>NC_135142.1:0-10000000 GCF_051014445.1 Colletes latitarsis
GAAATGCCCCGGTGTGAGCGGCGCGTAATCGTCCGGGCTATCACTCAAAGCGGCAATCGGTCGCGAGTTTAAACTCGCTTCGATTTTACAAAGCAATGTTTGTAACTCTTCGCTTGTGGGAGTGAATTCGCCCAGAGTCCGCTTCAGGTGAAATTTCACCGATTTCACACCGGCCTCTTGCATGCCACCGAAGTGCGGTGCACTCGGTGGGTTAAATTTCCATCTAATTCCTTTTTGACTGCATTTATTACGCATTTCTTGCGTGTTGTACACTGCTTCGAAATTTTCGCGTAATTCTCGATCTGCCCCGACAAAGTTCGTTCCATTGTCACTGAAAATGCAGGACGGAACTCCCCTTCGTGCAATGAATCGATCTAATGCTGCCAAAAAGGCACTCGTCGTATAATCGTGGACGAGTTCGATGTGGATGGCCCGTGTCGCGTAACAGACAAAAACTGCTATGTACGCTTTGTGGGCGGTTTTTCCTCGACCGGCGGAGTCGCGGACAAGAAAAGGTCCCGCATAATCCACTCCGCAGTTCGAAAATGCTCTCGCCTCGCGGCAACGCTCAGGCATTAAATCCTGCATGATTTACGTGGAGGTTTTTACCCTCCATCTAACGCATCGCATGAATCCATGGATTACCGTTCGCGCTGCATTTCGACAGCCGAGAATCCAAAATCTTTGTCTTACTGTGTACATGGTCAACTGCAATCCCCCGTGCAACGTGTCAATGTGGCACTGCCGAATTATCATCGTAGAAACGTGATGTTTCGGCAAAATTATGGGGTGCTTGGTTTCCCATGACAGTGTTGTATTTTCCAGTCTGCCTCCGACTCTCAAGACATCTTTGTCATCGAGAAAAGGGTTCAGACTTTTTAATGTTGATTTTGCTGGGATTTTTCGGTGGTTTTTCAAACACCGGTACTCCTTTGCAAAATGCGTGCGCTGGATGTAGCGGACAATTCTCTCGCTTGCGAGCTGCATCTCAGACGCGTCAACGATCTTCGCATCATACGACCTTCGCTCACCTTGCATCAGTCCCCTCAGTCGGAGACAGTATGCGGTTACGCGAAGTAGCTTATTCCAGGTCGAGAATCGAAATACAAATTCCCATTCTTTCTCCGGAATTGCTACGTGGGCGTGCACTTTGCGCTTCCCTTCTTCGGTCTCGATGGACGAAGGCGTTTTCGGCCAACAATCTTTCGATTCCGTTAGCCAACTTGGTCCTGAAATCCACAGCTTAGATTGAAGGAGTTCCGCAGCTTCCACTCCGCGCGAATTCAGATCCGCGGGATTGAAGCGGGTGGGAACGTGCCTCCATTCAGCATTCGGAAGTAACGTTTGGACCTTTGACACACGGTTGGCGATTAAAACCTTCCATGTGGAGGCGTGCTTTCTCAACCATGCCAATGCGATCGTGGAATCTGTCCAGCAGATTATTCTGTCGACCTTCAATGAAAGTGACTTCTCCACGTGCACAATAAGCTCGGCGAGCAGCACGGCGCCGTTCAATTCCAGTACAGGAATTGACTGCGTTTTAATTGGAGCCACTCGCGTTTTTGCCATTATCAATGTCGAGGAGGTGACATTGCTCATTGTGGTCACTCGTAAGTAAGTGACCGCTAAGTAGGCTGCGAGTGAAGCGTCACAAAATCCATGAATTTCCACGGAAATTGTGTCGGCTCCATAATTAATCCATCTGGGGATTTTTAGCTTATTTAAGCTGCTCCAATCCACGCAAAACGTATTCCACGTATTGAGCGTATTCGCTGAGATTTGATCATCCCACTGGATTTTTTCCAGCCATTGGGATTGCATCAGAATCTTTGCGCGAATCACGACTGGTGATAACCAGCCGAGCAGATCGAACAACTTAGCAATCTCCGAAAACAAATTCCGTTTTGTCATCGGCAAGGCAGACGGCTGAAACCGTTGCAGATTGAAATAAAAATAATCGCCGGACGGTATCCAGCGTAAACCTAATACCTTTAATTCGCTGTCATCGAACAAGGTAAGGTCGACGGCGTGGGAGTGAGCGCTTTGGGGGATATTTCGCAATAACAATGGCGAATTACCTGCCCATTTTCGCAGCTTAAACCCACCTCTTTGTAGGAGCTCGCAAACTTGGTTGCGAATTTTCTCCAACAAAGACGTATCGGGTGCTCCCATAAAAACGTCGTCTACATAAATGTCCTGCTCGAGAATCGGGGCGGCAAGGGGGTACCTGTGCCCGTCCTGATTTTTTAACTCAAGGAGGGTTCGCATCGACAGGTATGGTGCACACGCCGTACCGTACGTTACGGTATTTAATTCGAACGCATTGAGCTGTTCGTTTTCGGGGGTGCGCCATAGGATGCATTGAAAACGACGATCCTGCGGGGCGACGAGAATCTGTCGGAACATTTTCTCAATGTCAGCCACCAACACGTATTCATACAGACGCCATCGGGTCAAGACTGACGTGATGTCGTTCTGCAATTTTGGACCTACGTGTAGGATGTCATTTAATGAACGACCGCCGGTAGTTCGGCTTGTCGCGTTAAATACGACTCTTAATTTAGTCGTTGCACTCTCGGTGCGTATGACCGCTCGATGCGGAATATAGAGTCTGGTCTCGTCAAAAGGCTCTATGCGAGTCATATGACCCAGCTCCTCATATTCCTCGAGAAACGTCGTATATTCTCTTACGAGGGTCTGGTCGGTGTCCAATTTTTTCCTCAACCTCCCAAGGGCGGAGAGAGCGATTCGATAGGAGTTTCCTAACGCTTCGTCCGGTCTCGGGTAAGAAAAAGGCAATCGGACGACAAACCGTCCTGTCGCATCTCGAGCGACGGTTTTTTGGAAGTGCATTTCACACTCCTCCTCCGCCTTGGTGTGTACCGAGGTCGAAGGGAGTTCTTCGACTTCCCAAAACTTGCGAATCGCCGTGTCCAACGATTCGAGGACGTTACAGTGCAACGTCCGCAAAGTTTTGTTTTTACTGCCCTTAGCATTTATTGGGCCGGAAAGAATCCAGCCAAATGCAGTTTCTTGGGCGATTGGACCTGTACTGCTTATTCGACGGAAACCCGGTCGAATAATTTGCGCGTACAGGTCCGCACCGATCAACACTTCAATCGGTTGACCGGAAGCTGGATTTGGATCTGCAAGCGGCAGATCCCGCAGCGCGTCGCATTTGAGTGCACCGGCCAAGGGCGAGGCGTAGCTCGTAATTTTGTGTACGATGTACGCTCTCGTCTCGACTAACGGCGCGGTATCTTGTACCGTTCCCAAATGCATCTGCACGCTGTATTTAATTTGTTGGGTTCGGCCGCCCCCCAAGCCCGTCACTGTGGCTGGGGATTTCCTCCGCGAGAATTTGAGGTCATTTGTCAAATTCGCGGAGATGAAAGACGACTCGGAACCCTGATCGATCAGTGCGCGCGCGATTCGCGACGCACCGTTCTCTCCGTACACACGCACGCTCGCCGTGGCTAACAGCACAGCCTTCGGTACGTCTGCACCGAGCGCGGTACAATGTGACGTACCGGGCTGTGACGTCGTTGCCTGTGACGTCGTGGTACGAGCTGCTCGTTCGGCAGGTTGCGGCCGGCTCGATGGAGCCGTATACCGCTTTTTCGGGCGTTTGTCCGACGAAACCGTTGTCGCAGGTTTACGACTTTCGGTTTCGCTACGAAAGGTCTCAAAATGCAGCAGAGCATGATGTCTGCCCTTGCACTTCGGGCACCCCTCCTCGGATGGACAACGCGCGTTTCCATGCTGAGGTGACAAGCAGAGAATGCACCGCTGGCTATCTTTTATAAACTGATAGCGGCGGTTCGGCGTCAAGTTTCTGAATGCACCACATTTGGTCATTCTGTGCTCAAGGCCGCAAAATCC
The DNA here is from genome assembly GCF_051014445.1 of Colletes latitarsis. NCBI lineage: Eukaryota > Metazoa > Arthropoda > Insecta > Hymenoptera > Colletidae > Colletes > Colletes latitarsis. The sequence goes on from NC_135142.1 coordinate 3,883, forward strand.
GCAGGTCACAGTTTTCTCAGCTGGACTTTCTAGAACGGAGTTGTGACTCCGTACTTTATGTTTCGGTGGGTGTTCGGTCGTAGGCTTGCTCGGACCTTCATCTAACATAGTTAGAGCCCTTGCATGCCCCTCCAGGAACTCTATCAGCTCGACATGCGAGGGATAGTCCGGGGTGAGACGTTGCGACCGTTCCCACTCAGCTTTCAGAGGCCCTTCTAAATGGCTTCGAATAGTATGGGCAAGCAGCCAGTTTCGCTGCTGTAAAATCGTGCCCGTTTTTCGAATGCCGCAAGGGCCTGTTTGAAAACGACGACGACCTGATTTAGGCTATCGAGATCATCTCTTTTAATCGTTTTCAGTTTGGTCAGTTGATTAAGCAATTTGGCGGTCACGATACGTGGTAACCCGAATTGTTCTTTCAGGGTTTTCCACGCCACTTCGAAATTCTCATCGGTAACTTCGAGGTGCGCGATCGCTGCCAACGCTTTATCCTCCAGACAGGCGTTCAGATATTGCAATCGATGCACATCTGCAAGCCTCGGATTATTTATTATGCCGGAGGTGAACAGATCCGCGAAATGTCTCCATTTACGTGGGTCACCTCCGAACTTGGGGAGCCGTTGTTTTGGAAGTTCGATAGCGACGTCATGGGGGCTGACCGACGTGGGTGCCGCTTTTGATTCAGCGGCCAGTCTGGTCAGCTCCGTGGTAACGTACGCCTGGAATTCCATATATTCCGTCTCCTTATTCTCTACGCCACCTTTTGCGAGGAAGTCGCACGTGTTGCGTTTCGCAGGGGCATATTTTCTCCGAATCGACAAGTACTGCTCAATAGCTTCCTTGTATTGTTCGGATACGGTGGCGAGCTTTGTCCTGAGGAGCTCCTCAGTGAACTGAGCTCGGCCACGTTTCTTTAAGTAAGAGATCGACCTTGACATCATGTCGAACCGGGTGATCAGGTCGTCGAGATCGCCTTCGAACTCGCTTCGACCTTCATCCTTGGCGACAGACATGGTGATCTCTAATTCGAGGATTTTACAATCTACTCGAAATTAAGTGGTTCCGTAAGCAGCGACTTACGTGAACGTACTGCAACTCTTTCCTGTTCTTTCAACCTCAATCCGGCTCGAAGGACCGTTTGTTAGAAACTAAGGGTTCTAACCGGGGTCCGGACGAGGGAAATACTAGGGAGAGTGATTGATAAGTTTTTTATTTTGTAATTTTCGCTTGGCGCTTTGCGACAAGCCTTTTATTTAATTTTAACAAAAAAAAATGAAAAAAATAAAAAAAATATAAATTACAAAAAAACGAGAATTATTTTATAATCCAGCCGGGGGTGGAGATTCACCGGCGTTGCCCCGGTTGGGATGGACCTTGGTTGCTGTAACAAAGGTTTGTTCAGATTAAATACGTGCGTACACGTATCGTAAACACGCTCGTCAGCTGTTCGCCTCGCTCTCCTAGCGGCTAGCTGTGCGCTGGGAGGGGGGAATCGGCTGTCGTTCAACGTGAATCAGTGGACTGTAAATTTGTACTTGTACGCTGATAATTATTTATTGAAACTATCAGCGATACGTTTGCCCTGAACAGAAGAGAATTCACTCGTATCTGTCGGGGGCGACTTAGCCACGGACGGGTCACCAAATGGAGGTCGTAAAGCTCCAAATGGGTGGATCCCGTGAGCACGCTCTCCGTGCGGGTGACGTAGGAACGTCGTGCGAGGTGATTTCCTGCGACACTGTAAAATTACTGCACGGCGACCGTTTCTACCGGGGACCGTGACAGTAAAGTGTCCTTTGCAAAAAATCCCTCGCGGGTCCAACCGCACTATAAAGCCTACCCGGCGACCGTGTTGCACGGGGACCGTATTTGGTAGGCGGCGTGACGGAAGGTGAGGCGACCTTGAACCCGAACTCCTCCGTAGGGTGTACGGTCGACTCGTACACCGACGGGTTTTTGGAGAGGGTTTTTTGGCGACCTTTGCACGAAGAGCACTCCACGAGGCGGTACCGATTCAACGGTATGACCTTTGGGAGGCTCCAAAGCCGTATAGCTTTAAAGGGATTCTGGGTGGGTGCACCCTGAGTCCCTTACGTCGCGGTCGCGGCAACGACTGCAACGTACAATCCTTCCTAGCGAAGGCGGTCGCGCCACGCGCTGCGTGTATTACGACCTCCCTTTTGTCGCAGGTAGATTGTTCTGGGAAACTCTAACCGCAGCAACGGAGAGAATTCTTCTTTATACAAGTCCGAATATTATGTGCGAGTCCGTACTTGAGGAGCGAGATCTTCTGGGATCCGCTCCCGTTGGCAGTCGGCTCGTGAATAATTACGAATATTGTCGCGGATCGACAGACGAAGACTCGGTCGCGCCTTGTCGTCGCGATGCGGCGCTGCCGAATTCAGCTGTCGATCTCTTTTCAATATATTATACGGTTCTCTCTCTCGACGCTGACGTCACGATACCGTTTAAACCGGTGCGAAGCGAATCTTCGCGTGAGGTCGGCGTACAAAAACACGTAAGCGGCTGCGGTTTTGAATCGTCCGAACGTTCAACGAACCTGACGAACGCTTAACCTTCCGCAGTGTCACGTACACAAACGGATACGGGAATCGCAGCCGAGAATTTAATGTTTTCAGACTAACGCGATTTTAAATAGTTTTTTAACATATTTAAACATACCGCCCCCCCTTGCACGAATTGTGCAATACCCGGAGAACGCGGTAGTCCCGTACGGTCACTTTTTTACGCGGAGAGAGAGAACTCGCGCACTTTTAATTGTAAAAAATCAAAAGTACTTACTATTGACCAGCTGCAGCCTGTTGAAGGAATCTCATGGACGTGGTCAGCATCTGGTCCGCCATGGCGAAAGCGATGGCGATCTGACCGAACGCCGGCTGCCAGGTCCTTCTTTTTTTCTTTGCCGGGGCCGCTGGGGTCTGCGGCTGCAGGCCGCTGGTGGACGGTCCAGGGGTGGCCGGGGCGAGTTTCGCCTGTTTCCTCCGTTTCCGCTTTTGTTGCGGAGCTCGGTCGGTGGGGGCAGCCAAAGTCGACCCTGGCACTGCTGGTGGTGGCGGCGGGGTCGATTCCTCCGGTTTGTCGGCCCGCCACGCACAGGACCGCATGTGTCCGTCCTTGTCCCATCGGAGGACGTATTGGCCTCCGGGGGCCCGGTAGTGGTATTTTCGGGTTGTCGTTATAACCCTGGCCGGAATCCTGAATGAGTCGACCCCGAAATTGAGGGTCACCTCCGGTTCTCCTGGCGCCTGTACGGTGGTAGGCTCCTCTTTATTGCCTCTCGGGGATATGGGCCTTTCCCCGAGCTGCAAAATGCGCCCGAATCGCTCATCGATTTCCGGGTCCCCGGAAAAGGATACCGCACTACTCTCGCAAGATATGTTGGACGCGGTGTCACTCATGATGCTGTCGTTTAGGAACTGAGCGGTTTTCGATTCCGCGAATTCCGTTACGATTCGGGGGCGCTCGGATTATTCGTTACGCCCTACCAATAATCCAACTCAGATTGGTGGATTCGTAACCCCCACTAATCCGTTTGAACTTTCAGTGACAACGGTCAGGTGAGAATCAACACCGTTTATTTCTAGAAACGGTCGTTTCTCACCTTTCGATCACTTTCGGCCGTTGGATGTTATGGTTTTTATGTGACCTCGTCGGCGTCGCTAACCGTTGCCGACTCGGTTTCTTCCACAGGCAGCTTACACAACCGCGTAATAGGTCGCGTAAAAATGGATTTTTCCGTGCGTATTTTAACAACACGTGCATTTCCATCCCTGCCGGTGAATACCTCCTCTACTCGTCCCATTTCCCATTGATTCGGGGGGAGGAGAGGATTTTGCACTAAAACTAAGTCGTTTAGTTTTAATGTTTTTTGGGCTGTACGCCACTTATAACGATTCTGGAGGTGCGTGAGATAATCACGTGTCCAATGCCTCCAGATTTGTTCGTGGAATTTTTGAATCGCCCTCCATCGTGTCAAACGGGAGAGTTTTTCAGTTTCCACTGATTGTGTCGGAAGCGCGTTCAGCGGACTTCCGACTAAGAAATGCCCTGGTGTGAGCGGCGCGTAATCGTCCGGGCTATCACTCAAAGCGGCAATCGGTCGCGAGTTTAAACTCGCTTCGATTTTACAAAGCAATGTTTGTAACTCTTCGCTTGTGGGAGTGAATTCGCCCAGAGTCCGCTTCAGGTGAAATTTCACCGATTTCACACCGGCCTCTTGCATGCCACCGAAGTGCGGTGCACTCGGTGGGTTAAATTTCCATCTAATTCCTTTTTGACTGCATTTATTACGCATTTCTTGCGTGTTGTACACTGCTTCGAAATTTTCGCGTAATTCTCGATCTGCCCCGACAAAGTTCGTTCCATTGTCACTGAAAATGCAGGACGGAACTCCCCTTCGTGCAATGAATCGATCTAATGCTGCCAAAAAGGCACTCGTCGTATAATCGTGGACGAGTTCGATGTGGATGGCCCGTGTCGCGTAACAGACAAAAACTGCTATGTACGCTTTGTGGGCGGTTTTTCCTCGACCGGCGGAGTCGCGGACAAGAAAAGGTCCCGCATAATCCACTCCGCAGTTCGAAAATGCTCTCGCCTCGCGGCAACGCTCAGGCATTAAATCCTGCATGATTTACGTGGAGGTTTTTACCCTCCATCTAACGCATCGCATGAATCCATGGATTACCGTTCGCGCTGCATTTCGACAGCCGAGAATCCAAAATCTTTGTCTTACTGTGTACATGGTCAACTGCAATCCCCCGTGCAACGTGTCAATGTGGCACTGCCGAATTATCATCGTAGAAACGTGATGTTTCGGCAAAATTATGGGGTGCTTGGTTTCCCATGACAGTGTTGTATTTTCCAGTCTGCCTCCGACTCTCAAGACATCTTTGTCATCGAGAAAAGGGTTCAGACTTTTTAATGTTGATTTTGCTGGGATTTTTCGGTGGTTTTTCAAACACCGGTACTCCTTTGCAAAATGCGTGCGCTGGATGTAGCGGACAATTCTCTCGCTTGCGAGCTGCATCTCAGACGCGTCAACGATCTTCGCATCATACGACCTTCGCTCACCTTGCATCAGTCCCCTCAGTCGGAGACAGTATGCGGTTACGCGAAGTAGCTTATTCCAGGTCGAGAATCGAAATACAAATTCCCATTCTTTCTCCGGAATTGCTACGTGGGCGTGCACTTTGCGCTTCCCTTCTTCGGTCTCGATGGACGAAGGCGTTTTCGGCCAACAATCTTTCGATTCCGTTAGCCAACTTGGTCCTGAAATCCACAGCTTAGATTGAAGGAGTTCCGCAGCTTCCACTCCGCGCGAATTCAGATCCGCGGGATTGAAGCGGGTGGGAACGTGCCTCCATTCAGCATTCGGAAGTAACGTTTGGACCTTTGACACACGGTTGGCGATTAAAACCTTCCATGTGGAGGCGTGCTTTCTCAACCATGCCAATGCGATCGTGGAATCTGTCCAGCAGATTATTCTGTCGACCTTCAATGAAAGTGACTTCTCCACGTGCACAATAAGCTCGGCGAGCAGCACGGCGCCGTTCAATTCCAGTACAGGAATTGACTGCGTTTTAATTGGAGCCACTCGCGTTTTTGCCATTATCAATGTCGAGGAGGTGACATTGCTCATTGTGGTCACTCGTAAGTAAGTGACCGCTAAGTAGGCTGCGAGTGAAGCGTCACAAAATCCATGAATTTCCACGGAAATTGTGTCGGCTCCATAATTAATCCATCTGGGGATTTTTAGCTTATTTAAGCTGCTCCAATCCACGCAAAACGTATTCCACGTATTGAGCGTATTCGCTGAGATTTGATCATCCCACTGGATTTTTTCCAGCCATTGGGATTGCATCAGAATCTTTGCGCGAATCACGACTGGTGATAACCAGCCGAGCAGATCGAACAACTTAGCAATCTCCGAAAACAAATTCCGTTTTGTCATCGGCAAGGCAGACGGCTGAAACCGTTGCAGATTGAAATAAAAATAATCGCCGGACGGTATCCAGCGTAAACCTAATACCTTTAATTCGCTGTCATCGAACAAGGTAAGGTCGACGGCGTGGGAGTGAGCGCTTTGGGGGATATTTCGCAATAACAATGGCGAATTACCTGCCCATTTTCGCAGCTTAAACCCACCTCTTTGTAGGAGCTCGCAAACTTGGTTGCGAATTTTCTCCAACAAAGACGTATCGGGTGCTCCCATAAAAACGTCGTCTACATAAATGTCCTGCTCGAGAATCGGGGCGGCAAGGGGGTACCTGTGCCCGTCCTGATTTTTTAACTCAAGGAGGGTTCGCATCGACAGGTATGGTGCACACGCCGTACCGTACGTTACGGTATTTAATTCGAACGCATTGAGCTGTTCGTTTTCGGGGGTGCGCCATAGGATGCATTGAAAACGACGATCCTGCGGGGCGACGAGAATCTGTCGGAACATTTTCTCAATGTCAGCCACCAACACGTATTCATACAGACGCCATCGGGTCAAGACTGACGTGATGTCGTTCTGCAATTTTGGACCTACGTGTAGGATGTCATTTAATGAACGACCGCCGGTAGTTCGGCTTGTCGCGTTAAATACGACTCTTAATTTAGTCGTTGCACTCTCGGTGCGTATGACCGCTCGATGCGGAATATAGAGTCTGGTCTCGTCAAAAGGCTCTATGCGAGTCATATGACCCAGCTCCTCATATTCCTCGAGAAACGTCGTATATTCTCTTACGAGGGTCTGGTCGGTGTCCAATTTTTTCCTCAACCTCCCAAGGGCGGAGAGAGCGATTCGATAGGAGTTTCCTAACGCTTCGTCCGGTCTCGGGTAAGAAAAAGGCAATCGGACGACAAACCGTCCTGTCGCATCTCGAGCGACGGTTTTTTGGAAGTGCATTTCACACTCCTCCTCCGCCTTGGTGTGTACCGAGGTCGAAGGGAGTTCTTCGACTTCCCAAAACTTGCGAATCGCCGTGTCCAACGATTCGAGGACGTTACAGTGCAACGTCCGCAAAGTTTTGTTTTTACTGCCCTTAGCATTTATTGGGCCGGAAAGAATCCAGCCAAATGCAGTTTCTTGGGCGATTGGACCTGTACTGCTTATTCGACGGAAACCCGGTCGAATAATTTGCGCGTACAGGTCCGCACCGATCAACACTTCAATCGGTTGACCGGAAGCTGGATTTGGATCTGCAAGCGGCAGATCCCGCAGCGCGTCGCATTTGAGTGCACCGGCCAAGGGCGAGGCGTAGCTCGTAATTTTGTGTACGATGTACGCTCTCGTCTCGACTAACGGCGCGGTATCTTGTACCGTTCCCAAATGCATCTGCACGCTGTATTTAATTTGTTGGGTTCGGCCGCCCCCCAAGCCCGTCACTGTGGCTGGGGATTTCCTCCGCGAGAATTTGAGGTCATTTGTCAAATTCGCGGAGATGAAAGACGACTCGGAACCCTGATCGATCAGTGCGCGCGCGATTCGCGACGCACCGTTCTCTCCGTACACACGCACGCTCGCCGTGGCTAACAGCACAGCCTTCGGTACGTCTGCACCGAGCGCGGTACAATGTGACGTACCGGGCTGTGACGTCGTTGCCTGTGACGTCGTGGTACGAGCTGCTCGTTCGGCAGGTTGCGGCCGGCTCGATGGAGCCGTATACCGCTTTTTCGGGCGTTTGTCCGACGAAACCGTTGTCGCAGGTTTACGACTTTCGGTTTCGCTACGAAAGGTCTCAAAATGCAGCAGAGCATGATGTCTGCCCTTGCACTTCGGGCACCCCTCCTCGGATGGACAACGCGCGTTTCCATGCTGAGGTGACAAGCAGAGAATGCACCGCTGGCTATCTTTTATAAACTGATAGCGGCGGTTCGGCGTCAAGTTTCTGAATGCACCACATTTGGTCATTCTGTGCTCAAGGCCGCAAAATCCGCAGGTCACAGTTTTCTCAGCTGGACTTTCTAGAACGGAGTTGTGACTCCGTACTTTATGTTTCGGTGGGTGTTCGGTCGTAGGCTTGCTCGGACCTTCATCTAACATAGTTAGAGCCCTTGCATGCCCCTCCAGGAACTCTATCAGCTCGACATGCGAGGGATAGTCCGGGGTGAGACGTTGCGACCGTTCCCACTCAGCTTTCAGAGGCCCTTCTAAATGGCTTCGAATAGTATGGGCAAGCAGCCAGTTTCGCTGCTGTAAAATCGTGCCCGTTTTTCGAATGCCGCAAGGGCCTGTTTGAAAACGACGACGACCTGATTTAGGCTATCGAGATCATCTCTTTTAATCGTTTTCAGTTTGGTCAGTTGATTAAGCAATTTGGCGGTCACGATACGTGGTAACCCGAATTGTTCTTTCAGGGTTTTCCACGCCACTTCGAAATTCTCATCGGTAACTTCGAGGTGCGCGATCGCTGCCAACGCTTTATCCTCCAGACAGGCGTTCAGATATTGCAATCGATGCACATCTGCAAGCCTCGGATTATTTATTATGCCGGAGGTGAACAGATCCGCGAAATGTCTCCATTTACGTGGGTCACCTCCGAACTTGGGGAGCCGTTGTTTTGGAAGTTCGATAGCGACGTCATGGGGGCTGACCGACGTGGGTGCCGCTTTTGATTCAGCGGCCAGTCTGGTCAGCTCCGTGGTAACGTACGCCTGGAATTCCATATATTCCGTCTCCTTATTCTCTACGCCACCTTTTGCGAGGAAGTCGCACGTGTTGCGTTTCGCAGGGGCATATTTTCTCCGAATCGACAAGTACTGCTCAATAGCTTCCTTGTATTGTTCGGATACGGTGGCGAGCTTTGTCCTGAGGAGCTCCTCAGTGAACTGAGCTCGGCCACGTTTCTTTAAGTAAGAGATCGACCTTGACATCATGTCGAACCGGGTGATCAGGTCGTCGAGATCGCCTTCGAACTCGCTTCGACCTTCATCCTTGGCGACAGACATGGTGATCTCTAATTCGAGGATTTTACAATCTACTCGAAATTAAGTGGTTCCGTAAGCAGCGACTTACGTGAACGTACTGCAACTCTTTCCTGTTCTTTCAACCTCAATCCGGCTCGAAGGACCGTTTGTTAGAAACTAAGGGTTCTAACCGGGGTCCGGACGAGGGAAATACTAGGGAGAGTGATTGATAAGTTTTTTATTTTGTAATTTTCGCTTGGCGCTTTGCGACAAGCCTTTTATTTAATTTTAACAAAAAAAAATGAAAAAAATAAAAAAAATATAAATTACAAAAAAACGAGAATTATTTTATAATCCAGCCGGGGGTGGAGATTCACCGGCGTTGCCCCGGTTGGGATGGACCTTGGTTGCTGTGACAAAGGTTTGTTCAGATTAAATACGTGCGTACACGTATCGTAAACACGCTCGTCAGCTGTTCGCCTCGCTCTCCTAGCGGCTAGCTGTGCGCTGGGAGGGGGGAATCGGCTGTCGTTCAACGTGAATCAGTGGACTGTAAATTTGTACTTGTACGCTGATAATTATTTATTGAAACTATCAGCGATACGTTTGCCCTGAACAGAAGAGAATTCACTCGTATCTGTCGGGGGCGACTTAGCCACGGACGGGTCACCAAATGGAGGTCGTAAAGCTCCAAATGGGTGGATCCCGTGAGCACGCTCTCCGTGCGGGTGACGTAGGAACGTCGTGCGAGGTGATTTCCTGCGACACTGTAAAATTACTGCACGGCGACCGTTTCTACCGGGGACCGTGACAGTAAAGTGTCCTTTGCAAAAAATCCCTCGCGGGTCCAACCGCACTATAAAGCCTACCCGGCGACCGTGTTGCACGGGGACCGTATTTGGTAGGCGGCGTGACGGAAGGTGAGGCGACCTTGAACCCGAACTCCTCCGTAGGGTGTACGGTCGACTCGTACACCGACGGGTTTTTGGAGAGGGTTTTTTGGCGACCTTTGCACGAAGAGCACTCCACGAGGCGGTACCGATTCAACGGTATGACCTTTGGGAGGCTCCAAAGCCGTATAGCTTTAAAGGGATTCTGGGTGGGTGCACCCTGAGTCCCTTACGTCGCGGTCGCGGCAACGACTGCAACGTACAATCCTTCCTAGCGAAGGCGGTCGCGCCACGCGCTGCGTGTATTACGACCTCCCTTTTGTCGCAGGTAGATTGTTCTGGGAAACTCTAACCGCAGCAACGGAGAGAATTCTTCTTTATACAAGTCCGAATATTATGTGCGAGTCCGTACTTGAGGAGCGAGATCTTCTGGGATCCGCTCCCGTTGGCAGTCGGCTCGTGAATAATTACGAATATTGTCGCGGATCGACAGACGAAGACTCGGTCGCGCCTTGTCGTCGCGATGCGGCGCTGCCGAATTCAGCTGTCGATCTCTTTTCAATATATTATACGGTTCTCTCTCTCGACGCTGACGTCACGATACCGTTTAAACCGGTGCGAAGCGAATCTTCGCGTGAGGTCGGCGTACAAAAACACGTAAGCGGCTGCGGTTTTGAATCGTCCGAACGTTCAACGAACCTGACGAACGCTTAACCTTCCGCAGTGTCACGTACACAAACGGATACGGGAATCGCAGCCGAGAATTTAATGTTTTCAGACTAACGCGATTTTAAATAGTTTTTTAACATATTTAAACAATGTGAAAAACGCGAAAGTATGAGCCTGATGAGAGCGAATCCCAGACCTATCCCAGACCTAACTTGGGTTATCCTCTAAAATATTGATCGAAACCAGTTTTAATTGACTGTTTCGGCGTGGTACCACATTACTACGTGATACAATCCAGAAACAGCCCAGGATCTAGCCATGAAGTATGAGAAATATGCGAAAGTATGAGCCTGATGAGGGCAAATCCTAGACCTAACCCAAACCTAACATGCGTTATCCTCTAAAATATTTATCAAGACCAGGTTTAGTTGAATGTTTCAGTGTGGTACCACATTACTACGTGATCCAAACCAGAAAAAACCCAGGATCCGTTCAACAAGTATGTGAAGAATGCGAAAGTATGAGCCTGATGAGGGCAAATCCCAGACCTATCCCAGACCAAACTTGCGTTATCCTCTAAAATATTGATCGAAACCAGGTTTAATCGACTGCTTCAGTGTGGTACCACATTGCTACGTGATCCAAACCAGAAAAAACCGAGGACCAGTTCAACAAGTATGTCAAAAACGCGAAAGTGAGCCTGATGAGGGCAAATCCCAGACCTATCCCAGACCAAACTTGCGTTATCCTCTAAAATATTGATCGAAACCAGGTTTAATCGACTGCTTCAGTGTGGTACCACATTGCTACGTGATCCAAACCAGAAAAAACCGAGGACCAGTTCAACAAGTATGTCAAAAACGCGGAAGTATGACCCTGATGAGGGCAAATCCCAGGTCTAACCTTGACCTAACATGCGTTTTCCTCTAAAATATTGATGGAAACCAGGTTTAATTGACTGTTTCAGTGTGGTACCACATTACCACGTGATCCAATCCAGAAATAGCCCAGGATCCAGCCATGAAGTATGAGAAATATGCGAAAGTATGAGCCTGATGGGGGCATATCCTAGACCTAACCCAGACCTAACATGCGTTATCCTCTAAAATATTTATCATGACCAGGTTTAATTGATTGTTTCAGTGTGGTCCCACATTACTACGTGATCCAAACCAGAAAAAACCCAGGATCCGTTCAACAAGTATGTGAAGAATGCGAAAGTATGAGTCTGATGAGTGAAAATCCCTGGGCTAACCTAGACCTAACACGCGTTATCCTCAAAACTATTGATCGAAACCAGGTTTAATTGACTGTTTCAGCGTGGTACGACATTACTACGTAATACAATCCAGAAACAGCCCAGGATCTAGCCATGAAGTATGAGAAGTATGCGAAAGTATGAGCCTGATGAGGGCAAATCCTAGACCTAACCCAAACCTAACATGCGTTATCCTCTAAAATATTTATCAAGACCAGGTTTAATTGAATGTTCCAGTGTGGTACCACACTACTACGTGATCCAAACCAGAAAAAACCCAGGATCTGTTCAACAAGTATGTGAAAAACGCGAAAGTATGAGCCTGATGAGGGCAAATCCCAGACCTATCCCAGACCTAACTTGCGTTGTCCTCTAAGATATTGATGGAAACCAGGTTTAATTGACTGTTTCAGTGTTGTACTTCATTACTACATGATGCAATCCAGAAAAAGCCCAGGATCTAGCCATCAAGTATGAGAAATATGGGAAAGTCTGAGCCTGATGAGGGCGAATCCCAGACCTATCCCAGACCTAACATGCGTTATCCCCTAAGATATTAATCGAAACCAGGTTTAATCGACTGTTTCAGTGTGGTACCACATTACTACGTGATCCAAACAAGAAAAAATCCCAGGATCTTGTCAACGAGTATGTGAAGTGTGCGAAAGTATGAGTCTGATGAGGGCTAATCCCAGACCTAACCTAGTCCTAACATGAATTATTCTCTAAAATATTGATCGAAACCAGGTTTAATTGACTGTTTTAGTTGTGGTACCACTTTACTACGTGATCCAAATCAGAAAAAACCCTCGATCAGGTCAACATGCATGTTAAAACTGCGAAAGTATGAGCCTGATGAGGGCTAATCCCAGACCTATCCCAGACCTAACTTGCGTTATCCTCTAAAATAGTGATCGAAACCAGGTTTAATTGACTGTTTTAGTTGTGGTACCACTTTACTACGTGATCCAAAGCAGAAAAAACACTCGATCAGGTCAACATGCATGTTAAAACTGCGAAAGTATGACCCTGATGAGGGCAAATCCCAGGCCTAACCTAGGCCTAACATGCGTTATCTTCTAAAATATTGAGCGAAACCAGGTTTAATTGACTGTTTCAGTGTGGTACCACATTACTACGTGATACAATCCAGAAATAGCCCAGGATCTAGCCATGAAGTATGAGAAAAATGCGAAAGTATGAGCCTGATAAGTGAAAATCCCAGACCTAACCTAGACCTAACATGCGTTATCCTCAAAAATATTGTTCGAAACCAGGTTTAATCGACTGTTTCAGTGTGGTACCACACTACTACGTGACCCAAACAGGAAAAACCCAGGATCTGTTCAACAAGTATGTGAAAAACGCGAAAGTATGAGCATGATGAGGGCAAATCCCAGACCTAACTTGCGTTGTCCTCTCAGATATTGATGGAAACCAGGTTTAATTGACTGTTTCAGTGTTGTACTTCATTACTACATGATGCAATCCAGAAAAAGCCCAGGATCTAGCCATCAAGTATGAGAAATATGGGAAAGTATGAGCCTGATGAGGGCGAATCCCAGACCTATCCCAGACCTAACATGCGTTATCCTCTAAGATATTAATCGAAACCAGGTTTAATCGACTGTTTCAGTGTGGTACCACACTACTACGTGATCCAAACCAGAAAAAACCAGGATCTGTTCAACAAGTATGTGAAAAACGCGAAAGTATGAGCCTGGTGAGGGCAAATCCCAGACCTATCCCAGACCTAACTTGCATTGTCTTCTAAAATAGTGTTCGAAACCAGGTTTAATCGACAGTTTCAGTGTGGTACCACATTACTACGTGATCCAAACCAGAAAAAAACCCAGGATCTTGTCAACGAGTATGTGAAGTGTGCGAAAGTATGAGTCTGATGAGGGATAATCCCAGACCTATCCCAGACCTAACTTGCGTTATCCTCAAAAATATTGATAGAAACCTGGTTTAATCGACTGTTTCAGTGTGGTACCACATTACTACGTAATCCAATCCAGAAATAGCCCAGGATCTAGCCATGAAGTATGAGAAATATGCGAAAGTATGAGCCTGACGAGGGCAAATCCTAGACCAAACCCAGACCTAACATGCGTTATCCTCTAAAATATTTATCAAGACCAGGTTTAATTGATTGTTTCAGTGTGGTCCCACATTACTACGTGATCCAAACCAGAAAAAAACCCAGGATCCGTTCAACAAGTATGTGAAGAATGCGAAAGTATGAGTCTGAAGAGAGAAAATCCCAGGCCTAACCTAGACCTGACATGCGTTATCCTCAAAAATATTGATCGAAACCTGGTTTAATCGACTGTTTCAGTGTGGTACCACATTGCTATGTGATCCAAACCAGAAAATAACCCAGGATCTGTTCAACGAGTATGTGAGGCGTGCGAAAGTATGAGTCTGATGAATGCAAATCCCAGACCTATCCCAGACCTAACATGCGTTATCCTCTAAAATATTTATCAAGACCAGGTTTAATTGAATGTTTCAGTGTGGTACCACATTACGACGTGATCCAAACCAGTAAAAACCCAGGATCCGTTCAACAAGTATGTGAAGAATGCGAAAGTATGAGTCTGATGAGTGAAAATACCCGGCCTAACCTAGACCTAACATGCGTTATCCTAAAAAATATTGTTCGAAACCAGGTTTAATCGACTGTTTCAGTGTGGTACCACACTACCACGTGACCCAACCCGGAAGAAACCCAGGATCTAGCCATCAAGTATGAGAAATATGCGAAAGTATGAGCCTGATGAGGGCGAATCCCAGACCTATCCCAGACCTAACTTGCGTTATCCTCCAAAATATTGATCGAAATCAGGTTTAATTGGCTGTTTCAGCGTGGTACCACATTACTACGTGATACAATCCAGAAACAGCCCAGGGTCTAGCCATGAAGTATGAGAGATATGCGAAAGTATGAGCCTGATGAGGGCAAATCCAAGACCTAACCCAAACCTAACATGCGTTATCCTCTAAAATATTTATCAAGACCAGGTTTAATTGAATGTTTCAGTGTGGTACCACATTACTGCGTGAACCAAACCAGAAAAAACCCAGTATCTGTCCAACAAGTATGTGAAGAATGCGAAAGTATGAGCCTGATGAGTGGAAATCCCAGGCCTAACCTAGACCTAACATGCGTTATCCTCAAAAATATTGATCCAAACCAGGTTTAACGGACTGTTTCAGTGTGGTACCACTTTACTGCGTGATCCAAACCAGAAAAAAACCCAGGATCTGTTCACCAAGTATGTGAAAAACGCGAAAGTATGAGCCTGGTGAGGGCAAATCCCAGACCTATCCCAGACCTAACTTGCATTGTCTTCTAAAATAGTGTTCGAAACCAGGTTTAATCGACAGTTTCAGTGTGGTACCACATTACTACGTGATCCAAACCAGAAAAAAACCCAGGATCTTGTCAACGAGTATGTGAAGTGTGCGAAAGTATGAGTCTGATGAGGGATAATCCCAGACCTAACCTAGTCCTAACATGAATTATTCTCTAAAATATTGATCGAAACCAGGTTTAATTGACTGTTTTAGTTGTGGTACCACTTTACTACGTGATCCAAATCAGAAAAAACCCTCGATCAGGTCAACATGCATGTTAAAACTGCGAAAGTATGAGCCTGATGAGGGCTAATCCCAGACCTATCCCAGACCTAACTTGCGTTATCCTCTAAAATAGTGATCGAAACCAGGTTTAATTGACTGTTTTAGTTGTGGTACCACTTTACTACGTGATCCAAAGCAGAAAAAACACTCGATCAGGTCAACATGCATGTTAAAACTGCGAAAGTATGACCCTGATGAGGGCAAATCCCAGGCCTAACCTAGGCCTAACATGCGTTATCTTCTAAAATATTGAGCGAAACCAGGTTTAATTGACTGTTTCAGTGTGGTACCACATTACTACGTGATACAATCCAGAAATAGCCCAGGATCTAGCCATGAAGTATGAGAAAAATGCGAAAGTATGAGCCTGATAAGTGAAAATCCCAGACCTAACCTAGACCTAACATGCGTTATCCTCAAAAATATTGTTCGAAACCAGGTTTAATCGACTGTTTCAGTGTGGTACCACACTACTACGTGACCCAAACAGGAAAAACCCAGGATCTGTTCAACAAGTATGTGAAAAACGCGAAAGTATGAGCATGATGAGGGCAAATCCCAGACCTAACTTGCGTTGTCCTCTCAGATATTGATGGAAACCAGGTTTAATTGACTGTTTCAGTGTTGTACTTCATTACTACATGATGCAATCCAGAAAAAGCCCAGGATCTAGCCATCAAGTATGAGAAATATGGGAAAGTATGAGCCTGATGAGGGCGAATCCCAGACCTATCCCAGACCTAACATGCGTTATCCTCTAAGATATTAATCGAAACCAGGTTTAATCGACTGTTTCAGTGTGGTACCACACTACTACGTGATCCAAACCAGAAAAAACCAGGATCTGTTCAACAAGTATGTGAAAAACGCGAAAGTATGAGCCTGGTGAGGGCAAATCCCAGACCTATCCCAGACCTAACTTGCATTGTCTTCTAAAATAGTGTTCGAAACCAGGTTTAATCGACAGTTTCAGTGTGGTACCACATTACTACGTGATCCAAACCAGAAAAAAACCCAGGATCTTGTCAACGAGTATGTGAAGTGTGCGAAAGTATGAGTCTGATGAGGGATAATCCCAGACCTATCCCAGACCTAACTTGCGTTATCCTCAAAAATATTGATAGAAACCTGGTTTAATCGACTGTTTCAGTGTGGTACCACATTACTACGTAATCCAATCCAGAAATAGCCCAGGATCTAGCCATGAAGTATGAGAAATATGCGAAAGTATGAGCCTGACGAGGGCAAATCCTAGACCAAACCCAGACCTAACATGCGTTATCCTCTAAAATATTTATCAAGACCAGGTTTAATTGATTGTTTCAGTGTGGTCCCACATTACTACGTGATCCAAACCAGAAAAAAACCCAGGATCCGTTCAACAAGTATGTGAAGAATGCGAAAGTATGAGTCTGAAGAGAGAAAATCCCAGGCCTAACCTAGACCTGACATGCGTTATCCTCAAAAATATTGATCGAAACCTGGTTTAATCGACTGTTTCAGTGTGGTACCACATTGCTATGTGATCCAAACCAGAAAATAACCCAGGATCTGTTCAACGAGTATGTGAGGCGTGCGAAAGTATGAGTCTGATGAATGCAAATCCCAGACCTATCCCAGACCTAACATGCGTTATCCTCTAAAATATTTATCAAGACCAGGTTTAATTGAATGTTTCAGTGTGGTACCACATTACGACGTGATCCAAACCAGTAAAAACCCAGGATCCGTTCAACAAGTATGTGAAGAATGCGAAAGTATGAGTCTGATGAGTGAAAATACCCGGCCTAACCTAGACCTAACATGCGTTATCCTAAAAAATATTGTTCGAAACCAGGTTTAATCGACTGTTTCAGTGTGGTACCACACTACCACGTGACCCAACCCGGAAGAAACCCAGGATCTAGCCATCAAGTATGAGAAATATGCGAAAGTATGAGCCTGATGAGGGCGAATCCCAGACCTATCCCAGACCTAACTTGCGTTATCCTCCAAAATATTGATCGAAATCAGGTTTAATTGGCTGTTTCAGCGTGGTACCACATTACTACGTGATACAATCCAGAAACAGCCCAGGGTCTAGCCATGAAGTATGAGAGATATGCGAAAGTATGAGCCTGATGAGGGCAAATCCAAGACCTAACCCAAACCTAACATGCGTTATCCTCTAAAATATTTATCAAGACCAGGTTTAATTGAATGTTTCAGTGTGGTACCACATTACTGCGTGAACCAAACCAGAAAAAACCCAGTATCTGTCCAACAAGTATGTGAAGAATGCGAAAGTATGAGCCTGATGAGTGGAAATCCCAGGCCTAACCTAGACCTAACATGCGTTATCCTCAAAAATATTGATCCAAACCAGGTTTAACGGACTGTTTCAGTGTGGTACCACTTTACTGCGTGATCCAAACCAGAAAAAAACCCAGGATCTGTTCACCAAGTATGTGAAAAACGCGAAAGTATGAGCCTGGTGAGGGCAAATCCCAGACCTATCCCAGACCTAACTTGCATTGTCTTCTAAAATAGTGTTCGAAACCAGGTTTAATCGACAGTTTCAGTGTGGTACCACATTACTACGTGATCCAAACCAGAAAAAAACCCAGGATCTTGTCAACGAGTATGTGAAGTGTGCGAAAGTATGAGTCTGATGAGGGATAATCCCAGACCTATCCCAGACCTAACTTGCGTTATCCTCTAAAATAGTGATCGAAACCAGGTTTAATTAACTGTTTCAGTGTGGTACCACACTACTACGTGATCCAAACCAGAAAAAAACCAGGATCTGTTCAACAAGTATGTGAAAAACGCGACAGTATGAGCCTGGTGAGGGCAAATCCCAGACCTATCCCAGACCTAACTTGCATTGTCTTCTAAAATAGTGTTCGAAACCAGGTTTAATCGACAGTTTCAGTGTGGTACCACATTACTACGTGATCCAAACCAGAAAAAAACCCAGGATCTTGTCAACGAGTATGTGAAGTGTGCGAAAGTATGAGTCTGATGAGGGATAATCCCAGACCTATCCCAGACCTAACTTGCGTTATCCTCTAAAATAGTGATCGAAACCAGGTTTAATTGACTGTTTAAGTTGTGGTACCACTTTACTACGTGATCCAATCCAGAAATATCCCAGGATCTAGCCATGAAGTATGAGAAATATGCGAAAGTATGAGCCTGATGAGAGCAAATCCTAGACCTAACCCAGACCTAACATGGGTTGTCCTCTAAAATATTTATCAAGACCAGGTTTAATTGATTGTTTCAGTGGGGCCCCACATTACTACGTGATCCAAACCAGAAAAACCCAGGATCCGTTCAACAAGTATGTGAAGAATGCGAAAGTATGAGTCTGATGAGTGAAAATCCCAGGCCTAACCTAGGCCTAACATGCGTTATCTTCTAAAATATTGATCCAAACAAGGTTTAATGGACTGTTTCAGTGTGGTACCACTTTACTACGTGATCCAAAGTAGAAAAAACCCTCGATCACGTCAACATGTATGTTAAAACTGCGAAAGTATGACCCTGATGAGGGCAAATCCCAGGCCTAACCTAGACCTAACATGCGTTGTCCTCTAAAATATTGATGGAAACCAGGTTTAATTGACTGTTTCAGTGTTGTACTTCATTACTACGTGATGCAATCCAGAAAAAGCCCAGGATCTAGCCATCAAGTATGAGAAATATGCGAAAGAATGAGCCTGATGAGAGCAAATCCCAGACCTAACCTAGACATAACATGAATTATTCTCTAAAATATTGATCATGACCAGGTTTAATTGATTGTTTCAGTGTGGTCCCACATTACTACGTGATCCAAACCAGAAAAAACCCAGGATCCGTTCAACAAGTATGTGAAGAATGCGAAAGTATGAGCCTGATGAGGGCAAATCCCAGACCTATCCCAGACCAAACTTGCGTTACCCTCTAAAATATTGATCGAAACCAGGTTTAATCGACTGCTTCAGTGTGGTACCACATTGCTACGTGATCCAAAGCAGAAAAAACCCTCGATCAGGTCAACATGTATGTTAAAACTGCGGAAGTATGACCCTGATGAGGGCAAATCCCAGGCCTAACCTAGACCTAACATGCGTTGTCCTCTAAAATATTGATGGAAACCAGGTTTAATTGACTGTTTCAGTGTTGTACTTCATTACTACGTGATGCAATCCAGAAAAAGCCCAGGATCTAGCCATCAAGTATGAGAAATATGCGAAAGTATGAGTCTGATGAGGGCTAATCCCAGACCTATCCCAGACCTAACTTGCGTTATCCTCTAAAATAGTGATCGAAACCAGGTTTAATCGACTGTTTCAGTGTGGTACCACATTGCTACGTGATCCAAACCAGAAAAAACCCAGGATCAGTTCAACAAGTATGTGAAAAACGCGAAAGTATGAACCTGATGAGGGCGAATCCCAGACCTATCCCAGACCTAACTTGCGTGATCCTCTAAAATATTGATCGAAACCAGTTTTAATTGACTGTTTCGGCGTGGTACCACATTACTACGTGATACAATCCAGAAACAGCCCAGGATCTAGCCATGAAGTATGAGAAATTTGCGAAAGTATGAGCCTGATGAGGGCAAATCCTAGACCTAACCCAAACCTAACATGCGTTATCCTCTAAAATATTTATCAAGACCAGGTTTAATTGAATGTTTCAGTGTGGTACCACATTACTACGTGAACCAAACCAGAAAAAACCCAGGATCCGGTCAACAAGTATGTGAAGAATGCGAAAGTATGAGTCTGATGAGTGAAAATCCCAGGCCTAACCTAGACCTAACATGCGTTATCCTCAAAAATATTGATCCAAACAAGGTTTAATGGACTGTTTCAATGTGGTACCACTTTACTACGTGATCCAAAGCAGAAAAAACCCTCGATCACGTCATCATGTATGTTAAAACTGCGAAAGTATTACCCTGATGAGGGCAAATCCCAGGCCTAACCTAGACCTAACATGCGTTGTCCTCTAAAATATTGATGGAAACCAGGTTTAATTGACTGTTTCAGTGTTGTACTTCATTACTACGTGATGCAATCCAGAAAAAGCCCAGGATCTAGTCATCAAGTATGAGAAATATGGGAAAGTATGAGCCTGATGAGGGCGAATCCCAGACCTATCCCAGACCTAACATGCGTTATCCTCTAAGATATTAATCGAAACCAGGTTTAATCGACTGTTTCAGTGTGGTACCACATTACTACGTGATCCAAACAAGAAAAAATCCCAGGATCTTGTCAACGAGTATGTGAAGTGTGCGAAAGTATGAGTCTGATGAGGGCTAATCCCAGACCTAACCTAGACCTAACATGAATTATTCTCTAAAATATTGATCGAAACCAGGTTTAATTGACTGTTTTAGTTGTGGTACCACTTTACTACGTGATCCAAAGCAGAAAAAACCCTCGATCAGGTCAACATGCATGTTAAAACTGCGAAAGTATGAGTCTGATGAGGGCTAATCCCAGGCCTATCCCAGACCTAACTTGCGTTATCCTCTAAAATAGTGATCGAAACCAGGTTTAATTGACTGTTTTAGTTGTGGTACCACTTTACTACGTGATCCAAAGCAGAAAAAACACTCGATCAGGTCAACATGCATGTTAAAACTGCGAAAGTATGACCCTGATGAGGGCAAATCCCAGGCCTAACCTAGGCCTAACATGCGTTATCCTCAAAAATATTGTTCGAAACCAGGTTTAATCGACTGTTTCAGTGTGGTACCACACTACTACGTGACCCAAACAGGAAAAACCCGGGATCTGTTCAACAAGTATGTGAAAAACGCGAAAGTATGAGCCTGATGAGGGCAAATCCCAGACCTATCCCAGACCTAACTTGCGTTGTCCTCTAAGATATTGATGGAAACCAGGTTTAATTGACTGTTTCAGTGTTGTACTTCATTACTACATGATGCAATCCAGAAAAAGCCCAGGATCTAGCCATCAAGTATGAGAAATATGGGAAAGTATGAGCCTGATGAGGGCGAATCCCAGACCTATCCCAGACCTAACATGCGTTATCCTCTAAGATATTAATCGAAACCAGGTTTAATCGACTGTTTCAGTGTGGTACCACATTACTACGTGATCCAAACAAGAAAAAATCCCAGGATCTTGTCAACGAGTATGTGAAGTGTGCGAAAGTATGAGTCTGATGAATGCAAATCCCAGACCTATCCCAGACCTAACATGCGTTATCCTCTAAAATATTTATCAAGACCAGGTTTAATTGAATGTTCCAGTGTGGTACCACATTACTACGTGATCCAAACCAGTAAAAACCCAGGATCCGTTCAACAAGTATGTGAAGAATGCGAAAGTATGAGTCTGATGAGTGAAAATCCCCGGCCTATCCTAGACCTAACATGCGTTATCCTAAAAAATATTGTTCGAAACCAGGTTTAATCGACTGTTTCAGTGTGGTACCACACTACCACGTGACCCAAACCGGAAGAAACCCAGGATCTAGCCATCAAGTATGAGAAATATGCGAAAGTATGAGCCTGATGAGGGCGAATCCCAGACCTATCCCAGACCTAACTTGCGTTATCCTCTAAAATATTGATCGAAATCAGGTTTAATTGACTGTTTCAGCGTGGTACCACATTACTTCGTGATACAATCCAGAAACAGCCCAGGGTCTAGCCATGAAGTATGAGAGATATGCGAAAGTATGAGCCTGATGAGGGCAAATCCAAGACCTAACCCAAACCTAACATGCGTTATCCTCTAAAATATTTATCAAGACCAGGTATAATTGAATGTTTCAGTGTGTTACCACATTACTGCGTGAACCAAACCAGAAAAAACCCTGTATCTGTCCAACAAGTATGTGAAGAATGCGAAAGTATGAGCCTGATGAGTGAAAATCCCAGGCCTAACCTAGACCTAACATGCGTTATCCTCAAAAATATTGATCCAAACCAGGTTTAATGGACTGTTTCAGTGTGGTACCACTTTACTGCGTGATCCAAAACAGAAAAAACCCTCGATCAGGTCAACATGTATGTTAAAACTGCGAAAGTATGACCCTGATGTGGGCAAATCCCAGGCCTAACCTAGACCTAACATTCGTTGTCCTCTAAACTACTGATGGAAACCAGGTTTAATTGACTGTTTCAGTTTGGTACCACATTACTATGTGATCCAAACCAGAAAATAACCCAGGATCTGTTCACCGAGTATGTGAAGTGTGCGTAGGTATGAGTCTGATGAGGGCAAATCCCAGACCTATCCCAGACCTAACTTGCGTTATCCACTAAAATATTGTTCGAAACCAGGTTTAACCGACAGTTTCAGTGTGGTACCACATTACTACGTGATCCAAACCAGAAAAAAACCCAGGATCTTGTCAACGAGTATGTGAAGTGTGCGAAAGTATGAGTCTGATGAGGGATAATCCCGGACCTATCCCAGACCTAACTTGCGTTATCCTGTAAAATAGTGATCGAAACCAGGTTTAATTGACTGTTTCAGTGTGGTACCACACTACTACGTGATCCAAACCAGAAAAAAACCAGGATCTGTTCAACAAGTATGTGAAAAACGCGAAAGTATGAGCCTGATGAGGGCAAATCCCAGACCTATCCCAGACCTAACTTGCGTTATCCTCTAAAATAGTGATCGAAACCAGGTTTAATTGACTGTTTTAGTTCTGGTACCACTTTACTACGTGATCCAATCCAGAAATATCCTAGGATCTAGCCATGAAGTATGAGAAATATGCGAAAGTATGAGCCTGATGAGAGCAAATCCTAGACCTAACCCAGACCTAACATGGGTTGTCCTCTAAAATATTTATCATGACCAGGTTTAATTGATTGTTTCAGTGTGGCCCCACATTACTACATGATCCAAACCAGAAAAACCCAGGATCCGTTCAACAAGTATGTGAAGAATGCGAAAGTATGAGTCTGATGAGTGAAAATCCCAGGCCTAACCTAGACCTAACATGCGTTATCCTCAAAAATATTGATCCAAACAAGGTTTAATGGACTGTTTCAATGTGGTACCACTTTACTACGTGATCCAAAGCAGAAAAAACCCTCGATCACGTCAACATGTATGTTAAAACTGCGAAAGTATTACCCTGATGAGGGCAAATCCCAGGCCTAACCTAGACCTAACATGCGTTGTCCTCTAAAATATTGATGGAAACCAGGTTTAATTGACTGTTTCAGTGTTGTACTTCATTACTACGTGATGCAATCCAGAAAAAGCCCAGGATCTAGTCATCAAGTATGAGAAATATGCGAAAGTATGAGACTGATGAGGGCTAATCCCAGACCTATCCCAGACCTAACTTGCGTTATCCTGTAAAATAGTGATCGAAACCAGGTTTAATCGACTGTTTCAGTGTGGTACCACATTGCTACGTGATCCAAACCAGAAAAAACCCAGGATCAGTTCAACAAGTATGTGAAAAACGCGAAAGTATGAGCCTGATGAGGGCAAATCCCAGACCTATCCCAGACCTAACTTGCGTGATCCTCTAAAATATTGATCGAAACCAGTTTTAATTGACTGTTTCGGCGTGGTACCACATTACTACGTGATACAATCCAGAAACAGCCCAGGATCTAGCCATGAAGTATGAGAAATATGCGAAAGTATGAGCCTGATGAGGGCAAATCCTAGACCTAACCCAAACCTAACATGCGTTATCCTCTAAAATATTTATCAAGACCAGGTTTAATTGAATGTTTCAGTGTGGTACCACATTACTACGTGAACCAAACCAGAAAAAACCCAGGATCCGGTCAACAAGTATGTGAAGAATGCGAAAGTATGGGTCTGATGAGTGAAAATCCCAGGGCAAACCTAGACCTAACATGCGTTATCCTCTAAAATATTGATCCAAACCAGGTTTAATGGACTGTTTCAGTGTGGTACCACTTTACTACGTGATCCAAAGCAGAAAAAACCCTCGATCAGGTCAATATGTATGTTAAAACTGCGGAAGTATGACCCTGATGAGGGCAAATCCCAGGCCTAACCTAGACCTAACATGCGTTGTCCTCTAAAATATTGATGGAAACCAGGTTTAATTGACTGTTTCAGTGTTGTACTTCATTACTACGTGATGCAATCCAGAAAAAGCCCAGGATCTAGCCATCAAGTATGAGAAATATGCGAAAGAATGAGCCTGATGAGAGCAAATCCCAGACCTAACCTAGACATAACATGAATTATTCTCTAAAATATTGATCATGACCAGGTTTAATTGATTGTTTCAGTGTGGTCCCACATTACTACGTGATCCAAACCAGAAAAAACCCAGGATCCGTTCAACAAGTATGTGAAGAATGCGAAAGTATGAGCCTGATGAGGGCAAATCCCAGACCTATCCCAGACCAAACTTGCGTTATCCTCTAAAATATTGATCGAAATCAGTTTTAATTGACTGTTTCAGCGTGGTACCACATTTCTACGTGATACAATCCTGAAACAGCCCAGGATCTAGCCATGAAGTATGAGAAATATGCGAAAGTATGAGCCTGATGAGTGCAAATCCTAGACCTAACCCAAACCTAACATGCGTTATCCTCTAAAATATTGATCCAAACCAGGTTTAATGGTCTGCTTCAGTGCGGTACCACTTCACTACGTGATCCAAAGCAGAAAAAACCCTCGATCAGGCCAACATGTATGTTAAAACTGCGGAAGTATGACCCTGATGAGGGCAAATCCCAGGCCTAACCTAGACCTAACATGCGTTGTCCTCTAAAATATTGATGGAAACCAGGTTTAATTGACTGTTTCAGTGTGGTACCACATTACTACGTGTTGCAATCCAGAAAAAGCCCAGGATCTAGTCATCAAGTATGAGAAATATGCGAAAGTATGAGTCTGATGAGGGCTAATCCCAGACCTATCCCAGACCTAACTTGCGTTATCCTCTAAAATAGTGATCGAAACCAGGTTTAATCGACAGTTTCAGTGTGGTACCACATTGCTACGTGATCCAAACCAGAAAAAACCCAGGATCAGTTCAACAAGTATGTGAAAAACGCGAAAGTATGAGCCTGATGAGGGCGAATCCCAGACCTATCCCAGACCTAACTTGCATGATCCTCTAAAATATTGATCGAAACCAGTTTTAATTGACTGTTTCGGCGTGGTACCACATTACTACGTGATACAATCCAGAAACAGCCCAGGATCTAGCCATGAAGTATGAGAAATATGCGAAAGTATGAGCCTGATGAGGGCAAATCCTAGACCTAACCCAAACCTAACATGCGTTATCCTCTAAAATATTTATCAAGACCAGGTTTAATTGAATGTTTCAGTGTGGTACCACATTACTACGTGAACCAAACCAGAAAAAACCCAGGATCCGGTCAACAAGTATGTGAAGAATGCGAAAGTATGGGTCTGATGAGTGAAAATCCCAGGGCAAACCTAGACCTAACATGCGTTATCCTCTAAAATATTGATCCAAATCAGGTTTAATGGACTGTTTCAGTGTGGTACCACTTTACTACGTGATCCAAAGCAGAAAAAACCCTCGATCAGGTCAATATGTATGTTAAAACTGCGGAAGTATGACCCTGATGAGGGCAAATCCCAGGCCTAACCTAGACCTAACATGCGTTGTCCTCTAAAATATTGATGGAAACCAGGTTTAATTGACTGTTTCAGTGTTGTACTTCATTACTACGTGATGCAATCCAGAAAAAGCCCAGGATCTAGCCATCAAGTATGAGAAATATGCGAAAGAATGAGCCTGATGAGAGCAAATCCCAGACCTAACCTAGACATAACATGAATTATTCTCTAAAATATTGATCATGACCAGGTTTAATTGATTGTTTCAGTGTGGTCCCACATTACTACGTGATCCAAACCAGAAAAAACCCAGGATCCGTTCAACAAGTATGTGAAGAATGCGAAAGTATGAGCCTGATGAGGGCAAATCCCAGACCTATCCCAGACCAAACTTGCGTTATCCTCTAAAATATTGATCGAAATCAGTTTTAATTGACTGTTTCAGCGTGGTACCACATTTCTACGTGATACAATCCTGAAACAGCCCAGGATCTAGCCATGAAGTATGAGAAATATGCGAAAGTATGAGCCTGATGAGTGCAAATCCTAGACCTAACCCAAACCTAACATGCGTTATCCTCTAAAATATTGATCCAAACCAGGTTTAATGGTCTGCTTCAGTGCGGTACCACTTCACTACGTGATCCAAAGCAGAAAAAACCCTCGATCAGGCCAACATGTATGTTAAAACTGCGGAAGTATGACCCTGATGAGGGCAAATCCCAGGCCTAACCTAGACCTAACATGCGTTGTCCTCTAAAATATTGATGGAAACCAGGTTTAATTGACTGTTTCAGTGTTGTACTTCATTACTACGTGATGCAATCCAGAAAAAGCCCAGGATCTAGTCATCAAGTATGAGAAATATGCGAAAGTATGAGTCTGATGAGGGCTAATCCCAGACCTATCCCAGACCTAACTTGCGTTATCCTCTAAAATAGTGATCGAAACCAGGTTTAATCGACTGTTTCAGTGTGGTACCACATTGCTACGTGATCCAAACCAGAAAAAACCCAGGATCAGTTCAACAAGTATGTGAAAAACGCGAAAGTATGAGCCTGATGAGGGCGAATCCCAGACCTATCCCAGACCTAACTTGCATGATCCTCTAAAATATTGATCGAAACCAGTTTTAATTGACTGTTTCGGCGTGGTACCACATTACTACGTGATACAATCCAGAAACAGCCCAGGGTCTAGCCATGAAGTATGAGAGATATGCGAAAGTATGAGCCTGATGAGGTCAAATCCAAGACCTAACCCAAACCTAACATGCGTTATCCTCTAAAATATTTATCAAGACCAGGTTTAATTGAATGTTTCAGTGTGGTACCACATTACTGCGTGAACCAAACCAGAAAAAACCCAGTATCTGTCCAACAAGTATGTGAAGAATGCGAAAGTATGAGCCTGATGAGTGAAAATCCCAGGCCCAACCTAGACCTAACATGCGTTATCCTCAAAAATATTGATCCAAACCAGGTTTAATGGACTGTTTCAGTGTGGTACCACTTTACTGCGTGATCCAAAGCAGAAAAAACCCTCGATCAGGTCAACATGTATGTTAAAACTGCGAAAGTATGACCCTGATGTGGGCAAATCCCAGGCCTAACCTAGACCTAACATGCGTTGTCCTCTAAACTATTGATGGAAACCAGGTTTAATTGACTGTTTCAGTGTGGTACCACATTACTAAGTGATCCAAACCAGAAAATAACCCAGGATCTGTTCACCGAGTATGTGAAGTGTGCGTAGGTATGAGTCTGATGAGGGCAAATCCCAGACCTATCCCAGACCTAACTTGCGTTATCCACTAAAATAGTGATCGAAACCAGGTTTAATTGACTGTTTCAGTGTGGTACCATACTACTACGTGATCCAAACCAGAAAAAAACCAGGATCTGTTCAACAAGTATGTGAAAAACGCGAAAGTATGAGCCTGATGAGGGCAAATCCCAGACCTATCCCAGACCTAACTTGCATTGTCTTCTAAAATAGTGTTCGAAACCAGGTTTAATCGACAGTTTCAGTGTGGTACCACATTACTACGTGATCCAAACCAGAAAAAAACCCAGCATCTTGTCAACGAGTATGTGAAGTGTGCGAAAGTATGAGTCTGATGAGGGATAATCCCAGACCTATCCCAGACCTAACTTGCGTTATCCTCTAAAATAGTGATCGAAACCAGGTTTAATTGACTGTTTTAGTTGTGGTACCACTTTACTACGTGATCCAAAGCAGAAAAAACCCTCGATCAGGTCAACATGCATGTTAAAACTGCGAAAGTATGACCCTGATGAGGGCAAATCCCAGGCCTAACCTAGACCTAACATGCGTTATCTTCTAAAATATTGAGCGAAACCAGGTTTAATTGACTGTTTCAGTGTGGTACCACATTACTACGTGATCCAATCCAGAAATATCCCAGGATCTAGCCATGAAGTATGAGAAATATGCGAAAGTATGAGCCTGATGAGAGCAAATCCTAGACCTAACCCAGACCTAACATGGGTTGTCCTCTAAAATATTTATCAAGACCAGGTTTAATTGATTGTTTCAGTGTGGCCCCACATTACTACGTGATCGAAACCAGAAAAACCCATGATCCGTTCAACAAGTATGTGAAGAATGCGAAAGTATGAGTCTGATGAGTGAAAATCCCAGGCCTAACCTAGACCTAACATGTTTTATCCTCAAGAATATTGATCCAAACAAGGTTTAATGGACTGTTTCAATGTGGTACCACTTTACTACGTGATCCAAAGCAGAAAAAACCCTCGATCACGTCAACATGTATGTTAAAACTGCGAAAGTATGACCCTGATAAGGCAAATCCCAGGCCTAACCTAGGCCTAACATGCGTTATCTTCTAAAATATTGAGCGAAACCAGGTTTAGTGGACTGTTTCAGTGTAGTACCACATTACTACGTGATCCAATCCAGAAATAGCCCAGGATCTAGCCATGAAGTAAGAGAAATATTTGAAAGTATGAGCCTGATGGGGGCAAATCCTAGACCTAACCCAGACCTAACATACGTTGTCCTCTAAAATATTTATCGAGACCAGGTTTAATTGATTGTTTCAGTGTGGTCCCACATTACTACGTGATCCAAACCAGAAAAAACCCAGGATCCGTTCAACAAGTATGTGAAGAATGCGAAAGTGTGAGTCTGATGAGTGAAAATCTCGGGGCTAACCTAGACCTAACATGCGTTATCCTCTAAAATATTGATGCAAACCAGGTTTAATGGACTGTTTCAGTGTGGTACCACTTTACTATGTGATCCAAACCAGAAAATAACCCAGGATCTGTTCAACGAGTATGTGAGGCGTGCGAAAGTAGGAGTCTGATGAATGCAAATCCCAGACCTATCCCAGACCTAACATGCGTTATCCTCTAAAATATTTATCAAGACCAGGTTTAATTGAATGTTTCAGTGTGGTACCACATTACTACGTCATCCAATCCAGAAATAGCCCAGGATCTAGCCATGAAGTATGAGAAATATGCGAAAGTATGAGCCTGACGAGGGCAAATCCTAGACCAAACCCAGACCTAACATGCGTTATCCTCTAAAATATTTATCAAGACCAGGTTTAATTGATTGTTTCAGTGTGGTCCCACATTACTACGTGATCCAAACCAGAAAAAACCCAGGATCCGTTCAACAAGTATGTGAAGAATGCGAAAGTATGAGTCTGAAGAGTGAAAATCCCAGGCCTAACCTAGACCTGACATGCGTTATCCTCAAAAATATTGATCGAAACCCGGTTTAATCGACTGTTTCAGTGTGGTACCACATTACTATGTGATCCAAACCAGAAAATAACCCAGGATCTGTTCAACGAGTATGTGAGGCGTGCGAAAGTATGAGTCTGATGAATGCAAATCCCAGACCTATCCCAGACCTAACATGCGTTATCCTCTAAAATATTTATCAAGACCAGGTTTAATTGAATGTTTCAGTGTGGTACCACATTACTACGTGATCCAAACCAGTAAAAACCCAGCATCCGTTCGACAAGTATGTGAAGAATGCGAAAGTATGAGTCTGATGAGTGAAAATCCCCGGCCTAACCTAGACCTAACATGCGTTATCCTAAAAAATATTGTTCGAAACCAGGTTTAATCGACTGTTTCAGTGTGGTACCACACTACTACGTGACACAAACCGGAAGAAACCCAGGATCTAGCCATCAAGTATGCGAAATATGCGAAAGTATGAGCCTGATGAGGGCGAATCCCAGACCTATCCCAGACCTAACTTGCGTTATCCTCTAAAATATTGATCGAAATCAGGTTTAATTGACTGTTTCAGCGTGGTACCACATTACTACGTGATACAATCCAGAAACAGCCCAGGGTCTAGCCATGAAGTATGAGAGATATGCGAAAGTATGAGCCTGATGAGGTCAAATCCAAGACCTAACCCAGACCTAACATGGGTTGTCCTCTAAAATATTTATCAAGACCAGGTTTAATTGATTGTTTCAGTGTGGCCCCACATTACTACGTGATCGAAACCAGAAAAACCCATGATCCGTTCAACAAGTATGTGAAGAATGCGAAAGTATGAGTCTGATGAGTGAAAATCCCAGGCCTAACCTAGACCTAACATGCTTTATCCTCAAGAATATTGATCCAAACAAGGTTTAATGGACTGTTTCAATGTGGTACCACTTTACTACGTGATCCAAAGCAGAAAAAACCCTCGATCACGTCAACATGTATGTTAAAACTGCGAAAGTATGACCCTGATAAGGCAAATCCCAGGCCTAACCTAGGCCTAACATGCGTTATCTTCTAAAATATTGAGCGAAACCAGGTTTAGTTGACTGTTTCAGTGTAGTACCACATTACTACGTGATCCAATCCAGAAATAGCCCAGGATCTAGCCATGAAGTATGAGAAATATTTGAAAGTATAAGCCTGATGGGGGCAAATCCTAGACCTAACCCAGACCTAACATACGTTGTCCTCTAAAATATTTATCAAGACCAGGTTTAATTGATTGTTTCAGTGTGGTCCCACATTACTACGTGATCCAAACCAGAAAAAACCCAGGATCCGTTCAACAAGTATGTGAAGAATGCGAAAGTGTGAGTCTGATGAATGCAAATCCCAGACCTATCCCAGACCTAACATGCGTTATCCTCAATAATATTGATCGAAACCAGGTTTAATCGACTGTTTCAGTGTGTTACCACATTACTACGTGATCCAAACCAGAAAAAAACCCAGGATCTGTTCAACGAGTATGTGAAGTGTGCGAAAGTATGAGTCTGATGAGGGCTAATCCCAGACCTACCCCAGACCTAACTTGCGTTATCCTCTAAAATATTTATCCAGACCAGGTTTAATTGATTGTTTCAGTGTGGACCCACATTACTACGTGATCCAAACCAGAAAAAACCCAGGATCCGTTCAACAAGTATGTGAAGAATGCGAAAGTATGAGCCTGATGAGTGAAAATCCCAGGCCTAACCTAGACCTAACATGCGTTATCCTCAAAAATATTGATCGAAACCTGGTTTAATCGACTGTTTCAGTGTGGTACCACATTACTATGTGATCCAAACCAGAAAATAACCCAGGATCTGTTCAACGAGTATGTGAAGTGTGCGAAAGTATGAGTCTGATGAGGGCAAATCCCAGACCTATCCCAGACCTAACACGCGTTATCCTCTAAAATATTTATCAAGACCAGGTTTAATTGATTGTTTCAGTGTGGACCCACATAACTACGTGATCCAAACCAGAAAAAACCCAGGATCTGTTCAACAAGTATGTGAAGAATGCGAATGTATGAGTCTGATCAGTGAAAATCTCAGGCCTTACCTAGACCTAACTTGCGTTGTCCTCTAAAATATTGATGGAAACCAGGTTTCATTGACTGTGTCAGTGGGGTACTACATTACTACGTGATGCAATCCAGAAAAAGCTCAGGATCTAGCCATCAAGTATGAGAAATATGCGAAAGAATGAGCCTGATGAGAGCAAATCCCAGACCTAACCCAGACCTAAGATGCGTTATCCTCTAAAATATTTATCCAGAACAGGTTTCATTGAATGTTTCAGTGTGGTACCACTTTACTACGTGATCCAATCCAGAAATAGCCCAGGATCTAGCCACGAAGTATGAGATATATGCGATAGTAAGAGCCTGATGAGGGCAAATCCTAGACCTATCCCAGACCTAACTTGCGTTATCCTCTGAAATATTTATCAAGACCAGGTTTAATTGAATGTTTCAGTGTGGTACCACATTACTACGTGATCCAAACCAGAAAAAACCCAGGATCCGTTCAACAAGTATGTGAAGAATGCGAAAGTATGTGCAAGATGATTGCAAATACCAGAACTAACCCAGACATAGCCAGCGTTATCCTCTAAAATACCATTCGGAACCAGCTTCTATTGACTGTTTCAGTGTAGTACCACATTACTACGTGATACAAACCAGAAAAAGGCCAGGATCTGGCCAACAAGTATGCGAGAAATGCGAAGGTACGAGCCAGATGAGGGCAAATCCCTGACCTAACCGAGATATAACCGGCAATATCCTCTAAAGTATTAATCGAAACTAGGTTTAATTGACTGTTTCGGTGTGGAACGTCATTATTACGTGATCCAAACCAGAAAAAACCCAGCATCTGTCCAACAAGTATGCGAAAAAAGCGAAAGTATGAGCAAGATGATTGCAAATACCAGAACTAACCCAGACATAGCCAGCGTTATCCTCTAAAACACTAATCGGAACCAGCTTTTATTGACTGTTTCAGTGAGGTACCTCATTACTACGTGGTCCAAACTAGAAAAAACCCAGCATCTGGCCAACAAGTATGCGAAAAAAGCGAAAGTATGAGCAAGATGATTGCAAATACCAGAACTAACCCAGACATAGCCAGCGTTATCCTCTAAAATACCATTCGGAACCAGCTTCTATTGACTGTTTCAGTGTAGTACCACATTACTACGTGATACAAACCAGAAAAAGGCCAGGATCTGGCCAACAAGTATGCGAGAAATGCGAAGGTACGAGCCAGATGAGGGCAAATCCCAGACCTAACCGAGATATAACCGGCAATATCCTCTAAAGTATTAATCGAAACTAGGTTTAATTGACTGTTTCGGTGTGGAACGTCATTATTACGTGATCCAAACCAGAAAAAACCCAGCATCTGGCCAACAAGTATGCGAAAAAAGCGAAAGTATGAGCCAGATGATTGCAAATACCAGAACTAACCCAGACATAGCCAGCGTTATCCTCTAAAACACTAATCGGAACCAGCTTTTATTGACTGTTTCAGTGAGGTACCTCATTACTACGTAGTCCAAACTAGAAAAAACCCAGCATCTGGCCAACAAGTATGCGAAAAAAGCGAAAGTATGAGCAAGATGATTGCAAATACCAGAACTAACCCAGACATAGCCAGCGTTATCCTCTAAAATACTATTCGGAACCAGCTACTATTGACTGTTTCAGTGTAGTACCACATTACTACGTGATACAAACCAGAAAAAGGCCAGGATCTGGCCAACAAGTATGCGAGAAATGCGAAGGTACGAGACAGATGAGGGCAAATCCCAGACCTAACCGAGATATAACCGGCAATATCCTCTAAAATATTAATCGAAACTAGGTTTAATTGACTGTTTCGGTGTGGAACGTCATTATTACGTGATCCAAACCAGAAAAAACCCAGCATCTGGCCAACTAGTATGCGAAAAAAGCGAAAGTATGAGCAAGATGATTGCAAATACCAGAACTAACCCAGACATAGCCAGCGTTATCCTCTAAAATACTATTCGGAACCAGCTTCTATTGACTGTTTCAGTGTGGTACCACATAACTACGTGATCCAAATCAGCAAAAAGCCTAGGATCTGGCCAACAAGAATGCAAAAATGCGAAAGTACGGGCCAGATGAGGGCAAATCCCAGACCTAACCGAGATATAACCGGCGTTATCCTCTAAAATATTAATCGCAACCAGGTTTAATTGACTGTTTCGGTGTGGAACCTCATTACTACGGGATCCTAACCAGAAAAAACCCAGGATCTGGCCAATAAATATGCGAAAAACGCGAAAGTATGGGCCAGATGATTGCAAATACCAGAACTAACCCAGACATAGCCAGCGTTATCCTCTAAAATACTATTCGGAACCAGCTTCTATTGACTGTTTCAGTGTGGTACCACATTACTACGTGATCCAAATCAGCAAAAAACCTAGGATCTGGCCAACAAGAATGCAAAAATGCGAAACTACGGGCCAGGTGAGGGCAAATCCCAGACCTAACCGAGACATAACCAGCGTTATCCTCTAAAATATTAATCGCAACCAGGTTTAGTTGACTGTTTCGGTGTAGTACCGCATTACTACGTGATACAAACCAGAAAAAGGCCAGGATCTTGCCAATAAGTATGCGAAAATTGCGAAAGTACGAGCCAGATGAGGGCAAATCCCAGACCTAACCGAGACATAACCGGCGTTATCCTCTAAAATACTATTCGGAACTAGCTTCTATTGACTGTTTCAGTGTAGTACCACATTACTACGTGATACAAACCAGAAAAAGGCCAGGATCTGGCCAACAAGTATGCGAGAAATGCGAAGGTACGAGCCAGATGAGGGCAAATCCCAGACCTAACCGAGATATAACCGGCAATATCCTCTAAAGTATTAATCGAAACTAGGTTTAATTGACTGTTTCGGTGTGGAACGTCATTATTACGTGATCCAAACCAGAAAAAACCCAGCATCTGGCCAACAAGTATGCGAAAAAAGCGAAAGTATGAGCCAGATGATTGCAAATACCAGAACTAACCCAGACATAGCCAGCGTTATCCTCTAAAACACTAATCGGAACCAGCTTTTATTGACTGTTTCAGTGAGGTACCTCATTACTACGTAGTCCAAACTAGAAAAAACCCAGCATCTGGCCAACAAGTATGCGAAAAAAGCGAAAGTATGAGCAAGATGATTGCAAATACCAGAACTAACCCAGACATAGCCAGCGTTATCCTCTAAAATACTATTCGGAACCAGCTACTATTGACTGTTTCAGTGTAGTACCACATTACTACGTGATACAAACCAGAAAAAGGCCAGGATCTGGCCAACAAGTATGCGAGAAATGCGAAGGTACGAGACAGATGAGGGCAAATCCCAGACCTAACCGAGATATAACCGGCAATATCCTCTAAAATATTAATCGAAACTAGGTTTAATTGACTGTTTCGGTGTGGAACGTCATTATTACGTGATCGAAACCAGAAAAAACCCAGCATCTGGCCAACTAGTATGCGAAAAAAGCGAAAGTATGAGCAAGATGATTGCAAATACCAGAACTAACCCAGACATAGCCAGCGTTATCCTCTAAAATACTATTCGGAACCAGCTTCTATTGACTGTTTCAGTGTGGTACCACATAACTACGTGATCCAAATCAGCAAAAAGCCTAGGATCTGGCCAACAAGAATGCAAAAATGCGAAAGTACGGGCCAGATGAGGGCAAATCCCAGACCTAACCGAGATATAACCGGCGTTATCCTCTAAAATATTAATCGCAACCAGGTTTAATTGACTGTTTCGGTGTGGAACCTCATTACTACGGGATCC
The DNA here is from genome assembly GCF_051014445.1 of Colletes latitarsis. Taxonomy (NCBI): domain Eukaryota; kingdom Metazoa; phylum Arthropoda; class Insecta; order Hymenoptera; family Colletidae; genus Colletes; species Colletes latitarsis. The sequence continues at coordinate 39,458 of NC_135142.1, forward strand.
TAACCAGAAAAAACCCAGGATCTGGCCAATAAATATGCGAAAAACGCGAAAGTATGGGCCAGATGATTGCAAATACCAGAACTAACCCAGACATAGCCAGCGTTATCCTCTAAAATACTATTCGGAACCAGCTTCTATTGACTGTTTCAGTGTGGTACCACATTACTACGTGATCCAAATCAGCAAAAAACCTAGGATCTGGCCAACAAGAATGCAAAAATGCGAAACTACGGGCCAGGTGAGGGCAAATCCCAGACCTAACCGAGACATAACCAGCGTTATCCTCTAAAATATTAATCGCAACCAGGTTTAGTTGACTGTTTCGGTGTAGTACCGCATTAGTACGTGATACAAACCAGAAAAAGGCCAGGATCTTGCCAATAAGTATGCGAAAATTGCGAAAGTACGAGCCAGATGAGGGCAAATCCCAGACCTAACCGAGACATAACCGGCGTTATCCTCTAAAATACTATTCGGAACTAGCTTCTATTGACTGTTTCCGTGTGGTACCACATTACTACGTGATACAAACCAGAAAAAGCCCAGGATCTGGCCAACAAGTATGCGAAAAATGCGAAAGTACGAACCAGATGAGGGCAAATCCCAGACCTAACCAAGACATAACCGGCGTTATCCTCTAAAATATTAATCGCAACCAGGTTTAATTGACTGTTTCGGTGTGGAACCTCATTACTGCGGGATCCAAACCAGAGAAAACCCAGGATCTTGCCAACAAATATGCGAAAAACGCGAAAGTATGAGCCAGATGATTGCAAATACCAGAACTAAGCCAGACATAGCCAGCGTTATCCTCTAAAGTACTATTCGGAACCAGCTTCTATTGACTGTTTCAGTGTGGTACCACATTACTACGTGATACAAACCAGAATAAGGCCAGGATATGGCCAACAAGTATGCGAAAAATGCGCAGGTACGAGCCAGATGAGGGCAAATCCCGGATCTAACCGAGATATAACCGGCGTTATCCTCTAACATATTAATCGAAACCAGGTTTAATTGGCTGCTTCGGTGTGGAACGTCATTATTACGGGATCCAAACCAGAAAAAACCCAGCATCTGGCCAACAAATATGCGAAAAACGCGAAAGTATGGGCCAGATGATTGCAAATACCAGAACTAACCCAGACATAGCCAGCGTTATCCTCTAAAATACTATTCGGAACCAGCTTCCATTGACTGTTTCAGTGTGGTACCACATAACTACGTGATCCAAATCAGCAAGAAGCCTAGGATCTGGTCAACAAGAATGCAAAAATGCGAAAGTACGGGCCAGATGAGGGCAAATCCCAGACCTAACCGAGACATAACCGGCGTTATCCTCTAAAATATTAATCGCAACCAGGTTTAATTGACTGTTTCGGTGTGGAACCTCATTACTACGGGATCCTAACCAGAAAAATCCCAGGATCTGGCCAATAAATATGCGAAAAACGCGAAAGTATGGGCCAGATGATTGCATATACCAGAACTAACCCAGACATAGCCAGCGTTATCCTCTAAAATACTATTCGGAACCAGCTTCTATTGACTGTTTCAGAGTGGTACCACATTACTACGTGATCCAAATCAGCAAAAAGCCTAGGATCTGGCCAACAAGAATGCAAAAATGCGAAACTACGGGCCAGGTGAGGGCAAATCCCAGACCTAAACGAGACATAACCAGCGTTATCCTCTAAAATATTAATCGCAACCAGGTTTAATTGACTGTTTCGGTGTAGTACCGCATTACTACGGGATCCTAACCAGAAAAAACCCAGGATCTGGCCAATAAATATGCGAAAAACGCGAAAGTATGGGCCAGATGATTGCAAATACCAGAACTAACCCAGACATAGCCAGCGTTATCCTCTAAAATACTATTCGGAACCAGCTTCTATTGACTGTTTCAGTGTGGTACCACATTACTACGTGATACAAACCAGAATAAGGCCAGGATATGGCCAACAAGTATGCGAAAAATGCGCAGGTACGAGCCAGATGAGGGCAAATCCCAGACCTAACCGAGACATAACCAGCGTTATCCTCTAAAATATTAATCGCAACCAGGTTTAATTGACTGTTTCGGTGTAGTACCGCATTACTACGTGATACAAACCAGAAAAAGGCCAGGATCTTGCCAATAAGTATGCGAAAATTGCGGAAGTTCGAGACAGATGAGGGCAAATCCCAGACCTAACCGAGAAATAACCGGAGTTATCCTCTAAAATATTAATCGAAACCACGTTTAGTTGACTGTTTCAGTGTGGTCCCACATTACTACGTGATCCAAACCAGAAGAAGCCCAGGATCTGGCCAGCAAGTATGCGAAAAATGCGAAAGTACGAGCCGGATGAGGGCAAATCCCAGACCTAACCGAGACATAGCCGGCGTTATCCTCTAAAATATTAATTGCAACCGGGATTAATACCCTGTTTCGGTGTGGTACCACATTACTACGTGGTCCGCCCCAGAAAAAGGCCAGGATCTGGCCAACAAGTACGCGAAAAATGCGAAGGTACGAGCCAGATGAGGGCAAATCCCAGACCTAACCGAGATATAACCGGCGTTATCCTCTAAAATACTATTCGGAACCAGCTTCTATTGACTGTTCCAGTGTGGTACCACATTACTACGTGATCCTAACAATAGAAAAACACAGGATCTGGCCATTCAAGTATGCGAAAAATGCGCAGGTACGAGCCAGATGAGGGCAAATCCCAGACCTAACCGAGACATAACCAGCGTTATCCTCTAAAATATTAATCGCAACCAGGTTTAATTGACTGTTTCGTTGTGGAACCTCGTTACTACGGGATCCTAACCAGAAAAAACCCAGGATCTGGCCAACAAATATGCGAAAAACGCGAAAGTATGAGCCAGATGATTGCAAATACCAGAACTAACCCAGACATAGCCAGCGTTATCCTCTAAAATACTATTCGGAACCAGCTTCTATTGACTGTTTCAGTGTGGTACCACATTACTACGTGATACAAACCAGAATAAGGCCAGGATATGGCCAACAAGTATGCGAAAAATGCGCAGGTACGAGCCAGATGAGGGCAAATCCCAGACCTAACCGAGACGTAACCGGCGTTATCCTCTAAAATATTAATCGCAACCAGGTTTAATTGACTGTTTCGGTGTGGAACCTCGTTACTACGGGATCCTAACCAGAAAAAACCCAGGATCTGGCCAACAAATATGCGAAAAACGCGAAAGTATGAGCCAGATGATTGCAAATACCAGAACTAACCCTGACATAGCCAGCGTTATCCTCTAAAATACTATTCGGGTCCAGCTTTTATTGACTGTTTCAGTGTGGTACCACATTTCTACGTGACCCAAACCAGAAAAAGCCCAGGATCTGGCCAACAAGTATGCGAGAAATGCGAAAGTACGAGCCAGATGAGGGCAAATCCCAGCCCTAACCGAGACATAACCGGCGTTATCCTCTAAAATATTAATTGCAACCGGGATTAATACCCTGTTTCGGTGTGGTACCACATTACTACGTGGTCCGCCCCAGAAAAAGGCCAGGATCTGGCCAACAAGTACGCGAAAAATGCGAAGGTACGAGCCAGATGAGGGCAAATCCCAGACCTTACCGAGATATAACCGGCGTTATCCTCTAAAATACTATTCGGAACCAGCTTCTATTGACTGTTCCAGTGTGGTACCACATTACTACGTGATCCTAACAATAGAAAAACACAGGATCTGGCCATTCAAGTATGCGAAAAATGCGAAAGTACGAGACAGATGAGTGCAAATCCCAGACCTAACCGAGAAATAACCGGAGTTATCCTCTAAAATATTAATCGAAACCAGGTTTAATTGACTGTTTCAGTGTTGTCCCACATTACTACGTTATCCAAACCAGAAGAAACCCAGGATCTGGCCAACAAGTATGCGAAAAATGCGAATGTACGAGCCAGATGAGGACAAATCCCAGACCTAACCGAGACATAACCGGCGTTATCCTCTAAAATATTAATCGCAACCAGGTTTAATTGACTGTTTCGGTGTGGAACCTCATTATTACGGGATCCTAACCAGAAAAAACCCAGGATCTGGCCAACATATATGCGAAAAACGCGAAAGTATGAGCCAGATGATTGCAAATACCATTACTAACCCAGACATAGCTAGCGTTATCCTCTAAAATACTATTCGGAACCAGCTTTTATTGACTGTTTCAGTGTGGTACCACATTACTACGTGATCCTAACAATAGAAGAACACAGGATCTGCCCATTCAAGTATGCGAAAAATGCGAATGTACGAGCCAGATGAGGGCAAATCCCAGACCTAACCGAGACATAACCGGCGTTATCCTCTAAAATATTAATCGCAACCAGGTTTAATTGACTGTTTCGGTGTGGAACCTCATTACTACGGGATCCTAACCAGAAAAACCCCAGGATCTGGCCAACATATATGCGAAAAACGCGAAAGTATGAGCCAGATGATTGCAAATACCATTACTAACCCAGACATAGCTAGCGTTATCCTCTAAAATACTATTCGGAACCAGCTTTTATTGACTGTTTCAGTGTGGTACCACATTACTACGTGATCCTAACAATAGAAGACCACAGTATCTGGCCATTCAAGTATGCGAAAAATGCGAAAGTACGGGCCAGATGAGGGCAAATCCCAGACCTAACCGAGATATAACCGGCAATATCCTCTAAAATATTAATAGAAACCAGGTTTAATTGACTGTTTCGGTGTGGAATGTCACTATTACGGGATCCAAACCAGGAAAAACCCAGGATCTGGCCAACAAGTATGCGAAAAATGCGAAAGTACGAGCCAGATGAGGGCAAATCCCAGACCTAACCGAAACATAACCAGCGTTATCCTCTAAAACTCTAATCGGAACCAGCTTTTATTGACTGTTTCAGTGAGGTACCTCATTACTACGTTGTCCAAACCAGAAAAACCCAGCATCTGGCCAACAAGTATGCGAAAAAAGCGAAAGTATGGGCAAGATGATTGCAAATACCAGAACTAACCCAGACATAGCCAGCGTTATCCTCTAAAATACTATTCGGAACCAGCTTCTATTGACTGTTTCAGTGTGGTACCACATTACTATGTGATACAAACCAGAAAAAGGCCAGGATCTGGCCAACAAGTATGCGAAAAATGCGGAGGTACGAACCAGATGAGTGCAAATCCCAGACCTAACCGAGATATAACCGGCGTTATCCTCTAAAACACTAATCGGAACCAGCTTTTATTGACTGTTTCAGTGAGCTACCTCATTACTACGTGGTCCAAACCAGAAAAAACCCAGCATCTGGCCAACAAGTATGCGAAAAAAGCGGAAGTATGAGCAAGATGATTGCAAATACCAAAACGAACCCAGACATAACCAGAGTTATCCTCCAAAATACTATTCGGAACCAGCTTTTATTGACTGTTTCAGTGAGGTACCTCATTACTACGTGATACAAACCAGAAAAAGGCCAGGATCTGGCCAACAAGTATGCGAAAAATGCGAAAGTACGAGCCAGATGAGGGCAAATCCCAGACCTAACCGAGACATAAACGGCGTTATCCTCTAAAATATTAATCGCAACCAGGTTTAATTGACTGTTTCAGTGTGGTCCCACATTACTACTTGGTCCAAGCCAGAAAAAGGCCAGGATCTGGCCAACAAGTATGGGAAAAATGCGATGGTACGAGCCAGATGAGGGCAAATCCGAGACCTAGCCGAGATATAACCGGCGTTATCCTCTAAAACACTAATCGGAACCAGCTTTTATTGACCGTTTCAGTGAGGTACCTCATTACTACGTGGTCCAAACCAGAAAAAACCCAGCATCTGGCCAACAAGTATGCGAAAAAAGCGAAAGTATGAGCAAGATGATTGCAAATACCAGAACTAACCCAGACATAACCAGCGTTATCCTCTAAAACACTAATCGGAACCAGTTTTTGTTGACTGTTTCAGTGTGGTACCACATTACTACGGGATCCACACCAGAAAAAACCCAGGATCTGACCAACAAATATGCGAAAAACGCGAAAGTATGAGCCAGATGGTTGCAAATACCAGAACTAACCCAGACGTAGCCAGCGTTATCCTCTAAAATACTATTCGGAACCAGCTTCTATTGACTGTTTCAGTGTGGTACCACATTACTACGTGATACAAACCAGAAAAAGGCCAGGATCTGGCCAACAAGTATGCGAAAAATGCGAAAGTACGAGCCAGATGAGGGCAAAACCCAGACCTAACCGAGACATAACCTGCGTTATCCTCTAAAATATTAATCGCAACCAAGGTTTAATTGACTGTTTCGGTGTGGTACCGCATTACTACGTGACACAAACCAGAAAAAGCCCAGGATCTTGCGAACAAGTATGCGAGAAACGCGAAAGTACGGGCCAGATGACGGCAAATCCCAGAACTAACCGAGACATAACCTGCGTTATCCTCTAAAACACTAATCGGAACCAGCTTTTATTGACCGTTTCAGTGAGCTACCTCATTACTACGTGGTCCAAACCAGAAAAAACCCAGCATCTGGCCAACAAGTATGCGAAGAAAGCGAAAGTATAAGCAAGATGATTGCAAATACCAGACCTAACCGAGACATAACCTGCATTATCCTCTAAAATATTAATCGCAACCAAGGTTTAATTGACTGTTTCGGTGTAGTACCGCATTACTACGTGACACAAACCAGAAAAAGCCCAGGATCTTGCGAACAAGTATGCGAGAAACGCGAAAGTACGGGCCAGATGAGGGCAAATCCCAGAACTAACCGAGACATAACCTGCGTTATCCTGTAAAATTTTAGTCGCTACCAGGTTTAATTGACTGTTTCAGTGTGGTACCACATTACTACGTGATCCTAACAATAGAAGAACACAGGATCTGGCCATTCAAGTATGCGAAAAATGCGAAAGTACGGGCCAGATGAGGGCAAATCCCAGACCTAACCGAGATATAACCGGCAATATCCTCTAAAATATTAATCGAAACCGGGTTTAATTGACTGTTTCGGGGTGGAATGTCATTATTACGGGATACAAACCAGGAAAAACCCAGGATCTGGCCAACAAGTATGCGAAAAATGCGAAAGTACGAGCCAGATGAGGGCAAATCCCAGACCTAACCGAGACATAAACGTCGTTATCCTCTAAAATATTAATCGCAACCAGGTTTAATTGACTGTTTCAGTGTGGTCCCTCATTACTACTTGGTCCAAGCCAGAAAAAGGCCCGGATCTGGCCAACAAGTATGGGAAAAATGCGAAGGTACGAGCCAGATGAGGGCAAATCCCAGACCTAACCGAGACATAACCGGCGTTATCCTCTAAAATATTAATCGCAAACAGGTTCAATTGACTCTTCAGGTGTGGAACCTCATTACTACGGGATCCAAACCAGAAAAAACCCAGGATCTGGCCAACAAATATGCGAAAAACTCGAAAGTATGGGCCAGATGATTGCAAATACCAGAACTAACCCAGACATAGCCAGCGTTATCCTCTAAAATACTATTCGGAACCAGCTTCTATTGACTGTTTCAGTGTGGTACCACATTACTACGTGATACAAACCAGAAAAAGGCCAGGATCTGGCCAACAAGTATGCGAAAAATGCGAAGGTACGACCAGATGAGTGCAAATCCCAGACCTAACCGAGATATAACCGGCGTTATCCTCTAAAACACTAATCGGAACCAGCTTTATTGACTGTTTCAGTGAGGTACCTCATTACTACGTGGTCCAAACCAGAAAAAACCCAGCATCTGGCCAACAAGTATGCGAAAAAAGCGAAAGTATGAGGAAGATGATTGCAAATACCAGAACGAACCCAGACATAACCAGAGTTATCCTCCAAAATACTATTCGGAACCAGCTTTTATTGACTGTTTCAGTGAGGTACCTCATTACTACGTGATACAAACCAGAAAAAGGCCAGGATCTGGCCAACAAGTATGCGAAAAATGCGAAAGTACGAGCCAGATGAGGGCAAATCACAGACCTAACCGAGACATAAACGGCGTTATCCTCTAAAATATTAATCGCAACCAGGTTTAATTGACTGTTTCAGTGTGGTCCCACATTACTACTTGGTCCAAGCCAGAAAAAGGCCAGGATCTGGCCAACAAGTATGGGAAAAATGCGATGGTACGAGCCAGATGAGGGCAAATCCGAGACCTAGCCGAGATATAACCGGCGTTATCCTCTAAAACACTAATCGGAACCAGCTTTTATTGACCGTTTCAGTGAGGTACCTCATTACTACGTGGTCCAAACCAGAAAAAACCCAGCATCTGGCCAACAAGTATGCGAGAAATGCGAAAGTACGAGCCAGATGAGGGCAAATCTCAGCCCTAACCGAGACATAACCGGCGTCATCCTCTAAAATATTAATCGCAACCAGGTTTAATTGACTGTTTCGGTGTGGCACCTCATTACTACGGAATCCAAACCAGAAAAAACCCAGGATCTGGCCTACAAATATGCGAAAAACGCGAAAGTATGAGCCACATGATTGCAAATACCAGAACGAACCCAGACATAACCAGAGTTATCCTGTAAAATACTATACGGAACCAGCTTTTATTGACTGTTTCAGTGAGGTACCTCATTACTACGTGATACAAACCAGAAAAAGGCCAGGATCTGGCCAACAAGTATGCGAAAAATGCGAAAGTACGAGCCAGATGAGGGCAAATCCCAGACCTAACCGAGACATAACCGGCGTTATCCTCTAAAATATTAATCGCAAACAGGTTCAATTGACTCTTCAGGTGTGGTACCACATTACTACGTGATACAAACCAGAAAAAGGCCAGGATCTGGCCAACAAGTATGCGAAAAATGCGAAGGTACGAACCAGATGAGTGCAAATCCCAGACCTAACCGAGATATAACCGGCGTTATCCTCTAAAACACTAATCGGAACCAGCTTTTATTGACTGTTTCAGTGAGGTACCTCATTACTACGTGGTCCAAACCAGAAAAAACCCAGCATCTGGCCAACAAGTATGCGAAAAAAGCGAAAGTATGAGCAAGATGATTGCAAATACCAGAACGAACCCAGACATAACCAGAGTTATCCTCTAAAATACTATTCGGAACCAGCTTTTATTGACTGTTTCAGTGAGGTACCTCATTACTACGTGATACAAACCAGAAAAAGGCCAGGATCTGGCCAACAAGTATGCGAGAAATGCGAAAGTACGAGCCAGATGAGGGCAAATCCCAGACCTAACCGAGACATAACCGGCGTTATCCTCAAAAATATTAATCGCAACCAGGTTTAATTGACTGTTTCAGTGTGGTCCCACATTACTACTTGGTCCAAGCCAGAAAAAATCCAGCATCTGGCTAACAAGTATGCGAAAAAAGCGAAAGTATGAGCAAGATGATTGCAAATACCAGAACGAACCCAGACATAACCAGAGTTATCCTCTAAAATACTATTCGCAACCAGCTTTTATTGACTGTTTCAGTAAGGTACCTCATTACTACGTGATACAAACCAGAAAAAGGCCAGGATCTGGCCAACAAGTATGCGAAAAATGCGAAAGTACGAGCCAGATGAGGGCAAATCCCAGACCTAACCGAGACATAAACGGCGTTATCCTCTAAAATATTAATCGCAACCAGGTTTAATTGACTGTTTCAGTGTGGTCCCACATTACTACTTGGTCCAAGCCAGAAAAAGGCCCGGATCTGGCCAACAAGTATGGGAAAAATGCGAAGGTACGAGCCAGATGAGGGCAAATCCGAGACCTAACCGAGATATAACCGGCGTTATCCTCTAAAACACTAATCGGAACCAGCTTTTATTGACCGTCTCAGTGAGGTACCTCATTACTACGGGATCCGAACCAGAAAAAACCCAGGATCTGGCCAACAAATATGCGAAAAACGCGAAAGTATGAGCAAGATGATTGCAAATACCAGAACGAACCCAGACATAACCAGAGTTATCCTCTAAAATACTATTCGCAACCAGCTTTTATTGACTGTTTCAGTGTGGTACCACATTACTACGTGATACAAACCAGAAAAAGGCCAGGATCTGGCCAACAAGTATGCGAAAAATGCGAAGGTACGAACCAGATGAGTGCAAATCCCAGACCTAACCGAGATATAACCGGCGTTATCCTTTAAAACACTAATCGGAACCAGCTTTTATTGACTGTTTCAGTGAGGTACCTCATTACTACGTGTTCCAAACCAGAAAAAAACCCAGGATCTGGCCAACAAGTATGCGAAAAATGCGAATGTACGAGCCAGATGAGGGCAAATCCCAGACCTAACCGAGACATAACCGGCGTTATCCTGTAAAACTCTAATCGGAACCAGCTTTTATTGACTGTTTCAGTGAGGTACCTCATTACTACGGGATCCAAACCAGAAAAAACCCAGGATCTGGCCAACAAATATGCGAAAAACGCGAAAGTATGGGCCAGATGATTGCAAATACCAGAACTAACCCAGACATAGCCAGCGTTATCCTCTAAAATACTATTCGGAACCAGCTTCTATTGACTGTTTCAGTGTGGTACCACATTACTACGTGATACAAACCAGAAAAAGGCCAGGATCTGGCCAACAAGTATGCGAAAAATGCGAAGGTACGAACCAGATGAGTGCAAATCCCAGACCTAACCGAGATATAACCGGCGTTATCCTCTAAAACACTAATCGGAACCAGCTTTTATTGACTGTTTCAGTGAGGTACCTCATTACTACGTGGTCTAAACCAGAAAAAACCCAGCATCTGGCGAACAAGTATGCGAAAAAAGCGAAAGTATGAGGAAGATGATTGCAAATACCAGAACGAACCCAGACATAACCAGAGTTATCCTCCAAAATACTATTCGGAACCAGCTTTTATTGACTGTTTCAGTGAGGTACCTCATTACTACGTGATACAAACCAGAAAAAGGCCAGGATCTGGCCAACAAGTATGCGAAAAATGCGAAAGTACGAGCCAGATGAGAGCAAATCCCAGACCTAACCGAGACATAAACGGCGTTATCCTCTAAAATATTAATCGCAACCAGGTTTAATTGACTGTTTCAGTGTGGTCCCACATTACTACTTGGTCCAAGCCAGAAAAAGGCCAGGATCTGGCCAACAAGTATGGGAAAAATGCGATGGTACGAGCCAGATGAGGGCAAATCCGAGACCTAGCCGAGATATAACCGGCGTTATCCTCTAAAACACTAATCGGAACCAGCTTTTATTGACCGTTTCAGTGAGGTACCTCATTACTACGTGGTCCAAACCAGAAAAAACCCAGCATCTGGCCAACAAGTATGCGAAAAAAGCGAAAGTATGAGCAAGATGATTGCAAATACCAGAACTAACCCAGACATAACCAGCGTTATCCTCTAAAACACTAATCGGAACCAGTTTTTGTTGACTGTTTCAGTGTGGTACCACATTACTACGGGATCCACACCAGAAAAAACCCAGGATCTGGCCAACAAATATGCGAAAAACGCGAAAGTATGAGCCAGATGATTGCAAATACCAGAACTAACCCAGACGTAGCCAGCGTTATCCTCTAAAATACTATTCGGAACCAGCTTCTATTGACTGTTTCAGTGTGGTACCACATTACTACGTGATACAAACCAGAAAAAGGCCAGGATCTGGCCAACAAGTATGCGAAAAATGCGAAAGTACGAGCCAGATGAGGGCAAAACCCAGACCTAACCGAGACATATCCTGCGTTATCCTCTAAAATATTAATCGCAACCAAGGTTTAATTGACTGTTTCGGTGTGGTACCGCATTACTACGTGACACAAACCAGAAAAATCCCAGGATCTTGCGAACAAGTATGCGAGAAACGCGAAAGTACGGGCCAGATGACGGCAAATCCCAGAACTAACCGAGACATAACCTGCGTTATCCTCTAAAATATTATTCGCAACCAGGTTTAATTGACTGTTTCGGTGTGGCACCTCATTACTACGGAATCCAAACCAGAAAAAACCCAGGATCTGGCCAACAAATATGAGAAAAACGCCAAAGCATGAGCCAGATGATTGCAAATACCAGAACTAACCCAGACATAACCAGCGTTATCCTGTAAAACTCTAATCGGAACCAGCTTTTATTGACTGTTTCAGTGAGGTACCTCATTACTACGTTGTCCAAACCAGAAAAAACCCAGCATCCGGCCATCAAGTATGCGAAAAAAGCGAAAGTATGAGCAAGATGATTGCAAATACCAGAACTAACCCAGACATAGCCAGCGTTATCCTCTAGAATACTATTCGGAACCAGCTTCTATTGACTGTTTCAGTGTGGTACCACATTACTACGTGATACAATCCAGAAAAAAGCCAGGATCTGGCCAACAAGTATGCGAGAAATGCGAAAGTACGAGCCAGATGAGGGCAAATCCCTGACCTAACCGAGACAAAACCGGCGTTATCCTCTAAAATATTAATAGAAACCAGGTTTAATTAACTGTTTCGGTGTGGAACGTCATTATTACGTGATCCAAACCAGAAAAAACCCAGCATCTGGCCAACAAGTATGCGAGAAATGCGAAAGTACGAGCCAGACGAGGGCAAATCTCAGCCCTAACCGAGACATAACCGGCGTCATCCTCTAAAATATTAATCGCAACCAGGTTTAATTGACTGTTTCGGTGTGGCACCTCATTACTACGGAATCCATACTAGAAAAAACCCAGGATCTGGCCTACAAATATGCGAAAAACGCGAAAGTATGAGCCACATGATTGCAAATACCAGAACGAACCCAGACATAACCAGAGTTATCCTGTAAAATACTATTCGGAACCAGCTTTTATTGACTGTTTCAGTGAGGTACCTCATTACTACGTGATACAAACCAGAAAAAGGCCAGGATCTGGCCAACAAGTATGCGAAAAATGCGAAAGTACGAGCCAGATGAGGGCAAATCCCAGACCTAACCGAGACATAACCGGCGTTATCCTCTAAAATATTAATCGCAAACAGGTTCAATTGACTGTTCAGGTGTGGTACCACATTACTACGTGATACAAACCAGAAAAAGGCCAGGATCTGGCCAACAAGTATGCGAGAAACGCGAAAGTACGGGCCAGATGACGGCAAATCCCAGAACTAACCGAGACATAACCTGCGTTATCCTCTAAAATATTATTCGCAACCAGGTTTAATTGACTGTTTCGGTGTGGCACCTCATTACTACGGAATCCAAACCAGAAAAAACCCAGGATCTGGCCAACAAATATGAGAAAAACGCCAAAGCATGAGCCAGATGATTGCAAATACCAGAACTAACCCAGACATAACCAGCGTTATCCTGTAAAACTCTAATCGGAACCAGCTTTTATTGACTGTTTCAGTGAGGTACCTCATTACTACGTTGTCCAAACCAGAAAAAACCCAGCATCCGGCCAACAAATATGCGAAAAACGCGAAAGTATGGGCCAGATGATTGCAAATACCAGAACTAACCCAGACATAGCCAGCGTTATCCTCTAAAATACTATTCGGAACCAGCTTCTATTGACTGTTTCAGTGTGGTACCACATTACTACGTGATACAAACCAGAAAAAGGCCAGGATCTGGCCAACAAGTATGCGAAAAATGCGAAGGTACGAACCAGATGAGTGCAAATCCCAGACCTAACCGAGATATAACCGGCGTTATCCTCTAAAACACTAATCGGAACCAGCTTTTATTGACTGTTTCAGTGAGGTACCTCATTACTACGTGGTCCAAACCAGAAAAAACCCAGCATCTGGCCAACAAGTATGCGAAAAAAGCGAAAGTATGAGGAAGATGATTGCAAATACCAGAACGAACCCAGACATAACCAGAGTTATCCTCCAAAATACTATTCGGAACCAGCTTTTATTGACTGTTTCAGTGAGGTACCTCATTACTACGTGATACAAACCAGAAAAAGGCCAGGATCTGGCCAACAAGTATGCGAAAAATGCGAAAGTACGAGCCAGATGAGAGCAAATCCCAGACCTAACCGAGACATAAACGGCGTTATCCTCTAAAATATTAATCGCAACCAGGTTTAATTGACTGTTTCAGTGTGGTCCCACATTACTACTTGGTCCAAGCCAGAAAAAGGCCAGGATCTGGCCAACAAGTATGGGAAAAATGCGATGGTACGAGCCAGATGAGGGCAAATCCGAGACCTAGCCGAGATATAACCGGCGTTATCCTCTAAAACACTAATCGGAACCAGCTTTTATTGACCGTTTCAGTGAGGTACCTCATTACTACGTGGTCCAAACCAGAAAAAACCCAGCATCTGGCCAACAAGTATGCGAAAAAAGCGAAAGTATGAGCAAGATGATTGCAAATACCAGAACTAACCCAGACATAACCAGCGTTATCCTCTAAAACACTAATCGGAACCAGTTTTTGTTGACTGTTTCAGTGTGGTACCACATTACTACGGGATCCACACCAGAAAAAACCCAGGATCTGGCCAACAAATATGCGAAAAACGCGAAAGTATGAGCCAGATGATTGCAAATACCAGAACTAACCCAGACGTAGCCAGCGTTATCCTCTAAAATACTATTCGGAACCAGCTTCTATTGACTGTTTCAGTGTGGTACCACATTACTACGTGATACAAACCAGAAAAAGGCCAGGATCTGGCCAACAAGTATGCGAAAAATGCGAAAGTACGAGCCAGATGAGGGCAAAACCCAGACCTAACCGAGACATAACCTGCGTTATCCTCTAAAATATTAATCGCAACCAAGGTTTAATTGACTGTTTCGGTGTGGTACCGCATTACTACGTGACACAAACCAGAAAAAGCCCAGGATCTTGCGAACAAGTATGCGAGAAACGCGAAAGTACGGGCCAGATGACGGCAAATCCCAGAACTAACCGAGACATAACCTGCGTTATCCTCTAAAATATTATTCGCAACCAGGTTTAATTGACTGTTTCGGTGTGGCACCTCATTACTACGGAATCCAAACCAGAAATAACCCAGGATCTGGCCAACAAATATGAGAAAAACGCCAAAGCATGAGCCAGATGATTGCAAATACCAGAACTAACCCAGACATAACCAGCGTTATCCTGTAAAACTCTAATCGGAACCAGCTTTTATTGACTGTTTCAGTGAGGTACCTCATTACTACGTTGTCCAAACCAGAAAAAACCCAGCATCCGGCCATCAAGTATGCGAAAAAAGCGAAAGTATGAGCAAGATGATTGCAAATACCAGAACTAACCCAGACATAGCCAGCGTTATCCTCTAGAATACTATTCGGAACCAGCTTCTATTGACTGTTTCAGTGTGGTACCACATTACTACGTGATACAAACCAGAAAAAAGCCAGGATCTGGCCAACAAGTATGCGAGAAATGCGAAAGTACGAGCCAGATGAGGGCAAATCCCTGACCTAACCGAGACAAAACCGGCGTTATCCTCTAAAATATTAATAGAAACCAGGTTTAATTAACTGTTTCGGTGTGGAACGTCATTATTACGTGATCCAAACCAGAAAAAACCCAGCATCTGGCCAACAAGTATGCGAGAAATGCGAAAGTACGAGCCAGACGAGGGCAAATCTCAGCCCTAACCGAGACATAACCGGCGTCATCCTCTAAAATATTAATCGCAACCAGGTTTAATTGACTGTTTCGGTGTGGCACCTCATTACTACGGAATCCATACTAGAAAAAACCCAGGATCTGGCCTACAAATATGCGAAAAACGCGAAAGTATGAGCCACATGATTGCAAATACCAGAACGAACCCAGACATAACCAGAGTTATCCTGTAAAATACTATTCGGAACCAGCTTTTATTGACTGTTTCAGTGAGGTACCTCATTACTACGTGATACAAACCAGAAAAAGGCCAGGATCTGGCCAACAAGTATGCGAAAAATGCGAAAGTACGAGCCAGATGAGGGCAAATCCCAGACCTAACCGAGACATAACCGGCGTTATCCTCTAAAATATTAATCGCAAACAGGTTCAATTGACTCTTCAGGTGTGGTACCACATTACTACGTGATACAAACCAGAAAAAGGCCAGGATCTGGCCAACAAGTATGCGAAAAATGCGAAGGTACGAACCAGATGAGTGCAAATCCCAGACCTAACCGAGATATAACCGGCGTTATCCTGTAGAACACTAATCGGAACCAGCTTTTATTGACTGTTTCAGTGAGGTACCTCATTACTACGTGGTCCAAACCAGAAAAAACCCAGCATCTGGCCAACAAGTATGCGAAAAAAGCGAAAGTATGAGCAAGATGATTGCAAATACCAGAACGAACCCAGACATAACCAGAGTTATCCTCTAAAATACTATTCGGAACCAGCTTTTATTGACTGTTTCAGTGAGGTACCTCATTACTACGTGATACAAACCAGAAAAAGGCCTGGATCTGGCCAACAAGTATGCGAAAAATGCGAAAGTACGAGCCAGATGAGGGCAAATCCCAGACCTAACCGAGACATAAACGGCGTTATCCTCAAAAATATTAATCGCAACCAGGTTTAATTGACCGTTTCAGTGAGCTACCTCATTACTACGTGGTCCAAACCAGAAAAAACCCAGCATCTGGCCAACAAGTATGCGAAGAAAGCGAAAGTATAAGCAAGATGATTGCAAATACCAGACCTAACCGAGACATAACCTGCATTATCCTCTAAAATATTAATCGCAACCAAGGTTTAATTGACTGTTTCGGTGTGGTACCGCATTACTACGTGACACAAACCAGAAAAAGCCCAGGATCTTGCGAACAAGTATGCGAGAAACGCGAAAGTACGGACCAGATGAGGGCAAATCCCAGAACTAACCGAGACATAACCTGCGTTATCCCGTAAAATTTTAGTCGCTACCAGGTTTAATTGACTGTTTCAGTGTGGTACCACATTACTACGTGATCCTAACAATAGAAGAACACAGGATCTGGCCATTCAAGTATGCGAAAAATGCGAAAGTACGGGCCAGATGAGGGCAAATCCCAGACCTAACCGAGATATAACCGGCACTATCCTCTAAAATATTAATCGAAACCGGGTTTAATTGACTGTTTCGGTGTGGAATGTCATTATTACGGGATACAAACCAGGAAAAACCCAGGATCTGGCCAACAAGTATGCGAAAAATGCGAAAGTACGGGCCAGATGAGGGCAAATCCCAGACCTAACCGAGACATAAACGGCGTTATCCTCTAAAATATTAATCGCAACCAGGTTTAATTGACTGTTTCAGTGTGGTCCCACATTACTACTTGGTCCAAGCCAGAAAAAGGCCCGGATCTGGCCAACAAGTATGGGAAAAATGCGAAGGTACGAGCCAGATGAGGGCAAATCCGAGACCTAACCGAGATATAACCGGCAATATCCTCTAAAGTATTAATCGAACCCAGGTTTAATTGACTGCTTCGGTGTGGAACGTCATTACTACGGGATCCAAACCAGAAAAAATCCAGCATCTGGCTTACAAGTATGCGAAAAAAGCGAAAGTATGAGCAAGATGATTGCAAATACCAGAACGAACCCAGACATAACCAGAGTTATCCTCGAAAATACTATTCGCAACCAGCTTTTATTGACTGTTTCAGTAAGGTACCTCATTACTACGTGATACAAACCAGAAAAAGGCCAGGATCTGGCCAACAAGTATGCGAAAAATGCGAAAGTACGAGCCAGATGAGGGCAAATCCCAGACCTAACCGAGACATAAACGGCGTTATCCTCTAAAATATTAATCGCAACCAGGTTTAATTGACTGTTTCAGTGTGGTCCCACATTACTACTTGGTCCAAGCCAGAAAAAGGCCCGGATCTGGCCAACAAGTATGGGAAAAATGCGAAGGTACGAGCCAGATGAGGGCAAATCCGAGACCTAACCGAGATATAACCGGCGTTATCCTCTAAAACACTAATCGGAACCAGCTTTTATTGACCGTCTCAGTGAGGTACCTCATTACTACGGGATCCGAACCAGAAAAAACCCAGGATCTGGCCAACAAATATACGAAAAACGCGAAAGTATGAGCCAGATGATTGCAAATACCAGAACTAACCCAGACATAGCCAGCGTTATCCTCTAAAATACTATTCGGAACCAGCTTCTATTGACTGTTTCAGTGTGGTACCACATTACTACGTGATACAAACCAGAAAAAGGCCAGGATCTGGCCAACAAGTATGCGAAAAATGCGAAGGTACGAACCAGATGAGTGCAAATCCCAGACCTAACCGAGATATAACCGGCGTTATCCTCTAAAACACTAATCGGAACCAGCTTTTATTGACTGTTTCAATGAGGTACCTCATTACTACGTGGTCCAAACCAGAAAAAAACCCAGGATCTGGCCAACAAGTATGCGAAAAATGCGAAAGTACGAGCCAGATGAGGGCAAATCCCAGACCTAACCGAGACATAACCGGCGTTATCCTCTAAAATATTAATCGCAAACAGGTTCAATTGACTCTTCAGGTGTGGAACCTCATTACTACGGGATCCAAACCAGAAAAAACCCAGGATCTGGCCAACAAATATGCGAAAAACGCGCAAGTATGAGCCAGATGATTGCAAATACCAGAACTAACCCAGACATAGCCAGCGTTATCCTCTAAAATACTATTCGGAACCAGCTTCTATTGACTGTTTCAGTGTGGTACCACATTACTACGTGATACAAACCAGAAAAAGGCCAGGATCTGGCCAACAAGTATGCGAAAAATGCGAAGGTACGAACCAGATGAGTGCAAATCCCAGACCTAACCGAGATATAACCGGCGTTATCCTCTAAAACACTAATCGGAACCAGCTTTTATTGACTGTTTCAGTGAGGTACCTCATTACTACGTGGTCCAAACCAGAAAAAACCCAGCATCTGGCCAACAAGTATGCGAAAAAAGCGAAAGTATGAGGAAGATGATTGCAAATACCAGAACGAACCCAGACATAACCAGAGTTATCCTCCAAAATACTATTCGGAACCAGCTTTTATTGACTGTTTCAGTGAGGTACCTCATTACTACGTGATACAAACCAGAAAAAGGCCAGGATCTGGCCAACAAGTATGCGAAAAATGCGAAAGTACGAGCCAGATGAGGGCAAATCCCAGACCTAACCGAGACATAAACGGCGTTATCCTCTAAAATATTAATCGCAACCTGGTTTAATTGACTGTTTCAGTGTGGTCCCACATTACTACTTGGTCCAAGCCAGAAAAAGGCCAGGATCTGGCCAACAAGTATGCGAAAAATGCGAAAGTACGAGCCAGATGAGGGCAAATCTCAGCCCTAACCGAGACATAACCGGCGTCATCCTCTAAAATATTAATCGCAACCAGGTTTAATTGACTGTTTCGGTGTGGCACCTCATTACTACGGAATCCAAACCAGAAAAAACCCAGGATCTGGCCTACAAATATGCGAAAAACGCGAAAGTATGAGCCACATGATTGCAAATACCAGAACGAACCCAGACATAACCAGAGTTATCCTGTAAAATACTATTCGGAACCAGCTTTTATTGACTGTTTCAGTGAGGTACCTCATTACTACGTGATACAAACCAGAAAAAGGCCAGGATCTGGCCAACAAGTATGCGAAAAATGCGAAAGTACGAGCCAGATGAGGGCAAATCCCAGACCTAACCGAGACATAAACGGCGTTATCCTCTAAAATATTAATCGCAACCTGGTTTAATTGACTGTTTCAGTGTGGTCCCACATTACTACTTGGTCCAAGCCAGAAAAAGGCCAGGATCTGGCCAACAAGTATGGGAAAAATGCGATGGTACGAGCCAGATGAGGGCAAATCCGAGACCTAGCCGAGATATAACCGGCGTTATCCTCTAAAACACTAATCGGAACCAGCTTTTATTGACCGTTTCAGTGAGGTACCTCATTACTACGTGGTCCAAACCAGAGAAAACCCAGCATCTGGCCAACAAGTATGCGAAAAAAGCGATAGTATGAGCAAGATGATTGCAAATACCAGAACTAACCCAGACATAACCAGCGTTATCCTCTAAAACACTAATCGGAACCAGTTTTTGTTGACTGTTTCAGTGTGGTACCACATTACTACGGGATCCACACCAGAAAAAACCCAGGATCTGGCCAACAAATATGCGAAAAACGCGAAAGTATGAGCCAGATGATTGCAAATACCAGAACTAACCCAGACGTAGCCAGCGTTATCCTCTAAAATACTATTCGGAACCAGCTTCTATTGACTGTTTCAGTGTGGTACCACATTACTACGTGATACAAACCAGAAAAAGGCCAGGATCTGGCCAACAAGTATGCGAAAAATGTGAAAGTACGAGCCAGGTGAGGGCAAAACCCAGACCTAACCGAGACATAACCTGCGTTATCCTCTAAAATATTAATCGCAACCAAGGCTTAATTGACTGTTTCGGTGTGGTACCGCATTGCTACGTGACACAAACCAGAAAAAGCCCAGGATCTTGCGAACAAGTATGCGAGAAACGCGAAAGTACGGGCCAGATGACGGCAAATCCCAGAACTAACCGAGACATAACCTGCGTTATCCTCTAAAATATTATTCGCAACCAGGTTTAATTGACTGTTTCGGTGTGGCACCTCATTACTACGGAATCCAAACCAGAAAAAACCCAGGATCTGGCCAACAAATATGAGAAAAACGCCAAAGCATGAGCCAGATGATTGCAAATACCAGAACTAACCCAGACATAACCAGCGTTACCCTCTAAAACTCTAATCGGAACCCGCTTTTATTGACTGTTTCAGTGAGGTACCTCATTACTACGTTGTCCAAACCAGAAAAAACCCAGCATCCGGCCAACAAGTATGCGAAAAAAGCGAAAGTATGGGCAAGATGATTGCAAATACCAGAACTAACCCAGACATAGCCAGCGTTATCCTCTAGAATACTATTCGGAACCAGCTTTTATTGACTGTTTCAGTGAGGTACCTCATTACTACGTGATACAAACCAGAAAAAGGCCAGGATCTGGCCAACAAGTATGCGAAAAATGCGAAAGTACGAGCCAGATGAGGGCAAATCCCAGACCTAACCGAGACATAACCGGCGTTATCCTCTAAAATATTAATCGCAAACAGGTTCAATTGACTCTTCAGGTGTGGTACTACATTACTACGTGATGCAAACCAGAAAAAGGCCAGGATCTGGCCAACAAGTATGCGAAAAATGCGAAGGTACGAACCAGATGAGTGCAAATCCCAGACCTAACCGAGATATAACCGGCGTTATCCTCTAAAACACTAATCGAAACCAGCTTTTATTGACTGTTTCAGTGAGGTACCTCATTACTACGTGGTCCAAACCAGAAAAAACCCAGCATCTGGCCAACAAGTATGCGAAAAAAGCGAAAGTATGAGCAAGATGATTGCAAATACCAGAACGAACCCAGACATAACCAGAGTTATCCTCTAAAATACTATTCGGAACCAGCTTTTATTGACTGTTTCAGTGAGGTACCTCATTACTACGTGATTCAAACCAGAAAAAGGCCAGGATCTGGCCAACAAGTATGCGTAAAATGCGAAAGTACGAGCCAGATGAGGGCAAATCCCAGACCTAACCGAGACATAAACGGCGTTATCCTCAAAAATATTAATCGCAACCAGGTTTAATTGACTGTTTCAGTGTGGTCCCACATTACTACTTGGTCCAAGCCTGAAAAAGGCCAGGATCTGGCCAACAAGTATGGGAAAAATGCGAAGGTACGAGACAGATGATGGCAAATCCGAGACATAACCGAGATATAACCGGCGTTATCCTCTAAAACACTAATCGGAACCAGCTTTTATTGACCGTTTCAGTGAGCTACCTCATTACTACGTGGTCCAAACCAGAAAAAACCCAGCATCTGGCCAACAAGTATGCGAAGAAAGCGAAAGTATAAGCAAGATGATTGCAAATACCAGACCTAACCGAGACATAACCTGCATTATCCTCTAAAATATTAATCGCAACCAAGGTTTAATTGACTGTTTCGGTGTGGTACCGCATTACTACGTGACACAAACCAGAAAAAGCCCAGGATCTTGCGAACAAGTATGCGAGAAACGCGAAAGTACGGGCCAGATGAGGGCAAATCCCAGAACTAACCGAGACATAACCTGCGTTATCCTGTAAAATTTTAGTCGCTACCAGGTTTAATTGACTGTTTCAGTGTGGTACCACATTACTACGTGATCCTAACAATAGAAGAACACAGGATCTGGCCATTCAAGTATGCGAAAAATGCGAAAGTACGGGCCAGATGAGGGCAAATCCCAGACCTAACCGAGATATAACCGGCAATATCCTCTAAAATATTAATCGAAACCGGGTTTAATTGACTGTTTCGGTGTGGAATGTCATTATTACGGGATACAAACCAGGAAAAACCCAGGATCTGGCCAACAAGTATGCGAAAAATGCGAAAGTACGAGCCAGATGAGGGCAAATCCCAGACCTAACCGAGACATAAACGGCGTTATCCTCTAAAATATTAATCGCAACCAGGTTTAATTGACTGTTTCAGTGTGGTCCCACATTAATACTTGGTCCAAGCCAGAAAAAGGCCAGGATCTGGCCAACAAGTATGGGAAAAATGCGAAGGTACGAGCCAGATGAGGGCAAATCCGAGACCTAACCGAGATATAACCGGCAATATCCTCTAAAGTATTAATCGAAACCAGGTTTAATTGACTGCTTCGGTGTGGAACGTCATTATTACGGGATCCAAACCAGAAAAAATCCAGCATCTGGCTAACAAGTATGCGAAAAAAGCGAAAGTATGAGCAAGATGATTGCAAATACCAGAACGGACCCAGACATAACCAGAGTTATCCTCTAAAATACTATTCGCAACCAGCTTTTATTGACTGTTTCAGTAAGGTACCTCATTACTACGTGATACAAACCAGAAAAAGGCCAGGATCTGGCCAACAAGTATGCGAAAAATGCGAAAGTACGAGCCAGATGAGGGCAAATCCCAGACCTAACCGAGACATAAACGGCGTTATCCTCTAAAATATTAATCGCAACCAGGTTTAATTGACTGTTTCAGTGTGGTCCCACATTACTACTTGGTCCAAGCCAGAAAAAGGCCCGGATCTGGCCAACAAGTATGGGAAAAATGCGAAGGTACGAGCCAGATTGGAAGGTGGCGAGGATGGTCCTCCTCCGGAAGGAGGGTCGGCCCGCGGAGTCTCCCTCCGCATACCGGCCCATTTGTCTCCTCGACGAGGTGGGCAAGCTCTTCGAGCGTGTGATTGCTGCCCGCCTCGTCGAGCACCTGTCGCGGGGTGATCCCGGTCTGGCCGACTGCCAGTTCGGTTTCCGGGGCGGCCGATCGACTATCGACGCGATAGGTCGTGTGAGGGCCCTCTCGGAGGCGGCCGTCTCCCGGGGAGGGGTGGCATTGGCAATATCCTTGGATATTGCCAATGCCTTTAACACCCTCCCCTGGGAAGAGATAAGGAGGGGACTCGAATATCATCGAGTCCCCCCTTGTCTCAGGGCGGTCGTCGGGGATTATCTCCGCGGCAGGTGGATCGAGTATCCGGGCCGGGATGGTGATATGCGGAGGGAGGTGTACTGCGGTGTTCCGCAGGGGTCGGTCCTCGGGCCACTCCTGTGGAACATCGCGTACGACTCGGTGTTGCGGGCCGGCCTCCCCGACGGCGTCAGCACGGTGTGTTATGCGGATGACACACTGGTGCTGGCCGTCGGGGCGCACTGGGGGAGGGCCATGCGTCGCGCGGAGGAGGGGTCGCAACGCGTCGTCGACCGGATCAGGGGGATGGGGATGACGGTGGCGGTCCATAAGACCGAGGTGATTGCGTTTCATTCACCTCGGCAGGATCCGCCACCCCCTCTGATTCGGGTGGGTGGGGCTGACATCGAGGTGAAGCCCCAGATCAGGTATCTAGGGCTGATCCTCGATAGCCACTGGCGTTTCGAGAAGCATTTCCGCTGCCTGGTCCCCCGGTTGGAAAGGATGGTTGCGGCTCTGGGCCGGATCCTGCCCAACCTGGGGGGCCCGGCGGGCCGAGTTCGTCGCCTCTATGTGGCAATGGTCCAGTCGGTGGCCCTATACGGGGCCCCCGTCTGGGCGGACGACCTGGCTGCCTCCCGGCGCAGCATGACTATGCTGCGTCGGGTGCAGAGGCGCATGGCGCTCAGGGTCGTCCGCGGGTATCGGACCATGTCACATGAGGCGGCGACGGTTCTAGCGGGGATGCCGCCCATGGACCTGCTCGCGCGGTCGCACGCGGTGATGTACCGGCACCGCGTCGACCGTCGCGCGGGGGTGGGGGCGGTCCCGGGCGGGCAGGAACCTGCTTGGGGCGATTTGAAGCGCCAGGCCCGGCAGTCCGTGTTGCTCGCGTGGCAGGAGCGGCTGGCTCTGCCATCCGCGGGGCACCGGACTGTCGGGGCTGTTCGGCCACTCCTGAAGGAGTGGCTGGACAGAGGCCATGGCAGCCTCACCTACCGGCTGGCACAGGTATTTTCCGGGCATGGCAGCTTCGGAAGATACCTGTGCCGGATAGGGAAGGAGCCGACGGCGCGTTGCTGCCACTGCGACGCTGAGCAGGACACGGCGGATCATACCCTGGAGGTATGCCCCGCGTGGGAGGGGGAGCGCCGTGTCCTGGTCGGCGTCGTCGGGCGGGATGTCTCGCTGCCGGGCGTGGTGCGCGCCATGCTCGGCAGCGAGGAGAAGTGGAGGGCCGTGGCCTCCTTCTGCGAGAACGTAATGTTGCAGAAGGAGGCCGCGGGGAGGGAGCGCGAGCTTCAGCGGCGTGCTGAAGCGCGCGCTCGTGCGGTGGCCCGAGGTCGTCGCCCGGTCGTGAGGCGTCGCGGGCGGCCGCCTCGGCGTGGCGGATGACCTAGGCTGGGAGGGGGGTCCTGAGGGGACCCTCCTCCCGCCAGGCGGCGCCGGGTCGGACCGGTTGGAGGTAGGAGTGCCTTCCCCTACCGGTCCGACGCAAGGGGAGGCACCCTCGGCGGTCTGGTGCGGCCATGAACGCCCGGCCGCCGAGGGATGGAAACGGGGTCGCGGGCGGTTGCGAGTTGGGGCTCGCAGCCGCCACTAAACGCGGCCCCGGGACGGATAGCGGCGGGATGGAGTGGCCCCGTCCCGCCGCTATGAGGCAGTGTGTCTACTAGGGGGACCGATTGTCCCCCCGGGGGATGGGCGCGAAAGCGCGGGCACGGGGAGGATACCGGAAGAATGCTTCGAGCGATTCCCGGTATCCTCCCAAAGCGTGCCGAAGGGTCACCGTGGGGTTTTTAGTGGGTAGGTCCCGCGCCTGTCGTTGTACGGGCGCGGGGAATCCCACACACGCCTCCCACCTCTCCCCAAGGAGGTGGGAGGGAGTCTTTCGAAGATTTTCCCCACGACAAAAAAAAAAAAAAAAAAAAAAAAAAAAAAAAAAAAAAAAAAGGTACGAGCCAGATGAGGGCAAATCCGAGACCTAACCGAGATATAACCGGCGTTATCCTCTAAAACACTAATCGGAACCAGCTTTTATTGACCGTCTCAGTGAGGTACCTCATTACTACGGGATCCGAACCAGAAAAAACCCAGGATCTGGCCAACAAATATGCGAAAAACGCGAAAGTATGAGCCAGATGATTGCAAATACCAGAACTAACCCAGACATAGCCAGCGTTATCCTCTAAAATACTATTCGGAACCAGCTTCTATTGACTGTTTCAGTGTGGTACCACATTACTACGTGATACAAACCAGAAAAAGGCCAGGATCTGGCCAACAAGTATGCGAAAAATGCGAAGGTACGAACCAGATGAGTGCAAATCCCAGACCTAACCGAGATATAACCGGCGTTATCCTCTAAAACACTAATCGGAACCAGCTTTTATTGACTGTTTCAGTGAGGTACCTCATTACTACGTGGTCCAAACCAGAAAAAAACCCAGGATCTGGCCAACAAGTATGCGAAAAATGCGAAAGTACGAGCCAGATGAGGGCAAATCCCAGACCTAACCGAGACATAACCGGCGTTATCCTCTAAAATATTAATCGCAAACAGGTTCAATTGACTCTTCAGGTGTGGAACCTCATTACTACGGGATCCAAACCAGAAAAAACCCAGGATCTGGCCAACAAATATGCGAAAAACGCGAAAGTAAGAGCCAGATGATTGCAAATACCAGAACTAACCCAGACATAGCCAGCGTTATCCTCTAAAATACTATTCGGAACCAGCTTCTATTGACTGTTTCAGTGTGGTACCACATTACTACGTGATAGAAACCAGAAAAAGGCCAGGATCTGGCCAACAAGTATGCGAAAAATGCGAAGGCACGAACCAGATGAGTGCAAATCCCAGACCTAACCGAGATATAACCGGCGTTATCCTCTAAAACACTAATCGGAACCAGCTTTTATTGACTGTTTCAGTGAGGTACCTCATTACTACGTGGTCCAAACCAGAAAAAAACCCAGGATCTGGCCAACAAGTATGCGAAAAATGCGAAAGTACGAGCCAGATGAGGGCAAATCCCAGACCTAACCGAGACATAACCGGCGTTATCCTCTAAAATATTAATCGCAAACAGGTTCAATTGACTCTTCAGGTGTGGAACCTCATTACTACGGGATCCAAACCAGAAAAAACCCAGGATCTGGCCAACAAATATGCGAAAAACGCGAAAGTAAGAGCCAGATGATTGCAAATACCAGAACTAACCCAGACATAGCCAGCGTTATCCTCTAAAATACTATTCGGAACCAGCTTCTATTGACTGTTTCAGTGTGGTACCACATTACTACGTGATAGAAACCAGAAAAAGGCCAGGATCTGGCCAACAAGTATGCGAAAAATGCGAAGGTACGAACCAGATGAGTGCAAATCCCAGACCTAACCGAGATATAACCGGCGTTATCCTCTAAAACACTAATCGGAACCAGCTTTTATTGACTGTTTCAGTGAGGTACCTCATTACTACGTGGTCCAAACCAGAAAAAAACCCAGGATCTGGCCAACAAGTATGCGAAAAATGCGAAAGTACGAGCCAGATGAGGGCAAATCCCAGACCTAACCGAGACATAACCGGCGTTATCCTCTAAAATATTAATCGCAAACAGGTTCAATTGACTCTTCAGGTGTGGAACCTCATTACTACGGGATCCAAGCCAGAAAAAACCCAGGATCTGGCCAACAAATATGCGAAAAACGCGAAAGTAAGAGCCAGATGATTGCAAATACCAGAACTAACCCAGACATAGCCAGCGTTATCCTCTAAAATACTATTCGGAACCAGCTTCTATTGACTGTTTCAGTGTGGTACCACATTACTACGTGATACAAACCAGAAAAAGGCCAGGATCTGGCCAACAAGTATGCGAAAAATGCGAAGGTACGAACCAGATGAGTGCAAATCCCAGACCTAACCGAGATATAACCGGCGTTATCCTCTAAAACACTAATCGGAACCAGCTTTTATTGACTGTTTCAGTGAGGTACCTCATTACTACGTGGTCCAAACCAGAAAAAACCCAGCATCTGGCCAACAGGTATGCGAAAAAAGCGAAAGTATGAGCAAGATGATTGCAAATACCAGAACTAACCCAGACATAACCAGCGTTATCCTCTATAACACTAATCGGAACCATTTTTTATTGACTGTTTCAGTATGGTACCACATTACTACGTGATCCAAACCAGAAAAAGCCCAGGATCTGGCCAACAAGTATGCGAAAAATGCGAAAGTACGAGCCAGATGAGGGCAAAACCCAGACCTAACCGAGACATAACCGGCGTAATGCTCTAAAATATTAATCGCAACCAGGTTTAATTGACTGTTCAGGTGTGGAACCTCATTACTACGGGATCCAAATCAGAAAAAACCCAGGATCTGGCCAACAAATATGCGAAAAACGCGAAAGTATGAGCCAGATGATTGCAAATACCAGAACTAACCCAGACATAGCCAGCGTTATCCTCTAAAATACTATTCGGAACCAGCTTCCATTGACTGTTTCAGTGTGGTACCACATTACTACGTGATACAAACCAGAAGAAGGCCAGGATCTGGCCAACAAGTATGCGAAAAATGCGAAAGTACGAGCCAGATGAGGGCAAAACCCAGACCTAACCGAGACATAACCTGCGTTATCCTCTAAAAATATTAATCGCAACCAAGGTTTAATTGACTGTTTCGGTGTGGTACCGCATTACTACGTGACACAAACCAGAAAAAGCCCAGGATCTTGCGAACAAGTATGCGAGAAACGCGAAAGTATGAGCCAGATGATTGCAAATACCAGAACTAACCGAGTCATAACCTGCGTTATCCTGTAAAATTTTAGCCGCAACCAGGTTTAATTGACTGTTTCAGTGTGGTACCACATTACTACGTGATCCTAACAATAGAAGAACACAGGATCTGGCCATTCAAGTATGCGAAAAATGCGAAAGTACGGGCCAGATGAGGGCAAATCCCAGACCTAACCGAGATATAACCGGCAATATCCTCTAAAATATTAATCGAAACAGGGTTTAATTGACTGTTTCGGTGTGGAATGTTATTATTACGGGATACAAACCAGGAAAAACCCAGGATCTGGCCAACAAGTATGCGAAAAATGCGAAAGTACGAGCCAGATGAGGGCAAATCCCAGACCTAACCGAGACATAAACGGCAATATCCTCTAAAGTATTAATCGAAACCAGGTTTAATTGACTGCTTCGGTGTGGAACGTCATTATTACGGGATCCAAACCAGAAAAAACCCAGCATCTGGCTAACAAGTATGCGAAAAAAGCGAAAGTATGAGCAAGATGATTGCAAATACCAGAACTAATCCAGACATAACCAGCGTTATCCTCTAAAACACTAATCGGAACCAGCTTTTATTGACTGTTTCAGTGTGGTACCACATTACTACGTGATACAAACCAGAAAAAGGCCAGGATCTGGCCAACAAGTATGCGAAAAATGCGAAGGTACGAACCAGATGAGTGCAAATCCCAGACCTAACCGAGATATAACCGGCGTTATCCTCTAAAACACTAATCGGAACCAGCTTTTATTGACTGTTTCAGTGAGGTACCTCATTACTACGTGGTCCAAACCAGAAAAAGCCCAGCATCTGGCCAACAGGTATGCGAAAAAAGCGAAAGTATGAGCAAGATGATTGCAAATACCAGAACTAATCCAGACATAACCAGCGTTATCCTCTAAAACACTAATCGGAACCAGCTTTTATTGACTGTTTCAGTATGGTACCACATTACTACGTGATCCAAACCAGAAAAAGCCCAGGATCTGGCGAACAAGAATGCGAAAAATGCGAAAGTACGGATCAGATGAGGGCAAATCCCAGACCTAACCGAGACATAACCAGCGTTATCCTCTAAAATATTAATCGCAACCAGATTTAATTGACTGTTTCGGTGTAGTACCGCATTACTACGTGGCACAAACCAGAAAAAGGCCAGGATCTTGCTAATAGGTATGCGAAAAATGCGAATGTACGAGCCAGATGAGGGCAAATCCCAGACCTAACCGAGACATAACCGGCGTTATCCTCTAAAATATTAATCTCAAACAGGTTCAATTGACTCTTCAGGTGTGGAACCTCATTACTACGGGATCCAAACCAGAAAAAACCCAGGATCTGGCCAACAAATATGCGAAAATCGCGAAAGTATGAGCCAGATGATTGCAAATACCAGAACTAACCCAGACATAGCCAGCGTTATCCTCTGAAATACTATTCGGAACCAGCTTCTATTGACTGTTTCAGTGTGGTACCACATTACTACGTGATACAAACCAGAAAAAGGCCAGGATCTGGCCAACAAGTATGCGAAAAATGCGAAGGTACGAACCAGATGAGTGCAAATCCCAGACCTAACCGAGATATAACCGGCGTTATCCTCTCAAACACTAATCGGAACCAGCTTTTATTGACAGTTTCAGTGAGGTACCTCATTACTACGTGGTCCAAACCAGAAAAAACCCAGCATCTGGCCAACAAGTATGCGAAAAAAGCGAAAGTATGAGCAAGATGATTGCAAATACCAGAACTAACCCAGACATAACCAGCGTTATCCTCTAAAACACTAATCGGAACCATTTTTTATTGACTGTTTCAGTGTGGTACCACATTACTACGTCATACAAACCAGAAGAATGCCAGGATCTGGCCAACAAGTATGCGAAAAATGCGAAAGTACGAGCCAGATGAGGGCAAAACCCAGACCTAACCGAGACATAACCTGCGTTATCCTCTAAAATATTAATCGCAACCAAGGTTTAATTGACTGTTTCGGTGTGGTACCGCATTACTACGTGACACAAACCAGAAAAAGCCCAGGATCTTGCGAACAAGTATGCGAGAAACGCGAAAGTATGAGCCAGATGATTGCAAATACCAGAACTAACCGAGTCATAACCTGCGTTATCCTGTAAAATTTTAGTCGCAACCAGGTTTAATTGACTGTTTCAGTGTGGTACCACATTACTACGTGATCCTAACAATAGAAGAACACAGGATCTGGCCATTTAAGTATGCGAAAAATGCGAAAGTACGGGCCAGATGAGGGCAAATCCCAGACCTAACCGAGATATAACCGGCAATATCCTCTAAAATATTAATCGAAACAGGGTTTAATTGACTGTTTCGGTGTGGAATGTTATTATTACGGGATACAAACCAGGAAAAACCCAGGATCTGGCCAACAAGTATGCGAAAAATGCGAAAGTACGAGCCAGATGAGGGCAAATCCCAGACCTAACCGAGACATAAACGGCAATATCCTCTAAAGTATTAATCGAAACCAGGTTTAATTGACTGCTTCGGTGTGGAACGTCATTATTACGGGATCCAAACCAGAAAAAACCCAGCATCTGGCTAACAAGTATGCGAAAAAAGCGAAAGTATGAGCAAGATGATTGCAAATACCAGAACTAATCCAGACATAACCAGCGTTATCCTCTAAAACACTAATCGGAACCAGCTTTTATTGACTGTTTCAGTATGGTACCACATTTCTACGTGATCCAAACCAGAAAAAGCCCAGGATCTGGCGAACATGAATGCGAAAAATGCGAAAGTACGAGCCAGATGAGGGCAAATCCCAGACCTAACCGAGACATAAACGGCAATATCCTCTAAAGTATTAATCGAAACCAGGTTTAATTGACTGCTTCGGTGTGGAACGTCATTATTACGGGATCCAAACCAGAAAAAACCCAGCATCTGGCTAACAAGTATGCGAAAAAAGCGAAAGTATGAGCAAGATGATTGCAAATACCAGAACTAACCGAGTCATAACCTGCGTTATCCTGTAAAATTTTAGTCGCAACCAGGTTTAATTGACTGTTTCAGTGTGGTACCACATTACTACGTGATCCAAACCAGAAAAAGCCCAGGATCTGGCGAACAAGAATGCGAAAAATGCGAAAGTACGGATCAGATGAGGGCAAATCCCAGACCTAACCGAGACATAACCAGCGTTATCCTCTAAAATATTAATCGCAACCAGATTTAATTGACTGTTTCGGTGTAGTACCGCATTACTACGTGGCACAAACCAGAAAAAGGCCAGGATCTTGCTAATAAGTATGCGAAAAATGCGAATGTACGAGCCAGATGAGGGCAAATCCCAGACCTAACCGAGACATAACCGGCGTTATCCTCTAAAATATTAATCGCAAACAGGTTCAATTGACTCTTCAGGTGTGGAACCTCATAACTACGGGATCCAAACCAGAAAAAACCCAGGATCTGGCCAACAAATATGCGAAAATCGCGAAAGTATGAGCCAGATGATTGCAAATACCAGAACTAATCCAGACATAACCAGCGTTATCCACTAAAACACTAATCGGAACCAGCTTTTATTGACTGTTTCAGTATGGTACCACATTACTACGTGATCCAAACCAGAAAAAGGCCAGGATCTGGCCAACAAGTATGCGAAAAATGCGAAGGTACGAACCAGATGAGTGCAAATCCCAGACCTAACCGAGATATAACCGGCGTTATCCTCTAAAACACTAATCGGAACCAGCTTTTATTGACTGTTTCAGTGAGGTACCTCATTACTACGTGGTCCAAACCAGAAAAAACCCAGCAACTGGCCAACAAGTATGCGAAAAAAGCGAAAGTATGAGCAAGATGATTGCAAATACCAGAACGAACCCAGACATAACCAGAGTTATCCTCTAAAATACTATTCGGAACCAGCTTTTATTGACTGTTTCAGTGAGGTACCTCATTACTACGTGATACAAACCAGAAAAAGGCCAGGATCTTGCCAACAAGTATGCGAAAAATGCGAAAGTACGAGCCAGATGGGGGCAAATCCCAGACCTAACCGAGACATAAATGGCGTTATCCTCTAAAATATTAATCGCAACCAGGTTTAATTGACTGTTTCTGTGTGGTCCCACATTACTACTTGGTCCAAGCCAGAAAAAGGCCAGGATCTGGCCAACAAGTATGGGAAAAATGCGAAGGTACGAGCCAGATGAGGGCAAATCCGATACCTAACCGAGATATAACCGGCGTTATCCTGTAAAACACTAATCGGAGCCAGCTTTTATTGACCGTTTCAGTGAGGTACCTCATTACTACGTGGTCCAAACCAGAAAAAACCCAGCATCTGGCCAACAAGTATGCGAAAAAAGCGAAAGTATGAGCAAGATGATTGCAAATACCAGAACTAACCCAGACATAACCAGCGTTATCCTCTAAAACACTAATCGGAACCATTTTTTATTGACTGTTTCAGTGTGGTACCACATTACTACGTGATCCAAACCAGAAAAAGCCCAGGATCTGGCCAACAAGTATGCGAAAAATGCGAAAGTACGAGCCAGATGAGGGCAAAACCCAGACCTAACCGAGACATAACCGGCGTTATCCTCTAAAATATTAATCGCAACCAGGTTTAATTGACTGTTCAGGTGTGGAACCTCATTACTACGGGATCCAAACCAGAAAAAACCCAGGATCTGGCCAACAAATATGCGAAAAACGCGAAAGTATGAGCCAGATGATTGCAAATACCAGAACTAACCCAGACATAGCCAGCGTTATCCTCTAAAATACTATTCGGAACCAGCTTCTATTGACTGTTTCAGTGTGGTACCACATTACTACGTGATACAAACCAGAAGAAGGCCAGGATCTGGCCAACAAGTATGCGAAAAATGCGAAAGTACGAGCCAGATGAGGGCAAAACCCAGACCTAACCGAGACATAACCTGCGTTATCCTGTAAAATATTAATCGCAACCAAGGTTTAATTGACTGTTTCGGTGTGGTACCGCATTACTACGTGACACAAACCAGAAAAAGCCCAGGATCTTGCGAACAAGTATGCGAGAAACGCGAAAGTATGAGCCAGATGATTGCAAATACCAGAACTAACCGAGTCATAACCTGCGTTATCCTGTAAAATTTTAGTCGCAACCAGGTTTAATTGACTGTTTCAGTGTGGTACCACATTACTACGTGATCCTAACAATAGTAGAACACAGGATCTGGCCATTCAAGTATGCGAAAAATGCGAAAGTACGGGCCAGATGAGGGCAAATCCCAGACCTAACCGAGATATAACCGGCAATATCCTCTAAAATATTAATCGAAACAGGGTTTAATTGACTGTTTCGGTGTGGAATGTTATTATTACGGGATACAAACCAGGAAAAACCCAGCATCTGGCTAACAAGTATGCGAAAAAAGCGAAAGTATGAGCAAGATGATTGCAAATACCAGAACTAATCCAGACATAACCAGCGTTATCCTCTAAAACACTAATCGGAACCAGCTTTTATTGACTGTTTCAGTATGGTACCACATTTCTACGTGATCCAAACCAGAAAAAGCCCAGGATCTGGCGAACAAGAATGCGAAAAATGCGAAAGTACGGATCAGATGAGGGCAAATCCCAGACCTAACCGAGACATAACCAGCGTTACCCTCTAAAATATTAATCGCAACCAGATTTAATTGACTGTTTCGGTGTAGTACCGCATTACTACGTGGCACAAACCAGAAAAAGGCCAGGATCTTGCTAATAAGTATGCGAAAAATGCGAATGTACGAGCCAGATGAGGGCAAATCCCAGACCTAACCCAGACATAGCCAGCGTTATCCTCTAAAATATTAATCGCAACCAGGTTTAATTGACTGTTTCTGTGTGGTCCCACATTACTACTTGGTCCAAGCCAGAAAAAGGCCAGGATCTGGCCAACAAGTATGCGAAAAATGCGAAGGTACGAGCCAGATGAGGGCAAATCCGAGACCTAACCGAGATATAACCGGCGTTATCCTCTAAAACACTAATCGGAGCCAGCTTTTATTGACCGTTTCAGTGAGGTACCTCATTACTACGTGGTTCAAACCAGAAAAAACCCAGCATCTGGCCAACAAGTATGCGAAAAAAGCGAAAGTATGAGCAAGATGATTGCAAATACCAGAACTAACCCAGACATAACCAGCGTTATCCTCTAAAACACTAATCGGAACCATTTTTTATTGACTGTTTCAGTGTGGTACCACATTACTACGTGATCCAAACCAGAAAAAGCCCAGGATCTGGCCAACAAGTATGCGAAAAATGCGAAAGTACGAGCCAGATGAGGGCAAAACCCAGACCTAACCGAGACATAACCGGCGTTATCCTCTAAAATATTAATCGCAACCAGGTTTAATTGACTGTTCAGGTGTGGAACCTCATTACTACGGGATCCAAACCAGAAAAAACCCAGGATCTGGCCAACAAATATGCGAAAAACGCGAAAGTATGAGCCAGATGATTGCAAATACCAGAACTAACCCAGACATAGCCAGCGTTATCCTCTAAAATACTATTCGGAACCAGCTTCTATTGACTGTTTCAGTGTGGTACCACATTACTACGTGATACAAACCAGAAGAAGGCCAGGATCTGGCCAACAAGTATGCGAAAAATGCGAAAGTACGAGCCAGATGAGGGCAAATACCAGAACTAACCGAGACATAACCTGCGTTATCCTGTAAAATATTAATCGCAACCAAGGTTTAATTGACTGTTTCGGTGTGGTACCGCATTACTACGTGACACAAACCAGAAAAAGCCCAGGATCTTGCGAACAAGTATGCGAGAAACGCGAAAGTATGAGCCAGATGATTGCAAATACCAGAACTAACCGAGTCATAACCTGCGTTATCCTGTAAAATTTTAGTCGCAACCAGGTTTAATTGACTGTTTCAGTGTGGTACCACATTACTACGTGATCCTAACAATAGAAGAACACAGGATCTGGCCATTCAAGTATGCGAAAAATGCGAAAGTACGGGCCAGATGAGGGTAAATCCCAGACCTAACCGAGATATAACCGGCAATATCCTCTAAAATATTAATCGAAACAGGGTTTAATTGACTGTTTCGGTGTGGAATGTTATTATTACGGGATACAAACCAGGAAAAACCCAGGATCTGGCCAACAAGTATGCGAAAAATGCGAAAGTACGAGCCAGATGAGGGCAAATCCCAGACCTAACCGAGACATAAACGGCAATATCCTCTAAAGTATTAATCGAAACCAGGTTTAATTGACTGCTTCGGTGTGGAACGTCATTATTACGGGATCCAAACCAGAAAAAACCCAGCATCTGGCTAACAAGTATGCGAAAAAAGCGAAAGTATGAGCAAGATGATTGCAAATACCAGAACTAATCCAGACATAACCAGCGTTATCCTCTAAAACAGTAATCGGAACCAGCTTTTATTGACTGTTTCAGTATGGTACCACATTTCTACGTGATCCAAACCAGAAAAAGCCCAGGATCTGGCGAACAAGAATGCGAAAAATGCGAAAGTACGGATCAGATGAGGGCAAATCCCAGACCTAACCGAGACATAACAAGCGTTACCCTCTAAAATATTAATCGCAACCAGATTTAATTGACTGTTTCGGTGTAGTACCGCATTACTACGTGGCACAAACCAGAAAAAGGCCAGGATCTTGCTAATAAGTATGCGAAAAATGCGAATGTACGAGCCAGATGAGGGCAAATCCCAGACCTAACCGAGACATAAACGGCGTTATCCTCTAAAATATTAATCGCAACCAGGTTTAATTGACTGCTTCTGTGTGGTCCCACATTACTACTTGGTCCAAGCCAGAAAAAGGCCAGGATCTGGCCAACAAGTATGGGAAAAATGCGAAGGTACGAGCCAGATGAGGGCAAATCCGAGACCTAACCGAGATATAACCGGCGTTATCCTCTAAAACACTAATCGGAGCCAGCTTTTATTGACCGTTTCAGTGAGGTACCTCATTACTACGTGGTCCAAACCAGAAAAAATTCAGCATCTGGCCAACAAGTATGCGAAAAAAGCGAAAGTATGAGCAAGATGATTGCAAATACCAGAACTAACCCAGACATAACCAGCGTTATCCTCTAAAACACTAATCGGAACCATTTTTTATTGACTGTTTCAGTGTGGTACCACATTACTACGTGATCCAAACCAGAAAAAGCCCAGGATCTGGCCAACAAGTATGCGAAAAATGCGAAAGTACGAGCCAGATGAGGGCAAAACCCAGACCTAACCGAGACATAACCGGCGTTATCCTCTAAAATATTAATCGCAACCAGGTTTAATTGACTGTTCAGGTGTGGAACCTCATTACTACGGGATCCAAACCAGAAAAAACCCAGGATCTGGCCAACAAATATGCGAAAAACGCGAAAGTATGAGCCAGATGATTGCAAATACCAGAACTAACCCAGACATAGCCAGCGTTATCCTCTAAAATACTATTCGGAACCAGCTTCTATTGACTGTTTCAGTGTGGTACCACATTACTACGTGATACAAACCAGAAAAAGGCCAGGATCTGGCCAACAAGTATGCGAAAAATGCGAAGGTACGAACCAGATGAGTGCAAATCCCAGACCTAACCGAGATATAACCGGCGTTATCCTCTAAAACACTAATCGGAACCAGCTTTTATTGACTGTTTCAGTGAGGTACCTCATTACTACGTGGTCCAAACCAGAAAAAACCCAGCATCTGGCCAACAAATATGCGAAAAACGCGAAAGTATGAGCCAGATGATTGCAAATACCAGAACTAACCCAGACATAGCCAGCGTTATCCTCTAAAATACTATTCGGAACCAGCTTTTATTGACTGTTTCAGTGAGGTACCTCATTACTACGTGATACAAACCAGAAAAAGGCCAGGATCTTGCCAACAAGTATGCGAAAAATGCGAAAGTACGAGCCAGATGAGGGCAAAACCCAGACCTAACCGAGACATAACCTGCGTTATCCTCTAAAATATTAATCGCAACCAAGGTTTAATTGACTGTTTCGGTGTGGTACCGCATTACTACGTGACACAAACCAGAAAAAGCCCAGGATCTTGCGAACAAGTATGCGAGAAACGCGAAAGTATGAGCCAGATGATTGCAAATACCAGAACTAACCGAGTCATAACCTGCGTTATCCTGTAAAATTTTAGTCGCAACCAGGTTTAATTGACTGTTTCAGTGTGGTGCCACATTACTACGTGATCCTAACAATAGAAGAACACAGGATCTGGCCATTCAAGTATGCGAAAAATGCGAAAGTACGGGCCAGATGAGGGCAAATCCCGGACCTAACCGAGATATAACCGGCAATATCCTCTAAAATATTAATCGAAACAGGGTTTAATTGACTGTTTCGGTGTGGAATGTTATTATTACGGGATACAAACCAGGAAAAACCCAGGATCTGGCCAACAAGTATGCGAAAAATGCGAAAGTACGAGCCAGATGAGGGCAAATCCCAGACCTAACCGAGACATAAACGGCAATATCCTCTAAAGTATTAATCGAAACCAGGTTTAATTGACTGCTTCGGTGTGGAACGTCATTATTACGGGATCCAAACCAGAAAAAACCCAGCATCTGGCTAACAAGTATGCGAAAAAAGCGAAAGTATGAGCAAGATGATTGCAAATACCAGAACTAATCCAGACATAACCAGCGTTATCCTCTAAAACACTAATCGGAACCAGCTTTTATTGACTGTTTCAGTATGGTACCACATTTCTACGTGATCCAAACCAGAAAAAGCCCAGGATCTGGCGAACAAGAATGCGAAAAATGCGAAAGTACGGATCAGATGAGGGCAAATCCCAGACCTAACCGAGACATAACCAGCGTTACCCTCTAAAATATTAATCGCAACCAGATTTAATTGACTGTTTCGGTGTAGTACCGCATTACTACGTGACACAAACCAGAAAAAGGCCAGGATCTTGCTAATAAGTATGCGAAAAATGCGAATGTACGAGCCAGATAAGGGCAAATCTCAGACCTAACCGAGACATAACCGGCGTTATCCTCTAAAATATTAATCGCAAACAGGTTCAATTGACTCTTCAGGTGTGGAACCTCATTACTACGGGATCCAAACCAGAAAAAACCCAGGATCTGGCCAACAAATATGCGAAAATCGCGAAAGTATGAGCCAGATGATTGCAAATACCAGAACTAACCCAGACATAGCCAGCGTTATCCTCTAAAACACTAATCGGAACCAGCTTTTATTGACTGTTTCAGTGAGGTACCTCATTACTACGTGGTCCAAACCAGAAAAAACCCAGCATCTGGCCAACAAGTATGCGAAAAAAGCGAAAGTATGAGCAAGATGATTGCAAATACCAGAACTAACCCAGACATAACCAGCGTTATCCTCTAAAACACAAATCGGAACCAGTTTTTATTGCCTGTTTCAGTGTGGTACCACATTACTACGTGATCCAAACCAGAAAAAGCCCAGGGTCTGGCCAACAATTATGCGAAAAATGCGAAAGTACGAGCCAGATGAAGGCAAAACCCAGACCTAACCGAGACATAACCGGCGTTATCCTCTAAAATATTAATCGCAACCAGGTTTAATTGACTGTTCAGGTGTGGAACCTCATTACTACGGGTTCCAAACCAGAAAAAACCCAGGATCTGGCCAACAAATATGCGAAAAACGCGAAAGTATGAGCCAGATGATTGCAAATACCAGAACTAACCCAGACATAGCCAGCGTTATCCTCTAAAATATTAATCGCAACCAAGGTTTAATTGACTGTTTCGGTGTGGTACCGCATTACTACGTGACACAAACCAGAAATAGCCCAGGATCTTGCGAACAAGTATGCGAGAAACGCGAAAGTATGAGCCAGATGATTGCAAATACCAGAACTAACCGAGACATAACCTGCGTTATCCTGTAAAATTTTAGTCGCAACCAGGTTTAATTGACTGTTTCAGTGTGGTACCACATTACTACGTGATCCTAACAATAGAAAAACACAGGATCTGGCCATTCAAGTATGCGAAAAATGCGAAAGTACGGGCCAGATGAGGGCAAATCCCAGACCTCACCGAGATATAACCGGCAATATCCTCTAAAATATTAATCGAAACAGAGTTTAATTGACTGTTTCGGTGTGGAATGTCATTATTACGGGATACAAACCAGGAAAAACCCAGGATCTGGCCAACAAGTATGCGAAAAATGCGAAAGTACGAGCCAGATGAGGGCAAATCCCAGATCTAACCGAGACATAAACGGCAATATCCTCTAAAGTATTAATCGAAACCAGGTTTAATTGACTGCTTCGGTGTGGAACGTCATTATTACGGGATCCAAACCAGAAAAAGGCCAGGATCTAGCCATCAAGTATGAGAAATATGCGAAAGAATGAGCCTGATGAGGGCAAATCCTAGACCTATCCCAGGCCTAACTTGCGTTATCCTCTAAAATATTGATCGAAACCAGGTTTAATTGACTGTTTTAGTGTGGTACCACTTTACTACGTGATCCAAAGCAGAAAAAACCCTCGATCAGGTCAACATGCATGTTAAAACTGCGAAAGTATGACCCTGATGAGGGCAAATCCCAGGCCTAACCTAGACCTAACATGCGTTATCTTCTAAGATATTGAGCGAAACCAGGTTTAATGGACAGTTTCAGTGTGGTACCTCACTACTTCGTGATCCAAACCAGAGAAAACCCAGGATCTGTTCAACAAGTATGCGAAAAACGCGAAACTGTGAGCCTGAGGAGGGCAAATCTTAGACCTAACACAGACCTAAGATGCGTTATCCTCTAAAATATTTATCCAGACCAGGTTTCATTGAATGTTTCAGTGTGTTACCACATTACTACGTGATCCAATCCAGAAATAGCCCAGGATCTAGCCATGAAGTATGAGAAATATGCGAAAGTATAAGCCTGATGAGGGCAAATCCTAGACCTAACCCAAACCTAACATGCGTTATCCTCTAAAATATTTATCAAGACCAGGTTTAATTGAATGTTTCAGTGTGGTACCACATTTCTATATGAACCAAACCTGAAAAAACCCAGGATCTGTTAAACGAGTACGCGAAGTGTGCGAAAGTATGAGCCTGATGAGGGCGAATCCCAGACATATCCCAGACCTAAGTTGCGTTATCCTCAAAAATATTGATCGAAACCTGGTTTAATCGACTGTTTCAGTGTGGTACCACATTACTACGTGATCCAATCCAGAAATAGCCCAGGATCTTGTCATGAAGTATGAGAAATATGCGAAAGTATGAGCCTGACGAGGGCAAATCCTAGACCAAACCCAGACCTAACATGCGTTATCCTCTAAAATATTTATCATGACCAGGTTTAATTGATTGTTTCAGTGTGGTCCCACATTACTACGTGATCCAAACCAGAAAAAACCCAGGATCCGTTCAACAAGTATGTGAAGAATGCGAAAGTATGAGTCTGATGAGTGATAATCCCTGGGCTAACCTAGACCTAACATGCGTTATCCTCAAAAATATTGATCGAAACCTGGTTTAATCGACTGTTTCAGTGTGGTACCACACTACTACGTGACCCAAACAGGAAAAAACCCAGGATCTGTTCAACAAGTATGTGAAAAACGCGAATGTATGAGCCTGATGAGGGCAAATCCTAGACCTAACCCAAACCTAACATGCGTTATCCTCTAAAATATTGATCCAAACCAGGTTTAATGGACTGTTCCAGGGTGGTACCACTTTACTACGTGATCCAAAGCATTAAGAACCCTCGATCAGGTCAACATGTATGTTAAAACTGCGAAAGTATGACCCTGATGAGGGCAAATCCCAGGCCTTACCTAGACCTAACATGCGTTGTCCTCTAAAATATTGATGGAAACCAGGTTTAATTGGCTGTTTCAGTGTTGTACTTCATTACTACGTGATGCAATCCATAAAAAGCCCGGGATCTAGACATCAAGTATGAGAAATATGCGAAAGAATGAGCCTGATGAGGGCAAATCCCAGAGCTATCCCAGACCTAACTTGCGTTATCCTCAAAAATATTGATCGAAACCTGGTTTAATCGACTGTTTCAGTGTGGTACCACATTACTACGTGATCCAATCCAGGAAAAACCCAGGATCCGTTCAACAAGTATGTGAAGAATGCGAAAGTATGAGTCTGATGAGTGAAAATCCCAGGCCTAACCTAGACCTAACATGCGTTATCCTCAAAAATATTGATCGCAACCTGGTTTAATCGACTGTTTCAGTGTGGTACCACATTACTATGTGATCCACACCAGAAAAAACCCACGATCCGTTCAACAAGTATGTGAAGAATGCGAAAGTATGAGTCTGATGAGTGAAAATCCCCGGCCTAACCTAGACCTAACATGCGTTATCCTCAAAAATATTGATCGAAACCAGGTTTAATCGACTGTTTCAGTGTGGTACCACACTACTACGTGACCCAAACCGGAAAAAACCCAGGATCTGTTCAACAAGTATGTGAAAAACGCGAAAGTATGAGCCTGATGAGGGCAAATCCCAGGGCTAACCTAGACCTAACATGCGTTATCCTCTAAAATATTGATCCAAATCAGGTTTAATGGACTGTTTCAGTGTGGTACCACTTTACTGCGTGATCCAAAGCAGAAATAGCCCAGGATCCAGCCATGAAGTATGAGAAATATGCGAAAGTATGAGCCTGATGGGGGCAAATCCTAGACCTAACCCAGACCTAACATGCGTTGTCCTCTAAAATATTGATCCAAACCAGGCTTAATTGAATGTTTCAGTGTGGTACCACATTACTATGTGATCCAAACCAGTAAAAACCCAGGATCCGTTCAACAAGTATGTGAAGAATGCGAAAGTACGAGTCTGCTGAGTGAAAATCCCCGGCCTAACCTAGACCTAACATGCGTTATCCTCAAAAATATTGATCGAAACCAGGTTTAATCGACTGTTTCAGTGTGGTACCACACTACTACGTGACCCAAACCGGAAAAACCCAGGATCTGTTGAACAAGTATGTGAAAAACGCGAAAGTATGAGCCTGACGAGGGCAAATCCCAGACCTATCCCAGACCTAAGTTGCGTTATCCTCAAAAATATTGATCGAAACCTGGTTTAATCGACTGTTTCAGTGTGGTACCACATTACTACGTGATCCAATCCAGAAATAGCCCAGGATCTTGTCATGAAGTATGAGAAATATGCGAAAGGTTGAGCCTGACGAGGGCAAATCCTAGACCTAACGCAGACCTAACATGCTTTATCCTCTAAAATATTTATCAAGACCAGGTTTATTTGATTGTTTCAGTGTGGTCCCACATTACTACGTAATCCAAACCAGAAAAAACCCAGGATCCGTTCAACAAGTATGTGAAGAATACGAAAGTATGAGTCTGATGAGTGAAAATCCCAGGCCTAACCTAGA
This sequence comes from Colletes latitarsis, assembly GCF_051014445.1. Classification (NCBI taxonomy): domain Eukaryota; kingdom Metazoa; phylum Arthropoda; class Insecta; order Hymenoptera; family Colletidae; genus Colletes; species Colletes latitarsis. The sequence continues at coordinate 82,200 of NC_135142.1, forward strand.
CCTAACATGCGTTATCCTCAAAAATATTGATCGAAACCTGGTTTAATCGACTGTTTCAGTGTGGTACCACATTACTATGTGATCCAAACCAGAAAATAACCCAGAATCCGTTCAACAAGTATGTGAAGAATACGAAAGTATGAGTCTGATGAGTGAAAATCCCAGGCCTAACCTAGACCTAACATGCGTTATCCTCAAAAATATTGATCGAAACCTGGTTTAATCCACTGTTTCAGTGTGGTACCACATTACAATGTGATCCAAACCGGAAAATATCCCAGGATCTGTTCAACGAGTATGTGAAGTGTGCGAAAGTATGAGTCTGATGAGGGCAAATCCCAGACTTATCCCAGACCTAACTTGCGTTGTCCTCTAAGATATTGATGGAAACCAGGTTTAATTGACTGCTTCAGTGTTGTACTTCATTACTACGTGATGCAATCCAGAAAAAGCCCAGGATCTAGCCACCAAGTATGAGAAATATGCGAAGGTATGAGCCTGATGAGGGCGAATCCCAGACCTAACTTGCGTTATCCTCTAAAATATTCTTCGAAATCAGGCTTAATTGACTGTTTCAGCGTGGTACCACATTACTACGTGATACAATCCAGAAACAGCCCAGGATCTAGCCATGAAGTATGAGAAATATGCGAAAGTATCAGCCTGATGAGGGCAAATCCTAGACCTAACCCAAACCTAACATGCGTTATCCTCTAAAATATTTATCAAGACCAGGTTTAATTGAATGTTCCAGTGTGGTACCACATTACTACGTGAACCAAACCAGAAAAAACCTAGGATCCGTTCAACAGGTATGTGAAGAATGCGAAAGTATGAGTCTGATGAGTGAAAATCACAGGGCTAACCTAGACCTAACATGCGTTATCCTCTAAAATATTGATCCAATCCAGGTTTAATAGACTGTTTCAGTGTGGTACCACTTTACTACGTGATCCAAAGCAAAAAAAACCCTCGATCACGTCAACATGTATGTTAAAACTGCGAAAGTATGTCCCTGATGAGGGCAAATCCCAGGCCTAACTTAGACCTAACATGCGTTGTCCTCTAAAATATTGATGGAAACCAGGTTGAGTTAACTGTTTCAGTGTTGTACTTCATTACTACGTGATGCAAACCGGAAAAAGCCCAGGATCTAGCCATCAAGTATGAGAAATATGCGAAAGAATGAGCCTGATGAGAGCAAATCCCAGACCTATCCCAGACCAAACTTGCGTTATCCTCTAAAATATTGATCGAAACCAGTTTTAATTGACTGTTTCAGTGTGGTACCACATTACTACGTGATCCAAACCAGAAATAGCCCAGGATCCAGCCATGAAGTATGAGAAATATGCGAAAGTATGAGCCTGATGGGGGCAAATCCTAGTCCTAACCCAGACCTAACATGCGTTATCCTCTAAAATATTGATCCCAACCAGGTTTAATGGACTCTTTCAGTGTGGTACCACTTTACTACGTGATCCAAAGCAGAAAAAACCCTCGATCACGTCAACATGTATGTTAAAACTACGAAAGTATGACCCTGATGAGTGAAAATCCCAGACCTAACCTTGACCTAACATGCGTTATCCTCTAAAATATTGATCCAAACCAGGTTTAATGGACTGTTTCAGTGTGGGCCCACATTACTACGTGATCCAAACCAGAAAAAAACCCAGGATCTGGCCAACAAGTATGCGAAAAATGCGAAAGTATGAGCCAGATGATTGCAAATACCAGAACTAACCCAGACATAGCCAGCGTTATCCTCTAAAATACTATTCGGAACCAGCTTCTATTGACTGTTTCAGTGTGGTAACACATTACTACGTGATACAAACCAGAAAAAGGCCAGGATCTGGCCAACAAGTATGCGAAAAATGCGAAGGTACGAACCAGATGAGTGCAAATCCCAGACCTAACCGAGATATAACCGGCGTTATCCTCTAAAACACTAATCGGAACCAGCTTTTATTGACTGTTTCAGTGAGGTACCTCATTACTACGTGGTCCAAACCAGAAAAAACCCAGCATCTGGCCAACAAGTATGCGAAAAAAGCGAAAGTATGAGCAAGATGATTGCAAATACCAGAACTAACCCAGACATAACCAGCGTTATCCTCTAAAACACTAATCGGAACCAGTTTTTATTGACTGTTTCAGTGTGGTACCACATTACTACGTGATCCAAACCAGAAAAAGCCCAGGATCTGGCCAACAAGTATGCGAAAAATGCGAATGTACGAGCCAGATGAGGGCAAAACCCAGACCTAACCGAGACATAACCGGCGTTATCCTCTAAAATATTAATCGCAACCAGGTTTAATTGACTGTTCAGGTGTAGAACCTCATTACTACGGGATCCAAACCAGAAAAAACCCAGGATCTGGCCAACAAATATGCGAAAAACGCGAAAGTATGAGCCAGATGATTGCAAATACCAGAACTAACCCAGACATAGCCAGCGTTATCCTCTAAAATACTATTCGGAACCAGCTTCTATTGACTGTTTCAGTGTGGTACCACATTACTACGTGATACAAACCAGAAAAAGGCCAGGATCTGGCCAACAAGTATGCGAAAAATGCGAAAGTACGAGCCAGATGAGGGCAAAACCCAGACCTAACCGAGACATAACCTGCGTTATCCTCTAAAGTATTAATCGCAACCAAGGTTTAATTGACTGTTTCGGTGTGGTACCGCATTACTACGTGACACAAACCAGAAAAAGCCCAGGATCTTGCGAACATGTATGCGAGAAACGCGAAAGTATGAGCCAGATGATTGCAAATACCAGAACTAACCGAGTCATAACCTGCGTTATCCTGTAAAATTTTAGTCGCAACCAGGTTTAATTGACTGTTTCAGTGTGGTACCACATTACTACGTGATCCAAACCAGAAAAAGCCCAGGATCTGGCGAACAAGAATGCGAAAAATGCGAAAGTACGGATCAGATGAGGGCAAATCCCAGACCTAACCGAGACATAACCAGCGTTATCCTCTAAAGTATTAATCGCAACCAGATTTAATTGACTGTTTCGGTGTAGTACCGCATTACTACGTGGCACAAACCAGAAAAAGGCCAGGATCTTGCTAATAAGTATGCGAAAAATGCGAATGTACGAGCCAGATGAGGGCAAATCCCAGACCTAACCGAGACATAACCGGCGTTATCCTCTAAAATATTAATCGCAAACAGGTTCAATTGACTCTTCAGGTGTGGAACCTCATTACTACGGGATCCAAACCAGAAAAAACCCAGGATCTGGCCAACAAATATGCGAAAATCGCGAAAGTATGAGCCAGATGATATGCAAATACCAGAACTAACCCAGACATAGCCAGCGTTATCCTGTGAAATACTATTCGGAACCAGCTTCTTTTGACTGTTTCAGTGTGGTACCACAATTACTACGTGATACAAACCAGAAAAAGGCCAGGATCTGGCCAACAAGTATGCGAAAAATGCGAAGGTACGAACCAGCTGAGTGCAAATCCCAGACCTAACCGAGATATAACCGGCGTTATCCTCTAAAACAATAATCGGAACCAGCTTTTATTGACTGTTTCAGTGAGGTACCTCCTTACTACGTGGTCCAAACCAGAAAAAACCCAGCATCTGGCCAACAAGTATGGGAAAAAAGCGAAAGTATGAGCAAGATGATTGCAAATACCAGAACGAACCCAGACATAAACGGCGTTATCCTCTAAAATATTAATCGCAACCAGGTTTAATTGACTGTTTCTGTGTGGTCCCACATTACTACTTGGTCCAAGCCAGAAAAAGGCCAGGATCTGGCCAACAAGTATGGGAAAAATGCGAAGGTACGAGCCAGATGAGGGCAAATCCGAGACCTAACCGAGATATAACCGGCGTTATCCTCTAAAACACTATTCGGAGCCAGCTTTTATTGACCGTTTCAGTGAGGTACCTCATTACTACGTGGTCCAAACCAGAAAAAACCCAGCATCTGGCCAACAAGTATGCGAAAAAAGCGAAAGTATGAGCAAGATGATTGCAAATACCAGAACTAACCCAGACATAACCAGCGTTATCCTCTAAAACACTAATCGGAACCAGTTTTTATTGACTGTTTCAGTGTGGTACCACATTACTACGTGATCCAAACCAGAAAAAGCCCAGGGTCTGGCCAACAAGTATGCGAAAAATGCGAATGTACGAGCCAGATGAAGGCAAAACCCAGACCTAACCGAGACATAACCGGCGTTATCCTCTAAAATATTAATCGCAACCAGGTTTAATTGACTGTTCAGGTGTGGAACCTCATTACTACGGGTTCCAAACCAGAAAAAACCCAGGATCTGGCCAACAAATATGCGAAAAACGCGAAAGTATGAGCCAGATGATTGCAAATACCAGAACTAACCCAGACATAGCCAGCGTTATCCTCTAAAATATTAATCGCAACCAAGGTTTAATTGACTGTTTCGGTGTGGAACCGCATTACTACGTGACACAAACCAGAAATAGCCCAGGATCTTGCGAACAAGTATGCGAGAAACGCGAAAGTATGAGCCAGATGATTGCAAATACCAGAACTAACCGAGACATAACCTGCGTTATCCTGTAAAATTTTAGTCGCAACCAGGTTTAATTGACTGTTTCAGTGTGGTACCACATTACTACGTGATCCTAACAATAGAAGAACACAGGATCTGGCCATTCAAGTATGCGAAAAATGCGAAAGTACGGGCCAGATGAGGGCAAATCCCAGACCTAACCGAGATATAACCGGCAATATCCTCTAAAATATTAATCGAAACAGGGTTTAATTGACTGTTTCGGTGTGGAATGTCATTATTACGGGATACAAACCAGGAAAAACCCAGGATCTGGCCAACAAGTATGCGAAAAATGCGAAAGTACGAGCCAGATGAGGGCAAATCCCAGACCTAACCGAGACATAAACGGCAATATCCTCTAAAGTATTAATCGAAACCAGGTTTAATTGACTGCTTCGGTGTGGAACGTCATTATTACGGGATCCAAACCAGAAAAAGGCCAGGATCTAGCCATCAAGTATGAGAAATATGCGAAAGAATGAGCCTGATGAGGGCAAATCCTAGACCTATCCCAGGCCTAACTTGCGTTATCCTCTAAAATATTGATCGAAACCAGGTTTAATTGACTGTTTTTGTGTGGTACCACTTTACTACGTGATCCAAAGCAGAAAAAACCCTCGATCAGGTCAACATGCATGTTAAAACTGCGAAAGTATGACCCTGATGAGGGCAAATCCCAGGCCTAACCTAGACCTAACATGCGTTATCCTCTAAAATATTTATCAAGACCAGGTTTAATTGAATGTTTCAGTGTGGTACCACATTTCTATATGAACCAAACCTGAAAAAAGGATCTGTTAAACGAGTACGCAAAGTGTGCGAAAGTATGAGCCCGATGAGGGCGAATCCCAGACATATCCCAGACCTAAGTTGCGTTATCCTCAAAATTATTGATCGAAACCTGGTTTAATCGACTGTTTCAGTGTGGTACCACATTACTACGTGATCCAATCCAGAAATAGCCCAGGATCTTGTCATGAAGTATGAGAAAACTGCGAAAGTATGAGCCTGACGAGGGCAAATCCTAGACCAAACCCAGACCTAACATGCGTTATCCTCTAAAATATTGATCCAAACCAGGTTTAATGGACTGTTTCAGTGTGGTACCACTTTACTACGTGATCCAAAGCAAAAAAAACCCTCGATCACGTCAACATGTATGTTAAAACTGCGAAAGTATGACCATGATGAGGGCAAATCCCAGGCCTAACCTAGACCTAACATGCGTTGTCCTCTAAAATATTGATGGAAACCAGGTTGAGTTAACTGTTTCAGTGTTGTACTTCATTACTACGTGATGCAAACCGGAAAAAGCCCAGGATCTAGCCATCAAGTATGAGAAATATGCGAAAGAATGAGCCTGATGAGAGCAAATCCCAGACCTATCCCAGACCAAACTTGCGTTATCCTCTAAAATATTGATCGAAACCAGTTTTAATTGACTGTTTCAGTGTGGTACCACATTACTACGTGATCCAAACCAGAAATAGCCCAGGATCCAGCCATGAAGTATGAGAAATATGCGAAAGTATGAGCCTGATGGGGGCAAATCCTAGTCCTAACCCAGACCTAACATGCGTTATCCTCTAAAATATTGATCCAAACCAGGTTTAATGGACTGTTTCAGTGTGGTACCACTTTACTACGTGATCCAAAGCAGAAAAAACCCTCGATCACGTCAACATGTATGTTAAAACTGCGAAAGTATGACCCTGATGAGTGAAAATCCCAGACCTAACCTAGACCTAACATGCGTTATCCTCTAAAATATTGATCCAAACCAGGCTTAATTGAATGTTTCAGTGTGGTACCACATTACTATGCGATCGAAACCAGTAAAAACCCAGGATCCGTTCAACAAGTATGTGAAGAATGCGAAAGTACGAGTCTGCTGAGTGAAAATCCCCGGCCTAACCTAGACCTAACATGCGTTATCCTCAAAGATATTGATCGAAACCAGGTTTAATCGACTGTTTCAGTGTGGTACCACACTACTACGTGACCCAAACCGGAAAAACCCAGGATATGTTGAACAAGTATGTGAAAAACGCGAAAGTATGAGCCTGACGAGGGCAAATCCCAGACCTATCCCAGACCTAAGTTGCGTTATCCTCAAAAATATTGATCGAAACCTGGTTTAATCGACTGTTTCAGTCTGGTACCACATTACTACGTGATCCAATCCAGAAATAGCCCAGGATCTTGTTATGAAGTATGAGAAATATGCGAAAGTTTGAGCCTGACGAGGGCAAATCCTAGACCTAACGCAGACCTAACATGCTTTATCCTCTAAAATATTTATCAAGACCAGGTTTATTTGATTGTTTCAGTGTGGTCCCTCATTACTACGTAATCCAAACCAGAAAAAACCCAGGATCCGTTCAACAAGTATGTGAAGAATACGAAAGTATGAGTCTGATGAGTGAAAATCCCAGGCCTAACCTACACCTAACATGCGTTATCCTCAAAAATATTGATCGAAACCTGGTTTAATCGACTGTTTCAGTGTGGTACCACATTACTATGTGATCCAAACCGGAAAATAACCCAGGATCTGTTCAACGAGTATGTGAAGAATACGAAAGTATGAGTCTGATGAGTGAAAATCCCAGGCCTAACCTAGACCTAACATGCGTTATCCTCAAAAATATTGATCGAAACCTGGTTTAATCGACTGTTTCAGTGTGGTACCACATTACTATGTGATCCAAACCGGAAAATAACCCACGATCTGTTCAACGAGTATGTGAAGTGTGCGAAAGTATGAGTCTGATGAGGGCAAATCCCAGACTTATCCCAGACCTAACTTGCGTTGTCCTCTAAGATATTGATGGAAACCAGGTTTAATTGACTGCTTCAGTGTTGTACTTCATTACTACGTGATGCAATCCAGAAAAAGCCCAGGATCTAGCCACCAAGTATGAGAAATATGCGAAGGTATGAGCCTGATGAGGGCGAATCCCAGACCTATCCCAGACCTAACTTGCGTTATCCTCTAAAATATTCATCGAAATCAGGCTTAATTGACTGTTTCAGCGTGGTACCACATTACTACGTGGTACAATCCAGAAACAGCCCAGGATCTAGCCATGAAGTATGTGAAATATGCGAAAGTATCAGCCTGATGAGGGCAAATCCTAGACCTAACCCAAACCTAACATGCGTTATCCTCTAAAATATTTATCAAGACCAGGTTTAATTGAATGTTCCAGTGTGGTACCACATTACTACGTGAACCAAACCAGAAAAAACCTAGGATCCGTTCAACAAGTATGTGAAGAATGCGAAAGTATGAGTCTGATGAGTGAAAATCACTAACCTTGACCTAACATGCGTTATCCTCTAAAATATTGATCCAAACCAGGTTTAATGGACTGTTTCAGTGTGGTTCCACTTTACTACGTGATCCAAAGCAAAAAAAACCCTCGATCACGTCAACATGTATGTTAAAACTGCGAAAGTATGACCCTGATGAGGGCAAATCCCAGGCCTAACCCAGACCTAACATGCGTTGTCCTCTAAAATATTGATGGAAACCAGGTTGAGTTAACTGTTTCAGTGTTGTACTTCATTACTACGTGATGCAAACCGGAAAAAGCCCAGGATCTAGCCATCAAGTATGAGAAATATGCGAAAGAATGAGCCTGATGAGAGCAAATCCCAGACCTATCCCAGACCAAACTTGCGTTATCCTCTAAAATATTGATCGAAACCAGTTTTAATTGACTGTTTCAGTGTGGTACCACATTACTACGTGATCCAAACCAGAAATAGCCCAGGATCCAGCCATGAAGTATGAGAAATATGCGAAAGTATGAGCCTGATGGGGGCAAATCCTAGTCCTAACCCAGACCTAACATGCGTTATCCTCTAAAATATTGATCCAAACCAGGTTTAATGGACAGTTTCAGTGTGGTACCACTTTACTACGTGATCCAAAGCAGAAAAAACCCTCGATCACGTCAACATGTATGTTAAAACTGCGAAAGTATGACCCTGATGAGTGAAAATCCCAGACCTAACCTAGACCTAACATGCGTTATCCTCTAAAATATTGATCCAAGCCAGGTTTAATGGACTGTTTCAGTGTGGTCCCACATTACTACGTGATCCAAACCAGTCAAAACCCAGGATCTGTTCAACAAGTATGTGAAAAACGCGAAAGTATGAGCCTGATGAGGGCAAATCCCAGACCTATCCCAGACCAAACTTGCGTTATGCTCTAAAATATTGGTCGAAACCAGGTTTAATCGACTGTTTCAGTGTGGTACCACATTGCTACGTGATCCAAACCAGAAAAAACCCAGGATCAGTTCAACAAGTATGTGAAAAACGCGAAAGTATGAGCCTGATGAGGGCGAATGCCAGACCTATCCCAGACCTAACTTGCGTTATCCTCTAAAATATTGATCCAAACCAGGTTTAATGGACTGTTTCAGTGTGGTACCACTTTACTACGTGATCCAAAGCAGAAAAAAACCTCGATCAGGTCACCATGTATGTTAAAACTGCGGAAGTATGACCCTGATGAGGGCAAATCCCAGACCTATCCCAGACCAAACTTGCGTTATCCTCTAAAATATTGATCGAAACCAGGTTTAATCGACTGCTTCAGTGTGGTACCACATTGCTACGTGATCCAAACCAGAAAAAACCGAGGACCAGTTCAACAAGTATGTGAAAAACGCGAAAGTATGAGCCTGATGAGGGCAAATCCCAGACCTATCCCAGACCAAACTTGCGTTATCCTCTAAAATATTGATCGAAACCAGTTTTAATTGACTGTTTCAGCGTGGTACCACATTACTACGTGATACAATCCTGAAACAGCCCAGGATCTAGCCATGAAGTATGAGAAATATGCGAAAGTATGAGCCTGATGAGAGCAAATCCTAGACCTAACCCAAACCTAACATGCGTTATCCTCTAAAATATTGATCCAAACCAGGTTTAATGGTCTGCTTCAGTGCGGTACCACTTCACTACGTGATCCAAAGCAGAAAAAACCCTCGATCAGGTCAACATGTATGTTAAAACTGCGGAAGTATGACCCTGATGAGGGCAAATCCCAGGCCTAACCTAGACCGAACATGCGTTTTCCTCTAAAATATTGATCCAAACCAGGCTTAATTGAATGTTTCAGTGTGGTACCACATTACTATGCGATCGAAACCAGTAAAAACCCAGGATCCGTTCAACAAGTATGTGAAGAATGCGAAAGTACGAGTCTGCTGAGTGAAAATCCCCGGCCTAACCTAGACCTAACATGCGTTATCCTCAAAGATATTGATCGAAACCAGGTTTAATCGACTGTTTCAGTGTGGTACCACACTACTACGTGACCCAAACCGGAAAAACCCAGGATCTGTTGAACAAGTATGTGAAAAACGCGAAAGTATGAGCCTGACGAGGGCAAATCCCAGACCTATCCCAGACCTAAGTTGCGTTATCCTCAAAAATATTGATCGAAACCTGGTTTAATCGACTGTTTCAGTCTGGTACCACATTACTACGTGATCCAATCCAGAAATAGCCCAGGATCTTGTTATGAAGTATGAGAAATATGCGAAAGTTTGAGCCTGACGAGGGCAAATCCTAGACCTAACGCAGACCTAACATGCTTTATCCTCTAAAATATTTATCAAGACCAGGTTTATTTGATTGTTTCAGTGTGGTCCCTCATTACTACGTAATCCAAACCAGAAAAAACCCAGGATCCGTTCAACAAGTATGTGAAGAATACGAAAGTATGAGTCTGATGAGTGAAAATCCCAGGCCTAACCTACACCTAACATGCGTTATCCTCAAAAATATTGATCGAAACCTGGTTTAATCGACTGTTTCAGTGTGGTACCACATTACTATGTGATCCAAACCGGAAAATAACCCAGGATCTGTTCAACGAGTATGTGAAGAATACGAAAGTATGAGTCTGATGAGTGAAAATCCCAGGCCTAACCTAGACCTAACATGCGTTATCCTCAAAAATATTGATCGAAACCTGGTTTAATCGACTGTTTCAGTGTGGTACCACATTACTATGTGATCCAAACCGGAAAATAACCCACGATCTGTTCAACGAGTATGTGAAGTGTGCGAAAGTATGAGTCTGATGAGGGCAAATCCCAGACTTATCCCAGACCTAACTTGCGTTGTCCTCTAAGATATTGATGGAAACCAGGTTTAATTGACTGCTTCAGTGTTGTACTTCATTACTACGTGATGCAATCCAGAAAAAGCCCAGGATCTAGCCACCAAGTATGAGAAATATGCGAAGGTATGAGCCTGATGAGGGCGAATCCCAGACCTATCCCAGACCTAACTTGCGTTATCCTCTAAAATATTCATCGAAATCAGGCTTAATTGACTGTTTCAGCGTGGTACCACATTACTACGTGGTACAATCCAGAAACAGCCCAGGATCTAGCCATGAAGTATGTGAAATATGCGAAAGTATCAGCCTGATGAGGGCAAATCCTAGACCTAACCCAAACCTAACATGCGTTATCCTCTAAAATATTTATCAAGACCAGGTTTAATTGAATGTTCCAGTGTGGTACCACATTACTACGTGAACCAAACCAGAAAAAACCTAGGATCCGTTCAACAAGTATGTGAAGAATGCGAAAGTATGAGTCTGATGAGTGAAAATCACTAACCTTGACCTAACATGCGTTATCCTCTAAAATATTGATCCAAACCAGGTTTAATGGACTGTTTCAGTGTGGTTCCACTTTACTACGTGATCCAAAGCAAAAAAAACCCTCGATCACGTCAACATGTATGTTAAAACTGCGAAAGTATGACCCTGATGAGGGCAAATCCCAGGCCTAACCCAGACCTAACATGCGTTGTCCTCTAAAATATTGATGGAAACCAGGTTGAGTTAACTGTTTCAGTGTTGTACTTCATTACTACGTGATGCAAACCGGAAAAAACCCAGGATCTAGCCATCAAGTATGAGAAATATGCGAAAGAATGAGCCTGATGAGAGCAAATCCCAGACCTATCCCAGACCAAACTTGCGTTATCCTCTAAAATATTGATCGAAACCAGTTTTAATTGACTGTTTCAGTGTGGTACCACATTACTACGTGATCCAAACCAGAAATAGCCCAGGATCCAGCCATGAAGTATGAGAAATATGCGAAAGTATGAGCCTGATGGGGGCAAATCCTAGTCCTAACCCAGACCTAACATGCGTTATCCTCTAAAATATTGATCCAAACCAGGTTTAATGGACAGTTTCAGTGTGGTACCACTTTACTACGTGATCCAAAGCAGAAAAAACCCTCGATCACGTCAACATGTATGTTAAAACTGCGAAAGTATGACCCTGATGAGTGAAAATCCCAGACCTAACCTAGACCTAACATGCGTTATCCTCTAAAATATTGATCCAAGCCAGGTTTAATGGACTGTTTCAGTGTGGTCCCACATTACTACGTGATCCAAACCAGTCAAAACCCAGGATCTGTTCAACAAGTATGTGAAAAACGCGAAAGTATGAGCCTGATGAGGGCAAATCCCAGACCTATCCCAGACCAAACTTGCGTTATGCTCTAAAATATTGGTCGAAACCAGGTTTAATCGACTGTTTCAGTGTGGTACCACATTGCTACGTGATCCAAACCAGAAAAAACCCAGGATCAGTTCAACAAGTATGTGAAAAACGCGAAAGTATGAGCCTGATGAGGGCGAATGCCAGACCTATCCCAGACCTAACTTGCGTTATCCTCTAAAATATTGATCCAAACCAGGTTTAATGGACTGTTTCAGTGTGGTACCACTTTACTACGTGATCCAAAGCAGAAAAAAACCTCGATCAGGTCACCATGTATGTTAAAACTGCGGAAGTATGACCCTGATGAGGGCAAATCCCAGACCTATCCCAGACCAAACTTGCGTTATCCTCTAAAATATTGATCGAAACCAGGTTTAATCGACTGCTTCAGTGTGGTACCACATTGCTACGTGATCCAAACCAGAAAAAACCGAGGACCAGTTCAACAAGTATGTGAAAAACGCGAAAGTATGAGCCTGATGAGGGCAAATCCCAGACCTATCCCAGACCAAACTTGCGTTATCCTCTAAAATATTGATCGAAACCAGTTTTAATTGACTGTTTCAGCGTGGTACCACATTACTACGTGATACAATCCTGAAACAGCCCAGGATCTAGCCATGAAGTATGAGAAATATGCGAAAGTATGAGCCTGATGAGAGCAAATCCTAGACCTAACCCAAACCTAACATGCGTTATCCTCTAAAATATTGATCCAAACCAGGTTTAATGGTCTGCTTCAGTGCGGTACCACTTCACTACGTGATCCAAAGCAGAAAAAACCCTCGATCAGGTCAACATGTATGTTAAAACTCCGGAAGTATGACCCTGATGAGGGCAAATCCCAGGCCTAACCTAGACCGAACATGCGTTTTCCTCTAAAATATTGATGGAAACCAGGTTTAATTGACTGTTTCAGTGTGGTACCACATTACTACGTGATCCAATCCAGAAATAGCCCAGGATCCAGCCATGAAGTATGAGAAATATGCGAAAGTATGAGCCTGATGGGGGCAAATCCTAGTCCTAACCCAGACCTAACATGCGTTATCCTCTAAAATATTTATCAAGACCAGGTTTAATTGAATGTTTCAGTGTGGTACCACATTACCACGTGAACCAAACCATAAAAAACCCAGGATCCGTTCAACAAGTATGTGAAGAATGCGAAAGTATGAGCCTGATGAGGGCAAATCCCAGACCTATCCCAGACCAAACTTGCGTTATCCTCTAAAATATTGATCGAAACCAGGTTTAGTCGACTGCTTCAGTGTGGTTCCACATTGCTACGTGATCCAAACCAGAAAAAACCCAGGACCAGTTCAACAAGTATGTGAAAAACGCGAAAGTATGAGCCTGATGAGGGCGAATCCCAGACCTATCCCAGACCTAACTTGCGTTATCCTCTAAAATATTGATGGAAACCAGGTTTAATTGACTGTTTCAGTGTGGTACCACATTACTACGTGATCCAATCCAGAAATAGCCCAGGATCCAGCCATGAAGTATGAGAAATATGCGAAAGTATGAGCCTGATGAGGGCAAATCCTAGACCTAACCCAAACCTAACATGCGTTATCCTCTAAAATATTTATCAAGACCAGGTTTAATAGAATGTTCCAGTGTGGTATCACATTACTACGTGAACCAAACCAGAAAAAACACAGGATCCGCTCAACAAGTATGTGAAGAATGCGAAAGTATGAGTCTGATGAGTGAAAATCCCCGGCCTAACCTAGACCTAACATGCGTTATCCTCAAAAATATTGATCGAAACCAGGTTTAATGGACTGTTTCAGTGTGGTACAACACTACTACGTGATCCAAACCAGAAAAAACCCAGGATCTGTTCAACATGTATGTGAAAAATGCGAAAGTATGAGCCTGATGAGGGCAAATCCCAGACCTATCCCAGACCTAACTTGCGTTGTCCTCTAAGATATTGATGGAAACCAGGTTTAATTGACTGTTTCAGTGTTGTACTTCATTACTACATGATGCAATCCAGAAAAAGCCCAGGATCTAGCCATCAAGTATGAGAAATATGCGAAAGTATGAGCCTGATGAGGGCGAATCCCAGACCTATCCCAGACCTAACATGCGTTATCCTCTAAAATATTAATCGAAACCAGGTTTAATCGACTGTTGCAGTGTGGTACCACACTACTACCTGATCCAAACCAGGAAAAACCCAGGACCAGTTCAACAAGTATGTGAAAAACGCGAAAGTATGAGCCTGATGAGGGCGAATCCCAGACCTATCCCAGACCTAACTTGCGTTATCCTCTAAAATATTGATGGAAACCAGGTTTAATTGACTGTTTCAGTGTGGTACCACATTACTACGTGATCCAATCCAGAAATAGCCCAGGATCTTGTCATGAAGTATGAGAAATATGCGAAAGTTTGAGCCTGACGAGGGCAAATCCTAGACCTAACGCAGACCTAACATGCTTTATCCTCTAAAATATATATCAAGACCAGGTTTATTTGATTGATTCAGTGTGGTCCCTCATTACTACCTAATCCAAACCAGAAAAAACCCAGGATCCGTTCAACAAGTATGTGAAGAATACGAAAGTATGAGTCTGATGAGTGAAAATCCCAGGCCTAACCTAGACCTAACATGCGTTATCCTCAAAAATATTGATCGAAACCTGGTTTAATCGACTGTTTCAGTGTGGTACCACATTACTATGTGATCCAAACCAGAAAATAACCCAGGATCCGTTCAACAAGTATGTGAAGAATACGAAAGTATGAGTCTGATGAGTGAAAATCCCAGGCCTAACCTAGACCTAACATGCGTTATCCTCAAAAATATTGATCGAAACCTGGTTTAATCGACTGTTTCAGTGTGGTACCACATTACTATGTGATCCAAACCGGAAAATAACCCAGGATCTGTTCAACGAGTATGTGAAGTGTGCGAAAGTATGAGTCTGATGAGGGCAAATCCCAGACTTATCCCAGACCTAACTTGCGTTTTCCTCTAAGATATTGATGGAAACCAGGTTTAATTGACTGCTTCAGTGTTGTACTTCATTACTACGTGATGCAATCCAGAAAAAGCCCAGGATCTAGCCACCAAGTATGAGAAATATGCGAAGGTATGAGCCTGATGAGGGCGAATCCCAGACCTATCCCAGACCTAACTTGCGTTATCCTCTAAAATATTCATCGAAATCAGGCTTAATTGACTGTTTCAGCATGGTACCACATTACTACGTGGTACAATCCAGAAACAGCCCAGGATCTAGCCATGAAGTATGTGAAATATGCGAAAGTATCAGCCTGATGAGGGCAAATCCTAGACCTAACCCAAACCTAACATGCGTTATCCTCTAAAATATTTATCAAGACCAGGTTTAATTGAATGTTCCAGTGTGGTACCACATTACTACGTGAACCAAACCAGAAAAAACCTAGGATCCGTTCAACAAGTATGTGAAGAATGCGAAAGTATGAGTCTGATGAGTGAAAATCACAGGGCTAACCTTGACCTAACATGCGTTATCCTCTAAAATATTGATCCAAACCAGGTTTAATGGACTGTTTCAGTGTGGTTCCACTTTACTACGTGATCCAAAGCAAAAAAAACCCTCGATCACGTCAACATGTATGTTAAAACTGCGAAAGTATGACCCTGATGAGGGCAAATCCCAGGCCTAACCCAGACCTAACATGCGTTGTCCTCTAAAATATTGATGGAAACCAGGTTGAGTTAACTGTTTCAGTGTTGTACTTCATTACTACGTGATGCAAACCGGAAAAAGCCCAGGATCTAGCCATCAAGTATGAGAAATATGCGAAAGAATGAGCCTGATGAGAGCAAATCCCAGACCTATCCCAGACCAAACTTGCGTTATCCTCTAAAATATTGATCGAAACCAGTTTTAATTGACTGTTTCAGTGTGGTACCACATTACTACGTGATCCAAACCAGAAATAGCCCAGGATCCAGCCATGAAGTATGAGAAATATGCGAAAGTATGAGCCTGATGGGGGCAAATCCTAGTCCTAACCCAGACCTAACATGCGTTATCCTCTAAAATATTGATCCAAACCAGGTTTAATGGACTGTTTCAGTGTGGTACCACTTTACTACGTGATCCAAAGCAGAAAAATCCCTCGATCACGTCAACATGTATGTTAAAACTGCGAAAGTATGACCCTGATGAGTGAAAATCCCAGACCTAACCTAGACCTAACATGCGTTATCCTCTAAAATATTGATCCAAGCCAGGTCTAATGGACTGTTTCAGTGTGGTCCCACATTACTACGTGATCCAAACCAGTAAAAACCCAGGATCTGTTCAACAAGTATGTGAAAAACGCGAAAGTATGAGCCTGATGAGGGCAAATCCCAGACCTATCCCAGACCAAACTTGCGTTATGCTCTAAAATATTGGTCGAAACCAGGTTTAATCGACTGTTTCAGTGTGGTACCACATTGCTACGTGATCCAAACCAGAAAAAACCCAGGATCAGTTCAACAAGTATGTGAAAAACGCGAAAGTATGAGCCTGATGAGGGCGAATCCCAGACCTATCCCAGACCTAACTTGCGTTATCCTCTAAAATATTGATCCAAACCAGGTTTAATGGACAGTTTCAGTGTGGTACCACTTTACTACGTGATCCAAAGCAGAAAAAAACCTCGATCAGGTCAACATGTATGTTAAAACTGCGGAAGTATGACCCTGATGAGGGCAAATCCCAGACCTATCCCAGACCAAACTTGCGTTATCCTCTAAAATATTGATCGAAACCAGGTTTAATCGACTGCTTCAGTGTGGTACCACATTGCTACGTGATCCAAACCAGAAAAACCGCGGACCAGTTCAACAAGTATGTGAAAAACGCGAAAGTATGAGCCTGATGAGGGCAAATCCCAGACCTATCCCAGACCAAACTTGCGTTATCCTCTAAAATATTGATCGAAACCAGTTTTAATTGACTGTTTCAGCGTGGTACCACATTACTACGTGATACAATCCTGAAACAGCCCAGGATCTAGCCATGAAGTATGAGAAATATGCGAATGTATGAGCCTGATGAGGGCAAATCCTAGACCTAACCCAAACCTAACATGCGTTATCCTCTAAAATATTGATCCAAACCAGGTTTAATGGTCTGCTTCAGTGCGGTACCACTTCACTACGTGATCCAAAGCAGAAAAAACCCTCGATCAGGTCAACATGTATGTTAAAACTGCGGAAGTATGACCCTGATGAGGGCAAATCCCAGGCCTATCCCAGACCTAACTTGCGTTGTCCTCTAAGATATTGATGGAAACCAGGTTTAATTGACTGTTTCAGTGTTGTACTTCATTACTACATGATGCAATCCAGAAAAAGCCCAGGATCTAGCCATCAAGTATGAGAAATATGCGAAAGTATGAGCCTGATGAGGGCGAATCCCAGACCTATCCCAGACCTAACATGCGTTATCCTCTAAAATATTAATCGAAACCAGGTTTAATCGACTGTTGCAGTGTGGTACCACACTACTACCTGATCCAAACCAGGAAAAACCCAGGATCTGTTCAACAAGTATGTGAAAAACGCGAAAGTATGAGCCTGATAAGGGCAAATCGCAGACCTATCGCAGACCTAACTTGCGTTATCCTCTAAAATATTGATCGAAACCAGGTTTAATTGACTGTTTCAGTGTGGTACCACATTACTACGTGATCCACTCCAGAAATAGCCCAGGATCTAGCCATGAAGTATGAGAAATATGCGAAAGTATGAGCCTGACGAGGGCAAATCCTAGACCAAACCCGGACCTAACATGCGTTATCCTCTAAAATATTTATCAAGACCAGGTTAAATTGATTGTTTCAGTGTGGTCCCACATTACTACGTGATCCAAACCAGAAAAAACCCAGGATCCGTTCAACAAGTATGTGAGGCGTGCGAAAGTATGAGTCTGATGAGTGCAAATCCCAGACCTATCCCAGAGCTAACATGCGTTATCCTCTAAAATATTTATCAAGACCAGGTTTAATTGAATGTTTCAGTGTGGTACCACATTACTACGTGATCCAAACCAGTAAAAACCCAGGATCCGTTCAACAAGTATGTGAAGAATGCGAAAGTATGAGTCTGATGAGTGAAAATCCCCGGCCTAACCTAGACCTAACATGCGTTATCCTAAAAAATATTGTTCGAAACTAGGTTTAATGGACTGTTTCAGTGTGGTACCACTTTACTGCGTGATCCAAAGCAGAAAAAACCCTCGATCAGGTCAACATGTATGTTAAAACTGCGAAAGTATGACCCTGATGTGGGCAAATCCCAGGCCTAACCTAGACCTAACATGCGTTGTCCTCTAAACTATTGATGGAAACCAGGTTTAATTGACTGTTTCAGTTTGGTACCACATTACTATGTGATCCAAACCGGAAAATAACCCAGGATCTGTTCACCGAGTATGTGAAGTGTGCGTAGGTATGACTCTGATGAGGGCAAATCCCAGACCTATCCCAGACCTAACATGCGTTATCCACTAAAATATTGATCGAAACCAGGTTTAACCGACAGTTTCAGTGTGGTACCACATTACTACGTGATCCAAACCAGAAAAAAACCCTCGATCAGGTCAACATGTATGTTAAAACTGCGAAAGTATGACCCTGATGTGGGCAAATCCCAGGCCTAACCTAGACCTAACATGCGTTATCCACTAAAATATTGATCGAAACCAGGTTTAACCGACAGTTTCAGTGTGGTACCACATTACTACGTGATCCAAACCAGAAAAAAACCCAGGATCTTGTCAACGAGTATGTGAAGTGTGCGAAAGTATGAGTCTGATGAGGGCAAATCCCAGGCCTAACCTAGACCTAACTTGCGTTGTCCTCTAAAATATTGATGGAAACCAGGTTTAATTGACTGTTTCAGTGTTGTACTTCATTACTACGTGATGCAATCCAGAAAAAGCCCAGGATCTAGCCATCAAGTATGAGAAATATGCGAAAGTATGACCCTGATAAGGCAAATCCCAGGCCTAACCTAGGCCTAACATGCGTTATCTTCTAAAATATTGAGCGAAACCAGGTTTAATTGACTGTTTCAGTGTAGTACCACATTACTACGTGATCCAATCCAGAAATAGCCCAGGATCTAGCCATGAAGTATGAGAAATATGCGAAAGTATGAGCCTGATGAGGGCAAATCCTAGACCTAACCCAGACCTAACATACGTTGTCCTCTAAAATATTTATCAAGACCAGGTTTAATTGATTGTTTCAGTGTGGTCCCACATTACTACGTGATCCAAACCAGAAAAAACCCAGGATCCGTTCAACAAGTATGTGAAGAATGCGAAAGTATGAGTCTGATGAGTGAAAATCCCAGACCTAACCTAGACCTAACATGCGTTATCCTCAAAAATATTGATCGAAACCTGGTTTAATCGACTGTTCCAGTGTGGTACCACATTAATATGTGATCCAAACCAGAAAATAACACAGGATCTGTTCAACGAGTATGTGAAGAAAGCGAAAGTATGAGTCTGATGAGGGCTAATCCCAGACCTATCCCAGACCTAACTTGCGTTATCCTCTAAAATATTTATCCAGACCTGGTTTCATTGAATGTTTCAGTGTGGTACCACATTACTACGTGATCCAAACCAGAAAAAAACCCAGGATCTGATCAACGAGTATGTCAAGTGTCCGAAAGTATGAGTCTGATGAGGGCAAATCCCAGACCTATCCCAGACCTAACTTGCGATATCCTCTAAAATATTGATCGAAACCAGGTTTAATTGACTGTTTTATTGTGGTACCACACTACTACGGGATCCAAACCAGAAAAAACCCAGGATCTGTTCAACAAGTATGTGAAAAACGCGAAAGTATGAGCCTGATGAGGGCAAATCCCAGACCTATCCCAGACCTAACTTGCGTTGTCCTCTAAAATATTGATGGAAACCAGGTTTAATTGATTGTTTCAGTGTGGTCCCACATTACTACGTGATCCAAACCAGAAAAAACCCAGGATCTGTTCAACATGTATGAGAAATATACGAAAGAATGAGCCTGATGAGAGCAAATCCCAGACCTAACCTAGACCTAACATGAATTATTCTCTAAAATATTGATCGAAACCAGGTTTAATTGACTGTTTCAGTGTGGTCCCACATTACTACGTGATCCAAACCAGAAAAAACCCAGGATCCGTTCAACAAGTATGTGAAGAATGCGAAAGTATGAGTCTGATGAGTGAAAATCCCAGGCCTAACCTAGACCTAACATGCGTTATCCTCTAAAATATTGATCGAAACCTGGTTTAATCGACTGTTTCAGTGTGGTACCACATTACTATGTGATCCAAACCAGAAAATAACCCAGGATCTGTTCAACGAGTATGTGAAGTGTGCGAAAGTATGAGTCTGATGAGGTCAAATCCCAGACCAATCCCAGACTTAACTTGCGTTATCCTCTAAGATATTGATCGAAACCAGGTTTAATCGTCTGTTTCAGTGTGGTACCACATTACTACGTGATCCAAACCAGAAAAAACCCAAGATCAGTTCAACAAGTATACGAAGAATGCGAAAGTATGAGTCTGATGAGTGGAAATCCCAGGGCTAACCTAGACCTTACATGCGTTATCCTCTAAAATATTCATCCAAACCAGGTTTAATAGACTGCTTCAGTGTGGTACCACACTACTACGTGATACAAACCAGAAAAAACCCAGGATCTGTTCAACAAGTATGTGAAAAACGCGAAAGTATGAGCCTGATGAGGGCGAATCCCAGACCTATGCCAGACCTAACTTGCGTTATCCTCTAAAATATTGATCGAAACCAGGTTTAATTGACTGTTTCAGCATGGTACCACATTACTATGTGATACAATCCAGAAACAGCCCAGGATCTAGCCATGAAGTATGAGAGATATGCGAAAGTATGAGCCAGCTGAGGGCAAATCCTAGACCTAACCCAAGCCTAACATGCGTTATCCTCTAAAATATTTATCAAGACAAGGTTTAATTGATTGTTTCAGTGTGGACCCACATTACTACGTGATCCATACCAGAAAAAACACAGCATCCGTTCAACAAGTATGTGAAGAATGCGAAAGTATGAGTCTGATGAGTGAAAATCCCAGGCCTGACCTAGACCTAACATGCGTTATCCTCTAAAATATTGAGCGAAACCAGGTTTAATGGATTGTTTCAGTGTGGTACCACACTACTACGGGGTCCAAACCAGAAAAAACCCAGGATCCGTTCAACAAGTATGTGAAGTGTGCTAAAGTATGAGTCTGATGAGGTCAAATCCCAGACCAATCCCAGACTTAACTTGCGTTATCCTCTAAAATATTGATCGAAACCAGGTTTAATCGACTGTTTCAGTGTGGTACCACATTACTACGTGATCCAAACCAGAAAAAACCCAGGATCAGTTCAACAAGTATGAGAAGAATGCGAAAGTATGAGTCTGATGAGTGCAAATCCCAGGGCTAACCTAGCCCTAACATCCGTTATCCTCTAAAATATTTATCAAGACCAGGTTTAATTGACTGTTTCAGTGTGGTCCCACATTACTACGTGATCCAAACCAGAAAAAACCCAGGATCCGTTCTACAAGTATGTGAAGAATGCGAAACTATGAGTCTGATGAGTGAGAATCCCAGGCCTAACCTAGACCTAACATGCGTTATCCTCAGAAATATTGATCGAAACCTGGTTTATTCGACTGTTTCAGTGTGGTACCACATTACTATGTGATCCAAACCAGAAAGTAACCCAGGATCTGTTCAACGAGTATGTGAAGTGTACGAAAGTATGACCCTGATGAGGGCAAATCCCAGGCCTAACCTAGACCTAACATGCGTTATCTTCTAAAATATTGAGCGAAACCAGGTTTAATTGACTGTTTCAGTGTTGTACTTTATTACTACGTGATGCAATCAAGAAAAAGCCCAGGATCTAGTCATCAAGTATGAGAAATATGCGAAAGTATGAGTCTGATGAGGGCTAATCCCAGACCTATCCCAGACCTAACTTGCACTATCCTCTAAAATAGTGATCGAAACCAGGTTTAATTGACTGTTTTAGTTGTGGTACCACTTTACTACGTGATCCAAAGCAGAAAAAACACTCGATCAGGTCAACATGCATGTTAAAACTGCGAAAGTATGACCCTGATAAGGCAAATCCCAGGCCTAACCTAGGCCTAACATGCGTTATCTTCTAAAATATTGAGCGAAACCAGGTTTAATTGACTGTTTCAGTGTAGTACCACATTACTACGTGATCCAATCCAGAAATAGCCCAGGATCTAGCCATGAAGTATGAGAAATATGCGAAAGTATGAGCCTGATGGGGGCAAATCCTAGACCTAACCCAGACCTAACATACGTTGTCCTCTAAAATATTTATCAAGACCAGGTTTAATTGATTGTTTCAGTGTGGTCCCACATTACTACGTGATCCAAACCAGAAAAAACCCAGGATCCGTTCAACAAGTATGTGAAGAATGCGAAAGTATGAGTCTGATGAGTGAAAATCCCAGACCTAACCTAGACCAAACATGCGTTATCCTCAAAAATATTGATCGAAACCTGGTTTAATCGACTGTGCCAGTGTGGTACCACATTACTATGTGATCCAAACTAGAAAATAACACAGGATCTGTTCAACGAGTATGTGAAGAAAGCGAAAGTATGAGTCTGATGAGGGCTAATCCCAGACCTATCCCAGACCTAACTTGCGTTATCCTCTAAAATATTTATCCAGACCTGGTTTCATTGAATGTTTCAGTGTGGTACCACATTACTACGTGATCCAAACCAGAAAAAAACCCAGGATCTGATCAACGAGTATGTCAAGTGTCCGAAAGTATGAGTCTGATGAGGGCAAATCCCAGACCTATCCCAGACCTAACTTGCGATATCCTCTAAAATATTAATCGAAACCAGGTTTAATTGACTGTTTTATTGTGGTACCACACTACTACGGGATCCAAACCAGAAAAAACCCAGGATCTGTTCAACAAGTATGTGAAAAACGCGAAAGTATGAGCCTGATGAGGGCAAATCCCAGACCTATCCCAGACCTAACTTGCGTTGTCCTCTAAAATATTGATGGAAACCAGGTTTAATTGACTGTTTCAGTTTGGTACCACATTACTACGTGATCCAAACCAGAAAAAAACCCTCGATCAGGTCAACATGTATGTTAAAACTGCGTAGGTATGACTCTGATGAGGGCAAATCCCAGACCTATCCCAGACCTAACTTGCGTTATCCACTAAAATATTGATCGAAACCAGGTTTAACCGACAGTTTCAGTGTGGTACCACATTACTACGTGATCCAAACCAGAAAAAAACCCTCGATCAGGTCAACATGTATGTTAAAACTGCGAAAGTATGACCCTGATGTGGGCAAATCCCAGGCCTAACCTAGACCTAACATGCGTTGTCCTCTAAACTATTGATGGAAACCGTGTTTAATTGACTGTTTCAGTTTGGTACCACATTACTATGTGATCCAAACCGGAAAATAACCCAGGATCTGTTCACCGAGTATGTGAAGTGTGCGTAGGTATGAGTCTGATGAGGGCAAATCCCAGACCTATCCCAGACCTAACTTGCGTTATCCACTAAAATATTGATCGAAACCAGGTTTAACCGACAGTTTCAGTGTGGTACCACATTACTACGTGATCCAAACCAGAAAAAAACCCAGGATCTTGTCAACGAGTATGTGAAGTGTGCGAAAGTATGAGTCTGATGAGGGATAATCCCAGACCTATCCCAGACCTAACTTGCGTTATCCTCTAAAATAGTGATCGAAACCAGGTTTAATTGACTATTTTAGTTCTGGTACCACTTTACTACGTGATCCAAAGCAGAAAAAACCCTCGATCAGGTCAACATGCATGTTAAAACTGCGAAAGTATGAGCCTGATAAGGCAAATCCCAGGCCTAACCTAGGCCTAACATGCGTTATCTTCTAAAATATGGAGCGAAACCAGGTTTAATTGACTGTTTCAGTGTAGTACCACATTACTACATGATCCAATCCAGAAATAGCCCAGGATCTAGCCATGAAGTATGAGAAATACGCGAAAGTATGAGCCTGATGAGGGCAAATCCTAGACCTAACCCAGACCTAACATACGTTGTCCTCTAAAATATTTATCAAGACCAGGTTTAATTGATTGTTTCAGTGTGGTCCCACATTACTACGTGATCCAAACCAGAAAAAACCCAGGAACCGTTCAACAAGTATGTGAAGAATGCGAAAGTATGATTCTGATGAGTGAAAATCTCGGGGCTAACCTAGACCTAACATGCGTTATCCTCTAAAATATTGATGCAAACCAGGTTTAATGGACTGTTTAAGTGTGGTACCACTTTACTACGTGATCCAACGCAGAAAAAACCCTCGATCAGGTGAACATGTATGTTAAAACTACAAAAGTATGATCCTGATGAGGGCAAATCCCAGGCCTAACCTAGACCTAACTTGCGTTGTCCTCTAAAATATTGATGGAAAACAGGTTTAATTGACTGTTTCAGTGTTGTACTTCATTACTACGTGATGCAATCCAGAAAAAGCCCAGGATCTAGCCATCAAGTATGAAAAATATGCGAAAGAATGAGCCTGATGAGAGCAAATCCCAGACCTAACCCAGACCTAACATGAATTATTCTCTACAATATTAATCGAAACCAGGTTTAATTGACTGTTTCAGTGTGGTACCACATTACTACGTTATCCAATCCAGAAATAGCCCAGGATCCAGCCATGAAGTATGAGAAATATGAGAAAGTATGAGCCTGATGAGGGCAAATCCTAGACCTGACCTAGACCTAACATGCGTTATCCTCAATAATATTGATCGAAACCAGGTTTAATCGACTGTTTCAGTGTGTTACCACATTGCTACGTGATCCAAACCAGAAAAAAACCCAGGATCTGTCCAACGGGTATGTGAAGTGTGCGAAAGTATGAGTCTGATGAGGGCAAATCCCAGGCCTAACCTAGACCTAACTTGCGTTGTCCTCTAAAATATTGATGGAAACCAGGTTTAATTGACTGTTTCAGTGTTGTACTTCATTACTACGTGATGCAATCCAGAAAAAGCCCAGGATCTAGCCATGAAGTATGAGAAATATGCGAAAGTATGAGCCTGATGAGGGCAAATCCTAGACCTAACCCAGACCTAACATACGTTGTCCTCTAAAATATTTATCAAGACCAGGTTTAATTGATTGTTTCAGTGTGGTCCCACATTACTACGTGATCCAAACCAGAAAAAACCCAGGATCCGTTCAACAAGTATGTGAAGAATGCGAAAGTATGAGTCTGATGAGTGAAAATCCCAGACCTAACCTAGACCTAACATGCGTTATCCTCAAAAATATTGATCGAAACCTGGTTTAATCGACTGTTCCAGTGTGGTACCACATTACTATGTGATCCAAACCAGAAAATAACACAGGATCTGTTCAACGAGTATGTGAAGAAAGCGAAAGTATGAGTCTGATGAGGGCTAATCCCAGACCAATCCCAGACTTAACTTGCGTTATCCTCTAAGATATTGATCGAAACCAGGTTTAATCGTCTGTTTCAGTGTGGTACCACATTACTACGTGATCCAAACCAGAAAAAACCCAAGATCAGTTCAACAAGTATGAGAAGAATGCGAAAGTATGAGTCTGATGAGTGGAAATCCCAGGGCTAACCTAGACCTTACATGCGTTATCCTCTAAAATATTCATCCAAACCAGGTTTAATAGACTGTTTCAGTGTGGTACCACACTACTACGTGATACAAACCAGAAAAAACCCAGGATCTGTTCAACAAGTATGTGAAAAACGCGAAAGTATGAGCCTGATGAGGGCGAATCCCAGACCTATGCCAGACCTAACTTGCGTTATCCTCTAAAATATTGATCGAAACCAGGTTTAATTGACTGTTTCAGCATGGTACCACATTACTATGTGATACAATCCAGAAACAGCCCAGGATCTAGCCATGAAGTATGAGAGATATGCGAAAGTATGAGCCTGCTGAGGGCAAATCCTAGACCTAACCCAAGCCTAACATGCGTTATCCTCTAAAATATTTATCAAGACAAGGTTTAATTGATTGCTTCTGTGTGGACCCACATTACTACGTGATCCATACCAGAAAAAACACAGCATCCGTTCAACAAGTATGTGAAGAATGCGAAAGTATGAGTCTGATGAGTGAAAATCCCAGGCCTGACCTAGACCTAACATGCGTTATCCTCTAAAATATTGAGCGAAACCAGGTTTAATGGATTGTTTCAGTGTGGTACCACACTACTACGGGGTCCAAACCAGAAAAAACCCAGGATCCGTTCAACAAGTATGTGAAGTGTGCTAAAGTATGAGTCTGATGAGGTCAAATCCCAGACCAATCCCAGACTTAACTTGCGTTATCCTCTAAAATATTGATCGAAACCAGGTTTAATCGACTGTTTCAGTGTGGTACCACATTACTACGTGATCCAAACCAGAAAAAACCCAGGATCAGTTCAACAAGTATGAGAAGAATGCGAAAGTATGAGTCTGATGAGTGCAAATCCCAGGGCTAACCTAGCCCTAACATCCGTTATCCTCTAAAATATTTATCAAGACCAGGTTTAATTGACTGTTTCAGTGTGGTCCCACATTACTACGTGATCCAAACCAGAAAAAACCCAGGATCCGATCTACAAGTATGTGAAGAATGCGAATGTATGAGTCTGATGAGTGAGAATCCCAGGCCTAACCTAGACCTAACATGCGTTATCCTCAAAAATATTGATCGAAACCTGGTTTATTCGACTGTTTCAGTGTGGTACCACATTACTATGTGATCCAAACCAGAAAGTAACCCAGGATCTGTTCAACGAGTATGTGAAGTGTACGAAAGTATGACCCTGATGAGGGCAAATCCCAGGCCTAACCTAGACCTAACATGCGTTATCTTCTAAAATATTGAGCGAAACCAGGTTTAATTGACTGTTTCAGTGTTGTACTTCATTACTGCGTGATGCAATCCAGAAAAAGCCCAGGATCTAGTCATCAAGTATGAGAAATATGCGAAAGTATGAGTCTGATGAGGGCTAATCCCAGACCTATCCCAGACCTAACTTGCACTATCCTCTAAAATAGTGATCGAAACCAGGTTTAATTGACTGTTTTAGTTGTGGTACCACTTTACTACGTGATCCAAAGCAGAAAAAACACTCGATCAGGTCAACATGCATGTTAAAACTGTGAAAGTATGACCCTGATAAGGCAAATCCCAGGCCTAACCTAGGCCTAACATGCGTTATCTTCTAAAATATTGAGCGAAACCAGGTTTAATTGACTGTTTCAGTGTAGTACCACATTACTACGTGATCCAATCCAGAAATAGCCCAGGATCTAGCCATGAAGTATGAGAAATATGCGAAAGTATGAGCCTGATGAGGGCAAATCCTAGACCTAACCCAGACCTAACATACGTTGTCCTCTAAAATATTTATCAAGACCACGTTTAATTGATTGTTTCAGTGTGGTCCCACATTACTACGTGATCCAAACCAGAAAAAACCCAGGAACCGTTCAACAAGTATGTGAAGAATGCGAAAGTATGAGTCTGATGAGTGAAAATCTCGGGGCTAACCTAGACCTAACATGCGTTATCCTCTAAAATATTGATGCAAACCAGGTTTAATGGACTGTTTCAGTGTGGTACCACTTTACTACGTGATCCAAAGCAGAAAAAACCCTCGATCAGGTGAACATGTATGTTAAAACTGCAAAAGTATGATCCTGATGAGGGCAAATCCCAGGCCTAACCTAGACCTAACTTGCGTTGTCCTCTAAAATATTGATGGAAAACAGGTTTAATTGACTGTTTCAGTGTTGTACTTCATTACTACGTGATGCAATCCAGAAAAAGCCCAGGATCTAGCCATCAAGTATGAAAAATATGCGAAAGAATGAGCCTGATGAGAGCAAATCCCAGACCTAACCCAGACCTAACATGAATTATTCTCTACAATATTAATCGAAACCAGGTTTAATTGACTGTTTCAGTGTGGTACCACATTACTACGTTATCCAATCCAGAAATAGCCCAGGATCCAGCCATGAAGTATGAGAAATATGAGAAAGTATGAGCCTGATGAGGGCAAATCCTAGACCTGACCTAGACCTAACATGCGTTATCCTCAATAATATTGATCGAAACCAGGTTTAATCGACTGTTTCAGTGTGTTACCACATTGCTACGTGATCCAAACCAGAAAAAAACCCAGGATCTGTCCAACGGGTATGTGAAGTGTGCGAAAGTATGAGTCTGATGAGGGCAAATCCCAGGCCTAACCTAGACCTAACTTGCGTTGTCCTCTAAAATATTGATGGAAACCAGGTTTAATTGACTGCTTCAGTGTTGTACTTCATTACTACGTGATGCAATCCAGAAAAAGCCCAGGATCTAGCCATGAAGTATGAGAAATATGCGAAAGTATGAGCCTGATGAGGGCAAATCCTAGACCTAACCCAGACCTAACATACGTTGTCCTCTAAAATATTTATCAAGACCAGGTTTAATTGATTGTTTCAGTGTGGTCCCACATTACTACGTGATCCAAACCAGAAAAAACCCAGGATCCGTTCAACAAGTATGTGAAGAATGCGAAAGTATGAGTCTGATGAGTGAAAATCCCAGACCTAACCTAGACCTAACATGCGTTATCCTCAAAAATATTGATCGAAACCTGGTTTAATCGACTGTTCCAGTGTGGTACCACATTACTATGTGATCCAAACCAGAAAATAACACAGGATCTGTTCAACGAGTATGTGAAGAAAGCGAAAGTATGAGTCTGATGAGGGCTAATCCCAGACCAATCCCAGACTTAACTTGCGTTATCCTCTAAGATATTGATCGAAACCAGGTTTAATCGTCTGTTTCAGTGTGGTACCACATTACTACGTGATCCAAACCAGAAAAAACCCAAGATCAGTTCAACAAGTATGAGAAGAATGCGAAAGTATGAGTCTGATGAGTGGAAATCCCAGGGCTAACCTAGACCTTACATGCGTTATCCTCTAAAATATTCATCCAAACCAGGTTTAATAGACTGTTTCAGTGTGGTACCACACTACTACGTGATACAAACCAGAAAAAACCCAGGATCTGTTCAACAAGTATGTGAAAAACGCGAAAGTATGAGCCTGATGAGGGCGAATCCCAGACCTATGCCAGACCTAACTTGCGTTATCCTCTAAAATATTGATCGAAACCAGGTTTAATTGACTGTTTCAGCATGGTACCACATTACTATGTGATACAATCCAGAAACAGCCCAGGATCTAGCCATGAAGTATGAGAGATATGCGAAAGTATGAGCCTGCTGAGGGCAAATCCTAGACCTAACCCAAGCCTAACATGCGTTATCCTCTAAAATATTTATCAAGACAAGGTTTAATTGATTGCTTCTGTGTGGACCCACATTACTACGTGATCCATACCAGAAAAAACACAGCATCCGTTCAACAAGTATGTGAAGAATGCGAAAGTATGAGTCTGATGAGTGAAAATCCCAGGCCTGACCTAGACCTAACATGCGTTATCCTCTAAAATATTGAGCGAAACCAGGTTTAATGGATTGTTTCAGTGTGGTACCACACTACTACGGGGTCCAAACCAGAAAAAACCCAGGATCCGTTCAACAAGTATGTGAAGTGTGCTAAAGTATGAGTCTGGTGAGGTCAAATCCCAGACCAATCCCAGACTTAACTTGCGTTATCCTCTAAAATATTGATCGAAACCAGGTTTAATCGACTGTTTCAGTGTGGTACCACATTACTACGTGATCCAAACCAGAAAAAACCCAGGATCAGTTCAACAAGTATGAGAAGAATGCGAAAGTATGAGTCTGATGAGTGCAAATCCCAGGGCTAACCTAGCCCTAACATCCGTTATCCTCTAAAATATTTATCAAGACCAGGTTTAATTGACTGTTTCAGTGTGGTCCCACATTACTACGTGATCCAAACCAGAAAAAACCCAGGATCCGTTCTACAAGTATGTGAAGAATGCGAATGTATGAGTCTGATGAGTGAGAATCCCAGGCCTAACCTAGACCTAACATGCGTTATCCTCAAAAATATTGATCGAAACCTGGTTTATTCGACTGTTTCAGTGTGGTACCACATTACTATGTGATCCAAACCAGAAAGTAACCCAGGATCTGTTCAACGAGTATGTGAAGTGTACGAAAGTATGACCCTGATGAGGGCAAATCCCAGGCCTAACCTAGACCTAACATGCGTTATCTTCTAAAATATTGAGCGAAACCAGGTTTAATTGACTGTTTCAGTGTTGTACTTCATTACTGCGTGATGCAATCCAGAAAAAGCCCAGGATCTAGTCATCAAGTATGAGAAATATGCGAAAGTATGAGTCTGATGAGGGCTAATCCCAGACCTATCCCAGACCTAACTTGCACTATCCTCTAAAATAGTGATCGAAACCAGGTTTAATTGACTGTTTTAGTTGTGGTACCACTTTACTACGTGATCCAAAGCAGAAAAAACACTCGATCAGGTCAACATGCATGTTAAAACTGTGAAAGTATGACCCTGATAAGGCAAATCCCAGGCCTAACCTAGGCCTAACATGCGTTATCTTCTAAAATATTGAGCGAAACCAGGTTTAATTGACTGTTTCAGTGTAGTACCACATTACTACGTGATCCAATCCAGAAATAGCCCAGGATGTAGCCATGAAGTATGAGAAATATGCGAAAGTATGAGCCTGATGAGGGCAAATCCTAGACCTAACCCAGACCTAACATACGTTGTCCTCTAAAATATTTATCAAGACCACGTTTAATTGATTGTTTCAGTGTGGTCCCACATTACTACGTGATCCAAACCAGAAAAAACCCAGGAACCGTTCAACAAGTATGTGAAGAATGCGAAAGTATGAGTCTGATGAGTGAAAATCTCGGGGCTAACCTAGACCTAACATGCGTTATCCTCTAAAATATTGATGCAAACCAGGTTTAATGGACTGTTTCAGTGTGGTACCACTTTACTACGTGATCCAAAGCAGAAAAAACCCTCGATCAGGTGAACATGTATGTTAAAACTGCAAAAGTATGATCCTGATGAGGGCAAATCCCAGGCCTAACCTAGACCTAACTTGCGTTGTCCTCTAAAATATTGATGGAAACCAGGTTTAATTGACTGTTTCAGTGTTGTACTTCATTACTACGTGATGCAATCCAGAAAAAGCCCAGGATCTAGCCATCAAGTATGAAAAATATGCGAAAGAATGAGCCTGATGAGAGCAAATCCCAGACCTAACCCAGACCTAACATGAATTATTCTCTAAAATATTGATCGAAACCAGGTTTAATCGACTGTTTCAGTGTGTTACCACATTACTACGTGATCCAAATCAGAAAAAAACCCAGGATCTGTCCAACGAGTATGTGAAGTGTGCGAAAGTATGAGTCTGATGAGGGCAAATCCCAGGCCTAACCTAGACCTAACTTGCGTTGTCCTCTAAAATATTGATGGAAACCAGGTTTAATTGACTGTTTCAGTGTTGTACTTCATTACTACGTGATGCAATCCAGAAAAAGCCCAGGATCTAGCCATCAAGTACGAGAAATATGCGAAAGTATGACCCTGATAAGGCAAATCCCAGGCCTAACCTAGGCCTAACATGCGTTATCTTCTAAAATATTGAGCGAAACCAGTTTTAATTGACTGTTTCAGTGTAGTACCACATTACTACGTGATCCAATCCAGAAATAGCCCAGGATCTAGCCATGAAGTATGAGAAATATGCGAAAGTATGAGCCTGATGAGGGCAAATCCTAGACCTAACCCATACCTAACATACGTTGTCCTCTAAAATATTTATCAAGACCAGGTTTAATTGATTGTTTCAGTGTGGTCCCACATTACTACGTGATCCAAACCAGAAAAAACCCAGGATCCGTTCAACAAGTATGTGAAGAATGCGAAAGTATGAGTCTGATGAGTGAAAATCCCAGACCTAACCTAGACCTAACATGCGTTATCCTCAAAAATATTGATCGAAACCTGGTTTAATCGACTGTGCCAGTGTGGTACCACATTACTATGTGATCCAAACCAGAAAATAACACAGGATCTGTTCAACGAGTATGTGAAGAAAGCGAAAGTATGAGTCTGATGAGGGCTAATCCCAGACCTATCCCGGACCTAACTTGCGTTATCCTCTAAAATATTTATCCAGACCTGGTTTCATTGAATGTTTCAGTGTGGTACCACATTACTACGTGATCCAAACCAGAAAAAAACCCAGGATCTGATCAACGAGTATGTCAAGTGTCCGAAAGTATGAGTCTGATGAGGGCAAATCCCAGACCTATCCCAGACCTAACTTGCGATATCCTCTAAAATATTGATCGAAACCAGGTTTAATTGACTGTTTTATTGTGGTACCACACTACTACGGGATCCAAACCAGAAAAAACCCAGGATCTGTTCAACAAGTATGTGAAAAACGCGAAAGTATGAGCCTGATGAGGGCAAATCCCAGACCTATCCCAGACCTAACTTGCGTTGTCCTCTAAAATATTGATGGACACCAGGTTTAATTGATTGTTTCAGTGTGGTCCCACATTACTACGTGATCCAAACCAGAAAAAACCCAGGATCTGTTCAACATGTATGAGAAATATACGAAAGAATGAGCCTGATGAGAGCAAATCCCAGACCTAACCTAGACCTAACATGAATTATTCTCTAAAATATTGATCGAAACCAGGTTTAATTGACTGTTTCAGTGTGGTCCCACATTACTACGTGATCCAAACCAGAAAAAACACAGGATCCGTTCAACAAGTATGTGAAGAATGCGAAAGTATGAGTCTGATGAGTGAAAATCCCAGGCCTAACC
The DNA here is from genome assembly GCF_051014445.1 of Colletes latitarsis. Classification (NCBI taxonomy): domain Eukaryota; kingdom Metazoa; phylum Arthropoda; class Insecta; order Hymenoptera; family Colletidae; genus Colletes; species Colletes latitarsis. Next base: position 115,291 of record NC_135142.1, read on the forward strand.
TAGACCTAACATGCGTTATCCTCTAAAATATTGATCGAAACCTGGTTTAATCGACTGTTTCAGTGTGGTACCACATTACTATGTGATCCAAACCAGAAAATAACCCAGGATCTGTTCAACGAGTATGTGAAGTGTGCGAAAGTATGAGTCTGATGAGGTCAAATCCCTGACCAATCCCAGACTTAACTTGCGTTATCCTCTAAGATATTGATCGAAACCAGGTTTAATCGTCTGTTTCAGTGTGGTACCACATTACTACGTGATCCAAACCAGAAAAAACCCAAGATCAGTTCAACAAGTATGAGAAGAATGCGAAAGTATGAGTCTGATGAGTGGAAATCCCAGGGCTAACCTAGACCTTACATGCGTTATCCTCTAAAATATTCATCCAAACCAGGTTTAATAGACTGTTTCAGTGTGGTACCACACTACTACGTGATACAAACCAGAAAAAACCCAGGATCTGTTCAACAAGTATGTGAAAAACGCGAAAGTATGAGCCTGATGAGGGCGAATCCCAGACCTATGCCAGACCTAACTTGCGTTATCCTCTAAAATATTGATCGAAACCAGGTTTAATTGACTGTTTCAGCATGGTACCACATTACTATGTGATACAATCCAGAAACAGCCCAGGATCTAGCCATGAAGTATGAGAGATATGCGAAAGTATGAGCCTGCTGAGGGCAAATCCTAGACCTAACCCAAGCCTAACATTCGTTATCCTCTAAAATATTTATCAAGACAAGGTTTAATTGATTGTTTCAGTGTGGACCCACATTACTACGTGATCCATACCAGAAAAAACACAGCATCCGTTCAACAAGTATGTGAAGAATGCGAAAGTATGAGTCTGATGAGTGAAAATCCCAGGCCTAACCTAGACCTAAAATGCGTTATCCTCAAAAATATTGATCGAAACCTGGTTTATTCGACTGTTTCAGTGTGGTACCACATTACTATGTGATCCAAACCAGAAAGTAACCCAGGATCTGTTCAACAAGTATGTGAAGTGTACGAAAGTATGACCCTGATGAGGGCAAATCCCAGGCCTAACCTAGACCTAACATGCGTTATCTTCTAAAATATTGAGCGAAACCAGGTTTAATTGACTGTTTCAGTGTTGTACTTCATTACTACGTGATGCTATCCAGAAAAAGCCCAGGATCTAGTCATCAAGTATGAGAAATATGCGAAAGTATGAGTCTGATGAGGGCTAATCCCAGACCTATCCCAGACCTAACTTGCACTATCCTCTAAAATAGTGATCGAAACCAGGTTTAATTGACTGTTTTAGTTGTGGTACCACTTTACTACGTGATCCAAAGCAGAAAAAACACTCGATCAGGTCAACATGCATGTTAAAACTGCGAAAGTATGACCCTGATAAGGCAAATCCCAGGCCTAACCTAGGCCTAACATGCGTTATCTTCTAAAATATTGAGCGAAACCAGGTTTAATTGACTGTTTCAGTGTAGTACCACATTACTACGTGATCCAATCCAGAAATAGCCCAGGATCTAGCCATGAAGTATGAGAAATATGCGAAAGTATGAGCCTGATGAGGGCAAATCCTAGACCTAACCCAGACCTAACATACGTTGTCCTCTAAAATATTTATCAAGACCAGGTTTAATTGATTGTTTCAGTGTGGTCCCACATTACTACGTGATCCAAACCAGAAAAAACCCAGGAACCGTTCAACAAGTATGTGAAGAATGCGAAAGTATGAGTCTGATGAGTGAAAATCTCGGGGCTAACCTAGACCTAACATGCGTTATCCTCTAAAATATTGATGCAAACCAGGTTTAATGGACTGTTTCAGTGTGGTACCACTTTACTACGTGATCCAAAGCAGAAAAAACCCTCGATCAGGTGAACATGTATGTTAAAACTGCAAAAGTATGATCCTGATGAGGGCAAATCCCAGGCCTAACCTAGACCTAACTTGCGTTGTCCTCTAAAATATTGATGGAAACCAGGTTTAATTGACTGTTTCAGTGTGGTACCACATTACTACGTGATCCAAACCAGAAAAAACCCAAGATCAGTTCAACAAGTATGAGAAGAATGCGAAAGTATGAGTCTGATGAGTGGAAATCCCAGGGCTAACCTAGACTTTACATGCGTTATCCTCTAAAATATTCATCCAAACCAGGTTTAATTGACTGTTTCAGTGTGGTACCACATTACTACGTGATCCAAACCAGAAAAAACCCAGGATCTGATCAACGAGTATGTCAAGTGTCCGAAAGTATGGGTCTGATGAGGGCAAATCCCAGACCTATCCCAGACCTAACTTGCGATATCCTCTAAAATACTGATCGATACCAGGTTTAATTGACTGTTCTATTGTGGTACCACACTGCTACGGGGTCCAAACCAGAAAAAACCCAGGATCTGTTCAACAAGTATGTGAAAAACGCGAAAGTATGAGCCTGATGAGGGCAAATCCCAGACCTATCCCAGACCTAACTTGCGTTGTCCTCTAAAATATTGATCGAAACCAGGTTTAATTGACTGTTTCAGTGTGGTCCCACATTACTACGTGATCCAAACCAGAAAAAACCCAGGATCCGTTCAACAAGTGTGTGAAGAATGCGAAAGTATGAGTCTGATGAGTGAAAATCCCAGGCCTAACCTAGACCTAACATGAGTTATCCTCTAAAATATTGATCGAAACCTGGTTTAATCGACTGTTTCAGTGTGGTACCACATTACTATGTGATCCAAACCAGAAAATAACCCAGGATCTGTTCAACGAGTATGTGAAGTGTGCGAAAGTATGAGTCTGATGAGGTCAAATCCCAGACCAATCCCAGACTTAACTTGCGTTATCCTCTAAGATATTGATCGAAACCAGGTTTAATCGTCTGTTTCAGTGTGGTACCACATTACTACGTGATCCAAACCAGAAAAAACCCAAGATCAGTTCAACAAGTATGAGAAGAATGCGAAAGTATGAGTCTGATGAGTGGAAATCCCAGGGCTAACCTAGACCTTACATGCGTTGTCCTCTAAAATATCCATCCAAACCAGGTTTAATAGACTGTTTCAGTGTGGTACCACACTACTACGTGATACAAACCAGAAAAAACCCAGGATCTGTTCAACAAGTATGTGAAAAACGCGAAAGTATGAGCCTGATGAGGGCGAATCCCAGACCTATGCCAGACCTAACTTGCGTTATCCTCTAAAATATTGATCGAAACCAGGTTTAATTGACTGTTTCAGCATGGTACCACATTACTACGTGATACAATCCAGAAACAGCCCAGGATCTAGCCATGAAGTATGAGAGATATGCGAAAGTATGAGCCTGCTGAGGGCAAATCCTAGACCTAACCCAAGCCTAACATGCGTTATCCTCTAAAATATTTATCAAGACAAGGTTTAATTGATTGTTTCAGTGCGGACCCACATTACTACGTGATCCATACCAGAAAAAACCCAGCATCCGTTCAACAAGTATGTGAAGAATGCGAAAGTATGAGTCTGATGAGTGAAAATCCCAGGCCTGACCTAGACCTAACATGCGTTATCCTCTAAAATATTGAGCGAAACCAGGTTTAATGGACTGTTTCAGTGTGGTACCACACTACTACGGGGTCCAAACCAGAAAAAACCCAGGATCCGTTCAACAAGTATGTGAAGTGTGCGAAAGTATGAGTCTGATGAGGTCAAATCCCAGACCAATCCCAGACTTAACTTGCGTTTTCCTCTAAAATATTGATCGAAACCAGGTTTAATCGACTGTTTCAGTGTGGTACCACATTACTACGTGATCCAAACCAGAAAAAACCCAGGATCAGTTCAACAAGTATGAGAAGAATGCGAAAGTATGAGTCTGATGAGTGTAAATCCCAGGGCTAACCTAGCCCTAACATGCGTTATCCTCTAAAATATTGATCCAAACCAGGTTTAATGGACTGTTTCAGTGTGGTACCACACTACTACGTGATACAAACCAGAAAAAACCCAGGATCTGTTCAACAAGTATGTGAAAAACGCGAAAGTATGAGCCTGATGAGGGCGAATCCCAGACCTATGCCAGACCTAACTTGCGTTATCCTCTAAAATATTGATCGAAACCAGGTTTAATTGACTGTTTCAGCGTGGTACCACAGTACTACGTGATACAAACCAGAAAAAACCCAGGATCTGTTCAACAAGTATGTGAAAAACGCGAAAGTATGAGCCTGATGAGGGCGAATCCCAGACCTATGCCAGACCTAACTTGCGTTATCCTCTAAAATATTGATCGAAACCAGGTTTAATTGACTGTTTCAGCGTGGTACCACAGTACTACGTGATACAATCCAGAAACAGCCCAGGATCTAGCCATGAAGTATGAGAAATATGCGAAAGTATGAGCCTGATGAGGGCAAATCCTAGACCTAAGCCAAACCTAACATGCGTTATCCTCTAAAATATTTATAAAGACCAGGTTTAATTGAATGTTTCAGTGTGGTGCCACTTTACTACATGATCCAAAGCAGAAAAAACCGTCGATCAGGTCAACATGTATGTTAAAACTGCGAAAGTATGACCCTGATGAGGGCAAATCCCAGGACTACCCTAGACCTAACTTGCGTTATCCTCTAAAATATTGATCGAAACCAGGTTTAATTGATTGTTTCAGTGTGGTCCCACATTACTACGTGATCCAAACCAGAAAAAACCCAGGATCTGTTCAACATGTATGAGAAATATACGAAAGAATGAGCCTGATGAGAGCAAATCCCAGACCTAACCTAGACCTAACATGAATTATTCTCTAAAATATTGATCGAAACCAGGTTTAATCGACTTCTTCAGTGTGGTACCACATTACTATGTGATCCAAACCAGAAAATAACCCAGGATCTGTTCAACGAGTATGTGAAGTGTGCGAAAGTATGAGTCTGATGAGGTCAAATCCCAGACCTATCCCAGACCTAACTTGCGTTGTCCTCTAAGATATTGATGGAAACCAGGTTTAATTGACTGTTTCAGTGTTGTACTTCATTACTACGTGATGCAATCCAGAAAAAGCCCAGGATCTAGCCATCAAGTATGAGAAATATGCGAAAGAACGAGCCTGATGAGAGCAAATCCAAACCTAACCTAGACCTAACATGAATTATTCTCTAAAATATTGATCGAAACCAGGTTTAATCGACTGTTTCAGTGTGGTACCACATTACTATGTGATTCAAACCAGAGAATAACCCAGGATCTGTTCAACGAGTATGTGAAGTGTGCGAAAGTATGAGTCTGATGAGGTCAAATCCCAGACCTATCCCAAACCTAACTATGCGTTATCCTCTAAAATATTGATCATAACCAGGTTTAATCGACTGTTTCAGTGTGGTACCACATTACTACGTGATCCAAACCAGAAAAAACCCAGGATCCGTTCAACAAGTATGTGAAGAATGGGAAAGTATGAGTCTGATGAGTGAAAATCCCAGGCCTAACCTAGACCTAACATGCGTTATCCTCAAAAATATTGATCGAAACCTGGTTTAATCGACTGTTTCAGTGTGGTACCACATTACTATGTGATCCAAACCAGAATATAACCCAGGATCTGTTCAACGAGTATGTGAAGTGTGCGAAAGTATGAGTCTGATGAGGTCAAATCCCAGACCAATTCCAGACTTAACTTGCGTTATCCTCTAAGATATTGATCGAAACCAGGTTTAATCGGCTGTTTCAGTGTGGTACCACATATCTACGTGATCCAAACCAGAAAAACCCCAAGATCAGTTCAACATGTATGAGAAGAATGCGAAAGTATGAGTCTGATGAGTGAAAATCCCAGGGCTAACCTAGACCTAACATGCGTTATCCTCTAAACAATTGATCCAAACCAGGTTTAATGGACTGTTTCAGTGTGGTACCACACTACTACGTGATACAAACCAGAAAAAACCCAGGATCTGTTGAACAAGTATGAGAAGAATGCAAAAGTATGAGTCTGATGAGTGAAAATCCCAGGGCTAACCTAGACTTAACATGCGTTATCCTCTAAACAATTGATCCAAAGCAGGTTTAATGGACTGTTTCAGTGTGGAACCACATTACTACGTGATCCAAACCAGCAAAACCCAGTTTCAGTTCAACAAGTATGCGAAGAATGCGAAAGTATGAGTCTGATGAGTGAAAATCCCAGGCCTAACCTAGACCTAACATGCGTTATCCTCAAAAATATTGATCGAAACCAGGTTTAATCGACTGTTTCAGTGTGGTACCACATTACTATGTGATCCAAACCAGAGAATAACCCAGGATCTGTTCAACGAGTATGTGAAGTGTGCGAAAGTATGAGTCTGATGAGGTCAAATCCCAGACCTATCCCAAACCTAACTATGCGTTATCCTCTAAAATATTGATCATAACCAGGTTTAATCGACTGTTTCAGTGTGGTACCACATTAGTACGTGGTCCAAACCAGAAAAAACCCAGGATCCGTTCAACAAGTATGTGAAGAATGGGAAAGTATGAGTCTGATGAGTGAAAATCCCAGGCCTAACCTAGACCCAACATGCGTTATCCTCAAAAATATTGATCGAAACCTGGTTTAATCGACTGTTTCAGTGTGGTACCACATTACTATGTGATCCAAACCAGAAAATAACCCAGGATCTGTTCAACGAGTATGTGAAGTGTGCGAAAGTATGAGTCTGATGAGGTCAAATCCCAGACCAATTCCAGACTTAACTTGCGATATCCTCTAAGATATTGATCGAAACCAGGTTTAATCGGCTGTTTCAGTGTGGTACCACATAACTACGTGATCCAAACCAGAAAAACCCCAAGATCAGTTCAACATGTATGAGAAGAATGCGAAAGTATGAGTCTGATGAGTGAAAATCCCAGGGCTAACCTAGACCTAACATGCGTTATCCTCTAAACAATTGATCCAAAGCAGGTTTAATAACTGTTTCAGTGTGGTACCACTTTACTACGTGATCCAAAGCAGAAAAAACCCTCGATCAGGTCAACATGTATGTTAAAACTGCGAAAGTATGACCCTGATCAGGGCAAATCCCAGGCCTAACCTAGACCTAACATGCGCTGTCCTCTAAAATATTGATGGAAACCAGGTTTAATTGACTGTTTCAGTGTTGTACTTCATTACTACGTGATCCACTCCAGAAAAAACCCAGGATCTGTTCAACGAGTATGTGAAGTGTGCGTAGGTATGAGTCTGATGAGGGCAAATCCCAGACCTATCCCAGACCTAACTTGCGTTATCCACTAAAATATTGATCGAAACCAGGTTTAACCGACTGTTTCAGTGTGGAAACACATTACTACGTGATCCAAACCAGCAAAACCCAGTTTCAGTTCAACAAGTATGTGAAGAATGCGAAAGTATGAGTCTGATGAGTGAAAATCCCATGCCTAACCTATACCTAACATGCGTTATCCTCAAAAATATTGATCGAAACCTGGTTTAATCGACTGTTTCAGTGTGGTACCACATTACTATGTGATCCAAACCAGAAAATAACCCAGGATCTGTTCAACGAGTATGTGAAGTGTGCGAAAGTATGAGTCTGATGAGGGCAAATCCCAGACCTATCCCAGACCTAACACGCGTTATCCTCTAAAATATTTATCAAGACCAGGTTTAATTGATTGTTTCAGTGTGGACCCACATAACTACGTGATCCAAACCAGAAAAAACCCAGGATCCGTTCAACAAGTATGTGAAGAATGCGAATGTATGAGTCTGATCAGTGAAAATCTCAGGCCTTACCTAGATCTAACTTGCGTTGTCCTCTAAAATATTGATGGAAACCAGGTTTCATTGACTGTTTCAGTGTGGTACTACATTACTACGTGATGCAATCCAGAAAAAGCTCAGGATCTAGCCGTCAAGTATGAGAAATATGCGAAAGAATGAGCCTGATGAGAGCAAATCCCAGACCTATCCCAGACCTAACTTGCGTTATCCTCTAAAATATTGATCGAAACCTGGTTTAATCGACTGTTTCAGTTTGGTGCCACATTACTATGTGATCCAAACCAGAAAATAACCCAGGATCTGTTCAACGAGTATGTGAAGTGTGCGATAGTATGAGTCTGATGAGGACAAATCCCAGACCTATCCCAGACCTAACATGCGTTATCCTCTAAAATATTTATCAAGACCAGGTTTAATTGATTGTTTCAGTGTGGACCCACATTACTACGTGATCCAAACCAGAAAAAACGCAGGATCCGTTCAACAAGTATGTGAAGAATGCGAAAGTATGAGTCTGATGAGTGAAAATCCCATGCCTAACCTAGACCTAACATGCGTTATCCTCAAAAATATTGATCGAAACCTGGTTTAATCGACTGTTTCAGTGTGGTACCACATTACTATGTGATCCAAACCAGAAAATAACCCAGGATCTGTTCAACGAGTATGTGAAGTGTGCGAAAGTATGAGTCTGATGAGAGCAAATCCCAGACCTATCCCAGACCTAACTTGCGTTATCCTCTAAAATATTGATCGAAACCTGGTTTAATCGACTGTTTCAGTTTGGTGCCACATTACTATGTGATCCAAACCAGAAAATAACCCAGGATCTGTTCAACGAGTATGTGAAGTGTGCGATAGTATGAGTCTGATGAGGACAAATCCCAGACCTATCCCAGACCTAACATGCGTTATCCTCTAAAATATTTATCAAGACCAGGTTTAATTGATTGTTTCAGTGTGGACCCACATTACTACGTGATCCAAACCAGAAAAAACGCAGGATCCGTTCAACAAGTATGTGAAGAATGCGAAAGTATGAGTCTGATGAGTGAAAATCCCAGGCCTAAGCTAGACCTAACATGCGTTATCCTCAAAAATATTGATCAAAACCTGGTTTAATCGACTGTTTCAGTGTGGTACCACATTACTATGTGATACAAACCAGAAAATAACCCAGGATCTGTTCAACGAGTATGTGAAAAACGCGAAACTGTGAGCCTGATGAGGGCAAATCCTAGACCTAACCCAGACCTAACATGCGTTGTCCTCTAAAATATTTATCAAGACCAGGTTTAATTGAATGTTTCAGTGTGGTACCACATTACTATGTGATCCAAACCAGAAAATAACGCAGGATCTGTTCAACGAGTATGTGAAGTGTGCGAAAGTATGAGTCTGATGAGGGCAAATCCCAGACCTATCCCGGACCTAACATGCGTTATCCTCTATAATATTTATCAAGACCAGGTTTAATTGATTGTTTCAGTGTGGACCCACATTACTACGTGAACCAAACCAGAAAAAACCCAGGATCCGTTCAACAAGTATGTGAAAAACGCGAAAGTATGAGCCTGATGAGGGCAAATCCCAGACCTATCCCAGACCTAACTTGCGTTATCCTCTAAAATATTGATCGAAGCCAAGTTTAATCGACTGTTTCAGTGAGGAACCACATTACTACGTGATCCAAGCCAGAAAAAAACCCAGGATCTTGTCAACGAGTATGTGAAGCGTGCGAAAGTATGAGTCTGATGAGGGCTAATCCCAGACCTATCCCAGACCTAGCTTGCGTGATCCTCTAAAATATTGATCGAAACCAGGTTTAATTGACTGTTTTAGTGTGGTACCACATTACTACCTGATCCAAACCAGAAAAAACCCAGGATCTGTATAACAAGTATGTGAAAAACGCGAAACTGTGAGCCTGATGAGGGCAAATCTTAGACCTAACCCAGACCTAAGATGCGTTATCCTCTAAAATATTTATCAAGAACAGGTTTCATTGAATGTTTCAGTGTGGTACCACTTTACTACGTGATCCAATCCAGAAATAGCCCAGGATCTAGCAATGAAGTATGAGAAATATGCGAAAGTATGAGCCTGATGAGGGCAAATCCTAGACCTAACCCAGACCTAACATGCGTTATCCTCTAAAATATTGATCGAAACCAGGTTTAATTGACTGTTTCAGCGTGGTACCACATTACTACGTGATACAATGCAGAAACAGCCCAGGATCTAGCCATGAAGTATGAGAAATATGCGAAAGTATGAGCCTGATGAGGGCAAATCCTAGACCTAACCCAGACCTAACATGCGTTATCCTCTAAAATATTGACCGAAACCAGGTTTAATTGAATGTTTCAGTGTGGTACCACATTACTACGTGTTCCAAACCAGAAAAAACCCAGGATCCGTTCAACAAGTATGTGAAGAAGGCGAAAGTATGAGTCTGATCAGTGAAAATCTCAGGCCTTACCTAGACCTAACTTGCGTTATCCTCTAAAATATTGATCGAAACCAGGTTTAATTGACTGTTTCAGCGTGGTACCACATTACTACGTGATACAATGCAGAAACAGCCCAGGATCTAGCCATGAAGTATGAGAAATATGCGAAAGTATGAGCCTGATGAGGGCAAATCCTAGACCTAACCCAGACCTAACATGCGTTATCCTCTAAAATATTGACCGAAACCAGGTTTAATTGAATGTTTCAGTGTGGTACCACATTACTACGTGTTCCAAACCAGAAAAAACCCAGGATCCGTTCAACAAGTATGTGAAGAAGGCGAAAGTATGAGTCTGATCAGTGAAAATCTCAGGCCTTACCTAGACCTAACTTGCGTTGTCCTCTAAAATATTGATGGAAACCTGGGTTGATTGACTGCTTCAGTGTGGTACTACGTTACTACGTGATGCAATCCAGAAAAAGCCCAGGATATAGCCATCAAGTATGAGAAATATGCGAAAGAATGAGCCTGATGAGAGCAAATCCCAGACCTAACCTAGACCTAACATGCGTTATCCTCTAAAATATTGAGCTAAACCAGGTTTAATGGACTGTTTCAGTGTGGTACCACACTACTTCGTGATCCAAACAAGAAAAAACCCAGGATCTGTTCAACAAGTATGTGAAAAACTCGAAACTGTGAGCCTGATGAGGGCAAATCTTAGACCTAACCCAGACCTAAGATTCGTTGTCCTCTAAAATATTTATCCAGACCAGGTTTCATTGAATGTTTCAGTGTGGTACCACTTTACTACGTGATCCAATCCAGAAATAGCCCAGGATCTAGCCATGAAGTATGAGAAATATGCGAACGTATGAGCCTGATGTGGGCAAATCCTAGACCTAACCCAGACCTAACATGCGTTATCCTCTAAAATATTTATCAAGACCAGGTTTAATTGAATGTTTCAGTGTGGTACCACATTACTATGTGATCCAAACCAGAAAATAACGCAGGATCTGTTCAACGAGTATGTGAAGTGTGCGAAAGTATGAGTCTGATGAGGGCAAATCCCAGACCTATCCCAGACCTAACATGCGTTATCCTCTAAAATATTTATCAAGACCAGGTTTCATTGATTGTTTCAGTGCGGACCCACATTACTACGTGATCCAAACCAGAAAAAACCCAAGATCCTTTCAACAAGTATGTGAAGAATCCGAAAGTATGAGTCTGATGAGTGAAAATCCCAGGACTGACCTAGACCTAACATGCGTTATCCTCTAAAATATTGAGCGAAACCAGGTTTAATGGACAGTTTCAGTGTGGTACCACACTACTACGTGATCCAAACTAGAAAAAACCCAGGATCCGTTCAACAAGTATGTGAAGTGTGCGAAAGTATGAGCCTGATGAGAGCAAATCCCAGACCTAACCTAGACCTAACATGAATTATTCTCTAAAATATTGGTCGAAACCAGGTTTAATTGACTGTTTCAGTGTGGTCCCACATTACTACGTGACCCAAACCAGGAAAAAACCAGGAACCGTTCAACAAGTATGTGAAAAACGCGAAACTGTGAGCCTGATGAGGGCAAATCTTAGACCTAATCCAGACCTAAGATGCGTTATCCTCTAAAATATTTATCCAGAACAGGTTTCATTGATTGTTTCAGTGTGGTACCACTTTACAACGTGATCCAATCCAGAAATAGCCCAGGATCTAGCCATGAAGTATGAGAAATATGCGATATTAAGAGCCTGATGAGGGCAAATCCTAGACCTATCCCAGACCTAACTTACGTTATCCTCTAAAATATTGATCGAAACCAGGTTTAATTGACTGTTTCAGCGTGGTACCACATTACTACGTGATACAATGCAGAAACAGCCCAGGATCTAGCCATGAAGTATGAGAAATATGCGAAAGTATGAGCCTGATGAGGGCAAATCCTAGACGTAACCCAGACCTAACATGCGTTATCCTCTAAAATATTTATCAAGACCAGGTTTAATTGAATGCTTCAGTGTGGTACCACATTACTACGTGATCGAAACCAGAAAAAGCCCAGGATCCGTTCAACAAGTATGTGAAGAAAGCGAAAGTATGAGTCTGATGAGTGAAATCCCAGGCCTAACCTTGACCTAACATGCGTTATCCTCAAAAATATTGATCGAAACCTGGTTTAATCGACTGTTTCAGTGTGGTACCACATTACTATGTGATACAAACCAGAAAATAACCCGGGATCTGTTCAACGAGTATGTGAAAAACGCGAAACTGTGAGCCTGATGAGGGCAAATCCTAGACCTAACCCAGACCTAACATGCGTTGTCCTCTAAAATATTTATCAAGACCAGGTTTAATTGAATGTTTCAGTGTGGTACCACATTACTATGTGATCCAAACCAGAAAATAACGCAGGATCTGTTCAACGAGTATGTGAAGTGTGCGAAAGTATGAGTCTGATGAGGGCAAATCCCAGACCTATCCCGGACCTAACATGCGTTATCCTCTATAATATTTATCAAGACCAGGTTTAATTGATTGTTTCAGTGTGGACCCACATTACTACGTGAACCAAACCAGAAAAAACCCAGGATCCGTTCAACAAGTATGTGAAAAACGCGAAAGTATGAGCCTGATGAGGGCAAATCCCAGACCTATCCCAGACCTAACTTGCGTTATCCTCTAAAATATTGATCGAAGCCAAGTTTAATCGACTGTTTCAGTGAGGAACCACATTACTACGTGATCCAAGCCAGAAAAAAACCCAGGATCTTGTCAACGAGTATGTGAAGCGTGCGAAAGTATGAGTCTGATGAGGGCTAATCCCAGACCTATCCCAGACCTAGCTTGCGTGATCCTCTAAAATATTGATCGAAACCAGGTTTAATTGACTGTTTTAGTGTGGTACCACATTACTACCTGATCCAAACCAGAAAAAACCCAGGATCTGTATAACAAGTATGTGAAAAACGCGAAAGTATGAGCCTGATGAGGGCAAATCCTAGACCTAACCCAGACCTAACATGCGTTATCCTCTAAAATATTGACCGAAACCAGGTTTAATTGAATGTTTCAGTGTGGTACCACATTACTACGTGTTCCAAACCAGAAAAAACCCAGGATCCGTTCAACAAGTATGTGAAGAAGGCGAAAGTATGAGTCTGATCAGTGAAAATCTCAGGCCTTACCTAGACCTAACTTGCGTTGTCCTCTAAAATATTGATGGAAACCTGGTTTGATTGACTGCTTCAGTGTGGTACTACGTTACTACGTGATGCAATCCAGAAAAAGCCCAGGATATAGCCATCAAGTATGAGAAATATGCGAAAGAATGAGCCTGATGAGAGCAAATCCCAGACCTAACCTAGACCTAACATGCGTTATCCTCTAAAATATTGAGCTAAACCAGGTTTAATGGACTGTTTCAGTGTGGTACCACACTACTTCGTGATCCAAACAAGAAAAAACCCAGGATCTGTTCAACAAGTATGTGAAAAACTCGAAACTGTGAGCCTGATGAGGGCAAATCTTAGACCTAACCCAGACCTAAGATGCGTTGTCCTCTAAAATATTTATCCAGACCAGGTTTCATTGAATGTTTCAGTGTGGTACCACTTTACTGCGTGATCCAATCCAGAAATAGCCCAGGATCTAGCCATGAAGTATGAGAAATATGCGAAAGTATGAGCCTGATGTGGGCAAATCCTAGACCTAACCCAGACCTAACATGCGTTATCCTCTAAAATATTTATCAAGACCAGGTTTAATTGAATGTTTCAGTGTGGTACCACATTACTATGTGATCCAAACCAGAAAATAACGCAGGATCTGTTCAACGAGTATGTGGAGTGTGCGAAAGTATGAGTCTGATGAGGGCAAATCCCAGACCTATCCCAGACCTAACATGCGTTATCCTCTAAAATATTTATCAAGACCAGGTTTCATTGATTGTTTCAGTGTGGACCCACATTACTACGTGATCCAAACCAGAAAAAACCCAAGATCCTTTCAACAAGTATGTGAAGAATCCGAAAGTATGAGTCTGATGAGTGAAAATCCCAGGACTGACCTAGACCTAACATGCGTTATCCTCTAAAATATTGAGCGAAACCAGGTTTAATGGACTGTTTCAGTGTGGTACCACACTACTACGTGATCCAAACTAGAAAAAACCCAGGATCCGTTCAACAAGTATGTGAAGTGTGCGAAAGTATGAGCCTGATGAGAGCAAATCCCAGACCTAACCTAGACCTAACATGAATTATTCTCTAAAATATTGGTCGAAACCAGGTTTAATTGACTGTTTCAGTGTGGTCCCACATTACTACGTGACCCAAACCAGGAAAAAACCAGGAACCGTTCAACAAGTATGTGAAAAACGCGAAACTGTGAGCCTGATGAGGGCAAATCTTAGACCTAATCCAGACCTAAGATGCGTTATCCTCTAAAATATTTATCCAGAACAGGTTTCATTGATTGTTTCAGTGTGGTACCACTTTACTACGTGATCCAATCCAGAAATAGCCCAGGATCTAGCCATGAAGTATGAGAAATATGCGATAGTAAGAGCCTGATGAGGGCAAATCCTAGACCTATCCCAGACCTAACTTACGTTATCCTCTAAAATATTGATCGAAACCAGGTTTAATTGACTGTTTCAGCGTGGTACCACATTACTACGTGATACAATGCAGAAACAGCCCAGGATCTAGCCATGAAGTATGAGAAATATGCGAAAGTATGAGCCTGATGAGGGCAAATCCTAGACGTAACCCAGACCTAACATGCGTTATCCTCTAAAATATTTATCAAGACCAGGTTTAATTGAATGCTTCAGTGTGGTACCACATTACTACGTGATCCAAACCAGAAAAAGCCCAGGATCCGTTCAACAAGTATGTGAAGAAAGCGAAAGTATGAGTCTGATGAGGGCTAATCCCAGACCTATCCCAGACCTAACATGCGTTATCCTCAAAAATATTGATCGAAACCAGGTTTAATCGACTGTTTCAGTGTGGTACCACATTACTGCGTGATCCAAACTAGAAAAAAACCCAGGATCTCGTCAACGTGTATGTGAAGTGTGCGAAAGTATGAGTCTGATGAGGGCTAATCCCAGACCTATCCCAGACCTAACATGCGTTATCCTCTAAAATATTTATCAAGACCAGGTTTAATTGAATGTTTCAGTGTGGTACCACATTACTACGTGTTCCAAACCAGAAAAAACCCAGGATCCGTTCAACAAGTATGTGAAGAAGGCGAAAGTATGAGTCTGATCAGTGAAAATCTCAGGCCTTACCTAGACCTAACTTGCGTTGTCCTCTAAAATATTGATGGAAACCAGGTTTCATTGACTGTTTCAGTGTGGTACCACACTACTACGTGATACAGACCAGAAAAAACCCAGGATCTGTTCAACAAGTATGTGAAAAACGCGAAAGTATGAGCGTGATGAGGGCGAATCCCAGACCTATGCCAGACCTAACTTGCGTTATCCTCTAAAATATTTATCAAGACCAGGTTTAATTGAATGCTTCAGTGTGGTACCACATTGCTACCTGAACCAAACCAGAAAAAACCCAGGATCCGTTCAACAAGTATGTGAAGAATGCGAAAGTATGAGTCTCATGAGCGAAAATCCCAGACCTAACCTAGACCTAACATGCGTTATCCTCTAAAATATTGATCCAAACCAGGTTTAATGGACTGTTTCAGTGTGGTAACACACTACTACGTGATCCAAACCAGAAAAAACCCAGGATCTGTTCAACAAGTATTTGAAAAACGCGAAAGTATGAGCCTGATGAGGGCAAATCCCTGACCAATCCCAGACCTAACTTGCGTTGTCCTCTATGATATTGATGGAAACCAGGTTTAATTGACTGTTTCAGTGTTGTACTTCATTACTACGTGATGCAATCCAGAAAAAGCCCAGGATCTAGCCATCAAGTATGAGAAGAATGCGAAAGTATGAGTCTGATGAGTGAAAATCCCAGGGCTAACCTAGACCTTACATGCGTTATCCTCTAAAATATTCATCCAAACCAGGTTTAATGGACTGTTTCAGTGTGGTACCACACTACTGCGTGATACAAACCAGAAAAAACCCAGGATCTGTTCAACAAGTATGTGAATAACGCGGAACTGTGAGCCTGATGAGGGCAAATCTTAGACCAAACCTTGACCTAACATGCGTTATTCTCTAAAATTTTTATCCAGACCAGGTTTCATTGAATGTTTCAGTGTGGTACCACTTTACTACGTGATCCAATCCAGAAATAGCCCAGGATCTAGCCATGAATTATGAGAAATATGCGAAAGTACGAGCCTGATGAGGGCAAATCCTAGACCTAACCCTGACCTAACATGCGTTATTCTCTAAAATATTTATCAAGACCAGGTTTAATTGAATGTTTCAGTGTGGTACCACATTACTACGTATTCCAAACCAGAAAAAACCCAGGATCCGTTCAACAAGTATGTGAAGAAGGCGAAATTATGAGTCTGATCAGTGAAAATCTCAGGCCTTACCTAGACCTAACTTGCGTTGTCCTCTAAAATATTGATGGAAACCAGGTTTCATTGACTGTTTCAGTGTGGTACTACATAACTACGTAATGCAATGCAGAAAAAGCCCATGATCTAGCCATCAAGTATGAGAAATATGCGAAAGAATGAGCCTAATGAGAGCAAATCCCAGACCTAACCTAGACCTAACATGCGTTATCCTCTAAAATATTGTGCGAAACCAGGTTTTATGGACTGTTTCAGTGTGGTACCATACTACTGCGTGATCCAAACCGGAAAAAACCCAGGATCTGTTTAACGGGTATGTGAAAAACTCGAAACTGTGCGTTATCCTCTAAAATATTTATCAAGACCAGGTTTAATTGATTGTTTCAGTGTGGACCCACATAACTACGTGATCCAAACCAGAAAAAACCCAGGATCCGTTCAACAAGTATGTGAAGAATGCGAAAGTATGAGTCTGATGAGTGAAAATCCCATGCCTAACCTAGACCTAACATGCGTTATCCTCAAAAATATTGATCGAAACCTGGTTTAATCGACTGTTTCAGTGTGGTACCACATTACTATGTGATCCAAACCAGAAAATAACCCAGGATCTGTTCAACGAGTATGTGAAGTGTGCGAAAGTATGAGTCTGATGAGGGCAAATCCCAGACCTATCCCAGACCTAACACGCGTTATCCTCTAAAATATTTATCAAGACCAGGTTTAATTGATTGTTTCAGTGTGGACCCACATAACTACGTGATCCAAACCAGAAAAAACCCAGGATCCGTTCAACAAGTATGTGAAGAATGCGAATGTATGAGTCTGATCAGTGAAAATCTCAGGCCTTACCTAGATCTAACTTGCGTTGTCCTCTAAAATATTGATGGAAACCAGGTTTCATTGACTGTTTCAGTGTGGTACTACATTACTACGTGATGCAATCCAGAAAAAGCTCAGGATCTAGCCATCAAGTATGAGAAATATGCGAAAGAATGAGCCTGATGAGAGCAAATCCCAGACCTATCCCAGACCTAACTTGCGTTATCCTCCAAAATATTTATCAAGGCCAGGTTTAATTGAATGTTTCAGTGTGGTACCACATTACTATGTGATCCAAACCAGAAAATAACTCAGGATCTGTTCAACGAGTATGTGAAGTGTGCGAAAGTATGAGTCTGATGAGGGCAAATCCCAGACCTATCCCGGACCTAACATGCGTTATCCTCTAAAATATTTATCAAGACCAGGTTTAATTGATTGTTTCAGTGTGGACCCACATTACTACGTGAACCAAACCAGAAAAAACCCAGGATCCGTTCAACAAGTATGTGAAAAACGCGAAAGTATGAGCCTGATGAGGGCAAATCCCAGACCTATCCCAGACCTAACTTGCGTTATCCTCTAAAATATTGATCGAAGCCAAGTTTAATCGACTGTTTCAGTGTGGAACCACATTACTACCTGATCCAAGCCAGAAACAAACCCAGGATCTTGTCAACGAGTATGTGAAGTGTGCGAAAGTATGAGTCTGATGAGGGCTAATCCCAGACCTATCCCAGACCTAGCTTGCGTGATCCTGTAAAATATTGAACGAAACCAGGTTTAATTGACTGTTTTAGTGTGGTACCACATTACAACGTGATCCAAACCAGAAAAAACCCAGGATCTGTTTAACAAGTATGTGAAAAACGCGAAACTGTGAGCCTGATGAGGGCAGATCTTAGACCTAACCCAGACCTAAGATGCGTTATCCTCTAAAATTTTTATCCAGAACAGGTTTCATTGAATGTTTCAGTGTGGTACCACTTTACTACGTGATCGAATCCAGAAATAGCCCAGGATCTAGCCATGAAGTATGAGAAATATGCGATAGTAAGAGCCTGATGAGGGCAAATCCTAGACCTATCCCAGACCTATCTTGCGTTATCCTCTAAAATATTGATCGAAACCAGGTTTTATTGACTGTTTCAGCGTGGTACCACATTACTACGTGATACAATGCAGAAACAGCCCAGGATCTAGCCATGAAGTATGAGAAATATGCGAAAGTATGAGTCTGATGAGTGAGAATCCCAGACCAATCCCAGACTTAACTTGCGTTATCCTCTAAAATATTGATCGAAACCAGGTTTAATCGACTGTTTCAGTGTGGTACCACACTACTACGTGATACAAACCAGAAAATAACCCAGGATCTGTTCAACGAGTATGTGAAGTGTGCGAAAGTATGAGTCTGATGAGGTCAAATCCCAGACCTATCCCAGACCTAACTTGCGTTGTCCTCTAAGATATTGATGGAAACCAGGTTTAATTGACTGTTTCAGTGTCGTACTTCATTACTACGTGATGCAATCCAGAAAAAGCCCAGGATCTAGCCATCAAGTATGAGAAATATCCGAAAGAACGAGCCTGATTAGAGCAAATCCCAGACCTAACCTAGACCTAACATGAATTATTCTCTAAAATATTGATCGCAACCAGGTTTAATCGACTGTTTCAGTGTGGTACCACATTACTATGTGATCCAAACCAGAAAATAACCCAGGATCTGTTCAACGAGTATGTGAAGTGTGCGAAAGTATGAGTCTGATGAGGTCAAATCCCAGACCTATCCCAAACCTAACTATGCGTTATCCTCTAAAATATTGATCATAACCAGGTTTAATCGACTGTTTCCGTGTGGTACCACATTACTACGTGATCCAATCCAGAAAAAACCCAGGATCCGTTCAACAAGTATGTGAAAAACGCGAAAGTATGAGCCTGATGAGGGCAAATCCCAGACCTATCCCAGACCTAACTTGCGTTATCCTCTAAAATATTGATCGAAGCCAAGTTTAATCGACTGTTTCAGTGTGGAACCACATTACTACCTGATCCAAGCCAGAAACAAACCCAGGATCTTGTCAACGAGTATGTGAAGTGTGCGAAAGTATGAGTCTGATGAGGGCTAATCCCAGACCTATCCCAGACCTAGCTTGCGTGATCCTGTAAAATATTGAACGAAACCAGGTTTAATTGACTGTTTTAGTGTGGTACCACATTACAACGTGATCCAAACCAGAAAAAACCCAGGATCTGTTTAACAAGTATGTGAAAAACGCGAAACTGTGAGCCTGATGAGGGCAGATCTTAGACCTAACCCAGACCTAAGATGCGTTATCCTCTAAAATTTTTATCCAGAACAGGTTTCATTGAATGTTTCAGTGTGGTACCACTTTACTACGTGATCGAATCCAGAAATAGCCCAGGATCTAGCCATGAAGTATGAGAAATATGCGATAGTAAGAGCCTGATGAGGGCAAATCCTAGACCTATCCCAGACCTATCTTGCGTTATCCTCTAAAATATTGATCGAAACCAGGTTTTATTGACTGTTTCAGCGTGGTACCACATTACTACGTGATACAATGCAGAAACAGCCCAGGATCTAGCCATGAAGTATGAGAAATATGCGAAAGTATGAGTCTGATGAGTGAGAATCCCAGACCAATCCCAGACTTAACTTGCGTTATCCTCTAAAATATTGATCGAAACCAGGTTTAATCGACTGTTTCAGTGTGGTACCACACTACTACGTGATACAAACCAGAAAATAACCCAGGATCTGTTCAACGAGTATGTGAAGTGTGCGAAAGTATGAGTCTGATGAGGTCAAATCCCAGACCTATCCCAGACCTAACTTGCGTTGTCCTCTAAGATATTGATGGAAACCAGGTTTAATTGACTGTTTCAGTGTCGTACTTCATTACTACGTGATGCAATCCAGAAAAAGCCCAGGATCTAGCCATCAAGTATGAGAAATATCCGAAAGAACGAGCCTGATTAGAGCAAATCCCAGACCTAACCTAGACCTAACATGAATTATTCTCTAAAATATTGATCGCAACCAGGTTTAATCGACTGTTTCAGTGTGGTACCACATTACTATGTGATCCAAACCAGAAAATAACCCAGGATCTGTTCAACGAGTATGTGAAGTGTGCGAAAGTATGAGTCTGATGAGGTCAAATCCCAGACCTATCCCAAACCTAACTATGCGTTATCCTCTAAAATATTGATCATAACCAGGTTTAATCGACTGTTTCCGTGTGGTACCACATTACTACGTGATCCAATCCAGAAAAACCCCAAGATCAGTTCAACATGTATGAGAAGAATGCGAAAGTATGAGTCTGATGAGTGAAAATCCCAGGGCTAACCTAGACCTAATATGCGTTATCCTCTAAACAATTGATCCAAACCAGGTTTAATGGACTGTTTCAGTGTGGTACCACACTACTACGTGATACAAACCAGAAAAAACTCAGGATCTGTTCAACAAGTATGAGAAGAATGCGAAAGTATGAGTCTGATGAGTGAAAATCCCAGGCCTAACCTAGACCTAACATGCGTTATCCTCAAAAATATTGATCGAAACCTGGTTTAATCGACTGTTTCAGTTTGGTACCACATTACTATGTGATCCAAACCAGAAAATAACCCAGGATCTGTTCAACGAGTATGTGAAGTGTGCGATAGTATGAGTCTGATGAGGGCAAATCCCAGACCTATCCCGGACCTAACATGCGTTATCCTCTATAATATTTATCAAGACCAGGTTTAATTGATTGTTTCAGTGTGGACCCACATTACTACGTGAACCAAACCAGAAAAAACCCAGGATCCGTTCAACAAGTATGTGAAAAACGCGAAAGTATGAGCCTGATGAGGGCAAATCCCAGACCTATCCCAGACCTAACTTGCGTTATCCTCTAAAATATTGATCGAGGCCAAGTTTAATCGACTGTATCAGTGAGGAACCACATTACTACGTGATCCAAGCCAGAAAAAAACCCAGGATCTTGTCAACGAGTATGTGAAGCGTGCGAAAGTATGAGTCTGATGAGGGCTAATCCCAGACCTATCCCAGACCTAGCTTGCGTGATCCTCTAAAATATTGATCGAAACCAGGTTTAATTGACTGTTTTAGTGTGGTACCACATTACTACCTGATCCAAACCAGAAAAAACCCAGGATCTGTATAACAAGTATGTGAAAAACGCGAAACTGTGAGCCTGATGAGGGCAAATCTTAGACCTAACCCAGACCTAAGATGCGTTATCCTCTAAAATATTTATCAAGAACAGGTTTCATTGAATGTTTCAGTGTGGTACCACTTTACTACGTGATCCAATCCAGAAATAGCCCAGGATCTAGCAATGAAGTATGAGAAATATGCGAAAGTATGAGCCTGATGAGGGCAAATCCTAGACCTAACCCAGACCTAACATGCGTTATCCTCTAAAATATTGATCGAAACCAGGTTTAATTGACTGTTTCAGCGTGGTACCACATTACTACGTGATACAATGCAGAAACAGCCCAGGATCTAGCCATCAAGTATGAGAAATATGCGAAAGTATGAGCCTGATGAGGGCAAATCCTAGACCTAACCCAGACCTAACATGCGTTATCCTCTAAAATATTGATCGAAACCAGGTTTAATTGAATGTTTCAGTGTGGTACCACATTACTACGTGTTCCAAACCAGAAAAAACCCAGGATCCGTTCAACAAGTATGTGAAGAAGGCGAAAGTATGAGTCTGATCAGTGAAAATCTCAGGCCTTACCTAGACCTAACTTGCGTTGTCCTCTAAAATATTGATGGAAACCTGGTTTGATTGACTGCTTCAGTGTGGTACTACGTTACTACGTGATGCAATCCAGAAAAAGCCCAGGATATAGCCATCAAGTATGAGAAATATGCGAAAGAATGAGCCTGATGAGAGCAAATCCCAGACCTAACCTAGACCTAACATGCGTTATCCTCTAAAATAATGAGCTAAACCAGGTTTAATGGACTGTTTCAGTGTGGTACCACACTACTTCGTGATCCAAACAAGAAAAAACCCAGGATCTGTTCAACAAGTATGTGAAAAACTCGAAACTGTGAGCCTGATGAGGGCAAATCTTAGACCTAACCCAGACCTAAGATGCGTTGTCCTCTAAAATATTTATCCAGACCAGGTTTCATTGAATGTTTCAGTGTGGTACCACTTTACTACGTGATCCAATCCAGAAATAGCCCAGGATCTAGCCATGAAGTATGAGAAATATGCGAAAGTATGAGCCTGATGTGGGCAAATCCTAGACCTAACCCAGACCTAACATGCGTTATCCTCTAAAATATTTATCAAGACCAGGTTTAATTGAATGTTTCAGTGTGGTACCACATTACTATGTGATCCAAACCAGAAAATAACGCACGATCTGTTCAACGAGTATGTGAAGTGTGCGAAAGTATGAGTCTGATGAGGGCAAATCCCAGACCTATCCCAGACCTAACATGCGTTATCCTCTAAAATATTTATCAAGACCAGGTTTAATTGATTGTTTCAGTGTGGACCCACATTACTACGTGATCCAAACCAGAAAAAACCCAAGATCCTTTCAACAAGTATGTGAAGAATCCGAAAGTATGAGTCTGATGAGTGAAAATCCCAGGACTGACCTAGACCTAACATGCGTTATCCTCTAAAATATTGAGCGAAACCAGGTTTAATGGACTGTTTCAGTGTGGTACCACACTACTACGTGATCCAAACTAGAAAAAACCCAGGATCCGTTCAACAAGTATGTGAAGTGTGCGAAAGTATGAGCCTGATGAGAGCAAATCCCAGACCTAACCTAGACCTAACATGAATTATTCTCTAAAATATTGGTCGAAACCAGGTTTAATTGACTGTTTCAGTGTGGTCCCACATTACTACGTGACCCAAACCAGGAAAAAACCAGGAACCGTTCAACAAGTATGTGAAAAACGCGAAACTGTGAGCCTGATGAGGGCAAATCTTAGACCTAATCCAGACCTAAGATGCGTTATCCTCTAAAATATTTATCCAGAACAGGTTTCATTGATTGTTTCAGTGTGGTACCACTTTACTACGTGATCCAATCCAGAAATAGCCCAGGATCTAGCCATGAAGTATGAGAAATATGCGATAGTAAGAGCCTGATGAGGGCAAATCCTAGACCTATCCCAGACCTAACTTACGTTATCCTCTAAAATATTGATCGATACCAGGTTTAATTGACTGTTTCAGCGTGGTACCACATTACTACGTGATACAATGCAGAAACAGCCCAGGATCTAGCCATGAAGTATGAGAAATATGCGAAAGTATGAGCCTGATGAGGGCAAATCCTAGACGTAACCCAGACCTAACATGCGTTATCCTCTAAAATATTTATCAAGACCAGGTTTAATGGACTGTTTCAGTGTGGTAACACACTACTACGTGATCCAAACCAGAAAAAACCCAGGATCTGTTCAACAAGTATTTGAAAAACGCGAAAGTATGAGTCTGATGAGTGAAAATCCCAGGCCTGACCTAGACCTAGCATGCGTTATCCTCTAAAATATTGAGCGAAACCAGGTTTAATCGACTGTTTCAGTGTGGTACCACATTACTATGTGATCCGAACCAGAAAATAACCCAGGATGTGTTCAACGAGTATGTGAAGTGTGCGAAAGTATGAGTCTCATGAGGGCAAATCCCAGACCTATCCCAGACCTAACATGCGTTATCCTCTAAAATATTTATCAAGACCAGGTTTAATTGAATGTTTCAGTGTGGTACCACATTACTACGTGTTCCAAACCAGAAAAAACCCAGGATCCGTTCAACAAGTATGTGAAGAAGGCGAAAGTATGAGTCTGATCAGTGAAAATCTCAGGCCTTACCTAGACCTAACTTGCGATGTCCTCTAAAATATTGATGGAAACCAGGTTTCATTGACTGTTTCAGTGTGGTACCACACTACTACGTGATACAGACCAGAAAAAACCCAGGATCTGTTCAACAAGTATGTGAAAAACGCGAAAGTATGAGCGTGATGAGGGCGAATCCCAGACCTATGCCAGACCTAACTTGCGTTATCCTCTAAAATATTTATCAAGACCAGGTTTAATTGAATGCTTCAGTGTGGTACCACATTGCTACCTGAACCAAACCAGAAAAAACCCAGGATCCGTTCAACAAGTATGTGAAGAATGCGAAAGTATGAGTCTCATGAGCGAAAATCCCAGACCTAACCTAGACCTAACATGCGTTATCCTCTAAAATATTGATCCAAACCAGGTTTAATGGACTGTTTCAGTGTGGTAACACACTACTACGTGATCCAAACCAGAAAAAACCCAGGATCTGTTCAACAAGTATTTGAAAAACGCGAAAGTATGAGCCTGATGAGGGCAAATCCCTGACCAATCCCAGACCTAACTTGCGTTGTCCTCTATGATATTGATGGAAACCAGGTTTAATTGACTGTTTCAGTGTTGTACTTCATTACTACGTGATGTAATCCAGAAAAAGCCCAGGATCTAGCCATCAAGTATGAGAGGAATGCGAAAGTATGAGTCTGATGAGTGAAAATCCCAGGGCTAACCTAGACCTTACATGCGTTATCCTCTAAAATATTCATCCAAACCAGGTTTAATGGACTGTTTCAGTGTGGTACCACATTACTATGTGATCCAAACCAGAAAAAACCCTGGATCCGTTCAACAAGTATGTGAAGAATGCGAAATTATGAGTCTGATCAGTGAAAATCTCAGGCCTTACCTAGACCTAACATGCGTTATTCTCTAAAATTTTTATCCAAACCAGGTTTAATGGACTGTTTCAGTGTGGTAACACACTACTACGTGATCCAAACCAGAAAAAACCCAGGATCTGTTCAACAAGTATTTGAAAAACGCGAAAGTATGAGCCTGATGAGGGCAAATCCCTGACCAATCCCAGACCTAACTTGCGTTGTCCTCTATGATATTGATGGAAACCAGGTTTAATTGACTGTTTCAGTGTTGTACTTCATTACTACGTGATGCAATCCAGAAAAAGCCCAGGATCTAGCCATCAAGTATGAGAAGAATGCGAAAGTATGAGTCTGATGAGTGAAAATCCCAGGGCTAACCTAGACCTTACATGCGTTATCCTCTAAAATATTCATCCAAACCAGGTTTAATGGACTGTTTCAGTGTGGTAACACACTACTACGTGATCCAAACCAGAAAAAACCCAGGATCTGTTCAACAAGTATGTGAATAACGCGAAACTGTGAGCCTGATGAGGGCAAATCTTAGAACAAACCTTGACCTAACATGCGTTATTCTCTAAAATTTTTATCCAGACCAGGTTTCATTGAATGTTTCAGTGTGGTACCACTTTACTACGTGATCCAATCCAGAAATAGCCCAGGATCTAGCCATGAATTATGAGAAATATGCGAAAGTACGAGCCTGATGAGCGCAAATCCTAGACCTAACCCTGACCTAACATGCGTTATTCTCTAAAATATTTATCAAGACCAGGTTTAATTGAATGTTTCAGTGTGGTACCACATTACTACGTATTCCAAACCAGAAAAAACCCAGGATCCGTTCAACAAGTATGTGAAGAAGGCGAAATTATGAGTCTGATCAGTGAAAATCTCAGGCCTTACCTAGACCTAACATGCGTTGTCCTCTAAAATATTGATGGAAACCAGGTTTCATTGACTGTTTCAGTGTGGTACTACATAACTACGTAATGCAATGCAGAAAAAGCCCAGGATCTGTTTAACGGGTATGTGAAAAACTCGAAACTGTGAACCTGATGAGGGCAAATCTTAGACCTAGCCTTGACCTAACATGCGTTATCCTCTAAAATATTGAGCGAAACCAGGTTTGATGGACTGTTTCAGTGTGGTACCACACTACTACGGGATCCAAACCAGAAAAAACCCAGGATCTGTTCAACAAGTATGTGAAAAACGCGAAAGTATGGGCCTGATGAGGTCAAATCCCAGACCAATCCCAGACCTAACATGAATTATTCTCTAAAATATTGATCGAAACCAGGTTTAATCGACTGTTTCAGTGTGGTACCACATAACTACGTGATCAAAACCAGTAAAAACCCAGGATCCGTTTAACAAGTATGTGAGGAATGCGAATGTATGAGTCTGATGAGTGAAAATCCCAGGCCTAACCTAGACCTAACATGCGTTATCCTCAAAAATATTGATCGAAACCAGGTTTAATCGACTGTTTCAGTGTGGTACCACATTACTACGTGATCCAAACCAGAAAAAACCCAGGATCAGTTCAACAAGTATAAGAAGAATGCGAAAGTATGAGTCTGATGAGTGAAAATCCCAGGGCTAACCTAGACCTAACATGCGTTATCCTCTAAAATATTGATCGAAACCTGGTTTAATCGACTGTCTCAGTTTGGTACCACATTACTATGTGATCCAAACCAGAAAATAACCCAGGATCTGTTCAACGAGTATGTGAAGTGTGCGAAACTATGAGTCTGATGAGGGCTAATCCCAGACCTATCCCAGACCTAACTTGCGTTATCCTCTAAAATATTGATCGAAACCAGGTTTAACCGACTGTTTCAGTGTGGAACCACATTACTACGTGATCCATACCAGAAAAAACCCAGGATCAGTTCAACAAGTATGTGAAGAATGCGAAAGTATGAGTCTGATGAGTGAAAATCCCAGGCCTGACCTAGACCTAACATGCGTTATCCTGAAAAATATTGATCGAAACCTGGTTTAGTCGACTGATTGAGTGTAGTATCACACTACTACGTGAGCCAAACCAGAAAAAACCCGGGATCTGTTCAACAAGTATGTGAAAAACGCGAAAGTATGAGCCTGATGAGGGCAAATCCCGGACCTATCCCAGACCTAACTTGCGTTATCCTCTAAAATATTGATCAAAACCAGGTTTAATTGAATGTTTCTGTGTGGTACCACATTACTACGTGATCCAAACCAGTAAAAACCCAGGATCCGTTCTACAAGTATGTGAAGAATGCGAAAGTATGAGTCTGATGAGTGAAAATCCCAGGCCTAACCTAGACCTAACATGCGTTATCCTGAAAAATATTGATCGAAACCTGGTTTAATCGACTGTTTCAGTGTGGTACCACATTACTATGTGATCCAAACCAGAAAATAACCCGGGATCTGTTCAACGAGTATGTGAAGTGTGCGAAAGTGTGAGTCTGATGAGGGCAAATCCCTGACCTATCCCAGACCTAACATGTGTTATCCTCTAAAATATTTATCAAGACCAGGTTTAATTGATTGTTTCAGTGTGGACCCACATTACTACGTGATCCAAACCAGAAAAAGCACAGGATCCGTTCAACAAGTATGTGAAGAATGCGAAAGTATGAGTCTGATGAGTGAAAATCCCAGGCCTAACCCAGACCTAAGATGCTTTATCCTCTAAAATATTTATCCAGAACAGGTTTCATTGAATGTTTCAGTGTGGTTCCACTTTACTACGTGATCCAATCCAGAAATAGCCCAGGATCTAGCCATGAAGTATGAGAAATATGCGATAGTAAGAGCCTGATGAGGGCAAATCCTAGACCTATCCCAGACCTAACTTGCGTTATCCTCTAAAATATTGATCGAAACCAGGTTTAATTGACTGTTTCAGCGTGGTACCACATTACTATGTGATACAATGCAGAAACAGCCCAGGATCTAGCCATGAAGAATGAGAAATATGCGAAAGTATGAGCCTGATGAGGGCAAATCCTAGACGTAACCCAGACCTAACATGCGTTATCCTCTAAAATATTTATCAAGACCAGGTTTAATTGATTGTTTCAGTGTGGACCCACATTACTACGTGATCCAAACCAGAAAAAACCCAGGATCCGTTCAACGGGTATGTGAAGAATGCGAAAGTATGAGTCTGATGAGTGAAAATCCCAGGCCTGACCTAGACCTAACATGCGTTATCCTCTAAAATATTGATCGAAACCAGGTTTAATGGACTGTTTCAGTGTGGTACCACACTACTACGTGATCCAAACCAGAAAAAACCCAGGATCTGTTCAACAAGTATGTGAAAAACGCGACAGTATGGGCCTGATGAGGGCAAATCCCAGACCTATCCCAGACCTAACTTGCGTTGTCCTCTAAAATATTCATGGAAACCAGGCTTAATTGACAGTTTCAGTGTTGTACTTCATTACTACGTGATGCAATCAAGAAAAGCTCAGGATCTAGCCATCAAGTATGAGAAATATGCGAAAGAATGAGCCTGATGAGAGCAAATCCCAGACCTATCCCAGACCTAACTTGCGTTGTCCTCTAAAACATTGATGGAAACCAGGTTTAATTGACTGTTTCAGTGTTGTACTTCATTACTACGTGATGCATTCCAGACAAAGCTCAGGATCTAGCCATCAAGTATGAGAAATATGCGAAAGAATGAGCCTGATGAGAGCAAATCCCAGACCTATCCCAGACCTAACATGCGTTATCCTCAAAAATATGGTTCGAAACCTGGTTTAATCGACTGTTTCAGTGTGGTACCACATTACTATGTGATCCAAACCAGAAAATGACACAGGATCTGTTCAACGAGTATGTGAAGAAAGCGAAAGTATGAGTCTGATGAGGGCTAATCCCAGACCTATCCCAGACCTAACTTGCGATATCCTCTAAAATATTGATCGAGACCAGGTTTAATTGACTGTTTTATTGTGGTACCACACTACTACGGGATCCAAACCAGAAAAAACCCAGGATCTGTTCAACAAGTATGTGAAAAACGCGAAAGTATGAGCCTGATGAGGGCAAATCCCAGACCTATCCCAGACCTAACTTGCGTTGTCCTCTAAAATATTGATGGAAACCAGGTTTAGTTGATTGTTTCAGTGTGGTCCCACATTATTACGTGATCCAAACCAGAAAAAACCCAGGATCTGTTCAACATGTATGAGAAATATGCGAAAGAATGAGCCTGATGAGAGCAAATCCCAGACCTAACCTAGACCTAACATGCGTTATCCTCAAAAATATAGATCGAAACCTGGTTTAATCGACTGTTTCAGTGTGGTACCACATTACTATGTGATCCAAACCAGAAAATAACCCAGGATCTGTTCAACGAGTATGTGAAGTGTGCGAAAGTATGAGTCTGATGAGGGCAAATCCCATACCTATCCCAGACCTAACATGCGTTATCCTCTAAAATACTTATCAAGACCAGGTTTAATTGATTGTTTCACTGTGGACCCACAATACTACGTGATCCAAACCAGAAAAAACCCAGCACCCGTTCAACACGTATGTGAGGAATGCGAAAGTATGAGTCTGATGAGCGAAAATCCCAGGCCTGACCTAGACCTAACATGCGTTATCCTCTAAAATATTGAGTGAAACCAGGTTTAATCGACTGTTTCAGTGTGGTACCACATTACTATGAGATCCAAACCAGAAAATAACCCAGGATCTGTTCAACGAGTATGTGAAGTGTGCGAAAGTATGTGTCTGATGAGGTCAAATCCCAGACCATTCCCAGACTTAACTTGCGTTATCCTCTAAGATATTGATCGAAACCAGGTTTAATCGACTGCTTCAGTGTGGTACCAAATTACTACGTGATCCAAACCAGAAAAAACCCAGGATCAGTTCAACAAGTATGAGAAGATTGCGAAAGTATGAGTCTGATGAGTGAAAATCCCAGGGCTAACCTAGGCCTAACATGCGTTATCCTCTAAGCAATTGATCCAAACCAGCTTTAATGGACTGTTTCAGTGTGGTACCACACTACTACGTGATACAAACCAGAAAAAACCCAGGATCTGTTCAACAAGTATGTGAAAAACGCGAAAGTATGAGCCTGATGAGGGCGAATCCCAGACCTATGCCAGACCTAACTTGCGTTATCCTCTAAAATATTGATCGAAACCAGGTTTAATTGACTGTTTCAGCGTGGTACCACATTACTACGTGATACAAACCAGAAACAGCCCAGGATCTAGCCATGAAGTATGAGAAACATGCGAAAGTATGAGCCTGCTGGGGGCAAATCCTGGACCTAAGCCAAACCTAACATGCGTTATCCTCTAAAATATTTATCAAGACCAGGTTTAATTGATTGTTTCAGTGTGGTACCACATTACTACATGAACCAAACCAGAAAAAACCCAGGATCCGTTCAACAAGTATGTGAAGAATGCGAAAGTATGAGTCTCATGAGCGAAAATCCTAGACCTAACCTAGACCTAACATGCGTTATCCTCTAAAATATTGATCCAAACCAGGTTTAATGGACTGTTTCAGTGTGGTACCACTTTACTACGTGATCCAAAGCAGAAAAAACCCTCGATCAGGTCAACATGTATGTTAAAACTGCGAAAGTATGACCCTGATCAGGGCAAATCCCAGGCCTAACCTAGACCTAACATGCGCTGTCCTCTAAAATATTGATGGAAACCAGGTTTAATTGACTGTTTCAGTGTTGTACTTCATTACTACGTGATCCAATCCAGAAAAAGCCCAGGATCGAGCCCTCAAGTATGAGAAATATGCGAAAGAATGAGCCTGATGAGAGAAAATCCCAGACCTAACCTAGACCTAACATGAATTATTCTCTATAATATTGGTCGAAACCAGGTTTAATTGACTGATTCAGTGTGGTCCCACATTACTACGTGATCCAAACCAGAAAAAACCCAGGATCCGTTCAACAAGTATGTGAAGAATGTGAAATATGTGTCTGATGAGTGAAAATCCCGGGCCTAACCTAGACCTAACATGCGTTATCCTCAAAAATATTGATCGAAACGTGGTTTAATCGACTGTTTCAGTGTGGTGCCACATTACTATGTGATCCAAACCAGAAAAAAACCCAGGATCTGTTCAACGAGTATGTGAAGTGTGCGAAAGTATGAGGCTGATGAGGTCAAATCCCAGACCAATCCCAGACTTAACTTGCGTTATCCTCTAAAATATTGATCGAAACCAGGTTTAATCGACTGCTTCAGTGTGGTACCACATTACTACGTGATCCAAACCAGAAAAAACCCAGGATCAGTTCAACAAGTATAAGAAGAATGCGAAAGTATGAGTCTGATGGGTGAAAATCCCAGGGCTAAGCTAGACCTAACATGCGTTATCCTGTAAAATATTGATCCAAACCAGGTTTAATGGACTGTTTCAGTGTGGTACCACATTACTAAGTGATATAAGCCAGAAAAAACGCAGGATCCGTTCAACAAGTATGTGAGGAATGCGAAAGTATGATTCTGATGAGTGAAAATCTCAGGCCTAACCTAGACCTAACATGCGTTATCCTCAAAAATATTGGTCGAAACCTGGTTTAATCGACTGTTTCAGTTTGGTACGACATTACTACGTGATACAAACCAGAAAAAACCCAGGATCCGTTCAACAGGTATGTGAAGAATGCGAAAGAATGAGTCTGATGAGTGAAAATCCCAGGCCTAACCTAGACCTAACATGCGTTATCCTCTAAAATATTGAGCGAAACCAGGTTTAATGGACTGTTTCAGCGTGGTACCACATTACTACGTGATCCAATCCAGAAATAGCCCAGGATCTAGCCATGAAGTATGAGAAATATGCGATAGTAAGAGCCTGATGAGGGCAAATCCTAGATCTATCCCAGACCAAACTTGCGTTATCCTCTAAAATATTGATCGAAACCAGGTTTAATTGACTGTTTCAGCGTGGTACCACATTACTACGTGATACAATGCTGAAACAGCCCAGGATCTAGCCATGAAGTATGAGAAATATGCGAAAGTATGAGCCTGATGAGGGCATATCCTAGACGTAACCCAGACCTAACATGCGTTATCCTCTAAAATATTTATCAAGACCAGGTTTAATCGAATGTTTCAGTGTGGTACCACATTACTACGTGATCCAAACCAGACAAAAACCCAGGATCCGTTCAACAAGTATGTGAGGAATGCGAAAGTATGAGTCTGATGAGTGAAAATCCCAGGCCTAACCTAGACCTAACATGCGTTGTCCTCAAAAATATTGATCGAAACCTGGTTTAATCGACTGTTTCAGTGTGGTACCACATTACTATGTGATCCAAACCAGTAAAAACCCAGGATCTGTTCAACGAGTATGTGAAGTGTGCGAAAGTATGAGTCTGATGAGGGCAAATCCCAGACCTATCCCAGACCTAACATGCGTTATCCTCTAAAATATTTATCAAGGCCAGGTTTAATTGATTGTTTCAGTGTGGACCCACATTACTACGTGATCCAAACCAGAAAAAACCCAGGATCCGTTCAACAGGTATGTGAAGAATGCGAAAGAATGAGTCTGATGAGTGAAAATCCCAGGCCTAACCTAGACCTAACATGCGTTATCCTAAAAAATATTGATCGAAACCTGGTTTAATCGACTGTTTCAGTGCGGTACCACATTACTATGTGTTCCAAACCAGAAGATAACCCAGGATCTGTTTAACGAGTATGTGAAGTGTGCGAAAGTATGAGTCTGATGAGCGCAAATCCCAGACCTATCCCAGACCTAACATGCGTTATCCTCTAAAATATTTATCAAGACCAGGTTTAATTGATTGTTTCAGTGTGGACCCACATAACTACGTGATCCAAACCAGAAAAAACCCAGGATCCGTTCAACAAGTATGAGAAGAATGCGAAAGTATGAGTCTGATGAGTGAAAATCCCAGGGCTAACCAAGACCTAACATGCGTTATCCTCTAAGCAATTGATCCAAACCAGCTTTAAAGGACTGTTTCAGTGTGGTACCACACTACTACGTGATACAAACCAGAAAAAACCCAGGATCTGTTCAACAAGTATGTGAAAAACGCGAAAGTATGAGCCTGATGAGGGCGAATCCCAGACCTATGACAGACCTAACTTGCGTTATCCTCTAAAATATTCATCGAAACCAGGTTTAATTGACTGTTTCAGCGTGGTACCACATTACTACGTGATACAAACCAGAAACAGCCCAGGATCTAGCCATGAAGTATGAGAAATATGCGAAAGTATGAGCCTGATGAGGGCAAATCCTAGACGTAACCCAGACCTAACATGCGTTATCCTCTAAAATATTTATCAAGACCAGGTTTAATGGACTGTTTCAGTGTGGTAACACACTACTACGTGATCCAAACCAGAAAAAACCCAGGATCTGTTCAACAAGTATTTGAAAAACGCGAAAGTATGAGTCTGATGAGTGAAAATCCCAGGCCTGACCTAGACCTAGCATGCGTTATCCTCTAAAATATTGAGCGAAACCAGGTTTAATCGACTGTTTCAGTGTGGTACCACATTACTATGTGATCCGAACCAGAAAATAACCCAGGATGTGTTCAACGAGTATGTGAAGTGTGCGAAAGTATGAGTCTCATGAGGGCAAATCCCAGACCTATCCCAGACCTAACATGCGTTATCCTCTAAAATATTTATCAAGACCAGGTTTAATTGAATGTTTCAGTGTGGTACCACATTACTACGTGTTCCAAACCAGAAAAAACCCAGGATCCGTTCAACAAGTATGTGAAGAAGGCGAAAGTATGAGTCTGATCAGTGAAAATCTCAGGCCTTACCTAGACCTAACTTGCGATGTCCTCTAAAATATTGATGGAAACCAGGTTTCATTGACTGTTTCAGTGTGGTACCACACTACTACGTGATACAGACCAGAAAAAACCCAGGATCTGTTCAACAAGTATGTGAAAAACGCGAAAGTATGAGCGTGATGAGGGCGAATCCCAGACCTATGCCAGACCTAACTTGCGTTATCCTCTAAAGTATTTATCAAGACCAGGTTTAATTGAATGCTTCAGTGTGGTACCACATTGCTACCTGAACCAAACCAGAAAAAACCCAGGATCCGTTCAACAAGTATGTGAAGAATGCGAAAGTATGAGTCTCATGAGCGAAAATCCCAGACCTAACCTAGACCTAACATGCGTTATCCTCTAAAATATTGATCCAAACCAGGTTTAATGGACTGTTTCAGTGTGGTAACACACTACTACGTGATCCAAACCAGAAAAAACCCAGGATCTGTTCAACAAGTATTTGAAAAACGCGAAAGTATGAGCCTGATGAGGGCAAATCCCTGACCAATCCCAGACCTAACTTGCGTTGTCCTCTATGATATTGATGGAAACCAGGTTTAATTGACTGTTTCAGTGTTGTACTTCATTACTACGTGATGTAATCCAGAAAAAGCCCAGGATCTAGCCATCAAGTATGAGAGGAATGCGAAAGTATGAGTCTGATGAGTGAAAATCCCAGGGCTAACCTAGACCTTACATGCGTTATCCTCTAAAATATTCATCCAAACCAGGTTTAATGGACTGTTTCAGTGTGGTACCACATTACTATGTGATCCAAACCAGAAAAAACCCTGGATCCGTTCAACAAGTATGTGAAGAATGCGAAATTATGAGTCTGATCAGTGAAAATCTCAGGCCTTACCTAGACCTAACATGCGTTATTCTCTAAAATTTTTATCCAAACCAGGTTTAATGGACTGTTTCAGTGTGGTAACACACTACTACGTGATCCAAACCAGAAAAAACCCAGGATCTGTTCAACAAGTATTTGAAAAACGCGAAAGTATGAGCCTGATGAGGGCAAATCCCTGACCAATCCCAGACCTAACTTGCGTTGTCCTCTATGATATTGATGGAAACCAGGTTTAATTGACTGTTTCAGTGTTGTACTTCATTACTACGTGATGCAATCCAGAAAAAGCCCAGGATCTAGCCATCAAGTATGAGAAGAATGCGAAAGTATGAGTCTGATGAGTGAAAATCCCAGGGCTAACCTAGACCTTACATGCGTTATCCTCTAAAATATTCATCCAAACCAGGTTTAATGGACTGTTTCAGTGTGGTAACACACTACTACGTGATCCAAACCAGAAAAAACCCAGGATCTGTTCAACAAGTATGTGAATAACGCGAAACTGTGAGCCTGATGAGGGCAAATCTTAGAACAAACCTTGACCTAACATGCGTTATTCTCTAAAATTTTTATCCAGACCAGGTTTCATTGAATGTTTCAGTGTGGTACCACTTTACTACGTGATCCAATCCAGAAATAGCCCAGGATCTAGCCATGAATTATGAGAAATATGCGAAAGTACGAGCCTGATGAGCGCAAATCCTAGACCTAACCCTGACCTAACATGCGTTATTCTCTAAAATATTTATCAAGACCAGGTTTAATTGAATGTTTCAGTGTGGTACCACATTACTACGTATTCCAAACCAGAAAAAACCCAGGATCCGTTCAACAAGTATGTGAAGAAGGCGAAATTATGAGTCTGATCAGTGAAAATCTCAGGCCTTACCTAGACCTAACATGCGTTGTCCTCTAAAATATTGATGGAAACCAGGTTTCATTGACTGTTTCAGTGTGGTACTACATAACTACGTAATGCAATGCAGAAAAAGCCCAGGATCTGTTTAACGGGTATGTGAAAAACTCGAAACTGTGAACCTGATGAGGGCAAATCTTAGACCTAGCCTTGACCTAACATGCGTTATCCTCTAAAATATTGAGCGAAACCAGGTTTGATGGACTGTTTCAGTGTGGTACCACACTACTACGAGATCCAAACCAGAAAAAACCCAGGATCTGTTCAACAAGTATGTGAAAAACGCGAAAGTATGGGCCTGATGAGGTCAAATCCCAGACCAATCCCAGACCTAACATGAATTATTCTCTAAAATATTGATCGAAACCAGGTTTAATCGACTGTTTCAGTGTGGTACCACATAACTACGTGATCAAAACCAGTAAAAACCCAGGATCCGTTTAACAAGTATGTGAGGAATGCGAATGTATGAGTCTGATGAGTGAAAATCCCAGGCCTAACCTAGACCTAACATGCGTTATCCTCAAAAATATTGATCGAAACCAGGTTTAATCGACTGTTTCAGTGTGGTACCACATTACTACGTGATCCAAACCAGAAAAAACCCAGGATCAGTTCAACAAGTATAAGAAGAATGCGAAAGTATGAGTCTGATGAGTGAAAATCCCAGGGCTAACCTAGACCTAACATGCGTTATCCTCTAAAATATTGATCGAAACCTGGTTTAATCGACTGTCTCAGTTTGGTACCACATTACTATGTGATCCAAACCAGAAAATAACCCAGGATCTGTTCAACGAGTATGTGAAGTGTGCGAAACTATGAGTCTGATGAGGGCTAATCCCAGACCTATCCCAGACCTAACTTGCGTTATCCTCTAAAATATTGATCGAAACCAGGTTTAACCGACTGTTTCAGTGTGGAACCACATTACTACGTGATCCATACCAGAAAAAACCCAGGATCAGTTCAACAAGTATGTGAAGAATGCGAAAGTATGAGTCTGATGAGTGAAAATCCCAGGCCTGACCTAGACCTAACATGCGTTATCCTGAAAAATATTGATCGAAACCTGGTTTAGTCGACTGATTGAGTGTAGTATCACACTACTACGTGAGCCAAACCAGAAAAAACCCGGGATCTGTTCAACAAGTATGTGAAAAACGCGAAAGTATGAGCCTGATGAGGGCAAATCCCGGACCTATCCCAGACCTAACTTGCGTTATCCTCTAAAATATTGATCAAAACCAGGTTTAATTGAATGTTTCTGTGTGGTACCACATTACTACGTGATCCAAACCAGTAAAAACCCAGGATCCGTTCTACAAGTATGTGAAGAATGCGAAAGTATGAGTCTGATGAGTGAAAATCCCAGGCCTAACCTAGACCTAACATGCGTTATCCTGAAAAATATTGATCGAAACCTGGTTTAATCGACTGTTTCAGTGTGGTACCACATTACTATGTGATCCAAACCAGAAAATAACCCGGGATCTGTTCAACGAGTATGTGAAGTGTGCGAAAGTGTGAGTCTGATGAGGGCAAATCCCTGACCTATCCCAGACCTAACATGTGTTATCCTCTAAAATATTTATCAAGACCAGGTTTAATTGATTGTTTCAGTGTGGACCCACATTACTACGTGATCCAAACCAGAAAAAGCACAGGATCCGTTCAACAAGTATGTGAAGAATGCGAAAGTATGAGTCTGATGAGTGAAAATCCCAGGCCTAACCCAGACCTAAGATGCTTTATCCTCTAAAATATTTATCCAGAACAGGTTTCATTGAATGTTTCAGTGTGGTTCCACTTTACTACGTGATCCAATCCAGAAATAGCCCAGGATCTAGCCATGAAGTATGAGAAATATGCGATAGTAAGAGCCTGATGAGGGCAAATCCTAGACCTATCCCAGACCTAACTTGCGTTATCCTCTAAAATATTGATCGAAACCAGGTTTAATTGACTGTTTCAGCGTGGTACCACATTACTATGTGATACAATGCAGAAACAGCCCAGGATCTAGCCATGAAGAATGAGAAATATGCGAAAGTATGAGCCTGATGAGGGCAAATCCTAGACGTAACCCAGACCTAACATGCGTTATCCTCTAAAATATTTATCAAGACCAGGTTTAATTGATTGTTTCAGTGTGGACCCACATTACTACGTGATCCAAACCAGAAAAAACCCAGGATCCGTTCAACGGGTATGTGAAGAATGCGAAAGTATGAGTCTGATGAGTGAAAATCCCAGGCCTGACCTAGACCTAACATGCGTTATCCTCTAAAATATTGATCGAAACCAGGTTTAATGGACTGTTTCAGTGTGGTACCACACTACTACGTGATCCAAACCAGAAAAAACCCAGGATCTGTTCAACAAGTATGTGAAAAACGCGACAGTATGGGCCTGATGAGGGCAAATCCCAGACCTATCCCAGACCTAACTTGCGTTGTCCTCTAAAATATTCATGGAAACCAGGCTTAATTGACAGTTTCAGTGTTGTACTTCATTACTACGTGATGCAATCAAGAAAAGCTCAGGATCTAGCCATCAAGTATGAGAAATATGCGAAAGAATGAGCCTGATGAGAGCAAATCCCAGACCTATCCCAGACCTAACTTGCGTTGTCCTCTAAAACATTGATGGAAACCAGGTTTAATTGACTGTTTCAGTGTTGTACTTCATTACTACGTGATGCATTCCAGACAAAGCTCAGGATCTAGCCATCAAGTATGAGAAATATGCGAAAGAATGAGCCTGATGAGAGCAAATCCCAGACCTATCCCAGACCTAACATGCGTTATCCTCAAAAATATGGTTCGAAACCTGGTTTAATCGACTGTTTCAGTGTGGTACCACATTACTATGTGATCCAAACCAGAAAATGACACAGGATCTGTTCAACGAGTATGTGAAGAAAGCGAAAGTATGAGTCTGATGAGGGCTAATCCCAGACCTATCCCAGACCTAACTTGCGATATCCTCTAAAATATTGATCGAGACCAGGTTTAATTGACTGTTTTATTGTGGTACCACACTACTACGGGATCCAAACCAGAAAAAACCCAGGATCTGTTCAACAAGTATGTGAAAAACGCGAAAGTATGAGCCTGATGAGGGCAAATCCCAGACCTATCCCAGACCTAACTTGCATTGTCCTCTAAAATATTGATGGAAACCAGGTTTAGTTGATTGTTTCAGTGTGGTCCCACATTATTACGTGATCCAAACCAGAAAAAACCCAGGATCTGTTCAACATGTATGAGAAATATGCGAAAGAATGAGCCTGATGAGAGCAAATCCCAGACCTAACCTAGACCTAACATGCGTTATCCTCAAAAATATAGATCGAAACCTGGTTTAATCGACTGTTTCAGTGTGGTACCACATTACTATGTGATCCAAACCAGAAAATAACCCAGGATCTGTTCAACGAGTATGTGAAGTGTGCGAAAGTATGAGTCTGATGAGGGCAAATCCCATACCTATCCCAGACCTAACATGCGTTATCCTCTAAAATACTTATCAAGACCAGGTTTAATTGATTGTTTCACTGTGGACCCACAATACTACGTGATCCAAACCAGAAAAAACCCAGCATCCGTTCAACACGTATGTGAGGAATGCGAAAGTATGAGTCTGATGAGCGAAAATCCCAGGCCTGACCTAGACCTAACATGCGTTATCCTCTAAAATATTGAGTGAAACCAGGTTTAATCGACTGTTTCAGTGTGGTACCACATTACTATGAGATCCAAACCAGAAAATAACCCAGGATCTGTTCAACGAGTATGTGAAGTGTGCGAAAGTATGTGTCTGATGAGGTCAAATCCCAGACCATTCCCAGACTTAACTTGCGTTATCCTCTAAGATATTGATCGAAACCAGGTTTAATCGACTGCTTCAGTGTGGTACCAAATTACTACGTGATCCAAACCAGAAAAAACCCAGGATCAGTTCAACAAGTATGAGAAGATTGCGAAAGTATGAGTCTGATGAGTGAAAATCCCAGGGCTAACCTAGGCCTAACATGCGTTATCCTCTAAGCAATTGATCCAAACCAGCTTTAATGGACTGTTTCAGTGTGGTACCACACTACTACGTGATACAAACCAGAAAAAACCCAGGATCTGTTCAACAAGTATGTGAAAAACGCGAAAGTATGAGCCTGATGAGGGCGAATCCCAGACCTATGCCAGACCTAACTTGCGTTATCCTCTAAAATATTGATCGAAACCAGGTTTAATTGACTGTTTCAGCGTGGTACCACATTACTACGTGATACAAACCAGAAACAGCCCAGGATCTAGCCATGAAGTATGAGAAACATGCGAAAGTATGAGCCTGCTGGGGGCAAATCCTGGACCTAAGCCAAACCTAACATGCGTTATCCTCTAAAATATTTATCAAGACCAGGTTTAATTGATTGTTTCAGTGTGGTACCACATTACTACATGAACCAAACCAGAAAAAACCCAGGATCCGTTCAACAAGTATGTGAAGAATGCGAAAGTATGAGTCTCATGAGCGAAAATCCTAGACCTAACCTAGACCTAACATGCGTTATCCTCTAAAATATTGATCCAAACCAGGTTTAATGGACTGTTTCAGTGTGGTACCACTTTACTACGTGATCCAAAGCAGAAAAAACCCTCGATCAGGTCAACATGTATGTTAAAACTGCGAAAGTATGACCCTGATCAGGGCAAATCCCAGGCCTAACCTAGACCTAACATGCGCTGTCCTCTAAAATATTGATGGAAACCAGGTTTAATTGACTGTTTCAGTGTTGTACTTCATTACTACGTGATCCAATCCAGAAAAAGCCCAGGATCGAGCCCTCAAGTATGAGAAATATGCGAAAGAATGAGCCTGATGAGAGAAAATCCCAGACCTAACCTAGACCTAACATGAATTATTCTCTATAATATTGGTCGAAACCAGGTTTAATTGACTGATTCAGTGTGGTCCCACATTACTACGTGATCCAAACCAGAAAAAACCCAGGATCCGTTCAACAAGTATGTGAAGAATGTGAAATATGTGTCTGATGAGTGAAAATCCCGGGCCTAACCTAGACCTAACATGCGTTATCCTCAAAAATATTGATCGAAACGTGGTTTAATCGACTGTTTCAGTGTGGTGCCACATTACTATGTGATCCAAACCAGAAAAAAACCCAGGATCTGTTCAACGAGTATGTGAAGTGTGCGAAAGTATGAGGCTGATGAGGTCAAATCCCAGACCAATCCCAGACTTAACTTGCGTTATCCTCTAAAATATTGATCGAAACCAGGTTTAATCGACTGCTTCAGTGTGGTACCACATTACTACGTGATCCAAACCAGAAAAAACCCAGGATCAGTTCAACAAGTATAAGAAGAATGCGAAAGTATGAGTCTGATGGGTGAAAATCCCAGGGCTAAGCTAGACCTAACATGCGTTATCCTGTAAAATATTGATCCAAACCAGGTTTAATGGACTGTTTCAGTGTGGTACCACATTACTAAGTGATATAAGCCAGAAAAAACGCAGGATCCGTTCAACAAGTATGTGAGGAATGCGAAAGTATGATTCTGATGAGTGAAAATCTCAGGCCTAACCTAGACCTAACATGCGTTATCCTCAAAAATATTGGTCGAAACCTGGTTTAATCGACTGTTTCAGTTTGGTACGACATTACTACGTGATACAAACCAGAAAAAACCCAGGATCCGTTCAACAGGTATGTGAAGAATGCGAAAGAATGAGTCTGATGAGTGAAAATCCCAGGCCTAACCTAGACCTAACATGCGTTATCCTCTAAAATATTGAGCGAAACCAGGTTTAATGGACTGTTTCAGCGTGGTACCACATTACTACGTGATCCAATCCAGAAATAGCCCAGGATCTAGCCATGAAGTATGAGAAATATGCGATAGTAAGAGCCTGATGAGGGCAAATCCTAGATCTATCCCAGACCAAACTTGCGTTATCCTCTAAAATATTGATCGAAACCAGGTTTAATTGACTGTTTCAGCGTGGTACCACATTACTACGTGATACAATGCTGAAACAGCCCAGGATCTAGCCATGAAGTATGAGAAATATGCGAAAGTATGAGCCTGATGAGGGCATATCCTAGACGTAACCCAGACCTAACATGCGTTATCCTCTAAAATATTTATCAAGACCAGGTTTAATCGAATGTTTCAGTGTGGTACCACATTACTACGTGATCCAAACCAGACAAAAACCCAGGATCCGTTCAACAAGTATGTGAGGAATGCGAAAGTATGAGTCTGATGAGTGAAAATCCCAGGCCTAACCTAGACCTAACATGCGTTGTCCTCAAAAATATTGATCGAAACCTGGTTTAATCGACTGTTTCAGTG
Organism: Colletes latitarsis; assembly: GCF_051014445.1. Lineage (NCBI taxonomy): Eukaryota > Metazoa > Arthropoda > Insecta > Hymenoptera > Colletidae > Colletes > Colletes latitarsis. The sequence continues at coordinate 157,596 of NC_135142.1, forward strand.
TGGTACCACATTACTATGTGATCCAAACCAGTAAAAACCCAGGATCTGTTCAACGAGTATGTGAAGTGTGCGAAAGTATGAGTCTGATGAGGGCAAATCCCAGACCTATCCCAGACCTAACATGCGTTATCCTCTAAAATATTTATCAAGGCCAGGTTTAATTGATTGTTTCAGTGTGGACCCACATTACTACGTGATCCAAACCAGAAAAAACCCAGGATCCGTTCAACAGGTATGTGAAGAATGCGAAAGAATGAGTCTGATGAGTGAAAATCCCAGGCCTAACCTAGACCTAACATGCGTTATCCTAAAAAATATTGATCGAAACCTGGTTTAATCGACTGTTTCAGTGCGGTACCACATTACTATGTGTTCCAAACCAGAAGATAACCCAGGATCTGTTTAACGAGTATGTGAAGTGTGCGAAAGTATGAGTCTGATGAGCGCAAATCCCAGACCTATCCCAGACCTAACATGCGTTATCCTCTAAAATATTTATCAAGACCAGGTTTAATTGATTGTTTCAGTGTGGACCCACATAACTACGTGATCCAAACCAGAAAAAACCCAGGATCCGTTCAACAAGTATGTGAGGAATGCGAAAGTATGAGTCTGATGAGTAAAAATCCCAGGCCTAACCTAGACCTAACATGCGTTATCCTCAAAAATATTGATCGAAACCTGGTTTAATCGACTGTTTCAGTTTGGTACCACATTACTACGTGATACAAACCAGAAAAAACCAAGGATCTGTTCAACAAGTATGTGAGAAACGCGAAAGTATGAGCCTGATGAGGGCGAATCCCAGACCTATGCCAGACCTAACTTGCGTTATCCTCTAAAATATTGATCGAAACCAGGTTTAATTGACTGTTTCAGTGTGGTACCACATTACTACATGAACCAAACCAGAAAAAACCCAGGATACGTTCAACAAGTATGTGAACAATGCGAAAGTATGAGTCTCATGATCGAAAATCCGAGACCTAACCTAGACCTAACATGCGTTATCCTCTGAAATATTGATCCAAACCAGGTTTAATGGACTGTTTCAGTGTGGTACCACTTTACTACGTGATCCAAAGCAGAAAAAACCCTCGATCGGGTCAACATGTATGTTAAAACTGCGAAAGTATGACCCTGATCAGGGCAAATCCCAGGCCTAACCTAGACCTAACATGCGCTGTCCTCTAAAATATTGATGGAAACCAGGTTTAATTGACTGTTTCAGTGTTGTACTTCATTACTACGTGATCCAATCCAGAAAAAGCCCAGGATCTTGCCATCAAGTATGAGAAATATGCGAAAGTATGAGCCTGCTGGGGGCAAATCCTAGACCTAAGCCAAACCTAACATGCGTTCTCCTCTAAAATATTTATCAAGACCAGGTTTAATTGATTGATTCAGTGTGGTCCCACATTACTACGTGATCAAAACCAGAAAAAACCCAGGATCCGTTCAACAAGTATGTGAAGAATGCGAAATATGAGTCTGATGAGTGAAAATCCCGGGCCTAACCTAGACCTAACTTGCGTTATCCTCTAAAATATTGATCGAAACCAGGTTTAATCGACTGTTTCAGTGTGGTACCACATTACTACGTGATCCAAACCAGAAAAAACCCAGGATCAGTTCAACAAGTATAAGAAGAATGCGAAAGTATGAGTCTGATGGGTGAAAATCCCAGGGCTAACCTAGACCTAACATGCGTTATCCTCTAAAATATTGATCCAAACCAGGTTTAATGGACTGTTTCAGTTTGGTACCACATTACTACGTGATCCGAACCGGAAAAAACCCAGGATCAGTTCAACAAGTATGTGAAGAATGCGAAAGTATGAGTCTGATGAGGGCAAATCCCAGACCTATCCCAGACCTAACATGCGTTATCCTCTAAAATATATATCAAGACCAGGTTTAATTGATTGTTTCAGTGTGGACCCACATTACTACGTGATCCAAACCAGAAAAAACCCAGGATCCGTTCAAAAAGTATGTGAAGAATGCGAATGTATGAGTCTGATGAGTGAAAATCCCAGGCCTAACCTAGACCTAACATGCGTTATCCTCAAAAATATTGATCGAAACCTGGTTTAATCGACTGTTTCAGTGTGGTACCACATTACTATGTGATCCAAACCAGAAAATAACCCAGGATGTGTTCAGCGAGTATGTGAAGTGTGCGAAAGTATGAGTCTGATGAGGGCAAATCCTAGACCTATCCCAGACCTAACTTGCGTTATCCTCTAAAATATTTATCAAGACCAGGTTTAATTGATTCTTTCAGTGTGGACCCACATAACTACGTGATCCAAACCAGAAAAAACCCAGGATCCGTTCAACAAGTAGGTGAAAAACGCGAAAGTGTGAGCCTGATCAGTGAAAATCTCAGGCCTTACCTAGACCTAACTTGCGTTGTCCTCTAAAATATTGATGGAAACCAGGTTTCATTGACTGTTTCAGTGTGGTACTACGTTACTACGTCTTGCAATCCAGAAAAAGCCCAGGATATAGCCATCAAGTACGAGAAATATGCGAAAGAATGAGCCTGATGAGGGCTAATCCCAGACCTATCCCAGACCTAGCTTGCGTGATCCTCTAAAATATTGATCGAAACCAGGTTTAATTGACTGTTTTAGTGTGGTACCACATTACTATGTGATCCAAACCAGAAAATAACGCAGTATCCGTTCAACAAGTATGTGAAGTGTACGAAAGTATGAGCCTGATGAGAGCAAATCCCAGACCTAACCTAGACCTAACATGAATTATTCTCTAAAATATTGGTCGAAACCAGGTTTAATTGACTGTTTCAGTGTGGTCCCACATTACTACGTGACCCAAACCAGAAAAAACCCAGGATCCGTTCAACAAGTATGTGAAAAACGCGAAACTGTGAGCCTGATGAGGGCAAATCTTAGACCTAACCTTGACCTAACATGCGTTATCCTCTAAAATTTTTATCCAGACCAGGTTTAATTGAATGTTTCAGTGTGGTACCACATTACTATGTGATCCAATCCAGAAATAGCCCAGGATCTAGCCATGAAGTATGAGAAATATGCGAAAGTATGAGCCTGATGAGGGCAAATCCTAGACCTAATCCAGACCTAACATGCGTTATTCTCTAAAATATTTATCAAGACCAGGTTTAATTGAATGTTTCAGTGTGGTACCACATTACTACGTGATACAATGCAGAAACAGCCCAGGATCTAGCCATGAAGTATGAGAAATATGCGAAGGTATGAGCCTGATGAGGGCAAATCCTAGACGTAACCCAGACCTAACATGCGTTATCCTCTAAAATATTTATCAAGACCAGGTTTAATTGAATGTTTCAGTGTGGTACCACATTTCGACGTGATCCAAACCAGAAAAAACCCAGGATCCGTTCAACAAGTATGTGAAGAATGCGAAAGTATGAGTCTGATCAGTGAAAATCTCAGGCCTTACCTAGACCTAACTTGCGTTGTCCTCTAAAATATTTATCAAGACCAGGTTTCATTGACTGTTTCAGTGTGGTACTACATTACTACGTGATGCAATCCAGAAAAAGCCCAGGATCCGTTCAACAAGTATGAAGAAAGCGAAAGTATGAGTCTGATGAGGGCTAATCCCAGACCTATCCCAGACATAACATGCGTTATCCTCAAAAATATTGATCGAAACCAGGTTTAATCGGCTGTCTCAGTGTGGTACCACATTACTTCGTGATCCAAACTAGATAAAAACCCAGGATCTCGTCAACGAGTATGTGAAGTGTGCGAAAGTATGAGTCTGATGAGGGCAAATCCCAGACCTATCCCAGATCTAACATGCGTTATCCTATAAAATATTTATCAAGACCAGGTTTAATTGATTGTTTCAGTGTGGGCCCACATTACTACGTGATCCAAACCAGAAAAAACCCAGGATCTGTTCGACAAGTATGTGAAAAACGCGAAACTGTGAGCCTGATGAGGGCAAATCTCAGACCTAACCTTGACCTAACATGCGTTATCCTCTAAAATTTTTATCCAGACCAGGTTTCATTGAATGTTTCAGTGTGGTACCACTTTACTACGTGATCCAATCCAGAAATAGCCCAGAATCTAGACATGAAGTATGAGAAATATGCGAAAGTATGAGCCTGATGTGGGCAAATCCTAGACCTAACCCAGACCTAACATGCGTTATTCTCTAAAATATTTATCAAGACCAGGTTTAATTGAATGTTTCAGTGTGGTACCACATTACTATGTGATCCAAACCAGAAAATAACGCAGGATCTGTTCAACGAGTATGTGAAGTGTACGAAAGTATGAGCCTGATGAGAGCAAATCCCAGACCTAACCTAGACCTAACATGAATTATTCTCTAAAATATTGGTCGAAACCAGGTTTAATTGACTGTTTCAGTGTGGTCCCACATTACTACGTGACCCAAACCAGAAAAAACCCAGGATCCGCTCAACAAGTATGTGAAAAACGCGAAACTGTGAGCCTGATGAGGGCAAATCTTAGACCTAACCCAGACCTAAGATGCTTTATCCTCTCAAATATTTATCCAGAACAGGTTTCATTGAATGTTCCAGTGTGGTACCACTTTACTACGTGATCCAATCCAGAAATAGCCCAGGATCTAGCCATGAAGTATGAGAAATATGCGATAGTAAGAGCCTGATGAGGGCAAATCCTAGACCTATCCCAGACCTAGCTTGCGTGATCCTGTAAAATATTGATCGAAACCAGGTTTAATTGACTGTTTTAGTGTGGTACCACATTACTACGTGGTCCAAACCAGAAAAAACCCAGGATCTGTTTAACAAGTATGTGAAAAACGCGAAACTGTGAGCCTGATGAGGGCAAATCTTAGACCTAACCCAGACCTAAGATGCTTTATCCTCTAAAATATTTATCCAGAACAGGTTTCATTGAATGTTTCAGTGTGGTACCACTTTACTACGTGATCCAATCCAGAAATAGCCCAGGATCTAGCCATGAAGTATGAGAAATATGCGATAGTAAGAGCCTGATGAGGGCAAATCCTAGACCTATCCCAGACCTAACTTGCGTTATCCTCTAAAATATTGATCGAAACCAGGTTTAATTGACTGTTTCAGCGTGGTACCACATTACTACGTGATACAATGCATAAACAGCCCAGGATGTAGCCATGAAGTATGAGAAATATGCGAAAGTATGAGCCTGATGAGGGCAAATCCTAGACGTAACCCAGACCTAACATGCGTTATCCTCTAAGATATTTATCAAGACCAGGTTTAATTGAATGTTTCAGTGTGGTACCACATTACTACGTGATCCAAACCAGACAAAAACCCAGGATCCGTTCAACAAGTATGTGAAGAATGCGAATTTATGAGTCTGATCAGTGAAAATCTCAGGCCTTACCTAGACCTAACTCGCGTTGTCCTCTAAAATATTGATGGAAACCAGGTTTCATTGACTGCTTCAGTGTGGTACTACATTACTACGTGATGCAATCCAGAAAAAGCCCAGGATCCGTTCAACAAGTATGTGAAGAAAGCGAAAGTATGAGTCTGATGAGGGCTAATCCCAGACCTATCCCAGACCTAACATGCGTTATCCTCAAAAATATTGATCGAAACCAGGTTTAATCGACTGTTTCAGTGTGGTACCACATTACTGCGTGATCCAAACTAGAAAAAAACCCAGGATCTCGCCAACGAGTATGTGAAGTGTGCGAAAGTATGAGTCTAACCCAGACCTATCCCAGACCTAACATGCGTTATCCTCTAAAATGTTTATCAAGACCAGGTTTAATTGAATGTTTCAGTGTGGTACCACATTACTACGGGATCCAAACCAGAAAAAACCCAGGATCTGTTCAACAAGTATGTGAAAAACGCGAAAGTATAAGCCTGATGAGGTCAAATCCCAGACCAATCCCAGACTTAACTTTCGTTATCCTCTAAGATATTGATCGAAACCAGGTTTAATCGACTGTTTCAGTGTGGTACCACATTACTACGTGATCCAAACCACAAAAAACCCAGGATCTGTTCGACAAGTATGTGGAAAACGCGAAACTGTGAGCCTGATAAGGGCAAATCTTAGACCTAACCTTGACCTAACATACGTTATCCTCAAAAATATTGATCGAAACCAGGTTTAATCGACTGTTTCAGTGTGGTACCACATTACTGCGTGATCCAAACTAGAAAAAAACCCAGGATCTCGTCAACGAGTATGTGAAGTATGCGTAAGTATGAGTCTAACCCAGACCTAACCTAGACCTAACATGAATTATTCTCTAAAATATTGATCGAAACCAGGTTTAATTGACTGTTTCAGTGTGGTCCCACATTACTACGTGATCCAAACCACAAAAAACCCAGGATCTGTTCGACAAGTATGTGAAAAACGCGTAACTGTGAGCCTGATAAGGGCAAATCTTAGACCTAACCTTGACCTAACATGCGTTATCCTCTAAAATTTTTATCCAGACCAGGTTTCATTGAATGTTTCAGTGTGGTACCACTTTACTACGTGATCCAATCCAGAAATAGCCCAAGATCTAGCCATGAAGTATGAGAAATATGCGAAAGTATGAGTCTGATGAGTGAAAATCCCAGGCCTAACCTAGACCTAACATGCGTTATCCTCAAAAATATTGATCGAAACCTGGTTTAATCGACTGTTTCAGTGTGGTACCACATTACTATGTGATCCAAACCAGAAAATAACCCAGGATGTGTTCAGCGAGTATGTGAAGTGTGCGAAAGTATGAGTCTGATGAGGGCAAATCCTAGACCTATCCCAGACCTAACTTGCGTTATCCTCTAAAATATTTATCAAGACCAGGTTTAATTGATTCTTTCAGTGTGGACCCACATAACTACGTGATCCAAACCAGAAAAAACCCAGGATCCGTTCAACAAGTAGGTGAAAAACGCGAAAGTGTGAGCCAGATCAGTGAAAATCTCAGGCCTTACCTAGACCTAACTTGCGTTGTCCTCTAAAATATTGATGGAAACCAGGTTTCATTGACTGTTTCAGTGTGGTACTACGTTACTACGTCTTGCAATCCAGAAAAAGCCCAGGATATAGCCATCAAGTACGAGAAATATGCGAAAGAATGAGCCTGATGAGGGCTAATCCCAGACCTATCCCAGACCTAGCTTGCGTGATCCTCTAAAATATTGATCGAAACCAGGTTTAATTGACTGTTTTAGTGTGGTACCACATTACTATGTGATCCAAACCAGAAAATAACGCAGTATCCGTTCAACAAGTATGTGAAGTGTACGAAAGTATGAGCCTGATGAGAGCAAATCCCAGACCTAACCTAGACCTAACATGAATTATTCTCTAAAATATTGGTCGAAACCAGGTTTAATTGACTGTTTCAGTGTGGTCCCACATTACTACGTGACCCAAACCAGAAAAAACCCAGGATCCGTTCAACAAGTATGTGAAAAACGCGAAACTGTGAGCCTGATGAGGGCAAATCTTAGACCTAACCTTGACCTAACATGCGTTATCCTCTAAAATTTTTATCCAGACCAGGTTTAATTGAATGTTTCAGTGTGGTACCACATTACTATGTGATCCAATCCAGAAATAGCCCAGGATCTAGCCATGAAGTATGAGAAATATGCGAAAGTATGAGCCTGATGAGGGCAAATCCTAGACCTAATCCAGACCTAACATGCGTTATTCTCTAAAATATTTATCAAGACCAGGTTTAATTGAATGTTTCAGTGTGGTACCACATTACTACGTGATACAATGCAGAAACAGCCCAGGATCTAGCCATGAAGTATGAGAAATATGCGAAGGTATGAGCCTGATGAGGGCAAATCCTAGACGTAACCCAGACCTAACATGCGTTATCCTCTAAAATATTTATCAAGACCAGGTTTAATTGAATGTTTCAGTGTGGTACCACATTTCGACGTGATCCAAACCAGAAAAAACCCAGGATCCGTTCAACAAGTATGTGAAGAATGCGAAAGTATGAGTCTGATCAGTGAAAATCTCAGGCCTTACCTAGACCTAACTTGCGTTGTCCTCTAAAATATTTATCAAGACCAGGTTTCATTGACTGTTTCAGTGTGGTACTACATTACTACGTGATGCAATCCAGAAAAAGCCCAGGATCCGTTCAACAAGTATGAAGAAAGCGAAAGTATGAGTCTGATGAGGGCTAATCCCAGACCTATCCCAGACATAACATGCGTTATCCTCAAAAATATTGATCGAAACCAGGTTTAATCGGCTGTCTCAGTGTGGTACCACATTACTTCGTGATCCAAACTAGATAAAAACCCAGGATCTCGTCAACGAGTATGTGAAGTGTGCGAAAGTATGAGTCTGATGAGGGCAAATCCCAGACCTATCCCAGATCTAACATGCGTTATCCTATAAAATATTTATCAAGACCAGGTTTAATTGATTGTTTCAGTGTGGGCCCACATTACTACGTGATCCAAACCAGAAAAAACCCAGGATCTGTTCGACAAGTATGTGAAAAACGCGAAACTGTGAGCCTGATGAGGGCAAATCTCAGACCTAACCTTGACCTAACATGCGTTATCCTCTAAAATTTTTATCCAGACCAGGTTTCATTGAATGTTTCAGTGTGGTACCACTTTACTACGTGATCCAATCCAGAAATAGCCCAGAATCTAGACATGAAGTATGAGAAATATGCGAAAGTATGAGCCTGATGTGGGCAAATCCTAGACCTAACCCAGACCTAACATGCGTTATTCTCTAAAATATTTATCAAGACCAGGTTTAATTGAATGTTTCAGTGTGGTACCACATTACTATGTGATCCAAACCAGAAAATAACGCAGGATCTGTTCAACGAGTATGTGAAGTGTACGAAAGTATGAGCCTGATGAGAGCAAATCCCAGACCTAACCTAGACCTAACATGAATTATTCTCTAAAATATTGGTCGAAACCAGGTTTAATTGACTGTTTCAGTGTGGTCCCACATTACTACGTGACCCAAACCAGAAAAAACCCAGGATCCGCTCAACAAGTATGTGAAAAACGCGAAACTGTGAGCCTGATGAGGGCAAATCTTAGACCTAACCCAGACCTAAGATGCTTTATCCTCTCAAATATTTATCCAGAACAGGTTTCATTGAATGTTCCAGTGTGGTACCACTTTACTACGTGATCCAATCCAGAAATAGCCCAGGATCTAGCCATGAAGTATGAGAAATATGCGATAGTAAGAGCCTGATGAGGGCAAATCCTAGACCTATCCCAGACCTAGCTTGCGTGATCCTGTAAAATATTGATCGAAACCAGGTTTAATTGACTGTTTTAGTGTGGTACCACATTACTACGTGGTCCAAACCAGAAAAAACCCAGGATCTGTTTAACAAGTATGTGAAAAACGCGAAACTGTGAGCCTGATGAGGGCAAATCTTAGACCTAACCCAGACCTAAGATGCTTTATCCTCTAAAATATTTATCCAGAACAGGTTTCATTGAATGTTTCAGTGTGGTACCACTTTACTACGTGATCCAATCCAGAAATAGCCCAGGATCTAGCCATGAAGTATGAGAAATATGCGATAGTAAGAGCCTGATGAGGGCAAATCCTAGACCTATCCCAGACCTAACTTGCGTTATCCTCTAAAATATTGATCGAAACCAGGTTTAATTGACTGTTTCAGCGTGGTACCACATTACTACGTGATACAATGCATAAACAGCCCAGGATGTAGCCATGAAGTATGAGAAATATGCGAAAGTATGAGCCTGATGAGGGCAAATCCTAGACGTAACCCAGACCTAACATGCGTTATCCTCTAAGATATTTATCAAGACCAGGTTTAATTGAATGTTTCAGTGTGGTACCACATTACTACGTGATCCAAACCAGACAAAAACCCAGGATCCGTTCAACAAGTATGTGAAGAATGCGAATTTATGAGTCTGATCAGTGAAAATCTCAGGCCTTACCTAGACCTAACTCGCGTTGTCCTCTAAAATATTGATGGAAACCAGGTTTCATTGACTGCTTCAGTGTGGTACTACATTACTACGTGATGCAATCCAGAAAAAGCCCAGGATCCGTTCAACAAGTATGTGAAGAAAGCGAAAGTATGAGTCTGATGAGGGCTAATCCCAGACCTATCCCAGACCTAACATGCGTTATCCTCAAAAATATTGATCGAAACCAGGTTTAATCGACTGTTTCAGTGTGGTACCACATTACTGCGTGATCCAAACTAGAAAAAAACCCAGGATCTCGCCAACGAGTATGTGAAGTGTGCGAAAGTATGAGTCTAACCCAGACCTATCCCAGACCTAACATGCGTTATCCTCTAAAATGTTTATCAAGACCAGGTTTAATTGAATGTTTCAGTGTGGTACCACATTACTACGGGATCCAAACCAGAAAAAACCCAGGATCTGTTCAACAAGTATGTGAAAAACGCGAAAGTATAAGCCTGATGAGGTCAAATCCCAGACCAATCCCAGACTTAACTTTCGTTATCCTCTAAGATATTGATCGAAACCAGGTTTAATCGACTGTTTCAGTGTGGTACCACATTACTACGTGATCCAAACCACAAAAAACCCAGGATCTGTTCGACAAGTATGTGGAAAACGCGAAACTGTGAGCCTGATAAGGGCAAATCTTAGACCTAACCTTGACCTAACATACGTTATCCTCAAAAATATTGATCGAAACCAGGTTTAATCGACTGTTTCAGTGTGGTACCACATTACTGCGTGATCCAAACTAGAAAAAAACCCAGGATCTCGTCAACGAGTATGTGAAGTATGCGTAAGTATGAGTCTAACCCAGACCTAACCTAGACCTAACATGAATTATTCTCTAAAATATTGATCGAAACCAGGTTTAATTGACTGTTTCAGTGTGGTCCCACATTACTACGTGATCCAAACCACAAAAAACCCAGGATCTGTTCGACAAGTATGTGAAAAACGCGTAACTGTGAGCCTGATAAGGGCAAATCTTAGACCTAACCTTGACCTAACATGCGTTATCCTCTAAAATTTTTATCCAGACCAGGTTTCATTGAATGTTTCAGTGTGGTACCACTTTACTACGTGATCCAATCCAGAAATAGCCCAAGATCTAGCCATGAAGTATGAGAAATATGCGAAAGTATGAGCCTGATGAGGGCAAATCCTAGACCTAACCCAGACCTAACATGCGTTATTCTCTAAAATATTTATCAAGACCAGGTTTAATTGAATGTTTCAGTGTGGTACCACATTACTACGTGTTCCAAACCAGAAAAAATCCAGGATCCGTTCAACAAGTATGTGAAGAAGGCGAAAGTATGAGTCTGATCAGTGAAAATCTCAGGCCTTACCTAGACCTAACTTGCGTTGTCCTCTAAAATATTGATGGAAACCAGGTTTCATTGACTGTTTCAGTGTGGTACTACAGTACTACGTAATGCAATCCAGAAAACGCACATGATCTAGCCATCAAGTATGAGAAATATGCGAAAGAATGAGCCTAATGAGAGCAAATCCCAGGCCTAACCTAGACCTAACATGCGTTGTCCTCAAAAATATTGATCGAAACCTGGTTTAATCGACTGTTTCAGTGTGGTACCACATTACTATGTGATCCAAACCAGAAAATAACCCAGGATCTGTTCAACGAGTATGTGAAGTGTGCGAAAGTATGACTCTGATGAGGGCAAATCCCATACCTATCCCAGACCTAACATGCATTATCCTATAAAATATTTATCAAGACCAGGTTTAATTGATTGTTTCAGTGTGGACCCACATTACTACCTGATCCAAACCAGAAAAAACCCAGGATCCGTTCAACAAGTATGTGAAGAATGCGAAAGTATGAGTCTGATGAGTGAAAATCCCAGGCCTGACCTAGACCTAACATGCGTTATCCTCTAAAATATTGAGCGAAACCAGGCTTAATGGACTGTTTCAGTGTGGTACCACACTACTACGGGATCCAAACCAGAAAAAACCCAGGATCTGTTCAACAAGTATGTGAAGTGTGCGAAAGTATGAGTCTGATGAGGTCAAATCCCAGACCAATCCCAGACTTAACTTGCGTTATCCTCTAAAATATTGATCGGAACCAGGTTTAATCGACTGTTTCAGTGTGGTACCACATTACTACGTGATCCAAACCAGAAAAAACCCAGGATCAGTTCAACAAGTATGACAAGAATGCGAAAGTATGAGTCTGATGAGTGAAAATCCCAGGGCTAACCTAGACCTAACATGCGTTATCCTCTAATATATTGATCCAAACCAGGTTTAATTGACTGTTTCAGCGTGGTACCACTTTACTACGTGATCCAAAGCAGAAAAAACCCTCGGTCAGGTCAACATATATGTTAAAACTGCGAAAGTATGACCCTGATGAGGGCAAATCCCAGGCCTAACCTAGACCTAACTTGCGTTATCCTCTAAAATATTGATCAAAACCAGGTTTAATCGACTGTTTCAGTGTGGTACCACATTACTATGTGATCCAAACCAGAAAGTAACCCAGGATCTGTTCAACGAGTATGTGAAGTGTGCGAAAGTATGAGTCTGATGAGGCCAAATCCCAGGCCAATCCCAGACTTAACTTGCGTTATCCTCTAAAATATTGATCGAAACCAGGTTTAATCGACTGTTTCAGTGTGGTACCACATTACTACGTGATCCAAACCAGAAAAAACCCAGGATCAGTTCAACAAGTATGACAAGAATGCGAAAGTATGAGTCTGATGAGTGAAAATCCCAGGCCTAACCTAGACCTAACATGCGTTATCCTCAAAAATATTGATCGAAACCTGGTTTAATCGACTGTTTCAGTGCGGTGCCACATTACTATGTGATCCAAACCAGAAAGTAACCCAGGATCTGTTCAACGAGTATGTGTAGTGTGCGAAAGTATGAGTCTGATGAGGCCAAATCCCAGGCCAATCCCAGACTTAACTTGCGTTATCCTCTAAAATATTGATCGAAACCAGGTTTAATCGACTGTTTCAGTGTGGTACCACATTACTACGTGATCCAAACCAGAAAAAACCCAGGATCAGTTCAACAAGTATGACAAGAATGCGAAAGTATGAGTCTGATGAGTGAAAATCCCAGGGCTAACCTAGACCTAACATGCGTTATCCTCTAATATATTGATCCAAACCAGGTTTAATTGACTGTTCCAGCGTGGTACCACATTACTACGTGATACAATCCAGAAACTGCCCAGGATCTAGCCGTGAAGTATGAGAAATATGCGAAAGTATGAGCCTGATGAGGGCAAATCCTAGACCTAACCCAAACCTAACATGCGTTATCCTCTAAAATATTTATCAAGACCAGGTTTAATTGAATGTTTCAGTGTGGTACCACTTTACTACGTGATCCAAAGCAGAAAAAACCCTCGGTCAGGTCAACATATATGTTAAAACTGCGAAAGTATGACCCTGATGAGGGCAAATCCCAGGCCTAACCTAGACCTAACTTGCGTTATCCTCTAAAATATTGATCAAAACCAGGTTTAATCGACTGTTTCAGTGTGGTACCACATTACTACACATCCAAACCAGAAAAAACCCAGGATCCGTTCAACAAGTATGTGAAGAATGCGTAAGTATGAGTCTGAAGAGTGAAAATTCCAGACCTAACCTAGACCTAACATGCGTTATCCTCTAAAATATTGATGGAAACCAGGTTTCATTGACTGTTTCAGTGTGGTACCACATTACTATGTGATCCAAACCAGAAAATAACCCAGGATCTGTTCAACGAGTATGTGAAGTGTGCGAAAGTATGAGTCTGATGAGGTCAAATCCCAGATCTATCCCAAACCTAACTATGCGTTATCCTCTAAAATATTGATCAAAATCAGGTTTAATCGACTGTTTCAGTGTGGTACCACATTACTATGTGATCCAAACCAGAAAATAACCCAGGATCTGTTCAACGAGTAAGTGAAGTGTGCGAAAGTATGAGTCTGATGAGGTCAAATCCCAGACCAATCCCAGACTTAACTTGCGTTATCCTCTAAGATACTGATCGAAACCAGGTTTAATCGACTGTTTCAGTGTGGTATCACATGACTACGTGATCCAAACCAGAAAAAACCCAGGATCCGTTCAACAAGTATGTGAAGAATGCGAAAGTATGAGTCTCATGAGTGAAAATCCCAGGCCTAACCTAGACCTAACATGCGTTATCCTCAAAAATATTGATCGAAACCTGGTTTAATCGACTGTTTCAGTGTGGTACCACATTACTATGTGATCCAAACCAGAAAATAACCCTGGATCTGTTCAACGAGTATGTGAAGTGTGCGAAAGTATGAGTCTGATGAGGGCAAATCCCAGACCTATCCCAGACCTAACATGCGTTATCCTCTAAAATATTTATCAAGACCAGGTTTAATTGATTGTTTCAGTGTGGACCCACATTACTACGTGATCCAAACCAGAAAAAACCCAGGATCCGTTCAACAAGTATGTGAAGAATGCGAAAGTATGAGTCTGATGAGTGAAAAAACCAGGCCTGACCTAGACCTAACATGCGTTATCCACTAAAACATTGAGCGAAACCAGGTTTAATGGACTGTTTCAGTGTGGTACCACACTACTACGGGATCCAAACCAGAAAAAACCCAGGATCTGTTCAACAAGTATGTGAAAAACGCGAAAGTATGAGCCTGATGAGGGCAAATCCCGGACCTATCCCAGACCTAACTTGCGTTATCCTCTAAAATATTCATCGAAACCAGGTTTAATTGAATGTTTCAGTGTGGTATCACACTACTACGTGACCCAAACCAGAAAAAACCCAGGATCTGTTCAACAAGTATATGAAAAACGCGAAAGTATGAGCCTGATGAGGGCAAATCCCGGACCTATCCCAGACCTAACTTGCGTTATCCTCTAAAATATTCATCGAAACCAGGTTTAATCGACTGTTTCAGTGTGGTACCACATTACTATGTGATCCAAACCAGAAAATAACCCAGGATCCGTTCAACAAGTATGTGAAGAATGCGAAAGTATGAGTCTGATGAGGGCAAATCCCAGACCTATCCCAGACCTAACATGCGTTATCCTCTAAAATATTTATCAAGACCAGATTTAATTGATTGTTTCAGTGTGGAACCACATTACTACGTGATCCTAACCAGAAAAAACCCAGGATCCGTTCAACAAGTATGTGAAGAATGCGAAAGTATGAGTCTGATGAGTGAAAATCCCAGGCCTAACCTAGACCTAACATGCGTTATCCTCAAAAATATTGATCGAAACCTGGTTTAATCGACTGTTTCAGTGTGGTACCACACTACTATGTGATCCAAACCAGAAAAAACCCAGGATCCGTTCAACAAGTATGTGAAGAATGCGAAAGTATGAGTCTCATGAGCGAAGATCCCAGACCTAACCTAGACCTAACTTGCGTTATCCTCCAAAATATTGATCGAAACCAGGTTTAATTGACAGTTTTAGTGTGGTACCACATTACTACGTGATCCAAACCAGAAAAAACCCAGGATCTGTTCAACAAGTATGTGAAAAACGCGAAACTGTGAGCCTGATGAGTGCAAATCTTAGACCTAACCCAGACCTAAGATGCGTTATCCTCTAAAATATTTATCCAGACCAGGTTTCATTGAATGTTTCAGTGTGGTACCACTTTACTGCGTGATCCAATCCAGAAATAGCCCAGGATCTAGCCATGAAGTATGAGAAATATGCGATAGTATGAGTCTGATGAGGGCAAATCCCAGACCTATCCCAGACCTAACATGCGTTATCCTCTAAAATATTTATCAAGACCAGATTTAATTGATTGTTTCAGTGTGGACCCACATTACTACGTGATCCAAACCAGAAAAAACCCAGGATCCGTTCAACAAGTATGTGAAGAATGCGAAAGTATGAGTCTGATGAGTGAAAATCCCAGGCCTAACCTAGACCTAACATGCGTTATCATCAAAAATATTGATCGAAACCTGGTTTAATCGACTGTTTCATTGTGGTACCACATTACTATGTGATCCAAACCAGAAAATAACCCAGGATCAGTTCAACGAGTATGTGAAGTGTGCGAAAGTATGAGTCTGATGAGGTCAAATCCCAGACCTATCCCAGACCTAACATGCGTTATCGTCTAAAATATTGATCGAAACCAGGTTTAATTGACTGTTTCAGCGTGGTACCACATTACTACGTGATACAATGCAGAAACAGCCCAGGATCTAGCCATGAAGTATGAGAAATATTTGCAAAAATATGAGCCTGATGAGGGCAAATCCTAGACGTAACCCAGACCTAACATGCGTTATCCTCTAAAATATTTATGAAGACCAGGTTTAATTGAATGTTTCAGTGTGGTGCCACATTACTACGTGATCCAAACCAGAAAAAACCCAGGATCCGTTCAACAAGTATGTGAAGAATGCGAATGTATGAGTCTGATCAGTGAAAATCTCAGGCCTTACCTAGACCTAACTTGCGTTGTCCTCTAAAATATTGATGGAAACCTGGTTTAATCGACTGTTTCTGTGTGGAACCACATTACCATGTGATCCAAACCAGAAAATAACCTAGGATCTGTTCAACGAGTATGTGAAGTGTGCGAAAGTATGAGTCTGATGAGGGCAAATCCCAGACCTATCCCAGACCTAACTTGCGTTATCCTCTAAAATATTTATCAAGACCAGGTTTAATTGATTGTTTCAGTGTGGACCCACATTACTACGTGATCCAAACCAGAAAAAACCCAGGATCCGTTCAACAGGTATGTGAAGAATGCGAAAGTATGATTCTGATGAGTGAAAAAACCAGGCCTGACCTAGACCTAACATGCATTATCCTCTAAAATATTGAGCGAAACCAGGTTTAATGGACTGTTTCAGTGTGGTACCACACTACTACGGGATCCAAACCAGAAAAAACCGAGGATCTGTTCAACAAGTATGTGAAAAACGCGACAGTATGAGTCTGATGAGGTCAAATCCCAGACCAATCCCAGACTTAACTTGCGTTATCCTCTAAGATATTGATCGAAACCAGGTTAAATCGACCGTTTCAGTGTGGTACCACATTACTACGTGATCCAAACCAGAAAAAACCCAGGACCAGTTCAGCAAGTATGAGAAGAATGCGAAAGTATGAGTCTGATGAGTGAAAATCCCAGGGCTAACCTAGACCTAACATGCATTATCCTCAAAAATATTGATCCAAACCAGGTTTAATGGACTGTTTCAGTGTGGTACCACATTACTACGTGATACAAACCAGAAAAAACCCAGGATCCGTTCAACAGGTATGTGAGGAATGCGAATGTATGAGTCTGATGAGTGAAAATCCCAGGCCTTACCTAGACCTAACTTGCGTTATCCTCTAAAATATTTATCAAGACCAGGTTTAATTGATTGTTTCAGTGTGGACCCACATTACTACGTGATCCAAACCAGAAAAAACCCAGGATCAGTTCAACAAGTATAAGAAGAATGCGAAAGTATGAGCCTGATGAAGGCAAATCCCGGACCTATCCCAGACCTAACTTGCGTTATCCTCTAAAATATTGAGCGAAACCAGGTTTAATTGACTGTTTCAGTGCTGTACTTCATTACTACGTGATGCAATCCAGAAAAAGCTCAGGATCTAGCCATCAAGTATGAGAAATATGCGAAAGAATGAGCCTGATGAGAGCAAATCCCAGACCTATCCCAGACCGAACTTGCGTTATCCTCCAAAATATTGATCGAAACCAGGTTTAATTGACTGTTTTAGTGTGGTACCACATTACTACGTGATCCAAACCAGAAAAAACCCAGGATCTGTTCAACAAGTATGTGAAAAACGCGAAACTGTGAGCCTGATGAGTGCAAATCTTAGACCTAACCCAGACCTAAGATGCGTTATCCTCTAAAATATTTATCCAGACCAGGTTTCATTGAATGTTTCAGTGTGGTACCACTTTACTGCGTGATCCAATCCAGAAATAGCCCAGGATCTAGCCATGAAGTATGAGAAATATGCGATAGTAAGAGCCTGATGAGGGCAAATCCTAGACCTATCCCAGACCTAACTTGCGTTATCCTCTAAAGTATTGATCGAAACCAGGTTTAATTGACTGTTTCAGCGTGGTACCACATTACTACATGAAACAATGCAGAAACAGCCCAGGATCTAGCCATGAAGTATGAGAAATATGCGAAAATATGAGCCTGATGAGGGCAAATCCTAGACGTAACCCAGACCTAACATGCGTTATCCTCTAAAATATTTATCAAGACCAGGTTTAATAGAATGTTTCAGTGTGGTACCACATTACTACGTGATCCAAACCAGAAAAAACCCAGGATCCGTTCAACAAGTATGTGAAGAATGCGAATGTATGAGTCTGATCAGTGAAAATCTCAGGCCTTACCTAGACCTAACTTGCGTTGTGTTCTAAAATATTGATGGAAACCAGGTTTCGTTGACTGTTTCAGTGTGGTACTACGTTACTACGTGATGCAATCCAGAAAAAGCACAGGATCTAGCCATCAAGTATGAGACATATGCGAAAGAATGAGCCTGATGAGAGCAAATCCCAGACCTAACCTAGACCTAACATGTGTTATCCTCTAAAATATTGAGCGAAACCAGGTTTAATGGACGGTTTCAGTGTGGTACCACACTACTTCGTGATCCAAACCAGAAAAAACCCAGGATCTGTTCAACAAGTATATGAAAAACGCGAAACTGTGAGCCTGATGAGGGCAAATCTTAGACCTATCCCAGACCTAAGATGCGTTGTCCTCTAAAATATTTATCCAGACCAGGTTTCATTGAATGTTTCAGTGTGGTACCACTTTACTACGTGATCCAATTCAGAAATGGCCCAGGATCTAGCCTTGAAGTATGAGAAATATGCGAAAGTATGAGCCTGATGAGGGCAAATCCTAGACCTAACCCAGACCTAACATGCGTCATCCTCTAAAATATTTATCAAGACCAGGTTTAATTGAATGTTTCAGTGTGGTACCACATTACTATGTGATCCAAACCAGAAAATAACGCAGGATCTGTTCAACGAGTATGTGAAGTGTGCGAAAGTATGAGCCTGATGAGGGCAAATCCCAGACCTATCCCAGACCTAAGATGCGTTGTCCTCTAAAATATTTATCAAGACCAGGTTTAATTGAATGTTTCAGTGTGGTACCACTTTACTACGTGATCCAATTCAGAAATAGCCCAGGATCTAGCCTTGAAGTATGAGAAATATGCGAAAGTATGAGTCTGATGAGTGAAAATCCCAGGCCTGACCTAGACCTAACATGCGTTATCGTCTACAATATTGAGCGAAACCAGGGTTAATGGACTGTTTCAGTGTGGTACCACTCTACTACGTGATCCAAACCAGAAAAAACCCAGGATCCGTTCAACAAGTATGTGAAGTGTGCGAAACTATGAGCCTGATGAGAGCAAATCCCAGACCTAACCTAGACCTAACATGAATTATTCTCTAAAATATTGGTCGAAACCAGGTTTAATTGACTATTTCAGTGTGGTCCCACATTACTACGTGACCCAAACCAGAAAAAACCCAGGATCTGTTCAACTAGTATGTGAAAAACGCGAAAGTATGAGCCTGATGAGGGCAAATCCCAGACCTATCCCAGACCTAACATGCGTTATCCTCTAAAATATTTATCAAGACCAGGTATAATTGATTGTTTCGGTGTGGACCCACATTACTACGTGATCCAAACCAGAAAATAACCCAGGATCTGTTCAACGAGTATGTGAAGTGTGCGAAAGTATGAGTCTGATCAGGACAAATCCCAGACCTAGCCCAGACCTAACATGCGTTATCCTCTAAAATATTTATCAAGACCAGGTTTAATTGATTGTTTCAGTGTGGACCCACATTACTACGTGTTCCAAACCAGAAAAAACCCAGGATCCGTTCAACAAGTATGTGAAGAATGCGAAAGTATGAGTCTGATGAGTGAAAATCCCAGGGCTAACCTAGACCTAACATGCGTTATCCTCAAAAATATTGATCGAAACCTGGTTTAATCGACTGTTTCAGTGTGGTACCACATTACTATGTGATCCAAACCAGAAAATAACCCAGGATCTGTTCAACGAGTATGTGAAGTGTGCGAAAGTATGAGTCTGATGAGGTCAAATCCCAGACCAATCCCAGACTTAACTTGCGTTATCCTCTAAAATATTGATCGAAACCAGGTTTAATCGACTGTTTCAGTGTGGTACCACATTACTACGTGATCCAAACGAGAAAAAACCCAGGATCAGTTCAACAAGTATAAGAAGAATGCGAAAGTATGAGTCTGATGAGTGAAAATCCCAGGGCTAACCTAGACCTAACATGCGTTATCCTCTAAAATATTAATCCAAACCAGGTTTAATGGACTGTTTCAGTGTGGTACCACATTACTACGTGATCCAAACCAGAAAAAACCCAGGATCAGTTCAACAAGTATAAGAAGAATGCGAAAGTATGACCCTGATGAGGGCAAATCCCGGACCTATCCCAGACCTAACTTGCGTTATCCTCTAAAATATTCATCGAAACCAGGTTTAATCGACTGTTTCAGTGTGGTACCACATTACTATGTGATCCAAACCAGAAGATAACCCAGGATCTGTTCAACGAGTATGTGAGGTGTGCGAAAGTATGAGTCTGATGAGGGCAAATCCCAGACCTATCCCAGACCTAACTTGCGTTATCCTCTAAAATATTGAGCGAAACCAGGTTTAATGGACTGTTTCAGTGTGGTACCACACTACTACGGGATCCAAACCAGAAAAACCCCAGGATCTGTTCAACAAGTATGTGAAAAACGCGACAGTATGAGCCTGATGAGGGCAAATCCCAGACCTATCCCAGACCTAAAATGCGTTGTCCTCTAAAATATTGATGGAAACCAGGTTTAATTGACTATTTCAGTGCTGTACTTCATTACTACGTGACGCAATCCAGAAAAAGCCCAGGATCTAGCCATGAAGTATGAGAAATATGCGAAAGTATGAGCCTGATGAGGGCAAATCCTGGACGTAACCCAGACCTAACATGCGTTATCCTCTAAAATATTTATCAAGACCAGGTTTAATAGAATGTTTCAGTGTGGTACCACATTACTACGTGATCCAAACCAGAAAAAACCCAGGATCCGTTCAACAAGTATGTGAAGAATGCGAATGTATGAGTCTGATCAGTGAAAATCTCAGGCCTTACCTAGACCTAACTTGCGTTGTCCTCTAAAATATTGATGGAAACCGGGTTTCATTGACTGTTTCAGTGTGGTACTACATTACTACGTGATGCAATCCAGAAAAAGCGCAGGATCTAGCCATCAAGTATGAGAAATATGGGAAAGAATGAGCCGGATGAGAGCAAATCCCAGACCTAACCTAGACCTAACATGCGTTATCCTCTAAAATAATGAGCGAAACCAGGTTTAATGGACGGTTTCAGCGTGGTACCACTTTACTACGTGATCCAATTCAGAAACAGCCCAGGATCTAGCCATGAAGTACGAGAAATATGCGAAAGAATGTGCCTGATGAGAGCAAATCCCAGACCTAACCCAGACCTAACATGTGTTATCCTCTAAAATGTTTATCAAGACCAGGTTTAATTGAATGTATCAGTTTAGTACCACATTACTATGTGATCCAAACCAGAAAATAACCCAGGGTCTGTTCAACAAGTATGTGAAGAATGCGAAAGTATGAGTCAGATGAGTGAAAATCCCAGGACTAACCTAGACCTAACATGCGTTATCCTCAAAAATATTGATCGAAACCTGGTTTAATCGACCGTTTCAGTGTGGTACCACACTACTACGGGATCCAAACCAGAAAAAGCCCAGGATCTGTTCAATAAGTATGTGAAAAACGCGACAGTATGAGCCTGATGAGGGCAAATCCCAGACCTATCCCAGACCTAACTTGCGTTGTCCTCTAAAATATTGATGGAAACCAGGTTTAATTGACTGTTTCAGTGCTGTACTTCATTACTACGTGATGCAATCCAGAAAAAGCTCAGGATCTAGCCATCAAGTATGAGAAATATGCGAAAGAATGAGCCTGATGAGAGCAAATCCCAGACCTATCCCAGACCTAACTTGCGTTATCCTCCAAAATATTGATCGAAACCAGGTTTAATTGACTGTTTTAGTGTGGTACCACATTACTACGTGATCCAAACCAGAAAAAACCCAGGATCTGTTCAACAAGTATGTGAAAAACGCGAAACTGTGAGCCTGATGAGGGCAAATCTTAGACCTAACCCAGACCTAAGATGCGTTATCCTCTAAAATATTTATCCAGACCAGGTTTCATTGAATGTTTCAGTGTGGTACCACTTTACTACGTGATCCAATCCAGAAATAGCCCAGGATCTAGCAACGAAGTATGAGAAATATGCGATAGTAAGAGCCTGATGAGGGCAAATCCTAGACCTATCCCAGACCTAACTTGCGTTATCCTCTAAAGTATTGATCGAAACCAGGTTTAATTGACTGTTTCAGCGTGGTACCACATTACTACGTGAAACAATGCAGAAACAGCCCAGGATCTAGCCATGAAGTATGAGAAATATGCGAAAATATGAGCCTGATGAGGGCAAATCCTAGACGTAACCCAGACCTAACATGCGTTATCCTCTAAAATATTTATCAAGACCAGGTTTAATTGATTGTTTCAGTGTGGACCCACATTACTACGTGATCCAAACCAGAAAAAACCCAGGATCCGTTCAACAAGTATGTGAAGAATGCGAAAGTATGAGTCTGATGAGTGAAAAAACCAGGCCTGACCTAGACCTAGCATGCGTTATCCTCTAAAATATTGAGCGAAACCAGGTTTAATCGACTGTTTCAGTGTGGTACCACATTACTATGTGATCCAAACCAGAAAATAACCCAGGATCTGTTCAACGAGTATGTGAAGTGTGCGTAAGTATGAGTCTGATGAGGGCAAATCCCACACCTATCCCAGACCTAACTTGCGTTATCCTCTAAAATATTGATCGAAACTAGGTTTAACCGACTGTTTCAGTTTGGTACCACATTACTATGTGATCCAAGCCAGAAAATAACCCAGGATCTGTTCAACGAGTATGTGAAGTGTGCGAAAGTATGAGTCTGATGAGGGCAAATCCCAGACCTATCCCTGACCTAACATGCGTTATCCTCTAAAATATTTATCAAGACCAGGTTTAGTTGATTGTATCAGTGTGTACCCATATTACTACGTGATCCAAACCAGAAAAAACCCAGGATCTGTTCAACAAGTATGTGAAAAACGCGAAAGTATGAGCCTGATGAGGGCAAATCCCAGACCTATCCCAGACCTAACTTGCGTTATCCTCTAAAATATTGATCGATACCAGGTTTAATTGACAGTTTCAGTGTGGTACCACATTACTACGTGATCGAATCCAGAAATAGCCCAGGATCTAGCCATGAAGTATGAGAAATGTGCGAAAGTATGAGTCTGATGTGGGCAAATCTTAGACCTAACCCAGACCTAAGATGCGTTATCCTCTAAAATATTTATCCAGACCAGGTTTCATTGAATGTTTCAGTGTGGTACCACTTTACTACGTGATCCAATCCAGAAATAGCCAAGGATCTAGCCATGAAGTATGAGAAATATGCGAAAGTATGAGCCTGATGAGGGCAAATCCTAGACCTAACCCAGACCTAACATGTGTTTTCCTCTAAAATATTTATCAAGACCAGGTTTAATTGAATGTTTCAGTGTGGTACCACATTACTACGTGATCGAAACCAGAGAAAACCCAGGATCCGTTCAACAAGTATGTGAAGAATGCGAAAGTATGAGTCTGATGAGTGAAAATCCCAGGCCTGACCTAGACCTAGCATGCGTTATCCTCTAAAATATTGAGCGAAACCAGGTTTAATCGACTGTTTCAGTGTGGTACCACATTACTATGTGATCCGAACCAGAAAATAACCCAGGATGTGTTCAACGAGTATGTGAAGTGTGCGAAAGTATGAGTCTCATGAGGGCAAATCCCAGACCTATCCCAGACCTAACATGCGTTATCCTCTAATATATTTATCAAGACCAGGTTTAATTGATTGTTTCAGTGTGGACCCACATTACTACCTGATCCAAACCAGAAAAAACCCAGGATCCGTTCAACAAGTATGTGAAGAATGCGAAAGTATGAGTGTGATGAGTGAAAATCCCAGGCCTGACCTAAACCTAACATGCGTTATCCTCTAAAATATTGAGCGAAACCATGTTTAATGGACTGTTTCAGTGTGGTACCACACTACTACGGGATCCAAACCAGAAAAATCCCAGGATCTGTTCAACAAGTATGTGAAAAACGCGAAAGTATGAGCCTGATGAGAGCAAATCCCAGACCTATCCCAGACCTAACTTGCGTTGTCCTCTAAAGTATTGATGGAAACCAGGTTTAATTGACTGCTTCAGTGTTGTACTTCATTACTACGTCATGCAATCCAGAAAAAGCCCAGGATCTAGCCATCAAGTATGAGAAATATGCGAAAGAATGACCCTGATGAGAGCAAATCCCAGACCTAACCTAGACCTAACATGAATTATTCTCTAAAATATTGGTCGAAACCAGGTTTAATTGACTGTTTCAGTGTGGTCCCACTTTACTACGTGATCCAAACCAGAAAAAACGCAGGATCCGTTCAACAAGTATGTGAAGAATGCGAAAGTATGAGTCTGATGAGTGAAAATCCCAGGCCTAACCTAGACCAAACATGCGTTATCCTTAAAAGTATTGATCGAAACCTGGTTTAATCGACTGTTTCAGTGTGGTACCACATTACTATGTGATCCAAACCAGAAAAAGCCCAGGATCTAGCCATCAAGTATGAGAAATATGCGAAAGAATGACCCTGATGAGAGCAAATCCCAGACCTAACCTAGACCTAACATGAATTATTCTCTAAAATATTGGTCGAAACCAGGTTTAATTGACTGTTTCAGTGTGGTCCCACTTTACTACGTGATCCAAACCAGAAAAAACGCAGGATCTGTTCAACGAGTATGTGAAGTGTGCGTAAGTATGAGACTGATGAGGGCAAATCCCAGACCTATCCCAGACCTAACTTGCGTTATCCTCTAATATATTTATCAAGACCAGGTATATTTGAATGTTTCAGCGTGGTACCACATTACTACGTGATACAATCCAGAAATAGCCCAGGATCTAGCCATGAAGTATGAGAAATATGCGAAAGTATGAGCCTGATGAGGGCAAATCCTAGACCTATCCCAGACCTAAGTTGCGTTGTCCTCTAAAGTATTGATGGAAACCAGGTTTAATTGACTGTTTCAGTGTTGTACTTCATTACTACGTCATGCAATCCAGAAAAAGCCCAGGATCTAGCCATCAAGTATGAGAAATATGCGAAAGAATGACCCTGATGAGAGCAAATCCCAGACCTAACCTAGACCTAACATGAATTATTCTCTAAAATATTGGTCGAAACCAGGTTTAATTGACTGTTTCAGTGTGGTCCCACTTTACTACGTGATCCAAACCAGAAAAAACGCAGGATCTGTTCAACGAGTATGTGAAGTGTGCGTAAGTATGAGACTGATGAGGGCAAATCCCAGACCTATCCCAGACCTAACTTGCGTTATCCTCTAATATATTTATCAAGACCAGGTATAATTGAATGTTTCAGCGTGGTACCACATTACTACGTGATACAATCCAGAAATAGCCCAGGATCTAGCCATGAAGTATGAGAAATATGCGAAAGTATGAGCCTGATGAGGGCAAATCCTAGACCTAACCCAGACCTAACATGCGTTATCCTCTAAAATATTTATCAAGACCAGGTTTAATTGAATGTTTCAGTGTGGTACCACATTACTACGTGAACCAAACCAGAAAAAAACCCAGGATCTGATCAACGAGTATGTGAAGTGTGCGAAAGTATGAGTCTGATGAGGGCAAATCACAGACCTATCCCAGACCTAACTTGCGATATCCTCTAAAATATTGATCGAAACCAGGTTTAATTGACAGTTTTAGTGTGTTACCACTTTACTACGTGATCCAAAGCAGAAAAAACCCTCGATCAGGTCAGCATGCATGTTAAAACTGCGAAAGTATGAGCCTGATGATGGCAAATCCCACACGTATCCCAGACCTAACATGCGTTATCCTCTAAAATATTTATCAAGACCAGGTCGAATTGATAGTTTCAGTGTGGTCCCACATTACTACGTGTTCCAAACCAGAAAAAACCCAGGATCCGTTCAACAAGTATGTGAAGAATGCGAAAGTGTGGGTCTGATGAGTGAAAATCCCAGACCTAACCTAGACCTAGCATGCGTTATCCTCTAAGATATTGATCCAAACCAGGTTTAATGGACTGTTTCAATGTGGAACCACACTACTACGTAATCCAAACCAGAAAAAACCTAGGATCCGTTCAACAAGTATGTGAAAAACGCGAAACTGTGAGCCTGATGAGGGCAAATCTTAGACCTATCCCAGACCTAACTTGCGTTATCCTCTAAAATATTTATCAAGACCAGGTTTAATTGAGTGTTTCAGCGTGGTACCACATTACTACGTGATACAATCCAGAAATAGCCCAGGATCTAGCCATGAAGTATGAGAAATATGCGAAAGTATGAGCCTGATGAGGGCAAATCCTAGACCTAACCCAGACCTAACATGCGTTATCCTCTAAAATATTTATCAAGACCAGGTTTAATTGATTGTTTCAGTGTGGTCCCACATTACTACGTGATCCAAACCAGAAAAAACCCAGGATCCGTTCAACAAGTATGTGAAAAACGCGAAACTGTGAGCCTGATGAGGGCAAATCTTAGACCTATCCCAGACCTAACTTGCGTTATCCTCTAAAATATTTATCAAGACCAGGTTTAATTGAGTGTTTCAGCGTGGTACCACATTACTACGTGATACAATCCAGAAATAGCCCAGGATCTAGCCATGAAGTATGAGAAATATGCGAAAGTATGAGCCTGATGAGGGCAAATCCTAGACCTAACCCAGACCTAACATGCGTTATCCTCTAAAATATTTATCAAGACCAGGTTTAAATGAATGTTTCAGTGTGGTACCACATTACTACGTGAACCAAACAAGAAAAAAACCCAGGATCTGATCAACGAGTATGTGAAGTGTGCGAACGTATGAGTCTGATGAGGGCAAATCACAGACCTATCCCAGATCTAACTTGCGATATCCTCTAAAATATTGATCGAAACCAGGTTTAATTGACTGTTTCAGTGTGGTCCCACGTTACTACGTGATGCAAACCAGAAAAAACCCAGGATCCGTTCAACAAGTATGTGAAGAATGCGAAAGTATGAGTTTGATGAGTGAAAATCCCAGGGCTAACCTAGACCTAACATGCGTTATCCTCAAAAATATTGATCGAAACCTGGTTTAATCGACCGTTTCAACGTGGCACCACATTACTATGTGATCCAAACCAGAAAATAACCCAGGATCTGTTCAACGAGTATGTGAAGTGTGCGAAAGTATGAGTCTGATGAGGGCAAATCCCAGACCTATCCCACCTAACATGCGTTATCCTCTAAAATATTTATCAAGACCAGGTTTAATTGATTGTTTCAGTGTGGTCCCACGTTACTACGTGATCCAAGCCAGAAAAAACCCAGGATCCGTTCGACAAGTATGTGAAGAATGCGAAAGAATGGGTCTGATGAGTGAAAATCCCAGACCTAACCTAGACCTAACATGCGTTATCCTCTAAGATATTGATCGAAACCAGGTTTAATTGACTGTTTTAGTGTGGAACCACACTACTACGTAATCCAAACCAGAAAAAACCCAGGATCTGTTCAACAAGTATGTGAAAAACGCGAAACTGTGAGCCTGATGAGGGCAAATCTTAGACCTAACCCAGACCTAAGATGCGTTATCCTCTAAAATATTTATCCAGACGTGGTTTCATTGAATGTTTCAGTGTGGTACCACTTTACTACGTGATCCAATCCAGAAATAGCCCAGGATCTAGCAACGAAGTATGAGAAATATGCGATAGTAAGAGCCTGATGAGGGCAAATCCTAGACCTATCCCAGACCTAACTTGCGTTATCCTCTAAAGTATTGATCGAAACCAGGTTTAATTGACTGTTTCAGCGTGGTACCACATTACTACGTGAAACAATGCAGAGACAGCCCAGGATCTAGCCATGAAGTATGAGAAATATGCGAAAATATGAGCCTGATGAGGGCAAATCCTAGACGTAACCCAGACCTAACATGCGTTATCCTCTAAAATATTTATCAAGACCAGGTTTAATTGATTGTTTCAGTGTGGACCCACATTACTACGTGATCCAAACCAGAAAAAACCCAGGATCCGTTCAACAAGTATGTGAAGAATGCGAAAGTATGAGTCTGATGAGTGAAAAAACCAGGCCTGACCTAGACCTAGCATGCGTTATCCTCTAAAATATTGAGCGAAACCAGGTTTAATCGACTGTTTCAGTGTGGTACCACATTACTATGTGATCCAAACCAGAAAATAACCCAGGATCTGTTCAACGAGTATGTGAGGTGTGCGTAAGTATGAGTCTGATGAGGGCAAATCCCACACCTATCCCAGACCTAACTTGCGTTATCCTCTAAAATATTGATCGAAACTAGGTTTAACCGACTGTTTCAGTTTGGTACCACATTACTATGTGATCCAAGCCAGAAAATAACCCAGGATCTGTTCAACGAGTATGTGAAGTGTGCGAAAGTATGAGTCTGATGAGGGCAAATCCCAGACCTATCCCTGACCTAACATGCGTTATCCTCTAAAATATTTATCAAGACCAGGTTTAGTTGATTGTATCAGTGTGTACCCATATTACTACGTGATCCAAACCAGAAAAAACCCAGGATCTGTTCAACAAGTATGTGAAAAACGCGAAAGTATGAGCCTGATGAGGGCAAATCCCAGACCTATCCCAGACCTAACTTGCGTTATCCTCTAAAATATTGATCGATACCAGGTTTAATTGACAGTTTCAGTGTGGTACCACATTACTACGTGATCGAATCCAGAAATAGCCCAGGATCTAGCCATGAAGTATGAGAAATGTGCGAAAGTATGAGTCTGATGTGGGCAAATCTTAGACCTAACCCAGACCTAAGATGCGTTATCCTCTAAAATATTTATCCAGACCAGGTTTCATTGAATGTTTCAGTGTGGTACCACTTTACTACGTGATCCAATCCAGAAATAGCCAAGGATCTAGCCATGAAGTATGAGAAATATGCGAAAGTATGAGCCTGATGAGGGCAAATCCTAGACCTAACCCAGACCTAACATGTGTTTTCCTCTAAAATATTTATCAAGACCAGGTTTAATTGAATGTTTCAGTGTGGTACCACATTACTACGTGATCCAAACCAGAGAAAACCCAGGATCCGTTCAACAAGTATGTGAAGAATGCGAAAGTATGAGTCTGATGAGTGAAAATCCCAGGCCTGACCTAGACCTAGCATGCGTTATCCTCTAAAATATTGAGCGAAACCAGGTTTAATCGACTGTTTCAGTGTGGTACCACATTACTATGTGATCCGAACCAGAAAATAACCCAGGATGTGTTCAACGAGTATGTGAAGTGTGCGAAAGTATGAGTCTCATGAGGGCAAATCCCAGACCTATCCCAGACCTAACATGCGTTATCCTCTAATATATTTATCAAGACCAGGTTTAATTGATTGTTTCAGTGTGGACCCACATTACTACCTGATCCAAACCAGAAAAAACCCAGGATCCGTTCAACAAGTATGTGAAGAATGCGAAAGAATGAGTGTGATGAGTGAAAATCCCAGGCCTGACCTAGACCTAACATGCGTTATCCTCTAAAATATTGAGCGAAACCATGTTTAATGGACTGTTTCAGTGTGGTACCACACTACTACGGGATCCAAACCAGAAAAATCCCAGGATCTGTTCAACAAGTATGTGAAAAACGCGAAAGTATGAGCCTGATGAGAGCAAATCCCAGACCTATCCCAGACCTAACTTGCGTTGTCCTCTAAAGTATTGATGGAAACCAGGTTTAATTGACTGTTTCAGTGTTGTACTTCATTACTACGTCATGCAATCCAGAAATAGCCCAGGATCTAGCCATGAAGTATGAGAAATATGCGAAAGTATGAGCCTGATGAGGGCAAATCCTAGACCTAACCCAGACCTAACATGCGTTATCCTCTAAAATATTTATCAAGACCAGGTTTAATTGAATGTTTCAGTGTGGTACCACATTACTACGTGAACCAAACCAGAAAAAAACCCAGGATCTGATCAACGAGTATGTGAAGTGTGCGAAAGTATGAGTCTGATGAGGGCAAATCACAGACCTATCCCAGACCTAACTTGCGATATCCTCTAAAATATTGATCGAAACCAGGTTTAATTGACAGTTTTAGTGTGTTACCACTTTACTACGTGATCCAAAGCAGAAAAAACCCTCGATCAGGTCAGCATGCATGTTAAAACTGCGAAAGTATGAGCCTGATGATGGCAAATCCCATACGTATCCCAGACCTAACATGCGTTATCCTCTAAAATATTTATCAAGACCAGGTCGAATTGATTGTTTCAGTGTGGTCCCACATTACTACGTGTTCCAAACCAGAAAAAACCCAGGATCCGTTCAACAAGTATGTGAAGAATGCGAAAGTGTGGGTCTGATGAGTGAAAATCCCAGACCTAACCTAGACCTAGCATGCGTTATCCTCTAAGATATTGATCCAAACCAGGTTTAATGGACTGTTTCAATGTGGAACCACACTACTACGTAATCCAAACCAGAAAAAACCCAGGATCCGTTCAACAAGTATGTGAAAAACGCGAAACTGTGAGCCTGATGAGGGCAAATCTTAGACCTATCCCAGACCTAACTTGCGTTATCCTCTAAAATATTTATCAAGACCAGGTTTAATTGAGTGTCTCAGCGTGGTACCACATTACTACGTGATACAATCCAGAAATAGCCCAGGATCTAGCCATGAAGTATGAGAAATATGCGAAAGTATGAGCCTGATGAGGGCAAATCCTAGACCTAACCCAGACCTAACATGCGTTATCCTCTAAAATATTTATCAAGACCAGGTTTAATTGATTGTTTCAGTGTGGTACCACATTACTACGTGATCCAAACCAGAAAAAACCCAGGATCCGTTCAACAAGTATGTGAAAAACGCGAAACTGTGAGCCTGATGAGGGCAAATCTTAGACCTATCCCAGACCTAACTTGCGTTATCCTCTAAAATATTTATCAAGACCAGGTTTAATTGAGTGTTTCAGCGTGGTACCACATTACTACGTGATACAATCCAGAAATAGCCCAGGATCTAGCCATGAAGTATGAGAAATATGCGAAAGTATGAGCCTGATGAGGGCAAATCCTAGACCTAACCCAGACCTAACATGCGTTATCCTCTAAAATATTTATCAAGACCAGGTTTAATTGAATGTTTCAGTGTGGTACCACATTACTACGTGATCCAAACCAGAGAAAACCCAGGATCCGTTCAACAAGTATGTGAAGAATGCGAAAGTATGAGTCTGATGAGTGAAAATCCCAGGCCTGACCTAGACCTAGCATGCGTTATCCTCTAAAATATTGAGCGAAACCAGGTTTAATCGACTGTTTCAGTGTGGTACCACATTACTATGTGATCCGAACCAGAAAATAACCCAGGATGTGTTCAACGAGTATGTGAAGTGTGCGAAAGTATGAGTCTCATGAGGGCAAATCCCAGACCTATCCCAGACCTAACATGCGTTATCCTCTAATATATTTATCAAGACCAGGTTTAATTGATTGTTTCAGTGTGGACCCACATTACTACCTGATCCAAACCAGAAAAAACCCAGGATCCGTTCAACAAGTATGTGAAGAATGCGAAAGTATGAGTGTGATGAGTGAAAATCCCAGGCCTGACCTAGACCTAACATGCGTTATCCTCTAAAATATTGAGCGAAACCATGTTTAATGGACTGTTTCAGTGTGGTACCACACTACTACGGGATCCAAACCAGAAAAATCCCAGGATCTGTTCAACAAGTATGTGAAAAACGCGAAAGTATGAGCCTGATGAGAGCAAATCCCAGACCTATCCCAGACCTAACTTGCGTTGTCCTCTAAAGTATTGATGGAAACCAGGTTTAATTGACTGTTTCAGTGTTGTACTTCATTACTACGTCATGCAATCCAGAAAAAGCCCAGGATCTAGCCATCAAGTATGAGAAATATGCGAAAGAATGACCCTGATGAGAGCAAATCCCAGACCTAACCTAGACCTAACATGAATTATTCTCTAAAATATTGGTCGAAACCAGGTTTAATTGACTGTTTCAGTGTGGTCCCACTTTACTACGTGATCCAAACCAGAAAAAACGCAGGATCCGTTCAACAAGTATGTGAAGAATGCGAAAGTATGAGTCTGATGAGTGAAAATCCCAGGCCTAACCTAGACCAAACATGCGTTATCCTTAAAAGTATTGATCGAAACCTGGTTTAATCGACTGTTTCAGTGTGGTACCACATTACTATGTGATCCAAACCAGAAAATAACTCAGGATCCGTTCAACAAGTATGTGAAAAACGCGAAACTGTGAGCCTGATGAGGGCAAATCTTAGACCTATCCCAGACCTAACTTGCGTTATCCTCTAAAATATTTATCAAGACCAGGTTTAATTGAGTGTTTCAGCGTGGTACCACATTACTACGTGATACAATCCAGAAATAGCCCAGGATCTAGCCATGAAGTATGAGAAATATGCGTAAGTATGAGACTGATGAGGGCAAATCCCAGACCTATCCCAGACCTAACTTGCGTTATCCTCTAATATATTTATCAAGACCAGGTATAATTGAATGTTTCAGCGTGGTACCACATTACTACGTGATACAATCCAGAAATAGCCCAGGATCTAGCCATGAAGTATGAGAAATATGCGAAAGTATGAGCCTGATGAGGGCAAATCCTAGACCTAACCCAGACCTAACATGCGTTATCCTCTAAAATATTTATCAAGACCAGGTTTAATTGAATGTTTCAGTGTGGTACCACATTACTACGTGAACCAAACCAGAAAAAAACCCAGGATCTGATCAACGAGTATGTGAAGTGTGCGAAAGTATGAGTCTGATGAGGGCAAATCACAGACCTATCCCAGACCTAACTTGCGATATCCTCTAAAATATTGATCGAAACCAGGTTTAATTGACAGTTTTAGTGTGTTACCACTTTACTACGTGATCCAAAGCAGAAAAAACCCTCGACCAGGTCAGCATGCATGTTAAAACTGCGAAAGTATGAGCCTGATGATGGCAAATCCCACACGTATCCCAGACCTAACATGCGTTATCCTCTAAAATATTTATCAAGACCAGGTCGAATTGATTGTTTCAGTGTGGTCCCACATTACTACGTGTTCCAAACCAGAAAAAACCCAGGATCCGTTCAACAAGTATGTGAAGAATGCGAAAGTGTGGGTCTGATGAGTGAAAATCCCAGACCTAACCTGGACCTAGCATGCGTTATCCTCTAAGATATTGATCCAAACCAGGTTTAATGGACTGTTTCAATGTGGAACCACACTACTACGTAATCCAAACCAGAAAAAACCCAGGATCCGTTCAACAAGTATGTGAAAAACGCGAAACTGTGAGCCTGATGAGGGCAAATCTTAGACCTATCCCAGACCTAACTTGCGTTATCCTCTAAAATATTTATCAAGACCAGGTTTAATTGAGTGTTTCAGCGTGGTACCACATTACTACGTGATACAATCCAGAAATAGCCAAGGATCTAGCCATGAAGTATGAGAAATATGCGAAAGTATGAGCCTGATGAGGGCAAATCCTAGACCTAACCCCGACCTAACATGCGTTATCCTCTAAAATATTTATCAAGACCAGGTTTAATTGATTGTTTCAGTGTGGTCCCACATTACTACGTGATCCAAACCAGAAAAAACCCAGGATCCGTTCAACAAGTATGTGAAAAACGCGAAACTGTGAGCCTGATGAGGGCAAATCTTAGACCTATCCCAGACCTAACTTGCGTTATCCTCTAAAATATTTATCAAGACCAGGTTTAATTGAGTGTTTCAGCGTGGTACCACATTACTACGTGATACAATCCAGAAATAGCCCAGGATCTAGCCATGAAGTATGAGAAATATGCGAAAGTATGAGCCTGATGAGGGCAAATCCTAGACCTAACCCAGACCTAACATGCGTTATCCTCTAAAATATTTATCAAGACCAGGTTTAAATGAATGTTTCAGTGTGGTACCACATTACTACGTGAACCAAACAAGAAAAAAACCCAGGATCTGATCAACGAGTATGTGAAGTGTGCGAACGTATGAGTCTGATGAGGGCAAATCACAGACCTATCCCAGATCTAACTTGCGATATCCTCTAAAATATTGATCGAAACCAGGTTTAATTGACTGTTTCAGTGTGGTCCCACGTTACTACGTGATGCAAACCAGAAAAAACCCAGGATCCGTTCAACAAGTATGTGAAGAATGCGAAAGTATGAGTTTGATGAGTGAAAATCCCAGGGCTAACCTAGACCTAACATGCGTTATCCTCAAAAATATTGATCGAAACCTGGTTTAATCGACCGTTTCAACGTGGCACCACATTACTATGTGATCCAAACCAGAAAATAACCCAGGATCTGTTCAACGAGTATGTGAAGTGTGCGAAAGTATGAGTCTGATGAGGGCAAAAGTCAGACCTATCCCACCTAACATGCGTTATCCTCTAAAATATTTATCAAGACCAGGTTTAATTGATTGTTTCAGTGTGGTCCCACGTTACTACGTGATCCAAGCCAGAAAAAACCCAGGATCCGTTCGACAAGTATGTGAAGAATGCGAAAGTATGGGTCTGATGAGTGAAAATCCCAGACCTAACCTAGACCTAACATGCGTTATCCTCTAAGATATTGATCCAAACCAGGTTTAATGGACTGTTTCAGTGTGGAACCACACTACTACCTAATCCAAACCAGAAAAAACCCAGGATCTGTTCAACAAGTATGTGAAAAACGCGAAAGTATGAGCCTGATGAGGGCAAATCCCAGACCTATCCCAGACCTAACTTGCGTTATCCTCTAAAATATTGATCGAAACCAGGTTTAATTGACAGTTTCAGTGTGGTACCACATTACTACGTGATCCAATCCAGAAATAGCCCAGGATCTAGCCATGAAGTATGAGAAATATGCGAAAGTATGAGCCTGACGTGGGCAAATCCTAGACCTAACCCAGACCTAACATGCGTTATCCTCTAAAATATTTATCAAGACCAGGTTTAATTGATTGTTTCAGTGTGGTCCCACATTACTACGTGATCCAAACCAGAAAAAACCCAGGATCCGTTCAACAAGTATGTGAAGAATGCGAAAGTATGAGTCTGATGAGTGAAAATCCCAGGCCTGACCTAGACCTAACATGCGTTATCCTCTAAAATATTGAGCGAAACCAGGTTTAATGGACTGTTTCAGTGTGGTACCACACTACTACGGGATCCCAACCAGAAAAAACCCAGGATCTGTTCAACAAGTATGTGAAAAACGCGAAAGTATGAGCCTGATGAGGTCAAATCCCAGACCTATCCCAGACCTAACTTGCGTTATCCTCTAAAATTTTGATCGAAACCAGGTTTAATCGACTGTTTCAGTGTGGTACCACATTACTATGTGATCCAAACCAGAAAGTAACCCAGGATCTGTTCAACGAGTATGTGAAGGGTGCGAAAGTATGAGTCTGACGAGGTCAAATCCCAGACCTATCCCAGACCTAACTTGCGTTATCCTCTAAATTATTTATCAAGACCAGGTTTAATTGAATGTTTCAGTGTGGTACCACATTACTACGTGATCCAAACCAGAAAAAACCCAGGATCCGTTCAACAAGTATGTGAAGAATGCGAAAGCATGAGTCTGACGAGTGAAAATCCCAGACCTAACCTAGACCTAACATGCGTTATCCTCTAAAATATTGATGGAAACCTGGTTTAATTGACTGTTTCAGTGTTGTACTTCATTACTACGTGATGCGATCCAGAAAAAGCCCAGGATCTAGCCATCAAGTATGAGAAATATGCGAAAGAATGAGCCTGATGAGAGCAAATCCCAGACCTAACCCAGACCTAACATGCGTTATCCTCTAAAATATTGATCGAAACCAGGTTTAATCGACTGTTTCAGTGTGGTACCACATTACTGCGTGATCCAATCCAGAAATAGCCCAGGATCTAGCCATGAAGTATGAGAAATATGCGAAAGTATGAGTCTGATGAGTGAAAATCCCAGGCCTAACCTAGACCTAACATGCGTTATCCTCAATAATATTGATCGAAACCAGGTTTAATCG
The DNA here is from genome assembly GCF_051014445.1 of Colletes latitarsis. Lineage (NCBI taxonomy): Eukaryota > Metazoa > Arthropoda > Insecta > Hymenoptera > Colletidae > Colletes > Colletes latitarsis. The sequence goes on from NC_135142.1 coordinate 194,010, forward strand.
ACTGTTTCAGTGTGGTACCACATTACTACGTGATCCAAACCAGAAAAAAACCCAGGATCTGATCAACGAGTATGTCAAGTGTGCGACAGTATGACCCTGATGAGGGCTAATCCCAGACCTATCCCAGACCTAACATGCGTTATCCTCTAAATTATTGATCGAAACCAGGTTTAATTGATTGTTTTAGTGTGGTACCACTTTACTACGTGATCGAAAGCAAAAAAAACCCTCGATCAGGTGAACATGCATGTTAAAACTGCGAAAGTATGACCCTGATGAGGGCAAATCACAGACCTAACCCAGACCTAACATGCGTTATCCTCTAAAATATTTATCAAGACCAGGTTTAATTTAATGTTTCAGTGTGGTACCACATTACTGCGTGATCCAAACCAGAAAAAACCCTGGATCTGTTCAACAAGTATGTGAAAAACGCGAAACTGTGAGCCTGAAGAGGGCAAATCTTAGACCTAACCTCGACCTAACATGCGTTATCCTCTAAACTATTTATCCAGACCAGGTTTCATTGAATGTTTCAGTGTGGTTCCACTTTACTACGTGACCCAATCCAGAAATAGCCCAGGATCTAGCCATGAAGAATGAGAAATATGCGAAAGTATGAGCCCGATGAGGGCAAATCCTAGACCTAACCCAGACCTAACATGCGTTATTCTCTAAAGTATTTATCAGGACAAGGTTTAATTGAATGTTTCAGTGTGGTACCACATTACTACGTGATCCAAACCAGAAAAACCGAGGATCCGTACAAGAAGTATGTGAGGAATGCGAAAGTATGAGTCGGATCAGTGAAAATCTCAGGCCTTACCTAGACCTAACTTGCGTTGTCTTCTAAAATATTGATGGAAACCTGGTTTCATTGACTGTTTCAGTGTGGTACTACATTACTACGTGATGCAATCTAGAAAAAGCCCAGGATCTAGGCATCAAGTATGAGAAATATGCGAAAGAATGAGCCTGATGACAGCAAATCCCAGACCTAACCTAGACCTAACATGCGTTATCCTCTAAAATATTGAGCGAAACCAGGTTTAATGGACTGTTTCAGTGTGGTTCCACATTACTACGTGATCCAAACCAGAAACAACCCAGGATCTGTTCAACAACTATGTGAAAAACGCGAAACTGTGAGCCTGATGAGGGCAAATCTTAGACCTAACCTTGACCTAACATGCGATAACCTCTAAACTATTTATCCAGACCAGGTTTCATTGAATGTTTCAGTGTGGTACCACTTTACTACGTGATACAATCCAGAAATAGCCCTGGATCTAGCCATGAAGTATGAGAAATATGCGAAAGTAAGAACCTGATGAGGGCAAATCCTAGACCTATCCCAGACCTAACTTGCGTTATGCCCTAAAATATTGATCGAAATCAGGTTTAATTGACTGTTTCAGCGTGGTACCACATTACTACGTGATACAATCCAGAAACAGCCCAGGATCTAGCCATGAAGTATGAGCAATATGCGAAAGTATGAGCCTGATGAGGGCAAATCCTAGACCTAACCCAGACCTAACATGCGTTATCCTCTAAAATATTTATCAAGACCAGGTTTAATTGATTGTTTCAGTGTGGTCCCACATTACGACGTGATCCAAAACAGAAAAAACCCAGGATCTGTTCTACATGTATGAGAAATATGCGAAAGAATGAGCCTGATGAGAGCAAATCCCAGACCTAACCTAGACCTAACATGAATTATTCTCTAAAATATTGATCGAAACCAGGTTTAATCGACTGTTTCAGTGTGGTACCACATTACTACGTGATCCAAACCAGAAAAAAACCCAGGATCTGATCAACGAGTATGTCAAGTGTGCGACAGTATGACCCTGATGAGGGCTAATCCCAGACCTATCCCAGACCTAACATGCGTTATCCTCTAAAATATTGATCGAAACCAGGTTTAATTGACTGTTTTAGTGTGGTACCACTTTACTACGTGAACCAAAGCAAAAAAAACCCTCGATGAGGTCAACATGCATGTTAAAACTGCGAAAGTATGACCCTGATGAGGGCAAATCACAGACCTAACCCAGACCTAACATGCGTTATCCTCTAAAATATTTATCAAGACCAGGTTTAATTTAATGTTTCAGTGTGGTACCACATTACTACGTGATCCAAACCAGAAAAAACCCTGGATCTGTTCAACAAGTATGTGAAAAACGCGAAACTGTGAGCCTGATGAGGGCAAATCTTAGACCTAACCTTGACCTAACATGCGTTATCTTCTAAAATATTTATCCAGACCAGGTTTCATTGAATGTTTCAGTGTGGTACCACTTTACTACGTGATCCAATCCAGAAATAGCCCAGGATCTAGCCATGAAGTATGAGAAATATGCGAAAGTATGAGCCCGATGAGGGCAAATCCTAGACCTAACCCAGTCCTAACATGCGTAATTCTCTAAAATATTTATCAAGACCAGGTTTAATTGAATGTTTCAGTGGGGTACCACATTACTACGTGATCCAAACCAGAAAAAACCGAGGATCCGTACAACAAGTATGTGAAGAATGCGAAAGTATGAGTCTGATCAGTGAAAATCTCAGGCCTTACCTAGACCTAACTTGCGTTGTCTTCTAAAATATTGATGGAAACCTGGTTTCATTGACTGTTTCAGTGTGGTACTACATTACTACGTGATGCAATCTAGAAAAAGCCCAGGATCTAGCCATCTAGTATGAGAAATCTGCGAAAGAATGAGCCTGATGACAGCAAATCCCAGACCTAACCTAGACCTAACATGCGGTATCCTCTAAAATATTGAGCGAAACCAGGTTTAATGAACTGTTTCAGTGTGGTACCACATTACTACGTGATCCAAACCAGAAAAAGCCCAGGATCTGTTCAACAAGTATGTGAAAAACGCGAAAATGTGAGCCTGATGAGGGCAAATCTTAGACCTAACCTTGACCTAACATGCGTTATCCTCTAAAATATTTATCCAGACGAGCTTTCATTGAATGTTTCAGTGTGGTACCACTTTACTACGTGATCCAATCCAGAAATAGCCCAGGATCTAGCCATGAAGTATGAGAAATATGCGAATGTAAGAGCCTGATGAGGGCAAATCCTAGACCTATCCCAGACCTAACTTGCGTTATCCTCTAAAATATTGATCGAAATCAGGTTTAATTGACTGTTTCAGCGTGGTACCACATTACTACGTGATACAATCCAGAAACAGCCCAGGATCTAGCCATGAAGTATGAGCAATATGCGAAAGTATGAGCCTGATGAGGGCAAGTCCTAGACCTAACCCAGACCTAACATGCGTTATCCTCTAAAATATTTATCAAGACCAGGTTTAATTGATTGTTTCAGTGTGGTCCCACATTACTACGTGATCCAAAACAGAAAAAACCCAGGATCCGTTCAACAAGTATGTGAAGAATGCGAAAGTATGAGTCTGATGAGTGAAAATCCCAGGCCTAACCCAGACCTAACATGCGTTATCCTCTAAAATATTTATCAAGACCAGGTTTAATTGATTGTTTCAGTGTGGTCCCACATTACTACGTGATCCAAACCAGAAAAAACCGAGGATCCGTACAACAAGTATGTGAAGAATGCGAAAGTATGAGTCTGATCAGTGAAAATCTCAGGACTTACCTAGACCTCACTTGCGTTGTCTTCTAAAATATTGACGGAAACCTGGTTTAATCGACTGTTTCAGTGTGGTACCACATTACTATGTGATCCAAACCAGAAAATAACCCAGGATCCGTTCAACAAGTACGTGAAGAATGCGAAAGTATGATTCTGATGAGTGAAAAAACCAGGCCTGACCTAGACCTAACATGCGTTATCCTCTAAAATATTGAGCGAAACCAGGTTTAATGGACTGTTTCAGTGTGGTACCACACTACTACGGGATCCAAACCAGAAAAAACCCAGGATCTGTTCAACAAGTATGTGAAAAACGCGAAACTGTGAGCCTGATGAGGGCAAATCTTAGACCTAACCCAGACCTAAGATGCGTTATCCTCTAAAATATTTATCCAGACCAGGTTTCATTGAATGTTTCAGTGTGGTACCACTTTACTACGTGATCCAATCCAGAAATAGCCCAGGATCTAGCCATGAAGTATGAGAAATATGCGATAGTAAGAGCCTGATGAGGGCAAATCCTAGACCTATCCCAGACCTAACTTGCGTTATCCTCCAAAATATTGAGCGAAACCAGGTTTAATGGACTGTTTCAGTGTGGTACCACAATACTACGGGATCCAAACCAGAAAAAACCCAGGATCCGTTCAACAAGTATGTGAAGAATGCGAAAGTATGAGTCTGATGAGTGAAAATCCCAGGCCTAATCTAGACCTAACATGCGTTATCCTCAAAAATATTGATCGAAACCTGGTTTAATCGACTGTTTCAGTGTGGTACCACATTACTACGTGATCCAAACCAGAAAAAACCCAGGATCCGTTCAACAAGTATGTGAAGAATGCGAAAGTATGATTCTGATGAGTGAAAAAACCAGGCCTGACCTAGACCTAACATGCGTTATCCTCTAAAATATTGAGCGAAACCAGGTTTAATGGACTGTTTCAGTGTGGTACCACACTACTACGTGATGCAATCCAGAAAAAGCTCAGGATCTAGCCATCAAGTATGAGAAATATGCGAAAGAATGAGCCTGATGAGAGCAAATCCCAGACCTATCCCAGACCTAACTTGCGTTATCCTCCAAAATATTGATCGAAACCAGGTTTAATTGACTGTTTTAGTGTGGTACCACATTACTACGTGATCCAAACCAGAAAAAACCCAGGATCTGTTCAACAAGTATGTGAAAAACGCGAAACTGTGAGCCTGATGAGGGCAAATCTTAGACCTAACCCAGACCTAACATGCGTCATCCTCTAAAATATTTATCAAGACCAGGTTTAATTGAATGTTTCAGTATGGTACCACATTACTATGTGATCCAAACCAGAAAATAACGCAGGATCTGTTCAACGAGTATGTGAAGTGTGCGAAAGTATGAGCCTGATGAGAGCAAATCCCAGACCTATCCCAGACCTAACATGCGTTATCCTCTAAAGTATTGATCGAAACCAGGTTTAATTGACTGTTTCAGCGTGGTACCACATTACTACGTGAAACAATGCAGAAACAGCCCAGGATCTAGCCATGAAGTATGAGAAATATGCGAAAATATGAGCCTGATGAGGGCTAATCCTAGACGTAACCCAGACCTAACATGCGTTATCCTCTAAAATATTTATCAAGACCAGGTTTAATAGAATGTTTCAGTGTGGTACCACATTACTACGTGATCCAAACCAGAAATAGCCCAGGATCTAGCCTTGAAGTATGAGAAATATGCGATAGTGAGAGCCTGATGAGGGCAAATCCTAGACCTATCCCAGACCTAACTTGCGTTATCCTCTAAAGTATTGATCGAAACCAGGTTTAATTGACTGTTTCAGCGTGGTACCACATTACTACGTGAAACAATGCAGAAACAGCCCAGGATCTAGCCATGAAGTATGAGAAATATGCGAAAATATGAGCCTGATGAGGGCTAATCCTAGACGTAACCCAGACCTAACATGCGTTATCCTCTAAAATATTTATCAAGACCAGGTTTAATAGAATGTTTCAGTGTGGTACCACATTACTACGTGATCCAAACCAGAAATAGCCCAGGATCTAGCCTTGAAGTATGAGAAATATGCGAAAGTATGAGCCTGATGAGGGCAAATCCTAGACCTAACCCAGACCTAACATGCGTCATCCTCTAAAATATTTATCAAGACCAGGTTTAATTGAATGTTTCAGTATGGTACCACATTACTATGTGATCCAAACCAGAAAATAACGCAGGATCTGTTCAACGAGTATGTGAAGTGTGCGAAAGTATGAGCCTGATGAGAGCAAATCCCAGACCTATCCCAGACCTAACATGCGTTATCCTCTAAAATATTTATCAAGACCAGGTTTAATTGATTGTTTCAGTGTGGACCCACATTACTACGTGATCCAAACCAGAAAAAACCCAGGATCCGTTCAACAAGTATGTGAAGAATGCGAAAGTATGAGTCTGATGAGTGAAAATCCCAGGCCTGACCTAGACCTAACATGCGTTATCGTCTAAAATATTGAGCGAAACCAGGGTTAATGGACTGTTTCAGTGTGGTACCACACTACTACGTGTTCCAAACCAGAAAAAACCCAGGATCCGTTCAACAAGTATGTGACGTGTGCGAAAGTATGAGCCTGATGATAGCAAATCCCAGACCTAACCTAGACCTAACATGAATTATTCTCTAAAATATTGGTCGAAACCAGGTTTAATTGACTGTTTCAGTGTGGTCCCACATTACTACGTGACCCAAACCAGAAAAAACCCAGGATCCGTTCAACAAGTATGTGAAGAATGCGAAAGTATGAGTCTGATGAGTGAAAAAACCAGGCCTGACCTAGACCTAACATGCGTTAAACTCTAAAATATTGAGCGAAACCAGGTTTAATGGACTGTTTCAGTGTGGTACCACACTACTACGGGATCCAAACCGGAAAAAGCCCAGGATCTGTTCAACCAGTATGTGAAAAACGCGAAAGTATGAGCCTGATGAGGGCAAATCCCAGACCTATCCCAGACCTAACTTGCGTTATCCTCTAAAATATTGATCGAAACCAGGTTTAATCGACTGTTTCAGTGTGGAACCACATTACTACGTGATCCAAACCAGAAAAAAACCCAGGATCTTGTCAACGAGTATGTGAATTGTGCGAAAGTATAAGTCTGATGAGGGCTAATCCCAGACCTATCCCAGACCTAGCTTGCGTTATCCTCTAAAATATTGACCGAAACCAGGTTTAATTGACTGTTTTAGTGTGGTACCACATTACTACGTGATCCAAACCAGAAAAAACCCAGGATCCGTTCAACAAGTATGTGAAGAATGCGAATGTATGAGTCTGTTCAGTGAAAATCTCAGGCCTTACCAAGACCTAACTTGCGTTGTCCTCTAAAATATTTATCCAGACCAGGTTTCATTGAATGTTTCAGTGTGGTACCACCCTACTACGTGATCCAATCCAGAAATAGCCCAGGATCTAGCCATGAAGTATGAGAAATATGCGAAAGTATGAGCCTGATGAGGGCAAATCCTAGACCTAACCCAGACCTAACATACGTTATCCTCTAAAATATTGATCGAAACCAGGTTTAATTGTCTGTTTCAGTGTGGTACCACATTTCTACGTGATCCAATCCAGAAATAGCCCAGGATCTAGCCATGAAGTATGAGAAATATGCGAAAGTATGAGCCTGATGAGGGCAAATCCTAGACCTAACCCAGACCTAACATGCGTTTTCCTCTAAAATATTGATCGAAACCAGGTTTAATCGACTGTTTCAGTGCGGTACCACATTACTACGTGATCCAAACCAGAAAAAACCCAGGATCAGTTCAACAAGTATGAGAAGAATGCGAAAGTATGAGTCTGATGAGTGAAAATCCCAGGGCTAACCTAGACCTAACATGCGTTATCATCTAAAATATTTATCAAGACCAGGTTTAATTGATTGTTTCAGTGTGGACCCACATTACTACGTGACCCAAACCAGAAAAAACCCAGGATCTAGCCTTGAAGTATGAGAAATATGCGAAAGTATGAGCCTGATGAGGGCAAATCCTAGACCTAACCCAGACCTAACATGCGTCATCCTCTAAAATATTTATCAAGACCAGGTTTAATTGAATATTTCAGTGTGGTACCACATTACTATGTGATCCAAACCAGAAAATAACGCAGGATCTGTTCAACGAGTATGTGAAGTGTGCGAAAGTATGAGCCTGATGAGGGCAAATCCCAGACCTAACCTAGACCTAACATGCGTTATCCTCTAAAATAATGAGCGAAACCAGGTTTAATGGACTGTTTCAGTGTGGTACCACACTACTTCGTGATCCAAACCAGAAAAAACCCAGGATCTGTTCAACAAGTATGTGAAAAACGCGAAAGTATGAGCCTGATGAGGGCGAATCCCAGACCTATGCCAGACCTAACTTGCGTTGTCCACTAAGATATTGATGGAAACCAGGTTTATTGACTATTTCAGTGTTGTACTTCATTACTACGTGATGCTGTCCAGAAAAAGCCCAGGATATAGCCATCAAGTATGAGAAATATGCGAAAGAATGAGCCTGATGAGAGCAAATCCCAGCCCTAACCTAGACCTAACATGCGTTATCCTCTAAAATATTTATCAAGACCAGGTTTAATTGAATGTTTCAGTATGGTACCACTTTACTACGTGATCCAAAGCAGAAAAAACCCTCGATCAGGTCAACATGTATGTTAAAACTGCGAAAGTATGACCCTGATGAGTGCAAATCCCAGGCCTAACCTAGACCTAACTTGCGTTATCCTCTAAAATATTGATCGAAACCAGGTTTAATTGACTGTTTCAGCGTGGTACCACATTACTACGTGATCCAAACCATAAAACAACCCAGGATCTGTTCAACGAGTATGTGAAGTGTGCGAAAGTATGAGTCTGATGAGTGAAAATCCCAGGCCTAACCTAGACCTAACATGCGTTATCCTCAAAAATATTGATCGAAACCTGGTTTAATCGACTGTTTCAGTGTGGTACCACATTACTACGTGAAACAATGCAGAAACAGCCCAGGATCTAGCCATGAAGTATGAGAAATATGCGAAAATATGAGCCTGATGAGGGCAAATCCTAGACGTAACCCAGACCTAACATGCGTTATCCTCTAAAATATTTATCAAGACCAGGTTTAATAGAATGTTTCAGTGTGGTACCACATTACTACGTGATCCAAACCAGAAAAAACCCATGATCCGTTCAACAAGTATGTGAAGAATGCGAATGTATGAGTCTGATCAGTGAAAATCTCAGGCCTTACCTAGACCTAACTTGCGTTGTCCTCCAAAATATTGATGGAAACCAGGTTTCGTTGACTGTTTCAGTGTGGTACTACGTTACTACGTGATGTAATCCAGAAAAAGCACAGGTTCTAGCCATCAAGTATGAGACATATGCGAAAGAATGAGCCTGATGAGAGCAAATCCCAGACCTAACCTAGACCTAACATGAGTTATCCTCTAAAATATTGAGTGAAACCAGGTTTAATGGACGGTTTCAGTGTGGTACCACACTACTTCGTGATCCAAACCAGAAAAAACCCAGGATCTGTTCAACAAGTATATGAAGAATGCGAAAGTATGAGTCTGATGAGGGCAAATCCTAGACCTATCCCAGACCTAACTTGCGTTATCCTCTAAAATATTGATCGAAACCAGGTTTAATTGACTGTTTCAGCGTGGTACCACATTACTACGTGATGCAATCCAGAAAAAGCCCTGGATCCAGCCATCAAGTATGAGAGATATGCGAAAGAATGAGCCTGATGAGAGCAAATCCCAGACCTAACCTAGACCTAACATGCGTTATCCTCTAAAATAATGAGCGAAACCAGGTTTAATGGACTGTTTCAGTGTGGTACCACACTACTTCGTGATCCAAACCAGAAAAAACCCAGGATCTGTTCAACAAGTATGTGAAAAACGCGAAACTGTGAGCCTGATGAGGGCAAATCTTAGACCTAACCCAGACCTAAGATGCGTTATCCTCTAAAATATTTATCCAGACCAGGTTTCATTGAATGTTTCAGTGTAGTATCACACTACTACGTGACACAAACCAGAAAAAACCCAGGATCTAGCCTTGAAGTATGAGAAATATGCGAAAGTATGAGCCTGATGAGGGCAAATCCTAGACCTAACCCAGACCTAACATGCGTCATCCTCTAAAATATTTATCAAGACCAGGTTTAATTGAATGTTTCAGTGTGGTACCACATTACTATGTGATCAAAACCAGAAAATAACGCAGGATCTGTTCAACGAGTATGTGAAGTGTGCGAAAGTAGGAGCCTGATGAGGGCAAATCCCAGACCTATCCCAGACCTAACATGCATTATCCTCTAAAATATTTATCAAGACCAGGTTTAATTGATTGTTTCAGTGTGGACCCACATTACTACGTGATCCAAACCAGAAAAAACCCAGGATCCGTTCAACAAGTATGTGAAGAATGCGAAAGTATGAGTCTGATGAGTGAAAATCCCAGGCCTGACCTAGACCTAACATGCGTTATCGTCTAAAATATTGAGCGAAACCAGGGTTAATGGACTGTTTCAGTGTGGTACCACACTACTACGTGATCCAAACCAGAAAAAACCCAGGATCCGTTCAACAAGTATGTGAAGAATGCGAATGTATGAGTCTGATCAGTGAAAATCCCAGGCCTAACCTAGACCTAACATGCGTTATCCTCAAAAATATTGATCGAAACCTGGCTTAATCGACTGTTTCAGTTTGGTACCACATTACTATGTGATCCAAACCAGAAAATAACCCAGGATCTGTTCAACGAGTATGTGAAGTGTGCGAAAGTATGAGCCTGATGAGAGCAAATCCCAGACCTAACCTAGACCTAACATGAATTATTCTCTAAAATATTGGTCGAAACCAGGTTTAATTGACTGTTTCAGTGTGGTCCCACATTACTACGTGACCCAAACCAGAAAAAACCCAGGATCCGTTCAACAAGTATGTGAAGAATGCGAAAGTATGAGTCTGATGAGTGAAAAAACCAGGCCAGACCTAGACCTAACATGCGTTATCCTCTAAAATATTGAGCGAAACCAGGTTTAATGGACTGTTTCAGTGTTGTACCACACTACTACGTGATCCAAACCAGAAAAAACCCAGGATCTGTTCAACTAGTATGTGAAAAACGCGAAAGTATGAGCCTGATGAGGGCAAATCCCAGACCTATCCCAGACCTAACTTGCGTTATCCTCTAAAATATTGATCGAAACCAGGTTTAATCGACTGTTTCAGTGTGGAACCACATTACTACGTGATCCAAACCAGAAAAAACCCCAGGATCTTGTCAACGAGTATGTGAATTGTGCGAAAGTATGAGTCTGATGAGGGCTAATCCCAGACCTATCCCAGACCTAGCTTGCGTTATCCTCTAAAATATTGATCGAAACCAGGTTTAATTGACTGTTTTAGTGTGGTACCACATTACTACGTGATCCAAACCAGAAAAAACCCAGGATCCGTTCAACAAGTATGTGAAGAATGCGAATGTATGAGTCTGATCAGTGAAAATCCCAGGCCTAACCTAGACCTAACATGCGTTATCCTCAAAAATATTGATCGAAACCTGGATTAATCGACTGTTTCAGTTTGGTACCACATTACTATGTGATCCAAACCAGAAAATAACCCAGGATCTGTTCAACGAGTATGTGAAGTGTGCGTAAGTATGAGTCTGATGAGGGCAAATCCCACACCTATCCCAGACCTAACTTGCGTTATCCTCTAAAATATTGATCGAAACTAGGTTTAACCGACTGTTTCAGTTTGGTACCACATTACTATGTGATCCAAACCAGAAAATAACCCAGGATCTGTTCAACGAGTATGTGAAGTGTGCGAAAGTATGAGTCTGATGAGGGCAAATCCCAGACCTATCCCAGACCTAACATGCGTTATCCTCTGAAATATTTATCAAGACCAGGTTTAGTTGATTGTATCAGTGTGTACCCATATTACTACGTGATCCAAACCAGAAAAAACCCAGGATCTGTTCAACAAGTATGTGAAAAACGCGAAAGTATGAGCCTGATGAGAGCAAATCCGAGACCTATCCCAGACCTAACTTGCGTTGTCCTCTAAAGTATTGATGGAAACCAGGTTTAATTGACTGTTTCAGTGTTGTACTTCATTACTACGTCATGCAATCCAGAAAAAGCCCAGGATCTAGCCATCAAGTATGAGAAATATGCGAAAGAATGAGCCTGATGAGAGCAAATCCCAGACCTAACCTAGACCTAACATGAATTATTCTCTAAAATATTGGTCGAAACCAGGTTTAATTGACTGTTTCAGTGTGGTCCCACTTTACTACGTGATCCAAACCAGAAAAAACGCTGGATCCGTTCAACAAGTATGTGAAGAATGCGAAAGTATGAGTCTGATGAGTGAAAATCCCAGGCCTAACCTAGACCTAACATGCGTTATCCTCAAAAATATTGATCGAAACCTGGTTTAATCGACTGTTTCTGTTTGGTACCACATTACTATGTGATCCAAACCAGAAAATAACCCAGGATCTGTTCAACGAGTATGTGAAGTGTGCGAAAGTATGAGTCTGATGAGGGCAAATCCCAGACCTATCCCAGACCTAACATGCGTTATCCTCTAAAATATTTATCAAGACCAGGTCGAATTGATGGTTTCAGTGTGGTCCCACATTACTACGTGATCCAAACCAGAAAAAACCCAGGATCCGTTCAACAAGTATGTGAGGAATGCGAAAGTGTGGGTCTGATGAGTGAAAATCCCAGACCTAACCTAGACCTAGCATGCGTTATCCTCTAAGATATTGATCCAAACCAGGTTTAATGGACTGTTTCAGTGTGGAACCACACTACTACGTAATCCAACCCAGAAATAGCCCAGGATATAGCCATGAAGTATGAGAAATATGCGAAAGTATGAGCCTGACGAGGGCAAATCCTAGACCTAACCCAGACCTAACATGCGTTATCCTCTAAAATATTTATCAAGACCAGGTTTAATTGATTGTTTCAGTGTGGTCCCACATTACTACGTGATCCAAACCAGAAAAAACCCAGGATCCGTTCAACAAGTATGTGAAAAACGCGAAACTGTGAGCCTGATGAGGGCAAATCTTAGACCTATCCCAGACCTAACTTGCGTTATCCTCTAAAATATTTATCAAGACCAGGTGTAATAGAGTGTTTCAGCGTGGTACCACATTACTACGTGTTACAATCCAGAAATAGCCCAGGATCTAGCCATGAAGTATGAGAAATATGCGAAAGTATGAGCCTGATGAGGGCAAATCCTAGACCTAACCCAGACCTAACATGCGTTATCCTCTAAAATATTGATCGCAACCAGGTTTAATGGACTGTTTCTGTGTGGTACCACACTACTACGTGATCCAAACCAGAAAAAACCCAGGATCTGTTCAACAAGTATGTGAAAAACGCGAAAGTATGAGCCTGATGAGGGCAAAACCCAGGCCTATCCCAGACCTAACTTGCGTTATCCTCTAAAATATTGATCGAAACCAGGTTTAATTGACTGTTTCAGTGTGGTCCCACATTACTACGTGATGCAAACCAGAAAAAACCCAGGATCCGTTCAACAAGTATGTGAAGAATGCGAAAGTATGAGTTTGATGAGTGAAAATCCCAGGCATAACCTAGACCTAACATGCGTTATCCTCAAAAATATTGATCGAAACCTGGTTTAATCGACTGTTTCAGTGTGGCACCACATTACTATGTGATACAAACCAGAAAATAACCCAGGATCTGTTCAACGAGTATGTGAAGTGTGCGAAAGTATGAGTCTGATGAGGGCAAATCCCAGACCTATCCCAGACCTAACATGCGTTATCCTCTAAAATATTTATCAAGACCAGGTTTAATTGATTGTTTCAGTGTGGTCCCACATTACTACGTGATCCAAACCAGAAAAAACCCAGGATCCGTTCGACAAGTATGTGATGAATGCGAAAGTATGGGTCTGATGAGTGAAAATCCCAGACCTAACCTAGACCTAACATGCGTTATCCTCTAAGATATTGATCCAAACCAGGTTTAATGGACTGTTTCAGTGTGGAACCACACTACTACGTAATCCAAACCAGAAAAAACCCAGGATCTGTTCAACAAGTATGTGAAAAACGCGAAAGTATGAGCCTGATGAGAGCAAATCTTAGACCTAACCCAGACCTAAAATGCGTTATCCTCTAAAATATTTATCCAGACCAGGTTTCATTGAATGTTTCAGTGTAGTATCACACTACTACGTGACCCAAACCAGAAAAAACCCAGGATCTGTTCAACAAGTATGTGAAAAACGCGAAAGTATGAGCCTGATGAGGGCAAATCCCGGACCTATCCCAGACCTAACTTGCGTTATCCTCTAAAATATTCATCGAAACCAGGTTTAATCGACTGTTTCAGTGTGGTACCACATTACTATGTGATCCAAACCAGAAAATAACCCAGGATCTGTTCAACGAGTATGTGAAGTGTGCGAAAGTATGAGTCTGATGAGGGCAAATCCCAGACCTATCCCAGACCTAACATGCGTTATCCTCTAAAATATTTATCAAGACCAGGTTTAATTGATTGTTTCAGTGTGGACCCACATTACTACGTGATCCAAACCAGAAAAAACCCAGGATCCGTTCAACAAGTATGTGAAGAATGCGAACGTATGAGTCTGATGAGTGAAAATCCCAGGCCTAACCTAGACCTAACATGCGTTATCCTCAAAAATATTGACCGAAACCTGGTTTAATCGACTGTTTCAGTGTGGTACCACATTACTATGTGATCCAATCCAGAAAATAACCCAGGATCCGTTCAACAAGTATGTGAAGAATGCGAAAGTATGATTCTGATGAGTGAAAAAACCAGACCTATCCCAGACCTAAGATGCGTTGTCCTCTAAAATATTTATCCAGACCAGGTTTCATTGAATGTTTCAGTGTGGTTCCACTTTACTACGTGATCCAATTCAGAAATAGCCCAGGATCTAGCCTTGAAGTATGAGAAATATGCGAAAGTATGAGCCTGATGAGGGCAAATCCTAGACCTAACCCAGACCTAACATGCGTCATCCTCTAAAATATTTATCAAGACCAGGTTTAATTGAATGTTTCAGTGTGGTACCACATTACTATGTGATCAAAACCAGAAAATAACGCAGGATCTGTTCAACGAGTATGTGAAGTGTGCGAAAGTAGGAGCCTGATGAGGGCAAATCCCAGACCTATCCCAGACCTAACATGCGTTATCCTCTAAAATATTTATCAAGACCAGGTTTAATTGATTGTTTCAGTGTGGACCCACATTACTACGTGATCCAAACCAGAAAAAACCCAGGATCCGTTCAACAAGTATGTGAAGAATGCGAAAGTATGAGTCTGATGAGTGAAAATCCCAGGCCTGACCTAGACCTAACATGCGTTATCGTCTAAAATATTGAGCGAAACCAGGGTTAATGGACTGTTTCAGTGTGGTACCACACTACTACGTGATCCAAACCAGAAAAAACCCAGGATCCGTTCAACAAGTATGTGAAGTGTGCGAAAGTATGAGCCTGATGAGAGCAAATCCCAGACCTAACCTAGACCTAACATGAATTATTCTCTAAAATATTGGTCGAAACCAGGTTTAATTGACTGTTTCAGTGTGGTCCCACATTACTACCCGACCCAAACCAGAAAAAACCCAGGATCCGTTCAACAAGTATGTGAAGAATGCGAATGTATGAGTCTGATCAGTGAAAATCTCAGGCCTTACCAAGACCTAACTTGCGTTGTCCTCTAGAATATTTATCCAGACCAGGTTTCATTGAATGTTTCAGTGCGGTACCACATTACTACGTGATCCAAACCAGAAAAAACCCAGGATCAGTTCAACAAGTATGAGAAGAATGCGAATGTATGAGTCTGATGAGTGAAAATCCCAGGGTTAACCTAGACCTAACATGCGTTATCCTCTAAAATATTGATCCAAACCAGGTTTAATGGACTGTTTCAGTGTGGTACCACATTACTACGTGATACAAACCAGAAAAAACCCAGGATCCGTTCAACAAGTATGTGAAGAATGCGAAAGTATGAGTCTGATGAGTGACAATCCCAGGCCTAACCTAGACCTAACATGCGTTATCCTCAAAAATATTGATCGAAACCTGGCATAATCGACTGTTTCAGTTTGGTACCACATTACTATGTGATCCAAACCAGAAAATAACCCAGGATCTGTTCAACGAGTATGTGAAGTGTGCGTAAGTATGAGTCTGATGAGGGCAAATCCCACACCTATCCCAGACCTAACTTGCGTTATCCTCTAAAATATTGATCGAAACTAGGTTTAACCGACTGTTTCAGTTTGGTACCACATTACTATGTGATCCAAACCAGAAAATAACCCAGGATCTGTTCAACGAGTATGTGAAGTGTGCGAAAGTATGAGTCTGATGAGGGCAAATCCCAGACCTATCCCAGACCTAACATGCGGTATCCTCTGAAATATTTATCAAGACCAGGTTTAGTTGATTGTATCAGTGTGTACCCATATTACTACGTGATCCAAACCAGAAAAAATCCAGGATCTGTTCAACAAGTATGTGAAAAACGCGAAAGTATGAGCCTGATGAGGGCAAATCCCAGACCTAACCCAGACCTAAGATGCGTTATCCTCTAAAATATTTATCCAGACCAGGTTTCATTGAATGTTTCAGTGTGGTACCACTTTACTACGTGATCCAATCCAGAAATAGCCAAGGATCTAGCCATGAAGTATGAGAAATATGCGAAAGTATGAGCCTGATGAGGGCAAATCCTAGACCTAACCCAGACCTAACATGAATTATTCTCTAGAATATTGGTCGAAACCAGGTTTAATTGACTGTTTCAGTGTGGTCCCACTTTACTACGTGATCCAAACCAGAAAAAACGCAGGATCCGTTCAACAAGTATGTGAAGAATGCGAAAGTATGAGTCTGATGAGTGAAAATCCCAGGCCTGACCTAGACCTAACATGCGTTATCCTCTAAAATATTGAGCGAAACCAGGTTTAATCGACTGTTTCAGTGTGGTACCACATTACTATGTGATCCAAACCAGAAAATAACCCAGGATCTGTTCAACGAGTATGTGAAGTGTGCGAAAGTATGAGTCTCATGAGGGCAAATCCCAGACCTATCCCAGACCTAACATGCGTTATCCTCTAATATATTTATCAAGACCAGGTTTAATTGATTGTTTCAGTGTGGACCCACATTACTACCTGATCCAAACCAGAAAAAACCCAGGATCCGTTCAACAAGTATGTGAAGAATGCGAAAGTATGAGTGTGATGAGTGAAAATCCCAGGCCTGACCTAGACCTAACATGCGTTATCCTCTAAAATATTGAGCGAAACCATGTTTAATGGACTGTTTCAGTGTGGTACCACACTACTACGGGATCCAAACCAGAAAAAACCCAGGATCTGTTCAACAAGTATGTGAAAAACGCGAAAGTATGAGCCTGATGAGAGCAAATCCCAGACCTATCCCAGACCTAACTTGCGTTGTCCTCTAAAGTATTGATGGAAACCAGGTTTAATTGACTGTTTCAGTGTTGTACTTCATTACTACGTCATGCAATCCAGAAGAAGCCCAGGATCTAGCCATCAAGTATGAGAAATATGCGAAAGAATGAGCCTGATGAGAGCAAATCCCAGACCTAACCTAGACCTAACATGAATTATTCTCTAAAATATTGGTCGAAACCAGGTTTAATTGACTGTTTCAGTGTGGTCCCACTTTACTACGTGATCCAAACCAGAAAAAACGCAGGATCCGTTCAACAAGTATGTGAAGAATGCGAAAGTATGAGTCTGATGAGTGAAAATCCCAGGCCTAACCTAGACCTAACATGCGTTATCCTCAAAAATATTGATCGAAACCTGGTTTAATCGACTGTTTCTGTTTGGTACCACATTACTATGTGATCCAAACCAGAAAATAACCCAGGATCTGTTCAACGAGTATGTGAAGTGTGCGAAAGTATGAGTCTGATGAGGGCAAATCCCAGACCTATCCCAGACCTAACATGCGTTATCCTCTAAAATATTTATCAAGACCAGGTCGAATTGATTGTTTCAGTGTGGTCCCACATTACTACGTGATCCAAACCAGAAAAAACCCAGGATCCGTTCAACAAGTATGTGAAGAATGCGAAAGTGTGGGTCTGATGAGTGAAAATCCCAGACCTAACCTAGACCTAGCATGCGTTATCCTCTAAGATATTGATCCAAACCAGGTTTAATGGACTGTTTCAGTGTGGAACCACACTACTACGTAATCCAAACCAGAAAAAACCCAGGATCCGTTCAACAAGTATGTGAAAAACGCGAAACTGTGAGCCTGATGAGGGCAAATCTTAGACCTATCCCAGACCTAACTTGCGTTATCCTCTAAAATATTTCTCCAGACCAGGTTTCATTGAATGTTTCAGTGTGGTACCACTTTACTACGTGATCCAATCCAGAAAAAGCCCAGGATCTAACCATCAAGTATGAGAAATATGCGACAGAATGAGCCTGATGAGAGCAAATCCCAGCCCTAACCTAGACCTAACATGAATTATTCTCTAAAATATTGGTCGAAACCAGGTTTAATTGACTGTTTCAGTGTGGTCCCACTTTACTACGTGATCCAAACCAGAAAAAACGCAGGATCCGTTCAACAAGTATGTGAAGAATGCGAAAGTATGAGTCTGATGAGTGATAATCCCAGGCCTAACCTAGACCAAACATGCGTTATTCTCTAAAATATTGGTCGAAACCAGGTTTAATTGACTGTTTCAGTGTGGTCCCACATTACTACGTGATCCAAACCAGAAAAAACCCAGGATCCGTTCAACAAGTATGTGAAGAATGCGAATGTATGAGTCTGATCAGTGAAAATCTCAGGCCGTACCTAGACCTAACTTGCGTTGTCCTCTAAAATATTGATGGAAACCAGGTTTCGTTGACTGTTTCAGTGTGGTACTACGTTACTACGTGATGTAATCCAGAAAAAGCACAGGTTCTAGCCATCAAGTATGAGACATATGCGAAAGAATGAGCCTGATGAGAGCAAATCCCAGACCTAACCTAGACCTAACATGAGTTATCCTCTAAAATATTGAGTGAAACCAGGTTTAATGGACGGTTTCAGTGTGGTACCACACTACTTCGTGATCCAAACCAGAAAAAACCCAGGATCTGTTCAACAAGTATATGAAGAATGCGAAAGTATGAGTCTGATGAGGGCAAATCCTAGACCTATCCCAGACCTAACTTGCGTTATCCTCTAAAATATTGATCGAAACCAGGTTTAATTGACTGTTTCAGCGTGGTACCACATTACTACGTGATGCAATCCAGAAAAAGCCCTGGATCCAGCCATCAAGTATGAGAAATATGCGAAAGAATGAGCCTGATGAGAGCAAATCCCAGACCTAACCTAGACCTAACATGCGTTATCCTCTAAAATAATGAGCGAAACCAGGTTTAATGGACTGTTTCAGTGTGGTACCACACTACTTCGTGATCCAAACCAGAAAAAACCCAGGATCTGTTCAACAAGTATGTGAAAAACGCGAAACTGTGAGCCTGATGAGGGCAAATCTTAGACCTAACCCAGACCTAAGATGCGTTATCCTCTAAAATATTTATCCAGACCAGGTTTCATTGAATGTTTCAGTGTAGTATCACACTACTACGTGACCCAAACCAGAAAAAACCCAGGTTCTGTTCAACAAGTATGTGAAAAACGCGAAAGTATGAGCCTGATGAGGGCAAATCCCGGACCTATCCCAGACCTAACTTGCGTTATCCTCTAAAATATTCATCGAAACCAGGTTTAATCGACTGTTTCAGTGTGGTACCACATTACTATGTGATCCAAACCAGAAAATAACCCAGGATCTGTTCAACGAGTATGTGAAGTGTGCGAAAGTATGAGTCTGATGAGGGCAAATCCCAGACCTATCTCAGACCTAACATGCGTTATCCTCTAAAATATTTATCAAGACCAGGTTTAATTGATTGTTTCAGTGTGGACCCACATTACTACGTGATCCAAACCAGAAAAAACCCAGGATCCGTTCAACAAGTATGTGAAGAATGCGAACGTATGAGTCTGATGAGTGAAAATCCCAGGCCTAACCTAGACCTAACATGCGTTATCCTCAAAAATATTGATCGAAACCTGGTTTAATCGACTGTTTCAGTGTGGTACCACATTACTATGTGATCCAATCCAGAAAATAACCCAGGATCCGTTCAACAAGTATGTGAAGAATGCGAAAGTATGATTCTGATGAGTGAAAAAACCAGACCAATCCCAGACCTAAGATGCGTTGTCCTCTAAAATATTTATCCAGACCAGGTTTCATTGAATGTTTCAGTGTGGTTCCACTTTAATACGTGATCCAATTCAGAAATAGCCCAGGATCTAGCCTTGAAGTATGAGAAATATGTGAAAGTATGAGCCTGATGAGGGCAAATCCTAGACCTAACCCAGACCTAACATGCGTCATCCTCTAAAATATTTATCAAGACCAGGTTTAATTGAATGTTTCAGTGTGGTACCACATTACTATGTGATCAAAACCAGAAAATAACGCAGGATCTGTTCAACGAGTATGTGAAGTGTGCGAAAGTAGGAGCCTGATGAGGGCAAATCCCAGACCTATCCCAGACCTAACATGCATTATCCTCTAAAATATTTATCAAGACCAGGTTTAATTGATTGTTTCAGTGTGGACCCACATTACTACGTGATCCAAACCAGAAAAAACCCAGGATCCGTTCAACAAGTATGTGAAGAATGCGAAAGTATGAGTCTGATGAGTGAAAATCCCAGGCCTGACCTAGACCTAACATGCGTTATCGTCTAAAATATTGAGCGAAACCAGGGTTAATGGACTGTTTCAGTGTGGTACCACACTACTACGTGATCCAAACCAGAAAAAACCCAGGATCCGTTCAACAAGTATGTGAAGAATGCGAATGTATGAGTCTGATCAGTGAAAATCCCAGGCCTAACCTAGACCTAACATGCGTTATCCTCAAAAATATTGATCGAAACCTGGCTTAATCGACTGTTTCAGTTTGGTACCACATTACTATGTGATCCAAACCAGAAAATAACCCAGGATCTGTTCAACGAGTATGTGAAGTGTGCGAAAGTATGAGCCTGATGAGAGCAAATCCCAGACCTAACCTAGACCTAACATGAATTATTCTCTAAAATATTGGTCGAAACCAGGTTTAATTGACTGTTTCAGTGTGGTCCCACATTACTACGTGACCCAAACCAGAAAAAACCCAGGATCCGTTCAACAAGTATGTGAAGAATGCGAAAGTATGAGTCTGATGAGTGAAAAAACCAGGCCAGACCTAGACCTAACATGCGTTATCCTCTAAAATATTGAGCGAAACCAGGTTTAATGGACTGTTTCAGTGTTGTACCACACTACTACGTGATCCAAACCAGAAAAAACCCAGGATCTGTTCAACTAGTATGTGAAAAACGCGAAAGTATGAGCCTGATGAGGGCAAATCCCAGACCTATCCCAGACCTAACTTGCGTTATCCTCTAAAATATTGATCGAAACCAGGTTTAATCGACTGTTTCAGTGTGGAACCACATTACTACGTGATCCAAACCAGAAAAAACCCCAGGATCTTGTCAACGAGTATGTGAATTGTGCGAAAGTATGAGTCTGATGAGGGCTAATCCCAGACCTATCCCAGACCTAGCTTGCGTTATCCTCTAAAATATTGATCGAAACCAGGTTTAATTGACTGTTTTAGTGTGGTACCACATTACTACGTGATCCAAACCAGAAAAAACCCAGGATCCGTTCAACAAGTATGTGAAGAATGCGAATGTATGAGTCTGATCAGTGAAAATCCCAGGCCTAACCTAGACCTAACATGCGTTATCCTCAAAAATATTGATCGAAACCTGGATTAATCGACTGTTTCAGTTTGGTACCACATTACTATGTGATCCAAACCAGAAAATAACCCAGGATCTGTTCAACGAGTATGTGAAGTGTGCGTAAGTATGAGTCTGATGAGGGCAAATCCCACACCTATCCCAGACCTAACTTGCGTTATCCTCTAAAATATTGATCGAAACTAGGTTTAACCGACTGTTTCAGTTTGGTACCACATTACTATGTGATCCAAACCAGAAAATAACCCAGGATCTGTTCAACGAGTATGTGAAGTGTGCGAAAGTATGAGTCTGATGAGGGCAAATCCCAGACCTATCCCAGACCTAACATGCGTTATCCTCTGAAATATTTATCAAGACCAGGTTTAGTTGATTGTATCAGTGTGTACCCATATTACTACGTGATCCAAACCAGAAAAAACCCAGGATCTGTTCAACAAGTATGTGAAAAACGCGAAAGTATGAGCCTGATGAGAGCAAATCCGAGACCTATCCCAGACCTAACTTGCGTTGTCCTCTAAAGTATTGATGGAAACCAGGTTTAATTGACTGTTTCAGTGTTGTACTTCATTACTACGTCATGCAATCCAGAAAAAGCCCAGGATCTAGCCATCAAGTATGAGAAATATGCGAAAGAATGAGCCTGATGAGAGCAAATCCCAGACCTAACCTAGACCTAACATGAATTATTCTCTAAAATATTGGTCGAAACCAGGTTTAATTGACTGTTTCAGTGTGGTCCCACTTTACTACGTGATCCAAACCAGAAAAAACGCTGGATCCGTTCAACAAGTATGTGAAGAATGCGAAAGTATGAGTCTGATGAGTGAAAATCCCAGGCCTAACCTAGACCTAACATGCGTTATCCTCAAAAATATTGATCGAAACCTGGTTTAATCGACTGTTTCTGTTTGGTACCACATTACTATGTGATCCAAACCAGAAAATAACCCAGGATCTGTTCAACGAGTATGTGAAGTGTGCGAAAGTATGAGTCTGATGAGGGCAAATCCCAGACCTATCCCAGACCTAACATGCGTTATCCTCTAAAATATTTATCAAGACCAGGTCGAATTGATGGTTTCAGTGTGGTCCCACATTACTACGTGATCCAAACCAGAAAAAACCCAGGATCCGTTCAACAAGTATGTGAGGAATGCGAAAGTGTGGGTCTGATGAGTGAAAATCCCAGACCTAACCTAGACCTAGCATGCGTTATCCTCTAAGATATTGATCCAAACCAGGTTTAATGGACTGTTTCAGTGTGGAACCACACTACTACGTAATCCAACCCAGAAATAGCCCAGGATATAGCCATGAAGTATGAGAAATATGCGAAAGTATGAGCCTGACGAGGGCAAATCCTAGACCTAACCCAGACCTAACATGCGTTATCCTCTAAAATATTTATCAAGACCAGGTTTAATTGATTGTTTCAGTGTGGTCCCACATTACTACGTGATCCAAACCAGAAAAAACCCAGGATCCGTTCAACAAGTATGTGAAAAACGCGAAACTGTGAGCCTGATGAGGGCAAATCTTAGACCTATCCCAGACCTAACTTGCGTTATCCTCTAAAATATTTATCAAGACCAGGTGTAATAGAGTGTTTCAGCGTGGTACCACATTACTACGTGTTACAATCCAGAAATAGCCCAGGATCTAGCCATGAAGTATGAGAAATATGCGAAAGTATGAGCCTGATGAGGGCAAATCCTAGACCTAACCCAGACCTAACATGCGTTATCCTCTAAAATATTTATCAAGACCAGGTTTAAATGAATGTTTCAGTATGGTACCACATTACTACGTGAACCAAACCAGAAAAAAACCCAGGATCTGATCAACGAGTATGTGAAGTGTGCGAAAGTATGAGTCTGATGAGGGCAAATCACAGACCTATCCCAGACCTAACTTGCGATATCCTCTAAAATATTGATCGGAACCAGGTTTAATTGACAGTTTTAGTGTGGTACCACTTTACTACGTGATCCAAAGCAGAAAAAACCCTCGATTAGGTCAGCATGCATGTTAAAGCTGCGAAAGTATGAGCCTGATGATGGCAAATCCCACACCTATCCCAGACCTAACATGCGTTATCCTCTAAAATATCTATCAAGACCAGGTTTAATTGAATGTTTCAGTGTGGTACCACATTACTACGTGATGCAATCCAGAAAAAGCCTAGGATCTAGCCATCAAGTATAAGAAATATGCGAAAGAATGAGCCTGATGAGGGCAAATCCTAGACCTAACCCAGACCTAACATGCGTTATCCTCTAAAATATTGATCGCAACCAGGTTTAATGGACTGTTTCTGTGTGGTACCACACTACTACGTGATCCAAACCAGAAAAAACCCAGGATCTGTTCAACAGGTATGTGAAAAACGCGAAAGTATGAGCCTGATGAGGGCAAAACCCAGGCCTATCCCAGACCTAACTTGCGTTATCCTCTAAAATATTGATCGAAACCAGGTTTAATTGACTGTTTCAGTGTGGTCCCACATTACTACGTGATGCAAACCAGAAAAAACCCAGGATCCGTTCAACAAGTATGTGAAGAATGCGAAAGTATGAGTTTGATGAGTGAAAATCCCAGGCATAACCTAGACCTAACATGCGTTATCCTCAAAAATATTGATCGAAACCTGGTTTAATCGACTGTTTCAGTGTGGCACCACATTACTATGTGATACAAACCAGAAAATAACCCAGGATCTGTTCAACGAGTATGTGAAGTGTGCGAAAGTATGAGTCTGATGGGGGCAAATCCCAGACCTATCCCAGACCTAACATGCGTTATCCTCTAAAATATTTATCAAGACCAGGTTTAATTGATTGTTTCAGTGTGGTCCCACATTACTACGTGATCCAAACCAGAAAAAACCCAGGATCCGTTCGACAAGTATGTGATGAATGCGAAAGTATGGGTCTGATGAGTGAAAATCCCAGACCTAACCTAGACCTAACATGCGTTATCCTCTAAGATATTGATCCAAACCAGGTTTAATGGACTGTTTCAGTGTGGAACCACACTACTACGTAATCCAAACCAGAAAAAACCCAGGATCTGTTCAACAAGTATGTGAAAAACGCGAAAGTATGAGCCTGATGAGAGCAAATCTTAGACCTAACCCAGACCTAAAATGCGTTATCCTCTAAAATATTTATCCAGACCAGGTTTCATTGAATGTTTCAGTGTAGTATCACACTACTACGTGACCCAAACCAGAAAAAACCCAGGATCTGTTCAACAAGTATGTGAAAAACGCGAAAGTATGAGCCTGATGAGGGCAAATCCCGGACCTATCCCAGACCTAACTTGCGTTATCCTCTAAAATATTCATCGAAACCAGGTTTAATCGACTGTTTCAGTGTGGTACCACATTACTATGTGATCCAAACCAGAAAATAACCCAGGATCTGTTCAACGAGTATGTGAAGTGTGCGAAAGTATGAGTCTGATGAGGGCAAATCCCAGACCTATCCCAGACCTAACATGCGTTATCCTCTAAAATATTTATCAAGACCAGGTTTAATTGATTGTTTCAGTGTGGACCCACATTACTACGTGATCCAAACCAGAAAAAACCCAGGATCCGTTCAACAAGTATGTGAAGAATGCGAACGTATGAGTCTGATGAGTGAAAATCCCAGGCCTAACCTAGACCTAACATGCGTTATCCTCAAAAATATTGACCGAAACCTGGTTTAATCGACTGTTTCAGTGTGGTACCACATTACTATGTGATCCAATCCAGAAAATAACCCAGGATCCGTTCAACAAGTATGTGAAGAATGCGAAAGTATGATTCTGATGAGTGAAAAAACCAGACCTATCCCAGACCTAAGATGCGTTGTCCTCTAAAATATTTATCCAGACCAGGTTTCATTGAATGTTTCAGTGTGGTTCCACTTTACTACGTGATCCAATTCAGAAATAGCCCAGGATCTAGCCTTGAAGTATGAGAAATATGCGAAAGTATGAGCCTGATGAGGGCAAATCCTAGACCTAACCCAGACCTAACATGCGTCATCCTCTAAAATATTTATCAAGACCAGGTTTAATTGAATGTTTCAGTGTGGTACCACATTACTATGTGATCAAAACCAGAAAATAACGCAGGATCTGTTCAACGAGTATGTGAAGTGTGCGCAAGTAGGAGCCTGATGAGGGCAAATCCCAGACCTATCCCAGACCTAACATGCGTTATCCTCTAAAATATTTATCAAGACCAGGTTTAATTGATTGTTTCAGTGTGGACCCACATTACTACGTGATCCAAACCAGAAAAAACCCAGGATCCGTTCAACAAGTATGTGAAGAATGCGAAAGTATGAGTCTGATGAGTGAAAATCCCAGGCCTGACCTAGACCTAACATGCGTTATCGTCTAAAATATTGAGCGAAACCAGGGTTAATGGACTGTTTCAGTGTGGTACCACACTACTACGTGATCCAAACCAGAAAAAACCCAGGATCCGTTCAACAAGTATGTGAAGTGTGCGAAAGTATGAGCCTGATGAGAGCAAATCCCAGACCTAACCTAGACCTAACATGAATTATTCTCTAAAATATTGGTCGAAACCAGGTTTAATTGACTGTTTCAGTGTGGTCCCACATTACTACCCGACCCAAACCAGAAAAAACCCAGGATCCGTTCAACAAGTATGTGAAGAATGCGAAAGTATGAGTCTGATGAGGGCTAATCCCAGACCTATCCCAGACCTAGCTTGCGTTATCCTCTAAAATATTGATCGAAACCAGGTTTAATTGACTGTTTTAGTGTGGTACCACATTACTACGTGATCCAAACCAGAAAAAACCCAGGATCCGTTCAACAAGTATGTGAAGAATGCGAATGTATGAGTCTGATCAGTGAAAATCTCAGGCCTTACCAAGACCTAACTTGCGTTGTCCTCTAGAATATTTATCCAGACCAGGTTTCATTGAATGTTTCAGTGTGGTACCACCTTACTACGTGATCCAATCCAGAAATAGCCCAGGATCTAGCCATGAAGTATGAGAAATATGCGAAAGTATGAGCCTGATGAGGTCAAATCCCAGACCAATCCCAGACTTAACTTGCGTTTTCCTCTAAAATATTGATGGAAACCAGGTTCAATCGACTGTTTCAGTGCGGTACCACATTACTACGTGATCCAAACCAGAAAAAACCCAGGATCAGTTCAACAAGTATGAGAAGAATGCGAATGTATGAGTCTGATGAGTGAAAATCCCAGGGTTAACCTAGACCTAACATGCGTTATCCTCTAAAATATTGATCCAAACCAGGTTTAATGGACTGTTTCAGTGTGGTACCACATTACTACGTGATACAAACCAGAAAAAACCCAGGATCCGTTCAACAAGTATGTGAAGAATGCGAAAGTATGAGTCTGATGAGTGACAATCCCAGGCCTAACCTAGACCTAACATGCGTTATCCTCAAAAATATTGATCGAAACCTGGCATAATCGACTGTTTCAGTTTGGTACCACATTACTATGTGATCCAAACCAGAAAATAACCCAGGATCTGTTCAACGTGTATGTGAAGTGTGCGTAAGTATGAGTCTGATGAGGGCAAATCCCACACCTATCCCAGACCTAACTTGCGTTATCCTCTAAAATATTGATCGAAACTAGGTTTAACCGACTGTTTCAGTTTGGTACCACATTACTATGTGATCCAAACCAGAAAATAACCCAGGATCTGTTCAACGAGTATGTGAAGTGTGCGAAAGTATGAGTCTGATGAGGGCAAATCCCAGACCTATCCCAGACCTAACATGCGGTATCCTCTGAAATATTTATCAAGACCAGGTTTAGTTGATTGTATCAGTGTGTACCCATATTACTACGTGATCCAAACCAGAAAAAATCCAGGATCTGTTCAACAAGTATGTGAAAAACGCGAAAGTATGAGCCTGATGAGGGCAAATCCCAGACCTAACCCAGACCTAAGATGCGTTATCCTCTAAAATATTTATCCAGACCAGGTTTCATTGAATGTTTCAGTGTGGTACCACTTTACTACGTGATCCAATCCAGAAATAGCCAAGGATCTAGCCATGAAGTATGAGAAATATGCGAAAGTATGAGCCTGATGAGGGCAAATCCTAGACCTAACCCAGACCTAACATGAATTATTCTCTAGAATATTGGTCGAAACCAGGTTTAATTGACTGTTTCAGTGTGGTCCCACTTTACTACGTGATCCAAACCAGAAAAAACGCAGGATCCGTTCAACAAGTATGTGAAAAATGCGAAAGTATGAGTCTGATGAGTGAAAATCCCAGGCCTGACCTAGACCTAACATGCGTTATCCTCTAAAATATTGAGCGAAACCAGGTTTAATCGACTGTTTCAGTGTGGTACCACATTACTATGTGATCCAAACCAGAAAATAACCCAGGATCTGTTCAACGAGTATGTGAAGTGGGCGAAAGTATGAGTCTCATGAGGGCAAATCCCAGACCTATCCCAGACCTAACATGCGTTATCCTCTAATATATTTATCAAGACCAGGTTTAATTGATTGTTTCAGTGTGGACCCACATTACTACCTGATCCAAACCAGAAAAAACCCAGGATCCGTTCAACAAGTATGTGAAGAATGCGAAAGTATGAGTGTGATGAGTGAAAATCCCAGGCCTGACCTAGACCTAACATGCGTTATCCTCTAAAATATTGAGCGAAACCATGTTTAATGGACTGTTTCAGTGTGGTACCACACTACTACGGGATCCAAACCAGAAAAAACCCAGGATCTGTTCAACAAGTATGTGAAAAACGCGAAAGTATGAGCCTGATGAGAGCAAATCCCAGACCTATCCCAGACCTAACTTGCGTTGTCCTCTAAAGTATTGATGGAAACCAGGTTTAATTGACTGTTTCAGTGTTGTACTTCATTACTACGTCATGCAATCCAGAAGAAGCCCAGGATCTAGCCATCAAGTATGAGAAATATGCGAAAGAATGAGCCTGATGAGAGCAAATCCCAGACCTAACCTAGACCTAACATGAATTATTCTCTAAAATATTGGTCGAAACCAGGTTTAATTGACTGTTTCAGTGTGGTCCCACTTTACTACGTGATCCAAACCAGAAAAAACGCAGGATCCGTTCAACAAGTATGTGAAGAATGCGAAAGTATGAGTCTGATGAGTGAAAATCCCAGGCCTAACCTAGACCTAACATGCGTTATCCTCAAAAATATTGATCGAAACCTGGTTTAATCGACTGTTTCTGTTTGGTACCACATTACTATGTGATCCAAACCAGAAAATAACCCAGGATCTGTTCAACGAGTATGTGAAGTGTGCGAAAGTATGAGTCTGATGAGGGCAAATCCCAGACCTATCCCAGACCTAACATGCGTTATCCTCTAAAATATTTATCAAGACCAGGTCGAATTGATTGTTTCAGTGTGGTCCCACATTACTACGTGATCCAAACCAGAAAAAACCCAGGATCCGTTCAACAAGTATGTGAAGAATGCGAAAGTGTGGGTCTGATGAGTGAAAATCCCAGACCTAACCTAGACCTAGCATGCGTTATCCTCTAAGATATTGATCCAAACCAGGTTTAATGGACTGTTTCAGTGTGGAACCACACTACTACGTAATCCAAACCAGAAAAAACCCAGGATCCGTTCAACAAGTATGTGAAAAACGCGAAACTGTGAGCCTGATGAGGGCAAATCTTAGACCTATCCCAGACCTAACTTGCGTTATCCTCTAAAATATGTATCGAAACCAGGTTTCATTGACAGTTTCAGTGTGGTACCACATTACTACGTGATCCAACCCAGAAATAGCCCAGGATATAGCCATGAAGTATGAGAAATATGCGAAAGTATGAGCCTGACGAGGGCAAATCCTAGACCTAACCCAGACCTAACATGCGTTATCCTCTAAAATATTTATCGAGACCAGGTTTAATTGATTGTTTCAGTGTGGTCCCACATTACTACGTGATCCAAACCAGAAAAAACCCAGGATCCGTTCAACAAGTATGTGAAAAACGCGAAACTGTGAGCCTGATGAGGGCAAATCTTAGACCTATCCCAGACCTAACTTGCGTTATCCTCTAAAATATTTCTCCAGACCAGGTTTCATTGAATGTTTCAGTGTGGTACCACTTTACTACGTGATCCAATCCAGAAAAAGCCCAGGATCTAACCATCAAGTATGAGAAATATGCGACAGAATGAGCCTGATGAGAGCAAATCCCAGACCTAACCTAGACCTAACATGAATTATTCTCTAAAATATTGGTCGAAACCAGGTTTAATTGACTGTTTCAGTGTGGTCCCACTTTACTACGTGATCCAAACCAGAAAAAACGCAGGATCCGTTCAACAAGTATGTGAAGAATGCGCAAGTATGAGTCTGATGAGTGATAATCCCAGGTCTAACCTAGACCAAACATGCGTTATTCTCTAAAATATTGGTCGAAACCAGGTTTAATTGACTGTTTCAGTGTGGTCCCACATTACTACGTGATCCAAACCAGAAAAAACCCAGGATCCGTTCAACAAGTATGTGAAAAACGCGAAACTGTGAGCCTGATGAGGGCAAATCTTAGACCTAACCCAGACCAAAGATGCGTTATCCTCTAAAATATTTCTCCAGACCAGGTTTCATTGAATGTTTCAGTGTGGTACCACTTTACTACGTGATCCAATCCAGAAATAGCCCAGGATCTAGCCATGAAGTATGAGAAATATGCGATAGTATGAGCCTGATGAGGGCAAATCCTAGACCTAACCCAGACCTAACATGCGTTATCCTCTAAAATATTTATCAAGACCAGGTTTATTTGAATGTTTCAGTGTGGTACCACATTACTACGTGATCCAAACCAGAAAAAACCCAGGATCCGTTCAACAAGTATGTGAAGAATGCGAAAGTATGAGTCTGATGAGTGATAATCCCAGGCCTAACCTAGACCAAACATGCGTTATCCTCAAAAGTATTGATCGAAACCTGGTTTAATCGACTGTTTCAGTTTGGTACCACATTACTATGTGATCCAAAGCAGAAAATAACCCAGGACCTGTTCAACGAGTATGTGAAGTGTGCGTAAGTATGAGTCTGATGAGGGCAAATCCCAGACCTATCCCAGACCTAACTTGCGTTATCCTCTAAAATATTTATCAAGACCAGGTTTAATTGAATGTTTCAGCGTGGTACCACATTACTACGTGATACAATCCAGAAATAGCCCGGGATCTAGCCATGAAGTATGAGAAATATGTGAAAGTATGAGCCTGATGAGGGCAAATCCCAGACCTAACCCAGACCTAATTTGCGATATCCTCTAAAATATTGATTGAAACCAGGTTTAATTGACAGTTTTAGTGTGGTACCCCTTTACTACGTGATCCAAAGCAGAAAAAACCCTCGATCAGGTCAGCATGCATGTTAAAACTGCGAAAGTATGAGCCTGATGATGGCAAATCCCACACCTATCCCAGACCTAACATGCGTTATCCTCTAAAATATTTATCAAGACCAGGTTTAATTGAATGTTTCAGTGTGGTACCACATTACTACGTGATGCAATCCAGAAAAAGCCTAGGATCTAGCCATCAAGTATAAGAAATATGCGAAAGAATGAGCCTGATGAGGGCAAATCCTAGACCTAACCCAGACCTAAC
Source organism: Colletes latitarsis (assembly GCF_051014445.1). NCBI lineage: Eukaryota > Metazoa > Arthropoda > Insecta > Hymenoptera > Colletidae > Colletes > Colletes latitarsis. Next base: position 225,333 of record NC_135142.1, read on the forward strand.
ATGCGTTATCCTCTAAAATATTGATCGCAACCAGGTTTAATGGACTGTTTCTGTGTGGTACCACACTACTGCGTGATCCAAACCAGAAAAAACCCAGGATCTGTTCAACAAGTATGTGAAAAACGCGAAAGTATGAGCTTGATGAGGGCAAATGCCAGACCTATCCCAGACCTAACTTGCGTTATCCTCTAAAATATTGATCGAAACCAGGTTTAATTGACAGTTTCAGTGTGGTCCCACATTACTACGTGATGCAAACCAGAAAAAACCCAGGATCCGTTCAACAAGTATGTGAAGAATGCGAAAGTATGAGTTTGATGAGTGAAAATCCCAGGCCTAACCTAGACCTAACATGCGTTATCCTCAAAAATATTGATCGAAACCTGGTTTAATCGACTGTTTCAGTGTGGTACCACATTACTATGTGATCCAAACCAGAAAATAACCCAGGATCTGTTCAACGGGTATGTGAAGAATGCGAAAGTATGGGTCTGATGAGTGAAAATCCCAGACCTAGCCTAGACCTAACATGCGTTATCCTCTAAAATATTGATCCAAACCAGGTTTAATGGACTGTTTCAGTGTGGAACCACACTACTACGTGATCCAAACCAGAAAAAACCCAGGATCTGTTCAACAAGGATGTGAAAAACGCGAAAGTATGAGCCTGATGAGGGCAAATCCCAGACCTATCCCAGACCTAACTTGCGTTGTCCTCTAAAATATTGTTCGAAACCAGGTTTAATTGAATGTTTCAATGTGGTACCACATTACTACGTGATCCAAACCAGAAGAAACCCAGGATCAGTTCAACAAGTATGTGAAAAACGCGAATGTATGAGCCTGATGAGGGCCAATCCCAGACCTATCCCAGACCAATTTTTTTTTTTTTTTTTTTTTTTTTTTGTCGTGGGGAAAATCTTCGAAAGACTCCCTCCCACCTCTTTGGGGAGAGGCGGGAGGGTTGTGTGGGATTCCCAGCGCCCGTAGAATGACGGGCACGGGACCTACCCACTAAAAACCCCACGGTGACCCTTCCGCACGATTTGGGAGGATACCGGGAATCGCTCGAAGCATTCTTCCGGTATCCTCCCCGTGCCCGCGCTTTGCGCCCATCCCCGCGGGGGGGGGGGGACAAACGGTCCACCCGGTAGACACTCTGTCTCATAGCGGCAGGACGGGGCCACTCCATCCCACCGCGATCCGTCCCGGGCCGCATTTAGTGGCGGGCTGCGAGCCCCAACTCGCAACCGCCTGCGACCCCGTTTCTACCCCTCGGCGGCCGGGAGCTCATGGCCGCTCCAGGCCACCGAGGGTGCCTCCCCGTGGGCCGAACCTACCCGGTCCGACCCATCGCCGCCTGGCGGGAGGAGGCTCCCCTCAGGGCCCCCCTCCCAGCCAGGGTCATCCGCCGCGCAAAGGCCGCCGCCCGCGACGCCTGGCGCCCGGGCGACGCCCTCGCGCCACCATACGAGCGCGAGCCTCAGCTCGCCGCTGAAGCTCGCGCTCCCTTCCCGCGGCCTCCTTCTGCACCATTACGGTCTCGCAGAAGGAGGCCACGGCCCTCCACTTCCTCTCGCTGCCGAGCATGGCGCGCACCACACCCGGCAGCGAGACATCCCGCCCTATGACGCCGACCAGGATACGGCGCTCCCCCTCCCACGCTGGGCATACCTGGAGGGTATGATCAGCCGTGTCCTGCTCGGCGTCACAATGGCAGCAACGCGCCGTCGGCTCCTTCCCTATCCGGCACAGGTACCTTCCGAAGCTTCCATGCCCGGAAAATACCTGTGCCATCCGGTAAGTAAGGCTTCCATGGCCTCTGTCCAGCCACTCACACAGCAGTGGCCGAACAGCCCCGACTGTCCGGTGCCCCGCAGTTGGCAGGGCCAACCGCTCCTGCCACGCGAGCACCACGAACTGCCGGGCCTGGCGCTTCAAATCGCCCCAAGCAGGTTCCTGCTCTCCCGGGACCGCCACCCACTCCCGCGCGACGGTCGACACGATGACGATACATCATCGCGTGCGACCGCGCGAGGAGATCCATGGGCGGCATCCCCGCAAGGACCGTCGCCGCCTCATGCGACACGGTCCGGTAGCCGCGGACGACCCTCAGCGCCATCTGCCTCTGCACCCGACGCAGCATCGTCATGCTGCGCCGGGAGGCCGCCAGGTCGTCCGCCCAGACGGGGGCCCCGTATAGGGCCACCGACTGAACCATTGCCACATAGAGGCGGCGAACTCGTCCAGCCGGGCCCCCCAGGTTGGGGAGGATCCGGTCTAAAGCCGAGACCATCCTGTCCAACCGGGGAACCAGGCAGCGGAAATGCTCCTCGAAGCGCCAGTGGCTATCGAGGATCAACCCCAGATAACCTCATCCGGGGCTTCACCTCGATATCAGCCCCACCCACCCGGATCAGAGGGGGTGGCGGATCCTGCCGAGGTGAGTGGAACGCTATCACCTCGGTCTTATGGACCGCCACCGTCATCCCCATCCCCCTGATCCTGTCGACGACGCGTTGAGCCCCCTCCTCGGCGAGGCGCTTGGCCCTCCCCCACTGAGCCCCGACGGCCAGCACCAGTGTGTCATCTGCGTAACACACGGCACTGACGCCGTCGGGGAGGTCGGCCCGCAACACCGCGTCGTACGCGATGTTCCACAGGAGTGGCCCAAGGACCGACCCCTGCGGAACCCCGCAGTAGACCTCCCTTCGCATATCACCATTCCGGCCCGGATACTCGATCCACCTGCCGCGGAGATAATCCCCGACGACTGCCCTGAGACACGGGGGTACCCGATGATATTCGAGCCCCCTCCGTATCTCCCCCCAGGGAAGGGTGTTAAACGCGTTGGCAATATCCAGCGATACCGCCAACGCCACCCCTCCCCGGGAGACGGCCGACTCCAAGAGGACCCTGTCCCGACTGATCGCGTCGACCGTCGACCGGACCCCCCGGAAACCGTACTGGCAGTCGGCCAGGCCCGGAGCACCCCGCGACACGTGCTCGACGAGGCGGGCAGCAATCACTCGCTCGAAGAGCTTGCCCACCTCGTCGAGGAGACAGATGGGCCGGTATGCGGATGGAGACTCCGCGGGCCGACCCTCCTTCCGGAGGAGGACCATCCTCGCCACCTTCCAACTGGGGGGGAATCGCCCGTCCCTCAGGCATCGGTTAAACAACCGCCTGAGGTCGGTCCCAAGGACGCCGTGGGTTAAGACCCAAACCCGGCCAGGCACACCATCCGGACCCGGGGCCGTGTTACGCGCCCCGAGCCGTCTGATTGCTGCGGCCAGCTCCCCCTGCGTGACCCCCGGCTCGGCCACCCACTCCAACGTGGCCGTCGCCTCTGCCGGAGGACGTGGTCCCATCTCCCCAATTGGGAAGAGAGTATTGACCACGCCCTCCAGCAGCCGGGGGTCAAGACCCTCGGTGCCGGGGGGCGCCCACGGGCGGAGCTTGTTCAGCACCACCTTATAAGGGCGCCCCCAAGGGTCGTCATCAAGGGTCTCGAGGAGCTCCTTCCATGCCCGGGTCTTGGCCCGTTTGATGGCGACCTGCAGAGCCATCCGCGACATGCGGTATGCCTCATACAGGTCATCTGTCCTCGCTCGCGCCACGCTATCGTCTCTCCGTAGACGACGGCGCGCGCGGGTGTACTGGCGTCGGGCGCGGACACTCGCGTCTCGCATTTCCGCGATCGCGGCCGACCACCAGTACACCGCCTGGCGAGGTGAAGCCCGCCCGATCCGGGGCATCGCCGCGTCACATATGTTCGCGACCATCCCCCCGAGCCGGGCGACCTCCTCCTCTATACTCGGCAACTCGGCCGCCCTCTGCGGCCAAGTTGCAGCGAGGGCAGCTGCCATCAGGGCATCCTTGTTCAGGCGCCAAAGCGCCCAGCGGCGCGGTGGGATACCACCCGGACGGTGGTGTCGGGATGCATCCCCCGCGGCGGCAGAGACCTCCATCCGGATATACCGGTGATCCGAGAGTGTCTCTGCCCCCGCGACCACGTGCCATCCCGACACCATGCGCACGACGTTGGGGGTCGCGAATCCAACATCCACGATAGACCCCCCATATCGCCGCACACACGTGTGCTCCGACCCCCGGTTTAGTAACCGAAGGTCGAGTCCGGCCGCCCAGTCGCCCAGGATCCCGCCGCGAACGGAAGTCCTGGGGGACCCCCACGCCACCGACTTGGCGTTGAAGTCTCCCAGGACCAGCACCGGCCGGGCCGCGCAGCGCTGCACGCATGCCGCGACCTCGGCTAGGTACTGCTCGAACGCGACGTGACCGCTGCGAGGCGATATGTAGCACCCCACCACGGCGACTCCCCCCCAGTCCACGGCGACGAATCCTCGACCGCGTTCCAGCATGGAGAACGGCGGGGACCCGTCGCCACCTCCCCATACCGTCGCCACCAAGCCGTCCGCGTCGCCCACCCAATGAGGGTGATCAGGGACGCGGTACGGCTCGGCGGCGACAGCCAGGCCAACCCCCCACTCCGCGAGGACTTGGGACATCATATCCTGTGCCGCGCGGCAGTGGTTGAGGTTGGCCTGGAGGAGGAGGCGGGGCGCCATTAATTACCGACCGCCCCAGCCTCCTCCCGGCTGTCCGTCCCCGTGGCACCGTCCACCTCCATGGTGGACGATGCCACCGCCCGCCGCGCCGGAGTCAGAATGGCCCGCCTCTTCCTTTCCTTCCGGGAGGGGGGAGAGCACTTCCTGCTCCCCACTCTGTGGTCGGCTGGCATCCCCCTGTCCGCACATAGCGGGCAGTGGAGGGCCGCCGAGCACTGGCTCGCGCGGTGGTCCTTTGCCCCGCAACGGTAACATTGACCGCTGCGGTCCACCGACGAGGTGCACCACTGCCTCACATGCCCCAATTCGAGGCAGCGGTGACACTGGAGCGGGCGCGGCGCGAGGATTTCCACTCGCGCCGAAACCCACCCCACCACAACCCTCCCGGATTCCGCCAATTTATGGGCGACGGAGAGGGGGCAGCGGGCCCACACGGACCCCAGGCCGGAAGGAGATCTGCGGATCTCCCCGACCCGCAAATCCCCCTCAGGGCAATCCCCCGCCCTTGCTAGGGCACGCGCCACGTCCTCCGCGGTGGCCGAGTCGTACAGCCCACACACGCGCATCTCCGTGCGCTTCGTGGGCCGGGCGACCCGGACACCCCGCTCGCCCAGCTGCTCCCGGAGCCTCTGGGCGAGTCGATCGGCCTTCACGCCGCCGTCTGGACCGGGGATCTCCAGCAGGAGACCCCCAGTCACGGCCCGCTTCGCCGTGACGGAAGCGATGCCAAGCTCTTCAGGGACACATAGTCCCTGGCAAGCCGCATCGCCTCCGCGAGGGTCAGGTCGCCCCCCTGCGCAGCGGTCAGCGCTACCGTTGCCGTTTTAGGGGGGCGGCCTAGTCGCGCCTTCGCGGCCTTTCCTTTGGCCGCGGGTGGCGGGGGCGAAGGCAGCGCCTGCGAGGCCTTCCTCGACGCCCTCCTCGCCCTTCGCCCCACCACCTCGCTCCACGACACCCCCCCTTGGGGCGGAGCCGCGGAGGATGCGGGAACCGGGACCACGGGTACGCTTCCCCCCTTGGGGGTCACGATCCGAGGCCCCGGAGTCGCTACGGTGGGCGGAGCCATCGCTCCCCCCACCTTCGCCTTCCCCGGCCGTGCTGGCACTGGTCGGGGTGGCACCACCCTCCCACCGACCACTCTTCCGGGGTGGAGCTCCTCCCGGAAGGCGGCCAGCTTCTTCTCAATCATGTCCCCTATCTTCCTCAGGAGATCGTCCTCTGAGGAGGACGGGGACATCTGCGCGGGCGGAGTGCGTGTGGAAGGGCCCGTGGAGGCCCGCACCACCTCCGCCGCACTCCGCTTTCTAACGGCCGCAGGAGGGCGCGGCGTAGGAGGAGGGAGGGCCGCGCTGTTCCAGCGCGCCTCTGCCCTCATCCTCCCACGTCGCTCCTCCTCCAACAGGAGCTGCAGAAGGGCGTTCCGCCCGCTTAGCTCCCGCGCCGCGTCCCTCATCATTTGGGCAGCCTCCCTCAGAGTCTCTGCCCCGCCGCACTTCTGCCCCTTAAAAGAGCAGGCAGCGGCCACTTTCTCCACTCGTCTCAGGGACGAGGATATCCTCCCCGATATCTCCTCGGTCACCTCGTCCCTGAGGCAGCTCATCCGGACAACCGGGCTAATCGCCCTGCCCACTTCAATGACGGCCTGCCCCGTCATCTTTCTCTTGGAGCCTATAAGGCTCCTGGCGGAGGAGAAGGACAACACTGACGCAGCCTCGTCGTCCTCCACCACCCTCCACGAAGCCGTGCCAGGCGCTGGAGGCGGCACGAGTGCCGTCACTCCAGTCCCAACACCGCTTTCCTCCTCCCCCTCTGACTTACCCCGTCCCATCCCCGTTTTAATTTTATACTCCATATTATTATCCCACACCTAACTAGCGTTATCCTCTAAAATATTGATCGAAACCAGGTTTAATTGACTGTTTCATTGTGGTACTACATCACTACGTGATGCAATCCAGAAAAAGCCCAGGATCTAGCCATCAAGTATGAGAAATATGCGAAAGAATGAGCCTGATGAGGGCAAATCCTAGACCTAACCTAGACCTAACATGAATTATTCTCTAAAATACTGATCGAAACCAGGTTTAATTGACTGTTTCAGTGTTGTACTTCATTACTACGTGATCCAAACCAGAAATAGCCCAGGATCTAGCCATGAAGTATGAGAAATATGCGAAAGTATGAGCCTGATGAGGGCAAATCCTAGACCTAACCCAGACCTAACATGCGTTATCCTCAAAAATATTGATCGAAACCAGGTTTAATCGACTGTTTCAGTGTGGTACCACATTACTATGTGATCCAAACCAGAAAATAACCCAGGATCAGTTCAACGAGTATGTGAAGTGTGCGAAAGTATGAGTCTGATGAGGTCAAATCCCAGACCTATCCCAGACTTAACTTGCGTTATCCTCTAAAATATTGATCGAAACCAGGTTTCATTGAATGTTTCAGCGTGGTATCACATTACTACGTGATCCAAAGCAAAAAAAACCCTCGATCAGGTCAACATGCATGTTAAAACTGCGAAAGTATGACCCTGATGAGGGCAAATCACAGACCTAACCCAGACCTAACATGCGTTATCCTCTAAAATATTTATCAAGACCAGGTTTAATTTAATGTTTCAGTGTGGTACCACATTACTACGTGATCCAAACCAGAAAAAACCCTGGATCTGTTCAACAAGTATGTGAAAAACGCGAAACTGTGAGCCTGATGAGGGCAAATCTTAGACCTAACCTTGACCTAACATGCGTTATCCTCTAAAATATTTATCCAGACCAGGTTTCATTGAATGTTTCAGTGTGGTACCACTTTACTACGTGATCCAATCCAGAAATAGCCCAAGATCTAGCCATGAAGTATGAGAAATATGCGAAAGTATGAGCCCGATGCGGGCAAATCCTAGACCTAACCCAGTCCTAACATGCGTTATTCTCTAAAATATTTATCAAGACCAGGTTTAATTGAATGTTTTAGTGTGGTACCACATTACTACGTGATCCAAACCAGAAAAAACCGAGTATCCGTACAACAAGTATGTGAAGAATGCGAAAGTATGAGTCTGATCAGTGAAAATCTCAGGCCTTACCTAGACCTAACTTGCGTTGTCTTCTAAAATATTGATGGAAACCTGGTTTCATTGACTGTTTCAGTGTGGCACTACATTACTACGTGATCCAAACCAGAAAAAACCCAGGATCTGTTCAACAAGTATGTGAAAAACGCGAAACTGTGAGCCTGATGAGGGCAAATCTTAGACCTAACCTTGACCTAACATGCGTTATCCTCTAAAATATTTATCCAGACGAGCTTTCATTGAATGTTTCAGTGTGGTACCACTTTACTACGTTATCCAATCCAGAAATAGCCCAGGATCTAGCCATGAAGTATGAGAAATATGCGAAAGTAAGAGCCTGATGAGGGCAAATCCTAGACCTATCCCAGACCTAACTTGCGTTATCCTCTAAAATATTGATCGAAATCAGGTTTAATTGACTGTTTCAGCGTGGTACCACATTACTACGTGATACAATCCAGAAACAGCCCAGGATCTAGCCATGAAGTATGAGCAATATGCGAAAGTATGAGCCTGATGAGGGCAAATCCTAGACCTAACCCAGACCTAACATGCGTTATCCTCTAAAATATTTATCAAGACCAGGTTTAATTGATTGTTTCCGTGTGGTCCCACATTACTACGTGATCCAAAACAGAAAAAACCCAGGATCTGTTCTACATGTATGAGAAATATGCGAAAGAATGAGCCTGATGGGAGCAAATCCCAGACCTAACCTAGACCTAACATGAATTATTCTCTAAAATATTGATCGAAACCAGGTTTAATTGACTGTTTCAGTGTGGTCCCACATTACTACGTGATCCAAACCAGAAAAAACCCAGGATCCGTTCAACAAGTATGTGAAGAATGCGAAAGTATGAGTCTGATGAATGAAAATCCCAGGCCTAACCTAGACCTAACATGCGTTATCCTCTAAAATATTGATCCAAACCAGGTTTAATGGACTGTTTCAGCGTGGTACCACACTACTACGTGATCCAAACCAGAAAAAACCCAGGATCTGTTCAACAAGTATGTGAAAAACGCGAAAGTATGAGCCTGATGAGGGCAAATCCCAGACATATCCCAGACCTAACTTGCGTTGTCCTCAAAGATATTGATGGTAACCAGGTTTAATTGACTGTCTCAGTGTTGTACTTCAATACTATGTGATGCGATCCAGAAAAAGCCCAGGATCTAGCCATCAAGTATGAGAAATATGCGAAAGAATGAGCCTGATGGGAGCAAATCCCAGACCTAACCTAGACCTAACATGAATTATTCTCTAAAATATTGATCGAAACCAGGTTTAATCGACTGTTTCAGTGTGGTACCACATTACTATATGATCCAAACCAGAAAATAACCCAGGATCTGTTCAAGGAGTATGTGAAGTGAGCGAAAGTATGAGTCTGATGAGGTCAAATCCCAGACCTATCCCAGACCTAACTTGCGTTATCCTCAAAAATATTGATCGAAACCAGGTTTAATCGACTGTTTCAGTGTGGTACCACATTACTACGTGATCCAAACCAGAAAATAACCCAGGATCTGTTCAACGAGTATGTGAAGTTTGCGAAAGTATGAGTCTGATGAGGTCAAATCCCAGACCATTCCCAGACTTAACTTGCGTTATCCTCTAAAATATAGATCGAAACCAGGCTTAATCGACTGTTTCAGTGTGGTACCACATTACTACGTGATCCAAACCAGAAAAAACCCAGGATCTAGCCATCAAGTATGAGAAATATGCGAAAGAATGAGCCTGATGGGAGCAAATCCCAGACCTAACCTAGACCTAACATGAATTATTCTCTAAAATATTGATCGAAACCAGGTTTAATTGGCTGTTTCAGTGTGGTCCCACATTACTACGTGATCCAAACCAGAAAAAACCCAGGATCCGTTCAACAAGTATGTGAAGAATGCGAAAGTATGAGTCTGATGTGTGAAAATCCCAGGCCTAACCTAGACCTAACATGCGTTATCCTCAAAAATATTGATCGAAACCTGGTTTAATCGTCTGCTTCAGTGTGGTACCACATTACTACGTGATCCAAACCAGAAAAAACCCAGGATCTGTTCAACAAGTATGTGAAAAACGCGAAAGTATGAGCCTGATGAGGGAAAATCCCAGACCTATCCCAGACCTAACTTGCGTTATCCTCAAAAATATTGATCGAAACCAGGTTTAATCGACTGTTTCAGTGTGGTACCGCACTACTACGTGACCCAATCCAGAAAAAACCCAGGATCCGTTCAACAAGTATGTGAAAAACGCTAAACTGTGAGCCTGATGAGGGCAAATCTTAGACCTAACCCAGACATAAGATGCGTTATCCTCTAAAATATTTATCCAGACCAGGTTTCATTGAATGTTTCAGTGTGGTACCACTTTACTACGTGATCCAATCCAGAAATAGCCCAGGATCTAGCCATCAGGTATGAGAAATATGCGAAAGTAGGAGCCTGATGAGGGCAAATCCTAGACCTATCCCAGACCTAACATGAATTATTCTCTAAAATATTGATCGAAACCAGGTTTAATTGGCTGTTTCAGTGTGGTCCCACATTACTACGTGATCCAAACCAGAAAATAACCCAGGATCTGTTCAACGAGAATGTGAAGTGTGCGAAAGTATGAGTCTGATGAGGTCAAATCCCAGACCAATCCCAGACTTAACATGCGTTATCCTCTAAAATATTGATCGAAACCAGGTTTAATCGACTGTTTCAGTGTGGTACCACATTACTACGTGATGCAATCCAGAAAAAGCCCAGGATCTAGCCATCAAGTATGAGAAATATGCGAAAGAATGAGCCTGATGAGAGCAAATCCCAGACCTAACCTAGACCTAACATGCGTTATCCTCTAAAATATTGATCGAAACCTGGCTTAATCGACTGTTTCAGTGTGGTACCACACTACTATGTGATCCAAATCAGAAAATAACCCAGGATCTGTTCAAGGAGTATGTGAAGTGTGCGAAAGTATGAGTCTGATGAGGTCAAATCCCAGACCTATCCCAGACCTAACTTGCGTTATCCTCTAAAATATTGATCGAAACCAGGTTTAATCGACTGTTTCAGTGTGGTACCACATTACTATATGATCCAAACCAGAAAATAACCCAGGATCTGTTCAAGGAGTATGTGAAGTGAGCGAAAGTATGAGTCTGATGAGGTCAAATCCCAGACCTATCCCAGACCTAACTTGCGTTATCCTCAAAAATATTGATCGAAACCAGGTTTAATCGACTGTTTCAGTGTGGTACCACATTACTACGTGATCCAAACCAGAAAATAACCCAGGATCTGTTCAACGAGTATGTGAAGTTTGCGAAAGTATGAGTCTGATGAGGTCAAATCCCAGACCATTCCCAGACTTAACTTGCGTTATCCTCTAAAATATAGATCGAAACCAGGCTTAATCGACTGTTTCAGTGTGGTACCACATTACTACGTGATCCAAACCAGAAAAAACCCAGGATCTAGCCATCAAGTATGAGAAATATGCGAAAGAATGAGCCTGATGGGAGCAAATCCCAGACCTAACCTAGACCTAACATGAATTATTCTCTAAAATATTGATCGAAACCAGGTTTAATTGGCTGTTTCAGTGTGGTCCCACATTACTACGTGATCCAAACCAGAAAAAACCCAGGATCCGTTCAACAAGTATGTGAAGAATGCGAAAGTATGAGTCTGATGTGTGAAAATCCCAGGCCTAACCTAGACCTAACATGCGTTATCCTCAAAAATATTGATCGAAACCTGGTTTAATCGTCTGCTTCAGTGTGGTACCACATTACTACGTGATCCAAACCAGAAAAAACCCAGGATCTGTTCAACAAGTATGTGAAAGACGCGAAAGTATGAGCCTGATGAGGGAAAATCCCAGACCTATCCCAGACCTAACTTGCGTTATCCTCAAAAATATTGATCGAAACCAGGTTTAATCGACTGTTTCAGTGTGGTACCGCACTACTACGTGACCCAATCCAGAAAAAACCCAGGATCCGTTCAACAAGTATGTGAAAAACGCTAAACTGTGAGCCTGATGAGGGCAAATCTTAGACCTAACCCAGACATAAGATGCGTTATCCTCTAAAATATTTATCCAGACCAGGTTTCATTGAATGTTTCAGTGTGGTACCACTTTACTACGTGATCCAATCCAGAAATAGCCCAGGATCTAGCCATCAGGTATGAGAAATATGCGAAAGTAGGAGCCTGATGAGGGCAAATCCTAGACCTATCCCAGACCTAACATGAATTATTCTCTAAAATATTGATCGAAACCAGGTTTAATTGGCTGTTTCAGTGTGGTCCCACATTACTACGTGATCCAAACCAGAAAATAACCCAGGATCTGTTCAACGAGAATGTGAAGTGTGCGAAAGTATGAGTCTGATGAGGTCAAATCCCAGACCAATCCCAGACTTAACATGCGTTATCCTCTAAAATATTGATCGAAACCAGGTTTAATCGACTGTTTCAGTGTGGTACCACATTACTACGTGATGCAATCCAGAAAAAGCCCAGGATCTAGCCATCAAGTATGAGAAATATGCGAAAGAATGAGCCTGATGAGAGCAAATCCCGGACCTAACCTAGACCTAACATGCGTTATCCTCTAAAATATTGATCGAAACCTGGTTTAATCGACTGTTTCAGTGTGGTACCACACTACTATGTGATCCAAACCAGAAAATAACCCAGGATCTGTTTAAGGAGTATGTGAAGTGTGCGAAAGTATGAGTCTGATGAGGTCAAATCCCAGACCTATCCCAGACCTAACTTGCGTTATCCTCTAAAATATTGATCGAAACCAGGTTTAATCGACTGTTTCAGTGTGGTACCACATTACTATATGATCCAAACCAGAAAATAACCCAGGATCTGTTCAAGGAGTATGTGAAGTGAGCGAAAGTATGAGTCTGATGAGGTCAAATCCCAGACCTATCCCAGACCTAACTTGCGTTATCCTCAAAAATATTGATCGAAACCAGGTTTAATCGACTGTTTCAGTGTGGTACCACATTACTACGTGATCCAAACCAGAAAATAACCCAGGATCTGTTCAACGAGTATGTGAAGTTTGCGAAAGTATGAGTCTGATGAGGTCAAATCCCAGACCATTCCCAGACTTAACTTGCGTTATCCACTAAAATATTGATCGAAACCAGGCTTAATCGACTGTTTCAGTGTGGTACCACATTACTACGTGATCCAAACCAGAAAAAACCCAGGATCTAGTCATCAAGTATGAGAAATATGCGAAAGAATGAGCCTGATGGGAGCAAATCCCAGACCTAACCTAGACCTAACATGAATTATTCTCTAAAATATTGATCGAAACCAGGTTTAATTGGCTGTTTCAGTGTGGTCCCACATTACTACGTGATCCAAACCAGAAAAAACCCAGGATCCGTTCAACAAGTATGTGAAGAATGCGAAAGTATGAGTCTGATGTGTGAAAATCCCAGGCCTAACCTAGACCTAACATGCGTTATCCTCAAAAATATTGATCGAAACCTGGTTTAATCGTCTGCTTCAGTGTGGTACCACATTACTACGTGATCCAAACCAGAAAAAACCCAGGATCTGTTCAACAAGTATGTGAAAAACGCGAAAGTATGAGCCTGATGAGGGAAAATCCCAGACCTATCCCAGACCTAACTTGCGTTATCCTCAAAAATATTGATCGAAACCAGGTTTAATCGACTGTTGCAGTGTGGTACCGCACTACTACGTGACCCAATCCAGAAAAAACCCAGGATCCGTTCAACAAGTATGTGAAAAACGCTAAACTGTGAGCCTGATGAGGGCAAATCTTAGACCTAACCCAGACATAAGATGCGTTATCCTCTAAAATATTTATCCTGACCAGGTTTCATTGAATGTTTCAGTGTGGTACCACTTTACTACGTGATCCAATCCAGAAATAGCCCAGGATCTAGCCATCAGGTATGAGAAATATGCGAAAGTAGGAGCCTGATGAGGGCAAATCCTAGACCTATCCCAGACTTAACATGCGTTATCCTCTAAAATATTGATCGAAACCAGGTTTAATCGACTGTTTCAGTGTGGTACCACATTACTACGTGATGCAATCCAGAAAAAGCCCAGGATCTAGCCATCAAGTATGAGAAATATGCGAAAGAATGAGCCTGATGAGAGCAAATCCCAGACCTAACCTAGACCTAACATGCGTTATCATCTAAAATATTGATCGAAACCAGGTTTAATTGACTGTTTCAGCGTGGTACCACATTACTACGTGATACAATCCAGAAACAGCCCAGGGTCTAGCCTTGAAGTATGAGAAATATGCGAAAGTATGAGCCTGATGAGGGCAAATCCTAGACCTAACCCAGACCTAACATGCGTTATCCTCTAAAATATTTATCAAGACCAGGTTTAATTGATTGTTTCAGTGAGGTCCCACATTATTACGTGATCCAAACCAGGAAAAACCCAGGATCTGTTCAAAATGTATGAGAAATATGCGAAAGAATGAGCCTGATGAGAGCAAATCCCAGACCTAACCTAGACCTAACATGAATTATTCTCTAAAATATTGATCGAAACCAGGTTTAATCGACAGTTTCAGTGTGGTACGACATTACTATCTGATCCAAACCAGAAAATAACCCAGGATCTGTTCAAGGAGTATGTGAAGTGTGCAAAGTATGAGTCTGATGAGGTCAAATCCCAGACCTAACCTAGACCTAACATGAATTATTCTCTAAAATATTGATCGAAACCAGGTTTAATTGGCTGTTTCAGTGTGGTCCCACATTACTACGTGATCCAAACCAGAAAAAACCCAGGATCCGTTCAACAAGTATGTGAAGAATGCGAAAGTATGAGTCTGATGTGTGAAAATCCCAGGCCTAACCTAGACCTAACATGCGTTATCCTCAAAAATATTGATCGAAACCTGGTTTAATCGTTTGCTTCAGTGTGGTACCACATTACTACGTGATCCAAACCAGAAAAAACCCAGGATCTGTTCAACAAGTATGTGAAAAACGCGAAAGTATGAGTCTGATGAGGTCAAATCCCAGACCTATCCCAGACCTAACTTGCGTTATCCTCTAAAATATTCATCGAAACCAGGTTTAATCGACTGTTTCAGTGTGGTACCACATTACTATGTGATCCAAACCAGAAAAAACCCAGGATCCGTTCAACAAGTATGTGAAGAATGCGAAAGTATGAGTCCGATGAGTGAAAATCCCAGGCCTAAGCTAGACCTAACATGCGTTATCCTCTAAAATATTGATCGAAACCTGGTTTAATCGACTGTTTCAGTGTGGTACCACATTACTATGTGATCCAAACCAGAAAATAACCCAGGATCTGTTCAAGGAGTATGTGAAGTGTGCGAAAGTATGAGTCTGATGAGGTCAAATCCCAGACCTATCCCAGACCTAACTTGCGTTATCCTCTAAAATATTGATCGAAACCAGGTTTAATCGACTGTTTCAGTGTGGTACCACATTACTATGTGATCCAAACCAGAAAATAACCCAGGATCTGTTCAAGGAGTATGTGAAGTGTGCGAAAGTATGAGTCTGATGAGGTCAAATCCCAGACCTATCCCAGACCTAACATGCGCTATCCTCTAAAATATTTATCAAGACCAGGTTTAATTGATTGTTTCAGTGTGGTCCCACATTACTACGTGATCCAAACCAGAAAAAACCCAGGACCTAGCCATCAAGTATGAGAAATATGCGAAAGAATGAGCCTGATGGGAGCAAATCCCAGACCTAACCTAGACCTAACATGAATTATTCTCTAAAATATTGATCGAAACCAGGTTTAATTGGCTGTTTCAGTGTGGTCCCACATTACTACGTGATCCAAACCAGAAAAAACCCAGGATCCGTTCAACAAGTATGTGAAGAATGCGAAAGTATGAGTCTGATGTGTGAAAATCCCAGGCCTAACCTAGACCTAACATGCGTTATCCTCAAAAATATTGATCGAAACCTGGTTTAATCGTCTGCTTCAGTGTGGTACCACATTACTACGTGATCCAAACCAGAAAAAACCCAGGATCTGTTCAACAAGTATGTGAAAAACGCGAAAGTATGAGCCTGATGAGGGAAAATCCCAGACCTATCCCAGACCTAACTTGCGTTATCCTCAAAAATATTGATCGAAACCAGGTTTAATCGACTGTTGCAGTGTGGTACCGCACTACTACGTGACCCAATCCAGAAAAAACCCAGGATCCGTTCAACAAGTATGTGAAAAACGCTAAACTGTGAGCCTGATGAGGGCAAATCTTAGACCTAACCCAGACATAAGATGCGTTATCCTCTAAAATATTTATCCAGACCAGGTTTCATTGAATGTTTCAGTGTGGTACCACTTTACTACGTGATCCAATCCAGAAATAGCCCAGGATCTAGCCATCAGGTATGAGAAATATGCGAAAGTAGGAGCCTGATGAGGGCAAATCCTAGACCTATCCCAGACCTAACATGAATTATTCTCTAAAATATTGATCGAAACCAGGTTTAATTGGCTGTTTCAGTGTGGTCCCACATTACTACGTGATCCAAACCAGAAAATAACCCAGGATCTGTTCAACGAGAATGTGAAGTGTGCGAAAGTATGAGTCTGATGAGGTCAAATCCCAGACCAATCCCAGACTTAACATGCGTTATCCTCTAAAATATTGATCGAAACCAGGTTTAATCGACTGTTTCAGTGTGGTACCACATTACTACGTGATGCAATCCAGAAAAAGCCCAGGATCTAGCCATCAAGTATGAGAAATATGCGAAAGAATGAGCCTGATGAGAGCAAATCCCAGACCTATCCCAGACCTAACTTGCGTTATCCTCTAAAATATTGATCGAAACCAGGTTTAATCGACTGTTTCAGTGTGGTACCACATTACTATGCGATCCAAACCAGAAAATAACCCAGGATCTGTTCAAGGAGTATGTGAAGTGTGCGAAAGTATGAGTCTGATGAGGTCAAATCCCAGACCTATCCCAGACCTAACATGCGCTATCCTCTAAAATATTTATCAAGACCAGGTTTAATTGATTGTTTCAGTGTGGTCCCACATTACTACGTGATCCAATCCAGAGAAAGCCCAGGACCTAGCCATCAAGTATGAGTAATATGCGAAAGAATGAGCCTGATGAGAGTAAATCCCGGACCTAACCTAGACCTAACATGAATTATTCTCTAAAATATTGATCGAAACCAGGTTTAATTGACAGATTCAGTGTGGTACCACATTACTACGTGATTCAAACCAGAAAAAACCCAGGATCAGTCCAACAAGAATGTGAAGAATGCGAATGTATGAGCTTGATGAGGGCAAATCCCAGACCTATCCCAGACCTAACTTGCGTTATCCTCTAAAATATTGATCGAAACCAGGTTTAATTGACCGTTTCAGTGTGGTACCACATTACTACGTGATCCAAACCAGAAAAAAACCAGGATCTGTTCAACGAGTATGTGAAGTGTGCGAAAGTATGAGTCTGATGAGGTCAAATCCCAGACCTACCCCAGACCTAACTTGCGTTATCCTCTAAAATATTGATCGAAACCAGGTTTAATCGACTGTTTCAGTGTGGTACCACATTACTACGTGATCGAAACCAGAAAAAACCCAGGATCAGTTCAACAAGTACGTGAAAAACGCGAAAGTATGAGCCTGATTAGGGCGAATCCCAGACCTATCCCAGACCTAACTTGCGTTATCCTCTAAAATATTGAGCGAAACCAGGTTTAATTGACTGTTTCAGCGTGGTATCATATTACTACGTGATACAATCCAGAAACAGCCCAGGATCTAGCCATGAAGTATGAGAAATATGCGAAAGAATGAACCTGATGAGAGCAAATCCCAGACCGAACCTTGACCTAACATGAATTATTCTCTAAAATATTGATAGAAACCAGGTATAATTGACCGTTTCAGTGTGGTACCACATTACTACGTGATCCAAACCAGAAGAAACCCAGGATCCGTTCAACAAGTATGTGAAAAATGCGAAAGTATGAGTCCGATCAGTGAAATCTCAGGCCTTCCCTAGACCTAACATGCGTTGTCCTCAAAAATATTGATGGAAACCAGGTTTCATTGACTGTTTCAGTGTGGTACTACATTACTACGTGATGCAATCCAGAAAAAGCCCAGGATCTAGCCATCACGTATGAGAAATATGCGAAAGAATGAGCCTGATGAGAGCAAATCCCAGACCTAACCTAGACCTAACATGCGTTATCCTCTAAAATATTGAGCGAAACCAGGTTTAATTGACTGTTTCAGCGTGGTACCACATTACTACGTGATACAATCCAGAAACAGCCCAGGATCTAGCCATGAAGTATGAGAAATATGTGAAAGAATGAGCCTGATGAGAGCATATCCCAGACCTAACCTTGACCGAACATGAATTATTCTGTAAAATATTAATCGAAACCAGGTTTAATTGACCGTTTCAGTGTGGTACCACATTACTACGTGATCCAAACCAGAAAAAATCCAGGATCCGTTCAACAGGTATGTGAAAAATGCGAAAGTATGAGTCCGATCAGTGAAAATCTCAGGCCTTACCTAGACCTAACATGCGTTGTCCTCTAAAATATTGATGGAAACCACGTTTCATTGACTGTTTCAGTGTGGTACTACCTTACTACGTGACGCAATCCAGAAAAAGCCCAGGATCTAGCCATCAAGTATGTGAAATATGCGAAAGAATGAGCCTGATGAGAGCAAATCCCAGACCTAACCTAGACGTTATATGCGTTATCCTCTAAAATATTGATGGAAACCAGGTTTCATTGACTGTTTCAGTGTGGTACCACACTACTTCGTGATCCAAACCAGAAAAAACCCAGGATCTGTTCAACAAGTATGTGAAAAACGCGAAGCTGTGAGCCTGATGAGGGCAAATCTTAGACCTAACCTAGACCTAACATGCGTTGTCCTCAAAAATATTCATCGAAACCTGGTTTAATCGACTGTTTCAGTGTGGTACCACATTACTACGTGATCCAAACCAGAAAATAACCCAGGACCTGTTCAAGGAGTATGTGAAGTGTGCGAGAGTATGAGTCTGATGAGGTCAAATCCCAGACCTATCCCAGACCTAACTTGCGTTATCCTCTAAAATATTGATCGAAACCAGGTTTAATCGACTGTTTCAGTGTGGTACCACATTACTACGTGATCCAAACCAGAAAATAACCCAGGATCTGTTCAAGGAGTATGTGAAGTGTGCGAAAGTATGAGTCTGATGAGGTCAAATCCCAGACCTACCCCAGACCTAACTTGCGTTATCCTCTAAAATATTGATCGAAACCAGGTTTAATCGACTGTTTCAGTGTGGTACCACATTACTACGTGATGCAATCCAGAAACAGCCCAGGATCTAGCCATGAAGTATGAGAAATATGCGAAAGAATGAGCCTGATGAGAGCAAATCCCAGGCCTAACCTAGACCTAACATGCGTTATCCTCCAAAATATTGATCGAAACCAGGTTTAATCGACTGTTTCAGTGCGGTACCACATTACTACGTGATCCAAACCAGAAAAAACCCAGGATCAGTTCAACAAGTATGTGAAGAATGCGAAAGTATGAGTCTGATGAGTGAAATTCCCAGAGCTACCCTAGACCTAACATGCGTTATCCTCTAAAATATTGATCGAAACTAGGTTTAATCGACTGTTTCAGTGTGGTACCACATTACTATGTGATCCAAACCAGAAGATAACCCAGGATCTGTTCAACGAGTATGTGAAGTGTGCGAAAGTATGAGTCTGATGAGGTCAAATCCCAGACCTACCCCAGACCTAACTTGCGTTATCCTCTAAAATATTGATCGAAACCAGGTTTAATTGACCGTTGCAGTGTGGTACCACATTACTACGTGATCCAAACCAGAAAAAACCCAGGATCTGTTCAACGAGTATGTGAAGTGTGCGAAAGTATGAGTCTGATGAGGTCAAATCCCAGACCTACCCCAGACCTAACTTGCGTTATCCTCTAAAATATTGATCGAAACCAGGTTTAATCGACTGTTTCAGTGTGGTACCACATTACTACGTGATGCAATCCATAAACAGCCCAGGATCTAGCCATCAAGTATGAGAAATATGCGAAAGAATGAGCCTGATGAGAGCAAATCCCAGGCCTAACCTAGACCTAACATGCGTTATCCTCCAAAATATTGATCGAAACCTGGTTTAATCGACTGTTTCAGTGTGGTACCACATTACTACGTGATCCAAACCAGAAAAAACCCAGGATCAGTTCAACAAGTATGTGAAGAATGCGAAAGTATGAGCCTGATGAGTGAAATTCCCAGGGCTAACCTAGACCTAACATGCGTTATCCTCTAAAATATTGATCGAAACCAGGTTTAATTGACCGTTTCTGTGTGGTACCACATTACTACGTGATCCAAATCAGAAAAAACCCAGGATCTGTTCAACGAGTATGTGAAGTGTGCGAAAGAATGAGCCTGATGAGAGCAAATCCCAGACCTAACCTAGACCTTATATGCGTTATCCTCTAAAATATTGATGGAAACCAGGTTTCATTGACTGTTTCAGTGTGGTTCCACATTACTACGTGATCCAAACCAGAAAAAACCCAGGATCTGTTCAACAAGTATGTGAAAAACGCGAAACTGTGAGCCTGATGAGGGCAAATCATAGACCTAACCCAGACCTAAGATGCGTTACCCTCTAAAATATTTATCCAGACCAGGTTTCATTGAATGTTTCAGAGTGGTACCACTTTACTACGTGATCCAATCCAGAAATAGCCCAGGATCTAGCCATGAAGTATGAGAAATATGCGAAAGTAAGAGCCTGATGAGGGCAAATCCTAGACCTATCCCAGACCTAACTTGCGTTATCCTCCAAAATATTGATCGAAACCAGGTTTAATTGACTGTTTCAGCGTGGTACCACATTACTACGTGATACAATCCAGAAACAGCCCAGGATCTAGCCATGAAGTATGAGAAATATGCGAAAGTATGAGCCTGATGAGGGCAAATCCCAGGCCTAACCTAGACCTAACATGCGTTATCCTCCAAAATATTGATCGAAACCTGGTTTAATCGACTGTTTCAGTGTGGTACCACATTACTATGTGATCCAAACCAGAAAATAACCCAGGATCTGTTCAAGGAGTATGTGAAGTGTGCGAAAGTATGAGTCTGATGAGGTCAAATCCCAGACCTATCCCAGACCTAACTTGCGTTATCCTCAAAAATATTGAACGAAACCAGGTTTAATCGACTGTTTCAGTGTGGTACCACATTACTACGTGATCCAAACCAGAAAATAACCCAGGATCTGTTCAAGGAGTATGTGAAGTGTGCGAAAGTATGAGTCTGATGAGGTCAAATCCCAGACCAATCCCAGACTTAACATGCGTTATCCTCTAAAATATTGATCGAAACCAGGTTTAATCGACTGTTTCAGTGTGGTACCACATTACTACGTGATGCAATCCAGAAAAAGCCCAGGATCTAGCCATCAAGTATGAGAAATATGCGAAAGAATGAGCCTGATGAGAGCAAATCCCAGACCTAGCCTAGACCTAACATGCGTTATCCTCTAAAATATTGATCGAAACCAGGTTTAACTGACTGTTTCAGCGTGGTACCACATTACTACGTGATACAATCCAGAAACAGCCCAGGGTCTAGCCTTGAAGTATGAGAAATATGCGAAAGTATGAGCCTGATGAGGGCAAATCCTAGACCTAACCCAGACCTAACATGCGTTATCCTCTAAAATATTTATCAAGACCAGGTTTAATTGATTGTTTCAGTGAGGTCCCACATTATTACGTGATCCAAACCAGGAAAAACCCAGGATCTGTTCAAAATGTATGAGAAATATGCGAAAGAATGAGCCTGATGAGAGCAAATCCCAGACCTAACCTAGACCTAACATGAATTATTCTCTAAAATATTGATCGAAACCAGGTTTAATCGACAGTTTCAGTGTGGTACCACATTACTATCTGATCCAAACCAGAAAATAACCCAGGATCTGTTCAAGGAGTATGTGAAGTGTGCAAAGTATGAGTCTGATGAGGTCAAATCCCAGACCTAACCTAGACCTAACATGAATTATTCTCTAAAATATTGATCGAAACCAGGTTTAATTGGCTGTTTCAGTGTGGTCCCACATTACTACGTGATGCAATCCAGAAAAAGCCCAGGATCTAGCCATCAAGTATGAGAAATATGCGAAAGAATGAGCCTGATGAGAGCAAATCCCAGACCTAGCCTAGACCTAACATGCGTTATCCTCTAAAATATTGATCGAAACCAGGTTTAACTGACTGTTTCAGCGTGGTACCACATTACTACGTGATACAATCCAGAAACAGCCCAGGGTCTAGCCTTGAAGTATGAGAAATATGCGAAAGTATGAGCCTGATGAGGGCAAATCCCAGGCCTAACCTAGACCTAACATGCGTTATCCTCCAAAATATTGATCGAAACCTGGTTTAATCGACTGTTTCAGTGTGGTACTACATTACTACGTGATGCAATCCAGAAAAAGCCCAGGATCTAGCCATCACGTATGAGAAATATGCGAAAGAATGAGCCTGATGAGAGCAAATCCCAGACCTAACCTAGACCTAACATGCGTTATCCTCTAAAATATTGAGCGAAACCAGGTTTAATTGACTGTTTCAGCGTGGTACCACATTACTACGTGATACAATCCAGAAACAGCCCAGGATCTAGCCATGAAGTATGAGAAATATGTGAAAGAATGAGCCTGATGAGAGCATATCCCAGACCTAACCTTGACCGAACATGAATTATTCTGTAAAATATTAATCGAAACCAGGTTTAATTGACCGTTTCAGTGTGGTACCACATTACTACGTGATCCAAACCAGAAAAAATCCAGGATCCGTTCAACAGGTATGTGAAAAATGCGAAAGTATGAGTCCGATCAGTGAAAATCTCAGGCCTTACCTAGACCTAACATGCGTTGTCCTCTAAAATATTGATGGAAACCACGTTTCATTGACTGTTTCAGTGTGGTACTACCTTACTACGTGACGCAATCCAGAAAAAGCCCAGGATCTAGCCATCAAGTATGTGAAATATGCGAAAGAATGAGCCTGATGAGAGCAAATCCCAGACCTAACCTAGACGTTATATGCGTTATCCTCTAAAATATTGATGGAAACCAGGTTTCATTGACTGTTTCAGTGTGGTACCACACTACTTCGTGATCCAAACCAGAAAAAACCCAGGATCTGTTCAACAAGTATGTGAAAAACGCGAAGCTGTGAGCCTGATGAGGGCAAATCTTAGACCTAACCTAGACCTAACATGCGTTGTCCTCAAAAATATTCATCGAAACCTGGTTTAATCGACTGTTTCAGTGTGGTACCACATTACTACGTGATCCAAACCAGAAAATAACCCAGGACCTGTTCAAGGAGTATGTGAAGTGTGCGAGAGTATGAGTCTGATGAGGTCAAATCCCAGACCTATCCCAGACCTAACTTGCGTTATCCTCTAAAATATTGATCGAAACCAGGTTTAATCGACTGTTTCAGTGTGGTACCACATTACTACGTGATCCAAACCAGAAAATAACCCAGGATCTGTTCAAGGAGTATGTGAAGTGTGCGAAAGTATGAGTCTGATGAGGTCAAATCCCAGACCTACCCCAGACCTAACTTGCGTTATCCTCTAAAATATTGATCGAAACCAGGTTTAATCGACTGTTTCAGTGTGGTACCACATTACTACGTGATGCAATCCAGAAACAGCCCAGGATCTAGCCATGAAGTATGAGAAATATGCGAAAGAATGAGCCTGATGAGAGCAAATCCCAGGCCTAACCTAGACCTAACATGCGTTATCCTCCAAAATATTGATCGAAACCAGGTTTAATCGACTGTTTCAGTGCGGTACCACATTACTACGTGATCCAAACCAGAAAAAACCCAGGATCAGTTCAACAAGTATGTGAAGAATGCGAAAGTATGAGTCTGATGAGTGAAATTCCCAGAGCTACCCTAGACCTAACATGCGTTATCCTCTAAAATATTGATCGAAACTAGGTTTAATCGACTGTTTCAGTGTGGTACCACATTACTATGTGATCCAAACCAGAAGATAACCCAGGATCTGTTCAACGAGTATGTGAAGTGTGCGAAAGTATGAGTCTGATGAGGTCAAATCCCAGACCTACCCCAGACCTAACTTGCGTTATCCTCTAAAATATTGATCGAAACCAGGTTTAATTGACCGTTGCAGTGTGGTACCACATTACTACGTGATCCAAACCAGAAAAAACCCAGGATCTGTTCAACGAGTATGTGAAGTGTGCGAAAGTATGAGTCTGATGAGGTCAAATCCCAGACCTACCCCAGACCTAACTTGCGTTATCCTCTAAAATATTGATCGAAACCAGGTTTAATCGACTGTTTCAGTGTGGTACCACATTACTACGTGATGCAATCCATAAACAGCCCAGGATCTAGCCATCAAGTATGAGAAATATGCGAAAGAATGAGCCTGATGAGAGCAAATCCCAGGCCTAACCTAGACCTAACATGCGTTATCCTCCAAAATATTGATCGAAACCTGGTTTAATCGACTGTTTCAGTGTGGTACCACATTACTACGTGATCCAAACCAGAAAAAACCCAGGATCAGTTCAACAAGTATGTGAAGAATGCGAAAGTATGAGCCTGATGAGTGAAATTCCCAGGGCTAACCTAGACCTAACATGCGTTATCCTCTAAAATATTGATCGAAACCAGGTTTAATTGACCGTTTCTGTGTGGTACCACATTACTACGTGATCCAAATCAGAAAAAACCCAGGATCTGTTCAACGAGTATGTGAAGTGTGCGAAAGAATGAGCCTGATGAGAGCAAATCCCAGACCTAACCTAGACCTTATATGCGTTATCCTCTAAAATATTGATGGAAACCAGGTTTCATTGACTGTTTCAGTGTGGTTCCACATTACTACGTGATCCAAACCAGAAAAAACCCAGGATCTGTTCAACAAGTATGTGAAAAACGCGAAACTGTGAGCCTGATGAGGGCAAATCATAGACCTAACCCAGACCTAAGATGCGTTACCCTCTAAAATATTTATCCAGACCAGGTTTCATTGAATGTTTCAGAGTGGTACCACTTTACTACGTGATCCAATCCAGAAATAGCCCAGGATCTAGCCATGAAGTATGAGAAATATGCGAAAGTAAGAGCCTGATGAGGGCAAATCCTAGACCTATCCCAGACCTAACTTGCGTTATCCTCCAAAATATTGATCGAAACCAGGTTTAATTGACTGTTTCAGCGTGGTACCACATTACTACGTGATACAATCCAGAAACAGCCCAGGATCTAGCCATGAAGTATGAGAAATATGCGAAAGTATGAGCCTGATGAGGGCAAATCCCAGGCCTAACCTAGACCTAACATGCGTTATCCTCCAAAATATTGATCGAAACCTGGTTTAATCGACTGTTTCAGTGTGGTACCACATTACTATGTGATCCAAACCAGAAAATAACCCAGGATCTGTTCAAGGAGTATGTGAAGTGTGCGAAAGTATGAGTCTGATGAGGTCAAATCCCAGACCTATCCCAGACCTAACTTGCGTTATCCTCAAAAATATTGAACGAAACCAGGTTTAATCGACTGTTTCAGTGTGGTACCACATTACTACGTGATCCAAACCAGAAAATAACCCAGGATCTGTTCAAGGAGTATGTGAAGTGTGCGAAAGTATGAGTCTGATGAGGTCAAATCCCAGACCAATCCCAGACTTAACATGCGTTATCCTCTAAAATATTGATCGAAACCAGGTTTAATCGACTGTTTCAGTGTGGTACCACATTACTACGTGATGCAATCCAGAAAAAGCCCAGGATCTAGCCATCAAGTATGAGAAATATGCGAAAGAATGAGCCTGATGAGAGCAAATCCCAGACCTAGCCTAGACCTAACATGCGTTATCCTCTAAAATATTGATCGAAACCAGGTTTAACTGACTGTTTCAGCGTGGTACCACATTACTACGTGATACAATCCAGAAACAGCCCAGGGTCTAGCCTTGAAGTATGAGAAATATGCGAAAGTATGAGCCTGATGAGGGCAAATCCTAGACCTAACCCAGACCTAACATGCGTTATCCTCTAAAATATTTATCAAGACCAGGTTTAATTGATTGTTTCAGTGAGGTCCCACATTATTACGTGATCCAAACCAGGAAAAACCCAGGATCTGTTCAAAATGTATGAGAAATATGCGAAAGAATGAGCCTGATGAGAGCAAATCCCAGACCTAACCTAGACCTAACATGAATTATTCTCTAAAATATTGATCGAAACCAGGTTTAATCGACAGTTTCAGTGTGGTACCACATTACTATCTGATCCAAACCAGAAAATAACCCAGGATCTGTTCAAGGAGTATGTGAAGTGTGCAAAGTATGAGTCTGATGAGGTCAAATCCCAGACCTAACCTAGACCTAACATGAATTATTCTCTAAAATATTGATCGAAACCAGGTTTAATTGGCTGTTTCAGTGTGGTCCCACATTACTACGTGATCCAAACCAGAAAAAACCCAGGATCCGTTCAACAAGTATGTGAAGAATGCGAAAGTATGAGTCTGATGTGTGAAAATCCCAGGCCTAACCTAGACCTAACATGCGTTATCCTCAAAAATATTGATCGAAACCTGGTTTAATCGTTTGCTTCAGTGTGGTACCACATTACTACGTGATCCAAACCAGAAAAAACCCAGGATCTGTTCAACAAGTATGTGAAAAACGCGAAAGTATGAGTCTGATGAGGTCAAATCCCAGACCTATCCCAGACCTAACTTGCGTTATCCTCTAAAATATTGATCGAAACCAGGTTTAATCGACTGTTTCAGTGTGGTACCACATTACTATGTGATCCAAACAAGAAAATAACCCAGGATCTGTTCAAGGAGTATGTGAAGTGTGCGAAAGTATGAGTCTGATGAGGTCAAATCCCAGACCTATCCCAGACCTAACATGCGCTATCCTCCAAAATATTGATCGAAACCAGGTTTAATCGACTGTTTCAGTGCGGTACCACATTACTACGTGATCCAAACCAGAAAAAACCCAGGATCTAGCCATCAAGTATGAGTAATATGCGAAAGAATGAGCCTGATGAGAGTAAATCCCGGACCTAACCTAGACCTAACATGAATTATTCTCTAAAATATTGATCGAAACCAGGTTTAATTGACCGATTCAGTGTGGTACCACATTACTACGTGATTCAAACCAGAAAAAACCCAGGATCAGTCCAACAAGAATGTGAAGAATGCGAATGTATGAGCTTGATGAGGGCAAATCCCAGACCTATCCCAGACCTAACTTGCGTTATCCTCTAAAATATTGATCGAAACCAGGTTTAATTGACCGTTTCAGTGTGGTACCACATTACTACGTGATCCAAACCAGAAAAAAACCAGGATCTGTTCAACGAGTATGTGAAGTGTGCGAAAGTATGAGTCTGATGAGGTCAAATCCCAGACCTACCCCAGACCTAACTTGCGTTATCCTCTAAAATATTGATCGAAACCAGGTTTAATCGACTGTTTCAGTGTGGTACCACATTACTACGTGATCGAAACCAGAAAAAACCCAGGATCAGTTCAACAAGTACGTGAAAAACGCGAAAGTATGAGCCTGATTAGGGCGAATCCCAGACCTATCCCAGACCTAACTTGCGTTATCCTCTAAAATATTGAGCGAAACCAGGTTTAATTGACTGTTTCAGCGTGGTATCATATTACTACGTGATACAATCCAGAAACAGCCCAGGATCTAGCCATGAAGTATGAGAAATATGCGAAAGAATGAACCTGATGAGAGCAAATCCCAGACCTAACCTTGACCTAACATGAATTATTCTCTAAAATATTGATAGAAACCAGGTATAATTGACCGTTTCAGTGTGGTACCACATTACTACGTGATCCAAACCAGAAGAAACCCAGGATCCGTTCAACAAGTATGTGAAAAATGCGAAAGTATGAGTCCGATCAGTGAAATCTCAGGCCTTCCCTAGACCTAACATGCGTTGTCCTCAAAAATATTGATGGAAACCTGGTTTCATTGACTGTTTCAGTGTGGTACTACATTACTACGTGATGCAATCCAGAAAAAGCCCAGGATCTAGCCATCACGTATGAGAAATATGCGAAAGAATGAGCCTGATGAGAGCAAATCCCAGACCTAACCTAGACCTAACATGCGTTATCCTCTAAAATATTGAGCGAAACCAGGTTTAATTGACTGTTTCAGCGTGGTACCACATTACTACGTGATACAATCCAGAAACAGCCCAGGATCTAGCCATGAAGTATGAGAAATATGTGAAAGAATGAGCCTGATGAGAGCATATCCCAGACCTAACCTTGACCGAACATGAATTATTCTGTAAAATATTAATCGAAACCAGGTTTAATTGACCGTTTCAGTGTGGTACCACATTACTATGTGATCCAAACCAGAAAAAATCCAGGATCCGTTCAACAAGTATGTGAAAAATGCGAAAGTATGAGTCCGATCAGTGAAAATCTCAGGCCTTACCTAGACCTAACATGCGTTGTCCTCTAAAATATTGATGGAAACCACGTTTCATTGACTGTTTCAGTGTGGTACTACCTTACTACGTGACGCAATCCAGAAAAAGCCCAGGATCTAGCCATCAAGTATGTGAAATATGCGAAAGAATGAGCCTGATGAGAGCAAATCCCAGACCTAACCTAGACGTTATATGCGTTATCCTCTAAAATATTGATGGAAACCAGGTTTCATTGACTGTTTCAGTGTGGTACCACACTACTTCGTGATCCAAACCAGAAAATAACCCAGGACCTGTTCAAGGAGTATGTGAAGTGTGCGAGAGTATGAGTCTGATGTGGTCAAATCCCAGACCTATCCCAGACCTAACTTGCGTTATCCTCTAAAATATTGATCGAAACCAGGTTTAATCGACTGTTTCAGTGTGGTACCACATTACTATGTGATCCAAACCAGAAAATAACCCAGGATCTGTTCAAGGAGTATGTGAAGTGTGCGAAAGTATGAGTCTGATGAGGTCAAATCCCAGACCTACCCCAGACCTAACTTGCGTTATCCTCTAAAATATTGATCGAAACCAGGTTTAATCGACTGTTTCAGTGTGGTACCACATTACTACGTGATGCAATCCAGAAACAGCCCAGGATCTAGCCATCAAGTATGAGTAATATGCGAAAGAATGAGCCTGATGAGAGTAAATCCCGGACCTAACCTAGACCTAACATGAATTATTCTCTAAAATATTGATCGAAACCAGGTTTAATTGACCGATTCAGTGTGGTACCACATTACTACGTGATTCAAACCAGAAAAAACCCAGGATCAGTCCAACAAGAATGTGAAGAATGCGAATGTATGAGCTTGATGAGGGCAAATCCCAGACCTATCCCAGACCTAACTTGCGTTATCCTCTAAAATATTGATCGAAACCAGGTTTAATTGACCGTTTCAGTGTGGTACCACATTACTACGTGATCCAAACCAGAAAAAAACCAGGATCTGTTCAACGAGTATGTGAAGTGTGCGAAAGTATGAGTCTGATGAGGTCAAATCCCAGACCTACCCCAGACCTAACTTGCGTTATCCTCTAAAATATTGATCGAAACCAGGTTTAATCGACTGTTTCAGTGTGGTACCACATTACTACGTGATCGAAACCAGAAAAAACCCAGGATCAGTTCAACAAGTACGTGAAAAACGCGAAAGTATGAGCCTGATTAGGGCGAATCCCAGACCTATCCCAGACCTAACTTGCGTTATCCTCTAAAATATTGAGCGAAACCAGGTTTAATTGACTGTTTCAGCGTGGTATCATATTACTACGTGATACAATCCAGAAACAGCCCAGGATCTAGCCATGAAGTATGAGAAATATGCGAAAGAATGAACCTGATGAGAGCAAATCCCAGACCTAACCTTGACCTAACATGAATTATTCTCTAAAATATTGATAGAAACCAGGTATAATTGACCGTTTCAGTGTGGTACCACATTACTACGTGATCCAAACCAGAAGAAACCCAGGATCCGTTCAACAAGTATGTGAAAAATGCGAAAGTATGAGTCCGATCAGTGAAATCTCAGGCCTTCCCTAGACCTAACATGCGTTGTCCTCAAAAATATTGATGGAAACCTGGTTTCATTGACTGTTTCAGTGTGGTACTACATTACTACGTGATGCAATCCAGAAAAAGCCCAGGATCTAGCCATCACGTATGAGAAATATGCGAAAGAATGAGCCTGATGAGAGCAAATCCCAGACCTAACCTAGACCTAACATGCGTTATCCTCTAAAATATTGAGCGAAACCAGGTTTAATTGACTGTTTCAGCGTGGTACCACATTACTACGTGATACAATCCAGAAACAGCCCAGGATCTAGCCATGAAGTATGAGAAATATGTGAAAGAATGAGCCTGATGAGAGCATATCCCAGACCTAACCTTGACCGAACATGAATTATTCTGTAAAATATTAATCGAAACCAGGTTTAATTGACCGTTTCAGTGTGGTACCACATTACTATGTGATCCAAACCAGAAAAAATCCAGGATCCGTTCAACAAGTATGTGAAAAATGCGAAAGTATGAGTCCGATCAGTGAAAATCTCAGGCCTTACCTAGACCTAACATGCGTTGTCCTCTAAAATATTGATGGAAACCACGTTTCATTGACTGTTTCAGTGTGGTACTACCTTACTACGTGACGCAATCCAGAAAAAGCCCAGGATCTAGCCATCAAGTATGTGAAATATGCGAAAGAATGAGCCTGATGAGAGCAAATCCCAGACCTAACCTAGACGTTATATGCGTTATCCTCTAAAATATTGATGGAAACCAGGTTTCATTGACTGTTTCAGTGTGGTACCACACTACTTCGTGATCCAAACCAGAAAATAACCCAGGACCTGTTCAAGGAGTATGTGAAGTGTGCGAGAGTATGAGTCTGATGTGGTCAAATCCCAGACCTATCCCAGACCTAACTTGCGTTATCCTCTAAAATATTGATCGAAACCAGGTTTAATCGACTGTTTCAGTGTGGTACCACATTACTATGTGATCCAAACCAGAAAATAACCCAGGATCTGTTCAAGGAGTATGTGAAGTGTGCGAAAGTATGAGTCTGATGAGGTCAAATCCCAGACCTACCCCAGACCTAACTTGCGTTATCCTCTAAAATATTGATCGAAACCAGGTTTAATCGACTGTTTCAGTGTGGTACCACATTACTACGTGATGCAATCCAGAAACAGCCCAGGATCTAGCCATGAAGTATGAGAAATATGCGAAAGAATGAGCCTGATGAGAGCAAATCCCAGGCCTAACCTAGACCTAACATGCGTTATCCTCCAAAATATTGATCGAAACCAGGTTTAATCGACTGTTTCAGTGCGGTACCACATTACTACGTGATCCAAACCAGAAAAAACCCAGGATCAGTTCAACAAGTATGTGAAGAATGCGAAAGTATGAGTCTGATGAGTGAAATTCCCAGGGCTAACCTAGACCTAACATGCGTTATCCTCTAAAATATTGAGCGAAACCAGGTTTAATTGACTGTTTCAGCGTGGTACCACATTACTACGTGATACAATCCAGAAACAGCCCAGGATCTAGCCATGAAGTATGAGAAATATGTGAAAGAATGAGCCTGATGAGAGCATATCCCAGACCTAACCTTGACCGAACATGAATTATTCTGTAAAATATTAATCGAAACCAGGTTTAATTGACCGTTTCAGTGTGGTACCACATTACTACGTGATCCAAACCAGAAAAAATCCAGGATCCGTTCAACAAGTATGTGAAAAATGCGAAAGTATGAGTCCGATCAGTGAAAATCTCAGGCCTTACCTAGACCTAACATGCGTTGTCCTCTAAAATATTGATGGAAACCACGTTTCATTGACTGTTTCAGTGTGGTACTACCTTACTACGTGACGCAATCCAGAAAAAGCCCAGGATCTAGCCATCAAGTATGTGAAATATGCGAAAGAATGAGCCTGATGAGAGCAAATCCCAGACCTAACCTAGACGTTATATGCGTTATCCTCTAAAATATTGATGGAAACCAGGTTTCATTGACTGTTTCAGTGTGGTACCACACTACTTCGTGATCCAAACCAGAAAAAACCCAGGATCTGTTCAACAAGTATGTGAAAAACGCGAAGCTGTGAGCCTGATGAGGGCAAATCTTAGACCTAACCTAGACCTAACATGCGTTGTCCTCAAAAATATTCATCGAAACCTGGTTTAATCGACTGTTTCAGTGTGGTACCACATTACTACGTGATCCAAACCAGAAAATAACCCAGGACCTGTTCAAGGAGTATGTGAAGTGTGCGAGAGTATGAGTCTGATGAGGTCAAATCCCAGACCTATCCCAGACCTAACTTGCGTTATCCTCTAAAATATTGATCGAAACCAGGTTTAATCGACTGTTTCAGTGTGGTACCACATTACTATGTGATCCAAACCAGAAAATAACCCAGGATCTGTTCAAGGAGTATGTGAAGTGTGCGAAAGTATGAGTCTGATGAGGTCAAATCCCAGACCTACCCCAGACCTAACTTGCGTTATCCTCTAAAATATTGATCGAAACCAGGTTTAATCGACTGTTTCAGTG
The DNA here is from genome assembly GCF_051014445.1 of Colletes latitarsis. Classification (NCBI taxonomy): domain Eukaryota; kingdom Metazoa; phylum Arthropoda; class Insecta; order Hymenoptera; family Colletidae; genus Colletes; species Colletes latitarsis. The sequence goes on from NC_135142.1 coordinate 257,750, forward strand.
TGGTACCACATTACTACGTGATGCAATCCAGAAACAGCCCAGGATCTAGCCATGAAGTATGAGAAATATGCGAAAGAATGAGCCTGATGAGAGCAAATCCCAGGCCTAACCTAGACCTAACATGCGTTATCCTCCAAAATATTGATCGAAACCAGGTTTAATCGACTGTTTCAGTGCGGTACCACATTACTACGTGATCCAAACCAGAAAAAACCCAGGATCAGTTCAACAAGTATGTGAAGAATGCGAAAGTATGAGTCTGATGAGTGAAATTCCCAGAGCTACCCTAGACCTAACATGCGTTATCCTCTAAAATATTGATCGAAACTAGGTTTAATCGACTGTTTCAGTGTGGTACCACATTACTATGTGATCCAAACCAGAAGATAACCCAGGATCTGTTCAACGAGTATGTGAAGTGTGCGAAAGTATGAGTCTGATGAGGTCAAATCCCAGACCTACCCCAGACCTAACTTGCGTTATCCTCTAAAATATTGATCGAAACCAGGTTTAATTGACCGTTGCAGTGTGGTACCACATTACTACGTGATCCAAACCAGAAAAAACCCAGGATCTGTTCAACGAGTATGTGAAGTGTGCGAAAGTATGAGTCTGATGAGGTCAAATCCCAGACCTACCCCAGACCTAACTTGCGTTATCCTCTAAAATATTGATCGAAACCAGGTTTAATCGACTGTTTCAGTGTGGTACCACATTACTACGTGATGCAATCCATAAACAGCCCAGGATCTAGCCATCAAGTATGAGAAATATGCGAAAGAATGAGCCTGATGAGAGCAAATCCCAGGCCTAACCTAGACCTAACATGCGTTATCCTCCAAAATATTGATCGAAACCTGGTTTAATCGACTGTTTCAGTGTGGTACCACATTACTACGTGATCCAAACCAGAAAAAACCCAGGATCAGTTCAACAAGTATGTGAAGAATGCGAAAGTATGAGCCTGATGAGTGAAATTCCCAGGGCTAACCTAGACCTAACATGCGTTATCCTCTAAAATATTGATCGAAACCAGGTTTAATTGACCGTTTCTGTGTGGTACCACATTACTACGTGATCCAAATCAGAAAAAACCCAGGATCTGTTCAACGAGTATGTGAAGTGTGCGAAAGAATGAGCCTGATGAGAGCAAATCCCAGACCTAACCTAGACCTTATATGCGTTATCCTCTAAAATATTGATGGAAACCAGGTTTCATTGACTGTTTCAGTGTGGTTCCACATTACTACGTGATCCAAACCAGAAAAAACCCAGGATCTGTTCAACAAGTATGTGAAAAACGCGAAACTGTGAGCCTGATGAGGGCAAATCATAGACCTAACCCAGACCTAAGATGCGTTACCCTCTAAAATATTTATCCAGACCAGGTTTCATTGAATGTTTCAGAGTGGTACCACTTTACTACGTGATCCAATCCAGAAATAGCCCAGGATCTAGCCATGAAGTATGAGAAATATGCGAAAGTAAGAGCCTGATGAGGGCAAATCCTAGACCTATCCCAGACCTAACTTGCGTTATCCTCCAAAATATTGATCGAAACCAGGTTTAATTGACTGTTTCAGCGTGGTACCACATTACTACGTGATACAATCCAGAAACAGCCCAGGATCTAGCCATGAAGTATGAGAAATATGCGAAAGTATGAGCCTGATGAGGGCAAATCCCAGGCCTAACCTAGACCTAACATGCGTTATCCTCCAAAATATTGATCGAAACCTGGTTTAATCGACTGTTTCAGTGTGGTACCACATTACTATGTGATCCAAACCAGAAAATAACCCAGGATCTGTTCAAGGAGTATGTGAAGTGTGCGAAAGTATGAGTCTGATGAGGTCAAATCCCAGACCTATCCCAGACCTAACTTGCGTTATCCTCAAAAATATTGAACGAAACCAGGTTTAATCGACTGTTTCAGTGTGGTACCACATTACTACGTGATCCAAACCAGAAAATAACCCAGGATCTGTTCAAGGAGTATGTGAAGTGTGCGAAAGTATGAGTCTGATGAGGTCAAATCCCAGACCAATCCCAGACTTAACATGCGTTATCCTCTAAAATATTGATCGAAACCAGGTTTAATCGACTGTTTCAGTGTGGTACCACATTACTACGTGATGCAATCCAGAAAAAGCCCAGGATCTAGCCATCAAGTATGAGAAATATGCGAAAGAATGAGCCTGATGAGAGCAAATCCCAGACCTAGCCTAGACCTAACATGCGTTATCCTCTAAAATATTGATCGAAACCAGGTTTAACTGACTGTTTCAGCGTGGTACCACATTACTACGTGATACAATCCAGAAACAGCCCAGGGTCTAGCCTTGAAGTATGAGAAATATGCGAAAGTATGAGCCTGATGAGGGCAAATCCTAGACCTAACCCAGACCTAACATGCGTTATCCTCTAAAATATTTATCAAGACCAGGTTTAATTGATTGTTTCAGTGAGGTCCCACATTATTACGTGATCCAAACCAGGAAAAACCCAGGATCTGTTCAAAATGTATGAGAAATATGCGAAAGAATGAGCCTGATGAGAGCAAATCCCAGACCTAACCTAGACCTAACATGAATTATTCTCTAAAATATTGATCGAAACCAGGTTTAATCGACAGTTTCAGTGTGGTACCACATTACTATCTGATCCAAACCAGAAAATAACCCAGGATCTGTTCAAGGAGTATGTGAAGTGTGCAAAGTATGAGTCTGATGAGGTCAAATCCCAGACCTAACCTAGACCTAACATGAATTATTCTCTAAAATATTGATCGAAACCAGGTTTAATTGGCTGTTTCAGTGTGGTCCCACATTACTACGTGATCCAAACCAGAAAAAACCCAGGATCCGTTCAACAAGTATGTGAAGAATGCGAAAGTATGAGTCTGATGTGTGAAAATCCCAGGCCTAACCTAGACCTAACATGCGTTATCCTCAAAAATATTGATCGAAACCTGGTTTAATCGTTTGCTTCAGTGTGGTACCACATTACTACGTGATCCAAACCAGAAAAAACCCAGGATCTGTTCAACAAGTATGTGAAAAACGCGAAAGTATGAGTCTGATGAGGTCAAATCCCAGACCTATCCCAGACCTAACTTGCGTTATCCTCTAAAATATTGATCGAAACCAGGTTTAATCGACTGTTTCAGTGTGGTACCACATTACTATGTGATCCAAACAAGAAAATAACCCAGGATCTGTTCAAGGAGTATGTGAAGTGTGCGAAAGTATGAGTCTGATGAGGTCAAATCCCAGACCTATCCCAGACCTAACATGCGCTATCCTCTAAAATATTTATCAAGACCAGGTTTAATTGATTGTTTCAGTGTGGTCCCACATTACTACGTGATCCAATCCAGAAAAAGCCCAGGATCTAGCCATCAAGTATGAGTAATATGCGAAAGAATGAGCCTGATGAGAGTAAATCCCGGACCTAACCTAGACCTAACATGAATTATTCTCTAAAATATTGATCGAAACCAGGTTTAATTGACCGATTCAGTGTGGTACCACATTACTACGTGATTCAAACCAGAAAAAACCCAGGATCAGTCCAACAAGAATGTGAAGAATGCGAATGTATGAGCTTGATGAGGGCAAATCCCAGACCTATCCCAGACCTAACTTGCGTTATCCTCTAAAATATTGATCGAAACCAGGTTTAATTGACCGTTTCAGTGTGGTACCACATTACTACGTGATCCAAACCAGAAAAAAACCAGGATCTGTTCAACGAGTATGTGAAGTGTGCGAAAGTATGAGTCTGATGAGGTCAAATCCCAGACCTACCCCAGACCTAACTTGCGTTATCCTCTAAAATATTGATCGAAACCAGGTTTAATCGACTGTTTCAGTGTGGTACCACATTACTACGTGATCGAAACCAGAAAAAACCCAGGATCAGTTCAACAAGTACGTGAAAAACGCGAAAGTATGAGCCTGATTAGGGCGAATCCCAGACCTATCCCAGACCTAACTTGCGTTATCCTCTAAAATATTGAGCGAAACCAGGTTTAATTGACTGTTTCAGCGTGGTATCATATTACTACGTGATACAATCCAGAAACAGCCCAGGATCTAGCCATGAAGTATGAGAAATATGCGAAAGAATGAACCTGATGAGAGCAAATCCCAGACCTAACCTTGACCTAACATGAATTATTCTCTAAAATATTGATAGAAACCAGGTATAATTGACCGTTTCAGTGTGGTACCACATTACTACGTGATCCAAACCAGAAGAAACCCAGGATCCGTTCAACAAGTATGTGAAAAATGCGAAAGTATGAGTCCGATCAGTGAAATCTCAGGCCTTCCCTAGACCTAACATGCGTTGTCCTCAAAAATATTGATGGAAACCTGGTTTCATTGACTGTTTCAGTGTGGTACTACATTACTACGTGATGCAATCCAGAAAAAGCCCAGGATCTAGCCATCACGTATGAGAAATATGCGAAAGAATGAGCCTGATGAGAGCAAATCCCAGACCTAACCTAGACCTAACATGCGTTATCCTCTAAAATATTGAGCGAAACCAGGTTTAATTGACTGTTTCAGCGTGGTACCACATTACTACGTGATACAATCCAGAAACAGCCCAGGATCTAGCCATGAAGTATGAGAAATATGTGAAAGAATGAGCCTGATGAGAGCATATCCCAGACCTAACCTTGACCGAACATGAATTATTCTGTAAAATATTAATCGAAACCAGGTTTAATTGACCGTTTCAGTGTGGTACCACATTACTATGTGATCCAAACCAGAAAAAATCCAGGATCCGTTCAACAAGTATGTGAAAAATGCGAAAGTATGAGTCCGATCAGTGAAAATCTCAGGCCTTACCTAGACCTAACATGCGTTGTCCTCTAAAATATTGATGGAAACCACGTTTCATTGACTGTTTCAGTGTGGTACTACCTTACTACGTGACGCAATCCAGAAAAAGCCCAGGATCTAGCCATCAAGTATGTGAAATATGCGAAAGAATGAGCCTGATGAGAGCAAATCCCAGACCTAACCTAGACGTTATATGCGTTATCCTCTAAAATATTGATGGAAACCAGGTTTCATTGACTGTTTCAGTGTGGTACCACACTACTTCGTGATCCAAACCAGAAAATAACCCAGGACCTGTTCAAGGAGTATGTGAAGTGTGCGAGAGTATGAGTCTGATGTGGTCAAATCCCAGACCTATCCCAGACCTAACTTGCGTTATCCTCTAAAATATTGATCGAAACCAGGTTTAATCGACTGTTTCAGTGTGGTACCACATTACTATGTGATCCAAACCAGAAAATAACCCAGGATCTGTTCAAGGAGTATGTGAAGTGTGCGAAAGTATGAGTCTGATGAGGTCAAATCCCAGACCTACCCCAGACCTAACTTGCGTTATCCTCTAAAATATTGATCGAAACCAGGTTTAATCGACTGTTTCAGTGTGGTACCACATTACTACGTGATGCAATCCAGAAACAGCCCAGGATCTAGCCATCAAGTATGAGTAATATGCGAAAGAATGAGCCTGATGAGAGTAAATCCCGGACCTAACCTAGACCTAACATGAATTATTCTCTAAAATATTGATCGAAACCAGGTTTAATTGACCGATTCAGTGTGGTACCACATTACTACGTGATTCAAACCAGAAAAAACCCAGGATCAGTCCAACAAGAATGTGAAGAATGCGAATGTATGAGCTTGATGAGGGCAAATCCCAGACCTATCCCAGACCTAACTTGCGTTATCCTCTAAAATATTGATCGAAACCAGGTTTAATTGACCGTTTCAGTGTGGTACCACATTACTACGTGATCCAAACCAGAAAAAAACCAGGATCTGTTCAACGAGTATGTGAAGTGTGCGAAAGTATGAGTCTGATGAGGTCAAATCCCAGACCTACCCCAGACCTAACTTGCGTTATCCTCTAAAATATTGATCGAAACCAGGTTTAATCGACTGTTTCAGTGTGGTACCACATTACTACGTGATCGAAACCAGAAAAAACCCAGGATCAGTTCAACAAGTACGTGAAAAACGCGAAAGTATGAGCCTGATTAGGGCGAATCCCAGACCTATCCCAGACCTAACTTGCGTTATCCTCTAAAATATTGAGCGAAACCAGGTTTAATTGACTGTTTCAGCGTGGTATCATATTACTACGTGATACAATCCAGAAACAGCCCAGGATCTAGCCATGAAGTATGAGAAATATGCGAAAGAATGAACCTGATGAGAGCAAATCCCAGACCTAACCTTGACCTAACATGAATTATTCTCTAAAATATTGATAGAAACCAGGTATAATTGACCGTTTCAGTGTGGTACCACATTACTACGTGATCCAAACCAGAAGAAACCCAGGATCCGTTCAACAAGTATGTGAAAAATGCGAAAGTATGAGTCCGATCAGTGAAATCTCAGGCCTTCCCTAGACCTAACATGCGTTGTCCTCAAAAATATTGATGGAAACCTGGTTTCATTGACTGTTTCAGTGTGGTACTACATTACTACGTGATGCAATCCAGAAAAAGCCCAGGATCTAGCCATCACGTATGAGAAATATGCGAAAGAATGAGCCTGATGAGAGCAAATCCCAGACCTAACCTAGACCTAACATGCGTTATCCTCTAAAATATTGAGCGAAACCAGGTTTAATTGACTGTTTCAGCGTGGTACCACATTACTACGTGATACAATCCAGAAACAGCCCAGGATCTAGCCATGAAGTATGAGAAATATGTGAAAGAATGAGCCTGATGAGAGCATATCCCAGACCTAACCTTGACCGAACATGAATTATTCTGTAAAATATTAATCGAAACCAGGTTTAATTGACCGTTTCAGTGTGGTACCACATTACTATGTGATCCAAACCAGAAAAAATCCAGGATCCGTTCAACAAGTATGTGAAAAATGCGAAAGTATGAGTCCGATCAGTGAAAATCTCAGGCCTTACCTAGACCTAACATGCGTTGTCCTCTAAAATATTGATGGAAACCACGTTTCATTGACTGTTTCAGTGTGGTACTACCTTACTACGTGACGCAATCCAGAAAAAGCCCAGGATCTAGCCATCAAGTATGTGAAATATGCGAAAGAATGAGCCTGATGAGAGCAAATCCCAGACCTAACCTAGACGTTATATGCGTTATCCTCTAAAATATTGATGGAAACCAGGTTTCATTGACTGTTTCAGTGTGGTACCACACTACTTCGTGATCCAAACCAGAAAATAACCCAGGACCTGTTCAAGGAGTATGTGAAGTGTGCGAGAGTATGAGTCTGATGTGGTCAAATCCCAGACCTATCCCAGACCTAACTTGCGTTATCCTCTAAAATATTGATCGAAACCAGGTTTAATCGACTGTTTCAGTGTGGTACCACATTACTATGTGATCCAAACCAGAAAATAACCCAGGATCTGTTCAAGGAGTATGTGAAGTGTGCGAAAGTATGAGTCTGATGAGGTCAAATCCCAGACCTACCCCAGACCTAACTTGCGTTATCCTCTAAAATATTGATCGAAACCAGGTTTAATCGACTGTTTCAGTGTGGTACCACATTACTACGTGATGCAATCCAGAAACAGCCCAGGATCTAGCCATGAAGTATGAGAAATATGCGAAAGAATGAGCCTGATGAGAGCAAATCCCAGGCCTAACCTAGACCTAACATGCGTTATCCTCCAAAATATTGATCGAAACCAGGTTTAATCGACTGTTTCAGTGCGGTACCACATTACTACGTGATCCAAACCAGAAAAAACCCAGGATCAGTTCAACAAGTATGTGAAGAATGCGAAAGTATGAGTCTGATGAGTGAAATTCCCAGGGCTAACCTAGACCTAACATGCGTTATCCTCTAAAATATTGAGCGAAACCAGGTTTAATTGACTGTTTCAGCGTGGTACCACATTACTACGTGATACAATCCAGAAACAGCCCAGGATCTAGCCATGAAGTATGAGAAATATGTGAAAGAATGAGCCTGATGAGAGCATATCCCAGACCTAACCTTGACCGAACATGAATTATTCTGTAAAATATTAATCGAAACCAGGTTTAATTGACCGTTTCAGTGTGGTACCACATTACTACGTGATCCAAACCAGAAAAAATCCAGGATCCGTTCAACAAGTATGTGAAAAATGCGAAAGTATGAGTCCGATCAGTGAAAATCTCAGGCCTTACCTAGACCTAACATGCGTTGTCCTCTAAAATATTGATGGAAACCACGTTTCATTGACTGTTTCAGTGTGGTACTACCTTACTACGTGACGCAATCCAGAAAAAGCCCAGGATCTAGCCATCAAGTATGTGAAATATGCGAAAGAATGAGCCTGATGAGAGCAAATCCCAGACCTAACCTAGACGTTATATGCGTTATCCTCTAAAATATTGATGGAAACCAGGTTTCATTGACTGTTTCAGTGTGGTACCACACTACTTCGTGATCCAAACCAGAAAAAACCCAGGATCTGTTCAACAAGTATGTGAAAAACGCGAAGCTGTGAGCCTGATGAGGGCAAATCTTAGACCTAACCTAGACCTAACATGCGTTGTCCTCAAAAATATTCATCGAAACCTGGTTTAATCGACTGTTTCAGTGTGGTACCACATTACTACGTGATCCAAACCAGAAAATAACCCAGGACCTGTTCAAGGAGTATGTGAAGTGTGCGAGAGTATGAGTCTGATGAGGTCAAATCCCAGACCTATCCCAGACCTAACTTGCGTTATCCTCTAAAATATTGATCGAAACCAGGTTTAATCGACTGTTTCAGTGTGGTACCACATTACTATGTGATCCAAACCAGAAAATAACCCAGGATCTGTTCAAGGAGTATGTGAAGTGTGCGAAAGTATGAGTCTGATGAGGTCAAATCCCAGACCTACCCCAGACCTAACTTGCGTTATCCTCTAAAATATTGATCGAAACCAGGTTTAATCGACTGTTTCAGTGTGGTACCACATTACTACGTGATGCAATCCAGAAACAGCCCAGGATCTAGCCATGAAGTATGAGAAATATGCGAAAGAATGAGCCTGATGAGAGCAAATCCCAGGCCTAACCTAGACCTAACATGCGTTATCCTCCAAAATATTGATCGAAACCAGGTTTAATCGACTGTTTCAGTGCGGTACCACATTACTACGTGATCCAAACCAGAAAAAACCCAGGATCAGTTCAACAAGTATGTGAAGAACGCGAAAGTATGAGTCTGATGAGTGAAATTCCCAGGGCTAACCTAGACCTAACATGCGTTATCCTCTAAAATATTGATCGAAACTAGGTTTAATCGACTGTTTCAGTGTGGTACCACATTACTATGTGATCCAAACCAGAAGATAACCCAGGATCTGTTCAACGAGTATGTGAAGTGTGCGAAAGTATGAGTCTGATGAGGTCAAATCCCAGACCTACCCCAGACCTAACTTGCGTTATCCTCTAAAATATTGATCGAAACCAGGTTTAATTGACCGTTGCAGTGTGGTACCACATTACTACGTGATCCAAACCAGAAAAAACCCAGGATCTGTTCAACGAGTATGTGAAGTGTGCGAAAGTATGAGTCTGATGAGGTCAAATCCCAGACCTACCCCAGACCTAACTTGCGTTATCCTCTAAAATATTGATCGAAACCAGGTTTAATCGACTGTTTCAGTGTGGTACCACATTACTACGTGATGCAATCCATAAACAGCCCAGGATCTAGCCATGAAGTATGAGAAATATGCGAAAGAATGAGCCTGATGAGAGCAAATCCCAGGCCTAACCTAGACCTAACATGCGTTATCCTCCAAAATATTGATCGAAACCTGGTTTAATCGACTGTTTCAGTGTGGTACCACATTACTACGTGATCCAAACCAGAAAAAACCCAGGATCAGTTCAACAAGTATGTGAAGAATGCGAAAGTATGAGCCTGATGAGTGAAATTCCCAGGGCTAACCTAGACCTAACATGCGTTATCCTCTAAAATATTGATCGAAACCAGGTTTAATTGACCGTTTCTGTGTGGTACCACATTACTACGTGATCCAAATCAGAAAAAACCCAGGATCTGTTCAACGAGTATGTGAAGTGTGCGAAAGAATGAGCCTGATGAGAGCAAATCCCAGACCTAACCTAGACCTTATATGCGTTATCCTCTAAAATATTGATGGAAACCAGGTTTCATTGACTGTTTCAGTGTGGTACCACATTACTACGTGATCCAAACCAGAAAAAACCCAGGATCTGTTCAACAAGTATGTGAAAAACGCGAAACTGTGAGCCTGATGAGGGCAAATCATAGACCTAACCCAGACCTAAGATGCGTTACCCTCTAAAATATTTATCCAGACCAGGTTTCATTGAATGTTTCAGAGTGGTACCACTTTACTACGTGATCCAATCCAGAAATAGCCCAGGATCTAGCCATGAAGTATGAGAAATATGCGAAAGTAAGAGCCTGATGAGGGCAAATCCTAGACCTATCCCAGACCTAACTTGCGTTATCCTCCAAAATATTGATCGTAACCAGGTTTAATTGACTGTTTCAGCGTGGTACCACATTACTACGTGATACAATCCAGAAACAGCCCAGGATCTAGCCATGAAGTATGAGAAATATGCGAAAGTATGAGCCTGATGAGGGCAAATCCCAGGCCTAACCTAGACCTAACATGCGTTATCCTCCAAAATATTGATCGAAACCTGGTTTAATCGACTGTTTCAGTGTGGTACCACATTACTATGCGATCCAAACCAGAAAATAACCCAGGATCTGTTCAAGGAGTATGTGAAGTGTGCGAAAGTATGAGTCTGATGAGGTCAAATCCCAGACCTATCCCAGACCTAACTTGCGTTATCCTCAAAAATATTGAACGAAACCAGGTTTAATCGACTGTTTCAGTGTGGTACCACATTACTACGTGATCCAAACCAGAAAAAACCCAGGATCCGTTCAACAAGTATGTGAAGAATGCGAAAGTATGAGTCTGATGAGTGAAAATCCCAGACCTAACCCAGACCTAACATGCGTTATCCTCAAAAGTATTGATCGAAACCTGGTTTAATCGACTGTTTCAGTGTGGTACCACATTACTACGTGATCCAAACCAGAAAATAACCCAGGATCTGTTCAAGGAGTACGTGAAGTGTGCGAAAGTATGAGTCTGATGAGGTCAAATCCCAGACCTATCCCAGACCTAACTTGCGTTATCCTCTAAAATATTGATCGAAACCAGGTTTAATCGACTGTTTCAGTGCGGTACCACATTACTACGTGATCCAATCCAGAAAAAGCCCAGGATCTAGCCATGAAGTATGAGAAATATGCGAAAGTATGAGCCTGATGAGGGCAAATCCCAGGCCTAACCTAGACCTAACATGCGTTATCCTCCAAAATATTGATCGAAACCTGGTTTAATCGACTGTTTCAGTGTGGTACCACATTACTATGTGATCCAAACCAGAAAATAACCCAGGATCTGTTCAAGGTGTATGTGAAGTGTGCGAAAGTATGAGTCTGATGAGGTCAAATCCCAGACCTACCCCAGACCTAACTTGCGTTATCCTCTAAAATATTGATCGAAACCAGGTTTAATCGACTGTTTCAGTGTGGTACCACATTACTACGTGATGCAATCCATAAACAGCCCAGGATCTAGCCATGAAGTATGAGAAATATGCGAAAGAATGAGCCTGATGAGAGCAAATCCCAGGCCTAACCTAGACCTAACATGCGTTATCCTCCAAAATATTGATCGAAACCTGGTTTAATCGACTGTTTCAGTGTGGTACCACATTACTACGTGATCCAAACCAGAAAAAACCCAGGATCAGTTCAACAAGTATGTGAAGAATGCGAAAGTATGAGCCTGATGAGTGAAATTCCCAGGGCTAACCTAGACCTAACATGCGTTATCCTCTAAAATATTGATCGAAACCAGGTTTAATTGACCGTTTCTGTGTGGTACCACGTTACTACGTGATCCAAATCAGAAAAAACCCAGGATCTGTTCAACGAGTATGTGAAGTGTGCGAAAGAATGAGCCTGATGAGAGCAAATCCCAGACCTAACCTAGACCTTATATGCGTTATCCTCTAAAATATTGATGGAAACCAGGTTTCATTGACTGTTTCAGTGTGGTACCACATTACTACGTGATCCAAACCAGAAAAAACCCAGGATCTGTTCAACAAGTATGTGAAAAACGCGAAACTGTGAGCCTGATGAGGGCAAATCATAGACCTAACCCAGACCTAAGATGCGTTACCCTCTAAAATATTTATCCAGACCAGGTTTCATTGAATGTTTCAGAGTGGTACCACTTTACTACGTGATCCAATCCAGAAATAGCCCAGGATCTAGCCATGAAGTATGAGAAATATGCGAAAGTAAGAGCCTGATGAGGGCAAATCCTAGACCTATCCCAGACCTAACTTGCGTTATCCTCCAAAATATTGATCGAAACCAGGTTTAATTGACTGTTTCAGCGTGGTACCACATTACTACGTGATACAATCCAGAAACAGCCCAGGATCTAGCCATGAAGTATGAGAAATATGCGAAAGTATGAGCCTGATGAGGGCAAATCCCAGGCCTAACCTAGACCTAACATGCGTTATCCTCCAAAATATTGATCGAAACCTGGTTTAATCGACTGTTTCAGTGTGGTACCACATTACTATGTGATCCAAACCAGAAAATAACCCAGGATCTGTTCAAGGAGTATGTGAAGTGTGCGAAAGTATGAGTCTGATGAGGTCAAATCCCAGACCTATCCCAGACCTAACTTGCGTTATCCTCAAAAATATTGAACGAAACCAGGTTTAATCGACTGTTTCAGTGTGGTACCACATTACTACGTGATCCAAACCAGAAAAAACCCAGGATCCGTTCAACAAGTATGTGAAGAATGCGAAAGTATGAGTCTGATGAGTGAAAATCCCAGACCTAACCCAGACCTAACATGCGTTATCCTCAAAAGTATTGATCGAAACCTGGTTTAATCGACTGTTTCAGTGTGGTACCACATTACTACGTGATCCAAACCAGAAAATAACCCAGGATCTGTTCAAGGAGTACGTGAAGTGTGCGAAAGTATGAGTCTGATGAGGTCAAATCCCAGACCTATCCCAGACCTAACTTGCGTTATCCTCTAAAATATTGATCGAAACCAGGTTTAATCGACTGTTTCAGTGCGGTACCACATTACTACGTGATCCAATCCAGAAAACGCCCAGGATCTAGCCATCAAGTATGAGTAATATACGAATGTATGAGCCTGATGAGGGCAAATCCCAGACCTATCCCAGACCTAATATGCGTTATCCTCTAAAATATTGATCGAAACCAGGTTTAATTGACCGTTTCAGTGTGGTACCACATTACTACGTGATCCAAATCAGAAAAAACCCAGGATCTGTTCAACGAGTATGTGAAGTGTGCGAAAGAATGAGCCTGATGAGAGCAAACCCCAGACCTAACCTAGACCTAATATGCGTTATCCTCTAAAATATTGATGGAAACCAGGTTTCATTGACTGTTTCAGTGTGGTACCACATTACTACGTGATCCAAACCAGAAAACACCCAGGATCTATTCAAGAAGTATGTGAAAAACGCGAAACTGTGAGCCTGATGAGGGCAAATCTTAGACCTAACCCAGACCTAAGATGCGTTACCCTCTAAAATATTTATCCAGACCAGGTTTCATTGAATGTTTCAGTGTGGTACCACTTTACTACGTGATCCAATCCAGAAATAGCCCAGGATCTAGCCATGAAGTATGAGAAATATGCGAAAGTAAGTGCCTGATGAGGGCAAATCCTAGACCTAACCCAAACCTAACATGCGTTATCCTCTAAAATATTTATCAAGACCAGGTTTAATTGAATGTTTCAGTGTGGTACCACATTACTACGTGATCCAATCCAGAAATAGCCCAGGATCTAGCCTTGAAGTATGAGAAATATGCGAAAGTATGAGCCTGACGAGAGCAAATCCTAGACCTAACCCAGACCTAACATGCGTTATCCTCAAAAGTATTGATCGAAACCTGGTTTAATCGACTGTTTCAGTGTGGTACCACATTACTATGTGATCCAAACCAGAAAATAACCCAGGATCTGTTCAACGAGTATGTGAAGTGTGCGAAAGTATGAGTCTGATGAGGGCAAATCCCAGACCTATCCCAGACCTAACATGCGCTATCCTCCAAAATATTTATCAAGACCAGGTTTATTTGATTGTTTCAGTGTGGTCCCACGTTACTACGTGATCCAATCCAGAAAAAGTCCAGGATCTAGCCATCAAGTATGAGTAATATGCGAAAGTATGAGTCTGATGAGGTCAAATCCCAGACCTATCCCAGACCTAACTTGCGTTATCCTCTAAAATATTGATCGAAACCAGGTTTAATCGACTGTTTCAGTGCGGTACCACATTACTACGTGATCCAATCCAGAAATAGCCCAGGATCTAGCCATGAAGTATGAGAAATATGCGAAAGTAAGAGCCTGATGAGGGCAAATCCTAGACCTATCCCAGACCTAACTTGCGTTATCCTCCAAAATATTGATCGAAACCAGGTTTAATTGACTGTTTCAGCGTGGTACCACATTACTACGTGATACAATCCAGAAACAGCCCAGGATCTAGCCATGAAGTATGAGAAATATGCGAAAGTATGAGCCTGATGAGGGCAAATCCCAGGCCTAACCTAGACCTAACATGCGTTATCCTCCAAAATATTGATCGAAACCTGGTTTAATCGACTGTTTCAGTGTGGTACCACATTACTATGTGATCCAAACCAGAAAATAACCCAGGATCTGTTCAAGGAGTATGTGAAGTGTGCGAAAGTATGAGTCTGATGAGGTCAAATCCCAGACCTATCCCAGACCTAACTTGCGTTATCCTCAAAAATATTGAACGAAACCAGGTTTAATCGACTGTTTCAGTGTGGTACCACATTACTACGTGATCCAAACCAGAAAAAACCCAGGATCCGTTCAACAAGTATGTGAAGAATGCGAAAGTATGAGTCTGATGAGTGAAAATCCCAGACCTAACCCAGACCTAACATGCGTTATCCTCAAAAGTATTGATCGAAACCTGGTTTAATCGACTGTTTCAGTGTGGTACCACATTACTATGTGATCCAAACCAGAAAATAACCCAGGATCTGTTCAACGAGTATGTGAAGTGTGCGAAAGTATGAGTCTGATGAGGGCAAATCCCAGACCTATCCCAGACCTAACATGCGCTATCCTCCAAAATATTTATCAAGACCAGGTTTATTTGATTGTTTCAGTGTGGTCCCACGTTACTACGTGATCCAATCCAGAAAAAGTCCAGGATCTAGCCATCAAGTATGAGTAATATGCGAAAGAATGAGCCTGATGAGAGTAAATCCCGGACCTAAACTAGACCTAACATGAATTATTCTCTAAAATATTGATCGAAACCAGGTTTAATTGACTGTTTCAGTGTGGTCCCACATTACTACGTGATCCAAACCAGAAAAAACCCAGGATCCGTTCAACAAGTATGTGAAGAATGCGAAAGTATGAGTCTGATGAGGTCAAATCCCAGACCTATCCCAGACCTAACTTGCGTTATCCTCTAAAATATTGATCGAAACCTGGTTTAATCGACTGTTTCAGTGTGGTACCACATTACTATGTGATCCAAACCAGAAAATAACCCAGGATCTGTTCAACGAGTATGTGAAGTGTGCGAAAGTATGAGTCTGATGAGGTCAAATCCCAGACCTATCCCAGACCTAACTTGCGTTATCCTCTAAAATATTGATCGAAACCAGGTTTAATTGACCGTTTCAGTGTGGTACCACATTACTACGTGATCCAAACCAGAAAAAACCCAGGATCAGTTCACAAGTATGTGAAGAATGCGAAAGTATGAGCCTGATGAGGGCAAATCCCAGACCTATCCCAGGCCTAACTTGCGTTATCCTCTAAAACATTGATCGAAACCAGGTTTAATTGACCGTTTCGGTGTGGTGCCTCATTACTACGTGATCCAAACCAGAAAAAACCCAGGATCCGTTCAACAAGTATGTGAAGAATGCGAAAGATTGAGTCTGATGAGTGAAAATCCCAGGCCTAACCTAGACCTAACATGCGTTATCCTCTAAAATATTGATCGCAACCAGGTTTAATTGATTGTTTCAGTGTGGTCCCACATTACTACGTGATCCAATCCAGAAAAAGCCCAGGATCTAGCCATCGAGTATGTGTAATATGCGAAAGAATGAGCCTGATGAGTGAAAATCCCAGGCCTAACCTAGACCTAACATGCGTTATCCTCAAAAATATTGATCGAAACCTGGTTTAATCGACAGTTTCAGTGTGGTACCACATTACTATGTGATCCAAACAAGAAAATAACCCAGTATCTGTTCAACGAGTATGTGAAGGGTGCGAAAGTATGTGTCTGATGAGGTCAAATCCCAGACCTATCCCAGACCTAACTTGCGTTATCCTCTAAAATATTGATCGAAACCAGGTCTAATCGACTGTTTCAGTGAGGTACCACATTACTACGCGATCGAAACCAGAAAAAACCCAGGATCAGTTCAACAAGTACGTGAAAAACGCGAAAGTATGAGCCTGATGAGGGCGAATCCCAGACCTATCCCAGACCTAGCTTGCGTTTTCCTCTAAAATATATATCGAAACCAGGATTAATTGACTGTTTCAGCGTGGTACCACATTACTACGTGATACAATCCAGAAACAGCCCAGGATCTAGCCATGAAGTATGAGAAATATGCGAAAGTATGAGCCTGATGAGGGCAAATCCTAGACCTAACCCAAACCTAACATGCGTTATCCTCTAAAATATTTATCAAGACCAGGTTTAATTGAATGTTTCAGTGTGGTACCACATTACTACGTGATCCAATCCAGAAATAGCCCAGGATCTAGCCATGAAGTATGAGAAATATGCGAAAGTATCAGCCTGACGAGAGCAAATCGTAGACCTAACCCAGACCTAACATGCGTTGTCCTCAAAAGTATTGATCGAAACCTGGTTTAATCGACTGTTTAAGTGTGGTACCACATTACTATGTGATCCAAACCAGAGAATAACCCAGGATCTGTTCAACGAGTATGTGAAGTGTGCGAAAGTATGAGTCTGATGAGGGCAAATCCCAGACCTATCCCAGACCTAACATGCGCTATCCTCCAAAATATTTATCAAGACCAGGTTTAATTGATTGTTTCAGTGTGGTTCCACATTACTACGTGATCCAAACCAGAAAAAGCCCAGGATCTAGCCATGAAGTATGAGAAATATGCGAAAGTATCAGCCTGACGAGAGCAAATCCTAGACCTAACCCAGACATAACATGCGTTATCCTCAAAAGTATTGATCGAAACCTGGTTTAATCGACTGTTTCAGTGTGGTACCACATTACTATGTGATACAATCCAGAAACAGCCCAGGATCTAGCCTTGAAGTATGAGAAATATGCGAAAGTATGAGCCTGATGGGGGCAAATCCTAGACCTAACCCAGACCTAACATGCGTTATCCTCTAAAATATTTATCAAGACCAGGTTTAATTGATTGTTTCAGTGTGGTCCCACATTACTACGTTATCCAAACCAGAAAAAGCCCAGTATCTAGCCATCAAGTATGAGTGATATGCGAAAGAATGAGCCTGATGAGAGTAAATCCCAGACCTAACCTAGACCTAACATGAATTATACTCTAAAATATTGATCGAAACCTGGTTTAATTGACTGTTTCAGTGTGGTACCACAATACTATGTGATACAATCCAGAAACAGCCCAGGATCTAGCCTTGAAGTATGAGAAATATGCGAAGGTATGAGCCTGATGAGGGCAAATCCTAGACCTAACCCAGACCTAACATGCGTTATCCTCTAAAATATTTATCAAGACCAGGTTTAATTGATTGTTTCAGTGTGGTCCCACATTACTACGTGATCCAAACCAGAAAAAGCCCAGGATCTAGCCATGAAGTATGAGAAATATGCGAAAGTATCAGCCTGACGAGAGCAAATCGTAGACCTAACCCAGACATAACATGCGTTATCCTCAAAAGTTTTGATCGAAACCTGGTTTAATCGACTGTTTCAGTGTGGTACCACTTTACTACGTGATCCAAAGCAAAGAAAACCCTCGATCAGGTCAACATGCATGTTAAAACTGCGAAAGTATGACCCTGATGAGGGCAAATCACAGACGTAACCCAGACCTAACATGCGTTATCCTCTAAAATATTTATCAAGACCAGTTTCAATTGAATGTTTCAGTGTGGTACCACATTACTACGTGATCCAAGCCAGAAAAAACCCAGGATCTGTTCAACAAGTATGTGAAGAATGCGAAAGTATGAGTCTGATGAGTGAAAATCCCAGACCTAACCTAGACCTAACATGCGTTATCCTCTAAAATACTGATCCAAACCAGGTTTAAAGGACTGTTTCAGTGTGGTACCACATTACTATGCGATCCAAACCAGAAAATAACACAGGATCTGTCAAACGAGTATGTGAAGTGTGCGAAAGTATGAGCCTGATGAGAGCAAATCCCAGACCTAACCTAGACCTAACATGAATTATTCTCTAAAATATTGATTGAAACCAGGTTTAATTGACTGTTTCAGTGTGGAACCACATTACTACGTGATCCAAACCAGAAAAAGCCCAGGATCAGTTCAACAAGTATGTGAAAAACGCGAAAGTATGAGCCTGATGAGGGCGAATCCCAGACCTATGCCAGACCTAACTTGCGTTATCCCCTAAAATATTGATCGAAACGAGGTTTAATTGACTGTTTCAGCGTGGTACCACATTACTACGTGATACAATCCAGAAACAGCCCAGGATCTAGCCATGAAGTATGAGAAATATGCGAAAGTATGAGCCTGATGAGAGCAAATCCCAGACCTAACCTAGACCTAACATGAATTATTCTCTAATATATTGATCGAAACCAGGTTTAATTGACTGTTTCAGTGTGGTCCCACATTACTACGTAATCCAAACCAGAAAAAACCCAGGATCCGTTCAACAAGTATGTGAAGAATGCGAAAGTATGAGTCTGATGAGTGAAAATCCCCTGCCTAACCTAGACCTAACATGCGTTATCCTCAAAAATATTGATCGAAACCAGGTTTAATCGACTGTTTCAGTGTGGTACCACACTACTGCGTGACCCAATCCAGAAAAAACCCAGGATCTGTTCAACAAGTATGTGAAAAACGCGAAAGTATGAGCCTGATGAGGGAAAATCCCAGACCTATCCCAGACCTAACTTGCGTTATCCTCTAAAATATTGATCGAAACCAGGTTTAGTTGACTGTTTCTGTGTGGTACCACATTACTACGTGATACAATCCAGAAGTAGCCCAGGATCTGTTCAACAAGTATGTGAAAAACGCGAAAGTATGAGTCTGCTGAGGTCAAATCCCAGACCTATCCCAGACCTAACTTGCGTTATCCTCAAAAATATTGATCGAAACCTGGTTTAATCGACTGTTTCAGTGTGGTACCACATTACTACGTGATCCAAACCAGAAAATAACCCAGGATCTGTTCAAGGAGTATGTGAAGTGTGCGAGAGTATGAGTCTGATGAGGTCAAATCCCAGACCTATCCCAGACCTAACTTGCGTTATCCTCTAAAATATTGATCGAAACCTGGTTTAATCGACTGTTTCAGTGTGGTACCACATTACTACGTGATCCAAACCAGAAAATAACCCAGGATCTGTTCAAGGAGTATGTGAAGTGTGCGAGAGTATGAGTCTGATGAGGTCAAATCCCAGACCTATCCCAGACCTAACTTGCGTTATCCTCTAAAATATTGATCGAAACCAGGTTTAATCGACTGTTTCAGTGTGGTACCACATTACTATGTGATCCAAACCAGAAAAAACCCAGGATCCGTTCAACAAGTATGTGAAGAATGCGAAAGTATGAGTCCGATGAGTGAAAATCCCAGGCCTAACCTAGACCTAACATGCGTTATCCTCTAAAATATTGATCGAAACCTGGTTTAATCGACTGTTTCAGTGTGGTACCACATTACTATGTGATCCAAACCAGAAAATAACCCAGGATCTGTTCAAGGAGTATGTGAAGTGTGCGAAAGTATGAGTCTGATGAGGTCAAATCCCAGACCTATCCCAGACCTAACTTGCGTTATCCTCTAAAATATTGATCGAAACCAGGTTTAATCGACTGTTTCAGTGTGGTACCACATTACTATGTGATCCAAACCAGAAAATAACCCAGGATCTGTTCAAGGAGTATGTGAAGTGTGCGAAAGTATGAGTCTGATGAGGTCAAATCCCAGACCTATCCCAGACCTAACATGCGCTATCCTCTAAAATATTTATCAAGACCAGGTTTAATTGATTGTTTCAGTGTGGTCCCACATTACTACGTGATCCAATCCAGAAAAAGCCCAGGATCTAGCCATCAAGTATGAGTAATATGCGAAAGAATGAGCCTGATGAGAGTAAATCCCGGACCTAACCTAGACCTAACATGAATTATTCTCTAAAATATTGATCGAAACCAGGTTTAATTGACCGATTCAGTGTGGTACCACATTACTACGTGATTCAAACCAGAAAAAACCCAGGATCAGTCCAACAAGAATGTGAAGAATGCGAATGTATGAGCTTGATGAGGGCAAATCCCAGACCTATCCCAGACCTAACTTGCGTTATCCTCTAAAATATTGATCGAAACCAGGTTTAATTGACCGTTTCAGTGTGGTACCACATTACTACGTGATCCAAACCAGAAAAAAACCAGGATCTGTTCAACGAGTACGTGAAGTGTGCGAAAGTATGAGTCTGATGAGGTCAAATCCCAGACCTACCCCAGACCTAACTTGCGTTATCCTCTAAAATATTGATCGAAACCAGGTTTAATCGACTGTTTCAGTGTGGTACCACATTACTACGTGATCGAAACCAGAAAAAACCCAGGATCAGTTCAACAAGTACGTGAAAAACGCGAAAGTATGAGCCTGATTAGGGCGAATCCCAGACCTATCCCAGACCTAACTTGCGTTATCCTCTAAAATATTGAGCGAAACCAGGTTTAATTGACTGTTTCAGCGTGGTATCATATTACTACGTGATACAATCCAGAAACAGCCCAGGATCTAGCCATGAAGTATGAGAAATATGCGAAAGAATGAACCTGATGAGAGCAAATCCCAGACCTAACCTTGACCTAACATGAATTATTCTCTAAAATATTGATAGAAACCAGGTATAATTGACCGTTTCAGTGTGGTACCACATTACTACGTGATCCAAACCAGAAGAAACCCAGGATCCGTTCAACAAGTATGTGAAAAATGCGAAAGTATGAGTCCGATCAGTGAAATCTCAGGCCTTCCCTAGACCTAACATGCGTTGTCCTCAAAAATATTGATGGAAACCAGGTTTAATTGATTGTTTCAGTGTGGTCCCACATTACTACGTGATCCAATCCAGAAAAAGCCCAGGATCTAGCCATCAAGTATGAGTAATATGCGAAAGAATGAGCCTGATGAGAGTAAATCCCGGACCTAACCTAGACCTAACATGAATTATTCTCTAAAATATTGATCGAAACCAGGTTTAATTGACCGATTCAGTGTGGTACCACATTACTACGTGATTCAAACCAGAAAAAACCCAGGATCAGTCCAACAAGAATGTGAAGAATGCGAATGTATGAGCTTGATGAGGGCAAATCCCAGACCTATCCCAGACCTAACTTGCGTTATCCTCTAAAATATTGATCGAAACCAGGTTTAATTGACCGTTTCAGTGTGGTACCACATTACTACGTGATCCAAACCAGAAAAATACCAGGATCTGTTCAACGAGTACGTGAAGTGTGCGAAAGTATGAGTCTGATGAGGTCAAATCCCAGACCTACCCCAGACCTAACTTGCGTTATCCTCTAAAATATTGATCGAAACCAGGTTTAATCGACTGTTTCAGTGTGGTACCACATTACTACGTGATCGAAACCAGCAAAAACCCAGGATCAGTTCAACAAGTACGTGAAAAACGCGAAAGTATGAGCCTGATTAGGGCGAATCCCAGACCTATCCCAGACCTAACTTGCGTTATCCTCTAAAATATTGAGCGAAACCAGGTTTAATTGACTGTTTCAGCGTGGTATCATATTACTACGTGATACAATCCAGAAACAGCCCAGGATCTAGCCATGAAGTATGAGAAATATGCGAAAGAATGAACCTGATGAGAGCAAATCCCAGACCTAACCTTGACCTAACATGAATTATTCTCTAAAATATTGATAGAAACCAGGTATAATTGACCGTTTCAGTGTGGTACCACATTACTACGTGATCCAAACCAGAAGAAACCCAGGATCCGTTCAACAAGTATGTGAAAAATGCGAAAGTATGAGTCCGATCAGTGAAATCTCAGGCCTTCCCTAGACCTAACATGCGTTGTCCTCAAAAATATTGATGGAAACCAGGTTTCATTGACTGTTTCAGTGTGGTACTACATTACTACGTGATGCAATCCAGGAAAAGCCCAGGATCTAGCCATCAAGTATGAGAAATATGCGAAAGAATGAGCCTGATGAGAGCAAATCCCAGACCTAACCTAGACCTAACATGCGTTATCCTCTAAAATATTGAGCGAAACCAGGTTTAATTGACTGTTTCAGCGTGGTACCACATTACTACGTGATACAATCCAGAAACAGCCCAGGATCTAGCCATGAAGTATGAGAAATATGTGAAAGAATGAGCCTGATGAGAGCATATCCCAGACCTAACCTTGACCTAACATGAATTATTCTGTAAAATATTTATCGAAACCAGGTTTAATTGACCGTTTCAGTGTGGTACCACATTACTACGTGATCCAAACCAGAAAAAATCCAGGATCCGTTCAACAAGTATGTGAAAAATGCGAAAGTATGAGTCCGATCAGTGAAAATCTCAGGCCTTACCTAGACCTAACATGCGTTGTCCTCTAAAATATTGATGGAAACCACGTTTCATTGACTGTTTCAGTGTGGTACTACCTTACTACGTGACGCAATCCAGAAAAAGCCCAGGATCTAGCCATCAAGTATGTGAAATATGCGAAAGAATGAGCCTGATGAGAGCAAATCCCAGACCTAACCTAGACGTTATATGCGTTATCCTCTAAAATATTGATGGAAACCAGGTTTCATTGACTGTTTCAGTGTGGTACCACATTACTACGTGATCCAAACCAGAAAATAACCCAGGACCTGTTCAAGGAGTATGTGAAGTGTGCGAGAGTATGAGTCTGATGAGGTCAAATCCCAGACCTATCCCAGACCTAACTTGCGTTATCCTCTAAAATATTGATCGAAACCAGGTTTAATCGACTGTTTCAGTGTGGTACCACATTACTATGTGATCCAAACCAGAAAATAACCCAGGATCTGTTCAAGGAGTATGTGAAGTGTGCGAAAGTATGAGTCTGATGAGGTCAAATCCCAGACCTACCCCAGACCTAACTTGCGTTATCCTCTAAAATATTGATCGAAACCAGGTTTAATCGACTGTTTCAGTGTGGTACCACATTACTACGTGATCCAAATCAGAAAAAACCCAGGATCTGTTCAACGAGTATGTGAAGCGTGCGAAAGAATGAGTCGGATGAGGTCAAATCCCAGACCTACCCCAGACCTAACTTGCGTTATCCTCTAAAATATTGATCGAAACCAGGTTTAATCGACTGTTTCAGTGTGGTACCACATTACTATGTGATCCAAACCAGAAAATAACCCAGGATCTAGCCATGAAGTATGAGAAATATGCGAAAGTATGAGCCTGATGAGGGCAAATCCCAGGCCTAACCTAGACCTAACATGCGTTGTCCTCCAAAATATTGATCGAAACCTGGTTTAATCGACTGTTTCAGTGTGGTACCACATTACTATGTGATCCAAACCAGAAAATAACCCAGGATCTGTTCAACAAGTATGTGAAGAATGCGAAAGTATGAGTCTGATGAGTGAAAATCCCAGACCTAACCTAGACCTAACATGCGTTGTCCTCAAAAATATTCATCGAAACCTGGTTTAATCGACTGTTTCAGTGTGGTACCACATTACTACGTGATCCAAACCAGAAAATAACCCAGGACCTGTTCAAGGAGTATGTGAAGTGTGCGAGAGTATGAGTCTGATGAGGTCAAATCCCAGGCCTATCCCAGACCTAACTTGCGTTATCCTCTAAAATATTGATCGAAACCAGGTTTAATCGGCTGTTTCAGTGTGGTACCACATTACTATGTGATCCAAACCAGAAAATAACCCAGGATCTGTTCAAGGAGTATGTGAAGTGTGCGAAAGTATGAGTCTGATGAGGTCAAATCCCAGACCTACCCCAGACCTAACTTGCGTTATCCTCTAAAATATTGATCGAAACCAGGTTTAATCGGCTGTTTCAGTGTGGTACCACATTACTACGTGATGCAATCCAGAAACAGCCCAGGATCTAGCCATGAAGTATGAGAAATATGCGAAAGAATGAGCCTGATGAGAGCAAATCCCAGGCCTAACCTAGACCTAACATGCGTTATCCTCCAAAATATTGATCGAAACCAGGTTTAATCGACTGTTTCAGTGCGGTACCACATTACTACGTGATCCAAACCAGAAAAAACCCAGGATCAGTTCAACAAGTATGTGAAGAATGCGAAAGTATGAGTCTGATGAGTGAAATTCCCAGGGCTAACCTAGACCTAACATGCGTTATCCTCTAAAATATTGATCGAAACTAGGTTTAATCGACTGTTTCAGTGTGGTACCACATTACTATGTGATCCAAACCAGAAGATAACCCAGGATCTGTTCAACGAGTATGTGAAGTGTGCGAAAGTATGAGTCTGATGAGGTCAAATCCCAGACCTACCCCAGACCTAACTTGCGTTATCCTCTAAAATATTGATCGAAACCAGGTTTAATTGACCGTTTCAGTGTGGTACCACATTACTACGTGATCCAAACCAGAAAAAACCCAGGATCTGTTCAACGAGTATGTGAAGTGTGCGAAAGTATGAGTCTGATGAGGTCAAATCCCAGACCTACCCCAGACCTAACTTGCGTTATCCTCTAAAATATTGATCGAAACCAGGTTTAATCGACTGTTTCAGTGTGGTACCACATTACTACGTGATGCAATCCAGAAACAGCCCAGGATCTAGCCATGAAGTATGAGAAATATGCGAAAGAATGAGCCTGATGAGAGCAAATCCCAGGCCTAACCTAGACCTAACATGCGTTATCCTCCAAAATATTGATCGAAACCTGGTTTAATTGACTGTTTCAGTGTGGTACCACAATACTATGTGATACAATCCAGAAACAGCCCAGGATCTAGCCTTGAAGTATGAGAAATATGCGAAGGTATGAGCCTGATGAGGGCAAATCCTAGACCTAACCCAGACCTAACATGCGTTATCCTCTAAAATATTTATCAAGACCAGGTTTAATTGATTGTTTCAGTGTGGTCCCACATTACTACGTGATCCAAACCAGAAAAAGCCCAGGATCTAGCCATGAAGTATGAGAAATATGCGAAAGTATCAGCCTGACGAGAGCAAATCGTAGACCTAACCCAGACATAACATGCGTTATCCTCAAAAGTTTTGATCGAAACCTGGTTTAATCGACTGTTTAAGTGTGGTACCACATTACTATGTGATCCAAACCAGAGAATAACCCAGGATCTGTTCAACGAGTATGTGAAGTGTGCGAAAGTATGAGTCTGATGAGGGCAAATCCCAGACCTATCCCAGACCTAACATGCGCTATCCTCCAAAATATTTATCAAGACCAGGTTTAATTGATTGTTTCAGTGTGGTCCCACGTTACTACGTGATCCAATCCAGAAACAGCCCAGGATCTAGCCATGAAGTATGAGAAATATGTGAAAGAATGAGCCTGATGAGAGCATATCCCAGACCTATCCCAGACCTAACATGCGCTATCCTCCAAAATATTTATCAAGACCAGGTTTAATTGATTGTTTCAGTGTGGTCCCACATTACTACGTGATCCAAACCAGAAAAAGCCCAGGATCTAGCCATGAAGTATGAGAAATATGCGAAAGTATCAGCCTGACGAGAGCAAATCCTAGACCTAACCCAGACATAACATGCGTTATCCTCAAAAGTATTGATCGAAACCTGGTTTAATCGACTGTTTCAGTGTGGTACCACATTACTATGTGATACAATCCAGAAACAGCCCAGGATCTAGCCTTGAAGTATGAGAAATATGCGAAAGTATGAGCCTGATGGGGGCAAATCCTAGACCTAACCCAGACCTAACATGCGTTATCCTCTAAAATATTTATCAAGACCAGGTTTAATTGATTGTTTCAGTGTGGTCCCACATTACTACGTGATCCAAACCAGAAAAAGCCCAGTATCTAGCCATCAAGTATGAGTAATATGCGAAAGAATGAGCCTGATGAGAGTAAATCCCAGACCTAACCTAGACCTAACATGAATTATACTCTAAAATATTGATCGAAACCTGGTTTAATTGACTGTTTCAGTGTGGTACCACAATACTATGTGATACAATCCAGAAACAGCCCAGGATCTAGCCTTGAAGTATGAGAAATATGCGAAGGTATGAGCCTGATGAGGGCAAATCCTAGACCTAACCCAGACCTAACATGCGTTATCCTCTAAAATATTTATCAAGACCAGGTTTAATTGATTGTTTCAGTGTGGTCCCACATTACTACGTGATCCAAACCAGAAAAAGCCCAGGATCTAGCCATGAAGTATGAGAAATATGCGAAAGTATCAGCCTGACGAGAGCAAATCGTAGACCTAACCCAGACATAACATGCGTTATCCTCAAAAGTTTTGATCGAAACCTGGTTTAATCGACTGTTTAAGTGTGGTACCACATTACTATGTGATCCAAACCAGAGAATAACCCAGGATCTGTTCAACGAGTATGTGAAGTGTGCGAAAGTATGAGTCTGATGAGGGCAAATCCCAGACCTATCCCAGACCTAACATGCGCTATCCTCCAAAATATTTATCAAGACCAGGTTTAATTGATTGTTTCAGTGTGGTCCCACATTACTACGTGATCCAAACCAGAAAAAGCCCAGGATCTAGCCATGAAGTATGAGAAATATGCGAAAGTATCAGCCTGACGAGAGCAAATCCTAGACCTAACCCAGACATAACATGCGTTATCCTCAAAAGTATTGATCGAAACCTGGTTTAATCGACTGTTTCAGTGTGGTACCACATTACTATGTGATACAATCCAGAAACAGCCCAGGATCTAGCCTTGAAGTATGAGAAATATGCGAAAGTATGAGCCTGATGGGGGCAAATCCTAGACCTAACCCAGACCTAACATGCGTTATCCTCTAAAATATTTATCAAGACCAGGTTTAATTGATTGTTTCAGTGTGGTCCCACATTACTACGTGATCCAAACCAGAAAAAGCCCAGTATCTAGCCATCAAGTATGAGTAATATGCGAAAGAATGAGCCTGATGAGAGTAAATCCCAGACCTAACCTAGACCTAACATGAATTATACTCTAAAATATTGATCGAAACCTGGTTTAATTGACTGTTTCAGTGTGGTACCACAATACTATGTGATACAATCCAGCAACAGCCCAGGATCTAGCCTTGAAGTATGAGAAATATGCGAAGGTATGAGCCTGATGAGGGCAAATCCTAGACCTAACCCAGACCTAAAATGCGTTATCCTCTAAAATATTTATCAAGACCAGGTTTAATTGATTGTTTCAGTGTGGTCCCACATTACTACGTGATCCAAACCAGAAAAAGCCCAGGATCTAGCCATGAAGTATGAGAAATATGCGAAAGTATCAGCCTGACGAGAGCAAATCGTAGACCTAACCCAGACATAACATGCGTTATCCTCAAAAGTTTTGATCGAAACCTGGTTTAATCGACTGTTTCAGTGTGGTACCACTTTACTACGTGACCCAAAGCAAAGAAAACCCTCGATCAGGTCAACATGCATGTTAAAACTGCGAAAGTATGACCCTGATGAGGGCAAATCACAGACGTAACCCAGACCTAACATGCGTTATCCTCTAAAATATTTATCAAGACCAGTTTTAATTGAATGTTTCAGTGTGGTACCACATTACTACGTGATCCAAGCCAGAAAAAACCCAGGATCTGTTCAACAAGTATGTGAAGAATGCGAAAGTATGAGTCTGATGAGTGAAAATCCCAGACCTAACCTAGACCTAACATGCGTTATCCTCTAAAATATTGATCCAAACCAGGTTTAAAGGACTGTTTCAGTGTGGTACCCCACTACTACGTGATCCAAACCAGAAAAAACCCAGGATCCGTTCAACAAGTATGTGAAGAATGCGAAAGTATGAGTCTGATGAGTGAAAATCCCAGGCCTAACCTAGACCTAACATGCGTTATCCTCAAAAATATTGATCGAAACCTGGTTTAATCGACTGTTTCAGTGTGGTACCACATTACTATGCGATCCAAACCAGAAAATAACACAGGATCTGTCAAACGAGTATGTGAAGTGTGCGAAAGTATGAGCCTGATGAGAGCAAATCCCAGACCTAACCTAGACCTAACATGAATTATTCTCTAAAATATTGATTGAAACCAGGTTTAATTGACTGTTTCAGTGTGGAACCACATTACTACGTGATCCAAACCAGAAAAAGCCCAGGATCAGTTCAACAAGTATGTGAAAAACGCGAAAGTATGAGCCTGATGAGGGCGAATCCCAGACCTATGCCA
The DNA here is from genome assembly GCF_051014445.1 of Colletes latitarsis. Classification (NCBI taxonomy): domain Eukaryota; kingdom Metazoa; phylum Arthropoda; class Insecta; order Hymenoptera; family Colletidae; genus Colletes; species Colletes latitarsis. The sequence goes on from NC_135142.1 coordinate 286,583, forward strand.
GACCTAACTTGCGTTATCCCCTAAAATATTGATCGAAACGAGGTTTAATTGACTGTTTCAGCGTGGTACCACATTACTACGTGATACAATCCAGAAACAGCCCAGGATCTAGCCATGAAGTATGAGAAATATGCGAAAGTATGAGCCTGATGAGAGCAAATTCCAGACCTAACCTAGACCTAACATGAATTATTCTCTAATATATTGATCGAAACCAGGTTTAATTGACTGTTTCAGTGTGGTCCCACATTACTACGTGATCCAAACCAGAAAAAACCCAGGATCCGTTCAACAAGTATGTGATGAATGCGAAAGTATGAGTCTGATGAGTGAAAATCCCCTGCCTAACCTAGACCTAACATGCGTTATCCTCAAAAATATTGATCGAAACCAGGTTTAATCGACTGTTTCAGTGTGGTACCACATTACTATGTGATCCAAACCAGAAAAAACCCAGGATCCGTTCAACAAGTATGTGAAGAATGCGAAAGTATGAGTCCGATGAGTGAAAATCCCAGGCCTAACCTAGACCTAACATGCGTTATCCTCTAAAATATTGATCGAAACCTGGTTTAATCGACTGTTTCAGTGTGGTACCACATTACTATGTGATCCAAACCAGAAAATAACCCAGGATCTGTTCAAGGAGTATGTGAAGTGTGCGAAAGTATGAGTCTGATGAGGTCAAATCCCAGACCTATCCCAGACCTAACTTGCGTTATCCTCTAAAATATTGATCGAAACCAGGTTTAATCGACTGTTTCAGTGTGGTACCACATTACTATGTGATCCAAACCAGAAAATAACCCAGGATCTGTTCAAGGAGTATGTGAAGTGTGCGAAAGTATGAGTCTGATGAGGTCAAATCCCAGACCTATCCCAGACCTAACATGCGCTATCCTCTAAAATATTTATCAAGACCAGGTTTAATTGATTGTTTCAGTGTGGTCCCACAATACTACGTGATCCAATCCAGAAAAAGCCCAGGATCTAGCCATCAAGTATGAGTAATATGCGAAAGAATGAGCCTGATGAGAGTAAATCCCGGACCTAACCTAGACCTAACATGAATTATTCTCTAAAATATTGATCGAAACCAGGTTTAATTGACCGATTCAGTGTGGTACCACATTACTACGTGATTCAAACCAGAAAAAACCCAGGATCAGTCCAACAAGAATGTGAAGAATGCGAATGTATGAGCTTGATGAGGGCAAATCCCAGACCTATCCCAGACCTAACTTGCGTTATCCTCTAAAATATTGATCGAAACCAGGTTTAATTGACCGTTTCAGTGTGGTACCACATTACTACGTGATCCAAACCAGAAAAAAACCAGGATCTGTTCAACGAGTATGTGAAGTGTGCGAAAGTATGAGTCTGATGAGGTCAAATCCCAGACCTACCCCAGACCTAACTTGCGTTATCCTCTAAAATATTGATCGAAACCAGGTTTAATCGACTGTTTCAGTGTGGTACCACATTACTACGTGATCGAAACCAGAAAAAACCCAGGATCAGTTCAACAAGTACGTGAAAAACGCGAAAGTATGAGCCTGATTAGGGCGAATCCCAGACCTATCCCAGACCTAACTTGCGTTATCCTCTAAAATATTGAGCGAAACCAGGTTTAATTGACTGTTTCAGCGTGGTATCATATTACTACGTGATACAATCCAGAAACAGCCCAGGATCTAGCCATGAAGTATGAGAAATATGCGAAAGAATGAACCTGATGAGAGCAAATCCCAGACCTAACCTTGACCTAACATGAATTATTCTCTAAAATATTGATAGAAACCAGGTATAATTGACCGTTTCAGTGTGGTACCACATTACTACGTGATCCAAACCAGAAGAAACCCAGGATCCGTTCAACAAGTATGTGAAAAATGCGAAAGTATGAGTCCGATCAGTGAAATCTCAGGCCTTCCCTAGACCTAACATGCGTTGTCCTCAAAAATATTGATGGAAACCAGGTTTCATTGACTGTTTCAGTGTGGTACTACATTACTACGTGATGCAATCCAGAAAAAGCCCAGGATCTAGCCATCAAGTATGAGAAATATGCGAAAGAATGAGCCTGATGAGAGCAAATCCCAGACCTAACCTAGACCTAACATGCGTTATCCTCTAAAATATTGAGCGAAACCAGGTTTAATTGACTGTTTCAGCGTGGTACCACATTACTACGTGATACAATCCAGAAACAGCCCAGGATCTAGCCATGAAGTATGAGAAATATGTGAAAGAATGAGCCTGATGAGAGCATATCCCAGACCTAACCTTGACCTAACATGAATTATTCTGTAAAATATTTATCGAAACCAGGTTTAATTGACCGTTTCAGTGTGGTACCACATTACTACGTGATCCAAACCAGAAAAAATCCAGGATCCGTTCAACAAGTATGTGAAAAACGCGAAGCTGTGAGCCTGATGAGGGCAAATCTTAGACCTAACCTAGACCTAACATGCGTTGTACTCAAAAATATTCATCGAAACCTGGTTTAATCGACTGTTTCAGTGTGGTACCACATTACTACGTGATCCAAACCAGAAAATAACCCAGGACCTGTTCAAGGAGTATGTGAAGTGTGCGAGAGTATGAGTCTGATGAGGTCAAATCCCAGACCTATCCCAGACCTAACTTGCGTTATCCTCTAAAATATTGATCGAAACCAGGTTTAATCGACTGTTTCAGTGTGGTACCACATTACTATGTGATCCAAACCAGAAAATAACCCAGGATCTGTTCAAGGAGTATGTGAAGTGTGCGAAAGTATGAGTCTGATGAGGTCAAATCCCAGACCTACCCCAGACCTAACTTGCGTTATCCTCTAAAATATTGATCGAAACCAGGTTTAATCGACTGTTTCAGTGTGGTACCACATTACTACGTGATCCAAATCAGAAAAAACCCAGGATCTGTTCAACGAGTATGTGAAGTGTGCGAAAGAATGAGTCTGATGAGGTCAAATCCCAGACCTACCCCAGACCTAACTTGCGTTATCCTCTAAAATATTGATCGAAACCAGGTTTAATCGACTGTTTCAGTGTGGTACCACATTACTATGTGATCCAAACCAGAAAATAACCCAGGATCTAGCCATGAAGTATGAGAAATATGCGAAAGTATGAGCCTGATGAGGGCAAATCCCAGGCCTAACCTAGACCTAACATGCGTTGTCCTCCAAAATATTGATCGAAACCTGGTTTAATCGACTGTTTCAGTGTGGTACCACATTACTATGTGATCCAAACCAGAAAATAACCCAGGATCTGTTCAACAAGTATGTGAAGAATGCGAAAGTATGAGTCTGATGAGTGAAAATCCCAGACCTAACCTAGACCTAACATGCGTTGTCCTCAAAAATATTCATCGAAACCTGGTTTAATCGACTGTTTCAGTGTGGTACCACATTACTACGTGATCCAAACCAGAAAATAACCCAGGACCTGTTCAAGGAGTATGTGAAGTGTGCGAGAGTATGAGTCTGATGAGGTCAAATCCCAGACCTATCCCAGACCTAACTTGCGTTATCCTCTAAAATATTGATCGAAACCAGGTTTAATCGACTGTTTCAGTGTGGTACCACATTACTATGTGATCCAAACCAGAAAATAACCCAGGATCTGTTCAAGGAGTATGTGAAGTGTGCGAAAGTATGAGTCTGATGAGGTCAAATCCCAGACCTACCCCAGACCTAACTTGCGTTATCCTCTAAAATATTGATCGAAACCAGGTTTAATCGACTGTTTCAGTGTGGTACCACATTACTACGTGATGCAATCCAGAAACAGCCCAGGATCTAGCCATGAAGTATGAGAAATATGCGAAAGAATGAGCCTGATGAGAGCAAATCCCAGGCCTAACCTAGACCTAACATGCGTTATCCTCCAAAATATTGATCGAAACCAGGTTTAATCGACTGTTTCAGTGCGGTACCACATTACTACGTGATCCAAACCAGAGAAAACCCAGGATCAGTTCAACAAGTATGTGAAGAATGCGAAAGTATGAGTCTGATGAGTGAAATTCCCAGGGCTAACCTAGACCTAACATGCGTTATCCTCTAAAATATTGATCGAAACTAGGTTTAATCGACTGTTTCAGTGTGGTACCACATTACTATGTGATCCAAACCAGAAGATAACCCAGGATCTGTTCAACGAGTATGTGAAGTGTGCGAAAGTATGAGTCTGATGAGGTCAAATCCCAGACCTACCCCAGACCTAACTTGCGTTATCCTCTAAAATATTGATCGAAACCAGGTTTAATTGACCGTTTCAGTGTGGTACCACATTACTACGTGATCCAAACCAGAAAAAACCCAGGATCTGTTCAACGAGTATGTGAAGTGTGCGAAAGTATGAGTCTGATGAGGTCAAATCCCAGACCTACCCCAGACCTAACTTGCGTTATCCTCTAAAATATTGATCGAAACCAGGTTTAATCGACTGTTTCAGTGTGGTACCACATTACTACGTGATGCAATCCAGAAACAGCCCAGGATCTAGCCATGAAGTATGAGAAATATGCGAAAGAATGAGCCTGATGAGAGCAAATCCCAGACCTATCCCAGACCTAACATGCGTTATCCTCCAAAATATTGATCGAAACCTGGTTTAATCGACTGTTTCAGTGCGGTACCACATTACTACGTGATCCAATCCAGAAAAAGCCCAGGATCTAGCCATCAAGTATGAGTAATATACGAATGTATGAGCCTGATGAGGGCAAATCCCAGACCTATCCCAGACCTAATATGCGTTATCCTCTATAATATTGATCGAAACCAGGTTTAATTGATCGTTTCAGTGTGGTACCACATTACTACGTGATCCAAATCAGAAAAAACCCAGGATCTGTTCAACGAGTATGTGAAGTGTGCGAAAGAATGAGCCTGATGAGAGCAAACCCCAGACCTAACCTAGACCTAATATGCGTTATCCTCTAAAATATTGATGGAAACCAGGTTTCATTGACTGTTTCAGTGTGGTACCACATTACTACGTGATGCAAACCAGAAAAAACCCAGGATCTGTTCAACAAGTATGTGAAAAACGCGAAACTGTGAGCCTGATGAGGGCAAATCTTAGACCTAACCCAGACCTAACATGCGTTATCCTCTAAAATATTTATCAAGACCAGGTTTAATTGAATGTTTCAGTGTGGTACCACATTACTACGTGATCCAATCCAGAAATAGCCCAGGATCTAGCCTTGAAGTATGAGAAATATGCGAAAGTATGAGCCTGACGAGAGCAAATCCTAGACCTAACCCAGACCTATCATGCGTTATCCTCAAAAGTATTGATCGAAACCTGGTTTAATCGACTGTTTCAGTGTGGTACCACATTACTATGTGATCCAAACCAGAAAATAACCCAGGATCTGTTCAACGAGTATGTGAAGTGTGCGAAAGTATGAGTCTGATGAGGGCAAATCCCAGACCTATCCCAGACCTAACATGCGCTATCCTCCAAAATATTTATCAAGACCAGGTTTAATTGATTGTTTCAGTGTGGTCCCACGTTACTACGTGATCCAATCCAGAAAAAGCCCAGGATCTAGCCATCAAGTATGAGTAATATGCGAAAGAATGAGCCTGATGAGAGTAAATCCCGGACCTAAACTAGACCTAACATGAATTATTCTCTAAAATATTGATCGAAACCAGGTTTAATTGACTGTTTCAGTGTGGTCCCACATTACTACGTGATCCAAACCAGAAAAAACCCAGGATCCGTTCAACAAGTATGTGAAGAATGCGAAAGTATGAGTCTGATGAGGTCAAATCCCAGACCTATCCCAGACCTAACTTGCGTTATCCTCTAAAATATTGATCGAAACCTGGTTTAATCGACTGTTTCAGTGTGGTACCACATTACTATGTGATCCAAACCAGAAAATAACCCAGGATCTGTTCAACGAGTATGTGAAGTGTGCGAAAGTATGAGTCTGATGAGGTCAAATCCCAGACCTATCCCAGACCTAACTTGCGTTATCCTCTAAAATATTGATCGAAACCAGGTTTAATTGACCGTTTCAGTGTGGTACCACATTACTACGTGATCCAAACCAGAAAAAACCCAGGATCAGTTCAACAAGTATGTGAAGAATGCGAAAGTATGAGCCTGATGAGGGCAAATCCCAGACTTATCCCAGGCCTAACTTGCGTTATCCTCTAAAATATTGATCGAAACCAGGTTTAATTGACCGTTTCGGTGTGGTGCCTCATTACTACGTGATCCAAACCAGAAAAAACCCAGGATCCGTTCAACAAGTATGTGAAGAATGCGAAAGATTGAGTCTGATGAGTGAAAATCCCAGGCCTAACCTAGACCTAACATGCGTTATCCTCTAAAATATTGATCGCAACCAGGTTTAATTGATTGTTTCAGTGTGGTCCCACATTACTACGTGATCCAATCCAGAAAAAGCCCAGGATCTAGCCATCGAGTATGTGTAATATGCGAAAGAATGAGCCTGATGAGTGAAAATCCCAGGCCTAACCTAGACCTAACATGCGTTATCCTCAAAAATATTGATCGAAACCTGGTTTAATCGACAGATTCAGTGTGGTACCACATTACTATGTGATCCAAACAAGAAAATAACCCAGTATCTGTTCAAGGAGTATGTGAAGTGTGCGAAAGTATGAGTCTGATGAGGTCAAATCCCAGACCTACCCCAGACCTAACTTGCGTTATCCTCTAAAATATTGATCGAAACCAGGTTTAATCGACTGTTTCAGTGTGGTACCACATTACTACGTGATGCAATCCAGAAACAGCCCAGGATCTAGCCATGAAGTATGAGAAATGTGCGAAAGAATGAGCCTGATGAGAGCAAATCCCAGGCCTAACCTAGACCTAACATGCGTTATCCTCCAAAATATCGATTGAAACCAGGTTTAATTGACTGTTTCAGTGCGGTACCACATTACTACGTGATCCAAACCAGAAAAAACCCAGGATCAGTTCAACAAGTATGTGAAGAATGCGAAAGTATGAGTCTGATGAGTGAAATTCCCATGGCTAACCTAGACCTAACATGCGTTATCCTCTAAAATATTGATCGAAACTAGGTTTAATCGACTGTTTCAGTGTGGTACCACATTACTATGTGATCCAAACCAGAAGATAACCCAGGATCTGTTCAACGAGTATGTGAAGTGTGCGAAAGTATGAGTCAGATGAGGTCAAATCCCAGACCTACCCCAGACCTAACTTGCGTTATCCTCTAAAATATTGATCGAAACCAGGTTTAATTGACCGTTTCAGTGTGGTACCACATTACTACGTGATCCAAACCAGAAAAAACCCAGGATCTGTTCAACGAGTATGTGAAGTGTGCGAAAGTATGAGTCTGATGAGGTCAAATCCCAGAACTACCCCAGACCTAACTTGCGTTATCCTCTAAAATATTGATCGAAACCAGGTTTAATCGACTGTTTCAGTGTGGTACCACATTACTACGTGATGCAATCCAGAAACAGCCCAGGATCTAGCCATGAAGTATGAGAAATATGCGAAAGAATGAGCCTGATGAGAGCAAATCCCAGGCCTAACCTAGACCTAACATGCGTTATCCTCCAAAATATTGATCGAAACCTGGTTTAATCGACTGTTTCAGTGTGGTACCACATTACTACGTGATCCAAACCAGAAAAAACCCAGGATCAGTTCAACAAGTATGTGAAGAATGCGAAAGTATGAGCCTGATGAGTGAAATTCCCAGGGCTAACCTAGACCTAACATGCGTTATCCTCTAAAATATTGATCGAAACCAGGTTTAATTGACCGTTTCTGTGTGGTACCACATTACTACGTGATCCAAATCAGAAAAAACCCAGGATCTGTTCAACGAGTATGTGAAGTGTGCGAAAGAATGAGCCTGATGAGAGCAAATCCCAGACCTAACCTAGACCTTATATGCGTTATCGTCTAAAATATTGATGGAAACCAGGTTTCATTGACTGTTTCAGTGTGGTACCACATTACTACGTGATCCAAACCAGAAAAAACCCAGGATCTGTTCAACAAGTATGTGAAAAACGCGAAACTGTGAGCCTGATGAGGGCAAATCGTAGACCTAACCCAGACCTAAGATGCGTTACCCTCTAAAATATTTATCCAGACCAGGTTTCATTGAATGTTTCAGTGTGGTACCACTTTACTACGTGGTCCAATCCAGAAATAGCCCAGGATCTAGCCATGAAGTATGAGAAATATGCGAAAGTAAGAGCCTGATGAGGGCAAATCCTAGACCTATCCCAGACCTAACTTGCGTTATCCTCCAAAATATTGATCGAAACCAGGTTTAATTGACTGTTTCAGCGTGGTACCACATTACTACGTGATACAATCCAGAAACAGCCCAGGATCTAGCCATGAAGTATGAGAAATATGCGAAAGTATGAGCCTGATGAGGGCAAATCCCAGGCCTAACCTAGACCTAACATGCGTTATCCTCCAAAATATTGATCGAAACCTGGTTTAATCGACTGTTTCAGTGTGGTACCACATTACTATTTGATCCAAACCAGAAAATAACCCAGGATCTGTTCTAGGAGTATGTGAAGTGTGCGAAAGTATGAGTCTGATGAGGTCAAATCCCAGACCTATCCCAGACCTAACTTGCGTTATCCTCAAAAATATTGAACGAAACCAGGTTTAATCGACTGTTTCAGTGTGGTACCACATTACTACGTGATCCAAACCAGAAAAAACCCAGGATCCGTTCAACAAGTATGTGAAGAATGCGAAAGTATGAGTCTGATGAGTGAAAATCTCAGACCTAACCCAGACCTAACGTGCGTTATCCTCAAAAGTATTGATCGAAACCTGGTTTAATCGACTGTTTCAGTGTGGTACCACATTACTACGTGATCCAAACCAGAAAATAACCCAGGATCTGTTCAAGGAGTACGTGAAGTGTGCGAAAGTATGAGTCTGATGAGGTCAAATCCCAGACCTATCCCAGACCTAACTTGCGTTATCCTCTAAAATATTGATCGAAACCAGGTTTAATCGACTGTTTCAGTGCGGTACCACATTACTACGTGATCCAATCCAGAAAAAGCCCAGGATCTAGCCATCAAGTATGAGTAATATACGAATGTATGAGCCTGATGAGGGCAAATCCCAGACCTATCCCAGACCTAATATGCGTTATCCTCTAAAATATTGATCGAAACCAGGTTTAATTGACCGTTTCAGTGTGGTACCACATTACTACGTGATCCAAATCAGAAAAAACCCAGGATCTGTTCAACGAGTATGTGAAGTGTGCGAAAGAATGAGCCTGATGAGAGCAAACCCCAGACCTAACCTAGACCTAATATGCGTTATCCTCTAAAATATTGATGGAAACCAGGTTTCATTGACTGTTTCAGTGTGGTACCACATTACTACGTGATCCAAACCAGAAAAAACCCAGGATCTGTTCAACAAGTATGTGAAAAACGCGAAACTGTGAGCCTGATGAGGGCAAATCTTAGACCTAACCCAGACCTAACATGCGTTATCCTCTAAAATATTTATCAAGACCAGGTTTAATTGAATGTTTCAGTGTGGTACCACATTACTACGTGATCCAATCCAGAAATAGCCCAGGATCTAGCCTTGAAGTATGAGAAATATGCGAAAGTATGAGCCTGACGAGAGCAAATCCTAGACCTAACCCAGACCTAACATGCGTTATCCTCAAAAGTATTGATCGAAACCTGGTTTAATCGACTGTTTCAGTGTGGTACCACATTACTATGTGATCCAAACCAGAAAATAACCCAGGATCTGTTCAACGAGTATGTGAAGTGTGCGAAAGTATGAGTCTGATGAGGGCAAATCCCAGACCTATCCCAGACCTAACATGCGCTATCCTCCAAAATATTTATCAAGACCAGGTTTATTTGATTGTTTCAGTGTGGTCCCACGTTACTACGTGATCCAATCCAGAAAAAGCCCAGGATCTAGCCATCAAGTATGAGTAATATGCGAAAGAATGAGCCTGATGAGAGTAAATCCCGGACCTAAACTAGACCTAACATGAATTATTCTCTAAAATATTGATCGAAACCAGGTTTAATTGACTGTTTCAGTGTGGTCCCACATTACTACGTGATCCAAACCAGAAAAAACCCAGGATCCGTTCAACAAGTATGTGAAGAATGCGAAAGTATGAGTCTGATGAGGTCAAATCCCAGACCTATCCCAGACCTAACTTGCGTTATCCTCTAAAATATTGATCGAAACCTGGTTTAATCGACTGTTTCAGTGTGGTACCACATTACTATGTGATCCAAACCAGAAAATAACCCAGGATCTGTTCAACGAGTATGTGAAGTGTGCGAAAGTATGAGTCTGATGAGGTCAAATCCCAGACCTATCCCAGACCTAACTTGCGTTATCCTCTAAAATATTGATCGAAACCAGGTTTAATTGACCGTTTCAGTGTGGTACCACATTACTACGTGATCCAAACCAGAAAAAACCCAGGATCAGTTCAACAAGTATGTGAAGAATGCGAAAGTATGAGCCTGATGAGGGCAAATCCCAGACCTATCCCAGGCCTAACTTGCGTTATCCTCTAAAATATTGATCGAAACCAGGTTTAATTGACCGTTTCGGTGTGGTGCCTCATTACTACGTGATCCAAACCAGAAAAAACCCAGGATCCGTTCAACAAGTATGTGAAGAATGCGAAAGATTGAGTCTGATGAGTGAAAATCCCAGGCCTAACCTAGACCTAACATGCGTTATCCTCTAAAATATTGATCGCAACCAGGTTTAATTGATTGTTTCAGTGTGGTCCCACATTACTACGTGATCCAATCCAGAAAAAGCCCAGGATCTAGCCATCGAGTATGTGTAATATGCGAAAGAATGAGCCTGATGAGTGAAAATCCCAGGCCTAACCTAGACCTAACATGCGTTATCCTCAAAAATATTGATCGAAACCTGGTTTAATCGACAGTTTCAGTGTGGTACCACATTACTATGTGATCCAAACAAGAAAATAACCCAGCATCTGTTCAAGGAGTATGTGAAGTGTGCGAAAGTATGAGTCTGATGAGGTCAAATCCCAGACCTACCCCAGACCTAACTTGCGTTATCCTCTAAAATATTGATCGAAACCAGGTTTAATCGACTGTTTCAGTGTGGTACCACATTACTACGTGATGCAATCCAGAAACAGCCCAGGATCTAGCCATGAAGTAAGAGAAATATGCGAAAGAATGAGCCTGATGAGAGCAAATCCCAAACCTAACCTAGACCTAACATGAATTATTCTCTAAAATATTGATTGAAACCAGGTTTAATCGACTGTTTCAGTGCGGTACCACATTACTACGTGATCCAAACCAGAAAAAACCCAGGATCAGTTCAACAAGTATGTGAAGAATGCGAAAGTATGAGTCTGATGAGTGAAATTCCCATGGCTAACCTAGACCTAACATGCGTTATCCTCTAAAATATTGATCGAAACTAGGTTTAATCGACTGTTTCAGTGTGGTACCACATTACTATGTGATCCAAACCAGAAGATAACCCAGGATCTGTTCAACGAGTATGTGAAGTGTGCGAAAGTATGAGTCAGATGAGGTCAAATCCCAGACCTACCCCAGACCTAACTTGCGTTATCCTCTAAAATATTGATCGAAACAAGGTTTAATTGACCGTTTCAGTGTGGTACCACATTACTACGTGATCCAAACCAGAAAAAACCCAGGATCTGTTCAACGAGTATGTGAAGTGTGCGAAAGTATGAGTCTGATGAGGTCAAATCCCAGACCTACCCCAGACCTAACTTGCGTTATCCTCTAAAATATTGATCGAAACCAGGTTTAATCGACTGTTTCAGTGTGGTACCACATTACTACGTGATGCAATCCAGAAACAGCCCAGGATCTAGCCATGAAGTATGAGAAATATGCGAAAGAATGAGCCTGATGAGAGCAAATCCCAGGCCTAACCTAGACCTAACATGCGTTATCCTCCAAAATATTGATCGAAACCTGGTTTAATCGACTGTTTCAGTGCGGTACCACATTACTACGTGATCCAAACCAGAAAAAACCCAGGATCAGTTCAACAAGTATGTGAAGAATGCGAAAGTATGAGCCTGATGAGTGAAATTCCCAGGGCTAACCTAGACCTAACATGCGTTATCCTCTAAAATATTGATCGAAACCAGGTTTAATTGACCGTTTCTGTGTGGTACCACATTACTACGTGATCCAAATCAGAAAAAACCCAGGATCTGTTCAACGAGTATGTGAAGTGTGCGAAAGAATGAGCCTGCTGAGAGCAAATCCCAGACCTAACCTAGACCTTATATGCGTTATCCCCTAAAATATTGATGGAAACCAGGTTTCATTGACTGTTTCAGTGTGGTACCACATTACTACGTGATCCAAACCAGAAAAAACCCAGGATCTGTTCAACAAGTATGTGAAGAACGCGAAACAGTGAGCCTGATGAGGGCAAATCATAGACCTAACCCAGACCTAAGATGCTTTACCCTCTAAAATATTTATCCAGACCAGGTTTCATTGAATGTTTCAGTGTGGTACCACTTTACTACGTGATCCAATCCAGAAATAGCCCAGGATCTAGCCATGAAGTATGAGAAATATGCGAAAGTAAGGGCCTGATGAGGGCAAATCCTAGACCTATCCCAGACCTAACTTGCGTTATCCTCCAAAATATTGACCGAAACCAGGTTTAATTGACTGTTTCAGCGTGGTACCACATTACTACGTGATACAATCCAGAAACAGCCCAGGATCTAGCCATGAAGTATGAGAAATATGCGAAAGTATGAGCCTGATGAGGGCAAATCCCAGGCCTAACCTAGACCTAACATGCGTTATCCTCCAAAATATTGATCGAAACCTGGTTTAATCGACTGTTTCAGTGTGGTACCACATTACTATGTGATCCAAACCAGAAAATAACCCAGGATCTGTTCAAGGAGTATGTGAAGTGTGCGAAAGTATGAGTCTGATGAGGTCAAATCCCAGACCTATCCCAGACCTAACTTGCGTTATACTCAAAAATATTGAACGAAACCAGGTTTAATCGACTGTTTCAGTGTGGTACCACATTACTACGTGATCCAAACCAGAAAAAACCCAGGATCCGTTCAACAAGTATGTGAAGAATGCGAAAGTATGAGTCTGATGAGTGAAAATCCCAGACCTAACCCAGACCTAACATGCGTTATCCTCAAAAGTATTGATCGAAACCTGGTTTAATCGACTGTTTCAGTGTGGTACCACATTACTACGTGATCCAAACCAGAAAATAACCCAGGATCTGTTCCAGGAGTACGTGAAGTGTGCGAAAGTATGAGTCTGATGAGGTCAAATCCCAGACCTATCCCAGACCTAACTTGCGTTATCCTCTAAAATATTGATCGAAACCAGGTTTAATCGACTGTTTCAGTGCGGTACCACATTACTACGTGATCCAATCCAGAAAAAGCCCAGGATCTAGCCATCAAGTATGAGTAATATACGAATGTATGAGCCTGATGAGGGCAAATCCCAGACCTATCCCAGACCTAATATGCGTTATCCTCTAAAATATTGATCGAAACCAGGTTTAATTGACCGCTTCAGTGTGGTACCACATTACTACGTGATCCAAATCAGAAAAAACCCAGGATCTGTTCAACGAGTATGTGAAGTGTGCGAAAGAATGAGCCTGATGAGAGCAAACCCCAGACCTAACCTAGACCTAATATGCGTTATCCTCTAAAATATTGATGGAAACCAGGTTTCATTGACTGTTTCAGTGTGGTACCACATTACTACGTGATCCAAACCAGAAAAAACCCAGGATCTGTTCAACAAGTATGTGAAAAACGCGAAACTGTGAGCCTGATGAGGGCAAATCTTAGACCTAACCCAGACCTAACATGCGTTATCCTCTAAAATATTTATCAAGACCAGGTTTAATTGAATGTTTCAGTGTGGTACCACATTACTACGTGATCCAATCCAGAAATAGCCCAGGATCTAGCCTTGAAGTATGAGAAATATGCGAAAGTATGAGCCTGACGAGAGCAAATCCTAGACCTAACCCAGACCTAACATGCGTTATCCTCAAAAGTATTGATCGAAACCTGGTTTAATCGACTGTCTCAGTGTGGTACCACATTACTATGTGATCCAAACCAGAAAATAACCCAGGATCTGTTCAACGAGTATGTGAAGTGTGCGAAAGTATGAGTCTGATGAGGGCAAATCCCAGACCTATCCCAGACCTAACATGCGCTATCCTCCAAAATATTTATCAAGACCAGGTTTAATTGATTGTTTCAGTGTGGTCCCACGTTACTACGTGATCCAATCCAGAAAAAGCCCAGGATCTAGCCATCAAGTATGAGTAATATGCGAAAGAATGAGCCTGATGAGAGTAAATCCCGGACCTAAACTAGACCTAACATGAATTATTCTCTAAAATATTGATCGAAACCAGGTTTAATTGACTGTTTCAGTGTGGTCCCACATTACTACGTGATCCAAACCAGAAAAAACCCAGGATCCGTTCAACAAGTATGTGAAGAATGCGAAAGTATGAGTCTGATGAGGTCAAATCCCAGACCTATCCCAGACCTAACTTGCGTTATCCTCTAAAATATTGATCGAAACCTGGTTTAATCGACTGTTTCAGTGTGGTACCACATTACTATGCGATCCAAACCAGAAAATAACACAGGATCTGTTAAACGAGTATGTGAAGTGTGCGAAAGTATGAGCCTGATGAGAGCAAATCCCAGACCTAACCTAGACCTAACATGAATTATTCTCTAAAATATTGATTGAAACCAGGTTTAATTGACTGTTTCAGTGTGGTACCACATTACTACGTGATCCAAACCAGAAAAAGCCCAGGATCAGTTCAACAAGTATGTGAAAAACGCGAAAGTATGAGCCTGATGAGGGCGAATCCCAGACCTATGCCAGACCTAACTTGCGTTATCCCCTAAAATATTGATCGAAACGAGGTTTAATTGACTGTTTCAGCGTGGTACCACATTACTACGTGATACAATCCAAAAACAGCCCAGGATCTAGCCATGAAGTATGAGAAATATGCGAAAGTATGAGCCTGATGAGAGCAAATCCCAGACCTAACCTAGACCTAACATGAATTATTCTCTAATATATTGATCGAAACCAGGTTTAATTGACTGTTTCAGTGTGGTCCCACATTACTACGTGATCCAAACCAGAAAAAACCCAGGATCCGTTCAACAAGTATGTGAAGAATGCGAAAGTATGAGTCTGATGAGTGAAAATCCCCTGCCTAACCTAGACCTAACATGCGTTATCCTCAAAAATATTGATCGAAACCAGGTTTAATCGACTGTTTCAGTGTGGTACCACACTACTGCGTGACCCAATCCAGAAAAAACCCAGGAACTGTTCAACAAGTATGTGAAAAACGCGAAAGTATGAGCCTGATGAGGGAAAATCCCAGACCTATCCCAGACCTAACTTGCGTTATCCTCTAAAATATTGATCGAAACCAGGTTTAGTTGACTGTTTCTGTGTGGTACCACATTACTACGTGATACAATCCAGAAATAGCCCAGGATCTAGCCATGAAGTATGAGAAATATGCGAAAGTATGAGCCTGACGAGGGCAAATCCTAGACCTAACCCAGACCTAACTTGCGTTATCCTCTAAAATATTTATCAAGACCAGGTTTAATTGATTGTTTCTGTGTGGTCCCACATTACTTCGTGATCCAAACCAGCAAAAACCCAGGATCCGTTCAACAAGTATGAGAAGAATGCGAAAGTATGAGTCTGATGAGTGAAAATCCCCGGCCTAACCTAGACCTAACATGCGTTATCCTCAAGAATATTGACCGAAACCAGGTTTAATCGACTGTTTCAGTGTGGTACCACACTACTACGTGACCCAATCCAGAAAAAACCCAGGATCTGTTCAACAAGTATGTGAAAAACGCGAAAGTATGAGCCTGACGAGGGAAAATCCCAGACCTATCCCAGACCTAACTTGCGTTATCCTCTAAAATATTGATCGAAACCAGGTTTAATTGACTGTTTCTGTGTGGTACCACATTACTACGTGATACAATCCAGAAATAGCCCAGGATCTAGCCATGAAGTATGAGAAATATGCGAAAGTATGAGCCTGACGAGGGCAAATCCTAGACCTAACCCAGACCTAACATGCGTTATCCTCTAAAATATTTATCAAGACCAGGTTTAATTGATTGTTTCTGTGTGGTCCCACATTACTACGTGATCCAAACCAGCAAAAACCCAGGATCCGTTCAACAAGTATGAGAAGAATGCGAAAGTATGAGTCTGATGAGTGAAAATACCAGGCCTAACCTAGACCTAACTTGCGTTATCCTCAAAAATATTGATCGAAACCTGGTTTAATCGACTGTTTCAGTGTGGCACCACATTACTATGCGATCCAAACCAGAAAATAACCCAGGATCTGTTAAACGAGTATGTGAAAAACACGAAAGTATGAGCCCGATGTGGGCAAATCCCAGATCTATCCCAGACCTAACTTGCGTTATCGTCTAAAATATTGATCGAAACCAGGTTTAGTTGACTGTTTCAGTGTGGTCCCACATTACTACGTGATCCAAACCAGAAAAAACCCAGGATCCGTTCAACAAGAATGTGAAGAATGCGAAAGTATGAGTCTGATGAGTGAAAATCCCCTGCCTAACCTAGACCTAACATGCGTTATCCTCAAAAATATTGATCGAAACCAGGTTTAATCGACTGTTTCAGTGTGGTACCACACTACTACGTGTCCCAATCCAGAAAAACCCAGGATCTGTTCAACAAGTATGCGAAGAATGCGAAAGTATGAGTCTGATAAGTGAAAATCCCAGACCTAACCTAGACCTAACATGCGTTATCCTCTAAAATGTTGATCCAAACCAGGTTTAATGGACTGTTTCAGTGTGGTACCACACTAGTACGTGATCCAAACCAGAAAAAACCCAGGATCTGTTCAACAAGTATGTGAAAAGCGCGAAAGTATGAGCCTGATGTGGGCAAATCCCAGACCTATCCCAGACCTAACTTGCGTTGTCCTCTAAGATATTGATGGAAACCAGGTTTAATTGACTGTTTCAGTGTTGTACTTCATTACTACGTGATGCAATCCAGAAAAAGCCCAGGATCTAGCCATCAAGTATGAGAAATATGCGAAAGAATGAGCCTGATGAGAGCAAATCTCAGACCTAACCTAGACCTAACATGAATTATTCTCTAATATATTGATCGAAACCAGGTTTAGTTGACTGTTTCAGTGTGGTCCCACATTACTACGTGATCCAAACCAGAAACAACCCAGGATCCGTTCAACAAGTATGTGAAGAATGCGAAAGTATGAGTCTGATGAGTGAAAATCCCAGGCGTAACCTAGGCCTAACATGCGTTATCCTCAAAAATATTGATCGAAACCTGGCTTAATCGACTGTTTCAGTGTGGTACCACATTACTATGCGATCCAAACCAGAAAATAACTTCAGGATCTGCCAAACGAGTATCTGAAGTGTGCGAAAGTATGAGCCTGATGAGAGCAAATCCCAGACCTAACCTAGACCTAACATGAATTATTCTCTAAAATATTGATCGAAACCAGGTTTAATTGACTGTTTCAGTGTGGTACCACATTATTACGTGATCCAAACCAGAAAAAGCCCAGGATCAGTTCAACAAGTATGTGAAGTGTGCGAAAGTATGAGCCTGATGAGGGCGAATCCCAGACCTATGCCAGACCTAACTTGCGTTATCCTCTAAAATATTGATCGAAACCAGGTTTAATTGACTGTTTCAGCGTGGTACCACATTACTACGTGATACAATCCAGAAACAGCCCAGAATCTAGCCATGAAGTATGAGAAATATGCGAAAGTATGAGCCTGATTATGGCAAATCCAAGACCTAACCCAAACCTAACATGAGTTATCCTCTAAAATATTTATCAAGACCAGGTTTAATTGAATGTTTCAGTGTGGTACCACATTACTACGTGAACCAAACCAGAAAAAACCCTGTATCTGTTCAACAAGTATGTGAAGTGTGCGAAAGTATGAGTCTGATGAGTGAAAATCCCTGACCTAACCTTGACCTAACATGCGTTATCCTCTAAAATGTTGATCCAAACCAGGTTTAATGGACTGTTTCAGTGTGGTACCACACTACTACGTGATCCAAACCAGAAAAAACCCAGGATCCGTTCAACAAGTATGTGAAGAATGCGAAAGTATGAGTTTGATGAGTGAAAATCCCTGACCTAACCTAGACCTAACATGCGTTATCCTCTAAAATGTTGATCCAAACCAGGTTTAATGGACTGTTTCAGTGTGGTACCACACTACTACGTGATCCAAACCAGAAAAAACCCAGGATCTGTTCAACAAGTATGTGAAAACGCGAAGGTATGAGCCTGATGTGGGCAAATCCCAGACCTATCCCAGACCTAACTTGCGTTGTCCTCTAAGATATTGATGGAAACCAGGTTTAATTGACTGTTTCAGTGTTGTACTTCATTACTACGTGATGCAATCCAGAAAAAGCCCAGGATCTAGCCATCAAGTATGAGAAATATGCGAAAGAATGAGCCTGATGAGAGCAAATCCCAGACCTAACCTAGACCTAACATGAATTATTCTCTAATATATTGATCGAAACCAGGTTTAGTTGACCGTTTCAGTGTGGCCCCACATTACTGCGTGATCCAAACCAGAAAAAACCCAGGATCCGTTCAACAAGTGTGTGAAGAATGCGAAAGTATGAGTCTGATGAGTGAAAATCCCCGGCCTAACCTAGACCTAACATGCGTTATCCTCAAAAATATTGATCGAAACCAGGTTTAATCGACTGTTTCAGTGTGGTACCACACTACTACGTGACCCAATCCAGAAAAAACCCAGGATCTGTTCAACAAGTATGTGAAAAACGCGAAAGTATGAGCCTGATGAGGGAAAATCCCAGACCTATCCCAGACCTAACTTGCGTTATCCTCAAAAATATTGATCGAAACCAGGTTTAATCGACTGTTTCAGTGTGGTACCGCACTACTACGTGACCCAATCCAGAAAAAACCCAGGATCCGTTCAACAAGTATGAGAAGAACGCGAAAGTATGAGTCTGATGAGTGAAAATCCCAGGCCTAACCTAGACCTAACATGCGTTATCCTCAAAAATATTCATCGAAACCTGGTTTAATCGACTGTTTCAGTGTGGTACCACATTACTATGCGATCCAAACCAGAAGATAACCCAGGAGCTGTTCAACGAGTATGTGAAAAACGCGAAAGTATGAGCCTGATGTGGGCAAATCCCAGACCTATCCCAGACCTAACTTGCGTTATCCTCTAAAATATTGATCGAAACCAGGTTTAATTGACTGTTTCAGCGTGGTACCACATTACTACGTGATACAATCCAGAAACAGCCCAGAATCTAGCCATGAAGTATGAGAAATATGCGAAAGTATGAGCCTGATGATGGCAAATCCAAGACCTAACCCAAACCTAACATGAGTTATCCTGTAAAATATTTATCAAGACCAGGTTTAATTGAATGTTTCAGTGTGGTACCACATTACTACGTGAACCAAACCAGAAAAAACCCTGTCTCTGTTCAACAAGTATGTGAAGTGTGCGAAAGTATGAGTCTGATGAGGGCAAATCCCAGACCTATCCCAGACCTAACATGCGTTATCCTCTAAAATATTTATCAAGACCAGGTTTAATTGATTGTTTCAGTGTGGTCCCACATTATTACGTGATCCAAACCAGAAAAAACCCAGGATCCGTTCAACAAGTATGAAAAGAATGCGAAAGTATGAGTCTGATGAGTGAAAATCCCTGACCTAACCTAGACCTAACATGCGTTATCCTCAAAAATGTTGATCCAAACCAGGTTTAATGGACTGTTTCAGTGTGGTACCACACTACTACGTGATCCAAACCAGAAAAAACCCAGGATCTGTTCAACAAGTATGTGAAAAACGCGAAAGTATGAGCCTGATGTGGGCAAATCCCAGACCTATCCCAGACCTAACTTGCGTTGTCCTCTAAGATATTGATGGAAACCAGGTTTAATTGACTGTTTCAGTGTTGTACTTCATTACTACGTGATGCAATCCAGAAAAAGCCCAGGATCTAGCCATCAAGTATGAGAAATATGCGAAAGAATGAGCCTAATGAGAGCAAATCCCAGACCTAACCTAGACCTAACATGAATTATTCTCTAATATATTGATCGAAACCAGGTTTAGTTGACTGTTTCAGTGTGGTCCCACATTACTACGTGATCCAAACCAGAAACAACTGTGGATCCGTTCAACAAGTATGTGAAGAATGCGAAAGTATGAGTCTGATGAGTGAAAATCCCAGGCCTAACCTAGACCTAACATGCGTTATCCTCAAAAATATTGATCGAAACCTGGCTTAATTGACTGTTTCAGTGTGGTACCACATTACTATGCGATCCAAACCAGAAAATAACACAGGATCTGCCAAACGAGTATCTGAAGTGTGCGAAAGTATGAGCCTGATGAGAGCAAATCCCAGACCTAACCTAGACCTAACATGAATTATTCTCTAAAATATTGATCGAAACCAGGTTCATTTGACTGTCTCAGTGTGGTACCACATTACTACGTGATCCAAACCAGAAAAAGCCCAGGATCAGTTCAACAAGTATGAGAAGAATGCGAAGGTATGAGTCTGATGAGTGAAAATCCCTGACCTAACCTAGACCTAACATGCGTTATCCTCTAAAATGTTGATCCAAACCAGGTTTAATGGACTGTTTCAGTGTGGTACCACACTACTACGTGATCCAAACCAGAAAAAACCCAGGATCTGTTCAACAAGTATGTGAAAAACGCGAAAGTATGAGCCTGATGTGGGCAAATCCCAGACCTATCCCAGACCTAACTTGCGTTGTCCTCTAAGATATTGATGGAAACCAGGTTTAATTGACTGTTTCAGTGTTGTACTTCATTACTACGTGATGCAATCCAGAAAAAGCCCAGGATCTAGCCATCAAGTATGAGAAATATGCGAAAGAGTGAGCCTAATGAGAGCAAATCCCAGACCTAACCTAGACCTAACATGAATTATTCTCTAATATATTGATCGAAACCAGGTTCAGTTGACTGTTTCAGTGTGGTCCCACATTACTACGTGATCCAAACCAGAAACAACTGTGGATCCGTTCAACAAGTATGTGAAGAATGCGAAAGTATGAGTCTGATGAGTGAAAATCCCAGGCCTAACCTAGACCTAACATGCGTTATCCTCAAAGATATTGATCGAAACCTGGCTTAATCGACTGTTTCAGTGTGGTACCACATTACTATGCGATCCAAACCAAAAAATAACACAGGATCTGCCAAACGAGTATCTGAAGTGTGCGAAAGTATGAGCCTGATGAGAGCAAATCCCAGACCTAACCTAGACCTAACATGAATTATTCTCTAAAATATTGATCGAAACCAGGTTCATTTGACTGTTTCAGTGTGGTACCACATTACTACGTGATCCAAACCAGAAAGAGCCCAGGATCAGTTCAACAAGTATGTGAAAAACGTGAAAGTATGAGCCTGATGAGGGCGAATCCCAGACCTATGCCAGACCTAACTTGCGTTATCCTCTAAAATATTGATCGAAACCAGGTTTAATTGACTGTTTCAGCGTGGTACCACATTACTACGTGATACAATCCAGAAACAGCCCAGAATCTAGCCATGAAGTATGAGAAATATGCGAAAGTATGAGCCTGATGATGGCAAATCCAAGACCTAACCCAAACCTAACATGAGTTATCCTCTAAAATATTTATCAAGACCAGGTTTAATTGAATGTTTCAGTGTGGTACCACATTACTACGTGAACCAAACCAGAAAAAACCCTGTATCTGTTCAACAAGTATGTGAAGTGTGCGAAAGTATGAGTCTGATGAGGGCAAATCCCAGACCTATCCCAGACCTAACATGCGTTATCCTGTAAAATATTTATCAAGACCAGGTTTAGTTGATTGTTTCAGTGTGGTCCCACATTATTACGTGATCCAAACCAGAAAAAACCCAGGATCCGTTCAACAAGTATGTGAAGAATGCGAAAGTATGAGTCTGATGAGTGAAAATCCCTGACCTAACCTAGACCTAACATGCGTTATCCTCTAAAATGTTGATCCAAACCAGGTTTAATGGACTGTTTCAGTGTGGTACCACACTATTACGTGATCCAAACCAGAAAAAACCCAGGATCTGTTCAACAAGTATGTGAAAACGCGAAGGTATGAGCCTGATGTGGGCAAATCCCAGACCTATCCCAGACCTAACTTGCGTTGTCCTCTAAGATATTGATGGAAACCAGGTTTAATTGACTGTTTCAGTGTTGTACTTCATTACTACGTGATGCAATCCAGAAAAAGCCCAGGATCTAGCCATCAAGTATGAGAAATATGCGAAAGAATGAGCCTGATGAGAGCAAATCCCAGACCTAACCTAGACCTAACATGAATTATTCTCTAATATATTGATCGAAACCAGGTTTAGTCGACCGTTTCAGTGTGGCCCCACATTACTGCGTGATCCAAACCAGAAAAAACCCAGGATCCGTTCAACAAGTGTGTGAAGAATGCGAAAGTATGAGTCTGATGAGTGAAAATCCCCGGCCTAACCTAGACCTAACATGCGTTATCCTCAAAAATATTGATCGAAACCAGGTTTAATCGACTGTTTCAGTGTGGTACCACACTACTACGTGACCCAATCCAGAAAAAACCCAGGATCTGTTCAACAAGTATGTGAAAAACGCGAAAGTATGAGCCTGATGAGGGAAAATCCCAGACCTATCCCAGACCTAACTTGCGTTATCCTCTAAAATATTGATCGAAACCAGGTTTAATTGACTGTTTCAGCGTGGTACCACATTACTACGTGATACAATCCAGAAACAGCCCAGAATCTAGCCATGAAGTATGAGAAATATGCGAAAGTATGAGCCTGATGATGGCAAATCCAAGACCTAACCCAAACCTAACATGAGTTATCCTCTAAAATATTTATCAAGACCAGGTTTAATTGAATGTTTCAGTGTGGTACCACATTACTACGTGAACCAAACCAGAAAAAACCCTGTCTCTGTTCAACAAGTATGTGAAGTGTGCGAAAGTATGAGTCTGATGAGGGCAAATCCCAGACCTATCCCAGACCTAACATGCGTTATCCTCTAAAATATTTATCAAGACCAGGTTTAATTGATTGTTTCAGTGTGGTCCCACATTATTACGTGATCCAAACCAGAAAAAACCCAGGATCCGTTCAACAAGTATGAGAAGAATGCGAAAGTATGAGTCTGATGAGTGAAAATCCCTGACCTAACCTAGACCTAACATGCGTTATCCTCAAAAATATTGATCGAAACCTGGTTTAATCGACAGTTTCAGTGTGGTACCACATTACTATGCGATCCAAACCAGAAGATAACCCAGGAGCTGTTCAACGAGTATGTGAAAAACGCGAAAGTATGAGCCTGATGTGGGCAAATCCCAGACCTATCCCAGACCTAACTTGCGTTGTCCTCTAAGATATTGATGGAATCCAGGTTTAATTGACTGTTTCAGTGTTGAACTTCATCACTACGTGATGCAATCCCGAAAAAGGCCAGGATCTAGCCATCAAGTATGAGAAATATGCGAAAGAATGAGCCTGATGAGAGCAAATCCCAGACCTTATCTAGACCTAACATGAATTATTCTCTAAAATATTGATCAAAACCAGGTTTAATAAACTGTTTCAGTGTGGTACCACATTACTACGTGATCCAAACCAGAAAAAACCCAGGATCCGTTCAACAAGTATGAGAAGAATGCGAAAGTATGAGTCTGATGAGTGAAAATCCCAGGCCTAACCTAGACCTAACATGCGTTATCCTCAAAAATATTGATCGAAACCTGGTTTAATCGACTGTTTCAGTGTGGTACCACATTACTATGCGATCCAAACCAGAAAATAACCCAGGATCTGTTCAACGAGTATGTGAAGTGTGCGAAAGTATGAGTCTGATGAGGGCAAATCCCAGATCTATCCCAGACCTAACATGCGTTATCCTCTAAAATATTTATCAAGACCAGGTTTAATTGATTGTTTCAGTGTGGTCCCACATTATTACGTGATCCAAACCAGAAAAAACCCAGGATCCGTTCAACAAGTATGAGAAGAATGCGAAAGTATGAGTCTGATGAGTGAAAATCCCTGACCTAACCTAGACCTAACATGCGTTATCCTCTAAAATGTTGATCCAAACCAGGTTTAATGGAGTGTTCCAGTGTGGTACCACACTACTACGTGATCCAAACCAGAAAAAACCCAGGATCTGTTCAACAAGTATGTGAAAAACGCGAAAGTATGAGTCTGATGAGTGAAAATCCCAGACCTAACCTAGACCTAACATGCGTTATCCTCTAAAATGTTGATCCAAACCAGGTTTAATGGACTGTTTCAGTGTGGCACCACACTACTACGTGATCCAAACCATAAAAAGCCCAGGATCAGTTCAACAAGTATGTGAAAAACGCGAAAGTATGAGCCTGATGAGGGCGAATCCCAGACCTATGCCAGACCTAACTTGCGTTATCCTCTAAAATATTGATCGAAACCAGGTTTAATTGACTGTTTCAGCGTGGTACCACATTACTACGTGATACAATCCAGAAACAGCCCAGAATCTAGCCATGAAGTCTGAGAAATATGCGAAAGTATGAGCCTGATGATGGGAAATCCAAGACCTAACCCAAACCTTACATGAGTTATCCGCTAAAATATTTATCAAGACCAGGTTTAATTGAATGTTTCAGTGTGGTACCACATTACTACGTGAACCAAACCAGAAAAAACCCTGTATCTGTTCAACAAGTATGTGAAGTGTGCGAAAGTATGAGTCTGATGAGTGAAAATCCCTGACCTAACCTTGACCTAACATGCGTTATCCTCTAAAATGTTGATCCAAACCAGGTTTAATGGACTGTTTCAGTGTGGTACCACACTACTACGTGATCCAAACCAGAAAAAACCCAGGATCTGTTCAACAAGTATGTGAAAAACGCGAAGGTATGAGCCTGATGTGGGCAAATCCCAGACCTATCCCAGACCTAACTTGCGTTGTCCTCTAAGATATTGATGGAAACCAGGTTTAATTGACTGTTTCAGTGTTGTACCTCGTTACTACGTGATGCAATCCAGAAAAAGCCCAGGATCTAGCCATCAAGTATGAGAAATATGCGAAAGAATGAGCCTGATGAGAGCAAATCCCAGACCTAACCTAGACCTAACATGAATTATTCTCTAATATATTGATCGAAACCAGGTTTAGTTGACCGTTTCAGTGTGGCCCCACATTACTGCGTGATCCAAACCAGAAAAAACCCAGGATCCGTTCAACAAGTGTGTGAAGAATGCGAAAGTATGAGTCTGATGAGTGAAAATCCCCGGCCTAACCTAGACCTAACATGCGTTATCCTCAAAAATATTGATCGAAACCAGGTTTAATCGACTGTTTCAGTGTGGTACCACACTACTACGTGACCCAATCCAGAAAAAACCCAGGATCTGTTCAACAAGTATGTGAAAAACGCGAAAGTATGAGCCTGATGAGGGAAAATCCCAGACCTATCCCAGACCTAACTTGCGTTATCCTCAAAAATATTGATCGAAACCAGGTTTAATCGACTGTTTCAGTGTGCTATCGCACTACTACGTGACCCAATCCAGAAAAAACCCAGGATCCGTTCAACAAGTATGAGAAGAATGCGAAAGTATGAGTCTGATGAGTGAAAATCCCAGGCCTAACCTAGACCTAACATGCGTTATCCTCAAAAATATTGATCGAAACCTGGTTTAATCGACTGTTTCAGTGTGGTACCACATTACTATGCGATCCAAACCAGAAGATAACCCAGGAGCTGTTCAACGAGTTTGTGAAAAACGCGAAAGTATGAGCCTGATGTGGGCAAATCCCAGACCTATCCCAGACCTAACTTGCGTTGTCCTCTAAGATATTGATGGAATCCAGGTTTAATTGACTGTTTCAGTGTTGCACTTCATTACTACGTGATGCAATCCAGAAAAAGGCCAGGATCTAGCCATCAAGTATGAGAAATATGCGAAAGAATGAGCCTGATGAGAGCAAATCCCAGACCTAACCTAGACCTAACATGAATTATTCTCTAAAATATTGATCAAAACCAGGTTTAATTGACTGTTTCAGTGTGGTACCACATTACTACGTGATCCAAACCAGAAAAAACCCAGGATCCGTTCAACAAGTATGAGAAGAATGCGAAAGTATGAGTCTGATGAGTGAAAATCCCAGGCCTAACCTAGACCTAACATGCGTTATCCTCAAAAATATTGATCGAAACCTGGTTTAATCGACTGTATCAGTGTGGTACCACATTACTATGCGATCCAAACCAGAAAATAACCCAGGATCTGTTCAACGAGTATGTGAAGTGTGCGAAAGTATGAGCCTGGTGAGGGAAAATCCCAGACCTATCCCAGACCTAACTTGCGTTATCCTCAAAAATATTGATCGAAACCAGGTTTAATCGACTGTTTCAGTGTGGTCCCACATTACTACGTGATCCAAACCAGAAACAACCCAGGATCCGTTCAACAAGTATGTGAAGAATGCGAAAGTATGAGTCTGATGAGTGAAAGTCCCAGGCCTAACCTAGACCTAACATGCGTTATCCTCAAAAATATTGATCGAAACCTGGCTTAATCGACTGTTTCAGTGTGGTACCACATTACTATGCGATCCAAACCAGAAAATAACACAGGATCTGCCAAACGAGTATCTGAAGTGTGCGAAAGTATGAGCCTGATGAGAGCAAATCCCAGACCTAACCTAGACCTAACATGAATTATTCTCTAAAATATTGATCGAAACCAGGTTTAATTGACTGTTTCAGTGTGGTACCACATTACTAAGTGATCCAAACCAGAAAAAGCCCAGGATCAGTTCAACAAGTATGAGAAATATGCGAAAGTATGAGCCTGATGAGGGCGAATCCAAGACCTAACCCAAACCTAACATGAGTTATCCTCTAAAATATTTATCAAGACCAGGTTTAATTGAATGTTTCAGTGTGGTACCACATTACTACGTGAACCAAACCAGAAAAAACCCTGTATCTGTTCAACAAGTATGTGAAGTGTGCGAAAGTATGAGTCTGATGAGGGCAAATCCCAGACCTATCCCAGACCTAACATGCGTTATCCTCTAAAATATTTATCAAGACCAGGTTTAATTGATTGTTTCAGTGTGGTCCCACATTATTACGTGATCCAAACCAGAAAAAACCCAGGATCCGTTCAACAAGTATGTGAAGAATGCGAAAGTATGAGTCTGATGAGTGAAAATCCCTGACCTAACCTAGACCTAACATGCGTTATCCTCTAAAATGTTGATCCAAACCAGGTTTAATGGACTGTTTCAGTGTGGTACCACACTACTACGTGATCCAAACCAGAAAAAACCCAGGATCTGTTCAACAAGTATGTGAAAAACGCGAAGGTATGAGCCTGATGTGGGCAAATCCCAGACCTATCCCAGACCTAACTTGCGTTGTCCTCTAAGATATTGATGGAAACCAGGTTTAATTGACTGTTTCAGTGTTGTGTTTCATTACTACGTGATGCAATCCAGAAAGAGCCCAGGATCTAGCCATCAAGTATGAGAAATATGCGAAAGGATGAGCCTGATGAGAGCAAATCCCAGACCTAACCTAGACCTAACATGAATTATTCTCTAATATATTGATCGAAACCAGGTTTAGTTGACCGTTTCAGTGTGGCCCCACATTACTGCGTGATCCAAACCAGAAAAAACCCAGGACCCGTTCAACAAGTGTGTGAAGAATGCGAAAGTATGAGTCTGATGAGTGAAAATCCCAGGCCTAACCTAGACCTAACATGCGTTATCCTCAAAAATATTGATCGAAACCAGGTTTAATCGACTGTTTCAGTGTGGTACCACATTACTATGCGATCCAAACCAGAAAATAACCCAGGATCTGTTCAACGAGTATGTGAAGTGTGCGAAAGTATGAGTCTGATGAGGGCAAATCCCAGACCTATCCCAGACCTAACATGCGTTATCCTCTAAAATATTTATCAAGACCAGGTTTAATTGATTGTTTCAGTGTGGTCCCACATTACTACGTGATCCAAACCAGAAAAAACCCAGGATCCGTTCAACAAGTATGTGAAGAATGCGAAAGCATGAGTCTGATGAGTGAAAATCCCAGACCTAACCTAGACCTAACATGCGTTATCCTCTAAAATGTTGATCCAAACCAGGTTTAATGGAGTGTTTCAGTGTGGTACCACACTACTACGTGATCCAAACCAGAAAAAACCCAGGATCTGTTCAACAAGTATGTGAAACACGCGAAAGTATGAGTCTGATGAGTGAAAATCCCCGGCCTAACCTAGACCTAACATGCGTTATCCTCAAAAATATTGATCGAAACTAGGTTGAATCGACTGTTTCAGTGTGGTACCACACTACTACGTGACCCAATCCAGAAAAACCCCAGGATCTGTTCAACAAGTATGTGAAAAACGCGAAAGTATGAGCCTGATGAGGGAAAATCCCAGACCTATCCCAGACCTAACTTGCGTTATCCTCAAAAATATTGATCGAAACCAGGTTTAATTGACTGTTTCAGTGTGGTACCACATTACTACGTGATCCAAACCAGAAAAAACCCAGGATCCGTTCAACAAGTATGAGAAGAATGCGAAAGTATGAGTCTGATGAGTGAAAATCCCAGGCCTAACCTAGACCTAACATGCGTTATCCTCAAAAATATTGATCGAAACCTGGTTTAATCGACTGTATCAGTGTGGTACCACATTACTATGCGATCCAAACCAGAAGATAACCCAGGATCTGTTCAACAAGTATGTGAAAAACGCGAAAGTATGAGTCTGATGGGTGAAAATCCCCGGCCTAACCTAGACCTAACATGCGTTATCATCAAAAATATTGATCGAAACCAGGTTTAATCGACTGTTTCAGTGTGGTACCACACTACTACGTGACCCAATCCAGAAAAAACCCAGGATCTGTTCAACAAGTATGTGAAAAACGCGAAAGTATGAGCCTGATGAGGGAAAATCCCAGACCTAACCCAGACCTAACTTGCGTTATCCTCAAAAATATTGATCGAAACCTGGTTTAATCGACTGTATCAGTGTGGTACCACATTACTATGCGATCCAAACCAGAAAATAACCCAGGATCTGTTCAACGAGTATGTGAAGTGTGCGAAAGTATGAGCCTGGTGAGGGAAAATCCCAGACCTATCCCAGACCTAACTTGCGTTATCCTCAAAAATATTGATCGAAACCAGGTTTAATCGACTGTTTCAGTGTGGTCCCACATTACTACGTGATCCAAACCAGAAACAACCCAGGATCCGTTCAACAAGTATGTGAAGAATGCGAAAGTATGAGTCTGATGAGTGAAAATCCCAGGCCTAACCTAGACCTAACATGCGTTATCCTCAAAAATATTGATCGAAACCTGGCTTAATCGACTGTTTCAGTGTGGTACCACATTACTATGCGATCCAAACCAGAAAATAACACAGGATCTGCCAAACGAGTATCTGAAGTGTGCGAAAGTATGAGCCTGATGAGAGCAAATCCCAGACCTAACCTAGACCTAACATGAATTATTCTCTAAAATATTGATCGAAACCAGGTTTAATTGACTGTTTCAGTGTGGTACCACATTACTAAGTGATCCAAACCAGAAAAAGCCCAGGATCAGTTCAACAAGTATGAGAAATATGCGAAAGTATGAGCCTGATGAGGGCGAATCCAAGACCTAACCCAAACCTAACATGAGTTATCCTCTAAAATATTTATCAAGACCAGGTTTAATTGAATGTTTCAGTGTGGTACCACATTACTACGTGAACCAAACCAGAAAAAACCCTGTATCTGTTCAACAAGTATGTGAAGTGTGCGAAAGTATGAGTCTGATGAGGGCAAATCCCAGACCTATCCCAGACCTAACATGCGTTATCCTCTAAAATATTTATCAAGACCAGGTTTAATTGATTGTTTCAGTGTGGTCCCACATTATTACGTGATCCAAACCAGAAAAAACCCAGGATCCGTTCAACAAGTATGTGAAGAATGCGAAAGTATGAGTCTGATGAGTGAAAATCCCTGACCTAACCTAGACCTAACATGCGTTATCCTCTAAAATGTTGATCCAAACCAGGTTTAATGGACTGTTTCAGTGTGGTACCACACTACTACGTGATCCAAACCAGAAAAAACCCAGGATCTGTTCAACAAGTATGTGAAAAACGCGAAGGTATGAGCCTGATGTGGGCAAATCCCAGACCTATCCCAGACCTAACTTGCGTTGTCCTCTAAGATATTGATGGAAACCAGGTTTAATTGACTGTTTCAGTGTTGTGTTTCATTACTACGTGATGCAATCCAGAAAGAGCCCAGGATCTAGCCATCAAGTATGAGAAATATGCGAAAGGATGAGCCTGATGAGAGCAAATCCCAGACCTAACCTAGACCTAACATGAATTATTCTCTAATATATTGATCGAAACCAGGTTTAGTTGACCGTTTCAGTGTGGCCCCACATTACTGCGTGATCCAAACCAGAAAAAACCCAGGACCCGTTCAACAAGTGTGTGAAGAATGCGAAAGTATGAGTCTGATGAGTGAAAATCCCAGGCCTAACCTAGACCTAACATGCGTTATCCTCAAAAATATTGATCGAAACCAGGTTTAATCGACTGTTTCAGTGTGGTACCACACTACTACGTGACCCAATCCAGAAAAAACCCAGGATCTGTTCAACAAGTATGTGAAAAACGCGAAAGTATGAGCCTGATGAGGGAAAATCCCAGACCTATCCCAGACCTAACTTGCGTTATCCTCAAAAATATTGATCGAAACCAGGTTTAATCGACTGTTTCAGTGTGCTATCGCACTACTACGTGACCCAATCCAGAAAAAACCCAGGATCCGTTCAACAAGTATGAGAAGAATGCGAAAGTATGAGTCTGATGAGTGAAAATCCCAGGCCTAACCTAGACCTAACATGCGTTATCCTCAAAAATATTGATCGAAACCTGGTTTAATCGACTGTTTCAGTGTGGTACCACATTACTATGCGATCCAAACCAGAAGATAACCCAGGAGCTGTTCAACGAGTTTGTGAAAAACGCGAAAGTGTGAGCCTGATGTGGGCAAATCCCAGACCTATCCCAGACCTAACTTGCGTTGTCCTCTAAGATATTGATGGAATCCAGGTTTAATTGACTGTTTCAGTGTTGTACTTCATTACTACGTGATGCAATCCAGAAAAAGGCCAGGATCTAGCCATCAAGTATGAGAAATATGCGAAAGAATGAGCCTGATGAGAGCAAATCCCAGACCTAACCTAGACCTAACATGAATTATTCTCTAAAATATTGATCAAAACCAGGTTTAATTGACTGTTTCAGTGTGGTACCACATTACTACGTGATCCAAACCAGAAAAAACCCAGGATCCGTTCAACAAGTATGAGAAGAATGCGAAAGTATGAGTCTGATGAGTGAAAATCCCAGGCCTAACCTAGACCTAACATGCGTTATCCTCAAAAATATTGATCGAAACCTGGTTTAATCGACTGTATCAGTGTGGTACCACATTACTATGCGATCCAAACCAGAAAATAACCCAGGATCTGTTCAACGAGTATGTGAAGTGTGCGAAAGTATGAGCCTGGTGAGGGAAAATCCCAGACCTATCCCAGACCTAACTTGCGTTATCCTCAAAAATATTGATCGAAACCAGGTTTAATCGACTGTTTCAGTGTGGTCCCACATTACTACGTGATCCAAACCAGAAACAACCCAGGATCCGTTCAACAAGTATGTGAAGAATGCGAAAGTATGAGTCTGATGAGTGAAAATCCCAGGCCTAACCTAGACCTAACATGCGTTATCCTCAAAAATATTGATCGAAACCTGGCTTAATCGACTGTTTCAGTGTGGTACCACATTACTATGCGATCCAAACCAGAAAATAACACAGGATCTGCCAAACGAGTATCTGAAGTGTGCGAAAGTATGAGCCTGATGAGAGCAAATCCCAGACCTAACCTAGACCTAACATGAATTATTCTCTAAAATATTGATCGAAACCAGGTTTAATTGACTGTTTCAGTGTGGTACCACATTACTAAGTGATCCAAACCAGAAAAAGCCCAGGATCAGTTCAACAAGTATGAGAAATATGCGAAAGTATGAGCCTGATGAGGGCGAATCCAAGACCTAACCCAAACCTAACATGAGTTATCCTCTAAAATATTTATCAAGACCAGGTTTAATTGAATGTTTCAGTGTGGTACCACATTACTACGTGAACCAAACCAGAAAAAACCCTGTATCTGTTCAACAAGTATGTGAAGTGTGCGAAAGTATGAGTCTGATGAGGGCAAATCCCAGACCTATCCCAGACCTAACATGCGTTATCCTCTAAAATATTTATCAAGACCAGGTTTAATTGATTGTTTCAGTGTGGTCCCACATTATTACGTGATCCAAACCAGAAAAAACCCAGGATCCGTTCAACAAGTATGTGAAGAATGCGAAAGTATGAGTCTGATGAGTGAAAATCCCTGACCTAACCTAGACCTAACATGCGTTATCCTCTAAAATGTTGATCCAAACCAGGTTTAATGGACTGTTTCAGTGTGGTACCACACTACTACGTGATCCAAACCAGAAAAAACCCAGGATCTGTTCAACAAGTATGTGAAAAACGCGAAGGTATGAGCCTGATGTGGGCAAATCCCAGACCTATCCCAGACCTAACTTGCGTTGTCCTCTAAGATATTGATGGAAACCAGGTTTAATTGACTGTTTCAGTGTTGTGTTTCATTACTACGTGATGCAATCCAGAAAGAGCCCAGGATCTAGCCATCAAGTATGAGAAATATGCGAAAGGATGAGCCTGATGAGAGCAAATCCCAGACCTAACCTAGACCTAACATGAATTATTCTCTAATATATTGATCGAAACCAGGTTTAGTTGACCGTTTCAGTGTGGCCCCACATTACTGCGTGATCCAAACCAGAAAAAACCCAGGACCCGTTCAACAAGTGTGTGAAGAATGCGAAAGTATGAGTCTGATGAGTGAAAATCCCAGGCCTAACCTAGACCTAACATGCGTTATCCTCAAAAATATTGATCGAAACCAGGTTTAATCGACTGTTTCAGTGTGGTACCACATTACTATGCGATCCAAACCAGAAAATAACCCAGGATCTGTTCAACGAGTATGTGAAGTGTGCGAAAGTATGAGTCTGATGAGGGCAAATCCCAGACCTATCCCAGACCTAACATGCGTTATCCTCTAAAATATTTATCAAGACCAGGTTTAATTGATTGTTTCAGTGTGGTCCCACATTACTACGTGATCCAAACCAGAAAAAACCCAGGATCCGTTCAACAAGTATGTGAAGAATGCGAAAGCATGAGTCTGATGAGTGAAAATCCCAGACCTAACCTAGACCTAACATGCGTTATCCTCTAAAATGTTGATCCAAACCAGGTTTAATGGAGTGTTTCAGTGTGGTACCACACTACTACGTGATCCAAA
Organism: Colletes latitarsis; assembly: GCF_051014445.1. Classification (NCBI taxonomy): domain Eukaryota; kingdom Metazoa; phylum Arthropoda; class Insecta; order Hymenoptera; family Colletidae; genus Colletes; species Colletes latitarsis. Next base: position 320,327 of record NC_135142.1, read on the forward strand.
CCAGAAAAAACCCAGGATCTGTTCAACAAGTATGTGAAACACGCGAAAGTATGAGTCTGATGAGTGAAAATCCCCGGCCTAACCTAGACCTAACATGCGTTATCCTCAAAAATATTGATCGAAACTAGGTTGAATCGACTGTTTCAGTGTGGTACCACACTACTACGTGACCCAATCCAGAAAAACCCCAGGATCTGTTCAACAAGTATGTGAAAAACGCGAAAGTATGAGCCTGATGAGGGAAAATCCCAGACCTATCCCAGACCTAACTTGCGTTATCCTCAAAAATATTGATCGAAACCAGGTTTAATTGACTGTTTCAGTGTGGTACCACATTACTACGTGATCCAAACCAGAAAAAACCCAGGATCCGTTCAACAAGTATGAGAAGAATGCGAAAGTATGAGTCTGATGAGTGAAAATCCCAGGCCTAACCTAGACCTAACATGCGTTATCCTCAAAAATATTGATCGAAACCTGGTTTAATCGACTGTATCAGTGTGGTACCACATTACTATGCGATCCAAACCAGAAGATAACCCAGGATCTGTTCAACAAGTATGTGAAAAACGCGAAAGTATGAGTCTGATGGGTGAAAATCCCCGGCCTAACCTAGACCTAACATGCGTTATCCTCAAAAATATTGATCGAAACCAGGTTTAATCGACTGTTTCAGTGTGGTACCACACTACTACGTGACCCAATCCAGAAAAAACCCAGGATCTGTTCAACAAGTATGTGAAAAACGCGAAAGTATGAGCCTGATGAGGGAAAATCCCAGACCTAACCCAGACCTAACTTGCGTTATCCTCAAAAATATTGATCGAAACCAGGTTTAATCGACTGTTTCAGTGTGGTACCGCACTACTACGTGACCCAATCCAGAAAAAACCCAGGATCCGTTCAACAAGTATGAGAAGAATGCGAAAGTATGAGTCTGATGAGTGAAAATCCCAGGCCTAACCTAGACCTAACATGCGTTATCCTCAAAAATATTGATCGAAACCTGGTTTAATCGACTGTTTCAGTGTGGTACCACATTACTATGCGATCCAGACCAGAAGATAACCCAGGAGCTGTTCAACGAGTATGTGAAAAACGCGAAAGTATGAGCCTGATGTGGGCGAATCCCAGACCTATCCCAGACCTAACTTGCGTTGTCCTCTAAGATATTGATGGAATCCAGGTTTAATTGACTGTTTCAGTGTTGTACTTCATTACTACGTGATGCAATCCAGAAAAAGGCCAGGATCTAGCCATCAAGTATGAGAAATATGCGAAAGAATGAGCCTGATGAGAGCAAATCCCAGACCTAACCTAGACCTAACATGAATTATTCTCTAAAATATTGATCAAAACCAGGTTTAATTGACTGTTTCAGTGTGGTACCACATTACTACGTGATCCAAACCAGAAAAAACCCAGGATCCGATCAACAAGTATGAGAAGAATGCGAAAGTATGAGTCTGATGAGTGAAAATCCCAGGCCTAACCTAGACCTAACATGCGTTATCCTCAAAAATATTGATCGAAACCTGGTTTAATCGACTGTTTCAGTGTGGTACCACATTACTATGCGATCCAAACCAGAAAATAACCCAGGATCTGTTCAACGAGTATGTGAAGTGTGCGAAAGTATGAGTCTGATGAGGGCAAATCCCAGACCTATCCCAGACCTAACATGCGTTATCCTCTAAAATATTTATCAAGACCAGGTTTAATTGATTGTTTCAGTGTGGTCCCACATTACTACGTGATCCAAACCAGAAAAAACCCAGGATCCGTTCAACAAGTATGTGAAGAATGCGAAAGCATGAGTCTGATGAGTGAAAATCCCAGACCTAACCTAGACCTAACATGCGTTATCCTCTAAAATGTTGATCCAAACCAGGTTTAATGGAGAGTTTCAGTGTGGTACCACACTACTACGTGATCCAAACCAGAAAAAACCCAGGATCTGTTCAACAAGTATGTGAAAAACGCGAAAGTATGAGTCTGATGAGTGAAAATCCCAGACCTAACCTAGACCTAACATGCGTTATCCTCTAAAATGTTGATCCAAACCAGGTTTAATGGACTGTTTCAGTGTGGTACCACACTACTACGTGATCCAAACCAGAAAAAGCCCAGGATCGGTTCAACAAGTATGTGAAAAACGCGAAAGTATGAGCCTGATGTGGGAAAATCCCAGACCTATCCCAGACCTAACTTGCGTTATCCTCAAAAATATTGATCGAAACCAGGTTTAATCGACTGTTTCAGTGTGGTACCGCACTACTACGTGACCCAATCCAGAAAAAACCCAGGATCCGTTCAACAAGTATGAGAAGAATGCGAAAGTATGAGTCTGATGAGTGAAAATCCCAGGCCTAACCTAGTCCTAACATGCGTTATCCTCAAAAATATTGATCGAAACCTGGTTTAATCGACTGTTTCAGTGTGGTACCACATTACTATGCGATCCAAACCACAAGATAACCCAGGAGCTGTTCAACGAGTATGTGAAAAACGCGAAAGTATGAGTCTGATGAGTGAAAATCCCCGGCCTAACCTAGACCTAACATGCGTTATCCTCAAAAATATTGATCGAAACCAGGTTTAATCGACTGTTTCAGTGTGGTACCACACTACTACGTGACCCAATCCAGAAAAAACCCAGGATCTGTTCAACAAGTATGTGAAAAACGCGAAAGTATGAGCCTGATGAGGGAAAATCCCAGACCTATCCCAGACCTAACTTGCGTTATCCTCTAAAATATTGATCGAAACCAGGTTTAATTGACTGTTTCTGTGTGGTACCACATTACTACGTGATACAATCCAGAAATAGCCCAGGATCTAGCCATGAAGTACGAGAAATATGCGAAAGTATGAGCCTGACGAGGGCAAATCCTAGACCTAACCCAGACCTAACATGCGTTATCCTCTAAAATATTTATCAAGACCAGGTTTAATTGACTGTTTCTGTGTGGTACCACATTACTACGTGATACAATCCAGAAATAGCCCAGGATCTAGCCATGAAGTATGAGAAATATGCGAAAGTATGAGCCTGACGAGGGCAAATCCTAAACCTAACCCAGACCTAACATGCGTTATCCTCTAAAATATTTATCAAGACCAGGTTTAATTGATTGTTTCTGTGTGGTCCCACATTACTACGTGATCCAAACCAGCAAAAACCCAGGATCCGTTCAACAAGTATGAGAAGAATGCGAAAGTATGAGTCTGATGAGTGAAAATCCCAGGCCTAACCTAGACCTAACATGCGTTATCCTCAAAAATATTGATCGAAACCTGGTTTAATCGACTGTTTCAGTGTGGTACCACATTACTATGCTATCCAAACCAGAAAATAACCCAGGATCTGTTCAACGAGTATGTGAAAAACACGAAAGTATGAGCCTGATGTGGGCAAATCCCAGACCTATCCCAGACCTAACTTGCGTTGCCCTCTAAGATATTGATGGAAACCAGGTTTAATTGACTGTTTCAGTGTTGTACTTCATTACTACGTGATGCAATCCAGAAAAAGCCCAGGATCTAGCCATCAAGTATGAGAAATATGCGAAAGAATGAGCCTGATGAGTGAAAATCCCAGACCTAACCTAGACCTAACATGAATTATTCTCTAAAATATTGATCAAAACTAGGTTTAATTGACTGTTTCAGTGTGGTACCACATTACTACGTGATCCAAACCAGAAAAAACCCAGGATCCGTTCAACAAGTATGAGAAGAATGCGAAAGTATGAGTCTGATGAGTGAAAATCCCAGGCCTAACCTAGACCTAACATGCGTTATCCTCAAAAATATTGATCGAAACCTGGATTAATCGACTGTTTCAGTGTGGTACCACATTACTATGTGATCCAAACCAGAAAATAACCCAGGATCTGCTCAACGAGTATGTGAAGTGTGCGAAAGTATGAGTCTGATGAGGGCAAATCCCAGACCTATCCCAGACCTAACATGCGTTATCCTCTAAAATATTTATCAAGACCAGGTTTAATTGACTGTTTCAGTGTGGTACCACACTACTACGTGATCCAAACCAGAAAAAGCCCAGGATCAGTTCAACAAGTATGTGAAAAACGCGAAAGTATGAGCCTGATGAGGGCAAATCCCAGACCTATGCCAGACCTAACTTGCGTTATCCTCTAAAATATTGATCGAAACCAGGTTTAATTGACTGTTTCAGCGTGGTACCACATTACTACGTGATACAATCCAGAAACAGCCCAGAATCTAGCCATGAAGTATGAGAAATATGCGAAAGTATGAGCCTGATGAGGGCAAATCCAAGACCTAACCCAAACCTAACATGAGTTATCCTCTAAAATATTTATCAAGGCCAGGATTAATTGAATGTTTCAGTGTGGTACCACATTACTACGTGAACCAAACCAGAAAAAACCCTGTATCTGTTCAACAAGTATGTGAAGTGTGCGAAAGTATGAGTCTGATGAGGGCAAATCCCAGACCTATCCCAGACCTAACATGCGTTATCCTCTAAAATATTTATCAAGACCAGGTTTAATTGATTGTTTCAGTGTGGTCCCACATTACTACGTGATCCAAACCAGAAAAAACCCAGGATCCGTTCAACAAGTATGTGAAGAATGCGAAAGTATGAGTCTGATGAGTGAAAATCCCAGACCTAACCTAGACCTAACATGCGTTATCCTCTAAAATGTTGATCCAAACCAGGTTTAATGGACTGTTTCAGTGTGGTACCACACTACTACGTGATCCAAACCAGAAAAAACCCAGGATCTGTTCAACAAGTATGTGAAAAACGCGAAAGTATGAGCCTGATGTGGGCAAATCCCTGACCTATCCCAGACCTAACTTGCGTTGTCCTCTAAGATATTGATGGAAACCAGGTTTAATTGACAGTTTCAGTGTTGTACTTCATTACTACGTGATGCAATCCAGAAAAAGCCCAGGATCTAGCCATCAAGTATGAGAAATATGCGAAAGAATGAGCCTGATGAGAGCAAATCCCAGACCTAACCTAGACCTAACATGAATTATTCTCTAATATATTGATCGAAACCAGGTTTAGTTGACTGTTTCAGTGTGGTCCCACATTACTACGTGATGCAAACCAGAAACAACCCAGGATCCGTTCAACAAGTATGTGAAGAATGCGAAAGTATGAGCCTGATGAGTGAATATCCCAGGCCTAACCTAGACCTAACATGCGTTATCCTCAAAAATATTGATCGAAACCTGGATTAATGGACTGTTTCAGTGTGGTACCACATTACTATGCGAGCCAAACCAGAAAATAACACAGGATCTGTCAAACGAGTATGTGAAAAACGCGAAAGTATGAGCCTGATGAGGGAAAATCCCAGACCTATCCCAGACCTAACTTGCGTTATCCTCTAAAATATTGATCGAAACCAGGTTTAATTGACTGTTTCTGTGTGGTACCACATTACTACGTGATACAATCCAGAAATAGCCCAGGATCTAGCCATGAAGTATGAGAAACATGCGAAAGTATGAGCCTGATGAGAGCAAATCCCAGACCTAACCTAGACCTAACATGAATTATTCTCTAATATAATGATCGAAACCAGGTTTAATTGACTGTTTCAGTGTGGTCCCACATTACTACGTGATCCAAACCAGAAAAAACCCAGGATCCGTTCAACAAGTGTGTGAAGAATGCGAAAGTATGAGTCTGATGAGTGAAAATCCCCGGCCTAAACTGGACCTAACATGCGTTATCCTCAAAAATATTGATCGAAACCAGGTTTAATCGACTGTTTCAGTGTGGTACCACACTACTACGTGACGCAATCCAGAAAAAACCCAGGATCTGTTCAACAAGTATTTGAAAAACGCGAAACTATGAGCCTGATGAGGGAAAATCCCAGACCTATCCCAGACCTAACTTGCGTTATCCTCAAAAATATTGATCGAAACCAGGTTTAATCGACTGTTTCAGTGCGGTACCGCACTACTACGTGACCCAATCCAGAAAAAACCCAGGATCCGTTCAACAAGTATGAGAAGAATGCGAAAGTATGAGTCTGATGAGTGAAAATTCCACGCCTAACCTAGACCTAACATGCGTTATCCTCAAAAATATTGATCGAAACCTGGTTTAATCGACTGTTTCAGTGTGGTACCACACTACTACGTGATCCAAACCAGAAAATAAACCAGGATCTGTTCAACGAGTATGTGAAGTGTGCGGAAGTATGAGTCTGATGAGGGCAAATCGCAGACCTATCCCAGACCTAACATGCGTTATCCTCTAAAATATTTATCAAGACCAGGTTTAATTGATTGTTTCAGTGTGGTCCCACATTACTACGTGATCCAAACCAGAAAAAACCCAGGATCCGTTCAACAAGTATGTGAAGAATGCGAAAGCATGAGTCTGATGAGTGAAAATCCCAGACCTAACCTAGACCTAACATGCGTTATCCTCTAAAATGTTGATCCAAACCAGGTTTAATGGACTGTTTCAGTGTGGTACCACACTACTACGTGATCCAAACCAGAAAAAACCCAGGATCTGTTCAACAAGTATGTGAAAAACGCGAAAGTATGAGCCTGATGTGGGCAAATCCCAGACCTATCCCAGACCTAACTTGCGTTGTCCTCTAAGATATTGATGGAAACCAGGTTTAATTGACTGTTTCAGTGTTGTACTTCATTACTACGTGATGCAATCCAGAAAAAGCCCAGGATCTAGCCATCAAGTATGGGAAATATGCGAAAGAATGAGCCTGATGAGAGTAAATCCCAGACCTAACCTAGACCTAACATGAATTATTCTCTAATATATTGATCGAAACCAAGTTTAATTGACTGTTTCAGTGTGGTCCCACATTACTACGTGATCCAAACCAGAAAAAACCCAGGATCCGTTCAACAAGTATGTGAATAATGCGAAAGTATGAGTCTGATGAGTGAAAATCCCAGGCCTAACCTAGACCTAACATGCGTTATCCTCAAAAATATTGATCGAAACCTGGTTTAATCGACTGTTTCAGTGTGGTACCACATTACTATGCGATCCAAACCAGAAAATAACACAGGATCTGTCAAACGAGTATGTGAAGTGTGCGAAAGTATGAGCCTGATGAGAGCAAATCCCAGACCTAACCTAGACCTAACATGAATTATTCTCTAAAATATTGATCGAAACCAGGTTTAATTGACTGTTTCAGTGTGGTTCCACATTACTACGTGATCCAAACCAGAAAAAGCCCAGGATCAGTTCAGCAAGTATGTGAAAAACGCGAAAGTATGAGCCTGATGAGGGCGAATCCCAGACCTATGCCAGACCTAACTTGCGTTATCCTCTAAAATATTGATCGAAACCAGGTTTAATTGACTGTTTCAGCGTGGTACCACATTACTACGTGATACAATCCAGAAACAGCCCAGGATCTAGCCATGAATTATGAGAAATATGCGAAAGTATGAGCCTGATGAGGGCAAATCTTAGACTTAACCCAAACCTAACATGCGTTATCCTCTAAAATATTTATCAAGATCAGGTTTAATCGAATGTTTCAGTGTGGTACCACATTACTACGTGAACCAAACCAGAAAAAACCCAGGATCCGTTCAACAAGTATGTGAAGAATGCGAAAGTATGAGTCTGATGAGTGAAAATCCCAGGGCTAACCTAGACCTAACATGCGTTATCCTCTAAAATATTGATCCAAACCAGGTTTAATGGACTGTTTCAGTGTGGTACCACTTTACTACGTGATCCAAAGCAGAAAAAACCCTCGATCAGGTCAACATGTATGTTAAAACTGCGAAAGTATGACCCTGATGAGGGAAAATACCAGGCCTAACCTAGACCTAACATGCGTTGTCCTCTAAAATATTGATGGAAACCAGGTTTAATCGACTGTTTCAGCGTGGTGCCACATTACTATGTGATACAATCCAGAAACAGCCCAGGATCTAGCCATGAAGTATGAGAAATATGCGAAAGTATGAGCCTGATGAGGGCAAATCCCAGGCCTAACTTAGACCTAACATGAATTATTCTCTAAAACATTGATCGAAACCAGATTTAATTGACTGTTTCAGTGTTGTACTTCATTACTACGTGGTGCAATCCAGAAAAAGCCCAGGATCTGGCCATCAAGTATAAGAGATATGCGAAAGAATGAGCCTGATGAGAGCAAATCCCAGACCTAACCCAGACCTAACATGAATTATTCTCTAAAATATTCATCGAAACCAGGTTTAATTGACTGTTTCAGTGTGGTACCACATTACTACGTGATCCAATCCAGCAATAGCCCAGGATCCAGCCATGAAGTATGAGAAATATGCGAAAGTTTGAGCTTGACGAGTGCAAATCCTAGACCTAACCCAGACCTAACATGCGTTATCCTCTAAAATATTTATCAAGACCAGGTTTAATTGATTGTTTCAGTGTGGTCCCATATTACTACGTGATCCAAACCAGAAAAAACCCAGGATCCGTTCAACAAGTATGTGAAGTATGCGAAAGTATGAGTCTGATGAGTGAAAATCCCAGACCTATCCCAGACCAAACTTGCGTTATCCTCTGAAATATTGATCGAAACCAGGTTTAATCGACTGTTTCAGTGAGGTACCACATTGCTACGTGATCCAAACCAGAAAAAACCCAGGATCAGTTCAACAAGTATGTGAAAAACGCGAAAGTATGAGCCTGATGAGGGCGAATCCCAGACCTATCCCAGACCTAACTTGCGTTATCCTCTAAAATATTGATCGAAACCAGGTTTAATTGACTGTTTCAGCATGGTACCACATTACTACGTGATACAATCCAGAAACAGCCCAGGATCTAGCCATGAAGTATGAGAAATATACGAAAGTACGAGCCTGATGGGGGCAAATCCTAGACCTAACCCAAACCTAACATCCGTTATCCTCTAAAATATTGATCCAAACCAGGTTTAATGGACTGCTTCAGTGTGGTACCACTTTACTACGTGATCCAAAGCAGAAAAAACCCTCGATCAGGCCAACATGTATGTTAAAACTGCGAATGTATGAGCCTGATGAGGGCAAATGCCAGACCTATCCCAGACCAAACTTGCGTTATCCTCTAAAATATTTATCAAGACCAGGTTTAATTGATTGTTTCAGTGTGGTCCCACATTACTACGTGATCCAAACCAGAAAAAACCCAGGATCCGTTCAACAAGTATGTGAAGAATGCAAAAGTATGAGTCTGATGAGTGAAAATCCCAGACCTATCCTAGACCTACCATGCGTTATCCTCAAAAATATTGATCGAAACCTGGTTTAATCGACTGTTTCAGTGTGGTACCACATTACTACCTGACCCAAACCAGAAAAAACCCAGGATCTGTTCAACAAGTATGTGAAGAATGCGAAAGTATGAGTCTGATGAGTGAAAATCCCAGACCTATCCCAGACCAAACTTGCGTTATCCTCTGAAATATTGATCGAAACCAGGTTTAATCGACTGTTTCAGTGTGGTACCACATTGCTACGTGATCCAAACCAGAAAAAACCCAGGATCAGTTCAACAAGTATGTGAAAAACGCGAAAGTATGAGCCTGATGAGGGCGAATCCCAGACCTATCCCAGACCTAACTTGCGTTATCCTCTAAAATATTGATAGAAACCAGGTTTAATTGACTGTTTCAGCATGGTACCACATTACTACGTGATACAATCCAGAAACAGCCCAGGATCTAGCCATGAAGTATGAGAAATATGCGAAAGTACGAGCCTGATGGGGGCAAATCCTAGACCTAACCCAAACCTAACATCCGTTATCCTCTAAAATATTGATCCAAACCAGGTTTAATGGACTGCTTCAGTGTGGTACCACTTTACTACGTGATCCAAAGCAGAAAAAACCCTCGATCAGGCCAACATGTATGTTAAAACTGCGAATGTATGACCCTGATGAGGGCAAATCCCTGGCCTAACCTAGACATAACATGCGTTGTCCTCTAAAATATTGATGGAAACCATATTTAATTGACTGTTTCAGTGTTGTACTTCATTACTACGTGATGCAATCCAGGAAAAGCCCAGGATCTAGCCATCAAGTATGAGAAATATGCGAAAGAATGAGCCTGATGAGAGCAAATCCCAGACCTAACCTAGACCTAGCATGAATTATTCTCTTAAATATTGATCGAAACCAGGTTTAATTGACTGTTTCAGTGTGGTACCACATTACTACGTGATCTAATGCAGAAAAAACCCTCGATCAGGTCAACATGCATGTTAAAACTGAGAAAGTATGAGCCTGATGAGGGCAAATCCCAGACCTATCCCAGACCTAACATGCGTTATCCTCAAAAATATTAATCGAAACTAGGTTTAGTCGACTGTTTCAGTGTGGTACCACATTACTACGTGATCCAAACCAGAAAAAAACCCAGGATCTTGTCAACGAGTATGTGAAGTGTGCGAAAGTATGAGTCTGATGAGGGATAATCCCAGACCTATCCCAGACCTAACTTGCGTTATCCGCTAAAATAGTGATCGAAACCAGGTTTAATTGACTGTTTTAGTTGTGGTACCACTTTACTACGTGATCCAAAGCAGAAAAAACTCTTGATCAGGTCAACATGCATGTTAAAACTGCGAAAGTATGACCCTGATGAGGGCAAATCCCAGGCCTAACCTCGACCTAACATGCGTTATCTCCTAAAATATTGAGCGAAACCAGGTTTAATTGACTGTTTCAGTGTGGTACCACATTACTACGTGATCCAATCCAGGAATAGCCCAGGATCTAGCCATGAAGTATGGGAAATATGCGAAAGTATGAGCCTGATGAGGGCAAATCCTAGACCTAACCCAGAACTAACATACGTTGTCCTCTAAAATATTTATCAAGACCAGGTTTAATTGATTGTTTCAGTGTGGTCCGACATTACTACCTGATCCAAACCAGAAAAAACCCAGGATCCGTTCAACAAGTATGTGAAGAATGCGAAAGTATGAGTCTGAAGAGTGAAAATCCCAGGCCTAACCTAGACCTAACATGCGTTATCCTCAAAAATATTGATCGAAACCAGGTTTAATGGACTGTTTCAGTGTGCTACCACATTACTACGAGATCCAAACCAGAAAAAACCCAGGATCCGTTCAACAAGTATGTGAAGAATGCAAAAGTATGTGTCTGATGAGGGCAAATCACAGGCCTAACCTAGACCTAACATGCGTACCCTCAAAAATATTTATCGAAACCAGGTTTAATCGACTGTTTCACTGTGGTACCACACTACTACGTGATCCAAACCAGAAAAATACCCAGGATCTGTTCAACAAGTATGTGAAGAACGCGGAAATATGACCCTGATGAGGGCAAATCCCAGGCCTAACCTAGACATAACATGCGTACCCTCAAAAATATTTATCGAAACCAGGTTTAATCGACTGTTTCACTGTGGTACCACACTACTACGTGATCCAAACCAGAAAAATACCCAGGATCTGTTCAACAAGTATGTGAAGAACGCGGAAATATGACCCTGATGAGGGCAAATCCCAGGCCTAACCTAGACCTAACATGCGTACCCTCAAAAATATTTATCGAAACCAGGTTTAATCGACTGTTTCACTGTGGTACCACACTACTACGTGATCCAAACCAGAAAAAACCCAGGATCCGTTCAACAAGTATGTGAAGAATGCGAAAGTATGAGCCTGATGAGGGCAAATCCTAGACCTAACCCAGACCTAACATGCGTTATCCTCTAAAATATTTATCAAGACCAGGTTTAATTGAATGTTTCAGTGCGGCACCACATTACTGTGTGTCCAAACCTGAAAAAACCCAGGATCTGTTCAACAAGTATGTGGAGAATGCGAAAGCATGTGTCTGATGAGGGCAAATCCCAGGCCTAACCTAGACATAACATGCGTTATCCTCTAAAATATTGATCGAAACCAGGTTTAATGGACTGTTTCAGTGTGCTACCACATTACTACGAGATCCAAACCAGAAAAAACCCAGGATCCGTTCAACAAGTATGTGAAGAATGCGAAAGTATGTGTCTGATGAGGGCAAATCACAGGCCTAACCTAGACCTAACATGCGTACCCTCAAAAATATTTATCGAAACCAGGTTTAATCGACTGTTTCACTGTGGTACCACACTACTACGTGATCCAAACCAGAAAAATACCCAGGATCTGTTCAACAAGTATGTGAAGAACGCGGAAATATGACCCTGATGAGGGCAAATCCCAGGCCTAACCTAGACCTAACATGCGTACCCTCAAAAATATTTATCGAAACCAGGTTTAATCGACTGTTTCACTGTGGTACCACACTACTACGTGATCCAAACCAGAAAAATACCCAGGATCTGTTCAACAAGTATGTGAAGAACGCGGAAATATGACCCTGATGAGGGCAAATCCCAGGCCTAACCTAGACCTAACATGCGTACCCTCAAAAATATTTATCAAAACCAGGTTTAATCGACTGTTTCACTGTGGTACCACACTACTACGTGATCCAAACCAGAAAAAACCCAGGATCCGTTCAACAAGTATGTGAAGAATGCGAAAGTATGAGCCTGATGAGGGCAAATCCTAGACCTAACCCAGACCTAACATGCGTTATCCTCTAAAATATTTATCAAGACCAGGTTTAATTGAATGTTTCAGTGCGGTACCACATTACTGTGTGTCCAAACCTGAAAAAACCCAGGATCTGTTCAACAAGTATGTGGAGAATGCGAAAGCATGTGTCTGATGAGGGCAAATCCCAGGCCTAACCTGGACATAACATGCGTTATCCTCTAAAATATTGATCGAAACCAGGTTTAATGGACTGTTTCAGTGTGCTACCACATTACTACGAGATCCAAACCAGAAAAAACCCAGGATCCGTTCAACAAGTATGTGAAGAATGCGAAAGTATGTGTCTGATGAGGGCAAATCACAGGCCTAACCTAGACATAACATGCGTTATCCTCAAAAATATTAATCGAAACCAGGTTTAATGGACTGTTTCAGTGTGGTACCACATTACTACGTGATCCAAACCAGAAAAAGCCCAGAATCTGGCCATCAACTATGAGAAATATGCGAAAGTACGATCCTGATGAGAGCAAATCCCAGACCTAACCAAGACCTAACATGCGTTATTCTCTAAAATACTGATCGAAACCAGGTTTAATGGACTGTTCCAGTGTGGTACCACATTACTACATGATCGAAACCGGAAAAAACCCAGGATCTGTTCAACAAGTATGTGAAAAACGCGAAACTATGAGCGTGATAAGGGCAAATCCCAGACCTATCCTAGACCTAACATGAGTTATCCTCTAAGATATTGATCGAAACCAGGTTTAATCGACTATTTCTGTGTGGTGCCACATTACTACGTGATCCAAACCAGAAAAATACCCAGGGTCCGTACAACAGGTATGTGAAGAACGCGAAAATATGACCCTGATGATGGCAAATCCCAGACCTATACCAGACCTAACTAGCGTTATCATCTAAGATATTGATCGAAACCAGGTTTAATCGACTGTTTCAGTGTGGTACCACATTACTACGTGATCCAAACCAGTAAAAGCACAGAATCTGGCCATCAAGTATGAGAAATTTGCGAAAGTATGAGCCTGATGAGGGCAAATCCTAGACCTAACCCAGACCTAACATGCGTTATCCTCTAAAATATTTATCAAGACCAGGTTTAATTGAATGTTTCAGTGTGGTACCACATTTCTACGTGATCCAATCCAGAAATAGCACAGGATCTAGCCATGAAGTATGAGAAATATGCGAAAGTATGTGTCTGATGAGGGCAAATCCCAGGCCTAACCTAGACATAACATGCGTTATCCTCTAAAATATTGATCGAAACCAGGTTTAATCGACTGTTTCAGTGTGGTACCACATTACTACGTGATCCAAACCAGTAAAAGCACAGAATCTGGCCATCAAGTATGAGAAATTTGCGAAAGTATGAGCCTGATGAGGGCAAATCCTAGACCTAACCCAGACCTAACATGCGTTATCCTCTAAAATATTTATCAAGACCAGGTGTAATTGAATGTTTCAGTGTGGTACCACATTTCTACGTGATCCAATCCAGAAATAGCACAGGATCTAGCCATGAAGTATGAGAAATATGCGAAAGTATGTGTCTGATGAGGGAAAATCCCAGGCCTAACCTAGACCAAACATGCGTTACCCTCAAAAATATTTATCAAGACCAGGTTTAATTGAATGTTTCAGTGTGGCACCACATTACTACAGGATCCAAACTAGAAAAAGTCCAGAATCTGGCCATCAAGTATGAGAAATATGCGAAAGTACGAGCCTGATGAGAGCAAATCCCAGACCTAACCAAGACCTATCATGCGTTATTCTCTAAAATATTGATCGAAACCGGGTTTAATGGACTGTTTGAGTGAGGTACCACATTACTACGTGATCCAAACCAGAAAAAACCCAGGATCTGTTCAACAGGTATGTGAAAAACGCGAAACTATGAGCCTGATGAGGGCAAATCCCAGACCCATCCCAGACCTAACATGCGTTATTGTCAAAATATTTATCAAGACCAGGATTAATTGAATGTTTCAGTGTGGTACCACATTACTACGTGATCCAAACCACAAAAAACCCAGGATCTGTTCAACATGTATGTGGAAAATGCGAAAGTATGTGTCTGATGAGGGCAAATCCCAGGCCTAACCTAGACAGAACATGCGTTATCCTCTAAAATATTGATCGAAACCAGGTTTAATCGACTGTTTCAGTGTGGTACCACATTACTACGTGATCCAAAACAGAAAAAACCCAGGATCTGTTCAACAAGTATGTGAAAAACGCGAAACTATGAGCCTGATGAGGGCAAATCCCAGACCTATACCAGACCTAACTTGCGTTGACCTCTAAAATAACGATGGAAACCAGGTTGAATTGACTGTTTCAGTGTGGTACCACATTACTACGTGATCCAATTCAGAAAAAGCCGTGGCTCTAGCCATCAAGTATGAGAAATATGCGAAAGTATGAGCCTGATGTGGGCAAATCCTAGACCTAACCCAGACCTAACATGCGTTATCCTTTAAAATATTTATCAAGACCAGGTTTAATTGAATGTTTCAGTGTGGTACCACATTACTACGTGATCCAAACCTGAAAAAACCCAGGATCTGTTCAACAAGTATGTGGAGAATGCGAACGTATGTGTCTGATGAGGGCAAATCACAGGCCTAACCTAGACATAACTTGCGTTATCCTCAAAAATATTGATCGAAACCAGGTTTAATGGACTGTTTCAGTGTGGAACCACATTACTACGGGATCCAAACCAGAAAAAGCACATAATCAGGTCATCAAGTATGAGAAATTTGCGAAAGTACGAGCCTGATGAGTGCAAATCCCAGACCTAACCTAGACCTAACATGAGTAATTCTCAAAAATATTGATCGAAACCAGGTTTAATCGACTGTTTCAGTGTGGTACCACATTACTACGTGATCCAAACCAGAAAAAACCCAGGATACGTTCAACAAGTATGTGAAGAATGCGAAAGTATGTGTCTGATGAGGGAAAATCCCAGGCCTAACTTAGACCTAACATGCGTTATCCTCTAAAATATCGATCGCAACTGCGTTTCATTTACTGTTTCAGTGTGGTACCACATTACTACGTGATCCAATCCAGAAAAAGTCCTGGATCTAGCCATCAAGTATGAGAAATATGCGAAAGTATGAGCCTGATGAGGGCAAATCCTAGACCTAACCCAGACCTAACATGCGTTATCCTCTAAAATATTTATCAAGACCAGGTTTAATTGAATGTTTCAGTGTGGTACCACATTACTACGTGATCCAAACCTGAAAAAACCCAGGATCCGTTCAACAAGTATGTGAAGAATGCGAAAGTATGAGCCTGATGAGGGCAAATCCTAGACCTAACCCAGACCTAACATGCGTTATCCTCTAAAATATTTATCAAGACCAGGTTTAATTGAATGTTTCAGTGCGGTACCACATTACTATGTGTCCAAACCTGAAAAAACCCAGGATCTGTTCAACAAGTATGTGGAGAATGCGAAAGCATGTGTCTGATGAGGGCAAATCCCAGGCCTAACCTAGACATAACATGCGTTATCCTCTAAAATATTGATCGAAACCAGGTTTAATCGACTGTTTCAGTGTGGTACCACACTACTACGTGACGCAATCCAGAAAAAACCCAGGATCTGTTCAACAAGTATTTGAAAAACGCGAAACTATGAGCCTGATGAGGGAAAATCCCAGACCTATCCCAGACCTAACTTGCGTTATCCTCAAAAATATTGATCGAAACCAGGTTTAATCGACTGTTTCAGTGCGGTACCGCACTACTACGTGACCCAATCCAGAAAAAACCCAGGATCCGTTCAACAAGTATGAGAAGAATGCGAAAGTATGAGTCTGATGAGTGAAAATTCCACGCCTAACCTAGACCTAACATGCGTTATCCTCAAAAATATTGATCGAAACCTGGTTTAATCGACTGTTTCAGTGTGGTACCACACTACTACGTGATCCAAACCAGAAAATAAACCAGGATCTGTTCAACGAGTATGTGAAGTGTGCGGAAGTATGAGTCTGATGAGGGCAAATCGCAGACCTATCCCAGACCTAACATGCGTTATCCTCTAAAATATTTATCAAGACCAGGTTTAATTGATTGTTTCAGTGTGGTCCCACATTACTACGTGATCCAAACCAGAAAAAACCCAGGATCCGTTCAACAAGTATGTGAAGAATGCGAAAGCATGAGTCTGATGAGTGAAAATCCCAGACCTAACCTAGACCTAACATGCGTTATCCTCTAAAATGTTGATCCAAACCAGGTTTAATGGACTGTTTCAGTGTGGTACCACACTACTACGTGATCCAAACCAGAAAAAACCCAGGATCTGTTCAACAAGTATGTGAAAAACGCGAAAGTATGAGCCTGATGTGGGCAAATCCCAGACCTATCCCAGACCTAACTTGCGTTGTCCTCTAAGATATTGATGGAAACCAGGTTTAATTGACTGTTTCAGTGTTGTACTTCATTACTACGTGATGCAATCCAGAAAAAGCCCAGGATCTAGCCATCAAGTATGGGAAATATGCGAAAGAATGAGCCTGATGAGAGTAAATCCCAGACCTAACCTAGACCTAACATGAATTATTCTCTAATATATTGATCGAAACCAAGTTTAATTGACTGTTTCAGTGTGGTCCCACATTACTACGTGATCCAAACCAGAAAAAACCCAGGATCCGTTCAACAAGTATGTGAATAATGCGAAAGTATGAGTCTGATGAGTGAAAATCCCAGGCCTAACCTAGACCTAACATGCGTTATCCTCAAAAATATTGATCGAAACCTGGTTTAATCGACTGTTTCAGTGTGGTACCACATTACTATGCGATCCAAACCAGAAAATAACACAGGATCTGTCAAACGAGTATGTGAAGTGTGCGAAAGTATGAGCCTGATGAGAGCAAATCCCAGACCTAACCTAGACCTAACATGAATTATTCTCTAAAATATTGATCGAAACCAGGTTTAATTGACTGTTTCAGTGTGGTTCCACATTACTACGTGATCCAAACCAGAAAAAGCCCAGGATCAGTTCAGCAAGTATGTGAAAAACGCGAAAGTATGAGCCTGATGAGGGCGAATCCCAGACCTATGCCAGACCTAACTTGCGTTATCCTCTAAAATATTGATCGAAACCAGGTTTAATTGACTGTTTCAGCGTGGTACCACATTACTACGTGATACAATCCAGAAACAGCCCAGGATCTAGCCATGAATTATGAGAAATATGCGAAAGTATGAGCCT
The DNA here is from genome assembly GCF_051014445.1 of Colletes latitarsis. Lineage (NCBI taxonomy): Eukaryota > Metazoa > Arthropoda > Insecta > Hymenoptera > Colletidae > Colletes > Colletes latitarsis. The sequence continues at coordinate 338,169 of NC_135142.1, forward strand.
GATGAGGGCAAATCTTAGACTTAACCCAAACCTAACATGCGTTATCCTCTAAAATATTTATCAAGATCAGGTTTAATCGAATGTTTCAGTGTGGTACCACATTACTACGTGAACCAAACCAGAAAAAACCCAGGATCCGTTCAACAAGTATGTGAAGAATGCGAAAGTATGAGTCTGATGAGTGAAAATCCCAGGGCTAACCTAGACCTAACATGCGTTATCCTCTAAAATATTGATCCAAACCAGGTTTAATGGACTGTTTCAGTGTGGTACCACTTTACTACGTGATCCAAAGCAGAAAAAACCCTCGATCAGGTCAACATGTATGTTAAAACTGCGAAAGTATGACCCTGATGAGGGAAAATACCAGGCCTAACCTAGACCTAACATGCGTTGTCCTCTAAAATATTGATGGAAACCAGGTTTAATCGACTGTTTCAGCGTGGTGCCACATTACTATGTGATACAATCCAGAAACAGCCCAGGATCTAGCCATGAAGTATGAGAAATATGCGAAAGTATGAGCCTGATGAGGGCAAATCCCAGGCCTAACTTAGACCTAACATGAATTATTCTCTAAAACATTGATCGAAACCAGATTTAATTGACTGTTTCAGTGTTGTACTTCATTACTACGTGGTGCAATCCAGAAAAAGCCCAGGATCTGGCCATCAAGTATAAGAGATATGCGAAAGAATGAGCCTGATGAGAGCAAATCCCAGACCTAACCCAGACCTAACATGAATTATTCTCTAAAATATTCATCGAAACCAGGTTTAATTGACTGTTTCAGTGTGGTACCACATTACTACGTGATCCAATCCAGCAATAGCCCAGGATCCAGCCATGAAGTATGAGAAATATGCGAAAGTTTGAGCTTGACGAGTGCAAATCCTAGACCTAACCCAGACCTAACATGCGTTATCCTCTAAAATATTTATCAAGACCAGGTTTAATTGATTGTTTCAGTGTGGTCCCATATTACTACGTGATCCAAACCAGAAAAAACCCAGGATCCGTTCAACAAGTATGTGAAGTATGCGAAAGTATGAGTCTGATGAGTGAAAATCCCAGACCTATCCCAGACCAAACTTGCGTTATCCTCTGAAATATTGATCGAAACCAGGTTTAATCGACTGTTTCAGTGAGGTACCACATTGCTACGTGATCCAAACCAGAAAAAACCCAGGATCAGTTCAACAAGTATGTGAAAAACGCGAAAGTATGAGCCTGATGAGGGCGAATCCCAGACCTATCCCAGACCTAACTTGCGTTATCCTCTAAAATATTGATCGAAACCAGGTTTAATTGACTGTTTCAGCATGGTACCACATTACTACGTGATACAATCCAGAAACAGCCCAGGATCTAGCCATGAAGTATGAGAAATATACGAAAGTACGAGCCTGATGGGGGCAAATCCTAGACCTAACCCAAACCTAACATCCGTTATCCTCTAAAATATTGATCCAAACCAGGTTTAATGGACTGCTTCAGTGTGGTACCACTTTACTACGTGATCCAAAGCAGAAAAAACCCTCGATCAGGCCAACATGTATGTTAAAACTGCGAATGTATGAGCCTGATGAGGGCAAATGCCAGACCTATCCCAGACCAAACTTGCGTTATCCTCTAAAATATTTATCAAGACCAGGTTTAATTGATTGTTTCAGTGTGGTCCCACATTACTACGTGATCCAAACCAGAAAAAACCCAGGATCCGTTCAACAAGTATGTGAAGAATGCAAAAGTATGAGTCTGATGAGTGAAAATCCCAGACCTATCCTAGACCTACCATGCGTTATCCTCAAAAATATTGATCGAAACCTGGTTTAATCGACTGTTTCAGTGTGGTACCACATTACTACCTGACCCAAACCAGAAAAAACCCAGGATCTGTTCAACAAGTATGTGAAGAATGCGAAAGTATGAGTCTGATGAGTGAAAATCCCAGACCTATCCCAGACCAAACTTGCGTTATCCTCTGAAATATTGATCGAAACCAGGTTTAATCGACTGTTTCAGTGTGGTACCACATTGCTACGTGATCCAAACCAGAAAAAACCCAGGATCAGTTCAACAAGTATGTGAAAAACGCGAAAGTATGAGCCTGATGAGGGCGAATCCCAGACCTATCCCAGACCTAACTTGCGTTATCCTCTAAAATATTGATAGAAACCAGGTTTAATTGACTGTTTCAGCATGGTACCACATTACTACGTGATACAATCCAGAAACAGCCCAGGATCTAGCCATGAAGTATGAGAAATATGCGAAAGTACGAGCCTGATGGGGGCAAATCCTAGACCTAACCCAAACCTAACATCCGTTATCCTCTAAAATATTGATCCAAACCAGGTTTAATGGACTGCTTCAGTGTGGTACCACTTTACTACGTGATCCAAAGCAGAAAAAACCCTCGATCAGGCCAACATGTATGTTAAAACTGCGAATGTATGACCCTGATGAGGGCAAATCCCTGGCCTAACCTAGACATAACATGCGTTGTCCTCTAAAATATTGATGGAAACCATATTTAATTGACTGTTTCAGTGTTGTACTTCATTACTACGTGATGCAATCCAGGAAAAGCCCAGGATCTAGCCATCAAGTATGAGAAATATGCGAAAGAATGAGCCTGATGAGAGCAAATCCCAGACCTAACCTAGACCTAGCATGAATTATTCTCTTAAATATTGATCGAAACCAGGTTTAATTGACTGTTTCAGTGTGGTACCACATTACTACGTGATCTAATGCAGAAAAAACCCTCGATCAGGTCAACATGCATGTTAAAACTGAGAAAGTATGAGCCTGATGAGGGCAAATCCCAGACCTATCCCAGACCTAACATGCGTTATCCTCAAAAATATTAATCGAAACTAGGTTTAGTCGACTGTTTCAGTGTGGTACCACATTACTACGTGATCCAAACCAGAAAAAAACCCAGGATCTTGTCAACGAGTATGTGAAGTGTGCGAAAGTATGAGTCTGATGAGGGATAATCCCAGACCTATCCCAGACCTAACTTGCGTTATCCGCTAAAATAGTGATCGAAACCAGGTTTAATTGACTGTTTTAGTTGTGGTACCACTTTACTACGTGATCCAAAGCAGAAAAAACTCTTGATCAGGTCAACATGCATGTTAAAACTGCGAAAGTATGACCCTGATGAGGGCAAATCCCAGGCCTAACCTCGACCTAACATGCGTTATCTCCTAAAATATTGAGCGAAACCAGGTTTAATTGACTGTTTCAGTGTGGTACCACATTACTACGTGATCCAATCCAGGAATAGCCCAGGATCTAGCCATGAAGTATGGGAAATATGCGAAAGTATGAGCCTGATGAGGGCAAATCCTAGACCTAACCCAGAACTAACATACGTTGTCCTCTAAAATATTTATCAAGACCAGGTTTAATTGATTGTTTCAGTGTGGTCCGACATTACTACCTGATCCAAACCAGAAAAAACCCAGGATCCGTTCAACAAGTATGTGAAGAATGCGAAAGTATGAGTCTGAAGAGTGAAAATCCCAGGCCTAACCTAGACCTAACATGCGTTATCCTCAAAAATATTGATCGAAACCAGGTTTAATGGACTGTTTCAGTGTGCTACCACATTACTACGAGATCCAAACCAGAAAAAACCCAGGATCCGTTCAACAAGTATGTGAAGAATGCAAAAGTATGTGTCTGATGAGGGCAAATCACAGGCCTAACCTAGACCTAACATGCGTACCCTCAAAAATATTTATCGAAACCAGGTTTAATCGACTGTTTCACTGTGGTACCACACTACTACGTGATCCAAACCAGAAAAATACCCAGGATCTGTTCAACAAGTATGTGAAGAACGCGGAAATATGACCCTGATGAGGGCAAATCCCAGGCCTAACCTAGACATAACATGCGTACCCTCAAAAATATTTATCGAAACCAGGTTTAATCGACTGTTTCACTGTGGTACCACACTACTACGTGATCCAAACCAGAAAAATACCCAGGATCTGTTCAACAAGTATGTGAAGAACGCGGAAATATGACCCTGATGAGGGCAAATCCCAGGCCTAACCTAGACCTAACATGCGTACCCTCAAAAATATTTATCGAAACCAGGTTTAATCGACTGTTTCACTGTGGTACCACACTACTACGTGATCCAAACCAGAAAAAACCCAGGATCCGTTCAACAAGTATGTGAAGAATGCGAAAGTATGAGCCTGATGAGGGCAAATCCTAGACCTAACCCAGACCTAACATGCGTTATCCTCTAAAATATTTATCAAGACCAGGTTTAATTGAATGTTTCAGTGCGGCACCACATTACTGTGTGTCCAAACCTGAAAAAACCCAGGATCTGTTCAACAAGTATGTGGAGAATGCGAAAGCATGTGTCTGATGAGGGCAAATCCCAGGCCTAACCTAGACATAACATGCGTTATCCTCTAAAATATTGATCGAAACCAGGTTTAATGGACTGTTTCAGTGTGCTACCACATTACTACGAGATCCAAACCAGAAAAAACCCAGGATCCGTTCAACAAGTATGTGAAGAATGCGAAAGTATGTGTCTGATGAGGGCAAATCACAGGCCTAACCTAGACCTAACATGCGTACCCTCAAAAATATTTATCGAAACCAGGTTTAATCGACTGTTTCACTGTGGTACCACACTACTACGTGATCCAAACCAGAAAAATACCCAGGATCTGTTCAACAAGTATGTGAAGAACGCGGAAATATGACCCTGATGAGGGCAAATCCCAGGCCTAACCTAGACCTAACATGCGTACCCTCAAAAATATTTATCGAAACCAGGTTTAATCGACTGTTTCACTGTGGTACCACACTACTACGTGATCCAAACCAGAAAAATACCCAGGATCTGTTCAACAAGTATGTGAAGAACGCGGAAATATGACCCTGATGAGGGCAAATCCCAGGCCTAACCTAGACCTAACATGCGTACCCTCAAAAATATTTATCAAAACCAGGTTTAATCGACTGTTTCACTGTGGTACCACACTACTACGTGATCCAAACCAGAAAAAACCCAGGATCCGTTCAACAAGTATGTGAAGAATGCGAAAGTATGAGCCTGATGAGGGCAAATCCTAGACCTAACCCAGACCTAACATGCGTTATCCTCTAAAATATTTATCAAGACCAGGTTTAATTGAATGTTTCAGTGCGGTACCACATTACTGTGTGTCCAAACCTGAAAAAACCCAGGATCTGTTCAACAAGTATGTGGAGAATGCGAAAGCATGTGTCTGATGAGGGCAAATCCCAGGCCTAACCTGGACATAACATGCGTTATCCTCTAAAATATTGATCGAAACCAGGTTTAATGGACTGTTTCAGTGTGCTACCACATTACTACGAGATCCAAACCAGAAAAAACCCAGGATCCGTTCAACAAGTATGTGAAGAATGCGAAAGTATGTGTCTGATGAGGGCAAATCACAGGCCTAACCTAGACATAACATGCGTTATCCTCAAAAATATTAATCGAAACCAGGTTTAATGGACTGTTTCAGTGTGGTACCACATTACTACGTGATCCAAACCAGAAAAAGCCCAGAATCTGGCCATCAACTATGAGAAATATGCGAAAGTACGATCCTGATGAGAGCAAATCCCAGACCTAACCAAGACCTAACATGCGTTATTCTCTAAAATACTGATCGAAACCAGGTTTAATGGACTGTTCCAGTGTGGTACCACATTACTACATGATCGAAACCGGAAAAAACCCAGGATCTGTTCAACAAGTATGTGAAAAACGCGAAACTATGAGCGTGATAAGGGCAAATCCCAGACCTATCCTAGACCTAACATGAGTTATCCTCTAAGATATTGATCGAAACCAGGTTTAATCGACTATTTCTGTGTGGTGCCACATTACTACGTGATCCAAACCAGAAAAATACCCAGGGTCCGTACAACAGGTATGTGAAGAACGCGAAAATATGACCCTGATGATGGCAAATCCCAGACCTATACCAGACCTAACTAGCGTTATCATCTAAGATATTGATCGAAACCAGGTTTAATCGACTGTTTCAGTGTGGTACCACATTACTACGTGATCCAAACCAGTAAAAGCACAGAATCTGGCCATCAAGTATGAGAAATTTGCGAAAGTATGAGCCTGATGAGGGCAAATCCTAGACCTAACCCAGACCTAACATGCGTTATCCTCTAAAATATTTATCAAGACCAGGTTTAATTGAATGTTTCAGTGTGGTACCACATTTCTACGTGATCCAATCCAGAAATAGCACAGGATCTAGCCATGAAGTATGAGAAATATGCGAAAGTATGTGTCTGATGAGGGCAAATCCCAGGCCTAACCTAGACATAACATGCGTTATCCTCTAAAATATTGATCGAAACCAGGTTTAATCGACTGTTTCAGTGTGGTACCACATTACTACGTGATCCAAACCAGTAAAAGCACAGAATCTGGCCATCAAGTATGAGAAATTTGCGAAAGTATGAGCCTGATGAGGGCAAATCCTAGACCTAACCCAGACCTAACATGCGTTATCCTCTAAAATATTTATCAAGACCAGGTGTAATTGAATGTTTCAGTGTGGTACCACATTTCTACGTGATCCAATCCAGAAATAGCACAGGATCTAGCCATGAAGTATGAGAAATATGCGAAAGTATGTGTCTGATGAGGGAAAATCCCAGGCCTAACCTAGACCAAACATGCGTTACCCTCAAAAATATTTATCAAGACCAGGTTTAATTGAATGTTTCAGTGTGGCACCACATTACTACAGGATCCAAACTAGAAAAAGTCCAGAATCTGGCCATCAAGTATGAGAAATATGCGAAAGTACGAGCCTGATGAGAGCAAATCCCAGACCTAACCAAGACCTATCATGCGTTATTCTCTAAAATATTGATCGAAACCGGGTTTAATGGACTGTTTGAGTGAGGTACCACATTACTACGTGATCCAAACCAGAAAAAACCCAGGATCTGTTCAACAGGTATGTGAAAAACGCGAAACTATGAGCCTGATGAGGGCAAATCCCAGACCCATCCCAGACCTAACATGCGTTATTGTCAAAATATTTATCAAGACCAGGATTAATTGAATGTTTCAGTGTGGTACCACATTACTACGTGATCCAAACCACAAAAAACCCAGGATCTGTTCAACATGTATGTGGAAAATGCGAAAGTATGTGTCTGATGAGGGCAAATCCCAGGCCTAACCTAGACAGAACATGCGTTATCCTCTAAAATATTGATCGAAACCAGGTTTAATCGACTGTTTCAGTGTGGTACCACATTACTACGTGATCCAAAACAGAAAAAACCCAGGATCTGTTCAACAAGTATGTGAAAAACGCGAAACTATGAGCCTGATGAGGGCAAATCCCAGACCTATACCAGACCTAACTTGCGTTGACCTCTAAAATAACGATGGAAACCAGGTTGAATTGACTGTTTCAGTGTGGTACCACATTACTACGTGATCCAATTCAGAAAAAGCCGTGGCTCTAGCCATCAAGTATGAGAAATATGCGAAAGTATGAGCCTGATGTGGGCAAATCCTAGACCTAACCCAGACCTAACATGCGTTATCCTTTAAAATATTTATCAAGACCAGGTTTAATTGAATGTTTCAGTGTGGTACCACATTACTACGTGATCCAAACCTGAAAAAACCCAGGATCTGTTCAACAAGTATGTGGAGAATGCGAACGTATGTGTCTGATGAGGGCAAATCACAGGCCTAACCTAGACATAACTTGCGTTATCCTCAAAAATATTGATCGAAACCAGGTTTAATGGACTGTTTCAGTGTGGAACCACATTACTACGGGATCCAAACCAGAAAAAGCACATAATCAGGTCATCAAGTATGAGAAATTTGCGAAAGTACGAGCCTGATGAGTGCAAATCCCAGACCTAACCTAGACCTAACATGAGTAATTCTCAAAAATATTGATCGAAACCAGGTTTAATCGACTGTTTCAGTGTGGTACCACATTACTACGTGATCCAAACCAGAAAAAACCCAGGATACGTTCAACAAGTATGTGAAGAATGCGAAAGTATGTGTCTGATGAGGGAAAATCCCAGGCCTAACTTAGACCTAACATGCGTTATCCTCTAAAATATCGATCGCAACTGCGTTTCATTTACTGTTTCAGTGTGGTACCACATTACTACGTGATCCAATCCAGAAAAAGTCCTGGATCTAGCCATCAAGTATGAGAAATATGCGAAAGTATGAGCCTGATGAGGGCAAATCCTAGACCTAACCCAGACCTAACATGCGTTATCCTCTAAAATATTTATCAAGACCAGGTTTAATTGAATGTTTCAGTGTGGTACCACATTACTACGTGATCCAAACCTGAAAAAACCCAGGATCCGTTCAACAAGTATGTGAAGAATGCGAAAGTATGAGCCTGATGAGGGCAAATCCTAGACCTAACCCAGACCTAACATGCGTTATCCTCTAAAATATTTATCAAGACCAGGTTTAATTGAATGTTTCAGTGCGGTACCACATTACTATGTGTCCAAACCTGAAAAAACCCAGGATCTGTTCAACAAGTATGTGGAGAATGCGAAAGCATGTGTCTGATGAGGGCAAATCCCAGGCCTAACCTAGACATAACATGCGTTATCCTCTAAAATATTGATCGAAACCAGGTTTAATGGACTGTTTCAGTGTGCTACCACATTACTACGAGATCCAAACCAGAAAAAACCCAGGATCCGTTCAACAAGTATGTGAAGAATGCGAAAGTATGTGTCTGATGGGGGCAAATCAAAGGGCTAACCTGGACATAACATGCGTTATCCTCAAAAATATTGATCGAAACCAGGTTTAACGGACTGTTTCAGTGTGGTACCACATTATTACGTGATCCAAACCAGGAAAAGCCCAGAATCTGGCCATCAACTATCAGAAATATGCGAAAGTACGAGCCTGATGAGAGCAAATCCCAGCCTAACCAAGACCTAACATGCGTTATTCTCTAAAATACTGATCGAAACCAGGTTTAATGGACTGTTCCAGTGTGGTACCACATTACTACATGATCGAAACCAGAAAAAACCCAGGATCTGTTCAACAAGTATGTGAAAAACGCGAAACTATGAGCGTGATAAGGGCAAATCCCAGACCTATCCTAGACCTAACATGAGTTATCCTCTAAGATATTGATCGAAACCAGGTATAATCGACTATTTCTGTGTGGTGCCACATTACTACGTGATCCAAACCAGAAAAATACCCAGGGTCCGTTCAACAAGTATGTGAAGAATGCGAAAGTATGTGTCTGATGAGGGTAGATCCCAGGCCTAACCTAGACAGAACATGCGTTGTCCTCTAATATATTGATAGAAACCAGGTTTAATGGACTGTTTCAGTGTGGTACCACATTACTACGGGATCCCAACCAGAAAAAGCACAGAATCAGGCCATCAAGTATGAGAAATTTGCGAAAGTACGAGCCTGATGAGAGCAAATCCCAGACCTGTCCCAGACCCAACATGCGTTATCCTCTAAAACATTTATCAAGACCAGGTTTAATTGAATGTTTCAGTGTGGTACCGCATTACTACGTGATCCAAACCACAAAAGACCCAGGTTCCGTTCAACAAGTATGTGACGAATGCGAAAGTATGTGTCTGATGAGGGCAAATCCCAGGCCTAACCTAGATCTAACATGCGTTATCCTCAAAAATATTGATAGGAACCAGGTTTAATCGACTATTTCAGTGTGGTACCACATTACTACGTGATCCAAACCAGAAAAAGCCCAGAATCTGGCCATCAACTATGAGAAATATGCGAAAGTACGAGCCTGATGAGAGCAAATCCCAGACCTAACCAAGACCTAACATGCGTTATTCTCTAAAATATTGATCGAAACCAGGTTTAATGGACTGTTTCAGTGTGATACCTCATTACTACGTGATCCAAACCAGAAAAAACCCAGGATCCGTTCAACAAGTATGTGAAGAATGCGAAAGTATGAGTCTGATGAAGGAAAATCCCAGACCTAACCAGGACCTAACATGAGTTATTCTCTAAAATATAGATCGAAACCAGGTTTAATGGACTGTTTCAGTGTGCTACCACATTACTACGTGATTCAAACCAGAAAAAACCCAGGATCCGTTCAACAAGTATGTGAAGAATGCGAAAGTATGTGTCGGATGAGGGAGAATCCCAGTCCTAACCTAGACCTAACATGCGTTATCCTCTAAAATATTGATCGAAAGCAGGTTTAATGGACTGTTTCAGTGTGGCACCACATCACTACGTGATCCAAACGAGAAAAATACCCAGGATCCGTTCAACAAGTATGTGAAGAATGCGAAAGTATGTGTCTGGTGAGGGCAAATCACAGGCCTACCCTAGACATAACATGCGTTATCCTCAAAAATATTAATCGAAACCAGGTTTAATGGACTGTTTCAGTGTGATACCTCATTACTACGTGATCCAAACCAGAAAAAACCCAGGATCCGTTCAACAAGTATGTGAAGAATGCGAAAGTATGAGTCTGATGAAGGAAAATCCCAGACCTAACCCGGACCTAACATGAGTTATTCTCTAAAATATTGATCGAAACCAGGTTTAACCGACTGTTTCAGTGTGGTACCACATTATTGCGTGATCCAAACCAGAAAATACCCAGGATCTGTTCAACAAGTATGTGAAGAACGCGGAAATATGACCCTGATGAGGGCAAATCCCGGGCCTAACCTAGACCTAACATGCGTTATCCTCAAAAATATTGATCGAAACCAGGTTTAATCGACTGCTTCAGTGTGGTACCACATTACTACCTGATCCTTTCCAGAAAAAGCCCTGGGTCTAGCCATCAAGTATGAGAAATATGCGAAGGTATGAGCCTGATGTGGGCAAATCCTAGACCTAACCCAGACCTAACATGCGTTATCCTCTAAAATATTTATCAAGACCAGGTTTAATTGAATGTTTCAGTGTGGTACCACATTACTACGTGATCCAAACCTGAAAAAACCCAGGATCTGTTCAACAAGTATGTGGAGATTGCGAAAGTATGTGTCTGATGAGGGCAAATCACAGGCCTAACGTAGACATAACATGCGTTATCCTCTAAAATATTGATCGAAAGCAGGTTTAATGGACTGTTTCAGTGTGGCACCACATCACTACGTGATCCAAACGAGAAAAATACCCAGGATCCGTTCAACAAGTATGTGAAGAATGCGAAAGTATGTGTCTGGTGAGGGCAAATCACAGGCCTACCCTAGACATAACATGCGTTATCCTCAAAAATATTAATCGAAACCAGGTTTAATGGACTGTTTCAGTGTGGTACCACATTACTACGGGATCCAAACCAGAAAAAGCACAGAATCAGGCCATCTAGTATGAGAAATTTGCGAAAGTACGAGCCTGATGAGAGCAAATCCCAGACCTAACCCAGACCTAACATGAGTTATTCTCTAAAATATTGATCGAAACCAGGTTTAACCGACTGTTTCAGTGTGGTACCACATTACTACGAGATCCAAACCAGAAAAAACCCAGGATCCGTTCAACAAGTATGTGAAGAATGCGGAAATATGACCCTGATGAGGGAAAATCCCGGGCCTAACCTAGACCTAACATGCGTTATCCTCAAAAATATTGATCGAAACCAGGTTTAATCGACTGCTCCAGTGTGGTACCACATTACTACGTGATCCTTTCCAGAAAAAGCCCTGGGTCTAGCCATCAAGTATGAGAAATATGCGAAGGTATGAGCCTGATGTGGGCAAATCCTAGACCTAACCCAGACCTAACATGCGTTATCCTCTAAAATATTTATCAAGACCAGGTTTAATTGAATGTTTCAGTGTGGTACCACATTACTACGTGATCCAAACCTGAAAAAACCCAGGATCTGTTCAACAAGTATGTGGAGAATGCGAAAGTATGTGTCTGATGAGGGCAAATCACAGGCCTAACCCAGACCTAACATGCGTTATCCTCTAAAATATTTATCAAGACCAGGTTTAATTGAATGTTTCAGTGTGGTACCACATTACTACGTGATCCAAACCTGAAAAAACCCAGGATCTGTTCAACAAGTATGTGGAGAATGCGGAAATATGACCCTGATGAGGGCAAATCCCAGGCCTAACCTAGACCTAACATGCGTACCCTCAAAAATATTTATCGAAACCAGGTTTAATCGACTGTTTCACTGTGGTACCACACTACTACGTGATCCAAACCAGAAAAAACCCAGGATCCGTTCAACAAGTATGTGAAGAATGCGAAAGTATGAGCCTGATGAGGGCAAATCCTAGACCTAACCCAGACCTAACATGCGTTATCCTCTAAAATATTTATCAAGACCAGGTTTAATTGAATGTTTCAGTGTGGTACCACATTACTACGTGATCCAAACCTGAAAAAACCCAGGATCTGTTCAACAAGTATGTGGAGAATGCGAAAGTATGTGTCTGATGAGGGCAAATCACAGGCCTAACCCAGACCTAACATGCGTTATCCTCTAAAATATTTATCAAGACCAGGTTTAATTGAATGTTTCAGTGTGGTACCACATTACTACGTGATCCAAACCTGAAAAAACCCAGGATCTGTTCAACAAGTATGTGGAGAATGCGGAAATATGACCCTGATGTGGGCAAATCCTAGACCTAACCCAGACCTAACATGCGTTATCCTCTAAAATATTTATCAAGACCAGGTTTAATTGAATGTTTCAGTGTGGTACCACATTACTACGTGATCCAAACCTGAAAAAACCCAGGATCTGTTCAACAAGTATGTGGAGAATGCGAAAGTATGTGTCTGATGAGGGCAAATCACAGGCCTAACCCAGACCTAACATGCGTTATCCTCTAAAATATTTATCAAGACCAGGTTTAATTGAATGTTTCAGTGTGGTACCACATTACTACGTGATCCAAACCTGAAAAAACCCAGGATCTGTTCAACAAGTATGTGGAGAATGCGGAAATATGACCCTGATGAGGGCAAATCCCAGGCCTAACCTAGACCTAACATGCGTACCCTCAAAAATATTTATCGAAACCAGGTTTAATCGACTGTTTCACTGTGGTACCACACTACTACGTGATCCAAACCAGAAAAAACCCAGGATCCGTTCAACAAGTATGTGAAGAATGCGAAAGTATGTGTCTGATGAGGGCAAATCACAGGCCTAACCTAGACATAACATGCGTTATCCTCAAAAATATTGATCGAAACCAGGTTTAATGGACTGCTTCAGTGTGGTACCACATTACTACGTGATCCAAACCAGAAAAAGCCCAGAATCTGGCCATCAACTATGAGAAATATGCGAAAGTACGAGCCTGATGTGGGCAAATCCTAGACCTAACCCAGACCTAACATACGTTATCCTCTAAAATATTTATCAAGACCAGGTTTAATTGAATGTTTCAGTGTGCTACCACATTACTACGAGATCCAAACCAGAAGAAACCCAGGATCCGTTCAACAAGTATGTGAAGAATGCGAAAGTATGTGTCTGATGAGGGCAAATCACAGGCCTAACCTAGACATAACATGCGTTATCCTCAAAAATATTGATCGAAACCAGGTTTAATGGACTGTTTCACTGTGGTACCACACTACTACGTGATCCAAACCAGAAAAAGCACAGAATCAGGCCATCTAGTATGAGAAATTTGCGAAAGTACGAGCCTGATGAGAGCAAATCCCAGACCTAACCTAGACCTAACATGAGTAATTCTCAAATATATTGATCGAAAGCAGGTTTAATCGACAGTTTCAGTGTGGTACCACATTACTACCTGATCCAAACCAGAAAAAACCCAGGATCCGTTCAACAAGTATGTGAAGAATGCGAAAGTATGTGTCTGATGAGGGCAAATCCCAGGCCTACCCTAGACAGAACATGCGTCATCCTCTAAAATATTTATCAAGACCAGGTTTAATTGAATGTTTCAGTGAGGTACCACATTACTATGTGTCCAAACCTGAAAAAACCCAGGATCTGTTCAACAAGTATGTGGAGCATGCGAAAGCATGTGTCTGATGAGGGCAAATCCCAGGCCTAACCTAGACATAACATGCGTTATCCTCTAAAATATCGATCGAAACCAGGTTTAATGGACTGTTTCAGTGTGCTACCACATTACTACGAGATCCAAACCAGAAGAAACCCAGGATCCGTTCAACAAGTATGTGAAGAATGCGAAAGTATGTGTCTGATGAGGGCAAATCACAGGCCTAACCTAGACATAACATGCGTTATCCTCAAAAATATTGATCGAAACCAGGTTTAATGGACTGTTTCAGTGTGGTACCACATTACTACGTGATCCAAACCAGAAAAAGCCCAGAATCTGGCCATCAACTATGAGAAATATGCGAAAGTACGAGCCTGATGAGAGCAAATCCCAGACCTAACCAAGACCTAACATGCGCTATTCTCTAAAATACAGATCGAAACCAGGTTTAATGGACTGTTCCAGTGTGGTACCACATTACTACATGATCGAAACCAGAAAAAACCCAGGATCCGTTCAACAAGTATGTGAAGAATGCGAAAGTATGAGTCTGATGAAGGAAAATCCCAGACCTAACCTAGACCTAACATGAGTTATTCTCTAAAATATTGATCGAAACCAGGTTTAACCGACTGTTTCAGTGTGGTACCACATTACTGCGTGATCCAAACCAGAAAAATACCCAGGATCTGTTCAACAAGTATGTGAAGAACGCGGAAATATGACCCTGATGAGGGAAAATCCCGGGCCTAACCTAGACCTAACATGCGTTATCCTCAAAAATATTGATCGAAACCAGGTTTAATCGACTGCTCCAGTGTGGTACCACATTACTACGTGATCCTTTCCAGAAAAAGCCCTGGGTCTAGCCATCAAGTATGAGAAATATGCGAAGGTATGAGCCTGATGTGGGCAAATCCTAGACCTAACCCAGACCTAACATGCGTTATCCTCTAAAATATTTATCAAGACCAGGTTTAATTGAATGTTTCAGTGTGGTACCACATTACTACGTGATCCAAACCTGAAAAAACCCAGGATCTGAACAACAAGTATGTGGAGAATGCGAAAGTATGTGTCTGATGAGGGCAAATCACAGGCCTAACCCAGACCTAACATGCGTTATCCTCTAAAATATTTATCAAGACCAGGTTTAATTGAATGTTTCAGTGTGGTACCACATTACTACGTGATCCAAACCTGAAAAAACCCAGGATCTGTTCAACAAGTATGTGGAGAATGCGGAAATATGACCCTGATGAGGGCAAATCCCAGGCCTAACCTAGACCTAACATGCGTACCCTCAAAAATATTTATCGAAACCAGGTTTAATCGACTGTTTCACTGTGGTACCACACTACTACGTGATCCAAACCAGAAAAAACCCAGGATCCGTTCAACAAGTATGTGAAGAATGCGAAAGTATGAGCCTGATGAGGGCAAATCCTAGACCTAACCCAGACCTAACATGCGTTATCCTCTAAAATATTTATCAAGACCAGGTTTAATTGAATGTTTCAGTGCGGTACCACATAACTATGTGTCCAAACCTGAAAAAACCCAGGATCTGTTCAACAAGTATGTGAAGAATGCGAAAGTATGTGTCTGATGAGGGCAAATCACGGGCCTAACCTAGACATAACATGCGTTATCCTCAAAAATATTGATCGAAACCAGGTTTAATGGACTGTTTCAGTGTGGTACCACATTACTATGAGATCCAAACCAGAAAAAACCCAGGATCCGTTCAACAAGTATGTGAAGAATGCGAAAGTATGTGTCTGATGAGGGCAAATCACAGGCCTAACCTAGACATAACATGCGTTATCCTCAAAAATATTGATCGAAACCAGGTTTAATGGACTGTTTCAGTGTGGTACCACATTACTACGTGATCCAAACCAGAAAAAGCCCAGAATCTGGCCATCAACTATGAGAAATATGCGAAAGTACGAGCCTGATGTGGGCAAATCCTAGACCTAACCCAGACCTAACATGCGTTATCCTCTAAAATATTTATCAAGACCAGGTTTAATTGAATGTTTCAGTGTGGTACCACATTACTACGTGATCCAAACCTGAAAAAACCCAGGATCTGTTCAACAAGTATGTGGAGAATGCGAAAGTATGTGTCTGATGAGGGCAAATCCCGGGCCTAACCTAGACCTAACATGCGTTATCCTCAAAAATATTGATCGAAACCAGGTTTAATCGACTGCTTCAGTGTGGTACCACATTACTACCTGATCCTTTCCAGAAAAAGCCCTGGGTCTAGCCATCAAGTATGAGAAATATGCGAAGGTATGAGCCTGATGTGGGCAAATCCTAGACCTAACCCAGACCTAACATGCGTTATCCTCTAAAATATTTATCAAGACCAGGTTTAATTGAACGTTTCAGTGTGGTACCACATTACTACGTGATCCAAACCTGAAAAAACCCAGGATCTGTTCAACAAGTATGTGGAGAATGCGAAAGTATGTGTCTGATGAGGGCAAATCACATTCCTAACCTAGACATAACATGCGTTATCCTCTAAAATATTGATCGAAACCAGGTTTAATGGACTGTTTCTGTGTGGCACCACATCATTACGTGATCCAAACGAGAAAAATACCCAGGATCCGTTCAACAAGTATGTGAAGAATGCGAAAGTATGTGTCTGATGAGGGCAAATCACAGGCCTACCCTAGACATAACATGCGTTATCCTCAAAAATGTTAATCGAAACCAGGTTTAATGGACTGTTTCAGTGTGGTACCACATTACTACGGGATCCAAACCAGAAAAAGCACAGAATCAGGCCATCTAGTATGAGAAATTTGCGAAAGTACGAGCCTGATGAGAGCAAATCCCAGACCTAACCTAGATCTAACATGAGTAATTCTCAAATATATTGATCGAAAGCAGGTTTAATCGACAGTTTCAGTGTGGTACCACATTACTACGGGATCCAAACCAGAAAAAGTACAGAATCAGGCCATCTAGCATGAGAAATTTGCGAAAGTACGAGCCTGATGAGAGCAAATCCCAGACCTAACCTAGACCTAACATGAGTAATTCTCAAATATATTGATCGAAAGCAGGTTTAATCGACAGTTTCAGTGTGGTACCACATTACTACCTGATCCAAACCAGAAAAAACCCAGGATCCGTTCAACAAGTATGTGAAGAATGCGAAAGTATGTGTCTGATGAGGGCAAATCCCAGGCCTACCCTAGACAGAACATGCGTCATCCTCTAAAATATTTATCAAGACCAGGTTTAATTGAATGTTTCAGTGAGGTACCACATTACTATGTGTCCAAACCTGAAAAAACCCAGGATCTGTTCAACAAGTATGTGGAGCATGCGAAAGCATGTGTCTGATGAGGGCAAATCCCAGGCCTAACCTAGACATAACATGCGTTATCCTCTAAAATATCGATCGAAACCAGGTTTAATGGACTGTTTCAGTGTGCTACCACATTACTACGAGATCCAAACCAGAAGAAACCCAGGATCCGTTCAACTAGTATGTGAAGAATGCGAAAGTATGTGTCTGATGAGGGCAAATCACAGGCCTAACCTAGACATAACATGCGTTATCCTCAAAAATATTGATCGAAACCAGGTTTAATGGACTGTTTCAGTGTGGTACCACATTACTACGTGATCCAAACCAGAAAAAGCCCAGAATCTGGCCATCAACTATGAGAAATATGCGAAAGTACGAGCCTGATGAGAGCAAATCCCAGACCTAACCAAGACCTAACATGCGCTATTCTCTAAAATACAGATCGAAACCAGGTTTAATGGACTGTTCCAGTGTGGTACCACATTACTACATGATCGAAACCAGAAAAAACCCAGGATCCGTTCAACAAGTATGTGAAGAATGCGAAAGTATGAGTCTGATGAAGGAAAATCCCAGACCTAACCTAGACCTAACATGAGTTATTCTCTAAAATATTGATCGAAACCAGGTTTAACCGACTGTTTCAGTGTGGTACCACATTACTGCGTGATCCAAACCAGAAAAATACCCAGGATCTGTTCAACAAGTATGTGAAGAACGCGGAAATATGACCCTGATGAGGGAAAATCCCGGGCCTAACCTAGACCTAACATGCGTTATCCTCAAAAATATTGATCGAAACCAGGTTTAATCGACTGCTCCAGTGTGGTACCACATTACTACGTGATCCTTTCCAGAAAAAGCCCTGGGTCTAGCCATCAAGTATGAGAAATATGCGAAGGTATGAGCCTGATGTGGGCAAATCCTAGACCTAACCCAGACCTAACATGCGTTATCCTCTAAAATATTTATCAAGACCAGGTTTAATTGAATGTTTCAGTGTGGTACCACATTACTACGTGATCCAAACCTGAAAAAACCCAGGATCTGTTCAACAAGTATGTGGAGAATGCGGAAATATGACCCTGATGAGGGCAAATCCCAGGCCTAACCTAGACCTAACATGCGTACCCTCAAAAATATTTATCGAAACCAGGTTTAATCGACTGTTTCACTGTGGTACCACACTACTACGTGATCCAAACCAGAAAAAACCCAGGATCCGTTCAACAAGTATGTGAAGAATGCGAAAGTATGAGCCTGATGAGGGCAAATCCTAGACCTAACCCAGACCTAACATGCGTTATCCTCTAAAATATTTATCAAGACCAGGTTTAATTGAATGTTTCAGTGCGGTACCACATAACTATGTGTCCAAACCTGAAAAAACCCAGGATCTGTTCAACAAGTATGTGAAGAATGCGAAAGTATGTGTCTGATGAGGGCAAATCACGGGCCTAACCTAGACATAACATGCGTTATCCTCAAAAATATTGATCGAAACCAGGTTTAATGGACTGTTTCAGTGTGGTACCACATTACTATGAGATCCAAACCAGAAAAAACCCAGGATCCGTTCAACAAGTATGTGAAGAATGCGAAAGTATGTGTCTGATGAGGGCAAATCACAGGCCTAACCTAGACATAACATGCGTTATCCTCAAAAATATTGATCGAAACCAGGTTTAATGGACTGTTTCAGTGTGGTACCACATTACTACGTGATCCAAACCAGAAAAAGCCCAGAATCTGGCCATCAACTATGAGAAATATGCGAAAGTACGAGCCTGATGTGGGCAAATCCTAGACCTAACCCAGACCTAACATGCGTTATCCTCTAAAATATTTATCAAGACCAGGTTTAATTGAATGTTTCAGTGTGGTACCACATTACTACGTGATCCAAACCTGAAAAAACCCAGGATCTGTTCAACAAGTATGTGGAGAATGCGAAAGTATGTGTCTGATGAGGGCAAATCCCGGGCCTAACCTAGACCTAACATGCGTTATCCTCAAAAATATTGATCGAAACCAGGTTTAATCGACTGCTTCAGTGTGGTACCACATTACTACCTGATCCTTTCCAGAAAAAGCCCTGGGTCTAGCCATCAAGTATGAGAAATATGCGAAGGTATGAGCCTGATGTGGGCAAATCCTAGACCTAACCCAGACCTAACATGCGTTATCCTCTAAAATATTTATCAAGACCAGGTTTAATTGAACGTTTCAGTGTGGTACCACATTACTACGTGATCCAAACCTGAAAAAACCCAGGATCTGTTCAACAAGTATGTGGAGAATGCGAAAGTATGTGTCTGATGAGGGCAAATCACATTCCTAACCTAGACATAACATGCGTTATCCTCTAAAATATTGATCGAAACCAGGTTTAATGGACTGTTTCTGTGTGGCACCACATCATTACGTGATCCAAACGAGAAAAATACCCAGGATCCGTTCAACAAGTATGTGAAGAATGCGAAAGTATGTGTCTGATGAGGGCAAATCACAGGCCTACCCTAGACATAACATGCGTTATCCTCAAAAATGTTAATCGAAACCAGGTTTAATGGACTGTTTCAGTGTGGTACCACATTACTACGGGATCCAAACCAGAAAAAGCACAGAATCAGGCCATCTAGTATGAGAAATTTGCGAAAGTACGAGCCTGATGAGAGCAAATCCCAGACCTAACCTAGATCTAACATGAGTAATTCTCAAATATATTGATCGAAAGCAGGTTTAATCGACAGTTTCAGTGTGGTACCACATTACTACGGGATCCAAACCAGAAAAAGTACAGAATCAGGCCATCTAGCATGAGAAATTTGCGAAAGTACGAGCCTGATGAGAGCAAATCCCAGACCTAACCTAGACCTAACATGAGTAATTCTCAAATATATTGATCGAAAGCAGGTTTAATCGACAGTTTCAGTGTGGTACCACATTACTACCTGATCCAAACCAGAAAAAACCCAGGATCCGTTCAACAAGTATGTGAAGAATGCGAAAGTATGTGTCTGATGAGGGCAAATCCCAGGCCTACCCTAGACAGAACATGCGTCATCCTCTAAAATATTTATCAAGACCAGGTTTAATTGAATGTTTCAGTGAGGTACCACATTACTATGTGTCCAAACCTGAAAAAACCCAGGATCTGTTCAACAAGTATGTGGAGCATGCGAAAGCATGTGTCTGATGAGGGCAAATCCCAGGCCTAACCTAGACATAACATGCGTTATCCTCTAAAATATCGATCGAAACCAGGTTTAATGGACTGTTTCAGTGTGCTACCACATTACTACGAGATCCAAACCAGAAGAAACCCAGGATCCGTTCAACAAGTATGTGAAGAATGCGAAAGTATGTGTCTGATGAGGGCAAATCACAGGCCTAACCTAGACATAACATGCGTTATCCTCAAAAATATTGATCGAAACCAGGTTTAATGGACTGTTTCAGTGTGGTACCACATTACTACGTGATCCAAACCAGAAAAAGCCCAGAATCTGGCCATCAACTATGAGAAATATGCGAAAGTACGAGCCTGATGAGAGCAAATCCCAGACCTAACCAAGACCTAACATGCGCTATTCTCTAAAATACAGATCGAAACCAGGTTTAATGGACTGTTCCAGTGTGGTACCACATTACTACATGATCGAAACCAGAAAAAACCCAGGATCCGTTCAACAAGTATGTGAAGAATGCGAAAGTATGAGTCTGATGAAGGAAAATCCCAGACCTAACCTAGACCTAACATGAGTTATTCTCTAAAATATTGATCGAAACCAGGTTTAACCGACTGTTTCAGTGTGGTACCACATTACTGCGTGATCCAAACCAGAAAAATACCCAGGATCTGTTCAACAAGTATGTGAAGAACGCGGAAATATGACCCTGATGAGGGAAAATCCCGGGCCTAACCTAGACCTAACATGCGTTATCCTCAAAAATATTGATCGAAACCAGGTTTAATCGACTGCTCCAGTGTGGTACCACATTACTACGTGATCCTTTCCAGAAAAAGCCCTGGGTCTAGCCATCAAGTATGAGAAATATGCGAAGGTATGAGCCTGATGTGGGCAAATCCTAGACCTAACCCAGACCTAACATGCGTTATCCTCTAAAATATTTATCAAGACCAGGTTTAATTGAATGTTTCAGTGTGGTACCACATTACTACGTGATCCAAACCTGAAAAAACCCAGGATCTGAACAACAAGTATGTGGAGAATGCGAAAGTATGTGTCTGATGAGGGCAAATCACAGGCCTAACCCAGACCTAACATGCGTTATCCTCTAAAATATTTATCAAGACCAGGTTTAATTGAATGTTTCAGTGTGGTACCACATTACTACGTGATCCAAACCTGAAAAAACCCAGGATCTGTTCAACAAGTATGTGGAGAATGCGGAAATATGACCCTGATGAGGGCAAATCCCAGGCCTAACCTAGACCTAACATGCGTACCCTCAAAAATATTTATCGAAACCAGGTTTAATCGACTGTTTCACTGTGGTACCACACTACTACGTGATCCAAACCAGAAAAAACCCAGGATCCGTTCAACAAGTATGTGAAGAATGCGAAAGTATGAGCCTGATGAGGGCAAATCCTAGACCTAACCCAGACCTAACATGCGTTATCCTCTAAAATATTTATCAAGACCAGGTTTAATTGAATGTTTCAGTGCGGTACCACATAACTATGTGTCCAAACCTGAAAAAACCCAGGATCTGTTCAACAAGTATGTGAAGAATGCGAAAGTATGTGTCTGATGAGGGCAAATCACGGGCCTAACCTAGACATAACATGCGTTATCCTCAAAAATATTGATCGAAACCAGGTTTAATGGACTGTTTCAGTGTGGTACCACATTACTATGAGATCCAAACCAGAAAAAACCCAGGATCCGTTCAACAAGTATGTGAAGAATGCGAAAGTATGTGTCTGATGAGGGCAAATCACAGGCCTAACCTAGACATAACATGCGTTATCCTCAAAAATATTGATCGAAACCAGGTTTAATGGACTGTTTCAGTGTGGTACCACATTACTACGTGATCCAAACCAGAAAAAGCCCAGAATCTGGCCATCAACTATGAGAAATATGCGAAAGTACGAGCCTGATGTGGGCAAATCCTAGACCTAACCCAGACCTAACATGC
The DNA here is from genome assembly GCF_051014445.1 of Colletes latitarsis. Taxonomy (NCBI): domain Eukaryota; kingdom Metazoa; phylum Arthropoda; class Insecta; order Hymenoptera; family Colletidae; genus Colletes; species Colletes latitarsis. The sequence continues at coordinate 360,730 of NC_135142.1, forward strand.
GTTATCCTCTAAAATATTTATCAAGACCAGGTTTAATTGAATGTTTCAGTGTGGTACCACATTACTACGTGATCCAAACCTGAAAAAACCCAGGATCTGTTCAACAAGTATGTGGAGAATGCGAAAGTATGTGTCTGATGAGGGCAAATCCCGGGCCTAACCTAGACCTAACATGCGTTATCCTCAAAAATATTGATCGAAACCAGGTTTAATCGACTGCTTCAGTGTGGTACCACATTACTACCTGATCCTTTCCAGAAAAAGCCCTGGGTCTAGCCATCAAGTATGAGAAATATGCGAAGGTATGAGCCTGATGTGGGCAAATCCTAGACCTAACCCAGACCTAACATGCGTAATCCTCTAAAATATTTATCAAGACCAGGTTTAATTGAACGTTTCAGTGTGGTACCACATTACTACGTGATCCAAACCTGAAAAAACCCAGGATCTGTTCAACAAGTATGTGGAGAATGCGAAAGTATGTGTCTGATGAGGGCAAATCACATTCCTAACCTAGACATAACATGCGTTATCCTCTAAAATATTGATCGAAACCAGGTTTAATGGACTGTTTCTGTGTGGCACCACATCATTACGTGATCCAAACGAGAAAAATACCCAGGATCCGTTCAACAAGTATGTGAAGAATGCGAAAGTATGTGTCTGATGAGGGCAAATCACAGGCCTACCCTAGACATAACATGCGTTATCCTCAAAAATGTTAATCGAAACCAGGTTTAATGGACTGTTTCAGTGTGGTACCACATTACTACGGGATCCAAACCAGAAAAAGCACAGAATCAGGCCATCTAGTATGAGAAATTTGCGAAAGTACGAGCCTGATGAGAGCAAATCCCAGACCTAACCTAGATCTAACATGAGTAATTCTCAAATATATTGATCGAAAGCAGGTTTAATCGACAGTTTCAGTGTGGTACCACATTACTACGGGATCCAAACCAGAAAAAGTACAGAATCAGGCCATCTAGCATGAGAAATTTGCGAAAGTACGAGCCTGATGAGAGCAAATCCCAGACCTAACCTAGACCTAACATGAGTAATTCTCAAATATATTGATCGAAAGCAGGTTTAATCGACAGTTTCAGTGTGGTACCACATTACTACGTGATCCAAACCAGAAAAAACCCAGGATCCGTTCAACAAGTATGTGAAGAATGCGAAAGTATGTGTCTGATGAGGGCAAATCCCAGGCCTAACCTAGACAGAACATGCGTTATCCTCTAAAATATTGATCGAAACCAGGATTAATGGTCTGTTTCAGTGTGCTACCACATTACTACGTGATCCAAACCAGAAAAAACCCAGGATCCGTTCAACAAGTATGTGAAGAATGCGAAAGTATGAGCCTGATGAGGGCAAATCCTAGACCTAACCCAGACCTAACATGCGTTATCCTCTAAAATATTTATCAAGACCAGGTTTAATTGAATGTTTCAGTGCGGTACCACATTACTATGTGTCCAAACCTGAAAAAACCCAGGATCTGTTCAACAAGTATGTGGAGAATGCGACAGCATGTGTCTGATGAGGGCAAATCCCAGGCCTAACCTAGACATAACATGCGTTATCCTCTAAAATATCGATCGAAACCAGGTTTAATGGACTGTTTCAGTGTGCTACCACATTACTACGAGATCCAAACCAGAAAAAACCCAGGATCCGTTCAACAAGTATGTGAAGAATGCGAAAGTATGTGTCTGATGAGGGCAAATCACAGGCCTAACCTAGACATAACATGCGTTATCCTCAAAAATATTGATCGAAACCAGGTTTAATGGACTGTTTCAGTGTAGTACCACATTACTACGTGATCCAAACCAGAAAAAGCCCAGAATCTGGCCATCAACTATGAGAAATATGCGAAAGTACGAGCCTGATGAGAGCAAATCCCAGACCTAACCAAGACCTAACATGCGTTATTCTCTAAAATACTGATCGAAACCAGGTTTAATGGACTGTTCCAGTGTGGTACCATATTACTACATGATCGAAACCAGAAAAAACCCAGGATCCGTTCAACAAGTATGTGAAGAATGCGAAAGTATGTGTCTGATGAGGACAAATCACAGGCCTAACCTAGACATAACATGCGTTATCCTCAAAAATATTGATCGAAACCAGGTTTAATGGACTGTTTCAGTGTGGTACCACATTACTACGTGATCCAAACCAGAAAAAGCCCAGAATCTGGCCATCAACTATGAGAAATATGCGAAAGTACGAGCCTGATGAGAGCAAATCCCAGACCTAACCAAGACCTAACATGCGTTATTCTCTAAAATACTGATCGAAACAAGGTTTAATGGACTGTTCCAGTGTGGTACCACATTACTACATGATCGAAACCAGAAAAAACCCAGGATCTGTTCAAGAAGTATGTGAAAAACGCGAAACTATGAGCGTGATAAGGGCAAATCCCAGACCTATCCTAGACCTAACATGAGTTATCCTCTAAGATATTGATCGAAACCAGGTTCAATCGACTATTTCTGTGTGGTGCCACATTACTACGTGATCCAAACCAGAAAAACACCCAGGGTCCGTTCAACAAGTATGTGAAGAATGCGAAAGTATGTGTCTGATGAGGGTAGATCCCAGGCCTAACCTAGGCAGAACATGCGTTATCCTCTAAAATATTGATCGAAACCAGGTTTAATGGACTGTTTCAGTGTGGTACCACATTACTACGTGATCCAAACCAGAAAAAGCCCAGAATCTGGCCATCAACTATGAGAAATATGCGAAAGTACGAGCCTGATGTGGGCAAATCCTAGACCTAACCCAGACCTAACATGCGTTATCCTCTAAAATATTTATCAAGACCAGGTTTAATTCAATGTTTCAGTGTGGTACCACATTACTACGTGATCCAAACCTGAAAAAACCCAGGATCTGTTCAACAAGTATGTGGAGAATGCGAAAGTATGTGTCTGATGAGGGCAAATCCCGGGCCTAACCTAGACCTAACATGCGTTATCCTCAAAAATATTGATCGAAACCAGGTTTAATCGACTGCTTCAGTGTGGTACCACATTACTACCTGATCCTTTCCAGAAAAAGCCCTGGGTCTAGCCATCAAGTATGAGAAATATGCGAAGGTATGAGCCTGATGTGGGCAAATCCTAGACCTAACCCAGACCTAACATGCGTTATCCTCTAAAATATTTATCAAGACCAGGTTTAATTGAATGTTTCAGTGTGGTACCACATTACTACGTGATCCAAACCTGAAAAAACCCAGGATCTGTTCAACAAGTATGTGGAGAATGCGAAAGCATGTGTCTGATGAGGGCAAATCCCAGGCCTAACCTAGACATAACATGCGTTATCCTCTAAAATATCGATCGAAACCAGGTTTAATGGACTGTTTCAGTGTGCTACCACATTACTACGAGATCCAAACCAGAAAAAACCCAGGATCCGTTCAACAAGTATGTGAAGAATGCGAAAGTATGTGTCTGATGAGGGCAAATCACAGGCCTAACCTAGACATAACATGCGTTATCCTCAAAAATATTGATCGAAACCAGGTTTAATGGACTGTTTCAGTGTAGTACCACATTACTACGTGATCCAAACCAGAAAAAGCCCAGAATCTGGCCATCAACTATGAGAAATATGCGAAAGTACGAGCCTGATGAGAGCAAATCCCAGACCTAACCAAGACCTAACATGCGTTATTCTCTAAAATACTGATCGAAACCAGGTTTAATGGACTGTTCCAGTGTGGTACCATATTACTACATGATCGAAACCAGAAAAAACCCAGGATCCGTTCAACAAGTATGTGAAGAATGCGAAAGTATGTGTCTGATGAGGACAAATCACAGGCCTAACCTAGACATAACATGCGTTATCCTCAAAAATATTGATCGAAACCAGGTTTAATGGACTGTTTCAGTGTGGTACCACATTACTACGTGATCCAAACCAGAAAAAGCCCAGAATCTGGCCATCAACTATGAGAAATATGCGAAAGTACGAGCCTGATGAGAGCAAATCCCAGACCTAACCAAGACCTAACATGCGTTATTCTCTAAAATACTGATCGAAACAAGGTTTAATGGACTGTTCCAGTGTGGTACCACATTACTACATGATCGAAACCAGAAAAAACCCAGGATCTGTTCAAGAAGTATGTGAAAAACGCGAAACTATGAGCGTGATAAGGGCAAATCCCAGACCTATCCTAGACCTAACATGAGTTATCCTCTAAGATATTGATCGAAACCAGGTTCAATCGACTATTTCTGTGTGGTGCCACATTACTACGTGATCCAAACCAGAAAAACACCCAGGGTCCGTTCAACAAGTATGTGAAGAATGCGAAAGTATGTGTCTGATGAGGGTAGATCCCAGGCCTAACCTAGGCAGAACATGCGTTATCCTCTAAAATATTGATCGAAACCAGGTTTAATGGACTGTTTCAGTGTGGTACCACATTACTACGTGATCCAAACCAGAAAAAGCCCAGAATCTGGCCATCAACTATGAGAAATATGCGAAAGTACGAGCCTGATGTGGGCAAATCCTAGACCTAACCCAGACCTAACATGCGTTATCCTCTAAAATATTTATCAAGACCAGGTTTAATTCAATGTTTCAGTGTGGTACCACATTACTACGTGATCCAAACCTGAAAAAACCCAGGATCTGTTCAACAAGTATGTGGAGAATGCGAAAGTATGTGTCTGATGAGGGCAAATCCCGGGCCTAACCTAGACCTAACATGCGTTATCCTCAAAAATATTGATCGAAACCAGGTTTAATCGACTGCTTCAGTGTGGTACCACATTACTACCTGATCCTTTCCAGAAAAAGCCCTGGGTCTAGCCATCAAGTATGAGAAATATGCGAAGGTATGAGCCTGATGTGGGCAAATCCTAGACCTAACCCAGACCTAACATGCGTTATCCTCTAAAATATTTATCAAGACCAGGTTTAATTGAATGTTTCAGTGTGGTACCACATTACTACGTGATCCAAACCTGAAAAAACCCAGGATCTGTTCAACAAGTATGTGGAGAATGCGAAAGCATGTGTCTGATGAGGGCAAATCCCAGGCCTAACCTAGACATAACATGCGTTATCCTCTAAAATATCGATCGAAACCAGGTTTAATGGACTGTTTCAGTGTGCTACCACATTACTACGAGATCCAAACCAGAAAAAACCCAGGATCCGTTCAACAAGTATGTGAAGAATGCGAAAGTATGTGTCTGATGAGGGCAAATCACAGGCCTAACCTAGACATAACATGCGTTATCCTCAAAAATATTGATCGAAACCAGGTTTAATGGACTGTTTCAGTGTAGTACCACATTACTACGTGATCCAAACCAGAAAAAGCCCAGAATCTGGCCATCAACTATGAGAAATATGCGAAAGTACGAGCCTGATGAGAGCAAATCCCAGACCTAACCAAGACCTAACATGCGTTATTCTCTAAAATACTGATCGAAACCAGGTTTAATGGACTGTTCCAGTGTGGTACCATATTACTACATGATCGAAACCAGAAAAAACCCAGGATCCGTTCAACAAGTATGTGAAGAATGCGAAAGTATGTGTCTGATGAGGACAAATCACAGGCCTAACCTAGACATAACATGCGTTATCCTCAAAAATATTGATCGAAACCAGGTTTAATGGACTGTTTCAGTGTGGTACCACATTACTACGTGATCCAAACCAGAAAAAGCCCAGAATCTGGCCATCAACTATGAGAAATATGCGAAAGTACGAGCCTGATGAGAGCAAATCCCAGACCTAACCAAGACCTAACATGCGTTATTCTCTAAAATACTGATCGAAACAAGGTTTAATGGACTGTTCCAGTGTGGTACCACATTACTACATGATCGAAACCAGAAAAAACCCAGGATCTGTTCAAGAAGTATGTGAAAAACGCGAAACTATGAGCGTGATAAGGGCAAATCCCAGACCTATCCTAGACCTAACATGAGTTATCCTCTAAGATATTGATCGAAACCAGGTTCAATCGACTATTTCTGTGTGGTGCCACATTACTACGTGATCCAAACCAGAAAAACACCCAGGGTCCGTTCAACAAGTATGTGAAGAATGCGAAAGTATGTGTCTGATGAGGGTAGATCCCAGGCCTAACCTAGGCAGAACATGCGTTATCCTCTAAAATATTGATCGAAACCAGGTTTAATGGACTGTTTCAGTGTGGTACCACATTACTACGTGATCCAAACCAGAAAAAGCCCAGAATCTGGCCATCAACTATGAGAAATATGCGAAAGTACGAGCCTGATGTGGGCAAATCCTAGACCTAACCCAGACCTAACATGCGTTATCCTCTAAAATATTTATCAAGACCAGGTTTAATTCAATGTTTCAGTGTGGTACCACATTACTACGTGATCCAAACCTGAAAAAACCCAGGATCTGTTCAACAAGTATGTGGAGAATGCGAAAGTATGTGTCTGATGAGGGCAAATCCCGGGCCTAACCTAGACCTAACATGCGTTATCCTCAAAAATATTGATCGAAACCAGGTTTAATCGACTGCTTCAGTGTGGTACCACATTACTACCTGATCCTTTCCAGAAAAAGCCCTGGGTCTAGCCATCAAGTATGAGAAATATGCGATGGTATGAGCCTGATGTGGGCAAATCCTAGACCTAACCCAGACCTAACATGCGTTATCCTCTAAAATATTTATCAAGACCAGGTTTAATTGAATGTTTCAGTGTGGTACCACATTACTACGTGATCCAAACCTGAAAAAACCCAGGATCTGTTCAACAAGTATGTGGAGAATGCGAAAGTATGTGTCTGATGAGGGCAAATCACATTCCTAACCTAGACATAACATGCGTTATCCTCTAAAATATTGATCGAAACCAGGTTTAATGGACTGTTTCAGTGTGGCACCACATCACTACGTGATCCAAACGAGAAAAATACCCAGGATCCGTTGAACAAGTATGTGAAGAATGCGAAAGTATGTGTCTGATGAGGGCAAATCACAGGCCTACCCTAGACATAACATGTGTTATCCTCAAAAATATTAATCGAAACCAGGTTTAATGGACTGTTTCAGTGTGGTACCACATTACTACGGGATCCAAACCAAAAAAAGCACAGAATCAGGCCATATAGCATGAGAAATTTGCGAAAGTACGAGCCTGATGAGAGCAAATCCCAGACCTAACCTAGATCTAACATGAGTAATTCTCAAATATATTGATCGAAAGCAGGTTTAATCGACAGTTTCAGTGTGGTACCACATTACTACGGGATCCAAACCAGAAAAAGCACAGAATCAGGCCATCTAGTATGAGAAATTTGCGAAAGTACGAGCCTGATGAGAGCAAATCCCAGACCTAACCTAGACCTAACATGAGTAATTCTCAAATATATTGATCGAAAGCAGGTTTAATCGACAGTTTCAGTGTGGTACCACATTACTACGTGATCCAAACCAGAAAAAACCCAGGATCCGTTCAACAAGTATGTGAAGAATGCGAAAGTATGTGTCTGATGAGGGCAAATCCCAGGCCTAACCTAGACAGAACATGCGTTATCCTCTAAAATATTGATCGAAACCAGGATTAATGGTCTGTTTCAGTGTGGTACCACATTACTACGTGATCCAAACCAGAAAAAGCCCAGAATCTGGCCATCAACTATGAGAAATATGCGAAAGTACGAGCCTGATGAGAGCAAATCCCAGACCTAACCAAGACCTAACATGCGTTATTCTCTAAAATACTGATCGAAACCAGGTTTAATGGACTGTTCCAGTGTGGTACCATATTACTACATGATCGAAACCAGAAAAAACCCAGGATCCGTTCAACAAGTATGTGAAGAATGCGAAAGTATGTGTCTGATGAGGACAAATCACAGGCCTAACCTAGACATAACATGCGTTATCCTCAAAAATATTGATCGAAACCAGGTTTAATGGACTGTTTCAGTGTGGTACCACATTACTACGTGATCCAAACCAGAAAAAGCCCAGAATCTGGCCATCAACTATGAGAAATATGCGAAAGTACGAGCCTGATAAGGGCAAATCCCAGACGTATCCTAGACCTAACATGAGTTATCCTCTAAGATATTGATCGAAACCAGGTTCAATCGACTATTTCTGTGTGGTGCCACATTACTACGTGATCCAAACCAGAAAAATACCCAGGATCCGTTCAACAAGTATGTGAAGAATGCGAAAGTATGTGTCTGATGAGGGCAAATCCCAGGCCTAACCTAGACAGAACATGCGTTATCCTCTAAAATATTGATCGAAACCAGGATTAATGGTCTGTTTCAGTGTGCTACCACATTACTACGTGATCCAAACCAGAAAAAACCCAGGATCCGTTCAACAAGTATGTGAAGAATTCGAAAGTATGAGCCTGATGAGGGCAAATCCTAGACCTGACCCAGACCTAACATGCGTTATCCTCTAAAATATTTATCAAGACCAGGTTTAATTGAATGTTTCAGTGCGGTACCACATTACTATGTGTCCAAACCTGAAAAAACCCAGGATCTGTTCAACAAGTATGTGGAGAATGCGAAAGCATGTGTCTGATGAGGGCAAATCCCAGGCCTAACCTAGACATAACATGCGTTATCCTCTAAAATATCGATCGAAACCAGGTTTAACGGACTGTTTCAGTGTGCTACCACATTACTACGAGATCCAAACCAGAAAAAACCCAGGATCCGTTCAACAAGTATGTGAAGAATGCGAAAGTATGTGTCTGATGAGGGCAAATCACAGGCCTAACCTAGACATAACATGCGTTATCCTCAAAAATATTGATCGAAACCAGGTTTAATGGACTGTTTCAGTGTGGTACCACATTACTACGTGATCCAAACCAGAAAAAGCCCAGAATCTGGCCATCAACTATGAGAATTATGCGGAAGTACGAGCCTGATGAGAGCAAATCCCAGACCTAACCAAGACCTAACATGCGTTATTCTCTAAAATACTGATCGAAACCAGGTTCAATGGACTGTTCCAGTGTGGTACCACATTACTACATGATCGAAACCAGAAAAAACCCAGGATCCGTTCAACAAGTATGTGAAGAATGCGAAAGTATGAGTGTGATGAAGGAAAATCCCAGACCTAACCTAGACCTAACATGAGTTATTCTCTAAAATATTGATCGAAACCAGGTTTACCCGACTGTTTCAGTGTGGTACCACATTACTGCGTGATCCAAACCAGAAAAATACCCAGGATCTGTTCAACAAGTATGTGAAGAACGCGGAAATATGACCCTGATGAGGGAAATTCCCGGGCCTAACCTAGACCTAACATGCGTTATCCTCAAAAATATTGATCGAAACCAGGTTTAATCGACTGCTTCAGTGTGGTACCACATTACTACGTGATCCTTTCCAGAAAAAGCCCTGGGTCTAGCCATCAAGTATGAGAAATATGCGAAGGTATGAGCCTGATGTGGGCAAATCCTAGACCTAACCCAGACCTAACATGCGTTATCCTCTAAAATATTTATCAAGACCAGGTTTAATTGAATGTTTCAGTGTGGTACCACATTACTACGTGATCCAAACCAGAAAAAACCCAGGATCCGTTCAACAAGTATGTGAAGAATGCGAAAGTATGTGTCTGATGAGGGCAAATCCCAGGCCTAACCTAGACAGAACATGCGTTATCCTCTAAAATATTGATCGAAACCAGGATTAATGGTCTGTTTCAGTGTGGTACCACATTACTACGTGATCCAAACCAGAAAAAGCCCAGAATCTGGCCATCAACTATGAGAAATATGCGAAAGTACGAGCCTGATGAGAGCAAATCCCAGACCTAACCAAGACCTAACATGCGTTATTCTCTAAAATACTGATCGAAACCAGGTTTAATGGACTGTTCCAGTGTGGTACCATATTACTACATGATCGAAACCAGAAAAAACCCAGGATCCGTTCAACAAGTATTTGAAGAATGCGAAAGTATGTGTCTGATGAGGACAAATCACAGGCCTAACCTAGACATAACATGCGTTATCCTCAAAAATATTGATCGAAACCAGGTTTAATGGACTGTTTCAGTGTGGTACCACATTACTACGTGATCCAAACCAGAAAAAGCCCAGAATCTGGCCATCAACTATGAGAAATATGCGAAAGTACGAGCCTGATAAGGGCAAAGCCCAGACGTATCCTAGACCTAACATGAGTTATCCTCTAAGATATTGATCGAAACCAGGTTCAATCGACTATTTCTGTGTGGTGCCACATTACTACGTGATCCAAACCAGAAAAATACCCAGGGTCCGTTCAACAAGTATGTGAAGAATGCGAAAGTATGTGTCTGATGAGGGTAGATCCCAGGCCTAACCTAGACAGAACATGCGTTATCCTCTAAAATATTGATCGAAACCAGGTTTAATGGACTGTTTCAGTGTGGTACCACATTACTACGTGATCCAAACCAGAAAAAGCCCAGAATCTGGCCATCAACTGTGAGAAATATGCGAAAGTACGAGCCTGATGTGGGCAAATCCTAGACCTAACCCAGACCTAACATGCGTTATCCTCTAAAATATTTATCAAGACCAGGTTTAATTGAATGTTTCAGTGTGGTACCACATTACTACGTGATCCAAACCTGAAAAAACCCAGGATCTGTTCAACAAGTATGTGGAGAATGCGAAAGTATGTGTCTGATGAGGGCAAATCCCGGGCCTAACCTAGACCTAACATGCGTTATCCTCAAAAATATTGATCGAAACCAGGTTTAATCGACTGCTTCAGTGTGGTACCACATTACTACCTGATCCTTTCCAGAAAAAGCCCTGGGTCTAGCCATCAAGTATGAGAAATATGCGAAGGTATGAGCCTGATGTGGGCAAATCCTAGACCTAACCCAGACCTAACATGCGTTATCCTCTAAAATATTTATCAAGACCAGGTTTAATTGAATGTTTCAGTGTGGTACCACATTACTACGTGATCCAAACCTGAAAAAACCCAGGATCTGTTCAACAAGTATGTGGAGAATGCGAAAGTATGTGTCTGATGAGGGCAAATCACATTCCTAACCTAGACATAACATGCGTTATCCTCTAAAATATTGATCGAAACCAGGTTTAATGGACTGTTTCAATGTGGCACCACATCACTACGTGATCCAAACGAGAAAAATACCCAGGATCCGTTGAACAAGTATGTGAAGAATGCGAAAGTATGTGTCTGATGAGGGCAAATCACAGGCCTACCCTAGACATAACATGCGTTATCCTCAAAAATATTAATCGAAACCAGGTTTAATGGACTGTTTCAGTGTGGTACCACATTACTACGGGATCCAAACCAGAAAAAGCACAGAATCAGGCCATCTAGTATGAGAAATTTGCGAAAGTACGAGCCTGATGAGAGCAAATCCCAGACCAAACCTAGATCTAACATGAGTAATTCTCAAATATATTGATCGAAAGCAGGTTTAATCGACAGTTTCAGTGTGGTACCACATTACTACGGGATCCAATCCAGAAAAAGCACAGAATCAGGCCATCTAGTATGAGAAATTTGCGAAAGTACGAGCCTGATGAGAGCAAATCCCAGACCTAACCTAGTCCTAACATGAGTAATTCTCAAATATATTGATCGAAAGCAGGTTTAATCGACAGTTTCAGTGTGGTACCACATTACTACGTGATCCAAACCAGAAAAAACCCAGGATCCGTTCAACAAGTATGTGAAGAATGCGAAAGTATGTGTCTGATGAGGGCAAATCCCAGGCCTAACCTAGACAGAACATGCGTTATCCTCTAAAATATTGATCGAAACCAGGATTAATGGTCTGTTTCAGTGTGCTACCACATTACTACGTGATCCAAACCAGAAAAAACCCAGGATCCGTTCAACAAGTATGTGAAGAATGCGAAAGTATGAGCCTGATGAGGGCAAATCCTAGACCTAACCCAGACCTAACATGCGTTATCCTCTAAAATATTTATCAAGACCAGGTTTAATTGAATGTTTCAGTGCGGTACCACATTACTATGTGTCCAAACCTGAAAAAACCCAGGATCTGTTCAACAAGTATGTGGAGAATGCGAAAGCATGTGTCTGATGAGGGCAAATCCCAGGCCTAACCTAGACATAACATGCGTTATCCTCTAAAATATCGATCGAAACCAGGTTTAACGGACTGTTTCAGTGTGCTACCACATTACTACGAGATCCAAACCAGAAAAAACCCAGGATCCGTTCAACAAGTATGTGAAGAATGCGAAAGTATGTGTCTGATGAGGGCAAATCACAGGCCTAACCTAGACATAACATGCGTTATCCTCAAAAATATTGATCGAAACCAGGTTTAATGGACTGTTTCAGTGTGGTACCACATTACTACGTGATCCAAACCAGAAAAAGCCCAGAATCTGGCCATCAACTATGAGAATTATGCGGAAGTACGAGCCTGATGAGAGCAAATCCCAGACCTAACCAAGACCTAACATGCGTTATTCTCTAAAATACTGATCGAAACCAGGTTCAATGGACTGTTCCAGTGTGGTACCACATTACTACATGATCGAAACCAGAAAAAACCCAGGATCCGTTCAACAAGTATGTGAAGAATGCGAAAGTATGAGTGTGATGAAGGAAAATCCCAGACCTAACCTAGACCTAACATGAGTTATTCTCTAAAATATTGATCGAAACCAGGTTTACCCGACTGTTTCAGTGTGGTACCACATTACTGCGTGATCCAAACCAGAAAAATACCCAGGATCTGTTCAACAAGTATGTGAAGAACGCGGAAATATGACCCTGATGAGGGAAAATCCCGGGCCTAACCTAGACCTAACATGCGTTATCCTCAAAAATATTGATCGAAACCAGGTTTAATCGACTGCTTCAGTGTGGTACCACATTACTACGTGATCCTTTCCAGAAAAAGCCCTGGGTCTAGCCATCAAGTATGAGAAATATGCGAAGGTATGAGCCTGATGTGGGCAAATCCTAGACCTAACCCAGACCTAACATGCGTTATCCTCTAAAATATTTATCAAGACCAGGTTTAATTGAATGTTTCAGTGTGGTACCACATTACTACGTGATCCAAACCTGAAAAAAAAGCCAGGATCTGTTCAACAAGTATGTGGAGAATGCGAAAGTATGTGTCTGATGAGGGCAAATCACAGGCCTAACCCAGACCTAACATGCGTTATCCTCTAAAATATTTATCAAAACCAGGTTTAATTGAATGTTTCAGTGTGGTACCACATTACTACGTGATCCAAACCTGAAAAAACCCAGGATCCGTTCAACAAGTATGTGAAGAATGCGAAAGTATGTGTCTGATGAGGGCAAATCAGAGGCCTAACCTAGACATAACATGCGTTATCCTCAAAAATATTGATCGAAACCAGGTTTAATGGACTGTTTCAGTGTGCTACCACATTACTACGAGATCCAAACCAGAAAAAACCCAGGATCCGTTCAACAAGTATGTGAAGAATGCGAAAGTATGTGTCTGATGAGGGCAAATCACAGGCCTAACCTAGACATAACATGCGTTATCCTCAAAAATATTGATCGAAACCAGGATAAATGGACTGTTTCAGTGTGGTACCACATTACTACGTGATCCAAACCAGAAAAAGCCCAGAATCTGGCCATCAACTATGAGAAATTTGCGAAAGTACGAGCCTGATGAGAGCAAATCCCAGACCTATCCCAGACCCAACATGCGTTATCCTCTAAAACATTTATCAAGACCAGGTTTAATTGAATGTTTCAGTGTAGTACCGCATTACTACGTGATCCAAACCACAAAAAACCCAGGATCCGTTCAACAAGTATGTGACGAATGCGAAAGTATGTGTCTGATGAGGGCAAATCCCAGGCCTAACCTAGATCTAACATGCGTTATCCTCAAAAATATTGATCGAAACCAGGTTTAATGGACTGTTTCAGTGTGGTACCACATCACTACGTGATCCAAACCAGAAAAATACCCAGGATCCGTTCAACAAGTATGTGAAGAATGCGAAAGTATGTGTCTGATGAGGGAAAATCCCAGGCCTAACCTAGACCTAACATGCGTTATCCTCTAAAATATTGATCGAAACCAGGTTTAATGGACAGTTTCAGTGTGCTATCACATTACTACGTGATCCAAACCGGAAAAAACCCACGATCCGTTCAACAAGTATGTGAAGAATGCGAAAGTATGTGTCTGATGAGGACAAATCCCAGGCCTAACCTAGACAGAACATGCGTTATCCTCTAAAACATTGATCGAAACCAGGTTTAATGGACTGTTTCAATGTGGCACCACATCACTACGTGATCCAAACGAGAAAAATACCCAGGATCCGTTGAACAAGTATGTGAAGAATGCGAAAGTATGTGTCTGATGAGGGCAAATCACAGGCCTACCCTAGACATAACATGCGTTATCCTCAAAAATATTAATCGAAACCAGGTTTAATGGACTGTTTCAGTGTGGTACCACATTACTACGGGATCCAAACCAGAAAAAGCACAGAATCAGGCCATCTAGTATGAGAAATTTGCGAAAGTACGAGCCTGATGAGAGCAAATCCCAGACCAAACCTAGATCTAACATGAGTAATTCTCAAATATATTGATCGAAAGCAGGTTTAATCGACAGTTTCAGTGTGGTACCACATTACTACGGGAACCAATCCAGAAAAAGCACAGAATCAGGCCATCTAGTATGAGAAATTTGCGAAAGTACGAGCCTGATGAGAGCAAATCCCAGACCTAACCTAGTCCTAACATGAGTAATTCTCAAATATATTGATCGAAAGCAGGTTTAATCGACAGTTTCAGTGTGGTACCACATTACTACGTGATCCAAACCAGAAAAAACCCAGGATCCGTTCAACAAGTATGTGAAGAATGCGAAAGTATGTGTCTGATGAGGGCAAATCCCAGGCCTAACCTAGACAGAACATGCGTTATCCTCTAAAATATTGATCGAAACCAGGATTAATGGTCTGTTTCAGTGTGCTACCACATTACTACGTGATCCAAACCAGAAAAAACCCAGGATCCGTTCAACAAGTATGTGAAGAATGCGAAAGTATGAGCCTGATGAGGGCAAATCCTAGACCTAACCCAGACCTAACATGCGTTATCCTCTAAAATATTTATCAAGACCAGGTTTAATTGAATGTTTCAGTGCGGTACCACATTACTATGTGTCCAAACCTGAAAAAACCCAGGATCTGTTCAACAAGTATGTGGAGAATGCGAAAGCATGTGTCTGATGAGGGCAAATCCCAGGCCTAACCTAGACATAACATGCGTTATCCTCTAAAATATCGATCGAAACCAGGTTTAACGGACTGTTTCAGTGTGCTACCACATTACTACGAGATCCAAACCAGAAAAAACCCAGGATCCGTTCAACAAGTATGTGAAGAATGCGAAAGTATGTGTCTGATGAGGGCAAATCACAGGCCTAACCTAGACATAACATGCGTTATCCTCAAAAATATTGATCGAAACCAGGTTTAATGGACTGTTTCAGTGTGGTACCACATTACTACGTGATCCAAACCAGAAAAAGCCCAGAATCTGGCCATCAACTATGAGAATTATGCGGAAGTACGAGCCTGATGAGAGCAAATCCCAGACCTAACCAAGACCTAACATGCGTTATTCTCTAAAATACTGATCGAAACCAGGTTCAATGGACTGTTCCAGTGTGGTACCACATTACTACATGATCGAAACCAGAAAAAACCCAGGATCCGTTCAACAAGTATGTGAAGAATGCGAAAGTATGAGTGTGATGAAGGAAAATCCCAGACCTAACCTAGACCTAACATGAGTTATCCTCTAAAATATTTATCAAGACCAGGTTTACCCGACTGTTTCAGTGTGGTACCACATTACTGCGTGATCCAAACCAGAAAAATACCCAGGATCTGTTCAACAAGTATGTGAAGAACGCGGAAATATGACCCTGATGAGGGAAAATCCCGGGCCTAACCTAGACCTAACATGCGTTATCCTCAAAAATATTGATCGAAACCAGGTTTAATCGACTGCTTCAGTGTGGTACCACATTACTACGTGATCCTTTCCAGAAAAAGCCCTGGGTCTAGCCATCAAGTATGAGAAATATGCGAAGGTATGAGCCTGATGTGGGCAAATCCTAGACCTAACCCAGACCTAACATGCGTTATCCTCTAAAATATTTATCAAGACCAGGTTTAATTGAATGTTTCAGTGTGGTACCACATTACTACGTGATCCAAACCTGAAAAAAAAGCCAGGATCTGTTCAACAAGTATGTGGAGAATGCGAAAGTATGTGTCTGATGAGGGCAAATCACAGGCCTAACCCAGACCTAACATGCGTTATCCTCTAAAATATTTATCAAAACCAGGTTTAATTGAATGTTTCAGTGTGGTACCACATTACTACGTGATCCAAACCTGAAAAAACCCAGGATCCGTTCAACAAGTATGTGAAGAATGCGAAAGTATGTGTCTGATGAGGGCAAATCAGAGGCCTAACCTAGACATAACATGCGTTATCCTCAAAAATATTGATCGAAACCAGGTTTAATGGACTGTTTCAGTGTGCTACCACATTACTACGAGATCCAAACCAGAAAAAACCCAGGATCCGTTCAACAAGTATGTGAAGAATGCGAAAGTATGTGTCTGATGAGGGCAAATCACAGGCCTAACCTAGACATAACATGCGTTATCCTCAAAAATATTGATCGAAACCAGGATAAATGGACTGTTTCAGTGTGGTACCACATTACTACGTGATCCAAACCAGAAAAAGCCCAGAATCTGGCCATCAACTATGAGAAATTTGCGAAAGTACGAGCCTGATGAGAGCAAATCCCAGACCTATCCCAGACCCAACATGCGTTATCCTCTAAAACATTTATCAAGACCAGGTTTAATTGAATGTTTCAGTGTAGTACCGCATTACTACGTGATCCAAACCACAAAAAACCCAGGATCCGTTCAACAAGTATGTGACGAATGCGAAAGTATGTGTCTGATGAGGGCAAATCCCAGGCCTAACCTAGATCTAACATGCGTTATCCTCAAAAATATTGATCGAAACCAGGTTTAATGGACTGTTTCAGTGTGGTACCACATCACTACGTGATCCAAACCAGAAAAATACCCAGGATCCGTTCAACAAGTATGTGAAGAATGCGAAAGTATGTGTCTGATGAGGGAAAATCCCAGGCCTAACCTAGACCTAACATGCGTTATCCTCTAAAATATTGATCGAAACCAGGTTTAATGGACAGTTTCAGTGTGCTATCACATTACTACGTGATCCAAACCGGAAAAAACCCACGATCCGTTCAACAAGTATGTGAAGAATGCGAAAGTATGTGTCTGATGAGGACAAATCCCAGGCCTAACCTAGACAGAACATGCGTTATCCTCTAAAACATTGATCGAAACCAGGTTTAATGGACTGTTTCAGTGTGCTACCACATTACTACGTGATCCAAACCAGAAAAAACCCAGGATCCGTTCAACAAGTATGTGAAGAATGCGAAAGTATGTGTCTGATGAGGGCAAATCACAGCCCTAACCTAGACATAACATGCGTTATCCTCTAATATATTGATCGAAACCAGGTTTAATGGACTGTTTCAGTGTAGTACCACGTTACTACGGGATCCAAACCAGAAAAAGCACAGAATCAGGCCATCAAGTATGAGAAATTTGCGAAAGTACGAGCCTGATGAGAGCAAATCACAGACCTAACCTATACCTAACATGAGTTATTCTCAAAAAAATTGATCGAAAGCAGGTTTAATCGACAGTTTCAGTGTGGTACCACATTACTACGTGATCCAAACCAGAAAAAACCCAGGATCCGTTCAACAAGTATGTGAAGAATGCGAAAGTATGTGTCTGATGAGGGAAGATCCCAGGCCTAACCTAGACAGAACATGCGTTATCCTCTAAAATATTGATCGAAACCAGGTTTAATGGACTGTTTCAGTGTGCTACCACATTACTACGTGATCCAAACCAGAAAAAACCCAGGGTCCGTTCAACAAGTATGTGAAGAATGCGAATGTATGTGTCTGATGAGGGCAAATCACAGGCCTAACCTAGGCATAACATGCGTTATCCTCTAATATATTGATCGAAACCAGGTTTAATGGACTGTTTCAGTGTGGTACCACATAACTACGGGATCCAAACCAGAAAAAGCACAGAATCAGGCCATCAAGTATGAGAAATTTGCGAAAGTACGAGCCTGATAAGAGCAAATCCCAGACCTAACCTAGACCTAACATGAGTTATTCTCAAAAATATTCATCGAAAGCAGGTTTAATCGACAGTTCCAGTGTGGTGCCACATTACTACGTGATCCAAACCAGAAAAAACCCAGGATACGTTCATCAAGTATGTGAAGAATGCGAAAGTATGTGTCTGATGAGGGAAAATCCCAGGCCTAACTTAGACCTAACATGCGTTATCCTCTAAAATAACGATCGCAACTGGGTTTCATTTACTGTTTCAGTGTGGTACCACATTACTACGTGATCCAATCCAGAAAAAGCCCTGGATCTAGCCATCAAGTATGAGAAATATGCGAAAGTAGGAGCCTGATGAGGGCAACTCCTAGACCTAACCCAGACCTAACATGCGTTATCCTCTAAAATATTTATCAAGACCAGGTTTAATTGAATGTTTCAGTGTGGTACCACATTACTACGTGATCCAAACCTGAAAAAACCCAGGATCCGTTCAACAAGTATGTGAAGAATGCGAAAGTATGTTTCTGATGAGGGAAAATCCCAGGCCTAACCTAGCCCTAACGTGCGTTACCCTCAAAGATATTGATAGAAACCAGGTTTAATCGACTATTTCAGTGTGGTACCACATTACTGCGTGATCCAAACCAGAAAAAGCCCAGAATCTGGCCATCAACTATGAGAAATATGCGAAAGTACGAGCCTGATGAGAGCAAATCCCAGACCTAACCAAGACCTAACATGCGTTATTCTCTAAAATATTGATCGAAACCAGGTTTAATGGACTGTTTCAGTGTGATACCACATTACTACGTGATCCAAACCAGAAAAAACCCAGGATCCGTTCAACAAGTATGTGAAGAATGCGAACGTATGAGACTGATGAACGAAAATCCCAGACCTAACCTAGACCTAACATGAGTTATTCTCTAAAATATTGATCGAAACCAGGTTTAATGGACTGTTTCAGTGTGCTACCACATTTCTACGTGATTCAAACCAGAAAAAACCCAGGATCCGTTCAACAAGTATGTGAAGAATGCGAAAGTATGTGTCGGATGAGGGAAAATCCCAGTCCTAACCTAGACCTAACATGGGTTATCCTCTAAAATATTGATCGAAACCAGGTTTAATGGACTGTTTCAGTGTGATACCACATTACTACGTGATCCAAACCAGAAAAAACCCAGGATCCGTTCAACAAGTATGTGAAGAATGCGAAAGTATGAGTCTGATGAAGGAAAATCCCAGACCTAACCTAGACCTAACATGAGTTATTCTCTAAAATATTGATCGAAACCAGGTTTAACCGACTGTTTCAGTGTGGTACCACATTACTGCGCGATCCAAACCAGAAAAATACCCAGGATCTGTTCAACAAGTATGTGAAGAACGCGGAAATATGACCCTGATGAGGGCAAATCCCAGACCTAACCTAGACCTAACATGAGTTATTCTCAAAAATATTGATCGAAAGCAGGTTTAATCGACAGTTTCATTGTGGTACCACATTACTACGTGATCCAAACCAGAAAAAACCCAGGATCCGTTCAACAAGTATGTGAAGAATGCGAAAGTATGTGTCGGATGAGGGAAAATCCCAGTCCTAACCGAGACCTAACATGCGTTACCCTGAAGAATATTTATCAAGACCAGGTTTAATCGACTGTTTCAGTGTGGTACCACATTACTACGTGATCCAAACCAGAAAAAAACCCAGGATCTGCACAACAAGTATGTGATGAATGCGAAAGTATGAGCCTGACGAGGGCAAATCCCAGACCTATCCCAGACATAAATAGCGCTATCATCTAAGATATTGATCGAAACCAGGTTTAATGGACTGTTTCAGTGTGGTACCACATTACTGCGAGATCCAAACCAGAAAAAACCCAGGATCCGTTCAACAAGTATGTGAAGAATGCGAAAGTATGTGTCTGATGAGGGCAAATCACAGGCCTAACCTAGACATAACATGCGTTATCCTCAAAAATATTGATCGAAACCAGGTTTAATGGACTGTTTCAGTGTGGTGCCACATTACTACGTGATCCAAACCAGAAAAAACCCAGGATCCGTTCAACAAGTATGTGAAGAATGCGAAAGTATGTGTCTGATGAGGGCAAATCCCAGGCCTAACCTAGACAGAACATGCGTTATCCTCTAAAATATTGATCGAAACCAGGTTTAATGGACTGTTTCAGTGTGCTACCACATTACTACGTGATCCAAACCAGAAAAAACCCAGGATACGTTCAACAAGTATGTGAAGAATGCGAAAGTATGAGCCTGATGAGGGCAAATCCTAGACCTAACCCAGACCTAACATGCGTTATCCTCTAAAATATTTATCAAGACCAGGTTTAATTGAATGTTTCAGTGCGGTACCACATTACTATGTGTCCAAACCTGAAAAAACCCAGGATCTGTTCAACAAGTATGTGGAGAATGCGAAAGCATGTGTCTGATGAGGGCAAATCCCAGGCCTAACCTAGACATAACATGCGTTATCCTCTAAAATATTGATCGAAACCAGGTTTAATGGACTGTTTCAGTGTGCTACCACATTACTACGAGATCCAAACCAGAAAAAACCCAGGATCCGTTCAACAAGTATGTGAAGAATGCGAAAGTATGTGTCTGATGAGGGCAAATCACAGGCCTAACCTAGACATAACATGCGTTATCCTCAAAAATATTGATCGAAACCAGGTTTAATGGACTGTTTCAGTGTGGTGCCACATTACTACGTGATCCAAACCAGAAAGAGCCCAGAATCTGGCCATCAACTATGAGAAATATGCGAAAGTACGAGCCTGATGAGAGCAAATCCCAGACCTAACCAAGACCTAACATGCGTTATTCTCTAAAATACTGATCGAAACCAGGTTTAATGGACTGTTCCAGTGTGGTACCACATTACTACATGATCGAAACCAGAAAAAACCCAGGATCTGTTCAACAAGTATGTGAAAAACGCGAAACTATGAGCGTGATGAGGGCAAATCCCAGACCTATCCTAGACCTAACATGAGTTATTCTCTAAAATACTGATCGAAACGAGGATTAATGGACTGTTCCAGTGTGGCACCACATTACTACATGATCGAAACCAGAAAAAACCCAGGATCTGTTCAACAAGTATGTGAAAAACGCGAAACTATGAGCGTGATGAGGGCAAATCCCAGACCTATACTAGACCTAACATGAGTTATCCTCTAAAATATTAATCGAAACCAGGTTTAATCGACTATTTCTGAGTGGTACCACATTACTACGTGATCCAAACCAGAAAAATACCCAGGATCTGTTCAACAAGTATGTGAAGAGCGCGGGAATATGACCCTGATGAGGGCAAATCCCAGGCCTAACCTAGACCTAACATGCGTTACCTTCAAAAATATTTATCGAAACCAGGTTTAACCGACTGTTTCACTGTGGTACCACATCACTACCTGATCCAAACCAGAAAAATACCCAGGTTCTGTTCAACAGGTATGTGAAGAACGCGAAAATATGACCCTGAGGAGGGCAAATCCCAGAACTATACCAGACCTAACTAGCGTTATCATCTAAGATATTGATCGAAACCAGGTTTAATCGACTGTTTCAGTGTGGTACCACATTACTACGTGATCCAAACCATTAAAAGCACAGAATCTGGCCATCAAGTATGAGAAATTTGCGAAAGTACGAGCCTGATAAGAGCAAATCCCAGACCTAACCTAGACCTAACATGAGTTATTCTCAAAAATATTGATCGAAAGCAGGTTTAATCGACAGTTTCAGGGTGGTACCACATTACTACGTGATCCAAACCAGAAAAAACCCAGGATACGTTCAACAAGTATGTGAAGAATGCGAAAGTATGTGTCTGATGAGGGAAAATCCCAGGCCTAACCTAGACCTAACATGCGTTACCCTCAAGAATATTGATAGAAACCAGGTTTAATCGACTATTTCAGTGTGGTACCACATTACTGCCTGATCCAAACCAGAAAAAGCCCAGAATCTGGCCATCAACTATGAGAAATATGCGAAAGTACGAGCCTGATGAGAGCAAATCCCAGACCAAACCAAGACCTAACATGCGTTATTCTCTAAAATATTGATCGAAACCTGGGTTAATGGTCTGTTTCAGTGTGATACCACATTACTACGTGATCCAAACCAGAAAAAATCCAGGATCCGTCCAACAAGTATGTGAAGAATGCGGAAGTATGAGTCTGATGAAGGAAAATCCCAGACCTAACCTAGACCTAACATGAGTTATTCTCTAAAATATTGATCGAAGCCAGGTTTAATGGACTATTTCAGTTTGCTACCACATTACTACGTGATCCAAACCAGATAAAACCCAGGATCCGTTCAACAAGTATGTGAAGAATGCGAAAGTATGTGTCGGATGAGGGAAAATCCCAGTCCTAACCGAGACCTAACATGCGTTACCCTGAAGAATATTTATCAAGACCAGGTTTAATCGACTGTTTCAGTGTGGAACCACATTACTACGTGATCCAAACCAGAAAAAAACCCAGGATCTGCACAACAAGTATGTGATGAATGCGAAAGTATGAGCCTGACGAGGGCAAATCCCAGACCTATCCCAGACATAAATAGCGCTATGATCTAAGATATTGATCGAAACCAGGTTTAATCGACTGTTTCAGTGTGGTACCACATTACTGCCTGATCCAAACCAGAAAAATACCCAGGATCTGTTCAACAAGTATGTGAAGAACGCGGAAATATGACCCTGATGAGGGCAAATCCCGGGCCTAACCTAGACCTAACATGCGTTATCCTCAAAAATATTGATCGAAACCAGGTTTAATGGACTGTTTCAGTGTGGTACCACATCACTACAAACCAAAACTGAAAAAACCCAGGATACGTTCAACAAGTATGTGAAGAATGCGAAAGTATGTGTCTGATGAGGGAAAATCCCAGGCCTAACCTAGACCTAACATGCGTTACCCTCAAGAATATTGATAGAAACCAGGTTTAATCGACTATTTCAGTGTGGTACCACATTACTGCGTGATCCAAACCAGAAAAAGCCCAGAATCTGGCCATCAACTATGAGAAATATGCGAAAGTACGAGCCTGATGAGAGCAAATCCCAGACCTAACCAAGACCTAACATGCGTTATTCTCTAAAATAATGATCGAAACCTGGGTTAATGGACTGTTTCAGTGTGATACCACATTACTACGTGATCCAAACCAGAAAAAATCCAGGATCCGTCCAACAAGTATGTGAAGAATGCGGAAGTATGAGTCTGATGAAGGAAAATCCCAGACCTAACCTAGACCTAACATGAGTTATTCTCTAAAATATTGATCGAAACCAGGTTTAATCGACTGTTTCAGTGTGGTACCACATTACTACGTGATCCAAACCAGAAAAAAACCCAGGATCTGCACAACAAGTATGTGATGAATGCGAAAGTATGAGCCTGACGAGGGCAAATCCCAGACCTATCCCAGACATAACTAGCGTTATCATCTAAGATATTGATCGAAACCAGGTTTAATGGACTGTTTCAGTATGGTACCACATTACTACGGGATCCAAACCAGAAAAAGCACAGAATCAGGCCATCAAGTATGAGAAATTTGCGAAAGTACGAGCCTGATGAGGGCAAATCCCAGACCTAACCTAGACCTAACATGAGTTATTCTCAAAAATATTGATCGAAAGCAGGTTTAATCGACAGTTTCAGTGTGGTACCACATTACTACGTCATCCAAACCAGAAAAAACCCAGGATCCGTTCAACAAGTATGTGTAGAATGCGAAAGTATGTGTCTGATGAGGGCAAATCCCAGGCCTAACCTAGACAGAACATGCGTTATCCTCTAAAAAATTGATCGAGACCAGGTTTAATGGACTGTTTCAGTGTGGTACCACATTACTACGTGATCCTAACCAGAAA
The DNA here is from genome assembly GCF_051014445.1 of Colletes latitarsis. Taxonomy (NCBI): domain Eukaryota; kingdom Metazoa; phylum Arthropoda; class Insecta; order Hymenoptera; family Colletidae; genus Colletes; species Colletes latitarsis. The sequence goes on from NC_135142.1 coordinate 384,945, forward strand.
AAACCCAGGATCCGTTCAACAAGTATGTGAAGAATGCGAAAGTATGTGTCGGATGAGGGAAAATCCCATGCCTAACCTAGACCCAACATGCGTTACCCTCAAGAATATTTATCAAGACCAGGTTTAACCGACTGTTTCAGTGTGGTACCACATTACTACGTGATCCAAAACAGAAAAAAACCCAGGATCTGTACAACAAGTATGTGAAGAACGCGAAAATATGACCCTGATGAGGGCAAATCCCAGACCTATACCAGACCTAACATGCGTTGACCTCTAAAATATTGATGGAAACCAGGTTTAATTGACTGTTTCAGTGTGGTACCACATTACTACGTGATCCAATCCAGAAAAAGCCCTTGGTCTAGCCATCAAGTATGAGAAATATGCGAAAGTACGAGCCTGATGAGAGCAAATCCCAGACCTAACCTAGACCTAACATGAGTTATTCTCAAATATATTGATCGAAAGCAGGTTTAATCGACTGTTTCAGTGTGGTACCACATTACTACGTGATCCAAACCAGAAAAAACCCAGGATCTGTTCAACAAGTATGTGAAAAACGCGAAAATATGACCCTGAGGAGGGCAAATCCCAGACCTATACCAGACCTAACTAGCGTTATCATCTAAGATATTGATCGAAACCAGGTTTAATCGACTGTTTCAGTGTGGTACCACATTACTACGTGATCCAAACCAGAAGAAACCCAGGATACGTTCAACAAGTATGTGAAGAATGCGAAAGTATGTGTCTGATGAGGGAAAATCACAGGCCTAACTTAGACCTAACATGCGTTATCCTCTAAAATATCGATCGAAACTGGGTTTCATTTACTGTTTCAGTGTGGCACCACATTACTACGTGATCCAATCCAGAAAAAGCCCTGGATCTAGCCATCATGTATGAGAAATATGCGAAAGTACGTGCCTGATGAGAGCAAATCCCAGACCTAACCAAGACCTAACATGCGCTATTCTCTAAAATATTGATCGAAACCAGGTTTAATGGACTGCTTCAGTGTGATACCACATTACTACGTGATCCAAACCAGAAAAAACCCAGGATCCGTTCAACAAGTATGTGAAGAATTCGAAAGTATGAGTCTGATGAAGGAAAATCCCAGACCTAACCTAGACCTAACATGAGTTATTCTCTAAAATATTGATCGAAACGAGGTTTAATGGACCGTTTCAGTGTGCTACCACATTACTACGTGATCCTAACCAGAAAAAACCCAGGATCCGTTCAACAAGTATGTGAAGAATGCGAAAGTATGTGTCGGATGAGGGAAAATCCCATGCCTAACCTAGACCCAACATGCGTTACCCTCAAGAATATTTATCAAGACCAGGTTTAACCGACTGTTTCAGTGTGGTACCACATTACTACGTGATCCAAAACAGAAAAAAACCCAGGATCTGTACAACAAGTATGTGAAGAACGCGAAAATATGACCCTGATGAGGGCAAATCCCAGACCTATACCAGACCTAACATGCGTTGACCTCTAAAATATTGATGGAAACCAGGTTTAATTGACTGTTTCAGTGTGGTACCACATTACTACGTGATCCAATCCTGAAAAAGCCCTTGGTCTAGCCATCAAGTATGAGAAATATGCGAAAGTATGACCCTGATGAAGGCAAATCCTAGACCTAACCCAGACCTAACATGCGTTATCCTCAAAAATATTGATAGAAACCAGGTTTAATGGACTGCTTCAGTGTGGTACCACATTACTACGGGATCCAAACTAGAAAAAGTCCAGAATCTGGCCATCAAGTATGAGAAATATGCGAAAGTACGAGCCTGATGAGAGCAAATCCGAGACCTAACCAAGCTCTATCATGCGTTATTCTCTAAAATATTGATCGAAACCAGGTTTAATCGACTGTTTCAGTGTGGTACCACATTACTACGTGATCCAAACCAGAAAAGGCCCAGAATCTGGCCATCAAGTATGAGAAATATGCGAAAGTACGAGCCCGATGAGAGCAAATCCCAAACCTAACCAAGACCCAACATACGTTATTCTCTAAAATACTGATTGAAACCAGGTTTAATGGACTGTTCCAGTGTGGTACCACATTACTACATGATCAAAACCAGAAAAAACCCAGGATTTGTCAACAAGTATGTGAAAAACGCGAAACTATGAGCGTGATGAGGGCAAATCCCAGACCTATCCTAGACCTAACATGAGTTATCCTCTAAAATATTGATCGAAACCAGGTTTAATCGACTATTTCTGTGTGGTGCCACATTACTACGTGATCCAAACCAGAAAAATACCCAGGATCTGTTCAACAAGTATGTGAAGAACGCGGAAATATGACCCTGATGAGGGCAAATCCCAGGCCTAACCTAGACCTAACATGCGTTGACCTCTAAAATATTGATGGAAACCAGGTTTAATTGACTGTTTCAGTGTGGTACCACATTACTACGGGATCCAAACCAGAAAAAGCACAGAATCAGGCCATCAAGTATGAAAAATTTGTGAAAGTACGAGCCTGATGAGAGCAAATCCCAGACCTAACCTAGACCTAACATGAGTTATTCTCAAATATATTGATCGAAAGCAGGTTTAATCGACAGTTTCAGTGTGGTACCACATTACTACGTGATCCAAACCAGAAAAAACCCAGGATACGTTCAACAAGTATGCGAAGAATGCGAAAGTATGTTTCTGATGAGGGAAAATCTCAGGTCTAACCTAGACCTAACATGCGTTATCCTCTAAAATATTGATCGAAAACAGGTTTAATTGACCGTTTTACTGTGGTTCCACTTTACTACGTGATCCAAAGCAGAAAAGCCCTCGATCAGGTCAACATGCATGTCAAAACTGCGAAAGTATGACCCTGATGAGGGCAAATCCCAGGCCTAACCTAGACCTAACATGCGTTATCGTCTAAAATATTTATCAAGACCAGGTTTAATTGACCGTTTTACTGTGGTTCCACTTTACTACGTGATCCAAAGCAGAAAAGCCCTCGATCAGGTCAACATGCATGTCAAAACTGCGAAAGTATGACCCTGATGAGGGCAAATCCCAGACCTATCCCAGACCTAACATGCGTTATCCTCAAAAATATTGATCGAAACCAGGTTTAATCGACTGTTTCAGTGTGGTACCACATTACTACGTGATCCAAGCCAGAAAACAACCCAGGATCTGTTTATCAAGTATGTGAAGTATGCGTAAGTATGAGTCTGATGAGGGCAAATCCCAGGCCCTACCTAGACATAACATGCGTTATCCTCTAAAATATTTATCAAGACCAGGTTTAATTGAATGTTTCAGTGTGGTACCACACTACTGCGTGATCCATATCAGAAAAAACCCTCGATTAGGTCAACATGTATGTTAGAACTACGAAAGTATGACCCTGATGAGGGCAAATCCCAGGCCTAACCTAGACCTAACATGCGTTATCGTCTAAAATATTTATCAAGACCAGGTTTAATTGAATGTTTCAGTGTGGTACCACACTACTGCGTGATCCAAACCAGAAAAAACCCAGGATACGTTCAACAAGTATGCGAAGAATGCGAAAGTATGTGTCTGATGAGGGAAAATCCCAGGCCTATCTTAGACCTAACATGCGTTATCCTCTAAAATATTGATCGAAACCAGGTTTAATGGACTGTTTCAGTGTGGTACCACATCACTACGTGATCCACACCAGAAAGAACCCAGGATCCGTTCAACAAGTACGTAAAGAATGCGAAAGTATGTGTCTGATGAGGGCAAATCCCAGGCCTAACCTAGACCTAACATGCGTTATCCTCTAAAATATTGATCGAAACCAGGGTTAATCGACTGTTTCAGTGTGGTACAACATTACTACGTGATCCAATCTAGAAAAAGCCCAGGATCTAGCCATCAAGTATGAAAAATATGCGAAAGTATGAGCCTGATGAGGGCAAATTCTAGACCTATCCCAGACCTAACATGTGTTATCCTCTAAAATATTGATCGAAACCAGGTTTAATGGACTGTTTCAGTGTGGTACCACATTACTACGTGATCCAAACCAGAAAAAAACCCAGGATCTTGTCAACGAGTATGTGAAGTGTGCGAAAGTATGAGTCTGATGGGTGAAAATCCCAGAACTATCCCAGACCTAACATGCGTTGTCCTCTAAAATATTGATCGAAACCAGAGTTAATTGACTGTTTCAGCGTGGTTCTACATTACTACGTGATCGAATCCAGAAAAAGCTCAGGATCTAGCCATCAAGTATGAGAAATATTCGAAAGAATGAGCCTGATGAGAGCAAATCCCAGACCTAACCTAGACCTAACATGTGTTATCCTCAAAACTATTGATCGAAACCAGGTTTAATTGACGGTTTCAGTGTGGTACAACAATAATACGTGATCCAATACAGAAAGAGCCCAGGATCTAGCCATGAAGTATTAGAAATATGCGAAAGTATGACCCTGATGAGGGCAAATCCCAGACCTATCCCAGACCTAACATGCGTTATCCTCTAAAATATTGGTCGAAACCAGGTTTAATGGACTGTTTCAGTGTGGTGCCACATAACTACGTGATCCAAACCAGAAAAAAACCCAGGATCTGTTCAACAAGTATGTGAATAATGCGAAAGTATGTGTCTGATGAGGGCAAATCCCAGGCCTAACCTAGACCTAACATGCGTTATCTTCTAAAATATTGATCGAAACCAGGTTTAATGGACTGTTTCCGTGTGGTACCACATTACTACGTGATCCAAACCAGAAAAAGCCCAGAATCTGCCCATCAAGTATGAAAAATATGCGAAAGTAAGAGCCTGATGAGAGCAAATCCCTTACCTAACCTAGACCCAACATGAATTATTCTCTAAAATATTGATCGAAACAAGGTTTAACGGACTGTGTCAGTGTGGTAGCACATTACTAGGTGATCCAAACCAGAAAAAACCCAGGATCTGTTCAACAAGAATGTGAAAAACGCGAAAGTATAAGCCTGATGAGGGCAAATCCCCAGACCTATCCCAGACATAACTCGCGTAATCCTCTAAAATATTGATGGAAACCAGGTTTAATTGTCTGTTTCAGTGATGTACTACATTACTACGTGATCCAATCCAGCAATAGCCCAGGATCTAGCCATCAAGTATGAGAAATATGCGAAAGAATGAGCCTGATGCGACCAAATCCCAGACCTACCCTAGACCTAACATGAATTATTCTCTAACATATTGATCGAAACCAGGTTTAATGGACTGTTTCAGTGTGGTACCGCATTACTACGTGATCCAAACCAGAAAAAACACAGGATTTGTTCAACAAGTATGTGAAAAACGCGAAAGTATAAGCCTGATGAGGGCTAATCCCAGACCTATCCCAGACCTAACTTGCGTTGTCCTCTAAAATATTGATGGAAACCAGGTTTAATCGACTGTTTCTGTGTGGTACCACATTACTACGTGATCCAAACCAGAAAAAACCCAGGATCAGTTCAACAGGTATGTGCAAAACGCGAAAGTATGAGCCTGATGAGGGCGAATCCCAGACCTATCCCAGACCTAACTTGCGTTATCCTCTAAAATATTGATCGAAACCAGGTTTAATTGACTGCTTCAGTGTGGTACCACATTACTGCGTGATCCAATCCAGAAATAGCCCAGGATCTAGCCATGAAGTATGAGAAATATGCGAAAGTATGAGCCTGATGAGGGCAAATCCTAGGCCTAACCCAGACCTATCATGCGTTATCCTCAATAATATTGATCGAAACCAGGTTTAATGGACTGTTTCAGTGTGGTACCACATTACTACGTGATGCAATCCAGAAATAGCCCAGGATCTAGCCATGAATTATGAGAAATTTGCGAAAGTATGAGCCTGATGAGGGCAAATCCTAGACCTCACCCAGACCTAACATGCGTTATCCTCAAAAATATTGATCGAAACCAGGTTTAATGGACTGTTTCAGTGTGGTACCACATTACTACGTGATCCAAACCAGAAAAGGCCCAGAATCTGGCCATCAAGTATGAGAAATATGCGAAAGTATGACCCTGATGAGGGCAAATCCCAGGCCTAACCTAGACCTAACATGCGTTGTCCTCTACAATATTGATGGAAACCAGGTTTAATTGACTGTTTCAGTGTTGTACTACATTACTGCGTGACGCAATCCAGACAAAGCCCAGGATCTAGCCATCAAGTACGAGAAATACGCGAAAGAATGAGTCTGATGAGAGCAAATCCCACACCTAAACTAGACCTAACATGAATTATTCTCTAAAATATTGATGGAAACCAAGATTTAATGACTGTTTTAGTGTGGTACTACATTACTACGTGATGCAATCCAGAAAAAGCCTAGGATCTAGCCATCAAGTATGAGAAATATGCGAAAGAATGAGCCTGACGTGAGCAAATCCCAGACCTAACCTAGACCTAACATGAATTATTCTCTAAAATATTGATCGAAACCAGGTTTCATGGACTGTTTTAGTGTGGTACCACATTACTACGTGATCCAAACCATAAAAAACCCAGGATCTGTTCAACAAGTATGTGAAAAATCCGAAAGTATGAGTCTGATGAGGGCAAATCCCAGGCCTAACCTAGACATAACATGCGTTATCCTCTAAAATATTGATAGAAACCACGTTGAGTGGACTGTTTCAGTGTGGTACCACATTACTACGTGATCCAATGCAGAAATAGCTCAGGATCTAGCTATGAAGTATGAGAAATATGCGAAAGTATGAGCCTGATGAGGGCAAATCCCAGGCCTAACCTAGACCTAACATGCGTTATCCTCAAAACTATAGATCGAAACCAGGTTTAATCGACTGTTTCAGTGTGGTATCACATTAGTACGTGATCCAAACCAGAAAAAAACCCAGGATCTGTTCAACAACTATGTGAAGTATGCGAAAGTATGAATCTGATGAGGGCTAATCCCAGGCCTAACCTAGACACAACATGCGTTATCCTCTAAAATATTGATCGAAACCAGGTTGAGTGGACTGTTTCAGTGTGGTACCACATTACTACGTGATCCAAACCAGAAAAAAAACCAGGATCTGTTCAGCGAGTATGTGAAGTGTGCGAAACTATGAGTCTGATGAGGGCAAATCCCAGAACTATCCCATACCTAACATGCGTTATCCTCTAAAATAGTGATCGAAACCAGGGTTAATTGACTGTTTCAGTGTGGTTCTACATTACTACGTGATCCAGTCCAGAAAAAGCCCAGGATCTAGCCATCAGGTATGAGAAATATGCGAAAGAATAAGCCTGATGAGAGCAAATCCCAGGCCTAACCCAGACCTATCATGCGTTATTCTCAATAATATTGATCGAAACCAGGTTTAATGGACTGTTTCAGTGTGGTACCACATTACTACGTGATCCAATCCAGAAATAGCCCAGGATCTAGCCATGAAGTATTAGAAATATGCGAAAGTATGAGCCTGATGAGGGCAAATCCAGACCTAACATGCGTTATCCTCTAAAATATTTATCAAGACCAGGTTTAATTGATTGTTTCAATGTGATACCACTTTACTACGTGCTCCACACCAGAAAAAACCCAAGACCCGTCCAACAAGTATGTGAAAAACGCGAAAGTATGAGCCTGATGAGGGCAAATCCCAGACCTATCCCAGACATAACTTGCGTTATCCTCTAAAATATTGATCGAAACCAGGTTGAATTGACTGTTTCAGTGTGGTACCACATTACTACGTGATCCAAAGCAGAAAAGACCCTGGATTAGGTCAACATGCATGTCAAAACTGCGAAAGTATGACCCTGATGAGGGCAAATCCCAGACCTATCCGAGACCTAACATGCGTTAACCTCAAAAATATTGATCGAAACCAGGTTTAATCGACTGTTTCAGTGTGGTACCACATTACTACGTGATCCAAACCAGAAAAGAACCCAGGATCTGTTTATCAAGTATGTGAAGTATGCGTAAGTATGAGTCTGATGAGGGCAAATCCCAGGCCTAACCTAGACATAACATGCGTTATCCTCTAAAATATTTATCAAGACCAGGTTTAATTGAATGTTTCAGTGTGGTACCACACTACTGCGTGATCCATAGCAGAAAAAACCCTCGATTAGGTCAACATGTATGTTAAAACTACGAAAGTATGACCCTGATGAGGGCAAATCCCAGGCCTAACCTAGACCTAACATGCGTTATCCTCTAAAATATTTATCAAGACCAGGTTTAATTGAATGTTTCAGTGTGGTACCACACTACTGCGTGATCCAAACCAGAAGAAACCCAGGATCTGTTCAAGAAGTATGTGAAAAATGGGAAAGTATGATCCTGACGAGGGCAAATCCCAGACCTATCCCAGACCTAACTTGAGTTGTCGTCTAAAATAGTGATGGAAACCAGGTTTAATTGACTGTTTCAGTGTGGTACTACATTACTACGTGATGCAATCCAGAAATAGCCCAGGATCTAGCCATGAATTATGAGAAATATGCGAAAGTATGTGCCTGATGAGGGCAAATCCTAGACCTAACCCAGACCTAACTTGCGTTGTCCTCTGAAATATTGATGGAAACCAGGTTTAATTGACTGTTTCAGTGTGGTACTACATTACTACGTGATGCAATCCAGAAATAGCCCAGTATTTAGCCATGAATTATAAGAAATATGCGAAAGTATGACCCTGATGAAGGCAAATCCCAGGCCTAACCTAGACCTAACATGCATTATCCTCTAAAATATTGATCGAAACCAGGTTTAATGGACTGTTTCAGTGTGGTACCACATTACTATGTGATCCAAACCAGAAAAAACCCAGGATCTGTTCAAGAAGTATGTGAAAAACGCGAAAGTATGAGCCTAATGAGGGCGTATCCCAGACTTATCCCAGACCTAACTTGCGTTATCCTCTAAAATATTGATCGAAACCAGGTTTACTTTACTGTTTCATTGTGGTAACACATTACCACATGATCCTATCCAGAAATAGCCCAGGATCTAGCCATGAAGTATGAGAAATATGCGAAAGTATGAGCCTCATGATGGCAAATCCTAGACCTAACCCAGACCTAACATGCGTTATCCACTAAAATATTTATCATGACCAGGTTTAATTGACTGTTTCAGTGTTGCACTACATTACTACGTGATGCAATCCAGAAATAGCCCATGATCTAGCCATGAAGTATGAGAAATATGCGAAAGTATGAGCCTGATGAGTGCAAATCCTAGTTATAACCCAGACCTAACATGCGTTATCCTCTAAAATATTTATCAAGACCAGGTTTAATTGATTGCTTCAGTGTGGTACCACATTACTACATGATCCACACCAGAAAGAACCCAGGATCCGTTCATGAAGTATGTGAAAAATGCGAAAGTATGAGTCTGATGAGTGAAAATCTCAGGCCTAACATAGACCTAACATGCGTTATCCTCTAAAATATTGATCGAAACCAGGTTTACTTTACTGTTTCATTGTGGTAACACATTACCACATGATCCAATCCAGAAATAGCCCAGGATCTAGCCATGAAGTATTAGAAATATGCGAAAGTATGAGCCTGATGAGGGCAAATCCTAGACCTTACCCAGACCTAACATGCGTTATCCTCTAAAATATTTATCAAGACCAGGTTTAATTGATTGTTTCAGTGTGATACCACATTACTACGCGGTCCAAACCAGAAAAAACCCAGGATCCGTTCAACAAGTATGTGAAGAATGCGAAAGTATGAGTCTGATAAGGGCAAATCCCAGGCCTAACCTCGACCTAACATGCGTTATCCTCTAAAATATTGATCGAAACCAGGTTTAATGGACTGTTTTAGTGTGGTACCACTTTACTACGTGATCCAAAGCAGAGGAAACCCTCGATTAGGTCAACAGGTATGTTAAAACTGCGAAAGTATGACACTGATGAGTGCAAATCCCAGGCCTAACCTAGACCTAACATGCGTTATCCTCCAAAATATTGATCGAAACCAGGTTTAATTTATTGTTTCAGTGTGGTACCACAATACTACGTGATCCAATCCAGACAAAGCCCAGGATCTAGCCATGAAGTACGAGAAATATGCGAAATTATGAGCCTGATGATGGCAAATCCTAGACCTTACCCAGACCTAACATGCGTTATCCTCTAAAATATATATCAAGACCAGGTTTAATTGAATGTTTCAGTCTGGTACCACACTACTACGTGATCCAAACCAGAAAAAACCCAGGATCCGTTCAACAAGTATGTGAAGAATGCGAAAGCATGAGTCTGATGAGTGATAATCCCAGGTCTAACCTAGACCTAACATGGGTTATCCTCAAAAAAATTGATCGAAACCAGGTTGAATGGACTGTTTCAGTGTGGTACCACATTACTACGGTATCCAAACCAGAAAAAACCCAGGATCTGTTCTACAAGTATGTAAGAAACGCGAAACTATGAGCCTGACGAGGGCAAATCCCAGACCTATCCCAGACATAACTTGCGTTATCCTCTAAAATATTGATCGAAACCAGGTTTAATTGACTGTTTCAGGGTGGTACTACATTACTACATGATGCAATCCAGAAATAGCCCAGGATCTACCCATGAAGTATGAGAAATATGCGAAAGAATGAGCCCGATGAGAGCAAATCCCAGACCTAACCTAGACCTAACATGAATTATTCTCTAAAATATTAATCGAAACCAGGTTTAATTGACATGTTTAGCGTGGCATCACATTACTACGTGATCCAAACCAGTGGGAGCCCAGGATCTGGCCAACAGGAATGAGAAATATGCGAAAGTATGAGCCTGATGTGAGCAAATCCCAGTCCTAACCAAGACCTACCATGCGTTATTCTCTAAAATATTGATCGAAACCAGGTTTAATGGACTGTTTCAGTGTGGTACCACAATACTACGTGATCCAAACTTGAAAAAACCCAGGATCTGATCAACAAGTATGTGGAGAATGCGAAAGTATGTGTCTGATGAGAGAAAATCGCAGGCGTAACCTAGATCTAACATGTGATATCCTCAAAAATATTGATCGAAACCAGGTTTAATCGACTGTTTCAGTGTAGTACCACATTACTGCCTGATCCAAACCAGAAAAAACCCAGGATCTGTTCAACGAGTATATGAAGAACGCGAAAATATGACCCTGATGAGGGCAAATCCCAGGACTAACCTAGACATAACATGCGTTATCCTCTAAAATATTGATCGAAACCAGGTTGAATGGACTGTTTCAGTGTGGTACCACATTACTACGGGATCCAAACAAGAAAAAAGCCAGGATCTGTTCTACAAGTATGTAAGAAACGCGAAACTATGAGCCTGACGAGGGCAAATCCCAGACCTATTCCAGACATAACTTGCGTTATCCTCTAAAATATTGATCGAAACCAGGTTTAATGGACTGTTTCAGTGTGGTACCACATTACTACGTGATCCAAACCAGAAAAAACCCAGGATCCGTTCAACAAGTATGTGAAGAATGCGAAAGTATGAGTCTGATAAGGGCAAATCCCAGGCCTAACCTAGACCTAACATGCGTTATCCTCTAAAATATTGATCGAAACCAGGTTTAACGGACTGTTTCAGTGTGGTACCACAATACTACGTGATCCAAACTTGAAAAAACCCAGGATCTGATCAACAAGTATGTGGAGAATGCGAAAGTATGTGTCTGATGAGGGCAAATTCCAGACCTATCCCAGACCTAACATGCGGTATCCTATAAAATATTGATCAAAACCAGGTTTAATGGACTGTTTTACCGTGGTACCACATTACTACGGGATCCAAACCAGAAAAAACCCAGGATCTGTTCTACACGTATGTAAGAAACGCGAAACTATGAGCCTGACGAGGGCAAATCCCAGACCTATCCCAGACATAACTTGCGTTATCCTCTAAAATATTGATCGATACCAGGTTTAATGGACTGTTTCAGTGTGGTACCACATTACTAACCTGATCCAAACCAGAAAAGACCCAGGATCTGTTCAACAAGTATGTGAAAAACGAGAAAATATGACCCTGATGAGGGCAAATCCCAGACCTATCCCAGACATAACTTGCGTTATCCTCTAAAATATTGATCGAAACCAGGTTTAATGGACTGTTTCAGTGTGGTACCACATTACTACGTGATCCAAACCAGAAAAAACCCAGTATCTGTTCAACAAGTATGTGAAAAATGCGAAAGTATGAACCTGATGTGGGCAAATCCCAGACCTATCCCAGACCTAACTCGCGTTGTCCTCTAAAATATTGATGGCAACCAGGTTTAATTGACTGTTTCAGGGTGGTACTACATTACTACATGATGCAATCCAGAAATAGCCCAGGATCTAGCCATGAAGTATGAGAAATATGCGAAAGAATGAGCCCGATGAGAGCAAATCCCAGACCTAACCTAGACCTAACATGAATTATTCTCTAAAATATTGATCGAAACCAGGTTTAATGAACTGTTTCAGTGTGGTACCACATTACTGCGTGATCCAAACCAGAAAAAACCCAGGATCTGTTCAATAAGAATGTGAAAAACGCGAAAGTATGGGCCGGATGAGGGCAAATCCCCAGATCTATCCCTGACATACCTTGCGTTATCCTCTAAAATATTGATCGAAACTAGGTTTAATTGACAGGTTTAGTGTGGCATCACATTACTACGTGATCCAAACCAGTGGAAGCCCAGGATCTGGCCAACAAGAATGAGAAATATGCGAAAGTATGAGCCTGATGAGTGCAAATCCCAGACCGAACCTAGACCTAACATGAATTATTCTCTAAAATATTGACCGAAGCCAGGTTTAATGGACTGTTTCAGTGTGGTACCACATTACTACGGGATCCAAACCAGAAAAAAACCAGGATCTGTTGTACAAGTATGTAAGAAACGCGAAACTATGAGCCTGACGAGGGCAAATCCCAGACCTATCCCAGACATAACTTGCGTTATCCTCTAAAATATTGATCGAAACCAGGTTTAATGGACTGTTTCAGTGTGGTACCACATTACTACCTGATCCAAACCAGAAAAAACCCAGGATCTGTTCAACAAGTATGTGAAAAACGCGAAAATTTGACCCTGATGAGGGCAAATCCCAGACCTATCCCAGACATAACTTGCGTTATCCTCTAAAATATTGATCGAAACCAGGTTTAATGGACTGTTTCAGTGTGGTACCAGATTACTACGTGATCCAAACCAGAAAAAACCCAGTATCTGTTCAACAAGTATGTGAAAAATGCGAAAGTATGAACCTGATGTGGGCAAATCCCAGACCTATCCCAGACCTAACTCGCGTTGTCCTCTAAAATATTGATGGAAACCAGGTTTAATTGACTGTATCAGGGTGGTACAACATTACTACATGATGCAATCCAGAAATAGCCCAGGATCTAGCCATGAAGTATGAGAAATATGCGAAAGAATGAGCCCGATGAGAGCAAATCCCAGACCTAACCTAGACCTAACATGAATTATTCTCTAAAATATTGATCGAAACCAGGTTTAATGAACTGTTTCAGTGTGGTACCACATTACTGCGTGATCCAAACCAGAAAAAACCCAGGATCTGTTCAATAAGAATGTGAAAAACGCGAAAGTATGAGCCTGATGAGGGCAAATCCCCAGATCTATCCCTGACATACCTTGCGTTATCCTCTAAAATATTGATCGAAACCAGGTTTAATTGACAGGTTTAGTGTGGCATCACATTACTACGTGGTCCAAACCAGTGGAAGCCCAGGATCTGGCCAACAAGAATGAGAAATATGCGAAAGTATGAGCCTGATGAGTGCAAATCCCAGACCTAACCTAGACCTAACATGAATTATTCTCTAAAATATTGACCGAAACCAGGTTTAATGGACTGTTTCAGTGTGGTACCACATTACTGCGTGATCCAAACCAGAAAGAACCCGGGATCTGTTCAACAAGTATGTGAAAAACGCGAAAGTATGAGCCTGATGCGGGCAAATCCCAGACCTATCCCAGACATAACTTGCGTTATCCTCTAAAATATTGATCGAAACCAGGTTTAATCGACTGTTTCAGTGTGGTACCACATTACTACGTGGTCCAAACCAGAAAAAACCCAGGATCCGTTCAACAAGTATGTGACGAATGCGAAAGTATGAGTCTGATAAGGGCAAATCCCAGGCCTAACCTCGACCTAACATGCGTTATCCTCTAAAATATTGATCGACACCAGGTTTAACGGACTGTTTCAGTGTGGTACCACATTACTACGGGATCCAAACCAGAAAAAACCCAGGATCTGTTCAACAAGTATGTGAAAAACGCGGGAGTATGAGCCTGATGAGGGCAAATCCCAGACCTATCCCATACCTAACATGCGCTATCCTATAAAATATTGATCAAAACCAGGTTTAATGGACTGTTTTAATGTGATACCACATTACTACGGGATCCAAACCAGAAAAAACCCAGGATCTGTTCTACACGTATGTAAGAAACGCGAAACTATGAGCCTGACGAGGGCAAATCCCAGGCCTATCCCAGACATAACTTGCGTTATCCTCTGAAATATTGATCGAAACCAGGTTTAATGGACTGTTTCAGTGTGGTACCACATTACTACGTGTTCCAAACCAGAAAAAACCCAGGATCTGTTCAACAAGTATGTGAAAAACGCGTAAGTATGAGTCTGATGAGTGATAATCCCAGGTCTAACCTAGACCTAACATGGGTTATCCTCTAAAATATTGATCGAAACCAGGTTGAATGGACTGTTTCAGTGTGGTACCACATTACTACGGGATCCAAACCAGAAAAAACCCAGGATCTGTTCAACAAGTATGTGAAAAACGCGGGAGTATGAGCCTGATGAGGGCAAATCCCAGACCTATCCCAGACCTAACATGCGCTATCCTCTAAAATATTGATCGAAACCAGGTTTAATCGACTGTTTCAGTGTGGTACCACACTACTACGTGATACAAACCTGAAAAAGCCAGGGATCTGTTCTACAAGTATGTGAAAAATGCGAAAATATGACCCTGATGTGGGCAAATACCACACCTATCCCAGACCAAACTTGCGTTATCCTCTAAAATATTGATCGAAACCAGGTTTAATTTAGTGTTTCAGTGTGGTACCACAATACTACGTGATCCAATCCAGACAAAGCACAGGATCTAGGCATGAAGTATGAGAAATATGCGAAATTATGAGCCTGATGATGGCAAATCCTAGACCTTACCCAGACCTAACATGCGTTATCCTCTAAAATATATATCAAGACCAGGATTAATTGAATGTTTCAGTCTGGTACCACATTACTACGCGATCCAAACCAAAAAAAACCCAGGATCCGTTCAACAAGTATGTGAAGAATGCGAAAGTATGAGTCTGATGAGTGATAATCTCAGGCCTAACCAAGACCAAACATGCGTTATCCTCAAAAATATTGATCGAAACCAGGTTTAATCGACTGTTTCAGTGTGGTACCACATTACTACGTGATCCAAACCAGAAAAAAACCCAGGATCTGTTTAACAAGTATGTGAAGTGTGCGTAAGTATGAGTCTGATGAGGGCAAATCCCAGACCTATCCCAGACCTAACTTGCGTTGTCCTCTAAAATATTGATCGAAACCAGGTTTAATTGACTGTTTTAGTGTGGTACCACTTTACTACGTGATCCAAAGCAGAAAAAACCCTCGATTAGGTCAACATGTATATTAAAACTGCGAAAGTATGACACTGATGAGGGCAAATCCCAGGCCTAACCTAGACCTAACATGCGTTGTCCTCTAGAATATTGATGGAAACCAGGTTTATTTGACTGTTTCAGTGTGGTACCACTTTACTACGTGATCCAAAGCAGAAAAAACCCTCGATCAGGTCAACATGTATGTTAAAACTGTGAAAGTATGACCCTGATGAGGGCAAATCCCAGGCCTAACCTAGACCTAACATGCGTTGTCCTCTAAAATATTGATGGAAACCAGGTTTAATTGACTGTTTCAGTGTGGTACCACATTACTACGTGATCCAAACCAGAAAAGGCCCAGAATCTGGCCATCAATTATGAGAAATATGCGAAAGTACGAGTCTGATGAGGGCAAATCCCTGACCTATCCCAGACCTAACTTGCGTTGTCCTCTAAAATATTGATGGAAACCAGGTTTAATTGACTGTTTCAGTGTGGTACTATATTACCACGTGATGCAATCCAGAAATAGCCCAGGATCTAGCCATGAAGTATGAGAAATGTGCGAAAGAATGAGCCCGATGAGAGCAAATCCCAGACCTAACCTAGACGTAACATGCGTTATCCACAAAAATATTGATCGAAATCAGGTTTAATCGACTGTTTCAGTGTGGTACCGCATTACTACGTGGTCCAAACCAGAAAAAACCCAGGATCCGTTCAACAAGTATGTGAAGAATGCGAAAGTATGAGTCTGATAAGGGCAAATCCCAGGCCTAACCTCGACCTAACATGCGTTATCCTCTAAAATATTGATCGAAACCAGGTTTAATGGACTGTTTTAGTGTGGTACCACTTTACTACGTGATCCAAAGCAGAAGAAACCCTCGATTAGGTCAACATGTATGTTAAAACTGCGAAAGTATGACACTGATGAGGGAAATCCCAGGCCTAACCTAGACCTAACATGCGTTATCCTCTAAAATATTGATCGAAACCAGGTTTATCGGACTGTTTCAGTGCGGTACCACATTACTACGGGATCCAAACCAGAAAAAACCCAGGATCTGTTCAACAAGTATGTGAAAAACGCGAGAGTATGAGCCTGATGAGGGCAAATCCCAGACCTATCCCAGACCTAACATGCGCTATCCTATAAAATATTGATCAAAACCAGGTTTAATGGACTGTTTTAGTGTGGTACCACATTACTACGGGATCCAAACCAGAAAAAACCCAGTATCTGTTCAACAAGTATGTGAAAAATGCGAAAGTATGAACCAGATGTGGGCAAATCCCAGACCTATCCCAGACCTAACTCGCGTTGTCCTCTAAAATATTGATGGAAACCAGGTTTAATTGAGTGTATCAGGGTGGTACTACATTACTACATGATGCAATCCAGAAATAGCCCAGGATCTGTTCAACAAGTATGTGAAAAACGCGAAAATATGAACCAGATGTGGGCAAATCCCAGACCTATCCCAGACCTAACTCGCGTTGTCCTCTAAAATATTGATGGAAACCAGGTTTAATTGACTGTATCAGGGTGGTACTACATTACTACATGATGCAATCCAGAAATAGCCCAGGATCTGTTCAACAAGTATGTGAAAAACGCGAAAATATGACCCTGATGAGGGCAAATCCCAGACCTATCCCAGACATAACTTGCGTTATCCTCTAAAATATTGATCGAAACCAGGTTTAATGGACTGTTTCAGTGTGGTACCACATTACTACGTGATCCAAACCAGAAAAAACCCAGTATCTGTTCAACAAGTATGTGAAAAATGCGAAAGTATGAACCTGATGTGGGCAAATCCCAGACCTATCCCAGACCTAACTCGCGTTGTCCTCTAAAATATTGATGGAAACCAGGTTTAATTGACTGTATCAGGGTGGTACTACATTACTACATGATGCAATCCAGAAATAGCCCAGGATCTAGCCATGAAGTATGAGAAATATGCGAAAGAATGAGCCCGATGAGAGCAAATCCCAGACCTAACCTAGACCTAACATGAATGATTCTCTAAAATATTGATCGAAACCAGGTTTAATGAACTGTTTCAGTGTGGTACCACATTACTGCGTGATCCAAACCAGAAAAAACCCAGGATCTGTTCAATAAGAATGTGAAAAACGCGAAAGTATGAGCCTGATGAGTGCAAATCCCAGACCTAACCTAGACCTAACATGAATTATTCTCTAAAATATTGACCGAAACCAGGTTTAATGGACTGTTTCAGTGTGGTACCACATTACTGCGTGATCCAAACCAGAAAGAACCCAGGATCTGTTCAACAAGTATGTGAAAAATGCGAAAGTATGAGCCTGATGAGGGCAAATCCCAGACCTATCCCAGACCTAACATGCGCTATCCTATAAAATATTGATCGAAACCAGGTTTAATGGACTCTTTCAGTGTGGTACCACATTACTACGTTTTCCATAGCAGAAAAAACCCGGCATCTGTTCAACAAGTATGTGAAAAACGCGAAAGTATGAGCCTGATGCGGGCAAATCCCAGACCTATCCCAGACATAACTTGCGTTATCCTCTAAAATATTGATCGAAACCAGGTTTAATCGACTGTTTCAGTGTGGTACCACATTACTACGTGGTCCAAACCAGAAAAAACCCAGGATCCGTTCAACAAGTATGTGACGAATGCGAAAGTATGAGTCTGATAAGGGCAAATCCCAGGCCTAACCTTGGCCTAACATGCGTTAACCTCTAAAATATTGATCGAAACCAGGTTTAATGGACTGTTTTAGTGTGGTACCACTTTACTACGTGATCCAAAGCAGAAGAAACCCTCGATTAGGTCAACATGTATGTTAAAACTGCGAAAGTATGACACTGAAGAGGGCAAATCCCAGGCCTAACCTAGACCTAACATGCGTTATCCTCTAAAATATTGATCGACACCAGGTTTAACGGACTGTTTCAGTGTGGTACCACATTACTACGGGATCCAAACCAGAAAAAACCCAGGATCTGTTCAACAAGTATGTGAAAAACGCGGGAGTATGAGCCTGATGAGGGCAAATCCTAGACCTTACCCAGACCTAACATGCGTTATCCTCTAAAATATATATCAAGACCAGGTTTAATTGAATGTTTCAGTCTGGTACCACACTACTACGTGATCCAAACCAGAAAAAACCCAGGATCCGTTCAACAAGTATGTGAAGAATGCGAAAGTATGAGTCTGATGAGTGATAATCCCAGGTCTA
This sequence comes from Colletes latitarsis, assembly GCF_051014445.1. NCBI lineage: Eukaryota > Metazoa > Arthropoda > Insecta > Hymenoptera > Colletidae > Colletes > Colletes latitarsis. Next base: position 403,849 of record NC_135142.1, read on the forward strand.
ACCTAGACCTAACATGGGTAATCCTCTAAAATATTGATCGAAACCAGGTTTAATGAACTGTTTCGGTGTGGTACCTCATTACTGCGTGATCCAAACCAGAAAAAACCCAGGATCTGTTCAATAAGAATGTGAAAAACGCGAAAGTATGAGCCTGATGAGGGCAAATCCCCAGATCTATCCCTGACATACCTTGCGTTATCCTCTAAAATATTGATCGAAACCAGGTTTAATTGACCGGTTTAGTGTGGCATCACATTACTACGTGATCCAAACCAGTGGAAGCCCAGGATCTGGCCAACAAGAATGAGAAATATGCGAAAGTATGAGCCTGATGAGAGCAAATCCCAGACCTAACCTAGACCTAGCATGCGTTATCCTCTAAAATATTGATCGAAACCAGGTTTAATTTAGTGTTTCAGTGTGGTACCACAATACTACGTGATCCAATCCAGACAAAGCACAGGATCTAGGCATGAAGTATGAGAAATATGCGAAATTATGAGCCTGATGATGGCAAATCCTAGACCTTACCCAGACCTAACATGCGTTATCCTCTAAAATATATATCAAGACCAGGTTTAATTGAATGTTTCAGTCTGGTACCACATTACTACGTGATCCAAACCAGAAAAAGCACAGAATCAGGCCATCTAGTATGAGAAATTTGCGAAAGTACGAGCCTGATGAGAGCAAATCCCAGACCTAACCTAGACCTAACATGAGTAATTCTCAAATATATTGATCGAAAGCAGGTTTAATCGACAGTTTCAGTGTGGTACCACATTACTACGGGATCCAAACCAGAAAAAGCACAGAATCAGGCCATCTAGTGTGAGAAATTTGCGAAATTACGAGCCTGATGAGAGCAAATCCCAGACCTAACCTAGACCTAACATGAGTAATTCTCAAATATATTGATCGAAAGCAGGTTTAATCGACAGTTTCAGTGTGGTACCTCATTACTACGTGATCCAAACCAGAAAAAACCCAGGATCCGTTCAACAAGTATGTGAAGAATGCGAAAGTATGTGTCTGATGAGGGCAAATCCCAGGCCTAACCTAGACAGAACATGCGTTATCCTCTAAAATATTGATCGAAACCAGGATTAATGGACTGTTTCAGTGTGCTACCACATTACTACGTGATCCAAACCAGAAAAAACCCAGGATCCGTTCAACAAGTATGTGAAGAATGCGAAAGTATGTGTCTGATGAGGGCAAATCACAGGCCTAACCTAGATATAACATGCGTTATCCTCAAAAATATTGATCGAAACCAGGTTTAATGGACTGTTTCAGTGTGGTACCACATTACTACGTGATCCAAACCAGAAAAAGCCCAGAATCTGGCCATCAACTATGAGAAATATGCGAAAGTACGAGCCTGATGAGAGCAAATCCCAGACCTAACCAAGACCTAACATGCGTTATTCTCTAAAATACTGATCGAAACCAGGTTTAATGGACTGTTCCAGTGTGGTACCATATTACTACATGATCGAAACCAGAAAAAACCCAGGATCCGTTCAACAAGTATGTGAAGAATGCGAAAGTATGAGTCTGATGAAGGAAAATCCCAGACCTAACCTAGACCTAACATGAGCTATTCTCTAAAATATTGATCGAAACCAGGTTTAACCGACTGTTTCAGTGGGGTACCACATTACTGCGTGATCCAAACCAGAAAAATACCCAGGATCTGTTCAACAAGTATGTGAAGAACGCGGAAATATGACCCTGATGAGGGAAAATCCCGGGCCTAACCTAGACCTAACATGCGTTATCCTCAAAGATATTGATCGAAACCAGGTTTAATCGACTGCTTCAGTGTGGTACCACATTACTACCTGATCCTTTCCAGAAAAAGCCCTGGGTCTAGCCATCAAGTATGAGAAATATGCGAAGGTATGAGCCTGATGTGGGCAAATCCTAGACCTAACCCAGACCTAACATGCGTTATCCTCTAAAATATTTATCAAGACCAGGTTTAATTGAATGTTTCAGTGTGGTACCACATTACTACGTGATCCAAACCTGAAAAAACCCAGGATCTGTTCAACAAGTATGTGGAGAATGCGAAAGTATGTGTCTGATGAGGGCAAATCACAGGCCTAACCCAGACCTAACATGCGTTATCCTCTAAAATATTTATCAAGACTAGGTTTAATTGAATGTTTCAGTGTGGTACCACATTACTACGTGATCCAAACCTGAAAAAACCCAGGATCCGTTCAACAAGTATGTGAAGAATGCGAAAGTATGTGTCTGATGAGGGCAAATCCCAGGCCTAACCTAGACAGAACATGCGTTATCCTCTAAAATATTGATCGAAACCAGGATTAATGGACTGTTTCAGTGTGCTACCACATTACTTCGTGATCCAAACCAGAAAGACCCAGGATCCGTTCAACAAGTATGTGAAGAATGCGAAAGTATGAGCCTGATGAGGGCAAATCCTAGACCTAACCTAGACCTAACATGAGTAATTCTCAAATATATTGATCGAAAGCAGGTTTAATCGACAGTTTCAGTGTGGTACCACATTACTACGGGATCCAAACCAGAAAAAGCACAGAATCAGGCCATCTAGTATGAGAAATTTGCGAAAGTACGAGCCTGATGAGAGCAAATCCCAGACCTAACCTAGACCTAACATGAGTAATTCTCAAATATATTGATCGAAAGCAGGTTTAATCGACAGTTTCAGTGTGGTACCACATTACTACGTGATCCAAACCAGAAAAAACCCAGGATCCGTTCAACAAGTATGTGAAGAATGCGAAAGTATGTGTCTGATGAGGGCAAATCCCAGGCCTAACCTAGACAGAACATGCGTTATCCTCTAAAATATTGATCGAAACCAGGATTAATGGACTGTTTCAGTGTGCTACCACATTACTACGTGATCCAAACCAGAAAAAACCCAGGATCCGTTCAACAAGTATGTGAAGAATGCGAAAGTATGAGCCTGATGAGGGCAAATCCTAGACCTAACCCAGACCTAACATGCGTTATCCTCTAAAATATTTATCAAGACCAGGTTTAATTGAATGTTTCAGTGAGGTACCACATTACTATGTGTCCAAACCTGAAAAAACCCAGGATCTGTTCAACAAGTATGTGGAGAATGCGAAAGCATGTGTCTGATGAGGGCAAATCCCAGGCCTAACCTAGACATAACATGCGTTATCCTCTAAAATATCGATCGAAACCAGGTTTAATGGACTGTTTCAGTGTGCTACCACATTACTACGAGATCCAAACCAGAAAAAACCCAGGATCCGTTCAACAAGTATGTGAAGAATGCGAAAGTATGTGTCTGATGAGGGCAAATCACAGGCCTAACCTAGACATAACATGCGTTATCCTCAAAAATATTGATCGAAACCAGGTTTAATGGACTGTTTCAGTGTGGTACCACATTACTACGTGATCCAAACCAGAAAAAGCCCAGAATCTGGCCATCAACTATGAGAAATATGCGAAAGTACGAGCCTGATGAGAGCAAATCCCAGACCTAACCAAGACCTAACATGCGTTATTCTCTACAATACTGATCGAAACCAGGTTTAATGGACTGTTCCAGTGTGGTACCACATTACTACATGATCGAAACCAGAAAAAACCCAGGATCCGTTCAACAAGTATGTGAAGAATGCGAAAGTATGAGACTGATGAGTGATAATCCCAGGACAAACTTAGACCTAACATGCGCTATCCTCAAAAATACTGCTCGAAACCAGGTTTAATTGAATGTTTCAGTGTGGTACCACATTACTACGTGATCCAAACCAGTAAAAACCCAGGATCTGTTCAACAAGTATGTGAAGAATGCGAAAGTATGTGTCTGACGAGGGCAAATCCCAGGCCTAACCTAGACCTAACATGCGTTATCTTCTAAAATATTGATCGAAACCAGGTTTAATGGACTGTTTCAATGTGGTACCACATTACTACGTGATCCAAAGCAGAAATAGCCCAGGATCTAGCCATGAAGTATTAGAAATATGCGAAAGTATGAGCCTGATGAGGGCAAATCTTAGACGTTACCCAGACCTAACACGCGTTTTCCTCTAAAATATTTATCAAAACCAGCTTTAATTGAATGTTTCAGTATGGTACAACATTACTACGTGATCCAAACCAGTAAAAACCCAGGATCCGTTCAACGAGTATGTGAAGAATGCGAAAGTATGAGTCTGATGAGTGAAAATCCCAGGCCTAACCTAGACCTAACATGCGTTATCCTCAAAAATATTGATCGAAACCAGGTTTAATCGATTGTTTTAGTGTGGCATCACATTACTATGTGATCCAAACCAGTGGAAGCCCAGGATCTCGCCAACAAGAATGAGTAATATGCGAAAGAATGAGCCGGATGAGAGCAAATCCCAGACCTAACCTAGACCTAACATGAATTATTCCCTAAAATATTGATCGAAACCAGGTTTAATTGACTGTTTCAGTGTGGTCCCACATTACTACGTGATCCAAACCAGAAAAAAACCCAGGATCCGTTCAACAAGTATGTGAAGAATGCGAAAGTATGAGTCTGGTGAGTGAAAATCCCAGGCCTAACCTAGACCTAACATGCGTTATCCTGAAAAATATTGATCGAAACCTGGTTTAATCGACTGTCCCAGTGTGGTACCACATTACTATGTGATCCAAACCAGAAAATAACCCAGGATCTGTTCAACGAGTATGTGAAGTGTGCGAAAGTATGAGTCTGATGAGGGCAAATCCCAGACCTATCTCAGACCTAACTTTCGTTATCCTCTAAAATATTGATCGAAACCAGGTTTAATCGACTGTTTCAGTGTGGTACCACATTACTACGTGATCCAAACCAGAGAAAACCCAGGATCAGTTCAACAAGTATGTGAAAAACGCGAAAGTATGAGCCTGATGAGGGCGAATCCCAGACCTATCAAAGACCTAACTTGCGTTAACCTCTAAAATATTGATCGAAACCAGGTTAAATTGACTGTTTCAGTGTGGTACCACATTACTACGTGATCCAAAGCAGAAAAAACCTTGGATTAGGTCAACATGTATGTTAAAACTGCGAAAGTTTGACCCTGATGAGGCCAAATCCCAGGCCTAACCTAGACCTAACATGCGTTATCCTCTAAAATATTGATCGAAACCAGGTTTAGTGGTCTGTTTCAGTGTGGTACCACATTACTACGTGATCCAAACCAGAAAAAACCCAGGATCTGTTCAACATGTATGTGAAAACCGCGGAAGTATGAGCCTGATGAGGGCGAATCCCAGACCTATCCCAGACCTAACTTGCGGCATCCTCTAAAATATTGATCGAAACCAGGTTTAATTGACTGTTTCAGTGTGGTACCACATTAGTACGTGATCCAAACCAGTAAAAACCCAGGATCCGTTCAACAAGTATGTGAAGAATGCGAAAGTATGAGACTGATGAGTGAAAATCCCAGGACTAACGTAGACCTAACATGCGTTATCCTCAATAATATTGCTCGAAACCAGGTTTAATTGAATGTTTCAGTGTGGTACCACATTACTACCTGATCCAAACCAGTAAAAACCCAGGATCCGTTCAACAAGTATGTGAAAAACGCGAAAGTATGAGCCTGATGAGGGCGAATCCCAGACCTATACCAGACCTAACTTGCGTTATCCTCTAAAATATTGATCGAAACCAGGTTTAATTGACTGCATCAGTGTCGTACCACATTAATACGTGATCCAATCCAGAAATAGCCCAGGATCTAGCCATGAAGTATGAGAAATATGCGAAAGTATGAGCCTGATGGGGGCAAATCCTAGACCTAACCCAGACCTATCATGCGTTATCCTCAAAAATATTGATCGCAACCAGGTTTAATGGACTGTTTCAATGTGGTCCCACATTACTACGTGATCCAAACCAGAAAAAACCCAGGACCCGTTCAACAAGTATGTGAAGAATGCGAAAGTATGAGTCTGATGAGTGAAAATCCCAGGCCTAACCTAGACCTAACATGCGTTATCCTGAAAAATATTGATCGAAACCTGGTTTAATCGACTGTACCAGTGTGGTACCACATTACTATGTGATCCAAACCAGAAAATAACCCAGGATCTGTTCAACGAGTATGTGAAGTGTGCGAAAGTATGAGTCTGATGAGGGCAAATCCCAGACCTATCTCAGACCTAACTTTCGTTATCCTCTAAAATATTGATCGAAACCAGGTTTAATCGACTGTTTCAGTGTGGTACCACATTACTACGTGATCCAAACCAGAAAATACCCAGGATCAGTTCAACAAGTATGTGAAAAACGCGAAAGTATGAGCCTGATGAAGCCGAATCCCAGACCTATCACAGACCTAACTTGCGTTATCCTCTAAAATATTGATCGAAACCAGGTTTAATTGACTGTTTCAGCGTGGTACCACATTACTATGTGATACAATCCAGAATTAGCTCAGGATCTAGCCATGAAGTATGAGAAATATGCGAAAGTATGAGCCTGAGGAGGGCAAATCCTAGACCTAACCCACACCTAACATGCGTTATCCTCTAAAATATTTATCAAAACCAGGTTTAATTGAATGTTTCAGTGTGGTAACACATTACTACGAGAACGAAACCAGAAAAAACCCAGAATCCGTTCAACAAGTATGTGAAGAATGCGAAAGTATGAGTCTGATGAGTGAAAATCCCAGGGCTAACCTAGACCTAACATGCGTTATCCTCTAAAACATTGATCCAAACCAGGTCTAATGGACTGTTTCAGTGTGGTACCACTTTACTTCGTGATCCAAAACAGAAAAAACCCTCGATCAGGTCAACATGTATGTTAAAACTGCGAAGGTATGACCCTGATGAGGGCAAATCCCAGGCCTAACCTAGACCTAACATGTCCTCTAAAATATTGATGGAAACCAGGTTTAATTGACTGTTTCAGTGTTGTACTTCATTACTACGTGATGCAATCCAGAAAAAGCCCAGGATCTAGCCATGAAGTATGAGAAATATGCGGAAGAATGAGCCAGATGAGAGCAAATCCCAGACCTAAACCACACCGAACATGAATTATTCTCTAAAATATTGATCGAAACCAGGTTCAATTGACTGTTTCAGTGTGGTACCACATTACTACGTGATCCAAACCAGTAAAAACCCAGGATCCGTTCAACAAGTATGTGAAGAATGCGAAAGTATGAGACTGATGAGTGAAAATCCCAGGACTAACGTAGACCTAACATGCGTTATCCTCAATAATATTACTCGAAACCAGGTTTAATTGAATGTTTCAGTGTGGTACCACATTACTACGTGATCCAAACCAGTAAAAACCCAGGATCCGTTCAACAAGTATGTGAAAAACGCGAAAGTATGAGCCTGATGAGGGCGAATCGCAGACCTATCCCAGACCTAACTTGCGTTATCCTCTAAAATATTGATCGAAACCAGCTTTAATTGAATGTTTCAGTGTGGTACCACATTACTACGTGATCCAAACCAGTAAAAACCCAGGATCCGTTCAACGAGTATGTGAAGAATGCGAAAGTATGAGTCTGATGAGTGAAAATCCCAGGCCTAACCTAGACCTAACATGCGTTATCCTCAAAAATATTGATCGAAACCAGGTTTAATCGATTGTTTTAGTGTGGCATCACATTACTCTGTGATCCAAACCAGAAAAAGACCCAGGATCCGTTCAACAAGTATGTGAAGAATGCGAAAGTATGAGTCTGGTGAGTGAAAATCCCAGGCCTAACCTAGACCTAACATGCGTTATCCTGAAAAATATTGATCGAAACCTGGTTTAATCGACTGTCCCAGTGTGGTACCACATTACTATGTGATCCAAACCAGAAAATAACCCAGGATCTGTTCAACGAGTATGTGAAGTGTGCGAAAGTATGAGTCTGATGAGGGCAAATCCCAGACCTATCTCAGACCTAACTTTCGTTATCCTCTAAAATATTGATCGAAACCAGGTTAAATTGACTGTTTCAGTGTGGTACCACATTACTACGTGATCCAAAGCAGAAAATACCTTGGATTAGGTCAACATGTATATTAAAACTGCGAAAATTTGACCCTGATGAGGCCAAATCCCAGGCCTAACCTAGACCTAACATGCGTTATCCTCTAAAATATTGATCGAAACCAGGTTTAGTGGTCTGTTTCAGTGTGGTACCACATTACTACGTGATCCAAACCAGAAAAAACCCAGGATCTGTTCAACATGGATGTGAAAACCGCGGAAGTATGAGCCTGATGAGGGCGAATCCCTGACCTATCCCAGACCTAACTTGCGGTATCCTCTAAAATATTGATCGAAACCAGGTTTAATTGACTGTTTCAGCGTGGTACCACATTACTATGTGATACAATCCAGAATTAGCTCAGGATCTAGCCATGAAGTATGAGAAATATGCGAAAGTATGAGCCTGAGGAGGGCAAATCCTAGGCCTTACCCACACCTAACATGCGTTATCCTCTAAAATATTTATCAAAACCAGGTTTAATTGAATGTTTCAGTGTGGTAACACATTACTACGAGAACGAAACCAGAAAAAACCCAGAATCCGTTCAACAAGTATGTGAAGAATGCGAAAGTATGAGTCTGATGAGTGAAAATCCCAGGGCTAACCTAGACCTAACATGCGTTATCCTCTAAAACATTGATCCAAACCAGGTCTAATGGACTGTTTCAGTGTGGTACCACTTTACTTCGTGATCCAAAACAGAAAAAACCCTCGATCAGGTCAACATGTATGTTAAAACTGCGAAAGTATGACCCTGATGAGGGCAAATCCCAGGCCTAACCTAGACCTAACATGTCCTCTAAAATATTGATGGAAACCAGGTTTAATTGACTGTTTCAGTGTTGTACTTCATTACTACGTGATGCAATCCAGAAAAAGCCCAGGATCTAGCCATGAAGTATGAGAAATATGCGGAAGAATGAGCCAGATGAGAGCAAATCCCAGACCTAAACCAGACCGAACATGAATTATTCTCTAAAATATTGATCGAAACCAGGTTTCATTGACTGTTTCAGTGTGGTACCACATTACTACGTGATCCAAACCAGTAAAAACCCAGGATCCGTTCAACGAGTATGTGAAGAATGCGAAAGTATGAGTCTGATGAGTGAAAATCCCAGGCCTAAACTAGACCTAACATGCGTTATCCTCAAAAATATTGATCGAAACCAGGTTTAATCGATTGTTTTAGTGTGGCATCACATTACTCTGTGATCCAAACCAGAAAAAAACCCAGGATCCCTTCAACAAGTATGTGAAGAATGCGAAAGTATGAGTCTGGTGAGTGAAAATCCCAGGCCTAACCTAGACCTAACATGCGTTATCCTGAAAAATATTGATCGAAACCTGGTTTAATCGACTGTCCCAGTGTGGTACCACATTACTATGTGATCCAAACCAGAAAATAACCCAGGATCTGTTCAACGAGTATGTGAAGGTTGCGAAAGTATGAGTCTGATGAGGGCAAATCCCAGACCTATCTCAGACCTAACTTTCGTTATCCTCTAAAATATTGATCGAAACCAGGTTAAATTGACTGTTTCAGTGTGGTACCACATTACTACGTGATCCAAACCAGAAAAAACCCAGGATCAGTTCAACAAGTATGTGAAAAACGCGAAAGTATGACCCTGATGAGGGCGAATCCCAGACCTATCCCAGACCTAACTTGCGTTAACCTCTAAAATATTGATCGAAACCAGGTTAAATTGACTGTTTCAGTGTGGTACCACATTACTACGTGATCCAAAGCAGAAAAAACCTTGGATTAGGTCAACATGTATATTAAAACTGCGAAAGTTTGACCCTGATGAGGCCAAATCCCAGGCCTAACCTAGACCTAACATGCGTTATCCTCTAAAATATTGATCGAAACCAGGTTTAGTGGTCTGTTTCAGTGTGGTACCACATTACTACGTGATCCAAACCAGAAAAAACCCAGGATCTGTTCAACATGTATGTGAAAACCGCGGAAGTATGAGCCTGATGAGGGCGAATCCCAGACCTATCCCAGACCTAACTTGCGGTATACTCTAAAATATTGATCGAAACCAGGTTTAATTGACTATTTCAGTGTGGTACCACATTACTACGTGATCCAAACCAGTAAAAACCCAGGATCCGTTCAACATGTATGTGAAGAATGCGAAAGTATGAGACTGATGAGTGAAAATCCCAGGACTAACGTAGACCTAACATGCGTTATCCTCAATAATATTGCTCGAGACCAGGTTTAATTGAATGTTTCAGTGTGGTACCACATTACTACCTGATCCAAACCAGTAAAAACCCAGGATCCGTTCAACAAGTATGTGAAAAACGCGAAAGTATGAGCCTGATGAGGGCGGGTCCCAGACCTATCCCAGACCTAACTTGCGTTATCCTCTAAAATATTGATCGAAACCAGGTTTAATTGACTGCTTCAGTGTCGTACCACATTACTACGTGATCCAATCCAGAAATAGCCCAGGATCTAGCCATGAAGTATGAGAAATATGCGAAAGTATGAGCCTGATGAGGGCAAATCCTAGACCTAACCCAGACCTATCATGCGTTATCCTCAAAAATATTGATCGAAACCAGGTATAATGGACTGTTTCAATGTGGTCCCACATTACTACGTGATCCAAACCAGAAAAAACCCAGGACCCGTTCAACAAGTATGTGAAGGATGCGAAAGTATGAGTCTGGTGAGTGAAAATCTCAGGCCTATCCTAGACCTAACATGCGTTATCCTGAAAAATATTGATCGAAACCTGGTTTAATCGACTGTACCAGTGTGGTACCACATTACTATGTGATCCAAACCAGAAAATAACCCAGGATCTGTTCAACGAGTATGTGAAGTGTGCGAAAGTATGAGTCTGATGAGTGCAAATCCCAGACCTATCTCAGACCTAACTTTCGTTATCCTCTAAAATATTGATCGAAACCAGGTTTAATCGACTGTTTCACTGTGGTACCACATTACTACGTGATCCAAACCAGAAAGTACCCAGGATCAGTTCAACAAGTATGTGAAAAACGCGAAAGTATGAGCCTGATGAAGCCGAATCCCAGACCTATCACAGACCTAACTTGCGTTATCCTCTAAAATATTGATCGAAACCAGGTTTAATTGACTGTTTCAGCGTGGTACCACATTACTATGTGATACAATCCAGAAATAGCTCAGGATCTAGCCATGAAGTATGAGAAATATGCGAAAGTATGAGCCTGATGAGGGCAAATCCTAGACCTAACCCAGACCTAACATGCGTTATCCTCTAAAATATTTATCAAGACCAGGTTTAATTGAATGTTTCAGTGTGGTACCACATTACTACGTGATCCAAACCAGTAAAAACCCAGGATCCGTTCAACAAGTATGTGAAGAATGCGAAAGTATGAGTCTGGTGAGTGAAAATCCCAGGCCTAGCCTAGACCTAACATGCGTTATCCTGAAAAATATTGATTGAAACCTGGTTTAATCGACTGTTTCAGTGTGGTACCACATTACTACGTGATCCAAACCAGTAAAAACCCAGGATCCGTTCAACAAGTATGTGAAGAATGCGAAAGTATGAGTCTGGTGAGTGAAAATCCCAGGCCTAGCCTAGACCTAACATGCGTTATCCTGAAAAATATTGATTGAAACCTGGTTTAATCGACTGTCCCAGTGTGGTACCACATTACTAAGTGATCCAAACCAGAAAATAACCCAGGAGCTGTTCAACGAGTATGAGAAATATGCGAAAGTATGAGCCTGAGGAGGGCAAATCCTAGACCTAACCCACACCTAACATGCGTTATCCTCTAAAATATTTATCAAGACCAGGTTTAATTGAATGTTTCAGTGTGGTAACACATTACTACGTGAACGAAACCAGAAAAAACCCAGGATCCGTTCAACAAGTATGTGAAGAATGCGAAAGTATGAGTCTGATGAGTGAAAATCCCAGGGCTAACCCAGACCTAACATGCGTTATCCTCTAAAATATTGATCCAAACCAGGTTTAATGGTCTGTTTCGGTGTGGTACCACTTTACTACGTGATCCAAAGCAGAAAAAACCCTCGATCAGGTCAACATGTATGTTAAAACTGCGAAAGTATGACCCTGATGAGGGCAAATCCCAGGCCTAACCTAGACCTAACATGACCTCTAAAATATTAATGTAAACCAGGTTTAATTGACTGTTTCAGTGTTGTACTTCATTACTACGTGATGCAATCCAGAAAAAGCCCAGGATCTAGCCATCAAGTATGAGAAATATGCGATAGAATGAGCCAGATGAGAGCAAATCCCAGACCTAACCTAGACCGAACATAAATTATTCTCTAAAATATTGATCGAAACCAGGTTAAATTGACTGTTTCAGTGTGGTACCTCATTACTACGTGATCCAATCCAGAAATAGCCCAGGATCCAGCCATGAAGTATGAGAAATATGCGAAAGTATGAGCCTGATGAGGGCAAATCCTAGACCTAACCCAGACCTAACATGCGTTATCCTCTAAAATATTTATCAAGACCAGGTTTAATTGATTGTTTCAGTGTGGTACCACATTACTACGTGATCCACACCAGAAAAAACCCAAGACCCGTTCAACAAGTATGTGAAAAACGCGAAGGTATGAGCCTGATGAGGGCAAATCCCAGACCTATCCCAGACAAAACTTGCGTTATCCTTTAAAATATTGATCGAAACCAGGTTGAATTGAATGTTTTAGTGTGGTACCACATTACTACGTGATCCAAAGCTGAAAAAACCCTGGATTAGGTCAACATGTATGTTAAAACTGCGAAAGTATGACCCTGATGAGGCCAAATCCCAGGCCTAACCTAGACCTAACATGCGTTATCCTCTAAAATATTGATGGAAACCAGGTTGAATGGACTGTTTCAGTGTGGTACCACATTACTACGGGATCCAAACCAGAAGAAACCCAGGATCTGTTCTACAAGTATGTAAGAAACGCGAAACTATGAGCCAGACGAGGGCAAATCCCAGACCTATCCCATACATAACTTGCGTTATCCTCTAAAATATTGATCGAAACCAGGTTTAGTGGTCTGTTTCAGTGTGGTACCACATTACTACGTGATCCAAACCAGAAAAAACCCAGGATCTGTTCAACATGTATGTGATGTGAGCGAAAGTATGAGCCTGATGAGGGCGAATCCTAGACCTTACCCAGACCTAACATGCGTTATCCTCTAAAATATATATCAAGACCAGGTTTAATTGAATGTTTCAGTCTGGTACCACACTACTACGTGATCCAAACCAGAAAAAACCCAGGATCCGTTCAACAAGTATGTGAAGAATGCGAAAGTATGAGTCTGATGAGTGATAATCCCAGGTCTAACCTAGACCTAACATGGGTTATCCACTAAAATATTTATCGAAACCAGGTTGAATGGACTGTTTCAGTGTGGTACCACATTACTACGTGATCCAAACCAGAAAAAACCCAGTATCTGTTCAACAAGTATGTGAAAAATGCAAAAAGTATGAACCTGATGTGGGCAAATCCCAGACCTATCCCAGACCTAACTCGCGTTGTCCTCTAAAATATTGATGGAAACCAGGTATAATTGACTGTTTCAGGGTGGTACTACATTACTACATGATGCAATCCAGAAATAGCCCAGGATCTAGCCATGAAGTATGAGAAATATGCGCAAGAATGAGCCCGATGAGAGCAAATCCCAGACCTAACCTAGACCTAACATGAATTATTCTCTAAAATATTGACCGAAACCAGGTTTAACCGACTGTTTCAGTGTGGTACCACATTACTGCGTGATCCAAACCAGAAAAATACCAAGGATCTGTTCAACAAGTATGTGAAGAACGCGGAAATATGACCCTGATGAGGGAAAATCCCGGGCCTAACCTAGACCTAACATGCGTTATCCTCAAAAATATTGATAGAAACCAGGTTTAATCGACTGCTTCAGTGTGGTACCACATTACTACCTGATCCTTTCCAGAAAAAGCCCTGGGTCTAGCCATCAAGTATGAGAAATATGCGAAGGTATGAGCCTGATGTGGGCAAATCCTAGACCTAACCCAGACCTAACATGCGTTATCCTCTAAAATATTTATCAAGACCAGGTTTAATTGAATGTTTCAGTGTGGTACCACATTACTACGTGATCCAAACCTGAGAAAACCCAGGATCTGTTCAACAAGTATGTGGAGAATGCGAAAGTATGTGTCTGATGAGGGCAAATCACAGGCCTAACCCAGACCTAACATGCGTTATCCTCTAAAATATTTATCAAGACCAGGTTTAATTGAATGTTTCAGTGTGGTACCACATTACTACGTGATCCAAACCTGAAAAAACCCAGGATCCGTTCAACAAGTGTGTGAAGAATGCGAAAGTATGTGTCTGATGAGGGCAAATCCCAGGCCTAACCTAGACAGAACATGCGTTATCCTCTAAAATATTGATCGAAACCAGGATTAATGGACTGTTTCAGTGTGCTACCACATTACTTCGTGATCCAAACCAGAAAGACCCAGGATCCGTTCAACAAGTATGTGAAGAATGCGAAAGTATGAGCCTGATGAGGGCAATTCCCAGGACAAACTTAGACCTAACATGCGCTATCCTCAAAAATACTGCTCGAAACCAGGTTTAATTGAATGTTTCAGTGTGGTACCACATTACTACGTGATCCAAACAAGTAAAAACCCAGGATCCGTTCAACAAGTATGTGAAGAATGCGAAAGTATGTGTCTGATGAGGGCAAATCCCAGGCCTAACCTAGACCTAACATGCGTTATCTTCTAAAATATTGATCGAAACCAGGTTTAATGGACTGTTTCAATGTGGTACCACATTACTACGTGATCCAAAGCAGAAATAGCCCAGGATCTAGCCATGAAGTATTAGAAATATGCGAAAGTATGAGCCTGATGAGGGCAAATCCTAGACGTTACCCAGACCTAACACTCGTTTTCCTCTAAAATATTTATCAAAACCAGCTTTAATTCAATGTTTCAGTGTGGTACCACATTACTACCTGATCCAAACCAGTAAAAACCCAGGATCCGTTCAACGAGTATGTGAAGAATGCGAAAGTATGAGTCTGATGAGTGAAAATCCCAGGCCTAACCTAGGCCTAACATGCGTTATCCTCAAAAATATTGATCGAAACCAGGTTTAATCGATTGTTTTAGTGTGGCATCACATTACTATGTGATCCAAACCAGTGGAAGCCCAGGATCTCGCCAACAAGAATGAGAAATATGCGAAAGAATGAGCCGGATGAGAGCAAATCCCAGACCTAACCTGGACCTAACAAGAATTATTCCCTAAAATATTGATCGAAACCAGGTTTAATTGACTGTTTCAGTGTGGTCCCACATTACTACGTGATCCAAACCAGAAAAAAACCCAGGATCCGTTCAACAAGTATGTGAAGAATGCGAAAGCATGAGTCTGGTGAGTGAAAATCCCAGGCCTAACCTAGACCTAACATGCGTTATCCTGAAAAATATTGATCGAAACCTGGTTTAATCGACTGTCCCAGTGTGGTACCACATTACTATGTGATCCAAACCAGAAAATAACCCAGGATCTGTTCAACGAGTATGTGAAGTGTGCGAAAGTATGAGTCTGATGAGGGCAAATACCAGACCTATCTCAGACCTAACTTTCGTTATCCTCTAAAATATTGATCGAAACCAGGTTTAATCGACTGTTTCAGTGTGGTACCACATTACTACGTGATCCAAACCAGAAAAAAACCCAGGATCAGTTCAACAAGTATGTGAAAAACGCGAAAGTATGAGCCTGATGAAGCCGAATCCCAGACCTATCACAGACCTAACTTTCGTTATCCTCTAAAATATTGATCGAAACCAGGTTTAATCGACTGTTTCAGTGTGGTACCACATTACTACGTGATCCAAACCAGAAAAAAACCCAGGATCAGTTCAACAAGTATGTGAAAAACGCGAAAGTATGAGCCTGATGAAGCCGAATCCCAGACCTATCACAGACCTAACTTGCGTTATCCTGAAAAATATTGATTGAAACCTGGTTTAATCGACTGTTTCAGTGTGGTACCACATTACTACGTGATCCAAACCAGTAAAAACCCAGGATCCGTTCAACAAGTATGTGAAGAATGCGAAAGTATGAGACTGATGAGTGAAAATCCCAGGCCTAACGTAGACCTAACATGCGTTATCCTGAATAATATTACTCGAAACCAGGTTTAATTGAATGTTTCAGTGTGGTACCACATTACTACGTGATCCAAACCAGAAAAAACGCAGGATCCGTTCAACAAGTATGTGAAGAATGCGAAAGTATGAGTCTGGTGAGTGAAAATCCCAGGCCCAGCCTAGACCTAACATGCGTTATCCTGAAAAATATTGATTGAAACCTGGTTTAATCGACTGTCCCAGTGTGGTACCACATTACTAAGTGATCCAAACCAGAAAATAACCCAGGAGCTGTTCAACGAGTATGAGAAATATGCGAAAGTATGAGCCTGAGGAGGGCAAATCCTAGACCTAACCCACACCTAACATGCGTTATCCTCTAAAATATTTATCAAGACCAGGTTTAATTGAATGTTTCAGTGTGGTAACACATTACTACGTGAACGAAACCAGAAAAAACCCAGGATCCGTTCAACAAGTATGTGAAGAATGCGAAAGTATGAGTCTGATGAGTGAAAATCCCAGGGCTAACCCAGACCTAACATGCGTTATCCTCCAAAATATTGATCCAAACCAGGTTTAATGGTCTGTTTCAGTGTGGTACCACTTTACTACGTGATCCAAAGCAGAAAAAACCCTCGATCAGGTCAACATGTATGTTAAAACTGCGAAAGTATGACCCTGATGAGGGCAAATCCCAGGCCTAACCTAGACCTAACATGTCCTCTAAAATATTAATGTAAACCAGGTTTAATTGACTGTTTCAGTGTTGTACTTCATTACTACGTGATGCAATCCAGAAAAAGCCCAGGATCTAGCCATCAAGTATGAGAAATATGCGATAGAATGAGCCAGATGAGAGCAAATCCCAGACCTAACCTAGACCGAACATAAATTATTCTCTAAAATATTGATCGAAACCAGGTTAAATTGACTGTTTCAGTGTGGTACCTCATTACTACGTGATCCAATCCAGAAATAGCCCAGGATCCAGCAATGAAGTATGAGAAATATGCGAAAGTATGAGCCTGATGAGGGCAAATCCTAGACCTAACCCAGACCTAACATGCGTTATCCTCTAAAATATTTATCAAGACCAGGTTTAATTGATTGTTTCAGTGTGGTACCACATTACTACGTGATCCACACCAGAAAATACCCAAGACCCGTTCAACAAGTATGTGAAAAACGCGAAAGTATGAGCCTGATGAGGGCAAATCCGAGACCTATCCCAGACAAAACTTGCGTTATCCTTTAAAATATTGATCGAAACCAGGTTGAATTGAATGTTTTAGTGTGGTACCACATTACTACGTGATCCAAAGCTGAAAAAACCCTGGATTAGGTCAACATGTATGTTAAAACTGCGAAAGTATGACCCTGATGAGGCCAAATCCCAGGCCTAACCTAGACCTAACATGCGTTATCCTCTAAAATATTGATGGAAACCAGGTTGAATGGACTGTTTCAGTGTGGTACCACATTACTACGGGATCCAAACCAGAAAAAACCCAGGATCCGTTCAACAAGTATGTGAAGAATGCGAAAGTATGAGTCTGATGAGTGATAATCCCAGGTCTAACCTAGACCTAACATGGGTTATCCTCTAAAATATTGATCGAAACCAGGTTGAATGGACTGTTTCAGTGTGGTACCACATTACTACGTGATCCAAACCAGAAAAAACCCAGTATCTGTTCAACAAGTATGTGAAAAATGCGAAAGAATGAACCTGATGTGGGCAAATCCCAGACCTATCCCAGACCTAACTCGCGTTGTCCTCTAAAATATTGATGGAAACCAGGTATAATTGACTGTTTCAGGGTGGTACTACATTACTACATGATGCAATCCAGAAATAGCCCAGGATCTAGCCATGAAGTATGAGAAATATGCGAAAGAATGAGCCCGATGAGAGCAAATCCCAGACCTAACCTAGACCTAACATGAATTATTCTCTAAAATATTGACCGAAACCAGGTTTAATGGACTGTTTCAGTGTGGTGCCACATTACTGCGTGATCCAAACCAGAAAAAACCCAGGATCTGTTCAACAAGTATGTGAAGAATGCGAAAGTATGAGCCTGATGAGGGCAAATCCCAGACCTATCCCAGACATAACTTGCGTTATCCTCTAAAATATTGATCGATACCAGGTTTAATCGACTGTTTCAGTGTGGTGCCACATTACTACGTGATACAAACCTGAAAAAGCCAGGGATCTGTCCTACAAGTATGTGAAAAATGCGAAAATATGACCCTGATGTGGGCAAATCCCACACCTATCCCAGACCAAACTTGCGTTATCCTCTAAAATATTGATCGATACCAGGTTTAATCGACTGTTTCAGTGTGGTGCCACATTACTACGTGATCCATACCAGAAAAAACCCGGGATCTGTTCAACAAGTATGTGAAAAACGCGAAAGTATGAGCCTGATGAGGGCAAATCCCAGACCTATCCCAGACATAACTTGCGTTATCCTCTAAAATATTGATCGATACCAGGTTTAATCGACTGTTTCAGTGTGGTGCCACATTACTACGTGATACAAACCTGAAAAAGCCAGGGATCTGTTCTACAAGTATGTGAAAAATGCGAAAATATGACCCTGATGTGGGCAAATCCCACACCTATCCCAGACCAAACTTGCGTTATCCTCTAAAATATTGATCGAAACCAGGTTTAATTTAGTGTTTCAGTGTGGTACCACAATACTACGTGATCCAATCCAGACAAAGCACAGGATCTAGGCATGAAGTATGAGAAATATGCGAAATTATGAGCCTGATGATGGCAAATTCTAGACCTTACCCAGACCTAACATGCGTTATCCTCTAAAATATATATCAAGACCAGGTTTAATTGAATGTTTCAGTCTGGTACCACATTACTACGTGATCCAAACCAGAAAAAACCCAGGATCCGTTCAACAAGTATGTGAAATATCCGAAAGTATGTGTCGGATGAGGGAAAATCCCAGTCCTAACCTAGACCTAACATGCGTTATCCTCTAAAATATTGATCGAAACCAGGTTTAATGGACTGTTTCAGTGTGATACCACATTACTACGTGATCCAAACCAGAAAAAACCCAGGATCCGTTCAACAAGTATGTGAAGAATGCGAAAGTATGAGTCTGATGAAGCAAAATCCCAGACCTAACCTAGACCTAACATGAGTTATTCTCTAAAATATTGATCGAATCCAGGTTTAACCGACTGTTTCAGTGTGGTACCACATTACTGCGTGATCCAAACCAGAAAAATACCCAGGATCTGTTCAACAAGTATGTGAAGAACGCGGAAATATGACCCTGATGAGGGAAAATCCCGGGCCTAACCTAGACCTAACATGCGTTATCCTCAAAAATATTGATCGAAACCAGGTTTAATCGACTGCTTCAGTGTGGTACCACATTACTACCTGATCCTTTCCAGAAAAAGCCCTGGGTCTAGCCATCAAGTATGAGAAATATGCGAAGGTATGAGCCTGATGTGGGCAAATCCTAGACCTAACCCAGACCTAACATGCGTTATCCTCTAAAATATTTATCAAGACCAGGTTTAATTGAATGTTTCAGTGTGGTACCACATTACTACGTGATCCAAACCTGAGAAAACCCAGGATCTGTTCAACAAGTATGTAGAGAATGCGAAAGTATGTGTCTGATGAGGGCAAATCACAGGCCTAACCCAGACCTAACATGCGTTATCCTCTAAAATATTTATCAAGACCAGGTTTAATTGAATGTTTCAGTGTGGTACCACATTACTACGTGATCCAAACCTGAAAAAACCCAGGATCCGTTCAACAAGTATGTGAAGAATGCGAAAGTATGTGTCTGATGAGGGCAAATCCCAGGCCTAACCTAGACAGAACATGCGTTATCCTCTAAAATATTGATCGAAACCAGGACTAATGGACTGTTTCAGTGTGCTACCACATTACTTCGTGATCCAAACCAGAAAGACCCAGGATCCGTTCAACAAGTATGTGAAGAATGCGAAAGTATGAGCCTGATGAGGGCAAATCCCAGACCTAACCTAGACCTAACATGAGTAATTCTCAAATATATTGATCGAAAGCAGGTTTAATCGACAGTTTCAGTGTGGTACCACATTACTACGGGATCCAAACCAGAAAAAGCACAGAATCAGGCCATCTAGTATGAGAGATTTGCGAAAGTACGAGCCTGATGAGAGCAAATCCCAGACCTAACCTAGACCTAACATGAGTAATTCTCAAATATATTGATCGAAAGCAGGTTTAATCGACAGTTTCAGTGTGGTACCACATTACTACGTGATCCAAACCAGAAAAAACCCAGGATCCGTTCAACAAGTATGTGAAGAATGCGAAAGTATGTGTCTGATGAGGGCAAATCCCAGGCCTAACCTAGACAGAACATGCGTTATCCTCTAAAATATTGATCGAAACCAGGATTAATGGACTGTTTCAGTGTGCTACCACATTACTACGTGATCCAAACCAGAAAAAACCCAGGATCCGTTCAACAAGTATGTGAAGAATGCGAAAGTATGAGCCTGATGAGGGCAAAACCTAGACCTAACCCAGACCTAACATGCGTTATCCTCTAAAATATTTATCAAGACCAGGTTTAATTGAATGTTTCAGTGCGGTACCACATTACTATGTGTCCAAACCTGAAAAAACCCAGGATCTGTTCAACAAGTATGTGGAGAATGCGAAAGCATGTGTCTGATGAGGGCAAATCCCAGGCCTAACCTAGACATAACATGCGTTATCCTCTAAAATATCGATCGAAACCAGGTTTAATGGACTGTTTCAGTGTGCTACCACATTACTACGAGATCCAAACCAGAAAAAACCCAGGATCCGTTCAACAAGTATGTGAAGAATGCGAAAGTATGTGTCTGATGAGGGCAAATCACAGGCCTAACCTAGACATAACATGCGTTATCCTCAAAAATATTGATCGAAACCAGGTTTAATGGACTGTTTCAGTGTGGTACCACATTACTACGTGATCCAAACCAGAAAAAGCCCAGAATCTGGCCATCAACTATGAGAAATATGCGAAAGTACGAGCCTGATGAGAGCAAATCCCAGACCTAACCAAGACCGAACATGCGTTATTCTCTAAAATACTGATCGAAACCAGGTTTAATGGACTGTTCCAGTGTGGTACCATATTACTACATGATCGAAACCAGAAAAAACCCAGGATCCGTTCAACAAGTATGTGAAGAATGCGAAAGTATGAGTCTGATGAAGGAAAATCCCAGACCTAACCTAGACCTAACATGAGGTATTCTCTAAAATATTGATCGAAACCAGGTTTAACCGACTGTTTCAGTGGGGTACCACATTACTGCGTGATCCAAACCAGAAAAATACCCAGGATCTGTTCAACAAGTATGTGAAGAACGCGGAAATATGACCCTGATGAGGGAAAATCCCGGGCCTAACCTAGACCTAACATGCGTTATCCTCAAAAATATTGATCGAAACCAGGTTTAATCGACTGCTTCAGTGTGGTACCACATTACTACCTGATCCTTTCCAGAAAAAGCCCTGGGTCTAGCCATCAAGTATGAGAAATATGCGAAGGTATGAGCCTGATGTGGGCAAATCCTAGACCTAACCCAGACCTAACATGCGTTATCCTCTAAAATATTTATCAAGACCAGGTTTAATTGAATGTTTCAGTGTGGTACCACATTACTACGTGATCCAAACCTGAAAAAACCCAGGATCTGTTCAACAAGTATGTGGAGAATGCGAAAGTATGTGTCTGATGAGGGCAAATCACAGGCTTAACCCAGACCTAACATGCGTTATCCTCTAAAATATTTATCAAGACCAGGTTTAATTGAATGTTTCAGTGTGGTACCACATTACTACGTGATCCAAACCTGAAAATCCAGGATCCGTTCAACAAGTATGTGAAGAATGCGAAAGTATGTGTCTGATGAGGGCAAATCCCAGGCCTAACCTAGACAGAACATGCGTTATCCTCTAAAATATTGATCGAAACCAGGATTAATGGACTGTTTCAGTGTGCTACCACATTACTTCGTGATCCAAACCAGAAAGACCCAGGATCCGTTCAACAAGTATGTGAAGAATGCGAAAGTATGAGGCTGATGAGGGCAAATCCCAGACCTAACCTAGACCTAACATGAGTAATTCTCAAATATATTGATGGAAAGCAGGTTTAATCGACAGTTTCAGTGTGGTACCACATTACTACGGGATCCAAACCAGAAAAAGCACAGAATCAGGCCATCTAGTATGAGAAATTTGCGAAAGTACGAGCCTGATGAGAGCAAATCCCAGACCTAACCTAGACCTAACATGAGTAATTCTCAAATATATTGATCGAAAGCAGGTTTAATCGACAGTTTCAGTGTGGTACCACATTACTACGTGATCCAAACCAGAAGAAACCCAGGATCCGTTCAACAAGTATGTGAAGAATGCGAAAGTATGTGTCTGATGAGGGCAAATCCCAGGCCTAACCTAGACAGAACATGCGTTATCCTCTAAAATATTGATCGAAACCAGGATTAATGGACTGTTTCAGTGTGCTACCACATTACTACGTGATCCAAACCAGAAAAAACCCAGGATCCGTTCAACAAGTATGTGAAGAATGCGAAAGTATGTGTCTGATGAGGGCAAATCACAGGCCTAACCTAGACATAACATGCGTTATCCTCTAAAATATTGATCGAAACCAGGATTAATGGACTGTTTCAGTGTGCTACCACATTACTACGTGATCCAAACCAGAAAAAACCCAGGATCCGTTCAACAAGTATGTGAAGAATGCGAAAGTATGAGCCTGATGAGGGCAAATCCTAGACCTAACCCAGACCTAACATGCGTTATCCTCTAAAATATTTATCAAGGCCAGGTTTAATTGAATGTTTCAGTGAGGTACCACATTACTATGTGTCCAAACCTGAAAAAACCCAGGATCTGTTCAACAAGTATGTGGAGAATGCGAAAGCATGTGTCTGATGAGGGCAAATCCCAGGCCTAACCTAGACATAACATGCGTTATCCTCTAAAATATCGATCGAAACCAGGTTTAATGGACTGTTTCAGTGTGCTACCACATTACTACGAGATCCAAACCAGAAAAAACCCAGGATCCGTTCAACAAGTATGTGAAGAATGCGAAAGTATGTGTCTGATGAGGGCAAATCACAGGCCTAACCTAGACATAACATGCGTTATCCTCAAAAATATTGATCGAAACCAGGTTTAATGGACTGTTTCAGTGTGGTACCACATTACTACGTGATCCAAACCAGAAAAAGCCCAGAATCTGGCCATCAACTATGAGAAATATGCGAAAGTACGAGCCTGATGAGAGCAAATCCCAGACCTAACCAAGACCTAACATGCGTTATTCTCTAAAATACTGATCGAAACCAGGTTTAATGGACTGTTCCAGTGTGGTACCACATTACTACATGATCGAAACCAGAAAAAACCCAGGATCCGTTCAACAAGTATGTGAAGAATGCGAACGTATGAGTCTGATGAGGGCAAATCCCAGACCTATCCCAGACATAACTTGCGTTATCCTCTAAAATATTGATCGAAACCAGGTTTAATTGACTGTTTTAGTGTGGTACCACTTTACTACGTGATCCAAAGGAGAAAAAACCCTCGATCATGTCAACATGTATATTAAAACTGCGAAAGTATGTCCCTGATGAGGGCAAATCCCAGGCCTAACCTAGTCCTAACATGCGTTATCCTGTAAAATATTGATCGAAACCAGGTTTATTGGACTGTTTCAGTGTGGTACCGCACTACTACGTGATCCAAACCAGAAAAAACCCAGGATCTGTACAATAAGAATGTGAAAAACGCGAAAGTATGAGCTTGATGAGGGCAAATCCCAGACCTATCCCAGACTTAACATGCGTTATCCTCTAAAATATTGATCGAAACCAGGTTTAATTGACTGTTCCAGTGTGGTACCACATTACTACGTGATCCAAACCAGTAAGTACACAGGATCCGTTCAACAAGTATGTGAAGAATGCGAAAGTATGAGTCTGATGAGTGAAAATCCCAGACCTATCCCAGACCTAACATGCGTCATCCTCTAAAATAGTGATCGAAGCCAGAGTTAATTGACTGTTTCAGTGTGGCTCTACATTACTACGTGATCCAATCCAGAAAAAGCCCAGGATCTAGCCATCAAGTATGAGAAATATGCGAAAGAATGAGCCTGATGAGGGCAAATCCCAGGCTTAACCTAGACATAACATGCGTTATCCTCTAAAATATTGATCGAAACCTGGTTGAGTGGACTGTTTCAGTGTGGTACCACATTACTGCGTGATCCAAACCAGAAAAAACCCAGGATCTGTTCAACAAGTATGTGAAATATCCGAAAGTATGAGTCTGATGAGGGCAAATCCCAGGCCTAACCTAGACCTAGCATGAGTTATCCTCTAAAATATTTATCAAGACCAGGTTTAATTGAATGTTTCAGTGTGGTACCACACTACTACGTGATCCAAACCAGTAAAAACACAGGATCCGTTCAACAAGTATGTGAAAAATGCGAAAGTATGACCCTGATGAGGGCAAATCCCAGACCTATGCCAGACCTAACTTGCGTTGTCCTCTAAAATATTGGTCGAAACCAGCTTTAATTGACTGTTTTAGTGTGGTACCAATTTACTACGTGATCCAAACCAGTAAAAACCCAGGATCTGTTCAACGAGTATGTGAAGTGTGCGAAACTATGAGTCTGATGAGGGCAAATCCCAGACCTATCCCAGACCTAACATGCGTTATCCTCTAAAATATTGGTCGAAACCAGCTTTAATTGACTGTTTTACTGTGGTACCACTTTACCACGTGATACAAAGCAGAATAAACCCTCGATGAGGTCAACATGTATGTTAAAACTGCGAATGTATAACCCTGATGAGGGCAAATCCCAGACCTATCCCAGACCTAACATGCGTTATCCTCTAAAATATTGGTCGAAACCAGCTTTAATTGACTGTTTTAGTGTGGTACCACTTTACTACGTGATCCAATCCAGAAAGAGCCCAGGATCTAGCCATGAAGTATTAGAAATATGCGAAAGTATGAGCCTGAAGAGGGCAAATCCTAGACCTTACCCAGACCTAACATGCGTTATCCTCTAAAATATTTATCAAGACCAGGTTTAATTGAATGTTTCAGTGTGGTACCACTTTACTACGTGATCCAAACCAGTAAGAACACAGGATCCGTTCGACAAGTATGTGAAGAATGCGAAAGTATGAGACTGATGAGTGAAAATCCCAGGACAAACTTAGACCTAACATGCGCTATCCTCAAAAATACTGCTCGAAACCAGGTTTAATTGAATGTTTCAGTGTGGTACCACATTACTACGTGATCCAAACCAGTAAAAACCCAGGATCCGTTCAACAAGTATGTGAAGAATGCGAAAGTATGAGTCTCATGAGTGGAAATCCCAAGCCTAACCTAGACCTAACATGCGTTATCCTCAAAAATATTGATCGAAGCCAGGTTTAGTGGACTGTTTCAGTGTGGTACCACATTACTGCGTGATCCAAACCAGAAAATCCAGGATCTGTTTAACAAGTATGTGAAAAATGCGAAAGTGTGACCCTGATGAGGGCAAATCCCAGACCTATGCCAGACCTAACTTGCGTCATCCTCAAAAATATTGATCGAAACCAGGTTTAATCGACTGTTTCAGTGTGGTACCACATAACTACGTGATCCAAACCAGAAAAAAACCCAGGATCTGTTCAACAAGTATGTGAAGAATGCGAAAGTATGTGTCTGACGAGGGCAAATCCCAGGCCTAACCTAGACCTAACATGCGTTATCTTCTAAAATATTGATCGAAACCAGGTTTAATGGACTGTTTCAATGTGGTACCACATTACTACGTGATCCAAAGCAGAAATAGCCCAGGATCTAGCCATGAAGTATTAGAAATATGCGAAAGTATGAGCCTGATGAGGGCAAATCTTAGACGTTACCCAGACCTAACACGCGTTTTCCTTTAAAATATTTATCAAAACCAGCTTTAATTGAATGTTTCAGTATGGTACCACATTACTACGTGATCCAAACCAGTAAAAACCCAGGATCCGTTCAACGAGTATGTGAAGAATGCGAAAGTATGAGTCTGATGAGTGAAAATCCCAGGCCTAACCTAGACCTAACATGCGTTATCCTCAAAAATATTGATCGAAACCAGGTTTAATCGATTGTTTTAGTGTGGCATCACATTACTATGTGATCCAAACCAGTGGAAGCCCAGGATCTCGCCAACAAGAATGAGAAATATGCGAAAGAATGAGCCGGATGAGAGCAAATCCCAGACCTAACCTAGACCTAACATGAATTATTCCCTAAAATATTGATCGAAACCAGGTTTAATTGACTGTTTCAGTGTGGTCCCACATTACTACGTGATCCAAACCAGAAAAAAACCCAGGATCCGTTCAACAAGTATGTGAAGAATGCGAAAGTATGAGTCTGGTGAGTGAAAATCCCAGGCCTAACCTAGACCTAACATGCGTTATCCTGAAAAATATTGATCGAAACCTGGTTTAATCGACTGTCCCAGTGTGGTACCACATTACTATGTGATCCAAACCAGAAAATAACCCAGGATCTGTTCAACGAGTATGTGAAGTGTGCGAAAGTATGAGTCTGATGAGGGCAAATCCCAGACCTATCTCAGACCTAACTTTCGTTATCCTCTAAAATATTGATCGAAACCAGGTTTAATCGACTGTTTCAGTGTGGTACCACATTACTACGTGATCCAAACCAGAAAAAACCCAGGATCAGTTCAACAAGTATGTGAAAAACGCGAAAGTATGAGCCTGATGAGGGCGAATCCCAGACCTATCCCAGACCTAACTTGCGTTAACCTCTAAAATATTGATCGAAACCAGGTTAAATTGACTGTTTCAGTGTGGTACCACATTACTACGTGATCCAAACCAGAAAAAGCCCAGAATCTGGCCATCAACTATGAGAAATATGCGAAAGTACGAGCCTGATGAGAGCAAATCCCAGACCTAACCAAGACCTAACATGCGTTATCCTCAAAAATATTGATCGAAACCAGGTTTAATCGACTGCTTCAGTGTGGTACCACATTACTACCTGATCCTTTCCAGAAAAAGCCCTGGGTCTAGCCATCAAGTATGAGAAATATGCGAAGGTATGAGCCTGATGTGGGCAAATCCTAGACCTAACCCAGACCTAACATGCGTTATCCTCTAAAATATTTATCAAGACCAGGTTTAATTGAATGTTTCAGTGTGGTACCACATTACTACGTGATCCAAACCTGAAAAAACCCAGGATCTGTTCAACAAGTATGTGGAGAATGCGAAAGTATGTGTCTGATGAGGGCAAATCACAGGCCTAACCCAGACCTAACATGCGTTATCCTCTAAAATATTTATCAAGACCAGGTTTAATTGAATGTTTCAGTGTGGTACCACATTACTACGTGATCCAAACCTGAAAAAACCCAGGATCCGTTCAACAAGTATGTGAAGAATGCGAAAGTATGTGTCTGATGGGGGCAAATCCCAGGCCTAACCTAGACAGAACATGCGTTATCCTCTAAAATATTGATCGAAACCAGGATTAATGGACTGTTTCAGTGTCCTACCACATTACTTCGTGATCCAAACCAGAAAGACCCAGGATCCGTTCAACAAGTATGTGAAGAATGCGAAAGTATGAGCCTGATGAGGGCAAATCCCAGACCTAACCTAGACCTAACATGAGTAATTCTCAAATATATTGATCGAAAGCAGGTTTAATCGACAGTTTCAGTGTGGTACCACATTACTACGGGATCCAAACCAGAAAAAGCACAGAATCAGGCCATCTAGTATGAGAAATTTGCGAAAGTACGAGCCTGATGAGAGCAAATCCCAGACCTAACCTAGACCTAACATGAGTAATTCTCAAATATATTGATCGAAAGCAGGTTTAATCGACAGTTTCAGTGTGGTACCACATTACTACGTGATCCAAACCAGAAAAAACCCAGGATCCGTTCAACAAGTATGTGAAGAATGCGAAAGTATGTGTCTGATGAGGGCAAATCCCAGGCCTAACCTAGACAGAACATGCGTTATCCTCTAAAATATTGATCGAAACCAGGATTAATGGACTGTTTCAGTGTGCTACCACATTACTACGTGATCCAAACCAGAAAAAACCCAGGATCCGTTCAACAAGTATGTGAAGAATGCGAAAGTATGAGCCTGATGAGGGCAAATCCTAGACCTAACCCAGACCTAACATGCGTTATCCTCTAAAATATTTATCAAGGCCAGGTTTAATTGAATGTTTCAGTGAGGTACCACATTACTATGTGTCCAAACCTGAAAAAACCCAGGATCTGTTCAACAAGTATGTGGAGAATGCGAAAGCATGTGTCTGATGAGGGCAAATCCCAGGCCTAACCTAGACATAACATGCGTTATCCTCTAAAATATCGATCGAAACCAGGTTTAATGGACTGTTTCAGTGTGCTACCACATTACTACGAGATCCAAACCAGAAAAAACCCAGGATCCGTTCAACAAGTATGTGAAGAATGCGAAAGTATGTGTCTGATGAGGGCAAATCACAGGCCTAACCTAGACATAACATGCGTTATCCTCAAAAATATTGATCGAAACCAGGTTTAATGGACTGTTTCAGTGTGGTACCACATTACTACGTGATCCAAACCAGAAAAAGCCCAGAATCTGGCCATCAACTATGAGAAATATGCGAAAGTACGAGCCTGATGAGAGCAAATCCCAGACCTAACCAAGACCTAACATGCGTTATTCTCTAAAATACTGATCGAAACCAGGTTTAATGGACTGTTCCAGTGTGGTACCACATTACTACATGATCGAAACCAGAAAAAACCCAGGATCCGTTCAACAAGTATGTGAAGAATGCGAACGTATGAGTCTGATGAGGGCAAATCCCAGATCTATCCCAGACATAACTTGCGTTATCCTCTAAAATATTGATCGAAACCAGGTTTAATTGACTGTTTTAGTGTGGTACCACTTTACTACGTGATCCAAAGGAGAAAAAACCCTCGATCATGTCAACATGTATATTAAAACAGCGAAAGTATGTCCCTGATGAGGGCAAATCCCAGGCCTAACCTAGTCCTAACATGCGTTATCCTGTAAAATATTGATCGAAACCAGGTTTATTGGACTGTTTCAGTGTGGTACCGCACTACTACGTGATCCAAACCAGAAAAAACCCAGGATCTGTACAATAAGAATGTGAAAAACGCGAAAGTATGAGCTTGATGAGGGCAAATCCCAGACCTATCCCAGACTTAACGTGCGTTATCCTCTAAAATATTGATCGAAACCAGGTTTTGTTGACTGTTCCAGTGTGGTACCACATTACTACGTGATCCAAACCAGTAAGTACACAGGATCCGTTCAACAAGTATGTGAAGAATGCGAAAGTATGAGTCTGATGAGTGAAAATCCCAGACCTATCCCAGACCTAACATGCGTCATCCTCTAAAATAGTGATCGAAGCCAGAGTTAATTGACTGTTTCAGTGTGGCTCTACATTACTACGTGATCCAATCCAGAAAAAGCCCAGGATCTAGCCATCAAGTATGAGAAATATGCGAAAGAATGAGCCTGATGAGGGCAAATCCCAGGCTTAACCTAGACATAACATGCGTTATCCTCTAAAATATTGATCGAAACCTGGTTGAGTGGACTGTTTCAGTGTGGTACCACATTACTGCGTGATCCAAACCAGAAAAAACCCAGGATCTATTCAACAAGTATGTGAAATATCCGAAAGTATGAGTCTGATGAGGGCAAATCCCAGGCCTAACCTAGACCTAGCATGAGTTATCCTCTAAAATATTTATCAAGACCAGGTTTAATTGAATGTTTCAGTGTGGTACCACATTACTACGTGATCCAAACCAGTAAAAACACAGGATCCGTTCAACAAGTATGTGAAAAATGCGAAAGTATGACCCTGATGAGGGCAAATCCCAGACCTATGCCAGACCTAACTTGCGTTGTCCTCTAAAATATTGGTCGAAACCAGCTTTAATTGACTGTTTTAGTGTGGTACCAATTTACTACGTGATCCAAACCAGTAAAAACCCAGGATCTGTTCAACGAGTATGTGAAGTGTGCGAAACTATGAGTCTGATGAGGGCAAATCCCAGACCTATCCCAGACCTAGCATGCGTTATCCTCTAAAATATTGGTCGAAACCAGCTTTAATTGACTGTTTTACTGTGGTACCACTTTACTACGTGATACAAAGCAGAATAAACCCTCGATGAGGTCAACATGTATGTTAAAACTGCGAATGTATAACCCTGATGAGGGCAAATCCCAGACCTATCCCAGACCTAACATGCGTTATCCTCAAAAATACTGCTCGAAACCAGGTTTAATTGAATGTTTCAGTGTGGTACCACATTACTACGTGATCCAAACCAGTAAAAACCCAGGATCCGTTCAACAAGTATGTGAAGAATGCGAAAGTATGAGTCTCATGAGTGGAAATCCCAAGCCTAACCTACACCTAACATGCGTTATCCTCAAAAATATTGATCGAAGCCAGGTTTAGTGGACTGTTTCAGTGTGGTACCACATTACTGCGTGATCCAAACCAGAAAATCCAGGATCTGTTTAACAAGTAAGTGAAAAATGCGAAAGTGTGACCCTGATGAGGGCAAATCCCAGACCTATGCCAGACCTAACTTGCGTCATCCTCAAAAATATTGATCGAAACCAGGTTTAATCGACTGTTTCAGTGTGGTACCACATAACTACGTGATCCAAACCAGAAAAAAACCCAGGATCTGTTCAACAAGTATGTGAAGAATGCGAAAGTATGTGTCTGACGAGGGCAAATCCCAGGCCTAACCTAGACCTAACATGCGTTATCATCTAAAATATTGATCGAAACCAGGTTTAATGGACTGTTTCAATGTGGTACCACATTACTACGTGATCCAAAGCAGAAATAGCCCAGGATCTAGCCATGAAGTATTAGAAATATGCGAAAGTATGAGCCTGATGAGGGCAAATCTTAGACGTTACCCAGACCTAACACGCGTTTTCCTCTAAAATATTTATCAAAACCAGCTTTAATTGAATGTTTCAGTATGGTACCACATTACTACGTGATCCAAACCAGAAAAAAACCCAGGATCCGTTCAACGAGTATGTGAAGAATGCGAAAGTATGTGTCTGATGAGTGAAAATCCCAGGCCTAACCTAGACCTAACATGCGTTATCCTCAAAAATATTGATCGAAACCAGGTTTAATCGATTGTTTTAGTGTGGCATCACATTACTATGTGATCCAAACCAGTGGAAGCCCAGGATCTCGCCAACAAGAATGAGAAATATGCGAAAGAATGAGCCGGATGAGAGCAAATCCCAGACCTAACCTAGACCTAACATGAATTATTCCCTAAAATATTGATCGAAACCAGGTTTAATTGACTGTTTCAGTGTGGTCCCACATTACTACGTGATCCAAACCAGAAAAAAACCAAGGATCCGTTCAACAAGTATGTGAAGAATGCGAAAGTATGAGTCTGGTGAGTGAAAATCCCAGGCCTAACCTAGACCTAACATGCGTTATCCTGAAAAATATTGATCGAAACCTGGTTTAATCGACTGTCCCAGTGTGGTACCACATTACTATGTGATCCAAACCAGAAAATAACCCAGGATCTGTTCAACGAGTATGAGAAGTGTGCGAAAGTATGAGTCTGATGAGGGCAAATCCCAGACCTATCTCAGACCTAACTTTCGTTATCCTCTAAAATATTGATCGAAACCAGGTTTAATCGACTGTTTCAGTGTGGTACCACATTACTACGTGATCCAAACCAGAAAAAACCCAGGATCAGTTCAACAAGTATGTGAAAAACGCGAAAGTATGAGCCTGATGAGGGCGAATCCCAGACCTATCCCAGACCTAACTTGCGTTAACCTCTAAAATATTGATCGAAACCAGGTTAAATTGACTGTTTCAGTGTGGTACCACATTACTACGTGATCCAAAGCAGAAAAAACCTTGGATTAGGTCAACATGTATGTTAAAACTGCGAAAGTTTGACCCTGATGAGGCCAAATCCCAGGCCTAACCTAGACCTAACATGCGTTATCCTCTAAAATATTGATCGAAACCAGGTTTAGTGGTCTGTTTCAGTGTGGTACCACATTACTACGTGATCCAAACCAGAAAAAACCCAGGATCTGTTCAACATGTATGTGAAAACCGCGGAAGTATGAGCCTGATGAGGGCGAATCCCAGACCTATCCCAGACCTAACTTGCGGCATCCTCTAAAATATTGATCGAAACCAGGTTTAATTGACTGTTTCAGTGTGGTACCACATTACTACGTGATCCAAACCAGTAAAAACCCAGGATCCGTTCAACAAGTATGTGAAGAATGCGAAAGTATGAGACTGATGAGTGAAAATCCCAGGACTAACGTAGACCTAACATGCGTTATCCTCAATAATATTGCTCGAGACCAGGTTTAATTGAATGTTTCAGTGTGGTACCACATTACTACCTGATCCAAACCAGTAAAAACCCAGGATCCGTTCAACAAGTATGTGAAAAACGCGAAAGTATGAGCCTGATGAGGGCAAATCCTAGACCTAACCCAGACCTAACATGCGTTATCCTCTAAAATATTTATCAAGACCAGGTTTAATTGAATGTTTCAGTGTGGTACCACATTACTACGTGATCCAAACCAGTAAAAACCCAGGATCCGTTCAACAAGTATGTGAAGAATGCGAAAGTATGAGTCTGGTGAGTGAAAATCCCAGGCCTAGCCTAGACCTAACATGCGTTATCCTGAAAAATATTGATTGAAACCTGGTTTAATCGACTGTTTCAGTGTGGTACCACATTACTACGTGATCCAAACCAGTAAAAACCCAGGATCCGTTCAACAAGTATGTGAAGAATGCGAAAGTATGAGACTGATGAGTGAAAATCCCAGGACTAACGTAGACCTAACATGCGTTATCCTCAATAATATTACTCGAAACCAGGTTTAATTGAATGTTTCAGTGTGGTACCACATTACTACGTGATCCAAACCAGAAAAAACGCAGGATCCGTTCAACAAGTATGTGAAGAATGCGAAAGTATGAGTCTGGTGAGTGAAAATCCCAGGCCTAGCCTAGACCTAACATGCGTTATCCTCTAAAATATTTATCAAGACCAGGTTTAATTGAATGTTTCAGTGTGGTAACACATTACTACGTGAACGAAACCAGAAAAAACCCAGGATCCGTTCAACAAGTATGTGAAGAATGCGAAAGTATGAGTCTGATGAGTGAAAATTCCAGGGCTAACCCAGACCTAACATGCGTTATCCTCTAAAATATTGATCCAAACCAGGTTTAATGGTCTGTTTCAGTGTGGTACCACTTTACTACGTGATCCAAAGCAGAAAAAACCCTCGATCAGGTCAACATGTATGTTAAAACTGCGAAAGTATGACCCTGATGAGGGCAAATCCCAGGCCTAACCTAGACCTAACATATCCTCTAAAATATTGATGTAAACCAGGTTTAATTGACTGTTTCAGTGTTGTACTTCATTACTACGTGATGCAATCCAGAAAAAGCTCAGGATCTAGCCATCAAGTATGAGAAATATGCGATAGAATGAGCCTGATGAGGGCAAATCCTAGACCTAACCCAGACCTAACATGCGTTATCCTCTAAAATATTTATCAAGACCAGGTTTAATTGATTGTTTCAGTGTGGTACCACATTACTACGTGATCCACACCAGAAAAAACCCAAGACCCGTTCAACAAGTATGTGAAAAACGCGAAAGTATGAGCCTGATGAGGGCAAATCCCAGACCTATCCCAGACAAAACTTGCGTTATCCTCTAAAATATTGATCGAAACCAGGTTGAATTGAATGTTTTAGTGTGGTACCACATTACCACGTGATCCAAAGCTGAAAAAACCCTGGATTAGGTCAACATGTATGTTAAAACTGCGAAAGTATGACCCTGATGAGGCCAAATCCCAGGCCTAACCTAGACCTAACATGCGTTATCCTCTAAAATATTGATCGAAACCAGGTTTAGTGGTCTGTTTCAATGTGGTACCACATTACTACGTGATCCAAACCAGAAAAAACCCAGGATCTGTTCAACATGTATGTGATGTGAGCGAAAGTATGAGCCTGATGAGGGCGAATCCCAGACCTATCCCAGACCTAACTTGCGTTATCCTCTAAAATATTGATCGAAACCAGGTTTCATTGACTGTTTCAGTGTGGTACCGCATTACTACGCGATCCAAACCAGAAAAACCCAGGATCCGTTCAACAAGTATGTGAAGAATGCGAAAGTATGAGCCTGATGAGGGCAAATCCCAGACCTATCCCAGACCTAACTTGCGTTATCCTCAGAAATATTGATCGAAACCAGGTTTCATTGACTGTTTCAGTGTGGTACCACATTACTACGTGATCCAAACCAGTAAAAACCCAGGATCCGTTCAACAAGTATGTGAAGAATGCGAAAGTATGAGTCTGATGAGTGGAAATCCCAAGCCTAACCTAGACCTAACATGCGTTATCCTCAAAAATATTGATCGAAGCCAGGTTTAGTGGACTGTTTCAGAGTGGTACCACATTACTGCGTGATCCAAACCAGAAAATCCAGGATCTGTTTAACAAGTATGTGAAAAATGCGAAAGTGTGACCCTGATGAGGGCAAATCCCAGACCTATGCCAGACCTAACTTGCGTCATCCTCAAAAATATTGATCGAAACCAGGTTTAATCGACTGTTTCAGTGTGGTACCACATAACTACGTGATCCAAACCAGAAAAAAACCCAGGATCTGTTCAACAAGTATGTGAAGAATGCGAAAGTATGTGTCTGATGAGGGCACATCCCAGGCCTAACCTAGACCTAACATGCGTTATCTTCTAAAATATTGATCGAAACCTGGTTTAATGGACTGTTTCAATGTGGTACCACATTACTACGTGATCCAAAGCAGAAATAGCCCAGGATCTAGCCATGAAGTATTAGAAATATGCGAAAGTATGAGCCTGATGAGGGCAAATCCTAGACGTTACCCAGACCTAACATGCGTTATCCTCTAAAATATTGATCGAAACCAGGTTAAATTGACTGTTTCAGTGTGGTACCACATTACTACGTGATCCAAAGCATAAAAAACCCAGGATCCGTTCAACAAGTATGTGACAAACGCGAAAGTATGAGCCTGATGAGGGCGAATCCCAGACCTATCCCAGACCTAACATGCGTTATCCTCAAAAATATTGATCGAAGCCAGGTTTAGTGGACTGTTTCAGAGTGGTACCACATTACTGCGTGATCCAAACCAGAAAATCCAGGATCTGTTTAACAAGTATGTGAAAAATGCGAAAGTGTGACCCTGATGAGGGCAAATCCCAGACCTATGCCAGACCTAACTTGCGTCATCCTCAAAAATATTGATCGAAACCAGGTTTAATCGACTGTTTCAGTGTGGTACCACATAACTACGTGATCCAAACCAGAAAAAAACCCAGGATCTGTTCAACAAGTATGTGAAGAATGCGAAAGTATGTGTCTGATGAGGGCACATCCCAGGCCTAACCTAGACCTAACATGCGTTATCTTCTAAAATATTGATCGAAACCTGGTTTAATGGACCGTTTCAATGTGGTACCACATTACTACGTGATCCAAAGCAGAAATAGCCCAGGATCTAGCCATGAAGTATTAGAAATATGCGAAAGTATGAGCCTGATGAGGGCAAATCCTAGACGTTACCCAGACCTAACATGCGTTATCCTCTAAAATATTGATCGAAACCAGGTTAAATTGACTGTTTCAGTGTGGTACCACATTACTACGTGATCCAAAGCATAAAAAACCCAGGATCAGTTCAACAAGTATGTGAAAAACGCGAAAGTATGAGCCTGATGAGGGCGAATCCCAGACCTATCCCCGACCTAACTTGCGTTAACCTCTAAAATATTGATCGAAACCAGGTTAAATTGACTGTTTCAGTGTGGTACCACATTACTACGTGATCCAAAGCAGAAAAAACCCAGGATCAGTTCAACAAGTATGTGAAAAACGCGAAAGTATGAGCCTGATGAGGGCACATCCCAGGCCTAACCTAGACCTAACATGCGTTATCCTCTAAAATATTGATCGACACCAGGTTTAGTTGTCTGTTTCAGTGATGCACCACATTACTACGTGATCCAAACCAGAAAAAACCCAGGATCTGTTCAACATGTATGTGAAAACCGCGGAAGTGTGAGCCTGATGAGGGCGAATCCCAGACCTATCCCAGACCTAACATGCGGTATCCTCTAAAATATTGATCGAAACCAGGTTTAATTTACTGTTTCAGTGTGGTACCACATTACTACGTGATCCAAACCAGTAAAAACCCAGGATCCGTTCAACAAGTATGTGAAGAATGCGAAAGTATGAGTCTGATGAGTGAAAATCCCAGGACTAACGTAGACCTAACATGCGTTATCCTCAATAATATTGCTCGAAACCAGGTTTAATTGAATGTTTCAGTGTGGTACCACATTACTACCTGATCCAAACCAGTAAAAACCCAGGATCCGTTCAACAAGTATGTGAAAAACGCGAAAGTATGAGCCTGATGAGGGCGAATCCCAGACCTATCCCAGACCTAACTTGCGTTATCCTCTAAAATATTGATCGAAACCAGGTTTAGTTGTCTGCTTCAGTGTCGTACCACATTACTACGTGATCCAATCCAGAAATAGCCCAGGATCTAGCCATGAAGTATGAGAAATATGCGAAAGTATGAGCCTGATGAGGGCAAATCCTAGACCTAACCCAGACCTATCATGCGTTATCCTCAAAAATATTGATCGAAACCAGGTATTATGGACTGTTTCAATGTGGTCCCACATTACTACGTGATCCAAACCAGAAAAAACCCAGGACCCGTTCAACAAGTATGTGAAGAATGCGAAAGTATGAGTCTGGTGAGTGAAAATCCCAGGCCTAACCTAGACCTAACATGCGTTATCCTGAAAAATATTGATCGAAACCTGGTTTAATCGACTGTACCAGTGTGGTACCACATTACTATGTGATCCAAACCAGAAAATAACCCAGGATCTGTTCAACGAGTATGTGAAGTGTGCGAAAGTATGAGTCTGATGAGGGCAAATCCCAGACCTATCTCAGACCTAACTTTCGTTATCCTCTAAAATATTGATCGAAACCAGGTTTAATCGACTGTTTCAGTGTGGTACCACATTACTACGTGATCCAAACCAGAAAATACCCAGGATCAGTTCAACAAGTATGTGAAAAACGCGAAAGTATGAGCCCGATGAAGCCGAATCCCAGACCTATCACAGACCTAACTTGCGTTATCCTCTAAAATATTGATCGAAACCAGGTTTAATTGACTGTTTCAGCGTGGTACCACATTACTATGTGATACAATCCAGAATTAGCTCAGGATCTAGCCATGAAGTATGAGAAATATGCGAAAGTATGAGCCTGAGGAGGGCAAATCCCAGACCTAAACCAGACCTAACTTGCGTTATCCTCTAAAATATTGATCGAAACCAGCTTTAATTGAATGTTTCAGTGTGGTACCACATTACTACGTGATCCAAACCCGTAAAAACCCAGGATCCGTTCAACGGGTATGTGAAGAATGCGAAAGTATGAGTCTGATGAGTGAAAATCCCAGGCCTAACCTAGACCTAACATGCGTTATCCTCAAAAATATTGATCGAAACCAGGTTTAATCGATTGTTTTAGTGTGGCATCACATTACTCTGTGATCCAAACCAGAAAAAAACCCAGGATCCGTTCAACAAGTATGTGAAGAATGCGAAAGTATGAGTCTGGTGAGTGAAAATCCCAGGCCTAACCTAGACCTAACATGCGTTATCCTGAAAAATACTGATCGAAACCTGGTTTAATCGACAGTCCCAGTGTGGTACCACATTACTACGTGATCCAAACCAGAAAATACCCAGGATCAGTTCAACAAGTATGTGAAAAACGCGAAAGTATGAGCCTGATGAAGCCGAATCCCAGACCTATCACAGACCTAACTTGCGTTATCCTCTAAAATATTGATCGAAACCAGGTTTAATTGACTGTTTCAGAGTGGTACCACATTACTATGTGATACAATCCAGAACTAGCTCAGGATCTAGCCATGAAGTATGAGAAATATGCGAAAGTATGAGCCTGAGGAGGGCAAATCCTAGACCTAACCCACACCTAACATGCGTTATCCTCTAAAATATTTATCAAAACCAGGTTCAATTGAATGTTTCAGTGTGGTAACACATTACTACGAGAACGAAACCAGAAAAAACCCAGAATCCGTTCAACAAGTATGTGAAGAATGCGAAAGTATGAGTCTGATGAGTGAAAATCCCAGGGCTAACCTAGACCTAACATGCGTTATCCTCTAAGACATTGATCCAAACCAGGTCTAATGGACTGTTTCAGTGTGGTACCACTTTACTTCGTGATCCAAAGCAGAAAAAACCCAGGATCTGTTCAACATGTATGTGATGTGAGCGAAAGTATGAGCCTGATGAGGGCGAATCCCAGACCTATCCCAGACCTAACTTGCGTTATCCTCTAAAATATTGATCGAAACCAGGTTTCATTGACTGTTTCAGTGTGGTACCGCATTACTACGTGATCCAAACCAGAAAAAACCCAGGATCCGTTCAACAAGTATGTGAAGAATGCGAAAGTATGAGTCTGATGAGTGAAAATCCCAGGACTAACCTAGACCTATCATGCGTTATCTTCAAAAATATTGATCGAAACCTGGTTTAATCGACTTTTTCAGTGTGGTACCACATTACTATGTGATCCAAACCAGAAAATAACCCAGGATCTGTTCAACGAGTATGTGAAGTGTGCGTAAGTATGAGTCTGATGAGGGCAAATCCCAGACCTATCCCAGACATAACTTGCGTTATCCTGTAAAATATTGATCGAAACCAGGTTTAATCGACTGTTTCAGTGTGACACCACATTACTACGTGATCCAAACCAGACGAAACCCAGGATCAGATCAACAAGTATGTGAAAGACGCGAAAGTATTAGCCTGATGAGGGCAAATCCTAGACGTAACCCAGACCTAACATACGTTATCCTCTAAAATATTTATCAAGACCAGGTTTAATTGAATGTTTCAGCGTGGTACCACATTACTATGTGATCCAAACCAGAAAAAACCCAGGATCTGTTCAACGAGTATGTGAAGTGTGCGAAAGTATGAGTCTGATGATGGCAAATCCCAGACATATCCTAGACCTAACTTGCGTTATCCTCTAAAATATTGATCGAAACCAGGTTTAATTGACTGTTTCAGTGTGGTACCACATTACTACGTGATCCAATCCAGAAATAGCCCAGGATCTAGCCATGAAGTATGAGAAATATGCGAAAGTATGAGCCTGATGAGGGCAAATCCTAGACCTAACCCTGACCTTTCATGCGTTATCCTCAAAAATATTGATCGAAACCAGGTTTAATGGGCTGTTTCAATGTGGTACCACATTACTACGTGATCCAAAGCAGAAATAGCCCAGGATCTAGCCATGAAGTATTAGAAATATGCGAAAGTATGAGCCTGATGTGGGCAAATCCTAGACGTTACCCAGACCTAACATGCGTTATCCTCTTAAATATTTATCAAAACCAGGTTTAATTGTATGTTTCAGTGTGGTACCACATTACTACGTGATCCAAACCAGTAAAAACCCAGGATCCGTTCAACGAGTATGTGAAGAATGCGAAAGTATGAGTCTGATGAGTGAAAATCCCTGGCCTAACCTAGACCTAACATGCGTTATCCTAAAAAATATTGATCGAAACCAGGTTTAATCGATTGTTTCAGTGTGGTACCACACTACTACGTGATCCAAACCAGAAAAAACCCAGGATCTGTTCAACAAGTATGTGAAAAACGCGAAAGTATGGGCCTGATGAGGGCAGATCCCAGACCTATCCCAGACCTAACTTGCGTTGTCCTCTTAATTATTGATGGAAACCAGGTTTAATTGACTGTTTCAGTGTTGTACTTCATTACTACGTGATACAATCCAGAAAAAGCCCAGGATCTAGCCATCAAGTATGAGTAATATGCGAAAGAATGAGCCGGATGAGAGCAAATCCCAGACCTAACCTAGACCTAACATGAATTGTTCCCTAAAATATTGATCGAAACCAGGTTTAATTGACTGTTTCAGTGTGGTCCCACATTACTACGTGATCCAAACCAGAAAAAACCCAGGATCCGTTCAACAAGTATTTGAAGAATGCGAAAGTATGAGTCTGGTGAGTGAAAATCCCAGGCCTAACCTAGACCTAACATGCGTTATCCTGAAAAATATTGATCGAAACCTGGTTTAATCGACTGTCCCAGTGTGGTACCACATTACTATGTGAGCCAAACCAGAAAATAACCCAGGAGCTGTTCAACGAGTATGTGAAGTGTGCGAAAGTATGAGTCTGATGAGGGCAAATCCCAGACCTATCCCAGACCTAACTTTCGTTATCCTCTAAAATATTGATCGAAACCAGGTTTAATCGACTGTTTCAGTGTGGTACCACATTACTACGTGATCCAAACCAGAAAAAACCCAGGATCAGTTCAACAAGTATGTGAAAAACGCGAAAGTATGAGCCTGATGAGGGCGAATCCCAGACCTATCCCAGACCTAACTTGCGTTATCCTCTAAAATATTGATCGAAACCAGGCTTAATTGACTGTTTCAGCGTGGCACCACATTACTACGTGATACAATCCAGAAATAGCTCAGGATCTAGCCATGAAGTATGAGAAATATGCGAAAGTATGAGCCTGAGGAGGGCAAATCCTAGACCTAACCCACACCAAACATGCGTTATCCTCTAAAATATTTATCAAGACCAGGTTTAATTGAATGTTTCAGTGTGGTAACACATTACTACGTGAACGAAACCAGAAAAAACCCAGGATCCGTTCAACAAGTATGTGAAGAATGCGAAAGTATGAGTCTGATGAGTGAAAATCCCAGGGCTAACCCAGACCTAACATGCGTTATCCTCTAAAATATTGATCCAAACCAGGTTTAATGGACTGTTTCAGTGTGGTACCACTTTACTACGTGATCCAAAGCTGAAAAAACCCTCGATCAGGTCAACATGTATGTTAAAACTGCGAAAGTATGACCCTGATGAGGGCAAATCCCAGGCCTAACCTAGACCTAACATGTCCTCTAAAATATTGATGTAAACCAGGTTTAATTGACTGTTTCAGTGTTGTACTTCATTACTACGTGATGCAATCCAGAAGAAGCCCAGGATCTAGCCATCAAGTATGAGAAATATGCGATAGAATGAGCCAGATGAGAGCAAATCCCAGACCTAACCTAGACCGAATATAAATTATTCTTTAAAATATTGATCGAAACCAGGTTAAATTGACTGTTTCAGAGTGGTACCTCATTACTACGCGATCCAATCCAGAAAAAACCCAGGATCTGTTCAACATGTATGTGATGTGAGCGAAAGTATGAGCCTGATGAGGGCGAATCCCAGACCTATCCCAGACCTAACTTGCGTTATCCTCTAAAATATTGATCGAAACCAGGTTTCATTGACTGTTTCAGTGAGGTACCGCATTACTACGTGATCCAAACCAGAAAAAACCCAGGATCCGTTCAACAAGTATGTGAAGAATGCGAAAGTATGAGTCTGATGAGTGAAAATCCCAGGCCTAACCTAGACCTATCATGCGTTATCTTCAAAAATATTGATCGAAACCTGGTTTAATCGACTTTTTCAGTGTGGTACCACATTACTATGTGATCCAAACCAGAAAATAACCCAGGATCTGTTCAGCGAGTATGTGAAGTGTGCGTAAGTATGAGTCTGATGAGGGCAAATCCCAGACCTATCCCAGACCTAGCTTGTGTTATCCTCTAAAATATTGATCGAAACCAGGTTTAATCGACTGTTTCAGTGTGATACCACATTACTACGTGATCCAAACCAGACAAAACCCAGGATCAGTTCAACAAGTATGTGAAAGACGCGAAAGTATTAGCCTGATGAGGGCAAGTCCTAGACGTAACCCAGACCTAACATACGTTATCCTCTAAAATATTTATCAAGACCAGGTTTAATTGAATGTTTCAACGTGGTACCACATTACTATGTGATCCAAACCAGAAAAAACCCAGGATCTGTTCAACGAGTATGTGAAGTGTGCGAAAGTATGAGTCTGATGATGGCAAATCCCAGACATATCCCAGACCTAACTTGCGTTATCCTCTAAAATATTGATCGAAACCAGGTTTAATTGACTGTTTCAGTGTGGTACCACATTACTACGTGATCCAATCCAGAAATAGCCCAGGATCTAGCCATGAAGTATGAGAAATATGCGAAAGTATGAGCCTGATGAGGGCAAATCCTAGACCTAACCCTGACCTTTCATGCGTTATCCTCAAAAATATTGATCGAAACCAGGTTTAATGGGCTGTTTCAATGTGGTACCACATTACTACGTGATCCAAAGCAGAAATAGCCCAGGATCTAGCCATGAAGTATTAGAAATATGCGAAAGTATGAGCCTGATGTGGGCAAATCCTAGACGTTACCCAGACCTAACATGTGTTATCCTCTAAAATATTTACCAAAACCAGGTTTAATTGTGTGTTTCAGTATGGTACCACATTACTACGTGATCCAAACCAGTAAAAACCCAGGATCCGTTCAACCAGTATGTGAAGAATGCGAAAGTATGAGTCTGATGAGTGAAAATCCCTGGCCTAACCTAGACCTAACTTGCGTTATCCTAAAAAATATTGATCGAAACCAGGTTTAATCGACTGTTTCAGTGTGATACCACATTACTACGTGATCCAAACCAGAAAAAACCCAGGATCTGTTCAACAAGTATGTGAAAAACGCGAAAGTATGGGCCTGATGAGGGCGGATCCCAGACCTATCCCAGACCTAACTTGCGTTGTCCTCTTAATTATTGATGGGAACCAGGTTTAATTGACTGTTTCAGTGTTGTACTTCATTACTACGTGATACAATCCAGAAAAAGCCCAGGATCTAGCCATCAAGTATGAGTAATATGCGAAAGAATGAGCCGGATGAGAGCAAATCCCAGACCTAACCTAGACCTAACATGAGTTATCCACTAAAATATTGATCGAAATCAGGTTTAATCGACTGTTTCAGTGTGGTACCACATTACTACGTGATCCAAACCAGAAAAAACCCAGGATCAGTTCAACAAGTATGTGAAAAACGCGAAAGTATGAGCCTGATGAGGGCAAATCCCAGACCTATCCCAGACCTAACTTGCGATATCCTCAAAAATATTGATCGAAACCTGGTTTAATCGACTGTTTCAGTGTGATACCACATTACTACGTGATCCAAACCAGAAAAAACCCAGGATCAGTACAACAAGTATGTGAAAAACGCGAAAGTGTTAGCCTGATGAGGGCAAATCCTAGACGTAACCCAGACCTAACATGCGTTATCCTCAAAAATATTGATCGAAACCTGGTTTAATCGACTTTTTCAGTGTGGTACCACATTACTATGTGATCCAAACCAGAAAATAACCCAGGATCTGTTCAACGAGTATGTGAAGTGTGCGTAAGTATGAGTCTGATGAGGGCAAATCCCAGTCCCATCCCAGACCTAACTTGCGTTATCCTCTAAAATATTGATCGAAACCAGGTTTAATCGACTGTTTCAGTGTGATACCACATTACTACGTGATCCAAACCAGAAAAAACCCAGGATCAGTTCAACAAGTATGTGAAAGACGCGAAAGTATTAGCCTGATGAGGGCAAATCCTAGACGTAACCCAGACCTAACATACGT
The DNA here is from genome assembly GCF_051014445.1 of Colletes latitarsis. Lineage (NCBI taxonomy): Eukaryota > Metazoa > Arthropoda > Insecta > Hymenoptera > Colletidae > Colletes > Colletes latitarsis. The sequence goes on from NC_135142.1 coordinate 448,029, forward strand.
TATCCTCTAAAATATTTATCAAGACCAGGTTTAATTGAATGTTTCAGCGTGGTACCACATTACCATGTGATCCAAGCCAGAGAAAACACAGGATCTGTTCAACGAGTATGTGAAGTGTGCGAATGTATGAGTCTGATGATGGCAAATCCCAGACATATCCCAGACCTAACTTGCGTTATCCTCTAAAATATTGATCGAAACCAGGTTTAATTGACTGTTTCAGTGTGGTACCACATTACTACGTGATCCAATCCAGAAATAGCCCAGGATCTAGCAATGAAGTATGAGAAATATGCGAAAGTATGAGCCTGACGTGGGCAAATCCTAGACCTAACCCAGACCTAACATGCGTTATCTTCTAAAATATTTATCAAGACCAGGTTTAATTGATTCTTTCAGTGTGGTCCCACATTACAACGTGATGCAAACCAGAATAAACCCAGGATCCGTTCAACAAGTATGTGAAGAATGCGAAAGTATGAGTCTGATGAGTGAAAATCCCAGGCCTAACCTAGACCTAACATGCGTTATCCTCAAAAATATTGATCGAAACCTGGTTTAAACGACTGTTTCAGTGTGGTACCACATTACTACGTGATCCAATCCAGAAACAGTCCAGGATCCAGCCATGAAGTATGAGAAATATGCGAAAGTATGAGCCTGATGAGGGCAAATCCTAGACCTAACCCAAACCTAACATGCGTTATCCCCTAAAATATTTATCAAGATCAGGTTTAATTGAATGTTTCAGTGTGGTACCACATTACTACGTGAACCAAGCCAGAAAAAACCCAGGATCCGTTCAACAAGTATGTTAAAACTGCAAAAGTATGACCCTGATGAGGGCAAATCCCAGGCCTAACCTAGACCTAACATGCGTTGTCCTCTAAAATATTGATGGAAACCAGGTTTAATCGACTGTTACAGTGTGGTACCACATTACTACGTGATCCAAACCAGAAGAAAACCCAGGATCAGTTCAACAAGTATGTGAAAAACGCGAAAGTATGAGCCTGATGAGGGCGAATCCCAGACCTATCTCAGACCTAACTTGCGTTATCCTCTAAAATATTGATCGAAACCAGGTTTAATTGACTGTTTCAGTGTGGTACCACTTTACTACGTGATCCAATCCAGAAATAGCCCAGGATCCAGCCATGAAGTATGAGAAGTATGCGAAAGTATGAGTCTGATGAGTGAAAATCCCAGACCTAACCTAGACCTAACATGCGTTATCCTCAAAAATATTAATCGAAACCAGGTTTAGTCGACTGTTTCAGTGTGGTACCACATTACTACGTGATCCAAACCAGAAAAAACACAGGATCCGTTCAACAAGTATGTGAAGAATGCGAAAGTATGAGTCTGATGAGTGAAAATCCCAAACCTAACCTAGACCTAACATGCGTTATCCTCAAAAATATTGATCCAAACCAGGTTTAATCGACTGTTTCAGTGTGGTACCACATTACTACGTGATCCAAACCAGAAAAAACCCTCGATCAGGTCAACATGCATGTTAAAACTGCGAAAGTATGAGCCTGATGAGGGCGAACCCCAGACCTATCCCAGACCTAATTTGCGTTATCCTCTAAAATATTGATCGAAACCAGGTTTAATTGACTGTTTCAGGGTGGTACCACATTACTACGTGATCCAAACCAGAAAAAACCCAGGATCAGTTCAACAAGTATGTGGAAAACGCGTTAGTATGAGCCTGATGAGGGCGAATCCCAGACCTATCTCAGACCTAACTTGCGTTATCCTCCAAAATATTGATCGAAACCAGTTTTAATTGACTGTTTCAGCGTGGTACCACATTACAACGTGATCCAATCCAGAAATAGCCCAGGATCAGTTCAACAAGTGTGTGAAAAACGCGAAAGTATGAGCCTGATGAGGGCGAATCCCAGACCTATCTCAGACCTAACTTGCGTTATCCTCTAAAATATTGAACGAAACCAGGTTCAATTGACTGTTTCAGCGTGGTACCACATTACTACGTGATACAATCCAGAAACAGCCCAGGATCTAGCCATGAAGTATGAGAAATATGCGAAAGTATGAGCCTGACGAGAGCAAATCCCAGACCTCACCTAGACCTAACATGAATTATTCTCTAAAATATTGATCAAAACCAGGTTTAATTGACTGTTTCAGTGTGGTGCCACATTACTACGTGATCCAATCCAGAAACAGCCCAGGATCTAGCCATGAAGTATGAGAAATATGCGAAAGTATGACCCTGATGAAGGCAAATCCCAGGACTAACCTAGACCTAACATGCGTTATCCTCTAAAATATTGATCGAAACCAGGTTTAATCGGCTGTTTCAGTGTGGTACCACATTGCTACGTGATCCAAACCAGAAAAAACCCAGTATCAGTTCAACAAGTATGTGAAGAACGCGAAAGTATGAGCCTGATGAGGGCGAATCCCAGACCTATGCCAGACCTAACTTGCGTTATCCTCTAAAATATTGATCAAAACCAGGTTTAAATGACTGTTTCAGCGTGGTACCACATTACTACGTGATACAATCCAGAAACAGCCCAGGATCTAGCCATGAAGTATGAGAAATATGCGAAAGTATGAGCCTGATGAGGGCAAATCCTAGACCTAACCTAGGCCTAACATGAATTATTCTCTAAAATATTGATCGAAACCAGGTTTAATTGATTGTTTCAGCGTGGTCCCACATTACTACGTGATCCAAACCAGAAAAAACCCAGGATACGTTCAACAAGTATGTGAAGAATGCGAAAGTATGAGTCTGATACGTGAAAATCCCAGGCCTAACCTAGACCTAACATGCGTTATCCTCAAAAATATTGATCGAAACCTGGTTTGATCGACTGTTTCAGTGTGGTACCACATTACTACGTGACCCAAACCAGAAAAAACTCAGGATCTGTTCAACAAGTATGTGAAAAACGCGAAAGTATGAGCCTGATGAGGGCGAATCCCAGACCTATCCTTGACCTAACTTGCGGTATCCTCTAAAATATCGATCGAAACCAGGTTTAATTGACTGTTTCAGCGTGGTACCACATTACTACGTGATACAATCCAGAAACAGCCCAGGATCTAGCCATGAAGTATGAGAAATATACGAAAGAATGAGCCTAATGAGTGCAAATCCTAGACCTAACCCAAACCTAACATGCGTTATCCTCTAAAATATTGATCCAAACCAGGGTTAATGGACTGCTTCAGTGTGGTACCACTTTACTACGTGATCCAAAGCAGAAAAACCCTCGATCAGGCCAACATGTATGTTAAAACTGCGAAAGTATGGCCCTGATGAGGGCAAATCCCAGGCCTAACCTAGACCTAACATGCGTTGTCCTCTAAAATATTGATGGGAACCAGGTTTAATTGACTGTTTCAGTGTTGTACTTCATTACTACGTGATGCAATCCAGAAAAAGCCCAGGATCTTGCCATCAAGTATGAGAAATATGCGAAAGAATGAGCCTGATGAGAGCAAATCCCTGACCTAACCTAGACCTAACATGAATTATTCTCTAAAATATTGATCGAAACCAGGTTTAATTGACTGTTTCAGTGTGGTACCACATTACTACGTGATCCAAACCAGAAAAAAACCCAGGATCTGTTCAACAAGTATGAGAAGTAAGCGAAAGTATGAGTCTGATGAGTCCTAAACTAGACATAACGTTCGTTATCCGCTAAAATAATGATCGAAACCAGGTTTAATTGATTGTTTCACTGTGGTCCCACATTACTACGTGATCCAAACCAGAAAAAACCCAGGATCCGCTCAACAAGTATGTGAAGAATGCGAAAGTATGAGTCTGATGAGGGCAAATCCCAGACCTATCCCAGACCTAACATGCGTTATCCTCTAAAATATTTATCAAGACCAGGTTTAATTGATTGTTTCAGTGTGGTCCCACATTACTACGTGATCCAAACCAGAAAAAACCCAGGATCTGTGCAACTAGTATGTGAAAAACGCGACAGTATGAGCCTGATGAGGGCAAATCCCAGACTTATCCCAGACCAAACTTGCGTTATCCTCTAAAATATTGATCGAAACCAGGTTTAATCGACTGTTTCAGTGTGGTACCACATTGCTACGTGATCCAAACCAGAAAAAACCCAGTATCAGTTCAATAAGTATGTGAAAAACGCGAAAGTATGAGCCTGATGAGGGCGAATCCTAGACCTATCCCAGACCTAACTTGCGTTATCCTCTAAAATATTGATCAAAACCAGGTTTATTTGACTGTTTCAGCGTGGTACCACATTACTACGTGATACAATCCAGAAACAGCCCAGGATCTAGCCATGAAGTATGAGAAATATGCGAAAGTATGAGCCTGATGAGGGCAAATCCTAGACCTAACCTAGGCCTAACATGAATTATCCTCTAAAATATTGATCGAAACCAGGTTTAACTGACTGTTTCAGTGTGGTACCACATTACTACGTGATCCAAACCAGAAAAAACCCAGGATCCGTTCAACAAGTATGTGAAGAATGCGAAAGTATGGGTCTGATGAGTGAAAATCCCAGACGTAACCTAGACCTAACATGCGTTTTCCTCAAAAATATTGATCGAAACCAGGTTTAATCGACTGTTTCAGTGTGGTACCACACTACTACGTGACCCAAACCGGAAAAAAACCCAGGATCTGTTCAACAAGTATGTGCAAAACGCGAAAGTATGAGCCTGATGAGGGCAAAGCCCAGACCTATCCCAGACCTAACTTGCGTTATCCTCTAAAATATTGATCGAAACCAGGTTTAACTGACCGTTTCAGTGTGGTACCACATTACTACGTCATCCAATCCAGAAATAGCCCAGGATCTAGCCATCAAGTATGAGAAATATGCGAAAGAATGAGCCTGATGAGTGCAAATCCCAGACCTAACCTAGACCTAACATGAATTATTCTCCAAAATATTGTTCGAAACCAGGTTTTATGGACTGTTTCAGTGTGGTACCACACTACTACGTGATCCAAACCAGAAAAAAACCAGGATCTGTTCAACAAGTATGTGAAAAACGCGAAAGTATGAGCCTGATGAGGGCAAATCCCAGACCTATCCCAGACCTGACTTGCGTTATCCTCTAAAATATTGATCGAAACCAGGTTTAACTGACTGTTTCAGTGTGGTACCACATTACTACGTGATCCAATCCAGTAAAAACCCAGGATCCGTTCAACAAGTATGTGAAGAATGCGAAAGTATGAGTCTGATCAGTGAAAATCCCTGGCCTATCCCAGACATAACTTGCGTTGTCCTCTAAAATATTTATCAAGACCAGGTTTAATTGATTGTTTCAGTGTGGTCCCACATTACTGCGTGATCCAAACCAGAAAAAACCCAGGATCTGTGCAACTAGTATGTGAAAAACGCGAAAGTATGAGCCTGATGAGGGCAAATCCTAGACCTAACCTAGGCCTAACATGAATTATTCTCTAAAATATTGATCGAAACCAGGTTTAATTGATTGTTTCAGGGTGGTCCCACATTACTACGTGATCCAAATCAGAAAAAACCCTGGATCCGTTCAACAAGTATGTGAAGAATGCGAAAGTATGAGTCTGATGAGTGAAAATCCCAGGCCTAACATAGACCTAACATGCGTTATCCTCAAAAATATTGATCGAAACCTGGTTTAATCGACTGTTTCAGTGTGGTACCACATTACTACGTGACCCAAACCAGAAAAAACTCAGTATCTGTTCAACAAGTATGTGAAAAACGCGAAAGTATGAGCCTGATGAGGGCGAATCCCAGACCTATCCCAGACCTAACTTGCGTTATCCTCTAAAATATTGATCGAAACCAGGTTTAATCGACTGTTTCAGTGTGGTACCACATTGCTACGTGATCCAAACCAGAAAAACCTCAGTAACAGTTCAACAAGTATGTGAAAAACGCGAAAGTATGAGCCTGATGAGGGCGAATCCCAGACCTATGCCAGACCTAACTTGCGTTATCCTCTAAAATATTGATCAAAACCAGGTTTAAATGACTGTTTCAGCGTGGTACCACATTACTACGTGATGCAATCCAGAAACAGCCCAGGATCTAGCCATGAAGTATGAGAAATATGCGAAAGTATGAGCCTGATGAGGGCAAATCCTAGAGCTAACCTAGGCCTAACATGAATTATTCTCTAAAATATTGATCGAAACCAGGTTTAATTGATTGTTTCAGCGTGGTCCCACATTACTACGTGATCCAAACCAGAAAAAACCCAGGATACGTTCATCAAGTATGTGAAGAATGCGAAAGTATGAGTCTGATACGTGAAAATCCCAGGCCTAACCTAGACCTAACATGCGTTATCCTCTAAAATATTTTTCAGGACCAGGTTTAATTGAATGTTTCAGTGTGGTACCACATTACTACGTGAACCAAACCAGAAAAAACCCAGGATCCGTTCAACAAGTATGAGAAGAATGCGAAAGTATGAGACTGATGAGGGCAAATCCCAGAACTATCCGAGACCTAACTTGCGTTATCCAGTAAAATATTGATCGAAACCAGGTTTAATTGACTGTTTCAGTGTGGTACCACATTAGTACGTGAACCAAACCAGAAAAAACCCAGGATCCGTTCAACAAGTATGTGAAGAATGCGAAAGTATGAGCCTGATGAGGGCAAATCCTAGACCTAAACCAGACCTAACATGCGTTATCCTCTAAAATATTAATCAAGACCAGGTTTAATTGATTTTTTCAGTGTGGTCCCACAATACTACGTGATCCAAACCAGAAAAAACCCAGGATCCGTTCAACAAGTATGTGAAGAATGCGAAAGTATGAGTCTGATGAGTGAAAATCCCAGGCCTAACCTAAACCTAACATGCGTTATCCTCAAAAATATTGATCGAAACCTGGTTTAATCGACTGTTTCAGTGTGGTACCACATTACTATGTGATCCAAACCAGAAAATAACTCAGGATCAGTTCAACAAGTATGTGAAAAGCGCGAAAGTATGAGCCTGATGAGGGCGAATCCCACACCTATCCCAGACCTAACTTGCGTTATCCTCTAAAATATTGATCGAAACCAGGTTTAATTGACTGTTTCAGCGTGGTACCACATTACTACGTGATACAATCCAGAAATAGCCCAGGATCTAGCCATGAAGTATGAGAAATATGCGAAAGTATGAGCCTGATGAGGGCAAATCCTAGACCTAACCCAGACCTAACATGCGTTATCCTCTAAAATATTAATCAAGACAAGGTTTAATTGATTTTTTCAGTGTGGTCCCACAATACTACGTGATCCAAACCAGAAAAAACCCAGGATCCGTTCAACAAGTATGTGAAGAATGCGAAAGTATGAGTCTGATGAGTGAAAATCCCAGGCCTAACCTAAACCTAACATGCGTTATCCTCAAAAATATTGATCGAAACCTGGTTTAATCGACTGTTTCAGTGTGGTACCACATTACTATGTGATCCAAACCAGAAAATAACTCAGGATCAGTTCAACAAGTATGTGAAAAGCGCGAAAGTATGAGCCTGATGAGGGCGAATCCCACACCTATCCCAGACCTAACTTGCGTTATCCTCTAAAATATTGATCGAAACCAGGTTTAATTGACTGTTTCAGCGTGGTACCACATTACTACGTGATACAATCCAGAAATAGCCCAGGATCTAGCCATGAAGTATGAGAAATATGCGAAAGTATGAGCCTGATGAGGGCAAATCCTAGACCTAACCCAGACCTAAAATGCGTTATCCTCTAAAATATTTTTCAGGACCAGGTTTAATTGAATGTTTCAGTGTGGTACCACATTACTACGTGAACCAAACCAGAAAAAACCCAGGATCCGTTCAACAAGTATGTGAAGAATGCGAAAGTATGAGCCTGATCCCCTCAGGGGCTGCCAGCCTTTCAGCTGCAGTACGGGCTTAACGAACCCGGGGTACCCGAGTCATACACACACCGTAAGCCTCCTGTTGGTCGTCACAACGACCCATTCACAATTCCCTATTGGTTTTGTGAATGGTACGTGACGGCAGGAGGAACGGGGGTCTTGGCTTAACCGCCTGGGCCACGAGTATGGCGACTCTATAAAATCGCCCTCCAATCCTAAGCTATGGTGCGCGGCGATGGGATGCATGGTTGGGGGAGAAGGCCCAATCCCAAGCGACCACCTCCGGGGAACCTGCCGAACCCCCGGAGTATTAGGCTTACCCGGGTAAGGCGGCTCTGCCCGGGTGGACCTTTATTTCCGACCATCTCGTGGGATTTTTATGGACACAGAAAATAAAATGGGGATGGGGCGGGTTTTGTCGGTTGGGGAGGACGGAGACGGGGTTGGGGTTAGGGTGGCGGCGCTCGCGCCCCACTCAGCGCCAGCTCCGGCTTCGTGGAGGGTGGAGGAGGACGACGAGACGGCGTCGGTCTCGTCCTTCTCCTCCAGCACGAGCCACATAGGCTCTAAGAGGAAGAGGACGGGGCAGGCCGTCGTCGAGGTGGGCGGGGCGATGAGCCCGTCGGTGAGGCTGAGTTGCCTCAGGGACGAGGTGACCGAGGAGATATCGGAGAGGATCTCCTCGTCCCTGAGGCGGGTGGAGAAAGTCGCCGCTGCCTGCGCCTTTAAGGGGCAGAAAGGCGGTGGCGCGGAGGCCCTGAAGGCCGCGGCGGAGGAGATGAGGGAGGCGGCGCGGGAGCTCAGAGGGCGGAACGCCCGTCTGCAGCTCCTGTTGGAGGAGGAGCGACAGGGGAGGAGGAGGGCAGAGGCGCTGTGGAACAGCGCGGCCCTCCCTCCCATCCTCCCTCCTCCTCCACCGCCGCGTCCCTCGGCGGAAGTAAATAAGCGGAGTGCGGCGGCAGTGGTGCGGGGCACCGCGGGCCCCTCCACCCGCACTCCGCCCGTGAAGAAGTCCCCGTCCTCCTCAGAAGACGATCTTCTGAGGAGGATTGGGGACATGATTGATGGCAAGCTGGCCGCCTTCCGGGAGGAGCTCCTCGCCGGAAGAGCGGTCAGCAGGAAGGCGGTGCCTCCCCGACCTGTTCCGGTACAGTCGGGGAAGGCAAAGAAGGGCGGAGTGAAGGCTCCGCCCAGCGTTGCGGCACCAGGGCCCCGGGTCGCGACCCCCAAGGGGGGTGGTGTACCCGTGGTCGCGGTGGTCGCGTCCTCCACGGCACCCTCCCAAGGGGGGGTGGCGTGGAGTGAGGTGGTGGGGCGGAAGGCGAAGCGGGCGACGAGGAAGGCCTCGCAACCGCGGCCTCCGCCTCCGCCGGCGGCGGCCAAGGTAAAGGCCGCGAAGGTCGGGAAGGCACGACCAGGTCGTCCCCCAAAAACGGCAGCGGTGACGCTGACCGTTGCGCAGGGGGGCGACCTGACCCTCGCGGAGGCGATGCGGCTCGCCAGGGAGAATATCTCCCTGGAAGAGCTGGGCATCGCCTCCGTGAGGGCGAAGAGGGCCGTGACCGGGGGTCTCTTGCTGGAGATCCCCGGTGCAGAAGGCGGCGCGAAGGCGGATCGTCTCGCCCAGAGGCTCCGGGAGCAGCTGGGCGAGCGAGGTGTCCGGGTCGCCCGGCCCACGAAGCGCACGGAGATGCGCGTTTGTGGGCTGGACGATTCGGTCAGCGCACAGGATGTGTCCCGTGCCCTTGCGAGGGCGGGGGACTGTCCTGTGGAGGACCTGCGGATCGGAGAGATCCGCAGGTCGCCCTCCGGCCTCGGGTCGGTGTGGGCCCGGTGCCCCCTCTCCGCCGCCCGTAAGGTGGCGGAATCCGGGAGGGTGTTGGTGGGGTGGGTTTCGGCGCGAGTGGAAATCCTCGCGCCGCGCCCGCTCCAGTGTCACCGCTGCCTCGAATTGGGGCACGTGAGGCAGTGGTGCACCTCGCCGGTGGACCGCAGCGGTCAGTGTTACCGCTGCGGTGCCAAAGAGCACCGTGCGAGCCAGTGCTCGGCGGCCCCCCACTGCCCGCTGTGTGCGGACATGGGGAGGCCAGCCGATCACAGGGTGGGGAGCAAGAAGTGCTCCCCCCCCTCCCGGAAGGAGAGGAAGAGGCGGGCTGCACCGGCTCCGGTGCCGAGGGCGGTGGCATCGTCCTCCATGGAGGTGGACGGTGCTACGGGGACGGACGGCCGGGAGGAGGCTGGCGCGGCCATTAATTAATGCCGCCCCGCCTCCTCCTCCAGGCCAACCTCAACCACTGCCGCGCGGCACAGGACTTGATGTCCCAAGTCCTCGCGGAGTGGGGGGTTGGCCTGGCGGTCGCCGCCGAGCCGTACCGCGTCCCTGATCACCCTCATTGGGTGGGCGACGCGGACGGCTTGGTGGCGACGGTATGGGGAGGGGGCGACGGGTCCCCACCGTTCTCCTTGTTGGAGCGCGGTCGGGGATTCGTCGCCGTGGACTGGGGGGGAGTCGCTGTGGTGGGGTGCTACATTTCGCCCCGTAGCGGTCACGCTGCGTTCGAGCTGTACTTGGCCGAGGTCGCGGCATGCGTGCAGCGCTACGCGGCCCGGCCGGTGCTGGTCCTGGGGGATTTTAATGCCAAGTCGGTGGCTTGGGGATCCCCCAGGACCTCCGTTCGCGGCGGGATCCTGGGTGATTGGGCGGCGGGGCTCGACCTCCGGGTATTGAACCGGGGGTCGGAGCACACATGCGTGCGGCGATATGGGGGGTCCATCGTGGATGTTGGATTCGCGACCCCCAACGCCGTGCGCATGGTGTCGGGTTGGCACGTGGTCGCGGGGGCAGAGACACTCTCCGATCACCGGTACATCCGGATGGAGGTCTCTGCCGCCGCGAGTGCATCCCGACGCGGCCGCCTGCGTGGCACCCCACCACGCCGCTGGGCGCTTCGGCGCCTGGACAAGGACGCCCTGATGGCAGCTGCCCTCGCTGCAACTTGGCCGCAGGGAGCGGCCGAGTTGCCGAGCATAGAGGAGGAGGTCGCCCGGCTCGGAGCATTGGTCGCGGGTATTTGCGACGCGGCGATGCCTCGGGTCGGGCGGGCTTCTCCTCGCCGGGCGGTGTACTGGTGGTCGGACGCGATCGCGGAGTTGCGAGTCGCGACTGTCTGCGCCCGACGCCAGTACACCCGCGCGCGCCGTCGTCAACGTACAGGCGACGGCGTGGCGCGAGCGAGGGCAGCTGATGACCTGTATGGAGCATACCGCGTGGCGCGGGTTGCTCTGCAGGTCGCCATCAAACGGGCCAAGACCCAGGCATGGAAGGAGCTCCTCCAGACCCTTGATGACGATCCATGGGGGCGCCCATATAAGGTGGTGCTGAATAAGCTCCGCCCGTGGGCGCCCCCCGTCACCGAGGGTCTTGACCCCCGGCTGCTGGAGGACGTGGTCAATACACTCCTCCCAATTGGGGAGAGGGGACCGCGTCCTCCGGCGGCGGCGGCTGTCCCAGTGGAGTGGACGGCCGAGCTGGGGGTCACGCAGGAGGAGCTGGCGGCGGCCATCAGACGGCTCGGGGTTCGTAACACGGCCCCGGGTCCGGATGGTGTGCCCGGCCGGGTTTGGGTCTTGACCCAGGGCGTCCTTGGGGCCGACCTCAGGCGGTTGTTCGACCGCTGCCTGAGGGACGGGCGATTCCCCCCCAGCTGGAAGGTGGCGAGGATGGTCCTCCTCCGGAAGGAGGGTCGGCCCGCGGAGTCTCCCTCCGCATACCGGCCCATTTGTCTCCTCGACGAGGTGGGCAAGCTCTTCGAGCGTGTGATTGCTGCCCGCCTCGTCGAGCACCTGTCGCGGGGTGATCCCGGTCTGGCCGACTGCCAGTTCGGTTTCCGGAGGGGCCGATCGACTATCGACGCGATAGGTCGTGTGGGGGCCCTCTCGGAGGCGGCCGTCTCCCGGGGAGGGGTGGCATTGGCAATATCCTTGGATATTGCCAATGCCTTTAACACCCTCCCCTGGGAAGAGATAAGGAGGGGACTCGAATATCATCGAGTCCCCCCTTGTCTCAGGGCGGTCGTCGGGGATTATCTCCGCGGCAGGTGGATCGAGTATCCGGGCCGGGATGGTGATATGCGGAGGGAGGTGTACTGCGGTGTTCCGCAGGGGTCGGTCCTCGGGCCACTCCTGTGGAACATCGCGTACGACTCGGTGTTGCGGGCCGGCCTCCCCGACGGCGTCAGCACGGTGTGTTATGCGGATGACACACTGGTGCTGGCCGTCGGGGCGCACTGGGGAAGGGCCATGCGTCGCGCGGAGGAGGGGTCGCAACGCGTCGTCGACCGGATCAGGGGGATGGGGATGACGGTGGCGGTCCATAAGACCGAGGTGATTGCGTTTCATTCACCTCGGCAGGATCCGCCACCCCCTCTGATTCAGGTGGGTGGGGCTGACATCGAGGTGAAGCCCCAGATCAGGTATCTGGGGCTGATCCTCGATAGCCACTGGCGTTTCGAGAAGCATTTCCGCTGCCTGGTCCCCCGGTTGGAAAGGATGGTTGCGGCTCTGGGCCGGATCCTGCCCAACCTGGGGGGCCCGGCGGGCCGAGTTCGTCGCCTCTATGTGGCAATGGTCCAGTCGGTGGCCCTATACGGGGCCCCCGTCTGGGCGGACGACCTGGCTGCCTCCCGGCGCAGCATGACTATGCTGCGTCGGGTGCAGAGGCGCATGGCGCTCAGGGTCGTCCGCGGGTATCGGACCATGTCACATGAGGCGGCGACGGTTCTAGCGGGGATGCCGCCCATGGACCTGCTCGCGCGGTCGCACGCGGTGATGTACCGGCACCACGTCGACCGTCGCGCGGGGGTGGGGGCGGTCCCGGGCGGGCAGGAACCTGCTTGGGGCGATTTGAAGCGCCAGGCCCGGCAGTCCGTGTTGCTCGCGTGGCAGGAGCGGCTGGCTCTGCCAACCGCGGGGCACCGGACTGTCGGGGCTGTTCGGCCACTCCTGAAGGAGTGGCTGGACAGAGGCCATGGCAGTCTCACCTACCGGCTGGCACAGGTATTTTCCGGGCATGGCAGCTTCGGAAGATACCTGTGCCGGATAGGGAAGGAGCCGACGGCGCGTTGCTGCCACTGCGACGCTGAGCAGGACACGGCGGATCATACCCTGGAGGTATGCCCCGCGTGGGAGGGGGAGCGCCGTGTCCTGGTCGGCGTCGTCGGGCGGGATGTCTCGCTGCCGGGCGTGGTGCGCGCCATGCTCGGCAGCGAGGAGAAGTGGAGGGCCGTGGCCTCCTTCTGCGAGAACGTAATGTTGCAGAAGGAGGCCGCGGGGAGGGAGCGCGAGCTTCAGCGGCGCGCTGAAGCTCGCGCTCGTGCGGTGGCCCGAGGTCGTCGCCCGGTCGCGAGGCGTCGCGGGCGGCCGCCTCGGCGTGGCGGATGACCTAGGCTGGGAGGGGGGTCCTGAGGGGACCCTCCTCCCGCCAGGCGGCGCCGGGTCGGACCGGTTGGGGGTAGGAGTGCCTCCCCCTACCGGTCCGACGCAAGGGGAGGCACCCTCGGCGGTCTGGTGCGGCCATGAACGCCCGGCCGCCGAGGGGTGGAAACGGGGTCGCGGGCGGTTGCGAGTTGGGGCTCGCAGCCGCCACTAAACGCGGCCCCGTCCCGCCGCTATGAGGCAGTGTGTCTACTGGGGGGACCGATTGTCCCCCCGGGGGATGGGGGCGAAAGCGCGGGCACGGGGAGGATACCGGAAGAATGCTTCGAGCGATTCCCGGTATCCTCCCAAAGCGTGCCGAAGGGTCACCGTGGGGTTTTTAGTGGGTAGGTCCCGCGCCTGTCGTTGTACGGGCGCGGGGAATCCCACACACCCCTCCCACCTCTCCCCAAGGAGGTGGGAGGGAGTCTTTCGAAGATTTTCCCCACGACAAAAAAAAAAAAAAAAAAAAAGTATGAGCCTGATGAGGGCAAATCCTAGACCTAAACCAGACCTAACATGCGTTATCCTCTAAAATATTTATCAAGACCAGGTTTAATTGATTTTTTCAGTGTGGTCCCACATTACTACGTGATCCAAACCAGAAAATAGCCCAGGATCAGTTCAACAAGTATGTGAAAAACGCGAAAGTATGAGCCTGATGAGGGCGAATCCCACACCTATCCCAGACCTAACTTGCGTTATCCTCTAAAATATTGATCGAAACCAGGTTTAATTGACTGTTTCAGCGTGGTACCACATTACTACGTGATACAATCCAGAAATAGCCCAGGATCTAGCCATGAAGTATGAGAAATATGCGAAAGTATGAGCCTGATGAGGGCAAATCCTAGACCTAACCCAGACCTAACATGCGTTATCCTCTAAAATATTTTTCAAGACCAGGTTTAATTGAATGCTTCAGTGTGGTACCACATTACTACGTGAACGAAACCAGAAAAAAACCAGGATCCGTTCAACAAGTATGCGAAGAATGCGAAAGTATGACTCTGATCAGTGAAAATCTTTGGCCTAACCTAGACCTGACATGCGTTATCCTCAAAAATATTGATCGAAACCAGGTTTAATGGATTGTTTCAGTGTGGTACATCTTTACGACGTGATCCAAAGCAGAAAAAACTCTCGATTATGTCAACATGCATGTTAAAACTGCGAAAGTATGACCCTGATGAGGGCAAATCCCAGGCCTAACCTAGACCTAACATGCGATATCCTCTAAAATACTTATCCAGGCCAGGTTTAATTGACTGTTTCAGTGTGGTACCACATTACTACGTGATGCAATCAAGAAAAACCCCAGGATCTCGCCATCAAGTATGAGAATTATGCGAAAGTATTACACTGATGAGCGCAAATCCCAGACCTAACCCAGACCTAACATGCGTTATCTTCCAAAATATTGATCGAACTAAGGTTTAATTGACTGTTTCAGTGTGGTACCACTTTACTACGTGATCCAAAGTAGAAAAAACCCAGGATCTGTTCAACAAGTATATGAAGTATGCGAAAGTATGAGTCTGATGAGGGAAAATCCCAGGCCTAACCCAGACCTAACATGCGTTGTCCTCTAAAATATTGATGGAAACCAGGTTTAATTGACTGTTTCAGTGTGGTACCACATTAGTACGTGAACCAAACCAGAAAAAACCCAGGATCCGTTCAAGAAGTATGTGAAGAATGCGAAAGTATGAGCCTGATGAGGGCAAATCCTAGACCTAAACCAGACCTAACATGCGTTATCCTCTAAAATATTTTTCAAGACCAGGTTTAATTGAATGCTTCAGTGTGGTACCACATTACTATGTGAACGAAACCAGAAAAAACCCAGGATCCGTTCAACAAGTATGTGAAGAATGCGAAAGTATGACTCTGATCAGTGAAAATCTTTGGCCTTACCTTGACCTGACATGCGTTATCCTCAAAAATATTGATCGAAACCAGGTTTAATGGACTGTTTCAGTGTGGTACATCTTTACTACGTGATCCAAAGCAGAAAAAACTCTCGATTATGTCAACATGCATGTTAAAATTGCGAAAGTATGACCCTGATGAGGGCAAATCCCAGGCCTAACCTAGACCTAACATGCGATATCCTCTAAAATACTTATCCAGGCCAGGTTTAATTGAATGTTTCGGCGTGTTACCACATTACTGCGTGATCCAATCCAGAAATAACCCAGGATCTTTTCTACAGGTATGTGAAAAACGCGAAAGTACGAGCCTGATGAGGGCAAATCCAAGACCTATCCCAGACCTAACTTCTGTTAATCCTCTAAAATATCGATCGAAACCAGGTTTAGTTGACTGTTTCAGTGAGGTACCACATTACTACGTGATGCATTCAAGAAAAACCCCAGGATCTCGCCATCAAGTATGAGAAATATGCGAAAGTATTACACTGATGAGCGCAAATCCCAGACCTAACCCAGACCTAACATGCGTTATCTTCCAAAATATAGATCGAACACAGGTTTAATTGACTGTTTCAGTGTGGCACCACTTTACTACGTGATCCAAAGTAGAAAAAACCCAGGATCTGTTCAACAAGTATGTGAAGTATGCGAAAGTATGAGTCTGATGAGGGAAAATCCCAGGCCTAACCCAGACCTAACATGCGTTATCCTCTAAAATAGTGATCGAAACCAGGTTTAATGGACTGTTTCAGTGTGGTACCACACTACTACGTGATCCAATCCAGAAAAACCCAAGGATCAGTTCAACAAGTATGTGAAAAACGCGAAAGTATGAGCCTGATGAGGGCGAATCCCAGACCTATCCTAGACCTAACATGCGTAATCCTCCTAAATATTGATGGAAACCAGGTTTAATTGACTGTTTCAGTGTTGTACTTCATTACTACGTGATGCAATCCAGAAAAAGGCCTGGATCTAGCCATCAAGTATGCGAAATATGCGAAAGTATGAGCCTGATGAGGGCAAATCCTAGACCTAACCCAGACCTAACATGCGTTATCCTCTAAAATAGTGATCGAAACCAGGTTTAATGGACTGTTTCAGTGTGGTACCACATTACTACGTGATCCAAACCAGAAAAAACCCAGGATCAGTTCAACAAGTATGTGAAAAACGCGAAAGTATGAGCCTGATGAGGGCGAATCCCAGACCTATCCCAGACCTAACTTGCGTTGTCCTCTAAAATCTTGATGGAAAACAGGTTTAATTGACTGCTTCAGTGTTGTACTTCATTACTACGTGATGCAATCCAGAAAAAGCCCAGGATCTAGCCATCAAGTATGCGAAATATGCGAAACAATGAGCCTGATGGGAGCAAATCCCAGACCTAACCTTGACCTAACATGAATTATTCTCTAAAATATTCTTCGAAACCAGGTTTTATGGACTGTTTCAGTGTGGTACCACATTACTACGTGATCCAAATAAGAAAAAACCCAGGATCTGTTCACCAAGTATGTGAAAAAGGCGAAAGTATGACCCTGATGAGGGCAAATCCCAGAACTATCCCAGACATAACTTGCGTTATCCTCTAAAATATTGATCGAAACCAGGTTTAATTGACTGTTTCAGCGTGGTACCACATTACTACGTGATGCAATCTTGAAGAAGCCCAAGATCTAGCCATCAAGTATGAGAAATATGCGGAAGAATGAGCCTGATGAGAGCAAATCCCAGGCCTAACCTAGAACTAACATGGATTATTCTCTAAAATATTGATCGAAACCAGGTTTAATGGACTGCTTCAGTGTGGTACCACAGTACTACGTGATCCAAACCAGAAAAAACCCAGGATCTCTTGAACAAGTATGTGAAAAACGCGAAAGTATGAGCCTGATGAGGGCAAATCCTAGACCTAACCCAGACCTAACATGCGTTATCCTCTAAAATAGTGATCGAAACCAGGTTTAATGGACTGTTTCAGTGTGGTACCACACTACTACGTGATCCAATCCAGAAAAAAACCAAGGCTCAGTTCAACAAGTATGTGAAAAACGCGAAAGTATGAGCCTGATGAGGGCGAATCCCATACCTATCCCAGACCTAACTTGCGTTATCCTCTAAAATATTGATCGAAACCAGGTTTAATGGACTGCTTCAGTGTGGTACCACATTACTACGTGATCCAAACCAGAAAAAACCCAGGATCTCTTCAACAAGTCTGTGAAAAACGCGAAAGTATGAGCCTGATGAGGGCAAATCCTAGACCTAACACTGACCTAACATGCGTTTTCCTCTAAAATAGTGATCGAAACCAGGTTTAATGGACTGTTTCAGTGTGGTACCACACTACTACGTGATCCATTCCAGAAAAAACCAAGGATCAGTTCAACAAGTATGTGAAAAACGCGAAAGTATGAGCCTGATGAGGGCGAATCCCATACCTATCCCAGACCTAACTTGCGTTGTCCTCTAAAATATTGATGGAAACCAGGTTTAATTGACTGTTTCAGTGTTGTACTTCATTACTACGTGATGCAATCCAGAAAAAGGCCTGGATCTAGCCATCAAGTATGAGAAATATGCGTAAGAATGAGCCTGATGAGAGCAAATCCCAGACCTAAACCAGACCTAACATGCGCTGTCCTCTAAAATATTAATCAAGACCAGGTTTAATTGATTTTTTCAGTGTGGTCCCACATTACAACGTGATCCAAACCAGAAAAAACCCAGGATCCGTTCAACAAGTGTGTGAAGAATGCGAAAGTATGAGTCTGATGAGTGAAAATCCCAGGCCTAGCCTAAACCTAACATGCGTTATCCTCAAAAATATTGATCGAAACCTGGTTTAATCGACTGTTTCAGTGTGGTACCACATTACTATGTGATCCAAACCAGAAAATAACTCAGGATCAGTTCAACAAGTATGTGAAAAGCGCGAAAGTATGAGCCTGATGAGGGCGAATCCCACACCTATCCCAGACCTAACTTGCGTTATCCTCTAAAATATTGATCGAAACCAGGTTTAATTGACTGTTTCAGCGTGGTACCACATTACTACGTGATACAATCCAGAAATAGCCCAGGATCTAGCCATGAAGTATGAGAAATATGCGAAAGTATGAGCCTGATGAGGGCAAATCCTAGACCTAACCCAGACCTAACATGCGTTATCCTCTAAAATATTTTTCAGGACCAGGTTTAATTGAATGTTTCAGTGTGGTACCACATTACTACGTGAACCAAACCAGAAAAAACCCAGGATCCGTTCAACAAGTATGTGAAGAATGCGAAAGTATGAGCCTGATGAGGGCAAATCCTAGACCTAAACCAGACCTAACATGCGTTATCCTCTAAAATATTTATCAAGACCAGGTTTAATTGATTTTTTCAGTGTGGTCCCACATTACTACGTGATCCAAACCAGAAAATAGCCCAGGATCAGTTCAACAAGTATGTGAAAAACGCGAAAGTATGAGCCTGATGAGGGCTAATCCCACACCTATCCCAGACCTAACTTGCGTTATCCTCTAAAATATTGATCGAAACCAGGTTTAATTGACTGTTTCAGCGTGGTACCACATTACTACGTGATACAATCCAGAAATAGCCCAGGATCTAGCCATGAAGTATGAGAAATATGCGAAAGTATGAGCCTGATGAGGGCAAATCCTAGACCTAACCCAGACCTAACATGCGTTATCCTCTAAAATATTTTTCAAGACCAGGTATAATTGAATGCTTCAGTGTGGTACCACATTACTACGTGAACGAAATCAGAAAAAACCCAGGATCCGTTCAACAAGTATGTGAAGAATGCGAAAGTATGACTCTGATCAGTGAGAATCTTTGGCCTAACCTAGACCTGACATGCGTTATCCTCAAAAATATTGATCGAAACCTGGTTTAATCGACTGTTTCAGTGTGGTACCACATTACTATGTGATCCAAACCAGAAAATAACTCAGGATCAGTTCAACAAGTATGTGAAAAGCGCGAAAGTATGAGCCTGATGAGGGCGAATCCCACACCTATCCCAGACCTAACTTGCGTTATCCTCTAAAATATTGATCGAAACCAGGTTTAATTGACTGTTTCAGCGTGGTACCACATTACTACGTGATACAATCCAGAAATAGCCCAGGATCTAGCCATGAAGTATGAGAAATATGCGAAAGTATGAGCCTGATGAGGGCAAATCCTAGACCTAACCCAGACCTAACATGCGTTATCCTCTAAAATATTTTTCAGGACCAGGTTTAATTGAATGTTTCAGTGTGGTACCACATTACTACGTGAACCAAACCAGAAAAAACCCAGGATCCGTTCAACAAGTATGTGAAGAATGCGAAAGTATGAGCCTGATGAGGGCAAATCCTAGACCTAAACCAGACCTAACATGCGTTATCCTCTAAAATATTTATCAAGACCAGGTTTAATTGATTTTTTCAGTGTGGTCCCACATTACTACGTGATCCAAACCAGAAAATAGCCCAGGATCAGTTCAACAAGTATGTGAAAAACGCCAAAGTATGAGCCTGATGAGGGCGAATCCCACACCTATCCCAGACCTAACTTGCGTTATCCTCTAAAATATTGATCGAAACCAGGTTTAATTGACTGTTTCAGCGTGGTACCACATTACTACGTGATACAATCCAGAAATAGCCCAGGATCTAGCCATGAAGTATGAGAAATATGCGAAAGTATGAGCCTGATGAGGGCAAATCCTAGACCTAACCCAGACCTAACATGCGTTATCCTCTAAAATATTTTTCAAGACCAGGTTTAATTGAATGCTTCAGTGTGGTACCACATTACTACGTGAACGAAATCAGAAAAAACCCAGGATCCGTTCAACAAGTATGTGAAGAATGCGAAAGTATGACTCTGATCAGTGAAAATCTTTGGCCTAACCTAGACCTGACATGCGTTATCCTCAAAAATATTGATCGAAACCAGGTTTAATGGACTGTTTCAGTGTGGTACATCTTTACGACGTGATCCAAAGCAGAAAAAACTCTCGATTATGTCAACATGCATGTTAAAACTGCGAAAGTATGACCCTGATGAGGGCAAATCCCAGGCCTAACCTAGACCTAACATGCGATATCCTCTAAAATACTTATCCAGGCCAGGTTTAATTGACTGTTTCAGTGTGGTACCACATTACTACGTGATGCAATCAAGAAAAACCCCAGGATCTCGCCATCAAGTATGAGAATTATGCGAAAGTATTACACTGATGAGCGCAAATCCCAGACCTAACCCTGACCTAACATGCGTTATCTTCCAAAATATTGATCGAACTCAGGTTTAATTGACTGTTTCAGTGTGGTACCACTTTACTACGTGATCCAAAGTAGAAAAAACCCAGGATCTGTTCAACAAGTATATGAAGTATGCGAAAGTATGAGTCTGATGAGGGAAAATCCCAGGCCTAACCCAGACCTAACATGCGTTGTCCTCTAAAATATTGATGGAAACCAGGTTTAATTGACTGTTTCAGTGTTGTACTTCATTACTACGTGATGCAATCCAGAAAAAGGCCTGGATCTGTTCAACAAGTATGTGAAAAACGCGAAAGTATGAGCCTGATGAGGGCAAATCCCAGACCTATACCAGACATAACTTGCATTATCCTCTAAAATATTGATCGAAAACAGGTTTAATTGACTGTTTCAGTGTGGTACCACATTAGTACGTGAACCAAACCAGAAAAAACCCAGGATCCGTTCAAGAAGTATGTGAAGAATGCGAAAGTATGAGCCTGATGAGGGCAAATCCTAGACCTAAACCAGACCTAACATGCGTTATCCTCTAAAATATTTTTCAAGACCAGGTTTAATTGAATGATTCAGTGTGGTACCATATTACTATGTGAACGAAACCAGAAAAAACCCAGGATCCGTTCAACAAGTATGTGAAGAATGCGAAAGTATAACTCTGATCAGTGAAAATCTTTGGCCTTACCTTGACCTGACATGCGTTATCCTCAAAAATATTGATCGAAACCAGGTTTAATGGACTGTTTCAGTGTGGTACCACACTACTACGTGATCCAATCCAGAAAAAACCAAGGATCAGTTCAACAAGTATGTGAAAAACGCGAAAGTATGAGCCTGATGAGGGCGAATCCCATACCTATCCCAGACCTAACTTGCGTTGTCCTCTAAAATATTGATGGAAACCAGGTTTAATTGACTGTTTCAGTGTTGTACTTCATTACTACGTGATGCAATCCAGAAAAAGGCCTGGATCTAGCCATCAAGTATGAGAAATATGCGAAAGAATGAGCCTGATGAGAGCAAATCCCAGACCTAAACCAGACCTAACATGCGTTGTCCTCTAAAATATTAATCAAGACCAGGTTTAATTGATTTTTTCAGTGTGGTCCCACATTACAACGTGATCCAAACCAGAAATAACCCAGGATCCGTTCAACAAGTGTGTGAAGAATGCGAAAGTATGAGTCTGATGAGTGAAAATCCCAGGCCTATACCAGACACAACTTGCGTTATCCTCTAAAATATTGATCGAAACCAGGTTTAATTGACTGTTTCAGTGTGGTACCACATTACTATGTGATCCAAACCAGAAAATAACCCAGGATCAGTTCAACAAGTATGTGAAAAGCGCGAATGCATGCGCCTGATGAGGGCGAATCCCACACCTATCCCAGACCTAACTTGCGTTATCCTCTAAAATATTTTTCAGGTCCAGGTTTAATTGAATGTTTCAGTGTGGTACCACATTACTACGTGAACCAAACCAGAAAAAACCCAGGATCCGTTCAACAAGTATGTGAAGAATGCGAAAGTATGAGACTGATGAGGGCAAATCCCAGAACTATCCGAGACCTAACTTGCGTTATCCAGTAAAATATTGATCGAAACCAGGTTTAATTGACTGTTTCAGTGTGGTACCACATTAGTACGTGAACCAAACCAGAAAAAACCCGGGATCCGTTCAACAAGTATGTGAAGAATGCGAAAGTATGAGCCTGATGAGGGCAAATCCTAGACCTAAACCAGACCTAACATGCGTTATCCTCTAAAATATTAATCAAGACCAGGTTTAATTGATTTTTTCAGTGTGGTCCCACATTACTACGTGATCCAAACCAGAAAAAACCCAGGATCCGTTCAACAAGTATGTGAAGAATGCGAAAGTATGAGTCTGATGAGTGAAAATCCCAAGCCTAACCTAGACCTAACATGCGTTATCCTCAAAAATATTGATCGAAACCTGGTTTAATCGACTGTTTCAGTGTGGTACCACATTACTATGTGATCCAAACCAGAAAATAACCCAGGATCAGTTCAACAAGTATGTGAAAAGCGCGAAAGTATGAGCCTGATGAGGGCGAATCCCACACCTATCCCAGACCTAACTTGCGTTATCCTCTAAAATATTGATCGAAACCAGGTTTAATTGACTGTTTCAGCGTGGTACCACATCACTACGTGATACAATCCAGAAATAGCCCAGGATCTAGCCATGAAGTATGAGAAATATGCGAAAGTATGAGCCTGATGAGGGCAAATCCCAGACCTATACCAGACATAACTTGCATTATCCTCTAAAATATTGATCGAAACCAGGTTTAATTGACTGTTTCAGTGTTGTTCTTCATTACTACGTGATGCAATCCAGAAAAAGGCCTGGATCTGTTCAACAAGTATGTGAAAAACGCGAAAGTATGAGCCTGATGAGGGCAAATCCCAGACCTATACCAGACATAACTTGCATTATCCTCTAAAATATTGATCGAAACCTGGTTTAATTGACTGTTTCAGTGTGGTACCACATTAGTACGTGAACCAAACCTGAAAAAACCCAGGATCCGTTCAAGAAGTATGTGAAGAATGCGAAAGTATGAGCCTGATGAGGGCAAATCCTAGACCTAAACCAGACCTAACATGCGTTATCCTCTAAAATATTTTTCAAGACTAGGTTTAATTGAATGCTTCAGTGTGGTACCACATTACTATGTGAACGAAACCAGAAAAAACCCAGGATCCGTTCAACAAGTATGTGAAGAATGCGAAAGTATGACTCTGATCAGTGAAAAACTTTGGCCTAACCTAGACCTGACATGCGTTATCCTCAAAAATATTGATCGAAACCAGGTTTAATGGACTGTTTCAGTGTGGTACATCTTTACTACGTGATCCAAAGCAGAAAAAACTCTCGATTATGTCAACATGCATGTTAAAACTGCGAAAGTATGACCCTGATGAGGGCAAATCCCAGGCCTAACCTAGACCTAACATGCGATATCCTCTAAAATACTTATCCAGGCCAGGTTTAATTGAATGTTTCGGCGTGTTACCACATTACTGCGTGATCCAATCCAGAAAAAACCCAGGATCTGTTCTACAGGTATGTGAAAAACGCGAAAGTACGAGCCTGATGAGGGCAAATCCAAGACCTATCCCAGACCTAACTTCTGTTAATCCTCTAAAATATTGATCGAAACCAGGTTTAGTTGACTGTTTCAGTGTGGTACCACATTACTACGTGATGCAATCAAGAAAAACCCCAGGATCTCGCCATCAAGTATGAGAAATATGCGAAAGTATTACACTGATGAGCGCAAATCCCAGACCTAACCCAGACCTAACATGCGTTATCTTCCAAAATATTGATCGAACACAGGTTTAATTGACTGTTTCAGTGTGGTACCACCTTACTACGTGATCCAAAGTGGAAAAAACCCAGGATCTGTTCAACAAGTATGTGAAGTATGCGAAAGTATGAGTCTGATGAGGGAAAATCCCAGGCCTAACCCAGACCTAACATGCGTTATCCTCTAAAATAGTGATCGAAACCAGGTTTAATGGACTGTTTCAGTGTGGTACCACACTACTACGTGATCCAATCCAGAAAAACCCAAGGATCAGTCCAACAAGTATGTGAAAAACGCGAAAGTATGAGCCTGATGAGGGCGAATCCCAGACCTATCCTAGACCTAACATGCGTTATCCCCATAAATATTGATCGAAACGAGGTTCAATGGACTGTTTCTGTGTGGTACCACATTACTACGTGATCCAACCCAGAAAAAACCCAGGATCTGTTCAACAAGTATGTGAAAAACGCGAAAGTATGAGCCTGATGAGGGCAAATCCTAGACCTAACCCAGACCTAACATGCGTTATCCTCTAAAATAGTGATCGAAACCAGGTTTAATGGACTGTTTCAGTGTGGTACCACATTACTACGTGATCCAAACCAGAAAAAACCCAGGATCAGTTCAACAAGTATGTGAAAAACGCGAAAGTATGAACCTGATGAGGGCGAATCCCAGACCTATCCCAGACCTAACTTGCGTTGTCCTCTAAAATATTGATGGAAAACAGGTTTAATTGACTGCTTCAGTGTTGTACTTCATTACTACGTGATGCAATCCAGAAAAAGCCCAGGATCTAGCCATCAAGTATGCGAAATATGCGAAAGAATGAGCCTGATGAGAGCAAATCCCAGACCTAACCTAGACCTAACATGAATTATTCTCTAAAATATTGTTCGAAACCAGGTTTTATGGACTGTTTCAGTGTGGTACCACATTACTACGTGATCCAAACAAGAAAAAACCCAGGATCTGTTCACCAAGTATGTGAAAAAGGCGAAAGTATGACCCTGATGAGGGCAAATCCCAGACCTATCCCAGACATAACTTGCGTTGTCCTCTAAAATATTGATGGAAACCAGATATCATTGACTGTTTCAGTGTGGTACTACATTACTACGTGATGCAATCTTGAAGAAGCCCAAGATCTAGCCATCAAGTATGAGAAATATGCGAAAGAATGAGCCTGATGAGAGCAAATCCCAGGCCTAACCTAGAACTAACATGGATTATTCTCTAAAATATTGATCGAAACCAGGTTTAATGGACTGCTTCAGTGTGGTACCACAGTACTACGTGATCCAAACCAGAAAAAACCCAGGATCTCTTCAACAAGTATGTGAAAAACGCGAAAGTATGAGCCTGATGAGGGCAAATCCTAGACCTAACCCAGACCTAACATGCGTTATCCTCTAAAATAGTGTTCGAAACCACGTTTAATGGACTGTTTCAGTGTGGTACCACACTACTACGTGATCCAATCCAGAAAAAACCAAGGATCAGTTCAACAAGTATGTGAAAAACGCGAAAGTATGAGCCTGATGAGGGCGAATCCCATACCTATCCCAGACCTAACTTGCGTTGTCCTCTAAAATATTGATGGAAACCGGATTTAATTGACTGTTTCAGTGTTGTACTTCATTACTACGTGATGCAATCCAGAAAAAGGCCTGGATCTAGCCATCAAGTATGAGAAATATGCGAAAGAATGAGCCTGATGAGAGCAAATCCCAGACCTAACCTAGACCTAACATGAAATATTCTCTAAAATATTGATCGAAACCAGGTTTTATGGACTGTTTCAGTGGGGTACCACATTACTACGTGATCCAAACCAGAAAAAACCCAGGATCTCTTCAACAAGTCTGTGAAAAACGCGAAAGTATGAGCCTGATGAGGGCAAATCCTAGACCTAACCCTGACCTAACATGCGTTATCCTCTAAAATAGTGATCGAAACCAGGTTCACTGGACTGTTTCAGAGTGGTACCACACTACTACGTGATCCAATCCAGAAAAACCCCAGGATCTGTTCTATAAGTATGTCAAAAACTCGAAAGTACGAGCCTCATGAGGGCAAATCCAAGACCTAACCCAGACCTAACATGCGTTATCCTCTAAAATAGTGATCGAAACCAGGTTTAATGGACTGTTTCAGTGTGGTACCACACTACTACGTGATCCAATCCAGAAAAAACCAAGGATCAGTTCAACAAGTATGTGAAAAACGCGAAAGTATGAGCCTGATGAGGGCGAATCCCAGACCTATCCCAGACCTAACTTGCGTTGTCCTCTAAAATATTGATGGAAACCAGGTTTAATTGACTGCTTCAGTGTTGTACTGCATTACTACGTGATGCAATCCAGAAAAAGGCCTGGATCTAGCCATCAAGTATGAGAAATATGCGAAAGAATGAGCCTGATGAGAGCAAATCCCAGACCTAACCTAGACCTAACATGAATTATTCTCTAAAATATTGATCGAAACCAGGTTTAATAGACTGTTTCAGTGTGGTACCACATTACTACGTGATCGAAACCAGAAAAAACCCAGGATCTGTTCAACAAGTATGTGAAAAACGCGAAAGAATGAGCCTGATGGGGGCAAATCCCAGACCTATACCAGACATAACATGCGTTATCCTCAAAAATATTTCTCAAGCCCAGGTTTAATTTAATGTTTCAGTGTGGTGCCACATTACTACGTGATCCAAACCAGAAAAAACCCAGGATCCGGTCAACAAGTATGTGAAGAATGCGGAAGTATGAGTCTGGTGAGTGAAAATCCCAGGCCTAACCTAGACCTGACATGCGTTATACTCTAAAATATTGATCGAAACCAGGTTTAATTGACTCTTTCAGTGTGGTACCACATTACTACGTAATGCAATCAAGAAAAACCCCAGGATCTCGCCATCAAGTATGAGAATTATGCGAAAGTATTACACTGATGAGCGCAAATCCCAGACCTAACATGCGTTATCTTCCAAAATATTGATCGAACACAGGTTTAATTGACTGTTTCAGTGTGGTACCACTTTACTACGTGATCCAAAGTAGAAAAAACCCAGGATCTGTTCAACAAGTATGTGAAGTATGCGAAAGTATGAGTCTGATGAGGGAAAATCCCAGGCCTAACCCAGACCTAACATGCGTTATCCTCTAAAATAGTGATCGAAACCAGGTTTAATGGACTGTTTCAGTGTGGTACCACACTACTACGTGATCCAATCCAGAAAAAACCAAGGATCAGTTCAACAAGTATGTGAAAAACGCGAAAGTATGAGGCTGATAAGGGCGAATCCCAGACCTATCCCAGACCTAACTTGCGCTGTCCTCTAAAATATTGATGGAAACCAGGTTTAATTGACTGTTTCAGTGTTGTACTTCATTACTACGTGATGCAATCCAGAAAAAGGCCTGGATCTAGCCATCAAGTATGAGAAATATGCGAAAGAATGAGCCTGATGAGAGCAAATCCCAGACCTATCCTAGAACTAACATGCGTTATCCTCTAAAATATTGATCGAAACCGGGTTTAATCGACTGTTTCAGTGTGGTACCACATTACTACGTGATCCAGTCCAGAAAAAGTCAAGGATCTAGCCATCAAGTATGAGAAATATGCGAAAGTATGAGCCTGACGAGGGCAAATCCTAGACCTAAACCAGACCTAACATGCGTTATCCTCCTAAATATTGATCGAAACCAGGTTCAATGGACTGTTTCTGTGTGGTACCACATTACTACGTGATCCAACCCAGAAAAAACCCAGGATCTGTTCAACAAGTATGTGAAAAACGCGAAAGTATGAGCTTGATGAGGGCAAATCCTAGACCTAACCCAGACCTAACATGCGTTATCCTCTAAAATAGTGATCGAAACCAGGTTTAATGGACTGTTTCAGTGTGGTACCACACTACTACGTGATCCAATCCAGAAAAAACCAAGGATCAGTTCAACAAGTATGTGAAAAACGCGAAAGTATGAGCCTGATGAGGGCGAATCCCAGACCTATCCCAGACCTAACTTGCGTTGTCCTCTAAAATATTGATGGAAACCAGGTTTAATTGAGTGTTTCAGTGTTGTACTTCATTACTACGTGATGCAATCCAGAAAAAGGCCTGGATCTAGCCATCAAGTATGAGAAATTTGCGAAAGAATGAGCCTGATGAGTGCAAATCCCAGACCTAACCTAGACCTAACATGAATTATTCTCTAAAATATTGATCGAACACAGGTTTAGTTGAATGTTTCAGTGTGGTACCACTTTACCACGTGATGCAAAGTAGAAAAAACCCAGGATCTCTCCAACATGTATGTGAAGAATACGGAGGTATGACTCCGATCAGTGAAAATCTTTGGCCTAACCTAGACCTGACATGCGTTATCCTCAAAAATATTGATCGAAACCAGGTTTAATGGACTGTTTCAGTGTGGTACCACTTTACTACGTGATCCAAAGCAGACAAAACCCTCGATTATGTCAACATGCATGTTAAAACTGCGAAAGTATGACCCTGATGAGGGCAAATCTCAGGCCTATCCTTGACCTAACATGCGATATCCTCTAAAATACTTATCCGGACCAGGTTTAATTGAATGTTTCGGTGTGGTACCACATTACTGCGTGATCCAATCCAGAAAAAACCCAGGATCTGTTCTACAGGTATGACAAAAACGCGAAAGTACGAGCCTGATGAGGGCAAATCCAAGACCTATCCCAGACCTAACTTCTGTTAATCCTCTAAAATATTGATAGAATCCAGGTTTCATTGACTGTTTCAGTGGGGTACCACATTACTACGTGATGCAATCCAGAAAAAGCCCAGGATCTCGCCATCAAGTATGAGAAATATGCGAAAGTATTACACTGATGAGCGCAAATCCCAGACCTAACCCAGACCTAACATGCGTTATCTTCCAAAATATTGATCGAACACAGGTTTAATTGAATGTTTCAGTGTGGTACCACTTTACTACGTGATCCAAAGTAGAAAAAACCCAGGATCTCTCCAACATGTATGTGAAGTATGCGAAAGTATGACTCTGATGAGGGAAAATCCCCGGCCTAACCAGGACATAAAATGAGTTATCCTCTAAAATAATGACCGAAACCAGGTTTAGTGGACTGTTTCAGTGTGGTACCACATTACTACGCGATCCAATCCAGAAAAAGCCCAGGATCTAGCCATCAAGTATGAGAAATATGCGAAAGTACGAGCCTGATGAGAGCAAATCCCAGACCTATCCTAGACCTAACATGCGTTATCCTCAAAAATATTGATCGAAACCAGGTTTAATTGAATGTTTCGGTGTGGTACCACATTACTGCGTGATCCAATCCAGAAAAAACCCAGGATCTCGCCATCAAGTATGAGAAATATGCGAAAGTATTACACTGATGAGCGCAAATCCCAGACCTAACCCAGACCTAACATGCGTTATCTTCCAAAATATTGATCGAACACAGGTTTAATTGAATGTTTCAGTGTGGTACCACTTTACTACGTGATCCAAAGTAGAAAAAGCCCAGGATCTATCAATCAAGTATGAGTAATATGCGAAAGTATGAGCCTGACGAGGGCAAATCCTAGACCTAACCCAGACCTAACATGCGTTATCCTCTAAAATATTGATCGAAACCAGGTTTAATAGACTGTTTCAGTGTGGCACCATTTTGCTACGTTATGCAAAGCAGAAAAAACCATCGATCGGGTCAGCATGTATGTTAAAACTGCGAAAGCATGACCCTGATAATGGCAAATCCCATAGCTAACCTAGACCTAACATGTGTTATCCTCTAAAATAATAATTGGAACCAGGTTTGATGGTCTGCTTCAGTGTGGTACCACATTACTACGTGATCGAAACCAAAAAAAACACAGGATCTGTTCTACAGGTATGTGAAAAACGCGGAAGTATGAGCCTGATGAGGGCAAATCCCAGACCTATCCCAGACATAACTTGCGTTATCCTCTAAAATATTGATGGAAACCAGGTTTAAATGACTGTTTCAGTGTGGTACCACATTACTACGTAATCCAGTCCAGAAAAAGTCCAGGATCTAGCCATCAAGTATGAGAAATATGCGAAAGAATGAGCCTGATGAGGGCAAATCCTAGACCTAACCCAGACCTAACATGCGTTATCCTCTAAAATATTTATCAAGACCAGGATTAATTGACTGTTTCAGTGTGTCATCACATTACTACGTGATCCAATCCAGTGGAAGCCCAGGATCTGGCCAACAAGAATAAGAAATATGCGAAAGTATGAGCCTGACGAGAGCAAATCCCAGACCTAACCTAGACCTAACATGCGTTATCCTCAAAAATATTGGTCGAAACCAGGTTTAATCGACTGTTTCAGTGTGGTACCACATCACTACGTTATCCAAACCAGTGGAAGCCCAGGATCAGGTCAACATGTATGTTAAAACTGCGAAAGTGTGAAATATTGATCGATACCAGGTTTAACTGACTGTTTCAGTGTGGTACCACATTACTACGTGATCCAATCCAGAAAAAGCCCAGGATCTAGCCATGAAGTATGAGAAATATGCGAAAGTATGAGCCTGATGTGGGCAAATCCTAGACCTAACCCAGACCTAGCATGCGTTATCCTCTAAAATATTTATCAAGACCAGGTTTAATTGAATGTTTCAGTGTGGTACCACATTACTACGTGATCCATACCGGAAAAAACCCAGGATCTGTTCAACAAGTATGTGAAAAACGCGAAAGAATGAGCTTGATGAGGGCAAATCCCAGACCTATCTCAGACATAACTTGCGTTGTCCTCTAAAATATTGATGGAAACCAGGTTTAATTGACTGTTTCAGTGTTGTACTTCATTACTACGTGATGCAATCCAGAAAAAGGCCTGGATCTTGCCATCAAGTATGTGAAGTATGCGAAAGGATGAGTCTGATGAGGGCAAATCCCAGGCATAACCTAGACATAACATGCGTTATCCTCTAAAATATTGATCGAAACCAGGTTTAATCGACTGTGGCAGTGTGGTAACACTTTACAACGTTATCGAAACCAGAAAAAGCCAGGGATCTGTTCAACAAGTATGTGAGAAATGCGAAAGTATGACCGTGATGAGGGCAAATCCCAGACCTATCCCAGACCTAACTTGCGTTATCCTCTAAAATATTGATGGAAACCAGGTTTAATTGACTGTTTCAGTGTGGTACCACACTAGTACGTGATCCAATCCAGAAAAAGTCCAGGATCTGGCCACCAAGTATGAGAAATATGCGAAAGAATGAGCCTGATGAGGGCAAATCCCAGACCTATCCCAGACATAACTTGCGTTATCCTCTAAAATATTGATGGAAACCAGGTTTAAATGACTGTTTCAGTGTGGTACCACATTACTACGTAATCCAGTCCAGAAAAAGTCCAGGATCTAGCCATCAAGTATGAGAAATATGCGAAAGAATGAGACTGATGAGGGCAAATCCCAGACCTATCCCAGACATAACTTGCGTTATCCTCTAAAATATTGATGGAAACCAGGTTTAATTGACTGTTTCAGTGTGGTACCACACTAGTACGTGATCCAATCCAGAAAAAGTCCAGGATCTGGCCACCAAGTATGAGAAATATGCGAAAGAATGAGCCTGATGAGGGCAAATCCTAGACCTAACCCAGACCTAACATGCGTTATCCTCTAAAATATTGATCGAAACCAGGTTTAATAGACTGTTTCAGTGTGGCACCATTTTGCTACGTTATGCAAAGCAGAAAAAACCATCGATCGGGTCAGCATGTATGTTAAAACTGCGAAAGCATGACCCTGATAATGGCAAATCCCATAGCTAACCTAGACCTAACATGTGTTATCCTCTAAAATAATAATTGGAACCAGGTTTGATGGTCTGCTTCAGTGTGGTACCACATTACTACGTGATCGAAACCAAAAAAAACACAGGATCTGTTCTACAGGTATGTGAAAAACGCGGAAGTATGAGCCTGATGAGGGCAAATCCCAGACCTATCCCAGACATAACTTGCGTTATCCTCTAAAATATTGATGGAAACCAGGTTTAAATGACTGTTTCAGTGTGGTACCACATTACTACGTAATCCAGTCCAGAAAAAGTCCAGGATCTAGCCATCAAGTATGAGAAATATGCGAAAGAATGAGCCTGATGAGGGCAAATCCTAGACCTAACCCAGACCTAACATGCGTTATCCTCTAAAATATTTATCAAGACCAGGATTAATTGACTGTTTCAGTGTGGCATCACATTACTACGTGATCCAATCCAGTGGAAGCCCAGGATCTGGCCAACAAGAATAAGAAATATGCGAAAGTATGAGCCTGACGAGAGCAAATCCCAGACCTAACCTAGACCTAACATGCGTTATCCTCAAAAATATTGGTCGAAACCAGGTTTAATCGACTGTTTCAGTGTGGTACCACATCACTACGTTATCCAAACCAGTGGAAGCCCAGGATCAGGTCAACATGTATGTTAAAACTGCGAAAGTGTGAAATATTGATCGATACCAGGTTTAACTGACTGTTTCAGTGTGGTACCACATTACTACGTGATCCAATCCAGAAAAAGCCCAGGATCTAGCCATGAAGTATGAGAAATATGCGAAAGTATGAGCCTGATGTGGGCAAATCCTAGACCTAACCCAGACCTAGCATGCGTTATCCTCTAAAATATTTATCAAGACCAGGTTTAATTGAATGTTTCAGTGTGGTACCACATTACTACGTGATCCATACCGGAAAAAACCCAGGATCTGTTCAACAAGTATGTGAAAAACGCGAAAGTATGAGCTTGATGAGGGCAAATCCCAGACCTATCTGAGACATAACTTGCGTTGTCCTCTAAAATATTGATGGAAACCAGGTTTAATTGACTGTTTCAGTGTTGTACTTCATTACTACGTGATGCAATCCAGAAAAAGGCCTGGATCTTGCCATCAAGTATGTGAAGTATGCGAAAGGATGAGTCTGATGAGGGCAAATCCCAGGCATAACCTAGACATAACATGCGTTATCCTCTAAAATATTGATCGAAACCAGGTTTAATCGACTGTGGCAGTGTGGTAACACTTTACAACGTTATCGAAACCAGAAAAAGCCAGGGATCTGTTCAACAAGTATGTGAGAAATGCGAAAGTATGACCGTGATGAGGGCAAATCCCAGACCTATCCCAGACCTAACTTGCGTTATCCTCTAAAATATTGATGGAAACCAGGTTTAATTGACTGTTTCAGTGTGGTACCACACTAGTACGTGATCCAATCCAGAAAAAGTCCAGGATCTGGCCACCAAGTATGAGAAATATGCGAAAGAATGAGCCTGATGAGGGCAAATCCCAGACCTATCCCAGACATAACTTGCGTTATCCTCTAAAATATTGATGGAAACCAGGTTTAAATGACTGTTTCAGTGTGGTACCACATTACTACGTAATCCAGTCCAGAAAAAGTCCAGGATCTAGCCATCAAGTATGAGAAATATGCGAAAGAATGAGACTGATGAGGGCAAATCCCAGACCTATCCCAGACATAACTTGCGTTATCCTCTAAAATATTGATGGAAACCAGGTTTAATTGACTGTTTCAGTGTGGTACCACACTAGTACGTGATCCAATCCAGAAAAAGTCCAGGATCTGGCCACCAAGTATGAGAAATATGCGAAAGAATGAGCCTGATGAGGGCAAATCCTAGACCTAACCCAGACCTAACATGCGTTATCCTCTAAAATATTTATCAAGACTAGGATTAACTGACTGTTTCAGTGTGGCACCACATTACTACGTGATCCAATCCAGTGGAAGCCCAGGATCTGGCCAACAAGAATGAGAAATATGCGAAAGTATGAGCCTGACGAGAGGAAATCCCAGACCTAACCTAGACCTAACATGCGTTATCCTAAAAAATATTGATCGAAACCAGGTTTAATCGACTGTTTCAGTGTGGTACCACATTACTACGTTATCCAAACCAGAAAAAGTCCAGGATCTAGCCATCAAGTATGAGAAATATGCGAAAGAATGAGCCTGATGAGGGCAAATCCTAGACCTAACCCAGATCTAACATGCGTTATCCTCTAAAATATTTATCAAGACCAGGATTAATTGACTGTTTCAGTGTGGCATCACATTACTACGTGATCCAAACCAGTGGAAGCCCAGGATCTGGCCAACAAGAATGGGAAATATGCGAAAGTATGAGCCTGACGAGAGTAAATCCCAGCCCTAACCTAGACCTAACATGCGTTATCCTCAAAAATATTGATCGAAACCAGGTTTAATTGACTGTTTCAGTGTGGTACCACATTACCGCGTGATCCAATCCAGAAAAAGCCCAGGATCTAGCAATGAAGTATGAGAAATATACGAAAGTATGTGTCTGATGAGGGCAAATCCCAAGCCTAACCTAGACATAACATGCGTTATCCTCTATAATATTGATCGAAAGCAGGTTTAATGGACTGTTTCAGTGTGGTACCACATTACTACGTGATCCAAACCAGAAAAAACCCAGAATCTGTTCAACAAGTATGTGATAAACGCGAAAGTATGAGCCTGATGAGGGCAAATCTCAGACGTATCCCAGACATAACTTGCGTTATCCTCTAAAATATTTATCGAAACCAGGTTTAATTGACTGTTTCAGTGTGGTACCACATTACAGCGTGATCCAAACCAGAAAAAACTCAGGATCCGTTCAACACGTATGTGAAGTATGCGAAAGTATGAGTCTGGTGAGTGAAAATCCCAGGCCTAACCTAGACCTGACATGCGTTATCCTCTAAAATATTGATCAAAACGGGAATTAATGGACTGTTTCAGTGTGGTACCACATTACTACGCGATCAAAACCAGAAAAAACCCAGAATCTGTTCAACAAGTACGTGAAGAATGCGAAAGTATGTGTCTGATGAGGGCAAATCCCCAGCCAACCTAGACATAACATGCGTTATCCTCTAAAATATTGATCGTAACCAGGTTTAATGGTCTGCTTCAGTGTGGTACCACATTACTGCGTGATCCAAACCAGAAAAAAACCAGGATATGTTCAACAAGTATGTGAAAATGCGAAAGCATGAGCCGGATGAGGGCAAACCCCCGACCTATCCCAGACCTAACTTGCGTTAACCTCTAAAATATTGATCGTAACCAGGTTTAATCGACTGCTTCAGTGTGGTACCACATTACTATGTGATCCAAACCTGAAAAAGCCAGGGATCTGTTGAACAAGTATATAAAAAATGCGAAAATGTGACCCTGATGAGGGCAAATCCCAGACCTATCCCAGACCTAACTTGCGTTATCCTCGAAAATATTGATCGAAACCGGGTTCAATGGACTGTTTTTGTGTGGTACCACATTACTACGTGATCCAAACCAGAAAAAACCCAGGATCTAGCCATCTAGTAAGAGAAAAATGCGGAAGTATGAGCCTGACGAGGGCAAATCCTAGACCAAACCCAGACCTAACAAGCGTAATCCTCTAAAATATTTATCAAGACCAGGTTTAATTGCATGTTTCAGTGTGGTACCACATTACTACGTGATCCAAACCAGAAAAAACCCAGGATCCGTTCAACAAGTATGTGAAAAACGCGAAAGTATGAGCCTGATGAAGGCAAATCCCAGTCCTAACCTAGACCCAACATGTGTTATCCTCTAAAATAATAATCGAAAGCAGGTTTAATCCACTGTTTCAGTGTGGTAGCACATTACTACGTGATCCAAACCAGAAAAAAACCCAGGATCTATTCAACAAGTATGTGAAGTATGCGAAAGGATGAGTCTGATGAAGGCAAATCCCAGGCCTAACCTAGACATAACATGCGTTATCCTCTAAAATATTGATCGAAACCAGGTTTAATCGACTGTGGCAGTGTGGTAACACTTTACAACGTTATCGAAACCAGAAAAAGCCAGGGATCTGTTCAACAAGTATGTGAGAAATGCGAAAGTATGACCGTGATGAGGGCAAATCCCAGACCTATCCCAGACCTAACTTGCGTTGTCCTCTAAAATATTGATGGAAACCAGGTTTAAATGACTGTTTCAGTGTGGTACCACACTAGTACGTGATCCAATCCAGAAAAAGTCCAGGATCTAGCCATCGAGTATGAGAAATATGCGAAAGTATGAGCCTGACGAGAGCCATTCCCAGACCTAACCTAGACCTAACATGCGTTATCCTAAAAAATATTGATCGAAACCCGGTTTAATCGACTGTTTCAGTGTGGTACCACATCACTACGTTATCCAAACCAGAAAAAGTCCAGGATCTAGCCATCAAGTATGAGAAATATGCGAAAGTATGAGCCTGACGAGAGCCAATCCCAGAACTATCCGAGACCTAACTTGCGTTATCCAGTAAAATATTGATCGAAAACAGGTTTAATGGACTGTTTCAGTGTGGTACCACATTGCTACGTGATCCAAACCAGAGAAAGCTCAGAATCTGGCCATCAAGTATGAGAAATATTCGAAAGTACGAGCCAGATGAGAGCAAATCCCAGACCTAACCCAGACCTAACATGAATTATTCTCTAAAATATTGATCGAAACCAGGTTTAATGGACTGTTTCAGTGGGGTACCACATTACTACGTGATGCAATCCAGAAAAAGCCCAGGATCTCGCCACCAAGTATGAGAAATATGCGAAAGTATTACACTGATGAGCGCAAATCCCAGACCTAACCCAGACCTAACATGCGTCATCTTCCAAAATATTGATCAAACACAGGTTTAATTGAATGTTTCAGTGTGGTACCACTTTACTACGTGATCCAACGTAGAAAAAACCCAGGATCTGTCCAACATGTATGTGAAGTATGCGAAAGTATGACTCTGATGAGGGAAAATCCCCGGCCTAACCAGGACATAAAATGAGTTATCCTCTAAAATAATGACCGAAACCAGGTTTAGTGGACTGTTTCAGTGTGGTACCACATTACTACGCGATCCAATCCAGAAAAAGCCCAGGATCTAGCCATCAAGTATGAGAAATATGCGAAAGTACGAGCCTGATGAGAGCAAATCCCAGACCTATCCTAGACCTAACATGCGTTATCCTCTAAAATATTGATCGAAACCAGGTGTAATGGACTGTTTCTGTGTGGTACCACATTACTACGTGATCCAATCCAGGAAAAACCCAGGATCTGTTTAACAAGTATGTGAAAAACGCGAAAGTATGAGCCTGATGATGGCAAATCCCAGAACTATCCGAGACCTAACTTGCGTTATCCAGTAAAATATTGATCGAAACCAGGTTTAATTGACTGTTTCAGTGTGGTACCACATTACTACGTGATCCAATCCAGTAATAGTTCAGGATCTAGCCATGAAGTATGAGAAATATGCGAAAGTATGAGCCTGATGAGGGCAAATCCTAGACCTAAACCAGACAGATAACATGCGTTATCCTCTAAAATATTTATCAAGACCAGGTTTAATTGAATGTTTCAGTGTGGTACCACATTACTACGTGAACCAAACCAGAAAAAACCCAGGATCCGTTCAACAAGTATGTGAAGAATGCGAAAGTATGACTCCGATCAGTGAAAATCTTTGGCCTAACCTAGACCTGACATGCGTTATCCTCAAAAATATTGATCGAAACCAGGTTTAATGGACTGTTTCAGTGTGGTACCACTTTACTACGTGATCCAAAGCAGAAAAAACTCTCGATTATGTCAACATGCATGTTAAAACTGCGAAAGTATGACCCTGATGAGGGCAAATCCCAGGCCTATCCTAGACCTAACATGCGATATCCTCTAAAATACTTATCCAGACCAGGTTTAATTGAATGTTTCGGTGTGGTACCACATTACTGCGTGATCCAATCCAGAAAAAACCCAGGATCTGTTCTACAGGTATGACAAAAACGCGAAAGTACGAGCCTGATGAGGGCAAATCCAAGACCTATCCCAGACCTAACTTCTGTTAATCCTCTAAAATATTGATCGAATCCAGGTTTCATTGACTGTTTCAGTGGGGTACCACATTACTACGTGATGCAATCCAGAAAAAGCCCAGGATCTCGCCATCAAGTATGAGAAATATGCGAAAGTATTACACTGATGAGCGCAAATCCCAGACCTAACCCAGACCTAACATGCGTTATCTTCCAAAATATTGATCGAACACAGGTTTAATTGAATGTTTCAGTGTGGTACCACTTTACTACGTGATCCAAAGTAGAAAAAACCCAGGATCTATCAATCAAGTATGAGTAATATGCGAAAGTATGAGCCTGACGAGGGCAAATCCTAGACCTAACCCAGACCTAACATGCGTTATCCTCTAAAATATTGATCGAAA
This sequence comes from Colletes latitarsis, assembly GCF_051014445.1. NCBI lineage: Eukaryota > Metazoa > Arthropoda > Insecta > Hymenoptera > Colletidae > Colletes > Colletes latitarsis. The sequence continues at coordinate 486,282 of NC_135142.1, forward strand.
CCAGGTTTAATAGACTGTTTCAGTGTGGCACCATTTTGCTACGTTATGCAAAGCAGAAAAAGGCCTGGATCTAGCGATCAAGTATGAGTAACATGCGAAAGTATGAGCCTGATGAGGGCAAATCCTAGACCTAACCCAGACCTAACATGCGTTATCCTCTAAAATATTTATCAAGACCAGGATTAATTGAATGTTTCAGTGTGGTACCACATTACTACGTAATCCAGTCCAGAAGAAGTCCAGGATCTAGCCATCAAGTATGAGAAATATGCGAAAGAATGAGCCTGATGAGGGCAAATCCTAGACCTAACCCAGACCTAACATGCGTTATCCTCTAAAATATTTATCAAGACCAGGATTAATTGACTGTTTCAGTGTGGCATCACATTACTACGTGATCCAATCCAGTGGAAGCCCAGGATCTGGCCAACAAGAATAAGAAATATGCGAAAGTATGAGCCTGACGAGAGCAAATCCCAGACCTAACCTAGACCTAACATGCGTTATCCTCAAAAATATTGGTCGAAACCAGGTTTAATCGACTGTTTCAGTGTGGTACCACATCACTACGTTATCCAAACCAGTGGAAGCCCAGGATCAGGTCAACATGTATGTTAAAACTGCGAAAGTGTGAAATATTGATCGATACCAGATTTAATTGACTGTTTCAGTGTGGTACCACATTACTACGTGATCCAATCCAGAAAAAGCCCAGGATCTAGCCATGAAGTATGAGAAATATGCGAAAGTATGAGCCTGATGTGGGCAAATCCTAGACCTAATCCAGACCTAGCATGCGTTATCCTCTAAAATATTTATCAAGACCAGGTTTAATTGAATGTTTCAGTGTGGTACCACATTACTACGTGATCCATACCGGAAAAAACCCAGGATCTGTTCAACAAGTATGTGAAAAACGCGAAAGTATGAGCTTGATGAGGGCAAATCCCAGACCTATCTGAGACATAACTTGCGTTGTCCTCTAAAATATTGATGGAAACCAGGTTTAATTGACTGTTTCAGTGTTGTACTTCATTACTACGTGATGCAATCCAGAAAAAGGCCTGGATCTTGCCATCAAGTATGTGAAGTATGCGAAAGGATGAGTCTGATGAGGGCAAATCCCAGGCCTAACCTAGACATAACAAGCGTTATCCTCTAAAATATTGATCGAAACCAGGTTTAATCGACTGTTTCAGTGTGGTAACACTTTACAACGTTATCGAAACCAGAAAAAACCCAGGATCTAGCCATCTAGTAAGAGAAAAATGCGGAAGTATGAGCCTGACGAGGGCAAATCCTAGACCAAACCCAGACCTAACAAGCGTAATCCTCTAAAATATTTATCAAGACCAGGTTTAATTGCATGTTTCAGTGTGGCACCACATTACTACGTGATCCAATCCAGTGGAAGCCCAGGATCTGGCCAACAAGAATGAGAAATATGCGAAAGTATGAGCCTGACGAGAGGAAATCCCAGACCTAACCTAGACCTAACATGCGTTATCCTAAAAAATATTCATCGAAACCAGGTTTAATCGACTGTTTCAGTGTGGTACCACATTACTACGTTATCCAAACCAGAAAAAGTCCAGGATCTAGCCATCAAGTATGAGAAATATGCGAAAGAATGAGCCTGATGAGGGCAAATCCTAGACCTAACCCAGATCTAACATGCGTTATCCTCTAAAATATTTATCAAGACCAGGATTAATTGACTGTTTCAGTGTGGCATCACATTACTACGCGATCCAAACCAGTGGAAGCCCAGGATCTGGCCAACAAGAATGGGAAATATGCGAAAGTATGAGCCTGACGAGAGTAAATCCCAGACCTAACCTAGACCTAACATGCGTTATCCTCAAAAATATTGATCGAAACCAGGTTTAATTGACTGTTTCAGTGTGGTACCACATTACCGCGTGATCCAATCCAGAAAAAGCCCAGGATCTAGCAATGAAGTATGAGAAATATACGAAAGTATGTGTCTGATGAGGGCAAATCCCAAGCCTAACCTAGACATAACATGCGTTATCCTCTATAATATTGATCGAAAGCAGGTTTAATGGACTGTTTCAGTGTGGTACCACATTACTACGTGATCCAAACCAGAAAAAACCCAGAATCTGTTCAACAAGTATGTGATAAACGCGAAAGTATGAGCCTGATGAGGGCAAATCTCAGACGTATCCCAGACATAACTTGCGTTATCCTCTAAAATATTTATCGAAACCAGGTTTAATTGACTGTTTCAGTGTGGTACCACATTACAGCGTGATCCAAACCAGAAAAAACTCAGGATCCGTTCAACACGTATGTGAAGTATGCGAAAGTAAGAGTCTGGTGAGTGAAAATCCCAGGCCTAACCTAGACCTGACATGCGTTATCCTCTAAAATATTGATCAAAACTGGAATTAATGGACTGTTTCAGTGTGGTACCACATTACTACGCGATCAAAACCAGAAAAAACCCAGAATCTGTTCAACAAGTACGTGAAGAATGCGAAAGTATGTGTCTGATGAGGGCAAATCCCAAGCCACCCTAGACATAACATGCGTTATCCTCTAAAATATTGATCGTAACCAGGTTTAATGGTCTGCTTCAGTGTGGTACCACATTACTGCGTGATCCAAACCAGAAAAAAACCAGGATCTGTTCAACAAGTATGTGAAAAATGCGAAAGCATGAGCCGGATGAGGGCAAACCCCCGACCTATCCCGGACCTAACTTGCGTTAACCTCTAAAATATTGATCGTAACCAGGTTTAATCGTCTGCTTCAGTGTGGTACCACATTACTATGTGATCCAAACCTGAAAAAGCCAGGGATCTGTTGAACAAGTATATAAAAAATGCGAAAATGTGACCCTGATGAGGGCAAATCCCAGACCTATCCCAGACCTAACTTGCGTTATCCTCGAAAATATTGATCGAAACCGGGTTCAATGGACTGTTTCTGTGTGGTACCACATTACTACGTGATCCAAACCAGAAAAAACCCAGGATCTAGCCATCTAGTAAGAGAAAAATGCGGAAGTATGAGCCTGACGAGGGCAAATCCTAGACCAAACCCAGACCTATCAAGCGTAATCCTCTAAAATATTTATCAAGACCAGGTTTAATTGCATGTTTCAGTGTTGTACCACATTACTACGTGATCCAAACCAGAAAAAACCCAGGATCCGTTCAACAAGTATGTGAAAAACGCGAAAGTATGAGCCTGATGAAGGCAAATCCCAGTCCTAACCTAGACCCAACATGTGTTATCCTCTAAAATAATAATCGAAACCAGGTTTAATCCACTGTTTCAGTGTGGTAGCACATTACTACGTGATCCAAACCAGAAAAAAACCCAGGATCTATTCAACAAGTATGTGAAGTATGCGAAAGGATGAGTCTGATGAGGGCAAATCCCAGGCCTAACCTAGACATAACATGCGTTATCCTCTAAAATATTGATCGAAACCAGGTTTAATCGACTGTGGCAGTGTGGTAACACTTTACAACGTTATCGAAACCAGAAAAAGCCAGGGATCTGTTCAACAAGTATGTGAGAAATGCGAAAGTATGACCGTGATGAGGGCAAATCCCAGACCTATCCCAGACCTAACTTGCGTTGTCCTCTAAAATATTGATGGAAACCAGGTTTAAATGACTGTTTCAGTGTGGTACCACACTAGTACGTGATCCAATCCAGAAAAAGTCCAGGATCTAGCCATCGAGTATGAGAAATATGCGAAAGAATGAGCCTGATGAGGGCAAATCCTAGACCTAACCCAGACCTAACATGCGTTATCCTCTAAAATATTTATCAAGACCAGGATTAATTGACTGTTTCAGTGTGGCACCACATTACTACGTGATCCAATCCAGTGGAAGCCCAGGATCTGCCCAACAAGAATGAGAAATATGCGAAAGTATGAGCCTGACGAGAGCCAATCCCAGACCTAACCTAGACCTAACATGCGTTATCCTAAAAAATATTGATCGAAACCCGGTTTAATCGACTGTTTCAGTGTGGTACCACATCACTACGTTATCCAAACCAGAAAAAGTCCAGGATCTAGCCATCAAGTATGAGAAATATACGAAAGCATGTGTCTGATGAGGGCAAATCCCAAGCCTAACCTAGACATAACATGCGTTATCCTCTAAAATATTGATCGAAAACAGGTTTAATGGACTGTTTCAGCGTGGTACCACATTACTACGTGATCCAAACCAGAGAAAGCTCAGAATCTGGCCATCAAGTATGAGAAATATTCGAAAGTACGAGCCAGATGAGAGCAAGTCCCAGACCTAACCTAGACCTAACATGCGTTATCCTCAAAAATATTGATCGAAACCAGGTTTAATTGACTGTTTCAGTGTGGTACCACATTACTACGTGATCCAATCCAGAAAAAACCCAGAATCTGTTCAACAAGTATATGAAAAACGCGAAAGTATGAGCCTGATGAGAGCAAATCTCAGACGTATCCCAGACATAACTTGCGTTATCCTCTAAAATATTTATCAAGACCAGGATTAATTGACTGTTTCAGTATGGCATCACATTACTACGTGATCCAGACCAGTGGTAGCCCAGTATCTAGCCAACAAGAATGAGAAATATGCGAAAGTATGAGCCTAACGAGAGCAAATCCCAGACCTAACCTAGACCAAACATGCGTTATCCTCAAAAATATTGATCGAAACCAGGTTTAATTGACTGTTTCAGTGTGGTACCACATTACTACGTGATCCAATCCAGAAAAAGCCCAGGATCTAGCTATGAAGTATGAGAAATATACGAAAGTATGTGTTTGATGAGGGCAAATCCCAAGCCTAACCTAGACATAACATGCGTTATCCTCTAAAATATTGATCGAAAACAGGTTTAATGGACTGTTTCAGTGTGGTACCACATTGCTACGTGATCCAAACCAGAGAAACCTCAGAATCTGGCCATCAAGTATGAGAAATATTCGAAAGTACGAGCCAGATGAGAGCAAATGCCAGACCTAACCCAGACCTAACATGAATTATTCTCTAAAATATTGATCGAAACCAGGTTTTATGGACTGTTTCAGTGGGGTACCACATTACTACGTGATGCAATCCAGAAAAAGCCCAGGATCTCGCCACCAAGTATGAGAAATATGCGAAAGTATTACACTGATGAGCGCAAATCCCAGACCTAACCCAGACCTAACATGCGTTATCTTCCAAAATATTGATCGAACACAGGTTTAATTGAATGTTTCAGTGTAGTACCACTTTACTACGTGATCCAAAGTAGAAAAAACCCAGGATCTGTTCAACAAGTATGTGAAGTATGCGAAAGTATGAGTCTGATGAGGGAAAATCCCCGGCCCAACCAGGACATAAAATAAGTTATCCTCTAAAATAATGACCGAAACCAGGTTTAGTGGACTGTTTCAGTGTGGTACCACATTACTACGCGATCCAATCCAGAAAAAGCCCAGGATCTAGCCATCAAGTATGAGAAATATGCGAAAGTACGAGCCTTATGAGAGCAAATCCCAGACCTATCCCAGACTTAACTTGCGTTATCCTCTAAAATATTGATCGAAACCGGGTTTAATCGACTGTTTCAGTGTGGTACCACATTACTACGTGATCCAGTCCAGAAAAAGTCCAGGATCTAGCCATCAAGTATGAGAAATATGCGAAAGTATGAGCCTGACGAGGGCAAATCCTAGACCTAACCCAGACCTAACATGCGTTATCCTCTAAAATATTGATCGAAACCAGGTTTAATAGACTGTTTCAGTGTGGCACCATTTTGCTACGTTATGCAAAGCAGAAAAAACCATCGATCAGGTCAGCATGTATGTTAAAACTGCGAAAGCATGACCCTGATGAGGGCAAATCCCATATCTAACCTAGACCTAACATGTGTTATCCGCTAAAATAATAATTGGAACTAGGTTTGATGGTCTGCTTCAGTGTGGTACCACTTTACTACGTGATCCAAAGTAGAAAAAACCCAGGATCTGTTCAACATGTATGTGAAAAACGCGAAAGTACGAGCCTGATGAGAGCAAATCCCAGACCTATCCCAGACTTAACTTGCGTTATCCTCTAAAATATTGATCGAAACCGGGTTTAATCGACTGTTTCAGTGTGGTACCACATTACTACGTGAACCAGTCCAGAAAAAGTCCAGGATCTATCCATCAAGTATGAGAAATATGCGAAAGTATGAGCCTGACGAGGGCAAATCCTAGACCTAACCCAGACCTAACATGCGTTATCCTCTAAAATATTGATCGAAACCAGGTTTTATAGACTGTTTCAGTGTGGCACCATTTTGCTACGTTATGCAAAGCAGAAAAAACCATCGATCGGGTCAGCATGTATGTTAAAACTGGGAAAGCATGACCCTGATAAGGGCAAATCCCATAGCTAACCTAGACCTAACATGTGTTATCCTCTAAAATAATAATTGGAACCAGGTTTTGATGGTCTGCTTCAGTGTGGTACCACATTACTACGTGATCGAAACCAAAAAAAACACAGGATCTGTTCTACAGGTATGTGAAAAACGCGGAAGTATGAGCCTGATGAGGGCAAATCCCAGACCTATCCCAGACATAACTTGCGTTATCCTCTAAAATATTGATGGAAACCAGGTTTAAATGACTGTTTCATTGTGGTACCACATTACTACGTGATCCAGTCCAGAAAAAGTCCAGGATCTAGCCGTCAAGTATGAGAAATATGCGAAAGAATGAGCCTGATGAGGGCAAATCCTAGACCTAACCCAGACCTAACATGCGTTATCCTCTAAAATATTTATCAAGACCAGGATTAATTGACTGTTTCAGTGAGGCATCACATTACTACGTGATCCAATCCAGTGGAAGCCCAAGATCTGGCCAACAAGAATAAGAAATATGCGAAAGTATGAGCTTGACGAGAGCAAATCCCAGACCTAACCTAAACCTAACATGCGTTATCCTCAAAAATATTGGTCGAAACCAGGTTTAATCGACTGTTTCAGTGTGGTACCACATTACTACGTTATCCAAACCAGTGGAAGCCCAGGATCAGGACAACATGTATGTGAAGTATGCGAAAGGATGAGTCTGATGAGGGCAAATCCCAGGCCTAACCTAGACATAACATGCGTTATCCTCTAAAATATTGATCGATACCAGGTTTAATTGACTGTTTCAGTGTGGTACCACATTACTACGTGATCCAATCCAGAAAAAGCCCAGGATCTAGCCATGAAGTATGAGAAATATGCGAAAGTATGAGCCTGATGTGGGCAAATCCTAGACCTAACCCAGACCTAGCATGCGTTATCCTCTAAAATATTTATCAAGACCAGGTTTAATTGAATGTTTCAGTGTGGTACCACATTACTACGTCATCCATACCGGAAAAAACCCAGGATCTGTTCAACAAGTATGTGAAAAACGCGAAAGTATGAGCCTGATGAGGGCAAATCCCAGACCTATCTCAGACATAACTTGCGTTATCCTCTAAAATATTGACCGAAACCTGGTCTAATCGACTGTTTTAGTGTGGTACTACTTTACTACGTGATCCAGAGCAGGAAAAACCCTCGATCAGGTCAACATATATGTTAAAACTACGAAAGTATGACCCTGATGAGGGCAAATCCCAGACCTATCCCAGACCTAACTTGCGTTATCCTCTAAAATATTGATCGAAACCGGGCTTAATCGACTGTTTCAGTGTGGTACCACATTACTACGTCATCCAAACCAGAAAAAACCCAGGATCTGTTCAACAAGTATGTGAAGTTTGCGAAAGTACGAGCCTGATGAGAGCAAATCCCAGACCTATCCTAGACCTAACATGTGTTATCCTCTAAAATATTTATCAAGACCAGGATTAATTGACTGTTTCAGTGTGGCACCACATTACTACGTGATCCAATCCAGTGGAGCCCAGGATCTGCCCAACAAGAATGAGAAATATGCGAAAGTATGAGCCTGACGAGAGCCAATCCCAGACCTAACCTAGACCTAACATGCGTTATCCTAAAAAATATTGATCGAAACCCGGTTTAATCGACTGTTTCAGTGTGGTACCACATCACTACGTTATCCAAACCAGAAAAAGTCCAGGATCTAGCCATCAAGTATGAGAAATATACGAAAGTATGTGTCTGATGAGGGCAAATCCCAAGCCTAACCTAGACATAACATGCGTTATCCTCTAAAATATTGATCGAAAACAGGTTTAATGGACTGTTTCAGTGTGGTACCACATTACTACGTGATCCAAACCAGAGAAAGCTCAGAATCTGGCCATCAAGTATGAGAAATATTCGAAAGTACGAGCCAGATGAGAGCAAATCCCAGACCTAACCTAGACCTAACATGCGTTATCCTCAAAAATATTGATCGAAACCAGGTTTAATCGACTGTTTCAGTGTGGTACCACATTACTACGTGATCCAATCCAGAAAAAACCCAGAATCTGTTCAACAAGTATATGAAAAACGCGAAAGTATGAGCCTGACGAGGGCAAATCCCATATCTAACCTAGACCTAACATGTGTTATCCGCTAAAATAATAATTGGAACTAGGTTTGATGGTCTGCTTCAGTGTGGTACCACATTACTACGTGATCCAATTCAGAAATAGCCCAGGATCTATCCATGAAGTATGAGAAATATGCGAAAGTATGAGCCTGATGGGGGCAAATCCTAGACCTAAACCAGACCTAACATGCGTTATCCTCTAAAATATTTATCAAGACCAGGTTTAATTGACTGTTTCAGTGGGGTACCACATTACTACGTGATGCAATCCAGAAAAAGCCCAGGATCTGGCCATCAAGTATGAGAAATATGCGAAAGTATTACACTGATGAGCGCAAATCCCAGACCTAACCCAGACCTAACATGCGTTATCTTCCAAAATATTGATCGAACACAGGTTTAATTTTATGTTTCAGTGTGGTACCACTTTACTACGTGATCCAAAGTAGAAAACACCCAGGATCTGTTCAACAAGTATGTGAAAAACGCGAAAGTATGAGCCTGATAAGAGCAAATCCCAGACCTATACCAGACATAACTTGCGTTATCCTCTAAAATATTGATCGAAACCAGGTTTAATTGACTGTTTCAGTGTGGTACCACATTACTACGTGATCCAATCCAGAAATAGCCCAGGATCTATCCATGAAGTATGAGAAATATGCGAAAGTATGAGCCTGATGAGGGCAAATCCTAGACCTAACCCAGACCTAACATGCGTTATCCTCAAAAATATTTATCAAGCCCAGGTTTAATTTAATGTTTCAGTGTGGTGCCACATTACTACGTGATCCAAACCGGAAAAAACCCAGGATCCGGTCAACAAGTATGTGAAGAATGCGGAAGTATGAGTCTGGTGAGTGAAAATCCCAGGCCTAACCTAGACCTAACATGCGTTATCGTCTGAAATATTGATCGAAACCAGGTTGAATGGACTGTTTCCGTGTGGTACCGCACTACTACGTGATCCAATCCAGAAAAAACCAAGGATCAGTTCAACAAGTATGTGAAAAACGCGAATGTGTGAGCCTGATGTGGGCGAATCCCAGACCTATCCCAGACCTAACTTGCGTTGTCCTCTAAAATATTCATCGAAACCAGGTTTAATTGACTGTTTCAGTGTGGTACCACTTTACTACGTGATCCAAAGTAGAAAAAACCCAGGATCTGTTCAACATGTATGTGAAATATGCGAAAGTATGACTCTGATGAGGGAAAATCCCCGGCCTAACCAGAACATAAAATGACTTATCCTCTAAAATAATGACCGAAACCAGGTTTAGTGGACTGTTTCAGTGTGGTACCACATTACTACGCGATCCAATCCAGAAAAAGCCCAGGATCTAGCCATCAAGTATGAGAAATATGCGAAAGTACGAGCCTGATGAGAGCAAATCCCAGACCTATCCTAGACCTAACATGCGTTGTCCTCTAAAATATTGATCGAAACCAGGTGTAATGGACTGTTTCTGTGTGGTACCACATTACTACGTGATCCAATCCAGGAAAAACCCAGGATCCGTTCAACAAGTACGTGAAGAATGCGAAAGTATGACTCCGATCAGTGAAAATCTTTGGCCTAACCTAGACCTGACATGCGTTATCCTCAAAAATAATAATTGGAACCAGGTTTGATGGTCTGCTTCAGTGTGGTACCACATTACTACGTGATCGAAACCAAAAAAAACACAGGATCTGTTCTACAGGTATGTGAAAAACGCGGAAGTATGAGCCTGATGATGGCAAATCCCAGACCTATCCCAGACATAACTTGCGTTATCCTCTAAAATATTGATGGAAACCAGGTTTAAATGACTGTTTCAGTGTGGTACCACATTACTACGTTATCCAAACCAGTGGAAGCCCAGGATCAGGTCAACATGTATGTTAAAACCGCGAAAGTGTGAAATATTGATCGATACCAGGTTTAATTGACTGTTTCAGTGTGGTACCACATTACTACGTGATCCAGTCCAGAAAAAGTCCAGGATCTAGCCGTCAAGTATGAGAAATATGCGAAAGAATGAGCCTGATGAGGGCAAATCCTAGACCTAACCCAGACCTAACATGCGTTATCCTCTAAAATATTTATCAAGACCAGGATTAATTGACTGTTTCAGTGTGGCATCACATTACTACGTGATCCAATCCAGTGGAAGCCCAAGATCTGGCCAACAAGAATAAGAAATATGCGAAAGTATGTGCCTGACGAGAGCAAATCCCAGACCTAACCTAGACCTAACATGCGTTATCCTCAAAAATATTGGTCGAAACCAGGTTTAATCGACTGTTTCAGTGTGGTACCACATTACTACGTTATCCAAACCAGTGGAAGCCCAGGATCAGGTCAACATGTATGTTAAAACCGCGAAAGTGTGAAATATTGATCGATACCAGGTTTAATTGACTGTTTCAGTGTGGTACCACATTACTACGTGATCCAATCCAGAAAAAGTCCAGGATCTAGCCATGAAGTATGAGAAATATGCGAAAGTATGAGCCTGATGTGGGCAAATCCTAGACCTAACCCAGACCTAGCATGCGTTATCCTCTAAAATATTTATCAAGACCAGGTTTAATTGAATGTTTCAGTGTGGTACCACATTACTACGTGATCCATACCGGAAAAAACCCAGGATCTGTTCAACAAGTATGTGAAAAACGCGAAAGTATGAGCCTGATGAGGGCAAATCCCAGACCTATCCCAGACCTAACTTGCGTTATCCTCTAAAATATTGATCGAAACCGGGCTTAATCGACTGTTTCAGTGTGGTACCACATTACTACGTGATCCAAACCAGAAAAAACCCAGGATCTGTTCAACAAGTATGTGAAGTTTGCGAAAGTACGAGCCTGATGAGAACAAATCCCAGACCTATCCTAGACCTAACATGTGTTATCCTCTAAAATAATAATCGAAACCAGGTTTAATCCACTGTTTCAGTGTGGTAGCACATTACTACGTCATCCAAACCAGAAAAAATCCCAGGATCTATTCAACAAGTATGTGAAGTATGCGAAAGGATGAGTCTGATGAGGGCAAATCCCAGGCCTAACCTAGACATAACATGCGTTATCCTCTAAAATATTGATCGAAACCAGGTTTAATCGACTGTGGCAGTGTGGTAACACTTTACAACGTTATCGAAACTAGAAAAAGCCAGGGATCTGTTCAACAAGTATGTGAGAAATGCGAAAGTATGACCGTGATGAGGGCAAATCCCAGACCTATCCCAGACCTAACTTGCGTTGTCCTCTAAAATATTGATGGAAACCAGGTTTAAATGACTGTTTCAGTGTGGTACCACACTAGTACGTGATCCAATCCAGAAAAAGTCCAGGATCTAGCCACCAAGTATGAGAAATATGCGAAAGAATGAGCCTGATGAGAGCAAATCCTAGACCTAACCCAGACCTAACATGCGTTATCCTCTAAAATATTTATCAAGACTAGGATTAATTGACTGTTTCAGTGTGGCACCACATTACTACGTGATCCAATCCAGTGGAAGCCCAGGATCTGGCCAACAAGAATGAGAAATATGCGAAAGTATGAGCCTGACGAGAGCAAATCCCAGACCTAACCTAGACCTAACATGCGTTATCCTAAAAAATATTGATCGAAACCAGGTTTAATCGACTGTTTCAGTGTGGTACCACATTACTACGTTATCCAAACCAGAAAAAGTCGAGGATCTAGCCATCAAGTATGAGACATATGCGAAAGAATGAGCCTGATGAGGGCAAATCCTAGACCTAATCCAGACCTAACATGCGTTATCCTCTAAACTATTTATCAAGACCAGGATTAATTGACCGTTTCAGTGTGGCATCACATTACTGCGTGATCCAAACCAGTGGAAGCCCAGGATCTGGCCAACAAGAATGGGAAATATGCGAAAGTATGAGCCTGACGAGAGTAAATCCCAGACCTAACCTAGACCTAACATGCGTTATCCTCAAAAATATTGATCGAAACCTGGTTTAATTGACTGTTTCAGTGTGGTACCACATTACCGCGTGATCCAATCCAGAAAAAGCCCAGGATCTAGCTATGAAGTATGAGAAATATACGAAAGAATGTGTCTGATGAGGGCAAATCCCAAGACTAACCTAGACCTAACATGCGTTATCCTCTAAAATATTGATCAAAACGGGAATTAATGGACTGTTTCAGTGTGGTACCACATTACTACGCGATCAAAACCAGAAAAAACCCAGAATCTGTTCAACAAGTACGTGAAGAATGCGAAAGTATGTGTCTGATGAGGGCAAATCCCAAGCCAACCTAGACATAACATGCGTTATCCTCTAAAATATTGATCGTAACCAGGTTTAATGGACTGTTTCAGTGTGATACCACATTCCTACGTGATCCAAACCTGTGGAAGCCCAGGATCTGGCCAACAAGTATGTGAAAACCGCGAAAGTATGACCCTGATGAGGGCAAATCCCAGACCTAACCAAGACCTAACATGTGTCATCCTCTAAAATAATAATCGAAACCAGGTTTAATGGTCTGCTTCAGTGTGGTACCACATTACTGCGTGATCCAAACCAGAAAAAAACCAGGATCTGTTCAACAAGTATGTGAAAAATGCGAATGCATGAGCCGGATGAGGGCAAATCCCAGACCTATCCCAGACCTAACTTGCGTTATCCTCGAAAATATTGATCGAAACCGGGTTCAATGGACTGTTTCTGTGTGGTACCACATTACTACGTGATCCAAACCAGAAAAAACCCAGGATCTAGCCATGTAGTAAGAGAAAAATGCGGAAGTATGAGCCTGACGAGGGCAAATCCTAGACCAAACCCAGACCTAACAAGCGTAATCCTCTAAAATATTTATCAAGACCAGGTTTAATTGCATGTTTCAGTGTGGTACCACACTAGTACGTGATCCAATCCAGAAAAAGTCCAGGATCTAGCCATCAAGTATGAGAAATATGCGAAAGAATGAGCCTGATAAGGGCAAATCCTAGACCTAACCCAGACCTAACATGCGTTATCCTCAAAAATATTGATCGAAACCAGGTTTAATTGACCGTTTCAGTGTGGTACCACATTACTACGTGATCCAATCCAGAAAAAGCCCAGGATCTAGCTATGAGGTATGAGAAATATACGAAAGTATGACCCTGATGAGGGCAAATCCCAAGCCTAACCAAGACCTAACATGTGTCATCCTCTAAAATAATAATCGAAACCAGGTTTAATGGTCTGCTTCAGTGTGGTACCACATTACTGCGTGATCCAAACCAGAAAAAAACCAGGATCTGTTCAACAAGTATGTGAAAAATGCGAATGCATGAGCCGGATGAGGGCAAATCCCAGACCTATCCCAGACCTAACTTGCGTTATCCTCGAAAATATTGATCGAAACCGGGTTCAATGGACTGTTTCTGTGTGGTACCACATTACTACGTGATCCAAACCAGAAAAAACCCAGGATCTAGCCATGTAGTAAGAGAAAAATGCGGAAGTATGAGCCTGACGAGGGCAAATCCTAGACCAAACCCAGACCTAACAAGCGTAATCCTCTAAAATATTTATCAAGACCAGGTTTAATTGCATGTTTCAGTGTGGTACCACACTAGTACGTGATCCAATCCAGAAAAAGTCCAGGATCTAGCCATCAAGTATGAGAAATATGCGAAAGAATGAGCCTGATAAGGGCAAATCCTAGACCTAACCCAGACCTAACATGCGTTATCCTCAAAAATATTGATCGAAACCAGGTTTAATTGACCGTTTCAGTGTGGTACCACATTACTACGTGATCCAATCCAGAAAAAGCCCAGGATCTAGCTATGAGGTATGAGAAATATACGAAAGTATGTGTCTGAAGAGGGCAAATCCCAAGCCTAACCTAGACATAACATGCGTTATCCTCTAAAATATTGATCGAAAACAGGTTTAATGGACTGTTTCAGTGTGGTACCACATTACTACGTGATCCAAACCAGAGAAAGCTCAGAATCTGGCCATCAAGTATGAGAAATATTCGAAAGTAGGAGCCAGATGAGAGCAAATCCCAGACCTAACGCAGACATAACATGAATTATTCTCTAAAATATTGATCGAAACCAGGTTTAATGGACTGTTTCAGTGGGGTACCACATTACTACGTGATGCAATCCAGAAAAAGCCCAGGATCTCACCATCAAGTATGAGAAATATGCGAAAGTATTACACTGATGAGCGCAAATCCCAGACCTAACCCAGACCTAACATGCGTTATCTTCCAAAATATTGATCGAACACAGGTTTAATTGAATGTTTCAGTGTGGTACCACTTTACTACGTGATCCAAAGTAGAAAAAACCCAGGATCTGTTCAACAAGTATGTGAAGTATGCGAAAGTATGAGTCTGATGAGGGAAAATCCCCGGCCCCACCAGGACATAAAATAAGTTATCCTCTAAAATAATGACCGAAACCAGGTTTAGTGGACTGTTTCAGTGTGGTACCACATTACTACGCGATCCAATCCAGAAAAAGCCCAGGATCTAGCCATCAAGTATGAGAAATATGCGAAAGTACGAGCCTTATGAGAGCAAATCCCAGACCTATCCCAGACTTAACTTGCGTTATCCTCTAAAATATTGATCGAAACCGGGTTTAATCGACTGTTTCATTGTGGTACCACATTACTACGTGATCCAGTCCAGAAAAAGTCCAGGATCTAGCCATCAAGTATGAGAAATATGCGAAAGTATGAGCCTGACGAGGGCAAATCCTAGACCTAACCCAGACCTAACATGCGTTATCCTCTAAAATATTGATCGAAACCAGGTTTAATTGACTGTTTCAGTGTGGTACCACATTACTACGTGATCCAATCCAGAAATAGCCCAGGATCTATCCATGAAGTATGAGAAATATGCGAAAGTATGAGCCTGATGAGGGCAAATCCTAGACCTAACCCAGACCTAACATGCGTTAACCTCAAAAATATTTATCAAGCCCAGGTTTAATTTAATGTTTCAGTGTGGTGCCACATTACTACGTGATCCAAACCGGAAAAAACCCAGGATCCGGTCAACAAGTATGTGAAGAATGCGGAAGTATGAGTCTGGTGAGTGAAAATCCCAGGCCTAACCTAGACCTAACATGCGTTATCCACTGAAATATTGATCGAAACCAGGTTGAATGGACTGTTTCCGTGTGGTACCGCACTACTACGTGATCCAATCCAGAAAAAACCAAGGATCAGTTCAACAAGTATGTGAAAAACGCGAAAGTATGAGCCTGATGAGGGCGAATCCCAGACCTATCCCAGACTTAACTTGCGTTATCCTCTAAAATATTGATCGAAACCGGGTTTAATCGACTGTTTCATTGTGGTACCACATTACTACGTGATCCAGTCCAGAAAAAGTCCAGGATCTAGCCATCAAGTATGAGAAATATGCGAAAGTATGAGCCTGACGAGGGCAAATCCTAGACCTAACCCAGACCTAACATGCGTTATCCTCTAAAATATTAATCGAAACCAGGTTTAATTGACTGTTTCAGTGTGGTACCACATTACTACGTGATCCAATCCAGAAATAGCCCAGGATCCATCCATGAAGTATGAGAAATATGCGAAAGTATGAGCCTGATGAGGGCAAATCCTAGACCTAACCCAGACCTAACATGCGTTAACCTCAAAAATATTTATCAAGCCCAGGTTTAATTTAATGTTTCAGTGTGGTGCCACATTACTACGTGATCCAAACCGGAAAAAACCCAGGATCCGGTCAACAAGTATGTGAAGAATGCGGAAGTATGAGTATGGTGAGTGAAAATCCCAGGCCTAACCTAGACCTAACATGCGTTATCCACTGAAATATTGATCGAAACCAGGTTGAATGGACTGTTTCCGTGTGGTACCGCACTACTACGTGATCCAATCCAGAAAAAACCAAGGATCAGTTCAACAAGTATGTGAAAAACGCGAAAGTATGAGCCTGATGAGGGCGAATCCCAGACCTATCCCAGACCTAACTTGCGTTATCCTCAATAATATTGATCGAAACCTGGTTTAATCGACTGTTTCAGTGTGGTACCACATTACTATGTGATCCAAATCAGAAAATAACCCAGGATCAGTTCAACAAGTATGTGAAAAACGCGAAAGTATGAGCCTGATGAGGGCGAATCCCACACCTATCCCAGACCTAACTTGCGTTATCCTCTAAAATATTGATCGAAACCAGGTTTAATTGATTGTTTCAGCGTCGTACCACATTACTACGTGATACAATCCAGAAATAGCCCAGGATCTAGCCATGAAGTATGAGAAATCTACGAAAGTATGAGCCTGATGAGGGCAAATCCTAGACCTAACCCAGACCTAACATGCGTTATCCTCTAAAATATTTTTCAAGACCAGGTTTAATTGAATGTTTCAGTGTGGTACCACATTACTACGTGAACCAAACCAGAAAAAACCCAGGATCCGTTCAACAAGTATGTGAAGAATGCGAAAGTATGACTCCGATCAGTGAAAATCTTTGGCCTAACCTAGACCTGACATGCGTTATCTTCCAAATTATTGATCGAACACAGGTTTAATTGAATGTTTCAGTGTGGTACCACTTTACTACGTGATCCAAAGTAGAAAAAACCCAGGATCTGTTCAACAAGTATGTGAAGTATGCGAAAGTACGAGCCTGATGAGAGCAAATCCCAGACCTATCCCAGACTTAACTTGCGTTATCCTCTAAAATATTGATCGAAACCGGGTTTAATCGACTCTTTCAGTGTGGTACCACATTACTACGTGATCCAGTCCAGAAAAAGTCCAGGATCTATCCATCAAGTATGAGAAATATGCGAAAGTATGAGCCTGACGAGGGCAAATCCTAGACCTAACCCAGACCTAACATGCGTTATCCTCTAAAATATTGATCGAAACCAGGTTTAATAGACTGTTTCAGTGTGGCATCATTTTCCTACCTTATGCAAAGCAGAAAAATCCATCGATCGGGTCAGCATGTATGTTAAAACTGCGAAAGCATGACCCTGATAAGGGCAAATCCCATAGCTAACCTAGACCTAACATGTGTTATCCTCTAAAATAATAATTGGGACCAGGTTTGATGGTCTGCTTCAGTGTGGTACCACATTACTACGTGATCGAAACCAAAAAAAACACAGGATCTGTTCTACAGGTATGTGAAAAACGCGGAAGTATGAGCCCGATGAGGGCAAATCCCAGACCTATCCCAGACATAACTTGCGTTATCCTCTAAAATATTGATGGAAACCAGGTTTAAATGACTGTTTCAGTGTGGTACCACATTACTACGTGATCCAATCCAGAAAAAGTCCAGGACCTAGCCATCAAGTATGAGAAATATGCGAAAGAATGAGCCTGATGAGGGCAAATCCTAGACCTAACCCAGACCTAACATGCGTTATCCTCTAAAATATTTATCAAGACCAGGATTAATTGACTGTTTCAGTGTGGCATCACATTACTACGTGATCCAATCCAGTGGAAGCCCAGGATCTGGCAAACAAGAATAAGAAATATGCGAAAGTATGAGCCTGACGAGAGCAAATCCTAGACCTAACCTAGACCTAACATGCGTTATCCTCAAAAATATTGGTCGAAACCAGGTTTCATCGACTGTTTCAGTGTGGTACCACATTACTACGTTATCCAAACCAGTGGAAGCCCAAGATCAGGTCAACATGTATGTTAAAACTGCGAAAGTGTGAAATATTGATCGATACCAGGTTTAATTGACTGTTTCAGTGTGGTACCACATTACTACGTGATCCAATCCAGAAAAAGCCCAGGATCTAGCCATGAAGTATGAGAAATATGCGAAAGAATGAGCCTGATGAGGGCAAATCCTAGACCTAACCCATACCTAGCATGCGTTATCCTCTAAAATATTAATCAAGACCAGGTTTAATTGAATGTTTCAGTGTGATACCACATTACTACGTGATCCATACCGGAAAGAACCCAGGATCTGTTCAACAAGTATGTGAAAAACGCGAAAGTATAAGCCTGATGAGGGCAAATCCCAGACCTATCTCAGACATAACTTGCGTTATCGTCTAAAATATTGACCGAAACCAGGTTTAATCGACTGTTTTAGTGTGGTACTACTTTACTACGTGATCCAGAGCAGGAAAAACCCTCGATCAGGTCAACATATATGTTAAAACTACGAAAGTATGACCCTGATGAGGGCAAATCCCAGACCTATCCCAGACCTAACTTGCGTTATCCTCTAAAATATTGATCGAAACCGGGCTTAATCGACTGTTTCAGTGTGGTACCACATTACTACGTGATCCAAACCAGAAAAAACCCAGGATCTGTTCAACTAGTATGTGAAGTTTGCGAATGTACGAGCCTGATGAGAGCAAATCCCAGACCTATCCTAGACCTAACATGTGTTATCCTCTAAAATAATAATCGAAACCAGGTTTAATCCACTGTTTCAGTGTGGTAGCACATTACTACGTGATCCAAACCAGAAGAAATCCCAGGATCTATTCAACAAGTATGTGAAGTATGCGAAAGGATGAGTCTGATGAGGGCAAATCCCAGGCCTAACCTAGACATAACATGCGTTATCCTCTAAAATATTGATCGAAACCAGGTTTAATCGACTGTGGCAGTGTGGTAACACTTTACAACGTTATCGAAACCAGAAAAAGCCAGGGATCTGTTCAACCAGTATGTGAGAAATGCGAAAGTATGACCGTGATGAGGGCAAATCCCAGACCTATCCCAGACCTAACTTGCGTTGTCCTCTAAAATATTGATCGAAACCAGGTTTAATTGAATGTTTCAGTGTGGTACCACTTTACTACGTGATCCAAAGTAGAAAAAACCCAGGATCTGTTCAACAAGTATGTGAAGTATGCGAAAGTACGAGCCTGATGAGAGCAAATCCCAGACCTATCCCAGACTTAACTTGCGTTATCCTCTAAAATATTGATCGAAACCGGGTTTAATCGACTCTTTCAGTGTGGTACCACATTACTACGTGATCCAATCCAGAAAAAGTCCAGGATCTAGCCATCAAGTATGAGAAATATGCGAAAGAATGAGCCTGATGAGGGCAAATCCTAGACCTAACCCAGACCTAACATGCGTTATCCTCTAAAATATTTATCAAGACCAGGATTAATTGACTGTTTCAGTGTGGCATCACATTACTACGTGATCCAATCCAGTGGAAGCCCAGGATCTGGCAAACAAGAATAAGAAATATGCGAAAGTATGAGCCTGACGAGAGCAAATCCTAGACCTAACCTAGACCTAACATGCGTTATCCTCAAAAATATTGGTCGAAACCAGGTTTAATCGACTGTTTCAGTGTGGTACCACATTACTACGTTATCCAAACCAGTGGAAGCCCAAGATCAGGTCAACATGTATGTTAAAACTGCGAAAGTGTGAAATATTGATCGATACCAGGTTTAATTGACTGTTTCAGTGTGGTACCACATTACCACGTGATCCAATCCAGAAAAAGCCCAGGATCTAGCCATGAAGTATGAGAAATATGAGAAAGAATGTGCCTGATGAGGGCAAATCCTAGACCTAACCCATACCTAGCATGCGTTATCCTCTAAAATATTTATCAAGACCAGGTTTAATTGAATGTTTCAGTGTGATACCGCATTACTACGTGATCCATACCGGAAAGAACCCAGGATCAGTTCAACGAGTATGTGAAAAACGCGAAAGTATAAGCCTGATGAGGGCAAATCCCAGACCTATCTCAGACATAACTTGCGTTATCGTCTAAAATATTGACCGAAACCAGGTTTAATCGACTGTTTTAGTGTGGTACTACTTTACTACGTGATCCAGAGCAGGAAAAACCCTCGATCAGGTCAACATATATGTTAAAACTACGAAAGTATGAGTATGCCCTGATGAGGGCAAATCCCAGACCTATCCCAGACCTAACTTGCGTTATCCTCTAAAATATTGATCGAAACCGGGCTTAATCGACTGTTTCAGTGTGGTACCACATTACTACGTGATCCAAACCAGAAAAAACCCAGGATCTGTTCAACTAGTATGTGAAGTTTGCGAAAGTACGAGCCTGATGAGAGCAAATCCCAGACCTATCCTAGACCTAACATGTGTTATCCTCTAAAATAATAATCGAAACCAGGTTTAATCCACTGTTTCAGTGTGGTAGCACATTACTACGTGATCCAAACCAGAAGAAATCCCAGGATCTATTCAACAAGTATGTGAAGTATGCGAAAGGATGAGTCTGATGAGGGCAAATCCCAGGCCTAACCTAGACATAACATGCGTTATCCTCTAAAATATTGATCGAAACCAGGTTTAATCGACTGTGGCAGTGTGGTAACACTTTACAACTTTATCGAAACCAGAAAAAGCCAGGGATCTGTTCAACAAGTATGTGAGAAATGCGAAAGTATGACCGTGATGAGGGCAAATCCCAGAACTATCCCAGACCTAACTTGCGTTGTCCTCTAAAATATTGATGGAAACCAGTTTTAAAATGACTGTTTCAGTGTGGTACCACACTAGTACGTGATCCAATCCAGAAAAAGTCCAGGATCTAGCCATCAAGTATGAGAAATATTCGAAAGTTCGAGCCAGATGAGAGCAAATCCCAGACCTAACCTAGACCTAACATGCGTTATCCTCAGAAATATTGATCGAAACCAGGTTTAATTGACTGTTTCAGTGTGGTACCACATTACTACGTGATCCAATCCAGAAAAAACCCAGAATCTGTTCAACAAGTATATGAAAAACGCGAAAGTATGAGCCTGATGAGGGCAAATCTCAGACGTATCCCAGACATAACTTGCGTTATCCTCTAAAATATTTATCAAGACCAGGATTAATTGACTGTTTCAGTGTGGCATCACATTACTACGTGATCCAGACTAGAGGTAGCC
Source organism: Colletes latitarsis (assembly GCF_051014445.1). Taxonomy (NCBI): domain Eukaryota; kingdom Metazoa; phylum Arthropoda; class Insecta; order Hymenoptera; family Colletidae; genus Colletes; species Colletes latitarsis. Next base: position 507,723 of record NC_135142.1, read on the forward strand.
CAGGATCTGGCCAACAAGAATGAGAAATATGCGAAAGTATGAGCCTAACGAGAGCAAATCCCAGACCTAACCTAGACCTAGCATGCGTTATCCTCAAAAATATTGATCGAAACCAGGTTTAATTGACTGTTTCAGTGTGGTACCACATTACTACGTGATCCAATCCAGAAAAATCCCAGGATCTAGCTATGAAGTATGAGAAATATACGAAAGTATGTGTCTGATGAGGGCAAATCCCAAGCCTAACCTAGACGTAACATGCGTTATCCTCAAAAATATTGACCGAAACCAGGTTTAGTGGACTGTTTCAGTGTGGTACCACATTACTGCGTGATCCAAACCAGAAAAATGCCAGGATCTGTTCAACAAGTATATGAAAAACGCGAAAGTATGACCCTGATGAGGGCAAATCCCAGACCTATCCCAGACCTAACTTGCGTTGTCCTCTAAGATACTGATCGTAACCAGGTTTAATTTACTGTTTCAGTGTGGTACCACTTTGCTACGTGATCCAAAGCAGAAAAAACCATCGATCAGGTCAACATGTATGTTAAAACTGCGAAAGTATGACCCTGATGAGGGCAAATCCCAGACATAATCTAGACCTAACATTTGTGATCCTCTAAAATAATAATCGAAACCAGGTTTAATCCACTGTTTCAGTGTGGTAGCACATTACTACGTGATCCAAACCAGAAAAAAACCCAGGATCTATTCAACAAGTATGTGAAAAACGCGAAAGTATGAGCCTGATGAAGGCAAATCCGAGTCCTAACCTAGACCCAACATGTGTTATCCTCTAAAATAATAGTCGAAACCAGGTTTAATCCACTGTTTCAGTGTGGTACCACATTACTACGTGATTCAAACCAGAAAAAACCCAGGATCTGTTCAACAAGTATGTGAAAAACGCGAAAGTATGAGCCTGATGATGGCAAATCCCAGACCTATCTCAGACATAACTTGCGTTATCCTATAAAATATTGATCGAAACCAGGTTCAATGGACTGTTTCTGTGTGGTACCACATTACTACGTGATCCAAACCAGAAAAAACCCAGGATCTAGCCATGTAGTATGAGAAAAATGCGGAAGTATGAGCCTGACGAGGGCAAATCCTAGACCAAACCCAGACCTAACAAGCGTAATCCTCTAAAATATTTATCAAGACCAGGTTTAATTGAATGTTTCAGTGTGGTACCACATTACTACGTGATCCAAACCAGAAAAAACCCAGCATCCGTTCAACAAGTATGTGAAAAACGCGAAAGTATGAGCCTGATGAAGGCAAATCCGAGTCCTAACCTAGACCCAACATGTGTTATCCTCTAAAATAATAGTCGAAACCAGGTTTAATCCACTGTTTCAGTGTGGTAGCACATTACTACGTGATCCAAACCAGAAAAAAACCCAGGATCTATTCAACAAGTATGTGAAGTATGCGAAAGGATGAGTCTGATGAGGGCAAATCCCAGGCCTAACCTAGACATAACATGCGTTATCCTCTAAAATATTGATCGAAACCAGGTTGTATTGACTGTGGCAGTGTGGTATCACTTTACAACGTTATCGAAACCAGAAAAAGCCAGGGATCTGTTCAACAAGTATGTGAGAAATGCGAAAGTATGACCGTGATGAGGGCAAATCCCAGACCTAACCTAGACCTAACATGCGTTATCCTAAAAAATATTGATCGAAACCAGGTTTAATCGACTGTTTCAGTGTGGTACCACATTACTACGTTATCCAAACCAGAAAAAGTCCAGGATCTAGCCATCAAGTATGAGAAATATGCGAAAGAATGAGCCTGATGAGGGCAAATCCTAGACCTAACCCAGACCTAACATGCGTTATCCTCCAAAATATTGATCGAAACCAAGTTTAATTGACTGTTTCAGTGTGGTACCACATTACTATGTGATCCAATCCAGAAAAAGTCCAGGATCTAGCCATCAAGTATGAGAAATATGCGAAAGAATGAGCCTGATGAGGGCAAATCCTAGACCTAACCCAGACCTAACATGCGTTATCCTCTAAAATATTTATCAAGACCAGGATTAATTGACTGTTTCAGTGTGGCACCACATTACTACGTGATCCAATCCAATGGAAGCCCAGGATCTGGCCAACAAGAATGAGAAATATGCGAAAGTATGAGCCTGACGAGAGCAAATCCCAGACCTAACCTAGACCTAACATGCGTTATCCTAAAAAATATTGATCGAAACCAGGTTTAATCGACTGTTTCAGTGTGGTACCACATTACTACGTTATCCAAACCAGAAAAAGTCCAGGATCTAGCCATCAAGTATGAGAAATATGCGAAAGAATCAGCCTGATGAGGGCAAATCCTAGACCTAACCCAGACCTAACATGCGTTATCCTCTAAAATATTGATCGAAACCAGGTTTAATTGACTGTTTCAGTGTGGTACCACATTACTACGTGATCCAATCCAGAAAAAGCCCAGGATCTAGCTATGAAGTATGAGAAATATACGAAAGTATGTGTCTGATGAGGGCAAATCCCAAGCCTAACCTAGACATAACATGCGTTATCCTCTAAAATATTGATCGAAAACAGGTTTAATGGACTGCTTCAATGTGGTACCACATTAGTACGTGATCCAAATCAGAGAAAGCTCAGAATCTGGCCATCAAGTATGAGAAATATTCGAAAGTACGAGCCAGATGAGAGCAAATCCCAGACCTAACCCAGACCTAACATGAATTATTCTCTAAAATATTGATCGAAACCAGGTTTAATGGACAGTTTCAGTGTGGTACCACATTACTACGTGATCCAAACCAGAAAAAACCCAGAATCTGTTGAAGAACTATGTGAAGAATGCGAAAGTATGAAGCTGATGAGGGCAAATCCTAGACCTAACCTAGATCTAGCATGTGCTATCCTGTAAAATATTCATCAAAACCAGGTTTAATTGACCGTTTCAGTGTGGTAACACTTTACAACGTGATCGAAACCAGAAAAAGCCAGGGATCTGTTCAACAAGTATGTGATAAGCGCGAAAGTATGAGCCTGATGAGGGCAAATCTCAGACGTATCCCAGACATAACTTGCGTTATCCTCTAAAATATTTATCAAGACCAGGATTAATTGACTGTTTCAGTGTGGCATCACATTACTACGTGATCCAGACCAGTGGTAGCCCAGGATCTGGCCATCAAGAATGAGAAATATGCGAAAGTATGAGCCTAAACAGAGCAAATCCCAGACCTAACCTAGACCTAACATGCGTTATCCTCAAAAATATTGATCGAAACCAGGCTTATTCGACTGTTTCAGTGTTGTACCACATTACTGCGTTATCCAAACCAGAAAAAACCCAGGATCTGTTCAAAAAGTATGTGAAAAACGCGAAAGTACGAGCCTGATGAGGGCAAATCCCAGACCTATCCCAGACATAACTTGCGTTGTCGTCTAAAATATTCATGGAAACCAGGTTTAAATGACTGTCTCAGTGTGGTACCACATTACTACGTGATCCAATCCAGAAAAAGTCCAGGATCTAGCCATCAAGAATGAGAAATATGCGAAAGTAAGAGCCTGACGAGAGCAAATCCCAGATCTAACCGAGACCTAACATGCGTTATCCTCAAAAATATTGATCGAAACCAGGCATAATCGACTCTTTCAGTGTTGTACCACATTACTACGTTATCCAAACCAGAAAAAACCCAGGATCTGTTCAAAAAGTATGTGAAAAACGCGAAAGTACGAGCCTGATGAGGGCAAATCCCAGACCTATCCCAGACATAACTTGAGTTATCCTCTTAAATATTTATCAAGACCAGGATTAATTGACTGTTTCAGTGTGGTACCACATTACTGCGTGATCCAAACCAGAAAAAAACCAGGATCTGTTCAACAAGTATGTGAAAAATGCGAAAGCATGAGCCGGATGAGGGCAAGCCCCCGACCTATCCCAGACCTAACTTGCGTTAACCTCTAAAATATTGATCGTAACCAGGTTTAATGGACTGCTTCAGTGTGGTACCACATTACTATGTGATCCAAACCAGAAAAAGCCAGGGATCTGTTGAACAAGTATGTAAAAAACGCGAAAGAATGAGCCTGATGAGGGCAAATCCTAGACCTAACCCAGACCTAACATGCGTTATCCTCTAAAATATTTATCAAGACCAGGATTAATTGACTGTTTCAGTGTGGCATCTCATTACTACGTGATCCAAACCAGTGGAAGCCCAGGATCTGGCCAACAAGAATGAGAAAAATGCGAAAATATGAGCCTGACGAGAGCAAATCCCAGACCTATCCTAGGCCTAACATGCGTTATGCTCAAAAATATTGATCGAAACCAGGTTTCATCGACTGTTTCAGTATGGTACCACATTACTACGTTATCTAAATCAGAAAAAGCCCAGAATCCGGCCACCAAGTATGAGAAATATGCGAAAGTACGAGCCTGATGAGAGCAAATCCCAGACTTATCCCAGAACTAACTTGCGTTGTCCACTAAAATATTTATCAAGACCAGGATTAATTGACTGTTTCAGTGTGGCATCACATTACTACGTGATCCAAACCAGTGGAAGCCCAGGATCTGGCCAACAAGAATGAGAAATATGCGAAAGTAAGAGCCTGACGAGAGCAAATCCCAGATCTAACCGTGACCTAACATGCGTTATCCTCAAAAATATTGATCGAAACCAGGCATAATCGACTCTTTCAGTGTTGTACCACATTACTACGTTATCCAAACCAGAAAAAACCCAGGATCTGTTCAAAAAGTATGTGAAGAATGCGAAAGTATGACCCTGATGAGGGCAAATCCCAGACCTATCCCAGACCTAACTTGCGTTGTCGTCTAAAATATTCATGGAAACCAGGTTTAAATGACTGTCTCAGTGTGGTACCACATTACTACGTGATCCAATCCAGAAAAAGTCCAGGATCTAGCCATCAAGAATGAGAAATATGCGAAGGTAAGAGCCTGACGAGAGCAAATCCCAGATCTAACCGAGACCTAACATGCGTTATCCTCAAAAATATTGATCGAAACCAGGTTTAATCGTCTGTTTCAGTGTGGTACCACGTTACTACGTGATCCAAACCAGAAAAAGCCCAGAATCTGGCCATCAAGTATGAGAAATATGCGAAAGTACGATCCTCATGAGAGCAAATCCCAGACCTAACCCAGACCTAACATGAATTATCCTCAAAAATATTGATTGAAACCAGCTTTAATCGACTGTTTCAGTGTGGTACCACGTTACTACGTGATCCAAACCAGAAAAAGCCCAGAATCTGGCCATCAAGTATGAGAAATATGCGAAAGTACGAGCCTCATGAGAGCAAATCCCAGGCCTAACCCAGACCTAACATGAATTATTCTCTAAAATATTGATCGAAACCAGGTTTAATCGACTGTTTCAGTGTGGTACCACATTACTACGTGATCCGAACCAGAAAAAGCCAGGAATCTGTTCAACAAGTATGTGAAAAATGCGTAAGTATGACCCTGATGAGGGCAAATCCCAGGCCAAACCTAGACCTAATTTGCGTTATCCTATAAAATATTGATCAAAACCAGGTTTAGTTGACTGTTTCAGTGTGGTACCACATTACTACGTGATCCAATCCAGAAAAAGTCCAGGATCTAGCCATCAAGAATGAGAAATATGCGAAAGTATGAGCCTGATGAGGGCAAATCCCAGACGTATCCCAGACATAACTTGCGTTATCCTCAAAAATATTGATCGAAACCAGGTTTATTCGACTGTTTCAGTGTGGTACCACATTACTACGTGATCCGAACCTGAAAAAACCCAGGATCTGTTCAACAAGTATGTGAAGAATGCGAAAGTATGACCCTGATGAGGGCAAATCCCAGGCCTAACCTAGACCTAATTTGCGTTATCCTATAAAATATTCATCGAAACCAGGTTTAATTGACTGTTTCAGTGTGGTACCGCATTACTACGTGATCCAATCCAGAAAAAGCCCAGGATCTAGCCATGAAGTATGAGAAATATGCGAAAGTACGAGACTGATGAGAGCAAATCCCAGACTTATCCCAGAACTAGCTTGGGTTGTCCACTAAAATATTTATCAAGACCAGGATTAATTGACTGTTTCAGTGTGGCATCACATTACTACGTGATCCAAACCAGTGGAAGCCCAGGATCTGGCCAACAAGAATGAGAAATATGCGAAAGTATGAGCCTGACGAGAGCAAATCCCAGACCTAATCTAGACCTAACATGCGTTATCCCACAGAAATATTGACCGAAACCAGGTTTAGTGGACTGCTCCAGTGTGGTACCACATTACTGCGTGATCCAACCCAGAAAAAACCCAGGATCTGTTCAACAAGTATGTGGAAAATGCGAAAGTATGACCCTGATGAGGGCAAATCCCAGACCTAACCCAGACCGAACTTGCGTTGTCGTCTAAAATATTCATGGAAACCAGGTTTAAAAGAACGGCCTCTGTGTGGTACCACATTACTACGTGATCCAATCCAGAAAAAGTCCAGGATCTAGCCATCAAGAATGAGAAATATGCGAAAGTAAGAGCCTGACGGGAGCAAATCCCAGATCTAACCGAGACCTAACATGCGTTATCCTCAAAAATATTGATCGAAACCAGGCATAATCGACTCTTTCAGTGTGGTACCACATTACTACGTTATCCAAACCAGAAAAAACCCAGGATCTGTTCAAAAAGTATGTGAAGAATGCGAAAGTATGACCCTGATGAGGGCAAATCCTAGACCTAACCCAGACCTAACATACGTTATCCTCTAAAATATTTATCAAGACCAGGTTTAATTGAATGTTTCAGTGTGGTACCACATTACTACGTGATCCAGTCCAGAAAAAGTCCAGGATCTAGCCATCAAGAATGAGAAATATACGAAAGTAAGAGCCTGACGAGAGCAAATCCCAGATCTAGCCGAGACCTAACATGCGTTATCCTCAAAAATATTGACCGAAACCTGGTTTAATCGACTGTTTCAGTGTGGTACCACGTTACTACGTGATCCAAACCAGAAAAAGCCCAGAATCTGGCCATCAAGTATGAGAAATATGCGAAAGTACGAGCCTCATGAGAGCAAATCCCAGACCTAACCCAGACCTAACTTGCGTTGTCGTCTATAATATTCATGGTAACCAGGTTTAAATGACTGTCTCAGTGTGGTACCACATTACTACGTGTTCCAATCCAGAAAAAGTCCAGGATCTAGTCATCAAGAATGAGAAATATACAAAAGTAAGAGCCTGACGAGGGCAAATCCCCGACCTAACCCAGACCTAACATGCGTTATCCTCCAAAATATTGACCGAAACCAGGTTTAATTGACTGTTTCTGAGTGGTACACCTTTACTACCTGATCCAAACCAGAAAAAACCGAGGATCAGTTCAACAAGTATGTGAAAAACGCGAAAGTATGAGCCTGATGAGGGCAAATCCCAGACCTATTCCAGACATAACTTGCGTTATGCCCTAAAATATTCATCAAAACCAGGTTTAATTGACCGTTTCAGTGTGGTAACACTTTACAACGTGATCGAAACCAGAAAAAGCCAGGGATCTGTTCAACAAGTATGTGAAAAATGCGTAAGTATGACCCTGACGGGAGCAAATCCCAGACCTAACCTAGACCTAACATGCGTTATCCTCAAAAATATTGATCGAAACCAGGCTTAATCGACTCTTTCAGTGTGGTACCACATTACTACGTTATCCAAACCAGAAAAAACCTAGGATCTGTTCAAAAAGTATGTGAAGAATGCGAAAGTATGACCCTGATGAGGGCAAATCCTAGACCTAACCCAGACCTAACATACGTTATCCTCTAAAATATTTATCAAGACCAGGATTAATTGACTGTTTCAGTGTGGCATCACATTACTACCTGATCCAAACCAGTGGAAGAAAAGGATCTGGCCAACAAGAATGAGAAGTATGCGAAAGTATGACCCTGATGATGGCAAATCCCAGAACTAACCCAGACCTAACATGAATTATCCTCAAAAATATTGATCGAAACCAGCTTTAATCGACTGTTTCAGTGTGGTACCACATTACTACGTAATCCGAACCAGAAAAAACCCAGGATCTGTTCAACAAGTATGTGAAAAACGCGAAACTCCGAGCCTGATGAGGTCAAATCCCAGACCTAACCCAGACCTAACATGAATTATTCTCTAAAATATTGATCGAAACCAGGTTTAATCGACAGTTTCAGTGTGGTAATACATTACTACGTGATCCAAACCAGAAAAAATCCAGGATCTGTTCAACAAGTATGTGAAAAACGCGAAAGTCTGAGCCTGATGAGGGCAAATCCCAGAACTAACCCAGACATAACTTGCGTTATCCTCTAAAATACTTATCAAGACCAGGACTAATTGACTGTTTCAGTGTAGCATCACATTACTACGTGATCCAAACCAGTGGAAGCCCAGGATCTGGACAACAAGAATGAGAAATATGCGAAAGTATGAGCCTGATGATGGCAAATCCTAGACCTAACCCAGACTTAACATGAATTATTCTCTAAAATATTGATCGAAACCAGGTTTAATCGACTGTTTCAGTGTGGTACCACATTACTACGTGATCCGAACCTGAAAAAACCCAAGATCTGTTCAACAAGTATGTGAAGAATGCGAAAGTATGACCCTGATGAGGGCAAATCCCAGGCCTAACCTAGACCTAATTTGCGTTTTCCTATAAAATATTCATCGAAACCAGGTTTAATTGACTGTTTCAGTGTCGTACCGCATTACTACGTGATCCAATCCAGAAAAAGCCCAGGATCTAGCCATGAAGTATGAGAAATATGCGAAAGTATGAGCCTGACGAGGGCAAATCCCCGACCTAACCCAGACCTAAATTGCGTTATCCTCTAAAATATTGATCGAAACCAGGCTTAATCGACTCAATCAGTGTGGTACCACATTACTACGGTATCCAAACCAGAAAAAACCTAGGATCTGTTCAAACAGTATGTGAAGAATGCGAAAGTATGACCCTGATGAGGGCAAATCCTAGACCTAACCCAGACCTAACATGTGGTGTCCTCTAGAATATTCATCAAGACCAGGATTAATTGACTGTTTCAGTGTGGCATCACATTACAACGTGATCCAAACCAGTGGAGGCCCAGGATGTGGCCAACAAGAATGAGAAATATGCGAAAGTATGAGCCTGACGAGAGCAAATCCCAGACCTAACCGAGACCTAACATGCGTTATCCTCAAAAATATTGATCGAAACCTTGTTTAATCGACTGTTCCAGTGTGGTCAAATATTAATGCACGATCCAACCCAGAAAAAACCCAGGATCTGTTCAACAAGTATGTGAAAAATGCGAAAGTATGAACCTGATGAGGGCAAATCCCAGACCTATCCCAGACCTAACTTGCGTTGTCGTCTAAAATATTCATGGAAACCAGGTTTAAATGACTGTCTCAGTGTGGTACCACATTACTACGTGATCCAATCCAGAAAAAGTCCAGGATCTAGCCATCAAGAATGAGAAATATGCGAAAGTAAGAGCCTGACGAGTGCAAATCCCAGACCTAACCGAGACCTAACATGCGTTATCCTCAAAAATATTGATCGAAACCTTGTTTAATCGACTGTTTCAGTGTGGTACCACATTACTACGTGATCCGAACCAGAAAAAACCCAGGATCTGTTCAACAAGTATGTGAAAAACGCGAAAGTCTGAGCCTGATGAGGGCAAATCCCAGAACATACCCAGACATAACTTGCGTTATCCTCTAAAATATTTATCAAGACCAGGATTAATTGACTGTTTCAGTGTGGCATCACATTACTACGTGATCCAAACCAGTGGAAGAAAAGGATCTGGCCAACAAGAATGAGAAGTATGCGACAGTTTGAGCCTGATGATGGCACATCCCAGAACTAACCCAGACATAACTTGCGTTATCCTCAAAAATATTGATCGAAACCAGGTTTAATCGTCTGTTTCAGTGTGGTTCCACGTTACTACGTGATCCAAACCAGAAAAAGCCAGGGATCTGTTCAACAAGTATGTGAAAAATGCGTAAGTATGAGCCTGGCGAGAGCAAATCCCAGACCTAACCTAGACCTAACATGCGTTATCCTCAAAAATATTGATCGAAACCAGGCTTAATCGACTCTTTCAGTGTGGTACCACATTACTACGTTATCCAAACCAGAAAAAACCCAGGATCTGTTCAAAAAGTATGTGAAGAATGCGAAAGTATGACCCTGATGAGGGCAAATCCTAGACCTAACCCAGACCTAACATACGTTATCCTCTAAAATATTTATCAAGACCAGGTTTAATTGAATGCTTCAGTGTGGTACCACATTACTACGTGATCCGAACCAGAAAAAACCCAGGATCTGTTCAACAAGTATGGGAAGAATGCGAAAGTATGACCCTGATGAGGGCAAATCCCAGGCCAAACCTAGACCTAATTTGCGTTATCCTATAAAATATTGATCGAAACCAGGTTTAATTGACTGTTTCAGTGTGGTACCACATTACCACGTGATCCAATCCAGAAAAAGTCCAGGATCTAGCCATCAAGAGTGAGAAATATGCGAAAGTACGAGCCTCATGAGAGCAAATCCCAGACCTAACCCAAACCTAACATGAATTATTCTCTAAAATATTGATCGGAACCAGGCTTAATCGACTCTTTCAGTGTGGTACCACATTACTACGTTATCCAAACCAGAAAAAACCGAGGATCAGTACAACAAGTATGTGAAAAACGCGAAAGTATGAGCCTGATGAAGGCAAATCCCAGACCTAACCCAGACATAACTTGCGTTATCCCCTAAAATATTCATCAAAACCAGGTTTAATTGACCGTTTCAGTGTGGTAACACTTCACAACGTGATCGAAACCAGAAAAAGCCAGGGATCTGTTCAACAAGTATGTGAAAAATGCGAAACTCCGAGCCTGATGAGGTCAAATCCCAGACCTAACCCAGACCTAACATGAATTATTCTCTAAAATATTGATCGAAACCAGGTTTAATCGACAGTTTCAGTGTGGTAATACATTACTACGTGATCCAAACCAGAAAAAATCCAGGATCTGTTCAACAAGTATGTGAAAAACGCGAAAGTCTGAGCCTGATGAGGGCAAATCCCAGAACTAACCCAGACATAACTTGCGTTATCCTCTAAAATATTTATCAAGACCAGGACTAATTGACTGTTTCAGTGTAGCATCACATTACTACGTGATCCAAACCAGTGGAAGCCCAGGATCTGGACAACAAGAATGAGAAATATGCGAAAGTATGAGCCTGACGAGAGCAAATCCCAGACCTAACCGAGACCTAACATGCGTTATCCTCAAAAATATTGATCGAAACCTTGTTTAATCGACTGTTCCAGTGTGGTACCATATTAATGCACGATCCAACCCAGAAAAAACCCAGGATCTGTTCAACAAGTATGTGAAAAATGCGAAAGTATGAACCTGATGAGGGCAAATCCCAGACCTATCCCAGACCTAACTTGCGTTGTCGTCTAAAATATTCATGGAAACCAGGTTTAAATGACTGTCTCAGTGTGGTACCACATTACTACGTGATCCAATCCAGAAAAAGTCCAGGATCTAGCCATCAAGAATGAGAAATATGCGAAAGTAAGAGCCTGACGAGTGCAAATCCCAGACCTAACCGAGACCTAACATGCGTTATCCTCAAAAATATTGATCGAAACCTTGTTTAATCGACTGTTTCAGTGTGGTACCACATTACTACGTGATCCGAACCAGAAAAAACCCAGGATCTGTTCAACAAGTATGTGAAAAACGCGAAAGTATGAGCCTGATGATGGCAAATCCTAGACCTAACCCAGACCTAACATGAATTATTCTCTAAAATATTGATCGAAACCAGGTTTAATCGACTGTTTCAGTGTGGTACCACATTACTACGTGATCCGAACCTGAAAAAACCCAAGATCTGTTCAACAAGTATGTGAAGAATGCGAAAGTATGACCCTGATGAGGGCAAATCCCAGGCCTAACCTAGACCTAATTTGCGTTTTCCTATAAAATATTCATCGAAACCAGGTTTAATTGACTGTTTCAGTGTCGTACCGCATTACTACGTGATCCAATCCAGAAAAAGCCCAGGATCTAGCCATGAAGTATGAGAAATATGCGAAAGTATGAGCCTGACGAGGGCAAATCCCCGACCTAACCCAGACCTAAATTGCGTTATCCTCTAAAATATTGATCGAAACCAGGCTTAATCGACTCAATCAGTGTGGTACCACATTACTACGGTATCCAAACCAGAAAAAACCTAGGATCTGTTCAAACAGTATGTGAAGAATGCGAAAGTATGACCCTGATGAGGGCAAATCCTAGACCTAACCCAGACCTAACATGTGGTGTCCTCTAGAATATTCATCAAGACCAGGATTAATTGACTGTTTCAGTGTGGCATCACATTACAACGTGATCCAAACCAGTGGAGGCCCAGGATGTGGCCAACAAGAATGAGAAATATGCGAAAGTATGAGCCTGACGAGAGCAAATCCCAGACCTAACCGAGACCTAACATGCGTTATCCTCAAAAATATTGATCGAAACCTTGTTTAATCGACTGTTCCAGTGTGGTACCATATTAATGCACGATCCAACCCAGAAAAAACCCAGGATCTGTTCAACAAGTATGTGAAAAATGCGAAAGTATGAACCTGATGAGGGCAAATCCCAGACCTATCCCAGACCTAACTTGCGTTGTCGTCTAAAATATTCATGGAAACCAGGTTTAAATGACTGTCTCAGTGTGGTACCACATTACTACGTGATCCAATCCAGAAAAAGTCCAGGATCTAGCCATCAAGAATGAGAAATATGCGAAAGTAAGAGCCTGACGAGTGCAAATCCCAGACCTAACCGAGACCTAACATGCGTTATCCTCAAAAATATTGATCGAAACCTTGTTTAATCGACTGTTTCAGTGTGGTACCACATTACTACGTGATCCGAACCAGAAAAAACCCAGGATCTGTTCAACAAGTATGTGAAAAACGCGAAAGTCTGAGCCTGATGAGGGCAAATCCCAGAACATACCCAGACATAACTTGCGTTATCCTCTAAAATATTTATCAAGACCAGGATTAATTGACTGTTTCAGTGTGGCATCACATTACTACGTGATCCAAACCAGTGGAAGAAAAGGATCTGGCCAACAAGAATGAGAAGTATGCGACAGTTTGAGCCTGATGATGGCACATCCCAGAACTAACCCAGACATAACTTGCGTTATCCTCAAAAATATTGATCGAAACCAGGTTTAATCGTCTGTTTCAGTGTGGTTCCACGTTACTACGTGATCCAAACCAGAAAAAGCCAGGGATCTGTTCAACAAGTATGTGAAAAATGCGTAAGTATGAGCCTGGCGAGAGCAAATCCCAGACCTAACCTAGACCTAACATGCGTTATCCTCAAAAATATTGATCGAAACCAGGCTTAATCGACTCTTTCAGTGTGGTACCACATTACTACGTTATCCAAACCAGAAAAAACCCAGGATCTGTTCAAAAAGTATGTGAAGAATGCGAAAGTATGACCCTGATGAGGGCAAATCCTAGACCTAACCCAGACCTAACATACGTTATCCTCTAAAATATTTATCAAGACCAGGTTTAATTGAATGCTTCAGTGTGGTACCACATTACTACGTGATCCGAACCAGAAAAAACCCAGGATCTGTTCAACAAGTATGGGAAGAATGCGAAAGTATGACCCTGATGAGGGCAAATCCCAGGCCAAACCTAGACCTAATTTGCGTTATCCTATAAAATATTGATCGAAACCAGGTTTAATTGACTGTTTCAGTGTGGTACCACATTACCACGTGATCCAATCCAGAAAAAGTCCAGGATCTAGCCATCAAGAGTGAGAAATATGCGAAAGTACGAGCCTCATGAGAGCAAATCCCAGACCTAACCCAAACCTAACATGAATTATTCTCTAAAATATTGATCGGAACCAGGCTTAATCGACTCTTTCAGTGTGGTACCACATTACTACGTTATCCAAACCAGAAAAAACCGAGGATCAGTACAACAAGTATGTGAAAAACGCGAAAGTATGAGCCTGATGAAGGCAAATCCCAGACCTAACCCAGACATAACTTGCGTTATCCCCTAAAATATTCATCAAAACCAGGTTTAATTGACCGTTTCAGTGTGGTAACACTTCACAACGTGATCGAAACCAGAAAAAGCCAGGGATCTGTTCAACAAGTATGTGAAAAATGCGTAAGTATGAGCCTGACGAGAGCAAATCCCAGACCTAACCTAGACCTAACATGCGTTATCCTCAAAAATATTGATCGAAACCAGGCTTAATCGACACTTTCAATGTGGTACCACATTCCTACGTTATCCAAACCTGAAAGAACCTAGGATCTGTTCAAAAAGTATGTGAAGAATGCGAAAGTATGACCCTGATGAGGGCAAATCCTAGACCTAACCCAGACCTAACATACGCTATCCTCTAAAATATTTATCAAGACCAGGTTTAATTGAATGCTTCAGTGTGGTACCACATTACTACGTGATCCGAACCAGAAAAAACCCAGGATCTGTTCAACAAGTATGGGAAGAATGCGAAAGTATGACCCTGATGAGGGCAAATCCCAGGCCTAACCTAGACCTAATTTGCGTTATCCTATAAAATATTGATCGAAACCAGGTTTAATTGACTGTTTCAGTGTGGTACCACATTACTACGTGATCCAATCCAGAAAAAGCCCAGGATCTAGCCATGAAGTATGAGAAATATGCGAAAGTATGATCTTGACGAGGGCAAATCCCCGACCTAACCCAGACCTAACATGCGTTATCCTCTAAAATATTGACCGAAACCAGGTTTAATTGACTGTTTCTGAGCGGTACCACTTTACTACGTGGTCCAAACCAGAAAAAGCCCAGAATCTGGCCATCAAGTATGAGAAATATGCGTAAGTATGAGCCTGACGAGAGCAAATCCCAGACCTAACCTAGACCTAACATGCGTTATCCTCAAAAATATTGATCGAAACCAGGCTTAATCGACACTTTCAATGTGGTACCACATTCCTACGTTATCCAAACCAGAAAGAACCTAGGATCTGTTCAACAAGTATGAGAAAAATGCGAGAGTATGACCCTGATGAGGGCAAATCCCAGAACTATCCCAGACCTAACTTGCGTTGTCGTCTAAAATATTCATGGAAACCAGGTTTAAATGACTGTTTCAGTGTGGTACCACATTACTACGTGATCCAATCCAGAAAAAGTCCAGGATCTAGCCATCAAGAATGAGAAATATGCGAAAGTAAGAGCCTGACGAGAGCAAATCCCAGACCTAACCTAGACCTAACATGCGTTATCCTCAAAAATACTGATCGAAACCAGGTTTAATCGACTGTTTCAGTGTGGTACCACGTTACTACGTGATCCAAACCAGAAAAACCCAGAATCTGTTCAACAAGTATGTGAAAAACGCGAACGTCTGAGCCTGATCAGGGCAAATCCCAGAACTAACCCAGACCTAACATGCGTTATCCTCTAAAATATTTATCAGGACCAGGTTTAATTGGATGTTTCAGTGTGGTACCACATTACTACGTGATCCGAACCAGATAAAACCCAGGATCTGTTCTACAAGTATGTGAAAAACGCGAAAGTCTGAGCCTGATGAGGTCAAATCCCAGACCTAACCCAGAGCTAACATGAATTATTCTCTAAAATATTGATCGAAACCAGGATTAATCGACAGTTTCAGTGTCGTACGACATTACTACGTGATCCGAACCAGAAAAAACCCAGGATCTGTTCAACAAGTATGTGAAAAACGCGAAAGTATGAGCCTGATGAGGGCAAATCCCAGACCTATCCCAGACCTAACATACGTTATCCTCTAAAATATTTATCAAGACCAGGTTTAATCGACTGTTTCAGTGTGGTACCACATTACTACGTGATCCAAACCAGAAAAAACTCAGGATATGTTCAACAAGTATGTGAAGAATGCGAAAGTATGACCCTGATGAGGGCAAATCCAAGGCCTAACATAGACCTAATTTGCGTTATCCTATAAAATATTGATCAAAACCAGGTTTAATTGACTGTTTCAGTGTGGTACCACATTACTACGTGATCCAATCCAGAAAAAGCCCAGGATCTAGCCATGAAGTATGAGAAATATGCGAAAGTATGAGCCTGACGAGGGCAAATCCCCGACCTAACCCAGACCTAACATGAATTATTCTCTAAAATATTGATCGAAACCAGGCTTAATCGACTCCTTCAGTGTGGTACCACATTACTACGTTATCCAAACCAGAAAAAACCGAGGATCTGTTCAAAGAGTATGTGAAGAATGCGAAAGTATGACCCTGATGAGGGCAAATCCTAGACCTAACCCAGACCTAACATACGTTATCCTCTAAAATATTTATCAAGACCAGGTTTAATCGAATGTTTCAGTGTGGTACCACATTACTACGTGATCCAAACCAGAAAAAACTGAGGATCAGTTCAACAAGTATGTGAAAAACGCGAAAGTATGAGCCTGATGAGGGCAAATCCCAGACCTATCCCAGACATAACTTGCGTTATCCCCTAAAATATTCATCAAAACCAGGTTTAATTGACCGCTTCAGTGTGGTAACACTTCACAACGTGATCGAAACCAGAAAAAGCCAGGGATCTGTTCAACAAGTATGTGAAAAATGCGTAAGTATGAGCCTGACGAGAGCAAATCCCAGACCTAACCTAGACCTCACATGCGTTATCCTCTAAAATATTTATCAAGACCAGGTTTAATTGAATGTTTCAGTGTGGTACCACATTACAACGTGATCCGAACCAGAAGAAACCCAGGATCTGTTCAACAAGTATGTGAAGAATGCGAAAGTATGACCCTGATGAGGGCAAATCCCAGGCCTAACCTAGACCTAATTTGCGTTATCCTATAAAATATTGATCGAAACCAGGTTTAATTGACTGTTTCAGTGTGGTACCACATTACTACGTGATCCAATCCAGAAAAAGCCCAGGATCTAGCCATGAAGTATGAGAAATATGCGAAAGTATGAGCTTGACGAGGGCAAATCCCCGACCTAACCCAGACCTAACATGCGTTATCCTCTAAAATATTGACCGAAACCAGGTTTAATTGACTGTTTCTGAGTGGTACCATTTTACTACGTGGTCCAAACCAGAAAAAGCCCAGAATCTGGCCATCAAGTATGAGAAATATGCGAAAGTACGAGCCTCATGAGAGCAAATCCCAGACCTAACCCAGACCTAACATGAATTATTCTCTAAAATATTGATCGAAACCAGGTATAATCGACTGTTTCAGTGTGGTACCACATTACTACGTAATCCGAACCAGAAAAAACCCAGGATCTGTTCAACAAGTATGTGAAAAACGCGAAACTCCGAGCCTGATGAGGTCAAATCCCAGACCTAACCCAGACCTAACATGAATTATTCTCTAAAATATTGATCGAAACCAGGTTTAATCGACAGTTTCAGTGTGGTAATACATTACTACGTGATCCAAACCAGAAAAAATCCAGGATCTGTTCAACAAGTATGTGAAAAACGCGAAAGTCTGAGCCTGATGAGGGCAAATCCCAGAACTAACCCAGACATAACTTGCGTTATCCTCTAAAATATTTATCAAGACCAGGACTAATTGACTGTTTCAGTGTAGCATCACATTACTACGTGATCCAAACCAGTGGAAGCCCAGGATCTGGACAACAAGAATGAGAAATATGCGAAAGTATGAGCCTGATGATGGCAAATCCTAGACCTAACCCAGACCTAACATGAATTATTCTCTAAAATATTGATCGAAACCAGGTTTAATCGACTGTTTCAGTGTGGTACCACATTACTACGTGATCCGAACCTGAAAAAACCCAAGATCTGTTCAACAAGTATGTGAAGAATGCGAAAGTATGACCCTGATGAGGGCAAATCCCAGGCCTAACCTAGACCTAATTTGCGTTTTCCTATAAAATATTCATCGAAACCAGGTTTAATTGACTGTTTCAGTGTGGTACCGCATTACTACGTGATCCAATCCAGAAAAAGCCCAGGATCTAGCCATGAAGTATGAGAAATATGCGAAAGTATGAGCCTGACGGGGGCAAATCCCCGACCTAACCCAGACCTAAATTGCGTTATCCTCTAAAATATTGATCGAAACCAGGCTTAATCGACTCAATCAGTGTGGTACCACATTACTACGGTATCCAAACCAGAAAAAACCTAGGATCTGTTCAAACAGTATGTGAAGAATGCGAAAGTATGACCCTGATGAGGGCAAATCCTAGACCTAACCCAGACCTAACATGTGGTGTCCTCTAGAATATTCATCAAGACCAGGATTAATTGACTGTTTCAGTGTGGCATCACATTACAACGTGATCCAAACCAGTGGAGGCCCAGGATGTGGCCAACAAGAATGAGAAATATGCGAAAGTATGAGCCTGACGAGAGCAAATCCCAGACCTAACCGAGACCTAACATGCGTTATCCTCAAAAATATTGATCGAAACCTTGTTTAATCGACTGTTCCAGTGTGGTACCATATTAATGCACGATCCAACCCAGAAAAAACCCAGGATCTGTTCAACAAGTATGTGAAAAATGCGAAAGTATGAACCTGATGAGGGCAAATCCCAGACCTATCCCAGACCTAACTTGCGTTGTCGTCTAAAATATTTATCAAGACCAGGATTAATTGACTGTTTCAGTGTGGCATCACATTACTACGTGATCCAAACCAGTGGAAGAAAAGGATCTGGCCAACAAGAATGAGAAGTATGCGAAAGTTTGAGCCTGATGATGGCACATCCCAGAACTAACCCAGACATAACTTGCGTTATCCTCAAAAATATTGATCGAAACCAGGTTTAATCGTCTGTTTCAGTGTGGTTCCACGTTACTACGTGATCCAAACCAGAAAAAGCCAGGGATCTGTTCAACAAGTATGTGAAAAATGCGTAAGTATGAGCCTGGCGAGAGCAAATCCCAGACCTAACCTAGACCTAACATGCGTTATCCTCAAAAATATTGATCGAAACCAGGCTTAATCGACTCTTTCAGTGTGGTACCACATTACTACGTTATCCAAACCAGAAAAAACCCAGGATCTGTTCAACAAGTATGTGAAGAATGCGAAAGTATGACCCTGATGAGGGCAAATCCCAGGCCTAACCTAGACCTAATTTGCGTTATCCTATAAAATATTGATCGAAACCAGGTTTAATTGACTGTTTCAGTGTGGTACCACATTACTACGTGATCCAATCCAGAAAAAGCCCAGGATCTAGCCATGAAGTATGAGAAATATGCGAAAGTATGATCTTGACGAGGGCAAATCCCCGACCTAACCCAGACCTAACATGCGTTATCCTCTAAAATATTGACCGAAACCAGGTTTAATTGACTGTTTCTGAGCGGTACCACTTTACTACGTGGCCCAAACCAGAAAAAGCCCAGAATCTGGCCATCAAGTATGAGAAATATGCGTAAGTATGAGCCTGACGAGAGCAAATCCCAGACCTAACCTAGACCTAACATGCGTTATCCTCAAAAATATTGATCGAAACCAGGCTTAATCGACACTTTCAATGTGGTACCACATTCCTACGTTATCCAAACCAGAAAGAACCTAGGATCTGTTCAACAAGTATGAGAAAAATGCGAGAGTATGACCCTGATGAGGGCAAATCCCAGAACTATCCCAGACCTAACTTGCGTTGTCGTCTAAAATATTCATGGAAACCAGGTTTAAATGACTGTTTCAGTGTGGTACCACATTACAACGTGATCCAATCCAGAAAAAGTCCAGGATCTAGCCATCAAGAATGAGAAATATGCGAAAGTAAGAGCCTGACGAGAGCAAATCCCAGACCTAACCTAGACCTAACATGCGTTATCCTCAAAAATACTGATCGAAACCAGGTTTAATCGACTGTTTCAGTGTGGTACCACGTTACTACGTGATCCAAACCAGAAAAACCCAGAATCTGTTCAACAAGTATGTGAAAAACGCGAACGTCTGAGCCTGATCAGGGCAAATCCCAGAACTAACCCAGACCTAACATGCGTTATCCTCTAAAATATTTATCAGGACCAGGTTTAATTGGATGTTTCAGTGTGGTACCACATTACTACGTGATCCGAACCAGATAAAACCCAGGATCTGTTCTACAAGTATGTGAAAAACGCGAAAGTCTGAGCCTGATGAGGTCAAATCCCAGACCTAACCCAGAGCTAACATGAATTATTCTCTAAAATATTGATCGAAACCAGGATTAATCGACAGTTTCAGTGTCGTACGACATTACTACGTGATCCGAACCAGAAAAAACCCAGGATCTGTTCAACAAGTATGTGAAAAACGCGAAAGTATGAGCCTGATGAGGGCAAATCCCAGACCTATCCCAGACCTAACATACGTTATCCTCTAAAATATTTATCAAGACCAGGTTTAATCGACTGTTTCAGTGTGGTACCACATTACTACGTGATCCAAACCAGAAAAAACTCAGGATATGTTCAACAAGTATGTGAAGAATGCGAAAGTATGACCCTGATGAGGGCAAATCCAAGGCCTAACATAGACCTAATTTGCGTTATCCTATAAAATATTTATCAAGACAAGGTTTAATTGAATGTTTCAGTGTGGTACCACATTACTACGTGATCCGAACCAGAAAAAACTCAGGATATGTTCAACAAGTATGTGAAGAATGCGAAAGTATGACCCTGATGAGGGCAAATCCTAGACCTAACACAGACCTAACATGAATTATTCTCTAAAATATTGATCGAAACCAGGTTTAATCGACTGTTTCAGTGTGGTACCACATTACTACGTGATCCAAACCAGAAAGAACCTAGGATCTGTTCAACAAGTATGAGAAAAATGCGAGAGTATGACCCTGATGAGGACAAATCCCAGAACTATCCCAGACCTAACATGAATTATTCTCTAAAATATTGATCGAAACCAGGCTTAATCGACTCCTTCAGTGTGGTACCACATTACTACGTTATCCAAACCAGAAAAAACCGAGGATCTGTTCAAAGAGTATGTGAAGAATGCGAAAGTATGACCCTGATGAGGGCAAATCCTAGACCTAACCCAGACCTAACATACGTTATCCTCTAAAATATTTATCAAGACCAGGTTTAATCGACTGTTTCAGTGTGGTACCACATTACTACGTGATCCAAACCAGAAAAAACTGAGGATCAGTTCAACAAGTATGTGAAAAACGCGAAAGTATGAGCCTGATGAGGGCAAATCCCAGACCTATCCCAGACATAACTTGCGTTATCCCCTAAAATATTCATCAAAACCAGGTTTAATTGACCGCTTCAGTGTGGTAACACTTCACAACGTGATCGAAACCAGAAAAAGCCAGGGATCTGTTCAACAAGTATGCGAAAAATGCGTAAGTATGAGCCTGACGAGAGCAAATCCCAGACCTAACCTAGACCTCACATGCGTTATCCTCTAAAATATTTATCAAGACCAGGTTTAATTGAATGTTTCAGTGTGGTACCACATTACAACGTGATCCGAACCAGAAGAAACCCAGGATCTGTTCAACAAGTATGTGAAGAATGCGAAAGTATGACCCTGATGAGGGCAAATCCCAGGCCTAACCTAGACCTAATTTGCGTTATCCTATAAAATATTGATCGAAACCAGGTTTAAATGACTGTTTCAGTGTGGTACCACATTACTACGTGATCCAATCCAGAAAAAGCCCAGGATCTAGCCATGAAGTATGAGAAATATGCGAAAGTATGAGCTTGACGAGGGCAAATCCCCGACCTAACCCAGACCTAACATGCGTTATCCTCTAAAATATTGACCGAAACCAGGTTTAATTGACTGTTTCTGAGTGGTACCATTTTACTACGTGGTCCAAACCAGAAAAAGCCCAGAATCTGGCCATCAAGTATGAGAAATATGCGAAAGTACGAGCCTCATGAGAGCAAATCCCAGACCTAACCCAGACCTAACATGAATTATTCTCTAAAATATTGATCGAAACCAGGTATAATCGACTGTTTCAGTGTGGTACCACATTACTACGTAATCCGAACCAGAAAAAACCCAGGATCTGTTCAACAAGTATGTGAAAAACGCGAAACTCCGAGCCTGATGAGGTCAAATCCCAGACCTAACCCAGACCTAACATGAATTATTCTCTAAAATATTGATCGAAACCAGGTTTAATCGACAGTTTCAGTGTGGTAATACATTACTACGTGATCCAAACCAGAAAAAATCCAGGATCTGTTCAACTAGTATGTGAAAAACGCGAAAGTCTGAGCCTGATGAGGGCAAATCCCAGAACTAACCCAGACATAACTTGCGTTATCCTCTAAAATATTTATCAAGACCAGGACTAATTGACTGTTTCAGTGTAGCATCACATTACTACGTGATCCAAACCAGTGGAAGCCCAGGATCTGGACAACAAGAATGAGAAATATGCGAAAGTATGAGCCTGATGATGGCAAATCCTAGACCTAACACAGACCTAACATGAATTATTCTCTAAAATATTGATCGAAACCAGGTTTAATCGACTGTTTCAGTGTGGTACCACATTACTACGTGATCCAAACCAGAAAGAACCTAGGATCTGTTCAACAAGTATGAGAAAAATGCGAGAGTATGACCCTGATGAGGGCAAATCCCAGAACTATCCCAGACCTAACTTGCGTTGTCGTCTAAAATATTCATGGAAACCAGGTTTAAATGACTGTTTCAGTGTGGTACCACATTACTACGTGATCCAATCCAGAAAAAGTCCAGGATCTAGCCATCAAGAATGAGAAATATGCGAAAGTAAGAGCCTGACGAGAGCAAATCCCAGACCTAACCTAGACCTAACATGCGTTATCCTCAAAAATACTGATCGAAACCAGGTTTAATCGACTGTTTCAGTGTGGTACCACGTTACTACGTGATCCAAACCAGAAAAACCCAGAATCTGTTCAACAAGTATGTGAAAAACGCGAACGTCTGAGCCTGATCAGGGCAAATCCCAGAACTAACCCAGACCTAACATGCGTTATCCTCTAAAATATTTATCAGGACCAGGTTTAATTGGATGTTTCAGTGTGGTACCACATTACTACGTGATCCGAACCAGATAAAACCCAGGATCTGTTCTACAAGTATGTGAAAAACGCGAAAGTCTGAGCCTGATGAGGTCAAATCCCAGACCTAACCCAGAGCTAACATGAATTATTCTCTAAAATATTGATCGAAACCAGGATTAATCGACAGTTTCAGTGTCGTACGACATTACTACGTGATCCGAACCAGAAAAAACCCAGGATCTGTTCAACAAGTATGTGAAAAACGCGAAAGTATGAGCCTGATGAGGGCAAATCCCAGACCTATCCCAGACCTAACATACGTTTTCCTCTAAAATATTTATCAAGACCAGGTTTAATCGACTGTTTCAGTGTGGTACCACATTACTACGTGATCCAAACCAGAAAAAACTCAGGATATGTTCAACAAGTATGTGAAGAATGCGAAAGTATGACCCTGATGAGGGCAAATCCAAGGCCTAACATAGACCTAATTTGCGTTATCCAATAAAATATTTATCAAGACAAGGTTTAATTGAATGTTTCAGTGTGGTACCACATTACTACATGATCCGAACCAGAAAAAACTCAGGATATGTTCAACAAGTATGTGAAGAATGCGAGAGTATGACCCTGATGAGGGCAAATCCAAGGCCTAACATAGACCTAATTTGCGTTATCCTATAAAATATTGATCAAAACCAGGTTTAATTGACTGTTTCAGTGTGGTACCACATTACTACGTGATCCAATCCAGAAAAAGCCCAGGATCTAGCCATGAAGTATGAGAAATATGCGAAAGTATGAGCCTGACGAGGGCAAATCCCCGACCTAACCCAGACCTAACATGAATTATTCTCTAAAATATTGATCGAAACCAGGCTTAATCGACTCCTTCAGTGTGGTACCACATTACTACGTTATCCAAACCAGAAAAAACCGAGGATCTGTTCAAAGAGTATGTGAAGAATGCGAAAGTATGACCCTGATGAGGGCAAATCCTAGACCTAACCCAGACCTAACATACGTTATCCTCTAAAATATTTATCAAGACCAGGTTTAATCGAATGTTTCAGTGTGGTACCACATTACTACGTGATCCAAACCAGAAAAAACTGAGGATCAGTTCAACAAGTATGTGAAAAACGCGAAAGTATGAGCCTGATGAGGGCAAATCCCAGACCTATCCCAGACATAACTTGCGTTATCCCCTAAAATATTCATCAAAACCAGGTTTAATTGACCGCTTCAGTGTGGTAACACTTCACAACGTGATCGAAACCAGAAAAAGCCAGGGATCTGTTCAACAAGTATGTGAAAAATGCGTAAGTATGAGCCTGACGAGAGCAAATCCCAGACCTAACCTAGACCTCACATGCGTTATCCTCTAAAATATTTATCAAGACCAGGTTTAATTGAATGTTTCAGTGTGGTACCACATTACAACGTGATCCGAACCAGAAGAAACCCAGGATCTGTTCAACAAGTATGTGAAGAATGCGAAAGTATGACCCTGATGAGGGCAAATCCCAGGCCTAACCTAGACCTAATTTGCGTTATCCTATAAAATATTGATCGAAACCAGGTTTAATTGACTGTTTCAGTGTGGTACCACATTACTACGTGATCCAATCCAGAAAAAGCCCAGGATCTAGCCATGAAGTATGAGAAATATGCGAAAGTATGAGCTTGACGAGGGCAAATCCCCGACCTAACCCAGACCTAACATGCGTTATCCTCTAAAATATTGACCGAAACCAGGTTTAATTGACTGTTTCTGAGTGGTACCATTTTACTACGTGGTCCAAACCAGAAAAAGCCCAGAATCTGGCCATCAAGTATGAGAAATATGCGAAAGTACGAGCCTCATGAGAGCAAATCCCAGACCTAACCCAGACCTAACATGAATTATTCTCTAAAATATTGATCGAAACCAGGTTTAATCGACAGTTTCAGTGTGGTAATACATTACTACGTGATCCAAACCAGAAAAAATCCAGGATCTGTTCATCAAGTATGTGAAAAACGCGAAAGTCTGAGCCTGATGAGGGCAAATCCCAGAACTAACCCAGACATAACTTGCGTTATCCTCTAAAATATTTATCAAGACCAGGACTAATTGACTGTTTCAGTGTAGCATCACATTACTACGTGATCCAAACCAGTGGAAGCCCAGGATCTGGACAACAAGAATGAGAAATATGCGAAAGTATGAGCCTGATGATGGCAAATCCTAGACCTAACCCAGACCTAACATGAATTATTCTCTAAAATATTGATCGAAACCAGGTTTAATCGACTGTTTCAGTGTGGTACCACATTACTACGTGATCCGAACCTTAAAAAACCCAAGATCTGTTCAACAAGTATGTGAAGAATGCGAAAGTATGACCCTGATGAGGGCAAATCCCAGGCCTAACCTAGACCTAATTTGCGTTTTCCTATAAAATATTCATCGAAACCAGGTTTAATTGACTGTTTCAGTGTGGTACCGCATTACTACGTGATCCAATCCAGAAAAAGCCCAGGATCTAGCCATGAAGTATGAGAAATATGCGAAAGTATGAGCCTGACGGGGGCAAATCCCCGACCTAACCCAGACCTAAATTGCGTTATCCTCTAAAATATTGATCGAAACCAGGCTTAATCGACTCAATCAGTGTGGTACCACATTACTACGGTATCCAAACCAGAAAAAACCTAGGATCTGTTCAAACAGTATGTGAAGAATGCGAAAGTATGACCCTGATGAGGGCAAATCCTAGACCTAACCCAGACCTAACATGTGGTGTCCTCTAGAATATTCATCAAGACCAGGATTAATTGACTGTTTCAGTGTGGCATCACATTACAACGTGATCCAAACCAGTGGAGGCCCAGGATGTGGCCAACAAGAATGAGAAATATGCGAAAGTATGAGCCTGACGAGAGCAAATCCCAGACCTAACCGAGACCTAACATGCGTTATCCTCAAAAATATTGATCGAAACCTTGTTTAATCGACTGTTCCAGTGTGGTACCATATTAATGCACGATCCAACCCAGAAAAAACCCAGGATCTGTTCAACAAGTATGTGAAAAATGCGAAAGTATGAACCTGATGAGGGCAAATCCCAGACCTATCCCAGACCTAACTTGCGTTGTCGTCTAAAATATTCATGGAAACCAGGTTTAAATGACTGTCTCAGTGTGGTACCACATTACTACGTGATCCAATCCAGAAAAAGTCCAGGATCTAGCCATCAAGAATGAGAAATATGCGAAAGTAAGAGCCTGACGAGTGCAAATCCCAGACCTAACCGAGACCTAACATGCGTTATCCTCAAAAATATTGATCGAAACCTTGTTTAATCGACTGTTTCAGTGTGGTACCACATTACTACGTGATCCGAACCAGAAAAAACCCAGGATCTGTTCAACAATTATGTGAAAAACGCGAAAGTCTGAGCCTGATGAGGGCAAATCCCAGAACATACCCAGACATAACTTGCGTTATCCTCTAAAATATTTATCAAGACCAGGATTAATTGACTGTTTCAGTGTGGCATCACATTACTACGTGATCCAAACCAGTGGAAGAAAAGGATCTGGCCAACAAGAATGAGAAGTATGCGAAAGTTTGAGCCTGATGATGGCACATCCCAGAACTAACCCAGACATAACTTGCGTTATCCTCAAAAATATTGATCGAAACCAGGTTTAATCGTCTGTTTCAGTGTGGTTCCACGTTACTACGTGATCCAAACCAGAAAAAGCCAGGGATCTGTTCAACAAGTATGTGAAAAATGCGTAAGTATGAGCCTGGCGAGAGCAAATCCCAGACCTAACCTAGACCTAACATGCGTTATCCTCAAAAATATTGATCGAAACCAGGCTTAATCGACTCTTTCAGTGTGGTACCACATTACTACGTTATCCAAACCAGAAAAAACCCAGGATCTGTTCAAAAAGTATGTGAAGAATGCGAAAGTATGACCCTGATGAGGGCAAATCCTAGACCTAACCCAGACCTAACATACGTTATCCTCTAAAATATTTATCAAGACCAGGTTTAATTGAATGCTTCAGTGTGGTACCACATTACTACGTGATCCGAACCAGAAAAAACCCAGGATCTGTTCAACAAGTATGGGAAGAATGCGAAAGTATGACCCTGATGAGGGCAAATCCCAGGCCAAACCTAGACCTAATTTGCGTTATCCTATAAAATATTGATCGAAACCAGGTTTAATTGACTGTTTCAGTGTGGTACCACATTACCACGTGATCCAATCCAGAAAAAGTCCAGGATCTAGCCATCAAGAGTGAGAAATATGCGAAAGTACGAGCCACATGAGAGCAAATCCCAGACCTAACCCAAACCTAACATGAATTATTCTCTAAAATATTGATCGGAACCAGGCTTAATCGACTCTTTCAGTGTGGTACCACATTACTACGTTATCCAAACCAGAAAAAACCGAGGATCAGTACAACAAGTATGTGAAAAACGCGAAAGTATGAGCCTGATGAGGGCAAATCCCAGACCTAACCCAGACATAACTTGCGTTATCCCCTAAAATATTCATCAAAACCAGGTTTAATTGACCGTTTCAGTGTGGTAACACTTCACAACGTGATCGAAACCAGAAAAAGCCAGGGATCTGTTCAACAAGTATGTGAAAAATGCGTAAGTATGAGCCTGACGAGAGCAAATCCCAGACCTAACCTAGACCTAACATGCGTTATCCTCAAAAATATTGATCGAAACCAGGCTTAATCGACACTTTCAATGTGGTACCACATTCCTACGTTATCCAAACCTGAAAGAACCTAGGATCTGTTCAAAAAGTATGTGAAGAATGCGAAAGTATGACCCTGATGAGGGCAAATCCTAGACCTAACCCAGACCTAACATACGCTATCCTCTAAAATATTTATCAAGACCAGGTTTAATTGAATGTTTCAGTTACGTGATCCGAACCAGAAAAAACCCAGGATCTGTTCAACAAGTATGTGAAGAATGCGAAAGTATGACCCTGATGAGGGCAAATCCCAGGCCTAACCTAGACCTAATTTGCGTTATCCTATAAAATATTGATCGAAACCAGGTTTAATTGACTGTTTCAGTGTGGTACCACATTACTACGTGATCCAATCCAGAAAAAGCCCAGGATCTAGCCATGAAGTATGAGAAATATGCGAAAGTATGATCTTGACGAGGGCAAATCCCCGACCTAACCCAGACCTAACATGCGTTATCCTCTAAAATATTGACCGAAACCAGGTTTAATTGACTGTTTCTGAGCGGTACCACTTTACTACGTGGCCCAAACCAGAAAAAGCCCAGAATCTGGCCATCAAGTATGAGAAATATGCGTAAGTATGAGCCTGACGAGAGCAAATCCCAGACCTAACCTAGACCTAACATGCGTTATCCTCAAAAATATTGATCGAAACCAGGCTTAATCGACACTTTCAATGTGGTACCACATTCCTACGTTATCCAAACCAGAAAGAACCTAGGATCTGTTCAACAAGTATGAGAAAAATGCGAGAGTATGACCCTGATGAGGGCAAATCCCAGAACTATCCCAGACCTAACTTGCGTTGTCGTCTAAAATATTCATGGAAACCAGGTTTAAATGACTGTTTCAGTGTGGTACCACATTACTACGTGATCCAATCCAGAAAAAGTCCAGGATCTAGCCATCAAGAATGAGAAATATGCGAAAGTAAGAGCCTGACGAGAGCAAATCCCAGACCTAACCTAGACCTAACATGCGTTATCCTCAAAAATACTGATCGAAACCAGGTTTAATCGACTGTTTCAGTGTGGTACCACGTTACTACGTGATCCAAACCAGAAAAACCCAGAATCTGTTCAACAAGTATGTGAAAAACGCGAACGTCTGAGCCTGATCAGGG
Source organism: Colletes latitarsis (assembly GCF_051014445.1). Classification (NCBI taxonomy): domain Eukaryota; kingdom Metazoa; phylum Arthropoda; class Insecta; order Hymenoptera; family Colletidae; genus Colletes; species Colletes latitarsis. The sequence continues at coordinate 536,802 of NC_135142.1, forward strand.
CAAATCCCAGAACTAACCCAGACCTAACATGCGTTATCCTCTAAAATATTTATCAGGACCAGGTTTAATTGGATGTTTCAGTGTGGTACCACATTACTACGTGATCCGAACCAGATAAAACGCAGGATCTGTTCTACAAGTATGTGAAAAACGCGAAAGTCTGAGCCTGATGAGGTCAAATCCCAGACCTAACCCAGAGCTAACATGAATTATTCTCTAAAATATTGATCGAAACCAGGATTAATCGACAGTTTCAGTGTCGTACGACATTACTACGTGATCCGAACCAGAAAAAACCCAGGATCTGTTCAACAAGTATGTGAAAAACGCGAAAGTATGAGCCTGATGAGGGCAAATCCCAGACCTATCCCAGACCTAACATACGTTATCCTCTAAAATATTTATCAAGACCAGGTTTAATCGACTGTTTCAGTGTGGTACCACATTACTACGTGATCCAAACCAGAAAAAACTCAGGATATGTTCAACAAGTATGTGAAGAATGCGAAAGTATGACCCTGATGAGGGCAAATCCAAGGCCTAACATAGACCTAATTTGCGTTATCCTATAAAATATTTATCAAGACAAGGTTTAATTGAATGTTTCAGTGTGGTACCACATTACTACGTGATCCGAACCAGAAAAAACTCAGGATATGTTCAACAAGTATGTGAAGAATGCGAAAGTATGACCCTGATGAGGGCAAATCCTAGACCTAACACAGACCTAACATGAATTATTCTCTAAAATATTGATCGAAACCAGGTTTAATCGACTGTTTCAGTGTGGTACCACATTACTACGTGATCCAAACCAGAAAGAACCTAGGATCTGTTCAACAAGTATGAGAAAAATGCGAGAGTATGACCCTGATGAGGGCAAATCCCAGAACTATCCCAGACCTAACATGAATTATTCTCTAAAATATTGATCGAAACCAGGCTTAATCGACTCCTTCAGTGTGGTACCACATTACTACGTTATCCAAACCAGAAAAAACCGAGGATCTGTTCAAAGAGTATGTGAAGAATGCGAAAGTATGACCCTGATGAGGGCAAATCCTAGACCTAACCCAGACCTAACATACGTTATCCTCTAAAATATTTATCAAGACCAGGTTTAATCGACTGTTTCAGTGTGGTACCACATTACTACGTGATCCAAACCAGAAAAAACTGAGGATCAGTTCAACAAGTATGTGAAAAACGCGAAAGTATGAGCCTGATGAGGGCAAATCCCAGACCTATCCCAGACATAACTTGCGTTATCCCCTAAAATATTCATCAAAACCAGGTTTAATTGACCGCTTCAGTGTGGTAACACTTCACAACGTGATCGAAACCAGAAAAAGCCAGGGATCTGTTCAACAAGTATGCGAAAAATGCGTAAGTATGAGCCTGACGAGAGCAAATCCCAGACCTAACCTAGACCTCACATGCGTTATCCTCTAAAATATTTATCAAGACCAGGTTTAATTGAATGTTTCAGTGTGGTACCACATTACAACGTGATCCGAACCAGAAGAAACCCAGGATCTGTTCAACAAGTATGTGAAGAATGCGAAAGTATGACCCTGATGAGGGCAAATCCCAGGCCTAACCTAGACCTAATTTGCGTTATCCTATAAAATATTGATCGAAACCAGGTTTAAATGACTGTTTCAGTGTGGTACCACATTACTACGTGATCCAATCCAGAAAAAGCCCAGGATCTAGCCATGAAGTATGAGAAATATGCGAAAGTATGAGCTTGACGAGGGCAAATCCCCGACCTAACCCAGACCTAACATGCGTTATCCTCTAAAATATTGACCGAAACCAGGTTTAATTGACTGTTTCTGAGTGGTACCATTTTACTACGTGGTCCAAACCAGAAAAAGCCCAGAATCTGGCCATCAAGTATGAGAAATATGCGAAAGTACGAGCCTCATGAGAGCAAATCCCAGACCTAACCCAGACCTAACATGAATTATTCTCTAAAATATTGATCGAAACCAGGTATAATCGACTGTTTCAGTGTGGTACCACATTACTACGTAATCCGAACCAGAAAAAACCCAGGATCTGTTCAACAAGTATGTGAAAAACGCGAAACTCCGAGCCTGATGAGGTCAAATCCCAGACCTAACCCAGACCTAACATGAATTATTCTCTAAAATATTGATCGAAACCAGGTTTAATCGACAGTTTCAGTGTGGTAATACATTACTACGTGATCCAAACCAGAAAAAATCCAGGATCTGTTCAACAAGTATGTGAAAAACGCGAAAGTCTGAGCCTGATGAGGGCAAATCCCAGAACTAACCCAGACATAACTTGCGTTATCCTCTAAAATATTTATCAAGACCAGGACTAATTGACTGTTTCAGTGTAGCATCACATTACTACGTGATCCAAACCAGTGGAAGCCCAGGATCTGGACAACAAGAATGAGAAATATGCGAAAGTATGAGCCTGATGATGGCAAATCCTAGACCTAACACAGACCTAACATGAATTATTCTCTAAAATATTGATCGAAACCAGGTTTAATCGACTGTTTCAGTGTGGTACCACATTACTACGTGATCCAAACCAGAAAGAACCTAGGATCTGTTCAACAAGTATGAGAAAAATGCGAGAGTATGACCCTGATGAGGGCAAATCCCAGAACTATCCCAGACCTAACTTGCGTTGTCGTCTAAAATATTCATGGAAACCAGGTTTAAATGACTGTTTCAGTGTGGTACCACATTACTACGTGATCCAATCCAGAAAAAGTCCAGGATCTAGCCATCAAGAATGAGAAATATGCGAAAGTAAGAGCCTGACGAGAGCAAATCCCAGACCTAACCTAGACCTAACATGCGTTATCCTCAAAAATACTGATCGAAACCAGGTTTAATCGACTGTTTCAGTGTGGTACCACGTTACTACGTGATCCAAACCAGAAAAACCCAGAATCTGTTCAACAAGTATGTGAAAAACGCGAACGTCTGAGCCTGATCAGGGCAAATCCCAGAACTAACCCAGACCTAACATGCGTTATCCTCTAAAATATTTATCAGGACCAGGTTTAATTGGATGTTTCAGTGTGGTACCACATTACTACGTGATCCGAACCAGATAAAACCCAGGATCTGTTCTACAAGTATGTGAAAAACGCGAAAGTCTGAGCCTGATGAGGTCAAATCCCAGACCAAACCCAGAGCTAACATGAATTATTCTCTAAAATATTGATCGAAACCAGGATTAATCGACAGTTTCAGTGTCGTACGACATTACTACGTGATCCGAACCAGAAAAAACCCAGGATCTGTTCAACAAGTATGTGAAAAACGCGAAAGTATGAGCCTGATGAGGGCAAATCCCAGACCTATCCCAGACCTAACATACGTTTTCCTCTAAAATATTTATCAAGACCAGGTTTAATCGACTGTTTCAGTGTGGTACCACATTACTACGTGACCCAAACCAGAAAAAACTCAGGATATGTTCAACAAGTATGTGAAGAATGCGAAAGTATGACCCTGATGAGGGCAAATCCAAGGCCTAACATAGACCTAATTTGCGTTATCCAATAAAATATTTATCAAGACAAGGTTTAATTGAATGTTTCAGTGTGGTACCACGTTACTACATGATCCGAACCAGAAAAAACTCAGGATATGTTCAACAAGTATGTGAAGAATGCGAAAGTATGACCCTGATGAGGGCAAATCCAAGGCCTAACATAGACCTAATTTGCGTTATCCTATAAAATATTGATCAAAACCAGGTTTAATTGACTGTTTCAGTGTGGTACCACATTACTACGTGATCCAATCCAGAAAAAGCCCAGGATCTAGCCATGAAGTATGAGAAATATGCGAAAGTATGAGCCTGACGAGGGCAAATCCCCGACCTAACCCAGACCTAACATGAATTATTCTCTAAAATATTGATCGAAACCAGGCTTAATCGACTCCTTCAGTGTGGTACCACATTACTACGTTATCCAAACCAGAAAAAACCGAGGATCTGTTCAAAGAGTATGTGAAGAATGCGAAAGTATGACCCTGATGAGGGCAAATCCTAGACCTAACCCAGACCTAACATACGTTATCCTCTAAAATATTTATCAAGACCAGGTTTAATCGACTGTTTCAGTGTGGTACCACATTACTACGTGATCCAAACCAGAAAAAACTGAGGATGAGTTCAACAAGTATGTGAAAAACGCGAAAGTATGAGCCTGATGAGGGCAAATCCCAGACCTATCCCAGACATAACTTGCGTTATCCCCTAAAATATTCATCAAAACCAGGTTTAATTGACCGCTTCAGTGTGGTAACACTTCACAACGTGATCGAAACCAGAAAAAGCCAGGGATCTGTTCAACAAGTATGTGAAAAATGCGTAAGTATGAGCCTGACGAGAGCAAATCCCAGACCTAACCTAGACCTCACATGCGTTACCCTCTAAAATATTTATCAAGACCAGGTTTAATTGAATGTTTCAGTGTGGTACCACATTACAACGTGATCCGAACCAGAAGAAACCCAGGATCTGTTCAACAAGTATGTGAAGAATGCGAAAGTATGACCCTGATGAGGGCAAATCCCAGGCCTAACCTAGACCTAATTTGCGTTATCCTATAAAATATTGATCGAAACCAGGTTTAATTGACTGTTTCAGTGTGGTACCACATTACTACGTGATCCAATCCAGAAAAAGCCCAGGATCTAGCCATGAAGTATGAGAAATATGCGAAAGTATGAGCTTGACGAGGGCAAATCCCCGACCTAACCCAGACCTAACATGCGTTATCCTCTAAAATATTGACCGAAACCAGGTTTAATTGACTGTTTCTGAGTGGTACCATTTTACTACGTGGTCCAAACCAGAAAAAGCCCAGAATCTGGCCATCAAGTATGAGAAATATGCGAAAGTACGAGCCTCATGAGAGCAAATCCCAGACCTAACCCAGACCTAACATGAATTATTCTCTAAAATATTGATCGAAACCAGGTATAATCGACTGTTTCAGTGTGGTACCACATTACTACGTAATCCGAACCAGAAAAAACCCAGGATCTGTTCAACAAGTATGTGAAAAACGCGAAACTCCGAGCCTGATGAGGTCAAATCCCAGACCTAACCCAGACCTAACATGAATTATTCTCTAAAATATTGATCGAAACCAGGTTTAATCGACAGTTTCAGTGTGGTAATACATTACTACGTGATCCAAACCAGAAAAAATCCAGGATCTGTTCAACAAGTATGTGAAAAACGCGAAAGTCTGAGCCTGATGAGGGCAAATCCCAGAACTAACCCAGACATAACTTGCGTTATCCTCTAAAATATTTATCAAGACCAGGACTAATTGACTGTTTCAGTGTAGCATCACATTACTACGTGATCCAAACCAGTGGAAGCCCAGGATCTGGACAACAAGAATGAGAAATATGCGAAAGTATGAGCCTGATGATGGCAAATCCTAGACCTAACACAGACCTAACATGAATTATTCTCTAAAATATTGATCGAAACCAGGTTTAATCGACTGTTTCAGTGTGGTACCACATTACTACGTGATCCGAACCTGAAAAAACCCAAGATCTGTTCAACAAGTATGTGAAGAATGCGAAAGTATGACCCTGAAGAGGGCAAATCCCAGGCCTAACCTAGACCTAATTTGCGTTTTCCTATAAAATATTCATCGAAACCAGGTTTAATTGACTGTTTCAGTGTGGTACCGCATTACTACGTGATCCAATCCAGAAAAAGCCCAGGATCTAGCCATGAAGTATGAGAAATATGCGAAAGTATGAGCCTGACGAGGGCAAATCCCCGACCTAACCCAGACCTAAATTGCGTTATCCTCTAAAATATTGATCGAAACCAGGATTAATCGACTGTTTCAGTGTGGTAGCACATTGCTACGTGATCCGAACCTGAAAAAACCCAAGATCTGTTCAACAAGTATGTGAAGAATGCGAAAGTATGACCCTGATGAGGGCAAATCCCAGGCCTAACCTAGACCTAGTTTGCGTTTTCCTATAAAATATTCATCGAAACCAGGTTTAATTGACTGTTTCAGTGTGGCATCACATTACTACGTGATCCAAACCAGTGGAGGCCCAGGATGTGGCCAACAAGAATGAGAAATATGCGAAAGTATGAGCCTGACGAGAGCAAATCCCAGACCTAATCTAGACCTAACATGCGTTCACCTCTCAAATATTGACCGAAACCAGGTTTAGTGGACTGCTCCAGTGTGGTACCACATTACTACGTGATCCAACCCAGAAAAAACCCAGGATCTGTTCAACAAGTATGAGAAAAATGCGAAAGTATGACCCTGATGAGGGCAAATCCCAGAACTATCCCAGACCTAACTTGCGTTGTCGTCTAAAGTATTCATGGAAACCAGGTTTAAATGACTGTTTCAGTGTGGTACCACATTACTACGTGATCCAATCCAGAAAAAGTCCAGGATCTAGCCATCAAGAATGAGAAATATGCGAAAGTAAGAGCCTGACGAGAGCAAATCCCAGACCTAACCTAGACCTAACATGCGTTATCCTCAAAAATACTGATCGAAACCAGGTTTAATCGACTGTTTCAGTGTGGTACCACGTTACTACGTGATCCAAACCAGAAAAACCCAGGATCTGTTCAACAAGTATGTGAAAAACGCGAAAGTCTGAGCCTGATGAGGGCAAATCCCAGAACTAACCCAGACGTAACATGCGTTATCCTCTAAAATATTTATCAGGACCAGGTTTAATTGGATGTTTCAGTGTGGTACCACATTACTACGTGATCCGAACCAGAAAAAACCCAGGATCTGTTCAACAAGTATGTGAAAAACGCGAAAGTCTGAGCCTGATGAGGTCAAATCCCAGACGTAACCCAGACCTAACATGAATTATTCCCTAAAATATTGATCGAAACCAGGATTAATCGACAGTTTCAGTGTGGTACCACATTGCTACGTGATCCGAACCAGAAAAAACCCAGGATCTGTTCAACAAGTATGTGAAAAACGCGAAAGAATGAGCCTGATGAGGGCAAATCCTAGACCTAACCCAGACCTAACATGTGGTGTCCTCTAGAATATTTATCAAGACCAGGATTAATTGACTGTTTCAGTGTGGCATCACATTACTACGTGATCCAGACCAGTGGAAGCCCAGGATCTGGCCAACAAGAATGAGAAGTATGCGAAAGTATGAGCCTGATGATGGCAAATCCTAGACCTAACCCAGCCCTAACATGCGTTATCCTCTAAAATATTGATCGAAACCAGGTTTAATGGACTGTTTCTGTGTGGTACCACATTACTACCTGATCCAAACCAGAAAAAACCGAGGATCAGTTCAACAAGTATGTGAAAAACGCGAAAGTATGAGCCTGATGAGGGCAAATCCCAGACCTATCCCAGACATAACTTGCGTTATCCCCTGAAATATTCATCAAAACCAGGTTTAATTGACCGTTTCAGTGTGGTAACACTTTACAACGTGATCGAAACCAGAAAAAGCCCAGGATCTAGCCATGAAGTATGAGAAATATGCGAAAGTATGAGCCTGACGAGGGCAAATCCCAGACCTAACCCAGACCTAACATGCGTTATCCTCTAAAATATTGACCGAAACCAGGTTTAATTGACTGTCTTTGAGTGGTACCACTTTACTACGTGGTCCAAACCAGAAAAAACCCAGGATCCGTTCAACAAGTATGTGAAGAATGCGAAAGTATGAGTCTGGTGAGTGAAAATCCCAGGCCTAACCCAGACCTAACATGCGTTATCCTCAAAAATATTGATCGAAACCAGGTTTAATCGACTGTTTCAGTGTGGTACCACACTACTACGTGATCCGCACCAGAAAAAACCCAGGATCTGTTCAACAAGTATGTGAAAAACGCGAAAGAATGAGCCTGATGAGGGCAAATCCTAGACCTAACCCAGACCTAACATGCGGTGTCCTCTAAAATATTTATCAAGACCAGGTTTAATTGAATGTTTCAGTGTGGTACCACATTACTACGTGATCCGAACCAGACAAAACCCAGGATCTGTTCAACAAGTATGTGAAGAATGCGAAAGTATGACCCTGATGAGGGCAAATCCCAGGCCAAACCTAGACCTAATCTGCGTTATCCTATAAAATATTGATCGACACCAGGTTTAATTGACTGTTTCAGTGTGGTACCACATTACTACGTGATCCAATCCAGAAAAAGCCCAGGATCTAGCCATGAAGTATGAGAAATATGCGAAAGTATGAGCCTGACGAGGGCAAATCCCCGACCTAACACAGACCTAACATGCGTTATCCTCTAAAATATTGACCGAAACCAGGTTGAATTGACTGTTTCTGAGTGGTACCACTTTACTACGTGGTCCAAACCAGAAAAAACCCAGGATCTATTCAACAAGTATGTGAAGAATGCGAAAGTATGAGTCTGGTGAGTGAAAATCCCAGGCCTAACCCAGACCTAACATGCGTTATCCTCAAAAGTATTGACCGAAACCAGGTTTAGTGGACTGTTCCAGTGTGGTACCACATTATTGCGTGATCCAACCCAGAAAAAACCCAGGATCTGTTCAACAAGTATGTGAAAAACGCGAAAGTCTGAGCCTGATGAGGGCAAATCCCAGAACATACCCAGACATAACTTGCGTTATCCTCTAAAATATTTATCAAGACCAGGATTAATTGACTGTTTCAGTGTGGCATCACATTACTACGTGATCCAAACCAGTGGAAGCCCAGGATGTGGCCAACAAGAATGAGAAATATGCGAAAGTACGAGCCTGATGATGGCACATCCCAGACCTAACCTAGACCTAACATGCGTTATCCTCAAAAGTATTGACCGAAACCAGGTTTAGTGGACTGTTCCAGTGTGGTACCACATTACTGCGTGATCGAACCGAGAAAAAACCCAGGATCTGTTCAACAAGTATGTGAAAAATGCGAAAGTATGAACCTGATGAGGGCAAATCCCAGACCTATCCCAGACCTAACTTGCGTTGTCGTCTAAAATATTCATGGAAACCAGGTTTAAATGACTGTCTCAGTGTGGTACCACATTACTACGTGATCCAATCCAGAAAAAGTCCAGGATCTAGCCATCCAGAATGAGAAATATGCGAAAGTAAGAGCCTGACGAGAGCAAATCCCAGACCTAACCGCGACCTAACATGCGTTATCCTCAAAAATATTGATCGAAACCTGGTTTAATCGACTGTTTCAGTGTGGTACCACGTTACTACGAGATCCAAACCAGAAAAAGCCCAGAATCTGGCCATCAAGTATGAGAAATATGCGAAAGTACGAGCCTCATGAGAGCAAATCCCAGACCTAACCCAGACCTAACATTAATTATTCTCTAAAATATTGATCGAAAGCAGGTTTAATCGACAGTTTCAGTGTGGTAACACAATACTACTTGATCCAAACCAGAAAAAACCCAGGATCTGTTCAACAAGTATGTGAAAAACGCGAATGTCTGAGCCTGATGAGGGCAAATCCCAGAACATACCCAGACATAACTTGCGTTATCCTCTAAAATATTTATCAAGACCAGGTTTAATTGAATGTACAGTGTGGTAACACTTTACAACGTGTTCGCAACCAGAAAAAGCCAGGGATCTGTTCAACAAGTATGTGAAAAATGCGTAAGTATGAGCCTGGCGAGAGCAAATCCCAGACCTAACCCAGACATAACTTGCGTTATCCTCTAAAATATTTATCAAGACCAGGATTAATTGACTGTTTCAGTGTGGCATCACATTACTACGTGATCCAAACCAGTGGAAGCCCAGGATCTGGCCAACAAGAATGAGAAGTATGCGAAAGTATGAGCCTGACGAGGGCAAATCCCCGACCTAACCCAGACCTAACATGCGTTATCCTCTAAAATATTGACCGAAACCAGGTTTAATTGACTGTTTCTGAGTGGTACCACTTTACTACGTGATCCAAACCAGAAAAAACCCAGGATCCGTTCAACAAGTATGTGAAGAATGCGAAGGTATGAGTCTGGTGAGTGAAAATCCCGGGCCTAACCCAGACCTAACATGCGTTATCCTCTAAAATATTTATCAAGACCAGGTTTAGTTGAATGTTTCAGTGTGGTACCACATTACTACGTGATCAGAACCAGAAAAAACCCAGGATCTGTTCAACTAGTATGTGAAAAACGCGATATTCTGAGCCTGATGAAGGCAAATCCCCGAACTAACCCAGACATAACTTGCGTTATCCTCTAAAATATTTATCAAGACCAGGATTAATTGTCTGTTTCAGTGTGGCATCACATTACTACGTGATCCAAACCAGTGGAAGCCCTGGATCTGGCCAACAAGAATGAGAAGTATGCGAAAGTATGAGCCTGATAAGGGCAAATCCCAGACCTAACCTAGACCTAACATGCGTTATCCTCAAAAATATTGACCGAAACCAGGTTTAGTGGACTCTTTCAGTGTGGTACCACATTACTACGTTATCCAAACCAGAAAAAACCCAGGATCTGTTCAAAAAGTATGTGAAGAATGCGAAAGTATGACCCTGATGAGGGCAAATCCTAGACCTAACCCAGACCAAACATGCGTTGTCCTCTAGAATATTTATCAAGACCAGGTTTAATTGACTGTTTCAGTGTGGCATCACATTACTACGTGATCCAAACCAGTGGAGGCCCAGGATCTGGCCAACAAGAAGGAGAAATATGCGAAAGTATGTGCGTGACGAGAGCAAATCCCAGACCTAACCTAGACCTAACATGCGTTATCCTCAAAAATATTGACCGAAACCAGGTTTAGTGGACTGTTCCAGTGTGGTACCACATTACTGCGTGATACAACCCAGAAAAAACCCAGGATCTGTTCAACAAGTATGTGAAAAATGCGAAAGTATGACCCTGATGAGGGCAAATCCCAGACCTATCCCAGACCTAACTTGCGTTGTCATCTAAAATATTCATGGAAACCAGGATTAAATGACTGTTTCAGTGTGGTACCACATTACTACCTGATCGAAACTAGAAAAAACATAGGATCTGTTCAAGAAGTATGTGAAGAATGTGAAAGTATGAGCCCGATGATGGCAAATCCTAGACCTAACCCAGACCTAACATGCGTTATCCTCTAAAATATTTATCAAGACCAGGTTTAATTGAGTGTTTCAGTGTGGTACCACATTACTACGTGATCAGAACCAGAAAAAACCCAGGATCTGTTCAACTAGTATGTGAAAAACGCGAAAGTCTGAGCCTGATGAGGGCAAATCCCAGAACTAACCCAGACATAACTTGCGTTATCCTCTAAAATATTGATCGAAACCAGGTTTAATGGACTGTTTCAGTGTGGTACCACATTACTACGTGATCCAAACCAGAAAAAACCGAGGATCAGTTCAACAAGTATGTGAAAAACGTGAAAGTATGAGCCTGATGAGGGCAAATCCCAGACCTAACCCAGACATAACTTGCGTTATCCCCTAGAATATTCTTCAAAACCAGGTTTAATTGAATGTTTCAGTGTGGTACCACATTACTACGTGATCAGAACCAGAAAGAACCCAGGATCTGTTCAACTAGTATGTGAAAAACGCGAAAGTCTGAGCCTGATGAGGGCAAATCCCAGACCTATCCCAGACCTAACTTGCGTTGTCATCTAAAATATTCATGGAAACCAGGTTTAAATGACTGTTTCAGTGTGGTACCACACTACTACCTGATCGAAACTAGAAAAAACATAGGATCTGTTCAAGAAGTATGTGAAGAATGTGAAAGTATGAGACTGATGAGGGCAAATCCTAGACCTAACATGTGTTATCCGCTAAAATATTGTCGGAAACCAGGTTTAATTGACGGTTTCTGTGTGGTACGACATTACTACGTGATCCAATCTAGAAAAGCCCAGGATCTAGCCAACAAGTATGAGAAATATGCAAAAGAATGAGCCTGATGAGGGCAAATACTAGACCCAACCCAGACCTAACATGCGTTATCCTCTAAAATATTTATCAAGACCAGGTTTAATTGAATGTTTCAGTGTGGTACCACATTACTACGTGATCAGAACCAGAAAAAACCCAGGATCTGTTCAACTAGTATGTGAAAAACGCGAATGTCTGAGCCTGATGAGGGCAAATCCCAGGCCTAACCTAGACCTAATTTGCGTTATCCTATAAAATATTGATCGAAACCAGCTTTAATTGACTGTTACAGTGTGGTACCACATTACTACGTGATCCAAACCAGTGGAAGCCTAGGATCTGATCAACAAGTATGTGAAAAACGCGAAAATATGACCCTGATGAGGGCAAATCGCAGACTTACCTTGCGTTATCCTATAAAATATTGATCGAAACCAGGTTTAATTGACTGTTTCTGTGTGGTACCACTTTACTACGTGATCCAAAGCAAAAAAAACCCTCGATCAGGTCAACATGTATGTTAAGACTGCGAAAGTATGACCCTGATGAGGGCAAATCCGAGGCCTAACCTAGACCTAACATGCGTTATCCTCTAAAATATTGATCGAAACCAGGTTTAATGGACTGTTTCAGAGTGGTACCATATTAGTACGTGATCCAAAACAGAAAAAGCCAGAGATCTGTTCAACAAGTTTGTGAAAAACGCGAAAATATGACCCTCCCAGACCTGTCCCAGACCTAACTTGCGTTATCCTATAAAATATTGATCGGAACCAGGTTTAATTGACTGTTTCAGTGTGGTACCACGTTACTACGTGATCCAAACCAGAAAAAGCCCAGAATCTGGCCATCAAGTATGAGAAATATGTGAACGTACGAGCCTCATGAGAGCAAATCCCAGACCTAACCCAGACCTAACATGAATTATTCTCTAAAATATTGATCGAAACCAGGTTTAATCGACTGTTTCAGTGTGGTAATACATTACTATGTGATCCAAACCAGAAAAAGCCCAGGATCTGTTCAACTAGTATGTGAAAAACGCGAATGGCTGTGCCTGATGAGGGCAAATCCCAGAACTAACCCAGACATAACTTGCGTTATCCTCTAAAATATTTATCAAGACCAGGATTAATTGACTGTTTCAGTGTGGCATCACATTACTACGTGATCCAAACCAGTGGAAGCCCAGGATCTGGCCAACAAGAATGAGAAGTATGCGAAAGTATGAGCCTGACGAGGGCAAATCCCCGACCTAACCCAGACCTAACATGCGTTATCCTCTAAAATATTGACCGAAACCAGGTTTAATTGACTGTTTCTGAGTGGTACCACTTTACTACGTGATCCAAACCAGAAAAAACCCAGGATCCGTTCAACAAGTATGTGAAGAATGCGAAGGTTTGAGTCTGGTGAGTGAAAATCCCGGGCCTAACCCAGACCTAGCATGCGTTATCCTGAAAAATATTGATCGAAACCAGGTTTAATCGACTGTTTCAGTGTGGTAGCACATTATTACGTGATCCGAACCAGAAAGAATCCAGGATCTGTTCAAGAAGTATGTGAAAAACGCGAAAGTCTGAGCCTGATGAGGGCAAATCCCAGAACTTACCCAGACATAACTTGCGTTATCCTCTAAAATATTTATCAAGACCAGGATTAATTGACTGTTTCAGTGTGGCATCACATTACTACGTGATCCAAACCAGTGGAAGAAAAGGATCTGGCCAACCAGAATGAGAAGTATGCGAAAGTATGAGCCTGATGATGGCAAATCCCAGAACTAACCCAGACATCACTTGCGTTATCCTCAAAAATATTGATCGAAACCATGTTTAATCGACTGCTTCAGTGTGGTACCACGTTACTACGTGATCCAATCCAGAAAAATCCCAGAATCTGGCCATCAAGTATGAGAAATATGTGAAAGTACGGGCCTCATGAGAGCAAATCCCAGACCTAACCCAGACCTTACATGAATTATTCTCTAAAATATTGATCGAAACCAGGTTTAATCGACTGTTTCAGTGTGGTAACACATTACTACGTGATCCAAACCAGAAGAAACCCAGGATCTGTTCAACAAGTATGTGAAAAACGCGAAAGTCTGAGCCTGATGAGGGCAAATCCCTGAACTAACCCAGACATAACTTGCGTTACCCTCTAAAATATTTATCAAGACCAGGATTAATTGACTGTTTCAGTGTGGCATCACATTACTACGTGATCCAAACCAGTGGAAGCCCAGGATCTGGCCAACAAGAATGAGAAGTATGCGAAAGTATGAGCCTGATGATGGCAAATCCTAGACCTAACCCAGACCTAACATGCGTTATCCTCTAAAATATTTATCAAGACCAGGTTTAGTTGAATGTTTCAGTGTGGTACCACATTACTACGTGATCAGAACCAGAAAAAACCCAGGATCTGTTCAACTAGTATGTGAAAAACGCGATAGTCTGAGCCTGATGAGGGCAAATCCCCGAACTAACCCAGACATAACTTGCGTTATCCTCTAAAATATTTATCAAGACCAGGATTAATTGTCTGTTTCAGTGTGGCATCACATTACTACGTGATCCAAACCAGTGGAAGCCCTGGATCTGGCCAACAAGAATGAGAAGTATGCGAAAGTATGAGCCTGATAAGGGCAAATCCCAGACCTAACCTAGACCTAACATGCGTTATCCTCAAGAATATTGACCGAAACCAGGTTTAGTGAGACTCTTTCAGTGTGGTACCACATTACTACGTTATCCAAACCAGAAAAAAACCAGGATCTGTTCAAAAAGTATGTGAAGAATGCGAAAGTATGACCCTGATGAGGGCAAATCCTAGACCTAACCCAGACCAAACATGCGTTGTCCTCTAGAATATTAATCAAGACCAGGATTAATTGACTGTTTCAGTGTGGCATCACATTACTACGTGATCCAAACCAGTGGAGGCCCAGGATCTGGCCAACAAGAAGGAGAAATATGCGAAAGTATGTGCCTGACGAGAGCAAATCCCAGACCTAACCTAGACCTAACATGCGTTATCCTCAAAAATATTGACCGAAACCAGGTTTAGTGGACTGTTCCAGTGTGGTACCACATTACTGCGTGATACAACCCAGAAAAAACCCAGGATCTGTTCAACAAGTATGTGAAAAATGCGAAAGTATGACCCTGATGAGGGCAAATCCCAGACCTATCCCAGACCTAACTTGCGTTGTCATCTAAAATATTCATGGAAACCAGGTTTAAATGACTGTTTCAGTGTGGTACCACATTACTACCTGATCGAAACTAGAAAAAACATAGGATCTGTTCAAGAAGTATGTGAAGAATGTGAAAGTATGAGCCCGATGATGGCAAATCCTAGACCTAACCCAGACCTAACATGCGTTATCCTCTAAAATATTTATCAAGACCAGGTTTAATTGAATGTTTCAGTGTGGTACCACATTACTACGTGATCAGAACCAGAAAAAACCCAGGATCTGTTCAACTAGTATGTGAAAAACGCGAAAGTCTGAGCCTGATGAGGGCAAATCCCAGAACTAACCCAGACATAACTTGCGTTATCCTCTAAAATATTGATCGAAACCAGGTTTAATGGACTGTTTCAGTGTGGTACCACATTACTACGTGATCCAAACCAGAAAAAACCGAGGATCAGTTCAACAAGTATGTGAAAAACGTGAAAGTATGAGCCTGATGAGGGCAAATCCCAGACCTAACCCAGACATAACTTGCGTTATCCCCTAGAATATTCTTCAAAACCAGGTTTAATTGATTGTTTCAGTGTGGTACCACATTACTACGTGATCAGAACCAGAAAGAACCCAGGATCTGTTCAACTAGTATGTGAATAACGCGAAAGTCTGAGCCTGATGAGGGCAAATCCCAGACCTATCGCAGACCTAACTTGCGTTGTCATCTAAAATATTCATGGAAACCAGGTTTAAATGACTGTTTCAGTGTGGTACCACACTACTACCTGATCGAAACTAGAAAAAACATAGGATCTGTTCAAGAAGTATGTGAAGAATGTGAAAGTATGAGACTGATGAGGGCAAATCCTAGACCTAACATGTGTTATCCGCTAAAATATTGTCGGAAACCAGGTTTAATTGACGGTTTCTGTGTGGTACGACATTACTACGTGATCCAATCTAGAAAAGCCCAGGATCTAGCCAACAAGTATGAGAAATATGCAAAAGAATGAGCCTGATGAGGGCAAATACTAGACCCAACCCAGACCTAACATGCGTTATCCTCTAAAATATTTATCAAGACCAGGTTTAATTGAATGTTTCAGTGTGGTACCACATTACTACGTGATCAGAACCAGAAAAAACCCAGGATCTGTTCAACTAGTATGTGAAAAACGCGAATGTCTGAGCCTGATGAGGGCAAATCCCAGGCCTAACCTAGACCTAATTTGCGTTATCCTATAAAATATTGATCGAAACCAGCTTTAATTGACTGTTACAGTGTGGTACCACATTACTACGTGATCCAAACCAGTGGAAGCCTAGGATCTGATCAACAAGTATGTGAAAAACGCGAAAATATGACCCTGATGAGGGCAAATCGCAGACTTACCTTGCGTTATCCTATAAAATATTGATCGAAACCAGGTTTAATTGACTGTTTCTGTGTGGTACCACTTTACTACGTGATCCAAAGCAAAAAAAACCCTCGATCAGGTCAACATGTATGTTAAGACTGCGAAAGTATGACCCTGATGAGGGCAAATCCGAGGCCTAACCTAGACCTAACATGCGTTATCCTCTAAAATATTGATCGAAACCAGGTTTAATGGACTGTTTCAGAGTGGTACCATATTAGTACGTGATCCAAAACAGAAAAAGCCAGAGATCTGTTCAACAAGTTTGTGAAAAACGCGAAAATATGACCCTCCCAGACCTGTCCCAGACCTAACTTGCGTTATCCTATAAAATATTGATCGGAACCAGGTTTAATTGACTGTTTCAGTGTGGTACCACTTTACTACGTGATCCAAAGCAAAAAATACCATAGATCAGGTCAACATGTATTTTAAATCTGCGAAAGTATGACACTCATGAGGGCAAATCCCAGACCTAACCTAGACCTAACATGTGTTATCCTCTAAAATATCAATCGACACCAGTTTTAATGGTCTGTTACAGTGTGTTACCACATTACTACGTGATCGAACCAAGAAAATACCCCGGATTTGTTCAAGAAGTATGTGAAGAATGCGAAAGTATCAGACAGATGAGGGCAAATCCTAGATCTAACCCAGACCTAACATGCGTTATCCTCTAAAATATTTATCAAGACCAGGTTTAATTGACTGCTCCTGTGCGGTACCACATTACTACGTGATCCAAACCAGTGGAAGCCCAGGATCTGGCCAACAAGATTGAGAAATATACGAAAGTATGAGCCTGATGAGAGCAAATCTCAGACCTAACCTAGACCTAACATACGTTATCCTCTAAAATATTGATCGAAACCAGGTTTAATGGACTGTTTCAGTGTGGTACCACATTACTGCGTGATCCAAACCAGAAAAAACCAAGGATCTGTTCAACAAGTATGTGAAGAATGCGAAAGTATGAGTCTGATGTGGGCAAATCCCAGGGCTAACCTAGACATAGCATGCGTTATCCTCTAAAATATTGATGGAAACCAGGTTTAATTGACTGTTTCAGTGTGGTACCACAGTACTGCGTGATCCAAACCAGAAAAAACCCAGGATCTATTCAACAAGTATGTGAAGATTGCGAAAGTATGAGTATGATGAGGGAAAATCCGAGGCCTAACTTCGACCTAACATGCGTTATCCTCAAAAATATTGATCGGAACGAGGTTTAATCGACTGTTTCAGTGGGGTACCACATTCCTACGTGATCCAAACCAGAAAAAACCCAGGATCTGTTCAACAAGTATGTGAAAAACGCGAAAGTCTGAGCCTGATGAGGGCAAATCCCAGAACTAACCCAGACATAACTTGCGTTATCCTCTAAAATATTTATCAAGACCAGGATTAATTTTCTGTTTCAGTGTGGCATCACATTACTACGTGACCCAAACCAGTGGAAGCCCAGGATCTGGCCAACAAGAATGAGAAGTATGCGAAAGTATGAGCCTGATGATGGCAAATCCTAGACCTAACCCAGACCTAACATACGTTATCCTCTAAAATATTTATCAAGACCAGGTTTAATTGAATGTTTCAGTGTGGTACCACATTACTACGTGATCCGAACCAGAAAAAACCCAGGATCAGTTCAACAAGTATGTCAAAAACGCGAAAGTATGACCCTGATGAGGGCAAATCCTAGACCTAATCCAGACCTAACATACGTTATCCTCTAAAATATTTGTCAAGACCAGGTTTAATTGAATGTTTCAGTGTGGTACCACATTACTACGTGATCCAAACCAGAAAAAACCCAGGATCTGTTCAACAAGTATGTCAAAAACGCGAAAGTATGACCCTGATGAGGGCAAATCCTAGACCTAATCCAGACCTAACATACGTTATCCTCTAAAATATTTGTCAAGACCAGGTTTAATTGAATGTTTCAGTGTGGTACCACATTACTACGTGATCCAAACCAGAAAAAACCCAGGATCTGTTCAAAAAGTATGTGAAGAATGCGAAAGTATGACCCTGATGAGGGCAAATCCTAGACCTAACCCAGACCTAACATACGTTATCCTCTAAAATATTTATCAAGACCAGGTTTAATTGAATGTTTCAGTGTGGTACCACATTACTACGTGATCCGAACCAGAAAAAACCCAGGATCAGTTCAACAAGTATGTGAAGAATGCGAAAGTATGAATCTGATGTGGGCAAATCCCTGGCCTAACCTGGACCTAACATGTGTTATCCTCTAAAATATTGACGGAAACCAGATTTAATTGACAGTTTCAGTGTGTTACCACATTAATACGTGATCGAATCCAGAAAAAGCCCAGGATCTAGCCATGAAGTATGAGAAATATGCGAAAGTATGAGCCTGCGAGGGCAAATCCCCGACCTATCCCAGACCTAACATGCGTTATCCTCTAAAATATTGACCGGAACCAGGTTTAATTGACTGTTTCTGGGTAGTACCACTTTACTACGTGGTCCAAACCAGAAAAAACCTAGGATCCGTTCAACAAGTATGTGAAGAATGCGAAAGAATGAGCCTGATGAGGGCAAATCCTAGACCTAACCCAGACCAAACATGCGTTGTCCTCTAGAATATTTATCAAGACCAGGATTAATTGACTGTTTCAGTGTGGCATCACATTACTACGTGATCCAAACCAGAAAAAGCCTAGAATCTGGCCATCAAGTATGAGAAATATGCGAAAGTACGAGCCTCATGAGAGCAAATCCCAGACCTAACCCAGACCAAACATGAATTATTCTCAAAAATATTGACCGAAACCAGGTTTAGTGGACTGTTCCAGTGTGGTACCACATTACTGCGTGATCCAACCCAGAAAAAACCCAGGATCTGTTCAACAAGTATGTGAAAAATGCGAAAGTATGACCCTGATGAGGGCAAATCCCAGACCTATCCCAGAACTAACTTGCGTTGTCGTCTAAAATATTCATGGAAACCAGGTTTAAATGACTGTTTCAGTGTGGTACCACATTACTACGTGATCCAATCCAGAAAAAGTCCAGGATCTAGCCATCAAGAATGAGAAATTTGCGAAAGTAAGAGCCTGACGAAAGCAAATCCCAGACCTAACCTAGACCTAACATGCGTTATCCTCAATAATATTGATCGAAACCAGGTTTAATCGACTGTTTCAGTGTGGTACCACATTACTACGTGATCCGAACCAGAAAAAACCCAGGATCTGTTCAACAAGTGTGTGAAAAACGCGAAAGTCTGAGCCTGATGAGGGCGAATCCCAGATCTTACCCAGACCTGACATGAATTGTTCTCTAAAATATTGATCGAAACCAGGTTTAATTGACTGTGTCAGTGTGGTAGCACATTACTACGTGATCGAAACTAGAAAAAACATAGGATTTGTTCAAGAAGTATGTGAAGAATGTGAAAGTATGAGACTGATGAGGGCAAATCCTAGACCTAACATGTGTTATCCGCTAAAATATTGACGGAAACCAGGTTTAATTGACGGTTTCTGTGTGCTACGACATTACTACGTGATCCAATCTAGAAAAAGCCCAGGATCTAGCCAACAAGTATGAGAAATATGCAAAAGAATGAGCCTGATGAGGGCAAATACTAGACCTAAACCAGACCTAACATGCGTTATCCTCTAAAATATTTATCAAGACCAAGTTTAATTGAATGTTTCAGTGTGGTACCACATTACTACGAGATCCAAACCAGAAAAAACCCAGGATCTGTTCAACAAGTATGTGAAGAATGCGAAAGTATGAGTCTGATGAGGGCAAATCCCAGGCCTAACCTAGACCTAACATGTGTTATCCACTAAAATATTGATCGAAACCATGTTTAATGGACTGTTTCAGTGTGGTACCACATTACTACGTGATCCAAAGCAGAAAAAACCCTCGATCAGGTCAACATGTATGGTAAGACTGCGAAAGTATGACCCTGATGAGGGCAAATCCGAGGCCTAACCTACACCTAACATGCGTTATCCTCTAAAATATTGATCGAAACCAGGTTTAATTGACTGTTTCAGTGTGGTACCACCTTACTACGTGATTCAAAGCAAAAAAAACCATCGATCAGGTAAACATGTATTTTAAAACTGCGAAAGTATGACCGTGATGAGGGCAAATCCCAGACCTAACCTAGACCTAACATGTGTTATCCTCTAAAATATTAATCGAAACCAGGTTTAATGGTCTGTTACAGTGTGGTACCACATTACTACGTGATCGAACCAAGAAAAAACCCAGGATCAGTTCAAGAAGTATGTGAAGAATGCGAAAGTATGAGACTGATGAGGGCAAATCCTAGACCTAACCCAGACCTAACATGCGTTATCCTCTAAAATATTTATCAAGACCAGATTTAATTGACTGTTTCAGTGTGGTACCACATTACTACGTGATCCAAAGCAGAAAAAACCCTCGCTCAAGTCAACATGTATGTTAAAACTGCGAAAGTATGACCCTGATGAGGGCAAATCCCCGGCCTAAGCCAGACCTAACATGCGTTATCCTCTAAAATATTGATCGAAACCAGGTTTAATGGACTGTTTCAGTGCGGTACCACATTTGTTCGTGATCCAAACCATAAAAAGCCAGGGATCTGATCATCAAGTATATGAAAAACGCGAAAATATGACCCTGATGAGGGCAAATCCCAGACCTGTCCCAGACCTAACCTGCGTTATCCTATAAAATATAAATCGAGACCAGGTTTAATTGACTGTTTCTGTGTGGTACCACTTTACTACGTGATCCAATGCAGAAAAAACCCTCGATCAGGTCAACATGTATGTTAAAACTGCGAAAGTATGACCCTGATGAGGGCAAATCCCTGGCCTAACCTACACCTAAGATGCGTTATCCTCTAAAATATTGATCGAAACCAGGTTGAATAGACTGTTTCTGAGTGGTACCACATTAGTACGTGATCCAAACCAGAAAAAGCCTGGGATCTGCTCAACAAGTATGTGAAAAACGCGAAAATATGATCCTAATGAGGGCAAATCCCAGTTCTGTCGCAGACCTAACTTGTGATATCCTATAAAATATTGATCGAAACCAGGTTTAATTGACTGTTTTACGGTGGTACCACTTTACTACGTGATCCAAAGCAGAAAAAACCATCGATCAGGTCAACAGGTATTTGAAAACTGCGAAAGTATGACCCTGATGAGGGCAAATCCCAGACCTAACCTAGACCTAACACGTGTTATCCTCTAAAATATTCATCGAAACCGGGTTTAATTGACTGCCTCAGTGTGGTACCACATTACTACGTGATCGAAACAAGAAAAAACCCAGGATCTGTTCAAGATGTATGAGAAATATGCGAAAGTATGAGCCCGATGAGGGCAAATCCTAGACCTAATCCAGACCTAACATGCGTTATCCTCTAAAATATTTATCAAGACCAGGTTTAATTGACTGTTTCAGTGTGGTACCACATTATTACGTGATCCAAAGCAGAAAAAACCCTCGCTCATGTCAACATGTATGTTAAAACTGCGAAACTATGACCCTGATGAGGGCAAATACCTGGCCTAACCTAGACCTAACATGCGCTATCCTCTAAAATATTGACCGAAACCAGGTTTAATGGACTGTTTCAGTGTGGTACCACATTAGATCGTGATCCAAACCAGAAAAAGCTAGGTATCTGTTCAACAAGTATGTGAAAAACGCGAAAATATGACCCTGATGAGGGAAAATCCCAGACCTAACTTGCGTTATCCTATAAAATATTCATCGAAACCAGGTTTAATTGACTGTTTCAGTGTGGTACCACATTACTACGTGATCGAATCTAGAAAAAACATAGGATCTGTTCAAGAAGTATGTGAAGAATGTGAAAGTATGAGACTGATGAGGGCAAATCCTAGACCCAACATGTGTTATCCTCTAAAATATTGTCGGAAACCACGTCTAATTGACAGTTTCAGTGCGGTACTACATTACTACGTGTTCCAATCCAGAAAAAGCCCAGGATCTAGCCAACAAGTATGAGAATTATGCGAAAGTATGACCCTGATGAGGGCAAATCCCAGACCTAACCTAGACCTAACATGTGTTATCCTCTAAAATATCAATCGACACCAGTTTTAATGGTCTGTTACAGTGCGGTACCACATTACTACGTGATCGAAACAAGAAAAAACCCAGGATCTGTTCAAGAAGTATGTGAAGAATGCGAAAGAGTGAGACTGATAATGGCCAATCCTGGACCTAACCCAGACCTAACATGCGTTATCCTCTAAAATATTGATCGAAACCAGGTTTAATGGACTGTTTCAGTGCGGTACCACATTTGTTCGTGATCCAAACCATAAAAAGCCAGGGATCTGATCATCAAGTATATGAAAAACGCGAAAATATGACCCTGATGAGGGCAAATCCCAGACCTGTCCCAGACCTAACCTGCGTTATCCTATAAAATATTGATCGAGACCAGGTTTAATTGACTGTTTCTGTGTGGTACCACTTTACTACGTGATCCAATGCAGAAAAAACCCTCGATCAGGTCAACATGTATGTTAAAACTGCGAAAGTATGACCCTGATGAGGGCAAATCCCTGGCCTAACCTACACCTAAGATGCGTTATCCTCTAAAATATTGATCGAAACCAGGTTGAATAGACTGTTTCTGAGTGGTACCACATTAGTACGTGATCCAAACCAGAAAAAGCCTGGGATCTGCTCAACAAGTATGTGAAAAACGCGAAAATATGATCCTAATGAGGGCAAATCCCAGTTCTGTCGCAGACCTAACTTGTGATATCCTATAAAATATTGATCGAAACCAGGTTTAATTGACTGTTTTACGTTGGTACCACTTTACTACGTGATCCAAAGCAGAAAAAACCATCGATCAGGTCAACAGGTATTTGAAAACTGCGAAAGTATGACCCTGATGAGGGCAAATCCCAGACCTAACCTAGACCTAACATGTGTTATCCTCTAAAATATCAATCGACACCAGTTTTAATGGTCTGTTACAGTGCGGTACCACATTACTACGTGATCGAAACAAGAAAAAACCCAGGATCTGTTCAAGATGTATGAGAAATATGCCAAAGTATGAGCCTGATGAGGGCAAATCCTAGACCTAATCCAGACCTAACATGCGTTATCCTGTAAAATATTTATCAAGACCAGGTTTAATTGACTGTTTCAGTGTGGTACCACATTATTACGTGATCCAAAGCAGAAAAAACCCTCGCTCATGTCAACATGTATGTTAAAACTGCGAAACTATGACCCTGATGAGGGCAAATACCTGGCCTAACCTAGACCTAACATGCGCTATCCTCTAAAATATTGACCGAAACCAGGTTTAATGGACTGTTTCAGTGTGGTACCACATTAGATCGTGATCCAAACCAGAAAAAGCTAGGTATCTGTTCAACAAGTATGTGAAAAACGCGAAAATATGACCCTGATGAGGGAAAATCCCAGACCTAACTTGCGTTATGCTATAAAATATTCATCGAAACCAGGTTTAATTGACTGTTTCAGTGTGGTACCACATTACTACGTGATCGAATCTAGAAAAAACATAGGATCTGTTCAAGAAGTATGTGAAGAATGTGAAAGTATGAGACTGATGAGGGCAAATCCTAGACCCAACATGTGTTATCCTCTAAAATATTGTCGGAAACCACGTCTAATTGACAGTTTCAGTGCGGTACTACATTACTACGTGTTCCAATCCAGAAAAAGCCCAGGATCTAGCCAACAAGTATGAGAATTATGCGAAAGTATGACCCTGATGAGGGCAAATCCCAGACCTAACCTATACCTAACATGTGTTATCCTCTAAAATATCAATCGACACCAGTTTTAATGGTCTGTTACAGTGCGGTACCACATTACTACGTGATCGAAACAAGAAAAAACCCAGGATCTGTTCAAGAAGTATGTGAAGAATGCGAAAGAGTGAGACTGATAATGGCCAATCCTGGACCTAACCCAGACCTAACATGTGTTATCCTCTAAAATATTGATGGAAACCAGGTTTAATTGACTGTTTCAGTGCGGTACCACATTACTACCTGATCCAAAGCTGAAAAAAGCCCAGGATCTAGCGAACAAGTATGAGAAATATGAGAAAGTATGAGCCTGATGAGGGCAAATCCCAGACGTATCTCAGACATAACTTGCGTTGTCCTCTAAAATATTCATTGAAACCAGGTTTAATTGACTGTCTCAGTGTGGTACCACTTTACTACGTGATCTAATGCAGAAAAAAACCCTGGATCTGTTCATCAAGTATGTGAAGAATGCGAAAGTATGAGTCTGATGTGGGCAAATCCCAGGCCTAACCTAGACCTAACTTGCATTATCCTCTAAAATATTGATCGAAACGAGGTTTAATTGACTGTTTCAGTGTGGTACCACATTACTACGTGATCGAAACAAGAAGAAACCCCGGATCTGTTCAAGAAGTATGTGAAGAATGTTGCAAGTATGAGAATGGTGAGGGCAAATCCTACACCTAACCCAGACCTAACATGCGTTATCCTCTAAAATATTTATCAAGACCAGGTTTAGTTGACTGTTTCAGTGCGGTACCACATTACTACGTGATCCAAACCAGTGGAAGCCCAGGATCTGGCCAACAAGAATGAGAAATATACGAAAGTATGAGCCTGATGAGAGCAAATCCCAGACCTAACCTAGACCTAACATGCGCTATCCTCTAAAATATTGATGGAAACCAGGTTCAGTTGACTGTTTCAGTGTGGTACCACATTACTACGTGATCCAAACGAGAAATAACCCAGGATCTGTTCAAGAAGTATGTGAAGAATGCGAAAGAGTGAGACTGATAATGGCCAATCCTGGACCTAACCCAGACCTAACATGCGTTATCCTCTAAAATATTGATCGAAACCAGGTTTAATGGACTGTTTCAGTGCGGTACCACATTTGTTCGTGATCCAAACCATAAAAAGCCAGGGATCTGATCATCAAGTATATGAAAAACGCGAAAATATGACCCTGATGAGGGCAAATCCCAGACCTGTCCCAGACCTAACCTGCGTTATCCTATAAAATATTGATCGAGACCAGGTTTAATTGACTGTTTCTGTGTGGTACCACTTTACTACGTGATCCAATGCAGAAAAAACCCTCGATCAGGTCAACATGTATGTTAAAACTGCGAAAGTATGACCCTGATGAGGGCAAATCCCTGGCCTAACCTACACCTAAGATGCGTTATCCTCTAAAATATTGATCGAAACCAGGTTGAATAGACTGTTTCTGAGTGGTACCACATTAGTACGTGATCCAAACCAGAAAAAGCCTGGGATCTGCTCAACAAGTATGTGAAAAACGCGAAAATATGATCCTAATGAGGGCAAATCCCAGTTCTGTCGCAGACCTAACTTGTGATATCCTATAAAATATTGATCGAAACCAGGTTTAATTGACTGTTTTACGTTGGTACCACTTTACTACGTGATCCAAAGCAGAAAAAACCATCGATCAGGTCAACAGGTATTTGAAAACTGCGAAAGTATGACCCTGATGAGGGCAAATCCCAGACCTAACCTAGACCTAACATGTGTTATCCTCTAAAATATCAATCGACACCAGTTTTAATGGTCTGTTACAGTGCGGTACCACATTACTACGTGATCGAAACAAGAAAAAACCCAGGATCTGTTCAAGATGTATGAGAAATATGCGAAAGTATGAGCCTGATGAGGGCAAATCCTAGACCTAATCCAGACCTAACATGCGTTATCCTCTAAAATATTTATCAAGACCAGGTTTAATTGACTGTTTCAGTGTGGTACCACATTATTACGTGATCCAAAGCAGAAAAAACCCTCGCTCATGTCAACATGTATGTTAAAACTGCGAAACTATGACCCTGATGAGGGCAAATACCTGGCCTAACCTAGACCTAACATGCGCTATCCTCTAAAATATTGACCGAAACCAGGTTTAATGGACTGTTTCAGTGTGGTACCACATTAGATCGTGATCCAAACCAGAAAAAGCTAGGTATCTGTTCAACAAGTATGTGAAAAACGCGAAAATATGACCCTGATGAGGGAAAATCCCAGACCTAACTTGCGTTATGCTATAAAATATTCATCGAAACCAGGTTTAATTGACTGTTTCAGTGTGGTACCACATAACTACGTGATCGAATCTAGAAAAAACATAGGATCTGTTCAAGAAGTATGTGAAGAATGTGAAAGTATGAGACTGATGAGGGCAAATCCTAGACCCAACATGTGTTATCCTCTAAAATATTGTCGGAAACCACGTCTAATTGACAGTTTCAGTGCGGTACTACATTACTACGTGTTCCAATCCAGAAAAAGCCCAGGATCTAGCCAACAAGTATGAGAATTATGCGAAAGTATGACCCTGATGAGGGCAAATCCCAGACCTAACCTATACCTAACATGTGTTATCCTCTAAAATATCAATCGACACCAGTTTTAATGGTCTGTTACAGTGCGGTACCACATTACTACGTGATCGAAACAAGAAAAAACCCAGGATCTGTTCAAGAAGTATGTGAAGAATGCGAAAGAGTGAGACTGATAATGGCCAATCCTGGACCTAACCCAGACCTAACATGTGTTATCCTCTAAAATATTGATGGAAACCAGGTTTAATTGACTGTTTCAGTGCGGTACCACATTACTACCTGATCCAAAGCTGAAAAAAGCCCAGGATCTAGCGAACAAGTATGAGAAATATGAGAAAGTATGAGCCTGATGAGGGCAAATCCCAGACGTATCTCAGACATAACTTGCGTTGTCCTCTAAAATATTCATTGAAACCAGGTTTAATTGACTGTCTCAGTGTGGTACCACTTTACTACGTGATCTAATGCAGAAAAAAACCCTGGATCTGTTCATCAAGTATGTGAAGAATGCGAAAGTATGAGTCTGATGTGGGCAAATCCCAGGCCTAACCTAGACCTAACTTGCATTATCCTCTAAAATATTGATCGAAACGAGGTTTAATTGACTGTTTCAGTGTGGTACCACATTACTACGTGATCGAAACAAGAAGAAACCCCGGATCTGTTCAAGAAGTATGTGAAGAATGTTGCAAGTATGAGAATGGTGAGGGCAAATCCTACACCTAACCCAGACCTAACATGCGTTATCCTCTAAAATATTTATCAAGACCAGGTTTAGTTGACTGTTTCAGTGCGGTACCACATTACTACGTGATCCAAACCAGTGGAAGCCCAGGATCTGGCCAACAAGAATGAGAAATATACGAAAGTATGAGCCTGATGAGAGCAAATCCCAGACCTAACCTAGACCTAACATGCGCTATCCTCTAAAATATTGATGGAAACCAGGTTCAGTTGACTGTTTCAGTGTGGTACCACATTACTACGTGATCCAAACGAGAAATAACCCAGGATCTGTTCAAGAAGTATGTGAAGAATGCGAAAGAGTGAGACTGATAATGGCCAATCCTGGACCTAACCCAGACCTAACATGCGTTATCCTCTAAAATATTGATCGAAACCAGGTTTAATGGACTGTTTCAGTGCGGTACCACATTTGTTCGTGATCCAAACCATAAAAAGCCAGGGATCTGATCATCAAGTATATGAAAAACGCGAAAATATGACCCTGATGAGGGCAAATCCCAGACCTGTCCCAGACCTAACCTGCGTTATCCTATAAAATATTGATCGAGACCAGGTTTAATTGACTGTTTCTGTGTGGTACCACTTTACTACGTGATCCAATGCAGAAAAAACCCTCGATCAGGTCAACATGTATGTTAAAACTGCGAAAGTATGACCCTGATGAGGGCAAATCCCTGGCCTAACCTACACCTAAGATGCGTTATCCTCTAAAATATTGATCGAAACCAGGTTGAATAGACTGTTTCTGAGTGGTACCACATTAGTACGTGATCCAAACCAGAAAAAGCCTGGGATCTGCTCAACAAGTATGTGAAAAACGCGAAAATATGATCCTAATGAGGGCAAATCCCAGTTCTGTCGCAGACCTAACTTGTGATATCCTATAAAATATTGATCGAAACCAGGTTTAATTGACTGTTTTACGTTGGTACCACTTTACTACGTGATCCAAAGCAGAAAAAACCATCGATCAGGTCAACAGGTATTTGAAAACTGCGAAAGTATGACCCTGATGAGGGCAAATCCCAGACCTAACCTAGACCTAACATGTGTTATCCTCTAAAATATCAATCGACACCAGTTTTAATGGTCTGTTACAGTGCGGTACCACATTACTACGTGATCGAAACAAGAAAAAACCCAGGATCTGTTCAAGATGTATGAGAAATATGCGAAACTATGACCCTGATGAGGGCAAATACCTGGCCTAACCTAGACCTAACATGCGCTATCCTCTAAAATATTGACCGAAACCAGGTTTAATGGACTGTTTCAGTGTGGTACCACATTAGATCGTGATCCAAACCAGAAAAAGCTAGGTATCTGTTCAACAAGTATGTGAAAAACGCGAAAATATGACCCTGATGAGGGAAAATCCCAGACCTAACTTGCGTTATGCTATAAAATATTCATCGAAACCAGGTTTAATTGACTGTTTCAGTGTGGTACCACATTACTACGTGATCGAATCTAGAAAAAACATAGGATCTGTTCAAGAAGTATGTGAAGAATGTGAAAGTATGAGACTGATGAGGGCAAATCCTAGACCCAACATGTGTTATCCTCTAAAATATTGTCGGAAACCACGTCTAATTGACAGTTTCAGTGCGGTACTACATTACTACGTGTTCCAATCCAGAAAAAGCCCAGGATCTAGCCAACAAGTATGAGAATTATGCGAAAGTATGACCCTGATGAGGGCAAATCCCAGACCTAACCTATACCTAACATGTGTTATCCTCTAAAATATCAATCGACACCAGTTTTAATGGTCTGTTACAGTGCGGTACCACATTACTACGTGATCGAAACAAGAAAAAACCCAGGATCTGTTCAAGAAGTATGTGAAGAATGCGAAAGAGTGAGACTGATAATGGCCAATCCTGGACCTAACCCAGACCTAACATGTGTTATCCTCTAAAATATTGATGGAAACCAGGTTTAATTGACTGTTTCAGTGCGGTACCACATTACTACCTGATCCAAAGCTGAAAAAAGCCCAGGATCTAGCGAACAAGTATGAGAAATATGAGAAAGTATGAGCCTGATGAGGGCAAATCCCAGACGTATCTCAGACATAACTTGCGTTGTCCTCTAAAATATTCATTGAAACCAGGTTTAATTGACTGTCTCAGTGTGGTACCACTTTACTACGTGATCTAATGCAGAAAAAAACCCTGGATCTGTTCATCAAGTATGTGAAGAATGCGAAAGTATGAGTCTGATGTGGGCAAATCCCAGGCCTAACCTAGACCTAACTTGCATTATCCTCTAAAATATTGATCGAAACGAGGTTTAATTGACTGTTTCAGTGTGGTACCACATTACTACGTGATCGAAACAAGAAGAAACCCCGGATCTGTTCAAGAAGTATGTGAAGAATGTTGCAAGTATGAGAATGGTGAGGGCAAATCCTACACCTAACCCAGACCTAACATGCGTTATCCTCTAAAATATTTATCAAGACCAGGTTTAGTTGACTGTTTCAGTGCGGTACCACATTACTACGTGATCCAAACCAGTGGAAGCCCAGGATCTGGCCAACAAGAATGAGAAATATACGAAAGTATGAGCCTGATGAGAGCAAATCCCAGACCTAACCTAGACCTAACATGCGCTATCCTCTAAAATATTGATGGAAACCAGGTTCAGTTGACTGTTTCAGTGTGGTACCACATTACTACGTGATCCAAACGAGAAATAACCCAGGATCTGTTCAACAGGTATGTGAAGAATGCGAAAGTATGACCCTGATGAGGGCAAATTCCCGACCTAACCTAGGCCTAACATGTTTTATCCTCTAAAATATTAATCGAAACCAGGTTTAATGGTCTGTCTCAGTGTGGTACCACATTACTACGTGATCCAGTCCAGAAAAAGCCCAGGATCTGTTCAACAAGTATGTGAAGTAATGCGAAAGTGTGAGTCTGATGAGGGAAAATCCCAGGCCTAACCTAGACCTAACATGCGTTATCCTCTAAAATATTGATCGAAACCATGTTTAATGGACTGTTTCAGTGTGGTACCACATTAGTACGTGATCCAAACCAGAAAAAGCCGGGGATCTGTTCAACAAGTATGAGAAATACGCGACAATATGACCCTGATGAGTTGAAATCCCAGACCTGCTCCAGACCTAACTTGCGTTATCCCATAAAATATTGATCGAAACCAGGTTTAATTGACTGTTTCAGTGTGGTACCACATAACTACGTGATCCAAACCAGTGGGAGCCCAGGATCTGGCCAACAAGAATGAGAAATATGTGACAGTATGAGCCTGATGAGAGCAAATGCCGGACCTATCCCAGACATAACTTGCGTTATCCCCTAAAATATTTATCGAAACCAGGTTTAATTGACTGTTTTAGTGTGGTACCTCTTTGCTACGTGATCCAAAGCAGAAAAAACCCTCGCTCAGGTCAACATGTATGTTAAAACTGCGAAAGTATGAGTCTGATGAGGGAAAATCTCAGGCCTAACCTAGACCTAACATGCGTTATCCTGAAAAATATTGATCGAAACAAGGTTTAATCGACTGTTTCGGTGTGGTACCACATTACTACGTGATACAAACCAGAAAAACCCAGGATCTGTTCAACAGGTATGTGAAAAATGCGAAGGTATGAGCCTGATGAGGGCAGATCCCAGAACTTTCCAAGAACTAACTTGCGTTATCCTCTAAAATGTTGATCGAAACCCGGTTTAATTGACTGTTTCAGTGTGGTACCACATTACTACGTGATCCAAACCAGAAAAACCCAGGATCTGTTCAACAGGTATGTCAAAAATGCGAAGGTATGAGCCTGATGAGGGCACATCCC
The DNA here is from genome assembly GCF_051014445.1 of Colletes latitarsis. Lineage (NCBI taxonomy): Eukaryota > Metazoa > Arthropoda > Insecta > Hymenoptera > Colletidae > Colletes > Colletes latitarsis. The sequence continues at coordinate 568,324 of NC_135142.1, forward strand.
AGACCTATCCCAAACCTAACTTGCGTTATCCTCTAAAATATTGATCGAAACCAGGTTTAATTGACTGTTTCAGTGTGGTACCACATTCCTACGTGATCCAAACCAGAAAAAACCCAGGATCTGTTCAACAAGTATGTGAAGAATGCGAAAGTATGAGTCTGATGAGGGAAAATCCCAGGCCTAACCTAGACCTAACATGCGTTATCCTCAAAAATATTGGTGGAAACCAGGTTTAGTTGACTGTTTCAGTGTGGTACCACATTACGATGTGATCCAAACCAGCAAAATCCAGGGATCTGTTCAACAAGTATGTGAAAAACGCGAAAGTATGAGCCTGATGAGGGCAAATCCCAGACCTATCCCAGACATAACTTGCGTTATCCACTAAAATATTAATCCAAACCTGGTTTAATGGTCTGTTTCGGTGTGGTACCACATTACTACGTCATCCAAACCAGAAAAACCCAGGATCTGTTCAACAAGTATGTGAAAAACGCGAAAGTATGAGCCTGATGAGGGCAAATCCCGGACCTATCCCAGACCTAACTTGCGTTATCCCCTCAAATATTGGTCGAAACCAGGTTTAATTGACTGTTTCAGTGTGGTACCACTTTGCTACGTGATCCAAAGCAGAAAAAGCCCAGAATCTGATCATCAAGTATGAGAAATATGCGAAAGCACGAGCCCGATGAGGGCAAATCCCAGACCTAACCTAGACCTAACACGAATTATTCTCTAAAATATTGATCGAAACCAGGTTTAATGGACTGTTTCAGTGTGGTGCAACACTACTACGTGATCCAATCCAGCCAAAGCCCAGGATCTCTACAACAAGTATGTGAAAAACGCGAAAGTATGAGCCTGATGAGGGCAAATCCCAGACCTATCCCAGACATAACTTGCGTTATCCTCTAAAATATTTATCGAAACCAGGTTTAGTTGACAGTTTTAGTGTGGAACCACTTTGCTACGTGATCCAAAGCAGAAAAAACCCTCGCTCAGGTCAACATGTATGTTAAAACTGCGAAAGGATGACCCCGATGAGGGCAAATCCCAGGCCTGACCTAGACCTAACATGCGTTATCCTCTAAGATATTGATCGAAACCAGGATTTATCGACTGTTTCAGTGTGGTACCACATTACTACGTGATCCAAAACAGAAAAAGCCAGGGGTCTGTGCAACAAGTATGTGAAAAACGCGAAAATATGAGCCTGATGAGGGCAAATCCCGGAACTATCCCAGACCTAACTTGCGTTGTCCTATAAAATATTGATCGATACCAGGTTTAATTGACTGTTTCAGTGTGGTACCACATTACTACGTGATCCAATCCAGAAAAAGCCCAGGATCTCTTCAACAAGTTTGTGGAAAACGCGAAAGTATGACCCTGATGAGGGCAAATCCCAGGCCTAACCTGGACCTAACATGAACTATTCTCTAAAATAATCATCGAAACCAGGTTTAATGGACTGTTTCAGTGTGGTACCACATTACTACGTGATCCAATCCAGAAAAAGCCCAGGATCTCTTCATCAAGTATGTGAAAAACGCGAAAGTATGAGCCTGATGAGGGCAAACCCCAGACCTATCCCAGACATAACTTGCGTTATCCTCTAAAATATTTATCGAAACCAGGTTTAATTGACTGTTTTAGTGTGGTACCACATTACTACGTGATCCAATGCAGAAAAAACCCTCGATCAGGTCAACATGTATGATAAAACTGCGAAAGTATGAGCCTGATGCCTGCAAATCCCAGACCTAACCTAGACCTAACATGCGTTATCCTCTAAAATATTGATCGAAACCAGGTTTAACGGACTGTTTCAGTGTGGCACCACATTGCTACCTGATACAATCCAGAAAAGATCCCAGGATCTGCTCAACAAGTATATGAAAAATGCGAAAATATGACCCTGATGTGGGCAAATCCTAGACCTATCCCAGACATAACTCGCGTTATCCTATAAAATATTGTTCGAGACCTGGCTTAGTTGACTGTTTCAGTGTGGTACCACATTACTATGTGACCCAAACCAAAAAAAACTCAGGATCTGTTCTAGAAGTATGTGAAGAATGCGAATGTATGAGACTGATGAGGGCAAATCCTGGACCTATCCCAGACATAACTTGCGTTATCCTCTAAAATATTTATCGAAACCAGGTTTAGTTGACAGTTTTAGTGTGGAACCACTTTGCTACGTGATCCAAAGCAGAAAAAACCCTCGCTCAGGTCAACATGTATGTTAAAACTGCGAAAGGATGACCCCGATGAGGGCAAATCCCAGGCCTGACCTAGACCTAACATGCGTTATCCTCTAAGATATTGATCGAAACCAGGATTTATCGACTGTTTCAGTGTGGTACCACATTACTACGTGATCCAAAACAGAAAAAGCCAGGGGTCTGTGCAACAAGTATGTGAAAAACGCGAAAATATGAGCCTGATGAGGGCAAATCCCGGAACTATCCCAGACCTAACTTGCGTTGTCCTATAAAATATTGATCGATACCAGGTTTAATTGACTGTTTCAGTGTGGTACCACATTACTACGTGATCCAATCCAGAAAAAGCCCAGGATCTCTTCATCAAGTATGTGAAAAACGCGAAAGTATGAGCCTGATGAGGGCAAACCCCAGACCTATCCCAGACATAACTTGCGTTATCCTCTAAAATATTTATCGAAACCAGGTTTAATTGACTGTTTTAGTGTGGTACCACATTACTACGTGATCCAAAGCAGAAAAAACCCTCGATCAGGTCAACATGTATGATAAAACTGCGAAAGTATGAGCCTGATGCCTGCAAATCCCAGACCTAACCTAGACCTAACATGCGTTATCCCCTAAAATATTGATCGAAACCAGGTTTAACGGACTGTTTCAGTGTGGCACCACATTGCTACCTGATACAATCCAGAAAAGATCCCGGGATCTGCTCAACAAGTATATGAAAAATGCGAAAATATGACCCTGATGTGGGCAAATCCTAGACCTATCCCAGACATAACTTGCGTTATCCTATAAAATATTGTTCGAGACCTGGCTTAGTTGACTGTTTCAGTGTGGTACCACATTACTATGTGACCCAAACCAAAAAAAACTCAGGATCTGTTCTAGAAGTATGTGAAGAATGCGAATGTATGAGACTGATGAGGGCAAATCCTGGACCTAACCCAGACCTAACATGTGTTGTGCTCTAAAATATTGATGGAAACCAGGTTTAATTGACTGTTTCAGTGTGGTACCACATTACTACGTGATCCAAACCAGAAAAACCCAGGATCTGTTCAGCAAGTACGTGAAAAATGCGAAGGTATGAGCCTGATGAGGGCAGATCCCAGACCTATCCCACACCTAACTTGCGTTATCCTCTAAAATATTGACGGAAACCACGTTTAAATGACAGTTTCAGTGTGATACCACATTACCACGTGATCCAAACCAGTAAAGGCCCAGAATCTGACCATCAAGTATGAGAAATATGTGAAAGTATGACCCTGATGTGGGCATATCTCTGGCCTAACCGAGACCTAACATGCGTTATCCTCTAAAATGTTGATCGAAACCGGGTTTAATTGACTGTTTCATTGTGGCACCACATTACTACGTGATCCAAACCTGAAAAAACCCAGGATATGTTCAGGAAGTATGTGAAGAATGCGAAAGTACGAGCCCGATGAGAGCAAATGCCAGTCCTAACTAAGACCTAATATGAATTATTCTCTAAAATATTGATCGAAACCAGGTTTAATGGACTGCTTCAGTGTGGTACCACATTACTACGTGATCCAATCCAGAAAAAGCCCAGGATCTCTTCAACAAGTATGAGAAAAACGCGAAAGAATGAGCCTGATGAGGGCAAATCCCAGAACTATCCCAGACATAACTTGCGTTATCCTCTAAACTAATAATCGAAACCAGGTTTAATGGTCTCTTTCAGTGGGGTACCACATTACTACGTGATCCAAACCAGAAAAAATCCAGGATCTGCTCAACAAGTATGTGAAGAATGCGAGAGTATGAGTCTGATGTCGGCAAATCCCAGGCCTAACCTGGACATGACATGCGTTATCCTCTAAAATATTGATCGAAACCAGGTTTAATGGACTGTTTCAGTGTGGTACCACATTACTACGTGATCCAAACCAGAAAAAGCCCAGAATCTCTCCTTCAAGTATGAGAGATATGCGAAAGTACGAGCACGATGAGGGCAAATCCCAGACCTAACCTAGACCTAACACGAATTATTCTCTAAAATATTGATCGAAACCAGGTTTAATGAACTGTTTCAGTGGGGTACAACACTACTACGTGATCCAATCCAGCCAAAGCCCAGGATCTCTACAACAAGTATGTAAAAAACGCGAAAGTATGAGCCTGATGAGGGCAAATCCCAGACCTATCCCAGACATAACTTGCGTTATCCTCTAAAATATTTATCGAAACCAGGTTTAATTGACTGTTTCAGTGTGGTACCACATTACTACGTGATACAAACCAGAAAAACCCAGGATCTGTTCAACAGGTAAGTGAAAAATGCGAAGGTATGAGCCTGATGAGGGCAGATCCCAGAACTTTCCAAGAACTAACTTGCGTTATCCTCTAAAATATTGATCGAAACCCGGTTTAATTGACTGTTTCAGTGTGGTACCACATTACTACGTGATCCAAACCAGAAAAACCCAGGATCTGTTCAACAGGTATGTCAAAAATGCGAAGGTATGAGCCTGATGAGGGCACATCCCAGACCTATCCCAAACCTAACTTGCGTTATCCTCTAAAATATTGATCGAAACCAGGTTTAATGGACTGTTTCAGTGTGGTGCAACACTACTACGTGATCCAATCCAGCCAAAGCCCAGGATCTCTACAACAAGTATGTGAAAAACGCGAAAGTATGAGCCTGATGAGGGCAAATCCCAGACCTATCCCAGACATAACTTGCGTTATCCTCTAAAATATTTATCGAAACCAGGTTTAGTTGACAGTTTTAGTGTGGAACCACTTTGCTACGTGATCCAAAGCAGAAAAAACCCTCGCTCAGGTCAACATGTATGTTATAACTGCGAAAGGATGACCCCGATGAGGGCAAATCCCAGGCCTGACCTAGACCTAACATGCGTTATCCTCTAAAAAAATTGATCGATACCAGGTTTAATGGACTGTTTCAGTGTGGTACCACATTACTACGTGATCCAAACCAGAAAAACCCCGGATCTGTTCAACAGGTATGTCAAAAATGCGAAAGTATGAGACTGATGAGGGCAAATCCCAGGCCTAACCTAGACCTAACATGCGTTATCCTCTAAAATATTGGTCGAAACCAGGTTTAATGGACTGTTTCACTGTGGTACCACAACAGTACGTGATCCAAACCAGAAAGAGTCAGGGATCAGTTCCACACGTATGTGAAGAATGCGAAAGTATGTGTCTGATGAGGGAAAATCCCAGACCTAACCTAGACCTAACACGAATTATTCTCTAAAATATTGATCGAAACCAGGTTTAATGGACTGTTTCAGTGTGGTGCAACACTACTACGTGATCCAATCCAGCCAAAGCCCAGGATCTCTACAACAAGTATGTGAAAAACGCGAAAGTATGAGCCTGATGAGGGCAAATCCCAGACCTATCCCAGACATAACTTGCGTTATCCTCTAAAATATTTATCGAAGCCAGGTTTAATTGACTGTTTTAGTGTGGTACCTCTTTGCTACGTGATCCAAAGCAGAAAAAACCCTCGCTCAGGTCATTATGTATGTTAAAACAGCGAAAGTATGACCGTGATGAGGGCAAATCCCAGGCCTAACCTAGGCCTAACATGCGTTAACCTCTAAGATATTGATCGAAACCAGGATTTATCGACTGTTTCAGTGTGGTACCACATTACTACGTGATCCAAAACAGAAAAAGCCAGGGGTCTGTGCAACAAGTATGTGAAAAACGCGAAAATATGAGCCTGATGAGGGCAAATCCCGGTCCTATCCCAGACCTATGTTGCATTGTCCTACAAAATATTGATCGATACCAGGTTTAATTGACTGTTTCAGTGTGGTACCACATTACTATGTGATCCAAACCAGAAAATACCCAGGTTCTGTTCAAGAAGTATGTGAAGAATGCGAATGTATGAGACTGATGAGGGCAAATCCCGGACCTATCCCAGACATAACTTGCGTTATCCTCTAAACTAATAATCGAAACCAGGTTTAATGGTCTGTTTCAGTGGGGTACCACATTACCACGTGATCCAAATCAGAAAAAGCCAGGGATCTGTGCAACATGCATGTTAAAACTGCAAAAGTATGATCCTGATGAGGGCAAATCCCAGACCTAATCTAGACCTAACATGTGTTATCCACTAAAATATTAATCGAAACCAGGTTTCATGGACTGTATCAGTGTGATACCACATTACCACGTGATCCAAACCAGAAAAAGCCCGGAATCTGGCCAACAAGTATGCGAAATATGTGACAGTATGACCCTGATGTGGGCAAATCTCTGGCCTAACCGAGACCTAACATGCGTTATCCTCTAAAATGTTGATCGAAACCAGGTTTAATTGACTGTTTCAGTTTGGCACCACATTACTACGTGATCCAAACCAGAAAAAACCCAGGATCTGTTCAACACGTATGTCAAAAACGCGAAAGTGTGAGCCTGATGAGGGCAAATCCCAGACCTATCCCAGACATAACTTGCGTTTTCCTCTAATCTAATAATCGAAACCAGGTTTAATGGTCTGTTTCAGTGGGGTACCACATTACTACGTGATTCAATCCAGAAAAAGCACAGGATCTAGCCAACAAGTATGAGAAATATGCGAAAGTATGAGCCTGATGAGGGCAAATTCTAGGCCTAACCCAGACCTAACCTGCGATATCCTCCAAAATATTGATCGAAACCAGGTTTCATGGACTGTATCAGTGTGATACCACATTACCACGTGATCCAAATCAGAAATAGCCAGGTATCTGTTCAACAAGTATGTGAAAAACGCGAAAATATGACCCTGATGGGGGCAAATCCCAGACCTATCCCAGACCAAGCTTGCGTTATCCTACAAAATATTGATCGAAACCAGGTTTAATGGACTGTTTCAGTGTGGTACCACATTACTACGTGATCCAAGCCAGCAAAATCCAGGGATCTGTTCAACATGTATGTTAAAACTGCAATAGTATGATCCTGATGAGGGCAAATCCCAGACCTAACCTAGACCTAACATGTGTTATCCACTAAAATATTAATCGATCCAGGTTTAATGGTCTGTTTCAGTGTGGTACCACATTACTACGTGATCCAAACCAGAAAAAGCCCAGAATCTGACCATCAAGTATGAGAAATATGCGAAAGTACGAGCCTGATGAGAGCAAATACCAGTCCAAACCTAGACCTAACATGAATTATTCTCTAAAATATTGATCGAAACCAGGTTTAATGGACTGTTTCAGTGTGGTACCACAATAGTACGTGATCCAAACCAGAAAAAACCCAGGATCTGTTCAACAAGTATGTGAAAAACGCGAATGTATGAGCCTGATGAGGGCAAATCCCCACCTAACCTAGACCTAACGTGTGTTATCCTCTGAAATATTAATCGAAATCAGGTTTAATTGTCTGTTTTAGTGTGGTACCACATTACTACGTGATCCAAACCAGAAAAAACCCTCGATCAGGTCAACATGTATGTTTGTTTAAAGATCGAGTTAATTCGATTTATTTAAACCCGTAACAAGCCGTTAATCCGCTTTGTTTTCAATATACGCGACCGACCAGAACATTCTAGGTCGACGCGTCCGCGACTCGAAACAGAAGGCAGCAGAAAAACTCTCGCTCCTTGAGTTTTTCTGTAAGTCACGCGAGCAGTACAGTAACGTTCGATTTCGAACTTTTCGGTTAAACGCTCGACCATAGAGAAGGTGCGATAATTACATGTTAGAAAAAGACGGACGAGAGCCACGGCGACAGCGCCGCGCGTCGGAGGATTCCCCCTCTCTTACGCGTACTTTTCGGCAGCTCGTGCTCGTCCGTCACTTGCTAACGAGAGCCTGCCAAGCGCGGATCGATAAACGATCACGCTTTACCTAATTTAACATATTCCGAATCGCTTCGAGTTATTCGAGCATTCGTTGAAATTCAACAGGCCCTCACAATATTCGAATTGCTTCGAGTTATTCGAGCATTCGAACAAATTAAGAAAAAAAAAGGCATAAAGAAAATTCTCGGGTTCAAGCGGTTGATTCCCACGCGACGTTGAAAGTTCGAGTTATTCGAATTTTCACAAAGCGGGCAACCGACGTATAGCCGCAGCTTTACGGGATTAGCTTGCGTAAGCAAACTGCCCCCAGTAAACTGCGTGTAATTCCGGTTGTCGAATCAAACCAGTTAATCGATTCGGTCGTGAGTACGACCCGATTAAAGACTGCGGGAAACTCTTTGGTATCATCGAGTTCCCGAATTTTCCGCGTATCGCTGCAAACAGCGGTCGTGCGAGAGGTATCGAGATTAAGACTCGATCCTCCCTTGATTCAATCGAACGGTCTTACAACCACCTAAAGTGGCCTTATTGGCGTAAATACCTTGGGTGGACTTGCCGCCTTCCAGTCGGAGCGTGGGACGAGTTATTCTAAGCCCAGCTTCCGGCGAATGCCAGAGCGTTGTTCTCTGATCGCCAGTCTTGTACGGTCACTGCGCGTAGAACGCGACTCACAAGGCGTCGTGGTGCCAGTCTCAATAGTAAGACGTCCTATACGCCATTGAAAGACTGCACCGCATCGTGTTCCGTACACACGCATACGAAGACGGTAAGGGGCCGAGGACCGGGTGACGGTTGGAGCCTTACAACCTCCCTCTAGGCACCCTCTCCTGCGACAATCAAGTGTTGCAGTCGAACAGAAAACCGAGAGGAAATTCCCTAATTGGAAGAAAGCGAGCGATTCCCGGTTTAAAGGGAACGCTCACACACGTACAGTCCACTAGCTTAGCTGCGTATCGCGGCGGCAGAGATTCCCGCTCCTAGGTGCGACAAGCACCGACCAGGAGCGTACCAAAGAGAGAAAGACAAGCGACGTGACTCACGTCGACAGGTATTTAACGCCTAGTCGTATCTCTTTCTGTTTCAGGGTAACAACACAGGCCGCAACACTGATCGTCTGGCAGACGTCGGCCGATTATCAAAAAAAACCTATACCGACTAAATAAACGGCTTGGTCGCATAAGGCGATCCGGCGAAAATAACATTATAATTGTATCGCTTATTCTCCGTCTGTTCCTTCCCTCGAGATCCGGACCCCCGTTAGGCGAGGTATTTTCAAACCTCCTCCCCCTAACAATGTTAAAACTGCGAAAGTATGACCCTGATGAGGGCAAATCCCAGACCTGTCCCAGACATAACTTGCGTTATCCTATAAAATATTGTTCGAATCCAGTTTTAATGGACAGTTTCAGTGTGGTACCACTTTACTACGTGATCCAATGCAGAAAAAACCCTCGATCAGGTCAACATGTATGTTAAAACTGCGAAAGTATGAGCCTGATGAGGGCAAATCCTAGACCTAACCCAGACCTAAAGTGCGTTATCCTCTAAAATATTGATCGAAATCAGGTTTAATTGACTGTTTCAGTATGGTACCACATTACTACGTGATCCAAACCAGAAAAAATCCCAGGATCTGTTCAACAAGTATATGAAAAACGCGAAAATATGACCCTGATGAGGGCAAATCCCAGACCTAACCTAGACCTAACATGTGTTATCCACTAAAATATTAATCGAAACCAGGTTTAATGATCTGTTTCAGTGTGGTACCACATTACTACGTGATCCAAACCAGCAAAATCCAGGATGTGTTCAACAGGTATGTGAAAAATGCGAAGGTATGAGTCTGATGTCGGCCAATCCCAGGCCTAACCTAGACATAACATGCGCTATCCTCTAAAATATTGATCGAAACCAGGTTTAATGTACTGTTTCAGTGTGGTACCACATTACTACGTGATCCAAACCAGAAAAAGCCCAGAATCTGGCCATCTAGCATGAGAAATATGCGAAAGTACGAGTCCGATGAGAGCAAATGCCAGACCTAACCTAGACCTAACATGAATTATTCTCTAAAATATTTATCGAAACCAGGTTTAATGGTCTGTTTCAGTGTGGTACCACATTACTACGTGATCCAATCCAGAAAAAGCCCAGGATCTGTTCAAGAAGTATATGAAGAATGCGAAAGTATGAGACTGATGAGGGCAAATCCTAGACCTAACCTAGACCTAACATGTGCTATCCTCTAAAATATTGCCGGAAACCACGTTTAAATGACAGTTTCAGTGTGATACCACATTACCACGTGATCCAAACCAGAAAAAATCCCAGGGTCTGTTCAACAAGTATGTGAAAAATGCGAAAGTATGAACCTGATGAGGGCAAATCCTAGACCTAACCCAGACCTAACGTGCGTTATCCTCTAAAATATTGATCGAAACCAGGTTTAGTTGTCTGCTTCAGTGTGGTACCACATTTCTACGTGATCCAATGCAGAAAAAACCCTCGATCAGGTCAACATGTATGTTAAAACTGCGAAAGTATGACCCTGATGAGGGCAAATCCCAGACCTGTCCCAGACATAACTTGCGTTATCCTATAAAATATTAATCGAATCCAGTTTTAATGGACAGTTTTAGTGTGGTACCACTTTACTACGTGATCCAATGCCGAAAAAACCCTCGATCAGGACAACATGTATGTTAAAACTGCGAAAGTATGACCCTGATGAGCGCAAATCCCAGACCTATCCCAGACATAATTTGCGTTATCCTATAAAATATTGTTCGAATCCAGTTTTAATGGACAGTTTCAGTGTGGTACCACATTACTACGTGAAAGAAAACAGAAAAAACCCAGGATCTGTTCAACAAGTATGTGAAGAATGCGAAAGTGTGAGTCTGATGAGGGAAAATCCCAGGCCTAACCTAGACCTAACATGCGTTATCCACTAAAATATTAATCGAAATCAGGTTTAATGGTCAGTTTCCGTGTGGTACCACATTACTACGTGATCCAAACCAGAAAAAACCCAGAATATGTACAACAAGTATGTGAAAAATGTGAAAGTATGACGCTGATGAGGGCAAATCCCAGGCCTAACCTAGACCTAACATGCGTTGTCCTCTAAAATATAGATGGAAACCAGGTTTAATGGACTGCTTCTGTGTGGTACCACATTACTACGTGATCGAAACAAGAAAAAACCCAGGATCTGTTCAAGAATTATGTGAAGAATGCGAAAGTATGAGACTGATGATGGCAAATCCTAGACCTAACCTAGACCTAACATGTGTTATCCTCTAAAATATTGACGGAAACCACGTTTAAATGAGAGTTTCAGTGTGGTACAACATTACAACGTGATCCAATCCAGAAATGGCCCAGGATCTAGCAAACAAGTATGAGAAATATGCGAAAGTATGAGCCTGATGAGGGCAAATCCTAGATCTAACCCAGACCTAACACGCGTTATCCTCTGAAATATTTATCAAGACCAGGTTTAATTGACTGTTTCAGTGTGGTACCACATTACTACGTGATCCAAACCAGAAAAAACCTAGTATCTGTTCAACAAGTATGTGAAAAACGCGAAAGTACGAGTCTGGTGAGGGCAAATCTCAGACCTATCCCAGACATAACTTGCGTTATCCTATAAAATATTGATCGAATCCAGTTTTAATGGACAGTTTTAGTGTGGTACCACATTACTACGTGATGCAATGCAGAAAAAACCCTCGATCAGGTCAACATGTATGTTAAAACTGCGAAAGTATGACCCTGATGTGGGCAAATCCCCACCTAACCTAGACCTAACGTGTGTTATCCTCCAAAATATTAATCGAAATCAGGTTTAATGGTCTGCTTCAGCGTGGTACCACATTACTACGTGATCGAAACAAGAAAAAACCCAGGATCTGTTCAACAAGTATGTGAAAAACGCGAAAGTATGAGCCTGATGAGGGCAAAAGCTAGACCTAACCTAGACCCAACATGTGTTATCCTCAAAAATATTGACGGAAACCACGTTTAAATGACAGTTTCAGTGTGGTACAACATTACAACGTGATCCAATCCAGAAAAGGCCCAGGATCTAGCAAACAAGTATGAGAAATATGCGAAAGTATGAGCCTGATGAGGGCAAATCCTAGACCTACCCCAGACCTAACATGCGTTATCCTCTGAAATATTTATCAAGACCATGGTTAATTGACTGTTTCAGTGTGGTACCACTTTACTACGTGATCGAAACAAGAAAACACCCAGGATCTGTTCAACAAGTATGTGAAAAACGCGAAAGTATGAGCCTGATGAGGGCAAATCCTAGACCTAACCTCGACCCAACATGTGTTATCCTCAAAAATATTGACGGAAACCACGTTTAAATGACAGTTTCAGTGTGGTACAACATTACAACGTGATCCAATCCAGAAAAGGCCCAGGATCTAGCAAACAAGTATGAGAAATATGCGAAAGTATGAGCCTGATGAGGGCAAATCCTAGACCTACCCCAGACCTAACATGCGTTATCCTCTGAAATATTTATCAAGACCAGGTTTAATTGACTGTTTCAGTGTGGTACCACATTACTACGTGATCCAAACCAGAGGAAACCCAGGATCAGTTCAACAAGTATGTGAAGAATACGAAAGTATGAGTCTGATGAGGGAAAATCCCAGGCCTAACCTTGACCTAACATGCGCTATCCTCAAAAATATCGATCGAAACCAGGTTTAATCGACTGTTTCAGTGTGGTACCACATTACTACGTGCTCGAAACAAGAAAAAACCCAGGATCTGTTCAAGAATTATGTGAAGAATGCGAAAGTATGAGACTGATGAGGGCAAATCCTAGACGTAACCTATACCTAACATGTGTTATCCTCTAAGATATTGACTGAAACCACGTTTAAATGAGAGTATCAGTGTGGTACAAAATTACAACGTGATCCAATCCAGAAATGGCCCAGGATCTAGCAAACAAGTATGAGAAATATGCGAAAGTATGAGTCTGATGAGGGAAAATCCCAGGCCTAACCTTGACCTAACATGCGCTATCCTCAAAAATATCGATCGAAACCAGGTTTAATCGACTGTTTCAGTGTGGTACCACATTACTACGTGCTCGAAACAAGAAAAAACCCAGGATCTGTTCAAGAATTATGTGAAGAATGCGAAAGTATGAGACTGATGAGGGCAAATCCTAGACGTAACCTATACCTAACATGTGTTATCCTCTAAGATATTGACTGAAACCACGTTTAAATGAGAGTATCAGTGTGGTACAAAATTACAACGTGATCCAATCCAGAAAAGGCCCGGGATCTAGCAAACAAGTATGAGAAATATGCGAAAGTATGAGCCTGATGAGGGCAAATCCTAGATCTAACCCAGACCTAACACGCGTTATCCTCTAAAATATTTATCAAGACCAGGTTTAATTGACTGTTTCAGTGTGGTACCACATTACTACGAGAAAGAAAACAGAAAAAACCCAGGATCTGTTCAACAAGTATGTGAAGAATGCGACAGTATGAGTCTGATGAGGGAAAATCCCAGGCCTAACCTAGACCTAACATGCGTTATCCACTAAAATATTAATCGAAACCAGGTTTAATTGACTGTTTCAGTGTGGTACCATATTACTACGTGATCCAAACCAGAAAAAGCCCAGGATCTGTTCAAGAAGTATGTGAAGAATGCGAAAGTATGAAGCTGATGAGGGCAAATCCTAGACCTAACCTAGATCTAACATGTGTTATCCTGTAAAATATTAACGGAAACCAGGTTTAGTTGGCAGTTTCAGTGTGGTACCACATTACTACGTGATCCAATCCAGAAAAGCCCAGGATCAGTTCAACGAGTATGTGAAGAATGCGAAAGTATGAGTCTGATGAGGGAAAATCCCTGGCCTAACCTAGACATAACAGGCGTTATCCTCTAAAATATTGATCGAAACCAGGTTTAATCGACTGTTTCAGTGTGGTACCACATTACTACGAGAAAGAAAACAGAAAAAACCCAGGATCTGTTCAACAAGTATGTGAAGAATGCGACAGTATGAGTCTGATGAGGGAAAATCCCAGGCCTAACCTAGACCTAACATGCGTTATCCACTAAAATATTAATCGAAACCAGGTTTAATTGACTGTTTCAGTGTGGTACCACATTACTACGTGATCCAAACCAGAAAAAGCCCAGGATCTAGCCAACAAGAATGAGAAATATGCGAAAGTATGAGCCTGATGAGGGCAAATCCTAGACCTAGCCCAGACCTATCATGCGTTATCCTCTGAAATATTTATCAAGACCATGTTTAATTGACTGTTTCAGTGTGGTACCACATTACTACGTGATCGAAACAAGAAAAAACCCAGGATCTGTTCAACAAGTATGTGAAAAACGCGAAAGTATGAGCCTGATGAGGGCAAATCCTAGACCTAACCTAGACCCAACATGTGTTATCCTCAAAAATATTGACGGAAACCACGTTTAAATGACAGTTTCAGTGTGGTACAACATTACAACGTGATCCAATCCAGAAAAGGCCCAGGATCTAGCAAACAAGTATGAGAAATATGCGAAAGTATGAGCCTGATGAGGGCAAATCCTAGACCTAGCCCAGACCTAACATGCGTTATCCTCTGAAATATTTATCAAGACCATGGTTAATTGACTGTTTCAGTGTGGTACCACTTTACTACGTGATCGAAACAAGAAAAAACCCAGGATCTGTTCAACAAGTATGTGAAAAACGCGAAAGTGTGAGCCTGATGAGGGCAAATCCTAGACCTAACCTAGACCCAACATGTGCTATCCTCAAAAATATTGACGGAAACCACGTTTAAATGACAGTTTCAGTGTGGTACCACATTACTACGTGATCCAAACCAGAAAAAATCCCAGGATCTGTTCAACAAGTATATGAAAAACGCGAAAATATGACCCTGATGAGGGCAAATCCCAGACCTAACCTAGACCTAACATGTGTTATCCACTAAAATATTAATCGAAACCAGGTTTAATGATCTGTTTCAGTGTGGTACCACATTACTACGTGATCCAAACCAGCAAAATCCAGGATGTGTTCAACAGGTATGTGAAAAATGCGAAGGTATGAGTCTGATGTCGGCCAATCCCAGGCCTAACCTAGACATAACATGCGCTATCCTCTAAAATATTGATCGAAACCAGGTTTAATGTACTGTTTCAGTGTGGTACCACATTACTACGTGATCCAAACCAGAAAAAGCCCAGAATCTGGCCATCTAGCATGAGAAATATGCGAAAGTACGAGTCCGATGAGAGCAAATGCCAGACCTAACCTAGACCTAACATGAATTATTCTCTAAAATATTTATCGAAACCAGGTTTAATGGTCTGTTTCAGTGTGGTACCACATTACTACGTGATCCAATCCAGAAAAAGCCCAGGATCTGTTCAAGAAGTATGTGAAGAATGCGGAAGTATGAGACTGATGAGGGCAAATCCTAGACCTAACCTAGACCTAACATGTGCTACCCTCTAAAATATTGCCGGAAACCACGTTTAAATGACAGTTTCAGTGTGATACCACATTACCACGTGATCCAAACCAGAAAAAATCCCAGGGTCTGTTCAACAAGTATGTGAAAAATGCGAAAGTATGAACCTGATGAGGGCAAATCCTAGACCTAACCCAGACCTAACGTGCGTTATCCTCTAAAATATTGATCGAAACCAGGTTTAGTTGTCTGCTTCAGTGTGGTACCACATTTCTACGTGATCCAATGCAGAAAAAACCCTCGATCAGGTCAACATGTATGTTAAAACTGCGAAAGTATGACCCTGATGAGGGCAAATCCCAGACCTGTCCCAGACATAACTTGCGTTATCCTATAAAATATTAATCGAATCCAGTTTTAATGGACAGTTTTAGTGTGGTACCACTTTACTACGTGATCCAATGCAGAAAAAACCCTCGATCAGGTCAACATGTATGTTAAAACTGCGAAAGTATGACCCTGATGAGCGCAAATCCCAGACCTATCCCAGACATAACTTGCGTTATCCTATAAAATATTGTTCGAATCAAGTTTTAATGGACAGTTTCAGTGTGGTACCACATTACTACGTGAAAGAAAACAGAAAAAACCCAGGATCTGTTCAACAAGTATGTGAAGAATGCGAAAGTGTGAGTCTGATGAGGGAAAATCCCAGGCCTAACCTAGACCTAACATGCGTTATCCACTAAAATATTAATCGAAATCAGGTTTAATGGTCTGTTTCCGTGTGGTACCACATTACTACGTGATCCAAACCAGAAAAAACCCAGAATATGTACAACAAGTATGTGAAAAATGTGAAAGTATGACGCTGATGAGGGCAAATCCCAGGCCTAACCTAGACCTAACATGCGTTGTCCTCTAAAATATAGATGGAAACCAGGTTTAATGGACTGCTTCTGTGTGGTACCACATTACTACGTGATCCAAACCATAAAAAGCCGAGGATCTGTTCAACAAGTATGTGAAAAACGCGAAAGTATGAGCCTGATGAGGGCAAATCCCAGACGTATCCCAGACATAACTTGCGTTATCCTATAAAATATTGATCGAATCCAGTTTTAATGGACAGTTTTAGTGTGGTACCACATTACTACGTGATGCAATGCAGAAAAAACCCTCGATCAGGTCAACATGTATGTTAAAACTGCGAAAGTATGACCCTGATGTGGGCAAATCCCCACCTAACCTAGACCTAACGTGTGTTATCCTCCAAAATATTAATCGAAATCAGGTTTAATGGACTGTTTCAGTGTGATACCACATTACTACGTGATCCAAACCAGAAAAAACCCAGGATCTGTTCAAGAAGTATGTGAAGAATGCGAAAGTATGAGTCCGATGTGGGAAAATTCCGAGCCTAACCGAGTCCTAGAGTTCGTTATCCTCTAAAATATTGATCGTAACCAGGATTAATTGGCTGTTTCAGTGTGGTACCGCATTACTACGTGATCCAAACCAGAAAAAGCCCAGGATCTCTTCAACAAGTTTGTGAAAAACGCGAAAGTATGAGCCTGATGAGGGCAAATCCCAGACCTATCCCAGACATAACTTGCGTTATCCTCTAAAATATTTATCGAAACCAGGTTTGATTGACTGTTTTAGTGTGGTACCACTATGCTACGTGATCCAAAACAGGAAAAACCCTCGCTCTGGTCCACATGTATGTTAAAACTGCGAAAGGATGACCCTGATGAGGGCAAATCCCTGGCCTAAGCTAGACCTAACATGCGTTATCCTCTAAAATATTGATCGAAGCCACGTTTAATTGACAGTTTCAGTGTGGTACCACATTACTACGTGATCCAAACCAGTGGAAGCCTAGGATCTGGCCAACAAGTATGAGAAATATGCGAAAGTATGAGCCCGATGAGGGCAAATCCCAGACCTATCCCAGACCTAACTTGCGTTATCCTCCAAAATATTTATCAAGACCACGTTTAATTGACTGTGTCAGTGTGGGACAACATTACAACGTGATCCAATCCAGAAAAGGCCCAGGATCTAGCAAACAAGTATGAGAAATATGCGAAAGAATGAGCCTGATGAGGGCAAATCCTAGACCTAACCCAGACCTAACACGCGTTATCCTCTAAAATATTTATCAAGACCAGGTCTAATTGACTGTTTCAGTGTGGTACCACATTACTACGTGATCCAAACCAGAAAAAATCGCAGGATCTGTTCAACAAGTATGTGAAAAATGCGAAAAACTGACCACGATGAGTGCAAATCCCAGACCTATCCCAGACCTAACTTGCGTTATCCTCTAAAATATTGATCGAAACCAGGTTTAATTGACTGTTTCAGTGTGGTACCACATTACTACGTGATACAAACCAGAAGAAACCCAGGATCTGTTCAACAAGTATGTGAAAAACGCGAAAGTATGAGCCTGATGAGGGCAAATACCAGATCTATCCCAGACATAACTTGCGTTATCCTATAAAATATTTATCAAGACCATGTTTAATTGACTGTTTAAGTGTGGTTCCACATTACTACGTGATCCAAACCAGAAAAAACCTAGTATCTGTTCAACAAGTATGTGAAAAACGCGAAAGTATGAGCCTGATGAGGGCAAATCCCAGACCTATCCCAGACATAACTTGCGTTATCCTATAAAATATTGATCGAATCCAGTTCTAATGGACAGTTTTAGTGTGGTACCACATTACTACGTGATCCAATCCAGAAAAGCCCAGGATCAGTTCAACAAGTATGTGAAGAATGCGAAAGTATGAGTCTGATGAGGGAAAATCCCTGGCCTAACCTAGACATAACATGCGATACCCTCTAAAATATTGATCGAAACAAGGTTTATTCGACTGTTTCAGTGTGGTACCACATTACTACGTGAAAGAAAACAGAAGAAACCTAGGATCTAGCAAACAAGTATGAGAAATATGCGAATGTATGAGCCTGATGTGGGCAAATCCTAGACCTAACCCAGACCTAACACGCGGTATCCTCTAAAATATTTATCAAGACCAGGTTTAATTGACTGTTTCAGTGTGGTACCACATTACTACGTGATCCAAACCAGTGGAAGCCTAGGATCTGGCCAACAAGTATGAGAAATATGCGAAAATATGACACTGATGAGGGCAAATCCCAGACCTATCCCAGACCTAACTTGCGTTATCCTCTAAAATAATTATCAAGACCGTGTTTAATTGACAGTTTCAGTGTGGTTCCACATTACCAAGTGATCCAAACCAGAAAAGGCCCAGGATCTAGCAAACAAGTATGAGAAATATGCGAAAGTATGAGACTGATGAGGGCAAATCCTAGACCTAACCTAGACCTAACATGTGTTATCCTCAAAAATATTGACGGAAACCACGTTAAAATGACAGTTTCAGTGTGGTACAACATTACATCGTGATCCAATCCAGAAAAGGCCCAGGATCTAGCAAACAAGTATGAGAAATATGCGAAAGTATGAGCCTGATGAGGGTAAATCCTAGACCTAACCCAGACCTAACACGCGTTATCCTCTAAAATATCTATCAAGACCAGGTTTAATTGACTGTTTCAGTGTGGTACCACATTACTACGTGATCCAAACCAGTGGAAGCCTAGGATCTGGCCAACAAGTACGAGAAATATGCGAAAGTATGAGCCTGATGAGGGCAAATCCTAGACCTAACCCAGACCTAACACGCGTTATCCTCTAAAATATTTATCAAGACCAGGTTTAATTGTCTGTTTTAGTGTTTTACCACATTACTACGCGATGCAATGCAGAAAAAACCCTCGATCAGGTCAACATGTATGTTAAAACTGTGAAAGTATGACCCTGATGAGGGCAAATCCCCACCTAACCTAGAACTAACGTGTGTTATCCTCTAAAATATTAATCGAAATCAGGTTTAATTGACTGTTTTAGTGTGGTACCACTTTGCTACGTGATCCAAAGCAGAAAAAACCCTCGCTCAGGTCAATATGTATGTTAAAACTGCGAAAGGATGACCCTGATGAGGGCAAATCCCCAGCCTAAGCTAGACCTAACATGCGTTATCCTCTAAAATATAGATCGAAACCAGGTTTAATGGACTGTTTCAGTGTGGTACCACATTAGTACGTGATCCAAACCAGAAAAAACGATCGATCAGGTTTACATGTATGTTAAAACTGCCAAAGTATGACCCTGATGAGGGCAAATCCCAGACCTAACCAAGACTTAACATGTGTTATCCTCTAAAATATTAATCGAAACCAGGTTTAATTGACTGTTTTATTGCGGTACCACTTTGCTACGTGATCCAAAGCAGAAAAAACCCACGATCAGGCCAACATGTATGTTAAATCTGCGAAAGTATGACCCTGATGTGTGCAAATCCCAGACCTGTCCCAGACCTAACTAGCGTTATCCTATAAAATATTGATCGAAACCAGGTTTAATTGACTGTTTCAGTGTGGTACCACTTTACGACGTGATCCAAAGCAGAAAAAACCATCGATCAGGTTTCCATGTATGTTAAAACTGCGAAAGTATGACCCTGATGAGGGCAAATCCCAGACCTAACCTAGACTTAACATGTGTTCTCCTCTAAAATATTAATTGAAACCAGGTTTAATGGTCTGTTTCAGTGTGGCACCACATTACTACGTGATCGAAACAAGAAAAAACCCAGGATCTGTTCAAGAATTATGTGAAGAATGCGAAAGTATGAGACTGATGATGGCAAATCCTAGACCTAACCTAGACCTAACATGTGTTATCCTCTAAAATATTGACGGAAACCACGTTTAAATGAGAGTTTCAGTGTGGTACAACATTACAACGTGATCCAATCCAGAAATGGCCCAGGATCTAGCAAACAAGTATGAGAAATATGCGAAAGTATGAGCCTGATGAGGGCAAATCCTAGATCTAACCCAGACCTAACACGCGTTATCCTCTGAAATATTTATCAAGACCAGGTTTAATTGACTGTTTCAGTGTGGTACCACATTACTACGTGATCCAAACCAGAAAAAACCTAGTATCTGTTCAACAAGTATGTGAAAAACGCGAAAGTACGAGTCTGGTGAGGGCAAATCTCAGACCTATCCCAGACATAACTTGCGTTATCCTATAAAATATTGATCGAATCCAGTTTTAATGGACAGTTTTAGTGTGGTACCACATTACTACGTGATGCAATGCAGAAAAAACCCTCGATCAGGTCAACATGTATGTTAAAACTGCGAAAGTATGACCCTGATGTGGGCAAATCCCCACCTAACCTAGACCTAACGTGTGTTATCCTCCAAAATATTAATCGAAATCAGGTTTAATGGTCTGCTTCAGCGTGGTACCACATTACTACGTGATCGAAACAAGAAAAAACCCAGGATCTGTTCAACAAGTATGTGAAAAACGCGAAAGTATGAGCCTGATGAGGGCAAAAGCTAGACCTAACCTAGACCCAACATGTGTTATCCTCAAAAATATTGACGGAAACCACGTTTAAATGACAGTTTCAGTGTGGTACAACATTACAACGTGATCCAATCCAGAAAAGGCCCAGGATCTAGCAAACAAGTATGAGAAATATGCGAAAGTATGAGCCTGATGAGGGCAAATCCTAGACCTACCCCAGACCTAACATGCGTTATCCTCTGAAATATTTATCAAGACCATGGTTAATTGACTGTTTCAGTGTGGTACCACTTTACTACGTGATCGAAACAAGAAAACACCCAGGATCTGTTCAACAAGTATGTGAAAAACGCGAAAGTATGAGCCTGATGAGGGCAAATCCTAGACCTAACCTCGACCCAACATGTGTTATCCTCAAAAATATTGACGGAAACCACGTTTAAATGACAGTTTCAGTGTGGTACAACATTACAACGTGATCCAATCCAGAAAAGGCCCAGGATCTAGCAAACAAGTATGAGAAATATGCGAAAGTATGAGCCTGATGAGGGCAAATCCTAGACCTACCCCAGACCTAACATGCGTTATCCTCTGAAATATTTATCAAGACCAGGTTTAATTGACTGTTTCAGTGTGGTACCACATTACTACGTGATCCAAACCAGAAGAAACCCAGGATCAGTTCAACAAGTATGTGAAGAATACGAAAGTATGAGTCTGATGAGGGAAAATCCCAGGCCTAACCTTGACCTAACATGCGCTATCCTCAAAAATATCGATCGAAACCAGGTTTAATCGACTGTTTCAGTGTGGTACCACATTACTACGTGCTCGAAACAAGAAAAAACCCAGGATCTGTTCAAGAATTATGTGAAGAATGCGAAAGTATGAGACTGATGAGGGCAAATCCTAGACGTAACCTATACCTAACATGTGTTATCCTCTAAGATATTGACTGAAACCACGTTTAAATGAGAGTATCAGTGTGGTACAAAATTACAACGTGATCCAATCCAGAAAAGGCCCGGGATCTAGCAAACAAGTATGAGAAATATGCGAAAGTATGAGCCTGATGAGGGCAAATCCTAGATCTAACCCAGACCTAACACGCGTTATCCTCTAAAATATTTATCAAGACCAGGTTTAATTGACTGTTTCAGTGTGGTACCACATTACTACGAGAAAGAAAACAGAAAAAACCCAGGATCTGTTCAACAAGTATGTGAAGAATGCGACAGTATGAGTCTGATGAGGGAAAATCCCAGGCCTAACCTAGACCTAACATGCGTTATCCACTAAAATATTAATCGAAACCAGGTTTAATTGACTGTTTCAGTGTGGTACCATATTACTACGTGATCCAAACCAGAAAAAGCCCAGGATCTGTTCAAGAAGTATGTGAAGAATGCGAAAGTATGAAGCTGATGAGGGCAAATCCTAGACCTAACCTAGATCTAACATGTGTTATCCTGTAAAATATTAAAGGAAACCAGGTTTAGTTGGCAGTTTCAGTGTGGTACCACATTACTACGTGATCCAATCCAGAAAAGCCCAGGATCAGTTCAACGAGTATGTGAAGAATGCGAAAGTATGAGTCTGATGAGGGAAAATCCCTGGCCTAACCTAGACATAACAGGCGTTATCCTCTAAAATATTGATCGAAACCAGGTTTAATCGACTGTTTCAGTGTGGTACCACATTACTACGAGAAAGAAAACAGAAAAAACCCAGGATCTGTTCAACAAGTATGTGAAGAATGCGACAGTATGAGTCTGATGAGGGAAAATCCCAGGCCTAACCTAGACCTAACATGCGTTATCCACTAAAATATTAATCGAAACCAGGTTTAATTGACTGTTTCAGTGTGGTACCACATTACTACGTGATCCAAACCAGAAAAAGCCCAGGATCTAGCCAACAAGAATGAGAAATATGCGAAAGTATGAGCCTGATGAGGGCAAATCCTAGACCTAGCCCAGACCTATCATGCGTTATCCTCTGAAATATTTATCAAGACCATGTTTAATTGACTGTTTCAGTGTGGTACCACATTACTACGTGATCCAAACCAGTGGAAGCCTAGGATCTGGCCAACAAGTATGAGAAATATGCGAAAGTATGAGCCTGATGAGGGCAAATCCTAGACCTAGCCCAGACCTAACATGCGTTATCCTCTGAAATATTTATCAAGACCATGGTTAATTGACTGTTTCAGTGTGGTACCACTTTACTACGTGATCGAAACAAGAAAAAACCCAGGATCTGTTCAACAAGTATGTGAAAAACGCGAAAGTATGAGCCTGATGAGGGCAAATCCTAGACCTAACCTAGACCCAACATGTGTTATCCTCAAAAATATTGACGGAAACCACGTTTAAATGACAGTTTCAATGTGGTACAACATTACAACGTGATCCAATCCAGAAAAGGCACAGGATCTAGCAAACAAGTATGAGAAATATGCGAAAGTATGAGCCTGATGAGGGCAA
This sequence comes from Colletes latitarsis, assembly GCF_051014445.1. Taxonomy (NCBI): domain Eukaryota; kingdom Metazoa; phylum Arthropoda; class Insecta; order Hymenoptera; family Colletidae; genus Colletes; species Colletes latitarsis. Next base: position 591,780 of record NC_135142.1, read on the forward strand.
ATCCTAGACCTAGCCCAGACCTAACATGCGTTATCCTCTGAAATATTTATCAAGACCATGGTTAATTGACTGTTTCAGTGTGGTACCACTTTACTACGTGATCGAAACAAGAAAAAACCCAGGATCTGTTCAACAAGTATGTGAAAAACGCGAAAGTGTGAGCCTGATGAGGGCAAATCCTAGACCTAACCCAGACCTAACACGCGTTATCCTCTAAAATATCTATCAAGACCAGGTTTAATTGACTGTTTCAGTGTGGTACCACATTACTACGTGATCCAAACCAGTGGAAGCCTAGGATCTGGCCAACAAGTATGAGAGATATGCGAAAGTATGAGCCTGATGAGGGCAAATCCTAGACTTAACCCAGACCTAACACGCGTTATCCTCTAAAATATTTATCAAGACCAGGTTTAATCGACTGTTTCAGTGTGGTACCACAGTACTACGTGATCCAAACCAGAAAAAATCCCAGGATCTGTTCAACAAGTATGTGAAAAATGCGAAAGTATGACCGTAATGAGGGCAAATCCCAGACCTATCCCAGACCTAACTTTTTTTTTTTTTTTTTTTTTTTTTTTTTTTTTTTGTCGTGGGGAAAATCTTCGAAAGACTCCCTCCCACCTCCTTGGGGAGAGGTGGGAGGGGTGTGTGGGATTCCCCGCGCCCGTACAACGACAGGCGCGGGACCTACCCACTAAAAACCCCACGGTGACCCTTCGGCACGCTTTGGGAGGATACCGGGAATCGCTCGAAGCATTCTTCCGGTATCCTCCCCGTGCCCGCGCTTTCGCGCCCATCCCCCGGGGGGACAATCGGTCCCCCCAGTAGACACACTGCCTCATAGCGGCGGGACGGGGCCACTCCATCCCGCCGCTATCCGTCCCGGGGCCGCGTTTAGTGGCGGCTGCGAGCCCCAACTCGCAACCGCCCGCGACCCCGTTTCCACCCCTCGGCGGCCGCGCGTTCATGGCCGCATCAGACCGCCGAGGGTGCCTCCCCCTGCGTCGGACCGGTAGGGGGAGGCACTCCTACCCCCAACCGGTCCGACCCGGCGCCGCCTGGCGGGAGGAGGGTCCCCTCAGGACCCCCCTCCCAGCCTAGGTCATCCGCCACGCCGAGGCGGCCGCCCGCGACGCCTCGCGACCGGGCGACGACCTCGGGCCACCGCACGAGCGCGAGCTTCAGCGCGCCGCTGAAGCTCGCGCTCCCTCCCCGCGGCCTCCTTCTGCAACATTACGTTCTCGCAGAAGGAGGCCACGGCCCTCCACTTCTCCTCGCTGCCGAGCATGGCGCGCACCACGCCCGGCAGCGAGACATCCCGCCCGACGACGCCGACCAGGACACGGCGCTCCCCCTCCCACGCGGGGCATACCTCCAGGGTATGATCCGCCGTGTCCTGCTCAGCGTCGCAGTGGCAGCAACGCGCCGTCGGCTCCTTCCCTATCCGGCACAGGTATCTTCCGAAGCTGCCATGCCCGGAAAATACCTGTGCCAGCCGGTAGGTGAGGCTGCCATGGCCTCTGTCCAGCCACTCCTTCAGGAGTGGCCGAACAGCCCCGACAGTCCGGTGCCCCGCGGTTGGCAGAGCCAGCCGCTCCTGCCACGCGAGCAACACGGACTGCCGGGCCTGGCGCTTCAAATCGCCCCAAGCAGGTTCCTGCCCGCCCGGGACCGCCCCCACCCCCGCGCGACGGTCGACGCAGTGCCGGTACATCGCCGCGTGCGACCGCGCGAGCAGGTCCATGGGCGGCATCCCCGCTAGAACCGTCGCCGCCTCATGTGACATGGTCCGATACCCGCGGACGACCCTGAGCGCCATGCGCCTCTGCACCCGACGCAGCATAGTCATGCTGCGCCGGGAGGCAGCCAAGTCGTCCGCCCAGACGGGGGCCCCGTATAGGGCGACCGACTGGACCATTGCCACATAGAGGCGACGAACTCGGCCCGCCGGGCCCCCCAGGTTGGGCAGGATCCGGCCCAGAGCCGCAACCATCCTTTCCAACCGGGGGACCAGGCAGCGGAAATGCTTCTCGAAACGCCAGTGGCTATCGAGGATCAGCCCCAGATACCTGATCTGGGGCTTCACCTCGATGTCAGCACCACCCACCCGAATCAGAGGGGGTGGCGGATCCTGCCGAGGTGAATGAAACGCAATCACCTCGGTCTTATGGACCGCCACCGTCATCCCCATCCCCCTGATCCGGTCGACGACGCGTTGCGACCCCTCCTCCGCGCGACGCATGGCCCTCCCCCAGTGCGCCCCGACGGCCAGCACCAGTGTGTCATCCGCATAACACACCGTGCTGACGCCGTCGGGGAGGCCGGCCCGCAACACCGAGTCGTACGCGATGTTCCACAGGAGTGGCCCAAGGACCGATCCCTGCGGAACACCGCAGTACACCTCCCTCCGCATATCACCATCCCGGCCCGGATACTCGATCCACCTGCCGCGGAGATAATCCCCGACGACCGCCCTGAGACAAGGGAGGACTCGATGATATTCGAGCCCCCTCCTTATCCCTTCCCAGGGGAGGGTGTTAAAGGCATTGGCAATATCCAAGGATATTGCCAATGCCACCCCTCCCCGGGAGACGGCCGCCTCCGAGAGGGCCCTCACACGACCTATCGCGTCGATAGTCGATCGGCCCCCCCGGAAACCGAACTGGCAGTCGGCCAGACCGGGATCACCCCGCGACAGGTGCTCGACGAGGCGGGCAGCAATCACACGCTCGAAGAGCTTGCCCACCTCGTCGAGGAGACAAATGGGCCGGTATGCGGAGGGAGACTCCGCGGGCCGACCCTCCTTCCGGAGGAGGACCATCCTCGCCACCTTCCAACTGGGGGGGAATCGCCCGTCCCTCAGGCAGCGGTCGAACAACCGCCTGAGGTCGGCCCCAAGGACGCCCTGGGTCAAGACCCAAACCCGGCCGGGCACACCATCCGGACCCGGGGCCGTGTTACGAACCCCGAGCCGTCTGATGGCCGCTGCCAGCTCCTCCTGCGTGACCCCCAGCTCGGCCGTCCACTCCACTGGGACAGCCGCCGCCGCCGGAGGACGCGGTCCCCTCTCCCCAATTGGGAAGAGTGTATTGACCACGTCCTCCAGCAGCCGGGGGTCAAGACCCTCGGTGACGGGTGGCGCCCACGGGCGGAGCTTATTCAGCACCACCTTATATGGGCGCCCCCATGGATCGTCATCAAGGGTCTGGAGGAGCTCCTTCCATGCCTGGGTCTTGGCCCGTTTGATGGCGACCTGCAGAGCAACCCGCGCCACGCGGTATGCTCCATACAGGTCATCAGCTGCCCTCGCTCGCGCGACGCCGTCGCCTGTACGTTGACGACGGCGCGCGCGGGTGTACTGGCGTCGGGCGCGGACAGTCGCGACTCGCAACTCCGCGATCGCGTCCGACCACCAGTACACAGCCCGGCGAGGAGAAGCCCGCCCGACCCGTGGCATCGCCGCGTCGCAAATACCCGCGACCAATGCCCCGAGCCGGGCGACCTCCTCCTCTATGCTCGGCAACTCGGCCGCTCCCTGCGGCCAAGTTGCAGCGAGGGCAGCTGCCATCAGGGCGTCCTTGTCCAGGCGCCGAAGCGCCCAGCGGCGTGGTGGGGTGCCACGCAGGCGGCCGTGTCGGGATGCACTCGCGGCGGCAGAGACCTCCATCCGGATGTACCGGTGATCGGAGAGTGTCTCTGCCCCCGCGACCACGTGCCAACCCGACACCATGCGCACGGCGTTGGGGGTCGCGAATCCAACATCCACGATGGACCCCCCATATCGCCGCACGCATGTGTGCTCCGACCCCCGGTTCAATACCCGGAGGTCGAGCCCCGCCGCCCAATCGCCCAGGATCCCGCCGCGAACGGAGGTCCTGGGGGATCCCCAAGCCACCGACTTGGCATTAAAATCCCCCAGGACCAGCACCGGCCGGGCCGCGTAGCGCTGCACGCATGCCGCGACCTCGGCCAGGTACAGCTCGAACGCAGCGTGACCGCTACGGGGCGAAATGGAGCACCCCACCACAGCGACTCCCCCCCAGTCCACGGCGACGAATCCCCGACCGCGCTCCAACAAGGAGAACGGTGGGGACCCGTCGCCCCCTCCCCATACCGTCGCCACCAAGCCGTCCGCGTCGCCCACCCAATGAGGGTGATCAGGGACGCGGTACGGCTCGGCGGCGACCGCCAGGCCAACCCCCCACTCCGCGAGGACTTGGGACATCAAATCCTGTGCCGCGCGGCAGTGGTTGAGGTTGGCCTGGAGGAGGAGGCGGGGCGGCATTAATTAATGGCCGCGCCAGCCTCCTCCCGGCCGTCCGTCCCCGTAGCACCGTCCACCTCCATGGAGGACGATGCCACCGCCCTCGGCACCGGAGCCGGTGCAGCCCGCCTCTTCCTCTCCTTCCGGGAGGGGGGGGAGCACTTCTTGCTCCCCACCCTGTGATCGGCTGGCCTCCCCATGTCCGCACACAGCGGGCAGTGGGGGGCCGCCGAGCACTGGCTCGCACGGTGCTCTTTGGCACCGCAGCGGTAACACTGACCGCTGCGGTCCACCGGCGAGGTGCACCACTGCCTCACGTGCCCCAATTCGAGGCAGCGGTGACACTGGAGCGGGCGCGGCGCGAGGATTTCCACTCGCGCCGAAACCCACCCCACCAACACCCTCCCGGATTCCGCCACCTTACGGGCGGCGGAGAGGGGGCACCGGGCCCACACCGACCCGAGGCCGGAGGGCGACCTGCGGATCTCTCCGATCCGCAGGTCCTCCACAGGACAGTCCCCCGCCCTCGCAAGGGCACGGGCCACATCCTGTGCGCTGACCGAGTCGTCCAGCCCACAAACGCGCATCTCCGTGCGCTTCGTGGGCCGGGCGACCCGGACACCTCGCTCGCCCAGCTGCTCCCGGAGCCTCTGGGCGAGACGATCAGCCTTCGCGCCGCCTTCTGCACCGGGGATCTCCAGCAAGAGACCCCCGGTCACGGCCCTCTTCGCCCTCACGGAGGCGATGCCCAGCTCTTCCAGGGAGATATTCTCCCTGGCGAGCCGCATCGCCTCCGCGAGGGTCAGGTCGCCCCCCTGCGCAACGGTCAGCGTCACCGCTGCCGTTTTTGGGGGACGACCTGGTCGTGCCTTCCCGACCTTCGCGGCCTTTACCTTGGCCGCCGGCGGCGGAGGCGGAGGCTGCGGTTGCGAGGCCTTCCTCGCCGCCCGCTTCGCCTTCCGCCCCACCACCTCACTCCACGCCACCCCCCCTTGGGAGGGTGCCGTGGAGGACGCGACCACCGCGACCACGGGTACACCACCCCCCTTGGGGGTCGCGACCCGGGGCCCTGGTGCCGCAACGCTGGGCGGAGCCTTCACTCCGCCCTTCTTTGCCTTCCCCGACTGTACCGGAACAGGTCGGGGAGGCACCGCCTTCCTGCTGACCGCTCTTCCGGCGAGGAGCTCCTCCCGGAAGGCGGCCAGCTTGCCATCAATCATGTCCCCAATCCTCCTCAGAAGATCGTCTTCTGAGGAGGACGGGGACTTCTTCACGGGCGGAGTGCGGGTGGAGGGGCCCGCGGTGGCCCGCACCACTGCCGCCGCACTCCGCTTATTTACCTCTGCCGAGGGACGCGGCGGTGGAGGAGGAGGGAGGATGGGAGGGAGGGCCGCGCTGTTCCACAGCGCCTCTGCCCTCCTCCTCCCCTGTCGCTCCTCCTCCAACAGGAGCTGCAGACGGGCGTTCCGCCCTCTGAGCTCCCGCGCCGCCTCCCTCATTTCCTCCGCCGCGGCCTTCAGGGCCTCCGCGCCACCGCTTTTCTGCCCCTTAAAGGCGCAGGCAGCGGCGACTTTCTCCACCCGCCTCAGGGACGAGGAGATCCTCTCCGATATCTCCTCGGTCACTTCGTCCCTGAGGCAACTCAGCCTCACCGACGGGCTCATCGCCCCGCCCACCTCGACGACGGCCTGCCCCGCCCTCTTCCTCTTAGAGCCTATGAGGCTCCTGGTGGAGGAGAAGGACGAGACTGACGCAGTCTCGTCGTCCTCCTCCACCTTCCACGAAGCCGGGCCAGGCGCTGGAGGCGGCGCGAGCGCCGTCACTCCAGTCCCAACACCGCCTTCGTCCTCCCCCTCTGACTTGCCCCGTCCCATCCCCGTTTTAATATTGAACTCCATAATATTCCCACGAGCAGGTCGGAAGAAAAGGTCCGCCCGGGCAGAGCCGCCTTACCCGGGTAAGCCTATATACTCCGGGGGTTCGGCAGGTTCCCCGGAGGTGGTCGCTTGGGATTGGGCCTTCTCCCCCAACCATGCATCCCATCGCCGCGCACCATAGCTTAGGATTGGAGGGCGATTTTATAGAGTCGCCATACTCGTGGCCCAGGCGGTTAAGCCAAGACCCCCGTTCCTCCTGCCGTCACGTACCATTCACAAAACCAATAGGGAATTGTGAATGGGTCGTTGTGACGACCAACAGGAGGCTTACGGTGTGTGTATGACTCGGGTACCCCGGGTTCGTTAAGCCCGTACTGCAGCTGAAAGGCTGGCAGCCCCTGAGGGAATCCCAGACCTAACTTGCGTTATCCTCTAAAATATTTATCAAGACCATGTTTAATTGACTGTTTCAGTGTGGTTCCACATTACTACGTGTTCCAAACCAGAAAAAACCCAGGATCTGTTCAACAAGTATGTGAAAAACGCGAATGTATGAGCCTGATGAGGGCAAATCCCCACCTAACCTAGACCTAACGTGTGTTATCCTCTGAAATATTAATCGAAATCAGGTTTAATTGTCTGTTTTAGTGTGGTACCACTTTGCTACGTGATCCAAAGCAGAAAAAACCCTCGCCCAGGTCAATATGTATGTTAAAACTGCGAAAGGATGACCCTGATGAGGGCAAATCCCCAGCCTAAGCTAGACCTAACATGCGTTATCCTCTAAAATATTGATCGAAACCAGGTTTAATGAACTGTTTCAGTGTGGTACCACATTAGCAAGTGATCCAAACCAGAAAAAACGATCGATCAGGTTTACATGTATGTTAAAACTGCGAAAGTATGACCCTGATGAGGGCAAATCCCAGACCTAACCTAGACTTAACATGTGTTATCCTATAAAATATTGATCGAATCCAGTTTTAATGGACAGTTTTAGTGTGGTACCACATTACTACGTGATGCAATGCAGAAAAAACCATCGATCAGGTCAACATGTATGTTAAAACTGCGAAAGTATGACCCTGATGAGGGCAAATCCCCACCTAACCTAGACCTAACGTGTGTTATCTTCCAAAATATTAATCGAAATCAGGTTTAATGGGCTGTTTCAGCGTGGTACCACATTACTACGTGATCGAAACCAGAAAAAGCCCAGGATCTCTTCAACAAGTATGTGAAAAACGCGAAAGTATGAGCCTGATGAGGGCAAATCCTAGACCTAACCCAGACCTAACGTGCGTTATCCTCTAAAATATTAATCGTAATCAGGATTAATTGACGGTTTCAGTGTGGTACCACATTACTACGTGATCCGAACCAGAAAAAGCCCAGGATCTAGCAAAGAAGTATGAGAAATATGCGAAAGTATGTGCCTGATGAGGGCAAATCCTAGACCTAACCCAGACCTAACACGCGTTATCCTCTAAAATATTTATCAAGACCAGGTTTAATTGACTGTTTCAGTGTGGTACCACATTACTACGTGATCCAAACCAGAAAAAATCCCAGGATCTGTTCAACAAGTATGTGAAAAGTGCGAAAATAAGACCCTGATGGGGGCAAATCCCAGGCCTAACCTAGACCTAACATGCGTTATCCTCTAAAATATTGATCGAAATCAGGTTTAATGGACTGTTTCAGTGTGGTACCACATTACTACGTGATCCAATCCAGAAAAGCCCAGGATCAGTTCAACAAGTATGTGAAGAATGCGAAAGTATGAGTCTGATGAGGGAAAATCCCTGGCCTAACCTAGACATAACATGCGATACCCTCTAAAATATTGATCGAAACAAGGTTTATTCGACTGTTTCAGTGTGGTACCACATTACTACGTGAAAGAAAACAGAAGAAACCTAGGATCTAGCAAACAAGTATGAGAAATATGCGAATGTATGAGCCTGATGTGGGCAAATCCTAGACCTAACCCAGACCTAACACGCGGTATCCTCTAAAATATTTATCAAGACCAGGTTTAATTGACCGTTTCAGTGTGGTACCACATTACTACGTGATCCAAACCAGTGGAAGCCTAGGATCTGGCCAACAAGTATGAGAAATATGCGAAAATATGACACTGATGAGGGCAAATCCCAGACCTATCCCAGACCTAACTTGCGTTATCCTCTAAAATAATTATCAAGACCGTGTTTAATTGACAGTTTCAGTGTGGTTCCACATTACCAAGTGATCCAAACCAGAAAAGGCCCAGGATCTAGCAAACAAGTATGAGAAATATGCGAAAGTATGAGACTGATGAGGGCAAATCCTAGACCTAACCTAGACCTAACATGTGTTATCCTCAAAAATATTGACGGAAACCACGTTAAAATGACAGTTTCAGTGTGGTACAACATTACATCGTGATCCAATCCAGAAAAGGCCCAGGATCTAGCAAACAAGTATGAGAAATATGCGAAAGTATGAGCCTGATGAGGGTAAATCCTAGACCTAACCCAGACCTAACACGCGTTATCCTCTAAAATATCTATCAAGACCAGGTTTAATTGACTGTTTCAGTGTGGTACCACATTACTACGTGATCCAAACCAGTGGAAGCCTAGGATCTGGCCAACAAGTACGAGAAATATGCGAAAGTATGAGCCTGATGAGGGCAAATCCTAGACCTAACCCAGACCTAACACGCGTTATCCTCTAAAATATTTATCAAGACCAGGTTTAATTGTCTGTTTTAGTGTTTTACCACATTACTACGCGATGCAATGCAGAAAAAACCCTCGATCAGGTCAACATGTATGTTAAAACTGTGAAAGTATGACCCTGATGAGGGCAAATCCCCACCTAACCTAGACCTAACGTGTGTTATCCTCTAAAATATTAATCGAAATCAGGTTTAATTGACTGTTTTAGTGTGGTACCACTTTGCTACGTGATCCAAAGCAGAAAAAACCCTCGCTCAGGTCAATATGTATGTTAAAACTGCGAAAGGATGACCCTGATGAGGGCAAATCCCCAGCCTAAGCTAGACCTAACATGCGTTATCCTCTAAAATATTGATCGAAACCAGGTTTAATGGACTGTTTCAGTGTGGTACCACATTAGTACGTGATCCAAACCAGAAAAAACGATCGATCAGGTTTACATGTATGTTAAAACTGCCAAAGTATGACCCTGATGAGGGCAAATCCCAGACCTAACCAAGACTTAACATGTGTTATCCTCTAAAATATTAATCGAAACCAGGTTTAATTGACTGTTTTATTGCGGTACCACTTTGCTACGTGATCCAAAGCAGAAAAAACCCACGATCAGGCCAACATGTATGTTAAATCTGCGAAAGTATGACCCTGATGTGTGCAAATCCCAGACCTGTCCCAGACCTAACTAGCGTTATCCTATAAAATATTGATCGAAACCAGGTTTAATTGACTGTTTCAGTGTGGTACCACTTTACGACGTGATCCAAAGCAGAAAAAACCATCGATCAGGTTTCCATGTATGTTAAAACTGCGAAAGTATGACCCTGATGAGGGCAAATCCCAGACCTAACCTAGACTTAACATGTGTTCTCCTCTAAAATATTAATTGAAACCAGGTTTAATGGTCTGTTTCAGTGTGGCACCACATTACTACGTGATCGAAACAAGAAAAAACCCAGGATCTGTTCAAGAATTATGTGAAGAATGCGAAAGTATGAGACTGATGATGGCAAATCCTAGACCTAACCTAGACCTAACATGTGTTATCCTCTAAAATATTGACGGAAACCACGTTTAAATGAGAGTTTCAGTGTGGTACAACATTACAACGTGATCCAATCCAGAAATGGCCCAGGATCTAGCAAACAAGTATGAGAAATATGCGAAAGTATGAGCCTGATGAGGGCAAATCCTAGATCTAACCCAGACCTAACACGCGTTATCCTCTGAAATATTTATCAAGACCAGGTTTAATTGACTGTTTCAGTGTGGTACCACATTACTACGTGATCCAAACCAGAAAAAACCTAGTATCTGTTCAACAAGTATGTGAAAAACGCGAAAGTACGAGTCTGGTGAGGGCAAATCTCAGACCTATCCCAGACATAACTTGCGTTATCCTATAAAATATTGATCGAATCCAGTTTTAATGGACAGTTTTAGTGTGGTACCACATTACTACGTGATGCAATGCAGAAAAAACCCTCGATCAGGTCAACATGTATGTTAAAACTGCGAAAGTATGACCCTGATGTGGGCAAATCCCCACCTAACCTAGACCTAACGTGTGTTATCCTCCAAAATATTAATCGAAATCAGGTTTAATGGTCTGCTTCAGCGTGGTACCACATTACTACGTGATCGAAACAAGAAAAAACCCAGGATCTGTTCAACAAGTATGTGAAAAACGCGAAAGTATGAGCCTGATGAGGGCAAAAGCTAGACCTAACCTAGACCCAACATGTGTTATCCTCAAAAATATTGACGGAAACCACGTTTAAATGACAGTTTCAGTGTGGTACAACATTACAACGTGATCCAATCCAGAAAAGGCCCAGGATCTAGCAAACAAGTATGAGAAATATGCGAAAGTATGAGCCTGATGAGGGCAAATCCTAGACCTACCCCAGACCTAACATGCGTTATCCTCTGAAATATTTATCAAGACCATGGTTAATTGACTGTTTCAGTGTGGTACCACTTTACTACGTGATCGAAACAAGAAAACACCCAGGATCTGTTCAACAAGTATGTGAAAAACGCGAAAGTATGAGCCTGATGAGGGCAAATCCTAGACCTAACCTCGACCCAACATGTGTTATCCTCAAAAATATTGACGGAAACCACGTTTAAATGACAGTTTCAGTGTGGTACAACATTACAACGTGATCCAATCCAGAAAAGGCCCAGGATCTAGCAAACAAGTATGAGAAATATGCGAAAGTATGAGCCTGATGAGGGCAAATCCTAGACCTACCCCAGACCTAACATGCGTTATCCTCTGAAATATTTATCAAGACCAGGTTTAATTGACTGTTTCAGTGTGGTACCACATTACTACGTGATCCAAACCAGAAGAAACCCAGGATCAGTTCAACAAGTATGTGAAGAATACGAAAGTATGAGTCTGATGAGGGAAAATCCCAGGCCTAACCTTGACCTAACATGCGCTATCCTCAAAAATATCGATCGAAACCAGGTTTAATCGACTGTTTCAGTGTGGTACCACATTACTACGTGCTCGAAACAAGAAAAAACCCAGGATCTGTTCAAGAATTATGTGAAGAATGCGAAAGTATGAGACTGATGAGGGCAAATCCTAGACGTAACCTATACCTAACATGTGTTATCCTCTAAGATATTGACTGAAACCACGTTTAAATGAGAGTATCAGTGTGGTACAAAATTACAACGTGATCCAATCCAGAAAAGGCCCGGGATCTAGCAAACAAGTATGAGAAATATGCGAAAGTATGAGCCTGATGAGGGCAAATCCTAGATCTAACCCAGACCTAACACGCGTTATCCTCTAAAATATTTATCAAGACCAGGTTTAATTGACTGTTTCAGTGTGGTACCACATTACTACGAGAAAGAAAACAGAAAAAACCCAGGATCTGTTCAACAAGTATGTGAAGAATGCGACAGTATGAGTCTGATGAGGGAAAATCCCAGGCCTAACCTAGACCTAACATGCGTTATCCACTAAAATATTAATCGAAACCAGGTTTAATTGACTGTTTCAGTGTGGTACCATATTACTACGTGATCCAAACCAGAAAAAGCCCAGGATCTGTTCAAGAAGTATGTGAAGAATGCGAAAGTATGAAGCTGATGAGGGCAAATCCTAGACCTAACCTAGATCTAACATGTGTTATCCTGTAAAATATTAAAGGAAACCAGGTTTAGTTGGCAGTTTCAGTGTGGTACCACATTACTACGTGATCCAATCCAGAAAAGCCCAGGATCAGTTCAACGAGTATGTGAAGAATGCGAAAGTATGAGTCTGATGAGGGAAAATCCCTGGCCTAACCTAGACATAACAGGCGTTATCCTCTAAAATATTGATCGAAACCAGGTTTAATCGACTGTTTCAGTGTGGTACCACATTACTACGAGAAAGAAAACAGAAAAAACCCAGGATCTGTTCAACAAGTATGTGAAGAATGCGACAGTATGAGTCTGATGAGGGAAAATCCCAGGCCTAACCTAGACCTAACATGCGTTATCCACTAAAATATTAATCGAAACCAGGTTTAATTGACTGTTTCAGTGTGGTACCACATTACTACGTGATCCAAACCAGAAAAAGCCCAGGATCTAGCCAACAAGAATGAGAAATATGCGAAAGTATGAGCCTGATGAGGGCAAATCCTAGACCTAGCCCAGACCTATCATGCGTTATCCTCTGAAATATTTATCAAGACCATGTTTAATTGACTGTTTCAGTGTGGTACCACATTACTACGTGATCCAAACCAGTGGAAGCCTAGGATCTGGCCAACAAGTATGAGAAATATGCGAAAGTATGAGCCTGATGAGGGCAAATCCTAGACCTAGCCCAGACCTAACATGCGTTATCCTCTGAAATATTTATCAAGACCATGGTTAATTGACTGTTTCAGTGTGGTACCACTTTACTACGTGATCGAAACAAGAAAAAACCCAGGATCTGTTCAACAAGTATGTGAAAAACGCGAAAGTATGAGCCTGATGAGGGCAAATCCTAGACCTAACCTAGACCCAACATGTGTTATCCTCAAAAATATTGACGGAAACCACGTTTAAATGACAGTTTCAATGTGGTACAACATTACAACGTGATCCAATCCAGAAAAGGCACAGGATCTAGCAAACAAGTATGAGAAATATGCGAAAGTATGAGCCTGATGAGGGCAAATCCTAGACCTAGCCCAGACCTAACATGCGTTATCCTCTGAAATATTTATCAAGACCATGGTTAATTGACTGTTTCAGTGTGGTACCACTTTACTACGTGATCGAAACAAGAAAAAACCCAGGATCTGTTCAACAAGTATGTGAAAAACGCGAAAGTGTGAGCCTGATGAGGGCAAATCCTAGACCTAACCCAGACCTAACACGCGTTATCCTCTAAAATATCTATCAAGACCAGGTTTAATTGACTGTTTCAGTGTGGTACCACATTACTACGTGATCCAAACCAGTGGAAGCCTAGGATCTGGCCAACAAGTATGAGAGATATGCGAAAGTATGAGCCTGATGAGGGCAAATCCTAGACTTAACCCAGACCTAACACGCGTTATCCTCTAAAATATTTATCAAGACCAGGTTTAATCGACTGTTTCAGTGTGGTACCACAGTACTACGTGATCCAAACCAGAAAAAATCCCAGGATCTGTTCAACAAGTATGTGAAAAATGCGAAAGTATGACCGTAATGAGGGCAAATCCCAGACCTATCCCAGACCTAACTTGCGTTATCCTCTAAAATATTTATCAAGACCATGTTTAATTGACTGTTTCAGTGTGGTTCCACATTACTACGTGTTCCAAACCAGAAAAAACCCAGGATCTGTTCAACAAGTATGTGAAAAACGCGAATGTATGAGCCTGATGAGGGCAAATCCCCACCTAACCTAGACCTAACGTGTGTTATCCTCTGAAATATTAATCGAAATCAGGTTTAATTGTCTGTTTTAGTGTGGTACCACTTTGCTACGTGATCCAAAGCAGAAAAAACCCTCGCCCAGGTCAATATGTATGTTAAAACTGCGAAAGGATGACCCTGATGAGGGCAAATCCCCAGCCTAAGCTAGACCTAACATGCGTTATCCTCTAAAATATTGATCGAAACCAGGTTTAATGAACTGTTTCAGTGTGGTACCACATTAGCAAGTGATCCAAACCAGAAAAAACGATCGATCAGGTTTACATGTATGTTAAAACTGCGAAAGTATGACCCTGATGAGGGCAAATCCCAGACCTAACCTAGACTTAACATGTGTTATCCTATAAAATATTGATCGAATCCAGTTTTAATGGACAGTTTTAGTGTGGTACCACATTACTACGTGATGCAATGCAGAAAAAACCATCGATCAGGTCAACATGTATGTTAAAACTGCGAAAGTATGACCCTGATGAGGGCAAATCCCCACCTAACCTAGACCTAACGTGTGTTATCTTCCAAAATATTAATCGAAATCAGGTTTAATGGGCTGTTTCAGCGTGGTACCACATTACTACGTGATCGAAACCAGAAAAAGCCCAGGATCTCTTCAACAAGTATGTGAAAAACGCGAAAGTATGAGCCTGATGAGGGCAAATCCTAGACCTAACCCAGACCTAACGTGCGTTATCCTCTAAAATATTAATCGTAATCAGGATTAATTGACGGTTTCAGTGTGGTACCACATTACTACGTGATCCGAACCAGAAAAAGCCCAGGATCTAGCAAAGAAGTATGAGAAATATGCGAAAGTATGAGCCTGATGAGGGCAAATCCTAGACCTAACCCAGACCTAACACGCGTTATCCTCTAAAATATTTATCAAGACCAGGTTTAATTGACTGTTTCAGTGTGGTACCACATTACTACGTGATCCAAACCAGAAAAAATCCCAGGATCTGTTCAACAAGTATGTGAAAAGTGCGAAAATAAGACCCTGATGGGGGCAAATCCCAGGCCTAACCTAGACCTAACATGCGTTATCCTCTAAAATATTGATCGAAATCAGGTTTAATGGACTGTTTCAGTGTGGTACCACATTACTACGTGATCCAAACCAGAAAAAACCCAGGATCTGTTCAAGAAGTATGTGATGAATGCGAAAGTATGAGTCTGATGAGGGCAAATCCCAGATCTATCCCAGACATAACTTGCGTTATCCTATAAAATATTTATCAAGACCATGTTTAATTTACTGTTTAAGTGTGGTTCCACATTACTACGTGATCCAAACCAGAAAAAACCTAGTATCTGTTCAACAAGTATGTGAAGAATGCGAAAGTACGAGTCTGATGAGGGAAAATACCAGGCCTAACCTAGTCCTAACGTGCGTTATCCTCTAAAATATTAATCGTAATCAGGATTAATTGACGGTTTCAGTGTGGTACCACATTACTACGTGATCCAAACCAGAAAAAGCGCAGGATCTCTTCAACAAGTATGTGAAAAACGCGAAAGTATGAGCCTGATGAGGGCAAATCCTAGACCTAACCCAGACCTAACGTGCGTTATCCTCTAAAATATTGATCGTAACCAGGTTTGAAGGTCTGTTTCAGTGTGGTACCACATTACTACGTGATCGAAACAAGAAAAAACCCAGGATCTGTTCAAGAATTATGTGAAGAATGCGAAAGTATGAGACTGATGAGGGCAAATCCTAGACCTAACCTAGACCTAACATGTGTTATCCTCTAAAATATTGACGGAAACCACGTTTAAATGAGAGTCTCAGTGTGGTACAACATTACAACGTGATCCAATCCAGAAAAGGCCCAGGATCTAGCAAACAAGTATGAGAAATATGCGAAAGTATGAGCCTGATGAGGGCAAATCCTAGACCTAACCCAGACCTAACACGCGTTATCCTCTAAAATATTTATCAAGACCAGGTTTAATTGACTGTTTCAGTGTAGTACCACAATACTACGTGATCCAAACCAGAAGAAACCCAGGATCAGTTCAACAAGTATGTGAAGAATACGAAAGTATGAGTCTGATGAGGGAAAATCCCAGGCCTAACCTTGACCTAACATGCGTTATCCTCAAAAATATTGATCGAAACCAGGTTTAATCGACTGCTTCAGTGTGGTACCACATTACTACGTGATCGAAACAAGAAAAAACCCAGGATCTGTTCAAGAAGTATGTGATGAATGCGAAAGTATGAGACAGATGAGGGCAAATCCTAGACCTAACCTAGACCTAACATGTGTTATCCTCTAAAATATTGACAGAAACCACGTCTAATTGACAGTTTCAGTGTGGTACCACATTACTACGTGTTCCAACCCAGAAAAAGGCCAGGATCTAGCCAACAAGTATGAGAATTATGCGAAAGTATGACCCTGATGAGGGCAAATCCCAGACCTAACCTAGACCTAACATGTGTTATCCTCTAAAATATCAATCGACACCAGTTTTAATGGTCTGTTACAGTGTGGTACCACATTATTACGTGATCGGACCAAGAAAAAACCCAGGATCTGTTCAAGAGGTATGTGAAGAATGCGAAGTATGAGACAGATGAGGGCAAATCCTACACCTAACCCAGACCTAACATGCGTTATCCTCTAAAATATTTATCAAGACCATGTTTAATTGACTGTTTCAGTGTGGTTCCACATTACTACGTGATCCAAACCAGTGGAAGCCTAGGATCTGGCCAACAAGTATGAGAAATATGCGAAAGTATGAGCCTGATGAGGGCAAATCCTAGACCTAACCCAGACCTAACACGCGTTATCCTCTAAAATATTTATCAAGACCAGGTTTAATTGACTGTTTCAGTGTGGTACCACGTTACTACGTGATCCAAACCAGAAAGAATCCCAGGATCTGTTCAACAAGTATGTGAAAAATGCGAAAATAAGACCCTGATGAGGGCAAATCCCAGACCTATCCCAGACCTAACTTGCGTTATCCTCTAAAATATTTATCAAGACCATGTTTAATTGACTGTTTCAGTGTGGTTCCACATTACTACGTGATCCAAACCGGAAAAAACCCAGGATCTGTTCAACAAGTATGTGAAGAATGCGAAAGTATGTTTCTGATGAGGGAAAATCCCAGGCCTAACCTAGACCTAACATGCGTTATCCTCTAATATATTGATCGAAATCAGGTTTAATGGACTGTTTCAGTGTGGTACCACATTACTACGTGATCCAAACCAGAAAAAACCCAGGATCTGTTCAAGAAGTATGTGAAGAATGCGAAAGTATGAGCCTGATGAGGGCAAATCCTAGACCTAGCCCAGACCTATCATGCGTTATCCTCTGAAATATTTATCAAGACCATGTTTAATTGACTGTTTCAGTGTGGTACCACATTACTACGTGATCCAAACCAGTGGAAGCCTAGGATCTGGCCAACAAGTATGAGAAATATGCGAAAGTATGAGCCTGATGAGGGCAAATCCTAGACCTAGCCCAGACCTAACATGCGTTATCCTCTGGAATATTTATCAAGACCATGGTTAATTGACTGTTTCAGTGTGGTACCACTTTACTACGTGATCGAAACAAGAAAAAACCCAGGATCTGTTCAACAAGTATGTGAAAAACGCGAAAGTATGAGCCTGATGAGGGCAAATCCTAGACCTAACCTAGACCCAACATGTGTAATCCTCCAAAATATTGACTGAAACCACGTTTAAATGACAGTTTCAGTGTGGTACAACATTACAACGTGATCCAATCCAGAAAAGGCCCAGGATCTAGCAAACAGGTATGAGAAATATGCGATAGTATGAGCCTGATGAGGGCATATCCTAGACCTAACCCAGACCTAACACGCGTTATCCTCTAAAATATCTATCAAGACCAGGTTTAATTGACTGTTTCAGTGTGGTACCACATTACTACGTGATCCAAACCAGTGGAAGCCTAGGATCTGGCCAACAAGTATGAGAGATATGCGAAAGTATGAGCCTGATGAGGGCAAATCCTAGACCTAACCCAGACCTAACACGCGTTATCCTCTAAAATATTTATCAAGACCAGGTTTAATCGACTGTTTCAGTGTGGTACCACAGTACTACGTGATCCAAACCAGAAAAAATCCCAGGATCTGTTCAACAAGTATGTGAAAAATGCGAAAGTATGACCGTAATGAGGGCAAATCCCAGACCTATCCCAGACCTAACTTGCGTTATCCTCTAAAATATTTATCAAGACCATGTTTAATTGACTGTTTCAGTGTGGTTCCACATTACTACGTGTTCCAAACCAGAAAAAACCCAGGATCTGTTCAACAAGTATGTGAAAAACGCGAATGTATGAGCCTGATGAGGGCAAATCCCCACCTAACCTAGACCTAACGTGTGTTATCCTCTGAAATATTAATCGAAATCAGGTTTAATTGTCTGTTTTAGTGTGGTACCACTTTGCTACGTGATCCAAAGCAGAAAAAACCCTCGCTCAGGTCAATATGTATGTTAAAACTGCGAAAGGATGACCCTGATGAGGGCAAATCCCCAGCCTAAGCTAGACCTAACATGCGTTATCCTCTAAAATATTGATCGAAACCAGGTTTAATGGACTGTTTCAGTGTGGTACCACATTAGTACGTGATCCAAACCAGAAAAAACGATCGATCAGGTTTACATGTATGTTAAAACTGCGAAAGTATGACCCTGATGAGGGCAAATCCCAGACCTAACCTAGACTTAACATGTGTTATCCTATAAAATATTGATCGAATCCAGTTTTAATGGACAGTTTTACTGTGGTACCACATTACTACGTGATGCAATGCAGAAAAAACCATCGATCAGGTCAACATGTATGTTAAAACTGCGAAAGTATGACCCTGATGTGGGCAAATCCCCACCTAACCTAGACCTAACGTGTGTTATCCTCCAAAATATTAATCGAAATCAGGTTTAATGGTGTGCTTCAGCGTGGTACCACATTACTACGTGATCGAAACCAGAAAAAAACCAGGATCTGTTCAAGAAGTATGTGAAGAATGCGAAAGTATGAAGCTGATGAGGGCAAATCCTAGACCTAACCTAGATCTAACATGTGTTATCCTGTAAAATATTAACGGAAACCAGGTTTAGTTGGCAGTTTCAGTGTGGTACCACATCACTACGTGATCCAATCCATAAAAGCTCAGGATCAGTTCAACGAGTATGTGAACAATGCGAAAGTATGAGTCTGATGAGGGAAAATCCCAGACCTAACCAAGACTTAACATGTGTTATCCTATAAAATATTGATCGAATCCAGTTTTAATGGACAGTTGCAGTGTGGTACAACATTACAACGTGATCCAATCCAGAAAAGGCCCGGGATCTAGCAAACAAGTATGAGAAATATGCGAAAGTATGACCCTGATGAGGGCAAATCCCCACCTAACCTAGACCTAACGTGTGTTATCTTCCAAAATATTAATCGAAATCAGGTTTAATGGTCTGTTTCAGCGTGGTACCACATTACTACGTGATCGAAACCAGCAAAACCCCAAGATCTCTTCAACAAGTATGTGAAAAACGCGAAAGTATGAGCCTGATGAGGGCAAATCCTAGGCCTAACCCAGACCTAACGTGCGTTATCCTCTAAAATATTGATCGAAGTCAGGTTTAATGGACTGTTTCAGTGTGGTACCACATTACTACGTGATCCAAACCAGAAAAAACCCAGGATCTGTTCAAGAAGTATGTGATGAATGCGAAATTATGAGTCTGATGAGGGCAAATCCCAGATCTATCCCAGACATAACTTGCGTTATCCTATAAAATATTTATCAAGACCATGTTTAATTGACTGTTTAAGTGTGGTTCCACATTACTACGTGATCCAAGCCAGAAAAAACCTAGTATCTGTTCAACAAGTATGTGAAGAATGCGAAAGTACGAGTCTGATGAGGGAAAATACCTGGCCTAACCTAGTCCTAACGTGCGTTATCCTCTAAATTATTAATCGTAATCAGGATTAATTGACGGTTTCAGTGTGGTACCACATTACTACGTGATCCAAACCAGAAAAAGCGCAAGAACCCCTCCAACAAGTATGTGAAAAACGCGAAAGTATGAGCCTGATGAGGGCAAATCCTAGACCTAACCCAGACCTAACGTGCGTTATCCTCTAAAATATTGATCGTAACCAGGTTTAAAGGTCTGTTTCAGTGTGGTACCACATTACTACGTGATCGAAACAAGAAAAAACCCAGGATCTGTTCAAGAATTATGTGAAGAATGCGAAAGTATGAGACTGATGAGGGCAAATCCTAGACCTAACCTAGACCTAACATTTGTTATCCTCTAAAATATTGACGGAAACCACGTTTAAATGAGAGTTTCAGTGTGGTACAACATTACAACGTGATCCAATCCAGAAAAGGCCCAGGATCTAGCAAACAAGTATGAGAAACATGCGAAAGTATGAGCCTGATGAGGGCAAATCCTAGACCTAACCCAGACCTAACACGCGTTATCCTCTAAAATATTTATCAAGACCAGGTTTAATTGACTGTTTCAGTGTAGTACCACAATACTACGTGATCCAAACCAGAAGAAACCCAGGATCAGTTCAACAAGTATGTGGAGAATGCGAAAGTATGAGACAGATGAGGGCAAATCCTAGGCCTAACCTAGACCTAACATGTGTTAACCTCTAAAATATTGACAGAAACCACGTCTAATTGACAGTTTCAGTGTGGTACCACATTACTACGTGTTCCAATCCAGAAAAAGCCCAGGATCTAGCCAACAAGTATGAGAATTATGCGAAAGTATGACCCTGATGAGGGCAAATCCCAGACCTAACCTAGACCTAACATGTGTTATCCTCTAAAATATCAATCGACACCAGTTTTAATGGTCTGTTACAGTGTGGTACCACATTATTACGTGATCGGACCAAGAAAAAACCCAGGATCTGTTCAAGAGGTATGTGAAGAATGCGAAAGTATGAGACAGATGAGGGCAAATCCTAGACCTAACCCAGACCTAACGTGCGTTATCCTCTAAAATATTGATCGTAACCAGGTTTAAAGGTCTGTTTCAGTGTGGTACCACATTACTACGTGATCGAAACAAGAAAAAACCCAGGATCTGTTCAAGAATTATGTGAAGAATGCGAAAGTATGAGACTGATGAGGGCAAATCCTAGACCTAACCTAGACCTAACATTTGTTATCCTCTAAAATATTGACGGAAACCACGTTTAAATGAGAGTTTCAGTGTGGTACAACATTACAACGTGATCCAATCCAGAAAAGGCCCAGGATCTAGCAAACAAGTATGAGAAACATGCGAAAGTATGAGTCTGATGAGGGAAAATCCCAGGCCTAACCTTGACCTAACACGCGTTATCCTCAAAAATATTGATCGAAACCAGGTTTAATCGACTGTTTCAGTGTGGTACCACATTACTACGTGATCGAAACAAGGAAAAACCCAGGATCTGTTCAAGAAGTATGTGATGAATGCGAAAGTATGAGACAGATGAGGGCAAATCCTAGGCCTAACCTAGACCTAACATGTGTTAACCTCTAAAATATTGACAGAAACCACGTCTAATTGACAGTTTCAGTGTGGTACCACATTACTACGTGTTCCAATCCAGAAAAAGCCCAGGATCTAGCCAACAAGTATGAGAATTATGCGAAAGTATGACCCTGATGAGGGCAAATCCCAGACCTAACCTAGACCTAACATGTGTTATCCTCTAAAATATCAATCGACACCAGTTTTAATGGTCTGTTACAGTGTGGTACCACATTATTACGTGATCGGACCAAGAAAAAACCCAGGATCTGTTCAAGAGGTATGTGAAGAATGCGAAAGTATGAGACAGATGAGGGCAAATCCTACACCTAACCCAGACCTAACATGCGTTATCCTCTAAAATATTTATCAAGGCCATGTTTAATTGACTGTTTCAGTGTGGTTCCACATTACTACGTGATCCAAACCAGTAGAAGCCTAGGATCTGGCCAACAAGTATGAGAAATATGCGAAAGTATGAGCCTGATGAGGGCAAATCCTAGACCTAACCCAGACCTAACACGCGTTATCCTCTAAAATATTTATCAAGACCAGGTTTAATTGACTGTTTCAGTGTGGTACCACATTACTACGTGATCCAAACCAGAATGAATCCCAGGATCTGTTCAACAAGTATGTGAAAAATGCGAAAATAAGACCCTGATGAGGGCAAATCCCAGACCTATCCCAGACCTAACTTGCGTTATCCTCTAAAATATTTATCAAGACCATGTTTAATTGACTGCTTCAGTGTGGTACCACATTACTACGTGATCCAAACCAGAAAAAACCTAGTATCTGTTCAACAAGTATGTGAAAAACGCGAAAGTATGACCCTGATGAGGGCAAATCCCAGACTTAACCTAGACCTAACGTGTGTTATCCTCGAAAATATTAATCGAAATCAGGTTTAATGGTCTGTTTCAGTGTGGTCCCACATTACTACGTGATCGAAACAAGAAAAAACCCAGGATCTGTTCAAGAATTATGTGAAGAATGCGAAAGTATGAGACTGATGAGGGCAAATCCTAGACCTAACCTAGATCTAACATGTGTTATCCTGTAAAATATTGACGGAAACCTGGTTTAATTGACAGTTTCAGTGTGGTACCACATTACTACGCGATCCAATCCAGAAAAGCCCAGGATCAGTTCAACAAGTATGTGAAGAATGCGAAAGTATGAGTCTGATGAGGGATAATCCCTGGCCTAACCTAGACATAACATGCGTTATCCTCTAAAATATTGATCGAAACCAGGTATAATCGACTGTTTCAGTGTGGTACTACATTACTACGTGATCGAAACCAAAAAAAACCCAGGATCTGTTCAAGAAGTATGTGAAGAATGCGAAAGTATGAGTCTGATGTGGGAAAATTCCTGGCCTAACCTAGTCCTAGAGTTCGTTATCCTCTGAAATATTGATCGTAACCAGGATTAGTTGACTGTTTCAGTGTGGTACCACATTACTACGTGATCCAAACCAGAAAAAGCCCAGGATCTCTTCAACAAGTTTGTGAAAAACGCGGAAGTATGTGCCTGATGAGGGCAAATCCCAGACCTATTCCAGACATAACTTGCGTTATCCTCTAAAATATTTATCGAAACCAGGTTTAATTTACTGTTTTAGTGTGGTACCACTATGCTACGTGATACAAAGCAGAAAAAACCCTCGCTCTGGTCAACATGTATGTTAAAACTGCGAAAGAAATGACACTGATGAGGGCAAATCCCTGGCCTAAGCTAGACCTAACATGCGTTATCCTCTAAAATATTCATCGAAACCATGTTTAATTGACTGTTTCATCGTGTTACCACATTTCTACGTGATCCAATCCAGAAAAAGCCCAGGATCTAGCCAACAAGAATGAGAAATATGCGAAAGTATGAGACAGATGAGGGCAAATCCTAGACCTAGCCCAGACCTGACATGCGTTATCCTCTGAAATATTGATCGAATCCAGTTTTAATGGACAGTTTTAGTGTGGTACCACTATACTACGTGATCCAATGCAGAAAAAACCCTCGATCAGGTCAACATGTATGTTAAAACTGCGAAAGTATGACCCTGATGAGGGATAATCCCTGGCCTAACCTAGACCTAACGTGTGTTATCCTCTAAAATATTAATCGAAATCAGGTTTAATGGTCTGTTGCAGTGTGGTCCCACATTACTACGTGATCGAAACAAGAAAAAACCCAGGATCTGTTCAAGAATTATGTGAACAATGCGAAAGTATGAGACTGATGAGGGCAAATCCTAGACCTAACCTAGACCTAACATGTGTTATCCTCTAAAATATTGACGGAAACCACGTTTAAATGAGAGTTTCAGTGTGGTACAACATTACAACGTGATCCAATCCAGAAAAGGCCCAGGATCTAGCAAACAAGTACGAGAAATATGCGAAAGTATGAGCCTGATGAGGGCAAATCCTAGACCTAACACAGACCTAACACGCGTTATCCTCTAAAATATCTATCAAGACCAGGTTTAATTGACTGTTGCAGTGTGGTACCACATTACTACGTGATCCAAACCAGTGGGAGCCTAGGAACTGGCCAACAAGTATGAGAAATATGCAAAAGTATGAGCCTGATGAGGGCACATCCTTGACCTAACCCAGACCTAACGTGCGTTATCCTCTAAAATATTGATCGAAATCAGGTTTAATGGACTCTTTCAGTGTGGTACCACATTACTACGTGATCCAGACCAGTGAAAGCCCAGAAGCTCGCCAACAAGTTTGAGTAACATGCGAGAGGATGACCCAGATGAGGACAAATCCTAGACCAAATCGAGACCTAACATGCGTTATCCCCAAAAATATTGATCGAAACCTGGTTTAATGGACTGTTTCATTGTGGTACCATATTAGTACGTGATCCAGACCTGAAGAAGTCAGGGATCTGTTCAACAGGTATGTGAAAAACGCGAAAATATAACCCTGATGAGTGCAAATCCCAGACATGTCCCAGACCTAACTTGCGTTATCCTATAAAATATTGATCGAAACCAGGTTTCATTGACTGTATCAGTGTGGTACCACTTTACGACGTGATCCACAGCAGAAAAAACCATCGATCAGGTCAATATGTATGTTAAAACTGCGAAAGTATGACCCCGATGAGGGCAAATCCCAGACCTAACCTAGACCTAACATGTGTTATCCTCTAAAATATTAATCGAAACAAGGTTTAATGAGTCTGTTTCAGTGTGGTACCACATTACTACGTGATCGAAACAAGAAAAAACGCAGGATCTGTTCAAGAAGTATGTGAAGAATGCGAAAGTATGAGACTGATGAGGGCAAATCCTAGACCTAACCTAGACCTAACATGTTCTATCCTCTAAAATGTTGCCGGAAACCACGTTTAAATGACAGTTTCAGTGTGACACCACATTACCACGTGATCCAAACCAGAAAAAATCCCAGGATCTGTTCAACAAGTATGTGAAGAATGCGAAAGTACGAGTCTGATGAGGGAAAATACCAGGCCTAACCTAGTCCTAACGTGCGTTATCCTCTAAAATATTAATCGTAACCAGGATTAATTGACGATTTCAGTGTGGTACCACATTACTACGTGATCCAAACCAGAAGAAACCCAGGATCTGTTCAACAAGTATGTGAAAAACGCGAAAGTATGAGCCTGATGAGGGCAAATCCTAGACCTAACCCAGACCTAACGAGCGTTATCCTCTAAAATATTGATCGAAATCAGGTTTAATGGACTGTTTCAGTGTGGTACCACATTACTACGTGATCCAAACCAGAAAAAACCCAGGATCTGTTCAAGAAGTATGTGGAGATTGCGAAAGTACGAGTCTGATGAGGGAAAATTCCTGGCCTAACCTAGTCCTAAAGTTCGTTATCCTCTAAAATATTGATCGTAACCAGGATTAATTGACTGTTTCAGTGTGGTACCACATTACTACGTGATCCAATCCAGAAGAAGCCCAGGATCTAGCCAACAAGAATGAGAAATATGCAAAAGTATGAGCCTGATGAGGGCAAATCCCAGACCTATCCCAGACCTAACTTGCGTTATCCTCTAAAATATTTATCAAGACCATGTTTAATTGACTGCTTCAGTGTGGTACCACATTACTACGTGATCCAAACCAGAAAAAACCTAGTATCTGTTCAACAAGTATGTGAAAAATGCGAAAGTATGACCCTGATGAGGGCAAATCCCAGACTTAACCTAGACCTAACGTGTGTTATCCTCTAAAATATTAATCGAAATCAGGTTTAATGGTCTGTTTCAGTGTGGTCCCACATTACTACGTGATCGAAACAAGAAAAAACCCAGGATCTGTTCAAGAATTATGTGAAGAATGCGAAAGTATGAGACTGATGAGGGCAAATCCTAGACCTAACCTAGACCTAACATGTGTTATCCTTTAAAATATTGACGGAAACCACGTTTAAATGACAGTTTCAGTGTGGTACATCATTACAAAGTGATCCAATCCAGAAAAGGCCCAGGATCTAGCAAACAAGAATGAGAAATATGCAAAAGTATGAGCCTGATGAGGGCAAATCCTAGACCTAGCCCAGACCTAACATGCGTTATCCTCTGAAAAATTTATCAAGACCATGTTTAATTGACTGTTTCAGTGTGGTACCACATTACTACGTGATCCAAACCTGAAAAAACCTAGTATCTGTTCAACAAGTATGTGAAAAACGCTAAAGTATGAGCCTGATGAGGGTAAATCCCCACCTAACCTAGACCTAACGTGTGTTATCCTCCAAAATATTAATCGAAATCAGGTTTAATGGTCTGTTTCAGCGTGGTACCACATTACTACGTGATCGAAACCAGAAAAAAACCAGGATCTGTTCAGGAAGTATGTGAAGAAAGCGAATGTATGAAGCTGATGAGGGCAAATCCTAGACCTAACCTAGATCTAACATGTGTTATCCTGTAAAATATTGACGGAAACCTGGTTTAGTTGACAGTTTCAGTGTGGTACCACATTACTACGCGATCCAATCCAGAAAAGCCCAGGATCAGTTCAACAAGTATGTGAAGAATGCGAAAGTATGAGTCTGATGAGGGATAATCCCTGGCCTAACCTAGACATAACATGCGTTATCCTCTAAAATATTGATCGAAACCAGGTATAATCGACTGTTTCAGTGTGGTACTACATTACTACGTGATCGAAACCAAAAAAAACCCAGGATCTGTTCAAGAAGTATGTGAAGAATGCGAAAGTATGAGTCTGATGTGGGAAAATTCCTGGCCTAACCTAGTCCTAGAGTTCGTTATCCTCTGAAATATTGATCGTAACCAGGATTAATTGACTGTTTCAGTGTGGTACCACATTACTACGTGATCCAGACCAGTGAAAGCCCAGAATCTCGCCAACAAGTTTGAGTAACATGCGAGAGTATGACCCAGATGAGGGCAAATCCTAGACCAAATCGAGACCTAACATGCGTTATCCCCAAAAATATTGATCGAAACCTGGTTTAATGGACTGTTTCATTGTGGTACCATATTAGTACGTGATCCAGACCAGAAGAAGTCAGGGAGCTGTTCAACAGGTATGTGAAAAACGCGAAAATATAACCCTGATGAGTGCAAATCCCAGACATGTCCCAGACCTAACTTGCGTTATCCTATAAAATATTGATCGAAACCAGGTTTAATTGACTGTATCAGTGTGGTACCACTTTACGACGTGATCCACAGCAGAAAAAACCATCGATCAGGTCAATATGTATGTTAAAACTGCGAAAGTATGACCCCGATGGGGGCAAATCCCAGACCTAACCTAGACCTAACATGTGTTATCCTCTAAAATATTAATCGAAACAAGGTTTAATGAGTCTGTTTCAGTGTGGTACCACATTACTACGTGATCGAAACAAGAAAAAACGCAGGATCTGTTCAAGAAGTGTGTGAAGAATGCGAAAGTATGAGACTGATGAGGGCAAATCCTAGACCTAACCTAGACCTAACATGTTCTATCCTCTAAAATATTGCCGGAAACCACGTTTAAATGACAGTTTCAGTGTGACACCACATTACCACGTGATCCAAACCAGAAAAAATCCCAGGATCTGTTCAACAAGTCTGTGAAAAATGCGAAAATATGACCCTCATGAGGGCAAATCCCAGACCTATCCCAGACCTAACTTGCGTTATCCTCTAAAATATTAATCGAAACCAGGTTTAATGGACTGTTTCAGTGTGGTACCACATTACTACGTGATCCAGATCAGTGAAAGCCCAGAATCTGGCCAACAAGTTTGAGTAACATGCGAGAGTATGACCCAGATGAGGGCAAATCCTAGACCAAATCGATACCTAACATGCGTTATCCTCAAAAATATTGATCGATACCAGGTTTAATCGACTGTTTCTGTGTGGTACCACATTACTACGTGATCCAAACTAGAAAAAACCCAGGAGCTGTTCAACAAGTATGTGAAGAATGCAAAAGTATGAGTCTGATGGGGGCAAATCCCAGGCCTAACCTAGACCAAACATGCGTTATCGACTAAAATATTGACGGAAACCACGTTTAAATGACAGTTTCAGTGTGGTACAACATTACAACGTGATCCAATCCAGAAAAGGCCCAGGATCTAGCAAACAAGTACGAGAAATATGCGAAAGTATGAGCCTGATGAGAGCAAATCCTAGACCTAACCCAGACCTAACACGCGTTATCCTCTAAAATATTTATCAAGACCAGGTTTAATTGACTGTTTCAGTGTGGTGCCACATTACTACATGATCCAAACCAGAAAAAATCCCAGGATCTGTTCAACAAGTATGTGAAAAATGCGAAAATATGTGTCTGATGAGGGAAAATCCCTGGCCTAACCTAGACATAACATGTGTTATCCTCTAAAATATTAATCGAAACCAGGTTTAATTGACTGTTTCAGTGTGGTACCGCATTACTACGTGATCCAAACCAGAAAAAACCCAGGATATGTTCAACAAGTATGTGAAGAATGCGAAAGTACGAGTCTGATGAGGGAAAATACCAGGCCTAACCTAGTCCTAACGTGCGTTATCCTCTAAAATATTAATCGTAACCAGGATTAATTGACGATTTCAGTGTGGTACCACATTACTACGTGATCGAAACAAGAATAAACCCAGGATCTGCTCAAGAATTATATGTAGAATGCGAAAGTATGAGCCTGATGAGGGCACATCCTTGACCTAACCCAGACCTAACGTGCGTTATCCTCTAAAATATTGATCGAAATCAGGTTTAATGGACTCTTTCAGTGTGGTACCACATTACTACGTGATCCAGACCAGTGAAAGCCCAGAAGCTCGCCAACAAGTTTGAGTAACATGCGAGAGGATGACCCAGATGAGGACAAATCCTAGACCAAATCGAGACCTAACATGCGTTATCCCCAAAAATATTGATCGAAACCTGGTTTAATGGACTGTTTCAATGTGGTACCATATTAGTACGTGATCCAGACCTGAAGAAGTCAGGGATCTGTTCAACAGGTATGTGAAAAACGCGAAAATATAACCCTGATGAGAGCAAATCCCAGACATGTCCCAGACCTAACTTGCGTTATCCTATAAAATATTGATCGAAACCAGGTTTCATTGACTGTATCAGTGTGGTACCACTTTACGACGTGATCCACAGCAGAAAAAACCATCGATCAGGTCAATATGTATGTTAAAACTGCGAAAGTATGACCCCGATGAGGGCAAATCCCAGACCTAACCTAGACCTAACATGTGTTATCCTCTAAAATATTAATCGAAACAAGGTTTAATGAGTCTGTTTCAGTGTGGTACCACATTACTACGTGATCGAAACAAGAAAAAACGCAGGATCTGTTCAAGAAGTATGTGAAGAATGCGAAAGTATGAGACTGATGAGGGCAAATCCTAGACCTAACCTAGACCTAACATGTTCTATCCTCTAAAATGTTGCCGGAAACCACGTTTAAATGACAGTTTCAGTGTGACACCACATTACCACGTGATCCAAACCAGAAAAAATCCCAGGATCTGTTCAACAAGTATGTGAAGAATGCGAAAGTACGAGTCTGATGAGGGAAAATACCAGGCCTAACCTAGTCCTAACGTGCGTTATCCTCTAAAATATTAATCGTAACCAGGATTAATTGACGATTTCAGTGTGGTACCACATTACTACGTGATCCAAACCAGAAGAAACCCAGGATCTGTTCAACAAGTATGTGAAAAACGCGAAAGTATGAGCCTGATGAGGGCAAATCCTAGACCTAACCCAGACCTAACGAGCGTTATCCTCTAAAATATTGATCGAAATCAGGTTTAATGGACTGTTTCAGTGTGGTACCACATTACTACGTGATCCAAACCAGAAAAAACCCAGGATCTGTTCAAGAAGTATGTGGAGATTGCGAAAGTACGAGTCTGATGAGGGAAAATTCCTGGCCTAACCTAGTCCTAAAGTTCGTTATCCTCTAAAATATTGATCGTAACCAGGATTAATTGACTGTTTCAGTGTGGTACCACATTACTACGTGATCCAATCCAGAAGAAGCCCAGGATCTAGCCAACAAGAATGAGAAATATGCAAAAGTATGAGCCTGATGAGGGCAAATCCCAGACCTATCCCAGACCTAACTTGCGTTATCCTCTAAAATATTTATCAAGACCATGTTTAATTGACTGCTTCAGTGTGGTACCACATTACTACGTGATCCAAACCAGAAAAAACCTAGTATCTGTTCAACAAGTATGTGAAAAATGCGAAAGTATGACCCTGATGAGGGCAAATCCCAGACTTAACCTAGACCTAACGTGTGTTATCCTCTAAAATATTAATCGAAATCAGGTTTAATGGTCTGTTTCAGTGTGGTCCCACATTACTACGTGATCGAAACAAGAAAAAACCCAGGATCTGTTCAAGAATTATGTGAAGAATGCGAAAGTATGAGACTGATGAGGGCAAATCCTAGACCTAACCTAGACCTAACATGTGTTATCCTTTAAAATATTGACGGAAACCACGTTTAAATGACAGTTTCAGTGTGGTACATCATTACAAAGTGATCCAATCCAGAAAAGGCCCAGGATCTAGCAAACAAGAATGAGAAATATGCAAAAGTATGAGCCTGATGAGGGCAAATCCTAGACCTAGCCCAGACCTAACATGCGTTATCCTCTGAAAAATTTATCAAGACCATGTTTAATTGACTGTTTCAGTGTGGTACCACATTACTACGTGATCCAAACCTGAAAAAACCTAGTATCTGTTCAACAAGTATGTGAAAAACGCTAAAGTATGAGCCTGATGAGGGTAAATCCCCACCTAACCTAGACCTAACGTGTGTTATCCTCCAAAATATTAATCGAAATCAGGTTTAATGGTCTGTTTCAGCGTGGTACCACATTACTACGTGATCGAAACCAGAAAAAAACCAGGATCTGTTCAGGAAGTATGTGAAGAAAGCGAATGTATGAAGCTGATGAGGGCAAATCCTAGACCTAACCTAGATCTAACATGTGTTATCCTGTAAAATATTGACGGAAACCTGGTTTAGTTGACAGTTTCAGTGTGGTACCACATTACTACGCGATCCAATCCAGAAAAGCCCAGGATCAGTTCAACAAGTATGTGAAGAATGCGAAAGTATGAGTCTGATGAGGGATAATCCCTGGCCTAACCTAGACATAACATGCGTTATCCTCTAAAATATTAATCGAAACCAGGTATAATCGACTGTTTCAGTGTGGTACTACATTACTACGTGATCGAAACCAAAAAAAACCCAGGATCTGTTCAAGAAGTATGTGAAGAATGCGAAAGTATGAGTCTGATGTGGGAAAATTCCTGGCCTAACCTAGTCCTAGAGTTCGTTATCCTCTGAAATATTGATCGTAACCAGGATTAATTGACTGTTTCAGTGTGGTACCACATTACTACGTGATCCAGACCAGTGAAAGCCCAGAATCTCGCCAACAAGTTTGAGTAACATGCGAGAGTATGACCCAGATGAGGGCAAATCCTAGACCAAATCGAGACCTAACATGCGTTATCCCCAAAAATATTGATCGAAACCTGGTTTAATGGACTGTTTCATTGTGGTACCATATTAGTACGTGATCCAGACCAGAAGAAGTCAGGGAGCTGTTCAACAGGTATGTGAAAAACGCGA
Source organism: Colletes latitarsis (assembly GCF_051014445.1). Classification (NCBI taxonomy): domain Eukaryota; kingdom Metazoa; phylum Arthropoda; class Insecta; order Hymenoptera; family Colletidae; genus Colletes; species Colletes latitarsis. Next base: position 623,285 of record NC_135142.1, read on the forward strand.
AAATATAACCCTGATGAGTGCAAATCCCAGACATGTCCCAGACCTAACTTGCGTTATCCTATAAAATATTGATCGAAACCAGGTTTAATTGACTGTATCAGTGTGGTACCACTTTACGACGTGATCCACAGCAGAAAAAACCATCGATCAGGTCAATATGTATGTTAAAACTGCGAAAGTATGACCCCGATGGGGGCAAATCCCAGACCTAACCTAGACCTAACATGTGTTATCCTCTAAAATATTAATCGAAACAAGGTTTAATGAGTCTGTTTCAGTGTGGTACCACATTACTACGTGATCGAAACAAGAAAAAACGCAGGATCTGTTCAAGAAGTGTGTGAAGAATGCGAAAGTATGAGACTGATGAGGGCAAATCCTAGACCTAACCTAGACCTAACATGTTCTATCCTCTAAAATATTGCCGGAAACCACGTTTAAATGACAGTTTCAGTGTGACACCACATTACCACGTGATCCAAACCAGAAAAAATCCCAGGATCTGTTCAACAAGTCTGTGAAAAATGCGAAAATATGACCCTCATGAGGGCAAATCCCAGACCTATCCCAGACCTAACTTGCGTTATCCTCTAAAATATTAATCGAAACCAGGTTTAATGGACTGTTTCAGTGTGGTACCACATTACTACGTGATCCAGATCAGTGAAAGCCCAGAATCTGGCCAACAAGTTTGAGTAACATGCGAGAGTATGACCCAGATGAGGGCAAATCCTAGACCAAATCGATACCTAACATGCGTTATCCTCAAAAATATTGATCGATACCAGGTTTAATCGACTGTTTCTGTGTGGTACCACATTACTACGTGATCCAAACTAGAAAAAACCCAGGAGCTGTTCAACAAGTATGTGAAGAATGCAAAAGTATGAGTCTGATGGGGGCAAATCCCAGGCCTAACCTAGACCAAACATGCGTTATCGACTAAAATATTGACGGAAACCACGTTTAAATGACAGTTTCAGTGTGGTACAACATTACAACGTGATCCAATCCAGAAAAGGCCCAGGATCTAGCAAACAAGTACGAGAAATATGCGAAAGTATGAGCCTGATGAGAGCAAATCCTAGACCTAACCCAGACCTAACACGCGTTATCCTCTAAAATATTTATCAAGACCAGGTTTAATTGACTGTTTCAGTGTGGTGCCACATTACTACATGATCCAAACCAGAAAAAATCCCAGGATCTGTTCAACAAGTATGTGAAAAATGCGAAAATATGTGTCTGATGAGGGAAAATCCCTGGCCTAACCTAGACATAACATGTGTTATCCTCTAAAATATTAATCGAAACCAGGTTTAATTGACTGTTTCAGTGTGGTACCGCATTACTACGTGATCCAAACCAGAAAAAACCCAGGATATGTTCAACAAGTATGTGAAGAATGCGAAAGTACGAGTCTGATGAGGGAAAATACCAGGCCTAACCTAGTCCTAACGTGCGTTATCCTCTAAAATATTAATCGTAACCAGGATTAATTGACGATTTCAGTGTGGTACCACATTACTACGTGATCGAAACAAGAATAAACCCAGGATCTGCTCAAGAATTATATGTAGAATGCGAAAGTATGAGCCTGATGAGGGCAAATCCCAGACCTATCCCAGACATAACTTGCGTTATCCTATAAAATATTGATCGAATCCAGTTTTAATGGACAGTTTTAGTGTGGTACCACATTACTACGTGATGCAATGCAGAAAAAACCCTCGATCAGGTCAACATGTATGTTAGAACTGCGAAATTATGATCCTGATGTGGGCAAATCCCCACCTAACCTAGACCTAACGTGTGTTATCCACTAAAATATTAATCGAAACCAGGTTTAATTGACTGTTTCAGTGTGGTACCACATTACTACGTGATCCAAACCAGAAAAAACCCAGGATCTGTTCAACAAGTATGTGAAAAACGCGAAAGTATGAGCCTGATGAGGGCAAATCCCAGACCTATCCCAGACATAACTTGCGTTATCCTATAAAATATTGATCGAATCCAGTTTTAATGGACAGTTTTAGTGTGGTACCACATTACTACGTGATGCAATGCAGAAAAAACCCTCGATCAGGTCAACATGTATGTTAGAACTGCGAAATTATGATCCTGATGTGGGCAAATCCCCACCTAACCCAGACCTAACGTCTGTTATCCTCTAAAATATTAATCGAAATCAGGTTTAATTGTCTGTTTTAGTGTGGTACCACTTTGCTACGTGATCCAAAGCAGAAAAAACCCTCGCTCAGGTCAATATGTATGTTAAAACTGCGAGAGGATGACTCTGATGAGGGCAAATCCCCAGCCTAAGCTGGACCTAACATGCGTTATCCTCTAAAATATTGATCGAAACCAGGTTTAATGGACTGTTTCAGTGTGGTACCACTTTACGACGTGATCCAAAGCAGAAAAAACCATCGATCAGGTTTCCATGTATGTTAAAACTGCGAAAGTATGACCCTGATGAGGGCAAATCCCAGACCTAACCTAGACTTAACATGTGTTCTCCTCTAAAATATTAATTGAAACCAGGTTTAATGGTCTGTTTCAGTGTGGTACCACATTACTACGTGATCGAAACAAGAAAAAACGCAGGATCTGTTCAAGAATTATGTGAAGAATGCGAAAGTATGAGACTGATGAGGGCAAATCCTAGAACTAACCTAGACCTAACATGTGTTATCCACTAAAATATTGACGGAAACCACGTTTAAATGGGAGTTTCAGTGTGGTACAACATTACAACGTGATCCAATCCAGAAAAGGCCCAGGATCTAGCAAACAAGTATGAGAAATATGTGAAAGTATGAGCCTGATGAGGGCAAATCCTAGACCTAACCCAGACCTAACACGCGTTATCCTCTAAAATATTTATCAAGACCAGGTTTAATTGACTGTTTCAGTGTAGTACCACAATGCTACGTGATCCAAACCAGAAGAAACCCAGGATAAGTTCAACAAGTATGTGAAGAATACGAAAGTATGAGTCTGATGAGGGAAAATCCCAGGCCTAACCTTGGCCTAACATGCGTTATCCTCAAAAATATTGATCGAAACCAGGTTTAATCGACTGTTTCAGTGTGGTACCACATTACTACGTGATCGAAACAAGAAAAAACCCAGGATCTGTTCAAGAATTATGTGAAGAATGCGAAAGTATGAGACTGATGAGGGCAAGTCCTAGACCTAACCTAGACCTAACATGTGTTATCCTCTAAGATATTGACGGAAACCACGTTTAAATGAGAGTATCAGTGTGGTACAACATTACAACGTGATCCAATCCAGAAAAGGCTCGGGATCTAGCAAACAAGTATGAGAAATATGCGAAAGTATGAGCCTGATGAGGGCAAATCCTAGACCTAACCCAGACCTAACACGCGTCATCCTCTAAAATATTTATCAAGACCAGGTTTAATTGACTGTTTCAGTGTGGTACCACATTACTACGTGATCGAAACCAGAAAAAATCCCAGGATCTGTTCAACAAGTATGTGAAAACCGCGAAAGTATGAGCCTGATGAGGGCAAATCCTAGACCTAACCCAGACCTAACGTGCGTTATCCTCTAAAATATTAATCGTAATCAGGATTAATTGACGGTTTCAGTGTGGTACCACATTACTACGTGATCCAAACCAGAAAAAGCCCAGGATCTAGCAAAGAAGTATGAGAAATATGCGAAAGTATGAGCCTGATGAGGGCAAATCCTAGACCTAACCCAGACCTAACACGCGTTATCCTCTAAAATATTTATCAAGACCAGGTTTAATTGTCTGTTTTAGTGTTTTACCACATTACTACGCGATGCAATGCAGAAAAAACCCTCGATCAGGTCAACATGTATGTTAAAACTGCGAAAGTATGACCCTGATGAAGGCAAATCCCCACCTAACCTAGACCTAACGTGTGTTATCCTCTAAAATATTAATCGAAATCAGGTTTAATTGTCTGTTTTAGTGTGGTACCACTTTGCTACGTGATCCAGAGCAGAAAAAACCCTCGCTCAGGTCAATATGTATGTTAAAACTGCGAAAGGATGACCCTGATGAGGGCAAATCCCCAGCCTAAGCTAGACCTAACATGCGTTATCCTCTAAAATATTGATCGAAACCAGGTTTAATGGACTGTTTCAGTGTGGTACCACATTAGTACGTGATCCAAACCAGAAAAAACGATCGATCAGGTTTACATGTATGTTAAAACTGCGAAAGTATGACCCTGATGAGGGCAAATCCCAGACCTAACCTAGACTTAACATGTGTTATCCTCTAAAATATTAATCGAAACCAGGTTTAATTGACTGTTTTAGTGTGGTACCACTTTGCTACGTGATCCAAAGCAGAAAAAACCCACGATCAGGTCAACATGTATGTTAAAACTGCGAAAGTATGACCCTGATGTGTGCAAATCCCAGACCTGTCCCAGACCTAACTTGCGTTATCCTATAAAATATTGATCGAAACCAGGTTTAATTGACTGTTTCAGTGTGGTACCACTTTACGACGTGATCCAAAGCAGAAAAAACCATCGATCAGGTTTCCATGTATGTTAAAACTGCGAAAGTATGACCCTGATGAGGGCAAATCCCAGACCTAACCTAGACTTAACATGTGTTCTCCTCTAAAATATTAATTGAAACCAGCTTTAATGGTCTGTTTCAGTGTGGTACCACATTACTACGTGATCGAAACAAGAAAAAACCCAGGATCTGTTCAAGAATTATGTGAAGAATGCGAAAGTATGAGACTGATGAGGGCAAATCCTAGACCTAACCTAGACCTAACATGTGTTATCCTCTAAAATATTGACGGAAACCACGTTTAAATGAGAGTTTCAGTGTGGTACAACATTACAAGGTGATCCAATCCAGAAAAGGCCCAGGATCTAGCAAACAAGTATGAGAAATATGCGAAAGTATGAGCCTGATGAGGGCAAATCCTAGACCTAACCCAGACCTAACACGCGTTATCCTCTAAAATATTTATCAAGACCAGGTTTAATTGACTGTTTCAGTGTAGTACCACAATACTACGTGATCCAAACCAGAAGAAACCCAGGATCAGTTCAACAAGTATGTGAAGAATACGAAAGTATGAGTCTGATGAGGGAAAATCCCAGGCCTAACCTTGACCTAACATGCGTTATCCTCAAAAATATTGATCGAAACCAGGTTTAATCGACTGTTTCAGTGTGGTACCACATTACTACGTGATCGAAACAAGAAAAAACCCAGGATCTGCTCAAGAATTATGTGAAGAATGCGAAAGTATGAGACTGATGAGGGCAAATCCTAGACCTAACCTAGACCTACATGTGTTATCCTCTAAGATATTGACGGAAACCACGTTTAAATGAGAGTATCAGTGTGGTACAACATTACAACGTGATCCAATCCAGAAAAGGCCCGGGATCTAGCAAACAAGTATGTGATATATGCGAAAGTATGAGCCTGATGAGGGCAAATCCTAGACCTAGCCCAGACCTAACATGCGTTATCCTCTGAAATATTTATCAAGAACAGGTTTAATTGACTGTTTCAGTGTGGTACCACATTACTACGTGATCGAAACAAGAAAAAACCCAGGATCTGTTCAACAAGTATGTGAAAAACGCGAAAGTATGAGCCTGATGAGGGCAAATCCTAGACCTAACCTGGACCTAACATGTGTTATCCTCTAAGATATTGACGGAAACCACGTTTAAATGACAGTTTCAGTGTGGTACAACATTACAACGTGATCCAATCCAGAAAAGGCCCAGGATCTAGCAAACAAGTATGAGAAATATGCGAAAGTATGAGCCTGATGAGGGCAAATCCTAGACCTAACCCAGACCTAACACGCGTTATCCTCTAAAATATCTATCAAGACCAGGTTTAATTGACTGTTTCAGTGTGGTACCACATTACTACGTGATCCAAACCAGTGGAAGCCTAGGATCTGGCCAACAAGTATGAGAAATATGCGAAAGTATGAGCCTGATGAGGGCAAATCCTAGACCTAACCCAGACCTAACACGCGTTATCCTCTAAAATATTTATCAAGACCAGGTTTAATCGACTGTTTCAGTGTGGTACCACATTTCTACGTGATCCAAACCAGAAAAAATCCCAGGATCTGTTCAACAAGTGTGTGAAAAATGCGAAAATAAGACCCTGATGGGGGCAAATCCCAGGCCTAACCTAGACCTAACATGCGTTATCCTCTAAAATATTGATCGAAACCAGGTTTAATGGACTGTTTCAGTGTGGTACCACATTAGTACGTGATCCAAACCAGAAAAAACCCAGGATCTGTTCAAGGAGTATGTGAAGAATGCGAAAGTATGAGTCTCATGAGGGAAAATTCCTGGCCTAACCTAGACCTAACATGCGTTATCCTCTAAAATATTGATCGAAACCAGGTTTAATTGACTGTTTCAGTGTGGTACCACTTTACGACGTGATCCAAAGCAGAAAAAACCATCGATCAGGTTTACATGTATGTTAAAACTGCGAAAGTGTGACCCTGATGAGGGCAAATCCCAGGCCTAACCTAGACCTAACATGCGTTATCCTCTAAAATATTGATCGAAATCAGGTCTAATGGACTGTTTCAGTGTGGTACCACATTACTACGTGATCCAAACCAGAAAAAACCCTGGATCTGTTCAAGAAGTATGTGAAGAATGCGAAAGTATGAGTCTGATGAGGGAAAATTGCTGGCCTAACCTAGTCCTAAAGTTCGTTATCCTCTAAAATATTGATCGTAACAAGGATTAATTGACTGTTTCAGTGTGGTACCACATTACTACGTGATCCAATCCAGAAAAAGCCCAGGATCTAGCCAACAAGAATGAGAAATATCCAAAAGTATGAGCCTGATGAGGGCAAATCCTAGACCTAGCCCAGACCTAACATGCGTTATCCTCTGAAATATTTATCAAGACCAGGTTTAATTGACTGTTTCAGTGTGGTACCACATTACTACGTGATCCAAACCAGAAAGAATCCCAGGATCTGTTCAACAAGTATGTGAAAATGCGAAAATAAGACCCTGATGAGGGCAAATCCCAGACCTATCCCAGACCTAACTTGCGTTATCCTCTAAAATATTTATCAAGACCATGTTTAATTGACTGTTTCAGTGTGGTACCACATTACTACGTGATCCAAACCAGAAAAAACCTAGTATCTGTTCAACAAGTATGTGAAGAATGCGAAAGTACGAGTCTGATGAGGGAAAATACCTGGCCTAACCTAGTCCTAACGTGCGTTATCCTCTAAAATATTAATCGTAATCAGGATTAATTGACGGTTTCAGTGTGGTACCACATTACTACGTGATCCAAACCAGAAAGAATCCCAGGATCTGTTCAACAAGTATGTGAAAAACGCGAAAGTATGACCCTGATGAGGGCAAATCCCAGACTTAACCTAGACCTAACGTGTGTTATCCTCTAAAATATTAATCGAAATCAGGTTTAATGGTCTGTTTCAGTGTGGTGCCACATTACTACGTGATCGAAACAAGAAAAAACCCAGGATCTGTTCAAGAATTATGTGAAGAATGCGAAAGTATGAGACTGATGAGGGCAAATCCTAGACCTAACCTAGACCTAACATGTGTTATCCTTTAAAATATTGACGGAAACCACGTTTAAATGACAGTTTCAGTGTGGTACAACATTACAAAGTGATCCAATCCAGAAAAGGCCCAGGATCTAGCAAACAAGAATGAGAAATATGCAAAAGTATGAGCCTGATGAGGGCAAATCCTAGACCTAGCCCAGACCTAACATGCGTTATCCTCTGAAATATTTATCAAGACCATGTTTAATTGACTGTTTAAGTGTGGTTCCACATTACTACGTGATCCAAACCAGAAAAAACCTAGTATCTGTTCAACAAGTATGTGAAGAATGCGAAAGTACGAGTCTGATGAGGGAAAATACCTGGCCTAACCTAGTCCTAACGTGCGTTATCCTCTAAAATATTAATCGTAATCAGGATTAATTGACGGTTTCAGTGTGGTACCACATTACTACGTGATACAAACCAGAAAAAGCGCAGGATCTCTTCAACAAGTATGTGAAAAACGCGAAAGTATGAGCCTGATGAGGGCAAATCCTAGACCTAACCCAGACCTAACGTGCGTTATCCTCTAAAATATTGATCGTAACCAGGTTTAATGGTCTGTTTCAGTGTGGTACCACATTACTACGTGATCGAAACAAGAAAAAACCCAGGATCTGTTCAAGAATTATGTGAAGAATGCGAAAGTATGAGACTGATGAGGGCAAATCCTAGACCTAACCTAGACCTAACATGTGTTATCCTCTAAAATATTGACGGAAACCACGTTTAAATGAGAGTTTCAGTGTGGTACAACATTACAACGTGATCCAATCCAGAAAAGGCCCAGGATCTAGCAAACAAGTATGAGAAATATGCGAAAGTATGAGCCTGATGAGGGCAAATCCTAGACCTAACCCAGACCTAACACGCGTTATCCTCTAAAATATTTATCAAGACCAGGTTTAATTGACTGTTTCAGTGTAGTACCACAATACTACGTGATCCAAACCAGAAGAAACCCAGGATCAGTTCAACAAGTATGTGAAGAATACGAAAGTATGAGTCTGATGAGGGAAAATCCCAGGCCTAACCTTGACCTAACATGCGTTATCCTCAAAAATATTGATCGAAACCAGGTTTAATCGACTGTTTCAGTGTGGTACCACATTACTACGTGATCGAAACAAGAAAAAACCCAGGATCTGTTCAAGAAGTATGTGATGAATGCGAAAGTATGAGACAGATGAGGGCAAATCCTAGACCTAACCTAGACCTAACATGTGTTATCCTCTAAAATATTGACAGAAACCACGTCTAATTGACAGTTTCAGTGTGGTACCACATTACTACGTGTTCCAATCCAGAAAAAGCCCAGGATCTAGCCAACAAGTATGAGAATTATGCGAAAGTATGACCCTGATGAGGGCAAATCCCAGACCTAACCTAGACCTAACATGTGTTATCCTCTAAAATATCAATCGACACCAGTTTTAATGGTCTGTTACAGTGTGGTACCACATTATTACGTGATCGGACCAAGAAAAAACCCAGGATCTGTTCAAGAGGTATGTGAAGAATGCGAAAGTATGAGACAGATGAGGGCAAATCCTACACCTAACCCAGACCTAACATGCGTTATCCTCTAAAATATTTATCAAGACCATGTTTAATTGACTGTTTCAGTGTGGTTCCACATTACTACGTGATCCAAACCAGTGGAAGCCTAGGATCTGGCCAACAAGTATGAGAAATATGCTAAAGTATGAGCCTGATGAGGACAAATCCTAGACCTAACCCAGACCTAACACGCGTTATCCTCTAAAATATTTATCAAGACCAGGTTTAATTGACTGTTTCAGTGTGGTACCACATTACTACGTGATCCAAACCAGAAAGAATCCCAGGATCTGTTCAACAAGTATGTGAAAAATGCGAAAATAAGACCCTGATGAGGGCAAATCCCAGACCTATCCCAGACCTAACTTGCGTTATCCTCTAAAATATTTATCAAGACCATGTTTAATTGACTGTTTCAGTGTGGTTCCACATTACTACGTGATCCAAACCGGAAAAAACCCAGGATCTGTTCAACAAGTATGTGAAGAATGCGAAAGTATGAGCCTGATGAGGGAAAATCCCAGGCCTAACCTAGACCTAACATGCGTTATCCTCTAAAATATTGATCGAAATCAGGTTTAATGGACTGTTTCAGTGTGGTACCACATTAGTACGTGATCCAAACCAGAAAAAACCCAGGATCTGTTCAAGAAGTATGTGAAGAATGCGAAAGTATGAGTCTGATGAGGGAAAATTCCTGGCCTATCCTAGTCCTAAAGTTCGTTATCCTCTAAAATATTGATCGAAACCAGGTTTAATTGACAGTTTCAGTGTGGTACCACATTAGTACGTGATCCAAACCAGAAAGAATCCCAGGATCTGTTCAACAAGTATGTGAAAAATGCGAAAATAAGACCCTGATGAGGGCAAATCCCAGACCTATCCCAGACCTAACTTGCGTTATCCTCTAAAATATTGATCGAAATCAGGTTTAATGGACTGTTTCAGTGTGGTTCCACATTACTACGTGATCCAACCCGGAAAAAACCCAGGATCTGTTCAACAAGTATGTGAAGAATGCGAAAGTATGAGCCTGATGAGGGAAAATCCCAGGCCTAACCTAGACCTAACATGCGTTATCCTCTAAGATATTGACGGAAACCACGTTTAAATGACAGTTTCAGTGTGGTACAACATTACAACGTGATCCAATCCAGAAAAGGCCCGGGATCTAGCAAACAAGTATGTGAAATATGCGAAAGTATGAGCCTGATGAGGGCAAATCCTAGACCTAGCCCAGACCTAACATGCGTTATCCTCTGAAATATTTATCAAGAACAGGTTTAATTGACTGTTTCAGTGTGGTACCACATTACTACGTGATCGAAACAAGAAAAAACCCAGGATCTGTTCAACAAGTATGTGAAAAACGCGAAAGTATGAGCCTGATGAGGGCAAATCCTAGACCTAACCTGGACCTAACATGTGTTATCCTCTAAGATATTGACGGTAACCACGTTTAAATGACAGTTTCAGTGTGGTACAACATTACAACGTGATCCAATCCAGAAAAGGCCCAGGATCTAGCAAACAAGTATGAGAAATATGCGAAAGTATGAGCCTGATGAGGGCAAATCCTAGACCTAACCCAGACCTAACACGCGTTATCCTCTAAAATATCTATCAAGACCAGGTTTAATTGACTGTTTCAGTGTGGTACCACATTACTACGTGATCCAAACCAGTGGAAGCCTAGGATCTGGCCAACAAGTATGAGAAATATGCGAAAGTATGAGCCTGATGAGGGCAAATCCTAGACCTAACCCAGACCTAACACGCGTTATCCTCTAAAATATTTATCAAGACCAGGTTTAATCGACTGTTTCAGTGTGGTACCACAGTACTACGTGATCCAAACCAGAAAAAATCCCAGGATCTGTTCAACAAGTATGTGAAAAATGCGAAAGTATGACCGTAATGAGGGCAAATCCCAGACCTATCCCAGACCTAACTTGCGTTATCCTCTAAAATATTTATCAAGACCATGTTTAAATGACTGTTTCAGTGTGGTTCCACATTACTACGTGTTCCAAACCAGAAAAAACCCAGGATCTGTTTAACAAGTATGTGAAAAACGCGAATGTATGAGCCTGATGAGGGCAAATCCCCACCTAACCTAGACCAAACGTGTGTTATCCTCTGAAATATTAATCGAAATCAGGTTTAATTGTCTGTTTTAGTGTGGTACCACTTTGCTACGTGATCCAAAGCAGAAAAAACCCTCGCTCAGGTCAATATGTATGTTAAAACTGCGAAAGGATGACCCTGATGAGGGCAAATCCCAGACCTAACCTAGACTTAACATGTGTTATCCTATAAAATATTGATCGAATTCAGTTTTAATGGACAGTATTAGTGTGGTACCACATTACTACGTGATGCAATGCAGAAAAAACCATCGATCAGGTCAACATGTATGTTAAAACTGCGAAAGTATGACCCTGATGTGGGCAAATCCCCACCTAACCTAGACCTAACGTGTGTTATCCTCCAAAATATTAATCGAAATCAGGTTTAATGGTGTGCTTCAGCGTGGTACCACATTACTACGTGAACGAAACCAGAAAAAAACCAGGATCTGTTCAAGAAGTATGTGAAGAATGCGAAAGTATGAAGCTGATGAGGGCAAATCCTAGACCTAACCTAGATCTAACACGCGTTATCCTCTAAAATATTTATCAAGACCAGGTTTAGTTGACTGTTTCAGTGTGGTACCGCATTACTACGTGATCCAAACCAGAAAAAATCCCAGGATCTGTTCAACAAGTATGTGAGAAACGCGAAAGTATGAGCCTGATGAGGGCAAATCCCAGACCTATCCCAGACATAACTTGCGTTATCCTATAAAATATTGATCGAATCCAGTTTTAATGGACAGTATTAGTGTGGTACCACATTACTACGTGATGCAATGCAGAAAAAACCCTCGATCAGGTCAACATGTATGTTAAAACTGCGAAAGTATGACCCTGATGAGGGCAAATCCCCACCTAACCTAGACCTAACGTGTGCTATCTTCCAAAATATTAATCGAAATCAGGTTTAATGGTCTGTTTCAGCGTGGTACCACATTACTACGTGATTGAAACCAGAAAAAGCCCAGGATCTCTTCAACAAGTATGTGAAAAACGCGAAAGTATGAGCCTGATGAGGGCAAATCCTAGACCTAACCCAGACCTAACGTGCGTTATCCTCTAAAATATTAATCGTAATCAGGATTAATTGACGGTTTCAGTGTGGTACCACATTACTACGTGATCCAAACCAGAAAAAGCCCAGGATCTAGCAAAGAAGTATGAGAAATATGCGAAAGTATGAGCCTGATGAGGGCAAATCCTAGACCTAACCCAGACCTAACACGCGTTATCCTCTAAAATATTTATCAAGACCAGGTTTAATTGACTGTTTCAGTGTGGTACCACATTTCTACGTGATCCAAACCAGAAAAAATCCCAGGATCTGTTCAACAAGTGTGTGAAAAATGCGAAAATAAGACCCTGATGGGGGCAAATCCCAGGCCTAACCTAGACCTAACATGCGTTATCCTCTAAAATATTGATCGAAACCAGGTTTAATGGACTGTTTCAGTGTGGTACCACATTAGTACGTGATCCAAACCAGAAAAAACCCAGGATCTGTTCAAGGAGTATGTGAAGAATGCGAAAGTATGAGTCTCATGAGGGAAAATTCCTGGCCTAACCTAGACCTAACATGCGTTATCCTCTAAAATATTGATCGAAACCAGGTTTAATTGACTGTTTCAGTGTGGTACCACTTTACGACGTGATCCAAAGCAGAAAAAACCATCGATCAGGTTTACATGTATGTTAAAACTGCGAAAGTGTGACCCTGATGAGGGCAAATCCCAGGCCTAACCTAGACCTAACATGCGTTATCCTCTAAAATATTGATCGAAATCAGGTCTAATGGACTGTTTCAGTGTGGTACCACATTACTACGTGATCCAAACCAGAAAAAACCCTGGATCTGTTCAAGAAGTATGTGAAGAATGCGAAAGTATGAGTCTGATGAGGGAAAATTGCTGGCCTAACCTAGTCCTAAAGTTCGTTATCCTCTAAAATATTGATCGTAACAAGGATTAATTGACTGTTTCAGTGTGGTACCACATTACTACGTGATCCAATCCAGAAAAAGCCCAGGATCTAGCCAACAAGAATGAGAAATATCCAAAAGTATGAGCCTGATGAGGGCAAATCCTAGACCTAGCCCAGACCTAACATGCGTTATCCTCTGAAATATTTATCAAGACCAGGTTTAATTGACTGTTTCAGTGTGGTACCACATTACTACGTGATCCAAACCAGAAAGAATCCCAGGATCTGTTCAACAAGTATGTGAAAAATGCGAAAATAAGACCCTGATGAGGGCAAATCCCAGACCTATCCCAGACCTAACTTGCGTTATCCTCTAAAATATTTATCAAGACCATGTTTAATTGACTGTTTCAGTGTGGTACCACATTACTACGTGATCCAAACCAGAAAAAACCTAGTATCTGTTCAACACGTATGTGAAGAATGCGAAAGTACGAGTCTGATGAGGGAAAATACCTGGCCTAACCTAGTCCTAACGTGCGTTATCCTCTAAAATATTAATCGTAATCAGGATTAATTGACGGTTTCAGTGTGGTACCACATTACTACGTGATCCAAACCAGAAAGAATCCCAGGATCTGTTCAACAAGTATGTGAAAAACGCGAAAGTATGACCCTGATGAGGGCAAATCCCAGACTTAACCTAGACCTAACGTGTGTTATCCTCTAAAATATTAATCGAAATCTGGTTTAATGGTCTGTTTCAGTGTGGTCCCACATTACTACGTGATCGAAACAAGAAAAAACCCAGGATCTGTTCAAGAATTATGTGAAGAATGCGAAAGTATGAGACTGATGAGGGCAAATCCTAGACCTAACCTAGACCTAACATGTGTTATCCTTTAAAATATTGACGGAAACCACGTTTAAATGACAGTTTCAGTGTGGTACAACATTACAAAGTGATCCAATCCAGAAAAGGCCCAGGATCTAGCAAACAAGAATGAGAAATATGCAAAAGTATGAGCCTGATGAGGGCAAATCCTAGACCTAGCCCAGACCTAACATGCGTTATCCTCTGAAATATTTATCAAGACCATGTTTAATTGACTGTTTAAGTGTGGTTCCACATTACTACGTGATCCAAACCAGAAAAAACCTAGTATCTGTTCAACAAGTATGTGAAGAATGCGAATGTACGAGTCTGATGAGGGAAAATACCTGGCCTAACCTAGTCCTAACGTGCGTTATCCTCTAAAATATTAATCGTAATCAGGATTAATTGACGGTTTCAGTGTGGTACCACATTACTACGTGATCCAAACCAGAAAAAGCGCAGGATCTCTTCAACAAGTATGTGAAAAACGCGAAAGTATGAGCCTGATGAGGGCAAATCCTAGACCTAACCCAGACCTAACGTGCGTTATCCTCTAAAATATTGATCGTAACCAGGTTTAATGGTCTGTTTCAGTGTGGTACCACATTACTACGTGATCGAAACAAGAAAAAACCCAGGATCTGTTCAAGAATTATGTGAAGAATGCGAAAGTATGAGACTGATGAGGGCAAATCCTAGACCTAACCTAGACCTAACATGTGTTATCCTCTAAAATATTGACGGAAACCACGTTTAAATGAGAGTTTCAGTGTGGTACAACATTACAACGTGATCCAATCCAGAAAAGGCCCAGGATCTAGCAAACAAGTATGAGAAATATGCGAAAGTATGAGCCTGATGAGGGCAAATCCTAGACCTAACCCAGACCTAACACGCGTTATCCTCTAAAATATTTATCAAGACCAGGTTTAATTGACTGTTTCAGTGTAGTACCACAATACTACGTGATCCAAACCAGAAGAAACCCAGGATCAGTTCGACAAGTATTTGAAGAATACGAAAGTATGAGTCTGATGAGGGAAAATCCCAGGCCTAACCTTGACCTAACATGCGTTATCCTCAAAAATATTGATCGAAACCAGGTTTAATCGACTGTTTCAGTGTGGTACCACATTACTACGTGATCGAAAC
The DNA here is from genome assembly GCF_051014445.1 of Colletes latitarsis. NCBI lineage: Eukaryota > Metazoa > Arthropoda > Insecta > Hymenoptera > Colletidae > Colletes > Colletes latitarsis. Next base: position 638,558 of record NC_135142.1, read on the forward strand.
AAGAAAAAACCCAGGATCTGTTCAAGAAGTATGTGATGAATGCGAAAGTATGAGACAGATGAGGGCAAATCCTAGACCTAACCTAGACCTAACATGTGTTATCCTCTAAAATATTGACAGAAACCACGTCTAATTGACAGTTTCAGTGTGGTACCACATTACTACGTGTTCCAATCCAGAAAAAGCCCAGGATCTAGCCAACAAGTATGAGAATTATGCGAAAGTATGACCCTGATGAGGGCAAATCCCAGACCTAACCTAGACCTAACATGTGTTATCCTCTAAAATATCAATCGACACCAGTTTTAATGGTCTGTTACAGTGTGGTACCACATTATTACGTGATCGGACCAAGAAAAAACCCAGGATCTGTTCAAGAGGTATGTGAAGAATGCGAAAGTATGAGACAGATGAGGGCAAATCCTACACCTAACCCAGACCTAACATGCGTTATCCTCTAAAATATTTATCAAGACCATGTTTAATTGACTGTTTCAGTGTGGTTCCACATTACTACGTGATCCAAACCAGTGGAAGCCTAGGATCTGGCCAACAAGTATGAGAAATATGCTAAAGTATGAGCCTGATGAGGGCAAATCCTAGACCTAACCCAGACCTAACACGCGTTATCCTCTAAAATATTTATCAAGACCAGGTTTAATTGACTGTTTCAGTGTGGTACCACATTACTACGTGATCCAAACCAGAAAGAATCCCAGGATCTGTTCAACAAGTATGTGAAAAATGCGAAAATAAGACCCTGATGAGGGCAAATCCCAGACCTATCCCAGACCTAACTTGCGTTATCCTCTAAAATATTTATCAAGACCATGTTTAATTGACTGTTTCAGTGTGGTTCCACATTACTACGTGATCCAAACCGGAAAAAACCCAGGATCTGTTCAACAAGTATGTGAAGAATGCGAAAGTATGAGCCTGATGAGGGAAAATCCCAGGCCTAACCTAGACCTAACATGCGTTATCCTCTAAAATATTGATCGAAATCAGGTTTAATGGACTGTTTCAGTGTGGTACCACATTAGTACGTGATCCAAACCAGAAAAAACCCAGGATCTGTTCAAGAAGTATGTGAAGAATGCGAAAGTATGAGTCTGATGAGGGAAAATTCCTGGCCTATCCTAGTCCTAAAGTTCGTTATCCTCTAAAATATTGATCGAAACCAGGTTTAATTGACAGTTTCAGTGTGGTACCACATTAGTACGTGATCCAAACCAGAAAGAATCCCAGGATCTGTTCAACAAGTATGTGAAAAATGCGAAAATAAGACCCTGATGAGGGCAAATCCCAGACCTATCCCAGACCTAACTTGCGTTATCCTCTAAAATATTGATCGAAATCAGGTTTAATGGACTGTTTCAGTGTGGTTCCACATTACTACGTGATCCAACCCGGAAAAAACCCAGGATCTGTTCAACAAGTATGTGAAGAATGCGAAAGTATGAGCCTGATGAGGGAAAATCCCAGGCCTAACCTAGACCTAACATGCGTTATCCTCTAAAATATTGATCGAAATCAGGTTTAATGGACTGTTTCAGTGTGGTACCACATTAGTACGTGATCCAAACCAGAAAAAACCCAGGATCTGTTCAAGAAGTATGTGAAGAATGCGAAAGTATGAGTCTGATGAGGGAAAATTCCTGGCCTATCCTAGTCCTAAAGTTCGTTATCCTCTAAAATATTGATCGAAACCAGGTTTAATTGACTGTTTCAGTGTGGTACCACATTAGTACGTGATCCAAACCAGCCCAGGATCTGTTCAACAAGTATGTGAAAAATGCGAAAATAAGACCCTGATGAGGGCAAATCCCAGACCTATCCCAGACCTAACTTGCGTTATCCTCTAAAATATTGATCGAAATCAGGTTTAATGGACTGTTTCAGTGTGGTACCACATTAGTACGTGATCCAAACCAGAAAAAACCCAGGATCTGTTCAACAAGTATGTGAAGAATGCGAAAGTATGAGCCTGATGAGGGAAAATCCCAGGCCTAACCTAGACCTAACATGCGTTATCCTCTAAAATATTGATCGAAACCAGGTTTAATGGACTGTTTCAGTGTGGTACCACATTAGTACGTGATCCAAACCAGAAAAAACCCAGGATCTGTTCAAGGAGTATGTGAAGAATGCGAAAGTATGAGTCTGATGAGGGAAAATTCCTGGCCTAACCTAGACCTAACATGCGTTATCCTCTAAAATATTTATCAAGACCAGGTTTAGTTGACTGTTTCAGTGTGGTACCGCATTACTACGTGATCCAAACCAGAAAAAATCCCAGGATCTGTTCAACAAGAATGTGAGAAACGCGAAAGTATGAGCCTGATGAGGGCAAATCCCAGACCTATCCCAGACATAACTTGCGTTATCCTATAAAATATTGATCGAATCCAGTTTTAATGGACAGTATTAGTGTGGTACCACATTACTACGTGATGCAATGCAGAAAAAACCCTCGATCAGGTCAACATGTATGTTAAAACTGCGAAAGTATGACCCTGATGAGGGCAAATCCCCACCTAACCTAGACCTAACGTGTGCTATCTTCCAAAATATTAATCGAAATCAGGTTTAATGGTCTGTTTCAGCGTGGTACCACATTACTACGTGATCGAAACCAGAAAAAGCCCAGGATCTCTTCAACAAGTATGTGAAAAACGCGAAAGTATGAGCCTGATGAGGGCAAATCCTAGACCTAACCCAGACCTAACGTGCGTTATCCTCTAAAATATTAATCGTAATCAGGATTAATTGACGGTTTCAGTGTGGTACCACATTACTACGTGATCCAAACCAGAAAAAGCCCAGGATCTAGCAAAGAAGTATGAGAAATATGCGAAAGTATGAGCCTGATGAGGGCAAATCCTAGACCTAACCCAGACCTAACACGCGTTATCCTCTAAAATATTTATCAAGACCAGGTTTAATTGACTGTTTCAGTGTGGTACCACATTACTACGTGATCCAAACCAGAAAAAATCCCAGGATCTGTTCAACAAGTGTGTGAAAAATGCGAAAATAAGACCCTGATGGGGGCAATTCCCAGGCCTAACCTAGACCTAACATGCGTTATCCTCTAAAATATTGATCGAAACCAGGTTTAATGGACTGTTTCAGTGTGGTACCACATTAGTACGTGATCCAAACCAGAAAAAACCCAGGATCTGTTCAAGGAGTATGTGAAGAATGCGAAAGTATGAGTCTGATGAGGGAAAATTCCTGGCCTAACCTAGACCTAACATGCGTTATCCTCTAAAATATTGATCGAAACCAGGTTTAATTGACTGTTTCAGTGTGGTACCACTTTACGACGTGATCCAAAGCAGAAAAAACCATCGATCAGGTTTACATGTATGTTAAAGCTGCGAAAGTGTGACCCTGATGAGGGCAAATCGCAGGCCTAACCTAGACCTAACATGCGTTATCCTCTAAAATATTGATCGAAATCAGGTCTAATGGACTGTTTCAGTGTGGTACCACATTACTACGTGATCCAAACCAGAAAAAACCCTGGATCTGTTCAAGAAGTATGTGAAGAATGCGAAAGTATGAGTCTGATGAGGGAAAATTGCTGGCCTAACCTAGTCCTAAAGTTCGTTATCCTCTAAAATATTGATCGTAACAAGGATTAATTGACTGTTTCAGTGTGGTACCACATTACTACGTGATCCAAACCAGAAAAAACCTAGTATCTGTTCAACAAGTATGTGAAAAACGCGAAAGTATGACCCTGATGAGGGCAAATCCCAGACTTAACCTAGACCTAACGTGTGTTATCCTCTAAAATATTAATCGAAATCAGGTTTGATGGTCTGTTTCAGTGTGGTACCACATTACTACATGATCCAAACCAGAAAAAACCTAGTATCTGTTCAACAAGTATGTGAAAAACGCGAAAGTATGACCCTGATGAGGGCAAATCCCAGACTTAACCTAGACCTAACGTGTGTTATCCTCTAAAATATTAATCGAAATCAGGTTTAATGGTCTGTTTCTGTGTGGTCCCACATTACTACGTGATCGAAACAAGAAAAAACCCAGGATCTGTTCAAGAATTATGTGAAGAATGCGAAAGTATGAGACTGATGAGGGCAAATCCTAGACCTAACCTAGACCTAACATGTGTTATCCTTTAAAATATTGATGGAAACCACGTTTAAATGACAGTTTCAGTGTGGTACAACATTACAAAGTGATCCAATCCAGAAAAGGCCCAGGATCTAGCAAACAAGAATGAGAAATATGCAAAAGTATGAGCCTGATGAGGGCAAATCCTAGACCTAGCCCAGACCTAACATGCGTTATCCTCTGAAATATTTATCAAGACCATGTTTAATTGACTGTTTAAGTGTGGTTCCACATTACTACGTGATCCAAACCAGAAAAAACCTAGTATCTGTTCAACAAGTATGTGAAGAATGCGAAAGTACGAGTCTGATGAGGGAAAATACCTGGCCTAACCTAGTCCTAACGTGCGTTATCCTCTAAAATATTAATCGTAATCAGGATTAATTGACGGTTTCAGTGTGGTACCACATTACTACGTGATCCAAACCAGAAAAAGCGCAGGATCTCTTCAACAAGTATGTGAAAAACGCGAAAGTATGAGCCTGATGAGGGCAAATCCTAGACCTAACCCAGACCTAACGTGCGTTATCCTCTAAAATATTGATCGTAACCAGGTTTAATGGTCTGTTTCAGTGTGGTACCACATTACTACGTGATCGAAACAAGAAAAAACCCAGGATCTGTTCAAGAATTATGTGAAGAATGCGAAAGTATGAGACTGATGAGGGCAAATCCTAGACCTAACCTAGACCTAACATGTGTTATCCTCTAAAATATTGACGGAAACCACGTTTAAATGAGAGTTTCAGTGTGGTACAACATCACAACGTGATCCAATCCAGAAAAGGGCCAGGATCTAGCAAACAAGTATGAGAAATATGCGAAAGTACGAGCCTGATGAGGGCAAATCCTAGACCTAAGCCAGACCTAACACGCGTTATCCTCTAAAATATTTATCAAGACCAGGTTTGATTGACTGTTTCAGTGTAGTACCACAATACTACGTGATCCAAACCAGAAGAAACCCAGGATCAGTTCAACAAGTATGTGAAGAATACGAAAGTATGAGTCTGATGAGGGAAAATCCCAGGCCTAACCTTGACCTAACATGCGTTATCCTCAAAAATATTGATCGAAACCAGGTTTAATCGACTGTTTCAGTGTGGTACCACATTACTACGTGATCGAAACAAGAAAAAACCCAGGATCTGTTCAAGAAGTATGTGATGAATGCGAAAGTATGAGACAGATGAGGGCAAATCCTAGACCTAACCTAGACCTAACATGTGTTATCCTCTAAAATATTGACAGAAACCACGTCTAATTGACAGTTTCAGTGTGGTACCACATTACTACGTGTTCCAATCCAGAAAAAGCCCAGGATCTAGCCAACAAGTATGAGAATTATGCGAAAGTATGACCCTGATGAGGGCAAATCCCAGACCTAACCTAGACCTAACATGTGTTATCCTCTAAAATATCAATCGACACCAGTTTTAATGGTCTGTTACAGTGTGGTACCACATTATTACGTGATCGGACCAAGAAAAAACCCAGGATCTGTTCAAGAGGTATGTGAAGAATGCGAAAGTATGAGACAGATGAGGGCAAATCCTACACCTAACCCAGACCTAACATGCGTTATCCTCTAAAATATTTATCAAGACCATGTTTAATTGACTGTTTCAGTGTGGTTCCACATTACTACGTGATCCAAACCAGTGGAAGCCTAGGATCTGGCCAACAAGTATGAGAAATATGCTAAAGTATGAGCCTGATGAGGGCAAATCCTAGACCTAACCCAGACCTAACACGCGTTATCCTCTAAAATATTTATCAAGACCAGGTTTAATTGACTGTTTCAGTGTGGTACCACATTACTACGTGATCCAAACCAGAAAGAATCCCAGGATCTGTTCAACAAGTATGTGAAAAATGCGAAAATAAGACCCTGATGAGGGCAAATCCCAGACCTATCCCAGACCTAACTTGCGTTATCCTCTAAAATATTTATCAAGACCATGTTTAATTGACTGTTTCAGTGTGGTTCCACATTACTACGTGATCCAAACCGGAAAAAACCCAGGATCTGTTCAACAAGTATGTGAAGAATGCGAAAGTATGAGCCTGATGAGGGAAAATCCCAGGCCTAACCTAGACCTAACATGCGTTATCCTCTAAAATATTGATCGAAATCAGGTTTAATGGACTGTTTCAGTGTGGTACCACATTAGTACGTGATCCAAACCAGAAAAAACCCAGGATCTGTTCAAGAAGTATGTGAAGAATGCGAAAGTATGAGTCTGATGAGGGAAAATTCCTGGCCTATCCTAGTCCTAAAGTTCGTTATCCTCTAAAATATTGATCGAAACCAGGTTTAATTGACTGTTTCAGTGTGGTACCACTTTACGACGTGATCCAAAGCAGCAAAAACCATCGATCAGGTTTACATGTATGTTAAAACTGCGAAAGTGTGACCCTGATGAGGGCAAATCCCAGGCCTAACCTAGACCTAACATGCGTTATCCTCTAAAATATTGATCGAAATCAGGTCTAATGGACTGTTTCAGTGTGGTACCACGTTACTACGTGATCCAAACCAGAAAAAACCGTGGATCTGTTCAAGAAGTATGTGAAGAATGCGAAAGTATGAGTCTGATGAGGGAAAATTGCTGGCCTAACCTAGTCCTAAAGTTCGTTATCCTCTAAAATATTGATCGTAACAAGGATTAATTGACTGTTTCAGTGTGGTACCACATTACTACGTGATCCAAACCAGAAAAAACCTAGTATCTGTTCAACAAGTATGTGAAAAACGCGAAAGTATGACCCTGATGAGGGCAAATCCCAGACTTAACCTAGACCTAACGTGTGTTATCCTCTAAAATATTAATCGAAATCAGGTTTGATGGTCTGTTTCAGTGTGGTCCCACATTACTACGTGATCGAAACAAGAAAAAACCCAGGATCTGTTCAAGAATTATGTGAAGAATGCGAAAGTATGAGACTGATGAGGGCAAATCCTAGACCTAACCTAGACCTAACATGTGTTATCCTTTAAAATATTGACGGAAACCACGTTTAAATGACAGTTTCAGTGTGGTACAACATTACAAAGTGATCCAATCCAGAAAAGGCCCAGGATCTAGCAAACAAGAATGAGAAATATGCAAAAGTATGAGCCTGATGAGGGCAAATCCTAGACCTAGCCCAGACCTAACATGCGTTATCCTCTGAAATATTTATCAAGACCATGTTTAATTGACTGTTTCAGTGTGGTACCACATTACTACGTGATCCAAACCAGAAAAAACCTAGTATCTGTTCAACAAGTATGTGAAAAACGCGAAAGGATGACCCTGATGAGGGCAAATCCCAGACTTAACCTAGACCTAACGTGTGTCATCCTCTAAAATATTAATCGAAATCAGGTTTGATGGTCTGTTTCAGTGTGGTACCACATTACTACGTGATCCAAACCAGAAAAAACCTAGTATCTGTTCAACAAGTATGTGAAAAACGCGAAAGTATGACCCTGATGAGGGCAAATCCCAGACTTAACCTAGACCTAACGTGTGTTATCCTCTAAAATATTAATCGAAATCAGGTTTAATGGTCTGTTTCAGTGTGGTCCCACATTACTACGTGATCGAAACAAGAAAAAACCCAGGATCTGTTCAAGAATTATGTGAAGAATGCGAAAGTATGAGACTGATGAGGGCAAATCCTAGACCTAACCTAGACCTAACATGTGTTATCCTTTAAAATATTGACGGAAACCATGTTTAAATGACAGTTTCAGTGTGGTACAACATTACAAAGTGATCCAATCCAGAAAAGGCCCAGGATCTAGCAAACAAGAATGAGAAATATGCAAAAGTATGAGCCTGATGAGGGCAAATCCTAGACCTAGCCCAGACCTAACATGCGTTATCCTCTGAAATATTTATCAAGACCATGTTTAATTGACTGTTTAAGTGTGGTTCCACATTACTACGTGATCCAAACCAGAAAAAACCTAGTATCTGTTCAACAAGTATGTGAAGAATGCGAAAGTACGAGTCTGATGAGGGAAAATACCAGGCCTAACCTAGTCCTAACGTGCGTTATCCTCTAAAATATTAATCGTAATCAGGATTAATTGACGGTTTCAGTGTGGTACCACATTACTACGTGATCCAAACCAGAAAAAGCGCAGGATCTCTTCAACAAGTATGTGAAAAACGCGAAAGTATGAGCCTGATGAGGGCAAATCCTAGACCTAACCCAGACCTAACGTGCGTTATCCTCTAAAATATTGATCGTAACCAGGTTTAATGGTCTGTTTCAGTGTGGTACCACATTACTACGTGATCGAAACAAGAAAAAACCCAGGATCTGTTCAAGAAGTATGTGAAGAATGCGAAAGTATGAGTCTGATGAGGGAAAATTCCTGGCCTATCCTAGTCCTAAAGTTCGTTATCCTCTGAAATATTCATCGAAACCAGGTTTAATTGACTGTTTCAGTGTGGTACCACTTTACGACGTGATCCAAAGCAGCAAAAACCATCGATCAGGTTTACATGTATGTTAAAACTGCGAAAGTGTGACCCTGATGAGGGCAAATCCCAGGCCTAACCTAGACCTAACATGCGTTATCCTCTAAAATATTGATCGAAATCAGGTCTAATGGACTGTTTCAGTGTGGTACCACATTACTACGTGACCCAAACCAGAAAAAACCGTGGATCTGTTCAAGAAGTATGTGAAGAATGCGAAAGTATGAGTCTGATGAGGGAAAATTGCTGGCCTAACCTAGTCCTAAAGTTCGTTATCCTCTAAAATATTGATCGTAACAAGGATTAATTGACTGTTTCAGTGTGGTACCACATTACTACGTGATCCAAACCAGAAAAAACCTAGTATCTGTTCAACAAGTATGTGAAAAACGCGAAAGTATGACCCTGATGAGGGCAAATCCCAGACTTAACCTAGACCTAACGTGTGTTATCCTCTAAAATATTAATCGAAATCAGGTTTGATGGTCTGTTTCAGTGTGGTCCCACATTACTACGTGATCGAAACAAGAAAAAACCCAGGATCTGTTCAAGAATTATGTGAAGAATGCGAAAGTATGAGACTGATGAGGGCAAATCCTAGACCTAACCTAGACCTAACATGTGTTATCCTTTAAAATATTGACGGAAACCACGTTTAAATGACAGTTTCAGTGTGGTACAACATTACAAAGTGATCCAATCCAGGAAAGGCCCAGGATCTAGCAAACAAGAATGAGAAATATGCAAAAGTATGAGCCTGATGAGGGCAAATCCTAGACCTAGCCCAGACCTAACATGCGTTATCCTCTGAAATATTTATCAAGACCATGTTTAATTGACTGTTTCAGTGTGGTACCACATTACTACGTGATCCAAACCAGAAAAAACCTAGTATCTGTTCAACAAGTATGTGAAAAACGCGAAAGTATGAGCCTGATGAGGGCAAATCCCAGACCTATTCCAGACATAACTTGCGTTATCCTCTAAAATATTCATCGAAACCATGTTTAATTGACTGTTTCATCGTGTTACCACATTTCTACGTGATCCAATCCAGAAAAAGCCCAGGATCTAGCCAACAAGAATGAGAAATATGCGAAAGTATGAGCCAGATGAGGGCAAATCCTAGACCTAGCCCAGACCTGACATGCGTTATCCTCTGAAATATTGATCGAATCCAGTTTTAATGGACAGTTTTAGTGTGGTACCACTATACTACGTGATCCAATGCAGAAAAAACCCTCGATCAGGTCAACATGTATGTTAAAACTGCGAAAGTATGACCCTGATGAGGGATAATCCCTGGCCTAACCTAGACCTAACGTGTGTTATCCTCTAAAATATTAATCGAAATCAGGTTTAATGGTCTGTTGCAGTGTGGTCCCACATTACAACGTGATCGAAACAAGAAAAAACCCAGGATCTGTTCAAGAATTATGTGAACAATGCGAAAGTATGAGACTGATGAGGGCAAATCCTAGACCTAACCTAGACCTAACATGTGTTATCCTCTAAAATATTGACGGAAACCACGTTTAAATGACAGTTTCAGTGTGGTACAACATTACAACGTGATCCAATCCAGAAAAGGCCCAGGATCTAGCAAACAAGTACGAGAAATATGCGAAAGTATGAGCCTGATGAGGGCAAATCCTAGACCTAACACAGACCTGACACGCGTTATCCTCTAAAATATCTATCAAGACCAGGTTTAATTGACTGTTGCAGTGTGGTACCACAATACTACGTGATCCAAACCAGTGGGAGCCTAGGAACTGGCCAACAAGTATGTGAAATATGCAAAAGTATGAGCCTGATGAGGGCACATCCTTGACCTAACCCAGACCTAACTTGCGTTATCCTATAAAATATTGATCGAAACCAGGTTTAATTGACTGTATCAGTGTGGTACCACTTTACGACGTGATCCACAGCAGAAAAAACCATCGATCAGGTCAATATGTATGTTAAAACTGCGAAAGTATGACCCCGATGAGGGCAAATCCCAGACCTAACCTAGACCTAACATGTGTTATCCTCTAAAATATTAATCGAAACAAGGTTTAATGAGTCTGTTTCAGTGTGGTACCACATTACTACGTGATCGAAACAAGAAAAAACGCAGGATCTGTGCAAGAAGTATGTGAAGAATGCGAAAGTATGAGACTGATGAGGGCAAATCCTAGACCTAACCTAGACCTAACATGTTCTATCCTCTAAAATATTGCCGGAAACCACGTTTAAATGACAGTTTCAGTGTGACACCACATTACCACGTGATCCAAACCAGAAAAAATCCCAGGATCTGTTCAACAAGTATGTGAAAAATGCGAAAATATGACCCCCATGAGGGCAAATCCCAGACCTATCCCAGACCTAACTTGCGTTATCCTCTAAAATATTGATCGAAACCAGGTTTAATGGACTGTTTCAGTGTGGTACCACATTACTACGTGATCCAGACCAGTGAAAGCCCAGAATCTGGCCAACAAGTTTGAGTAACATGCGAGAGTATGACCCAGATGAGGGCAAATCCTAGACCAAATCGATACCTAACATGCGTTATCCTCAAAAATATTGATCGATACCAGGTTTAATCGACTGTTTCTGTGTGGTACCACATTACTACGTGATCCAAACTAGAAAAAACCCAGGAGCTGTTCAACAAGTATGTGAAGAATGCAAAAGTATGAGTCTGATGGGGGCAAATCCCAGGCCTAACCTAGACCAAACATGCGTTATCGACTAAAATATTGACGGAAACCACGTTTAAATGACAGTTTCAGTGTGGTACAACATTACAACGTGATCCAATCCAGAAAAGGCCCAGGATCTAGCAAACAAGTACGAGAAATATGCGAAAGTATGAGCCTGATGAGAGCAAATCCTAGACCTAACCCAGACCTAACGTGCGTTATCCTCTAAAATATTGATCGAAATCATGTTTAATGGACTGTTTCAGTGTGGTACCACATTACTACGTGATCCAAACCAGAAAAAACCCAGGATCTGTTCAAGAAGTATGTGAAGAATGCGAAAGTACGAGTCTGATGAGGGAAAATTCCTGGCCTAACCTAGCCCTAAAGTTCGTTATCCTCTAAAATATTGATCGTAACCAGGATTAATTGACTGTTTCAGTGTGGTACCGCATTACTACGTGATCCAATCCAGAAAAAGCCCAGGATCTAGCCAACAAGAATGAGAAATATGCGAAAGTATGAGCCTGATGAGGGCAAATCCCAGACCTATCCCAGACATAACTTGCGTAATCCTATAAAATATTGATCGAATCCTGTTTTAATGGACAGTTTTAGTGTGGTATCACTTTACAACGTGATCCAATGCAGAAAAAACCCTCGATCAGGTCAACATGTATGTTAAAACTGCGAAAGTATGACCCTGATGAGGGCAAATCCCAGGCCTAACCTAGACCTAACGTGTGTTATCCTCCAAAATATTAATCGAAATCAGGGTTAATGGCCTGTTTCAGTGTGGTACCACATTACTACGTGATCGAAACAAGAAAAAACCCAGGATCTGTTCAAGAATTATGTGAAGAATGCGAAAGTATGAGACTGATGAGGGCAAATCCTAGACCTAACCTAGACCTAACATGTGTTATCCTCTAAAATATTGACGGAAACCACGTGTAATGACAGTTTCAGTGTGGTACAACATTACAACGTGATCCAATCCAGAAAAGCCCAGGATCTAGCCAACAAGAATGAGAAATATGCGAAAGTATGAGCCTGATGAGGGCAAATCCTAGACGTAGCCCAGACCAAACACGCGTTATCCTCTAAAATATTTATCAAGACCATGTTTAATTGACTGTTTGAGTGTGGTTCCACATTACTACGTGATCCAATGCAGAAAAAACCCTCGATCAGGCCAACATGTATGTTAAAACTGCGAAAGTATGACCCTGATGAGGGATAATCCCTGGCCTAACCTAGACCTAACGTGTGTTATCCTCTAAAATATTAATCGAAATCAGGTTTAATGGTCTGTTGCAGTGTGGTCCCACATTACTACGTGATCGAAACAAGAAAAAACCCAGGATCTGTTCAAGAATTATGTGAACAATGCGAAAGTATGAGACTGATGAGGGCAAAGCCTAGACCTAACCTAGACCTAACATGTGTTATCCTCTAAAATATTGACGGAAACCACGTTTAAATGACAGTTTCAGTGGAGTACAACATTACAACGTGATCCAATCCAGAAAAGGCCCAGGATCTAGCAAACAAGTACGAGAAATATGCGATAGTATGAGCCTGATGAGGGCAAATCCTAGACCTAACACAGACCTAACACGCGTTATCCTCTAAAATATCTATCAAGACCAGGTTTAATTGACTGTTGCAGTGTGGTACCACAATACTACGTGATTCAAACCAGTGGGAGCCTAGGAACTGGCCAACAAGTATGAGAAATATGCAAAAGTATGAGCCTGATGAGGGCACATCCTTGACCTAACCCAGACCTAACGTGCGTTATCCTCTAAAATATTGATCGAAATCAGGTTTAATGGACTCTTTCAGTGTGGTACTACATTACTACGTGATCGAAACCAAAAAAAACCCAGGAACTGTTCAAGAAGTATGTGAAGAATGCGAAAGTATGAGTCTGATGTGGGAAAATTCCTGGCCTAACCTAGCCCTAGAGTTCGTTATCCTCTGAAATATTGATCGTAACCGGGATTAATTGACTGTTTCAGTGTGGTACCACATTACTACGTGATCCAGACCAGTGAAAGCCCAGAATCTGGCCAACAAGTTTGAGTAACATGCGAGAGTATGACCCAGATGAGGGCAAATCCTAGACCAAATCGAGACCTAACATGCGTTATCCCCAAAAATATTGATCGAAACCTGGTTTAATGGACTGTTTCATTGTGGTACCATATTAGTATGTGATCCAGACCTGAAGAAGTCGGGGATCTGTTCAACAGGTATGTGAAAAACGCGAAAATATAACCCTGATGAGTGCAAATCCCAGACATGTCCCAGACCTAACTTGCGTTATCCTATAAAATATTGATCGAAACCAGGTTTAATTGACTGTATCAGTGTGGTACCACTTTACGACGTGATCCACAGCAGAAAAAACCATCGATCAGGTCAATATGTATGTTAAAACTGCGAAAGTATGACCCCGATGAGGGCAAATCCCAGACCTAACCTAGACCTAACATGTGTTATCCTCTAAAATATTAATCGAAACAAGGTTTAATGAGTCTGTTTCAGTGTGGTACCACATTACTACGTGATCGAAACAAGAAAAAACGCAGGATCTGTTCAAGAAGTATGTGAAGAATGCGAAAGTATGAGACTGATGAGGGCAAATCCTAGACCTAACCTAGACCTAACATGTTCTATCCTCTAAAATATTGCCGGAAACCACGTTTAAATGACAGTTTCAGTGTGACACCACATTACCACGTGATCCAAACCAGAAAAAATCCCAGGATCTGTTCAACAAGTATGTGAAAAATGCGAAAATATGACCCTCATGAGGGCAAATCCCAGACCTATCCCAGACCTAACTTGCGTTATCCTCTAAAATATTGATCGAAACCAGGTTTAATGGACTGTTTCAGTGTGGTACCACATTACTACGTGATCCAGACCAGTGAAAGCCCAGAATCTGGCCAACAAGTTTGAGTAACATGGGAGAGTATGACCCAGATGAGGGCAAATCCTAGACCAAATCGATACCTAACATGCGTTATCCTCAAAAATATTGATCGATACCAGGTTTAATCGACTGTTTCTGTGTGGTACCACATTACTAGGTGATCCAAACTAGAAAAAACCCAGGAGCTGTTCAACAAGTATGTGAAGAATGCAAAAGTATGAGTCTGATGGGGGCAAATCCCAGGCCTAACCTAGACCGAACATGCGTTATCGACTAAAATATTGACGGAAACCACGTTTAAATGACAGTTTCAGTGTGGTACAACATTACAACGTGATCCAATCCAGAAAAGGCCCAGGATCTAGCAAACAAGTACGAGAAATATGCGAAAGTATGAGGCTGATGAGAGCAAATCCTAGACCTAACCCAGAGCTAACACGCGTTATCCTCTAAAATATTTATCAAGACCAGGTTTAATTGACTGTTTCAGTGTGGTGCCACATTACTACATGATCCAAACCAGAAAAAATCCCAGGATCTGTTCAACAAGTATGTGAAAAATGCGAAAATATGACCCTGATGAGGGCAAATCCCAGACCTATCCCAGACCTAACTTGCGTTATCCTCTAAAATATTTATCAAGACCATGTTTAATTGACTGTTTCAGTGTTGTTCCACATTACTACGTGATCCAAACCAGAAAAAACCCAGGATCTGTTCAACAAGTATGTGAAAAACGCGAAAGTATGACCCTGGTGAGGGCAAATCCCAGACCTATCCCAGACATAACTTGCGTTATCCTGTAAAATATTGATCGAATCCAGTTTTAAAGGACAGTTTTAGTGTGGTACCACATTACTACGTGATGCAATGCAGAAAAAACCCTCGATCAGGTCAACATATATGTTAAAACTGCGAAAGTATGACCCTGATGTGGGCAAATCCCCACCTAACCTAGACCTAACGTGTGTTATCCTCCAAAATATTAATCGAAATCAGGTTTAATGGTCTGTTTCAGCGTGGTACCACATTACTACGTGATCGAAACCAGAAAAAAACCTGGATCTGTTCAAGAAGTATGTGAAGAATGCGAAAGTATGAAGCTGATGAGGGCAAATCCTAGACCTAACCTAGATCTAACATGTGTTATCCTGTAAAATATTGACGGAAACCAGGATTAATTGACAGTTTCAGTGTGGTACCACATTACTACGTGATCCAATCCAGAAAAGCCGAGGATCAGTTCAACAAGTATGTGAAGAATGCAAAAGTATGTGTCTGATGAGGGAAAATCCCTGGCCTAACCTAGACATAACATGCGTTATCCTCTAAAATATTGATCGAATCCAGGTTTAATCGACTGTTTCAGTGTGGTACCACATTACTACGAGAAAGAAAACAGAAAAACCCCAGGATCTGTTCAACAAGTATGTGAAGAATGCGAAAGTATGAGTCTGATGAGGGAAAATCCCAGGCCTAACCCAGACCTAACATGCGTTATCCACTAAAATATTAATCGAAACCAGGTTTAATTGATTGCTTCAGTGTGGTACCACATTACTACGTGATCCAAACCAGAAAAAACCCAGGATATGTTCAACAAGTATGTGAAGAATGCGAAAGTACGAGTCTGATGAGGGCAAATCCTAGACCTAACCCAGACCTAACGTGCGTTATCCTCTAAAATATTGATCGAAATCATGTTTAATGGACTGTTTCAGTGTGGTACCACATTACTACGTGATCCAATCCAGAAAAAACCCAGGATCTGTTCAAGAAGTATGTGAAGAATGCGAAAGTACGAGTCTGATGAGGGAAAATTCCTGGCCTAACCTAGCCCTAAAGTTCGTTATCCTCTAAAATATTGATCGTAACCAGGATTAATTGACTGTTTCAGTGTGGTACCGCATGACTACGTGATCCAATCCAGAAAAAGCCCAGGATCTAGCCAACAAGAATGAGAAATATGCGAAAGTATGAGCCTGATGAGGGCAAATCCCAGACCTATCCCAGACATAACTTGCGTAATCCTATAAAATAATGATCGAATCCTGTTTTAATGGACAGTTTTAGTGTGGTACCACTTTACTACGTGATCCAATGCAGAAAAAACCCTCGATCAGGTCAACATGTATGTTAAAACTGCGAAAGTATGACCCTGATGAGGGCAAATCCCAGACCTAACCTAGACCTAACGTGTGTTATCCTCCAAAATATTAATCGAAATCAGGTTTAATGGCCTGTTTCAGTGTGGTACCACATTACGACGTGATCGAAACAAGAAAAAACCCAGGATCTGTTCAAGAATTATGTGAAGAATGCGAAAGTATGAGACTGATGAGGGCAAATCCTAGACCTAACCTAGACCTAACATGTGTTATCCTCTAAAATATTGACGGAAACCACGTGTAATGACAGTTTCAGTGCGGTACAACATTACAACGTGATCCAATCCAGAAAAGCCCAGGATCTAGCCAACAAGAATGAGAAATATGCGAAAGTATGAGCCTGATGAGGGCAAATCCTAGACGTAGCCCAGACCAAACACGCGTTATCCTCTAAAATATTTATCAAGACCATGTTTAATTGACTGTTTGAGTGTGGTTCCACACTACTACGTGATCCAAACCAGAAAAAACCCAGGATCTGTTCAACAAGTATGTGAAAAACGCGAAAGTATGACCCTGATGAGGGCAAATCCCCACCTAACCTAGACCTAACGTGTGTTATCCTCCAAAATATTAATCGATATCAGGTTTAATGGTCTGTTTCGGGGTGGTACCACATTACTACGTGATCGAAACCAGAAAAAAACCAGGATCTGTTCAAGAAGTATGTGAAGAATGCGAATGTATGAAGCTGATGAGGGCAAATCCTAGACCTAACCTAGATCTAACATGTGTTATCCTGTAAAATGTTGACGGAAACCAGGTTTAATTGACAGCTTCAGTGTGGTACCACATTACTACGTGATCCAATCCAGAAAAGCCCAGGATCAGTTCAACAAGTATGTGAAGAATGCGAAAGTATGAGTCTGATGAGGGAAAATCCCTGGCCTAACCTAGACATAACATGCGTTATCCTCTAAAATATTGATCGAAACCAGGTTTAATCGACTGTTTCAGTGTGGTACCACATTACTACGTGATCCAAACCAGAAAAAACCTAGTATCTGTTCAACAAGTATGTGAAAAACGCGAAAGTATGAGCCTGATGAGGGCAAATCCTAGACCTAACCTAGACCTAACACGCGTTATCCTCTAAAATATCTATCAAGACCACGTTTAATTGACTGTTTCAGTGTGGTACCACATTACTACGTGATCCAAACCAGTGGAAGCCTAGGATCTGGCCTACAAGTATGAGAAATATGCGAAAGTATGAGCCTGATCAGGGCAAATCCTAGAACTAGCCCAGACGTAACGTGCGTTAGCCTCTAAAATATTGATCGAAATCAGGTTTAATGGACTGTTTCAGTGTGGTACCACATTACTACGTGATCCAATCCAGAAAAAGCCCAGGATCTAGCCAACAAGGATGAGAAATATGCGAATGTATGAGCCTGATCAGGGCAAATCCTAGAACTAGCCCAGACCTAGCGTGCGTTAGCCTCTAAAATATTTATCAAGACGATGTTTAATTGACTGTTTCAGTGTTGTTCCACATTACTACGTGATCCAAACCGGAAAAAACCCAGGATCTGTTCAACACGTATGTGAAAAACGCGAAAGTATGAGCCTGATGAGGGCAATTCCCAGGCCTAAGCTAGACCTAACATGCGTTATCCTCTAAAATATTGATCGAAGCCACGTTTAATTGACAGTTTCAGTGCGGTACCACATTACTACGTGATCCAATCCAGAAAAAGCCCAGGATCTAGCCAACAAGAATGAGAAATATGCGAATGTATGAGCCTGATCAGGGCAAATCCTAGAACTAGCCCAGACCTAACGTGCGTTAGCCTCTAAAATATTGATCGAAATCAGGTTTAATGGACTGTTCCAGTGTGGTACCACATTACTACGTGATCCAAACCAGAAAAAACCCAGGATCTGTTCAAGAAGTATGTGAAGAATGCGAAAGTATGAGTCTGATGTGGGAAAATTCCTGGCCTAAC
Source organism: Colletes latitarsis (assembly GCF_051014445.1). Taxonomy (NCBI): domain Eukaryota; kingdom Metazoa; phylum Arthropoda; class Insecta; order Hymenoptera; family Colletidae; genus Colletes; species Colletes latitarsis. The sequence continues at coordinate 656,939 of NC_135142.1, forward strand.
CTTGTCCTAGAGTTCGTTATCCTCTAAAATATTGATCGTAACCAGGATTAATTGACTGTTTCAGTGTGGTACCACATTACTACGTGATCCAATCCAGAAAAAGCCCAGGATCTAGCCAACAAGAATGAGAAATATGCGAATGTATGAGCCTGATGAGGGCAAATCCTAGACCTAGCCCAGACCTAACATGCGTTATCCTCTGATATATTTATCAAGACCATGTTTAATTGACTGTTTCAGTGTGGTACCACATTAGTACGTGATCCAAACCAGAAAAAACCTAGGATCTGTTCAACAAGTATGTGAAAATCGCGAAAGTATGAGCCTGATGAGGGCAAATCCCAGATCAATGGGCATATCTCAGACATAACTTGCGTTATCCTATAAAATATTGATCGAATCCTGTTTTAATGGACAGTTTTAGTGTGGTACCACTTTACTACGTGATGCAATGCAGAAAAAACCCTCGATCAGGTCAACATGTATGTTAAAACTGCGAAAGTATGACCCTGATGAGGGCAAATCCAAGACCTAACCTAGACGTAACGTGTGTTATCCTCTAAAATAATAATCGAAATCAGGTTTAATGGTCTGTTTCAGTGTGGTCCCACATTACTACGTGATCGAAACAAGAATAAACCCAGGATCTGTTCAAGAATTATGTGAAGAATGCGAAAGTATGAGACCGATGATGGCTAATCCTAGACCCAACCTAGACCTAACATGTGTTATCCTCTAAAATATTGACGGAAACCACGTTTAAATGACAGTTTCAGTGTGGTACAACATTACAACGTGATCCAATCCAGTAAAGGCCCAGGATCTAGCAAACAAGTACGAGAGATATGCGAAAGTATGAGCCTGTTGAGGGCAAATCCTAGACCTAACCCAGACCTAACACGCGTTATCCTCTAAAATATCTATCAAGACCACGTTTAATTGACTGTTTCTGTGTGGTACCACATTACTACGTGATCCAAACCAGTGGAAGCCTAGGATCTGGCCTACAAGTATGAGAAATATGCGAAAGTATGAGCCTGATGAGGGCAAATCCTAGACCTAACCCACACCTAACACGCGTTATCCTCTAAAATATTTATCAAGACCATGTTTAATTGACTGTTTGAGTGTGGTTCCACATTACTACGTGATCCAAACCAGAAAAAACCCAGGATCTGTTCAACAAGTATGTGAAACACGCGAAAGTATGACCCTGATGAGGGCAAATCCCCACCTAACCTAGACCTAACGTGTGTTATCCTCCAAAATATTAATCGAAATCAGGTTTAATGGTCTGTTTCAGCGCGGTACCACATTACTACGTGATCGAAACCAGAAAAAAACCAGGATCTGTTCAAGAAGTATGTGAAGAATGCGAATGTATGAAGCTGATGAGGGCAAATCCTAGACCTAACTTAGATCTAACATGTGTTATCCTGTAAAATATTGACGGAAACCAGGTTTAATTGACAGTTTCAGTGTGGTACCACATTACTACGTGATCCAATCCAGAAAGGCCCAGGATCAGTTCAACAAGTATGTGAAGAATGCGAAAGTATGAGTCTGGTGAGGGAAAATCCCTGGCCTAACCTAGACATAACATGCGTTATCCTCTAAAATATTGATGGAAACCAGGTTTAATCGACTGTTTCTGTGTGGTACCACATTACTACGTGATCCACACCAGAAAAAACCTAGTATCTGTTCAACAAGTATGTAAAAAACGCGAAAGTATGAGCCTGAAGAGGGCAAATCCTAGACCTAACCTAGACCTAACATGTGTTATCCTCAAAAATATTGACGGAAACCACGTTTAAATGACAGTTTCAGTGTGGTACAACATTACAACGTGATCCAATCCAGAAAAGGCCCAGGATCTAGCAAACAAGTATGAGAAATATGCGAAAGTATGAGCCTGATGAGGGCAAATCCTAGACCTAACCCAGACCTAACATGCGTTGTACTCTAAAATATTGATCGAAACCACGTGTAAATAACAGTTTCAGTGTGGTACCACATTACTACCTGATCCAATCCAGAAAAAGCCCAGGATCTAGCCAACAAGAATGAGAAATATGCGAAAGTATGAGCCTGATGAGGGAAAATCCTAGACCTAGCCCAGACCTAACATGCGTTATCCTCTGAAATATTTATCAAGACCATGTTTAATTGATTGTTTCAGTGTGGTACCACATTACTACGTGATCCAAACGAGAAAAAACCTAGTATCTGTCCAACAAGTATGTGAAAAACGCGAAAGTATGAGCCTGATGAGGGCAAATCCCAGACCTATCCCAGACATAACTTGCGTAATCCTATAAAATATTGATCGAATCCTGTTTTAATGGACAGTTTTAGTGTGGTACCACTTTACAACGTGATCCAATGCAGAAAAAACCCTCGATCTGGTCAACATGTATGTTAAAACTGCGAAAGTATGACCCTGATGAGGGCAAATCCCAGACTTAACCTAGACCTAACGTGTGTTATCCTCTAAAATATTAATCGAAATCAGGTTTAATGGTCTGTTTCAGTGTGGTCCCACATTACTACGTGATCGAAACAAGAATAAACCCAGGATCTGTTCAAGAATTATGTGAAGAATGCGAAAGTATGAGACCGATGATGGCTAATCCTAGACCCAACCTAGACCTAACATGTGTTATCCTCTAAAATATTGACGGAAACCACGTTTAAATGACAGTTTCAGTGTGGTACAACATTACAACGTGATCCAATCCAGTAAAGGCCCAGGATCTAGCCAACAAGAATGAGAAATATGCGAATGTATGAGCCTGATCAGGGCAAATCCTAGAACTAGCCCAGACCTAACGTGCGTTAGCCTCTAAAATATTTATCAAGACGATGTTTAATTGACTGTTTCAGTGTTGTTCCACATTACTACGTGATCCAAACCGGAAAAAACCCAGGATCTGTTCAACAAGTATGTGAAAAACGCGAAAGTATGAGCCTGATGAGCGCAAATCCCAGGCCTAAGCTAGACCTAACATGCGTTATCCTCTAAAATATTGATCGAAGCCACGTTTAATTGACAGTTTCAGTGCGGTACCACATTACTACGTGATCCAATCCAGAAAAAGCCCAGGATCTAGCCAACAAGAATGAGAAATATGCGAATGTATGAGCCTGATCAGGGCAAATCCTAGAACTAGCCCAGACCTAACTTGCGTTAGCCTCTAAAATATTGATCGAAATCAGGTTTAATGGTCTGTTTCAGTGTGGTCCCACATTACTACGTGATCGAAACAAGAATAAACCCAGGATCTGTTCAAGAATTATGTGAAGAATGCGAAAGTATGAGACCGATGATGGCTAATCCTAGACCCAACCTAGACCTAACTTGTGTTATCCTCTAAAATATTGACGGAAACCACGTTTAAATGACAGTTTCAGTGTGGTACAACATTACAACGTGATCCAATCCAGTAAAGGCCCAGGATCTAGCAAACAAGTACGAGAGATATGCGAAAGTATGAGCCTGTTGAGGGCAAATCCTAGACCTAACCCAGACCTAACACGCGTTATCCTCTAAAATATCTATCAAGACCACGTTTAATTGACTGTTTCTGTGTGGTACCACATTACTACGTGATCCAAACCAGTGGAAGCCTAGGATCTGGCCTACAAGTATGAGAAATATGCGAAAGTATGAGCCTGATGAGGGCAAATCCTAGACCTAACCCACACCTAACACGCGTTATCCTCTAAAATATTTATCAAGACCATGTTTAATTGACTGTTTGAGTGTGGTTCCACATGACTACGTGATCCAAACCAGAAAAAACCCAGGATCTGTTCAACAAGTATGTGAAACACGCGAAAGTATGACCCTGATGTGGGCAAATCCCCACCTAACCTAGACCTAACGTGTGTTATCCTCCAAAATATTAATCGAAATCAGGTTTAATGGTCTGTTTCAGCGTGGTACCACATTACTACGTGATCGAAACCAGAAAAAAACCAGGATCTGTTCAAGAAGTATGTGAAGAATGCGAATGTATGAAGCTGATGAGGGCAAATCCTAGACCTAACTTAGATCTAACATGTGTTATCCTGTAAAATATTGACGGAAACCAGGTTTAATTGACAGTTTCAGTGTGGTACCACATTACTACGTGATCCAATCCAGAAAGGCCCAGGATCAGTTCAACAAGTATGTGAAGAATGCGAAAGTATGAGTCTGGTGAGGGAAAATCCCTGGCCTAACCTAGACATAACATGCGTTATCCTCTAAAATATTGATGGAAACCAGGTTTAATCGACTGTTTCTGTGTGGTACCACATTACTACGTGATCCACACCAGAAAAAACCTAGTATCTGTTCAACAAGTATGTAAAAAACGCGAAAGTATGAGCCTGAAGAGGGCAAATCCTAGACCTAACCTAGACCTAACATGTGTTATCCTCAAAAATATTGACGGAAACCACGTTTAAATGACAGTTTCAGTGTGGTACAACATTACAACGTGATCCAATCCAGAAAAGGCCCAGGATCTAGCAAACAAGTATGAGAAATATGCGAAAGTATGAGCCTGATGAGGGCAAATCCTAGACCTAACCCAGACCTAACATGCGTTGTACTCTAAAATATTGATCGAAACCACGTTTAAATAACAGTTTCAGTGTGGTACCACATTACTACCTGATCCAATCCAGAAAAAGCCCAGGATCTAGCCAACAAGAATGAGAAATATGCGAAAGTATGAGCCTGATGAGGGAAAATCCTAGACCTAGCCCAGACCTAACATGCGTTATCCTCTGAAATATTTATCAAGACCATGTTTAATTGACTGTTTCAGTGTGGTACCACATTACTACGTGATCCAAACCAGAAAAAACCTAGTATCTGTCCAACAAGTATGTGAAAAACGCGAAATCCTATAAAATATTGATCGAATCCTGTTTTAATGGACAGTTTTAGTGTGGTACCACTTTACTACGTGATCCAATGCAGAAAAAACCCTCGATCTGGTCAACATGTATGTTAAAACTGCGAAAGTATGAGTCTGATGAGGGAAAATCCCTGGCCTAACCTAGACATAACATGCGTTATCCTCTAAAATATTGATCGAAACCAGGTTTAATCGACTGTTTCAGTGTGGTACCACATTACTACGAGAAAGAAAACAGAAAAAACCCAGGATCTGTTCAACAAGTATGTGTAGAATGCGAAAGTATGAGTCTGATGAGGGAAAATCCCAGGCCTAACCTAGACCTAACATGCGTTATCCACTAAAATATTAATCGAAACCAGGTTTAATTGACTGTTTCAGTGTGGTACGACATTACTACGTGATCCAAACCAGAAAAAACCCAGGATATGTTCAACAAGTATGTGAAGAATGCGAAAGTATGAGTCTGATGAGGGAAAATTCCTGGCCTAACCTAGTCCTAACGTGCGTTATCCTCTAAAATATTAATCGTAACCAGGATTAATTGACGGTTTCAGTGTGGTACCACATTACTACGTGATCCAAACCAGAAAAAGCCCAGGATCTCTTCAACAAGTATGTGAAAAACGCGAAAGTATGAGCCTGATGAGGGCAAATCCTAGACCTAACCCAGACCTAACGTGCGTTATCCTCTAAAATATTGATCGAAATCAGGTTTAGTGGACTGTTTCAGTGTGGTACCACATTACTTCGTGATCCAAACCAGAAAAAACCCAGGATCTGTTCAAGAAGTATGTGAAGAATGCGAAAGTATGAGTCTGATGAGGGAAAATTCCTGGCCTAACCTAGCCCTAAAGTTCGTTATCCTCTAAAATATTGAACGTAACCAGGATTAATTGACTGTTTCAGTGTGGTACCTCATTACTACGTGATCCAATCCAAAAAAAGCCCAGGATCTAGCCAACAAGAATGAGAAATATGCGAAAGTATGAGCCTGATGAGGGCAAATCCTAGACCTAACACAGACCTAATGCTCGTTATCCTCTAAAATATTTATCAAGACCAGGTTTAATTGACTGTTTCAGTGTGGTACCACATTACTGCGTGATCCAAACCAGAAAAAATCCCAGGATCTGTTCAACAAGTATGTGAAAAATGCGAAAATATGACCCTGATGAGGGCAAATCCCAGACCTATCCCAGACCTAACTTGCGTTATCCTCTAAAATATTTATCAAGACCATGTTTAATTGACTGTTTCAGTGTGGTTCCACATTACTACGTGATCCAAACCAGAAAAAACCCAGGATCTGTTCAACAAGTATGTGAAAAACGCGAAAGTATGAGCCTGATGAGGACAAATCCCAGATCTTTCCCAGACATAACTTGCGTTATCCTATAAAATATTGATCGAATCCAGTTTTAATGGACAGTTTTAGTGTTTTACCACATTACTACGTGATGCAATGCAGAAAAAACCCTCGATCAGGTCAACATGTATGTTAAAACTGCGAAAGTATGACCCTGACGAGGGCAAATCCCAGACCTAACCTAGACCTAACGTGTGTTATCTAAAATATTAATCGAAATCAGGTTTAATGGTCTGTTTCAGCGTGGTACCACATTACTACGTGATCGAAACCAGAAAAAAACCAGGATCTGTTCAAGAAGTATATGAAGAATGCGAAAGTATGAGTCTGATGAGGGAAAATTCCTGGCCTAACCTAGTCCTAACGTGCGTTATCCTCTAAAATATTAATCGTAACCAGGATTAATTGACGGTTTCAGTGTGGTGCCACATTACTACGTGATCCAAACCAGAAAAAACCTAGTATCTGTTCAACAAGTATGTGAAAGACGCGAAAGTATGAGCCTGATGTGGGCAAATCCCAGACCTATCCCAGACATAACTTCCGTTATCCTATAAAATATTGATCGAATCCAGTTTTAATGGACAGTTTTAGTGTGGTACCACTTTACTACGTGATCCAATGCAGAAAAAACCCTCGATCAGGTCAACATGTATGTTAAAACTTCGAAAGTATGACCCTGATGAGGGCAAATCCCAGACCTAACCTAGACCTAACGTGTGTTATCCTCTAAAATATTAATCGAAATCAGGTTTAATCGACTGTTTCAGTGTGGTACCACATTACTACGTGATCCAAACCAGAAAAAGCCCAGGATATGTTCAACAAGTATGTGAAGAATGCGAAAGTACGAGCCTGATGACGGCAAATCCCAGATCTATCCCAGACATAACTTGCGTTATCCTATAAAATATTTATCAAGACCATGTTTAATTGACTGTTTAAGTGTGGTTCCACATTACTACGCGATCTAAACCAGAAAAAACCTAGTATCTGTTCAACAAGTATGTGAAAAACGCGAAAGTATGAGCCTGATGAGGGCAAATCCCAGACCTATCCCAGACATAACTTGCGTTGTCCTATAAAATATTGATCGAATCCAGTTTTTATGGTCAGTTTTAGTGTGGTACCACTTTACTACCTGATCCAATGCAGAAAAAACCCTCGATCAGGTCAACATGTATGTTAAAACTGCGAAAGTATGACCCTGATGAGGGCAAATCCCAGACCAAACCTAGACTTAACATGTGTTATCCTGTAAAATATTGACGGAAACCAGGTTTAATTGACATTTTCAGTGTGGTACCACATTACTACGTGATCCAATCCAGAAAAGCCCAGGATCTGTTCAACAAGTATGTGAAGAATGCGAAAGTATGAGTCTGATGAGGGAAAATTCCTGGCCTAACCTCGTCCTAACGTTCGTTATCCTCCAAAATGTTGATCGTATGCAGGATTAATTGACTGTTTCAGTGTGGTACCACATTACTACGTGATCCAATCCAGAAAAGCCCAGGATCTGTTCAACAAGTATGTGAAGAATGCGAAAGTATGAGTCTGATGAGGGAAAATCCCAGGCCTAACGTAGACCTAACATGCGTTATCCTCTAAAATATTGATCGAATCCAGGTTTAATTGACAGTTTCATTCTGGTACCACATTACTACGTGATACAAACCGGAAAAATCCCAGGATCTGGCCAACAAGTATGCGGAAAATGCGAAAGTATGAGCCAGATGATTGCAAATTCCAGAGCTACCACAAACCTAAACGGTGTTATCCCTTAAAATATTGATCGGGGCCACGTTTAATTGACTGTTTCATTCTGGTACCGCATTACTGCGTGATCCAAACCTGAGAAAGCCCTGGATCTGGCCAACAAGTGTGCGAAGAATGCGAAAGTATAAGCCAGATGAGAGCAAATCCCAGACCTAAACGAGACCCAACCGGAGTTATCCCTTAAAATATTGATCGGGGCCACGTTTAATTGACTGTTTCAGTATGCTACCACATTACTACGAGATCCAATCCAGAAAAAGCCCAGGATCTGGCCAACAAGAATGCGAAAAGTGCGAAAGTATGAGCCAGATGATTGCAAATACCAGACCTAACACAAACCTAACCGGTGTGATCCTCCAAAATATCGAATCCAGGTTTAGTTGACTGTTTCATTTTGGTGCCATATTACTACGTGATCCAAACTAGAAAAAGCCAAGGATCTGGCCAACAAGTATGCGAAAAATGCGAAAGTATGAGCCAGATGAGGGCAAATCCCAGACCTAAACATGAACTAACCGGTGTTCTACTTTAAAATATTGATCCAGGTCAGGTTTAATTGACTGTTTAGTGTGGTACCACATTACTACACAATCCCAACCGGAAAAAGCCCAGAATCTGGCCAACAAGCATGCGAGAAATGCGAAAGTATGACCAAGATGATTGCAAATATCAGGCCTAACACAAACCTAATCGGTGTGATCCTCTAAAATATTGATCGAATCCAGGTTTAATTGACAGTTTCATTCTGGTACCACATTGCTACGTGATACAAATCAGAAAAATCCCAGGATCTGGCCAACAAGTATGCGAAAAGTGAGAAAGTATGAGCCAGATGATTGCAAATACCAGGCCTAACACAAACCTAATCGGTGTGATCGTCTAAAATATTGATCGAATCCAGGTTTAATTGACAGTTTCATTCTGGTACCACACTACTACGAGATCCAAACCAGAACGAGCCCAGGATCTGGCCAACAAGTATGCGAAAAGTGCGAAAGTATGAGCCAGATGATTGCAAATTCCAGACCTAAACGAGACCCAACCGGAGTTATCCTTTAAAATATTGATCGAGGCCACGTTTAATTGACTGTTTCAGTATGGTAACGCATTACTACGAGATCCAAACCAGAAAAAGTCCAGGATTTGGCCAACAAGTGTGCGATGAACGCGAAAGTGTGACTGAGATGATTGCAAATACCAGGCCTAACACAAACCTAACCGGGGTGATCCCCTAAAATATTGATCGAATCCAGGTTTAGTTGACTGTTTCATTCTGGTACCATATTACTACGTGATCCAAACTAGAAAAAGCCCAGGATCTGGCCAACGAGAATGCGAAAAATGCAAAAGTATGAGCCAGATGAGGGCAAATCCCAGACCTAAACATGAACTAACCGGTGTTCTACTTTAAAATATTGATCCAGGTCAGGTTTATTTGACTGTTTAGTGTGGTTCCACATTACTACACAATCCCAACCAGAAAAAGCCCAGGATCTGGCCAACAAGCATGCGAGAAATGCGAAAGTATATGCCAGATGACAGCAAATACCAGACAGAGCACAAACCTAAACGGTGTTATCCTCTTAAATGTTGATCGAAACCAATTTGAATTGGCTGTTTCAGCCTGTTACCGTATTACTGCGTGACCCAAACGAGAAGGAAACACAGGATCTGGCCAACAAGTACGGAAAGTATGCGAAAGTATGAGCCAGATGATTGCAACTACCAGACCTAACACAAACCTATCCGGTGTGATCCCCTAAAATATTGATCTTATCCAGGTTTAGTTGACTGTTTCATTCTGGTACCATATTACTACGTGGTCCAAACCAGTTAAAGCCCAGGATCTGGCCAACAAGCATGCGAGAAATGCGAAAGTATGAGCAAGATGATTGCAAATACCAGGTCTAACACAAACCTAATCGGTGTGATCCTCTAGAATATTGATCGAATCCAGGTTTAATTGACAGTTTCATTCTGGTACCACATTACTACGTGATACAAACCAGAAAAATCCCAGGATCTGGCCAACAAGTATGCGAAAAGTGCGAAAGTATGAGCCAGATGATTGGAAATACCAGGCCTAACACAAACCTATCCGGTGTGATCCCCTAAAATATTGATCGAATCCAGGTTTAATTGACAGTTTCATTCTGGTACCACATTTCTACGTGATCCAAACCAGAAAAAGCCAGGATCTGGCCAACAAGTATGCGAAAAGTGCGAAAGTATGAGCCAGATGATTGCAAATACCAGGCCTGACACAAACCTAAACGGTGCTATCCTCTAAAATAATGATCGAAACCAAGTTGAATTGACTGCTTCAGTCTGATACCACATTACTACGTGATCCAAACCAGAAAGAAACTCAGGATCTGGCCAACAAGTATGCGAAGATTGGGGAAGTATGAGGCAGATGAGGATAAATACCAGCCCTAACCCAGACCTAACCGGTGTTATCCTCTAAAATATTCATCGATTCCAGGTTTAATGGAGTGTTTCAGTATGGTACGACATGATTACGTGATCCAAACCAGAAGAAAACTCAGGGTCTGGCAAAGAAGTGTACGAAAAGTGCGAAAGTATGAGCCAGATGTGGGCAAATCCCAGACCTAAACGAGACCCAACCGGCGTTTTCCTTTAAAATATTGATCGAGGCCACGTTTAACTGACTGTTTCAGTGTGGTACCACATTACTACGAGATCCATACCAGAAAAAGTCCAGAATCTGGCCAACAACTATGCGAAGAATGTGAAAGTATGAGTCAGACGATTGCAAATACCAGGCCTAACACAAACCTAACCGGTGTGATCCTGTAAAATATTGATCGAATCCAGGTTTAGTTGACTGTTTCATTCTGGTACCATATTACTACGTGATCCAAACCAGAAAAAGCCCAGGATCTGGCCAACAACTATGGGAAAAATGCGTAAGTATGAGCCAGACGATTGCAAATACCAGGCCTAACACAAACCTAACCGGTGTGATCCTGTAAAATATTGATCGAATCCAGGTTTAGTTGACTGTTTCATTCTGGTACCATATTACTACATGATCCAAACCAGAAAAAGCCCAGGATCTGGCCAACAACTATGAGAAAAATGCGTAAGTATGAGCCAGATGATTGCAAATACCAGACCTAACACAAACCTAAACGGTGTTATCCTCCTAAATATTGATCGAATTCAGGTTTAATTGACTGTTTCAGTATGGTACCACACGACTACGTGATCCAAACCAGAAGAAAACACAGGATCTGGCCAACAACTATACGAAGAATGCGAAAGTTTGTGCCAGATGATTGCAAATACTAGAGCTAACTCAGACATAACTGGTGTTATCCTCTAAAATATTCATCGAATTCAGGTTTAATTGACTGTTTCAGTATGGTACCACACGACTACGTGATCCAAACCTGAAACAAACCCAGGATCTGGCCAACAAGTATGCGAAAAATGCGAAGGTATGATCCAGATGATTGCAAATACCAGACCTAACGCAATCCTGAACGGTGTTATCCTCCAAAATATTCATCGAAACCAAGTTGAATTGACTGTTTCAGTGTGGTACCACATGACAACCTGATCCAAACCAGAACACGCCCAGAATCTGGCCAACAAGAATGCGGAGAATGTGAAAGTATGAGCTAGATGATTGCAAATACCAGACCTAACCCAGACCTAGCCGGTGTTATCCGCTAAAATATTGATCGAACGAAGGTTTAATTGACTGCTTCAGTCTGGTACCACATTGCTACATGATCCAAACCAGAAAAAAAGCACTGGAGGTGGCCTACAAGTGTGCGAAAAATGCGAAAGTATGAGCCAGGTGAGGGCAAAACCCAGACCTAAACGTGACCCAACTGGATTTATAGTTTAAAATATTGATCGAGGCCTGGTTTAATTGACCGTTTCAGTGTGGCACCACATTACTAAGTGATCCAATCCAGAAAACACCCAGGATCTGGCCAACAAGAATGCGTGCAATGCGAAAGTATGATCCAGATGATTGCAAATACCAGACCTAACCCAGACCTAACCGGTGTTATTCTCTAAAATATTGATCGGAGCCAGGTTTAGTGGACTGTTTCAGTGTGGGACCACATTACTGCGTAATTCAAGCCAGAAAAAGCCCACGATCTGGCCAAAGGGTATGCGAAGAATGCGAAAGTATAAGCCAGATGAGGGTAAATACCAGACCTCATCCAGACCTAACCGATGATATCCTCTAAAATATTGATCGGAACCAGGTTTAATGGACTGTTTCAGTGTGGTACCACATTACTACGAGATCGAAACCAGAAAAAGTCCAGGATCTGGCCAGCAATTGAGCGAAGAATGCGAAAGTATGAGCTAGATGATTGCAAATACCAGACCTAACTCAGACCCAACCGGTGTTATCCTCTAAAATATTGATCGAATCCAGGATTAATTGCTGTTTCATTCTGGTACTACATTACTACGTGATCCAAACCAGAAAAAGCCCAGGATCTGGCCAACAAGTATGCGAAGAATGCGAAAGTAGAAGCCAGATGAGGATAAATACCAGACCTACCCCAGACCTAACCGGTGTTATCCTTTAAAATATTGATAAGAACCAGGTTTCTTGGACTGTTTCGGTGTGGTGCCACATTATTGCGTGATTCAAGCCAGAAAAAGCCCAGGATCAGGCCAACACGTATGCGAAGAATGCGACAATATGAGACAGATGAGGGCAAATCCCAGACCTAAACGCGGCCCAACCGGTGTTATACTTTAAAATATTGATCGAGGTCAGGTTTAATTGACTGTTTCATTGTGGTACCACATCACTACATAATCTCAACCAGAAAAATCCCTGGATCTGGCCAACAGGTATGCGAAAAATGCGAAAGTATGATCCAGATGAGAGCAAATCCCAGACCTAAACGAGACCCATCCGGAGTTATCCTCTAAAATATTGATCGGAACCAGTTTTAATGGACTGTTTCAGTGTCGTACCACATTACTGCGTGATTCAACCCAGAAAAAGCCCAGGATCAGGCCAACAGGTATGCGAAGAATGCGAAAGTATGAGCTAGATGAGGACAAATCACAGACCGAACACAGACCCAACTGGAGTTATACTTCAAAATATTGTCCGAGGCCACGTTTAATGGACTGTTTCCTTCTGGTACCACATGACTGCGTGATCCAAACCAGAAAAGAACACAGGATCTGTCCCACAAATGTGCGAAATGTGCGAAAGCATGAGCCAGGTGAGGGCAAAACCTAGACCTAACACACACCTAGCCGGTGTAATCCTCGAAAATATTGATCCGTTCCACGGTTAGTGGACTGTTTCAGTGTGGTGCCACATTACTGCGTGATTCAAGCCAGAAAAAGCCCTGGGTCAGGCCAACAGGTATGCTAAGAATGCGAAAGTATGAGACAGACGAGGACAAATCCCAGACCTAACCCTGACTCAACCGGTGTTATACTTTAAAATATTGATCGAGGTCAGGTTTAATTGACTGTTTCATTGTGGTACCACATTACTACGTTATCCAAACCAGACAAAGTCCAGGATCTGGCCAACAAGTGTGCGAAGAATGTGAAAGTATAAGCCAGATGAAGGTAAATATCAGAACCAGCTCAGACACAACCGGTGTTATCCTCTAAAATATTGATCGAATACACGCTGAATTTGCAGTTTCAGTTTGGTACCACATTACTACGGGATTCAAGCCAGAAAAAACCAAGGATCTGGCCAACAAGTATGCGAAAAATGCAAAGGTACGAGACAGATGAGGGCAAATCCCAGACCTCACCCAGCCTTAACCGGTGTTATCCTCTAAAATATTGATCAGGCCCAGGTTTCATGGACTGTTTCAGTGCGTTACTACAATACTGCGTAATTCTAATCAGAAAAAACCCAGGATCTGGCCAAGAAGTATGCGAAAAATGCGAAAGTATCAGCCAGATGAGGGCAAATCCCAGACCTAAACGTGACACAACCTGTGATATACTTTAAAATATTGATCGAGGTCAGGTTTAATTGACTGTTTCATTGTGGTACCACATTACTACATGACCGAAACCTGAAAAAGGCCAGAATTTGGCCAACAAGTATGCGAAGAATGTGAAAGTATGAGGCAGATGAGGACAAATCTCAGACCTAACATAGCCCCAACCGGTGTTATCCTCAAAAATACTGATCGGAACCAGGTTTAATGGACTGTTTCAGTGTGGTACCACATTACTGCGTGATTCAAGCCAGAAAAAGCCCCAGATCAGGCCAACAAGTGTGCGAAGAATGCGCACGTATGAGTCAGATGATTTCAAATACCAGGCCCAACACAAACCTAACCGATGTGATCCTCTAAAATATAGATCGTATCCAGGATTAACTGACTGTTTCATTCTGGTACTACATTACTACGTGATCCAAAGCAGAAAAAGCCCAGGATCTGGGCAACAAGTATGCGTAGAATGCGAAAGTATCAGCTAGATGATTGCAAATACCAGACCTAACACAAACCTAAACCGTGTTATCCTCTAAAATATTGATCGAAACCAAGTTGAATTGTCCGTTTCAGTCTGGTACCACATTACTACGTGATCCAAACCAGAAAAAAAACACAGGATCTGGCCAACAAGTAAGCGAAAAATGCGAAAGTATCAGCCAGATGAGGGCAAATCCCAGACCTAACACACACCTAGCCTGTGTTAACCTTTAAAATATTGTTCCGAACCAGTTTTAATGGACTGTTTCAGTGTGAAACCAAATTATTGCGTGATTCAAGCCAGAAAAAGCCCGGGATCAGGCCAACAGGTATGCGAAGAATGCGAAAGTGTGAGACAGATGATTGCAAATACCAGACCTCCCACAATCCTAAACGGTGTTATCCGCTAAAATATTGATCGGGGCCACGTTTAATTGACTGTCTCAGTGTGGTACCACATTACTACGTGATCCAAACCAGACAAAGCCCAGGATCTGGCCAACAAGTGTGCGAAGAATGCGAAAGTATGAGCGAGATGATTGCAAATACCAGACCTAACACAAACCTAAACGGTGTTATCCACTAAAATATTGATCGAAACCAAGTTGAATTGTCCGTTTCGTTCTGGTACCACATGACTGCGTGATCCTAACTAGAAGAAAACACAGGATCTGGCCAACAAGTAAGCGAGGAATGCGAAAGTATAAGCCAGATGAGGGTAAATACCAGACCTAGCACAAAACTAAACGGTTTTATTCTCTAAAATACTGATCGGAACCAGGTTTAATGGACTGTTCCAGTGCGGTACCACGTTACTGCGTGATTCAAGTCAGAAAAAGCCCAGGATCAGGCCGACAGGTATGCGAAGAATGCGAAAGTATGAGCCAGATGATTGCAAATACCAGACCTAAACGCGACCCAACCGGTGTTATACTTTAAAATATTGAACGAGGCCACGTTTAATTTCATGTTCCAGTGTGGTACCACATTACTACGAGATCCAAACCAGAAGATGTCCAGGATCTGGCCAACAAGTGTGCGAAGAATGCGAAAGTATGAGATAGATAAGGGCAAATCCCAGACCTAAACGTGACCCACCTGGAGCTATTCTTTAAAATATTGATCGAATCCAGGTTTAATTGACCGTTTCATTCTGGTACTAAATTGCTACGTGATCCAAACCAGAAAAAGCCCAGGATCTGGCCAATAAGTATGCGTAGAATGCGAAAGTATGAGCTAGATGAGGCTAAATAACAGACCTAACCCAGACCTAACCGGTGTTATCCTCTAAAATATTGATCGAGGTCAGGTTTAGTGGACTGTTTCAGTGTGGTACCACATTAGTGCGTAATTCAAGCCAGAAAATGCCCAGGATCTGGCCAACTGGTAAGCGAAGAATGCGAAAGTATGATACAGATAAGGGCAAATCCCGACCTAAACGCGACCCAACCGGTGTAATACTTTAAAATATTGAACGAGGCCACGTTTAATTTCCTGCTCCAGTGTGGTACCACATTACTACGAGATCCAAACCAGAAAATGTCCAGGATCTGGCCAACAAGTGTGAGAAGAATGCGAAAGTATGAGCCAGATGATTGCAAATACCAGATATAACTCAAACCTAAACGGTGTTATCCTCTAAAATATTGATCGGAACCAGGTTTAGTGGACTGTTTCAGTGTGGTACCACACTACTGCGTGATCCAAACCAGAAAAAAACACAGGATCTGGCCAGCAGGTATGCGAAAAATGAGAAGGTATGATCCAGATGATTGCAAATACCAGTCCTAACGCAATCCTGTACGGTGTTATCCTCTAAAATATTCATCGAAACCGAGTTGAATTGACTGTTTCAGTTTGATACCACATTACTACGTGATCCAAACCAGAAGAAAACACAGGATCTGGCCCACAAGTGTGCGAAATGTGCGAAAAGTATGAGCCAGGTGAGTGCCAAACCCAGACCTAACACACACCTAGCCGGTGTTAACCTCTAAAATATTGTTCCCAACAAGGTTTAATGAACTGTTTCAGTGTGGTACCATATTACTGCGTGATTCAATACAGAAAATGCCCGGGATCAGGCCGACAGGTACGAGAAGAATGCGAAAGTATGAGACAGATGAGGGCAAATCCCAGAACTAAACGCGGCCCAACCGGTGTTATCCTCTAAAATATTGATCGGTGCCAGTTTTAATGGACTGTTTCAGTGTGGTACCTAATTACTACATGACCCAAACGAGAAAAAGCCCAGGATCAGGCCAACACGTATGCGAAGAATGCGAAAGTATGACCCAGATGAGGGCAAATCCCAGACCTTGCCCTGACCTGACCGGTGTTATCCTCTAAAATATTGATCGAAATCACGATGAACTGACTGCATCAGTGCGGTACCGCATTACTACGTGATACAAACCGGAAAAAGCCCAGGAACTGGCCAAGAAGACTGCGAAAAATGCGAAAGTATGAGCCAGATGATAGCAAATTCCAGACTTATCACAAACCTAAACGGTGTTAGCTTCTAAAATATTGATCGAAATCAAGTCGAATTGACTGTTTCAGTCTGATACCACATTACTACGTGACTCAAACCAGAAAAAGCCCAGGATCTGGCCAACAAGCAAGCGAAAATGCGAGAGTATGAGCTAGATGAGGGCAAATCCCAGACCTAAACGAGACCTAACCGGGGTGATCCTGTAAAATATTGGTCAAATCCAGGTTTAATTGGCTGTATCATTCTGGTACCACATTACTACGTGATCCAAACCTGAAAAAGCCCAGGATCTGGCCAACAACTATGCGAAAAATGCGTAAGTATGAGCCAGATGATTGCAAATACCAGACCTAACACAAACCTAAGAGGTGTCATCCACCTAAATATTGATCGAAACCAAGTTCAATTGGCTGTTTCAGTCTGGTACCACATTACTACGTGAACCAAACCAGAAATAGCGCAGGATCTGGCCAACAAGTGTGCGAAGAATGCGAAAGTATAAGTCAAGTGAGGGCAAATCCCTGACCTAACACAAACCTAAACGGTGTTATCCTCTAAAATATTGATCGAGGCCACGATTAATTGACTGTTTCAGTGTGGTACCACATTACTACGTGATTCAAATCAGAAAAAGCCCAGGATCTGGTCAACAAGCAAGGGAAAAATGCGAGAGTATAAGCTAGATGATTGGAAATACCAGGCCTAACACAAACATAACAGATGTGATCCTCCATAATATTCATCGAATCCAGGTTTAATTGACTGTTTCAGTGTGGTACCACAATACTACGTGATCCGAACCAGAAAAAAACACAGGATCTGTCTCAGAAGTGTGCAAAATGTGCGAAAGTATGAGCCTGGTGAGTGCCAAACCCAGACCTAACACACACCTAGCCCGTGTTAACCTCTAAAATATTGTTCCGAACCAGGTTTAATGGACTATTTCAGTGTGGTACCATATTACTGCGTGATACAAGCCAGAAAAAGCCCAGGATCTGGCCAACAAGTGTGCGAAGAATGCGGAGGTATGAGCCAGATAAGGGCAAATCCCAGACCTTGCCCTGACCTGACCGGTGTTATCCTCTAAAATATTGGCAGAGATCAGGATGAACTGACTGCATCAGTGCGGTACCGCATTACTACGTGATACAAACCGGAAAAAGCCCAGGAACTGGCCAACAAGATAGCGAAAAATGCGAAAGTATGAGCCAGATGATTGCAAATACCAGGCCTAACACAAACATAACTGGCGTGATCTACTAAAATACTGGTCGTATCCAGGTTTAGTGGACTGCTTCAGCGTGGTACCACAATACTACGTGATCCAAACCAGAAAAAGCCCAGGATCTGGCCAACAAGTATGCGAAAAATGCGGAGGTATAAGCCAGATGATTGCAAATACCAGACCTAACACAAACCTAGCCGGTGTTATCCTCTAAAATATTGATCGAACGAAGGTTTAATTGACTGCTTCAGTCAGGTACCACATTACTACATGATCTAAACCAGAAAAAAAACGCTGGAGCTGGCCTACAAGTGTGCGAAAATTGCGAAAGTTTGTGCCAGGTGAGAGCAAAACCCAGACCTAAACGTGACCCAACTGGATTTATACTTTAAAATATTGATCGAGGCCAGGTTTAATTGACTGTATCAGTGTGGCATCACATTACTAAGTGATCCAAACCAGAGAACACCCAGGATCTGGCCAACAAGAATGCGTGCAATGCGAAAGTATGAGCTACATGATTGCAAATACCAGACTTAGCACAAACCTAAACGGTGTTATCCTCTAAAATATTGATCGAATCCAGGTTTAATTGACTGTTTCAGTGTGGTACCACATTACTACGTGATCCCAACCAGAAAAAAACACAGGATCTGTCCCACAAGTGTGCGAAATGTGCGAAAGTATGAGCCCGGTGAGTGCCAAAC
This sequence comes from Colletes latitarsis, assembly GCF_051014445.1. NCBI lineage: Eukaryota > Metazoa > Arthropoda > Insecta > Hymenoptera > Colletidae > Colletes > Colletes latitarsis. The sequence goes on from NC_135142.1 coordinate 675,890, forward strand.
CCACACCTATCACACACCTAGCCCGTGTTAACCTCTAAAATATTGTTCCGAACCAGGTTTAATGGACTGTTTCAGTGTGGTACCACATTACTGCGTGATTCAAGCCAGACAAAGCCCAGGATCTGGCCAACAAGTGTGCGAAGAATGCGAAAGTATAAGCCAGGTGATGGCAAATACCAGGCTTAACACAAACCTAACCGGTGTGATCCTCTAACATATTGATCGAATCCAGTATTAATTGCTGTTTCATTCTGGTACTACATTACTACGTGATCCAAACCAGAACAAGCCCAGGATCTGGCCAACAGGTATGCGAAGAATGCCAAAGTATGAGCCAGATGATTGCAAATACCTGACCTAACACAAACCTAAACGGCGCTATCCTCTATAATATTGATCGAAACCAAGTTGAATTGTCTGTTTCAGTCTGGTACCACATTGCTACGTGATCCAAACCAAGAAAAAACACAGGATCTGGCCAACAAGTATGCGAAGAATGCGAACGGATAAGCCAGATGAGGGCAAATCCCAGACCTAAGCGAGACCCAACCGGAGTAATCCTTTAAAATATTGATCGAGGCCACGTTTAATTGACTGTTTCAGTGTGGTATCACATGACAACCTGATCCAAACCAGAAAAAATCCGGATCTGGCCAAGTGTGCGAAGAATGCGAAGGTATGAGCCAGGTGATTGCAACTATCAGGCTTAACACAAACCTAACCGGTGTGATCCTCTAACATATTGATCGAATCCAGGATTAATTGCTGTTTCATTCTGGTACTACATTACTACGTGATCCAAACCAGAACAATCCCAGGATCTGGCCAACAGGTATGCGAAGAATGCGAAAGTATGAGCCAGATGGTTGCAAATACCAGACCTAACACAAACCTAAACGGCGCTATCCTGTATAATATTGATCGAAACCAAGTTGAATTGTCTGTTTCAGTCTGGTACCACATTGCTACGTGATCCAAACCAAAAAAAAACACAGGATCTGGTCAACAAGTATGCGAAGAATGCGAAAGTAGAAGCCAGATGAGGGTAAATACCAGACGTAACACAGACCTAACCGGTGTTATCCTCTAAAATATTGATAAGAACCAGGTTTCTTGGACTGTTTCAGTGTGGTACCACACTACTGCGCGATTCAAGCCAGAAAAAAACCAAGATCAGGCCAACACGTATGCGAAGAATGCGACAGTATGAGACAGATGAGGGCAAATCCCAGACCTAATCGCGGCCCAACCGGTGTTATACTTTAAAATATTGGTCGAGGTCAGGTTTCATTGACTGTTTCATTGTGGTACCACATGACTACATAATCCCAACCAGACAAATCCCTGGATCTGGCCTACAGGTATGCGAAAAATGCGAAAGTATGATCCAGATGAGAGCAAATCCCAGACCTAAACGAGACCCATCCGGAGTTATCCTCTAAAATATTGATCGGAACCAGTTTTAATGGACTGTTTCAGTGTGGTACCACATTACTGCGTGATTCAAGCCGGAAAAAGCCCAGGATCAGGCCAACAAGTGTGCGAAGAATGCGAAAGTATGAGCCAGATGATTGCAAATACCAGACCTAATACAACCCTAAACGGTGTTATCCTCTAAAATAATGATCGAAACCAAGTTGAATTGTCTGTTTCAGTCTGGTACCACATTACTACGTGATCCAAACCAGAAAAAGTCTAGGATCTGGCCAACAAGTGTGCGAAGAATGCGAAAGTATGAGCGAGATGATTGCAAATACCAGACCTAACACAAACCTAAACTGTGTTATCCTCTAAAATATTGATCGAAACCAAGTTGAATTGTCTGTTTCATTCTGGTACCACATGACTGCGTGATCCAAACCAGAAAATGGCCAGGATCTGGCCCACAAGTATGCGAAGAATGTGAAAGTATGAGCCAGATGATTACAAATACCAGACCTAACTCAGACCCAACCGGTGTTATCCTCTAAAACATTGATCAGATCCAGGTTTAATTGACTGTTTCAGACTGGTACCACATTACTACGTGATTCAATCCAGAAAAAGGCCAGGATCTGGCCTACAGGTATGCGAAGAATGCGAAAGTATGAGACAGTTAAGGGCAAATCCCGAGCTAAACGCGACCCAACCGGTGCTATACTTTAAAATATTGAACGAGGTCACGTTTAATTTCCTGTTCCAGTGTGGTACCACATTACTACGAGATCCAAACCAGAAAATGTCCAGGATCTGGCCAACAAGTGTGCGAAGAATGCGAAAGTATGAGCCAGATGATTGCAAATACCAGATCTAACACAAACCTAAACGGTGTTATGCTCTAAAATATTGATCGAAACCAAGTTGAATTGTCTGTTCCAGTACGGTACTACTTTACTACGTGATCCAAACCAGAAAAAAACACAGGATCTGGCCAACAAGTATGTGCAGAATGCGATAGTATAAGCCAGATGAGGGTAAATACCAGACCTAACCCAGACCTAACCGGTGTTGTCCTCTAAAATATTGATCGGAGCCGGTTTTAATGGACTGTTTCAGTGTGGGACCACATTACTGCGTGATTCAAGCCAGAAAAAGCCCAGGATCAGGCCAACAGGTATGCGAAGAATGCGAAAGTATGAGCTAGATGAGGACAAATCACAGACCTAACACAGACCCAACTGGAGTTATCCTTCAAAATATTGATCGAGGCCACGTTTAATGGACTGTTTCCTTCTGGTACCACATGACTGCGTGATCCAAACCAGAAAAGAACATAGGATTTGTCCCACATACGTGCGAAATGTGCGAAAAGTATGAGCCAGGTGAGTGCCAAACCCAGACCTAACACACACCTAGCCGGTGTTAACCTCTAAAATATTGTTCCCAACAAGGTTTAATGAACTGTTTCAGTGTGGTACCATATTACTGCGTGATTCAATACAGAAAATGCCCGGGATCAGGCCGACAGGTACGAGAAGAATGCGAAAGTATGAGACAGATGAGGGCAAATCCCAGAACTAAACGCGGCCCAACCGGTGTTATCCTCTAAAATATTGATCGGTGCCAGTTTTAATGGACTGTTTCAGTGTGGTACCTAATTACTACATGACCCAAACGAGAAAAAGCCCAGGATCAGGCCAACACGTATGCGAAGAATGCGAAAGTATGACCCAGATGAGGGCAAATCCCAGACCTTGCCCTGACCTGACCGGTGTTATCCTCTAAAATATTGATCGAAATCACGATGAACTGACTGCATCAGTGCGGTACCGCATTACTACGTGATACAAACCGGAAAAAGCCCAGGAACTGGCCAAGAAGACTGCGAAAAATGCGAAAGTATGAGCCAGATGATAGCAAATTCCAGACTTATCACAAACCTAAACGGTGTTAGCTTCTAAAATATTGATCGAAACCAAGTCGAATTGACTGTTTCAGTCTGATACCACATTACTACGTGACTCAAACCAGAAAAAGCCCAGGATCTGGCCAACAAGCAAGCGAAAATGCGAGAGTATGAGCTAGATGAGGGCAAATCCCAGACCTAAACGAGACCTAACCGGGGTGATCCTGTAAAATATTGGTCAAATCCAGGTTTAATTGGCTGTATCATTCTGGTACCACATTACTACGTGATCCAAACCTGAAAAAGCCCAGGATCTGGCCAACAACTATGCGAAAAATGCGTAAGTATGAGCCAGATGATTGCAAATACCAGACCTAACACAAACCTAAGAGGTGTCATCCACCTAAATATTGATCGAAACCAAGTTCAATTGGCTGTTTCAGTCTGGTACCACATTACTACGTGAACCAAACCAGAAATAGCGCAGGATCTGGCCAACAAGTGTGCGAAGAATGCGAAAGTATAAGTCAAGTGAGGGCAAATCCCTGACCTAACACAAACCTAAACGGTGTTATCCTCTAAAATATTGATCGAGGCCACGATTAATTGACTGTTTCAGTGTGGTACCACATTACTACGTGATTCAAATCAGAAAAAGCCCAGGATCTGGTCAACAAGCAAGGGAAAAATGCGAGAGTATAAGCTAGATGATTGGAAATACCAGGCCTAACACAAACATAACAGATGTGATCCTCCATAATATTCATCGAATCCAGGTTTAATTGACTGTTTCAGTGTGGTACCACAATACTACGTGATCCGAACCAGAAAAAAACACAGGATCTGTCTCAGAAGTGTGCAAAATGTGCGAAAGTATGAGCCTGGTGAGTGCCAAACCCAGACCTAACACACACCTAGCCCGTGTTAACCTCTAAAATATTGTTCCGAACCAGGTTTAATGGACTATTTCAGTGTGGTACCATATTACTGCGTGATACAAGCCAGAAAAAGCCCAGGATCTGGCCAACAAGTGTGCGAAGAATGCGGAGGTATGAGCCAGATAAGGGCAAATCCCAGACCTTGCCCTGACCTGACCGGTGTTATCCTCTAAAATATTGGCAGAGATCAGGATGAACTGACTGCATCAGTGCGGTACCGCATTACTACGTGATACAAACCGGAAAAAGCCCAGGAACTGGCCAACAAGATAGCGAAAAATGCGAAAGTATGAGCCAGATGATTGCAAATACCAGGCCTAACACAAACATAACTGGCGTGATCTACTAAAATACTGGTCGTATCCAGGTTTAGTGGACTGCTTCAGCGTGGTACCACAATACTACGTGATCCAAACCAGAAAAAGCCCAGGATCTGGCCAACAAGTATGCGAAAAATGCGGAGGTATAAGCCAGATGATTGCAAATACCAGACCTAACACAAACCTAGCCGGTGTTATCCTCTAAAATATTGATCGAACGAAGGTTTAATTGACTGCTTCAGTCAGGTACCACATTACTACATGATCTAAACCAGAAAAAAAACGCTGGAGCTGGCCTACAAGTGTGCGAAAATTGCGAAAGTTTGTGCCAGGTGAGAGCAAAACCCAGACCTAAACGTGACCCAACTGGATTTATACTTTAAAATATTGATCGAGGCCAGGTTTAATTGACTGTATCAGTGTGGCATCACATTACTAAGTGATCCAAACCAGAGAACACCCAGGATCTGGCCAACAAGAATGCGTGCAATGCGAAAGTATGAGCTACATGATTGCAAATACCAGACTTAGCACAAACCTAAACGGTGTTATCCTCTAAAATATTGATCGAATCCAGGTTTAATTGACTGTTTCAGTGTGGTACCACATTACTACGTGATCCCAACCAGAAAAAAACACAGGATCTGTCCCACAAGTGTGCGAAATGTGCGAAAGTATGAGCCCGGTGAGTGCCAAACCCACACCTATCACACACCTAGCCCGTGTTAACCTCTAAAATATTGTTCCGAACCAGGTTTAATGGACTGTTTCAGTGTGGTACCACATTACTGCGTGATTCAAGCCAGACAAAGCCCAGGATCTGGCCAACAAGTGTGCGAAGAATGCGAAAGTATAAGCCAGGTGATGGCAAATACCAGGCTTAACACAAACCTAACCGGTGTGATCCTCTAACATATTGATCGAATCCAGTATTAATTGCTGTTTCATTCTGGTACTACATTACTACGTGATCCAAACCAGAACAAGCCCAGGATCTGGCCAACAGGTATGCGAAGAATGCCAAAGTATGAGCCAGATGATTGCAAATACCTGACCTAACACAAACCTAAACGGCGCTATCCTCTATAATATTGATCGAAACCAAGTTGAATTGTCTGTTTCAGTCTGGTACCACATTGCTACGTGATCCAAACCAAGAAAAAACACAGGATCTGGCCAACAAGTATGCGAAGAATGCGAACGGATAAGCCAGATGAGGGCAAATCCCAGACCTAAGCGAGACCCAACCGGAGTAATCCTTTAAAATATTGATCGAGGCCACGTTTAATTGACTGTTTCAGTGTGGTATCACATGACAACCTGATCCAAACCAGAAAAAATCCGGATCTGGCCAAGTGTGCGAAGAATGCGAAGGTATGAGCCAGGTGATTGCAACTATCAGGCTTAACACAAACCTAACCGGTGTGATCCTCTAACATATTGATCGAATCCAGGATTAATTGCTGTTTCATTCTGGTACTACATTACTACGTGATCCAAACCAGAACAATCCCAGGATCTGGCCAACAGGTATGCGAAGAATGCGAAAGTATGAGCCAGATGGTTGCAAATACCAGACCTAACACAAACCTAAACGGCGCTATCCTGTATAATATTGATCGAAACCAAGTTGAATTGTCTGTTTCAGTCTGGTACCACATTGCTACGTGATCCAAACCAAAAAAAAACACAGGATCTGGTCAACAAGTATGCGAAGAATGCGAAAGTAGAAGCCAGATGAGGGTAAATACCAGACGTAACACAGACCTAACCGGTGTTATCCTCTAAAATATTGATAAGAACCAGGTTTCTTGGACTGTTTCAGTGTGGTACCACACTACTGCGCGATTCAAGCCAGAAAAAAACCAAGATCAGGCCAACACGTATGCGAAGAATGCGACAGTATGAGACAGATGAGGGCAAATCCCAGACCTAATCGCGGCCCAACCGGTGTTATACTTTAAAATATTGGTCGAGGTCAGGTTTCATTGACTGTTTCATTGTGGTACCACATGACTACATAATCCCAACCAGACAAATCCCTGGATCTGGCCTACAGGTATGCGAAAAATGCGAAAGTATGATCCAGATGAGAGCAAATCCCAGACCTAAACGAGACCCATCCGGAGTTATCCTCTAAAATATTGATCGGAACCAGTTTTAATGGACTGTTTCAGTGTGGTACCACATTACTGCGTGATTCAAGCCGGAAAAAGCCCAGGATCAGGCCAACAAGTGTGCGAAGAATGCGAAAGTATGAGCCAGATGATTGCAAATACCAGACCTAATACAACCCTAAACGGTGTTATCCTCTAAAATAATGATCGAAACCAAGTTGAATTGTCTGTTTCAGTCTGGTACCACATTACTACGTGATCCAAACCAGAAAAAGTCTAGGATCTGGCCAACAAGTGTGCGAAGAATGCGAAAGTATGAGCGAGATGATTGCAAATACCAGACCTAACACAAACCTAAACTGTGTTATCCTCTAAAATATTGATCGAAACCAAGTTGAATTGTCTGTTTCATTCTGGTACCACATGACTGCGTGATCCAAACCAGAAAATGGCCAGGATCTGGCCCACAAGTATGCGAAGAATGTGAAAGTATGAGCCAGATGATTACAAATACCAGACCTAACTCAGACCCAACCGGTGTTATCCTCTAAAACATTGATCAGATCCAGGTTTAATTGACTGTTTCAGACTGGTACCACATTACTACGTGATTCAATCCAGAAAAAGGCCAGGATCTGGCCTACAGGTATGCGAAGAATGCGAAAGTATGAGACAGTTAAGGGCAAATCCCGAGCTAAACGCGACCCAACCGGTGCTATACTTTAAAATATTGAACGAGGTCACGTTTAATTTCCTGTTCCAGTGTGGTACCACATTACTACGAGATCCAAACCAGAAAATGTCCAGGATCTGGCCAACAAGTGTGCGAAGAATGCGAAAGTATGAGCCAGATGATTGCAAATACCAGATCTAACACAAACCTAAACGGTGTTATGCTCTAAAATATTGATCGAAACCAAGTTGAATTGTCTGTTCCAGTACGGTACTACTTTACTACGTGATCCAAACCAGAAAAAAACACAGGATCTGGCCAACAAGTATGTGCAGAATGCGATAGTATAAGCCAGATGAGGGTAAATACCAGACCTAACCCAGACCTAACCGGTGTTGTCCTCTAAAATATTGATCGGAGCCGGTTTTAATGGACTGTTTCAGTGTGGGACCACATTACTGCGTGATTCAAGCCAGAAAAAGCCCAGGATCAGGCCAACAGGTATGCGAAGAATGCGAAAGTATGAGCTAGATGAGGACAAATCACAGACCTAACACAGACCCAACTGGAGTTATCCTTCAAAATATTGATCGAGGCCACGTTTAATGGACTGTTTCCTTCTGGTACCACATGACTGCGTGATCCAAACCAGAAAAGAACACAGGATTTGTCCCACATACGTGCGAAATGTGCGAAAAGTATGAGCCAGGTGAGTGCCAAACCCAGACCTAACACACACCTAGCCGGTGTTAACCTCTAAAATATTGTTCCCAACAAGGTTTAATGAACTGTTTCAGTGTGGTACCATATTACTGCGTGATTCAATACAGAAAATGCCCGGGATCAGGCCGACAGGTACGAGAAGAATGCGAAAGTATGAGACAGATGAGGGCAAATCCCAGAACTAAACGCGGCCCAACCGGTGTTATCCTCTAAAATATTGATCGGTGCCAGTTTTAATGGACTGTTTCAGTGTGGTACCTAATTACTACATGACCCAAACGAGAAAAAGCCCAGGATCAGGCCAACACGTATGCGAAGAATGCGAAAGTATGACCCAGATGAGGGCAAATCCCAGACCTTGCCCTGACCTGACCGGTGTTATCCTCTAAAATATTGATCGAAATCACGATGAACTGACTGCATCAGTGCGGTACCGCATTACTACGTGATACAAACCGGAAAAAGCCCAGGAACTGGCCAAGAAGACTGCGAAAAATGCGAAAGTATGAGCCAGATGATAGCAAATTCCAGACTTATCACAAACCTAAACGGTGTTAGCTTCTAAAATATTGATCGAAACCAAGTCGAATTGACTGTTTCAGTCTGATACCACATTACTACGTGACTCAAACCAGAAAAAGCCCAGGATCTGGCCAACAAGCAAGCGAAAATGCGAGAGTATGAGCTAGATGAGGGCAAATCCCAGACCTAAACGAGACCTAACCGGGGTGATCCTGTAAAATATTGGTCAAATCCAGGTTTAATTGGCTGTATCATTCTGGTACCACATTACTACGTGATCCAAACCTGAAAAAGCCCAGGATCTGGCCAACAACTATGCGAAAAATGCGTAAGTATGAGCCAGATGATTGCAAATACCAGACCTAACACAAACCTAAGAGGTGTCATCCACCTAAATATTGATCGAAACCAAGTTCAATTGGCTGTTTCAGTCTGGTACCACATTACTACGTGAACCAAACCAGAAATAGCGCAGGATCTGGCCAACAAGTGTGCGAAGAATGCGAAAGTATAAGTCAAGTGAGGGCAAATCCCTGACCTAACACAAACCTAAACGGTGTTATCCTCTAAAATATTGATCGAGGCCACGATTAATTGACTGTTTCAGTGTGGTACCACATTACTACGTGATTCAAATCAGAAAAAGCCCAGGATCTGGTCAACAAGCAAGGGAAAAATGCGAGAGTATAAGCTAGATGATTGGAAATACCAGGCCTAACACAAACATAACAGATGTGATCCTCCATAATATTCATCGAATCCAGGTTTAATTGACTGTTTCAGTGTGGTACCACAATACTACGTGATCCGAACCAGAAAAAAACACAGGATCTGTCTCAGATGTGTGCAAAATGTGCGAAAGTATGAGCCTGGTGAGTGCCAAACCCAGACCTAACACACACCTAGCCCGTGTTAACCTCTAAAATATTGTTCCGAACCAGGTTTAATGGACTATTTCAGTGTGGTACCATATTACTGCGTGATACAAGCCAGAAAAAGCCCAGGATCTGGCCAACAAGTGTGCGAAGAATGCGGAGGTATGAGCCAGATAAGGGCAAATCCCAGACCTTGCCCTGACCTGACCGGTGTTATCCTCTAAAATATTGGCAGAGATCAGGATGAACTGACTGCATCAGTGCGGTACCGCATTACTACGTGATACAAACCGGAAAAAGCCCAGGAACTGGCCAACAAGATAGCGAAAAATGCGAAAGTATGAGCCAGATGATTGCAAATACCAGGCCTAACACAAACATAACTGGCGTGATCTACTAAAATACTGGTCGTATCCAGGTTTAGTGGACTGCTTCAGCGTGGTACCACAATACTACGTGATCCAAACCAGAAAAAGCCCAGGATCTGGCCAACAAGTATGCGAAAAATGCGGAGGTATAAGCCAGATGATTGCAAATACCAGACCTAACACAAACCTAGCCGGTGTTATCCTCTAAAATATTGATCGAACGAAGGTTTAATTGACTGTTTCAGTGTGGCACCACATTAGTACGTGATACACACCAGAAAAAAACACTGGATCTGGCCAACAAGTATGCGAAAAATGCGAAAGTATCAGACAGATGAGGGCTAATCCCAGACCTAAACGTGACCCTAACGTTGTTATACTTTAAAATATTGATCGAGGCCAGGTTTAATTAACTGTTTCAGTGTGGCACCACATTACTACGTGATTCAAACCAGATAAAAACACAGGATCTGGCCGACAAGTATGCGAAGAATGCGAAAGTATAAGCCAGATGAGGGCAAATCCCAGACCTAAACGAGACCCAAACGGTGTTATACATTATAATATTGATCGGAACCAGGTTTAATGGACTGTTTCTGTGTGGTACCACATTACTCCGTGATTTAAGCCAGAAAAAGCCCAGGATCTGGCCAACAGGTATGCGAAGAATGCGAAAGTATGAGGCAGATGAGGGCAAATCCCAGACCTAACCTAGACCTACCCGGTGTTATCCTCTATAATATTGATCGAATCCTGGTTTAATTGACTCTTTCATTCTGGTACTACAATTATACGTGATCCAAACCAGAAAAAAAACCCAGGATCTGGCTAAGAAGTATGCGAAAAATGCGAAAGTATGAGCTGGGTGAGCCTAAATACCAGATCTAACCCAGTCGTATCCGGTGTTATCCTCTAAAATATCGATCGGAACCATGTTTAGTGGACTGTTTCAGTGTGGTACCACATTACTGCGTAATTCAAGTCAGATAAAGCCAGGGATCTGTCCAACAGGTATGCGAAGAATGCGAAAGTATGAGACAGATGAGGGCTAATCCCAGGCCTAAACGTGACCCTAACGGCGTTATACTTTAAAATATTGATCGAGGCCAGGTTTAATTGACTGTTTCAGTGTGGTACCACATTACAACGTGATCCAAACCAGAAAAAGTCCAGGATCCGGCCAAGAAGTGTGCGAAGAATGCGAAAGTATGAGCCTGATGGTTGCAAATCCCAGACCTAAACGAGACCCAACCGGGGTTATCCTCTAAAATATTGAACGAAACCAGGTTTCATTGACTGTTTCAGTGTGGTACTACATTACTACGTGACCCAATACAGAACGAGCCCAGGATCTGGCCGACAAGTATGCGAAAAATGCGAAAGTGTAAGCCAGATGAGGGCAAATCCCAGACGGAACCCAGACCTAACCGGTGTCATCCTCCAAAATATTGACCGAATACAGGTTGAATTGACTTTTCCAGTGTGGCACCACATTACTACTTGATCCAAACCAGAAAAAGCCCAGGATCTGGCTAACAAGTATGCGAAGAATGCGTTACTATAAGTCAGATGAGAGCAAATCCCAGACCTAAACGAGTCCCAACCGGAGTTATCCTCTAAAATATTGATCGAATCCAAGTTTAATTGACAGTTTTCTGCTGGTACTACATTACTACGAGATCCAAAGCAGAGCAAAACCCAGGATCTGGCCAACAGTTATGCGAAAAATGCGAAAGTATGATCCAGATGATTGTAAATACCAGACCTAATACAATCCTAAACGGTGTTATCCTCTAAAATATTGATCGAGGTCAGGTTTAGTTGACTGTTTCATTGTGGTGCCACATTACAACGTGACCCAACACAGAAAAAGCCCATGATCTGGCCGATAAGTATGCGAAGAATGTGAAATTATGAGCCAGCTGAGGGTAAATACCAGACCTAAACGTGACCCAAGTAGAGTTATACTTTAAAATATTGATCGAGGCCAGGTTTAATTGACTGTTTCAGTATGGTACCACGTTACTACGTGATCGAAACCAGAATAAGCCCCGGATCTGGCTAACAAGTATGCGAAGAATGCGATAGTATAAGTCAGATGAGAGCAAATCCCAGACTTAAACGAGTCCCAACCGGAGTTGTCCTCTAAAATATTGATCGAATCCAGGTTTAACTCACTGTTTCATGCGGTACCACATTACTACATAATCCCAACCAGAAAAAGCCCAGGATCTGGCCAACAGTTATGCGATAAATGCGAAAGTATGATCCAGATGATTGTAAATACCAGACCTAATACAATCCTAAACGGTGTTGTCCACTAAAATATTGATCGAGGTCAGGTTTAGTTGACTGTTTCATTGTGGTGCCACATTACAACGTGACCCAACACAGAAAATGCCCATGATCTGGCCGACAAGTATGCGAAGAATGTGAAAGTATGAGCCAGCTGAGGGTAAATACCAGACCTAAACGTGACCCAAGTAGAGTTATACTTTAAAATATTGATCGACGCCAGGTTTAATTGACTGTTTCAGTATGGTACCACGTTACTACGTGGTCGAAACCAGAATAAGCCCAGGATCTGGCCATCAAGTATGCGAAAAATGCGAAAGTATGAGCCAGGTGAGGGCAAAACCCAGACCTAACACACACCTAGCCGGTGTTATCCTCTAAAATATTGATCGAAACCAACCTTGACTGTTTCAGTACGGTAGCACATTACTACGTGATACAAACAAGAAAAAGCCCAGGATCAGGCCAACAAGTATGCGAAAGATGCGAAAGTATGAACTAGGTGATGGCAAATACCAGACCTAACCAAGACATGACCGGCGTTATCCTCCAAAATATTACTCGGAACCACGTTTAATTGACTGTTTTAGAGTGGTACCACATTAGTTCGTGATCCAAATCAGAAAAAGCCCAGGATCTGCCCAACAAGTACGCGAAAAATGCGAAAGTATGAGGCAGATGATTGAAAATACCAGACGTAACCCAGACCTAACCGGTGTTATCCTCTAAAATATTGATCGAAACCAGGTTTAATTGACTGTTTCAGTGTGGTACCACATTACTACGTGATCCAAACCAGAAAAGACCCAGGATCTGGCCAACAAATATGTGAAAAATGCGAAAGGGTGAGCCAGATGAATGCAAATACCAGACCTAACCCAGACATAACCGGCGTTGGCCTCTAAAATATTAATCGGAACCAGGTTGAATTGACTATTTCAGTGTGGCACCTCATTAATACGTGATGCTATTCAGAAAAGGACCCAGGATCTGGCTAACAAGTATGCGAAAGATGCGAAAGTATGAGCTAGATGATGGCAAATACCAGACCTAACCCAGACATAACCGGCGTTGTCCTCTAAAATATTAATCTCAACCAGGTTTTATTGACTGGTTCGGTGTGGTGCCACATTACTACGTGATCCAAACCAGAAAATGCCCGGGATCTGGCCAACAAGTATGTGAAAAATGCGAAAGTATGAGACAGATGATTGCAAATACCAGACGTAACCCAGACCTAACCGGTGTTGTCTTCTAAAATATTGATCGAATGCAGGTTTAATTGACTGTTTTAGTGTGGTACCACATTAATACGTGATGCTATCCAGAAAAAGACCCAGGATCTGGCCAACAAGTATGCGAAAGTTGCGAAAGTATGAGGCAGATGTTTGCAAATACCAGACCTAACACAAACCTAACCGGTGTTGTCCTCTAAAATATTGATCGAATCCAGGTTTAAGTGACTGTTTCTGTGTGGTACCACATTACTTCGTGACCCAAAACAGAAGGAGCCCAGGATCTGGCCGACAAGTATGCGAAAAATGCGAAAGTGTAAGCCAGATGAGGGCAAATCCCAGACGGAACCCAGACCTAACCGGTGTCATCCTCCAAAATATTGACCGAATACAGGTTGAATTGACTGTTCCAGTGTGGCACCACATTACTACGTGATCCAAACCAGAAAAAGCCCAGGATCTGGCTAACAAGTATGCGAAGAATGCGTTAGTATAAGTCAAATGAGAGCAAATCCCAGACCTAAACGAGTCCCAACCGGAGTTATCCTCTAAAATATTAATCGAATCCAGGTTTAATTGACAGTTTTATGCTGGTACTACATTACTACGAGATCCAAAGCAGAACAAAACCCAGGATCTGGCCAACAGTTATGCGAAAAATGCGAAAGTATGATCCAGATGATTGTAAATACCAGACCTAATACAATCCTAAACGGTGTTATCCTCTAAACTATTGATCGAGGTCAGGTTTAGTTGACTGTTTCATTGTGGTGCCACATTACAACGTGACCCAACACAGAAAAAGCCCATGATCTGGCCGATAAGTATGCGAAGAATGTGAAATTATGAGCCAGCTGAGGGTAAATACCAGACCTAAACGTGACCCAAGTAGAGTTATACTTTAAAATATTGATCGACGCCAGGTTTAATTGACTGTTTCAGTATGGTACCACCTAACTACGTGGTCGAAACCAGAATAAGCCCAGGATCTGGCCATCAAGTATGCGAAAAATGCGAAAGTATGAGCCAGGTGAGGGCAAAACCCAGACCTAACACACACCTAGCCGGTGTTATCCTCTAAAATATTGATCCGTACCAGGTTTAATGGACTGTTTCAGTGTGGTGCCACATTACTACGTGATTCAAGCCTGAAAAAGCCCAGGATCAGGCCAACAGGTATGCGAAGAATGCGAAAGTTTGAGACAGATGAGGGCAAATCCCAGACCTAAACGTGACCCAAGTGGAGTTATTCAAAAAATATTGATCGAGGCCAGGTTTAATTGACTGTTTCAGTGTGGCACGACATTACTACGTGATCCAAACCAGAAAAAGCCCAGGATCTGGCCAACAGTTATGCGAAAAATGCGATAGTATGATCCAGATGATTGTAAATACCAGACCTAATACAATCCTAAACGGTGTTATCCTCTAAAATATTGATCCGTACCAGGTTTAATGGACTGTTTCAGTGTGGTGCCACGTTACTGCGTGATTCAAGCCTGAAAAAGCCCAGGATCAGGCCAACAGTTATGCGAAGAATGCGAAAGTATGAGACAGATGAGGGCAAATCCCAGACCTAAACGTGACCCAAGTGGAGTTATACTTTAAAATATTGATCGAGGCCAGGTTTAATTGACTGTTTCAGTGTGGCACCACAATACTACGTGATCCAAACCAGAAAAAGCCCAGGATCTGGCTAACAAGTATGCGAAGAATGCGATAGTATAAGTCAGATGAGAGCAAATCCCAGACTTAAACGAGTCCCAACCGGAGTTGTCCTCTAATATATTGATCGAATCCAGGTTTAACTCACTGTTTCATGCGGTACCACATTACTACATAATCCCAACCAGAAAAAGCCCAGGATCTGGCCAACAGTTATGCGATAAATGCGAAAGTATGATCCAGATGATTGTAAATACCAGACCTAATACAATCCTAAACGGTGTTGTCCTCTAAAATATTGATCGAGGTCAGGTTTAGTTGACTGTTTCATTGTGGTGCCACATTACAACGTGACCCAACACAGAAAATGCCCATGATCTGGCCGACAAGTATGCGAAGAATGTGAAAGTATGAGCCAGGTGAGGGTAAATACCAGACCTAAACGTGACCCAAGTGGAGTTATACTTTAAAATATTGATCGAGGCTTGGTTTAGTTGACTGTTTCAGTATGGTACCACGTTACTACGTGATCGAAACCAGAATAAGCCCAGGATCTGGCCATCAAGTATGCGAAAAATGCGAAAGTATGAGCCAGATACGGGCATAACCGAGAACAAAACGGGACCCAACCGGTGCTATCCTCTAAAATATTGCTCGAAACCAGGTTTAGTTGGCTGTTTCAGTGTGGTATCACATTACTACGTGTTCCAAACTAGGAAAAACCGAGGATCTGGCCAACAAGTAGGCGAAAAATGCGAAAGTATGAGCCAGATGATTGCAAATACCAGACCTAACCCAGACATAAACGGAGTTATCCTCTAAAATATTAATCGCCACCAGGTTTTATTGACTATTTCAGTGTGGTACCACATTAATACGTGATCCTATCCTGAAAAAGACCCAGGATCTGGCCAATAAGAAGGCGAAAAATGCGAAAGTATGAGCCAGAGGATGGCAAATACCAGGCCTTACCTTGACCTAACCGGAGTTATCCTCTAAAATATTGATCGAAACCAGGTTTAATTGACTATTTCTGTGTGGCACCAGATTAATACGTTATCGAAACGAGAAAAGAACCCAGGATCAGAAGGTTTTTACAGCATGAATCAAGCGAAATATATTAAAAAAATATTACACAGATTCGGTCTTCAAGATGCAAAAGGATCAAGTGTACCTTTAGATCACACGTATTTTAAATATAAAGAAAATGGATCAGAAATGCCAGAAAGTGACAGGTATCAACAGCTCATCGGTGCTTTATTGTACGTAGCAGTAAACAGTAGACCGGACATATCCGCAAGCGTTGCTATTTTAAGCCAACACAACAAGCATCCCACAACAAATGACTGGATAGAAACGAAAAGAGTCGCTCGCTATTTAAAACAAACAATTGATTATGAACTGAAACTTGGTCAAAGGGTTAAAAGCAGGAAACTAATTGGTTTTGCAGACGCCGATTGGGCACAAGACAGAAATGATAGAAAGTCGAATAGCGGATATTTGTATCAATTTGCCGGAGCTTCGATAAGTTGGGCTTGCAGGAAGCAGACATGTGTTTCACTATCGTCTACTGAAGCGGAATATATAGCCCTTGCCGAAGCTACTCAAGAAGCTGTATGGATACAACGTCTACTGGAAGATTTTGGAAAAGGGACCCAGGACACAATCATCTACGAAGACAACCAAAGTTGCTTAAAACTCACATCCAACAAGAAGTTTAACAATAGGACAAAGCACATTGATACAAAGTTCCATAATATAAAAGACATTAAGGATCGGGGAAAAATAGATTATCAATACTGCCCTACAGATGAAATGCCTGCCGACATGTTAACTAAACCTCTTGCAAAAGTAAAATTAAAATATATGGCAGAAAAGTGTGCACTGCGTCAACAAATAAAACAATTTTAGAATGTATATCGTTGTGGAAGGGTGTTGGAGGACAACGAATCTAAATGAATGAATGTTTTGTGTGTGTGTGATGAAGGAACGCGGAGTGACGACAAAATTTATCGATCTGTGATATTGAGTTTTTGTTTCTCATACATATTTTGTTCATTCATTTCCAGTCTGTTTCATTTGTACCATACCGAAATTACGTGTTTATTAAACTTTATATATTACTGCTTATGTTATAAACCACTGTTGTTATATTATTAGTAAATAAAGTTGAATAGGTACCACATTATTACGTGATCTAAATAAGCAAAAGCCCAGGATCTGACCATTCAAGTATGCGAAGAATGCGAAAATATCAGCCAGATGACTGCAATTACCAGACCTAACACAAACCTAACCGGTGTTATCCCCTAAAATATTGGTCGATACCAGGTTTTATTGACGATTTCAGTGTGGTGCACATTAATACGTGATCCTATCCTGAAAAAGACCCAGGATCTGGCCAATAAGTATGCGAAAGATGCGAAAATATGACGTAGATGATTGCAAATACCAGACCTAACCCAGACATAACCGGCGTTATCCTCTAAAATATTAATCGGAACCAGGTATAGTTGACTATATCAGTGTGGTACCACATTAATACGTGATCATAACCAGAAAAAAAGCCAGGATCTGGTCAACAAGTATGCGAAAAATGCGAAAGTATGAGGCAGATGATTGCAAATACCAGACATGACCTAGACTTAACCGGTGCTATCCTCCGAAATATTGATCGAAATCAGGCTTAATTGACTGTTTCAGTGCGGTACCACTTTACTACGTGAACCAAACCAGAAAAAGCCCAGGATCTGGCCATTCAAGTATGCGAAAAATGCGAAAGTATGAGGCAGATGATTGCAAATACCAGACCTAACACAATCCTAACCGATGTTATCCTCTAAAGTATAGATCGAATCCAGGTTTAATTGACAGTTTCAGTGTGGTACCACTTTACTACGTGATCCAAACCAGAAAAAGCCCAGGATCTTGCCATTCAAGAATGCGAAAAATGCGAAAGTATGAGCTAGATGATGGCAAATGCAAGACATAACCCAGACCTAACTGGTGTTATCCTCTAAAATATTACTCGCAACCAGGTTTAATTGACTGTTTCAGTGTAGTGCCACATTTTTACGTGATCCAAATCAGAAAGAGCACAGGATCTGGCCAACAAGTATGCCAAAAATGCGAAAGTATGAGTTAGATGATTGCAAATACCAGACCTAACCGAGACATAACCGGCGTTGTCATCTAAAGTATTGATCGAAACCAGGTTTAATTGACTGTTTCAGTGTGGTCCTACATTACTACGTGATCGAAACCAGAAAAAGGCCAGGATCTGGCCATTCAACTATGCGAAAATTGCGAAAGTATGAGTTAGATGATTGCAAATACCAGACCTAACCCAGACCTAACCGGTGTTATCCCCAAAAATACTGATCGAAACCGAGTTTCATTTACTATTTCAGTGTGGTACCACATTAATACGTGATCCTATCCAGAAAAAGACACAGGATCTGGCCAACAAGTATGCGAAAGATGCGAAAGTATGAGCTAGATGATGGCAAATACCAGACCTAACCCAGACATAACCGGCGTTATCCTGCAAAATATTACTCGGAACCACGTTTAATTGAATGTTTTAGTGTGGTTCTACATTAGTACGTGATCCAAATCAGAAAAAGCCCAGGATATGGCCAACAAGTTTGCCAAAAATGCGGAAGTATGAGGCAGATGATTGAAAATACCAGACGTAACCCAGACCTAACCGGTGTTATCCTCTAAAATATTGATCGAAACCAGGTTTAATTGACTGTTTCAGTGTGGTACCACATTACTACCTGATCCAAACCAGAAAAGACCCAGGATCAGGCCAACAGGTATGCGAATGATGCGAAAGTATGAACTAGGTGATGGCAAATACCAGACCTTACCCAGACATGACCGGCGTTATCCTCCAAAATATTACTCGAAACCACGTTTAATTGACTGTTTTAGTGTGGTACCACATTAGTACGTGATGCAAATCCGAAAAAGCCCAGGATCTGCCCAACAAGTATGCGAAAAATGCGAAAGTATCAGGCAGATGATTGCAAATACCAGACGTAACCCAGACCTAACCGGTGTTATCCTCTAAAATATTGATCAAAACCAGGTTTAATTGACTGTTTCAGTGTGGTACCACATTACTACGTGATCCAAACCAGAAAAGACCCAGGATCTGGCCAACAAATATGTGAAAAATGCGAAAGGGTGAGCCAGATGAATGCAAATACCAGACCTCACCCAGCCATAACCGGCGTTGGCCTCTAAAATATTAATCGGAACCAGGTTGAATTGACTATTTCAGTGTGGTACCACATTAATACGTGATCCTATCCAGAAAAAGACACAGGATCTGGCCAACAAGTATGCGAAAGATGCGAAAGTATGAGCTAGATGATGGCAAATACCAGACCTAACCCAGACATAACCGGCGTTATCCTGCAAAATATTACTCGGAACCACGTTTAATTGAATGTTTTAGTGTGGTTCTACATTAGTACGTGATCCAAATCAGAAAAAGCCCAGGATATGGCCAACAAGTTTGCCAAAAATGCGGAAGTATGAGGCAGATGATTGAAAATACCAGACGTAACCCAGACCTAACCGGTGTTATCCTCTAAAATATTGATCGAAACCAGGTTTAATTGACTGTTTCAGTGTGGTACCACATTACTACCTGATCCAAACCAGAAAAGACCCAGGATCAGGCCAACAGGTATGCGAATGATGCGAAAGTATGAACTAGGTGATGGCAAATACCAGACCTAACCCAGACATGACCGGCGTTATCCTCCAAAATATTACTCGAAACCACGTTCAATTGACTGTTTTAGTGTGGTACCACATTAGTACGTGATGCAAATCCGAAAAAGCCCAGGATCTGCCCAACAAGTATGCGAAAAATGCGAAAGTATCAGGCAGATGATTGCAAATACCAGACGTAACCCAGACCTAACCGGTGTTATCCTCTAAAATATTGATCGAAACCAGGTTTAATTGACTGTTTCAGTGTGGTACCACATTACTACGTGATCCAAACCAGAAAAGACCCAGGATCTGGCCAACAAATATGTGAAAAATGCGAAAGGGTGAGCCAGATGAATGCAAATACCAGACCTCACCCAGCCATAACCGGCGTTATCCTCTAAAATATTAATCGGAACCAGGTTTTATTGACTACTTCTGTGTGGCACCACATTAATACGTGATGCTATCCAGAAAAAGACCCAGGATCTGGCCAGCAAGTATGCGAAAGATGCGAATGTATGAGGCAGATGACTGCAAATACCAGACGCAACCCAGACCTAACCGGTGTCAGCCTCCACAATATTGATCGAATCCAGGTTGAATTGACTATTTCAGTGTGGCACCACATTAATACGTGATCCTAACCAGAAAAAAACCCAGGATAAGGCCAACAAGTATGCGAAAGATGCGAATGTATCAGGCAGAAGATTGCAAATACCAGATGCAACCCAGACATAACTGGCGTTATCCTCTAAAATAATAATCGGAACCAGATTTAATTGACTGTTACAGTGTGGTACCACAATACTACGTGATCTAAACCAGAAAGAGCCCACGATCTGGCCATTCAGGTATGCGAAAAATGCGAAAGTATGAGCTAGATGATGGCAAATACCAGATCTAACCCAGGCGTAACCGGCGTTCTCCTCTAAAATATTAATCGGACCCAGGTTTTATTTACTATTTCAGTGTGGTACCAAGTTAATACGTGATCCTAACCAGAAAAAAACCCAGGATCAGGCCAAAAAGTATGCGAAAAATACGAAAGTATGAGCCAGATGATTGCGAATACCAGACGTAACCCAGACGTAGCCGGTGTTATCCCCTAAAATATTGATCGAAACCAGGTTTTATTGACTATTTCAACGTGGTACCACATTAATACGTGATGTTATCCAGAAAAAGTCCCAGGAACTGGCCAACAAGTATGCGAAAGATGCGAATGTATGAGGCAGATGACTGCAAATACCAGACGCAACCCAGACCTAACCGGTGTCAGCCTCCACAATATTGATCGAATCCAGGTTGAATTGACTATTTCGGTGTGGCACCACATTAATACGTGATCCTAAGCAGAAAAAAACCCAGGATAAGACCAACAAGTATGCGAAAGATGCGAATGTATCAGGCAGAAGATTGCAAATACCAGACGCAACCCAGACATAACTGGCGTTATCCTCTAAAATAATAATCGGAACCAGATTTAATTGACTGTTACAGTGTGGTACCACAATACTACGTGATCTAAACCAGAAAGAGCCGACGATCTGGCTATTCAGGTATGCGAAAAATGCGAAAGTATGAGCTAGATGATGGCAAATACCAGATCTAACCCAGGCGTAACCGGCGTTCTCCTCTAAAATATTAATCGGACCCAGGTTTTATTTACTATTTCAGTGTGGTACCAAGTTAATACGTGATCCTAACCAGAAAAAAACCCAGGATCAGGCCAAAAAGTATGCGAAAAATACGAAAGTATGAGCCAGATGATTGCGAATACCAGACGTAACCCAGACCCAGCCGGTGTTATCCCCTAAAATGTTGATCGAAACCAGGTTTTATTGACTATTTCAACGTGGTACCACACTAATACGTGATGTTAACCAGAAAAAAACCTAGGATCTGGCCAACAAGTATGCGAAAGATGCGAAAGTATGAGGCAGATTATTGCAAATACCAGAACTAACACAAACCTAACCGGTGTTGTCCTCTAAAATATTGATCGAATCTATATATAATTGACTGATTCGGTGTGGTACCATATTACTACGTGATCCAAATCAGAAAAAGTCCGGGTTCAGGCCAACAAGTATGCGAAAAATACGAATGTATGAGCCAGATCATTGCAAATACCAGACCTAACCCAGACATAACCGGCGTTATCCTCCAAAATATTACTCGGAACCGGGTTTAGTTGACTGCTTCAGTGTGGTACTACATTTGCACGTGATCCAAATCAGAAAAAGCCCACGATCTAGCCACCAAGTATGTGAAAAATGCGAAAGTATGAGGCAGATGTTTGCAAATACCAGACCTAACCCAGATCTAACCGGTGTTATCCCCTAAGGTATTGATCGAAACCAGGTTTTATTGATTATTTCAGTGTGGTACCACATTAATACGTGATGCTATCCAGAAAAAGACCCAGGATCTGGCGAACAAGTATGCGAAAGTTGCGAAAGTATGAGGCAGACGTTTGTAAATACCAGACCTAACCCAGACCTAACCGGTGTTATCCCCTAAAATATTGATCGAAACCAGGTTTTATTGATTATTTCAGTGTGGTTCCACATTAATACGTGATGCTATCCAGAAAAAGACCCAGGATCTGGCCAACAAGTATGCGAAAGATGCGAATGTATCAGGCAGAAGATTGCAAATACCAGACGCAACCCAGACATAACCGGCGTTATCCTCTAAAATATTAATCGGAACCAGATTTAATTGACTGTTACAGTGTGGTACCACAATACTACATGATCTAAACCAGAAAGTGCCCACGATCTGGCCATTCAGGTATGCGAAAGGTGCGAAAGTATGAGGCAGATAATTGCAAATACCAGACCTAACACAAACCTAACCGGTGTTGTCCTCTAAAATATTGATCGAATCCAGGTTTAATTGACTATTTCAGTGTGGCACCACATTAATACGTGATCCTAACCAGAAGAAAACCCAGGATCTGGCCATTCAAGTATGCGAAAGTTGCGGAAGTATCAGGCGGATGACTGCAAATACCAGACGCAACCCAGACCTAACCGGCGTTATCCTCTAAAATATTAATCGGAACCAGGTTTTATTGACTACTTCTGTGTGGCACCACATTAATACGTGATGCTATCCAGAAAAAGACCCAGGATCTGGCCAGCAAGTATGCGAAAGATGCGAATGTATGAGGCAGATGACTGCAAATACCAGACGCAACCCAGACCTAACCGGTGTCAGCCTCCACAATATTGATCGAATCCAGGTTGAATTGACTATTTCAGTGTGGCACCACATTAATACGTGATCCTAACCAGAAAAAAACCCAGGATAAGGCCAACAAGTATGCGAAAGATGCGAATGTATCAGGCAGAAGATTGCAAATACCAGACGCAACCCAGACATAACCGGCGTTATCCTGTAAAATAATAATCGGACCAGATTTAATTGACTGGTACAGTGAGGTACCACAAAACTACGTGATCTAATCCAGAAAGAGCCCACGATCTGGCCATTCAGGTATGCGAAAAATGCGAAAGTATGAGCTAGATGATGGCAAATACCAGATCTAACCCAGGCATAACCGGCGTTATCCACTAAAATATTAATCGGAACCATGTTTTATTTACTATTTCAGTGTGGTACCAAGTTAATACGTGATCCTAACCAGAAAAAAACCCAGGATCAGGCCAAAAAGTATGCGAAAAATACGAAAGTATGAGCCAGATGATTGCGAATACCAGACGTAACCCAGACCTAGCCGGTGTTATCCCCTAAAATATTGATCGAAACCAGGTTTTATTGACTATTTCAGCGTGGTACCACATTAGTGCGTGATGTTATCCAGAAAAAGTCCCAGGAACTGGCCAACAAGTATGCGAAAGATGCGAATGTATGAGGCAGATAATTGCAAATACCAGACGTAACCCAGACCTAACCGGTGTTGTCCTCTAAAATATTGATCGAATCCAGGTTTAATTGACTATTTCAGTGTGGCACCACATTAATACGTGATCCTAAGCAGAAAAAAACCCAGGATAAGACCAACAAGTATGCGAAAGATGCGAATGTATCAGGCAGAAGATTGCAAATACCAGACGCAACCCAGACATAACTGGCGTTATCCTCTAAAATAATAATCGGAACCAGATTTAATTGACTGTTACAGTGTGGTACCACAATACTACGTGATCTAAACCAGAAAGAGCCGACGATCTGGCTATTCAGGTATGCGAAAAATGCGAAAGTATGAGCTAGATGATGGCAAATACCAGATCTAACCCAGGCGTAACCGGCGTTCTCCTCTAAAATATTAATCGGACCCAGGTTTTATTTACTATTTCAGTGTGGTACCAAGTTAATACGTGATCCTAACCAGAAAAAAACCCAGGATCAGGCCAAAAAGTATGCGAAAAATACGAAAGTATGAGCCAGATGATTGCGAATACCAGACGTAACCCAGACCCAGCCGGTGTTATCCCCTAAAATGTTGATCGAAACCAGGTTTTATTGACTATTTCAACGTGGTACCACACTAATACGTGATGTTAACCAGAAAAAAACCTAGGATCTGGCCAACAAGTATGCGAAAGATGCGAAAGTATGAGGCAGATTATTGCAAATACCAGAACTAACACAAACCTAACCGGTGTTGTCCTCTAAAATATTGATCGAATCTATATATAATTGACTGATTCGGTGTGGTACCATATTACTACGTGATCCAAATCAGAAAAAGTCCGGGTTCAGGCCAACAAGTATGCGAAAAATACGAATGTATGAGCCAGATCATTGCAAATACCAGACCTAACCCA
The DNA here is from genome assembly GCF_051014445.1 of Colletes latitarsis. Taxonomy (NCBI): domain Eukaryota; kingdom Metazoa; phylum Arthropoda; class Insecta; order Hymenoptera; family Colletidae; genus Colletes; species Colletes latitarsis. Next base: position 700,479 of record NC_135142.1, read on the forward strand.
GACATAACCGGCGTTATCCTCCAAAATATTACTCGGAACCGGGTTTAGTTGACTGCTTCAGTGTGGTACTACATTTGCACGTGATCCAAATCAGAAAAAGCCCACGATCTAGCCACCAAGTATGTGAAAAATGCGAAAGTATGAGGCAGATGTTTGCAAATACCAGACCTAACCCAGATCTAACCGGTGTTATCCCCTAAGGTATTGATCGAAACCAGGTTTTATTGATTATTTCAGTGTGGTACCACATTAATACGTGATGCTATCCAGAAAAAGACCCAGGATCTGGCGAACAAGTATGCGAAAGTTGCGAAAGTATGAGGCAGACGTTTGTAAATACCAGACCTAACCCAGACCTAGCCGGTGTTATCCCCTAAAATATTGATCGAAACCAGGTTTTATTGATTATTTCAGTGTGGTTCCACATTAATACGTGATGCTGTCCAGAAAAAGACCCAGGATCTGGCCAACAAGTATGCGAAAGATGCGAATGTATGAGGCAGATGATTGCAAATACCAGACCTAACACAAACCTAACCGGTGTTGTCCTCTAAAATATTGATCGAATCCAGGTTTAATTGACTATTTCAGTGTGGCACCACATTGATACGTGATGCTATCCAGAAAAAGACCCAGGATCTGGCCATTCAGGTATGCGAAAAATGCGAAAGTATGAGCTAGATGATGGCAAATACCAGATCTAACCCAGGCATAACCGGCGTTATCCACTAAAATATTAATCGGAACCATGTTTTATTTACTATTTCAGTGTGGTACCAAGTTAATACGTGATCCTAACCAGAAAAAAACCCAGGATCAGGCCAAAAAGTATGCGAAAAATACGAAAGTATGAGCCAGATGATTGCGAATACCAGACGTAACCCAGACCTAGCCGGTGTTATCCCCTAAAATATTGATCGAAACCAGGTTTTATTGACTATTTCAGCGTGGTACCACATTAGTGCGTGATGTTATCCAGAAAAAGTCCCAGGAACTGGCCAACAAGTATGCGAAAGATGCGAATGTATGAGGCAGATAATTGCAAATACCAGACGTAACCCAGACCTAACCGGTGTTGTCCTCTAAAATATTGATCGAATCCAGGTTTAATTGACTATTTCAGTGTGGCACCACATTAATACGTGATCCTAACCAGAAAAAAACCCAGGATCTGGCCATTCAAGTATGCGAAAGTTTCGGAAGTATCAGGCAGATGACTGCAAATACCAGACGCAATCCAGACCTAACCGGCGTTATCCACTAAAATATTAATCGGAACCAGGTTTTATTGACGACTTCTGTGTGGTACAACATTAGTACGTGATCCTAACCAGAAAAAAACCTAGGATCTGGCCAACAAGTATGCGAAAGATGCGAAAGTGTGAGGCAGATTATTGCAAATACCAGACCTAACACAAACCTAACCGGTGTTGTCCTCTAAAATATTGATCGATTCCAGGTTTAATTGACTATTTCAGTGTGGCACCACATTAATACGTGATCCTAACCAGAAAAAAACCCAGGATCTGGCCATTCAAGTATGCGAAAGTTTCGGAAGTATCAGGCAGATGACTGCAAATACCAGACGCAACCCAGACCTAACCGGCGTTATCCTCTAAAATATTAATCGGGACCAGGTTTTATTGAATACTTCTGTGTGGTACAACATTAGTACGTGATCCTAACCAGAAAAAAACCTAGGATCTGGCCAACAAGTATGCGAAAGATGCGAAAGTATCAGGCAGATTATTGCAAATACCAGACCTAACACAAACCTAACCGGTGTTGTCGTCTAAAATATTGATCGAATCCAGGTATAATTGACTGATTCGGTGTGGCAACCATATTACTACGTGATCCAAATCAGAAAAAGCCCGGGTTCTGGTCAACAAGTATGCGAAAAATACGAATGTATGAGCCAGATCATTGCAAATACCAGACCTAACCCAGACATAACCGGCGTTGTCCCCTAAGGTATTGATCGAAACCAGGTTTTATTGATTATTTCAGTGTGGTACCACATTAATACGTGATGCTATCCAGAAAAAGACCCAGGATCTGGCCAACAAGTATGCGAAAGATGCGAATGTATGAGGCAGATGACTGCAAATACCAGACGCAACCCAGACCTAACCGGTGTCAGCCTCCACAATATTGATCGAAACCAGGTTTTATTGATTATTTCAGTGTGGTACCACATTAATACGTGATGCTATCCAGAAAAAGACTCAGGATCTGGCCAACAAGTATGCAAAAGTTGCGAAGGTATGAAGCAGACGTTTGTAAATACCAGACCTAACCCAGACCTAACCGGTGTTATCCTCTGAAATATTATTCGAAACCAGGTTTAATTGACTGTTTCAGTGTTGTACCACTTTAATACGTGATCCTAACCAGAAAAAAACCCAGTATCTGGCCAACAAGTATGCGAAAGATGCGAATGTATCAGGCAGAAGATTGCAAATACCAGACGCAACACAGACATAACCGGCGTTATCCTCTAAAATATTAATCGGAACCAGATTTAATTGAGTGTTACAGTGTGGTACCACAATACTATTTGATCTAAACCAGAAAGTGCCCACGATCTGGCCATTCAGGTATGCGAAAGGTGCGAAAGTATGAGGCAGATGATTGCATATACCAGTCGTAACCCAGATCTCAGCGGTGTTATCCCCTAAAATATTGATCGAAACCAGGTTTTATTGACTATTTCAGTGTGGTACCACATTAATACGTGATGCTATCCAGAAAAAGTACCAGGATCTGCCCAACAAGTATGCGAAAGATGCGAAAGTATGCGGCAGATGATTGAAAATACCAGAACATACCCAGACATAACCGGCGTTATCCTCCAAAATATTACTCGGACCCAGGTTTAATTGACTGCTTCAGTGTGGTACTACATTAGTACGTGATCAAAATCAGAAAAAGCCCACGATCTGGCCACCAAGAATGTGCAAAATGCGAAAGTATGAGGCAGTTGTTTGCAAATACCAGACCCAACCCAGATCTAACCGGTGTTATCCCCTAAGGTATTGATCGAAACCAGGTTTTATTGATTATTTCAGTGTGGTACCACATTAATACGTGATGCTATCCAGAAAAAGACCCAGGATCTGGCCAACAAGTGTGCGAAAGATACGAATGTATGAGGCAGATGACTGCTAATACCAGACGCAACCCAGACCTAACCGGTGTCAGCCTCCACAATATTGATCGAATCCAGGTTGAATTGACTATTTCAGTGTGGGACCACATTAACACGTGATCCTAAGCAGAAAAAAACCCAGGATATGGCCAACAAGTTTGCGAAAAATGCGAAAGTATGAGGCAGATAATTGTAAATACCAGACGTAACTCAGATCTAACCGGTGTCAGCCTCTACAATATTGATTGAATCCAGGTTGAATTGACTATATCATTGTGGCACCACATTAATACGTGATCCTAACCAGAAAATACCCAGGATATGGCCAACAAGTTTGAGAAAAATGCGAAAGTATGCGGCAGATGATTGCAAATACCAGAACATACCCAGACATAACCGGCGTTATCCTCCAAAATATTACTCGGACCCAGGTATAATTGACTGATTCGGTGTGGTACCATATTACTACGTGATCCAAATCAGAAAAAGCCCGGGTTCTGGCCAACAAGTATGCGAAAAATGCGAAAGTATGAGGCAGATGTTTGCAAATACCAGACCTAACCCAGATCTAACCGGTGTTATCCCCTAAGGTATTGATCGAAACCAGGTTTTATTGATTATTTCAGTGTGGTACCACATTAATACGTGATGCTATCCAGAAAAAGACCCAGGATCTGGCCAACAAGTATGCGAAAGGTGCGAATGTATGAGGCAGGTGATTGCAAATACCAGACGCAACCCAGACCTAACCGGTGTCAGCCTCTATAATATTGATCGAATCCAGGTTGAATTGACTATGTCGGTGTGGCACCATATTAATACGTGATCCTAACCGGAAAAAAACCCAGGATATGGCCAACAAGTTTGAGAAAAATGCGAAAGTATGCGGCAGATGATTGCAAATACCAGAACATACCCAGACCTAACCGGAGTTATCCTCTAAAATATTAATCGGAATCAGATTTAATTGACTGTTACAGTGTGGTACCACATTACTACGTGATCCAAACCAGAAAGAGCCAACGATCTGGCTATTCAAGTATGCGAAAAATGCGAAAGTATGAGCTAGATGATGACAAATACCAGATCTAACCCAGGCATAACCGGCGTTATCCTTTAAAATATTAATGGTAACCAGGTTTAATTGACTGTTTCGATGTGGAACCACATATCAACGGGATCCAAACCAGGAAAAACCCAGGATCTGGCCATTCAAGTATGCGAAAAATGCGAAAGTATGTGGAAGATGATTGCAATTACCAGACGTAACCCAGACCTAACCGGTGTTATCCTCTGAAATATTGATCGAAACCAGGATTAGTTGACTGTTACAGTGTGGTACCACATTACTACGTGATCCAAATCAGAAAAAGCCCAGGATCTGGGCAACAAGTATGCGAAAAATGCGAAAGTATGAGGCAGATGATTGTATATACCAGTCGTAACCCAGATCTAACCGGTGTTATCCCCTAAAATATTGATCGAAACCAGGTTTTATTGACTATTTCAGTGTGGTACCACATTAATACGTGATGCTATCCAGAAAAAGTCCCAGGATCTGCCCAACAAGTATGCGAAAGATTCGGAAGTATGAGGCAGATGTTTGCAAATACCAGACCTAACACAAACCTTACCGGTGTCAGCCGCTACAATATTCATCGAATCCAGGTTGAATTGACTATTTCAGTGTGGGACCACATTAACACGTGATCCTAAGCAGAAAAAAACCCAGGATATGGCCAACAAGTTTGCGAAAAATGCGAAAGTATGAGGCAGATAATTGTAAATACCAGACGTAACTCAGATCTAACCGGTGTTATCCCCTAAGGTATTGATCGAAACCAGGTTTTATTGATTATTTCAGTGTGGTACCACATTAATACGTGATGCTATCCAGAAAAAGACCCAGGATCTGGCCAACAAGTATGCGAAAGTTGCGAAAGTATGAGGCAGACGTTTGTAAATACCAGACCTAACCCACACCTAACCGGTGTTATCCCCTAAAATATTGATCGAAACCAGGTTTTATTGATTATTTCAGTGTGGTTCCACAATACTACATGATCTAAACCAGAAAGAGCCCACGATCTGGCCATTCAGGTATGCGAAAAATGCGAAAGTATGAGGCAGATGTTTGCAAATACCAGACCTAACACAAACCTTACCGGTGTCAGCCTCTACAATATTCATCGAATCCAGGTTGAATTGACTATTTCAGTGTGGTACCACATTAATACGTGATGCTATCCAGAAAAAAACCTAGGATCTGGCCAACAAGTATGCGAAAGATGCGAAAGTATCAGGCAGATTATTGCAAATACCAGACCTAACACAAACCTAACCGGTGTTGTCGTCTAAAATATTGATCGAATCCAGGTATAATTGACTGATTCGGTGTGGCAACCATATTACTACGTGATCCAAATCAGAAAAAGCCCGGGTTCTGGTCAACAAGTATGCGAAAAATACGAATGTATGAGCCAGATCATTGCAAATACCAGACCTAACCCAGACATAACCGGCGTTGTCCCCTAAGGTATTGATCGAAACCAGGTTTTATTGATTATTTCAGTGTGGTACCACATTAATACGTGATGCTATCCAGAAAAAGACCCAGGATCTGGCCAACAAGTATGCGAAAGATGCGAATGTATGAGGCAGATGACTGCAAATACCAGACGCAACCCAGACCTAACCGGTGTCAGCCTCCACAATATTGATCGAAACCAGGTTTTATTGATTATTTCAGTGTGGTACCACATTAATACGTGATGCTATCCAGAAAAAGACTCAGGATCTGGCCAACAAGTATGCAAAAGTTGCGAAGGTATGAAGCAGACGTTTGTAAATACCAGACCTAACCCAGACCTAACCGGTGTTATCCTCTGAAATATTATTCGAAACCAGGTTTAATTGACTGTTTCAGTGTTGTACCACTTTAATACGTGATCCTAACCAGAAAAAAACCCAGTATCTGGCCAACAAGTATGCGAAAGATGCGAATGTATCAGGCAGAAGATTGCAAATACCAGACGCAACACAGACATAACCGGCGTTATCCTCTAAAATATTAATCGGAACCAGATTTAATTGAGTGTTACAGTGTGGTACCACAATACTATTTGATCTAAACCAGAAAGTGCCCACGATCTGGCCATTCAGGTATGCGAAAGGTGCGAAAGTATGAGGCAGATGATTGCATATACCAGTCGTAACCCAGATCTCAGCGGTGTTATCCCCTAAAATATTGATCGAAACCAGGTTTTATTGACTATTTCAGTGTGGTACCACATTAATACGTGATGCTATCCAGAAAAAGTACCAGGATCTGCCCAACAAGTATGCGAAAGATGCGAAAGTATGCGGCAGATGATTGAAAATACCAGAACATACCCAGACATAACCGGCGTTATCCTCCAAAATATTACTCGGACCCAGGTTTAATTGACTGCTTCAGTGTGGTACTACATTAGTACGTGATCAAAATCAGAAAAAGCCCACGATCTGGCCACCAAGAATGTGCAAAATGCGAAAGTATGAGGCAGTTGTTTGCAAATACCAGACCCAACCCAGATCTAACCGGTGTTATCCCCTAAGGTATTGATCGAAACCAGGTTTTATTGATTATTTCAGTGTGGTACCACATTAATACGTGATGCTATCCAGAAAAAGACCCAGGATCTGGCCAACAAGTGTGCGAAAGATACGAATGTATGAGGCAGATGACTGCTAATACCAGACGCAACCCAGACCTAACCGGTGTCAGCCTCCACAATATTGATCGAATCCAGGTTGAATTGACTATTTCAGTGTGGGACCACATTAACACGTGATCCTAAGCAGAAAAAAACCCAGGATATGGCCAACAAGTTTGCGAAAAATGCGAAAGTATGAGGCAGATAATTGTAAATACCAGACGTAACTCAGATCTAACCGGTGTCAGCCTCTACAATATTGATTGAATCCAGGTTGAATTGACTATATCATTGTGGCACCACATTAATACGTGATCCTAACCAGAAAATACCCAGGATATGGCCAACAAGTTTGAGAAAAATGCGAAAGTATGCGGCAGATGATTGCAAATACCAGAACATACCCAGACATAACCGGCGTTATCCTCCAAAATATTACTCGGACCCAGGTATAATTGACTGATTCGGTGTGGTACCATATTACTACGTGATCCAAATCAGAAAAAGCCCGGGTTCTGGCCAACAAGTATGCGAAAAATGCGAAAGTATGAGGCAGATGTTTGCAAATACCAGACCTAACCCAGATCTAACCGGTGTTATCCCCTAAGGTATTGATCGAAACCAGGTTTTATTGATTATTTCAGTGTGGTACCACATTAATACGTGATGCTATCCAGAAAAAGACCCAGGATCTGGCCAACAAGTATGCGAAAGGTGCGAATGTATGAGGCAGGTGATTGCAAATACCAGACGCAACCCAGACCTAACCGGTGTCAGCCTCTATAATATTGATCGAATCCAGGTTGAATTGACTATGTCGGTGTGGCACCATATTAATACGTGATCCTAACCGGAAAAAAACCCAGGATATGGCCAACAAGTTTGAGAAAAATGCGAAAGTATGCGGCAGATGATTGCAAATACCAGAACATACCCAGACCTAACCGGAGTTATCCTCTAAAATATTAATCGGAATCAGATTTAATTGACTGTTACAGTGTGGTACCACATTACTACGTGATCCAAACCAGAAAGAGCCAACGATCTGGCTATTCAAGTATGCGAAAAATGCGAAAGTATGAGCTAGATGATGACAAATACCAGATCTAACCCAGGCATAACCGGCGTTATCCTTTAAAATATTAATGGTAACCAGGTTTAATTGACTGTTTCGATGTGGAACCACATATCAACGGGATCCAAACCAGGAAAAACCCAGGATCTGGCCATTCAAGTATGCGAAAAATGCGAAAGTATGTGGAAGATGATTGCAATTACCAGACGTAACCCAGACCTAACCGGTGCTATCCTCTGAAATATTGATCGAAACCAGGATTAGTTGACTGTTACAGTGTGGTACCACATTACTACGTGATCCAAATCAGAAAAAGCCCAGGATCTGGGCAACAAGTATGCGAAAAATGCGAAAGTATGAGGCAGATGATTGTATATACCAGTCGTAACCCAGATCTAACCGGTGTTATCCCCTAAAATATTGATCGAAACCAGGTTTTATTGACTATTTCAGTGTGGTACCACATTAATACGTGATGCTATCCAGAAAAAGTCCCAGGATCTGCCCAACAAGTATGCGAAAGATTCGGAAGTATGAGGCAGATGTTTGCAAATACCAGACCTAACACAAACCTTACCGGTGTCAGCCGCTACAATATTCATCGAATCCAGGTTGAATTGACTATTTCAGTGTGGGACCACATTAACACGTGATCCTAAGCAGAAAAAAACCCAGGATATGGCCAACAAGTTTGCGAAAAATGCGAAAGTATGAGGCAGATAATTGTAAATACCAGACGTAACTCAGATCTAACCGGTGTTATCCCCTAAGGTATTGATCGAAACCAGGTTTTATTGATTATTTCAGTGTGGTACCACATTAATACGTGATGCTATCCAGAAAAAGACCCAGGATCTGGCCAACAAGTATGCGAAAGTTGCGAAAGTATGAGGCAGACGTTTGTAAATACCAGACCTAACCCACACCTAACCGGTGTTATCCCCTAAAATATTGATCGAAACCAGGTTTTATTGATTATTTCAGTGTGGTTCCACAATACTACATGATCTAAACCAGAAAGAGCCCACGATCTGGCCATTCAGGTATGCGAAAAATGCGAAAGTATGAGGCAGATGTTTGCAAATACCAGACCTAACACAAACCTTACCGGTGTCAGCCTCTACAATATTCATCGAATCCAGGTTGAATTGACTATTTCAGTGTGGTACCACATTAATACGTGATGCTATCCAGAAAAAGTCCCAGGAACTGGCCAACAAGTATGCGAAAGATGCGAAAGTATGAGGCAGATAATTGCAAATACCAGACCTAACACAAACCTAACCGGTGTTGTCCTCTAAAATGTTGATCGAATCCAGGTTTAAATGACTATTTCAGTGTGGCACCACATTAATACGTGATCCTAACCAGAAAAAAACCCAGGATCTTGCCATCCAAGTATGCGAAAGTTGCGGAAGTATCAGGCAGATGACTGCAAATACCAGACGCAACCCAGACCTAACCGGCGTTATCCTCTAAAATATTAATCGGAACCAGGTTTTATTGACTACTTCTGTGTGGTACAACATTAGTACGTGATCCTAACCAGAAAAAAACCTAGGATCTGGCCAAGAAGTATGCGAAAGATGCGAAATTATGAGGCAGATTATTGCAAATACCAGACCTAACACAAACCTAACCGGTGTTGTCGTCTAAAATATTGATCGAATCCAGGTATAATTGACTGATTCGGTGTGGTACCATATTACTACGTGATCCAAATCAGAAAAAGCCCGGGTTCTGGCCAACAAGTATGCGAAAAATGCGAAAGTATGAGGCAGATGTTTGCAAATACCAGACCTAACCCAGACCTAACCGGTGTTATCCCCTAAAATATTGATCGAAACCAGGTTTTATTGACTATTTCAGTGTGGTACCACATTAATACGTGATGCTATCCATAAAAAGTCCCAGGATCTGCCCAACAAGTTTGAGAAAAATGCGAAAGTATGTGGCAGATGATTGCAAATACCAGAACATACCCAGACATAACGGGCGTTATCCTCCAAAATATTACTCGGACCCAGGTTTAATTGACTGCTTCAGTGTGGTACTACATTAGTACGTGATCCAAATCAGAAAAAGCCCACGATCTGGCCACCAAGAATGTGCAAAATGCGAAAGTATGAGGCAGATGTTTGCAAATACCAGACCCAACCCAGATCTAACCGGTGTTATCCCCTAAAGTATTGATCGAAACCAGGTTTTATTGATTATTTCAGTGTGGTACCACATTAATACGTGATGCTATCCAGAAAAAGACCCAGGATCTGGCCAACAAGTATGCGAAAGTTGCGAAAGTATGAGGCAGACGTTTGTAAATACCAGACCTAACCCAGACCTAACCGGTGCTATCCCCTAAAATATTGATCGAAACCAGGTTTTATTGATTATTTCAGTGTGGTTCCACATTAATACGTGATGCTATCCAGAAAAAGACCCAGGATCTGGCCAACAAGTATGCGAAAGGTGCGAATGTATGAGGCAGGTGATTGCAAATACCAGACGCAACCCAGGCCTAACCGGTGTCAGCCTCTACAATCTTGATCGAATCCAGGTTGAATTGACTATGTCGGTGTGGCACCACATTAATACGTGATCCTAACCGGAAAAAAATCCAGGATATGGCCAACAAGTTTGAGAAAAATGCGAAAGTATGCGGCAGATGATTGCAAATACCAGAACATACCCAGACCTAACCGGTGTTATCCTCTAAAATATTAATCGGAATCAGATTTAATTGACTGTTACAGTGTGGTACCACATTACTACGTGATCCAAACCAGAAAGAGCCAACGATCTGGCCATTCAAGAATGCGAAAAATGCGAAAGTATGAGCTAGATGATGACAAATACCAGATCTAACCCAGGCATAACCGGCGTTATCCTTTAAAATATTAATCGTAACCAGGTTTAATTGACTGTTTCGATGTGGAACCACATATCTACGGGATCCAAACCAGGAAAAACCCAGGATCTGGCCATTCAAGTATGCGAAAAATGCGAGAGTATGAGGAAGATGATTGCAATTACCAGACGTAACCCAGACCTAACCGGTGTTATCCTCTGAAATATTGATCGAAACCAGGATTAGTTGACTGTTACAGTGTGGTACCACATTACTACGTGATCCAAATCAGAAAAAGCCCAGGATCTGGGCAACAAGTATGCGAAAAATGCGAAAGTATGAGGCAGATGATTGTATATACCAGTCGTAGCCCAGATCTAACCGGTGTTATCCCCTAAAATATTGATCGAAACCAGGTTTTATTGACTATTTCAGTGTGGTACCACATTAATACGTGATGCTATCCAGAAAAAGTCCCAGGATCTGCCCAACAAGTATGCGAAAGATGCGGAAGTATGAGGCAGATGTTTGCAAATACCAGACCTAACACAAACCTTACCGGTGTCAGCCGCTACAATATTCATCGAATCCAGGTTGAATTGACTATTTCAGTGTGGGACCACATTAACACGTGATCCTAAGCAGAAAAAAACCCAGGATATGGCCAACAAGTTTGCGAAAAATGCGAAAGTATGAGGCAGATAATTGTAAATACCAGACGTAACTCAGATCTAACCGGTGTTATTCCCTAAGGTATTGATCGAAACCAGGTTTTATTGATTATTTCAGTGTGGTACCACATTAATACGTGATCCAAATCAGAAAAAGCCCAGGATCTGGGCAACAAGTATGCGAAAAATGCGAAAGTATGAGGCAGATGATTGCATATACCAGTCGTAACCCAGATCTCAGCGGTGTTATCCCCTAAAATATTGATCGAAACCAGGTTTTATTGATTATTTCAGTGTGGTACCACATTAATACGTGATGCTATCCAGAAAAAGACCCAGGATCTGGCCAACAAGTATGCGAAAGTTGCGAAAGTATGAGGCAGACGTTTGTAAATACCAGACCTAACCCAGACCTAACCGGTGTTATCCCCTAAAATATTGATCGAAACCAGGTTTTATTGATTATTTCAGTGTGGTTCCACATTAATACGTGATGCTATCCAGAAAAAGACCCAGGATCCGGCCAACAAGTATGCGAAAGTTGCGAATGTATGAGGCAGGTGATTGCAAATACCAGACGCAACCCCGACCTAACCGGTGTCAGCCTCTACAATATTGATTGTATCCAGGTTGAATTGACTATATCAGTGTGGCACCACATTAATACGTGATCCTAACCAGAAAAAGACCCAGGATATGGCCAACAAGTTTGAGAAAAATGCGAAAGTATGCGGCAGATGATTGCAAATACCAGAACATACCCAGACATAACGGGCGTTATCCTCCAAAATATTACTCGGACACAGGTTTAATTGACTGCTTCAGTGTGGTACTACAATAGTACGTGATCCAAATCAGAAAAAGCCCACGATCTGGCCACCAAGAATGTGCAAAATGCGAAAGTATGAGGCAGATGTTTGCAAATACCAGACCCAACCCAGATCTAACCGGTGTTATCCCCTAAAGTATTGATCGAAACCAGGTTTTATTGATTATTTCAGTGTGGTACCACGTTAATACGTGATGCTATCCAGAAAAAGACCCAGGATCTGGCCAACAAGTATGCAAAAGTTGCGAAAGTATGAGGCAGACGTTTGTAAATACCAGACGCAACCCAGACATAACCGGCGTTATCCTCTAAAATATTAATCGGAACCAGATTTAATTGACTGTTACAGTGTGGTACCACAATACTACATGATCTAAACCAGAAAGAGCCCATGATCTGGCCATTCAGGTATGCGAAAAATGCGAAAGTATGAGGTAGATGTTTGCAAATACCAGACCTAACACAAACCTTACCGGTGTCAGCCTCTACAATATTCATCGAATCCAGGTTGAATTGACTATTTCAGTGTGGGACCACATTAACACGTGATCGTAAGCAGAAAAAAACCCAGGATATGGCCAACAAGTTTGCGAAAAATGCGAAAGTATGAGGCAGATAATTGTAAATACCAGACGTAACCCAGACCTAACCGGTGTTATCCTCTGAAATATTGATCGAAACCAGGATTAGTTGACTGTTACAGTGTGGTACCACATTACTACGTGATCCAAATCAGAAAAAAACCCAGGATATGGCCAACAAGTTTGAGAAAAATGCGAAAGTATGCGGCAGATGATTGCAAATACCAGAACATACCCAGACATTACCGGCGTTATCCTCCAAAATATTACTCGGACCCAGGTTTAATTGACTGCTTCAGTGTGGTACTACATTAGTACGTGATCCAAATCAGAGAAAGCCCACGATCTGGCCACCAAGAATGTGCAAAATGCGAAAGTATGAGGCAGATGTTTGCAAATACCAGATCTAACCCAGGCGTAACCGGCGTTCTCCACTAAAATATTAATCGGAACCAGGTTTTATTGACTATTTCAGTGTGGTTCCACATTAATACGTGATGCTATCCAGAAAAAGATCCAGGATCTGGCCAACAAGTATGCGAAAGATGCGAATGTATGAGGCAGATGATTGCAAATGCCAGACGCAACCCCGACCTAACCGGTGTCAGCCTCTATAATATTGATTGAATCCAGGTTGAATTGACTATATCAGTGTGGCACCACATTAATACGTGATCCTAACCAGAAAAAAACCCAGGATATGGCCAACAAGTTTGAGAAAAATGCGAAAGTATGCGGCAGATGATTGCAAATACCAGAACATACCCAGACATTACCGGCGTTATCCTCCAAAATATAACTCGGACCCAGGTTTAATTGACTGCTTCAGTGTGGTACTACATTAGTACGTGATCCAAATCAGAGAAAGCCGACGATCTGGCCACCAAGAATTTGCAAAATGCGAAAGTATGAGGCAGATGTTTGCAAATACCAGACCCAACCCAGATCTAACCGGTGTTATCCCCTAAATTATTGATCGAAACCAGGTTTTATTGATTATTTCAGTGTGGTACCACATTAATACGTGATGCTATCCAGAAAAAGACTCAGGATCTGGCCAACAAGTATGCGAAAGGTGCGAATGTATGAGGCAGATGACTGCAAATACCAGACGCAACCCAGACCTAACCGGTGTCAGCCTCCACAATATTGAACGAATCCAGGTTGAATTGACTATTTCAGTGTGGCACCACATTAATACGTGATCCTAACCAGAAAAAAACCCAGGATAAGGCCAACAAGTATGCGAAAGATGCGAATGTATCAGGCAGAAGATTGCAAATACCAGACGCAACCCAGACATAACCGGCGTTATCCTGTAAAATAATAATCGGAACCAGATTTAATTGACTGTTACTGTGTGGTAACACAATACTACGTGATCTAAACAAGAGAGAGCCCACGATCTGGCCATTCAGGTATGCGAAAAATGCGAAAGTATGAGCTAGATGATGGCAAATACCAGATCTAACCCAGGCGTAACCGGCGTTCTCCACTAAAATATTAATCGGAACCAGGTTTTATTGACTATTTCAGTGTGGTACCAAGTTAATACGTGATCCTAACCAGAAAAAGCCCGGGTTCTGGCCAACAAGTATGCGAAAAATACGAATGTATGAGCCAGATCATTGCAAATACCAGACCTAACCCAGACCTAGCCGGTGTTATCCCCTAAAATATTGATCGAAACCAGGTTTTATTAACTATTTCAGTGTGGTACAACATTAATACGTGATGTTATCCAGAAAAAGTCCCAGGAACTGGCCAACAAGTATGCGAAAGTTGCGAAAGTATGAGGCAGACGTTTGTAAATACCTGACCTAACCCAGACCTAACCGGTGTTATCCCCTAAAATATTGATCGAAACCAGGTTTTATTGATTATTTCAGTGTGGTTCCACATTAATACGTGATCCTAAGCAGAAAAAGACCCAGGATCTGGCCAACAAGTATGCGAAAGTTGCGAAAGTATGAGGCAGACGTTTGTAAATACCAGACCTAACCCAGACCTAACCGGTGTTATCCCCTAAGGTATTGATCGAAACCAGGTTTTATTGATTATTTCAGTGTGGTACCACATTAATACGTGATGCTATCCAGAAAAAGACCCAGGATCTGGCCAACAAGTATGCGAAAGTTGCGAAAGTATGAGGCAGACGTTTGTAAATACCAGACCTAACCCAGACCTAACCGGTGTTATCCCCTAAGGTATTGATCGAAACCAGGTTTTATTGATTATTTCAGTGTGGTACCACATTAATACGTGATGCTATCCAGAAAAAGACCCAGGATCTGGCCAACAAGTATGCGAAAGTTGCGAAAGTATGAGGCAGACGTTTGTAAATACCAGACCTAACCCAGACCTAACCGGTGTTATCCCCTAAGGTATTGATCGAAACCAGGTTTTATTGATTATTTCAGTGTGGTACCACATTAATACGTGATGCTATCCAGAAAAAGACCCAGGATCTGGCCAACAAGTATGCGAAAGATGCAAATGTATGAGGCAGATGATTGCAAATACCAGTCGTAACCCAGATCTAACTGGTGTTATCCCCTAAAATATTGATCGAAACCAGGTTTTATTGACTATTTCAGTGTGGTACCACATTAGTACGTGATGCTATCCAGAAAAAGTCCCAGGATCTGCCCAGGAAGTATGCGAAAGATGCGAAAGTATGAGGCTGTTGTTTGCAAATACCAGACCTAACACAAACCTTACCGGTGTCAGCCTCCACAATATTGAACGAATCCAGGTTGAATTGACTATTTCAGTGTGGCACCACATTAATACGTGATCCTAACCAGAAAAAAAACCCAGGATAAGGCCAACAAGTATGCGAAAGATGCGAATGTATCAGGCAGAAGATTGCAAATACCAGACGCAACCCAGACCTAACCGGAGTTATCCTCAAAAATATTAATCGGAATCAGATTTAATTGACTGTTACAGTGTGGTACCACATTACTACGTGATCCAAACCAGAAAGAGCCAACGATCTGGCCATTCAAGTATGCGAAAACTGCGAAAGTATGAGCTAGATGATGGCAAATACCAGATCTAACCCAGGCATAACCGGCGTTATCCTTTAAAATATTAATCGTAACCAGGTTTAATTGACTGTTTCGATGTGGAACCACATATCTACGGGATCCAAACCAGGAAAAACCCAGGATCTGGCCATTCAAGTATGCGAAAAATGCGAAAGTATGAGGAAGATGATTGCAATTACCAGACGTAAACCAGACCTAACCGGTGTTATCCTCCGAAATATTGATCGAAACCAGGATTAGTTGACTGTTACATTGTGGTACCACATTACTACGTGATCCAAATCAGAAAAAGCCCAGGATCTGGGCAACAAGTATGCGAGAAATGCTAAAGTATGAGGCAGATGATTGCATATACCAGTCGTAACCCAGATCTAACTGGTGTTATCCCCTAAAATATTGATCGAAACCAGGTTGTATTGACTATTTCAGTGTGGTACCACATTAATACGTGATGCTATCCAGAAAAAGTCCCAGGATCTGCCCAAGAAGTATGCGAAAGATGCGAAAGTATGAGGCAGATGTTTGCAAATACCAGACCTAACACAAGCCTTACCGGTGTCAGCTTCTACAATATTCATCGAATCCAGGTTGAATTGACTATTTCAGTGTGGGACCACATTAGTACGTGATCCTAAGCAGAAAAAAACCCAGGATATGGCCAACAAGTTTGAGAAAAATGCGAAAGTATGCGGCAGATGATTGCAAATACCAGAACATACCCAGACATAACGGGCGTTATCCTCCAAAATATTACTCGGACCCAGGTTTAATTGACTGCTTCAGTGTGGTACTACATTAGTACGTGATCCAAATCAGAAAAAGCCCACGATCTGGCCACCAAGAATGTGCAAAATGCGAAAGTATGAGGCAGATGTTTGCAAATACCAGACCTAACCCAGATCTAACCTGTGTTACCCCCTAAGGTATTGATCGAAACCAGGTTTTATTGATTATTTCAGTGTGGTAACACATTAATACGTGATGCTATCCAGAAAAAGACCCAGGATCTGGCCAACAAGTATGCGAAAGTTGCGAGAGTATGAGGCAGACGTTTGTAAATACCAGACCTAACCCAGACCTAACCGGTGCTATCCCCTAAAATATTGATCGAAACCAGGTTGAATTGACTATGTCGGTGTGGCACCACATTAATACGTGATCCTAACCGGAAAAAAATCCAGGATATGGCCAACAAGTTTGAGAAAAATGCGAAAGTATGCGGCAGATGATTGCAAATACCAGAACATACCCAGACCTAACCGGAGTTATCCTCTAAAATATTAATCGGAATCAGATTTAATTGACTGTTACAGTGTGGTACCACATTACTACGTGATCCAAACCAGAAAGAGCCAACGATCTGGCCATTCAAGAATGCGAAAAATGCGAAAGTATGAGCTAGATGATGACAAATACCAGATCTAACCCAGGCATAACCGGCGTTATCCTTTAAAATATTAATCGTAACCAGGTTTAATTGACTGTTTCGATGAGGAACCACATATCTACGGGATCCAAACCAGGAAAAACCCAGGATCTGGCCATTGAAGTATGCGAAAAATGCGAGAGTATGAGGAAGATGATTGCAATTACCAGACGTAACCCAGACCTAACCGGTGTTATCCTCTGAAATATTGATCGAAACCAGGATTAGTTGACTGTTACAGTGTGGTACCACATTACTACGTGATCCAAATCAGAAAAAGCCCAGGATCTGGGCAACAAGTATGCGAAAAATGCGAAAGTATGAGGCAGATGATTGTATATACCAGTCGTAGCCCAGATCTAACCGGTGTTATCCCCTAAAATATTGATCGAAACCAGGTTTTATTGACTATTTCAGTGTGGTACCACATTAATACGTGATGCTATCCAGAAAAAGTCCCAGGATCTGCCCAACAAGTATGCGAAAGATGCGGAAGTATGAGGCAGATGTTTGCAAATACCAGACCTAACACAAACCTTACCGGTGTCAGCCGCTACAATATTCATCGAATCCAGGTTGAATTGACTATTTCAGTGTGGGACCACATTAACACGTGATCCTAAGCAGAAAAAAACCCAGGATATGGCCAACAAGTTTGCGAAAAATGCGAAAGTATGAGGCAGATAATTGTAAATACCAGACGTAACTCAGATCTAACCGGTGTTATTCCCTAAGGTATTGATCGAAACCAGGTTTTATTGATTATTTCAGTGTGGTACCACATTAATACGTGATGCTATCCAGAAAAAGACCCAGGATCTGGCCAACAAGTATGCGAAAAATGCGAAAGTATGAGGCAGATGTTTGCAAATACCAGACCTAACCCAGATCTAACCGGTGTTATCCCCTGAGGTATTGATCGAAACCAGGTTTTATTGATTATTTCAGTGTGGTACCACATTAATACGTGATGCTATCCAGAAAAAGACCCAGGATCTGGCCAACAAGTATGCGAAAGTTGCGAAAGTATGAGGCAGACGTTTGTAAATACCAGACCTAACCCAGACCTAACCGGTGTTATCCCCTAAAATATTGATCGAAACCAGGTTTTATTGATTATTTCAGTGTGGTTCCACATTAATACGTGATGCTATCCAGAAAAAGACCCAGGATCCGGCCAACAAGTATGCGAAAGATGCGAATGTATGAGGCAGGTGATTGCAAATACCAGACGCAACCCCGACCTAACCGGTGTCAGCCTCTACAATATTGATTGTATCCAGGTTGAATTGACTATATCAGTGTGGCACCACATTAATACGTGATCCTAACCAGAAAAAGACCCAGGATATGGCCAACAAGTTTGAGAAAAATGCGAAAGTATGCGGCAGATGATTGCAAATACCAGAACATACCCAGACATAACGGGCGTTATCCTCCAAAATATTACTCGGACACAGGTTTAATTGACTGCTTCAGTGTGGTACTACAATAGTACGTGATCCAAATCAGAAAAAGCCCACGATCTGGCCACCAAGAATGTGCAAAATGCGAAAGTATGAGGCAGATGTTTGCAAATACCAGACCCAACCCAGATCTAACCGGTGTTATCCCCTAAAGTATTGATCGAAACCAGGTTTTATTGATTATTTCAGTGTGGTACCACGTTAATACGTGATGCTATCCAGAAAAAGACCCAGGATCTGGCCAACAAGTATGCAAAAGTTGCGAAAGTATGAGGCAGACGTTTGTAAATACCAGACGCAACCCAGACATAACCGGCGTTATCCTGTAAAATAATAATCGGAACCAGATTTAATTGACTGTTACTGTGTGGTACCACAATACTACGTGATCTAAACCAGAAAGAGCCCACGATCTGGCCATTCAGGTATGCGAAAAATGCGAAAGTATGAGCTAGATGATGGCAAATACCAGATCTAACCCAGGCGTAACCGGCGTTCTCCACTAAAATATTAATCGGAACCAGGTTTTATTGACTATTTCAGTGTGGTACCAAGTTAATACGTGATCCTAACCAGAAAAAGCCCGGGTTCTGGCCAACAAGTATGCGAAAAATACGAATGTATGAGCCAGATCATTGCAAATACCAGACCTAACCCAGACCTAGCCGGTGTTATCCCCTAAAATATTGATCGAAACCAGGTTTTATTAACTATTTCAGTGTGGTACAACATTAATACGTGATGTTATCCAGAAAAAGTCCCAGGAACTGGCCAACAAGTATGCGAAAGTTGCGAAAGTATGAGGCAGACGTTTGTAAATACCTGACCTAACCCAGACCTAACCGGTGTTATCCCCTAAAATATTGATCGAAACCAGGTTTTATTGATTATTTCAGTGTGGTTCCACATTAATACGTGATCCTAAGCAGAAAAAAACCCAGGATATGGCCAACAAGTTTGCGAAAAATGCGAAAGTATGAGGCAGATAATTGCAAATACCAGACCTAACCCAGACATAACGGGTGTTATCCTCCAAAATATTACTCGGAACCGGGTTTAATTGACTGCTTCAGTGTGGTACTACATTAGCACGTGATCCAAATCAGAAAAAGCCCACGATCTGGCCACCAAGTATGTGAAAAATGCGAAAGTATGAGGCAGATGTTTGCAAATACCAGACCTAACCCAGATCTAACCGGTGTTATCCCCTAAGGTATTGATCGAAACCAGGTTTTATTGATTATTTCAGTGTGGTACCACATTAATACGTGATGCTATCCAGAAAAAGACCCAGGATCTGGCCAACAAGTATGCGAAAGTTGCGAAAGTATGAGGCAGACGTTTGTAAATACCAGACCTAACCCAGACCTAACCGGTGTTATCCCCTAAGGTATTGATCGAAATCCAGGTTTTATTGATTATTTCAGTGTGGTACCACATTAGTACGTGATGCTATCCAGAAAAAGACCCAGGATCTGCCCAAGAAGTATGCGAAAGATGCGAAAGTATGAGGCAGATGTTTGCAAATACCAGACCTAACACAAACCTTACCGGTGTCAGCCTCCACAATATTGAACGAATCCAGGTTGAATTGACTATTTCAGTGTGGCACCACATTAATACGTGATCCTAACCAGAAAAAAACCCAGGATAAGGCCAACAAGTATGCGAAAGATGCGAATGTATCAGGCAGAAGATTGCAAATACCAGACGCAACCCAGACCTAACCGGAGTTATCCTCAAAAATATTAATCGGAATCAGATTTAATTGACTGTTACAGTGTGGTACCACATTACTACGTGATCCAAACCAGAAAGAGCCAACGATCTGGCCATTCAAGTATGCGAAAACTGCGAAAGTATGAGCTAGATGATGGCAAATACCAGATCTAACCCAGGCATAACCGGCGTTATCCTTTAAAATATTAATCGTAACCAGGTTTAATTGACTGTTTCGATGTGGAACCACATATCTACGGGATCCAAACCAGGAAAAACCCAGGATCTGGCCATTCAAGTATGCGAAAAATGCGAAAGTATGAGGAAGATGATTGCAATTACCAGACGTAACCCAGACCTAGCCGGTGTTATCCTCTGAAATATTGATCGAAACCAGGATTAGTTGACTGTTACATTGTGGTACCACATTACTACGTGATCCAAATCAGAAAAAGCCCAGGATCTGGGCAACAAGTATGCGAGAAATGCTAAAGTATGAGGCAGATGATTGCATATACCAGTCGTAACCCAGATCTAACTGGTGTTATCCCCTAAAATATTGATCGAAACCAGGTTTTATTGACTATTTCAGTGTGGTACCACATTAATACGTGATGCTATCCAGAAAAAGTCCCAGGATCTGCCCAAGAAGTATGCGAAAGATGCGAAAGTATGAGGCAGATGTTTGCAAATACCAGACCTAACACAAGCCTTACCGGTGTCAGCCTCTACAATATTCATCGAATCCAGGTTGAATTGACTATTTCAGTGTGGGACCACATTAGTACGTGATCCTAAGCAGAAAAAAACCCAGGATATGGCCAACAAGTTTGCGAAAAATGCGAAAGTACGAGGCAGATAATTGCAAATACCAGACGTAACCCAGACCTAACCGGTGTTATCCTCTGAAATATTGATCGAAACCAGGATTAGTTGACTGTTACAGTGTGGTACCACATTACTACGTCATCCAAATCAGAAAAAGCCCAGGATCTGGGCAACAAGTATGCGAAAAATGCGAAAGTATGAGCTAGATGATGGCAAATACCACATCTAACCCAGGCATAACCGGCGTTATCCTTTAAAATATTAATCGTAACCAGGTTTAATTGACTGTTTCGATGTGGAACCACATATCTACGGGATCCAAACCAGGAAAAACCCAGGATCTGGCCATTCAAGTATGCGAAAAATGCGAAAGTATGAGGAAGATGATTGCAATTACCAGACGTAACCCAGACCTAACCGGTGTTAACCTCTGAAATATTGATCGAAACCAGGATTAGTTGACTATCACAGTGTGGTACCACATTACTACCTGATCCAAACCAGGAAAAACCCAGGATCTGGCCATTCAAGTATGCGAAAAATGCGAAAGTATGAGGAAGATGATTGCAATTACCAGACGTAACCCAGACCTAACCGGTGTTATCCTCTGAAATATTGATCGAGACCAGGATTAGTTGACTGTTACAGTGTGGTACCACATTAGTACGTGATGCTATCCAGAAAAAGGCCCAGGATCTGGCCAACAAGTATGCGAAAGATGCCAAAGTATGAGCTAGATGATGGCAAATGCCAGACCTAACCCAGACATAACCGGCGTTATCCTCCAAAATATTACTCGGAACCACGTTTAATTGACTGTTTTAGTGTGGCACCACATTAATACGTGATCCTAAGCAGAAAAAAACCCAGGATATGGCCAACAAGTTTGCGAAAAATGCGAAAGTATGAGGCAGATAATTACAAATACCAGACGTAACCCAGACATAACCGGTGTTATCCTCTGAAATATTGATCGGAACCAGGTTTTATGGACTACTTCTGTGTGGTGCAACATTAGGACGTGATAATAACCAGAAAAAAACCCAGGATCTGGCCAACAAGTATGCGAAAAATGCGAATGTATGAGGCAGATGATTGCAAATACCAGATCTAACCCAGGCATAACCGGCGTTATCCTTTAAAATATTAATCGTAACCAGGCTTAATTGACTGTTTCGATGTGGAACCACATATCTACGCGATCCAAACCAGGAAAAACCCAGGATCTGGCCATTCAAGTATGCGAAAAATGCGAAAGTATGAGGAAGATGATTGCAATTACCAGACGCAACCCAGACCTAACCGGTGTTATCCTCTGAAATATTGATCGAGACCAGGATTAGTTGACTGTTACAGTGTGGTACCACATTACTACGTCATCCAAATCAGAAAAAGCCCAGGATCTGGGCAACAAGTATGCCAGAAATGCTAAAGTATGAGGCAGATAATTGCAAATACCAGACGTAACCCAGACCTAACCGGTGTTATCCTCTGAAATATTGATCGAGACCAGGATTAGTTGACTGTTACAGTGTGGTACCACATTACTACGTGATCCAAATCAGAAAAAGCCCAGGATCTGGGCAACAAGTATGCGAAAAATGCGAAAGTATGAGGCAGATGATTGCATATACCAGTCGTAACATAGACCTAACCGGTGTTATCCTCTGAAATATTGTTCGAAACCAGGTTTACTTGACTGTTTCAGTGTTGTACCACATGAATACGTGATCCTGACCAGAAAAAAACCCAGGACCTGGCCAACAAGTATGCGAAAGGTGCGGAAGTATCAGGCAGATGACTGCAAATACCAGATATAACCCAGGCAAAACCGGTGTTGTCCTCTAAAATATTGATCGAATCCAGGTTTAATTGACTATTTCAGCGTGGTACCACATTAACACGTGACCCTAACCAGAAAAAAACCCAGGATCTGGCCAACAAGTATGCGAAAGATGCCAAAGTATGAGCTAGATGATTGCAAATACCAGAACTAACCCAGACATAACCGGCATTATCCTCTAAAATATTAACCGGAACCAGGTTTAATTGACTGTTTCGGTGTGGTACCACATTACTGCGTGACGCAAGTCAGAAAATGCCCAGGATCTGGCCAACAAGTATGCAAAAAATGCGAAAATATGAGGAAGATGATTGCAAATACCAGACGTAACCCAGTCCTAACCGGTGTTATCCGCTGAAATATTGTCCGAAACCAGGTTTACTTGACTGTTTCAGTGTGGTGCCACATTAATACGTAATCCCAACCAGAAAAAAAACCCAGGACCTGGCCAACAAGTATGCGAAAGGTGCGGAAGTATCAGGCAGATGACTGCAAATACCAGATATAACCCAGGCATAACCGGTGTTGTCCTCTAAAATATTGATCGAATCCAGGTTTAATTGTCTATTTCAGTGTGGTACCACATTAATACGTGATCCTAACCAGAAAAAAACCCAGGATCTGGCCAACAAGTATGCGAAAAATGCGAAAGTATGAGCCCGATGATTGCAAATACCAGACCTAACACAAACCTAACCGGTGTTGTCCTCTAAAATATTGATCGAATCCAGGTTTAATTGACTCTTTCAGTGTGGTACCACATTAATACGAGATCCTAACCAGAAAAAAACCCAGGATCTGGCCAACAAGTATGCGAAAAATGCGAAAGTATCAGGCAGATGACTGCAAATACCAGGCGCAACCCAGACCTAACCGGTGTCAGCCTCTACAATATTCATCGAATCCAGCTTGAATTAACTATTTCAGTGTGGGACCACATTAACACGTGACCCTAACCAGAAAAAGATCCAGGATCTGGCCAACAAGTATGCGAAAGATGCCAAAGTATGAGCTAGATGATTCCAAATACCAGAACTAGCCCAGACATAACCGGCATTATCCTATAAAATATTAACCGGAACCAGATTTAATTGACTGTTTCGGTGTGGTACCACATTACTACGTGACGCAAGTCGGAAAATGCCCAGGATCTGGCCAACAAGTATGCAAAAAATGCGAAAATATGAGGAAGATGATTGCAAATACCAGACGTAACCCAGTCCTAACCGGAGTTATCCTCTAAAATATTGATCGAGACCAGGTTTTATTGACTATTTCAGTGTGTTACCACATTAGTACGTGATGCTATCCAGAAAAAAACCCAGGATCTGGCCATTCAAGTATGCGAAATATGCGAAAGTATGAGCTAGATGATGGCAAATACCAGAACTAACCCAGACATAACCGGCGTTATCCTCTAAAATATTAATCGGAACCAGGTTTTATTGACTACTTCTTGTGCTACAACATTAGTACGTGATCCTAACCAGAAAAAAACCCAGGATCTGGCCAACAAGTATGCAAAGATGCCAAAGTATGAGCTTGATGATGGCAAATACCAGAACTAACCCAGACATAACCGGCGTTATCCTCCAAAATATTACTCGGAACCACGTTTAATTGACTGTTTTAGTGTGGTACCACATTAGTACGTGGTCCAAATCAGAAATAGCCCAGGATCTGGCCAACATGTTTGCCAAAAATGCGAAAATATGAGGAAGATAATTGCAAATACCAGACGTAACACAGACCTAACCGGTGTTAACTTCTGAAATATTGATCGAAACCAGGATTAGTTGACTGTTACAGTGTGGTACCACATTACTACGCGACCCAAGTCAGAAAAAGCCTAGGATCTGGCCAACAAGTATGCGAAAAATGCAAAAATATGAGGAAGATGATTGCAAATACCAGACGTAACCCAGTCCTAACAGGAGTTATCCTCTAAAATATTAATCGGAACCAGGTTTTATTGACTACTTCTGTGTGGTACAACATTAGTACGTGATCCTAACCAGAAAAAAACCTAGGATCTGGCCAACAAGTATGCGAAAGATGCGAAAGTATGAGGCAGATTTTTGCAAATACCAGCCCTAACACAAACCTAACCGGTGTTGTCCTCTAAAATATTGATCGAATCCAGGTTCAATTGACTGATTCGGTGTGGTACCATATTACTACGTGATCCAAATCAGAAAAAGCCCGGGTTCTGGCCAACAAGTATGTGAAAAATACGAATGTATGAGCCAGATCATTGCAAATACCAGACCTAACCCAGACATAACCGGCGTTATCCTCTACAATATTCATCGAATCCAGGTTGAATTGTCTATTTCAGTGTGGCACCACATTAATACGTGATCCTAAGCTGAAAAAAACCCAGGATATGGCCTACATGTTTGCGAAAAATGCGAAAGTATGAGGCAGATAATTGCAAATACCAGACGTAACCCAGACCTAACCGGTGTTATCCACTGAAATATTGATCGAATCCAGGATTAGTTGACCGTTACAGTGTGGTACCACATTACTACGTGATCCAAATCAGAAAAAGCCCAGGATCTGGTCAACAAGTTTGCGAAAAATGCGAAAGTATGAGGCAGATGATTGCATATACCAGTCGTAACACAGACCTAACCGGCGTTATACTCTAAAATATTAATCGGAACCAGGTTTTATGGACTACTTCTGTGTGGTGCAACATTAGGACGTGATAATAACCAGAAAAAAACCCAGGATCTGGCCAACAAGTATGCGAAAAATGCGAAAGTATGAGCCAGATGATTGCAAATACCAGACCTAACACAAACCTAACCGGTGTTGTCCTCTAAAATATTGATCGAATCCAGGTTTAATTGACTATTTCAGTGTGGTACCACATTAATACGTGATCCTAACCAGAAAAAAACCCAGGATCTGGCCAACAAGTTTGCGTAAAATGCGAAAGTATGAGGCAGATAATTGCAAATACCAGACGTAACCCAGACCTAACCGGTGTTATCCTTTAAAATATTAATCGTAACCAGGCTTAATTGACTGTTTCGATGTGGAACCACATATCTACGCGATCCAAACCAGGAAAACCCCAGGATCTGGCCATTCAAGTATGCGAAAAAAGCGAAAGTATGAGGAAGATGATTGCAATTACCAGACGTAACCCAGATCTTACCGGTGTTATCCTCTGAAATATTGATCGAAACCAGGATTAGTTGACTGTTTCAGTGTGGTACCACATACTACGTGATCCAAACCAGAAAAACCCCAGGATCTGGCCAACAAATATGCGAGAAATACGAAAGTATGGGCCAGATGATTGCGAATACCAGACGTAACCCAGATCTAACCGGTGTTATCTCCTAAAATATTGATCGAAACCAGGTTTTATTGACTATTTCAGTGTGGTACCACATTAATACGTGATGCTATCCAGAAAAACACCCAGGATATGGTCAACAAGTATGCGAAAAATGCGAATGTATGAGGCAGATGATTGCAAATACCAGATCTAGCCCAAGCATAACCGGCGTTATCCTTTAAAATATTAATCGTAACCAGGCTTAATTGACTGTTTCGATGTGGAACCACATATCTACGCGATCCAAACCAGGAAAGCCCAGGATCTGGCCATTCAAGTATGCGAAAAATGCGAAAGTATGAGGAAGATGATTGCAATTACCAGACGTAACCCAGACCTAACCGGTGTTGTCCTCTAAAATATTGATCGAATCCAGGTTTAATTGACTATTTCAGTGTGGTACCACATTAATACGTGATCCTAACCAGAAAAAAACGCAGGATCTGGCCAACAAGTTTGCGAAAAATGCGAAAGTATGAGGCAGATGATTGCAAATACCAGATCTAACCCAGGCATAACCGGCGATATCCTTTAAAATATTAATCGTAACCAGGCTTAATTGACTGTTTCGATGTGGAACCACATATCTACGCGATCCAAACCAGGAAAACCCAGGATCTGGCCATTCAAGTATGCGAAAAATGCGAAAGTATGAGGAAGATGACTGCAAATACCAGATCTAACCCAGGCATAACCGGTGTTGTCCTCTAAAATATTGATCGAATCCAGGTTTAATTGACTCTTTCAGTGTGGTACCACATTAATACGAGATCCTAACCAGAAAAAAACCCAGGATCTGGCCAACAAGTATGCGAAAAATGCGAAAGTATCAGGCAGATAATTGCAAATATCAGACGCAACCCAGACCTAACCTGTGTTATCCTCTGAAATATTGGTCGAAACCAGGATTAGTTGACTGTTACAGTGTGGTACCACATTACTACGTGATCCAAATCAGATAAAGCCAAGGATCTGGCCAACAAATATGCGAAAAATGCGAAAGTATCAGGCAGATAATTGCAAATACCAGGCGCAACCCAGACCTAACCGGCGTTATCCTCTAAAATATTAATCGGAACCGGGTTTTATGGACTACTTCTGTGTGGTGCAACATTAGGACGTGATAATAACCAGAAAAAAACCCAGGATCTGGCCAACAAGTATGCGAAAGTTGCGAAAGTATGAGGCAGATGATTGCAAATACCAGATCTAACCCAGGCATAACCGGCGTTATCCTTTAAAATATTAATCGTAACCAGGCTTAATTGACTGTTTCGATGTGGTACCACATACTACGTGATCCAAACCAGAAAAACCCCAGGATCTGGCCAACAAATAAGCGAAAAATACGAAAGTATGAGCCAGATGATTGCGAATACCGGACGTAACCCAGATCTAACCGGTGTTATCTCCTAAAATACTGATCGAAACCAGGTTTTATTGACTATTTCAGTGTGGTACCACATTAGTACGTGATGCTATCCAGAAAAAGTCCCAGGATCTGGCCAACAAGTATGCGAATGATGCGAAAGTATGAGGCAGATGTTTGCAAATACCAGACCTAACACAAACCTTACCGTTGTCAGCCTCTACAATATTCATCGAGTCCAGGTTGAATTGACTATTTCAGTGTGGGGCCACATTAATACGTGATCGTAAGCAGAAAAAACCCAGGATATGGCCAACAAGTTTGCGAAAAATGCGAAAGTATGAGGCAGATAATTGCAGGTACCAGACGCAACCCAGACCTAGCCTGTGTTATCCTCTGAAATATTGATCGAAACCAGGATTAGTTGACTGTTACAGTGTGGTACCACATTACTACGTGATCCAAATCAGAAAAAGCCAAGGATCTGGCCAACAAATATGCGAAAAATGCGAAAGTTGTGAGGCAGATGATTGCATATACCAGTCGTAACATAGACCTAACCGGTGTTATCCTCTGAAATATTGTTCGAAACCAGGTTTACTTGACTGTTTCAGTGTGGTACCACATTAATACGTGATCCTAACCAGAAAAAAACCCAGGACCTGACCAACAAGTATGCGAAAGGTGCGGAAGTATCAGGCAGATGACTGGAAATACTAGACCTAACACAAACCTAACCGGTGTCAGCCTCTACAGTATTCATCGAATCCAGGTTGAATTAACTATTTCAGTGTGGGACCACATTAACACGTGACCCTAACCAGAAAAACACCCAGGATCTGGCAAACAAGTATGCGAAAGATGCCAAAGTATGAGCTAGATGATTGCAAATACCAGAACTAGCCCAGACATAACCGGCATTATCCTATAAAATATTAACCGGAACCAGGTTTAATTGACTGTTTCGGTGTGGTACCACATTACTACGTGACGCAAGTCGGAAAATGCCCAGGATCTGGCCAACAAGTATGCAAAAAATGCTAAAATATGGGGAAGATGATTGCAAATACCAGACGTAACGCAGTCCTAACCGGAGTTATCCTCTAAAATATTGATCGAGACCAGGTTTTATTGACTATTTCAGTGTGTTACCACATTAGTACGTGATGCTATCCAGAAAAAAACCCAGGATCTGGCCATTCAAGTATGCGAAATATGCCAAAGTATGAGCTTGATGATGGCAAATACCAGACCTAACCCAGACATAACCGGCGTTATCCTCCAAAATATACTCGGAACCACGTTTAATTGACTGTTTTAGTGTGGTACCACATTAGTACGTGACCCAAGTCAGAAAAAGCCCAGGATCTGGCCAACAAGTATGCGAAAAATGCGAAAATATGAGGAAGATGATTGCAAATACCAGACGTAACCCAGTCCTAACAGGAGTTATCCTCTAAAATGTTGATCGAAACCTGGTTCAATATACTGTTTCAGTGTGGCACCACATTAATACGTGATCCAAACCAGAAAAAGTTCGGGATCTGGCCAACAAATATGCGAAGGATGCGAACGTATGAGGCAGACGTTTGCAAATACCAGACCTAACCCAGACCTGACCGGTGTAATCCCCTAAAATATTCATCGAAACCAGGTTTTATTGACTATTTCAGTGTGGTACCACATAAGTACGTGATGCTATCCAGAAGAAGGCCCAGGATCTGGCCAACAAGTATGCGAAAGATGCCAAAGTATGAGCTAGATGATGGCAAATGCCAGACCCAACCCAGACATAACCGGCGTTATCCTCCAAAATATTACTCGGAACCAGGTTTTATTTACTATTTCAGTGTGGTACCAAGTTAATACGCGATCCTAACCAGAAAAAAACCCAGGATCAGGCCAAAAAGTATGCGAAAAATACGAAAGTATGAGCCAGATGATTGCGAATACCAGACGTAACCCTGACCTAACCGGTGTTATCCCCTAAAATATTGATCGAAACCAGGTTTTATTGACTATTTCAGTGTGGTACCACATTAATACGTGATGCTATCCAGAAAAAGTCCCAGGAACTGGCCAACAAATATGCGAAAGATGCGAATGTATGAGGCAGATAATTGCAAATACCAGACGTAACCCAGACCTAACCGGTGTTAACCTCTGAAATATTGATCGAAACCAGGATTAGTTGTCTATTACAGTGTGGTACCACATTACTACGTGATCCAAATCAGAAAAAAACCCAGGACCTGGCCAGCAAGTATGCGAAAGTTGCGGAAGTATCAGGCAGATGACTGCAAATACCAGACGCAACCGAGACCTAACCGGCGTTGTCCTCTAAAATATTAATCGGAACCAGGTTTTATTGCCTACTTCTGTGTGGTACAACATTAGTACGTGATCCTAACCAGAAAAAAACCTAGGATCTGGCCAACAAGTATGCGAAAGATGCGAAAGTATGAGGCAGATGATTGCAAATACCAGACCTAACACAAACCTAACCGGTGTTGTCCTCTAAAATATTGATCGAATCCAGGTTGAATTATCTATTTCTGTGTGGCACCACATTAATACGTGATCCTAAGCAGAAAAAAACCCAGGATATGGCCTACATGTTTGCGAAAAATGCGAAAGTATGAGGCAGGTAATTGCAAATACCAGACGTAACCCAGACCTAACCGGTGTTATCCACTGAAATATTGATCGAATCCAGGATTAGTTGACTGTTACAGTGTGGTACCACATTACTACGTGATCCAAATCAGAAAAAGCCCAGGATCTGGTCAACAAGTATGCGAAAAATGCGAAAGTATGAGGCAGATGATTGCATATACCAGTCGTAACACAGACCTAAGCGGCGTTATACTCGAAAATATTAATCGGAACCAGGTTTTATGGACTACTTCTGTGTGGTGCAACATTAGGACGTGATAATAACCAGAAAAAAACCCAGGATCTGGCCAACAAGTATGCGAAAAATGCGAAAGTATGAGCCAGATGATTGCAAATACCAGACCTAACACAAACCTAACCGGTGTTGTCCTCTAAAATATTGATCGAATCCAGGTTTAATAGACTATTTCAGTGTGGTACCACATTAATACGTGATCCTAACCAGAAAAAAACCCAGGATCTGCCCAACATGTTTGCGTAAAATGCGAAAATATGAGGCAGATAACTGCAAATACCAGACGTAACCCAGACCTAACCGGTGTTATCCTCTGAAATATTGATCGAAACCAGGTTTACTTGACTGTTTCAGTGTGGTACCACACTAATACGTGATCCTAACCAGAAAAAAACCCAGGACCTGGCCAACAAGTATGCGAAAGGTGCGGAAGTATCAGGCAGATGACTGCAAATACCAGACCTAACACAAACCCAACCGGTGTTGTCCTCTAAAATATTGATCGAATCCAGGTTTAATTGACTATTTCAGTGTGGTACCACATTAATACGTGATCCTAACCAGAAAAAAAACCCAGGACCTGGCCAACAAGTATGCGAAAGTTGCGAAAGTATCAGGCAGATGACTGCAAATACCAGGCGCAACCCAGACCTAACCGGCGTTATCCTCTAAAATATTAATCGGAACCAGGTTTTATGGACTACTTCTGTGTGGTGCAACATTAGGACGTGATAATAACCAGAAAAAAACCCAGGATCTGGCCAACAAGTATGCGAAAGATGCGAAAGTATGAGGCAGATGATTGCAAATACCAGATCTAACCCAGGCATAACCGGCGTTATCCATTAAAATATTAATCGTAACCAGGCTTAATTGACTGTTTCGATGTGGAACCACATATCTACGCGATCCAAACCAGGAAAAACCCAGGATCTGGCCATTCAAGTATGCGAAAAATGCGAAAGTATGAGGAAGATGATTGCAATTACCAGACGTAACCCAGACCTAACCGGTGTTATCCTCTGAAATATTGATCGAAACCAGGTTTTATTGACTATTTCAGTGCGGTACCACATTAGTACGTGACGCTATCCAGAAAAAGTCCCAGGATCTGGCCAACAAGTATGCGAAAGATGCGAAAGTATGAGGCAGATGTTTGCAAATACCAGACGCAACCCAGACATAACCGGCGTTATCCTCTAAAATATTAATCGAATCCAGGTTGAATTGACTATTTCAGTGTGGTACCACATTAATACGTGATGCTATCCAGAAAAATACCCAGGATCTGGCCAACAAGTATGCGAAAGATGCCAAAGTATGAGTTAGATGATGGCAAATACCAGATCTAACCCAGGCATAACCGGCGTTCTCCTCTAAAATATTAATCGGAACCAGGTTCTATTTACTATTTTAGTGTGGTACCAAGTTAATACGTGATCCTAACCAGAAGAAAACCCAGGATCAGGCCAAAAAGTATGCGAAAAATACGAAAGTATGAGCCAGATGATTGCGAATACCAGACGTAACCCTGACCTAACCGGTGTTATCCCGTAAAATATTGATCGAAACCAGGATTTATTGACTATTTCAGTGTGGTACCACATTAATACGTGATGGTATCCAGAAAAAGTCCCACGAACTGGCCAACAAATATGCGAAAGATGCGAATGTATGAGGCAGATAATTGCAAATACCAGACGTAACCCAGACCTAACCGGTGTTAACCTCTGAAATATTGATCGAAACCAGGATTAGTTGTCTATTACAGTGTGGTACCACATTACTACGTGATCCAAATCAGAAAAAAACCCAGGACCTGGCCAGCAAGTATGCGAAAGTTGCGGAAGTATCAGGCAGATGGCTGCAAATACCAGACGCAACCGAGACCTAACCGGCGTTATCCTCTAAAATATTAATCGGAACCAGGTTTTATTGACTACTTCTGTGTGGTACAACATTAGTACGTGATCCTAACCAGAAATAAACCTAGGATCTGGCCAATAAGTATGCGAAAGATGCGAAAGTATGAGGCAGATTTTTGCAAATACCAGACCTAACACAAACCTAACCGGTGTTGTCCTCTAAAGTATTGATCGAATCCAGGTTCAATTGACTGATTCGGTGTGGTACCATATTGCTACGTGATCCAAATCAGAAAAAGCCCGGGTTCTGGCCAACAAGTATGTGAAAAATACGAATGTATGAGCCAGATCATTGCAAATACCAGACCTAACCCAGACATAACCGGCGTTATCCTCTACAATATTCATCGAATCCAGGTTGAATTGTCTATTTCAGTGTGGCACCACATTAATACGTGATCCTAAGCTGAAAAAAACCCAGGATATGGCCTACATGTTTGCGAAAAATGCGAAAGTATGAGGCAGATAATTGCAAATACCAGACGTAACCCAGACCTAACCGGTGTTATCCACTGAAATATTGATCGAATCCAGGATTAGTTGACTGTTACAGTGTGGTACCACATTACTACGTGATCCAAATCAGAAAAAGCCCAGGATCTGGTCAACAAGTATGCGAAAAATGCGAAAGTATGAGGCAGATGATTGCATATACCAGTCGTAACACAGACCTAACCGGCGTTATACTCTAAAATATTAATCGGAACCAGGTTTTATGGACTACTTCTGTGTGGTGCAACATTAGGACGTGATAATAACCAGAAAAAAACCCAGGATCTGGCCAACAAGTATGCGAAAAATGCGAAAGTATGAGCCAGATGATTGCAAATACCAGACCTAACACAAACCTAACCGGTGTTGTCCTCTAAAATATTGATCGAATCCAGGTTTAATTGACTATTTCAGTGTGGTACCACATTAATACGTGATCCTAACCAGAAAAAAACCCAGGATCTGGCCAACAAGTTTGCGTAAAATGCGAAAGTATGAGGCAGGTAATTGCAAATACCAGACGTAACCCAGACCTAACCGGTGTTATCCTTTAAAATATTAATCGAAACCAGGCTTAATTGACTGTTTCGATGTGGAACCACATATCTACGCGATCCAAACCAGGAAAACCCCAGGATCTGGCCATTCAAGTATGCGAAAAAAGCGAAAGTATGAGGAAGATGATTGCAATTACCAGACGTAACCCAGATCTTACCGGTGTTATCCTCTGAAATATTGATCGAAACCAGGATTAGTTGACTGTTTCAGTGTGGTACCACATACTACGTGATCCAAACCAGAAAAACCCCAGGATCTGGCCAACAAATATGCGAAAAATACGAAAGTATGGGCCAGATGATTGCGAATACCAGACGTAACCCAGATCTAACCGGTGTTATCTCCTAAAATATTGATCGAAACCAGGTTTTATTGACTATTTCAGTGTGGTACCACATTAGTACGTGATGCTATCCAGAAGAAGTCCCAGGATCTGGCCAACAAGTATGCGAAAGATGCGAAAGTATGAGGCAGATGTTTGCAAATACCAGACCTAGCACAAACCTAACCGGTGTCAGCCTCTACAATATTCATCGAATCCAGGTTGAATTGACCATTTCAGTGTGGTACCACATTAATACGTGATGCTATCCAGAAAAACACCCAGGATATGGTCAACAAGTATGCGAAAAATGCGAATGTATGAGGCAGATGATTGCAAATACCAGATCTAGCCCAAGCATAACCGGCGTTATCCTTTAAAATATTAATCGTAACCAGGCTTAATTGACTGTTTCGATGTGGAACCACATATCTACGCGATCCAAACCAGGAAAGCCCAGGATCTGGCCGTTCAAGTATGCGAAAAATGCGAAAGTATGAGG
Source organism: Colletes latitarsis (assembly GCF_051014445.1). Taxonomy (NCBI): domain Eukaryota; kingdom Metazoa; phylum Arthropoda; class Insecta; order Hymenoptera; family Colletidae; genus Colletes; species Colletes latitarsis. Next base: position 735,098 of record NC_135142.1, read on the forward strand.
AAGATGATTGCAATTACCAGACGTAACCCAGACCTAACCGGTGTTGTCCTCTAAAATATTGATCGAATCCAGGTTTAATTGACTATTTCAGTGTGGTACCACATTAATACGTGATCCTAACCAGAAAAAAACCCAGGATCTGGCCAACAAGTTTGCGAAAAATGCGAAAGTATGAGGCAGATGATTGCAAATACCAGATCTAACCCAGGCATAACCGGCGATATCCTTTAAAATATTAATCGTAACCAGGCTTAATTGACTGTTTCGATGTGGAACCACATATCTACGCGATCCAAACCAGGAAAACCCAGGATCTGGCCATTCAAGTATGCGAAAAATGCGAAAGTATGAGGAAGATGACTGCAAATACCAGATCTAACCGAGGCATAACCGGTGTTGTCCTCTAAAATATTGATCGAATCCAGGTTTAATTGACTCTTTCAGTGTGGTACCACATTAATACGAGATCCTAACCAGAAAAAAACCCAGGATCTGGCCAACAAGTATGCGAAAAATGCGAAAGTATCAGGCAGATAATTGCAAATACCAGACGCAACCCAGACCTAACCTGTGTTATCCTCTGAAATATTGGTCGAAACCAGGATTAGTTGACTGTTACAGTGTGGTACCACATTACTACGTGATCCAAATCAGAAAAAGCCCAGGATCTGGTCAACAAGTATGCGAAAAATGCGAAAGTATGAGGCAGATGATTGCATATACCAGTCGTAACACAGACCTAACCGGCGTTATACTCTAAAATATTAATCGGAACCAGGTTTTATGGACTACTTCTGTGTGGTGCAACATTAGGACGTGATAATAACCAGAAAAAAACCCAGGATCTGGCCAACAAGTATGCGAAAAATGCGAAAGTATGAGCCAGATGATTGCAAATACCAGACCTAACACAAACCTAACCGGTGTTGTCCTCTAAAATATTGATCGAATCCAGGTTTAATTGACTATTTCAGTGTGGTACCACATTAATACGTGATCCTAACCAGAAAAAAACCCAGGATCTGGCCAACAAGTTTGCGTAAAATGCGAAAGTATGAGGCAGATAATTGCAAATACCAGACGTAACCCAGACCTAACCGGTGTTATCCTTTAAAATATTAATCGTAACCAGGCTTAATTGACTGTTTCGATGTGGAGCCACATATCTACGCGATCCAAACCAGGAAAACCCCAGGATCTGGCCATTCAAGTATGCGAAAAAAGCGAAAGTATGAGGAAGATGATTGCAATTACCAGACGTAACCCAGATCTTACCGGTGTTATCCTCTGAAATATTGATCGAAACCAGGATTAGTTGACTGTTTCAGTGTGGTACCACATACTACGTGATCCAAACCAGAAAAACCCCAGGATCTGGCCAACAAATATGCGAAAAATACGAAAGTATGGGCCAGATGATTGCGAATACCAGACGTAACCCAGATCTAACCGGTGTTATCTCCTAAAATATTGTTCGAAACCAGGTTTTATTGACTATTTCAGTGTGGTACCACATTAGTACGTCATCCAAATCAGAAAAAGCCCAGGATCTGGGCAACAAGTATGCGAAAAAGGCGAAAGTATGAGGCAGATGATTGCATATACCAGTCGTAACATAGACCTAACCGGTGTTATCCTCTGAAATATTGTTCGAAACCAGGTTTACTTGACTGTTTCACTGTGGTACCACATTAGTGCGTGATGCTATCCAGAAAAAAACCCAGGATATGGTCAACAAGTATGCGAAAAATGCGAATGTATGAGGCAGATGATTGCAAATACCAGATCTAGCCCAAGCATAACCGGCGTTATCCTTTAAAATATTAATCGTAACCAGGCTTAATTGACTGTTTCGATGTGCAACCACATGTCTACGCGATCGAAACCAGGAAAACCCAGGATCTGGCCATTCAAGTATGCGAAAAATGCGAAAGTATGAGGAAGATGACTGCAAATACCAGATCTAACCCAGGCATAACCGGTGTTGTCCTCTAAAATATTGATCGAATCCAGGTTTAATTGACTCTTTCAGTGTGGTACCACATTAATACGAGATCCTAACCAGAAAAAAACCCAGGATCTGGCCAACAAGTATGCGAAAAATGCGAAAGTATCAGGCAGATAATTGCAAATACCAGACGCAACCCAGACCTAACCTGTGTTATCCTCTGAAATATTGGTCGAAACCAGGATTAGTTGACTGTTACAGTGTGGTACCACATTACTACGTGATCCAAATCAGAAAAAGCCCAGGATCTGGTCAACAAGTATGCGAAAAATGCGAAAGTATGAGGCAGATGATTGCATATACCAGTCGTAACACAGACCTAACCGGCGTTATACTCTAAAATATTAATCGGAACCAGGTTTTATGGACTACTTCTGTGTGGTGCAACATTAGGACGTGATAATAACCAGAAAAAAACCCGGGATGTGGCCAACAAGTATGCGAAAAATGCGAAAGTATGAGCCAGATGATTGCAAATACCAGACCTAACACAAACCTAACCGGTGTTGTCCTCTAAAATATTGATCGAATCCAGGTTTAATTGACTATTTCAGTGTGGTACCACATTAATACGTGATCCTAACCAGAAAAAAACCCAGGATCTGGCCAACAAGTTTGCGTAAAATGCGAAAGTATGAGGCAGATGATTGCAAATACCAGATCTAACCCAGGCATAACCGGTGTTATCCTTTAAAATATTAATCGTAACCAGGCTTAATTGACTGTTTCGATGTGGTACCACATACTACGTGATCCAAACCAGAAAAACCCCAGGATCTGGCCAACAAATATGCGAAAAATACGAAAGTATGAGCCAGATGATTGCGAATACCAGACGTAACCCAGATCTAACCGGTGTTATCTCCTAAAATACTGATCGAAACCAGGTTTTATTGACTATTTCAGTGTGGTACCACATTAGTACGTGATGCTATCCAGAAAAAGTCCCAGGATCTGGCCAACAAGTATGCGAATGATGCGAAAGTATGAGGCAGATGTTTGCAAATACCAGACCTAACACAAACCTTACCGTTGTCAGCCTCTACAATATTCATCGAGTCCAGGTTGAATTGACTATTTCAGTGTGGGGCCACATTAATACGTGATCCTAAGCAGAAAAAACCCAGGATATGGCCAACAAGTTTGCGAAAAATGCGAAAGTATGAGGCAGATAATTGCAAATACCAGACGCAAACCAGACTTAGCCTGTGTTATCCTCTGAAATATTGATCGAAACCAGGATTAGTTGACTGTTACAGTGTGGTACCACATTACTACGTGATCCAAATCAGAAAAATCCAAGGATCTGGCCAACAAATATGCGAAAAATGCGAAAGTTGTGAGGCAGATGATTGCATATACCAGTCGTAACATAGACCTAACCGGTGTTATCCTCTGAAATATTGTTCGAAACCAGGTTTACTTGACTGTTTCAGTGTGGTACCACATTAATACGTGATCCTAACCAGAAAAAAACCCAGGACCTGACCAACAAGTATGCGAAAGGTGCGGAAGTATCAGGCAGATGACTGGAAATACTAGACCTAACACAAACCTAACCGGTGTCAGCCTCTACAATATTCATGGAATCCAGGTTGAATTAACTATTTCAGTGTGGGACCACATTAACACGTGACCCTAACCAGAAAAACACCCAGGATCTGGCAAACAAGTATGCGAAAGATGCCAAAGTATGAGCTAGATGATTGCAAATACCAGAACTAGCCCAGACATAACCGGCATTATCGTATAAAATATTAACCGGAACCAGGTTTAATTGACTGTTTCGGTGTGGTACCACATTACTACGTGACGCAAGTCGGAAAATGCCCAGGATCTGGCCAACAAGTATGCAAAAAATGCGAAAATATGAGGAAGATGATTGCAAATACCAGACGTAACGCAGTCCTAACCGGAGTTATCCTCTAAAATATTGATCGAGACCAGGTTTTATTGACTATTTCAGTGTGTTACCACATTAGTACGTGATGCTATCCAGAAAAAAACCCAGGATCTGGCCATTCAAGTATGCGAAATATGCCAAAGTATGAGCTTGATGATGGCAAATACCAGACCTAACCCAGACATAACCGGCGTTATCCTCCAAAATATTACTCGGAACCACGTTTAATTGACTGTTTTAGTGTGGTACCACATTAGTACGTGGTCCAAATCAGAAATAGCCCAGGATCTGGCCAACATGTTTGCCAAAAATGCGAAAATATGAGGAAGATAATTGCAAATACCAGACGTAACACAGACCTAACCGGTGTTAACCTCTGAAATATTGATCGAAACCAGGATTAGTTGACTGTTACAGTGTGGTACCACATTACTACGTGACCCAAGTCAGAAAAAGCCCAGGATCTGGCCAACAAGTATGCGAAAAATGCGAAAATATGAGGAAGATGATTGCAAATACCAGACGTAACCCAGTCCTAACAGGAGTTATCCTCTAAAATGTTGATCGAAACCTGGTTCAATATACTGTTTCAGTGTGGCACCACATTAATACGTGATCCAAACCAGAAAAAGTCTCCCTCAGGGGCTGCCAGCCTTTCAGCTGCAGTACGGGCTTAACGAACCCGGGGTACCCGAGTCATACACACACCGTAAGCCTCCTGTTGGTCGTCACAACGACCCATTCACAATTCCCTATTGGTTTCGTGAATGGTACGTGACGGCAGGAGGAACGGGGGTCTTGGCTTAACCGCCTGGGCCACGAGTATGGCGACTCTATAAAATCGCCCTCCAATCCTAAGCTATGGTGCGCGGCGATGGGATGCATGGTTGGGGGAGAAGGCCCAATCCCAAGCGACCACCTCCGGGGAACCTGCCGAACCCCCGGAGTATTAGGCTTACCCGGGTAAGGCGGCTCTGCCCGGGTGGACCTTTATTTCCGACCATCTCGTGGGATTCTTATGGACACAGAAAATAAAATGGGGATGGGGCGGGTTTTGTCGGTTGGGGAGGACGGAGACGGGGTTGGGGTTAGGGTGGCGGCGCTCGCGCCCCACTCAGCACCAGGTCCGGCTTCGTGGAGGGTGGAGGAGGACGACGAGACGGCGTCGGTCTCGTCCTTCTCCTCCAGCACGAGCCACATAGGCTCTAAGAGGAAGAGGACGGGGCAGGCCGTCGTCGAGGTGGGCGGGGCGATGAGCCCGTCGGTGAGGCTGAGTTGCCTCAGGGACGAGGTGACCGAGGAGATATCGGAGAGGATCTCCTCGTCCCTGAGGCGGGTGGAGAAAGTCGCCGCTGCCTGCGCCTTTAAGGGGCAGAAAAGCGGTGGCGCGGAGGCCCTGAAGGCCGCGGCGGAGGAAATGAGGGAGGCGGCGCGGGAGCTCAGAGGGCGGAACGCCCGTCTGCAGCTCCTGTTGGAGGAGGAGCGACAGGGGAGGAGGAGGGCAGAGGCGCTGTGGAACAGCGCGGCCCTCCCTCCCATCCTCCCTCCTCCTCCACCGCCGCGTCCCTCGGCGGAGGTAAATAAGCGGAGTGCGGCGGCAGTGGTGCGGGGCACCGCGGGCCCCTCCACCCGCACTCCGCCCGTGAAGAAGTCCCCGTCCTCCTCAGAAGACGATCTTCTGAGGAGGATTGGGGACATGATTGACGGCAAGCTGGCCGCCTTCCGGGAGGAGCTCCTCGCCGGAAGAGCGGTCAGCAGGAAGGCGGTGCCTCCCCGACCTGTTCCGGTACAGTCGGGGAAGGCAAAGAAGGGCGGAGTGAAGGGTCCGCCCAGCGTTGCGGCACCAGGGCCCCGGGTCGCGACCCCCAAGGGGGGTGGTGTACCCGTGGTCGCGGTGGTCGCGTCCTCCGCAGCACCCTCCCAAGGGGGGGTGGCGTGGAGTGAGGTGGTGGGGCGGAAGGCGAAGCGGGCGGCGAGGAAGGCCTCGCAACCGCAGCCTCCGCCTCCGCCGCCGGCGGCCAAGGTAAAGGCCGCGAAGGTCGGGAAGGCACGACCAGGTCGTCCCCCAAAAACGGCAGCGGTGACGCTGACCGTTGCGCAGGGGGGCGACCTGACCCTCGCGGAGGCGATGCGGCTCGCCAGGGAGAATATCTCCCTGGAAGAGCTGGGCATCGCATCCGTGAGGGCGAAGAGGGCCGTGACCGGGGGTCTCTTGCTGGAGATCCCCGGTGCAGAAGGCGGCGCGAAGGCGGATCGTCTCGCCCAGAGGCTCCGGGAGCAGCTGGGCGAGCGAGGTGTCCGGGTCGCCCGGCCCACGAAGCGCACGGAGATGCGCGTTTGTGGGCTGGACGACTCGGTCAGCGCACAGGATGTGTCCCGTGCCCTTGCGAGGGCGGGGGACTGTCCTGTGGAGGACCTGCGGATCGGAGAGATCCGCAGGTCGCCCTCCGGCCTCGGGTCGGTGTGGGCCCGGTGCCCCCTCTCCGCCGCCCGTAAGGTGGCGGAATCCGGGAGGGTGTTGGTGGGGTGGGTTTCGGCGCGAGTGGAAATCCTCGCGCCGCGCCCGCTCCAGTGTCACCGCTGCCTCGAATTGGGGCACGTGAGGCAGTGGTGCACCTCGCCGGTGGACCGCAGCGGTCAGTGTTACCGCTGCGGTGCCAAAGAGCACCGTGCGAGCCAGTGCTCGGCGACCCCCCACTGCCCGCTGTGTGCGGACATGGGGAGGCCAGCCGATCACAGGGTGGGGAGCAAGAAGTGCTCCCCCCCCTCCCGGAAGGAGAGGAAGAGGCGGGCTGCACCGGCTCCGGTGCCGAGGGCGGTGGCATCGTCCTCCATGGAGGTGGACGGTGCTACGGGGACGGACGGCCGGGAGGAGGCTGGCGCGGCCATTAATTAATGCCGCCCCGCCTCCTCCTCCAGGCCAACCTCAACCACTGCCGCGCGGCACAGGACTTGATGTCCCAAGTCCTCGCGGAGTGGGGGGTTGGCCTGGCGGTCGCCGCCGAGCCGTACCGCGTCCCTGATCACCCTCATTGGGTGGGCGACGCGGACGGCTTGGTGGCGATGGTATGGGGAGGGGGCGACGGGTCCCCACCGTTCTCCTTGTTGGAGCGCGGTCGGGGATTCGTCGCCGTGGACTGGGGGGGAGTCGCTGTGGTGGGGTGCTACATTTCGCCCCGTAGCGGTCACGCTGCGTTCGAGCTGTACTTGGCCGAGGTCGCGGCATGCGTGCAGCGCTACGCGGCCCGGCCGGTGCTGGTCCTGGGGGATTTTAATGCCAAGTCGGTGGCTTGGGGATCCCCCAGGACCTCCGTTCGCGGCGGGATCCTGGGCGATTGGGCGGCGGGGCTCGACCTCCGGGTATTGAACCGGGGGTCGGAGCACACATGCGTGCGGCGATATGGGGGGTCCATCGTGGATGTTGGATTCGCGACCCCCAACGCCGTGCGCATGGTGTCGGGTTGGCACGTGATCGCGGGGGCAGAGACACTCTCCGATCACAGGTACATCCGGATGGAGGTCTCTGCCGCCGCGAGTGCATCCCGACACGGCCGCCTGCGTGGCACCCCACCACGCCGCTGGGCGCTTCGGCGCCTGGACAAGGACGCCCTGATGGCAGCTGCCCTCGCTGCAACTTGGCCGCAGGGAGCGGCCGAGTTGCCGAGCATGGAGGAGGAGGTCGCCCGGCTCGGGGCATTGGTCGCGGGTATTTGCGACGCGGCGATGCCTCGGGTCGGGCGGGCTTCTCCTCGCCGGGCGGTGTACTGGTGGTCGGACGCGATCGCGGAGTTGCGAGTCGCGACTGTCCGCGCCCGACGCCAGTACACCCGCGCGCGCCGTCGTCAACGTACAGGCGACGGCGTGGCGCGAGCGAGGGCAGCTGATGACCTGTATGGAGCATACCGCGTGGCGCGGGTTGCTCTGCAGGTCGCCATCAAACGGGCCAAGACCCAAGCATGGAAGGAGCTCCTCCAGACCCTTGATGACGATCCATGGGGGCGCCCATATAAGGTGGTGCTGAATAAGCTCCGCCCGTGGGCGCCCCCCGTCACCGAGGGTCTTGACCCCCGGCTGCTGGAGGACGTGGTCAATACACTCTTCCCAATTGGGGAGAGGGGACCGCGTCCTCCGGCGGCGGCGGCTGTCCTAGTGGAGTGGACGGCCGAGCTGGGGGTCACGCAGGAGGAGCTGGCAGCGGCCATCAGACGGCTCGGGGTTCGTAACACGGCCCCGGGTCCGGATGGTGTGCCCGGCCGGGTTTGGGTCTTGACCCAGGGCGTCCTTGGGGCCGACCTCAGGCGGTTGTTCGACCGCTGCCTGAGGGACGGGCGATTCCCCCCCAGTTGGAAGGTGGCGAGGATGGTCCTCCTCCGGAAGGAGGGTCGGCCCGCGGAGTCTCCCTCCGCATACCGGCCCATTTGTCTCCTCGACGAGGTGGGCAAGCTCTTCGAGCGTGTGATTGCTGCCCGCCTCGTCGAGCACCTGTCGCGGGGTGATCCCGGTCTGGCCGACTGCCAGTTCGGTTTCCGGGGGGGCCGATCGACTATCGACGCGATAGGTCGTGTGAGGGCCCTCTCGGAGGCGGCCGTCTCCCGGGGAGGGGTGGCATTGGCAATATCCTTGGATATTGCCAATGCCTTTAACACCCTCCCCTGGGAAGAGATAAGGATGGGACTCGAATATCATCGAGTCCCCCCTTGTCTCAGGGCGGTCGTCGGGGATTATCTCCGCGGCAGGTGGATCGAGTATCCGGGCCGGGATGGTGATATGCGGAGGGAGGTGTACTGCGGTGTTCCGCAGGGGTCGGTACTCGGGCCACTCCTGTGGAACATCGCATACGACTCGGTGTTGCGGGCCGGCCTCCCCGACGGCGTCAGCACGGTGTGTTATGCGGATGACACACTGGTGCTGGCCGTCGGGGCGCACTGGGGGAGGGCCATGCGTCGCGCGGAGGAGGGGTCGCAACGCGTCGTCGACCGGATCAGGGGGATGGGGATGACGGTGGCGGTCCATAAGACCGAGGTGATTGCGTTTCATTCACCTCGGCAGGATCCGCCACCCCCTCTGATTCGGGTGGGTGGGGCTGACATCGAGGTGAAGCCCCAGATCAGGTATCTGGGGCTGATCCTTGATAGCCACTGGCGTTTCGAGAAGCATTTCCGCTGCCTGGTCCCCCGGTTGGAAAGGATGGTTGCGGCTCTGGGCCGGATCCTGCCCAACCTGGGGGGCCCGGCGGGCCGAGTTCGTCGCCTCTATGTGGCAATGGTCCAGTCAGTGGCCCTATACGGGGCCCCCGTCTGGGCGGACGACCTGGCTGCCTCCCGGCGCAGCATGACCATGCTGCGTCGGGTGCAGAGGCGCATGGCGCTCAGGGTCGTCCGCGGGTATCGGACCATGTCACATGAGGCGGCGACGGTTCTAGCGGGGATGCCGCCCATGGACCTGCTCGCGCGGTCGCACGCGGTGATGTACCGGCACAGCGTCGACCGTCGCGCGGGGGTGGGGGCGGTCCCGGGCGGGCAGGAACCTGCTTGGGGCGATTTGAAGCGCCAGGCCCGGCAGTCCGTGTTGCTCGCGTGGCAGGAGCGGCTGGCTCTGCCAACCGCGGGGCACCGGACTGTCGGGGCTGTTCGGCCACTCCTGAAGGAGTGGCTGGACAGAGGCCATGGCAGCCTCACCTACCGGCTGGCACAGGTATTTTCCGGGCATGGCAGCTTCGGAAGATACCTGTGCCGGATAGGGAAGGAGCCGACGGCGCGTTGCTGCCACTGCGACGCTGAGCAGGACACGGCGGATCATACCCTGGAGGTATGCCCCGCGTGGGAGGGGGAGCGCCGTGTCCTGGTCGGCGTCGTCGGGCGGGATGTCTCGCTGCCGGGCGTGGTGCGCGCCATGCTCGGCAGCGAGGAGAAGTGGAGGGCCGTGGCCTCCTTCTGCGAGAACGTAATGTTGCAGAAGGAGGCCGCGGGGAGGGAGCGCGAGCTTCAGCGGCGCGCTGAAGCTCGCGCTCGTGCGGTGGCCCGAGGTCGTCGCCCGGTCGCGAGGCGTCGCGGGCGGCCGCCTCGGCGTGGCGGATGACCTAGGCTGGGAGGGGGGTCCTGAGGGGACCCTCCTCCCGCCAGGCGGCGCCGGGTCGGACCGGTTGGGGGTAGGAGTGCCTCCCCCTACCGGTCCGACGCAAGGGGAGGCACCCTCGGCGGTCTGGTGCGGCCATGAACGCCCGGCCGCCGAGGGGTGGAAACGGGGTCGCTGGCGGTTGCGAGTTGGGGCTCGCAGCCGCCACTAAACGCGGCCCCGGGACGGATAGCGGCGGGATGGAGTGGCCCCGTCCCGCCGCTATGAGGCAGTGTGTCTACTGGGGGGACCGATTGTCCCCCCGGGGGATGGGCGCGAAAGCGCGGGCACGGGGAGGATACCGGAAGAATGCTTCGAGCGATTCCCGGTATCCTCCCAAAGCGTGCCGAAGGGTCACCGTGGGGTTTTTAGTGGGTAGGTCCCGCGCCTGTCGTTGTACGGGCGCGGGGAATCCCACACACCCCTCCCACCTCTCCCCAAGGAGGTGGGAGGGAGTCTTTCGAAGATTTTCCCCACGACAAAAAAAAAAAAAAAAAAAAAAAAAAAAAAAAAACCAGAAAAAGTCCGGGATCTGGCCAACAAATATGCGAAGGATGCGAACGTATGAGGCAGACGTTTGCAAATACCAGACCTAACCCAGACCTGACCGGTGTAATCCCCTAAAATATTCATCGAAACCAGGTTTTATTGACTATTTCAGTGTGGTACCACATAAGTACGTGATGCTATCCAGAAGAAGGCCCAGGATCTGGCCAACAAGTATGCGAAAGATGCCAAAGTATGAGCTAGATGATGGCAAATGCCAGACCCAACCCAGACATAACCGGCGTTATCCTCCAAAATATTACTCGGAACCAGGTTTTATTTACTATTTCAGTGTGGTACCAAGTTAATACGCGATCCTAACCAGAAAAAAACCCAGGATCAGACCAAAAAGTATGCGAAAAATACGAAAGTATGAGCCAGATGATTGCGAATACCAGACGTAACCCTGACCTAACCGGTGTTATCCCCTAAAATATTGATCGAAACCAGGTTTTATTGACTATTTCAGTGTGGTACCACATTAATACGTGATGCTATCCAGAAAAAGTCCCAGGAACTGGCCAACAAATATGCGAAAGATGCGAATGTATGAGGCAGATAATTGCAAATACCAGACGTAACCCAGACCTAACCGGTGTTAACCTCTGAAATATTGATCGAAACCAGGATTAGTTGTCTATTACAGTGTGGTACCACATTACTACGTGATCCAAATCAGAAAAAAACCCAGGACCTGGCCAGCAAGTATGCGAAAGTTGCAGAAGTATCAGGCAGATGACTGCAAATACCAGACGCAACCGAGACCTAACCGGCGTTGTCCTCTAAAACATTAATCGGAACCAGGTTTTATTGCCTACTTCTGTGTGGTACAACATTGGGACGTGATAATAACCAGAAAAAAATCCAGGATCTGGCCAACAAGTATGCGAAAGATGCGAAAGTATGAGGCAGATAATTGCAAATACCAGACGTAACCCAGACCTAACCGGTGTTATCCACTGAAATATTGATCGAATCCAGGATTAGTTGACTGTTACAGTGTGGTACCACATTACTACGTGATCCAAATCAGAAAAAGCCCGGGTTCTGGCCAACAAGTATGTGAAAAATACGAATGTATGAGCCAGATCATTGCAAATACCAGATCTAACCCAGACATAACCGGCGTTATCCTCTACAATATTCATCGAATCCAGGTTGAATTGTCTATTTCAGTGTGGCACCACATTAATACGTGATCCTAAGCAGAAAAAAACCCAGGATATGGCCTACATGTTTGCGAAAAATGCGAAAGTATGAGCCAGATAATTGCAAATACCAGACGTAACCCAGACCTAACCGGTGTTATCCACTGAAATATTGATCGAATCCAGGATTAGTTGACTGTTACAGTGTGGTACCACATTACTACGTGATCCAAATCAGAAAAAGCCCAGGATCTGGTCAACAAGTATGCGAAAAATGCAAAAGTATGAGGCAGATGATTGCAAATACCAGACCTAACACAAACCTAACCGGTGTTGTCCTCTAAAATATTGATCGAATCCAGGTTTAATTGACTATTTCAGTGTGGTACCACATTAATACGTGATCCTAACCAGAAAAAAACCCAGGATCTGGCCAACAAGTATGCGAAAAATGCGAAAGTATGAGCCCGATGATTGCAAATACCAGACCTAACACAAACCTAACCGGTGTTGTCCTCTAAAATATTGATCGAATCCAGGTTTAATTGACTATTTCAGTGTGGTACCACATTAGTACGAGATCGTAACCAGAAAAAAACCCAGGATCTGGCCAACAAGTATGCGAAAGATGCGAAAGTATGAGCCAGATGATTGCAAATACCAGACCTAACACAAACCTAACCGGTGTTGTCCTCTAAAATATTGATCGAATCCAGGTTGAATTGTCTATTTCTGTGTGGCACCACATTAATACGTGATCCTAAGCAGAAAAAAACCCAGGATATGGCCTACATGTTTGCGAAAAATGCGAAAGTATGAGGCAGGTAATTGCAAATACCAGACGTAACCCAGACCTAACCGGTGTTATCCACTGAAATATTGATCGAATCCAGGATTAGTTGACTGTTACAGTGTGGTACCACATTACTGCGTGATCCAAATCAGATAAAGCCAAGGATCTGGCCAACAAATATGCGAAAAATGCGAAAGTTGTGAGGCATATGATTGCATATACCAGTCGTAACCCAGACATAACCGGTGTTATCCTCTGAAATATTGTTCGAAACCAGGTTTACATGACTGTTTCAGTGTGGTACCACATTAATACGTCATCCTAACCAGAAAAAAAACCCAGGACCTGGCCAACAAGTATGCGAAAGTTGCGAAAGTATCAGGCAGATGACTGCAAATACCAGGCGCAACCCAGACCTAACCGGCGTTATCCTCTAAAATATTAATCGGAACCTGGTTTTATGGACTACTTCTGTGTGGTGCAACATTAGGACGTGATAATAACCAGAAAAAAACCCAGGATCTGGCCAACAAGTATGCGAAAGATGCGAAAGTATGAGGCAGATGATTGCAAATACCAGATCTAACCCAGGCATAACTGGCGTTATCCATTAAAATATTAATCGTAACCAGGCTTAATTGACTGTTTCGATGTGGAACCACATATCTACGCGATCCAAACCAGGAAAAACCCAGGATCTGGCCATTCAAGTATGCGAAAAATGCGAAAGTATGAGGAAGATGATTGCAATTACCAGACGTAACCCAGACCTAACCGGTGTTATCCTCTGAAATATTGATCGAAACCAGGTTTTATTAACTATTTCAGTGTGGTACCACATTAGTACGTGACGCTATCCAGAAAAAGTCCCAGGATCTGGCCAACAAGTATGCGAAAGATGCCAAAGTATGAGCTAGATGATGGCAAATACCAGAACTAACCCAGACATAACCGGCGTTATCCTCTAAAATATTAATCGGAACCAGGTTTTATTGACTACTTCTTGTGCTACAACATTAGTACGTGATCCTAACCAGAAAAAAACCCAGGATCTGGCCAACAAGTATGCAAAGATGCCAAAGTATGAGCTTGATGATGGCAAATACCAGAACTAACCCAGACATAACCGGCGTTATCCTCCAAAATATTACTCGGAACCACGTTTAATTGACTGTTTTAGTGTGGTACCACATTAGTACGTGGTCCAAATCAGAAATAGCCCAGGATCTGGCCAACATGTTTGCCAAAAATGCGAAAATATGAGGAAGATAATTGCAAATACCAGACGTAACACAGACCTAACCGGTGTTAACTTCTGAAATATTGATCGAAACCAGGATTAGTTGACTGTTACAGTGTGGTACCACATTACTACGTGACCCTAGTCAGAAAAAGCCTAGGATCTGGCCAACAAGTATGCGAAAAATGCGAAAATATGAGGAAGATGATTGCAAATACCAGACGTAACCCAGTCCTAACAGGAGTTATCCTCTAAAATGTTGATCGAAACCTGGTTCAATATACTGTTTCAGTGTGGCACCACATTAATACGTGATCCAAACCAGAAAAAGTCCGGGATCTGGCCAACAAATATGCGAAGGATGCGAACGTATGAGGCAGATGTTTGCAAATACCAGACCTAACCCAGACCTAACCGGTGTAATCCCCTAAAATATTGATCGAAACCAGGTTTTATTGACTATTTCAGTGTGGTACCACATAAGTACGTGATGCTATCCAGAAAAAGGCCCAGGATCTGGCCAACAAGTATGCGAAAGATGCCAAAGTATGAGCTAGATGATGGCAAATGCCAGACCCAACCCAGACATAACCGGCGTTATCCTCCAAAATATTACTCGGAACCACGTTTAATTGACTGTTTTAGTGTGGTACCACATTAGTACGTGGTCCTAACCAGAAAAAGCCTGGATATGGCCAACAAGTATGCGAAAAATGCGAAAGTATAGGGCAGATAATTGCATATACCAGACGTAACCCAGACCTAACCGGTGTTATCCTCTGAAATATTATTCGAAACCAGGTTTAACTGACTGTTTCAGTGTGGTACCAAGTCAATACGTGATCCTAACCAGAAGAAAACCCAGGATCAGGCCAAAAAGTATGCAAAAAATACGAAAGTATGAGCCAGATGATTGCGAATACCAGACGTAACCCTGACCTAACCGGTGTTATCCACTAAAATATTGATCGAAACCAGGATTTATTGACTATTTCAGTGTGGTACCACATTAATACGTGATGGTATCCAGAAAAAGTCCCAGGAACTGGCCAACAAATATGCGAAAGATGCGAATGTATGAGGCAGATAATTGCAAATACCAGACGTAACCCAGACCTAACCGGTGTTAACCGCTGAAATATTGATCGAAACCAGGATTAGTTGTCTATTACAGTGTGGTACCACATTACTACGTGATCCAAATCAGAAAAAAACCCAGGACCTGGCCAGCAAGTATGCGAAAGTTGCGGAAGTATCAGGCAGATGACTGCAAATACCAGACGCAACCGAGACCTAACCGGCGTTATCCTCTAAAATATTAATCGGAACCAGGTTTTATTGACTACCTCTGTGTGGTACAACATTAGTACGTGATCCTAACCAGAAAAAAACCTAGGATCTGGCCAACAAGTATGCGAAAGATGCGAAAGTATGAGGCAGATTTTTGCAAATACCAGACCTAACACAAACCTAACCGGTGTTGTCCTCTAAAGTATTGATCGAATCCAGGTTCAATTGACTGATTCGGTGTGGTACCATATTACTACGTGATCCTAACCAGAAAAAAACCCAGGATCTGGCCAACAAGTTTGCGTAAAATGCGAAAGTATGAGGCAGATAATTGCAAATACCAGACGTAACCCAGACCTAACCGGTGTTATCCTTTAAAATATTAATCGTAACCAGGCTTAATTGACTGTTTCGATGTGGAACCACATATCTACGCGATCCAAACCAGGAAAACCCCAGGATCTGGCCATTCAAGTATGCGAAAAAGCGAAAGTATGAGGAAGATGATTGCAATTACCAGACGTAACCCAGATCTTACCGGTGTTATCCTCTGAAATATTGATCGAAACCAGGATTAGTTGACTGTTTCAGTGTGGTACCACATACTACGTGATCCAAACCAGAAAAACCCCAGGATCTGGCCAACAAATATGCGAAAAATACGAAAGTATGGGCCAGATGATTGCGAATACCAGACGTAACCCAGATCTAACCGGTGTTATCTCCTAAAATATTGACCGAAACCAGGTTTTATTGACTATTTCAGTGTGGTACCACATTAGTACGTGATGCTATCCAGAAAAAGTCCCAGGATCTGGCCAACAAGTATGCGAAAGATGCGAAAGTATGAGGCAGATGTTTGCAAATACCAGACCTAGCACAAACCTAACCGGTGTCAGCCTCTACAATATTCATCGAATCCAGGTTGAATTGACCATTTCAGTGTGGTACCACATTAATACGTGATGCTATCCAGAAAAACACCCAGGATATGGTCAACAAGTATGCGAAAAATGCGAATGTATGAGGCAGATGATTGCAAATACCAGATCTAGCCCAAGCATAACCGGCGTTATCCTTTAAAATATTAATCGTAACCAGGCTTAATTGACTGTTTCGATGTGGAACCACATATCTACGCGATCCAAACCAGGAAAGCCCAGGATCTGGCCATTCAAGTATGCGAAAAATGCGAAAGTATGAGGAAGATGATTGCAATTACCAGACGTAACCCAGACCTAACCGGTGTTGTCCTCTAAAATATTGATCGAATCCAGGTTTAATTGACTATTTCAGTGTGGTACCACATTAATACGTGATCCTAACCAGAAAAAAACCCAGGATCTGGTCAACAAGTTTGCGAAAAATGCGAAAGTATGAGGCAGATGATTGCAAATACCAGATCTAACCCAGGCATAACCGGCGATATCCTTTAAAATATTAATCGTAACCAGGCTTAATTGACTGTTTCGATGTGGAACCACATATCTACGCGATCCAAACCAGGAAAACCCAGGATCTGGCCATTCAAGTATGCGAAAAATGCGAAAGTATGAGGAAGATGACTGCAAATACCAGATCTAACCCAGGCATAACCGGTGTTGTCCTCTAAAATATTGATCGAATCCAGGTTTAATTGACCCTTTCAGTGTGGTACCACATTAATACGAGATCCTAACCAGAAAAAAACCCAGGATCTGGCCAACAATATGCGAAAAATGCGAAAGTATCAGGCAGATAATTGCAAATACCAGACGCAACCCAGACCTAACCTGTGTTATCCTCTGAAATATTGGTCGAAACCAGGATTAGTTGACTGTTACAGTGTGGTACCACATTACTACGTGATCCAAATCAGATAAAGCCAAGGATCTGGCCAACAAATATGCGAAAAATGCGAAAGTATCAGGCAGATAATTGCAAATACCAGGCGCAACCCAGACCTAACCGGCGTTATCCTCTAAAATATTAATCGGAACCAGGTTTTATGGACTACTTCTGTGTGGTGCAACATTAGGACGTGATAATAACCAGAAAAAAACCCAGGATCTGGCCAACAAGTATGCGAAAGGTGCGAAAGTATGAGGCAGATGATTGCAAATACCAGATCTAACCCAGGCATAACCGGCGTTATCCTTTAAAATATTAATCGTAACCAGGCTTAATTGACTGTTTCGATGTGGTACCACATACTACGTGATCCAAACCAGAAAAACCCCAGGATCTGGCCAACAAATATGCGAAAAATACGAAAGTATGAGCCAGATGATTGCGAATACCAGACGTAACCCAGTCCTAACCGGAGTTATCCTCTAAAATATTGATCGAGACCAGGTTTTATTGACTCTTTCAGTGTGTTACCACATTAGTACGTGATGCTATCCAGAAAAAAACCCAGGATCTGGCCATTCAAGTATGCGAAATATGCCAAAGTATGAGATTGATGATGGCAAATAGCAGACCTAACCCAGACATAACCGGCGTTATCCTCCAAAATATTACTCGGAACCACGTTTAATTGACTGTTTTCGTGTGGTACCACATTAGTACGTGGTCCAAATCAGAAATAGCCCAGGATCTGGCCAACATGTTTGCCAAAAATGCGAAAATATGAGGAAGATAATTGCAAATACCAGACGTAACACAGACCTAACCGGTGTTAACCTCTGAAATATTGATCGAAACCAGGATTAGTTGACTGTTACAGTGTGGTACCACATTACTACGTGACCCAAGACAGAAAAAGCCCAGGATCTGGCCAACAAGTATGCGAAAAATGCGAAAATATGAGGAAGATGATTGCAAATACCAGACGTAACCCAGTCCTAACAGGAGTTATCCTCTAAAATGTTGATCGAAACCTGGTTCAATATACTGTTTCAGTGTGGCACCACATTAATACGTGATCCAAACCAGAAAAAGTCCGGGATCTGGCCAACAAATATGCGAAGGATGCGAACGTATGAGGCAGACGTTTGCAAATACCAGACCTAACCCAGACCTAACCGGTGTAATCCCCTAAAATATTGATCGAAACCAGGTTTTATTGACTATTTCAGTGTGGTACCACATAAGTACGTGATGCTATCCAGAAGAAGGCCCAGGATCTGGCCAACAAGTATGCGAAAGATGCCAAAGTATGAGCTAGATGATGGCAAATGCCAGACCCAACCCAGACATAACCGGCGTTATCCTCCAAAATATTACTCGGAACCAGGTTTTATTTACTATTTCAGTGTGGTACCAAGTTAATACGTGATCCTAACCAGAAAAAAACCCAGGACCAGGCCAAAAAGTATGCGAAAAATACGAAAGTATGAGCCAGATGATTGCGAATACCAGACGTAACCCTGACCTAACCGATGTTATCCCCTAAAATATTGATCGAAACCAGGTTTTATTGACTATTTCAGTGTGGTACCACATTAATACGTGATGCTATCCAGAAAAAGTCCCAGGAACTGGCCAACAAATATGCGAAAGATGCGAATGTATGAGGCAGATAATTGCAAATACCAGACGTAACCCAGACCTAACCGGTGTTAACCTCTGAAATATTGATCGAAACCAGGATTAGTTGTCTATTACAGTGTGGTACCACATTACTACGTGATCCAAATCGGAAAAAAACCCAGGACCTGGCCAGCAAGTATGCGAAAGTTGCGGAAGTATCAGGCAGATGACTGCAAATACCAGACGCAACCGAGACCTAACCGGCGTTATCCTCTAAAATATTAATCGGAACCAGGTTTTATTGCCTACTTCTGTGTGGTACAACATTAGTACGTGATCCTAACCAGAAAAAAACCTAGGATCTGGCCAACAAGTATGCGAAAGATGCGAAAGTATGAGGCAGATTTTTGCAAATACCAGACCTAACACAAACCTAACCGGTGTTGTCCTCTAAAATATTGATCGAATCCAGGTTCAATTGACTGATTCGGTGTGGTACCATATTACTACGTGATCCAAATCAGAAAAAGCCCGGGTTCTGGCCAACAAGTATGTGAAAAATACGAATGTATGAGCCAGATCATTGCAAATACCAGATCTAACCCAGACATAACCGGCGTTATCCTCTACAATATTCATCGAATCCAGATTGAATTGTCTATTTCAGTGTGGCACCACATTAATACGTGATCCTAAGCAGAAAAAAACCCAGGATATGGCCTACATGTTTGCGAAAAATGCGAAAGTATGAGCCAGATAATTGCAAATACCAGACGTAACCCAGACCTAACCGGTGTTATCCACTGAAATATTGATCGAATCCAGGATTAGTTGACTGTTACAGTGTGGTACCACATTACTACGTGATCCAAATCAGAAAAAGCCCAGGATCTGGTCAACAAGTATGCGAAAAATGCGAAAGTATGAGGCAGATGATTGCATATACCAGTCGTAACACAGACCTAACCGGCGTTATACTCTAAAATATTAATCGGAACCAGGTTTTATGGACTACTTCTGTGTGGTGCAACATTAGGACGTGATAATAACCAGAAAAAAACCCAGGATCTGGCCAACAAGTATGCGAAAAATGCGAAAGTATGAGCCAGATGATTGCAAATACCAGACCTAACACAAACCTAACCGGTGTTGTCCTCTAAAATATTGATCGAATCCAGGTTTAATTGACTATTTCAGTGTGGTACCATATTACTACGTGATCCAAATCAGAAAAAGCCCAGGATCTGGCCAACAAGTTTGCGAAAAATGCAAAAGTATGAGGCAGATAATTGCAAATACCAGATCTAACCCAGGCATAACCGGTGTTATCCTCTGAAATATTGTTCGAAACCAGGTTTTATGGACTACTTCTGTGTGGTGCAACATTAGGACGTGATAATAACCAGAAAAAAACCCAGGATCTGGCCAACAAGTATGCGAAAGATGCGAAAGTATGAGGCAGATGATTGCAAATACCAGATCTAACCCAGGCATAACCGGCGTTATCCTCTGAAATATTGATCGAAACCAGGATTAGTTGACTGTTACAGTGTGGAACCACATATCTACGCGATCCAAACCAGGAAAACCCCAGGATCTGGCCATTCAAGTATGCGAAAAATGCGAGAGTATGAGGCAGATAATTGCAAATACCAGACGCAACCCAGACCTAACCTGTGTTATCCTCTGAAATATTGATCGAAACCAGGATTAGTTGACTGTTACAGTGTGGTACCACATTACTACGTGATCCAAATCAGATAAAGCCAAGGATCTGGCCAACAAATATGCGAAAAATGCGAAAGTTGTGAGGCAGATTATTGCATATACCAGTCGTAACCCAGACCTAACCGGTGTTATCCTCTGAAATATTGTTCGAAACCAGGTTTACGTGACTGTTTCAGTGTGGTACCACATTAATACGTGATCCTAACCAGAAAAAAAACCCAGGACCTGGCCAACAAGTATGCGAAAGTTGCGAAAGTATCAGGCAGATGACTGCAAATACCAGGCGCAACCCAGACCTAACCGGCGTTATCCTCTAAAATATTAATCGGAACCCGGCTTAATTGACTGTTTCGATGTGGAACCACCTATCTACGCGATCCAAACCAGGAAAAACCCAGGATCTGGCCATTCAAGTATGCGAAAGATGCGAAAGTATGAGGCAGATGATTGCAAATACCAGATCTAACCCAGGCATAACCGGCGTTATCCTTTAAAATATTAACCGTAACCAGGCTTAATTGACTGTTTCGATGTGGAACCACATATCTACGCGATCCAAACCAGGAAAAACCCAGGATCTGGCCATTCAAGTATGCGAAAAATGCGAAAGTATGAGGAAGATGATTGCAATTACCAGACGTAACCCAGACCTAACCGGTGTTGTCCTCTAAAATATTGATCGAATCCAGGTTTAATTGACTATTTCAGTGTGGTACCACATTAATACGTGATCCTAACCAGAAAAAAACCCAGGATCTGGCCAACAAGTTTGCGAAAAATGCGAAAGTATGAGGCAGATAATTGCAAATACCAGACGTAACCCAGACCTAACCGGTGTTATCCTCTGAAATATTGTTCGAAACCAGGTTTACTTGACTGTTTCAGTGTGGTACCACATTAATACGTAATCCTAACCAGAAAAAACCCAGGACCTGGCCAACAAGTATGCGAAAGGTGCGGAAGTATCAGGCAGATGACTGCAAATACCAGATCTAACCCAGGCATAACCGGCGTTATCCTTTAAAATATTAATCGTAACCAGGCTTAATTGACTGTTTCGATGTGGAGCCACATATCTACTCGATCCAAACCAGGAAAACCCCAGGATCTGGCCAACAAATATGCGAAAAATACGAAAGTATGGGCCAGATGATTGCGAATACCAGACGTAACCCAGATCTAACCGGTGTTATCTCCTAAAATATTGATCGAAACCAGGTTTTATTGACTATTTCAGTGTGGTACCACATTAGTACGTGATGCTATCCAGAAAAAGTCCCAGGATCTGGCCAACAAGTACGCGAAAGATGCGAAAGTATGAGGCAGATGTTTGCAAATACCAGACCTAGCACAAACCTAACCGGTGTCAGCCTCTACAATATTCATCGAATCCAGGTTGAATTGACCATTTCAGTGTGGTACCACATTAATACGTGATGCTATCCAGAAAAACACCCAGGATATGGTCAACAAGTATGCGAAAAATGCGAATGTATGAGGCAGATGATTGCAAATACCAGATCTAGCCCAAGCATAACCGGCGTTATCCTTTAAAATATTAATCGTAACCAGGCTTAATTGACTGTTTCGATGTGGAACCACATATCTACGCGATCCAAACCAGGAAAGCCCAGGATCTGGCCATTCAAGTATGCGACAAAATGCGAAAGTATGAGAAAGATGATTGCAATTACCAGACGTAACCCAGACCTAACCGGTGTTGTCCTCTAAAATATTGATCGAATCCAGGTTTAATTGACTATTTCAGTGTGGTACCACATTAATACGTGATCCTAACCAGAAAAAAACCCAGGATCTGGCCAACAAGTTTGCGAAAAATGCGAAAGTATGAGGCAGATGATTGCAAATACCAGATCTAACCCAGGCATAACCGGCGATATCCTTTAAAATATTAATCGTAACCAGGCTTAATTGACTGTTTCGATGTGGAGCCACATTAATACGAGATCCTAACCAGAAAAAAACCCAGGATCTGGCCAACAAGTATGCGAAAAATGCGAAAGTATCAGGCAGATAATTGCAAATACCAGACGCAACACAGACCTAACCTGTGTTATCCTCTGAAATATTGGTCGAAACCAGGATTAGTTGACTGTTACAGTGTGGTACCACATTACTACGTGATCCAAATCAGATAAAGCCAAGGATCTGGCCAACAAATATGCGAAAAATGCGAAAGTATCAGGCAGATAATTGCAAATACCAGGCGCAACCCAGACCTAACCGGCGTTATCCTCTAAAATATTAATCGGAACCAGGTTTTATGGACTACTTCTGTGTGGTGCAACATTAGGACGTGATAATAACCAGAAAAAAACCCAGGATCTGGCCAACAAGTATGCGAAAGGTGCGAAAGTATGAGGCAGATGATTGCAAATACCAGATCTAACCCAGGCATAACCGGCGTTATCCTTTAAAATATTAATCGTAACCAGGCTTAATTGACTGTTTCGATGTGGTACCACATACTACGTGATCCAAACCAGAAAAACCCCAGGATCTGGCCAACAAATATGCGAAAAATACGAAAGTATGAGCCAGATGATTGCGAATACCAGACGTAACCCAGTCCTAACCGGAGTTATCCTCTAAAATATTGATCGAGACCAGGTTTTATTGACTATTTCAGTGTGTTACCACATTAGTACGTGATGCTATCCAGAAAAAAACCCAGGATCTGGCCATTCAAGTATGCGAAATATGCCAAAGTATGAGATTGATGATGGCAAATACCAGACCTAACCCAGACATAACCGGCGTTATCCTCCAAAATATTACTCGGAACCACGTTTAATTGACAGTTTTAGTGTGGTACCACATAAGTACGTGGTCCAAATCAGAAATAGCCCAGGATCTGGCCAACATGTTTGCCAAAAATGCGAAAATATGAGGAAGATAATTGCAAATACCAGACGTAACTCAGACCTAACCGGTGTTTACCTCTGAAATATTGATCGAAACCAGGATTAGTTGACTGTTACAGTGTGGTACCACATTACTACGTGACCCAAGTCAGAAAAAGCCCAGGATCTGGCCAACAAGTATGCGAAAAATGCGAAAATATGAGGAAGATGATTGCAAATACCAGACGTAACCCAGTCCTAACAGGAGTTATCCTCTAAAATGTTGATCGAAACCTGGTTCAATATACTGTTTCAGTGTGGCACCACATTAATACGTGATCCAAACCAGAAAAAGTCCGGGATCTGGCCAACAAATATGCGAAGGTTGCGAACGTATGAGGCAGACGTTTGCAAATACCAGACCTAACCCAGACCTAACCGGTGTAATCCCCTAAAATATTGATCGAAACCAGGTTTTATTGACTATTTCAGTGTGGTACCACATAAGTACGTGATGCTATCCAGAAGAAGGCCCAGGATCTGGCCAACAAGTATGCGAAAGATGCCAAAGTATGAGCTAGATGATGGCAAATGCTAGACGCAACCCAGACATAACCGGCGTTATCCTCCAAAATATTACTCGGAACCAGGTTTTATTTACTATTTCAGTGTGGTACCAAGTTAATACGTGATCCTAACCAGAAAAAAACCCAGGATCAGGCCAAAAAGTATGCGAAAAATACGAAAGTATGAGCCAGATGATTGCGAATACCAGACCTAACACAAACCTAACCGGTGTTGTCCTCTAAAATATTGATCGAATCCAGGTTTAATTGACTATTTCAGTGTGGTACCACGTTAATACGTGATCCTAACCAGAAAAAAACCCAGGATCTGGCCAACAAGTTTGCGAAAAATGCAAAAGTATGAGGCAGATAATTGCAAATACCAGACGTAACCCAGACCTAACCGGTGTTGTCCTCTAAAATATTGATCGAATCCAGGTTTAATTGACTATTTCAGTGTGGTACCACATTAATACGTGATCCTAACCAGAAAAAAACCCAGGATCTGGCCAACAAGTTTGCGAAAAATGCAAAAGTATGAGGCAGATAATTGCAAATACCAGACGTAACCCAGACCTAACCGGTGTTATCCTCTGAAATATTGTTCGAAACCAGGTTTTATGGACTACTTCTGTGTGGTGCAACATTAGGACGTGATAATAACCAGAAAAAAACCCAGGATCTGGCCAACAAGTATGCGAAAGATGCGAAAGTATGAGGCAGATGATTGCAAATACCAGATCTAACCCAGGCATAACCGGCGTTATCCTCTGAAATATTGATCGAAACCAGGATTTGTTGACTGTTACAGTGTGGAACCACATATCTACGCGATCCAAACCAGGAAAACCCCAGGATCTGGCCATTCAAGTATGCGAAAAATGCGAAAGTATGAGGCAGATAATTGCAAATACCAGACGCAACCCAGACCTAACCTGTGTTATCCTCTGAAATATTGATCGAAACCAGGATTAGTTGACTGTTACAGTGTGGTACCACATTACTACGTGATCCAAATCAGATAAAGCCAAGGATCTGGCCAACAAATATGCGAAAAATGCGAAAGTTGTGAGGCAGATGATTGCATATACCAGTCGTAACCCAGACCTAACCGGTGTTATCCTCTGAAATATTGTTCGAAACCAGGTTTACGTGACTGCTTCAGTGTGGTACCACATTAATACGTGATCCTAACCAGAAGAAAAACCCAGGACCTGGTCAACAAGTATGCGAAAGTTGCGAAAGTATCAGGCAGATGACTGCAAATACCAGGCGCAACCCAGACCTAACCGGCGTTATCCTCTAAAATATTAATCGGAACCAGGTTTTATGGACTACTTCTGTGTGGTGCAACATTAGGACGTGATAATAACCAGAAAAAAACCCTGGATCTGGCCAACAAGTATGCGAAAGATGCGAAAGTATGAGGCAGATGATTGCAAATACCAGATCTAACCCAGGCATAAACGGCGTTATCCTTTAAAATATCACTCGTAACCAGGCTTAATTGACTGTTTCGATGTGGAACCACATATCTACGCGATCCAAACCAGGAAAAACCCAGGATCTGGCCATTCAAGTATGCGAAAGATGCGAAACTATGAGGCAGATGATTGCAAATACCAGATCTAACCCAGGCATAACCGGCGTTATCCTTTAAAATATCACTCGTAACCAGGCTTAATTGACTGTTTCGATGTGGAACCACATATCTACGCGATCCAAACCAGGAAAAACCCAGGATCTGGCCATTCAAGTATGCGAAAAATGCGAAAGTATGAGGAAGATGATTGCAATTACCAGACGTAACCCAGACCTAACCGGTGTTGTCCTCTAAAATATTGATCGAATCCAGGTTCAATTGACTATTTCAGTGTGGTACCACATTAATACGTGATCCTAACCAGAAAAAAACCCAGGATCTGGCCAACAAGTTTGCGAAAAATGCAAAAGTATGAGGCAGATAATTGCAAATAGCAGACGTAACCCAGACCTAACCGGTGTTATCCTCTGAAATATTGTTCGAAACCAGGTTTACTTGACTGTTTCAGTGTGGTACCACATTAATACGTAATCCTAACCAGAAAAAACCCAGGACCTGGCCAACAAATATGCGAAAAATACGAAAGTATGAGCCAGATGATTGCGAATACCAGACGTAACCCAGATCTAACCGGTGTTATCTCCTAAAATATTGATCGATACCAGGTTTTATTGACTATTTCAGTGTGGTACCACATTAGTACGTGATGCTATCCAGAAAAATACCCAGGATATGGTCAACAAGTATGCGAAAAATGCGAATGTGTGAGGCAGATGATTGCAAATACCAGATCTAACCCAGGCATAACCGGCGTTATCCTTTAAAATATTAATCGTAACCAGGCTTAATTGACTGTTTCGATGTGGAACCACATATCTACGCGATCCAAACCAGGAAAAACCCAGGATCTGGCAATTCAAGTATGCGAAAAATGCGAAAGTATGAGGAAGATGATTGCAATTACCAGACGTAACCCAGACCTAACCGGTGTTGTCCTCTAAAATATTGATCGAATCCAGGTTTAATTGACTATTTCAGTGTGGTACCACATTAATACGTGATCCTAACCAGAAAAAAACCCAGGATCTGGCCAACAAGTTTGCGAAAAATGCAAAAGCATGAGGCAGATAATTGCAAATACCAGACGTAACCCAGACCTAACCGGTGTTATCCTCTGAAATATTGTTCGAAACCTGGTTTACTTGACTGTTTCAGTGTGGTACCACATTAATACGTAATCCTAACCAGAAAAAACCCAGGACCTGGCCAACAAGTATGCGAAAGGTGCGGAAGTATCAGGCAGATGACTGCAAATACCAGACCTAACACAAACCTAACCGGTGTTGTCCTCTATAATATTGATCGAATCCAGGTTGAATTGACTATTTCAGTGTGGTACCACATTAATACGTGATGCTATCCAGAAAAATACCCAGGATATGGTCAACAAGTATGCGAAAAATGCGAATGTGTGAGGCAGATGATTGCAAATACCAGATCTAACCCAGGCATAACCGGCGTTATCCTTTAAAATATTAATCGTAACCAGGCTTAATTGACTGTTTCGATGTGGAACCACATATCTACGCGATCCAAACCAGGAAAAACCCAGGATCTGGCAATTCAAGTATGCGAAAAATGCGAAAGTATGAGGAAGATGATTGCAATTACCAGACGTAACCCAGACCTAACCGGTGTTGTCCTCTAAAATATTGATCGAATCCAGGTTTAATTGACTATTTCAGTGTGGTACCACATTAATACGTGATCCTAACCAGAAAAAAACCCAGGATCTGGCCAACAAGTTTGCGAAAAATGCAAAAGCATGAGGCAGATAATTGCAAATACCAGACGTAACCCAGACCTAACCGGTGTTATCCTCTGAAATATTGTTCGAAACCTGGTTTACTTGACTGTTTCAGTGTGGTACCACATTAATACGTAATCCTAACCAGAAAAAACCCAGGACCTGGCCAACAAGTATGCGAAAGGTGCGGAAGTATCAGGCAGATGACTGCAAATACCAGACCTAACACAAACCTAACCGGTGTTGTCCTCTATAATATTGATCGAATCCAGGTTGAATTGACTATTTCAGTGTGGTACCACATTAATACGTGATGCTATCCAGAAAAATACCCAGGATATGGTCAACAAGTATGCGAAAAATGCGAATGTGTGAGGCAGATGATTGCAAATACCAGATCTAACCCAGGCATAACCGGCGTTATCCTTTAAAATATTAATCGTAACCAGGCTTAATTGACTGTTTCGATGTGGAACCACATATCTACGCGATCCAAACCAGGAAAAACCCAGGATCTGGCCATTCAAGTATGCGAAAAATGCGAAAGTATGAGGAAGATGGTTGCAATTACCAGACGTAACCCAGACCTAACCGGTGTTGTCCTCTAAATTATTGATCGAATCCAGGTATAATTGACTATTTCACTGTGGTACCACATTAATACGTATCCTAACCAGAAAAAAACCCAGGATCTGGCCAACAAGTTTGCGAAAAATGCAAAAGTATGAGGCAGATAATTGCAGATACCAGACATAACCCAGACCTAACCGGTGTTATCCTCTCAAATATTGTTCGAAACCAGGTTTACTTGACTGTTTCAGTGTGGTACCACATTATTACGTAATCCTAACCAGAAAAAACCCAGGACCTGGCCAACAAGTATGCGAAAGGTGCGGAAGTATCAGGCAGATGACTGCAAATACCAGACCTAACACAAACCTAACCGGTGTTGTCCTCTATAATATTGATCGAATCCAGGTTTAATTGACTATTCCAGTGTGGTACCACATTAATACGTGATCCGAACCAGAAAAAAACCCAGGATCTGGCCAACAAGTATGCGAAAGTTGCGAAAGTATCAGGCAGATGACTGCAAATACCAGGCGCAACCCAGACCTAACCGGCGTTATCCTCTAAAATATTAATCGGAACCAGGTTTTATGGACCACTTCTGTGAGGTGCAACATTAGGACGTGATAATAACCAGAAAAAAACCCAGGATCTGGCCAACAAGTATGCGAAAGATGCGAAAGTATGAGGCAGATGATTGCTAATACCAGATCTAACCCAGGCATAACCGGCGTTATCCTCTGTAATATTGATCGAAACCAGGATTAGTTGACTATTACAGTGTGGAACCACATATCTACGCGATCCAAACCAGGAAAAACCCAGGATCTGGCCAACAAGTTTGCGAAAAATGCAAAAGTATGAGGCAGATAATTGCAAATACCAGACGCAACCCAGACCTAACCGGTGTTATCCTCTGAAATATTGTTCGAAACCAGGTTTACGTGACTGCTTCAGTGTGGTACCACATTAATACGTGATCCTAACCAGAAGAAAAACCCAGGACCTGGTCAACAAGTATGCGAAAGTTGCGAAAGTATCAGGCAGATGACTGCAAATACCAGGCGCAACCCAGACCTAACCGGCGTTATCCTCTAAAATATTAATCGGAACCAGGTTTTATGGACTACTTCTGTGTGGTGCAACATTAGGACGTGATAATAACCAGAAAAAAACCCAGGATCTGGCCAACAAGTATGCGAAAGATGCGAAAGTATGAGGCAGATGATTGCAAATACCAGATCTAACCCAGGCATAACCGGCGTTATCCTTTAAAATATTAATCGTAACCAGGCTTAATTGACTGTTTCGATGTGGAACCACATATCTACCCGATCCAAACCAGGAAAAACCCAGGATCTGGCCATTCAAGTATGCGAAAGATGCGAAACTATGAGGCAGATGATTGCAAATACCAGATCTAACCCAGGCATAACCGGCGTTATCCTTTAAAATATTACTCGTAACCAGGCTTAATTGACTGTTTCGATGTGGAACCACATATCTACGCGATCCAAACCAGGAAAGACCCAGGATCTGGCCATTCAAGTATGCGAAAAATGCGAAAGTATGAGGCAGATAATTGCAAATACCAGACGTAACCCAGACCTAACCGGTGTTATCCTCTGAAATCTTGATCGAATCCAGGATTAGTTGACTGTTACAGTGTGGTACCACATTACTACGTGATCCAAATCAGAAAAAGCCCAGGATCTGGTCAACAAGTATGCGAAAAATGCGAAAGTATGAGGCAGATGATTGCATATACCAGTCGTAACACAGACCCAACCGGCGTTGTCCTCTAAAATATTGATCGAATCCAGGTTTAATTGACTATTTCAGTGTGGTACCACATTAATACGTGATCCTAACCAGAAAAAAACCCAGGATCTGGCCAACAAGTTTGCGAAAAATGCGAAAGTATGAGGCAGATAATCGCAAATACCAGACGTAACCCAGACCTAACCGATGTTATCCTCTGAAATATTGTTCGAAACCAGGTTTACTTGACTGTTTCAGTGTGGTACCACATTAATACGTAATCCTAACCAAAAAAAACCCAGGACCTGGCCAACAAATATGCGAAAAATACGAAAGTATGAGCTAGATGATTGCGAATACCAGACGTAACCCAGATGTAACCGGTGTTATCTCCTAAAATATTGATCGATACCAGGTTTTATTGACTATTTCAGTGTGGTACCACATTAGTACGTGATGCTATCCAGAAAAAGTCCCAGGATCTGGCCAACAAGTATGCGAAAGATGCGAAAGTATGAGGCAGATGTTTGCAAATACCAGACCTAACACAAACCTAACCGGTGTCAGCCTCTACAATATTCATCGAATCTAGGTTTAATTGACTATTTCAGTGTGGTACCACATTAATACGTGATCCCAACCAGAAAAAACCCAGGATCTGGCCAACAAGTATGCGAAAGATGCGAAAGTATGAGGCAGATGTTTGCAAATACCAGACCTAACACAAACCTAACCGGTGTCAGCCTCTACAATATTCATCGAATCTAGGTTTAATTGACTATTTCAGTGTGGTACCACATTAATACGTGATACCAACCAGAAAAAACCCAGGATCTGGCCAACAAGTATGCGAAAAATGCGAAAGTATGAGGCAGATAATTGCAAATACCAGACGCAACCCAGACCTAACCTGTGTTATCCTCTGAAATATTGATCGAAACCAGGATTAGTTGACTGTTACAGTGTGGTACCACATTACTACGTGATCCAAATCAGATAAAGCCAAGGATCTGGCCAACAAATATGCGAAAAATGCGAAAGTTGTGAGGCAGACGATTGCATATACCAGTCGTAACCCAGCCCTAACCGGTGTTGTCCTCTAAAATATTCATCGAATCCAGGTTTAATTGACTATTTCAGTGTGGTACCACATTAATACGTGATCCTAACCAGAAAAAAACCCAGGATCTGGCCAACAAGTTTGCGAAAAATGCGAAAGTATGAGGCAGATAATTGCAAATACCAGACGTAACCCAGACCTAACCGGTGTTATCCTCTGAAATATTGTTCGAAACCAGGTTTACTTGACTGTTTCAGTGTGGTACCACATTAATACGTAATCCTAACCAGAAAAAACCCAGGACCTGGCCAACAAGTATGCGAAAGGTGCGGAAGTATCAGGCAGATGACTGCAAATACCAGATCTAACCCAGGCATAACCGGCGTTATCCTTTAAAATATTAATCGTAACCAGGCTAAATTGACTGTTTCGATGTGGAACCACATATCTACGCGATCCAAACCAGGAAAAACCCAGGATCTGGCCATTCAAGTATGCGAAAAATGCGAAAGTATGAGGAAGATGATTGCAATTACCAGACGTAACCCAGACCTATCCGGTGTTATCCTCTGAAATATTGATCGAAACCAGGATTAGTTGACTGTTTCAGTGTGGTACCACATACTACGTGATCCAAACCAGAAAAACCCCAGGATCTGGCCAACAAATATGCGAAAAATACGAAAGTATGAGCCAGATGATTGCAAATACCAGACGTAACCCAGATCTAACCGGTGTTATCTCCTAAAATATTGATCGAAACCAGGTTTTATTGACAATTTCAGTGTGGTACCACATTAATACGTGATGCTATCCAGAAAAAGTCCCAGGATCTGGCCAACAAGTATGCGAAAGATGCGAAAGTATGAGGCAGATGTTTGCAAATACCAGACCTAACACAAACCTAACCGGTGTCAGCCTCTACAATATTCATCGAATCCAGGTTGAATTGACTGTTTCAGTGTGGTACCACATTAATGCGTGATGCTATCCAGAAAAACACCCAGGATATGGTCAACAAGTATGCGAAAAATGCGAATGTTTGAGGCAGATGATTGCAAATACCAGAACTAACCCAGACATAACCGGCGTTATCCTCTAAAATATTAATCTGATCCAGCTTTTATTGACTGTCTCAGTGTGGTACCACATTACTACGTGCTCCAAACCAGAAATAACCCAGGATCTGGTCAACAAGTATGCGAAAAACGCGAAAGTACGAGCCAGATGAGGGCTAATCCCAGTGCTAACCAAGACATAACCGGCGTTATCCTCCAAAATATTAATCGCAACCAGGTTTAATTGACTGTTTCGGTGTGATACCGCATTACTACGTGCTCCAAACCAGAAAAAGCCCAGGATCTGGCCAACAACTATGCGAAAAATGCGAAAGTACGAGGCAGATGAGGGCAAATCCCAGACCTAACCGAGACATAACCGGCGTTATCCTCTAAAATATTATTCGCAACCAGGTTTAATTGACTGTTTCGGCGTGGTACCACATTAGTACGGGATCCAAATCAGAAAAAGCGCTGGATCTGGCCTACAAGTATGCGAAAAACGCGAAAGTATGAGCCAGATGGTTGCAAATACCATAACTAGCCCAGACATAACCAGAGTTATCCTCTAAAATATTAATCGCAACCAGGTTTAATTGACTGTTTCGGTGTGGAACCACATTACTACGGGATCCAAATCAGAAAGAGGCCAGGATCTGGCCAACAAGTATGCGAAAAACGCGAAAGTATGAGCCGGATGATTGCAAATACCATAACTAGCCCAGTCATAACCAGCGTTATCCACTAAAATACTAATCGGAACAAGCTTTCATTGACTTTTTCAGTGTGGTACCACATTACTACGTGCTCCAAACAAGAAAAAAGCCAGGACCTGGCCAACAAGTATGCGAAAAATGCGAAAGTACGAGCCAGATGAGGGCAAATCCCAGTGCTAACCAAGACATAACCGGCGTTATCCTCCAAAATATTAATCGAAACCAGGTTTAATTGACTGTTTCGGTGTGATAACGCATTACTACGTGCTCCAAACCAGAAAAAGCCCAGGATCTGGCCAACAACTATGCGAACAATGCGAAAGTACGAGGCAGAAGAGGGCAAATCCCAGACCTAACCGAGACATAACCGGCGTTATCCCCTAAAATATTATTCGCAACCAGGTTTAATTGACTGTTTCGGTGTGGTACCACATTAGTACGGGATCCAAATCAGAAAAAAACCCAGGACCTGGCCAACAAGTATGCGAAAGGTGCGGAAGTATCAGGCAGATGACTGCAAATATCAGACCTAACACAAACCTAACCGGTGTTGTCCTCTAAAATATTGATCGAATCCAGGTTTAATTGACTATTTCAGTGTGGTACCACATTAATACGTGATGCTATCCAGAAAAAGTCCCATGATCTGGCCAACAAGTATGCGAAAGATGCGAAAGTATGAGGCAGATGTTTGCAAATACCAGACCTAACACAAACCTAACCGGTGTTATCTCCTAAAATATTGATCGAAACCAGGTTTCATTGACTATTTCAGTGTGGTACCACATTAATACGTAATCCTAACCAGAAAAAGTCCCAGGATCTGGCCAACAAGTATGCGAAAGTTGCGAAAGTATGAGGCAGATGTTTGCAAATACCAGACCTAACACAAACCTAACCGGTGTTGTCCTCTAAAATATTGATCGAATCCAGGTTTAATTGACTATTTCAGTGTGGTACCACATTAATACGTGATCCTAACCAGAAAAAAACCCAGGATCTGGCCAACAAGTATGCGAAAAATGAGAAAGTATGAGCCCGATGATTGCAAATACCAGACCTAACACAAACCTAACCGGTGTTACCTCCTAAAATATTGATCGAAACCAGGTTTTATTGACTATTTCAGTGTGGTACCACATTAATACGTGATGCTATCCAGAAAAAGTCCCAGGATCTGGCAAACAGGTATGCGGAAGATGCGAAAGTATGAGGCAGATGATTGCAAATACAAGATCTAACCCAGGCATAACCGGCGTTATCCTTTAAAATATTAGTCGTAACCAGGCTTAATTGACTGTTTCGATGTGGAACCACATATCTACGCGATCCATACCAGGAAAAACCCAGGATCTGGCCAACAAGTATGCGAAAGATGCGAAAGTATGAGGCAGATGATTGCAAATACCAGATCTAACCCAGGCATAACCGGTGTTATCCTCTGAAATATTGATCGAAACCAGGATTAGTTGACTGTTTCAGTGTGGTACCACATACTACGTGATCCAAACCACAAAAACCCCAGGATCTGGCCTACAAATATGCGAAAAAAACGACAGTATGAGCCAGATGATTGCGAATACCAGACGTAACCCAGATCTAACCGGTGTTATCTCCTAAAATATTGATCGAAACCAGGTTTTATTGACTATTTCAGTGTGGTACCACATTAATACGTGATGCTATCCAGAAAAAGTCCCAGGATCTGGCCAACAAGTATGCGAAAGATGCGAAAGTATGAGGCAGATGTTTGCAAATACCAGACCTAACACAAACCTAACCGGTGTCAGCCCCTACAATATTCATCGAATCCAGGTTGAATTGACTATTTCAGTGTGGGACCACATTAATACGTGATGCTATCCAGAAAAACACCCAGGATATGGTCAACAAGTATGCGAAAAATGCGAATGTATGAGGCAGATGATTGCAAATACCAGAACTAACCCAGACATAACCGGCGCTATCCTCTAAAATATTAATCTGAACCAGCTTTTATTGACTGTCACAGTGTGGTACCACATTACTACGTGCTCCAAACCAGAAAAAACCCAGGATCTGGCCAACAAGTATGCGAAAAATGCGAAAGTACGAGGCAGATGAGGGCAAATCCCAGACCTAACCGAGACATAACCGGCGTTATCTTCTAAAATATGAATCGCAACCAGGTTTAATTGACTGTTTCGGTGTGGAACCACATTACTACGGGATCCAAACCAGAAAAAGCCCTGGATCTGGCCAACAACTATGCGAAAGATGCGAAAGTACGAGGCAGATGAGGGCAAATCCCAGTGCTAACCAAGACATAACCGGCGTTATCCTCCAAAATATTAATCGCATTCAGGTTTAATTGACTGTTTCGATGTGATACCGCATTACTACGTGCTCCAAACCAGAAAAAGCCCAGGATCTGGCCAACAACTATGCGAAAAATGCGAAAGTACGAGGCAGATGAGGGCAAATCCCAGACCTAACCGAGACATAACCGGCGTTATCCTCCAAAATATTACTCGGAACCACGTCTAATTGACTGCTTCGTTGTGGAACCACATTAGTACGGGATCGAAATCAGAAAAAGCGCTGGATCTGGCCAACAAGTATGCGAAAAACGCGAAAGTATGAACCAGATGGTTGCAAATACCAGAACTAACCCAGACATAACCATAGTTATCCTCTAAAATAATAATCGGAACCAGCTTCTATTGACTGTTTCAGTGTGGTACCACACTACTACGTGATCCAAACCAGAAAAAGGCCAGGATCTGGCCAACAAGTATGCGAAAAATGCGAAAGTACGAGGCAGATTATTGCAAATACCAGAACTAACCCAGACATAACCGGCGTTATCTTCTAAAATATTAATCGCAACCAGGTTTAATTGACTGTTTCGGTGTGGAACAACATTACTACGGGATCCAAATCAGAAAGAGGCCAGGATCTGGCCAACAAGTATGCGAAAAACGCGAAAGTATGAGCCGGATGATTGCACATACCATAACTAACCCAGTCATAACCAGCGTTATCCACTAAAGTACTAATCGGAACAAGCTTTCATTGACTTTTTCAGTGTGGTACCACATTACTACGGGATCCAAATCAGAAAGAGGCCAGGATCTGGCCAACAAGTATGCGAAAAATGCGAAAGTACGAGCCAGATGAGGGCAAATCCCAGTGCTAACCAAGACATAACCGGCGTTATCCTCCAAAATATTAATCGCAACCAGGTTTAATTGACTGTTTCGGTGTGATACCGCATTACTACGTGCTCCAAACCAGAAAAAAGCCAGGATCTGGCCAACAAGTATGCGAAAAATGCGAAAGTACGAGCCAGATGAGGGCAAATCCCAGTGCTAACCAAGACATACCCGGCGTTATCCTCCAAAATATTAATCTCAACCAGGTTTAATTGACTGTATCGGTGTGATACCGCATTACTACGTGCTCCAAACCAGAAAAAGCCCAGGACCTGGCCAACAACTATGCGAAAAATGCGAAAGTACGAGGCAGATGAGGGCAAATCCCTGACCTAACCGAGACATAACCGGAGTTATCCTCCAAAATATTACTCGGAACAACGTCTAATTGACTGTTTCGGTGTGGAACCACATTAGTACGGGATCGAAATCAGAAAAAGCGCTGGATCTGGCCAACAAGTATGCGAAAAACGCGAAAGTATGAACCAGATGGTTGCAAATACCAGAACTAACCCAGACATAACTATAGTTATCCTCTAAAATAATAATCGGAACCAGCTTCTATTGACTGTTTCAGTGTGGTACCACATTACTACGTGATCCAAACCAGAAAAAGGCCAGGATCTGGCCAACATGTATGCGAAAAATGCGAAAGTACGAGGCAGATGATAGCAAATACCAGAACTAACCCAGACATAACCGGCGTTATCTTCTAAAATATTAATCGCAACCAGGTTTAATTGACTGTTTCGGTGTGGAACAACATTACTACGGGATCCAAATCAGAAAGAGGCCAGGATCTGGCCAACAAGTATGCGAAAAACGCGAAAGTATGAGCCGGATGATTGCAAATACCATAACTAACCCAGTCATAACCAGCGTTATCCACTAAAATACTAGTCGGAACAAGCTTTCATTGACTTTTTCAGTGTGGTACCACATTACTACGTGCTCCAAACCAGAAAAAGGCCAGGATCTGGCCAACAACTATGCGAAAAATGCGAAAGTACGAGGCAGATGAGGGCAAATCCCAGACCTAACCGAGACATAACCGGAGTTATCCTCCAAAATATTACTCGGAACCACGTCTAATTGACTGCTTCGTTGTGGAACCACATTAGTACGGGATCGAAATCAGAAAAAGCGCTGGATCTGGCCAACAAGTATGCGAAAAACGCGAAAGTATGAACCAGATGGTTGCAAATACCAGAACTAACCCAGACATAACCATAGTTATCCTCTAAAATAATAATCGGAACCAGCTTCTATTGACTGTTTCAGTGTGGTACCACACTACTACGTGATCCAAACCAGAAAAAGGCCAGGATCTGGCCAACAAGTATGCGAAAAATGCGAAAGTACGAGGCAGATTATTGCAAATACCAGAACTAATCCAGACATAACCGGCGTTATCTTCTAAAATATTAATCGCAACCAGGTTTAATTGACTGTTTCGGTGTGGAACAACATTACTACGGGATCCAAATCAGAAAGAGGCCAGGATCTGGCCAACAAGTATGCGAAAAACGCGAAAGTACGAGCCAGATGAGGGCAAATCCCAGTGCTAACCAAGACATAACCGGCGTTATCCTCCAAAATATTAATCTCAACCAGGTTTAATTGACTGTATCGGTGTGATACCGCATTACTACGTGCTCCAAACCAGAAAAAAGCCAGGATCTGGCCAACAAGTATGCGAAAAATGCGAAAGTACGAGCCAGATGAGGGCAAATCCCAGTGCTAACCAAGACATAACCGGCGTTATCCTCCAAAATATTAATCGCATTCAGGTTTAATTGACTGTTTCGGTGTGATACCGCATTACTACGTGCTCCAAACCAGAAAAAGCCCAGGATCTGGCCAACAACTATGCGAAAAATGCGAAAGTACGAGGCAGATGAGGGCAAATCCCAGACCTAACCGAGACATAACCGGCGTTATCCTCCAAAATATTACTCGGAACCACGTCTAATTGACTGCTTCGTTGTGGAACCACATTAGTACGGGATCGAAATCAGAAAAAGCGCTGGATCTGGCCAACAAGTATGCGAAAAACGCGAAAGTATGAACCAGATGGTTGCAAATACCAGAACTAACCCAGACATAACCATAGTTATCCTCTAAAATAATAATCGGAACCAGCTTCTATTGACTGTTTCAGTGTGGTACCACACTACTACGTGATCCAAACCAGAAAAAGGCCAGGATCTGGCCAACAAGTATGCGAAAAATGCGAAAGTACGAGGCAGATTATTGCAAATACCAGAACTAACCCAGACATAACCGGCGTTATCTTCTAAAATATTAATCGCAACCAGGTTTAATTGACTGTTTCGGTGTGGAACAACATTACTACGGGATCCAAATCAGAAAGAGGCCAGGATCTGGCCAACAAGTATGCGAAAAACGCGAAAGTATGTGCCGGATGATTGCAAATACCATAACTAACCCAGTCATAACCAGCGTTATCCACTAAAGTACTAATCGGAACAAGCATTCATTGACTTTTTCAGTGTGGTACCACATTACTACGGGATCCAAATCAGAAAGAGGCCAGGATCTGGCCAACAAGTATGCGAAAAATGCGAAAGTACGAGCCAGATGAGGGCAAATCCCAGTGCTAACCAAGACATAACCGGCGTTATCCTCCAAAATATTAATCGCAACCAGGTTTAATTGACTGTTTCGGTGTGATACCGCATTACTACGTGCTCCAAACCAGAAAAAAGCCAGGATCTGGCCAACAAGTATGCGAAAAATGCGAAAGTACGAGCCAGATGAGGGCAAATCCCAGTGCTAACCAAGACATAACCGGCGTTATCCTCCAAAATATTAATCTCAACCAGGTTTAATTGACTGTATCGGTGTGGTACCACATACTACGTGATCCAAACCACAAAAACCCCAGGATCTGGCCTACAAATATGCGAAAAAAACGACAGTATGAGCCAGATGATTGCGAATACCAGACGTAACCCAGATCTAACCGGTGTTATCTCCTAAAATATTGATCGAAACCAGGATTTATTGACTATTTCAGTGTGGTACCACATTAATACGTGATGCTATCCAGAAAAAGTCCCAGGATCTGGCCAACAAGTATGCGAAAGATGCGAAAGTATGAGGCAGATGTTTGCAAATACCAGACCTAACACAAACCTAACCGGTGTCAGCCCCTACAATATTCATCGAATCCAGGTTGAATTGACTATTTCAGTGTGGGACCACATTAATACGTGATGCTATCCAGAAAAACACCCAGGATATGGTCAACAAGTATGCGAAAAATGCGAATGTATGAGGCAGATGATTGCAAATACCAGAACTAACCCAGACATAACCGGCGCTATCCTCTAAAATATTAATCTGAACCAGCTTTTATTGACTGTCACAGTGTGGTACCACATTACTACGTGCTCCAAACCAGAAAAAACCCAAGATCTGGCCAACAAGTATGCGAAAAATGCGAAAGTACGAGGCAGATGAGGGCAAATCCCAGACCTAACCGAGACATAACCGGCGTTATCTTCTAAAATATTAATCGCAACCAGGTTTAATTGACTGTTTCGGTGTGGAACCACATTACTACGGGATCCAAACCAGAGAAAGCCCTGGATCTGGCCAACAACTATGCGAAAGATGCGAAAGTACGAGGCAGATGAGGGCAAATCCCAGTGCTAACCAAGACATAACCGGCGTTATCCTCCAAAATATTAATCGCATTCAGGTTTAATTGACTGTTTCGGTGTGATACCGCATTACTACGTGCTCCAAACCAGAAAAAGCCCAGGATCTGGCCAACAACTATGCGAAAAATGCGAAAGTACGATGCAGATGAGGGCAAATCCCAGACCTAACCGAGACATAACCGGCGTTATCCTCCAAAATATTACTCGGAACCGCGTCTAATTGACTGCTTCGTTGTGGAACCACATTAGTACGGGATCGAAATCAGAAAAAGCGCTGGATCTGGCCAACAAGTATGCGAAAAACGCGAAAGTATGAACCAGATGGTTGCAAATACCAGAACTAACCCAGACATAACCATAGTTATCCTCTAAAATAATAATCGGAACCAGCTTCTATTGACTGTTTCAGTGTGGTACCACACTACTACGTGATCCAAACCAGAAAAAGGCCAGGATCTGGCCAACAAGTATGCGAAAAACGCGAAAGTACGAGCCAGATGAGTGCAAATCCCAGTGCTAACCAAGACATAACCGGCGTTATCCTCCAAAATATTAATCGCAACCAGGTTTAATTGACTGTTTCGGTGTGATACCGCATTACTACGTGCTCCAAACCAGAAAAAGCCCAGGATCTGGCCAACAACTATGCGAAAAATGCGAAAGTACGAGGCAGATTATTGCAAATACCAGAACTAACCCAGACATAACCGGCGTTATCTTCTAAAATATTAATCGCAACCAGGTTTAATTGACTGTTTCGGTGTGGAACAACATTACTACGGGATCCAAATCAGAAAAAGCGCTGGATCTGGCCAATCAGTATGCGAAAAACGCGAAAGTATGAGCCAGATGGATGCAAATACCAGAACTAACCCAGACATAACCAGAGTTATTCTCTAAAATATTAATCGGAACCAGCTTCTATTGACTGTTTCAGTATGGTACCACATTACTACGTGATCCAAACCAGAAAAAGGCCAGGATCTGGCCTACAAGTATGCGAAAAATGCGAAAGTACGAGCCAGATGAGTGCAAATCCCAGTGCTAACCAAGACATAACCGGCGTTATCCTCCAAAATATTAATCGCAACCAGGTTTAATTGACTGTTTCGGTGTGATACCGCATTACTACGTGCTCCAAACCAGAAAAAGCCCAGGATCTGGCCAACAACTATGCGAAAAATGCGAAAGTACGAGGCAGATGAGGGCAAATCCCAGACCTAACCGAGCCATAACCGGCGTTATCCTCTAAAATATTATTCGCAACCAGGTTTAATTGACTGTTTCGGTGTGGTACCACATCAGTACGGGATCCAAATCAGAAAAAGCGCTGGATCTGGCCAACCAGTATGCGAAAAACGCGAAAGTATGAGCCAGATGATTGCAAATACCAGAACTAACCCAAACATAACCAGCGTTATCCTCTGAAATACTCATCGGAACCAGCTTTTATTGACTGTTTCAGTGTGGTACCACATTACTACGTGATCCAAACCAGAAAAAGCCCAGGATCTGGCCAACAAGTATGCGAAAGTACGAGCCAGATGAGGGCAAATCCCAGACCTAACCGTGACATAACCGGCGTTATCCTCTAAAATATTAATCGCAACCAGGATTAATTGACAGTTTCGGTGTGGAACCACATTACTACGGGATCCAATCCAGAAAAAAGCCAGGATCTGGCCAACAAGTATGCGAAAAATGCGAAAGTACGAGCCAGATGAGGGCAAATCCCAGTGCTAACCAAGACATAACCAGCGCTGTCCTCTAAAATACTAATGGGAACCAGCTTTTATTGACTATTTCTGTGTGGTACCACATTACTACGTGCTCGAAACCAGAAAAAAGCCAGGATCTGGCCAACAAGTATGCGAAAAATGCGAAAATACGAGCCAGATGATTGCGAATACCAGACGTAACCCAGATCTAACCGCTGTTATCTCCTAAAATATTGATCGAAACCAGGTTTTATTGACTATTTCAGTGTGGTACCACATTAATACGTGATGCTACCCGGAAAAAGTCCCAGGATCTGGCCAACAAGTATGCGAAAGATGCGAAAGTATGAGGCAGATGTTTGCAAATACCAGACCTAACACAAACCTAACCGGTGTCAGCCTCTACAATATTCATCGAATCCAGGTTGAATTGACTATTTCAGTGTGGGACCACATTAATACGTGATGCTATCCAGAAAAACACCCAGGATATGGTCAACAAGTATGCGAAAAATGCGAATGTATGAGGCAGATGATTGCAAATACCAGAACTAACCCAGACATAACCGGCGTTATCCTCTAAAATATTAATCTGAACCAGCCTTTATTGACTGTCTCAGTGTGGTACCACATTACTACGAGCTCCAAACCAGAAAAAACCCAGGATCTGACCAACAAGTATGCGAAAAATGCGAAAGTACGAGGCAGAAGAGGGCAAATCCCTGACCTAACCGAGACATA
Source organism: Colletes latitarsis (assembly GCF_051014445.1). Classification (NCBI taxonomy): domain Eukaryota; kingdom Metazoa; phylum Arthropoda; class Insecta; order Hymenoptera; family Colletidae; genus Colletes; species Colletes latitarsis. The sequence continues at coordinate 776,608 of NC_135142.1, forward strand.
ACCGGCGTTATCCTCTAAAATATTAATCGCAGGCAGGTTTAATTGACAGTTTCTGTGTGGAACCTCATAACTACGTGCTCCAAACCAGAAAAAGCCCAGGATCTGGCTAACAACTATGCCAAAGAAGCGAAAGTACGAGGCAGATGAGGGCAAATCCCAGACCTAACCGAGACTTAACCGGCGTTATCCTCTAAAATATTATTCGCAACCAGGTTTAATTGACTGCTTCGGCGTGGTACCGCAATAGTACGTGATCCAAACCAGAAAAAGCCCAGGATCTGGCCAACAAGTATGCGAAAAATGCGAAAGTACGAGCCAGATGAGGGCAAATACCAGACCTAACCCAGACATAACCGGCGTTATCCTCTAAAATATTATTCGCAACCAGGTTTAATTGACTGTTTCGGTGTGGTACCACATCAGTACGGGATCCAAATCAGAAAAAGCGCTGGATCTGGCCAACAAGTATGCGAAAAACGCGAAAGTATGAGCCAGATGGTTGCAAATACCAGAACTAACCCAGACATAAGCAGAGTTATCCTCTAAAATATTAATCGGAACCAGCTTCTATTGACTGTTTCAGTATGGTACCACATTACTACGTGATCCAAACCAGAAAAAGGCCAGGATCTGGCCTACAAGTATGCGAAAAATGCGAAAGTACGAGGCAGATGAGGGCAAATCCCAGACCTAACCGAGACATAACCGGCGTTATCCTCTTAAATATTAATCGCAACCAGGTTTAATTGACTGCTTCGGCGTGGTACCGCAATAGTACGTGATCCAAACCAGAAAAAGCCCAGGATCTGGCCAACAAGTATGCGAAAAATGCGAAAGTACGAGCCAGATGAGGGCAAATACCAGACCTAACCCAGACATAACCGGCGTTATCCTCTAAAATATTACTCGCAACCAGGTTTAATTGACTATTTCGGTGTGGTACCGCATTACTGCGTGATCCAAACCAGAAAAAGGCGAGGATCTGGCCAACAAGTATGCGAAAAATGCGAAAGTATGAGCCAGATGGGGGCAAATCCCAGTGCTAACCAAGACATAACCAGCGCTGTCCTCTAAAATACAAATCGGAACCAACTTTTATTGACTGTTTCAGTGTGGTACCACATTACTACGTGATCCAAACCAGAAAAAGCCCAGGATCTGCCCAACAAGTATGCGAAAACTGCGAAAGTACGAGCCAGATGAGGGCAAATACCAGACCTAACCAAGAGATAACGGCGTTATCCTCTAAAATATTAATCGCAACCAGGTTTAATTGACTGTTTCAATGTGGTACCACATTACTACGTGGTCCAAGCCAGAAAAAGGCGAGGATCTGGCCAACAAGTATGCGAAAAATGCGAAAGTATGAGCCAGATGATTGCAAATACCAGAACTAACCCAGACATAACCAGCGTTATCCTCTGAAATGCTCATCGGAACCAGCTTTTATTGACTGTTTCAGTGTGGTACCACATTACTACGTGATCCAAACCAGAAAAAGCCCAGGATCTGGCCAACAAGTATGCGAAAGGACGAGCCAGATGAGGGCAAATCCCAGACCTAACCGAGACATAACCGGCGTTATCCTCTAAAATATTAATCGCAACCAGGATTAATTGACAGTTTCGGTGTGGAACCACATTACTACGGGATCCAATCCAGAAAAAAGCCAGGATCTGGCCAACAAGTATGCGAAAAATGCGAAAGTACGAGCCAGAGGGGGGCAAATCCCAGTGCTAACCAAGACATAACCAGCGCTGTCCTCTAAAATACTAATCGGAACCAACTTTTATTGACTGTTTCAGTGTGGTACCACATTACTACGTGATCCAAACCAGAAAAAGCCCAGGGTCTGCCCAACAAGTATTTTTTTTTTTTTTTTTTTTTTTTTTTTTTGTCGTGGGGAAAATCTTCGAAAGACTCCCTCCCACCTCCTTGGGGAGAGATGGGAGGCGTGTGTGGGATTCCCCGCGCCCGTACAACGACAGGCGCGGGACCTACCCACTAAAAACCCCACGGTGACCCTTCGGCACGCTTTGGGAGGATACCGGGAATCGCTCGAAGCATTCTTCCGGTATCCTCCCCGTGCCCGCGCTTTCGCGCCCATCCCCCGGGGGGACAATCGGTCCCCCCAGTAGACACACTGCCTCATAGCGGCGGGACGGGGCCACTCCATCCCGCCGCTATCCGTCCCGGGGCCGCGTTTTGTGGCGTCTGCGAGCCCCAACTCGCAACCGCCCGCGACCCCGTTTCCATCCCTCGGCGGCCGGGCGTTCATGGCCGCACCAGACCGCCGAGGGTGCCTCCCCTTGCGTCGGACCGGTAGGGGAAGGCACTCCTACCCCCAACCGGTCCGACCCGGCGCCGCCTGGCGGGAGGAGGGTCCCCTCAGGACCCCCCTCCCAGCCTAGGTCATCCGCCACGCCGAGGCGGCCGCCCGCGACGCCTCGCGACCGGGCGACGACCTCGGGCCACCGCACGAGTGCGCGCTTCAGCACGCCGCTGAAGCTCGCGCTCCCTCCCCGCGGCCTCCTTCTGCAACATTACGTTCTCGCAGAAGGAGGCCACGGCCCTCCACTTCTCCTCGCTGCCGAGCATGGCGCGCACCACGCCCGGCAGCGAGACATCCCGCCCGACGACGCCGACCAGGACACGGCGCTCCCCCTCCCACGCGGGGCATACCTCCAGGGTATGATCCGCCGTGTCCTGCTCAGCGTCGCAGTGGCAGCAACGCGCCGTCGGCTCCTTCCCTATCCGGTACAGGTATCTTCCGAAGCTGCCATGCCCGGAAAATACCTGTGCCATCCGGTAGGTGAGGCTGCCATGGCCTCTGTCCAGCCACTCCTTCAGGAGTGGCCGAACAGCCCCGACAGTCCGGTGCCCCGCGGTTGGCAGAGCCAGCCGCTCCTGCCACGCGAGCAACACGGACTGCCGGGCCTGGCGCTTCAAATCGCCCCAAGCAGGTTCCTGCCCGCCCGGGACCGCCCCCACCCCCGCGCGACGGTCGACGCGGTGCCGGTACATCACCGCGTGCGACCGCGCGAGCAGGTCCATGGGCGGCATCCCCGCTAGTACCGTCGCCGCCTCATGTGACATGGTCCGATACCCGCGGACGACCCTGAGCGCCATGCGCCTCTGCACCCGACACAGCATAGTCATGCTGCGCCGGGAGGCAGCCAGGTCGTCCGCCCAGACGGGGGCCCCGTATAGGGCCACCGACTGGACCATTGCCACATAGAGGCGACGAACTCGGCCCGCCGGGCCCCCCAGGTTGGGCAGGATCCGGCCCAGAGCCGCAACCATCCTTTCCAACCGGGGGACCAGGCAGCGGAAACGCTTCTCGAAACGCCAGTGGCTATCGAGGATCAGCCCTAGATACCTGATCTGGGGCTTCACCTCGATGTCAGCCCCACCCACCCGAATCAGAGGGGGTGGCGGATCCTGCCGAGGTGAATGAAACGCAATCACCTCGGTCTTATGGACCGCCACCGTCATCCCCATCCCCCTGATCCGGTCGACGACGCGTTGCGACCCCTCCTCCGCGCGACGCATGGCCCACCCCCAGTGCGCCCCGACGGCCAGCACCAGTGTGTCATCCGCATAACACACCGTGCTGACGCCGTCGGGGAGGCCGGCCCGCAACACCGAGTCGTACGCGATGTTCCACAGGAGTGGCCCGAGGACCGACCCCTGCGGAACACCGCAGTACATCTCCCTCCGCATATCACCATCCCGGCCCGGATACTCGATCCACCTGCCGCGGAGATAATCCCCGACGACCGCCCTGAGACAAGGGGGGACTCGATGATATTCGAGTCCCCTCCTTATCTCTTCCCAGGGGAGGGTGTTAAAGGCATTGGCAATATCCAAGGATATTGCCAATGCCACCCCTCCCCGGGAGACGGCCGCCTCCGAGAGGGCCCTCACACGACCTATCGCGTCGATAGTCGATCGGCCCCCCCGGAAACCGAACTGGCAGTCGGCCAGACCGGGATCACCCCGCGACAGGTGCTCGACGAGGCGGGCAGCAATCACACGCTCGAAGAGCTTGCCCACCTCGTCGAGGAGACAAATGGGCCGGTATGCGGAGGGAGACTCCGCGGGCCGACCCTCCTTCCGGAGGAGGACCATCCTCGCCACCTTCCAACTGGGGGGGAATCGCCCGTCCCTCAGGCAGCGGTCGAACAACCGCCTGAGGTCGGCCCCAAAGACGCCCTGGGTGAAGACCCAAACCCGGCCGGGCACACCATCCGGACCCGGGGCCGTGTTACGAACCCCGAGCCGTCTGATGGCCGCTGCCAGCTCCTCCTGCGTGACCCCCAGCTCGGCCGTCCACTCCACTGGGACAGCCGCCGCCGCCGGAGGACGCGGTCCCCTCTCCCCAATTGGGAAGAGTGTATTGACCACGTCCTCCAGCAGCCGGGGGTCAAGACCCTCGGTGACGGGGGGCGCCCACGGGCGGAGCTTATTCAGCACCACCTTATATGGGCGCCCCCATGGATCGTCATCAAGGGTCTGGAGGAGCTCCTTCCATGCCTGGGTCTTGGCCCGTTTGATGGCGACCTGCAGAGCAACCCGCGCCACGCGGTATGCTCCATACAGGTCATCAGCTGCCCTCGCTCGCGCCACGCCGTCGTCTGTACGTTGACGACGGCGCGCGCGGGTGTACTGGCGTCGGGCGCGGACAGTCGCGACTCGCAACTCCGCGATCGCGTCCGACCACCAGTACACCGCCCGGCGAGGAGAAGCCCGCCCGACCCGAGGCATCGCCGCGTCGCAAATACCCGCGACCAATGCTCCGAGCCGGCCGACCTCCTCCTCTATGCTCGGCAACTCGGCCGCTCCCTGCGGCCAAGTTGCAGCGAGGGCAGCTGCCATCAGGGCGTCCTTGTCCAGGCGCCGAAGCGCCCAGCGGCGTGGTGGGGTGCCACGCAGGCGGCCGTGTCGGGATGCACTCGCGGCGGCAGAGACCTCCATCCGGATGTACCGGTGATCGGAGAGTGTCTCTGCCCCCGCGACCACGTGCCAACCCGACACCATGCGCACGGCGTTGGGGGTCGCGAATCCAACATCCACGATGGACCCCCCATATCGCCGCACGCATGTGTTCTCCGACCCCCGGTTCAATACCCGGAGGTCGAGCCCCGCCGCCCAATCGCCCAGGATCCCGCCGCGAACGGAGGTCCTGGGGGATCCCCAAGCCACCGACTTGGCATTAAAATCCCCCAGGACCAGCACCGGCCGGGCCGCGTAGCGCTGCACGCATGCCGCGACCTCGGCCAAGTACAGCTCGAACGCAGCGTGACCGCTACGGGGCGAAATGTAGCACCCCACCACAGCGACTCCCCCCCAGTCCACGGCGACGAATCCCCGACCGCGCTCCAACAAGGAGAACGGTGGGGACCCGTCGCCCCCTCCCCATACCGTCGCCACCAAGCCGTCCGCGTCGCCCACCCAATGAGGGTGATCAGGGACGCGGTACGGCTCGGCGGCGACCGCCAGGCCAACCCCCCACTCCGCGAGGACTTGGGACATCAAGTCCTGTGCCGCGCGGCAGTGGTTGAGGCTGGCCTGGAGGAGGAGGCGGGGCGGCATTAATTAATGGCCGCGCCAGCCTCCTCCCGGCCGTCCGTCCCCGTAGCACCGTCCACCTCCATGGAGGACGATGCCACCGCCCTCGGCACCGGAGCCGGTGCAGCCCGCCTCTTCCTCTCCTTCCGGGAGGGGGGGGAGCACTTCTTGCTCCCCACCCTGTGATCGGCTGGCCTCCCCATGTCCGCACACAGCGGGCAGTGGGGGGCCGCCGAGCACTGGCTCGCACGGTGCTCTTTGGCACCGCAGCGGTAACACTGACCGCTGCGGTCCACCGGCGAGGTGCACCACTGCCTCACGTGCCCCAATTCGAGGCAGCGGTGACACTGGAGCGGGCGCGGCGCGAGGATTTCCACTCGCGCCGAAACCCACCCCACCAACACCCTCCCGGATTCCGCCACCTTACGGGCGGCGGAGAGGGGGCACCGGGCCCACACCGACCCGAGGCCGGAGGGCGACCTGCGGATCTCTCCGATCCGCAGGTCCTCCACAGGACAGTCCCCCGCCCTCGCAAGGGCACGGGACACATCCTGTGCGCTGACCGAGTCGTCCAGCCCACAAATGCGCATCTCCGTGCGCTTCGTGGGCCGGGCGACCCGGACACCTCGCTCGCCCAGCTGCTCCCAGAGCCTCTGGGCGAGACGATCCGCCTTCGCGCCGCCTTCTGCACCGGGGATCTCCAGCAAGAGACCCCCGGTCACGGCTGCCCAACAAGTATGCGAAAACTGCGAAAGTACGAGCCAGATGAGGGCAAATACCAGACCTAACCAAGAGATAACGGCGTTATCCTCTAAAATATTAATCGCAACCAGGTTTAATTGACTGTTTCAATGTGGTACCACATTACTACGTGGTCCAAGCCAGAAAAAAGCCAGGATCTGGCCAACAAGTATGCGAAAAATGCGAAAGTACGAGCCAGATGAGGACAAATCCCAGTGCTAACCAAGACATAGACAGCGTTATCCTCCAAAATATTAATCGCAGCCAGGTTTAATTGACTGTTTCGGTGTGGTACCGCATTACTACGTGATGCAAGCCAGAAAAAGCCCTGGATCTGGCCAACAAGTATGCGAAAAATGCGAAAGTACGAGACAGATGAGGGCAAATCCCAGACCTAACCGGGACATAACCGGCGTTATCCTCTAAGATATTAATCGCAACCATGTTTAATTGACTGTTTCGGTGTGGTAGCGCATTACTACGTGTTCCAAACCAGAAAAAGGCCAGGATCTGGCTAACAAGTATGCGAAAAATGCGAAAGAACGAGCCAGGTGAGGGCAAATTCCAGAACTGACCCAGACATAACCAGCGTTATCTTCTTAAATACTAATCGGAACCAGCTTCTATTTACTGTTTCGGTGTGGTACTACATTACTACGTGATCCAAACCAGAAAAAGGCCAAGATCTGGCCAACGAGTAAGCGAAAAATGCGAACGTACGAGCCAGATGAGGGCAAATACCAGAGCTAACCCAGATGTAACCGGCGTTATCCTCTAAAATATTAATCGCAACCAGGTTTAATTGACTGTTTCAGTGTGGTACTACATTACTACGTGGTCCAAGCCAGAAAAAAGCCAGGATCTGGCCAACAAGTATGCGAAAAATGCGAAAGTACGAGCCAGATGGGGGCAAATCCCAGTGCTAACCAAGACATAACCGGCGTTATCCTCCAAAATATTAATCGCAACCAGGTTTAATTGACTGTTTCGGTGTGATGCCGCATTACTACGTGCTCCAAACCAGAAAAAGCGCTGGATCTGGCCAACAAGTATGCGAAAATCGCGAAAGTATGAGCCAGATGGTTGCAAATACCAGAACTAACCCGGACATAACCAGAGTTATCCTCTAAAATACTAATCGGAACCAGCTTCTATTGACTGTTTCAGTATGGTACCACATTACTACGTGCTCCAAACCAGAAAAAAGCCAGGATCTGGCCAACAAGTATGCGAAAAATGCCAAAGTACGAGCCAGATGAGGGCAAATACCAGACCTAACCCAGACATAACCGGCGTTATCCTCTAAAATATTACTCGCAACAAGGTTTAATTGACTATTTCGGTGTGGTACCGCATTACTGCGTGATCCAAACCAGAAAAAGGCGAGGATCTGGCCAACAAGTATGCGAAAGTACGAGCCAGATGAGGGCAAATCCCAGACCTAACCGAGACATAACCGGCGTTATCCTCTAAAATATTAATCGCAACCAGGATTAATTGACAGTTTCGGTGTGGAACCACATTACTACGGGATCCAATCCAGAAAAAAGCCAGGATCTGGCCAACAAGTATGCGAAAAATGCGAAAGTACGAGCCAGATGAGGGCAAATCCCAGTGCTAACCAAGCCATAACCAGCGCTGTCCTCTAAAATACTAATGGGAACCAGCTTTTATTGACTGTTTCTGTGTGGTACCACATTACTACGTGATCCAAACCAGAAAAAGCCCAGGATCTGGCCAACGAGTATGCGAAAAACGCGAAAGTATGAGCCAGATGATAGCAAATACCAGAACTAACCCAGACATAACCCGCGTTATCTTCTAAAATATTAATCGCAACCAGGTTTAATTGACTGTTTCGGTGTGGAACCTCATTACTACGGGATCCAAATCAGAAAGAGGCCAGGATCTGGCCAACAAGTATGCGAAAAACGCGAAAGTATGAGCCGGATGATTGCAAATACCATAACTAACCCAGTCATAACCAGCGTTATCCACTAAAATACTAATCGGAACAAGCTTTCATTGACTTTTTCAGTGTGGTATCACATTACTACGTGCTCGAAACCAGAAAAAAGCCAGGATCTGGCCAACAAGTATGCGAGAAATGCGAAAGTACGAGCCAGATGAGGGCAAATCCCAGACCTAACCGAGACATAACCGGCGTTATCCTCTAAAATATTAATCGCAACCAGGTTTAATTGACTGTTTCAGTGTGGTACCACATTACTACGTGATCCAAACCAGAAAAAGCCCAGGTTCTGGCCATTCAAGTATGCGAAAAATGCGAAAGTATGAGCTAAATGATTGCAGATACCAGACCAAACCCAGACGTAACCGTGGTGTCCCCTAAAATATTAGCCGTAACCAGGTCTAATTGACGGTTTCCGTGTGGTACCACATTACTACGTGATCCAAACCAGAAAAAACCCATGATCTGACCAACAAGTATGCGAAAAATGCGAACGTACGAGCCAGATGAGGGCAAATACCAGAGCTAACCCAGATGTAACCGGCGTTATCCTCTAAAATATTAATCGCAACCAGGTTTAATTGACTGTTTCAGTGTGGTACTACATTACTACGTGGTCCAAGCCAGAAAAAAGCCAGGATCTGGCCAACAAGTATGCGAAAAATGCGAAAGTACGAGCCAGATGGGGGCAAATCCCAGTGCTAACCAAGACATAACCGGCGTTATCCTCCAAAATATTAATCGCAACCAGGTTTAATTGACTGTTTCGGTGTGATGCCGCATTACTACGTGCTCCAAACCAGAAAAAGCGCTGGATCTGGCCAACAAGTATGCGAAAATCGCGAAAGTATGAGCCAGATGGTTGCAAATACCAGAACTAACCCGGACATAACCAGAGTTATCCTCTAAAATACTAATCGAAACCAGCTTCTATTGACTGTTTCAGTATGGTACCACATTACTACGTGATCCAAACCAGAAAAAGGCCAGGATCTGGCCTACAAGTATGCGAAAAATGCGAAAGTACGAGGCAGATGAGGGCAAATCCCAAGACCTAACCGAGACATAACCGGCGTTATCCTCTTAAATATTAATCGCAACCAGGTTTAATTGACTGCTTCGGTGTGGTACCGCAATAGTACGTGATCCAAACCAGAAAAAGCCCAGGATCTGGCCAACAAGTATGCGAAAAATGCCAAAGTACGAGCCAGATGAGGGCAAATACCAGACCTAACCCAGACATAACCGGCGTTATCCTCTAAAATATTACTCGCAACAAGGTTTAATTGACTATTTCGGTGTGGTACCGCATTACTGCGTGATCCAAACCAGAAAAAGGCGAGGATCTGGCCAACAAGTATGCGAAAGTACGAGCCAGATGAGGGCAAATCCCAGACCTAACCGAGACATAACCGGCGTTATCCTCTAAAATATTAATCGCAACCAGGATTAATTGACAGTTTCGGTGTGGAACCACATTACTACGGGATCCAATCCAGAAAAAAGCCCGGATCTGGCCAACAAGTATGCGAAAAATGCGAAAGTACGAGCCAGATGAGGGCAAATCCCAGTGCTAACCAAGCCATAACCAGCGCTGTCCTCTAAAATACTAATGGGAACCAGCTTTTATTGACTGTTTCTGTGTGGTACCACATTACTACGTGATCCAAACCAGAAAAAGCCCAGGATCTGGCCAACGAGTATGCGAAAAACGCGAAAGTATGAGCCAGATGATAGCAAATACGAGAACTAACCCAGACATAACCGGCGTTATCTTCTAAAATATTAATCGCAACCAGGTTTAATTGACTGTTTCGGTGTGGAACCTCATTACTACGGGATCCAAATCAGAAAGAGGCCAGGATCTGGCCAACAAGTATGCGAAAAACGCGAAAGTATGAGCCGGATGATTGCAAATACCATAACTAACCCAGTCATAACCAGCGTTATCCACTAAAATACTAATTGGAACAAGCTTTCATTGACTTTTTCAGTGTGGTGTCACATTACTACGTGCTCGAAACCAGAAAAAAGCCAGGATCTGGCCAACAAGTATGCGAAAAATGCGAAAGTACGAGCCAGATGAGGGCAAATCCCAGACCTAACCGAGACATAACCGGCGTTATCCTCTAAAATATTAATCGCAACCAGGTTTAATTGACTGTTTCAGTGTGGTACCACATTACTACGTGATCCAAACCAGAAAAAGCCCAGGATCTGGCCATTCAAGTATGCGAAAAATGCGAAAGTATGAGCTAAATGATTGCAGATACCAGACCAAACCCAGACGTAACCGTGGTGTCCCCTAAAATATTAGTCGTAACCAGGTTTAATTGACGGTTTCCGTGTGGTACCACATTACTACGTGATCCAAACCAGAAAAAACCCATGATCTGGCCAACAAGTATGCGAAAAATGCGAAAGTATGAGGCAGATGATTGCAAATACCAGAACATACCCAGACCTAACCGGCGTTACCCACTAAAATATTAATCGGAATCAGATTTAATTGACTGTTACAGTGTGGTACCACATTCCTACGTGATCCAAACCAGAAAAAGCCCAGGATCTGGCCAACAAGTATGCGAAAAATGCGAATGTATCAGGCAGATGATTGCAAATACCAGAACTAACCCAGACATAACCGGCGTTCTCCTCCAAAATATTAATCGGAACCAGGTTTTATTGACTGTTTCAGTGTGGCACCAAATTACTACGTGGTCCAAGCCTGAAAAAGGCCAGGATCTGGCCAACAAGTTTGCGAAAAATGCGAAAGTATGAGGCAGATGATTGCAAATACCATAACATACCCAGCCATAACCGGCGTTATCCTCTAAAATATTAATCGAGTCCAGGTTGAATTTACTGTTTCAGTGTGGCACCACATTAATACCTGATGCTATCCAGAAAATGACCCAGGATCTGGCCAACAAGTATGCGAAAGATGCGATTGTATGAGGCAGATGATTGCATATACTAGTCGTAACCCAGACCTAACCGCTGTCATCCTCTGAAATATTGTTCGAAACCAGGTTTACTTGACTGTCTCAGTGTGGTATCACATTAATACCTGATCCTAACCAGAAAAAAACCCCGGATCTGGCCAACAAGTATGCGAAAGATGCGAAAGTATCAGGCAGATGATTGCAAATACCAGACATAACCCAGACATAACCAGCGTTATCCTCTGAAATACTCATCGGAACCAGCTTTTATTGACTGTTTCAGTGTGGTACAACATTACTACGTGATCCAAACCAGAAAAAGCCCAGGATCTGGCCAACAAGTATGCGAAAAATGCGAAAGTATGAGGCAGATGATTGCAAATACCAGAACATACCCAGACCTAACCGGCGTTACCCTCTAAAATATTAATCGGAATCAGATTTAATTGACTGTTACAGTGTGGTACCACATTCCTACGTGATCCAATCCAGAAAAAAGCCAGGATCTGGCCAACAAGTATGCGAAAAATGCGAAAGTACGAGCCAGATGAGGGCAAATCCCAGTGCTAGCCAAGACATAGCCAGCGTTATCCTCCAAAATATTAATCGCAGCCAGGTTTAATTGACTGTTTCGGTGTGGTACCGCATTACTACGTGATGCAAACCAGAAAAAGCCCTGGATCTGGCCAACAAGTATGCGAGAAATGCGAAAGTACGAGACAGATGAGGGCAAATCCCAGACCTAACCGAGACATAACCGGCGTTATCCTCTATAATATTAATCGCAACCAGGATTAATTGACTGTTTCGGTGTGGTAGCGCATTACTACGTGTTCCAAACCAGAAAAAGGCCAGGATCTGGCTAACAAGTATGCGAAAAATGCGAAAGAACGAGCCAGATGAGGGCAAATACCAGAACTGACCCAGATATAACCAGCGTTATCTTCTAAAATACCAATCGGAACCAGCTTCTATTTACTGTTTCGGTGTGGTACTACATTACTACGTTATCCAAACCAGAAAAAGGCCAAGATCTGGCCAACGAGTAAGCGAAAAATGGGAACGTACGAGCCAGATGAGGGCAAATACCAGAGCTAACCCAGACGTAACCGGCGTTATCCTCTAAAATATTAATCGCAACCAGGTTTAATTGACTGCTTCAGTGTGGTACTACGTTACTACGTGGTCCAAGCCAGAAAAAAGCCAGGATCTGGCCAACAAGTATGCGAAAAATGCGAAAGTACGAGCCAGATGAGGGCAAATCCCAGTGCTAACCAAGACATAACCGGCGTTATCCTCCAAAATATTAATCGCAACCAGGTTTAATTGACTGTTTCGGTGTGGTACCGCATTACTACGTGCTCCAAACCAGCAAAAGCCCAGGATCTGGCCATTCAAGTATGCGAAAAATGCGAAAGTATGAGCTAAATGATTGCAGATACCAGACCAAACCCAGACGTAACCGTGGTGTCCCCTAAAATATTAGTCGTAACCAGGTTTAATTGACGGTTTCCGTGTGGTACCACATTACTACGTGATCCAAACCAGAAAAAACCCATGATCTGGCCAACAAGTATGCGAAAAATGCGAACGTACGAGCCAGATGAGGGCAAATACCAGAGCTAACCCAGATGTAACCGGCGTTATCCTCTAAAATATTAATCGCAACCAGGTTTAATTGACTGTTTCAGTGTGGTACTACATTACTACGTGGTCCAAGCCAGAAAAAAGCCAGGATCTGGCCAACAAGTATGCGAAAAATGCGAAAGTACGAGCCAGATGGGGGCAAATCCCAGTGCTAACCAAGACATAACCGGCGTTATCCTCCAAAATATTAATCGCAACCAGGTTTAATTGACTGTTTCGGTGTGATGCCGCATTACTACGTGCTCCAAACCAGAAAAAGCGCTGGATCTGGCCAACAAGTATGCGAAAATCGCGAAAGTATGAGCCAGATGGTTGCAAATACCAGAACTAACCCGGACATAACCAGAGTTATCCTCTAAAATACTAATCGGAACCAGCTTCTATTGACTGTTTCAGTATGGTACCACATTACTACGTGATCCAAACCAGAAAAAGGCCAGGATCTGGCCTACAAGTATGCGAAAAATGCGAAAGTACGAGGCAGATGAGGGCAAATCCCAAGACATAACCGATACATAACCGGCGTTATCCTCTTAAATATTAATCGCAACCAGGTTTAATTGACTGCTTCGGTGTGGTACCGCAATAGTACGTGATCCAAACGAGAAAAAGACCAGGATCTGGCCAACAAGTATGCGAAAAATGCGAAAGTGCGAGGCAGATGAGGGCAAATACCAGACCTAACCCAGACATAACCGGCGTTATCCTCTTAAATATTAATCGCAACCAGGTTTAATTGACTGTTTCGGTGTTGTACCGCATTACTACGTGATCCAAACCAGAGAAAGCCCTGGATCTGGCCAACAAGTATGCGAAAAATGCGAAAGTACGGGGCAGATGAGGGCAAATCCCAGTGCTAACCAAGACATAACCGGCGTTATCCTCTAAAATATTAATCGCAACCAGGATTAATTGACTGTTTCGGTGTGGAACCACATTACTACGGGATCCAATCCAGAAAAAAGCCAGGATCTGGCCAACAAGTATGCGAGAGAACGAGCCAGATGTGGGCAAATCCCAGACCTAACCGAGACACAACCGGCGTTATCCTCTAAAATATTAATCGCAACCAGGAATAATTGACTGTTTCGGTGTGGAACCACATTACTACGGGATCCAATCCACAAAAAAGCCTGGATCTGGCCAACGAGTAAGCGAAAAATGCGAACGTACGAGCCAGATGAGGGCAAATCACAGTGCTAACCAAGACATAACCGGCGTTATCCTCTAAAATATTAATCGCAACCAGGTTTAATTGACTGTTTCGGTGTGGAACCACATTACTACGGGATCCAATCCAGAAAAAAGCCAGGATCTGGCCAACAAGTATGCGAAAGAACGAGCCAGATGTGGGCAAATCCCAGACCTAACCGAGACACAACCGGCGTTATCCTCTAAAATATTAATCGCAACCAGGATTAATTGACTGTTTCGGTGTGGAACCACATTACTACGGGATCCAATCCAGAAAAAAGCCAGGATCTGGCCAACAAGTATGCGAAAAATGCGAAAGTACGAGCCAGATGAGGGCAAATCTCAGTGCTAACCAAGACATAACCGACGTTATCCTCTAAAATATTAATCGCAACCAGGTTTAATTGACTGTTTCGGAGTGGAACCACATTACTACGGGATCCAATACAGAAAAAACGCTGGATCTGGCCAACAACTATGCGAAAAACGCGAAAGTATGAGCCAGATGATTGCAAATACAAGAACTAAACCAGACATAACCAGCGCTGTCCTCTAAAATATTAATCGCAACCAGGTTTAATTGACTGTTTCGGAGTGGTACCGCATTACTACGTGTTCCAAACCAGAAAAAGGCCAGGATCTGGCTAACAAGTGTGCGAAAAATGCGAAAGTACGAGCCAGATGAGGGCAAATCCCAGGCCTAACCGAGACATAGCCGGCGTTATCCTCCAAAATATTAATCGCAACCAGGTTTAATTGACTGTTTCGGTGTGGTGCCGCATTACTACGTGATGCAAGCCAGAAAAAAGCCAGGATCTGGCCAACAAGTATGCGAAAAATGCGAAAGTACGAGCCAGATGAGGGCAAATCCCAGACCTAACCGAGGCATAGCCGGCGTTATCCTCCAAAATATTTATCGCAACCAGGTTTAATTGACTGTTTCGGTGTCGTACCGCATTACTACGTGATGCAAGCCAGAAAAAGCCCTGGATCTGGCCAACAAGTATCCGAAAAATGCGAAAGTACGAGACAGATGAGGGCAAATCCCAGACATAACCGAGACATAACCGGCGTTATCCTCTAAAATATTAATCGCAACCAGGTTTAATTGACCGTTTTGGTGTGGAACCACATTACTACGGGATCCAATCCAGAAAAAAGCCAGGATCTGGCCAACAAATATGCGAAGAATGCGAAAGTACGAGCCAGATGAGGGCAAACCCCAGTGCTAACCAAGACATAACCGGCGTTATCCTCTAAAATATTAATCGCAAACAGGATTAATTGACTGTTTCGGTGTGGTACCACATTACTACGGGATCCAATCCAGAAAAAAGCCAGGATCTGGCCAACAAGTATGCGAAAGTACGAGCCAGATGTGGGCAAATACCAGACCTAACCCAGACATAACCGGCGTTATCCTCTAAAATATTAATCGCAACCAGGTTTAATTGACTGTTTCGGTGTGGTACCGCATTACTACGTGTTCCAAACCAGAAAAAGGCCTGGATCTGGCTAACAAGTATGCGAAAATGCGAAAGTACGAGCCAGATGAGGGCAAATCCCAGACCTAACCGAGACATAGCCGGCGTTATCCTCCAAAATATTAATCGCAACCAGGTTTAATTGACTGTTTCCGTGTGGTACCACATTACTACGTGATCCAATCCAGAAAAAAGCCAGGATCTGGCCAACAAGTATGCGGAAGTACGAGCCAGATGTGGGCAAATCCCAGACCTAACCGAGACATAACCGGCGTTATCCTCTAAAATATTAATCGCAACCAGGTTTAATTGACTGTTTCGGTGTGGTACCGCAATACTACGTGTTCCAAACCAGAAAAAGGCCAGGATCTGGCTAACAAGTATGCGAAAAATGCGAAAGTACGAGCCAGATGAGGGCAAATCCCAGACCTAATCGAGACATAACCGGCGTCATCCTCTAAAATATTAATCGCAACCAGGATTAATAGACTGTTTCGGTGTGGAATCACATTACTACGGGATCCAATCCAGAAAGAACGCTGGATCTGGCCAACAAGTATGCGAAAAATGCGAAAGTATGAGCCAGATGATTGCAAATACCAGAACTAACCCAGACATAACCAGTGTTATCATCTAAAATATTAATCGCAACCAGGATTAACTGACTGTTACGGTGTGGAACCACATTACTACGGGATCCAATCCAGAAAAAAGCCAGGATCTGGCCAACAAGTATGCGAAAGTACGAGCCAGATGTGGGCATATCCCAGACCTAACCGAGACACAACCGGCGTTATCCTCTGAAATATTAATCGCACCCAGGATTAATTGACTGTTTCGGTGTGGAACCACATTACTACGGGATCCAATCCAGAAAAAAGCCAGGATCTGGCCAACAAGTATGCGAAAAATGCGAAAGTACGAGCCAGATGGGGGCAAATCCCAGTGCTAACCAAGACATAACCGGCGTTATCCTCTAAAATATTAATCGCAACCAGGTTTAATTGACTGTTTCGGAGTGGAACCACATTACTACGGGATCCAATCCAGAAAAAACGCTGGATCTGGCCAACAACTATGCGAAAAACGCGAAAGTATGAGCCAGATGATTGCAAATACAAGAACTAACCCAGACATAACGAGCGCTGTCCTGTAAAATACTAATCGGAGCCAGCTTTTATTGACTGTTTCAGTGTGGTACCACATTACTACGGGATCCAATCCAGAAAAAAGCCAGGATCTGGCCAACAAGTATGCGAAAGTACGAGCCAGATGTGGGGAAATACCAGACCTAACCCAGACATAACCGGCGTTATCCTTTAAAATGTTAATCGCAACCAGGTTTAATTGACTGTTTCGTTGTGGTACCGCATTACTACGTGTTCCAAACCAGAAAAAGGCCAGGATCTGGCTGACAAGTATGCGAAAAATGCGAAAGTACGAGCCAGATGTGGGCAAATACCAGACCTAACCCAGACAAAGCCGGCGTTATCCTCTAAAATATTAATCGCAACCAGGTTTATTTGACTGTTTCGGTGTGGAACCACATTACTACGGGATCCAAACCAGAAAAAACGCAGGATATGGCCAGCAAGTATGCGAAAAACGCGAAAGTATGAGCCAGATGATTGCAAATACCATAACTAACCCAGACATAACCAGTGTTATCATCTAAAATGCTAATCGGAACCAGCTTTTATTGACTGTTTCCGTGTGGTACCACATTACTACGTGATCCAATCCAGAAAAAACCCAGGATCTGGCCAACAAGTATGCGGAAGTACGAGCCAGATGAGGGCAAATCCCAGACCTAACCGAGACATAGCCGGCGTTATCCTCCAAAATATTAATCGCAACCAGGTTTAATTGACTGTTTCGGTGTGGTACCGCATTACTACGTGATGCAAGCCAGAAAAAGCCCTGGATCTGGCCAACAAGTATGCGAAAAATGCGAAAGTACGAGACAGATGAAGGCAAATCCCAGACCTAACCGAGACATAACCGGCGTTATCCTCTAAAATATTAATCGCAACCAGGATGAATAGACTGTTTCGGTGTGGAATCACATTACTACGATATCCACTCCAGAAAAAACGCTGGGTCTGGCCAACAAGTATGCGAAAAACGCCAAGGTATGAGCCACATGATTGCAAATACCAGACCTAATCCAGACATAACCGGCGTTATCCTCTAAAATATTAATCGCAACCAGGTTTAATTGACTGTTTCGGTGTGGAGCCACATTACTACGGGTTCCAAACCAGAAAAAGCCCTGTATCTGGCTAACAAGTATGCGAAAATTGCGAAAGTACGAGCCAGATGAGGGCAAATACCAGACCTAACCCAGACAAAGCCGGCGTTATCCTCTAAAATATTAATCGCAACCAGGTTTAATTGACTGTTTCGGTGTGGAACCACATTACTACGGGATCCAAACCAGAAAAAACGCTGGATATGGCCAGCAAGTATGCGAAAAACGCGAAAGTATGAGCCAGATTAATGCAAATACCAGAACTAACCCAGACATAACCAGTGTTATCATCTAAAATGCTAATCGGAACCAGCTTTTATTGACTGTTTCCGTGTGGTACCACATTACTACGTGATCCAAAACAGAAAAAGGCCAGGATCTGGCCAACAAGTATGCGAAAAATGCGAATGTACGAGCCAGGTGAGGGCAAATACCAGACCTAACACAGACATAACCGGCGTTATCCTCTAAAATATTAATCGCAACCAGGTTTAATTGGCTGTTTCGGTGTGGAACCACATTACGACGGGATCCAAACCACTAAAAACCCAAGATCTGGCCAACAAGTATGCGAAGAACGCGAAAGTATGTGCCAGATGATTGCAAATACCAGAACTAACCCAGACATAACCAGCGCTGTCCTCTAAAATACTAATCGGAACCAGCTTTTATTGACTGTTTCAGTGTGGTACCACATTACTACGTGATCCAAACCAGAAAAAGCCCAGGATCTGGCCAACAAGTATGCGAAAATGCGAAAGCACGAGCCAGATGAGAGCAAATACCAGACCTAACCCAGACATAACCGGCGTTTTCCTCTAAAATATTATTCGCAAGCAGGTTTAATTGACTGTTTCAGTGTGGAAACTCATAACTACGGGATCCAAACCAGAAAAAACCCAGGATCTGGCAAACTAGTTTGCGAAAAACGCGTAAGTATGAGCCAGATGATTGCAAATACCAGAACTAACCCAGCCATAACCAGAGTTATCCTCTAAAATACTAATCGATACCAGCTTCTATTAACTGTTTCAGTGTGGAACCACATTACTACGAGATCCAAACCAGAAAAAGCCCAGGATCTGGCCAACAAGTATGCGAAAAATGCGAAGGCACGAGACAGATGAGGGCAAATCCCAGACCTAACCGAGACATAACCGGCGTTATCCTCTTAAATATTAATCGCAAACAGGTTTAATTGACTGTTTCGGTGTGGAACCACGTTACTACGGGATCCAATCCAGAAAAAACGCTGGATCTGGCCAACAACTATGCGAAAAACGCGAAAGTATGAGCCAGATGATTGCATATACCAGAACTGACCCAGACATCACCAGCGTTATCCTCTAAAATACTAATCGGAACCAGCTTTTATTGACTGTTTCAGTGTGGTACCACATTACTACGTGATCCTAACCAGAAAAAGCCCAGGATCTGGCCAACAAGTATGCGAAAGTACGAGCCAGATGTGGGGAAATACCAGACCTAACCCAGACATAACCGGCGTTATCCTTTAAAATATTAATCGCAACCAGGTTTAATTGACTGTTTCGGTGTGGTACCGCATTACTACGTGTTCCAAACCAGAAAAAGGCCAGGATCTGGCTAACAAGTATGCGAAAAATGCGAAAGTACGAGCCAGATGAGGGCAAATCCCAGACCTAACCGAGACATAGCCGGCGTTATCCTCCAAAATATTAATCGCAACCAGGTTTAATTGACTGTTTCGGTGTGGTACCGCATTACTACGTGATGCAAGCCAGAGAAAGCCCTGGATCTGGCCAACGAGTATGCGAAAAATGCGAAAGTACGAGACAGATGAGGGCAAATCCCAGACCTAACCGAGACATAACCGGCGTTATCCTCTAAAATATTAATCGCAACCAGGTTTAATTGACTGTTTCGGTGTGGTACCGCATTACTACGTGTTCCAAACCAGAAAAAGGCCAGGATCTGGCTAACAAGTATGCGAAAAATGCGAAAGTACGAGCCAGATGAGGGCAAATCCCAGACCTAACCGAGACATAACCGGCGTTATCCTCTTAAATATTAATCGCAAACAGGTTTAATTGACTGTTTCGGTGTGGTACCGCATTACTACGTGTTCCAAATCACAAAAAGGCCAGAATCTGGCCACAAGTATGCGAAAAATGCGAAAGTACGAGCCAGATGAGGGCAAATACCAGACCTAACCCAGACAAAACCGGCGTTATCCTCTAAAATATTAATCGCAACCAGGTTTATTTGACTGTTTCTGTGTGGTACCACATTACTACGGGATCCAAACCAGAAAAAACGCAGGATATGGCCAGCAAGTATGCGAAAAACGCGAAAGTATGAGCCAGATGATTGCAAATACCAGAACTAACCCAGACATAACCAGTGTTATCATCTAAAATGCTAATCGGAACCAGCTTTTATTGACTGTTTCCGTGTGGTACCACATTACTACGTGATCCAATCCAGAAAAAAGCCAGGATCTGGCCAACAAGTATGCGAAAGTACGAGCCAGATGTGGGCAAATACCAGACCTAACCCAGACATAACCGGCGTTATCCTCTAAAATATTAATCTCAACCAGGTTTAATTGACTGTTTCGGTGTGGAACCACATTACTACGGGATCCAAATCAGAAAAAGCGCTGGATCTGGCCAACAAGTATGCGAAAAACGCGAAGATATGAGCCAGATGATTGCAAATACCAGACCTAACCCAGACTTAACCGGCGTTATCCTCTAAAATATTAATCGCAACCAGGTTTAATTGACTGCTTCGGTGTGGAACCACATTACTACGTGATCCAAACCAGAAAAAACGCAGGATCTGGCCAACAAGTATGCGAAAGACGCAAAAGTACGAGCCAGATGATTGCAAATACCAGACCTAACCCAGACTTAACCGGCGTTATCCTCTAAAATATTATTCGCAACCAGGTTTAATTGACTGTTTCGGTGTGGTACCGCATTACAAAGTGATCCAAACTAGAAAAACCCATGGACCTGGCCAACAAGTATGCGAAAAATGCGAAACTACGAGCCAGATGAGGGCAAATACCAGACCTAACCCAGACAAAACCGGCGTTATCCACTAAAATATTAATCGCAACAAGGCTTAATTGACTGTTTCGGTGTGGAACCACATTACTACGGGATCCAAACCAGAAAAAACGTAGGATCTGGCCAACAAGTATGCGAAAGACGCGAAAGTATGAGCCAAATGATTGCAAATACCAGAACTAACCCAGACATAACCAGAGTTATCCTCTAAAATACTAATCGGAACCAGCTTTTATTGACTGTTTCCGTGTGGCACCACTTTACTACGTGATCCAAACCAGAAAAAGGCCAGGATCTGGCAAACAAGTATGCGAAAAATGCGAAAGTACGAGACAGATGAGGGCAAATCCCAAACCTGACCGAGACATAACCGGCGTTATCCTCTTAAATATTAATCGCAACCAGGTTTAATTGACTGGTTAGGTGTGGTACCGCATTACTACGTGTTCCAAACCAGAAAAAGGCCAGGATCTGGCCAACAAGTATGCGTAAAATGCGAAAGTACGACCCAGATGAGGGCATATACCAGACCTAACCCAGACATAACCGGCGTTATCCTCGGAAATATTAATCGCAAACAGGTTTAATTGACTGTTTCGTTGTGGTACCGCATTACTACGTGGTCCAAACAAGAAAAAGCCCAGGATCTTGCCAACAAGTATGCGAAAAATGCGAAGGTACGAGCCAGATGAAGGCAAACCTCAGACCTAACCAAGACATAACCGGCGTTATCCTCTAAAATATTACTCGTAACCAGGTTTAATTGACTATTTCGGTGTGCTACCGCATTACTACATGATCCAAACCAGAAAAAGGCGAGGATCTGGCCAACAAGTATGCGGAAAATGCGAAAGTACGAGCCAGATGAGGGCAAATACCAGACCTAACCCAGACAAAGCCGGCGTTACCCTCTAAAATATTAATCGCAACCAGGTTTAATTGACTGTTTCGGTGTGGAACCACATTACGACGGGATCCAAACCACTAAAAACCCAAGATCTGGCCAACAAGTATGCGAAAAATGCGAAAGTACGAGCCAGATGTGGGCAAATACCAGACCTAACCCAGACATAACCAGCGTTATCATCTAAAATGCTAATCGGAACCAGCTTTTATTGACTGTCTCCGTGTGGTACCACACTACTACGTGATCCAAACCAGAAAAAGGCCAGGATCTGGCCAACAAGTATGCGAAAAATGCGAAAGTACGAGCCAGGTGAGGGCAAATACCAGACCTAACACAGACATAACCGGCGTTATCCTCTAAAATATTAATCGCAACCAGGTTTAATGGGCTGTTTCGGTGTGGAACCACATTACGACGGGATCCAAACCACTAAAAACCCAAGATCTGGCCAACAAGTATGCGAAAAATGCGAAGGTACGAGCCAGATGAGGGCAAATACCAGACCTAACCCAGACAAAACCGGCGTTATCCTCTAAAATATTAATCTCAACCAGGTTTAATTGACTGTTTCGGTGTGGAACCACATTACTACGGGATCCAAACCAGAAAAAACGCAGGATCTGGCCAGCAAGTATGCGAAAAACGCGAAAGTATGAGCCAGATGATTGCAAATACCAGAACTATCCCAGACATAACCAGCGTTATCATCTAAAATGCTAATCGGAACCAGCTTTTATTGACTGTTTCCGTGTGGTACCACATTACTACGTGTTCCAAATCACAAAAAGGCCAGAATCTGGCCACAAGTATGCGAAAAATGCGAAAGTACGAGCCAGATGAGGGCAAATACCAGACCTAACCCAGACAAAACCGGCGTTATCCTCTAAAATATTAATCGCAACCAGGTTTAATTGACTGTTTCGGTGTGGAACCACATTAGTGCGGGATCAAATCCAGAAAGAGGCCAGGATCTAGCCAACAAGTATGCGAAAAACGCGAAAGTACAAGCCAGATTTGGGCATGTACCAGACCTAACCAAGACATAACCGGCGTTTTCCTCTAAAATATTAATCGCAACCAGGTTTAATTGACTGCTTCGGTGTGGTACCACATTACTACGGGTCCCAAACCAGAGAGAGGCCAGGATCTGGCCAACAAGTATGCGAAAAACGCGAAAGTATGAGCCAGATAATTGCAAATACAAGAACTTACCCAGACATAACCGGCATTATCCTCTAAATTATTAATCGGAACCAGGTATAATTGACTGATTCAGTGTGGAACCACATTACTACGTGATACAAACCAGAAAAAGGCCAGGCTCTGGCCAACAAGTATGCGAAAAATGCGAAAGTACGAGCCAGATGAGGGCAAATACAACACCTAACCGAGACATAACCGGCGTTATCCCCTAAAATATTAATCGCAACAAGGTTTAATTGACTGTTTCGGTGTGGTACCGCATTACAAAGTGATCCAAACTAGAAAAACCCATGGATCTGGCCAACAAGTATGCGAAAAATGCGAAACTACGAGCCAGATTAGGGCAAATACCAGACCTAACCCTGACAAAACCGGCGTTATCCACTAAAATATTAATCGCAACAAGGCTTAGTTGACTGCTTCGGTGTGGAACCACATTACTACGTGATCCAAACCAGAAAAAACGCAGGATCTGGCCAACAAGTATGCGAAAGACGCGAAAGTACGAGCCAGATGATTGCAAATACCAGACCTAACCCAGACTTAACCGGCGTTATCCTCTAAAATATTATTCGCAACCAGGTTTAATTGACTGTTTCGGTGTGGTACCGCATTACAAAGTGATCCAAACTAGAAAAACCCATGGACCTGGCCAACAAGTATGCGAAAAATGCGAAACTACGAGCCAGATGAGGGCAAATACCAGACCTAACCCAGACAAAACCGGCGTTATCCACTAAAATATTAATCGCAACAAGGCTTAATTGACTGTTTCGGTGTGGAACCACATTACTACGGGATCCAAACCAGAAAAAACGTAGGATCTGGCCAACAAGTATGCGAAAGACGCGAAAGTATGAGCCAAATGATTGCAAATACCAGAACTAACCCAGACATAACCAGAGTTATCCTCTAAAATACTAATCGGAACCAGCTTTTATTGACTGTTTCCGTGTGGCACCACTTTACTACGTGATCCAAACCAGAAAAAGGCCAGGATCTGGCAAACAAGTATGCGAAAAATGCGAAAGTACGAGACAGATGAGGGCAAATCCCAAACCTGACCGAGACATAACCGGCGTTATCCTCTTAAATATTAATCGCAACCAGGTTTAATTGACTGGTTAGGTGTGGTACCGCATTACTACGTGTTCCAAACCAGAAAAAGGCCAGGATCTGGCCAACAAGTATGCGTAAAATGCGAAAGTACGACCCAGATGAGGGCATATACCAGACCTAACCCAGACATAACCGGCGTTATCCTCGGAAATATTAATCGCAAACAGGTTTAATTGACTGTTTCGTTGTGGTACCGCATTACTACGTGGTCCAAACAAGAAAAAGCCCAGGATCTTGCCAACAAGTATGCGAAAAATGCGAAGGTACGAGCCAGATGAAGGCAAACCTCAGACCTAACCAAGACATAACCGGCGTTATCCTCTAAAATATTACTCGTAACCAGGTTTAATTGACTATTTCGGTGTGCTACCGCATTACTACATGATCCAAACCAGAAAAAGGCGAGGATCTGGCCAACAAGTATGCGGAAAATGCGAAAGTACGAGCCAGATGAGGGCAACTACCAGACCTAACCCAGACATAACCGGCGTTATCCTCTAAAATATTAATCGCAACCAGGTTTAATTGACTGTTTCGGTGTGGAACCACATTAGTGCGGGATCAAAACCAGAAAGAGGCCAGGATCTAGCCAACAAGTATGCGAAAAACGCGAAAGTACAAGCCAGATGAGGGCAAATACCAGACCTAACCCAGACAAAGCCGGCGTTACCCTCTAAAATATTAATCGCAACCAGGTTTAATTGACTGTTTCGGTGTGGAACCACATTACTACGGGATCCAAACCTGAAAAAACGCAGGATATGGCCAGCAAGTATGCGAAAAACGCGAAAGTTTGAGCCAGATGATTGCAAATACCAGAACTAACTCAGACATAACCAGCGTTATCATCTAAAATGCTAATCGGAACCAGCTTTTATTGACTGTCTCCGTGTGGTACCACACTACTACGTGATCCAAACCAGAAAAAGGCCAGGATCTGGCCAACAAGTATGCGAAAAATGCGAAAGTACGAGCCAGGTGAGGGCAAATACCAGACCTAACACAGACATAACCGGCGTTATCCTCTAAAATATTAATCGCAACCAGGTTTAATGGGCTGTTTCGGTGTGGAACCACATTACGACGGGATCCAAACCACTAAAAACCCAAGATCTGGCCAACAAGTATGCGAAAAATGCGAAGGTACGAGCCAGATGAGGGCAAATACCAGACCTAACCCAGACAAAACCGGCGTTATCCTCTAAAATATTAATCTCAACCAGGTTTAATTGACTGTTTCGGTGTGGAACCACATTACTACGGGATCCAAACCAGAAAAAACGCAGGATCTGGCCAGCAAGTATGCGAAAAACGCGAAAGTATGAGCCAGATGATTGCAAATACCAGAACTATCCCAGACATAACCAGCGTTATCATCTAAAATGCTAATCGGAACCAGCTTTTATTGACTGTTTCCGTGTGGTACCACATTACTACGTGATCCAAACCAGAAAAAGGCCAGGATCTGGCCAACAAGTATGCGAAAACTGCGAAGGTACGAGACAGATGAGGGCAAGTCCCAGACCTAACCGAGACATAACCGGCGTTATCCTCTTAAATATTAATCGCAAACAGGTTTAATTGACTGTTTCGGTGTGGTACCGCATTACTACGTGTTCCAAATCACAAAAAGGCCAGAATCTGGCCACAAGTATGCGAAAAATGCGAAAGTACGAGCCAGATGAGGGCAAATACCAGACCTAACCCAGACAAAACCGGCGTTATCCTCTAAAATATTAATCGCAACCAGGTTTAATTGACTGTTTCGGTGTGGAACCACATTAGTGCGGGATCAAATCCAGAAAGAGGCCAGGATCTAGCCAACAAGTATGCGAAAAACGCGAAAGTACAAGCCAGATTTGGGCATGTACCAGACCTAACCAAGACATAACCGGCGTTTTCCTCTAAAATATTAATCGCAACCAGGTTTAATTGACTGCTTCGGTGTGGTACCACATTACTACGGGTCCCAAACCAGAGAGAGGCCAGGATCTGGCCAACAAGTATGCGAAAAACGCGAAAGTATGAGCCAGATAATTGCAAATACAAGAACTTACCCAGACATAACCGGCATTATCCTCTAAATTATTAATCGGAACCAGGTATAATTGACTGATTCAGTGTGGAACCACATTACTACGTGATACAAACCAGAAAAAGGCCAGGCTCTGGCCAACAAGTATGCGAAAAATGCGAAAGTACGAGCCAGATGAGGGCAAATACAACACCTAACCGAGACATAACCGGCGTTATCCCCTAAAATATTAATCGCAACAAGGTTTAATTGACTGTTTCGGTGTGGTACCGCATTACAAAGTGATCCAAACTAGAAAAACCCATGGATCTGGCCAACAAGTATGCGAAAAATGCGAAACTACGAGCCAGATTAGGGCAAATACCAGACCTAACCCTGACAAAACCGGCGTTATCCACTAAAATATTAATCGCAACAAGGCTTAGTTGACTGCTTCGGTGTGGAACCACATTACTACGGGATCCAAACCAGAAAAAACGCAGGATCTGGCCAACAAGTATGCGAAAAATGCGAAAGTACGAGCCAGGTGTGGGCAAATACCATACCAAACCCAGACCTAACCGGCATTAACGTCTAAAATATTAATCGCAACCAGGTCTAATTGACTGTTTCGGTGTGGTACCGCATTCCTACGGGATCCAATCTAGAAAAACCCCAGGATCTGTCGAAGAAGTATGCGAAAAACGCGAAAGTATGAGCCAGATGATTGCAAATACCAGAACTAACCCAGACATAACCAGAGTTATCCTCTAAAATACTAATCGGAACCAGCTTTTATTGACTGTTTCCGTGTGGCACCACATTACTACGTGATCCAAAACAGAAAAAGGCCAGGATCTGGCCAACAAGTATGCGAAAAATGCGAATGTACGAGCCAGGTGAGTGCAAATACCAGACCTAACACAGACATAACCGGCGTTATCCTCTAAAATATTAATCGCAACCAGGTTTAATTGGCTGTTTCGGTGTGGAACCACATTACGACGGGATCCAAACCACTAAAAACCCAGGATCTGGCAAACTAGTTTGCGAAAAACGCGTATGTATGAGCCAGATGATTGCAAATACCAGAACTAACCCAGACATAACCAGAGTTATCCTCTAAAATACTAATCGATACCAGCTTCTATTAACTGTTTCAGTGTGGAACCACATTACTACGTGATCCTAACCAGAAAAAGCCCAGGATCTGGCCAACAAGTATGCGAAAGTACGAGCCAGATGTGGGGAAATACCAGACCTAACCCAGACATAACCGGCGTTATCCTTTAAAATATTAATCGCAACCAGGTTTAATTGACTGTTTCGGTGTGGTACCGCATTACTACGTGTTCCAAACCAGAAAAAGGCCAGGATCTGGCTAACAAGTATGCGAAAAATGCGAAAGTACGAGCCAGATGAGGGCAAATCCCAGACCTAACCGAGACATAGCCGGCGTTATCCTCCAAAATATTAATCGCAACCAGGTTTAATTGACTGTTTCGGTGTGGTACCGCATTACTACGTGATGCAAGCCAGAGAAAGCCCTGGATCTGGCCAACGAGTATGCGAAAAATGCGAAAGTACGAGACAGATGAGGGCAAATCCCAGACCTAACCAAGACATAACCGGCGTTATCCTCTAAAATATTAATCGCAACCAGGTTTAATTGACTGTTTCGGTGTGGTACCGCATTACTACGTGTTCCAAACCAGAAAAAACGCTGGATCTGGCCAACAACTATGCGAAAAACGCGAAAGTATGAGCCAGATGATTGCAAATACCAGAACTAACCCAGACATAACCAGTGTTATCATCTAAAATGCTAATCGGAACCAGCTTTTATTGACTGTTTCCGTGTGGTACCACATTACTACGTGATCCAATCCAGAAAAAAGCCAGGATCTGGCCAACAAGTATGCGAAAGTACGAGCCAGATGTGGGCAAATACCAGACCTAACCCAGACATAACCGGCGTTATCCTCTAAAATATTAATCTCAACCAGGTTTAATTGACTGTTTCGGTGTGGAACCACATTACTACGGGATCCAAATCAGAAAAAGCGCTGGATCTGGCCAACAAGTATGCGAAAAACGCGAAGATATGAGCCAGATGATTGCAAATACCAGACCTAACCCAGACTTAACCGGCGTTATCCTCTAAAATATTAATCGCAACCAGGTTTAATTGACTGCTTCGGTGTGGAACCACATTACTACGTGATCCAAACCAGAAAAAACGCAGGATCTGGCCAACAAGTATGCGAAAGACGCGAAAGTACGAGCCAGATGATTGCAAATACCAGACCTAACCCAGACTTAACCGGCGTTATCCTCTAAAATATTATTCGCAACCAGGTTTAATTGACTGTTTCGGTGTGGTACCGCATTACAAAGTGATCCAAACTAGAAAAACCCATGGACCTGGCCAACAAGTATGCGAAAAATGCGAAACTACGAGCCAGATGAGGGCAAATACCAGACCTAACCCAGACAAAACCGGCGTTATCCACTAAAATATTAATCGCAACAAGGCTTAATTGACTGTTTCGGTGTGGAACCACATTACTACGGGATCCAAACCAGAAAAAACGTAGGATCTGGCCAACAAGTATGCGAAAGACGCGAAAGTATGAGCCAAATGATTGCAAATACCAGAACTAACCCAGACATAACCAGAGTTATCCTCTAAAATACTAATCGGAACCAGCTTTTATTGACTGTTTCCGTGTGGCACCACATTACTACGTGATCCAAACCAGAGAAAGGCCAGGATCTGGCAAACAAGTATGCGAAAAATGCGAAAGTACGAGACAGATGAGGGCAAATCCCAAACCTGACCGAGACATAACCGGCGTTATCCTCTTAAATATTAATCGCAACCAGGTTTAATTGACTGGTTAGGTGTGGTACCGCATTACTACGTGTTCCAAACCAGAAAAAGGCCAGGATCTGGCCAACAAGTATGCGTAAAATGCGAAAGTACGACCCAGATGAGGGCATATACCAGACCTAACCCAGACATAACCGGCGTTATCCTCGGAAATATTAATCGCAAACAGGTTTAATTGACTGTTTCGTTGTGGTACCGCATTACTACGTGGTCCAAACAAGAAAAAGCCCAGGATCTTGCCAACAAGTATGCGAAAAATGCGAAGGTACGAGCCAGATGAAGGCAAACCTCAGACCTAACCAAGACATAACCGGCGTTATCCTCTAAAATATTACTCGTAACCAGGTTTAATTGACTATTTCGGTGTGCTACCGCATTACTACATGATCCAAACCAGAAAAAGGCGAGGATCTGGCCAACAAGTATGCGGAAAATGCGAAAGTACGAGCCAGATGAGGGCAACTACCAGACCTAACCCAGACATAACCAGAGTTATCCTCTAAAATACTAATCGGAACCAGCTTTTATTGACTGTTTCCGTGTGGCACCACTTTACTACGTGATCCAAACCAGAAAAAGGCCAGGATCTGGCAAACAAGTATGCGAAAAATGCGAAAGTACGAGACAGATGAGGGCAAATCCCAAACCTGACCGAGACATAACCGGCGTTATCCTCTTAAATATTAATCGCAACCAGGTTTAATTGACTGGTTAGGTGTGGTACCGCATTACTACGTGTTCCAAACCAGAAAAAGGCCAGGATCTGGCCAACAAGTATGCGTAAAATGCGAAAGTACGACCCAGATGAGGGCATATACCAGACCTAACCCAGACATAACCGGCGTTATCCTCGGAAATATTAATCGCAAACAGGTTTAATTGACTGTTTCGTTGTGGTACCGCATTACTACGTGGTCCAAACAAGAAAAAGCCCAGGATCTTGCCAACAAGTATGCGAAAAATGCGAAGGTACGAGCCAGATGAAGGCAAACCTCAGACCTAACCAAGACATAACCGGCGTTATCCTCTAAAATATTACTCGTAACCAGGTTTAATTGACTATTTCGGTGTGCTACCGCATTACTACATGATCCAAACCAGAAAAAGGCGAGGATCTGGCCATCAAGTATGCGGAAAATGCGAAAGTACGAGCCAGATGAGGGCAACTACCAGACCTAACCCAGACATAACCGGCGTTATCCTCTAAAATATTAATCGCAACCAGGTTTAATTGACTGTTTCGGTGTGGAAACTCATAACTACGGGATCCAAACCTGAAAAAACGCAGGATATGGCCAGCAAGTATGCGAAAAACGCGAAAGTACGAGCCAGATGATTGCAAATACCAGAACTATCCCAGACATAACCAGCGTTATCATCTAAAATGCTAATCGGAACCAGCTTTTATTGACTGTCTCCGTGTGGTACCACACTACTACGTGATCCAAACCAGAAAAAGGCCAGGATCTGGCCAACAAGTATGCGAAAAATGCGAAAGTACGAGCCAGGTGAGGGCAAATACCAGACCTAACACAGACATAACCGGCGTTATCCTCTAAAATATTAATCGCAACCAGGTTTAATGGGCTGTTTCGGTGTGGAACCACATTACGACGGGATCCAAACCACTAAAAACCCAAGATCTGGCCAACAAGTATGCGAAAAATGCGAAGGTACGAGCCAGATGAGGGCAAATACCAGACCTAACCCAGACAAAACCGGCGTTATCCTCCAAAATATTAATCTCAACCAGGTTTAATTGACTGTTTCGGTGTGGAACCACATTACTACGGGATCCAAACCAGAAAAAACGCAGGATCTGGGCAGCAAGTATGCGAAAAACGCGAAAGTATGAGCCAGATGATTGCAAATACCAGAACTATCCCAGACATAACCAGCGTTATCATCTAAAATGCTAATCGCAACCAGGTTTAATTGACTGTTTCGGTGTGGAACCACATTAGTGCGGGATCAAATCCAGAAAGAGGCCAGGATCTAGCCAACAAGTATGCGAAAAACGCGAAAGTACAAGCCAGATTTGGGCATGTACCAGACCTAACCAAGACATAACCGGCGTTTTCCTCTAAAATATTAATCGCAACCAGGTTTAATTGACTGCTTCGGTGTGGTACCGCATTACAAAGTGATCCAAACTAGAAAAACCCATGGATCTGGCCAACAAGTATGCGAAAAATGCGAAACTACGAGCCAGATTAGGGCAAATACCAGACCTAACCCTGACAAAACCGGCGTTATCCACTAAAATATTAATCGCAACAAGGCTTAGTTGACTGCTTCGGTGTGGAACCACATTACTACGGGATCCAAACCAGAAAAAACGCAGGATCTGGCCAACAGGTATGCGAAAAATGCGAAAGTACGAGCCAGGTGTGGGCAAATACCATACCAAACCCAGACCTAACCGGCATTAACGTCTAAAATATTAATCGCAACCAGGTCTAATTGACTGTTTCGGTGTGGTACCGCATTCCTACGGGATCCAATCTAGAAAAACCCCAGGATCTGTCGAAGAAGTATGCGAAAAACGCGAAAGTATGAGCCAGATGATTGCAAATACCAGAACTAACCCAGACATAACCAGAGTTATCCTCTAAAATACTAATCGGAACCAGCTTTTATTGACTGTTTCCGTGTGGCACCACATTACTACGTGATCCAAAACAGAAAAAGGCCAGGATCTGGCCAACAAGTATGCGAAAAATGCGAATGTACGAGCCAGGTGAGTGCAAATACCAGACCTAACACAGACATAACCGGCGTTATCCTCTAAAATATTAATCGCAACCAGGTTTAATTGGCTGTTTCGGTGTGGAACCACATTACGACGGGATCCAAACCACTAAAAACCCAAGATCTGGCCAACAAGTATGCGAAGAACGCGAAAGTATGTGCCAGATGATTGCAAATACCAGAACTAACCCAGACATAACCAGCGCTGTCCTCTAAAATACTAATCGGAACCAGCTTTTATTGACTGTTTCAGTGTGGTACCACATTACTACGTGATCCAAACCAGAAAAAGCCCAGGATCTGGCCAACAAGTATGCGAAAAACGCGTAAGTATGAGCCAGATGATTGCAAATACCAGAACTAACCCAGACATAACCAGAGTTATCCTCTAAAATACTAATCGATACCAGCTTCTATTAACTGTTTCAGTGTGGAACCACATTACTACGAGATCCAAACCAGAAAAAGCCCAGGATCTGGCCAACAAGTATGCGAAAAATGCGAAGGCACGAGACAGATGAGGGCAAATCCCAGACCTAACCGAGACATAACCGGCGTTATCCTCTTAAATATTAATCGCAAACAGGTTTAATTGACTGTTTCGGTGTGGAACCACGTTACTACGGGATCCAATCCAGAAAAAACGCTGGATCTGGCCAACAACTATGCGAAAAACGCGAAAGTATGAGCCAGATGATTGCATATACCAGAACTGACCCAGACATCACCAGCGTTATCCTCTAAAATACTAATCGGAACCAGCTTTTATTGACTGTTTCAGTGTGGTACCACATTACTACGTGATCCTAACCAGAAAAAGCCCAGGATCTGGCCAACAAGTATGCGAAAGTACGAGCCAGATGTGGGGAAGTACCAGACCTAACCCAGACATAACCGGCGTTATCCTTTAAAATATTAATCGCAACCAGGTTTAATTGACTGTTTCGGTGTGGTACCGCATTACTACGTGTTCCAAACCAGAAAAAGGCCAGGATCTGGCTAACAAGTATGCGAAAAATGCGAAAGTACGAGCCAGATGAGGGCAAATCCCAGACCTAACCGAGACATAGCCGGCGTTATCCTCCAAAATATTAATCGCAACCAGGTTTAATTGACTGTTTCGGTGTGGTACCGCATTACTACGTGATGCAAGCCAGAGAAAGCCCTGGATCTGGCCAACGAGTATGCGAAAAATGCGAAAGTACGAGACAGATGAGGGCCAATCCCAGACCTAACCGAGACATAACCGGCGTTATCCTCTAAAATATTAATCGCAACCAGGTTTAATTGACTGTTTCGGTGTGGTACCGCATTACTACGTGTTCCAAACCAGAAGAAGGCCAGGATCTGGCTAACAAGTATGCGAAAAATGCGAAAGTACGAGCCAGATGAGGGCAAATCCCAGACCTAACCGAGACATAACCGGCGTTATCCTCTTAAATATTAATCGCAAACAGGTTTAATTGACTGTTTCGGTGTGGTACCGCATTACTACGTGTTCCAAATCACAAAAAGGCCAGAATCTGGCCACAAGTATGCGAAAAATGCGAAAGTACGAGCCAGATGAGGGCAAATACCAGACCTAACCCAGACAAAACCGGCGTTATCCTCTAAAATATTAATCGCAACCAGGTTTATTTGACTGTTTCGGTGTGGTACCACATTACTACGGGATCCAAACCAGAAACAACGCAGGATATGGCCAGCAAGTATGCGAAAAACGCGAAAGTATGAGCCAGATGATTGCAAATACCAGAACTAACCCAGACATAACCAGTGTTATCATCTAAAATGCTAATCGGAACCAGCTTTTATTGACTGTTTCCGTGTGGTACCACATTACTACGTGATCCAATCCAGAAAAAAGCCAGGATCTGGCCAACAAGTATGCGAAAGTACGAGCCAGATGTGGGCAAATACCAGACCTAACCCAGACATAACCGGCGTTATCCTCTAAAATATTAATCTCAACCAGGTTTAATTGACTGTTTCGGTGTGGAACCACATTACTACGGGATCCAAATCAGAAAAAGCGCTGGATCTGGCCAACAAGTATGCGAAAAACGCGAAGATATGAGCCAGATGATTGCAAATACCAGACCTAACCCAGACTTAACCGGCGTTATCCTCTAAAATATTAATCGCAACCAGGTTTAATTGACTGCTTCGGTGTGGAACCACATTACTACGTGATCCAAACCAGAAAAAACGCAGGATCTGGCCAACAAGTATGCGAAAGACGCGAAAGTACGAGCCAGATGATTGCAAATACCAGACCTAACCCAGACTTAACCGGCGTTATCCTCTAAAATATTATTCGCAACCAGGTTTAATTGACTGTTTCGGTGTGGTACCGCATTACAAAGTGATCCAAACTAGAAAAACCCATGGACCTGGCCAACAAGTATGCGAAAAATGCGAAACTACGAGATAGATGAGGGCAAATCCCAAACCTGACCGAGACATAACCGGCGTTATCCTCTTAAATATTAATCGCAACCAGGTTTAATTGACTGGTTAGGTGTGGTACCGCATTGCTACGTGTTCCAAACCAGAAAAAGGCCAGGATCTGGCCAACAAGTATGCGTAAAATGCGAAAGTACGACCCAGATGAGGGCATATACCAGACCTAACCCAGACATAACCGGCGTTATCCTCGGAAATATTAATCGCAAACAGGTTTAATTGACTGTTTCGTTGTGGTACCGCATTACTACGTGGTCCAAACAAGAAAAAGCCCAGGATCTTGCCAACAAGTATGCGAAAAATGCGAAGGTACGAGCCAGATGAAGGCAAACCTCAGACCTAACCAAGACATAACCGGCGTTATCCTCTAAAATATTACTCGTAACCAGGTTTAATTGACTATTTGGGTGTGCTACCGCATTACTACATGATCCAAACCTGAAAAAGGCGAGGATCTGGCCAACAAGTATGCGAAAAACGCGAAAGTATGAGCCAGATAATTGCAAATACAAGAACTTACCCAGACATAACCGGCATTATCCTCTAAATTATTAATCGGAACCAGGTATAATTGACTGATTCAGTGTGGAACCACATTACTACGTGATACAAACCAGAAAAAGGCCAGGCTCTGGCCAACAAGTATGCGAAAAATGCGAAAGTACGAGCCAGATGAGGGCAAATACAACACCTAACCGAGACATAACCGGCGTTATCCCCTAAAATATTAATCGCAACAAGGTTTAATTGACTGTTTCGGTGTGGTACCGCATTACAAAGTGATCCAAACTAGAAAAACCCATGGATCTGGCCAACAAGTATGCGAAAAATGCGAAACTACGAGCCAGATTAGGGCAAATACCAGACCTAACCCAGACAAAACCGGCGTTATCCACTAAAATATTAATCGCAACAAGGCTTAGTTGACTGTTTCGGTGTGGAACCACATTACTACGGGATCCAAACCAGAAAAAACGCAGGATCTGGCCAACAAGTATGCGAAGGACGCGAAAGTATGTGCCAGATGATTGCAAATACCAGAACTAACCCAGACACACCCAGCGTTATCATCTAAAATGCTAATCGGAACCAGCTTTTATTGACTGTTTCCGTGTGGTACCACATTACTACGTGATCCAAACCAGAAAAAGGCCAGGATCTGGCCAACAAGTATGCGAAAAATGCGAAAGTACGAGACAGGTGTGGGCAAATACCATACCAAACCCAGACCTAACCGGCATTAACGTCTAAAATATTAATCGCAACCAGGTCTAATTGACTGTTACGGTGTGGTACCGCATTCCTACGGGATCCAATCTAGAAAAACCCCAGGATCTGGCGAAGAAGTATGCGAAAAACGCGAAAGTATGAGCCAGATGATTGCAAATACCAGAACTAACCCAGACATAACCAGCGTTGTCCTCTAAAATACTAATTGGAACCAGCTTTTATTGACTGTTTCAGTGTGGTACGACATTACTACGCGATCCAAACCAGAAATAGCCCAGGATCTGGCCAACAAGTATGCGAAAAATGCGAAAGTATGAGGCAGATGAGGGCAAATCCCAGACCTAACCGAGACATAACCGGCGTTATCCTCTTACATATTAATCGCAACCATGTTTAATTGACTGTTTAGGTGTGGTACCGCATTACTGCGTGATCCAAACCAGAAAAAGGCGAGGATCTGGCCAACAAGTATGCGAAAAATGCGAAAGTATGAGCCAGATGATTGCAAATACCAGAACTAACCCAGACATAACCAGCGCTGTCCTCTAAAATACTAATCGGAACCAGCTTTTATTGACTGTTTCAGTGTGGTACCACATTACTACGTGATCCAAACCAGAAAAAGCCCAGGATCTGGCCTACAAGTATGCGAAAAATGCGAAAGTATGAGGCAGATGAGGGCAAATCCCAGACCTAACCGAGACATAACCGGCGTTATCCTCTTACATATTAATCGCAACCATGTTTAATTGACTGTTTAGGTGTGGTACCGCATTACTGCGTGATCCAAACCAGAAAAAGGCGAGGATCTGGCCAACAAGTATGCGAAAAATGCGAAAGTATGAGCCAGATGATTGCAAATACCAGAACTAACCCAGACATAACCAGCGCTGTCCTCTAAAATACTAATCGGAACCAGCTTTTATTGACTGTTTCAGTGTGGTACCACATTACTACGTGATCCAAACCAGAAAAAGCCCAGGATCTGGCCAACAAGTATGCGAAAATGCGAAAGTACGAGACAGATGAGGGCAAATCCCAGACCTAACCCAGACATAACCGGCGTTATCCTCTTAAATATTAATCGCAACCAGGTTTAATTGACTGCTTCGGAGTGGTACCACATTACTACGTCATCCAAACCAGAAAAAGCCCAGGATCTGGCCAACAAGTATGCGAAAAACGCGAAAGTATGAGCCAGATGGTTGCAAATACCAGAACTAACCCAGACATAACCAGAGTTATCCTCTAAAATACTAATCGGTACCAGCTTCTATTAACTGTTCCAGTGTGGAACCACATTACTACGTGATCCAAACCAGAAAAAGCCCAGGATCTGGCCAACAAGTATGCGAAAAATGCGAAGGTTACGAGACAGATGAGGGCAAATCCCAGACCTAACCCAGACATAACCGGCGTTATCCTCTTAAATATTAATCGCAACCAGGTTTAATTGACTGTTTCGGTGTGGAACCACATTAGTGCGGGATCAAAACCAGTAAGAGGCCAGGATCTAGCCACAAGTATGCGAAAAACGCGAAAGTACAAGCCAGATGAGGGCAAATACCAGACCTAACCCAGACAAAGCCGGCGTTATCCTCTAAAATATTAATCGCAACCTGGTTTAATTGACTGTTTCGGTGTGGAACCACATTACTACGGGATCCAAACCAGAAAAAACGCAGGATATGGCCAGCAAGTATGCGAAAAACGCGAAAGTTTGAGCCAGATGATTGCAAATACCAGAACTAACCCAGACATAACCAGCGTTATCATCTAAAATGCTAATCGGAACCAGCTTTTGTTGACTGTTTCCGTGTGGTACCACACTACTACGTGATCCAAACCAGAAAAAGGCCAGGATCTGGCCAACAAGTATGCGAAAAATGCGAAAGTACGAGCCAGATGAGGGCAAATACCAGACCTAACCCAGACATAACCGGCGTTATCCTCTAAAAT
This sequence comes from Colletes latitarsis, assembly GCF_051014445.1. NCBI lineage: Eukaryota > Metazoa > Arthropoda > Insecta > Hymenoptera > Colletidae > Colletes > Colletes latitarsis. The sequence continues at coordinate 814,011 of NC_135142.1, forward strand.
ATTAATCGCAACCAGGTTTAATGGGCTGTTTCGGTGTGGAACCACATTACTACGGGATCCAAACCAGAAAAAACGCAGGATCTGGCCAGCAAGTATGCGAAAAACGCGAAAGTATGAGCCAGATGATTGCAAATACCAGAACTAACCCAGACATAACCAGCGTTATCATCTAAAATGCTAATCGGAACCAGCTTTTATTGACTGTTTCCGTGTGGTACCACATTACTACGTGATCCAAACCAGAAAAAGGCCAGGTTCTGGCCAACAAGTATGCGAAAAATGCGAAAGTACGAGCCAGATGAGGGCAAATACAACTCCTAACCGAGACATAACCGGCGTTATCCCCTAAAATATTAATCGCAACAAGGTTTAATTGACTGTTTCGGTGTGGTACCGCATTACAAAGTGATCCAAACTAGAAAAACCCATGGATCTGGCCAACAAGTATGCGAAAAATGCGTAACTACGAGCCAGATTAGGGCAAATACCAGACCTAACCCAGACAAAACCGGCGTTATCCACTAAAATATTAATCGCAACAAGGCTTAGTTGACTGTTTCGGTGTGGAACCACATTACTACGGGATCCAAACCAGAAAAAACGCAGGATCTGGCCAACAAGTATGCGAAGGACGCGAAAGTATGTGCCAGATGATTGCAAATACCAGAACTAACCCAGACACACCCAGCGTTATCATCTAAAATGCTAATCGGAACCAGCTTTTATTGACTGTTTCCGTGTGGTACCACATTACTACGTGATCCAAACCAGAAAAAGGCCAGGATCTGGCCAACAAGTATGCGAAAAATGCGAAAGTACGAGCCAGGTGTGGGCAAATACCATACCAAACCCAGACCTAACCGGCATTAACGTCTAAAATATTAATCGCCACCAGGTCTAATTGACTGTTACGGTGTGGTACCGCATTCCTACGGGATCCAATCTAGAAAAACCCCAGGATCTGGCGAAGAAGTATGCGAAAAACGCGAAAGTATGAGCCAGATGATTGCAAATACCAGAACTAACCCAGACATAACCAGCGTTGTCCTCTAAAATACTAATTGGAACCAGCTTTTATTGACTGTTTCAGTGTGGTACGACATTACTACGTGATCCAAACCAGAAAAAACGCAGGATATGGCCAGCAAGTATGCGAAAAACGCGAAAGTACGAGCCAGATGAGGGCAAATACCAGACCTAACCCAGACATAACCGGCGTTATCCTCTTACATATTAATCGCAACCATGTTTAATTGACTGTTTAGGTGTGGTACCGCATTACTGCGTGATCCAAACCAGAAAAAGGCGAGGATCTGGCCAACAAGTATGCGAAAAATGCGAAAGTATGAGCCAGATGATTGCAAATACCAGAACTAACCCAGACATAACCAGCGCTGTCCTCTAAAATACTAATCGGAACCAGCTTTTATTGACTGTTTCAGTGTGGTACCACATTACTACGTGATCCAAACCAGAAAAAGCCCAGGATCTGGCCAACAAGTATGCGAAAATGCGAAAGTACGAGACAGATGAGGGCAAATCCCAGACCTAACCCAGACATAACCGGCGTTATCCTCTTAAATATTAATCGCAACCAGGTTTAATTGACTGCTTCGGAGTGGTACCACATTACTACGTGATCCAAACCAGAAAAAGCCCAGGATCTGGCCAACAAGTATGCGAAAAACGCGAAAGTATGAGCCAGATGGTTGCAAATACCAGAACTAACCCAGACATAACCAGAGTTATCCTCTAAAATGCTAATCGGTACCAGCTTCTATTAACTGTTCCAGTGTGGAACCACATTACTACGTGATCCAAACCAGAAAAAGCCCAGGATCTGGCCAACAAGTATGCGAAAAATGCGAAGGTACGAGACAGATGAGGGCAAATCCCAGACCTAACCCAGACATAACCGGCGTTATCCTCTTAAATATTAATCGCAACCAGGTTTAATTGACTGTTTAGGTGTGGTACCGCATTACTACGTGTTCCAAACCAGAAAAAGGCCAGGATCTGGCCAACAAGTATGCGAAAAATGCGAAAGTACGAGCCAGATGAGGGCAACTACCAGACCTAACCCAGACATAACCGGCGTTATCCTCTAAAATATTAATCGCAACCAGGTTTAATTGACTGTTTCGGTGTGGAACCACATTAGTGCGGGATCAAAACCAGAAAGAGGCCAGGATCTAGCCAACAAGTATGCGAAAAACGCGAAAGTACAAGCCAGATGAGGGCAAGTACCAGACCTAACCAAGACATAACCGGCGTTATCCTCTTACATATTAATCGCAACCAGGTTTAATTGACTGCTTCGGTGTGGTACCGCAATAGTACGTGATCCAAACCAGAAAAAGCCCAGGATCTGGCCAACAAGTATGCGAAAAACGCGAAAGTATGAGCCAGATGGTTGCAAATACCAGAACTAACCCAGACATAACCAGAGTTATCCTCTAAAATACTAATCGCAACCAGCTTCTATTGACTGTTTCAGTATGGTACCACATTACTACGTCATCCAAAGCAGAAAAAGGCCAGGATCTGGCCTACAAGTATGCGAAAAATTCGAAAGTACGAGGCAGATGAGGGCAAATCCCAGACCTAACCGAGACATAACCGGCGTTATCCTCTTACATATTAATCGCAACCAGGTTTAATTGACTGCTTCGGTGTGGTACCGCAATAGTACGTGATCCAAACCAGAAAAAGCCCAGGATCTGGCCAACAAGTATGCGAAAAATGCGAAAGTACGAGCCAGATGAGGGCAAATACCAGACCTAACCCAGACATAACCGGCGTTTTCCTCTAAAATATTACTCGCAACCAGGTTTAATTGACTATTTCGGTGTGGTACCGCATTACTGCGTGATCCAAACCAGAGAAAGGCGAGGATCTGGCCAACAAGTATGCGAAAAATGCGAAAGTATGAGCCAGATGATTGCAAATACCAGAACTAACCCAGATATAACCAGCGCTGTCCTCTAAAATACTAATCGGAACCAGCTTTTATTGACTGTTTCAGTGTGGTACCACATTACTACGTGATCCAAACCAGAAAAAGCCCAGGATCTGGCCAACAAGTATGCGAAAATGCGAAAGGACGAGCCAGATGAGAGCAAATACCAGACCTAACCCAGACATAACCGGCGTTTTCCTCTAAAATATTAATCGCAAGCAGGTTTAATTGACTGTTTCAGTGTGGAAACTCATTACTACGGAATCCAAACCAGAAAAAACCCAGGATCTGGCAAACTAGTTTGCGAAAAATGCGAAGGTACGAGACAGATGAGGGCAAATCCCAGACCTAACCGAGACATAACCGGCGTTATCCTCTTAAATATTAATCGCAACCAGGTTTAATTGACTGTTTCGGTGTGGAGCCACATTACTACGGGTTCCAAACCAGAAAGAGGCCAGGATCTGGCCAACAAGTACGCGAAAAACGCGAAAGTATGAGCCAGATAATTGCAAATACAAGAACTTACCCAGACATAACCGGCGTTATCCTCTAAATTATTAATCGGAACCAGGTATAATTGACTGATTCAGTGTGGAACCACATTACTACGTGATACAAACCAGAAAAAGGCCAGGATCTGGCCAACAAGTATGCGAAAAATGCGAAAGTACGAGCCAGATGAGGGCAAATACAACACCTAACCGAGGCATAACCGGCGTTATCCCCTACAATATTAATCGCAACAAGGTTTAATTGACTGTTTCGGTGCGGTACCGCATTACAAAGTGATCCAAACTAGAAAAACCCATGGATCTGGCCAACAAGTATGCGAAAAATGCGAAACTACGAGCCAGATGAGGGCAAATACCAGACCTAACCCAGACAAAACCGGCGTTATCCACTAAAATATTAATCGCAACAAGGTTTAATTGACTGTTTCGGTGTGGTACCGCATTACAAAGTGATCCAAACTAGAAAAACCAATGGATCTGGCCAACAAGTATGCGAAAAATGCGAAACTACGAGCCAGATGAGGGCAAATACCAGACCTAACCCAGACAAAACCGGCGTTATCCACTAAAATATTAATCGCAACAAGGCTTAATTGACTGTTTCGGTGTGGAACCACATTACTACGGGATCCAAACCAGAAAAAACGCACGATCTGGCCAACAAGTATGCGAAAGACGCGAAAGTATGTGCCAGATGATTGCAAATACCAGAACTAACCCAGACATACCCAGCGTTATCATCTAAAATGCTAATCGGAACCAGCTTTTATTGACTGTTTCCGTGTGGTACCATATTACTACGTGATCCAAACCAGAAAAAGGCCAGGATCTGGCCAACAAGTATACGAAAAATGCGAAATGGTTCGAGCCAGATGAGGGCGAATACCAGACCTAACAGACATAACACGCGTTATCCTCTTAAATATTAATCGCAACCAGGTTTAATTGACTGTTTAGGTGTGGTACCGCATTACTACGTGTTCCAAACCAGAAAAAGGCCAGGATCTGGCCAACAAGTATGCGAAAAATGCGAAAGTACGAGCCAGATGAGGGCAACTACCAGACCTAACCCAGACATAACCGGCGTTATCCTCTAAAATATTAATCGCAACCAGGTTTAATTGACTGTTTCGGTATGGAACCACATTAGTGCGGGATCAAAACCAGAAAGAGGCCAGGATCTAGCCAACAAGTATGCGAAAAACGCGAAAGTACAAGCCAGATGAGGGCAAGTACCAGACCTAAACAAGACATAACCGGCGTTTTCCTCTAAAATATTAATCGCAACGAGGTTTAATTGACTGCTTCGGTGTGGTACCGCAATAGTACGTGATCCAAACCAGAAAAAGCCCAGGATCTGGCCAACAAGTATGCGAAAATGCGAAAGTACGAGCCAGATGAGAGCAAATACCAGACCTAACCCAGACATAACCGGCGTTTTCCTCTAAAATATTAATCGCAAGCAGGTTTAATTGACTGTTTCAGTGTGGAGCCACATTACTACGGGTTCCAAACCAGAAAGAGGCCAGGATCTGGCCAACAAGTACGCGAAAAACGCGAAAGTATGAGCCAGATAATTGCAAATACAAGAACTTACCCAGACATAACCGGCGTTATCCTCTAAATTATTAATCGGAACCAGGTATAATTGACTGATTCAATGTGGAACCACATTACTACGTGATACAAACCAGAAAAAGGCCAGGATCTGGCCAACAAGTATGCGAAAAATGCGAAAGTACGAGCCAGATGAGGGCAAATACAACACCTAACCGAGACATAACCGGCGTTATCCCCTACAATATTAATCGCAACAAGGTTTAATTGACTGTTTCGGTGCGGTACCGCATTACAAAGTGATCCAAACTAGAAAAACCCATGGATCTGGCCAACAAGTATGCGAAAAATGCGAAACTACGAGCCAGATGAGGGCAAATACCAGACCTAACCCAGACAAAACCGGCGTTATCCACTAAAATATTAATCGCAACAAGGTTTAATTGACTGTTTCGGTGTGGTACCGCATTACAAAGTGATCCAAACTAGAAAAACCCATGGATCTGGCCAACAAGTATGCGAAAAATGCGAAACTACGAGCCAGATGAGGGCAAATACCAGACCTAACCCAGACAAAACCGGCGTTATCCACTAAAATATTAATCGCAACAAGGCTTAATTGACTGTTTCGGTGTGGAACCACATTACTACGGGATCCAAACCAGAAAAAACGCACGATCTGGCCAACAAGTATGCGAAAGACGCGAAAGTATGTGCCAGATGATTGCAAATACCAGAACTAACCCAGACATACCCAGCGTTATCATCTAAAATGCTAATCGGAACCAGCTTTTATTGACTGTTTCCGTGTGGTACCACATTACTACGTGATCCAAACCAGAAAAAGGCCAGGATCTGGCCAACAAGTATACGAAAAATGCGAAATGGTTCGAGCCAGATGAGGGCGAATACCAGACCTAACAGACATAACAGGCGTTATCCTCTTAAATATTAATCGCAACCAGGTTTAATTGACTGTTTAGGTGTGGTACCGCATTACTACGTGTTCCAAACCAGAAAAAGGCCAGGATCTGGCCAACAAGTATGCGAAAAATGCGAAAGTACGAGCCAGATGAGGGCAACTACCAGACCTAACCCAGACATAACCGGCGTTATCCTCTAAAATATTAATCGCAACCAGGTTTAATTGACTGTTTCGGTATGGAACCACATTAGTGCGGGATCAAAACCAGAAAGAGGCCAGGATCTAGCCAACAAGTATGCGAAAAACGCGAAAGTACAAGCCAGATGAGGGCAAGTACCAGACCTAAACAAGACATAACCGGCGTTTTCCTTTAAAATATTAATCGCAACGAGGTTTAATTGACTGCTTCGGTGTTGTACCACATTACTACGTGATCCAAACCAGAAAAAGCCCAGGATCTGGCCAACAAGTATGCGAAAAACGCGAAAGTATGAGCCAGATGGTTGCAAATACCAGAACTAACCCAGACATAACCAGAGTTATCGTCTAAAGTACTAATCGGAACCAGCTTCTATTGACTGTTTCAGTATGGTACCACATTACTACGTGATCCAAACCAGAAAAAGGCCAGGATCTGGCCTACAAGTATGCGAAAAATGCGAAAGTACGAGGCAGATGAGGGCAAATCCCAGATCTAACCGAGACATAACCGGCGTTATCCTCTTACATATTAACCGCAACCAGGTTTAATTGACTGCTTCGGTGTGGTACCGCAATAGTACGTGATCCAAACCAGAAAAAGCCCAGGATCTGGCCAGCAAGTATGCGAAAAATGCGAAAGTACGAGCCAGATGAGGGCAAATACCAGACCTAACCCAGACATAACCGGCGTTATCCTCTAAAATATTACTCGCAACCAGGTTTAATTGACTATTTCGGTGTGGTACCGCATTACTGCGTGATCCAAACCAGACAAAGGCGAGGATCTGGCCAACAAGTATGCGAAAAATGCGAAAGTATGAGCCAGATGATTGCAAATACCAGAACTAACCCAGACATAACCAGCGCTGTCCTCTAAAATACTAATCGGAACCAGCTTTTATTGACTGTTTCAGTGTGGTACCACATTACTACGTGATCCAAACGAGAAAAAGCCCAGGATCTGGCCAACAAGTATGCGAAAATGCGAAAGTACGAGCCAGATGAGAGCAAATACCAGACCTAACCCAGACATAACCGGCGTTTTCCTCTAAAATATTAATCGCAAGCAGGTTTAATTGACTGTTTCAGTGTGGAAACTCATTACTACGGGATCCAAACCAGAAAAAACCCAGGATCTGGCAAACTAGTTTGCGAAAAACGCGTATGTATGAGCCAGATGATTGCAAATACCAGAACTAACCCAGACATAACCAGAGTTATCCTCTAAAATACTAATCGGTACCAGCTTCTATTAACTGTTTCAGTGTGGAACCACATTACTACTTGATCCAAACCAGAAAAAGCCCAGGATCTGGCCAACAAGTATGCGAAAAATGCGAAGGTACGAGACAGATGAGGGCAAATCCCAGACCTAACCGAGACATACCCGGAGTTATCCTCTTAAATATTAATCGCAAACAGGTTTAATTGACTGTTTCGGTGTGGTACCGCATTACTACGTGTTCCAAATCACAAAAAGGCCAGAATCTGGCCACAAGTATGCGAAAAATGCGAAAGTACGAGCCAGATGAGGGCAAATACCAGACTTAACCCAGACAAAACCGGCGTTATCCTCTAAAATATTAATCTCAACCAGGTTTAATTGACTGTTTCGGTGTGGAACCACATTACTACGGGATCCAAATCAGAAAAAGCGCTGGATCTGGCCAACAAGTATGCGAAAAACGCGAAGGTTTGAGCCAGATGATTGCAAATACCAGACCTAACCCAGACATAACCGGCGTTATCCTCTAAAATATTAATCGCAACCAGGTTTAATTGACTGCTTCGGTGTGGTACCGCAATAGTACGTGATCCAAACCAGAAAAAGCCCAGGATCTGGCCAACAAGTATGCGAAAAATGCGAAAGTACGAGCCAGATGAGGGCAAATACCAGACCTAACCCAGACAAAACCGGCGTTATCCTCTAAAATATTAATCTCAACCAGGTTTAATTGACTGTTTCGGTGTGGAACCACATTACTACGGGATCCAAATCAGAAAAAGCGCTGGATCTGGCCAACAAGTATGCGAAAAACGCGAAGGTATGAGCCAGATGGTTGCAAATACCAGACCTAACCCAGACATAACCGGCGTTATCCTCTAAAATATTAATCGCAACCAGGTTTAATTGACTGTTTCGGTGTGGAGCCACATTACTACGGGTTCCAAACCAGAAAGAGGCCAGGATCTGGCCAACAAGTATGCGAAAAACGCGAAAGAATGAGCCAGATAATTGCAAATACAAGAACTTACCCAGACATAACCGGCGTTATCCTCTAAATTATTAATCGGAACCAGGTATAATTGACTGATTCAGTGTGGAACCACATTACTACGTGCTACAAACCAGAAAAAGGCCAGGATCTGGCCAACAAGTATGCGAAAAATGCGAAAGTACGAGCCAGATGAGGGCAAATACAACACCTAACCGAGACATAACCGGCGTTATCCCCTACAATATTAATCGCAACAAGGTTTAATTGACTGTTTCGGTGCCGTACCGCATTACAAAGTGATCCAAACTAGAGAAACCCATGGATCTGGCCAACAAGTATGCGAAAAATGCGAAACTACGAGCCAGATGAGGGCAAATACCAGACCTAACCCAGACAAAACCGGCGTTATCCACTAAAATATTAATCGCAACAAGGCTTAATCGACTGTTTCGGTGTGGAACCACATTACTACGGGATCCAAACCAGAAAAAACGCACGATCTGGCCAACAAGTATGCGAAAGACGCGAAAGTATGTGCCAGATGATTGCAAATACCAGAACTAACCCAGACATACCCAGCGTTATCATCTAAAATGCTAATCGGAACCAGCTTTTATTGACAGTTTCCGTGTGGTACCACATTACTACGTGATCCAAACCAGAAAAAGGCCAGGATCTGGCCAACAAGTATACGAAAAATGCGAAATGGTACGAGCCAGATGAGGGCGAATACCAGACCTAACAGACATAACAGGCGTTATCCTCTAAGATATTAATCGCAACCAGGTTTAATTGACTGTTTCGTTGAGGAACCACATTACTACGGGATCCAAACCAGAAAAAAACCCAGGATCTGGCCAACAAGTATGCGAAAAATGCGAAGGTACGAGACAGATGAGGGCAAATCCCAGACCTAACCCAGACATAACCGGCGTTATCCTCTTAAATATTAATCGCAACCAGGTTCAATTGACTGTTTAGGTGTGGTACCGCATTACTACGTGTTCCAAACCAGAAAAAAGCCAGGATCTGGCCAACAAGTATGCGAAAAATGCGAAAGTACGAGCCAGATGAGGGCAACTACCAGACCTAACCCAGACATAACCGGCGTTTTCCTCTAAAATATTAATCGCAAGCAGGTTTAATTGACTGTTTCAGTGTGGAAACTCATTACTACGGGATCCAAACCAGAAAAAACCCAGGATCTGGCAAACTAGTTTGCGAAAAACGCGTAAGTATGAGCCAGATGATTGCAAATACCAGAACTAACCCAGACATAACCAGAGTTATCCTCTAAAATACTAATCGGTACCAGCTTCTATTAACTGTTTCAGTATGGTACCACATTACTACGTGATCCAAACCAGAAAAAGGCCAGGATCTGGCCTACAAGTATGCGAAAAATGCGAAAGTACGAGGCAGATGAGGGCAAATCCCACACCTAACCGAGACATAACCGGCGTTATCCTCTTACATATTAATCGCAACCAGGTTTAATTGACTGCTTCGGTGTGGTACCGCAATAGTACGTGATCCAAACCAGAAAAAGCCCAGGATCTGGCCAACAAGTATGCGAAAAATGCGAAAGTACGAGCCAGATGAGGGCAAATACCAGACCTAACCCAGACATAACCGGCGTTATCCTCTAAAATATTACTCGCAACCAGGTTTAATTGACTATTTCGGTGTGGTACCGCATTACTGCGCGATCCAAACCAGAAAAAGGCGAGGATCTGGCCAACAAGTATGCGAAAAATGCGAAGGTATGAGCCAGATGATTGCAAATACCAGAACTAAACCAGACATAACCAGCGCTGTCCTCTAAAATACTAATCGGAACCAGCTTTTATTGACTGTTTCAGTGTGGTACCACATTACTACGTGATCCAAACCAGAAAAAGCCCAGGATCTGGCCAACAAGTATGCGAAAATGCGAAAGTACGAGCCAGATGAGAGCAAATACCAGACCTAAGCCAGACATAACCGGCGTTTTCCTCTAAAATATTAATCGCAAGCAGGTTTAATTGACTGTTTCAGTGTGGAAACTCATTACTACGGGATCCAAACCAGAAAAAACCCAGGATCTGGCAAACTAGTTTGCGAAAAACGCGTAAGTATGAGCCAGATGATTGCAAATACCAGAACTAACCCAGACATAACCAGAGTTATCCTCTAAAATACTAATCGGTACCAGCTTCTATTAACTGTTTCAGTGTGGAACCACATTACTACGTGATCCAAACCAGAAAAAGCCCAGGATCTGGCCAACAAGTATGCGAAAAATGCGAAGGTACGGGACAGATGAGGGCAAATACCAGACCTAACCCAGACAAAGCCGGCGTTATCCTCTAAAATATTAATCGCAACCAGGTTTAATTGACTGTTTCGGTGTGGAACCACATTACTACGGGATCCAAATCAGAAAAAGCGCTGGATCTGGCCAACAAGTATGCGAAAAACCCGAAGGTATGAGCCAGATGATTGCAAATACCAGACCTAACCCAGACATAACCGGCGTTATCCTCTAAAATATTAATCGCAACCAGGTTTAATTGACTGTTTCGGTGTGGAGCCACATTACTACGGGTTCCAAACCAGAAAGAGGCCAGGATCTGGCCAACAAGTATGCGAAAAACGCGAAAGTACGAGCCAGATGAGGGCAAATACCAGACCTAACCCAGACATAACCGGCGTTATCCTCTAAATTATTAATCGGAACCAGGTATAATTGACTGATTCAGTGTGGAACCACATTACTACGTGATACAAACCAGAAAAAGGCCAGGATCTGGCCAACAAGTATGCGAAAAATGCGAATGTACGAGCCAGATGAGGGCAAATACAACACCTAACCGAGACATAACCGGCGTTATCCCCTACAATATTAATCGCAACAAGGTTTAATTGACTGTTTCGGTGTGGTACCGCATTACAAAGTGATCCAAACTAGAAAAACCTATGGATCTGGCCAACAAGTATGCGAAAAATGCGAAACTACGAGCCAGATGAGGGCAAATACAAGACCTAACAGACAAAACCGGCGTTATCCACTAAAATATTAATCGCAACAAGGCTTAATTGACTGCTTCGGTGTGGAACCACATTACTACGGGATCCAAACCAGAAAAAACGCACGATCTGGCCAACAAGTATGCGAAAGACGCGAAAGTATGTGCCAGATGATTGCAAATACCAGAACTAACCCAGACATACCCAGCGTTATCATCTAAAATGCTAATCGGAACCAGCTTTTATTGACTGTTTCCGTGTGGTACCACATTACTACGTGATCCAAACCAGAAAAAGGCCAGGATCTGGCCAACAAGTATGCGAAAAACGCGAAAGTATGAGCGAGATGATTGCAAATACCAGAACTGACCCAGACATAACCAGCGTTGTCCTCTAAAATACTAATTGGAACCAGCTTTTATTGACTGTTTCAGTGTGGTACGACATTACTACGTGATCCAAACCAGAAATAGCCCAGGATCTGGCCAACAAGTATGCGAAAAATGCGAAAGTACGACCCAGGTGAGGGCAAATACCAGACCTAACCCAGACATAACCGGCGTTATCCTCGAAAATATTAATCGCAACCAGGTTTAATTGACTGCTTCGGTGTGGTACCGCATTACTACGTGGTCCAAACAAGAAAAAGCCCAGGATCTTGCCAACAAGTATGCGAAAAATGCGAAGGTACGAGCCAGATGAGGGCAAACCTCAGACCCAACCAAGACATAACCGGCGTTAGCCTCTAAAATATTACTCGCAACCAGGTTTAATTGACTATTTCGGTGTGCTACCGCATTACTGCAAGATCCAAACCAGAAAAAGACGAGGATCTGGCCAACAAGTATGCGAAAAATGCGAAAGTACGAGCCAGATGAGGGCAAATACAACACCTAACCGAGACATAACCGGCGTTATCCCCTACAATATTAATCGCAACAAGGTTTAATTGACTGTTTTGGTGTGGTACCGCATTACAAAGTGATCCAAACTAGAAAAACCTATGGATCTGGCCAACAAGTATGCGAAAAATGCGAAACTACGAGCCAGATGAGGGCAAATACAAGACCTAACAGACAAAACCGGCGTTATCCACTAAAATATTAATCGCAACAAGGCTTAATTGACTGCTTCGGTGTGGAACCACATTACTACGGGATCCAAACCAGAAAAAACGCACGATCTGGCCAACAAGTATGCGAAAGACGCGAAAGTATGTGCCAGATGATTGCAAATACCAGAACTAACCCAGACATACCCAGCGTTATCATCTAAAATGCTAATCGGAACCAGCTTTTATTGACTGTTTCCGTGTGGTACCACATTACTACGTGATCCAAACCAGAAAAAGGCCAGGATCTGGCCAACAAGTATGCGAAAAACGCGAAAGTATGAGCGAGATGATTGCAAATACCAGAACTGACCCAGACATAACCAGCGTTGTCCTCTAAAATACTAATTGGAACCAGCTTTTATTGACTGTTTCAGTGTGGTACGACATTACTACGTGATCCAAACCAGAAATAGCCCAGGATCTGGCCAACAAGTATACGAAAAATGCGAAAGTACGACCCAGGTGAGGGCAAATACCAGACCTAACCCAGACATAACCGGCGTTATCCTCGAAAATATTAATCGCAACCAGGTTTAATTGACTGCTTCGGTGTGGTACCGCATTACTACGTGGTCCAAACAAGAAAAAGCCCAGGATCTTGCCAACAAGTATGCGAAAAATGCGAAGGTACGAGCCAGATGAGGGCAAACCTCAGACCTAACCAAGCCATAACCGGCGTTAGCCTCTAAAATATTACTCGCAACCAGGTTTAATTGACTATTTCGGTGTGCTACCGCATTACTGCAAGATCCAAACCAGAAAAAGACGAGGATCTGGCCAACAAGTATGCGAAAAATGCGAAAGTACGACCCAGATGAGGGCAAATACCAGACCTAAGCCAGACATAACCGGCGTTTTCCTCTAAATTATTACTCGGAACCAGGTATAATTGACTGCTTCAGTGTGGTACCACATTACTACGTGGCCCAAACCAAAAAAAGGCCAGGATCGGAACATTCAAGTATGCGAAAGATGCGAAAGTATGTACTAGATGATGGCAAATACCAGACCTAACCCAGACATAACCGGCGATATCCTCGAAAATATTAATCGGAATCAGGTTTAATTGACTGCTACAGTGTGGTACCACATTACTACATGATCCAAACCAGAAAAAGGCCAGGATCTGGCAAACAAGTGTGCGAAAAATGTGAAAGTATGAGGAAGATGACTGCAAACACCAGGCGTAACCCAGACATACCCGGCGTTATCCTCTAAAATAATAATCGCAACCAGGTATAATTGACTGTTTCGGTGTGGTACCGCATTACTACGTGGTCCAAGCCAGAAAAAGGCCAGGATCTGACCATTCAAGTATGCGAAAAATGCGAAAGTATGAGCTAGATGATGGCAAATACCAGACCTAACCCAGGCATAACCGGCGTTCTCCTCCAAAATATTGATCGAATCCAGATATAATTGACTGTTTCGGTGTGGTACCACATTACTACGTGATCCAAATCAGAAAAAGCCCAGGATATGGCCTACAAGTATGCGAAAAATGCGAAAGTATGAGGCAGATGATTGCAAATACCAGACCTCACCCAGACATAACCGGTGTTATCCCCTATAATATTAATCGCAAGCAGGTTTATTTGACTGTTGCGGTGTGGTACCACATTACTACGTGGTCCTAACCTGAAAAAAGCCAGGATCTGGCCAACAAGAATGCAAAACATGCAAAAGTTTGAGGCAGATGATTGCAAATACCAGACCTAACACAAACCTAACCGGTGTTAACCTCTAAAGTATTGATCGAATCCAGGTTTAAGTGACTGTTTCGGTGTGATACCACATTACTACGTGATCGAAATCAGAAATAGCCCAGGATCTGGCCTACAAGAATGCGAAAAATGCAAAAGTATGAGGCAGATGATTGCAAATACCAGACGCAACCCAGACCTAACCGGTGTCATCCTCTAAAATATTCATCGAATCCAGGTTGGATTGACTATTTCAGTGTGGCACTACATTAATACGTGATCCTAACCAGAGAAAAACCCAGGATCTGGCCAACAAGTATTGAAAAATGCAAAAGTATGAGCCAGATGATTGCAAATACCAGAACTAACCCAGACATAACCGGCGTTATCCCCTATAATATTAATCGCAAGCAGGTTTAATTGACTTTTGCTGTGTGGTACCACATTACTACACAATCCCAACCAGAAAAAGCCCAGGATCTGGCCAACAAGCATGCGAGAAATGCGAAAGTATGAGCCAGATGACAGCAAATACCAGACCGAGCACAAACCTAAACGGTGATATGCTATCAAATATTGATCGAAACCAAGTTGAATTGGCTGTTTCAGACTGTTACCGCATTACTGCGTGACCCATACGAGAAGGAAACACAGGATCTGGCCAACAGGTATGGGAAGAATGCGAAAGTATGAGCCAGATGATTGCAACTACCAGGCCTATCACAAACCTAACCGGTGTGATCCTCAAAGTATTGATTGAATCCAGGTTTAGTTGGCTGTTTCATTCTGGTACCACATTGCCGCGTGATCCATACCAGGGAAAGCCCAGGATCAGGCCAATAGGTATAAGAAGAATTCGAAAGTATGAGACAGATGAGGGCAAATCCCAGACCAAAACGGGAACCAAACGGCGTTTTTCTTGTTCGAGGTCAGGTTTAATTGACTGTTTAGTGTGGCACCACATTACTACACAATCCCAACCAGAAAAAGCCCAGGATCTGGCCAACAAGCATGCGAGAAATGCGAAAGAATGAGCAAGATGATTGCAAATACCAGGTCTAACACAAACCTAATCGGTGTGATCCTCCAAAATATTGTTCGAATCCAGGTTTAATTGACAGTTTCATTCTGGTACCACATAACTACGTGATCCAAACCAGAAAGAGCCCAGGAACTGGCCAACAAGTATGCGAAAAGTGCGAAAGTATGAGCCAGATGATATCAAATTCCAGACCTAACACAACCCTAAACGGTGTTATCCCTTAAAATATTGATCGGGGCCACGTTTAATTGACTGTTTCAGTATGCTACCACATTACTACGAGATCCAAGCCAGAAAAAGACGAGGATCTGGCCAACAAGTGTGCGAAGAATGCGAAAGTACAAGCCAGATGAGCGCAAATCCCAGACCTAAACGATACCCAACCGGAGTTATCCTTTAAAATATCGATCGAGGCCACGTTTAATTGACTGCTTCAGTCTGGTACCACATTACTACGTGATCCCAACCAGAAAAAAACACAGGATCTGGCCAGCAAGTATGCGAAGAGTGCGATAGTATGAGCCAGATGATTGCAAATACCAGGGCTAACACAAACCTAATCGGTGTGATCGTCTAAAATATTGATCGAATCCAGGTTTAGTTGACTGTTTCATTCTGGTACCATATTACTACGTGATCCAAACCAGAAAAAGCCCAGGATCTGGCCAACAAGCATGCGAGAAATGCGAAAGTATGAGCCAGATCAGGGCAAATCCCAGACCTAAACATGAACTGACCGGTGTTATACTTTAAAATATTGATCGAGGTCAGGTTTAATTGACTGTTTAGTGTGGTTCCACATTACTACACAATCCCAACCAGAAAAAGCCCAGGATCTGGCCAACAAGTATGCGAAAAGTGCGAAAGTATGAGCCAGATGATTGCAAATACCAGGGCTAACACAAACCTAATCGGTGTGATCCTCCAAAATATTGATCGAATCCAGGTTTAATTGACAGTTTCATTCTGGTACCACATAACTACGTGATCCAAACCAGAAAGAGCCCAGGAACTGGCCAACAAGTATGCGAAAAGTGCGAAAGTATGAGCCAGATGATATCATATTCCAGACCTAACACAAACCTAAACGGTGTTATCCCTTAAAATATTGATCGTGGCCACGTTTAATTGACTGTTTCAGTATGCTACCACATTACTACGTGATACAAACCAGAAAAAGCCCAGGATCTGGCCAACAAGCATGCGAGAAATGCGAAAGAATGAGCAAGATGATTGCAAATACCAGGTCTAACACAAACCTAATCGGTGTGATCCTCCAAAATATTGATCGAATCCACGTTTAATTGACAGTTTCATTCTGGTACCACATAACTACGTGACCCAAACCAGAAAAAGCCCAGGATCTGGCCAACAAGGATGCGAAAAATGCGAAAGTATGAGACAGATGTGGGCAAATCCCAGACCTAAACGAGAACAAACCGGTGTTATACTTTAAAATATTGATCGAGGTCAGGTTTAATTGACTGTTTAGTGTGGTTCCACATTACTACACAATCCCAACCAGAAAAAGCCCAGGATCTGGCCAACAAGTATGCGAAAAGTGCGAAAGTATGAGCCAGATGATTGCAAATACCAGGCCTAACACAAACCTAATCGTTGTGATCGTCTAAAATATTGATCGAATCCAGGTTTAATTGACAGTTTCATTCTGGTACCACATTACTACGTGATCCCAACCAGAAAAAGTCCAGGATCTGGCCAACAAGTATACGAAGAGTGCGAAAGTATGTGCCAGATGATTGCAAATACCAGGCCCAACACAAACCTAATCGGTGTGATCCTCCAAAATATTGATCGAATCCAGGTTTATTTGACTGTTTCATTCTGGTACCATATTACTACGTGATCCACACTACAAAAAGCCCAGGATCTGGTCAACAAGAATGCGAAAAATGCGAAAGTATGAGCCAGATGAGGGCAAATCCCAGAACTAAACGTGAACTAACCGGCGTTATACTTTAAAATATTGATCCAGGTCAGGTTTAATTGACTGTTTAGTGTGGTACCACATTACTACACAATCCCAACCAGAAAAAGCCCAGGGTCTGGCAAACAAGCATGCAAGAAATGCGAAAGTATGAGGCAGATGTTTGCAAGTACCAG
Source organism: Colletes latitarsis (assembly GCF_051014445.1). Taxonomy (NCBI): domain Eukaryota; kingdom Metazoa; phylum Arthropoda; class Insecta; order Hymenoptera; family Colletidae; genus Colletes; species Colletes latitarsis. Next base: position 831,379 of record NC_135142.1, read on the forward strand.
ACCTAACGCAATCCTAAAAGGTGTTATCCTCTAAAATATTGATCGAAACCAAGTTGAATTGACTGTTTCTGTCTGTTACCACATTACTACGTGATACCAACCAAAAAAAAACACAGGATCTGGCCAACAAGTATGGGAAGCATGTGAAAGTATGAGCCAGATCATTGCAAACACCAGGCCTAACAGAAACTTAACCGGTGTGATCGTCTAAAATATTGATCGAATCCAGGTTTAGTTGACAGTTTTATTCTGGTACCACATAACTACGTGAACCAAACCAGAAAAAGCCCAGGATCTGGCCAACAAGAATGCGAAGAGTGCGAAAGTATGAGCCAGCTGATTGCAATTACCAGGCCTAAAACAAACCTAATCGGTGTGATCCTCTAAAATATTGATCGAAACCAAGTTGAATTGACTGTTTCAGTGTGGTACCGCATTACTGCGTGACCCAAACGAGAAGGAAACACAGGATCTGGCTAACAAGTATGGGAAGAATGCGAAAGTATGAGCAAGATGATTGCAACTACCAGGCCTAACACAAACCTATCCGGCGTGATCTCCTAAAATATTGATCGAATCCAGGTTTAATTGGCAGTTTCATTTTGGTACCACAGAACTACGTGATCCAAACCAGAAAAAGCCCAGGATCTGGCCAACAAGTGTACGAAAAGTGCGAAAGTATGAGCCAGATGATTGCAAATACCAGGCCTAAGACAAACCTATCCGGTGTGATCCCCTAAAAAATTGATCGAGTCCAGGTTTAGTTGACTGTTTCATTCTGGTGCCATATAACTACGTGATCCAAACCAGAAAAAGCCCTGGATCTGACCAACAAGTATGCGAAAAGTGCGAAAGTATGAGCCAGATGATTGCAAATTCCAGACCTAACGCAAACCTAAACGGTGTTATCCCTTAAAATATTGGTCGGGGCCACGTTTAATCGACGGTTTCAGTATGCTACCACATTACTACGAGATCCAAACCAGAAAAAGACCAGGATCTGGCCAACAAGTGTGCGATGAATGCGAAAGTATGAGCCAGATGATTGCAACTACCAGACCTAACACAAACCTATCCGATGTGATCCCCTAAAATATTGATCGAATCCAGGTTTAGTTGACTGTTTCATTCTGGTACCATATAACTACGTGATCCAAACCAGAAAAAGCCCAGGATCTGGCCGACAAGGATGCGAAAAATGCGAAAGTATGAGACAGATGGGGGCAAATCCAAGACCTAAACGTGAACAAACCGGTGTTATACTTTAAAATATTGATCGAGGTCAGGTTTAATTGACTGTTTAGTGTGGTTCCACATTACTACACAATCCCAACCAGAAAAAGCCCAGGATCTGGCCAACAAGCATGCGAGAAATGCGAAAGTATGAGCCAGATGATAGCAAATACAAGACCTAGCACAAACCTAAACGGTGCTATCCTCTAAAATATTGATCGAAACCAAGTTGAATTGACTGTTTCAGTGTGGTACCACATTACTACGAGATCCAAACCAGAAAAAGACCAGGATCTGGCCAACAAGTGTGCGATGAATGCGAAAGTATGAGCCAGATGATTGCAAACACCAGGCCTAACACAAACCTAACCGGTGAGATCCTCTAAAATATTGATCGAAACCAATTTGAATTGGCTGTTTCAGCCTGTTACCGCATTACTGCGTGACCCAAACGAGAAGGAAACGCAGGATCTGGCTAACAAGTATGGGAAGAATGCGAAAGTATGAGCCAGATGATTGCAACTACCAGGCCTAACACAAACCTATTCGGCGTGATCTCCTAAAATATTGATCGAATCCAGGTTTAATTGGCAGTTTCATTCTGGTACCATATTACTACGTGATCCAAACCAGAAAAAGCCCTGGATCTGGCCAACAAGTATGCGAAAAGTGCGAAAGTATGAGCCAGATGATTGCAAATACCAGGCCTAACACAAACCTATCCGGTGTGATCCCCTAAAATATTGATCGAGTCCAGGTTTAGTTGACTGTTTCATTCTGGTGCCATATTACTACGTGATCCAAACCAGCAAAAGCCCTGGATCTGGCCAACAAGTATGCGAAAAGTGCGAAAGTATGAGCCAGATGATTGCAAATTCCAGACCTAACGCAAACCTAAACGGTGTTATCCCTTAAAATATTGATCGGGGCCACGTTTAATTGACGGTTTCAGTATGCTACCACATTACTACGAGATCCAAACCAGAAAAAGACCAGGATCTGGCCAACAAGTGTGCGATGAATGCGAAAGTATGAGCCAGATGATTGCAAACACCAGGCCTAACACAAACCTGAACGGTGTGATCCTCTAAAATATTGATCGAATCCAGGTTTAATTGACAGTTTCATTCTGGTACCACAGAACTACGTGATCCAAACCAGAAAAAGCCCTGGATCTGGCCAACAAGTATGCGAAAAGTGCGAAAGTATGAGCCAGATGAGTGCAAATTCCAGACCTAACACAAACCTAAACAGTGTTATCCCTTAAAATATTCATCGGGGCCATGTTTAATTGACGGTTTCATTCTGGTACCATATTCCTACGTGATCCACACAAGAAAAAGCCCAGGATCTGGCCAACAAGTGTGCGATGAATGCGAAAGTATGAGCCAGATGATTGCAAACACCAGGCCTAACACAAACCTAAACGGTGTGATCCTCTAAAATATTGATCGAATCCAGGTTTAGTTGACTGTTTCATTCTGGTACCATATTGCTACGTGATCCAAACTAGAAAAAGCCCAGGATCAGGCCAACAAGTATGCGAAAAATGCGAATGTATGAGCCAGATGATTGCAAATACCAGACCTAACACAAACCTAAACGGTGTTATCCTCTAAAATATTGATCGAAACCAAGTTGAGTTGGCTGTTTCAGTCTGGTACCACACTACTACGTGATCCAAACCAGATGAGGGCAAATCCCAGACCTAAACGAGACCCAACCGGAGTTATCCTTTAAAATATTGATCGAGGCCACGTTTAATTGACTGTTTCAGTATGGTAACGCATTTCTACGAGATCCAAACCAGAAAAAGACCAGGATCTGGCCCACAAGTATGCGAAAAGTGCGAAAGAATGAGGAAGATGATTGCAAATACCACGTCTAACACAAACCTAATCGGTGTGATCCTCCAAAATATTGATCGAATCCAGGTTTAATTGACAGTTCATTCTGGTACCACATTACTACGTGATACAAACCAGAAAAATCCCAAGATCTGGCCAACAAGTATGCGAAAAGTGCGAAAGTATGAGCCAGATGATTGCAAATACCAGGCCTAACACAAACCTAATCGGTGTGATCGTCCAAAATATTGATCGAATCAAGGTTTAATTGCCTGTTTTATTCTGGTGCCACATAACTACGTGATCCAAACTAGGAAAAGCCCAGGATCTGGCCAACAAGTATGCGAAAATGCGAATGTATGAGCCAGATGATTGCAAATACCAGACCTAACACAAACCTAAACGGTGTTATCCTCTAAAATATTGATCGAAACCAAGTTGAATTGGCTGTTTCAGTCTGGTACCACACTGCTACGTGATCCAAACCAGAAAAAGCCCAGGATCTGGCCAACAAGTGTGCGAAGAATGCGAAATTATAAGCCAGATGAGGGCAAATCCCAGACCTAAACGAGACCCAACCGGAGTTATCCTTTAAAATATTGATCGAGGCCACGTTTAATTGACTGTTTCAGTATGGTAACGCATTTCTACGAGATCCAAACCAGAAAAAGACCAGAATCTGGCCAACAAGTGTGCGATGAATGCGAAAGTATGAGCCAGATGATTGCAAACACCAGGCCTAACACAAACCTAACCGGTGTGATCGTCTAAAATATTGATCGAATCCAGGTTTAATTGACAGTTTCATTCTGGTACCACATTACTACGTGATACAAACCAGAAAAATCCCCGGATCTGGCCTACAAGTATGCGAAAAATGCGAAAGTATGAGCCAGATGATTGCAAACACCAGGCCTAACACAAACCTAACCGGTGAGATCCTCTAAAATATTGATCGAAACCAATTTGAATTGGCTGTTTCAGCCTGTTACCGCATTACTGCGTGACCCAAACGAGAAGGAAACACAGGATCTGGCCAACAAGTATGGGAAGAATGCGAAAGTATGAGCCAGATGATTGCAAACACCAGGCCTAACACAAACCTAACCGGTGAGTTCCTCTAAAATATTGATCGAAACCAATTTGAATTGGCTGTTTCAGCCTGTTACCGCATTACTGCGTGACCCAAACGAGAAGGAAACACAGGATCTGGCTAACAAGTATGGGAAGAATGCGAAAGTATGAGCCAGATGATTGCAACTACCAGGCCTAACACAAACCTATCCGGCGTGATCTCCTAAAATATTGATCGGATCCAGGTTTAATTGGCAGTTTCGTTCTGGTACCACAGAACTACGTGATCCAAACCAGAAAAAGCCCAGGATCTGGCCAAGAAGTGTGCGAGAAGTGCGAAAGTATGAGCCAGATGATTGCAAATACCAGGCCTAACACAAACCTATCCGGTGTGATCCCCTAAAATATTGATCGAGTCCAGGTTTAGTTGACTGTTTCATTCTGGTGCCATATTACTACGTGATCCAAACCAGAAAAAGCCCAGGATCTGGCCAACAAGCATGCGAGAATTGCGAAAGTATGAGCCAGATGATAGCAAATACAAGACCTAGCACAAACCTAAACGGTGCTATCCTCTAAAATATTGATCGAAACCAAGTTGAATTGACTGTTTCAGTGTGATACCACATTACTACGAGATCCAAACCAGAAAAAGTCCAGGATCTGGCCAACAAGTATGCGAAGAGTGCGAAAGTATGAGCCAGATGATTGCAAATACCAGGCCTAACACAAACCTAATCGGTGTGATCCTCTAAAATATTGATCGAATCCACGTTTAATTGACAGCTTCATTCTGGTACCACATTACTACGTGATACAAACCAGAAAAATCCCAGGATCTTGCCAACAAGTATGCGAATAATGCGAAAGTATGAGGCTGATGATTGCAAATACTAGACCTAACACAAACCTAAAAGGTGTTATCCTCTAAAATATTGATCGAAACCAAGTTGAATTGACTGTTTCTGTCTGTTACCACATTACTACGTGATACCAACCAGAAAAAAACACAGGATCTGGCCAACAAGTATGCGAAGAGTGCGAAAGTATGAGCCAGATGATTGCAAATACCAGGCCTTACACAAACCTAATCGGTGTGATCCTCTAAAATATTGATCGAATCCAGGTTTAATTGACAGTTTCATTCTGGTACCACATTACTACGTGATACAAACCAGAAAAATCCCAGGATCTGGCCAACAAGTATGGGAAGAACGTGAAAGTATGAGCCAGATGATTGCAACTACCAGGCCTACCACAAACCTAACCGGTGTGATCCTCAAAATATTGATCGAATCCAGGTTTAGTTGACTGTTTCATTCTGGTACCATATTACTACGTGATCCAAACCAGAAAAAGCCCAGGATCAGGCCAACAAGCATGCGAGAAATGCGAAAGTGTGAGACAGATGAGGGAAAATCCCAGACCTAAACGTGTACTAACCGGTGCTATACTTTAAAATATTGATCCAGGTCTGGTTTAATTGACTGTTTAGTGTGGTACCACATTACTACACATTCCCAACCAGAAAAAGCCCAGGATCTGGCCAACAGGCATGCGAGAAATGCGAAAGTATGAGGCAGATGAGGGAAAATCCCAGACCTAAACGAGACCCAACCGGAGTTATCCGTTAAAATATTGATCGAAATCAGGATCAACTGACTGCTTCAGTGTGAAACCGCAATACTACGTGATACAAACCAGAAAAAGCCCAGGATCTGGCCAACAAGTGTGCGATGAAAGCGAAAGTATGACCCAGATGATTGCAAACACCAGGCCTAACACAAACCTAAACGGTGTTATCCTCTTAAATATTGATCGGAACCAGGTTTAATTGACTGTTTCATTCTTGTACCACATTACTGCGTGATCCAAACCAGAAACAGCCCAGGATCAGGCCAACAGCTATGCCAAGAATGCGAAAGTATGAGACAGATGAGGGCAAATACCAGACCTAACACAAGCCTAAACGGTGTTATCCTCTTAAATATTGATCGAAACCAAGTTGAATTGGCTGTTTCAGCCTGTTACCGCATTACTGCGTGACCCAAACCAGAAAGAAACACAGGATCTGGCCAACAAGTAAGCGAAGAATGCGAATGTATGAGCCTGATGATTGCAAGTACCAGACCTAACACAAACCTACACGTTGGTGTCCTCTTAAATATTGATCGAAACCAAGTTTAATTGGCTGTTTCAGTCTGGTACCACACTACTACGTGTTCCAAACCAGAAAAAGCCCAGGATCTGGCCAACAAGTGTGCGAAGAATGCGAATGTATAAGCCAGATGAGGGCAAATCCCAGACCTAAACGAGACCCAACCGGAGTTATCCCTTAAAATATTGATCGGGGCCACGTTTAATTGACTATTTCAGTAAGCTACCACATTACTTCGAGATCCAAACCAGAAAAAGGCCAGGATCTGGCCAACAAGTGTGCGATGAATGCGAAAGTATGAGCCAGAGGATTGCAAACACCAGACCTAACACAAACCTAACCGGTGTGATCGTCTAAAATGTTGATCGAATCCAGGTTTAGTTGACTGTTTCATTCTGGTACCACATTACTACGTGATCCAAACCAGAAGAAGCCCAGGATCTGGCCGACAAGTGTGCGAAAAATGCGAATGTATGAGCCAGATGAGGGCAAATACAAGACCTAGGCGAGACCCAACCGGAGTTATCCTCTAAAATATTCATCGAAACCATGTTGAATTGACTTTTTCAATCTGGTACCACATTACTACGTGATCCAAACCAGAAGGAAACACAGGATCTGGCCAACAACTATGCGAAGAATACGAATGTATGAGCCTGATGATTGCAAATACCAGACCTAGCACAAACCTAACCGGTCTTATCCTCTAAAATATTTATCGAATCCAGGTTTCATTGACTGCTTCAGTATGGTACCACTTGACTGCGTGATCCAAACCAGAAAAAGCCCAGGATCTGGCCCACAAGTGTGCGAGAAATGCGAAAGTATGTGCCAGGTGAGGGCAAAACCCAGACCTAACTCAGACCTAACCGGTGTTATCCTCTTGAATATTGATCGGAACCAGGTTTAATTGACTGCCTCAGTGTGGTACCACATTACTACGTGACCCAAACCAGAAAAAGCCCAGGATCTGGCCCACAAGTGTGCGAAAAATGCGAAAGTATGAGCCAGATGAGGGCAATCCCCAGACCTAACTCAGACCTAACCGGTCTTATCCTCTAAAATATTCATCGAATCCAGGTTTCATTGACTGCTTCAGTATGGTACCACTTGACTGCGTGATCCAAACCAGAAAAAGCCCAGGATTTTGCCGACAAGTAAGCGAAAAATACGAAAGTATGACCCAGATGAGGACAAATCCCAGACCTAAACGAGACCCAGCCGGAGTTATCCTTTAAAATAATGATCGAGGCCATTTTAATGGACTGTTTCAGTGTGGTACCACATTACTACGAGATCCAAACCAAAAAAGTCCAGGATCTGGCCAACAAGTGTGCGAAGAATCCGAAAGTATGAGCCAGATGGTTCCAAATACCCGACCTAACTCAGACCCAACGGGCGTGATCCTCTAAAATATTGATCGAATCCAGGTTTAATTGACTGTTTCATTCTGGTACTACATCACTACGTGATCCAAACCAGAAAAATCCCAGGATCTGGCCAACAAGTATGCGAAGAATGCGAAAGTATGTGGTAGATGATTGCAAATGTCAGACTTAACACAAACCTAAACGGTGGTATCCTCTATAATATTGTTGCGCCGGGGAGTATTGCTCGTCGCTCGCCTCATATTGTCACAACACAATTAAAACAGCACAACGTAACACACTAATGTAAACTAGGAACTTTATTAACAGCAGTGCTTTTCAATACGTCTGTTCGCCTTGCGATCAGTCGTAATTCTAATCTTCAAATCGTTTCCGGTCTCTCAGCAACCGGAAGGCTCGGAATCTCGCATCCGCTCGTTTTCGTGTGGCAGCTTCACCTCATCGCGACGCCTCTTTACACCATTGCGACGATGCAATTTCGCGGTATTGCGCGGCATCTTCATACCGTCGCAACACTGCTCCCTCTTCCTTCAGTGCGGTCGTCCCGACCGCTGCAAATTCCGTTCGAACAGCCAACTTCATCCGTAGTCTCCTAACCTCCGGGTTGTCGCGAAGCTGCGTCGAACCTGTACACCTCTGTCTGTAAAGTAGATAAACTAATAGGTCGAACATTTACCTGAGTGGCCTTTATCAGACAGTCAGCGCCTTGACATTCGTCCTTCGTCCCAAGGAAAACCACTCAGAAACCTTGAGCAAGGCGCCGGTGTAAGTCCTTTGTGCGATTCCTCTGGATGGAACTTAAATCCCGACCGCTCCTCGCCCTCCTCTTAACTCTTACGACTTGCGTACTTCTTTCTTGATGTCTTCCCGGATGCGGATTCCCCCCCAGCCTCACGAGAGAACTTCCCATGGGATGTTCCCCAATCTACAAGGAGAATTTCCTCGAAGATCGGTTGTGGAACATACCACAATTCCGCCGTCCGACCGTCTGTGCCCCACTCCGCTATTAGAGTCGAGCATGACTGGGGGGCGACCCTCCCCGGGGAGAATCGCACTTCCCCGGCCGTTCTGACCTGCGGAAATGGTGAGTCCTCCGCGGCCGGTAAGAAAACCCGATCCTCGCCTTCTGCGATGAAACGTCCTCTTCTTGGGCGAAGATGTCGGCCATCTCTCTCAATCCTCACCTCGTAGTTCCTTCGCAGGGGGCCTCTCGTGAATCGTACCGGGCCAGTCGATTCACATGCACAACCCTTGATTTGGACTTCGGGGAACGGACTATCCGGTAGATCAACTCATTCAGCCGATTTTTCACCTCGTAGGGTCCTTCCCAGTCGTATTGGAACTTCGGGCATCTTCCCTTCGTCCTTCGAGGATTGTATAGCCACACCTTCTCTCCTGGAGCAAAGGAAATTGATCTCGAGAACGAATCATACCACGATTTCGACCTCTCCGAACAAATTCGCATCCGCTGTCGAACGAATTTGTGAACTTCTTCAATCCTTCTCTTGGTTCCCTCAATGAAATCATCTTCATCCTTTCTCTCAGCAGGAACAGCTCCCCTTAGAAGATCCAGAGGAAGGCGCAGCTCCCGTCCCGTGAGAACCATCGACGGAGTATTCTGAGTCACTTCATGTTGCGAGGAGCGATAAGCAAGCAAGAACGTTGGAATCCATTCGTCCCAGTCCTTTTGATGTTCTGCAACAAACTGAGACAAATATCGCAACAAGGTTCTAATCATCCGCTCAACGAGCCCGTCCGACTGAGGGTGTAATGGAGTTGTCCTTGTCTTCCTAATTCCAAGTAACTTCATCAGTTCCCTGAAGATGCTTGATTCGAAACTCCGACCCTGATCAGAATGCAGCTCTAGCGGAACTCCATGTCGGCTTATCACTTCCTTCAGCAACGCCGTGGAAATCGTTGTCGCCCGCTGGTTGGGAAGTGGAATAACCTCTGGCCACTTCGAAAAATAATCCATCACAACCAGCGCGAATCTGTTCCCAGCGAAAGACCTCGGCAGGGGACCAACAACGTCGAGCGCTATCCTCTCAAAAGGTGCTCCTACGTTATAAACCTTCATGGTTCCTCTTCTCTTCTCCGCAGGTCCTTTCCTCGCAGAACAGCTATGGCACCGGCGACACCAATCTTCCACGTCCCGACGGTGGTTCGGCCAAAAGAAGCGCTGCCGAATTTTCGCCAATGTCTTCCTCACGACGGGGGTAGAAGAAAACGAAGCCGGAGTCTCCCCCTCTACTCCGACTTCTACAAGTTTCCCTTCTTCTAGGGGGCCTCTTCTCTCCTCCTCTTCTTCGGGCAGTTCCGCTGTAAATGTCCCTCCTGTCCGCAGTTCCAGCACTCCGAGACCGGCTTCTCAGCAGTCCTCTTCTCCAACTTTCCCTTGGGAAAACAAGTGACACCCTGAATGCAGTCCTTAACACGGCAAGGACCAAGAGCCACAGACTCGACGGCCTCAATCTCCAGGGCTCTGATCACAGCCGCCCTGAGAGTATTGAAACCGCCTAGCCTCAGCGTCCTCCTCATTTCCTCATTGGCCAGGGCGGAGACGAACTGAGAGGCGGCCAGCTTATCCCTGACTTCCATTGGACAATCACCAAAGGAAGCCTGCGCCAACCTCTTAATCTCCGAAGCCAAATCAGAAATCGACTCCCCCTTCCGTTGAGTATAATTTTGGAATTTCACGTAATTTAGATTCACGAAATTCTTAGTACCGAAACGGAACTCCAAAGCGGAAACCAAGACACCAAAATCACAACGCGACTCCTCGGAAAGGGTAGTCAAAACACTCCGAGCGGGCCCCTCCAGACATGCGACCAAGGCCAAAGCTTTCCTTGGTGCATCCCATCCATTCGCCTTCGCAATCGCCTCGAATTGCACCCGGTACTCCTCCTAACAAGCTCTTCCATCAAACGCTGGTCGTTTTAGGACGTACCCCAGAAATCCACCAGTCGCTTCCAACGGAGGAGCCGACTGCGAAGTGGAAGGCATCGCGAGTCCAGCAACAACAGGATTATCCCTAACAAAATTATTAACAAGGCTGGACTCGCGATCCTCGCTACGGAACGCCGCGGCCGACAGGTTATCGATCACACTTTTAAAATTCTCCGCAAGCACTTGATAACGGACTTCCATGACCCTTATCCTTCCTTCCACAGCAGCCTCCTTCGCCGAAGCGGCAGCCTCCTTCGCGGCCTGCCTCTCTTCGGTCCGCTTCTCTGCTGCTCCTGGAACTGCGCCGCGAGGCTCCTCTGCAGGCCCTCGAACAACAGTTCCAAGGAAGGAACGGCCTCGCCCTCCCCGGCGGTAGATCGGGTCGACATCCCGCTTCTGGCACCACTGTTGCGCCGGGGAGTATTGCTCGTCGCTCGCCTCATATTGTCACAACACAATTAAAACAGCACAACGTAACACACTAATGTAAACTAGGAACTTTATTAACAACAGTGCTTTTCAATACGTCTGTTCGCCTTGCGATCAGTCGTAATTCTAATCTTCAAATCGTTTCCGGTCTCTCAGCAACCAGAAGGCACGGGATCTCGCATCCGCTCGTTTTCGTGTGGCAGCTTCACCTCATCGCGAAACCTCTTCATACCGTCGCAACAATATTGATCGAATCCAGGTTGAATTGACTCTCTCATTCTGGTGCCACATAACTGCCAGATCCAAAACAGAAAAAGCCCAGGATCAGGCCAACAGGTATACGTAGAATGCGAAAGTAAGAGACAGATGAGGGCAAATCCCAGACCTAAACACGACCCAACCGATGTTGTCCTTTAAAATACTGATCGAGGCCAGGTTTAATTGACTGCTTCAGTGTGGCACCATATTACTACTAGATCCAAACCAGAAAAAGTCCAGGATCAGGCCAACAGGAATGCGAGAAATGCGAAAGTATGATCCAGATTGCAAATTCCAGACCTAACACAAACCTAAACGGTGTTATCATCTAAAATATTGATCGAATCCAGGTTACATGACCGTTTCATTCTGGTACCACATTACTGCGTGATCCAAACCAGAAAAAGGCCAGGATCAGGCCAACAGGTATCCGAAGAATGCGAAAGTATGAGACAGATGCGGGCAAATCCCAGACCTAAACGCGAACCAACCGTTGTTATACTTTAAAATATTGATCGAGGTCAGGTTTAATTGACTGTTTCAGAGTGGTACCACATTAATACATAATCCCAACCAGAAGAAGCCCAGGAACTGTCCAACGAGCATGCGAGAATTGCGAAAGTATGAGCCAGATGATTGCAAATTCCAGACCTAACGCAAACCTAAACGGTGTTATCCTTTGAAATATTGATCGAGACCAAGTTGAATTGTCTGTTTCAGTCTGGTACCACATTACTACGTGATCCAAACCAGAAAAAAACGCCGGATCTGGCCAACAAAGTGCGAAGATTGTGAAAGTATAAACCAGACGAGGGCAAATCCCAGACCTAAGCGAGCCCCAACCGGAGTTATCCTTCATAATATTGATCGAGGCCACGTTTCATTGACTGTTTCAGTGTGGTACCACATTACTTCGCGATCCAAACCAGAAAAAGCCCAGGATCAGGCCAACAGGTATGCGAGGAATGCGGAAGTATGAACCAGATGATTGCAAATTCCAGAACTCAACGTGACCCAACCGGAGTTATCCCTTAAAATATTGATCGAATCCAGGTTTAGTTGACTGTTTCAGTGTGGCACCACATTACTACGTGATTCAAACCAGAAAAAGCCCAGGATCTGGCCAACACGTATGCGAAGAATGCGAAAGCATGAACCAGATGATTGCAAATGCCAGGCCTAACACAAACCTAACCGGTGTGACCCTCTAAAATATTCGTCGAATCCAGGTATAATTGACTGTTTCATTCTGGTACCATATTACTACGTGATCCAAACCAGAGAAAGCCCAGGATCTGGCCAACAAGTATGCGAAAATTGCGAAAGTATAAGCCAGATGAGGGCAAATCCCAGAACTAAGCGGGACCCAACCGGAGTTATCCGTTAAAATATTGATCGAAATCAGGATCAACTGACTGCATCAGTGAGGTACCGCATTACTACGTGATACAAACCAGAAAAAGCCCTGGAACTGGCCAACAAGGTTGCGAAAAATGCGGAAGTATGAACCAGATGATTGCAAATTCAAGACCTCAACGTGACCCAACCGGTGTTATACTTTAAAATATTGATCGCGGGCAGGTTTAATTGGCTGTTTCAGTATGGTACCACATTACTGCGAGATCCAGACCAGAAAAAGTCCAGAATCTGGCCAACAAGTGTGCGATGAATGCGAAAGTATAAGCCAGATGAGGGCAAATCCCAGACTTAAATGAGACCGAACCGGAGTTATCCATTAAAATACTAATCGGCGCCACGCTTAATTGACTGTTTCAGTATGGTACCACATTACTACGAGATCCAAACTCGAAAAAGTCCAGGATCTGGCCAACAAGTATTCGAAAAATGCAAAAGTATGAGCCAGATGATTGCAAATACCAGACCTAACGCAAACATAACCGGTGTGATGTTCGAAAACATTGCTCGCATCCAGGTTTAGTTGACTGTTTCATTCTGTTACCACATTACTACGTTATCCAAATCAGAAAAAAACACAGGATCAGGCCAACAAGTATTCGAAAAATGCAAAAGTATGAGCCAGATGATTGCTAATACCAGACCTAACACAAACCAAAACGGTTTTATCCTCTAAAGTATTGAGCGAAACCAAGTTGAATTGACTGTTTCAGTCTGGTACCACATTACTACGTGATCCAAACCAGAAAAAGCCCAGGCTCTGGCCAACAAGTGTGCGAAGAATGCGTAAGTATAAGACAGATGAGGGCAAATCCCAGACCTAAACGAGACCAAACCGGAGGTATCCCTTAAAATATTGATCAAGGCCACGATTAACTGACAGTTTCAGAGTGGTACCACATTACTACGTGATCCAAACCAGAAAAAGCACAGGATCAGGCCAACAGGTATCCGAAGAATGCGCAAGTATGAACCAGAAGATTGCAAATTCCAGACCTCAACGTGACCCAACCGGTGTTATGCTTTATAATATTGATCGCGGGCAGGTTTAATTGGCTGTTTCAGTGTGGTACCACATTACTACGAGATCCAGACCAGAAAAAGTCCAGAATCTGGCCAACAAGTGTGCGATGAATGCGAAAGTATAAGCCAGATGAGGGCAAATCCCAGACTTAAATGAGACCAAACCGGTGTTATACTTTAAAATGTTGATCGGGGCCACGTTTAACTGACTGTTTCATTCTGGTACCTCATTACTGCGTGACCCGAACCAGAAAAAGCCAAGGATAGGGCCAACAGGTATGCGAAGAATGCGAAAGTATGAGACAGATGATGGCAAATCCCAGACCTAAACGAGACCCAACCGGAGTTATCCCTTAAAATATTGATCGAATCCAGGTTTAGTTGACTGTTTCAGTGTGGCACCACATTACTACGTGATTCAAACCAGAAAAAGCCCAGGATCTGGCCAACACGTATGCGAAGAATGCGAAAGCATGTGCCACATGATTGCAAATTCCAGGCCTAACACAAACCTAACCGGTGTGATCCTCTAAAATATTCATCGAATCCAGGTTTAATTGACTGTTTCATTCTGGTACCTCATTACTGCGTGATCCAAACCAGAAAAAGCCCAGGATCTGGCCAACAAGCATGCGAAAAATGCGAAAGTATGAGCCAGATGATTGCAAATTCCAGGCCTAACACAAACCTAAACGGTGTGATCCTCTAATATATTAATCGAATCCAGCTTTAATTGACAGTTTCATTCTGGTACCTCACTACTGTGTGATCCAAACCAGAAAAAGCCCAGGATCTGGCCAACAAGCATGCGAAAAATGCGAAAGCATGTGCCACATGATTGCAAATTCCAGGCCTAACACAAACCTAACCGGTGTGATCCTCTAAAATATTGATCGAATCTAGGTTTAATTGACCGTTTCATTCTGGTATCACATTACTACGTGATCCAAACCAGAAAAAGCCCAGGATCTGGCCAACAAGCATGCGAAAAATGCGAAAGCATGAGCCACATGATTGCAAATTCCAGGCCTAACACAAACCTAACCGGTGTGATCCTCTAAAATATTGATCGAATCCAGGTTTAATTGACCGTTTCATTCTGGTACCTCATTACTACGTGATCCAAACCAGAAAAAGCCCAGGATCTGGCCAACAATCATGCGAAAAATGCGAAAGTATGAGCCAGATGGTTGCAAATTCCAGGCCTAACACAAACCTAAACGGTGTGATCCTCTAATATATTAATCGAATCCAGCTTTAATTGACAGTTTCATTCTGGTACCTCATTACTGCGTGATCCAAACCAGAAAAAGCCCAGGATCTGGCCAACAAGCATGCGAATAATGCGAAAGCATGAGCCACATGATTGCAAATTCCAGGCCTAACACAAACCTAAACGGTGTGATCCTCTAAAATATTGATCGAATCCAGCTTTAATTGACAGTTTCATTCTGGTACCTCATTACTGCGTGATCCGAACCAGAAAAAGGCCAGGATCTGGCCAACAATCATGCGAAAAATGCGAAAGCATGAGCCACATGATTGCAAATTCCAGGCCTGACACAAACCTAAACGGTGTGATCCTCTAATATATTAATCGAATCCAGCTTTAATTGACAGTTTCATTCTGGTACCTCATTACTGCGTGATCCAAACCAGAAAAAGCCCAGGATCTGGCCAACAAGCATGCGAATAATGCGAAAGCATGAGCCACATGATTGCAAATTCCAGGCCTAACACAAACCTAACCGGTGTGATCCTCTGAAATATTGATAGAATCCAGGTTTAATTGACCGTTTCATTCTGGTACCACATGACTACGAGATCAAGACCAGAAAAAGCCCATGATCTGGCAAACAAGTGTGCGAAAAATGCAAAAGTATGAGCCAGATGATTGCAAGTACCAGACTTAACACAAACCTAAACGGTGTTATCCTCTGAAATATTAATCGAATCCAGGTTTAATTGACAGTTTCATTCTGGTACCACATTACTACCTGATCCAAACCAGAAAAAAACTCCGGATCGGGCCCACAAGTGTGCGAAAAATGCGAAAGTATGAGCCAGGTGAGGGCAAAACCCAGACCTAACACAGACCTAGCAGCTGTTATCCTCTAAAATACTGATCGACTCCAGGTTTAATTGACTGTCTCATTCTGGTACCACATTACTGCGTGTTCCAAACCAGAAAAAGCCCAGGATCAAGCCAACAGGTATGCGAAGAATGCGGAGGTATGAACCAGATGATTGCAAATTCCAGACCTCAACGTGACCCAACCGGAGTTATACTTTAAAATATTGATTGAGGGCAGGTTTAGTTGGCTGTTTCCGTGTGGTACCACATTACTACGTGACCCAAACCAGAAAATGTCCAGGATCTGGCCAACAAGTGTGCGAGGAATGCGAAAGTATGAGCCAGATGATTGCAAATACCAGGCCTAACACAAACCTAACCGGTGTGATACTCTAAAATATTAATCGAATCCAGGTTTAGTTGACTGTTTCAGTGTGGTACCACGTTACTACATAATCCCAAGCATAAAAAGCGCAGGATCTGGCCAACAAGCATGCGAAAAATTCGGAAGTATGAGCCCGATGAGGTTAAATACCAGACTTAAACGAGGCCCAGCCGGAGTTATCCCTTAACACATTGATCGAGGCCACGATTAATTGATTGTTTCAGTATGGTACCACATTACTACGAGATCCAGACCAGAAAAAGTCCAGGATCTGGCCAACAAGCATGCGAAAAATTCGGAAGTATGAGCCAGATGAGGGCAAATCCCTGACCTAAACGAAACCCAGCCGGAGTTATCCTTTAAAATATTGAGCGAGGCCACGTTTAATTGAGTGTTTCAGTATGGTACCACATTACTACGAGATCCAGACCAGAAAAGGCCCAGGATCTGGCCAACAAGTGTGCGAAGATTGCGAAAGTATAAACCAGACGAGGGCAAATCCCAGACCTAAACGAGGCCCAGCCGGAGTTATCCTTTAAAATATTGAGCGAGGCCACGTTTAATTGACTGTTTCAGTATGGTACCACATTACTACGAGATCCAGACCAGAAAAAGTCCAGGATCTGGCCAACAAGTGTGCGAAGAATGCGAAAGTATGAGCCAGAAGAGGGCAAATCCCAGACCGAACCGAGACCCAACCGGAGTTATCCCTTAAGATATAGATCGGGGCCACGATTTGCTGACTGTTTCAGTGTGCTACCACATTACTACGAGATCCAAACCGGAAAAAGGCCAGGATCTGGCCAACAAGTGTGTGAAGAATACGAAAGTATAAGCCAGATGAGTGCAAATCCCTGACCTAAACGGAACCCAGCCGGAGTTATCCTTTAAAATATTGAGCGAGGCCACGTTTAATTGAGTGTTTCAGTATGGTACCACATTACTACGAGATCCAGACCAGAAAAGGCCCAGGATCTGGCCAACAAGTGTGCGAAGATTGCGAAAGTATAAACCAGACGAGGGCAAATCCCAGACCTAAGCGAGACCCAACCGGAGTTATCCATCAAAATATTGATCGAGGCCATGTTTCATTGACTGTTCCAGTGTGGTACCACATTACAACGTGATCCAAACCAGAAAAAGTCCAGGATCAGGCCAACAAGTGTGCGAAGAATGCGAAAGTATAAGCCAGATGGGGGCAAATCCCAGACCTAACCGAGACCCAACCGGAGTTATCCGTTAAAATATTCATCGAAATCAGGATCACATGAGTGCATCAGTGCGGTACCGCATTACTACGTGATACAAACCAGAAAAAGCCCTGGAACTGACCAACAGGTGTGCAAAGAATGCGAAAGTATGAGACAGATGAGGGCAAATACCTGACATAAACGCGACCAAACCGGTGTTATACTTTAAAATACTGATCGGGGCCACGTTTAACTGACTGTTTCAGTGTGGTACCACATTACTACGAGATCCGACCAGAGAAAGACCAGGATCTGGCCAACAAGTGAGCGAAGAATGCGAAAGTATGAGCCAGATGATTGCAAATATCAAGCCTAACACAATCCTAACCGGTGTGATCCTCTAAAATATTGATCGAATCCAGGTTTAGTTAACTGTTTCAGTCTGGTACCACATTACTACGTGATCCAAACCGGGAAAAACTCAGGATCTGGCCAACAGGTGTGCGAAGAATGCGAAAGTATAAGCCAGATGAGGGCAAATCCCAGACCTAAACGAGACCCAACCGGAGTTATCCCACAAAATATTGAACGAATCCTGGTTTAGTTGACTGTTTCAGTGTGGCACCATATTACTACGTGATCCAAACCAGAAAAAGCCCAGGATCTGGCCAACAAGTATGCGAAGAATGCGAAAGTATGAGCCAGATGATTGCAAATACCAGGCCTAACACAAACCGAACCGGTGTGATCCTCTAAAATATTGATCGAATCCAGGATTTGTTGACATTTTCATTCTGGTACCACATTACTACCTGATCCAAACCAGAAAAAAACTCCGGATCTGGCCCACAAGTGTGCGAAAAATGCGAAAGTATGAGCCAGGTGAGGGCAAGACCCAGACCTAACACAGACCCAGCAGCTGCTATCCTCTAAAATACTGATCGACACCAGGTTTAATTGACTGTCTCATTCTGGTACCTCATTACTGCGTGATCCAAACCAGAAAAAGCCCAGCATCATGCCAACAGGTATGCGAAGAATGCGGAAGTATGAACCAGATGATTGCAAATTCCAGACATCAACGTGACCCAACCGGTGTTATACTTTAAAATATTGATCGAGGGCAGGTTTAGTTGGCTGTTTCAGTGTGGTACCACATTACTACGAGATCCAAACCAGAGATAGACCAGGGTCTGGCCAACAAGTGTGCGAAGAATGCGAAAGTATGAGCCAGATGATTGCAAATACTAGGCCTAACAAATGCCTAACCGGTGTGATACTCTAAGATATTGATCGAATCCAGGTTTAGTTGACTGCTTCATTCTGGTACCACATTACTACGTGATCTAAACCAGAAGAAAACACCGGATCTGGCCCACAAGTGTGCGAAAAATGCGAAAATATGAGCCAGGTGAGTGAAAAACCCAGAACCTGACACAGACATAGCAGCTGTTATCCCCCAAAATACTGATCGAAACCAGGTTTAATTGACCGTTTGAGTGTGCCACCACATTACTACGTTATTCAAATCAGAAAAAAACCCCGGATCTGGCCAAGAAGTATGCAAAAAATGCGAATGTATAAGCAAGATGATGGCAAATCCCAGACCTAAGCGAGACCCACCCGTAGTTATCCGTTAAAATATTGATCGAAATCAGGATCAACTGACTGCATCAGTGTGGTACCGCACTACTACGTGATACAAACCAGAAAAAGCCCTGGAACTGGCCAACGAGGTTGCGAAAAATGCGGAAGTATGAACCAGATGATTGCAAACTCCAGACCTCAACGTGACCCAACCGGAGTTATACTTTAAAATATTGATCGGGGGCAGGTTCAATTGGCTGTATCAGTGTGGTACCACATTACTACGTGATCCAAACCAGAAAAAGACCAGGATCTGGCCAACAAGTGTGCGAAGTATGCGAAAGTATGAGCCAGGTGAGGGCAAAACCCAGACCTAAACGAGACACTACCGGAGTTATCCCTTAAAATATTGATCGGGGCCACGTTTAAATAACTGTTTCAGTGTGGTACCACATTATTACGAGATCCAAACCAGAAATAGTCCAGGATCTGGCCAACAAGTGCGCGAAGTGATGCGAAAGTATGAGCCAGATGAGTGCAAGTACCAGGCCTAACACAAACCTAACCGGTGTGATCCTCTAAAATATTGATCGAATCCAGTCAATTCAACTTCGTTTCGATCAATATTTTAAAGGATAACACCGTTTAGGTTTGTGTTAGGTCTGGAATTTGAAATCATCTGGCTCATACTTTCGCATTCTTCGCACACTTGTTGGCCTGATCCTGGACTTTTTCTGGTTTGGATCACGTAGTAGTGTGGTACCAGAATGAAACTGTCAATTAAACCTGGATTCAATCTATATTTTAGACGATCACACCGGTTAGGTTTGTGATAGGCCCGGTGTTTGCAATCATCTGGCTCATACTTTCGCATTCATCGCACACTTGTTGCCCAGATCCTGGTCTTTTTCTGATTTGGATCACGTAGTAATGTGGTACCACACTATACAGTAAATTAAACCTGACCTGGATCAATATTTTAAAGTATAACACCGGTTAGTTCACGTTCAGGTCTGGAATTTGAAATCATCTGGCTCATACTTTCGCATTCTTCGCACAATTGTTGGCCAGATCCTGGACCTTTTCTGGTTTGGATCACGTAGTAATGTGGTATCACACTGAAATAGTCAACTAAACCTGCCCTCGATCAATATTTTAAAGTATAACACCGTTTGGCTCACGTTTAGGTCTGGAATTGCCCTCATCTGGCTTATACATTCGCATTTTTTGCATACTTCTTGGCCAGATCCTGGGTTTTTTTCTGATTTGAATACCGTAGTAATGTGGTAACACACTGAAACAGTCAATTAAACCTGGTTTCGATCAGTATTTTAGAGGATAACAACTGCTATGTCTGTGTCAGGTCTGCGTTTTTCACTCACCTGGCTCATATTTTCGCATTCTTTGCACACTTCTGGGCCAGATCCGGTGGTTTTTTCTGGTTTAGATCACGTAGTAATATGGTACCAGAATGAAACAGTCAACTAAACCAGGATTCGATCAATATTTTAGAGTATCACACCGGTTAGATTTGTGTTAGGCCTGGTATTTGAAATCATCTCGCTCATACTTTCGTATTCATCGCACACCTGTTGGCCAGATCCTGGGCTTTTTCTGGTTTGGATCACGTAGTAATGAGGTAACACACTGAAACAGTCAATTAAACCTGGTTTCGATCGGTATTATAGAGGATAACAACTGCTAGGTCTGTGTTTGGTCTGGGTTTTGCCCTCACCTGGCTCATACTTTCGCAATTTTCCACCACTTGTGGGCCAGATCCGGCATTTTGTTCTGGTTTGGATCACTTAGTAATGTGGTACCAGACTCAAACAGCCAATTCAACTTGGTTTCGATCAATATTTAAGAGGATAACACCGTTTAGGTTTGTGTTAGGTCTGGTATTTGCAATCGTCAGGCTCATACTTTAGCATTCTTCGCATGCCTGTTGGCCTGATCCTGGGCTTTTTCTGGTTTGGATCACGCAGTGATGTGGTACCAGAATGAATCAGTCAGTTAAACCTGGATTCGATCAATATTTTAGAGAATCACACCGGTTAGGTTTGTGTTAGGCCTGGTATTTGCCATCATCTTGCTGATACTTTCGCATTTTTCGCATACTTGTTGGCCAGTTCCTGGGCTCTTTCTGGTTTGGATCACGTAGTAATGTGGTACCACACTGAAACAGTCAGTTAAACGTGGCCCCGATCAATGCTTTAAGGGATAACTCCAGTTGTGTCTCACTGAGGTCTGGGATTTGCCCTCATGTGGCTTATACTTTCGCATACTTCGGACACTTGTTGGCCAGAACCTGTGTTTTTTTCTGGTTTGGATCCCGTAGTAATGTGGTACCAGACTGAAACAGTCTATTCAACTTCGTTTCGATCAATATTTTAAAGGATAACACCGTTTAGGTTTGTGTTAGGTCTGGAATTTGAAATTATCTGTCTCATACTTTCGCATTCTTCGCATGCTCGTTGGCCACATCCTGAGTTTTTTCTGGTTTGGATCACGCAGTAATGTGGTACCAGAATGAAACAGTCAATTAAACCTGGGTTCGATGAATATTTTAGAGGATAACACGGTTAGGTCTGAGTTAGGTCTGGCATTTGCAATCATCTGGGGGGTCATACTATCGCATTCTTCGCATACCTGTTGGCCACATCCTAGGTTTTTTTCTGGCTTGGATCACGTAGTAATGTGGACCAGACTGAAACAGCCAATTAAACTTGGTTTCGATCAATATTTAAAAGGATAACACCGTTTAGGTTTGTGTTAGGTCTGGAATTTGCTATCATCTGGTTCATTCTTTCGTATTTCTCGCATGCTTGTTGGCCAGATCCTGGGCTTTTTCTGGTTGGGATTATGAAGTAATGTGGTACACCACTTAAGCAGTCAATTAAACCTGACCTGAAGTAATATTTTAAAGTATAACACCGGTTGGTTCACGGTTAGGTCTGGGATTTGCCATCATCTGTCTCATACTTTCGCATTCTTCGCATACCTGTTGGCCTGATGCAGGCCTTTTTCTGGTTTGGATCACGCAGTAATGTGGTACCAGAATGAAACAGTCAATTAAACCTGGATTCGATCAATATTTTAGAGGATAACACGGTTAGGTCTGAGTTAGGTCTGGTATTTGCCCTCATCTGTCTCATACTTTCGCATTCTTCGCATGCTCGTTGGCCACATCCTGAGTTTTTTCTGGTTTAGATCACATAGTAATGTGGTATCAGACTGAAACATTCTATTCAACTTGGTTTCGATCAATATCTTAGAGGATAGCACCTTTTAGGTTTGTGTTAGGTCTGGAATTTGCAATCATCTGGTTCATACTTCCGCATTTTTCGCAACCTTTTTGGCCAGGTCCAGGGCTTTTTCTGGTTTGTATCACGTAGTAGTGCGGTACCACACTGATGCAGTCAGTTGATCCTGATTTCGATCAATATTTTAACGGATAAATCCTGGTGGGTCTCGCTTAGGTCTGGGATTTGCCCTCATCTGGCTCATACTTTCACATTTTTCGCATACTTGTTGGCCAGATCCTGGGCTTTTTCTGGTTTCGATCGCGTAATAATGTGGTGCCACACTGAAACAGTGAATTAATCCTGGTCTCGATCAATATTTTAAAGTATAACACCGTTTGGACCACGTTTAAGTCTGGGATTTGCCATCATCTGGCTTATACTTTCGCATTCTTCGCACACTTGTTGGCCAGATCCTGGCATTTTTCTGGTTTGGTTCACGTAGTAATGTGGTACCACACTGAAACAGTCAATTAATCGTGGCCACGACCAATATTTCAAAGCAAAACTCCGGTTGGGTCTCGTTTAGTTCTGGGATTTGCCCAAACCTGGCTCATGCTTTCGCACTTTTCGCATACTTCTTGGCCTGATGCTGGGCTTTTTCTGGTTTGGATCACGTAGTAATGTGGTAACACACTGAAACAGTCAATTCAACCTGGCTCCGATCAGTATTTTAGAGGATAACAACTGCTAGGTCTGCGTTTGGTCTGGGTTTTGCCCTCACCTGTGTCATACCTTCGCATTCTTCGCACAATTGTTGGCCAGATCCTGGACCTTTTCTGGTTTGGATCTCGTAGTAATGTGGTACCACACTGAAACAGTCAGTTAAACGTGGCCTCGCTCAATATTTTAAAGGATAACTCCGGCTGGGTCTCGTTTAGGTCTGGGATTTGCCCTCATCTGGGTTATACTTTCGCATTCTTCGCACAATTGTTGGCCAGATCCTGGGATTTTTCTGGTTTGGTTCACGTAGTAATGTGGTACCACACTGAAACAGTCAATTAAACGTGGCCTCGCTCAATATTTTAAAGGATAACTCTGGCTGGGTCTCGTTTATGTCTTGGATTTGCCCTCATCTGGCTTATACTTTCGCATCCTTCGCCTACTTGTTGGCCAGATCCTGTGTTTCTTTCTGGTTTGGACAACGTTGTAATGTGGTACCAGACTGAAACAGCCAATTCAACTTGTTTTCGATCAATATTTTAGAGGATCACACCGGTTTGGTTTGTGTTAGGCCTGGTATTTGCAGTCATCTGGCCCGTAGTTTCGCATTCTTCGGATACTTGTTGGCCAGGTCCTGGACTTTTTGTGGATTGGATCTCGCATTAATGTGGTACCGCACTGAAACAGTCAGTTAATCGTGGCCTCAATGAATATATTAAAGGACAACTCCGGTTGGGTATCGTTTAGGTCTGATATTTACCCTCATCTGCCTCATACTTTCGCATTCTTCGCATACTTGTTGGCCAGGTCCTGAGCTATTTCTGGTTTGGATCACGTAGTAGTGTCGTACCAGAATGAAACGGTCAATTAAACCTGGATTCGATCAATATTTTAGAGGATCACACCGGTTAGGTTTGTGTTAGGCCTGGAATTTGCAATCATCTGGCTCATACTTTCGCATTCTTCGCACACTTGTTGGCCAGATCCTGGACTTTTTCTGGATTGGATCTCGTAGTAATGTGGTACCACACTGAAACAGCCAGTTAATCGTGGGATCGATCAATATTTTAAGGGACAACTCCGGTTGGGTCTCGTTTAGGTCTGGAATTTGCCCACATCTGGCTCATACTTTCGCACTTTTCGCACACTTCTTTGGCCGATCCAGGGTTTTCTTCCGGTTTGGATCACGTAATCATGTCGTACCATACTGAAACAGTCAATTAAACCTGGATTCGACGAATATTTTAGAGGATAACAGCGGTTAGGTCTGAGTTAGGTCTGGCATTTGCAATCATCTGGGTCATACTTTCGCATTCTTCGCATACTTCCTGGCCACATCCTAGGTTTTTCTCCGGTTTCGATCACGTAGTAATGTGGACCAGACTGAAACAGTCAACTAAAACGGGATTCGATGAATATTTTAGACGATCACACCGGTTAGGTTTGTGTTAGGCCTGGTGTTTGCAATCATCTGGCTCATACTTTCGCATCACTTCGCGCACTTGTTGGCCAGATCCTGGGTTTTTTCTGGTTTGTATCACGTAGTAATGTGGTACCAGAATGAAACTGTCATTAAACCTGGATTCGGTCAATATTTTAGACGATCACGCCGGTTACGTTTGTGTTAGGCCTGGTGTTTGCAATCATCTGGCTCATACTTTCGCATTCTTCGCACACTTGTTGGCCAGATCCTGGTCTTTTTCTGGTTTGGATCACGTAGTAATGTGGTAGCATACTGAAACAGTCAATTAAACGTGGCCCCGATCAATATTTTAAGGGATAACTCCGGTTGGGTCTCGTTTAGGTCTGATATTTGCAATCATCTGGCTCATACTTTCGCATTTTTCGCATACTTCTTGGCCTGATCCTGGGCTTTTTCTGGTTTGGATCACGTAGTAATGTGGTACCAGATTGAAAAAGTCAATTCTACTTGGTTTCGATCAATATTTTAGAGGCTAACTCCGTTTAGGTTTGAGTTAGGTCTGGTACTTGCAATCATCTGCCTCATACTTTCGCATTCTTCGCACACTTGTTGGCCAGATCCTGGTCTTTTTCTGGTATGGATCACGTAGTAATGTGGTACCCGAATGAAACTGTCAATTAAACCTGGATTCAATCAATATTTTGGATGATAACACCGTTTAGGTTTGTGTTAAGTCTGATATTTGCAATCATCTGGCTCATACTTTCGCATTTCTCGCATGATTGTTGGCCAGATCCAGGGCTTTTTCTGGTTGGGATTGTGTAGTAATGTGGTACCACACTAAACAGTAAATTAAACCTGACCGGGATCAATATTTTAAAGTATAACACCGGTTAGTTCACGTTCAGGACTGCGATTTGCCCTCATCTGGCTCATACATTCGCATTTTTCGCATACTTGTTGGCCAGATCCTGGGATTTTTCTGGTTTGGATCACGTAGTAGTGTGGTACCAGAATGAAACTGTCAATTAAACCTGGATTCAATCTATATTTTAGACGATCACACCGGTTAGGTTTGTGATAGGCCCGGTGTTTGCAATCATCTGGCTCATACTTTCGCATTCATCGCACACTTGTTGCCCAGATCCTGGTCTTTTCCTTGTTTGGATCTCGTAGTAATGTGGTAGCATACTGAAACAGTCAATTAAACGTGGCCCCGATCAATATTTTAAGGGATAACTCCGGTTGGGTCTCGTTTAGGTCTGGGATTTGCCCTCATCTGGCTTATAATTTCGCATTCTTCTCACACTTGTTGGCCAGCTCGTGGGCTTTTTCTGATTTGGATCACGTAGTAATGTGGTACCACACTAAACAGTAAATTAAACCTGACCTGGATCAATATTTTAAAGTATAACACCGGTTAGTTCACGTTCAGGTCTGGTATTTGCAATCATCTGCCTCATACTTTCGCATTTTTCGCATACTTGTTGGCCAGATCCTGGGCTTTTTCTAGTTTGGATCACGTAGTAATGTGGTACCAGAATGAAACTGTCAATTAAACCTGGATTCGATCAATATTTTAGAGGATCACACCGATTAGGTTTGTGTTTGGCCTGCTATTTGCAATCATCTGGCTCATACTTTCGCACTCTTCGCATACTTGTTGGCCAGATCCTGTGTTTTTTTCTGGTTGGAATCACGTAGTAATGTGGTACCAGACTGAAACAGTCAATTCAACTTGGTTTCGAACAATATTTGAGAGGATACCGCCGTTTAGGTTTGTGTTAGGTCTGGTATTTGCAATCATCTGGCTCATACTTTCGGACTGTTCGCATACTTGTTGGCCAAATCCTGGGCTTCTTCTGGTTTGGGTCACGTAGTAATGTGGTACCAGAATGAAACTGTCAATTAAACCTGGATTCGATCAATATTTTAGAGGATCACACCGATTAGGTTTGTGTTAGGCCTGGTATTTGCAATCATCTGGCTCATACTTTCGCACTCTTCGCATACTCGTTGGCCAGATCCTGTGTTTTTTTCTGGTTGGGATCACGTAGTAATGTGGTACCACACTGAAACAGTCAATTCAACTTGGTTTCGATCAATATTTTAGAGGATAGCACCGTTTAGGTTTGTGATAGGTCTTGTATTTGCTTTCACCTGGCTTATACTTTCGCATTCTTCGCACACTTGTTGGCCAGATCGTGGGCTTTTTCTGGTTGTGATTTTGTAGTAATGTGGTAGCACACTAAACGGTCAATTAAACCTGACCTGGATCAATATTTTAAAGTATAACACCGGTTAGTTCACGTTTAGGTCTGGGATTTGCCCTCATCTGGCTCATACTTTTTTTTTTTTTTTTTTTTTTTTTTGTCGTGGGGAAAATCTTCGAAAGACTCCCTCCCACCTCCTTGGGGAGAGGTGGGAGGGGTGTGTGGGATTCCCCGCGCCCGTACAACGACAGGCGCGGGACCTACCCACTAAAAACCCCACGGTGACCCTTCGGCACGCTTTGGGAGGATACCGGGAATCGCTCGAAGCATTCTTCCGGTATCCTCCCCGTGCCCGCGCTTTCGCGCCCATCCCCCGGGGGGACAATCGGTCCCCCCAGTAGACACACTGCCTCATAGCGGCGGGCCGGGGCCACTCCATCCCGCCGCTATCCGTCCCGGGGCCGCGTTTAGTGGCGGCTGCGAGCCCCAACTCGCAACCGCCCGCGACCCCGTTTCCACCCCTCGGCGGCCGGGCGTTCACGGCCGCACCAGACCGCCGAGGGTGCCTCCCCTTGCGTCGGACCGGTAGGGGGAGGCACTCCTACCCCCAACCGTTCCGACCCGGCGTCGCCTGGCGGGAGGAGGGTCCCCTCAGGACCCCCCTCCCAGCCTAGGTCATCCGCCACGCCGAGGCGGCTGCCCGCGACGCCTCGCGACCGGGCGACGACCTCGGGCCACCGCACGAGCGCGAGCTTCAGCGCGCCGCTGAAGCTCGCGCTCCCTCCCCGCGGCCTCCTTCTGCAACATTACGTTCTCGCAGAAGGAGGCCACAGCCCTCCACTTCTCCTCGCTGCCGAGCATGGCGCGCACCACGCCCGGCAGCGAGACATCCCGCCCGACGACGCCGACCAGGACTCGGCGCTCCCCCTCCCACGCGGGGCATACCTCCAGGGTATGATCCGCCGTGTCCTGCTCAGCGTCGCAGTGGCAGCAACGCGCCGTCGGCTCCTTCCCTATCCGGCACAGGTATCTTCCGAAGCTGCCATGCCCGGAAAATACCTGTGCCAGCCGGTAGGTGAGGCTGCCATGGCCTCTGTCCAGCCACTCCTTCAGGAGTGGCCGAACAGCCCCGACAGTCCGGTGCCCCGCGGTTGGCAGAGCCAGCCGCTCCTGCCACGCGAGCAACACGGACTGCCGGGCCTGGCGCTTCAAATCGCCCCAAGCAGGTTCCTGCCCGCCCGGGACCGCCCCCACCCCCGCGCGACGGTCGACGCGGTGCCGGTACATCACCGCGTGCGACCGCGCGAGCAGGTCCATGGGCGGCATCCCCGCTAGAACCGTCGCCGCCTCATGTGACATGGTCCGATACCCGCGGACGACCCTGAGCGCCATGCGCCTCTGCACCCGACGCAGCATAGTCATGCTGCGCCGGGAGGCAGCCAGGTCGTCCGCCCAGACGGGGGCCCCGTATAGGGCCACCGACTGGACCATTGCCACATAGAGGCGACGAACTCGGCCCGCCGGGCCCCCCAGGTTGGGCAGGATCCGGCCCAGAGCCGCAACCATCCTTTCCATCCGGGGGACCAGGCAGCGGAAATGCTTCTCGAAACGCCAGTGGCTATCGAGGATCAGCCCTAGATACCTGATCTGGGGCTTCACCTCGATGTCAGCCCCACCCACCCGAATCAAAGGTGGTGGCGGATCCTGCCGAGGTGAATGAAACGCAATCACCTCGGTCTTATGGACCGCCACCGTCATCCCCATCCCCCTGATTCGGTCGACGACGCGTTGCGACCCCTCCTCCGCGCGACGCATGGCCCTCCCCCAGTGCGCCCCGACGGCCAGCACCAGTGTGTCATCCGCATAACACACCGTTCTGACGCCGTCGGGGAGGCCGGCCCGCAACACCGAGTCGTACGCGATGTTCCACAGGAGTGGCCCGAGGACCGACCCCTGCGGAACACCGCAGTACACCTCCCTCCGCATATCACCATCCCGGTCCGGATACTCGATCCACCTGCCGCGGAGATAATCCCCGACGACCGCCCTGAGACAAGGGGGGACTCGATGATATTCGAGTCCCCTCCTTATCTCTTCCCAGGGGAGGGTGTTAAAGGCATTGGCAATATCCAAGGATATTGCCAATGCCACCCCTCCCCGGGAGACGGCCGCCTCCGAGAGGGCCCTCACACGACCTATCGCGTCGATAGTCGATCGGCCCCCCCGAAAACCGAACTGGCAGTCGGCCAGACCGGGATCACCCCGCGACAGGTGCTCGACGAGGCGGGCAGCAATCACACGCTCGAAGAGCTTGCCCACCTCGTCGAGGAGACAAATGGGCCGGTATGCGGAGGGAGACTCCGCGGGCCGACCCTCCTTCCGGAGGAGGACCATCCTCGCCACCTTCCAACTGGGGGGGAATCGCCCGTCCCTCAGGCAGCGGTCGAACAACCGCCTGAGGTCGGCCCCAAGGACGCCCTGGGTCAAGACCCAAACCCGGCCGGGCACACCATCCGGACCCGGGGCCGTGTTACGAACCCCGAGCCGTCTGATGGCCGCTGCCAGCTCCTCCTGCGTGACCCCCAGCTCGGCCGTCCACTCCACTGGGACAGCCGCCGCCGCCGGAGGACGCGGTCCCCTCTCCCCAATTGGGAAGAGTGCATTGACCACGTCCTCCAGCAGCCGGGGGTCAAGACCCTCGGTGACGGGGGGCGCCCACGGGCGGAGCTTATTCAGCACCACCTTATATGGGCGCCCCCATGGATCGTCATCAAGGGTCTGGAGGAGCTCCTTCCATGCCTGGGTCTTGGCCCGTTTGATGGCGACCTGCAGAGCAACCCGCGCCACGCGGTATGCTCCATACAGGTCATCAGCTGCCCTCGCTCGCGCCACGCCGTCGCCTGTACGTTGACGACGGCGCGCGCGGGTGTACTGGCGTCGGGCGCGGACAGTCGCGACTCGCAACTCCGCGATCGCGTCCGACCACGAGTACACCGCCCGGCGAGGAGAAGCCCGCCCGACCCGAGGCATCGCCGCGTCGCAAATACCCGCGACCAATGCTCCGAGCCGGGCGACATCCACCTCTATGCTCGGCAACTCGGCCGCTCCCTGCGGCCAAGTTGCAGCGAGGGCAGCTGCCATCAGGGCGTCCTTGTCCAGGCGCCGAAGCGCCCAGCGGCGTGGTGGGGTGCCACGCAGGCGGCCTGTTCGGGATGCACTCGCGGCGGCAGAGACCTCCATCCGGATGTACCGGTGATCGGAGAGTGTCTCTGCCCCCGCGACCACGTGCCAACCCGACACCATGCGCACGGCGTTGGGGGTCGCGAATCCAACATCCACGATGGACCCCCCATATCGCCGCACGCATGTGTGCTCCGACCCCCGGTTCAATACCCGGAGGTCGAGCCCCGCCGCCCAATCGCCCAGGATCCCGCCGCGAACGGAGGTCCTGGGGGATCCCCAAGCCACCGACTTGGCATTAAAATCCCCCAGGACCAGCACCGGCCGGGCCGCGTAGCGCTGCACGCATGCCGCGACCTCGGCCAAGTACAGCTCGAACGCAGCGTGACCGCTACGGGGCGAAATGTAGCACCCCACCACAGCGACTCCCCCCCAGTCCACGGCGACGAATCCCCGACCGCGCTCCAACAAGGAGAACGGTGGGGACCCGTCGCCCCCTCCCCATACCGTCGCCACCAAGCCGTCCGCGTCGCCCACCCAATGAGGGTGATCAGGGACGCGGTACGGCTCGGCGGCGACCGCCAGGCCAACCCCCCACTCCGCGAGGACTTGGGACATCAAGTCCTGTGCCGCGCGGCAGTGGTTGAGGTTGGCCTGGAGGAGGAGGCGGGGCGGCATTAATTAATGGCCGCGCCAGCCTCCTCCCGGCCGTCCGTCCCCGTAGCACCGTCCACCTCCATGGAGGACGATGCCACCGCCCTCGGCACCGGAGCCGGTGCAGCCCGCCTCTTCCTCTCCTTCCGGGAGGGGGGGGAGCACTTCTTGCTCCCCACCCTGTGATCGGCTGGCCTCCCCATGTCCGCAAACAGCGGGCAGTGGGGGGCCGCCGAGCACTGGCTCGCACGGTGCTCTTTGGCACCGCAGCGGTAACACTGACCGCTGCGGTCCACCGGCGAGGTGCACCACTGCCTCACGTGCCCCAATTCGAGGCAGCGGTGACACTGGAGCGGGCGCGGCGCGAGGATTTCCACTCGCGCCGAAACCCACCCCACCAACACCCTCCCGGATTCCGCCACCTTACGGGCGGCGGAGAGGGGGCACCGGGCCCACACCGACCCGAGGCCGGAGGGCGACCTGCGGATCTCTCCGATCCGCAGGTCCTCCACAGGACAGTCCCCCGCCCTCGCAAGGGCACGGGACACATCCTGTGCGCTGACCGAGTCGTCCAGCCCACAAACGCGCATCTCCGTGCGCTTCGTGGGCCGGGCGACCCGGACACCTCGCTCGCCCAGCTGCTCCCGGAGCCTCTGGGCGAGACGATCCGCCTTCGCGCCGCCTTCTGCACCGGGGATCTCCAGCAAGAGACCCCCGGTCACGGCCCTCTTCGCCCTCACGGAGGCGATGCCCAGCTCTTCCAGGGAGATATTCTCCCTGGCGAGCCGCATCGCCTCCGCGAGGGTCAGGTCGCCCCCCTGCGCAACGGTCAGCGTCACCGCTGCCGTTTTTGGGGGACGACCTGGTCGTGCCTTCCCGACCTTCGCGGCCTTTACCTTGGCCGCCGGCGGCGGAGGCGGAGGCCGCGGTTGCGAGGCCTTCCTCGCCGCCCGCTTCGCCTTCCGCCCCACCACCTCACTCCACGCCACCACCCCTTGGGAGGGTGCTGTGGAGGACGCGACCACCGCGACCACGGGTACACCACCCCCCTTGGGGGTCGCGACCCGGGGCCCTGGTGCCGCAACGCTGGGCGGAGCCTTCACTCCGCCCTTCTTTGCCTTCCCCGACTGTACCGGAACAGGTCGGGGAGGCACCGCCTTCCTGCTGACCGCTCTTCCGGCGAGGAGCTCCTCCCGGAAGGCGGCCAGCTTGCCATCAATCATGTCCCCAATCCTCCTCAGAAGATCGTCTTCTGAGGAGCACGGGGACTTCTTCACGGGCGGAGTGCGGGTGGAGGGGCCCGCGGTGCCCCGCACCACTGCCGCCGCACTCCGCTTATTTACCTCCGCCGAGGGACGCGGCGGTGGAGGAGGAGGAAGGATGGGAGGGAGGGCCGCGCTGTTCCAAGCGCCTCTGCCCTCCTCCTCCCCTGTCGCTCCTCCTCCAACAGGAGCTGCAGACGGGCGTTCCGCCCTCTGAGCTCCCGCGCCGCCTCCCTCATTTCCTCCGCCGCGGCCTTCAGGGCCTCCGCGCCGCCGCTTTTCTGCCCCTTAAAGGCGCAGGCAGCGGCGACTTTCTCCACCCGCCTCAGGGACGAGGAGATCCTCTCCGATATCTCCTCGGTCACCTCGTCCCTGAGGCAACTCAGCCTCACCGACGGGCTCATCGCCCCGCCCACCTCGACGACGGCCTGCCCCGTCCTCTTCCTCTTAGAGCCTATGTGGCTCGTGCTGGAGGAGAAGGACGAGACCGACGCCGTCTCGTCGTCCTCCTCCACCCTCCACGAAGCCGGACCTGGCGCTGAGTGGGGCGCGAGCGCCGCCACCCTAACCCCAACCCCGTCTCCGTCCTCCCCAACCGACAAAACCCGCCCCATCCCCATTTTATTTTCTGTGTCCATAATAGTCCCACGAGATGGTCGGAAATAAAGGTCCACCCGGGCAGAGCCGCCTTACCCGGGTAAGCCTAATACTCCGGGGGTTCGGCAGGTTCCCCGGAAGTGGTCGCTTGGGATTGGGCCTTCTCCCCCAACCATGCATCCCATCGCCGCGCACCATAGCTTAGGATTGGAGGGCGATTTTATAGAGTCGCCATACTCGTGGCCCAGGCGGTTAAGCCAAGACCCCCGTTCCTCCTGCCGTCACGTACCATTCACAAAACCAATAGGGAATTGTGAATGGGTCGTTGTGACGACCAACAGGAGGCTTACGGTGTGTGTATGACTCGGGTACCCCGGGTTCGTTAAGCCCGTACTGCAGCTGAAAGGCTGGCAGCCCCTGAGGGTATCTGGCTCATACTTTCGCATTTTTCGCATTCTTGTTGGACAGATCCTGGGCTTTTTCTAGTATGGATCACGTAGTAATGTGGTACCAGAATGAAACTGTCAATTAAACCTCGATTCGATCAATATTTTAGACGATCACACCGGTTAGGTTTGTGTTTGGCCTGGTGTTTGCAATCATCGGGCTCATACTTTCGCATTCATCGCACACTTGATGGCCAGATCCCGGTCTTTTTCTGGTTTGGATCACGTAGTAATGTGGTACCAGAATGAAACTGTCAATTAAACCTGGATTCGATCAATATTTTAGACGATCACACCGGTTAGGTTTGTGTTAGGCCTGGTGTTTGCAATCATCTGGCTCATACTTTCGCACTTTTCGCATACCTGTTGGCCAGATCCTGGGCTTTTTCTGGTTTGGATTACGCAGTAATGTGGTACCAGAATGAAACAGTCGATTAAACCTGGATTCAATCAATATTTTGGATGATAACACCGTTTAGGTTTGTGTTAGGTCTGGTATTTGCAATCATCTGGCTCATACTTTCGCACTGTTCGCATACTTGTTGGCCAAATCCTGGGCTTCTTCTGGTTTGGGTCACGTAGTAATGTGGTACCAGAATGAAACTGTCAATTAAACCTGGATTCGATCAATATTTTAGAGGATCACACCGATTAGGTTTGTGTTAGGCCTGGTATTTGCAATCATCTGGCTCATACTTTCGCACTCTTCGCATACTCGTTGGCCAGATCCTGTGTTTTTTTCTGGTTGGGATCACGTAGTAATGTGGTACCACACTGAAACAGTCAATTCAACTTGGTTTCGATCAATATTTTAGAGGATAGCACCGTTTAGGTTTGTGATAGGTCTTGTATTTGCTTTCACCTGGCTTATACTTTCGCATTCTTCGCACACTTGTTGGCCAGATCGTGGGCTTTTTCTGGTTGTGATTTTGTAGTAATGTGGTAGCACACTAAACGGTCAATTAAACCTGACCTGGATCAATATTTTAAAGTAAAACACCGGTTAGTTCACGTTTAGGTCTGGGATTTGCCCTCATCTGGCTCATACTTTCGCATTTTTCGCATTCTTGTTGGACAGATCCTGGGCTTTTTCTAGTATGGATCACGTAGTAATGTGGTACCAGAATGAAACTGTCAATTAAACCTCGATTCGATCAATATTTTAGACGATCACACCGGTTAGGTTTGTGTTTGGCCTGGTGTTTGCAATCATCGGGCTCATACTTTCGCATTCATCGCACACTTGATGGCCAGATCCCGGTCTTTTTCTGGTTTGGATCACGTAGTAATGTGGTACCAGAATGAAACTGTCAATTAAACCTGGATTCGATCAATATTTTAGACGATCACACCGGTTAGGTTTGTGTTAGGCCTGGTGTTTGCAATCATCTGGCTCATACTTTCGCACTTTTCGCATACCTGTTGGCCAGATCCTGGGCTTTTTCTGGTTTGGATTACGCAGTAATGTGGTACCAGAATGAAACAGTCGATTAAACCTGGATTCAATCAATATTTTGGATGATAACACCGTTTAGGTTTGTGTTAAGTCTGATATTTGCAATCATCTGGCTCATACTTTCGCATTTCCCGCATGATTGTTGGCCAGATCCTAGGCTTTATCTGGTTGGGTTAGTGTAGTAATGTGGTACCACACTAAACCGTGAATAAAACCTGACCTGGATCAATATTTTAAAGTATAACACCGGTTAGTTCACGTTCAGGTCTGGGATTTGCCCTCATCTGGCTCATACTTTCGCATTTTTCGCATACTTGTTGGCCAGATCCTGGGATTTTTCTGGTTTGGATCACGTAGTAATGTGGTACCAGAATGAAACTGTCAATTAAACCTGGATTCGATCAATATTTTAGAGGATCACACCGATTAGGTTTGTGTTTGGCCTGCTATTTGCAATCATCTGGCTCATACTTTCGCACTCTTCGCATACTTGTTGGCCAGATCCTGTGTTTTTTTCTGGTTGGAATCACGTAGTAATGTGGTACCAGACTGAAACAGTCAATTCAACTTGGTTTCGAACAATATTTGAGAGGATACCGCCGTTTAGGTTTGTGTTAGGTCTGGTATTTGCAATCATCTGGCTCATACTTTCGCACTGTTCGCATACTTGTTGGCCAAATCCTGGGCTTCTTCTGGTTTGGGTCACGTAGTAATGTGGTACCAGAATGAAACTGTCAATTAAACCTGGATTCGATCAATATTTTAGAGGATCACACCGATTAGGTTTGTGTTAGGCCTGGTATTTGCAATCATCTGGCTCATACTTTCGCACTCTTCGCATACTCGTTGGCCAGATCCTGTGTTTTTTTCTGGTTGGGATCACGTAGTAATGTGGTACCACACTGAAACAGTCAATTCAACTTGGTTTCGATCAATATTTTAGAGGATAGCACCGTTTAGGTTTGTGATAGGTCTTGTATTTGCTTTCACCTGGCTTATACTTTCGCATTCTTCGCACACTTGTTGGCCAGATCGTGGGCTTTTTCTGGTTGTGATTTTGTAGTAATGTGGTAGCACACTAAACGGTCAATTAAACCTGACCTGGATCAATATTTTAAAGTAAAACACCGGTTAGTTCACGTTTAGGTCTGGGATTTGCCCTCATCTGGCTCATACTTTCGCATTTTTCGCATTCTTGTTGGACAGATCCTGGGCTTTTTCTAGTATGGATCACGTAGTAATGTGGTACCAGAATGAAACTGTCAATTAAACCTCGATTCGATCAATATTTTAGACGATCACACCGGTTAGGTTTGTGTTTGGCCTGGTGTTTGCAATCATCGGGCTCATACTTTCGCATTCATCGCACACTTGATGGCCAGATCCCGGTCTTTTTCTGGTTTGGATCACGTAGTAATGTGGTACCAGAATGAAACTGTCAATTAAACCTGGATTCGATCAA
This sequence comes from Colletes latitarsis, assembly GCF_051014445.1. Taxonomy (NCBI): domain Eukaryota; kingdom Metazoa; phylum Arthropoda; class Insecta; order Hymenoptera; family Colletidae; genus Colletes; species Colletes latitarsis. The sequence goes on from NC_135142.1 coordinate 867,045, forward strand.
TATTTTAGACGATCACACCGGTTAGGTTTGTGTTAGGCCTGGTGTTTGCAATCATCTGGCTCATACTTTCGCACTTTTCGCATACCTGTTGGCCAGATCCTGGGCTTTTTCTGGTTTGGATTACGCAGTAATGTGGTACCAGAATGAAACAGTCGATTAAACCTGGATTCAATCAATATTTTGGATGATAACACCGTTTAGGTTTGTGTTAAGTCTGATATTTGCAATCATCTGGCTCATACTTTCGCATTTCCCGCATGATTGTTGGCCAGATCCTAGGCTTTATCTGGTTGGGTTTGTGTAGTAATGTGGTACCACACTAAACCGTGAATAAAACCTGACCTGGATCAATATTTTAAAGTATAACACCGGTTAGTTCACGTTCAGGTCTGGGATTTGCCCTCATCTGGCTCATACTTTCGCATTTTTCGCATACTTGTTGGCCAGATCCTGGGATTTTTCTGGTTTGGATCACGTAGTAATGTGGTACCAGAATGAAACTGTCAATTAAACCTGGATTCGATCAATATTTTAGAGGATCACACCGATTAGGTTTGTGTTTGGCCTGCTATTTGCAATCATCTGGCTCATACTTTCGCACTCTTCGCATACTTGTTGGCCAGATCCTGTGTTTTTTTCTGGTTGGAATCACGTAGTAATGTGGTACCAGACTGAAACAGTCAATTCAACTTGGTTTCGAACAATATTTGAGAGGATACCGCCGTTTAGGTTTGTGTTAGGTCTGGTATTTGCAATCATCTGGCTCATACTTTCGCACTGTTCGCATACTTGTTGGCCAAATCCTGGGCTTCTTCTGGTTTGGGTCACGTAGTAATGTGGTACCAGAATGAAACTGTCAATTAAACCTGGATTCGATCAATATTTTAGAGGATCACACCGATTAGGTTTGTGTTAGGCCTGGTATTTGCAATCATCTGGCTCATACTTTCGCACTCTTCGCATACTCGTTGGCCAGATCCTGTGTTTTTTTCTGGTTGGGATCACGTAGTAATGTGGTACCACACTGAAACAGTCAATTCAACTTGGTTTCGATCAATATTTTAGAGGATAGCACCGTTTAGGTTTGTGATAGGTCTTGTATTTGCTTTCACCTGGCTTATACTTTCGCATTCTTCGCACACTTGTTGGCCAGATCGTGGGCTTTTTCTGGTTGTGATTTTGTAGTAATGTGGTAGCACACTAAACGGTCAATTAAACCTGACCTGGATCAATATTTTAAAGTAAAACACCGGTTAGTTCACGTTTAGGTCTGGGATTTGCCCTCATCTGGCTCATACTTTCGCATTTTTCGCATTCTTGTTGGACAGATCCTGGGCTTTTTCTAGTATGGATCACGTAGTAATGTGGTACCAGAATGAAACTGTCAATTAAACCTCGATTCGATCAATATTTTAGACGATCACACCGGTTAGGTTTGTGTTTGGCCTGGTGTTTGCAATCATCGGGCTCATACTTTCGCATTCATCGCACACTTGATGGCCAGATCCCGGTCTTTTTCTGGTTTGGATCACGTAGTAATGTGGTACCAGAATGAAACTGTCAATTAAACCTGGATTCGATCAATATTTTAGACGATCACACCGGTTAGGTTTGTGTTAGGCCTGGTGTTTGCAATCATCCGGCTCATACTTTCGCACTTTTCGCATACCTGTTGGCCAGATCCTGGGCTTTTTCTGGATTGGATTACGCAGTAATGTGGTACCAGAATGAAATAGTCGATTAAACCTGGATTCAATCAATATTTTGGATGATAACACCGTTTAGGTTTGTGTTAAGTCTGATATTTGCAATCATCTGGCTCATACTTTCGCATTTCCCGCATGATTGTTGGCCAGATCCTAGGCTTTATCTGGTTGGGTTTGTGTAGTAATGTGGTACCACACTAAACCGTGAATAAAACCTGACCTGGATCAATATTTTAAAGTATAACACCGGTTAGTTCACGTTCAGGTCTGGGATTTGCCCTCATCTGGCTCATACTTTCGCATTTTTCGCATACTTGTTGGCCAGATCCTGGGATTTTTCTGGTTTGGATCACGTAGTAATGTGGTACCAGAATGAAACTGTCAATTAAGCCTGGATTCGATCAATATTTTAGAGGATCACACCGATTAGGTTTGTGTTTGGCCTGCTATTTGCAATCATCTGGCTCATACTTTCGCACTCTTCGCATACTTGTTGGCCAGATCCTGTGTTTTTTTCTGGTTGGAATCACGTAGTAATGTGGTACCAGACTGAAACAGTCAATTCAACTTGGTTTCGAACAATATTTGAGAGGATACCGCCGTTTAGGTTTGTGTTAGGTCTGGTATTTGCAATCATCTGGCTCATACTTTCGCACTGTTCGCATACTTGTTGGCCAAATCCTGGGCTTCTTCTGGTTTGGGTCACGTAGTAATGTGGTACCAGAATGAAACTGTCAATTAAACCTGGATTCGATCAATATTTTAGAGGATCACACCGATTAGGTTTGTGTTAGGCCTGGTATTTGCAATCATCTGGCTCATACTTTCGCACTCTTCGCATACTCGTTGGCCAGATCCTGTGTTTTTTTCTGGTTGGGATCACGTAGTAATGTGGTACCACACTGAAACAGTCAATTCAACTTGGTTTCGATCAATATTTTAGAGGATAGCACCGTTTAGGTTTGTGATAGGTCTTGTATTTGCTTTCACCTGGCTTATACTTTCGCATTCTTCGCACACTTGTTGGCCAGATCGTGGGCTTTTTCTGGTTGTGATTTTGTAGTAATGTGGTAGCACACTAAACGGTCAATTAAACCTGACCTGGATCAATATTTTAAAGTAAAACACCGGTTAGTTCACGTTTAGGTCTGGGATTTGCCCTCATCTGGCTCATACTTTTGCATTTTTCGCATTCTTGTTGGACAGATCCTGGGCTTTTTCTAGTATGGATCACGTAGTAATGTGGTACCAGAATGAAACTGTCAATTAAACCTCGATTCGATCAATATTTTAGACGATCACACCGGTTAGGTTTGTGTTTGGCCTGGTGTTTGCAATCATCGGGCTCATACTTTCGCATTCATCGCACACTTGATGGCCAGATCCCGGTCTTTTTCTGGTTTGGATCACGTAGTAATGTGGTACCAGAATGAAACTGTCAATTAAACCTGGATTCGATCAATATTTTAGACGATCACACCGGTTAGGTTTGTGTTAGGCCTGGTGTTTGCAATCATCTGGCTCATACTTTCGCACTTTTCGCATACCTGTTGGCCAGATCCTGGGCTTTTTCTGGTTTGGATTACGCAGTAATGTGGTACCAGAATGAAACAGTCGATTAAACCTGGATTCAATCAATATTTTGGATGATAACACCGTTTAGGTTTGTGTTAAGTCTGATATTTGCAATCATCTGGCTCATACTTTCGCATTTCCCGCATGATTGTTGGCCAGATCCTAGGCTTTATCTGGTTGGGTTTGTGTAGTAATGTGGTACCACACTAAACCGTGAATAAAACCTGACCTGGATCAATATTTTAAAGTATAACACCGGTTAGTTCACGTTCAGGTCTGGGATTTGCCCTCATCTGGCTCATACTTTCGCATTTTTCGCATACTTGTTGGCCAGATCCTGGGATTTTTCTGGTTTGGATCACGTAGTAATGTGGTACCAGAATGAAACTGTCAATTAAACCTGGATTCGATCAATATTTTAGAGGATCACACCGATTAGGTTTGTGTTTGGCCTGCTATTTGCAATCATCTGGCTCATACTTTCGCACTCTTCGCATACTTGTTGGCCAGATCCTGTGTTTTTTTCTGGTTGGAATCACGTAGTAATGTGGTACCAGACTGAAACAGTCAATTCAACTTGGTTTCGAACAATATTTGAGAGGATACCGCCGTTTAGGTTTGTGTTAGGTCTGGTATTTGCAATCATCTGGCTCATACTTTCGCACTGTTCGCATACTTGTTGGCCAAATCCTGGGCTTCTTCTGGTTTGGGTCACGTAGTAATGTGGTACCAGAATGAAACTGTCAATTAAACCTGGATTCGATCAATATTTTAGAGGATCACACCGATTAGGTTTGTGTTAGGCCTGGTATTTGCAATCATCTGGCTCATACTTTCGCACTCTTCGCATACTCGTTGGCCAGATCCTGTGTTTTTTTCTGGTTGGGATCACGTAGTAATGTGGTACCACACTGAAACAGTCAATTCAACTTGGTTTCGATCAATATTTTAGAGGATAGCACCGTTTAGGTTTGTGATAGGTCTTGTATTTGCTTTCACCTGGCTTATACTTTCGCATTCTTCGCACACTTGTTGGCCAGATCGTGGGCTTTTTCTGGTTGTGATTTTGTAGTAATGTGGTAGCACACTAAACGGTCAATTAAACCTGACCTGGATCAATATTTTAAAGTAAAACACCGGTTAGTTCACGTTTAGGTCTGGGATTTGCCCTCATCTGGCTCATACTTTCGCATTTTTCGCATTCTTGTTGGACAGATCCTGGGCTTTTTCTAGTATGGATCACGTAGTAATGTGGTACCAGAATGAAACTGTCAATTAAACCTCGATTCGATCAATATTTTAGACGATCACACCGGTTAGGTTTGTGTTTGGCCTGGTGTTTGGAATCATCGGGCTCATACTTTCGCATTCATCGCACACTTGATGGCCAGATCCCGGTCTTTTTCTGGTTTGGATCACGTAGTAATGTGGTACCAGAATGAAACTGTCAATTAAACCTGGATTCGATCAATATTTTAGACGATCACACCGGTTAGGTTTGTGTTAGGCCTGGTGTTTGCAATCATCTGGCTCATACTTTCGCACTTTTCGCATACCTGTTGGCCAGATCCTGGGCTTTTTCTGGTTTGGATTACGCAGTAATGTGGTACCAGAATGAAACAGTCGATTAAACCTGGATTCAATCAATATTTTGGATGATAACACCGTTTAGGTTTGTGTTAAGTCTGATATTTGCAATCATCTGGCTCATACTTTCGCATTTCCCGCATGATTGTTGGCCAGATCCTAGGCTTTATCTGGTTGGGTTTGTGTAGTAATGTGGTACCACACTAAACCGTGAATAAAACCTGACCTGGATCAATATTTTAAAGTATAACACCGGTTAGTTCACGTTCAGGTCTGGGATTTGCCCTCATCTGGCTCATACTTTCGCATTTTTCGCATACTTGTTGGCCAGATCCTGGGATTTTTCTGGTTTGGATCACGTAGTAATGTGGTACCAGAATGAAACTGTCAATTAAGCCTGGATTCGATCAATATTTTAGAGGATCACACCGATTAGGTTTGTGTTTGGCCTGCTATTTGCAATCATCTGGCTCATACTTTCGCACTCTTCGCATACTTGTTGGCCAGATCCTGTGTTTTTTTCTGGTTGGAATCACGTAGTAATGTGGTACCAGACTGAAACAGTCAATTCAACTTGGTTTCGAACAATATTTGAGAGGATACCGCCGTTTAGGTTTGTGTTAGGTCTGGTATTTGCAATCATCTGGCTCATACTTTCGCACTGTTCGCATACTTGTTGGCCAAATCCTGGGCTTCTTCTGGTTTGGGTCACGTAGTAATGTGGTACCAGAATGAAACTGTCAATTAAACCTGGATTCGATCAATATTTTAGAGGATCACACCGATTAGGTTTGTGTTAGGCCTGGTATTTGCAATCATCTGGCTCATACTTTCGCACTCTTCGCATACTCGTTGGCCAGATCCTGTGTTTTTTTCTGGTTGGGATCACGTAGTAATGTGGTACCACACTGAAACAGTCAATTCAACTTGGTTTCGATCAATATTTTAGAGGATAGCACCGTTTAGGTTTGTGATAGGTCTTGTATTTGCTTTCACCTGGCTTATACTTTCGCATTCTTCGCACACTTGTTGGCCAGATCGTGGGCTTTTTCTGGTTGTGATTTTGTAGTAATGTGGTAGCACACTAAACGGTCAATTAAACCTGACCTGGATCAATATTTTAAAGTAAAACACCGGTTAGTTCACGTTTAGGTCTGGGATTTGCCCTCATCTGGCTCATACTTTCGCATTTTTCGCATTCTTGTTGGACAGATCCTGGGCTTTTTCTAGTATGGATCACGTAGTAATGTGGTACCAGAATGAAACTGTCAATTAAACCTCGATTCGATCAATATTTTAGACGATCACACCGGTTAGGTTTGTGTTTGGCCTGGTGTTTGCAATCATCGGGCTCATACTTTCGCATTCATCGCACACTTGATGGCCAGATCCTGGTCTTTTTCTGGTTTGGATCACGTAGTAATGTGGTACCAGAATGAAACTGTCAATTAAACCTGGATTCGATCAATATTTTAGACGATCACACCGGTTAGGTTTGTGTTAGGCCTGGTGTTTGCAATCATCTGGCTCATACTTTCGCACTTTTCGCATACCTGTTGGCCAGATCCTGGGCTTTTTCTGGTTTGGATTACGCAGTAATGTGGTACCAGAATGAAACAGTCGATTAAACCTGGATTCAATCAATATTTTGGATGATAACACCGTTTAGGTTTGTGTTAAGTCTGATATTTGCAATCATCTGGCTCATACTTTCGCATTTCCCGCATGATTGTTGGCCAGATCCTAGGCTTTATCTGGTTGGGTTTGTGTAGTAATGTGGTACCACACGAAACCGTGAATAAAACCTGACCTGGATCAATATTTTAAAGTATAACACCGGTTAGTTCACGTTCAGGTCTGGGATTTGCCCTCATCTGGCTCATACTTTCGCATTTATCGCATACTTGTTGGCCAGATCCTGGGATTTTTCTGGTTTGGATCACGTAGTAATGTGGTACCAGAATGAAACTGTCAATTAAACCTGGATTCGATCAATATTTTAGAGGATCACACCGATTAGGTTTGTGTTTGGCCTGCTATTTGCAATCATCTGGCTCATACTTTCGCACTCTTCGCATACTTGTTGGCCAGATCCTGTGTTTTTTTCTGGTTGGAATCACGTAGTAATGTGGTACCAGACTGAAACAGTCAATTCAACTTGGTTTCGAACAATATTTGAGAGGATACCGCCGTTTAGGTTTGTGTTAGGTCTGGTATTTGCAATCATCTGGCTCATACTTTCGCACTGTTCGCATACTTGTTGGCCAAATCCTGGGCTTCTTCTGGTTTGGGTCACGTAGTAATGTGGTACCAGAATGAAACTGTCAATTAAACCTGGATTCGATCAATATTTTAGAGGATCACACCGATTAGGTTTGTGTTAGGCCTGGTATTTGCAATCATCTGGCTCATACTTTCGCACTCTTCGCATACTCGTTGGCCAGATCCTGTGTTTTTTTCTGGTTGGGATCACGTAGTAATGTGGTACCACACTGAAACAGTCAATTCAACTTGGTTTCGATCAATATTTTAGAGGATAGCACCGTTTAGGTTTGTGATAGGTCTTGTATTTGCTTTCACCTGGCTTATACTTTCGCATTCTTCGCACACTTGTTGGCCAGATCGTGGGCTTTTTCTGGTTGTGATTTTGTAGTAATGTGGTAGCACACTAAACGGTCAATTAAACCTGACCTGGATCAATATTTTAAAGTAAAACACCGGTTAGTTCACGTTTAGGTCTGGGATTTGCCCTCATCTGGCTCATACTTTCGCATTTTTCGCATTCTTGTTGGACAGATCCTGGGCTTTTTCTAGTATGGATCACGTAGTAATGTGGTACCAGAATGAAACTGTCAATTAAACCTCGATTCGATCAATATTTTAGACGATCACACCGGTTAGGTTTGTGTTTGGCCTGGTGTTTGCAATCATCGGGCTCATACTTTCGCATTCATCGCACACTTGATGGCCAGATCCCGGTCTTTTTCTGGTTTGGATCACGTAGTAATGTGGTACCAGAATGAAACTGTCAATTAAACCTGGATTCGATCAATATTTTAGACGATCACACCGGTTAGGTTTGTGTTAGGCCTGGTGTTTGCAATCATCTGGCTCATACTTTCGCACTTTTCGCATACCTGTTGGCCAGATCCTGGGCTTTTTCTGGTTTGGATTACGCAGTAATGTGGTACCAGAATGAAACAGTCGATTAAACCTGGATTCAATCAATATTTTGGATGATAACACCGTTTAGGTTTGTGTTAAGTCTGATATTTGCAATCATCTGGCTCATACTTTCGCATTTCCCGCATGATTGTTGGCCAGATCCTAGGCTTTATCTGGTTGGGTTTGTGTAGTAATGTGGTACCACACGAAACCGTGAATAAAACCTGACCTGGATCAATATTTTAAAGTATAACACCGGTTAGTTCACGTTCAGGTCTGGGATTTGCCCTCATCTGGCTCATACTTTCGCATTTTTCGCATACTTGTTGGCCAGATCCTGGGATTTTTCTGGTTTGGATCACGTAGTAATGTGGTACCAGAATGAAACTGTCAATTAAACCTGGATTCGATCTATATTTTAGAGGATAACGGCGGCAACTTCTCGGTTAGGTCTGGGCTTTGCCCTCATCTGGCTCATACTTTCGCACTCTTCGCATACTTGTTTGCCAGAGCCTGTGTGTTTTTCTGGTTGGGCTCACGTAGTAATGTGGTACCAGACTGAAACAGTCAATTCAACTTGGTTTCGTTCAATACTTTAGTGGATAACACCGTTTAGGTTTGTGTAAGGTCTGGTATTTGCAATCATCTGGCTCATACTTTTGCATTTTTCGCATACTTGTTGGCCAGATCCTGGGCTTTTTCTGGTTTGGATCACGTAGTAATGGGGTACCAGAATGAAACTGTCAATTAAAGCTGGTTTCGATCAATATTTTAGAGGATCACACCGGTTAGGTTTGTGTTAGGCATGGTGTTTGCAATCATCTGGGTCATACTTTCGCGTTCATCGCACACTAGTTGGCCAGATCCTGGACTTTTTCTGGTTTGGATCTCGTTGTAATGCGGTACCATACTGAAACAGTCAATTAAACGTGGCCTCGATCAATATTTTGAAGGATAACTCCGGTTGGGTCTCGTCTAGGTCTGGTATTTACCCGCATCTGGCTCATACATTCGCATTCTTCGCACACTTGTTGGCCAGATCCTGTGTTTCTTTCTGGTTTGGATCTCGTAGTAATGTGGTACCATACTGAAACAGTCAATTAAACGTGGCCTCGATCAATATTTTAAAGTATAACACCAGTTGGTTCGCGTTTAGGTCTGGGATTTGCCGTCATCTGTCTCATACTTTCGCATTCTTCGCATACCTGTTGGCCTGATGCTGGGCTTTTTCTGGTATGGATCACGCAGTAATGTGGTACCAGAATGAAACGGTCAATTAAACCTGGTTTCGATCAATATTTTAGAGAATCACAACGGATAGGTCTGGGTAAGGTCTGGTATTTGCCCTCGTCTGGCTCGTACTTCCGCATTTTTCGCATACTTGTTGGCCAGATCCTGGCCTTTTTCTGGCTTGGACCAAGTAGTAATCTGGGGCCACACTAAAACAGTCAATCAAAACTGGTTGCGATAAATATTTTAGAGGGTAACGGCGGCTACTTCTCGGTTAGGTCTGGGCTTTGCCCTCATCTGGCTCATACTTTCGCACTCTTCGCATACTTGTTTGCCAGAGCCAGTGTGTTTTTCTGGTTGGGCTCACGTAGTAATGTGGTACCAGACTGAAACAGTCAATTCAACTTGGTTTCGATCAATACTTTAGTGGATAACACCGTTTAGGTTTGTGTAAGGTCTGGTATTTGCAATCATCTGGCTCATACTTTTGCATTTTTCGCATACTTGTTGGCCAGATCCTGGGCTTTTTCTGGTATGGATCACGCAGTAATGTGGTACCAGAATGAAACGGTCAATTAAACCTGGATTCGATCAATATTTTAGAGGATCACAACGGTTAGGTCTGGGTTAGGTCTGGAATTTGCCCCCATCTGGCTCGTACTTTCGCATTTTTCACATACTTGTTGGCCAGATCCTGGCCTTTTTCTGGCTTGGACCAAGTAGTAATCTGGGACCACACTAAAACAGTCAATTAAGACTGGTTGCGATAAATATTTTAGAGGATAACGGCGGCAACTTCTCGGTTAGGTCTGGGCTTTGCCCTCATCTGGCTTATACTTTCGCACTCTTCGCATACTTGTTTGCCAGAGCCTGTGTGTTTTTCTGGTTGGGCTCACGTAGTAATGTGGTACCAGATTGAAACATTCAATTCAACTTTGTTTCGTTCAATACTTTAGTGGATAACACCGTTTAGGTTTGTGTAAGGTCTGGTATTTGCAATCATCTGGCTCATACTTTTGCATTTTTCGCATACTTGTTGGCCAGATCCTGGGCTTTTTCTGGTTTGGATCACGTAGTAATGGGGTACCAGAATGAAACTGTCAATTAAAGTTGGTTTCGATCAATATTTTAGAGGATCACACCGGTTAGGTTTGTGTTAGGCATGGTGTTTGCAATCATCTGGGTCATACTTTCGCGTTCATCGCACACTAGTTGGCCAGATCCTGGACTTTTTCTGGTTTGGATCTCGTTGTAATGCGGTACCATACTGAAACAGTCAATTAAACGTGGCCTCGATCAATATTTTGAAGGATAACTCCGGTTGGGTCTCGTCTAGGTCTGGTATTTACCCGCATCTGGCTCATACATTCGCATTCTTCGCACACTTGTTGGCCAGATCCTGTGTTTCTTTCTGGTTTGGATCTCGTAGTAATGTGGTACCATACTGAAACAGTCAATTAAACGTGGCCTCGATCAATATTTTAAAGTATAACACCAGTTGGTTCGCGTTTAGGTCTGGGATTTGCCGTCATCTGTCTCATACTTTCGCATTCTTCGCATACCTGTTGGCCTGATGCTGGGCTTTTTCTGGTATGGATCACGCAGTAATGTGGTACCAGAATGAAACGGTCAATTAAACCTGGTTTCGATCAATATTTTAGAGAATCACAACGGATAGGTCTGGGTAAGGTCTGGTATTTGCCCTCATCTGGCTCGTACTTTCGCATTTTTCGCATACTTGTTGGCCAGATCCTGGCCTTTTTCTGGCTTGGACCAAGTAGTAATCTGGGGCCACACTAAAACAGTCAATTAAAACTGGTTGCGATAAATATTTTAGAGGATAACGGCGGCTACTTCTCGGTTAGGTCTGGGCTTTGCCCTCATCTGGCTCATACTTTCGCACTCTTCGCATACTTGTTTGCCAGAGCCAGTGTGTTTTTCTGGTTGGGCTCACGTAGTAATGTGGTACCAGACTGAAACAGTCAATTCAACTTGGTTTCGATCAATACTTTAGTGGATAACACCGTTTAGGTTTGTGTAAGGTCTGGTATTTGCAATCATCTGGCTCATACTTTTGCATTTTTCGCATACTTGTTGGCCAGATCCTGGGCTTTTTCTGGTTTGGATCACGTAGCAATGTGGTACCAGAATGAAACTGTCAATTAAACCTGGATTCGATCAATATTTTAGAGGATCACACCGGTTAGGTATGTGTTAGGCCTGGTGTTTCGAATCATCTGGGTCATACTTTCGCACTCTTCGCGTACTTGTTGGCCAGATCCTGTGTTTCTTTCTGGTTTGGATCACGTAGTAATGTGGTACCAGACCGAAAAAGTCAATTCAACTTGGTTTGGATCAATACTTTAGTGGAGAACACCGTTTAGGTTTGTGTAAGGTCTGGTATTTGCAATCATCTGTCTCATACTTTTGCATTTTTCGCATACTTGCTGGCCAGATCCTGGGATTTTTCTGATTTGGATCACGTCGTAATGTGGTTCCGGAATGAAACTGTCAATTAAACCTGGATTCGATCAATATTTTAGAGGATAACACCGGTTATGCCTGGGTTAGGTCTGGCAGTTGCCATCATCTAGCTCATACTTTCGCATTTTTCGCATACTTGAATGGCCAGATCCTGGGTTTTTCTCTGGTTAGGATCACGTATTAATGTAGTGCCACACTGAAATAGTCTATTCAACCTGGATTCGATCAATATTTTAGAGGATGATACCGGTTAGGTCTGGGTTGCATCTGGTATTTGCAATCATCTGCCTCATACTCTTGCATTTTTCGCATACTTTTAGGCCAGATACTGGGCTTTTTCTGGTTTGGATCACGTAGTAATGTGGTACCACCCCGAAACAGTCACTTAAACCTGGATTCGATCAATACTTTAGAGGATAACACCGATTAGGTTTGTGTTAGGGCTGGTATTTGCAATCATCTGCCTCATACTTTCGCATGTCTTGCATTCTTGTTGGCCAGATCCTGGCATTTTTCAGGTTAGGATCACGTATTAATGTGGTACCACACCGAAACAGACAATTAAACCTGGTTGCGATATAGATTTTACAGTATCACGCCGGTTATGTCTGGGTTAGTTCTGGTATTTGCAATCATCTGGCCCATACTTTCGCATTTTTCACATACTTGTTGGCAAGACCCTGCGTTTTTTCTGGTTTGGATCGCGTAGTAATGTGGTACCACACCGAAACAGTCAATTAAACCTGGTTGCGAATAATATTTTAGAGGATAACGCCGGTTATTTCTGGGTTAGGTATGGTATTTGCAATCATCTGTCTCATACTTTTGCACTTTTCGCATACTTGTTGGCCAGATCCTGGGTTTTTCTCTGGTTAGGATCACGTATTAATATAGAGCCACACTGAAATAGTCCATTCAACCTGGATTCGATCAATATTTTAGAGGATGACACCGGTTAGGTCTGGGTTGCCTCTGGCATTTGCAATCATCTGCCTCATACTTTTGCATTTTTCGCATACTTGCTGGCCAGATCCTGGGATTTTTCTGATTTCGATCACGTAGTAATGTGGTTCCAGAATGAAACTGTCAATTAAACCTGGATTCGATCAATATTTTAGAGGATAACACCGGTTATGCCTGGGTTAGGTCTGGCAGTTGCCATCATCTAGCTCATGCTTTCGCATTTTTCGCATACTTGAATGGACAGATCCTGGGCTCTTTCTGGTTTGAATCACGTAGTAATGTGGTATCACACTGTAACAGTCAATTAAACCTGGTTCCGATTATTGTTTTAGAGGATAACGCCGGTTATGGCTTGGTGAGGTCTGGTATTTGCAATCACCTGCCTCATACTTTCGCATTTTTCGCATTCTTGTTTGTCAGATCTGGGGTTTTTTTCTGGTTAGGATCAGGCATTAATGTGGTGCCACACAGAAATGGTCCATTCAACCTGGATTCGATCAATATTTTAGAGCATAACACCGTTTATGTCTGGGTTACGTCTGGTATTTGCAATCATTTGCCTCATACTTTCGCATTTTTCGCATACTTGTTGGCCTGATCCTGGGTTTTTTCTGGTAAGGATCACGTATTAATGCGGTACCACACCGAAACAGTCAATTAAACCTCATTCCGATTAATGTTTTGGAGGATAACGCCGGTTATGCCTGGGTTAGGTGTGGTATTTGCCATCATCTAGCTCATACTTTCGCATTTTTCGCATACTTGAATGGTCAGATCCTGGCCTTTTTCTGGCTTGGACCACGTAGTAATGCGGTACCACACCGAAACAGTCAATTATACCTGGTTACGATTAATATTTTAGAGGATAACGCCGGTTATGTCTGGGTTACGATTGGTGTTTGCAATCATCTTGCTCATACTTTCGCATGTTTGGCATACTTGAATGGTCAGATCCAGGCCTTTTTCTGGCTTGGACCACGTAGTAATGTGGTACCACACTGTAACAGTCAATTAAACCTGGTTCCGATTATTATTTTAGAGGATAACGCCGGTTATGGCTTGGTGAGGTCTGGTATTTGCAATCACCTGCCTCATACTTTCGCATTTTTCGCATTCTTGTTTGTCAGATCCGGGGTTTTTTTCTGGTTAGGATCAGGCATTAATGTGGTGCCACACTGAAATAGTCTATTCAACCTGGATTCGATCAATATTTTAGAGGATGATACCGGTTAGGTCTGGGTTGGATCTGGTATTTGCAATCATCTGCCTCATACTCTTGCATTTTTCGCATACTTGTAGGCCAGATACTGGGCTTTTTCTGGTTTGGATCACGTAGTAATGTGGTACCACCCCGAAACAGTCACTTAAACCTGGATTCGATCAATACTTTAGAGGATAACACCGATTAGGTTTGTGTTAGGTCTGGTATTTGCAATCATCTGCCTCATACTTTCGCATGTCTTGCATTCTTGTTGGCCAGATCCTGGCATTTTTCAGGTTAGGATCACGTATTAATGTGGTACCACACCGAAACAGACAATTAAACCTGGTTGCGATATAGATTTTACAGTATCACGCCGGTTATGTCTGGGTTAGTTCTGGTATTTGCAATCATCTGGCCCATACTTTCGCATTTTTCACATACTTGTTGGCAAGACCCTGCGTTTTTTCTGGTTTGGATCGCGTAGTAATGTGGTACCACACCGAAACAGTCAATTAAACCTGGTTGCGAATAATATTTTAGAGGATAACGCCGGTTATTTCTGGGTTAGGTATGGTATTTGCAATCATCTGTCTCATACTTTTGCATTTTTCGCATACTTGTTGGCCAGATCCTGGGTTTTTCTCTGGTTAGGATCACGTATTAATATAGAGCCACACTGAAATAGTCCATTCAACCTGGATTCGATCAATATTTTAGAGGATGACACCGGTTAGGTCTGGGTTGCGTCTGGCATTTGCAATCATCTGCCTCATACTTTTGCATTTTTCGCATACTTTCTGGCCAGATCCTGGGATTTTTCTGATTTGGATCACGTAGTAATGTGGTTCCAGAATGAAACTGTCAATTAAACCTGGATTCGATCAATATTTTAGAGGATAACACCGGTTATGCCTGGGTTAGGTCTGGCAGTAGCCATCATCTAGCTCATGCTTTCGCATTTTTCGCATACTTGAATGGACAGATCCTGGGCTCTTTCTGGTTTGAATCACGTAGTAATGTGGTATCACACTGTAACAGTCAATTAAACCTGGTTCCGATTATTATTTTAGAGGATAACGCCGGTAATGGCTTGGTGAGGTCTGGTATTTGCAATCACCTGCCTCATACTTTCGCATTTTTCGCATTCTTGTTTGTCAGATCCGGGGTTTTTTTCTGGTTAGGATCAGGCATTAATGTGGTGCCACACAGAAATGGTCCATTCAACCTGGATTCGATCAATATTTTAGAGCATAACACCGTTTATGTCTGGGTTACGTCTGGTAATTGCAATCATTTGCCTCATACTTTCGCATTTTTCGCATACTTGAATGGTCAGATCCTGGCCTTTTTCTGGCTTGGACCACGTAGTAATGCGGTACCACACCGAAACAGTCAACTATACCTGGTTACGATTAATATTTTAGAGGATAACGCCGGTTATGTCTGGGTTACGATTGGTGTTTGCAATCATCTTCCTCATACTTTCGCATGTTTGGCATACTTGAATGGTCAGATCCAGGCCTTTTTCTGGCTTGGACCACGTAGTAATGTGGTACCACACTGTAACAGTCAATTAAACCTGGTTCCGATTAATATTTTAGAGGATAACGCCGGTTATGTCTGGGTAAGTTTTGGTATATGCAATCATCTGCCACATACTTTCGCATTTTTCGCACACTTGTTGGCCAGATCCTGGCCTTTTTCTGGTTTGGATCATGTAGTAATGTGGTACCACACTGTAGCAGTCAATCAAACCTGGATTCGATCAATATTTTAGAGGATCACACCGGTTATGCCTGGGTTAGGTCTGGTAGTTGCCATCATCTAGCTCATACTTTCGCATTTTTCGCATACTTGAATGGCCAGATCCTGGGCTCTTTCTGGTTTGAATCACGTAGTAATGTGGTATCACACTGTAACAGTCAATTAAACCTGGTTCCGATTATTATTTTAGAGGATAACGCCGGTTATGTCTTGGTGAGGTCTGGTATTTGCAATCACCTGCCTCATACTTTCGTATTTTTCGCATACTTGTTGGCCAGATCCTGGGTTTTTCTCTGGTTAGGATCACGTATTAATGTAGAGCCACACTGAAATAGTCCATTCAACCTGGATTCGATCAATATTTTAGAGGATGACACCGGTTAGGTCTGGGTTGCGTCTGGTATTTGCAATCATCTGCCTCACACACTTTTGCATTTTTCGCATACTTGCTGGCCAGATCCTGGGATTTTTCTGATGTGGATCACGTCGTAATGTGGTTCCAGAATGAAACTGTCAATTAAACCTGGATTCGATCAATATTTTAGAGGATAACACCGGTTATGCCTGGGTTAGGTCTGGCAGTTGCCATCATCTAGCTCATACTTTCGCATTTTTCGCATACTTGAATGGCCAGATCCTGGGCTCTTTCTGGTTTGAATCACGTAGTAATGTGGTATCACACTGTAACAGTCAATTAAACCTGGTTCCGATTATTATTTTAGAGGATAACGCCGGTTATGTCTTGGTGAGGTCTGGTATTTGCAATCACCTGCCTCATACTTTCGCATTTTTCGCATTCTTGTTTGTCAGATCCGGGGTTTTTTTCTGGTTAGGATCAGGCATTAATGTGGTGCCACACAGAAATGGTCCATTCAACCTGGATTCGATCAATATTTTAGAGCATAACACCGTTTATGTCTGGGTTACGTCTGGTATTTGCAATCATTTGCCTCATACTTTCGCATTTTTCGCATACTTGTTGGCCTGATCCTGGGTTTTTTCTGGTAAGGATCACGTATTAATGCGGTACCACACCGAAACAGTCAATTAAACCTGATTCCGATTAATGTTTTGGAGGATAACGCCGGTTATGCCTGGGTTAGGTGTGGTATTTGCCATCATCTAGCTCATACTTTCGCATTTTTCGCATACTTGAATGGTCAGATCCTGGCCTTTTTCTGGCTTGGACCACGTAGTAATGCGGTACCACACCGAAACAGTCAATTATACCTGGTTACGATTAATATTTTAGAGGATAACGCCGGTTATGTCTGGGTTACGATTGGTGTTTGCAATCATCTTCCTCATACTTTCGCATGTTTGGCATACTTGAATGGTCAGATCCAGGCCTTTTTCTGGCTTGGACCACGTAGTAATGTGGTACCACACTGCAACAGTCAATTAAACCTGGTTCCGATTATTATTTTAGAAGATAACGCCGGTTATGTCTGGGTAAGTTTTGGTATATGCAATCATCTGCCACATACTTTTTTTTTTTTTTTTTTTTTTTGTCGTGGGGAAAATCTTCGAAAGACTCCCTCCCACCTCCTTGGGGAGAGGTGGGAGGGGTGTGTGGGATTCCCCGCGCCCGTACAACGACAGGCGCGGGACCTACCCACTAAAAACCCCACGGTGACCCTTCGGCACGCTTTGGGAGGATACCGGGAATCGCTCGAAGCATTCTTCCGGTATCCTCCCCGTGCCCGCGCTTTCGCGCCCATCCCCCGGGGGGACAATCGGTCCCCCCAGTAGACACACTGCCTCATAGCGGCGGGACGGGGCCACTCCATCCCGCCGCTATCCGTCCCGGGGCCGCGTTTAGTGGCGGCTGCGAGCCCCAACTCGCAACCGCCCGCGACCCCGTTTCCACCCCTCGGCGGCCGGGCGTTCATGGCCGCACCAGACCGCCGAGGGTGCCATACCCTTGCGTCGGACCGGTAGGGGGAGGCACTCCTACCCCCAACCGGTCCGACCCGGCGCCGCCTGGCGGGAGGAAGGTCCCCTCAGGACCCCCCTCCCAGCCTAGGTCATCCGCCACGCCGAGGCGGCCGCCCGCGACGCCTCGCGACCGGGCGACGACCTCGGGCCACCGCACGAGCGCGAGCTTCAGCGCGCCGCTGAAGCTCGCGCTCCCTCCCCGAGGCCTCCTTCTGCAACATTACGTTCTCGCAGAAGGAGGCCACGGCCCTCCACTTCTCCTCGCTGCCGAGCATGGCGCGCACCACGCCCGGCAGCGAGACATCCCGCCCGACGACGCCGACCAGGACACGGCGCTCCCCCTCCCACGCGGGGCATACCTCCAGGGTATGATCCGCCGAGTCCTGCTCAGCGTCGCAGTGGCAGCAACGCGCCGTCGGCTCCTTCCCTATCCGGCACAGGTATCTTCCGAAGCTGCCATGCCCGGAAAATACCTGTGCCAGCCGGTAGGTGAGGCTGCCATGGCCTCTGTCCAGCCACTCCTTCAGGAGTGGCCGAACAGCCCCGACAGTCCGGTGCCCCGCGGTTGGCAGAGCCAGCCGCTCCTGCCACGCGAGCAACACGGACTGCCGGGCCTGGCGCCTCAAATCGCCCCAAGCAGGTTCTTGCCCGCCCGGGACCGCCCCACCCCCGCGCGACGGTCGACGCGGTGCTGGTACATCACCGCGTGCGACCGCGCGAGCAGGTCCATGGGCGGCATCCCCGCTAGAACCGTCGCCGCCTCATGTGACATGGTCCGATACCCGCGGACGACCCTGAGCGCCATGCGCCTCTGCACCCGACGCAGCATAGTCATGCTGCGCCGGGAGGCAGCCAGGTCGTCCGCCCAGACGGGGGCCCCGTATAGGGCCACCGACTGGACCATTGCCACATAGAGGCGACGAACTCGGCCCGCCGGGCCCCCCAGGTTGGGCAGGATCCGGCCCAGAGCCGCAACCATCCCTTCCAACCGGGGGACCAGGCAGCGGAAATGCTTCTCGAAACGCCAGTGGCTATCGAGGATCAGCCCTAGATACCTGATCTGGGGCTTCACCTCGATGCCAGCCCCACCCACCCGAATCAGAGGGGGTGGCGGATCCTGCCGAGGTGAATGAAACGCAATCACCTCGGTCTTATGGACCGCCACCGTCATCCCCATCCCCCTGATCCGGTCGACGACGCGTTGCGACCCCTCCTCCGCGCGACGCATGGCGCTCCCCCAGTGCGCCCCGACGGCCAGCACCAGTGTGTCATCCGCGTAACACACCGTGCTGACGCCGTCGGGGAGGCCGGCCCGCAACACCGAGTCGTACGCGATGTTCCACAGGAGTGGCCCGAGGACCGACCCCTGCGGAACACCGCAGTACACCTCCCTCCGCATATCACCATCCCGGCCCGGATACTCGATCCACCTGCCGCGGAGATAATCCCCGACGACCGCCCTGAGACAAGGGGGGACTCGATGATATTCGAGCCCCCTCCTTATCCCTTCCCAGGGGAGGGTGTTAAAGGCATTGGCAATATCCAAGGATATTGCCAATGCCACCCCTCCCCGGGAGACGGCCGCCTCCGAGAGGGCCCTCACACGACCTATCGCGTCGATAGTCGATCGGCCCCCCCGGAAACCGAACTGGCAGTCGGCCAGACCGGGATCACCCCGCGACAGGTGCTCGACGAGGCGGGCAGCAATCACACGCTCGAAGAGCTTGCCCACCTCGTCGAGGAGACAAATGGGCCGGTATGCGGAGGGAGACTCCGCGGGCCGACCCTCCTTCCGGAGGAGGACCATCCTCGCCACCTTCCAACTGGGGGGGAATCGCCCGTCCCTCAGGCAGCGGTCGAACAACCGCCTGAGGTCGGCCCCAAGGACGCCCTGGGTCAAGACCCAAACCCGGCCGGGCACACCATCCGGACCCGGGGCCGTGTTACGAACCCCGAGCCGTCTGATGGCCGCTGCCAGCTCCTCCTGCGTGACCCCCAGCTCGGCCGTCCACTCCACTGGGACAGCCGCCGCCGCCGGAGGACGCGGTCCCCTCTCCCCAATTGGGAAGAGTGTATTGACCACGTCCTCCAGCAGCCGGGGTTCAAGACCCTCGGTGACGGGTGGCGCCCACGGGCGGAGCTTATTCAGCACCACCTTATATGGGCGCCCCCATGGATCGTCATCAAGGGTCTGGAGGAGCTCCTTCCATGCCTGGGTCTTGGCCCGTTTGATGGCGACCTGCAGAGCAACCCGCGCCACGCGGTATGCTCCATACAGGTCATCAGCTGCCCTCGCTCGCGCCACGCCGTCGCCTGTACGTTGACGACGGCGCGCGCGGGTGTACTGGCGTCGGGCGCGGACAGTCGCGACTCGCAACTCCGCGATCGCGTCCGACCACCAGTACACCGCCCGGCGAGGAGAAGCCCGCCCGACCCGAGGCATCGCCGCGTCGCAAATACCCGCGACCAATGCTCCGAGCCGGGCGACCTCCTCCTCTATGCTCGGCAACTCGGCCGCTCTCTGCGGCCAAGTTGCAGCGAGGGCAGCTGCCATCAGGGCGTCCTTGTCCAGGCGCCGAAGCGCCCAGCGGCGTGGTGGGGTGCCACGCAGGCGGCCGTGTCGGGATGCACTCGCGGCGGCAGAGACCTCCATCCGGATGTACCGGTGATCGGAGAGTGTCTCTGCCCCCGCGACCACGTGCCAACCCGACACCATGCGCACGGCGTTGGGGGTCGCGAATCCAACATCCACGATGGACCCCCCATATCGCCGCACGCATGTGTGCTCCGACCCCCGGTTCAATACCCGGAGGTCGAGCCCCGCCGCCCAATCGCCCAGGATCCCGCCGCGAATGGAGGTCCTGGGGGATCCCCAAGCCACCGACTTGGCATTAAAATCCCCCAGGACCAGCACCGGCCGGGCCGCGTAGCGCTGCACGCATGCCGCGACCTCGGCCAAGTACAGCTCGAACGCAGCGTGACCGCTACGGGGCGAAATGTAGCACCCCACCACAGCGACTCCCCCCCAGTCCACGGCGACGAATCCCCGACCGCGCTCCAACAAGGAGAACGGTGGGGACCCGTCGCCCCCTCCCCATACCGTCGCCACCAAGCCGTCCGCGTCGCCCACCCAATGAGGGTGATCAGGGACGCGGTACGGCTCGGCGGCGACCGCCAGGCCAACCCCCCACTCCGCGAGGACTTGGGACATCAAGTCCTGTGCCGCGCGGCAGTGGTTGAGGTTGGCCTGGAGGAGGAGGCGGGGCGGCATTAATTAATGGCCGCGCCAGCCTCCTCCCGGCCGTCCGTCCCCGTAGCACCGTCCACCTCCATGGAGGACGATGCCACCGCCCTCGGCACCGGAGCCGGTGCAGCCCGCCTCTTCCTCTCCTTCCGGGAGGGGGGGGAGCACTTCTTGCTCCCCACCCTGTGATCGGCTGGCCTCCCCATGTCCGCAAACAGCGGGCAGTGGGGGGCCGCCGAGCACTGGCTCGCACGGTGCTCTTTGGCACCGCAGCGGTAACACTGACCGCTGCGGTCCACCGGCGAGGTGCACCACTGCCTCACGTGCCCCAATTCGAGGCAGCGGTGACACTGGAGCGGGCGCGGCGCGAGGATTTCCACTCGCGCCGAAACCCACCCCACCAACACCCTCCCGGATTCCGCCACCTTACGGGCGGCGGAGAGGGGGCACCGGGCCCACACCGACCCGAGGCCGGAGGGCGACCTGCGGATCTCTCCGATCCGCAGGTCCTCCACAGGACAGTCCCCCGCCCTCGCAAGGGCACGGGACACATCCTGTGCGCTGACCGAGTCGTCCAGCCCACAAACGCGCATCTCCGTGCGCTTCGTGGGCCGGGCGACCCGGACACCTCGCTCGCCCAGCTGCTCCCGGAGCCTCTGGGCGAGACGATCCGCCTTCGCGCCGCCTTCTGCACCGGGGATCTCCAGCAAGAGACCCCCGGTCACGGCCCTCTTCGCCCTCACGGAGGCGATGCCCAGCTCTTCCAGGGAGATATTCTCCCTGGCGAGCCGCATCGCCTCCGCGAGGGTCAGGTCGCCCCCCTGCGCAACGGTCAGCGTCACCGCTGCCGTTTTTGGGGGACGACCTGGTCGTGCCTTCCCGACCTTCGCGGCCTTTACCTTGGCCGCCGGCGGCGGAGGCGGAGGCCGCGGTTGCGAGGCCTTCCTCGCCGCCCGCTTCGCCTTCCGCCCCACCACCTCACTCCACGCCACCCCCCCTTGGGAGGGTGCTGTGGAGGACGCGACCACCGCGACCACGGGTACACCACCCCCCTTGGGGGTCGCGACCCGGGGCCCTGGTGCCGCAACGCTGGGCGGAGCCTTCACTCCGCCCTTCTTTGCCTTCCCCGACTGTACCGGAACAGGTCGGGGAGGCACCGCCTTCCTGCTGACCGCTCTTCCGGCGAGGAGCTCCTCCCGGAAGGCGGCCAGCTTGCCATCAATCATGTCCCCAATCCTCCTCAGAAGATCGTCTTCTGAGGAGCACGGGGACTTCTTCACGGGCGGAGTGCGGGTGGAGGGGCCCGCGGTGCCCCGCACCACTGCCGCCGCACTCCGCTTATTTAACTCCGCCGAGGGACGCGGCGGTGGAGGAGGAGGGAGGATGGGAGGGAGGGCTGCGCTGTTCCACAGCGCCTCTGCCCTCCTCCTCCCCTGTCGCTCCTCCTCCAACAGGAGCTGCAGACGGGCGTTCCGCCCTCTGAGCTCCCGCGCCGCCTCCCTCATTTCCTCCGCCGCGGCCTTCAGGGCCTCCGCGCCACCGCTTTTCTACCCCTTAAAGGCGCAGGCAGCGGCGACTTTCTCCACCCGCCTCAGGGACGAGGAGATCCTCTCCGATATCTCCTCGGTCACCTCGTCCCTGAGGCAACTCAGCCTCACCGACGGGCTCATCGCCCCGCCCACCTCGACGACGGCCTGCCCCGTCCTCTTCCTCTTAGAGCCTATGTGGCTCGTGCTGGAGGAGAAGGACGAGATCGACGCCGTCTCGTCGTCCTCCTCCACCCTCCACGAAGCTGGACCTGGCGCTGAGTGGGGCGCGAGCGCCGCCACCCTAACCCCAACCCCGTCTCCGTCCTCCCCAACCGACAAAACCCGCCCCATCCCCATTTTATTTTCTGTGTCCATAAAAATCCCACGAGATGGTCGGAAATAAAGGTCCACCCGGGCAGAGCCGCCTTACCCGGGTAAGCCTAATACTCCGGGGGTTCGGCAGGTTCCCCGGAGGTGGTTGCTTGGGATTGGGCCTTCTCCCCCAACCACGCATCCCATCGCCGCGCACCATAGCTTAGGATTGGAGGGCGATTTTATAGAGTCGCCATACTCGTGGCCCAGGCGGTTAAGCCAAGACCCCCGTTCCTCCTGCCGTCACGTACCATTCACAAAACCAATAGGGAATTGTGAATGGGTCGTTGTGACGACCAACAGGAGGCTTACGGTGTGTGTATGACTCGGGTACCCCGGGTTCGTTAAGCCCGTACTGCAGCTGAAAGGCTGGCAGCCCCTGAGGGAATCTGCCACATACTTTCGCATTTTTCGCACACTTGTTGGCCAGATCCTGGCCTTTTTCTGGTTTGGATCATGTAGTAATGTGGTACCACACTGTAGCAGTCAATTAAACCTGGATTCGATCAATATTTTAGAGGGTCACACCGATTAGGTTTGTGTTTGGCCTGCTATTTGCAATCATCTGGCTCATACTTTCGCAATCTTCGCATACTTGTTGGCCAGATCCTGTGTTTTTTTCTGGTTGGGATCACGTAGTAATGTGGTACCAGACTGAAACAGTCAATTCAACTTGGTTTCGAACAATATTTGAGAGGATACCGCCGTTTAGGTTTGTGTTAGGTCTGGTATTTGCAATCATCTGGCTCATGCTTTCGCACTGTTCGCATACTTGTTGGCCAAATCCTGGGCTTCTTCTGGTTTGGGTCACGTAGTAATGTGGTAGCACACTGAAGCAGTCAATTATACCCGGTTCCGATTAATATTTTAGAGGATAACGGCGGTTATGTCTGGGTTAGTTCTGGTATTTGCAATCATCTTCCTCATACTTTCGCATGTTTGGCATACTTGAATGGTCAGATCCTGGCCTTTTTCTGGCTTGGACCACGTAGTAATGTGGTACCACACTAAAACAGTCAATTAAACCTGGTTCCGATTAATATTTTAGAGGATAACGCCGGTTATGTCTGGGTAAGTTCTGGTATTTGCCATCAGCTAGCACATACTTTCGCATCTTTCGCATACTCGAATGGTCCGATCCTGGCCTTTTTCTGGTTTGGACCACGTACTAAAGTGGTACCACACCGAAGCAGTCAATTATACCTGGTTCCGATTAACATTTTAGAGGATAACGCCGGTTATGTCTGGGTTAGTTCTGGTATTTGCAATCATTTGGCTCATGCTTGCGCACTTTTCGCATACTTATTGCCCAGATCCTGGGTTTTTTTCTGGATAGGATCACGTATTAATGAGGTACCACACCGAAACAGTCAATTAAACCTGTTTCCGAGTAATACTTTAGAGGATAACGCCGGTTATGTCTGGGTGAGGTCTGGTATTTGCAATCATCTGGCTCATACTTTCGCATTTTTCGCAATCTTGTTGGCGAGATCCTGCGTTTTTTCTGGTTAGGATCACGTATTAATGTAGAGCCACACTGAAATAGTCCATTCAACAAGGATTCGATCAATATTTTAGAGGATGACACCGGTTAGGTCTGGGTTGCGTCTGGTATTTGCAATCATCTGCCTCATACTTTTGCATTTTTCGCATACTTGCTGGCCAGATCCTGGGATTTTTCTGATTTGGATCACGTAGTAATGTGGTTCCAGGATGAAACTGTCAATTAAACCTGGATTCGATCAATATTTTAGAGGATAACACCGGTTATGCCTGGGTTAGGTCTGGCAGTTGCCATCATCTAGCTCATACTTTCGCATTTTTCGCATACTTGAATCGCCAGATCCTGGGCTCTTTCTGGTTTGAATCACGTAGTAATGTGGTATCACACTGTAACAGTCAATTAAACCTGGTTCCGATTATTATTTTAGAGGATAACGCCGGTTATGTCTTGGTGAGGTCTGGTATTTGCAATCATCTGTCTCATGCTTTTGCATTTTTCGCATACTTGTTGGCCAGATCCTGGGTTTTTCTCTGGTTAGGATCACGTATTAATGTAGAGCCACACTGAAATAGTCCATTCAACCTGGATTCGATCAATATTTTAGAGGATGACACCGGTTAGGTCTGGGTTGCGTCTGGTATTTGCAATCATCTGCCTCACACACTTTTGCATTTTTCGCATACTTGCTGGCCAGATCCTGGGATTTTTCTGATTTGGATCACATCGTAATGTGGTTCCAGAATGAAACTGTCAATTAAACCTGGATTCGATCAATATTTTAGAGGATAACACCGGTTATGCCTGGGTTAGGTCTGGCAGTTGCCATCATCTAGCTCATACTTTCGCATTTTTCGCATACTTGAATCGCCAGATCCTGGGCTCTTTCTGGTTTGAATCACGTAGTAATGTGGTATCACACTGTAACAGTCAATTAAACCTGGTTCCGATTATTATTTTAGAGGATAACGCCGGTTATGTCTTGGTGAGGTCTGGTATTTGCAATCACCTGCCTCATACTTTCGCATTTTTAGCATTCTTGTTTGTCAGATCCGGGGTTTTTTTCTGGTTAGGATCAGGAATTAATGTGGTGCCACACAGAAATGGTCCATTCAACCTGGATTCGATCAATATTTTAGAGCATAACACCGTTTATGTCTGGGTTACGTCTGGTATTTGCAATCATCTGCCTCATACTTTCGCATTTTTCGCATACTTGTTGGCCTGATCCTGGGTTTTTTCTGGTTAGGATCACGTATTAATGCGGTACCACACCGAAACAGGCAATTAAACCTGATTCCGATTAATATTTTGGAGGATAACGCCGGTTATGCCTGGGTTAGGTGTGGTATTTGCCATCATCTAGCTCATACTTTCGCATTTTTCGCATACTTGAATGGTCAGATCCTGGCCTTTTTCTGGCTTGGACCACGTAGTAATGCGGTACCACACCGAAACAGTCAATTATACCTGGTTACGATTAATATTTTAGAGGATAACGCCGGTTATGTCTGGGTTACGATTGGTGTTTACAATCATCTTCCTCATACTTTCGCATGTTTGGCATACTTGAATGGTCAGATCCTGGCCTTTTTCTGGCTTGGACCACGTAGTAATGTGGTACCACACTGTAACAGTCAATTAAACCTGGTTCCGATTAATATTTTAGAGGATAACGCCGGTTATGTCTGGGTAAGTTCTGGTATATGCAATCATCTGCCACATACTTTCGCATTTTTCGCACACTTGTTGGCCAGATCCTGGCCTTTTTCTGGGTTGGATCATGTAGCAATGTGGTACCACACTGTAGCAATCAATTAAACCTGGTACCGAATAATATTTTCGAGGATATCGCCGGTTATATCTGGGTTAGGTCAGGTATTTGCCATCATCTAGCACATACTTTCGCATCTTTCGCATACTCGAATGGTCCGATCCTGGCCTTTTTCTGGTTTGGACCACGTACTAAAGTGGTACCACACTGAAGCAATCAATTATACCTGGTTCCGATTAGCATTTTAGAGGATAACGCCGGTTATGTCTGGGTTAGTTCTGGTATTTGCAATCATCTGGCTCATGCTTGCGCATTCTTCGCATACTTGTTGGCCAGATCCAGGGTTTTTTCTGGTTAGGATCACGTAGTAATGTGGAACCACACCGAAACAGTCAATTGAATCTGGATTCGATCAATACTTTAGAGGATAACACCGATTAGGTTTGTGTTAGGTCTGGTATTTGCAATCATCTGCCTCATACTTTCGCATGTTTGCATTCCTGTTAGCCAGATCCTGGCATTTTTCAGGTTAGGATCACGTATTAATGTGGTACCACACCGAAACAGACAATTAATCCTGGTTGCTATATATATTTTACAGTATCACGCCGGTTATGTCTGTGTTAGTTCTGGTATTTACAATCATCTGGCCCATACTTTCGCATTTTTCACATACTTGTTGGCATGATCCTGCGTTTTTTCTGGTTTGGATCACGTAGTAATGTGGTACCACACCGAAACAGTCAATTAAACCTGGTTGCGAATAATATTTTAGAGGATAACGCCGGGTATTTCTGGGTTAGGTATGGTATTTGCAATCATCTGTCTCATACTTTTGCATTTTTCGCATACTTGTTGGCCTGATCCTGGGGTTTTCTCTGGTTAGGATCACGTATTAATGTAGAGCCACACTGAAATAGTCCATTCAACCTGGATTCGATCAATATTTTAGAGGATGACACCGGTTAGATCTGGGTTGCGTCTGGTATTTGCAATCATCTGCCTCATACTTTTGCATTTTCGCATACTTGCTGGCCAGATCCTGGGATTTTTCTGATTTGGTTCACGTAGTAATGTGGTTCCAGGATGAAACTGTCAATTAAACCTGGATTCGATCAATATTTTAGAGGATAACACCGGTTATGCCTGGGTTAGGTCTGGTAGTTGCCATCATCTAGGTCATACTTTCGCATTTTTCGCATACTTGAATGGCCAGTTCCTGGGTTTTTCTGATTAGGATCACGTATTAATGTGGCACCAGACTGAAATAGCCAATAAAACCTGGTTCCGATTAATATTTTAGAGGAGCACGCAAGTTATGCCTGGGTTAAGTCTGGTATTTGCCATCATCTGGCTCATACTTTCGCATTTTTCGCATACTTGTTGGTCAGATCCTGGCCTTTTTCTGGTTTGGATCATGTAGTAATGTGGTACCACACGGTTACAGTCAATCAAACCTGGTTCCGAATAATATTGTCGAGGATATCGCCGGTTATGTCTGGGTTAGTTCTGGAATTTGCAATCATCTGGCCCATACTTTCGGATTTTTCGCATACTTGTTGGGCAGATCCTGGGCTTATTCTGATTTGGATCACGTAGTAATACGGTACCACACAGAAAGAGTCAATTAAACCTGTTTCCGAGTAATATTTTAGAGGATAACGCCGGTTATGTGTGGGGGAGGTCTGGTATTTGCAATCATACTTTCGCGTGTTTCCCAATCTTGTTGGTCAGATCCTGGGTTTTTTCTGGTTTGGATCACGTAGTAATGTGGTACCACACCGCAACAGTCAATTAAACCTGCTTGCGATTAATATTATGGGGGATAACGCCGGTTATGACTGGGTGAGGTCTGGTGTATGCAATCACCTGCCTCATACTTTCGTATTTTTCGCATTCTTGTTTGTCAGATCCTGGGTTTTTGTCTCGTTAGGATCAGGTATTAATGTGGTGCCACACAGAAATAGTCTATTCAACCTGGATTCGATCAATATTTTAGAGGATGACACCGGTTAGGTCTGGGTTGCATCTGGTATTTGCAATCATCTGCCTCATACTCTTGCATTTTTCGCATACTTGTAGGCCAGATACTGGGCTTCTTCTGATTTGGATCACGTAGTAATGTGGTACCACCCCGAAACAGTCACTTAAACCTGGATTCGATCAATACTTTAGAGGATAACACCGATTAGGTTTGCGTTAGGTCTGGTATTTGCAATCATCTGCCTCATACTTTCGCATGTCTTGCATTCTTGTTGGCCAGATCCTGGCATTTTGCAGGTTAGGATCACGTATTAATGTGGTACCACACCGAAACAGACAATTAAACCTGGTTGCGATATAGATTTTACAGTATCACGCCGGTTATGTCTGGGTTAGTTCTGGTATTTGCAATCATCTGGCCCATACTTTCGCATTTTTCACATACTTGTTGGCAAGATCCTGCGTTTTTTCTGGTTTGGATCACGTAGTAATGTGGTACCACACCGAAACAGTCAATTAAACTTGGTTGCGAATAATATTTTAGAGGATAACGCCGGTTATGTCTTGGTGAGGTCTGGTATTTGCAATCATCTGCCTCATACTTTCGCATTTTTCGCATTCTTGTTTGTCAGATCCGGGGTTTTTTTCTGGTTAGGATCAGGCATTAATGTGGTGCCACACAGAAATGGTCCATTCAACCTGGATTCGATCAATATTTTAGAGCATAACACCGTTTATGTCTGGGTTACGTCTGGTATTTGCAATCATCTGCCTCATACTTTCGCATTTTTCGCATACTTGTTGGCCTGATACTGGGTTTTTTCTGGTTAGGATCACGTATTAATGCGGTACCACACCGAAACAGTCAATTAAACCTGATTCCGATTAATATTTTGGAGGATAACGCCGGTTATGCCTAGGTTAGGTCTGGTAGTTGCCATCATCTAGGTCATACTTTCGCATTTTTCGCATACTTGAATGGCCAGTTCCTGGGTTTTTCTGATTAGGATCACGTATTAATGTGGCACCACACTGAAATAGCCAATAAAACCTGGTTCCGATTAATATTTTAGAGGAGCACGCAAGTTATGCCTGGGTTAAGTCTGGTATTTGCCATCATCTAGCTCATACTTTGGCATCTTTCGCATACTTTTTGGCCAGATTCTGGGCCTTTTTCTGGATAGCATCACGTATTAATGTGGTACCACACTGAAATAGTCAATAAAACCTGGTTTCGATCAATATTTTAGGGGATTACACCAGTTAGGTCTGGGTTATGTCTGGTATTTGCAAACATCTGCCTCATACTTTCGCATCCTTCGCATATTTGTTGGCCAGATCCCGGGCTTTTTCTGGTTTGGATCACGTATTAATGTGGTGCCACACTGAAACAGTATATTGAACCAGGTTTCGATCAATATTTTAGGGGATTACACCGGTTAGGTCTGGGTTACGTCTGGTATTTGCAATCATCTTCCTCATACTTTCGCATCTTTCGCATTCTTGTTGGCCAGGTCCTGGGTCGTTTTCTGGATGAGCCCTCCATGGCTGCGTGGCTTAGACGCTCGTTTTCGATTTTCAAGATCTCGAGTTCGATCCCCCGGGAAAAATAAAAAAAATATCTCTCCACGCACCCGTTTGGTTGTCCAGGCGGCAGAGGAGGTGAACCCCTACGTGACGCGTCCCCAGGTGGCGGATAGGGGCAGCCGCTGGGATGGGATGCGGGGATGTGGTATCAGCCTGAGGAGGCTGGTGGCTGGGTCCTCGCATGAGATCTCGGTGGTCGGAGCGAAAGCTCCCGCGGACCAAACACTGGTATGAATGGCTTTTGTGTGTGAATGGGCTGCGGTCGATGATTCGTGGATATTCCCGTCAGCCTAACCAAGGGGGGAGTAGTAGCCCCCCTCCGGGGTTGGCGAGTGATGTTAGTACCTGACCTCTGCGGGAGTAATATGGGGTAACTGTAAGTCCTGAAATTATGGCAGAAATCCCCGTGAAACCGCATGTTAAACGTGGAAGAACCGCTCACTTACCAGCTGACTGGAGCCTATGGCGGGGTCGAAGCGCACTCACCGGGCGCGTGTGTGGAGGGTTATCCGGTCAATATTTCCTCATACCCGGAGCGCCGTAGAGTAAATCGGCGCACCGTCTAGCCTGAGGTTTGAGTTTGACGTCGGCTCGGATCCGGCGTCGCTCATTCAATAGGGGTGATGTAAAACCTTTAGCATCAATTATGGCGCGGGCCTATCCCGTAACATTTTTCATTAGAGTCATTGTGATGTCGATAGGGTTGACTACCCGACAAGCTGCTTCTCAACTTCGGCATCTTTAACTAGGATTTTCAGTTCCCGGGGATAGTACCCCCACCGCGGTGGGGGTCCCGTGATGGGCGAACCGGAGGATATAATCTATTACGCATATGGCTTTAAGAAAATTGAAAAGAAATACGGGAATGGAGGGAGGCAGTGCGGGATCGCGGATCGCGGCCGCTGCTGCCTCGGTGGCGGAAAAGGAGCCGTCGTTAAGCGGGGAGGCAAATAGGACCCAGGAGGGGTCTGGAGAGGGCGCTAGCCGACGGATGGCGACGGGTGTGCCAGCTTTGCGTAGGAAACGGCAGGCTGACCCGGTGGAGGCAGGGACCGTTTCCCGTTCCAACTCTGCAACGTCAGAGGAGTGGAATGATGTTGCGGCAAGGAGAAAGAAGAAACGGAGAGACGTATTGGGGGAGTCTCTCCGGAATAAGATAAGGGAGAAGGAAGTGGAGACCTTATCCGTCGAAATCATCGACGAGACGGATAAGGTCGTGGAGGTCGCGGAGCGCAGTTCTAATCTTAAGGGAACTGCAGTTCGTGACCTCAGATTTGCGGCCGAGTTTATAAAAGCGGCGGCGACGGAGCTGCAGAGGCGGGCAGCGGATATGGCCACGCGGGCCATGAAAGAGGAAGAGGACCGAGGTATGGTTGCTGAAATACGGCATTTGAAGGCTGAGCTGAAGACAACCCGCCAGGATTTGGAGAAGGCGAGGGAAGGGGGGAAATATACTCCAATCCCTCCCTTGTCGGAGGTGTCACCGCCTGCGGATCCAGAGGCTCCCGCATCCCCTTCTGTCTCGAATCTCGCCGCGCGCCCGAAGGATGCTAGGGGGAGCGAGAGTGGTGGGGAGAACAGAGAGAGGAGCGGCATCAGCCCATCAGCGGGGAATATAGATGCTCTGATCAGGGTGGTAGAGGACGCAATGGAGGTGCGGTTCCGGGTCATGAGGAAAAAATTGCTATCCTCCCTGGGGATCGTGGCCGATACCCGCACGCGACGAAAAGTGGTGGAGTCGGCACTGGTGCCTCCGGAGGCGCCACAGGTGATAGGTGTCAGGCGGTCAACCCAACTCCAGGAATGACTGATTGGCCTGAGCAGGTCGCAGCGCAAGAAGGCACAGAAGAGGAGGGCGAGAGAGAAGAGGAGGTTGAAGGCAGCGGAACTCCCGATCGCCCTCACGGGTGGGGAAAGAATGGCGCCAGAGCGTCGAACGACGTCGGCGGTCCCTAAGGCAACCGTGCCACTGCTCCGTACCCCTCCCCCTATTCCATCTATATCCTCGCTCTCACCCTCTCCCTTGGTCGCTCCCACGCAGATGGATATCACGGCCCGGGGAACATGGTCCGAGGTCGTGAGACGGGGAGGGACAGCGCCTAGGCCCGCCCAGACCACATCCACTGCCGGGAAATCGAAACCTGCTAGGGGCGGCCCTCCATCTACCAAGGGGGCTGCGAAGAAAGCCCTAGGAATAGGCCGCACGCCTAAAATGGCGGCCGTGTTCCTTGAAGCCAGTAATGATTCGGCTCTGGTATTGGCAAGGCGCGGGCGTGCAGTAAGCTGGCAGACCTTGGAATTGCCGAGGTCAAAATCAAGCGGGCAATCACGGGGGGCCTCATCTTGGAGATCCCCGGACCCGAAGGGGAGGCCAAGGCTGACGCCCTGGCCCAGGGGATGAAGGAGGCTCTGTCCGACATGGCTGTTAAGGTGGCCATCTTGCCAAACGGACCGAGCTGCGGCTGAGTGGGTTGGATGATTCTGCCACTCCGGCAGAGGTCCGAACGGCAGTTGCGGCCTTGGGTGAATGCGCAGAGGAGGGGGTCCAAGTGGGCGAAATACGCCGGACCCCTACAGCTCTGGGCACAGTATTGACAAGGTGCCCCATCGCGGCCGCCCGAAACATAGTGGCGGCCGGCAGGGTCAAGATTGGGTGGACCTTTTTTTTTTTTTGTTTTTTTTTTTTGTCGTGGGGAAAATCTTCGAAAGACTCCCTCCCACCTCCTTGGGGAGAGGTGGGAGGGGTGTGTGGGATTCCCCGCGCCCGTACAACGACAGGCGCGGGACCTACCCACTAAAAACCCCACGGTGACCCTTCGGCACGCTTTGGGAGGATACCGGGAATCGCTCGAAGCATTCTTCCGGTATCCTCCCCGTGCCCGCGCTTTCGCGCCCATCCCCCGGGGGGACAATCGGTCCCCCCAGTAGACACACTGCCTCATAGCGGCGGGACGGGGCCACTCCATCCCGCCGCTATCCGTCCCGGGGCCGCGTTTAGTGGCGGCTGCGAGCCCCAACTCGCAACCGCCCGCGACCCCGTTTCCACCCCTCGGCGGCCGGGCGTTCATGGCCGCACCAGACCGCCGAGGGTGCCTCCCCTTGCGTCGGACCGGTAGGGGGAGGCACTCCTACCCCCAACCGGTCCGACCCGGCGCCGCCTGGCGGGAGGAGGGTCCCCTCAGGACCCCCCTCCCAGCCTAGGTCATCGGCCACGCCGAGGCGGCCGCCCGCGACGCCTCGCGACCGGGCGACGACCTCGGGCCACCGCTGAAGCTCGCGCTCCCTCCCCGCGGCCTCCTTCTGCAACATTACGTTCTCGCAGAAGGAGGCCACGGCCCTCCACTTCTCCTCGCTGCCGAGCATGGCGCGCACCACGCCCGGCAGCGAGACATCCCGCCCGACGACGCCGACCAGGACACGGCGCTCCCCCTCCCACGCGGGGCATACCTCCAGGGTATGATCCGCCGTGTCCTGCTCAGCGTCGCAGTGGCAGCAACGCGCCGTCGGCTCCTTCCCTATCCGGCACAGGTATCTTCCGAAGCTGCCATGCCCCGAAAATACCTGTGCCAGCCGGTAGGTGAGGCTGCCATGGCCTCTGTCCAGCCACTCCTTCAGGAGTGGCCGAACAGCCCCGACAGTCCGGTGCCCCGCGGTTGGCAGAGCCAGCCGCTCCTGCCACGCGAGCAACACGGACTGCCGGGCCTGGCGCTTCAATTCGCCCCAAGCAGGTTCCTGCCCGCCCGGGACCGCCCCCACCCCCGCGCGACGGTCGACGCGGTGCCGGTACATCACCGCGTGCGACCGCGCGAGCAGGTCCATGGGCGGCATCCCCGCTAGAACCGTCGCCGCCTCATGTGACATGGTCCGATACCCGCGGACGACCCTGAGCGCCATGCGCCTCTGCACCCGACGCAGCATAGTCATGCTGCGCCGGGAGGCAGCCAGGTCGTCCGCCCAGACGGGGGCCCCGTATAGGGCCACCGACTGGACCATTGCCACATAGAGGCGACGAACTCGGTCCGCCGGGCCCCCCAGGTTGGGCAGGATCCGGCCCAGAGCCGCAACCATCCTTTCCAACCGGGGGACCAAGCAGCGGAAATGCTCCTCGAAACGCCAGTGGCTATCGAGGATCAGCCCTAGATACCTGATCTGGGGCTTCACCTCGATGTCAGCCCCACCCACCCGGATCAGAGGGGGTGGCGGATCCTGCCGAGGTGAATGAAACGCAATCACCTCGGTCTTATGGACCGCCACCGTCATCCCCATCCCCCTGATCCGGTCGACGACGCGTTGCGTCCCCTCCTCCGCGCGACGCATGGCCCTCCCCCAGTGCGCCCCGACGGCCAGCACCAGTGTGTCATCCGCATAACACACCGTTCTGACGCCGTCGGGGAGGCCGGCCCGCAACACCGAGTCGTACGCGATGTTCCACAGGAGTGGCCCGAGGACCGACCCCTGCGGAACACCGCAATACACCTCCCTCCGCATATCACCATCCCGGCCCGGATACTCGATCCACCTGCCGCGGAGATAATCCCCGACGACCGCCCTGAGACAAGGGGGGACTCGATGATATTCGAGTCCCCTCCTTATCTCTTCCCAGGGGAGGGTGTTAAAGGCATTGGCAATATCCAAGGATATTGCCAATGCCACCCCTCCCCGGGAGACGGCCGCCTCCGAGAGGGCCCTCACACGACCTATCGCGTCGATAGTCGATCGGCCCCCCCGGAAACCGAACTGGCAGTCGACCAGACCGGGATCACCCCGCGACAGGTGCTCGACGAGGCGGACAGCAATCACACGCTCGAAGAGCTTGCCCACCTCGTCGAGGAGACAAATGGGCCGGTATGCGGAGGGAGACTCCGCGGGCCGACCCTCCTTCCGGAGGAGGACCATCCTCGCCACCTTCCAACTGGGGGGGAATCGCCCGTCCCTCAGGCAGCGGTCGAACAACCGCCTGAGGTCGGCCCCAAGGACGCCCTGGGTCAAGACCCAAACCCGGCCGGGCACACCATCCGGACCCGGGGCCGTGTTACGAACCCCGAGCCGTCTGATGGCCCCTGCCAGCTCCTCCTGCGTGACCCCCAGCCCGGCCGTCCACTCCACTGGGACAGCCGCCGCCGCCGGAGGACGCGGTCCCCTCTCCCCAATTGGGAAGAGTGTATTGACCACGTCCTCCAGCAGCCGGGGGATTTTTCGCATACTTGAATGGCCAGATCCTGGGCTCTTTCTGGTTTGAATCACGTAGTAATGTGGTATCACACTGTAACAGTCAATTAAACCTGGTTCCGATTATTATTTTAGAGGATAACGCCGGTTATGGCTTGGTGAGGTCTGGTATTTGCAATCATCTGCCTCATACTTTCGCAATTTTCGCATTCTTGTTTGTCAGATCCGGGGTTTTTTTCTGGTTAGGATCAGGCATTAATGTGGTGCCACTCAGAAATGCTCCATTCAACCTGGATTCGATCAATATTTTAGAGGATAACGCCGGTTATGTCTGGGCTAGTTCTGGTATTTGCAATCATCTGCCTCATACTTTTGCATTTTTCGCATACTTGTTGGCCTGATCCTGGGTTTTTTCTGGTTAGGATCACGTATTAATGCGGTACCACACCGAAACAGTCAATTAAACCTGATTCCGGTTAATATTTTGGAGGATAACGCCGGTTATGCCTGGGTTAGGTCTGGTATTTGCTATCATATGGCTCATACTTTCGCATTTTTCGCATACTTGTAGGCCAGATACTGGGTTTTTTCTGGTTGGATCACGTAGTAATGTGGTTCCACACCGAAACAGTCAATTAAACCTGGTTGCGAATAATATTTTAGAGGATAACGCCGGGTATTTCTGGGTTAGGTCCGGTATTTGCAATCATCTGGCTCATACTTTTGCATTTTTCGCATACTTGTTGGCCAGATCCTGGGTTATTTCAGGTTTGGATCCCGTAGTAATGCGGTTCCACAACGAAACAGTCGATTAAACCTGGTTGCGATTAATATTTTAGAGGATAACGCCGGTTATGTCTAGGTTAGGTCTGGTATTTGCCCTCATCTGGCTCGTACTTTCGCATAGTTGTTGGCCAGATGCTGGCCTTTTTCATGCTTGGATCACGTAGTAATGCGGTACCACACCGATACAGTCAATTAAACCTGGTTGCGATAATATTTTAGAGGATAACGCCGGTTATGTCTGGGTTGGTTATGGTATTTGCAATCATCTGGCTCGTACTTTCGCATTTTTCTCATACTTGTTGGACAAAGCCTGGTCTTTTTCTGGGTTGGATCACGTAGTAATGCGGTACCACACCGAAACTGTCAATTAAACCTGGTTGCGATTAATATTTTAGAGGATAACGCCAGTTATGTCTGGGTTAGTTCTGGTATTTGCAATCGTCTGGCTCATACTGCCGCGTTTTTCGCATACATGTTGACCAGATCCTGCGCTTTTTCTGGTTTGGATTCCGTAGTAATGTGGTTCCACACCGAAACAGTCAATTAAACCTGGTTGCGATTAATATTTTAGAGGATAACGTGGGTTTTGTCTGGGATAGGTCTGGTATTTGCCCTTATCTGGCTCGTACTTTTGCATTTTTCGCAAACTTGCTGGCCAGATCCTGGGATTTTTCTGATTTGGAACACGTAGTAATGTGGTTCCAGAATGAAACTGTCAATTAAACCTGGATTCGATCAATATTTTAAAGGATAACACCGGTTATGCCTGGGTTAGGTCTGGTAGTTGCCATCATCTAGCTCATACTTTCGCATTTTTCGCATACTTGAATGGCCAGATCCTGGGCTCTTTCTGGTTTGAATCACGTAGTAATGTGGTGCCACACAGAAATGGTCCATTCAACCTGGATTCGATGAATATTTTAGAGCATAACACCGTTTATGTCTGGGTTACGTCTGGTATTTGCAATCATCTGCCTCATACTTTCGCATTTTTCGCATACTTGTTGGCCAGATACTGGGTTTTTTCTGGTTGGATCACGTAGTAATGTGGTTCCACACCGAAACAGTCAATTAAACCTGGTTGCGAATAATATTTTAGAGGGTAACGCCGGGTATTTCTGGGTTAGGTCTGGTATTTGCAATCATCTGGCTCATACTTTTGCATTTTTCGCATACTTGTTGGCCAGATCCTGGGTTTTTTCAGGTTTGGATCCCGTAGTAATGCGGTTCCACAACGAAACAGTCGATTAAACCCGGTTGCGATTCAAATCTTAGAGGGTAACGCCGGTTATGCCTGTGTTAGGTACCTGGTATTTGCCCTCATCTGGCTCGTACTTTGGCATTTTTCGCATACTTGTTGGCCAGATCCTGGCCTTTTTGTGGCTTGGATCACGTAGTAATGCGGTACCACACCGAAACAGTCAATTAAACCTGATTCCGATTCATATTTTAGAGGATAACGCCGGTTATGTCTAGGTTAGGTCTGGTATTTGCCCTCATCTGGCTCGTACTTTCGCATACTTGTTGGCCAGATCCTGGCCTCTTTCATGTTTGGATCACGTAGTAATGCGGTACCACACCGATACAGTCAATTAAACCTGGTTGCGATAATATTTTCGAGGATAACGCCGGTTATGTCTGGGTTGGTGATGGTATTTGCAATCATCTGGCTCGTACTTTCGCATTTTTCCCATACTTGTTGGACAAAGCCTGGTCTTTTTCTGGTTTGGATCACGTAGTAATGCGGTACCACACCGAAACTGTCAATTAAACTTGGTTGCGATTAATATTTTAGTGGATAACGCCGGTTATGTCTGTGTTAGGTACTTGGTATTTGCCATCATCTGGCTCGTACTTTCGCATTTTTCGCATACTTGTTGGCAAGATCCTGGGCTTTTCCTGTTTTGGATCACGCAGTAATGCGGTACCACACTGAGATAGTCAATTAAACCTGGTTCCGTTTAATATTTTAGAGGATAACGCCGGTTATGTTTGGGTTAGTTCTGGTATTTGCAATAATCTGGCTCATACTTTCGCATTTTTCGCATACTTGTTGGCCAGATCCTGGCCTTTTTGTGGCTTGGATCACGTAGTAATGCGGTACCACACAAAAACAGTCAATTATACCTGGTTGCGATTAGTATTGTAGAGGATAACGCAGGTCATGTCTGGGCTAGTTCTGGTATTTGCAATCATCTGGTTCATACTTCCGCGTTTTTCGCATACTTGTTGACCAGATCCCGCGCTTTTTCTGGTTTGGATCCCGTAGTAATGTGATTCCACACCGAAACAGTCAATTAAACCTCGTTGCGATTAATATTTTAGAGGATAACGTCGGTTTTGTCTGGGATAGGTCTGGTATTTGCCCTTATCTGGCTCGTACTTTCGCATTTTTCGCATACTTGTTGGACAAAGCCTGGTCTTTTTCTGGTTTGGATCACGTAGTAATGCGGTACCACACCGAAACTGTCAATTAAACCTGGTTGCGATTAATATTTTAGAGGATAACGCCGGTTATGTCTGTGTTAGGTACTTGGTATTTGCCCACATCTGGCTCGTACTTTCGCATTTTTCGCATACTTGTTGGCAAGATACTGGGCTTTTCCTGTTTTGGATCAAGCAGTAATGCGGTACCACACCGAGACAGTCAATAAAACCTGGTTCCGTTTAATATTTTAGAGGATAACGCCGGTTATGTTTGGGTTAGTTCTGGTATTTGCAATAATCTGGCTCATACTTTCGCATTTTTCGCATACTTGTTGGCCAGATCCTGGCCTTTTTGTGGCTTGGATCACGTAGTAATGCGGTACCACACAAAAACAGTCAATTAAACCTGGTTGCGATTCGTATTGTAGAGGATAACGCAGGTCATATCTGGGCTAGTTCTGGTATTTGCAATCATCTGGCTCATACTTCCGCGTTTTTCGCATACTTGTTGACCAGATCCTGCGCTTTTTCTGGTTTGGATCCCGTAGTAATGTGATTCCACACCGAAAGAGTCAATTAAACCTGGTTGCGATTAATATTTTAGAGGATAACGTCGGTTTTGTCTGGGATAGGTCTGGTATTTGCCCTTATCTGGCACGTACTTTCGCATTTTTCGCATACTTGTTGGCCAGATCCTGGCCGTTTTGTGGCTTGGATCACGTAGTAATGCGGTACCACACCGAAACAGTCAATTAAACCTGGTTGCGATTAATATTTTATAGGATAACGCCGGTTATGTCTCGGTTAGGTCTGGGAT
The DNA here is from genome assembly GCF_051014445.1 of Colletes latitarsis. Lineage (NCBI taxonomy): Eukaryota > Metazoa > Arthropoda > Insecta > Hymenoptera > Colletidae > Colletes > Colletes latitarsis. Next base: position 905,850 of record NC_135142.1, read on the forward strand.
TTGCCCTCATCTGGCTCGTACTTTCGCAATTTTCGCATACTTGTTGGCCAGATCCTAGGCTTTTTCTGGTTTTGGATCACGTAGTAATGTGGTACCACACTGAACAGTCAATAAAAGCTGGTTCCGATTAGTATTTTAGAGGATAACGCTGGTTATGTCTGGGCTAGTTCTGGTATTTGCAATCATCTGGCTCATACTTTCGCGTTTTTCGCATACTTGTTGGCCAGATCCTGCGCTTTCTCTGGGTTGGATCCCGTAGTAATGTGGTTCCACACCGAAACAGTCAATTAAACCTGGTTGCGATTAATATTTTAGAGGATAACGCCGGTTTTGTCTGGGTTAGGTCTGGTATTTGCCATTATCTGGCTCATACTTTCGCATTTTTCGCATACTTGTTGGCCAGATCCTGGCCTTTTTGTGGCTTGGATCACGTAGTAATGCGGTACCACACCAAAACAGTCAATTAAACCTGGTTGCGATTAATATTTTAGAGGATAACGCCGGTTATATCTCGGTTAGGTCTGGGATTTGCCCTCATCTGGCTCGTACTTTCGCAATTTTCGCATACTTGTTGGCCAGATCCTAGGCTTTTTCTGGTTTGGATCACGTAGTAAAGTGGTACCACACTGGAACAGTCAATAAAAGCTGGTTCCGATTAGTATTTTAGAGGATAACGCTGGTTATGTCTGGGCTAGTTCAGGTACTTCCAATCATCTGGCTCATACTTTCGCGTTTTTCGCATACTTGTTGGCCAGATCCTGCGCTTTTTCTGGTTTGGATCCCGTAGTAATGTGGTTCCACACCGAAACAGCCAATTAAACCTGGTTGCGACTAATATTTTAGAGGATAACGCGGGTTATCTCTCGGTTGGGTCTGGGATTTGCCCTCATCTGGCTCGTACTTTCGCATTTTGCTTATACTTGTTGGCCAGATCTTGGCCTTTTTCGGGCTTGGACCACGTAGTAATGTGGTACTACACTGAAACAGTCAATTAAACCTGGTTCCGATTCATATTTTAGAGGATAACGCCGGTTATGTCTAGGTTAGGTCTGGTATTTGCCCTCATCTGGCTCGTACTTTCGCATACTTGTTGGCCAGATCCTAGCCTTTTTCAGGTTTGGATCACGTAGTAATGCGGTACCACACCGACACAGTCAATTAAACCTGGTTGCGATTAATAGTTTAGAGGATAACGTCGGTTTTGTCTGGGATAGGTCTGGTATTTGCCCTTATCTGGCTCGAACTTTCGCATTTTTCGCATACTTGCTGGCCAGATCTTGGCCTTTTTCTGGTTTGGATCACGTAGTAATGTGGTACCACACCGAAATTGTCAATTAAACCTGGTTGCGAATAATATTTTATAGGATAACGCCGGTTATGTCTCGGTTAGGTCTGGGATTTGCCCTCATCTGGCTCGTACTTTCGCAATTTTCGCATACTTGTTGGCCAGATCCTAGGCTTTTTCTGGTTTTGGATCACGTAGTAATGTGGTACCACACTGAACAGTCAATAAAAGCTGGTTCCGATTAGTATTTTAGAGGATAACGCTGGTTATGTCTCGGCTAGTTCTGGTATTTGCAATCATCTGGCTCATACTTTCGCGTTTTTCGCATACTTGTTGGCCAGATCCTGCGCTTTCTCTGGGTTGGATCCCGTAGTAATGTGGTTCCACACCGAAACAGTCAATTAAACCTGGTTGCGATTAATATTTTAGAGGATAACGCCGGTTTTGTCTGGGTTAGGTCTGGTATTTGCCATTATCTGGCTCATACTTTCGCATTTTTCGCATACTTGTTGGCCAGATCCTGGCCTTTTTGTGGCTTGGATCACGTAGTAATGCGGTACCACACCAAAACAGTCAATTAAACCTGGTTGCGATTAATATTTTAGAGGATAACGCCGGTTATATCTCGGTTAGGTCTGGGATTTGCCCTCATCTGGCTCGTACTTTCGCAATTTTCGCATACTTGTTGGCCAGATCCTAGGCTTTTTCTGGTTTGGATCACGTAGTAAAGTGGTACCACACTGGAACAGTCAATAAAAGCTGGTTCCGATTAGTATTTTAGAGGATAACGCTGGTTATGTCTGGGCTAGTTCAGGTACTTCCAATCATCTGGCTCATACTTTCGCGTTTTTCGCATACTTGTTGGCCAGATCCTGCGCTTTTTCTGGTTTGGATCCCGTAGTAATGTGGTTCCATACCGAAACAGCCAATTAAACCTGGTTGCGACTAATATTTTAGAGGATAACGCGGGTTATCTCTCGGTTGGGTCTGGGATTTGCCCTCATCTGGCTCGTACTTTCGCATTTTGCTTATACTTGTTGGCCAGATCTTGGCCTTTTTCGGGCTTGGACCACGTAGTAATGTGGTACTACACTGAAACAGTCAATTAAACCTGGTTCCGATTCATATTTTAGAGGATAACGCCGGTTATGTCTAGGTTAGGTCTGGTATTTGCCCTCATCTGGCTCGTACTTTCGCATACTTGTTGGCCAGATCCTAGCCTTTTTCAGGTTTGGATCACGTAGTAATGCGGTACCACACCGACACAGTCAATTAAACCTGGTTGCGATTAATAGTTTAGAGGATAACGTCGGTTTTGTCTGGGATAGGTCTGGTATTTGCCCTTATCTGGCTCGAACTTTCGCATTTTTCGCATACTTGCTGGCCAGATCTTGGCCTTTTTCTGGTTTGGATCACGTAGTAATGTGGTACCACACCGAAATTGTCAATTAAACCTGGTTGCGAATAATATTTTAGAGGATAACGCCGGTTATGCCTGGGTGAGGTCTGGTATTTGCAATCATTTGGCTCATACTTTCGCATTTTTCGCATTCTTGTTGGTCAGATCCTGGGTTTTTTCTGGTTTGGATCACGTAGTAATGTGGTACCACACCGCAACAGTCAATTAAACCTGCTTGCGATTAATATTATAGGGGAAAACGCCGGTTATGTCAGTGTGAGGTCTGGTATTTGCAATCATCTGCCTCATACTTTCGCATTTTTCGCATTCTTGTAGGCCAGATTCTGGACTTTTTCCGATTTGGATCACGTAGTAATGCGGTACCACACCGAAGCTGCCAATTAAACCTGGTTGCGATTAATATTTTAGAGGATAACGTCGGCTTTGTCTGGGATAGGTCTGGTATTTGCCCTTATCTGGCTCGTACTTTCGCATTTTTCGCATACTTGTTGGCCAGATCCTGGCCGTTTTGTGGCTTGGATCACGTAGTAATGCGGTACCACACCGAAACAGTCAATTAAACCTGGTTGCGATTAATATTTTATAGGATAACGCCGGTTATGTCTCGGTTAGGTCTGGGATTTGCCGTCATCTGGCTCGTACTTTCGCAATTTTCGTATACTTGTTGGCCAGATCCTAGGCTTTTTCTGGTTTTGGATCACGTAGTAATGTGGTACCACACTGAAACAGTCAATAAAAGCTGGTTCCGATTAGTATTTTAGAGGATAACGCTGGTTATGTCTGGGCTAGTTCTGGTATTTACAATCATCTGGCTCATACTTTCGCGTTTTTCGCATACTTGTTGGCCAGATCCTGCGCTTTTTCTGGGTTGGATCCCGTAGTAATGTGGTTCCACACCGAAACAGTCAATTAAACATGGTTGCGATTAATATTTTAGAGGATAACGTCGGTTTTGTCTGGGATAGGTCTGGTATTTGCCCTTATCTGGCTCGTACTTTCGCATTTTTCGCATACGTGCTGTCCAGATCATGGCCTTTTTCTGGTTTTGGATCACGTAGTAATGTGGTACCACACTGAAACAGTCAATAAAAGCTGGTTCCGATTAGTATTTTAGAGGATAACGCTGGTTATGTCTGGGCTAGTTCTGGTATTTGCAATCATCTGGCTCATACTTTCGCGTTTTTCGCATACTTGATGGCCAGATCTTGGCCTTTTTCGGGCTTGGACCACGTAGTAATGTGGTACTACACTGAAACAGTCAATTAAACCTGGTTCCGATTCATATTTTAGAGGATAACGCCGGTTATGTCTAGGTTAGGTCTGGTATTTGCCCTCATCTGGCTCGTACTTTCGCATACTTGTTGGCCAGATCCTGGCCTTTTTCATGCTTGGATCACGTAGTAATGCGGTACCACACCGATACAGTCAATTAAACCTGGTTGCGATAATATTTTCGAGGATAACGCCGGTTATGTCTGGGTTGGTTATGGTATTTGCAATCATCTGGCTCGTACTTTCGCATTTTTCTCATACTTGTTGGACAAAGCCTGTTCTTTTTCTGGTTTGGATCACGTAGTAATGGGGTACCACACCGAAACTGTCAATTAAACCTGGTTGCGATTAATATTTTAGAGTATAACGCCGGTTATGTCTGTGTTAGGTACTTGGTATTTGCCCTCATCTGGCTCGTACTTTCGCATTTTTCGCATACTTGTTGGCAAGATCCTGGGCTTTTCCTGTTTTGGATCACGCAGTAATGCGGTACCACACCGAGACAGTCAATTAAACCTGGTTCCGTTTAATATTTTAGAGGATAACGCCGGTTATGTTTGGGTTAGTTCTGGTATTTGCAATAATCTGGCTCATACTTTCGCATTTTTCGCATACTTGTTGGCCAGATCCTGGCCTTTTTGTGGCTTGGATCACGTAGTAATGCGGTAGCACACAAAAACAGTCAATTAAACCTGGTTGCGATTAGTATTGTAGAGGATAACGCAGGTCATGTCTGGGCTAGTTCTGGTATTTGCAATCATCTGGCTCATACTTCCGCGGTTTTCGCATAATTGTAGACCAGATCCTGCGCTTTTTCTCGTTCGGATCCCGCAGTAATGTGGTTCCACACCGAAACAGTCAATTAAACCTGGTTCCGATTAATATTTTAGAGTATAACGTCGGTTTTGTCTGGGATAGGTCTGGTATTTGCCCTTATCTGGCTCGTACTTTCGCATTTTTCGCATACTTGCTGGCCAGACCATGGCCTTTTTCTGGTTTGGATCACGTAGTAATGTGGTACCACACCGAAATTGTCAATTAAACCTGGTTGCGATTAGTATCGTAGAGGATAACGCTGGTCATGTCTGGGCTAGTTCTGGTATTTGCAATCATCTGGCTCATACTTTCGCGTTTTTCGCATACTTGTTGGCCAGATCCTGCGCTTTTTCTGGGTTGGATCCCGTAGTAATGTGGTTCCACACCGAAACAGTCAATTAAACCTGGTTGCGATTAATATTTTAGAGGATAACGCCGGTTATGTCTGGGTTAGGTCTGGTATTTGCCCTTATCTGCCTCATACTTTCGCATGTTTCGCATACTTGTTGGCCAGATCCTGGCCGTTTTGTGGCTTGGATCACGTAGTAATGCGGTACCACACCGAAACAGTCAATTAAACCTGGTTGCTATTAATATTTTATAGGATAACGCCGTTTATGTCTCGGTTAGGTCTGGGATTTGGCCTCATCTGGCTCGTACTTTCGCAATTTTCGCATACTTGTTGGCCAGATCCTGCGCTTTTTCTGGTTTGGATCCCGTAGTAATGTGGTTCCACACCGAAACAGTCAATTAAACATGGTTGCGATTAATATTTTAGAGGATAACGTCGGTTTTGTCTGGGATAGGTCTGGTATTTGCCCTTATCTGGCTCGTACTTTCGCATTTTTCGCATACGTGCTGGCCAGATCATGGCCTTTTTCTGGTTTTGGATCACGTAGTAATGTGGTACCACACTGAAACAGTCAATAAAAGCTGGTTCCGATTAGTATTTTAGAGGATAACGCTGGTTATGTCTGGGCTAGTTCTGGTATTTGCAATCATCTGGCTCATACTTTCGCGTTTTTCGCATACTTGTTGGCCAGATCCTGCGCTTTTTCTGGGTTGGATCCCGTAGTAATGTGGTTCCACACCGAAACAGTCAATTAAACCTGGTTGCGATTAATATTTTAGAGGATAACGCCGGTTATGTCTGGGTTAGGTCTGGTATTTCCCCTTATCTGGCTCGTACTTTCGCATTTTTCGCATACGTGCTGGCCGGATCATGGCCTTTTTCTGGTTTTGGATCACGTAGTAATGTGGTACCACACTGAAACAGTCAATAAAAGCTGGTTCCGATTAGTATTTTAGAGGATAACGCTGGTTATGTCTGGGCTAGTTCTGGTATTTGCAATCATCTGGCTCATACTTTCGCGTTTTTCGCATACTTGATGGCCAGATCTTGGCCTTTTTCGGGCTTGGACCACGTAGTAATGTGGTACTACACTGAAACAGTCAATTAAACCTGGTTCCGATTCATATTTTAGAGGATAACGCCGGTTATGTCTAGGTTAGGTCTGGTATTTGCCCTCATCTGGCTCGTACTTTCGCATACTTGTTGGCCAGATCCTGGCCTTTTTCATGCTTGGATCACGTAGTAATGCGGTACCACACCGATACAGTCAATTAAACCTGGTTGCGATAATATTTTCGAGGATAACGCCGGTTATGTCTGGGTTGGTTATGGTATTTGCAATCATCTGGCTCGTACTTTCGCATTTTTCTCATACTTGTTGGACAAAGCCTGGTCTTTTTCTGGTTTGGATCACGTAGTAATGGGGTACCACACCGAAACTGTCAATGAAACCTGGTTGCGATTAATATTTTAGAGTATAACGCCGGTTATGTCTGTGTTAGGTACTTGGTATTTGCCCTCATCTGGCTCGTACTTTCGCATTTTTCGCATACTTGTTGGCAAGATCCTGGGCTTTTCCTGCTTTGGATCACGCAGTAATGCGGTACCACACCGAGACAGTCAATTAAACCTGGTTCCGTTTAATATTTTAGAGGATAACGCCGGTTATGTTTGGGTTAGTTCTGGTATTTGCAATAATCTGGCTCATACTTTCGCATTTTTCGCATACTTGTTGGCCAGATCCTGGCCTTTTTGTGGCTTGGATCACGTAGTAATGCGGTACCACACAAAAACAGTCAATTAAACCTGGTTGCGATTAGTATTGTAGAGGATAACGCAGGTCATGTCTGGGCTAGTTCTGGTATTTGCAATCATCTCGCTCATACTTCCGCGGTTTTCGCATACTTGTTGACCAGATCCTGCGCTTTTTCTGGTTTGGATCCCGTAGTAATGTGGTTCCACACCGAAACAGTCAATTAAACCTGGTTGCGATTAATATTTTAGAGGATAACGTCGGTTTTGTCTGGGATAGGTCTGGTATTTGCCCTTATCTGGCTCGTACTCTCGCATTTTTCGCATACTTGCTGGCCAGATCATGGCCTTTTTCTGGTTTGGATCACGTAGTAATGTGGTACCACACCGAAATTGTCAATTAAACCTGGCTGCGATTAGTATCGTAGAGGATAGCGCTGGTCATGTCTGGGCTAGTTCTGGTATTTGCAATCATCTGGCTCGTACTTCCGCGTTTTTCGCATACTTGTTGACCAGATCCTGCGCTTTTTCTGGTTTGGATCGCGTAGTAATGTGATTCCACACCGAAACAGTCAATTAAACCTGGTTGCGATTAATATTTTAGAGGATAACGTCGGTTTTGTCTGGGATAGGTCTGGTATTTGCCCTTATCTGGCTCGTACTTTCGCATTTTTCGCATACTTGTTGGACAAAGTCTGGTCTTTTTCTGGTTTGGATCACGTAGTAATGCGGTACCAGACCGAAACTGTCAATTAAACCTGGTTGCGATTAATATTTTAGAGGATAACGCCGGTTATGTCTGTGTTAGGTACTTGGTATTTGCCCACATCTGGCTCGTACTTTCGCGTTTTTCGCATACTTGTTGGCCAGATCTTGGCCTTTTTCGGGCTTGGACCACGTAGTAATGTGGTACTACATTGAAACAGTCAATTAAACCTGGTTCCGATTCATATTTTAGAGGATAACGCCGGTTATGTCTAGGTTAGGTCTGGTATTTGCCCTCATCTGGCTCGTACTTTCGCATACTTGTTGGCCAGATCCTAGACTTTTTCTGGTTTGGATCACGTAGTAATGTCGTACCACACTGAAACAGTCAATAAAAGCTGGTTCCGATTAGTATTATAGAGGATAACGCTGGTTATGTCTGGGCTAGTTCTGTTATTTGCAATCATCTGGCTTATACTTTCGCGTTTTTCGCATACTTGTTGGCCAGATCCTGCGCTTTTTCTGGTTTGGATCCCGTAGTAATGTGGTTCCACACCGAAACAGTCAATTAAACCTGGTTGCGATTACTATTTTAGAGGATAACGCCAGTTTTGTCTCGGTTAGGTGTTGTATTTTCCCTCATCAGGCTCGTACTTTCGCAATTTTCGCATACATGTTGGCCAGATCCTAGACTTTTTCTGGTTTGGATCACGTAGTAATGTCGTACCACACTGAAACAGTCAATAAAAGCTGGTTCCGATTAGTATTTTAGAGGACAACGCTGGTTATGTCTGGGTTAGTTCTGGTATTTGCAATCACCTGGCTCATACTTTCGCGTTTTTCGCGTACTTGTTGGCCAGATCCTGCGTTTTTTCTGGTTTGGATCCCGTAGTAGTGTGGTACCCACACTGAAACAGTAAATGAAACCTGGTTCCGGGAAATATTTTAGAGGATAACTATGGTTATGTCTCGGTTAGGTCTGGGATTTGCCCTCACCTGGCTCGTACTTTCGCAATTTTCGCATACTTGTTGGCCAGATCCTAGCGCTTTTTCTGGTTTGGATCACGTAGTAATGTGGTACCACACTGAAACAGTCAATAAAAGCTGGTTCCGATTAGTATTTTTGAGAATAACTCTGGTTATGTCTGGGTTAGTACTGGTATTTGCAATCATCTGGCTCATACTTTCGCGTTTTTCGCATACTTGTTGGACAGATCCTGCGTTTTTGCTGGCTTGGATCCCGTAGTAATGCGGTACCACACCGAAACAGTCAATTAGACCTGGTTGCGATTAATATCTTTGAGGATAACGCCGGTTATGTCTAGGTTAGGTCTGGGATTTGCCCTCATCTGGCTCGTACTTTCGCATTTTGCGTATACTTGTTGGCCAGATCTTGGCCTTTTTCGGGCTTGGACCACGTAGTAATGTGGTACTACACTGAAACAGTCAATTAAACCTGGTTGCGATTAATATTTTAGAGGATAACGCCAATTATGTCACGGTTAGGTCTGGGATTTGCCCTCATCTGTGTCGTACTTTCGCAATTTTCGCATACTTGTTAGCCAGATCTTGGCCTTTTTCAGGCTTGGACCACGTGGTGCTACACAGAAACAGTCAATTAAACCTGGTTCCGATTATTATTTTCGAGCATATCGCCGGTTATGTCTGGGTTAGGTCTGGTATTTGCCATCATCAGGCACATACTTTCGCATTTTTCGCATACTAGTTGGCCAGATCCTGGGTTTTTCTCTGGCTTGGCCCACGTAGTAATGTGGTACCGCACTGTAGCAGTCAATTAAACCTGGTACCGATTAATATCTTCGAGGATAGCGCCGGTTATGTCTGGGTTAGGTCTGGTATTTGCCATCATCTAGCACATACTTTCGCATCTTTCGCATACTTGAATGGTCCGATCCTGGCCTTTTTCTCGTTTGGACCGCGTAGTAATGTGGTACCACACTGAAGCAGTCAATTATACCTGGTTCCGATTAATATTTTAGAGGATACCGCCGGTTATGTCTGGGTAAGTTCTGGTATTTGCAATCATCTGCCTCATACTTTCGCATTTTGCGCATACTTGTTGGTCAGATCTTGGCCTTTTACAGGCTTGGACCACGTGGTGCTACACCGAAACAGTCAATAAAACCTGGTCCCGTTTAATATTTAACAGGATAACGCCGGTTATGTCTGTGTTATTTCTGGTATTTGCAATCATCTGGCTCATACTTTTGCAATTTTCGCATACTTGTTGGCCAGATCCTGGGTTTTTCTCTGGTTAGTATCACGTATTAATGTGGTGCCACACTGAAATCATCAATTAAAGCTGGTTTCGATCAATATTTTATAGGATAACACCGGTTATGTCTGGGTTACGTCTGGTATTCGCTATCATCCGGCTCATACTTTCGCATTTTTCGCATACTAGTTCGCCAGATCCTGTGTTTTTTCTGGTTTGGATCACGTAGTAATGTGGTACCACACTGTAACAGTCAACTAAACCTGGTTCCGACTAATATTTTAGAGGATAACGCCGGTTAAGTCTGGGTATGTTCTGGTATTTGCAATCATCTGCCTCATACTTTCGCATCTTTCGCATACTTGTAGGCCAGATCCTGGCTTTTTTTCTGGTTAGGATCACGTATTAATGTGGTACCACACTGAAATAGTCAATTCAACCAGGATTCGATCAATATTTTAGAGGATGACACCGGTTATGTCTGGGTTAGGTCTGGTATTTGCCATCATCTAGCACATACTTTCGCATCTTTCGCATACTTGAATGGTCCGATCCTGGCCTTTTTCTGGTTTGGATCACGTAGTAATGTGGTACCACACCGAAACAGTCAATTAAATCTGGATTCGATCAATATTTTGGAGGAGAACGCCGGTTATGCCTGGGTTAGGTCTGGTATGTGCAACAATCTAGCTCATACTTTCGCATTTATCGCATACTTGAATGGTCAGATCCTGGCCTTTTTCTGGTTCGGACCACGTAGTAATGCGGTACCACATCGAAACAGTGAATTATACCTGATTGCGATTAATATTTTAGAGGATAACGCCGGTTATGTCTGGGTTACGTCTGGTGTTTGCAATCATCTTCCTCATACTTCCGCATTTTTGGCATACTTGAATGGTCAGATCCTGGCCTTTTTCTGGCTTGGACCACGTAGTAATGTGGTACCACACTGAAACAGTCAATTAAACCTGGTTCCGATTAATATTTTAAAGAATAACGCTGGTTATGTCTGGGTAAGTTCTGGTATTTGCAATCATCTGCCACATACTTTCGCATTTTTTGCACACTTGTTGGCCAGATCCTGGGTTTTTCTCTGGTTTGGCCCACGTAGTAATGTGGTACCACACTGTAGCAGTCAATTAAACCTGGTACCGATTAATATTTTCGAGGATAGCGCCGGTTATGTCTGGATTAGGTCTGGTATTTGCCATCATCTAGCACATACTTTCGCATCTTTCGCATACTTGAATGGTCCGATCCTGGCCTTTTTCTCGTTTGGACCGCGTAGTAATGTGGTACCACACTGAAGCAGTCAATTATACCTGGTTCCGATTAATATTTTAGAGGATACCGCCGGTTATGTCTGGTTAAGTTCTGGTATTTGCAATCATCTGCCTCATACTTTCGCATTTTGCGCATATCTGTTGGTCAGATCTTGGCCTTTTTCAGGCTTGGACCACGTGGTGCTACACCGAAACAGTCAATTAAACCTGGTCCCGTTTAATATTTAACAGGATAACGCCGGTTATGTCTGTGTTATTTCTGGTATTTGCAATCATCTGGCTCATACTTTCGCATTTTTCGCATACTAGTTCGCCAGATCCTGTGTTTTTTCTGGTTTGGATCACGTAGTAATGTGGTACCACACTGTAACTGTCAACTAAACCTGGTTCCGACTAATATTTTAGAGGATAACGCCGGTTAAGTCTGGGTATGTTCTGGTATTTCCAATCATCTGCCTCATACTTTCGCATCTTTCGCATACTTGTTGGTCAGATCTTGGCCTTTTTCAGGCTTGGACCACGTGGTGCTACACCTTAACAGTCAATTAAACCTGGTTCCGTTTAATATTTAACAGGATAACGCCGGTTATGTCTATGTTATTTCTGGTATTTGCAATCATCTGGCTCATACTTTCGCATTTTTCGCATACTTGGCCAGATCCTGGGTTTTTTCTGATTTGGATCACGTAGTAATGCGGTACCACACCGAAACTGTCAATTAAACCTGGTTGCTATTAATATTTTAGAAGATAACGCCGCTTTTGTCTCGGTTAGGTCTGGGATTTGCCCTCATCTGGCTCGTACTTTCGCAATTTTCGCATACTTGTTGGCCAGATCCTGGGTTTTTCTCTGGTTAGTATCACGTATTAATGTGGTGCCACACTGAAATCATCAATTAAAGCTGGTTTCGATCAATATTTTATAGGATAACACCGGTTATGTCTGGGTTACGTCTGGTATTCGCAATCATCCGGCTCATACTTTCGCATTTTTCGCATACTAGTTCGCCAGATCCTGTGTTCTTTCTGGTTTGGTTCACGTAGTAATGTGGCACCACACTGTAACAGTCAACTAAACCTGGTTCCGACTAATATTTTAGAGGATAACGCCGGTTAAGTCTGGGTATGTTCTGGTATTTGCAATCATCTGCCTCATACTTTCGCATCTTTCGCATACTTGTAGGCCAGATCCTGGCTTTTTTTCTGGTTAGGATCACGTATTAATGTGGTACCACACTGAAATAGACAATTCAACCAGGATTCGACCAATATTTTAGAGGATGACACCGGTTATGTCTGGGTTAGGTCTGGTATTTGCCATCATCTAGCACATACTTTCGCATTTTTGGCATACTTGAATGGTCAGATCCTGGCCTTTTTCTGGCTTGGACCACGTAGTAATGTGGTACCACACTGAAACAGACAATTAAACCTGGTTCCGACTAATATTTTAGAGGATAACGCCGGTTATTTCTGGGTTAGGTCTGGTATTTGCAATCATCTGCCACATACTTTCGCATTTTTCGCACACTTGTTGGCCAGATCCTGGGTTTCTCTCTGGTTTGGTCCACGTAGTAATGTGGTACCACACCGAAACAGTCAATTAAACCTGGTTCCGATTAATATTTTCGAGGATATCGCCGGTTATGTCTGGGTTAGGTCTGGTATTTGCAATCATCTGCCTCATACTTTCGCATTTTTCGCATACTTGGCCAGATCCTGGGTTTTTTCTGGTTTGGATCACGTAGTAATGCGGTACCACACCGAAACTGTCAATTAAAGCTGGTTGCGAATAATATTTTAGAAGATAACGCCGCTTTTGTCTCGGTTAGGTCTGGGATTTGCCCTCATCTGGCTCGTACTTTCGCAATTTTCGCATACTTGTTGGCCAGAACCTGGGTTTTTCTCTGGTTAGTATCACGTATTAATGTGGTGCCACACTGAAATTATCAATTAAAGCTGGTTTCGATCAATATTCTATAGGATAACACCGGTTATGTCTGGGTTACGTCTGGTATTCGCAATCATCTGGCTCATACTTTCGCATTTTTCGCATACTAGTTGGCCAGATCCTGGGCCTTTTCTGGTTTGGATCACGTAGTAATGTGGTACCACACTGTAACAGTCAATTAAACCTGGTTCCGATTAATATTTTAGAGGATAACGCCGGTTATTTCTGGGTTAGGTCTGGTATTTGCAATCATCTGGCTCATACTTTTGCATTTTTCGCATACTTGTTGGCCAGATCCTGGGTTTTTTCTGGTTTGGATCACGTAGTAATGTGGTACCACACTGTAACAGACAATTAAACCTGGTTCCGACTAATATTTTAGAGGATAACGCCGGTTATGGCTGGGTTAGGTCTGGTATTTGCTATCATATGGCTCATACTTTCGCATTTTTCGCATACTTGTTGGCCAGATCCTGGGTTTCTTCTAGTTAGGATCACGTAGTAATGTGGTACCACACTGTAACAGTCAACTAAACCTGGTTCCGATTAATATTTTAGAGTATAACGCCGGTTATTTCTGGATTAGGTCTGGTATTTGCAATCATCTGGCTCATACTTTTGCATTTTTCGCATACTTGTTGGCCAGATCCTGGGGTTTTCTCTGGTTAGGATCACGTATTAATGTGGTGCCACACTGAAATAGTCAATTCGACCTGGATTCGATCAATATTTTAGAGGATAACGCCTGTTATGTCTGGGTTAGATCTGATATTTCAAACCATCTGGCTCATAATTTCGCATTTTTCGCATATCTGTTGGTCAGATCTTGGTCTTTTTCTGATTTGGATCACGTAGTAAAATGGTAGCACAGTGAAACGGTCAATTAAACCTGGTTGCGATCAATTTTTCAGAGTATAATGCCGGCTATGTCTGGGTTAGGTCTGGTATTTGCCATCATATGGCTCATACTTTCGTATCTTTCGCATACTTGTTGGCCAGATCCTGGGCTTTTTCTGGTTTGGATCACGTAGTAATGCGGTACCACACCGAAACAGTCAATTAAACCTGGTTGCGATTAATATTTTAGAGGATAACGCCGGTTATGTCTCGGTTAGGTCTAGGATTTGCCTTCATCAGGCTCATACTTTCGCATATTACTCATACTTGTTTGCTAGATCCTGGGCCTTTCCTGGATTGGATCACGTTGTAATGTTGTACCACACTGAAACTGTCATTTAAACGTGGTTTCCGTCAATATTATAGAGGAAAACACATGCTAGGTCTAGGTTAGGTCTAGGATTTGCCCCATCAGTCTCATACTTCCGCATTCTTCACATACTTCTTGAACTGATCCTGGGTTTTTTCTGGTTTGGATCACGTAGTAATGTAGTACCACACTGAGAAAGTCGATTAAACCTGGTTTCGATCAATATTTTTGAGGATAACGCATGTTAGGTCTAGCTTAGGCCTGGGATTTTCCCTCATCAGACACATACTTTCGCATTCTTCACATACTTGTTGAACAGATCCTGGGTTTCTTCTGGTTTGGATCACGTAGTAATGTGGTACCACACTGAAACAGTCAATTAAACCTGGTTACGATCAATATTTTACAGGATAACACATGTTAGATCTAGGTTAGGTCTAGGATTTGCCCTGTTCAGCTTCATACTTTCGCATTCTCCACATACTTCTTGAACAGATCCTGGTTTTTTTCTGGGTTCGATCACGTATTAATGTGGTACCACGCTGAAACAGACCATTAAACCTGATTTCGATTAATATTTTGGAGGATAACACACGTTAGGCCTAGGTTAGGTGGGGATTTGCCCTCATCAGTGTCATACTTTCGCAGTTTTAACATACATGTAAACCTGATCGATCGTTTTTTCTGCATTGGATCACGTAGTAATGTGGTACCACACTGAAACACACCATTAAACCTGATTTCGATTAATATTTTAGAGGATAACACATGTTAAGTCTAGGTTAGGTCTGGGATTTGCCCTCATCAGGGTCATACTTTCGCAGTTTTAACATACATGTAAACCTGATCGATCGTTTTTTCTGCTTTGGATCACGTAGTAATGTGGTACCACACTGAAACAGTCAATTAATCCTGGTTACGATCAATATTTTAGAGGATAACGAACTT
This sequence comes from Colletes latitarsis, assembly GCF_051014445.1. Classification (NCBI taxonomy): domain Eukaryota; kingdom Metazoa; phylum Arthropoda; class Insecta; order Hymenoptera; family Colletidae; genus Colletes; species Colletes latitarsis. The sequence goes on from NC_135142.1 coordinate 921,079, forward strand.
TAGGACTAGGTTAGGCCAGGAATTTCCCCTCATCAGACTCATACTTTCGCATTCTTCACATACTTCTTGAACAGATCCTAGGTTTTTTCTGGTTTGGATCAGGTAGTAATGTGGTACCACACTGAGACAGTCCATTAAACCTGATTTCGATCAATGTTTTAGAGGATAACGCACGTTAGGTCTGTGTTAGGTCTAGGATTTGCCTTCATCAGGCACATACTTTCGTGTTTTTCACATACTTGTTGAAGAGATCCTGGGCTTTTTCTGGTTTGGATCACGTAGTAATGTGGTACCACACTGAAACCGTCAATTAATCCTGGTTACGATTAATATTTTAGAGGATAACGCACGTTAGGACTATGCTAGGCCAGGTATTTTCCCTCATCAGACTCGTACTTTCGCATTCTTCACATACTTGTTGAACATATCCTGGTTTTTTTCTGGTTTGGATCACGTAGTAATGTGGTACCACACTGAAACTGTCAATTAAATCTGGTTTCGGTTAATATTTTAGTGGATGACGCATGTTAGGTCCAGGTTAGGCCTGGGATTTTCCCTCATCAGGCTCATACTTTCGCATTCTTCAGATACTTGTTGAACTGATCCTGGGCTTTTCTGGATTGGATCACGTAGTAATGTGGTACCACACTGAAACTGTCAATTAAACCTGGTGTCCGTCAATATTTTATAGGATAACACATGTTAGATCTAGGTTAGGTCTAGGATTTGCCCTCATCAGCTTCATACTTTCGCATTCTCCACATACTTCTTGAACAGATCCTGGTCTTTTCTGGCTTCGATCACGTAGTAATGTGGTACCACGCTGAAACAGACCATTAAACCTGATTTCGATTAATATTTTGGAGGATAACACACGTTAGGTCTAGGTTAGGTGCGGTTTGCCCTCATCAGGGATATATTTTCGCAGTTTTAACATACATGTAAACCTGATCGATCGTTTTTTCTGCTTTGGATCACGTAGTAATGTGGTACCACACTGAAACAGACCATTAAACCTGATTTCGATTAATATTTTGGAGGATAACACACGTTAGGTCTAGGTTAGGTGGAGATTTGCCCTCATCAGGGTCATACTTTCGCAGTTTTAGCATACATGTTGACCTGATCGAGGGTTTCTTCTGCATTGCATCACGTAGTAATGTGGTACCACACTAAAACTGCCCATTAAAACTGGATTCGATCAATATTTTATAGGATAACGCAAGTTATGTCTGGGATAGCTCTGGGATTGGCCCTCATCAGGCTCATACCTTCGCATTCTTCACATACTTGTTGAACATATCTTGGGTTTTTTCTGGTTTGGATCATTTAGTAATGTGGAACCACACTGAAACAGTCAATTAAACATGGTCTTGATAAATATTTTAGAGGATAACGCAAGTTAGGTCTGGGGTAGGTCTGGGATTTGCCCTCATCAGGGTCATATTTTCGCATTTTTCACATACTTGTTGAACAGTTCCTGGGATTTATTCTGGTTTGGATCACGTAGTAATGTGGTACCACACTAAAACTGTCCATTAAAACTGGATTCGATCAATATTTTATAGGATAACACATGTTAGGTCTAGGTTAGGTCTGGGATTTGCCCTCATCAGCTTAATTCATTCGCATTCTTCACATACTTCTTGAACAGATCCTGGTTTATTTCTGGTTTCGAACACGTAGTAATGTGGTACCACGCTGAAACAGACCATTAAACCTGATTTCGATTAATATTTTGAAGGATAACACACGTTTGGTCTAGGTTAGGTGGGGATTTGCCCTCATCAGGGTCATACTTTCGCAGTTTTAACATACATGTTGACCTGATCGAGGGTTTCTTCTGCATTGCATCACGTAGTAATGTGGTACCACACTAAAACCGTCCATTAACACTGGATTCGATCAATATTTTATAGGATAACGCAAGTTAGGTCTGGGATAGGTCTGGGATTTGCCCTCATCAGTGTCATATTTTCGCATTTTTCACATACTTGTTGAACAGATCCTGTGATTTTTTCTGGTTTGGATCACGTAGTAATGTGGTACCACACTGAAACAGTCAATTAAACCTGGTCTTGATAAATATTTTAGAGGATAACGCGTGTTAGGTCTGGGTTAGGTCTAGGATTTGCCCTCATCAGGCTCATACTTTCGCATATTTCTCATACTTGTTGGCCAGATCCTAGGCTTCCACTGGTTTGGATCACGTAGTAATGTGGTACACCACTGAAACAGTCAATTAAACCTGGTCTTGATAAATATTTTAGAGGATAACGCGTGTTAGGTCTAGGTGAGGTCTAGGATTTGCCCTCATCAGTCTCATACTTTCGCATTCTTCACATAATTCTTGAACAGATCCTGGGTTTTTTCTTGTTTCGAACACGTAGTAATGTGGTACCACACCGAAACAGGCCATTAAACCTGATTTCGATTAATATGTTAGAGGATAACACACGTTCGGTCTAGGTTAGGTCTGGGATTTGCCCTCATCAGGCTCATACTTTCGCGTGTTTCACATACTTGTTGAACAGATACTAGGTTTTTTCTGGCTTGGATCACGTAGTAATGTGGAACCACACTGAAACAGTCAATTAAACATGGTCTTGATAAATATTTTATAGGATAACGCAAGTTATGTCTGGGATAGATCTGGGATTTGGCCTCATCAGGCTCATACTTTCGCGTTTTTCACATACTTGTTGAACAGATCCTGGATTTCTTCTGGTTTGGATCACGTAGTATTGTGGTACCACACTTAAACAGTCAATTAATCCTGGTTTCGATCAATATTTTAGAGGATAACGCAAGTTAGGTCTGGGATAGGTCTGGGATTTGCCCTCATCAGGCTCATACTTTCGCGTTTTTCACATACTTGTTGAACAGATACTAGGTTTTTTCTGGTTTGGATCACGTAGTAATGTGGAACCACACTGATACAGTCAATTAAACATGGTCTTGATAAATATTTTATAGGATAACGCAAGTTATGTCTGGGATAGATCTGGGATTTGCCCTCATCAGGCTCATACTTTCGCGTTTTTCACATACTTGTTGAACAGATTTTGGGTTTCGTCTGGTTTGGATCACGTAGTATTGTGGTACCACACTTAAACAGTCAATTAATCCTGGTTTCGATCAATATTTTAGAGGATAACGCAAGTTAGATCTGGGATAGGTCTGGGATTTGCCCTCATCAGGCTCATACTTTCGCGTTTTTCACATACTTGTTGAACAGATTTTGGGTTTCGTCTGGTTTGGATCACGTAGTAATGTGGTACCACACTGAAACAGTCAATTAAACCTGGTTTCGATCAATATTTTAGAGGATAACGCATGTTAGGTCTAGGTTAGGCCTGGGATTTTCCTTCATCAGACTCATACTTTCGCATTCTTCACATACTTCTTGAACAGATCCTGGTCTTTTCTGGCTTCGATCACGTAGTAATGTGGTACCACGCTGAAACAGACCATTAAACCTGATTTCGATTAATATTTTGGAGGGTAACACACGTTAGGTCTAGGTTAGGTGCGGTTTGCCCTCATCAGGGTCATATTTTCGCAGTTTTAACATACATGTAAACCTGATCGATCTTTTTTTCTGCTTTGGATCACGTAGTAATGTGGTACCACACTGAAACAGACCATTAAACCTGATTTCGATTAATATTTTGGAGGATAACACTCGATAGGTCTAGGTTAGGTGGAGATTTGCCCTCATCAGGGTCATACTTTCGCAGTTTTAGCATACATGTTGACCTGATCGAGGGTTTCTTCTGCATTGCATCACGTAGTAATGTGGTACCACACTAAAACTGCCCATTAAAACTGGATTCGATAAATATTTTAGAGGATAACGCAAGTTAGGTCTGGGGTAGGTCTGGGATTTGCCCTCATCAGGGTCATATTTTCGCATTTTTCACATACTTGTTGAACAGTTCCTGGGATTTATTCTGGTTTGGATCACGTAGTAATGTGGTACCACACTAAAACTGTCCATTAAAAATGGATTCGATCAATATTTTATAGGATAACACATGTTAGGTCTAGGTTAGGTCTGGGATTTGCCCTCATCAGCTTAATACATTCGCATTTTTTGCACACTTGTTGGCCAGATCCTGGGTTTTTCTCTGGTTTGGCCCACGTAGTAATGTGGTACCACACTGTAGCAGTCAATTAAACCTGGTACCGATTAATATTTTCGAGGATAGCGCCGGTTATGTCTGGGTTAGGTCTGGTATTTGCCATCATCTAGCACATACTTTCGCATCTTTCGCATACTTGAATGGTCCGATCCTGGCCTTTTTTCTCGTTTGGACCGCGTAGTAATGTGGTACCACACTGAAGCAGTCAATTATACCTGGTTCCGATTAATATTTTAGAGGATACCGCCGGTTATGTCTGGTTAAGTTCTGGTATTTGCAATCATCTGCCTCATACTTTCGCATTTTGCGCATATTTGTTGGTCAGATCTTGGCCTTTTTCAGGCTTGGACCACGTGGTGCTACACCGAAACAGTCAATTAAACCTGGTCCCGTTTAATATTTAACAGGATAACGCCGGTTATGTCTGTGTTATTTCTGGTATTTGCAATCATCTGGCTCATACTTTCGCATTTTTCGCATACTAGTTCGCCAGATCCTGTGTTTTTTCTGGTTTGGATCACGTAGTAATGTGGTACCACACTGTAACTGTCAACTAAACCTGGTTCCGACTAATATTTTAGAGGATAACGCCGGTTAAGTCTGGGTATGTTCTGGTATTTCCAATCATCTGCCTCATACTTTCGCATCTTTCGCATACTTGTTGGTCAGATCTTGGCCTTTTTCAGGCTTGGACCACGTGGTGCTACACCTTAACAGTCAATTAAACCTGGTTCCGTTTAATATTTAACAGGATAACGCCGGCTATGTCTATGTTATTTCTGGTATTTGCAATCATCTGGCTCATACTTTCGCATTTTTCGCATACTTGGCCAGATCCTGGGTTTTTTCTGGTTTGGATCACGTAGTAATGCGGTACCACACCGAAACTGTCAATTAAACCTGGTTGCTATTAATATTTTAGAAGATAACGCCGCTTTTGTCTCGGTTAGGTCTGGGATTTGCCCTCATCTGGCTCGTACTTTCGCAATTTTCGCATACTTGTTGGCCAGATCCTGGGTTTTTCTCTGGTTAGTATCACGTATTAATGTGGTGCCACACTGAAATCATCAATTAAAGCTGGTTTCGATCAATATTTTATAGGATAACACCGGTTATGTCTGGGTTACGTCTGGTATTCGCAATCATCCGGCTCATACTTTCGCATTTTTCGCATACTAGTTCGCCAGATCCTGTGTTCTTTCTGGTTTGGTTCACGTAGTAATGTGGCACCACACTGTAACAGTCAACTAAACCTGGTTCCGACTAATATTTTAGAGGATAACGCCGGTTAAGTCTGGGTATGTTCTGGTATTTGCAATCATCTGCCTCATACTTTCGCATCTTTCGCATACTTGTAGGCCAGATCCTGGCTTTTTTTCTGGTTAGGATCACGTATTAATGTGGTACCACACTGAAATAGACAATTCAACCAGGATTCGACCAATATTTTAGAGGATGACACCGGTTATGTCTGGGTTAGGTCTGGTATTTGCCATCATCTAGCACATACTTTCGCATTTTTGGCATACTTGAATGGTCAGATCCTGGCCTTTTTCTGGCTTGGACCACGTAGTAATGTGGTACCACACTGAAACAGACAATTAAACCTGGTTCCGACTAATATTTTAGAGGATAACGCCGGTTATTTCTGGGTTAGGTCTGGTATTTGCAATCATCTGCCACATACTTTCGCATTTTTCGCACACTTGTTGGCCAGATCCTGGGTTTCTCTCTGGTTTGGTCCACGTAGTAATGTGGTACCACACCGAAACAGTCAATTAAACCTGGTTCCGATTAATATTTTCGAGGATATCGCCGGTTATGTCTGGGTTAGGTCTGGTATTTGCAATCATCTGCCTCATACATTCGCATTTTTCGCATACTTGGCCAGATCCTGGGTTTTTTCTGGTTTGGATCACGTAGTAATGCGGTACCACACCGAAACTGTCAATTAAAGCTGGTTGCGAATAATATTTTAGAAGATAACGCCGCTTTTGTCTCGGTTAGGTCTGGGATTTGCCCTCATCTGGCTCGTACTTTCGCAATTTTCGCATACTTGTTGGCCAGAACCTGGGTTTTTCTCTGGTTAGTATCACGTATTAATGTGGTGCCACACTGAAATTATCAATTAAAGCTGGTTTCGATCAATATTCTATAGGATAACACCGGTTATGTCTGGGTTACGTCTGGTATTCGCAATCATCTGGCTCATACTTTCGCATTTTTCGCATACTAGTTGGCCAGATCCTGGGCCTTTTCTGGTTTGGATCACGTAGTAATGTGGTACCACACTGTAACAGTCAATTAAACCTGGTTCCGATTAATATTTTAGAGGATAACGCCGGTTATTTCTGGGTTAGGTCTGGTATTTGCAATCATCTGGCTCATACTTTTGCATTTTTCGCATACTTGTTGGCCAGATCCTGGGTTTTTTCTGGTTTGGATCACGTAGTAATGTGGTACCACACTGTAACAGACAATTAAACCTGGTTCCGACTAATATTTTAGAGGATAACGCCGGTTATGGCTGGGTTAGGTCTGGTATTTGCTATCATATGGCTCATACTTTCGCATTTTTCGCATACTTGTTGGCCAGATCCTGGGTTTCTTCTAGTTAGGATCACGTAGTAATGTGGTACCACACTGTAACAGTGAACTAAACCTGGTTCCGATTAATATTTTAGAGTATAACGCCGGTTATTTCTGGATTAGGTCTGGTATTTGCAATCATCTGGCTCATACTTTTGCATTTTTCGCATACTTGTTGGCCAGATCCTGGGGTTTTCTCTGGTTAGGATCACGTATTAATGTGGTGCCACACTGAAATAGTCAATTCGACCTGGATTCGATCAATATTTTAGAGGATAACGCCTGTTATGTCTGGGTTAGATCTGATATTTCAAACCATCTGGCTCATAATTTCGCATTTTTCGCATATCTGTTGGTCAGATCTTGGTCTTTTTCTGATTTGGATCACGTAGTAAAATGGTAGCACAGTGAAACGGTCAATTAAACCTGGTTGCGATCAATTTTTCAGAGTATAATGCCGGCTATGTCTGGGTTAGGTCTGGTATTTGCCATCATATGGCTCATACTTTCGTATCTTTCGCATACTTGTTGGCCAGATCCTGGGCTTTTTCTGGTTTGGATCACGTAGTAATGCGGTACCACACCGAAACAGTCAATTAAACCTGGTTGCGATTAATATTTTAGAGGATAACGCCGGTTATGTCTCGGTTAGGTCTAGGATTTGCCTTCATCAGGCTCATACTTTCGCATATTACTCATACTTGTTTGCTAGATCCTGGGCCTTTCCTGGATTGGATCACGTTGTAATGTTGTACCACACTGAAACTGTCATTTAAACGTGGTTTCCGTCAATATTATAGAGGAAAACACATGCTAGGTCTAGGTTAGGTCTAGGATTTGCCCCATCAGTCTCATACTTCCGCATTCTTCACATACTTCTTGAACTGATCCTGGGTTTTTTCTGGTTTGGATCACGTAGTAATGTAGTACCACACTGAGAAAGTCGATTAAACCTGGTTTCGATCAATATTTTTGAGGATAACGCATGTTAGGTCTAGCTTAGGCCTGGGATTTTCCCTCATCAGACACATACTTTCGCATTCTTCACATACTTGTTGAACAGATCCTGGGTTTCTTCTGGTTTGGATCACGTAGTAATGTGGTACCACACTGAAACAGTCAATTAAACCTGGTTACGATCAATATTTTACAGGATAACACATGTTAGATCTAGGTTAGGTCTAGGATTTGCCCTGTTCAGCTTCATACTTTCGCATTCTCCACATACTTCTTGAACAGATCCTGGTTTTTTTCTGGGTTCGATCACGTATTAATGTGGTACCACGCTGAAACAGACCATTAAACCTGATTTCGATTAATATTTTGGAGGATAACACACGTTAGGCCTAGGTTAGGTGGGGATTTGCCCTCATCAGTGTCATACTTTCGCAGTTTTAACATACATGTAAACCTGATCGATCGTTTTTTCTGCATTGGATCACGTAGTAATGTGGTACCACACTGAAACACACCATTAAACCTGATTTCGATTAATATTTTAGAGGATAACACATGTTAAGTCTAGGTTAGGTCTGGGATTTGCCCTCATCAGGGTCATACTTTCGCAGTTTTAACATACATGTAAACCTGATCGATCGTTTTTTCTGCTTTGGATCACGTAGTAATGTGGTACCACACTGAAACAGTCAATTAATCCTGGTTACGATCAATATTTTAGAGGATAACGAACTTTAGGACTAGGTTAGGCCAGGAATTTCCCCTCATCAGACTCATACTTTCGCATTCTTCACATACTTCTTGAACAGATCCTAGGTTTTTTCTGGTTTGGATCAGGTAGTAATGTGGTACCACACTGAGACAGTCCATTAAACCTGATTTCGATCAATGTTTTAGAGGATAACGCACGTTAGGTCTGTGTTAGGTCTAGGATTTGCCTTCATCAGGCACATACTTTCGTGTTTTTCACATACTTGTTGAAGAGATCCTGGGCTTTTTCTGGTTTGGATCACGTAGTAATGTGGTACCACACTGAAACCGTCAATTAATCCTGGTTACGATTAATATTTTAGAGGATAACGCACGTTAGGACTATGCTAGGCCAGGTATTTTCCCTCATCAGACTCGTACTTTCGCATTTTTCACATACTTGTTGAACATATCCTGGTTTTTTTCTGGTTTGGATCACGTAGTAATGTGGTACCACACTGAAACTGTCAATTAAATCTGGTTTCGGTTAATATTTTAGTGGATGACGCATGTTAGGTCCAGGTTAGGCCTGGGATTTTCCCTCATCAGGCTCATACTTTCGCATTCTTCAGATACTTGTTGAACTGATCCTGGGCTTTTCTGGATTGGATCACGTAGTAATGTGGTACCACACTGAAACTGTCAATTAAACCTGGTGTCCGTCAATATTTTATAGGATAACACATGTTAGATCTAGGTTAGGTCTAGGATTTGCCCTCATCAGCTTCATACTTTCGCATTCTCCACATACTTCTTGAACAGATCCTGGTCTTTTCTGGCTTCGATCACGTAGTAATGTGGTACCACGCTGAAACAGACCATTAAACCTGATTTCGATTAATATTTTGGAGGATAACACACGTTAGGTCTAGGTTAGGTGCGGTTTGCCCTCATCAGGGATATATTTTCGCAGTTTTAACATACATGTAAACCTGATCGATCGTTTTTTCTGCTTTGGATCACGTAGTAATGTGGTACCACACTGAAACAGACCATTAAACCTGATTTCGATTAATATTTTGGAGGATAACACACGTTAGGTCTAGGTTAGGTGGAGATTTGCCCTCATCAGGGTCATACTTTCGCAGTTTTAGCATACATGTTGACCTGATCGAGGGTTTCTTCTGCATTGCATCACGTAGTAATGTGGTACCACACTAAAACTGCCCATTAAAACTGGATTCGATCAATATTTTATAGGATAACGCAAGTTATGTCTGGGATAGCTCTGGGATTGGCCCTCATCAGGCTCATACCTTCGCATTCTTCACATACTTGTTGAACATATCTTGGGTTTTTTCTGGTTTGGATCATTTAGTAATGTGGAACCACACTGAAACAGTCAATTAAACATGGTCTTGATAAATATTTTAGAGGATAACGCAAGTTAGGTCTGGGGTAGGTCTGGGATTTGCCCTCATCAGGGTCATATTTTCGCATTTTTCACATACTTGTTGAACAGTTCCTGGGATTTATTCTGGTTTGGATCACGTAGTAATGTGGTACCACACTAAAACTGTCCATTAAAACTGGATTCGATCAATATTTTATAGGATAACACATGTTAGGTCTAGGTTAGGTCTGGGATTTGCCCTCATCAGCTTAATTCATTCGCATTCTTCACATACTTCTTGAACAGATCCTGGTTTATTTCTGGTTTCGAACACGTAGCAATGTGGTACCACGCTGAAACAGACCATTAAACCTGATTTCGATTAATATTTTGAAGGATAACACACGTTTGGTCTAGGTTAGGTGGGGATTTGCCCTCATCAGGGTCATACTTTCGCAGTTTTAACATACATGTTGACCTGATCGAGGGTTTCTTCTGCATTGCATCACGTAGTAATGTGGTACCACACTAAAACCGTCCATTAACACTGGATTCGATCAATATTTTATAGGATAACGCAAGTTAGGTCTGGGATAGGTCTGGGATTTGCCCTCATCAGTGTCATATTTTCGCATTTTTCACATACTTGTTGAACAGATCCTGTGATTTTTTCTGGTTTGGATCACGTAGTAATGTGGTACCACACTGAAACAGTCAATTAAACCTGGTCTTGATAAATATTTTAGAGGATAACGCGTGTTAGGTCTGGGTTAGGTCTAGGATTTGCCCTCATCAGGCTCATACTTTCGCATATTTCTCATACTTGTTGGCCAGATCCTAGGCTTCCACTGGTTTGGATCACGTAGTAATGTGGTACACCACTGAAACAGTCAATTAAACCTGGTCTTGATAAATATTTTAGAGGATAACGCGTGTTAGGTCTAGGTGAGGTCTAGGATTTGCCCTCATCAGTCTCATACTTTCGCATTCTTCACATAATTCTTGAACAGATCCTGGGTTTTTTCTTGTTTCGAACACGTAGTAATGTGGTACCACACCGAAACAGGCCATTAAACCTGATTTCGATTAATATGTTAGAGGATAACACACGTTCGGTCTAGGTTAGGTCTGGGATTTGCCCTCATCAGGCTCATACTTTCGCGTGTTTCACATACTTGTTGAACAGATACTAGGTTTTTTCTGGCTTGGATCACGTAGTAATGTGGAACCACACTGAAACAGTCAATTAAACATGGTCTTGATAAATATTTTATAGGATAACGCAAGTTATGTCTGGGATAGATCTGGGATTTGGCCTCATCAGGCTCATACTTTCGCGTTTTTCACATACTTGTTGAACAGATCCTGGATTTCTTCTGGTTTGGATCACGTAGTATTGTGGTACCACACTTAAACAGTCAATTAATCCTGGTTTCGACCAATATTTTAGAGGATAACGCAAGTTAGGTCTGGGATAGGTCTGGGATTTGCCCTCATCAGGCTCATACTTTCGCGTTTTTCACATACTTGTTGAACAGATACTAGGTTTTTTCTGGTTTGGATCACGTAGTAATGTGGAACCACACTGATACAGTCAATTAAACATGGTCTTGATAAATATTTTATAGGATAACGCAAGTTATGTCTGGGATAGATCTGGGATTTGCCCTCATCAGGCTCATACTTTCGCGTTTTTCACATACTTGTTGAACAGATTTTGGGTTTCGTCTGGTTTGGATCACGTAGTATTGTGGTACCACACTTAAACAGTCAATTAATCCTGGTTTCGATCAATATTTTAGAGGATAACGCAAGTTAGGTCTGGGATAGGTCTGGGATTTGCCCTCATCAGGCTCATACTTTCGCGTTTTTCACATACTTGTTGAACAGATTTTGGGTTTCGTCTGGTTTGGATCACGTAGTAATGTGGTACCACACTGAAACAGTCAATTAAACCTGGTTTCGATCAATATTTTATAGGATAACACATGTTAGGTCTAGGTTAGGCCTGGGATTTTCCTTCATCAGACTCATACTTTCGCATTCTTCACATACTTCTTGAACAGATCCTGGTCTTTTCTGGCTTCGATCACGTAGTAATGTGGTACCACGCTGAAACAGACCATTAAACCTGATTTCGATTAATATTTTGGAGGATAACACACGTTAGGTCTAGGTTAGGTGCGGTTTGCCCTCATCAGGGTCATATTTTCGCAGTTTTAACATACATGTAAACCTGATCGATCTTTTTTTCTGCTTTGGATCACGTAGTAATGTGGTACCACACTGAAACAGACCATTAAACCTGATTTCGATTAATATTTTGGAGGATAACACTCGATAGGTCTAGGTTAGGTGGAGATTTGCCCTCATCAGGGTCATACTTTCGCAGTTTTAGCATACATGTTGACCTGATCGAGGGTTTCTTCTGCATTGCATCACGTAGTAATGTGGTACCACACTAAAACTGCCCATTAAAACTGGATTCGATAAATATTTTAGAGGATAACGCAAGTTAGGTCTGGGGTAGGTCTGGGATTTGCCCTCATCAGGGTCATATTTTCGCATTTTTCACATACTTGTTGAACAGTTCCTGGGATTTATTCTGGTTTGGATCACGTAGTAATGTGGTACCACACTAAAACTGTCCATTAAAACTGGATTCGATCAATATTTTATAGGATAACACATGTTAGGTCTAGGTTAGGTCTGGGATTTGCCCTCATCAGCTTAATACATTCGCATTCTTCACATACTTCTTGAACAGATCCTGGTTTATTTCTGGTTTCGATCACGTAGTAATGTGGTACCACGCTGAAACAGACCATTAAACCTGATTTCGATTAATATTTTGAAGGATAACACACGTTTGGTCTAGGTTAGGTGGGGATTTGCCCTCATCAGGGTCATACTTTCGCAGTTTTAACATACATGTTGACCTGATCGAGGGTTTCTTCTGCATTGCATCACGTAGTAATGTGGTACCACGCTAAAACTGTCCATTAACACTGGATTCGATCAATATTTTATAGGATAACGCAAGTTAGGTCTGGGATAGGTCTGGGATTTGCCCTCATCAGTGTCATATTTTCGCATTTTTCACATACTTGTTGAACAGATCCTGTGATTTTTTCTGGTTTGGATCACGTAGTAATGTGGTACCACACTGAAACAGTCAATTAAACCTGGTCTTGATAAATATTTTAGAGGATAACGCGTGTTAGGTCTGGGTTAGGTCTAGGATTTGCCCTCATCAGGCTCATACTTTCGCATATTTCTCATACTTGTTGGCCAGATCCTAGGCTTCCACTGGTTTGGATCACGTAGTAATGTGGTACACCACTGAAACAGTCAATTAAACCTGGTCTTGATAAATATTTTAGAGGATAACGCGTGTTAGGTCTAGGTTAGGTCTAGGATTTGCCCTCATCAGTCTCATACTTTCGCATTCTTCACATAATTCTTGAACAGATCCTGGGTTTTTTCTTGTTTCGATCACGTAGTAATGTGGTACCACACCGAAACAGGCCATTAAACCTGATTTCGATTAATATGTTAGAGGATAACACACGTTAGGTCTAGGTTAGGTCTGGGATTTGCCCTCATCAGGCTCATACTTTCGCGTGTTTCACATACTTGTTGAACAGATACTAGGTTTTTTCTGGTTTGGATCACGTAGTAATGTGGAACCACACTGAAACAGTCAATTAAACATGGTCTTGATAAATATTTTATAGGATAACGCAAGTTATGTCTGGGATAGATCTGGGATTTGGCCTCATCAGGCTCATACTTTCGCGTTTTTCACATACTTGTTGAACAGATACTGGATTTCTTCTGGTTTGGATCACGTAGTATTGTGGTACCACACTTAAACAGTCAATTAATCCTGGTTTCGATCAATATTTTAGAGGATAACGCAAGTTAGGTCTGGGATAGGTCTGGGATTTGCCCTCATCAGGCTCATACTTTCGCGTTTTTCACATACTTGTTGAACAGATACTAGGTTTTTTCTGGTTTGGATCACGTAGTAATGTGGAACCACACTGAAACAGTCAATTAAACATGGTCTTGATAGATATTTTATAGGATAACGCAAGTTATGTCTGGGATAGATCTGGGATTTGCCCTCATCAGGCTCATACTTTCGCGTTTTTCACATACTTGTTGAACAGATTTTGGGTTTCGTCTGCTTTGGATCACGTAGCAAAATGGTACCACACTAAAACAGTCAATTAAACCTGGTTTCCGTCAATATTTTAGAGGATAACACATGTTAGGTCTAGGTTAGGTCTAGGATTTGCCCACATCAGTCTCATACTTTCGCAGTTTTAACATACATGTAAACCTGATCGATCGTTTTTTCTGCTTTGGATCACGTAGTAATGTGGTACCACACTGAAACAGTCAATTAAACATGGTCTTGATAAATATTTCAGAGGATAACGCATGTTAGGTCTGGGCTAGGTCTAGGATTTGCCCTCATCAGGCTCATACTTTCGCATATTTCTCATTCTTGTGGGCTAGAACCTGGGCTTTTTCTGGATTGGGTCACGTAGTAATGTGGTACCACACTGAAACAGTCAATTAATCCTGGTTACGATCAATATTTTAGAGGATAACGAACTTTAGGACTAGGTTAGGCCAGGAATTTCTTCTCATCAGACTCATACTTTCGCATTCATCACATACTTCTTGAACAGATCCTGGGATTTTTCTGGTTTGGATCAGGTAGTAATGTGGTACCACACTGAAACAGTCCATTAAACCTGATTTCGATCAATGTTTTAGAGGATAGCGCACGTTAGGTCTGGGTTAGGTCTAGGATTTGCCCTCATCAGGCACATACTTTCGCGTTTTTCACATACTTGTTGAAGAGATCCTGGCCTTTTTCTGGTTTGGATCACGTAGTAATGTGGTACCACACTGAAACCGTCAATTAATCCTGGTTACGATTAATATTTTAGAGGATAACGCACGTTAGGACTAGGTTAGGCCAGGTATTTTCCCTCATCAGACTCGTACTTTTGCATTCTTCACATACTTGTTGAACATATCCTGGGTTTTTTGTGGTTCGGATCACGTAGTAATGTGGTACCACACTGAAACTGTCAATTAAACCTGGTTTCGATTAATATTTTAGTGGATAACGCATGTTAGGTCTAGGTTAGGCCTGGGATTTTCCCTCATCAGGCTCATACTTTCGCATTCTTCAGATACTTGTTGAACTGATCCTGGGCTTTTCTGGATTGGATCACGTAGTAATGTGGTACCACACTGAAACTGTCAATTAAACCTGGTTTCCGTCAATATTTTACAGGATAACACATGTTAGATCTAGGTTAGGTCTAGGATTTGCCCTGATCAGCTTCATACTTTCGCATTCTCCACATACTTCTTGAACAGATCCTGGTTTTTTTCTGGGTTCGATCACGTAGTAATGTTGTACCACGCTGAAACAGACCATTAAACCTGATTTCGATTAATATTTTGGAGGATAACACACGTTAGGTCTAGGTTAGGTGGGGATTTGCCTTCATTAGGGTCATACTTTCGCAGTTTTAACATACATGTAAACCTGATCGATCGTTTTTTCTGCTTTGGATCACGTAGTAATGTGGTACCACACTGAAACAGACCATTAAACCTGATTTCGATTAATATTTTAGAGGATAACACATGTTAAGTCTAGGTTAGGTCTGGGATTTGCCCTCATCAGGGTCATACTTTCGCAGTTTTAACATACATGTAAACCTGATCGATCGTTTTTTCTGCTTTGGATCACGTAGTAATGTGGTACCACACTGAAACAGTCAATTAATCCTGGTTACGATCAATATTTTAGAGGATAACGAACTTTAGGACTAGGTTAGGCCAGGAATTTCCCCTCATCAGACTCATACTTTCGCATTCTTCACATACTTCTTGAACAGATCCTAGGTTTTTTCTGGTTTGGATCAGGTAGTAATGTGGTACCACACTGAGACAGTCCATTAAACCTGATTTCGATCAATGTTTTAGAGGATAACGCACGTTAGGTCTGTGTTAGGTCTAGGATTTGCCCTCATCAGGCACATACTTTCGTGTTTTTCACATACTTGTTGAAGAGATCCTGGGCTTTTTCTGGTTTGGATCACGTAGTAATGTGGTACCACACTGAAACAGTCAATTAATCCTGGTTACGATCAATATTTTAGAGGATAACGAACTTTAGGACTAGGTTAGGCCAGGAATTTCCCCTGATCAGACTCATACTTTCGCATTCTTCACATACTTCTTGAACAGACCCTGGGCCTTTTCTGGTTTGGATCACGTAGTAATGTGGTACCACACTGAAACCGTCAATTAATCCTGGTTACGATTAATATTTTAGAGGATAACGCACGTTAGGACTAGGTTAGGCCAGGTATTTTCCCTCATCAGACTCGTACTTTTGCATTCTTCACATACTTGTTGAACATATCCTGGGTTTTTTCTGGTTTGGATCACGTAGTAATGTGGTACCACACTGAAACTGTCAACAAAACCTGGTTTCGATTAATATTTTAGTGGATAACGCATGTTAGGTCTAGGTTAGGCCTGGGATTTTCCCTCATCAGGCTCATACTTTCGCATTCTTCAGATACTTGTTGAACTGATCCTGGGCTTTTCTGGATTGGATCACGTAGTAATGTGGTACCACACTGAAACTGTCAATTAAACCTGGTTTCCGTCAATATTTTACAGGATAACACATGTTAGATCTACGTTAGGTCTAGGATTTGCCCTGATCAGCTTCATACTTTCGCATTCTCCACATACTTCTTGAACAGATCCTGGTTTTTTTCTGGGTTCGATCACGTAGTAATGTGGTACCACGCTGAAACAGACCATTAAACCTGATTTCGATTAATATTTTGGAGGATAACACACGTTAGGTCTAGGTTAGGTGGGGATTTGCCCTCATCAGGGTCATACCTTCGCAGTTTTAACATACATGTAAACCTGATCGATCGTTTTTTCTGCTTTGGATCACGTAGTAATGTGGTACCACACTGAAACAGACCATTAAACCTGATTTCGATTAATATTTTGGAGGATAACACACGTTAGGTCTAGGTTAGGTGGGGATTTGCCCTCATCAGGGTCATACTTTCGCAGTTTTAACATACATGTAAACCTGATCGAGGGTTTTTTCTGCATTGCATCACGTAGTAATGTGGTACCACACTAAAACTGTCCATTAAAACTGGATTCGATCAATATTTTATAGGATAACGCAAGTTATGTCTGGGATAGGTCTGAGATTTGCCCTCATCAGGCTCATACTTTCGCGTTTTTCACATACTTGTTGAACAGATCCTGGGTTTTTTCTGGTTTGGATCACGTAGTAATGTGGAACCACACTGAAACAGTAAATTAAACATGGTCTTGATAAATATTTTAGAGGATAACGCGTGTTAGGTCTGGGTTAGGTCTAGCATTTGCCCTCATCAGGCTCATACTTTCGCATATTTCTCATACTTGTTGGCCAGAGCCTATGCTTCCACTGGTTTGGATCACGTAGTAATGTGGTACCACACTGAAACAGTCAATTAAACCTGGTCTTGATAAATATTTTAGAGGATAACGCGTGTTAGGTCTGGGTTAGGTCTAGGATTTGCCCACATCAGGCTCATACTTTCGCATATTTCTCATACTTGTTTGCTAGATCCTGGGCCTTTTCTGGATTGGATCACGTTGTAATGTTGTACCACACTGAAACTGTCATTTAAACGTGGTTTCCGTCAATATTTTAGAGGATAACACATGTTAGGTCTAGGTTAGGTCTAGGATTTGCCCGCATCAGTCTCATACTTTCGCATTCTTCACATACTTGTTGAACAGATCCTGGGTTTTTTCTGGTTTGGATCACGTAGCAATGTGGTACCACACTGAAACAGTCAATTAAACCTGGTCTCGATCAATATTTTAGAGGATAACGCAAGTTAGGTCTGGGATAGGTCTGGGATTTGCCCTCATCAGGGTCATATTTTCGCATTTTTCACATACTTGTTGAACAGATCCTGGTTTTTTTCTGGTTTGGATCACGTAGTAATGTGGTACCACACTGAAACAGTCGATTAAACCTGGTATCGATCAATATTTTTGAGGATAACGCATGTTAGGTCTAGGTTAGGCCTGGGATTTTCCCTCATCAGACTCATACTTTCGCATTCTTCACATACTTGTTGAACAGATACTAGGTTTTTTCTGGTTTGGATCACGTAGTAATGTGGAACCACACTGAAACAGTCAATTAAACATGGTCTTGATAAATATTTTAGAGGATAACGCAAGTTAGGTCTGGGATAGGTCTGGGATTTGCCCTCATCAGGGTCATATTTTCGCATTTTTCACATACTTGTAGAGCAGATCCTGGTTTTTTTCTGGTTTGTATCACGTAGTAATGTGGTACCACACTGAAACAGTCGATTAAACCTGGTTTCGATCAATATTTTTGAGAATAACACATGTTAGGTCTAGGTTAGGCCTGGGATTTTCCCTCATCAGGCTCATACTTTCGCATTCTTCAGATACTTGTTGAGCTGATCCTGGGTTTTTTCTGGTTTGGATCACGTAGTAATGTGGAACCACGCTGAAACAGACCATTAAACCTGATTTCGATTAATATTTTGGAGGATAACACACGTTAGGTCTAGGTTAGGTAGGGATTTGCCCTCATCAGGGTCATACTTTCGCAGTTTTAACATACATGTAAACCTGATCGATCGTTTTTTCTGCTTTGGATCACGTAGTAATGTGGTACCACACTGAAACAGACCATTAAAACTGGATTCGATCAATATTTTATAGGATAACGCAAGTTATGTCTGGGATAGGTCTGGGATTTGCCCTCATCAGGCTCATACTTTCGCGTTTTTCACATACTTGTTGAACAGATACTAGGTTTTTTCTGGTTTGGATCACGTAGTAATGTGGAACCACACTGAAACAGTCAATTAAACATGGTCTTGATAAATATTTTATAGGATAACGCAAGTTATGTCTGGGATAGATCTGGGGTTTGCCCTCATCAGGCTCATACTTTCGCGTTTTTCACATACCTGTTGGACATATTCTGGGTTTCTTCTGGTTTGGATCACGTAGTAATGTGGTACCACACTAAAACTGTCCATTAAAACTGGATTCGATCATTATTTTATAGGATAACGCAAGTTATGTCTGGGATAGGTCTGGGATTTGCCCTCATCAGGCTCATACTTTCGCGTTTTTCACATACTTGTTGAACAGATACTAGGTTTTTTCTGGTTTGGATCACGTAGTAATGTGGAACCACACTGAAACAGTCAATTAAACATGGTCTTGATAAATATTTTATAGGATAACGCAAGTTATGTCTGGGATAGATCTGGGGTTTGCCCTCATCAGGCTCATACTTTCGCGTTTTTCACATACCTGTTGGACAGATTCTGGGTTTCTTCTGGTTTGGATCACGTAGTAATGTGGTACCACACTAAAACTGTCCATTAAAACTGGATTCGATCATTATTTTATAGGATAACGCAAGTTATGTCTGGGATAGGTCTGGGATTTTCCCTCATCAGGCTCATACTTTCGCATTCTTCAGATACTTGTTGAACTGATCCTGGGCTTTTCTGGATTGGATCACGTAGTAATGTGGTACCACACTGAAACTGTCAATTAAACCTGGTTTCCGTCAATATTTTACAGGATAACACATGTTAGATCTACGTTAGGTCTAGGATTTGCCCTGATCAGCTTCATACTTTCGCATTCTCCACATACTTCTTGAACAGATCCTGGTTTTTTTCTGGGTTCGATCACGTAGTAATGTGGTACCACGCTGAAACAGACCATTAAACCTGATTTCGATTAATATTTTGGAGGATAACACACGTTAGGTCTAGGTTAGGTGGGGATTTGCCCTCATCAGGGTCATACCTTCGCAGTTTTAACATACATGTAAACCTGATCGATCGTTTTTTCTGCTTTGGATCACGTAGTAATGTGGTACCACACTGAAACAGACCATTAAACCTGATTTCGATTAATATTTTGGAGGATAACACACGTTAGGTCTAGGTTAGGTGGGGATTTGCCCTCATCAGGGTCATACTTTCGCAGTTTTAACATACATGTAAACCTGATCGAGGGTTTTTTCTGCATTGCATCACGTAGTAATGTGGTACCACACTAAAACTGTCCATTAAAACTGGATTCGATCAATATTTTATAGGATAACGCAAGTTATGTCTGGGATAGGTCTGGGATTTTCCCTCATCAGACTCATACTTTCGCATTCTTCACATACTTGTTGAACAGATACTAGGTTTTTTCTGGTTTGGATCACGTAGTAATGTGGAACCACACTGAAACAGTCAATTAAACATGGTCTTGATAAATATTTTAGAGGATAACGCAAGTTAGGTCTGGGATAGGTCTGGGATTTGCCCTCATCAGGGTCATATTTTCGCATTTTTCACATACTTGTAGAGCAGATCCTGGTTTTTTTCTGGTTTGTATCACGTAGTAATGTGGTACCACACTGAAACAGTCGATTAAACCTGGTTTCGATCAATATTTTTGAGAGTAACGCATGTTAGGTCTAGGTTAGGCCTGGGATTTTCCCTCATCAGGCTCATACTTTCGCATTCTTCAGATACTTGTTGAGCTGATCCTGGGTTTTTTCTGGTTTGGATCACGTAGTAATGTGGAACCACGCTGAAACAGACCATTAAACCTGATTTCGATTAATATTTTGGAGGATAACACACGTTAGGTCTAGGTTAGGTAGGGATTTGCCCTCATCAGGGTCATACTTTCGCAGTTTTAACATACATGTAAACCTGATCGATCGTTTTTTCTGCTTTGGATCACGTAGTAATGTGGTACCACACTGAAACAGACCATTAAAACTGGATTCGATCAATATTTTATAGGATAACGCAAGTTATGTCTGGGATAGGTCTGGGATTTGCCCTCATCAGGCTCATACTTTCGCGTTTTTCACATACTTGTTGAACAGATACTAGGTTTTTTCTGGTTTGGATCACGTAGTAATGTGGAACCACACTGAAACAGTCAATTAAACATGGTCTTGATAAATATTTTATAGGATAACGCAAGTTATGTCTGGGATAGATCTGGGGTTTGCCCTCATCAGGCTCATACTTTCGCGTTTTTCACATACCTGTTGGACATATTCTGGGTTTCTTCTGGTTTGGATCACGTAGTAATGTGGTACCACACTAAAACTGTCCATTAAAACTGGATTCGATCATTATTTTATAGGATGACGCAAGTTATGTCTGGGATAGGTCTGGGATTTGCCCTCATCAGGCTCATACTTTCGCGTTTTTCACATACTTGTTGAACAGATACTAGGTTTTTTCTGGTTTGGATCACGTAGTAATGTGGAACCACACTGAAACAGTCAATTAAACATGGTCTTGATAAATATTTTATAGGATAACGCAAGTTATGTCTGGGATAGATCTGGGGTTTGCCCTCATCAGGCTCATACTTTCGCGTTTTTCACATACCTGTTGGACAGATTCTGGGTTTCTTCTGGTTTGGATCACGTAGTAATGTGGTACCACACTAAAACTGTCCATTAAAACTGGATTCGATCATTATTTTATAGGATAACGCAAGTTATGTCTGGGATAGGTCTGGGATTTGCCCTCATCAGGCTCATACTTTCGCGTTTTTCACATACTTGTTGAACAGATACTAGGTTTTTTCTGGTTTGGATCACGTAGTAATGTGGAACCACACTGAAACAGTCAATTAAACATGGTCTTGATAAATATTTTATAGGATAACGCACGTTATGTATGGGATAGATCTGGGATTTGCCCTCATCAGGCTCATACTTTCGCGTTTTTCACATACTTGTCGAACAGATTCTGGGTTTCTACTGGTTTGGATCACGTAGCAATGTGGTACCACACTGAAACAGTCAATTAAACCTTGTTTCGATCAATATTTTAGAGGATAACGCAAGTTAGGTCTGGGATAGGTCTGGGATTTGCCCTCATCAGGGTCATATTTTCGCATTTTTCACATACTTGTTGAACAGATCCTGGTTTTTTTCTGGTTTGGATCAGGTAGTAATGTGGTACCACACTGAAACAGTCCATTAAACCTGATTTCGATCAATGTTTTAGAGGATAACGCAAGTTAGGTCTGGGATAGGTCTGGGACTTGCCCTCATCAGGGTCATATTTTCGCATTCTTCACATGCTTGTTGAAGAAATCCCTGGCTTTTTCTGGTTTGGATCACGTACTAATGTGGTACCACACTGAAACAGTCCATTAAACTTGGTTTCGATCAATATTTTAGAGGATAACGCATGTTAGGTCTAGCTTAGGCCAGGGATTTGCCCTCATCAGGGTCATCCTTTCGCAGTTTTAACATACATATTGACCTGAGCGAGGGTTTTTTCTGCTTTGGATCACGTAGCAAAGTGGTACCACACTAAAACAGTCAATTAAACCTGGTTTCGATAAATATTTTAGAGGATAACGCATGTTAGGTCTAGGTTAGGCCTAGAATTTCCCCTCATCAGACTCATACTTTCGCATTCTTCACATACTTCTTGAACAGATCCTGGGTTTTTTCTGGTTTGGATCAGGTAGTAATGTGGTACCACACTGAAACAGTCCATTAAACCTGATTTCGATTAATATTTTAGAGGATAACGCACGTTAGGATTAGGTTAGGCCAGGTATTTTCCCTCATCAGACTCGTACTTTTGCATTCTTCACATACTTGTTGAACACATCCTGGGTTTTTTCTGGTTTGGATCACGTAGTAATGTGGTACCACACTGAAACAGGCCATTAAACCTGATTTCGATTAATTTGTTAGAGGATAACGCACGTTAGGTCAGGGTTAGGTCTGGGATTTGCCCTCATCAGGGTCATACTTTCGCAGTCTTAACATACACGTTGACCTAATCGAGGGTTTTTTCAGCATTGGATCACGTAGTAAAGTGGTACCACACTAAAACTGTCCATTAAAACTGGATTCGATCAATATTTTATAGGATAACGCAAGTTATGTCTGGGATAGGTCTGGGATTTGCCCTCCTCAGGCGCATACTTTCACGTTTTTCAGATACTTGTTGAACAGATACTAGATTTTTTCTGGTTTGGATCACGTAGTAATGTGGAACCACGCTGAAACAGACCATTAAACCTGATTTCGATTAATATTTTGGAGGATAACACACGTTAGGTCTAGGTTAGGTAGGGATTTGCCCTCATCAGGGTCATACTTTCGCAGTTTTAACATACATGTAAACCTGATCGATCGTGTTTTCTGCTTTGGATCACGTAATAATGTGGTACCACACTGAAACAGACCATTAAAACTGGATTCGATCAATATTTTATAGGATAACGCAAGTTATGTCTGGGATAGGTCTGGGATTTGCCCTCATCAGGCTCATACTTTCACGTTTTTCACATACTTGTTGAACAGATTCTGGGTTTCTTCTGGTTTGGATCACGTAGTAATGTGGTACCACACTAAAACTGTCCATTAAAACTGGATTCGATCAATATTTTATAGGATAACGCAAGTTATGTCTGGGATAGGTCTGGGATTTGCCCTCATCAGGCTCATACTTTCACGTTTTTCACATACTTGTTGAACAGATACTAGGTCTTTTCTGGTTTGGATCATGTAGTAATGTGGAACCACACTGAAACAGTCAATTAAACATGGTCTTGATAAATATTTTATAGGATAACGCAAGTTATGTCTGGGATAGATCTGGGATTTGCCCTCATCAGGCTCATACTTTCGCGTTTTTCACATACTTGTTGAACAGATTCTGGGTTTCTTCTGGTTTGGATCACGTAGTAATGTGGTACCACACTGAAACAGTCAATTAAACCTGGTTTCGATCAATATTTTAGAGGATAACGCAAGTTAGGTCTAGCTTAGGCCAGGGATTTGCCCTGATCAGGGTCATCCTTTCGCAGTTTTAACATACATATTGACCTGAGCGAGGGTTTTTTCTGCTTTGGATCACGTAGCAAAGTGGTACCACACTAAAACAGTCAATTAAACCTGGTTTCGATAAATATTTTATAGGATAACGCAAGTTATGTCTGGGATAGATCTGGGATTTGCCCTCATCAGGCTCATACTTTCGCGTTTTTCACATACTTGTTGAACAGATTCTGGGTTTCTTCTGGTTTGGATCACGTAGTAATGTGGTACCACACTGAAACTGTCAATTAAACCTGGTTTCCGTCAATATTTTACAAGATAACACATGTTAGATCTAGGTTAGGTCTAGGATTTGCCCTGATCAGCTTCATACTTTCGCATTCTTCACATACTTCTTGAACAGATCCTGGGTTTTTTCTGGTTTGGATCAGGTAGTAATGTGGTACCACACTGAAACAGTCCATTAAACCTGACTCCGATTAATATTTTAGAGGATAACGCAAGTTTGGTCTGGGATAGGTCAGGGATTTGCCCTCATCAGGGTCATACTTTCGCAGTTTTAACATACATGTTGACCTGATCGCGGGGTTTCTTCTGCATTGCATCACGTAGTAATGTGGTACCACACTAAAACCGTCCATTAACACTGGATGCGATCAATATTTTATAGGATAACGCAAGTTATGTCTGGGATATGTCTGGGATTTGCTCTCATCAGGCTCATACTTTCGCGTTTTTCACATACTTGTTGAACATATCCTGGGTTTTTTCTGGTTTGGATCACGTAGTATTGTGGAACCACACTGAAACAGTAAGTTAAACATGGTCTTGATAAATATTTTAGAGGATAACGCAAGTTAGGTCTGGGATAGGTCTGGGATTTGCCGTCATCAGTGTCATATTTTCGCATTTTTCACATACTTGTTGAACATATCCTGGGATTTTTTCTGGTTTGGATCACAAAGTAATGTGGTACCACACTGAAACAGTGAATTAAACCTGGTCTTGATAAATATTTTAGCGGATAACGCGTGTTAGGTCTGGGTTAGGTCTAGGATTTGCCCTCATCAGGCTCATACTTTCGCATATTTCTCATACTTGTTGGCCAGATCCTAGGCTTCCACTGGTTTGGATCACGTAGTAATGTGGTACCACACTGGAACAGTCAATTAAACCTGGTCTTGATAAATATTTTAGAGGATAACGCGTGTTAGGTCTGGGTTAGGTCTAGGATTTGCCCACATCAGGCTCATACTTTCGCATATTTCTCATACTTGTTTGCTAGATCCTGGGCCTTTTCTGGATTGGATCACGTTGTAATGTTGTACCACACTGAAACTGTCATTTAAACGTGGTTTCCGTCAATATTTTAGAGGATAACACATGTTAGGTCTAGGTTAGGTCTAGGATTTGCCCTCATCAGTCTCATACTTTCGCATTCTTCACATAATTTTTGAACAGATCCTGGGTTTTTTCTTGTTTCGATCACGTAGTAATGTGGTACCACACTGAAACAGACAATTAAACATGGTCTTGATAAATATTTTATAGGATAACGCAAGTTATGTCTGGGATAGATCTGGGATTTGCCCTCATCAGGCTCATACTTTCGCATTTTTCACATACTTGTTGAACAGATCCTGGGTTTCTTCTGGTTTGGATCACGTAGTAGTGTGGTACCACATTGAAACAGTCAATTAAACCTGGTTTCGATCAATATTTTAGAGGATAACGCAAGTTAGGTCTGGGATAGGTCTGGGATTTGCCCTCATCAGGGTCATATTTTCGCATTTTTCACATACTTGTTGAACAGATCCTGGTTTTTTTCTGGTTTGTATCACGTAGTAATGTGGTACCACACTGAAACAGTCGATTAAACCTGGTTTCGATCAATATTTTTGAGGATAACGCATGTTAGGTCTAGGTTAGGCCTGGGATTTTCCCTCATCAGGCTCATACTTTCGCATTCTTCAGATACTTGTTGAGCTGATCCTGGGTTTCTTCTGGTTTGGATCACGTTGTAATGTTGTACCACACTGAAACTGTCATTTAAACGTGGTTTCCGTCAATATTTTAGAGGATAACCCATGTTATGTCTAGGTTAGGTCTAGGATTTGCCCTCATCAGTCTCATACTTTCGCATTCTTCACATAATTCTTGAACAGATCCTGGGTTTTTTCTTGTTTCGATCACGTAGTAATGTGGTACCACGCTGAAACAGGCCATTAAACCTGGTTTCGATTAATATTTTAGAGGATAACACATGTTAAGTCTAGGTTAGGTCTGGGATTTGCCCTCATCAGGGCCATACTTTCGCAGTTTTAACATACATGTAAACCTGATCGATCGTTTTTTCTGCTTTGGATCACGTAGTAATGTGGTACCACACTGAAACAGTCAATTAAACATGGTCTTGATAAATACTTCAGAGGATAACGCGTGTTAGGTCTGGGCTAGGTCTAGGATTTGCCCTCATCAGGCTCATACTTTCGCATATTTCTCGTTCTTGTGGGCTAGAACCTGGGCTTTTTCTGGATTGGATCACGTAGTACTGTGGTACCACACTGAAACAGTCAATTAATCCTGGTTACGATCAATATTTTAGAGGATAACGAACTTTAGGACTAGGTTAGGCCAGGAATTTCCCCTCATCAGACTCATACTTTCGCATTCTTCACATACATCTTGAACAGATCCTGGGTTTTTTCAGGTTTGGATCAGGTAGTAATGTGGTACCACACTGAAACAGTCCATTAAACCTGATTTCGATCAATGTTTTAGAGGATAACGCAAGTTAGGTCTGGGATAGGTCTGGGACTTGCCCTCATCAGGGTCATATTTTCGCATTCTTCACATGCTTGTTGAAGAAATCCCTGGCTTTTTCTGGTTTGGATCACGTACTAATGTGGTACCACACTGAAACAGTCCATTAAACTTGGTTTCGATCAATATTTTAGAGGATAACGCATGTTAGGTCTAGCTTAGGCCAGGGATTTGCCCTCATCAGGGTCATCCTTTCGCAGTTTTAACATACATATTGACCTGAGCGAGGGTGTTTTCTGCTTTGGATCACGTAGCAAAGTGGTACCACACTAAAACAGTCAATTAAACCTGGTTTCGATAAATATTTTAGAGGATAACGCATGTTAGGTCTAGGTTAGGCCTAGAATTTCCCCTCATCAGACTCATACTTACGCATTCTTCACATACTTCTTGAACAGATCCTGGGGTTTTTCTGGTTTGGATCAGGTAGTAATGTGGTACCACACTGAAACAGTCCATTAAACCTGATTTCGATTAATATTTCAGAGGATAACGCACGTTAGGACTAGGTTAGGCCAGGTATTTTCCCTCATCAGACTCGTACTTTTGCATTCTTCACATACTTGTTGAACACATCCTGGGTTTTTTCTGGTTTGGATCACGTTGTAATGATGTACCACACTGAAACTGTCATTTAAACGTGGTTTCCGTCAATATTTTAGAGGATAACACATGTTAGGTCTAAGTTAGGTCTAGGATTTGCCCTCATCAGTCTCATACTTTCGCATTCTTCACATAATTCTTGAACAGATCCTGGGTTTTTTCTTGTTTCGATCGCGTAGTAATGTGGTACCACACTGAAACAGGCCATTAAACCTGATTTCGATTAATATATTAGAGGATAACACACGTTAGGACTAGGTTAGGCCAGGTATTTTCCCTCATCAGACTCGTACTTTTGCATTCTTCACATACTTGTTGAACAGATACTAGGTTTTTTCTGGTTTGGATCACGTAGTAATGTGGAACCACACTGAAACAGTCAATTAAACATGGTCTTGATAAATATTTTATAGGATAATGCAAGTTATGTCTGGGATAGATCTGGGATTTGCCCTCATCAGGCTCATACTTTCGCGTTTTTCACATACCTGTTGGACAGATTCTGGGTTTCTTCTGGTTTGGATCACGTAGTAATGTGGTACCACACTAAAACTGTCCATTAAAACTGGATTCGATCAATATTTTATAGGATAACGCAAGTTATGTCTGGGATAGGTCTGGGATTTGCCCTCATCAGGCTCATACTTTCGCGTTTTTCACATACTTGTTGCACAGATACTAGGTTTTTTCTGGTTTGGATCACGTAGAAATGTGGAACCACACTGAAACAGTCAATTAAACATGGTCTTGATAAATATTTTATAGGATAACGCACGTTATGTCTGGGATAGATCTGGGATTTGCCCTCATCAGGCTCATACTTTCGCGTTTTTCACATACTTGTTGAACAGATTCTGGGTTTCTACTGGTTTGGATCACGTAGCAATGTGGTACCACACTGAAACAGTCAATTAAACCTGGTTTCCGTCAATATTTTACAGGGTAACACATGTTAGATCTAGGTTAGGTCTAGGATTTGCCCTGATCAGCTTCATACTTTCGCATTCTTCACATACTTCTTGAACAGATCCTGGGTTTTTTCTGGTTTGGATCAGGTAGTAATGTGGTACCACACTGAAACAGTCCATTAAACCTGATTTCGATTAATATTTTAGAGGATAACGCAAGTTTGGTCTGCGATAGGTCAGGGATTTGCCCTCATCAGGGTCATACTTTCGCAGTTTTAACATACATGTTGACCTGATCGAGGGTTTCTTCCGCATTGCATCACGTAGTAATGTGGTACCACACGAAAACTGTCCATTAACACTGGATTCGATCAATATTTTATAGGATAACGCAAGTTATGTCTGGGATATGTCTGGGATTTGCTCTCATCAGGCTCATACTTTCGCGTTTTTCACATACTTGTTGAACATATCCTGGGTTTTTTCTGGTTTGGATCACGTAGTAATGTGGAACCACACTGAAACAGTAAATTAAACATGGTCTTGATAAATATTTTAGAGCATAACGCAAGTTAGGTCTGGGATAGGTCTGGGATTTGCCCTCATCAGTGTCATATTTTCGCATTTTTCACATACTTGTTGAACAGATCCTGGGATTTTTTCTGGTTTGGATCACGTAGTAATGTGGTACCACACTGAAACAGTGAATTAAACCTGGTCTTGATAAATATTTTAGAGGATAACGTGTGTTAGGTCTGGGTTAGGTCTAGGATTTGCCCTCATCAGGCTCATACTTTCGCATATTTCTCATACTTGTTGGCCAGATCCTAGGCTTCCACTGGTTTGGATCACGTAGTAATGTGGTACCACACTGAAACAGTCAATTAAACCTGGTCTTGATAAATATTTTAGAGGATAACGCGTGTTAGGTCTGGGTTAGGTCTAGGATTTGCCCACATCAGGCTCATACTTTCGCATATTTCTCATACTTGTTTGCTAGATCCTGGGCCTTTTCTGGATTGGATCACGTTGTAATGTTGTACCACACTGAAACTGTCATTTAAACGTGGTTTCCGTTAATATTTTAGAGGATAACACATGTTAGGTCTATGTTAGGTCTAGGATTTGCCCTCATCAGTCTCATGCTTTCGCATTCTTCACATAATTCTTGAACAGATCCTGGGTTTTTTCTTGTTTCGATCACGTTGTAATGTGGTACCACACTGAAACAGGCAATTAAACCTGATTTCGATTAATATGTTAGAGGATAACACACGTTAGGTCTAGGTTATGTCTGGGATTTGCCCTCATCAGGCTCATACTTTCGCGTTTTTCACATACTTGTTGAACAGATACTAGGTTTTTTCTGGTTTGGATCACGTAGTAATGAGGAACCACACTGAAACAGTCAATTAAACATGGTCTTGATAAATATTTTATAGGATAACGCAAGTTATGTCTGGGAGAGATCTGGGATTTGCCCTCATCAGGCTCATACTTTCGCGTTTTTCACATACTTGTTGAACAGATCCTGGGTTTCTTCTAGTTTGGATCACGTAGTAATGTGGTACCACACTGAAACAGTAAATTAAACATGGTCTTGATAAATATTTTAGAGCATAACGCATGTTAGGTCTGGGCTAGGTCTAGGATTTGCCCTCATCAGGCTCATACTTTCGCATATTTCTCATTCTTGTGGGCTAGAACCTGGGCTTTTTCTGGATTGGATCACGTAGTACTGTGGTACCACACTGAAACAGTCAATTAATCCTGGTTACGATCAATATTTTAGAGGATAACGCATGTTAGGACTAGGTTAGGCCAGGAATTTCCCCTCATCAGACTCATACTTTCGCATTCTTCACATACTTCTTGAACAGATCCTGGGTTTTTTCTGGTTTGGATCAGGTAGTAATGTGGTACCACACTGAAACAGTCCATTAAAACTGGATTCGATCAATATTTTATAGGATAACGCAAGTTATGTCTGGGATAGGTCTGGGATTTGCCCTCATCAGGCTCATACTTTCGCGTTTTTCAGATACTTGTTGAACAGATACTAGGTTTTTTCTGGTTTGGATCACGTAGTAATGTGGAACCACGCTGAAACAGACCATTAAACCTGATTTCGATTAATATTTTGGAGGATAACACACGTTAGGTCTAGGTTAGGTAGGGATTTGCCCTCATCCGGGTCATACTTTCGCGTTTTTCACATACTTGTTGCACAGATACTAGGTTTTTTCTGGTTTGGATCACGTAGTAATGTGGAACCACACTGAAACAGTCAATTAAACATGGTCTTGATAAATATTTTATAGGATAACGCACGTTATGTCTGGGATAGATCTGGGATTTGCCCTCATCAGGCTCATACTTTCGCGTTTTTCACATACTTGTTGAACTGATCCTGGGCTTTTCTGGATTGGATCACGTAGTAATGTGGTACCACACTGAAACTGTCAATTAAACCTGGTTTCCGTCAATATTTTACAGGATAACACATGTTAGATCTAGGTTAGGTCTAGGATTTGCCCTGATCAACTTCATACTTTCGCATTCTTCACATAATTCTTCAACAGATCCTGGGATTTTTTCTGGTTTGGATCACGTAGTAATGTGGTACCACACTGAAACAGTCCATTAAACCTGATTTCGATCAATGTTTTAGAGGATAACGCAAGTTAGGTCTGGGATAGGACTGGGACTTGCCCTCATCAGGGTCATCCTTTCGTAGTTTTAACATACATATTGACCTGAGCGAGGGTTTTTTCTGCTTTGGATCACGTAGCAAAGTGGTACCACACTAAAACTGTCCATTAAAACTGGATTCGATCAATATTTTATAGGATAGCGCAAGTTATGTCTGAGATAGGTCTGGGATTTGCCCTCATCAGGCTCATACTTTCGCGGTTTTCACATACTTGTTGAACAGATACTAGGTTTTTTCTTGTTTGGATCACGTAGTAATGTGGAACCACACTGAAACAGTCAATTAAACATGGTCTTGATAAATATTTTATAGGATAACGCAAGTTATGTCTGGGATAGATCTGGGATTTGCCCTCATCAGGCTCATACTTTCGCGTTTTTCACATACTTGTTGAACAGATTCTGGGTTTCTTCTGGTTTGGATCACGTAGTAATGTGGTACCACACTGAAACAGCCAATTAAACCTGGTTTCGATCAATATTTTAGAGGATAACGCAAGTTAGGTCTAGCTTAGGCCAGGGATTTGCCCTCATACAGGTCATCCTTTCGCAGTTTTAACATACATATTGACCTGAGCGAGGGTTTTTTCTGCTTTGGATCACGTAGCAAAGTGGTACCACACTAAAACAGTCAATTAAACCTGGTTTCGATAAATATTTTAGAGGATAACGCATGTTAGGTCTAGGTTAGGCATAGAATTTCCCCTCATCAGACTCATACTTTCGCATTCTTCACATACTTCTTGAACAGATCCTGGGTTTTTTCTGGTTTGGATCAGGCAGTAATGTGGTACCACACTGAAACAGTCCATTAAACCTGATTTCGATTAATATTTTAGAGGATAACGCAAGTTTGGTCTGGGATAGGTCAGGGATTTGCCCTCATCAGGGTCATACTTTCGCAGTTTTAACATACATGTTGACCTGATCGATCGTGTTTTCTGCATTGGATCACGTAATAATGTGGTACCACACTAAAACTGTCCATTAACACTGGATTCGATCAATATTTTATAGGATAACGCAAGCTATGTCTGGGATATGTCTGGGATTTGCTCTCATCAGGCTCATACTTTCGCGTTTTTCACATACTTGTTGAACATATCCTGGGTTTTTTCTGGTTTGGATCACGTAGTAATGTGGAACCACACTGAAACAGTAAACTAAACATGGTCTTGATAAATATTTTAGAGGATAACGCAAGTTAGGTCTGGGATAGGTCTGAGACTTGCCCTCACCAGTGTCATATTTTCGCATTTTTCACATACTTGTTGAACAGATCCTGGGATTTTTTCTGGTTTGGATCACGTAGTAATGTGGTACCACACTGAAACTGTGAATTAAACCTGGTCTTGATAAATATTTTAGAGGATTACGCGTGTTAGGTCTGGGTTAGGTCTAGGATTTGCCCTCATCAGGCTCATACTTTCGCATATTTCTCATACTTGTTGGCCAGATCCTAGGCTTCCACTGGTTTGGGTCACGTAGTGATGTGGTACCACACTGAAACAGTCAATTAAACCTGGTCTTGGTAAATATTTTAGAGGATAACGCGTGTTAGGTCTGGGTTAGGTCTAGGATTTGCCCACATCAGGCTCATACTTTCGCATATTTCTCATACTTGTTTGCTAGATCCTGGGCCTTTTCTGGATTGGATCACGTTGTAATGTTGTGCCACACTGAAACTGTCATTTAAACGTGGTTTCCGTCAATATTTTAGAGGATAACACATGTTAGGTCTAGGTTAGGTCTAGGATTTGCCTTCATCAGTCTCATACTTTCGCATTCTTCACATAATTCTTGAACAGATCCTGGGTTTTTTCTTGTTTCGATCACGTAGTAATGTGGTACCACACTGAAACAGGCCATTAAACCTGATTTCGATTAATATTTTAGAAGATAACGCAAGTTAGGTCTGGGATAGGTCTGGGATTTGCCCTCATCAGGGTCATATTTTCGCATTTTTCACATACTTGTTGAACAGATCCTGGGTTTCTTCTGGTTTGGATCACGTAGTAATGTGGTACCACATTGAAACAGTCAATTAAACCTGGTTTCGATCAATATTTTAGAAGATAACGCAAGTTAGGTCTGGGATAGGTCTGGGATTTGCCCTCATCAGGGTCATATTTTCGCATTTTTCACATACTTGTTGAACAGATCCTGGTTTTTTTCTGGTTTGTATCACGTAGTAATGTGGTACCACACTGAAACAGTCGATTAAACCTGGTTTCGATCAATATTATTGAGGATAACGCATGTTAGGTCTAGGTTAGGCCTGGGATTTTCCCTCATCAGGCTCATACTTTCGCGTTTTTCACATACTTGTTGAACAGATACTAGGTTTTTTCTGGTTTGGATCACGTAGTAATGAGGAACCACACTGAAACAGTCAATTAAACATGGTCTTGATAAATATTTTATAGGATAACGCAAGTTATGTCTGGGATAGATCTGGGATTTGCCCTCATCATGCTCATACTTTCGCGTTTTTCACATACTTGTTGAACAGATCCTGGGTTTCTTCTGGTTTGGATCACGTAGTAATGTGGTACCACATTGAAACAGTCAATTAAACCTGGTTTCGATCAATATTTTAGAAGATAACGCAAGTTAGGTCTGGGATAGGTCTGGGATTTGCCCTCATCAGGGTCATATTTTCGCATTTTTCACATACTTGTTGAACAGATCCTGGTTTTTTTCTGGTTTGTATCACGTAGTAATGTGGTACCACACTGAAACAGTCGATTAAACCTGGTTTCGATCAATATTATTGAGGATAACGCATGTTAGGTCTAGGTTAGGCCTGGGATTTTCCCTCATCAGGCTCATACTTTCGCATTCTTCAGATACTTGTTGAGCTGATCCTGGGTTTCTTCTGGTTTGGATCACGTTGTAATGTTGTACCACACTGAAACTGTCATTTAAACGTGGTTTCCGTCAATATTTTAGAGGATAACACATGTTATGTCTAGGTTAGGTCTAGGATTTGCCCTCATCAGTCTCATACTTTCGCATTCTTCACATAATTCTTGAACAGATCCTGGGTTTTTTCTTGTTTCGATCACGTAGTAATGTGGCACCACGCTGAAACAGGCCATTAAACCTGGTTTCGATTAATATTTTGGAGGATAACACATGTTAAGTCTAGGTTAGGTCTGGGATTTGCCCTCATCAGGGTCATACTTTCGCAGTTTTAACATACATGTAAACCTGATCGATCGTTTTTTCTGCTTTGGATCACGTAGTAATGTGGTACCACACTGAAACCGTCAATTAATCCTGGTTACGATCAATATTTTAGAGGATAACGAACTTTAGGACTAGGTTAGGCCAGGAATTTCCCCTCATCAGACTCATACTTTCGCATTCTTCACATACTTCTTGAACAGATCCTGGGTTTTTTCTGGTTTGGATCAGGTAGTAATGTGGTACCACACTGAAACAGTCCATTAAACCTGATTTCGATTAATATTTTAGAGGATAACGCACGTTAGGACTAGGTTAGGCCAGGTATTTTCCCTCATCAGACTCGTACTTTTGCATTCTTCACATACTTGTTGAACACATCCTGGGTTTTTTCTGGTTTGGATCACGTAGTAATGTGGTACCACACTGAAACTGCCAATTAAACCTGGTTTCGATTAATATTTTAGTGGATAACGCATGTTAGGTCTAGGTTAGGCCTGGGATTTTCCCTCATCAGGCTCATACTTTCGCATTCTTCAGATACTTGTTGAACTGATCCTGGGCATTTCTGGATTGGATCACGTAGTAATGTGGTACCACACTGAAACAGTCAATTAAACATGGTCTTGATAAATATTTCAGAGGATAACGCAAGTTAGGTCTGGGCTAGGTCTAGGATTTGCCCTCATCAGGCTCATACTTTCGCATATTTCTCATTCTTGTGGGCTAGAACCTGGGCTTTTGCTGGATTGGATCACGTAGTAATGTGGTACCACACTGAAACTGCCAATTAAACCTGGTTTCGATTAATATTTTAGTGGATAACGCATGTTAGGTCTAGGTTAGGCCAGGTATTTTCCCTCATCAGACTCATACTTTCGCATTCTTCACATACTTCTTGAACAGATCCTGGGTTTTTTCTGGTTTGGATCAGGTAGTAATGTGGTACCATACTGAAACAGTCCATTAAACCTGATTTCGATTAATATTTTAGAGGATAACGCACGTTAGGACTAGGTTAGGCCAGGTATTTTCATTCATCAGACTCGTACTTTTGCATTCTTCACATACTTGTTGAACATATCCTGGGTTTTTTCTGGTTTGGATCACGTAGTAATGTGGTACCACACTGAAACTGCCAATTAAACCTGGTTTCGATTAATATTTTAGAGGATAACACATGTTAAGCCTAGGTTAGGTCTAGGATTTGCCCTCATCAGGGTCATACTTTCGCAGTTTTAACATACATGTAAACCTGATCGATCGTTTTTTCTGCTTTGGATCACGTAGTAATGTGGTACCACACTGAAACAGTCAATTAATCCTGGTTACGATCAATATTTTAGAGGATAACGAACTTTAGGACTAGGTTAGGCCAGGAATTTCCCCTCATCAGACTCATACTTTCGCATTCTTCACATACTTCTTGAACAGATCCTGGGTTTTTTCTGGTTTGGATCAGGTAGTAATGTGGTTCCGCACTGAAACAGTCCATTAAACCTGATTTCGATTAATATTTTAGAGGATAACGCACGTTAGGACTAGGTTAGGCCAGGTATTTTCCCTCATCAGACTCGTACTTTTGCATTCTTCACATACTTGTTGAACACATCCTGGGTTTTTTCTGGTTTGGATCACGTAGTAATGTGGTACCACACTGAAACTGCCAATTAAACCTGGTTTCGATTAATATTTTAGTGGATAACGCATGTTAGGTCTAGGTTAGGCCTGGGATTTTCCCTCATCAGGCTCATACTTTCGCATTCTTCAGATACTTGTTGAACTGATCCTGGGCTTTTCTGGATTGGATCACGTAGTAATGTGGTACCACACTGAAACAGTCAATTAAACATGGTCTTGATAAATATTTCAGAGGATAACGCATGTTAGGTCTGGGCTAGGTCTAGGATTTGCCCTCATCAGGCTCATACTTTCGCATATTTCTCATTCTTGTGGGCTAGAACCTGGGCTTTTTCTGGATTGGATCACGTAGTAATGTGGTACCACACTGAAACTGCCAATTAAACCTGGTTTCGATTAATATTTTAGTGGATAACGCATGTTAGGTCTAGGTTAGGCCAGGTATTTTCCCTCATCAGACTCATACTTTCGCATTCTTCACATACTTCTTGAACAGATCCTGGGTTTTTTCTGGTTTGGATCAGGTAGTAATGTGGTACCATACTGAAACAGTCCATTAAACCTGATTTCGATTAATATTTTAGAGGATAACGCACGTTAGGACTAGGTTAGGCCAGGTATTTTCATTCATCAGACTCGTACTTTTGCATTCTTCACATACTTGTTGAACATATCCTGGGTTTTTTCTGGTTTGGATCACGTAGTAATGTGGTACCACACAGAAACTGCCAATTAAACCTGGTTTCGATTAATATTTTAGAGGATAACACATGTTAAGTCTAGGTTAGGTCTGGGATTTGCCCTCATCAGGGTCATACTTTCGCAGTTTTAACATACATGTAAACCTGATCGATCGTTTTTTCTGCTTTGGATCACGTAGTAATGTGGTACCACACTGAAACAGTCAATTAATCCTGGTTACGATCAATATTTTAGAGGATAACGAACTTTAGGACTAGGTTAGGCCAGGAATTTCCCCTCATCAGACTCATACTTTCGCATTCTTCACATACTTCTTGAACAGATCCTGGGTTTTTTCTGGTTTGGATCAGGTAGTAATGTGGTTCCGCACTGAAACAGTCCATTAAACCTGATTTCGATTAATATTTTAGAGGATAACGCACGTTAGGACTAGGTTAGGCCAGGTATTTTCCCTCATCAGACTCGTACTTTTGCATTCTTCACATACTTGTTGAACACATCCTGGGTTTTTTCTGGTTTGGATCACGTAGTAATGTGGTACCACACTGAAACTGCCAATTAAACCTGGTTTCGATTAATATTTTAGTGGATAACGCATGTTAGGTCTAGGTTAGGCCTGGGATTTTCCCTCATCAGGCTCATACTTTCGCATTCTTCAGACACTTGTTGAACTGATCCTGGGCTTTTCTGGATTGGATCACGTAGTAATGTGGTACCACACTGAAACTGTCAATTAAACCTGGTTTCCGTCAATATTTTACAGGATAACACATGTTAGATCTAGGTTAGGTCTAGGATTTGCCCTGATCAGCTTCATACTTTCGCATTCTTCACATAATTCTTGAACAGATCCTGGGTTTTTTCTTGTTTCGATCACGTAGTAATGTGGTACCACACTGAAACAGCCCATTAAACCTGATTTCGATTAATTTGTTAGAGGATAACACACGTTAGGTCTAGATTAGGTCTGGGATTTGCCCTCATCAGGGTCATACTTTCGCAGTTTTAACGTACATGCTGACCTGATCGAGGGTTTTTTCAGCATTGGATCACGTAGTAAAGTGGTACCACACTAAAACTGTCCATTAAAACTGGAATCGATCAATATTTTATAGGATAACGCAAGTTATGTCTGGGATAGGTCTGGGATTTGCCCTCATCAGGCTCATACTTTCGCGTTTTTCACATACTTGTTGAACAGATACTAGGTTTTTTCTGGTTTGGATGACGTAGTAGTGTGGAACCACACTGAAACAGTCAATTAAACATGGTCTTGATAAATATTTTATAGGATTACGCAAGTTATGTCTGGCATAGATCTGGGATTTGCCCTCATCAGGCTCATACTTTCGCGTTTTTCACATACTTGTTGAACAGATTCTGGGTTTCTTCTGGTTTGGATCACGTAGTAATGTGGTACCACACTAAAACTGTCCATTAAAACTGGATTCGATCAATATTTTATATGATAACGCAAGTTATGTCTGGGATAGGTCGGGGATTTGCCCTCATCAGGCTCATACTTTCGCGTTTTTCACATACTTGTTGAACAGATACTAGGTTTTTTCTGGTTTGGATCACGTAGTAATGTGGAACCACACTGAAACAGTCAATTAAACATGGTCTTAATAAATATTTTATAGGATAACGCAAGTTATGTCTGGGATAGATCTGGGATTTGCCCTCATCAGGCTCATACTTTCGCGTTTTTCACATACTTGTTGAACAGATTCTGGGTTTCTTCTGGTTTGGATCACGTAGTAATGTGGTACCACACTGAAACAGTCAATTAAACCTGGTTTCGATCAATATTTTAGAGGATAACGCAAGTTAGGTCTGGGATAGGTCTGGGATTTGCCCTCATCAGGGTCATATTTTCGCATTTTTCACATACTTGTTGAAGAGATCCTGGTTTTTTTCTGGTTTGGATCACGTAGTAATGTGGTACCACACTGCAACAGTCGATTAAACATGGTATCGATCAATATTTTTGAGGATAACGCATGTTAGGTCTAGGTTAGGCCTGGGATTTTCCCTCATCAGACTCATACTTTCGCATTCTTCACATACTTGTTGAACAGATCCTGGGTTTTTTCTGGTTTGGATCACGTAGTAATGTGGTACCACACTGAAACAGTCAATTAAACCTGGTTTCGATCAATATTTTAGAGGATAACGCAAGTTAGGTCTGGGATAGGTCTGGGATTTGCCCTCATCAGGGTCATATTTTCGCAGTCTTCACATGCTTGTTGAAGAAATCCCTGGCTTTTTCTGGTTTGGATCACGTACTAATGTGGTACCACACTGAAACAGTCCATTAAACCTGGTTTCGATCAATATTTTAGAGGATAACGCATGTTAGGTCTAGCTTAGGCCAGGGATTTGCCCTCATCAGGGTCATCCTTTCCCAGTTTTAACATACATATTGACCTGAGCGAGGGTTTTTTCTGCTTTGGATCACGTAGCAAAGTGGTACCACACTAAAACAGTCAATTAAACCTGGTTTCGATAAATATTTTAGAGGATAACGCATGTTAGGTCTAGGTTAGGCCTAGGATTTTCCCTCATCGGACTCTTATTTTCGCATTCTTCACATACTTGTTGAACAGATCCTGGGTTTCTTCTGGTTTGGATCACGTTGTAATGTTGTAGCACACTGAAACTGTCATTTAAACGTGGTTTCCGTCAATATTTTAGAGGATAGCACATGTTAGGTCTTGGTTAGGTCTAGGATTTGCCCTCATCAGTCTCATACTTTCGCATTCTTCACATAATTCTTGAACAGATCCTGGGTTTTTTCTTGATTCGATCACGTAGTAATGTGGTACCACGTTGAAACAGGCCATTAAACCTGGTTTCGATTAATATTTTAGACGATAACACATGTTAAGTCTAGGTTAGGTCTGGGATTGGCCCTCATCAGGGTCATACTTTCGCAGTTTTAACATACATGTAAACCTGATCGATCGTTTTTTCTGCTTTGGATCACGTAGTAATGTGGTACCACACTGAAACAGTCAATTAAACATGGTCTTGATAAATATTTTAAAGGATAACGCAAGTTTGGTCTGGGATAGGTCAGGGATTTGCCCTCATCAGGGTCATATTTTCGCATTTTTCACATACTTGTTGAAGAGATCCTGGGCTTTTTCTGGTTTGGATCACGTAGTAATGTGGTACCACACTGAAACCGTCAATTAATCCTGGTTACGATTAATATTTTAGAGGATAACGCACGTTAGGACTAGGTTAGGCCAGGTATTTTCCCTCATCAGACTCGTACTTTTGCATTCTTCACATACTTGTTGAACATATCCTGGGTTTTTTCTGGTTTGGATCACGTAGTAATGTGGTACAACACTGAAACTGTCAATTAAACCTGGTTACGATTAATATTTTAGTGGATAACGCATGTTAGGTCTAGGTTAGGCCTGGGATTTTCCCTCATCAGGCTCATACTTTCGCATTCTTCAGATACTTGTTGAACTGATCCTGGGTTTCTTCTGGTTTGGATCACG
This sequence comes from Colletes latitarsis, assembly GCF_051014445.1. Lineage (NCBI taxonomy): Eukaryota > Metazoa > Arthropoda > Insecta > Hymenoptera > Colletidae > Colletes > Colletes latitarsis. The sequence continues at coordinate 960,918 of NC_135142.1, forward strand.
TAGTAGTGTGGTACCACACTAAAACTGTCCATTAAAACTGGATTCGATCAATATTTTAGAAGATAACGCAAGTTATGTCTGGGATAGGTCTGGGATTTGCCCTCATCAGGCTCATACTTTCGCGTTTTTCACATACTTGTTGAACAGATCCTGGGTTTTTTCTGGTTTGGATAACGTAGTAATGTGGAACCACAATGAAACAGTAAATTAAACATGGTCTTGATAAATATTTTAGAGGATAACGCAAGTTAGGTCTGGGATAGGTCTGGGATTTGCCCTCATCAGTGTCATATTTTCGCATTCTTCACATAATTCTTGAACAGATCCTGGGTTTTTTCTTGTTTCGATCACGTAGTAATGTGGTACCACGCAGAAACAGGCCATTAAACCTGGTTTCGAATAATATTTTAGAGGATAACACATGTTAAGTCTAGGTTAGGACTGGGATTTGCCCTCATCAGGCTCATACTTTCGCATATTTCTCATTCTTGTGGACTAGAACCTGGGCTTTTTCTTGATTGGATCACGTAGTAATGTGGTACCACACTGAAACAGTCAATTAATCCTGGTTACGATCAATATTTTAGAGGATAACGAACTTTAGGACTAGGTTAGGCCAGGAATTTCCCCTCATCAGACTCGTACTTTTGCATTCTTCACATACTTGTTGAACACATCCTGGGTTTTTTCTGGTTTGGATCACGTAGTAATGTGGTACCACACTGAAACTGCCCATTAAACCTGATTTCGATTAATTTGTTAGAGGATAACACACGTTAGGTCTAGATTAGGTCTGGGATTTGCCCTCATCAGGGTCATACTTTCGCAGTTTTAACGTACATGCTGACCTGATCGAGGGTTTTTTCAGCATTGGATCACGTAGTAAAGTGGTACCACACTAAAACTGTCCATTAAAACTGGATTCGATCAATATTTTATAGGATAACACAAGTTATGTCTGGGATAGGTCTGGGATTTGCCCTCATCTGGCTCATACTTTCACGTTTTTCACATACCTGTTGAACAGATACTAGGTTTTTTCTGGTTTGGATCACGTAGTAATGTGGAACCACGCTGAAACAGAACATTAAACCTGATTTCGATTAATATTTTGGAGGATAACACACGTTAGGTCTAGGTTAGGTAGGGATTTGCCCTCATCAGGGTCATACTTTCGCAGTTTTAACATACATGTAAACCTGATCGATCGTTTTTTCTGCTTTGGATCACCTAGTAATGTGGTACCACACTGAAACAGACCATTAAAACTGGATTCGATCAATATTTTATAGGATAACGCAAGTTATGTCTGGGATAGGTCTGGGATTTGCCCTCATCAGGCTCATACTTTCGCGTTTTTCACATACTTGTTGAACAGATACTAGGTTTTTTCTGGTTTGGATCACGTAGTAATGTGGAACCACACTGAAACAGTCAATTAAACATGGTCTTGATAAATATTTTATAGGATAACGCAAGTTATGTCTGGCATAGATCTGGGATTTGCCCTCATCAGGCTCATACTTTCGCGTTTTTCACATACTTGTTGAACAGATTCTGGGTTTCTTCTGGTTTGGATCACGTAGTAATGTGGTACCACACTAAAACTGTCCATTAAAACTGGATTCGATCAATATTTTATAGGATAACGCAAGTTATGTCTGGGATAGGTCGGGGATTTGCCCTCATCAGGCTCATACTTTCGCGTTTTTCACATACTTGTTGAACAGATACTAGGTTTTTTCTGGTTTGGATCACGTAGTAATGTGGAACCACACTGAAACAGTCAATTAAACATGGTCTTAATAAATATTTTATAGGATAACGCAAGTTATGTCTGGGATAGATCTGGGATTTGCACTCATCAGGCTCATACTTTCGCGTTTTTCACATACTTGTTGAACAGATTCTGGGTTTCTTCTGGTTTGGATCACGTAGTAATGTGGTACCACACTGAAACAGTCAATTAAACCTGGTTTCGATCAATATTTTAGAGGATAACGCAAGTTAGGTCTGGGATAGATCTGGGATTTGCCCTCATCAGGCTCATACTTTCGCGTTTTTCACATACTTGTTGAACAGATTCTGGGTTTCTTCTGGTTTGGATCACGTAGTAATGTGGTACCACACTGAAACAGTCAATTAAACCTGGTTTCGATCAATATTTTAGAGGATAACGCAAGTTAGGTCTGGGATAGGTCTGGGATTTGCCCTCATCAGGGTCATATTTTCGCATTTTTCACATACTTGTTGAAGAGATCCTGGTTTTTTTCTGGTTTGGATCACGTAGTAATGTGGTACCACACTGCAACAGTCGATTAAACATGGTATCGATCAATATTTTTGAGGATAACGCATGTTAGGTCTAGGTTAGGCCTGGGATTTTCCCTCATCAGACTCATACTTTCGCATTCTTCACATACTTGTTGAACAGATCCTGGGTTTTTTCTGGTTTGGATCACGTAGTAATGTGGTACCACACTGAAACAGTCAATTAAACCTGGTTTCGATCAATATTTTAGAGGATAACGCAAGTTAGGTCTGGGATAGGTCTTGGATTTGCCCTCATCAGGGTCATATTTTCGCAGTCTTCACATGCTTGTTGAAGAAATCCCTGGCTTTTTCTGGTTTGGATCACGTACTAATGTGGTACCACACTGAAACAGTCCATTAAACCTGGTTTCGATCAATATTTTAGAGGATAACGCATGTTAGGTCTAGCTTAGGCCAGGGATTTGCCCTCATCAGGGTCATCCTTTCCCAGTTTTAACATACATATTGACCTGAGCGAGGGTTTTTTCTGCTTTGGATCACGTAGCAAAGTGGTACCACACTAAAACAGTCAATTAAACCTGGTTTCGATAAATATTTTAGAGGATAACGCATGTTAGGTCTAGGTTAGGCCTAGGATTTTCCCTCATCGGACTCTTATTTTCGCATTCTTCACATACTTGTTGAACAGATCCTGGGTTTCTTCTGGTTTGGATCACGTTGTAATGTTGTAGCACACTGAAACTGTCATTTAAACGTGGTTTCCGTCAATATTTTAGAGGATAGCACATGTTAGGTCTTGGTTAGGTCTAGGATTTGCCCTCATCAGTCTCATACTTTCGCATTCTTCACATAATTCTTGAACAGATCCTGGGTTTTTTCTTGATTCGATCACGTAGTAATGTGGTACCACGTTGAAACAGGCCATTAAACCTGGTTTCGATTAATATTTTAGACGATAACACATGTTAAGTCTAGGTTAGGTCTGGGATTGGCCCTCATCAGGGTCATACTTTCGCAGTTTTAACATACATGTAAACCTGATCGATCGTTTTTTCTGCTTTGGATCACGTAGTAATGTGGTACCACACTGAAACAGTCAATTAAACATGGTCTTGATAAATATTTTAAAGGATAACGCAAGTTTGGTCTGGGATAGGTCAGGGATTTGCCCTCATCAGGGTCATATTTTCGCATTTTTCACATACTTGTTGAAGAGATCCTGGGCTTTTTCTGGTTTGGATCACGTAGTAATGTGGTACCACACTGAAACCGTCAATTAATCCTGGTTACGATTAATATTTTAGAGGATAACGCACGTTAGGACTAGGTTAGGCCAGGTATTTTCCCTCATCAGACTCGTACTTTTGCATTCTTCACATACTTGTTGAACATATCCTGGGTTTTTTCTGGTTTGGATCATGTAGTAATGTGGTACAACACTGAAACTGTCAATTAAACCTGGTTACGATTAATATTTTAGTGGATAACGCATGTTAGGTCTAGGTTAGGCCTGGGATTTTCCCTCATCAGGCTCATACTTTCGCATTCTTCAGATACTTGTTGAACTGATCCTGGGTTTCTTCTGGTTTGGATCACGTAGTAGTGTGGTACCACACTAAAACTGTCCATTAAAACTGGATTCGATCAATATTTTAGAAGATAACGCAAGTTATGTCTGGGATAGGTCTGGGATTTGCCCTCATCAGGCTCATACTTTCGCGTTTTTCACATACTTGTTGAACAGATCCTGGGTTTTTTCTGGTTTGGATAACGTAGTAATGTGGAACCACAATGAAACAGTAAATTAAACATGGTCTTGATAAATATTTTAGAGGATAACGCAAGTTAGGTCTGGGATAGGTCTGGGATTTGCCCTCATCAGTGTCATATTTTCGCATTCTTCACATAATTCTTGAACAGATCCTGGGTTTTTTCTTGTTTCGATCACGTAGTAATGTGGTACCACGCAGAAACAGGCCATTAAACCTGGTTTCGAATAATATTTTAGAGGATAACACATGTTAAGTCTAGGTTAGGACTGGGATTTGCCCTCATCAGGCTCATACTTTCGCATATTTCTCATTCTTGTGGACTAGAACCTGGGCTTTTTCTGGATTGGATCACGTAGTAATGTGGTACCACACTGAAACAGTCAATTAATCCCGGTTACGATCAATATTTTAGAGGATAACGCACGTTAGGACTAGGTTAGGCCAGGTATTTTCCCTCATCAGACTCGTACTTTCGCATTCTTCACATACTTGTTGAACAGATCCTGGGTTTTTTCTGGTTTGGATCACGTAGTAATGTGGTACCACACTGAAACCGTCAATTAATCCTGGTTACGATTAATATTTTAGGGGATAACGCACGTTAGGACTAGGTTAGGCCAGGTATTTTCCCTCATCAGACTCGTACTTTCGCATTCTTCACATACTTGTTGAACAAATCCTGGGTTTCTTCTGGTTTGGATCACGTAGTAATGTGGTACCACACTGAAACAGTCCATTAAACCTGATTTCGATCAATGTTTTAGAGGATAACGCACGTTAGGTCTGGGTTAGGTCTAGGATTTGCCTTCATCAGGCACATACTTTCGCGTTTTTCACATACTTGTTGAAGAGATCCTGGGTTTTTTCTGGTTTGGATCACGTAGTAATGTGGTACCACACTGAAACCGTCAATTAATCCTGGTTACGATTAATATTTTAGAGGATAACACATGTTAAGTCTAGGTTAGGTCTGGGATTTGCCCTCATCAGGCTCATACTTTCGCATATTTCTCATTCTTGTGGGCTTGAACCTGGGCTTTTTCTGGATTGGATCACGTAGTAATGTGGTACCACACTGAAACAGTCAATTAATCCTGGTTACGATCAATATTTTAGAGGATAACGAACTTTAGGACTAGGTTAGGCCAGGAATTTCCCCTCATCAGACTCATACTTTCGCATTCTTCACATACTTGTTGAACAGATACTAGGTTTTTTCTGGTTTGGATCACGTAGTAATGTGGAACCACACTGAAGCAGTCAATTAAACATGGTCTTGATAAATATTTTATAGGATAACGCAAGTTATGTCTGGGATAGATCTGGGATTTGCCCTCATCAGGCTCATATTTCCTTATTTTTCACATACTTGTTGAACAGATCCTGGTTTTTTTCTGGTTTGGATCACGTAGTAATGTGGTACCACACTGAAGCAGTCGATTAAACCTGGTTTCGATCAATATTTTTGAGGATAACGCATGTTAGGGCTAGGTTAGGTCCGGGATTTTCCCTCATCAGACTCATACTTTCGCATTCTTCACATACTTGTTGAACAGATCCTGGGTTTCTTCTGGTTTGGATCACGTAGTAATGTGGTACCACACTGAAACAGTCCATTAAACCTGATTTCGATCAATGTTTTAGAGGATAACGCAAGTTATGTCTGGGTTAGGTCTAGGACTTGCCTTCATCAAGCACATACTTTCGCGTTTTTCACATACTTGTTGAAGAGATCCTGGGCTTTTTCTGGTTTGGATCACGTACTAATGTGGTGCCACACTGAAACAGTCCATTAAACCTGGTTTCGATCAATATTTTATAGGATAACGCATGTTAGGTCTAGCATCGGCCAGGGATTTGCCCTCATCAGGGTCATCCTTTCGCAGTTTTAACATACATATTGACCTGAGCGAGGTTTTTTTCTGCTTTGGATCACGTAGCAAAGTGGTACCACACTAAAACAGTCAATTAAATCTGGTTTCGATAAATATTTTAGAGGATAACGCATGTTAGGTCTAGGTTAGGCCTAGGATTTTCCCTCATCAGACTCATATTTTCGCATTCTTCACATACTTGTTGAACAGATCCTGGGTTTCTTCTTGTTTGGATCACGTTGTAATGTTGTACCACACTGAAACTGTCAATTAAACCTGGTCTTGATAAATATTTTAGAGGATAACGCGTGTTATGTCTGGGTTAGGTCTAGGATTTGCCCACATCAGGCTCATACTTTCGCGTTTTTCACATACTTGTTGAACAGATACTAGGTTTTTTCTGGTTTGGATCACGTAGTAATGTGGAACCACACTGAAACAGTCAATTAAACATGGTCTTGATAAATATTTTCTAGGATAACGCAAGTTATGTCTGGCATAGATCTGGGATTTGCCCTCATCAGGCTCATACTTTCGCAGTTTTAACATACATATTGACCTGAGCGAGGTTTTTTTCTGCTTTGGATCACGTAGCAAAGTGGTACCACACTAAAACAGTCAATTAAACCTGGTTTCGATAAATATTTTAGAGGATAACGCATGTTAGGTCTAGGTTAGGCCTAGGATTTTCCCTCATCAGACTCATATTTTCGCATTCTTCACATACTTGTTGAACAGATCCTGGGTTTCTTCTGGTTTGGATCACGTTGTAATGTTGTACCACACTGGAACTGTCATTTAAACGAGGTTTCCGTCAATATTTTAGAGGATAACACATGTTAGGTCTAGGTTAGGTCTAGGATTTGCCCTCATCAGTCTCACACTTTCGCATTCTTCACATAATTCATGAACAGATCCTGGGTTTTTTCTTGTTTCGATCACGTAGTAATGTGGTACCACGCTGAAACAGGCCATTAAACCTGGTTTCGATTAATATTTTGGAGGATAACACACGTTAGGTCTAGGTTAGGTGGGGATTTGCCCTCATCAGGATCATACTTTCGCAGTTTTAACATACATGTAAACCTAATCGAGGGTTTTTTCTGCATTGCATCACGTAGTAATGTGGTACCACACTAAAACTGTCCATTAAAACTGGATTCGATCAATATTTTATAGGATAACGCAAGTTATGTCTGGGATAGTTCTGGGATTTGCCCTCATCAGGCTCATACTTTCGCGTTTTCACATACTTGTTGAACAGATCCTGGGTTTTTTCTGGTTTGGATCACGTAGTAATGTGGAACCACACTGAAACAGTAAATTAAACATGATCTTGATAAATATTTTAGAGGATAACGCAAGTTAGGTCTGGGATAGGTCTGGGATTTGCTCTCATCAGTGTCATATTTTCGCATTTTTCACATACTTGTTGAACAGATCCTGGGTTTCTTCTGGTTTGGATCACGTTGTAATGTTGTACCACACTGAAACTGTCATTTAAACGAGGTTTCCGTCAATATTTTAGAGGATAACACATGTTAGGTCTAGGTTAGGTCTAGGATTTGCCCTCATCAGTCTCACACTTTCGCATTCTTCACATAATTCTTGAACAGATCCTGGGTTTTTTCTTGTTTCGATCACGTAGTAATGTGGTACCACACTGAAACAGTCCATTAAACCTGGTTTCGATCAATATTTTAGAGGATAACGCATGTTAGGTCTAGCATCGGCCAGGGATTTGCCCTCATCAGGGTCATCTTTTCGCAGTTTTAACATACATATTGACCTGAGCGAGGGTTTTTTCTGCTTTGGATCACGTAGCAAAGTGGTACCACACTAAAACAGTCAATTAAACCTGATTTCGATCAATGTTTTAGAGGATAACGCACGTTAGGTCTGGGTTAGGTCTAGGATTTGCCTTCATCAGGCACATACTTTCGCGTTTTTCACATACTTGTTGAAGAGATCCTGGGTTTTTTCTTGTTTGGATCACGTAGTAATGTGGTACCACACTGAAACCGTCAATTAATCCTGGTTACGATTAATATTTTAGAGGATAACACATGTTAAGTCTAGCTTAGGCCAGGGATTTGCCCTCATCAGGGTCATCCTTTCGCAGTTTTAACATACATATTGACCTGAGCGAGGGTTTTTTCTGCTTTGGATCACGTAGCAAAGTGGTACCACACTAAAACAGTCAATTAAACCTGGTTTCGATAAATATTTTAGAGGATAACGCATGTTAGGTCTCGGTTAGGCCTAGGATTTTCCCTCATCAGACTCATATTTTCGCATTCTTCACATACCTGTTGAACAGATCCTGGGTTTCTTCTGGTTTGGATCACGTTGTAATGTTGTACCACACTGAAACTGTCTTTATAACGTGGTTTACGTCAATATTTTAGAGGATAACACATGTTAGGTCTAGGTTAGGTCTAGGATTTGCCCTCATCAGGCGCATACTTTCGCATATTTCTCATACTTGTTGGCCAGATCCTAGGCTTCCACTGGTTTGGATCACGTAGTAATGTGGTACCACACTGAAACAGTCAATTAAACCTGGTCTTGATAAATATTTTAGAGGATAACGCGTGTTAGGTCTAGGTTAGGTCTAGGATTTGCCCACATCAGGCTCATACTTTCGCATTCTTCACATAATTCTTGAACAGATCCCGGGTTTTTTCTTGTTTCGATCACGTAGTAATGTGGTACCACACTGAAACAGGCCACTAAACCTGATTTCGATTAATATGTTAGAGGATAACACACGTTAGGTCTACGTTAGGTCTGGGATTTGCCCTCATCAGGGTCATACTTTCGCAGTTTTAACATACATGTTGACCTGATCGAGAGTTTTTTCTGCATTGGATCACGTAGTAAAGTGGTACCACACTAAAACTGTCCATTAAAACTGGATTCGATCAATATTTTATAGGATAACGCAAGTTATGTCTGGGATAGGTCTGGGATTTGCCCACATCCGGCTCATACTTTCGCGTTTTTCAAATACTTGTTGATCAGATACTAGGTTTTTTCTGGTTTGGATCACGTAGTAATGCGGAACCTCACTGAAACAGTCAATTAAACATGGTCTTGATAAATATTTTATAGGATAACGCAAGTTATGTCTGGGATAGATCTGGGATTTGCCCTCATCAGGCTCATACTTTCGCGTTTTTCACATACTTGTTGAACAGATTCTGGGTTTCTTCTGGTTTGGATCACGTAGTAATGTGGTACCACACTGAAACAGTCAATTAAACCTGGTTTCGATCAATATTTTAGAGGATAACGCAAGTTAGGTCTGGGATAGGTCTGGGATTTGCCCTCATCAGGATCATATTTTCGCATTCTTCACATGCTTGTTGAAGAGATCCCTGGCTTTTTCTGGTTTGGATCACGTAGTAATGTGGTACCACACTGAAACAGTCCATTAAACCTGATTTCGATCAATGTTTTAGAGGATAACGCAAGTTATGTCTGGGTTAGGTCTAGGACTTGCCTTCATCAAGCACATACTTTCGCGTTTTTCACATACTTGTTGAAGAGATCCTGGGCTTTTTCTGGTTTGGATCACGCACTAATGTGGTGCCACACTGAAACAGTCCATTAAACCTGGTTTCGATCAATATTTTATAGGATAACGCATGTTAGGTCTAGCATCGGCCAGGGATTTGCCCTCATCAGGGTCATCCTTTCGCAGTTTTAACATACATATTGACCTGAGCGAGGTTTTTTTCTGCTTTGGATCACGTAGCAAAGTGGTACCACACTAAAACAGTCAATTAAGCCTGGTTTCGATAAATATTTTAGAGGATAACGCATGTTAGGTCTAGGTTAGGCCTAGGATTTTCCCTCATCAGACTCATATTTTCGCATTCTTCACATACTTGCTGAACAGATCCTGGGTTTCTTCTGGTTTGGATCACGTTGTGATGTTGTACCACACTGAAACTGTCAATTAAACCTGGTCTTGATAAATATTTTAGAGGATAACGCGTGTTATGTCTGGGTTAGGTGTAGGATTTGCCCACATCAGGCTGATACTTTCGCGTTTTTCACATACTTGTTGAACAGATACTAGGTTTTTTCTGGTTTGGATCACGTAGTAATGTGGAACCACACTGAAACAGTCAATTAAACATGGTCTTGATAAATATTTTATAGGATAACGCAAGTTATGTCTGGCATAGATCTGGGATTTGCCCTCATCAGGCTCATACTTTCGCGTTTTTCACGTAGTTGTTGAACAGATTCTGGGTTTCATCTGGTTTGCATCACGTAGTAATGTGGTACCACACTAAAACTGTCCATTAAAACTGGATTCGATCAATATTTTATAGGATAACGCAAGTTATGTCTGGGATAGGTCGGGGATTTGCCCTCATCAGGCTCATACTTTCGCAGTTTTAACATACATATTGACCTGAGCGAGGTTTTTTTCTGCTTTGGATCACGTAGCAAAGTGGTACCACACTAAAACCGTCAATTAATCCTGGTTACGATTAATATTTTAGAGGATAACGCACGTTAGGACTAGGTTAGGCCAGGTATTTTCCCTCATCAGACTCGTACTTTCGCATTCTTCACATACTTGTTGAACATATCCTGGGTTTTTTCTAGTTTGGATCACGTAGTAATGTGGTACCTCACTGAAATAGACCATTAAACCTAATTTCGATTAATATTTTGTAGGATAACGCACGTTAGGTCTAGGTTAGGTGGGGATTTGCCCTCATCAGGGTCATACTTTCGCAGTTTTAACATACATGTAAACCTGATCGAGGGTTTTTTCTGCATTGCATCACGTAGTAATGTGGTACCACACTAAAACTGTCCATTAAAACTGGATTCGATCAATATTTTATAGGATAACGCAAGTTATGTCTGGGATAGGTCTGGGATTTGCCCTCATCAGGCTCATACCTTCGCGTTTTTCACATACTTTTTGAACAGATCCTGGGTTTTTTCTGGTTTGGATCACGTAGTAATATGGAACCACACTGAAACAGTAAACTAAACATGGTCTTGATAAATATTTTAGAGGATAACGCAAGTTAGGTCTGGGATAGGTCTGGGATTTGCCCTCATCAGGCTCATACTTTCGCATATTTCTCATACTTGTTTGCTAGATCCTGGGCTTCCACCGGTTTGGATCACGTAGTGATGTGGTACCACACTGAAACAGTCAATTAAACCTGGTCTTGATAAATATTTTAGAGGATAACGCGTGTTAGGTCTGGGTTAGGTCTAGGATTTGCCCACATCAGGCTCATACTTTCGCATATTTCTCATACTTGTTTGCTAGATCCTGGGCCTTTTCTGGATTGGATCACGTTGTAATGTTGTACCACACTGAAACTGTCATTTAACCGTGGTTTCCGTCAATATTTTAGAGGATAACACATGTTAGGTCTAGGTTAGGTCTAGGATTCGCCCTCATCAGTCTCATACTTTCGCATTCTTCACATAATTCTTGAACAGATCCTGGGTTTTTTCTTGTTTTGATCACGTAGTAATGTGGTACCACGCTGAAACAGGCCATTAAACCTGGTTTCGATTACTATTTTAGAGGATAACACATGTTAAGTCTAGGTTAGGTCTGGGATTTGCCCTCATCAGGGTCATACTTTCGCAGTTTTAACATACAAGTAAACCTGATCGATGGTTTTTTCTGCTTTGGATCACGTAGTAATGTGGTACCACACTGAAACAGACCATTAAACCTGATTTCGATTAATATTTTGGAGGATAACACACGTTAGGTCTAGGTTAGGTGGGGATTTGCCTTCATCAGGGTCATACTTTCGCAGTTTTAACATACATGAAAACCTGATCGTGGGTTTTTTCTGCATTGGATCACGTAGTAAAGTGGTACCACACTAAAACTGTCCATTAAAACTGGATTCGATCAATATTTTATAGGATAACGCAAGTTATGTCTGGGATAGGTCTGGGATTTGCCCTCATCAGGCTCATACTTTCGCGTTTTTCACATACTTGTTGATCAGATACTAGGTTTTTTCTGGTTTGGATCACGTAGTAATGCGGAACCTCACTGAAACAGTCAATTAAACATGGTCTTGATAAATATTTTATAGGATAACGCAAGTTATGTCTGGGATAGATCTGGGATTTGCCCTCATCAGGCTCATACTTTCGCGTTTTTCACATACTTGTTGAACAGATTCTGGGTTTCTTCTGGTTTGGATCACGTAGTAATGTGGTACCACACTGAAACAGTCAATTAAACCTGGTTTCGATCAATATTTTAGAGGATAACGCAAATTAGGTCTGGGATAGGTCTGGGATTTGCCCTCATCAGGATCATATTTTCGCATTCTTCACATGCTTGTTGAAGAGATCCCTGGCTTTTTCTGGTTTGGATCACGTACTAATGTGGTACCACACTGAAACAGTCCATTAAACCTGGTTTCGATCAATATTTTAGAGGATAACGCATGTTAAGTCTGGGTTAGTTCTAGGATTTGCCCTCATCAGTCTCATACTTTCGCATTCTTCACATAATTCTTGAACAGATCCTGGGTTTTTTCTTGTTTCGATCACGTAGTAATGTGGTACCACGCTGAAACAGGCCATTAAACCTGGTTTCGATTAATATTTTAGAGGATAACACATGTTAAGTCTAGGCTAGGTCTGGGATTTGCCCTCATCAGGGTCATACTTTCGCAGTTTTAACATACAAGTAAACCTGATCGATCGTTTTTTCTGCTTTGGATCACGTAGTAATGTGGTACCGCACTGAAACAGACAATTAAACCTGATTTCGATTAATATTTTAGAAGATAACAAACGTTAGGTCTTGGTTAGGTCTGGGATTTGCTCTCGTCAGGGTCATACATTCGCGTTTTTCACATTCTTGTTGAACAGATCCCTGGCTTATTCTGGTTTGGATCACGTACTAATGTGGTACCATACTGAAACAGTCCATTAAACCTGGTCTCGATCAATATTTCAGATGATAACGCCGGTTAGGACTCGGTTAGGTGTGGGATTTGCCCTCATCAGGGTCATACCTTCGCATTTCTCGCATATTTGTTGGCCAGATCCTGTGCTTTCACAGGTCTGGATCTCGTAGTAATGTGGTACCACACTGAAACAGTCAATTATACCTGGTCTCGATCAATATTTTAGAGGATAACGCATGTTAGGTCCAGGTTAGGCCTGGGATTTGCCCTCATCAGACTCATACTTTCGCATATTTCGCATACTTGTTGGCCAGATCCTGGGTTTTTTTCTAGTCTGGATCACGTAGTAATGTGGCATAACACAGAAACAGTCCATTAAACCTGGTTTCGATCAATATTTTAGATGATAACGCATGTTCGGTCTAGGTCAGGCCTGGGATTTGCCCTCATCAGACTCATACTTTCGCATTCTTCACATACTTGTTGAACAGATCCTGGGTTATTTCTGGTTTGGATCAGGTAGTAATGTGGTACCACACTGAAACAGTCGATTAAACCTGGTCACGATCAACATTTTAGAGGATAACGCCGGTTAGGACTCGGTTAGGTGTGGGATTTGCCCTCATCAGGGTCATACCTTCGCATTTCTCGCATATTTGTTGGCCAGATCCTGTGCTTTCACAGGTCTGGATCTCGTAGTAATGTGGTACCACACTGAAACAGTCCATTAAACCTGGTTTCGATCAATATTTTTGAGGATAGCTCATGCTAGGTCTAGGTTAGGCCTGGGATTTGCCCCCATCGGACCCATACTTTCGCATTCTTCACATTCTTGTTGTACAGATCCTGGGTTTTTTCAGGTTTGAATCAGGCGGTAATGTGGTACCACACTGAAACAGTACATAGAACCTAGTCTCGGTCAATATTTTAGAGGATAACGCATGTTACGTCTGGGATAGGTCCAGGATTTGCCCGCATCAGGCTCATACTTTCGCATATTTCTCATACTTGTTGGCCAGATCCTGGGCTTTTTCTGGTTTGGATCACGTAGTTATGTGGTACCACTCTGAAACAGTTGACTAAACCTGGTCTCGACCAATATTTAAGAGGATAACGCAAGTTGGGTCTGGGATAGGTCTGGGATTTGCCCTCATCTGGCTCATACTTTCGCATTCTTCACATACTTGTTGAACAGATCCTGGGTTATTTCTGGTTTGGATCATGTAGTAATGTGGTACCACACTGATACAGTCCATTAAACCTGGGTTCGATAAATATTTTAAATGATAACGCATGTTAGGTCTGGGATAGGTCTGGGATCTGCCCTCATCAGACTCTTACCTTCGCATTCTTCCCATGCTTGTTGAACAGATCCTGGGTTTTTTCTGGTTTGGATCACGTAGTAATGTGGTACCACACTGAAACAGTCCATTAAACCTGGTTTCGATCAATATTTTAGAGGATAACGCATGTTAGGTCTGTGATAGGTCTGGGATTTGCCCTCATCAGGCTCATAGTTTCGCGTTTTTCACGTACATGTTGAACAGATCCTGGGTTTTTTCTGGTTTGGATCTCGTAGTAATGTGGTTCCACACTGAAACAGTCCATTAAACATGGTTTCGATCAATACTTTAGAGAATAACTCATGTTAGGTCTAGGTTAGGTCTGGGATTTGCTCTCATCAGGCTTGTACATTCGCATATTTCTCATACTTGATGGCCAGATTCGAGGCTTTTTCTGGTTTGGATCACGTAGTAATGTAGTACAACACTGTAACAGTCCATTAAACCTGTTTTCAACCAATATCCTAGAGGATAACGCATGTTAGGCCTAGGCTAGGCCTGGGATTTGCCCTAATCAGGGTCATACTTTCGCAGTTTTATCATACATGTTGACCCGATCGAGGGTTTTTCCTACTGTGGATAACGTAGTAAAGTGGTACCACACAGAAACAGTCAACTAACCCTGGATCCGATCAATATTTTAGAGGATAACGCATGTTAGGTCTCGGTTAGGTCTAGGATTTGCCCTCATCTGTGTCATACTTTCGCATATTTCTCAAACTTGTTTGCCAGATTCTGGGCTTTCACTGGTCTGGATCACGTAGTAACGTGGTACCACACTGAAACAGTCCATTAAACCTGGTTTCGATCAATACTTTTGAGGATAGCGCATGTTAGGTCTGGATAAGGTCTGGGATTTGCTCTCATCTGGCTCATACTTTCGCATATTTCTCATTCTTGTTGGCCAGATACTGGGCTCCCACTGGTTTGGATCACGTAGTAATGTGGTACCATACTGAAACAGTCCATTAAACCTGGTCTCGATCAATATTTTAGATGATAACGCCGGTTAGGACTCGGTTAGGTGTGGGATTTGCCCTCATCAGGGTCATACCTTCGCATTTCTCGCATATTTGTTGGCCAGATCCTGTGCTTTCACAGGTCTGGATCTCGTAGTAATGTGGTACCACACTGAAACAGTCAGTTATACCTGGTCTCGATCAATATTTTAGAGGATAACGCATGTTAGGCCTGGGTTAGGTCCAGGATTTGCCCGCATCAGGCTCATACTTTCGCATATTTCTCAAATTTTTTGGCCAGATTCTGTGCCTTCACTGGTTTGGATCACGTAGTAATGTGGTACCACACTGAAACAGTCCATTATACCTAGTTTCGATCAATATTTTAGAGAATAACGCATGTTAGATCTTGGTTAGGTCTGGGATTTGCTCTCATCAGGGTCATACATTCGCGTTTTTCACATTCTTGTTGAACAGATCCCTGGCTTATTCTGGTTTGGATCGCGTACTAATGTGGTACCACACTGATACAGTTCATTACAGCTGGTTTCGTTCAATATTTTAGAGGACAACGCATGCTAGGTCTAGGTTAGGCCTGGGATTTGCCCTCATCAGACACATACTTTCGCATATTTCACATACTTGTTGAACAGATCCCTGGCTTTTTCTGGTTTGGATCACGTAGAAAGATGGTACCACACTGAAACAGTCGATTAATCCTGGTCTCGATCAATATTTTGTAGGATAACGCAAGTTAGGTCCGGGATAGGTCTGGGATTTGCCCTCATAAGGGTCATATTTTCGCATTTTTCACATACTTGTTGAACAGATCCCAGGCTTTTTCATGTTTGAATCATGTGGTAATGCGGTATCACACTGAAACAGTCCATGAAACCTGGTTCTGATCAATATTTTAGATGTTAACGCATGTTAGGTCTAGGTTAGGCCTGGGATTTGCCCTCATCAGACTCTTACCTTCGCATTCTTCCCATGCTTGTTGAACAGATCCTGGGTTTTTTCTGGTTTGGATCACGTAGTTATGTGGTACCACTCTGAAACAGTCGACTAACCCTGGTCTCGACCAATATTTAAGGGGATAACGCAAGTTGGGTCTGGGATAGGTCTGGGATTTGCCCTCATCTGGCTCATACTTTCGCATTCTTCACATACTTGTTGAACAGATCCTGGGTTATTTCTGGTTTGGATCATGTAGTAATGTGGTACCACACTGATACAGTCCATTAAACCTGGTTTCGATAAATATTTTAAAGGATAACGCATGTTAGGTCTGGGTTAGGGTTAGGATTTGCCCTCATCTGACCCATACTTTCGCATTCTTCACATACTTGTTGAACGGATCCTGTGTTTTTCCCTGATTTGGATCACGTAGTAATGTGGTACCACACTGAAACATTCAATTAAACCTAGTCTTGATAAATATTTTAGAGGATAACGCATGATAGGTCTGGGATAGGTCTGGGATTTGCCCGCATCAGGCTCATAGTTTCGCATATTTCTCAAACTTGTTGGCCCGATTCTGTGCTTTCACTGGTTTGGATCACGTAGTAATGTGGTACCACACTGAAACAGTCAATTAAACCTGGTCTTGATAAATATTTTAGAGGATAACGCGTGTTAGGTCTAGGTTAGGTCTAGGATTTGCCCACATCAGGCTCATACTTTCGCATATTTCTCATACTTGTTTGCTAGATCCTGGGTTATTTCTGGTTTGGATCATGTAGTAATGTTGTACCGCCCTGAAACAGTCAATTCAACCTGGTCTCGATAAATATTTTAGATGATAACGCATGTTAGGTCTAGGTTAAGCCTGGGATTTGCCCTCATCAGACTCATACTTTCGCATATTTCTCATCCTTGTTGGCAAGATTCTGGCTATTTTTCTGGTCTGGATCACGTAGTAATGTGGTACCTCACTGAAACAGTCCATTAAACCTGGTTTTGATCAATATTTTAGATGATAACGCATGTTAGGTCTGGGATAGGTCTGGGATTTGCCCGCATCAGGCTCATAGTTTCGCATATTTCTCAAACTTGTTGGCCCGATTCTGTGCTTTCACTGGTTTGGATCACGTAGTAATGTTGTACCGCCCTGAACAGTCAATTCAACCTGGTCTCGATAAATATTTTAGATGATAACGCATGTTAGGTCTAGGTTAGGCCTGGGATTTGCCCTCATCAGACTCATACTTCCGCATATTTCTCATACCTGTTGGCCAGATACTTTGCTTTTTCTGGATTGGATCACATACTGATGAAGTACCACACTGAAGCAGTCAATTATACCTGGTCTCGATCAATATTTTAGAGGATAACGCATGTTAGGCCTGGGTTAGGTCCAGGATTTGCCTGCATCAGGCTCATACTTTCGCATATTTCTCATACTTGTTGAACAGATCCCTGGCTTTTTCTGGTTTGGATCACGTAGTAATGTGGTACCACTCTGAAACAGTCGATTAAACCTGGTTTCGATCAATATTTTAAATGATAACGCATGTTAGGTCTGGGATAAGTCTGGGATCTGCCCTCATCAGACTCTTACCTTCGCATTCTTCCCATGCTTGTTGAACAGATCCTGGGTTTTTTCTGGTTTGGATCACGTAGTAATGTGGTACCACACTGAAACAGTCCATTAAACCTGGGTTCGATCAATATTTTAGAGAAAAACGCATGTTAGGTCTTGGTTAGGTCTGGGATTTGCTCTCATCAGGGTCATACATTCGCGTTTTTCACATTCTTGTTGAACAGATCCCTGGCTTATTCTGGTTTGGATCACGTACTAATGTGGTACCACACTGAAACAGTTCATTACAGCTGGTTTCGATCAATATTTTAGAGGATAACGCATCTTAGGTATAGGTTAGGCCTGGGATTTGCCCTCATCAGACTCATACTTTCGCATACTTCACATACTTGTTGAACAGATCCCTGGCTTTTTCTGGTTTGGATCACGTAGTAAAGTGGTACCACACTGAAACAGTCGATTACTCCTGGTCTCGATCAATATTTTATAGGATAACGCCGGTTAGGACACGGTTAGGTGAGGGATTTGCCCTCATCAGGCTCATACTGTCGCATATTTCTCATACTTGTTAGCCAGATCCGTTGCTTTTTCTGGTTTGGATCACGTGGTAATGCGGTATCACACTGAAACAGTCCATGAAACCTGGTTTTGATCAATATTTTAGATGATAACGCATGTTAGGTCCGGGATAGGTCTGGGATCTGCCCTCATCAGACACATACCTTCGCATTCTTCACATGCTTGTTGAACAGATCCTGCGTTTTTCTGGTTTGGATCACGTAGTAATGTGGTACCACACTGAACCATTCAATTAAACCTGGTCTCGATCAATATTTTAGAGGATAACGCATGTGAGGCCTGGGTTAGGTCCAGGATTTGCCTGCATCAGGCTCATACTTTCGCATATTTCTCATACTTGTTGAACAGATCCCTGGCTTTTTCTGGTTTGGATCACGTCGTAAAGTGGTACCACACCGAAACTGTCGATTAATCCTGGTCTCGAACAATATTTTATAGGATAACGCCGTTTAGGACACGGTTAGGTGAGGGATTTGCCCTCATCAGGCTCATACTGTCGCATATTTCTCATACTTGTTAGCCAGATCCATTGCTTTTTCTGGTTTGGATCACGTGGTAATGTGGTATCACACTGAAACAGTCCATGAAACCTGGTTTCGATCAATATTTTAGAGGATAACGCATGTTAGGTCTAGGTTAGGCCTGGGGTTTGCCCTCATCAGACTCATAGTTTTGCGTATTTCACATACTTGTTGATCAGATCCCTGGCTTTTTCATGTTTGAATCATGTGGTAATGTGGTATCACACTGAAACAGTCCATGAAACCTGGTTTCGTTCAATATTTTAGAGGATAATGCATGTTAGGTCAAGGTTACGCCTGGGATTTGCCCTCATCAGACACATACTTTCGCATATTTCACATACTTGTTGAACAGATCCCTGGCTTTTTCTGGTTTGCATCACGTAGAAAAGTGGTACCACACTGAAACAGTCGATTAATCCTGGTCTCGATCAATATTTTGTAGGATAACGCAAGTTAGGTCTGGGATAGGTCTGGGATTTACCCTCATCAGGGTCATATTTTCGCATTTTTCACATGCTTGTTGAACAGATCCTGCGTTTTTCTGGTTTGGATCACGTAGTAATGTGGTACCACACTGAAACATTCAATTAAACCTGGTCTCGATAAATATTTTAGAGGATAACGCATGTTAGGTCTGGGATAGGTCTGGGATTCGCCCTCATCAGGCTCATAGTTTCGCATATTTCTCAAACTTGTTGGACAGATTCTGTTCTTTCACTGGTTTGGATCACGTAGCAATGTTGTACCGCCTTGAAACAGTCAATTCAACCTGGTCTCGATAAATATTTTAGATGATAACGCATGTTAGGTCTAGGTTAGGCCTGGGATTTGCCCTCATCAGGGTCATATTTTCGCATTTTTCACATACTTGTTGAACAGATCCCTGGCTTTTTCATGTTTGAATCATGTGGTAATGCGGTACCACACTGAAACAGTCGATTAAACCTGGTTTCGATCAATATTTTAGAGAATAACGCATGTTAGGTCTTGGTTAGGTCTGGGATTTGCTCTCATCAGGGTCATACATTCGCGTTTTTCACATTCTTGTTGAACAGATCCCTGGCTTATTCTGGTTTGGATCACGTACTAATGTGGTACCACACTGAAACAGTCCATTAAACCTGGTTTCGATCAATATTATAGAGGATAACGCATGTTAGGTCTGTGATAGGTCTCGGATTTGCCCTCATCAGGCTCATAGTTTCGCGTTTTTCACATACTTGCTGAACAGATCCTGGGTTTTTTCTGGTTTGGATCTCGTAGTAATGTGGTACCACACTGAAACAGTCCATTAAACATGGTTTCGATCAATATTTTAGAGAATAACTCATGTTAGGTCTAGGTTTGGTCTGGGATTTGCTCTCATCAGGCTTGTACATTCGCATATTTCTCATACTTGATGGCCAGATTCGGGGCTTTTTCTGGTTTGTATCACGTAGTAATGTAGTACAACACTGTAACAGTCCATTAAACCTGTTTTCAACCAATATCTTAGAGGATAACGCATGTTAGGCCTAGGCTAGGCCTGGGATTTGCCCTAATCAGGGTCCTACTTTCGCAGTTTTATCATACATGTTGACCTGATCGAGGGTTTTTCCTACTTTGGATAACGTAGTAAAGTGGTACCGCACAGAAACAGTCAACTAAACCTGGATCCGATCAATATTTTAGAGGATAACGCATGGTAGGTCTCGGTTAGGTCTAGGATTTGCCCTCATCTGGGTCATACTTTCGCATATTTCTCAAACTTGTTTGCCAGATTCTGGGCTCCCACTGGTTTGGATCACGTAGTAATGTGGTACCATACTGAAACAGTCCATTAAACCTGGTCTCGATCAATATTTTAGATGATAACGCCGGTTAGGACTCGGTTAGGTATGGGATTTGCCCTCATCAGGGTCATACCTTCGCATTTCTCGCATATTTGTTGGCCAGATCCTGTGCTTTCACAGGTCTGGATCTCGTAGTAATGTGGTACCACACTGAAACAGTCAATTATACCTGGTCTCGATCAATATTTTAGAGGATAACGCATGTTAGGCCTGGGTTAGGTCCAGGATTTGCCCGCATCAGGCTCATACCTTCGCATATTTCTCAAACTTGTTGGCCAGATTCTGTGCTTTCACTGGTTTGGATCACGTAGTAATGTTGTACCGCCCTGAAAATGCCAATTCAACCTGGTCTCGATAAATATTTTAGATGATAACGCATGTTAGGTCTAGGTTAGGCCTGGGATTTGCCCTCATCAGACTCATACTTTCGCATATTTCTCATACTTGTTGGCCAGATCCTGGGTTTTTTTCTAGTCTGGATCACGTAGTAATGTGGTACAACACAGAAACAGTCCATTAAACCTGGTTTCGATCAATATTTTAGATGATAACGCATGTTCGGTCTAGGTTAGGCCTGGGATTTGCCCTCATCAGACTCATACTTTCGCATTCTTCACATACTTGTTGAACAGATCCTGGGTTATTTCTGGTTTGGATCAGGTAGTAATGTGGTACCACACTGAAATAGTCGATAAAACCTGGTCACGATCAACATTTTAGAGGATAACGCCGGTTAGGACTCGGTTAGGTGTGGGATTTGCCCTCATCAGGGTCATACCTTCGCATTTCTCGCATATTTGTTGGCCAGATCCTGTGCTTTCACAGGTCTGGATCTCGTAGTAATGTGGTACCACACTGAAACAGTCCATTAAACCTGGTTTCGATCAATATTTTTGAGGATAGCTCATGCTAGGTCTAGGTTAGTCCTGGGATTTGCCCCCATCGGACCCATATTTTCGCATTCTTCACATACTTGTTGAACAGATCCTGGGTTATTTCTGGTTTGGATCAGGTAGTAATGTGGTACCACACTGAAATAGTCGATTAAACCTGGTCACGATCAACATTTTAGAGGATAACGCCGGTTAGGACTCGGTTAGGCCTGGGATTTGCCCTCATCAGACTCATACTTTCGCATTCTTCACATACTTGTTGAACAGATCCTGGGTTATTTCTGGTTTGGATCAGGTAGTAATGTGGTACCACTCTGAAACAGTCGACTAAACCTGGTCTCGACCAATATTTAAGAGGATAACGCAAGTTGGGTCTGGGATAGGTCTGGGATTTGCCATCATCTGGCTCATACTTTCGCATTCTTCACATACTTGTTGCACAGATCCTGGGTTATTTCTGGTTTGGATCATGTAGTAATGTGGTACCACACTGATACAGTCCATTAAACCTGGTTTCGATAAATATTTTAAAGGATAACGCATGTTAGGTCTGGGTTAGGGTTAGGATTTGCCCTCATCTGACCCATACTTTCGCATTCTTCACATACTTGTTGAACGGATCCTGTGTTTTTCCCTGATTTGGATCACGTAGTAATGTGGTACCACACTGAAACATTCAATTAAACCTAGTCTTGATAAATATTTTAGAGGATAACGCATGTTAGGTCTGGGATAGGTCTGGGATTTGTCATCATCAGGCTCATAGTTTCGCATATTTCTCAAACTTGTTGGACAGATTCTGTTCTTTCACTGGTTTGGATCACGTAGTAATGTTGTACCGCCTTGAAACAGTCAATTCAACCTGGTCTCGATAAATATTATAGATGATAAGTCATGTTAGGTCTAGGTTAGGCCTGGAATTTGACCTCGTCAGGCTCATACCTTCGCATTCTTCTCATACTTGTTGTACAGATCCAGGCTTTTTTTCTGGTTTTGATCACGTAGTAATGTGGTACCAGACTGAAACAGTCGATTAAACCTGGTTTCGATCAGTATTTTAGAGAATAACGTATGTTAGGTCTTGGTTAGGTCTGGGATTTGCTCTCATCAGGGTCATACATTCGCGTTTTTCACATTCTTGTTGAACAGATCCCTGGCTTATTCTGGTTTGGATCACGTACTAATGTGGTACCACACTGAAACAGTCCATTAAACCTGGTTTCGATCAATATTTTAGAGGATAACGCATGTTAGGTCTGTGATAGGTCTGGGATTTCCCCTCATCAGGCTCATAGTTTCGCGTTTTTCACATACTTGTTGAACAGATCCTGGGTTTTTTCTGGTTTGGATCTCGTAGTAATGTGGTACCACACTGAAACAGTCCATTAAACATGGTTTCGATCAATATTTTAGAGAATAACTCATGTTAGGTCTAGGTTAGCTCTGGCATTTGCTCTCATCAGGCTTGTACATTCGCATATTTCTCATACTTGATGGCCAGATTCGGGGCTTTTTCTGGTTTGTATCACGTAGTAATGTAGTACAACACTGTAACAGTCCATTAAACCTGTTTTCAACCAAAATCTTAGAGGATAACGCATGTTAGGCCTAGGCTAGGCCTGGGATTTGCCCTAATCAGGGTCATACTTTCGCAGTTTTATCATACATGTTGACCTGATCGAGGGTTTTTCCTACTTTGGATAACGTAGTAAAGTGGTACCGCACAGAAACAGTCAACTAAACCTGGATCCGATCAATATTTTAGAGGATAACGCATGGTAGGTCTCGGTTAGGTCTAGGATTTGCCCTCATCTGGGTCATACTTTCGCATATTTCTCAAACTTGTTTGCCAGATTCTGGGCTCCCACTGGTTTGGATCACGTAGTAATGTGGTACCATACTGAAACAGTCCATTAAACCTGGTCTCGATCAATATTTTAGATGATAACGCCGGTTAGGACTCGGTTAGGTATGGGATTTGCCCTCATCAGGGTCATACCTTCGCATTTCTCGCATATTTGTTGGCCAGATCCTGTGCTTTCACAGGTCTGGATCTCGTAGTAATGTGGTACCACACTGAAACAGTCAATTATACTTGGTCTCGATCAATATTTTAGAGGATAACGCATGTTAGGCCTGGGTTAGGTCCAGGATTTGCCCGCATCAGGCTCATACTTTCGCATATTTCTCAAGCTTGTTGGCCAGATTCTGTGCTTTCACTGGTTTGGATCACGTAGTAATGTTGTACCGCCCTGAAAATGCCAATTCAACCTGGTCTCGATAAATATTTTAGATGATAACGCAAGTTGGGTCTGGGATAGGTCTGGGATTTGCCCTCATCTGGCTCATACTTTCGCATTCCTCACATACTTGTTGCACAGATCCTGGGCTATTTCTGGTTTGGATCATGTAGTAATGTGGTACCACACTGATACAGTCCATTAAACCTGGTTTCGATAAATATTTTAAAGGATAACGCATGTTAGGTCTGGGTTAGGGTTAGGATTTGCCCTCATCTGACCTATACTTTCGCATTCTTCACATACTTGTTGAACGGATCCTGTGTTTTTCCCTGATTTGGATCACGTAGTAATGTGGTACCACACTGAGACATTCAATGAAACCTAGTCTTGATAAATATTTTAGAGGATAACGCATGATAGGTCTAGGATACGCCTGGGATTTGCCCTCATCAGGCTCATACGTTCGCATTTTTCACATACTTTTTGGTCAGATCCCTGGCTTTTTCTTGTTTGGATCACGTTGTAAAGTGGTATCACACTGAAACAGTCGATTAATCCAGGTCTCGATCAACATTTTATAGGATAACGCCGGTTGCAACACGGTTAGGTGTGGGATTTGCCCCCATCAGGCTCATACTGTCGCATATTTCTCATACTTGTTAGCCAGATCCGTTGCATTTTCTGGTTTGGATCACGTGGTAATGTGGTATCACACTGAAACAGTCCACGAAACCTGGTTTCATCAATGTTTTAGAGGATAACGCATGTTTGGTCTGGGAGAGGTCTGGGATCTGCCCTCATCAGACTCATACCTTCGCATTCTTCACATGGTTGTTGAACAGATCCTGGGATTTTCTGGTTTGGAGCACGTAGTAATGTGGTACCATACTGAAACAGTCCACTAAACCTGGTTTTGATCAATATTTTAGATGATAACGCATGCTAGGTCTGGGATATGTGTGGGATCTGCCCTCATCAGGCCCATACCTTCCCATTTCTCACATACTTGTTGGCCAGATCCTGTGCTTTCGCAGGTCCGGATCTCGTAGTAATGTGGTACCACACTGAAACAGTCAATTAAACCTGGTTTCGATCAATATTTTAGAGGATAACGCAAGTTAGGTCTGGGATAGGTCTGGGGTTTGCCCTCATCAGGGTCATATTTCCCCATTTTTCACATACTTGTTGAACAGATCCCTGGCTTTTCCTTGTTTGGATCACGTGGTAATGTGGTACCACACTGAAACAGTCCATTAAACCTGGTTTCGATCAATATTTTAGAGGATAACTCATGTTTGGTCTGGTATAGGTCTGGGATTTGCCCTCTTCAGGCTTATACCTTTGCATTCTTCTCATACTTGTTGTACAGATCCAGGGTTTTTTCTGGTTCTGATCACATAGTAATGTGGTACCACACTGAAACAGTCGATTAAACCTGGTTTCGTTCAATATTTTTGAGGGTAACGCATGTTAGGTCTGGGATAGGTCTGGGATTTGCCCTCATCAGACTCATACTTTCGCATTCTTGACATACTTGTTGAACTGATCCTGGGTTTTTTCTAGTTTGGATCAGGTAGTAAAGTGGTACCACACAGAAACAGTCAACTAAACCTGGTTTCGATCAGTATTTTAGAGGATAACGCAAGAAGTTAGGTCTGGGATAGGTCTGGGATTTGCCCTCATCAGGCTCATCCATCCGCAGTTTTCACATACTTGTTGAACAGATCCTGGGTTTCTCCTGGTTTGGATCACGTGGTAATGTGGTATCACACTGATACAGCCCATTAATCCTGGTTTCGATCAATGTTTTAGAGCGTAACGCATGATAGGTCTAGGATACGCCTGGGATTTGTCCTCATCAGGCTCATACGATCGCATTTTTCACATACTTTTTGTACAGATCCCTGGCTTTTTCTTGTTTGGATCACGTTGTAAAGTGGTATCACACTGAAACAGTCGATTAATCCAGGTCTCGATCAACATTTTATAGGATAACGCCGGTTGGAACACGGTTAGGTGTGGGATTTGCCCCCATCAGGCTCATACTGTCGCATATTTCTCATACTTGTTAGCCAGATCCGTTGCCTTTTCTGGTTTGGATCACGTGGTAATGTGGTACCACACTGAAACAGTCCACGAAACCTGGTTTCATCAATGTTTTAGAGGATAACGCATGTTAGGTCTGGGAGAGGTCTGGGATCTGCCCTCATTAGACTCATACCTTCGCATTCTTCACATGCTTGTGGAACAGATCCTGGGCTTTTCTGGTTTGGAGCACGTAGTAATGTGGTACCATACTGAAACAGTCCATTAAACCTGGTTTTGATCAATATTTTAGATGATAACGCATGTTAGGTCTGGGATAGGTCTGGGATCTGCCCTCATCAGACTCATACCTTCGCATTCTTCACATGCTTGTTGAACAGATCCTGGGATTTTCTGGTTTGGAGCACGTAGTAATGTGGTACCATACTGAAACAGTCCATTAAACCTGGTCTCGCTCAATATTTTAGATGATAACGCATGTTAGGTCTATGTTAGGCCTGGGAATTACCCTCATCAGACTCATACTTTCGTATATTTCTCATACCTGTAGGCAGATACGTTGCTTTTTCTGGATTGGATCACATACTGATGTAGTACCACACTGAAACAGTCAATTATACCTGGTCTCGATCAATATTTTAGAGCATAACGCATGTTAGGCCTGGGTTAGGTCCAGGATTTGCCAGCATCAGGCTCATACTTTCGCATATTTCTCAAACTTGTTGGCCAGATTCTGTGCTTTCACTGGTTTGGATCACGTAGTAATGTTGTACCGCCCTGAAACAGTCAATTCAACCTGGTCTCGATAAATATTTTAGATGATAACGCATGTTAGGTCTTGGTTAAGCCTGGGATTTGCCCTCATCAGACTCATACTTTCGCATATTTCTCATATTTATTGGCCAGATCCTTGCTTTTTTTCTGTTCTGGATCACGTAGTAATGTGGTACCACACTGAATCAGTCAATTAAACCTGGTCTTGATAAATATTTTAGAGGATAACGCATGATAGGTCTAGGTTACGCCTGGGATTTGCCCTCATCAGGGTCATACTTTCGCATATTTCACATACTTTTCGAACAGATCCCTGGCTTTTTCTGGTTTGGATCACGTAGTAAAGTGGTACCAAAATGAAACAGTCGATTAATCCCAGTCTCGATCAATTTTTTATAGGATAACGCATGCTAGGTCTGGGATATGTGTGGAATCTGCCCTCATCAGGCCCATACCTTCCCATTTCTCACATACTTGTTGGCCAGATCCTTTGCTTTCGCAGGTCCGGATCTCGTAGTAATATGGTACCACACTGAAACAGTCAATTAAACCTGCTTTCCGTCAATATTTTAGAGGATGACTCATGTTTGGTCTGGGATAGGTCTGGGATTTGCCCTCGTCAGGCTCATACCTTTGCATTCTTCTCATACTTGTTGTACAGATCCAGGGTTTTTTCTGGTTCTGATCACGTAGTAATGTGGTACCACACTGAAACAGTCAATTAAACCTGGTTTCGATCAATAGTTTAGAGGATAACTCATGGTAGGTCAAGGTTTGGCCTGGGATTTGCCCTCGTCAGTCTCATACTTTCGCATTCTTCACATACTTGTTGAACAGATCATGGGTTTTTTCTTGTTTCGATCAGGTAGTAATGTGGTACCACACTGAAACCGTCGATTAAACCTGGTTTCGATCTATATTTTGGAGGATAACGTATGTTAGGTCAAGTTTGGTCTGGGATTTGCCCTCATCACACTCATACTTTCGCATTCTTCACATACTTGTTGAACAGATCTTGGGTTATTTCTGGTTTGGATCAGGTAGTAATGTGGTACCACACTGAAACAGTCGATTAAACCTGGTCACGATCAATATTCTAGAGGATAACGCATGATAGGTCTAGGTTACGCCTGGGATTTGCCCTCATCAGGCTCATACTTTTGCATTATTCACATACTTGTTGTACAGATCCTGGAATTTTTCTGGTTTGAACCACGTGGTAATGTGGTACCACACTGAAACAGTCCATGAAACCTAGTCTGTGTCAATATTGTAAAGGATATCGCATGTTAGGTCTGGGTTAGGTCTGGGATTTGCCCTCATGCGGCTCATACATTCTCATATTTCTCATACTTGTTGGCCTGATCCTGGGCTTTCATAGGTCCGGATCTCGCAGTAATGTGGTACCACACTGAAACAGTCCATTAAACCTGGTTTCGATGAATATTTTAGAGGATACACCATGCTAGGTCTAGGTTAGGCCTGGGATTTGCCCTCATCAGGCTCATACTTTTGCATTCTTCACATACTTGTTGAACGGATCCTTGTGTTTTTCCCTTATTTGGATCACGTAGTAATGTGGTACCACACTGAAACATTCAATTAAACCTAGTCTTGATAAATATTTTAGAGGATAACGCATGTTACGTCTGGGATAGGCCTGGGATTTGTCATCATCAGGCTCATTGTTTCGCATATTTCTCAAACTTGTTGGCCAGATTCTGTGCTTTCACTGGTTTGGATCACGTAGTAATGTTGTACCGCCCTGAAACAGTCAATTCAACCTGGTCTCGATAAATATTTTAGATGATAACGCATGTTAGGTCTAGGTTAGACCTGTGATTTGCCCTCATCAGACTCATACTTTCGCATATTTCTCATACTTGTTGGCCAGATCCGTTGCTTTTTCTGGATTGGATCACATCCTGATGTAGTACCACACTGAAACAGTCAATTCAACCTGGTTTCGATGAATATTTTAGATGATAACGCATGTCAGGTCTAGGTTAGGCCTGGGATTTGCCCTCATCAGACCCATACTTTCGCATTCTTCACATACTTGTTGTACAGATCCTGGCTTTTTTCATGTTTGGATCACGTAGTAATGTGGTACCACACTGAAACAGTTATTTAAACCTGGATACGACCAATATTTTAGAGGATACACCATGTTAGGTCTAAGTTAGGCCTGGGATTTTCCCTCATCGGACACGTACTTTCTCATATTTCTCATACTTGATGGCCAGATTCTGGGCTTTTTCTGGTTTGGATCACGTAGTAATGTGGAACCACACTGAAACAGTCGATTAAACCTGGTTTCGATCAATATTTTAGAGGATAACGCAAGTTATGCCTGGTATAGGTCTGGGATTTGCCCTCATCAGGCTCATACTTTCGCGTTTTTGACATACTTGTTGAACAGATCCCTGGCTTTTTCTGGGTTGGATCACGTAGTAATGTGGTACCACACTGAAACAATCCATTAGACCCGGTTTCCACCAATATTTTAGAGGATAACGCGTGTTAGGTCTAGGCCAGGCCTGGGAATTGCCCTAATCAGGGCCATACATTCGCAGTTTTAACATACATGTTGTCCTGAGCGAGGGTTTGTTCTACTTTGGATAACGTAGTAAAGTGGTACCACACTGAAACTGTCAACTAAACCTGGTTTCGGTCAATATTTTAGAGGATAACGCAAGTTAGGTCTGGGATAGGTCTGGGATTTGCCCTCATCAGGGTCATACTTTCACATTTTTCGCATACTTGTTGGCCAAATCCCGGTCTTTTTCTGGTTTGGATCACGTGGTAATGTGTTATCACACTGAAAGAGTCCATGAAACCTGGTTTCGATCAATATTTTAGAGGATAACGCATGTTAGGTCTAGGTTACGCCTGGGATTTGCCCTCATCAGGGTCATACTTTCGCATTTTTCACATACTTGTTGAACAGATCCCTGGCTTTTTCTGGTTTGGATCACGTTGTAAAGTGGTACCACACTGAAACAGTCGATTAATCCTGGTCTCGATCAACATTTTATAGGATAACGCATGTTAGGTCTCCGTTAGGTCTAGGACTTGCCCTCATCAGGCTCATACTTTCGCGTTTTTGACATACTTGTTGAACAGATCCCTGGCTTTTTCTGGTTTGGATCACGTAGTAATGTAGTACCACACTGAAACAGTCCATTAGACCCGGTTTCCACCAATATTTTAGAGGATAACGCGTGTTAGGTCTATGCCAGGCCTGGGAATTGCCCTAATCAGGGCCATACAATCGCAGTTTTAACATACATGTTGACCTGAGCGAGGGTTTGTTCTACTTTGGATAACGTAGTAAAGTGGTACCACACTGAAACTGTCAACTAAACCTGGTTTCGATCAATATTTTAGAGGATAACGCAAGTTAGGTCTGGGATAGGTCTGGGATTTGCCCCCATCAGGGTCATACTTTCACATTTTTCGCATACTTGTTGGCCAAATCCCGGTCTTTTTCTGGTTTGGATCACGTGGTAATGTGTTATCACACTGAAAGAGTCCATGAAACCTGGTTTCGATCAATATTTTAGAGGATAACGCATGTTAGGTCTAGGTTACGCCTGGGATTTGCCCTCATCAGGGTCATTCTTTCGCATTTTTCACATACTTGTTGAACAGATCCCTGGCTTTTTCTGGTTTGGATTACGTTGCAAAGTGGTACCACACTGAAACAGTCGAATAATCCTGGTCTCGATCAACATTTTAGACGATTACTCATGTTAGGTCTAGGTTAAGCCTGGGATTTGCCCTGATCAGACTCATACTTTCGCATTCTTCACATACTTGTTGAACAGATCCTGGGTTTATTCTAGTTTGGATCACGTAGTAATGTGGTACCACAAAGAAG
Organism: Colletes latitarsis; assembly: GCF_051014445.1. Taxonomy (NCBI): domain Eukaryota; kingdom Metazoa; phylum Arthropoda; class Insecta; order Hymenoptera; family Colletidae; genus Colletes; species Colletes latitarsis. Next base: position 991,388 of record NC_135142.1, read on the forward strand.
CAGTCGATTGAACCTGGTCACGATCAATATTTTAGATGATAACGCCGGTTAGGACACGGTTAGGTGTGGGATTTGCCCTCCTCAGGCTTATACTGTTGCATATTTCTCATACTTGTTAGCCAGATCCATTGCTTTTTCTGGATTCGATCACACAGTAATGTAGTACCCTACACTGAAACAGTATATTATACTTGGTCTCGATCAATATTTTAGGGGATAACGCATGTTAGGTCTGGCTTAAGTCCAGGATTTGCCCGCATCAGGCTCATACTTTCGCATATTACTCACACTTGTTGAACAGATCTCTGGCTTTTTCTGGTTTGGATCACGTAGTAAAGTGGTACCACACTGAAACAGTCGATTAATCCTGGTCCCGATCAATATTTCATAGGATAACGCAAGTTAGGTCTGGGATAGGTTTCGGATTTGCCCTCATCAGGCTCATACATTTTTCACATACTTGTTGAACAGATCCTGGGTTTTTCTGGTTTGCATCACGTGGTAATGTGGTATCACACTGAAACAGTCCATGATACCTGGTTTCGATCAACATTTTACAGGATAACGCATGATAGGTCAAGGTTACACCTGGAATTTGCCCTCATTAGGGTCATGCTTTCGCATTTTTCACACATTTGTTGTACAGATCCCTGGCTTTTTCTGGTTTGGATCACGTAGTAATGTGGTACGACACCGAAACAATCGATTAATCCAGGTCTCGATCAACATTTTATAGGATAACGCCGGTTAGGACACGGTTAGGTGTGCGATTTGCCCTCCTCAGGCTGATACTGTCGCATATTTCTCATACTTGTTAGCCAGATCCATTGCTTTTTCTGGTTTGGATCACGTGGTAATGTGGTATCACACTGAAACAGTCAGTTAAACCTGGATACGACCAATATTTTAGACGATAACGCGTGTTAGGTCTGGGTTAGGTCTGGGATTTGCCCTCATGAGGGTCATACCTTCACATTTTTCGCATACTAGCTGGCCCGATCCCGGGTTGTTTCAGGTTTGGATCATGTGGTAATGTGGTATCACACTGAAATAGTCCTTTAAACCTGGTTTCGATCAAGATTTTAGGGGATAACTCATGCTAGGTCTAGGTTAGGCCTGGGATTTGCCCCCATCGGACCCATACTTTCGCATTCTTCACATACTTGTTGTACAGATCCTGGGTTTTTTCTGGTTTGAATCACGTGGTAATGTGGTACTACACTGATACAGTCCATAAAACCTAGTCTCGGTCAATATTTTAGAGGATAACGCACGTTAGGTCTGGGTTGGGTCCTGGATTTGCCCGCAACAGGCTCATACTTTCGCATATTTCTCATACTTGTTGGCCAGATCCTGGGCTTTTTCTTGTTTGGATCACGTAGTAATGTGGTACCACACTGAAACAGTCGACAAAACCTGGTCTCGACCAATATTTTAGATGATAACGCAAGTTGGGTCTGGGACCATTCACAATTCCTTTTTTGGTTTTGTGAATGGTACGTGACGGCAGGAGGAACAGGGGCCTTGGCTTAACTGCCCGGGACCGCGAGTATGGCGACTCTATAAAATCGCCCTCCAATCCTAAGTTATGGTGCGCGGCGATGGGATGCATAGTTGGGGGAGGAGGCCCAATCCCAAGCGACCACCTCCGGGGCACCTGCCGAACCCCCGGAGTATATAGGCTTACCCGGGTAAGGCGGCTCTGCCCGGGCGGACCTTTTCTTCCGACCTACTCGTGGGTTTAATATGGAGTATAAAATTAAAACGGGGATGGGACGGGGTAAGTCAGAGGGGGAGGAGGAAAGCGGTGTTGGGAGTGGAGTGACGGCGCTCGCGCCGCCTCCAGCGCCTGGCCCGGCTTCGTGGAGGGTGGAGGAGGACGACGAGACTGCGTCAGTCTCGTCCTTCTCCTCCACCAGGAGCCTTATAGGCTCCAAGAGAAAGATGACGGGGCAGGCCGTCAATGAAGTGGGCAGGGCGATGAGCCCGGTTGTCCGGATGAGCTGCCTCAGGGACGAGGTGACCGAGGACATATCGGAGAGGATCTCCTCGTCCCTGAGACGAGTGGAGAAAGTGGCCGCTGCCTGCTCCTTTAAGGGGCAGAAGAGCGACGGTGCAGAGGCTCTGAGGGAGGCTGCCCAAATGATGAGGGACGCGGCGCGGGAGCTAAGCGGGCGGAACGCCCGTCTGCAGCTCCTGTTGGAGGAGGAGTGACGGGGGAGGATGAGGGCAGAGGTGCGCTGGAACAGCGCGGCCCTCCCTCCTGTCCTCCCTCCTCCTACGCCGCGCCCTCCTGCGGCCGTTAGGAAGCGGAGTGCGGCGGAGGTGGTGTGGGCCTCCACGGGCCCTTCCACACGCACTCCGCCCGCGCAGAGTTCCCCGTCCTCCTCAGAGGACGATCTCCTGAGGAGGATAAGGGACATGATTGAGAAGAAGCTGGCCGCCTTCCGGGAGGAGCTCCTCCCCGGAAGAGCGGTCGGTGGGAGGGTGGTGCCACCCCGACCAGTGCCAGCACGGCCGGGGAAGGCGAAGGTGGGGGGAGCGAAGGCTCCGCCCACCGTGGCGACTCCGGGGCCTCGGGTCGTGACCCCCAAGGGGGGAAGCGTACCCGTGGTCCCGGTTCCCGCGTCCTCCGCTGCACCGCCCCAAGGGGGGGTGTCGTGGAGCGAAGTGGTGGGGCGGAGGGCGAGGAGGGTGGCGAGGAAGGCCTCGCAGGCGCAGCCTCCGCCCCCGCCGCCCGCGGCCAAAGGATTGGCCGCGAAGGCGCGACTTGGCCGCCCCCCTAAAACGGCAGCGGTAGCGCTGACCGTTGCGCAGGGGGGCGACCTGACACTCGCGGAGGCGATGCGGCTCGCCAGGGACAATGTGTTCCTGGAAGAGCTTGGCATCGCTTCCCTCAGGGCGAAGCGGGCCGTGACTGGGGGTCTCCTGCTGGCGATCCCCGGTCCAGACGGCGGCGTGAAGGCTGACCGACTCGCCCAGAGGCTCCGGGAGCAGCTGGGCGAGCGGTGTGTCCGGGTCGCCCGGCCCACGAAGCGCACGGAGATGCGCGTGTGTGGGCTGGACGACTCGGCCACCGCGGAGGACGTGGCGCGTGCCCTAGCAAGGGCGGGGAATTGCCCTGAGGGGGATTTGCGGGCCGGGGAGATCCGCAGATCTCCTTCCGGCCTGGGGTCCGTGAGGGCCCACTGCCCCCTCACGTCGCCCATAAATTGGCGGAATCCGGGAGGGTTTTGGTGGGGTGGGTTTCGGCGCGAGTGGAGATACTCGCGCCGCGCCCGCTCTAGTGTCACCGCTGCCTCGAATTGGGGCATGTGAGGCAGTGGTGCACCTCGCCGGTGGACCGCAGCGGTCAATGTTACTGCTGCGGGGCAAAGGACCACCGCGCGAGCCAGTGCTCGGCGGCCCTCCACTGCCCGCTATGTGCGGTCAGGGGGATGCCAGCCGACCACAGGGTGGGGAGCAGGAAGTGCACTCCCCCCTACCGGAAGGAGTGGAAGAGGCGGGCCGTTCCGACTCCGGCGCCGCGGGCGGTGGCATCGTCCACCATGGAGGTGGACGGTGCCACGGGGACGGACAGCCGGGAGGAGGCTGGGGCGGTCGGTAATTAAAGGCGCTCCGTCTCCTCCTCCAGGCCAACCTCAACCACTGCCGCGCGGCACAGGATATGATGTTCCAAGTCCTCGCGGAGTGGGGGGTTGGCCTGGCTGTCGCCGCCGAGCCGTACCGCGTCCCTGATCACCCTCATTGGGTGGGCGACGCGGACGGCTTGGTGGCGACGGTATGGGGAGGTGGCGACGGGTCCCCGCCTTTCTCCATGCTGGAGCGCGGTCGGGCATTCGTCGCCGTGGACTGGGGGGGAGTCGCCGTGGTGGGGTGCTACATATCGCCTCGCAGCGGTCACGTCGCGTTCGAGCAGTACCTAGCCGAGGTCGCGGCATGCGTGCAGCGCTGCGCGGCCCGGCCGGTGCTGGTCCTGAGAGGCTTCAACGCCAAGTCGGTGGGGGGGGGGTCCCCCAGGACTTCCGTTCGCGGCGGGATCCTGGGCGACTGGGCGGCGGGACTCGACCTTCGGTTACTGAAACGGGGGTCGGAGCACACGTGTGTGCGGCGATATGGGGGGTCTATCGTGGATGTTGGATTCGCGACCCAAACGCCATGCGCATGGTGTCGGAATGGCACGTGGTCGCGGGGGCAGAGACACTCTCGGATCACCGGTATATCCAGATGGCGGTCTCTGCCGCCGCGGGGGATGCATCCCGACACCACCGTCCGGGTGGTAACCCACCGCGCCGCTGGGCGCTTCGGCGCCTGGACAAGGATGCCCTGATGGCAGCTGCCCTCGCTGCAACTTGGCCGCAGAGGGCGGCCGAGTTGCCGAGTATAAAGGAGGAGGTCGCCCGGCTCGGGGGGATGGTCGCGAACATATGTGACGCGGCGATGCCCCGGGTCGGGCGGGCTTCACCTCGCCGGGCGGTGTACTGGTGGTCGGCCGCGATCGCGGAAATGCGAGACGCGAGTGTCCGCGCCCGACGCCAGTACACCCGCGCGCGCCGTCGTCTACGGAGAGACGATAGCGTGGCGCGACGAGGGCAGATGACCTGTATGAGGCATACCGCATGTCGCGGATGGCTCTGCAGGTCGCCATCAAACGGGCCATGACCCGGGCATGGAAGGAGCTCCTCGAGACCATTGATGACGACCCTTGGGGGCGCCCTTATAAGGTGGTGCTGAACAAGCTCCGCCCGTGGGCGCCCCCCGTCACCGAGTGTCTTGACCCCCGGCTGCTGGAGGGCATGGTTAATACTCTCTTCCCAATTGGGGAGATGGGACCACGTCCTCCGGCAGAGGCGACGGCCCCGTTGGAGTGGGTGGCCGAGCCGGGGGTCACGCAGGGGGAGCTGGCCGCAGCAATCAGACGGCTCGGGGCACGTAACACGGCCCCGGGTCCGGATGGTGTGCCTGGCCGGGTTTGGGTCTTAACCCACGGCGTCCTTGGGGCCGACCTCAGGCGGTTGTTTAACCGATGCCTGAGGGACGGGCGATTCCCCCCCAGTTGGAAGGTGGCGAGGATGGTCCTCCTCCGGAAGGAGGGTCGGCCCGCGGAGTCTCCATCCGCATACCGGCCCATCTGTCTCCTCGACGAGGTGGGCAAGCTCTTCGAGCGAGTGATTGCTGCCCGCCTCGTCGAGCACCTGTCGCGGGTTGCTCCGGGCCTGGCCGACTGCCAGTACGGTTTCCGGGGGGGCCGGTCGACGGTCGACGCGATCAGTCGGGTCAGGGTCCTCTCGGAGTCGGCCGTCTCCCGGGGAGGGGTGCCGTTGGCGGTATCGCTGGATATTGCCAACGCGTTTAACACCCTTCCCTGGGGGGAGATACGGAGGGGGCTCGAATATCATCGGGTACCCCCGTGTCTCAGGGCAGTGGCGTCTAGAAGCCGTCCGGGCGTATAGCTTGCTATACGGCACCAGGATCGCATGTGCCAACCCTTCCTCCTCGCGGTGGACGCTGGAAACGGCATTTATGCCGGCCAACGGGGCTCTGGTTTAGGCTGGGGCGGTGCAGGGGCACACCGTATGGGTGTAGCGACCCCACCTTCCCGAGCAAGACGAGATCCGTCAATTGTACTGTGCAATACAGAGATGTCAGAAAGGAGTGGTGCCAGGAAAGCAAAGAGAGATGGGGATGCATTATGACTAGCGTATATTGAACACCTGGGGGCTTCAGCACCCATTTCACGTTAAGGCTTATTGGAGAAGGTATATTGTACAAAAAGGGGCTATATGCCCCTTTTTCACTTTAAGGAACTTTTCGAAGTTCATACTCGAACATCTGGGGCTTCTCCAAGAAAGACCTAACTAATACCAGGGGGCTTTAAGCCCCCTTTTTGCTTTAATGCCTTTCCGAGGAGGCGATTCTGACACCAGAAATCAAAAAGGGGGCTATATGCCCCCTTTTCACGCTCAGCAAAAAACCAAGATCAGGATGAGACACAAAACGACGTCTGTATGCGTCCCCAAAAGCAATACGCCGCTGGGAAAAGCAATACGCCGCTGGGCTTGGCAGAACCCAGCACACCAAATCATCTGGTGGCAGACGTCGTAATGCCAGACGATTGACGGAAGGAGGCCACCGTAGAAGTAGCTGAGCTGCTCCTTACTGCCTGAAGGTGTCGGCTGGGAAACCACGCTAGTATCCTAGGTAGGGAGACGGGCCTCGAAACGTGGATCGCTCCCCTGGCCATTAGAAGACTCCGCCTAGACCAGCTCAACTCCGAGCTGTAAACCGGTGGTGTACGGCTCTGTCAGACTCGGAGTCCTTGCCATACGGACGCTGCATTTAGGAAGGATATGCAGCGTATGACGAAAACACTGAAAGGTACGCCAACGACGAAAGACAACATGTATTTATACATGTAAGACCGTCGTCGCGCTGCTGACAGCAGCTCCCGTCGTTGGCGATGGCAAAAGGACGCTGAAGCGTCAAGAGCATAGTTGATGATGGCAAAGTGAATTCTACTAGTCGTGCTAAGGACGAGTCCCACGTTTTGGAGCTAATGCTACAGGGACATGATGCCCGAGGTCATGTCCTAGTTACGCAGCGGGTTCCCTGCAAAAACAGGGAGCAGAAACCGGGCGTAGCGAAGCAGAGGGAACATCTGCTTGAGGTTTGTTCCCCACGTGTTTGCCGTGCGTGGCGACCTGTGTCGGCGGAAAGGAGGATCCTGGGATCTGAGGGCCCTCTCTCCTGCGGGAGTGTAGCTGCCCAACACGTACCTTTGGCCTCTGCTTCGTCTAGACAGGCGGCTAGGCGAGAAAAGCAGCCCTGTGCCTAGTCAATCGGCTCGGAACACCATCCGTGGGTTCTATTGGGCGAGGAAGTGAACCTAGGAGTCCGGGGAAAGCCCGGTCGGCCTTTGTTCGCGGACTATATCCCGGGTGCAAGTCCTAACCCAGGCGGAGCCGGGTTCCATTTGAGGGTCCATGGAGGCCGGGACACACGCCGGGACGAAAAGGAATATACATAAGTATGGATCCCAAAATAAAAATCACCAAAATAGACGCCTTAGTACCCCGCAAGGGGGAAAAGGGAGGAAAGGAGGCCGTTGTTGTTGCTCCCGGTAGGACAACAACGGTGAGTAAGAAAGCTGGGGTGGTCTCACCACTCCAGAAGAAAGAGAAAGCGAAGGCGGTTGAAGCGGGTAAGGGCGCTAAAACGCCCCCCTGCACCAGACCCTCAACGCGAAAGACGGCTTTACCATCTAAGCCGGCAGGAACGATATCCCCTGCGCCGATCAAGGATATCAAGAAGGACGGACCGGGGACACCACCTCGCACAAATCCACCGAAGAAGCCGGAGGCCAAAAAGCCGAAGGCAACTTCCGAAGGCAACGCCACGTCCACGGACGGAGGATTGGGCCAAGTCGACAGCGACGGTTAGGTAACCGTCGTGAAGAAGGAGAAGCCGCAAAGGGCGGAAAAAGCCCGAAAAAGCGGCGAGGAGTTGCCAGGAAAGGTGTCGGCGGAGGCGACACCTGGTCCATCGAACAGGCCTCTCGACAAAATCAGTGGAGAGGCCTCGAAATTGTTCAAGGGTATCCGGACCAGCTGTCTTGGAAAAGAATCCAGGCTCAGCAAGGAGACCGGAGCCTTGATCGTAGGCAACGCGGCAGCTCTCTACGAGCTAGTCCAGGAGGTTCTCGTGCAGAACTCTTTCCTGAAAGGACAGCTCGCGGCGATCCGGCAAGAGGTGAGAGCCTCCCAGAGGATCGCAGAGAGGGTTGCCCCTACGGTTTCGCAGACGACGGGAACCCGTCCGACTGTGAAACCTGTACCAGTTCGTGCGGCAACAACCTACGCGCAAGCGGTAAAGGTTGACGCCAATCGAGTTTCCCGGAAGCGGTTAAACCACCACGACACGTGGTGCGTATTTTCCCGCAGAAAGGGAAAGGACAGAACAGTGATGTCACAAAACAGACTGTTCTGTCCCTGGTAAAGCCGGCGAAAGCCAAGATCCGCGTAAGGTCCGTCCGACGCATCCACTCCGGTGGCATAGCCGTCGAGACCGAACGCAAGGAGGATCTAAAGGCCTTCGTCAACTGCGCGAAGCTGAAAGAAGTAGGACTTTCAGCTACTCTACCGACCTTGAGGAACCCTACACTTATAGTGTACGACGTTCCCAAGGCGATGAGGAAAGAGGAGGTTTCTTCCAGTATCTGGAAGCAAAACCTCAGCGATATGACCCAGGGGGATGTGTCGTCCAGCCTGAAGGTCCGGTTTGCAACCGGCCCGAAGGAAAAGGACACTGCCATCTGGGTCATGGAAGTCAGTCCGCAGGTTCGCCAGCGGCTGAAGAGCTCGGGCAGAGTGTACCTGGGGTGGTCGTCATGCAGAGTGCAGGACTACGTTTCGGTGACACGCTGCTTTAAGTGTCAAATGTTTGGCCACATGGCCAAACATTGTAAAGCAAAAAACGAGGTTTGCGGTTACTGCTCCGAAGAAGGGCATACCATTGCCTCTTGTACGGCGAAGAGTAAGTCCCCGACTTGCTCGAACTGTAAATCAAGAGGCAAGCAGCACAACCATAAGTCGCGAGACAAAAACTGCCCTGCCTATAAGGCAGCTTTAGACCTTGCAGTATCTCGTACCAATTATGGATAGAAACGACCCGGAGAATCCTCTAAGGCAATTGCGCATCGCGCAGCATAATATGCGGCGTGCGCTAATTGTTCATGGTGAGGTGAGCGAGCTAATGCACACAAAGGAGATCGACGTGTTGCTCATGCAGGAACCTTACCAATTTCAGGGACAGATTCCAGGCTTTGGGCTCACGGCGAAGGTGATCGCCGAGAATGAAAGGGCTGTGGCCGCAATAGTGGTCAGAAACCCGGACATCTCGGTGGTAAAAATCACACAGCTGTGTGATACTCACACCTCCTGCGTTTGCATTAGCGGACCCTTCGGTAGTTTCTACCTCGTTAGCCAGTACTTTCAATGCTCGGAAGACATTGAACCAAGTCTGGCACGCTTGGAGAGGACACTCGATGCTCTCCAACACCGTCGAGTCGTGATAGCCGTGGACGTCAATGCCAAATCCCACCTTTGGGGGGGAGAAAGCGTTCGACCGGACACGCGAGGCGAGAAACTCGAAGAGTTTATCGCATTGCACGACTTGACGATTTTGAACGAGGCTGGGAGTATTCCTACATACTCTAGCCCTGCCGGTGAGTCATGGATCGATGTCACATTATCGACTCCAGACATGGCGACAATTGTGCCAAACTGGACGGTACACGAGGATTGGACCTCCAGTGACCACCGACTCATTGATTTTGTCTTACAGTTCACGGACGTGAATGAGAATCGAAGCCCACAGCCTCGATTCCGCACGTTGCATGCGAACTGGGAGCGATTTGATCAAGTTCTTCTTGAAGGCGCGAGGCAATTACCCCTCGGCACTGGTTGCCGCAGGGAAGTCGAACATCTAGCACAAGAGGTCGAGAAATCGATCATCGATGCGTGCAATGCCTCAATGCGCCCCAAGAAGTGGCATTCAAAGTCCGTCCCATGGTGGACGGAAAATTTGACGAGAATGAAAGCGCGAGTCTATCGACTTAGACGAGCCTTTCAGCGCGAGAGGAACTCGGAGGAGAGAGCGGCAAAGCAGGCTGAGTATCGAACATCTAGACTCGCCTACACAGCCGCAGTGCGCGCTGCGAAAGCACAAAGCTGGCAGAACCTTGTGACGGAGCAGGGGAATAAAGAGCCATGGGGACTTGTTTACAAGATCGCCCAAAAGAAACTCTGTGTTGAGACTGCGGTCTCAAACATTCGAACGTCAGAAGGATATACGACTGACTGGGAAACGACTGCCTCGCAGCTCCTACAGGCGCTAATCCCGGACGACTCGTCCACGGATGAAACGCCGGAGCAAGCAAACACCAGAGCTGATGCTGCAACCGATCCGCCGACTGATGACTGTCCAGTCTTCACGAGGAATGAGCTCGGAGCTGCAGTATCGCGCTTAAAGCGAGGCAAATGCCCTGGGCTGGACCGTATAGAGGCCGAAGTAGTTAAATGTGCTTATGGATCCATCCATAGTGCTCTACTAAGACTTTCCAACGGGTGTCTAGCGCACGGGGTCTTCCCCGTTAGGTGGAAAATCGGCTCGATCAGAGCAATCTTGAAAGGGCCCGATAAACCACCAACGGATGTCAAGTCGTATAGACTGATATGCTTACTTTCCATCCTAGGCAAAGTATTAGAGAGACTAATGCTTAACCGAATGAGTAACATATTCCTAAACCCAGAACATAGTTCCGATCGGCAATATGGATTCAGGCCTGGACGATCCACGGAAGACGCCGTGGTGAAGCTCAGGGAATTGATATCCCAGCGAGAGGAACGATATGTGATGGGTCTCTCCTTCGACATCGCCGGAGCTTTTGATAATGTTTGGTGGCCAAGCATACTTCAGAAGCTGAAACGCCGGGGATGTCCCCGAAATCTTTATCGACTCATGGTCGACTACTTCGCTGACCGTACGGTTACAATAGTTTCCAAACACGGTAATGTGCGTAAGCAAGTCACCAAGGGCTGCCCACAGGGGTCGATACTCGGTCCGAGCTGCTGGAACCTAGTCTTTGACGAAGTTCTGCAGCTCCTATCAAACGAACACCTGGCTTGCGAGCCAATAGCCTACGCTGACGACTTACTCGTGGTATTCTACGGAAACTCGAGGAATCAGTTGCAGCAAAGAGGGCAAAGAGTCGCGGATACAATTTCTGAGTGGTGCGCCACGCAGAAACTTACACTATCCGCGACTAAGACCGAGATGACTCTCTTGAAAGGAAATCTGGATAGAGAACGACCTCCTGTGATAAAGATAAACAGGAGAAGTGTGGCACTCAAGCAAACCATAAGGTACTTGGGTGTTCACATCGATGCGCGAATGGGAGTAAGATCCCACGTCGAATACTTGAATGCCAAAGTCATGCGAACGTTTTATACGCTAGCAAGACTTGCTCGATCAAACTGGGGATTGGGACACAGAACCATGCGTACTTTGTACAAAGGTCTCTTTGTCCCGATCACGACATACGCCGCCGCCGGATGGGTAGACATGCTCACCTCTGTGACAAGAACTAAACTTGCCAGGGCGCAGAGACATGTTTTGCTCGCCGTCACCAAGGCCTATCGCACGGTATCTACCGACGCGATCACTGTGATCGCCGGGACGATGCCGATAGACTTGGTGTTAGTGGAGCGCGCGTGTGCTTACCAGATTAGAAGACGAATCAATATCGAAGTCGGAAATTGTCGAATAAGTCGAGCCGATTTGGCGGCTGGAGAAGTAACCGCTGCTCAGGCGAAAGCCTTGGTGCGAGCGGAACTTCTCAATATGTGGCAAACGAGATGGTCGTCATTGGAGAAAGGTAGGGTCACCTGCCGCTACTTCTCTGATGTATCTGACCGTCTCAATGCAAGCTGGGTGATCTTGGATCACTACGTGGTACAATTCCTAAGCGGGCACGGAGATTTCCGAGCCAAGCTCAAGGAATTTGCTTTAGTACCGCACGAGAATTGCGACTGTGGCCAAGTGGAAACACCAAACCACGTCCTATTCGAGTGCCGGAGGTACCGAGACGCGCGAGAACTCCTGAGACATGCGGCTGAAGAAACTGACCATCCGTGGCCGGTGACCGTAGCCGATCTTGTAACACAAGACCTATACAGGGAGTTCCGGACATATACGCGCTCGGTACTACTTACGAAAGCAGGGCGAAACCAAAATCGCCATTGAACGCATTACGCTACGTAACAGAACGAGAGAAGTCTGCGGATTCTCTTTAAGAACCATGCTTGAAAATGTACTCGAACGGATGCTAGGTCATGTGCTTCGGCAATGACCTCCTCGGGCCGGGATACAAGCCCCGCTTGCTTCGGCAAGCGTTCCTGGATTGGGTTGGACTCGAGGTGGCAGCAGGTTTCGACGTCGTTAACCTCCAAAACGCATAACGACGCGTGAAAAGTAGATGCCCGAACATCAGGCAAAATGTAGTTGCTGGTATAGACCTACGGTCTGAGGTACAGCATAGTCCCCAAGTGGCAATCGCGCTTGGACAGAATAACGGCTACACACTACATGTCTCAGGGCAGTCGTCGGGGATTATCTCCACGGCAGGTGGATCGAGTATCCGGGCCGGGATGGTGATATGCGGATGGAGGTCTACTGCGGGGTTCCGCAGGGGTCGGTCCTCGGGCCACTCCTGTGGAACATCGCGTACGACGCGGTGTTGCAGGCCGACCTCCCCGACGGCGTCAGTGCCGTGTGTTACGCAGATGACACACTGGTGCTGGCCGTCGGGGCTCAGTGGGGGAGGGCCAAGCGCCTCGCCGAGGAGGGGGCGCAACGCGTCGTCGACCGGATCAGGGGGATGGGGATGACGGTGGCGGTCCATAAGACCGAGGTGATAGCGTTCCACTCACCTCGGCAGGATCCGCCACCCCCTCTGATCCGGGTGGGTGGGGCTGATATCGAGGTGAAGCCCCGGATGAGGTACCTGGGGCTGATCCTCGATAGCCACTGGCGCTTCGAGGAGCATTTCCGCTGCCTGGTTCCCCGGTTGGAGTGGATGGCCTCGGCTTTAGGCCGGATCCTCCCCAACCTGGGGGGCCCGGCGGAACGAGTTCGCCGCCTCTATGTGGCAATGGTTCAGTCGGTGGCCCTATACGGGGCCCCCGTCTGGGCGGACGACCTGGCGGCCTCCCGGCGCAGCATGACGATGCTGCGTCGGGTGCAGAGGCGGATGGCGCTGAGGGTCGTCCGCGGCTACCGGACCGTGTCGCATGAGGCGGTAACGGTTCTTGCGGGGATGCTGCCCATGGATCTCCTCGCGCGGTCGCACGCGATGATGTATCGTCATCGTGTCGACCGTCGCGCGGGAGTGGGGGCGGTGCCGGGAGAGCAGGAACCTGCTTGGGGCGATTTGAAGCGCCAGGCCCGGCAGTTCGTGGTGCTCGCGTTGCAGGAGCGGTTGGCCCTGCCAACTGCGGGGCACCGGACAGTCGGGGCTGTTCGGCCACTCCTGTGTGAGTGGCTGGACAGAGGCCATGGAAGCCTTACTTACCGGATGGCACAGGTATTTTCCGGGCATGGTAGCTTCGGAAGATACCTGTGCCGGATAGGGAAGGAGCCGACGGCGCGTTGCTGCCATTGTGACGCCGAGCAGGACACGGCTGATCATACCCTCCAGGTATGCCCAGCTTGGGAGGGGGAACGACGTGTCCTGGTCGGCGTCATAGGGCGGGATGTCTCGCTGCCGGGTGTGGTGCGCGCCATGCTCGGCAGCGAAAGGAAGTGGAGGGCCGTGGCCTCCTTCTGCGAGACCGTAATGCTGCAAAAGGTGGCCGCGGGAAGGGAGCGCGAGCTTCAGCGGCGCGCTGAGGCTCGCGCTCGTATGGTGGCGCGAGGGCGTCGCCCGGGCGCCAGGCGCCGCATGCGGCGGCCTTTGCGCGGCGGATGACCCAGGCTGGGAGGGGGGCCCTGAGGGGAGCCTCCTCCCGCCAGGCGGCGATTAATTATGGAGCCGACACAATTTCCGTGAAAATTCATGGATTTTGTGACGCTTCGCTCGCAGCCTACTCAGCGGTCACTTACTTACGAGTGACCACAATGAGCAATGTCACCTCCTCGACATTGATAATGGCAAAAACGCGAGTGGCTCCAATTAAAACGCAGTCAATTCCTGTACTGGAATTGAACGACGCCGTGCTGCTCGCCGAGCTTATTGTGCACGTGGAGAAGTCACTTTCATTGAAGGTCGACAGAATAATCTGCTGGACAGATTCCACGATCGCATTGGCATGGTTGAGAAAGCACGCCTCCACATGGAAGGTTTTAATCGCCAACCGTGTGTCAAAGGTCCAAACGTTACTTCCGAAGGCTGAATAGAGGCACGTTCCCACCCGCTTCAATCCCGCGGATCTGAATTCGCGCGGAGTGGAAGCTGCGGAACTCCTTCAATCTAAGCTGTGGATTTCAGGACCAAGTTGGCTAACGGAATCGAAAGAAGAAGGGAAGCGCAAAGTGCACGCCCACGTAGTAATTCCGGAGAAAGAATGGGAATTTGTATTTCGATTCTCGACCTGGAATAAACTACTTCGTGTAACCGCATACTGTCTCCGACTGAGGGGACCGATGCAAGGTGAGCGGAGGTCGTATGATGCGAAGATCGTTGACGCGTCTGAGATGCAGCTCGCAAGCGAGAGAATTGTCCGCTACATCCAGCGCACGCATTTTGCAAAGGAGTACCGGTGTTTGAAAAATCACCGAAAAATCCCAGCAAAATCAACATTAAAAAGTCTGAACCCTTTTCTCGATGACAAAGATGTCTTGAGAGTCGGAGGCAGACTGGAAAATACAACACTGTCATGGGAAATCAAGCACCCCATAATTTTGCCGAAACATCACGTTTCCACGATGATAATTCGGCAGTGCCACATTGACACGTTGCACGGGGAATTGCAGTTGACCATGTACACAGTAAGACAAAGATTTTGGATTCTCGGCTGTCGAAATGCAGCGCGAACGGTAATCCACGGATGCATGCGATGCGTTAGATGGAGGGCAAAAACCTCCACGCAAATCATGCAGGATTTAATACCTGAGCGTTGCCGCGAGGCGAGAGCATTTTCGAACTGTGGAGTGGATTATGCGGGACCTTTTCGTGTCCGCGACTCCGCCGGTCGAGGAAAAACCGCCCACAAAGCGTACATAGCAGTTTTTGTCTGTTACGCGATACGGGCCATCCACATCGAACTCGTCCACGATTATACGACGAGTGCCTTTTTGGCAGCATTAGATCGATTCATTGCACGAAGGGGAGTTCCGTCCTGCATTTTCAGTGACAATGGAACGAACTTTGTCGGGGCAGATCGAGAATTACGCGAAAATTTCGAAGCAGTGTACAACACGCAAGAAATGCGTAATAAATGCAGTCAAAAAGGAATTAGATGGAAATTTAACCCACCGAGTGCACCGCACTTCGGTGGCATGCAAGAGGCCGGTGTGAAATCGGTGAAATTTCACCTGAAGCGGACTCTGGGCGAATTCACTCCCACAAGCGAAGAGTTACAAACATTGCTTTGTAAAACCGAAGCAAGTTTAAACTCGCGACCGATTGCCGCTTTGAGTGATAGCCCGGACGATTACGCGCCGCTCACACCGGGGCATTTCTTTGTCGGGAGTCCGCTGAACGCGCTTCCGAAACAATCAGTGGAAATTGAAAAACTCTCCCGTCTGACACGATGGAGGGCGATTCAAAAATTCCACGAACAAATCTGGAGGCATTGGACACGTGATTATCTCACGCACCTCCAGAATCGTTATAAGTGGCGTACAGCCCAAAAAACATTAAAACTAAACGACTTAGTTTTAGTGCAAAATCCCCTCCTCCCCCCGAATCAATGGGAAATGGGACGAGTAGAGGAGGTATTCACCGGCAGGAATGGAAATGCACGTGTTGTTAAAATACACACGGAAAAATCCATTTTTACGCGACCTATTACGCGGTTGTGTAAGCTGCTTGTGGAAGAAACCGAGTCGGCGACGGTTAGCGACGCCGACGAGGTCACATAAAAACCATAACATCCAACGGCCGAAAGTGATCGAAAGGTGAGAAACGACCGTTTCTAGAAATAAACGGTGTTGATTCTCACCTGACCGTTGTCACTGAAAGTTCAAACGGATTAGTGGGGGTTACGAATCCACCAATCTGAGTTGGATTATTGGTAGGGCGTATCGAATAATCCGAGCGCCCCCAAATCGTAACGAAATTCGCCGAACCGAAAACCGCTCAGTCGCAAACGCAGCATCATGAGTGACACCGCGTCCAACATATCTTGCGAGAGCAGTGCGGTATCCTTTTCCGGGGACCCGGAAATAGATGAGCGATTCGGGCGCATTTTGCAGCTCGGGGAAAGGCCCATATCCCCGAGAGGCAATAACGAGGAGCCTACCACCGAACAGGCGCCAAGGGAACCGGAGGTGACCCTCAATTTCGGGGTCGACTCCCTCAGGATTCCGGCCAGGGTTATAACAACAACTCGAAAATACCACTGCCGGGCCCCCGGAGGCCAATACGTCCTCACATGCGGTCCTGTGCGTGGCGGGCCGACAAACCGGAGGAATCGACCCCGCCGCCACCACCAGCAGTGCCGGGGTCGACTTTGGCTGCCCCCACCGACCGAGCTCCGCAACCAAAGCGGAAGCGGAGGAGGCCGGGAAAAAATACTCCCGCCAATCCTGCACCGTCCACCAGCGGCTTGCAGCCACCAACCCCAGCAGCCCCGGCCAGAAAGAAAAAACGAACCTGGCAGCCAGCATTCGGTCAGATCGCCATGGCAAAAGCCATGGCGGACCAAATGCTGACAACGTCGATGCGGTTCCTTCAGCAGGCTGCAGCTGGTCAATCATAAGTACTTTTGATTTTTTACAATTAAAAGTGCGCGAGTTCTCTCTCTCCGCGTAAAAAAGTGACCGTACGGGACTATCGCGTTCTCCGGGTATTGCGCAATTCGTGCAAGGGGGGCGGTATGTTTAAATATGTTAAAAAACTATTTAAAATCGCGTTAGTCTGAAATATTAAATTCTCGGCTGCGATTCCCGTATCCGTTTGTGTACGTGACACTGCGGAAGGTTAAACGTTCGTCAGGTTCGTTGAACGTTCGGACGATTTAAAACCGCGGCCGTTTACGTGTTTTTGTACGCTGACCTCACGCGAAGATTCGCTTCGCACTGGTTTAAACGTGACGTCAGCGTCGAGAGAGAGAACCGTATAATATATTGAAAAGAGATCGACAGCTGAATTCGGCAGCGCCGCGTCGTGACGACAAGGCGCGACCGAGTCTTCGTCTGTCGATCCGCGACGATATTCGCAATTATTCACGAGCCGACTGCCAACGGGAGCGGATCCCAGAAGATCTCGCTCCTCAAGTACGGACTCACATAATATTCGGACTTGTATAACAAAGAATTCTCTCCGTTGCTGCGGTTAGAGTTTCCCAGAACAATCTACCTGCGACAAAAGGGAGGTCGTAATACACGCTGCGCGTGACGCGACCGCCTTCGCTAGGAAGGATTGTACGTTGCAGTCGTTGCCGCGACCGCGACGTAAGGGACTCAGGGTGCACCCACCCAGAATCCCTTTAAAGCTATACGGCTTTGGAGCCTCCCAAAGGTCATACCGTTGAATCGGTACCGCCTCGTGGAGTGCTCTTCGTGCAAAGGTCGCCAAAAAACCCTCTCCAAAAACCCGTCGGTGTACGAGTCGACCGTACACCCTACGGAGGAGTTCGGGTTCAAGGTCGCCTCACCTTCCGTCACGCCGCCTACCAAATACGGTCCCCGTGCAACACGGTCGCCGGGTAGGCTTTATAGTGCGGTTGGACCAGCGAGGGATTTTTTGCAAAGGACACTTTACCGTCACGGTCGCCGTGCAGTAATTTTACAGTGTCGCAGGAAATCACCTCGCACGACGATCCTACGTCACCCGCACGGAGAGCGTGCTCACGGGATCCACCCATTTTCAGCTTTACGACCTCCATTTGGTGACCCGTCCGTGGCTAAGTCGCCCCCGACAGATACGAGTGAATTCTCTTCTGTTCAGGGCAAAAGTATCGCTGATAATTTCAATAAATAATTATCAGCGTACAAGTACAAATTTACAGTCCACTGATTCACGATAAACGACAGCTGATTCCCCCCTCCCAGCGCACCGCTAGTCGCTAGGAGAGCGAGGCGAACAGCTGATAAGCGTGTTTACGATACGTGTACGCACGTATTTAATCTGAACGAACCTTTGTTACAGCAACCAAGGTCCATCCCAACCGGGGCAACGCCGGTGAAGCCACACCCCCGGCTGGATTATAAAAAACTAATTCTCTTTTTGTAATTTCATATTTTTTTTATTTTTTCATTTTTTGCTAAATTTAAATAAAAGGCTTGTCGCAAAGCGACAAGCGAAAATTCCAAATAAAAACTTATCAATCACTTTCCCTAGTATTTCTCTCGTCCGGACCCCGGTTAGAACCATTAGTTTTCTAACAATCACGTAGTAATGTGGTACCACACTGAAACAGTCCATTAAACCAGGTTTCGATCAATATTTTAAAGGTAACGCATGTTATGTCTAGCTTAGGCCTGGGATTTGCCCTCATCAGGGTCATATTTTCGCGTTCTTCACATACTTGTTGGTCAGATCCTGGGTATTTTTCTGGTTTGGATCAGGTAGTAATGTGGTACCACACTGAAACAGTCAATTAGACCTGGTCTCGATCAATGTTTTAGAGGATAACGCATGTTAGGTCTGGGATAGGTCTGGGATTTGCCCTCGTCAGGCTCATATTTTCGCATTTTTCACCTACTTGTTGAACAGATCCCTGGCTTTTTCTGGTTTGGATCACGTAGTAATGAGGTACCACACTGAAACAGTCCATTAAACCTGGTTTCGATCAATATTTTAGAGGATAACGCATGTTATGTCTGGGACAGGTCTAGGATTTGCCCTCATCTGGCTCATATTTCGCATTCTTCACATACTTGTTGAACAGATCCTGGGTTTTTTCTGGGTTGGATCACGTAGTAATGTGGTACCACACTGAAACAGTCGACTAAACCTGGATACGACCAATATTTTAGAGGATAACGCATGTTAGGTCTAGGTTAGGCCTGGGATTTGCCCTCACCAGACTCATACTTTCGCATTTTTCACATACTTGTTCTACAGATCCTGGGTTTTTTCTGGTTTGAATCACGTGGTAATGTGGTACCACACTGAAACAGTCCATGAAACCTGGTTTCGATCAATATTTTAGAGGATAACGCATGTTAGGTCTACGTTAGGCCTGGGATTTGCCCTCATCAGACTCATACTTTCGCATATTTCTCATACTTGGTGGCCAGATCCTGGGTTATTTCTAGTTTGGATCATGTAGTAATGTGGTACCACACAGAAGCAGTCGATTGAACCTGGTCACGATCAATATTTTAGAGGATAACTCATGATAGGTCTCGGTTAGGTCTATGATTTGCCCTCATCTGGGTCATACATTCGCATATCTCTCAAACTTGTCGGCCAGATTCTGGGCTTTCACTGGTCTGGATCACGTAGTAATGTGGTACCACACTGAAACAGTCCATTAAACCTGGTTTTGATCAATATTTTAGATGATAACGCATGTTAGGTCTGGGATATGTCTAGGATTTGCCCTCATCTGGCTCATAGTTTCGTATTCTTCACATACTTGTTGAACAGATCCTGGGTTTTTCCTGGGTTGGATCACGTAGTAATGTGGTACCACACTCAAACAGTCAGTTAAACCTGGATACGACCAATATTTTAGAGGATAACGCATGTTAGGTCTGGGTTAGGTCTAGGATTTGCCCTTATCAGACTCATACTTTCGCATTTTTCGCATACTCGTTGGCCAGACCCCGGCCTTTTTCTGGTTTGGATGATGTGGCAATGTGGTACCACACTGAAACAGTCCATTAAACCTGGTTTCGATCAATAGTTTAGAGGATAACTCATGTTAGGTCAAGGTTAGGCCTGGGATTTGCCCCCATCAGACTCATACTTTCGCATATTTCTCATACTTGTTGGCCAGATCCTGGGTTATTTCTGGTTTGGATCAGGTAGTAATGTGACACCACACTGAAACAGTCGATTAAACCTGGTTTCGATCTATATTTTAGAGGATAATGCATGTTAGATCTAGGTTAGGTCTGGGATTTGCTCTCATCAGGCTCATACTTTCGCATCTTTCTCAAACGTGTTGGCCAGGTTCAGTGATTTCACTGGTTTGGATCACGTAGTAATGTGGTACCGCCCTGAAACAGTCAATTCAACCTGGTCTCGATAAATATTTTAGAGGATAACGCATGTTAGGTGTGGGTTAGGTCTAGGATCTGCCCTCATCAGGCTTATACTTTCGCACATTTCTCACACTTGTTGGCCAGATCCTGCGTTTTTTTCTGGTCTGGATCACGTAGCAATATGGTACCACACTGAAACAGTCAATTAAACCTGGTTTCGATCAGTATTTTAGAGGATAACTCATGCTAGGTCTAGGTTAGGCCTGGGATTTTCCCCATCAGACTCATACTTTCGCATTTTTCTCATACTTGTTGGCCAGATCCTGGGTTATTTCTGGTTTGGATCAGGTAGTAATGTGACACAGCACTGAAACAGTCGATTAAACCTGGTCACGATCAACATTTTAGAGGATAACGCATGTTAGGTCTAGGTTAGTCCTGGGATTTGCCCTCATCAGACTCAAACTTTCGCATATTTCTCATACTTGTTGGGCAGATCCTTGGATTTTTCTGGATTGAATCACGTAGTAATGTGGTACCACACTGAAACAGTTAATTAAACCTGTATACGACCAATATTTTAGAGGTTACACCATGTTAGGTCTAGGTTAGGCCTGGGATTTGCCCACATGAGACTCATACTTTCGCATATTTCTCATACTTGTTGGCCAGGTCCTGGGCTTTTTCTGGTTTGGATCACGTAGTAATGTGGTACCACGCTGAAACAGTCGATTAAATCTGGATTCGATCAATATTTTAAATGATAACGCATGTAAGGTCTGGGTTAGGTCTAGGATTCTCCATCATCTGGCTCATACTTTCGCATTCTTCACATACTTGTTGGCCAGATCCTGGGTTATTTCTGGTTTGGATCAGGTAGTAATGTCATGCCACACTGAAACAGTCGATTAAACCTGGTCACGATCAACATTTTAGAGGATAACCCCGAATAGGACTCGGTTGGATGTGGGATTTGCCCTCATGAGGCTGATACTTTCGCATATTTCTCATACTTGTTGGCCAGATCCTGGGCTTTTTCTGGTCTGGATCACGTAGTAATGTGGTACCACACTGAAACAGTCGATTAAACCTGGTTTCGATCAATATTTTAGATGATAACGCATGTTAGGTCTGGGTTAGGTCTAGGATTTTCCATCATCTGTCTCATACTTTCGCGTTCTTCACATACTTGTTGAACAGATCCTGGGTTATTTCTGGTTTGGAACACGTAGTAATGTGGTATCACACTGAAACAGTCCATGAAACCTGGTTTCGATCAATATTTTAGAGGATAACGCATGTTAGGTCTAGGTTAGGCCTGGGATTTGCCCCCATCAGAATAAACTTTCGCATATTTCTCATACTTGATGGGCAGATACTTGGATTTGTCTGGATTGGATAACGTAGTATGTGGTACCACACTGAAACAATTAATTAAACCTGGATACGACCTGTATTTTAGAGGATACACCATGTTAGGTCTAGGTTAGGCCTGGGATTTGCCCTCATCAGACTCATACTTTCCCATTTTTCGCATACTTGTTGTAGAGATCCTGGGTTTTTTCTGGCTTGAATCACGTGGTAATGTGGTATCACACTGAAACAGTCCATGAAACCTGGTTTCGCTCAATATTTTAGAGGATAACGCATGTTAGGTCTAGGTTAGTCCAGGGATTTGCCCTCATCAGACTCAAACTTTCGCATATTTCTCATACTTGTTGGGCAGATCCATGGATTTTTCCGGATTGGATCACGTAGTAATGTGGTACCACACTGAAACAGTTAATAAAACCAGGATACGACTAATATTTTAGAGGATACACCAAGTTAGGTCTAGGTTAGGCCTGGAATTTGCCCTCATCAGACTCATACTTTCGCATTTTTCACATACTTGTTGTACAGATCCTGGGTATTTTCTGGCTTGAATCACGTGGTAATGTGGTATCACACTGAAACAGTCCATGAAACCTGGTTTCGATCAATATTTTAGAGGATAACGCATGTAAGGTCTGGGTTAGGTCTAGGATTTTCCATCATCTGGCTCAGACTTTCGAATTCTTCACATACTTGTTGGCCTGACCCTGGGTTATTTCTGGTTTGGATCAGGTAGTAATGTGATACCACACTGAAACAGTCGATTAAACCTGGTCACGATCAACATTTTAGAGGATAACCCCGAATAGGACTCGGTTGGGTGTGGGATTTGCCCTCATGAGGCTGATACTTTCGCATATTTCTCATACTTGTTGGCCAGATCCTGGGCTTTTTCTGGTCTGGATCACGTAGTAATGTGGTACCACACTGAAACAGTCGATTAAACCTGGTTTCGATCAATATTTTAGATGATAACGCATGTTAGGTCTGGGTTAGGTCTAGGATTTTCTATCATCTGTCTCATACTTTCGCGTTCTTCACATACTTGTTGAACAGATCCTGGGTTATTTCTGGTTTGGAACACGTAGTAATGTGGTACCGCACAGAAGCAGTCGATTGAACCTGGTCTCGATCAATATTTTAGAGGATAACGCATGTTAGGTCTAGGTTAGGCCTGGGATTTGCCCTCATCAGACTAAACTTTCGCATATTTCTCATACTTGATGGGCAGATACTTGGATTTGTCTGGATTGGATAACGTAGTATGTGGTACCACACTGGATCAATTAATTAAACCTGGATACGACCAATATTTTAGAGGATACACCATGTTAGGTCAAGGTTAGGCCTGGGATTTGCCCTCATCAGACTCATACTTTCGCATTTTTCGCATACTTGTTGTACAGATCCTGGGTTTTTTCTGGCTTGAATCACGTGGTAATGTGGTATCACACTGAAACAGTCCATGAAACCTGGTTTCGCTCAATATTTTAGAGGATAACGCATGTTAGGTCTAGGTTAGTCCTGGGATTTGCCCTCATCAGACTCAAACTTTCGCATGTTTCTCATACTTGTTGGGCAGATCCATGGATTTTTCTGGATTGGATCACGTAGTAATGTGGTACCACACTGAAACAGTTAATACAACCAGGATACGACTAATATTTTAGAGGATACACCAAGTTAGGTCTAGGTTAGGCCAGGGATTTGCCCTCATCAGACTCATACTTTCGCATTTTTCCCATACTTGTTGTACAGATCCTGGGTTTTTTCTGGCTTGAATCACGTGGTAATGTGGTATCACACTGAAACAGTCCATGAAACCTGGTTTCGATCAATATTTTAGAGGATAACGCATGTTAGGTCTGGGTTAGGTCTAGGATTTTCCATCATCTGTCTCATACTTTCGCGTTCTTC
Source organism: Colletes latitarsis (assembly GCF_051014445.1). Taxonomy (NCBI): domain Eukaryota; kingdom Metazoa; phylum Arthropoda; class Insecta; order Hymenoptera; family Colletidae; genus Colletes; species Colletes latitarsis. The sequence continues at coordinate 1,014,554 of NC_135142.1, forward strand.
ACATACTTGTACAGATCCTGGGTTTTTTCTGGCTTGAATCACGTGGTAATGTGGTATCACACTGAAACAGTCCATGAAACCTGGTTTCGATCAATATTTTAGAGGATAACGCATGTTAGGTCTGGGTTAGGTCTAGGATTTGCCCCTATCTGGCTCATATTTTCGCATTTTTCGCATACTCGTTGGCCAGATCCGGGGCTTTTTCTGGTTTGGATCATGTGGTAATGTGGTACCACACTGAAACAGTCGATTAAACCTGGTTTCGATCAATATTTTAGAGGATAACGCATGTTAGTTCTAGGTTAGGCCTGGGATTTGCCCTCATGAGACTAAACTTTCGCATATTTCTCATACTTGTTGGGCAGATACTTGGATTTGTCTGGATTGGATAACGTAGTATGTGGTACCACACTGAAACAATTAATTAAACCTGGATACGACCAATATTTTAGAGGATACACCATGTTAGGTCTAGGTTAGGCCTGGGATTTGCCCTCATCAGACTCATACTTTCGCATTTTTCGCATACTTGTTGTACAAATCCTGGGTTTTTTCTGGCTTGAATCACGTGGTAATGTGGTATCACACTGAAACAGTCCATGAAACCTGGTTTCGCTCAATATTTTAGAGGATAACGCATGTTAGGTCTAGGTTAGTCCTGGGATTTGCCCTCATCAGACTCAAACTTTCGCATATTTCTCATACTTGTTGGGCAGATCCATGGATTTTTCTGGATTGGATCACGTAGTAATGTGGTACCACACTGAAACAGTTAATACAACCAGGATTCGACTAATATTTTAGAGGATACACCAAGTTAGGTCTAGGTTAGGCCTGGCATTTGCCCTCATCAGACTCATGCTTTCGCATTTTTCACATACTGGTTGTACAGATCCTGGGTTTTTTCTGGCTTGAATCACGTGGTAATGTGGTATCACACTGAAACAGTCCATCAAACCTGGTTTCGATCAATATTTTAGAGGATAACGCATGTTAGGTCTGGGTTAGGTCTAGGATTTGCCCTTATCTGGCTCATATTTTCGCATTTTTCGCATACTCGTTGGCCAGATCCGGGGCTTTTTCTGGTTTGGATCATGTGGTAATGTGGTACCACACTGAAACAGTCGATTAAACCTGGTTTCGATCAATATTTTAGAGGATAACGCATGTTAGTTCTAGGTAAGGCCTGGGATTTGCCCTCATGAGACTAAACTTTCGCATATTTCTCATACTTGTTGGGCAGATACTTGGATTTGTCTGGATTGGATAACGTAGTATGTGGTACTGCACTGAAACAATTAATTAAACCTGGATACGACCAATATTTTAGAGGATACACCATGTTAGGTCTAGGTTAGGCCTGGGATTTGCCCTCATCAGACTCATACTTTCGCATATTTCTCATACTTGGTGGCCAGATCCTGGGTTATTTCTAGTTTGGATCATGTAGTAATGTGGTACCGCACAGAAGCAGTCGATTGAACCAGGTCTCGATCAATATTTTAGAGGATAACTCATGATAGGTCTCGGTTAGGTCTATGATTTGCCCTCATCTGGGTCATACATTCGCATATTTCTCAAAGTTGTCGGCCAGATTCTGGGCTTTCACTGGTCTGGATCACGTAGTAATGTGGTACCACACTGAAACTGTCCATTAAACCTGGTTTTGATCAATATTTTAGATGATAACGCATGTTAGGTCTGGAATAGGTCCAGGATTTGCCCTCATCTGGCTCATAGTTTCGTATTCTTCAAATACTTGTTGAACAGATCCTGGGTTTTTCCTGGGTTGGATCACGTAGTAATGTGACACCACACTGAAACAGTCGATTAAACCTGGATACGACCAATATTTTAGAGGATAACGCATGTTAGGTCTGGGTTAGGTCTAGGATTTGCCCTTATCTGGCTCATATTTTCGCATTTTTCGCATACTCGTTGGCCAGATCCGGGGCTTTTTCTGGTTTGGATCATGTGGTAACGTGGTACCACACTGAAACAGTCCATTAAACCTGGTTTCGATCAATAGTTTAGAGGATATCTCATGTTAGGTCAAGGTTAGGCCTGGGATTTGCCCTCATGAGACTTATACTTCCGCATATTTCTCATACTTGTTGGCCAGGTCCTGGGCTTTTTCTGGTTTGGTTCACGTAGTAATGTGGTACCACACTGAAACAGTCGATTTAATCTGGTTTCGATCAATATTTTAAATGATAACGCATGTAAGGTCTGGGTTAGGTCTAGGATTTTCCATCATCTGGCTCATACTTTCGCATTCTTCACATACTTGTTGGCCAGATCCTGGGTTATTTCTGGTTTGGATCAGGTAGTAATGTGATACCACACTGAAACAGTCGATTAAACCTGGTCACGATCAACATTTTAGACGATAACCCCGAATAGGACTCGGATGGGTGTGGGATTTGCCCTCATGAGGCTGATACTTTCGCATATTTCTCATACTTGTTGGCCAGATCCTGGGCTTTTTCTGGACTAGGTCACGTAGTAATGTGGTACCACACTGAAACAGTCGATTAAACCTGGTTTCGATCAATATTTTAGAGGATAACGCATGTTAGGTCTGGGTTGGGTCTAGGATTTTCCATCATCTGTCTCATACTTTCGCGTTCTTCACATACTTGTACAGATCCTGGGTTTTTTCTGGCTTGAATCACGTGGTAATGTGGTATCACACTGAAACAGTCCATGAAACCTGGTTTCGATCAATATTTTAGAGGATAACGCATGTTAGGTCTGGGTTAGGTCTAGGATTTGCCCCTATCTGGCTCATATTTTCGCATTTTTCGCATACTCGTTGGCCAGATCCGGGGCTTTTTCTGGTTTGGATCATGTGGTAATGTGGTACCACACTGAAACAGTCGATTAAACCTGGTTTCGATCAATATTTTAGAGGATAACGCATGTTAGTTCTAGGTTAGGCCTGGGATTTGCCCTCATGAGACTAAACTTTCGCATATTTCTCATACTTGTTGGGCAGATACTTGGATTTGTCTGGATTGGATAACGCAGTATGTGGTACCACACTGAAACAATTAATTAAACCTGGATACGACCAATATTTTAGAGGATACACCATGTTAGGTCTAGGTTAGGCCTGGGATTTGCCCTCATCAGACTCATACTTTCGCATATTTCTCATACTTGGTGGCCAGATCCTGGGTTATTTCTAGTTTGGATCATGTAGTAATGTGGTACCGCACAGAAGCAGTCGATTGAACCTGGTCTCGATCAATATTTTAGAGGATAACGCATGTTAGGTCTAGGTTAGGCCTGGGATTTGCCCTCATCAGACTAAACTTTCGCATATTTCTCATACTTGATGGGCAGATACTTGGATTGGTCTGGATTGGATAACGTAGTATGTGGTACCACACTGAAACAATTAATTAAACCTGGATACGACCAATATTTTAGAGGATACACCATGTTAGGTCTAGGTTAGGCCTGGGATTTGCCCTCATCAGACTCATACTTTCGCATTTTTCGCATACTTGTTGTACAAATCCTGGGTTTTTTCTGGCTTGAATCACGTGGTAATGTGGTATCACACTGAAACAGTCCATGAAACCTGGTTACGCTCAATATTTTAGAGGATAACGCATGTTAGGTCTAGGTTAGTCCTGGGATTTGCCCTCATCAGACTCAAACTTTCGCATATTTCTCATACTCGTTGGGCAGATCCATGGATTTTTCTGGATTGGATCACGTAGTAATGTGGTACCACACTGAAACAGTTAATACAACCAGGATTCGACTAATATTTTAGAGGATACACCAAGTTAGGTCTAGGTTAGGCCTGGCATTTGCCCTCATCAGACTCATACTTTCGCATTTTTCACATACTGGTTGTACAGATCCTGGGTTTTTTCTGGCTTGAATCACGTGGTAATGTGGTATCACACTGAAACAGTCCATCAAACCTGGTTTCGATCAATATTTTAGAGGATAACGCATGTTAGGTCTGGGTTAGGTCTAGGATTTGCCCTTATCTGGCTCATATTTTCGCATTTTTCGCATACTCGTTGGCCAGATCCGGGGCTTTTTCTGGTTTGGATCATGTGGTAATGTGGTACCACACTGAAACAGTCGATTAAACCTGGTTTCGATCAATATTTTAGAGGATAACGCATGTTAGTTCTAGGTTAGGCCTGGGATTTGCCCTCATGAGACTAAACTTTCGCATATTTCTCATACTTGTTGGGCGGATACTTGGATTTGTCTGGATTGGATAACGTAGTATGTGGTACTGCACTGAAACAATTAATTAAACCTGGATACGACCAATATTTTAGAGGATACACCATGTTAGGTCTAGGTTAGGCCTGGGATTTGCCCTCATCAGACTCATACTTTCGCATATTTCTCATACTTGGTGGCCAGATCCTGGGTTATTTCTAGTTTGGATCATGTAGTAATGTGGTACCGCACAGAAGCAGTCGATTGAACCAGGTCTCGATCAATATTTTAGAGGATAACTCATGATAGGTCTCGGTTAGGTCTATGATTTGCCCTCATCTGGGTCATACATTCGCATATTTCTCAAAGTTGTCGGCCAGATTCTGGGCTTTCACTGGTCTGGATCACGTAGTAATGTGGTACCACACTGAAACTGTTAATAAAACCAGGATACGACTAATATTTTAGAGGATACACCAAGTTAGGTCTAGGTTAGGCCTGGAATTTGCCCTCATCAGACTCATACTTTCGCATTTTTCACATACTTGTTGTACAGATCCTGGGTATTTTCTGGCTTGAATCACGTGGTAATGTGGTATCACACTGAAACAGTCCATGAAACCTGGTTTCGATCAATATTTTAGAGGATAACGCATGTAAGGTCTGGGTTAGGTCTAGGATTTTCCATCATCTGGCTCAGACTTTCGAATTCTTCACATACTTGTTGGCCTGACCCTGGGTTATTTCTGGTTTGGATCAGGTAGTAATGTGATACCACACTGAAACAGTCGATTAAACCTGGTCACGATCAACATTTTAGAGGATAACCCCGAATAGGACTCGGTTGGGTGTGGGATTTGCCCTCATGAGGCTGATACTTTCGCATATTTCTCATACTTGTTGGCCAGATCCTGGGCTTTTTCTGGTCTGGATCACGTAGTAATGTGGTACCACACTGAAACAGTCGATTAAACCTGGTTTCGATCAATATTTTAGATGATAACGCATGTTAGGTCTGGGTTAGGTCTAGGATTTTCTATCATCTGTCTCATACTTTCGCGTTCTTCACATACTTGTTGAACAGATCCTGGGTTATTTCTGGTTTGGAACACGTAGTAATGTGGTACCGCACAGAAGCAGTCGATTGAACCTGGTCTCGATCAATATTTTAGAGGATAACGCATGTTAGGTCTAGGTTAGGCCTGGGATTTGCCCTCATCAGACTAAACTTTCGCATATTTCTCATACTTGATGGGCAGATACTTGGATTTGTCTGGATTGGATAACGTAGTATGTGGTACCACACTGGATCAATTAATTAAACCTGGATACGACCAATATTTTAGAGGATACACCATGTTAGGTCAAGGTTAGGCCTGGGATTTGCCCTCATCAGACTCATACTTTCGCATTTTTCGCATACTTGTTGTACAGATCCTGGGTTTTTTCTGGCTTGAATCACGTGGTAATGTGGTATCACACTGAAACAGTCCATGAAACCTGGTTTCGCTCAATATTTTAGAGGATAACGCATGTTAGGTCTAGGTTAGTCCTGGGATTTGCCCTCATCAGACTCAAACTTTCGCATGTTTCTCATACTTGTTGGGCAGATCCATGGATTTTTCTGGATTGGATCACGTAGTAATGTGGTACCACACTGAAACAGTTAATACAACCAGGATACGACTAATATTTTAGAGGATACACCAAGTTAGGTCTAGGTTAGGCCAGGGATTTGCCCTCATCAGACTCATACTTTCGCATTTTTCCCATACTTGTTGTACAGATCCTGGGTTTTTTCTGGCTTGAATCACGTGGTAATGTGGTATCACACTGAAACAGTCCATGAAACCTGGTTTCGATCAATATTTTAGAGGATAACGCATGTTAGGTCTGGGTTAGGTCTAGGATTTTCCATCATCTGTCTCATACTTTCGCGTTCTTCACATACTTGTACAGATCCTGGGTTTTTTCTGGCTTGAATCACGTGGTAATGTGGTATCACACTGAAACAGTCCATGAAACCTGGTTTCGATCAATATTTTAGAGGATAACGCATGTTAGGTCTGGGTTAGGTCTAGGATTTGCCCCTATCTGGCTCATATTTTCGCATTTTTCGCATACTCGTTGGCCAGATCCGGGGCTTTTTCTGGTTTGGATCATGTGGTAATGTGGTACCACACTGAAACAGTCGATTAAACCTGGTTTCGATCAATATTTTAGAGGATAACGCATGTTAGTTCTAGGTTAGGCCTGGGATTTGCCCTCATGAGACTAAACTTTCGCATATTTCTCATACTTGTTGGGCAGATACTTGGATTTGTCTGGATTGGATAACGTAGTATGTGGTACCACACTGAAACAATTAATTAAACCTGGATACGACCAATATTTTAGAGGATACACCATGTTAGGTCTAGGTTAGGCCTGGGATTTGCCCTCATCAGACTCATACTTTCGCATTTTTCGCATACTTGTTGTACAAATCCTGGGTTTTTTCTGGCTTGAATCACGTGGTAATGTGGTATCACACTGAAACAGTCCATGAAACCTGGTTTCGCTCAATATTTTAGAGGATAACGCATGTTAGGTCTAGGTTAGTCCTGGGATTTGCCCTCATCAGACTCAAACTTTCGCATATTTCTCATACTTGTTGGGCAGATCCATGGATTTTTCTGGATTGGATCACGTAGTAATGTGGTACCACACTGAAACAGTTAATACAACCAGGATTCGACTAATATTTTAGAGGATACACCAAGTTAGGTCTAGGTTAGGCCTGGCATTTGCCCTCATCAGACTCATACTTTCGCATTTTTCACATACTGGTTGTACAGATCCTGGGTTTTTTCTGGCTTGAATCACGTGGTAATGTGGTATCACACTGAAACAGTCCATCAAACCTGGTTTCGATCAATATTTTAGAGGATAACGCATGTTAGGTCTGGGTTAGGTCTAGGATTTGCCCTTATCTGGCTCATATTTTCGCATTTTTCGCATACTCGTTGGCCAGATCCGGGGCTTTTTCTGGTTTGGATCATGTGGTAATGTGGTACCACACTGAAACAGTCGATTAAACCTGGTTTCGATCAATATTTTAGAGGATAACGCATGTTAGTTCTAGGTAAGGCCTGGGATTTGCCCTCATGAGACTAAACTTTCGCATATTTCTCATACTTGTTGGGCAGATACTTGGATTTGTCTGGATTGGATAACGTAGTATGTGGTACTGCACTGAAACAATTAATTAAACCTGGATACGACCAATATTTTAGAGGATACACCATGTTAGGTCTAGGTTAGGCCTGGGATTTGCCCTCATCAGACTCATACTTTCGCATATTTCTCATACTTGGTGGCCAGATCCTGGGTTATTTCTAGTTTGGATCATGTAGTAATGTGGTACCGCACAGAAGCAGTCGATTGAACCAGGTCTCGATCAATATTTTAGAGGATAACTCATGATAGGTCTCGGTTAGGTCTATGATTTGCCCTCATCTGGGTCATACATTCGCATATTTCTCAAAGTTGTCGGCCAGATTCTGGGCTTTCACTGGTCTGGATCACGTAGTAATGTGGTACCACACTGAAACTGTCCATTAAACCTGGTTTTGATCAATATTTTAGATGATAACGCATGTTAGGTCTGGAATAGGTCCAGGATTTGCCCTCATCTGGCTCATAGTTTCGTATTCTTCAAATACTTGTTGAACAGATCCTGGGTTTTTCCTGGGTTGGATCACGTAGTAATGTGACACCACACTGAAACAGTCGATTAAACCTGGATACGACCAATATTTTAGAGGATAACGCATGTTAGGTCTGGGTTAGGTCTAGGATTTGCCCTTATCTGGCTCATATTTTCGCATTTTTCGCATACTCGTTGGCCAGATCCGGGGCTTTTTCTGGTTTGGATCATGTGGTAACGTGGTACCACACTGAAACAGTCCATTAAACCTGGTTTCGATCAATAGTTTAGAGGATATCTCATGTTAGGTCAAGGTTAGGCCTGGGATTTGCCCTCATGAGACTTATACTTCCGCATATTTCTCATACTTGTTGGCCAGGTCCTGGGCTTTTTCTGGTTTGGTTCACGTAGTAATGTGGTACCACACTGAAACAGTCGATTTAATCTGGTTTCGATCAATATTTTAAATGATAACGCATGTAAGGTCTGGGTTGGGTCTAGGATTTTCCATCATCTGGCTCATACTTTCGCATTCTTCACATACTTGTTGGCCAGATCCTGGGTTATTTCTGGTTTGGATCAGGTAGTAATGTGATACCACACTGAAACAGTCGATTAAACCTGGTCACGATCAACATTTTAGACGATAACCCCGAATAGGACTCGGATGGGTGTGGGATTTGCCCTCATGAGGCTGATACTTTCGCATATTTCTCATACTTGTTGGCCAGATCCTGGGCTTTTTCTGGACTAGGTCACGTAGTAATGTGGTACCACACTGAAACAGTCGATTAAACCTGGTTTCGATCAATATTTTAGAGGATAACGCATGTTAGGTCTGGGTTGGGTCTAGGATTTTCCATCATCTGTCTCATACTTTCGCGTTCTTCACATACTTGTACAGATCCTGGGTTTTTTCTGGCTTGAATCACGTGGTAATGTGGTATCACACTGAAACAGTCCATGAAACCTGGTTTCGATCAATATTTTAGAGGATAACGCATGTTAGGTCTGGGTTAGGTCTAGGATTTGCCCCTATCTGGCTCATATTTTCGCATTTTTCGCATACTCGTTGGCCAGATCCGGGGCTTTTTCTGGTTTGGATCATGTGGTAATGTGGTACCACACTGAAACAGTCGATTAAACCTGGTTTCGATCAATATTTTAGAGGATAACGCATGTTAGTTCTAGGTTAGGCCTGGGATTTGCCCTCATGAGACTAAACTTTCGCATATTTCTCATACTTGTTGGGCAGATACTTGGATTTGTCTGGATTGGATAACGCAGTATGTGGTACCACACTGAAACAATTAATTAAACCTGGATACGACCAATATTTTAGAGGATACACCATGTTAGGTCTAGGTTAGGCCTGGGATTTGCCCTCATCAGACTCATACTTTCGCATATTTCTCATACTTGGTGGCCAGATCCTGGGTTATTTCTAGTTTGGATCATGTAGTAATGTGGTACCGCACAGAAGCAGTCGATTGAACCTGGTCTCGATCAATATTTTAGAGGATAACGCATGTTAGGTCTAGGTTAGGCCTGGGATTTGCCCTCATCAGACTAAACTTTCGCATATTTCTCATACTTGATGGGCAGATACTTGGATTGGTCTGGATTGGATAACGTAGTATGTGGTACCACACTGAAACAATTAATTAAACCTGGATACGACCAATATTTTAGAGGATACACCATGTTAGGTCTAGGTTAGGCCTGGGATTTGCCCTCATCAGACTCATACTTTCGCATTTTTCGCATACTTGTTGTACAAATCCTGGGTTTTTTCTGGCTTGAATCACGTGGTAATGTGGTATCACACTGAAACAGTCCATGAAACCTGGTTACGCTCAATATTTTAGAGGATAACGCATGTTAGGTCTAGGTTAGTCCTGGGATTTGCCCTCATCAGACTCAAACTTTCGCATATTTCTCATACTCGTTGGGCAGATCCATGGATTTTTCTGGATTGGATCACGTAGTAATGTGGTACCACACTGAAACAGTTAATACAACCAGGATTCGACTAATATTTTAGAGGATACACCAAGTTAGGTCTAGGTTAGGCCTGGCATTTGCCCTCATCAGACTCATACTTTCGCATTTTTCACATACTGGTTGTACAGATCCTGGGTTTTTTCTGGCTTGAATCACGTGGTAATGTGGTATCACACTGAAACAGTCCATCAAACCTGGTTTCGATCAATATTTTAGAGGATAACGCATGTTAGGTCTGGGTTAGGTCTAGGATTTGCCCTTATCTGGCTCATATTTTCGCATTTTTCGCATACTCGTTGGCCAGATCCGGGGCTTTTTCTGGTTTGGATCATGTGGTAATGTGGTACCACACTGAAACAGTCGATTAAACCTGGTTTCGATCAATATTTTAGAGGATAACGCATGTTAGTTCTAGGTTAGGCCTGGGATTTGCCCTCATGAGACTAAACTTTCGCATATTTCTCATACTTGTTGGGCGGATACTTGGATTTGTCTGGATTGGATAACGTAGTATGTGGTACTGCACTGAAACAATTAATTAAACCTGGATACGACCAATATTTTAGAGGATACACCATGTTAGGTCTAGGTTAGGCCTGGGATTTGCCCTCATCAGACTCATACTTTCGCATATTTCTCATACTTGGTGGCCAGATCCTGGGTTATTTCTAGTTTGGATCATGTAGTAATGTGGTACCGCACAGAAGCAGTCGATTGAACCAGGTCTCGATCAATATTTTAGAGGATAACTCATGATAGGTCTCGGTTAGGTCTATGATTTGCCCTCATCTGGGTCATACATTCGCATATTTCTCAAAGTTGTCGGCCAGATTCTGGGCTTTCACTGGTCTGGATCACGTAGTAATGTGGTACCACACTGAAACTGTCCATTAAACCTGGTTTTGATCAATATTTTAGATGATAACGCATGTTAGGTCTGGAATAGGTCCAGGATTTGCCCTCATCTGGCTCATAGTTTCGTATTCTTCAAATACTTGTTGAACAGATCCAGGGTTATTTCCGGTTTGGAACACGTAGTAATGTGGTATCACACTGAAACAGTCGATTAAACCTGGTCACGATCAACATTTTAGACGATAACCCCGAATAGGACTCGGATGGGTGTGGGATTTGCCCTCATGAGGCTGATACTTTCGCATATTTCTCATACTTGTTGGCCAGATCCTGGGCTTTTTCTGGACTAGGTCACGTAGTAATGTGGTACCACACTGAAACAGTCGATTAAACCTGGTTTCGATCAATATTTCAGATGATAACGCATGTTAGGTCTGGGTTAGGTCTAGGATTTGCCATCATCTGTCTCATACTTTCGCATTCTTCACATACTTGTTGAACAGATCCTGGGTTATTTCCGGTTTGGAACACGTAGTAATGTGGTATCACACTGAAACAGTCCATGAAACCTGGTTTCGATCAATATTTTAGAGGATAACGCATGTTAGTTCTAAGTTAGGCCTGGGATTTGCCCTCATTTTGGGTCATACATTCGCATATTTCTCAAACTTGTCGGCCAGATTCTGAGCTTTCACTGGTCTGGATCACGCAGTAATGTGGCACCACACTGAAACAGTCCATTAAACCTGGTTTTGATCAATATATTAGATGATAACGCATGTTAGGTCTGGGATAGGTCTAGGATTTGCCCTCATCTGGCTCATAGTTTCGTATTCTTCACATACTTGTTGAACAGATCCTGGGTTTTTCCTGGGTTGGATCACGTAGTAATGTGGTACCACACTCAAACAGTCAGTTAAACCTGGTTTCGATCTATATTTTAGAGGATAACGCATGTTAGGTCTAGGTTAGGTCTGGGATTTGCTCTCATCAGGCTCATACTTTCGCATATTTCAAAAACGTGTTGGCCAGATTCAGTGATTTCACTGGTTTAGATCACGTAGTAATGTGGTACCGCCCTGAAACAGTCAATTCAACCTGGTCTCGATAAATATTTTAGAGGATAACGCATGTTAGGTGTGGGTTAGGTCTAGGATTTGCCCTCATCAGGCTTATACTTTCGCACATTTCTCACACTTGTTGGCCAGATCCTGCGTTTTTTTCTGGTCTGGATCACGTAGTAATATGGTACCACACTGAAACAGTCAATTAAACCTGGTTTCGATCAGTATTTTAGAGGATAACTCATGCTAGGTCTAGGTTAGGCCTGGGATTTGCCCCATCAGACTCATACTTTCGCATATTTCTCATACTTGTTGGCCAGATCCTGGGTTATTTCTGGTTTGGATCAGGTAGTAATGTGACACAGCACTGAAACAGTCGATTAAACCTGGTCACGATCAACATTTTAGAGGATAACGCATGTTAGCTCTAGATTAGGCCTGGGATTTGCCCCCATCAGACTCAAACTTTCGCATATTTCTCAGTCTTGTTGGGCAGATCCTTGGATTTTTCTGGATTGGATCACGTAGTAATGTGGTACCACACTGAAACAGTTAATTAAACCTGGATACGACCAATATTTTAGAGGTTACACCATGTTAGGTCTAGGTTAGGCCTGGGATTTGCCCTCATGAGACTTATACTTTCGCATATTTCTCATACTTGTTGGCCAGGTCCTGGTCTTTTTCTGGTTTGGCACACGTAGGAATGTGGTACCACACTGAAACAGTCGATTAAATCTGGTTTCGATCAATATTTTAAATGATAACGCATGTTAGGTCTGGGTCAGGTCTAGGATTTTCCATCATCTGGCTCGTACTTTCGCATTCTTCACATACTTGTTGGCCAGATCCTGGGTTATTTCTGGTTTGGACCAGGTAGTAATGTGATACCACACTGAAACAGTCGATTAAACCTGGTCACGATCAACATTTTAGAGGATACTTGTTGAACAGATCCTGGGTTTTTTCTGGTTTGGATCCCGTAGTAGTGTGGTACCACACTGAAACAGTCCATTAAACCTGGTTTCGCTCAATATTTTAGAGGATAACGCATGTTAGGTCTAGGTCAGGCCTGGTTTTTTCACTCATCAGACTCATACTTTCGCATTCTTCACGTACTTGTTGAACGGATCCTGGGTTTTTTCTGGTTTGGATCACGTAGTAATGTGGGTCCACACTGAAACAATCAATTAAACCTGGTCTTGATAAATATTTTAGAGGATAACGCATGTTAGGTCTGGGATAGGTCTGGGATTTGCCCTCATCAGACTCATACTTTCGCACACTTCACATACTCGTTGAACACATCCTGGGTTATTTTCTGGTTTGGATCACATAGTAATGTGGTACCACACTGAAACAGTCGATTAAACCAGGTTTCGATCAATATTTTTGAGGATAACGCATGTTAGGTCTAGGTTAGCCCTGGGATTTTCACTCATCAGACTCATACTTTCACATTCTTCTTATACTTGTTGAACTGATCCTGGGTTTTTTCTGGTTTGGATCACGTAGTAATGTGGGTCCACACTGAAACAATCAATTAAACCTGGTCTTGATAAATATTTTAGAGGATAACGCATGTTAGGTCTGGGATAGGTCTGGGATTTGCCCTCATCAGACTCATACTTTCGCACACTTCACATACTCGTTGAACAGATCCTGGGTTATTTTCTGGTTTGGATCACATAGTACTGTGGTACCACACTGAAACAGTCGATTAAACCTGGTTTCGATGAATATTTTAGACGATAACGCAAGTTAGGTCTGGGATAGGTCCGGGATTTGCCCTCATCAGGCTCATACTGTCGCGTTTTTCACATACTTGTTGAACCGATCCTGGGTTTTTTCTGGTTTGGATCCCGTAGTAGTGTGGTACCACACTGAAACAGTACATTAAACCTGGTTTCGCTCAATATTTTAGAGGATAACGCATGTTAGGTCTAGGTCAGGCCTGGTTTTTTCACTCATCAGACTCATACTTTCGCATTCTTCACATACTTGTTGAACGGATCCTGGGTTTTTTCTGGTTTGGATCACGTAGTAATGTGGGTCCACACTGAAACAATCAATTAAACCTGGTCTTGATAAATATTTTAGAGGATAACGCATGTTAGGTCTGGGATAGGTCTGGGATTTGCCCTCATCAGACTCATACTTTCGCACACTTCACATACTCGTCGAACACATCCTGGGTTATTTTCTGGTTTGGATCACATAGTAATGTGGTACCACACTGAAACAGTCGATTGAACCAGGTTTCGATCAATATTTTTGAGGATAACGCATGTTAGGTCTAGGTTAGCCCTGGGATTTTCACTCATCAGACTCATACTTTCACATTCTTCTTATACTTGTTGAACTGATCCTGGGTTTTTTCTGGTTTGGATCACGTAGTAATGTGGTACCACACTGAAACAGACGATTAAACCTGGTTTCGATCAATATTTTAGAGGATAACGCAAGTTAAGTCTGGGATTGGTCTGGGATTTGACCCCATCAGACTCATACTTTCGCTCACTTCACATACTCGTTGAACTGATCCTGGGTTATTTTCTGGTTTGGATCACATAGTAATGTGGTACCACACTGAAACAGTCGATTAAACCAGGTTTCGATCAATATTTTTGAGGATAACGCATGTTAGGTCTAGGTTAGGCCTGGGATTTTCACTCATCAGACTCATACTTTCGCATTCTTCACATACTTGTTGAACGGATCCTGGGTTTTTTCTGGTTTGAATCACGTAGTAATGTGGGTCCGCACTGAAACAATCAATTAAACCTGGTCTTGATAAATATTTTAGAGGATAACGCATGTTAGGTCTGGGATAGGTCTGGGATTTGCCCTCATCAGACTCATACTTTCGCACACTTCACATACTCGTTGAACAGATCCTGGGTTATTTTCTGGTTTGGATCACATAGTACTGTGGTACCACACTGAAACAGTCGATTAAACCTGGTTTCGATGAATATTTTAGAGGATAACGCAAGTTAGGTCTGGGATAGGTCCGGGATTTGCCCTCATCAGGCTCATACTGTCGCGTTTTTCACATACTTGTTGAACAGATCCTGGGTTTTTTCTGGATTGGATCACGTAGTAATGTGGTACCACACTGAAACGGTTAATTAAACCTGGATACGACCAATATTTTAGAGGTTACACCATGTTAGGTCTAGGTTAGGCCTGGGATTTTCACTCATCAGACTCATACTTTCGCATTCTTCACATACTTGTTGAACGGATCCTGGGTTTTTTTTGGTTTGAATCACGTAGTAATGTGGGTCCACACTGAAACAATCAATTAAACCTGGTCTTGATAAATATTTTAGAGGATAACGCATGTTAGGTCTGGGATAGGTCTGGGATTTGCCCTCATCAGACTCATACTTTCGCACACTTCACATACTCGTTGAACAGATCCTGGGTTATTTTCTGGTTTGGATCACATAGTACTGTGGTACCACACTGAAACAGTCGATTAAACCTGGTTTCGATGAATATTTTAGAGGATAACGCAAGTTAGGTCTGGGATAGGTCCGGGATTTGCCCTCATCAGGCTCATACTGTCGCGTTTTTCACATACTTGTTGAACAGATCCTGGGTTTTTTCTGGATTGGATCACGTAGTAATGTGGTACCACACTGAAACGGTTAATTAAACCTGGATACGACCAATATTTTAGAGGTTACACCATGTTAGGTCTAGGTTAGGCCTGGGATTTGCCCTCATGAGACTTATATTTTCGCATATTTCTCATACTTGTTGGCCAGGTCCTGGGCTTTTTCTGGTTTGGCACACGTAGGAATGTGGTACCACACTGAAACAGTCGATTAAATCTGGTTTCGATCAATATTTTAAATGATAACGCATGTTATGTCTGGGTCAGGTCTAGGATTTTCCATCATCTGGCTCATACTTTCGCATTCTTCACATACTTGTTGGCCAGATCCTGGGTTATTTCTGGTTTGGACCAGGTAGTAATGTGATACCACACTGAAACAGTAGATTAAACCTGGTCACGATCAACATTTTAGAGGATACTTGTTGAACAGATCCTGGGTTTTTTCTGGTTTGGATCCCGTAGTAGTGTGGTACCACACTGAAACAGTCCATTAAACCTGGTTTCGCTCAATATTTTAGTGGATAACGCATGTTAGGTCTAGGTCAGGCCTGGGATTTTCACTCATCAGACTCATACTTTCGCATTCTTCACATACTTGTTGAACGGATCCTGGGTTTTTTTTGGTTTGAATCACGTAGTAATGTGGGTCCACACTGAAACAATCAATTAAACCTGGTCTTGATAAATATTTTAGAGGATAACGCATGTTAGGTCTGGGATAGGTCTGGGATTTGCCCTCATCAGACTCATACTTTCGCACACTTCTTATACTTGTTGAACTGATCCTGGGTTTTTTCTGGTTTGGATCACGTAGTAATGTGGTTCCACACTGAAACAGCCGGTTAAACCTGGTTTCGACCAATATTTTCGAGGATAACGCAAGTTAGGTCTGGGATAGGTCTGGGATTTGCCCTCATCAGACTCATACTGTCGCATTCTTCTTATACTTGTTGAACTGATCCTGGGTTTTTTCTGGTTTGGATCACGTAGTAATGTGGTACCACACTGAAACAGTCGATTAAACCTGGTTTCGATCAATATTTTAGAGGATAACGCAAGTTAAGTCTGGGATTGGTCTGGGATTTGACCTCATCAGACTCATACTTTCGCACACTTCACATACTCGTTGAACAGATCCTGGGTTATTTTCTGGTTTGGATCACATAGTAATGTGGTACCACACTGAAACAGTCGATTAAACCAGGTTTCGATCAATATTTTAGAGGATAACGCATGTTAGGTCTGGGTTAGGTCTAGGATTTGCCCTTATCTGGCTCATATTTTCGCATTTTTCGCATACTCGTTGGCCAGATCCGGGGCTTTTTCTGGTTTGGATCATGTGGTAATGTGGTACCACACTGAAACAGTCCATTAAACCTGGTTTCGATCAATAGTTTAGAGGATAACTCATGTTAGGTCAAGGTTAGGCCTGGGATTTGCCCTCATCAGACTCATACTTTCGCATATTTCTCATACTTGTTGGCCAGATCCTGGGTTATTTCTGGTTTGGATCAGGTAGTAATGTGACACCACACTGAAACAGTCGATTAAACCTGGTTTCGATCTATATTTTAGAGGATAACGCATGTTAGGTCTAGGTTCGGTCTGGGATTTGCTCCCATCAGGCTCATACTTTCGCATATTTCTCAAACGTGTTGGCCAGATTCAGTGATTTCACTGGTTTGGATCACGTAGTAATGTGGTACCGCCCTGAAACAGTCAATTCAACCTGGTCTCGATAAATATTTTAGAGGATAACGCATGTTAGGTGTGGGTTAGGTCTAGGATTTGCCCTCATCAGGCTTATACTTTCGCACATTTCTCACACTTGTTGGCCAGATCCTGCGTTTTTTTCTGATCTGGATCACGTAGTAATATGGTACCACACTGAAACAGTCAACTAAACCTGGTTTCGATCAGTATTTTAGAGGATAACTCATGCTAGGTCTAGGTTAGGCCTGGGATTTGTCCCATCAGACTCATACTTTCGCATATTTCTCATACTTGTTGGCCAGATCCTGGGTTATTTCTGGTTTGGATCAGGTAGTAATGTGACACAGCACTGAAACAGTCGATTAAACCTGGTCACGATCAACATTTTAGAGGATAACGCATGTTAGGTCTAGGTTAGGCCTGGGATTTGCCCTCATCAGACTCAAACTTTCGCATATTTCTCATACTTGTTGGGCAGATCCTTGGATTTTTCTGGATTGGATCACGTAGTAATGTGGTACCACACTGAAACCTGTCGATGAAACCTGGCCACGATCAACATTTTAGAGGATAACGCATGTTAGGTCTAGGTAAGGCCTGGGATTTGCCGTCATGAGACTTATACTTTCGCATATTTCTCATACTTTTTGGCCAGGTCCTGGGCTTTTTCTGGTTTGGATCACGTAGTAATGTGGTACCACACTGAAACAGTCGATTAAACCTGGTTTCGATCAATATTTTAGATGATAACGCATGTTAGGTCTGGGTTAGGTCTAGGATTTGCCATCATCTGGCTCATACTTTCGCATTCTTCACATACTTGTTGTGCAGATACTTGGATTTGTCTGGATTGGATAAGGTAGTATGTGGTACCACACTGAAACAGTCCATGAAACCTGGTTTCGATCAATATTTTAGAGGATAACGCATGTTAGGTCTGGGTTAGGTCTATGATTTGCCCTTATCTGGCTCATATTTTCGCATTTTTCGCATACTCGTTGGCCAGATCCGGGGCTTTTTCTGGTTTGGATCATGTGGTAACGTGGTACCACACTGAAACAGTCCATTAAACCTGGTTTCGATCAATAGTTTAGAGGATAACTCATGTTAGGTCAAGGTTAGGCCTGGGATTTGCCCTCATGAGACTCATACTTTCGCATTCTTCACATACTTGTTGAACTGATCCTGGGTTATTTCTGGTTTGGATCAGGTAGTAATGTGACACAGCACTGAAACAGTCGATTAAACCTGGTCACGATCAACATTTTAGAGGATAACGCATGTTAGGTCTAGGTTAGGCCTGGGATTTGCCCTCATCAGACTCAAACTTTCGCATATTTCTCATACTTGTTGGGCAGATCCTTGGATTTTTCTGGATTGGATCACGTAGTAATGTGGTACCACACTGAAACCTGTCGATTAAACCTGGTCACGATCAACATTTTAGTGGATAACGCATGTTAGGTCTAGGTTAGGCCTGGGATTTGCCGTCATGAGACTTATACTTTCGCATTCTTCACGTACTTGTTGGCCAGGTCCTGGGCTTTTTCTGGGTTGGTTCACGTAGTAATGTGGTAGCACACTGAAACAGTCGATTTAATCTGGTCTCGATCAATATTTTAAATGATAACGCATGTAAGGTCTGCGTTAGGTCTAGGATTTTCCATCATCTGGCTCATACTTTCGCATTCTTCACATACTTGTTGGCCAGATCCTGGGTTATTTCTGGTTTGGATCAGGTAGTAATGTGATACCACACTGAAACAGTCGATTAAACCTGGTCACGATCAACATTTTAGAGGATAACTCCGAATAGGACTCGGTTGGGTGTGGGATTTGCCCTCATGAGACTAAACTTTCGCATATTTCTCATACTTGTTGGGCAGATACTTGGATTTGTCTGGATTGGATAACGTAGTATGTGGTACCACACTGGAACAATTAATTAAACCTGCATATACCAATATTTTAGAGGATACACCATGTTAGGTCTAGGTTAGGCCTGGGATTTGCCCTCATCAGGCTCATACTTTCGCATATTTCTCATACTTGGTGGTCAGATCCTGGGTTATTTCTAGTTTGGATCATGTAGTAATGTGGTACCACACAGAAGCAGTCGATTGAACCTGGTCACGACCAATATTTTAGAGGATAACTCATGATAGGTCTCGGTTAGGTCTATGATTTGCCCTCATCTGGGTCATACATTCGCATATTTCTCAAACTTGTCGGCCAGATTCTGAGCTTTCACTGGTCTGGATCACGTAGTAATGTGGTACCACACTGAAACAGTCCATTAAACCTGGTTTTGATCAATATTTTAGATGATAACGCATGTTAGGTCTGGGATAGGTCTAGGATTTGCCCTCATCTGGCTCATAGTTTCGTATTCTTCACATACTTGTTGAACAGATCCTGGGTTTTTCCTAGGTTGGATCACGTAGTAATGTGGTACCACACTCAAACAGTCAGTTAAACCTGGATACGACCAATATTTTAGAGGATAACGAATGTTAGGTCTGGGTTAGGTCTAGGATTTGCCCTTATCAGACTCATATTTTCGCATTTTTCGCATACTCGTTAGCCAGATCCGGGGCTTTTTCTGGTTTGGATCATGTGGTAATGTGGTACCACACTGAAACAGTCCATTAAACCTGGTTTCGATCAATAGTTTAGAGGATAACTCATGTTAGGTCTAGGTTAGCCCTGGAATTTTCACTCATCAGACTCATACTTTCGCATTCTTCTCATACTTGTTGAACTGATCCTGGGTTTTTTCTGGTTTGGATCACGTAGTAATGTGGTACCACACTGAAACAGTCCATCAAACCTGGTTTCGCTCAATATTTTAGAGAATAATTCATGTTAGGTCTAGGTTAGGTCTGGGATTTGCTCCCATCAGGCTCGTTCTTTCGCATATCTCTCAAACGTGTTGGCCAGATTCAGTGATTTCATTGGTTTGGATCACGTAGTAATGTGGTACCGCCCTGAAACAGTCAATTCAACCTGGTCTCGATAAATATTTTAGAGGATAACGCATGTTAGGTGTGGGTTAGGTCTAGGATTTGCCCTCATCAGGCTTATACTTTCGCACATTTCTCACACTTGTTGGCCAGATCCTGCGTTTTTTTCTGGTCTGGATCACGTAGTAATATGGTACCACACTGAAACAGTCAATTAAACCTGGTTTCGATCAGTATTTTAGAGGATAACTCATGCTAGGTCTAGGTTAGGCCTGGGATTTGCCCCATCAGACTCATACTTTCGCATATTTCTCATACTTGTTGGCCAGATCCTGGGTTATTTCTGGTTTGGATCAGGTAGTAATGTGACACAGCACTGAAACAGTCGATTAAACCTGGTCACGATCAACATTTTAGAGGATAACGCATGTTAGCTCTAGGTTAGGCCTGGGATTTGCCCTCATCAGACTCAAACTTTCGCATATTTCTCATACTTGTTGGGCAGATCCTTGGATTTTTCTGGATTGGATCACGTAGTCATGTGGTACCACACTGAAACAGTTAATTAAACCTGGATACGACCAATATTTTAGAGGTTACACCATGTTAGGTCTAGGTTAGGCCTGGGATTTGCCCTCATGAGACTTATACTTTCGCATATTTCTCATACTTGTTGGCCAGGTCCTGGGCTTTTTCTGGTTTGGATCACGTAGTAATGTGGTACCACACTGGAACAGTCGATTAAATCTGGTTTCGATCAATATTTTAAATGATAACGCATGTTAGGTCTGGGTCAGGTCTAGGATTTTCCATCATCTGGCTCATACTTTCGCATTCTTCACATACTTGTTGGCCAGATCCTGGGTTATTTCTGGTTTGGATCAGGTAGTAATGTGATACCACACTGAAACAGTCGATTAAACATGGTTTCGCTCAATATTTTAGACCATAACGCATGTTAGGTCTAGGTCAGGCCTGGTTTTTTCACTCATCAGACTCATACTTTCGCATTCTTCACATACTTGTTGAACGGATCCTGGGTTTTTTCTGGTTTGGATCACGTAGTAATGTGGGTCCACACTGAAACAATCAATTAAACCTGGTCTTGATAAATATTTTAGAGGATAACGCATGTTAGGTCTGGGATAGGTCTGGGATTTGCCCTCATCAGACTCATACTTTCGCACACTTCACATACTCGTTGAACAGATCCTGGGTTATTTTCTGGTTTGGATCACATAGTAATGTGATACCACACTGAAACAGTCGATTAAACATGGTTTCGATCAATATTTTAGAGAATAATTCATGTTAGGTCTAGGTTAGGTCTGGGATTTGCTCTCATCAGGCTCGTTCTTTCGCATATTTCTCATACTTGATGGCTAGATCCTGGGCTTTTTCTGGATTGCATCACGTAGTAATGAAGTACAACACTGAAACAGTCAATTAAACCTGGTTTCTATCAATATCTTAGAGGACAACGCAAGTTAGGTCTGGGATAGGTCTGGGATTTGCCCTCATCAGGCTCATACTTTCGTGTTTTTCACATACTTGTTGAACAGGTCCTGGGTTTTCTCTGGTTTGGATCACGTAGTAGTGTGGTACCACACTGAAACAGTCCATTAAACCTGGTTTGGATCAATATTTTAGAGGATAACGCATGTTAGGTCTAGGTTAGGTCTGGAATTTTCACTCTTCAGACTCATACTTTCGCATTCTTCACATACTCGTTGAACAGATCCTGGGTTATTTTCTGGTTTGGATCACATAGTAATGTGGTACCACACTGAAACAGTCGATTAAACCAGGTTTCGATGAATATTTTAGAGGATAACGCAAGTTAGGTCTGGGATAGGTCCGGGATTTGCCCTCATCAGGCTCATACTTTCACGTTTTTCACATACTTGTTGAACAGATCCTGGGTTTTTTCTGGTTTGGGTCACGTAGTAGTGTGATGCTACACTGAAACATTCAATTAAACCTGGTCTTGATAAACATTTTAGAGGATAACGCATGTTAGGTCTGGGTTAGGTCTAGGATTTGCCCTGATCAGGCTCATTCTTTCGCATATTTCTCATACTTGATGGCTAGATCCTGGGCTTTTTCTGGATTGCATCACGTAGTAATGAAGTACAACACTGAAACAGTCAATTAAACCTGGTTTCGATCAATATTTTAGAGAATAATTCATGTTAGGTCTAGGTTAGGTCTGGGATTTGCTCTCATCTGGCACATTCTTTCGCATATTTCTCATACTTGATGGCTAGATCCTGGGCTGTTTCTGGATTGTATGACGTAGTAATGTGGTACCACACTGAAACTGACGATTAAACCTGGTATCGATCAATATTTTAGAGGATAACGCAAGTTAAGTCTGGGATTGGGCTGGGATTTGACCTCATCAGACTCATACTTTCGCACACTTCACATACTTGTTGAACAGATCCTGGGTTTTTTCTGGTTTGTATCACGCAGTAGTGTGGTACCACACTGAAACAGTCCATTAAACCTGGTTTGGATGAATATTTTAGAGGATAACGCATGTAAGGTCTAGGTCAGCCCTGGGATTTTCACTCATCAGACTCATACTTTCGCATTCTTCTCATACTTGTTGAACTGATCCTGGGTTTTTTCTGGTTTGGATCACGTAGAAATGTGGTACCACACTGAAACAGTCCATCAAACCTGGTTTCGCTCAATATTTTAGAGAATAATTCATGTTAGGTCTAGGTTAGGTCTGGGATTTGCTCCCATCAGGATCGTTCTTTCGCATATCTCTCATACTTCATGGCTAGATCCTGGGCTGTTTCTGGATTGTATCACGTAGTAATGTGGTACCACGCTGAAACAGTCAATCAAACCTGGTTTCGATCAATATTTTAGAGGATAACGCAAGTTAGGTCTGGCATAGGTCTGGGATTCGCCCTCATCAGGCTCATACTTTCGCGTTTTTCACATACTTGTTGAACAGATCCTGGGTTTTTTCTAGTTTGTATCACGCAGTAGTGTGGTACCACACTGAAACAGTCCATTAAACCTGGTTTGGATGAATATTTTAGAGGATAACGCATGTAAGGTCTAGGTTAGCCCTGGGATTTTCACTCATCAGACTCATACTTTCGCATTCTTCTCATACTTGTTGAACTGATCCTGGGTTTATTCTGGTTTGGATCACGTAGTAATGTGGTACCACACTGAAACAGACGATTAAACCTGGTTTCGATCAATATCTTAGAGGATAACGAAAGTTAAGTCTGGGATTGGTCTGGGATTTGACTTCATCAGGCTCATACTTTCGCGTTTTTCACATACTTCTTGAGCAGATCCTGGGTTTTTTCTGGTCTGGATCCCGTAGTAGTGTGGTACCACACTGAAACAGTCCATCAAACCTGGTTTCGATCAATATTTTAGAGGATAACGCATGTTAGGTCAAGGTTAGGTCTAAGATTTGCCCTCATCAGGCTCACAGTTTCGAGTTTTTCACATACCTGTTAAACAGATCCTGGGTTTTTTCTGGTTTAGATCACGAAGTAGTGTGGTACCACACTGAAACATTCAATTAAACCTGGTTTCGATCAATATTTTAGAGGATAACGCAAGTTAGGTCTGGCATAGGTCTGGGATTCGCCCTCATCAGGCTCATACATTCGCGTATTTCACATACTTGTTGAACAGATCCTGGGTTTTTTCTGGTTTGTATCACGAAGTAGTGTGGTACCACACTGAAACAGTCCATTAAATCTGGTTTGGATCAATTGTTTAGAGGATAACGCATGTTAGGTCTAGGTTAGCCCTGGAATTTTCACTCATCAGACTCATACTTTCGCATTCTTCTGATACTTGTTGAACTGATCCTGGGTTTTTTCTGGTTTGGATCACGTAGTCATGTGGTACCACACTGAAACAGTCGATTAAACCTAGTTTCGATCAATATCTTAGAGTATAACGCAAGTTAAGTCTGGGATTGGTCTGGGATTTGACCTCATCAGACTCATACTTTCGCACACTTCACATACTCGTTGAACAGATCCTGGGTTATTTTCTGGTTTGGATCACATAGTAATGTGGTACCACACTGAAACAGTCGATTAAACCAGGTTTCGATCAATATTTTTGAGGATAACGCATGTTAGGTCTAGGTTAGGCCTGGGATTTTCACTCATCAGCCTCATACTTTCGCATTCTTCACATACTTGTTGAACGGATCCTGGGTTTTTTCTGGTTTGGATCACGTAGTAATGTGGTACCACACTGAAACAGTCAATTAAACCTGGTCTTGAAAAATATTTTAGAGGATAACGCATGTTAGGTCTGGATCAGGTCTAGAATTTGCCCTCATCATGCTCATACTTTCGCATCTTTCTCATACATCATGGCTAGATCCTGGGTTATTTCTGGATTGTATCACGTAGTAATGTGGTACCACGCTGAAACAGTCGATTAAACCTGGTTCCGATCAATATTTTAGAGGATAACGCAAGTTAAGTCTGGGATTGGTCTGGGATTTGACCTCATCAGACTCATACTTTCGCACACTTCACATACTTGTTGAACAGATCCTGGGTTTTTTCTGGTTTGGATCCCGTAGTAGTGTGGTACCACACTGAAACAGTCCATTAAACCTGGTTTCGCTCAATATTTTAGAGGATAACGCATGTTAGGTCTAGGTCAGGCCTGGGATTTTCACTCATCAGACTCATACTTTCGCATTCTTCACATACTTGTTGAACGGATCCTGGGTCTTTTCTGGTTTGGATCACGTAGTAATGTGGGTCCACACTGAAACAATCAATTAAACCTGGTCTTGATAAATATTTTAGAGGATAACGCATGTTAGGTCTGAGATTGGTATGGGATTTGCCCTCATCACACTCATACTTTCGCACACTTCACATACTCGTTGAACAGGTCCTGGGTTATTTTCTGGTTTGGGTCACATAGTAGTGTGGTACCACACTGAAACAGTCCATTAAACCTGGTTTCGCTCAATATTTTAGAGGATAACGCATGTTAGGTCTAGGTCAGGCCTGGGATTTTCACTCATCAGACTCATACTTTCGCATTCTTCACATACTTGTTGAACGGATCCTGGGTCTTTTCTGGTTTGGATCAGGTAGTAATGTGGTACCACACTGAAACAGTCGATTAAACCTGGTTTCGATCAATATCTTAGAGGATAACGAAAGTTAAGTCTGGGATTGGTCTGCGATTTGACCTCATCAGGCTCATACTTTCGCGTTTTTCACATACTTGTTGAACAGATCCTGGGTTTTTCCTAGGTTGGATCACGTAGTAATGTGGTACCACACTCAAACAGTCAGTTAAACCTGGATACGACCAATATTTTAGAGGATAACGAATGTTAGGTCTGGGTTAGGTCTAGGATTTGCCCTTATCAGACTCATATTTTCGCATTTTTCGCATACTCGTTAGCCAGATCCGGGGCTTTTTCTGGTTTGGATCATGTGGTAATGTGGTACCACACTGAAACAGTCCATTAAACCTGGTTTCGATCAATAGTTTAGAGGATAACTCATGTTAGGTCTAGGTTAGCCCTGGAATTTTCACTCATCAGACTCATACTTTCGCATTCTTCTCATACTTGTTGAACTGATCCTGGGTTTTTTCTGGTTTGGATCACGTAGTAATGTGGTACCACACTGAAACAGTCCATCAAACCTGGTTTCGCTCAATATTTTAGAGAATAATTCATGTTAGGTCTAGGTTAGGTCTGGGATTTGCTCCCATCAGGCTCGTTCTTTCGCATATCTCTCAAACGTGTTGGCCAGATTCAGTGATTTCATTGGTTTGGATCACGTAGTAATGTGGTACCGCCCTGAAACAGTCAATTCAACCTGGTCTCGATAAATATTTTAGAGGATAACGCATGTTAGGTGTGGGTTAGGTCTAGGATTTGCCCTCATCAGGCTTATACTTTCGCACATTTCTCACACTTGTTGGCCAGATCCTGCGTTTTTTTCTGGTCTGGATCACGTAGTAATATGGTACCACACTGAAACAGTCAATTAAACCTGGTTTCGATCAGTATTTTAGAGGATAACTCATGCTAGGTCTAGGTTAGGCCTGGGATTTGCCCCATCAGACTCATACTTTCGCATATTTCTCATACTTGTTGGCCAGATCCTGGGTTATTTCTGGTTTGGATCAGGTAGTAATGTGACACAGCACTGAAACAGTCGATTAAACCTGGTCACGATCAACATTTTAGAGGATAACGCATGTTAGCTCTAGGTTAGGCCTGGGATTTGCCCTCATCAGACTCAAACTTTCGCATATTTCTCATACTTGTTGGGCAGATCCTTGGATTTTTCTGGATTGGATCACGTAGTCATGTGGTACCACACTGAAACAGTTAATTAAACCTGGATACGACCAATATTTTAGAGGTTACACCATGTTAGGTCTAGGTTAGGCCTGGGATTTGCCCTCATGAGACTTATACTTTCGCATATTTCTCATACTTGTTGGCCAGGTCCTGGGCTTTTTCTGGTTTGGATCACGTAGTAATGTGGTACCACACTGGAACAGTCGATTAAATCTGGTTTCGATCAATATTTTAAATGATAACGCATGTTAGGTCTGGGTCAGGTCTAGGATTTTCCATCATCTGGCTCATACTTTCGCATTCTTCACATACTTGTTGGCCAGATCCTGGGTTATTTCTGGTTTGGATCAGGTAGTAATGTGATACCACACTGAAACAGTCGATTAAACATGGTTTCGCTCAATATTTTAGACCATAACGCATGTTAGGTCTAGGTCAGGCCTGGTTTTTTCACTCATCAGACTCATACTTTCGCATTCTTCACATACTTGTTGAACGGATCCTGGGTTTTTTCTGGTTTGGATCACGTAGTAATGTGGGTCCACACTGAAACAATCAATTAAACCTGGTCTTGATAAATATTTTAGAGGATAACGCATGTTAGGTCTGGGATAGGTCTGGGATTTGCCCTCATCAGACTCATACTTTCGCACACTTCACATACTCGTTGAACAGATCCTGGGTTATTTTCTGGTTTGGATCACATAGTAATGTGATACCACACTGAAACAGTCGATTAAACATGGTTTCGATCAATATTTTAGAGAATAATTCATGTTAGGTCTAGGTTAGGTCTGGGATTTGCTCTCATCAGGCTCGTTCTTTCGCATATTTCTCATACTTGATGGCTAGATCCTGGGCTTTTTCTGGATTGCATCACGTAGTAATGAAGTACAACACTGAAACAGTCAATTAAACCTGGTTTCTATCAATATCTTAGAGGACAACGCAAGTTAGGTCTGGGATAGGTCTGGGATTTGCCCTCATCAGGCTCATACTTTCGTGTTTTTCACATACTTGTTGAACAGGTCCTGGGTTTTCTCTGGTTTGGATCACGTAGTAGTGTGGTACCACACTGAAACAGTCCATTAAACCTGGTTTGGATCAATATTTTAGAGGATAACGCATGTTAGGTCTAGGTTAGGTCTGGAATTTTCACCCTTCAGACTCATACTTTCGCATTCTTCACATACTCGTTGAACAGATCCTGGGTTATTTTCTGGTTTGGATCACATAGTAATGTGGTACCACACTGAAACAGTCGATTAAACCAGGTTTCGATGAATATTTTAGAGGATAACGCAAGTTAGGTCTGGGATAGGTCCGGGATTTGCCCTCATCAGGCTCATACTTTCACGTTTTTCACATACTTGTTGAACAGATCCTGGGTTTTTTCTGGTTTGGGTCACGTAGTAGTGTGATGCTACACTGAAACATTCAATTAAACCTGGTCTTGATAAACATTTTAGAGGATAACGCATGTTAGGTCTGGGTTAGGTCTAGGATTTGCCCTGATCAGGCGCATTCTTTCGCATATTTCTCATACTTGATGGCTAGATCCTGGGCTTTTTCTGGATTGCATCACGTAGTAATGAAGTACAACACTGAAACAGTCAATTAAACCTGGTTTCGATCAATATTTTAGAGAATAATTCATGTTAGGTCTAGGTTAGGTCTGGGATTTGCTCTCATCTGGCACATTCTTTCGCATATTTCTCATACTTGATGGCTAGATCCTGGGCTGTTTCTGGATTGTATGACGTAGTAATGTGGTACCACACTGAAACAGACGATTAAACCTGGTTTCGATCAATATTTTAGAGGATAACGCAAGTTAAGTCTGGGATTGGTCTGGGATTTGACCTCATCAGACTCATACTTTCGCACACTTCACATACTTGTTGAACAGATCCTGGGTTTTTTCTGGTTTGTATCACGCAGTAGTGTGGTACCACACTGAAACAGTCCATTAAACCTGGTTTGGATGAATATTTTAGAGGATAACGCATGTAAGGTCTAGGTCAGCCCTGGGATTTTCACTCATCAGACTCATACTTTCGCATTCTTCTCATACTTGTTGAACTGATCCTGGGTTTTTTCTGGTTTGGATCACGTAGAAATGTGGTACCACACTGAAACAGTCCATCAAACCTGGTTTCGCTCAATATTTTAGAGAATAATTCATGTTAGGTCTAGGTTAGGTCTAAGATTTGCCCTCATCAGGCTCACAGTTTCGAGTTTTTCACATACCTGTTAAACAGATCCTGGGTTTTTTCTGGTTTAGATCACGAAGTAGTGTGGTACCACACTGAAACATTCAATTAAACCTGGTTTCGATCAATATTTTAGAGGATAACGCAAGTTAGGTCTGGCATAGGTCTGGGATTCGCCCTCATCAGGCTCATACATTCGCGTATTTCACATACTTGTTGAACAGATCCTGGGTTTTTTCTGGTTTGTATCACGAAGTAGTGTGGTACCACACTGAAACAGTCCATTAAACCTGGTTTGGATCAATTGTTTAGAGGATAACGCATGTTAGGTCTAGGTCAGGCCTGGGATTTTCACTCATCAGACTCATACTTTCGCATTCTTCACATACTTGTTGAACGGATCCTGGGTCTTTTCTGGTTTGGATCAGGTAGTAATGTGGTACCACACTGAAACAGTCGATTAAACCTGGTTTCGATCAATATCTTAGAGGATAACGAAAGTTAAGTCTGGGATTGGTCTGCGATTTGACCTCATCAGGCTCATACTTTCGCGTTTTTCACATACTTGTTGAACAGATCCTGGGTTTTTTCTGGTTTGGATCCCGTAGTAGTGTGGTACCACACTGAAGCAGTTCATCAAACCTGGTTTCGCTGAATATTTTAGAGGATAACGCATGTTAGGTCTAGGTTAGGTCTGGGATTTGCTCTCATTAGGCTCATTCTTTCGCATATTTCTCATACTTGATGGCTAGATCATGTGCTTTTTCTGGATTGCATCACGTAGTACTGTAGTACCCCACTGAAACAGTCAATGAAACCTGGTTTCCATCAATATTTTAGAGGACAACGCAAGTTAGGTCTAGGTAAGGCCTGAGATTTTCACTGATCAGACTTATACATTCGCATTCTTCACATACTTGTTGAACGGATCCTGGGTTTTTTCTGGTTTGGATCACGTAGTAATGTGGTACCACACTGAAACATTCAATTAAACCTGGTCTTGATAAATATTTTAGAGGATAACGCATGTTAGGTCTGGGTTACGTCTAGGATTTGCCCTCATCGGGCTCATACTTTCGCATATTTCTCATACTTCATGGCTAGATCCTGGGCTGTTTCTGCATTGTATCACGTAGTAATGTGGTACCACGCTGAAATAGTCAATTAAACCTGGTTTCGATCAATATTTTAGAGGATAACGCAAGTTAGGTCTGGGATAGGTCTAGGATTTGCCCTCATCAGGCTCTTACTATCGCATATTTCTCATACTTCATGGATAGATCCTGGGCTATTTCTGGATTGGATCACGTAGTAAAGTGGTACCACACTGAAACATTCAATGAAACCTGTTCTGGATAAATATTTTAGAGGATGAAGCATCTTAGGTCTGGGTTAGGTCTAAGATTTGCCCTCATCAGGCTCACAGTTTCGCGTTTTTCACATACTTGTTAAACAGATCCTGGGTTTTTTCTGGTTTGGATCACGTAGTAATGTGGTACCACACTAAAACAGTAAATTAAACCTGGTTTCGATCAATATTTTAGAGGATCACGCAAGCTAGGTCTGGGATAGATCTGGGATTAGCCCTCATCAGACTCATACTTTCGCACACTTCACATACTCGTTGACAAGATCCTGGGTTTTTTTCTGGCTTGGATCACGTAGTAATGTGGTTCCACACTGAAACAGTCGATTAAACTTGGCTTCGATCAATATTTTAGAGGATAACGCAAGTTAGGTCTGGGATAGGTCTGGGATTTGCCCTCATCAGGCTCATACTTTCGCGTTTTTCACATACTTGTTGAACGGATCCTGGGTTTTTTCTGGTTTGGGTCACATAGTAATGTGTGACCACACTGAAACAGTCTATTAAACCTGGTTTCGACCAATATTTTGGAGGATAACGCAAGTTAGGTCTGGGATAGGTCTAGGATTTGCCCTCATCAGGCTCTTACTATCGCATATTTCTCATACTTCATGGCTAGATCCTGGGCTATTTCTGGATTGGATCACGTAGTAAAGTGGTACCACACTGAAACATTCAATGAAACCTGGTCTGGATAAAAATTTTAGAGGATAACGCATGTTAGGTCAAGGTTAGGTCTAAGATTTGCCCTCATCAGGCTCACAGTTTCGCGTTTTTCACATACTTGTTGAACAGATCCTGCGTTTTTTCTGGTTTGGATCACGTAGTAATGTGGGTCCACACTGAAACAATCAATTAAACCTGGTCTTGATAAATATTTTAGAGGATAACGCATGTTAGGTCTGGGATAGGTCTGGGATTTGCCCCGATCAGACTCATACTTTCGCACACTTCACATACTCGTTGGACAGATCCTGCGTTATTTTCTGGTTTGGATCACATAGTAATGTGGTACCACACTGAAACATTCAATTAAACCTGGTCTTCATAAATATTTTAGAGGATAACGCATGTTAGGTCTGGGTTAGGTCTAGGATTTGCCCTCATCAGGCTCATACATTCGCATATTTTTCATACTTCATGGCTAGATCCTGGGCTATTTCTGGATTGGATCACGTAGTAAAGTGGTACCACACTGAAACATTCAATGAATCCTGGTCTGGATAAATATTTTAGAGGACAACGCATCTTAGGTCTGGGTTAGGTCTAAGATTTGCCCTCATCAGGCTCACAGTTTCGCGTTATTCACATACTTGTTGAACAGATCCTGGGTTTTTTCTGGTTTGGATCACGAAGTAGTGTGGTATCACACTGAAACAGTCCATTAAACCTGGTTTCGCTCAATATTTTAGAGGATAACGCATGTTAGGTCTAGGTTATGTCTGGGATTTGCTCTCATCAGGCTCATTCTTTCGCATATTTCTCATACTTGATGGCTAGATCATGGGCTTTCTCTGGATTGCATCACGTAGTAATGTAGTACCACACTGAAACAGTCAATGAAACCTGGTTTCCATCAATATTTTTGAAGCCATCGCAAGTTAGGTCTAGGTAAGGCCTGAGATTTTCACTGATCAGACTCATAATTTCGCCTTCTTCACATACTTGTTGAACGGATCCTGGGTTTTTTCTGGTTTGGAACACGTAGTAATGTGGTACCACACTGAAACATTCAATTAAACCTGGCCTTGATAAATATTTTAGAGGATAACGCATGGAAGGTCTAGGTTAGCCCTGGGATTTTCACTCATCAGACTCATACTTTCGCATATTTCTCATACTTCATGGCTAGATCCTGGGCTATTTCTGGATTGGATCACGTAGTAAAGTGGTACCACACTGAAACATTCAATTAAACCTGGTCTTGATAAATATTTTAG
Source organism: Colletes latitarsis (assembly GCF_051014445.1). Lineage (NCBI taxonomy): Eukaryota > Metazoa > Arthropoda > Insecta > Hymenoptera > Colletidae > Colletes > Colletes latitarsis. Next base: position 1,046,531 of record NC_135142.1, read on the forward strand.
AGGATAACGCATGTTAGGTTTGGGTTAGGTCTAGGATTTGCCCTCAGCAGGCTCATACTTTCGCATCTTTCTCATACTTCATGGCTAGATCCTGGGCTTTTTCTGGTTTGTATCACGTAGTAATGTGTTACCACGCTGAAACAGTCAATTAAACCTGGTTTCGATCAATATTTTAGAGGATAACGCAAGTTAGGTCTGGCATAGGTCTGGGATTCGCCCTCATCAGGCTCATACATTCGCGTTTTTCACATGCTTGTTGAACAGATCCTGGGTTTTTTCTGGTTTGTATCACGAAGTAGTGTGGTACCACACTGAAACAGTCCATTAAACCTGGTTTGGATCAATTGTTTAGAGGATAACGCATGTTAGGTCTAGGTTAGTCCTGGGATTTTCACTCGTCAGACTCATACTTTCGCATTCTTCTGATACTTGTTGAACTGATCCTGGGTTTTTTCTGGTTTGGATCACGTAGTCATGTGGTACCACACTGAAACAGTCGATTAAACCTGGTTTCGATCAATATCTTAGAGTATAACGCAAGTTAAGTCTGGGATTGGTCTGGGATTTGACCTCATCAGACTCATACTTTCGCACACTTCACATACTCGTTGAACAGATCCTGGGTTATTTTCTGGTTTGGATCACATAGTAATGTGGTACCACACTGAAACAGCGAATTAAACCTGCATTCGATCAATATTGTAGAGGATAATTCATGTTAGGTCTAGGTAAGGTCTGGGATTTGCTCTCATCAGGCTCATTCTTTCGCATATTTCTCATACTTGATGGCTAGATCCTGGGCTGTTCCTGGATTGTATGACGTAGTAATGTGGTACCACGCTGAAACAGCGAATTAAACCTGGTTTCGATCAATATTGTAGAGGATAACGCAAGTTAGGTCTAGGTTAGGCCTGGGATTTGCCCTCATCAGGGTCATACTTTCGCAGTTTTAACATACATGTTGACCTGATCGAGGGTTTTTTCTGCTTTGGATCACGTAGTAAAGTGGTACCACACTGAAACATTCAATTAAACCTGGTCTTGATAAATATTTTAGAGGATAACGCATGTTAGGTTTGGGTTAGGTCTAGGATTTGCCCTCATCAGGCTCATACTTTCGCATTCTTCTGATACTTGTTGAACTGATCCTGGGTTTTTTCTGGTTTGGATCACGTAGTCATGTGGTACCACACTGAAACAGTCGATTAAACCTGGTTTCGATCAATATCTTAGAGTATAACGCATAGTTAGGTTTGGGATAGGTCTGGGATTTGACCTCATCAGACTCATACTTTCGCACACTTCACATACTCGTTGAACAGATCCTGGGTTATTTTCTGGTTTGGATCACATAGTAATGTGGTACCACACTGAAACAGTCGATTAAACATGGTTTCGATCAATATTTTAGAGAATAAATCATGTTAGGTCTAGGTTAGGTCTGGGATTTGCTCTCATCAGGCTCGTTCTTTCGCATATTTCTCATACTTGATGGCTAGATCCTGGGCTTTTTCTGGATTGCATCACGTAGTAATGAAGTACAACACTGAAACAGTCAATTAAACCTGGTTTCCATCAATATCTTAGAGGACAACGCAAGTTAGGTCTGGGATAGGTCTGGGATTTGCCCTCATCAGGCTCATACTTTCGTGTTTTTCACATACTTGTTGAACAGGTCCTGGGTTTTCTCTGGTTTGGATCACGTAGTAGTGTGGTACCACACTGAAACAGTCCATTAAACCTGGTTTGGATCAATATTTTAGAGGATAACGCATGTTAGGTCTAGGTTAGGTCTGGAATTTTCACTCTTCAGACTCATACTTTCGCATTCTTCACATACTTGTTGAACGGATCCTGGGTTTTTTCTGGTTTGGATCACGTAGTAATGTGGTACCACACTGAAACAGTCGATTAAACCTGGTTTTGATCCATATTTTAGAGGATAACGCATAGTTAGGTTTGGGATAGGTCTGGAATTTGACCTCATCAGACTCATACTTTCGCACACTTCACATACTCGTTGAACAGATCCTGGGTTATTTTCTGGATTGGATCACATATTAATGTGGTACCACACTGAAACAGTCGATTAAACCTGGTTTCGATCAATATTTTAGAGAATAATTCATGTTAGGTCTAGGTTAGGTCTGGGATTTGCTCTCATCAGGCTCATTCTTTCGCATATTTCTCATACTTGATGGCTAGATCCTGGGCTGTTCCTGGATTGTATGACGTAGTAAAGTGGTACCACGCTGAAACAGCGAATTAAACCTGGTTTCGATCAATATTGTAGAGGATAACGCAAGTTAGGTCTAGGTTAGGCCTGGGATTTGCCCTCATCAGGGTCATTCTTTCGCAGTTTTAACATACATGTTGACCTGATCGAGGGTTTCTCCTGCTTTGGATCACGTAGTAAAGTGGTACCACACTGAAACATTCAATTAAACCTGGTCTTGATAAATATTTTAGAGGATAACGCATGTTAGGTTTGGGTTAGGTCTAGGATTTGCCCTCATCAGGCTCATACTTTCGCATATTTCTCATACTTCATGGCTAGATCCTGGGCTGTTTCTGGATTGTATCACGTAGTAGTGTGGTACCACACTGAAACAGTCGATTAAACCAGGTTTCGATCAATATTTTTGAGGATAACGCATGTTAGGTCTAGGTTAGACCAGGGATTTTCACTCATCAGACTCATACTTTCGCATTCTTCACATACTTGTAGAACGGATCCTGGTTTATTTCTGGTTTGGATCACGTAGTAATGTGGGACCACACTGAAACAGTCAATTAAACCTGGTCTTGAAAAATATTTTAGAGGATAACGCATGTTAGGTCTGGATCAGGTCTAGAATTTGCCCTCATCATGCTCATACTTTCGCATCTTTCTCATACATCATGGTTAGATCCTGGGCTATTTCTGGATTGTATCACGTAGTAATGTGGTACCACGCTGAAACAGTCGATTAAACCTGGTTCCGATCAATATTTTAGAGGATAACGCAAGTTAAGTCTGGGATTGGTCTGGGATTTTCACTCATCAGACTCATACTTTCGCACACTTCACATACTTGTTGAACAGATCCTGGGTTTTTCTGGTTTGGATCCCGTAGTAGTGTGGTACCACACTGAAACAGTCCATTAAACCTGGTTTCGCTCAATATTTTAGAGGATAACGCATGTTAGGTCTAGGTCAGGCCTGGGATTTTCACTCATCAGACTCATACTTTCGCATTCTTCACATACTTGTTGAACGGATCCTGGGATTTTTCTGGTTTGGATCACGTAGTAATGTGGTTCCACACTGAAACAGTCGATTAAACTTGGCTTCGATCAATATTTTAGAGGATAACGCAACTTAGGTCTGGGATAGGTCTGGGATTTGCCCTCATCAGGCTCATACTTTCGCGTTTTTCACATACTTGTTGAACGGATCCTGGGTTTTTTCTTGTTTGGGTCACGTAGTAATGTTGGACCACACTGAAACAGTCAATTAAACCTGGTTTCGACCAATATTTTAGAGAATAATTCATGTTAGGTCTAGGTTAGGTCTGGGATTTGCTCTCATCAGGCTCATACTTTCGCGCACTTCACATACTTGTTGAACGGATCCTGGGTTTTTTCTTGTATGGGTCACGTAGTAATGTTGGACCACACTGAAACAGTCAATTAAACCTGGTTTCGACCAATATTTTAGAGAATAATTCATGTTAGGTCTAGTTGAGGTCTGGGATTTGCTCTCATCAGGCTCATACTTTCGCACACTTCACATACTTGTTGAACGGATCCTGGGTTATTTCTGGTTTGGATCACGTAGTAATGTGGTTCCACACTGAAACAGTCGACTAACCTTGGCTTCGATCAATATTTTAGAGGATAACGCAAGTTAGGTCTGGGATAGGTCTGGGATTTGCCCTCATCAGGCTCATACATTCGCGTTTTTCACATACTTGTTGAACGGATCCTGGGTTTTTTCTTGTTTGGGTCGCATAGTAATGTGGTACCACACTGAAACGTTCAATGAAACCTGGTCTGGATAAATATTTTAGAGGACAACGCATCTTAGGTCTGGGTTAGGTCTAAGATTTGCCCTCATCAGGCTCACAGTTTCGCGTTTTTCACATACTTGTTGAACAGATCCTGGGTTTTTTCTGGTTTGGATCACGTAGTAATGTGGTACCACACTAAAACAGTCAATTAAACCTGGTTTCGATTAATATTTTAGAGGATCACGCAAGCTAGGTCTGGGATAGGTCTGGGATTAGCCCTCATCAGGCTCATTCTTTCACATATTTCTCATACTTGATGGCTATATCCTGGGCTTTTTCTGGATTGCATCACGTAGTAACGTAGTACCACACTGAAACAGTCAATGAAACCTGGTTTCCATCAATATTTTAGAGGACAACGCAAGTTAGGTCTAGGTTAGGCCTGGGATTTTCACGCATCAGACTCATACATTCGCATTCTTCACATACTTTCTGAACGGATCCTGGGTTTTTTCTGGTTTGGATCACGTAGTAATGTGGGTCCACACTGAAACAATCAATTAAACCTGGTCTTGATAAATATTTTAGAGGATAACGCATGTTAGGCCTGGGATAGGTCTGGGATTTGCCCTCATCAGACTCATACTTTCGCATTCTTCACATACTTGTTGAACTGATCCTGGGTTTTTTCTGGTTTGGATCACGTAGTAATGTGGTTCCACACTGAAACAGTCGGTTAAACCTGGTTTCGATCAATATTTTAGTGGATAACGCAAGTTAGGTCTGGAATAGGTCTGGGATTTGCCCTCATCAGACTCATACCTACGCACACTTCACATACCCGTTGAACAGATCCTGGGTTATTTTCTGGTTTGGATTACATAGTAATGTGGTACCAAACTGAAACAGTCGATTAAACCAGGTTTCGATCAATATTTTTGAGGATAACGCATATTAGGTCTAGGTTAGGCCTGGGATTTTCACTCATCAGACTCATACTTTCGAATTCCTCACATACTTGTTGAACGGATCCTGGGTTTTTTCTGGTTTGTATCACGTAGTAATGTGGTACCACACTGGAACAGTCCATTAAACCTGGTTTCGATCAATATTTTAGAGGATAACGCAAGTTAGGTCTAGGTTAGGCCCGGGATTTTCACTCATCAGACTCATATTTCGCATTCTTCACATACTTGTTGAACGGATCCTGGGTTTTTTCTGGTTTTGATCACGTAGTAATGTGGGACCACACTGAATCAGTCAATTAAACCTGGCCTTGATAAATATTTTAGAGGATAACGCATGTTAGGTTTGGCTTAGGTCTAGGATTTGCCCCCAGCAGGCACATACTTTCGCATATTTCTCATACTTGATGGCTAGATCCTGGGCTTTTTCTGGATTGCATCACGCAGTAATGAAGTACAACACTGAAACAGTCAATTAAACCTGGTTTCCATCAATATTTTAGAGGACAGCGCATGTTAGGTCTAGGTTAGGCCTGGGATTTGCCCTGATCAGGGTCATACTTTCGCAGTTTTAACATACATGTTGACCTGATCGACGGTTTTTTCTGCTTTGGATCGCGTAGTAAAGTGGTACCACACTGAAACAGTCCATTAAACCTGGTTTGGATCAATATTTTAGAGGATAACGCATGTTAGGTCTGGGATAGGTCTGGGATTAGCCCTCATCAGACTCATACTTTCGCACACTTCACATACTCGTTGACGAGATCCTGGGTTTTTTTCTAGTTTGGATGACGCAGTAATGTGGTACCACACTGAAACAGTCGATTAAACCTGGTTTCGATCAATATTTTTGAGGATAACGCATGTTAGGTTTGGCTTAGGTCTAGGATTTGCCCCCAGCAGGCTCTTACTTTCGCATATTTCTCATACTTCATGGCTAGATCCTGGGCTATTTCTGGATTGGATCACGTAGTAAAGTGGTACCACACTGAAACATTCAATGAAACCTGGTCTGGATAAATATTTTGGAGGACAACGCATCTTAGATCTGGGTTAGGTCTAAGATTTGCCCTCATCAGGCTCACAGTTTCGCGGTTTTCACATACTTATTGAACAGATCCTGGGTTTTTTCTTGTTTGGATCACGAAGTAGTGTGGTACCACACTGAAACAGTCCATTAAACCTGGATTAGCTCAATATTTTAGAGGATAACACATGTTAGGTCTAGGTTAGGTCTGGGATTTGCTCTCATCAGGCTCATTCTTTCGCATATTTGTCATACTTGATGGCTATATCCTGGGCTTTTTCTGGATTGCATCACGTAGTAACGTAGTACCACACTGAAACAGTCAATGAAACCAGGTTTCCATCAATATTTTAGAGGACAACGCAAGTTAGGTCTAGGTAAGGCCTGAGATTTTCACTGATCAGACTCATACTTTCGCCTTCTTCACATACTTGTTGAACGGATGCTGGGTTTTTTCTGGTTTGGAACACGTAGTAATGTGGTACCACACTGAAACATTCAATTAAACCTGGTTTCGATCAATATTTTAGGGGATAAGGCATGTTAGGTCTGGGTTAGGTCTAGGATTTGCCCTCATCAGGCTCATACTTTCGCATATTTCTCATACTTCATGGCTAGATCCTGGGCTATTTCTGGATTGGGTCACGTAGTAAAGTGGTACCACACTGAAACATTCAATGAAACCTGGTCTGGATAAAAATTTTAGAGGATAACGCATGTTAGGTCAAGGTTAGGTCTAAGATTTGCCCTCATCAGACTCACAGTTTCGCGTTTTTCACATACTTGTCGAACAGATCCTGGGTTTTTTGTGGTTTGGATCACGTAGTAATGTGGTACCACACTGACACATTCAATTAAACCTGGTCTTGATAAATATTTTAGAGGATAACGCATGTTAGGTCTGGGATAGGTCTGGGATTAGCCCTCATCAGACTCATACTTTCGCACACTTCACATACTCGTCGACGAGATCCTGGGTTTTTTTCAAGTTTGGATGACGCAGTAATGTGGTACCACACTGAAACAGTCGATTAAACCTGGTTTCGATCAATATTTTTGAGGATAACGCATGTTAGGTCTCGGATAGGTCTGGGATTAGCCCTCATCAGACTCATACTTTCGCTTTCTTCATACTTGTTGAACGGATCCTGGGCTTTTTCTGGATTGCATCACGTAGTAATGTAGTACCACACTGAAACAGTCAATGAAACCTGGTTTCCATCAATATTTTAGAGGACAACGCAAGTTAGGTCTAGGTAAGGCCTGAGATTTTCACTGATCAGACTCATACATTCGCATTCTTCACATACTTGTTGAACGGATCCTGGGGTTTTTCTGGTCTGGATCACGTAGTAATGTGGTACCACACTGAAACATTGAATTAAACCTGGTCTTGATAAATATTTTAGAGGATAACGCATGTTAGGTCTGGGTTACGTCTAGGATTTGCCCTCATCAGGCTCATACTTTCGCATATTTCTCATACTTCATGGCTAGATCCTGGGCTGTTTCTGCATTGTATCACGTAGTAATGTGGTACCACGCTGAAACAGTCAATTAAACCTGGTTTCGATCAATATTTTAGAGGATAACGCAAGTTAGGTCTGGGATAGGTCTAGGATTTGCCCTCATCAGGCTCTTACTATCGCATATTTCTCATACTTCATGGCTAGATCCTGGGCTATTTCTGGATTGGATCACGTAGTAAGGTGGTACCACACTGAAACATTCAATGAAACCTGTTCTGGATAAATATTTTAGAGGATAACGCATCTTAGGTCTGGGTTAGGTCTAAGATTTGCCCTCATCAGGCTCACAGTTTCGCGTTTTTCACATACTTGTAGAACGGATCCTGGGTTTCTTCTGGTTTGGATCACATAGTAATGTAGTACCACACTGAAACAGTCGATTAAACCAGGTTTCGATCAATATTTTCGAGGATAACGCATGTTAGGTCTAGGTTAGGTCTGCGATTTGCTCTCATCAGGCTCATTCTTTCGCATATTTCTCATACTTGATGGCTAGATCCTGGGCTGTTTCTGGATTGTATGACGTAGTAATGTGGTACCACGCTGAAACAGCGAATTAAACCTGGTTTCGATCAATATTTTAGAGGATAACGCAAGTTAGGTCTAGGTTAGGCCCGGGATTTTCACTCATCAGACTCATATTTCGCATTCTTCACATACTTGTTGAACGGATCCTGGGTTTTTTCTGGTTTTGATCACGTAGTAATGTGGGACCACACTGAATCAGTCAATTAAACCTGGCCTTGATAAATATTTTAGAGGATAACGCATGTTAGGTTTGGCTTAGGTCTAGGATTTGCCCCCAGCAGGCACATACTTTCGCATATTTCTCATACTTGATGGCTAGATCCTGGGCTTTTTCTGGATTGCATCACGTAGTAATGAAGTACAACACTGAAACAGTCAATTAAACCTGGTTTCCATCAATATTTTAGAGGACAGCGCATGTTAGGTCTAGGTTAGGCCTGGGATTTGCCCTGATCAGGGTCATACTTTCGCAGTTTTAACATACATGTTGACCTGATCGACGGTTTTTTCTGCTTTGGATCACGTAGTAAAGTGGTACCACACTGAAACAGTCCATTAAACCTGGTTTGGATCAATATTTTAGAGGATAACGCATGTTAGGTCTAGGTTAGGTCTGGGATTTTCGCTCATGAGACTCATACTTTCGCATTCTTCACATACTTGTTGAACGCAGCCTGGGTTTTTTCTGGTTTGGTTCATGTAGTAATGTGGTACCACACTGAAACATTCAATTAAACCTGGTCTTGATAAATATTTTAGAGGATAACGCATGTTAGGTTGGGCTTAGGTCTAGGATTTGCCCCCAGCAGGCTCATACTTTCGCATATTTCTCATACTTCATGGCTAGATCCTGGGCTGTTTCTGGTTTGTATCACGTAGTAATGTGGTACCACGCTGAAACAGTCAAGTAAACCTGGTTTCGATCAATATTTTAGAGGATAACGCAAGTTAGGTCTGGCATAGGTCTGGGATTCGCCCTCATCAGGCTCATGCTTTCGCGTTTTTCACATACTTGTTGAACAGATCCTGGGTTTTTTCTGGTTTGTATCACGTAGTAATGTGGTACCACACTGACACATTCAATTAAACCTGGTTTCGATCAATATTTTAGAGGATAACGCATGTTAGGTCTAGGTTAGGCCTGGGATTTTCACTCATCAGACTCATACTTTCGCATTCTTCACATACTTGTTGAACGGATCCAGGGTTTTTTCTGGTTTGGATCACGTAGTAATGTGGGACCACACTGAAACAGTCAATTAAACCTGGTTTCGATCAATATTTTAGAGAATAATTCATGTTAGGTCTAGGTTAGGTCTGGGATTTGCTCTCATCAGGCTCATACTTTCTCATATTTCTCATACTTCATGGCTGGATCCTGGGCTATTTCTGGATTGGATCACGTAGTAAAGTGGTACCACACTGAAACAGTCCATTAAACCTGGTTTGCATCAATATTTTAGAGGATAATGCATGTTAGGTCTAGGTTAGCCCCGAGATTTTCACTCATCAGACTCACACTTTCGCATTCTTCACATACTTGTTGAACGGATCCTGGGTTTTTTCTGGTTTGGATCACGTAGTAATGTGGGACCACACTGAAACAATCAATTAAACCTGGTCTTGATAAATATTTTAGAGGACAACGTATGTTAGGTCTGGGTTAGGTCTAGGATTTGCCCTCATCAGGCTCATACTTTCGCATATTTCTCATACTTCATGGCTAGATCCTGGGCTATTTCTGGATTGGATCACGTAGTAATGTGGTACTACACTGAAACAGTCAATTAAACCTGGTTTCGCTCAACATTTTAGAAGATAACGCATGTTAGGCCTAGGTTAGGCCTGGGATTTGCCTTATCAGGGTCATACTTTCGCAGTTTTAACATACATGTTGACGTGATCGAGGGTTTTTTCTGCTTTGGATCACGTAGTAAAGTGGTACCACATTGAAACAGTCCATTAAACCTTGTTTGGATCAATATTCTTGAGGATAAAGCATGTTAGGTCTAGGTTAGGCCTGGGATTTTCACTCATCAGACTCATACTTTCGCATTCTTCACATACTTGTTGAACGGATCCTGGGTTTTTCTGGTTTCGATCACGTAGTAATGTGGGGCCACACTGAAACAATCAATTAAACCTGGACTTGATAAATATTTTAGAGGACAACCCATGTTAGGTCTGGGTTAGGTCTAGGATTTGCTCTCATCAGGCTCATACTTTCGCATATTTCTCATACTTCATGGCTAGATCCTGGGATATTTCTGGATTGGATCACGTAGTAATGTGGTACCACACTGAAACAGTCAATTAAACCTGGTTTCGCTCAATATTTTAGAAGATAACGCATGTTAGGTCTAGGTTAGGCCTGGGATTTGCCCACATCAGGGTCATACTTTCGCAGTTTTAACATACATGTTGACCTGGTCGAGGGTTTTTTCTGCTTTGGATCACGCAGTAAAGTGGTACCACACTGAAACAGTCCATTAAACCTGGTTTGGATCAATATTTTTGAGGATAACGCATGTTAGGTCTAGGTTAGGCCTGGGATTTTCACTCATCAGGCTCATACTTTCGCATTCTTCACATACTTGTTGGACAGATACTGGGTTTTTTCTGGTTTGGAACACGTAGTAATGTGGTACCAAACTGAAACAGTCAATTAAACCTGGTTTCCATCAATAGTATAGAGGACAACGCATGTTAGGTCTAGGTTAGGCCTGGGATTTGCCCACATCAGGGTCATACTTTCGCAGTTTTAACATACATGTTGACCTGGTCGAGGGTTTTTTCTGCTTTGGATCACGCAGTAAAGTGGTACCACACTGAAACAGTCCATTAAACCTGGTTTGGATCAATATTTTTGAGGATAACGCATGTTAGGTCTAGGTTAGGCCTGGGATTTTCACTCATCAGGCTCATACTTTCGCATTCTTCACATACTTGTTGGACAGATACTGGGTTTTTTCTGGTTTGGAACACGTAGTAATGTGGTACCACACTGAAACATTCAATTAAACCTGGTCTTGATAAATATTTTAGAGGATAACGCATGTTAGGTCTGGGTTTGGTCTAGGATTTGCCCTCGTCAGGCTCATACTTTCGCATATTTCTCATACTTCATGGCTAGATCCTGGGCTATTTCTGGATTGGATCACGTAGTAATGTGGTACCACACTGAAACAGTCGATTAAACCAGGTTTCTATCAATATTTTTCAGGATAACGCAAGTTAGGTCTGGGATAGGTCTGGGATTTGCCCTCATCAGGCTCATACTTTCGCGTTTTTCACGTACTTGTTGAATAGATCCTGGGTTTATTCCTGTTTGGGTCACGTAGTAGTGTGGTACCACACTGAAACAGTCGATTAAACCTGGTTTCGAACAATATTTTTGAGGATAACGCATGTTAGGTCTAGGTTAGGCCTGGGATTTTCACTCATCAGGCTCATACTTTCGCATTCTTCACATACTTGTTGGACAGATACTGGGTTTTTTCTGGTTTGGAACACGTAGTAATGTGGTACCAAACTGAAACAGTCAATTAAACCTGGTTTCCATCAATAGTATAGAGGACAACGCATGTTAGGTCTAGGTTAGGCCTGGGATTTGCCCACATCAGGGTCATACTTTCGCAGTTTTAACATACATGTTGACCTGGTCGAGGGTTTTTTCTGCTTTGGATCACGCAGTAAAGTGGTACCACACTGAAACAGTCCATTAAACCTGGTTTGGATCAATATTTTTGAGGATAACGCATGTTAGGTCTAGGTTAGGCCTGGGATTTTCACTCATCAGGCTCATACTTTCGCATTCTTCACATACTTGTTGGACAGATACTGGGTTTTTTCTGGTTTGGAACACGTAGTAATGTGGTACCACACTGAAACATTCAATTAAACCTGGTCTTGATAAATATTTTAGAGGATAACGCATGTTAGGTCTGGGTTTGGTCTAGGATTTGCCCTCGTCAGGCTCATACTTTCGCATATTTCTCATACTTCATGGCTAGATCCTGGGCTATTTCTGGATTGGATCACGTAGTAATGTGGTACCACACTGAAACAGTCGATTAAACCAGGTTTCTATCAATATTTTTCAGGATAACGCAAGTTAGGTCTGGGATAGGTCTGGGATTTGCCCTCATCAGGCTCATACTTTCGCGTTTTTCACGTACTTGTTGAATAGATCCTGGGTTTATTCCTGTTTGGGTCACGTAGTAGTGTGGTACCACACTGAAACAGTCGATTAAACCTGGTTTCGAACAATATTTTTGAGGATAACGCATGTTAGGTCTAGGTTAGGTCTGGGATTTTCACTCATCAGGCTCATACTTTCGCATTTTTCTCATACTTCATGGCTAGATCCTGGGCTATTTCCGGATTGTATCACGTAGTAATGTGGTACCACACTGAAACAGTCAATTAAACCTGGTTTCGCTCAATATTTTAGAAGATAACGCATGTTAGGCCTAGGTTAGGCCTGGGATTTGCCCTCATCAGGGTCATACTTTCGCAGTTTTAACATGCATGTTGACCTGATCGAGTGTTTTTTCTGCTTTGGATCACGTAGTAAAGTGGTACCACAACCAAAACAGTCAATTAAACCTGGTTTCGATCACTATTTTAGAGGATAACGCAAGTTAGGTCTGGGATAGGTCTGGGATTAGCCCTCATCAGGCTCATACTTTCGCAGTTTTAACATGCATGTTGACCTGATCGAGTGTTTTTTCTGCTTTGGATCACGTAGTAAAGTGGTACCACAACCAAAACAGTCAATTAAACCTGGTTTCGATCACTATTTTTGAGGATAACGCATGTTAGGTCTAGGTTAGGTCTGGGATTTTCACTCATCAGGCTCATACTTTCGCATTTTTCTCACACTTCATGGCTAGATCCTGGGCTGTTTCTGGATTGTATTACGTAGTAATGTGGTACCACGCTGAAACAGTCAATTAAACCTGGTTTCGATCAATAGTTTTGAGGATAACGCGTGTTAGGTCTATGTTAGCCCAGGGATTTTCACTCATCAGACTCATACTTTCGCATTCTTCACATACTTGTTGAACGGATCCTGGGTTTTTTCTGGTTTGGATCACGTAGTAATGTGGGACCACACTGAAACAATCAATTAAACCTGGTCATGATAAATATTTTAGAGGATAACGCATGTTAGGTCTGGGTTAGGACTAGGATTTGCCCCCATCAGGCTCATACTTTCGCATATTTCTCATACTTCATGCCTGGATCCTGGGCTATTTCTGGATTGGATCACGTGGTAATGTGGTACCACACTGAAACAGTCAATTAAACCTGGTTTCCATCAATATTTTAGAGGAAAACGCGTGTTAGGTCTAGGTTAGGCCTGGGATTTGCCCTCATCAGGGTCATACTTCCGCAGTTTTAACATACATGTTGGCCTGATCGAGGGTTTTTTCTGCTTTGGATCACGTAGTGAAGTGGTACCGCTCTGAAGCAGACCATTAAACCTGGTTTGGATCAATATTTTAGAGGATAACGCATGTTAGGTTTGGGTTAGGTCTAGGATTTGCACTCATCAGGCACATACTTTCGCATATTTCTCATACTTCATGGCTAGATCCTGGGCTGTTTCAGGATTGTATCACGTAGTAATGTGGTACCACGCTGAAACAGTCAATTAAAACTGATTTCGATCAATATTTTAGAGGATAACGCAAGTTTGGTCTGGGATAGGTCTGGGATTTGCCCTCATCAGGCTCATACTTTCGCGTTTTTGACATACTTCTGGAACTGGTCCTCGGTTTTTTCTGGTTTGGATCACGTAGCAATGTGGTACCACACTGAAGCAGTCGATTAAACCTGGTTCCGATCAATATTTTAGAGGATAACGCAAGTTTGGTCTGGGATAGGTCTGGGATTTGCCCTCATCAGGCTCATACTTTCGCATTCTTCACATACTTGTTGAACGGATCCTGGGTTTTTTCTGGTTTGGATCACGTTGTAATGTGGGACCACACTGAGACAATCAATTAAACCTGGTCATGATCAATATTTTAGAGAATAATTCATGTTATGTCTAGGTTAGGTCTGGGATTTGCTCTCATCAGGCTCATTCTTTCGCATATTTCTCATACTTGATGGCTAGATCCTGGGCTTTTCCTGGATTGCATCACGTAGTAATGAAGTACAACACTGAAACAGTCAATTAAACCTGGTTTCCATCAATATTTTAGAGGACAACGCATGTTAGGTCTAGGTTAGGCCTGGGATTTGCCCTCATCAGGGTCATACTTCCGCAGTTTTAACATACATGTTGACCGGATCCTGGGTTTTTTCTGGTTTGGTTCACGTAGTAATGTGGTACCACACTGAAACATTCAATTAAACCTGGTCTTGATAAATATTTTAGAGGATAACGCATGTTAGGTTTGGGTTAGGTCTAGGATTAGCCCTCATCAGACTCATACTTTCGCATATTTCTCATACTTGATGACTAGATCCTGGGCTTTTTCTGGATTGCATCACGTAGTAATGAAGTACAACACTGAAACAGTCAATTAAACCTGGTTTCCATCAATATTTTAGAGGACAACGCATGTTAGGTCTAGGTTAGGCCTGGGATTTGCCCTCATCAGGGTCATACTTTCGCAGTTTTAACATACATGTTGACGTGATCGAGGGTTTTTTCTGCTTTGGATCACGCAGTAAAGTGGTACCACATTGAAACAGTCCATTAAACCTTGTTTGGATCAATATTTTTGAGGATAACGCATGTTAGGTCTAGGTTAGGCCTGGGATTTTCACTCATCAGACTCATACTTTCGCATTCTTCACTTACTTGTTGAACGGATCCTGGGTTTTTCTGGTTTGGATCACGTAGTAATGTGGGGCCACACTGAAACAATCAATTAAACCTGGTCTTGATAAATATTTTAGAGGACAACCCATGTTAGGTCTGGGTTAGGTCTAGGATTTGCTCTCATCAGGCTCATACTTTCGCATATTTCTCATACATCATGGCTAGATCCTGGGTTATTTCTGGATTGGATCACGTAGTAAAGTGGTACCACAACTAAAACAGTCAATTAAACCTGGTTTCGATCACTATTTTAGAGGATAACGCAAGTTAGGTCTGGGATAGGTCTGGGATTATCCCTCATCAGACTCATACTTTCGCACACTTCACATACTCGTTGACAAGATCCTGGGTTTTTTTCTGGTTTGGATCACGTAGTAATGTGGTACCACACTGAAACTGTCGATTAAACCTGGTTTCGAACACTATTTTAGAAGACAATGCAAGTTAGGTCTGGGATAGGTCTGGGTTTTGCCCTCATCAGGCTCATACTTTCGCGTTTTTCACATACTTGTTGAACAGATCCTGGTTTTTTTCTGGTTTGGATCACGTAGTACTGTGGTACCACACTGAAACAGTCAATTAAACCTGGTTTCGATCACTATTTTAGAGGATAACGCAAGTTAGGTCTGGGATAGGTCTGGGATTATCCCTCATCAGACTCATACTTTCGCACACTTCACATACTCGTTGACAAGATCCTGGGTTTTTTTCTGGTTTGGATCACGTAGTAATGTGGTACCACACTGAAACTGTCGGTTAAACCTGGTTTCGATCAATATTTTAGTGGATAACGCAAGTTATGTCTGGGATAGGTCTGGGATTTGCCCTCATCAGACTCATACCTACGCACACATCACATACTCGGTGAACAGATCCTGGGTTATTTCCTGGTTTGGATCACATAGTAATGTGGTACCAAACTGAAACAGTCAATTAAACCTGGTTTCCATCAATAGTTTAGAGGACAACGCATGTTAGGTCTAGGTTAGGCCTGGGATTTGCCCACATCAGGGTCATACTTTCGCAGTTTTAACATACATGTTGACCTGATCGAGGGTTTTTTCTGCTTTGGATCACGCAGTAAAGTGGTACCACACTGAAACAGTCCATTAAACCTGGTTTGGATCAATATTTTTGAGGATAACGCATGTTAGGTCTAGGCTAGGCCAGGGATTTTCACTCATCAGGCTCATACTTTCGCATTCTTCACATACTTGTTGGACAGATACTGGGTTTTTTCTGGTTTGGTTCACGCAGTAATGTGGTACCACACTGAAACATTCAATTAAACCTGGTCTTGATAAATATTTTAGAGGATAACGCATGTTAGGTTTGGGTTAGGTCTTGGATTTGCCCTCATCAGGCTCATACTTTCGCATATCTCTCATACTTCATGGCTAGACCCTGGGCTGTTTCTGGATTGTATCACGAAGTAATGTGGTACCACGCTGAAACAGTCAATTAAACCTGATTTCGATCAATATTTTAGAGGATAACGCAAGTTAGGTCTGGGATAGGTCTGGGATTCGCCCTCATCAGGCTCATACTTTCGCATATTTCTCATACTTGATGGCTAGATCCTGGGTTTCTTCCGGTTTGGGTCACGTGGTAGTGTGGTACCACACTGAAACATTCAATTACACCTGGTCTTGATAAATATTTTAGAGGATAACGCATGTTAGGTCTGGGATAGGTCTGGGATTTGCATTCATCAGACTCATACTTTCGCACGCCTCACATACTCGTTGAACAGATCCTGGGTTATTTTCTGGTTTGGATCACATAGTAATGTGGTACCACACTGAAACAGTCGATTAAACCAGGTTTCGATCAATATTTTTGAGGATAACGCATGTCAGGTCTAGGTTAGGCCTGGGATTTTCACTCTTCAGACTCATACTTTCGCATTCTTCACATACTTGTTGAACGGATCCTGGGTTTTTTCTGGTTTAGATCACGTAGTAATGTGGGACCACACTGAAACAATCAATTAAACCTGGTCTTGATAAATATTTTAGAGGATAACGCATGTTAGGTCTGGGTTTGGTCTAGGATTTGCCCTCGTCAGGCTCATACTTTCGCATATTTCTCATACTTCATGGCTAGATCCTGGGCTATTTCTGGATTGGATTACGTAGTAATGTGGTACCACACTGAAACAGTCGATTAAACCAGGTTTCTATCAATATTTTTGAGGATAACGCAAGTTAGGTCTGGGATAGGTCTGGGATTTGCCCTCATCAGGCTCATACTTTCGCGTTTTTCACATACTTGTTGAACAGATCCTGGGTTTTTTCCTGTTTGGGTCACGTAGTAGTGTGGTACCACACTGAAACAGTCGATTAAACCTGGTTTCGAACAATATTTTTGAGGATAACGCATGTTAGATCTAGGTTAGGTCTGGGATTTTCACTCATCAGGCTCATACTTTCGCATTTTTCTCATACTTCATGGCTAGATCCTGGGCTATTTCTGGATTGTATCACGTAGTAATGTGGTACCACACTGAAACAGTCAATTAAACCTGGTTTCGCTCAATATTTTGGAAGATAACGCATGTTAGGCCTAGGTTAGGCCTGGGATTTGCCCTCATCAGGGTCATACTTTCGCAGTTTTAACATACATGTTGACCTGATCGAGTGTTTTTTCTGCTTTGGATCACGTAGTAAAGTGGTACCACAACTAAAACAGTCAATTAAACCTGGTTTCGATCACTATTTTAGAGGATAACGCAAGTTAGGTCTGGGATAGGTCTGGGATTAGCCCTCATCAGGCTCATACTTTCGCAGTTTTAACATGCATGTTGACCTGATCGAGGGTTTTTTCTGCTTTGGATCACGTAGTAAAGTGGTACCACAACTAAAACAGTCAATTAAACCTGGTTTCGATCAATATTTTAGAGAATAATTCATGTTAGGTCTAGGTTAGGTCTGGGATTAGCCCTCATCAGACTCATACTTTCGCATTCTTCACATACTTGTTGACCGGATCCTGGGTTTTTTCTGGTTTGGTTCACGTAGTAATGTGGTACCACACTGAAACATTCAATTAAACCTGGTCTTGATAAATATTTTAGAGGATAACGCATGTTAGGTTTGGGTTAGGTCTAGGATTTGCCCTCATCAGGCTCATACTTTCGCATATTTCTCATACTTCATGGCTAGATCCTGGGCTGTTTCTGGATTGTATCACGTAGTAATATGGTACCACGCCGAAACAGTCAATTAAAACTGGTTTCGATCAATATTTTAGAGGATCACGCAGGTTAGGTCTGGGATAGGTCTGGCATTCGCCCTCATCAGGTTCATACTTTCGCGTTTTTCACATACTTGTTGAACTGATCCTGGGTTTTTTCTGGTTTGGATCACGTAGCAATGTGGTACCACACTGAAACAGTCGATTAAACCTGGTTTCGATCACTATTTTAGAGGATAACGCAAGTTAGGTCTGGGATAGGTCTGGGATTAGCCCTCATCAGACTCATACTTTCGCATATTTCTCATACTTGATGACTAGATCCTGGGCTTTTTCTGGATTGCATCACGTAGTAATGAAGTACAACACTGAAACAGTCAATTAAACCTGGTTTCCATCAATATTTTAGAGGACAACGCATGTTAGGTCTAGGTTAGGCCTGGGATTTGCC
The DNA here is from genome assembly GCF_051014445.1 of Colletes latitarsis. Lineage (NCBI taxonomy): Eukaryota > Metazoa > Arthropoda > Insecta > Hymenoptera > Colletidae > Colletes > Colletes latitarsis. Next base: position 1,065,062 of record NC_135142.1, read on the forward strand.
CTCATCAGGGTCATACTTTCGCAGTTTTAACATACATGTTGACGTGATCGAGGGTTTTTTCTGCTTTGGATCACGTAGTAAAGTGGTACCACATTGAAACAGCCCATTAAACCTTGTTTGGATCAATATTTTTGAGGATAACGCATGTCAGGTCTAGGTTAGGCCTGGGATTTTCACTCATCAGACTCATACTTTCGCATTCTTCACATACTTGTTGAACGGATCCTGGGTTTTTCTGGTTTGGATCACGTAGTAATGTGGGGCCACACTGAAACAATCAATTAAACCTGGTCTTCATAAATATTTTAGAGGACAACCCATGTTAGGTCTGGGTTAGGTCTAGGATTTGCTCTCATCAGGCTCATACTTTCGCATATTTCTCATACTTCATGGCTAGATCCTGGGATATTCCTGGATTGGATCACGTAGTAAAGTGGTACCACAACTAAAACAGTCAATTAAACCTGGTTTCGATCACTATTTTAGAGGATAACGCAAGTTAGGTCTGGGATACTTCTGGGATTATCCCTCATCAGACTCATACTTTCGCACACTTCACATACTCGTTGACAAGATCCTGGGTTTTCTTCTGGTTTGGATCACGTAGTAATGTGGTACCACACTGAAACTGTCGATTAAACCTGGTTTCGAACACTATTTTAGAAGACAATGCAAGTTAGGTCTGGGATAGGTCTGGGTTTTGCCCTCATCAGGCTCATACTTTCGCGTTTTTCACATACTTGTTGAACAGATCCTGGTTTTTTTCTGGTTTGGATCACGTAGTACTGTGGTACCACACTGAAACAGTCAATTAAACCTGGTTTCGATCACTATTTTAGAGGATAACGCAAGTTAGGTCTGGGATAGGTCTGGGATTATCCCTCATCAGACTCATACTTTCGCACACTTCACATACTCGTTGACAAGATCCTGGGTTTTTTTCTGGTTTGGATCACGTAGTAATGTGGTACCACACTGAAACTGTCGGTTAAACCTGGTTTCGATCAATATTTTAGTGGATAACGCAAGTTATGTCTGGGATAGGTCTGGGATTTGCCCTCATCAGACTCATACCTACGCACACATCACATACTCGGTGAACAGATCCTGGGTTATTTTCTGGTTTGGATCACATAGTAATGTGGTACCAAACTGAAACAGTCAATTAAACCTGGTTTCCATCAATAGTTTAGAGGGCAACGCATGTTAGGTCTAGGTTAGGCCTGGGATTTGCCCACATCAGGGTCATACTTTCGCAGTTTTAACATACATGTTGACCTGATCGAGGGTTTTTTCTGCTTTGGATCACGCAGTAAAGTGGTACCACACTGAAACAGTCCATTAAACCTGGTTTGGATCAATATTTTTGAGGATAACGCATGTTAGGTCTAGGCTAGGCCAGGGATTTTCACTCATCAGGCTCATACTTTCGCATTCTTCACATACTTGTTGGACAGATACTGGGTTTTTTCTGGTTTGGTTCACGCAGTAATGTGGTACCACACTGAAACATTCAATTAAACCTGGTCTTGATAAATATTTTAGAGGATAACGCATGTTAGGTTTGGGTTAGGTCTTGGATTTGCCCTCATCAGGCTCATACTTTCGCATATCTCTCATACTTCATGGCTAGACCCTGGGCTGTTTCTGGATTGTATCACGAAGTAATGTGGTACCACGCTGAAACAGTCAATTAAACCTGATTTCGATCAATATTTTAGAGGATAACGCAAGTTAGGTCTGGGATAGGTCTGGGATTCGCCCTCATCAGGCTCATACTTTTGCATATTTCTCATACTTGATGGCTAGATCCTGGGTTTCTTCCGGTTTGGGTCACGTGGTAGTGTGGTACCACACTGAAACATTCAATTACACCTGGTCTTGATAAATATTTTAGAGGATAACGCATGTTAGGTCTGGGATAGGTCTGGGATTTGCATTCATCAGACTCATACTTTCGCACGCCTCACATACTCGTTGAACAGATCCTGGGTTATTTTCTGGTTTGGATCACATAGTAATGTGGTACCACACTGAAACAGTCGATTAAACCAGGTTTCGATCAATATTTTTGAGGATAACGCATGTCAGGTCTAGGTTAGGCCTGGGATTTTCACTCTTCAGACTCATACTTTCGCATTCTTCACATACTTGTTGAACGGATCCTGGGTTTTTTCTGGTTTAGATCACGTAGTAATGTGGGACCACACTGAAACAATCAATTAAACCTGGTCTTGATAAATATTTTAGAGGATAACGCATGTTAGGTCTGGGTTTGGTCTAGGATTTGCCCTCGTCAGGCTCATACTTTCGCATATTTCTCATACTTCATGGCTAGATCCTGGGCTATTTCTGGATTGGATTACGTAGTAATGTGGTACCACACTGAAACAGTCGATTAAACCAGGTTTCTATCAATATTTTTGAGGATAACGCAAGTTAGGTCTGGGATAGGTCTGGGATTTGCCCTCATCAGGGTCATACTTTCGCAGTTTTAACATACATGTTGACCTGATCGAGTGTTTTTTCTGCTTTGGATCACGTAGTAAAGTGGTACCACAACTAAAACAGTCAATTAAACCTGGTTTCGATCACTATTTTAGAGGATAACGCAAGTTAGGTCTGGGATAGGTCTGGGATTAGCCCTCATCAGGCTCATACTTTCGCAGTTTTAACATGCATGTTGACCTGATCGAGGGTTTTTTCTGCTTTGGATCACGTAGTAAAGTGGTACCACAACTAAAACAGTCAATTAAACCTGGTTTCGATCAATATTTTAGAGAATAATTCATGTTAGGTCTAGGTTAGGTCTGGGATTAGCCCTCATCAGACTCATACTTTCGCATTCATCACATACTTGTTGACCGGATCCTGGTTTTTTTCTGGTTTGGTTCACGTAGTAATGTGGTACCACACTGAAACATTCAATTAAACCTGGTCTTGATAAATATTTTAGAGGATAACGCATGTTAGGTTTGGGTTAGGTCTAGGATTTGCCCTCATCAGGCTCATACTTTCGCATATTTCTCATACTTCATGGCTAGATCCTGGGCTGTTTCTGGATTGTATCACGTAGTAATATGGTACCACGCCGAAACAGTCAATTAAAACTGGTTTCGATCAATATTTAGAGGATCACGCAGGTTAGGTCTGGGATAGGTCTGGGATTCGCCCTCATCAGGTTCATACTTTCGCGTTTTTCACATACTTGTTGAACTGATCCTGGGTTTTTTCTGGTTTGGATCACGTAGCAATGTGGTACCACACTGAAACAGTCGATTAAACCTGGTTTCGATCACTATTTTAGAGGATAACGCAAGTTAGGTCTGGGATAGGTCTGGGATTTGCCCCCATCAGGCTCATACTTTCGCATATTTCTCATACTTCATGCCTGGATCCTGGGCTATTTCTGGATTGGATCACGTGGTAATGTGGTACCACACTGAAACAGTCAATTAAACCTGGTTTCCATCAATATTTTAGAGGACAACGCATGTTAGGTCTAGGTTAGGCCTGGGATTTGCCCTCATCAGGGTCATACTTTCGCAGTTTTAACAAACATGTTGACGTGATCGAGGGTTTTTTCTGCTTTGGATCACGTAGTAAAGTGGTACCACATTGAAACAGCCCATTAAACCTTGTTTGGATCAATATTTTTGAGGATAACGCATGTCAGGTCTAGGTTAGGCCTGGGATTTTCACTCATCAGACTCATACTTTCGCATTCTTCACATACTTGTTGAACGGATCCTGGGTTTTTCTGGTTTGGATCACGTAGTAATGTGGGGCCACACTGAAACAATCAATTAAACCTGGTCTTCATAAATATTTTAGAGGACAACCCATGTTAGGTCTGGGTTAGGTCTAGGATTTGCTCTCATCAGGCTCATACTTTCGCATATTTCTCATACTTCATGGCTAGATCCTGGGATATTTCTGGATTGGATCACGTAGTAAAGTGGTACCACAACTAAAACAGTCAATTAAACCTGGTTTCGATCACTATTTTAGAGGATAACGCAAGTTAGGTCTGGGATAGGTCTGGGATTATCCCTCATCAGACTCATACTTTCGCACACTTCACATACTCGTTGACAAGATCCTGGGTTTTTTTCTGGTTTGGATCACGTAGTAATGTGGTACCACACTGAAACTGTCGATTAAACCTGGTTTCGAACACTATTTTAGAAGACAATGCAAGTTAGGTCTGGGATAGGTCTGGGTTTTGCCCTCATCAGGCTCATACTTTCGCGTTTTTCACATACTTGTTGAACAGATCCTGGTTTTTTTCTGGTTTGGATCACGTAGTACTGTGGTACCACACTGAAACAGTCAATTAAACCTGGTTTCGATCACTATTTTAGAGGATAACGCAAGTTAGGTCTGGGATAGGTCTGGGATTATCCCTCATCAGACTCATACTTTCGCACACTTCACATACTCGTTGACAAGATCCTGGGTTTTTTTCTGGTTTGGATCACGTAGTAATGTGGTACCACACTGAAACTGTCGGTTAAACCTGGTTTCGATCAATATTTTAGTGGATAACGCAAGTTATGTCTGGGATAGGTCTGGGATTTGCCCTCATCAGACTCATACCTACGCACACATCACATACTCGGTGAACAGATCCTGGGTTATTTTCTGGTTTGGATCACATAGTAATGTGGTACCAAACTGAAACAGTCAATTAAACCTGGTTTCCATCAATAGTTTAGAGGACAACGCATGTTAGGTCTAGGTTAGGCCTGGGATTTGCCCACATCAGGGTCATACTTTCGCAGTTTTAACATACATGTTGACCTGATCGAGGGTTTTTTCTGCTTTGGATCACGCAGTAAAGTGGTACCACACTGAAACAGTCCATTAAACCTGGTTTGGATCAATATTTTTGAGGATAACGCATGTTAGGTCTAGGCTAGGCCAGGGATTTTCACTCATCAGGCTCATACTTTCGCATTCTTCACATACTTGTTGGACAGATACTGGGTTTTTTCTGGTTTGGTTCACGCAGTAATGTGGTACCACACTGAAACATTCAATTAAACCTGGTCTTGATAAATATTTTAGAGGATAACGCATGTTAGGTTTGGGTTAGGTCTTGGATTTGCCCTCATCAGGCTCATACTTTCGCATATCTCTCATACTTCATGGCTAGACCCTGGGCTGTCTCTGGATTGTATCACGAAGTAATGTGGTACCACGCTGAAACAGTCAATTAAACCTGATTTCGATCAATATTTTAGAGGATAACGCAAGTTAGGTCTGGGATAGGTCTGGGATTCGCCCTCATCAGGCTCATACTTTCGCATATTTCTCATACTTGATGGCTAGATGCTGGGTTTCTTCCGGTTTGGGTCACGTGGTAGTGTGGTACCACACTGAAACATTCAATTACACCTGGTCTTGATAAATATTTTAGAGGATAACGCATGTTAGGTCTGGGATAGGTCTGGGATTTGCATTCATCAGACTCATACTTTCGCACGCCTCACATACTCGTTGAACAGATCCTGGGTTATTTTCTGGTTTGGATCACATAGTAATGTGGTACCACACTGAAACAGTCGATTAAACCAGGTTTCGATCAATATTTTTGAGGATAACGCATGTCAGGTCTAGGTTAGGCCTGGGATTTTCACTCTTCAGGCTCATACTTTCGCATTCTTCACATACTTGTTGAACGGATCCTGGGTTTTTTCTGGTTTAGATCACGTAGTAATGTGGGACCACACTGAAACAATCAATTAAACCTGGTCTTGATAAATATTTTAGAGGATAACGCATGTTAGGTCTGGGTTTGGTCTAGGATTTGCCCTCGTCAGGCTCATACTTTCGCATATTTCTCATACTTCATGGCTAGATCCTGGGCTATTTCTGGATTGGATTACGTAGTAATGTGGTACCACACTGAAACAGTCGATTAAACCAGGTTTCTATCAATATTTTTGAGGATAACGCAAGTTAGGTCTGGGATAGGTCTGGGATTTGCCCTCATCAGGCTCATACTTTCGCGTTTTTCACATACTTGTTGAACAGATCCTGGGTTTTTTCCTGTTTGGGTCACGTAGTAGTGTGGTACCACACTGAAACAGTCGATTAAACCTGGTTTCGAACAATATTTTTGAGGATAACGCATGTTAGATCTAGGTTAGGTCTGGGATTTTCACTCATCAGGCTCATACTTTCGCATTTTTCTCATACTTCATGGCTAGATCCTGGGCTATTTCTGGATTGTATCACGTAGTAATGTGGTACCACACTGAAACAGTCAATTAAACCTGGTTTCGCTCAATATTTTGGAAGATAACGCATGTTAGGCCTAGGTTAGGCCTGGGATTTGCCCTCATCAGGGTCATACTTTCGCAGTTTTAACATACATGTTGACCTGATCGAGTGTTTTTTCTGCTTTGGATCACGTAGTAAAGTGGTACCACAACTAAAACAGTCAATTAAACCTGGTTTCGATCAATATTTTAGAGAATAATTCATGTTAGGTCTAGGTTAGGTCTGGGATTAGCCCTCATCAGACTCATACTTTCGCATTCTTCACATACTTGTTGACCGGATCCTGGGTTTTTTCTGGTTTGGTTCACGTAGTTATGTGGTACCACACTGAAACATTCAAATAAACCTGGTCTTGATAAATATTTTAGAGGATAAACGCATGTTAGGTTTGGGTTAGGTCTAGGATTTGCCCTCATCAGGCTCATACTTTCGCATATTTCTCATACTTCATGGCTAGATCCTGGGCTGTTTCTGGATTGTATCACGTAGTAATATGGTACCACGCCGAAACAGTCAATTAAAACTGGTTTCGATCAATATTTTAGAGGATCACGCAGGTTAGGTCTGGGATAGGTCTGGGATTCGCCCTCATCAGGTTCATACTTTCGCGTTTTTCACATACTTGTTGAACTGATCCTGGGTTTTTTCTGGTTTGGATCACGTAGCAATGTGGTACCACACTGAAACAGTCGATTAAACCTGGTTTCGATCACTATTTTAGAGGATAACGCAAGTTAGGTCTGGGATAGGTCTGGGATTAGCCCTCATCAGACTCATACTTTCGCATATTTCTCATACTTGATGACTAGATCCTGGGCTTTTTCTGGATTGCATCACGTAGTAATGAAGTACAACACTGAAACAGTCAATTAAACCTGGTTTCCATCAATATTTTAGAGGACAACGCATGTTAGGTCTAGGTTAGGCCTGGGATTTGCCCTCATCAGGGTCATACTTTCGCAGTTTTAACATACATGTTGACGTGATCGAGGGTTTTTTCTGCTTTGGATCACGTAGTAAAGTGGTACCACATTGAAACAGCCCATTAAACCTTGTTTGGATCAATATTTTTGAGGATAACGCGTGTCAGGTCTAGGTTAGGCCTGGGATTTTCACTCATCAGACTCATACTTTCGCATTCTTCACATACTTGTTGAACGGATCCTGGGTTTTTCTGGTTTGGATCACGTAGTAATGTGGGGCCACACTGAAACAATCAATTAAATCTGGTCTTGATAAATATTTTAGAGGACAACCCATGTTAGGTCTGGGTTAGGTCTAGGATTTGCTCTCATCAGGCTCATACTTTCGCATATTTCTCATACTTCATGGCTAGATCCTGGGATATTTCTGGATTGGATCACGTAGTAAAGTGGTACCACAACTAAAACAGTCAATTAAACCTGGTTTCGAACACTATTTTAGAGGATAACGCAAGTTAGGTCTGGGATAGGTCTGGGATTATCCCTCATCAGACTCATACTTTCGCACACTTCACATACTCGTTGACAAGATCCTGGGTTTTTTTCTGGTTTGGATCACGTAGTAATGTGGTACCAAACTGAAACTGTCGATTAAACCTGGTTTCGAACACTATTTTAGAAGACAATGCAAGTTAGGTCTGGGATAGGTCTGGGTTTTGCCCTCATCAGGCTCATACTTTCGCGTTTTTCACATACTTGTTGAACAGATCCTGGTTTTTTTCTGGTTTGGATCACGTAGTAGTGTGGTACCACACTGAAACAGTCAATTAAACCTGGTTTCGATCACTATTTTAGAAGACAATGCAAGTTAGGTCTGGGATAGGTCCGGGATTATCCCTCATCAGACTCATACTTTCGCACACTTCACATACTCGTTGACAAGATCCTGGGTTTTTTTCTGGTTTGGATCACGTAGTAATGTGGTACCACACTGAAACTGTCGGTTAAACCTGGTTTCGATCAATATTTTAGTGGATAACGCAAGTTAGGTCTGGGATAGGTCTGGGATTTGCCCTCATCAGACTCATACCTACGCACACTTCACATACTCGGTGAACAGATCCTGGGTTATTTTCTGGTTTGGATCACATAGTAATGTGGTACCAAACTGAAACAGTCAATTAAACCTGGTTTCCATCAATAGTTTAGAGGACAATGCATGTTAGGTCTAGGTTAGGCCTGGGATTTGCCCACATCAGGGTCATACTTTCGCAGTTTTAACATACATGTTGACCTGATCGAGGGTTTTTTCTGCTTTGGATCACGCAGTAAAGTGGTACCACACTGAAACAGTCCATTAAACATGGTTTGGATCAATATTTTTGAGGATAACGCATGTTAGGTCTAGGTTAGGCCTGGGATTTTCACTCATCAGGCTCATACTTTCGCATTCTTCACATACTTGTTGGACAGATACTGGGTTTTTTCTGGTTTGGTTCACGCAGTAATGTGGTACCACACTGAAACATTCAATTAAACCTGGTCTTGATAAATATTTTAGAGGATAACGCATGTTAGGTTTGGGTTAGGTCTTGGATTTGCCCTCATCAGGCTCATACTTTCGCATATCTCTCATACTTCATGGCTAGACCCTGGGCTGTTTCTGGATTGTATCACGAACTAATGTGGTACCACGCTGAAACAGTCAATTAAACCTGATTTCGAACAATATTTTTGAGGATACCGCAAGTTAGGTCTGGGATAGGTCTGGGATTCGCCCTCATCAGGCTCATACTTTCGCATATTTCTCATACTTGATGGCTAGATCCTGGGTTTCTTCCGGTTTGGGCCACGTGGTAGTGTGGTACCACACTGAAACAGTCGATTAAACCTGGTTTCGAACAATATTTTTGAGGATAACGCATGTTAGGTCTAGGTTAGGCCTGGGATTTTCACTCATCAGGCTCATACTTTCGCATTCTTCACATACTTGTTGGACAGATCCTGGGTTTTTTCTGGTTTGGTTCACGCAGTAATGTGGTACCACACTGAAACATTCAATTAAACCTGGTCTTGATAAATATTTTAGAGGATCACGCAAGTTAGGTCTGGGATAGGTCTGGGATTCGCCCTCATCAGGCTCATACTTTCGCGTTTTTCACATACTTGTTGAACTGATCCTGGGTTTTTTCTGGTTTGGATCACGTAGCAATGTGGTACCACACTGAAACAGTCGATTAAACCAGGTTTCTATCAATATTTTTGAGGATAACGCAAGTTAGGTCTGAGATAGGTCTGGGATTCGCCCTCATCAGGCTCATACTTTCGCGTTTTTCACATACTTGTTGAACTGATCCTGGGTTTTTTCTGGTTTGGTTCACGCAGTAATGTGGTACCACACTGAAACGTTCAATTAAACCTGGTCTTGATAAATATTTTAGAGGATAACGCATGTTAGGTTTGGGTTAGGTCTTGGATTTGCTCTCATCAGGCTCATACTTTCGCATATCTCTCATACTTCATGGCTAGACCCTGGGCTGTTTCTGGATTGTATCACGAAGTAATGTGGTACCACGCTGAAACAGTCAATTAAACCTGATTTCGATCAATATTTTAGAGGATAACGCAAGTTAGGTCTGGGATAGGTCTGGGATTCGCCCTCATCAGGCTCATACTTTCGCGTTTTTCACATACTTGTTGAACTGATCCTGGGTTTTTTCCTGTTTGGGTCACGTAGTAGTGTGGTACCACACTGAAACAGTCGATTAAACCTGGTTTCGAACAATATTTTTGAGGATAACGCATGTTAGGTCTAGGTTAGGTCTGGGATTTTCACTCATCAGGCTCATACTTTCGCATTTTTCTCATACTTCATGGCTAGATCCTGGGCTATTTCTGGATTGTATCACGTAGTAATGTGGTACCACACTGAAACAGTCAATTAAACCTGGTTTCGCTCAATATTTTAGAAGATAACGCATGTTAGGCCTAGGTTAGGCCTGGGATTTGCCCTCATCAGGGTCATACTTTCGCAGTTTTAACATGCATGTTGACCTGATCGAGTGTTTTTTCTGCTTTGGATCACGTAGTAAAGTGGTACCACAACTAAAACAGTCAATTAAACCTGGTTTCGATCACTATTTTAGAGGATAACGCAAGGTAGGTTTGGGGTAGGTCTGGGATTAGCCCTCATCAGGCTCATACTTTCGCAGTTTTAACATGCATGTTGACCTGATCGAGAGTTTTTTCTGCTTTGGATCACGTAGTAAAGTGGTACCACAACTAAAACAGTCAATTAAACCTGGTTTCGATCAATATTTTAGAGAATAATTCATGTTAGGTCTAGGTTAGGTCTGGGATTAGCCCTCATCAGACTCATACTTTCGCATTCTTCACATACTTGTTGACCGGATCCTGGGTTTTTTCTGGTTTGGTTCACGTAGTAATGTGGTACCACACTGTAACATTCAATTAAACCTGGTCTTGATAAATATTTTAGAGGATAACGCATGTTAGGTTTGGGTTAGGTCTAGGATTTGCCCTCATCAGGCTCATGCTTTCGCATATTTCTCATACTTCATGGCTAGATCCTGGGCTGTTTCTGGATTGTATCACGTAGTAATGTGGTACCACGCCGAAACAGTCAATTAAAACTGGTTTCGATCAATATTTTAGAGGATCACGCAAGTTAGGTCTGGGATAGGTCTGGGATTCGCCCTCATCAGGCTCATACTTTCGCATATTTCTCATACTTGATGGCTAGATCCTGGGCTTTTTCTGGATTGCATCACGTAGTAATGAAGTACAACACTGAAACAGTCAATTAAACCTGGTTTCCATCAATATTTTAGAGGACAACGCATGTTAGGTCTAGGTTAGGCCTGGGATTTGCCCTCATCAGGGTCATACTTCCGCAGTTATAACATACATGTTGACCTGATCGAGGGTTTTTTCTGCTTTGGATCACGTAGTAAAGTGGTACCACACTGAAACAGTCCATTAAACCTGGTTTGGATCAATATTTTAGAGGATAACGCATGTTAGGTCTAGGTTTGCCCTGGGATTTTCACTCATCAGACTCATACTTTCGCATTCTTCACATACTTGTTGACCGGATCCTGGGTTTTTTCTGGTTTGGTTCACGTAGTAATGTGGTACCACACTGAAACATTCAATTAAACCTGGTCTTGATAAATATTTTAGAGGATAACGCATGTTAGGTTTGGGTTAGGTCTAGGATTTGCCCTCATCAGGCTCATACTTTTGCATATATCTCATACTTCATGGCTTGATCCTGGGCTGTTTTTGGATTGTATCACGTAGTAATGTGGTACCACGCCGAAACAGTCAATTAAAACTGGTTTCGATCAATATTTTAGAGGATCACGCAAGTTAGGTCTGGGATAGGTCTTGGATTCGCCCTCATCAGGCTCATACTTTCGCGTTTTTCACATACTTGTTGAACTGATCCTGGGTTTTTTCTGGTTTGGATCACGTAGCAATGTGGTACCACACTGAAACAGACGATTAAACCTGGTTTCGATCACTATTTTAGAGGATAACGCAAGTTAGGTCTGGGAATAGGTCTGGGATTAGCCCTCATCAGTCTCATACTTTCGCATATTTCTCATACTTGATGACTAGATCCTGGGCTTTTTCTGGATTGCATCACGTAGTAATGAAGTACAACACTGAAACAGTCAATTAAACCTGGTTTCCATCAATATTTTAGAGGACAACGCATGTTAGGTCTAGGTTAGGCCTGGGATTTGCCCTCATCAGGGTCATACTTTCGCAGTTTTAACATACATGTTGACGTGATCGAGGGTTTTTTCTGCTTTGGATCACGTAGTAAAGTGGTACCACATTGAAACAGTCCATTAAACCTTGTTTGGATCAATATTTTTGAGGATAACGCATGTTAGGTCTAGGTTAGGCCTGGGATTTTCACTCATCAGACCCATACTTTCGCATTCTTCACATACTTGTTGAACGGATCCTGGGTTTTTCTGGTTTGGATCACGTAGTAATGTGGGGCCACTCTGAAACAATCAATTAAACCTGGTCTTGATAAATATTTTAGAGGACAACCCATGTTAGGTCTGGGTTAGGTCTAGGATTTGCTCTCATCAGGCTCATACTTTCGCATATTTCTCATACTTCATGGCTAGATCCTGGGATATTTCTGGATTGGATCACGTAGTAAAGTGGTACCACAACTAAAACAGTCAATTAAACCTGGTTTCGATCACTATTTTAGAGGATAACGCAAGTTAGGTCTGGGATAGGTCTGGGATTATCCCTCATCAGACTCATACTTTCGCACACTTCACATACTCGTTGACAAGATCCTGGGTTTTTTTCTGGTTTGGATCACGTAGTAATGTGGTACCACACTGAAACTGTCGGTTAAACCTGGTTTCGATCAATATTTTAGTGGATAACGCAAGTTAGGTCTGGGATAGGTCTGGGATTTGCCCTCATCAGACTCATACCTACGCACACTTCACATACTCGGTGAACAGATCCTGGGTTATTTTCTGGTTTGGATCACATAGTAATGTGGTACCAAACTGAAACAGTCAATTAAACCTGGTTTCCATCAATAGTTTAGAGGACAACGCATGTTAGGTCTAGGTTAGGCCTGGGATTTGCCCTCATCAGGGTCATACTTCCGCAGTTTTAACATACATGTTGACCTGATCGAGGGTTTTTTCTGCTTTGGATCACGTAGTAAAGTGGTTCCACACTGAAACAGTCCATTAAACCTGGTTTGGATCAATATTTTAGAGGATAACGCATGTTAGGTCTAGGTTTGCCCTGGGATTTTCACTCATCAGACTCATTCTTTCGCATTCTTCACATACTTGTTGACCGGATCCTGGGTTTTTTCTGGTTTGGTTCACGTAGTAATGTGGTACCACACTGAAACATTCAACTAAACCTGGTCTTGATAAATATTTTAGAGGATAACGCATGTTAGGTTTGGGTTAGGTCTAGGATTTGCCCTCATCAGGCTCATACTTTCGCATATTTCTCATACTTCATGGCTAGATCCTGGGCTGTTTCTGGATTGTATCACGTAGTAATGTGGTACCACGCCGAAACAGTCAATTAAAACTGGTTTCGATCAATATTTTAGAGGATAACGCAAGTTAGGTCTGGGATAGGTCTGGGATTCGCCCTCATCAGGCTCATACTTTCGCGTTTCTCACATTGTTTAAATATGTTAAAAAACTATTTAAAATCGCGTTAGTCTGAAAACATTAAATTCTCGGCTGCGATTCCCGTATCCGTTTGTGTACGTGACACTGCGGAAGGTTAAGCGTTCGTCAGGTTCGTTGAACGTTCGGACGATTTAAAACCGCAGCCGTTTACGTGTTTTTGTACGCCGACCTCACGCGAAGATTCGCTTCGCACCGGTTTAAACGGTATCGTGACGTCAGCGTCGAGAGAGAGAACCGTATAATATATTGAAAAGAGATCGACAGCTCAATTCGGCCGCGCCGCATCGCGACGACAAGGCGCGACCGAGTCTTCGTCTGTCGATCCGCGACAATATTCGTAATTATTCACGAGCCGACTGCCAACGGGAGCGGATCCCAGAAGATCTCGCTCCTCAAGTACGGACTCGCACATAATATTCGGACTTGTATAAAAAAGAATTCTCTCCGTTGCTGCGGTTAGAGTTTCCCAGAACAATCTACCTGCGACAAAAGGGAGGTCGTAATACACGCAGCGCGTGGCGCGACCGCCTTCGCTAGGAAGGATTGTACGTTGCAGTCGTTGCCGCGACCGCGACGTAAGGGACTCAGGGTGCACCCACCCAGAATCCCTTTAAAGCTATACGGCTTTGGAGCCTCCCAAAGGTCATACCGTTGAATCGGTACCGCCTCGTGGAGTGCTCTTCGTGCAAAGGTCGCCAAAAAACCCTCTCCAAAAACCCGTCGGTGTACGAGTCGACCGTACACCCTACGGAGGAGTTCGGGTTCAAGGTCGCCTCACCTTCCGTCACGCCGCCTACCAAATACGGTCCCCGTGCAACACGGTCGCCGGGTAGGCTTTATAGTGCGGTTGGACCCGCGAGGGATTTTTTGCAAAGGACACTTTACTGTCACGGTCCCCGGTAGAAACGGTCGCCGTGCAGTAATTTTACAGTGTCGCAGAAAATCACCTCGCACGACGTTCCTACGTCACCCGCACGGAGAGCGTGCTCGCGGGATCCACCCATTTGGAGCTTTACGACCTCCATTTGGTGACCCGTCCGTGGCTAAGTCGCCCCCGACAGATACGAGTGAATTCTCTTCTGTTCAGGGCAAACGTATCGCTGATAGTTTCAATAAATAATTATCAGCGTACAAGTACAAATTTACAGTCCACTGATTCACGTTGAACGACAGCCGATTCCCCCCTCCCAGCGCACAGCTTGCCGCTAGGAGAGCGAGGCGAACAGCTGACGAGCGTGTTTACGATACGTGTACGCACGTATTTAATCTGAACAAACCTTTGTTACAGCAACCAAGGTCCATCCCAACCGGGGCAACGCCGGTGAATCTCCACCCCCGGCTGGATTATAAAATAATTCTCGTTTTTTTGTAATTTATATTTTTTTTATTTTTTTCATTTTTTTTTGTTAAAATTAAATAAAAGGCTTGTCGCAAAGCGACAAGCGAAAATTACAAAATAAAAAACTTATCAATCACTCTCCCTAGTATTTCCCTCGTCCGGACCCCGGTTAGAACCCTTAGTTTCTAACAAACGGTCCTTCGAGCCGGATTGAGGTTGAAAGAACAGGAAAGAGTTGCAGTACGTTCACGTAAGTCGCTGCTTACGGAACCACTTAATTTCGAGTAGATTGTAAAATCCTCGAATTAGAGATCACCATGTCTGTCGCCAAGGATGAAGGTCGAAGCGAGTTCGAAGGCGATCTCGACGACCTGATCACCCGGTTCGACATGATGTCAAGGTCAATCTCTTACTTAAAGAAACGTGGCCGAGCTCAGTTCACTGAGGAGCTCCTCAGGACAAAGCTCGCCACCGTATCCGAACAATACAAGGAAGCTATTGAGCAGTACTTGTCGATTCGGAGAAAATATGCCCCTGCGAAACGCAACACGTGCGACTTCCTCGCAAAAGGTGGCGTAGAGAATAAGGAGACGGAATATATGGAATTCCAGGCGTACGTTACCACGGAGCTGACCAGACTGGCCGCTGAATCAAAAGCGGCACCCACGTCGGTCAGCCCCCATGACGTCGCTATCGAACTTCCAAAACAACGGCTCCCCAAGTTCGGAGGTGACCCACGTAAATGGAGACATTTCGCGGATCTGTTCACCTCCGGCATAATAAATAATCCGAGGCTTGCAGATGTGCATCGATTGCAATATCTGAACGCCTGTCTGGAGGATAAAGCGTTGGCAGCGATCGCGCACCTCGAAGTTACCGATGAGAATTTCGAAGTGGCGTGGAAAACCCTGAAAGAACAATTCGGGTTACCACGTATCGTGACCGCCAAATTGCTTAATCAACTGACCAAACTGAAAACGATTAAAAGAGATGATCTCGATAGCCTAAATCAGGTCGTCGTCGTTTTCAAACAGGCCCTTGCGGCATTCGAAAAACGGGCACGATTTTACAGCAGCGAAACTGGCTGCTTGCCCATACTATTCGAAGCCATTTAGAAGGGCCTCTGAAAGCTGAGTGGGAACGGTCGCAACGTCTCACCCCGGACTATCCCTCGCATGTCGAGCTGATAGAGTTCCTGGAGGGGCATGCAAGGGCTCTAACTATGTTAGATGAAGGTCCGAGCAAGCCTACGACCGAACACCCACCGAAACATAAAGTACGGAGTCACAACTCCGTTCTAGAAAGTCCAGCTGAGAAAACTGTGACCTGCGGATTTTGCGGCCTTGAGCACAGAATGACCAAATGTGGTGCATTCAGAAACTTGACGCCGAACCGCCGCTATCAGTTTATAAAAGATAGCCAGCGGTGCATTCTCTGCTTGTCACCTCAGCATGGAAACGCGCGTTGTCCATCCGAGGAGGGGTGCCCGAAGTGCAAGGGCAGACATCATGCTCTGCTGCATTTTGAGACCTTTCGTAGCGAAACCGAAAGTCGTAAACCTGCGACAACGGTTTCGTCGGACAAACGCCCGAAAAAGCGGTATACGGCTCCATCGAGCCGGCCGCAACCTGCCGAACGAGCAGCTCGTACCACGACGTCACAGGCAACGACGTCACAGCCCGGTACGTCACATTGTACCGCGCTCGGTGCAGACGTACCGAAGGCTGTGCTGTTAGCCACGGCGAGCGTGCGTGTGTACGGAGAGAACGGTGCGTCGCGAATCGCGCGCGCACTGATCGATCAGGGTTCCGAGTCGTCTTTCATCTCCGCGAATTTGACAAATGACCTCAAATTCTCGCGGAGGAAATCCCCAGCCACAGTGACGGGCTTGGGGGGCGGCCGAACCCAACAAATTAAATACAGCGTGCAGATGCATTTGGGAACGGTACAAGATACCGCGCCGTTAGTCGAGACGAGAGCGTACATCGTACACAAAATTACGAGCTACGCCTCGCCCTTGGCCGGTGCACTCAAATGCGACGCGCTGCGGGATCTGCCGCTTGCAGATCCAAATCCAGCTTCCGGTCAACCGATTGAAGTGTTGATCGGTGCGGACCTGTACGCGCAAATTATTCGACCGGGTTTCCGTCGAATAAGCAGTACAGGTCCAATCGCCCAAGAAACTGCATTTGGCTGGATTCTTTCCGGCCCAATAAATGCTAAGGGCAGTAAAAACAAAACTTTGCGGACGTTGCACTGTAACGTCCTCGAATCGCTGGACACGGCGATTCGCAAGTTTTGGGAAGTCGAAGAACTCCCTTCGACCTCGGTACACACCAAGGCGGAGGAGGAGTGTGAAATGCACTTCCAAAAAACCGTCGCTCGAGATGCGACAGGACGGTTTGTCGTCCGATTGCCTTTTTCTTACCCGAGACCGGACGAAGCGTTAGGAAACTCCTATCGAATCGCTCTCTCCGCCCTTGGGAGGTTGAGGAAAAAATTGGACACCGACCAGACCCTCGTAAGAGAATATACGACGTTTCTCGAGGAATATGAGGAGCTGGGTCATATGACTCGCATAGAGCCTATTGACGAGACCAGACTCTATATTCCGCATCGAGCGGTCATACGCACCGAGAGTGCAACGACTAAATTAAGAGTCGTATTTAACGCGACAAGCCGAACTACCGGCGGTCGTTCATTAAATGACATCCTACACGTAGGTCCAAAATTGCAGAACGACATCACGTCAGTCTTGACCCGATGGCGTCTGTATGAATACGTGTTGGTAGCTGACATTGAGAAAATGTTCCGACAGATTCTCGTCGCCCCGCAGGATCGTCGTTTTCAATGCATCCTATGGCGCACACCCGAAAACGAACAGCTCAATGCGTTCGAATTAAATACCGTAACGTACGGTACGGCGTGTGCACCATACCTGTCGATGCGAACCCTCCTTGAGTTAAAAAATCAGGACGGGCACAGGTACCCCCTTGCCGCCCCGATTCTCGAGCAGGACATTTATGTAGACGACGTTTTTATGGGAGCACCCGATACGTCTTTGTTGGAGAAAATTCGCAACCAAGTTTGCGAGCTCCTACAAAGAGGTGGGTTTAAGCTGCGAAAATGGGCAGGAAATTCGCCATTGTTATTGCGAAATATCCCCCAAAGCGCTCACTCCCACGCCGTCGACCTTACCTTGTTCGATGACAGCGAATTAAAGGTATTAGGTTTACGCTGGATACCGTCCGGCGATTATTTTTATTTCAATCTGCAACGGTTTCAGCCGTCTGCCTTGCCGATGACAAAACGGAATTTGTTTTCGGAGATTGCTAAGTTGTTCGATCTGCTCGGCTGGTTATCACCAGTCGTGATTCGCGCAAAGATTCTGATGCAATCCCAATGGCTGGAAAAAATCCAGTGGGATGATCAAATCTCAGCGAATACGCTCAATACGTGGAATACGTTTTGCGTGGATTGGAGCAGCTTAAATAAGCTAAAAATCCCCAGATGGATTAATTATGGAGCCGACACAATTTCCGTGGAAATTCATGGATTTTGTGACGCTTCGTTCGCAGCCTACTTAGCGGTCACTTACTTACGAGTGACCACAATGAGCAATGTCACCTCCTCGACATTGATAATGGCAAAAACGCGAGTGGCTCCAATTAAAACGCAGTCAATTCCTGTACTGGAATTGAACGGCGCCGTGCTGCTCGCCGAGCTTATTGTGCACGTGGAGAAGTCACTTTCATTGAAGGTCGACAGAATAATCTGCTGGACAGATTCCACGATCGCATTGGCATGGTTGAGAAAGCACGCCTCCACATGGAAGGTTTTAATCGCCAACCGTGTGTCAAAGGTCCAAACGTTACTTCCGAATGCTGAATGGAGGCACGTTCCCACCCGCTTCAATCCCGCGGATCTGAATTCGCGCGGAGTGGAAGCTGCGGAACTCCTTCAATCTAAGCTGTGGATTTCAGGACCAAGTTGGCTAACGGAATCGAAAGATTGTTGGCCGAAAACGCCTTCGTCCATCGAGACCGAAGAAGGGAAGCGCAAAGTGCACGCCCACGTAGCAATTCCGGAGAAAGAATGGGAATTTGTATTTCGATTCTCGACCTGGAATAAGCTACTTCGCGTAACCGCATACTGTCTCCGACTGAGGGGACCGATGCAAGGTGAGCGAAGGTCGTATGATGCGAAGATCGTTGACGCGTCTGAGATGCAGCTCGCAAGCGAGAGAATTGTCCGCTACATCCAGCGCACGCATTTTGCAAAGGAGTACCGGTGTTTGAAAAACCACCGAAAAATCCCAGCAAAATCAACATTAAAAAGTCTGAACCCTTTTCTCGATGACAAAGATGTCTTGAGAGTCGGAGGCAGACTGGAAAATACAACACTGTCATGGGAAACCAAGCACCCCATAATTTTGCCGAAACATCACGTTTCTACGATGATAATTCGGCAGTGCCACATTGACACGTTGCACGGGGGATTGCAGTTGACCATGTACACAGTAAGACAAAGATTTTGGATTCTCGGCTGTCGAAATGCAGCGCGAACGGTAATCCATGGATGCATGCGATGCGTTAGATGGAGGGTAAAAACCTCCACGTAAATCATGCAGGATTTAATACCTGAGCGTTGCCGCGAGGCGAGAGCATTTTCGAACTGCGGAGTGGATTATGCGGGACCTTTTCTTGTCCGCGACTCCGCCGGTCGAGGAAAAACCGCCCACAAAGCGTACATAGCAGTTTTTGTCTGTTACGCGACACGGGCCATCCACATCGAACTCGTCCACGATTATACGACGAGTGCCTTTTTGGCAGCATTAGATCGATTCATTGCACGAAGGGGAGTTCCGTCCTGCATTTTCAGTGACAATGGAACGAACTTTGTCGGGGCAGATCGAGAATTACGCGAAAATTTCGAAGCAGTGTACAACACGCAAGAAATGCGTAATAAATGCAGTCAAAAAGGAATTAGATGGAAATTTAACCCACCGAGTGCACCGCACTTCGGTGGCATGCAAGAGGCCGGTGTGAAATCGGTGAAATTTCACCTGAAGCGGACTTTGGGCGAATTCACTCCCACAAGCGAAGAGTTACAAACATTGCTTTGTAAAATCGAAGCGAGTTTAAACTCGCGACCGATTGCCGCTTTGAGTGATAGCCCGGACGATTACGCGCCGCTCACACCGGGGCATTACTTAGTCGGAAGTCCGCTGAACGCGCTTCCGACACAATCAGTGGAAACTGAAAAACTCTCCCGTTTGACACGATGGAGGGCGATTCAAAAATTCCACGAACAAATCTGGAGGCATTGGACACGTGATTATCTCACGCACCTCCAGAATCGTTATAAGTGGCGTACAGCCCAAAAAACATTAAAACTAAACGACTTAGTTTTAGTGCAAAATCCTCTCCTCCCCCCGAATCAATGGGAAATGGGACGAGTAGAGGAGGTATTCACCGGCAGGGATGGAAATGCACGTGTTGTTAAAATACGCACGGAAAAATCCATTTTTACGCGACCTATTACGCGGTTGTGTAAGCTGCCTGTGGAAGAAACCGAGTCGGCAACGGTTAGCGACGCCGACGAGGCCACATAAAATCCATAACATCCAACGGCCGAAAGTGATCGAAAGGTGAGAAACGACCGTTTCTAGAAATAAACGGTGTTGATTCTCACCTGATCGTTGTCACTGAAAGTTCAAACGGATTAGTGGGGGTTACGAATCCACCAATCTGAGTTGGATTATTGGTAGGGCGTAACGAATAATCCGAGCGCCCCCGAATCGTAACGGAATTCGCGGAATCGAAAACCGCTCAGTTCCTAAACGACAGCATCATGAGTGACACCGCGTCCAACATATCTTGCGAGAGTAGTGCGGTATCCTTTTCCGGGGACCCGGAAATCGATGAGCGATTCGGGCGCATTTTGCAGCTCGGGGAAAGGCCCATATCCCCGAGAGGCAATAAAGACGAGCCTACCACCGTACAGGCGCCAGGAGAACCGGAGGTGACCCTCAATTTCGGGGTCGACTCATTCAGGATTCCGGCCAGGGTTATAACGACAACCCGAAAATACCACTACCGGGCCCCCGGAGGCCAATACGTCCTCCGATGGAACAAGGACGGACACATGCGGTCTTGTGCGTGGCGGGCCGACAAACCGGAGGAATCGACCCCGCCGCCACCACCAGCAGTGCCAGGGTCGACTTTGGCTGCCCCCACCGACCGAGCTCCGCAACAAAAGCGGAAACGGAGGAAACAGGCGAAACTCGCCCCGGCCACCCCTGGACCGTCCACCAGCGGCCTGCAGCCGCAGACCCCAGCGGCCCCGGCAAAGAAAAAAAGAAGGACCTGGCAGCCGGCGTTCGGTCAGATCGCCATGGCTTTCGCCATGGCGGACCAGATGCTGACCACGTCCATGAGATTCCTTCAACAGGCTGCAGCTGGTCAATAGTAAGTACTTTTGATTTTTTACAATTAAAAGTGCGCGAGTTCTCTCTCTCCGCGTAAAAAAGTGACCGTACGGGACTACCGCGTTCTCCGGGTATTGCACAATTCGTGCAAGGGGGGGCGGTATGTTTAAATATGTTAAAAAACTATTTAAAATCGCGTTAGTCTGAAAACATTAAATTCTCGGCTGCGATTCCCGTATCCGTTTGTGTACGTGACACTGCGGAAGGTTAAGCGTTCGTCAGGTTCGTTGAACGTTCGGACGATTTAAAACCGCAGCCGTTTACGTGTTTTTGTACGCCGACCTCACGCGAAGATTCGCTTCGCACCGGTTTAAACGGTATCGTGACGTCAGCGTCGAGAGAGAGAACCGTATAATATATTGAAAAGAGATCGACAGCTGAATTCGGCAGCGCCGCATCGCGACGACAAGGCACGACCGAGTCTTCGTCTGTCGATCCGCGACAATATTCGTAATTATTCACGAGCCGACTGCCAACGGGAGCGGATCCCAGAAGATCTCGCTCCTCAAGTACGGACTCGCACATAATATTCGGACTTGTATAAGAATTCTCTCCGTTGCTGCGGTTAGAGTTTCCCAGAACAATCTACCTGCGACAAAAGGGAGGTCGTAATACACGCAGCGCGTGGCGCGACCGCCTTCGCTAGGAAGGATTGTACGTTGCAGTCGTTGCCGCGACCGCGACGTAAGGGACTCAGGGTGCACCCACCCAGAATCCCTTTAAAGCTATACGGCTTTGGAGCCTCCCAAAGGTCATACCGTTGAATCGGTACCGCCTCGTGGAGTGCTCTTCGTGCAAAGGTCGCCAAAAAACCCTCTGCAAAAACCCGTCGGTGTACGAGTCGACCGTACACCCTACGGAGGAGTTCGGGTTCAAGGTCGCCTCACCTTCCGTCACGCCGCCTACCAAATACGGTCCCCGTGCAACACGGTCGCCGGGTAGGCTTTATAGTGCGGTTGGACCCGCGAGGGATTTTTTGCAAAGGACACTTTACTGTCACGGTCCCCGGTAGAAACGGTCGCCGTGCAGTAATTTTACAGTGTCGCAGAAAATCACCTCGCACGACGTTCCTACGTCACCCGCACGGAGAGCGTGCTCACGGGATCCACCCATTTGGAGCTTTACGACCTCCATTTGGTGACCCGTCCGTGGCTAAGTCGCCCCCGACAGATACGAGTGAATTCTCTTCTGTTCAGGGCAAACGTATCGCTGATAGTTTCAATAAATAATTATCAGCGTACAAGTACAAATTTACAGTCCACTGATTCACGTTGAACAACAGCCGATTCCCCCCTCCCAGCGCACAGCTAGCCGCTAGGAGAGCGAGGCGAACAGCTGACGAGCGTGTTTACGATACGTGTACGCACGTATTTAATCTGAACAAACCTTTGTTACAGCAAGCAAGGTCCATCCCAACCGGGGCAACGCCGGTGAATCTCCACCCCCGGCTGGATTATAAAATAATTCTCGTTTTTTTGTAATTTATATTTTTTTTATTTTTTTCATCTTTTTTTGTTAAAATTAAATAAAAGGCTTGTCGCAAAGCGCCAAGCGAAAATTACAAAATAAAAAACTTATCAATCACTCTCCCTAGTATTTCCCTCGTCCGGACCCCGGTTAGAACCCTTAGTTTCTAACACACATACTTGTTGAACTGATCCTGGGTTTTTTCTGGTTAGGATCACGTAGCAATGTGGTACCACACTGAAACAGTCGATTAAACCTGGTTTCGATCAATATTTTAGAGGATAACGCAAGTTTGGTCTGGGATAGGTCTGGGATTTGCCCTCATCAGGCTCATACTTTCGCGTTTTTCACATACTTGTTGAACAGATACTGGGTTTTTATGGTTTGGTTCACGTAGTAATGTGGTACCACACTGAAACATTCAATTAAACCTAGTCTTGATAAATATTTTAGAGGATAACGCATGTTAGGTCTGGGTTAGGACTAGGATTTGCCCCCATCAGGCTCATACTTTCGCATATTTCTCATACTTCATGGCTGGATCCTGGGCTATTTCTGGTTTGGATCACGTAGTAATGTGGTACCACACTGAAACAGTCAATTAAACCTGGTTTTGATCAATATTTTAGAGAATAATTCATGTCAGGTCTAGGTTAGGTCTGGGATTTGCTCTCATCAGGCTCATTCTTTCGCATATTTCTCATACTTGATGGCTAGATCCTGGGCTTTTTCCGGTTTGCATCACGTAGTAATGAAGTACAACACAGAAACAGTCGATTAAACCTGGTTTCGAACAATATTTTTGAGGATAACGCATGTTAGGTCTAGGTTAGGTCTGGGATTTTCACTCATCAGGCTCATACTTTCGCATTTTTCTCATACTTCATGGCTAGATCCTGGGCTATTTCTGGATTGTATCACGTAGTAATGTGGTACCACACTGAAACAGTCAATTAAACCTGGTTTCGCTCAATATTTTAGAAGATAACGCATGTTAGGCCTAGGTTAGGCCTGGGATTTGCCCTCATCAGGGTCATACTTTCGCAGTTTTAACATGCATGTTGACCTGATCGAGTGTTTTTTCTGCTTTGGATCACGTAGTAAAGTGGGGCCACACTGAAACAATCAATTAAACCTGGTTTCGATCACTATTTTAGAGGATAACGCAAGTTAGGTCTGGGATAGGTCTGGGATTAGCCCTCATCAGACTCATACTTTCGCATATTTCTCATACTTGATGGCTAGATCCTGGGCTTTTTCTGGATTGCATCACGTAGTAATGAAGTACAACACTGAAACAGTCAATTAAACCTGGTTTCCATCAATATTTTAGAGGACAACGCATGTTAGGTCTAGGTTAGGCCTGGGATTTGCCCTCATCAGGGTCATACTTCCGCAGTTTTAACATACATGTTGACCTGATCGAGGGTTTTTTCTGCTTTGGATCACGTAGCAATGTGGTACCACACTGAAGCAGTCGATTAAACCTGGTTTCGATCAATATTTTAGAGGATAACGCAAGTTTGGTCTGGGATAGGTCTGGGATTTGCCCTCATCAGGCTCATACTTTCGCATTCTACACATACTTGTTGAACGGATCCTGGGTTTTTTCTGGTTTGGATCACGTAGTAGTGTGGGACCACACTGAAACAATCAATTAAACCTGGTCATGATCAATATTTTAGAGAATAATTCATGTTATGTCTAGGTTAGGTCTGGGATTTGCTCTCAACAGGCTCATTCTTTCGCATATTTCTCATACTTGATGGCTAGATCCTGGGCTTTTTCTGGATTGCATCACGTAGTAATGAAGTACAACACTGGAACAGTCAATTAAACCTGGTTTCCATCAATATTTTAGAGGACAACGCATGATAGGTCTAGGTTAGGCCTGGGATTTGCCCTCATCAGGGTCATACTTCCGCAGTTATAACATACATGTTGACCTGATCGAGGGTTTTTTCTGCTTTGGATCACGTAGTAAAGTGGTACCACACTGAAACAGTCCATTAAACCTGGTTTGGATCAATATTTTAGAGGATAACGCATGTTAGGTCTAGGTTTGCCCTGGGATTTTCACTCATCAGACTCATACTTTCGCATTCTTCACATACTTGTTGACCGGATCCTGGGTTTTTTCCGGTTTGGTTCACGTAGTAATGTGGTACCACACTGAAACATTCAATTAAACCTGGTCTTGATAAATATTTTAGAGGATAACGCATATTAGGTTTGGGTTAGGTCTAGGATTTGCCCTCATCAGGCTCATACTTTCGCATATTTCTCATACTTCATGGCTAGATCCTGGGCTGTTTCTGGATTGTATCACGTAGTAATGTGGTACCACGCCGAAACAGTCAATTAAAACTGGTTTCGATCAATATTTTTGAGGATAACGCATGTTAGGTCTAGGTTAGGCCTGGGATTTTCACTCATCAGACTCATACTTTCGCATTCTTCACATACTTGTTGAACGGATCCTGGGTTTTTCTGGTTTGGATCACGTAGTAATGTGGGGCCACACTGAAACAATCAATTAAACCTGGTCTTGATAAATATTTTAGAGGACAACCCATGTTAGGTCTGGGTTAGGTCTAGGATTTGCTCTCATCAGGCTCATACTTTCGCATATTTCTCATACTTCATGGCTAGATCCTGGGATATTTCTGGATTGGATCACGTAGTAAAGTGGTACCACAACTAAAACAGTCAATTAAACCTGGTTTCGATCACTATTTTAGAGGATAACGCAAGTTAGGTCTGGGATAGGTCTGGGATTTGCCCTCATCAGGCTCATAGTTTCGCGTTTTTCACATACTTGTTGAACAGATCCTGGGTTTTTTCCTGTTTGGATCACGTAGTAGTGTGGTAACACACTGAAACAGTCGATTAAACCTGGTTTCGAACACTATTTTAGAGGATAACGCAAGTTAGGTCTGGGATAGGTCTGGGATTTGCCCTCATCAGGCTCATACTTTCGCGTTTTTCACATACTTGTTGAACAGATCCTGGGTTTTTTCCTGTTTGGATCACGTAGTAATGTGGTACCACACTGAAACTGTCGATTAAACCTGGTTTCGAACACTATTTTAGAAGACAATGCAAGTTAGGTCTGGGATAGGTCTGGGATTTGCCCTCATCAGGCTCATACTTTCGCGTTTTTCACATACTTGTTGAACAGATCCTGGTTTTTTTCTGGTTTGGATCACGTAGTAGTGTCGTACCACACTGAAACAGTCAATTAAACCTGGTTTCGATCACTATTTTAGAGGATAACGCAAGTTAGGTCTGGGATAGGTCCGGGATTATCCCTCATCAGACTCATACTTTCGCACACTTCACATACTCGTTGACAAGATCCTGGGTTTTTTTCTGGTTTGGATCACGTAGTAATGTGGTACCACACTGAAACTGTCGGTTAAACCTGGTTTCGATCAATATTTTAGTGGATAACGCAAGTTAGGTCTGGGATAGGTCTGGGATTTACCCTCATCAGACTCATACCTACGCACACTTCACATACTCGGTGAACAGATCCTGGGTTATTTTCTGGTTTGGATCACATAGTAATGTGGTACCAAACTGAAACAGTCAATTAAACCTGGTTTCGCTCAATATTTTAGAAGATAACGCATGTTAGGCCTAGGTTAGGCCTGGGATTTGCCCACATCAGGGTCATACTTTCGCAGTTTTAACATACATGTTGACCTGCTCGAGGGTTTTTTCTGCTTTGGATCACGCAGTAAAGTGGTACCACACTGAAACAGTCCATTAAACCTGGCTTGGATCAATATTTTTGAGGATAACGCATGTTAGGTCTAGGTTAGGCCTGGGATTTTCACTCATCAGGCTCATACTTTCGCATTCTTCACATACTTGTTGGACAGATACTGGGTTTTTTCTGGTTTGGTTCACGCAGTAATGTGGTACCACACTGAAACATTCAATTAAACCTGGTCTTGATAAATATTTTAGAGGATAACGCATGTTAGGTTTGGGTTAGGTCTTGGATTTGCCCTCATCAGGCTCATACTTTCGCATATCTCTCATACTTCATGGCTAGACCCTGGGCTGTTTCTGGATTGTATCACGTAGTAATGTGGTACCACGCTGAAACAGTCAATTAAACCTGATTTCGATCAATATTTTAGAGGATAACGCAAGTTAGGTCTGGGATAGGTCTGGGATTCGCCCTCTTCAGGCTCATACTTTCGCCTATTTCTCATACTTGATGGCTAGATCCTGGGTTTCTTCCGGTTTGGGTCACGTGGTAGTGTGGTACCACACTGAAACAGTCGATTAAACCTGGTTTCGAACAATATTTTTTAGGATAACGCAAGTTAGGTCTAGGTTAGGCCGGGGATTTTCACTCATCAGACTCATACTTTCGCATTCTTCACATACTTGTTGAACGGATCCTGAGTTTTTACTGGTTTGGATCACGTAGTAATGTGGTACCACACTGAAACATTCAATTAAACCTGGTCTTGATAAATATTTTAGAGGATAACGCATGTTAGGTCTGGGATAGGCCTGGGATTTGCATTCATCAGACTCATACTTTCGCACGCCTCACATACTCGTTGAACAGATCCTGGGTTATTTTCTGGTTTGGATCACATAGTAATGTGGTACCACACTGAAACAGTCGATTAAACCAGGTTTCGATCAATATTTTTGAGGATAACGCATGTCAGGTCTAGGTTAGGCCTGGGATTTTCACTCTTCAGACTCATACTTTCGCATTCTTCACATACTTGTTGAACGGATCCTGGGTTTTTTCTGGTTTGGATCACGTAGTAATGTGGGACCACACTGAAACAATCAATTAAACCTGGTCTTGATAAATATTTTAGAGGATAACGCATGTTAGGTCTGGGTTTGGTCTAGGATTTGCCTTCGTCAGGCTCATACTTTCGCATATTTCTCATACTTCATGGCTAGATCCTGGGCTATTTCTGGATTGGATTACGTAGTAATGTGGTACCACACTGAAACAGTCGATTAAACCAGGTTTCTATCAATATTTTTGAGGATAACGCAAGTTAGGTCTGGGATAGGTCTGGGATTTGCCCTCATCAGGCTCATACTTTCGCGTTTTTCACATACTTGTTGAACAGATCCTGGGTTTTTTCCTGTTTGGATCACGTAGTAGTGTGGTAACACACTGAAACAGTCGATTAAACCTGGTTTCGAACAATATTTTTGAGGATAACGCATGTTAGGTCTAGGTTAGGTCTGGAATTTTCACTCATCAGGGTCATACTTTCGCAGTTTTAACATGCATGTTGACCTGATCGAGGGTTTTTTCTGCTTTGGATCACGTAGTAAAGTGGTACCACAACTAAAACAGTCAATTAAACCTGGTTTCGATCAATATTTTAGAGAATAATTCATGTTAGGTCTAGGTTAGGTCTGGGATTAGCCCTCATAAGACTCATACCTTCGCACACTTCACATACTCGTTGACAAGATCCTGGGATTTTTTCTTGTTTGGATCACGTAGTAATGTGGTACCACACTGAAACAGTCGATTAAACCTGGTTTCGATTAATATCATAGAGGATAACGCATGTTAGGTCTGGGATAGGTCTGGGATTCGCCCTCATCAGGCTCATACTTTCCCATATTTCTCATACTTGATGGCTAGATCCTGGGCTTCTCCGGATTGCATCATATAGTAATGAAGTACAACACTGAAACAGTCAATTAAACCTGGTTTCCATCAATATCTTAGAGGACAACGCAAGTTAGGTCTGGGATAGGTCTGGGATTTGCCCTCATCAGGCTCATACTTTCGCGTTTTTCACATACTTGTTGAACAGATCCTGGGTTTCTTCTGGTTTGGATCACGTAGTAGTGTGGTACCACACTGGAACATTCAATTAAACCTGGTCTTGATAAGTATTTTAGAGGATAACGCATGTTAGGTTTGGGTTAGGTCTAGGATTTGCCCTCATCAGGCTCATACTTTCGCATATTTCACATACTTCATGGCTAGATCCTGGGCTGTTTCTGGATTGTATTACGTAGTAATGTCGTACCACGCTGAAACAGACAATTAAACCTGGTTTCGATCAATAGTTTTGAGGATAACGCGTGTTAGGTCTAGGTTAGCCCAGGGAATTTCACTCATCAGGCTCATACTTTCGCATTCTTCACATACTTGTTGAACGGATCCTGGGTTTTTTCTGGTTTGGATCACGTAGTAATGTGGGACCACACTGAAACAATCAATTAAACCTGGTCATGATAAATATTTTAGAGGATAACGCATGTTAGGTCTGGGTTAGGGCTAGGATATGCCCCCATCAGGCTCATACTTTCGCATATTTCTCATACTTCATGGCTGGATCCTGGGCTATTTCTGGATTGGATCACGTGGTAATGTGGTACCACACTGAAACAGTCAATTAAACCTGGTTTCCATCAATATTTTAGAGGAAAACGCATGTTAGGTCTAGGTTAGGCCTGGGATTTGCCCTCATCAGGGTCATACTTCCGCGTTTTTGACATACTTGTTGAACTGGTCCTCGGTTTTTTCTGGTTTGGATCACGTAGCAATGTGGTACCACACTGAAGCAGTCGATTAAACCTGGTTTCGATCAATATTTTAGAGGATAACGCAAGTTTGGTCTGGGATAGGTCTGGGATTTGCCCTCATCAGGCTCATACTTTCGCGTTTTTGACTTACTTGTTGAACTGGTCCTCGGTTTTTTCTGGTTTGGATCACGTAGCAATGTGGTACCACACTGAAGCAGTCGATTAAACCTGGTTTCGATCAATATTTTAGAGGATAACGCAAGTTTGGTCTGGGATAGGTCTGGGATTTGCCCTCATCAGGCTCATACTTTCGCATTCTTCACATACTTGTTGAACGGATCCTGGGTTTTTTCTGGTTTGGATCACGTTGTAATGTGGGACCACACCGAAACAATCAATTAAACCTGGTCATGATCAATATTTTAGAGAATAATTCATGTTATGTCTAGGTTAGGTCTGGGATTTGCTCTCATCAGGCTCATTCTTTCGCATATTTCTCATACTTGATGGCTTGATCCTGGGCTTTTTCTGGATTGCATCACGTAGTAATGAAGTACAACACTGAAACAGCCAATTAAACCTGGTTTCCATCAATATTTTAGAGGACAACGCATGTTAGGTCTAGATTAGGCCTGGGATTTGCCCTCATCAGGGTCATACTTCCGCAGTTTTAACATACATGTTGACCTGATCGAGGGTTTTTTCTGCTTTGGATCACGTAGCAATGTGGTACCACACTGAAGCAGTCGATTAAACCTGGTTTCGATCAATATTTTAGAGGATAACGCAAGTTTGGTCTGGGATAGGTCTGGGATTTGCCCTCATCAGGCTCATACTTTCGCATTCTTCACATACTTGTTGAACGGAACCTGGGTTTTTTCTGGTTTGGATCACGTAGTAATGTGGGACCACACTGAAACAATCAATTAAACCGGGTCATGATCAATATTTTAGAGAATAATTCATGTTATGTCTAGGTTAGGTCTGGGATTTGCTCTCATCAGGCTCATTCTTTCGCATATTTCTCATACTTGATGGCTAGATCCTGGGCTTTTTCTGGAGTGCATCACGTAGTAATGAAGTACAGCACTGAAACAGTCAATTAAACCAGGTTTCCATCAATATTTTAGAGGACAACGCATGTTAGGTCTAGGTTAGGCCTGGGATTTGCCCTCATCAGGGTCATACTTCCGCAGTTTTAACATACATGTTGACCTGATCGAGGGTTTTTTCTGCTTTGGATCACGTAGTAAAGTGGTTCCACACTGAAACAGTCCAATAAACCTGGTTTGGATCAATATTTTAGAGGATAACGCATGTTAGGTCTAGGTTTGCCCTGGGATTTTCACTCATCAGACTCATACTTTCGCATTCTTCACATACTTGTTGAACGGATCCTGGGTTTTTTCTGGTTTGGATCACGTAGTAATGTGGGACCACACTGAAACAATCAATTAAACCTGGTCTTGATAAATATTTTAGAGGATAACGCATGTTAGGTCTGGGTTTGGTCTAGGATTTGCCCTCGTCAGGCTCATACTTTCGCATATTTCTCATACTTCATGGCTAGATCCTGGGCTATTTCTGGATTGGATTACGTAGTAATGTGGTACCACACTGAAACAGTCGATTAAACCAGGTTTCTATCAATATTCTTGAGGATAACGCAAGTTAGGTCTGGGATAGGTCTGGGATTTGCCCTCATCAGGCTCATACTTTCGCGTTTTTCACATACTTGTTGAACAGATCCTGGGTTTTTTCCTGTTTGGATCACGTAGTAGTGTGGTACCACACTGAAACAGTCGATTAAACCTGGTTTCGAACAATATTTTTGAGGATAACGCATGTTAGGTCTAGGTTAGGTCTGGGATTTTCACTCATCAGGCTCATACTTTCGCATTTTTCTCATACTTCATGGCTAGATCCTGGGCTATTTCTGGATTGTATTACGTAGTAATGTCGTACCACGCTGAAACAGTCAATTAAACCTGGTTTCGATCAATAGTTTTGAGGATAACGCGTGTTAGGTCTAGGTTAGCCCAGGGATTTGCCCTCATCAGGCTCATACTTTCGCGTTTTTCACATACTTGTTGAACAGATCCTGGGTTTCTTCTGGTTTGGATCACGTAGTAGTGTGGTACCACACTGGAACATTCAATTAAACCTGGTCTTGATAAGTATTTTAGAGGATAACGCATGTTAGGTTTGGGTTAGGTCTAGGATTTGCCCTCATCAGGCTCATACTTTCGCATATTTCTCATACTTCATGGCTAGATCCTGGGCTGTTTCTGGATTGTATTACGTAGTAATGTCGTACCACGCTGAAACAGTCAATTAAACCTGGTTTCGATCAATAGTTTTGAGGATAACGCGTGTTAGGTCTAGGTTAGCCCAGGGATTTTCACTCATCAGACTCATACTTTCGCATTCTTCACATACTTGTTGAACGGATCCTGGGTTTTTTCTGGTTTGGATCACGTAGTAATGTGGGACCACACAGAAACAATCAATTAAACCTGGTCATGATAAATATTTTAGAGGATAACGCATGTTAGGTCTGGGTTAGGACTAGGATATGCCCCCATCAGGCTCATACTTTCGCATATTTCTAATACTTCATGGCTGGATCCTGGGCTATTTCTGGATTGGATCACGTGGTAATGTGGTACCACACTGAAACAGTCAATTAAACCTGGTTTCCATCAATATTTTAGAGGAAAACGCATGTTAGGTCTAGGTTAGGCCTGGGATTTGCCCTCATCAGGGTCATACTTCCGCGTTTTTGACATACTTGTTGAACTGGTCCTCGGTTTTTTCTGGTTTGGATCACGTAGCAATGTGGTACCACACTGAAGCAGTCGATTAAACCTGGTTTCGATCAATATTTTAGAGGATAACGCAAGTTTGGTCTGGGATAGGTCTGGGATTTGCCCTCATCAGGCTCATACTTTCGCGTTTTTGACTTACTTGTTGAACTGGTCCTCGGTTTTTTCTGGTTTGGATCACGTAGCAATGTGGTACCACACTGAAGCAGTCGATTAAACCTGGTTTCGATCAATATTTTAGAGGATAACGCAAGTTTGGTCTGGGATAGGTCTGGGATTTGCCCTCATCAGGCTCATACTTTCGCATTCTTCACATACTTGTTGAACGGATCCTGGGTTTTTTCTGGTTTGGATCACGTTGTAATGTGGGACCACACCGAAACAATCAATTAAACCTGGTCATGATCAATATTTTAGAGAATAATTCATGTTATGTCTAGGTTAGGTCTGGGATTTGCTCTCATCAGGCTCATTCTTTCGCATATTTCTCATACTTGATGGCTAGATCCTGGGCTTTTTCTGGATTGCATCACGTAGTAATGAAGTACAACACTGAAACAGTCAATTAAACCTGGTTTCCATCAATATTTTAGAGGACAACGCATGTTAGGTCTAGATTAGGCCTGGGATTTGCCCTCATCAGGGTCATACTTCCGCAGTTTTAACATACATGTTGACCTGATCGAGGGTTTTTTCTGCTTTGGATCACGTAGTAAAGTGGTTCCACACTGAAACAGTCCAATAAACCTGGTTTGGATCAATATTTTAGAGGATAACGCATGTTAGGTCTAGGTTTGCCCTGGGATTTTCACTCGTCAGACTCATACTTTCGCATTCTTCACATACTTGTTGACCGGATCCTGGGTTTTTTCTGGTTTGGTTCACGTAGTAATGTGGTACCACACTGAAACATTCAACTAAACCTGGTCTTGATAAATATTTTAGAGGATAACGCATGTTAGGTTTGGGTTAGGTCTAGGATTTGCCCTCATCAGGCTCATACTTTCGCGTTTTTCACATTGTTTAAATATGTTAAAAAACTATTTAAAATCGCGTTAGTCTGAAAACATTAAATTCTCGGCTGCGATTCCCGTATCCGTTTGTGTACGTGACACTGCGGAAGGTTAAGCGTTCGTCAGGTTCGTTGAACGTTCGGACGATTTAAAACCGCAGCCGTTTACGTGTTTTTGTACGCCGACCTCACGCGAAGATTCGCTTCGCACCGGTTTAAACGGTATCGTGACGTCAGCGTCGAGAGAGAGAACCGTATAATATATTGAAAAGAGATCGACAGCTGAATTCGGCAGCGCCGCATCGCGACGACAAGGCGCGACCGAGTCTTCGTCTGTCGATCCGCGACAATATTCGTAATTATTCACGAGCCGACTGCCAACGGGAGCGGATCCCAGAAGATCTCGCTCCTCAAGTACGGACTCGCACATAATATTCGGACTTGTATAAAAAAGAATTCTCTCCGTTGCTGCGGTTAGAGTTTCCCAGAACAATCTACCTGCGACAAAAGGGAGGTCGTAATACACGCAGCGCGTGGCGCGACCGCCTTCGCTAGGAAGGATTGTACGTTGCAGTCGTTGCCGCGACCGCGACGTAAGGGACTCAGGGTGCACCCACCCAGAATCCCTTTAAAGCTATACGGCTTTGGAGCCTCCCAAAGGTCATACCGTTGAATCGGTACCGCCTCGTGGAGTGCTCTTCGTGCAAAGGTCGCCAAAAAACCCTCTCCAAAAACCCGTCGGTGTACGAGTCGACCGTACACCCTACGGAGGAGTTCGGGTTCAAGGTCGCCTCACCTTCCGTCACGCCGCCTACCAAATACGGTCCCCGTGCAACACGGTCGCCGGGTAGGCTTTATAGTGCGGTTGGACCCGCGAGGGATTTTTTGCAAAGGACACTTTACTGTCACGGTCCCCGGTAGAAACGGTCGCCGTGCAGTAATTTTACAGTGTCGCAGGAAATCACCTCGCACGACGTTCCTACGTCACCCGCACGGAGAGCGTGCTCGCGGGATCCACCCATTTGGAGCTTTACGACCTCCATTTGGTGACCCGTCCGTGGCTAAGTCGCCCCCGACAGATACGAGTGAATTCTCTTCTGTTCAGGGCAAACGTATCGCTGATAGTTTCAATAAATAATTATCAGCGTACAAGTACAAATTTACAGTCCACTGATTCACGTTGAACGACAGCCGATTCCCCCCTCCCAGCGCACAGCTAGCCGCTAGGAGAGCGAGGCGAACAGCTGACGAGCGTGTTTACGATACGTGTACGCACGTATTTAATCTGAACAAACCTTTGTTACAGCAACCAAGGTCCATCCCAACCGGGGCAACGCCGGTGAATCTCCACCCCCGGCTGGATTATAAAATAATTCTCGTTTTTTTGTAATTTATATTTTTTTTATTTTTTTCATTTTTTTTTGTTAAAATTAAATAAAAGGCTTGTCGCAAAGCGCCAAGCGAAAATTACAAAATAAAAAACTTATCACTCACTCTCCCTAGTATTTCCCTCGTCCGGACCCCGGTTAGAACCCTTAGTTTCTAACACACATACTTGTTGAACTGATCCTGGGTTTTTTCTGGTTTGGATCACGTAGCAATGTGGTACCACACTAAAACAGTCGATTAAACCTGGTTTCGATCAATATTTTAGAGGATAACGCAAGTTTGGTCTGGGATAGGTCTGGGATTTGCCCTCATCAGGCTCATACTTTCGCGTTTTTCACATACTTGTTGAACAGATCCTGGGTTTTTATGGTTTGGTTCACGTAGTAATGTGGTACCACACTGAAACATTCAATTAAACCTAGTCTTGATAAATATTTTAGAGGATAACGCATGTTAGGTCTGGGTTAGGACTAGGATTTGCCCCCATCAGGCTCATACTTTCGCATATTTCTCATACTTCATGGCTGGATCCTGGGCTATTTCTGGTTTGGATCACGTAGTAATGTGGTACCACACTGAAACAGTCAATTAAACCTGGTTTTGATCAATATTTTAGAGAATAATTCATGTCAGGTCTAGGTTAGGTCTGGGATTTGCTCTCATCAGGCTCATTCTTTCGCATATTTCTCATACTTGATGGCTAGATCCTGGGCTTTTTCCGGTTTGCATCACGTAGTAATGAAGTACAACACTGAAACAGTCAACTCAAACTGGTTTCCATCAATATTTTAGAGGACAACGCATGTTAGGTCTAGGTTAGGCCTGGGATTTGCCCTCATCAGGGTCATACTTTCGCAGTTTTAACAAACATGTTGACGTGATCGAGGGTTTTTTCTGCTTTGGATCACGTAGTAAAGTGGTACCACACTGAAACAGTCCATTAAACCTGGTTTGGATCAATATTTTAGAGGATAACGCATGTTAGGTCTAGGTTAGCCCTGTGATTTTCACTCATCAGACTCATACTTTCGCGTTTTTCACATACTTGTTGAACAGATCCTGGGTTTTTTCCTGTTTGGGTCACGTAGTAGTGTGGTACCACACTGAAACAGTCGATTAAACCTGGTTTCGAACAATATTTTTGAGGATAACGCATGTTAGGTCTAGGTTAGGTCTGGGATTTTCACTCATCAGGCTCATACATTCGCATTTTTCTCATACTTCATGGCTAGATCCTGGGCTATTTCTGGATTGTATCACGTAGTAATGTGGTACCACACTGAAACAGTCAATTAAACCTGGTTTCGCTCAATATTTTAGAAGATAACGCATGTTAGGCCTAGGTTAGGCCTGGGATTTGCCCTCATCAGGGTCATATTTTCGCAGTTTTAACATGCATGTTGACCTGATCGAGTGTTTTTTCTGCTTTGGATCACGTAGTAAAGTGGTACCACAACTAAAATAGTCAATTAAACCTGGTTTCGATCAATATTTTAGAGAATAATTCATGTTAGGTCTAGGTTAGGTCTGGGATTAGCCCTCATCAGACTCATACTTTCGCATTCTTCACATACTTGTTGACCGGATCCTGGGTTTTTTCTGGTTTGGTTCACGTAGTAATGTGGTACCACACTGAAACATTCAATTAAACCTGGTCTTGATAAATATTTTAGAGGATAACGCATGTTAGGTTTGGGTTAGGTCTAGGATTTGCCCTCATCAGGCTCATACTTTCGCATATTTCTCATACTTCATGGCTAGATCCTGGGCTGTTTCTGGATTGTATCACGTAGTAATGTGGTACCACGCCGAAACAGTCAATTAAAACTGGTTTCGATCAATATTTTAGAGGATCACGCAAGTTAGGTCTGGGATAGGTCTGGGATTCGCCCACATCAGGTTCATACTTTCGCGTTTTTCACATACTTGTTGAACTGATCCTGGGTTTTTTCTGGTTTGGATCACGTAGCAATGTGGTACCACACTGAAACAGTCGATTAAACCTGGTTTCGATCACTATTTTAGAGGATAACCCAAGTTAGGTCTGGGATAGGTCTGGGATTAGCCCTCATCAGACTCATACTTTCGCATATTTCTCATACTTGTTGAACGGATCCTGGGTTTTTTCTGGTTTGGATCACGTAGTAATGTGGGACCACACTGAAACAATCAATTAAACCTGGTCATGATCAATATTTTAGAGAATAATTCATGTTATGTCTAGGTTAGGTCTGGGATTTGCTCTCATCAGGATCATTCTTTCGCATATTTCTCATACTTGATGGCTAGATCCTGGGCTTTTTCTGGATTGCATCACGTAGTAATGAAGTACAACACTGAAACAGTCAATTAAACCTGGTTTCCATCAATATTTTAGAGGACAACGCATGTTAGGTCTAGGTTAGGCCTGGGATTTGTCCTCATCAGGGTCATACTTCCGCAGTTATAACATACATGTTGACCTGATCGAGGGTTTTTTCTGCTTTGGATCACGTAGTAAAGTGGTACCACACTGAAACAGTCCATTAAACCTGGTTTGGATCAATATTTTAGAGGATAACGCATGTTTGGTCTAGGTTTGCCCTGGGATTTTCACTCATCAGACTCATACTTTCGCATTCTTCACATACTTGTTGACCGGATCCTGGGTTTTTTCCGGTTTGGTTCACGTAGTAATGTGGTACCACACTGAAACATTCAATTAAACCTGGTCTTGATAAATATTTTAGAGGATAACGCATGTTAGGTTTGGGTTAGGTCTAGGATTTGCCCTCATCAGGCTCATACTTTCGCATATTTCCCATACTTCATGGCTAGATCCTGGGCTGTTTCTGGATTGTATCACGTAGTAATGTGGTACCACGTCGAAACAGTCAATTAAAACTGGTTTCGATCAATATTTTAGAGGATCACGCAAGTTAGGTCTGGGATAGGTCTGGGATTCGCCCTCATCAGGCTCATACTTTCGCGTTTTTCACAT
Source organism: Colletes latitarsis (assembly GCF_051014445.1). Taxonomy (NCBI): domain Eukaryota; kingdom Metazoa; phylum Arthropoda; class Insecta; order Hymenoptera; family Colletidae; genus Colletes; species Colletes latitarsis. Next base: position 1,102,545 of record NC_135142.1, read on the forward strand.
ACTTGTTGAACTGATCCTGGGTTTTTTCTGGTTTGGATCACGTAGCAATGTGGTACCACACTGAAACAGTCGATTAAACCTGGTTTCGATCACTATTTTAGAGGATAACGCAAGTTAGGTCTGGGATAGGTCTGGGATTAGCCCTCATCAGACTCATATTTTCGCATACTTCTCATACTTGATGACTTGATCCTGGGCTTTTTCTGGATTGCATCACGTAGTAATGGAGTACAACACTGAAACAGTCAATTAAGCCTGGTTTCCATCAATATTTTAGAGGACAACGCATGTTAGGTCTAGGTTAGGCCTGGGATTTGCCCTCATCAGGGTCATACTTTCGCAGTTTTAACATACATGTTGACGTGATCGAGGGTTTTTTCTGCTTTGGATCACGTAGTAAAGTGGTACCACATTGAAACAGTCCATTAAACCTTGTTTGGATCAATATTTTTGAGGATAACGCATGTTAGGTCTAGGTTAGGCCTGGGATTTTCACTCATCAGACTCATACTTTCGCATTCTTCACATACTTGTTGAACGGATCCTGGGTTTTTCTGGTTTGGATCACGTAGTAATGTGGGGCCACAATGAAACAATCAATTAAACCTGGTCTTGATAAATATTTTAGAGGACAACCCATGTTAGGTCTGGGTTAGGTCTAGGATTTGCTCTCGTCAGGCTCATACTTTCGCATATTTCTCATACTTCATGGCTAGATCCTGGGATATTTCTGGATTGGATCACGTAGTAAAGTGGTACCACAACTAAAACAGTCAACTAAACCTGGTTTCGATCACTATTTTAGAGGATAACGCAAGTTAGGTCTGGGATAGGTCTGGGATTATCCCTCATCAGACTCATACTTTCGCACACTTCACATACTCGTTGACAAGATCCTGAGTTTTTTTCTGGTTTGGATCACGTAGTAATGTGGTACCACACTGAAACTGTCGATTAAACCTGGTTTCGAACACTATTTTAGAAGACAATGCAAGTTAGGTCTGGGATAGGTCTGGGATTTGCCCTCATCAGGCTCATACTTTCGCGTTTTTCACATACTTGTTGAACAGATCCTGGTTTTTTTCTGGTTTGGATCACGTAGTAGTGTGGTACCACACTGAAACAGTCAATTAAACCTGGTTTCGATCACTATTTTAGAGGATAACGCAAGTTAGGTCTGGGATAGGTCCGGGATTATCCCTCATCAGACTCATACTTTCGCACACTTCACATACTCGTTGACAAGATCCTGGGTTTTTTTCTGGTTTGGATCACGTAGTAATGTGGTACCACACTGAAACTGTCGATTAAACCTGGTTTCGAACACTATTTTAGAAGACAATGCAAGTTAGGTCTGGGATAGGTCTGGGATTTGCCCTCATCAGGCTCATACTTTCGCGTTTTTCACATACTTGTTGAACAGATCCTGGTTTTTTTCTGGTTTGGATCACGTAGTAGTGTGGTACCACACTGAAACAGTCAATTAAACCTGGTTTCGATCACTATTTTAGAGGATAACGCAAGTTAGGTCTGGGATAGGTCCGGGATTATCCCTCATCAGACTCATACTTTCGCACACTTCACATACTCGTTGACAAGATCCTGGGTTTTTTTCTGGTTTGGATCACGTAGTAATGTGGTACCACACTGAAACTGTCGGTTAAACCTGGTTTCGATCAATATCTTAGTGGATAACGCAAGTTAGGTCTGGGATAGGTCTGGGATTTGCCCTCATCAGACTCATACCTGCGCACACTTCACATACTCGGTGAACAGATCCTGGGTTATTTTCTGGTTTGGATGACATAGTAATGTGGTACCAAACTGAAACAGTCAATTAAACCTGGTTTCCATCAATAGTTTAGAGGACAACGCATGTTAGGTCTAGGTTAGGCCTGGGATTTGCACACATCAGGGTCATACTTTCGCAGTTTTAACATACATGTTGACCTGCTCGAGGGTTTTTTCTGCTTTGGATCACGCAGTAAAGTGGTACCACACTGAAACAGTCCATTAAACCTGGATTGGATCAATATTTTTGAGGATAACGCATGTTAGGTCTAGGTTAGGCCTGGGATTTTCACTCATCAGGCTCATACTTTCGCATTCTTCACATACTTGTTGGACAGATACTGGGTTTTTTCTGGTTTGGTTCACGCAGTAATGTGGTACCACACTGAAACATTCAATTAAACCTGGTCTTGATAAATATTTTAGAGGATAACGCATGTTAGGTTTGGGTTAGGTCTTGGATTTGCCCTCATCAGGCTCATACTTTCGCATATCTCTCATACTTCATGGCTAGACCCTGGGCTGTTTCTGGATTGTATCACGTAGTAATGTGGTACCACGCTGAAACAGTCAATTAAACCTGATTTCGATCAATATTTTAGAGGATAACGCAAGTTAGGTCTGGGATAGGTCTGGGATTTGCCCTCGTCAGGCTCATTCTTTCGCTTATTTCTCATACTTGATGGCTAGATCCTGACCTTTTTCCGGATTGCATCACGTAGTAATGAAGTACAACACTGAAACAGTCAATTCAACCTGGTTTCCATCAATATTTTAGAGGACAACGCATGTTAGGTCTAGGTTAGGCCTGGGATTTGCCCTCATCAGGGTCATACTATCGCAGTTTTAACATACATGTTGACGTGATCGAGGGTTTTTTCTGCTTTGGATCACGTAGTAAAGTGGTACCACACTGAAACAGTCCATTAAACCTGGTTTGGATCAATATTTTAGAGGATAACGCATGTTAGGTCTAGGTTAGCCCTGGGATTTTCACTCATCAGTCTCATACTTTCGCATTCTTCACATACTTGTTGAACGGATCCTGGGTTTTTTCTGGTTTGGTTCACGTAGTAATGTGGTACCACACTGGAACATTCAATTAAACCTGGTCTAGATAAATATTTTAGAGGATAACGCATGTTAGGTCTGGGTTAGGTCTAGGATTTGCCCCCATCAGGCTCACACTTTCGCATATTTCTCATACTTCATGGCTGGATCCTGGGCTATTTCTGGATTGGATCAGGTAGTAATGTGGTACCACACTGAAACAGTCAATTAAACCTGGTCTTGATAAATATTTTAGAGGATAAAGCATGTTAGGTCTGCGTTAGGTCTAGGATTTGCCCTCGTCAGGCTCATACTTTCGCATATATCTCATACTTCATGGCTAGATCCTGGGCTGTTTCTGGATTGTATCACGTAGTAATGTGGTACCACGCTGAAACAGTCAATTAAACCTGGTTTCGTTCAATATTTTAGAGGATAACGCATGTTAGGTCTGGGATAGGTCTGGGATTTGCCCTCATCAGCCTCATACTTTCGCGTTTTTCACATACTTGTTGAACAGATCCTGGGTTTTTTCCGGTTTGGGTCACGTAGTAGTGTGGTACCACACTGAAACAGTCGATTAAACCTGGTTTCGATCAATATTTTTGAGGATAACGCATGTTAGGTCTAGGTTAGGCCGGGGATTTTCACTCATCAGACTCATACTTTCGCATTCTTCACATACTTTTTGAACGGATCGTGGGTTTTTTCTGGTTTGGATCACGTAGTTATTGCGGGACCAGACTGAAGCAATCAATGAAACCTGGTCATGATAACTATTTTAGAGGATAACGCATGTTAGGTTTGGGTTAGGTCTAGGATTTGGCCTCATCGGGCTCATACTTTCGCATATTTCTCATACTTCATGGCTAGATCCTGGGCTGCTTCTGGATTGTATCACGTAGTAATGTGGTACCACGCTGAAACAGTCAATTAAGCCTGGTTTCCATCAATATCTTAGAGGACAACGCAAGTTAGGTCTGGGATAGGTCTGGGATTTGCCCTCATCAGGCTCATACTTTCGCGTTTTTCACATACTTGTTGAACAGATCCTGGGTTTTTTCTGGTTTGGATCACGTAGTAGTGTGGTACCACACTGAAACAGACCATTAAACCAGGTTTCGATCAATATTTTTGAGGGCAACGCATGTTAGGTCTAGGTAAGGCCTGGGATTTGCCCTCATCAGGGTCATACTTTCGCATTTTTAACATACATGTTGACCTGATCGAGGGTTCTTAATGCTTTGGATCACGTAGTAAAGTGATACCACCCTGGAACAGTCCATTAAACCTGGTTTGGATCAATATTTTAGAGGATAACGCATGTTAGGTTTGGGTTAGGTCTAGGATTTGCCCTCATCAGGCTCATACATTCGCATATTTCTCATACTTCATGGCTAGATCCTGGGCTGTTTCTGGATTGTATCACGTAGTAATGTGGTACCACGCTGAAACAGTCAATTCAACCTGGTTTCGATCAATATTTTAGAGGATAACGCATGTTAGGTCTGGGATAGGTCTGGGATTCACCCTCATCAGGCTCGTACTTTCGCGTTTTTCACATACTTGTTGAACTGATCCTGGGTTTTTTCTGGTTTGGATCACGTATTAATGTGGTACCACACTGAGACAGTCGATTAAACCCGGTTTCGATCAATATTTTAGAGGATAACGCAAGTTAAGTCTGGGATAGGTCTGGGATTTGACCTCATCAGACTCATACTTTCGCACACTTCACATACTCGTTGAACAGATCCTGGGTTATTTTCTGGTTTGGATCACATAGTAATGTGGTACCACACTGAAACAGCAGATTAAACCAGGTTTCGATCAATATTTTAGAGGATAACGCATGTTAGGTCTAGGTTAGGTCTGGGATTTTCAGTCATCAGACTCATACTTTCGCATTCATCACATACTTGTTGAACGGATCCTGGGTTTTTTCTGGTTTGGATCACGTAGCAATGTGGGACCACACCGAAACAATCAATTAAACCTGGTTTTGATCAATATTTTAGAGAATAATTCATGTTAGGTCTAGGTTAGGTCTGGAGTTTGCTCTCATCAGGCTCATTCTTTCGCAGTTTTAACATACATGTTGACGTGATCGAGGGTTTTTTCTGCTTTGGATCACGTAGTAAAGTGGTACCACACTGAAACAGTCCATTAAACCTGGTTTCGATCATTATTTTAGAGGATAACGCAAGTTAGGTCTGTGATAGGTCTGGGATTAGCCCTCATCAGACTCATACTTTCGCATTCTTCACATACTTGTTGAACGGATCCTGGGTTTTTTCCGGTTTGGGTCAAGTAGTAGTGTGGTACCACACTGAAACAGTCGATTAAACCTGGTTTCGATCAATATTTTTGAGGATAACGCATGTTAGGTCTAGGTTAGGCCTGGGATTTTCACGCATCAGACTCATACTTTCGCATTCTTCACATACTTGTTGAACGGATCCTGGGTTTTTACTGGTTTGGATCACGTTGTAATGTGGTACCACACTGAAACATTCAATTAAACCTGGTTTCGATCAATATTTTAGAGGATAACGCAAGTTTGGTCTGGGATAGGTCTGGGATTTGCCCTCATCAGGCTCATACTTTCGCGTTTTTCACATACTTGTTGAACAGATCCTGGGGTTTTTCTTGTTTGGATCACGTAGTAATGTGGTACCGCACTGAAACAGTCGATTAAACCTCGTTTCGATCAATATTTTAGAGGATAACGCAAGTTTGGTCTGGGATAGGTCTGGGATTTGCCCTCATCAGGCTCATACTTTCGCGATTTTCACATACTCGTTGACAAGATCCTGGGTTTTTTTCTGGTTTGGATCACGTAGTAATGTGGTACCATACTGAAACAGTCGATTAAACCTGGTTTCGATTAATATTTTTGAGGATAACGCAGGTTAGGTCTGGGATAGGTCTGGGATTTGCCCTCATCAGGCTCATACTTTCGCAGTTTTAACATGCATGTTGACCTGATCGAGGGTTTTTTCTGCTTTGGATCACGTAGTAAAGTGGTACCACACTAAAACAGTCAATTAAACCTGGTTTCGATCAATATTTTAGAGGATAACGCAAGTTAGGTCTGGGATAGGTCTGGGATTTGCCCTCATCAGACTCATACATTCGCATACTTCACATACTTGTTGAACAGATCCTGGGTTTTTTTCTGGTTTGGATCACGTAGTAATGTGGTACCACACTGAAACATTCAAGTAAACCAGGTCTTGATAAATATTCTAGATGATAACACATGTTAGGTCTGGGTTAGGTCTAGGATTTGCCCTCATCAGGCTCATACTTTCGCATATTTCTCATACTTCATGGCTAGATCCTGGGCTATTTCTGGATTGGATCACGTAGTAATGTGGTACCACACTGAAACAGTCAATTAAACCTGGTTTCGATCAATATTTTAGAGGACAATGCAAGTTAGGTCTGGGATAGGTCTGGGATTTGCCCACATCAGGGTCATACTTTCGCATTTTTCACATACTTGTTGAACAGATCCTGGGTTTTTTCTGGTTTGGATCGCGCAGTAATGTGGTACCACACTGAAACAGCCCACTAAACCTGGTTTCGATCAATATTTTAGAGGATAACGAAAGTTATGTCTAGGTTTGGCCTGGGATTTGCTCTCATCAGACTCATGCTTTCGCATTTTTCACATACTTGTTGAACAGATCCTGGGTTTTTTCTGGTATGGATCACGCAGTAATGTGGTACCACCCTGAAACATTCAGTTAAACCTGGTCTTGATAAATATTTTTGAGGATAACGCATGTTAGGTCTGGGTTAGGTCTAGGATTTGCCCTCATCAGGCTCATACTTTCGCACATTTCTTATACTTCATGGATAGATCCTGGGCTATTTCTGGATTGGATCACGTAGTAATGTGGTACCACACTGAAACAGTCCACTAAACCTGGTTTGGATCAATATTTTAGAGGATAATGCATGTTAGGGCTAGGTTAGCCCTGAGATTTTCACTCATCAGACTCATACTTTCGCATTCTTCAGATACTTGTTGAACGGATCCTGGGTTTTTTCTGGTATGGTTCACGTAGTAATGTGGTACCACACTGGAACAGTCGATTAAACCAGGTTTCGATCAATATTCTTGAGGATAACGCATGTTAGGTCTAGGTAAGGCCGAGGATTTTCACTCATCACACTCATTCTTTCGCATTCTTCACATACCTGTTGAACGGATCCTGGGCTTTTTCTGGATTGCATCACGTAGTAATGAAGTACAACACTGAAACAGGCAATTAAACCTGGTTTCGATCAATATTTTAGAGGATAACGCAAGTTAGGTACTAGGTTAGGCCTGGGATTTGCCCTCATCAGGGTCATACTTTCGCAGTTCTAACATACATGTTGACCTGATCCTGGGTTTTTTCTGCTTTGGATCACGTAGTAAAGTGGTACCACACTGAAACATTCAAATAAACCTGGTTTGGATCAATATTTTAGAGAATAATTCATGCTAGGTCTAGGTTAGGCCTGGGATTTGCCCTCATCAGGGTCATACTTTCGCAGTTCTAACATACATGTTGACCTGATCGAGGGTTTTTTCTGCTTTGGATCACGTAGTAAAGTGGTTCCACACTAAAACAGTCCACTAAACCTGGTTTGGATCAATATTTTAGAGGATAATGCATGTTAGGGCTAGGTTAGCCCTGGGATTTTCACTCATCAGACTCATTCTTTCGGATTCTTCACATACCTGTTGAACGGATCCTGGGTTTTTTCTGGTTTGGATCACGTAGTAACGTGGGACCACACTGAAGCAATCAATTAAACCTGGTCTTGATAAATATTTTAGATGATAACGCATGTTAGGTCTGGGTTAGGTCTAGGATTTGCCTTCATCAGGCTCATACTTTCGCATATTTCTCATACTTCATGGCTAGATCCTGGCTATTTCTGGATTGTATCACGTAGTAATGTGGTACCACGCTGAAACAGTCAATTAAACCTGATTTCGATCAATATTTTAGAGGATAACGCAAGTTAGGTCTGGGATAGGTCTGGGATTTGCCCTCGTCAGGCTCATTCTTTCGCTTATTTCTCATACTTGATGGCTAGATCCTGACCTTTTTCCGGATTGCATCACGTAGTAATGAAGTACAACACTGAAACAGTCAATTCAACCTGGTTTCCATCAATATTTTAGAGGACAACGCATGTTAGGTCTAGGTTAGGCCTGGGATTTGCCCTCATCAGGGTCATACTATCGCAGTTTTAACATACATGTTGACGTGATCGAGGGTTTTTTCTGCTTTGGATCACGTAGTAAAGTGGTACCACACTGAAACAGTCCATTAAACCTGGTTTGGATCAATATTTTAGAGGATAACGCATGTTAGGTCTAGGTTAGCCCTGGGATTTTCACTCATCAGTCTCATACTTTCGCATTCTTCACATACTTGTTGAACGGATCCTGGGTTTTTTCTGGTTTGGTTCACGTAGTAATGTGGTACCACACTGGAACATTCAATTAAACCTGGTCTAGATAAATATTTTAGAGGATAACGCATGTTAGGTCTGGGTTAGGTCTAGGATTTGCCCCCATCAGGCTCACACTTTCGCATATTTCTCATACTTCATGGCTGGATCCTGGGCTATTTCTGGATTGGATCAGGTAGTAATGTGGTACCACACTGAAACAGTCAATTAAACCTGGTCTTGATAAATATTTTAGAGGATAAAGCATGTTAGGTCTGCGTTAGGTCTAGGATTTGCCCTCGTCAGGCTCATACTTTCGCATATATCTCATACTTCATGGCTAGATCCTGGGCTGTTTCTGGATTGTATCACGTAGTAATGTGGTACCACGCTGAAACAGTCCACTAAACCTGGTTTGGATCAATATTTTAGAGGATAACGCATGTTAGGTCTGGGATAGGTCTGGGATTTGCCCTCATCAGGCTCATACTTTCGCGTTTTTCTCATACTTGTTGAACAGATCCTGGGTTTTTTCCGGTTTGGGTCACGTAGTAGTGTGGTACCACACTGAAACAGTCGATTAAACCTGGTTTCGATCAATATTTTTGAGGGCAACGCATGTTAGGTCTAGGTTAGGCCGGGGATTTTCACTCATCAGACTCATACTTTCGCATTCTTCACATACTTGTTGAACGGATCGTGGGTTTTTTCTGGTTTGGATCACGTAGTTATTGCGGGACCACACTGAAGCAATCAATGAAACCTGGTCATGATAACTATTTTAGAGGATAACGCATGTTAGGTTTGGGTTAGGTCTAGGATTTGGCCTCATCGGGCTCATACTTTCGCATATTTCTCATACTTCATGGCTAGATCCTGGGCTGCTTCTGGATTGTATCACGTAGTAATGTGGTACCACGCTGAAACAGTCAATTAAGCCTGGTTTCCATCAATATCTTAGAGGACAACGCAAGTTAGGTCTGGGATAGGTCTGGGATTTGCCCTCATCAGGCTCATACTTTCGCGTTTTTCACATACTTGTTGAACAGATCCTGGGTTTTTTCTGGTTTGGATCACGTAGTAGTGTGGTACCACACTGAAACAGACCATTAAACCAGGTTTCGATCAATATTTTTGAGGGCAACGCATGTTAGGTCTAGGTAAGGCCTGGGATTTGCCCTCATCAGGGTCATACTTTCGCATTTTTAACATACATGTTGACCTGATCGAGGGTTCTTAATGCTTTGGATCACGTAGTAAAGTGATACCACCCTGGAACAGTCCATTAAACCTGGTTTGGATCAATATTTTAGAGGATAACGCATGTTAGGTTTGGGTTAGGTCTAGGATTTGCCCTCATCAGGCTCATACATTCGCATATTTCTCATACTTCATGGCTAGATCCTGGGCTGTTTCTGGATTGTATCACGTAGTAATGTGGTACCACGCTGAAACAGTCAATTCAACCTGGTTTCGATCAATATTTTAGAGGATAACGCATGTTAGGTCTGGGATAGGTCTGGGATTCACCCTCATCAGGCTCGTACTTTCGCGTTTTTCACATACTTGTTCAACTGATCCTGGGTTTTTTCTGGTTTGGATCACGTATTAATGTGGTACCACACTGAGACAGTCGAATAAACCCGGTTTCGATCAATATTTTAGAGGATAACGCAAGTTAAGTCTGGGATAGGTCTGGGATTTGACCTCATCAGACTCATACTTTCGCACACTTCACATACTCGTTGAACAGATCCTGGGTTATTTTCTGGTTTGGATCACATAGTAATGTGGTACCACACTGAAACAGCAGATTAAACCAGGTTTCGATCAATATTTTTGAGGATAACGCGTGTTAGGTCTAGGTTAGGCCTGGGATTTTCACTCATCAGACTCATACTTTCGCATTCTTCAAATACTTCTTGAACGGATCCTGGGTTTTTTCTGGTTTGGATCACGTAGTAATGTGGGACCACACTGAAACAGTCAATTAAACCTGGATTCGATCAATATTTTAGAGAATAATTCATGTTTGGTCTAGGTTAGGTCTGGGATTTGCTCTCATCAGGCTCATTCTTTCGCATATTTCTCATAGTTGATGGCTAGATCCTGGGCTTTTTCTGGATTGCATCACGTAGTAATGTTGTACAACACTGAAACAGTCAATTAAACCTGGTTTCCATCAATATCTTAGAGGACAACGCAAGTTAGGTCTGGGATAGGTCTGGGATTCGCCCACATCAGGTTCATACTTTCGCGTTTTTCACATACTTGTTGAACTGATCCTGGGTTTTTTCTGGTTTGGATCACGTAGCAATGTGGTACCACACTGAAACAGTCGATTAAACCTGGTTTCGATCACTATTTTAGAGGATAACGCAAGTTAGGTCTGGGATAGGTCTGGGATTAGCCCTCATCAGACTCATACTTTCGCATATTTCTCATACTTCATGGCTAGATCCTTGGCTCTTTCTGGATTGGATCACGTAGTAATGTGGTACCACACTGAAACAGTCGATTGAACCTGGTTTTGATCAATATTTTAGAGAATAATTCATGTTAGGTCTAGGTTAGGTCTGGAGTTTGCTCTCATCAGGCTCATTCTTTCGCAGTTTTAACATACATGTTGACGTGATCGAGGGTTTTTTCTGCTTTGGATCACGTAGTAAAGTGGTACCACACTGAAACAGTCCATTAAACTTGGTTTCCATCAATATTTTAGAGGACAACGCATGTTAGGTCTAGGTAAGGCCTGGGATTTGCCCTCATCAGGGTCATACTTTCGCATTTTTAACATGCATGTTGACCTCATCGAGGGTTTTTTCTGCTTTGGATCACGTAGCAAAGTGCTACCACAACTAAAACTGTCAATTGAACCTGGTTTCGATCATTATTTTAGTGGATAACGCAAGTTAGGTCTGGGATAGGACTGGGATTAGCCCTCATCAGACTCATACTTTCGCATTCTTCACATACTTGTTGAACGGATCCTGGGTTTTTTCTGGTTTGGATCACGTAGTAATGTGGGACCACACTGAAACAGTCGATTAAACCTGGTTTCGATCAATATTTTAGAGGATAACGCAAGTTAGGTCTGGGATAGGTCTGGGATTCGCCCTCATCAGGCTCATACTTTCGCAGTTCTAACATACATGTTGACCTGATCGAGTGTTTTTTCTGCTTTGGATCATGTAGTAAAGTGGTACCACACTGAAACAGTCCATTAAACCTGGTTTGGATCAATATTTTAGAGGATAACGCATGTTAGGTCTAGGTTAGGTCTGGGATTTTCACTCATCAGACTCATACTTTCGCATTCTTCACATACTTGTTGAACGGATCCTGGGTTTTTTCTGGTTTGGATCACGTAGTAATGTGGGACCACACTGAAACAGTCGATTAAACCTGGTCTTGATAAATATTTTAGAGGACAACGCATGTTAGGTCTGGGTTAGGTCTAGGATTTGCCCTCATCAGGCTCATACTTTCGCACATTTCTTATACTTCATGGATAGATCCTGGGCTATTTTCTAGTTTGGATCACATAGTAATGTGGTACCACACTGAAACAGTCGATTAAACCAGGTTTCGATCATTATTCTTGAGGATAACGCATGTTAGGTCTAGGTAAGGCCTGGGATTTTCACGCATCAGACTCATACTTTCGCGTTTTTCACATACTTGTTGAACAGATCCTGGGTTTTTTCTGGTTTGGATCACGTAGTAATGTGGGACCACACTGAAACAGTCGATTAAACCTGGTTTCGATCAATATTTTAGAGGATAACGCAAGTTTGGTCTGGGATAGGTCTGGGATTTGCCCACATCAGGGTCATACTTTCGCATTTTTCACATACTTGTTGATCAGATCCTGGGTTTTTTCTGGTATGGATCACGCAGTAATGTGGTACCACCCTGAAACATTCAGTTAAACCTGGTCTTGATAAATATTTTTGAGGATAACGCATGTTAGGTCTGGGTTAGGTCTAGGATTTGCCCTCATCAGGCTCATACTTTCGCACATTTCTTATACTTCATGGATAGATCCTGGGCTATTTTCTAGTTTGGATCACATAGTAATGTGGTACCACACTGAAACAGTCGATTAAACCAGGTTTCGATCAATATTCTTGAGGATAACGCATGTTAGGTCTAGGTAAGGCCTGGGATTTTCACGCATCAGACTCATACTTTCGCGTTTTTCACATACTTGTTGAACAGATCCTGGGTTTTTTCTGGTTTGGATCACGTAGTAATGTGGGACCACACTGAAACAGTCGATTAAACCTGGTTTCGATCAATATTTTAGAGGATAACGCAAGTTTGGTCTGGGATAGGTCTGGGATTTGCCCTCATCAGGCTCATACTTTCGCGTTTTTCACATACTTGTTGAACAGATCCTGGGGTTTTTCTTGTTTGGATCACGTAGTAATGTGGTACCGCACTGAAACAGTCGATTAAACCTCGTTTCGATCAATATTTTAGAGGATAACGCAAGTTTGGTCTGGGATAGGTCTGGGATTTGCCCTCATCAGGCTCATACTTTCGCGATTTTCACATACTCGTTGACAAGATCCTGGGTTTTTTTCTGGTTTGGATCACGTAGTAATGTGGTACCATACTGAAACAGTCGATTAAACCTGGTTTCGATTAATATTTTTGAGGATAACGCATGTTAGGTCTGGGATAGGTCTGGGATTTGCCCTCATCAGGCTCATACTTTCGCAGTTTTAACATGCATGTTGACCTGATCGAGGGTTTTTTCTGCTTTGGATCACGTAGTAAAGTGGTACCACACTAAAACAGTCAATTAAACCTGGTTTCGATCAATATTTTAGAGGATAACGCAAGTTAGGTCTGGGATAGGTCTGGGATTTGCCCTCATCAGACTCATACTTTCGCATACTTCACATACTTGTTGAACAGATCCTGGGTTTTTTTCTGGTTTGGATCACGTAGTAATGTGGTACCACACTGAAACATTCAAGTAAACCAGGTCTTGATAAATATTCTAGATGATAACACATGTTAGGTCTGGGTTAGGTCTAGGATTTGCCCTCATCAGGCTCATACTTTCGCATATTTCTCATACTTCATGGCTAGATCCTGGGCTATTTCTGGATTGGATCACGTAGTAATGTGGTACCACACTGAAACAGTCAATTAAACCTGGTTTCGATCAATATTTTAGAGGACAATGCAAGTTAGGTCTGGGATAGGTCTGGGATTTGCCCACATCAGGGTCATACTTTCGCATTTTTCACATACTTGTTGAACAGATCCTGGGTTTTTTCTGGTTTGGATCGCGCAGTAATGTGGTACCACACTGAAACAGCCCACTAAACCTGGTTTCGATCAATATTTTAGGGGATAACGAAAGTTATGTCTAGGTTTGGCCTGGGATTTGCTCTCATCAGACTCATGCTTTCGCATTTTTCACATACTTGTTGAACAGATTCTGGGTTTTTTCTGGTATGGATCACGCAGTAATGTGGTACCACACAGAAACAGTCGATTAAACCAGGTTTCGATCAATATTCTTGAGGATAACGCATGTTAGGTCTAGGTAAGGCCTGGGATTTTCACTCATCACACTCATTCTTTCGCATTCTTCACATACCTGTTGAACGGATCCTGGGCTTTTTCTGGATTGCATCACGTGGTAATAAAGTACAACACTGAAACAGACAATTAAACCTGGTTTCGATCAATATTTTTGAGGATAACGCATGTTATGTCTGGGATAGGTCTGGGATTTGCCCTCATCAGACTCATACTTTCGCATACTTCACATACTTGTTGAACAGATCCTGGGTTTTTTTCTGGTTTGGATCACGTAGTAATGTGGTACCACACTGAAACAGTCCACTAAACCTGGTTTGGATCAATATTTTAGAGGATAATGCATGTTAGGGCTAGGTTAGCCCTGAGATTTTCACTCATCAGACTCATACTTTCGCATTCTTCAGATACTTGTTGAACGGATCCTGGGTTTTTTCTGGTATGGTTCACGTAGTAATGTGGTACCACACTGGAACAGTCGATTAAACCAGGTTTCGATCAATATTCTTGAGGATAACGCATGTTAGGTCTAGGTAAGGCCGAGGATTTTCACTCATCACACTCATTCTTTCGCATTCTTCACATACCTGTTGAACGGATCCTGGGCTTTTTCTGGATTGCATCACGTAGTAATGAAGTACAACACTGAAACAGACAATTAAACCTGGTTTCGATCAATATTTTAGAGGATAACGCAAGTTAGGTACTAGGTTAGGCCAGGGATTTGCCCTCATCAGGGTCATACTTTCGCAGTTCTAACATACATGTTGACCTGATCCTGGGTTTTTTCTGCTTTGGATCACGTAGTAAAGTGGTACCACACTGAAACATTCAAATAAACCTGGTTTGGATCAATATTTTAGAGAATAATTCATGCTAGGTCTAGGTTAGGCCTGGGATTTGCCCTCATCAGGGTCATACTTTCGCAGTTCTAACATACATGTTGACCTGATCGAGGGTTTTTTCTGCTTTGGATCACGTAGTATAGTGGTTCCACACTAAAACAGTCCACTAAACCTGGTTTGGATCAATATTTTAGAGGATAATGCATGTTAGGGCTAGGTTAGCCCTGGGATTTTCACTCATCAGACTCATTCTTTCGGATTCTTCACATACCTGTTGAACGGATCCTGGGTTTTTTCTGGTTTGGATCACGTAGTAACGTGGGACCACACTGAAGCAATCAATTAAACCTGGTCTTGATAAATATTTTAGAGGATAACGCATGTTAGGTCTGGGTTAGGTCTAGGATTTGCTCTCGTCAGGCTCATACTTTCGCATATTTCTCATACTTGATGGCTAGATCCTGGGCTTTTTCTGGATTGGATCACGTAGTAATGAAGTACAACACTGAAACAGTCAATTAAACCTGGTTTCCATCAATATCTTAGAGGACAACGCAAGTTAGGTCTGGGATAGGTCTGGGATTTGCCCTCATCAGACTCATACGTTCGCATTCTTCACATACTTGTTGAACGGATCCTGGGTTTTTTCTGGTCTCGATCACGTAGTAATGTGGTACCACACTGAAAAATTCAAATAAACCAGGTCTTGATAAATATTTTAGATGATAACGCATGTTAGGTCTGGGTTAGGTCTAGGATTTGCCTTCATCAGGCTCATACTTTCGCATATTTCTCATACTTCATGGCTAGATCCTGGCTATTTCTGGATTGGATCACGTAGTAATGTGGTACCACACTGAAACAGTCAATTAAACCTGGTTTCGATCAATATTTTAGAGGACAATGCAAGTTAGGTCTGGGATAGGTCTGGGATTTGCCCACATCAGGGTCATACTTTTGCATTTTTCACATACTTGTTGAACAGATCCTGGGTTTTTTCTGGTTTGGATCGCGCAGTAATGTGGTACCACACTGAAACAGCCCACTAAACCTAGTTTCGATCAATATTCTAGAGGATAACGAAAGTTATGTCTAGGTTAGGCCTGGGATTTGCTCTCATCAGACTCATGCTTTCGCATTTTTCACATACTTGTTGAACAGATCCTGGGTTTTTTCTGGTATGGATCACGCAGTAATGTGGTACCACCCTGAAACATTCAGTTAAACCTGGTCTTGATAAATATTTTTGAGGATAACGCATGTTAGGTCTGGGTTAGGTCTAGGATTTGCCCTCATCAGGCTCATACTTTCGCACATTTCTTATACTTCATGGATAGATCCTGGGCTATTTTCTGGTTCGGATCACATAGTAATGTGGTATCACACTGAAACAGTCGATTAAACCAGGTTTCGATCAATATTCTTGAGGATAACGCATGTTAGGTCTAGGTAAGGCCTGGGATTTTCACTCATCAGACTCATTCTTTCGCATTCTTCACATATCTGTTGGACGGATCCTGGGTTTTTTCTGGTTTGGATCACGTAGTAATGAGGGACCACACTGAAGCAATCAATTAAACCTGGTCTTGGTAAATATTTTAGAGGATAACGCATGTTAGGTCTGGGTTAGGTCTAGGATTTGCTCTCGTCAGGCTCATACTTTCGCATATTTCTCATACTTCATGGCTAGAACCTGGGCTTTTTCTGGATTGTATCACGTAGTAATGTGGTACCACGCTGAAACAGTCAATTAAACCTGGTTTCGATCAATATTTTTGAGGATAACGCATGTTAGGTCTAGGTTAGGCCTGGGATTTTCACGCATCAGACACATGCTTTCGCATTCTTCACATACTTGTTGAACGGATCCTGGGTTTTTTGTGGATTGCATCACGTAGTAATGAAGTACAACACTGAAACAGTCAATTAAACCTGGTTTCCATCAATATTTTACAGGACAACGCATGTTAGGTCTAGGTTAGGCCTGGGATTTGCCCTCATCAGGGTCATACTTTCGCAGTTTTAACATACATGTTGACCTGATCGAGGGTTTTTTCCGCTTTGGATCACGTAGTAAAGTGGTACCACACTGAAGCAGTCCATTAAACCCGGTTTGGATCAATATTTTAGAGGATAACGCATGTTAGGTTTGGGTTAGGTCTAGGATTTGCCCTCATCAGGCTCATACTTTCGCATATTTCTCATACTTCATGGCTAGATCCTGGGCTTTTTCTGGATTGCATCACGTAGTAATGAAGTACAACACTGAAACAGTCAATTAAACCTGGTTTCCATCAATATTTTAGAGGACAACGCATGTTAGGTCTAGGTTAGGCCTGGGATTTGCCCTCATCAGGGTCATACTTTCGCAGTTTTAACATACATGTTGACCTGATCGAGGGTTTTTTCTGCTTTGGATCACGTAGTAAAGAGGTACCACACTAAAACAGTCAATTAAACCTGGTTTCGATCAATATTTTAGAGGATAACGCAAGTTAGGCCTGGGATAGGTCTAGGATTTGCCTTCATCAGGCTCATTCTTTCGCATATTTCTCATACTTGATGGCTAGATCCTGGGCTTTTTCTGGATTGCATCACGTAGTATTGTGGTACCACACTGAAACAGTCGATTAAACCAGGTTTCGATCAATTTTTTTGAGGATAACGCATGTTAGGTCTAGGTTAGTCCTGGGATTTTCACTCATCAGACTCATACTTTCGCATTCTTCACATACTTGTTGAACGGATCTTGGGTTTTTTCTGGTGTGGATCACGTAGTAATGTGGTACCACACTGATACAATCAATTAAACCTGGTCTTGATAAATATTTTAGAGGATAACGCATGTTAGGTCTGGGTTAGGTCTAGGATTTGCCCTCATCAGGCTCATACTTTCGCATATTTCTCATACTTCATGGCTGGATCCTGGACAATTACTGGTTTGGATCACGTAGTAATGTGGTACCACACTGAAACAGTCAATTAAACCTGGTTTCGATAAATATTTTAGAGAACAATTCATGTTAGGTCTAGGTTAGGCCTGGGATTTGCCCTCATCAGGGTCATACTTTCGCAGTTTTAACATACATGTTGACCTGATCGAGGGTTTTTTCTGCTTTGGATCACGTAGTAAAGAGGTACCACACTAAAACAGTCAATTAAACCTGGTTTCGATCAATATTTTAGAGGATAACGCAAGTTAGGCCTGGGATAGGTCTAGGATTTGCCTTCATCAGGCTCATTCTTTCGCATATTTCTCATACTTGATGGCTAGATCCTGGGCTTTTTCTGGATTGCATCACGTAGTATTGTGGTACCACACTGAAACAGTCGATTAAACCAGGTTTCGATCAATTTTTTTGAGGATAACGCATGTTAGGTCTAGGTTAGGCCTGGGATTTTCACTCATCAGACTCATACTTTCGCATTCTTCACATACTTGTTGAACGGATCTTGGGTTTTTTCTGGTGTGGATCACGTAGTAATGTGGTACCACACTGATACAATCAATTAAACCTGGTCTTGATAAATATTTTAGAGGATAACGCATGTTAGGTCTGGGTTAGGTCTAGGATTTGCCCTCATCAGGCTCATACTTTCGCATATTTCTCATACTTCATGGCTGGATCCTGGACAATTACTGGTTTGGATCACGTAGTAATGTGGTACCACACTGAAACAGTCAATTAAACCTGGTTTCGATAAATATTTTAGAGAACAATTCATGTTAGGTCTAGGTTAGGCCTGGGATTTGCCCTCATCAGGGTCATACTTTCGCAGTTTTAACATACATGTTGACCTGATCGAGGGTTTTTTCTGCTTTGGATCACGTAGTAAAGAGGTACCACACTAAAACAGTCAATTAAACCTGGTTTCGATCAATATTTTAGAGGATAACGCAAGTTAGGCCTGGGATAGGTCTAGGATTTGCCTTCATCAGGCTCATTCTTTCGCATATTTCTCATACTTGATGGCTAGATCCTGGGCTTTTTCTGGATTGCATCACGTAGTATTGTGGTACCACACTGAAACAGTCGATTAAACCAGGTTTCGATCAATTTTTTTGAGGATAACGCATGTTAGGTCTAGGTTAGGCCTGGGATTTTCACTCATCAGACTCATACTTTCGCATTCTTCACATACTTGTTGAACGGATCTTGGGTTTTTTCTGGTGTGGATCACGTAGTAATGTGGTACCACACTGATACAATCAATTAAACCTGGTCTTGATAAATATTTTAGAGGATAATGCATGTTAGGTCTAGGTTAGCCCTGAGATTTTCACTCATCAGACACATTCTTTCGCATTCTTCACATACCTGTTGAACGGATCCTGGGTTTTTTCTGGTTTGGATCACGTAGTAATGTGGGACCACACTGAAGCAATCAATTAAACCTGGTCTTGATAAATATTTTTGAGGATAACGCATGTTAGGTCTGGGTTAGGTCTGGGATTTGCCCTCATCACGCTCATACTTTCGCATATTTCTCATACTTCATGGCTAGATCCTGGCCTATTTCTGGATTGGATCACGTAGTAATGTGGTACCACACTGAAACAGCCCACTAAACCTGGTTCCGATCAATATTTTAGAGGATAACGAAAGTTATGTCTAGGTTAGGCCTGGGATTTGCTCTCATCAGACTCATGCTTTCGCATTTTTAACATACTTGTGGAACAGATCCTGGGTTTTTTCTGGTATGGATCACGTAGTAATGTGGTACCACACTGAAACATTCAGTTAAACCTGGTCTTGATAAATATTTTTGAGGATAACGCATGTTAGGTCTGGGTTAGGTCTAGGATTTGCCCTCATCAGGCTCATACTTTCGCATATTTCTTATACTTCATGGATAGATCCTGGGCTATTTTCTGGTTTGGATCACATAGTAATGTGGTACCACACTGAAACAGTCGATTAAACCAGGTTTCGATCAATATTCTTGAGGATAACGCGTGTTAGGTTTAGGTAAGGCCTGGGATTTTCACTCATCAGACTCATTCTTTCGCATTCTTCACATACCTGTTGAACGGATCCTGGGTTTTTTCTGGATGGATCACGTAGTAATGTGGGACCACACTGAAGCAATCAATTAAACCTGGTCTTGATAAATATTTTAGAGGATAACGCATGTTAGGTCTGGGTTAGGTCCTGGATTTGCTCTCGTCAGGCTCATATTTTCGCATATTTCTCATACTTGATGGCTAGATCCTGGGCTTTTTCTGGATTGCATCACGCAGTAATGAAGTACAACACTGAAATAGTCAATTAAACCTGGTTTCCATCAATATCTTAGAGGACAACGCAAGTTAGGTCTGCGATAGGTCTGGGATTTGCCCACATCAGACTCATACGTTCGCGTTTTTCACATACTTGTTGAACGGATCCTGGGTTTTTTCTGGTTTGGATCACGTAGTAATGTGGTACCACACTGAAACAGTCCACTAAACCTGGTTTGGATCAATATTTTAGAGGATAATGCATGTTAGGGCTAGGTTAGCCCTGAGATTTTCACTCATCAGACTCATACTTTCGCATTCTTCAGATACTTGTTGAACGGATCCTGGGTTTTTTCTGGTATGGTTCACGTAGTAATGTGGTACCACACTGAAACAGCCCACTAAACCTGGTTTCGATCAATATTTTAGAGGATAACGAAAGTTATGTCTAGGTTAGGCCTGGGATTTGCTCTCATCAGACTCATGCTTTCGCATTTTTCACATACTTGTTGAACAGATCCTGGGTTTTTTCTGGTATGGATCACGCAGTAATGTGGTACCACACTGAAACATTCAGTTAAACCTGGTCTTGATAAATATTTTTGAGGATAACGCATGTTAGGTCTGGGTTAGGTCTAGGATTTGCCCTCATCAGGCTCATACTTTCGCATATTTCTTATACTTCATGGATAGATCCTGGGCTATTTTCTGGTTTCGGATCACATAGTAATGTGGTACCACACTGAAACAGTCCACTAAACCTGGTGTTACGAGCCAGGGCCATGCAGCGCGCGTGGCCTGCGAGTGCGAGAAAGAATATGGAATATGGTATCAATTTGTTAGTTAGGTACACGGACGAACCCGATGCGAAATCGGGGAGCCGCTAGGATAGTTGATAACGAGGACGAACGTGATGCGAAATCAGGGAGCCTCTGGGATGGAGTCACGTACGGACGAACCTGGTGCGAAACCAGGGAGCCGTAGGAGGGTGAGACGTCGTGAACGAACCCGATGCGAAATCGGGGAGTCACTAGGATTGTTGATAACGACGCAGACGAACCCAATTCGAAATCGGGGAGCTGCTAGGAGATTGGAAGAAACGCAGACGAACTCAATGCGAAATCGAGGAGCTGCTGGGAGGTTGGATAAATCACAGACGAACCTGATGCGAAATCAGGGAGCTGTAGGATGCGGACGAACCTGATGCGAAATCAGGGAGCCGCTAGGATGGTAATAGATTGCGTGGACGAACTCGATGCGTAATCGAGGAGCCACTAGGTTGTAAGAGGTTGTATTTGGATTTGGGGATGTGTTAATTGACCTCGTAACTGTGAATTATTAAATATAATATAACCCGAGCGGTAAGGTTATATTATTATGGGAACGTTTAACTAATAATAATCGCTTTATATAATTGTGGGTTAAAGAAGTTGGGTAACTCTGATTTGATAATAAAAGTAGATATATTCTTAAATCAACAAATAAAATACAATTGTTTCGTGTATCTTATGTCGCGATCAAAGAATGAGTATATTTACCTAAAATGACCTTGCACGGTGTTGACGCACTGGCGATGCGGGGGTATGTCAGTTGGAAATAAAGGCCGCAATAGAATTTATGCCGGTTCACGGATTCTATATGGTTTGATACTAAAGGGTACGGTAGCCCGATCTCGCAAGATACAACTGACTATCAAATCGTATACGCGTGACAAGAGACGTGACGTTGACTCTAACGTGACGGTACGATTATGATTCCCCGAGTAATGAAATCACAGGGTTTATATACCAAAAAATCTGTGTGGGGCGGATTCAAAAGTACGTTAGAAATCACCGTGTGCACTATTCTCCGAATTGTATTAATTAACGGGCTGCTCTATTCCCCGAATTGTATTAATTAACGGGCTGCTGCATCGCGACGGAAGTGACCCCCATTTCAAAGGTTAGATAAGTAGCAGGGCGATTTCATAATGCACGCAAGTGACAAGAAAAATTTGAGGAACGAAACGTTCGACATACGTAACATCTCCCCCCCCCCCAAGATGAAACATCGCGTTATGCGTGATGCTTTCATATTAGACGGAAAGCGCCCTGTTACTTATTTACAAAAGAAAATAATAAAAGTCGCGAAAAGTAGAATAATTGAAAGCTAAATGTGTCGGGGTGTGTAGTATCATGTTGTGGTGTGTACTCATCGATACTGGTGCGTTGTGTTCTGGGTTTAAACCTTGGGCACGACGTAGCCCACCTCCAACCAGTGCTCGGCCACGTTCACAGGTGGCTGCCCCTGTAGTCGGTCCAGGTGGAGATCGGCAACGACTCCGTCTTCCGCGTTACCGATCCGGGATATTCGGCCTCTTCGATTGCTCAATGCGAGGACTGCAATCCTCGTCCTTGCGTTGAGCGGGGTTATGTTTCTGGGTTGGACCGTCTATCGTAATAATCTTTTGAACGAATTTTCGCTTTATTTAAATTCTCTGAAGTAATATTACGGATTTTAGTTATGTGTGAAATCAAGTCCTGTAAATAATCTCCATATGATTTTAATTTCTCTTTATCTGGGAAGGAACTGGGTTCTCGAGCTACTTTTCCAAAAATTAACTCGTATGGTGTGAAATTTGTTGCTTCGTGAACGGATGTGTTATATGAGAACATTGCAAAAGGAATTAATAAATCCCAATCTTCGTAATTATCCATGTAATGTTTGAGGTATTCAGTGAGCACGATGTGACTTCTTTCCAATGATCCATTAGTTTGTGGTCTGTATCCGGAAGTTGTTATTTGTTTGATTTTAAATATTTCTGCCAAATTCGTCATTAAATTTCCAATGAAACTAGTTCCTTTATCTGTTAATATTGCGCGAGGTGTACCGTAGATTGCGATAAAGTGTCGTGCGAAGGCATCTGCAATGGTCGCGGCTCGGATATTAGGTATTGCAACTGCCACGCAGTATTTCGTCAGATTGTCCTGTATGGTAAGAATATGTCTATTTCCATTAGGCGTGATTGGAAGAGGTCCCACGGTGTCCAGTGATATTTTGTCAAATGCATCCAGCGGTGTGTCGGTGATCAACATGGGTTGGCGAGTCTTTGCTCGAACTAATTTTTGTTCTTGGCAACTTTGGCATGTCCTGATGTACTCTTGAATTTCGTTGCGCATTTTTGGCCAATGGAATTTTGATCGAATGCGTTTGTACGTTTTTGTTATCCCTTTATGCCCTCCAATTAAACTATCATGGGCTTCGCGAATTATGTCCAATCTATCCGATTCAGACGGTGTGGTGATAGCGCAGCTGCATAGAGTAATTTGTTGATCTGTTTCGGTAAAAACTTCTTCCAATATTTTGTAAAATTTGTTAGCTGGTAATTTGTGTAAATCTCCTGTTACAGAGATTCGAAAGGAATTTATTTGATTTTGGTCCAGGGTATGTCTGAGAGTCTTTAACCCATGGGATACATCTTTTGCCGTAATATTGTCGTAAAAATTGTCAGAAATTACTATACTGAAGGTTTTAAACAATCCATTGTCTGAAGTCAATACGTGTCCCTTTTTCGGTTGCGCTGCCAAAAGATCCGGTTTATTAATTATTTCGGTGTCCAGTAATACTTTTCCTACGGTGGATATTAGGTTGCAATCTGCTGATATGAAGTGCGCGTAATGTCCGTTTTCCGCAGCGAGGGTGTTCGAAGAAACAGTTATTTTATAAGATTGTTTTGTCGCAGTGTATCGGTGCTCGTTTGCGTCGGTTAAAACATCTGTGTCGGATGCGTATGGTAGGTAAGGGTCAGGCGTGTGGTCAAAGGCGTCAGGTAGCCGTTCTGCACTTGCTTCGGTTGCAACCCTTGCAGGTGGATGAATTATGGCTGGTTGTAAAATTTCGTCTGTAACATGCGGTGTTACCTGTGGAGTACTGAATACATTTTTACGAGGATTTTCCATAATTGTATTTTCATTATTGGTAATTTCAAGTGGTTCTTCAAAGGACATTAGGTCATCGGGTAAATTGTTATCTTCCTCCGGTAGTGTGTTCCTTGTGGAGTTTGCTGCTGGCAGTAAGTTGTTTATGATTTCCTGAGATTCGTCTGGCAATGTTACTTCGTGCGATAAGCTGGGTAGAGTTCGGTGTCTAGCTATTATATTATCGGCGAGTGTTGAATTTTTCCATAAGAGGGGCCTTGTTCTTCGTCCGAGCTACTACTAGCCTCCCGGTATTTGGGTCGGTTTTCCCTATCACGACGTAACTGTTGTATACGGTGACCTATGAATTGCTTATCGGTAGTCGGTGGTACTTGAGCCCGGAAGTCGGGATCGTCCTTTGACTCCCGCGGAATGAGCGGTAGACAGACTGATGGAGGGTTGCGCGATAACGCGTCCGCGTTCATGTTCGTTTTTCCACACTTGTGGATAACCTGATACTCGTATTCCGAAAGTCGTAATTTCCATTTTATTAGCCTGGAGGTCGGGTCCTTAACTGAATGTAGCCAGACTAAGGGACGGTGATCTGTGACAAGGGTGAATTTTGTTCCATAAATATAGGGTCGGAAATACTTTACTGCGTAAACCATTGCGAGACATTCCTTCTCTGTTGCCGAATAATTCTTTTCAGGTTTATTAAGGCTTCGAGATGCATATGCTATCGGTAAATCCTTTCTTATTTCCCCCTGGCTAAGTACAGCTCCTATGGCGTATTCGGATGCGTCTGTAGTCACGGTGAAGGGTTTGGTGAAATCCGGATACTGCAATATAGGTTGTTGACAAAGTTCTTTACGTAATTGATTAAAACTTTGATCTTGTTCTTCTGTCCATTTAAATTTAATGCCCTTTCCTAGTAAATTGATCAATGGTTTTGACTTCACGGTGAAATCTGGTATAAATCTTCTGTAATATCCTGCTAAGCCCAAAAATTGTTGAATATTCTTCTGCGTTTTCGGTGTGGGAAAGTCTTGCACAGCTTTTAATTTTCTTGGATCCGGTCTTACCCCCTTTTCGGAAATTATATGTCCTAAATATGCAACTTCTTTGCGTAGAAATTCGCATTTGTCAGTTTGAAGGGTTAAGCCCTGTTCCCGAAGGCGGTTCAATAATTTTTTAACTTTGATATTATGTTCTTGCAATGATGAAGCGTAAACGACAATGTCGTCCAGGTAAACGAAGAGGTCTGTTCCTTGTAATCCGGTGAGAACTTGATCCATGAGGCGTTGAAATGTAGGTGGAGCGTTCTTTAAGCCAAAAGGCATTCTTGAAAATTCGTAATGTCCATGCGGTGTGGTGAATGCTGTTTTTTGCTTATCCCTTGGATTCATTTCTATCTGGTGAAATCCACTGGCGAGATCAAAAACGGAAAAATATTTTGCTCCTCCTAATCGGTCCAAAATTTCTGTGATTTGTGGTAATGGATATTTGTCGGAGATTGTCTTTTCGTTTAATGCGCGAAAGTCTATTACCATGCGCCAACGTTTGTTTCCCTGTGAGTCAGCTTTCTTCGGTACGATCCATAAAGGTGAGTTGTAGGGTGATTTTGACGGAGTAATTATGCCTTGTGATAATAATGCGCTAACCTGTTTTTGTATTTCGTCCTGATGCACAGGCGGATATCGATATTGTCTTGTGTTTACTGGTATTTCGTCTATGGTGTGAATCGAATGATTAAAATCGGCTGCTTTTCCTAATTTGTCTCCAAGCAGAAAAAATCGGTCTGGAAATTCTTTTATTAAATCAGTGACGGATGCTCGTTCTTCCCTGTTTAAATGATTGGTATTTAGTGTATTTACGAGTTTTTCTATCCTATCTTCGGTGGTCCTGAATTTTGTTGGCTGTTCTGCATATGAGCAAAGGTCTTCGTCCGATGTGCTTAGAAAATCGTACGGTTCTATTATCTGTGGTTCTATCTCTACGTCGAGGTCTTCGCTGCTGGTGTTCGTTGCTAAGACGTGACATTTTCCGTTGTTATTTGTTACAGCTGCTTCCCCTACGTACAGTTGATCGTGAGTTTTAATACGTGGTAAATATCCTTCCTTTACTGTCGGGTTTGCTATTTTTACCGCGATTTGTTGTATCGTACGAGCTTCGAGCCTGTGTTTAGTCGGAGTTTGCGAGTTTAAAGATGAAAACAAATCATTGCGGTTTGAAAAACGTAATGGTCTAATAGGTTTGTCCCTTAATACCATGGTCCCATGATAATAAGAAATTTCGGCACCCTCTTGCATTAAAAATGGGCTTCCGATGAGACCATCAGCGTCTATTGCAAGAGTTCTTACTATATAGAAAAATGCGGGTGTATCGTGAATATGGAGAATTGTGGTTCCTAACGTGTAAATTGGAGTTGTGGTTAATCCTGTTATTTCTATTTCTTCGCGAGAATTTATTATTGCTTTTGTTCCTAAAACATCGAGACGTACTAAGTTGATGGCTGCACCGCAATCGATTAAAAATGTTCCCTTTCCTAATTCCAGTTCTGGGACTTTGGTTTCGAGACGTGGGGCAGGTGTTTCTTTGATAAGGAGTCGTTTTCGAAGTGTACTGTTCTTTGACGACGGGTTTCGTTGCCGCTCATCGTGTCGCCGGTACGGTGAGCGCGATTGAAGTTTAAAGACCCGTTCGATTCGGCTGACGAGTCCCGCGAGTCGCGTCGGTTTTTTGGATTACGCGGATTTTTCCTACAGGATTTCCCGTCGTGTCCCGTAGTTTCACAATACCAACAATATAATTTCGGTTCGCGATATCTTTCGGAATTTTTTAATATGGAATAATGATTTCCTTCATCCTTAGGAAAATCGTAAGAACGCCTCGAAGGGGAAATCGAGGGGCTCCTTTGTCGCACGGGCCATGCCGACGCATGTGGTTGTTCCTCTCGATCCTCTTGACCTTCGTATGTTCTAGCATGCCGCCCTCGGTCATAACGACTCGGCGAGCCAGGGTACGACACTTGATTGTCGCGGTGGCGATAATCTTCGGTTCCACGATCCTTTCGTGACCACCGTGCAGGTGATTCGTTCCGGGGCATTTGTCTTCGATTCCTTAGTTTCCTGTTTATATGCAGCACGGCGTCGTAAGCATCTTCAAGAGTCCGTATGTCTCTAAATTGTGCCGACACCTTCCAAGAAATACGATCCGGTAAGCCTTCGATGAAATTTTCCAAAACATCTCGTTCCATCTCCTTGGTGAAATCTTCGGCGTTGTCCCGGTATCTTTCTCGAATGGCTCCGCGCGCGCAATAAACCAGGTGACTAGTCCTGTCGACGTACTGTCGCAAACTTTCACCCTCGCGAATACGTAAACTCGCGATGTCTACTTGGAAATACGACAAACTTTTTCCCGGCGCGAATCTCTTTTTTAAATGTTTAATCAATTCGCTAATACTCACGAATTTATGCTCTAAGGTGCACCTTCGTGCGGGACCTATGAGTTTAGTCAGAACAATCGCCAGATAATCGGCTTCCGAACCCTCAGGTATCAATGTTAACCCATCCTCCACACTTTGTGCAAAACGCGATAAAGATGGAGTTTCTCCGTCGAAAGTCGGTATCGTCGATGTAACGTTTTGTATGCATGTCTTTTGTGTCAAAAGTGACATTGAATTTGCAAGCGATAATGTCAAGTTCAAAATATCGTTCGACGAAATATTTGCTTGTGAACTTGTCATTTTTAATAATTTATTTTAATTCAACTAGAGAAAACTAGTATATTTAAATCCAATTAACAATGTGTATTAACTAGCGAAAACTAGTATATTCTTAACAAGAGTTAACTGGTTGACTTAACTAGCGAAAACTAGTATATCGTCTAAATTCAAGAAGAGAAATTTCAACTTCTCAAGAAACCCAAAAATTACGTAGCGATTCTAAAATAGTTAAATCCCACCGCTGTCACCAGTTTCTGTTACGAGCCAGGGCCGTGCAGCGCGCGTGGCCTGCGAGTGCGAGAAAGAATATGGAATATGGTATCAATTTGTTAGTTAGGTACACGGACGAACCCGATGCGAAATCGGGGAGCCGCTAGGATAGTTGATAACGAGGACGAACCTGATGCGAAATCAGGGAGCCTCTGGGATGGAGTCACGTACGGACGAACCTGGTGCGAAACCAGGGAGCCGTAGGAGGGTGAAACGTCGTGAACGAACCCGATGCGAAATCGGGGAGTCACTAGGATTGTTGATAACGACGCAGACGAACCCAATGCGAAATCGGGGAGCTGCTAGGAGGTTGGAAGAAACGCAGACGAACTCAATACGAAATCGAGGAGCTGCTGGGAGGTTGGATAAATCACAGACGAACCTGATGCGAAATCAGGGAGCTGTAGGATGCGGACGAACCTGATGCGAAATCAGAGAGCCGCTAGGATGGTAATAGATTGCGTGGACGAACTCGATGCGTAATCGAGGAGCCACTAGGTTGTAAGAGGTTGTATTTGGATTTGGGGATGTGTTAATTGACCTCGTAACTGTGAATTATTAAATATAATATAACCCGAGCGGTAAGGTTATATTATTATGGGAACGTTTAACTAATAATAATCGCTTTATATAATTGTGGGTTAAAGAAGTTGGGTAACTCTGATTTGATAATAAAAGTAGATATATTCTTAAATCAACAAATAAAATACAATTGTTTCGTGTATCTTATGTCGCGATCAAAGAATGAGTATATTTACCTAAAATGACCTTGCACGGTGTTGACGCACTGGCGATGCGGGGGTATGTCAGTTGGAAATAAAGGCCGCAATAGAATTTATGCCGATTCACGGATTCTACAGGGTGTCCCGTAAATAGTGTAAGAGCCGGAAATGTGGGGTAGCTGAGACGATTCTGAACAACAATTTCCTTTGCAAAAATATCGGATGGAGCTTCGTTTTTGAATTATTAACGAAAAACACTGACGAATCACGGCGCTTGCCTGCCGCGCGCTCAGGGCCGTCCGAACTAAGAGAGCCACCGTGTCGGGTAGGTAGCATGATGTGCATCGGAGATACGTCGAGGAACGAATACAAATAATTAAAAATACTACCACTGCAACTGTTACCTCTGCGGATTGGATAAATCAGCCAGCTAAATCGAATTTATTAATTATTTGTATTCGCTGTTTCCAAGGAAGAAGGAATAAAATGTGGGAAGATGCTCTCGGAATTTTTAGGAATTTAATTCTTCGCACCTGAGTAACGCTTCTCGCCAGAGTGTGTTAAAATTAAAATAAGAATTATTTTCAGAAAATTAAAATAAATACAGTAAGAACCATTTGTAATCGTTTGTTATTAAAAACTGTACTGGAAAAGCAGACTGAATTTGTGCATACCGAAACATTCCTCGAATGCAAAGGCTTTAATAGAGAAATAATTGAAATTCGACTTACCCATTTACTAGCAAGTTGCTCTGCTGCGCTGACAATAAGGCCCGGTTAGTGCACTCCTGTCGATCACGGAAAGGTCGAAGACCCCAATAAAAATCAGCTGATGGGACGGCCCGGTCACTGCACCCGCTTCTTACCCCAAAAATGTAAAAGTGAAAAGTGCTAGTGACCGTGCTGTGAAGTGTTTTCGGGGTAAGAAGCGAGTGCAGTGACCGGGCCGTCCCATCAGCTGATTTTTATTGGGGTCTTCGACCTTTCCATGATTGACAGGGGTGCACTAACCGGCCCTATTGCAACTTGCAAGTAAATGGGTAAGGCGAATTTCAATTAATTCTCTATTAACCCCTTGCATGCGAAGAATGTTTCGGTACGCACAAATCCAGCCTGCTTTTCCAGTACAGTTTTTAATAACAAACGATTACAAATGGTTCTTTCCGTATTTATTTTAATTTTCTGAAAATAATTCTTATTTTAATTTTAACACACTCTGGCGAGAAGCGTTACTCAGGTGCAAAGAATTAATTTCCTAAAAATTCCGAGAGCATCTTCCCACATTTTATTCCTTCTTCCTTGGAAACAGCGAATACAAATAATTAATAAATTCGATTTAGCTGGCTGATTTATCCAATCCGCAGAGGTAACAGTTGCAGTGGTAGTATTTTTAATTATTTGTATTCGTTCCTCGACGTATCTCCGATGCACATCATGCTACCTACCCGACACGGTGGCTCTCTTAGTTCGGACGGCCCTGAGCGCGCGGCAGGCAAGCGCCGTGATTCGTCAGTGTTTTTCGTTAATAATTCAAAAACGAAGCTCCATCCGATATTTTTGCAAAGGAAATTGTTGTTCAGAATCGTCTCAGCTACCCCACATTTCCGGCTCTTACACTATTTACGGGACACCCTGTATATGGTTTGATACTAAAGGGTACGGTAGCCCGATTTCGCAAGATACAACTGACTATCAAATCGTATACGCGTGACAAGAGACGTGACGTTGACTCTAACGTGACGGTACGATTATGATCCCCCGAGTAATGAAATCACAGGGTTTATATACCAAAAAATCTGTGTGGGGCGGATTCAAAAGTACGTTAGAAATCACCGTGTGCACTATTCTCCGAATTGTATTAATTAACGGGCTGCTCTATTCCCCGAATTGTATTAATTAACGGGCTGCTGCATCGCGACGGAAGTGACCCCCATTTCAAAGGTTAGATAAGTAGCAGGGCGATTTCATAATGCACGCAAGTGACAAGAAAAATTTGAGGAACGAAACGTTCGACATACGTAACACTGGTTTGGATCAATATTTTAGAGGATAATGCATGTTAGGTCTAGGTTAGCCCTGAGATTTTCACTCATCAGACTCATACTTTCGCATTCTTCAGATACTTGTTGAACGGATCCTGGGTTTTTTCTGGTATGGTTCACGTAGTAATGTGGTACCACACTGGAACAGTCGATTAAACCAGGTTTCGATCAATATTCTTGAGGATAACGCATGTTAGGTCTAGGTAAGGCCTGGAATTTTCACTCATCACACTCATTCTTTCGCATTCTTCACATACTTGTTGAACGGATCCTGGGTTTTTTCTGGTTTGGATCACGTAGTAATGTGGTACCACACTGAAACATTCAAATAAACCTGGTCTTGATAAATATTTTTGAGGATAACGCATGTTAGGTTTGGGTTAGGTCTAGGATTTGCCCACATCAGGCTCATACTTTCGCATATTTCTCATACTTCCTGGGCTGTTTCTGGATTGTATCACGTAGTAATGTGGTACCACGCTGAAACAGTCAATTAAACCTTGTTTCGATCAATATTTTAGAGGATAACGCAAGTTAGGTCTGGGATAGGTCTGGGATTCGCCCTCATCAGGCTCATACTTTCGCATTTTTCACATACTTGTTGAACAGATCCTGGCTTTTTCTGGTTTGGATCGCGCAGTAATGTGGTACCACACTGAAACAGCCCACTAAACCTGGTTTCGATCAATATTTTAGAGGATAACGAAAGTTATGTCTAGGTTAGTCCTGGGATTTGCCCTCATCAGACTCATGCTTTCGCATTTTTCACATACTTGTTGAACAGATCCTGGGATTTTTCTGGTATGGATCACGTAGTAATGTGGTACCATACTGAAACATTCAGTTAAACCTGGTCTTGATAAATATTTTTGAGGATAACGCATGTTAGGTCTGGGTTAGGTCTAGGATTTGCCCTCATCAGGCTCATACTTTCGCATATTTCTTATACTTCATGGATAGATCCTGGGCTATTTTCTGGTTTGGATCACATAGTAATGTGGTACCACACTGAAACAGTCGATTAAACTAGGTTTCGATCAATATTTTTGAGGATAACGCAAGTTAGGTCTGGGATATGTCTGGGATTCGCCCTCATCAGGCTCATACTTTCGCACACTTCGCGTACTCGTTTAACAGATCCTGGGTTTTTTCTGGTTTGGTTCATATAGAAATGTGGTACCACACTGAAACATTCAATTAAACCTGGTCTTGATAAATATTTTAGAGGATAACGCATGTTAGGTTTGGGTTAGGTCTAGGATTTGCCCTCATCAGGCTCATACTTTCGCATATTTCTCATACTTCATGGCTAGATCCTGGGCTATTTCCGGATTGGATCATGTAGTAATGTGGTACCACACTGAAACATTCAATGAAACCTGGTCTGGATAAATATTTTAGAGGATAACGCATCTTAGGTCTGTGTTAGGTCTAAGATTTGCCCTCCTCAGGCTCACAGTTTCGCGTTTTTCGCATACTTGTTGAACAGATCCTGGGTTTTCTCTGGGTTGGATCACGAAGTAGTGAGGTACCACACTGAAACAGTCCATTAAACCTGGTTTCGCTCAATATCTTAGAAGATAACGCATGTTAGGTCTAGGTTAGGCCTGGGATTTGCCCTCATCAGGGTCATACTTTCGCAGTTTTAACATGCATGTTGACCTGATCGAGGGTTTTTTCTGCTTTGGATCACGCAGTAAAGTGGTACCACACTAAAACAGTCAATTAAACCTGGTTTCGATCAATATTTTAGAGGATAACGCAAGTTAGGCCTGGGATAGATCTAGGATTTGCCCTCATCAGGCTCATTCTTTCGCATATTTCTCATACTTGGTGGCTAGATCCTGGGCATTTTCTGGATTGCATCACGTAGTATTGTGGTACCACACTGAAACAGTCGATTAAACCAGGTTTCGATCAATATTTTTGAGGATAACGCATGTTAGGTCTAGGTTAGGCCTGGGATTTGCCCACATCAGGGTCATACTTTCGCATTTTTCACATACTTGTTGAACAGATCCTGGGTTTTTTCTGGTTTGGATCGCGCTGTAATGTGGTACCACACTGAAACAGCCCACTAAACCTGGTTCCGATCAATATTTTAGAGGATAACGAAAGTTATGTCTAGGTTGTCACCGCCGAGCCGTACCGCGTCCCTGATCACCCTCATTGGGTGGGCGACGCGGACGGCTTGGTGGCGACGGTATGGGGAGGGGGCGACGGGTCCCCACCGTTCTCCTTGTTGGAGCGCGGTCGGGGATTCGTCGCCGTAAACTGGGGGGGAGTCGCTGTGGTGGGGTGCTACATTTCGCCCCGTAGCGGTCACGCTGCGTTCGAGCTGTACTTGGCCGAGGTCGCGGCATGCGTGCAGCGCTACGCGGCCCGGCCGGTGCTGGTCCTGGGGGATTTTAATGCCAAGGCGGTGGCTTGGGGATCCCCCAGGACCTCCGTTCGCGGCGGGATCCTGGGCGATTGGGCGGCGGGGCTCGACCTCCTGGTATTGAACCGGGGGTCGGAGCACACATGCGTGCGGCGATATGGGGGGTCCATCGTGGATGTTGGATTCGCGACCCACAACGCCGTGCGCATGGTGTCGGGTTGGCACGTGGTCGCGGGGGCAGAGACACTCTCCGATCACCGGTACATCCGGATGGAGGTCTCTGCCGCCGCGAGTGCATCCCGACACGGCCGCCTGCGTGGCACCCCACCTCGCCGCTGGGCGCTTCGGCGCCTGGACAAGGACGCCCTGATGGCAGCTGCCCTCGCTGCAAATTGGCCGCAGGGAGCGGCCGAGTTGCCGAGCATAGAGGAGGAGGTCGCCCGGCTCGGAGCATTGGTCGCGGGTATTTGCGACGCGGGGATGCCTCGGGTCGGGCGGGCTTCTCCTCGCCGGGCGGTGTACTGGTGGTCGGACGCGATCGCGGAGTTGCGAGTCGCGACTGTCCGCGCCCGACGCCAGTACACCCGCCACCGCCGTCGTCAACGTACAGGCGACGGCGTGGCGCGAGCGAGGGCAGCTGATGACCTGTATGGAGCATACCGCGTGGCGCGGGTTGCTCTGCAGGTCGCCATCAAACGGGCCAAGACCCAGGCATGCAGGGAGCTC
The DNA here is from genome assembly GCF_051014445.1 of Colletes latitarsis. Lineage (NCBI taxonomy): Eukaryota > Metazoa > Arthropoda > Insecta > Hymenoptera > Colletidae > Colletes > Colletes latitarsis. The sequence continues at coordinate 1,136,233 of NC_135142.1, forward strand.
CTCCAGACCCTTGATGACGATCCATGGGGGCGCCCATATAAGGTGGTGCTGAATAAGCTCCGCCCGTGGGCGCCCCCCGTCACCGAGGGTCTTGACCCCCGGCTGCTGGAGGACGTGGTCAATAAACTCTTCCCAATTGGGGAGAGGGGACCGCGTCCTCCGGCGGCGGCGGCTGTCCCAGTGGAGTGGACAGCCGAGCTGGGGGTCACGCAGGAGGAGCTGGCAGCGGCCATCAGACGGCTCGGGGTTCGTAACACGGCCCCGGGTCCGGATGGTGTGCCCGGCCGGGTTTGGGTCTTGACCCAGGGCGTCCTTGGGGCCGACCTCAGGCGGTTGTTCGACCGCTGCCTGAGGGACGGGCGATTCCCCCCCAGTTGGAAGGTGGCGAGGATGGTCCTCCTCCGGAAGGAGGGTCGGCCCGCGGAGTCTCCCTCCGCATACCGGCCCATATGTCTCCTCGACGAGGAGGGCAAGCTCTTCGAGCGTGTGATTGCTGCCCGCCTCGTCGAGCACCTGTCGCGGGGTGATCCCGGACTTTTTTTTTTTTTTTTTGTCGTGGGGAAAATCTTCGAAAGACTCCCTCCCACCTCCTTGGGGAGAGGTGGGAGGGGTGTGTGGGATTCCCCGCGTCCGTACAACGACAGGCGCGGGACCTACCCACTAAAAACCCCACGGTGACCCTTCGGCACGCTTTGGGAGGATAACGGGAATCGCTCGAAGCATTCTTCCGGTATCCTCCCCGTGCCCGCGCTTTCGCGCCCATCCCCCGGGGGGACAATCGGTCCCCCCAGTAGACACACTGCCTCATAGCGGCGGGACGGGGCCACTCCATCCCGCCGCTATCCGTCCCGGGGCCGCGTTTAGTGGCGGCTGCGAGCCCCAACTCGCAACCGCCCGCGACCCCGTTTCCACCCCTCGGCGGCCGGGCGTTCATGGCCGCACCAGACCACCGAGGGTGCCCCCCTTGCGTCGGACCGGTAGGGGGAGGCACTCCTACCCCCAACCGGTCCGACCCGGCGCCGCCTGGCGGGAGTTGGGTCCCCTCAGGACCCCCCTCCCAGCCTAGGTCATCCGCCACGCCGAGGCGGCCGCCCACGACGCCTCGCGACCGGGCGACGACCTCGGGCCACCGCACGAGCGCGAGCTTCAGCCCGCCGCTGAAGCTCGCGCTCCCTCCCCGCGGCCTCCTTCTGCAACATTACGTTCTCGCAGAAGGAGGCCACGGCCCTCCACTTCTCCTCGCTGCCGAGCATGGCGCGCACCACGCCCGGCAGCGAGACATCCCGCCCGACGACGCCGACCAGTACACGGCGCTCCCCCTCCCACGCGGGGCATACCTCCAGGGTATGATCCGCCGTGTCCTGCTCAGCGTCGCAGTGGCAGCAACGCGCCGTCGGCTCCTTCCCTATCCGGCACAGGTATCTTCCGAAGCTGCCATGCCCGGAAAATACCTGTGCCAGCCGGTAGGTGAGGCTGCCATGGCCTCTGTCCAGCCACTCCTTCAGGAGTGGCCGAACCGCCCCGACAGTCCGGTGCCCCGCGGTTGGCAGAGCCAGCCGCTCCTGCCACGCGAGCAACACGGACTGCCGGGCCTGGCGCTTCAAATCGCCCCAAGCAGGTACCTGCCCGCCCGGGACCGCCCCACCCCCGCGCGACGGTCGACGCGGTGCCGGTACATCACCGCGTGCGACCGCGCGAGCAGGTCCATGGGCGGCATCCCCGCTAGAACCGTCGCCGCCTCATGTGACATGGTCCGATACCCGCGGACGACCCTGAGCGCCATGCGCCTCTGCATCCGACGCAGCATAGTCATGCTGCGCCGGGAGGCAGCCAGGTCGTCCGCCCAGACGGGGGCCCCGTATAGGGCCACCGACTGGACCATTGCCACATAGAGGCGACGAACTCGGCCCGCCGGGCCCCCCAGGTTGGGCAGGATCCGGCCCAGAGCCGCAACCATCCTTTCCAACCGGGGGACCAGGCAGCGGAAATGCTCCTCGAAACGCCAGTGGCTATCGAGGATCAGACCTAGATACCTGATCTGGGGCTTCACCTCGATGTCAGCCCCACCCACCCGGATCAGAGGGGGTGGCGGATCCTGCCGAGGTGACTGAAACGCAATCACCTCGGTCTTATGGACCGCCACCGTCATCCCCACCCCCTGATCCGGACGACGACGCGTTGCGACCCCTCCTCCGCGCGACGCATGGCCCTCCCCCAGTGCGCCCCGACGGCCAGCACCAGTGTGTCATCCGCATAACACACCGTGCTGACGCCGTCGGGGAGGCCGGCCCGCAACACCGAGTCGTACGCGATGTTCCACAGGAGTGGCCCGAGGACCGACCCCTGCGGAACACCGCAGTACACCTCCCTCCGCATATCACCATCCCGGCCCGGATACTCGATCCACCTGCCGCGGAGATAATCCCCGACGACCGCCCTGAGACAAGGGGGGACTCGATGATGATATTCGATGATATTCGAGTCCCCTCCCTATCTCTTCCCAGGGGAGGGTGTTAAAGGCATTGGCAATATCCAAGGATAGACGGGAGACGGCCGCCTCCGAGAGGGCCCTCACACGACCTACCGCGTCGATAGTCGATCGGCCCCCCCGGAAACCGAACTGGCAGTCGGCCAGACCGGGATCACCCCGCGACAGGTGCTCGACGAGGCGGGCAGCAATCACACGCTCGAAGAGCTTGCCCACCTCGTCGAGGAGACAAATGGGCCGGTATGCGGAGGGAGACTCCGCGGGCCGACCCTCCTTCCGGAGGAGGACCATCCTCGCCACCTTTCAACTGGGGGGGAATCGCCCGTCCCTCAGGCAGCGGTCGAACAACCGCCTGAGGTCGGCCCCAAGGACGCCCTGGGTCAAGACCCAAACCCGGCCGGGCACACCATCCGGACCCGGGGCCGTGTTACGAACCCCGAGCCGTCTGATGGCCGCTGCCAGCTCCTCCTGCGTGACCCCCAGCTCGGCCGTCCACTCCACTGGGACAGCCGCCGCCACCGGAGGACGCGGTCCCCTCTCCCCAATTGGGAAGAGTGTATTGACCACGTCCTCCAGCAGCCGGGGGTCAAGACCCTCGGTGACGGGGGGCGCCCACGGGCGGAGCTTATTCAGCACCACCTTATATGGGCGTCCCCATGGATCGTCATCGAGGGTCTGGAGGAGCTCCTTCCATGCCCGGGTCTTGGCCCGTTTGATGGCGACCTGCAGAGCAACCCGCGCCACGCGGTATGCTCCATACAGGTCATCAGCTACCCTCGCTCGCGCCACGCCGTCGCCTGTACGTTGACGACGGCGGTGGCGGGTGTACTGGCGTCGGGCGCGGACAGTCGCGACTCGCAACTCCGCGATCGCGTCCGACCACCAGTACACCGCCCGGCGAGGAGAAGCCCGCCCGACCCGAGGCATCCCCGCGTCGCAAATACCCGCGACCAATGCTCCGAGCCGGGCGACCTCCTCCTCTATGCTCGGCAACTCGGCCGCTCCCTGCGGCCAATTTGCAGCGAGGGCAGCTGCCATCAGGGCGTCCTTGTCCAGGCGCCGAAGCGCCCAGCGGCGAGGTGGGGTGCCACGCAGGCGGCCGTGTCGGGATGCACTCGCGGCGGCAGAGACCTCCATCCGGATGTACCGGTGATCGGAGAGTGTCTCTGCCCCCGCGACCACGTGCCAACCCGACACCATGCGCACGGCGTTGTGGGTCGCGAATCCAACATCCACGATGGACCCCCCATATCGCCGCACGCATGTGTGCTCCGACCCCCGGTTCAATACCAGGAGGTCGAGCCCCGCCGCCCAATCGCCCAGGATCCCGCCGCGAACGGAGGTCCTGGGGGATCCCCAAGCCACCGCCTTGGCATTAAAATCCCCCAGGACCAGCACCGGCCGGGCCGCGTAGCGCTGCACGCATGCCGCGACCTCGGCCAAGTACAGCTCGAACGCAGCGTGACCGCTACGGGGCGAAATGTAGCACCCCACCACAGCGACTCCCCCCCAGTTTACGGCGACGAATCCCCGACCGCGCTCCAACAAGGAGAACGGTGGGGACCCGTCGCCCCCTCCCCATACCGTCGCCACCAAGCCGTCCGCGTCGCCCACCCAATGAGGGTGATCAGGGACGCGGTACGGCTCGGCGGCGACCGCCTGGCCAACCCCTCACTCCGCGAGGACTTGGGACATCAAGTCCTGTGCCGCGCGGCAGTGGTTGAGGTTGGCCTGGAGGAGGAGGCGGGGCGGCATTAATTAATGGCAGCGCCAGCCTCCTCCCGGCCGTCCGTCCCCGTAGCACCGTCCACCTCCATGGAGGACGATGCCACCGCCCTCGGCACCGGAGCCGGTGCAGCCCGCCTCTTCCTCTCCTTCCGGGAGGGGGGGGGAGCACTTCTTGCTCCCCACCCTGTGATCGGCTGGCCTCCCCATGTCCGCACACAGCGGGCAGTGGGGGGCCGCCGAGCACTGGCTCGCACGGTGCTCTTTGGCACCGCAGCGGTAACACTGACCGCTGCGGTCCACCGGCGAGGTGCACCACTGCCTCACGTGCCCCAATTCGAGGCAGCGGTGACACTGGAGCGGGCGCGGCGCGAGGATTTCCACTCGCGCCGAAACCCACCCCACCAACACCCTCCCGGATTCCGCCACCTTACGGGCGGCGGAGAGGGGGCACCGGGCCCACACCGACCCGAGGCCGGAGGGCGACCTGCGGATCTCTCCGATCCGCAGGTCCTCCACAGGACAGTCCCCCGCCCTCGCAAGGGCACGGGACACATCCTGTGCGCTGACCGAGTCGTCCAGCCCACAAACGCGCATCTCCGTGCGCTTCGTGGGCCGAGCGACCCGGACACCTGGCTCGCCCAGCTGCTCCCGGAGCCTCTGGGCGAGACGATCCGCCTTCGCGCCGCCTTCTGCACCGGGGATCTCCAGCAAGAGACCCCCGGTCACGGCCCTCTTCGCCCTCACGGAGGCGATGCCCAGCTCTTCCAGGGAGATATTCTCCCTGGCGAGCCGCATCGCCTCCGCGAGGGTCAGGTCGCCCCCCTGCGCAACGGTCAGCGTCACCGCTGCCGTTTTTGGGGGACGACCTGGTTGTGCCTTCCCGACCTTCGCGGCCTTTACCTTGGCCGCCGGCGGCGGAGGCGGAGGCTGCGGTTGCGAGGCCTTCCTCGCCGCCCGCTTCGCCTTCCGCCCCACCACCTCACTCCACGCCACCCCCCCTTGGGAGGGTGCTGTGGAGGACGCGACCACCGCGACCACGGGTACACCACCCCCCTTGGGGGTCGCGACCCGGGGCCCTGGTGCCGCAACGCTGGGCGGAGCCTTCACTCCGCCCTTCTTTGCCTTCCCCGACTGTACCGGAACAGGTCGGGGAGGCACCGCCTTCCTGCTGACCGCTCTTCCGGCGAGGAGCTCCTCCCGGAAGGCGGCCAGCTTGCCATCAATCATGTCCCCAATCCTCCTCAGAAGATCGTCTTCTGAGGAGGACGGGGACTACTTCACGGGCGAAGTGCGGGTGGAGGGGCCCGCGGTGCCCCGCACCACTGCCGCCGCACTCCGCTTATTTACCTCCGCCGAGGGACGCGGCGGTGGAGGAGGAGGGAGGATGGGAGGGAGGGCCGCGCTGTTCCACAGCGCCTCTGCCCTCCTCCTCCCCTGTCGCTCCTCCTCCAACAGGAGCTGCAGACGGGCGTTCCGCCCTCTGAGCTCCCGCGCCGCCTCCCTCATTTCCTCCGTCGCGGCCTTCAGGGCCTCCGCGCCACCGCTTTTCTGCCCCTTAAAGGCGCAGGCAGCGGCGACTTTCTCCACCCGCCCCAGGGACGAGGAGATCCTCTCCGATATCTCCTCGGTCACCTCGTCCCTGAGGCAACTCAGCCTCACCGACGGGCTCATCGCCCCGCCCACCTCGACGACGGCCTGCCCCGCCCTCTTCCTCTTAGAGCCTATGAGGCTCCTGGTGGAGGAGAAGGACGAGACTGACGCAGTCTCGTCGTCCTCCTCCACCTTCCACGAAGACGGGCCAGGCGCTGGAGGCGGCGCGAGCGCCGTCACTCCAGTCCCAACACCGCCTTCGTCCTCCCCCTCTGACTTACCCCGTCCCATCCCCGTTTTAATATTGAACTCCATAATATTCCCACGAGCAGGTCGGAAGAAAAGGTCCGCCCGGGCAGAGCCGCCTTACCCGGGTAAGCCTATATACTCCGGGGGTTCGGCAGGTTCCCCGGAGGTGGTCGCTTGGGATTGGGCCTTCTCCCCCAACCATGCATCCCATCGCCGCGCACCATAGATTAGGATTGGAGGGCGATTTTATAGAGTCGCCATACTCGTGGCCCAGGCGGTTAAGCCAAGACCCCCGTTCCCCCTGCCGTCACGTACCATTCACAAAACCAATAGGGAATTGTGAATGGGTCGTTGTGACGACCAACAGGAGGCTTACGGTGTGTGTATGACTCGGGTACCCCGGGTTCGTTAAGCCCGTACTGCAGCTGAAAGGCTGGCAGCCCCTGAGGGAGGGGTGATCCCGGTCTGGCCGACTACCAGTTCGGTTTCCGGGGGGGCCGATCGACTATCGACGCGATAGGTCGTGTGAGGGCCCTCTCGGAGGCGGCCGTCTCCCGGGGAGGGGTGGCATTGGCAATATCCTTGGATATTGCCAATGCCTTTAACACCCTCCCCTGGGAAGAGATAAGGAGGGGACTCCAATATCATCGAGTTCCCCCTTGTCTCAGGGCGATCGTCGGGGATTATCTCCGCGGCAGGTGGATCGAGTATCCGGGCCGGGATGGTGATATGCGGAGGGAGGTGTACTGCGGTGTTCCGCAGGGGTCGGTCCTCGGGCCACTCCTGTGGAACATCGCGTACGACTCGGTGTTGCGGGCCGGCCTCCCCGACGGCGTCAGCACGGTGTGTTATGCGGATGACACACTGGTGCTGGCCGTCGGGGCGCACTGGGGGAGGGCCATGCGTCGCGCGGAGGAGGGGTCGCAACGCGTCGTCGACCGGATCAGGGGGATGGGGATGACGGTGGCGGTCCATAAGACCGAGGTGATTGCGTTTCAGTCACCTCGGCAGGATCCGCCACCCCCTCTGATCCGGGTGGGTGGGGCTGACATCGAGGTGAAGCCCCAGATCAGGTATCTAGGGCTGATCCTCGATAGCCACTGGCGTTTCGAGGAGCATTTCCGCTGCCTGGTCCCCCGGTTGGAAAGGATGGTTGCGGCTCTGGGCCGGATCCTGCCCAACCTGGGGGGCCCGGCGGGCCGAGTTCGTCGCCTCTATGTGGCAATGGTCCAGTCGGTGGCCCTATACGGGGCCCCCGTCTGGGCGGACGACCTTTTTTTTTTTTTTTTTTTGTCGTGGGGAAAATCTTCGAAAGACTCCCTCCCACCTCCTTGGGGAGAGGTGGGAGGGGTGTGTGGGATTCCCCGCGCCCGTACAACGACAGGCGCGGGACCTACCCACTAAAAACCCCACGGTGACCCTTCGGCACGCTTTGGGAGGATACCGGGAATCGCTCGAAGCATTCTTCCGGTATCCTCCCCGTGCCCGCGCTTTCGCGCCCATCCCCCGGGGGGACAATCGGTCCCCCCAGTAGACACACTGCCTCATAGCGGCGGGACGGGGCCACTACATCCCGCCGCTATCCGTCCCGGGGCCGCGTTTAGTGGCGGCTGCGAGCCCCAACTCGCAACCGCCCGCGACCCCGTTTCCACCCCTCGGCGGCCGGGCGTTCATGGCCGCACCAGACCGCCGAGGGTGCCTCCCCTTGCGTCGGACCGGTAGGGGGAGGCACTCCTACCCCCAACCGGTCCGACCCGGCGCCGCCTGGCGGGAGGAGGGTCCCCTCAGGACCCCCCTCCCAGCCTAGGTTGGGCGGACCACCTGGCTGCCTCCCGGCGCAGCATGACTATGCTGCGTCGGGTGCAGAGGCGCATGGCGCTCAGGGTCGTCCGCGGGTATCGGACCATGTCACATGAGGCGGCGACGGTTCTAGCGGGGATGCCGCCCATGGACCTGCTCGCGCGGTCGCACGCGGTGATGTACCGGCACCGCGTCGACCGTCGCGCGGGGGTGGGGGCGGTCCCGGGCGGGCAGGAACCTGCTTGGGGCGATTTGAAGCGCCAGGCCCGGCAGTCCGTGTTGCTCGCGTGGCAGGAGCGGGAGCGGCTGGCTCTGCCAACCGCGGGGCACCGGACTGTCGGGGCTGTTCGGCCACTCCTGAAGGAGTGGCTGGACAGAGGCCATGGCAGCCTCACCTACCGGCTGGCACAGGTATTTTCCGGGCATGGCAGCTTCGGAAGATACCTGTGCCGGATAGGGAAGGAGCCGACGGCGCGTTGCTGCCACTGCGACGCTGAGCAGGACAATGCGGATCATACCCTGGAGGTATGCCCCGCGTGGGAGGGGGAGCGCCGTGTCCTGGTCGGCGTCGTCGGGCGGGATGTCTCGCTGCCGGGCGTGGTGCGCGCCATGCTCGGCAGCGAGGAGAAGCGGAGGGCCGTGGCCTCGTTCTGCGAGAACGTAATGTTGCAGAAGGAGGCTGCGGGGAGGGAGCGCGAGCTTCAGCGCCGCGCTGAAGCTCGCGCTCGTGCGGTGGCCCGAGGTCGTCGCCCGGTCGCGAGACGTCGCGGGCGGCCGCCTCGGCGTGGCGGATGACCTAGGCTGGGAGGGGGGTCCTGAGGGGACCCTCCTCCCGCCAGGCGGCGCCGGGTCGGACCGGTTGGGGGTAGGAGTGCCTCCCCCTACCGGTCCGACGCAAGGGGAGGCACCCTCGGCGGTCTGGTGCGGCCATGAACGCCCGGCCGCCGAGGGGTGGAAACGGGGTCGCGGGCGGTTGCGAGTTGGGGCTCGCAGCCGCCACTAAACGCGGCCCCGGGACGGATAGCGGCGGGATGGAGTGGCCCCGTCCCGCCGCTATGAGGCAGTGTGTCTACTGGGGGGACCGATTGTCCCCCCGGGGGATGGGCGCGAAAGCGCGGGCACGGGGAGGATACCGGAAGAATGCTTCGAGCGATTCCCGGTATCCTCCCAAAGCGTGCCGAAGGGTCACCGTGGGGTTTTTAGTGGGTAGGTCCCGCGCCTGTCGTTGTACGGGCGCGGGGAATCCCACACACCCCTCCCACCTCTCCCCAAGGAGGTGGGAGGGAGTCTTTCGAAGATTTTCCCCACGACAAAAAAAAAAAAAAAAAAACAAAAAAAAAAAAGTTAGGTCTGGGATAGGTCTGGGATTGGCCCTCATCAGGCTCGTACTTTCGCGTTTTTCACATACTTGTTGAACTGATCCTGGGTTTTTTCTGGTTTGGATCACGTAGTAATGTTGTACCACACTGAAGCAGTCCATTAAACCTGGTTTCGATCAATATTTTAGAGGTCAATGCAAGTTACGTCTGGGTTAGGCCTGGGATTTGTCCTCATCAGGGTCATACTTTCGCAGTTCTAACATACATGTTGACCTGATCGTGGGTATTTTCTGCTTTGGATCACGTAGTAAAGTGGTACCACACTGAAACAGTCAATTAAACCTGGTTTCGATCAATATTTTAGAGGTCAATGCAAGTTACGTCTGGGTTAGGCCTGGAATTTGTCCTCATCAGGGTCATACTTTCGCAGTTCTAACATACATGTTGACCTGATCGTGGGTATTTTCTGCTTTGGATCACGTAGTAAAGTGGTACCACACTGAAACAGTCCACTAAACCTGGTTTGGATCAATATTTTAGAGGATAATGCATGTTAGGTCTAGGTTAGCCCTGAGATTTTCACTCATCAGACTCATACTTTCGCATTCTTCAGATACCTGTTGAACGGATCCTGGGTTTTTTCTGGTATGGTTCACGTAGTAATGTGGTACCACACTGAAACAATCAATTAAACCAGGTCTTGATAAATATTTTAGATGATAACGCATGTTAGGTCTGGGTTAGGTCTAGGATTTGCCCTCATCAGGCTCATACTTTCGCATATTTCCCATACTTCATGGCTAGATCCTGGGCTATTTCTGGATTGGATCACGTAGTAATGTGGTACCACACTGAAACAGTCAATTAAACCTGGTCTTGATAAATATTTTAGAGGATAACGCATGTTAGGTTTGGGTTAGGTCTAGGATTTGCCCTCATCAGGCTCATACTTTCGCATATCTCTCATACTTCATGGCTAGATCCAGGGCTGTTTCTGGATTGTATCACATAGTAATGTGGTACCACGCTGAAACAGTCGATTAAACCTGGTTTCGATCAATATTTTAGAGGATAACGCAAGTTAAGTCTGGGATAGGTCTGGGATTTGACCTCATCAGACTCAAACTTTCGCATTTTTCACATACTTGTTGAACAGATCCTGGGTTTTTTCTGGTTTGGATCACGTAGTAGTGTGGTACCACACTGAAACAGTCCATTAAACCTGGTTTTGATCAATATTTTAGAGAATAATTCATGTTAGGTCTAGGTTAGGTCTGCGATTTGCTCTCATCAGGCTCATTCTTTCGCATATTTCTCATACTTGATGGCTAGATCCTGGGCTTTTTCTGGATTGCATCACGTAGCAATGAAGTACAACACTGAAACAGTCAATTAAACCAGGTTTCGATCAATATTTTAGAGAATAATTCATGTTAGGTCTAGGTTAGGTCTGGGATTTGCTCCCATCAGGCTCATTCTTTCGCATATTTGTCATACTTGATGGCTAGATCCTGGGCTTTTTCTGGATTGCATCACGTAGTAATGAAGTACAACACTGAAACAGTCAATTAAACCTGCTTTCGAACAATATTTTAGAGGATAACGCAAGTTAGGTCTGGGATAGGTCTGGGATTTGACCTCATCAGACTCATACTTTCGCGTTTTTCACATACTTGTTGAACAGATCCTGGCTTTTTTCTGGATTGGGTCACGTAGTAGTGTGGTACCACACTGAAACAGTCGATTAAACCTGGTTTCGATCAATATTTTTGAGGATAACGCATGTTAGGTCTAGGTTAGGCCTAGGAATTTCACTCATCAGGCTCATACTTTCGCATTCTTCACATACTTGATGAACGGATCCTGGGTTTTTTCTTGTTTGGATCACGTAGTAATGTGGGACCACACTGAAACTGTCAATTAAACCTGGTTTCGATCAATATTTTAGAGAATAATTCATGTTAGGTCTAGGTTAGGTCTGGGATTTGCCCTCATCAGGCTCATACTTTCGCATATTTCTCATACATGTTGAACAGATCCTGGGTTTTTTCTGGTTTGGATCACGTAGTAATGTGGGACCACACTGAAACAATCAACTAAACCTGGTCTTGATAAATATTTTAGAGGATAACGCATGTTAGGTCTGGGATAGGTCGGGGATTTGCCCTCATCAGACTCATACTTTCGCACACTTCACATACTCGTATGGCAGATCCTGGGCTGGTTTCTGGATTGGATCACGTAGTAATTTAAGTACTACACTGAAACAGTCAATTAAACCAGGTTTCCATCAATATCTTAGAGGACAACGCAAGTTAGGTCTGGGATAGCTCTGGGATTTGCCCTCATCAGGCTCATACTTTCCGCGTTTTTCACATACTTGTTGAACAGATCCTGGGTTTCTTCTGGTTTGGATCACGTAGTAGTGTGGGACCACACTGAAACAATCAATTAAACCTGGTCTTGATAAATATTTTAGAGGATAACGCATGTTAGGTCTGGGATAGGTCAGGGATTTGACCTCATCAGACTCATAATTTCGCATATTTCTCATACTTGATGGCTAGACCCTGGGCTTTTTCTGGATTGCATCACGTAATAATGTAGTACCACACTGAAACAGTCAATGAAACCTGGTTTCCATCAATATTTTAGAGGACAACGCAAGTTACGTCTAGGTAAGGCCTGAGATTTTCACTGATCAGACTCATACTTTCGCATTCTTCACATACTTGTTGAACGGATCGTGGGTTTTTTCCGGTTTCGATCACGTAGTAATGTGGTACCACACTGAAACATTCAATTAAACCTGGTCTTGATCAATATTTTAGAGAATAACGCATGTTAGGTCTGGGTTAGGTCTAGGATTTGCCCTCATCAGGCTCATACTTTCGCATATTTCTCATACTTCATGGCTAGATCCTGGGCTATTTCTGGATTGGATCACGTAGTAATGTGGCACCCCACTGAAACAGTCAATTAAACCTGGTTTTGATCAATATTTTAGAGAATAATTCATGTTAGATCTAGGTTAGGTCAGGGATTTGCTCTCATCAGGGTCATACTGCCGCAGTTTTAACATACTTGTTGAACGGATCCTGGGTTTTTTCTGGTTTAGTTCACGTAGTAATGTGGTACCACACTGAAACATTCAATTAAACCTGGTCTTGATAAATATTTTAGGGGATAACGCATGTTAGGTTTGGGTTAGGTCTAGGATTTGCCCTCAATAGGCTCATACTTTCGCATATTTCTCATACTTCATGGCTAGATCCTGGGCTTTTTCTGGATTGCATCACGTAGTAATGTAGTGCCACACTGAAACATTCAACTAAACTTGGTCTTGATAAATATTTCAGAGGATAACGCATGTTAGGTCTGGGTTAGCTCTAGGATTTGCACTCATAAGACTCATACTTTCGCGTTTTTCACATACCTTTTGAACAGATCCTGGATTTTTTCTGGTTTGGATCACGTAGTAGTGTGGTACCACACTGAAGCAGTCCATTAAACCTGGTTGCGATCAATGTTTTAGAGGATAACGCATGTTAGGTCTGGGTTAGGTCTAGTATTTGCCCTCATCAGGCTCATTCTTTCGCATATTTCTCAAACTTGATGGCTAGATCCTGGGCTTTTTCTGGATTGCATCACGTAGTAATGTAGTACCACACTGAAACACTCAATTAAACCTGGTCTTGATAAATATTTCAGAGGATAACGCATGTTAGGTCTGGGTTAGGTCTAGGATTTGCACTCATCAGGCTCATACTTTCGCATATTTCTCATACTTCATGGCTAGATCCTGGGCTGTTTCTGGATTGTATCACGTAGTAATGAAGTACAACACTGAAACAGTCAATTGAACCTGGTCTCCATCAGTATCTTAGAGGACAACGCAAGTTAGGTCTGGGATAGGTCTTGGATTTGCCCTCATCAGGCTCATACTTTCGCATATTTCTCATACTTCATGGCTAGATCCTGGGCTATTTCTGGATTGGATCACGTAGTAAAGTGGTACCACACTGAAACAGTCAATGAAACCACGTTTCCATGAATATTTTAGAAGACAACGCAAGTTAGGTCTAGGTGAGGCCTGGGATTTTCACTGATCAGAGTCATACTTTCGCATTCTTCACATACTTGTTGAACAGAACCTGGGTTTTTTCTGGTTTGGATCACGAAGTAGTGTGGTACCACACTGAAACAGTCCATTAAATCAGGTTTCGCTCAATATTTTAGAGGATAACGCGTGTTAGGTCTAGGTTAGGTCTGGGATTTTCCCTCATCAGGCTCTTACTTTCGCATATTTCTCACACTTGATGGCTAGATCCTGGGCTTTTTCTAGATTGCATCACGTAGTAATGTAGTACTACACTGAAACAGTCAATGAAACCAGGTTTCCATGAATATTTTAGAAGACAACGCAAGTTAGGTCTAGGTAAGACCTGAGATTTTCACTGATCAGACTCATACTTTCGCGTCCTCCCCATACTTGTTGAACGGATCCTGGGTTTTTTCTGGTTTGGATGACGTAGTAATGTGGTACCACACTGAAACATTCAAATGAACCTGGTCTTGATAAATATTTTAGAGAATAACGCATGTTAGGTCTGGGTTAGGTCTAGGATTTGCCCTCATCAGGCTCATACTTTCGCATATTTCTCATACTTCATGGCTAGCTCCTGGGCTATTTCTGGATTGGATCACGTAGTAAAGTGGTACCACACTGAAACATTCAATGAAACCTGGTCTGGATAAATATCTTAGAGGATAACGCATGTTAGGTCAAGGTTAGGTCTAAGATTTGCCCTCATCAGGCTCACAGTTTCGCGTTTTTCACATACTTGTTGAACAGATCCTGGGTTTTTTCTGGTTTGGATCACGTAGTAATGTGGGACCACACTGAAACAGTCAAGTAAACCTGGTTTCGATCAATATTTTAGAGAATAATTCATGTTAGGTCTAGGATAGGTCTGGGATTTGCTCTCATCAGGCTCATACTTTCGCATATCTCTCATACCTCATGGCTAGATCCAGGGCTGTTTCTGGATTGTATCACATAGTAATGTGGTACCACGCTGAAACAGTCGATTAAACCTGGTTTCGATCAATATTTTAGAGGATAACGCAAGTTAAGTCTGGGATAGGTCTGGGATTTGACCTCATCAGACTCAAACTTTCGCATTTTTCACATACTTGTTGAACAGATCCTGGGTTTTTTCTGGTTTGGATCACGTAGTAGTGTGGTACCACACTGAAACAGTCCATTAAACCTGGTTTTGATCAATATTTTAGAGAATAATTCATGTTAGGTCTAGGTTAGGTCTGCGATTTGCTCTCATCAGGCTCATTCTTTCGCATATTTCTCATACTTGATGGCTAGATCCTGGGCTTTTTCTGGATTGCATCACGTAGCAATGAAGTACAACACTGAAACAGTCAATTAAACCAGGTTTCGATCAATATTTTAGAGAATAATTCATGTTAGGTCTAGGTTAGGTCTGGGATTTGCTCCCATCAGGCTCATTCTTTCGCATATTTGTCATACTTGATGGCTAGATCCTGGGCTTTTTCTGGATTGCATCACGTAGTAATGAAGTACAACACTGAAACAGTCAATTAAACCTGCTTTCGAACAATATTTTAGAGGATAACGCAAGTTAGGTCTGGGATAGGTCTGGGATTTGACCTCATCAGACTCATACTTTCGCGTTTTTCACATACTTGTTGAACAGATCCTGGCTTTTTTCTGGATTGGGTCACGTAGTAGTGTGGTACCACACTGAAACAGTCGATTAAACCTGGTTTCGATCAATATTTTTGAGGATAACGCATGTTAGGTCTAGGTTAGGCCTAGGAATTTCACTCATCAGGCTCATACTTTCGCATTCTTCACATACTTGATGAACGGATCCTGGGTTTTTTCTTGTTTGGATCACGTAGTAATGTGGGACCACACTGAAACTGTCAATTAAACCTGGTTTCGATCAATATTTTAGAGAATAATTCATGTTAGGTCTAGGTTAGGTCTGGGATTTGCCCTCATCAGGCTCATACTTTCGCATATTTCTCATACATGTTGAACAGATCCTGGGTTTTTTCTGGTTTGGATCACGTAGTAATGTGGGACCACACTGAAACAATCAACTAAACCTGGTCTTGATAAATATTTTAGAGGATAACGCATGTTAGGTCTGGGATAGGTCGGGGATTTGCCCTCATCAGACTCATACTTTCGCACACTTCACATACTCGTTTGGCAGATCCTGGGCTGGTTTCTGGATTGGATCACGTAGTAATTTAAGTACTACACTGAAACAGTCAATTAAACCAGGTTTCCATCAATATCTTAGAGGACAACGCAAGTTAGGTCTGGGATAGCTCTGGGATTTGCCCTCATCAGGCTCATACTTTCCGCGTTTTTCACATACCTTTTGAACAGATCCTGGATTTTTTCTGGTTTGGATCACGTAGTAGTGTGGTACCACACTGAAGCAGTCCATTAAACCTGGTTGCGATCAATGTTTTAGAGGATAACGCATGTTAGGTCTGGGTTAGGTCTAGTATTTGCCCTCATCAGGCTCATTCTTTCGCATATTTCTCAAACTTGATGGCTAGATCCTGGGCTTTTTCTGGATTGCATCACGTAGTAATGTAGTACCACACTGAAACACTCAATTAAACCTGGTCTTGATAAATATTTCAGAGGATAACGCATGTTAGGTCTGGGTTAGGTCTAGGATTTGCACTCATCAGGCTCATACTTTCGCATATTTCTCATACTTCATGGCTAGATCCTGGGCTGTTTCTGGATTGTATCACGTAGTAATGAAGTACAACACTGAAACAGTCAATTGAACCTGGTCTCCATCAGTATCTTAGAGGACAACGCAAGTTAGGTCTGGGATAGGTCTTGGATTTGCCCTCATCAGGCTCATACTTTCGCATATTTCTCATACTTCATGGCTAGATCCTGGGCTATTTCTGGATTGGATCACGTAGTAAAGTGGTACCACACTGAAACAGTCAATGAAACCACGTTTCCATGAATATTTTAGAAGACAACGCAAGTTAGGTCTAGGTGAGGCCTGGGATTTTCACTGATCAGAGTCATACTTTCGCATTCTTCACATACTTGTTGAACAGAACCTGGGTTTTTTCTGGTTTGGATCACGAAGTAGTGTGGTACCACACTGAAACAGTCCATTAAATCAGGTTTCGCTCAATATTTTAGAGGATAACGCGTGTTAGGTCTAGGTTAGGTCTGGGATTTTCCCTCATCAGGCTCTTACTTTCGCATATTTCTCACACTTGATGACTAGATCCTGGGCTTTTTCTAGATTGCATCACGTAGTAATGTAGTACTACACTGAAACAGTCAATGAAACCAGGTTTCCATGAATATTTTAGAAGACAACGCAAGTTAGGTCTAGGTAAGACCTGAGATTTTCACTGATCAGACTCATACTTTCGCGTCCTCCCCATACTTGTTGAACGGATCCTGGGTTTTTTCTGGTTTGGATGACGTAGTAATGTGGTACCACACTGAAACATTCAAATGAACCTGGTCTTGATAAATATTTTAGAGAATAACGCATGTTAGGTCTGGGTTAGGTCTAGGATTTGCCCTCATCAGGCTCATACTTTCGCATATTTCTCATACTTCATGGCTAGCTCCTGGGCTATTTCTGGATTGGATCACGTAGTAAAGTGGTACCACACTGAAACATTCAATGAAACCTGGTCTGGATAAATATCTTAGAGGATAACGCATGTTAGGTCAAGGTTAGGTCTAAGATTTGCCCTCATCAGGCTCACAGTTTCGCGTTTTTCACATACTTGTTGAACAGATCCTGGGTTTTTTCTGGTTTGGATCACGTAGTAATGTGGGACCACACTGAAACAGTCAAGTAAACCTGGTTTCGATCAATATTTTAGAGAATAATTCATGTTAGGTCTAGGATAGGTCTGGGATTTGCTCTCATCAGGCTCATTCTTCCGCATATTTCTCATACATGTTGAACAGACCCTGGGGATTTTCTGGCATGGAACACGTAGTAATGTGGGACCACACTGAAACAATCAATTAAACCTGGTCTTGATAAATATTTTAGAGGATAACGCATGTTAGGTCTGGGTTAGGTCTAGGATTTGCTCTCATCAGGCTCATACTTTCGCATATTTCTCATACTTCATGGCTAGATCCTGGGCTGTTTCTGGATTGCATCACGTAGTAATGTGGTACCACGCTGAAACAGTCAATTAAACCTGGTTTCGATCAATATTTTAGAGGATAACGGAAGTTAGGTCTGGGATAGGTCTAGGATTTGCCCTCATCAGGCTCTTACTTTCGCATATTTCTCATACTTCATGGCTAGATCCTGGGCTATTTCTGTATTGGATCACGTAGTAAAGTGGTACCACACTGAAACATTCAATAAAACCTGGTCTGGATAAATATTTTAGAGGATAACGCATCTTAGGTCTGGGTTAGGTCTAAGATTTGCCCTCATCAGGCTCACAGTTTAGCGTTTTTCGCTTACTTGTTGAACAGATCCTGGGTTTTTTCTGGTTTGGATCACAAAGTAGTGTGGTACCACACTGAAACAGTCCATTAAACCTGGTTTCGCTCAATACTTTAGAGGATAACGCATGTTAGGTCTAGGTTAGGTCTGGGATTTGCTCTCATCAGGCTCATTCTTTCGCATTCTTCACATACTTGATGGCTAGATCCTGGGCTTTTCCTGGATTGCATCACGTAGTAATGTAGTACCACACTGAAACATTCAATTTAACCTGGTCCTGATAAATATTTCAGAGGATAACGCATGTTAGGTCTGGGTTAGGCCTAGGATTTGCCCTCATCAGGCTCATACTTTCGCATATCTCTCGTACTTCATGGCTAGATCCTGGGCTATTTCTGGATTGGATCACGTAGTAAAGTGGTACCACACTGAAACATTCAATGAAACCTGGTCTGGATATATATTTTAGAGAATAATTCATGTTAGGTCTAGGTTATGTCAGGGATTTGCTCTCATCAGGCTCATTCTTTCGCATATTTCTCATACTTGATGGCTAGATCCTGGGCTTTTTCTGGATTGCATCACGTAGTAATGAAGTACAACACTGAAACAGTCAATTAAACTTTGTTTCCATCAATATTTTAGAGGACAACGCATGTTAGGTCTAGGTTAGGCCTGGGATTTGCCCTCATCAGGGTCGTACTGTCGCAGTTTTAACATACTTGTTGAACGGATCCTGGGTTTTTTCTGGTTTGGTTCACGTAGTAATGTGGTACCACACTGAAACATTCAATTAAACCTGGTCTTGATAAATATTTTAGAGGATAACGCAAGTTAAGTCTGGGATAGGTCTGGGATTTGACCTCATCAGGCTCTTACTTTCGCGTTTTTCACATACTTGTTGAACAGATCCTGGGTTTTTTCTGGTTTGGATCACGTAGTAGTGTGGTACCACACTGAAACAGTCCATTAAACCTGGTTGCGATCAATATTTTAGAGGATAACGCATGTTAGGTCTGGGTTAGGTCTAGTATTTGCCCTCATCAGGCTCATTCTTTCGCATATTCCTCAAACTTGATGGCTAGATCCTGGGCTTTTTCTGGATTGCATCACGTAGTAATGTAGTACCACTCTGAAACATTCAATTAAACCTGGTCTTGATAAATATTTCAGAGGATAACGCATGTTAGGTCTGGGTTAGGTCTAGGATTTGCACTCATCAGGCTCATACTTTCGCATATATCTCATACTTCATAGCTAGATCCTGGGCTTTTTCTGGATTGCATCACGTAGTAATGAAGTACATCACTGAAACAGTCAATTGAACCTGGTCTCCATCAATATCTTAGAGGGCAACGCAAGTTAGGTCTGGGATAGGTCTTGGATTTGCCCTCATCAGGCTCATACTTTCGCATATTTCTCATACTTCATGGCTAGATCCTGGGCTATTTCTGGATTGGATCACGTAGTAAAGTGGTACCACACTGAAACATTCAATTAAACCTGGTCTTGATAAATATTTTAGAGGATAACGCAAGTTAAGTCTGGGATAGGTCTGGGATTTGACCTCATCAGGCTCTTACTTTCGCGTTTTTCACATACTTGTTGAACAGATCCTGGGTTTTTTCTGGTTTGGATCACGTAGTAGTGTGGTACCACACTGAAACAGTCCATTAAACCTGGTTGCGATCAATATTTTAGAGGATAACGCATGTTAGGTCTGGGTTAGGTCTATTATTTGCCCTCATCAGGCTCATTCTTTCGCATATTTCTCAAACTTGATGGCTAGATCCTGGGCTTTTTCTGGATTGCATCACGTAGTAATCTGGTACCACACTGAAACATTCAATTAAGCATGGTCTTGATAAATATTTTAGAAGATAACGTATGTTAGGTCTGGGTTAGGTCTAGGATTTGCCCTCATCAGGCTCATACTTTCGCATATTTCTCATACTTCATGGCTAGATCCTGGGCTATTTCTGGATTGGATCTCGTAGTAAAGTGGTACCACACTGAAACATTCAATGGAACCTGGTCTGGATAAATATTTTAGAGGATAACGCATGTTAGGTCTGGGTTAGGTCTAGGAATTGCCCTCATCAGGCTTATTCTTTCGCATATGTCTCATACATGATGGCTAGATCCTGGGCTTTTTCTTGATCGCATAACGTAGTAATGAAGTACAACACTGAGACAGTCACTTAAACCTGGTTTCCATCAATATCTTAGAGGACAACGCAAGCTAGGTCTGGGATAGGTCTGAAATTTGCCCTCATCAGGCTCATACTTTCGCGTTTTTCACATACTTGTTGAACAGATCCTGGGTTTTTTCTGGTTTGGATCACGTAGTAATGTGGTACCACGCTGAAACAGACGATTAGACCCGGTTTCGATCAATATTTTAGAGGATAACGCAAGTTAATTCTGGGATAGGTCTGGAATTTGACCTCATCAGACTCATACTTTCGCGTTTTTCACATACTTGTTGAACAGATCCTGGGTTTTTTCTGGTTTGGATCACGTAGTAGTGTGGTACCACACTGAAACAGTCCATTTAACCTGGTTGCGGTCAATATTTTAGAGGATAACGCATGTTAGGTCTGGGTTAGCTCTAGGATTTGCCCTCATCAGGCTCATTCTTTCGCATATTTCTCAAACTTCATGGCTAGATCCTGGGCTTTTTCTGGATTGCATCACGTAGTAATGTGGTACCACACTGAAACATTCAATTAAACCTGGTCTTGATAAATATTTTAGAGGATAACGCATGTTAGGTCTGGGTTAGGTCTAGGATTTGCTCTCATCAGACTCATACTTTCGCATTCTTCACATACTTGTTGAACGGATCCTGGGTTTTTTCTGGTTTGGATCACGTAGTAATGTGGGACCACACTGAAACAGTCAATTAAACCTGGTTTCGATCAATATTTTAGAGAATAATTCATGTTAGGTCTAGGTTAGGTCTGGGATTTGCTCTTATCAGGCTCATTCTTTCGCATATTTCTCATACTTGATGGCTAGATCCTGGGCTTTTTCTG
The DNA here is from genome assembly GCF_051014445.1 of Colletes latitarsis. Lineage (NCBI taxonomy): Eukaryota > Metazoa > Arthropoda > Insecta > Hymenoptera > Colletidae > Colletes > Colletes latitarsis. The sequence goes on from NC_135142.1 coordinate 1,156,970, forward strand.
GATTGCACAACGTAGTAATGAAGTACAACACTGAAACAGTCAATTAAACCTGGTTTCCATCAATATTTTAGACGACAATGCAAGTTAGGTCTGGGATAGATCTGGGATTCGCCCTAATCAGGCTCATACTTTCGCGTTTTTCACATACTTGTTAAACAGATCCTGGGTTTTTCTGGTTTGGATCACGTAGTAATGTGGTACCACACTGAAACAGTCGATTAAACCTGGTTTCAATCAATATTTTAGAGGATAACGCATGTTAGGTCTGGAATAGGTCTGGGATTTGACCTCGTCAGACTCATACTTTCGCACCCTTCACATACTCGTTGATCAGATCCTGGGTTATTTTCTGGTTTGGATCACACAGTAATATGGTACCATACTGCAACAGTCGATTAAACCAGGTTTCGGTCAATATTTTTGAGGATAACGCAGGTTAGGTCTAGATTAGGCCTGGGATTTTCACTCATCAGACTCATACTTTCGCATTCTTCTCATACTTGTTGAACGGAGCCTGGGTTTTTTCTGGTTTGCATCACGTAGTAATGTGGGACCACACTGAAACAGTCAATTAAATCTGGTTTCGATCAATATCTTAGAGAATAATTCATGTTAGGTCTAGGTTAGGTCTGGGATTTACTCTCATCAGGCTCATTCTTTCGCATATTACTCATACTTGATGGCTAGATCCTGGGCTTTTTCTGGATTGGATCACGTAGTAATGTGGGACCACACTGAAACAATCAATTAAACCTGGTCTTGATAAATATTTTAGAGGATAGCGCATGTTAGGTCTGGGATAGGTCTGGGATTTGCCCTCATCAGACTCATACTTTCGCACACATCACATACTCGTTGAACTGATCCTGGGTTATTTTCTGGTTTGGATCACATAGTAACGTGGTACCACACTGAAACAGTCGATTAAACCAGGTTTCGATCAATATTTTTGAGGATAACGCATGTTAGGTCTGGGTTAGGTCTAGGATTTGCTCCCGTAAGGCTCATACTTTCGCATATTTCTCATACTTCATGGCTAGATCCTGGGCTATTTCTGGATTGGATCACGTAGTAATGTGGTACCACACTGAAACATTCAATTAAACCTGTTCTTGATAAATATTTTAGAGGATAACGCATGTTAGGTTTGGGTTAGGTCTAGGATTTGCCCTCATCAGGCTCATACTTTCGCATATTTCTCATACTTCATGGCTAGATCCTGGGCTGTTTCTGGTTTGGATCACATAGTAATGTGGTACCACACTGAAACAGTCGATTAAACCTGGTCTTGATAAATATTTTAGAGGATAGCGCATGTTAGGTCTGGGATAGGTCTGGGATTTGCCCTCATCAGACTTATACTTTCGCACACTTCACATACCCGTTGAACGGATCCTGGGTTTTTTCAGGTTTGGATCACGTAGTAATGCGGGACCACACTGAAACAGTCAATTAAAACTGGTTTCGATCAATATTTTAGAGAATAATTCATGTTAGGTCTAGGTTAGGCCTGGGATTTTCACTCATCAGACTCATACTTTCGCATTCTTCACATACTGGTTGAACGGATCCTGGGTTTTTTCTGGTTTGGATCACGTAGGAATGTGGGACCACACTGAAACAATCAATTAAACCTGGTCTTGATAAATATTTCGGAGGATAACGCATGTTAGGTCTGGGTTAGGTCTAGGATTTGCCCTCATCAGGCTCATACTTTCGCATATTTCTCATACTTCATGGCTAGATCCTGGGCTGTTTCTGGATTGTATCACGTAGTAATGTGGTACCACGCTGAAACAGTCAATTAAACCTGGTTTCGATCAATATTTTGGAGGATAACGCAAGTTAGGTCTGGGATAGGTCTAGGATTTGCCCTCATCAGGCTCTTACTTTCGCATATTTCTCATACTTCATGGCTAGATCCTGGGCTATTTCTGGATTGGATCACGTAGTAAAGTGGTACCACACTGAAACATTCAATGAAACCTGGTCTGGATAAATATTTTAGAGGATAATGCATCTTAGGTCTAGGTTAGGTCTAGGATTTTCACTCATCAGACTCATACTTTCGCATTCTTCACATACTTGTTGAACGGATCCTGGGTTTTTTCTGGTTTTGATCACGTAGTAATGTGGTACCACACTGAAACATTCAATTAAACCTGGTCTTGATAAATATTTTAGAGAATAACGCATGTTAGGTCTGGGTTAGGTCTAGGATTTGCCCTCATCGGGCTCATACTTTCGCATATTTCTCATACTTCATGGCTAGATCCTGGGCTATTTCTGGATTGGATCACGTAGTAATGTGGCACCGCACTGAAACTGTCAATTAAACCTGGTTTTGATCAATATTTTAGAGAATAATTCATGTTAGGTCTAGGTTAGGTCAGGGATTTGCTCTCATCAGGCTCATTCTTTCGCATATTTCTCATACTTGATGGCTAGATCCTGGGCTTTTTCTGGATTGCATCACGTAGTAATGAAGTACAACACTGAAACAGTCAATTAAACTTGGTTTCCATCAGTATTTTAGAGGACAACGCATGTTAGGTCTAGGTTAGGCCTGGGATTTGCCCTCATCATGGTCATACTGCCGCAGTTTTAACATACTTGTTGAACGGATCCTGGGTTTTTTCTGGTTTGGTTCACGTAGTAATGTGGTACCACACTGAAACATTCAATTAAACCTGTCTTGATAAATATTTTAGAGGATAACGCATGTTAGGTTTGGGTTAGGTCTAGGATTTGCCCTCATTAGGCTCATACTTTCGCATATTTCTCATACTTCACGGCTAGATCCTGGGCTGTTTCTGGATTGTATCACGTAGTAATGTGGTACCACGCTGAAACAGTCGATTAAACCTGGTTTCGATCAATATTTTAGAGGATAACGCAAGTTATGTCTGGGATAGGTCTGGGATTTTCACACATCAGACTCATACTTTCGCATTCTTCACATACTTGTTGAACGGATCCTGGGTTTTTTCTGGTTTGGATCACGTAGTAATGTGGGACCACACTGAAACAGTCAATTAAACCTGGTTTCGATCAATATTTTAGAGAATAATTCATGTTCGGTCTAGGTTAGGTCTGGGATTTGCTCTTATCAGGCTCATTCTTTCGCATATTTCTCACACTTGATGGCTAGATCTCAGGCTTTTTCTGGATTGCATAACGTAGTAATGAAGTACAACACTGAAACAGTCAATTAAACCTGGTTTCCATCAATATTTTAGAGGACAACGCAAGTTAGGTCTGGGATAGATCTGGGATTCGCCCTAATCAGGCTCATACTTTCGCGTTTTTCGCTTACTTGTTGGACAGATCCTAGGTTTTTTCTGGTTTGGATCACGTAGTAATGTGGTACCACACTGAAACAGTTGACTAAACCAGGTCTCCATCAATATCTTAGAGGACAACGCAAGTTAGGTCTGGGATAGGTCTTGGATTTGCCCTCATCAGGCTCATACTTTCGCATATTTCTCATACTTCATGGCTAGATCCTGGGCTATTTCTGGATTGGATCACGTAGTAAAGTGGTACCACACTGAAACATTCAATGAAACCTGGTCTGGATAAATATTTTAGAGGATAACGCATGTTAGGTCTGGGATAGGTCTAGGATTTGCCCTCATCAGGCTCTTACTTTCGCATATTTCTCATACTTCATGGCTAGATCCTGGGCTTTTTCTGGATTGCATCACGTAGTAATGAAGTACAACACTGAAACGGTCAATTAAACCTGGTTTCCATCAATATTTTAGAGGACAACGCATGTTAGGTCTAGGTTAGGCCTGGGACTTGCCCTCATCAGGGTCATACTGTCGCAGTTTTAACATACTTGTTGAACGGATCCTGGGTTTTTTCTGGTTTGGTTCACGTAGTAATGTGGTACCACACTGAAACATTCAATTAAACCTGGTCTTGATAAATATTTTAGAGGATAACGCAAGTGAAGTCTGGGATAGGTCTGGGATTTGACCTCATCAGACTCATACTTTCGCATATTTCTCAAACTTGATGGCTAGATCCTGGGCTATTTCTGGATTGGATCACGTAGTAATGTGGTACCACACTGAAACATTCAACTAAACCTGGTCTCCATCAATATCTTAGAGGACAACGCAAGTTAGGTCTGGGATAGGTCTTGGATTTGCCCTCATCAGGCTCATACTTTCGCATATTTCTCATACTTCATGGCTAGATCCTGGGCTATTTCTGGATTGGATCACGTAGTAATGTGGTACCACACTGAAACATTCAATTAAACCTGGTCTTGATAAATATTTTAGAGGATAACGCATGTTAGGTCTGGGTTAGGTCTAGGATTTGCTCTCATCAGACTCATACTTTCGCATTCTTCACATACTTGTTGAACAGATCCTGGGTTTTTTCTGGTTTGGATCACGTAGTAATGTGGTACCACGCTGAAACAGTCGATTAGACCCGGTTTCGATCAATATTTTAGAGGATAACGCAAGTTAAGTCTGGGATAGGTCTGGAATTTGACCTCATCAGACTCATACTTTCGCGTTTTTCACATACTTGTTGAACAGATCCTGGGTTTTTTCTGGTTTGGATCACGTAGTAGTGTGGTACCACACTGAAACAGTCCATTAAACCTGGTTGCGGTCAATATTTTAGAGGATAACGCATGTTAGGTCTGGGTTAGCTCTAGGATTTGCCCTCATCAGGCTCATTCTTTCGCATATTTCTCAAACTTCATGGCTAGATCCTGGGCTTTTTCTGGATTGCATCACGTAGTAATGTGGTACCACACTGAAACATTCAATTAAACCTGGTCTTGATAAATATTTTAGAGGATAACGCATGTTAGTTCTGGGTTAGGTCTAGGATTTGCTCTCATCAGACTCATACTTTCGCATTCTTCACATACTTGTTGAACGGATCCTGGGTTTTTTCTGGTTTGGATCACGTAGTAGCGTGGTACCACACTGAAACAGTCCATTAAACCTGGTTGCGGTCAATATTTTAGAGGATAACGCATGTTAGGTCTGGGTTAGCTCTAGGATTTGCCCTCATCAGGCTCATTCTTTCGCATATTTCTCAAACTTCATGGCTAGATCCTGGGCTTTTTCTGGATTGCATCACGTAGTAATGTGGTACCACACTGAAACAATCAATTAAACCAGGTCTTGATAAATATTTTAGATGATAACGCATGTTAGGTCTGGGTTAGGTCTAGGATTTGCCCTCATCAGGCTCATACTTTCGCATATTTCCCATACTTCATGGCTAGATCCTGGGCTATTTCTGGATTGGATCACGTAGTAATGTGGTACCACACTGAAACAGTCAATTAAACCTGGTCTTGATAAATATTTTAGAGGATAACGCATGTTAGGTTTGGGTTAGGTCTAGGATTTGCCCTCATCAGGCTCATACTTTCGCATATCTCTCATACTTCATGGCTAGATCCAGGGCTGTTTCTGGATTGTATCACATAGTAATGTGGTACCACGCTGAAACAGTCGATTAAACCTGGTTTCGATCAATATTTTAGAGGATAACGCAAGTTAAGTCTGGGATAGGTCTGGGATTTGACCTCATCAGACTCAAACTTTCGCATTTTTCACATACTTGTTGAACAGATCCTCGGTTTTTTCTGGTTTGGATCACGTAGTAGTGTGGTACCACACTGAAACAGTCCATTAAACCTGGTTTTGATCAATATTTTAGAGAATAATTCATGTTAGGTCTAGGTTAGGTCTGCGATTTGCTCTCATCAGGCTCATTCTTTCGCATATTTCTCATACTTGATGGCTAGATCCTGGGCTTTTTCTGGATTGCATCACGTAGCAATGAAGTACAACACTGAAACAGTCAATTAAACCAGGTTTCGATCAATATTTTAGAGAATAATTCATGTTAGGTCTAGGTTAGGTCTGGGATTTGCTCCCATCAGGCTCATTCTTTCGCATATTTGTCATACTTGATGGCTAGATCCTGGGCTTTTTCTGGATTGCATCACGTAGTAATGAAGTACAACACTGAAACAGTCAATTAAACCTGCTTTCGATCAATATTTTAGAGGATAACGCAAGTTAGGTCTGGGATTTGACCTCATCAGACTCATACTTTCGCGTTTTTCACATACTTGTTGAACAGATCCTGGCTTTTTTCTGGATTGGGTCACGTAGTAGTGTGGTACCACACTGGAACAGTCGATTAAACCTGGTTTCGATCAATATTTTTGAGGACAACGCAAGTTACGTCTAGGTAAGGCCTGAGATTTTCACTGATCAGACTCATACTTTCGCATTCTTCACATACTTGTTGAACGGATCGTGGGTTTTTTCCGGTTTCGATCACGTAGTAATGTGGTACCACACTGAAACATTCAATTAAACCTGGTCTTGATCAATATTTTAGAGAATAACGCATGTTAGGTCTGGGTTAGGTCTAGGATTTGCCCTCATCAGGCTCATACTTTCGCATATTTCTCATACTTCATGGCTAGATCCTGGGCTATTTCTGGATTGGATCACGTAGTAATGTGGCACCCCACTGAAACAGTCAATTAAACCTGGTTTTGATCAATATTTTAGAGAATAATTCATGTTAGATCTAGGTTAGGTCAGGGATTTGCTCTCATCAGGGTCATACTGCCGCAGTTTTAACATACTTGTTGAACGGATCCTGGGTTTTTTCTGGTTTGGTTCACGTAGTAATGTGGTACCACACTGAAACATTCAATTAAACCTGGTCTTGATAAATATTTTAGAGGATAACGCATGTTAGGTTTGGGTTAGGTCTAGGATTTGCCCTCAATAGGCTCATACTTTCGCATATTTCTCATACTTCATGGCTAGATCCTGGGCTTTTTCTGGATTGCATCACGTAGTAATGTAGTGCCACACTGAAACATTCAACTAAACTTGGTCTTGATAAATATTTCAGAGGATAACGCATGTTAGGTCTGGGTTAGGTCTAGGATTTGCACTCATCAGGCTCATACTTTCGCATATTTCTCATACTTCATGGCTAGATCCTGGGCTGTTTCTGGATTGTATCACGTAGTAATGAAGTACAACACTGAAACAGTCAATTGAACCTGGTCTCCATCAATATCTTAGAGGACAACGCAAGTTAGGTCTAGGTGAGGCCTGGGATTTTCACTGATCAGAGTCATACTTTCGCATTCTTCACATACTTGTTGAACAGAACCTGGGTTTTTTCTGGTTTGGATCACGAAGTAGTGTGGTACCACACTGAAACAGTCCATTAAATCAGGTTTCGCTCAATATTTTAGAGGATAACGCGTGTTAGGTCTAGGTTAGGTCTGGGATTTTCCCTCATCAGGCTCTTACTTTCGCATATTTCTCACACTTGATGGCTAGATCCTGGGCTTTTTCTAGATTGCATCACGTAGTAATGTAGTACTACACTGAAACAGTCAATGAAACCAGGTTTCCATGAATATTTTAGAAGACAACGCAAGTTAGGTCTAGGTAAGACCTGAGATTTTCACTGATCAGACTCATACTTTCGCGTCCTCCCCATACTTGTTGAACGGATCCTGGGTTTTTTCTGGTTTGGATGACGTAGTAATGTGGTACCACACTGAAACATTCAAATGAACCTGGTCTTGATAAATATTTTAGAGAATAACGCATGTTAGGTCTGGGTTAGGTCTAGGATTTGCCCTCATCAGGCTCATACTTTCGCATATTTCTCATACTTCATGGCTAGCTCCTGGGCTATTTCTGGATTGGATCACGTAGTAAAGTGGTACCACACTGAAACATTCAATGAAACCTGGTCTGGATAAATATCTTAGAGGATAACGCATGTTAGGTCAAGGTTAGGTCTAAGATTTGCCCTCATCAGGCTCACAGTTTCGCGTTTTTCACATACTTGTTGAACAGATCCTGGGTTTTTTCTGGTTTGGATCACGTAGTAATGTGGGACCACACTGAAACAGTCAAGTAAACCTGGTTTCGATCAATATTTTAGAGAATAATTCATGTTAGGTCTAGGATAGGTCTGGGATTTGCTCTCATCAGGCTCATTCTTCCGCATATTTCTCATACATGTTGAACAGACCCTGGGGATTTTCTGGCATGGAACACGTAGTAATGTGGGACCACACTGAAACAATCAATTAAACCTGGTCTTGATAAATATTTTAGAGGATAACGCATGTTAGGTCTGGGTTAGGTCTAGGATTTGCTCTCATCAGGCTCATACTTTCGCATATTTCTCATACTTCATGGCTAGATCCTGGGCTGTTTCTGGATTGCATCACGTAGTAATGTGGTACCACGCTGAAACAGTCAATTAAACCTGGTTTCGATCAATATTTTAGAGGATAACGGAAGTTAGGTCTGGGATAGGTCTAGGATTTGCCCTCATCAGGCTCTTACTTTCGCATATTTCTCATACTTCATGGCTAGATCCTGGGCTATTTCTGTATTGGATCACGTAGTAAAGTGGTACCACACTGAAACATTCAATAAAACCTGGTCTGGATAAATATTTTAGAGGATAACGCATCTTAGGTCTGGGTTAGGTCTAAGATTTGCCCTCATCAGGCTCACAGTTTAGCGTTTTTCGCTTACTTGTTGAACAGATCCTGGGTTTTTTCTGGTTTGGATCACGAAGTAGTGTGGTACCACACTGAAACAGTCCATTAAACCTGGTTTCGCTCAATATTTTAGAGGATAACGCATGTTAGGTCTAGGTTAGGTCTGGGATTTGCTCTCATCAGGCTCATTCTTTCGCATTCTTCACATACTTGATGGCTAGATCCTGGGCTTTTCCTGGATTGCATCACGTAGTAATGTAGTACCACACTGAAACATTCAATTTAACCTGGTCCTGATAAATATTTCAGAGGATAACGCATGTTAGGTCTGGGTTAGGCCTAGGATTTGCACTCATCAGGCTCATACTTTCGCATATTTCTCATACTTCATGGCTAGATCCTGGGCTTTTTCTGGATTGCATCACGTAGTAATGAAGTACAACACTGAAACAGTCAATTGAACCTGGTCTCCATCAATATCTTAGAGGACAACGCAAGTTAGGTCTGGGATATGTCTTGGATTTGCCCTCATCAGGCTCATACTTTCGCATATTTCTCATACTTCATGGCTAGATCCTGGGCTATTTCTGGATTGGATCACGTAGTAAAGTGGTACCACACTGAAACATTCAATGAAACCTGGTCTGGATAAATATTTTAGAGGATAACGCATGATAGGTCTGGGTTAGGTCTAGGATTTGCCCTCATCAGGCTCATACTTTCGCATATCTCTCGTACTTCATGGCTAGATCCTGGGCTATTTCTGGATTGGATCACGTAGTAAAGTGGTACCACACTGAAACATTCAATGAAACCTGGTCTGGATATATATTTTAGAGAATAATTCATGTTAGGTCTAGGTTATGTCAGGGATTTGCTCTCATCAGGCTCATTCTCTCGCATATTTCTCATACTTCATGGCTAGATCCTGGGCTTTTTCTGGATTGCATCACGTAGTAATGAAGTACAACACTGAAACAGTCAATTGAACCTGGTCTCCATCAATATCTTAGAGGACAACGCAAGTTAGGTCTGGGATATGTCTTGGATTTGCCCTCATCAGGCTCATACTTTCGCATATTTCTCATACTTCATGGCTAGATCCTGGGCTATTTCTGGATTGGATCACGTAGTAATGTAGTACCACACTGAAACATTCAATTTAACCTGGTCCTGATAAATATTTCAGAGGACAACGCATGTTAGGTCTAGGTTAGGCCTGGGATTTGCCCTCATCAGGGTCGTACTGTCGCAGTTTTAACATACTTGTTGAACGGATCCTGGGTTTTTTCTGGTTTGGTTCACGTAGTAATGTGGTACCACACTGAAACATTCAATTAAACCTGGTCTTGATAAATATTTTAGAGGATAACGCAAGTTAAGTCTGGGATAGGTCTGGGATTTGACCTCATCAGGCTCTTACTTTCGCGTTTTTCACATACTTGTTGAACAGATCCTGGGTTTTTTCTGGTTTGGATCACGTAGTAGTGTGGTACCACACTGAAACAGTCCATTAAACCTGGTTGCGATCAATATTTTAAAGGATAACGCATGTTAGGTCTGGGTTAGGTCTAGTATTTGCCCTCATCAGGCTCATTCTTTCGCATATTCCTCAAACTTGATGGCTAGATCCTGGGCTTTTTCTGGATTGCATCTCGTAGTAATGTAGTACCACTCTGAAACATTCAATTAAACCTGGTCTTGATAAATATTTCAGAGGATAACGCATGTTAGGTCTGGGTTAGGTCTAGGATTTGCACTCATCAGGCTCATACTTTCGCATATATCTCATACTTCATAGCTAGATCCTGGGCTTTTTCTGGATTGCATCACGTAGTAATGAAGTACAACACTGAAACAGTCAATTGAACCTGGTCTCCATCAATATCTTAGAGGGCAACGCAAGTTAGGTCTGGGATAGGTCTTGGATTTGCCCTCATCAGGCTCATACTTTCGCATATTTCTCATACTTCATGGCTAGATCCTGGGCTATTTCTGGATTGGATCACGTAGTAAAGTGGTACCACACTGAAACATTCAATTAAACCTGGTCTTGATAAATATTTTAGAGGATAACGCAAGTTAAGTCTGGGATAGGTCTGGGATTTGACCTCATCAGGCTCTTACTTTCGCGTTTTTCACATACTTGTTGAACAGATCCTGGGTTTTTTCTGGTTTGGATCACGTAGTAGTGTGGTACCACACTGAAACAGTCCATTAAACCTGGTTGCGATCAATATTTTAGAGGATAACGCAAGTTAAGTCTGGGATAGGTCTGGGATTTTCACACATCAGACTCATACTTTCGCATTCTTCACATACTTGTTGAACGGATCCTGGGTTTTTTCTGGTTTGGATCACGTAGTAATGTGGGACCACACTGAAACATTCAATTAAACCTGTCTTGATAAATATTTTAGAGGATAACGCATGTTAGGTTTGGGTTAGGTCTAGGATTTGCCCTCATTAGGCTCATACTTTCGCATATTTCTCATACTTCACGGCTAGATCCTGGGCTGTTTCTGGATTGTATCACGTAGTAATGTGGTACCACGCTGAAACAGTCGATTAAACCTGGTTTCGATCAATATTTTAGAGGATAACGCAAGTTAAGTCTGGGATAGGTCTGGGATTTTCACACATCAGACTCATACTTTCGCATTCTTCACATACTTGTTGAACGGATCCTGGGTTTTTTCTGGTTTGGATCACGTAGTAATGTGGGACCACACTGAAACAGTCAATTAAACCTGGTTTCGATCAATATTTTAGAGAATAATTCATGTTCGGTCTAGGTTAGGTCTGGGATTTGCTCTTATCAGGCTCATTCTTTCGCATATTTCTCACACTTGATGGCTAGATCTCAGGCTTTTTCTGGATTGCATAACGTAGTAATGAAGTACAACACTGAAACAGTCAATTAAACCTGGTTTCCATCAATATTTTAGAGGACAACGCAAGTTAGGTCTGGGATAGATCTGGGATTCGCCCTAATCAGGCTCATACTTTCGCGTTTTTCGCTTACTTGTTGGACAGATCCTAGGTTTTTTCTGGTTTGGATCACGTAGTAATGTGGTACCACACTGAAACAGTTGACTAAACCAGGTCTCCATCAATATCTTAGAGGACAACGCAAGTTAGGTCTGGGATAGGTCTTGGATTTGCCCTCATCAGGCTCATACTTTCGCATATTTCTCATACTTCATGGCTAGATCCTGGGCTATTTCTGGATTGGATCACGTAGTAAAGTGGTACCACACTGAAACATTCAATGAAACCTGGTCTGGATAAATATTTTAGAGGATAACGCATGTTAGGTCTGGGATAGGTCTAGGATTTGCCCTCATCAGGCTCTTACTTTCGCATATTTCTCATACTTCATGGCTAGATCCTGGGCTTTTTCTGGATTGCATCACGTAGTAATGAAGTACAACACTGAAACGGTCAATTAAACCTGGTTTCCATCAATATTTTAGAGGACAACGCATGTTAGGTCTAGGTTAGGCCTGGGACTTGCCCTCATCAGGGTCATACTGTCGCAGTTTTAACATACTTGTTGAACGGATCCTGGGTTTTTTCTGGTTTGGTTCACGTAGTAATGTGGTACCACACTGAAACATTCAATTAAACCTGGTCTTGATAAATATTTTAGAGGATAACGCAAGTGAAGTCTGGGATAGGTCTGGGATTTGACCTCATCAGACTCATACTTTCGCATATTTCTCAAACTTGATGGCTAGATCCTGGGCTATTTCTGGATTGGATCACGTAGTAATGTGGTACCACACTGAAACATTCAACTAAACCTGGTCTCCATCAATATCTTAGAGGACAACGCAAGTTAGGTCTGGGATAGGTCTTGGATTTGCCCTCATCAGGCTCATACTTTCGCATATTTCTCATACTTCATGGCTAGATCCTGGGCTATTTCTGGATTGGATCACGTAGTAATGTGGTACCACACTGAAACATTCAATTAAACCTGGTCTTGATAAATATTTTAGAGGATAACGCATGTTAGGTCTGGGTTAGGTCTAGGATTTGCTCTCATCAGACTCATACTTTCGCATTCTTCACATACTTGTTGAACAGATCCTGGGTTTTTTCTGGTTTGGATCACGTAGTAATGTGGTACCACGCTGAAACAGTCGATTAGACCCGGTTTCGATCAATATTTTAGAGGATAACGCAAGTTAAGTCTGGGCTAGGTCTGGAATTTGACCTCATCAGACTCATACTTTCGCGTTTTTCACATACTTGTTGAACAGATCCTGGGTTTTTTCTGGTTTGGATCACGTAGTAGTGTGGTACCACACTGAAACAGTCCATTAAACCTGGTTGCGGTCAATATTTTAGAGGATAACGCATGTTAGGTCTGGGTTAGCTCTAGGATTTGCCCTCATCAGGCTCATTCTTTCGCATATTTCTCAAACTTCATGGCTAGATCCTGGGCTTTTTCTGGATTGCATCACGTAGTAATGTGGTACCACACTGAAACATTCAATTAAACCTGGTCTTGATAAATATTTTAGAGGATAACGCATGTTAGTTCTGGGTTAGGTCTAGGATTTGCTCTCATCAGACTCATACTTTCGCATTCTTCACATACTTGTTGAACGGATCCTGGGTTTTTTCTGGTTTGGATCACGTAGTAGTGTGGTACCACACTGAAACAGTCCATTAAACCTGGTTGCGGTCAATATTTTAGAGGATAACGCATGTTAGGTCTGGGTTAGCTCTAGGATTTGCCCTCATCAGGCTCATTCTTTCGCATATTTCTCAAACTTCATGGCTAGATCCTGGGCTTTTTCTGGATTGCATCACGTAGTAATGTGGTACCACACTGAAACAATCAATTAAACCAGGTCTTGATAAATATTTTAGATGATAACGCATGTTAGGTCTGGGTTAGGTCTAGGATTTGCCCTCATCAGGCTCATACTTTCGCATATTTCCCATACTTCATGGCTAGATCCTGGGCTATTTCTGGATTGGATCACGTAGTAATGTGGTACCACACTGAAACAGTCAATTAAACCTGGTCTTGATAAATATTTTAGAGGATAACGCATGTTAGGTTTGGGTTAGGTCTAGGATTTGCCCTCATCAGGCTCATACTTTCGCATATCTCTCATACTTCATGGCTAGATCCAGGGCTGTTTCTGGATTGTATCACATAGTAATGTGGTACCACGCTGAAACAGTCGATTAAACCTGGTTTCGATCAATATTTTAGAGGATAACGCAAGTTAAGTCTGGGATAGGTCTGGGATTTGACCTCATCAGACTCAAACTTTCGCATTTTTCACATACTTGTTGAACAGATCCTGGGTTTTTTCTGGTTTGGATCACGTAGTAGTGTGGTACCACACTGAAACAGTCCATTAAACCTGGTTTTGATCAATATTTTAGAGAATAATTCATGTTAGGTCTAGGTTAGGTCTGGGATTTGCTCCCATCAGGCTCATTCTTTCGCATATTTGTCATACTTGATGGCTAGATCCTGGGCTTTTTCTGGATTGCATCACGTAGTAATGAAGTACAACACTGAAACAGTCAATTAAACCTGCTTTCGATCAATATTTTAGAGGATAACGCAAGTTAGGTCTGGGATTTGACCTCATCAGACTCATACTTTCGCGTTTTTCACATACTTGTTGAACAGATCCTGGCTTTTTTCTGGATTGGGTCACGTAGTAGTGTGGTACCACACTGAAACAGTCGATTAAACCTGGTTTCGATCAATATTTTTGAGGACAACGCAAGTTACGTCTAGGTAAGGCCTGAGATTTTCACTGATCAGACTCATACTTTCGCATTCTTCACATACTTGTTGAACGGATCGTGGGTTTTTTCCGGTTTCGATCACGTAGTAATGTGGTACCACACTGAAACATTCAATTAAACCTGGTCTTGATCAATATTTTAGAGAATAACGCATGTTAGGTCTGGGTTAGGTCTAGGATTTGCCCTCATCAGGCTCATACTTTCGCATATTTCTCATACTTCATGGCTAGATCCTGGGCTATTTCTGGATTGGATCACGTAGTAATGTGGCACCCCACTGAAACAGTCAATTAAACCTGGTTTTGATCAATATTTTAGAGAATAATTCATGTTAGATCTAGGTTAGGTCAGGGATTTGCTCTCATCAGGGTCATACTGCCGCAGTTTTAACATACTTGTTGAACGGATCCTGGGTTTTTTCTGGTTTGGTTCACGTAGTAATGTGGTACCACACTGAAACATTCAATTAAACCTGGTCTTGATAAATATTTTAGAGGATAACGCATGTTAGGTTTGGGTTAGGTCTAGGATTTGCCCTCAATAGGCTCATACTTTCGCATATTTCTCATACTTCATGGCTAGATCCTGGGCTTTTTCTGGATTGCATCACGTAGTAATGTAGTGCCACACTGAAACATTCAACTAAACTTGGTCTTGATAAATATTTCAGAGGATAACGCATGTTAGGTCTGGGTTAGGTCTAGGATTTGCACTCATCAGGCTCATACTTTCGCATATTTCTCATACTTCATGGCTAGATCCTGGGCTGTTTCTGGATTGTATCACGTAGTAATGAAGTACAACACTGAAACAGTCAATTGAACCTGGTCTCCATCAATATCTTAGAGGACAACGCAAGTTAGGTCTGGGATAGGTCTTGGATTTGCCCTCATCAGGCTCATACTTTCGCATATTTCTCATACTTCATGGCTAGATCCTGGGCTATTTCTGGATTGGATCACGTAGTAAAGTGGTACCACACTGAAACAGTCAATGAAACCACGTTTCCATGAATATTTTAGAAGACAACGCAAGTTAGGTCTAGGTGAGGCCTGGGATTTTCACTGATCAGAGTCATACTTTCGCATTCTTCACATACTTGTTGAACAGAACCTGGGTTTTTTCTGGTTTGGATCACGAAGTAGTGTGGTACCACACTGAAACAGTCCATTAAATCAGGTTTCGCTCAATATTTTAGAGGATAACGCGTGTTAGGTCTAGGTTAGGTCTGGGATTTTCCCTCATCAGGCTCTTACTTTCGCATATTTCTCACACTTGATGGCTAGATCCTGGGCTTTTTCTAGATTGCATCACGTAGTAATGTAGTACTACACTGAAACAGTCAATGAAACCAGGTTTCCATGAATATTTTAGAAGACAACGCAAGTTAGGTCTAGGTAAGACCTGAGATTTTCACTGATCAGACTCATACTTTCGCGTCCTCCCCATACTTGTTGAACGGATCCTGGGTTTTTTCTGGTTTGGATGACGTAGTAATGTGGTACCACACTGAAACATTCAAATGAACCTGGTCTTGATAAATATTTTAGAGAATAACGCATGTTAGGTCTGGGTTAGGTCTAGGATTTGCCCTCATCAGGCTCATACTTTCGCATATTTCTCATACTTCATGGCTAGCTCCTGGGCTATTTCTGGATTGGATCACGTAGTAAAGTGGTACCACACTGAAACATTCAATGAAACCTGGTCTGGATAAATATCTTAGAGGATAACGCATGTTAGGTCAAGGTTAGGTCTAAGATTTGCCCTCATCAGGCTCACAGTTTCGCCTTTTTCACATACTTGTTGAACAGATCCTGGGTTTTTTCTGGTTTGGATCACGTAGTAATGTGGGACCACACTGAAACAGTCAAGTAAACCTGGTTTCGATCAATATTTTAGAGAATAATTCATGTTAGGTCTAGGATAGGTCTGGGATTTGCTCTCATCAGGCTCATTCTTCCGCATATTTCTCATACATGTTGAACAGACCCTGGGGATTTTCTGGCATGGAACACGTAGTAATGTGGGACCACACTGAAACAATCAATTAAACCTGGTCTTGATAAATATTTTAGAGGATAACGCATGTTAGGTCTGGGTTAGGTCTAGGATTTGCTCTCATCAGGCTCATACTTTCGCATATTTCTCATACTTCATGGCTAGATCCTGGGCTGTTTCTGGATTGCATCACGTAGTAATGTGGTACCACGCTGAAACAGTCAATTAAACCTGGTTTCGATCAATATTTTAGAGGATAACGGAAGTTAGGTCTGGGATAGGTCTAGGATTTGCCCTCATCAGGCTCTTACTTTCGCATATTTCTCATACTTCATGGCTAGATCCTGGGCTATTTCTGTATTGGATCACATAGTAAAGTGGTACCACACTGAAACATTCAATAAAACCTGGTCTGGATAAATATTTTAGAGGATAACGCATCTTAGGTCTGGGTTAGGTCTAAGATTTGCCCTCATCAGGCTCACAGTTTAGCGTTTTTCGCTTACTTGTTGAACAGATCCTGGGTTTTTTCTGGTTTGGATCACGAAGTAGTGTGGTACCACACTGAAACAGTCAAGTAAACCTGGTTTCGATCAATATTTTAGAGAATAATTCATGTTAGGTCTAGGATAGGTCTGGGATTTGCTCTCATCAGGCTCATTCTTCCGCATATTTCTCATACATGTTGAACAGACCCTGGGGATTTTCTGGCATGGAACACGTAGTAATGTGGGACCACACTGAAACAATCAATTAAACCTGGTCTTGATAAATATTTTAGAGGATAACGCATGTTAGGTCTGGGTTAGGTCTAGGATTTGCTCTCATCAGGCTCATACTTTCGCATATTTCTCATACTTCATGGCTAGATCCTGGGCTGTTTCTGGATTGCATCACGTAGTAATGTGGTACCACGCTGAAACAGTCAATTAAACCTGGTTTCGATCAATATTTTAGAGGATAACGGAAGTTAGGTCTGGGATAGGTCTAGGATTTGCCCTCATCAGGCTCTTACTTTCGCATATTTCTCATACTTCATGGCTAGATCCTGGGCTATTTCTGTATTGGATCACGTAGTAAAGTGGTACCACACTGAAACATTCAATAAAACCTGGTCTGGATAAATATTTTAGAGGATAACGCATCTTAGGTCTGGGTTAGGTCTAAGATTTGCCCTCATCAGGCTCACAGTTTAGCGTTTTTCGCTTACTTGTTGAACAGATCCTGGGTTTTTTCTGGTTTGGATCACGAAGTAGTGTGGTACCACACTGAAACAGTCCATTAAACCTGGTTTCGCTCAATATTTTAGAGGATAACGCATGTTAGGTCTAGGTTAGGTCTGGGATTTGCTCTCATCAGGCTCATTCTTTCGCATTCTTCACATACTTGATGGCTAGATCCTGGGCTTTTCCTGGATTGCATCACGTAGTAATGTAGTACCACACTGAAACATTCAATTTAACCTGGTCCTGATAAATATTTCAGAGGATAACGCATGTTAGGTCTGGGTTTGGCCTAGGATTTGCACTCATCAGGCTCATACTTTCGCATATTTCTCATACTTCATGGCTAGATCCTGGGCTTTTTCTGGATTGCATCACGTAGTAATGAAGTACAACACTGAAACAGTCAATTGAACCTGGTCTCCATCAATATCTTAGAGGACAACGCAAGTTAGGTCTGGGATATGTCTTGGATTTGCCCTCATCAGGCTCATACTTTCGCATATTTCTCATACTTCATGGCTAGATCCTGGGCTATTTCTGGATTGGATCACGTAGTAAAGTGGTACCACACTGAAACATTCAATGAAACCTGGTCTGGATAAATATTTTAGAGGATAACGCATGATAGGTCTGGGTTAGGTCTAGGATTTGCCCTCATCAGGCTCATACTTTCGCATATCTCTCGTACTTCATGGCTAGATCCTGGGCTATTTCTGGATTGGATCACGTAGTAAAGTGGTACCACACTGAAACATTCAATGAAACCTGGTCTGGATATATATTTTAGAGAATAATTCATGTTAGGTCTAGGTTATGTCAGGGATTTGCTCTCATCAGGCTCATTCTCTCGCATATTTCTCATACTTGATGGCTAGATCCTGGGCTTTTTCTGGATTGCATCACGTAGTAATGAAGTACAACACTGAAACAGTCAATTAAACTTTGTTTCCATCAATATTTTAGAGGACAACGCATGTTAGGTCTAGGTTAGGCCTGGGATTTGCCCTCATCAGGGTCGTACTGTCGCAGTTTTAACATACTTGTTGAACGGATCCTGGGTTTTTTCTGGTTTGGTTCACGTAGTAATGTGGTACCACACTGAAACATTCAATTAAACCTGGTCTTGATAAATATTTTAGAGGATAACGCAAGTTAAGTCTGGGATAGGTCTGGGATTTGACCTCATCAGGCTCTTACTTTCGCGTTTTTCACATACTTGTTGAACAGATCCTGGGTTTTTTCTGGTTTGGATCACGTAGTAGTGTGGTACCACACTGAAACAGTCCATTAAACCTGGTTGCGATCAATATTTTAAAGGATAACGCATGTTAGGTCTGGGTTAGGTCTAGTATTTGCCCTCATCAGGCTCATTCTTTCGCATATTCCTCAAACTTGATGGCTAGATCCTGGGCTTTTTCTGGATTGCATCTCGTAGTAATGTAGTACCACTCTGAAACATTCAATTAAACCTGGTCTTGATAAATATTTCAGAGGATAACGCATGTTAGGTCTGGGTTAGGTCTAGGATTTGCACTCATCAGGCTCATACTTTCGCATATATCTCATACTTCATAGCTAGATCCTGGGCTTTTTCTGGATTGCATCACGTAGTAATGAAGTACAACACTGAAACAGTCAATTGAACCTGGTCTCCATCAATATCTTAGAGGGCAACGCAAGTTAGGTCTGGGATAGGTCTTGGATTTGCCCTCATCAGGCTCATACTTTCGCATATTTCTCATACTTCATGGCTAGATCCTGGGCTATTTCTGGATTGGATCACGTAGTAAAGTGGTACCACACTGAAACATTCAATTAAACCTGGTCTTGATAAATATTTTAGAGGATAACGCAAGTTAAGTCTGGGATAGGTCTGGGATTTGACCTCATCAGGCTCTTACTTTCGCGTTTTTCACATACTTGTTGAACAGATCCTGGGTTTTTTCTGGTTTGGATCACGTAGTAGTGTGGTACCACACTGAAACAGTCCATTAAACCTGGTTGCGATCAATATTTTAGAGGATAACGCATGTTAGGTCTGGGTTAGGTCTATTATTTGCCCTCATCAGGCTCATTCTTTCGCATATTTCTCAAACTTGATGGCTAGATCCTGGGCTCTTTCTGGATTGCATCACGTAGTAATCTGGTACCACACTGAAACATTCAATTAAGCATGGTCTTGATAAATATTTTAGAAGATAACGTATGTTAGGTCTGGGTTAGGTCTAGGATTTGCCCTCATCAGGCTCATACTTTCACATATTTCTCATACTTCATGGCTAGATCCTGGGCTATTTCTGGATTGGATCTCGTAGTAAAGTGGTACCACACTGAAACATTCAATGGAACCTGGTCTGGATAAATATTTTAGAGGATAACGCATGTTAGGTCTGGGTTAGGTCTAGGAATTGCCCTCATCAGGCTTATTCTTTCGCATATGTCTCATACATGATGGCTAGATCCTGGGCTTTTTCTTGATCGCATAACGTAGTAATGAAGTACAACACTGAGACAGTCACTTAAACCTGGTTTCCATCAATATCTTAGAGGGCAACGCAAGCTAGGTCTGGGATAGGTCTGAAATTTGCCCTCATCAGGCTCATACTTTCGCGTTTTTCACATACTTGTTGAACAGATCCTGGGTTTTTTCTGGTTTGGATCACGTAGTAATGTGGTACCACGCTGAAACAGACGATTAGACCCGGTTTCGATCAATATTTTAGAGGATAACGCAAGTTAATTCTGGGATAGGTCTGGAATTTGACCTCATCAGACTCATACTTTCGCGTTTTTCACATACTTGTTGAACAGATCCTGGGTTTTTTCTGGTTTGGATCACGTAGTAGTGTGGTACCACACTGAAACATTCAATTAAACCTGGTCTTGATAAATATTTTAGAGGATAACGCATGTTAGGTCTGGGTTAGGTCTAGGATTAGCTCTCATCAGACTCATACTTTCGCATTCTTCACATACTTGTTGAACGGATCCTGGGTTTTTTCTGGTTTGGATCACGTAGTAATGTGGGACCACACTGAAACAGTCGATTAAACCTGGTTTCAATCAATATTTTAGAGGATAACGCATGTTAGGTTTGGGTTAGGTCTAGGATTTGCCCTCATCAGGCTCATACTTTCGCATATTTCTCATACTTCATGGCTAGATCCTGGGCTGTTTCTGGTTTGGATCACATAGTAATGTGGTACCACACTGAAACAGTCGATTAAACCTGGTCTTGATAAATATTTTAGAGGATAGCGCATGTTAGGTCTGGGATAGGTCTGGGATTTGCCCTCATCAGACTCATACTTTCGCACACTTCACATACTCGTTGAACGGATCCTGGGTTTTTTCCCGTTTGGATCACGTAGTAATGTGGGACCACACTGAAACAGTCAATTAAAACCGGTTTCGATCAATATTTTAGAGAATAATTCATGTTAGGTCTAGGTTAGGCCTGGGATTTTCACTCATCAGACTCTTACTTTCGCATTCTTCACATACTGGTTGAACGGATCCTGGGTTTTTTCTGGTTTGGATCACGTAGGAATGTGGGACCACACTGAAACAATCAATTAAACCTGGTCTTGATAAATATTTCGGAGGATAACGCATGTTAGGTCTGGGTTAGGTCTAGGATTTGCCCTCATCAGGCTCATACTTTCGCATATTTCTCATACTTCATGGCTAGATCCTGGGCTGTTTCTGGATTGTATCACGTAGTAATGTGGTACCACGCTGAAACAGTCAATTAAACCTGGTTTCGATCAATATTTTGGAGGATAACGCAAGTTAGGTCTGGGATAGGTCTAGGATTTGCCCTCATCAGGCTCTTACTTTCGCATATTTCTCATACTTCATGGCTTGATCCTGGGCTATTTCTGGATTGGATCACGTAGTAAAGTGGTACCACACTGAAACATTCAATGAAACCTGGTCTGGATAAATATTTTAGAGGATAATGCATCTTAGGTCTAGGTTAGGTCTAGGATTTTCACTCATCAGACTCATACTTTCGCATTCTTCACATACTTGTTGAACGGATCCCGGGTTTTTTCTGGTTTTGATCACGTAGTAATGTGGTACCACACTGAAACATTCAATTAAACCTGGTCTTGATAAATATTTTAGAGGATAACGCAAGTGAAGTCTGGGATAGGTCTGGGATTTGACCTCATCAGACTCATACTTTCGCATATTTCTCAAACTTGATGGCTAGATCCTGGGCTATTTCTGGATTGGATCACGTAGTAATGTGGTACCACACTGAAACATTCAACTAAACCTGGTCTCCATCAATATCTTAGAGGACAACGCAAGTTAGGTCTGGGATAGGTCTTGGATTTGCCCTCATCAGGCTCATACTTTCGCATATTTCTCATACTTCATGGCTAGATCCTGGGCTATTTCTGGATTGGATCACGTAGTAATGTGGTACCACACTGAAACATTCAATTAAACCTGGTCTTGATAAATATTTTAGAGGATAACGCATGTTAGGTCTGGGTTAGGTCTAGGATTTGCTCTCATCAGACTCATACTTTCGCATTCTTCACATACTTGTTGAACAGATCCTGGGTTTTTTCTGGTTTGGATCACGTAGTAATGTGGTACCACGCTGAAACAGTCGATTAGACCCGGTTTCGATCAATATTTTAGAGGATAACGCAAGTTAAGTCTGGGATAGGTCTGGAATTTGACCTCATCAGACTCATACTTTCGCGTTTTTCACATACTTGTTGAACAGATCCTGGGTTTTTTCTGGTTTGGATCACGTAGTAGTGTGGTACCACACTGAAACAGTCCATTAAACCTGGTTGCGGTCAATATTTTAGAGGATAACGCATGTTAGGTCTGGGTTAGCTCTAGGATTTGCCCTCATCAGGCTCATTCTTTCGCATATTTCTCAAACTTCATGGCTAGATCCTGGGCTTTTTCTGGATTGCATCACGTAGTAATGTGGTACCACACTGAAACATTCAATTAAACCTGGTCTTGATAAATATTTTAGAGGATAACGCATGTTAGTTCTGGGTTAGGTCTAGGATTTGCTCTCATCAGACTCATACTTTCGCATTCTTCACATACTTGTTGAACGGATCCTGGGTTTTTTCTGGTTTGGATCACGTAGTAATGTGGGACCACACTGAAACAGTCAATTAAACCTGGTTTCGATCAATATTTTAGAGAATAATTCATGTTAGGTCTAGGTTAGGTCTGGGATTTGCTCTTATCAGGCTCATTCTTTCGCATATTTCTCATACTTGATGGCTAGATCCTGGGCTTTTTCTGAATTGCATAACGTAGTAATGAAGTACAACACTGAAACAGTCAATTAAACCTGGTTTCCATCAATATTTTAGAGGACAACGCAAGTTAGGTCTGGGATAGATCTGGGATTCGCCCTAATCAGGCTCATACTTTCGGGTTTTTCGCTTACTTGTTGGACAGATCCTAGGTTTTTTCTGGTTTGGATCACGTAGTAATGTGGTACCACACTGAAACAGTTGACTAAACCAGGTCTCCATCAATATCTTAGAGGACAACGCAAGTTAGGTCTGGGATAGGTCTTGGATTTGCCCTCATCAGGCTCTTACTTTCGCATATTTCTCATACTTCATGGCTAGATCCTGGGCTTTTTCTGGATTGCATCACGTAGTAATGAAGTACAACACTGAAACGGTCAATTAAACCTGGTTTCCATCAATATTTTAGAGGACAACGCATGTTAGGTCTAGGTTAGGCCTGGGACTTGCCCTCATCAGGGTCATACTGTCGCAGTTTTAACATACTTGTTGAACGGATCCTGGGTTTTTTCTGGTTTGGTTCACGTAGTAATGTGGTACCACACTGAAACATTCAATTAAACCTGGTCTTGATAAATATTTTAGAGGATAACGCAAGTGAAGTCTGGGATAGGTCTGGGATTTGACCTCATCAGACTCATACTTTCGCATATTTCTCAAACTTGATGGCTAGATCCTGGGCTATTTCTGGATTGGATCACGTAGTAATGTGGTACCACACTGAAACATTCAACTAAACCTGGTCTCCATCAATATCTTAGAGGACAACGCAAGTTAGGTCTGGGATAGGTCTTGGATTTGCCCTCATCAGGCTCATACTTTCGCATATTTCTCATACTTCATGGCTAGATCCTGGGCTATTTCTGGATTGGATCACGTAGTAATGTGGTACCACACTGAAACATTCAATTAAACCTGGTCTTGATAAATATTTTAGAGGATAACGCATGTTAGGTCTGGGTTAGGTCTAGGATTTGCTCTCATCAGACTCATACTTTCGCATTCTTCACATACTTGTTGAACAGATCCTGGGTTTTTTCTGGTTTGGATCACGTAGTAATGTGGTACCACGCTGAAACAGTCGATTAGACCCGGTTTCGATCAATATTTTAGAGGATAACGCAAGTTAAGTCTGGGATAGGTCTGGAATTTGACCTCATCAGACTCATACTTTCGCGTTTTTCACATACTTGTTGAACAGATCCTGGGTTTTTTCTGGTTTGGATCACGTAGTAGTGTGGTACCACACTGAAACAGTCCATTAAACCTGGTTGCGGTCAATATTTTAGAGGATAACGCATGTTAGGTCTGGGTTAGCTCTAGGATTTGCCCTCATCAGGCTCATTCTTTCGCATATTTCTCAAACTTCATGGCTAGATCCTGGGCTTTTTCTGGATTGCATCACGTAGTAATGTGGTACCACACTGAAACATTCAATTAAACCTGGTCTTGATAAATATTTTAGAGGATAACGCATGTTAGTTCTGGGTTAGGTCTAGGATTTGCTCTCATCAGACTCATACTTTCGCATTCTTCACATACTTGTTGAACGGATCCTGGGTTTTTTCTGGTTTGGATCACGTAGTAATGTGGGACCACACTGAAACAGTCAATTAAACCTGGTTTCGATCAATATTTTAGAGAATAATTCATGTTAGGTCTAGGTTAGGTCTGGGATTTGCTCTTATCAGGCTCATTCTTTCGCATATTTCTCATACTTGATGGCTAGATCCTGGGCTTTTTCTGGATTGCATAACGTAGTAATGAAGTACAACACTGAAACAGTCAATTAAACCTGGTTTCCATCAATATTTTAGAGGACAACGCAAGTTAGGTCTGGGATAGATCTGGGATTCGCCCTAATCAGGCTCATACTTTCGGGTTTTTCGCTTACTTGTTGGACAGATCCTAGGTTTTTTCTGGTTTGGATCACGTAGTAATGTGGTACCACACTGAAACAGTTGACTAAACCAGGTCTCCATCAATATCTTAGAGGACAACGCAAGTTAGGTCTGGGATAGGTCTTGGATTTGCCCTCATCAGGCTCTTACTTTCGCATATTTCTCATACTTCATGGCTAGATCCTGGGCTTTTTCTGGATTGCATCACGTAGTAATGAAGTACAACACTGAAACGGTCAATTAAACCTGGTTTCCATCAATATTTTAGAGGACAACGCATGTTAGGTCTAGGTTAGGCCTGGGACTTGCCCTCATCAGGGTCATACTGTCGCAGTTTTAACATACTTGTTGAACGGATCCTGGGTTTTTTCTGGTTTGGTTCACGTAGTAATGTGGTACCACACTGAAACATTCAATTAAACCTGGTCTTGATAAATATTTTAGAGGATAACGCAAGTGAAGTCTGGGATAGGTCTGGGATTTGACCTCATCAGACTCATACTTTCGCATATTTCTCAAACTTGATGGCTAGATCCTGGGCTATTTCTGGATTGGATCACGTAGTAATGTGGTACCACACTGAAACATTCAACTAAACCTGGTCTCCATCAATATCTTAGAGGACAACGCAAGTTAGGTCTGGGATAGGTCTTGGATTTGCCCTCATCAGGCTCATACTTTCGCATATTTCTCATACTTCATGGCTAGATCCTGGGCTATTTCTGGATTGGATCACGTAGTAATGTGGTACCACACTGAAACATTCAATTAAACCTGGTCTTGATAAATATTTTAGAGGATAACGCATGTTAGGTCTGGGTTAGGTCTAGGATTTGCTCTCATCAGACTCATACTTTCGCATTCTTCACATACTTGTTGAACAGATCCTGGGTTTTTTCTGGTTTGGATCACGTAGTAATGTGGTACCACGCTGAAACAGTCGATTAGACCCGGTTTCGATCAATATTTTAGAGGATAACGCAAGTTAAGTCTGGGATAGGTCTGGAATTTGACCTCATCAGACTCATACTTTCGCGTTTTTCACATACTTGTTGAACAGATCCTGGGTTTTTTCTGGTTTGGATCACGTAGTAGTGTGGTACCACACTGAAACAGTCCATTAAACCTGGTTGCGGTCAATATTTTAGAGGATAACGCATGTTAGGTCTGGGTTAGCTCTAGGATTTGCCCTCATCAGGCTCATTCTTTCGCATATTTCTCAAACTTCATGGCTAGATCCTGGGCTTTTTCTGGATTGCATCACGTAGTAATGTGGTACCACACTGAAACATTCAATTAAACCTGGTCTTGATAAATATTTTAGAGGATAACGCATGTTAGTTCTGGGTTAGGTCTAGGATTTGCTCTCATCAGACTCATACTTTCGCATTCTTCACATACTTGTTGAACGGATCCTGGGTTTTTTCTGGTTTGGATCACGTAGTAATGTGGGACCACACTGAAACAGTCAATTAAACCTGGTTTCGATCAATATTTTAGAGAATAATTCATGTTAGGTCTAGGTTAGGTCTGGGATTTGCTCTTATCAGGCTCATTCTTTCGCATATTTCTCATACTTGATGGCTAGATCCTGGGCTTTTTCTGGATTGCATAACGTAGTAATGAAGTACAACACTGAAACAGTCAATTAAACCTGGTTTCCATCAATATTTTAGACGACAATGCAAGTTAGGTCTGGGATAGATCTGGGATTCGCCCTCATCAGGCTCATACTTTCGCATATTTCTCATACTTCATGGCTAGATCCTGGGCTATTTCTGGATTGGATCACGTAGTAAAGTGGTACCACACTGAAACATTCAATTAAACCTGGTCTTGATAAATATTTTAGAGGATAACGCAAGTTAAGTCTGGGATAGGTCTGGGATTTGACCTCATCAGGCTCTTACTTTCGCGTTTTTCACATACTTGTTGAACAGATCCTGGGTTTTTTCTGGTTTGGATCACGTAGTAGTGTGGTACCACACTGAAACAGTCCATTAAACCTGGTTGCGATCAATATTTTAGAGGATAACGCATGTTAGGTCTGGGTTAGGTCTATTATTTGCCCTCATCAGGCTCATTCTTTCGCATATTTCTCAAACTTGATGGCTAGATCCTGGGCTTTTTCTGGATTGCATCACGTAGTAATCTGGTACCACACTGAAACATTCAATTAAGCATGGTCTTGATAAATATTTCAGAGGATAACGCATGTTAGGTCTGGGTTAGGTCTAGGATTTGCACTCATCAGGCTCATACTTTCGCATATATCTCATACTTCATAGCTAGATCCTGGGCTTTTTCTGGATTGCATCACGTAGTAATGAAGTACAACACTGAAACAGTCAATTAAACCTGGTCTTGATAAATATTTCAGAGGATATCGCATGTTAGGTCTGGGTTAGGTCTAGGATTTGCACTCATCAGGCTCATACTTTCGCATATTTCTCATACTTCATGGCTAGATCCTGGGCTGTTTCTGGATTGTATCACGTAGTAATGAAATACAACACTGAAACAGTCAATTGAACCTGGTCTCCATCAATATCTTAGAGGACAACGCAAGTTAGGTCTGGGTTAGGTCTAGGATTTGCACTCATCAGGCTCATTCTTTCGCATATTTCTCAAACTTGATGGCTAGATCCTGGGCTTTTTCTGGATTGCATCACGTAGTAATGTAGTACCACACTGAAACACTCAATTAAACCTGGTCTTGATAAATATTTCAGAGGATAACGCATGTTAGGTCTGGGTTAGGTCTAGGATTTGCACTCATCAGGCTCATACTTTCGCATATTTCTCATACTTCATGGCTAGATCCTGGGCTGTTTCTGGATTGTATCACGTAGTAATGAAGTACAACACTGAAACAGTCAATTGAACCTGGTCTCCATCAATATCTTAGAGGACAACGCAAGTTAGGTCTGGGATAGGTCTTGGATTTGCCCTCATCAGGCTCATACTTTCGCATATTTCTCATACTTCATGGCTAGATCCTGGGCTATTTCTGGATTGGATCACGTAGTAAAGTGGTACCACACTGAAACAGTCAATGAAACCACGTTTCCATGAATATTTTAGAAGACAACGCAAGTTAGGTCTAGGTGAGGCCTGGGATTTTCACTGATCAGAGTCATACTTTCGCATTCTTCACATACTTGTTGAACAGAACCTGGGTTTTTTCTGGTTTGGATCACGAAGTAGTGTGGTACCACACTGAAACAGTCCATTAAATCAGGTTTCGCTCAATATTTTAGAGGATAACGCGTGTTAGGTCTAGGTTAGGTCTGGGATTTGCCCTCATCAGGCTCTTACTTTCGCATATTTCTCACACTTGATGGCTAGATCCTGGGCTTTTTCTAGATTGCATCACGTAGTAATGTAGTACTACACTGAAACAGTCAATGAAACCAGGTTTCCATGAATATTTTAGAAGACAACGCAAGTTAGGTCTAGGTAAGGCCTGAGATTTTCACTGATCAGACTCATACTTTCGCGTCCTCCCCATACTTGTTGAACGGATCCTGGGTTTTTTCTGGTTTGGATGACGTAGTAATGTGGTACCACACTGAAACATTCAAATGAACCTGGTCTTGATAAATATTTTAGAGAATAACGCATGTTAGGTCTGGGTTAGGTCTAGGATTTGCCCTCATCAGGCTCATACTTTCGCATATTTCTCATACTTCATGGCTAGCTCCTGGGCTATTTCTGGATTGGATCACGTAGTAAAGTGGTACCACACTGAAACATTCAATGAAACCTGGTCTGGATAAATATCTTAGAGGATAACGCATGTTAGGTCAAGGTTAGGTCTAAGATTTGCCCTCATCAGACTCACAGTTTCGCGTTTTTCACATACTTGTTGAACAGATCCTGGGTTTTTTCTGGTTTGGATCACGTAGTAATGTGAGACCACACTGAAACAGTCAAGTAAACCTGGTTTCGATCAATATTTTAGAGAATAATTCATGTTAGGTCTAGGATAGGTCTGGGATTTGCTCTCATCAGGCTCATTCTTCCGCATATTTCTCATACATGTTGAACAGACCCTGGGGATTTTCTGGCATGGAACACGTAGTAATGTGGGACCACACTGAAACAATCAATTAAACCTGGTCTTGATAAATATTTTAGAGGATAACGCATGTTAGGTCTGGGTTAGGTCTAGGATTTGCTCTCATCAGGCTCATACTTTCGCATATTTCTCATACTTCATGGCTAGATCCTGGGCTGTTTCTGGATTGCATCACGTAGTAATGTGGTACCACGCTGAAACAGTCAATTAAACCTGGTTTCGATCAATATTTTAGAGGATAACGGAAGTTAGGTCTGGGATAGGTCTAGGATTTGCCCTCATCAGGCTCTTACTTTCGCATATTTCTCATACTTCATGGCTAGATCCTGGGCTATTTCTGTATTGGATCACGTAGTAAAGTGGTACCACACTGAAACATTCAATAAAACCTGGTCTGGATAAATATTTTAGAGGATAACGCATCTTAGGTCTGGGTTAGGTCTAAGATTTGCCCTCATCAGGCTCACAGTTTAGCGTTTTTCGCTTACTTGTTGAACAGATCCTGGGTTTTTTCTGGTTTGGATCACGAAGTAGTGTGGTACCACACTGAAACAGTCCATTAAACCCGGTTTCGCTCAATATTTTAGAGGATAACGCATGTTAGGTCTAGGTTAGGTCTGGGATTTGCTCTCATCAGGCTCATTCTTTCGCATTCTTCACATACTTGATGGCTAGATCCTGGGCTTTTCCTGGATTGCATCACGTAGTGATGTAGTACCACACTGAAACATTCAATTAAACCTGGTCCTGATAAATATTTCAGAGGATAACGCATGTTAGGTCTGGGTTAGGCCTAGGATTTGCACTCATCAGGCTCATACTTTCGCATATTTCTCATACTTCATGGCTAGATCCTGGGCTTTTTCTGGATTGCATCACGTAGTAATGAAGTACAACACTGAAACAGTCAATTGAACCTGGTCTCCATCAATATCTTAGAGGACAACGCAAGTTAGGTCTGGGATATGTCTTGGATTTGCCCTCATCAGGCTCATACTTTCGCATATTTCTCATACTTCATGGCTAGATCCTGGGCTATTTCTGGATTGGATCACGTAGTAAAGTGGTACCACACTGAAACATTCAATGAAACCTGGTCTGGATAAATATTTTAGAGGATAACGCATGATAGGTCTGGGTTAGGTCTAGGATTTGCCCTCATCAGGCTCATACTTTCGCATATCTCTCGTACTTCATGGCTAGATCCTGGGCTATTTCTGGATTGGATCACGTAGTAAAGTGGTACCACACTGAAACATTCAATGAAACCTGGTCTGGATATATATTTTAGAGAATAATTCATGTTAGGTCTAGGTTAGGTCAGGGATTTGCTCTCATCAGGCTCATTCTTTCGCATATTTCTCATACTTGATGGCTAGATCCTGGGCTTTTTCTGGATTGCATCACGTAGTAATGAAGTACAACACTGAAACAGTCAATTAAACTTTGTTTCCATCAATATTTTAGAGGACAACGCATGTTAGGTCTAGGTTAGGCCTGGGATTTGCCCTCATCAGGGTCGTACTGTCGCAGTTTTAACATACTTGTTGAACGGATCCTGGGTTTTTTCTGGTTTGGTTCACGTAGTAATGTGGTACCACACTGAAACATTCAATTAAACCTGGTCTTGATAAATATTTTAGAGGATAACGCAAGTTAAGTCTGGGATAGGTCTGGGATTTGACCTCATCAGGCTCTTACTTTCGCGTTTTTCACATACTTGTTGAACAGATCCTGGGTTTTTTCTGGTTTGGATCACGTAGTAGTGTGGTACCACACTGAAACAGTCCATTAAACCTGGTTGCGATCAATATTTTAGAGGATAACGCATGTTAGGTCTGGGTTAGGTCTAGTATTTGCCCTCATCAGGCTCATTCTTTCGCATATTCCTCAAACTTGATGGCTAGATCCTGGGCTTTTTCTGGATTGCATCACGTAGTAATGTAGTACCACTCTGAAACATTCAATTAAACCTGGTCTTGATAAATATTTCAGAGGATAACGCATGTTAGGTCTGGGTTAGGTCTAGGATTTGCACTCATCAGGCTCATACTTTCGCATATATCTCATACTTCATAGCTAGATCCTGGGCTTTTTCTGGATTGCATCACGTAGTAATGAAGTACAACACTGAAACAGTCAATTGAACCTGGTCTCCATCAATATCTTAGAGGACAACGCAAGTTAGGTCTGGGATAGGTCTTGGATTTGCCCTCATCAGGCTCATACTTTCGCATATCTCTCATACTTCATGGCTAGATCCTGGGCTATTTCTGGATTGGATCACGTAGTAAAGTGGTACCACACTGAAACATTCAATTAAACCTGGTCTTGATAAATATTTTAGAGGATAACGCAAGTTAAGTCTGGGATAGGTCTGGGATTTGACCTCATCAGGCTCTTACTTTCGCGTTTTTCACATACTTGTTGAACAGATCCTGGGTTTTTTCTGGTTTGGATCACGTAGTAGTGTGGTACCACACTGAAACAGTCCATTAAACCTGGTTGCGATCAATATTTTAGAGGATAACGCATGTTAGGTCTGGGTTAGGTCTATTATTTGCCCTCATCAGGCTCATTCTTTCGCATATTTCTCAAACTTGATGGCTAGATCCTGGGCTTTTTCTGGATTGCATCACGTAGTAATCTGGTACCACACTGAAACATTCAATTAAGCATGGTCTTGATAAATATTTTAGAAGATAACGTATGTTAGGTCTGGGTTAGGTCTAGGATTTGCCCTCATCAGGCTCATACTTTCGCATATTTCTCATACTTCATGGCTAGATCCTGGGCTATTTCTGGATTGGATCTCGTAGTAAAGTGGTACCACACTGAAACATTCAATGGAACCTGGTCTGGATAAATATTTTAGAGGATAACGCATGTTAGGTCTGGGTTAGGTCTAGGAATTGCCCTCATCAGGCTTATTCTTTCGCATATGTCTCATACATGATGGCTAGATCCTGGGCTTTTTCTGGATTGCACAACGTAGTAATGAAGTACAACACTGAAACAGTCAATTAAACCTGGTTTCCATCAATATTTTAGACGACAATGCAAGTTAGGTCTGGGATTGATCTGGGATTCGCCCTAATCAGGCTCATATTTTCGCGTTTTTCACATACTTGTTAAACAGATCCTGGGTTTTTCTGGTTTGGAGCGTGTAGTAATGTGGTACCACACTGAAACAGTCGATTAAACCTGGTTTCAATCAATATTTTAGAGGATAACGCATGTTAGGTCTGGAATAGGTCTGGGATTTGACCTCGTCAGACTCATACTTTCGCACCCTTCACATACTCGTTGATCAGATCCTGGGTTATTTTCTGGTTTGGATCACACAGTAATATGGTACCATACTGCAACAGTCGATTAAACCAGGTTTCGGTCAATATTTTTGAGGATAACGCAGGTTAGGTCTAGATTAGGCCTGGGATTTTCACTCATCAGACTCATACTTTCGCATTCTTCACATACTTGTTGAACGGAGCCTGGGTTTTTTCTGGTTTGCATCACGTAGTAATGTGGGACCACACTGAAACAGTCAATTAAATCTGGTTTCGATCAATATCTTAGAGAATAATTCATGTTAGGTCTAGGTTAGGTCTGGGATTTACTCTCATCAGGCTCATTCTTTCGCATATTACTCATACTTGATGGCTAGATCCTGGGCTTTTTCTGGATTGGATCACGTAGTAATGTGGGACCACACTGAAACAATCAATTAAACCTGGTCTTGATAAATATTTTAGAGGATAGCGCATGTTAGGTCTGGGATAGGTCTGGGATTTGCCCTCATCAGACTCATACTTTCGCACACATCACATACTCGTTGAACTGATCCTGGGTTATTTTCTGGTTTGGATCACATAGTAATGTGGTACCACACTGAAACAGTCGATTAAACCAGGTTTCGATCAATATTTTTGAGGATAACGCATGTTAGGTCTGGGTTAGGTCTAGGATTTGCTCCCGTAAGGCTCATACTTTCGCATATTTCTCATACTTCATGGCTAGATCCTGGGCTATTTCTGGATTGGATCACGTAGTAATGTGGTACCACACTGAAACATTCAATTAAACCTGTTCTTGATAAATATTTTAGAGGATAACGCATGTTAGGTTTGGGTTAGGTCTAGGATTTGCCCTCATCAGGCTCATACTTTCGCATATTTCTCATACTTCATGGCTAGATCCTGGGCTGTTTCTGGTTTGGATCACATAGTAATGTGGTACCACACTGAAACAGTCGATTAAACCTGGTCTTGATAAATATTTTAGAGGATAGCGCATGTTAGGTCTGGGATAGGTCTGGGATTTGCCCTCATCAGACTCATACTTTCGCACACTTCACATACTCGTTGAACGGATCCTGGGTTTTTTCTGGTTTGGATCACGTAGTAATGTGGGACCACACTGAAACAGTCAATTAAAACTGGATTCGATCAATATTTTAGAGAATAATTCATGTTAGGTCTAGGTTAGGCCTGGGATTTTCACTCATCAGACTCATACTTTCGCATTCTTCACATACTGGTTGAACGGATCCTGGGTTTTTTCTGGTTTGGATCACGTAGGAATGTGGGACCACACTGAAACAATCAATTAAACCTGGTCTTGATAAATATTTCGGAGGATAACGCATGTTAGGTCTGGGTTAGGTCTAGGATTTGCCCTCATCAGGCTCATACTTTCGCATATTTCTCATACTTCATGGCTAGATCCTGGGCTGTTTCTGGATTGTATCACGTAGTAATGTGGTACCACGCTGAAACAGTCAATTAAACCTGGTTTCGATCAATATTTTGGAGGATAACGCAAGTTAGGTCTGGGATAGGTCTAGGATTTGCCCTCATCAGGCTCTTACTTTCGCATATTTCTCATACTTCATGGCTAGATCCTGGGCTATTTCTGGATTGGATCACGTAGTAAAGTGGTACCACACTGAAACACTCAATTAAACCTGGTCTTGATAAATATTTCAGAGGATAACGCATGTTAGGTCTGGGTTAGGTCTAGGATTTGCACTCATCAGGCTCATACTTTCGCATATTTCTCATACTTCATGGCTAGATCCTGGGCTGTTTCTGGATTGTATCACGTAGTAATGAAGTACAACACTGAAACAGTCAATTGAACCTGGACTGGATAAATATCTTAGAGGATAACGCATGTTAGGTCAAGGTTAGGTCTAAGATTTGCCCTCATCAGGCTCACAGTTTCGCGTTTTTCACATACTTGTTGAACAGATCCTGGGTTTTTTCTGGTTTGGATCACGTAGTAATGTGGGACCACACTGAAACAGTCAAGTAAACCTGGTTTCGATCAATATTTTAGAGAATAATTCATGTTAGGTCTAGGATAGGTCTGGGATTTGCTCTCATCAGGCTCATTCTTCCGCATATTTCTCATACATGTTGAACAGACCCTGGGGATTTTCTGGCATGGAACACGTAGTAATGTGGGACCACACTGAAACAATCAATTAAACCTGGTCTTGATAAATATTTTAGAGGATAACGCATGTTAGGTCTGGGTTAGGTCTAGGATTTGCTCTCATCAGGCTCATACTTTCGCATATTTCTCATACTTCATGGCTAGATCCAGGGCTGTTTCTGGATTGCATCACGTAGTAATGTGGTACCACGCTGAAACAGTCAATTAAACCTGGTTTCGATCAATATTTTAGAGGATAACGGAAGTTAGGTCTGGGATAGGTCTAGGATTTGCCCTCATCAGGCTCTTACTTTCGCATATTTCTCATACTTCATGGCTAGATCCTGGGCTATTTCTGTATTGGATCACGTAGTAAAGTGGTACCACACTGAAACATTCAATAAAACCTGGTCTGGATAAATATTTTAGAGGATAACGCATCTTAGGTCTGGGTTAGGTCTAAGATTTGCCCTCATCAGGCTCACAGTTTAGCGTTTTTCGCTTACTTGTTGAACAGATCCTGGGTTTTTTCTGGTTTGGATCACGAAGTAGTGTGGTACCACACTGAAACAGTCCATTAAACCCGGTTTCGCTCAATATTTTAGAGGATAACGCATGTTAGGTCTAGGTTAGGTCTGGGATTTGCTCTCATCAGGCTCATTCTTTCGCATTCTTCACATACTTGATGGCTAGATCCTGGGCTTTTCCTGGATTGCATCACGTAGTAATGTAGTACCACACTGAAACATTCAATTAAACCTGGTCCTGATAAATATTTCAGAGGATAACGCATGTTAGGTCTGGGTTAGGCCTAGGATTTGCACTCATCAGGCTCATACTTTCGCATATTTCTCATACTTCATGGCTAGATCCTGGGCTTTTTCTGGATTGCATCACGTAGTAATGAAGTACAACACTGAAACAGTCAATTGAACCTGGTCTCCATCAATATCTTAGAGGACAACGCAAGTTAGGTCTGGGATATGTCTTGGATTTGCCCTCATCAGGCTCATACTTTCGCATATTTCTCATACTTCATGGCTAGATCCTGGGCTATTTCTGGATTGGATCACGTAGTAAAGTGGTACCACACTGAAACATTCAATGAAACCTGGTCTGGATAAATATTTTAGAGGATAACGCATGATAGGTCTGGGTTAGGTCTAGGATTTGCCCTCATCAGGCTCATACTTTCGCATATCTCTCGTACTTCATGGCTAGATCCTGGGCTATTTCTGGATTGGATCACGTAGTAAAGTGGTACCACACTGAAACATTCAATGAAACCTGGTCTGGATATATATTTTAGAGAATAATTCATGTTAGGTCTAGGTTATGTCAGGGATTTGCTTTCATCAGGCTCATTCTTTCGCATATTTCTCATACTTGATGGCTAGATCCTGGGCTTTTTCTGGATTGCATCACGTAGTAATGAAGTACAACACTGAAACAGTCAATTAAACTTTGTTTCCATCAATATTTTAGAGGACAACGCATGTTAGGTCTAGGTTAGGCCTGGGATTTGCCCTCATCAGGGTCGTACTGTCGCAGTTTTAACATACTTGTTGAACGGATCCTGGGTTTTTTCTGGTTTGGTTCACGTAGTAATGTGGTACCACACTGAAACATTCAATTAAACCTGGTCTTGATAAATATTTTAGAGGATAACGCAAGTTAAGTCTGGGATAGGTCTGGGATTTGACCTCATCAGGCTCTTACTTTCGCGTTTTTCACATACTTGTTGAACAGATCCTGGGTTTTTTCTGGTTTGGATCACGTAGTAGTGTGGTACCACACTGAAACATTCAATTAAACCTGGTCTTGATAAAT
The DNA here is from genome assembly GCF_051014445.1 of Colletes latitarsis. Classification (NCBI taxonomy): domain Eukaryota; kingdom Metazoa; phylum Arthropoda; class Insecta; order Hymenoptera; family Colletidae; genus Colletes; species Colletes latitarsis. The sequence goes on from NC_135142.1 coordinate 1,193,092, forward strand.
ATTTTAGAGGATAACGCAAGTTAAGTCTGGGATAGGTCTGGGATTTGACCTCATCAGGCTCTTACTTTCGCGTTTTTCACATACTTGTTGAACAGATCCTGGGTTTTTTCTGGTTTGGATCACGTAGTAGTGTGGTACCACACTGAAACAGTCCATTAAACCTGGTTGCGATCAATATTTTAGAGGATAACGCATGTTAGGTCTGGGTTAGGTCTATTATTTGCCCTCATCAGGCTCATTCTTTCGCATATTTCTCAAACTTGATGGCTAGATCCTGGGCTTTTTCTGGATTGCATCACGTAGTAATCTGGTACCACACTGAAACATTCAATTAAGCATGGTCTTGATAAATATTTTAGAAGATAACGTATGTTAGGTCTGGGTTAGGTCTAGGATTTGCCCTCATCAGGCTCATACTTTCACATATTTCTCATACTTCATGGCTAGATCCTGGGCTATTTCTGGATTGGATCTCGTAGTAAAGTGGTACCACACTGAAACATTCAATGGAACCTGGTCTGGATAAATATTTTAGAGGATAACGCATGTTAGGTCTGGGTTAGGTCTAGGAATTGCCCTCATCAGGCTTATTCTTTCGCATATGTCTCATACATGATGGCTAGATCCTGGGCTTTTTCTTGATCGCATAACGTAGTAATGAAGTACAACACTGAGACAGTCACTTAAACCTGGTTTCCATCAATATCTTAGAGGGCAACGCAAGCTAGGTCTGGGATAGGTCTGAAATTTGCCCTCATCAGGCTCATACTTTCGCGTTTTTCACATACTTGTTGAACAGATCCTGGGTTTTTTCTGGTTTGGATCACGTAGTAATGTGGTACCACGCTGAAACAGACGATTAGACCCGGTTTCGATCAATATTTTAGAGGATAACGCAAGTTAATTCTGGGATAGGTCTGGAATTTGACCTCATCAGACTCATACTTTCGCGTTTTTCACATACTTGTTGAACAGATCCTGGGTTTTTTCTGGTTTGGATCACGTAGTAGTGTGGTACCACACTGAAACAGTCCATTAAACCTGGTTGCGGTCAATATTTTAGAGGATAACGCATGTTAGGTCTGGGTTAGCTCTAGGATTTGCCCTCATCAGGCTCATTCTTTCGCATATTTCTCAAACTTCATGGCTAGATCCTGGGCTTTTTCTGGATTGCATCACGTAGTAATGTGGTACCACACTGAAACATTCAATTAAACCTGGTCTTGATAAATATTTTAGAGGATAACGCATGTTAGGTCTGGGTTAGGTCTAGGATTAGCTCTCATCAGACTCATACTTTCGCATTCTTTACATACTTGTTGAACGGATCCTGGGTTTTTTCTGGTTTGGATCACGTAGTAATGTGGGACCACACTGAAACAGTCAATTAAACCTGGTTTCGATCAATATTTTAGAGAATAATTCATGTTAGGTCTAGGTTAGGTCTGGGATTTGCTCTTATCAGGCTCATTCTTTCGCATATTTCTCATACTTGATGGCTAGATCCTGGGCTTTTTCTGGATTGCACAACGTAGTAATGAAGTACAACACTGAAACAGTCAATTAAACCTGGTTTCCATCAATATTTTAGACGACAATGCAAGTTAGGTCTGGGATAGATCTGGGATTCGCCCTAATCAGGCTCATACTTTCGCGTTTTTCACATACTTGTTAAACAGATCCTGGGTTTTTCTGGTTTGGATCACGTAGTAATGTGGTACCACACTGAAACAGTCGATTAAACCTGGTTTCAATCAATATTTTAGAGGATAACGCATGTTAGGTCTGGAATAGGTCTGGGATTTGACCTCGTCAGACTCATACTTTCGCACCCTTCACATACTCGTTGATCAGATCCTGGGTTATTTTCTGGTTTGGATCACACAGTAATATGGTACCATACTGCAACAGTCGATTAAACCAGGTTTCGGTCAATATTTTTGAGGATAACGCAGGTTAGGTCTAGATTAGGCCTGGGATTTTCACTCATCAGACTCATACTTTCGCATTCTTCACATACTTGTTGAACGGAGCCTGGGTTTTTTCTGGTTTGCATCACGTAGTAATGTGGGACCACACTGAAACAGTCAATTAAATCTGGTTTCGATCAATATCTTAGAGAATAATTCATGTTAGGTCTAGGTTAGGTCTGGGATTTACTCTCATCAGGCTCATTCTTTCGCATATTACTCATACTTGATGGCTAGATCCTGGGCTTTTTCTGGATTGGATCACGTAGTAATGTGGGACCACACTGAAACAATCAATTAAACCTGGTCTTGATAAATATTTTAGAGGATAGCGCATGTTAGGTCTGGGATAGGTCTGGGATTTGCCCTCATCAGACTCATACTTTCGCACACATCACATACTCGTTGAACTGATCCTGGGTTATTTTCTGGTTTGGATCACATAGTAATGTGGTACCACACTGAAACAGTCGATTAAACCAGGTTTCGATCAATATTTTTGAGGATAACGCATGTTAGGTCTGGGTTAGGTCTAGGATTTGCTCCCGTAAGGCTCATACTTTCGCATATTTCTCATACTTCATGGCTAGATCCTGGGCTGTTTCTGGTTTGGATCACATAGTAATGTGGTACCACACTGAAACAGTCGATTAAACCTGGTCTTGATAAATATTTTAGAGGATAGCGCATGTTAGGTCTGGGATAGGTCTAGGATTTGCCCTCATCAGGCTCATACTTTCGCATATTTCTCATACTTCATGGCTAGATCCTGGGCTGTTTCTGGTTTGGATCACATAGTAATGTGGTACCACACTGAAACAGTCGATTAAACCTGGTCTTGATAAATATTTTAGAGGATAGCGCATGTTAGGTCTGGGATAGGTCTGGGATTTGCCCTCATCAGACTCATACTTTCGCACACTTCACATACTCGTTGAACGGATCCTGGGTTTTTTCTGGTTTGGATCACGTAGTAATGTGGGACCACACTGAAACAGTCAATTAAAACTGGTTTCGATCAATATTTTAGAGAATAATTCATGTTAGGTCTAGGTTAGGCCTGGGATTTTCACTCATCAGACTCATACTTTCGCATTCTTCACATACTGGTTGAACGGATCCTGGGTTTTTTCTGGTTTGGATCACGTAGGAATGTGGGACCACACTGAAACAATCAATTAAACCTGGTCTTGATAAATATTTCGGAGGATAACGCATGTTAGGTCTGGGTTAGGTCTAGGATTTGCCCTCATCAGGCTCATACTTTCGCATATTTCTCATACTTCATGGCTAGATCCTGGGCTGTTTCTGGATTGTATCACGTAGTAATGTGGTACCACGCTGAAACAGTCAATTAAACCTGGTTTCGATCAATATTTTGGAGGATAACGCAAGTTAGGTCTGGGATAGGTCTAGGATTTGCCCTCATCAGGCTCTTACTTTCGCATATTTCTCATACTTCATGGCTAGATCCTGGGCTATTTCTGGATTGGATCACGTAGTAAAGTGGTACCACACTGAAACATTCAATGAAACCTGGTCTGGATAAATATTTTAGAGGATAATGCATCTTAGGTCTAGGTTAGGTCTAGGATTTTCACTCATCAGACTCATACTTTCGCATTCTTCACATACTTGTTGAACGGATCCTGGGTTTTTTCTGGTTTTGATCACGTAGTAATGTGGTACCACACTGAAACATTCAATTAAACCTGGTCTTGATAAATATTTTAGAGAATAACGCATGTTAGGTCTGGGTTAGGTCTAGGATTTGCCCTCATCGGGCTCATACTTTCGCATATTTCTCATACTTCATGGCTAGATCCTGGGCTATTTCTGGATTGGATCACGTAGTAATGTGGCACCGCACTGAAACTGTCAATTAAACCTGGTTTTGATCAATATTTTAGAGAATAATTCATGTTAGGTCTAGGTTAGGTCAGGGATTTGCTCTCATCAGGCTCATTCTTTCGCATATTTCTCATACTTGATGGCTAGATCCTGGGCTTTTTCTGGATTGCATCACGTAGTAATGAAGTACAACACTGAAACAGTCAATTAAACTTGGTTTCCATCAGTATTTTAGAGGACAACGCATGTTAGGTCTAGGTTAGGCCTGGGATTTGCCCTCATCAGGGTCATACTGCCGCAGTTTTAACATACTTGTTGAACGGATCCTGGGTTTTTTCTGGTTTGGTTCACGTAGTAATGTGGTACCACACTGAAACATTCAATTAAACCTGTCTTGATAAATATTTTAGAGGATAACGCATGTTAGGTTTGGGTTAGGTCTAGGATTTGCCCTCATTAGGCTCATACTTTCGCATATTTCTCATACTTCATGGCTAGATCCTGGGCTGTTTCTGGATTGTATCACGTAGTAATGTGGTACCACGCTGAAACAGTCGATTAAACCTGGTTTCGATCAATATTTTAGAGGATAACGCAAGTTAAGTCTGGGATAGGTCTGGGATTTTCACACATCAGACTCATACTTTCGCATTCTTCACATACTTGTTGAACGGATCCTGGGTTTTTTCTGGTTTGGATCACGTAGTAATGTGGGACCACACTGAAACAGTCAATTAAACCTGGTTTCGATCAATATTTTAGAGAATAATTCATGTTCGGTCTAGGTTAGGTCTGGGATTTGCTCTTATCAGGCTCATTCTTTCGCATATTTCTCACACTTGATGGCTAGATCTCAGGCTTTTTCTGGATTGCATAACGTAGTAATGAAGTACAACACTGAAACAGTCAATTAAACCTGGTTTCCATCAATATTTTAGAGGACAACGCAAGTTAGGTCTGGGATAGATCTGGGATTCGCCCTAATCAGGCTCATACTTTCGCGTTTTTCGCTTACTTGTTGGACAGATCCTAGGTTTTTTCTGGTTTGGATCACGTAGTAATGTGGTACCACACTGAAACAGTTGACTAAACCAGGTCTCCATCAATATCTTAGAGGACAACGCAAGTTAGGTCTGGGATAGGTCTTGGATTTGCCTTCATCAGGCTCATACTTTCGCATATTTCTCATACTTCATGGCTAGATCCTGGGCTATTTCTGGATTGGATCACGTAGTAAAGTGGTACCACACTGAAACATTCAATGAAACCTGGTCTGGATAAATATTTTAGAGGATAACGCATGTTAGGTCTGGGATAGGTCTAGGATTTGCCCTCATCAGGCTCTTACTTTCGCATATTTCTCATACTTCATGGCTAGATCCTGGGCTTTTTCTGGATTGCATCACGTAGTAATGAAGTACAACACTGAAACGGTCAATTAAACCTGGTTTCCATCAATATTTTAGAGGACAACGCATGTTAGGTCTAGGTTAGGCCTGGGACTTGCCCTCATCAGGGTCATACTGTCGCAGTTTTAACATACTTGTTGAACGGATCCTGGGTTTTTTCTGGTTTGGTTCACGTAGTAATGTGGTACCACACTGAAACATTCAATTAAACCTGGTCTTGATAAATATTTTAGAGGATAACGCAAGTGAAGTCTGGGATAGGTCTGGGATTTGACCTCATCAGACTCATACTTTCGCATATTTCTCAAACTTGATGGCTAGATCCTGGGCTATTTCTGGATTGGATCACGTAGTAATGTGGTACCACACTGAAACATTCAATTAAACCTGGTCTCCATCAATATCTTAGAGGACAACGCAAGTTAGGTCTGGGATAGGTCTTGGATTTGCCCTCATCAGGCTCATACTTTCGCATATTTCTCATACTTCATGGCTAGATCCTGGGCTATTTCTGGATTGGATCACGTAGTAATGTGGTACCACACTGAAACATTCAATTAAACCTGGTCTTGATAAATATTTTAGAGGATAACGCATGTTAGGTCTGGGTTAGGTCTAGGATTTGCTCTCATCAGACTCATACTTTCGCATTCTTCACATACTTGTTGAACAGATCCTGGGTTTTTTCTGGTTTGGATCACGTAGTAATGTGGTACCACGCTGAAACAGTCGATTAGACCCGGTTTCGATCAATATTTTAGAGGATAACGCAAGTTAAGTCTGGGATAGGTCTGGAATTTGACCTCATCAGACTCATACTTTCGCGTTTTTCACATACTTGTTGAACAGATCCTGGGTTTTTTCTGGTTTGGATCACGTAGTAATGTGGTACCACGCTGAAACAGTCGATTAGACCCGGTTTCGATCAATATTTTAGAGGATAACGCAAGTTAAGTCTGGGATAGGTCTGGAATTTGACCTCATCAGACTCATACTTTCGCGTTTTTCACATACTTGTTGAACAGATCCTGGGTTTTTTCTGGTTTGGATCACGTAGTAGTGTGGTACCACACTGAAACAGTCCATTAAACCTGGTTGCGGTCAATATTTTAGAGGATAACGCATGTTAGGTCTGGGTTAGCTCTAGGATTTGCCCTCATCAGGCTCATTCTTTCGCATATTTCTCAAACTTCATGGCTAGATCCTGGGCTTTTTCTGGATTGCATCACGTAGTAATGTGGTACCACACTGAAACATTCAATTAAACCTGGTCTTGATAAATATTTTAGAGGATAACGCATGTTAGTTCTGGGTTAGGTCTAGGATTTGCACTCATCAGACTCATACTTTCGCATTCTTCACATACTTGTTGAACGGATCCTGGGTTTTTTCTGGTTTGGATCACGTAGTAATGTGGGACCACACTGAAACAGTCAATTAAACCTGGTTTCGATCAATATTTTAGAGAATAATTCATGTTAGGTCTAGGGTAGGTCTGGGATTTGCTCTTATCAGGCTCATTCTTTCGCATATTTCTCATACTTGATGGCTAGATCCTGGGCTTTTTCTGGATTGCATAACGTAGTAATGAAGTACAACACTGAAACAGTCAATTAAACCTGGTTTCCATCAATATTTTAGACGACAATGCAAGTTAGGTCTGGGATAGATCTGGGATTCGCCCTAATCAGGCTCATACTTTCGCGTTTTTCACATACTTGTTGAACAGATCCTGGGTTTTTTCTGGTTTGGATCACGTAGTAATGTGGTACCACACTGAAACAGTCGATTAAACCTGGTTTCGATCAATATTTTAGAGGATAACGCATGTTAGGTCTGGAATAGGTCTGGGATTTGACCTCGTCAGACTCATACTTTCGCACCCTTCACATACTCGTTGATCAGATCCTGGGTTATTTTCTGGTTTGGATCACACAGTAATATGGTACCACACTGAAACAGTCGATTAAACCAGGTTTCGGTCAATATTTTTGAGGATAACGCAGGTTAGGTCTAGATTAGGCCTGGGATTTTCACTCATCAGACTCATACTTTCGCATTCTTCACATACTTGTTGAACGGAGCCTGGGTTTATTCTGGTTTGCATCACGTAGTAATGTGGGACCAGACTGAAGCAGTCAATTAAATCTGGTTTCAATCAATATTTCAGAGAATAATTCATGTTAGGTCTAGGTTAGGCCTGGGATTTTCACTCATCAGACTCATACTTTCGCATTCTTCACATACTTGTTGAACGGATCCTGGGTTTTTTCTGGTTTCGATCACGTAGTAATGTGGGACCACACTGAAACAATCAATTAAACCTGGTCTTGATAAATATTTTGGAGGATAACGCATGTTAGGTCTGGGTTAGGTCTAGGATTTGCCCTCATCAGGCTCATACTTTCGCATATTTCTCATACTTCATGGCTAGATCCTGGGCTGTTTCTGGATTGTATCACGTAGTAATGTGGTACCACGCTGAAACAGTCAATTAAACCTGGTCTTGGTAAATATTTTAGAGGATAACGCATGTTAGGTCTGGGTTAGGTCTAGGATTTGCTCTCATCAGACTCATACTTTCGCATTCTTCACATACTTGTTGAACGGATCCTGGGTTTTTTCTGGTTTGGATCACGTAGTAATGTGGGACCACACTGAAACAGTCAATTAAACCTGGTTTCGATCAATATTTTAGAGAATAATTCATGTTAGGTCTAGGTTATGTCTGGGATTTGCTCTTATCAGGCTCATTCTTTCGCAAATTTCTCATACTTGATGGCTAGATCCTGGGCTTTTTCTGGATTGCATAACGTAGTAATGAAGTACAACACTGAAACAGTCAATTAAACCTGGTTTCCATCAATATTTTAGAGGACAACGCAAGTTAGGTCTGGGATAGATCTGGGATTCGCCCTAATCAGGCTCATACTTTCGCGTTTTTCACATACTTGTTGAACAGATCCTGGGTTTTTTCTGGTTTGGATCACGTAGTAATGTGGTACCACACTGAAACAGTCGATTAAACCTGGTTTCGATCAATATTTTAGAGAATAATTTATGTTAGGTCTAGGTTAGGTCTGGGATTTGCTCTCATCAGGCTCATTCTTTCGCATATTTCTCATACTTGATGGCTAGATCCTGGGTTTTTTCTGGTTTGGATCACGTAGTAGTGTGGTGCCACACTGAAACAGTCCATTAAACCTGGTTTGGATCAATATTTTAGAGGATAACGCATGTTAGGTCTAGGTTAGGTCTGGGATTTTCACACATCAGACTCATACTTTCGCATTCTTCACATACTTGTTGAACGGATCCTGGGTTTTTTCTGGTTTGGATCACGTAGTAATGTGGGACCACACTGAAACAGTCAATTAAACCTGGTTTCGATCAATATTTTAGAGAATAATTCATGTTAGGTCTAGGTTAGGACTGGGATTTGCTCTTATCAGGATCATTCTTTCGCATATTTCTCATACTTGATGGCTAGATCCTGGGCTTTTTCTGGATTGCATAACGTAGTAATGAAGTACAACACTGAAACAGTCAATTAAACATGGTTTCCATCAATATTTTAGAGGACAACGCAAGTTAGGTCTGGGATAGATCTGGGATTCGCCCTAATCAGGCTCATACTGTCGCGTTTTTCACATACTTGTTGGACAGATCCTGGGTTTTTTCTGGTTTGGATCACGTAGTAATGTGGTACCACACTGAAACAGTTGACTAAACCTGGTTTCGATCAATATTTTAGAGGATAACGCAAGTTAGGTCTGGGATAGGTCTGGGATATGACCTCATCAGACTCTTACTTTCGCACACTTCACATACTCGTTGAACAGATCCTGGGATATTTTCTGGTTTGGATCACATAGTAATGTGGTACCACTCTGAGACAGTCGATTAAACCAGGTTTCGATCAATATTTTAGAGGATAACGCATGTTAGAGCTGGGTTAGGTCTACGATTTGCCCTCATCAGGCTCATACTTTCGCATATTTCTCATACTTCATGGCTAGATCCTGGGCTGTTTCTGGATTGTATCACGTAGTAATGTGGTATCACGCTGAAACAGTCAATTAAACCTGGTTTCGATCAATACTTTAGAGGTTAACGCAAGTTAGGTCTGGGATAGGTCTAGGATTTGCCCTCATCAGGCTCCTACTTTCGCATGTTTCTCATACTTCATGGCTAGATCCTGGGCTATTTCTGGATTGGATCACATAGTAAAGTGGTACCACACTGAAACATTCAATGAAACCTGGTCTGGATAAATATTTTAGAGGATAACGCATGTTAGGTCAAGGTTAGGTCTAAGATTTGCCCTCATCAGGCTCACATTTTCGCGTTTTTCACATACTTGTTGAACAGATCCTCGGTTTTTTCTGGTTTGGATCACGTAGTAATGTGGTACCACACTGAAACGTTCAATTAAACCTGGTCTTGATAAATATTTTAGAGGATAACGCATGTTAGGTCTGGGTTACGTCTGTGATTTGCCCTCATCAGGGTCATACTTTCGCACACTTGACATACTCGTTGATCAGATCCTGGGTTTTTTTCTGGTTTGGATCACGTAGTAATGTGGTACCACACTGAAACAGTCGATTAAACCTGGTTTCGATCAATATTATTGAGGATAACGCATGTTAGGTCTAGGTTAGGCCTGGGATATTCACTCATCAGACTCATACTTTCGCATTCTTCACATACTCGTTGATCAGATCCTGGGTTTTTTTCTGGTTTGGATCACGTAGTAATGTGGTACCACACTGAAACAGTCGATTAAACCTGGTTTCGCTCAATATTATTGAGGATAACGCATGTTAGGTCTAGGTTAGGCCTGGGATATTCACTCATCAGACTCATACTTTCGCATTCTTCACATACTTGTTGAACGGATCCTGGGTTTTTTCTGGTTTGGATCACGTAGTAATGTGGGACCACACTGAAACAGTCAATTAAAACTGGTTTCGATCAATATTTTAGAGAATAATTCATGTTAGGTCTAGGTTAGGTCTGGGATTTACTCTCATCAGGCTCATTCTTTCGCATATTACTCATACTTGATGGCTAGATCCTGGGCTTTTTCTGGATTGGATCACGTAGTAATGTGGGACCACACTGAAACAATCAATTAAACCTGGTCTTGATAAATATTTTAGAGGATAGCGCATGTTAGGTCTGGGATAGGTCTGGGATTTGCCCTCATCAGACTCATACTTTCGCACACTTCACATACTCGTTGAACTGATCCTGGGTTATTTTCTGGTTTGGATCACATAGTAATGTGGTACCACACTGAAACAGTCGATTAAACCAGGTTTCGATCAATATTTTTGAGGATAACGCATGTTAGGTCTGGGTTAGTTCTAGGATTTGCTCTCGTAAGGCTCATACTTTCGCATATTTCTCATACTTCATGGCTAGATCCTGGGCTATTTCTGGATTGGTTCACGTAGTAATGTGGTACCACACTGAAACATTCAATTAAACCTGTTCTTGATAAATATTTTAGAGGATAACGCATGTTAGGTTTGGGTTAGGTCTAGGATTTGCCCTCATCAGGCTCATACTTTCGCATATTTCTCATACTTCATGGCTAGATCCTGGGCTGTTTCTGGTTTGGATCACATAGTAATGTGGTACCACACTGAAACAGTCGATTAAACCTGGTCTTGATAAATATTTTAGAGGATAACGCATGTTAGGTCAAGGTTAGGTCTAAGATTTGCCCTCATCAGGCTCACAGTTTCGCGTTTTTCACATACTTGTTGAACAGATCCTCGGTGTTTTCTGGTTTGGATCACGTAGTAATGTGGTACCACGCTGAAACAGTCAATTAAACCTGGTTTCGATCAATATTTTGGAGGATACCGCAAGTTAGGTCTGGGATAGGGCTGGGATTCGCCCTAATCAGGATCATACTTTCGCGTTCTTCACATACTTGTTGAACTGATCCTGGATTTTTCCGGTTTGGATCACGTAGTAATGTGGTACCACACTGAAACAATCAATTAAACCTGGTCTTGATAAATATTTTAGAGGATAACGCATGTTAGGTCTGGGATAGGTCTAGGATTTGCCCTCATCAGGCTCATACTTTCGCATATTTCTCATACTTCATGGCTAGATTCTGGGCTGTTTCTGGATTGTATCACGTAGTAATGTGGTACCACGTTGAAACAGTCAACTAAACCTGGTTTCGATCAATATTTTAGAGGATAACGCAAGTTAGGTCTGGGATAGGTCTAGGATTTGCCCTCATCAGGCTCATACTTTCGCATATTTCTCATACTTCATGGCTAGATCCTGGGCTATTTCTGGATTGGATCACGTAGTAAAGTGGTACCACACTGAAACATTCAATGAAACCTGGTCTGGATAAATATTTTAGAGGATAACGTATCTTAGGTCTGGGTTAGGTCTAAGATTTGCCCTCATCAGGCTCATACTTTCGCATATTTCTCATACTTCATGGCTAGATCCTGGGCTGTTTCTGGATTGCATCACGTAGTAATGTAGTACCACACTGAAACAGTCAATGAAACCTGGTTTCCATCACTATTTTAGGGGACAACGCAAGTTAGGTCTAGGTAAGGCCTGAGATTTTCACTGATCAGACTCATACTTTCGCATTCTTCACATACTTGTTGAACGGATCCTGGGTTTTTTCTGGTTTGGATCACGTAGTAATGTGGGACCACACTGAAACAGTCAATTAAAACTGGTTTCGATCAATATTTTAGAGAATAATTCATGTTAGGTCTAGGTTAGGTCTGGGATTTACTCTCATCAGGCTCATTCTTTCGCATATTACTCATACTTGATGGCTAGATCCTGGGCTTTTTCTGGATTGGATCACGTAGTAATGAGGTACCACACTGAAACGGTCAATTAAACCTGGTTTCGATCAATATTTTAGAGGATAACGCATGTTAGGTCTGGGATAGGTCTGGGATTTGCCCTCATCAGGCTCATACTTTCGCGTTTTTCACATACTTGTTGAACAGATCATGGGATTTTTCTGGTTTGGGTCACGTAGTAATGTGGTACCACACTGAAACAGTCGATTAAACCTGGTTTCGATCAAAATTTTAGAGGATAACGCAAGTTAGGTCTGGGATAGGTCTGGGATTTGACCTCATCAGGCTCATACTTTCGCACACTTCACATACTCCTTGAACAGATCCTGGGTTATTTTCTGGTTTGGATCACACAGTAATGTGGTACCACACAGAAACAGTCGATTAAACCTGGTTTCGATCAAAATTTTAGAGGATAACGCAAGTTAGGTCTGGGATAGGTCTGGGATTTGACCTCATCAGGCTCATACTTTCGCACACTTCACATACTCCTTGAACAGATCCTGGGTTTTTTCTGGTTTGGATCACGTAGTAATGTGGGACCACACTGAAACAGTCAATTAAAACTGGTTTCGATCAATATTTTAGAGAATAATTCATGTTAGGTCTAGGTTAGGTGTGGGATTTACTCTCATCAGGCTCATTCTTTCGCATATTACTCATACTTGATGGCTAGATCCTGGGCTTTTTCTGGATTGGATCACGTAGTAATGTGGTACCACACTGAAACAGTCGATTAAACCTGGTTTCGATCAATATTTTAGAGGATAACGCATGTTAGGTCTAGGTTAGGTCTGGGATTTTCACTCATCAGACTCATACTTTCGCATTCTTCACATACTTGTTGAACGGATCCTGGGTTTTTTCTGGTTTGGATCACGTAGTAATGTGGTACCACACAGAAACAGTCGATTAAACCTGGTTTCGATCAAAATTTTAGAGGATAACGCAAGTTAGGTCTGGGATAGGTCTGGGATTTGACCTCATCAGGCTCATACTTTCGCACACTTCACATACTCCTTGAACAGATCCTGGGTTATTTTCTGGTTTGGATCACACAGTAATGTGGTACCACACTGAAACATTCAATGAAACCTGGTCTGGATAAATATTTTAGAGGATAACGCATCCTAGGTCTGGGTTAGGTCTGGGATTTGCTCTCATCAGCCTCATTCTTTCGCATATTTCTCATACTTGATGGCTAGATCCTGGGCTTTTTCTGGATTGCATCACGTAGTAATGTAGTACCACACTGAAACAGTTAATGAAACCTGGTTTCCATCACTATTTTAGAGGACAACGCAAGTTAGGTCTAGGTAAGGCCTGAGATTTTCACTGATCAGACTCATACTTTCGCATTCTTCACATACTTGTTTAACGGATCCTGGGTTTTTTCTGGTTTGGAACACGTAGTAATGTGGTACCACACTGAAACAGTCGATTAAACCTGGTTTCGATCAATATTTTAGAGAATAATTCATGTTAGGTCTAGGTTAGGTCTGGGATTTGCTCTCATCAGGCTCATTCTTTCGCATATTTCTCATACTTGATAGCTAGATCCTGGGCTTTTTCTGGATTGCATCACGTAGTAATGAAGTACAACACTGAAACAGTCAATTAAACCAGGTTTCCATCAATATCTTACAGGACAACGCAAGTTAGGTCTGGGATATGTCTGGGATTTGCCCTCATCAGGCTCATACTTTCGCACACTTCACATACTCCTTGAACAGATCCTGGGTTATTTTCTGGTTTGGATCACACAGTAATGTGGTACCACACTGAAACATTCAATGAAACCTGGTCTGGATAAATATTTTAGAGGATAACGCATCCTAGGTCTGGGTTAGGTCTGGGATTTGCTCTCATCAGCCTCATTCTTTCGCATATTTCTCATACTTGATGGCTAGATCCTGGGCTTTTTCTGGATTGCATCACGTAGTAATGTAGTACCACACTGAAACAGTTAATGAAACCTGGTTTCCATCACTATTTTAGAGGACAACGCAAGTTAGGTCTAGGTAAGGCCTGAGATTTTCACTGATCAGACTCATACTTTCGCATTCTTCACATACTTGTTTAACGGATCCTGGGTTTTTTCTGGTTTGGAACACGTAGTAATGTGGTACCACACTGAAACAGTCGATTAAACCTGGTTTCGATCAATATTTTAGAGAATAATTCATGTTAGGTCTAGGTTAGGTCTGGGATTTGCTCTCATCAGGCTCATTCTTTCGCATATTTCTCATACTTGATAGCTAGATCCTGGGCTTTTTCTGGATTGCATCACGTAGTAATGAAGTACAACACTGAAACAGTCAATTAAACCAGGTTTCCATCAATATCTTACAGGACAACGCAAGTTAGGTCTGGGATATGTCTGGGATTTGCCCTCATCAGGCTCATACTTTCGCATATTTCTCATACTTCATGGCTAGATCCTGGGCTATTTCTGGATTGGATCACTTAGTAAAGTGGTACCACACTGAAACATTCAATGAAACCTGGTCTGGATAAATATTTTAGAGGATAACGCATCTTAGGTCTGGTTTAGGTCTAAGATTTGCCCTCATCAGGCTCACAGTTTCGCGTTTTTCACATTCTTGTTGAACAGATCCTGGGTTATGTCTGGTTTGGATCACGAAGTAGTGTGGTACCACACTGAAGCAGTCCATTAAACCTGGTTTCGCTCAATATTTTAGAGGATAACGCATGTTAGGTCTAGGTTAGGTCTGGGATTTGCTCTCATCAGGCTCATTCTTTCGCATATTTCTCATACTTGATGGCTAGATCCTGGGCTTTTTCTGGATTGCATCACGTAGTAATGTAGTACCACACTGAAACAGTCAATGAAACCTGGTTTCCATCACTATTTTAGAGGACAACGCAAGTTAGGTCTAGGTAAGGCTTGAGATTTTCACTGATCAGACTCATACTTTCGCATTCTTCACATACTTGTTGAACGGATCCTGGGTTTTTTCTGGTTTGGATCACGTAGTAATGAGGTACCACACTGAAACGGTCAATTAAACCTGGTTTCGATCAATATTTTAGAGGATAACGCAAGTTAGGTCTGGGATAGGTCTGGGATTTGCCCTCATCAAGCTCATACTTTCGCGTTTTTCACATACTTGTTGAACAGATCATGGGTTTTTTCTGGTTTGGGTCACGTAGTAATGTGGTACCACACTGAAACAGTCGATTAAACCTGGTTTCGATCAATATTTTTGAGGATAACGCATGTTAGGTCTAGGTTAGGTCTGGGATTTTCACTCATCAGACTCATACTTTCGCATTCTTCACATACTTGTTGAACGGATCCTGGGTTTTTTCTGGTTTGGATCACGTAGTAATGTGGTACCACACTGAAACAGTCGACTAAACCTGGTTTCGATCAAAATTTTAGAGGATAACGCAAGTTAGGTCTGGGATAGGTCTGGGATTTGCTCTCATCAGGCTCATTCTTTCGCATATTTCTCATACTTGATGGATAGATCCTGGGCTTTCTCTGGATTGCATCACGTAGTAATGAAGTACAACACTGAAACAGTCAATTAAACCTGGTTTCCATCAATATTTTAGAGGATAACGCAAGTTAAGTCTAGGTTAGGTCTGGGATTTGACCTCATCAGACTCATACTTTCGCGTTTTTCACATACTTGTTGAACAGATCCTCGGTTTTTTCTGGTTTGGATCACGTAGTAGTGTGGTACCACACTGAAACAGTCCATTAAACCTGGTTGCGATCAATATTTTAGAGGATAACGCATGTTAGGTCAGGGTTAGGTCTAGGATTTGCCCTCATCAGGCTCATACTTTCGCATATTTCTCATACTTCATGGCTAGATCCTGGGCTATTTCTGGATTGGATCACGTTGTAATGTGGTACCACACTGAAACAGTCAATTAAACCTGGTTTTGATAAATATTTTAGAGAATAATTCATGTTAGGTCTAGGTTAGGTCTGGGATTTGCTCTCATCAGGCTCACTCTTTCGCTTATTTCTCATACTTGATGGCTAGATCCTGGGCTTTTTCTGGATTGCATCACGTAGTAATGAAGTACAACACTGAAACAGTCAATTAAACCTGGTTTCCATCAATATTTTAGAGGACATCGCATGTTTGGTCTAGGTTAGGCCTGGGATTTGCCCTCATCAGGGGCATTCTTTCGCAGTTTTAACATACATGTTGACCTGATCGAGGGTTTTTTCTGCTTTGGATGACGTAGTAAAGTGGTACCACACTGAAACAGTCCATTAAACCTGGTTTGGATCAATATTTTAGAGGATAACGCATGTTAGGTCTAGGTTAGCCCTGGGATTATCACTCATCAGACTCATACTTTCGCATTCTTCACATACTTGTTGAACGGATCCTGGGTTTTTTCTGGTTTGGTTCACGTAGTAATGTGGTACCACACTGAAACATTCAATTAAACCTGATCTTGATAAATATTTGACAGGATAACGCATGTTAGGTTTGGGTTAAGTCTAGGATTTGCCCTCATCAGGCTCATACTTTCGCATATTTCTCATTCTTCATGGCTAGATCCTGGGTTTTTTCTGGTTTGGATCACGTAGTAGTGTGGTACCACACTGAAACAGTCCATTAAACCTGGTTTGGATCAATATTTTAGAGGATAACGCATGTTAGGTCTAGGTTAGGTCTGGGATTTTCACGCATCAGACTCACAGTTTCGCGTTTTTCACATTCTTCATGAACAGATCCTGGGTTGTGTCTGGTTTGGATCACGAAGTGGTGTGGTACCACACTGAAACAGTCCATTAAACCTGGTTTGGATCAATATTTTAGAGGATAACGCATGTTAGGTCTAGGTTAGGTCTGGGATTTTCACTCATCAGACTCATACTTTCGCATTCTTCACATACTTGTTGAAAGGATCATGGGTTTTTTCTGGTTTGGATCACGTAGTAATGTGGGACCACACTGAAACAGTCAATTAAACCTGGTTTCGATCAATATTTTAGAGAATAATTCATGTTAGGTCTAGGTTAGGTCTGGGATTTGCTCTCATCAAGCTCATTCTTTCGCATATTTCTCATACTTGATGGCTAGATCCTGGGCTTCTTCTGGATTGCATCACGTAGTAATGAAGTACAACACTGAAACAGTCAATTAAACCTGGTTTCCATCAATATCTTAGAGGACAACGCAAGTTAGGTCTGGGATAGGTCTGGGATTTGCCCTCATCAGGCTCATACTTTCGCATATTTCTCATACTTCATGGCTAGATCCTGGGCTATTTCTGGATTGGATCACGTAGTAAAGTGGTACCACACTGAAACAGTCCATTAAACCTGGTTTGGATCAATATTTTAGAGGATAACGCATGTTAGGTCTAGGTTAGGTCTGGGATTTTCACGCATCAGACTCACAGTTTCGCGTTTTTCACATTCTTCATGAACAGATCCTGGGTTGTGTCTGGTTTGGATCACGAAGTGGTGTGGTACCACACTGAAACAGTCCATTAAACCTGGTTTGGATCAATATTTTAGAGGATAACGCATGTTAGGTCTAGGTTAGGTCTGGGATTTTCACGCATCAGACTCACAGTTTCGCGTTTTTCACATTCTTCATGAACAGATCCTGGGTTGTGTCTGGTTTGGATCACGAAGTGGTGTGGTACCACACTGAAACAGTCCATTAAACCTGGTTTGGATCAATATTTTAGAGGATAACGCATGTTAGGTCTAGGTTAGCCCTGGGATTATCACTCATCAGACTCATACTTTCGCATTCTTCACATACTTGTTGAACGGATCCTGGGTTTTTTCTGGTTTGGTTCACGTAGTAATGTGGTACCACACTGAAACATTCAATTAAACCTGATCTTGATAAATATTTGACAGGATAACGCATGTTAGGTTTGGGTTAAGTCTAGGATTTGCCCTCATCAGGCTCATACTTTCGCATATTTCTCATTCTTCATGGCTAGATCCTGGGTTTTTTCTGGTTTGGATCACGTAGTAGTGTGGTACCACACTGAAACAGTCCATTAAACCTGGTTTGGATCAATATTTTAGAGGATAACGCATGTTAGGTCTAGGTTAGGTCTGGGATTTTCACGCATCAGACTCACAGTTTCGCGTTTTTCACATTCTTCATGAACAGATCCTGGGTTGTGTCTGGTTTGGATCACGAAGTGGTGTGGTACCACACTGAAACAGTCCATTAAACCTGGTTTGGATCAATATTTTAGAGGATAACGCATGTTAGGTCTAGGTTAGCCCTGGGATTATCACTCATCAGACTCATACTTTCGCATTCTTCACATACTTGTTGAACGGATCCTGGGTTTTTTCTGGTTTGGTTCACGTAGTAATGTGGTACCACACTGAAACATTCAATTAAACCTGATCTTGATAAATATTTGACAGGATAACGCATGTTAGGTTTGGGTTAAGTCTAGGATTTGCCCTCATCAGGCTCATACTTTCGCATATTTCTCATTCTTCATGGCTAGATCCTGGGTTTTTTCTGGTTTGGATCACGTAGTAGTGTGGTACCACACTGAAACAGTCCATTAAACCTGGTTTGGATCAATATTTTAGAGGATAACGCATGTTAGGTCTAGGTTAGGTCTGGGATTTTCACGCATCAGACTCACAGTTTCGCGTTTTTCACATTCTTCATGAACAGATCCTGGGTTGTGTCTGGTTTGGATCACGAAGTGGTGTGGTACCACACTGAAACAGTCCATTAAACCTGGTTTGGATCAATATTTTAGAGGATAACGCATGTTAGGTCTAGGTTAGGTCTGGGATTTTCACTCATCAGACTCATACTTTCGCATTCTTCACATACTTGTTGAACGGATCATGGGTTTTTTCTGGTTTGGATCACGTAGTAATGTGGGACCACACTGAAACAGTCAATTAAACCTGGTTTCGATCAATATTTTAGAGAATAATTCATGTTAGGTCTAGGTTAGGTCTGGGATTTGCTCTCATCAAGCTCATTCTTTCGCATATTTCTCATACTTGATGGCTAGATCCTGGGCTTCTTCTGGATTGCATCACGTAGTAATGAAGTACAACACTGAAACAGTCAATTAAACCTGGTTTCCATCAATATCTTAGAGGACAACGCAAGTTAGGTCTGGGATAGGTCTGAGACTTGCCCTCATCAGGCTCATACTTTCGCGTTTTTCACATACTTGTTGAACAGATCCTGGGTTTTTTCTGGTTTGGATCACGTAGTAATGTGGTACCACACTGAAACAGTCGATTAAACCTGGTCTTGATAAATATTTTAGAGGATAACGCATGTTAGGTCTGGGATAGGTCTGGGATTTGCCCTCATCAGACTCATAAGTTCGCACACTTCGCCATACTCGTTGAACAGATCCTGGGTTTTTTCTGGTTTGGATCACGTAGTAATGTGGTACCACACTGAAACAGTCAATTAAACCTGGTTTCGATCAATATTTTAGAGAATAATTCATGTTAGGTCTAGGTTAGGTCTGGGATTTGCTCTCATCAGGCTCATTCTTTCGCATATTTCTCATGCTTCATGGCTAGATCCTGGGCTATTTCTGGATTGGATCACGTAGTAAAGTGGTACCACACTGAAACAATCAATTAAACCTGGTCTTGATAAATATTTTAGAGGATAACGCATCTTAGGTCTGGGTTAGGTCTAAGATTTGCCCTCATCAGGCTCACAGTTTCGCGTTTTTCACATACTTGTTGAACAGATCCTGGGTTTTTTCTGGTTTGGATCACGAAGTAGTGTGGTACCACACTGAAGCAGTCCATTAAACCTGGTTTCGCTCAATATTTTAGTGGATAACGCATGTTAGGTCTAGGTTAGGTCTGGGATTTGCTCTCATCAGGCACATTCTTTCCCATATTTCTCATACTTGATGGCTAGATCCTGGGCATTTTCTGGATTGTATCACGTAGTAATGTAGTACCACACTGAAACAGTCAATGAAACCTGGTTTCCATCAATATTATAGAGGACAACGCAAGTTAGGTCTAGGTAAGGCCTGAGACTTGCCCTCATCAGGCTCATACTTTCGCGTTTTTCACATACTTGTTGAACAGATCCTGGGTTTTTTCTGGTTTGGATCACATAGTAATGTGGTACCACACTGAAACAGTCGATTAAACCAGGTTTCGATCAATATTTTAGAGTATAACTCATGTTAGGTCTCGGTTAGGCCTGGGATTTTCACTGATCAGACACATACTTTCGCATTCTTCACATACTTGTAAACGGATCCTGGGTTTTTTCTGGTTTGGATCACGAAGTAATGTGGTACCACACTGAAACAGTCGATTAAACCTGGTTTCGATCTATATTTTAGAGGATAACGCAAGTTAAGTCTGGGATTGGTCTGGGATTTGACCTCATCAGACTCATACTTTCGCACACTTCACATACTCGTTGAACAGATCCTGGGTTATTTTCTGATTTGGATCACACAGTAATGTGGTACCACGCTGAAACAGTCGATTAAACCAGGTTTCGATGAATATTTTTTTAAGATAACGCATGTTAGGTCTTGGTTAGGCCTGGGATTTTCACTCATCAGACTCATACTTTCGCATTCTTCACATACTTGTTGAACGGATCCTGGGTTTTTTCTGGTTTGGATCACGTAGTAATGTGGTACCACACTGAAACAGTCGATTAAACCTGGTTTCGATCAAAATTTTAGAGGATAACGCAAGTTAGGTCTGGGATAGGTCTGGGATTTGACCTCATCAGACCCATACTTTCGCACACTTCACATACTCCTTGAACAGATCCTGGGTTATTTTCTGGTTTCGATCACATAGTAATGTGGAACCACACTGAAACAGTCGATTAAACCAGGTTTCGATCAATATTTTAGAGGATAACGCAAGTTAGGTCTGGGATAGGTCTAGGATTTGCCCTCATCAGGCTCATACTTTCGCATATTTCTCATACTTCAAGGCTAGATCCTGGGCTGTTTCTGGATTGTATCACGTAGTAATGTGGTACCACGCTGAAACAGTCAATTAAACCTGGCTTCGATCAATATTTTAGAGGATAACGCAAGTTAGGTCTGGGATAGGTCTAGGATTTGCCCTCATGAGGCTCTTACTTTCGCATATTTCTCATACTTAATGACTAGATCCTGGGCTATTTCTGGATTGGATCGCGTAGTAAAGTGGTACCATACTGAAGCATTCAATTAAACCTGATCTTGATAAATATTTGACAGGATAACGCATGTTAGGTTTGGGTTATGTGTAGGATTTGCCCTCATCAGGCTCATACTTTCGCATATTTCTCATACTTCATGGCTAGATCCTGGGTTCTTTCTGGTTTGGATCACGTAGTAGTGTGGTACCACACTGAAACAGTCCATTAAACCTGGTTTGGATCAATATTTTAGAGGATAACGCATGTTAGGTCTAGGTTAGGTCTGGGATTTTCATTCATCAGACTCATACTTTCGCATTCTTCACATACTTGTTGAACGGATCCTGGGTTTTTTCTGGTTTGGATCACGTAGTAATGTGGTACCACACTGAAACAGTCGATTAAACCTGGTCTCGATCAATATTTTAGAGGATAAGGCAAGTTAAGTCTGGGATTGGTCTGGGATTTGACCTCATCAGACTCATACTTTCGCACATTTCACATACTCGTTGAACAGTTCCTGGGTTATTTTCTGGTTTGGATCACATTGTAATGTGGTACCACACTGAAACAGTCGATTAAACCAGGTTTCGATCAATATTTTTGAGGATAACGCAAGTTAGGTCTGGGATAGGTCTGGGATTTGCCCTCATCAGGCTCATACTTTCGCGTTTTTCACATACTTGTTGAACAGATCATGGATTTTTTCTGGTTTGGGTCACCTAGTAATGTGGTACCACACTGAAACATTCGATTAAACCTGGTTTCGATCAATATTTTAGAGGATAACGCATGTTAGGTCTAGGTTTGGTCAGGGATTTTCACTCATCAGACTCATACTTTCGCATTCTTCACATACTTGTTGAACGGATCCTGGGTTTTTTCTGGTTTGGATCACGTAGTAATGTGGTACCACACTGAAACAGTCGATTAAACCTGGTTTCGATCAATATTTTAGAGAATAATTCATGTTAGGTCTAGGTCAGGTCTGGGATTTGCTCTCATCAGGCTCTTTCTTTCGCATATTTCTGATACATGTTGAACAGATCCTGGGCTGTTTCTGGATTGTATCACGTAGTAATGTGGTACCACGCTGAAACAGTCAATTAAACCTGGTTTCGATCAATATTTTAGAGGATAACGCAAGTTAGGTCTGGGATAGGTCTAGGATTTGCCCTCATCAGGCTCTTACTTTCGCATATTTCTCATACTTCATGGCTAGATCCTGGGCTATTTCTGGATTGGATCACGTAGTAAAGTGGTACCACACTGAAACGTTCAATGAAACCTGGTCTGGATAAATATTTTAGAGCATAACGCATTTTAGGTCTGGGTTAGGTCTAAGATTTGCCCTCATCAGGCTCTTACTTTCGCATATTTCTCATACTTCATGGCTAGATCCTGGGCTATTTCTGGATTGGATCACGTAGTAAAGTGGTACCACACTGAAACATTCAATGAAACCTGGTCTGGATAAATATTTTAGAGGATAACGCATCTTAGATCTGGGTTAGGAGTAAGATTTGCCCTCATCAGGCTCACAGTTTCGCGTTTTTCACATTCTTCATGAACAGATCCTGGGTTGTGTCTGGTTTGGATCACGAAGTGGTGTGGTACCACACTGAAACAGTCCATTAAACCTGGTTTGGATCAATATTTTAGAGGATAACGCATGTTAGGTCTAGGTTAGGTCTGGGATTTGCTCTCATCAGGCTCATTCCTTCGCATATTTCTCATACTTGATGGCTAGATCCTGGGCTTTTTCTGGATTGCATCACGTAATAATGTAGTACCACACTGAAAGAGTCAATGAAACCTGGTTTCCATCACTATTTTAGGGGACAACGCAAGTTAGGTCTAGGTAAGGCCTGAGATTTTCACTGATCAGACTCATACTTTCGCATTCTTCACATACTTGTTGAACGGTTCCTGGGTTTTTTCTGGTTTGGATCACGTTGTAATGAGGTACCACACTGAAACGGTCAATTAAACCTGGTTTCGATCAATATTTTAGAGGATAACGCAAGTTAGGTCTGGGATACGTCTGGGATTTGCCCTCATCAGGCTCATACTTTCGCGTTTTTCACATACTTGTTGAACAGATCATGGGTTTTTTCTGGTTTGGGTCACGTAAAAATGTGGTACCACACTGAAACAGTCGATTAAACCTGGTTTCGATCAATATTTTAGAGGATAACGCATGTTAGGTCTAGGTTAGGTCTGGGATTTGCTCTCATCAGGCTCTTTCTTTCGCATATTTCTCATACATGTTGAACAGATCCTGGGCTGTTTCTGGATTGTATCACGTAGTAATGTGGTACCACGCTGAAACAGTCAATTAAACCTGGTTTCGATCAATATTTTAGAGGATAACGCAAGTTAGGTCTGGGATAGGTCTAGGATTTGCCCTCATCAGGCTCTTACTTTCGCATATTTCTCATACTTCATGGCTAGATCCTGGGCTATTTCTGGATTGCATCACGTAGTAAAGTGGTACCACACTGAAACATTCAATGAAACCTGGTCTGGATAAATATTTTAGAGGATAACGCATCTTAGGTCTGGGTTAGGTCTAAGATTTGCCCTCATCAGGCTCACAGTTTTGCGTTTTTCACATTCTTGTTGAACAGATCCTGGGTTTTGACTGGTTTGGATCACGAAGTAGTGTGGTACCACACTGAAACAGTCCATTAAACCTGGTTTCGCTCAATATTTTAGAGGATAACGCATGTTAGGCCTAGGTTAGGTCTGGGATTTGCTCTCATCAGGCTCATTCTTTCGCATATTTCTCATACTTGATGGCTAGATCCTGGGCTTTTTCTGGATTGCATCACGTAGTAATGTAGTACCACACTGAAACAGTCAATGAAACCTGGTTTCCATCACTATTTTAGAGGACAACGCAAGTTAGGTCTAGGTAAGGCCTGAGATTTTCACTGATCAGACTCATACTTTCGCATTCTTCACATACTTGTTTAACGGATCCTGGGTTTTTTCTGGTATGGATCACGTAGTAATGTGGTACCACACTGAAACAGTCGATTAAACCTGGTTTCGATCAATATTTTAGAGAATAATTCATGTTAGGTCTAGGTTAGGTCTGGGATTTGCTCTCATCAGGCCCATTCTTTCGCATATTTCTCATACTTGATGGCTAGATCCTGGGCTTTTTCTGGATTGCACCACGTAGTATTGAAGTACAACACTGAAACAGTCAATTAAACCTGGTTTCCATCAATATCTTAGAGGACAACGCAAGTTAGTTCTGGGATATGTCTGGGATTTGCCCTCATCAGGCTCATACTTTCGCGTTTTTCACATACTTGTTGAACAGATCATGGGTTTTTTCTGGTTTGGGTCACGTAGTAATGTGGTACCACACTGAAACAGTCGATTAAACCTGGTTTCGATCAATATTTTTGAGGATAACGCATGTTAGGTCTAGGTTAGGTCTGGGATTTTCACTCATCAGACTCATACTTTCGCATTCTTCACATACTTGTTGAACGGATCCTGGGTTTTTTCTGGTTTGGATCACGTAGTAATGTGGGACCACACTGAAACAGTCAATTAAACCTGGTTTCGATCAATATTTTAGAGAATAATTCATGTTAGGTCTAGGTTAGGTCTGGGATTTGCTCTCATCAGGCTCCTTCTTTCGCATATTTTTCGTACATGTTGAACAGATCCTGGGCTGTTTCTGGATTGTATCACGTAGTAATGTGGTACCACGCTGAAACAGTCAATTAAACCTGGCTTCGATCAATATTTTAGAGGATAACGCAAGTTAGGTCTGGGATAGGTCTAGGATTTGCCCTCATCAGGCTCTTACTTTCGCATATTTCTCATACTTCATGGCTAGATCCTGGGCTATTTCTGGATTGGATCACGTAGTAAAGTGGTACCACACTGAAACATTCAATGAAACCTGGTCTGGATAAATATTTTAGAGGATAACGCATCTTAGGTCTGGGTTAGGTCTGGGATTTGCTCTCATCAGGCTCATTCATTCGCATATTTCTCATACTTGATGGCTAGATCCTGGGCTTTTTCTGGATTGCATCACGTAGTAATGAAGTACAGCACTGAAACAGTCAATTAAACCTGGTTTCCATCAATATCTTAGAGGACAACGCAAGTTAGGTCTGGGAAATGTCTGGGATTTGCCCTCATCAGGCTCATACTTTCGCGTTTTTCACATACTTGTTGAACAGATCCTGGGTTTTTTCTGGATTGGATCACGTAGTAGTGTGGTACCACACTGAGACAGTCCATTAAACCTGGCTTGGATCAATATTTTAGAGGATAACGCATGTTAGGTCTAGGTTAGGTCTGGGATTTTCACTCATCAGACTCATACTTTCGCATTCTTCACATACTTGTTGAACGGATCCTGGGTTTTTTCTGGTTTGGATCACGAAGTAATGTGGGACCACACTGAAACAGTCAATTAAACCTGGTTTCGATCAATATTTTAGAGAATAATTCATGTTAGGTCTGGGTTAGGTCTTGGATTTGCCCTCATCAGGCTCATACTTTCGCGTTTTTCACATACTTGTTGAACAGATCCTGGGCTTTTTCTGGATTGTATCACGTAGTAATGAAGTACAACACTGAAACACTCAATTAAACCTGGTTTCCATCAATATTATTGAGGATAACGCATGTTAGGTCTAGGTTAGGCCTGGGATTTTCACTCATCAGACTCATACTTTCGCATTCTTCACATACTTGTTGAACGGATCTTGGGTTTTTTCTGGTGTGGATCACGTAGTAGTGTGGTACCACACTGAAACAGTCCATTAAACCTGGTTTGGATCAATATTTTAGAGGATAACGCATGTTAGGTCTAGGTTAGGTCTGGGATTTTCTCTCATCAGACTCATACTTTCGCATTCTTCACATACTTGTTGAACGGATCATGGGTTTTTTCTGGTTTGGATCACGTAGTAATGTGGTACCACACTGAAACAGTCGATTAAACCTGGTCTCGATCAATATTTTAGAGGATAACGCAAGTTAAGTCTGGGATTGATCTGGGATTTGACCTCATCAGACTCATACTTTCGCACACTTCACATACTCGTTGAACAGATCCTGGGTTATTTTCTGGTTTGGATCACATTGTAATGTGGTACCACACTGAAACAGTCGATTAAAACAGGTTTCGATCAATATTTTTTAGGTTAACGCATGCTAGGTCTAGGTTAGGTCTGGGATTTTCACTCATCAGACTCATACTTTCGCATTCTTCACATACTTGTTGAACGGATCATGAGTTTTTTCTGGTTTGGATCACGTAGTAATGTGGGACCACACTGAAACAGTCAATTAAACCTGGTTTCGATCAATATTTTAGAGAATAATTCATGTTAGGTCTAGGTTAGGTCTGGGATTTGCTCTCATCCGGCTCATTCTTTCGCATATTTCTCATACTTGATGGCTAGATCCTGGGCTGTTTCTGGATTGTATCACGTAGTAATGTGGTACCACGCTGAAACAGTCAATCAAACCTGGTTTCCATAAATATTTTAGAGGATATCGCAAGTTAGGTCTGGGATAGATCTAGGATTTGCCCTCATCAGGCTCTTACTTTCGCATATTTCTCATACTTCATGGCTAGATCCTGGGCTAGTTCTGGAGTGGATCACGTAGTAAAGTGGTACCACACTGAAACATTCAATGATACCTGGTCTGGATAAATATTTTAGTGGATAACGCATCTTAGGTCTGGGTTAGGTCTAAGATTTGCCCTCATCAGGCTCACAGTTTCGCGTTTTTCACATACTTGTTGAACAGATCCTGGGTTTTTTCTGGTTTGGATCACGAAGTCGTGTTGTACCACACTGAAACAGTCCATTAAACCTGGTTTCGCTGAATATTTTAGAGGATAACGCATGTTAGGTCTAGGTTAGGTCTGGGATTTGCTCTCATCAGGCTCATTCTTTCGAATATTTCTCATACTTGATGGCTAGATCCTGGGCTTTTTCTGGATTGCATCACGTAGTAATGTAGTACCACACTGAAACAGTCAATGAAACCTGGTTTCCATCAATATTATAGAGGACAACGCAAGTTAGGTCTAGGTAAGGCCTGGGATTTTCACTCACCAGTCTCATACTTTCGCATTCTTCACATACTTGTTGAACTGATCCTGGGTTATTACTGGTTTGGATCACGTAGTAATGTGGTACCACACTGAAACAGTCGATTAAACCTGGTTCCGATCAATATTTTAGAGGATAACGCATGTTAGGTCTAGGTTAGCCCTGGGATTTTCACTCATCAGACTCATACTTTCGCATCCTTCACATACCTGTTGAACGGATCCTGGGTTTTTTCTGGTTTGGATCACGTAGTAATGAGGTACCACACTGAAACGGCCAATTAAACCTGGTTTCGATCAATATTTTAGAGGATAACGCAAGTTAGGTCTGGGATAGGTCTGGGATTTGCCCTCATCAGGCTCATACTTTCGCGTTTTTCACATACTTGTTGAACAGATCATGGGTTTTTTCTGGTTTGGGTCACGTAGTAATGTGGTACCACACTGAAACAGTCGATTAAACCTGGTTTCGATCAATATTTCTGAGGATAACGCATGTTAGGTCTAGGTTAGGTCTGGGATTTTCACTCATCAGACTCATACTTTCGCATTCTTCACATACTTGTTGAACGGATCCTGGGTTTTTTCTGGTATGGATCACGTAGTAATGTGGTACCACACTGAAACAGTCGATTAAACCTGGTTTCGATCAAAATTTTAGAGGATAACGCAAGTTAGGTTTGGGATAGGTCTGGGATTTGACCTCATCAGACTCATACTTTCGCACACTTCACATACTCCTTGAACAGATCCTGGGTTATTTTCTGGTTTGGATCACACAGTAATGTGGTACCACACTGAAACAGTCGATTAAACCAGGTTTTGATCAATATTTTAGAGGATAACGCATGTTAGGTCTAGTTTAGGCCTGGGATTTTCACTCATCAGACTCATACTTTCGCATTCTTCACATACTTGTTGAACGGATCCTGGGTTTTTTCTGGTTTGGATCACGTAGTAATGTGGGACCACACTGAAACAGTCAATTAAACCTGGTTTCGATCAATATTTTAGAGAATAATTCATGTTAGGTCTAGGTTAGGTCTGGGATTTGCTCTCATCAGGCACATTCTTTCGCATATTTCTCGTACATGTTGAACAGATCCTGGGCTGTTTCTGGATTGTATCACGTAGTAATGTGGTACCACGCTGAAACAGTCAATTAAACCTGGTTTCGATCAATATTTTAGAGGATAACGCAAGTTAGGTCTGGGATAGGTCTAGGATTTGCCCTCATCAGGCTCTTACTTTCGCATATTTCTCATACTTCATGGCTAGATCCTGGGCTATTTCTGGATTGGATCACGTAGTAAAGTGGTACAACACTGAAACATTCAATGAAACCTGGTCTGGATAAATATTTTAGAGGATAACGCATCTTAGGTCTGGGTTAGGTCTAAGATTTGCCCTCATCAGGCTCACAGTTTCGCGTTTTTCACATTCTTGTTGAACACATCCTGGGTTTTGACTGGTTTGGATCACGAAGTAGTGTGGTACCACTCTGAAGCAGTCCATTAAACCTGGTTTCGATCAATATTTTAGAGGATAACGCATGTTAGGCCTAGGTTAGGTCTGGGATTTGCTCTCATCAGGCTCATTCTTTCGCATATTTCTCATACTTGATGGCTAGATCCTGGGCTTTTTCTGGATTGCATCACGTAGTAATCAAGTACAGCACTGAGACAGTCAATTAAATCTGGTTTCCATCAATATCTTAGAGGACAACGCAAGTTAGGTCTGGGATATGTCTGGGATTTGCCCTCATCAGGCTCACAGTTTCGCGTTTTTCACATACTTGTTGAACAGATCCTGGGCTTTTTCTGGATTGCATCACGTAGTAATGAAGTACAACACTGAAACACTCAATTAAACCTCGTTTCCATCAATATTATTGAGAATAACGCATGTTAGGTCTAGGTTAGGCCTGGGATTTTCACTCATCAGACTCATACTTTCGCATTCTTCACATACTTGTTGAACGGATCCTGGGTTATTTTCTGGTTTGGATCACATTGTAATGTGGTACCACACTGAAACAGTCGATTAAACCAGGTTTCGATCAATATTTTTGAGGATAACGCATGCTAGGTCTAGGTTAGGTCTGGGATTTCCACTCATCAGACTCATACTTTCGCATTCTTCACATACTTGTTGAACGGATCATGGGTTTTTTCTGGTTTGGATCACGTAGTAATGTGGGATCACACTGAAACAGTCAATTAAACCTGGTTTCGATCAATATTTTAGAGAATAATTCATGTTAGGTCTAGGTTAGGTCTGGGATTTGCTCTCATCAGGCTCATTCTTTCGCATATTTCTCATACTTGATGGCTAGATCTCAGGCTTTTTCTGGATTGCATCACGTAGTAATGAAGTACAACACTGAAACAGTCAATTAATCCTGGTTTCCATCAATATTTTAGAGGACAACGCATGTTAGGTCTAGGTTAGGTCTGGGATTTTCTCTCATCAGACTCATACTTTCGCAGTTTTAACATACATGTTGACCTGATTGAGGGTTTTTCTGCTTTGGATCACGTAGTAAAGTGGTATCACACTGGAGCTGTCCATTAAACCTGGTTTGGATCAATATTTTAGAGGATAACGCATGTTAGGTTTGGGTTAGGTCTAGGTTTGCCCTCGTCAGGCTCATACTTTCGCATATTTCTCATACTTCATGGCTAGATCCTGGGCTGTTTCAGGATTGTATGACGTAGTAACGTGGTACCACGCTGAAACAGTCAATTAAACCTGGTTTCGATCAATATTTTAGAGGATAACGCAAGTTAGTTCTGGGACAGGTCTGGGATTCGCCCTCATCAGGCTCATACTTTCGCGTTTTTCACATACTTGTTGAACTGATCCTGGGTTTTTTCTGGTTTCGATTCTCGTAGTAAGGTGGTACCACACTGAAACAGTCCATTAAACCTGGTTTCGATCAATATTTTAGAGAATAATTCATGTTAGGTCTAGGTTAGGTCTGGGATTTGCTCTCATCAGGCTCATTCTTTCGCATATTTCTCATACTTGATGGCTAGATCCGGGGCTTTTTCTGGATTGCATCACGTAGTAATGGGGTACCACACTGAAACGGCCAATTAAACCTGGTTTCGATCAATATTTTAGAGGATAACGCAAGTTAGGTCTGGGATAGGTCTGGGATTTGCCCTCATCAGGCTCATACTTTCGCGTTTTTCACATACTTGTTGAACAGATCATGGGTTTTTTCTGGTTTGGATCACGTAGTAATGTGGTACCACACTGAAACAGTCGATTAAACCTGGTTTCGATCAAAATTTTAGAGGATAACGCAAGTTAGGTTTGGGATAGGTCTGGGATTTGACCTCATCAGACTCATACTTTCGCACACTTCACATACTCCTTGAACAGATCCTGGGTTATTTTCTGGTTTGGATCACACAGTAATGTGGTGCCACACTGAAACAGTCGATTAAACCAGGTTTTGATCAATATTTTAGAGGATAACGCATGTTAGGTCTAGTTTAGGCCTGGGATTTTCACCCATCAGACTCATACTTTCGCATTCTTCACATACTTGTTGAACGGATCTTGGGTTTTTTCTGGTGTGGATCACGTAGTAGTGTGGTACCACACTGAAACAGTCCATTAAACCTGGTTTGGATCAATATTTTAGAGGATAACGCATGGTAGGTCTAGGTTAGGTCTGGGATTTTCTCTCATCAGACTCATACTTTCGCATTCTTCACATACTTGTTGAACGGATCATGGGTTTTTTCAGGTTTGGATCACGTAGTAATGTGGTACCACACTGAAACAGTGGATTAAACCTGGTCTCGATCAATATTTTGGAGGATAACGCAAGTTAGGTCTGGGATAGGTCTAGGATTTGCCCTCATCAGGCTCTTACTTTCGGATATTTCTCATACTTCATGGCTAGATCCTGGGCTATTTCTGGATTGGATCACGTAGTAAAGTGGTACAACACTGAAACATTCAATGAAACCTGGTCTGGATAAATATTTTAGAGGATAACGCATCTTAGGTCTGGGTTACGTCTAAGATTTGCCCTCATCAGGCTCACAGTTTCGCGTTTTTCACATTCTTGTTGAACAGATCCTGGGTTTTTTCTGGTTTGGATCACGTAGTAGTGTGGTACCACACTGAGACAGTCCATTAAACCTGGTTTGGATCAATATTTTAGAGGATAACGCATGTTAGGTCTAGGTTAGGTCTGGGATTTTCACTCATCAGACTCATACTTTCGCATTCTTCACATACTTGTTGAACGGATCCTGGGTTTTTTCTGGTTTGGATCACGAAGTAATGTGGGACCACACTGAAACAGTCAATTAAACCTGGTTTCGATCAATATTTTAGAGAATAATTCATGTTAGGTCTGGGTTAGGTCTTGGATTTGCCCTCATCACGCTCATACTTTCGCGTTTTTCACATACTTGTTGAACAGATCCTGGGTTTTTTCTGGTTTGGATCACGTAGTAGTGTGGTACCACACTGAGACAGTCCATTAAACCTGGTTTGGATCAATATTTTAGAGGATAACGCATGTTAGGTCTAGGTTAGGTCTGGGATTTTCTCTCATCAGACTCATACTTTCGCATTCTTCACATACTTGTTGAACGGATCTTGGGTTTTTTCTGGATTGGATCACGTAGTATTGTGGTACCACAATGAAACAGTCCATTAAACCTGGTTTCGATCAATATTTTAGAGAATAATTCATGTTAGGTCTAGGTTAGGTCTGGGATTTGCTCTCATCAGGCTCATTCTTTCGCATATTTCTCATACTTGATGGCTAGATCCTGGGCTTTTTCTGGATTGCATCACGTAGTAATCAAGTACAGCACTGAAACAGTCAATTAAACCTGGTTTCCATCAATATCTTAGAGGACAACGCAAGTTAGGTCTGGGATATGTCTGGGATTTGCCCTCATCAGGCTCATACTTTCGCGTTTTTCACATACTTGTTGAACAGATCCTGGGTTTTTTCTGGTTTGGATCACGTAGTAGTGTGGTACCACACTGAGACAGTCCATTAAACCTGGTTTGGATCAATATTTTAGAGGATAACGCATGTTAGGTCTAGGTTAGGTCTGGGATTTTCTCTCATCAGACTCATACTTTCGCATTCTTCACATACTTGTTGAACGGATCATGGGTTTTTTCTGGATTGGATCACGTAGTAATGTGGTACCACACTGAAACAGTCGATTAAACCTGGTCTCGATCAATATTTTAGAGGATAACGCAAGTTAAGTCTGGGATTGATCTGGGATTTGACCTCATCAGACTCATACTTTCGCACACTTCACATACTCGTTGAACAGATCCAGGGTTATTTTCTGGTTTGGATCACATTGTAATGTGGTACCACACTGAAACAGTCGATTAAACCAGGTTTCGATCAAAATTTTTGAGGATAACGCATGCTAGGTCAAGGTTAGGTCTGGGATTTTCACTCATCAGACTCATGCTTTCGCATTCTTCACATACTTGTTGAACGGATCATGGGTTTTTTCTGGTTTGGATCACGTAGTAATGTGGGATCACACTGAAACAGACAATTAAACCTGGTTTCGATCAATATTTTAGAGAATAATTCATGTTAGGTCTAGGTTAGGTCTGGGATTTGCTCTCATCAGGCTCATTCTTTCGCATATTTCTCATACTTGATGGCTAGATCCTGGGCTTTTTCTGGATTCCATCACGTAGTAATGAAGTACAACACTGAAACAGTCAATTAATCCTGGTTTCCATCAATTTTTTAGAGGACAAAGCATGTTAGGTCTAGGTTAGGTCTGGGATTTTCTCTCATCAGACTCATACTTTCGCAGTTTTAACATACATGTTGACCTGATCGAGGGTTTTTCTGCTTTGGATCACGTAGTAAAGTGGTATCACACTGGAGCTGTCCATTAAACCTGGTTTGGATCAATATTTTAGAGGATAACGCATGTTAGGTTTGGGTTAGGTCTAGGTTTGCCCTCGTCAGGCTAATACTTTCGCTTATTTCTCATACTTCATGGCTAGATCCTGGGCTGTTTCAGGATTGTATCACGTAGTAACGTGGTACCACGCTGAAACAGTCAATTAAACCTGGTTTCGATCAATATTTTAGAGGATAACGCAAGTTAGGTCTGGGACAGGTCAGGGATTCGCCCTCATCAGGCTCATACTTTCGCGTTTTTCACATACTTGTTGAACTGATCCTGGGCTTTTCTGGTTTCGGTTCACGTAGTAAGGTGGTACCACACTGAAACAGTCGATTAAACCTGGTTTCGATCAATATTTTAGAGGATAACGCAAGTTAAGTCTGGGATAGGTCTGGTATTTGACCTCACCAGACTCATACTTTCGCGTTTTTCACATACTTGTTGAACAGATCCTCGGTTTTTTCTGGTTTGGATCACGTAGTAGTGTGGTACCACAATGAAACAGTCCATTAAACCTGGTTTCGATCAATATTTTAGAGAATAATTCATGTTAGGTCTAGGTTAGGTCTGGGATTTGCTGTCATCAGGCTCATTCTTTCGCATATTTCTCATACTTGATGGCTAGATCCTGGGCTTTTTTTGGATTGCATCACGTAGTAATGAAGTACAACACTGAAACAGTCAATTAAACCTGGTTTCCATCAATATCTTAGAGGACAACGCAAGTTAGGTCTGGGATAGGTCTGGGACTTGCCCTCATCAGGCTCATACTTTCGCGTTTTTCACATACTTGTTGAACAGATCCTGGGTTTTTTCTGGTTTGGATCACGTATTAGTGTCGTACCACACTGAAACATTCCATTAAACCTGGTTTGGATCAATATTTTAGAGGATAACGCATGTTAGGTCTAGGTTAGGTCTGAGATTTTCACTCATCAGACTCATACTTTCGCATTCTTCACATACATGTTGAACGGATCCTGAGTTTTTTCTGGTTTGGATCACGTAGTAATGTGGGTCCACACTGAAACAATCAATTAAACCTGGTCTTGATAAATATTATAGAGGATAACGCATGTTAGGTCTGGGATAGGTCTGGGATTTGCACTCATCAGACTCATACTTTCGCACACCTCACATACTCGTTGAACAGATCCTGGGTTTCTTCTGGTTTGGAACACGTAGTAATGTGGTACCACAATGAAACAGTCGATTAAACCAGGTTTCGCTCAATATTTTAGAGGATAACGCATGTTAGGTCTAGGTTAGGTCTGGGATTTGCTCTCATCAGGCTCATTCTTTCGCATATTTCTCATACATGTTGAACAGATCCTGGGTTTTTTCTGGTTTGGATCACGTAGTAATGTGGGACCACACTGAAACAATCAATTAAACCTGGTCTTGATAAATATTTTTGAGGATAACGCATGTTAGGTCTGGGTTAGGTCTAGGATTTGCCCTCATCAGGCTCATACTTTCGCATATTTCTCATACTTCATGGCTAGATCCTGGGCTGTTTCTGGATTGTATCACGTAGTAATGTGGTACCACGCTGAAACAGTCAATCAAACCTGGTTTCCATCAATATTTTAGAGGATAACGCAAGTTAGGTCTGGGATAGGTCTAGGATTTGCCCTCATCAGGCTCTTACTTTCGCATATTTCTCATACTTCATGGCTATATCCTGGGCTAGTTCTGGAGTGGATCACGTAGTAAAGTGGTACCACACTGAAACATTCAATGATACCTGGTCTGGATAAATATTTTAGTGGATAACGCATCTTAGGTCTGGGTTAGGTCTAAGACTTGCCCTCATCAGGCTCACAGTTTCGCGTTTTTCACATACTTGTTGGACAGATCCTGGGTTTTTTCTGGTTTGGATCACGAAGTAGTGTGGTACCACACTGAAGCAGTCCATTAAACCTGGTTTCGCTGAATATTTTAGATGATAACACATGTTAGGTCTAGGTTAGGTCTGGGATTTGCTCTCATCAGGCTCATTCTTTCGCATATTTCTCAAACTTGATGGCTAGATCCTGGGCTTTTTCTGGATTGCATCACGTAGTAATGTAGTACCACACTGAAACAGTCAATGAAACCTGGTTTCCATCAATATTATAGAGGACAACGCAAGTTAGGTCTAGGTAAGGCCTGGGATTTTCACTCATCAGTCTCATACTTTCGCATTCTTCACATACTTGTTGAACTGATCCTGGGTTTTTACTGGTTTGGATCACGTAGTAATGTGGTACCACACTGAAACAGTCGATTAAACCTGGTTCCGATCAATATTTTAGAGGATAACGCATGTTAGGTCTAGGTTAGCCCTGGGATTGTCACTCATCAGACTCATACTTTCGCATCCTTCACATACCTGTTGAACGGATCCTGGGTTTTTTCTGGTTTGGATCACGTAGTAATGAGGTACCACACTGAAACGGCCAATTAAACCTGGTTTCGATCAATATTTTAGAGGATAACGCAAGTTAGGTCTGGGATAGGTCTGGGATTTGCCCTCATCAGGCTCATACTTTCGCGCTTTTCACATACTTGTTGAACAGATCATGGGTTTTTTCTGGTTTGGGTCACGTAGTAATGTGGTACCACACTGAAACAGTCGATTAAACCTGGTTTCGATGAATATTTTTGAGGATATCGCATGTTAGGTCTAGGTTAGGTCTGGGATTTTCACTCATCAGACTCATACTTTCGCATTCTTCACATACTTGTTGAACGGATCCTGGGTTTTTTTCTGGTTTGGATCACGTAGTAATGTGGTACCACACTGAAACAGTCGATTAAACCTGGTTTCGATCAAAATTTTAGAGGATAACGCAAGTTAGGTTTGGGATAGGTCTGGGATTTGACCTCATCAGACTCATACTTTCGCACACTTCACATACTCCTTGAACAGATCCTGGGTTATTTTCTGGTTTGGATCACACAGTAATGTGGTACCACACTGAAACAGTCGATGAAACCAGGTTTTGATCAATATTTTAGAGGATAACGCATGTTAGGTCTAGGTTAGGCCTGGGATTTTCACTCATCAGACTCATACTTTCGCATTCTTCACATACTTGTTGAACGGATCCTGGGTTTTTTCTGGTTTGGATCACGTAGTAATGTGGGACCACACTGAAACAGTCAATTAAACCTGGTTTCGATCAATATTTTAGAGAATAATTCATGTTAGGTCTAGGTTAGGTCTGGGATTTGCTCTCATCAGGCTCTTTCATTCGCATATTTCTCGTACATGTTGAACAGATCCTGGGCTGTTTCTGGATTGTATCACGTAGTAATGTGGTACCACGCTGAAACAGTCAATTAAACCTGGTTTCGATCAATATTTTAGTGGATAACGCAAGTTAGGTCTGGGATCAGTCCGTGTTGCTCGCGTGGCAGGAGCGGCTGGCTCTGCCAACCGCGGGGCACCGAACTGTCGGGGCGGTTCGGCCACTCCTGAAGGAGTGGCTGGACAGAGGCCATGGCAGCCTCACCTACCGGATGGCACAGGTATTTTCCGGGCATGGCAGCTTCGGAAGATACCTGTGCCGGATAGGGAAGGAGCCGACGGCGCGTTGCTGCCACTGCGACGCTGAGCAGGACACGGCGGATCATACCCTGGAAGTATGCCCCGCGTGGGAGGGGGAGCGCCGTGTCCTGGTCGGCGTCGTCGGGCGGGATGTCTCGCTGCCGGGCGTGGTGCGCGCCATGCTCGGCAGCGAGGAGAAGTGGAGGGCCGTGGCCTCCTTCTGCGAGAACGTAATGTTGCAGAAGGAGGCCGCGGGGAGGGAGCGCGAGCTTGAGCGGCGTGCTGAAGCTCGCGCTCGTGCGGTGGCCCGAGGTCGTCGCCCGGTCGCGAGGCGTCGCGGGCGGCCGCCTCGGCGTGGCGGATGACCTAGGCTGGGAGGGGGGTCCTGAGGGGACCCTCCTCCCGCCAGGCGGCGCCGGGTCGGACCAGTTGGGGGTAGGAGTGCCTCCCCCTATCGATCCGACGCAAGGGGAGGCACCCTCGGCGGTCTGGTGCGGCCATGAACGCCCGGCCGCCGAGGGGTGGAAAGGGGGTCGCAGGCGGTTGCGAGTTGGGGCTCGCAGCCGCCACTAAACGCGGCCCCGTCCCGCCGCTATGAGGCAGTGTGTCTACTGGGGGGACCGATTGTCCCGCCGGGGGATGGGCGCGAAAGCGCGGGCACGGGGAGGATACCGGAAGAATGCTTCGAGCGATTCCCGGTATCCTCCCAAAGCGTGCCGAAGGGTCACCGTGGGGTTTTTAGTGGGTAGGTCCCGCGCCTGTCGTTGTACGGGCGCGGGGAATCCCACACACCCCTCCCACCTCTCCCCAAGGAGGTGGGAGGGAGTCTTTCGAAGATTTTCCCCACGACAAAAAAAAAAAAAAAAAAAAAAAAAAAGTTAGGTCTGGGATAGGTCTAGGATTTGCCCTCATCAGGTTCTTACTTTCGCATATTTCTCATACTTCATGGCTAGATCCTGGGCTATTTCTGGATTGGATCACGTAGTAAAGTGGTACCACACTGAAACATTCAATGCAACCTGGTCTGGATAAATATTTTAGAGGATAACGCATCTTAGGTCTGGGTTAGGTCTAAGATTTGCCCTCATCAGGCTCACAGTTTCGCGTTTTTCACATTCTTGTTGAACACATCCTGGGTTTTGACTGGTTTGGATCACGAAGTAGTGTGGTACCACACTGAAGCAGTCCATTAAACCTGGTTTCGCTCAATATTTTAGAGGATAACGCATGTTAGGCCTAGGTTAGGTCTGGGATTTGCTCTCATCAGGCTCATTCTTTCGCATATTTCTCATACTTGATGGCTAGATCCTGGGCTTTTTCTGGATTGCATCACGTAGTAATGAAGTACAGCACTGAAACAGTCAATTAAACCTGGTTTCCATCAATATCTTAGAGGACAACGCAAGTTAGGTCTGGGATATGTCTGGGATTTGCCCTCATCAGGCGCATACCTTCGCGTTTTTCACATACTTGTTGAACAGATCCTGGGTTTTTTCTGGTTTGGATCACGTAGTAGTGTGGTACCACACTGAGACAGTCCATTAAACCTGGTTTGGATCAATATTTTAGAGGATAACGCATGTTAGGTCTAGGTTAGGTCTGGGATTTTCACTCATCAGACTCATACTTTCGCATTCTTCACATACTTGTTGAACGGATCCTGGGTTTTTTCTGGTTTCGATCACGAAGTAATGTGGGACCACACTGAAACAGTCAATTAAACCTGGTTTCGATCAATATTTTAGAGAATAATTCATGTTAGGTCTGGGTTAGGTCTTGGATTTGCCCTCATCAGGCTCATACTTTCGCGTTTTTCACATACTTGTTGAACAGATCCTGGGCTTTTTCTGGATTGCATCACGTAGTAATGAAGTACAACACTGAAACACTCAATTAAACCTGGTTTCCATCAATATTATTGAGGATAACGCATGTTAGGTCTAGGTTAGGCCTGGGATTTTCACTCATCAGACTCATACTTTCGCATTCATCACATACTTGTTGAACGGATCTTGGGTTTTATCTGGTGTGGATCACGTAGTAGTGTGGTACCACACTGAAACAGTCCATTAAACCTGGTTTGGATCAATATTTTAGAGGATAACGCATGTTAGGTCTAGGTTAGGTCTGGGATTTTCTCTCATCAGACTCATACTTTCGCATTCTTCACATACTTGTTGAACGGATCATGGGTTTTTTCTGGTTTGGATCACGTAGTAATGTGGTACCACACTGAAACAGTGGATTAAACCTGGTCTCGATCAATATTTTAGAGGATAACGCAAGTTAAGTCTGGGATTGATCTGGGATTTGACCTCATCAGACTCATACTTTCGCACACTTCACATACTCGTTGAACAGATCCTGGGTTATTTTCTGGTTTGGATCACATTGTAATGTGGTACCACACTGAAACAGTCGATTAAACCAGGTTTCGATCAATATTTTTGAGGATAACGCATGCTAGGTCTAGGTTAGGTCTGGGATTTTCACTCATCAGACTCATACTTTCGCATTCTTCACATACTTGTTGAACGGATCATGGGTTTTTTCTGGTTTGGATCACGTAGTAATGTGGGATCACACTGAAACAGTCAATTAAACCTGGTTTCGATCAATATTTTAGAGAATAATTCATGTTAGGTCTAGGTTAGGTCTGGGATTTGCTCTCATCAGGCTCATTCTTTCGCATATTTCTCATACTTGATGGCTAGATCCCGGGCTTTTTCTGGATTCCATCACGTAGTAATGAAGTACAACACTGAAACAGTCAATTAATCCTGGTTTCCATCAATATTTTAGAGGACAACGCATGTTAGGTCTAGGTTAGGTCTGGGATTTTCTCTCATCAGACTCATACTTTCGCAGTTTTAACATACATGTTGACCTGATGGAGGGTCTTCTGCTTGGGATCACGTAGTAAAGTGGTATCACACTGGAGCTGTCCATTAATCCTGGTTTGGATCAATATTTTAGAGGATAACGCATGTTAGGTTTGGGTTAGGTCTAGGTTTGCCCTCGTCAGGCTCATACTTTCGCATATTTCTCATACTTCATGGCTAGATCCTGGGCTGTTTCAGGATTGTATCACGTAGTAACGTGGTACCACGCTGAAACAGTCAATTAAACCTGGTTTCGATCAATATTTTAGAGGATAACGCAAGTTAGGTCTGGGACAGGTCTGGGATTCGCCCTCATCAGGCTCATACTTTCGCGTTTTTCACATACTTGTTGAACTGATCCTGGGTTTTTTCTGGTTTCGGTTCACGTAGTAAGGTGGTACCACACTGAAACAGTCGATTAAACCTGGTTTCGATCAATATTTTAGAGGATAACGCAAGTTAAGTCTGGGATAGGTCTGGTATTTGACCTCACCAGACTCATACTTTCGCGTTTTTCACATACTTGTTGAACAGATCCTCGGTTTTTTCTGGTTTGGATCACGTAGTAGTGTGGTACCACAATGAAACAGTCCATTAAACCTGGTTTCGATCAATATTTTAGAGAATAATTCATGTTAGGTCTAGGTTAGGTCTGGGATTTGCTCTCATCAGGCTCATTCTTTCGCATATTTCTCGTACTTGATGGCTAGATCCGGGGCTTTTTCTGGATTGCATCACGTAGTAATGAAGTACAACACTGAAACAGTCAATTAAACCTGGTTTCCATCAATATCTTAGAGGACAACGCAAGTTAGGTCTGGGATAGGTCTGGGACTTGCCCTCATCAGGCTCATACTTTCGCGTTTTTCACATACTTGTTGAACAGATCCTGGGTTTTTTCTGGTTTGGATCACGTAGTAGTGTCGTACCACACTGAAACATTCCATTAAACCTGGTTTGGATCAATATTTTAGAGGATAACGCATGTTAGGTCTAGGTTAGGTCTGGGATTTTCACTCATCAGAGTCATACTTTCGCATTCATCACATACTTGTTGAACGGATCTTGGGTTTTTTCTGGTGTGGATCACGTAGTAGTGTGGTACCACACTGAAACAGTCCATTAAACCTGGTTTGGATCAATATTTTAGAGGATAACGCATGTTAGGTCTAGGTTAGGTCTGGGATTTTCTCTCATCAGACTCATACTTTCGCATTCTTCACATACTTGTTGAACGGATCATGGGTTTTTTCTGGTTTGGATCACGTAGTAATGTGGTACCACACTGAAACAGTGGATTAAACCTGGTCTCGATCAATATTTTAGAGGATAACGCAAGTTAAGTCTGGGATTGATCTGGGATTTGACCTCATCAGACTCATACTTTCGCACACTTCACATACTCGTTGAACAGATCCTGGGTTATTTTCTGGTTTGGATCACATTGTAATGTGGTACCACACTGAAACAGTCCATTAAACCAGGTTTCGATCAATATTTTTGAGGATAACGCATGCTAGGTCTAGGTTAGGTCTGGGATTTTCACTCATCAGACTCATACTTTCGCATTCTTCACATACTTGTTGAACGGATCATGGGTTTTTTCTGGTTTGGATCACGTAGTAATGTGGGATCACACTGAAACAGTCAATTAAACCTGGTTTCGATCAATATTTTAGAGAATAATTCATGTTAGGTCTTGGTTAGGTCTGGGATTTGCTCTAATCAGGCTCATTCTTTCGCATATTTCTCATACTTGATGGCTAGATCCCGGGCTTTTTCTGGATTCCATCACGTAGTAATGAAGTACAACACTGAAACAGTCAATTAATCCTGGTTTCCATCAATATTTTAGAGGACAACGCATGTTAGGTCTAGGTTAGGTCTGGGATTTTCTCTCATCAGACTCATACTTTCGCAGTTTTAACATACATGTTGACCTGATGGAGGGTCTTCTGCTTTGGATCACGTAGTAAAGTGGTATCACACTGGAGCTGTCCATTAATCCTGGTTTGGATCAATATTTTAGAGGATAACGCATGTTAGGTTTGGGTTAGGTCTAGGTTTGCCCTCGTCAGGCTCATACTTTCGCATATTTCTCATACTTCATGGCTAGATCCTGGGCTGTTTCAGGATTGTATCACGTAGTAACGTGGTACCACGCTGAAACAGTCAATTAAACCTGGTTTCGATCAATATTTTAGAGGATAACGCAAGTTAGGTCTGGGACAGGTCTGGGATTCGCCCTCATCAGGCTCATACTTTCGCGTTTTTCACATACTTGTTGAACTGATCCTGGGTTTTTTCTGGTTTCGGTTCACGTAGTAAGGTGGTACCACACTGAAACAGTCGATTAAACCTGGTTTCGATCAATATTTTAGAGGATAACGCAAGTTAAGTCTGGGATAGGTCTGGTATTTGACCTCACCAGACTCATACTTTCGCGTTTTTCACATACTTGTTGAACAGATCCTCGGTTTTTTCTGGTTTGGATCACGTAGTAGTGTGGTACCACAATGAAACAGTCCATTAAACCTGGTTTCGATCAATATTTTAGAGAATAATTCATGTTAGGTCTAGGTTAGGTCTGGGATTTGCTCTCATCAGGCTCATTCTTTCGCATATTTCTCGTACTTGATGGCTAGATCCGGGGCTTTTTCTGGATTGCATCACGTAGTAATGATGTACAACACTGAAACAGTCAATTAAACCTGGTTTCCATCAATATCTTAGAGGACAACGCAAGTTAGGTCTGGGATAGGTCTGGGACTTGCCCTCATCAGGCTCATACTTTCGCGTTTTTCACATACTTGTTGAACAGATCCTGGGTTTTTTCTGGTTTGGATCACGTAGTAGTGTCGTACCACACCGAAACATTCCATTAAACCTGGTTTGGATCAATATTTTAGAGGATAACGCATGTTAGGTCTAGGTTAGGTCTGGGATTTTCACTCATCAGACTCATACTTTCGCATTCTTCACATACTTGTTGAACGGATCCTGAGTTTTTTCTGGTTTGGATCACGTAGTAATGTGGGTCCACACGGAAACAATCAATTAAACCTGGTCTTGATAAATATTATAGAGGATAACGCATGTTAGGTCTGGGATAGGTCTGGGATTTGCACTCATCAGACTCATACTTTCGCACACCTCACATACTCGTTGAACAGATCCTGGGTTTTTTCTGGTTTGGATCACGTAGTAGTGTCGTACCACACTGAAACATTCCATTAAACCTGGTTTGGATCAATATTTTAGAGGATAACGCAAGTTAGGTCTGGGACAGGTCTGGGATTCGCCCTCATCAGGCTCATACTTTCGCGTTTTTCACATACTTGTTGAACTGATCCTGGGTTTTTTCTGGTTTGGAACACGTAGTAATGTGGTACCACAATGAAACAGTCGATTAAACCAGGTTTCGCTCAATATTTTAGAGGATAACGCATGTTAGGTCTAGGTTAGGTCTGGGATTTACTCTCATCAGGCTGATTCTTTCGCATATTTCTCATACTTGATGGCTAGATCCTGGGCTTTTTCTGGATTGCATCACGTAGTAATGTAGTACCACACTGAAACAGTCAATGAAACCTGGTTTCGATCAATATTTTAGAGAATAATTCATGTTAGGTCTAGGTTAGGTCTGGGATTTGCTCTCATCAGGCTCATTCTTTCGCATATTTCTCATACATGTTGAACAGATCCTGGGTTTTTTCTGGTTTGGATCACGTAGTAATGTGGGACCACACTGAAACAATCAATTAAACCTGGTCTTAATAAATATTTTAGAGGATAACGCATGTTAGGTCTGGGTTAGGTCTAGGATTTGCCCTCATCAGGCTCATACTTTCACATATTTCTCATACTTCATTGCTAGATCCTGGGCTGTTTCTGGATTGTATCACGTAGTAATGTGGTACCACGCTGAAACAGTCAATCAAACCTGGTTTCCATCAATATTTTAGAGGATAACGCAAGTTAGGTCTGGGATAGGTCTAGGATTTGCCCTCATCAGGCTCTTAATTTCGCATATTTCTCATACTTCATGGCTAGAGCCTGGGCTAGTTCTGGAGTGGATCACGTAGTAAAGTGGTACCACAC
Source organism: Colletes latitarsis (assembly GCF_051014445.1). Classification (NCBI taxonomy): domain Eukaryota; kingdom Metazoa; phylum Arthropoda; class Insecta; order Hymenoptera; family Colletidae; genus Colletes; species Colletes latitarsis. The sequence goes on from NC_135142.1 coordinate 1,236,885, forward strand.
TGAAACATTCAATGATACCTGGTCTGGATAAATATTTTAGTGGATAACGCATCTTAGGTCTGGGTTAGGTCTAAGATTTGCCCTCATCAGGCTCACAGTTTCGCGTTTTTCACATACTTGTTGAACAGATCCTGGGTTTTTTCTGGTTTGGATCACGAAGTAGTGTGGTACCACACTGAAACAGTCCATTAAACCTGGTTTCGCTGAATATTTTAGAGGATAACGCATGTTAGGTCTAGGTTAGGTCTGGGATTTGCTCTCATCAGGCTCATTCTTTCGCATATTTCTCATACTTGATGGCTAGATCCTGGGCTTTTTCTGGATTGCATCACGTAGTAATGTAGTACCACACTGAAACAGTCAATGAAACCTGGTTTCCATCAATATTATAGAGGACAACGCAAATTAGGTCTAGGTAAGGCCTGGGATTTTCACTCATCAGTCTCATACTTTCGCATTCTTCACATACTTGTTGAACTGATCCTGGGTTTTTACTGGTTTGGATCACGTAGTAATGTGGTACCACACTGAAACAGTCGATTAAACCTGGTTCCGATCAATATTTTAGAGGATAACGCATGTTAGGTCTTGGTTAGCCCTGGGATTTTCACTCATCAGACTCATACTTTCGCATCCTTCACATACCTGTTGAACGGACCTGGGTTTTTTCTGGTTTGGATCACGTAGTAATGTGGTACCAAACTGAAACGGTCAATTAAACCTGGTTTCGATCAATATTATAGAGGATAACGCAAGTTAGGTCTGGGATAGGTCTGGGATTTGCCCTCATCAGGCTCATAGTTTCGCGTTTTTCACATACTTGTTGAACAGATCATGGGTTTTTTCTGGTTTGGGTCACGTAGTAGTGTGACACTACACTGAAACAGTCGATTACACCTGGTTTCGATCAATATTTTAGAGGATAACGCATGTTAGGTCTAGGATAGCCCTGGGATTTTCACTCATCAGACTCATACTTTCGCATTCTTCACATACTTGTTGAACGGATCCTGAGTTTTTTCTGGTTTGGATCACGTAGTAATGTGGGTCCACACGGAAACAATCAATTAAACCTGGTCTTGATAAATATTATAGAGGATAACGCATGTTAGGTCTGGGATAGGTCTGGGATTTGCACTCATCAGACTCATACTTTCGCACACCTCACATACTCGTTGAACAGATCCTGGGTTTTTTCTGGTTTGGAACACGTAGTAATGTGGTACCACAATGAAACAGTCGATTAAACCAGGTTTCGCTCAATATTTTAGAGGATAACGCATGTTAGGTCTAGGTTAGGTCTGGGATTTACTCTCATCAGGCTGATTCTTTCGCATATTTCTCATACTTGATGGCTAGATCCTGGGCTTTTTCTGGATTGCATCACGTAGTAATGTAGTACCACACTGAAACAGTCAATGAAACCTGGTTTCGATCAATATTTTAGAGAATAATTCATGTTAGGTCTAGGTTAGGTCTGGGATTTGCTCTCATCAGGCTCATTCTTTCGCATATTTCTCATACATGTTGAACAGATCCTGGGTTTTTTCTGGTTTGGATCACGTAGTAATGTGGGACCACACTGAAACAATCAATTAAACCAGGTCTTAATAAATATTTTAGAGGATAACGCATGTTAGGTCTGGGTTAGGTCTAGGATTTGCCCTCATCAGGCTCATACTTTCACATATTTCTCATACTTCATTGCTAGATCCTGGGCTGTTTCTGGATTGTATCACGTAGTAATGTGGTACCACGCTGAAACAGTCAATCAAACCTGGTTTCCATCAATATTTTAGAGGATAACGCAAGTTAGGTCTGGGATAGGTCTAGGATTTGCCCTCATCAGGCTCTTAATTTCGCATATTTCTCATACTTCATGGCTAGAGCCTGGGCTAGTTCTGGAGTGGATCACGTAGTAAAGTGGTACCACACTGAAACATTCAATGATACCTGGTCTGGATAAATATTTTAGTGGATAACGCATCTTAGGTCTGGGTTAGGTCTAAGATTTGCCCTCATCAGGCTCACAGTTTCGCGTTTTTCACATACTTGTTGAACAGATCCTGGGTTTTTTCTGGTTTGGATCACGAAGTAGTGTGGTACCACACTGAAACAGTCCATTAAACCTGGTTTCGCTGAATATTTTAGAGGATAACGCATGTTAGGTCTAGGTTAGGTCTGGGATTTGCTCTCATCAGGCTCATTCTTTCGCATATTTCTCATACTTGATGGCTAGATCCTGGGCTTTTTCTGGATTGCATCACGTAGTAATGTAGTACCACACTGAAACAGTCAATGAAACCTGGTTTCCATCAATATTATAGAGGACAACGCAAATTAGGTCTAGGTAAGGCCTGGGATTTTCACTCATCAGTCTCATACTTTCGCATTCTTCACATACTTGTTGAACTGATCCTGGGTTTTTACTGGTTTGGATCACGTAGTAATGTGGTACCACACTGAAACAGTCGATTAAACCTGGTTCCGATCAATATTTTAGAGGATAACGCATGTTAGGTCTTGGTTAGCCCTGGGATTTTCACTCATCAGACTCATACTTTCGCATCCTTCACATACCTGTTGAACGGACCTGGGTTTTTTCTGGTTTGGATCACGTAGTAATGTGGTACCAAACTGAAACGGTCAATTAAACCTGGTTTCGATCAATATTATAGAGGATAACGCAAGTTAGGTCTGGGATAGGTCTGGGATTTGCCCTCATCAGGCTCATAGTTTCGCGTTTTTCACATACTTGTTGAACAGATCATGGGTTTTTTCTGGTTTGGGTCACGTAGTAGTGTGACACCACACTGAAACAGTCGATTACACCTGGTTTCGATCAATATTTTAGAGGATAACGCATGTTAGGTCTAGGATAGCCCTGGGATTTTCACTCATCAGACTCATACTTTCGCATTCTTCACATACTTGTTGAACTGATCCTCGGTTTTTTCTGGTTTGGATCACGTAGTAATGTGGTACCACACTGAAACAGTCGATTAAACCTGGTTCCGATCAATATTTTAGAGGATAACGTATGTTAGGTCTAGGTTAGCCCTGGGATTTTCACTCATCAGTCTCATACTTTCGCATTCTTCACATACTTGTTGAACTGATCCTGGGTTTTTACTGGTTTGGATCACGTAGTAATGTGGTACCACACTGAAACAGTCGATTAAACCTAGTCTCGATCAATATTTTAGTGAATAATTCATGTTAGGTCTAGGTTAGGTCTGGGATTTGCTCTCATAAGGCTCATTCTTTCGCATATTTCTCATACTTGATGGCTAGATCCTGGGTTTTTTCTGGATTGCATCACGTAGTAATGTAGTACCACACTGAAACAGTCAATGAAACCTGGTTTCGATCAATATTTTAGAGGATGACGCATGTTAGGTCTAGGTTAGCCCTGAGATTTTCACTCATCAGACTCATACTTTCGCATTCTTCACATACTTGTTGAACTGATCCTCGGTTTTTTCTGGTTTGGATCACGTAGTAATGTGGTACCACAATGAAACAGTCGATTAAACCAGGTTTCGCTCAATATTTTAGAGGATAACGCATGTTAGGTCTAGGTTAGGTCTGGGATTTGCTCTCATCAGGCTGATTCTTTCGCATATTTCTCATACTTGATGGCTAGATCCTGGGATTTTTCTGGATTGCATCACGTAGTAATGTAGTACCACACTGAAACAGTCAATGAAACCTGGTTTCCATGAATATTTTAGAGGACAACGCAAGCTAGGTCTAGGTAAGGCCTGTGATTTTCACTGATCAGACTCATACCTTCGCATGCTTCACATACTTGTTCAACGGATCCTGGGTTTTTTCTGGTTTGGATCACGTAGTAAAGTGGTACCACACTGAAACAGTAGATTAAACCTGGTTTCGATCAATATTTTAGAGGATAACGCATGTTAGGTCTAGGTTAGCCCTGGGATTTTCACTCATCAGACTCATACTTTCGCATTCTTCACATACTTGTTGAACTGATCCTCGGTTTTTTCTGGTTTGGATCACGTAGTAATGTGGTACCACACTGAAACAGTCGATTAAACCTGGTCTCGATCAATATTTTAGAGAATAATTCATGTTAGTTCTAGGTTAGGTCTGGGATTTGCTCTCATCAGGCTCATTCTTTCGCATATTTCTCAGACTTGATGGCTAGATGCTGGGCTTTTTCTGGATTGCATCACGTAGTAATGTAGTACCACACTGAAACAGTCAATGAAACCTGGGTTCGATCAATATTTTAGAGAATAATTCATGTTAGGTCTAGGTTAGGTCTGGGATTTGCTCTCATCAGGCTCATTCTTTCGCATATTTCTCATACATGTTGAACAGATCCTGGGTTTTTTCTGGTTTGGATCACGTAGTAATGTGGGACCACGCTGAAACAGTCAATCAAACCTGGTTTCGATCAATATTTTAGAGGATAACGCAAGTTAGGTCTGGGATAGGTCTAGGATTTGCCCTCATCAGGCTCATACTTTCGCATATTTCTCATACTTCATGGCTAGATCCTGGGCTGTTTCTGGATTGTATCACGTAGTAATGTGGTACCACGCTGAAACAGTCAATCAAACCTGGTTTCCATCAATATTTTAGAGGATAACGCAAGTTAGGTCTGGGATAGGTCTAGGATTTGCCCTCATCAGGCTCTTACTTTCGCATATTTCTCATACTTCATGGCTAGATCCTGGGCTAGTTCTGGAGTGGATCACGTAGTAAAGTGGTACCACACTGAAACATTCAATGATACCTGGTCTGGATAAATATTTTAGTGGATAACGCATCTTAGGTCTGGGTTAGGTCTAAGATTTGCCCTCATCAGGCTCACAGTTTCGCGTTTTTCACATACTTGTTGAACAGATCCTGGGTTTTTTCTGGTTTGGATCACGAAGTAGTGTGGTACCACACTGAAACAGTCCATTAAACCTGGTTTCGCTGAATATTTTAGAGGATAACGCATGTTAGGTCTAGGTTAGGTCTGGGATTTGCTCTCATCAGGCTCATTCTTTCGCATATTTCTCATACTTGATGGCTAGATCCTGGGCTTTTTCTGGATTGCATCACGTAGTAATGTAGTACCACACTGAAACAGTCAATGAAACCTGGTTTCCATCAATATTATAGAGGACAACGCAAGTTAGGTCTAGGTAAGGCCTGGGATTTTCACTCATCAGTCTCATACTTTCGCATTCTTCACATACTTGTTGAACTGATCCTGGGTTTTTACTGGTTTGGATCACGTAGTAATGTGGTACCACACTGAAACAGTCGATTAAACCTGGTTCCGATCAATATTTTAGAGGATAACGCATGTTAGGTCTTGGTTAGCCCTGGGATTTTCACTCATCAGACTCATACTTTCGCATCCTTCACATACCTGTTGAACGGATCCTGGGTTTTTTCTGGTTTGGATCACGTAGTAATGTGGTACCAAACTGAAACGGTCAATTAAACCTGGTTTCGATCAATATTTTAGAGGATAACGCAAGTTACGTCTGGGATAGGTCTGGGATTTGCCCTCATCAGGCTCATACTTTCGCGTTTTTCACATACTTGTTGAACAGATCATGGGTTTTTTCTGGTTTGGATCACGTAGTAGTGTGACACCACACTGAAACAGTCGATTACACCTGGTTTCGATCAATATTTTAGAGGATAACGCATGTTAGGTCTAGGATAGCCCTGGGATTTTCACTCATCAGACTCATACTTTCGCATTCTTCACATACTTGTTGAACTGATCCTCGGTTTTTTCTGGTTTGGATCACGTAGTAATGTGGTACCACACTGAAACAGTCGATTAAACCTGGTTCCGATCAATATTTTAGAGGATAACGTATGTTAGGTCTAGGTTAGCCCTGGGATTTTCACTCATCAGTCTCATACTTTCGCATTCTTCACATACTTGTTGAACTGATCCTGGGTTTTTACTGGTTTGGATCACGTAGTAATGTGGTACCACACTGAAACAGTCGATTAAACCTAGTCTCGATCAATATTTTAGTGAATAATTCATGTTAGGTCCAGGTTAGGTCTGGGATTTGCTCTCATAAGGCTCATTCTTTCGCATATTTCTCATACTTGATGGCTAGATCCTGGGTTTTTTCTGGATTGCATCACGTAGTAATGTAGTACCACACTGAAACAGTCAATGAAACCTGGTTTCGATCAATATTTTAGAGGATGACGCATGTTAGGTCTAGGTTAGCCCTGAGATTTTCACTCATCAGACTCATACTTTCGCATTCTTCACATACTTGTTGAACTGATCCTCGGTTTTTTCTGGTTTGGATCACGTAGTAATGTGGTACCACAATGAAACAGTCGATTAAACCAGGTTTCGCTCAATATTTTAGAGGATAACGCATGTTAGGTCTAGGTTAGGTCTGGGATTTGCTCTCATCAGGCTGATTCTTTCGCATATTTCTCATACTTGATGGCTAGATCCTGGGATTTTTCTGGATTGCATCACGTAGTAATGTAGTACCACACTGAAACAGTCAATGAAACCTGGTTTCCATGAATATTTTAGAGGACAACGCAAGCTAGGTCTAGGTAAGGCCTGTGATTTTCACTGATCAGACTCATACTTTCGCATGCTTCACATACTTGTTCAACGGATCCTGGGTTTTTTCTGGTTTGGATCACGTAGTAAAGTGGTACCACACTGAAACAATCAATTAAACCTGGTCTTGATAAATATTATAGAGGATAACGCATGTTAGGTCTGGGATAGGTCTGGGATTTGCACTCATCAGACTCATACTTTCGCACACCTCACATACTCGTTGAACAGATCCTGGGTTTTTTCTGGTTTGGAACACGTAGTAATGTGGTACCACAATGAAACAGTCGATTAAACCAGGTTTCGCTCAATATTTTAGAGGATAACGCATGTTAGGTCTAGGTTAGGTCTGGGATTTGCTCTCATCAGGCTCATTCTTTCGCATATTTCTCAGACTTGATGGCTAGATGCTGGGCTTTTTCTGGATTGCATCACGTAGTAATGTGGTACCACAATGAAACAGTCCATTAAACCTGGTTTCGATCAATATTTTAGAGAATAATTCATGTTAGGTCTAGGTTAGGTCTGGGATTTGCTCTCATCAGGCTCATTCTTTCGCATATTTCTCGTACATGTTGAACAGATCCTGGGCTGTTTCTGGATTGTATCACGTAGTAATGTGGTACCACGCTGAAGCAGTCAATTAAACCTGGTTTCGATCAATATTTTAGAGGATAACGCAAGTTAGGTCTGGGATAGGTCTAGGATTTGCCCTCATCAGGCTCTTACTTTCGCATATTTCTCATACTTCATGGCTAGATCCTGGGCTGTTTCTGGATTGTATCACGTAGTAATGTGGTACCACGCTGAAACAGTCAATCAAACCTGGTTTCCATCAATATTTTAGAGGATAACGCAAGTTAGGTCTGGGATAGGTCTAGGATTTGCCCTCATCAGGCTCTTACTTTCGCATATTTCTCATACTTCATGGCTAGATCCTGGGCTAGTTCTGGAGTGGATCACGTAGTAAAGTGGTACCACACTGAAACATTCAATGATACCTGGTCTGGATAAATATTTTAGTGGATAACGCATCTTAGGTCTGGGTTAGGTCTAAGATTTGCCCTCATCAGGCTCACAGTTTCGCGTTTTTCACATACTTGTTGAACAGATCCTGGGTTTTTTCTGGTTTGGATCACGAAGTAGTGTGGTACCACACTGAAACAGTCCATTAAACCTGGTTTCGCTGAATATTTTAGAGGATAACGCATGTTAGGTCTAGGTTAGGTCTGGGATTTGCTCTCATCAGGCTCATTCTTTCGCATATTTCTCATACTTGATGGCTAGATCCTGGGCTTTTTCTGGATTGCATCACGTAGTAATGTAGCACCACACTGAAACAGTCAATGAAACCTGGTTTCCATCAATATTATAGAGGACAACGCAAGTTAGGTCTAGGTAAGGCCTGGGATTTTCACTCATCAGTCTCATACTTTCGCATTCTTCACATACTTGTTGAACTGATCCTGGGTTTTTACTGGTTTGGATCACGTAGTAATGTGGTACCACACTGAAACAGTCGATTAAACCTGGTTCCGATCAATATTTTAGAGGATAACGCATGTTAGGTCTTGGTTAGCCCTGGGATTTTCACTCATCAGACTCATACTTTCGCATCCTTCACATACCTGTTGAACGGATCCTGGGTTTTTTCTGGTTTGGATCACGTAGTAATGTGGTACCAAACTGAAACGGTCAATTAAACCTGGTTTCGATCAATATTTTAGAGGATAACGCAAGTTAGGTCTGGGATAGGTCTGGGATTTGCCCTCATCAGGCTCATACTTTCGCGTTTTTCACATACTTGTTGAACAGATCATGGGTTTTTTCTGGTTTGGATCACGTAGTAGTGTGACACCACACTGAAACAGTCGATTACACCTGGTTTCGATCAATATTTTAGAGGATAACGCATGTTAGGTCTAGGATAGCCCTGGGATTTTCACTCATCAGACTCATACTTTCGCATTCTTCACATACTTGTTGAACTGATCCTCGGTTTTTTCTGGTTTGGATCACGTAGTAATGTGGTACCACACTGAAACAGTCGATTAAACCTGGTTCCGATCAATATTTTAGAGGATAACGTATGTTAGGTCTAGGTTAGCCCTGGGATTTTCACTCATCAGTCTCATACTTTCGCATTCTTCACATACTTGTTGAACTGATCCTGGGTTTTTACTGGTTTGGATCACGTAGTAATGTGGTACCACACTGAAACAGTCGATTAAACCTAGTCTCGATCAATATTTTAGTGAATAATTCATGTTAGGTCCAGGTTAGGTCTGGGATTTGCTCTCATAAGGCTCATTCTTTCGCATATTTCTCATACTTGATGGCTAGATCCTGGGTTTTTTCTGGATTGCATCACGTAGTAATGTAGTACCACACTGAAACAGTCAATGAAACCTGGTTTCGATCAATATTTTAGAGGATGACGCATGTTAGGTCTAGGTTAGCCCTGAGATTTTCACTCATCAGACTCATACTTTCGCATTCTTCACATACTTGTTGAACTGATCCTCGGTTTTTTCTGGTTTGGATCACGTAGTAATGTGGTACCACAATGAAACAGTCGATTAAACCAGGTTTCGCTCAATATTTTAGAGGATAACGCATGTTAGGTCTAGGTTAGGTCTGGGATTTGCTCTCATCAGGCTGATTCTTTCGCATATTTCTCATACTTGATGGCTAGATCCTGGGATTTTTCTGGATTGCATCACGTAGTAATGTAGTACCACACTGAAACAGTCAATGAAACCTGGTTTCCATGAATATTTTAGAGGACAACGCAAGCTAGGTCTAGGTAAGGCCTGTGATTTTCACTGATCAGACTCATACTTTCGCATGCTTCACATACTTGTTCAACGGATCCTGGGTTTTTTCTGGTTTGGATCACGTAGTAAAGTGGTACCACACTGAAACATTCAATGAAACCTGGTCTGGATAAATATTTTAGAGGATAACGCATCTTAGGTCTGGGTTAGGTCTAAGATTTGCCCTCATCAGGCCCACAGTTTCGCGTTTTTCACATACTTGTTGAACAGATAATGGGTTTTTTCTGGTTTGGTTCACGTAGTAGTGTGATACCACACTCAAACAGTCGATTAAACCTGGCTTCGATCAATATTTTAGTGGATAACGCATGTTAGGTCTAGGTTAGCACTGGGATTTTCACTCATCAGACTCATACTTTCGCATTCTTCACATACTTGTCGAACTGATCCTGGGTTTTTTCTGGTTTGGATCACGTAGTAATGTGGTACCACACCGAAACAGTAGATTAAACCTGGTTTCGATCAATATTTTAGAGGATAACGCATGTTAGGTCTAGGTTAGCCCTGGGATTTTCACTCATCAGACTCATACTTTCGCATTCTTCACATACTTGTAGAACTGATCCTCGGTTTTTTCTGGTTTGGATCACGTAGTAATGTGGTACCACACTGAAACAGTCGATTAAACCTGGTCTCGATCAATATTTTAGAGAATAATTCATGTTAGTTCTAGGTTAGGTCTGGGATTTGCTCTCATCAGGCTCATTCTTTCGCATATTTCTCAGACTTGATGGCTAGATGCTGGGCTTTTTCTGGATTGCATCACGTAGTAATGTGGTACCACAATGAAACAGTCCATTAAACCTGGTTTCGATCAATATTTTAGAGAATAACTCATGTTAGGTCTAGGTTAGGTCTGGGATTTGCTCTCATCAGGCTCATTCTTTCGCATATTTCTCGTACATGTTGAACAGATCCTGGGCTGTTTCTGGATTGTATCACGTAGTAATGTGGTACCACGCTGAAACAGTCAATTAAACCTGGTTTCGATCAATATTTTAGAGGATAACGCAAGTTAGGTCTGGGATAGGTCTAGGATTTGCCCTCATCAGGCTCTTACTTTCGCATATTTCTCATACTTCATGGCTAGATCCTGGGCTGTTTCTGGATTGTATCACGTAGTAATGTGGTACCACGCTGAAACAGTCAATCAAACCTGGTTTCCATCAATATTTTAGAGGATAACGCAAGTTAGGTCTGGGATAGGTCTAGGATTTGCCCTCATCAGGCTCTTACTTTCGCATATTTCTCATACTTCATGGCTAGATCCTGGGCTAGTTCTGGAGTGGATCACGTAGTAAAGTGGTACCACACTGAAACATTCAATGATACCTGGTCTGGATAAATATTTTAGTGGATAACGCATCTTAGGTCTGGGTTAGGTCTAAGATTTGCCCTCATCAGGCTCACAGTTTCGCGTTTTTCACATACTTGTTGAACAGATCCTGGGTTTTTTCTGGTTTGGATCACGAAGTAGTGTGGTACCACACTGAAACAGTCCATTAAACCTGGTTTCGCTGAATATTTTAGAGGATAACGCATGTTAGGTCTAGGTTAGGTCTGGGATTTGCTCTCATCAGGCTCATTCTTTCGCATATTTCTCATACTTGATGGCTAGATCCTGGGCTTTTTCTGGATTGCATCACGTAGTAATGTAGTACCACACTGAAACAGTCAATGAAACCTGGTTTCCATCAATATTATAGAGGACAACGCAAGTTAGGTCTAGGTAAGGCCTGGGATTTTCACTCATCAGTCTCATACTTTCGCATTCTTCACATACTTGTTGAACTGATCCTGGGTTTTTACTGGTTTGGATCACGTAGTAATGTGGTACCACACTGAAACAGTCGATTAAACCTGGTTCCGATCAATATTTTAGAGGATAACGCATGTTAGGTCTTGGTTAGCCCTGGGATTTTCACTCATCAGACTCATACTTTCGCATCCTTCACATACCTGTTGAACGGATCCTGGGTTTTTTCTGGTTTGGATCACGTAGTAATGTGGTACCAAACTGAAACGGTCAATTAAACCTGGTTTCGATCAATATTTTAGAGGATAACGCAAGTTAGGTCTGGGATAGGTCTGGGATTTGCCCTCATCAGGCTCATACTTTCGCATTCTTCACATACTTGTTGAACTGATCCTGGGTTTTTACTGGTTTGGATCACGTAGTAATGTGGTACCACACTGAAACAGTCGATTAAACCTAGTCTCGATCAATATTTTAGTGAATAATTCATGTTAGGTCCAGGTTAGGTCTGGGATTTGCTCTCATAAGGCTCATTCTTTCGCATATTTCTCATACTTGATGGCTAGATCCTGGGTTTTTTCTGGATTGCATCACGTAGTAATGTAGTACCACACTGAAACAGTCAATGAAACCTGGTTTCGATCAATATTTTAGAGGATGACGCATGTTAGGTCTAGGTTAGCCCTGAGATTTTCACTCATCAGACTCATACTTTCGCATTCTTCACATACTTGTTGAACTGATCCTCGGTTTTTTCTGGTTTGGATCACGTAGTAATGTGGTACCACAATGAAACAGTCGATTAAACCAGGTTTCGCTCAATATTTTAGAGGATAACGCATGTTAGGTCTAGGTTAGGTCTGGGATTTGCTCTCATCAGGCTGATTCTTTCGCATATTTCTCATACTTGATGGCTAGATCCTGGGATTTTTCTGGATTGCATCACGTAGTAATGTAGTACCACACTGAAACAGTCAATGAAACCTGGTTTCCATGAATATTTTAGAGGACAACGCAAGCTAGGTCTAGGTAAGGCCTGTGATTTTCACTGATCAGACTCATACTTTCGCATGCTTCACATACTTGTTCAACGGATCCTGGGTTTTTTCTGGTTTGGATCACGTAGTAAAGTGGTACCACACTGAAACATTCAATGAAACCTGGTCTGGATAAATATTTTAGAGGATAACGCATCTTAGGTCTGGGTTAGGTCTAAGATTTGCCCTCATCAGGCCCACAGTTTCGCGTTTTTCACATACTTGTTGAACAGATAATGGGTTTTTTCTGGTTTGGTTCACGTAGTAGTGTGATACCACACTCAAACAGTCGATTAAACCTGGCTTCGATCAATATTTTAGTGGATAACGCATGTTAGGTCTAGGTTAGCACTGGGATTTTCACTCATCAGACTCATACTTTCGCATTCTTCACATACTTGTCGAACTGATCCTGGGTTTTTTCTGGTTTGGATCACGTAGTAATGTGGTACCACACCGAAACAGTAGATTAAACCTGGTTTCGATCAATATTTTAGAGGATAACGCATGTTAGGTCTAGGTTAGCCCTGGGATTCTCACTCATCAGACTGATACTTTCGCATTCTTCACATACTTGTTGAACTGATCCTCGGTTTTTTCTGGTTTGGATCACGTAGTAATGTGGTACCACACTGAAACAGTCGATTAAACCTGGTCTCGATCAATATTTTAGAGAATAATTCATGTTAGGTCTAGGTTAGGTCTGGGATTTGCTCTCATCAGGCTCATTCTTTCGCATATTTCTGAGACTTGATGGCTAGATCCTGGGTTATTTTCTGGTTTGGATCACATAGTAATGTGGTACCACACTGAAACAGTCCATTAAACCAGGTCACGATCAATATTTTAGAGTATAACTCATGTTAGGTCTAGGTTAGGCCTGGGATTTTCACTGATCAGACTCATACTTTCGCATTCTTCACATACTTGTAAACGGATCCTGGGTTTTTTCTGGTTTGGATCACGTAGTAATGTGGTACCACACTGAAACAGTCGATTAAACCTGGTTTCGATCAATATTTTAGAGGATAACGCATGTTAGGTCTAGGTTAGCCCTGGGATTTTCACTCATCAGACTGATACTTTCGCATTCTTCACATACTTGTTGAACTGATCCTCGGTTTTTTCTGGTTTGGATCACGTAGTAATGTGGTACCACACTGAAACAGTCGATTAAACCAGGTCACGATCAATATTTTAGAGTATAACTCATGTTAGGTCTAGGTTAGGCCTGGGATTTTCACTGATCAGACTCATACTTTCGCATTCTTCACATACTTGTAAACGGATCCTGGGTTTTTTCTGGTTTGGATCACGTAGTAATGTGGTACCACACTGAAACAGTCGATTAAACCTGGTTTCGATCAATATTTTAGAGGATAACGCAAGTTAAGTCTGGGATTGGTCTGGGATTTGACATCATCAGACTCATACTTTCGCACACTTCACATACTCGTTGAACAGATCCTGGGTTATTTTCTGGTTTGGATCACATAGTAATGTGGTACCACACTGAAGCATTCGATTAAACCAGATTTCGATCAATATTTTAGAGTATAACTCATGTTAGGTCTAGGTTAGGCCTGGGATTTTCACTGATCAGACTCATACTTTCGCATTCTTCACATACTTGTAAACGGATCCTGGGTTTTTTCTGGTTTGGATCACGTAGTAATGTGGTACCACACTGAGACAGTAGATTAAACCTGGTTTCGATCAATATTTTAGAGGATAACGCATGCTAGGTCTAGGTTAGCCCTGGGATTTTCACTCATCAGACTCATACTTTCGCATTCTTCACATACTTGTTGAACTGATCCTCGGTTTTTTCTGGTTTGGATCACGTAGTAATGTGGTACCACACTGAAACAGTCGATTAAACCTGGTCTCGATCAATATTCTAGAGAATAATTCATGTTAGGTCTAGGTTTGGTCTGGGATTTGCTCTCATCAGGCTCATTCTTTCGCATATTTCTCAGACTTGATGGCTAGATCCTGGGTTATTTTCTGGTTTGGATCACATAGTAATGTGGTACCACACTGAAACAGTCGATTAAACCAGGTTTCGATCAATATTTTAGAGTATAACTCTTGTTAGGTCTAGGTTAGGCCTGGGGTTTTCACTGATCAGACTCATACTTTCGCATTCTTCACATACTTGTTGAACTGATCCTGGGTTTTTTCTGGTTTGGATCACGTAGTAATGCGGTACCACACTGAAACAGTCGATTAATCCTGGTTTGGATCAATATTTTAGAGGATAACGCATGTTAGGTCTAGGTTAGCCCTGGGATTTTCACTCATCAGACTCATACTTTCGCATTCTTCACATACTTGTTGAACTGATCCTCGGTTTTTTCTGGTTTGGATCACGTAGTAATGTGGTGCCACACTGAAACAGTCGACTAAACCTGGTCTCGATCAATATTTTAGAGAATAATTCATGTTAGGTCTAGGTTAGGTCTGGGATTTGCTCTCATCAGGCTCATTCTTTCGCATATTTCTCATACTTCATGGCTAGATCCTGGGCTATTTCTGGATTGTATCACGTAGTAAAGTGGTACCACACTGAAACATTCAATGAAACCTGGTCTGGATAAATATTTTAGAGGATAACGCATCTTAGGTCTGGGTTAGGTCTAAGATTTGCCCTCATCAGGCTCACAGTTTCGCGTTTTTCACATACTTGTTGGACAGATAATGGGTTTTTTCTGGTTTGGTTCACGTAGTAGTGTGATACCACACTGAAACAGTCGATTAAACCTGGCTTCGATCAATATTTTAGTGGATAACGCATGTTAGGTCTAGGTTTGCACTGGGATTTTCACTCATCAGACTCATACTTTCCCATTCTTCACATACTTGTTGAACTGATCCTGGGTTTTTTCTGGTTTGGATCACGTAGTAATGTGGTACCACACTGAAATAGTAGATTAAACCTGGTTTCGATCAATATTTTAGAGGATAACGCATGTTAGGTCTAGGTTAGCCCTGGGATTTTCACTCATCAGACTCATACTTTCGCATTCTTCACATACTTGTTGAACTGATCCTCGGTTTTTTCTGGTTTGGATCACGTAGTAATGTGGTACCACACTGAAACAGTCGATTAAACCTGGTCTCGATCAATATTTTAGAGAATAATTCATGTTAGGTCTAGGTTAGGTCTGGGATTTGCTCTCATCAGGCTCATTCTTTCGCATATTTCTCAGACTTGATGGCTAGATCCTGGGTTATTTTCTGGTTTGGATCACGTAGTAATGTGGGACCACACTGAAACAGTCAATTAAACCTGGTTTCGATCAATATTTTAGAGAATAATTCATGTTAGGTCTAGGTTAGGTCTGGGATTTGCTCTCATCAGGCTCTTTCTTTCGCATATTTCTCGTACATGTTGAACAGATCCTGGGCTGTTTCTCGATTGTATCACGTAGTAATGTGGTACCACGCTGAAACAGTCAATTAAACCTGGTTTCGATCAATATTTCAGAGGATAACGCAAGTTAAGTCTGGGATTGGTCTGGGATTTGACATCATCAGACTCATACTTTCGCACACTTCACATACTCGTTGAACAGATCCTGGGTTATTTTCTGGTTTGGATCACATAGTAATGTGGTACCACACTGAAACATTCGATTAAACCAGATTTCGATCAATATTTTAGAGTATAACTCACGTTAGGTCTAGGTTAGGCCTGGGATTTTCACTGATCAGACTCATACTTTCGCAATCTTCACATACTTGTTGAACGGATCCTGGGTTTTTTCTGGTTCGGATCACGTAGTAATGTGGCACCACACTGAAACGGCCAATTAAACCTGGTTTCGATAAATATTTTAGAGGATAACGCAAGTTAGGTCTGGGATAGGTCTGGGATTTGACCTCATCAGACTCATACTTTCGCACACTTCAGATACTCGTTGAACAGATCCTGGGTTATTTTCTGGTTTGGATCACGTAGTAATGTGGGACCACACTGAAACAGTCAATTAAACCTGGTTTCGATCAATATTTTAGAGGATAACGCATGCTAGGTCTAGGTTAGGTCTGGGATTTTCACTCATCAGACTCATACTTTCGCATTCTTCACATACTTGTTGAACGGATCATGGGTTTTTTCTGGTTTGGATCACGTAGTAATGTGGGATCACACTGAAACAGTCAATTAAACCTGGTTTCGATCAATATTTTAGAGAATAATTCATGTTAGGTCTAGGTTAGGTCTGGGATTTGCTCTCATCAGGCTCATTCTTTCGCATATTTCTCATACTTGATGGCTAGATCCTGGGCTTTTTCTGGATTCCATCACGTAGTAATGAAGTACAACACTGAAACAGTCAATTAATCCTGGTTTCCATCAATATTTTAGAGGACAACGCATGTTAGGTCTAGGTTAGGTCTGGGATTTTCTCTCATCAGACTCATACTTTCGCAGTTTTAACATACATGTTGACCTGATCGAGGGTTTTTCTGCTTTGGATCACGTAGTAAAGTGGTATCACACTGGAGCTGTCCATTAAACCTGGTTTGGATCAATATTTTAGAGGATAACGCATGTTAGGTTTGGGTTAGGTCTAGGTTTGCCCTCGTCAGGCTCATACTTTCGCATATTGCTCATACTTCATGGCTAGATCCTGGGCTGTTTCAGGATTGTATCACATTGTAATGTGGTACCACACTGAAACAGTCGATTAAACCAGGTTTCGATCAATATTTTTGAGGATAACGCATGCTAGGTCTAGGTTAGGTCTGGGATTTTCACTCATCAGACTCATACTTTCGCATTCTTCACATACTTGTTGAACGGATCATGGGTTTTTTATGGTTTGGATCACGTAGTAAGGTGGTACCACACTGAAACAGTCGATTAAACCTGGTTTCGATCAATATTTTAGAGGATAACGCAAGTTAAGTCTGGGATAGGTCTGGTATTTGACCTCACCAGACTCATACTTTCGCGTTTTTCACATACTTGTTGAGCAGATCCTCGGTTTTTTCTGGTTTGGATCACGTAGTAGTGTGGTACCACAATGAAACAGTCCATTAAACCTGGTTTCGATCAATATTTTAGAGAATAATTCATGTTAGGTCTAGGTTAGGTCTGGGATTTGCTCTCATCAGGCTCATTCTTTCGCATATTTCTCATACTTGATGGCTAGATCCTGGGCTTTTTCTGGATTGCATCACGTAGTAATGAAGTACAACACTGAAACAGTCAATTAAACCTGGTTTCCATCAATATCTTAGAGGACAACGCATGTTAGGTCTGGGATAGGTCTGGGACTTGCCCTCATCAGGCTCATACTTTCGCGTTTTTCACATACTTGTTGAACAGATCCTGGGTTTTTTCTGGTTTGGATCACGTAGTAGTGTCGTACCACACTGAAACATTCCATTAATCCTGGTTTGGATCAATGTTTTAGAGGATAACGCATGTTAGGTCTAGGTTAGGTCTGGGATTTTCACTCATCAGACTCATACTTTCGCATATTTCTCATACTTGATGGCTAGATCCTGGGCTTTTTCTGGATTGCATCACGTAGTAATGAAGTACAGCACTGAAACAGTCAATTAAACCTGGTTTCCATCAATATCTTAGAGGACAACGCAAGTTAGGTCTGGGATATGTCTGGGATTTGCCCTCATCAGGCTCATACTTTCGCGTTTTTCACATACTTGTTGAACAGATCCTGAGTTTTTTCTGGTTTCGGTTCACGTAGTAAGGTGGTACCACACTGAAACAGTCGATTAAACCTGGTTTCGATCAATATTTTAGAGAGTAACGCAAGTTAAGCCTGGGATAGGTCTGGTATTTGACCTCACCAGACTCATACTTTCACGTTTTTCACATACTTGTTGAACAGATCCTCGGTTTTTTCTGGTTTGGATCACGTAGTAGTGTGGTACCACAATGAAACAGTCCATTAAACCTGGTCTCGATCAATATTTTAGAGAATAATTCATGTTAGGTCTAGGTTAGGTCTGGGATTTGCTCTCATCAGGCTCATTCTTTCGCATATTTCTCATACTTGATGGCTAGATCCTGGGCTTTTTCTGGATTGCATCACGTAGTATTGAAGTACAACACTGAAACAGTCAATTAAACCTGGTTTCCATCAATATCTTAGAGGACAACGCAAGTTAGGTCTGGGATAGGTCTGGGACTTGCCCTCATCAGGCTCATACTTTCGCGTTTTTCACATTCTTGTTGAACACATCCTGGGTTTTGACTGGTTTGGATCACGAAGTAGTGTGGTACCACACTGAAGCAGTCCATTAAACCTGGTTTCGCTCAATATTTTAGAGGATAACGCATGTTAGGCCTAGGTTAGGTCTGGGATTTGCTCTCATCAGGCTCATTCTTTCGCATATTTCTCATACTTGATGGCTAGATCCTGGGCTTTTTCTGGATTGCATCACGTAGTAATGAAGTACAGCACTGAGACAGTCCATTAAACCTGGTTTGGATCAATATTTTAGAGGATAACGCATGTTAGGTCTAGGTTAGGTCTGGGATTTTCACTCATCAGACTCATACTTTCGCATTCTTCACATACTTGTTGAACGGATCCTGGGTTTTTTCTGGTTTGGATCACGAAGTAATGTGGGACCACACTGAAACAGTCAATTAAACCTGGTTTCGATCAATATTTTAGAGAATAATTCATGTTAGGTCTGGGTTAGGTCTTGGATTTGCCCTCATCAGGCTCATACTTTCGCATTCTTCACATACTTGTTGAACGGATCATGGGTTTTTTCTGGTTTGGATCACGTAGTAATGTGGTACCACACTGAAACAGTCCATTAAACCTGGTTTCGATCAATATTTTAGAGAATAATTCATGTTAGGTCTAGGTTAGGTCTGGGATTTGCTCTCATCAGGCTCATTCTTTCGCATATTTCTCATACTTGTTGAACAGATCCTGGGCTTTTTCTGGATTGCATCACGTAGTAATGAAGTACAACACTGAAACACTCAATTAAACCTGGTTTCCATCAATATTATTGAGGATAACGCATGTTAGGTCTAGGTTAGGCCTGGGATTTTCACTCATCAGACTCATACTTTCGCATTCTTCACATACTTATTGAACGGATCTTGGGTTTTTTCTGGTGTGGATCACGTAGTAGTGTGGTACCACACTGAAACAGTCCATTAAACCTGGTTTGGATCAATATTTTAGAGGATAACGCATGTTAGGTCTAGGTTAGGTCTGGGATTTTCTCTCATCAGACTCATACTTTCGCATTCTTCACATACTTGTTGAACGGATCATGGGTTTTTTCTGGTTTGGATCACGTAGTAATGTGGTACCACACTCAAACAGTCGATTAAACCTGGTCTCGATCAATATTTTAGAGGATAACGCAAGTTAAGTCTGGGAGTGATCTGGGATTTGACCTCATCAGACTCATACTTTCGCACACTTCACATACTCGTTGAACAGATCCTGGGTTATTTTCTGGTTTGGATCACATTGTAATGTGGTACCACACTGAAACAGTCGATTAAACCAGGTTTCGATCAATATTTTAGAGGATAACGCATGCTAGGTCTAGGTTAGGTCTGGGATTTTCACTCATCAGACTCATACTTTCGCATTCTTCACATACTTGTTGAACGGATCATGGGTTTTTTCTGGTTTGGATCACGTAGTAATGTGGGATCACATTGAAACAGTCAATTAAACCTGGTTTCGATCAATATTTTAGAGAATTATTCATGTTAGGTCTAGGTTAGGTCTGGGATTTGCTCCCATCAGGCTCATTCTTTCGCATATTTCTCATACTTGATGGCTAGATCCTGGGCTTTTTCTGGATTGCATCACGTAGTAATGAAGTACAACACTGAAACAGTCAATTAAACCTGGTTTCCATCAATATCTTAGAGGACAACGCAAGTTAGGTCTGGGATAGGTCTGGGACTTGCCCTCATCAGGCTCATACTTTCGCGTTTTTCACATACTTGTTGAACAGATCCTGGGTTTTTTTCTGGTTTGGATCACGTAGTAGTGTCGTACCACACTGAAACATTCCATTAAACCTGGTTTGGATCAATATTTTAGAGGATAACGCATGTTAGGTCTAGGTTAGGTCTGGGATTTTCACTCATCAGACTCATACTTTCGCATTCTTCACATACTTGTTGAACGGATCCTGAGTTTTTTCTGGTTTGGATCACGTAGTAATGTGGGTCCACACTGATACAATCAATTAAACCTGGTCTTGATAAATATTATAGAGGATAACGCATGTTAGGTCTGGGATAGTTCTGGGATTTGCACTCATCAGACTCATACTTTCGCACACCTCACATACTCGTTGAACGGATCATGGGTTTTTTATGGTTTGGATCACGTAGTAAGGTGGTACCACACTGAAACAGTCGATTAAACCTGGTTTCGATCAATATTTTAGAGGATAACGCAAGTTAAGTCTGGGATAGGTCTGGTATTTGACCTCACCAGACTCATACTTTCGCGTTTTTCACATACTTGTTGAACAGATCCTCGGTTTTTTCTGGTTTGGATCACGTAGTAGTGTGGTACCACAATGAAACAGTCCATTAAACCTGGTTTCGATCAATATTTTAGAGAATAATTCATGTTAGGTCTAGGTTAGGTCTGGGATTTGCTCTCATCAGGCTCATTCTTTCGCATATTTCTCATACTTGATGGCTAGATCCTGGGCTTTTTCTGGATTGCATCACGTAGTAATGAAGTACAACACTGAAACAGTCAATTAAACCTGGTTTCCATCAATATCTTAGAGGACAACGCATGTTAGGTCTGGGATTGGTCTGGGACTTGCCCTCATCAGGCTCATACTTTCGCGTTTTTCACATACTTGTTGAACAGATCCTGGGTTTTTTCTGGTTTGGATCACGTAGTAGTGTCGTACCACACTGAAACATTCCATTAAACCTGGTTTGGATCAATGTTTTAGAGGATAACGCATGTTAGGTCTAGGTTAGGTCTGGGATTTTCACTCATCAGACTCATACTTTCGCATATTTCTCATACTTGATGGCTAGATCCTGGGCTTTTTCTGGATTGCATCACGTAGTAATGAAGTACAGCACTGAAACAGTCAATTAAACCTGGTTTCCATCAATATCTTAGAGGACAACGCAAGTTAGGTCTGGGATATGTCTGGGATTTGCCCTCATCAGGCTCATACTTTCGCGTTTTTCACATACTTGTTGAACAGATCCTGAGTTTTTTCTGGTTTCGGTTCACGTAGTAAGGTGGTACCACACTGAAACAGTCGATTAAACCTGGTTTCGATCAATATTTTAGAGGGTAACGCAAGTTAAGCCTGGGATAGGTCTGGTATTTGACCTCACCAGACTCATACTTTCACGTTTTTCACATACTTGTTGAACAGATCCTCGGTTTTTTCTGGTTTGGATCACGTAGTAGTGTGGTACCACAATGAAACAGTCCATTAAACCTGGTCTCGATCAATATTTTAGAGAATAATTCATGTTAGGTCTAGGTTAGGTCTGGGATTTGCTCTCATCAGGCTCATTCTTTCGCATATTTCTCATACTTGATGGCTAGATCCTGGGCTTTTTCTGGATTGCATCACGTAGTATTGAAGTACAACACTGAAACAGTCAATTAAACCTGGTTTCCATCAATATCTTAGAGGACAACGCAAGTTAGGTCTGGGATAGGTCTGGGACTTGCCCTCATCAGGCTCATACTTTCGCGTTTTTCACATTCTTGTTGAACACATCCTGGGTTTTGACTGGTTTGGATCACGAAGTAGTGTGGTACCACACTGAAGCAGTCCATTAAACCTGGTTTCGCTCAATATTTTAGAGGATAACGCATGTTAGGCCTAGGTTAGGTCTGGGATTTGCTCTCATCAGGCTCATTCTTTCGCATATTTCTCATACTTGATGGCTAGATCCTGGGCTTTTTCTGGATTGCATCACGTAGTAATGAAGTACAGCACTGAGACAGTCCATTAAACCTGGTTTGGATCAATATTTTAGAGGATAACGCATGTTAGGTCTAGGTTAGGTCTGGGATTTTCACTCATCAGACTCATACTTTCGCATTCTTCACATACTTGTTGAACGGATCCTGGGTTTTTTCTGGTTTGGATCACGAAGTAATGTGGGACCACACTGAAACAGTCAATTAAACCTGGTTTCGATCAATATTTTAGAGAATAATTCATGTTAGGTCTGGGTTAGGTCTTGGATTTGCCCTCATCAGGCTCATACTTTCGCATTCTTCACATACTTGTTGAACGGATCATGGGTTTTTTCTGGTTTGGATCACGTAGTAATGTGGTACCACACTGAAACAGTCCATTAAACCTGGTTTCGATCAATATTTTAGAGAATAATTCATGTTAGGTCTAGGTTAGGTCTGGGATTTGCTCTCATCAGGCTCATTCTTTCGCATATTTCTCATACTTGTTGAACAGATCCTGGGCTTTTTCTGGATTGCATCACGTAGTAATGAAGTACAACACTGAAACACTCAATTAAACCTGGTTTCCATCAATATTATTGAGGATAACGCATGTTAGGTCTAGGTTAGGCCTGGGATTTTCACTCATCAGACTCATACTTTCGCATTCTTCACATACTTATTGAACGGATCTTGGGTTTTTTCTGGTGTGGATCACGTAGTAGTGTGGTACCACACTGAAACAGTCCATTAAACCTGGTTTGGATCAATATTTTAGAGGATAACGCATGTTAGGTCTAGGTTAGGTCTGGGATTTTCTCTCATCAGACTCATACTTTCGCATTCTTCACATACTTGTTGAACGGATCATGGGTTTTTTCTGGTTTGGATCACGTAGTAATGTGGTACCACACTCAAACAGTCGATTAAACCTGGTCTCGATCAATATTTTAGAGGATAACGCAAGTTAAGTCTGGGAGTGATCTGGGATTTGACCTCATCAGACTCATACTTTCGCACACTTCACATACTCGTTGAACAGATCCTGGGTTATTTTCTGGTTTGGATCACATTGTAATGTGGTACCACACTGAAACAGTCGATTAAACCAGGTTTCGATCAATATTTTAGAGGATAACGCATGCTAGGTCTAGGTTAGGTCTGGGATTTTCACTCATCAGACTCATACTTTCGCATTCTTCACATACTTGTTGAACGGATCATGGGTTTTTTCTGGTTTGGATCACGTAGTAATGTGGGATCACATTGAAACAGTCAATTAAACCTGGTTTCGATCAATATTTTAGAGAATTATTCATGTTAGGTCTAGGTTAGGTCTGGGATTTGCTCCCATCAGGCTCATTCTTTCGCATATTTCTCATACTTGATGGCTAGATCCTGGGCTTTTTCTGGATTGCATCACGTAGTAATGAAGTACAACACTGAAACAGTCAATTAAACCTGGTTTCCATCAATATCTTAGAGGACAACGCAAGTTAGGTCTGGGATAGGTCTGGGACTTGCCCTCATCAGGCTCATACTTTCGCGTTTTTCACATACTTGTTGAACAGATCCTGGGTTTTTTTCTGGTTTGGATCACGTAGTAGTGTCGTACCACACTGAAACATTCCATTAAACCTGGTTTGGATCAATATTTTAGAGGATAACGCATGTTAGGTCTAGGTTAGGTCTGGGATTTTCACTCATCAGACTCATACTTTCGCATTCTTCACATACTTGTTGAACGGATCCTGAGTTTTTTCTGGTTTGGATCACGTAGTAATGTGGGTCCACACTGATACAATCAATTAAACCTGGTCTTGATAAATATTATAGAGGATAACGCATGTTAGGTCTGGGATAGTTCTGGGATTTGCACTCATCAGACTCATACTTTCGCACACCTCACATACTCGTTGAACAGATCCTGGGTTTTTTCTGGTTTGGAACACGTAGTAATGTGGTACCACAATGAAACAGTCGATTAAACCAGGTTTCGCTCAATATTTTAGAGGATAACGCATGTTAGGTCTAGGTTAGGTCGGGGATTTACTCTCATCAGGCTGATTCTTTCGCATATTTCTCGTACTTGATGGCTAGATCCTGGGCTTTTTCTGGATTGCATCACGTAGTAATGTAGTACCACACTGAAACAGTCAATGAAACCTGGTTTCGATCAATATTTTAGAGAATAATTCATGTTAGGTCTAGGTTAGGTCTGGGATTTGCTCTCATCAGGCTCATTCTTTCGCATATTTCTCATACATGTTGAACAGATCCTGGGTTTTTTCTGGTTTGGATCACGTAGTAATGTGGGACCACACTGAAACAATCAATTAAACCTGGTCTTGATAAATATTTTAGAGGATAACGCATGTTAGGTCTGGGTTAGGTCTAGGATTTGCCCTCATCAGGCTCATACTTTCACATATTTCTCATACTTCATGGCTAGATCCTGGGCTGTTTCTGGATTGTATCACGTAGTAATGTGGTACCACGCTGAAACAGTCAATCAAACCTGGTTTCCATCAATATTTTAGAGGATAACGCAAGTTAGGTCTGGGATAGGTCTAGGATTTGCCCTCATCAGGCTCTTACTTTCGCATATTTCTCATACTTCATGGCTAGATCCTGGGCTAGTTCTGGAGTGGATCACGTAGTAAAGTGGTACCACACTGAAACAGTCAATGAAACCTGGTTTCCATCAATATTATAGAGGACAACGCAAGTTAGGTCTAGGTAAGGCCTGGGATTTTCACTCATCAGTCTCATACTTTCGCATTCTTCACATACTTGTTGAACTGATCCTGGGTTTTTACTGGTTGGGATCACGTAGTAATGTGGTACCACACTGAAACAGTCGATTAAACCTGGTTCCGATCAATATTTTAGAGGATAACGCATGTTAGGTCTAGGTTAGCCCTGGGATTTTGACTCATCAGACTCATACTTTCGCATCCTTCACATACCTGTTGAACGGATCCTGGGTTTTTTCTGGTTTGGATCACGCAGTAATGTGGTACCAAACTGAAACGGACAATTAAACCTGGTTTCGATCAATATTTTAGAGGATAACGCAAGTTAGGTCAGGGATAGGTCTGGGATTTGCCCTCATCAGGCTCATACTTTTGCGTTTTTCACATACTTGTTGAACAGATCCTGGGTTTTTTCAGGTTTGGATCACGTTGTAGTGTGGTACCACACTGAAACAGTCCATTAAACCTGGTTTCGATCAATATTTTAGAGGATGACGCATGTTAGGTCTAGGTTAGCCCTGAGATTTTCACTCATCAGACTCATTCTTTCGCATTCTTCACATACTTGTTGAACTGATCCTCGGTTTTTTCTGGTTTGGATCACGTAGTAATGTGGTACCACACTGAAACAGTCGATTAAACCTGGTTCCGATCAATATTTTAGAGGATAACGCATGTTAGGTCTAGGTTAGCCCTGGGATTTTCACTCATCAGTCTCATACTTTCGCATTCTTCACATACTTGTTGAACTGATCCTGGGTTTTTACTGGTTTGGATCACGTAGTAATGTGGTACCACACTGAAACAGTCGATTAAACCTAGTCTCGATCAATATTTTAGTGAATAATTCATGTTAGGTCTAGGTTAGGTCTGGGATTTGCTCTCATTAGGCTCATTCTTTCGCATATTTCTCATACTTGATGGCTAGATCCTGGGCTTTTTCTGGATTGCATCACGTAGTAATGAAGTACAACACTGAAACAGTCAATTAAACCTGGTTTCCATCAATATCTTAGAGGACAACGCAAGTTAGGTCTGGGATATGTCTGGGATTTGCCCTCATCAGGCTCATACTTTTGCGTTTTTCACATACTTGTTGAACAGATCCTGGGTTTTTTCAGGTTTGGATCACGTTGTAGTGTGGTACCACACTGAAACAGTCCATTAAACCTGGTTTCGATCAATATTTTAGAGGATGACGCATGTTAGGTCTAGGTTAGCCCTGAGATTTTCACTCATCAGACTCATACTTTCGCATTCTTCACATACTTGTTGAACTGATAGTCGGTTTTTTCTGGTTTGGATCACGTAGTAATGTGGTACCACAATGAAACAGTCGATTAAACCAGGTTTCGCTCAATATTTTAGAGGATAACGCATGTTAGGTCTAGGTTAGGTCTGGGATTTGCTCTCATCAGGCTGATTCTTTCGCATATTTCTCATACTTGATGGCTAGATCCTGGGCTTTTTCTGGATTGCATCACGTAGTAATGTAGTACCACACTGAAACAGTCAATGAAACCTGGTCTGGATAAATATTTTAGAGGATGACGCATGTTAGGTCTAGGTTAGCCCTGAGATTTTCACTCATCAGACTCATACTTTCGCATGCTTCACATACTTGTTCAACGGATCCTGGGTTTTTTCTGGTTTGGATCACGTAGTAATGTGGTGCCACACTGAAACAGTCGACTAAACCTGGTCTCGATCAATATTTTAGAGAATAATTCATGTTAGGTCTAGGTTAGGTCTGGGATTTGCTCTCATCAGGCTCATTCTTTCGCATATTTCTCATACTTCATGGCTAGATCCTGGGCTATTTCTGGATTGGATCACGTAGTAAAGTGGTACCACACTGAAACGTTCAATGAAACCTGGTCTGGATAAATATTTTAGAGGATAACGCATCTTAGGTCTGGGTTAGGTCTAAGATTTGCCCTCATCAGGCCCACAGTTTCGCGTTTTTCACATACTTGTTTAACAGATAATGGGTTTTTTCTGGTTTGGTTCACGTAGTAGTGTGATACCACACTCAAACAGTCGATTAAACCTGGCTTCGATCAATATTTTAGTGGATAACGCATGTTAGGTCTAGGTTAGCACTGGGATTTTCACTCATCAGACTCATACTTTCGCATTCTTCACATACTTGTCGAACTGATCCTGGGTTTTTTCTGGTTTGGATCACGTAGTAATGTGGTACCACAATGAAACAGTAGATTAAACCTGGTTTCGATCAATATTTTAGAGGATAACGCATGTTAGGTCTAGGTTAGCCCTGGGATTTTCACTCATCAGACTCATACTTTCGCATTCTTCACATACTTGTTGAACTGATCCTCGGTTTTTTCTGGTTTGGATCACGTAGTAATGTGGTACCACACTGAAACAGTCGATTAAACCTGGTCTCGATCAATATTTTAGAGAATCATTCATGTTAGGTCTAGGTTAGGTCTGGGATTTGCGCTCATCAGGCTCATTCTTTCGCATAGTTCTCAGACTTGATGGCTAGATCCTGGGTTATTTTCTGGTTTGGATCACATAGTAATGTGGTACCACACTGAAACAGTCGATTAAACCAGGTTTCGATCAATATTTTAGAGTATAACTCATGTTAGGTCTAGGTTAGGCCTGGGATTTTCACTGATCAGACTCATACTTTCGCATTCTTCACATACTTGTAAACGGATCCTGGGTTTTTTCTGGTTTGGATCACGTAGTAATGTGGTACCACACTGAAACAGTCGATTAAACCTGGTTTCGATCAATATTTTACAGGATAACACAAGTTAAGTCTGGGATTGGTCTGGGATTTGACATCATCAGACTCATACTTTCGCACACTTCACATACTCGTTCAACAGATCCTGGGTTATTTTCTGGTTTGGATCACATAGTAATGTGGTACCACACTGAAGCATTCGATTAAACCAGATTTCGATCAATATTTTAGAGTATAACTCACGTTAGGTCTAGGTTAGGCCTGGGATTTTCACTGATCAGACTCATACTTTCGCATTCTTCACATACTTGTTGAACTGATCCTCGGTTTTTTCTGGTTTGGATCACGTAGTAATGTGGTGCCACACTGAAACAGTCGACTAAACCTGGTCTCGATCAATATTTTAGAGAATAATTCATGTTAGGTCTAGGTTAGGTCTGGGATTTGCTCTCATCAGGCTCATTCTTTCGCATATTTCTCATACTTCATGGCTAGATCCTGGGCTATTTCTGGATTGGATCACGTAGTAAAGTGGTACCACACTGAAACATTCAATGAAACCTGGTCTGGATAAATATTTTAGAGGATAACGCATCTTAGGTCTGGGTTAGGTCTAAGATTTGCCGTCATCAGGCTCACAGTTTGGCGTTTTTCACATACTTGTTGAACAGATAATGGGTTTTTTCTGGTTTGGTTCACGTAGTAGTGTGATACCACACTGAAACAGTCGATTAAACCTGGCTTCGATCAATATTTTAGTGGATAACGCATGTTAGGTCTAGGTTAGTTCTGGGATTTGCACTCATCAGGCTCATACTTTCGCACACCTCACATACTCGTTGAACAGATCCTGGGTTTTTTCTGGTTTGGAACACGTAGTAATGTGGTACCACAATGAAACAGTCGATTAAACCAGGTTTCGCTCAATATTTTAGAGGATAACGCATGTTAGGTCTAGGTTAGGTCGGGGATTTACTCTCATCAGGCTGATTCTTTCGCATATTTCTCGTACTTGATGGCTAGATCCTGGGCTTTTTCTGGATTGCATCACGTAGTAATGTAGTACCACACTGAAACAGTCAATGAAACCTGGTTTCGATCAATATTTTAGAGAATAATTCATGTTAGGTCTAGGTTAGGTCTGGGATTTGCTCTCATCAGGCTCATTCTTTCGCATATTTCTCATACATGTTGAACAGATCCTGGGTTTTTTCTGGTTTGGATCACGTAGTAATGTGGGACCACACTGAAACAATCAATTAAACCTGGTCTTGATAAATATTTTAGAGGATAACGCATGTTAGGTCTGGGTTAGGTCTAGGATTTGCCCTCATCAGGCTCATACTTTCACATATTTCTCATACTTCATGGCTAGATCCTGGGCTGTTTCTGGATTGTATCACGTAGTAATGTGGTACCACGCTGAAACAGTCAATCAAACCTGGTTTCCATCAATATTTTAGAGGATAACGCAAGTTAGGTCTGGGATAGGTCTAGGATTTGCCCTCATCAGGCTCTTACTTTCGCATATTTCTCATACTTCATGGCTAGATCCTGGGCTAGTTCTGGAGTGGATCACGTAGTAAAGTGGTACCACACTGAAACAGTCAATGAAACCTGGTTTCCATCAATATTATAGAGGACAACGCAAGTTAGGTCTAGGTAAGGCCTGGGATTTTCACTCATCAGTCTCATACTTTCGCATTCTTCACATACTTGTTGAACTGATCCTGGGTTTTTACTGGTTGGGATCACGTAGTAAAGTGGTACCACACTGAAACAGTCAATGAAACCTGGTTTCCATCAATATTATAGAGGACAACGCAAGTTAGGTCTAGGTAAGGCCTGGGATTTTCACTCATCAGTCTCATACTTTCGCGTTTTTCACATACTTGTTGAACAGATCATGGGTTTTTTCTGCTTTGGGTCACGTAGTAGTGTGACACCACACTGAAACAGTCGATTACACCTGGTTTCGATCAATATTTTAGAGGATAACGCATGTTATGTCTAGGATAGCCCTGGGATTTTCACTCATCAGACTCATACTTTCGCATTCTTCACATACTTGTTGAACTGATCCTGGGTTTTTTTCTGGTTTGGATCACGTAGTAATGTGGTACCACACTGAAACAGTCGATTAAACCTGGTTCCGATCAATATTTTAGAGGATAACGCATGTTAGGTCTAGGTTAGCCCTGGGATTTTCACTCATCAGTCTCATACTTTCGCAATCCTTCACATACTTGTTGAACTGATCCTGGGTTTTTACTGGTTTGGATCACGTAGTAATGTGGTACCACACTGAAACAGTCGATTAAACCTAGTCTCGATCAATATTTTAGTGAATAATTCATGTTAGGTCTAGGTTAGGTCTGGGATTTGCTCTCATTAGGCTCATTCTTTCGCATATTTCTCATACTTGATGGCTAGATCCTGGGCTTTTTCTGGATTGCATCACGTAGTAATGAAGTACAACACTGAAACAGTCAATTAAACCTGGTTTCCATCAATATCTTAGAGGACAACGCAAGTTAGGTCTGGGATATGTCTGGGATTTGCCCTCATCAGGCTCATACTTTTGCGTTTTTCACATACTTGTTGAACAGATCCTGGGTTTTTTCAGGTTTGGACCACGTTGTAGTGTGGTACCACACTGAAACAGTCCATTAAACCTGGTTTCGATCAATATTTTAGAGGATGACGCATGTTAGGTCTAGGTTAGCCCTGAGATTTTCACTCATCAGACTCATACTTTCGCATTCTTCACATACTTGTTGAACTGATCGTCGGTTTTTTCTGGTTTGGATCACGTAGTAATGTGGTACCACAATGAAACAGTCGATTAAACCAGGTTTCGCTCAATATTTTAGAGGATAACGCATGTTAGGTCTAGGTTAGGTCTGGGATTTGCTCTCATCAGGCTGATTCTTTCGCATATTTCTCATACTTGATGGCTAGATCCTGGGCTTTTTCTGGATTGCATCACGTAGTAATGTAGTACCACACTGAAACAGTCAATGAAACCTGGTTTCCATCAATATTTTAGAGGACAACGCAAGCTAGGTCTAGGTAAGGCCTGTGATTTTCACTGATCAGACTCATACTTTCGCATGCTTCACATACTTGTTCAACGGATCCTGGGTTTTTTCTGGTTTGGATCACGTAGTAATGTGGTGCCACACTGAAACAGTCGACTAAACCTGGTCTCGATCAATATTTTAGAGAATAATTCATGTTAGGTCTAGGTTAGGTCTGGGATTTGCTCTCATCAGGCTCATTCTTTCGCATATTTCTCATACTTCATGGCTAGATCCTGGGCTATTTCTGGATTGGATCACGTAGTAAAGTGGTACCACACTGAAACGTTCAATGAAACCTGGTCTGGATAAATATTTTAGAGGATAACGCATCTTAGGTCTGGGTTAGGTCTAAGATTTGCCCTCATCAGGCCCACAGTTTCGCGTTTTTCACATATTCGTTGAACAGATAATGGGTTTTTTCTGGTTTGGTTCACGTAGTAGTGTGATACCACACTCAAACAGTCGATTAAACCTGGCTTCGATCAATATTTTAGTGGATAACGCATGTTAGGTCTAGGTTAGCACTGGGATTTTCACTCATCAGACTCATACTTTCGCATTCTTCACATACTTGTCGAACTGATCCTGGGTTTTTTCTGGTTTGGATCACGTAGTAATGTGGTACCACACTGAAACAGTAGATTAAACCTGGTTTCGATCAATATTTTAGAGGATAACGCATGTTAGGTCTAGGTTAGCCCTGGGATTTTCACTCATCAGACTCATACTTTCGCATTCTTCACATACTTGTTGAACTGATCCTCGGTTTTTTCTGGTTTGGATCACGTAGTAATGTGGTACCACACTGAAACAGTCGATTAAACCTGGTCTCGATCAATATTTTAGAGAATAATTCATGTTAGGTCTAGGTTAGGTCTGGGATTTGCGCTCATCAGGCTCATTCTTTCGCATATTTCTCAGACTTGATGGCTAGATCCTGGGTTATTTTCTGGTTTGGATCACATAGTAATGTGGTACCACACTGAAACAGTCGATTAAACCAGGATTCGATCAATATTTTAGAGTATAACTCATGTTAGGTCTAGGTTAGGCCTGGGATTTTCACTGATCAGACTCATTCTTTCGCATTCTTCACATACTTGTAAACGGATCCTGGGTTTTTTCTGGTTTGGATCACGTAGTAATGTGGTACCACACTGAAACAGTCGATTAAACCTGGTTTCGATCAATATTTTAGAGGATAACGCAAGTTAAGTCTGGGATTGGTCTGGGATTTGACATCATCAGACTCATACTTTCGCACACTTCACATACTCGTTGAACAGATCCTGGGTTATTTTCTGGTTTGGATCACATAGTAATGTGGTACCACACTGAAGCATTCGATTAAACCAGATTTCGATCAATATTTTAGAGTATAACTCACGTTAGGTCTAGGTTAGGCCTGGGATTTTCACTGATCTGACTCATACTTTCGCATTCTTCACATACTTGTTGAACTGATCCTGGGTTTTTTCTGGTTTGGATCACGTAGTAATGCGGTACCACACTGAAACAGTCGATTAAACCTGGTTTCGATCAATATTTTAGAGGATAACGCATATTAGGTCTAGGTTAGCCCTGGGATTTTCACTCATCAGACTCATACTTTCGCATTCTTCACATACTTGTTGAACTGATCCTCGGTTTTTTCTGGTTTGGATCACGTAGTAATGTGGTGCCACACTGAAACAGTCGACTAAACCTGGTCTCGATCAATATTTTAGAGAATAATTCATGTTAGGTCTAGGTTAGGTCTGGGATTTGCTCTCATCAGGCTCATTCTTTCGCATATTTCTCATACTTCATGGCTAGATCCTGGGCTATTTCTGGATTGGATCACGTAGTAAAGTGGTACCACACTGAAACATTCAATGAAACCTGGTCTGGATAAATATTTTAGAGGATAACGCATCTTAGGTCTGGGTTAGGTCTAAGATTTGCCCTCATCAGGCTCACAGTTTGGCGTTTTTCACATACTTGTTGAACAGATAATGGGTTTTTTCTAGTTTGGTTCACGTAGTAGTGTGATACCACACTGAAACAGTCGATTAAACCTGGCTTCGATCAATATTTTAGTGGATAACGCATGTTAGGTCTAGGTTAGCACTGGGATTTTCACTCATCAGACTCATACTTTCGCATTCTTGACATACTTGTTGAACTGATCCTGGGTTTTTTCTGGTTTGGATCACGTAGTAATGTGGTACCACACTGAGACAGTAGATTAAACCTGGTTTCGATCAATATTTTAGAGGATAACGCATGTTAGGTCTAGGTTAGCCCTGGGATTTTCACTCATCAGACTCATACTTTTTTTTTTTTTTTTTTTTTTTTTTTTGTCGTGGGGAAAATCTTCGAAAGACTCCCTCCCACCTCCTTGGGGAGAGGTGGGAGGGGTGTGTGGGATTCCCCGCGCCCGTACAACGACAGGCGCAGGACCTACCCACTAAAAACCCCACGGTGACCCTTCGGCACGCTTTGGGAGGATACCGGGAATCGCTCGAAGCATTCTTCCGGTATCCTCCCCGTGCCCGCGCTTTCGCGCCCATCCCCCGGGGGGACAATCGGTCCCCCCAGATCAGACTCATACTTTCGCATTCTTCACATACTTGTTGAACTGATCCTCGGTTTTTTCTGGTTTGGATCACGTAGTAATGTGGTACCACACTGAAACAGTCGATTAAACCTGGTCTCGATCAATATTTTAGAGAATAATTCATGTTAGGTCTAGGTTAGGTCTGGGATTTGCGCTCATCAGGCTCATTCTTTCGCATATTTCTCAGACTTGATGGCTAGATCCTGGGTTATTTTCTGGTTTGGATCACATAGTAATGTGGTACCACACTGAAACAGTCGATTAAACCAGGTTTCGATCAATATTTTAGAGTATAACTCATGTTAGGTCTAGGTTAGGCCTGGGATTTTCACTGATCAGACTCATACTTTCGCATTCTTCACATACTTGTAAACGGATCCTGGGTTTTTTCTGGTTTGGATCACGTAGTAATGTGGTACCACACTGAAACAGTCGATTAAACCTGGTTTCGATCAATATTTTACAGGATAACACAAGTTAAGTCTGGGATTGGTCTGGGATTTGACATCATCAGACTCATACTTTCGCACACTTCACATACTCGTTCAACAGATCCTGGGTTATTTTCTGGTTTGGATCACATAGTAATGTGGTACCACACTGAAGCATTCGATTAAACCAGATTTCGATCAATATTTTAGAGTATAACTCACGTTAGGTCTAGGTTAGGCCTGGGATTTTCACTGATCAGACTCATACTTTCGCATTCTTCACATACTTGTTGAACTGATCCTGGGTTTTTTCTGGTTTGGATCACGTAGTAATGCGGTACCACACTGAAACAGTCGATTAAACCTGGTTTCGATCAATATTTTAGAGGATAACGCATGTTAGGTCTAGGTTAGCCCTGGGATTTTCACTCATCAGACTCATACTTTCGCATTCTTCACATACTCGTTGAACTGATCCTCGGTTTTTTCTGGTTTGGATCACGTAGTAATGTGGTGCCACACTGAAACAGTCGACTAAACCTGGTCTCGATCAATATTTTAGAGAATAATTCATGTTAGGTCTAGGTTAGGTCTGGGATTTGCTCTCATCAGGCTCATTCTTTCGCATATTTCTCATACTTCATGGCTAGATCCTGGGCTATTTCTGGATTGGATCACGTAGTAAAGTGGTACCACACTGAAACATTCAATGAAACCTGGTCTGGATAAATATTTTAGAGGATAACGCATCTTAGGTCTGGGTTAGGTCTAAGATTTGCCGTCATCAGGCTCACAGTTTGGCGTTTTTCACATACTTGTTGAACAGATAATGGGTTTTTTCTGGTTTGGTTCACGTAGTAGTGTGATACCACACTGAAACAGTCGATTAAACCTGGCTTCGATCAATATTTTAGTGGATAACGCATGTTAGGTCTAGGTTAGTTCTGGGATTTGCACTCATCAGACTCATACTTTCGCACACCTCACATACTCGTTGAACAGATCCTGGGTTTTTTCTGGTTTGGAACACGTAGTAATGTGGTACCACAATGAAACAGTCGATTAAACCAGGTTTCGCTCAATATTTTAGAGGATAACGCATGTTAGGTCTAGGTTAGGTCGGGGATTTACTCTCATCAGGCTGATTCTTTCGCATATTTCTCGTACTTGATGGCTAGATCCTGGGCTTTTTCTGGATTGCATCACGTAGTAATGTAGTACCACACTGAAACAGTCAATGAAACCTGGTTTCGATCAATATTTTAGAGAATAATTCATGTTAGGTCTAGGTTAGGTCTGGGATTTGCTCTCATCAGGCTCATTCTTTCGCATATTTCTCATACATGTTGAACAGATCCTGGGTTTTTTCTGGTTTGGATCACGTAGTAATGTGGGACCACACTGAAACAATCAATTAAACCTGGTCTTGATAAATATTTTAGAGGATAACGCATGTTAGGTCTGGGTTAGGTCTAGGATTTGCCCTCATCAGGCTCATACTTTCACATATTTCTCATACTTCATGGCTAGATCCTGGGCTGTTTCTGGATTGTATCACGTAGTAATGTGGTACCACGCTGAAACAGTCAATCAAACCTGGTTTCCATAAATATTTTAGAGGATAACGCAAGTTAGGTCTGGGATAGGTCTAGGATTTGCCCTCATCAGGCTCTTACTTTCGCATATTTCTCATACTTCATGGCTAGATCCTGGGCTAGTTCTGGAGTGGATCACGTAGTAAAGTGGTACCACACTGAAACAGTCAATGAAACCTGGTTTCCATCAATATTATAGAGGACAACGCAAGTTAGGTCTAGGTAAGGCCTGGGATTTTCACTCATCAGTCTCATACTTTCGCATTCTTCACATACTTGTTGAACTGATCCTGGGTTTTTACTGGTTGGGATCACGTAGTAAAGTGGTACCACACTGAAACAGTCAATGAAACCTGGTTTCCATCAATATTATAGAGGACAACGCAAGTTAGGTCTAGGTAAGGCCTGGGATTTTCACTCATCAGTCTCATACTTTCGCGTTTTTCACATACTTGTTGAACAGATCATGGGTTTTTTCTGCTTTGGGTCACGTAGTAGTGTGACACCACACTGAAACAGTCGATTACACCTGGTTTCGATCAATATTTTAGAGGATAACGCATGTTATGTCTAGGATAGCCCTGGGATTTTCACTCATCAGACTCATACTTTCGCATTCTTCACATACTTGTTGAACTGATCCTGGGTTTTTTTCTGGTTTGGATCACGTAGTAATGTGGTACCACACTGAAACAGTCGATTAAACCTGGTTCCGATCAATATTTTAGAGGATAACGCATGTTAGGTCTAGGTTAGCCCTGGGATTTTCACTCATCAGTCTCATACTTTCGCAATCCTTCACATACTTGTTGAACTGATCCTGGGTTTTTACTGGTTTGGATCACGTAGTAATGTGGTACCACACTGAAACAGTCGATTAAACCTAGTCTCGATCAATATTTTAGTGAATAATTCATGTTAGGTCTAGGTTAGGTCTGGGATTTGCTCTCATTAGGCTCATTCTTTCGCATATTTCTCATACTTGATGGCTAGATCCTGGGCTTTTTCTGGATTGCATCACGTAGTAATGAAGTACAACACTGAAACAGTCAATTAAACCTGGTTTCCATCAATATCTTAGAGGACAACGCAAGTTAGGTCTGGGATATGTCTGGGATTTGCCCTCATCAGGCTCATACTTTTGCGTTTTTCACATACTTGTTGAACAGATCCTGGGTTTTTTCAGGTTTGGATCACGTTGTAGTGTGGTACCACACTGAAACAGTCCATTAAACCTGGTTTCGATCAATATTTTAGAGGATGACGCATGTTAGGTCTAGGTTAGCCCTGAGATTTTCACTCATCAGACTCATACTTTCGCATTCTTCACATACTTGTTGAACTGATCGTCGGTTTTTTCTGGTTTGGATCACGTAGTAATGTGGTACCACAATGAAACAGTCGATTAAACCAGGTTTCGCTCAATATTTTAGAGGATAACGCATGTTAGGTCTAGGTTAGGTCTGGGATTTGCTCTCATCAGGCTGATTCTTTCGCATATTTCTCATACTTGATGGCTAGATCCTGGGCTTTTTCTGGATTGCATCACGTAGTAATGTAGTACCACACTGAAACAGTCAATGAAACCTGGTTTCCATCAATATTTTAGAGGACAACGCAAGCTAGGTCTAGGTAAGGCCTGTGATTTTCACTGATCAGACTCATACTTTCGCATGCTTCACATACTTGTTCAACGGATCCTGGGTTTTTTCTGGTTTGGATCACGTAGTAATGTGGTGCCACACTGAAACAGTCGACTAAACCTGGTCTCGATCAATATTTTAGAGAATAATTCATGTTAGGTCTAGGTTAGGTCTGGGATTTGCTCTCATCAGGCTCATTCTTTCGCATATTTCTCATACTTCATGGCTAGATCCTGGGCTATTTCTGGATTGGATCACGTAGTAAAGTGGTACCACACTGAAACGTTCAATGAAACCTGGTCTGGATAAATATTTTAGAGGATAACGCATCTTAGGTCTGGGTTAGGTCTAAGATTTGCCCTCATCAGGCCCACAGTTTCGCGTTT
Source organism: Colletes latitarsis (assembly GCF_051014445.1). NCBI lineage: Eukaryota > Metazoa > Arthropoda > Insecta > Hymenoptera > Colletidae > Colletes > Colletes latitarsis. The sequence continues at coordinate 1,274,245 of NC_135142.1, forward strand.
TTCACATATTTGTTGAACAGATAATGGGTTTTTTCTGGTTTGGTTCACGTAGTAGTGTGATACCACACTCAAACAGTCGATTAAACCTGGCTTCGATCAATATTTTAGTGGATAACGCATGTTAGGTCTAGGTTAGCACTGGGATTTTCACTCATCAGACTCATACTTTCGCATTCTTCACATACTTGTCGAACTGATCCTGGGTTTTTTCTGGTTTGGATCACGTAGTAATGTGGTACCACACTGAAACAGTAGATTAAACCTGGTTTCGATCAATATTTTAGAGGATAACGCATGTTAGGTCTAGGTTAGCCCTGGGATTTTCACTCATCAGACTCATACTTTCGCATTCTTCACATACTTGTTGAACTGATCCTCGGTTTTTTCTGGTTTGGATCACGTAGTAATGTGGTACCACACTGAAACAGTCGATTAAACCTGGTCTCGATCAATATTTTAGAGAATAATTCATGTTAGGTCTAGGTTAGGTCTGGGATTTGCGCTCATCAGGCTCATTCTTTCGCATATTTCTCAGACTTGATGGCTAGATCCTGGGTTATTTTCTGGTTTGGATCACATAGTAATGTGGTACCACACTGAAACAGTCGATTAAACCAGGATTCGATCAATATTTTAGAGTATAACTCATGTTAGGTCTAGGTTAGGCCTGGGATTTTCACTGATCAGACTCATACTTTCGCATTCTTCACATACTTGTAAACGGATCCTGGGTTTTTTCTGGTTTGGATCACGTAGTAATGTGGTACCACACTGAAACAGTCGATTAAACCTGGTTTCGATCAATATTTTAGAGGATAACGCAAGTTAAGTCTGGGATTGGTCTGGGATTTGACATCATCAGACTCATACTTTCGCACACTTCACATACTCGTTGAACAGATCCTGGGTTATTTTCTGGTTTGGATCACATAGTAATGTGGTACCACACTGAAGCATTCGATTAAACCAGATTTCGATCAATATTTTAGAGTATAACTCACGTTAGGTCTAGGTTAGGCCTGGGATTTTCACTGATCTGACTCATACTTTCGCATTCTTCACATACTTGTTGAACTGATCCTGGGTTTTTTCTGGTTTGGATCACGTAGTAATGCGGTACCACACTGAAACAGTCGATTAAACCTGGTTTCGATCAATATTTTAGAGGATAACGCATGTTAGGTCTAGGTTAGCCCTGGGATTTTCACTCATCAGACTCATACTTTCGCATTCTTCACATACTTGTTGAACTGATCCTCGGTTTTTTCTGGTTTGGATCACGTAGTAATGTGGTGCCACACTGAAACAGTCGACTAAACCTGGTCTCGATCAATATTTTAGAGAATAATTCATGTTAGGTCTAGGTTAGGTCTGGGATTTGCTCTCATCAGGCTCATTCTTTCGCATATTTCTCATACTTCATGGCTAGATCCTGGGCTATTTCTGGATTGGATCACGTAGTAAAGTGGTACCACACTGAAACATTCAATGAAACCTGGTCTGGATAAATATTTTAGAGGATAACGCATCTTAGGTCTGGGTTAGGTCTAAGATTTGCCCTCATCAGGCTCACAGTTTGGCGTTTTTCACATACTTGTTGAACAGATAGTGGGTTTTTTCTGGTTTGGTTCACGTAGTAGTGTGATACCACACTGAAACAGTCGATTAAACCTGGCTTCGATCAATATTTTAGTGGATAACGCATGTTAGGTCTAGGTTAGCACTGGGATTTTCACTCATCAGACTCATACTTTCGCATTCTTCACATACTTGTTGAACTGATCCTGGGTTTTTTCTGGTTTGGATCACGTAGTAATGTGGTACCACACTGAGACAGTAGATTAAACCTGGTTTCGATCAATATTTTAGAGGATAACGCATGTTAGGTCTAGGTTAGCCCTGGGATTTTCACTCATCAGACTCATACTTTCGCATTCTTCACATACTTGTTGAACTGATCCTCGGTTTTTTCTGGTTTGGATCACGTAGTAATGTGGTACCACACTGAAACAGTCGATTAAACCTGGTCTCGATCAATATTTTAGAGAATAATTCATGTTAGGTCTAGGTTTGGTCTGGGATTTGCTCTCATCAGGCTCATTCTTTCGCATATTTCTCAGACTTGATGGCTAGATCCTGGGTTATTTTCTGGTTTGGATCACATAGTAATGTGGTACCACACTGAAACAGTCGATTAAACCAGGTTTCGATAAATATTTTAGAGGATAACGCAAGTTAGGTCTGGGATAGGTCTGGGATTTGCCCTCATCAGACTCATACTTTCGCATTCTTCACATACTTGTTGAACAGATCCTGGGTTTTTTCTGGTTTGGATCACGTAGTAATGTGGGACCACACTGAAACAATCAATTAAACCAGGTCCTGATAAATATTTTAGAGGATAACGCATGTTAGGTCTGGCTTAGGACTAGGATTTGCCCTCATCAGGCTCATACTTTCGCATATTTCTCATACTTCATGGCTAGATCCTGGGCTGTTTCTGGATTGTATCACGTAGTAATGCGGTACCACACTGAAACAGTCGGTTAAACCAGGTTTCGATCAATATTTTAGAGTATAACTCATGTTAGGTCTGGGTTAGGTCTAAGATTTGCCCTCATCAGGCTCACATTTTCGCGTTTTTCACATACTTGTTGAACAGCTCATTGGTTTTTTCTGGTTTGGGTCACGTAGTAGTGTGATACCACACTGAAACAGTCGATTAAACCTGGCTTCGATCAATATTTTAGTGGATAACGCATGTTAGGTCTAGGTTGGCACTGGGATTTTCACTCATGAGACTCATACTTTCGCATTCTTCACATACTTGTTGAACTGATCCTGGGTTTTTTCTGGTTTGGATCACGTAGTAATGCGGTACCACACTGAAACAGTCAATTAAACCTGGTTTCGATCAATATTTTAGAGGATAACGCATGTTAGGTCTAGGTTAGCCCTGGGATTTTCACTCATCAGACTCATACTTTCGCATTCTTCACATACTTGTTGAACTGATCCTCGGTTTTTTCTGGTTTGGATCACGTAGTAATGTGGTGCCACACTGAAACAGTCGACTAAACCTGGTCTCGATCAATATTTTAGAGTATAATTCATGTTAGGTCTAGGTTAGGTCTGGGATTTGCTCTCATCAGGCTCATTCTTTCGCATATTTCTCATACTTCATGGCTAGATCCTGGGCTATTTCTGGATTGGATCACGTAGTAAAGTGGTACCACACTGAAACATTCAATGAAACCTGGTCTGGATAAATATTTTAGAGGATAACGCATCTTAGGTCTGGGTTAGGTCTAAGATTTGCCCTCATCAGGCTCACAGTTTCGCGTTTTTCACATACTTGTTGAACAGATAATGTGTTTTTTCTGGTTTGGTTCACGTAGTAGTGTGATACCACACTGAAACAGTCGATTAAACCTGGCTTCGATCAATATTTTAGTGGATAACGCATGTTAGGTCTAGGTTAGCACTGGGATTTTCACTCATCAGACTCATACTTTCGCATTCTTCACATACTTGTTGAACTGATCCTGGGTTTTTTCTGGTTTGGATCACGTAGTAATGTGGTACCACACTGAAACAGTAGATTAAACCTGGTTTCGATCAATATTTTAGAGGATAACGCATGTTAGGTCTAGGTTAGCCCTGGGATTTTCACTCATCAGACTCATACTTTCGCATTCTTCACATACTTGTTGAACTGATCCTCGGTTTTTTCTGGTTTGGATCACGTAGTAATGTGGTACCACACTGAAACAGTCGATTAAACCTGGTCTCGATCAATATTTTAGAGAATAATTCATGTTAGGTCTAGGTTAGGTCTGGGATTTGCTCTCATCAGGCTCATCCTTTCGCATATTTCTCAGACTTGATGGCTAGATCCTGGGTTATTTTCTGGTTTGGATCACATAGTAATGTGGTACCACACTGAAACAGTCGATTAAACCAGGTTTCGATCAATATTTTAGAGTATAACTCATGTTAGGTCTAGGTTAGGCCTGGGATTTTCACTGATCAGACTCATACTTTCGCATTCTTCACATACTTGTAAACGGATCCTGGGTTTTTTCTGGTTTGGATCACGTAGTAATGTGGTACCACACTGAAACAGTCGATTAAACCTGGTTTCGATCAATATTTCAGAGGATAACGCAAGTTAAGTCTGGGATTGGTCTGGGATTTGACATCATCAGACTCATACTTTCGCACACTTCACATACTCGTTGAACAGATCCTGGGTTATTTTCTGGTATGGATCACATAGTAATGTGGTACCACACTGAAACATTCGATTAAACCTGGCTTCGATCAATATTTTAGCGGATAACGCATGTTAGGTCTAGGTTGGCACTGGGATTTTCACTCATGAGACTCATACTTTCGCATTCTTCACATACTTGTTGAACTGATCCTGGGTTTTTTCTGGTTTGGATCACGTAGTAATGCGGTACCACACTGAAACAGTCGATTAAACCTGGTTTCGATCAATATTTTAGAGGATAACGCATGTTAGGTCTAGGTTAGCCCTGGGATTTTCACTCATCAGACTCATACTTTCGCATTCTTCACATACTTGTTGAGCTGATCCTCGGTTTTTTCTGGTTTGGATCACGTAGTAATGTGGTGCCACACTGAAACAGTCGACTAAACCTGGTCTCGATCAATATTTTAGAGTATAATTCATGTTAGGTCTAGGTTAGGTCTGGGATTTGCTCTCATCAGGCTCATTCTTTCGCATATTTCTCATACTTCATGGCTAGATCCTGGGCTATTTCTGGATTGGATCACGTAGTAAAGTGGTACCACACTGAAACATTCAATGAAACCTGGTCTGGATAAATATTTTAGAGGATAACGCATCTTAGGTCTGGGTTAGGTCTAAGATTTGCCCTCATCAGGCTCACAGTTTCGCGTTTTTCACATACTTGTTGAACAGATAATGTGTTTTTTCTGGTTTGGTTCACGTAGTAGTGTGATACCACACTGAAACAGTCGATTAAACCTGGCTTCGATCAATATTTTAGTGGATAACGCATGTTAGGTCTAGGTTAGCACTGGGATTTTCACTCATCAGACTCATACATTCGCATTCTTCACATACGTGTTGAACTGATCCTGGGTTTTTTCTGGTTTGGATCAGGTAGTAATGTGGTACCACACTGAAACAGTAGATTAAACCTGGTTTCGATCAATATTTTAGAGGATAACGCATGTTAGGTCTAGGTTAGCCCTGGGATTTTCACTCATCAGACTCATACTTTCGCATTCTTCACATACTTGTTGAACTGATCCTCGGTTTTTTCTGGTTTGGATCACGTAGTAATGTGGTACCACACTGAAACAGTCGATTAAACCTGGTCTCGATCAATATTTTAGAGAATAATTCATGTTAGGTCTAGGTTTGGTCTGGGATTTGCTCTCATCAGGCTCATTCTTTCGCATATTTCTCAGACTTGATGGCTAGATCCTGGGTTATTTTCTGGTTTGGATCACATAGTAATGTGGTACCACACTGAAACAGTCGATTAAACCAGGTTTCGATAAATATTTTAGAGGATAACGCAAGTTAGGTCTGGGATAGGTCTGGGATTTGCCCTCATCAGACTCATACTTTCGCATTCTTCACATACTTGTTGATCAGATCCTGGGTTTTTTCTGGTTTGGATCACGTAGTAATGTGGGACCACACTGAAACAATCAATTAAACCAGGTCCTGATAAATATTTTAGAGGATAACGCATCTTAGGTCTGGGTTAGGTCTAAGATTTGCCCTCATCAGGCTCACAGTTTCGCGTTTTTCACATACTTGTTGAACAGATAATGTGTTTTTTCTGGTTTGGTTCACGTAGTAGTGTGATACCACACTGAAACAGTCGATTAAACCTGGCTTCGATCAATATTTTAGTGGATAACGCATGTTAGGTCTAGGTTGGCACTGGGATTTTCACTCATGAGACTCATACTTTCGCATTCTTCACATACTTGTTGAACTGATCCTGGGTTTTTTCTGGTTTGGATCACGTAGTAATGCGGTACCACACTGAAACAGTCGATTAAACCTGGTTTCGATCAATATTTTAGAGGATAACGCATGTTAGGTCTAGGTTAGCCCTGGGATTTTCACTCATCAGACTCATACTTTCGCATTCTTCACATACTTGTTGAACTGATCCTCGGTTTTTTCTGGTTTGGATCACGTAGTAATGTGGTGCCACACTGAAACAGTCGACTAAACCTGGTCTCGATCAATATTTTAGAGTATAATTCATATTAGGTCTAGGTTAGGTCTGGGATTTGCTCTCATCAGGCTCATTCTTTCGCATATTTCTCATACTTCATGGCTAGATCCTGGGCTATTTCTGGATTGGATCACGTAGTAAAGTGGTACCACACTGAAACATTCAATGAAACCTGGTCTGGATAAATATTTTAGAGGATAACGCATCTTAGGTCTGGGTTAGGTCTAAGATTTGCCCTCATCAGGCTCACAGTTTCGCGTTTTTCACATACTTGTTGAACAGATAATGTGTTTTTTCTGGTTTGGTTCACGTAGTAGTGTGATACCACACTGAAACAGTCGATTAAACCTGGCTTCGATCAATATTTTAGTGGATAACGCATGTTAGGTCTAGGTTAGCACTGGGATTTTCACTCATCAGACTCATACTTTCGCATTCTTCACATACTTGTTGAACTGATCCTGGGTTTTTTCTGGTTTGGATCACGTAGTAATGTGGTACCACACTGAAACAGTAGATTAAACCTGGTTTCGATCAATATTTCAGAGGATAACGCAAGTTAAGTCTGGGATTGGTCTGGGATTTGACATCATCAGACTCATACTTTCGCACACTTCACATACTCGTTGAACAGATCCTGGGTTATTTTCTGGTTTGGATCACATAGTAATGTGGTACCACACTGAAACATTCGATTAAACCTGGCTTCGATCAATATTTTAGCGGATAACGCATGTTAGGTCTAGGTTGGCACTGGGATTTTCACTCATGAGACTCATACTTTCGCATTCTTCACATACTTGTTCAACTGATCCTGGGTTTTTTCTGGTTTGGACCACGTAGTAATGCGGTACCACACTGAAACAGTCGATTAAACCTGGTTTCGATCAATATTTTAGAGGATAACGCATGTTAGGTCTAGGTTAGGCCTGGGATTTTCACTGATCAGACTCATACTTTCGCATTCTTCACATACTTGTAAACGGATCCTGGGTTTTTTCTGGTTTGGATCACGTAGTAATGTGGTACCACACTGAAACAGTCGATTAAACCTGGTTTCGATCAATATTTCAGAGGATAACGCAAGTTAAGTCTGGGATTGGTCTGGGATTTGACATCATCAGACTCATACTTTCGCACACTTCACATACTCGTTGAACAGATCCTGGGTTATTTTCTGGTTTGGATCACATAGTAATGTGGTACCACACTGAAACATTCGATTAAACCTGGCTTCGATCAATATTTTAGCGGATAACGCATGTTAGGTCTAGGTTGGCACTGGGATTTTCACTCATGAGACTCATACTTTCGCATTCTTCACATACTTGTTGAACTGATCCTGGGTTTTTTCTGGTTTGGATCACGTAGTAATGCGGTACCACACTGAAACAGTCGATTAAACCTGGTTTCGATCAATATTTTAGAGGATAACGCATGTTAGGTCTAGGTTAGCCCTGGGATTTTCACTCATCAGACTCATACTTTCGCATTCTTCACATACTTGTTGAGCTGATCCTCGGTTTTTTCTGGTTTGGATCACGTAGTAATGTGGTGCCACACTGAAACAGTCGACTAAACCTGGTCTCGATCAATATTTTAGAGTATAATTCATGTTAGGTCTAGGTTAGGTCTGGGATTTGCTCTCATCAGGCTCATTCTTTCGCATATTTCTCATACTTCATGGCTAGATCCTGGGCTATTTCTGGATTGGATCACGTAGTAAAGTGGTACCACACTGAAACATTCAATGAAACCTGGTCTGGATAAATATTTTAGAGGATAACGCATCTTAGGTCTGGGTTAGGTCTAAGATTTGCCCTCATCAGGCTCACAGTTTCGCGTTTTTCACATACTTGTTGAACAGATAATGTGTTTTTTCTGGTTTGGTTCACGTAGTAGTGTGATACCACACTGAAACAGTCGATTAAACCTGGCTTCGATCAATATTTTAGTGGATAACTCATGTTAGGTCTAGGTTAGCACTGGGATTTTCACTCATCAGACTCATACATTCGCATTCTTCACATACGTGTTGAACTGATCCTGGGTTTTTTCTGGTTTGGATCAGGTAGTAATGTGGTACCACACTGAAACAGTAGATTAAACCTGGTTTCGATCAATATTTTAGAGGACAACGCATGTTAGGTCTAGGTTAGCCCTGGGATTTTCACTCATCAGACTCATACTTTCGCATTCTTCACATACTTGTTGAACTGATCCTCGGTTTTTTCTGGTTTGGATCACGTAGTAATGTGGTACCACACTGAAACAGTCGATTAAACCTGGTCTCGATCAATATTTTAGAGAATAATTCATGTTAGGTCTAGGTTAGGTCTGGGATTTGCTCTCATCAGGCTCATTGTTTCGCATATTTCTCAGACTTGATGGCTAGATCCTGGGTTATTTTCTGGTTTGGATCACATAGTAATGTGGTACCACACTGAAACAGTCGATTAAACCAGGTTTCGATCAATATTTTAGAGTATAACTCATGTTAGGTCTAGGTAAGGCCTGGGATTTTCACTGATCAGACTCATACTTTCGCATTCTTCACATACTTGTAAACGGATCCTGGGTTTTTTCTGGTTTGGATCACGTAGTAATGTGGTACCACACTGAAACAGTCGATTAAACCTGGTTTCGATCAATATTTCAGAGGATAACGCAAGTTAAGTCTGGGATTGGTCTGGGATTTGACATCATCAGACTCATACTTTCGCACACTTCACATACTCGTTGAACAGATCCTGGGTTATTTTCTGGTTTGGATCACATAGTAATGTGGTACCACACTGAAACATTCGATTAAACCTGGCTTCGATCAATATTTTAGTGGATAACGCATGTTAGGTCTAGGTTGGCACTGGGATTTTCACTCATGAGACTCATACTTTCGCATTCTTCACATACTTGTTGAACTGATCCTGGGTTTTTTCTGGTTTGGATCACGTAGTAATGCGGTACCACACTGAAACAGTCGATTAAACCTGGTTTCGATCAATATTTTAGAGGATAACGCATGTTAGGTCTAGGTTAGCCCTGGGATTTTCACTCATCAGACTCATACTTTCGCATTCTTCACATACTTGTTGAGCTGATCCTCGGTTTTTTCTGGTTTGGATCACGTAGTAATGTGGTGCCACACTGAAACAGTCGACTAAACCTGGTCTCGATCAATATTTTAGAGTATAATTCATGTTAGGTCTAGGTTAGGTCTGGGATTTGCTCTCATCAGGCTCATTCTTTCGCATATTTCTCATACTTCATGGCTAGATCCTGGGCTATTTCTGGATTGGATCACGTAGTAAAGTGGTACCACACTGAAACATTCAATGAAACCTGGTCTGGATAAATATTTTAGAGGATAACGCATCTTAGGTCTGGGTTAGGTCTAAGATTTGCCCTCATCAGGCTCACAGTTTCGCGTTTTTCACATACTTGTTAAACAGATAATGTGTTTTTTCTGGTTTGGTTCACGTAGTAGTGTGATACCACACTGAAACAGTCGATTAAACCTGGCTTCGATCAATATTTTAGAGGATAACGCATGTTAGGTCTAGGTTAGCACTGGGATTTTCACTCATCAGACTCATACTTTAGCATTCTTCACATACGTGTTGAACTGATCCTGGGTTTTTTCTGGTTTGGATCACGTAGTAATGTGGTACCACACTGAAACAGTAGATTAAACCTGGTTTCGATCAATATTTTAGAGGATAACGCATGTTAGGTCTAGGTTAGCCCTGGGATTTTCACTCATCAGACTCATACTTTCGCATTCTTCACATACTTGTTGAACTGATCCTCGGTTTTTTCTGGTTTGGATCACGTAGTAATGTGGTACCACACTGAAACAGTCGATTAAACCTGGTCTCGATCAATATTTTAGAGAATAATTCATGTTAGGTCTAGGTTAGGTCTGGGATTTGCTCTCATCAGGCTCATTCTTTCGCATATTTCTCAGACTTGATGGCTAGATCCTGGGTTATTTTCTGGTTTGGATCACATAGTAATGTGGTACCACACTGAAACAGTCGATTAAACCAGGTTTCGATCAATATTTTAGAGTATAACTCATGTTAGGTCTAGGTAAGGCCTGGGATTTTCACTGATCAGACTCATACTTTCGCATTCTTCACATACTTGTAAACGGATCCTGGGTTTTTTCTGGTTTGGATCACGTAGTAATGTGGTACCACACTGAAACAGTCGATTAAACCTGGTTTCGATCAATATTTCAGAGGATAACGCAAGTTAAGTCTGGGATTGGTCTGGGATTTGACATCATCAGACTCATACTTTCGCACACTTCACATACTCGTTGAACAGATCCTGGGTTATTTTCTGGTTTGGATCACATAGTAATGTGGTACCACACTGAAACATTCGATTAAACCAGATTTCGATTAATATTTTAGAGTATAACTCACGTTAGGTCTAGGTTAGGCCTGGGATTTTCACTGATCAGACACATACTTTCGCAATCTTCACATACTTGTTGAACGGATCCTGGGTTTTTTCTGGTTCGGATCACGTAGTAATGTGGTACCACACTGAAACGGTCAATTAAACCTGGTTTCGATAAATATTTTAGAGGATAACTCAAGTTAGGTCTGGGATAGGTCTGGGATTTGACCTCATCAGACTCATACTTTCGCACACTTCAGATACTCGTTGAACAGATCCTGGGTTATTTTCTGGTTTGGATCACATACTAATGTGGTACCACACTGAAACAGTCGATTAAACCAGGTTTCGATCAATATTTTTGAAGATAACGCATGTTAGGTCTAGGTTAGGCCTGGGATTTTCACTGATCAGACTCATACTTTCGCATTCTTCACATACTTGTTGAACGGATCCTGGGTTTTTTCTGGTTTGGATCACGTAGTGATGTTGTACCACACTGAAACAGTCGATTAAACCTGGTTTCGATCAAAATTTTAGAGGATAACGCAAGTTAGGTCTGGGATAGGTCTGGGATTTGACCTCATCAGACTCATACTTTCGCACACTTCACATACTCCTTGAACAGATCCTGGATTATTTTCTGGTTTGGATCACATAGTAATGTGGAACCACACTGAAACAGTCGATTAAACCAGGTTTCGATCAGTATTTTAGAGGATAACGCATGTTAGGTCTAGATTAGGCCTGGAATTTTCAATCATCAGACTCATACTTTCGCATTCTTCAAATACTTGTTGAACGGATCCTGGGCTGTTTCTCGATTGTATCACGTAGTAATGTGGTACCACGCTGAAACAGTCAATTAAACCTGGTTTCGATCAATATTTTAGAGGATAACGCAAGTTAGGTCTGGGGTAGGTCTAGGATTTGCCCTCATCAGGCTCTTACTGTCGCATATTTCTCATACTTCATGGCTAGATCCTGGGCTATTTCTGGATTGGATCCCGTAGTAAAGTGGTACCACACTGAAACATTCAATGAAACCTGGTCTGGATAAATATTTTAGAGGATAATGCATCTTAGGTCTGGGTTAGGTGTAAGATTTGCCCTTATCAGGCTCACAGTTTCGCGTTTTTCACATTCTTGATGAACAGATCCTGGGTTTTGTCTGGTTTAGATCACGAAGTAGTGTGGTACCACACTGAAACAGTCCATTAAACCTGGTTTCGCTCAATATTTTAGAGGATAACGCATGTTAGGTCTAGGTTAGGTCTGGGATTTGCTCTCATCAGGCTCATTCTTTCGCATATTTCTCATACTTGATGGCTAGATCCTGGGCTTTTTCTGGATTGCATCACGTAGTAATGTAGTACCACACTGAAACAGTCGATTAAACCTGGTTTCGATCAATATTTCAGTGGATAACTCATGTTAGGTCTAGGTAAGGCCTGGGATTTTCACTGATCAGACTCATACTTTCGCAATCTTCACATACTTGTTGAACGGATCCTGGGTTTTTTCTGGTTCGGATCACGTAGTAATGTGGTACCACACTGAAACGGTCAATTAAACCTGGTTTCGATAAATATTTTATAGGATAACTCAAGTTAGGTCTGGGATAGGTCTGGGATTTGACCTCATCAGACTCATACTTTCGCACACTTCAGATACTCGTTGAACAGATCCTGGGTTATTTTCTGGTTTGGATCACATACTAATGTGGTACCACACTGAAACAGTCGATTAAACCAGGTTTCGATCAATATTTTTGAAGATAACGCATGTTAGGTCTAGGTTAGGCCTGGGATTTTCACTGATCAGACTCATACTTTCGCATTCTTCACATACTTGTTGAACGGATCCTGGGTTTTTTCTGGTTTGGATCACGTAGTGATGTGGTACCACACTGAAACAGTCGATTAAACCTGGTTTCGATCAAAATTTTAGAGGATAACGCAAGTTAGGTCTGGGATAGGTCTGGGATTTGACCTCATCAGACTCATACTTTCGCACACTTCACATACTCCTTGAACAGATCCTGGATTATTTTCTGGTTTGGATCACATAGTAATGTGGAACCACACTGAAACAGTCGATTAAACCAGGTATCGATCAATATTTTAGAGGATAACGCATGTTAGGTCTAGGTTAGGCCTGGAATTTTCAATCATCAGACTCATACTTTCGCATTCTTCAAATACTTGTTGAACGGATCCTGGGCTGTTTCTCGATTGTATCACGTAGTAATGTGGTACCACGCTGAAACAGTCAATTAAACCTGGTATCGATCAATATTTTAGAGGATAACGCAAGTTAGGTCTGGGATAGGTCTAGGATTTGCCCTCATCAGGCTCTTACTGTCGCATATTTCTCATACTTCATGGCTAGATCCTGGGCTATTTCTGGATTGGATCCCGTAGTAAAGTGGTACCACACTGAAACATTCAATGAAACCTGGTCTGGATAAATATTTTAGAGGATAATGCATCTTAGGTCTGGGTTAGGTGTAAGATTTGCCCTTATCAGGCTCACAGTTTCGCGTTTTTCACATTCTTGATGAACAGATCCTGGGTTTTGTCTGGTTTAGATCACGAAGTAGTGTGGTACCACACTGAAACAGTCCATTAAACCTGGTTTCGCTCAATATTTTAGAGGATAACGCATGTTAGGTCTAGGTTAGGTCTGGGATTTGCTCTCATCAGGCTCATTCTTTCGCATATTTCTCATACTTGATGGCTAGATCCTGGGCTTTTTCTGGATTGCATCACGTAGTAATGTAGTACCACACTGAAACAGTCAATGAAACCTGGTTTCCATCACTATTTTAGAGGACAACGCAAGTTAGGTGTAGGTAAGGCCTGAGATTTTCACTGATCAGACTCATACTTTCGCATTCTTCACATACTTGTTGAACGGATCCTGGGTTTTTTCTGGTTTGGATCACGTAGTAATGAGGTACCACACTGAAACGGTCAATTAAACCTGGTTTCGATCAATATTTTAGAGGATAACACAAGTTAGGTCTGGGATAGGTCTGGGATTTGCCCTCATCAGGCTCATACTTTCGCGTTTTTCACATACTTGTTGAACAGATCATGGGTTTTTTCTGGTTTGGGACACGTAGTAATGTGGTACAACACTGAAACAGTCGATTAAACCTGGTTTCGATCAATATTTTAGAGGATAACGCAAGCTAGGTCTAGGTTAGGCCTGGGATTTTCACTGATCAGACTCATACTTTCGCATTCTTCACATACTTGTTGAACTGATCCTTGGTTTTTTCTGGTTTGCATCACGTAGTAATGTGGTACCACACTGAAACAGTCGATTAAACCTGGTTTCGATCAATATTTTAGAGGATAACGCATGTTAGGTCTAGGTTATCCCTGGGATTTTCACTCGTCAGACTCATACTTTCGCATTCTTCACATACTTGTTGAACAGATCCTGGGTTTTTTCTGGTTTGGATCACGTAGTAATGTGGTACCACACTGAAACAGTCGATTAAACCTGGTTTCGATCAATATTTTAGAGGATAACGCAAGTTAAGTCTGGGATTGGTCTGGGATTTGACCTCATCAGACTCATACTTTCGCACACTGCACATACTCGTTGAACAGGTCCTGGGTTATTTTCTGGTTTGGATAACATAGTAATGCGGTACCACACTGAAACAGTCGATTAAACCAGGTTTCGATCAATATTTTAGAGTATAACTCATGTTAGGTCTAGGTTAGGCCTGGGATTTTCACTGATCAGACTCATACTTTCGCATTCTTCACATACTTGTTGAACAGATCCTGGGTTTTTTCTGGTTTGGATCACGTAGTAGTGTGGTACCACACTGAAACAGTCGATTAAACCTGGTGTCGATCAAAATTTTAGAGGATAACGCAAGTTAGGTCTGGGATAGGTCTGGGATTTGATCTCATCAGACTCATACTTTCGCACACTTCACATACTCGTTGAACAGATCCTGGGTTATTTTCTGGTTTGGATCACATAGTAATGCGGTACCACACTGAAACAGTCGATTAAACCAGGTTTCGTTCAATATTTTAGAGTATAACTCATGTTAGGTCTAGGTTAGGCCTGGGATTTTCACTGATCAGACTCATACTTTCGCATTCTTCACATACTTGTTGAACAGATCCTGGGTTTTTTCTGGTTTGGATCACGTAGTAGTGTGGTACCACACTGAAACAGTCGATTAAACCTGGTGTCGATCAAAATTTTAGAGGATAACGCAAGTTAGGTCTGGGATAGGTCTGGGATTTGACCTCATCAGACACATACTTTCGCACACTTCACATACTCCTTGAACAGATCCTGGGTTATTTTCTGGTTTGGATCACATAGTAATGCGGTACCACACTGAAACAGTCGATTAAACCAGGTTTCGATCAATATTTTAGAGTATAACTCATGTTAGGTCTAGGTTAGGCCTGGGATTTTCACTCATCAGACTCATACTTTCGCATTCTTCACATACTTGTTGAACAGATCCTGGGTTTTTTCTGGTTTGGATCACGTAGTAATGTGGTACCACACTGAAACAGTCGTTTAAACCTGGTTTCCATCAATATCTTAGAGGACAACGCAAGTTAGGTCTGGGATATGTCTGGGATTTGCCCTCATCAGGCTCATACTTTCGCGTTTTTCACATACTTGTTGAACAGATCCTGGGTTTTTTCTGGTTTGGATCACGTAGTAGTGTGGTACCACACTGAAACAGTCGATTAAACCTGGTTTCGATCAAAATTTTAGAGGATAACGCAAGTTAGGTCTGGGATAGGTCTGGGATTTGACCTCATCAGACTCATACTTTCGCACACTTCACATACTCCTTGAACAGATCCTGGGTTATTTTCTGGTTTGGATCACTTAGTAATGCGGTACCACACTGAAACAGTCGGTTAAACCAGGTTTCGATCAATATTTTAGAGTATAACTCATGTTAGGTCTAGGTTAGGCCTGGGATTTTCACTCATCAGACTCATACTTTCGCATTCTTCACATACTTGTTGAACGGATCCTGGGTTTTTTCTGGTTTGGATCACGTAGTAATGTGGTGCCACACTGAAACAGTCGACTAAACCTGGTCTCGATCAATATTTTAGAGAATAATTCATGTTAGGTCTAGGTTAGGTCTGGGATTTGCTCTCATCAGGCTCATTCTTTCGCATATTTCTCATACTTCATGGCTAGATCCTGGGCTATTTCTGCATTGGATCACGTAGTAAAGTGGTACCACACTGAAACATTCAATGAAACCTGGTCTGGATAAATATTTTAGAGGATAACGCATCTTAGGTCTGGGTTAGGTCTAAGATTTGCCCTCATCAGGCTCACAGTTTGGCGTTTTTCACATACTTGTTGAACAGATAATGGGTTTTTTCTGGTTTGGTTCACGTAGTAGTGTGATACCACACTGAAACAGTCGATTAAACCTGGCTTCGGTCAATATTTTAGTGGATAACGCATGTTAGGTCTAGGTTAGCACTGGGATTTTCACTCATCAGACTCATACTTTCGCATTCTTCACATACTTGTTGAACTGATCCTGGGTTTTTTCTGGTTTGGATCACGTAGTAATGTGGTACCACACTGAGACAGTAGATTAAACCTGGTTTCGATCAATATTTTAGAGGATAACGCATGTTAGGTCTAGGTTAGCCCTGGGATTTTCACTCATCAGACTCATACTTTCGCATTCTTCACATACTTGTTGAACTGATCCTCGGTTTTTTCTGGTTTGGATCACGTAGTAATGTGGTACCACACTGAAACAGTCGATTAAACCTGGTCTCGATCAATATTTTAGAGAATAATTCATGTTAGGTCTAGGTTAGGTCTGGGATTTGCGCTCATCAGGCTCATTCTTTCGCATATTTCTCAGACTTGATGGCTAGATCCTGGGTTATTTTCTGGTTTGGATCACATAGTAATGTGGTACCACACTGAAACAGTCGATTAAACCAGGTTTCGATCAATATTTTAGAGTATAACTCATGTTAGGTCTAGGTTAGGCCTGGGATTTTCACTGATCAGACTCATACTTTCGCATTCTTCACATACTTGTAAACGGATCCTGGGTTTTTTCTGGTTTGGATCACGTAGTAATGTGGTACCACACTGAAACAGTCGATTAAACCTGGTTTCGATCAATATTTTAGAGGATAACGCAAGTTAAGTCTGGGATTGGTCTGGGATTTGACATCATCAGACTCATACTTTCGCACACTTCACATACTCGTTGAACAGATCCTGGGTTATTTTCTGGTTTGGATCACATAGTAATGTGGTACCACACTGAAGCATTCGATTAAACCAGATTTCGATCAATATTTTAGAGTATAACTCACGTTAGGTCTAGGTTAGGCCTGGGATTTTCACTGATCAGACTCATACTTTCGCATTCTTCACATACTTGTTGAACTGATCCTCGGTTTTTTCTGGTTTGGATCACGTAGTAAGGTGGTGCCACACTGAAACAGTCGACTAAACCTGGTCTCGATCAATATTTTAGAGAATAATTCATGTTAGGTCTAGGTTAGGTCTGGGATTTGCTCTCATCAGGCTCATTCTTTCGCATATTTCTCATACTTCATGGCTAGATCCTGGGCTATTTCTGGATTGGATCACGTAGTAAAGTGGTACCACACTGAAACATTCAATGAAACCTGGTCTGGATAAATATTTTTGAGGATAACGCATCTTAGGTCTGGGTTAGGTCTAAGATTTGCCCTCATCAGGCTCACAGTTTGGCGTTTTTCACATACTTGTTGAACAGATAATGGGTTTTTTCTGGTTTGGTTCACGTAGTAGTGTGATACCACACTGAAACAGTCGATTAAACCTGGCTTCGATCAATATTTTAGTGGATAACGCATGTTAGGTCTAGGTTAGCACTGGGATATTCACTCATCAGGCTCATACTTTCGCATTCTTCACATACTTGTTGAACTGATCCTGGGTTTTTTCTGGTTTGGATCACGTAGTAATGTGGTACCACACTGAGACAGTAGATTAAACCTGGTTTCGATCAATATTTTAGAGGATAACGCATGTTAGGTCTAGGTTAGCCCTGGGATTTTCACTCATCAGACTCATACTTTCGCATTCTTCACATACTTGTTGAACTGATCCTCGGTTTTTTCTGGTTTGGATCACGTAGTAATGTGGTACCACACTGAAACAGTCGATTAAACCTGGTCTCGATCAATATTTTAGAGAATAATTCATGTTAGGTCTAGGTTTGGTCTGGGATTTGCTCTCATCAGGCTCATTCTTTCGCATATTTCTCAGACTTGATGGCTAGATCCTGGGTTATTTTCTGGTTTGGATCACATAGTAATGTGGTACCACACTGAAACAGTCGATTAAACCAGGTTTCGATAAATATTTTAGAGGATAACGCAAGTTAGGTCTGGGATAGGTCTGGGATTTGCCCTCATCAGACTCATACTTTCGCATTCTTCACATACTTGTTGAACAGATCCTGGGTTTTTTCTGGTTTGGATCACGTACTAATGTGGGACCACACTGAAACAATCAATTAAACCAGGTCCTGATAAATATTTTAGAGGATAACGCATGTTAGGTCTGGCTTAGGACTAGGATTTGCCCTCATCAGGCTCATACTTTCGCATATTTCTCATACTTCATGGATAGATCCTGGGCTGTTTCTGGATTGTATCACGTAGTAATGCGGTACCACACTGAAACAGTCGGTTAAACCAGGTTTCGATCAATATTTTAGAGTATAACTCATGTTAGGTCTGGGTTAGGTCTAAGATTTGCCCTCATCAGGCTCACATTTTCGCGTTTTTCACATACTTGTTGAACAGCTCATGGGTTTTTTCTGGTTTGGGTCACGTAGTAGTGTGATACCACACTGAAACAGTCGATTAAACCTGGCTTCGATCAATATTTTAGTGGATAACGCATGTTAGGTCTAGGTTGGCACTGGGATTTTCACTCATGAGACTCATACTTTCGCATTCTTCACATACTTGTTGAACTGATCCTGGGTTTTTTCTGGTTTGGATCACGTAGTAATGCGGTACCACACTGAAACAGTCGATTAAACCTGGTTTCGATCAATATTTTAGAGGATAACGCATGTTAGGTCTAGGTTAGCCCTGGGATTTTCACTCATCAGACTCATACTTTCGCATTCTTCACATACTTGTTGAACTGATCCTCGGTTTTTTTCTGGTTTGGATCACGTAGTAATGTGGTGCCACACTGAAACAGTCGACTAAACCTGGTCTCGATCAATATTTTAGAGTATAATTCATGTTAGGTCTAGGTTAGGTCTGGGATTTGCTCTCATCAGGCTCATTCTTTCGCATATTTCTCATACTTCATGGCCAGATCCTGGGCTATTTCTGGATTGGATCACGTAGTAAAGTGGTACCACACTGAAACATTCAATGAAACCTGGTCTGGATAAATATTTTAGAGGATAACGCATCTTAGGTCTGGGTTAGGTCTAAGATTTGCCCTCATCAGGCTCACAGTTTGGCGTTTTTCACATACTTGTTGAACAGATAATGTGTTTTTTCTGGTTTGGTCCACGTAGTAGTGTGATACCACACTGAAACAGTCGATTAAACCTGGCTTCGGTGAATATTTTAGTGGATAACGCATGTTAGGTCTAGGTTAGCACTGGGATTTTCACTCATCAGACTCATACTTTCGCATTCTTCACATACTTGTTGAACTGATCCTGGGTTTTTTCTGGTTTGGATCACGTAGTAATGTGGTACCACACTGAAACAGTAGATTAAACCTGGTTTCGATCAATATTTTAGAGGATAACGCATGTTAGGTCTAGGTTAGCCCTGGGATTTTCACTCATCAGACTCATACTTTCGCATTCTTCACATACTTGTTGAACTGATCCTCGGTTTTTTCTGGTTTGGATCACGTAGTAATGTGGTACCACACTGAAACAGTCGATTAAACCTGGTCTCGATCAATATTTTAGAGAATAATTCATGTTAGGTCTAGGTTAGGTCTGGGATTTGCTCTCATCAGGCTCATTCTTTCGCATATTTCTCAGACTTGATGGCAAGATCCTGGGTTATTTTCTGGTTTGGATCACATAGTAATGTGGTACCACACTGAAACAGTCGATTAAACCAGGTTTCGATCAATATTTTAGAGTATAACTCATGTTAGGTCTAGGTTAGGCCTGGGATTTTCACTGATCAGACTCATACTTTCGCATTCTTCACATACTTGTAAACGGATCCTGGGTTTTTTCTGGTTTGGATCACGTAGTAATGTGGTACCACACTGAAACAGTCGATTAACCCTGGTTTCGATCAATATTTCAGAGGATAACGCAAGTTAAGTCTGGGATTGGTCTGGGATTTGACATCATCTGACTCATACTTTCGCACACTTCACATACTCGTTGAACAGATCCTGGGTTATTTTCTGGTTTGGATCACATAGTAATGTGGTACCACACTGAAACATTCGATTAAACCTGGCTTCGATCAATATTTTAGTGGATAACGCATGTTAGGTCTAGGTTGGCACTGGGATTTTCACTCATGAGACTCATACTTTCGCATTCTTCACATACTTGTTGAACTGATCCTGGGTTTTTTCTGGTTTGGATCACGTAGTAATGCGGTACCACACTGAAACAGTCGATTAAACCTGGTTTCGATCAATATTTTAGAGGATAACGCATGTTAGGTCTAGGTTAGCCCTGGGATTTTCACTCATCAGACTCATACTTTCGCATTCTTCACATACTTGTTGAACTGATCCTCGGTTTTTTCTGGTTTGGATCACGTAGTAATGTGGTGCCACACTGAAACAGTCGACTAAACCTGGTCTCGATCAATATTTTAGAGTATAACTCATGTTAGGTCTAGGTTAGGTCTGGGATTTGCTCTCATCAGGCTCATTCTTTCGCATATTTCTCATACTTCATGGCTAGATCCTGGGCTATTTCTGGATTGGATCACGTAGTAAAGTGGTACCACACTGAAACATTCAATGAAACCTGGTCTGGATAAATATTTTAGAGGATAACGCATCTTAGGTCTGGGTTAGGTCTAAGATTTGCCCTCATCAGGCTCACAGTTTCGCGTTTTTCACATACTTGTTGAACAGATAATGTGTTTTTTCTGGTTTGGTTCACGTAGTAGTGTGATACCACACTGAAACAGTCGATTAAACCTGGCTTCGATCAATATTTTAGTGGATAACGCATGTTAGGTCTAGGTTAGGCCTGGGATTTTCACTGATCAGACCCATACTTTCGCATTCTTCACATACTTGTAAACGGATCCTGGGTTTTTTCTGGTTTGGATCACGTAGTAATGTGGTACCACACTGAAACAGTCGATTAAACCTGGTTTCGATCAATATTTTAGAGGATAACGCAAGTTAAGTCTGGGATTGGTCTGGGATTTGACATCATCAGACTCATACTTTCGCACACTTCACATACTCGTTGAACAGATCCTGGGTTATTTTCTGGTTTGGATCACATAGTAATGTGGTACCACACTGAAGCATTCGATTAAACCAGATTTCGATCAATATTTTAGAGTATAACTCACGTTAGGTCTAGGTTAGGCCTGGGATTTTCACTGATCAGACTCATACTTTCGCATTCTTCACATACTTGTTGAACTGATCCTCGGTTTTTTCTGGTTTGGATCACGTAGTAATGTGGTGCCACACTGAAACAGTCGACTAAACCTGGTCTCGATCAATATTTTAGAGAATAATTCATGTTAGGTCTAGGTTAGGTCTGGGATTTGCTCTCATCAGGCTCATTCTTTCGCATATTTCTCATACTTCATGGCTAGATCCTGGGCTATTTCTGGATTGGATCACGTAGTAAAGTGGTACCACACTGAAACATTCAATGAAACCTGGTCTGGATAAATATTTTTGAGGATAACGCATCTTAGGTCTGGGTTAGGTCTAAGATTTGCCCTCATCAGGCTCACAGTTTGGCGTTTTTCACATACTTGTTGAACAGATAATGGGTTTTTTCTGGTTTGGTTCACGTAGTAGTGTGATACCACACTGAAACAGTCGATTAAACCTGGCTTCGATCAATATTTTAGTGGATAACGCATGTTAGGTCTAGGTTAGCACTGGGATTTTCACTCATCAGGCTCATACTTTCGCATTCTTCACATACTTGTTAAACAGATCCTGGGTTTTTTCTGGTTTCGATCACGTACTAATGTGGGACCACACTGAAACAATCAATTAAACCAGGTCCTGATAAATATTTTAGAGGATAACGCATGTTAGGTCTGGCTTAGGACTAGGATTTGCCCTCATCAGGCTCATACTTTCGCATATTTCTCATACTTCATGGATAGATCCTGGGCTGTTTCTGGATTGTATCACGTAGTAATGCGGTACCACACTGAAACAGTCGGTTAAACCAGGTTTCGATCAATATTTTAGAGTATAACTCATGTTAGGTCTGGGTTAGGTCTAAGATTTGCCCTCATCAGGCTCACATTTTCGCGTTTTTCACATACTTCTTGAACAGCTCATGGGTTTTTTCTGGTTTGGGTCACGTAGTAGTGTGATACCACACTGAAACAGTCGATTAAACCTGGCTTCGATCAATATTTTAGTGGATAACGCATGTTAGGTCTAGGTTGGCACTGGGATTTTCACTCATGAGACTCATACTTTCGCATTCTTCACATACTTGTTGAACTGATCCTGGGTTTTTTCTGGTTTGGATCACGTAGTAATGCGGTACCACACTGAAACAGTCGATTAAACCTTGTTTCGATCAATATTTTAGAGGATAACGCATGTTAGGTCTAGGTTAGCCCTGGGATTTTCACTCATCAGACTCATACTTTCGCATTCTTCACATACTTGTTGAACTGATCCTCGGTTTTTTCTGGTTTGGATCACGTAGTAATGTGGTGCCACACTGAAACAGTCGACTAAACCTGGTCTCGATCAATATTTTAGAGTATAATTCATGTTAGGTCTAGGTTAGGTCTGGGATTTGCTCTCATCAGGCTCATTCTTTCGCATATTTCTCATACTTCATGGCCAGATCCTGGGCTATTTCTGGATTGGATCACGTAGTAAAGTGGTACCACACTGAAACATTCAATGAAACCTGGTCTGGATAAATATTTTAGAGGATAACGCATCTTAGGTCTGGGTTAGGTCTAAGATTTGCTCTCATCAGGCTCACAGTTTGGCGTTTTTCACATACTTGTTGAACAGATAATGTGTTTTTTCTGGTTTGGTCCACGTAGTAGTGTGATACCACACTGAAACAGTCGATTAAACCTGGCTTCGGTCAATATTTTAGTGGATAACGCATGTTAGGTCTAGGTTAGCACTGGGATTTTCACTCATCAGACTCATACTTTCGCATTCTTCACATACTTGTTGAACTGATCCTGGGTTTTTTCTGGTTTGGATCACGTAGTAATGTGGTACCACACTGAAACAGTAGATTAAACCTGGTTTCGATCAATATTTTAGAGGATAACGCATGTTAGGTCTAGGTTAGCCCTGGGATTTTCACTCATCAGACTCATACTTTCGCATTCTTCACATACTTGTTGAACTGATCCTCGGTTTTTTCTGGTTTGGATCACGTAGTAATGTGGTACCACACTGAAACAGTCGATTAAACCTGGTCTCGATCAATATTTTAGAGAATAATTCATGTTAGGTCTAGGTTAGGTCTGGGATTTGCTCTCATCAGGCTCATTCTTTCGCATATTTCTCAGACTTGATGGCAAGATCCTGGGTTATTTTCTGGTTTGGATCACATAGTAATGTGGTACCACACTGAAACAGTCGATTAAACCAGGTTTCGATCAATATTTTAGAGTATAACTCATGTTAGGTCTAGGTTAGGCCTGGGATTTTCACTGATCAGACTCATACTTTCGCATTCTTCACATACTTGTAAACGGATCCTGGGTTTTTTCTGGTTTGGATCACGTAGTAATGTGGTACCACACTGAAACAGTCGATTAAACCTGGTTTCGATCAATATTTCAGAGGATAACGCAAGTTAAGTCTGGGATTGGTCTGGGATTTGACATCATCTGACTCATACTTTCGCACACTTCACATACTCGTTGAACAGATCCTGGGTTATTTTCTGGTTTGGATCACATAGTAATGTGGTACCACACTGAAACATTCGATTAAACCTGGCTTCGATCAATATTTTAGTGGATAACGCATGTTAGGTCTAGGTTGGCACTGGGATTTTCACTCATGAGACTCATACTTTCGCATTCTTCACATACTTGTTGAACTGATCCTGGGTTTTTTCTGGTTTGGATCACGTAGTAATGCGGTACCACACTGAAACAGTCGATTAAACCTGGTTTCGATCAATATTTTAGAGGATAACGCATGTTAGGTCTAGGTTAGCCCTGGGATTTTCACTCATCAGACTCATACTTTCGCATTCTTCACATACTTGTTGAACTGATCCTCGGTTTTTTCTGGTTTGGATCACGTAGTAATGTGGTGCCACACTGAAACAGTCGACTAAACCTGGTCTCGATCAATATTTTAGAGTATAATTCATGTTAGGTCTAGGTTAGGTCTGGGATTTGCTCTCATCAGGCTCATTCTTTCGCATATTTCTCATACTTCATGGCTAGATCCTGGGCTATTTCTGGATTGGATCACGTAGTAAAGTGGTACCACACTGAAACATTCAATGAAACCTGGTCTGGATAAATATTTTAGAGGATAACGCATCTTAGGTCTGGGTTAGGTCTAAGATTTGCCCTCATCAGGCTCACAGTTTCGCGTTTTTCACATACTTGTTGAACAGATAATGTGTTTTTTCTGGTTTGGTTCACGTAGTAGTGTGATACCACACTGAAACAGTCGATTAAACCTGGCTTCGATCAATATTTTAGTGGATAACGCATGTTAGGTCTAGGTTAGCACTGGGATTTTCACTCATCAGACTCATACTTTCGCATTCTTCACATACTTGTAAACGGATCCTGGGTTTTTTCTGGTTTGGATCACGTAGTAATGTGGTACCACACTGAAACAGTCGATTAAACCTGGTTTCGATCAATATTTCAGAGGATAACGCAAGTTAAGACTGGGATTGGTCTGGGATTTGACATCATCAGACTCATACTTTCGCACACTTCACATACTCGTTGAACAGATCCTGGGTTATTTTCTGGTTTGGATCACATAGTAATGTGGTACCACACTGAAACATTCGATTAAACCAGATTTCGATTAATATTTTAGAGTATAACTCACGTTAGGTCTAGGTTAGGCCTGGGATTTTCACTGATCAGACACATACTTTCGCAATCTTCACATACTTGTTGAACGGATCCTGGGTTTTTTCTGGCTCGGATCACGTAGTAATGTGGTACCACACTGAAACGGTCAATTAAACCTGGTTTCGATAAATATTTTAGAGGATAACGCAAATTAGGTCTGGGATAGGTCTGGGATTTGACCTCATCAGACTCATACTTTCGCACACTTCAGATACTCGTTGAACAGATCCTGGGTTATTTTCTGGTTTGGATCACATACTAATGTGGTACCACATTGAAACAGTCGATTAAACCAGGTTTCGATCAATATTTTTGAAGATAACGCATGTTAGGTCTAGGTTAGGCCTGGGATTTTCACTGATCAGACTCATACTTTCGCATTCTTCACATACTTGTTGAACGGATCCTGGGTTTTTTCTGGTTTGGATCACGTAGTGATGTGGTACCACACTGAAACAGTCGATTAAACCTGGTTTCGATCAAAATTTTAGAGGATAACGCAAGTTAGGTCTGGGATAGGTCTGGGATTTGACCTCATCAGACTCATACTTTCGCACACTTCACATACTCCTTGAACAGATCCTGGATTATTTTCTGGTTTGGATCACATAGTAATGTGGAACCACACTGAAACAGTCGATTAAACCAGGTTTCGATCAATATTTTAGAGGATAACGCATGTTAGGTCTAGGTTAGGCCTGGAATTTTCAATCATCAGACTCATACTTTCGCATTCTTCAAATACTTGTTGAACGGATCCTGGGCTGTTTCTCGATTGTATCACGTAGTAATGTGGTACCACGCTGAAACAGTCAATTAAACCTGGTTTCGATCAATATTTTAGAGGATAACGCAAGTTAGGTCTGGGATAGGTCTAGGATTTGCCCTCATCAGGCTCTTACTGTCGCATATTTCTCATACTTCATGGCTAGATCCTGGGCTATTTCTGGATTGGATCCCGTAGTAAAGTGGTACCACACTGAAACATTCAATGAAACCTGGTCTGGATAAATATTTTAGAGGATAATGCATCTTAGGTCTGGGTTAGGTGTAAGATTTGCCCTTATCAGGCTCACAGTTTCGCGTTTTTCACATTCTTGATGAACAGATCCTGGGTTTTGTCTGGTTTAGATCACGAAGTAGTGTGGTACCACACTGAAACAGTCCATTAAACCTGGTTTCGCTCAATATTTTAGAGGATAACGCATGTTAGGTCTAGGTTAGGTCTGGGATTTGCTCTCATCAGGCTCATTCTTTCGCATATTTCTCATACTTGATGGCTAGATCCTGGGCTTTTTCTGGATTGCAACCCGTAGTAATGTAGTACCACACTGAAACAGTCAATGAAACCTGGTTTCCATCACTATTTTAGAGGACAACGCAAGTTAGGTGTAGGTAAGGCCTGAGATTTTCACTGATCAGACTCATACTTTCGCATTCTTCACATACTTGTTGAACGGATCCTGGGTTTTTTCTGGTTTGGGACACGTAGTAATGTGGTACCACACTGACACAGTCGATTAAACCTGGTTTCGATCAATATTTTAGAGGATAACGCAAGCTAGGTCTAGGTTAGGCCTGGGATTTTCACTGATCAGACTCATACTTTCGCATTCTTCACATACTTGTTGAACTGATCCTGGGTTTTTTCTGGTTTGCATCACGTAGTAATGTGGTACCACACTGAAACAGTCGATTAAACCAGGTTTCGATCAATATTTTAGAGTATAACTCATGTTAGGTCTAGGTTAGGCCTGGGATTTTCACTGATCAGACTCATACTTTCGCATTCTTCACATACTTGTTGAACAGATCCTGGGTTTTTTCTGGTTTGGATCACGTAGTAGTGTGGTACCACACTGAAACAGTCGATTAAACCTGGTGTCGATCAAAATTTTAGAGGATAACGCAAGTTAGGTCTGGGATAGGTCTGGGATTTGACCTCATCAGACACATACTTTCGCACACTTCACATACTCCTTGAACAGATCCTGGGTTATTTTCTGGTTTGGATCACATAGTAATGCGGTACCACACTGAAACAGTCGATTAAACCAGGTTTCGATCAATATTTTAGAGTATAACTCATGTTAGGTCTAGGTTAGGCCTGGGATTTTCACTCATCAGACTCATACTTTCGCATTCTTCACATACTTGTTGAACAGATCCTGGGTTTTTTCTGGTTTGGATCACGTAGTAATGTGGTACCATACTGAAACAGTCGATTAAACCTGGTTTCCATCAATATCTTAGAGGACAACGCAAGTTAGGTCTGGGATATGTCTGGGATTTGCCCTCATCAGGCTCATACTTTCGCGTTTTTCACATACTTGTTGAACAGATCCTGGGTTTTTTCTGGTTTGGATCACGTAGTAGTGTGGTACCACACTGAAACAGTCGATTAAACCTGGTTTCGATCAAAATTTTAGAGGATAACGCAAGTTAGGTCTGGGATAGGTCTGGGAGTTGACCTCATCAGACTCATACTTTCGCACACTTGACATACTCCTTGAACAGATCCTGGGTTATTTTCTGGTTTGGATCACTTAGTAATGCGGTACCACACTGAAACAGTCGGTTAAACCAGGTTTCGATCAATATTTTAGAGTATAACTCATGTTAGGTCTAGGTTAGGCCTGGGATTTTCACTCATCAGACTCATACTTTCGCATTCTTCACATACTTGTTGAACGGATCCTGGGTTTTTTCTGGTTTGGATCACGTAGTAATGTGGTACCACACTGAAACAGTCGATTAAACCTGGTTTCGATCAAAATTTTAGAGGATAACGCAAGTTAGGTCTGGGATAGGTCTGGGATTTGACCTCATCAGACTCATAATTTCGCACACTTCACATACTCCTTGAACAGATCCTGGGTTATTTTCTGGCTTGGATCACATAGTAATGTGGTACCACACTGAAACGGTCGATTAAACCAGGTTTCGATCAATATTTTAGAGGACAACGCGTGTTAGGTCTAGGTTAGGCCTGGGATTTTCACTCATCAGACTCATACTTTCGCACACTTCACATACTCCTTGAACAGATCCTGGGTTATTTTCTGGTTTGGATCACATAGTAATGTGGGACCACACTGAAACAGTCAATTAAACCTGGTTTCGATCAATATTTTAGAGAATAATTCATGTTAGGTCTAGGTTAGGTCTGGGATTTGCTCTCATCAGGCTCATTCTTTCGCATATCTCTCATACTTGACGGCTAGATCCTGGGCTTTTTCTGGATTGCATCACGTAGTAATGAAGTACAACACTGAAACAGTCAATTAAACCTGGTTTCCATCAATATCTTAGAGGACAACGCAAGTTAGGTCTGGGATATGTCTGGGATTTGCCCTCATCAGGCTCATACTTTCGCACACTTCACATACTCCTTGAACAGATCCTGGGTTATTTTCTGGTTTGGAACACGTAGTAACGTGGTACCACACTGAAACAGTCGATTAAACCTGGTTTCGATCAATATTTTAGAGAATAATTCATGTTAGGTCTAGGTTAGGTCTGGGATTTGCTCTCATCAGGCCCTTTCTTTCGCATATTTCTCATACATGTTGAACAGATCCTGGGCTGTTTCTGGATTGTATCACGTAGTAATGTGGTACCACGCTGAAACAGGCAATTAAACCTGGTTTCCATCAATATCTCAGAGGACAACGCAAGTTAGGTCTGGGATATGTCTGGGATTTGCCCTCATCAGGCTCATACTTTCGCATATTTCTCATACTTCATGGCTAGATCCTGGGCTATCTCTGGATTGGATCACGTAGTAATGTGGGACCACACTGAAACAGTCAATTAAACCTGGTTTCACTCAATATTTTAGAGAATAATTCATGTTAGGTCTAGGTTAGGTCTGGGATTTGCTCTCATCAGGCTCATTCTTTCGCATATCTCTCATACTTGACGGCTAGATCCTGGGCTTTTTCTGGATTGCATCACGTAGTAATGAAGTACAACACTGAAACAGTCAATTAAACCTGGTTTCCATCAATATCTTAGAGGACAACGCAAGTTACGTCTGGGATATGTCTGGGATTTGCCCTCATCAGGCTCATACTTTCGCGTTTTTCACATACTTGTTAAACAGATCCTGGGTTTTTTCTGGTTTGGATCACGTAGTAGTGTGGTACCACACTGAAACAGTCGATTAAACCTGGTTTGGATCAATATCTTAGGGGATAACGCATGTTAGGTCTAGGTTAGGTCTGGGATTTTCACTCATCAGACTCATACTTTCGCATTCTTCACATACTTGTTGAACGGATCCTGGGTTTTTTCTGGTTTGGATCACGTAGTAATGTGGTACCACACTGAAACATTCAATGAAACCTGGTCTCGATAAATATTTTGGAGGATAACGCATCTTAGGTCTGGGTTAGGTCTAAGATTTGCCCTCATCAGGCTCAGAGTTTCGCGTTTTTCACATTCTTGTTGAACAGATCCTGGGTTTTGTCTGGTTCGGATCACGAAGTAGTGTGGTACCACACTGAAACAATCCATTAAACCTGGTTTCGCTCAATATTTTAGAGGATAACGCATGTTAGGCCTAGGTTAGGTCTTGGATTTGCTCTCATCAGGCTCATTCTTTCGCATATTTCTCATACTTGATGGCTAGATCCTGGGCTTTTTCTGGTTTGGATCACGTAGTAATGTGATACCACACTGAAACAGTCGATTAAACCTGGTTTCGATCAATATTTTAGAGGATAACACAAGTTAGGTCTTGGATAGGTCTGGGATTTGCCCCCATCAGACTCATACTTTCGCACACTGCACATACTCGTTGAACAGATCCTGGGTTATTTTCTGGTTTGGATAACATAGTAATGCGGTACCACACTGAAACAGTCGATTAAACCTGGTTTCGATCAATATTTTAGAGTATAACTCATGTTAGGTCTAGGTTAGGCCTGGGATTTTCACTCATCAGACTCATACTCTCGCATTCTTCACATACTTGTTGGACGGATCCTGGGTTTTTTCTGGTTTGGATCACGTAGTAGTGTGGTACCACACTGAAACAGTCGATTAAACCTGGTTTCGATCAAAATTTTAGAGGATAACGCAAGTTAGGTCTGGGATAGGTCTGGGATTTGATCTCATCAGACACATTCTTTCGCACACTTCACATACTCCTTGAACAGATCCTGGGTTATTTTCTGGTTTGGATCACATAGTAATGCGGTACCACACTGAAACAGTCGATTAAACCAGGTTTCGATCAATATTTTAGAGTATAACTCATGTTAGGTCTAGGTTAGGCCTGGGATTTTCACTCATCAGACTCATACTTTCGCATTCTTCACATACTTGTTGAACAGATCCTGGGTTTTTTCTGGTTTGGATCACGTAGTAATGTGGTACCACACTGAAACAGTCGATTAAACCTGGTTTCCATCAATATCTTAGAGGACAACGCAAGTTAGGTCTGGGATATGTCTGGGATTTGCCCTCATCAGGCTCATACTTTCGCGTTTTTCACATACTTGTTGAACAGATCCTGGGTTTTTTCTGGTTTGGATCACGTAGTAGTGTGGTACCACACTGAAACAGTCGATTAAACCTGGTTTCGATCAAAATTTTAGAGGATAACGCAAGTTAGGTCTGGGATAGTTCTGGGATTTGACCTCATCAGACTCATACTTTCGCACACTTCACATACTCCTTGAACAGATCCTGGGTTATTTTCTGGTTTGGATCACATAGTAATGCGGTACCACACTGAAACAGTCGGTTAAACCAGGTTTCGATCAATATTTTAGAGTATAACTCATGTTAGGTCTAGGTTAGGCCTGGGATTTTCACTCATCAGACTCATACTTTCGCATTCTTCACATACTTGTTGAACGGATCCTGGGTTTTTTCTGGTTTGGATCACGTAGTAATGTGGGACCACACTGAAACAGTCAATTAAACCTGGTTTCGATCAATATTTTAGAGAATAATTCATGTTAGGTCTAGGTTAGGTCTGGGATTTGCTCTCATCAGGCTCATTCTTTCGCATATTTCTCATACTTGACGGCTAGATCCTGGGCTTTTTCTGGTTTGCATCACGTAGTAATGAAGTACAATACTGAAACAGTCAATTAAACCTGGTTTCCATCAATATCTTAGAGGAAAACGCAAGTTAGGTCTGGGATATGTCTGGGATTTGCCCTCATCAGGCTCATACTTTCGCACACTTCACATACTCCTTGAACAGATCCTGGGTTATTTTCTGGTTTGGAACACGTAGTAATGTGGTACCACACTGAAACAGTCGATTAAACCTGGTTTCGATCAATATTTTAGAGAATAATTCATGTTAGGTCTAGGTTAGGTCTGGGATTTGCTCTCATCAGGCCCTTTCTTTCGCATATTTCTCATACATGTTGAACAGATCCTGGGCTGTTTCTGGATTGTATCACGTAGTAATGTGGTACCACGCTGAAACAGGCAATTAAACCTGGTTTCGATCAATATTTTAGAGGATAACGCAAGTTAGGTCTGGGATAGGTCTAGGATTTGCCCTCATCAGGCTCTTACTTTCGCATATTTCTCATACTTCATGGCTAGATCCTGGGCTATCTCTGGATTGGATCACGTAGTAATGTGGGACCACACTGAAACAGTCAATTAAACCTGGTTTCACTCAATATTTTAGAGAATAATTCATGTTAGGTCTACGTTTGGTCTGGTATTTGCTCTCATCAGGCTCATTCTTTCGCATATTTCTCATACTTGATGGCTAGATCCTGGGCTTTCTCTGGATTGCATCACGTAGTAATGAAGTACAACACTGAAACAGTCAATTAAACCTGGTTTCCATCAATATCTTAGAGGACAACGCAAGTTAGGTCTGGGATATGTCTGGGATTTGCCCTCATCAGGCTCATACTTTCGCGTTTTTCACATACTTGTTAAACAGATCCTGGGTTTTTTCTGGTTTGGATCACGTAGTAGTGTGGTACCACACTGAAACAGTCCATTAAACCTGGTTTGGATCAATATTTTAGGGGATAACGCATGTTAGGTCTAGGTTAGGTCTGGGATTTTCACTCATCAGACTCATACTTTCGCATTCTTCACATACTTGTTGAACGGATCCTGGGTTTTTTCTGGTTTGGATCACGTAGTAATGTGGTGCCACACTGAAACAGTCGATTAAACCTGGTTTCGATCAAAATTTTAGAGGATAACGCAAGTTAGGTCTGGGATAGGTCTGGGATTTGACCTCATCAGACTCATACCTTCGCACACTTCACATACTCCTTGAACAGATCCTGGGTTATTTTCTGGTTTGGATCACATAGTAATGTGGTACCACACTGAAACAGTCGATTAAACCAGGTTTCGATCAATATTTTAGAGGATAACGCGAGTTAGGTCTAGGTTAGGCCTGGGATTTTCACTCATCAGACTCATACTTTCGCACACTTCACATTCTCCTTGAACAGATCCTGGGTTATTTTCTAGTTTGGATCACGTAGTAATGTGGTACCACACTGAAACAGTCGATTAAACCTGGTTTCGACCAATACTTTAGAGAATAATTCACGTTAGGTCTAGGTTAGGTCTGGGATTTGCTCTCATCAGGCCCTTTCTTTCGCATATTTCTCATACATGTTGAGCAGATCCTGGGCTGTTTCTGGATTGTATCACGTAGTAATGTGGTACCACGCTCAATCAGGCAATTAAACCTGGTTTCGATCAATATTTTAGAGGATAACGCAAGTTAGGTCTGGGATAGGTCTAGGATTTGCCCTCATCAGGCTCCTACTTTCGCATATTTCTCATACTTCGTGGCTAGATCCTGGGCTATCTCTGGATTGGATCACGTAGTAAAGTGGTACCACACTGAAACATTCAATGAAACCTGGTCTGGATAAATATTTTAGAGGATAACGCATCTTAGGTCTGGGTTAGGTCTAAGATTTGCCCTCATCAGGCTGAGAGTTTCGCGTTTTTCACATTCTTGTTGAACACATCCTGGGTTTTGTCTGGTTCGGATCACGAACTAGTGTGGTACCACACTGAAACAATCCATTAAACCTGGTTTCGCTCAATATTTTAGAGGATAACGCATGTTAGGCCTAGGTTAGGTCTTGGATTTGTTCTCATCAGGCTCATTCTTTCGCATATTTCTCATACTTGATGGCTAGATCCTGGGCTTTTTCTGGTTTGGATCACGTAGTAATGTGGTACCACACTGAAACAGTCGATTAAACCTGGTTTCGATCAAAATTTTAGAGGATAACGCAAGTTAGGTCTGGGATAGGTCTGGGATTTGACCTCATCAGACTCATACTTTCGCACACTTCACATACTCCTTGAACAGATCCTGGGTTATATTCTGGTTTGGATCACATAGTAATGTGGAACCACACTGAAACAGTCGATTAAACCAGGTTTCGATCAATATTATAGAGGATAACGCATGTTAGGTCTAGGTTAGGCCTGGGATTTTCACTCATCAGACTCATACTTTCGCATTCTTCAAATACTTGTTGAACGGATCCTGGGCTGTTTCTCGATTGTATCACGTAGTAATGTGGTACCACGCTGAAACAGTCAATTAAACCTGGTTTCGATCAATATTTTAGAGGATAACGCAAGTTAGGTCTGGGATAGGTCTAGGATTTGCCCTCATCAGGCTCTTACTGTCGCATATTTCTCATACTTCATGGCTAGATCCTGGGCTATTTCTGAATTGGATCACGTAGTAAAGTGGTACCACACTGAAACATTCAATGAAACCTGGTCTGGATAAATATTTTAGAGGATAATGCATCTTAGGTCTGGGTTCGGTGTAAGATTTGCCCTTATCAGGCTCACAGTTTCGCATTTTTCACATTCTTGATGAACAGATCCTGGGTTTTGTCTGGTTTAGATCACGAAGTGGTGTGGTACCACACTGAAACAGTCCATTAAACCTGGTTTCGCTCAATATTTTAGAGGATAACGCATGTTAGGTCTAGGTTAGGTCTGGGATTTGCTCCATCAGGCTCATTCTTTCGCATATTTCTCATACTTGATGGCTAGATCCTGGGCTTTTTCTGGATTGCGTCACGTAGTAATGTAGTACCACACTGAAACAGTCAATGAAACCTGGTTTCCATCACTATTTTAGAGGACAACGCAAGTTAGGTGTAGGTAAGGCCTGAGATTTTCACTGATCAGTCGCATACTTTCGCATTCTTCACATACTTGTTGAACGGATCCTGGGTTTTATCTGGTTTGGATCACGTAGTAATGAGGTACCACACTGAAACGGTCAATTAAACCTGGTTTCGATCAATATTTGAGAGGATAACGCAAGTTAGGTCTGGGATAGGTCTGGGATTTGCCCTCATCAGGCTCATACTTTCTCGTTTTTCACATACTTGTTGAACAGATCATGGGTTTTTTCTGGTTTGGGTCACGTAGTAATGTGGTACCACACTGAAACAGTCGATTAAACCTGGTTTCGATCAATATTTTAGACCATAACGCATGTTAGGTCTAGCTTAGGCCTGGGATTTTCACTGATCAGACTCATACTTTCGCATTCTTCACATACTTGTTGAACTGATCCTGGGTTTTTTTCTCGTTTGGATCACGTAGTAATGTGGTACCACACTGAAACAGTCGATTAAACCTGGTTTCGATCAATATTTCAGAGGATAACGCATGTTAGGTCTAGGTTAGCCCTGGGATTTTCACTCATCAGACTCATACTTTCGCATTCTTCACATACTTGTTGAACGGATCCTGGGTTTTTTCTGGTTTGGATCACGTAGTAATGTGGGACCACACTGAAACAGTCAATTAAACCTGGTTTCGATCAATATTTTAGAGAATAATTCATGTTAGGTCTAGGTTAGGTCTGGGATTTGCTCTCATCAGGCTCATTCTTTCGCATATTTCTCATACTTGATGGCTAGATCCTGGGCTTTTTCTGTATTGCATCACGTAGTAATGAAGTACAACACTGAAACAGTCAATTAAACCTGGTTTCCATCAATATCTTAGAGGACAGCGCAAGTTAGGTCTGGGATATGTCTGGGATTTGCCCTCATCAGGCTCATACTTTCGCATATTTCTCATACTTCATGGCTAGATCCTGGGCTATTTCTGGATTGGATCACGTAGTAAAGTGGTACCACACTGAAACATTCAATGAAACCTGGTCTGGATAAATATTTTAGAGGATAACGCATCTTAGGTCTGGGTTAGGTCTAAGGTTTGCCCTCATCAGGCTCACAGTTTCGCGTTTTTCACATTCTTGTTGAACAGATCCTGGGTTTTGTCTGGTTTGGATCACGTAGGAATGAGGTACCACACTGAAACGGTCAATTAATCCTAGTTTCGATCAATATTTTAGAGGATAACGCAAGTTAGGTCTGGGATAGGTCTGGGATTTGCCCTCATCAGGCTCATACTTTCGCGTTTTTCACATACTTGTTGAAAAGATCATGGGTTTTTTCTGGTTTGGGTCACGTAGTAGTGTGATACCACACTGAAACAGTCGATTAAACCTGGTTTCGATCAATATTTTAGAGGATAACGCATGTTAGGTCTAGGTTAGCCCTGGGATTTTCACTCATCAGGCTCATTCTTTCGCATATTTCTCATACTTGATGGCTAGATCCTGGGCTTTTTCTGGATTGCACCACGTAGTAATGTAGTACAACACTGAAACAGTCAATGAAACCTGGTTTCCATCACTATCTTAGAGGACAACGCAAGTTAGGTCTAGGTAAGGCCTGAGATTTTCACTGATCTGACTCATACTTTCGCATTCTTCAAATACTTGTTGAACGGATCCTGGGCTGTTTCTCGATTGTATCACGTGGTAATGTGGTACCACACTGAAACAGTCGATTAAACCAGGTTTGGATCAATATTTTTGAGGATAACGCATGTTAGGTCTAGGTTAGGCCTGGGATTTTCACTCATCAGACTCATACTTTCGCATTCTTCACATACTTGTTGAACGGATCCTGGGTTTTTTCTGGTTTAGATCACGAAGTAATGTGGGACCACACTGAAACAGACAATTAAACCTGGTTTCGCTCAATATTTTAGAGGATAACGCATGTTAGGTCTAGGTTAGGTCTGGGATTTGCTCTCATCAGGCTCATTCTTTCGCATATTTCTCATACTTCATGGCTAAATCCTGGGCTGTTTCAGGATTGTATCACGTAGTAATGTGGTACCACACTGAAACATTCAGTTAAACCTGGTCTTGATAAATATTTTTGGGGATAACGCATGTTAGGTCTGGGTTAGGTCTAGGATTTGCCGTCATCAGGCTCAATCTTTCGCATTCTTCACATACTTGTTGAACGGATCCTGGGTTTTTTGTGGTTTGGATCACGTAGTAATGTGGGACCACACTGAAACAATCAATTACACCTGGTCTTGATAAATATTTTAGAGGATAACGCATGTTAGGTCTGGGTTAGGTCTAGGATTTGCTCTCGTCAGGCTCATACTTTCGCATATTTCTCATACCTCAATGCTAGATCCTGGGCTATTTCTGGATTGGATCACGTAGTAATGTGGTACCACACTGAAACAGTCAATTAAACCTGGTTTCGATCAATATTTTAGAGGATAACGCAAGTTAGGTCTGGGATCGGTCTGGGATTTGCCCTCATCAGGCTCATAATGTCGCGTTTTTCACATACTGGTTGAACAGATCCTGGGTTTTTTGCTGGTTTGGATCACGTAGTAGTGTGGTACCACACTGAAACTGTCCATTAAACCTGGTTTCGATCAATATTTTTGAGGATAACGCATGTTAGGTCTAGGTTAGGCCGAGGATTTTCACTCATCAGACTCATACTTTCGCATTCTTCACATACTTGTTGAACGGATCCTGGGGTTTTACTGGTTTGGATCACGTAATAATGTGGTACCACACTGAAACAGTCAATTAAACCTGGTTTCGATCAATATTTTAGAGAATAATCCATGTTAGGTCTAGCTAAGGTCTGGGATTTGCTCTCATCAGGCTCATTCTTTCGCATATTTCTCATACTTGATGGCTAGATCCTGGGGTTTCTGGATTGCATCACGTAGTAATGAAGTACAACACTGAAACAGTCAATTAAACACAGTTTCCATCAATATTTTAGAGGACAACCCATGTTAGGTCTAGGTTAGGCCTGGGATTTGCCCTCATCAGGGTCATACTTTCGCAGTTTTAACATACATGTTGACCTGATCGAGGGTTTTTTCTGCTTTGGATCACGTAGTAAAGTGGTATCACACTGAAGCTGCCCATTAAACCTGGTTTGGATCAATATTTTAGAGGATAACGCATGTTAGGTTTGGGTTAGGTCTAGGATTTGCCCTCGTCAGGCTCATTCTTTCGCATATTTCTCATACTTCATGGCTAGATCCTGGGCTGTTTCAGGATTGTATCACGTAGTAACGTGGTACCACGCTGAAACAGTCAATTAAACCTGGTTTCGATCAATATTTTAGAGGATAACGCAAGTTAGGTCTGGGATAGTTGTGGGATTCGCCCTCATCAGGCTCATACTTTCGCGTTTTTCACATACTTGTTGAAATGATCCTGGGTTTTTTCTGGTTTGGTTCACGTAGTAATGTGGTACCACACTGAAACAGTCCATTAAACCTGGTTTCGCTCAATATATTAAAAGATAACGCATGTTAGGTCTAGGTTAGGCCTGGGATTTGCCCTCATCAGGGTCATACTTTCGCAGTTTTAACATGCATGTTGACCTGATCGAGGGTTTTTTCTGCTTTGGAGCACGTAGTAACGTGGTACCACACTAAAACAGTCAATTAAACCTGGTTTCGATCAATATTTTAGAGGATAACGCAAGTTAGGTCTTGGATAGGTCTAGGATTTGCCCTCATCAGGCTCATTCTTTCGCATATTTCTCATACTTGATGGCTAGATCCTGGGCTTTTTCTGGATTGCATCACGTA
The DNA here is from genome assembly GCF_051014445.1 of Colletes latitarsis. Taxonomy (NCBI): domain Eukaryota; kingdom Metazoa; phylum Arthropoda; class Insecta; order Hymenoptera; family Colletidae; genus Colletes; species Colletes latitarsis. Next base: position 1,312,169 of record NC_135142.1, read on the forward strand.
GTATTGTGGTACGACACTGAAACAGTCGATTAAACCAGGTTTCGATCAATATTTTTGAGGATAACGCATGTTAGGTCATCGCTAGGCCTGGGATTTTCACTCATCAGACTCATACTTTCGCATTCTTCACATACTTGTTGAACGGATCTTGGGTTTTTTCTGGATTGCATCACGTAGTATTGTGGTACGACACTGAAACAGTCGATTAAACCAGGTTTCGATCAATATTTTTGAGGATAACGCATGTTAGGTCTACGCTAGGCCTGGGATTTTCACTCATCAGACTCATACTTTCGCATTCTTCACATACTTGTTGAACGGATCTTGGGTTTTTTCTGGTTTGGATCACATAGTAATGTGGTACCACACTGAAACAGTCCATTAAACCTGGTTTGGACCAATATTTTAGGGGATAACGCATGTTAGGTCTAGGTTAGGTCTGGGATTTTCACTCATCAGACTCATACTTTCGCATTCTTCACATACTTGTTGAACGGATCCTGGGTTTTTTCTGGTTTGGATCACGTAGTAATGTGGTACCACTCTGAAACAGTCGATTAAACCTGGTTTCGATCAAAATTTTTGAGGATAACGCAAGTTAGGTCTGGGATAGGTCTGGGATTTGACCTCATCAGACTCATACTTTCGCACTCTTCACATACTCCTTGAACAGATCCTGGGTTATTTTCTGGTTTGGATCACATAGTAATGTGGTACCACACTGAAACAGTCGATTAGACCAGGTTTCGATCAATATTTTAGAGGATAACGCGTGTTAGGTCTAGGTTAGGCCTGGGATTTTCACACATCAGACTCATACTTTCGCATTCATCACATACTTGTTGAACGGATCCTGGGTTTTTTCTGGTTTGGATCACGTAGTAATGTGGGACCACACTGAAACAGTCAATTAAACCTGGTTTCGATCAATATTTTAGAGAGTAATTCATGTTAGGTCTAGGTTAGGTCTGGGATTTGCTCTCATCAGGCTCTTTCTTTCGCATATTTCTCATACATGTTGAACAGATCCTGGGCTGTTTCTGGATTGTATCACGTAGTAATGTGGTACCACACTGAAACAGGCAATTAAACCTGGTTTCGATCAATATTTTAGAGGATAACGCAAGTTAGTTCTGGGATAGGTCTAGGATTTGCCCTCATCAGGCTCTTACTTTCGCATATTTCTCATACTTCATGGCTAGATCCTGGGCTATTTCTGGATTGGATCACGTAGTAAAGTGGTACCACACTGAAACATTCAATGAAACCTGGTCTGGATAAATATTTTAGAGGATAACGCATCTTAGGTCTGGGTTAGGTCTAAGATTTGCCCTCATCAGGCTCACAGTTTCGCGTTTTTCACATTCTTGTTGAACAGATCCTGGGTTTTGTCTGGTTTGGATCACGAAGTAGTGTGGTACCACACTGAAACAGTCCATTAAACCTGGTTTCGCTCAATATTTTAGAGGATAACGCATGTTAGGCCTAGGTTAGGTCTGGGATTTGCTCTCATCAGGCTCATTCTTTCGCATATTTCTCATACTTGATGGCTAGATCCTGGGCTTTCTCTGGATTGCATCACGTAGTAATGTAGTACCACACTGAAGCAGTCAGTGAAACCTGGTTTCCATCACTATTTTAGAGGACAACGCAAGTTAGGTCTAGGTTAGGCCTGAGATTTTCAATGATCAGAGTCATACTTTCGCATTCTTCACATACTTGTTGAACGGATCCTGGGTTTTTTCTGGTTTGGATCACGTAGTAATGTGGTACCACACTGAAACAGTCGATTAAACCTGGTTTCGATCAATATTTTAGAGAATAATTTATGTTAGGTCTAGGTTAGGTCTGGGATTTGCTCTCATCAGGATCATTCTTTCGCATGTTTCTCATACTTGATGGCTAGATCCTGGGCTTTTTCTGGATTGCATCACGTAGTAATGAAGTACAACACTGAAACAGTCAATTAAACCTGGTTTCGATCAATATTTTAGAGAATAATTCATGTTAGGTCTAGGTTAGGTCTGGGATTTGCTCTCATCAGGCTCACAGTTTCGCGTTTTTCACATTCTTGTTGAACAGATCCTGGGTTTTGTCTGGTTTGCATCACGAAGTAGTGTGATACCACACTGAAACAGTCGATTAAACCTGGTTTCGATGAATATTTTAGAGGATAACGCATGTTAGGTCTAGGTTAGGCCTGGGATTTTCACTCATCAGGCTCATACTTTCGCATTCTTCACATACTTGTTGAACGGATCATGGGTTTTTTCTGGTTTGGATCACGACGTAACGTGGGACCACACTGAAACAGTCAATTAAACCTGGTTTCGATCAATATTTTAGAGAATAATTCATGTTAGGTCTGGGTTAGGTCTAGGATTTGCCCTCATCAGGCTCACGGTTTCGCGTTTTTCACATACTTGTTGAACAGATCCTGGGCTTTTTCTGGATTGCATCACGTAGTAATGAAGTACAACACTGAAACACTCAATTAAACCTGGTTTCCATCAATATTATTGAGGATAACGCATGTTAGGTCTAGGTTAGGCCTGGGATTTTCACTCATCAGACTCATACTTTCGCATTCTTCACATACTTGTTGAACGGATCTTGGGTTTTTTCTGGTTTGGATCACATAGTAATGTGGTACCACACTGAAACAGTCCATTAAACCTGGTTTGGACCAATATTTTAGGGGATAACGCATGTTAGGTCTAGGTTAGGTCTGGGATTTTCACTCATCAGACTCATACTTTCGCATTCTTCACATACTTGTTGAACGGATCCTGGGTTTTTTCTGGTTTGGATCACGTAGTAATGTGGTACCACTCTGAAACAGTCGATTAAACCTGGTTTCGATCAAAATTTTTGAGGATAACGCAAGTTAGGTCTGGGATAGGTCTGGGATTTGACCTCATCAGACTCATACTTTCGCACTCTTCACATACTCCTTGAACAGATCCTGGGTTATTTTCTGGTTTGGATCACATAGTAATGTGGTACCACACTGAAACAGTCGATTAGACCAGGTTTCGATCAATATTTTAGAGGATAACGCGTGTTAGGTCTAGGTTAGGCCTGGGATTTTCACACATCAGACTCATACTTTCGCATTCATCACATACTTGTTGAACGGATCCTGGGTTTTTTCTGGTTTGGATCACGTAGTAATGTGGGACCACACTGAAACAGTCAATTAAACCTGGTTTCGATCAATATTTTAGAGAGTAATTCATGTTAGGTCTAGGTTAGGTCTGGGATTTGCTCTCATCAGGCTCTTTCTTTCGCATATTTCTCATACATGTTGAACAGATCCTGGGCTGTTTCTGGATTGTATCACGTAGTAATGTGGTACCACACTGAAACAGGCAATTAAACCTGGTTTCGATCAATATTTTAGAGGATAACGCAAGTTAGTTCTGGGATAGGTCTAGGATTTGCCCTCATCAGGCTCTTACTTTCGCATATTTCTCATACTTCATGGCTAGATCCTGGGCTATTTCTGGATTGGATCACGTAGTAAAGTGGTACCACACTGAAACATTCAATGAAACCTGGTCTGGATAAATATTTTAGAGGATAACGCATCTTAGGTCTGGGTTAGGTCTAAGATTTGCCCTCATCAGGCTCACAGTTTCGCGTTTTTCACATTCTTGTTGAACAGATCCTGGGTTTTGTCTGGTTTGGATCACGAAGTAGTGTGGTACCACACTGAAACAGTCCATTAAACCTGGTTTCGCTCAATATTTTAGAGGATAACGCATGTTAGGCCTAGGTTAGGTCTGGGATTTGCTCTCATCAGGCTCATTCTTTCGCATATTTCTCATACTTGATGGCTAGATCCTGGGCTTTCTCTGGATTGCATCACGTAGTAATGTAGTACCACACTGAAGCAGTCAGTGAAACCTGGTTTCCATCACTATTTTAGAGGACAACGCAAGTTAGGTCTAGGTTAGGCCTGAGATTTTCAATGATCAGAGTCATACTTTCGCATTCTTCACATACTTGTTGAACGGATCCTGGGTTTTTTCTGGTTTGGATCACGTAGTAATGTGGTACCACACTGAAACAGTCGATTAAACCTGGTTTCGATCAATATTTTAGAGAATAATTTATGTTAGGTCTAGGTTAGGTCTGGGATTTGCTCTCATCAGGATCATTCTTTCGCATGTTTCTCATACTTGATGGCTAGATCCTGGGCTTTTTCTGGATTGCATCACGTAGTAATGAAGTACAACACTGAAACAGTCAATTAAACCTGGTTTCGATCAATATTTTAGAGAATAATTCATGTTAGGTCTAGGTTAGGTCTGGGATTTGCTCTCATCAGGCTCACAGTTTCGCGTTTTTCACATTCTTGTTGAACAGATCCTGGGTTTTGTCTGGTTTGCATCACGAAGTAGTGTGATACCACACTGAAACAGTCGATTAAACCTGGTTTCGATGAATATTTTAGAGGATAACGCATGTTAGGTCTAGGTTAGGCCTGGGATTTTCACTCATCAGGCTCATACTTTCGCATTCTTCACATACTTGTTGAACGGATCATGGGTTTTTTCTGGTTTGGATCACGACGTAACGTGGGACCACACTGAAACAGTCAATTAAACCTGGTTTCGATCAATATTTTAGAGAATAATTCATGTTAGGTCTGGGTTAGGTCTAGGATTTGCCCTCATCAGGCTCACGGTTTCGCGTTTTTCACATACTTGTTGAACAGATCCTGGGCTTTTTCTGGATTGCATCACGTAGTAATGAAGTACAACACTGAAACACTCAATTAAACCTGGTTTCCATCAATATTATTGAGGATAACGCATGTTAGGTCTAGGTTAGGCCTGGGATTTTCACTCATCAGACTCATACTTTCGCATTCTTCACATACTTGTTGAACGGATTTTGGGTTTTTTCTGGTGTGGATCACGTAGAAGCGTGGTACCACACTGAAACAGTCCATTAAACCTGGTTTGGATCAATATTTTAGAGGATAACGCATGTTAGGTCTAGGTTAGGTCTGGGATTTTCACTCATGAGACTCATACTTTCGCATACTTCACATACTTGTTGAACGGATCCTGGGCTATTTCTGGATTGGATCACGTAGTAATGTGGTACCACACTGAAACAGTCAATTAAACCTGGTTTTGATCAATATTTTAGAGAATAATTCATGTTAGGTCTAGGTTAGGTCTGGGATTTGCTCTCATCGGGCTCATTCTTTCGCATATTTCTCATACTTGACGGCTAGATCCTGGGCTTTTTCTGGATTGCATCACGTAGTAATGATGTACAACACTGAAACAGTCAATTAAACCTGGTTTCGATCAATATTTTAGAGAATAATTCATGTTAGGTCTAGGTTAGGTCTGGGATTTGCACTCATCAGGGTCATACTTTCGCAGTTTTAACATACATGTGGACCTGATCGAGGGTTTTTTCAGCTTTGGATCACGTAGTAAAGTGGTACCACACTGAAACAGTCCATTAAACCTGGTTTGGATCAATATTTTTGAGGATAACGCATGTTAGGTCTAGGTTTGGCCGGGGTTTTCACTCATCAGGCTCATACTTTCGCATATTTCTCATACTTCATGGCTAGATCCTGGGCTGTTTCTGGATTGTATCACATAGTAATGTGGTACCACGCTGAAACAGTCGATTAAACCTGGTTTCGATCAATATTTTAGAGGATAACGCAAGTTAAGTCTGGGATAGGTCCGGGATTTGACCTCATCAGACTCATACTTTCGCGTTTTTCACATACTTGTTGAACAGATCCTCGGTTTTTTCTGGTTTGGATCACGTAGTAGTGTGGTACCACACTGAAACAGTCCATTAAACCTGGTTGCGATCAATATTTTAGAGGATAACGCATGTTAGGTCTGGGTTAGGTCTAGGATTTGCCCTCATCAGGCTCATACTTTCGCATATTTCTCATACTTGATGGCTAGATCCTGGGCTGTTTCTACATTGTATCACGTAGTAATGTGGTACCACGCTGAAACAGTCAATTAAACCTGGTTTCGATCAATATTTTAGAGGATAACGCAAGTTAGGTCTGGGATAGGTCTGGGATTCGCCCTCATCAGACTCATACTTTCGCGTTTTTCACATACTTGTTAACCTGATCGAGGGTTTTTTCTGCTTTGGATCACGTAGTAAAGTGGTACCACACTGAAACAGTCCATTAAACCTGGTTTGGATCAATATTTTAGAGGATAACGCATGTCAGGTCTAGGTTAGCCCTGGGATTATCACTCATCAGACTCATACCTTCGCATTCTTCACATACTTGTTGAACTGATCCTGGGTTTTTTCTGGTTTGGATCACGTAGTAATGTGGTACCACACTGAAACAGTCGATTAAACCTGGTTTCGATCAATATTTTAGAGGATAACGCAAGTTAGGTCTGGGATCCCCTCAGGGGCTGCCAGCCTTTCAGCTGCAGTACGGGCTTAACGAACCCGGGGTACCCGAGTCATACAGACACCGTAAGCCTCCTGTTGGTCGTCACAACGACCCATTCACAATTCCCTATTGGTTTTGTGAATGGTACGTGACGGCAGGAGGAACGGGTGTCTTGGCTTAACCGCCTGGGCCACGAGTATGGCGACTCTATAAAATCGCCCTCCAATCCTAAGCTATGGTGCGCGGCGATGGGATGCATGGTTGGGGGAGAAGGCCCAATCCCAAGCGACCACCTCCGGGGAACCTGCCGAACCCCCGGAGTATATAGGCTTACCCGGGTAAGGCGGCTCTGCCCGGGCGGACCTTTTCTTCCGACCTGCTCGTGGGAATATTATGGAGTTCAATATTAAAACGGGGATGGGACGGGGTAAGTCAGAGGGGGAGGACGAAGGCGGTGTTGGGACTGGAGTGACGGCGCTCGCGCCGCCTCCAGCGCCTGGCCCGTCTTCGTGGAAGGTGGAGGAGGACGACGAGACTGCGTCAGTCTCGTCCTTCTCCTCCACCAGGAGCCTCATAGGCTCTAAGAGGAAGAGGGCGGGGCAGGCCGTCGTCGAGGTGGGCGGGGCGATGAGCCCGTCGGTGAGGCTGAGTTGCCTCAGGGACGAGGTGACCGAGGAGATATCGGAGAGGATCTCCTCGTCCCTGAGGCGGGTGGAGAAAGTCGCCGCTGCCTGCGCCTTTAAGGGGCAGAAAAGCGGTGGCGCGGAGGCCCTGAAGGCCGCGGCGGAGGAAATGAGGGAGGCGGCGCGGGAGCTCAGAGGGCGGAACGCCCGTCTGCAGCTCCTGTTGGAGGAGGAGCGACAGGGGAGGAGGAGGGCAGAGGCGCTGTGGAACAGCGCGGCCCTCCCTCCCATCCTCCCTCCTCCTCCACCGCCGCGTCCCTCGGCGGAGGTAAATAAGCGGAGTGCGGCGGCAGTGGTGCGGGGCACCGCGGGCCCCTCCACCCGCACTCCGCCCGTGAAGAAGTCCCCGTCCTCCTCAGAAGACGATCTTCTGAGGAGGATTGGGGACATGATTGATGGCAAGCTGGCCGCCTTCCGGGAGGAGCTCCTCGCCGAAAGAGCGGTCAGCAGGAAGGCGGTGCCGCCCCGACCTGTTCCGGTACAGTCGGGGAAGGCAAAGAAGGGCGGAGTGAAGGCTCCGCCCAGCGTTGCGGCACCAGGGCCCCGGGTCGCGACCCCCAAGGGGGGTGGTGTACCCGTGGTCGCGGTGGTCGCGTCCTCCACAGCACCCTCCCAAGGGGGGGTGGCGTGGAGTGAGGTGGTGGGACGGAAGGCGAAGCGGGCGGCGAGGAAGGCCTCGCAACCGCAGCCTCCGCCTCCGCCGCCGGCGGCCAAGGTAAAGGCCGCGAAGGTCGGGAAGGCACGACCAGGTCGTCCCCCAAAAACGGCAGCGGTGACGCTGACCGTTGCGCAGGGGGGCGACCTGACCCTCGCGGAGGCGATGCGGCTCGCCAGGGAGAATATCTCCCTGGAAGAGCTGGGCATCGCCTCCGTGAGGGCGAAGAGGGCCGTGACCGGGGGTCTCTTGCTGGAGATCCCCGGTGCAGAAGGCGGCGCGAAGGCGGATCGTCTCGCCCAGAGGCTCCGGGAGCAGCTGGGCGAGCGAGGTGTCCGGGTCGCCCGGCCCACGAAGCGCACGGAGATGCGCGTTTGTGGGCTGGACGACTCGGTTAGCGCACAGGATGTGTCCCGTGCACTTGCGAGGGCGGGGGACTGTCCTGTGGAGGACCTGCGGATCGGAGAGATCCGCAGGTCGCCCTCCGGCCTCGGGTCGGTGTGGGCCCGGTGCCCCCTCTCCGCCGCCCGTAAGGTGGCGGAATCCGGGAGGGTGTTGGTGGGGTGGGTTTCGGCGCGAGTGGAAATCCTCACGCCGCGCCCGCTCCAGTGTCACCGCTGCCTCGAATTGGGGCACGTGAGGCAGTGGTGCACCTCGCCGGTGGACCGCAGCGGTCAGTGTTACCGCTGCGGTGCCAAAGAGTACCGTGCGAGCCAGTGCTCGGCGGCCCCCCACTGCCCGCTGTGTGCGGACAAGGGGAGGCCAGCCGATCACAGGATGGGGAGCAAGAAGTGCTCCCCCCCCTCCCGGAAGGAGAGGAAGAGGCGGGCTGCACCGGCTCCGGTGCCGAGGACGGCGGCATCGTCCTCCATGGAGGTGGACGGTGCTACGGGGACGGACGGCCGGGAGGAGGCTGGCGCGGCCATTAATTAATGCCGCCCCGCCTCCTCCTCCAGGCCAACCTCAACCACTGCCGCGCGGCACAGGACTTGATGTCCCAAGTCCTCGCGGAGTGGGGGGTTGGCCTGGCGGTCGCCGCCGAGCCGTACCGCGTCCCTGATCACCCTCATTGGGTGGGCGACGCGGACGGCTTGGTGGCGACGGTATGGGGAGGGGGCGACGGGTCCCCACCGTTCTCCTTGTTGGAGCGCGGTCGGGAATTCGTCGCCGTGGACTGGGGGGGAGTCGCTGTGGTGGGGTGCTACATTTCGCCCCGTAGCGGTCACGCTGCGTTCGAGCTGTACTTGGCCGAGGTCGCGGCATGCGTGCAGCGCTACGCGGCCCGGCCGGTGCTGGTCCTGGGGGATTTTAATGCCAAGTCGGTGGCTTGGGGATCCCCCAGGACCTCCGTTCGCGGCGGGATCCTTGGCGATTGGGCGGCGGGGCTCGACCTCCGGGTATTGAACCGGGGGTCGGAGCACACATGCGTGCGGCGATATGGGGGGTCCATCGTGGATGTTGGATTCGCGACCCCCAACGCCGTGCGCATGGTGTCGGGTTGGCACGTGGTCGCGGGGGCAGAGACACTCTCCGATCACCGGTACATCCGGATGGAGGTCTCTGCCGCCGCGAGAGCATCCCGACACGGCCGCCTGCGTGGCATCCCACCACGCCGCTGGGCGCTTCGGCGCCTGGACAAGGACGCCCTGATGGCAGCTACCCTCGCTGCAACTTGGCCGCAGGGAGCGGCCGAGTTGCCGAGCATAGAGGAGGAGGTCGCCCGGCTCGGAGCATTGGTCGCGGGTATTTGCGACGCGGCGATGCCTCGGGTCGGGCGGGCTTCTCCTCGCCGGGCGGTGTACTGGTGGTCGGACGCGATCGCGGAGTTGCGAGTCGCGACTGTCCGCGCCCGACGCCAGTACACCCGCGCGCGCCGTCGTCAACGTACAGGCGACGGCGTGGCGCGAGCGAGGGCAGCTGATGACCTGTATGGAGCATACCGCGTGGCGCGGGTTGCTCTGCAGGTCGCCATCAAACGGGCCAAGACCCGGGCATGGAAGGAGCTCCTCCAGACCCTTGATGACGATCCATGGGGGCGCCCATATAAGGTGGTGCTGAATAAGCTCCGCCCGTGGGCGCCCCCCGTCACCGAGGGTCTTGACCCCCGGCTGCTGGAGGACGTGGTCAATACACTCTCCCCAATTGGGGAGAGGGGACCGCGTCCTCCGGCGGCGGCGGCTGTCCCAGTGGAGTGGACGGCCGAGCTGGGGGTCACGCAGGAGGAGCTGGCAGCGGCCATCAGACGGCTCGGGGTTCGTAACACGGCCCCGGGTCCGGATGGTGTGCCCGGCCGGGTTTGGGTCTTGACCCAGGGCGTCCTTGGGGCCGACCTCAGGCGGTTGTTCGACCGCTGCCTGAGGGACGGGCGATTCCCCCCCAGTTGGAAGGTGGCGAGGATGGTCCTCCTCCGGAAGGAGGGTCGGCCCGCGGAGTCTCCCTCCGCATACCGGCCCATTTGTCTCGTCGACGAGGTGGGCAAGCTCTTCGAGCGTGTGATTGCTGCCCGCCTCGTCGAGCACCTGTCGCGGGGTGATCCCGGTCTGGCAGACTGCCAGTTCGGTTTCCGGGGGGGCCGATCGACTATCGACGCGATAGGTCGTGTGAGGGCCCTCTCGGAGGCGGCCGTCTCCCGGGGAGGGGTGGCATTGGCAATATCCTTGGATATTGCCAATGCCTTTAACACCCTCCCCTGGGAAGAGATAAGGAGGGGACTCGAATATCATCGAGTCCCCCCTTGTCTCAGGGCGGTCGTCGGGGATTATCTCCGCGGCAGGTGGATCGAGTATCCGGGCCGGGATGGTGATATGCGGAGGGAGGTGTACTGCGGTGTTCCGCAGGGGTCGGTCCTCGGGCCACTCCTGTGGAACATCGCGTACGACTCGGTGTTGCGGGCCGGCCTCCCCGACGGCGTCAGCACGGTGTGTTATGCGGATGACACACTGGTGCTGGCCGTCGGGGCGCACTGGGGGAGGGCCATGCGTCGCGCGGAGGAGGGGTCGCAACGCGTCGTCGACCGGATCAGGGGGATGGGGATGACGGTGGCGGTCCATAAGACCGAGGTGATTGCGTTTCATTCACCTCGGCAGGATCCGCCACCCCCTCTGATCCGGGTGGGTGGGGCTGACATCGAGGTGAAGCCCCAGATCAGGTATCTAGGGCAGATCCTCGATAGCCACTGGCGTTTCGAGGAGCATTTCCGCTGCCTGGTCCCCCGGTTGGAAAGGATGGTTGCGGCTCTGGGCCGGATCCTGCCCAACCTGGGGGGCCCGGCGGGCCGAGTTCGTCGCCTCTATGTGGCAATGGTCCAGTCGGTGGCCCTATACGGGGCCCCCGTCTGGGCGGACGACCTGGCTGCCTCCCGGCGCAGCATGACTATGCTGCGTCGGGTGCAGAGGCGCATGGCGCTCAGGGTCGTCCGCGGGTATCGGACCATGTCACATGAGGCGGCGACGGTTCTAGCGGGGATGCCGCCCATGGACCTGCTCGCGCGGTCGCACGCGGTGATGTACCGGCACCGCGTCGACCGTCGCGCGGGGGTGGGGGCGGTCCCGGGCGGGCAGGAACCTGCTTGGGGCGATTTGAAGCGCCAGGCCCGGCAGTCCGTGTTGCTCGCGTGGCAGGAGCGGCTGGCTCTGCCAACCGCGGGGCACCGGACTGTCGGGGCGGTTCGGCCACTCCTGAAGGAGTGGCTGGACAGAGGCCATGGCAGCCTCACCTACCGGATGGCACAGGTATTTTCCGGGCATGGCAGCTTCGGAAGATACCTGTGCCGGATAGGGAAGGAGCCGACGGCGCGTTGCTGCCACTGCGACGCTGAGTAGGACACGGCGGATCATACCCTGGAGGTATGCCCCGCGTGGGTGGGAGAGCGCCGTGTCCTGGTCGGCGTCGTCGGGCGGGATGTCTCGCTGCCGGGCGTGGTGCGCGCCATGCTCGGCAGCGAGGAGAAGTAGAGGGCCGTGGCCTCCTTCTGCGAGAACGTAATGTTGCAGAAGGAGGCCGCGGTGAGGGAGCGGGAGCTTCAGCGGCGCGCTGAAGCTCGCGCGCGTGCGGTGGCCCGAGGTCGTCGCCCGGTCGCGAGGCGTCGCGGGCGGCCGCCTCGGCGTGGCGGATGACCTAGGCTGGGGGGGGGGGGGTCCTGAGGGGACCCTCCTCCCGCCAGGCGGCGCCGGGTCGGACCGGTTGGGGGTAGGAGTGCCTCCCGCTACAGGTCCGACGCAAGGGGAGGCACCCTCGGCGGTCTGGTGCGGCCATGAACGCCCGGCCGCCGAGGGGTGGAAACGGGGTCGCGGGCGGTTGCGAGTTGGGGCTCGCAGCCGCCACTAAACACGGCCCCGGGACGGATAGCGGCGGGATGGAGTGGCCCCGTCCCGCCCCTATGAGGCAGTGTGTCTACTGGGGGGACCGATTGTCCCCCCGGGGGATGGGCGCGAAAGCGCGGGCACGGGGAGGATACCGGAAGAATGCTTCGAGCGATTCCCGGTATCCTCCCAAAGCGTGCCGAAGGGTCACCGTGGGGTTTTTAGTGGGTAGGTCCCGCGCCTGTCGTTGTACGGGCGCGGGGAATCCCACACACCCCTCCCACCTCTCCCCAAGGAGGTGGGAGGGAGTCTTTCGAAGATTTTCCCACGACAAAAAAAAAAAAAAAAAAAAAAAAAAAGTTAGGTCTGGGATAGGTCTGGGATTTGACCTCATCAGACTCATACTTTTGCACACTTCACATACTCGTTGAACAGATCCTGGGTTATTTTCTGGTTTGGATCACGTAGTAATGTGGTACCACACTAAAACATTCAATTAAACCTGGTCTTGATAAATATTTTAGAGGATAACGCATGTTAGGTCTGGGTTAGGTCTAGGATTTGCCCTCATCAGGCTCATACTTTCGCGTTTTTCACATACTTGTTGAACAGATCCTGGGTTTTTTCAGGTTTGGATCACGTTGTAGTGTGGTATCACACTGAAACAGTCCATTAAACCTGGTTTTGATCAATATTTTAGAGGATGACGCATGTTAGGTCTAGGTTAGCCCTGTGATTTCCACTGAACAGACTCATACTTTCGCATCCTTCACATACTTGTTGAACGGATCCTGGGTTTTTTCTGGTTTGGATCACGTAGTAATGTGGTACCACACTGAAACGGTCAACTAAACCTGGTTTCGATCAATATTTTAGAGGACAACGCAAGTTACGTCTGGGATAGGTCTGGGATTTGCTCTCATCAGGCTCATTCTTTCGCATATTTCTCATACTTGATGGCTAGATCCTGGGCTTTTTCTGGATTGCATCACGTAGTAATGTAGTACAACACTGAAACAGTCAATTAAACCTGGTTTCCATCAATATCTTAGAGGACAACGCAAGTTAGGTCTGGGATATGTCTGGGATTTGCCCTCATCAGGCTCATACTTTCGCGTTTTTCACATACTTGTTGAACAGATCCTGGGTTTTTTCTGGTTTGGATCACGTAGTAATGTGGTACCACGCTGAAAGAGTCAATGAAACCTGGTCTGGATAAATATTTTAGAGGATAACGCATCTTAGGTCTGGGTTAGGTCTAAGATTTGCCCTCATCAGGCTCACAGTTTCGCGTTTTTCACATACTTGTTGAACAGATCCTGGATTTTTTCTGGTTTGGATCACGAAGTAGTGTGGTACCACACTGAAACAGCCCATTAAACCTGGTTTCGCTCAATATTTTAGAGGATAACGCATGTTAGGTCTAGGTTAGGTCTGGGATTTGCTCTCATCAGGCTCATTCTTTCGCATATTTCTCATACTTGATGGCTAGATCCTGGGCTTTTTCTGGATTGCATCACGTAGTAATGTAGTACCACACTGAAACAGTCAATGAAACCTGGTTTCCATCAATATTTTAGAGGACAACGCAAGTTAGGTCTAGGTAAGGCCTGAGATTTTCACTGATCAGACTCATACTTTCGCATCCTTCACATACTTGTTGAACGGATCCGGGGTTTTTTCTGGTTTGGTTCACGTAGTAATGTGGTACCACACTGAAACGGTCAATTAAACCTGGTTTCGGTCAATATATTAGAGGATAACGCATGTTTGGTCGAGGTTAGGTCTGGGATTTTCACTCATCAGACTCATACTTTCGCATTCTTCACATACTTGTTGAACGGATCCTGGGTTTTTTCTGGTTTGGATCACGTAGTAATGCGGGTCCACACTGAAACAATCAATTAAACCTGGTCTTGATAAATATTTTCGAGGATAACGCATGTTAGGTCTGGGATAGGTCTGGGATTTGCCCCCATCAGACTCATACTTTCGCACACTTCACATACTCGTTGAACAGATCCTGGGTTTTTTCTGGTTTGGATCACGTAGTAATGTGGTACCACACTGAAACAGTCGATTAAACCTGGTTTCGATCAATATTTTAGAGGATAACGCAAGTTAAGTCTGGGATTGGTCTGGGATTTGACCTCATCAGACTCATACTTTCGCATTCTTCACATACTTGTTGAACGGATCATGGGTTTTTTCTGGTTTGGATCACGTAGTAATGTGGTACCACACTGAAACAATCAATTAAACCTGGTCTTGATAAATATTTTAGAGGATAACGCAAGTTAAGTTTGGGATAGGTCTAGGATTTGCCCTCATCAGGCTCTTACTTTCGCATATTTCTCATACTTCATGGCTAGATCCTGGGCTAGTTCTGGAGTGGATCACGTAGTAAAGTGGTACCACACTGAAACAGTCCATTAAACCTGGTTTCGCTCAATATTTTAGAGGATAACGCATGTTAGGTCTAGGTTAGGTCTGGGATTTGCTCTCATCAGGCTCATTCTTTCGCATATTTCTCATACTTGATGGCTAGATCCTGGACTTTTTCTGGATTGCATCACGTAGTAATGTAGTACAACACTGAAACAGTCATTTAAACCTGGTTTCCATCAATATCTTAGAGGATAACGCATGTTAGGTCTAGGTTAGGTCTGGGATTTGCTCTCATCAGGCTCATTCTTTCGCATATTTCTCATACTTGATGGCTAGATCCTGGGCTTTTTCTGGATTGCATCACGTAGTCATGTAGTACAACACTGAAACAGTCAATTAAACCTGGTTTCCATCAATATCTTAGAGGACAACGCAGGACAGGTCTGGGATATGTCTGGGATTTGCCCCCATCAGGCTCATACTTTCGCGTTTTTCACATACTTGTTGAACAGATCCTGGGTTTTTTCTGGTTTGGATCACGTAGTAATGTGGTACCACACTGAAACGGTCAATTAAACCTGGTTTCGATCAATATTTTAGAGGATAACGCAAGTTAGGTCTGGGATAGGTCTGGGATTTGCCCTCATCAGGCTCATACTTTCGCGTTTTTCACATACTTGTTGAACAGATCATGGGTTTTTTCTGGTTTGGGTCACGTAGTAGTGTTATACCACACTGAAACAGTCGATTAAACCTGGTTTCGATCAATATTTTAGAGGATAACGCATGTTAGGTCTAGGATAGCCCTGGGATTTTCACTCATCAGACTCATACTTTCGCATTCTTCACATACTTGTTGAACTGATCCTCGGTTTTTTCTGGTTTGGATCACGTAGTAATGTGGTACCACACTGAAACAGTCGATTAAACCCGGTCTCGATCAATATTTTAGAGAATAATTCATGTTAGGTCTAGGTTAGGTCTGGGATTTGCTCTCATCAGGCTCATTCTTTCGCATATTTCTCATACTTGATGGCTAGATCCTGGGCTTTTTCTTGATTGCATCACGTAGTAATGAAGTACAACACTGAAACAGTCAATTAAACCTGGTTTCCATCAATATCTTAGAGGACAACGCAAGGTAGGTCTGGGATATGTCTGGGATTTGCCGTCATCAGGCTCATACTTTCGCGTTTTTCACATAATTGTTGAACAGATCCTGGGTTTTTTCTAGTTTGGATCACGTAGTAATGTGGTACCACACTGAAACAGTCGATTAAACGTGGTTTCGATCAATATTTTATAGGATAACGCAAGTTAAGTCTGGGATTGGTCTGGGATTTGACCTCATCAGACTCATACTTTCGCGTTTTTCACATACTTGTTGAACAGATCCTGGGTTTTTTCTGGTTTGGATCACGTAGTAATGTGGTACCACGCTGAAACAGTCAATGAAACCTGGTCTGGATAAATATTTTAGAGGATAACGCATCTTAGGTCTGGGTTAGGTCTAAGATTTGCCCTCGTCAGGCTCACAGTTTCGCGTTTTTCACATACTTGTTGAACAGATCCTGGGTTTTTTCTGGTTTGCATCACGTAGTAATGTAGTACCACACTGAAACAGTCAATGAAACCTGGTTTCCATCAATATTTTAGAGGACAACGCAAGTTAGGTCTAGGTAAGGCCTGAGATTTTCACTGATCAGACTCATACTTTCGCATCCTTCACATACTTGTTGAACGGATCCTGGGTTTTTTCTGGTTTGGATCACGTAGTAATGTGGTACCACACTGAAACGGTCAATTAAACCTGGTTTCGGTCAATATTTTAGAGGATAACGCATGTTAGGTCTAGGTTAGGTCTGGGATTTTCACTCATCAGACTCATACTTTCGCATTCTTCACATACTTGTTGAACGGATCCTGGGTTTTTTCTGGTTTGGATCACGTAGTAATGCGGGTCCACACTGAAACAATCAATTAAACCTGGTCTTGATAAATATTTTCGAGGATAACGCATGTTAGGTCTGGGATAGGTCTGGGATTTGCCCCCATCAGACTCATACTTTCGCACACTTCACATACTCGTTGAACAGATCCTGGGTTTTTTCTGGTTTGGATCACGTAGTAATGTGGTACCACACTGAAACAGTCAATTAAACCTGGTTTCGATCAATATTTTAGAGGATAACGCAAGTTAAGTCTGGGATTCGTTTGGGATTTGACCTCATCCGACTCATACTTTCGCATTCTTCACATACTTGTTGAACGGATCATGGGTTTTTTCTGGTTTGGATCACGTAGTAATGTGGTACCACACTGAAACAATCAATTAAACCTGGTCTTGATAAATATTTTAGAGGATAACGCAAGTTAAGTTTGGGATAGGTCTAGGATTTGCCCTCATCAGGCTCATACTTTCGCATATTTCTCATACTTCATGGCTAGATCCTGGGCTAGTTCTGGATCACGTAGTAAAGTGGTACCACACTGAAACAGTCCATTAAACCTGGTTTCGCTCAATATTTTAGAGGATAACGCATGTTAGGTCTAGGTTAGGTCTGGGATTTGCTCTCATCAGGCTCATTCTTTCGCATATTTCTCATACTTGATGGCTAGATCCTGGGCTTTTTCTGGATTGCATCACGTAGTAATGTAGTACAACACTGAAACAGTCAATTAAACCTGGTTTCCATCAATATCTTAGAGGACAACGCAGGTTAGGTCTGGGATATGTCCGGGATTTGCCCTCATCAGGCTCATACTTTCGCGTTTTTCACATACTTGTTGAACAGATCCTGGGTTTTTTCTGGTTTGGATCACGTAGTAATGTGGTACCACACTGAAACGGTCAATTAAACCTGGTTTCGATCAATATTTTAGAGGATAACGCAAGTTAGGTCTGGGATAGGTCTGGGATTTGCCCTCATCAGGCTCATACTTTCGCGTTTTTCACATACTTGTTGAACAGATCATGGGTTTTTTCTGGTTTGGGTCACGTAGTAGTGTGATACCACACTGAAACAGTCGATTAAACCTGGTTTCGATCAATATTTTAGAGGATAACGCATGTTAGGTCTAGGATAGCCCTGGGATTTTCACTCATCAGACTCATACTTTCGCATTCTTCACATACTTGTTGAACTGATCCTCGGTTTTTTCTGGTTTGGATCACGTAGTAATGTGGTACCACACTGAAACAGTCGATTAAACCCGGTCTCGATCAATATTTTAGAGAATAATTCATGTTAGGTCTAGGTTAGGTCTGGGATTTGCTCTCATCAGGCTCATTCTTTCGCATATTTCTCATACTTGATGGCTAGATCCTGGGCTTTCTCTGGATTGCATCACGTAGTAATGAAGTACAACACTGAAACAGTCAATTAAACCTGGTTTCCATCAATATCTTAGAGGACAACGCAAGTTTGGTCTGGGATATGTCTGGGATTTGCCCTCATCAGGCTCATACTTTCGCATTCTTCACATACTTGTTGAACGGATCCTTGGTTTTTTCTGGTTTGGATCACGTAGTAATGTGGGACCACACTGAAACAGTCAATTAAACCTGGTTTCGATCAATATTTTAGAGAATAATTCATGTTAGGTCTAGGTTAGGTCTGGGATTTGCTCTCATCATGCTCATTCTTTCGCATATCTCTCATACTTGATGGCTAGATCCTGGGCTTTTTCTGGATTGCATCACGTAGTAATGTAGTACCACACTGAAACAGTCAATGAAACCTGGTTTCCATCACTATTTTAGAGGACAACGCAAGTTAGGTCTAGGTTAGGCCTGGGATTTTCACTGATCAGACTCATACTTTCGCATTCTTCACATACTTGTTGAACTGATCCTGGGTTTTTGCTGGTTTGGATCACGTAGTAACGTGGTACCACACTGAAACAGTCGATTAAACCTGGTTTCGATCAATATTTTAGAGTATAACTCATGTTAGGTCTAGGTTAGGCCTGGGATTTTCACTCATCAGACTCATACTTTCGCATTCTTCACATACTTGTTGAAGGGATCCGGGGTTTTTTCTGGTTTGGATCACGTAGTAATGTGGGACCACACTGAAACAGTCAATTAAACCTGGTTTCGATCAATATTTTAGAGAATAATTCATGTTAGGTCTAGGTTAGGTCTGGGATTTGCTCTCATCAGGCTCATTCTTTCGCATATTTCTCATACTTGATGGCTAGATCCTGGGCTTTTTCTTGATTGCATCACGTAGTAATGAAGTACAACACTGAAACAGTCAATTAAACCTGGTTTCCTTCAATATCTTAGAGGACAACGCAAGGTAGGTCTGGGATATGTCTGGGATTTGCCGTCATCAGGCTCATACTTTCGCGTTTTTCACATAATTGTTGAACAGATCCTGGGTTTTTTCTAGTTTGGATCACGTAGTAATGTGGTACCACACTGAAACAGTCGATTAAACGTGGTTTCGGTCAATATTTTATAGGATAACGCAAGTTAAGTCTGGGATTGGTCTGGGATTTGACCTCATCAGACTCATACTTTCGCGTTTTTCACATACTTGTTGAACAGATCCTGGGTTTTTTCTGGTTTGGATCACGTAGTAATGTGGTACCACGCTGAAACAGTCAATGAAACCTGGTCTGGATAAATATTTTAGAGGATAACGCATCTTAGGTCTGGGTTAGGTCTAAGATTTGCCCTCGTCAGGCTCACAGTTTCGCGTTTTTCACATACTTGTTGAACAGATCCTGGGTTTTTTCTGGTTTGGATCACGAAGTAGTGTGGTACCACACTGAAACAGTCCATTAAACCTGGTTTCGCTCAATATTTTAGAGGATAACGCATGTTAGGTCTTGGTTAGGTCTGGGATTTGCTCTCATCAGGCTCATTCTTTCGCATATTTCTCATACTTGATGGCTAGATCCTGGGCTTTTTCTGGATTGCATCACGTAGTAATGTAGTACCACACTGAAACAGTCAATGAAACCTGGTTTCCATCAATATTTTAGAGTACAACGCAAGTTAGGTCTAGGTAAGGCCTGAGATTCTCACTGATCAGACTCATACTTTCGCATCCTTCACATACTTGTTGAACGGATCCTGGGTTTTTTCTGGTTTGGATCACGTAGTAATGTGGTACCACACTGAAACGGTCAATTAAACCTGGTTTCGATCAATATTTTAGAGGATAACGCAAGTTAGGTCTTGGATAGGTCTGGGATTTGCCCTCATCAGGCTCATACTTTCGCGTTTTTCACATACTTGTTGAACAGATCATGGGTTTTTTCTGGTTTGGGTCACGTAGTAGTGTGATACCACACTGAAACAGTCGATTAAACCTGGTTTCGATCAATATTTTAGAGGATAACGCATGTTAGGTCTAGGTTACGCCTGGGATTTTCACTGATCAGACTCATACTTTCGCATTCTTCACATACTTGTTGAACTGATCCTAGGTTTTTTCTGGTTTGGATCACGTAGTAATGTGGTACCACACTGAAACAGTCGATTAAACCTGGTCTCGATCAATATTTTAGAGAATAATTCATGTTAGGTCTAGGTTAGGTCTGGGATTTGCTCTCATCAGGCTCATTGTTTCGCATATTTCTCATACTTGATGGCTAGATCCTGGGCTTTTTCTGGATTGCATCACGTAGTAATGAAGTACAACACTGAAACAGTCAATTAAACCTGGTTTCCATCAATATTTCAGAGAATAATTCATGTTAGGTCTAGGTTAGGTCTGGGATTTGCTCTCATCAGGCTCTTTCTTTCGCATATTTCTCATACATGATGAACAGATCCAGGGCTGTTTCTTGATCGTATCACGTAGTAATGTGGTACCACGCTGAAACAGGCAATTAAACCTGGTTTCGATCAATATTTCAGAGAATAATTCATGTTAGGTCTAGGTTAGGTCTGGGATTTGCTCTCATCAGGCTCTTTCTTTCGCATATTTCTCATACATGTTGAACAGATCCTGGGCTGTTTCTGGATTGTATCACGTAGTAATGTGGTACCACGCTGAAACAGGCAATTAAACCTGGTTTCGATCAATATTTTAGAGGATAACGCAAGTTAGGTCTGGGATAGGTCTAGGATTTGCCCTCATCAGGCTCTTACTTTCGCATATTTCTCATACTTCATGGCTAGATCCTGGGCTATTTCTGGATTGGATGACGTAGTAATGTGGTACCACACTGGAGCAGTCAATTAAACCTGGTTTCCATCAATATCTTAGAGGACAACGCAAGTTAGGTCTGGGATATGTCTGGGATTTGCCCTCATAAGGCTCATACTTTCGCATATTTCTCAAACTTCATGGCTGGATCCTGGGCTATTTCTGGATTGGATCACGTAGTAAAGTGGTACCACACTGAAACATTCAATGAAACCTGGTCTGGATAAATATTTTAGAGGATAACGCATCTTAGGTCTGGGTTAGGTCTAAGATATGCCCTCATCAGGCTCACAGTTTAGCGTTTTTCACATACTTGTTGAACAGATCCTGGGTTTTTTCTGGTTTGGATCACATAGTAATGTGGTACCACACTGAAACAGTCGATTAAACCAGGTTTCGATCAATATTTTTGAGGATAACGCATGTTAGGTCTAGGTTAGGCCTGGGATTTGCTCTCATCAGGCTCATTCTTTCGCATATTTCTCATACTTGATGGCTAGATCCTGGGCTTTTTCTGGATTGCATCACGTAGTAATGTAGTACCACACTGAAACAGTCAATGAAACCTGGTTTCCATCACTATTTTAGAGGACAACGCAAGTTAGGTCTAGGTAAGGCCTGAGATTTTCACTGATCGGACTCATACTTTCGCATTCTTCACGTACTTGTTGAACGGATCCTGTGTTTTTTCTGGTTTGGATCACGTAGTAATGAGGTACCACACTGAAACGGTCAATTAAACCTAGTTTCGATCAATATTTTAGAGGATAACGCAAGTTAGGTCTGGGATAGGTCTGGGATTTGCCCTCATCAGGCTCATACATTCGCGTTTTTCACATACTTGTTAAACAGATCATGGGTTTTTTCTGGTTTGGGTCACGTAGTAGTGTGATACCACACGGAAACAGTCGATTAAACCTGGTTTCGATCAATATTTTAGAGGATAACGCATGTTAGGTCTAGGTTAGGTCTGGGATTTGCTCTCATCAGGCTCATTCTTTCGCATATTTCTCATACTTGATGGCTAGATCCTGGGCTTTTTCTTGATTGCATCACGTAGTAATGAAGTACAACACTGAAACAGTCAATTAAACCTGGTTTCCATCAATATCTTAGAGGACAACGCAAGGTAGGTCTGGGATATGTCTGGGATTTGCCGTCATCAGGCTCATACTTTCGCGTTTTTCACATAATTGTTGAACAGATCCTGGGTTTTTTCTGGTTTGGATCACGTAGTAGTGTGGTACCACGCTGAAACAGTCCATTAAACCTGGTTTGGATCAATATTTTAGAGGATAACGCATGTTAGGTCTAGGTTAGGTCTGGGATTTGCACTCATCAGACTCATACTATCGCATTCTTCACATACTTGTTGAACGGAGCCTGGGTTTTTTCTGGTTTGGATCACGTAGTAATGTGGTACCACACTGAAACAGTCGATTAAATCTGGTTTCGATCAATATTTTAGAGGATAACGCAAGTTAGGTCTGGGAGAGGTCTGGGATTTGATCTCATCAGACTCATACTTTCGCACACTTCACATACTCCATGAACAGATCCTGGGTTATTTTCTGGTTTGGATCACATAGTAATGTGGTACCACACTGAAACAGTCGATTAAACCAGGTTTCGATCAATATTTTAGAGGATAACGCATGTTAGGTCTAGGTTAGGACTGGGATTTTCACCCATCAGACTCATACTTTCGCATTCTTCACATACTTGTTGAACGGATCCTGGGTTTTTTCTGGTTTGGATCACGTAGTAATGTGGTACCACACTGAAACAGTCGATTAAACCTGGTTTAGAACAATATTTTAGAGGATAACGCAAGTTAGGTCTGGGATTGGTCTGGGATTTGACCTCATCAGACTCATACTTTCGCACACTTCACATACTCCTTGAACAGATCCTTGGTTATTTTCTGGTTTGGATCACATAGTAATGTGGTACCACACTGAAACAGTCGATTAAACCAGGTTTCGATTAATATTTTAGAGGATAACGCATGTTAGGTCTAGGTTAGGCCTGGGATTTTCACTCATCAGACTCATACTACTGCATTCTTCACATACTTGTTGAACGGATCCTGGGTTTTTTCTAGTTTGGATCACGTAGTAACGTGGTACCACACTGAAACATTCTATTAAACCTGGTCTGGATAAATATTTTAGAGGTTAACGCATCTTAGGTCTGGGTTAGGTCTAAGATTTGCCCTCATCAGGCACACAGTTTAGCGTTTTTCACATACTTCTTGAACAGATCCTGGGTTTTTTCTGGTTTGGATCACGAAGTAGTGTGGTACCACACTGAAACATTCAATTAAACCTGGTCTTGATAAATATTTTAGAGGATAACACAAGTTAGGTCTGGGATAGGTCTAGGATTTGCCCTCATCAGGCTCTTACTTTCGCATATTTCTCATACTTCATGGCTAGATCCTGGGCTTTTTCTGGATTGCATCACGTAGTAATGTAGTACCACACTGAAACAGTCAATGAAACCTGGTTTCCATCAATATTTTAGAGGACAACGCAAGTTAGGTCTAGGTAAGGCCTGAGATTTTCACTGATCAGACTCATACTTTCGCATTCTTCACATACTTGTTGAACGGATCCTGGGTTTTTTCTAGTTTGGATCACGTAGTAGTCTGGTACCACACTGAAACATTCAATTAAACCTGGTCTTGATAAATATTTTAGAGGATAACGCAAGTTAGGTCTGGGATAGGTCTAGGATTTGCCCTCATCAGGCTCTTACTTTCGCATATTTCTCATACTTCATGGCTAGATCCTGGGCTAATTCTGGATTGGATCACGTAGTAAAGTGGTACCACACTGAAACATTCAATGAAACCTGGCCTGGATAAATATTTTAGAGGTTAACGAATCTTAGGTCTGGGTTAGGTCTAAGATATGCCCTCATCAGGCTCACAGTTTAGCGTTTTTCACATACTTGTTGAACAGATCCTGGGTTTTTTCTGGTTTGGATCACATAGTAATGTGGTACCACACTGAAACAGTCGATTAAACCAGGTTTCGATCAATATTTTTGAGGATAACGCATGTTAGGTCTAGGTTAGGCCTGGGATTTTCACTCATCAGACTCATACTTTCGCATTCTTCACATACTTGTTGAACGGATCCTGGGTTTTTTCTGGTTTGGATCACGTAGTAATGTGGGACCACACTGAAACAGTCAATTAAACCTGGTTTCGATCAATATTTTAGAGAATAATTCATGTTAGGTCTAGGTTAGGTCTGGGATTTGCCCTCATCAGGCTCAATCTTTCGCATATTTCTCAAACTTGATGGCTAGATCCTGGGCTTTTTCTGGATTGCATCACATAGTAATGTGGTACCACACTGAAACATTCAATTAAACCTGGTCTTGATAAATATTTTAGAGGCTAACGCATGTTAGGTCTGGGTTAGGTCTAGGATTTGCCCCCATCAGGCTCATACTTACGCATATTTCTCATACTTCATGGCTAGATCCGGGGCTTTTTCTGGATTGCATCACGTAGTAATGAAGTACAACACTGAAACAGTCAATTAAACCTGGTTTCCATCAATATCTTAGAGGACAACGCATGTTAGGTCTAGGTTAGGTCTGGGATTTTCACTCATCAGACTCATACTTTCGCAGTCTTCACATACCTGTTGAACGGATCCTGGGTTTTTTCTGGTTTGGATCACGTAGTAATGTGGGACCACACTGAAACAGTCAATTAAACCTGGTTTCGATCAATATTTTAGAGAATAATTCATGTTAGGTCTGGGTTAGGTCTGGGATTTGCCCTCATCAGGCTCAATCTTTCGCATATTTCTCAAACTTGATGGCTAGATCCTGGGCTTTTTCTGGATTGCATCACATAGTAATGTGGTACCACACTGAAACATTCAATTAAACCTGGTCTTGATAAATATTTTAGAGGCTAACGCATGTTAGGTCTGGGTTAGGTCTAGGATTTGCCCCCATCAGGCTCATACTTACGCATATTTCTCATACTTCATGGCTAGATCCGGGGCTTTTTCTGGATTGCATCACGTAGTAATGAAGTACAACACTGAAACAGTCAATTAAACCTGGTTTCCATCAATATCTTAGAGGACAACGCATGTTAGGTCTAGGTTAGGTCTGGGATTTTCACTCATCAGACTCATACTTTCGCAGTCTTCACATACCTGTTGAACGGATCCTGGGTTTTTTCTGGTTTGGATCACGTAGTAATGTGGGACCACACTGAAACAGTCAATTAAACCTGGTTTCGATCAATATTTTAGAGAATAATTCATGTTAGGTCTGGGTTAGGTCTGGGATTTGCCCTCATCAGGCTCAATCTTTCGCATATTTCTCAAACTTGATGGCTAGATCCTGGGCTTTTTCTGGATTGCATCACATAGTAATGTGGTACCACACTGAAACATTCAATTAAACCTGGTCTTGATAAATATTTTAGAGGCTAACGCATGTTAGGTCTGGGTTAGGTCTAGGATTTGCCCTCATCAGCCTCATACTTTCGCATATTTCTCAAACTTCATGGCTAGATCCTGGGCTTTTTCTGGATTGCATCACGTAGTAATGAAGTACAACACTGAAACAGTCAATTAAACCTGGTTTCCATCAATATCTTAGAGGACAAAGCATGTTAGGTCTAGGTTAGGTCTGGGATTTTCACTCATCAGACTCATACTTTCGCAGTCTTGACATACCTGTTGAACGGATCCTGGGTTTTCTCTGGTTTGGATCACGTAGTAATGTGGTACCACACTGAAACAGTCGATTAAACCAGGTTTCGATCAATATTTTTGAGGATAACGTATGTTAGGTCTAGGTTAGGCCTGGGATTTTCACTCATCAGACTCATACTTTCGCGTTTTTCACATACTTGTTGAACAGATCCTGGGGTTTTTCTGGTTTGGATCACGTAGTAGTGTGGTACCACACTGAAACAGTCAATTAAACCTGGTTTCCATCAATATCTTAGAGGACAACTCATGTTAGGTCTGGGTTAGGTCTGGGATTTGCCCTCATCAGGCTTATTCTTTCGCATATTTCTCATACTTGATGGCTAGATCCTGGGCTTTTTCTGGATTGCATCACGTAGTAACGAAGTACAACACTGAAACAGTCAATTAAACCTGGTTTCCATCAATATCTTAGAGGACAACGCAAGTTAGGTCTGGGATATGTCTGGGATTTGCCCTCATCAGGCTCATACTTTCGCGTTTTTCACATACTTGTTGAACAGATCCTGGGTTTTTTCTGGTTTGAATCACGTAGTAGTGTGGTACCACGCTGAAACAGTCCATAAAACCTGGTTTGGATCAATATTTTAGAGGATAACGCATGTTAGGTCTAGGTTAGGCCTGGGATTTTCACTCATCAGACTCATACTTTCGCATTCTTCACATACTTGATGGCTAGATCCTGGAATTTTTCTGGTTTGGATCACGTAGTAATGTGGTACCACACTGAAACAGTCGATTAAACATGGTTTCGATCAATATTTTAGAGGATAACGCAAGTTAAGTCTGGGAATGGTCTGGGATTTGACCTCATCAGACTCATACTTTCGCAGACTTCACATACTCGTTGAACAGATACAGGGTTATTTCTGGTTTGGATCACATAGTAATGTGGTACCACACTGAAACAGTCGATGAAACCAAGTTTCGATCTATATTTTTGAGGATAACGCATGTTAGGTCTAGGTTAGGCCTGGGATTTGACCTCATCAGACTCATACTTTCGCATTCTTCACATACTTGTTGAACGGATCCTGGGTTTTTTCTGGTTTGGATCACGTAGTAATGTGGGACCACACTGAAACAGTCAATTAAACCTGGTTTCGATCAATATTTTAGAGAATAATTCATGTTAGGTCTAGGTCAGGTCTGGGATTTGCTCTCATCAGGCTCATTCTTTCGCATATTTCTCATACTTGATGGCTAGATCCTGAGCTTTTTCTGGATTGCATCACGTAGTAACGAAGTACAACACTGAAACAGTCAATTAAACCTGGTTTCCATCAATATCTTAGAGGACAACGTAAGTTAGGTCTGGGATATGTCTGGGATTTGCCCTCATCAGGCCAATACTTTCGCGTTTTTCACATACTTGTTGAACAGATCCTGGGTTTTTTCTGGTTTAGATCACGTAGTAGTGTGGTACCACGCTGATACATTCAATTGAACCTGGTCTTGATAAATATTTTAGAGGATAACGCATGTTAGGTTTTGGTTAGGTCTAGGATTTGCCCTCACCAGGCTCATACTTTCGCATATTTCTCATACTTCATGGCTATATCCTGGGCTGTTTCTGGATTGTATCACGTAGTAATGTGGTACCACGCTGAAACAGTCGATTAAACCTGGTTTCGATCAATATTTTAGAGGATAACACAAGTTAAGTCTCGGATAGGTCTGGGATTTGACCACATCAGACTCATACTTTCGCGTTTTTCACATACTTGTTGAACAGATCCTGGGTTATTTTCTGGTTTGGATCACATAGTAATGTGGTACCACACTGAAACAGTCGATTAAACCAGGTTTCGATCAATATTTTTGAGGATAACGCATGTTAGATCTAGGTTAGGCCTGGGATTTTCACTGAACGGACTCATACTTTCGCATTCTTCACATACTTGTTGAACGGATCCTGGGTTTTTTCTGGTTTGGATCACGTAGTAATGTGGGACCACACTGAAACAGTCAATTAAACCTGGTTTCGATCAATATTTTAGAGAATAATTCATGTTAGGTCTAGGTTAGGTCTGGGATTTGCCCTCATCAGGCTCAATCTTTCGCATATTTCTCAAACTTGATGGCTAGATCCTGGGCTTTTTCTGGATTGCATCACATAGTAATGTGGTACCACACTGAAACATTCAATTAAACCTGGTCTTGATAAATATTTTAGAGGCTAACGCATGTTAGGTCTGGGTTAGGTCTAGGATTTGCCCCCATCAGGCTCATACTTACGCATATTTCTCATACTTCATGGCTAGATCCTGGGCTTTTTCTGGATTGCATCACGTAGTAATGAAGTACAACACTGAAACAGTCAATTAAACCTGGTTTCCATCAATATCTTAGAGGACAACGCATGTTAGGTCTAGGTTAGGTCTGGGATTTTCACTCATCAGACTCATACTTTCGCAGTCTTCACATACCTGTTGAACGGATCCTGGGTTTTTTCTGGTTTGGATCACGTAGTAATGTGGGACCACACTGAAACAGTCAATTAAACCTGGTTTCGATCAATATTTTAGAGAATAATTCATGTTAGGTCTGGGTTAGGTCTGGGATTTGCCCTCATCAGGCTCAATCTTTCGCATATTTCTCAAACTTGATGGCTAGATCCTGGGCTTTTTCTGGATTGCATCACATAGTAATGTGGTACCACACTGAAACATTCAATTAAACCTGGTCTTGATAAATATTTTAGAGGCTAACGCATGTTAGGTCTGGGTTAGGTCTAGGATTTGCCCTCATCAGCCTCATACTTTCGCATATTTCTCAAACTTCATGGCTAGATCCTGGGCTTTTTCTGGATTGCGTCACGTAGTAATGAAGTACAACACTGAAACAGTCAATTAAACCTGGTTTCCATCAATATCTTAGAGGACAAAGCATGTTAGGTCTAGGTTAGGTCTGGGATTTTCACTCATCAGACTCATACTTTCGCAGTCTTGACATACCTGTTGAACGGATCCTGGGTTTTCTCTGGTTTGGATCACGTAGTAATGTGGTACCACACTGAAACAGTCGATTAAACCAGGTTTCGATCAATATTTTTGAGGATAACGCATGTTAGGTCTAGGTTAGGCCTGGGATTTTCACTCATCAGACTCATACTTTCGCGTTTTTCACATACTTGTTGAACAGATCCTGGGGTTTTTCTGGTTTGGATCACGTAGTAGTGTGGTACCACACTGAAACAGTCAATTAAACCTGGTTTCCATCAATATCTTAGAGGACAACTCATGTTAGGTCTGGGTTAGGTCTGGGATTTGCCCTCATCAGGCTTATTCTTTCGCATATTTCTCATACTTGATGGCTAGATCCTGGGCTTTTTCTGGATTGCATCACGTAGTAACGAAGTACAACACTGAAACAGTCAATTAAACCTGGTTTCCATCAATATCTTAGAGGACAACGCAAGTTAGGTCTGGGATATGTCTGGGATTTGCCCTCATCAGGCTCATACTTTCGCGTTTTTCACATACTTGTTGAACAGATCCTGGGTTTTTTCTGGTTTGAATCACGTAGTAGTGTGGTACCACGCTGAAACAGTCCATAAAACCTGGTTTGGATCAATATTTTAGAGGATAACGCATGTTAGGTCTAGGTTAGGCCTGGGATTTTCACTCATCAGACTCATACTTTCGCATTCTTCACATACTTGATGGCTAGATCCTGGAATTTTTCTGGTTTGGATCACGTAGTAATGTGGTACCACACTGAAACAGTCGATTAAACATGGTTTCGATCAATATTTTAGAGGATAACGCAAGTTAAGTCTGGGAATGGTCTGGAATTTGACCTCATCAGACTCATACTTTCGCAGACTTCACATACTCGTTGAACAGATACAGGGTTATTTCTGGTTTGGATCACATAGTAATGTGGTACCACACTGAAACAGTCGATGAAACCAAGTTTCGATCTATATTTTTGAGGATAACGCATGTTAGGTCTAGGTTAGGCCTGGGATTTGACCTCATCAGACTCATACTTTCGCATTCTTCACATACTTGTTGAACGGATCCTGGGTTTTTTCTGGTTTGGATCACGTAGTAATGTGGGACCACACTGAAACAGTCAATTAAACCTGGTTTCGATCAATATTTTAGAGAATAATTCATGTTAGGTCTAGGTCAGGTCTGGGATTTGCTCTCATCAGGCTCATTCTTTCGCATATTTCTCATACTTGATGGCTAGATCCTGGGCTTTTTCTGGATTGCATCACGTAGTAACGAAGTACAACACTGAAACAGTCAATTAAACCTGGTTTCCATCAATATCTTAGAGGACAACGTAAGTTAGGTCTGGGATATGTCTGGGATTTGCCCTCATCAGGCCAATACTTTCGCGTTTTTCACATACTTGTTGAACAGATCCTGGGTTTTTTCTGGTTTAGATCACGTAGTAGTGTGGTACCACGCTGATACATTCAATTGAACCTGGTCTTGATAAATATTTTAGAGGATAACGCATGTTAGGTTTTGGTTAGGTCTAGGATTTGCCCTCACCAGGCTCATACTTTCGCATATTTCTCATACTTCATGGCTATATCCTGGGCTGTTTCTGGATTGTATCACGTAGTAATGTGGTACCACGCTGAAACAGTCGATTAAACCTGGTTTCGATCAATATTTTAGAGGATAACACAAGTTAAGTCTCGGATAGGTCTGGGATTTGACCACATCAGACTCATACTTTCGCGTTTTTCACATACTTGTTGAACAGATCCTGGGTTATTTTCTGGTTTGGATCACATAGTAATGTGGTACCACACTGAAACAGTCGATTAAACCAGGTTTCGATCAATATTTTTGAGGATAACGCATGTTAGATCTAGGTTAGGCCTGGGATTTTCACTGAACGGACTCATACTTTCGCATTCTTCACATACTTGTTGAACGGATCCTGGGTTTTTTCTGGTTTGGATCACGTAGTAATGTGGTACCACGCTGAAACAGTCAATTAAACCTGGTTTCGATCAATATTTTAGAGGATAACGCAAGTTAGGTCTGGGATAGGTCTAGGATTTGCCCTCATCAGTCTCTTACTTTCGCATATTTCTCATACTTCAAGGCTAGATCCTGGGCTGTTTCTGGATTGTATCACGGAGTAATGTGGTACCACGCTGAAACAGTCAATTAAACCTGGTTTCCATCAATATCTTAGAGGACAACGCAAGTTAGGTCTGGGATATGTCTGGGATTTTCACTCATCAGACTCATACTTTCGCATTCTTCACATACTTGTTGAACGGATCCTGGGTTTTTTCTGTTGTGGATCACGTAGTAATGTGGTACCACGCTGAAACAGTCAATTAAACCTGGTTTCCATCAATATCTTAGAGGACAACGCAAGTTAGGTCTGGGATATGTCTGGGATTTTCACTCATCAGACTCATACTTTCGCATTCTTCACATTCTTGTTGGACGGATCCTGGGTTTTTTCTGGTTTGGATCACGTAGTAATGTGGGACCACACTGAAACAGTCAATTAAACCTGGTTTCGATCAATATTTTAGAGGATAACGCATGTTAGGTCTAGGTTAGCCCTGGGATTTTCACTCATCAGACTCATACTTTCGCATTCTTCACATACTTGTAGAACTGATCCTGGGTTTTTTCTGGTTTGGATCACGTAGTAATGTGGTACCACACTGAAACAGTCGATTTAACCTGGTTTCGATCAATATTTTAGAGGATAACGCAAGTTAGGTCCGGGATAGGTCTGGGATTTGACCTCATCAGACTCATACTTTCGCACACTTCACATACTCGTTGAACAGAGCCTGGGTTTTTTCTGGTTTGGATCACATAGTAATGTGGGACCACACTGAAACAATCAATTAAACCTGGTCTTGATAAATATTTTAGAGGATAACGCATGTTAGGTCTGGGTTAGGTCTAGGATTTGCCCTCATCAGGCTCATACTTTCGCATATTTCTCATACTTCATGGCTAGATCCTGGGCTGTTTCTGGATTGTATCTCGTAGTAATGTGGTACCACGCTGAAACAGTCAATTAAACCTGGTTTCGATCAATATTTTGGAGGATATCGCAAGTTAGGTCTGGGATAGGTCTAGGATTTGCCCTCATCAGGCTCTTACTTTCGCATATTTCTCATACTTCATGGCTAGATCCTGGGCTAGTTCTGGAGTGGATCACGTAGTAAAGTGGTACCACACTGAAACAGTCCATTAAACCTGGTTTCGCTCAATATTTTAGAGGATAACGCATGTTAGGTCTAGGTTAGGTCTGGGATTTGCTCTCATCAGGATCATTCTTTCGCATATTTCTCATACTTGATGGCTAGATCCTGGGCTTTTTCTGGATTGCATCACGTAGTAATGTAGTACAACACTGAAACAGTCAATTAAACCTGGTTTCCATCAATATCTTAGAGGACAACGCAAGTTAGGTCTGGGATATGTCTGGGATTTGCCCTCATCAGGCTCATACTTTCGCGTTTTTCACATACTTGTTGAACAGATCCTGGGTTTTTGCTGTTTTGGATCACGTAGTAATGTGGTACCACGCTGAAACAGTCAATTAAACCTGGTCTGGATAAATATTTTAGAGGATAACGCATCTTCGGTCTGGGTTAGGTCTAAGATTTGCCCCCATCAGGCTCACAGTTTCGCGTTTTTCACATACTTGTTGAACAGATCCTGGGTTTTTTCTGGTTTGGATCACGAAGTAGTATGGTACCCCACTGAAACAGTCCATTAAACCTGGTTTCGCTCAATATTTTAGAGGATAACGCATGTTAGGTCTAGGTTAGGTCTGGGATTTGCTCTCATCAGGCTCATTCTTTCGCATATTTCTCATACTTGATGGCTAGATCCTGGGCTTTTTCTGGATTGCATCACGCAGTAATGTAGTACCACACTGAAACAGTCAATGAAACCTGGTTTCCATCAATATTTTAGAGGACAACGCAAGTTAGGTCGGGGATATGTCTGGGATTTGCCCTCATCAGGCTCATAATTTCGCGATTTTCACATACTCGTTGAACAGATCCTGGGTTATTTTCTGGTTTGGATCACATAGTAATGTGGTACCACACTGAAACAGTCGATTAAACCAGTTTTCGATCAATATTTTTGAGGATAACGCATGTTAGGTCTAGGTTAGGCCTGGGATTTTCACTCATCAGACTCATACTTTCGCATTCTTCACATACTTGTTGAACGGATCCTGGGTTTTCTCTAGTTTGGATCACGTAGTAATGTGGGACCACACTGAGACAGTCAATTAAACCTGATTTCCATCAATATTCTAGAGGACAACGCATGTTAGGTCTAGGTTAGGCCTGGGATTTGCCCTCATCAGGGTCATACTGTCGCAGTTTTAACATACTTGTTGAACGGATCCTGGGTTTTTTCTGGTTTGGTTCACGTAGTAATGTGGTACCACACTGAAACATTCAATTAAACCTGGTCTTGATAAATATTTTAGAGGATAACGCATGTTAGGTTTGGGTTAGGTCTAGGATTTGCCCTCATCAGGCTCATACTTTCGCATATTTCTCATACTTCATGGCTATATCCTGGGCTGTTTCTGGATTGTATCACGTAGTAATGTGGTACCACGCTGAAACAGTCGATTAAACCTGGTTTCGATCAATATTTTAGAGGATAACACAAGTTAAGTCTCGGATAGGTCTGGGATTTGACCACATCAGACTCATACTTTCGCGTTTTTCACATACTTGTTGAACAGATCCTGGGTTATTTTCTGGTTTGGATCACATAGTAATGTGGTACCACACTGAAATAGTCGATTAAACCAGGTTTCGATCAATATTTTTGAGGATAACGCATGTTAGATCTAGGTTAGGCCTGGGATTTTCTCTGAACGGACTCATACTTTCGCATTCTTCAGATACTTGTTGAACGGATCCTGGGTTTTTTCTGGTTTGGATCAGGTAGTAATGTGGGACCACACTGAAACAGTCAATTAAACCTGGTTTCGATCAATATTTTAGAGAATAATTCATGTTAGGTCTAGGTTAGGTCTGGGATTTGCTCTCATCAGGCTCATTCTTTCGCATATTTCTCATATTTCAAGGCTAGATCCTTGGCTGTTTCTGGATTGTATCACGTAGTAATGTGGTACCACGCTGAAACAGTCAATTAAACCTGGTTTCGATCAATATTTTAGAGGATAACGCAAGTTAGGTCTGGGATAGGTCTAGGATTTGCCCTCATCAGTCTCTTACTTTCGCATATTTCTCATACTTCAAGGCTAGATCCTGGGCTGTTTCTGGATTGTATCACGTAGTAATGTGGTACCACGCTGAACCAGTCAATTAAACCTGGTTTCCATCAATATCTTAGAGGACAACGCAAGTTAGGTCTGGGATATGTCTGGGATTTTCACTCATCAGACTCATACTTTCGCATTCTTCACATACTTGTTGAACGGATCCTGGGTTTTTTCTGGTGTGGATCACGTAGTAATGTGGTACCACACTGAAACGGTCAATTAAACCTGGTTTCGATCAATATTTTAGAGGATAACGCAAGTTAGGTCTGGGATAGGTCTGGGATTTGACCTCAACAGACTCATACTTTCGCACACTTCACAAACTCGTTGAACAGATCCTGGGTTATTTTCTGGTTTGGATCACATAGTAATGTGGAACCACACTGAAACAGTCGATTAAACCAGGTTTCGATCAATATTTTGGAGGAGAACGCATGTTAGGTCTAGGTTAGGCCTGGGATTTTCACTCATCAGACACATACTTTCGCATTCTTCACATTCTTGTTGGACGGATCCTGGGTTTTTTATGGTTTGGATCACGTAGTAATGTGGGACCACATTGAAACAGTCAATTAAACCTGGTTTCGATCAATATTTTAGAGAATAATTCATGTTAGGTCTAGGTTAGGTCAGGGATTTGCTCTCATCAGGCTCATTCTTTCGCATTTTTCTCATACTTGATGGCCAGATCCTGGGCTTTTTCTGGATTGCATCACGTAGTAATGAAGTACAACACTGAAACTGTCAAATAACCTGGTTTCGATCAATATTTTAGAGAATAATTCGTGTTAGGTCTAGGTTAGGTCTGGGATTTGCTCTCATCAGGCTCATTCTTTCGCATATTTCTCATACTTGATGGCTAGATCCTGGGCTTTTTCTGGATTGCATCACGTAGTAATGAAGTACAACACTGAAACAGTCAATTAAACCTGGTTTCCATCAATATCTTAGAGGACAACGCATGTTAGGTCTTGGATAGGCCTGGGATTTGCCCTCATCAGGGTCATACTGTCGCAGTTTTAACATACTTGTTGAACGGATCCTGGGTTTTTTCTGGTTTGGTTCACGTAGTAATGTTGTACCACACTGAAACATTCAATTAAACCTGGTCTTGATAAATATTTTAGAGGATAACGCATGTTAGGTTTGGGTTAGGTCTAGGATTTGCCCTCATCAGGCTCATACTTTCCCATATTTCTCATACTTAATGGCTAGATCCTGGGCTGTTTCTGGATTGTATCACGTAGTAATGTGGTACCACGCTAAAACAGTCGATTAAACCTGGTTTCGATGAATATTTTAGAGAATAATTCATGTTAGGTCTAGGTTAGGTCTGGGATTTGCGCTCATCAGGCTCATTCTTTCGCATATTCCTCATACTTGATGGCTAGATCCTGGGCTTTTTCTGGATTGCATCACGTAGTAATGTAGTACCACACTGAAACTGTCAATGAAACCTGGTTTCCATCACTATTTTAGAGGACAACGCAAGTTAGGTCTAGGTAAGGCCTGGGACTTGCCCTCATCAGGCTCATACTTTCGCGTTTTTCACGTACTTGTTGAACAGATCCTGGGTTTTTTCTGGTTTGGATCACGTAGTAGTGTGGTACCACTCTGAAACATTCCATTAAACCTGGTTTGGATCAATATTTTAGAGGATAACGCATTTTAGGTCTA
The DNA here is from genome assembly GCF_051014445.1 of Colletes latitarsis. NCBI lineage: Eukaryota > Metazoa > Arthropoda > Insecta > Hymenoptera > Colletidae > Colletes > Colletes latitarsis. The sequence continues at coordinate 1,347,471 of NC_135142.1, forward strand.
GGTTAGGTCGGGGATTTTCGCTCATCAGACTGATACTTTCGCATTCTTCACATACTTGTTGAACGGATCCTGGGTTTTTTCTGGTTTGGATCACGTAGTAATGTGGTACCACACTGAAACAGTCGATTAAACCTGGTTTCGATCAGAATTTTAGAGGATAACGCAAGATAAGTCTGGGATAGGTCTGGGATTTGACCTCATCAGACTCATACTTTCGCATTCTTCACATACTTGTTGAACGGATCCTGGGTTTTTTCTGGTTTGGATCACGTAGTAATGTGGGACCACACTGAAACAGTCAATTAAACCTGGTTTCGATCAATATTTTAGAGAATAATTCATGTTAGGTCTAGGTCAGGTCTGGGATTTGCTCTCATCAGGCTCATTCTTTCGCATATTTCTCATACTTGATGGCTAGATCCTGGGCTTTTTCTGGATTGCATCACGTAGTAACGAAGTACAACACTGAAACAGTCAATTAAACCTGGTTTCCATCAATATCTTAGAGGACAACGCAAGTTAGGTCTGGGATATGTCTGGGATTTGCCCTCATCAGGCTCATACTTTCGCGTTTTTCACGTACTTGTTGAACAGATCCTGGGTTTTTTCTGGTTTGGATCACGTAGTAATGTGGTACCACACTGAAACAGTCGATTAAACCAGGTTTCGATCAATATTTTAGAGGATAACGCATGTTAGGTCTAGGTTAGGCCTGGGATTTTCACTCATCAGACTCATACTTTCGCATTCTTCACATACTTGATGGCTAGATCCTGGAATTTTTCTGGTTTGGATCACGTAGTAATGTGGTACCACACTGAAACAGTCGATTAAACATGGTTTCGATCAATATTTTAGAGGATAACGCAAGTTAAATCTGGGAATGGTCTGGGATTTGACCTCATCAGACTCATACTTTCGCACACTTCACATACTCGTTGAACAGATACAGGGTTATTTCTGGTTTGGATCACATAGTAATGTGGTACCACACTGAAACAGTCGATGAAACCAAGTTTCGATCTATATTTTTGAGGATAACGCATGTTAGGTCTAGGTTAGGCCTGGGATTTGACCTCATCAGACTCATACTTTCGCATTCTTCACATACTTGTTGAACGGATCCTGGGTTTTTTCTGGTTTGGATCACGTAGTAATGTGGGACCACACTGAAACAGTCAATTAAACCTGGTTTCGATCAATATTTTAGAGAATAATTCATGTTAGGTCTAGGTCAGGTCTGGGATTTGCTCTCATCAGGCTCATTCTTTCGCATATTTCTCATACTTGATGGCTAGATCCTGGGCTTTTTCTGGATTGCATCACGTAGTAACGAAGTACAACACTGAAACAGTCAATTAAACCTGGTTTCCATCAATATCTTAGAGGACAACGTAAGTTAGGTCTGGGATATGTCTGGGATTTGCCCTCATCAGGCCAATACTTTCGCGTTTTTCACATACTTGTTGAACAGATCCTGGGTTTTTTCTGGTTTAGATCACGTAGTAGTGTGGTACCACGCTGATACATTCAATTGAACCTGGTCTTGATAAATATTTTAGAGGATAACGCATGTTAGGTTTTGGTTAGGTCTAGGATTTGCCCTCACCAGGCTCATACTTTCGCATATTTCTCATACTTCATGGCTATATCCTGGGCTGTTTCTGGATTGTATCACGTAGTAATGTGGTACCACGCTGAAACAGTCGATTAAACCTGGTTTCGATCAATATTTTAGAGGATAACACAAGTTAAGTCTCGGATAGGTCTGGGATTTGACCACATCAGACTCATACTTTCGCGTTTTTCACATACTTGTTGAACAGATCCTGGGTTATTTTCTGGTTTGGATCACATAGTAATGTGGTACCACACTGAAACAGTCGATTAAACCAGGTTTCGATCAATATTTTTGAGGATAACGAATGTTAGATCTAGGTTAGGCCTGGGATTTTCACTGAACGGACTCATACTTTCGCATTCTTCACATACTTGTTGCACGGATCCTGGGTTTTTTCTGGTTTGGATCACGTAGTAATGTGGTACCACGCTGAAACAGTCAATTAAACCTGGTTTCGATCAATATTTTAGAGGATAACGCAAGTTAGGTCTGGGATAGGTCTAGGATTTGCCCTCATCAGTCTCTTACTTTCGCATATTTCTCATACTTCAAGGCTAGATCCTGGGCTGTTTCTGGATTGTATCACGGAGTAATGTGGTACCACGCTGAAACAGTCAATTAAACCTGGTTTCCATCAATATCTTAGAGGACAACGCAAGTTAGGTCTGGGATATGTCTGGGATTTTCACTCATCAGACTCATACTTTCGCATTCTTCACATACTTGTTGAACGGATCCTGGGTTTTTTCTGTTGTGGATCACGTAGTAATGTGGTACCACGCTGAAACAGTCAATTAAACCTGGTTTCCATCAATATCTTAGAGGACAACGCAAGTTTGGTCTGGGATATGTCTGGGATTTTCACTCATCAGACTCATACTTTCGCATTCTTCACATTCTTGTTGGACGGATCCTGGGTTTTTTCTGGTTTGGATCACGTAGTAATGTGGGACCACACTGAAACAGTCAATTAAACCTGGTTTCGATCAATATTTTAGAGAATAATTCATGTTAGGTCTAGGTTAGTTCAGGGATTTGCTCTCATCAGGCTCATTCTTTCGCATATTTCTCATACTTGATGGCCAGATCCTGGGCTTTTTCTGGATTGCATCACGTAGTAATGAAGTACAACACTGAAACTGTCAATTAAACCTGGTTTCGATCAATATTTTAGAGAATAATTCGTGTTAGGTCTAGGTTAGGTCTGGGATTTGCTCTCATCAGGCTCATTCTTTCGCATATTTCTCATACTTGATGGCTAGATCCTGGGCTTTTTCTGGATTGCATCACGTAGTAATGAAGTACAACACTGAAACAGTCAATTAAACCTGGGTTCCATCAATATCCTAGAGGACAACGCAAGTGAGGTCTGGGATAGGTCTGGGATTTGCCCTCATCAGGCTCATACTTTCGCGTGTTTCACATACTTGTTGAACAGATCCAGGGTTTTTTCTGGTTTGTATCACGTAGTAGTGTGGTACCACACTGAAACAGTCCATTAAACCTGGTTTGGATCAATATTTTAGAGGATAACGCATGTTAGGTCTAGGTTAGCCCTGGGATTTTCACTCATCAGACTCATACTTTCGCATTCTTCACATACTTGTAGAACTGATCCTGGGTTTTTTCTGGTTTGGATCACGTAGTAATGTGGTACCGCACTGAAACAGTCGATTTAACCTGGTTTCGATCAATATTTTAGAGGATAACGCAAGTTAGGTCCGGGATAGGTCTGGGATTTGACCTCATCAGACTCATACTTTCGCACACTTCACATACTCGTTGAACAGAGCCTGGGTTTTTTCTGGTTTGGATCACATAGTAATGTGGGACCACACTGAAACAATCAATTAAACCTGGTCTTGATAAATATTTTAGAGGATAACGCATGTTAGGTCTGGGTTAGGTCTAGGATTTGCCCTCATCAGGCTCATACTTTCGCATATTTCTCATACTTCATGGCTAGATCCTGGGCTGTTTCTGGATTGTATCTCGTAGTAATGTGGTACCACGCTGAAACAGTCAATTAAACCTGGTTTCGATCAATATTTTGGAGGATATCGCAAGTTAGGTCTGGGATAGGTCTAGGATTTGCCCTCATCAGGCTCTTACTTTCGCATATTTCTCATACTTCATGGCTAGATCCTGGGCTAGTTCTGGAGTGGATCACGTAGTAAAGTGGTACCACACTGAAACAGTCCATTACACCTGGTTTCGCTCAATATTTTAGAGGATAACGCATGTTAGGTCTAGGTTAGGTCTGGGATTTGCTCTCATCAGGATCATTCTTTCGCATATTTCTCATACTTGATGGCTAGATCCTGGGCTTTTTCTGGATTGCATCACGTAGTAATGTAGTACAACACTGAAACAGTCAATTAAACCTGGTTTCCATCAATATCTTAGAGGACAACGCAAGTTAGGTCTGGGATATGTCTGGGATTTGCCCTCATCAGGCTCATACTTTCGCGTTTTTCACATACTTGTTGAACAGATCCTGGGTTTTTGCTGTTTTGGATCACGTAGTAATGTGGTACCACGCTGAAACAGTCAATTAAACCTGGTCTGGATAAATATTTTAGAGGATAACGCATCTTAGGTCTGGGTTAGGTCTAAGATTTGCCCCCATCAGGCTCACAGTTTCGCGTTTTTCACATACTTGTTGAACAGATCCTGGGTTTTTTCTGGTTTGGATCACGAAGTAGTATGGTACCCCACTGAAACAGTCCATTAAACCTGGTTTCGCTCAATATTTTAGAGGATAACGCATGTTAGGTCTAGGTTAGGTCTGGGATTTGCTCTCATCAGGCTCATTCTTTCGCATATTTCTCATACTTGATGGCTAGATCCTGGGCTTTTTCTGGATTGCATCACGCAGTAATGTAGTACCACACTGAAACAGTCAATGAAACCTGGTTTCCATCAATATTTTAGAGGACAACGCAAGTTAGGTCTGGGATATGTCTGGGATTTGCCCTCATCAGGCTCATAATTTCGCGATTTTCACATACTCGTTGAACAGATCCTGGGTTATTTTCTGGTTTGGATCACATAGTAATGTGGTACCACACTGAAACAGTCGATTAAACCAGTTTTCGATCAATATTTTTGAGGATAACGCATGTTAGGTCTAGGTTAGGCCTGGGATTTTCACTCATCAGACTCATACTTTCGCATTCTTCACATACTTGTTGAACGGATTCTGGGTTTTCTCTAGTTTGGATCACGTAGTAATGTGGGACCACACTGAAACAGTCAATTAAACCTGATTTCCATCAATATTCTAGAGGACAACGCATGTTAGGTCTAGGTTAGGCCTGGGATTTGCCCTCATCAGGGTCATACTGTCGCAGTTTTAACATACTTGTTGAACGGATCCTGGGTTTTTTCTGGTTTGGTTCACGTAGTAATGTGGTACCACACTGAAACATTCAATTAAACCTGGTCTTGATAAATATTTTAGAGGATAACGCATGTTAGGTTTGGGTTAGGTCTAGGATTTGCCCTCATCAGGCTCATACTTTCGCATATTTCTCATACTTCATGGCTATATCCTGGGCTGTTTCTGGATTGTATCACGTAGTAATGTGGTACCACGCTGAAACAGTCGATTAAACCTGGTTTCGATCAATATTTTAGAGGATAACACAAGTTAAGTCTCGGATAGGTCTGGGATTTGACCACATCAGACTCATACTTTCGCGTTTTTCACATACTTGTTGAACAGATCCTGGGTTATTTTCTGGTTTGGATCACATAGTAATGTGGTACCACACTGAAACAGTCGATTAAACCAGGTTTCGATCAATATTTTTGAGGATAACGCATGTTAGATCTAGGTTAGGCCTGGGATTTTCTCTGAACGGACTCATACTTTCGCATTCTTCAGATACTTGTTGAACGGATCCTGGGTTTTTTCTGGTTTGGATCAGGTAGTAATGTGGGACCACACTGAAACAGTCAATTAAACCTGGTTTCGATCAATATTTTAGAGAATAAGTCATGTTAGGTCTAGGTTAGGTCTGGGATTTGCTCTCATCAGGCTCATTCTTTCGCATATTTCTCATATTTCAAGGCTAGATCCTTGGCTGTTTCTGGATTGTATCACGTAGTAATGTGGTACCACGCTGAAACAGTCAATTAAACCTGGTTTCGATCAATATTTTAGAGGATAACGCAAGTTAGGTCTGGGATAGGTCTAGGATTTGCCCTCATCAGTCTCTTACTTTCGCATATTTCTCATACTTCAAGGCTAGATCCTGGGCTGTTTCTGGATTGTATCACGTAGTAATGTGGTACCACGCTGAACCAGTCAATTAAACCTGGTTTCCATCAATATCTTAGAGGACAACGCAAGTTAGGTCTGGGATATGTCTGGGATTTTCACTCATCAGACTCATACTTTCGCATTCTTCACATACTTGTTGAACGGATCCTGGGTTTTTTCTGGTGTGGATCACGTAGTAATGTGGTACCACACTGAAACGGTCAATTAAACCTGGTTTCGATCAATATTTTAGAGGATAACGCAAGTTAGGTCTGGGATAGGTCTGGGATTTGACCTCAACAGACTCATACTTTCGCACACTTCACAAACTCGTTGAACAGATCCTGGGTTATTTTCTGGTTTGGATCACATAGAAATGTGGAACCACACTGAAACAGTCGATTAAACCAGGTTTCGATCAATATTTTGGAGGAGAACGCATGTTAGGTCTAGGTTAGGCCTGGGATTTTCACTCATCAGACACATACTTTCGCATTCTTCACATTCTTGTTGGACGGATCCTGGGTTTTTTATGGTTTGGATCACGTAGTAATGTGGGACCACATTGAAACAGTCAATTAAACCTGGTTTCGATCAATATTTTAGAGAATAATTCATGTTAGGTCTAGGTTAGGTCAGGGATTTGCTCTCATCAGGCTCGATCTTTCGCATTTTTCTCATACTTGATGGCCAGATCCTGGGCTTTTTCTGGATTGCATCACGTAGTAATGAAGTACAACACTGAAACTGTCAAATAACCTGGTTTCGATCAATATTTTAGAGAATAATTCGTGTTAGGTCTAGGTTAGGTCTGGGATTTGCTCTCATCAGGCTCATTCTTTCGCATATTTCTCATACTTGATGGCTAGATCCTGGGCTTTTTCTGGATTGCATCACGTAGTAATGAAGTACAACACTGAAACAGTCAACTAAACCTGGTTTCCATCAATATCTTAGAGGACAACGCATGTTAGGTCATGGATAGGCCTGGGATTTGCCCTCATCAGGGTCATACTGTCGCAGTTTTAACATACTTGTTGAACGGATCCTGGGTTTTTTCTGGTTTGGTTCACGTAGTAATGTTGTACCACACTGAAACATTCAATTAAACCTGGTCTTGATAAATATTTTAGAGGATAACGCATGTTAGGTTTGGGTTAGGTCTAGGATTTGCCCTCATCAGGCTCATACTTTCCCATATTTCTCATACTTAATGGCTAGATCCTGGGCTGTTTCTGGATTGTATCACGTAGTAATGTGGTACCACGCTAAAACAGTCGATTAAACCTGGTTTCGATGAATATTTTAGAGAATAATTCATGTTAGGTCTAGGTTAGGTCTGGGATTTGCGCTCATCAGGCTCATTCTTTCGCATATTCCTCATACTTGATGGCTAGATCCTGGGCTTTTTCTGGATTGCATCACGTAGTAATGTAGTACCACACTGAAACAGTCAATGAAACCTGGTTTCCATCACTATTTTAGAGGACAACGCAAGTTAGGTCTAGGTAAGGCCTGGGACTTGCCCTCATCAGGCTCATACTTTCGCGTTTTTCACGTACTTGTTGAACAGATCCTGGGTTTTTTCTGGTTTGGATCACGTAGTAGTGTGGTACCACCCTGAAACATTCCATTAAACCTGGTTTGGATCAATATTTTAGAGGATAACGCATTTTAGGTCTAGGTTAGGTCGGGGATTTTCGCTCATCAGACTGATACTTTCGCATTCTTCACATACTTGTTGAACGGATCCTGGGTTTTTTCTGGTTTGGATCACGTAGTAATGTGGTACCACACTGAAACAGTCGATTAAACCTGGTTTCGATCAGAATTTTAGAGGATAACGCAAGATAAGTCTGGGATAGGTCTGGGATTTGACCTCATCAGACTCATACTTTCGCGTTTTTCACATACTTGTTGAACAGATCCTGGGTTTTTTCTGGTTTGGATCACGTAGTAGTGTGGTACCACACTGAAACAGTCCATTAAACCTGGTCTTGATAAATATTTTAGAGGATAACGCATGTTAGGTCTGGGATAGGTCTGGGATTTGCCCTCATCTGACTCATACTTTCGCACACTTCACATACTCGTTGAACAGATCCTGGGTATTTTCTGGTTTGGATAACGTAGTAATGTGGTACCACACTGAAACAGTCGATTAAACATGGTTTCGATCAATATTTTAGAGGATAACGCAAGTTAAGTCTGGGATTGGTCTGGGATTTGACCTCATCAGACTCATACTTTCGCACACTTCACATACTCGTTGAACAGATCCTGTGTTATTTTCTGGTTTGGATCACATAGTAATGTGGTACCACACTGAAACAGTCGATTAAACCAGGTTTCGATCACTATTCTTGAGGATAACGCATGTTAGGTCTAGGTTAGGCCTGGGATTTTCACTCATCAGGCTCATACTTTCACATTCTTCACATACTTGTTGAACGGATCCTGGGTTTTTTCTGGTTTGGATCACGTAGTAATGTGGGACCACACTGAAACAGTCAATTAAACCTGGTTTCGATCAATATTTTAGAGAATAATTCATGTTAGGTCTAGGTTAGGTCTGGGATTTGCTCTCATCAGGCTCATTCTTTCGCGTTTTTCACATACTTGTTGAACAGATCCAGGGTTTTTTCTGGTTTGTATCACGTAGTAGTGTGGTACCACACTGAAACAGTCCATTAAACCTGGTTTGGATCAATATTTTAGAGGATAACGCATGTTAGGTCTAGGTTAGCCCTGGGATTTTCACTCATCAGACTCATACTTTCGCATCCTTCACATACTTGTTGAAGGATATCCTGGGTTTTTTCTGGTTTGGATCAGGTAGTAATGTGGTACCACACTGAAACGGTCAATTCAACCTGGTTTCGATCAATATTTTAGAGGATAACGCAAGTTAGGTCTGGGATAGGTCTGGGACTCGCCCTCATCAGGCTCATACTTTCGCGTTTTTCACATACTTGTTGAACAGATCATGGGTTTTCTCTGGTTTGGGTCACGTTGTAGTGTGGTACCACACTGAAACAGTCCATTAAACCTGGTTTTGATCAATATTTTAGAGGATGACGCATGTTAGGTCTAGGTTAGCCCTGGGATTTTCACTCATCAGACTCATACTTTCGCATTCTTCACATACTTGTTCAACTGATCCTGGGTTTTTTCTGGTTTGGATCACGTAGTAATGTGGGACCACACTGAAACAGTCGATTAAACCTGGTTTCGATCAATATTTTGGAGGATAACGCAAGCTAGGTCTGGGATAGGTCTGGGATTTGACCTCATCAGACTCATACTTTCGCACACTTCACATACTCGTTGAACAGATCCTGGGTTATTTTCTGGTTTGGATCACATAGTAATGTGGTACCACACTGAAACAGTCGATTAAACCAGGTTTCGATCAATATTTTAGAGTATAACTCATGTTAGGTCTGGGTTAGGCCTGGGATTTTCACTGATCAGACTCATACTTTCGCATTCTTCACATACTTGTTGAGCGGATCCTGGGTTTTTTCTGGTTTGGATCACGTAGTAATGTGGTACCACACTGAAACGGTCAATTAAACCTGGTTTCGATCAATATTTTAGAGGATAACGCAAGTTAGGTCTGGGATAGGTCTGGGATTTGCCCTCATCAGACTCATACTTTCGCATTCTTCACATACTTGTTGAACAGATCCTGGGTTTTTTCTGGTTCGGATCACGTACTAATGTGGGACCACACTGAAACAATCAATTAAACCTGGTCTTGATAAACATTTTAGAGGATAACGCATGTTAGGTCTGGGTTAGGTCTAGGATTTGCCCTCATCAGGCTCATACTTTCACATATTTCTCATACTTCATGGCTAGATCCTGGGCTGTTTCTGGATTGTATCACGTAGTAATGTGGTACCACGCTGAAACAGTCAATTAAACCTGGTTCCGATCAATATTTTAGAGGATAACGCAAGTTACGTCTGGGATAGGTCTAGGATTTGCCCTCATCAGGCTCTTACTTTCGCATATTTCTCATACTTCATGGCTAGATCCTGGGCTATTTCTGGATTGGATCACGTAGTAAAGTGGTACCACACTGAAACATTCAATGAAACCTGGTCTGGATAAATATTTTAGAGGATAACGCATCTTAGGTCTGGGTTAGGTCTAAGATTTGCCCTCATCAGGCTCACAGTTTCGCGTTTTTCACATACTTGTTGAACAGATCCTGGGTTTTTTCTGGTTTGGATCACGAAGTAGTGTGGTACCACACTGAAACAGTCCATTAAACCTGGTTTCGCTCAATATTTTAGAGGATAACGCGTGTTAGGTCTAGGTTAGGTCTGGGATTTGCTCTCATCAGGCTCATTCCTTCGCATATTTCTCATACTTGATGGCTAGATCCTGGGCTTTTTCTGGATTGCATCACGCAGTAATGTAGTACCACACTGAAACAGTCAATGAAACCTGGTTTCCATCAATATTTTAGAGGACAACGCAAGTTAGGTCTGGGATATGTCTGGGATTTGCCCTCATCAGGCTCATACTTTCGCGATTTTCACATACTCGTTGAACAGATCCTGGGTTATTTTCTGGTTTGGATCACATAGTAATGTGGTACCACACTGAAACAGTCGATTAAACCAGTTTTCGATCAATATTTTTGAGGATAACGCATGTTAGGTCTAGGTTAGGCCTGGGATTTTCACTCATCAGACTCATACTTTCGCATTCTTCACATACTTGTTGAACGGATCCTGGGTTTTCTCTAGTTTGGATCACGTAGTAATGTGGGACCACACTGAAACAGTCAATTAAACCTGGTTTCGATCAATATTTTAGAGAATAATTCATGTTAGGTCTAGGTGAGGTCAGGGATTTGCTCTCATCAGGCTCATTCTTTCGCATTTTTCTCATACTTGATGGCCAGATCCTGGGCTTTTTCTGGATTGCATCACGTAGTAATGAAGTACAACACTGAAACTGTCAATTAAATCTGGTTTCGATCAATATTTTAGAGAATAATTCGTGTTAGGTCTAGGTTAGGTCTGGGATTTGCTCTCATCAGGCTCATTCTTTCGCATATTTCTCATACTTGATGGCTAGATCCTGGGCTTTTTCTGGATTGCATCACGTAGTAATGAAGTACACCACTGAAACAGTCAATTAAACCTGGTTTCCATCAATATTTTAGAGGACAACGCATGTTAGGTCTAGGATAGGCCTGGGATTTGCCCTCATCAGGGTCATACTGTCGCAGTTTTAACATACTTGTTGAACGGATCCTGGGTTTTTTCTGGTTTGGTTCACGTAGTAATGTTGTACCACACTGAAACATTCAATTAAACCTGGTCTTGATAAATATTTTAGAGGATAACGCATGTTAGGTTTGGGTTAGGTCTAGGATTTGCCCTCATCAGGCTCATACTTTCCCATATTTCTCATACTTAATGGTTAGATCCTGGGCTGTTTCTGGATTGTATCACGTAGTAATGTGGTACCACGCTAAAACAGTCGATTAAACCTGGTTTCGATCAATATTTTAGAGAATAATTCATGTTAGGTCTAGGTTAGGTCTGGGATTTGCGCTCATCAGGCTCATTCTTTCGCATATTCCTCATACTTGATGGCTAGATCCTGGGCTTTTTCTGGATTGCATCACGTAGTAATGTAGTACCACACTGAAACAGTCAATGAAACCTGGTTTCCATCACTATTTTAGAGGACAACGCAAGTTAGGTCTAGGTAAGGCCTGGGACTTGCCCTCATCAGGCTCATACTTTCGCGTTTTTCACATACTTGTTGAACAGATCCTGTGTTTTTTCTGGTTTGGATCACGTAGTAGTGTGGTACCACCCTGAAACATTCCATTAATCCTGGTTTGGATCAATATTTTAGAGGATAACGCATTTTAGGTCTAGGTTAGGTCGGGGATTTTCGCTCATCAGACTGATACTTTCGCATTCTTCACATACTTGTTGAACGGATCCTGGGTTTTTTCTGGTTTGGATCACGTAGTAATGTGGTACCACACTGAAACAGTCGATTAAACCTGGTTTCGATCAGAATTTTAGAGGATAACGCAAGATAAGTCTGGGATAGGTCTGGGATTTGACCTCATCAGACTCATACTTTCGCGTTTTTCACATACTTGTTGAACAGATCCTGGGTTTTTTCTGGTTTGGATCTCGTAGTAGTGTGGTACCACACTGAAACAGTCCATTAAACCTGGTCTTGATAAATATTTTAGAGGATAACGCATGTTAGGTCTGGGATAGGTCTGGGATTTGCCCTCATCTGACTCATACTTTCGCACACTTCACATACTCGTTGAACAGATCCTGGGTATTTTCTGGTTTGGATAACGTAGTAATGTGGTACCACACTGAAACAGTCGATTAAACATGGTTTCGATCAATATTTTAGAGGATAACGCAAGTTAAGTCTGGGATTGGTCTGGGATTTGACCTCATCAGACTCATACTTTCGCACACTTCACATACTCGTTGAACAGATCCTGGGTTATTTTCTGGTTTGGATCACATAGTAATGTGGGACCACACTGAAACAGTCAATTAAACCTGGTTTCGATCAATATTTTAGAGAATAATTCATGTTAGGTCTAGGTTAGGTCTGGGATTTGCTCTCATCAGGCTCATTCTTTCGCGTTTTTCACATACTTGTTGAACAGATCCAGGGTTTTTTCTGGTTTGTATCACGTAGTAGTGTGGTACCACACTGAAACAGTCCATTAAACCTGGTTTGGATCAATATTTTAGAGGATAACGCATGTTAGGTCTAGGTTAGCCCTGGGATTTTCACTCATCAGACTCATACTTTCGCATTCTTCACATACTTGTAGAACTGATCCTGGGTTTTTTCTGGTTTGGATCACGTAGTAATGTGGTACCACACTGAAACAGTCGATTTAACCTGGTTTCGATCAATATTTTAGAGGATAACGCAAGTTAGGTCTGGGATAGGTCTGGGATTTGACCTCATCAGACTCATACTTTCGCACACTTCACATACTCGTTGAACAGAGCCTGGGTTTTTTCTGGTTTGGATCACGTAGTAATGTGGGACCACACTGAAACAATCAATTAAACCTGGTCTGGATAAATATTTTAGAGGATAACGCATCTTAGCTCTGGGTTAGGTCTAAGATTTGCCCTCATCAGGCTCACAGTTTCGCGTTTTTCACATACTTGTTGAACAGATCCTGGGTTTTTCTGGTTTGGATCACGAAGTAGTGTGGTACCACACTGAAACAGTCCATTAAACCTGGTTTCGCTCAATATTTTAGAGGATAACGCATGTTAGGTCTAGGTTAGGTCTGGGATTTGCTCTCATCAGGCTCATTCTTACGCATATTTCTCATACTTGATGGCTAGATCCTGGGCTTTTTCTGGATTGCATCACGTAGTAATGTAGTACCACACTGAAACAGTCAATGAAACCAGGTTTCCATCAATATTTTAGAGGACAACGCAAGTTAGGTCTAGGTAAGGCCTGAGATTTTCACTGATCAGGCTCATACTTTCGCATCCTTCACATACTTGTTGAACGGATCCTGGGTTTTTTCTGGTTTGGATCACGTAGTAATGTGGTACCACAGTGAAACGGTCAATTAAACCTGGTTTCGATCAATATTTTAGAGGATAACGCATGTTAGGTCTAGGTTAGGTCTGGGATTTTCGCTCATCAGACTCATACTTTCGCATTCTTGACATACTTGTTGAACGGATCCTGGGTTTTTTCTGGTTGGGATCACGTAGTAATGTGGGTCCACACTGAAACAATCAATTAAACCTGGTCTTGATAAATATTTTCGAGGATAACGCATGTTAGGTCTGGGATAGGTCTGGGATTTGCCCTCATCAGACTCATACTTTCGCACACTTCACATACTCGTTGAACAGATCCTGGGTTTTTTCTGGTTTGGATCACGTAGTAATGTGGTACCACACTGAAACAGTCGAATAAACCTGGTTTCGATCAATATTTTAGAGGATAACGCAAGTTAAGTCTGGGATTGGTCTGGGATTTGACCTCATCAGACTCATACTTTCGCGTTTTTCATATACTTGTTGAACAGATCCTGGGTTTTTTCTGGTTTGGATCACATAGTAATGTGGTACCACACTGAAACAGTCGATGAAACCTGGTTTCGATTAATATTTTAGAGGATAACGCAAGTTAAGTCTGGGATTGGTCTGGGATTTGACCTCATCAGACTCATACTTTCGCATTCTTCACATACTTGTTGAACGGATCTTGGGTTTTTTCTGGTGTGGATCACGTAGTAATGTGGTACCACACTGAAACAATCAATTAAACCTGGTCTTGATAAATATTTTAGAGGATAACGAAAGTTAAGTCTGGGATAGGTCTAGGATTTGCCCTCATCAGGCTTTTACTTTCGCATATTTCTCATACTTCATGGCTAGATCCTGGGCTAGTTCTGGAGTGGATCACGTAGTAAAGTGGTACCACACTGAAACAGTCCATTAAACCTGGTTTCGCTCAATATTTTAGGGGATAACGCAAGTTAGGTCTGGGATAGGTCTGGGATTTGCCCTCATCAGACTCATACTTTCGCATTCTTCACATACTTGTTGAACAGATCCTGGGTTTTTTCTGGTTCGGATCACGTACTAATGTGGGACCACACTGAAACAATCAATTAAACCTGGTCTCGATAAACATTTTAGAGGATAACGCATGTTAGGTCTGGGTTAGGTCTAGGATTTGCCCTCATCAGGCTCATACTTTCGCATTCTTCACATACTTGTTGAACAGATCCTGGGTTTTTTCTGGTTCGGATCTCGTACTAATGTGGGACCACACTGAAACAATCAATTAAACCTGGTCTTGATAAATATTTTAGAGGATAACCCATGTTAGGTCTGGGTTAGGTCTAGGATTTGCCCTCATCAGGCTCATACTTTCGCATATTTCTCATACTTCATGGCTAGATCCTGGGCTTTTTCTGGATTGTATCACGTAGTAATGTAGTACAACACTGAAACAGTCAATTAAACCTGGTTTCCATCAATATCTTACAGGACAACGCAAGTTAGGTCTGGGATATGTCTGGGATTTGCCCTCATCAGGCTCATACCTTCGCATATTTCTCATACTTCATGGCTAGATCCTGGGCTATTTCTGGATTGGATCACGTAGTAAAGTGGTACCACACTGAAACATTCAATGAAACCTGGTCTGGATAAATATTTTAGTGGATAACGCATCTTAGGTCTGGGTTAGGTCTAAGATTTGCCCTCACCAGGCTCACAGTTTCGCGTTTTTCACATACTTGTTGAACAGATCCTGGGTTTTTTCTGGTTTGGATCACGAAGTAGTGTGGTACCACACTGAAACAGTCCATTAATCCTGGTTTCGCTCAATATTTTAGAGGATAACGCGTGTTAGGTCTAGGTTAGGTCTGGGATTTGCTCTCATCAGGCTCTTACTTTCGCATATTTCTCATACTTCATGGCTAGATCCTGGGCTATTTCTGGATTGGATCACGTAGTAAAGTGGTACCACACTGAGACATTCAATGAAACCTGGTCTGGATAAATATTTTAGTGGATAACGCATCTTAGGTCTGGGTTAGGTCTAAGATTTGCCCTCATCAGGCTCACAGTTTCGCGTTTTTCACATACTTGTTGAACAGATCCTGGGTTTTTTCTGGTTTGGGTCACGTAGTAGTGTGATACCACACTGAAACAGTCGATTAAACCTGGCTTCGATCAATATTTTAGTGGATAACGCATGTTAGGTCTAGGTTAGCACTGGGATTTTCACTCATCAGACTCATACTTTCGCATTCTTCACATACTTGTTGAACTGATCCTGGGTTTTTTCTGGTTTGGATCAGGTAGTAATGTGGGTCCACACTGAAACAATCAATTAAACCTGGTCTTGATAAATATTTTAGAGGATAACGCATGTTAGGTCTAGGTTAGGTCTGGGATTTGCTCTCATCAGCCTCATTCTTTCGCATATTTCTCATACATGTTGAACAGATCCTGGGTTTTTTCTGGTTTGGATCTCGTAGTAATGTGGGACCACACTGAAACAATCAATTAAACCTGGTCTTGATAAATATTTTAGAGGATAACGCATGTTAGGTCTAGGTTAGGTCTGGGATTTTCACTCATCAGACTCATACTTTCGCATTCTTCACATGCTTGTTGAACGGATCATGGGTTTTTTCTGGTTTGGATCACGTAGTAATGTGGGTCCACACTGAAACAATCAATTAAACCTGGTCTTGATAAATATTTTAGAGGATAACGCATGTTAGGTCTGGGATAGGTCTGGGATTTGACCTCATCAGACTCATACTTTCGCACATTTCACATACTCGTTGAACAGATCCTGGGTTATTTTCTGGTTTGGATCACATAATAATGTGGTACCACACTGAAACAGTCGATTAAACCAGGTTTCGATCAATATTTTTGAGGATAACGCATGTTAGGTCTAGGTTAGGCCTGGGATTGTCACTCATCAGGCTCATACTTTCGCATTCGTCACATACTTGTTGAACGGATCCTGGGTTTTTTCTGGTTTGGATCACGTAGTAATGTGGGACCACACTGAAACAGTCAATTAAACCTGGTTTCGATCAATACTTTAGAGAGTAATTCATGTTAGGTCTAGGTTAGGTCTGGGATTTGCTCTCATCAGGCTCATTCTTTCGCATATTTCTCATACTTGATGGCTAGATCCTGGGCTTTTTCTGGATTGCATCACGTAGTAATGAAGTACAACACTGAAACAGTCCATTAAACCTGGTTTGGATCAATATTTTAGTGGATAACGCATGTTAGGTCTAGGTTAGCACTGGGATTTTCACTCATCAGACTCATACTTTCGCATTCTTCACATACTTGTTGAACTGATCCTGGGTTTTTTCTGGTTTGGATCAGGTAGTAATGTGGGTCCACACTGAAACAATCAATTAAACCTGGTCTTGATAAATATTTTAGAGGATAACGCATGTTAGGTCTAGGTTAGGTCTGGGATTTGCTCTCATCAGCCTCATTCTTTCGCATATTTCTCATACATGTTGAACAGATCCTGGGTTTTTTCTGGTTTGGATCTCGTAGTAATGTGGGACCACACTGAAACAATCAATTAAACCTGGTCTTGATAAATATTTTAGAGGATAACGCATGTTAGGTCTAGGTTAGGTCTGGGATTTTCACTCATCAGACTCATACTTTCGCATTCTTCACATGCTTGTTGAACGGATCATGGGTTTTTTCTGGTTTGGATCACGTAGTAATGTGGGTCCACACTGAAACAATCAATTAAACCTGGTCTTGATAAATATTTTAGAGGATAACGCATGTTAGGTCTGGGATAGGTCTGGGATTTGCCCTCATCAGACTCATACTTTCGCACACTTCACATACTCGTTGAACAGATCCTGGGTTTTTTCTGGTTTGGATCACGTAGAAATGTGGTACCACACTGAAACAGTCAATTAAACCTGGTTACGATCAATATTTTAGAGGATAATGCAAGTTAAGTCTGGGATTGGTCTGGGATTTGACCTCATCAGACTCATACTTTCGCACATTTCACATACTCGTTGAACAGATCCTGGGTTATTTTCTGGTTTGGATCACATAATAATGTGGTACCACACTGAAACAGTCGATTAAACCAGGTTTCGATCAATATTTTTGAGGATAACGCATGTTAGGTCTAGGTTAGGACTGGGATTTTCACTCATCAGGCTCATACTTTCGCATTCGTCACATACTTGTTGAACGGATCCTGGGTTTTTTCTGGTTTGGATCACGTAGTAATGTGGGACCACACTGAAACAGTCAATTAAACCTGGTTTCGATCAATACTTTAGAGAATAATTCATGTTAGGTCTAGGTTAGGTCTGGGATTTGCTCTCATCAGGCTCATTCTTTCGCATATTTCTCATACTTGATGGCTAGATCCTGGGCTTTTTCTGGATTGGATCTCGTAGTAATGTGGGACCACACTGAAACAATCAATTAAACCTGGTCTTGATAAATATTTTAGAGGATAACGCATGTTAGGTCTAGGTTAGGTCTGGGATTTTCACTCATCAGACTCATACTTTCGCATTCTTCACATGCTTGTTGAACGGATCCTGGGTTTTTTCTGGTTTGGATCACGTAGTAATGTGGGTCCACACTGAAACAATCAATTAAACCTGGTCTTGATAAGTATTTTAGAGGATAACGCATGTTAGGTCTGGGATAGGTCTGGGATTTGCCCTCATCAGACTCATACTTTCGCACACTTCACATACTCGTTGAACAGATCCTGGGTTTTTTCTGGTTTGGATCACGTAGAAATGTGGTACCACACTGAAACAGTCAATTAAACCTGGTTTCGATCAATATTTTTGAGGATAACGCATGTTAGGTCTAGGTTAGGCCTGGGATTTTCACTCATCAGGCTCATACTTTCGCATTCGTCACATACTTGTTGAACGGATCCTGGGTTTTTTCTGGTTTGGATCACGTAGTAATGTGGGACCACACTGAAACAGTCAATTAAACCTGGTTTCGATCAATACTTTAGAGAATAATTCATGTTAGGTCTAGGTTAGGTCTGGGATTTGCTCTCATCAGGCTCATTCTTTCGCATATTTCTCATACTTGATGGCTAGATCCTGGGCTTTTTCTGGATTGCATCACGTAGTAATGAAGTACAACACTGAAACAGTCCATTAAACCTGGTTTGGATCAATATTTTAGAGGATAACGCATGTTAGGTCTAGGTTAGCCCTGGGATTTTCACTCATCAGACTCATACTTTCGCATTCTTCACATACTTGTTGAACTGATCCTGGGTTTTTTCTGGTTTGGATCACGTAGTAATGTGGTACCACACTGAAGCAGTCGATTAAACCTGGTTTCGATCAATATTTTAGAGGACAACGCATCTTAGGTCTGGGTTAGGTCTATGATTTGCCCACATCAGGCTCACAGTTTCGCGTTTTTCACATACTTGCTGAACAGATCATGGGTTTTTTCTGGTTTGGGTCACGTAGTAGTGTGATACCACACTGAAACAGTCGATTAAACCTGGCTTCGATCAATATTTTAGTGGATAACGCATGTTAGGTCTAGGTTAGCACTGGGATTTTCACTCATCAGACTCATACTTTCGCATTCTTCACATACTTGTTGAACTGATCCTGGGTTTTTTCTGGTTTGGATCACGTAGTAATGTGGGTCCACACTGAAACAATCAATTAAACCTGGCCTTGATAAATATTTTAGAGGATAACGCATGTTAGGTCTAGGTTAGGTCTGGGATTTGCTCTCATCAGGCTCATTCTTTCGCATATTTCTCATACATGTTGAACAGATCCTGGGTTTTTTCTGGTTTGGATCTCGTAGTAATGTGGGACCACACTGAAACAATCAATTAAACCTGGTCTTGATAAATATTTTAGAGGATAACGCATGTTAGGTTAGGTCTGGGATTTTCACTCATCAGACTCATACTTTCGCATTCTTCACATGCTTGTTGAACGGATCCTGGGTTTTTTCTGGTTTGGATCACGTAGTAATGTGGGTCCACACTGAAACAATCAATTAAACCTGGTCTTGATAAATATTTTAGAGGATAACGCATGTTAGGTCTGGGATAGGTCTGGGATTTGCCCTCATCAGACTCATACTTTCACACACTTCACATACTCGTTGAACAGATCCTGGGTTTTTTCTGGTTTGGATCACGTAGAATTGTGGTACCACACTGAAACAGTCAATTAAACCTGGTTTCGATCAATATTTTAGAGGAGAATGCAAGTTAAGTCTGGGATTGTTCTGGGATTTGACCTCATCAGACTCATACTTTCGCACATTTCACATACTCGTTGAACAGATCCTGGGTTATTTTCTGGTTTGGATCACATAATAATGTGGTACCACACTGAAACAGTCGATTAAACCAGGTTTCGATCAATATTTTTGAGGATAACGCATGTTAGGTCTAGGTTAGGCCTGGGATTGTCACTCATCAGGCTCATACTTTCGCATTCGTCACATACTTGTTGAACGGATCCTGGGTTTTTTCTGGTTTGGATCACGTAGTAATGTGGGACCACACTGAAACAGTCAATTAAACCTGGTTTCGATCAATACTTTAGAGAGTAATTCATGTTAGGTCTAGGTTAGGTCTGGGATTTGCTCTCATCAGGCTCATTCTTTCGCATATTTCTCATACTTGATGGCTAGATCCTGGGCTTTTTCTGGATTGCATCACGTAGTAATGAAGTACAACACTGAAACAGTCCATTAAACCTGGTTTGGATCAATATTTTAGAGGATAACGCATGTTAGGTCTAGGTAAGCCCTGGGATTTTCACTCATCAGACTCATACTTTCGCATTCTTCACATACTTGTTGAACTGATCCTGGGTTTTTTCTGGTTTGGATCACGTAGTAATGTGGTACCACACTGAAGCAGTCGATTAAACCTGGTTTCGATCAATATTTTAGAGGATAACGCAAGTTAGGTCTGGGATAGGTCTGGGATTTGACCGCATCAGACTCATACTTTCGCACACTTAACATACTCGTTGAACAGATCCTGGGTTATTTTCTGGTTTGGATCACATAGTAATGTGGTAGCACACTGAAACAGTCGATTAAACCAGGTTGCGATCAATATTTTAGAGCATAACTCATGTTAGGTCTAGGTTAGGCCTGGGATTTTCATTTATCAGACTCATACTTTCGCATTCTTCACATACTTGTTGAACAGATCCTGGGTTTTTTCTGGTTTGGATCACGTAGTAATGTGGGACCACACTGAAACAATCAATTAAACCTGGTCTTGATAAATATTTTAGAGGATAACGCATGTTAGGTCTGGGTTAGGTCTAGGATTTGCCCTCATCAGGCTCATACTTTCGCATATTTCTCATACTTTATGGTTAGATCCTGGGCTGTTTCTGGATTGTATCACGTAGTAATGTGGGACCACACTGAAACAATCAATTAAACCTGGTCTTGATAAATATTTTAGAGGATAACGCATGTTAGGTCTGGGTTAGGTCTAGGATTTGCCCTCATCAGGCTCATACTTTCGCATATTTCTCATACTTCATGGTTAGATCCTGGGCTGTTTCTGGATTGTATCACGTAGTAATGTGGAACCACACTAAAACATTCAATTAAACCTGGTCTTGATAAATATTTTAGAGGATAACGCATGTTAGGTCTGGGTTAGGTCTAGGATTTGCCCTCATCAGGCTCATACTTTCGCATATTTCTCATACTTGATGGCTAGATCCTGGGTTTTTTCTGGTTTGGATCACGTAGTAATGTGGTACCGCGCTGAAACAATTAATTAAACCTGGTCTGGATAAATATTTTAGAGGATAACGCATCTTAGGTCTGGGTTAGGTCTAAGATTTGCCCGCATCAGGCTCACAGTTTCGCGTTTTTCACATACTTGTTGAACAGATCCTGGGTTTTTTCTGGTTTGGATCACGAAGTAGTGTGGTACCACACTGAAACAGTCCATTAAACCTGGTTTCGCTCAATATTTTAGAGGATAACGCATGTTAGGTCTAGGTTAGGTCTGGGATTTGCTCTCATCAGGCTCATTCTTACGCATATTTCTCATACTTGATGGCTAGATCCTTTGCTTTTTCTGGATTGTATCACGTAGTAATGAAGTACAACACTGAAACAGTCAATTAAACCTGGTTTCCATCAATATCTTAGAGGACAACGCAAGTTAGGTCTGGGACTTGCTCTCATCAGGCTCATTCTTTCGCATATTTCTCATACTTGATGGCTAGATCCTGGGCTTTTTCTGGATTGCATCACGTAGTAATGTAGTACAACACTGAAACAGTCAATTAAACCTGGTTTCCATCAATATCTTAGAGGACAACGCAAGTTAGGTCTGGGATATGTCTGGGATTTGCCCTCATCAGGCTCATACTTTCGCGTTTTTCACATACTTGTTGAACAGATCCTGGGTTTTTTCTGGTTTGGATCACGTAGTAATGTGGTACCACGCTGAAACAATTAATTAAACCTTGTCTGGATAAATATTTTAGAGGATAACGCATCTTAGGTCTGGGTTAGGTCTAAGATTTGCCCTCATCAGGCTCACAGTTTCGCGTTTTTCACATACTTGTTGAACAGATCCTGGGTTTTTTCTGGTTTGGATCACGAAGTAGTGTGGTACCACACTGAAACAGTCCATTAAACCTGGTTTCGCTCAATATTTTAGAGGATAACGCATGTTAGGTCTAGGTTAGGTCTGGGATTTGCTCTCATCAGGCTCATTCTTACGCATATTTCTCATACTTGATGGCTAGATCCTGGGCTTTTTCTGGATTGCATCACGTAGTAATGTAGTACCACACTGAAACTGTCAATGAAACCTGGTTTCCATCAATATTTTAGAGGACAACGCAAGTTAGGTCTAGGTAAGGCCTGAGATTTTCACTGATCAGGCTCATACTTTCGCATCCTTCACATACTTGTTGAACGGATCCTGGGTTTTTTCTGGTTTGGATCACGTAGTAATGTGGTACCACAGTGAAACGGTCAATTAAACCTGGTTTCGATCAATATTTTAGAGGATAACGCATGTTAGGTCTAGGTTAGGTCTGGGATTTTCGCTCATCAGACTCATACTTTCGCATTCTTGACATACTTGTTGAACGGATCCTGGGTTTTTTCTGGTTGGGATCACGTAGTAATGTGGGTCCACACTGAAACAATCGATTAAACCTGGTCTTGATAAATATTTTCGAGGATAACGCATGTGAGGTCTGGGATAGGTCTGGGATTTGCCCTCATCAGACTCATAATTTCGCACACTTCACATACTCGTTGAACAGATCCTGGGTTTTTTCTGGTTTGGATCACGTAGTAATGTGGTACCACGCTGATACAGTCGAATAAACCTGGTTTCGATCAATATTTTAGAGGATAACGCAAGTTAAGTCTGGGATTGGTCTGGGATTTGACCTCATCAGACTCATACATTCGCGTTTTTCATATACTTGTTGAACAGATCCTGGGTTTTTTCTGGTTTGGATCACATAGTAATGTGGTACCACACTGAAACAGTCGATTAAACCTGGTTTCGATTAATATTTTAGAGGATAACGCAAGTTAAGTCTGGGATTGGTCTGGGATTTGACCTCATCAGACTCATACTTTCGCATTCTTCACATACTTGTTGAACGGATCTTGGGTTTTTTCTGGTGTGGATCACGTAGTAATGTGGTACCACACTGAAACAATCAATTAAACCTGGTCTTGATAAATATTTTAGAGGATAACGCAAGTTAAGTCTGGGATAGGTCTAGGATTTGCCCTCATCATGCTTTTACTTTCGCATATTTCTCATACTTCATGGCTAGATCCTGGGCTAGTTCTGGAGTGGATCACGTAGTAAAGTGGTACCACACTGAAACAGTCCATTAAACCTGGTTTCGCTCAATATTTTAGAGGATAACGCATGTTAGGTCTAGGTTAGGTCTGGGATTTGCTCTCATCAGGCTCATTCTTTCGCATATTTCTCATACTTGATGGCTAGATCCTGGGATTTTTCTGGATTGCATCACGTAGTAATGAAGTACAACACTGAAACAGTCAATTAAACCTGGTTTCCAACAATATCTTAGAGCACAACGCAAGTTAGGTCTGGGATATGTCTGGGATTTGCCCTCATCAGGCTCATACTTTCGCGTTTTTCACATACTCGTTGAACAGATCCTGGGTTATTTTCTGGTTTGGATCACATAGTAATGTGGTACCACACTGAAACGATCAATTAAACCTGGTCTTGATAAATATTTTAGAGGATAACCCATGTTAGGTCTGGGTTAGGTCTAGGATTTGCCCTCATCAGGCTCTTACTTTCGCATATTTCTCATACTTGATGGCTAGATCCTGGGCTTTTTCTGGATTGCATCACGTAGTAATGTAGTACCACACTGAAACAGTCAATGAAACCTGGTTTCCATCAATATTTTAGAGGATAACGCAAGTTAGGTCTGGGATAGGTCTGGGATTTGACCTCATCAGACTCATACTTTCGCACACTTAACATACTCGTTGAACAGATCCTGGGTTATTTTCTGGTTTGGATCACATAGTAATGTGGTAGCACACTGAAACAGTCGATTAAACCAGGTTGCGATCAATATTTTAGAGTATAACTCATGTTAGGTCTAGGTTAGGCCTGGGATTTTCATTTATCAGACTCATACTTTCGCATTCTTCACATACTTGTTGAACGGATTCTGGGTTTTTTCTGGTTTGGATCACGTAGTAATGTGGGACCACACTGAAACAGTCAATTAAACGTGGTTTCGATCAATATTTTAGAGAATAATTCATGTTAGGTCTAGGTTAGGTCTGGGATTTGCTCTCATCAGGCTCATTCTTTCGCATATTTCTCATCCATGTTGAACAGATCCTGGGTTTTTTCTGCTTTGGATCACGTAGTAATGTGGGACCACACTGAAACAATCAATTAAACCTGGTCTTGATAAATATTTTAGAGGATAACCCATGTTAGGTCTGGGTTAGGTCTAGGATTTGCCCTCATCAGGCTCATACTTTCGCATATTTCTCATACTTCATGGCTAGATCCTGGGCTTTTTCTGGATTGTATCACGTAGTAATGTAGTACAACACTGAAACAGTCAATTAAACCTGGTTTCCATCAATATCTTACAGGACAACGCAAGTTAGGTCTGGGATATGTCTGGGATTTGCCCTCATCAGGCTCATACCTTCGCGTTTTTCACATACTTGTTGAACAGATCCTGGGTTTTTTCTGGTTTGGATCACGTAGTAATGTGGTACCACGCTGAAACAATTAATTAAACCTGGTCTGGATAAATATTTTAGAGGATAACGCATCTTAGGTCTGGGTTAGGTCTAAGATTTGCCCTCATCAGGCTCACAGTTTCGCGTTTTTCACATACTTGTTGAACAGATCCTGGGTTTTTTCTGGTTTGTATCACGTAGTAGTGTGGTACCACACTGAAACAGTCCATTAAACCTGGTTTGGATCAATATTTTAGAGGATAAGGCATGTTAGGTCTAGGTTAGCCCTGGGATTTTCACTCATCAGACTCATACTTTCGCATTCTTCACATACTTGTTGAACTGATCCTGGGTTTTTTCTGGTTTGGATCACGTAGTAATGTGGTACCACACTGAAGCAGTCGATTAAACCTGGTTTCGATCAATATTTTAGAGGATAACGCATGTTAGGTCTGGGATAGGTCTGGGATTTGACCTCATCAGACTCATACTTTCGCACACTTAACATACTCGTTGAACAGATCCTGGGTTATTTTCTGGTTTGGATCACATAGTAATGTGGTAGCACACTGAAACAGTCGATTAAACCAGGTTGCGATCAATATTTTAGAGTATAACTCATGTTAGGCCTAGGTTAGGCCTGGGATTTTCATTTATCAGACTCATACTTTCGCATATTTCTCATACATGTTGAAAAGATCCTGGGTTTTTTCTGGTTTGGATCACGTAGTAATGTGGGACCACACTGAAACAATCAATTAAACCTGGTCTTGATAAATATTTTAGAGGATAACGCATGTTAGGTCTGGGTTAGGTCTAGGATTTGCCCTCATCAGGCTCATACTTTCGCATATTTCTCATACTTCATGGTTAGATCCTGGGCTGTTTCTGGATTGTATCACGTAGTAATGTGGAACCACACTAAAACATTCAATTAAACCTGGTCTTGATAAATATTTTAGAGGATAACGCATGTTAGGTCTGGGTTAGGTCTAGGATTTGCCCTCATCAGGCTCATACTTTCGCATATTTCTCATACTTCATGGCTAGATCCTGGGCTTTTTCTGGATTGCATCACGTAGTAATGTAGTACAACACTGAAACAGTCAATTAAACCTGGTTTCCATCAATATCTTACAGGACAACGCAAGTTAGGTCTGGGATATGTCTGGGATTTGCCCTCATCAGGCTCATACCTTCGCGTTTTTCACATACTTGTTGAACAGATCCTGGGTTTTTTCTGGTTTGGATCATGAAGTAGTGTGGTACCACACTGAAACAGTCCATTAAACCTGGTTTCGCTCAATATTTTAGAGGATAACGCATGTTAGGTCTAGGTTAGGTCTGGGATTTTCGCTCATCAGACTCATACTTTCGCATTCTTCACATACTTGTTGAACGGATCCTGGGTTTTTTCTGGTTTGGATCACGTAGTAATGTGGTACCACACTGAAACGGTCAATTAAACCTGGTTTCGATCAATATTTTAGAGGATAACGCATGTTAGGTCTAGGTTAGGTCTGGGATTTTCGCTCATCAGACTCATACTTTCGCATTCTTCACATACTTGTTGAACGGATCCTGGGTTTTTTCTGGTTGGGATCACGTAGTAATGTGGGCCCACACTGAAACAATCAATTAAACCTGGTCTTGATAAATATTTTCGAGGATAACGCATGTTAGGTCTGGGATAGGTCTGGGTTTTGCCCTCATCAGTCTCTTACTTTCGCATATTTCTCATACTTCATTGCTAGATCCTGGGCTAGTTCTGGAGTGGATCACGTAGTAAAGTGGTACCACACTGAAACAGTCCATTAAACTTGGTTTCGCTCAATATTTTAGAGGATAACGCATGTTAGGTCTAGGTTAGGTCTGGGATTTGCTCTCATCAGGCTCATTCTTTCGCATATTTCTCATACTTGATGGCTAGATCCTGGGCTTTTTCTGGATTGCATCACGTAGTAATGTAGTACAACACTGAAACAGTCAATGAAACCTGGTTTCCATCAATATTTTAGAGGACAACGCAAGTTAGGTCTAGGTAAGGCCTGAGATTTTCACTGATCAGACTCATACTTTCGCATCCTTCACATACTTGTTGAACGGATCCTGGGTTTTTTCTGGTTTGGATCACGTAGTAATGTGGTACCACACTGAAACGGTCAATTAAGCCTGGTTTCGATCAATATTTTAGAGGATAACGCAAGTTAGGTCTGGGATAGGTCTGGGATTTGCCCTCATCAGGCTCATACTTTCGCGTTCTTCACATACTTGTTGAACAGATCATGGGTTTTTTCTGGTTTGGGTCATGTAGTAGTGTGATACCACACTGAAACAGTCGATTAAACCTGGCTTCGATCAATATTTTAGAGGATAACGCATGTCAGGTCCAGGATAGCCCTGGGATTTTCACTCATCAGACTCATACTTTCGCATTCTTCACATACTTGTTGAACTGATCCTCGGTTTTTTCTGGTTTGGATCACATAGTAATGTGGTAGCACACTGAAACAGTCGATTAAACCAGGTTGCGATCAATATTTTAGAGTATAACTCATGTTAGGCCTAGGTTAGGCCTGGGATTTTCATTTATCAGACTCATACTTTCGCATATTTCTCATACATGTTGAAAAGATCCTGGGTTTTTTCTGGTTTGGATCACGTAGTAATGTGGGACCACACTGAAACAATCAATTAAACCTGGTCTTGATAAATATTTTAGAGGATAACGCATGTTAGGTCTGGGTTAGGTCTAGGATTTGCCCTCATCAGGCTCATACTTTCGCATATTTCTCATACTTCATGGTTAGATCCTGGGCTGTTTCTGGATTGTATCACGTAGTAATGTGGAACCACACTAAAACATTCAATTAAACCTGGTCTTGATAAATATTTTAGAGGATAACGCATGTTAGGTCTGGGTTAGGTCTAGGATTTACCCTCATCAGGCTCATACTTTCGCATATTTCTCATACTTCATGGCTAGATCCTGGGCTTTTTCTGGATTGCATCACGTAGTAATGTAGTACAACACTGAAACAGTCAATTAAACCTGGTTTCCATCAATATCTTACAGGACAACGCAAGTTAGGTCTGGAATATGTCTGGGATTTGCCCTCATCAGGCTCATACCTTCGCGTTTTTCACATACTTGTTGAACAGATCCTGGGTTTTTTCTGGTTTGGATCACGTAGTAATGTGGTACCACGCTGAAACAATTAATTAAACCTGGTCTGGATAAATATTTTAGAGGATAACGCATCTTAGGTCTGGGTTAGGTCTAAGATTTGCCCTCATCAGGCTCACAGTTTCGCGTTTTTCACATACTTGTTGAACAGATCCTGGGTTTTTTCTGGTTTGGATCACGAAGTAGTGTGGTACCACACAGAAACAGTCCATTAAACCTGGTTTCGCTCAATATTTTAGAGGGTAACGCATGTTAGGTCTAGGTTAGGTCTGGGATTTGCTCTCATCAGGCTCATTCTTTCGCATATTTCTCATACTTGATGGCTAGATCCTGGGCTTTTTCTGGATTGCATCACGTAGTAACGTAGTACCACACTGAAACAGTCAATGAAACCAGGTTTCCATCAATATTTTAGAGGACAACGCAAGTTAGGTCTAGGTAAGGCCTGAGATTTTCACTGATCAGACTCATACTTTCGCATCCTTCACATACTTGTTGAACGGATCCTGGGTTTTTTCTGGTTTGGATCACGTAGTAATGTGGTACCACACTGAAACGGTCAATTAAACCTGGTTTCGATCAATATTTTAGAGGATAACGCAAGTTAGGTCTGGGATAGGTCTGGGATTTGCCCTCATCAGGCTCATACTTTCGCGTTTTTCACATACTTGTTGAACAGATCATGGGTTTTTTCTGGTTTGGGTCATGTAGTAGTGTGATACCACACTGAAACAGTCGATTAAACCTGGCTTCGATCAATATTTTAGAGGATAACGCATGTCAGGTCTAGGATAGCCCTGGGCTTTTCACTCATCAGACTCATACTTTCGCATTCTTCACATACTTGTTGAACTGACCCTCGGTTTTTTCTGGTTTGGATCACGTAGTAATGTGGTACCACACTGAAACAGTCGATTAAACCTGGTCTCGATCAATATTTTAGAGAATAATTCATGTTAGGTCTAGGTTAGGTCTGGGATTTTCACTCATCAGACTCATACTTTCGCATTCATCACATACTTGTTGAACGGATCCTGGGTTTTTTCTGGTTTGGATCACGTAGTAATGTGGGACCGCACTGAAACAGTCAATTAAACCTGGTTTCGATCAATATTTTAGAGAATAATTCATGTTAGGTCTAGGTTCGGTCTGGGATTTGCTCTCATCATGCTCATTCTTTCGCATATTTCTCATACTTGATGGCTAGATCCTGGGTTATTTTCTGGTTTGGATCACATAGTAATGTGGTACCACACTGAAACAGTCGATTAAACCTGGTTTCGATCACTATTTTAGAGGATAACGCAAGTTAAGTCTGGGATTGGTCTGGGATTTGACCTCATCAGACTCATACTTTCGCACACTTCACATACTCGTTGAACAGATCGTGGGTTTTTTCTGGTTTGCATCACGTAGTAATGTGGTACCACACTGAAACAGTCGATTAAACCAGGTTTCGATCAATATTTTAGAGGATAACGCATGTTAGGTCTAGGTTAGGCCTGGGATTTTCACTCATCAGACTCATACTTTCGCATTCTTCACATACTTGTTGAACGGATCCTGGGCTGTTTCTGGATTGTATCACGTAGTAATGTGGTACCACGCTGAAACAGTCAATTAAACCTGGTTTCGATCAATATTTTAGAGGATAACGCAAGTTAGGTCTGGGATAGATCTAGGATTTGCCCTCATCAGGCTCACAGTTTCGCGTTTTTCACATTCTTGATGAACAGATCCTGGCTTTTGTCTGGTTTGGATCACGAAGTAGTGTGGTACCACACTGAAACAGTCCATTAAACCTGGTTTCGCTCAATATTTTAGAGGATAACGCATGTTAGGTCTAGGTTAGGTCTGGGATTTGCTCTCATCAGGCTCATTCTTTCGCATATTTCTCATACTTGATGGCTAGATCCTGGGCTTTTTCTGGATTGCATCACGTAGTAATGTAGTACCACACTGAAACAGTCAATGAAACCTGGTTTCCATCACTATTTTAGAGGACAACGCAAGTTAGGTCTAGGTAAGGCCTGAGATTTTCACTGATCAGACTCATACTTTCGCATTCTTCACATACTTGTTGAACGGATCCTGGGTTTTTTCTGGTTTGGATCACGTAGTAATGAGGTACCACACTGAAACGGTCAATTAAACCTGGTTTCGATCAATATTTTAGAGGATAACGCAAGTTAGGTCTGGGATAGGTCTGGGATTTGCGCTCATCAGGCTCATACTTTCGCGTTTTTCACATACTTGTTGAACAGATCATGGGATTTTTCTGGTTTGGGTCACGTAGTAATGTGGTACCACACTGAAACAGTCGATTAAACCTGGTTTCGATCAATATTTTAGAGGATAACGCAAGCTAGGTCTAGGTTAGGCCTGGGATTTTCACTGATCAGACTCATACTTTCGCATTCTTCACATACTTGTTGAACTGATCCTGGGTTTTTTCTGGTTTGGATCACGTAGTAATGTGGTACCACACTGAAACAGTCAATTAAACCTGGTTTCGATCAATATTTTAGAGTATAACTCATGTTAGGTCTAGGTTAGGCCTGGGATTTTCACTCATCTGACTCATACTTTCGCATTCTTCACATACTTGTTGAAGGGATCCTGGGTTTTTTCTGGTTTGGATCACGTAGTAATGTGGGACCACACTGAAACAGTCAATTAAACCTGGTTTCGATCAATATTTTAGAGAATAATTCATGTTAGGTCTATGTTAGGTCTGGGATTTGCTCTCATCAGGCTCATTCTTTCGCATATTTCTCATACTTGATGGCTAGATCCTGGGCTTTTTCTGGATTGCATCACGTAGTAATGAAGTACAACACTGAAACAGTCAATTAAATCTGGTTTCCATCAATATCTTAGAGGACAACGCAAGTTAGGTCTGGGATATGTCTGGGATTTGCCCTCATCAGGCTCATACTTTCGCGTTTTTCACATAATTGTTGAACAGATCCTGGGTTTTTTCTGGTTTGGATAACGTAGTAGTGTGGTACCACACTGAAACAGTCCATTAAACCTGGTTTGGATCAATATTTTAGGGGATCACGCATGTTAGGTCTAGGTTAGGTCTGGGATTTTCACTCATCAGACTCATACTTTCGCATTCTTCACATACTTGTTGAACGGATCCTGGGTTTTTTCTGGTTTGGATCACGTAGTAATGTGGTACCACACTGAAACAGTCGATTAAACCTGGTTTCGATCAAAATTTTAGAGGATAACGCAAGTTAGGTCTGGGATAGGTCTGGGATTTGACCTCATCAGACTCATACTTTCGCACACTTCACATACTCCTTGAACAGATCCTGGGTTATTTTCTGGTTTGGATCACATAGTAATGTGGTACCACACTGAAACAGTCGATTAAACCAGGTTTCGATCAATATTTTAGAGGATAACGCGTGTTAGGTCTAGGTTAGGCCTGGGATTTTCAATCATCAGACTCATACTTTCGCATTCTTCACATACTTGTTGAACGGATCATGTGTTTTTTCTGGTTTGGATCACGTAGTAATGTGGGACCACACTGAAACAGTCAATTAAACCTGGTTTCGATCAATATTTCAGAGAATAATTCATGTTAGGTCTAGGTTAGGTCTGGGATTTGCCCTCATCAGGCTCACAGTTTCGCGTTTTCACATATTCTTGTTGAACAGATCCTGGGTTTTGTCTGGTTTGGATCACGAAGTAGTGTGGTACCACACTGAAACAGTCCATTAAACCCGGTTTCGCTCAATATTTTAGAGGATAACGCATGTTAGGTCTAGGTTAGCCTTGGGATTTTCACTCATCAGACTCATACTTTCGCATTCTTCACATACTTGTTGAACGGATCCTGGGTGTTTTCTGGTTTGGATCACGTAGTAATGAGGTACCACACTGAAACGGTCAATTAAACCTGGTTTCGATCAATATTTTTGAGGATAACGCATGTTAGGTCTGGGTTAGGTCTCGGATATTCTCTCATCAGACTCATACTTTCGCATTCTTCACATACTTGTTGAACGGATCTTGGGTTTTTTCTGGTTTGTATCACGTAGTAATGTGGGACCACACTGAAACAATCAATTAAACCTGGTCTTGATAAGTATTTTAGAGGATAACGCATGTTAGGTCTGGGTTAGGTCTAGGATTTACCCTCATCAGGCTCATACTTTCGCATATTTCTCATACTTCATGGCTAGATCCTGGGCTTTTTCTGGATTGCATCACGTAGTAATGTAGTACAACACTGAAACAGTCAATTAAACCTGGTTTCCATCAATATCTTACAGGACAACGCAAGTTAGGTCTGGAATATGTCTGGGATTTGCCCTCATCAGGCTCATACCTTCGCGTTTTTCACATACTTGTTGAACAGATCCTGGGTTTTTTCTGGTTTGGATCACGTAGTAATGTGGTACCACACTGAAACAGTCCATTAAACCTGGTCTTGATAAATATTTTAGAGGATAACGCATGTTAGGTCTGGGTTAGGTCTAGGATTTACCCTCATCAGGCTCATACTTTCGCATATTTCTCATACTTCATGGCTAGATCCTGGGCTTTTTCTGGATTGCATCACGTAGTAATGTAGTACAACACTGAAACAGTCAATTAAACCTGGTTTCCATCAATATCTTACAGGACAACGCAAGTTAGGTCTGGAATATGTCTGGGATTTGCCCTCATCAGGCTCATACCTTCGCGTTTTTCACATACTTGTTGAACAGATCCTGGGTTTTTTCTGGTTTGGATCACGTAGTAATGTGGTACCACGCTGAAACAATTAATTAAACCTGGTCTGGATAAATATTTTAGAGGATAACGCATCTTAGGTCTGGGTTAGGTCTAAGATTTGCCCTCATCAGGCTCACAGTTTCGCGTTTTTCACATACTTGTTGAACAGATCCTGGGTTTTTTCTGGTTTGGATCACGAAGTAGTGTGGTACCACACAGAAACAGTCCATTAAACCTGGTTTCGCTCAATATTTTAGAGGGTAACGCATGTTAGGTCTAGGTTAGGTCTGGGATTTGCTCTCATCAGGCTCATTCTTTCGCATATTTCTCATACTTGATGGCTAGATCCTGGGCTTTTTCTGGATTGCATCACGTAGTAACGTAGTACCACACTGAAACAGTCAATGAAACCAGGTTTCCATCAATATTTTAGAGGACAACGCAAGTTAGGTCTAGGTAAGGCCTGAGATTTTCACTGATCAGACTCATACTTTCGCATCCTTCACATACTTGTTGAACGGATCCTGGGTTTTTTCTGGTTTGGATCACGTAGTAATGTGGTACCACACTGAAACGGTCAATTAAACCTGGTTTCGATCAATATTTTAGAGGATAACGCAAGTTAGGTCTGGGATAGGTCTGGGATTTGCCCTCATCAGGCTCATACTTTCGCGTTTTTCACATACTTGTTGAACAGATCATGGGTTTTTTCTGGTTTGGGTCATGTAGTAGTGTGATACCACACTGAAACAGTCGATTAAACCTGGCTTCGATCAATATTTTAGAGGATAACGCATGTCAGGTCTAGGATAGCCCTGGGCTTTTCACTCATCAGACTCATACTTTCGCATTCTTCACATACTTGTTGAACTGACCCTCGGTTTTTTCTGGTTTGGATCACGTAGTAATGTGGTACCACACTGAAACAGTCGATTAAACCTGGTCTCGATCAATATTTTAGAGAATAATTCATGTTAGGTCTAGGTTAGGTCTGGGATTTTCACTCATCAGACTCATACTTTCGCATTCATCACATACTTGTTGAACGGATCCTGGGTTTTTTCTGGTTTGGATCACGTAGTAATGTGGGACCGCACTGAAACAGTCAATTAAACCTGGTTTCGATCAATATTTTAGAGAATAATTCATGTTAGGTCTAGGTTCGGTCTGGGATTTGCTCTCATCATGCTCATTCTTTCGCATATTTCTCATACTTGATGGCTAGATCCTGGGTTATTTTCTGGTTTGGATCACATAGTAATGTGGTACCACACTGAAACAGTCGATTAAACCTGGTTTCGATCACTATTTTAGAGGATAACGCAAGTTAAGTCTGGGATTGGTCTGGGATTTGACCTCATCAGACTCATACTTTCGCACACTTCACATACTCGTTGAACAGATCGTGGGTTTTTTCTGGTTTGCATCACGTAGTAATGTGGTACCACACTGAAACAGTCGATTAAACCAGGTTTCGATCAATATTTTAGAGGATAACGCATGTTAGGTCTAGGTTAGGCCTGGGATTTTCACTCATCAGACTCATACTTTCGCATTCTTCACATACTTGTTGAACGGATCCTGGGCTGTTTCTGGATTGTATCACGTAGTAATGTGGTACCACGCTGAAACAGTCAATTAAACCTGGTTTCGATCAATATTTTAGAGGATAACGCAAGTTAGGTCTGGGATAGATCTAGGATTTGCCCTCATCAGGCTCACAGTTTCGCGTTTTTCACATTCTTGATGAACAGATCCTGGCTTTTGTCTGGTTTGGATCACGAAGTAGTGTGGTACCACACTGAAACAGTCCATTAAACCTGGTTTCGCTCAATATTTTAGAGGATAACGCATGTTAGGTCTAGGTTAGGTCTGGGATTTGCTCTCATCAGGCTCATTCTTTCGCATATTTCTCATACTTGATGGCTAGATCCTGGGCTTTTTCTGGATTGCATCACGTAGTAATGTAGTACCACACTGAAACAGTCAATGAAACCTGGTTTCCATCACTATTTTAGAGGACAACGCAAGTTAGGTCTAGGTAAGGCCTGAGATTTTCACTGATCAGACTCATACTTTCGCATTCTTCACATACTTGTTGAACGGATCCTGGGTTTTTTCTGGTTTGGATCACGTAGTAATGAGGTACCACACTGAAACGGTCAATTAAACCTGGTTTCGATCAATATTTTAGAGGATAACGCAAGTTAGGTCTGGGATAGGTCTGGGATTTGCGCTCATCAGGCTCATACTTTCGCGTTTTTCACATACTTGTTGAACAGATCATGGGATTTTTCTGGTTTGGGTCACGTAGTAATGTGGTACCACACTGAAACAGTCGATTAAACCTGGTTTCGATCAATATTTTAGAGGATAACGCAAGCTAGGTCTAGGTTAGGCCTGGGATTTTCACTGATCAGACTCATACTTTCGCATTCTTCACATACTTGTTGAACTGATCCTGGGTTTTTTCTGGTTTGGATCACGTAGTAATGTGGTACCACACTGAAACAGTCAATTAAACCTGGTTTCGATCAATATTTTAGAGTATAACTCATGTTAGGTCTAGGTTAGGCCTGGGATTTTCACTCATCTGACTCATACTTTCGCATTCTTCACATACTTGTTGAAGGGATCCTGGGTTTTTTCTGGTTTGGATCACGTAGTAATGTGGGACCACACTGAAACAGTCAATTAAACCTGGTTTCGATCAATATTTTAGAGAATAATTCATGTTAGGTCTATGTTAGGTCTGGGATTTGCTCTCATCAGGCTCATTCTTTCGCATATTTCTCATACTTGATGGCTAGATCCTGGGCTTTTTCTGGATTGCATCACGTAGTAATGAAGTACAACACTGAAACAGTCAATTAAATCTGGTTTCCATCAATATCTTAGAGGACAACGCAAGTTAGGTCTGGGATATGTCTGGGATTTGCCCTCATCAGGCTCATACTTTCGCGTTTTTCACATAATTGTTGAACAGATCCTGGGTTTTTTCTGGTTTGGATAACGTAGTAGTGTGGTACCACACTGAAACAGTCCATTAAACCTGGTTTGGATCAATATTTTAGGGGATCACGCATGTTAGGTCTAGGTTAGGTCTGGGATTTTCACTCATCAGACTCATACTTTCGCATTCTTCACATACTTGTTGAACGGATCCTGGGTTTTTTCTGGTTTGGATCACGTAGTAATGTGGTACCACACTGAAACAGTCGATTAAACCTGGTTTCGATCAAAATTTTAGAGGATAACGCAAGTTAGGTCTGGGATAGGTCTGGGATTTGACCTCATCAGACTCATACTTTCGCACACTTCACATACTCCTTGAACAGATCCTGGGTTATTTTCTGGTTTGGATCACATAGTAATGTGGTACCACACTGAAACAGTCGATTAAACCAGGTTTCGATCAATATTTTAGAGGATAACGCGTGTTAGGTCTAGGTTAGGCCTGGGATTTTCAATCATCAGACTCATACTTTCGCATTCTTCACATACTTGTTGAACGGATCATGTGTTTTTTCTGGTTTGGATCACGTAGTAATGTGGGACCACACTGAAACAGTCAATTAAACCTGGTTTCGATCAATATTTCAGAGAATAATTCATGTTAGGTCTAGGTTAGGTCTGGGATTTGCCCTCATCAGGCTCACAGTTTCGCGTTTTCACATATTCTTGTTGAACAGATCCTGGGTTTTGTCTGGTTTGGATCACGAAGTAGTGTGGTACCACACTGAAACAGTCCATTAAACCCGGTTTCGCTCAATATTTTAGAGGATAACGCATGTTAGGTCTAGGTTAGCCTTGGGATTTTCACTCATCAGACTCATACTTTCGCATTCTTCACATACTTGTTGAACGGATCCTGGGTGTTTTCTGGTTTGGATCACGTAGTAATGAGGTACCACACTGAAACGGTCAATTAAACCTGGTTTCGATCAATATTTTTGAGGATAACGCATGTTAGGTCTGGGTTAGGTCTCGGATATTCTCTCATCAGACTCATACTTTCGCATTCTTCACATACTTGTTGAACGGATCTTGGGTTTTTTCTGGTTTGTATCACGTAGTAATGTGGGACCACACTGAAACAATCAATTAAACCTGGTCTTGATAAGTATTTTAGAGGATAACGCATGTTAGGTTTGGGTTAGGTCTAGGATTTTCACTCACCAGACTCATACTTTCGCATTCTTCACATACTTGTTGAACGGATCCTGGGTTTTTTCTGGCTTGGATCACGTAGTAATGTGGGACCACACTGAAACAATCAATTAAACCTGGTCTTGATAAATATTTTAGAGGATAACGCATGTTAGGTCTGGGTTAGGTCTAGGATTTGCCCTCGTCAGGCTCATACTTTCGCATATTTCTCATACTTCATGGCTAGATCCTGGGCTATTTCTGGATTGGATCACGTAGTAATGTGGTACCACATTGAAACAGTCAATTGAACCTGGTTTCGATCAATATTTTAGAGGTTAACGCAAGTTAGGTCTGGGATAGGGCTGGGATTTGCCCTCATCAGGCTCAGACTTTCACGTTTTTCACATACTTTTTGAACAGATCCTACGTTTTTTCTGGTTTGGATCACGTAGTACTGTGATGCCACACTGAAAGAGTCGATTAAACCAGGTTTCGATCAATATTTTTGAGGATAACGCATGTTAGGTCTAGGTTAGGCCTGGGATTTTCACTCATCAGACTCATACTTTCGCATTCTTCACATACTTGTTGAACGGATCCTGGGTTTTTTCTGGTTTGGATCACGAAGTAATGTGGGACCACACTGAAACAGTCAATTAAACCTGGTTTCGATCAATATTTTAGAGAATAATTCATGTTAGGTCTAGGTTAGGTCTGGGATTTGCTCTCATCAGGCTCATTCTTTCGCATATTTCTCATACTTGATGGCTAGATCCTGGTTTTTTTCTGGATTGCATCACGTGGTAATGAAGTGGATCACTGAAACAGTCAATTAAACCTCGTTTCCATCAATATCTTAGAGGACAACGCAAGTAAGGTCTGGGATATGTCTGGGTTTTGCCCTCATCAGGCTCATACTTTCGCGTTTTTCACATACTTGTTGAACAGATCGTGGGTTCTTTCTGGTTTGCATCACGTAGTAATGTGGTACCACACTGAAACAGTCGATTTAACCAGGTTTCGATCAACATTTTAGAGGATAACGCATGTTAGGTCTAGGTTAGGCCTGGGATTTTCACTCATCAGACCCATACTTTCGCATTCTTCACATACTTGTTGAACGGATCCTGGGCTGTTTCTGGATTGGATCACGTAGTAATGTGGTACCACACTGAAACAGTCGATTAAACCTGGTTTCGATGAATATTTTAGAGGATAACGCAAGTTAGGTCTGGGATAGGTCTGGGATTTGACCTCATCAGACTCATACTTTCGCACACTTCACATACTTGTTGAACGGATCCTGGGTTTTTTCTGGTTTGGATCACGAAGTAATGTGGGACCACACTGAATCAGTCAATTAAACCTGGTTTCGATCAATATTTTAGAGAATAATTCATGTTAGGTCTAGGTTAGGTCTGGGATTTGCCCTCGTCAGGCTCATTCTTTCGCATATTTCTCAAACTTGATGGCTAGATCCTGGGCTTTTTCTGGATTGTATCACGTAGTAATGTGGTACCACACTGAAGCATTCAATTAAACCTGGTCTTGATAAATATTTTAGAGGATAACGCATGTTAGGTTTGGGTTAGGTCTAGGATTTGCCCTCATCAGGCTCATACTTCCGCATATTTCTCATACTTCATGGCTAGATCCTGGGCTATTTCTGGATTGGATCACGTAGTAATGTGGTACCACACTGAAACAGTCAATTAAACCTGGTTTCGATCAATATTTTAGAGATTAACGCAAGTTAGGTCTGGGATTGGGCTGGGATTTGCCCTCATCATGCTCAGACTTTCGCGTTTTTCACATACTTGATGAACAGATCCTGGGTTTTTTCTGGTTTGGATCACGTAGTAGTGTGATGCCACACTGAAAGAGTCGATTAAACCTGGTTTCGATCAATATTTTTGAGGATAACGCATGTTAGGTCTGGGTTAGGTCTGGGATTTTCACTCATCAGACTCATACTTTCGCATTCTTCACATACTTGTTGAACGGATCATGGGTTTTTTCTGGTTTGGATCACGTAGTAATGTGGGACCACACTGAAACAGTCAATTAAACCTGGTTTCGATCAATATTTTAGAGGATAACGCAAGTTAGGTCTGGGATAGGTCTGGGATTTGCGCTCATCAGGCTCATACTTTCGCGTTTTTCACATACTTGTTGAACAGATCACGGGATTTTTCTGGTTTGGGTCACGTAGTAATGTGGTACCACACTGAAGCAGTCAACTAAACCTGGTTTCGATCAATATTTTAGAGAATAATTCATGTTAGGTCTAGATTAGGTCTGGAATTTGCTCTCATCAGGCTCATTCTTTCGCATATTTCTCATACTTGATGGCTAGATCCTGGGCTTTTTCTGGATTGCATCACGTAGTAATGAAGTACAACACTGAGACAGTCAATTAAACCTGGTTTCCATCAATATCTTAGAGGACAACGCAAGTTAGGTCTGGGATATGTCTGGGATATGCCCTCATCAGGCTCATACTTTCGCGTTTTTCACATAATTGTTGAACAGATCCTGGGTTTTCTCTGGTTTGGATCACGTAGAAGTGTGGTACCACACTGAAACAGTCCATTAAACCTGGTTTG
Organism: Colletes latitarsis; assembly: GCF_051014445.1. Lineage (NCBI taxonomy): Eukaryota > Metazoa > Arthropoda > Insecta > Hymenoptera > Colletidae > Colletes > Colletes latitarsis. The sequence continues at coordinate 1,386,862 of NC_135142.1, forward strand.
GATCAATATTTTAGGGGATAACGCATGTTAGGTCTAGGTTAGGTCTGGGATTTTCACTCATCAGACTCATACTTTCGCATTCTTCACATACTTGTTGAACGGATCCTGGGTTTTTTCTGGTTTGGATCACGTAGTAATGTGGTACCACACTGAAACAGTCGATTAAACCTGGTTTCGATCAAAACTTTAGAGGATAACGCAAGTTAGGTCTGGGATAGGTCTGGGATTTGACCGCATCAGACTCATACTTTCGCACACTTCACATACTCCTTGAACAGATCCTGGGTTATTTTCTGGTTTGGATCACATAGTAATGTGGTACCACACTGAAACAGTCGATTAAACCAGGTTTCGATCAATATCTTAGAGGATAACGCGTGTTAGGTCTAGGTTAGGCCTGGGATTTTCACTCATTAGACTCATACTTTCGCATTCTTCACATACTTGTTGAACGGATCATGGGTTTTTTCTGGTTTGGATCACGTAGTAATGTGGGACCACACTGAAACAGTCAATTAAACCTGGTTTCGATCAATATTTCAGAGAATAATTCATGTTAGGTCTAGGTTAGGTCTGGGATTTGCCCTCATCAGGCTCACAGTTTCGCGTTTTCACATATTCTTGTTGAACAGATCCTGGGTTTTGTCTGGTTTGGATCAGGAAGTAGTGTGGTACCACACTGAAACAGTCCATTAAACCCGGTTTCGCTCAATATTTTAGAGGATAACGCATGTTAGGTCTAGGTCAGGTCTGGGATTTGCTCTCATCAGGCTCACTCTTTCGCATATTTCTCATACTTGATGGCTAGATCCTGGGCTTTTTCTGGATGGCATCACGTAGTAATGTAGTACAACACTGAAACAGTCAATGAAACCTGGTTTCCATCACTATTTTAGAGGACAACGCAAGTTAGGTCTAGGTAAGGCCTGAGATTTTCACTGATCAGACTCATACTTTCGCATTCTTCACATACTTGTTGAACGGATCCTGGGTTTTTTCTGGTTTGGATCACGTAGTAATGAGGTACCACACTGAAACGGTCAATTAAACCTAGTTTCGATCAATATTTTAGAGGATAACGCAAGTTAGGTCTGGGATAGGTCTGGGACTTGCCCTCATCAGGCTCATACTTTCGCGTTTTTCACATACTTGTCGAACAGATAATGGGTTTTTTCTGGTTTGGGTCACGTAGTAGTGTGATACCACACTGAAACAGTCGATTAAACCTGGTTTCGATCAATATTTTAGAGGATAACGCATGTTAGGTCTAGGTTAGCCCAGGGATTTTCACTCATCAGACTCATACTTTCGCATTCTTCACATACTTGTTGAACTGATCCTGGGTTTTTTCTGGTTTGGATCACGTAGTAATGTGGTACCACACTGAAACAGTCGATTAAACCTGGTTTCGATCAATTTTTTAGAGGATAACGCATGTTAGGTCTAGGTTAGCCCTGGGATTTTCACTCATCAGACTCATACTTTCGCATTCTCCACATACTTGTTGAACAGATCCTGGGTTTTTTCTGGTTTGGATCACGTAGTAATGTGGTACCACACTGAAACAGTCGATTAAACCTAGTTTCGATCAATATTTTAGAGGATAACGCAAGTTAGGTCTGGGACAGGTCTGGAATTTGACCTCATCAGACTCATACTTTCGCACACTTCACATACTCCTTGAACAGATCCTGGGTAATTTTCTGGTTTGGATCACATAGTAATGTGGTACCACACTGGAACAGTCGATTAACCCAGGTTTCGATCAATATTTTTGAGGATAACGCATGTTAGGTCTAGGTTAGGCCTGGGATTTTCACTCATCAGACTCATACTTTCGCATTCTTCACATACTTGTTGAACGGATCCTGGGTTTTTTCTGGTTTGGATCACGTAGTAATGAGGTACCACACTGAAACGGTCAATTAAACCTGGTTTCGATCAATATTTTAGAGGATAACGCAAGTTAGGTCTGGGATAGGTCTGGGATTTGCGCTCATCAGGCTCATACTTTCGCGTTTTTCACATACTTGTTGAACAGATCATGGGATTTTTCTGGTTTGGGTCACGTAGTAATGTGGTACCACACTGAAGCAGTCGATTAAACCTGGTTTCGATCAATATTTAAGAGGATAACGCAAGCTAGGTCTAGGTTAGGCCTGGGATTTTCACTGATCAGACTCATACTTTCGCATTCTTCACATACTTGTTGAACTGATCCTGGGTTTTTGCTGGTTTGGATCACGTAGTAATGTGGTACCACACTGAAACAGTCGATTAAACCTGGTTTCGATTAATATTTTAGAGTATAACTCATGTTAGGTCTAGGTTAGGCCTGGGATTTTCACTCATCAGACTCATACTTTCGCATTCTTCACATACTTGTTGAAGGGATCCTGGGTTTTTTCTGGTTTGGATCACGTAGTAATGTGGGACCACACTGAAACAGTCAATTAAACCTGGTTTCGATCAATATTTTAGAGAATAATTCATGTTAGATCTAGGTTAGGTCTGGGATTTGCTCTCATCAGGCTCATTCTTTCGCATATTTCTCATACTTGATGGCTAGATCCTGGGCTTTTTCTGGATTGCATCACGAAGTAATGAAGTACAACACTGAAACAGTCAATTAAACCTGGTTTCCATCAATATCTTAGAGGACAACGCAAGTTAGATCTGGGATATGTCTGGGATTTGCCCTCATCAGGCTCATACTTTCGCGTTTTTCACATAATTGTTGAACAGATCCTGGGTTTTTTCTGGTTTGGATCACGTAGTAGTGTGGTACCACACTGAAACAGTCCATTAAACCTGGTTTGGATCAATATTTTAGGGGATAACGCATGTTAGGTCTAGGTTAGGTCTGGGATTTTCACTCATCAGACTCATACTTTCGCATTCTTCACATACTTGTTGAACGGATCCTGGGTTTTTTCTGGTTTGGATCACGTAGTAATGTGGGACCACACTGAAACAATCAATTAAACCTTTTCTTGATAAATATTTTAGAGGATAACGCATGTTAGGTCTGGGTTAGGTCTTGGATTTGCCCTCATCAGGTTCATACTTTCGCATATTTCTCATACTTCATGGCTAGATCCTGGGCTGTTTCTGGATTGTATCACGTAGTAATGTGGTACCACGCTGTAACAGTCAATTAAACCTGGTTTCGATCAATATTTTAGAGGATAACGCAAGTTAGGTCTGGGATAGGTCTAGGATTTGCCCTCATCAGGCTCATACTTTCGCATATTTCTCATACTACATGGCTAGATCCTGGGCTGTTTCTGGATTGGATCACGTAGTAATGTGGTACCACGCTGAAACAGTCAATTAAACCTGGTTTCGATCAATATCTTAGAGGATAACGCAAGTTACGTCTGGGATAGGTCTAGGATTTGCCCTCATGAGGCTCTTACTTTCGCATATTTCTCATACTTCAAGCCTAGATCCTGGGCTGTTTCTGGATTGGATCACGTAGTAAAGTGGTACCACACTGAAGCAGTCAATTAAACCTGGTTTTGATCAATATTTTAGAGGATAACGCAAGTTAGGTCTAGGTTAGGCCTGGGATTTTCACTCATCAGACTCATACTTTCGCATTCTTCACATACTTCTTGAACGGATCCTGGGCTTTTTTCTGGATTGGATCATGTTGTAATGTGGTACCACACTGAAACAGTCAATTAAACCTGGTTTCCATCAATATTTTTGAGGATAACGCATGTTAGATCTAGGTTAGGTCTGGGATTTGCTCTCATCAGGCACATTCTTTCGCATATTTCTCAAGCTTGATGGCTAGATCCTGGGCTGTTTCTGGATTGCATCGCGTAGTAATGTGGTACCACACTGAAACTTTCAATTAAACCAGGTCTTGATAAATATTTTAGAGGCTAACGCATGTTAGGTCTGGGTTAGGTCTGGGATTTGCTCTCATCAGGCTCATTCTTTCGCATATTTCTCATACTTGATGGCTAGATCCTGGGCTTTTTTCTGGTTTGGATCACGAAGTAGTGTGGTACCACACTGAAACAGTCCATTAAACCTGGTCTGGATAAATATTTTAGAGGATAACGCATCTTAGGTCTGGGTTAGGTCTAAGATTTGCCCTCATCAGGCTCACAGTTTAGCGTTTTTCACATACTTGTTGAACAGATCCTGGGTTTTTTCTGGTTTGGATCACGAAGTAGTGTGGTACCACACTGAAGCAGTCCATTAAACCTGGTTTCGCTCAATATTTTAGAGGATAACGCATGTTAGGTCTAGGTTAGGTCTGGGATTTGCTCTCATCAGGCTCATTCTTTCGCATATTTCTCATACTTGATGGCTAGATCCTGGGCTTTTTCTGGATTGCATCACGTAGTAATGTAGTACCACACTGAAACAGTCAATGAAACCTGGTTTCCATCAATATTTTTGAGAATAATTCATGTTAGGTCTAGGTTAGGTCAGGGATTTGCTCTCATCAGGCTCATTCTTTCGCATATTTCTCATACTTGATGGCTAGATCCTGGGCTTTTTCTGGATTGCATCACGTAGTAATGTAGTACCACACTGAAACAGTCAATGAAACCTGGTTTCCATCAATATTTTAGAGGACAACGCAAGTTAGGTCTAGGTAAGGCCCGAGATTTTCACTGATCAGACTCATACTTTCGCATTCTTCACAAACTTGTTGAACGGATCCTGGGTCTTTTCTGATTTTGATCACGTAGTAATTAGGTACCACAATGAAACATTCAATGAAACCTGGTCTTGATAAAAATTTTACAGAATAACGCATGTTAGGTCTGGGTTAGGTCTAGGATTTGCCCTCATCAGGCTCATACTTTCGCATATTTCTCATACTTCGTGGCTAGATCCTGGGCTATTTCTGGATTGGATCACGTAGTAATGTGGTACCACACTGAAACAGTCAATTAAACCTGGTTTTGATCAATATTTTAGAGGACAACGCAAGTTAGGTCTAGGTAAGGCCCGAGATTTTCACTGATCAGACTCATACTTTCGCATTCTTCACAAACTTGTTGAACGGATCCTGGGTCTTTTCTGATTTTGATCACGTAGTAATTAGGTACCACAATGAAACATTCAATGAAACCTGGTCTTGATAAAAATTTTACAGAATAACGCATGTTAGGTCTGGGTTAGGTCTAGGATTTGCCCTCATCAGGCTCATACTTTCGCATATTTCTCATACTTGATGGCTAGATCCTGGGCTTTTTTCTGGTTTGGATCACGAAGTAGTGTGGTACCACACTGAAACAGTCCATTAAACCTGGTTCCGCTCAATATTTTAGAGGATAACGCATGTTAGGTCTAGGCTAGGTCTGGGATTTGCTCTCATCAGGCGGATTCTTTCGCATATTTCTCATACTTCATGGCTAGATCCTGGGCTATTTTTGGATTGTATCACGTAGTAATGTGGTACTACACTGAAACAGTCAATTAAACCTGGTTTTGATCAACATTTTAGAGAATAATTCATGTTAGGTCTAGGTTAGGTCAGGGATTTGATCCCATCAGGCTCATTCTTTCGCATACTTCTCATACTTGATGGCTAGATCCTGGGCTTGTTCTGGATTGCATCACGTAGTAATGAAGTACAACACTGAAACAGTCAATTTAACCTGGTTTCGATCAATATTTTAGAGAATAATTCATGTTAGGTCTAGGTTAGGTCTGGGATTGGCTCTCATCAGGGTCATTCTTTCGCATATTTCTCATTCTTGATGGCTAGATCCTGGGCTTTTTCTGGATTGCATCACGTAGTAATGAAGTACAACACTGAAACAGTCAATTAAACCTGGTTTCCATCAATATTCTAGAGGACAACGCATGTTAGGTCTAGGTTAGGCCTGGGATTTGCCCTCATCAGGGTCATACTGTCGCATATTTCTCAAACTTGATGGCTAGATCCTGGGCTTTTTCTGGATTGCATCACGTAGTAATGTAGTACCACACTGAAACAGTTAATGAAACCTGGTTTCCATCAATATTTTAGAGGACAACGCAAGTTAGGTCTAGGTAAGGCCTGAGATTTTCACTGATCAGACACATACTTTCGCATTCTTCACATACTTGTTGAACGGATCCTGGGTTTTTTCTGGTTTTGATCACGTAGTAATTAGGTACCACAATGAAACATTCAATTAAACCTGGTCTGGATAAATATTTTAGAGGATAACGCATCTTAGGTCTGGGTTAGGTCTAGGATTTGCCCTCATCAGGCTCATACTTTTGCATATTTCTCATACTTCATGGCTAGATCCTGGGCTATTTCTGGATTGGATCACGTAGTAATGTGGTACCACACTGAAACAGTCAATTAATCCTGGTTTTGATCAATATTTTAGAGAATAATTCATGTTAGGTCTAGGTTAGGTCAGGGATTTGCTCTCATCAGGCTCATTCTTTCGCATATTTCTCATACTTGATGGCTAGATCCTGGGCTTTTTCTGGATTGCATCACGTAGTGATGAAGTACAACACTGAAACAGTCAATTAAATCTGGTTTCGATCAATATTTTAGAGAATAATTCATGTTAGGTCTATGTTAGGTTTGGGATTTGCTCTCATCAGGCTCATTCTTTCGCATATTTCTCATACTTGATGGCTAGATCCTGGGCTTTTTCTGGATTGGATCACGTAGTAATGTGGTACCACACTGAAACAGTCAATTAAACCTGGTTTCCATCAATATTTTAGAGGACAACGCATGTTAGGTCTAGGTAAGGCCTGAGATTTTCACTGATCAGACTCATACTTTCGCATTCTTCACATACTTGTTGAACGGATACTGGGTTTTTTCTGGTTCGGTTCACGTAGTAATGTGGTACCACACTGAAACTTTCAATTAAACCTGGTCTTGATAAATATTTTAGAGGATAACGCATGTTAGGTTTGGATTAGGTCTAGGATTTGCCCTCATCAGGCTCATACTTTCGCATATTTCTCATACTTCATGGCTAGATCCTGGGCTGTTTCTGGATTGTATCACGTAGTAATGTGGTACCACGCTGAAACAGTCGATTAAACCTGGTTTCGATCAATATTTTAGAGGATAACGCATGTTAAGTCGGGGATAGGTCTGGGATTTGACCTCATCAGACTCATACTTTCGCATTCTTCACATACTTGTTGAACGGATCCTGGGTTTTTTCTGGTTTGGATCACGTAGTAATGTGGGACCACACTGAAACAGTCGACTAAACCTGGTTTCGATCAATATTTTAGAGGATAACGCATGTTAGGTCTAGGTTAGGCCTGGGATTTTCCCTCATCAGACTCATACTTTCGCGTTCTTCACATACTTGTTGAACGGATCCTGGGTTTTTTCTGGTTTGGATCACGTAGTATTGTGGGACCACACTGAAGCAGTCAAGTAAACGTTGTTTCGATCAATATTTTAGAGAATAATTCATGTTAGGTCTAGGTTAGGTCTGGGATTTGCTCTCATCAGGCTCATTCTTTCGCATATTTCTCATACATGTTGAACAGATACTGGGTTTTTTCTGGTTTGGATCACGTAGTAATGTGGGACCACACTGAAACAATCAATTAAACCTGGTTTCGATCAATATTTTAGAGGATAACGCAAGTTAGGTCTGGGATAGGTCTAGGATTTGCCCTCATCAGGCTCTTACTTTCGCATATTTCTCATACTTCATGGCTAGATCCTGGGCTATTTCTGGATTGGATCACGTAGTAAAGTGGTACCACACTGAAACATTCAATGAAACCTGGTCTGGATAAATATTTTAGAGGATAACGCATCTTAGGTCTGGGTTAGGCCTAAGATTTGCCCTCGTCAGGCTCACAGTTTAGCGTTTTTCACATACTTCTATAACAGATCCTGGGCTTTCTCTGGTTTGGATCACGAAGTAGTGTGGTACCACACTGAAACAGTCCGTTAAACCTGGTTTCGCTCAATATTTTAGAGGATAACGCATGTTAGGTCTAGGTTAGGTCTGGGATTTGCTCTCATCAGGCTGATTCTTTCGCATATTTCTCATACTTGATGGCTAGATCCTGGGCTTTTTCTGGATTGCATCACGTAGTAATGTAGTACCACACTGAAACAGTCAATGAAACCTGGTTTCCATCAATATTTTAGAGGACAACACAAGTTAGGACTAGGTAAGGCCTGAGATTTTCACTGATCAGACTCATACTTTCGCATTCTTCACATACTTGTTGAACGGATACTGGGTTTTTTCTGGTTCGGTTCACGTAGTAATGTGGTACCACACTGAAACTTTCAATTAAACCTGGTCTTGATAAATATTTTAGAGGATAACGCATGTTAGGTTTGGGTTAGGTCTAGGATTTGCCCTCATCAGGCTCATACTTTCGCATATTTCTCATACTTCATGGCTAGATCCTGGGCTGTTTCTGGATTGTATCACGTAGTAATGTGGTACCACGCTGAAACAGTCGATTAAACCTGGTTTCGATCAATATTTTAGAGGATAACGCATGTTAAGTCGGGGATAGGTCTGGGATTTGACCTCATCAGACTCATACTTTCGCATTCTTCACATACTTGTTGAACGGATCCTGGGTTTTTTCTGGTTTGGATCACGTAGTAATGTGGGACCACACTGAAACAGTCGACTAAACCTGGTTTCGATCAATATTTTAGAGGATAACGCATGTTAGGTCTAGGTTAGGCCTGGGATTTTCCCTCATCAGACTCATACTTTCGCGTTCTTCACATACTTGTTGAACGGATCCTGGGTTTTTTCTGGTTTGGATCACGTAGTAATGTGGGACCACACTGAAACAGTCGACTAAACCTGGTTTCCATCAATATTTTAGAGGACAACGCATGTTAGGTCTAGGTAAGGCCTGAGATTTTCACTGATCAGACACATACTTTCGCATTCTTCACATACTTGTTGAACGGATCCTGGGTTTTTTCTGGTTTTGATCACGTAGTAATTAGGTACCACAATGAAACATTCAATTAAACCTGGTTTCGATCAATATTTTAGAGGATAACGCAAGTTAGGTCTGGGATAGGTCTAGGATTTGCCCTCATCAGGCTCTTACTTTCGCATATTTCTCATACTTCATGGCTAGATCCTGGGCTATTTCTGGATTGGATCACGTAGTAAAGTGGTACCACACTGAAACATTCAATGAAACCTGGTCTGGATAAATATTTTAGAGGATAACGCATCTTAGGTCTGGGTTAGGCCTAAGATTTGCCCTCGTCAGGCTCACAGTTTAGCGTTTTTCACATACTTCTATAACAGATCCTGGGCTTTCTCTGGTTTGGATCACGAAGTAGTGTGGTACCACACTGAAACAGTCCGTTAAACCTGGTTTCGCTCAATATTTTAGAGGATAACGCATGTTAGGTCTAGGTTAGGTCTGGGATTTGCTCTCATCAGGCTGATTCTTTCGCATATTTCTCATACTTGATGGCTAGATCCTGGGCTTTTTCTGGATTGCATCACGTAGTAATGTAGTACCACACTGAAACAGTCAATGAAACCTGGTTTCCATCAATATTTTAGAGGACAACACAAGTTAGGTCTAGGTAAGGCCTGAGATTTTCACTGATCAGACTCATACTTTCGCATCCTTCACATACTTGTTGAACGGATCCTGGGTTTTTTCTGGTTTTGATCACGTAGTAATGTGGTACCACACTGAAACATTCAATTAAACCTGGTCTTGATAAATATTTTAGAGAATAACGCATGTTAGGTCTGGGTTAGGTCTAGGATTTGCCCTCATCAGGCTCATACTTTCGCATATTTCTCATACTTCATGGCTAGATCCTGGGCTATTTTTGGATTGGATCACGTAGTAATGTGGTACTACACTGAAACAGTCAATTAAACCTGGTTTTGATCAACATTTTAGAGAATAATTCATGTTAGGTCTAGGTTAGGTCAGGGATTTGATCCCATCAGGCTCATTCTTTCGCATACTTCTCATACTTGATGGCCAGATCCTGGGCTTGTTCTGGATTGCATCACGTAGTAATGTAGTACCACACTGAAACAGTCAATGAAACCTGGTTTCCATCAATATTTTAGAGGACAACGCAAGTTAGGTCTAGGTAAGGCCTGAGATTTTCACTGATCAGACTCATACTTTCGCATTCTTCACATACTTGTTGAACGGAGCCTGGGTTTTTTCTGGTTTTGATCACGTAGTAATGTGTTACCACACTGAAACATTCAATTAAACCTGGTCTTGATAAATATTTTATAGGATAACGCATGTTAGGTCTGGGTTAGGTCTAGGATTTGCCCTCATCAGGCTCATACTTTCGCATATTTCTCATACTTCATGGCTAGATCCTGGGCTGTTTCTGGATTGGATCACGTAGTAATGTGGTACCACGCTGTAACAGTCAATGAAACCTGGTTTCCATCAATATTTTAGAGGACAACGCAAGTTAGGTCTAGGTAAGGCCTGAGATTTTCACTGATCAGACTCATACTTTCGCATTCTTCACATACTTGTTGAACGGAGCCTGGGTTTTTTCTGGTTTTGATCACGTAGTAATGTGTTACCACACTGAAACATTCAATTAAACCTGGTCTTGATAAATATTTTATAGGATAACGCATGTTAGGTCTGGGTTAGGTCTTGGATTTGCCCTCATCAGGATCATACTTTCGCATATTTCTCATACTTCATGGCTAGATCCTGGGCTGTTTCTGGATTGGATCACGTAGTAATGTGGTACCACGCTGAAACACTCAATTAAACCTGGTCTTGATAAATATTTTATAGGATAACGCATGTTAGGTCTGGGTTAGGTCTAGGATTTGCCCTCATCAGGCTCATACTTTCGCATATTTCTCATACTTCATGGCTAGATCCTGGGCTGTTTCTGGATTGGATCACGTAGTAATGTGGTACCACGCTGTAACAGTCAATGAAACCTGGTTTCCATCAATATTTTAGAGGACAACGCAAGTTAGGTCTAGGTAAGGCCTGAGATTTTCACTGATCAGACTCATACTTTCGCATTCTTCACATACTCGTTGAACGGATCCTGGGATTTTTCTGGTTTGGATCACGAAGTAGTGTGGTACCACACTGAAACAGTCCATTAAACCTGGTTTCGCTCAATATTTTAGAGGATAACGCATGTTAGGTCTAGGTTAGGTCTGGGATATGCTCTCATCGGGCTCATTCTTTCGCATATTTCTCATACTTGATGGCTAGATCCTGGGCTTTTTCTGGATTGCATCACGTAGTAATGTAGTACCACACTGAAACAGTCAATGAAACCTGGTTTCCATCAATATTTTAGAGGACAACGCAAGTTAGGTCTAGGTAAGGCCTGAGATTTTCACTGATCAGACTCATACTTTCGCATTCTTCACATACTTGTTGAACGGATCCTGTGTTTTTTCTGGTTTTGATCACGTAGTAATTAGGTACCACAATGAAACATTCAATTAAACCTGGTCTTGATAAAAATTTTACAGAATAACGCATGTTAGGTCTGGGTTAGGTCTAGGATTTGCCCTCATCAGGCTCATACTTTTGCATATTTCTCATACTTCATGGCTAGATCCTGGGCTATTTCTGGATTGGATCACGTAGTAATGTGGTACCACACTGAAACAGTCAATTAAACCTGGTTTTGATCAATATTTTAGAGAATAATTCATGTTAGGTCTAGGTTAGGTCAGGGATTTGCTCTCATCAGGCTCATTCTTTCGCATATTTCTCATACTTGATGGCTAGATCCTGGGCTTTTTCTGGATTGCATCACGTAGTAATGAAGTACAACACTGAAACAGTCAATTAAACCTGGTTTCGATCAATATTTTAGAGAATAATTCATGTTAGGTCTATGTTAGGTTTGGGATTTGCTCTCATCAGGCTCATTCTTTCGCATATTTCTCATACTTGATGGCTAGATCCTGGGCTTTTTCTGGATTGGATCACGTAGTAATGTGGCACCACACTGAAACAGTCAATTAAACCTGGTTTCCATCAATATTTTAGAGGACAACGCATGTTAGGTCTAGGTAAGGCCTGGGATTTTCCCTCATCAGACTCATACTTTCGCGTTCTTCACATACTTGTTGAACGGATCCTGGGTTTTTTCTGGTTTGGATCACGTAGTATTGTGGGACCACACTGAAGCAGTCAAGTAAACCTGGTTTCGATCAATATTTTGGAGAATAATTCATGTTAGGTCTAGGTTAGGTCTGGGATTTGCTCTCATCAGGCTCATTCTTTCGCATATTTCTCATACATGTTGAACAGATACTGGGTTTTTTCTGGTTTGGATCACGTAGTAATGTGGGACCACACTGAAACAATCAAATAAACCTGATCTTGAGAAATATTTTAGAGGATAACGCATGTTAGGTCTGGGTTAGGTCTAGGATTCGCCCTCGTCAGGCTCACAGTTTAGCGTTTTTCACATACTTCTAAAACAGACCCTGGGCTTTCTCTGGTTGGGATCACGAAGTAGTGTGGTACCACACTGGAACAGTCCATTAAACCTGGTTTCGCTCAATATTTTAGAGGATAACGCATGTTAGGTCTAGGTTAGGTCTGGGATTTGCTCTCATCAGGCTCATTCTTTCGCATATTTCTCATACTTCATGGCTAGATCCTGGGCTGTTTCTGGATTGGATCACGTAGTAATGTGGTACCACGCTGTAACAGTCAATGAAACCTGGTTTCCATCAATATTTTAGAGGACAACGCATGTTAGGTCTAGGTAAGGCCTGGGATTTTCCCTCATCAGACTCATACTTTCGCGTTCTTCACATACTTGTTGAACGGATCCTGGGTTTTTTCTGGTTTGGTTCTCGTAGTAATGTGGTACCACACTGAAACATTCAATTAAACCTGGTCTTGATAAATATTTTAGAGGATAACGCTTGTTAGGTTTGGGTTAGGTCTAGGATTTGCCCTCATCAGGCTCATACTTTTGCATATTTCTCATACTTCATGGCTAGATCCTGGGCTATTTCTGGATTGTATCACGTAGTAATGTGGTACCACGCTGAAACATTCAATTAAACCTGGTCTTGATAAATATTTTAGAGGACAACGCATTTTAGGTCTAGGTTAGGCCTGGGATTTGCCCTCATCAGGGACATACTTTCGCAGTTTTAACATACATGTTGACCTGATCGAGGGTTTTTTCTGCTTTGGATCACGTAGTAATGTGGTGCCACACTGAAACAGTCCATTAAACCTGGTTTGGATCAATATTTTAGAGGATAACGCATGTTAGGTCTAGATTAGGCCTGGGATTTTCACTCATCAGACTCATACTTTCGCATTCTTCACATACTTGTTGAACGGACCCTGGGTTTTTTCTGGTTTGGATCAGGTAGTAATGTGGTACCACACTGAAACAGTCGATTAAACCTGATTTCGATCAATATTTTAGAGGATAACGCAAGTTAGGTCTGGGATAGGTCTGGGATTTGACCTCATCAGACTCATACTTTCGCACACTTCACATACTCCTTGAACAGATCCTGGGTTATTATCTGGTTTGGATCACATAGTAATGTGGTACCACACTGAAACAGTCGATTAAACCAGGTTTCGATGAATATTTTAGAGGATAACGCACGTTAAGTCTAGGTTAGGTCTGGGATTTTCACTCATCAGACTCATACTTTCGCATTCTTCACATACTTGTTGAACGGATCCTGGGTTTTTTCTGTTTTGGATCACGTAGTAATGTGGTACCACACTGAAACAGTCGATTAAACCTGGTTTCGATCAATATTTTAGAGGATAACGCAAGTTAGGTCTGGGATAGGTCTAGGATTTGCCCTCATCAGGCTCTTACTTTCGCATATTTCTCATACTTCATGGCTAGATCCTGGGCTATTCCTGGATTGGATCACGTAGTAAAGTGGTACCACACTGAAACATTCAATGAAACCTGGTCTGGATAAATATTTTAGAGGATAACGCATCTTAGGTCTGGGTTAGGTCTAAGATTTGCCCTCATCAGGCTCACAATTTAGAGTTTTTCACATACTTCTTGAACAGATCCTGGGCTTTCTCTGGTTTCGATCACGAAGTAGTGTGGTACCACACTGAAACAGTCAATTAAACCTGGTTTCGATCAATATTTTAGAGAATAATTCATGTTAGATCTAGGTTAGGCCTGGGATTTTCACTCATCAGACTCATACTTTCGCATATTTCTCATACTTCATGGCTAGATCCTGGGCTATTTCTGGATTGGATCACGTAGTAATGTGGTACCACACTGAAACAGTCAATTAAACCTGGTTTTGATCAATATTTTAGAGAATAATTCATTGTAGGTCTAGGTTAGGTCAGGGATTTGCTCCCATCAGGCTCACTCTTTCGCATATTTCTCATACTTGATGGCTAGATCTTGGGATTTTTCTGGATTGCATCACGTAGTAATGAAGTACAACACTGAAACAGTCAATTAAACCAGGTTCCCATCAATATTTTAGAGGATAACGCATGTTAGGTCTAGGTTAGGTCTGTGATTTGCCCTCATCTGGGTCATACTTTCGCAGTTTTAACATGCATGTTGACCTGATCGAGGGTTTTTTTTGCTTTGGATCACGTAGTAAAGTGGTGCCACACTGAAACAGTCCATTAAACCTGGTTTCGATCAATATTTTAGAGGACAATGCAAGTTAGGTCTAGGAAAAGCCTGAGATTTTCACTGATCAGACTCATACTTTCGCATTCTTCACATACTTGTTGAACGGATCCTGGGTTTTTTCTGGTTTGTTTCTCGTAGTAATGTGGTACCACACTGAAACAGTCAATTAAACCTGGTTTCGATCAATATTTTAGAGAATAATTCATGTTAGGTCTAGGTTAGGCCTGGGATTTTCACTCATCAGACTCATACTTTCGCATATTTCTCATACTTCATGGCTAGATCCTGGGCTATTTCTGGATTGGATCACGTAGTAATGTGGTACCACACTGAAACATTCAATTAAACCTGGTCTTGATAAATATTTTAGAGGACAACGCATTTTAGGTCTAGGTTAGGCCTGGGATTTGCCCTCATCAGGGACATACTTTCGCAGTTTTAACATACATGTTGACCTGATCGAGGGTTTTTTCTGCTTTGGATCACGTAGTAATGTGGTGCCACACTGAAACAGTCCATTAAACCTGGTTTGGATCAATATTTTAGAGGATAACGCATGTTAGGTCTAGGTTAGCCCTGGGGTTTTCACTCATCAGACTCATACTTTCGCATTCTTCACATACTTGTTGAACTGATCCTGGGTGTTTTCTGGTTTGGTTCACGTAGTAATGTGGTACCACACTGAAACATTCAATTAAACCTGGTCTTGATAAATATTTTAGAGGACAACGCATGTTAGGTTTGGGTTAGGCCTAGGATTTGCCCTCATCAGGCTCATACTTTCGCATATTTCTCATACTTCATGGCTAGATCCTGGGCTGTTTCTGGATTGTATCAGGTAGTAATGTGGTACCACGCTGAAACAGTCAATTAAACCTGGCTCCGATCAATATTTTAGAGGATAACGCAAGTTAGGTCTGGGATAGGTCTGGGATTCGCCCTAATCAGGCTCATACTTTCGCGTTTTTCACATACTTGTTGAAGTGATCCCGGGTTTTTTCTGGTTTGGATCAGGTAGTAATGTGGTACCACACTGAAACAGTCGATTAAACCTGGTTTCGATCAATATTTTAGAGGATAACGCAAGTTAGGTCTGGGATAGGTCTGGGATTTGACCTCGTCAGACTCATACTTTCGCACCCTTCACATACTCGTTGAACAGATCCTGGGTTATTTTCTGGTTTGGATCACATAGTAATATGGTACCACACTGAAACAGTCGATAAACCAGGTTTCGATCAATATTTTTGAGGATAACGCATGTTAGGTCTAGATTAGGCCTGGGATTTTCACTCATCAGACTCATACTTTCGCATTCTTCACATACTTGTTGAACGGACCCTGGGTTTTTTCTGGTTTGGATCAGGTAGTAATGTGGTACCACACTGAAACAGTCGATTAAACCTGATTTCGATCAATATTTTAGAGGATAACGCAAGTTAGGTCTGGGATAGGTCTGGGATTTGACCTCATCAGACTCATACTTTCGCACACTTCACATACTCCTTGAACAGATCCTGGGTTATTATCTGGTTTGGATCACATAGTAATGTGGTACCACACTGAAACAGTCGATTAAACCTGGTTTCGATCAATATTTTAGAGGATAACGCAAGTTAGGTCTGGGATAGGTCTGGGATTTGACCTCATCAGACTCATACTTTCGCACACTTCACATACTCCTTGAACAGATCCTGGGTTATTTTCTGGTTTGGATCACACAGTAATGTGGTACCACACTGAAACAGTCGATTAAACCAGGTTTCGATCAATATTTTAGAGGATAACGCACGTTAAGTCTAGGTTAGGTCTGGGATTTTCACTCATCAGACTCATACTTTCGCATTCTTCACATACTTGTTGAACGGATCCTGGGTTTGTTCTGGTTTGGATCACGTAGTAAATGGTACCACACTGAAACAGTCGATTAAACCTGGTTTCGATCAATATTTTAGAGGATAACGCAAGTTAGGTCTGGGATAGGTCTGGGATTTGCCCTCATCAGGCTCTTACTTTCGCATATTTCTCATACTTCATGGCTAGATCCTGGGCTATTCCTGGTTTGGATCACGTAGTAAAGTGGTACCACACTGAAACATTCAATGAAACCTGGTCTGGATAAATATTTTAGAGGATAACGCATCTTAGGTCTGGGTTAGGTCTAAGATTTGCCCTCATCAGGCTCACAGTTTAGAGTTTTTCACATACTTCTTGAACAGATCCTGGGCTTTCTCTGGTTTCGATCACGAAGTAGTGTGGTACCACACTGAAACAGTCAATTAAACCTGGTTTCGATCAATATTTTAGAGGACAATGCAAGTTAGGTCTAGGAAAAGCCTGAGATTTTCCCTGATCAGACTCATACTTTCGCATTCTTAACATACTTGTTGAACGGATCCTGGGTTTTTTCTGGTTTGTTTCTCGTAGTAATGTGGTACCACACTGAAACAGTCAATTAAACCTGGTTTCGATGAATATTTTAGAGAATAATTCATGTTAGGTCTAGGTTAGGCCTGGGATTTTCACTCATCAGACTCATACTTTTGCATATTTCTCATACCTCATGGCTAGATCCTGGGCTATTCCTGGATTGGATCACGTAGTAAAGTGGTACCACACTGAAACATTCAATGAAACCTGGTCTAGATAAATATTTTAGAGGATAACGCACCTTAGGTCTGGGATAGGTCTGGGATTTGACCTCATCAGACTCATACTTTCGCACACTTCACATACTCCTTGAACAGATCCTGGGTTATTTTCTGGTTTGGATCACACAGTAATGTGGTACCACACTGAAACAGTCGATTAAACCAGGTTTCGATCAATATTTTAGAGGATAACGCAAGTTAGGTCTGGGATAGGTCTAGGATTTGCCCTCATCAGGCTCTTACTTTCGCATATTTCTCATACTTCATGGCTAGATCCTGGGCTATTCCTGGATTGGATCACGTAGTAAAGTGGTACCACACTGAAACATTCAATGAAACCTGGTCTAGATAAATATTTTAGAGGATAACGCACCTTAGGTCTGGGTTAGGTCTGAGATTTGCGCTCATCAGACTCATACTTTCGCATTCTTCACATACTCGTTGAACTGATCCTGAGGTTTTTCTGGTTTGGATCACGTAGTAATGTGGTACCACACTGAAACAGTCGATTAAACCTGGTTTCGATCAATATTTTAGAGGATAACGAATGTTAGGTCTATGTTAGCCCTGGGATTCTCACTCATCAGACTCATACTTTCGCATTCTTCACATACCTGTTGAACTGATCCTGGGTTTTTTCTGGTTTGGATCACGTAGTAATGTGGTACCGCACTGAAACAGTCGATTAAACCTGGTTTCGATCAATATTTTAGAGGATAACGCAAGTTAGGTCTGGGATAGGTCTAGGATTTGCCCTCATCAGGCTCTTACTTTCGCATATTTCTCATACTTCATGGCTAGATCCTGGGCTATTCCTGGATTGGATCACGTAGTAAAGTGGTACCACACTGAAACATTCAATGAAACCTGGTCTGGATAAATATTTTGGAGGATAACGCATCTTAGGTCTGGGTTAGGTCTAAGATTTGCCCTCATCAGGCTCACAGTTTAGAGTTTTTCACATACTTCTTGAACAGATCTTGGGCTTTTTCTGGATTGCATCACGTAGTAATGAAGTACAACACTGAAACAGTCAATTAAACCAGGTTTCCATCAATATTTTAGAGGATAACGCATGTTAGGTCTAGGTTAGGTCTGTGATTTGCCCTCATCAGGGTCATACTTTCGCAGTTTTAACATGCATGTTGACCTGATCGAGGGTTTTTTTTGCTTTGGATCACGTAGTAAAGTGGTGCCACACTGAAACAGTCCATTAAACCTGGTTTCGATCAATATTTTAGAGGACAACGCAAGTTAGGTCTAGGAAAAGCCTGAGATTTTCCCTGATCAGACTCATACTTTCGCATTCTTCACATACTTGTTGAACGGATCCTGGGTTTTTTCTGGTTTGTTTCTCGTAGTAATGTGGTACCACACTGAAACAGTCAATTAAACCTGGTTTCGATGAATATTTTAGAGAATAATTCATGTTAGGTCTAGGTTAGGCCTGGGATTTTCACTCATCAGACTCATACTTTTGCATATTTCTCATACCTCATGGCTAGATCCTGGGCTATTTCTGGATTGGATCACGTAGTAATGTGGTACCACACTGAAACATTCAATTAAACCTGGTCTTGATAAATATTTTAGAGGACAACGCATTTTAGGTCTAGGTTAGGCCTGGGATTTGCCCTCATCAGGGACATACTTTCGCAGTTTTAACATACATGTTGACCTGATCGAGGGTTTTTTCTGCTTTGGATCACGTAGTAATGTGGTGCCACACTGAAACAGTCCATTAAACCTGGTTTGGATCAATATTTTAGAGGATAACGCATGTTAGGTCTAGGTTAGCCCTGGGGTTTTCACTCATCAGACTCATACTTTCGCATTCTTCACATACTTGTTGAACTGATCCTGGGTGTTTTCTGGTTTGGTTCACGTAGTAATGTGGTACCACACAGAAACATTCAATTAAACCTGGTCTTGATAAATATTTTAGAGGATAACGCAAGTTAGGTCTGGGATAGGTCTGGGACTCGCCCTAATCAGGCTCATACTTTCGCGTTTTTCACATACTTGTTGAACTGATCCCGGGTTTTTTCTGGTTTGGATCAGGTAGTAATGTGGTACCACACTGAAACAGTCGATTAAACCTGGTTTCGATCAATATTTTAGAGGATAACGCAAGTTAGGTCTGGGATAGGTCTCGGATTTGACCTCGTCAGACTCATACTTTCGCACCCTTCACATACTCGTTGAACAGATCCTGGGTTATTTTCTGGTTTGGATCACATAGTAATATGGTACCACACTGAAACAGTCGATTAAACCAGGTTTCGATCAATATTTTTGAGGATAACGCATGTTAGGTCTAGATTAGGCCTGGGATTTTCACTCATCAGACTCATACTTTCGCATTCTTCACATACTTGTTGAACGGACCCTGGGTTTTTTCTGGTTTGGATCAGGTAGTAATGTGGTACCACACTGAAACAGTCGATTAAACCTGATTTCGATCAATATTTTAGAGGATAACGCAAGTTAGGTCTGGGATAGGTCTGGGATTTGACCTCATCAGACTCATACTTTCGCACACTTCACATACTCCTTGAACAGATCCTGGGTTATTATCTGGTTTGGATCACATAGTAATGTGGTACCACACTGAAACAGTCGATTAAACCAGGTTTCGATCAATATTTTAGAGGATAACGCACGTTAAGTCTAGGTTAGGTCTGGGATTTTCACTCATCAGACTCATACTTTCGCATTCTTCACATACTTGTTGAACGGATCCTGGGTTTTTTCTGGTTTGGATCACGTAGTAATGTGGTACCACACTGAAACAGTCGATTAAACCTGGTTTCGATCAATATTTTAGAGGATAACGCAAGTTAGGTCTGGGATAGGTCTAGGATTTGCCCTCATCAGGCTCTTACTTTCGCATATTTCTCATACTTCATGGCTAGATCCTGGGCTATTCCTGGATTGGATCACGTAGTAAAGTGGTACCACACTGAAACATTCAATGAAACCTGGTCTGGATAAATATTTTAGAGGATAACGCATCTTAGGTCTGGGTTAGGTCTAAGATTTGCCCTCATCAGGCTCACAGTTTAGAGTTTTTCACATACTTCTTGAACAGATCCTGGGCTTTCTCTGGTTTCGATCACGAAGTAGTGTGGTACCACACTGAAACAGTCAATTAAACCTGGTTTCGATCAATATTTTAGAGAATAATTCATGTTAGGTCTAGGTTAGGCCTGGGATTTTCACTCATCAGACTCATACTTTCGCATATTTCTCATACTTCATGGCTAGATCCTGGGCTATTTCTGGATTGGATCACGTAGTAATGTGGTGCCACACTGAAACAGTCCATTAAACCTGGTTTGGATCAATATTTTAGAGGATAACGCATGTTAGGTCTAGGTTAGCCCTGGGGTTTTCACTCATCAGACTCATACTTTCGCATTCTTCACATACTTGTTGAACTGATCCTGGGTGTTTTCTGGTTTGGTTCACGTAGTAATGTGGTACCACACTGAAACATTCAATTAAACCTGGTCTTGATAAATATTTTAGAGGACAACGCATGTTAGGTTTGGGTTAGGCCTAGGATTTGCCCTCATCAGGCTCATACTTTCGCATATTTCTCATACTTCATGGCTAGATCCTGGGCTGTTTCTGGATTGTATCAGGTAGTAATGTGGTACCACGCTGAAACAGTCAATTAAACCTGGCTCCGATCAATATTTTAGAGGATAACGCAAGTTAGGTCTGGGATAGGTCTGGGATTCGCCCTAATCAGGCTCATACTTTCGCGTTTTTCACATACTTGTTGAAGTGATCCCGGGTTTTTTCTGGTTTGGATCAGGTAGTAATGTGGTACCACACTGAAACAGTCGATTAAACCTGGTTTCGATCAATATTTTAGAGGATAACGCAAGTTACGTCTGGGATAGGTCTGGGATTTGACCTCGTCAGACTCATACTTTCGCACCCTTCACATACTCGTTGAACAGATCCTGGGTTATTTTCTGGTTTGGATCACATAGTAATATGGTACCACACTGAAACAGTCGATTAAACCAGGTTTCGATCAATATTTTTGAGGATAACGCATGTTAGGTCTAGATTAGGCCTGGGATTTTCACTCATCAGACTCATACTTTCGCATTCTTCACATACTTGTTGAACGGACCCTGGGTTTTTTCTGGTTTGGATCAGGTAGTAATGTGGTACCACACTGAAACAGTCGATTAAACCTGATTTCGATCAATATTTTAGAGGATAACGCAAGTTAGGTCTGGGATAGGTCAGGGATTTGACCTCATCAGACTCATACTTTCGCACACTTCACATACTCCTTGAACAGATCCTGGGTTATTATCTGGTTTGGATCACATAGTAATGTGGTACCACACTGAAACAGTCGATTAAACCTGGTTTCGATCAATATTTTAGAGGATAACGCAAGTTAGGTCTGGGATAGGTCTGGGATTTGACCTCATCAGACTCATACTTTCGCACACTTCACATACTCCTTGAACAGATCCTGGGTTATTTTCTGGTTTGGATCACACAGTAATGTGGTACCACACTGAAACAGTCGATTAAACCAGGTTTCGATCAATATTTTAGAGGATAACGCACGTTAAGTCTAGGTTAGGTCTGGGATTTTCACTCATCAGACTCATACTTTCGCATTCTTCACATACTTGTTGAACGGATCCTGGGTTTGTTCTGGTTTGGATCACGTAGTAAATGGTACCACACTGAAACAGTCGATTAAACCTGGTTTCGATCAATATTTTAGAGGATAACGCAAGTTAGGTCTGGGATAGGTCTGGGATTTGCCCTCATCAGGCTCTTACTTTCGCATATTTCTCATACTTCATGGCTAGATCCTGGGCTATTCCTGGTTTGGATCACGTAGTAAAGTGGTACCACACTGAAACATTCAATGAAACCTGGTCTGGATAAATATTTTAGAGGATAACGCATCTTAGGTCTGGGTTAGGTCTAAGATTTGCCCTCATCAGGCTCACAGTTTAGAGTTTTTCACATACTTCTTGAACAGATCCTGGGCTTTCTCTGGTTTCGATCACGAAGTAGTGTGGTACCACACTGAAACAGTCAATTAAACCTGGTTTCGATCAATATTTTAGAGGACAATGCAAGTTAGGTCTAGGAAAAGCCTGAGATTTTCCCTGATCAGACTCATACTTTCGCATTCTTAACATACTTGTTGAACGGATCCTGGGTTTTTTCTGGTTTGTTTCTCGTAGTAATGTGGTACCACACTGAAACAGTCAATTAAACCTGGTTTCGATGAATATTTTAGAGAATAATTCATGTTAGGTCTAGGTTAGGCCTGGGATTTTCACTCATCAGACTCATACTTTTGCATATTTCTCATACCTCATGGCTAGATCCTGGGCTATTCCTGGATTGGATCACGTAGTAAAGTGGTACCACACTGAAACATTCAATGAAACCTGGTCTAGATAAATATTTTAGAGGATAACGCACCTTAGGTCTGGGATAGGTCTGGGATTTGACCTCATCAGACTCATACTTTCGCACACTTCACATACTCCTTGAACAGATCCTGGGTTATTTTCTGGTTTGGATCACACAGTAATGTGGTACCACACTGAAACAGTCGATTAAACCAGGTTTCGATCAATATTTTAGAGGATAACGCAAGTTAGGTCTGGGATAGGTCTAGGATTTGCCCTCATCAGGCTCTTACTTTCGCATATTTCTCATACTTCATGGCTAGATCCTGGGCTATTCCTGGATTGGATCACGTAGTAAAGTGGTACCACACTGAAACATTCAATGAAACCTGGTCTAGATAAATATTTTAGAGGATAACGCACCTTAGGTCTGGGTTAGGTCTGAGATTTGCGCTCATCAGACTCATACTTTCGCATTCTTCACATACTCGTTGAACTGATCCTGAGGTTTTTCTGGTTTGGATCACGTAGTAATGTGGTACCACACTGAAACAGTCGATTAAACCTGGTTTCGATCAATATTTTAGAGGATAACGAATGTTAGGTCTATGTTAGCCCTGGGATTCTCACTCATCAGACTCATACTTTCGCATTCTTCACATACCTGTTGAACTGATCCTGGGTTTTTTCTGGTTTGGATCACGTAGTAATGTGGTACCGCACTGAAACAGTCGATTAAACCTGGTTTCGATCAATATTTTAGAGGATAACGCAAGTTAGGTCTGGGATAGGTCTAGGATTTGCCCTCATCAGGCTCTTACTTTCGCATATTTCTCATACTTCATGGCTAGATCCTGGGCTATTCCTGGATTGGATCACGTAGTAAAGTGGTACCACACTGAAACATTCAATGAAACCTGGTCTGGATAAATATTTTGGAGGATAACGCATCTTAGGTCTGGGTTAGGTCTAAGATTTGCCCTCATCAGGCTCACAGTTTAGAGTTTTTCACATACTTCTTGAACAGATCTTGGGCTTTTTCTGGATTGCATCACGTAGTAATGAAGTACAACACTGAAACAGTCAATTAAACCAGGTTTCCATCAATATTTTAGAGGATAACGCATGTTAGGTCTAGGTTAGGTCTGTGATTTGCCCTCATCAGGGTCATACTTTCGCAGTTTTAACATGCATGTTGACCTGATCGAGGGTTTTTTTTGCTTTGGATCACGTAGTAAAGTGGTGCCACACTGAAACAGTCCATTAAACCTGGTTTCGATCAATATTTTAGAGGACAACGCAAGTTAGGTCTAGGAAAAGCCTGAGATTTTCCCTGATCAGACTCATACTTTCGCATTCTTCACATACTTGTTGAACGGATCCTGGGTTTTTTCTGGTTTGTTTCTCGTAGTAATGTGGTACCACACTGAAACAGTCAATTAAACCTGGTTTCGATGAATATTTTAGAGAATAATTCATGTTAGGTCTAGGTTAGGCCTGGGATTTTCACTCATCAGACTCATACTTTTGCATATTTCTCATACCTCATGGCTAGATCCTGGGCTATTTCTGGATTGGATCACGTAGTAATGTGGTACCACACTGAAACATTCAATTAAACCTGGTCTTGATAAATATTTTAGAGGACAACGCATTTTAGGTCTAGGTTAGGCCTGGGATTTGCCCTCATCAGGGACATACTTTCGCAGTTTTAACATACATGTTGACCTGATCGAGGGTTTTTTCTGCTTTGGATCACGTAGTAATGTGGTGCCACACTGAAACAGTCCATTAAACCTGGTTTGGATCAATATTTTAGAGGATAACGCATGTTAGGTCTAGGTTAGCCCTGGGGTTTTCACTCATCAGACTCATACTTTCGCATTCTTCACATACTTGTTGAACTGATCCTGGGTGTTTTCTGGTTTGGTTCACGTAGTAATGTGGTACCACACAGAAACATTCAATTAAACCTGGTCTTGATAAATATTTTAGAGGATAACGCAAGTTAGGTCTGGGATAGGTCTGGGACTCGCCCTAATCAGGCTCATACTTTCGCGTTTTTCACATACTTGTTGAACTGATCCCGGGTTTTTTCTGGTTTGGATCAGGTAGTAATGTGGTACCACACTGAAACAGTCGATTAAACCTGGTTTCGATCAATATTTTAGAGGATAACGCAAGTTAGGTCTGGGATAGGTCTCGGATTTGACCTCGTCAGACTCATACTTTCGCACCCTTCACATACTCGTTGAACAGATCCTGGGTTATTTTCTGGTTTGGATCACATAGTAATATGGTACCACACTGAAACAGTCGATTAAACCAGGTTTCGATCAATATTTTTGAGGATAACGCATGTTAGGTCTAGATTAGGCCTGGGATTTTCACTCATCAGACTCATACTTTCGCATTCTTCACATACTTGTTGAACGGACCCTGGGTTTTTTCTGGTTTGGATCAGGTAGTAATGTGGTACCACACTGAAACAGTCGATTAAACCTGATTTCGATCAATATTTTAGAGGATAACGCAAGTTAGGTCTGGGATAGGTCTGGGATTTGACCTCATCAGACTCATACTTTCGCACACTTCACATACTCCTTGAACAGATCCTGGGTTATTATCTGGTTTGGATCACATAGTAATGTGGTACCACACTGAAACAGTCGATTAAACCAGGTTTCGATCAATATTTTAGAGGATAACGCACGTTAAGTCTAGGTTAGGTCTGGGATTTTCACTCATCAGACTCATACTTTCGCATTCTTCACATACTTGTTGAACGGATCCTGGGTTTTTTCTGGTTTGGATCACGTAGTAATGTGGTACCACACTGAAACAGTCGATTAAACCTGGTTTCGATCAATATTTTAGAGGATAACGCAAGTTAGGTCTGGGATAGGTCTAGGATTTGCCCTCATCAGGCTCTTACTTTCGCATATTTCTCATACTTCATGGCTAGATCCTGGGCTATTCCTGGATTGGATCACGTAGTAAAGTGGTACCACACTGAAACATTCAATGAAACCTGGTCTGGATAAATATTTTAGAGGATAACGCATCTTAGGTCTGGGTTAGGTCTAAGATTTGCCCTCATCAGGCTCACAGTTTAGAGTTTTTCACATACTTCTTGAACAGATCCTGGGCTTTCTCTGGTTTCGATCACGAAGTAGTGTGGTACCACACTGAAACAGTCAATTAAACCTGGTTTCGATCAATATTTTAGAGAATAATTCATGTTAGGTCTAGGTTAGGCCTGGGATTTTCACTCATCAGACTCATACTTTCGCATATTTCTCATACTTCATGGCTAGATCCTGGGCTATTTCTGGATTGGATCACGTAGTAATGTGGTACCACACTGAAACAGTCAATTAAACCTGGTTTTGATCAATATTTTAGAGAATAATTCATTGTAGGTCTAGGTTAGGTCAGGGATTTGCTCCCATCAGGCTCACTCTTTCGCATATTTCTCATACTTGATGGCTAGATCTTGGGATTTTTCTGGATTGCATCACGTAGTAATGAAGTACAACACTGAAACAGTCAATTAAACCAGGTTCCCATCAATATTTTAGAGGATAACGCATGTTAGGTCTAGGTTAGGTCTGTGATTTGCCCTCATCAGGGTCATACTTTCGCAGTTTTAACATGCATGTTGACCTGATCGAGGGTTTTTTTTGCTTTGGATCACGTAGTAAAGAGGTGCCACACTGAAACAGTCCATTAAACCTGGTTTCGATCAATATTTTAGAGGACAATGCAAGTTAGGTCTAGGAAAAGCCTGAGATTTTCACTGATCAGACTCATACTTTCGCATTCTTCACATACTTGTTGAACGGATCCTGGGTTTTTTCTGGTTTGTTTCTCGTAGTAATGTGGTACCACACTGAAACAGTCAATTAAACCTGGTTTCGATCAATATTTTAGAGAATAATTCATGTTAGGTCTAGGTTAGGCCTGGGATTTTCACTCATCAGACTCATACTTTCGCATATTTCTCATACTTCATGGCTAGATCCTGGGCTATTTCTGGATTGGATCACGTAGTAATGTGGTACCACACTGAAACATTCAATTAAACCTGGTCTTGATAAATATTTTAGAGGACAACGCATTTTAGGTCTAGGTTAGGCCTGGGATTTGCCCTCATCAGGGACATACTTTCGCAGTTTTAACATACATGTTGACCTGATCGAGGGTTTTTTCTGCTTTGGATCACGTAGTAATGTGGTGCCACACTGAAACAGTCCATTAAACCTGGTTTGGATCAATATTTTAGAGGATAACGCATGTTAGGTCTAGGTTAGCCCTGGGGTTTTCACTCATCAGACTCATACTTTCGCATTCTTCACATACTTGTTGAACTGATCCTGGGTGTTTTCTGGTTTGGTTCACGTAGTAATGTGGTACCACACTGAAACATTCAATTAAACCTGGTCTTGATAAATATTTTAGAGGACAACGCATGTTAGGTTTGGGTTAGGCCTAGGATTTGCCCTCATCAGGCTCATACTTTCGCATATTTCTCATACTTCATGGCTAGATCCTGGGCTGTTTCTGGATTGTATCAGGTAGTAATGTGGTACCACGCTGAAACAGTCAATTAAACCTGGCTCCGATCAATATTTTAGAGGATAACGCAAGTTAGGTCTGGGATAGGTCTGGGATTCGCCCTAATCAGGCTCATACTTTCGCGTTTTTCACATACTTGTTGAAGTGATCCCGGGTTTTTTCTGGTTTGGATCAGGTAGTAATGTGGTACCACACTGAAACAGTCGATTAAACCTGGTTTCGATCAATATTTTAGAGGATAACGCAAGTTAGGTCTGGGATAGGTCTGGGATTTGACCTCGTCAGACTCATACTTTCGCACCCTTCACATACTCGTTGAACAGATCCTGGGTTATTTTCTGGTTTGGATCACATAGTAATATGGTACCACACTGAAACAGTCGATTAAACCAGGTTTCGATCAATATTTTTGAGGATAACGCATGTTAGGTCTAGATTAGGCCTGGGATTTTCACTCATCAGACTCATACTTTCGCATTCTTCACATACTTGTTGAACGGACCCTGGGTTTTTTCTGGTTTGGATCAGGTAGTAATGTGGTACCACACTGAAACAGTCGATTAAACCTGATTTCGATCAATATTTTAGAGGATAACGCAAGTTAGGTCTGGGATAGGTCTGGGATTTGACCTCATCAGACTCATACTTTCGCACACTTCACATACTCCTTGAACAGATCCTGGGTTATTATCTGGTTTGGATCACATAGTAATGTGGTACCACACTGAAACAGTCGATTAAACCTGGTTTCGATCAATATTTTAGAGGATAACGCAAGTTAGGTCTGGGATAGGTCTGGGATTTGACCTCATCAGACTCATACTTTCGCACACTTCACATACTCCTTGAACAGATCCTGGGTTATTTTCTGGTTTGGATCACACAGTAATGTGGTACCACACTGAAACAGTCGATTAAACCAGGTTTCGATCAATATTTTAGAGGATAACGCACGTTAAGTCTAGGTTAGGTCTGGGATTTTCACTCATCAGACTCATACTTTCGCATTCTTCACATACTTGTTGAACGGATCCTGGGTTTGTTCTGGTTTGGATCACGTAGTAAATGGTACCACACTGAAACAGTCGATTAAACCTGGTTTCGATCAATATTTTAGAGGACAACGCAAGTTAGGTCTGGGATAGGTCTGGGATTTGCCCTCATCAGGCTCTTACTTTCGCATATTTCTCATACTTCATGGCTAGATCCTGGGCTATTCCTGGATTGGATCACGTAGTAAAGTGGTACCACACTGAAACATTCAATGAAACCTGGTCTGGATAAATATTTTAGAGGATAACGCATCTTAGGTCTGGGTTAGGTCTAAGATTTGCCCTCATCAGGCTCACAGTTTAGAGTTTTTCACATACTTCTTGAACAGATCCTGGGCTTTCTCTGGTTTCGATCACGAAGTAGTGTGGTACCACACTGAAACAGTCAATTAAACCTGGTTTCGATCAATATTTTAGAGAATAATTCATGTTAGGTCTAGGTTAGGCCTGGGATTTTCACTCATCAGACTCATACTTTCGCATATTTCTCATACTTCATGGCTAGATCCTGGGCTATTTCTGGATTGGATCACGTAGTAATGTGGTACCACACTGAAACAGTCAATTAAACCTGGTTTTGATCAATATTTTAGAGAATAATTCATTGTAGGTCTAGGTTAGGTCAGGGATTTGCTCCCATCAGGCTCACTCTTTCGCATATTTCTCATACTTGATGGCTAGATCTTGGGATTTTTCTGGATTGCATCACGTAGTAATGAAGTACAACACTGAAACAGTCAATTAAACCAGGTTCCCATCAATATTTTAGAGGATAACGCATGTTAGGTCTAGGTTAGGTCTGTGATTTGCCCTCATCAGGGTCATACTTTCGCAGTTTTAACATGCATGTTGACCTGATCGAGGGTTTTTTTTGCTTTGGATCACGTAGTAAAGTGGTGCCACACTGAAACAGTCCATTAAACCTGGTTTCGATCAATATTTTAGAGGACAATGCAAGTTAGGTCTAGGAAAAGCCTGAGATTTTCACTGATCAGACTCATACTTTCGCATTCTTCACATACTTGTTGAACGGATCCTGGGTTTTTTCTGGTTTGTTTCTCGTAGTAATGTGGTACCACACTGAAACAGTCAATTAAACCTGGTTTCGATCAATATTTTAGAGAATAATTCATGTTAGGTCTAGGTTAGGCCTGGGATTTTCACTCATCAGACTCATACTTTCGCATATTTCTCATACTTCATGGCTAGATCCTGGGCTATTTCTGGATTGGATCACGTAGTAATGTGGTACCACACTGAAACATTCAATTAAACCTGGTCTTGATAAATATTTTAGAGGACAACGCATTTTAGGTCTAGGTTAGGCCTGGGATTTGCCCTCATCAGGGACATACTTTCGCAGTTTTAACATACATGTTGACCTGATCGAGGGTTTTTTCTGCTTTGGATCACGTAGTAATGTGGTGCCACACTGAAACAGTCCATTAAACCTGGTTTGGATCAATATTTTAGAGGATAACGCATGTTAGGTCTAGGTTAGCCCTGGGGTTTTCACTCATCAGACTCATACTTTCGCATTCTTCACATACTTGTTGAACTGATCCTGGGTGTTTTCTGGTTTGGTTCACGTAGTAATGTGGTACCACACTGAAACATTCAATTAAACCTGGTCTTGATAAATATTTTAGAGGACAACGCATGTTAGGTTTGGGTTAGGCCTAGGATTTGCCCTCATCAGGCTCATACTTTCGCATATTTCTCATACTTCATGGCTAGATCCTGGGCTGTTTCTGGATTGTATCAGGTAGTAATGTGGTACCACGCTGAAACAGTCAATTAAACCTGGCTCCGATCAATATTTTAGAGGATAACGCAAGTTAGGTCTGGGATAGGTCTGGGATTCGCCCTAATCAGGCTCATACTTTCGCGTTTTTCACATACTTGTTGAAGTGATCCCGGGTTTTTTCTGGTTTGGATCAGGTAGTAATGTGGTACCACACTGAAACAGTCGATTAAACCTGGTTTCGATCAATATTTTAGAGGATAACGCAAGTTAGGTCTGGGATAGGTCTGGGATTTGACCTCGTCAGACTCATACTTTCGCACCCTTCACATACTCGTTGAACAGATCCTGGGTTATTTTCTGGTTTGGATCACATAGTAATATGGTACCACACTGAAACAGTCGATTAAACCAGGTTTCGATCAATATTTTTGAGGATAACGCATGTTAGGTCTAGATTAGGCCTGGGATTTTCACTCATCAGACTCATACTTTCGCATTCTTCACATACTTGTTGAACGGACCCTGGGTTTTTTCTGGTTTGGATCAGGTAGTAATGTGGTACCACACTGAAACAGTCGATTAAACCTGATTTCGATCAATATTTTAGAGGATAACGCAAGTTAGGTCTGGGATAGGTCTGGGATTTGACCTCATCAGACTCATACTTTCGCACACTTCACATACTCCTTGAACAGATCCTGGGTTATTATCTGGTTTGGATCACATAGTAATGTGGTACCACACTGAAACAGTCGATTAAACCTGGTTTCGATCAATATTTTAGAGGATAACGCAAGTTAGGTCTGGGATAGGTCTGGGATTTGACCTCATCAGACTCATACTTTCGCACACTTCACATACTCCTTGAACAGATCCTGGGTTATTTTCTGGTTTGGATCACACAGTAATGTGGTACCACACTGAAACAGTCGATTAAACCAGGTTTCGATCAATATTTTAGAGGATAACGCACGTTAAGTCTAGGTTAGGTCTGGGATTTTCACTCATCAGACTCATACTTTCGCATTCTTCACATACTTGTTGAACGGATCCTGGGTTTGTTCTGGTTTGGATCACGTAGTAATGTGGTACCACACTGAAACAGTCGATTAAACCTGGTTTCGATCAATATTTTAGAGGATAACGCAAGTTAGGTCTGGGATAGGTCTGGGATTTGCCCTCATCAGGCTCTTACTTTCGCATATTTCTCATACTTCATGGCTAGATCCTGGGCTATTCCTGGATTGGATCACGTAGTAAAGTGGTACCACACTGAAACATTCAATGAAACCTGGTCTGGATACATATTTTAGAGGATAACGCATCTTAGGTCTGGGTTAGGTCTAAGATTTGCCCTCATCAGGCTCATAGTTTAGAGTTTTTCACATACTTCTTGAACAGATCCTGGGCTTTCTCTGGTTTCGATCACGAAGTAGTGTGGTACCACACTGAAACAGTCAATTAAACCTGGTTTCGATCAATATTTTAGAGAATAATTCATGTTAGGTCTAGGTTAGGCCTGGGATTTTCACTCATCAGACTCATACTTTCGCATATTTCTCATACTTCATGGCTAGATCCTGGGCTATTTCTGGATTGGATCACGTAGTAATGTGGTACCACACTGAAACAGTCAATTAAACCTGGTTTTGATCAATATTTTAGAGAATAATTCATTGTAGGTCTAGGTTAGGTCAGGGATTTGCTCCCATCAGGCTCACTCTTTCGCATATTTCTCATACTTGATGGCTAGATCTTGGGCTTTTTCTGGATTGCATCACGTAGTAATGAAGTACAACACTGAAACAGTCAATTAAACCAGGTTTCCATCAATATTTTAGAGGATAACGCATGTTAGGTCTAGGTTAGGTCTGTGATTTGCCCTCATCAGGGTCATACATTCGCAGTTTTAACATGCATGTTGACCTGATCGAGGGTTTTTTTTGCTTTGGATCACGTAGTAAAGTGGTGCCACACTGAAACAGTCCATTAAACCTGGTTTCGATCAATATTTTAGAGGACAACGCAAGTTAGGTCTAGGAAAAGCCTGAGATTTTCACTGATCAGACTCACACTTTCGCATTCTTCACATACTTGTTGAACGGATCCTGGGTTTTTTCTGGTTTGTTTCTCGTAGTAATGTGGTGCCACACTGAAACAGTCCATTAAACCTGGTTTGGATCAATATTTTAGAGGATAACGCGTGTTAGGTCTAGGTTAGCCCTGGGGTTTTCACTCATCAGACTCATACTTTCGCATTCTTCACATACTTGTTGAACTGATCCTGGGTGTTTTCTGGTTTGGTTCACGTAGTAATGTGGTACCACACTGAAACATTCAATTAAACCTGGTCTTGATAAATATTTTAGAGGACAACGCATGTTAGGTTTGGGTTAGGCCTAGGATTTGCCCTCATCAGGCTCATACTTTCGCATATTTCTCATACTTCATGGCTAGATCCTGGGCTGTTTCTGGATTGTATCAGGTAGTAATGTGGTACCACGCTGAAACAGTCAATTAAACCTGGCTTCGATCAATATTTTAGAGGATAACGCAAGTTAGGTCTGGGATAGGTCTGGGATTCGCCCTAATCAGGCTCATACTTTCGCGTTTTTCACATACTTGTTGAACTGATCCCGGGTTTTTTCTGGTTTGGATCAGGTAGTAATGTGGTACCACACTGAAACAGTCGATTAAACCTGGTTTCGATCAATATTTTAGAGGATAACGCAAGTTAGGTCTGGGATAGGTCTGGGATTTGACCTCGTCAGACTCATACTTTCGCACCCTTCACATACTCGTTGAACAGATCCTGGGTTATTTTCTGGTTTGGATCACATAGTAATATGGTACCACACTGAAACAGTCGATTTGACCAGGTTTCGATCAATATTTTTGAGGATAACGCATGTTAGGTCTAGATTAGGCCTGGGATTTTCACTCATCAGACTCATACTTTCGCATTCTTCACATACTTGTTGAACGGACCCTGGGATTTTTCTGTTTTGGATCAGGTAGTAATGTGGTACCACACTGAAACAGTCGATTAAACCTGATTTCGATCAATATTTTAGAGGATAACGCAAGTTAGGTCTGGGATAGGTCTGGGATTTGACCTCGTCAGACTCATACTTTCGCACCCTTCACATACTCGTTGAACAGATCCTGGGTTATTTTCTGGTTTGGATCACATAGTAATATGGTACCACACTGAAACAGTCGATTAAACCAGGTTTCGATCAATATTTTTGAGGGTAACGCATGGTAGGTCTAGATTAGGCCTGGGATTTTCACTCATCAGACTCATACTTTCGCATTCTTCACATACTTGTTGAACGGATCCTGGGTTTTTTCTGGTTTGGATCACGTAGTAATGTGGGACCACACTGAAACAGTCAATTAAATCTGGTTTTTATCAATATTTTAGAGAATAATTCATGTTAGGTCTAGGTTAGGCCTAGGATTTTCACTCATCAGACTCATACTTTCGCATTCTTCACATACTTGTTGAACGGATCCTGGGTTTTTTCCGGTTTGGATCACGTAGTAATGTGGGACCACACTGAAACAGTCAATTAAACCTGGTTTCGATCAATATTTTAGAGAATAATTCATGTTTGGTCTAGGTTAGGTCTGGGATTTGCTCTCATCAGGCTCATTCTTTCGCATATTTCTCATACATGTAGAACGGACCCTGGGTTTTTTCTGGTTTGGATCACGTAGTAATGTGGGACCACACTGAAACAGTCAATTAAATCTGGTTTCGATCAATATTTTAGAGAATAATTCATGTTTGGTCTAGGTTAGGCCTAGGATTTTCACTCATCAGACTCATACTTTCGCATTCTTCACATACTTGTTGAACGGACCCTGGGTTTTTTCTGGTTTGGATCACGTAGTAATGTGGGACCACACTGAAACAATCAATTAAACCTCGTCTTGATAAATATTTTAGAGGATAACGCATGTTAGGTCTGGGTTAGGTCTAGGATTTGCCCTCATCAGGCTCATACTTTCGCATATTGCTGATACTTCATGGCTAGATCCTGGGCTGTTTCTGGATTGTATCACGTTGTAATGTGGTACCACGCTGAAACAGTCAATTAAACCTGGTTTCGATCAATATTTTAGAGGATAACGCAAGTTACGTCTGGGATAGGTCTGGGATTTGCCCTCATCAGGCTCATACTTTCGCGTTTTTCACATACTTGTTGAACAGATCCTGGGTTTTTTCTGGTTTGTGTCACGTAGTAATGTGGTACGACACTGAAACATTCAATTAAACCTGGTCTTGATAAATATTTTAGAGGATAACGCATGTTAGGTTTGGGTTAGGTCTAGGATTTGCCCTCATCAGGCTCATTCTTTCGCATATTACTCATACTTGATGGCTAGATCCTGGGCTTTTTCTGGATTGGATCACATAGTAATGTGGTACCACACTGAAACAGTCGATTAATCCAGGTTTCGATCAATATTTTAGACGATAACGCTTGTTAGGTCTGGGATAGGTCTGGGATCAGCCCTCATCAGGGTCATACTGTCGCACACTTGACATACTCGTTGATCAGATCCTGGGTTTTTTTCTGGTTTGGATCACGTAGTAATGTGGTGCCACACTGATACAGTCGATTAAACCTGGTTTCGATCAATATTATTGAGGATAACGCATGTTAGGTTTGGGTTAGGTCTAGGATATGCCCTCATCAGGCTCATCCTTTCGCAAATTTCTCATACTTCATGGCTAGATCCTGGGCTGTTTCTGGATTGTATCACGTAGTAATGTGATACCACGCTGAAACAGTCGATTAAACGTGGTTTCGATCAATATTTTAGAGGATAACGCAAGTTAAGTCTGGGATAGGTCTGGGATTTGACTTCATCAGACTCATACTTTCGCGTTTTTCACATACTTGTTGGACAGATCCTGGGTTTTTTCTGGTTTGGATCACGTAGTAGTGTGGTACCACACTGAAACAGTCCATTAAACTTGGTTGCGATCAATATTCTAGAGGATAGCGCATGTTAGGTCTGGGTTAGGTCTAGGATTTGCCCTCATCAGGCTCATTCTTTCGCATATTTCTCAAACTTGGTGGCTAGATCCTGGGCTTTTTCTGGATTGCATCACGTAGTAATGTGGTACCACACTGAAACAGTCAATGAAACCTAGTTTCCATCAATATCTCAGAGGACAACGCATGTTAGGTCTGGGTTAGGTCTAGGATTTGCCCCCATCAGGCTCATCCTTTCGCATATTTCTCATACTTCATGGCTAGATCCTGGGCTGTTTCTGGATTGTATCACGTAGTAAAGTGATACCACGCTGAAACAGTCGATTAAACCTGGTTTCGATCAATATTTTAGAGGATAACGCAAGTTAAGTCTGGGATAGGTCTGGGATTTGACCTCATCAGACTCATACTTTCGCGTTTTTCAGTTACTTGTTGAACAGATCCTGGGTTTTTTCTGGTTTGGATCACGTAGTAGTGTGGTACCACACTGAAACAGTCCATTAAACTTGGTTGCGGTCAATATTCTAGAGGATAGCGCATGTTAGGTCTGGGTTAGGTCTAGGATTTGCCCTCATCAGGCTCATTCTTTCGCATATTTCTCAAACTTGGTGGCTAGATCCTGGGCTTTTTCTGGATTGCATCACGTAGTAATGTGGTACCACACTGAAACATTCAATTAAACCTGGTCTTGATAAATATTTTAGAGGATAACGCATGTTAGGTCTGGGTTAGGTCTAGGATTTGCCCTCATCAGACTCATACTTTCGCATTCTTCACATACTTGTTGAACGGATCCTGGGTTTTTTCTGGTTTGGATCACGTAGTAATGTGGGACCACACTGAAACAGTCAATTAAACCTGGTTTCGATCAATATTTTAGAGAATAATTCATGTTAGGTCTAGGTTAGGTCTGGGATTTGCTCTTATCAGGCTCATTCTTTCGCATATTTCTCATACTTGATGGCTAGATCCTGGGCTTTTTCTGGATTGCATAACGTAGTAAAGAAGTACAACACTGAAATAGTCAATTAAACCTGGTTTCCATCAATATTTTAGAGGACAACGCATGTTAGGTCTAGGTTAGGCCTGGGATTTGCCCTCATCAGGATCATACTTTCGCAGTTTTAACATACATGTTGACCTGATCGAGGGTTTTTTCTGCTTTGGATCACGTAGTAATGTGGGACCACACTGAAAAAGTCAATTAAACCTGGTATCGATCAATATTTTAGAGAATAATTCATGTTAGGTCTAGGTTAGGTCTCGGATTTGCTCTTATCAGGCTCATTCTTTCGCATATTTCTCATACTTCATGGCTAGATCCTGGGCTTTTTCTGGATCGCATCACGTAGTAATGACGTACAACACTGAAACAGTCAATTAAATCAGGTTTCCATCAATATTTAAGAGGATAACGCATGTTAGGTCTAGGTTAGGTCTGGGATTTTCACTCATCAGACTCATACTTTCGCATTTTTCACATACTTGTTGAACAGATCCTGGGTTCTTTCTGGTTTGGATCACGTAGTAGTTTGGTACCACACTGAAACAGTCCATTATACCTGGTTTGGATCAATATATTAGAGGATAACGGATGTTAGGTCTAGGTTAGGTCTGGGATTTTCACTCATCAGACTCATACTTTCGCAGTCTTCACATACCTGTTGAACGGATCCTGGGTTTTTTCTGGTTTGCATCACGTAGTAATGTGGTACCACACTGAAACAGTCGATTAAACCAGGTTTCGGTCAATATTTTTGAGGATAACGCAACTTAAGTCTGGGAATGGTCTGGGATTTGACCTCATCAGACTCATACTTTCGCACACTTCACATACTCGTTGAACAGATCCTGGGTTATTTTCTGGTTTGGATCACATAGTAATGTGGTACCTCACTGAAACAGTCGATTAAACCAGGATTCGATCAATATTTTTGAGGATAACGCATGTTAGGTCTAGGTTAGGCCTGGGATTTGACCTCATCAGACTCATACTTTCGCATTCTTCACATACTTGTTGAACGGATTCTGGGTTTTTTCTGGTTTGGATCACGTAGTAATGTGGGACCACACTGAAACAGTCAATTAAACCTGGTTTCGATCAATATTGTAGAGAATAATTCATGTTAGGTCTAGGTTAGGTCTGAGATTTGCTCTCATCAGGCTCATTCTTTCGCATATTTCTCATACTTGATGGCTAGATCCTGGGCTTTTTCTGGATTGCATCACGTAGTAATGTAGTACCACACTGAAACAGTCAATGAAACCTAGTTTCCATCAATATTTTAGAGGACAACGGAAGTTAGGTCTAGGTAAGGCCTGAGATTTTCACTGATCAGACTCATACTTTCGCATTCTTCACATACTTGTAGAACAGATCCTGGGTTTTTTCTGTTTTGGATCACGTAGTAATGAAGTACAACACTGAAACAGTCAATTAAACCTGGTTTCCGTCAATATTTTACAGAATAACGCATGTTAGGTCTGGGTTAGGTCTAGGATTTGCCCTCATCAGGCTCATTCTTTCGCATATTTCTCATACTTCATGGCTAGATCCTGGGCTTTTTCTGGATTGCATCACGTAGTAATGAAGTACAACACTGAAACAGTCAATTAAACCTGGTTTCGATCAATATTTTAGAGAATAATTCATGTTAGGTCTAGGTTAGGTCTGGGATTTGCTCTCATCAGGTTCATTCTTTCGCATATTTCTCATACTTGATGGCTAGATCCTGGGCTTTTTCTGGATTGCATCACGTAGTGATGAAGTACAACACTGAAACAGTCAATTAAACCTGGTTTTGATGAATATTTTAGAGAATAATTCATGTTAGGTTTGGGTTAGGTCTAGGATTTGCCCTCATCAGGCTCATACTTTCGCATATTTCTCATACTTCATGGCAAGATCCTGGGCTGTTTCTGGATTGTATCACGTAGGAATGTGGTACCACGCTGAAACAGTCGATTAAACCTGGTTTCGATCAATATTTTAGAGGATAACGCAAGTTAAGTCTGGGATAGGTCTGGGATTTGACCTCATCAGACTCATACTTTCGCATTCTTCACATACTTGTTGAACGGATCCTGGGTTTTTTCTGGTGCGGATCACGTAGTAATGTGGGACCACACTGAAACAGTCCACTAAACCTGGTTTCGATCAATATTTTAGAGGATAACGCATGTTATGTCTAGGTTAGGCCTGGGATTTTCCCTCATCAGACTCATACTTTCGCATTCTTCACATACTTGTTGAACGGATCCTGGGTTTTTTCTGGTTTGGATCACGTAGTAATGTGGGACCACACTGAAGCAGTCAAGTAAACCTGGTTTCGATCAATATTTTAGAGAATAGTTCATGTTAGGTCTAGGTTAGGTCTGGGATTTGCTCTCATCAGGCTCATTCTTTCGCATATTTCTCATACATGTTGAACAGATACTGGGTTTTTTCTGGTTTGGATCACGTAGTAATGTGGGACCACACTGAAACAATCAATTAAACCTGATCTTGATAAATATTTTAGAGGATAACGCATGTTAGGTCTGGGTTAGGTCTAGGATTTGCCCTCATCAGGCTCATACTTTCGCATATTTCTCATACTTCATGGCTAGATCCTGGGCTGTTTCTGGATTGTAACACGTAGTAATGTGGTACCACGCTGAAACAGTCAATTAAACCTGGTTTCGATCAATATTTTAGAGGATAACGCAAGTTAGGTCTGGGATAGGTCTAGGATTTGCCCTCATCAGGCTCTTACTTTCGCATATTTCTCATACTTCATGGCTAGATCCTGGGCTGTTTCTGGATTGTAACACGTAGTAATGTGGTACCACGCTGAAACAGTCAATTAAACCTGGTTTCGATCAATATTTTAGAGGATAACGCAAGTTAGGTCTGGGATAGGTCTAGGATTTGCCCTCATCAGGCTCTTACTTTCGCATATTTCTCATACTTCATGGCTAGATCCTGGGCTATTCCTGGATTGGATCACGTAGTAATGTGGTACCACACTGAAACATTCAATGAAACCTGGTCTGGATAAATATGTTAGAGGATAACGCATCTTAGGTCTGGGTTAGGTCTAGGATTTGCCCTCATCAGACTCATACTTTCGCATTCTTCACATACTTGTTGAACGGATCCTGGGTTTTTTCTGGTTTGGATCACGTAGTAATGTGGGACCACACTGAAACAGTCAATTAAACCTGGTTTCGATCAATATTTTAGAGAATAATTCATGTTAGGTCTAGGTTAGGTCTGGGATTTGCTCTTATCAGGCTCATTCTTTCGCATATTTCTCATACTTGATGGCTAGATCCTGGGCTTTTTCTGGATTGCATAACGTAGTAAAGAAGTACAACACTGAAATAGTCAATTAAACCTGGTTTCCATCAATATTTTAGAGGACAACGCATGTTAGGTCTAGGTTAGGTCTGGGATTTTCACTCATCAGACTCATACTTTCGCAGTCTTCACATACCTGTTGAACGGATCCTGGGTTTTTTCTGGTTTGCATCACGTAGTAATGTGGTACCACACTGAAACAGTCAATTAAACCTGGTTTCGATCAATATTTTAGAGAATAATTCATGTTAGGTCTAGGTTAGGTCTGGGATTTGCTCTCATCAGGCTCATTCTTTCGCATATTTCTCATACTTGATGGCTAGATCCTGGGTTTTTTCTGGTTTGGATCACGTAGTAATGTGGTACCTCACTGAAACATTCAATTAAACCTGGTCTTGATAAATATTTTAGAGGGCAACGCATGTTAGGTCTAGGTTAGGCCTGGGATTTGCCCTCATCAGGGACATACTTTCGCAGTTTTAACATACATGTTGACCTGATCGAGGGTTTTTTCTGCTTTGGATCACGTAGTAAAGTGGTGCCACACTGAAACAGTCGATTAAACCTGGTTTCGATCAATATTTTAGAGGATAACGCAAGTTAGGTCTGGGATAGGTCTGGGATTTGACCTCGTCAGACTCATACTTTCGCATTCTTCACATACTTGTTGAACTGATCCTGGGTTTTTTCTGGTTTGGTTCACGTAGTAATGTGGTACCACACTGAAACATTCAATTAAACCTGGTCTTGATAAATATTTTAGAGTATAACGCATGTTAGGTTTGGGTTAGGTCTAGGATTTGCCCTCAGCAGGCTCATACTTTCGCATATTTCTCATACTTCATGGCTAGATCCTGGGCTGTTTCTGGATTGTATCAGGTAGTAATGTGGTACCACGCTGAAACAGTCAATTAAACCTGGCTTCGATCAATATTTTAGAGGATAACGAAAGTTAGGTCTGGGATCGGTCTGGGATTCGCCCTAATCAGGCTCATACTTTCGCGTTTTTCACATACTTGTTGAACTGATCCCGGGTTTTTTCTGGTTTGGATCAGGTAGTAATGTGGTACCACACTGAAACAGTCGATTAAACCTGGTTTCGATCAATATTTTAGAGGATAGCGCAAGTTAGTTCTGGGATAGGTCTGGGATTTGACCTCGTCAGACTCATACTTTCACACCCTTCACATACTCGTTGAACAGATCCTGGGTTATTTTCTGGTTTGGATCACATAGTAATATGGTACCACACTGAAACAGTCGATTAAACCAGGTTTCGATCAATATTTTTGAGGATAACGCATGTTAGGTCTAGATTAGGCCTGGGATTTTCACTCATCAGACTCATACTTTCGCATTCTTCACATACTTGTTGAACGGACTCTGGGTTTTTTCTGGTTTGGATCACGTAGTAATGTGGGACCACACTGAAACCGTCAATTAAATCTGGTTTTGATCAATATTTTAGAGAATAATTCATGTTAGGTCTAGGTTAGGCCTAGGATTTTCACTCATCAGACTCATACTTTCGCATTCTTCACATACTTGTTGAACGGATCCTGGGTTTTTTCCCGTTTGGATCACGTAGTAATGTGGGACCACACTGAAACTGTCAATTAAACCTGGTTTCGATCAATATTTTAGAGAATAATTCATGTTTGGTCTAGGTTAGGTCTGGGATTTGCTCTCATCAGGCTCATTCTTTCGCATATTTCTCATACATGTAGAACAGATCCTGGGTTTTTTCTGTTTTGGATCACGTAGTAATGTGGGACCACACTGAAACAATCAATTAAACATGGTCTTGATAAATATTTTAGAGGATAACGCATGTTAGGCCTGGGTTAGGTCTAGGATTTGCCCTCATCAGGCTCATACTTTCGCATATTGCTCATACTTCATGGCTAGATCCTGGGCTGTTTCTGGATTGTATCACGTAGTAATGTGGGACCACACAGAAACAATCAATTAAACCTGGTCTTGATAAATATTTTAGGGGATAACGCATGTTAGGTCTGGGTTAGGTCTAGGATTTGCCCTCATCAGGCTCATACTTTCGCATATTGCTGTTACTTCATGGCTAGATCCTGGGCTGTTTCTGGATTGTATCACGTTGTAATGTGGTACCACGCTGAAACAGTCAATTAAACCTGGTTTCGATCAATATTTTAGAGGATAACGCAAGTTACGTCTGGGATAGGTCTGGGATTTGCCCTCATCAGGCTCATACTTTCGCGTTTTTCACGTACTTGTTGAACAGATCCTGGGTTTTTTCTGGTTTGTGTCACGTAGTAATGTGGTACGACACTGAAACATTCAATTAAACCTGGTCTTGATAAATATTTTAGAGGATAACGCATGTTAGGTCTAGGTTAGGTCTGTGATTTACCCTCATCAGGGTCATACTTTCGCAGTTTTAACATGCATGTTGACCTGATCGAGGGTTTTTTCCGCTTTGGATCACGTAGTAAAGTGGTACCACACTGAAGCAGTCCATTAAACCCGGTTTGGATCAATATTTTAGAGGATAACGCATGTTAGGTCTGGGATAGGTCTGGGATCAGCCCTCATCAGGGTCATACTGTCGCACACTTCACATACTCGTTGAACAGATCCTGGGTTTTTTCTGGTTTGTGTCACGTAGTAATGTGGTACGACACTGAAACATTCAATTAAACCAGGTCTTGATAAATATTTTAGAGGATAACGCATGTTAGGTCTAGGTTAGGTCTGTGATTTGCCCTCAGCAGGCTCATACTTTCGCATATTTCTCATACTTCATGGCTAGATCCTGGGCTGTGTCTGGATTGTATCACGTAGTAAAGTGATACCACGCTGAAACAGTCGATTAAACCTGGTTTCGATCAATATTTTAGAGGATAACGCAAGTTAAGTCTGGGATAGGTCTGGGATTTGACCTCATCAGACTCATACTTTCGCGTTTTTCACATACTTGTTGAACAGATCCTGGGTTTTTTCTGGTTTGGATCACGTAGTAGTGTGGTACCACACTGAAACAGTCCATTAAACTTAGTTGCGATCAATATTCTAGAGGATAGCGCATGTTAGGTCTGGGTTAGGTCTAGGATTTTCACTCATCAGACTCATACTTTCGCATTCTTCACATACTTGTTGAACGGACCCTGGGTTTTTTCTGGTTTGGATCACGTAGTAATGTGGGACCATACTGAAACAGTCAATTAAACCTGGTTTCGATCAATATTTTACAGAATAATTCATGTTAGGTCTAGGTTAGGCCAGGGATTTTCACTCATCCGACTCATACTTTCGCATTTTTCACATACTTGTTGAACGGATCCTGGGTCTTTTCTGGTTTGGATCACGTAGTAATGTGGTACCACACTGAAACATTCAATTAAACCTGGTCTTGATAAATATTTTAGAGGATAACGCATGTTAGGTTTGGGTTAGGTCTAGGATTTGCCCTCATCAGGCTCATACTTTCGCATATTTCTCATACTTCATGGCTAGATCCTGGGCTGTTTCTGGATTGTATCAGGTAGTAATGTGGTACCACGCTGAAACAGTCAATTAAACCTGGTTTCGATCAATATTTTAGATGATAACGCAAGCTAGGTCTGGGATAGGTCTGGGATTCGCCCTAATCAGGCTCATACTTTCGCGTTTTTCACATACTTGTTGAACTGATCCTGGGTTTTTTCTGGTTTGGATCACGTAGTAATGTGGTACCACACTGAAACAGTCGATTAAACCTGGTTTCGATCAATATTTTAGAGGATAACGCAAGTTAGGTCTGGGATAGGTCTGGGATTGGAACTCGACAGA
Organism: Colletes latitarsis; assembly: GCF_051014445.1. NCBI lineage: Eukaryota > Metazoa > Arthropoda > Insecta > Hymenoptera > Colletidae > Colletes > Colletes latitarsis. The sequence goes on from NC_135142.1 coordinate 1,430,073, forward strand.
CTCATACTTTCGCACCCTTCACATACTCGTTGAACAGATCCTGGGTTATTTTCTGGTTTGGATCACATAGTAATATGGTACCACACTGAAACAGTCGATTAAACCAGGTTTCGATCAATATTTTTGAGGATAACGCATGTTAGGTCTAGGTTAGGCCTGGGATTTTCACTCATCAGACTCATACTTTCGCATTCTTCACATACTTGTTGAACGGACCCTGGGTTTTTTCTGGTTTGGATCACGTAGTAATGTGGGACCATACTGAAACAGTCAATTAAACCTGGTTTCGATCAATATTTTACAGAATAATTCATGTTAGGTCTAGGTTAGGCCAGGGATTTTCACTCATCCGACTCATACTTTCGCATTCTTCACATACTTGTCGAACGGATCCTGGGTTTTTTCCGGTTTGGATCACGTAGTAATGTGGGACCACACTGAAACAGTCAATTAAACCTGGTTTCGATCAGTATTTTAGAGAATAATTCATGTTAGGTCTAGGTTAGGTCTGGGATTTGCTCTCATCAGGCTCATTCTTTCGCATATTTCTCATACATGTAGAACAGATCCTGGGTTTTTTCTGTTTTGGATCACGTAGTAATGTGGGACCACACTGAAACAATCAATTAAACCTGGTCTTGATAAATATTTTAGAGGATAACGCATGTTAGGTCTGGGTTAGGTCTAGGATTTGCCCTCATCAGGCTCATACTTTCGCATATTGCTCATACTTCATGGCTAGATCCTGGGCTGTTTCTGCTTTGGATCACGTAGTAATGTGGTACCACGCTGAAACAGTCAATTAAACCTGGTTTCGATCAATATTTTAGAGGATAACGCAAGTTTCGTCTGGGATAGGTCTGGGATTTGCCCTCATCAGGCTCATACTTTCGTACACTTCACATACTCGTTGAACTGATCCTGGGTTATTTTCTGGTTTGGATCACATAGTAATGTGGTACCACACTGAAACAGTCGATTAATCCAGGTTTCGATCAATATTTTTGAGGATAACGCAAGTTTCGTCTGGGATAGGTCTGGGATTTGACCTCGTCAGACTCATACTTTCACACCCTTCACATACTCGTTGAACAGATCCTGGGTTATTTTCTGGTTTGGATCACATAGTAATATGGTACCACACTGAAACAGTCGATTAAACCAGGTTTCGATCAATATTTTTGAGGATAACGCATGTTAGGTCTAGATTAGGCCTGGGATTTTCACTCATCAGACTCATACTTTCGCATTCTTCACATACTTGTTGAACGGACTCTGGGTTTTTTCTGGTTTGGATCACGTAGTAATGTGGGACCACACTGAAACCGTCAATTAAATCTGGTTTTGATCAATATTTTAGAGAATAATTCATGTTAGGTCTAGGTTAGGCCTAGGATTTTCACTCATCAGACTCATACTTTCGCATTCTTCACATACTTGTTGAACGGATCCTGGGTTTTTTCCCGTTTGGATCACGTAGTAATGTGGGACCACACTGAAACTGTCAATTAAACCTGGTTTCGATCAATATTTTAGAGAATAATTCATGTTTGGTCTAGGTTAGGTCTGGGATTTGCTCTCATCAGGCTCATTCTTTCGCATATTTCTCATACATGTAGAACAGATCCTGGGTTTTTTCTGTTTTGGATCACGTAGTAATGTGGGACCACACTGAAACAATCAATTAAACATGGTCTTGATAAATATTTTAGAGGATAACGCATGTTAGGCCTGGGTTAGGTCTAGGATTTGCCCTCATCAGGCTCATACTTTCGCATATTGCTCATACTTCATGGCTAGATCCTGGGCTGTTTCTGGATTGTATCACGTAGTAATGTGGGACCACACAGAAACAATCAATTAAACCTGGTCTTGATAAATATTTTAGGGGATAACGCATGTTAGGTCTGGGTTAGGTCTAGGATTTGCCCTCATCAGGCTCATACTTTCGCATATTGCTGTTACTTCATGGCTAGATCCTGGGCTGTTTCTGGATTGTATCACGTTGTAATGTGGTACCACGCTGAAACAGTCAATTAAACCTGGTTTCGATCAATATTTTAGAGGATAACGCAAGTTACGTCTGGGATAGGTCTGGGATTTGCCCTCATCAGGCTCATACTTTCGCGTTTTTCACGTACTTGTTGAACAGATCCTGGGTTTTTTCTGGTTTGTGTCACGTAGTAATGTGGTACGACACTGAAACATTCAATTAAACCTGGTCTTGATAAATATTTTAGAGGATAACGCATGTTAGGTCTAGGTTAGGTCTGTGATTTACCCTCATCAGGGTCATACTTTCGCAGTTTTAACATGCATGTTGACCTGATCGAGGGTTTTTTCCGCTTTGGATCACGTAGTAAAGTGGTACCACACTGAAGCAGTCCATTAAACCCGGTTTGGATCAATATTTTAGAGGATAACGCATGTTAGGTCTGGGATAGGTCTGGGATCAGCCCTCATCAGGGTCATACTGTCGCACACTTCACATACTCGTTGAACAGATCCTGGGTTTTTTCTGGTTTGTGTCACGTAGTAATGTGGTACGACACTGAAACATTCAATTAAACCAGGTCTTGATAAATATTTTAGAGGATAACGCATGTTAGGTCTAGGTTAGGTCTGTGATTTGCCCTCAGCAGGCTCATACTTTCGCATATTTCTCATACTTCATGGCTAGATCCTGGGTTGTTTCTGGATTGTATCACGTAGTAAAGTGATACCACGCTGAAACAGTCGATTAAACCTGGTTTCGATCAATATTTTAGAGGATAACGCAAGTTAAGTCTGGGATAGGTCTGGGATTTGACCTCATCAGACTCATACTTTCGCGTTTTTCACATTCTTGTTGAACAGATCCTGGGTTTTTTCTGGTTTGGATCACGTAGTAGTGTGGTACCACACTGAAACAGTCCATTAAACTTAGTTGCGATCAATATTCTAGAGGATAGCGCATGTTAGGTCTGGGTTAGGTCTAGGATTTGCCCTCATCAGGCTCATACTTTCGCATTCTTCACATACTTGTTGAACGGATCCTGGGTTTTTTCTGGTTTGGATCACGTAGTAATGTGGGACCACACTGAAACAGTCAATTAAACCTGGTTTCGATCAACATTTTAGAGAATAATTCATGTTAGGTCTAGGTTAGGTCTGGGATTTGCTCTTATCAGGCTCATTCTTTCGCATATTTCTCATACTTGATGGCTAGATCCTGGGCTTCTTCTGGATTGCATAACGTAGTAAAGAAGTACAACACTGAAATAGTCAATTAAACCTGGTTTCCATTAATATTTTAGAGGACAACGCATGTTAGGTCTAGGTTAGGCCTGGGATTTGCCCTTATCAGGGTCATACTTTCGCAGTTTTAACATACATGTTGACCTGATCGAGGGTTTTTTCTGCTTTGGATCACGTAGTAATGTGGGACCACACTGAAACAGTCAATTAAACCTGGTTTCGATCAATATTTTAGAGAATAATTCATGTTAGGTCTAGGTTAGGTCTGGGATTTTCACTCATCAGACTCATACTTTCGCATTTTTCACATACTTGTTGAACGGATCCTGGGTCTTTTCTGGTTTGGATCACGTAGTAATGTGGTACCACACTGAAACATTCAATTAAACCTGGTCTTGATAAATATTTTAGAGGATAACGCATGTTAGGTTTGGGTTAGGTCTAGGATTTGCCCTCATCAGGCTCATACTTTCGCATATTTCTCATACTTCATGGCTAGATCCTGGGCTGTTTCTGGATTGTATCAGGTAGTAATGTGGTACCACGCTGAAACAGTCAATTAAACCTGGTTTCGATCAATATTTTAGATGATAACGCAAGCTAGGTCTGGGATAGGTCTGGGATTCGCCCTAATCAGGCTCATACTTTCGCGTTTTTCACATACTTGTTGAACTGATCCTGGGTTTTTTCTGGTTTGGATCACGTAGTAATGTGGTACCACACTGAAACAGTCGATTAAACCTGGTTTCGATCAATATTTTAGAGGATAACGCAAGTTAGGTCTGGGATAGGTCTGGGATTGGAACTCGACAGACTCATACTTTCGCACCCTTCACATACTCGTTGAACAGATCCTGGGTTATTTTCTGGTTTGGATCACATAGTAATATGGTACCACACTGAAACAGTCGATTAAACCAGGTTTCGATCAATATTTTTGAGGATAACGCATGTTAGGTCTAGGTTAGGCCTGGGATTTTCACTCATCAGACTCATACTTTCGCATTCTTCACATACTTGTTGAACGGACCCTGGGTTTTTTCTGGTTTGGATCACGTAGTAATGTGGGACCATACTGAAACAGTCAATTAAACCTGGTTTCGATCAATATTTTACAGAATAATTCATGTTAGGTCTAGGTTAGGCCAGGGATTTTCACTCATCCGACTCATACTTTCGCATTCTTCACATACTTGTCGAACGGATCCTGGGTTTTTTCCGGTTTGGATCACGTAGTAATGTGGGACCACACTGAAACAGTCAATTAAACCTGGTTTCGATCAGTATTTTAGAGAATAATTCATGTTAGGTCTAGGTTAGGTCTGGGATTTGCTCTCATCAGGCTCATTCTTTCGCATATTTCTCATACATGTAGAACAGATCCTGGGTTTTTTCTGTTTTGGATCACGTAGTAATGTGGGACCACACTGAAACAATCAATTAAACCTGGTCTTGATAAATATTTTAGAGGATAACGCATGTTAGGTCTGGGTTAGGTCTAGGATTTGCCCTCATCAGGCTCATACTTTCGCATATTGCTCATACTTCATGGCTAGATCCTGGGCTGTTTCTGCTTTGGATCACGTAGTAATGTGGTACCACGCTGAAACAGTCAATTAAACCTGGTTTCGATCAATATTTTAGAGGATAACGCAAGTTTCGTCTGGGATAGGTCTGGGATTTGCCCTCATCAGGCTCATACTTTCGTACACTTCACATACTCGTTGAACTGATCCTGGGTTATTTTCTGGTTTGGATCACATAGTAATGTGGTACCACACTGAAACAGTCGATTAATCCAGGTTTCGATCAATATTTTTGAGGATAACGCATGTTAGGTCTGGGTTAGGTCTGGGATTTGCTCTCATCAGGCTCATTCTTTCGCATATTTCTCATACTTGATGGCTAGATACTGGGCTTTTTCTGGATCGCATCACGTAGTAATGAAGTACAACACTGAAACAGTCAATTAAACCAGGTTTCCATCAATATTTTAGAGGATAACGCATGTTAGGTCTAGGTTAGGTCTGTGATTTGCCCTCATCAGGGTCATACTTTCGCAGTTTTAACATGCATGTAGACCTGATCGAGGGTTTTTTTTGCTTTGGATCACGTAGTAAAGTGGTACCACACTAAAACTGTCGATTAAACCTGGTTTCGATCAATATTTTAGAGGATAACGAATGTTAGGTCTGGGATAGGTCTGGGATCAGCCCTCATCAGGGTCATACTGCCGCACACTTGACATACTCGTTGATCAGATCCTGGGTTTTTTTCTGGTTTGGATCACGTAGTAATGTGGTACCACACTGAAACAGTCGATTAAACCTGGTTTCGATCAATATTATTGAGGATAACGCATGTTAGGTCTAGGTTAGGCCTGGGATTTTCACTCATCAGACTCATACTTTCGCATATTTCTCATACTTCATGGCTAGATCCTGGGCTATTTCTGGATTGGATCACGTAGTAATGTGGTACCACACTGAAACATTCAATTAAACCTGGTCTTGATAAATATTTTAGAGGATAACGCATGTTAGGTTTGGGTTAGGTCTAGGATATGCCCTCATCAGGCCCATCCTTTCGCATATTTCTCATACTTCATGGCTAGATCCTGGGCTGTATCTGGATTGTATCACGTAGTAATGTGATACCACACTGAAACAGTCGATTAAACCTGGTTTCGATCAATATTTTAGAGGATAACGCAAGTTAGGTCTGGGATAGGTCTGGGATTTGAACTCGTCAGACTCATACTTTCGCACCCTTCACATACTCGTTGAACAGATCCTGGGTTATTTTCTGGTTTGGATCACATAGTAATATGGTACCACACTGAAACAGCCGATTAAACCAGGTTTCGATCAATATTTTTGAGGATAACGCATGTTAGGTCTAGGTTAGGCCTGGGATTTTCACTCATCAGACTCATACTTTCGCATTCTTCACATACTTGTTGAACGGACCCTGGGTTTTTTCTGGTTTGGATCACGTAGTAATGTGGGACCATACTGAAACAGTCAATTAAACCTGGTTTCGATCAATATTTTACAGAATAATTCATGTTAGGTCTAGGTTAGGCCAGGGATTTTCACTCATCCGACTCATACTTTCGCATTCTTCACATACTTGTCGAACGGATCCTGGGTTTTTTCCGGTTTGGATCACGTAGTAATGTGGGACCACACTGAAACAGTCAATTAAACCTGGTTTCGATCAGTATTTTAGAGAATAATTCATGTTAGGTCTAGGTTAGGTCTGGGATTTGCTCTCATCAGGCTCATTCTTTCGCATATTTCTCATACATGTAGAACAGATCCTGGGTTTTTTCTGTTTTGGATCACGTAGTAATGTGGGACCACACTGAAACAATCAATTAAACCTGGTCTTGATAAATATTTTAGAGGATAACGCATGTTAGGTCTGGGTTAGGTCTAGGATTTGCCCTCATCAGGCTCATACTTTCGCATATTGCTCATACTTCATGGCTAGATCCTGGGCTGTCTCTGCTTTGGATCACGTAGTAATGTGGTACCACACTGAAACAGACGATTAAACCTGGTTTCGATCAATATTTTAGAGGATAACGCAAGTTAAGTCTGGGATAGGTCTGGGATTTGACCTCATCAGACTCATACTTTCGCGTTTTTCACATACTTGTTGAACAGATCCTGGGTTTTTTCTGGTTTGGATCACGTAGTAGTGTGGTACCACACTGAAACAGTCCATTAAACTTAGTTGCGATCAATATTCTAGAGGATAGCGCATGTTAGGTCTGGGTTAGGTCTAGGATTTGCCCTCATCAGGCTCATTCTTTCGCATATTTCTCAAACTTGGTGGCTAGATCCTGGGCTTTTTCTGGATTGCATCACGTAGTAATGTGGTACCACACTGAAACATTCAATTAAACCTGGTCTTGATAAATATTTTAGAGGATAACGCATGTTAGGTCTGGGTTAGGTCTAGGATTTGCCCTCATCAGACTCATACTTTCGCATTCTTCACATACTTGTTGAACGGATCCTGGGTTTTTTCTGGTTTGGATCACGTAGTAATGTGGGACCACACTGAAACAGTCAATTAAACCTGGTTTCGATCAATATTTTAGAGAATAATTCATGTTAGGTCTAGGTTAGGTCTGGGATTTGCTCTTATCATGCTCATTCTTTCGCATATTTCTCATACTTGATGGCTAGATCCTGGGCTTTTTCTGGATTGCATAACGTAGTAAAGAAGTACAACACTGAAATAGTCAATTAAACCTGGTTTCCATTAATAGTTTAGAGGACAACGCATGTTAGGTCTAGGTTAGGCCTGGGATTTGCCCTCATCAGGGTCATACTTTCGCAGTTTTAACATACATGTTGACCTGATCGAGGGTTTTTTCTGCTTTGGATCACGTAGTAATGTGGGACCACACTGAAACAGTCAATTAAACCTGGTTTCGATCAATATTTTAGAGAATAATTCATGTTAGGTCTAGGTTAGGTCTCGGATTTGCTCTTATCAGGCTCATTCTTTCGCATATTTCTCATACTTCATGGCTAGATCCTGGGCTTTTTCTGGATCGCATCACGTAGTAATGAAGTACAACACTGAAACAGTTAATTAAACCAGGTTTCCATCAATATTTTTGAGGATAACGCATGTTAGGTCTAGGTTAGGCCTGGGATTTTCACTCATCAGACTCATACTTTCGCATTTTTCACATACTTGTTGAACGGATCCTGGGTCTTTTCTGGTTTGGATCACGTAGTAATGTGGTACCACACTGAAACATTCAATTAAACCTGGTCTTGATAAATATTTTAGAGGATAACGCATGTTAGGTTTGGGTTAGGTCTAGGATTTGCCCTCATCAGGCTCATACTTTCGCATATTTCTCATACTTCATGGCTAGATCCTGGGCTGTTTCTGGATTGTATCAGGTAGTAATGTGGTACCACGCTGAAACAGTCAATTAAACCTGGTTTCGATCAATATTTTAGAGGATAACGCAAGCTAGGTCTGGGATAGGTCTGGGATTCGCCCTAATCAGGCTCATACTTTCACGTTTTTCACATACTTGTTGAACTGATCCTGGGTTTTTTCTGGTTTGGATCACGTAGTAATGTGGTACCACACTGAAACAGTCGAATAAACCTGGTTTCGATCAATATTTTAGAGGATAACGCAAGTTAGGTCTGGGATAGGTCTGGGATTTGACCTCGTCAGACTCATACTTTCGCACCCTTCACATACTCGTTGAACAGATCCTGGGTTATTTTCTGGTTTGGATCACATAGTAATATGGTACCACACTGAAACAGTCGATTAAACCAGGTTTCGATCAATATTTTTGAGGATAACGCATGTTAGGTCTAGGTTAGGCCTGGGATTTTCACTCATCAGACTCATACTTTCGCATTCTTCACATACTTGTTGAACGGACCCTGGGTTTTTTCTGGTTTGGATCACGTAGTAATGTGGGACCATACTGAAACAGTCAATAAAACCTGATTTCGATCAATATTTTACAGAATAATTCATGTTAGGTCTAGGTTAGGCCTGGGATTTTCACTCATCCGACTCATACTTTCGCATTCTTCACATACTTGTCGAACGGATCCTGGGTTTTTTCCGGTTTGGATCACGTAGTAATGTGGGACCACACTGAAACAGTCAATTAAACCTGGTTTCGATCAATATTTTAGAGAATAATTCATGTTAGGTCTAGGTTAGGTCTGGGATTTGCTCTCATCAGGCTCATTCTTTCGCATATTTCTCATACATGTAGAACAGATCCTGGGTTTTTTCTGTTTTGGGTCACGCAGTAATGTGGGACCACACTGAAACAATCAATTAAACCTGGTCTTGATAAATATTTTAGAGGATAACGCATGTTAGGTCTGGGTTAGGTATAGGATTTGCCCTCATCAGGCTCATACTTTCGCATATTGCTCATACTTCATGGCTAGATCCTGGGCTGTTTCTGGATTGTATCACGTAGTAATGTGGTACCACGCTGAAACAGTCAATTAAACCTGGTTTCGATCAATATTTTAGAGGATAACGCAAGTTAGGTCTGGGATAGGTCTAGGATTTGCCCTCATCAGGCTCATACTTTCGCATATTTCTCATACCTCATGGCTAGATCCTGGGCTGTTTCTGGATTGTATCACGTAGTAATGTGGCACCACACTGAAATAATCAATTAAACCTGGTCTTGTAAATATGTGAGAGGATAACGCATGTTAGGTCTGTGTTAGGTCTAGGATTTGCCCACATCAGCCTCATACTTTCGCATATTGCTCATACTTCATGGCTAGATCCTGGGCTGTTTCTGGATTGTATCACGTAGTAATGTGGTACCACGCTGAAACAGTCAATTAAACCTGGTTTCGATCAATATTTTAGAGGATAACGCAAGTTACGTCTGGGATAGGTCTGGGATTTGCCGTCATCAGGCTCATACTTTCGCGTTTTTCACATTCTTGTTGAACAGATCCTGGGTTTTTTCTGGTTTGGGTCACGTAGTAATGTGGTACCACACTGAAACATTCAATTAAACCTGGTCTTGATAAATATTTTAGAGGATAACGCATGTTAGGTCTGGGTTAGGTCTAGGATTTGCCATCATCAGGCTCATACTTTCGCATATTTCTCATACTTGATGGCTAGATCCTGGGCTTTTTATGGATTGCATCACGTAGTAATGAAGTACAACACTGAAACAGTCAATTAAACCTGGTTTCGATCAATATTTTAGAGAATAATTCATGTTAGGTCTAGCTTAGGTCTGGGATTTGCTCTCATCAGGCTCATTCTTTCGCATATTTCTCATACTTGGTGGCTAGATCCTGGGCTTTTTCTGGATCGCATCACGTAGTATTGAAGTACAACACTGAAACAGTCAATTTAACCTGGTTTCCATCAATATCTTAGAGGACAACGCAAGTTAGGTCTGGGATAGGTCTGGGATTTGCCCTCATCAGGCTCATACTTTCGCGTTTTTCACATACTTGTTGAACAGATCCTGGGTTTTTTCTGGTGTGGATCACGTAGTAGTGTGGTACCACACTGAAACAGTCCATTAAACCTGGTTTGGATCAATATTTTAGAGGATAACGCATGTTAGGTCTTGGTTAGGTCTGGGATTTTCACTCATCAGACTCATATTTTCGCATTCTTCACATACTTGTTGAACGGATCCTGGGTTTTTTCTGGTTTGGATCACGTAGTAATGTGGTACCACACTGAAACAGTCGACTAAACCTGGTTTCGATCAATATTTTAGAGGATAACGCAAGTTAGGACTGGGATAGGTCTGGGATTTGCCCTCATCAGGCTCATACTTTCGCGTTTTTCACATACTTGTTGAACAGATCCTGGGTTTTTTCTGGTTTGGGTCACGTAGTAATGTGGTACCACACTGAAACATTCAATTAAACCTAGTCTTGATAAATATTTTAGAGGATAACGCATGTTAGGTCAGGGTTAGGTCTAGGATTTGCCCTCATCATGCTCATACTTTCGCAATATTTCTCATACTTCATGGCTAGATCCTGGGCTGTTTCTGGATTGTATCACATAGTAAAGTGGTACCACACTGAAACATTCAATGAAACCTGGTCTGGATAAATATTTTAGAGGATAACGCATGTTAGGTCTGGGTTAGGTCTGGGATTTTCACTCATCAGACTCACACTTTCACATTCTTCACATACTTGTTGAACAGATCCTGGGATATTTTCTGGATTGTATCCCGTAGTAATGTGGGACCACACTGAAGCAATCAATTAAACCTGGTCTTGATAAATATTTTAGTGGATAGCGCATGTTAGGTCTGGGATAGGTCTGCGATTTGCCCTAATCAGACTCATACTTTCGCACACTTCACATACTTGTTGAACGGATCCTGGGATTTTTCTGGTTTGGATCACGTAGTAATGTGGTACCACACTGAAACAGTCGACTAAACCTGGTTTCGATCAATATTTTAGAGGATAACACAAGTTAGGTCTGGGATAGGTCTGGGATTTGACCTCATCAGACTCATACTTTCGCGTGTTTCACATACTTGTTGAACAGATCCTGGGTTTTTTCTGGTTTGGATCACGTAGTAGTGTGGTACCACACTGAAACAGTGCATTAAACTAGGTTTCGATCAATATTTTAGAGGATAACACAAGTTAGGTCTGGGATAGGTCCAGGATTTGCTCTCGTCAGGCTCATACTTTCGCATATTTCTCATACTTCATGGCTAGATCCTGGGCTATTTCTGGATTGGATCACGTAGTAATGTGGTACCACACTGAAACACTCAATTAAACCTGGTCTTGATAAATATTTTAGAGGACAACGCATGTTAGGTCTGGGATAGGTCTGGGATTTGCCCTAATCAGACTCATTCTTTCGCACACTTCACATACTCGTTGAACTGATCCTGGGTTATTTTCTGGTTTGGATCACATAGTATTGTGGTACCACACTGAAACAGTCGATTAAACCAGGTTTCGATCAATATTTTAGAGGATAACACAAGTTAGGTCTGGGATAGGTCTAGGATTTGCTCTCGTCAGGCTCATACTTTCGCATATTTCTCATACTTCATGGCTAGATCCTGGGCTATTTCTGGATTGGATCACGTAGTAATGTGGTACCACACTGAAACACTCAATTAAACCTGGTCTTGATAAATATTTTAGAGGATAACGCATGTTAGGTCTGGGATAGGTCTGGGATTTGCCCTAATCAGACTCATTCTTTCGCACACTTCACATACTCGTTGAACTGATCCTGGGTTATTTTCTGGTTTGGATCACGTAGTAGTGTGGTACCACACTGAAACAGTGCATTAAACTAGGTTTCGATCAATATTTTAGAGGATAACACAAGTTAGGTCTGGGATAGGTCTAGGATTTGCTCTCGTCAGGCTCATACTTTCGCATATTTCTCATACTTCATGGCTAGATCCTGGGCTATTTCTGGATTGGATCACGTAGTAATGTGGTACCACACTGAAACACTCAATTAAACCTGGTCTTGATAAATATTTTAGAGGATAACGCATGTTAGGTCTGGGATAGGTCTGGGATTTGACCTCATCAGACTCATACTTTCGCGTTTTTCACATTCTTGTTGAACAGATCCTGGGCTATTTCTGGATTGGATCACGTAGTAATGTGGTACCACACTGAAACACTCAATTAAACCTGGTCTTGATAAATATTTTAGAGGATAACGCATGTTAGGTCTGGGTTAGGTCTAGGATCTCCCCTCATCAGGCTCATACTTTCGCATATTTCTCATACCTCATGGCTGGATCCTGGGCTATTTCTGGATTGTATCACGTAGTAATGTGGTACCACGCTGAAACAGTCAATTAAACCTGGTTTCGATCAATATTTTCGAGAATAATTCATGTTAGGGCTAGGTTAGGTCTGGGATTTACTCTCATCAGGCTCATTTTTTCGCATATTACTCACACTTGATGGCTAGATCCTGGGCTTTTTCTGGATGGCATCACGTAGTAATGAAGTACAACACTGAAACAGTCAATTAAACCAGGTTTCCATCAATATTTTAGAGAATAATTCATGTTAGGTCTAGGTTAGGTCTGGGATTTGCTCTCATCAGGCTCATTCTTTCGCATATTTCTCATACTTGATGGCTAGATCCTGGGTTTTTTCTGGTTTGGATCACGTAGTAATGTGGTACCTCACTGAAACAGTCAATTAAACCTGGTTTCGATCAATATTTTAGAGAATAATTCATGTTAGGTCTAGGTTAGGTCTGGGATTTTCACTCATCAGGCTCATTCTTTCGCATATTTCTCATACTTCATGGCAAGATCCTGGGTTTTTTCTGGTTTGGATCACGTAGTAATGTGGTACCTCACTGAAACAGTCAATTAAACCTGGTCTGGATAAATATTTTAGAGGATAACGCATGTTAGGTCTGGGTTAGGTCTGGGATTTTCACTCATCAGACTCATACTTTCACATTCTTCACATACTTGTTGAACAGATCCTGGGATATTTTCTGGATTGTATCCCGTAGTAATGTGGGACCACACTGAAGCAATCAATTAAACCTGGTCTTGATAAATATTTTAGTGGATAGCGCATGTTAGGTCTGGGATAGGTCTGCGATTTGCCCTAATCAGACTCATACTTTCGCACACTTCACATACTTGTTGAACGGATCCTGGGATTTTTCTGGTTTGGATCACGTAGTAATGTGGTACCACACTGAAACAGTCGACTAAACCTGGTTTCGATCAATATTTTAGAGGATAACACAAGTTAGGTCTGGGATAGGTCTGGGATTTGACCTCATCAGACTCATACTTTCGCATTTTTCATATACTTGTTGAACAGATCCTGGGTTTTTTCTGGTTTGGCTCACGTAGTAGTTTGGTACCACACTGAAACAGTCAATGAAACCTGGTTTCCATCAATATTTTAGAGGACAACGGAAGTTAGGTCTAGGTAAGGCCTGAGATTTTCACTGATCAGACTCATACTTTCGCATTCTTCACATACTTGTAGAACAGATCCTGGGTTTTTTCTGTTTTGGATCACGTAGTAATGAAGTACAACACTGAAACAGTCAATTAAACCTGGTTTCCATCAATATTTTACAGAATAACGCATGTTAGGTCTGGGTTAGGTCTAGGATTTGCCCTCATCAGGCTCATTCTTTCGCATATTTCTCATACTTCATGGCTAGATCCTGGGCTTTTTCTGGATTGCATCACGTAGTAATGAAGTACAACACTGAAACAGTCAATTAAACCTGGTTTCGATCAATATTTTAGAGAATAATTCATGTTAGGTCTAGGTTAGGTCTGGGATTTGCTCTCATCAGGCTCATTCTTTCGCATATTTCTCATACTTGATGGCTAGATCCTGGGCTTTTTCTGGATTGCATCACGTAGTGATGAAGTACAACACTGAAACAGTCAATTAAACCTGGTTTTGATCAATATTTTAGAGAATAATTCATGTTAGGTTTGGGTTAGGTCTAGGATTTGCCCTCATCAGGCTCATACTTTCGCATATTTCTCATACTTCATGGCAAGATCCTGGGCTGTTTCGGGATTGTATCACGCAGGAATGTGGTACCACGCTGAAACAGTCGATTAAACCTGGTTTCGATCAATATTTTAGAGGATAACGCAAGTTAAGTCTGGGATAGGTCTGGGATTTGACCTCATCAGACTCATACTTTCGCATTCTTCACATACTTGTTGAACGGATCCTGGGTTTTTTCTGGTGTGGATCACGTAGTAATGTGGGACCACACTGAAACAGTCGACTAAACCTGGTTTCGATCAATATTTTAGAGGATAACGCATGTTATGTCTAGGTTAGGCCTGGGATTTTCCCTCATCAGACTCATACTTTCGCATTCTTCACATACTTGTTGAACGGATCCTGGGTTTTTTCTGGTTTGGATCACGTAGTAATGTGGGACCACACTGAAACAGTCAATGAAACCTGGTTTCCATCAATATTTTAGAGGACAACGGAAGTTAGGTCTAGGTAAGGCCTGAGATTTTCACTGATCAGACTCATACTTTCGCATTCTTCACATACTTGTAGAACAGATCCTGGGTTTTTTCTGTTTTGGATCACGTAGTAATGAAGTACAACACTGAAACAGTCAATTAAACCTGGTTTCCATCAATATTTTACAGAATAACGCATGTTAGGTCTGGGTTAGGTCTAGGATTTGCCCTCATCAGGCTCATTCTTTCGCATATTTCTCATACTTCATGGCTAGATCCTGGGCTTTTTCTGGATTGCATCACGTAGTAATGTGGGACCACACTGAAACAGTCAATTAAACCTGGTTTCGATCAATATTGTAGAGAATAATTCATGTTAGGTCTAGGTTAGGTCTGAGATTTGCTCTCATCAGGCTCATTCTTTCGCATATTTCTCATACTTGATGCCTAGATCCTGGGCTTTTTCTGGATTGCATCACGTAGTAATGTAGTACCACACTGAAACAGTCAATGAAACCTGGTTTCCATCAATATTTTAGAGGACAACGGAAGTTAGGTCTAGGTAAGGCCTGAGATTTTCACTGATCAGACTCATACTTTCGCATTCTTCACATACTTGTAGAACAGATCCTGGGTTTTTTCTGTTTTGGATCACGTAGTAATGTGGTACCTCACTGAAACAGTCAATTAAACCTGGTCTGGATAAATATTTTAGAGGATAACGCATGTTAGGTCTGGGTTAGGTCTGGGATTTTCACTCATCAGACTCATACTTTCACATTCTTCACATACTTGTTGAACAGATCCTGGGATATTTTCTGGATTGTATCCCGTAGTAATGTGGGACCACACTGAAGCAATCAATTAAACCTGGTCTTGATAAATATTTTAGTGGATAGCGCATGTTAGGTCTGGGATAGGTCTGCGATTTGCCCTAATCAGACTCATACTTTCGCACACTTCACATACTTGTTGAACGGATCCAGGGATTTTTCTGGTTTGGATCACGTAGTAATGTGGTACCACACTGAAACAGTCGACTAAACCTGGTTTCGATCAATATTTTAGAGGATAACACAAGTTAGGTCTGGGATAGGTCTGGGATTTGACCTCATCAGACTCATACTTTCGCATTTTTCATATACTTGTTGAACAGATCCTGGGTTTTTTCTGGTTTGGCTCACGTAGTAGTTTGGTACCACACTGAAACAGTCAATGAAACCTGGTTTCCATCAATATTTTAGAGGACAACGGAAGTTAGGTCTAGGTAAGGCCTGAGATTTTCACTGATCAGACTCATACTTTCGCATTCTTCACATACTTGTAGAACAGATCCTGGGTTTTTTCTGTTTTGGATCACGTAGTAATGAAGTACAACACTGAAACAGTCAATTAAACCTGGTTTCCATCAATATTTTACAGAATAACGCATGTTAGGTCTGGGTTAGGTCTAGGATTTGCCCTCATCAGGCTCATTCTTTCGCATATTTCTCATACTTCATGGCTAGATCCTGGGCTTTTTCTGGATTGCATCACGTAGTAATGTGGGACCACACTGAAACAGTCAATTAAACCTGGTTTCGATCAATATTGTAGAGAATAATTCATGTTAGGTCTAGGTTAGGTCTGAGATTTGCTCTCATCAGGCTCATTCTTTCGCATATTTCTCATACTTGATGCCTAGATCCTGGGCTTTTTCTGGATTGCATCACGTAGTAATGTAGTACCACACTGAAACAGTCAATGAAACCTGGTTTCCATCAATATTTTAGAGGACAACGGAAGTTAGGTCTAGGTAAGGCCTGAGATTTTCACTGATCAGACTCATACTTTCGCATTCTTCACATACTTGTAGAACAGATCCTGGGTTTTTTCTGTTTTGGATCACGTAGTAATGAAGTACAACACTGAAACAGTCAATTAAACCTGGTTTCCATCAATATTTTACAGAATAACGCATGTTAGGTCTGGGTTAGGTCTAGGATTTGCCCTCATCAGGCTCATTCTTTCGCATATTTCTCATACTTCATGGCTAGATCCTGGGCTTTTTCTGGATTGCATCACGTAGTAATGTGGGACCACACTGAAACAGTCAATTAAACCTGGTTTCGATCAATATTTTAGAGAATAATTCATGTTAGGTCTAGGTTAGGTCTGGGATTTGCTCTCATCAGGCTCATTCTTTCGCATATTTCTCATACATGTAGAACAGATCCTGGGTTTTTTCTGTTTTGGGTCACGTAGTAATGTGGGACCACACTGAAACAATCAATTAAACCTGGTCTTGATAAATATTTTAGAGGATAACGCATGTTAGGTCTGGGTTAGGTCTAGGATTTGCCCTCATCAGGCTCATACTTTCGAATATTGCTCATACTTCATGGCTAGATCCTGGGCTGTTTCTGGATTGTATCACGTAGTAATGTGGTACCACGCTGAAACAGTCAATTAAACCTGGTTTCGATCAATATTTTAGAAGATAACGCAAGTTAGGTCTGGGATAGGTCTAGGATTTGCCCTCATCAGGCTCATACTTTCGCATATTTCTCATACCTCATGGCTAGATCCTGGGCTGTTTCTGGATTGTATCACGTAGTAATGTGGCACCACACTGAAATAATCAATTAAACCTGGTCTTGTAAATATGTGAGAGGATAACGCATGTTAGGTCTGTGTTAGGTCTAGGATTTGCCCTCATCAGCCTCATACTTTCGCATATTGCTCATACTTCATGGCTAGATCCTGGGCTGTTTCTGGATTGTATCACGTAGTAATGTGGTACCACGCTGAAACAGTCAATTAAACCTGGTTTCGATCAATATTTTAGAGGATAACGCAAGTTACGTCTGGGATAGGTCTGGGATTTGCCCTCATCAGGCTCATACTTTCGCGTTTTTCACATTCTTGTTGAACAGATCCTGGGTTTTTTCTGGTTTGGGTCACGTAGTAATGTGGTACCACACTGAAACATTCAATTAAACCTGGTCTTGATAAATATTTTAGAGGATAACGCATGTTAGGTCTGGGTTAGGTCTAGGATTTGCCATCATCAGGCTCATACTTTCGCATATTTCTCATACTTCATGGCTAGATCCTGGGCTTTTTATGGATTGCATCACGTAGTAATGAAGTACAACACTGAAACAGTCAATTAAACCTGGTTTCGATCAATATTTTAGAGAATAATTCATGTTAGGTCTAGGTTAGGTCTGGGATTTGCTCTCATCAGGCTCATTCTTTCGCATATTTCTCATACTTGGTGGCTAGATCCTGGGCTTTTTCTGGATCGCATCACGTAGTATTGAAGTACAACACTGAAACAGTCAATTAAACCTGGTTTCCATCAATATCTTAGAGGACAACGCAAGTTAGGTCTGCGATAGGTCTGGGATTTGCCCTCATCAGGCTCATACTTTCGCGTTTTTCACATACTTGTTGAACAGATCCTGGGTTTTTTCTGGTGTGGATCACGTAGTAGTGTGGTACCACACTGAAACAGTCCATTAAACCTGGTTTGGATCAATATTTTAGAGGATAACGCATGTTAGGTCTTGGTTAGGTCTGGGATTTTCACTCATCAGACTCATATTTTCGCATTCTTCACATACTTGAACGGATCCTGGGTTTTTTCTGGTTTGGATCACGTAGTAATGTGGTACCACACTGAAACAGTCGACTAAACCTGGTTTCGATCAATATTTTAGAGGATAACGCAAGTTAGGACTGGGATAGGTCTGGGATTTGCCCTCATCAGGCTCATACTTTCGCGTTTTTCACATACTTGTTGAACAGATCCTGGGTTTTTTCTGGTTTGGGTCACGTAGTAATGTGGTACCACACTGAAACATTCAATTAAACCTAGTCTTGATAAATATTTTAGAGGATAACGCATGTTAGGTCAGGGTTAGGTCTAGGATTTGCCCTCATCATGCTCATACTTTCGCAATATTTCTCATACTTCATGGCTAGATCCTGGGCTGTTTCTGGATTGTATCACATAGTAAAGTGGTACCACACTGAAACATTCAATGAAACCTGGTCTGGATAAATATTTTAGAGGATAACGCATGTTAGGTCTGGGTTAGGTCTGGGATTTTCAATCATCAGACTCATACTTTCACATTCTTCACATACTTGTTGAACAGATCCTGGGATATTTTCTGGTTTGGATCACATAGTAATGTGGTACCACACTGAAACATTCAATTAAACCTGGTCTTGATAAATATTTTAGAGGATAACGCATGTTAGGTTTGGGTTAGGTCTGGGATTTACTCTCATCAGGCTCATTCTTTCGCATATTACTCATAGTTGATGGCTAGATCCTGGGCTTTCTCTGGATTGGATCACGTAGTAATGTGGGACCACACTGAAACAATCAATTAAACCTGGTCTTGATAAATATTTTAGAGGATAGCGCATGTTAGGTCTGGGATTGGTCTGGGATTTGCCCTAATCAGACTCATACTTTCGCACACTTCACATACTCGCTGAACTGATCCTGGGTTATTTTCTGGTTTGGATCACATAGTAATGTGGTACCACACTGCAACTGTCGATTAAACCAGGTTACGATCAATATTTTTGAGGATAACGCATGTTAGGTCTGGGTTAGGTCTGGGATTTGCTCTCATCAGGCTCATTCTTTCGCATATTTCTCATACTTGATGGCTAGATCCTGGGCTTTTTCTGGATCGCATCACGTAGTAATGAAGTACAACACTGAAACAGTCAATTAAACCAGGTTTCCATCAATATTTTAGAGGATAACGCATGTTAGGTCTAGGTTAGGTCTGGGATTTTCACTCATCAGACTCATACTTTCGCATATTTCTCATACTTCATGGCTGGATCCTGGGCTGTTTCTGGATTGTATCCCGTAGTAATGTGGGACCACACTGAAGCAATCAATTAAACCTGGTCTTGATAAATATTTTAGTGGATAGCGCATGTTAGGTCTGGGATAGGTCTGCGATTTGCCCTAATCAGACTCATACTTTCGCACACTTCACATACTTGTTGAACGGATCCTGGGATTTTTCTGGTTTGGATCACGTAGTAATGTGGTACCACACTGAAACAGTCGACTAAACCTGGTTTCGATCAATATTTTAGAGGATAACACAAGTTAGGTCTGGGATAGGTCTGGGATTTGACCTCATCAGACTCATACTTTCGCATTTTTCATATACTTGTTGAACAGATCCTGGGTTTTTTCTGGTTTGGTTCACGTAGTAGTTTGGTACCACACTGAAACAGTCAATGAAACCTGGTTTCCATCAATATTTTAGAGGACAACGGAAGTTAGGTCTAGGTAAGGCCTGAGATTTTCACTGATCAGACTCATACTTTCGCATTCTTCACATACTTGTAGAACAGATCCTGGGTTTTTTCTGTTTTGGATCACGTAGTAATGAAGTACAACACTGAAACAGTCAATTAAACCTGGTTTCCATCAATATTTTACAGAATAACGCATGTTAGGTCTGGGTTAGGTCTAGGATTTGCCCTCATCAGGCTCATTCTTTCGCATATTTCTCATACTTCATGGCTAGATCCTGGGCTTTTTCTGGATTGCATCACGTAGTAATGAAGTACAACACTGAAACAGTCAATTAAACCTGGTTTCGATCAATATTTTAGAGAATAATTCATGTTAGGTCTAGGTTAGGTCTGGGATTTGCTCTCATCAGGCTCATTCTTTCGCATATTTCTCATACTTGATGGCTAGATCCTGGGCTTTTTCTGGATTGCATCACGTAGTGATGAAGTACAACACTGAAACAGTCAATTAAACCTGGTTTTGATCAATATTTTAGAGAATAATTCATGTTAGGTTTGGGTTAGGTCTAGGATTTGCCCTCATCAGGCTCATACTTTCGCATATTTCTCATACTTCATGGCAAGATCCTGGGCTGTTTCGGGATTGTATCACGCAGGAATGTGGTACCACGCTGAAACAGTCGATTAAACCTGGTTTCGATCAATATTTTAGAGGATAACGCAAGTTAAGTCTGGGATAGGTCTGGGATTTGACCTCATCAGACTCATACTTTCGCATTCTTCACATACTTGTTGAACGGATCCTGGGTTTTTTCTGGTGTGGATCACGTAGTAATGTGGGACCACACTGAAACAGTCGACTAAACCTGGTTTCGATCAATATTTTAGAGGATAACGCATGTTATGTCTAGGTTAGGCCTGGGATTTTCCCTCATCAGACTCATACTTTCGCATTCTTCACATACTTGTTGAACGGATCCTGGGTTTTTTCTGGTTTGGATCACGTAGTAATGTGGGACCACACTGAAACAGTCAATGAAACCTGGTTTCCATCAATATTTTAGAGGACAACGGAAGTTAGGTCTAGGTAAGGCCTGAGATTTTCACTGATCAGACTCATACTTTCGCATTCTTCACATACTTGTAGAACAGATCCTGGGTTTTTTCTGTTTTGGATCACGTAGTAATGAAGTACAACACTGAAACAGTCAATTAAACCTGGTTTCCATCAATATTTTACAGAATAACGCATGTTAGGTCTGGGTTAGGTCTAGGATTTGCCCTCATCAGGCTCATTCTTTCGCATATTTCTCATACTTCATGGCTAGATCCTGGGCTTTTTCTGGATTGCATCACGTAGTAATGTGGGACCACACTGAAACAGTCAATTAAACCTGGTTTCGATCAATATTGTAGAGAATAATTCATGTTAGGTCTAGGTTAGGTCTGAGATTTGCTCTCATCAGGCTCATTCTTTCGCATATTTCTCATACTTGATGCCTAGATCCTGGGCTTTTTCTGGATTGCATCACGTAGTAATGTAGTACCACACTGAAACAGTCAATGAAACCTGGTTTCCATCAATATTTTAGAGGACAACGGAAGTTAGGTCTAGGTAAGGCCTGAGATTTTCACTGATCAGACTCATACTTTCGCATTCTTCACATACTTGTAGAACAGATCCTGGGTTTTTTCTGTTTTGGATCACGTAGTAATGAAGTACAACACTGAAACAGTCAATTAAACCTGGTTTCCATCAATATTTTACAGAATAACGCATGTTAGGTCTGGGTTAGGTCTAGGATTTGCCCTCATCAGGCTCATTCTTTCGCATATTTCTCATACTTCATGGCTAGATCCTGGGCTTTTTCTGGATTGCATCACGTAGTAATGTGGGACCACACTGAAACAGTCAATTAAACCTGGTTTCGATCAATATTTTAGAGAATAATTCATGTTAGGTCTAGGTTAGGTCTGGGATTTGCTCTCATCAGGCTCATTCTTTCGCATATTTCTCATACATGTAGAACAGATCCTGGGTTTTTTCTGTTTTGGGTCACGTAGTAATGTGGGACCACACTGAAACAATCAATTAAACCTGGTCTTGATAAATATTTTAGAGGATAACGCATGTTAGGTCTGGGTTAGGTCTAGGATTTGCCCTCATCAGGCTCATACTTTCGAATATTGCTCATACTTCATGGCTAGATCCTGGGCTGTTTCTGGATTGTATCACGTGGTAATGTGGTACCACGCTGAAACAGTCAATTAAATTTCGATCAATATTTTAGAAGATAACGCAAGTTAGGTCTGGGATAGGTCTAGGATTTGCCCTCATCAGGCTCATACTTTCGCATATTTCTCATACCTCATGGCTAGATCCTGGGCTGTTTCTGGATTGTATCACGTAGTAATGTGGCACCACACTGAAATAATCAATTAAACCTGGTCTTGTAAATATGTGAGAGGATAACGCATGTTAGGTCTGTGTTAGGTCTAGGATTTGCCCTCATCAGCCTCATACTTTCGCATATTGCTCATACTTCATGGCTAGATCCTGGGCTGTTTCTGGATTGTATCACGTAGTAATGTGGTACCACGCTGAAACAGTCAATTAAACCTGGTTTCGATCAATATTTTAGAGGATAACGCAAGTTACGTCTGGGATAGGTCTGGGATTTGCCCTCATCAGGCTCATACTTTCGCGTTTTTCACATTCTTGTTGAACAGATCCTGGGTTTTTTCTGGTTTGGGTCACGTAGTAATGTGGTACCACACTGAAACATTCAATTAAACCTGGTCTTGATAAATATTTTAGAGGATAACGCATGTTAGGTCTGGGTTAGGTCTAGGATTTGCCATCATCAGGCTCATACTTTCGCATATTTCTCATACTTCATGGCTAGATCCTGGGCTTTTTATGGATTGCATCACGTAGTAATGAAGTACAACACTGAAACAGTCAATTAAACCTGGTTTCGATCAATATTTTAGAGAATAATTCATGTTAGGTCTAGGTTAGGTCTGGGATTTGCTCTCATCAGGCTCATTCTTTCGCATATTTCTCATACTTGGTGGCTAGATCCTGGGCTTTTTCTGGATCGCATCACGTAGTATTGAAGTACAACACTGAAACAGTCAATTAAACCTGGTTTCCATCAATATCTTAGAGGACAACGCAAGTTAGGTCTGCGATAGGTCTGGGATTTGCCCTCATCAGGCTCATACTTTCGCGTTTTTCACATACTTGTTGAACAGATCCTGGGTTTTTTCTGGTGTGGATCACGTAGTAGTGTGGTACCACACTGAAACAGTCCATTAAACCTGGTTTGGATCAATATTTTAGAGGATAACGCATGTTAGGTCTTGGTTAGGTCTGGGATTTTCACTCATCAGACTCATATTTTCGCATTCTTCACATACTTGAACGGATCCTGGGTTTTTTCTGGTTTGGATCACGTAGTAATGTGGTACCACACTGAAACAGTCGACTAAACCTGGTTTCGATCAATATTTTAGAGGATAACGCAAGTTAGGACTGGGATAGGTCTGGGATTTGCCCTCATCAGGCTCATACTTTCGCGTTTTTCACATACTTGTTGAACAGATCCTGGGTTTTTTCTGGTTTGGGGCACGTAGTAATGTGGTACCACACTGAAACATTCAATTAAACCTAGTCTTGATAAATATTTTAGAGGATAACGCATGTTAGGTCAGGGTTAGGTCTAGGATTTGCCCTCATCATGCTCATACTTTCGCAATATTTCTCATACTTCATGGCTAGATCCTGGGCTGTTTCTGGATTGTATCACATAGTAAAGTGGTACCACACTGAAACATTCAATGAAACCTGGTCTGGATAAATATTTTAGAGGATAACGCATGTTAGGTCTGGGTTAGGTCTGGGATTTTCAATCATCAGACTCATACTTTCACATTCTTCACATACTTGTTGAACAGATCCTGGGATATTTTCTGGTTTGGATCACATAGTAATGTGGTACCACACTGAAACATTCAATTAAACCTGGTCTTGATAAATATTTTAGAGGATAACGCATGTTAGGTTTGGGTTAGGTCTGGGATTTACTCTCATCAGGCTCATTCTTTCGCATATTACTCATAGTTGATGGCTAGATCCTGGGCTTTCTCTGGATTGGATCACGTAGTAATGTGGGACCACACTGAAACAATCAATTAAACCTGGTCTTGATAAATATTTTAGAGGATAGCGCATGTTAGGTCTGGGATTGGTCTGGGATTTGCCCTAATCAGACTCATACTTTCGCACACTTCACATACTCGCTGAACTGATCCTGGGTTATTTTCTGGTTTGGATCACATAGTAATGTGGTACCACACTGCAACTATCGATTAAACCAGGTTACGATCAATATTTTTGAGGATAACGCATGTTAGGTCTGGGTTAGGTCTGGGATTTGCTCTCATCAGGCTCATTCTTTCGCATATTTCTCATACTTGATGGCTAGATCCTGGGCTTTTTCTGGATCGCATCACGTAGTAATGAAGTACAACACTGAAACAGTCAATTAAACCAGGTTTCCATCAATATTTTAGAGGATAACGCATGTTAGGTCTAGGTTAGGTCTGGGATTTTCACTCATCAGACTCATACTTTCGCATATTTCTCATACTTCATGGCTGGATCCTGGGCTGTTTCTGGATTGTATCCCGTAGTAATGTGGGACCACACTGAAGCAATCAATTAAACCTGGTCTTGATAAATATTTTAGTGGATAGCGCATGTTAGGTCTGGGATAGGTCTGCGATTTGCCCTAATCAGACTCATACTTTCGCACACTTCACATACTTGTTGAACGGATCCTGGGATATTTCCGGTTTGGATCACGTAGTAATGTGGTACCACACTGAAACAGTCGACTAAACCTGGTTTCGATCAATATTTTAGAGGATAACACAAGTTAGGTCTGGGATAGGTCTGGGATTTGACCTCATCAGACTCATACTTTCGCGTGTTTCACATACTTGTTGAACAGATCCTGGGTTTTTTCTGGTTTGGATCACGTAGTAGTGTGGTACCACACTGAAACAGTGCATTAAACCAGGTTTCGATCAATATTTTAGAGGATAACGCATGTTAGGTCTGGGTTAGGTCTAAGATCTCCCCTCATCAGGCTCATACTTTCGCATATTTCTCATACCTCATGGCTGGATCCTGGGCTGTTTCTGGATTGTATCACGTAGTAATGTGGTACCACGCTGAAACAGTCAATTAAACCTGGTTTCGATCAATATTTTTGAGGATAACGCATGTTAGGTCTGGGTTGGGTGTAGGATTTACCCTCATCAGGCTCATTCTTTCGCATATTTCTCAAACTTGATGGCTAGATCCTGGGCTTTTTCTGGATTGCATCACGTAGCAATGTGGTACCACACTGAAACATTCAATTAAACCTGGTCTTGATAAATATTTTAGAGGATAACGCATGTTAGGTCTGGGTTAGGTCTGGGATTTGCTCTCATCAGGTTCATTCTTTCGCATATTTCTCATGCTTGATGGCTAGATCCTGGGCTTTTTCTGGATCGCGTCACGTAGTAATGAAGTACAACACTGAAACAGTCAATTAAACCAGGTTTCCATCAATATTTTAGAGGATAACGCATGTTAGGTCTAGGTTAGTCTGGGATTTTCACTCATCAGACTCATAATTTCGCATTCTTCACATACTTGTTGAACCGGTCCTGGGTTTTTTCTGGTTTGGATCACGTAGTAATGTGGTACAAAACTGAAACAGTCGACTAAACCTGGTTTCGATCAATATTTTAGAGGATAACACAAGTTAGGTCTGGGATAGGTCTGGGATTTGACCTCATCAGACTCCTACTTTCGCGTTTTTCACATACTTGTTGAACAGATCCTGGGTTTTTTCTGGTTTGGATCACGTAGTAGTGTTCTACCACACTGAAACAGTGCATTAAACCAGGTTTCGATCAATATTTTTGAGGATAACGCATGTTAGGTCTGGGTTAGGTCTGGGATTTGCTCTCATCAGGCTCATTCTTTCGCATATTTCTCATACTTGATGGCTAGATACTGGGCTTTTTCTGGATCGCATCACGTAGTAATGAAGTACAACACTGAAACAGTCAATTAAACCAGGTTTCCATCAATATTTTAGAGGATAACGCATGTTAGGTCTAGGTTAGGTCTGTGATTTGCCCTCATCAGGGTCATACTTTCGCAGTTTTAACATGCATGTTGACCTGATCGAGGGTTTTTTTTGCTTTGGATCACGTAGTAAAGTGGTACCACACTAAAACAGTCGATTAAACCTGGTTTCGATCAATATTTTGGAGGATAACGCATGTTAGGTCTGGGATAGGTCTGGGATCAGCCCTCATCAGGGTCATACTGTCGCACACTTGACATACTCGTTGATCAGATCCTGGGTTTTTTTCTGGTTTGGATCACGTAGTAATGTGGTACCACACTGAAACGGTCGATTAAACCTGGTTTCGATCAATATTATTGAGGATAACGCATGTTAGGTCTAGGTTAGGCCTGGGATTTTCACACATCAGACTCATACTTTCGCATATTTCTCATACTTCATGGCTAGATCCTGGGCTATTTCTGGATTGGATCACGTAGTAGTGTGGTACCACACTGAAACATTCAATTAAACCTGGTCTTGATAAATATTTTAGAGGATAACGCATGTTAGGTTTGGGTTAGGTCTAGGATTTGCCCTCATCAGGGTCATACTGTCGCAGTTTTAACATACTTGTTGAACGGATCCTGGGTTTTTTCTGATTTGGTTCACGTAGTAATGTGGTACCACACTGAAACATTCAATTAAACCTGGTCATGATAAATATTCTAGAGGATAACGCATGTAAGGTTTGGGTTAGGTCTAGGATTTGCCCTCATCCTGCTCATACTTTCGCATATTCCTCATACTTCATGGCTAGATCCTGGGCTGTTTCTGGATTGTATCACGTAGTAATGTGGTACCACGCTGAAACAGTCGATTAAACCTGGTTTCGATCAATATTTTAGAGGATAACGCAAGTTAAGTCTGGGATAGGTCTGGGATTTTCACTCATCAGACTCATACCTTCGCATTCTTCACATACTTGTTGAACGGATCCTGGGTTTTTTCTGGTTTGGATCACGTAGTAATGAGGTACCACACTGAAACAGTCGATTAAACCTGGTTTCGATCAATATTTTAGAGGATAACGCAAGCTAGGTCTAGGTTAGGCCTGGGATTTTCACTGATCAGACTCATACTTTCGCATTCTTCACATACTTGTTGAAGGGATCCTGGGTTTTTTCTGGTTTGGATCACGTAGTAATGTGGGACCACACTGAAACAGTCAATTAAACCTGGTTTCGATCAATATTTTAGAGGATAACGCAAGTAAGGTCTGGGATAGGTCTAGGATTTGCCCTCATCAGGCTCATACTTTCGCATATTTCTCATAGCTCATGGCTAGATCCTGGGCTGTTTCTTGTTTGGATCACATAGTAAAGTGGTACCACACTGAAACATTCAATGAAACCTGGTCTGGATAAATATTTTAGAGGATAACGCATGTTGGGTCTGGGTTAGGTCTGGGATTTTCACTCATCAGACTCATACTTTCGCATTCTTCGCATACTTGTTGAACAGATCCTGGGATATTTTCTGGTTTGGATCACATAGTAATGTGGTACCACTCTGGGACAGTCGATTAAACCAGGTTTCGATCAATATCTTAGAGAATAATTCATGTTAGGTCTAGGTTAGGTCTGGGATTTACTCTCATCAGGCTCATTCTTTCGCATATTACTCATACTTGATGGCTAGATCCTGGGCTTTTTCTGGATTGGATCACGTAGTAATGTGGGACCACACTGAAACAATCAATTAAACCTGGTCTTGATAATTATTTTAGAGGATAGCGCATGTCAGGTCTAGGTTAGGTCTGGGATTTGCTCTCATCAGGCTCATTCTTTCGCATATTTCTCATACTTGATGGCTAGATCCTGGGCTTTTTCTGGATCGCATCACGTAGTAATGAAGTACAACACTGAAACAGTCAATTAAACCAGGTTTCCATCAATATTTTAGAGGATAACGCATGTTAGGTCTAGGTTAGGTCTGGGATTTGCTCTCATCAGGCTCATTCTTTCGCATATTTCTCATACTTGGTGGCTAGATCCTGGGCTTTTTCTGGATCGCATCACGTAGTATTGAAGTACAACACTGAAACAGTCAATTAAACCTGGTTTCCATCAATATCTTAGAGGACAACGCAAGTTAGGTCTGGGATAGGTCTGGGATTTGCCCTCATCAGGCTCATACTTTCGCGTTTTTCACATACTTCTTGAACAGATCCTGGGTTTTTTCTGGTGTGGATCACGTAGTAGTGTGGTACCACACTGAAACAGTCCATTAAAGCTGGTTTGGATCAATATTTTAGAGGATAACGCATGTTAGGTCTGGGTTAGGTCTAGGATTTGCCCTCATCAGGCTCATACTTTCGCATATTTCTCATACTTGATGGCTAGATCCTGGGCTTTTTATGGATTGCATCACGCAGTAATGAAGTACAACACTGAAACAGTCAATTAAACCTGGTTTCGATCAATATTTTAGAGAATAATTCATTTTAGGTCTAGGTTACGTCTGGGATTTGCTCTCATCAGGCTCATTCTTTCGCATATTTCTCATACATGTAGAACAGATCCTGGGTTTTTTCTGGTTTGGATCACGTAGTAATGTGGTACCACACTGAAACAGTCGACTAAACCTGGTTTCGATCAATATTTTAGAGGATAACGCAAGTTACGTCTGGGATAGGTCTGGGATTTGCCATCATCAGCCTCATACTTTCGCATATTGCTCATACTTCATGGCTAGATCCTGGGCTGTTTCTGGATTGTATCACGTAGTAAAGTGGTACCACGTTGAAACAGTCAATTAAACCTGGTTTCGATCAATACTTTAGAGGATAACGCAAGTTAGGTCTGGGATAGGTCTAGGATTTGCCCTTATCAGGCTCTTACTTTCGCGTTTTTCATATACTTGTTGAACAGATCCTGGGTATTTTCTGGTTTGGGTCACGTAGTAATGTGGTACCACACTGAAACATTCAATTAAACCTGGTTTCGATCAATATTTTAGAGGATAACGCAAGTTACGTCTGGGATAGGTCTGGGATTTGCCCTCATAAGGCTCATACTTTCGCGTTTTTCATATACTTGTTGAACAGATCCTGGGTTTTTTCTGGTTTGGGTCACGTAGTAATGTGGTACCACACTGAAACATTCAATTAAACCTGGTTTCGATCAATATTTTAGAGGATAACGCAAGTTAGGACTGGGATAGGTCTGGGATTTGCCCTCATCAGGCTCATACTTTCGCGTTTTTCACATACTTGTTGAACAGATCCTGGATTTTTTCTGGTTTGGGTCACGTAGTAATGTGGGACCACACTGAAACAATCAATTAAACCTGGTCTTGATAAATATTTTAGAGGATAGCGCATGTTAGGTCTGGAATAGGTCTGGGATTTGCCCTAATCAGACTCACACTTTCGCACAATTCACATACTCGTTGAACTGATCCTGGGTTATTTTCTGGTTTGGATCACATAGTAATGAGGTACCACACTGAAACAGTCAATTAAACCAGGTTTCGATCAATATTTTTGAGGCTAACGCATGTTAGGTCTGGGTTAGGTCTGGGATTTGCTCTCATCAGGCTCATTCTTTCGCATATTTCTCATACTTGATGGCTAGATCCTGGGCTTTTTCTGGATCGCATCACGTAGTAATGAAGTACAACACTGAAACAGTCAATTAAACCAGGTTTCCATCAATATTTTAGAGGATAACGCATGTTAGGTCTAGGTTAGGTCTGGGATTTTCACTCATCAGACTCATACTTTCGCATATTTCTCATAATTGTTGAACGGATCCTGGGTTTTTTTCTGGTTTGGATCACGTAGTAATGTGGTACCACACTGAAACAGTCGACTAAACCTGGTTTCGATCAATATTTTAGAGGATAACACAAGTTAGGTCTGGGATAGGTCTAGGATTTGCTCTCGTCAGGCTCATACTTTCGCATATTTCTCATACTTCATGGCTAGATCCTGGGCTATTTCTGGATTGGATCACGTAGTAATGTGGTACCACACTGAAACACTCAATTAAACCTGGTCTTGATAAATATTTTAGAGGATAACGCATGTTAGGTCTGGGATAGGTCTGGGATTTGCCCTAATCAGACTCATTCTTTCGCACACTTCACATACTCGTTGAACTGATCCTGGGTTATTTTCTGGTTTGGATCACATAGTATTGTGGTACCACACTGAAACAGTCGATTAAACCAGGTTTCGATCAATATTTTTGAGGATAACGCATGTTAGGTCTGGGTTAGGTCTAGGATTTGCTCTCGTCAGGCTCATACTTTCGCATATTTCTCATACTTCATGGCTAGATCCTGGGCTATTTCTGGATTGGATCACGTAGTAATGTGGTACCACACTGAAACATTCAATTAAACCTGGTCTTGGTAAATATTTTAGAGGATAACGCATGTTAGGTTTGAGTTAGGTCTAGGATTTGCCCTCATCAGGCTCATACTATCGCATATTTCTCATACTTCATGGCTAGATCCTGGGTCTTTTCTGGTTTGGATCACGTAGTAATGTGGTACCACACTGAAACAGTCGATTTAACCTGGTTTCGATCAATATATTAGAGGATAACGCAAGTTAGATCTGGGATAGGTCTGGGATTTGACCTCATCAGACTCATACTTTCGCACCCTTCACATACTCGTTGGGCAGATCCTGGGTTATTTTCTGGTTTGGATCACATAGTAATGTGGTACCACACTGAAACAGTCGATTAAACCAGGTTTCGATCAATATTTTTGAGGATAACGCATGTTAGGTCTGGGTTAGGTCTAGGATTTGCTCTCGTCAGGCTCATACTTTCGCATATTTCTCATACTTCATGGCTAGATCCTGGGCTATTTCTGGATTGGATCACGTAGTAATGTGGTACCACACTGAAACATTCAATTAAACCTGGTCTTGGTAAATATTTTAGAGGATAACGCATGTTAGGTTTGAGTTAGGTCTAGGATTTGCCCTCATCAGGCTCATACTTTCGCATATTTCTCATACTTCATGGCTAGATCCTGGGCTATTTCTGGATTGGATCACGTAGTAATGTGGTACCACACTGAAACAGTCAATTAAACCTGGTTTCGATCAATATTTTAGAGGATAACGCAAGTTAGGTCTGGGTTAGGTCTGGGATTAGCCCTCATCAGACTCATACTTTCGCAAACTTCACATACTGGATGACAAGATCCTGGGTTTTTTTCTGGTTTGGATCACGTAGTAATGTGTTTCCACACTGAAACAGTCGATTAAACCTGGTTTCGATCAATATTTTAGAGGATAACGCAAGTTAGGTCTGGGATAGGTCTGGGATTTGCCCTCATCAGGCTCATACTTTCGCATATTTCTCATACTTCATGGCTAGATCCTGGGCTATTTCTGGATTGGATCACGTAGTAATGTGGTACCACACTGAAACAGTCAATTAAACCTGGTTTCGATCAATATTTTAGAGGATAACGCAAGTTAGGTCTGGGATAGGTCTGGGATTTGCCCTCATCAGGCTCATACTTTCGCGTTTTTCACATACTTGTTGAACAGATCCTGTGTGTTTTCTGGTTTGGATCACGTAGTAATGTGGTACCACACTAAAACAGTCAATTAAACCTGGTCTTGATAAATATCTTAGAGGATAACGCATGTTAGGTCTGGGATAGGACTGGGATTTGCCCTCATCAGACTCATACTTTCGCACACTTCACATACTCGTTGAATAGATCCTGGGTTATTTTCTGGTTTGGATCACATAGTAATGTGGTACCACACTGAAACTGTCGATTAAACCAGGTTTCGATCAATATTTTTGAGGATAACGCATGTTAGGTCTAGGTTAGGCATGGGATTTTCACTCATCAGACTCATACTTTCGCATTCTTCACATACTTGTTGAGCGGATCCTGGGTTTTTTCTGGTTTGGATCACGTCGTAATGTGGGCACACACTGGAACAATCAATTAAACCTGGTCTTGATAAATATTTTAGAGGATAACGCATGTTAGGTCTGGGATAGGTCTGGGATTTGCCCTCATCAGACTCATACTTTCGCACACTTCACATACTCGTTGAACAGATCCTGGGTTATTTTCTGGTTTGGATCACATAGTAATGTGGTACCACTCTGAAACAGTCGATTAAACCAGGTTTCGATCAATATTTTTGAGGATAACGCATGTTAGGTCTAGGTTAGGCATGGGATTTTCACACATCAGACTCATACTTTCGCATTCTTCACATACTTGTTGAACAGATCCTGGGTTTTTTCTGGTTTGGATCACGTAGTAATGTGGTACCACACTAAAAAAGTCAATTAAACCTGGTTTCGATCAATATTTTAGAGGATAACGCAAGCTAGGTCTGGGATAGGTCTGGGATTAGCCCTCATCAGACTCATACTTTCGCACACTTCACATACTCGTTGACAAGATCCTGGGTTTTTTTCTGGTTT
Organism: Colletes latitarsis; assembly: GCF_051014445.1. Classification (NCBI taxonomy): domain Eukaryota; kingdom Metazoa; phylum Arthropoda; class Insecta; order Hymenoptera; family Colletidae; genus Colletes; species Colletes latitarsis. The sequence goes on from NC_135142.1 coordinate 1,462,706, forward strand.
TGATCACGTAGTAATGTGGTTCCACACTGAAACAGTCGATTAAACCTGGTTTCGATTAATATTTTAGAGGATAACGCAAGTTAAGTCTGGGATTGGTCTGGGATTTGACCTCATCAGACTCATACTATCGCATATTTCTCATACTTCATGGCTAGATCCTGGGCTATTTCTGGATTGGATCACGTAGTAAAGTGGTACCACACTGAAACATTCAATGAAACCTGGTCTGGATAAATATTTTAGAGGATAACGCATCTTAGGTCTGGGTTAGGTCTAAGATTTGCCCTCATCAGGCTCACAGTTTCGCGTTTTTCACATACTTGTTGAACAGATCCTGGGTGTTTTCTGGTTTGGATCACGTAGTAATGTGGTACCACACTAAAACAGTCAATTAAACCTGGTTTCGATCAATATTTTAGAGGATAACGCAAGTTAGGTCTGGGATAGGTCTGGGATTAGCCCTCATCAGACTCATACTTTCGCAAACTTCACATACTGGATGACAAGATCCTGGGTTTTTTTCTGGTTTGGATCACGTAGTAATGTGTTTCCACACTGAAACAGTCGATTAAACCTGGTTTCGATCAATATTTTAGAGGATAACGCAAGTTAGGTCTGGGATAGGTCTGGGATTTGCTCTCATCAGGCTCATTCTGTCGCATATTTCTCATACTTGATAGCTAGATCCTGGGCTTTTTCTGGATTGCATCACGTAGTAGTGAAGTACAACACTGAAACAGTCAATTAAACCTGGTTTCGCTCAATATTTTAGAGGATAACGCATGTTAGGTCTAGGTCAGGCCTGGTTTTTTCACTCATTAGACTCATACTTTCGCATTCTTCACATACTTGTTGAACGGATCCTGGGTTTTTTCTGGTTTGGATCACGTAGTAATATGGGTCCACACTGATACAATCAACTAAACCTGGTCTTGATAAATATCTTAGAGGATGTGGCATGTTAGGTCTGGGATAGGACTGGGATTTGCCCTCATCAGACTCATACTTTCGCACACTTCACATACTCGTTGAATAGATCCTGGGTTATTTTCTGGTTTGGATCACATAGTAATGTGGTACCACACTGAAACAGTCGATTAAACCAGGTTTCGATCAATATTTTTGAGGATAACGCATGTTAGGTCTAGGTTAGGCATGGGATTTTCACTCATCAGACTCATACTTTCGCATTCTTCACATACTTGTTGAGCGGATCCTGGGTTTTTTCTGGTTTGGATCACGTCGTAATGTGGGCCCACACAGAAACAATCAATTAAACCTGGTCTTGATAAATATTTTAGAGGATAACGCATGTTAGGTCTGGGATAGGTCTGGGATTTGCCCTCATCAGACTCATACTTTCGCACACTTCACATACTCGTTGAACAGATCCTGGGTTATTTTCTGGCTTGGATCACATAGTAATGTGGTACCACTCTGAAACAGTCGATTAAACCAGGTTTCGATCAATATTTTTGAGGATAACGCATGTTAGGTCTAGGTTAGGCATGGGATTAGCCCTCATCAGACTCATACTTTCGCACACTTCACATACTCGTTGACAAGATCCTGGGTTTTTTTCTGGTTTTGATCACGTAGTAATGTGGTTCCACACTGAAACAGTCGATTAAACCTGGTTTCGATTAATATTTTAGAGGATAACGCAAGTTAAGTCTGGGATTGGTCTGGGATTTGACCTCATCAGACTCATACTATCGCATATTTCTCATACTTCATGGCTAGATCCTGGGCTATTTCTGGATTGGATCACGTAGTAAAGTGGTACCACACTGAAACATTCAATGAAACCTGGTCTGGATAAATATTTTAGAGGATAACGCATCTTAGGTCTGGGTTAGGTCTAAGATTTGCCCTCATCAGGCTCACAGTTTCGCGTTTTTCACATACTTGTTGAACAGATCCTGGGTGTTTTCTGGTTTGGATCACGTAGTAATGTGGTACCACACTAAAACAGTCAATTAAACCTGGTTTCGATCAATATTTTAGAGGATAACGCAAGTTAGGTCTGGGATAGGTCTGGGATTAGCCCTCATCAGACTCATACTTTCGCAAACTTCACATACTGGATGACAAGATCCTGGGTTTTTTTCTGGTTTGGATCACGTAGTAATGTGTTTCCACACTGAAACAGTCGATTAAACCTGGTTTCGATCAATATTTTAGAGGATAACGCAAGTTAGGTCTGGGATAGGTCTGGGATTTGCTCTCATCAGGCTCATTCTGTCGCATATTTCTCATACTTGATAGCTAGATCCTGGGCTTTTTCTGGATTGCATCACGTAGTAGTGAAGTACAACACTGAAACAGTCAATTAAACCTGGTTTCGCTCAATATTTTAGAGGATAACGCATGTTAGGTCTAGGTCAGGCCTGGTTTTTTCACTCATTAGACTCATACTTTCGCATTCTTCACATACTTGTTGAACGGATCCTGGGTTTTTTCTGGTTTGGATCACGTAGTAATATGGGTCCACACTGATACAATCAACTAAACCTGGTCTTGATAAATATCTTAGAGGATGTGGCATGTTAGGTCTGGGATAGGACTGGGATTTGCCCTCATCAGACTCATACTTTCGCACACTTCACATACTCGTTGAACTGATCCTGGGTTATTTTCTGGTTTGGATCACATAGTATTGTGGTACCACACTGAAACAGTCGATTAAACCAGGTTTCGATCAATATTTTTGAGGATAACGCATGTTAGGTCTGGGTTAGGTCTAGGATTTGCTCTCGTCAGGCTCATACTTTCGTATATTTCTCATACTTCATGGCTAGATCCTGGGCTATTTCTGGATTGGATCACGTAGTAATGTGGTACCACACTGAAACATTCAATTAAACCTGGTCTTGGTAAATATTTTAGAGGATAACGCATGTTAGGTTTGAGTTAGGTCTAGGATTTGCCCTCATCAGGCTCATACTATCGCATATTTCTCATACTTCATGGCTAGATCCTGGGTCTTTTCTGGTTTGGATCACGTAGTAATGTGGTACCACACTGAAACAGTCGATTTAAGCTGGTTTCGATCAATATCTTAGAGGATAACGCAAGTTAGATCTGGGATAGGTCTGGGATTTGACCTCATCAGACTCATACTTTCGCACCCTTCACATACTCGTTGGGCAGATCCTGGGTTATTTTCTGCTTTGGATCACATAGTAATGTGGTACCACACTGAAACAGTCGATTAAACCAGGTTTCGATCAATATTTTTGAGGATAACGCATGTTAGGTCTGGGTTAGGTCTAGGATTTGCTCTCGGCAGGCTCATACTTTCGCATATTTCTCATACTTCATGGCTAGATCCTGGGCTATTTCTGGATTGGATCACGTAGTAAAGTGGTACCACACTGAAACATTCAATGAAACCTGGTCTGGATAAATATTTTAGAGGATTACGCATCTTAGGTCTGGGTTAGGTCTAAGATTTGCCCTCATCAGGCTCACAGTTTCGCGTTTTTCACATACTTGTTGAACAGATCCTGGGTGTTTTCTGGTTTGGATCACGTAGTAATGTGGTACCACACTAAAACAGTCAATTAAACCTGGTCTTGATAAATATCTTAGAGGATAACGCATGTTAGGTCTGGGATAGGTCTGGGATTTGCCCTCATCAGACTCATACTTTCGCACACTTCACATACTCGTTGAATAGATCCTGGGTTATTTTCTGGTTTGGATCACATAGTAATGTGGTACCACACTGAAACAGTCGATTAAACCAGGTTTCGATCAATATTTTTGAGGATAACGCATGTTAGGTCTAGGTTAGGCATGGGATTTTCACTCATCAGACTCATACTTTCGCATTCTTCACATACTTGTTGAGCGGATCCTGGGTTTTTTCTGGTTTGGATCACATAGTAATGTGGTACCACACTGAAACAGTCGATTAAACCAGGTTTCGATCAATATTTTTGAGGATAACGCATGTTAGGTCTAGGTTAGGCATGGGATTTTCACTCATCAGACTCATACTTTCGCATTCTTCACATACTTGTTGAGCGGATCCTGGGTTTTTTCTGGTTTGGATCACGTCGTAATGTGGGCCCACACAGAAACAATCAATTAAACCTGGTCTTGATAAATATTTTAGAGGATAACGCATGTTAGGTCTGGGATAGGTCTGGGATTTGCCCTCATCAGACTCATACTTTCGCACACTTCACATACTCGTTGAACAGATCCTGGGTTATTTTCTGGCTTGGATCACATAGTAATGTGGTACCACTCTGAAACAGTCGATTAAACCAGGTTTCGATCAATATTTTTGAGGATAACGCATGTTAGGTCTAGGTTAGGCATGGGATTAGCCCTCATCAGACTCATACTTTCGCACACTTCACATACTCGTTGACAAGATCCTGGGTTTTTTTCTGGTTTTGATCACGTAGTAATGTGGTTCCACACTGAAACAGTCGATTAAACCTGGTTTCGATTAATATTTTAGAGGATAACGCAAGTTAAGTCTGGGATTGGTCTGGGATTTGACCTCATCAGACTCATACTATCGCATATTTCTCATACTTCATGGCTAGATCCTGGGCTATTTCTGGATTGGATCACGTAGTAAAGTGGTACCACACTGAAACATTCAATGAAACCTGGTCTGGATAAATATTTTAGAGGATAACGCATCTTAGGTCTGGGTTAGGTCTAAGATTTGCCCTCATCAGGCTCACAGTTTCGCGTTTTTCACATACTTGTTGAACAGATCCTGGGTGTTTTCTGGTTTGGATCACGTAGTAATGTGGTACCACACTAAAACAGTCAATTAAACCTGGTTTCGATCAATATTTTAGAGGATAACGCAAGTTAGGTCTGGGATAGGTCTGGGATTAGCCCTCATCAGACTCATACTTTCGCAAACTTCACATACTGGATGACAAGATCCTGGGTTTTTTTCTGGTTTGGATCACGTAGTAATGTGTTTCCACACTGAAACAGTCGATTAAACCTGGTTTCGATCAATATTTTAGAGGATAACGCAAGTTAGGTCTGGGATAGGTCTGGGATTTGCTCTCATCAGGCTCATTCTGTCGCATATTTCTCATACTTGATAGCTAGATCCTGGGCTTTTTCTGGATTGCATCACGTAGTAGTGAAGTACAACACTGAAACAGTCAATTAAACCTGGTTTCGCTCAATATTTTAGAGGATAACGCATGTTAGGTCTAGGTCAGGCCTGGTTTTTTCACTCATTAGACTCATACTTTCGCATTCTTCACATACTTGTTGAACGGATCCTGGGTTTTTTCTGGTTTGGATCACGTAGTAATATGGGTCCACACTGATACAATCAACTAAACCTGGTCTTGATAAATATCTTAGAGGATGTGGCATGTTAGGTCTGGGATAGGACTGGGATTTGCCCTCATCAGACTCATACTTTCGCACACTTCACATACTCGTTGACAAGATCCTGGGTTTTTTTCTGGTTTTGTTCACGTAGTAATGTGGCTCCACACTGAAACAGTCGATTAAACCTGGTTTCGATTAATATTTTAGAGGATAACGCAAGTTAAGTCTGGGATTGGTCTGGGATTTGACCTCATCAGACTCATACTTTCGCACACTTCACATACTCGTTGTACAGATCCTGTGTTATTTTCTGGTTTGGATCACATAGTAATGTGGTACCACACTGAAACATTCAATTAAACCTGGTTTCGATCAATATTTTAGAGGATAACGCAAGTTAGGTCTGGGATAGGTCTGGGATTTACCCTCATCAGGCTCATACTTTCACGTTTTTCACATACTAGTTGAACAGATCCTGGGTTTTTTCTGGTTTGGATCCCGTAGTAGTGTGGTACCACACTGAAACAGTCCATTAAACCTGGTTTCGCTCAATATTTTAGAGGATAACGCATGTTAGGTCTAGGTCAGGCCTGGTTTTTTCACTCATCAGACTCATACTTTCGCATTCTTCACATACTTGTTGAACGGATCCTGGGTTTTTTCTGGTTTGGGTCACGTAGTAATGTGGGACCACACTGAAACAGTCAATTAAACCTGGTTTCGACCAATATTTTAGAGAATAATTCATGTTAGGTCTAGGTTAGGTCTGGGATTTGCTCTCATCAGGCTCATACTTTCGCACACTTCACTTACTTGTTGAACGGATCCTGGGTTTTTTCTGGTTTGGATCACGTAGTAGTGTGGTGCCACACTGAAACAGTTCATTAAACCTGGTTTCGCTCAATATTTTAGAGGATAACGCATGTTAGGTCTAGGTCAGGCCTGGGATTTTCATTCATCAGACTCATACTTTCGCATTCTTCACATACTTGTTGAACGGATCCTGGGTTTTTTCTGGATTGGATCAGGTAGCAATGTGGGTCCACACTGAAACAATCAATTAAACCTGGTCTTGATAAATATTTTAGAAGATAACACATGTTAGGTCTGGGATAGGTCTGGGATTTGCCCTCATCAGGCTTATACTTTCGCACACTTCACATACTCGTTGAACAGATCCTGCGTTATTTTCTGGTTTGGATCACATAGTAATGTGGTACCACACTGAAACATTCAATTAAACCTGGTCTTGATAAATATTTTAGAGGATAACGCATGTTAGGTCTGGGTTAGGTCTAGGATTTGCCCTCATCAGGCTCATACTTTCGCATATTTCTCATACTTCACGGCTAGATCCTTGGCTATTTCTGGATTGGATCACGTAGTAAAGTGGTACCACACTGAAACATTCAATGAAACCTGGTCTGCATAAATATTTTAGAGGACAACGCATCTTAGGTCTGGGATAGGTCTAAGATTTGCCCTCATCAGGCTCACAGTTTCGCGTTTTTCACATACTTGTTGAACAGATCCTGGGTTTTTTCTGGTTTGGATCCGGTAGTAGTGTGGTACCACACTGAAACAGTCCATTAAACCTGGTTTCGCTCAATATTTTAGAGGATAACGCATGTTAGGTCTAGGTCAGGCCTGGTTTTTTCACTCATCAGACTCATACTTTCGCATTCTTCACATACTTGTTGAACGGATCCTGGGTTTTTTCTGGTTTGGATCACGTAGTTATGTGGGTCCACACTGAAACAATCAATTAAACCTGGTCTTGATAAATATTTTAGAGGATAACGCATGTTAGGTCTGGGATAGGTCGGGGATTTGCCCTCATCAGACTCATACTTTCGCACACTTCACATACTCGTTGAACAGATCCTGGGTTATTTTCTGGTTTGGAGCACATAGTAATGTGGTACCACACTGAAACAGCCAATGAAACCTGGTTTCCATCAATATTTTAGAGGACAACGCAAGTTAGGTCTAGGTAAGGCCTGAGATTGTCACTGATCAGACTCATACATTCGCATTCTTTACATACTTGTTGAACGGATCCTGGGTTTTTTCTGTTTTGGATCACGTAGTAATGTGGCACCACACTGAAACATTCAACTAACCTGGTCTTGATGAATATTTTAGAGGATAACGCATGTTAGGTCTAGGTTGGGCCTGGGATTTTCACTCATCAGACTCATACTTTCGCATTCTTCACATACTTGTTGAACGGATCCTGGGTTTTTTCTGGTTTGGATCACGTAGTAATGTGGGTCCACTCTGAAACAGTCAATTAAACCTGGTCTTGATAAATATTTTAGAGGATAACGCATGTTAGGTCTGGGATAGGTCTGGGATTTGTCCTCATCAGACTCATACTTTCGCACACTTCACATACTCGATGAACAGATCCTGGGTTATTTTCTGGTTTGGATCACATAGTAATGTGGTACCACACTGAAACAGTCGATTAAACCAGGTTTCGATCAATATTTTTGAGGACAACGCATGTTAGGTCTAGGTTAGGCCTGGGGTTTTCACTCATCAGACTCATACTTTCGCATTCTTCACATACTTGTTGAACTGATCCTGGGTTTTTTCTGGTTTGGATCACGTAGTAATGTGGTTCCTCACTGAAACAGTCAATTAAACCTGGTTTCGACCAATATTTTAGAGAATAATTCATGTTAGGTCAAGGTTACGTCTGGGATTTGCTCTCATCAGGCTCATTCTTTCGCATATTTCTCATACTTGATGGCTAGATCCTGGGCTTTTTCTGGATTGCATCACGTAGTAATGAAGTACAACACTGAAACAGTCAATTAAACCTGGTTTCTATCAATATTTTAGAGGACAACGCAAGTTAGGTCTGGGATAGGTCTGGGATTTGCCCTCATCTGGCTCATACTTTCGCGTTTTTCACATACTTGTTGAACAGATCCTGGGTTTTTTCTGGTTTGGATCCCATAGTAGTGTGGTACCACACTGAAACAGTCCATTAAACCTGGTTTCGCTCAATATTTTAGAGGATAACGCATGTTAGGTCTAGCTCAGGCCTGGGATTTTCTCTCATCAGACTCATACCTTCGCATTCTTCACATACTTGTTGAACGGATCCTGGGTTTTTTCTGGTTTGGATCACGTAGTAATGTGGGTCCACACTGAAACAATCGACTAAACCTGGTCTTGTTAAATATTTTAGAGGATAACGCATGTTAGGTCTGGGATAGGTCTGGGATTTGCCCTCATCAGACTCATACTTTCGCACACTTCACATACTCGTTGAAAAGATCCTGGGTTATTTTCTGGTTTGGATCACATAGTAATGTGGTACCACACTGAAACAGTCGATTAAACCAGGTTTCGATCAATATTTTAGAGGATAACGCAAGTTAGGTCTGGGATAGGTCTGGGATTTGCCCTCATCAGGCTCATACTTTCGCGTCTTTCACATACTTGTTGAACGGATCCTGGGTTTTTTCTGGTTTGGATCAGGTAGTAATGTGGGTCCACACTGAAACAATCAATTAAACCTGGTTTTGATAAATATTTTAGAGGATAACGCATGTTAGGATTGGGATAGGTCTGGGATTTGCCCTCATCAGACTCATACTTTCGCACACTTCACATACTCGTTGAACAGATCCTGCGTTATTTTCTGGTTTGGATCACATAGTAATGTGGTACCACACTGAAACATTCAATTAAAGCTGGTCTTGATAAATATTATAGAGGATAACGCATGTTAGGTCAGGGTTAGGTCTAGGATTTGCCCTCATCAGGCTCATACTTTCGCATATTTCTCACACTTCATGGCTAGATCCTGGGCTATTTCTGGATTGGATCACGTAGTAAAGTGGTACCACACTGAAACATTCAATGAAACCTGGTCTGCATAAATATTTTAGAGGACAACGCATCTTAGGTCTGGGATAGGTCTAAGATTTGCCCTCATCAGGCTCACAGTTTCGCGTTTTTCACATACTTGTTGATCAGATCCTGGGTTTTTTCTGGTTTGGATCACGAAGTAGTGTGGTACCACACTGAAACCGTCCATTAAACCTGGTTTCGCTCAATATTTTAGAGGATAACACATGTTAGGTCTAGGTTAGGTCTGGGATTTGCTCTGATCAGGCTCATTCTTTCGCATATGTCTCATACTTGATGGCTAGATCCTGGGCTTTTTCTGGATTGCATCACGTAGTAACGTAGTACCACACTGAAACAGCCAATGAAACATGGTTTCGATCAATATGTTAGAGGATAACGCAAGTTAGGTCTGGGATAGGTCTAGGATTTGCCCTCATCAGGCTCTTACTATCGCATATTTCTCATACTTCATGGCTAGATTCTGGGCTATTTCTGGATTGGATCACGTAGTAAAGTGGTACCACACTGAAACATTCAATGAAACCTGGTCTGGATAAATATTTTAGAGGATAACGCATCTTAGGTCTGGGTTAGGTCTAAGATTTGCCCTCATCAGGCTCACAGTTTCGCGTTTTTCACATACTTGTTGGACAGATCCTGTGTTTTTTCTGGTTTGGATCACGTAGTTATGTGGGTCCACACTGAGACAATCAATTAAACCTGGTCTTGATAAATATTTTAGAGGATAACGCATGTTAGGTCTGGGATAGGTCTGGGATTTGCCCTCATCAGACTCATACTTTCGCACACTTCACATACTCGTTGAACAGACCCTGGGTTATTTTCTGGTTTGGATCACATAGTAATGTGGTACCACACTGAAACAGTCGATTAAACCAGGTTTCGATCAATATTTTTGAGGATAACGCATGTTAGGTCTAGGTTAGGCCTGGGATTTTCACTCATCAGACTCATACTTTCGCATTCTTCACATACTTGTTGAACGGATCCTGGGTTTTTTCTGGTTTGGATCACGTAGTAATGTGGGTCCACTCTGAAACAATCAATTAAACCTGGTCTTGATAAATATTTTAGAGGATAACGCATGTTAGGTCTGGGATAGGTCTGGGATTTGTCCTCATCAGACTCATACTTTCGCACACTTCACATACTCGTTGAACAGATCCTGGGTTATTTTCTGGTTTGGATCACATAGTAATGTGGTACCACACTGAAACTGTCGATTAAACCAGGTTTCGATCAATATTTTTGAGGACAACGCATGTTAGGTCTAGTTTAGGCCTGGGGTTTTCACTCATCAGACTCATACTTTCGCATTCTTCACATACTTGTTGAACTGATCCTGGGTTTTTTCTGGTTTGGATCACGTAGTAATGTGGTTCCACACTGAAACAGTCAATTAAACCTGGTTTCGACCAATATTTTAGAGAATAATTCATGTTAGGTCTAGGTTAGGTCTGGGATTTGCTCTCATCAGGCTCATTCTTTCGCATATTTCTCATACTTGATGGCTAGATCCTGAGCTTTTTCTGGATTGCATCACGTAGTAATGAAGTACAACACTGAAACAGTCAATTAAACCTGGTTTCCGTCAATATTTTAGAGGACAACGCAAGTTAGGTCTGGGATAGGTCTGGGATTTGCCCTCATCAGGCTCATACTGTCGCGTTTTTCACATACTTGTTGAACAGATCCTGGGTTTTTTCTGGTTTGGATCCCGTAGTAGTGTGGTACCACACTGAAACAGTCCATTAAACCTGGTTTCGCTCAATATTTTAGAGGATAACGCATGTTAGGTCTAGATCGGGCCTGGTTTTTTCACTCATCAGACTCATACTTTCGCATTCTTCACATACTTGTTGAACGGATCCTGGGTTTTTTCTGGTTTGGATCACGTAGTTATGTGGGTCCACACTGACACAATCAATTAAACCTGGTCTTGATAAATATTTTAGAGGATAACGCATGTTAGGTCTGGGATAGGTCTGGGATTTGCCCTCATCAGACTCATACTTTCGCACACTTCACATACTCGTTGAACAGATCCTGGGTTATTTTCTGGTTTGGATCACATAGTAATGTGGTACCACACTGAAACAGTCGATTAAACCAGGTCTCGATCAATATTTTTGAGGATAACGCATGTTAGGTCTAGGTTAGGCCTGGGATTTTCACTCATCAGACTCATACTTTCGCATTCTTCACATACTTGTTGAACGGATCCTGGGTTTTTTCTGGTTTGGATCACGTAGTAATGTGGGTCCACTCTGAAACAATCAATTAAACCTGGTCTTGATAAATATTTTAGAGGATAACGCATGTTAGGTCTGGGATAGGTCTGGGATTTGTCCTCATCAGACTCATACTTTCGCACACTTCACATACTCGTTGAACAGATCCTGGGTTATTTTCTGGTTTGGATCACATAGTAATGTGGTACCACACTGAAACAGTCGATTAAACCAGGTTTCGATCAATATTTTTGAGGACAACGCATGTTAGGTCTAGTTTAGGCCTGGGGTTTTCACTCATCAGACTCATACTTTCGCATTCTTCACATACTTGTTGAACTGATCCTGGGTTTTTTCTGGTTTGGATCACGTAGTAATGTGGTTCCACACTGAAACAGTCAATTAAACCTGGTTTCGACCAATATTTTAGAGAATAATTCATGTTAGGTCTAGGTTAGGTCTGGGATTTGCTCTCATCAGGCTCATTCTTTCGCATATTTCTCATACTTGATGGCTAGATCCTGAGCTTTTTCTGGATTGCATCACATAGTAATGAAGTACAACACTGAAACAGTCAATTAAACCTGGTTTCCGTCAATATTTTAGAGGACAACGCAAGTTAGGTCTGGGATAGGTCTGGGATTTGCCCTCATCAGGGTCATACTTTCGAGTTTTTCACATACTTGATGATCAGATCCTGGGTTTTTTCTAGTTTGGATCCCGTAGTAGTGTGGTACCACACTGAAACAGTCCATTAAACCTGGTTTCGCTCAATATTTTAGAGGATAACGCATGTTAGGTCTAGGTCAGGCCTGGTTTTTTCACTCACCAGACTCATACTTTCGCATTCTTCACAAACTTGTTGAACGGATCCTGGGTTTTTTCTGGTTTGGATCACGTAGTAATGTGGGTCCACACTGAAACAACCGATTAAACCTGGTCTTGATAAATATTTTAGAGGGTAACGCATGTTAGGTCTGGGATAGGTCTGGGATTTGCCCTCATCAGACTCATACTTTCGCACACTTCACATACTCGTTGAAAAGATCCTGGGTTATTTTCTGGTTTGGATCACATAGTAATGTGGTACCACACTGAAACAGTCGATTAAACCAGGTTTCGATCAATATTTTTGAGGATAACGCATGTTAGGTCTAGGTCAGGCCTGGGATTTTCACTCATCAGACTCATACCTTCGCATTCTTCACATATTTGTTGAACGGATCCTGGGTTTTTTCTGGTTTGGATCACGTAGTAATGTGGGTCCACACTGAAACAACCGATTAAACCTGGTCTTGATAAATATTTTAGAGGATAACGCATGTTAGGTCTGGGATAGGTCTGGGTTTTGTCCTCATCAGACTCATACTTTCGCACACTTCACATACTCGTTGAACAGATCCTGGGCTATTTTCTGGTTTGGATCACATAGTAATGTGGTACCACACTGAAACATTCGATTAAACCAGGTTTCGATCAATATTTTTGAGGATAACGCATGTTAGGTCTAGGTTAGGCCTGGGATTTTCACTCATCAGACTCATACTTTCGCATTCTTCACATACTTGTTGAACGGATCCTGGGTTTTTTCTGGTTTGGATCACGTAGTAATGTGGGTCCACTCTGAAACAATCAATTAAACCTGGTCTTGATAAATATTTTAGAGGATAACGCATGTTAGGTCTGGGATAGGTCTGGGTTTTGTCCTCATCAGACTCATACTTTCGCACACTTCACATACTCGTTGAACAGATCCTGGGCTATTTTCTGGTTTGGATCACATAGTAATGTGGTACCACACTGAAACAGTCGATTAAACCAGGTTTCGATCAATATTTTTGAGGACAACGCATGTTAGGTCTAGTTTAGGCCTGGGGTTTTCATTCATCAGACTCATACTTTCGCATTCTTCACATACTTGTTGAACTGATCCTGGGTTTTTTCTGGTTTGGAACACGTAGTAATGTGGTTCCACACTGAAACAGTCAATTAAACCTGGTTTCGACCAATATTTTAGAGAATAATTCATGTTAGGTCTAGGTTAGGTCTGGGATTTGCTCTCATCAGGCTCATTCTTTCGCATATTTCTCATACTTGATGGCTAGATCCTGGGCTTTTGCTGGATTGCATCACGTAGTAATGAAGTACAACACTGAAACAGTCAATTAAACCTGGTTTCCATCAATATTTTAGAGGACAACGCAAGTTAGGTCTGGGATAGGTCTGGGATTTGCCCTCATCAGGCTCATACTTTCGCGTTTTTCACATACTTGTTGAACAGATCCTGGGTTTTTTCTGGTTTGGATCCCATAGTAGTGTGGTACCACACTGAAACAGTCCATTAAACCTGGTTTCGCTCAATATTTTAGAGGATAACGCATGTTAGGTCTAGGTCAGGCCTGGGATTTTCACTCATCAGACTCATACCTTCGCATTCTTCACATACTTGTTGAACGGATCCTGGGTTTTTTCTGGTTTGGATCACGTAGTAATGTGGGTCCACACTGAAACAACCGATTAAACCTGGTCTTGATAAATATTTTAGAGGGTAACGCATGTTAGGTCTGGGATAGGTCTGGGATTTGCCCTCATCAGACTCATACTTTCGCACACTTCACATACTCGTTGAAAAGATCCTGGGTTATTTTCTGGTTTGGATCACATAGTAATGTGGTACCACACTGAAACTGTCGATTAAACCAGGTTTCGATCAATATTTTTGAGGACAACGCATGTTAGGTCTAGTTTAGGCCTGGGGTTTTCATTCATCAGACTCATACTTTCGCATTCTTCACATACTTGTTGAACTGATCCTGGGTTTTTTCTGGTTTGGAACACGTAGTAATGTGGTTCCACACTGAAACAGTCAATTAAACCTGGTTTCGACCAATATTTTAGAGAATAATTCATGTTAGGTCTAGGTTAGGTCTGGGATTTGCTCTCATCAGGCTCATTCTTTCGCATATTTCTCATACTTGATGGCTAGATCCTGGGCTTTTGCTGGATTGCATCACGTAGTAATGAAGTACAACACTGAAACAGTCAATTAAACCTGGTTTCCATCAATATTTTAGAGGACAACGCAAGTTAGGTCTGGGATAGGTCTGGGATTTGCCCTCATCAGGCTCATACTTTCGCGTTTTTCACATACTTGTTGAACAGATCCTGGGTTTTTTCTGGTTTGGATCCCATAGTAGTGTGGTACCACACTGAAACAGTCCATTAAACCTGGTTTCGCTCAATATTTTAGAGTATAACGCATGTTAGGTCTAGGTCAGGCCTGGGATTTTCACTCATCAGACTCATACCTTCGCATTCTTCACATACTTGTTGAACGGATCCTGGGTTTTTTCTGGTTTGGATCACGTAGTAATGTGGGTCCACACTGAAACAACCGATTAAACCTGGTCTTGATAAATATTTTAGAGGGTAACGCATGTTAGGTCTGGGATAGGTCTGGGATTTGCCCTCATCAGACTCATACTATCGCACACTTCACATGCTCGTTGAAAAGATCCTGGGTTATTTTCTGGTTTGGATCACATAGTAATGTGGTACCACACTGAAACAGTCGATTAAACCAGGCTTCGATCAATATTTTAGAGGATAACGCAAGTTAGGTCTGGCATAGGTCTGGGATTTGCCCTCATCAGGCTCATACTTTCGCGTTTTTCACATACTCGTTGAACGGATCCTGGGTTTTTTCTGGTTTGGATCACGTAGTAATGTGGGTCCACACTGAAACAACCGATTAAACCTGGTCTTGATAAATATTTTAGAGGATAACGCATGTTAGGTCTGGGATAGGTCTGGGTTTTGTCCTCATCAGACTCATACTTTCGCACACTTCACATACTCGTTGAACAGATCCTGGGCTATTTTCTGGTTTGGATCACATAGTAATGTGGTACCACACTGAAACATTCGATTAAACCAGGTTTCGATCAATATTTTTGAGGATAACGCATGTTAGGTCTAGGTTAGGCCTGGGATTTTCACTCATCAGACTCATACTTTCGCATTCTTCACATACTTGTTGAACGGATCCTGGGTTTTTTCTGGTTTGGATCACGTAGTAATGTGGGTCCACTCTGAAACAATCAATTAAACCTGGTCTTGATAAATATTTTAGAGGATAACGCATGTTAGGTCTGGGATAGGTCTGGGTTTTGTCCTCATCAGACTCATACTTTCGCACACTTCACATACTCGTTGAACAGATCCTGGGCTATTTTCTGGTTTGGATCACATAGTAATGTGGTACCACACTGAAACAGTCGATTAAACCAGGTTTCGATCAATATTTTTGAGGACAACGCATGTTAGGTCTAGTTTAGGCCTGGGGTTTTCATTCATCAGACTCATACTTTCGCATTCTTCACATACTTGTTGAACTGATCCTGGGTTTTTTCTGGTTTGGAACTCGTAGTAATGTGGTTCCACACTGAAACAGTCAATTAAACCTGGTTTCGACCAATATTTTAGAGAATAATTCATGTTAGGTCTAGGTTAGGTCTGGGATTTGCTCTCATCAGGCTCATTCTTTCGCATATTTCTCATACTTGATGGCTAGATCCTGGGCTTTTGCTGGATTGCATCACGTAGTAATGAAGTACAACACTGAAACAGTCAATTAAACCTGGTTTCCATCAATATTTTAGAGGACAACGCAAGTTAGGTCTGGGATAGGTCTGGGATTTGCCCTCATCAGGCTCATACTTTCGCGTTTTTCACATACTTGTTGAACAGATCCTGGGTTTTTTCTGGTTTGGATCCCATAGTAGTGTGGTACCACACTGAAACAGTCCATTAAACCTGGTTTCGCTCAATATTTTAGAGGATAACGCATGTTAGGTCTAGGTCAGGCCTGGGATTTTCACTCATCAGACTCATACCTTCGCATTCTTCACATACTTGTTGAACGGATCCTGGGTTTTTTCTGGTTTGGATCACGTAGTAATGTGGGTCCACACTGAAACAACCGATTAAACCTGGTCTTGATAAATATTTTAGAGGGTAACGCATGTTAGGTCTGGGATAGGTCTGGGATTTGCCCTCATCAGACTCATACTTTCGCACACTTCACATACTCGTTGAAAAGATCCTGGGTTATTTTCTGGTTTGGATCACATAGTAATGTGGTACCACACTGAAACTGTCGATTAAACCAGGTTTCGATCAATATTTTTGAGGACAACGCATGTTAGGTCTAGTTTAGGCCTGGGGTTTTCATTCATCAGACTCATACTTTCGCATTCTTCACATACTTGTTGAACTGATCCTGGGTTTTTTCTGGTTTGGAACACGTAGTAATGTGGTTCCACACTGAAACAGTCAATTAAACCTGGTTTCGACCAATATTTTAGAGAATAATTCATGTTAGGTCTAGGTTAGGTCTGGGATTTGCTCTCATCAGGCTCATTCTTTCGCATATTTCTCATACTTGATGGCTAGATCCTGGGCTTTTGCTGGATTGCATCACGTAGTAATGAAGTACAACACTGAAACAGTCAATTAAACCTGGTTTCCATCAATATTTTAGAGGACAACGCAAGTTAGGTCTGGGATAGGTCTGGGATTTGCCCTCATCAGGCTCATACTTTCGCGTTTTTCACATACTTGTTGAACAGATCCTGGGTTTTTTCTGGTTTGGATCCCATAGTAGTGTGGTACCACACTGAAACAGTCCATTAAACCTGGTTTCGCTCAATATTTTAGAGTATAACGCATGTTAGGTCTAGGTCAGGCCTGGGATTTTCACTCATCAGACTCATACCTTCGCATTCTTCACATACTTGTTGAACGGATCCTGGGTTTTTTCTGGTTTGGATCACGTAGTAATGTGGGTCCACACTGAAACAACCGATTAAACCTGGTCTTGATAAATATTTTAGAGGGTAACGCATGTTAGGTCTGGGATAGGTCTGGGATTTGCCCTCATCAGACTCATACTTTCGCACACTTCACATGCTCGTTGAAAAGATCCTGGGTTATTTTCTGGTTTGGATCACATAGTAATGTGGTACCACACTGAAACAGTCGATTAAACCAGGCTTCGATCAATATTTTAGAGGATAACGCAAGTTAGGTCTGGCATAGGTCTGGGATTTGCCCTCATCAGGCTCATACTTTCGCGTTTTTCACATACTCGTTGAACGGATCCTGGGTTTTTTCTGGTTTGGATCAGGTAGTAATGTGAGTCCACACTGAAACAATCAATTAAACCTGGTTTTGATAAATATTTTAGAGGATAACGCATGTTAGGACTGGGATAGGTCTGGGATTTGCCCTCATCAGGCTCATACTTTCGCACACTTCACATACTCGTTGAACAGATCCTGCGTTATTTTCTGGTTTGGATCACATAGTAATGTGGTACCACACTGAAACAGTCGATTAAACCAGGTTTCGATCAATATTTTTGAGGATAACGCATGTTAGGTCTAGGTTAGGCCTGGGATTTTCACTCATCAGACTCATACTTTCGCATTCTTCACATACTTGTTGAACGGATCCTGGGTTTTTTCTGGTTTGGATCACGTAGTAATGTGGGTCCACTCTGAAACAATCAATTAAACCTGGTCTTGATAAATATTTTAGAGGATAACGCATGTTAGGTCTGGGATAGGTCTGGGTTTTGTCCTCATCAGACTCATACTTTCGCACACTTCACATACTCGTTGAACAGATCCTGGGCTATTTTCTGGTTTGGATCACATAGTAATGTGGTACCACACTGAAACAGTCGATTAAACCAGGTTTCGATCAATATTTTTGAGGACAACGCATGTTAGGTCTAGTTTAGGCCTGGGGTTTTCATTCATCAGACTCATACTTTCGCATTCTTCACATACTTGTTGAACTGATCCTGGGTTTTTTCTGGTTTGGAACACGTAGTAATGTGGTTCCACACTGAAACAGTCAATTAAACCTGGTTTCGACCAATATTTTAGAGAATAATTCATGTTAGGTCTAGGTTAGGTCTGGGATTTGCTCTCATCAGGCTCATTCTTTCGCATATTTCTCATACTTGATGGCTAGATCCTGGGCTTTTGCTGGATTGCATCACGTAGTAATGAAGTACAACACTGAAACAGTCAATTAAACCTGGTTTCCATCAATATTTTAGAGGACAACGCAAGTTAGGTCTGGGATAGGTCTGGGATTTGCCCTCATCAGGCTCATACTTTCGCGTTTTTCACATACTTGTTGAACAGATCCTGGGTTTTTTCTGGTTTGGATCCCATAGTAGTGTGGTACCACACTGAAACAGTCCATTAAACCTGGTTTCGCTCAATATTTTAGAGGATAACGCATGTTAGGTCTAGGTCAGGCCTGGGATTTTCACTCATCAGACTCATACCTTCGCATTCTTCACATACTTGTTGAACGGATCCTGGGTTTTTTCTGGTTTGGATCACGTAGTAATGTGGGTCCACACTGAAACAACCGATTAAACCTGGTCTTGATAAATATTTTAGAGGGTAACGCATGTTAGGTCTGGGATAGGTCTGGGATTTGCCCTCATCAGACTCATACTTTCGCACACTTCACATACTCGTTGAAAAGATCCTGGGTTATTTTCTGGTTTGGATCACATAGTAATGTGGTACCACACTGAAACTGTCGATTAAACCAGGTTTCGATCAATATTTTTGAGGACAACGCATGTTAGGTCTAGTTTAGGCCTGGGGTTTTCATTCATCAGACTCATACTTTCGCATTCTTCACATACTTGTTGAACTGATCCTGGGTTTTTTCTGGTTTGGAACACGTAGTAATGTGGTTCCACACTGAAACAGTCAATTAAACCTGGTTTCGACCAATATTTTAGAGAATAATTCATGTTAGGTCTAGGTTAGGTCTGGGATTTGCTCTCATCAGGCTCATTCTTTCGCATATTTCTCATACTTGATGGCTAGATCCTGGGCTTTTGCTGGATTGCATCACGTAGTAATGAAGTACAACACTGAAACAGTCAATTAAACCTGGTTTCCATCAATATTTTAGAGGACAACGCAAGTTAGGTCTGGGATAGGTCTGGGATTTGCCCTCATCAGGCTCATACTTTCGCGTTTTTCACATACTTGTTGAACAGATCCTGGGCTATTTTCTGGTTTGGATCACATAGTAATGTGGTACCACACTGAAACATTCGATTAAACCAGGTTTCGATCAATATTTTTGAGGATAACGCATGTTAGGTCTAGGTCAGGCCTGGGATTTTCACTCATCAGACTCATACCTTCGCATTCTTCACATACTTGTTGAACGGATCCTGGGTTTTTTCTGGTTTGGATCACGTAGTAATGTGGGTCCACACTGAAACAACCGATTAAACCTGGTCTTGATAAATATTTTAGAGGGTAACGCATGTTAGGTCTGGGATAGGTCTGGGATTTGCCCTCATCAGACTCATACTTTCGCACACTTCACATGCTCGTTGAAAAGATCCTGGGTTATTTTCTGGTTTGGATCACATAGTAATGTGGTACCACACTGAAACAGTCGATTAAACCAGGCTTCGATCAATATTTTAGAGGATAACGCAAGTTAGGTCTGGCATAGGTCTGGGATTTGCCCTCATCAGGCTCATACTTTCGCGTTTTTCACATACTCGTTGAACGGATCCTGGGTTTTTTCTGGTTTGGATCACGTAGTAATGTGGGTCCACACTGAAACAACCGATTAAACCTGGTCTTGATAAATATTTTAGAGGATAACGCATGTTAGGTCTGGGATAGGTCTGGGTTTTGTCCTCATCAGACTCATACTTTCGCACACTTCACATACTCGTTGAACAGATCCTGGGCTATTTTCTGGTTTGGATCACATAGTAATGTGGTACCACACTGAAACATTCGATTAAACCAGGTTTCGATCAATATTTTTGAGGATAACGCATGTTAGGTCTAGGTTAGGCCTGGGATTTTCACTCATCAGACTCATACTTTCGCATTCTTCACATACTTGTTGAACGGATCCTGGGTTTTTTCTGGTTTGGATCACGTAGTAATGTGGGTCCACTCTGAAACAATCAATTAAACCTGGTCTTGATAAATATTTTAGAGGATAACGCATGTTAGGTCTGGGATAGGTCTGGGTTTTGTCCTCATCAGACTCATACTTTCGCACACTTCACATACTCGTTGAACAGATCCTGGGCTATTTTCTGGTTTGGATCACATAGTAATGTGGTACCACACTGAAACAGTCGATTAAACCAGGTTTCGATCAATATTTTTGAGGACAACGCATGTTAGGTCTAGTTTAGGCCTGGGGTTTTCATTCATCAGACTCATACTTTCGCATTCTTCACATACTTGTTGAACTGATCCTGGGTTTTTTCTGGTTTGGAACACGTAGTAATGTGGTTCCACACTGAAACAGTCAATTAAACCTGGTTTCGACCAATATTTTAGAGAATAATTCATGTTAGGTCTAGGTTAGGTCTGGGATTTGCTCTCATCAGGCTCATTCTTTCGCATATTTCTCATACTTGATGGCTAGATCCTGGGCTTTTGCTGGATTGCATCACGTAGTAATGAAGTACAACACTGAAACAGTCAATTAAACCTGGTTTCCATCAATATTTTAGAGGACAACGCAAGTTAGGTCTGGGATAGGTCTGGGATTTGCCCTCATCAGGCTCATACTTTCGCGTTTTTCACATACTTGTTGAACAGATCCTGGGTTTTTTCTGGTTTGGATCCCATAGTAGTGTGGTACCACACTGAAACAGTCCATTAAACCTGGTTTCGCTCAATATTTTAGAGTATAACGCATGTTAGGTCTAGGTCAGGCCTGGGATTTTCACTCATCAGACTCATACCTTCGCATTCTTCACATACTTGTTGAACGGATCCTGGGTTTTTTCTGGTTTGGATCACGTAGTAATGTGGGTCCACACTGAAACAACCGATTAAACCTGGTCTTGATAAATATTTTAGAGGGTAACGCATGTTAGGTCTGGGATAGGTCTGGGATTTGCCCTCATCAGACTCATACTTTCGCACACTTCACATGCTCGTTGAAAAGATCCTGGGTTATTTTCTGGTTTGGATCACATAGTAATGTGGTACCACACTGAAACAGTCGATTAAACCAGGCTTCGATCAATATTTTAGAGGATAACGCAAGTTAGGTCTGGCATAGGTCTGGGATTTGCCCTCATCAGGCTCATACTTTCGCGTTTTTCACATACTCGTTGAACGGATCCTGGGTTTTTTCTGGTTTGGATCAGGTAGTAATGTGAGTCCACACTGAAACAATCAATTAAACCTGGTTTTGATAAATATTTTAGAGGATAACGCATGTTAGGACTGGGATAGGTCTGGGATTTGCCCTCATCAGGCTCATACTTTCGCACACTTCACATACTCGTTGAACAGATCCTGCGTTATTTTCTGGTTTGGATCACATAGTAATGTGGTACCACACTGAAACAGTCGATTAAACCAGGTTTCGATCAATATTTTTGAGGATAACGCATGTTAGGTCTAGGTTAGGCCTGGGATTTTCACTCATCAGAC
Organism: Colletes latitarsis; assembly: GCF_051014445.1. Classification (NCBI taxonomy): domain Eukaryota; kingdom Metazoa; phylum Arthropoda; class Insecta; order Hymenoptera; family Colletidae; genus Colletes; species Colletes latitarsis. Next base: position 1,484,688 of record NC_135142.1, read on the forward strand.
TCATACTTTCGCATTCTTCACATACTTGTTGAACGGATCCTGGGTTTTTTCTGGTTTGGATCGGGTAGTTATGTGGGTCCACACTGAAACAATCAATTAAACCTGGTCTTGATAAATATTTTAGAGGATAACGCATGTTAGGTCTGGGATAGGTCTGGGATTTGCCCTCATCAGACTCATACTTTCGCACACTTCACATGCTCGTTGAAAAGATCCTGGGTTATTTTCTGGATTGCATCACGTAGTAATGAAGTACAACACTGAAACAGTCAATTAAACCTGGTTTCCATCAATATTTTAGAGGACAACGCAAGTTAGGTCTGGGATAGGTCTGGGATTTGCCCTCGTCGGGCTCATACTTTCGCGTTTTTCACATACGTGTTGAACAGATCCTGGGTTTTTTCTGGTTTGGATCCCATAGTAGTGTGGTACCACACTGAAACAGTCCATTAAACCTGGGTTCGCTCAATATTTTAGAGCATAACGCATGTTAGGCCTAGGTTAGGACTGGGATTTGCTCTCATCAGGCTCGTTCTTTCGCATATTTCTCATACTTGATGGCTAGATCCTGGGCTTTTTCTGGATTGCATCACGTAGTAATGAGGTACAACACTGAAACAGTCAATTAAACCTGGTTTCCATCAATATCTTAGAGGACAACGCAAGTTAGGTCTGGGATAGGTCTGGGATTTGCCCTCATCAAGCTCATACTTTCGCGTTTTTCACATACTTGTTGAACAGATCCTGGGTTTTCTCTGGTTTGGATTACGTAGTAGTGTGGTACCACACTGAAACAGTCGATTAAACCAGGTTTCGACGAATATTTTTGAGGATAACGCATGTTAGGTCTAGGTTAGGCCTGGGATTTTCACTCATCAGACTCATACTTTCGCATTCTTCTCATACTTGTTGAACTGATCCTGGGTTTTTTCTGGTTTGGATCACGTAGTAATGTGGTACCACACTGAAACAGACGATTAAACCTGGTTTCGATCAATATCTTAGAGGATAACGAAAGTTAAGTCTGGGATTGCTCTGGGATTTGACCTCATCAGGCTCATACTTTCGCGTTTTTCACATACTTGTTGAACAGATCCTGGGTTTTTTCTGGTGTGGATCACGTAGTAATGTGGTACCACACTGAAACGGTCAATTAAACCTGGGTTCGATCAATATTTTAGTGGATAACGCAAGTTAGGTCTGGGATTGGTCTGGGATTTGCCCTCATCAGGCTCATACTTTCGCGTTTTTCACATACTTGTTGAACAGATCCTGGGTATTTTCTGGTTTGGGTCACGTAGTAGTGTGATACCACACTGAAACAGTCGATTAAACCTGGTTTCGATCAATATTATAGAGGTTAACGCATCTTAGGTCTGGGTTAGCTCTAAGATATGCCCTCATCAGGCTCACAGTTTCGAGTTTTTCACATACTTGTTGAACAGATCCTGGGTTTTTTCTGGTTTGGATCACGAAGTAGTGTGGTACCACACTGAAACAGTCCATTATACCTGGTTTGGATCAATTGTTTAGAGGATAACGCATGGTAGGTCTAGGTTAGGTCTGGGATTTGCTCTCATCAGGCACATTCTTTCGCATATTTCTCATACTTGATGGCTAGATCCTGGGCTTTTTCTGGATTGCATCACGTAGTAATAAAGTACAACACTGAAACAGTCAATTAAACCTGGTTTCCATCAATATCTTAGAGGACAACGCAAGTTAGGTCTGGCATAGGTCTGGGATTCGCCCTCATCAGGCTCATACTTTCGCGTTTTACACATATTTGTTGAACAGATCCTGGGTTTTTTCTGGTTTGTATCACGTAGTAATGAAGTACAACACTGAAACAGTCAATTAAACCTGGTTTCCATCAATATCTTAGAGGACAACGCAAGTTAGGTCTGGCATAGGTCTGGGTTTCGCCCTCATCAGGCTCATACTTTCGCGTTTTTCACATACTTGTTGAACAGATCCTGGGTTTTTTCTGGTTTGTATCACGTAGTAGTGTGGTACCACACTGGAACAGTCCATTGAACCTGGCTTGGATCAATATTTTAGAGGATAACGCATGTTAGGTCTAGGTTAGCCCTGGGATTTTCACTCATCAGACTCATACTTTCGCATTCTTCACATACTTGCTGAACTGATCCTGGGTTTTTTCTGGTTTGGGTCACGTAGTAATGTGGTACCACACTGAAACAGTCGATTAAACCTGGTTTCGATCAATATCTTAGAGGATAACGCAAGTTAAGTCTGGGATTGGTCTGGGATTTGACCTCATCAGACTCATACTTTCGCACACCTCACATACTCGTTGAACAGATCCTGGGTTATTTTCTGGTTTGGATCACTTAGTAATGTGGTACCACACTGAAACAGTCGATTAAACCAGGTTTCGATCAATATTTTAGTAGATAACGCATGTTAGGTCTAGGTTAGGCCTGGGATTTTCACTCATCAGACTCTTACTTTCGCATTCTTCACATACTTGTTGAACGGATCCTGGGTTTTTTCTGGCTTGGATCACGTAGTAGTGTGGTACCACACTGAAACATTCCATTAAACCTGGTTTGGATCAATATTTTAGAGGATAACGCATGTTAGGTCTAGGTTAGGTCTGGGATTTTCGCTCATGAGACTCATACTTTCGCATACTTCACATACTTGTTGAACGGATCCTGGGTTTTTTCTGGTTTGTATCACGTAGTAGTGTGGTACCACACTGAAACAGTCCATTAAACCTGGTTTGGATCAATTGTTTAGAGGATAACGCATGTTAGGTCTAGGTTAGCCCTGGGATTTTCACTCATCAGACTCATACTTTCGCATTCTACTCATACTTGTTGAACTGATCCTGGGTTTTTTCTGGTTTGGAGCACGTAGTAATGTGGTACCACACTGAAACAGTCAATTAAACCTGGTTTCGATCAATATTTTAGTGGATAACGCAAGTTTGGTCTGGCATAGGTCTGGGATTCGCCGTCATCAGGCTCATACTTTCGCGTTTTTCACATACTTGTTGAACAGATCCTGGGTTTTTTCTGGTTTGTATCACGTAGTAATGTGGTACCACACTGAAACATTCAATTAAACCTGGTTTCGATCAATATTTTAGAGGATAACGCAAGTTAGGTCTGGGATAGGTCCGGGATTTGCCCTCATCAGGCTCATACTTTCGCGTTTTTCACATACTTGTTGAACAGATCCTGGGTTTTTTCTGGTTTGGGTCACGTAGTAGTGTGATACTACACTGAAACATTCAGTTAAACCTGGTCTTGATAAACATTTTAGTGGATAACGCATGTTAGGTCTGGGTTAGGTCTAGGATTTGCCCTCATCAGGCTCATTCTTTCGCATATTTCTCATACTTGATGGCTAGATCCTGGGCTTTTTCTGGATTGCATCACGTAGTAATGAAGTACAACACTGAAACAGTCAATTAAACCTGGTTTCGATCAATATTTTAGAGAATAATTCATGTTAGGTCTAGGTTAGGCCTGGGATTTGCTCTCATCAGGCTCGTTCTTTCGCATATTTCTCATACTTGATGGCTAGATCCTGGGCTATTTCTGGATTGCATCACGTAGTAATGAGGTACAACACTGAAACAGTCAATTAAACCTGGTTTCCATCAATATCTTAGAGGACAACGCAAGTTAGGTCTGGGATAGGTCTGGGATTTGCCCTCATCAGGCTCATACTTTCGCGTTTTTCACATACTTGTTGAACAGATCCTGGGTTTTCTCTGGTTTGGATCACGTAGTAGTGTGGTACCACACTGAAACAGTCCATTAAACCTGGTTTGGATCAATATTTTAGAGGATAACGCATGTTAGGTCTAGGTTACGTCTGGGATTTTCACTCTTCAGACTCATACTTTCGCACACTTCACATACTCGTTGAACAGATCCTGGGTTATTTTCTGGCTTAGATCACATAGTAATGTGTTACCACACTGAAACAGTCGATTAAACCAGGTTTCGATGAATATTTTTGAGGATAACGCATGTTAGGTCTAGGTTAGGCCTGGGATTTTCACTCATCAGACTCATACTTTCGCATTCTTCACATACGTGTTGAACGGATCCTGGGTTTTTTCTGGTTTGGATCACGTTGTAGTGTGGGACCACACTGAAACAATCAATTAAACCTGGTCTTGATAAATATTTTAGAGGATAACGCATGTTAGGTTTGGGTTAGGACTAGGATTTGCCGTCAGCAGGCTCATACTTTCGCATATCTCTCATACTTCATGGCCAGATCCTGGGCTGTTTCTGGATTGTATCACGTAGTAATGTGGTACCACGCTGAAACAGTCAGTTAAACCTGGCTTCGATCAGTATTTTAGAGGATAACGCAAGTTAGGTCTGGCATAGGTCTGGGATTCGCCCTCATCAGGCTCATACTTTCGCGTTTTTCACATACTTGTTGAACAGATCCTGGGTTTTTTCTGGTTTGTATCACGCAGTAGTGTGGTACCACACTGAAACAGTCCATTAAACCTGGTTTGGATGAATATTTTAGAGGATGACGCATGTAAGGTCTAGGTTAGCCCTGGGATTTTCACTCATCAGACTCATACTTTCGCATTCTTCTCATACTTGTTGAACTGATCCTGGGTTTTTTCTGGTTTGGATCACGTAGTAATGTGGTACCACACTGAAACAGACGATTAAACCTGGTTTCGATCAATATCTTAGAGGATAACGAAAGTTAAGTCTGGGATTGGTCTGGGATTTGACCTCATCAGGCTCATACTTTCGCGTTTTTCACATACTTGTTGAACAGATCCTGGGTTTTTTCTGGTTTGGATCACGTAGTAATGTGGTACCACACTGAAACAGTCAATGGAGCCTGGTTTCAATCAATATTTTAGACGACAACGCAAGTTAGGTCTAGGTAAGGCCTGAGATTTTCACTGATCGGACTCATACTTTCGCATTTTTCACATACTTGTTGAACGGATCCTGGGTTTTTTCTGGTTTGGATCACGTAGTAATGTGGTACCACACTGAAACGGTCAATTAAACCTGGTTTCGATCAATATTTTAGTGGATAACGCAAGTTAGGTCTGGGATAGGTCTGGGATTTGCCCTCATCAGGCTCATACTTTCGCGTTTGTCACATACTTGTTCAACAGATCCTGGGTTTTTTCTGGTTTGGGTCACGTAGTAGTGTGATACCACACTGAAACAGTCGATTAAACCTGGTTTCGATCAATATTTTAGAGGTTAACGCATCTTAGGTCTGGGTTAGCTCTAAGATATGCCCTCATCAGGCTCACAGTTTCGAGTTTTTCACATACTTGTTGAACAGATCCTGGGTTTTTTCTGGTTTGGATCACGAAGTAGTGTGGTACCACACTGAAACAGTCCATTAAACCTGGTTTCGCTCAATATTTTAGAGGATAACGCAAGTTAGGTCTAGGTAAGGCCTTAGATTTTCGCTGATCAGACACATACTTTCGCCTTCTTCACATACTTGTTGAACGGATCCTGGGTTTTTTCTGGTTTGGAACACGTAGTAATGTGGTACCACACTGAAACATTCAATTAAACCTGGTCTTGATAAATATTTTAGAGAATAACGCATGTTAGGTCTGGGTTAGGTCCAGGATTTGCCCTCATCAGGCTCATACTTTCGCATATTTCTCATACTTCATGGCTAGATCCTGGGCTATTTCTGGATTGGATCACGTAGCAAAGTGGTACCACACTGAAACATTCAATGAAACCTGGTCTGGATAAAAATTTTAGAGGATAACGCATGTTAGGTCAAGGTTAGTTCTAAGATTTGCCCTCATCAGGCTCACAGTTTCGCGTTTTTCACATACTTGTCGAACAGATCCTGGGTTTTTTCTGGTTTGGATCACGTAGTAATGTGGTACCACACTGAAACATTCAATTAAACCTGGTCTTGATAAAGATTTTAGAGGATAACGCATGTTAGGTCTGGGATAGGTCTGGGATTTGCCCTCATCAGACTCATACTTTCGCATATTTCTCATACTTCATGGCTAGATCCTGGGCTGTTTCTGCATTGTATCACGTAGTAATGTGGTACCACGCTGAAACAGTCAATTAAACCTGGTTTCGCTCAATATTTTAGAGGACAACGCATGTTAGGTCTAGGTCAGTCCTGGGATTTTCACTCATCAGACTCATACTTTCGCATTCTTCACATACTTGCTGAACGGATCCTGGGTTTTTTCTGGTTTGAATCACGTAGTAATGTGGGTCCACACTGAAACAATCAATTAAACCTGGTCTTGATAAATATTTTAGAGGATAACGCATGTTAGGTCTGGGATAGGTCTGGGATTTGCCCTCATCAGACTCATACTTTCGCTCACTTCACATACTCGTTGAACAGATCCTGCGTTATTTTCTGGTCTGGATCACGTAGTAAAGTGGTACCACACTGAAACGTTCAATGAAACCAGGCCTGGATAAATATTTTAGAGGACAACGCATCTTAGGTCTGGGTTAGGTCTAAGATTTGCCCTCATCGGGCTCACAGTTTCGCGATTTTCACATATTTGTTGAACAGATCCTGGGTTTTTTCTGGTTTGGATCACGAAGTAGTGTGGTACCACACTGAAACAGTCAATTAAACCTGGTTTCGATCAATATTTTGGAGGATAACGCAAGTTAGGTCTGGGATAGGTCTGGGATTTGCTCTCATCAGGCTCATTCTTTCGCATATTTCTCATACTTGATGGCTATATCCTGGGCTTTTTCTGGATTGCATCACGTAGTAACGTAGTACCTCACTGAAACAGTCAATGAAACCTGGTTTCCATCAATATTTTAGAGGACAACGCAAGTTAGGTCTAGGTAAGGCCTGAGATTTTCACTGATCAGACTCATACATTCGCATTCTTCACATACTTGTTGAACGGATCCTGGGTTTTTTCTGGTTTGGATCACGTAGTAATGTGGTACCACACTGAAACATTCAATAAAACCTGGTCTTGATAAATATTTTAGAGGATAACGCATGTTAGGTCTGGGGTACGTCTAGGATTTGCCCTCGTCAGGCTCATACTTTCGCATATTTCTCATACTTCATGGCTAGATCCTGGGCTGTTTCTGCATTGTATCACGTAGTAATGTGCTACCACGCTGAAACAGTCAATTAAACCTGGTTTCGATCAATATTTTAGAGGATAACGCAAGTTAGGTCTGGGATAGGTCTAGGATTTGCCCACATCAGGCTCTTACTATCGCATATTTCTCATACTTCATGGCTAGATCCTGGGCTATTTCTGGATTGGATCACGTAGTATAGTGGTACCAAACTGAAACACTCAATGAAACCTGGTCTGGATAAATATTTTAGAGGATAACGCATCTTAGGTCTGGGATTGGTCTGGAATTTGACCTCATCAGACTCATACTTTCGCACACTTCACATACTTGTTGAACAGATCCTGGATTTTTTCTGGTTTGGATCCCGTAGTAGTGTGGTACCACACTGAAACAGTCAATTAAAGCTGGTTTCCATCAATATTTTAGAGGACAACGCAAGTTAGGTCTGGGATAGGTCTGGGATTTGCCCTCATCAGGCTCATACCTTCGCGTTTTTCACATACTAGTTGAACGGATCCTGGGTTTTTTCTGGTTTGGATCACGTAGTTATGTGGGTCCACACTGAAACAATCAATTAAACCTGGTCTTGATAAATATTTTAGAGGATAACGCGTGTTAGCTCTGGGATAGGTCTGGGATTTGCCCTCATCAGACTCATACTTTCGCACACTTCACATACTCGTTGAACAGATCCTGGGTTATTTTCTGGTTTGGATCACATAGTAATGTGGTACCACACTGAAACAGTCGATTAAACCAGGTTTGGATCAATATTTGTGAGGATAACGCATGTTAGGTCTAGGTTAGGCCTGGGATTTTCACTCATCAGACTCATACTTTCGCATTCTTCACATACTTGTTGAACGGACCCCGGGTTTTTTCTGGTTTGAATCACGTAGTAATGTGGGTCCACACTGAAACAATCAATTAAACCTGGTCTTGATAAATATTTTAGAGGATAACGCATGTTAGGTCTGGGATAGGTCTGGGATTTGCCCTCATCGGACTCATACTTTCGCACACTTCACATACTCGTTGAACAGATCCTGGGTTATTTTCTGGTTTGGATCACATAGTAATGTGGTACCACGCTGAAACAGTCAATTAAACCTGGTTTCGATCAATATTTTAGAGGATCACGCATGTTAGGTCTGGTATAGGTCTGGGATTCGCCCTCATCAGGCTCATACTTTCGCGTTTTTCACATACTTGTTGAACAGATCCTGGGTTTTTTCTAGCTTGTATCACGTAGTAGTGTGGTACCACACTGAAACAGTCCATTAAACCTGGTTTGGATGAATATTTTAGTGGATAACGCATGTAAGGTCTATGTTAGCCCTGGGATTTCCACTCATCAGACTCATACTTTCGCATTCTTCTCATACTTGTTGAACAGATCCTGGGTTTTTTCTGGTTTGGATCACGTAGTAATGTGGTACCACACTGAAACAGACGATTAAACCTGGTTTCGATCAATATCTTAGAGGATAACGCAGGTTAAGTCTGGGATTGGTCTGGGATTTGACCTCATCAGACTCATACTTTCGCACACTTCACATACTCGTTGAACAGATCCTGGGTTATTTTATGGTTTGGATCACATAGTAATGTGGTACCACACTGAAACAGTCGATTAAACCAGGTTTCGATCAATATTTTAGAGGATAACGCATGTTAGGTCTAGGTTAGGCATGGGATTTTCACTCATCAGACTCATACTTTCGCATTCTTCACATACTTGTTGAACGGATCCTGGGTTTTTTCTGGATTGGATCACGTAGTAATGTGGGACCACACTGAAACAGTCAATTAAACCTGGTTTCGATCAATATCATAGAGGACAACGCAAGTTAGGTCTAGGTTAGGCCTGGGATTTGCCCTCATCAGGGTCATACTTTCGCAGTTTTAACATACATGTTGACCTGATCGAGGGTTTTTTCTGCTTTGGATCACGTAATAAAGTGGTACCACACTGAAACAGTCGATTAAACCAGGTTTCGATCAATATTTTTGAGGATAACGCATGTTAGGTCTAGGTTAGGCCTGGGATTTTCACTCATCAGGCTCATACTTTCGCGTTTTTCACATACTTGTTGAACAGATCCTGGGTTTTTTCTGGTTTGTATCACGTAGTAGTGTGGTACCACACTGAAACAGTCAATTAAACCTGGTTTGGATGAATATTTTAGAGGATAACGCATGTAAGGTCTATGTTAGCCCTGGGATTTCCACTCATCAGACTCATACTTTCGCATTCTTCACATACTTGTTGAACGGATCCTGGGTTTTTTCTGGTTTGGATCACGTAGTAATGTGGGTCCACTCTGAAACAATCAATTAAACCTGGTCTTGATAAATATTTTAGAGGATAACGCATGTTAGGTCTGGGATAGGTCTGGGATTTGTCCTCATCAGACTCATACTTTCGCACACTTCACATACTCGTTGAACAGATCCTGGGTTATTTTCTGGTTTGGATCACATAGTAATGTGGTACCACACTGAAACTGTCGATTAAACCAGGTTTCGATCAATATTTTAGAGGATAACGCATGTTAGGTCTAGGTTAGGCCTGGGATTTTCACTCATCAGACTCATACTTTCGCATTCTTCACATACTTGTTGAACGGATCCTGGGTTTTTTCTGGATTGGATCACGTAGTAATGTGGGACCACACTGAAACAGTCAATTAAACCTGGTTTCGATCAATATTTTAGAGAATAATTCATGTTAGGTCTAGGTTAGGTCTGGGATTTGCTCTCATCAGGCTCGTTCTTTCGCATATTTCTCACACTTGATGGCTAGATCCTGGGCTTTTTCTGGATTGCATCACGTAGTAATGAAGTACAACACTGAAACAGTCAATTAAACCTGGTTTCCATCAATATCTTAGAGGACAACGCAAGTTAGGTCTGGGATAGGTCTGGGATTTGACCTCATCAGACTCATACTTTCGCACACTTCACATACTCGTTGAACAGATCCTGGGTTATTTTCTGGTTTGGATCACATTGTAATGTGGTACCACACTGAAACAGTCGATTAAACCTGGTTTCGATCAATATTTTAGAGAATAATTCATGTTGGGCGAGGTTAGGTCTGGGATTTGCTCTCATCAGGCTCATTCTTTCGCATATTTCTCATTCTTGATGGCTAGATCCTGGGCTGTTTCTGGATTGTATGACGTAGTAATGTGGTACCACGCTGAAACAGCGAATTAAACCTGGTTTCGATCAATATTATTGAGGATAACGCATGATAGGTCTGGGTTAGGTCTAGGATTTGCCCTCATCAGGCTCATACTTTCGCATATTTCTCATACTTCATGGCTGGATCCTGGGCTATTTCTGGATTGGATCACGTAGTAATGTGGTACCACACTGAAACAGTCAATTAAACCTGGTTTCGATTAATATTTTAGAGGATAACGCAAGTTAGGTCTGGCATAGGTCTGGGATTCGCCCTCATCAGGCTCATACTTTCGCGTTTTTCACATACTTGTTGAACAGATCCTGGGCTTTTTCTGGATTGCATCACGTAGTAATGAAGTATAACACTGAAACAGTCAATTAAACCTGGTTTCCATCAATATTTTAGAGGACAACGCAAGTTAGGTCTAGGTTAGGCCTGGGATTTGCCCTCATCAGGATCATACTTTCGCAGTTTTAACATACATGTTCACCTGATCGAGGGTTTTTTCTGCTTTGGATCACGTAGTAAAGTGGTACCACACTGAAACAGTCAATTTAACCTGGTTTCGATCAATATTTTACAGAATAATTCATGTTAGGTCTAGGTTAGGTCTGGGATTTGCTCTCATCTGGCTCATTCCTTCGCATATTACTCATACTTGATGGCTAGATCCTGGGCTTTTTCTGGATTGCATCACGTAGTAATGAAGTACAACACTGAAACAGTCAATTAAACCTGGTTTCCATCAATATTTTAGAGGTCAACGCAAGTTAGACCTAGGTTAGGCCTGGGATTTTCACTCATCAGACTCATACTTTCGCATTCTTCACATACTCGTTGAACGGATCCTGGGTTTTTACTGGTTTGGATCACGTAGTAATGTGGTACCACACTGAAACATTCAATTAAACCTGGTTTCCAACAATATTTTAGAGGACAACGCTAGTTAGGGCTGGGTTAGGCCCGGGATTTGCCCTCATCAGACTTATGTTTTCGCATACTTCACATACTTGTTGAACAGATCCTGGGTTTTGTTCTGGTTTGGATCACGTAGTAGTGTGGTACCACACTGAAACAGTCGATTAAACCTGGTTTCGATCAATATGTTTGAGCATAATGCATGTTAGGTCCAGGTTAGGTTTGGGATTTGCTCTCATCAGGCTCGTACTTTCGCATATTTCTCATACTTGATGGCTAGATCCTGGGCTTTTTCTAGATTGGATCACGTAGTAATGTGGTACCACACGGAAACAGACCATTAAACCTGCTTTCGATCAATATTTTAGAAGATAACGCATGTTAGGTCTAGGTTAGGCCTGGGATATGCCCTCATCAGACACATACTTTCGCATTCTTCACGTACTTGTTGAACAGCTCCTGGGTTTTTTTCTGGTTTGGATCACGCAGTAGTGTGGTACCGCACTGAAACAGTCAATTAAACCTGGTTTCGATCAATATTTTAGAGGATAACGCAAGCTAGGTCTAGGGTAGGTCTGGGATTTGCTCTCATCAGGCTCATTCTTTCGCATATTTCTCATACTTGATGGCTAGATCCTGGGCTATTTCTGGATTGGATCACGTAGTAATGTAGTACAACACTGAAACAGACAATTAAACCTGGTTTCCATCAATATTTTAGAGGATTACGCGAGTTATGTCTGGGATAGGTCTGGGGATTTGCCCTCATCAGGCTTATACTTTCGCGTTTTTCACATACTTGTTGAACAGATCCTGGGTTTTTTCTGGTTTGTATCACGTAGTAGCGTGGTACCACACTGAAACAGTCCATTAAACCAGGTTTCGATCAATATTTTTGAGGATAACGCATGTTAGGTCTAGGTCAGGCCTGGGATTTTCACTCATCAGACTCATACTTTCGCATTCTTTACATACTTGTTGAACGGATACTGGGTTTTTTCTGGTTTGGATCACGTAGTAATGTGGGTCCACACTGAAACAATCAATTAAACCTGGTCTTGATAACTATTTTAGAGGGTAACGCATGTTAGGTCTGGGATAGGTATGGGATTTGCCCTCATCAGACTCATACTTTCGCACACTTCACATACTCGTTGAACAGATCCTGGGTTATTTTCTGGTTTGGATCACATAGTAATGTGGTACCACACTGAAACAGTCGATTAAACCTGCTTTCGATCAATATTTTAGAAGATAACGCATGTTAGGTCTAGATTAGGCCTGGGATATGCCCTCATCAGACACATACTTTCGCATTCTTCACGTACTTGTTGAACAGCTCCTGGGTTTTTTTCTGGTTTGGATCACGTAGTAGTGTGGTACCGCACTGAAACAGTCAATTAAACCTGGTTTCGATCAATATTTTAGAGGATAACGCAAGTTAGGTCTGGGATAGGTCTGGGATTTGCCCTCATCAGACTCATACTTTCGCATATTTCTAATACTTCATGGCTAGATCCTAGGCTATTTCTGGATTAGATCACGTAGTAATGTGGTACCACAATGGAACAGCGCATTAAACCTGGTTTCGATCAATATTATTGAGGATAACGCATGATAGGTCTGGGTTAGGTCTAGGATTTGCCCTCATCAGGCTCATACTTTCGCATATTTCTCATACTTCATGGCTAGATCCTGGGCTATTTCTGGATTGGATCACGTAGTAATGAGGTACCACACTGAAGCAGTCAATTAAACCTGGTTTCGATCAATATTTTAGAGGATAACGCAAGTTAGGTCTAGGGTAGGTCTGGGATTTGCTCTCATCAGGCTCATTCTTTCGCATATTTCTCATACTTGAAGGCTAGATCCTGGGCTATTTCTGGATTGGATCACGTAGTAATGTAGTACAACACTGAAACAGACAATTAAACCTGGTTTCCATCAATATTTTAGAGGATTACGCGAGTTATGTCTGGGATAGGTCTGGGGATTTGCCCTCATCAGGCTTATACTTTCGCGTTTTTCACATACTTGTTGAACAGATCCTGGGTTTTTTCTGGTTTGTATCACGTAGTAGCGTGGTACCACACTGAAACAGTCCATTAAACCAGGTTTCGATCAATATTTTTGAGGATGACGCATGTTAGTCTAGGTCAGGCCTGGGATTTTCACTCATCAGACTCATACTTTCACATTCTTTACATACTTGTTGAACGGATACTGGGTTTTTTCTGGTTTGGATCACGTAGTAATGTGGGTCCACACTGAAACAATCAATTAAACCTGGTCTTGATAAATGTTTTAGAGGATAACGCATGTTAGGTCTGGGATAGGTATGGGATTTGCCCTCATCAGACTCATACTTTCGCACACTTCACATACTCGTTGAACAGATCCTGGGTTATTTTCTGGTTTGGATCACATCGTAATGTGGTACCACACTGAAACAGTCGATTAAACCAGGTTTCGATCAATATTTTTGAGGATAACGCACGTTAGGTATAGGTTAGGCCTGGGATTTTCACTCATCAGACTCATACTTTCGCATTCTTCACATACTTGTTGAACGGATCCTGCGTTTTTACTGGATTGGTTCACGTAGTAATGTGGTACCACACTGAAACATTCAATTAAACCTGGTCTTGATAAATATTTTAGTGGATAACGCATGTTAGGTCTGGGTTAGGTCTAGGATTTGCCCTCATCAGGCTCATACTTTCGCGTTTTTCACATATTTGTTGAACAGATCTCGGTTTTTTCTGGTTTGGATCACGTAGTAATGTGTTACCACACTGAAACAATCCATTAAACCTGGTTTCGATGAATATTTTAGAGGATAACGCATGTTAGGTCTAGGTTAGGCCTGCGATTTGCCCTCATCAGGGTCATACTTTCGCAGTTTTAACATACATGTTGACCCGATCGAGGGTTTTTTCTGCTTTGGATCACGTAGTAAAGTGGTACCACACTGAAACAGTCCATTAAACCTGGTTTCGATCAATATTTTAGAGGATAACGCAAGTTAGGTCTGGGATAGGTCTGGGATTCGCCCTCATCAGGCTCATACTTTCGCGTTTTTCACATTCTTCTTGAACAGATCCTGGGTTTTTTCTGGTTAGGATCACATAGTAATGTGGTACCACACTGAAACAGTCCATTAAACCTGGTTTCGATCAATATTTTTGAGGATAACGCATGTTAGGTCTAGGTTAGGCCTGGGATTTTCACTCATCAGACTCATACTTTCACATTCTTCACATACTTGTTGAACGGATCCAGTGTTTTTACTGGTTTGGATCACGTAGTAATGTGGTACCACACTGAAACATACAATTAAACCTGGTCTTGATAAATATTTTAGAGGATAACGCATGTTAGGTCAGGGTAAGGTCTAGGATTTGCCCCCATCAGGCTCATACTTTCGCATATTTCTAAAACTTCATGGCTAGATCCTGGGCTCTTTCTGGATTGGATCACGTAGTAATGTGGTACCACACTGAAACAGTCCATTAAACCTGGTTTCGATCAATATTTTTGAGGATAACACATGTTAGGTCTAGGTTAGGACTGGGATTTGCTCTCATCAGTCTCATACTTTCGCATTCTTCACATACTTCTTGAACAGATCCCGGGTTTTCTCTGGTTTCGATCTCGTAGTAATGTGGTACCACACTGAAGCATCCCAATAAACCTGGTTTCGATTTTTATTTTAGAGGATAACACATGTTAGGTCTAGGTTATGTCTGGGATTTGCCCTCATCAGGCTCATACTTTCGCATATTTCTCATAATTCATGCCTAGATCCTGGGCTATTTCTGGATTGCATCACATAGTGATGTAGTACCACACTGAAACAGTCAATTAAACCTGGTTTCCATCACTATTTTAGAGGACAACTCAAGTTAGGTCTGGGATAGTCTCATCAGGGTCATGCTTTCGCATATTTCTCATACTTGATGGCCAGATTCTGGGCCTTTTCTGGTTTGGATCACGCAGTAGTGTGGTACCACACTGAAACATTCAATTAAACCTGGTCTTGATAAATATTTTAGAGGATAACGCATGTTATGTCTAGGTTAGGCCTGGGATTTGCCCTCATCAGGGTCATACTTTCGCAGTTTTAACATACATGTTAACCTAATCGAGGGTTTTTTCTGCTATGGATCACGTAGTAAAGTGCTACCACACTGAGACAGTCCATTAAACCTGGTTTCGATCAATATTTTAGAGAATAATTCATGTTAGGTCTAGGTTAGGTCTGGGATTTTCTCTCATCAGGCTCATTCTTTCGCATATTTCTCATACTTGATAGGCAGATTCTGGGCTTTTTCTGGTTTGGATCACGTAGTAATGTGGTACCACACGGAAACAGACCATTAAACCTGCTTTCGATCAATATTTTAGAAGATAACGCATGTTAGGTCTAGGTTAGGCCTGGGATATGCCCTCATCAGACACATACTTTCGCATTTTTCACGTACTTGTTGAACAGCTCCTGGGTTTTGTTCCGGTTTCGATCACGTAGTAGTGTGGTACCACACAGAAACAGTTGATTAAACCTGGTTTCGATCAATATGTTTGAACATAACGCATGTTAGGTCTAGGTTAGGTCTGGGATTTGCTCTCATCAGGCTCGTACTTTCGCATATTTCTCATACTTGATGGCTAGATCCTGGGCTTTTTCTAGATTGGATCACGTAGTAATGTAGTACCACACTGAAAGAGTCGATTAACCTTGGTTTCGATCAATATTTTAGAGGATAACGCATGTTAGGTCTAGGTTAGGCCTGGGATATGCCCTCATCAGGGTCATACTTTCGCAGTTTTAACATACATGTTGACCTCATCGAGGGTTTTTTCTGCCTTGGATCACGTAGTAAAGTGGTGCCACACTAAAACTGTCAATTAAACCTGGTATCGACCAATATTTTAGAGGATAACGCTAGTTATGTCTGGGATAGGTCTGGGGATTTGCCCTCATCAGGCTCATACTTTCGCGTTTTTCACATTCTAGTTGAACATATCCTGGGTTCTTTCTGGTTTGGATCACCTAGTAATGTGGTACCACACTGAGACAGTCCATTAAACCTGGTTTCGATCAATATTTTAGAGAATAATTCATGTTAGGTCTAGGTTAGGTCTGGGATTTTCTCTCATCAGGCTCATTCTTTCGCATATTTCTCATACTTGATGGGTAGATTCTGGGCTTTTTCTGGTTTGGATCACGTAGTAATGTGGTACCACACGGAAACAGACCATTAAACCTGGTTTCCATCAATATTTTAGAGGATTACGCGAGTTATGTCTGGGATAGGTCTGGGGATTTGCCCTCATCAGGCTTATACTTTCGCGTTTTTCACATTCTTCTTGAACAGATCCTGGGTTTTATCTGGTTTGGATCACCTAGTAATGTGGTACCACACTGAGACAGTCAATTAAACCTGGTTTCGATCAATATGTTAGAGAATAATTCATGTTAGGTCTAGGGTATGGCTGGGATTAGCCCTCATCAGGCTTATACTTTCGCGTTTTTCACATACTTGTTGAACAGATCCTGCGTTTTTTCTGGTTTGGATCACGTAGTAATGCGGTACCACACTGAAACATTCCATTAAACCTGGTTTCGATCAATATGTTAGAGAATAATTCATGTTAGGTCTAGGGTAGGTCTGGGATTTGCTCTCATCAGGCTCATTCTTTCGCATATTTCTCATACTTGATGGCTAGATCCTGGGCTATTTCTGGATAGGATCACGTAGTAATGTAGTACATCACTGAAACAGACAATTAAACCTGGTTTCCATCAATATTTTAGAGGATTACGCGAGTTATGTCTGGGATAGGTCTGGGGATTTGCCCTCATCAGGCTTATACTTTCGCGTTTTTCACATTCTTCTTGAACAGATCCTGGGTTTTATCTGGTTTGGATCACCTAGTAATGTGGTACCACACTGAGACAGTCCATTAAACCTGGTTTCGATCAATATTTTAGAGAATAATTCATGTTGGGTCTAGGTTAGGTAAGGGATTTGGTCTCATCAGGCTCGTACTTTCGCATATTTCTCATACTTGATGGGCAGATTCTGGGCTTTTTCTGGTTTGGATAACGTAGTAATGTGGTACCACACGGAAACAGTCCATTAAACCTGGTTTCGATCAATATTTTAGAAGATAACGCATGTTAGGTCTAGGTTAGGCCTGGGATTTGCCCTCATCAGACACATACTTTCGCATTCTTCACATACTTGTTGAACAGATCCTGGGTTTTTTTCTGGGTTTGGATCACGTAGTTATGTGGCACCACACTGAAACAGTCCATTAAACCTGGTTTCGACCAATATTTTAGAGGATAACGCATGTTAGGTCTGGGATAGGTCTGGGATTTGCCCTCATCAGGGTCATACTTTCGCATTTTTCACATACATGTTGAACAGATCCTGGGTTTTTTCTGGTTTGGATCACGGAGTAATGTGGTACTACACTGAAACAGTCCACAAAACCTGGTTTCGATCAATATTTTAGGGGATAACTCATGCTAGGTCTAGGTTAGGCCTGGGATTTGCCCCCATCAGACCCATACTTTCGCATATTTCTCATACTTCATGGCTAGATCCTGGGCTATTAATGGATTGGATCACGTAGTAATGTGGCACCACACTGAAACAGTCAATTAAACCTGGTTTCGATCAATATTTTAGCGGATAACGCAAGTTATGTCTAGGATAGGGCTGGGATATGCCCTCATCAGGCTCATACTTTGGCGTTTTTCACATACTTGTTGAACAGATCCTGGGTTTTTTCTGATTCGGATCACGTAGTAATGTGGTACCACACTGAAACAGTCCATTAAACCTGGTTTCGATGAATATTTTAGAGGATAACGCATGTTAGGTCTAGGTTAGGCCTGCGATTTGCCCTCATCAGGGTCATTCTTTCGCAGTTTTAACATACATGTTGACCTGATCGAGGGTTTTTTCTGCTTTGGATCACGTAGTAAAGTGGTACCACACTGAAACAGTCCATTAAACCCGGTTTCGATCACTATTTTAGAGGATAACGCATGTTAGGTCTGGGATAGGTCTGGGATTCGCCCTCATCAGGCTCATACTTTCGCGTTTTTCACATACTTCTTGAACAGATCCTGGGTTTTCTCTGGTTTGGATCACATAGTAATGTGGTACCACACTGAAACAGTCCACTCAACCTGGTTTCGATCAATATTTTACAGGATAACGCAAGTTAGGTCTGGGTTAGGTCTAGGATTTGCCCTGATCAGTCTCATACTTTCGCATATTTCTCATAATTCATGGCTAGATCCCGGGCTATTTCTGGATTGCATCACGTAGTAATGTAGTACCACACTGAAACAGTCCATTAAACCTGGTTTCGATCAACATTTTTGAGGATAACACATGTTAGGTCTAGGTTAGGTCTGGGATTTGCTCTCATCAGGCTCATTATTTCGCATATTTCTCATACTTGATGGCTAGATCCTGGGCTTTTTCTGGATTGGATCACGTAGTAATGTAGAACCACACTGAAACAGTCAATTAACCCTGGTTTCGATCACTATTTTAGAGGATAACGCATGTTAGGTATGGGATAGTTCTGCGATTTGCCCTCATCAGACTCATAGTTTCGCACACTTCACATACTCGCTGAACAGATCCTGGATTTTTTTCTGGTTTGGATCACGTAGTAATGCGGTGCCCCACTGACACAGTCGATTAAACCTGTTTTCGATCAATATTATTGAGGATAACGCATGTTAGGTCTAGGTTAGTCCTGGGATTTGCCCACATCAGGCTCATACTTTCGCATATTTCTCATAATTCATGGCTAGATTCCGGGCTATTTCTGGATTGCATCACGTAGTAATGTAGTACCACACTGAAACAGTCCATTAAACCTGGTTTCGATCAACATTTTTGAGGATAACGCAAGTTAGGTCTGGGTTAGGTCTAGGATTTGCCCTCATCAGTCTCATACTTTCGCATATTTCTAATACTTCATGGCTAGATCCTTGGCTCTTTCTGGATTGGATCACGTATTATTGTTGTGCCACACTGAAACCGTCCATTAAACCTGGTTTCGATCAATATTTTTGAGGATAACACATGTTAGGTCTGGGTTATGTCTGGGATTTGCCCTCATCAGGCCCATACTTTCGCATATTTCTCATACTTCATGGCTAGAACCTGGGCTATTTCTGGATTGGATCACGTAGTAATGTGTTACCACACTGAAACAGCAAAGTAAACCTCGTTTCGATCAATATTTTAGAGGATAACGCAAGTTAGGTTTGGGATAAGTCTGGGATACGCACTCATCAGGCTCATACTTTCGCGTTTTTCACATACTTGTTGAACAGATCTCGGTTTTTTCTGGTTTGGATCACGTAGTAATGTGTTACCACACTGAAACAATCCATTAAACCTGGTTTCGATGAATATTTTAGAGGGTAACGCATGTTAGGTCTAGGATAGGCCTGCGATTTGCCCTCATCAGGATCATACTTTCGCAGTTTTAACATACATGTTGACCTGATCGAGGGTTTTTTCTGCTTTGGATCACGTAGTAAAGTGGTACCACACTGAAACATTCCATTAAACCTGGATTCGATCAATATTTTAGAGGATAACGCAAGTTAGGTTTGGGATAGGTCTGGGATTCGCCCTCATCAGGCTCATACTTTCGCGTTTTTCACATACTTCTTGAACAGATCCTGGGTTTTTTCTGGTTTGCATCACATAGTAATGTGGTACCACACTGAAACAGTCCATTAAACCTGGTTTCGATCAATATTTTAGAGGATAATGCATGTTAGGTCTATGTTAGGCCTGGGATTTGCCCTCATAAGGGTCATACTTTCGAGTTTTTCACATACTTGATGATCAGATCCTGGGTTTTTTCTAGTTTGGATCACGTAGTAATGTGGTACCACACTGAAACAGTCCATTAAACCTGGTTTCGATCAATATTTTTGAGGATAACGCATGTTAGGTCTGGGTTAGGTCTGGGATTTGCTCTCATCAGGCTCATTCTTTCGCATATTTCACATACTTGATGGCTAGATACTGGGTTTTTCCTGGTTTGGATCACGCAGTAATGTGGTACCACACTGAAACAGTCCACCCAACCTGGTTTCGATCAATATTTTAGAGGATAACGCATGTTATGTCTAGGTTAGGCCTGGGATTAGCCCTCATCAGATTCATACTTTCGCATACTTCACATACTTGTTGAACAGATCCTGGGTTTTTTTCTGGTTTGGATCACGTAGTAATGTGGTACCACACTGAAACAGTCGATTAAACCTGGTTTCGATCTATATATTTGAGGATAACGCATGTTAGGTCTAGGTTAGGCCTGGGATATTCACTCATCAGACTCATACTTTCGCATTCTTCACATACTTGTTGAACGGATCCTGGGATTTTTCTGGTTTTGGATCACGTAGTAATGTGGTACCAGATTGAAACATTCCATTAAACCTGGTTTCGATTAATATTTTAGAGGATAAGGCATGTTATGTCTAGGTTAGGTCTAGGATTTGCCCCCGTCAGGATCACACTTTCGCATATTTCTCATACTTGATGGCTAGATCCTGGGCTTTTTCTGGATTGCATCACGTAGTAATGTAGAACCACACTGAAACAGTCAATTAAACGTGGTCCCATCAATATTTTAGAGGATAACGCATGCTAGGTCTGGGACAGGTCTGGGATTTGCCCTCATCAGACCCATACTTTCGCATATTTCTCATACTTCATGGCTAGATCCTGGCCTTTTTCTGGATTGCATCACGTAGTAATGAAGTACAACACTGAAACAGTCAATTAAACCTGGTTTCCATCAATATTTTAGGGGACAGCGCATGTTAGGTCTAGGTTAGGCCTGGGATTTGCCCTCATCAGGGTCATACTTTCGCAGTTTTAACATACATGTCGACCTGATCGAGGGTTTTTTCTGCTTTGGATCACGTAGTAAAGTGGTACCACACTGAAACAGTCCATTAAACCTGGTTTGGATCAATATTTTAGAGGATAACGCATGTTCGGTCTAGTTTAGCCCTGGGATTTTCACTCATGAGACTCATACTTTCGCATTCTTCACATACTTGTTGAACGGATCCTGGGTTTTTACTGGTTTGGATCACGTAGTAATGTGGTACCACACTGAAACATTCAATTAAACCTGGTTTCCAACAATATTTTAGAGGACAACGCTAGTTAGGTCTGGGTTAGGCCTGGGATTTGCCCTCATCAGACTTATATTTTCGCAAACTTCACATACTTGTTGAACAGATCCTGGGTTTTGTTCCGGTTTCGATCACGTAGTAGTGTGGTACCACACTGAGACAGTCCATTAAACCTGGTTTCGATCAATATTTTAGAGAATAATTCATGTTAGGTCTAGGTTAGGTCTGGGATTTTCTCTCATCAGGCTCGTACTTTCGCATATTTCTCATACTCGATGGCTAGATCCTGGGCTTTTTCTAGATTGGATCACGTAGTAATGTAGTACCACACTGAAACAGTCGATTAACCTTGGTTTCGATCAATATTTTAGTGGATAACGCATGTTAGGTCTAGGTTAGGCCTGGGATATGCCCTCATCAGGGTCATACTTTCGCAGTTTTAACATACATGTTGACCTCATCGAGGGTTTTTTCTGCTTTGGATCACGTAGTAAAGTGGTGCCACACTAAAACTGTCAATTAAACCTGGTTTCGACCAATATTTTAGAGGATAACGCAAGTTATGTCTGGGATAGGTCTGGGGATTGCCCTCATCAGGCTCATACTTTCGCGTTTTTCACATTCTAGTTGAACATATCCTGGGTTCTTTCTGGTTTGGATCACCTAGTAATGTGCTACCACACTGAGACAGTCCATTAAACCTGGTTTCGATCAATATTTTAGAGAATAATTCATGTTAGGTCTAGGTTAGGTCTGGGATTTTCTCTCATCAGGCTCATTCTTTCGCATATTTCTCATACTTGATAGGCAGATTCTGGGCTTTTTCTGGTTTGGATCACGTAGTAATGTGGTACCACACGGAAACAGACCATTAAACCTGCTTTCGATCAATATTTTAGAAGATAACGCATGTTAGGTCTAGGTTAGGCCTGGGATATGCCCTCATCAGACACATACTTTCGCATTTTTCACGTACTTGTTGAACAGCTCCTGGGTTTTGTTCCGGTTTCGATCACGTAGTAGTGTGGTACCACACAGAAACAGTTGATTAAACCTGGTTTCGATCAATATGTTTGAACATAACGCATGTTAGGTCTAGGTTAGGTCTGGGATTTGCTCTCATCAGGCTCGTACTTTCGCATATTTCTCATACTTGATGGCTAGATCCTGGGCTTTTTCTAGATTGGATCACGTAGTAATGTAGTACCACACTGAAAGAGTCGATTAACCTTGGTTTCGATCAATATTTTAGAGGATAACGCATGTTAGGTCTAGGTTAGGCCTGGGATATGCCCTCATCAGGGTCATACTTTCGCAGTTTTCACATACATGTTGACCTCATCGAGGGTTTTTTCTGCCTTGGATCACGTAGTAAAGTGGTGCCACACTAAAACTGTCAATTAAACCTGGTTTCGACCAATATTTTAGAGGATAACGCTAGTTATGTCTGGGATAGGTCTGGGGATTTGCCCTCATCAGGCTCATACTTTCGCGTTTTTCACATTCTAGTTGAACATATCCTGGGTTCTTTCTGGTTTGGATCACCTAGTAATGTGGTACCACACTGAGACAGTCCATTAAACCTGGTTTCGATCAATATTTTAGAGAATAATTCATGTTAGGTCTAGGTTAGGTCTGGGATTTTCTCTCATCAGGCTCATTCTTTCGCATATTTCTCATACTTGATGGGTAGATTCTGGGCTTTTTCTGGTTTGGATCACGTAGTAATGTGGTACCACACGGAAACAGACCATTAAACCTGGTTTCCATCAATATTTTAGAGGATTACGCGAGTTATGTCTGGGATAGGTCTGGGGATTTGCCCTCATCAGGCTTATACTTTCGCGTTTTTCACATTCTTCTTGAACAGATCCTGGGTTTTATCTGGTTTGGATCACCTAGTAATGTGGTACCACACTGAGACAGTCAATTAAACCTGGTTTCGATCAATATGTTAGAGAATAATTCATGTTAGGTCTAGGGTATGGCTGGGATTAGCCCTCATCAGGCTTATACTTTCGCGTTTTTCACATACTTGTTGAACAGATCCTGCGTTTTTTCTGGTTTGGATCACGTAGTAATGCGGTACCACACTGAAACATTCCATTAAACCTGGTTTCGATCAATATGTTAGAGAATAATTCATGTTAGGTCTAGGGTAGGTCTGGGATTTGCTCTCATCAGGCTCATTCTTTCGCATATTTCTCATACTGGATGGCTAGATCCTGGGCTATTTCTGGATAGGATCACGTAGTAATGTAGTACATCACTGAAACAGACAATTAAACCTGGTTTCCATCAATATTTTAGAGGATTACGCGAGTTATGTCTGGGATAGGTCTGGGGATTTGCCCTCATCAGGCTTATACTTTCGCGTTTTTCACATTCTTCTTGAACAGATCCTGGGTTTTATCTGGTTTGGATCACCTAGTAATGTGGTACCACACTGAGACAGTCCATTAAACCTGGTTTCGATCAATATTTTAGAGAATAATTCATGTTGGGTCTAGGTTAGGTAAGGGATTTGCTCTCATCAGGCTCGTACTTTCGCATATTTCTCATACTTGATGGGCAGATTCTGGGCTTTTTCTGGTTTGGATAACGTAGTAATGTGGTACCACACGGAAACAGTCCATTAAACCTGGTTTCGATCAATATTTTAGAAGATAACGCATGTTAGGTCTAGGTTAGGCCTGGGATTTGCCCTCATCAGACACATACTTTCGCATTCTTCACATACTTGTTGAACAGATCCTGGGTTTTTTTCTGGGTTTGGATCACGTAGTTATGTGGCACCACACTGAAACAGTCCATTAAACGTGGTTTCGACCAATATTTTGGAGGATAACGCATGTTAGGTCTGGGATAGGTCTGGGATTTGCCCTCATCAGGGTCATACTTTCGCATTTTTCACATACATGTTGAACAGATCCTGGGTTTTTTCTGGTTTGGATCACGGAGTAATGTGGTACTACACTGAAACAGTCCACAAAACCTGGTTTCGATCAATATTTTAGGGGATAACTCATGCTAGGTCTAGGTTAGGCCTGGGATTTGCCCCCATCAGACCCATACTTTCGCATATTTCTCATACTTCATGGCTAGATCCTGGGCTATTAATGGATTGGATCACGTAGTAATGTGGCACCACACTGAAACAGTCAATTAAACCTGGTTTCGATCAATATTTTAGCGGATAACGCAAGTTATGTCTAGGATAGGGCTGGGATATGCCCTCATCAGGCTCATACTTTCGCGTTTTTCACATACTTGTTGAACAGATCCTGGGTTTTTTCTGATTCGGATCACGTAGTAATGTGGTACCACACTGAAACAGTCCATTAAACCTGGTTTCGATGAATATTTTAGAGGATAACGCATGTTAGGTCTAGGTTAGGCCTGCGATTTGCCCTCATCAGGGTCATACTTTCGCAGTTTTAACATACATGTTGACCTGATCGAGGGTTTTTTCTGCTTTGGATCACGTAGTAAAGTGGTACCACACTGAAACAGTCCATTAAACCCGGTTTCGATCACTATTTTAGAGGATAACGCATGTTAGGTCTGGGATAGGTCTGGGATTCGCCCTCATCAGGCTCATACTTTCGCGTTTTTCACATACTTCTTGAACAGATCCTGGGTTTTCTCTGGTTTGGATCACATAGTAATGTGATACCACACTGAAACAGTCCACTCAACCTGGTTTCGATCAATATTTTACAGGATAACGCAAGTTAGGTCTGGGTTAGGTCTAGGATTTGCCCTGATCAGTCTCATACTTTCGCATATTTCTCATAATTCATGGCTAGATCCCGGGCTATTTCTGGATTGCATCACGTAGTAATGTAGTACCACACTGAAACAGTCCATTAAACCTGGTTTCGATCAACATTTTTGAGGATAACACATGTTAGGTCTAGGTTAGGTCTGGGATTTGCTCTCATCAGGCTCATTATTTCGCATATTTCTCATACTTGATGGCTAGATCCTGGGCTTTTTCTGGATTGGATCACGTAGTAATGTAGAACCACACTGAAACAGTCAATTAACCCTGGTTTCGATCACTATTTTAGAGGATAACGCATGTTAGGTATGGGATAGTTCTGCGATTTGCCCTCATCAGACTCATAGTTTCGCACACTTCACATACTCGCTGAACAGATCCTGGATGTTTTTCTGGTTTGGATCACGTAGTAATGCGGTGCCACACTGACACAGTCGATTAAACCTGTTTTCGATCAATATTATTGAGGATAACGCATGTTAGGTCTAGGTTAGTCCTGGGATTTGCCCACATCAGGCTCATACTTTCGCATATTTCTCATAATTCATGGCTAGATTCCGGGCTATTTCTGGATTGCATCCCGTAGTAATGTAGTACCACACTGAAACAGTCCATTAAACCTGGTTTCGATCAACATTTTTGAGGATAACGCAAGTTAGGTCTGGGTTAGGTCTAGGATTTGCCCTCATCAGTCTCATACTTTCGCATATTTCTAATACTTCATGGCTAGATCCTTGGCTCTTTCTGGATTGGATCACGTATTATTGTTGTGCCACACTGAAACCGTCCATTAAACCTGGTTTCGATCAATATTTTTGAGGATAACACATGTTAGGTCTAGGTTAGGTCTGGGATTTGCTCCCATCAGGCTCATTCTTTCGCATATTTCTCATACTTGATGGCTAGATCCTGGGCTTTTTCTGGATTGCATCACGTTGTAATGTAGAACCACACTGAAACAGTCAATTAACCCTGGTTTCGATCACTATTTTAGAGGATAACGCATGTTAGGTATGGGATAGTTCTGGGATATGCCCTCATCAGACTCATACTTTCGCATTCTTCACATACTCGTTGAACGGGTCCTGGGTTTTTACTGGTTTGGTTCACGTAGTAATGTGGTACCACACTGAAACATTCAATTAAACCTGGTTTCCAACAATATTTTAGAGGACAACGCTAGTTAGGTCTGGGTTAGGCCTGGGATTTGCCCTCATCAGACTTATATTTTCGCATACTTCACATACTTGTTGAACAGATCCTGGGTTTTGTTCCGGTTTCGATCACGTAGTAGTGTGGTACCACACTGAAACAGTTGATTAAACCTGGTTTCGATCAATATGTTTGAGCATAACGCATGTTAGGTCTAGGTTAGGCCTGAGATTATCACTCATCAGACACATACTTTCGCATTTTTCACATACTTCTTGAACGGATCCTGGGTCTTTTCTGGTGTGGATCACGTAGTAATGTGGTACCACACTGAAACAGTCGATTAAACCTGGTTTCGATCCATATTTTTGAGGATAACGCATGTTAGGTCTAGGTTAGGCCTGGGATTTTCACTCATCAGACTCATACTTTCGCATTCTTCACATACTTGTTGAACGGATCCTGGGATTTTTCTGGTTTTGGATCACGTAGTAATGTGGTACCAGACTGAAACATTCCATTAAACCTGGTTTCGATCAATATTTTAGTAGATAACGCAAGTTAGGTCTGGGATAGGTCTGGGATTCGCCCTCATCAGGCTCATACTTTCGCGTTTTTCACATACTTCTTGAACAGATCCTGGGTTTTTTCTGGTTTGCATCACATAGTAATGTGGTACCACACTGAAACAATCCATTAAACCTGGTTTCGATGAATATTTTAGAGGGTAACGCATGTTAGGTCTAGGATAGGCCTGCGATTTGCCCTCATCAGGATCATACTTTCGCAGTTTTAACATACATGTTGACCTGATCGAGGGTTTTTTCTGCTTTGGATCACGTAGTAAAGTGGTACCACACTGAAACAGCAAAGTAAACCTGGTTTCGATCAATATTTTAGAGGATAACGCAAGTTAGGTCTGGGATAAGTCTGGGATACGCACTCATGAGGCTCATACTTTCGCGTTTTTCACATACTTGTTGAACAGATCTCGGTTTTTTCTGGTTTGGATCACGTAGTAATGTGTTACCACACTGAAACAATCCATTAAACCTGGTTTCGATGAATATTTTAGAGGGTAACGCATGTTAGGTCTAGGATAGGCCTGCGATTTGCCCTCATCAGGATCATACTTTCGCAGTTTTAACATACATGTTGACCTGATCGAGGGTTTTTTCTGCTTTGGATCACGTAGTAAAGTGGTACCACACTGAAACATTCCATTAAACCTGGTTTCCATCAATATTTTAGTAGATAACGCAAGTTAGGTCTGGGATAGGTCTGGGATTCGCCCTCATCAGGCTCATACTTTCGCGTTTTTCACATACTTCTTGAACAGATCCTGGGTTTTTTCTGGTTTGCATCACATAGTAATGTGGTACCACACTGAAACAGTCCATTAAACCTGGTTTCGATCAATATTTTAGAGGATAATGCATGTTGGGTCTATGTTAGGCCTGGGATTTGCCCTCATCAGGGTCATACTTTCGCGTTTTTCACATACTTGTTGATCAGATCCTGGGTTTTTTCTAGTTTGGATCACGTAGTAATGTGGTACCACACTGAAACAGTCCATTAAACCTGGTTTCGATCAATATTTTTGAGGATAACGCATGTTAGGTCTGGGTTAGGTCTGGGATTTGCTCTCATCAGGCTCATTCTTTCGCATATTTCACATACTTGATGGCTAGATACTGCGTTTTTCCTGGTTTGGATCACGCAGTAATGTGGTACCACACTGAAACAGTCCACTCAACCTGGTTTCGATCAATATTTTAGAGGATAACGCATGTTATGTCTAGGTTAGGCCTGGGATTAGCCCTCATCAGATTCATACTTTCGCATACTTCACATACTTGTTGAACAGATCCTGGGTTTTTTTCTGGTTTGGATCACGTAGTAATGTGGTACCACACTGAAACAATCGATTAAACCTGGTTTCGATCCATATTTTTGAGGATAACGCATGTTAGGTCTAGGTTAGGCCTGGGATTTTCACTCATCAGACTCATACTTTCGCATTCTTCACATACTTGTTGAACGGATCCTGGGATTTTTCTGGTTTTGGTTCACGTAGTAATGTGGTACCAGACTGAAACATTCCATTAAACCTGGTTTCGATTAATATTTTAGAGGATAAGGCATGTTATGTCTAGGTTAGGTCTAGGATTTGCCCCCGTCAGGATCATACTTTCGCATATTTCTCATACTTGATGGCTATATCCTGGGCTTTTTCTGGATTGCATCACGTAGTAATGTAGAACCACACTGAAACAGTCAATTAAACGTGGTCCCATCAATATTTTAGAGGATAACGCATGCTAGGTCTGGGACAGGTCTGGGATTTGCCCTCATCAGACCCATACTTTCGCATATTTCTCATACTTCATGGCTAGATCCTGGCCTTTTTCTGGATTGCATCACGTAGTAATGAAGTACAACACTGAAACAGTCAACTAAACCTGGTTTCCATGAATATTTTAGGGGACAGCGCATGTTAGGTCTAGGTTAGGCCTGGGATTTTCACTCATGAGACTCATACTTTCGCATTCTTCACATACTTGTTGAACGGATCCTGGGTTTTTACTGGTTTGGATCACGTAGTAATGTGGTACCACACTGAAACATTCAATTAAACCTGGTTTCCAACAATATTTTAGAGGACAACGCTAGTTAGGTCTGGGTTAGGCCTGGGATTTGCCCTCATCAGACTTATATTTTCGCATACTTCACATACTTGTTGGACAGATCCTGGGATTTGTTCCGGTTTCGATCACGTAGTAGTGTGGTACCACACTGAGACAGTCCATTAAACCTGGTTTCGATCAATATTTTAGAGAATAATTCATGTTAGGTCTAGGTTAGGTCTGGGATATGCCCTCATCAGGGTCATACTTTCGCAGTTTTAACATACATGTTGACCTCATCGAGGGTTTTTTCTGCTTTGGATCACGTAGTAAAGTGGTGCCACACTAAAACTGTCAATTAAACCTGGTTTCGACCAATATTTTAGAGGATAACGCAAGTTATGTCTGGGATAGGTCTGGGGATTTGCCCTCATCAGGCTCATACTTTCGCGTTTTTCACATTCTAGTTGAACATATCCTGGGTTCTTTCTGGTTTGGATCACCTAGTAATGTGGTACCACACTGAGACAGTCCATTAAACCTGGTTTCGATCAATATTTTAGAGAATAATTCATGTTAGGTCTAGGTTAGGTCTGGGATTTTCTCTCATCAGGCTCATTCTTTCGCATATTTCTCATACTTGATGGGTAGATTCTGGGCTTTTTCTGGTTTGGATCACGTAGTAATGTGGTACCACACGGAAACAGACCATTAAACCTGGTTTCCATCAATATTTTAGAGGATTACGCGAGTTATGTCTGGGATAGGTCTGGGGATTTGCCCTCATCAGGCTTATACTTTCGCGTTTTTCACATTCTTCTTGAACAGATCCTGGGTTTTATCTGGTTTGGATCACCTAGTAATGTGGTACCACACTGAGACAGTCAATTAAACCTGGTTTCGATCAATATGTTAGAGAATAATTCATGTTAGGTCTAGGGTATGTCTGGGATTAGCCCTCATCAGGCTTATACTTTCGCGTTTTTCACATACTTGTTGAACAGATCCTGCGTTTTTTCTGGTTTGGATCACGTAGTAATGCGGTACCACACTGAAACATTCCATTAAACCTGGTTTCGATCAATATGTTAGAGAATAATTCATGTTAGGTCTAGGGTAGGTCTGGGATTTGCTCTCATCAGGCTCATTCTTTCGCATATTTCTCATACTTGATGGCTAGATCCTGGGCTATTTCTGGATAGGATCACGTAGTAATGTAGTACATCACTGAAACAGACAATTAAACCTGGTTTCCATCAATATTTTAGAGGATTACGCGAGTTATGTCTGGGATAGGTCTGGGGATTTGCCCTCATCAGGCTTATACTTTCGCGTTTTTCACATTCTTCTTGAACAGATCCTGGGTTTTATCTGGTTTGGATCACCTAGTAATGTGGTACCACACTGAGACAGTCCATTAAACCTGTTTTCGATCAATATTTTAGAGAATAATTCATGTTGGGTCTAGGTTAGGTAAGGGATTTGCTCTCATCAGGCTCGTACTTTCGCATATTTCTCATACTTGATGGGCAGATTCTGGGCTTTTTCTGGTTTGGATAACGTAGTAATGTGGTACCACACGGAAACAGTCCATTAAACCTGGTTTCGATCAATATTTTAGAAGATAACGCATGTTAGGTCTAGGTTAGGCCTGGGATTTGCCCTCATCAGACACATACTTTCGCATTCTTCACATACTTGTTGAACAGATCCTGGGTTTTTTTCTGGGTTTGGATCACGTAGTTATGTGGCACCACACTGAAACAGTCCATTAAACCTGGTTTCGACCAATATTTTAGAGGATAACGCATGTTAGGTCTGGGATAGGTCTGGGATTTGCCCTCCTCAGGGTCATACTTTCGCATTTTTCACATACATGTTGAACAGATCCTGGGTTTTTTCTGATTTGGATCACGGAGTAATGTGGTACTACACTGAAACAGTCCACAAAACCTGGTTTCGATCAATATTTTAGGGGATAACTCATGCTAGGTCTAGGTTAGGCCTGGGATTTGCCCCCATCAGACCCATACTTTCGCATATTTCTCATACTTCATGGCTAGATCCTGGGCTATTAATGGATTGGATCACGTAGTAATGTGGCACCACACTGAAACAGACAATTAAACCTGGTTTCGATCAATATTATAGCGGATAACGCAAGTTATGTCTAGGATAGGGCTGGGATATGCCCTCATCAGGCTCATACTTTCGCGTTTTTCACATACTTGTTGAACAGATCCTGGGTTTTTTCTGATTCGGATCACGTAGTAATGTGGTACCACACTGAAACAGTCCATTAACCCTGGTTTCGATCACTATTTTAGAGGATAACGCATGTTAGGTATGGGATAGTTCTGCGATTTGCCCTCATCAGACTCATAGTTTCGCACACTTCACATACTCGCTGAACAGATCCTGGATTTTTTTCTGGTTTGGATCACGTAGTAATGCGGTGCCACACTGACACAGTCGATTAAACCTGTTTTCGATCAATATTATTGAGGATAACGCATGTTAGGTCTAGGTTAGTCCTGGGATTTGCCCACATCAGGCTCATACTTTCGCATATTTCTCATAATTCATGGCTAGATTCCGGGCTATTTCTGGATTGCATCACGTAGTAATGTAGTACCACACTGAAACAGTCCATTAAACCTGGTTTCGATCAACATTTTTGAGGATAACGCAAGTTAGGTCTGGGTTAGGTCTAGGATTTGCCCTCATCAGTCTCATACTTTCGCATATTTCTAATACTTCATGCCTAGATCCTTGGCTCTTTCTGGATTGGATCACGTATTATTGTTGTGCCACACTGAAACCGTCCATTAAACCTGGTTTCGATCAATATTTTTGAGGATAACACATGTTAGGTCTAGGTTAGGTCTGGGATTTGCTCCCATCAGGCTCATTCTTTCGCATATTTCTCATACTTGATGGCTAGATCCTGGGCTTTTTCTGGATTGCATCACGTTGTAATGTAGAACCACACTGAAACAGTCAATTAACCCTGGTTTCGATCACTATTTTAGAGGATAACGCATGTTAGGTATGGGATAGTTCTGGGATATGCCCTCATCAGACTCATACTTTCGCATTCTTCACATACTCGTTGAACGGGTCCTGGGTTTTTACTGGTTTGGTTCACGTAGTAATGTGGTACCACACTGAAACATTCAATTAAACCTGGTTTCCAACAATATTTTAGAGGACAACGCTAGTTAGGTCTGGGTTAGGCCTGGGATTTGCCCTCATCAGACTTATATTTTCGCATACTTCACATACTTGTTGAACAGATCCTGGGTTTTGTTCCGGTTTCGATCACGTAGTAGTGTGGTACCACACTGAAACAGTTGATTAAACCTGGTTTCGATCAATATGTTTGAGCATAACGCATGTTAGGTCTAGGTTAGGCCTGAGATTATCACTCATCAGACACATACTTTCGCATTTTTCACATACTTCTTGAACGGATCCTGGGTCTTTTCTGGTGTGGATCACGTAGTAATGTGGTACCACACTGAAACAGTCGATTAAACCTGGTTTCGATCCATATTTTTGAGGATAACGCATGTTAGGTCTAGGTTAGGCCTGGGATTTTCACTCATCAGACTCATACTTTCGCATTCTTCACATACTTGTTGAACGGATCCTGGGATTTTTCTGGTTTTGGATCACGTAGTAATGTGGTACCAGACTGAAACATTCCATTAAACCTGGTTTCGATCAATATTTTAGTAGATAACGCAAGTTAGGTCTGGGATAGGTCTGGGATTCGCCCTCATCAGGCTCATACTTTCGCGTTTTTCACATACTTCTTGAACAGATCCTGGGTTTTTTCTGGTTTGCATCACATAGTAATGTGGTACCACACTGAAACAATCCATTAAACCTGGTTTCGATGAATATTTTAGAGGACAACGCTAGTTAGGTCTGGGTTAGGCCTGGGATTTGCCCTCATCAGACTTATATTTTCGCATACTTCACATACTTGTTGAACAGATCCTGGGTTTTGTTCAGTTTCGATCACGTAGTAGTGTGGTACCACACTGAAACAGTTGATTAAACCTGGTTTTGATCAATATGTTTGAGCATAACGCATGTTAGGTCTAGGTTAGGCCTGAGATTATCACTCATCAGACACATACTTTCGCATTTTTCACATACTTGTTGAACAGATCTCGGTTTTTTCTGGTTTGGATCACGTAGTAATGTGTTACCACACTGAAACAATCCATTAAACCTGGTTTCGATGAATATTTTAGAGGGTAACGCATGTTAGGTCTAGGATAGGCCTGCGATTTGCCCTCATCAGGCTCATACTTTCGCATATTTCTCATACTTCATGGCTAGATCCTGGGCTATTTCTGGATTGGATCACGTAGTAATGTGTTACCACACTGAAACAGCAAAGTAAACCTGGTTTCGATCAATATTTTAGAGGATAACGCAAGTTAGGTCTGGGATAAGTCTGGGATACGCACTCATGAGGCTCATACTTTCGCGTTTTTCACATACTTGTTGAACAGATCTCGGTT
Organism: Colletes latitarsis; assembly: GCF_051014445.1. NCBI lineage: Eukaryota > Metazoa > Arthropoda > Insecta > Hymenoptera > Colletidae > Colletes > Colletes latitarsis. The sequence continues at coordinate 1,518,198 of NC_135142.1, forward strand.
TTTTCTGGTTTGGATCACGTAGTAATGTGTTACCACACTGAAACAATCCATTAAACCTGGTTTCGATGAATATTTTAGAGGGTAACGCATGTTAGGTCTAGGATAGGCCTGCGATTTGCCCTCATCAGGATCATACTTTCGCAGTTTTAACATACATGTTGACCTGATCGAGGGTTTTTTCTGCTTTGGATCACGTAGTAAAGTGGTACCACACTGAAACATTCCATTAAACCTGGTTTCGATCAATATTTTAGTGGATAACGCAAGTTAGGTCTGGGATAGGTCTGGGATTCGCCCTCATCAGGCTCATACTTTCGCGTTTTTCACATACTTCTTGAACAGATCCTGGGTTTTTTCTGGTTTGCATCACATAGTAATGTGGTACCACACTGAAACAGTCCATTAAACCTGGTTTCGATCAATATTTTAGAGGATAATGCATGTTGGGTCTATGTTAGGCCTGGGATTTGCCCTCATCAGGGTCATACTTTCGCGTTTTTCACATACTTGTTGATCAGATCCTGGGTTTTTTCTAGTTTGGATCACGTAGTAATGTGGTACCACACTGAAACAGTCCATTAAACCTGGTTTCGATATTTCAGTATTTTTGAGGATAACGCATGTTAGGTCTGGGTTAGGTCTGGGATTTGCTCTCATCAGGCTCATTCTTTCGCATATTTCACATACTTGATGGCTAGATACTGCGTTTTTCCTGGTTTGGATCACGCAGTAATGTGGTACCACACTGAAACAGTCCACTCAACCTGGTTTCGATCAATATTTTAGAGGATAACGCATGTTATGTCTAGGTTAGGCCTGGGATTAGCCCTCATCAGATTCATACTTTCGCATACTTCACATACTTGTTGAACAGATCCTGGGTTTTTTTCTGGTTTGGATCACGTAGTAATGTGGTACCACACTGAAACAGTCGATTAAACCTGGTTTCGATCCATATTTTTGAGGATAACGCATGTTAGGTCTAGGTTAGGCCTGGGATTTTCACTCATCAGATTCATACTTTCGCATTCTTCACATACTTGTTGAACGGATCCTGGGATTTTTCTGGTTTTGGATCACGTAGTAATGTGGTACCAGACTGAAACATTCCATTAAACCTGGTTTCGATTAATATTTTAGAGGATAAGGCATGTTATGTCTAGGTTAGGTCTAGGATTTGCCCCCGTCAGGATCATACTTTCGCATATTTCTCATACTTGATGGCTATATCCTGGGCTTTTTCTGGATTGCATCACGTAGTAATGTAGAACCACACTGAAACAGTCAATTAAACGTGGTCCCATCAATATTTTAGAGGATAACGCATGCTAGGTCTGGGACAGGTCTGGGATTTGCCCTCATCAGACCCATACTTTCGCATATTTCTCATACTTCATGGCTAGATCCTCGCCTTTTTCTGGATTGCATCACGTAGTAATGAAGTACAACACTGAAACAGTCAACTAAACCTGGTTTCCATCAATATTTTAGGGGACAGCGCATGTTAGGTCTAGGTTAGGCCTGGGATTTTCACTCATGAGACTCATACTTTCGCATTCTTCACATACTTGTTGAACGGATCCTGGGTTTTTACTGGTTTGGATCACGTAGTAATGTGGTACCACACTGAAACATTCAATTAAACCTGGTTTCCAACAATATTTTAGAGGACAACGCTAGTTAGGTCTGGGTTAGGCCTGGGATTTGCCCTCATCAGACTTATATTTTCGCATACTTCACATACTTGTTGAACAGATCCTGGGATTTGTTCCGGTTTCGATCACGTAGTAGTGTGGTACCACACTGAGACAGTCCATTAAACCTGGTTTCGATCAATATTTTAGAGAATAATTCATGTTAGGTCTAGGTTAGGTCTGGGATTTTCTCTCATCAGGCTCATTCTTTCGCATATTTCTCATACTTGATGGGCAGATTCTGGGCTTTTTCTGGTTTGGATCACATAGTAATGTGGTACCACACGGAAACAGACCATTAAACCTGCTTTCGATCAATATTTTAGAAGATAACGCATGTTAGGTCTAGGTTAGGCCTGGGATATGCCCTCATCAGACACATACTTTCGCGTTTTTCACATACTTGTTGAACTGATCCTGGGTTTTTTCTGGCTTGGATCACGTAGTAATGTGGTACCACACAGAAACAGTCGATTAAACCTGGTTTCCATCAATATTTTAGAGGACAACGCAAGTTAGGTCTGGGATAGGTCTGGGATTAGCCCTCATCAGGCTTATACTTTCGCGTTTTTCACATACTTGTTGAACAGATCCTGCGTTTTTTCTGGTTTGGATCACGTAGTAATGCGGTACCACACTGAAACATTCCATTAAACCTGGTTTCGATCAATATGTTAGAGAATAAATCATGTTAGGTCTGGGATAGGTCTGGGATTAGCCCTCATCAGGCTTATACTTTCGCGTTTTTCACATACTTGTTGAACAGATCCTGCGTTTTTTCTGGTTTGGATCACGTAGTAATGCGGTACCACACTGAAACATTCCATTAAACCTGGTTTCGATCAATATGTTAGAGAATAATTCATGTTAGGTCTAGGGTATGTCTGGGATTTGCCCCCATCAGGCTCATACTTTCGCGTTTTTCACATACTTGTTGTACAGATCCTGCGTTTTTTCTGGTTTGGATCACGTAGTAATGCGGTACCACACTGAAACATTCCATTAAACCTGGTTTCGATCAATATGTTAGAGAATAATTCATGTTAGGTCTAGGGTATGTCTGGGATTTGCCCCCATCAGGCTCATACTTTCGCGTTTTTCACATACTTGTTGTACAGATCCTGCGTTTTTTCTGGTTTGGATCACGTAGTAATGCGGTACCACACTGAAACATTCCATTAAACCTGGTTTCGATCAATATGTTAGAGAATAAATCATGTTAGGTCTGGGATAGGTCTGGGATTAGCCCTCATCAGGCTTATACTTTCGCGTTTTTCACATACTTGTTGAACAGATCCTGCGTTTTTTCTGGTTTGGATCACGTAGTAATGCGGTACCACACTGAAACATTCCATTAAACCTGGTTTCGATCAATATGTTAGAGAATAATTCATGTTAGGTCTAGGGTAGGTCTGGGATTTGCTCTCATCAGGCTCATTCTTTCGCATATTTCTCATACTTGATGGCTAGATCCTGGGCTATTTCTGGATAGGATCACGTAGTAATGTAGTACATCACTGATACAGACAATTAAACCTGGTTTCCATCAATATTTTAGAGGATTACGCGAGTTATGTCTGGGATAGGTCTGGGGATTTGCCCTCATCAGGCTTATACTTTCGCGTTTTTCACATTCTTCTTGAACAGATTCTGGGTTTTTTCTGGTTTGGATCACCTAGTAATGTGGTACCACACTGAGACAGTCCATTAAACCTGGCTTCGATCAATATTTTAGAGAATAATTCATGTTGGGTCTAGGTTAGGTAAGGGATTTGCTCTCACCAGGCTCGTACTTTCGCATATTTCTCATACTTGATGGGCAGATTCTGGGCTTTTTCTGGTTTGGATCACGTAGTAATGTGGTACCACACGGAAACAGTCCATTAAACCTGGTTTCGATCAATATTTTAGAAGATCACGCATGTTAGGTCTAGGTTAGGCCTGGGATTTGCCCTCATCAGACACATACTTTCGCATTTTTCACATACATGTTGAACAGATCCTGGGTTTTTTCTGGTTTGGATCACGGAGTAATGTGGTACTACACTGAAACAGTCCACTAAACCTGGTTTCGATCAATATTTTAGCGGATAACGCAAGTTATGTCTAGGATAGGGCTGGGATATGCCCTCATCAGGCTCATACTTTCGCGTTTTTCACATACTTGTTGAACAGATCCTGGGTTTTTTCTGATTCGGATCACGTAGTAATGTGGTACCACACTGAAACAGTCCATTAAACCTGGTTTCGATGAATATTTTAGAGGATAACGCATGTTAGGTCTAGGTTAGGCCTGCGATTTGCCCTCATCAGGGTCATACTTTCGCAGTTTTAACATACATGTTGACCTGATCGAGGGTTTTTTCTGCTTTGGATCACGTAGTAAAGTGGTACCACACTGAAACAGTCCATTAAACCTGGTTTCGATCACTATTTTAGAGGATAACGCATGTTAGGTCTGGGATAGGTCTGGGATTCGCCCTCATCAGGCTCATACTTTCGCGTTTTTCACATACTTCTTGAACAGATCCTGGGTTTTTCCTGGTTTGGATCACATAGTAATGTGGTACCACACTGAAACAGTCCACTCAACCTGGTTTCGATCAATATTTTACAGGATAACGCAAGTTAGGTCTGGGTTAGGTCTAGGATATGCCCTCATCAGTCTCATTCTTTCGCATATTTCTCATAATTCATGGCTAGATTCCGTGCTATTTCTGGATTGCATCACGTAGTAATGTAGTACCACACTGAAACAGTCCATTAAACCTGGTTTCGATCAACATTTTTGAGGATAACGCAAGTTAGGTCTGGGTTAGGTCTAGGATTTGCCCTCATCAGTCTCATACTTTCGCATATTTCTAATACTTCATGGCTAGATCCCGGGCTATTTCTGGATTGCATCACGTAGTAATGTAGTACCACACTGAAACAGTCCATTAAACCTGGTTTCGATCAACATTTTTGAGGATAACACATGTTAGGTCTAGGTTAGGTCTGGGATTTGCTCTCATCAGGCTCATTCTTTCGCATATTTCTCATACTTGATGGCTAGATCCTGGGTTTTTTCTGGATTGGATCACTAGTAATGTAGAACCACACTGAAGCAGTCAATTAACCCTGGCTTCGATCACTATTTTAGAGGATAACGCATGTTAGGTATGGGATAGTTCTGGGATTTGCCCTCATCAGACTCATAGTTTCGCACACTTCACATACTCGCTGAACAGATCCTGGTTTTTTTTCTGGTTTGGATCACGTAGTAATGCGGTGCCACACTGACACAGTCGATTAAACCTGGTTTCGACCAATATTTTTGAGGATAGCGCATGTCATGTCTAGGTTAGGCCTGTGATTTGCCCTCATCAGGGTCATATTTCCGCGTTCTTCACATACTTGTTGAACAGATCCTGGGTATTTTTGTGGTTTCGATCACGTAGTAATGTGGCACCACACAGAAATAGTCGATTAAACCTGGTTTCTATCAATATTATTGAGGATAACGCATGTTAGGTCTAGGTTAGTCCTGGGATTTGCCCTCATCAGGCTCATACTTTCGCATTTTTCTCATAATTCATGGCTAGATTCCGTGCTATTTCTGGATTGCATCACGTAGTAATGTAGTACCACACTGAAACAGTCCATTAAACCTGGTTTCGATCAACATTTTTGAGGATAACGCAAGTTAGGTCTGGGTTAGGTCTAGGATTTGCCCTCATCAGTCTCATACTTTCGCATATTTCTAATACTTCATGGCTAGATCCTTGGCTCTTTCTGGATTGGATCACGTATTATTGTTGTGCCACACTGAAACCGTCCATTAAACCTGGTTTCGATCAATATTTTTGAGGATAACACATGTTAGGTCTAGGTTAGGTCTGGGATTTGCTCTCATCAGGCTCATTCTTTCGCATATTTCTCATACTTGATGGCTAGATCCTGGGCTTTTTCTGGATTGGATCACGTTGTAATGTAGAACCACACTGAAACAGTCAATTAACCCTGGTTTCGATCACTATTTTAGAGGATAACGCATGTTAGGTGTGGGATAGTTCTGGGATTTGCCCTCATCAGACTCATACTTTCGCATTCTTCACATACTTGTTGAACGGATCCTGTGTTTTTACTGGTTTGGTTCACGTAGTAATGTGGTACCACACTGACACATTCAATTAAACCTGGTCTTGATAAATATTTTAGAGGATAACGCATGCTAGGTCTAGGTTAGGCCTGGGATTTGCCCCCATCGGACCCATACCTTCGCATATTTCTCATACTTCATGGCTAGACCCTGGGCTATTTATAGTTTGGATCACGTAGTAATGTGGTACCACACTGAAACAGTCCATTAAACCTGGTTTCGATCAATATTTTAGAGGATAACGCAAGTTATGTCTGGGTTAGGTCTAGGATTTGCCCTCATCAGGATCATACTTTCGCATATTTCTAATACTTCATGGCTAGATCCTGGGCTCTTCCTGGATTGGATCACGTAGTAATGTGGTACCACACTGAAACAGTCCATTAAACCTGGTTTCGATCAATATTTTTGAGGATAACACATGTTAGGTCTAGGTTAGGTCTGGGATTTGCTCTCATCAGGCTCATTCTTTCGCATATTTCACATACTTGTTGAACAGATCCTGGGTTTTTTATGGTTTGGATTACGTAGTAATGTGGTACCACACTAAAACAGTCCATGAAACCTGGTTTCGATCAACATTTTTGAGGATAACACATGTTAGGACTAGGTTAGGTCTGGGATTTGCTCTCATCAGGCTCATTCTTTCGCATATTTCTCATACTTGATGGCTAGATCCTAGGCTTTTTCCGGATTGCAACACGTAGCAATGTAGTACCACACTGAAACAGTCAATAAATCTTGGTTTCCATCAATATTTTAGAGAATAATTCATGTTAGGTCTAGTTTAGGTGTGGGATTTGCTCTCATCAGACTCATTCTTTCGCGTATTTCTCATACTTGATGGCTAGATCCTGGGCTTTTTCTGGATTGCGTCACGCAGTAATGTAGTACAACACTGAAACAGTCAATTAAACCTGGTTTCCATCAATATTGTAGAGGACAACGCATGTTAGGTCTAGGTTAGGCCTGGGATTTGCCCTCATCAGGGTCATACTTTCGCATATTTCTCATTCTTGATGGCCAGATTCTGGGCCTTTTCTGGTTTGGATCACGTAGTAATGTGGTACCACACTGAAACAGTCCATAAAACCTGTTTCGATCAGTATTTTAGAGGATAACGCATGTTATGTCTAGGTTAGGCCTGGATTTGCCCTCATCAGACACATACTTTCGCATTCTCCACATACTTGTTGAACAGATCCTGGGTTTTTTCAGGTTTGGACACATAGTGATGTGGTACCACACTGTAACATTCAATTAAACCTGGTCTTGATAAATATTATAGAGGATAACGCATGTTAGGTCTGGGTTAGGTCTAGGATTTGCCCTCGTCAGGTCATACTTTCGCAGTGTTAACATACATGTTGACCTAATCGAGGTTTTTTTCTGCTATGGATAACGTAGTAAAGTGGTACCACACTAAAACAGTCAATTAAACCTGGTTTCCATCAATATTTTAGAGGACAACGCAAGTTAGGTCTGGGTTAGGCCTGGGATTTGCCCTCATCAGACTCATACTTTCGCATACTTCACATACTTGTTGAACAGATCCTGGGTTTTTTGCTGGTTTGGATCACGTAGAAATGTGGTACCACACTGAAACATTCAATTAAACCTGGTACTGATAAATATTTTTGATGGAAACGCATGTTAGGTCTAGGTTAGGCCTGGGATTTTCCCTCATCAGACACATACTTTCGCATTCTTCACATACTTGTTGCACGGATCCTGGGTATTTTTCTGGTTTGCATCACGTAGTGATGTGGTACCACACTGAAACAGTCCATAAAACCTGGTTTCGATCAATACTTTTGAGAATAACTCATGTTAGGTCTAGGTTAGGTCTGGGATTTGCTCTTATCAGGCTCGTACTTTCGCAAATTTCTCATACTTGATGGCCAGATTCTGTGCTTTTTCTGGTTTGGATCACGTAGTAATGTGGTACCACACTGAAACAGTCCATTAAACCTGGTTTCGATCAATATTTTAGAGAATAACGCATGTTAGCTCTTGGTTAGGTCTGGGATTTTCCCTCATCAGACACATACTTTCGCATTCTTCGCATACTTGTTGAACGTATCCTGGGTTTTTTCTGGATTGGATCACGTATTATTGTTGTGCCACACTGAAACCGTCCATTAAACCTGGTTTCGATCAATATTTTTGAGGATAACACATGTTAGGTCTAGGTTAGGTCTGGGATTTGCTCTCATCAGGCTCATTCTTTCGCATATTTCTCATACTTGATGGCTAGATCCTGGGCTTTTTCTGGATTGGATCACGTTGTAATGTAGAACCACACTGAAACAGTCAATTAACCCTGGTTTCGATCACTATTTTAGAGGATAACGCATGTTAGGTGTGGGATAGTTCTGGGATTTGCCCTCATCAGACTCATACTTTCGCATTCTTCACATACTTGTTGAACGGATCCTGTGTTTTTACTGGTTTGGTTCACGTAGTAATGTGGTACCACACTGACACATTCAATTAAACCTGGTCTTGATAAATATTTTAGAGGATAACGCATGCTAGGTCTAGGTTAGGCCTGGGATTTGCCCCCATCGGACCCATACCTTCGCATATTTCTCATACTTCATGGCTAGACCCTGGGCTATTTATAGTTTGGATCACGTAGTAATGTGGTACCACACTGAAACAGTCCATTAAACCTGGTTTCGATCAATATTTTAGAGGATAACGCAAGTTATGTCTGGGTTAGGTCTAGGATTTGCCCTCATCAGGATCATACTTTCGCATATTTCTAATACTTCATGGCTAGATCCTGGGCTCTTCCTGGATTGGATCACGTAGTAATGTGGTACCACACTGAAACAGTCCATTAAACCTGGTTTCGATCAATATTTTTGAGGATAACACATGTTAGGTCTAGGTTAGGTCTGGGATTTGCTCTCATCAGGCTCATTCTTTCGCATATTTCACATACTTGTTGAACAGATCCTGGGTTTTTTATGGTTTGGATTACGTAGTAATGTGGTACCACACTAAAACAGTCCATGAAACCTGGTTTCGATCAACATTTTTGAGGATAACACATGTTAGGACTAGGTTAGGTCTGGGATTTGCTCTCATCAGGCTCATTCTTTCGCATATTTCTCATACTTGATGGCTAGATCCTAGGCTTTTTCCGGATTGCAACACGTAGCAATGTAGTACCACACTGAAACAGTCAATAAATCTTGGTTTCCATCAATATTTTAGAGAATAATTCATGTTAGGTCTAGTTTAGGTGTGGGATTTGCTCTCATCAGACTCATTCTTTCGCGTATTTCTCATACTTGATGGCTAGATCCTGGGCTTTTTCTGGATTGCGTCACGCAGTAATGTAGTACAACACTGAAACAGTCAATTAAACCTGGTTTCCATCAATATTGTAGAGGACAACGCATGTTAGGTCTAGGTTAGGCCTGGGATTTGCCCTCATCAGGGTCATACTTTCGCATATTTCTCATTCTTGATGGCCAGATTCTGGGCCTTTTCTGGTTTGGATCACGTAGTAATGTGGTACCACACTGAAACAGTCCATAAAACCTGGTTTCGATCAGTATTTTAGAGGATAACGCATGTTATGTCTAGGTTAGGCCTGGATTTGCCCTCATCAGACACATACTTTCGCATTCTCCACATACTTGTTGAACAGATCCTGGGTTTTTTCAGGTTTGGACACATAGTGATGTGGTACCACACTGTAACATTCAATTAAACCTGGTCTTGATAAATATTATAGAGGATAACGCATGTTAGGTCTGGGTTAGGTCTAGGATTTGCCCTCGTCAGGTCATACTTTCGCAGTGTTAACATACATGTTGACCTAATCGAGGTTTTTTTCTGCTATGGATAACGTAGTAAAGTGGTACCACACTAAAACAGTCAATTAAACCTGGTTTCCATCAATATTTTAGAGGACAACGCAAGTTAGGTCTGGGTTAGGCCTGGGATTTGCCCTCATCAGACTCATACTTTCGCATACTTCACATACTTGTTGAACAGATCCTGGGTTTTTTGCTGGTTTGGATCACGTAGAAATGTGGTACCACACTGAAACATTCAATTAAACCTGGTACTGATAAATATTTTTGATGGAAACGCATGTTAGGTCTAGGTTAGGCCTGGGATTTTCCCTCATCAGACACATACTTTCGCATTCTTCACATACTTGTTGCACGGATCCTGGGTATTTTTCTGGTTTGCATCACGTAGTGATGTGGTACCACACTGAAACAGTCCATAAAACCTGGTTTCGATCAATACTTTTGAGAATAACTCATGTTAGGTCTAGGTTAGGTCTGGGATTTGCTCTTATCAGGCTCGTACTTTCGCAAATTTCTCATACTTGATGGCCAGATTCTGTGCTTTTTCTGGTTTGGATCACGTAGTAATGTGGTACCACACTGAAACAGTCCATTAAACCTGGTTTCGATCAATATTTTAGAGAATAACGCATGTTAGCTCTTGGTTAGGTCTGGGATTTTCCCTCATCAGACACATACTTTCGCATTCTTCGCATACTTGTTGAACGTATCCTGGGTTTTTTCTGGTTTGGATCACGTAGTAATGTGGTACCACACTGAAACTGTCGATTAAACCTGCTTTCGATCAATATATTTGAGAATAACTCATGTTAGGTCTAGGTTAGGTCTGGGATTTGCTCTCATCAGGCTCGTACTTTCGCAAATTTTTCATACTTAATGGCCTGATTCTGTGCTTTTTCTGGTTTGGATCCCGTAGTAATGTGGTACCACACTGAAACAGTCCATTAAACCTGGTTTCGATCATTATTTTTGAGGATAACGCATGTTATGTCTAGGTTAGGCCTGTGATTTGCCCTCATCGGACACATACTTTCGCATTCTTCACATACTTGTTGAACGGATCCCGGGTATTTTTCTGGTTTGGATCACGTAGTGATGTGGTACCACACTGAAACAGTCAATTAAACCTGGTTTCCATCAATATTTTAGAGGTCAACGCATGTTAGGTCTAGGTTGGCCTGGGATTTGCCCTCATCAGGGTCATATTTCCGCGTTCTTCACATACTTGTTGAACAGATCCAGGGCATTTTTCTGGTTTGGATCACGTAGTAATGTGGCACCACACAGAAATAGACGATTAAACCTGGTTTCGATCAATATTTTAGAGGATAACTCATGTTAGCTCTAGGATAGGTCTGGGATTTGCCCTCATCACGCTCATAGTTTCGCGTTTTTCACATACTTGTAGAACAGATCCTGGGTTTTTTCTGGTTTTGATCATGTAGTAATGTGGTACCACACTGGAACAGTCCATTAAACCTGGTTTCGAACAGTATTTTAGAGGATAACGCATGTTATGTCTAGGTTAGCCCTGGGATATGCCCTCATCAGACACATACTTTCGCATTCTCCACATACTTGTTGAACAGATCCTGGGTTTTTTCAGGTTTGGACACATAGTGATGTGGTACCACACTGTAACATTCAATTAAACCTGGTCTTGATAAATATTATAGAGGATAACGCATGTTAGGTCTGGGTTAGGTCTAGGATTTGCCCTCATCAGGCTCATACTTTCGCATATTTCTCATACTTGATGGCCAGATTCTGGGCCTTTTCTGGTTTGGATCACGTAGTAATGTGGTACCACACTGAAACAGTCGATTAGTCCTGGTTTCTAACAATATTTTTGAGGGTAACGCATGGTAGGTCTAGGTTAGGCCTGGGATTTTCCCTCATCCGACACATACTTTCGCATTCTTCACATACTTGTTGAACGGATCCTGGGTTTATTCTGGTTTGGATCACGTAGTAATGTGGTAGCACACTGAAACAGTCCATTAAACCTGCTTTCGATCAATATTTTAGAGGATAACGCATGTTATGTCTAGGTTAGGCCTGGGATTTGCCCTCACCAGACACATACTTTCGCATTCTCCACATACTTGTTGAACAGATCCTGGGTTTTTTCAGGTTTGGATCACGTAGTAATGAGGTACCGCACTGAAACGGTCCATTAAACCCGGTTTCGATCAATATTTTAGAGAATAACGCATGATAGAGCTTGGTTAGGTCTGGGATTTGCTCTCATCAGGCTCGTACTTTCGCATATTTCTCATACTTGATGGCCAGATTCTGGACTTTTTCTAGTTTGGATCCTGTAGTAATGTGGTACCACACTGAAACAGTCCATTTAACCTGGTTTCGATCAACATTTTAGAGGATAACGCATGTTATGTCTAGGTTAGGCCTGGGATTTGCCCCCATCAGACACATACTTTCGCATTCTCCACATACTTGTTGAACAGATCCTGGGTTTTTCAGGTTTGGATCACGTAGGAATGTGGTACCACACTGAAACATTCAATTAAACCTGGTCTTGATAAATATTTTAGAGGATAACGCATGTTAGGTCTGGGTTAGGTCTAGGATTTGCCCTCATCAGGCTCATACTTTCGCATATTTCTCATACTTGATGGCTAGATCTAGGGCTTTTTCTGGATTGGATCACGTAGTAATGTGGTACCACACTGAAACAGTAAATGTAACCCAGTTTCGATCGATATTTTAGAGGATAACGCATGTTAGGTCTGGGTTAGGCCTGGGATTTGCCCTCATCAGACACATACTTTCGCATTCTTCACATACTTGTTGAACAGATCCTGGGTTTTTTCAGGTTTGGATCACGTAGTAATGTGGTACCACACTGTAACATTCAATTAAACCTGGTCTTGATAAATATTTTAGAGGATAACGCATGTTAGGTCTGGGTTAGGTCTAGGATTTGCCCACTTCAGGCTCATACTTTCGCATATTTCTCATACTTGATGGCTAGACCAAGGGCTTTTTCTGGATTGGATCACGTAGTAATGTGGTACCACACTGAAACAGTCAATTAAACCTGGTTTCCATCAATATTTTAGAGGTCAACGCATGTTAGGTCTGGTATAGGTCTGGGATTTGCCCTCATCAGGGTCATATTTTCGCGTTCTTCACATACTTGTTGTACAGATCCTGGTTTTTTTTCTGGTTTGGATCACGTAGTAATGTGGTACCACACTGAAACAGTCGGTTAAACCTGGTCTTGATAAATATTCTTGAGGGTAACGCATGTTAGGTCTAGGTTAGGCATGGGATTTTCCCTCATCCGACACATACTTTCGCATTCTTCGCCTACTTGTTGAACGTATCCTGTGTTTTTTATGGTTTGGATCACGTAGTAATGTGGTACCACACAGAAACTGTCGATTAAACCTGCTTTCGATCAATATATTTGAGAATAACTGATGTTAGGTCTAGGTTAGGTCTGGGATTTGCTCTCATCAGGCTCGTACTTTCGCAAATTTCTCATACTTGATGGCCTGATTCTGTGCTTTTTCTGGTTTGGATCCCGTAGTAATGCGGTACCACACTGAAACAGTCCATTAAACCTGGTTTCGATCAATATTTTTGAGGATAACGCATGTTAGGTCTAGGTTAGGCCTGTGATTTGCCCTCATCAGACACATACTTTCGCATTCTTCACATACTTGTTGAACGGATCCTGGGTATTTTTCTGGTTTGGATCACGTAGTGATGTGGTACCATACTGAAACAGTCCATTAAACCTGGTTTCGATCAATACTTTAGAGGATAACGCATGTTAGGTCTTGGTTAGGTCTGCGATTTGCTCTCATCAGGCTCGTACTTTCGCATATTTCTCATACTTGATGGCTAGATCCAGGGCTTTTTCTGGATTGGATCACGTAGTAATGTGGTACCACACTGAAACAGTTAATGAAACCCAGTTTCGATCGATATTTTAGAGGATAACGCATGTTAGGTCTAAGTTAGGCCTGTGATTTTCCCTCATCAGACACATACTTTCGCATTCTTCACATACTTGTTGAACGTATCCTGGGTATTTTTCTGGTTTGGATCACGTAGTAATGTGGCACCACACAGAAATAGTCGATTAAACCTGGTTTCGATCAATATTTTTGAGGATAACTCATGTTTGCTCTAGGATAGGTCTGGGATTTGCCCTCATCACGCTCATAGTTTCGCGTTTTTCACATACTTGTTGAACAGATCCTGGGTTTTTTATGGTTTGGATCACGTAGTAATGTGGTACCACACTGAAACTGTCGATTAAACCTGCTTTCGATCAATATATTTGAGAATAACTGATGTTAGGTCTAGGTTAGGTCTGGGATTTGCTCTCATCAGGCTCGTACTTTCGCAAATTTCTCATACTTGATGGCCTGATTCTGTGCTTTTTCTGGTTTGGATCCCGTAGTAATGCGGTACCACACTGAAACAGTTAATGAAACCCAGTTTCGATCGATATTTTAGAGGATAACGCATGTTAGGTCTAAGTTAGACCTGTGATTTGCCCTCGTCAGACACATATTTTCGCATTCTCCACATACTTGTTGAACAGATCCTGGGTTTTTTCAGGTTTGGATCACGTAGTAATGTGGTACCACACTGTAACATTCAATTAAACCTGGTCTTGATAAATATTTTAGAGGATAACGCATGTTAGGTCTGGGTTAGGTCTAGGATTTGCCCACTTCAGGCTCATACTTTCGCATATTTCTCATACTTGATGGCTAGACCAAGGGCTTTTTCTGGATTGGATCACGTAGTAATGTGGTACCACACTGAAACAGTCAATTAAACCTGGTTTCCATCAATATTTTAGAGGTCAACGCATGTTACGTCTGGTATAGGTCTGGGATTTGCCCTCATCAGGGTCATATTTTCGCGTTCTTCACATACTTGTTGTACAGATCCTGGGTTTTTTTCTGGTTTGGATCACGTAGTAATGTGGTACCACACTGAAACAGTCGGTTAAACCTGGTCTTGATAAATATTCTTGAGGGTAACGCATGTTAGGTCTAGGTTAGGCATGGGATTTTCCCTCATCCGACACATACTTTCGCATTCTTCACATACTTGTTGAACGGATCCTGGGTTTTTTCTGGTTTGGATCACGTAGTAATGTGGTATCACACTGAAGCAGTCCATTAAACCTGGTTTCGATCAATATTTTAGAGAATAACTCATGTCAGGTCTAGGTTAGGTCTGGGATTTTCCTTCATCAGACGCATACTTTCGCATTCTTCACATACTTGATGGCTAGATCCAGGGCTTTTTCTGGATCGGATCACGTAGTAATGTGGTACCACACTGAAACAGTAAATGAAACCCAGTTTCGATCGATATTTTAGAGGATAACGCATGTTAGGTCTAAGTTAGGCCTGTGATTTTCCCTCATCAGACACATACTTTCGCATTCTTCACATACTTGTTGAACGTATCCTGGGTTTTTTCTGGTTTGGATCACGTAGTAATGTGGTACCACACTGAAACAGTCGATTAAACCTGGTTTCGATAAATATTTTTGAGGATAACGCATGTTAGGTCTAGGTTAGGCCTGGGATTTGCCCTCATCAGGGTCATATTTCCGCGTTCTTCACATACTTGTTGAACAGATCCTGGGTATTTTTCTGGTTTGGATCACGTAGTAATGTGGCACCACACAGAAATAGTCGATTAAACCTGGTTTCGATCAATATTTTTGAGGATTACTCATGTTTGCTCTAGGATAGGTCTGGGATTTGCCCTCATCACGCTCATAGTTTCGCGTTTTTCACATACTTGTTGAACAGATCCTGGGTTTTTTCTGGTTTCGATCATGTAGTAATGTGGTACCACACTGGAACAGTCCATTAAACCTGGTTTCGATCAGTATTTTAGAGAATAACGTATGTTAGCTCTTGGTTAGGTCTGGGATTTGCTCTCATCAGGCTCGTACTTTCGCATATTTCTCATAGTTGATGGCCAGATTCTGGGCTTTTTCTGGTTTGGATCACGTAGTAACGTGGTACCACACTGAAACAGTCGATTAAACCAGGTTTCTAACAATATTTTTGAGGGTAACGCATGTTAGGTCTAGGTTAGGCCTGGGATTTTCCCTCATCCGGCACATACTTTCGCATTCTTCACATACTTGTTGAACGGATCCTGGGTTTTTTCTGGTTTGGATCACGTAGTAATGTGGTAGCACACTGGAACAGTCCATTAAACCTGGTTTCGATCAATATTTTAGAGGATAACGCATGTTATGTCTAGGTTAGGCCTGGGATTTGCCCTCATCAGGCTCATACTTTCGCATATTTCTCATACTTGATGGCTAGATCCAGGGCTTTTTCTGGATTGAATCACGTAGTAATGTGGTAGCACACTGAAACAGTCCATTAAACCTGGTTTCGATCAATATCTTAGATGATAACGCTAGTTATGTCTGGGATAGATCTGGGATTTGCCCTCGTCAGGCTCATACTTTCGCATTCTTCACATACTTGTTGAACGTATCCTGGGTTTTTTCTGGTTTGGATCACGTAGTAATGTGGTACCACACTGAAACAGTCGATTAAACCTGCTTTCGATCAATATTTTTGAGAATAACTCATGTTAGGTCTAGGTTAGGTCTGGGATTTGCTCTCATCAGGCTCGTACTTTCGCAAATTTCTCATACTTGATGGCCTGATTCTGTGCTTTTTCTGGTTTGGATCCCGTAGTAATGTGGTACCACACTGAAACAGTCCATTAAACCTGGTCTCGATAAATATTTTAGAGGATAACGCATGTTATGTCTAGGTTAGGCCTGTGATTTGCCCTCATCAGACACATACTTTCGCATTCTTCACATACTTGTTGAACGGATCCTGGGTTTTTTCTGGTTTGGATCACGTAGTAATGTGGTAGCACACTGAAACAGTCCATTAAACCTGGTTTCGATCAATTTTTTAGAGGATAACGCATGTTCTGTCTAGGTTAGGTCTGAGATTTGCTCTCATCAGGCTCGTACTTTCGCAAATTTCTCATACTTGATGGCCTGATTCTGTGCTTTTTCTGGTTTGGATCCCGTAGTAATGTGGTACCATACTGAAACAGTCCATTAAACCTGGTTTCGATCAATATCTTAGATGATAACGCTAGTTATGTCTGGGATAGATCTGGGATTTGCCCTCGTCAGGCTCATACTTTCGCATTCTTCACATACTTGTTGAACGTATCCTGAGTATTTTTCTGGTTTGGATCACGTAGTGATGTGGTACCACACTGAAACAGTCCATTAAACCTGGTTTCGATCAATATTTTTGAGGATAACGCATGTTATGTCTAGGTTAGGCCTGTGATTTGCCCTCATCAGGGTCATATTACCGCGTTCTTCACATACTTGTTGAACAGATCCTGGGTATTTTTCTGGTTTCGATCACGTAGTAATGTGGCACCACACAGAAATAGTCGATTAAACCTGGTTTCGATCAATATTTTTGAGGGTAACGCATGTTAGGTCTAGGTTAGGCCTGGGATTTTCCCTCATCAGACACACACTTTCGCATTCTTCACATACTTGTTGAACGTATCCTGGGTTTTTTCTGGTTTGGAGCACGTAGTAATGTGGTACCACACTGAAACTGTCGATTAAACCTGCTTTCGATCAATATTTTTGAGAATAACTCATGTTAGGTCTAGGTTAGGTCTGGGATTTGCTCTTATCAGGCTCGTACTTTCGCAAATTTCTCATACTTGATGGCCAGATTCTGTGCTTTTACTGGTTTGGATCACGTAGTAATGTGGTACCACACTGAAACAGTCGATTAAACCTGCTTTCGATCAATATTTTTGAGAATAACTCATGTTAGGTCTAGGTTAGGCCTGTGATTTGCCCTCATCAGACACATACTTTCGCATTCTTCACATACTTGTTGAACGTATCCTGAGTATTTTTCTGGTTTGGATCACGTAGTGATGTGGTACCACACTGAAACAGTCCATTAAACCTGGTTTCGATCAATATTTTTGAGGATAACGCATGTTATGTCTAGGTTAGGCCTGTGATTTGCCCTCATCAGGGTCATATTACCGCGTTCTTCACATACTTGTTGAACAGATCCTGGGTATTTTTCTGGTTTCGATCACGTAGTGATGTGGTACCACACTGAAACAGTCCATTAAACCTGGTTTCGATCAATATTTTTGAGGGTAACGCATGTTAGGTCTAGGTTAGGCCTGGGATTTTCCCTCATCAGACACACACTTTCGCATTCTTCACATACTTGTTGAACGTATCCTGGGTTTTTTCTGGTTTGGAGCACGTAGTAATGTGGTACCACACTGAAACTGTCGATTAAACCTGCTTTCGATCAATATTTTTGAGAATAACTCATGTTAGGTCTAGGTTAGGTCTGGGATTTGCTCTTATCAGGCTCGTACTTTCGCAAATTTCTCATACTTGATGGCCAGATTCTGTGCTTTTACTGGTTTGGATCACGTAGTAATGTGGTACCACACTGAAACAGTCGATTAAACCTGCTTTCGATCAATATTTTTGAGAATAACTCATGTTAGGTCTAGGTTAGGCCTGTGATTTGCCCTCATCAGACACATACTTTCGCATTCTTCACATACTTGTTGAACGGATCCTGGGTTTTTTCTGGTTTGGATCACGTAGTAATGTGGTACCACAATGAAACTGTCGATTAAACCTGGTCTCGATCAATATTTTAGAGAATAACTCATGTTAGGTCTAGGTTAGGTCTGGGATTTTCCTTCATCAGACTCATACTTCCGCATTCTTCACATACTTGTTGGACGGATCCTGGATTTTTTCTGGTTTGGATCACGTAGTAATGTGGTATCACACTGAAACAGTCCATTAAACCAGGTTTCGATCAATATTTTAGAGAATAACGCATGTTAGGTCTTGGTTAGGTCTGGGATTTGCTCTCATCAGGCTCGTACTTTCGCAAATTTCACATACTTGATGGCCAGATTCTGTGCTTTTAGTGGTTTGGATCACGTAGTAATGTGGTACCACACTGAGACAGTCGATTAAACCTGGTTTCGATCAATATCTTAGATGATAACGCTAGTTAGGTCTGGTATAGATCTGGGATTTGCCCTCCTCAGGGTCATATTTTCGCGTTCTTCACATACCAGTTGAACAGATCCTGGGTATTTTTCTGGTTTGGATCACGTAGTAATGTGGCACCACACAGAAATAGTCGATTAAACCTGGTTTCGATCAATATTTTTGAGAATAACTCATGTTAGGTCTAGGTTAGGTCTGGGATTTGCTCTTATCAGGCTCGTACTTTCGCAAATTTCACATACTTGATGGCCAGATTCTGTGCTTTTAGTGGTTTGGATCACGTAGTAATGTGGTACCACACTGAAACAGTCGATTAAACCTGGTTTCGATCAATATCTTAGATGATAACGCTAGTTAGGTCTGGTATAGATCTGGGATTTGCCCTCCTCAGGGTCATATTTTCGCGTTCTTCACATACCAGTTGAACAGATCCTGGGTATTTTTCTGGTTTGGATCAGGTAGTGATGTGGTACCACAGTGAAACAGTCGATTAAACCTGGTTTCGATAAATATTTTTGAGGATAACGCATGTTAGGTCTAGGTTAGGCCTGGGATTTGCCCTCATCAGGGTCAAATTTCCGCGTTCTTCACATACTTGTTGAACAGATCCTGGGTTTTTTCGGGTTTCGATCATGTAGTAATGTGGTACCACACTGGAACAGTCCATTAAACCTGGTTTCGATCAGTATTTTAGAGGATAACGCATGTTAGGTCTTGGTTAGGTCTGGGATTTGCTTTCATCAGGCTCGTACTTTCGCATATTTCTCATAGTTGATGGCCAGATTCTGGGCTTTTTCTGGTTTGGATCACGTAGTAATGTGGTACCACACTGAAACAGTCCATTAAACCTGGTTTCGATCAATATTTTAGAGGATAACGCATGTTATGTCTAGGTTAGGCCTGTGATTTGCCCTCATCAGACACATACTTTCGCATTCTTCACATACTTGTTGAACGGATCCTGGGTTTTTTCTGGTTTGGATCACGTAGTAATGTGGTAGCACACTGAAACAGTCCATTAAACCTGGTTTCGATCAATATTTTAGAGGTTAACGCATGTTCTGTCTAGGTTAGGCCTGGGATTTGCCCTCATCAGACACATACTTTCGCATTCTTCACATACTTGTTGAACGGATCCTGGGTTTTTTCTGGTTTGGATCACGTAGTAATGTGGTACCACAATGAAACTGTCGATTAAACCTGCTTTCGATCAATATATTTGAGAATTACTCATGTTAGGTCTAGGTTAGGTCTGGGATTTGCTCTCATCAGGCTCGTACTTTCGCATATTTCTCATAGTTGATGGCCAGATTCTGGGCTTTTTCTGGTTTGGATCACGTAGTAATGTGGTACCACACTGAAACAGTCCATTAAACCTGGTTTCGATCAATATTTTAGAGGATAACGCATGTTATGTCTAGGTTAGGCCTGTGATTTGCCCTCATCAGACACATACTTTCGCATTCTTCACATACTTGTTGAACGGATCCTGGGTTTTTTCTGGTTTGGATCACGTAGTAATGTGGTAGCACACTGAAACAGTCCATTAAACCTGGTTTCGATCAATTTTTTAGAGGATAACGCATGTTCTGTCTAGGTTAGGTCTGAGATTTGCTCTCATCAGGCTCGTACTTTCGCAAATTTCTCATACTTGATGGCCTGATTCTGTGCTTTTTCTGGTTTGGATCCCGTAGTAATGTGGTACCATACTGAAACAGACCATTAAACCTGGTTTCGATCAATATCTTAGATGATAACGCTAGTTATGTCTGGGATAGATCTGGGATTTGCCCTCGTCAGGCTCATACTTTCGCATTCTTCACATACTTGTTGAACGTATCCTGAGTATTTTTCTGGTTTGGATCACGTAGTGATGTGGTACCACACTGAAACAGTCCATTAAACCTGGTTTCGATCAATATTTTTGAGGATAACGCATGTTATGTCTAGGTTAGGCCTGTGATTTGCCCTCATCAGGGTCATATTACCGCGTTCTTCACATACTTGTTGAACAGATCCTGGGTATTTTTCTGGTTTCGATCACGTAGTAATGTGGCACCACACAGAAATAGTCGATTAAACCTGATTTCTATCAATATTCTTGAGGGTAACGCATGTTAGGTCTAGGTTAGGCCTGGGATTTTCCCTCATCAGACACACACTTTCGCATTCTTCACATACTTGTTGAACGTATCCTGGGTTTTTTCTGGTTTGGAGCACGTAGTAATGTGGTACCACACTGAAACTGTCGATTAAATCTGCTTTCGATCAATATTTTTGAGAATAACTCATGTTAGGTCTAGGTTAGGTCTGGGATTTGCTCTTATCAGGCTCGTACTTTCGCAAATTTCTCATACTTGATGGCCAGATTGTGTGCTTTTACTGGTTTGGATCACGTAGTAATGTGGTACCACACTGAAACAGTCGATTAAACCTGCTTTCGATCAATATTTTTGAGAATAACTCATGTTAGGTCTAGGTTAGGCCTGTGATTTGCCCTCATCAGACACATACTTTCGCATTCTTCACATACTTGTTGAACGGATCCTGGGTTTTTTCTGGTTTGGATCACGTAGTAATGTGGTACCACAATGAAACTGTCGATTAAACCTGGTCTCGATCAATATTTTAGAGAATAACTCATGTTAGGTCTAGGTTAGGTCTGGGATTTTCCTTCATCAGACTCATACTTCCGCATTCTTCACATACTTGTTGGACGGATCCTGGATTTTTTCTGGTTTGGATCACGTAGTAATGTGGTATCACACTGAAACAGTCCATTAAACCAGGTTTCGATCAATATTTTAGAGAATAACGCATGTTAGGTCTTGGTTAGGTCTGGGATTTGCTCTCATCAGGCTCGTACTTTCGCAAATTTCACATACTTGATGGCCAGATTCTGTGCTTTTAGTGGTTTGGATCACGTAGTAATGTGGTACCACACTGAAACAGTCGATTAAACCTGGTTTCGATCAATATCTTAGATGATAACGCTAGTTAGGTCTGGTATAGATCTGGGATTTGCCCTCCTCAGGGTCATATTTTCGCGTTCTTCACATACCAGTTGAACAGATCCTGGGTATTTTTCTGGTTTGGATCACGTAGTAATGTGGCACCACACAGAAATAGTCGATTAAACCTGGTTTCGATCAATATTTTTGAGAATAACTCATGTTAGGTCTAGCTTAGGTCTGGGATTTGCTCTTATCAGGCTCGTACTTTCGCAAATTTCACATACTTGATGGCCAGATTCTGTGCTTTTAGTGGTTTGGATCACGTAGTAATGTGGTACCACACTGAAACAGTCGATTAAACCTGGTTTCGATCAATATCTTAGATGATAACGCTAGTTAGGTCTGGTATAGATCTGGGATTTGCCCTCCTCAGGGTCATATTTTCGCGTTCTTCACATACCAGTTGAACAGATCCTGGGTATTTTTCTGGTTTGGATCAGGTAGTGATGTGGTACCACAGTGAAACAGTCGATTAAACCTGGTTTCGATAAATATTTTTGAGGATAACGCATGTTAGGTCTAGGTTAGGCCTGGGATTTGCCCTCATCAGGGTCAAATTTCCGCGTTCTTCACATACTTGTTGAACAGATCCTGGGTTTTTTCGGGTTTCGATCATGTAGTAATGTGGTACCACACTGGAACAGTCCATTAAACCTGGTTTCGATCAGTATTTTAGAGGATAACGCATGTTAGGTCTTGGTTAGGTCTGGGATTTGCTTTCATCAGGCTCGTACTTTCGCATATTTCTCATAGTTGATGGCCAGATTCTGGGCTTTTTCTGGTTTGGATCACGTAGTAATGTGGTACCACACTGAAACAGTCCATTAAACCTGGTTTCGATCAATATTTTAGAGGATAACGCATGTTATGTCTAGGTTAGGCCTGTGATTTGCCCTCATCAGACACATACTTTCGCATTCTTCACATACTTGTTGAACGGATCCTGGGTTTTTTCTGGTTTGGATCACGTAGTAATGTGGTAGCACACTGAAACAGTCCATTAAACCTGGTTTCGATCAATATTTTAGAGGTTAACGCATGTTCTGTCTAGGTTAGGCCTGGGATTTGCCCTCATCAGACACATACTTTCGCATTCTTCACATACTTGTTGAACGGATCCTGGGTTTTTTCTGGTTTGGATCACGTAGTAATGTGGTACCACAATGAAACTGTCGATTAAACCTGCTTTCGATCAATATATTTGAGAATTACTCATGTTAGGTCTAGGTTAGGTCTGGGATTTGCTCTCATCAGGCTCGTACTTTCGCATATTTCTCATAGTTGATGGCCAGATTCTGGGCTTTTTCTGGTTTGGATCACGTAGTAATGTGGTACCACACTGAAACAGTCCATTAAACCTGGTTTCGATCAATATTTTAGAGGATAACGCATGTTATGTCTAGGTTAGGCCTGTGATTTGCCCTCATCAGACACATACTTTCGCATTCTTCACATACTTGTTGAACGGATCCTGGGTTTTTTCTGGTTTGGATCACGTAGTAATGTGGTAGCACACTGAAACAGTCCATTAAACCTGGTTTCGATCAATTTTTTAGAGGATAACGCATGTTCTGTCTAGGTTAGGTCTGAGATTTGCTCTCATCAGGCTCGTACTTTCGCAAATTTCTCATACTTGATGGCCTGATTCTGTGCTTTTTCTGGTTTGGATCCCGTAGTAATGTGGTACCATACTGAAACAGTCCATTAAACCTGGTTTCGATCAATATCTTAGATGATAACGCTAGTTATGTCTGGGATAGATCTGGGATTTGCCCTCGTCAGGCTCATACTTTCGCATTCTTCACATACTTGTTGAACGTATCCTGAGTATTTTTCTGGTTTGGATCACGTAGTGATGTGGTACCACACTGAAACAGTCCATTAAACCTGGTTTCGATCAATATTTTTGAGGATAACGCATGTTATGTCTAGGTTAGGCCTGTGATTTGCCCTCATCAGGGTCATATTACCGCGTTCTTCACATACTTGTTGAACAGATCCTGGGTATTTTTCTGGTTTCGATCACGTAGTAATGTGGCACCACACAGAAATAGTCGATTAAACCTGATTTCTATCAATATTCTTGAGGGTAACGCATGTTAGGTCTAGGTTAGGCCTGGGATTTTCCCTCATCAGACACACACTTTCGCATTCTTCACATACTTGTTGAACGTATCCTGGGTTTTTTCTGGTTTGGAGCACGTAGTAATGTGGTACCACACTGAAACTGTCGATTAAACCTGCTTTCGATCAATATTTTTGAGAATAACTCATGTTAGGTCTAGGTTAGGTCTGGGATTTGCTCTTATCAGGCTCGTACTTTCGCAAATTTCTCATACTTGATGGCCAGATTCTGTGCTTTTACTGGTTTGGATCACGTAGTAATGTGGTACCACACTGAAACAGTCGATTAAACCTGCTTTCGATCAATATTTTTGAGAATAACTCATGTTAGGTCTAGGTTAGGCCTGTGATTTGCCCTCATCAGACACATACTTTCGCATTCTTCACATACTTGTTGAACGGATCCTGGGTTTTTTCTGGTTTGGATCACGTAGTAATGTGGTACCACACTGAAACAGTCGACTAAACCTGGTCTCGATCAATATTTTAGAGGATAACGCATGTTATGTCTAGGTTAAGCCTGTGATTTGCCCTAATCAGACACATACCTTCGCATTCTTCACATACTTGTTGAACGGATCCTGGTTATTTTTCTCGTTTGGATCACGTAGTGATGTGGTGCCACACTGAAACAGTCCATTAAACCTGGTTTCGATCAATATTTTAGAGGATAACGCATGATATGTCTAGGTTAGGCCTGTGATTTGCCCTCATCAGACACATACTTTCGCATTCTCCACATACTTGTTGAACAGATACTGGGTTTTTTCTTGTTTGGATCACGTAGTAATGTGGTACCACAATGAAACTGTCGATTAAACCTGCTTTCGATCAATATATTTGAGAATTACTCATGTTAGGTCTAGGTTAGGTCTGGGATTTGCTCTCATCAGGCTCGTACTTTCGCAAATTTCTCAGACTTGATGGCCTGATTCTGTGCTTTTTCTGGTTTGGATCCCGTAGTAAGGTGGTACCACACTGAAACAGTCGATTAAACCTGGTTTCGATCAATATCTTAGATGATAACGCTAGTTAGGTCTGGTATAGGTCTGGGATTTGCCCTCCTCAGGGTCATATTTTCGCGTTCTTCACATACCTGTTGAACAGATCCTGGGTATTTTTCAGGTTTGGATCAGGTAGTAATGTGGTACCACACTGAAACAGTCAATTAAACCTGGTTTCCATCAATATTTTAGAGGTCAACGCATGTTAGGTCTGGTATAGGTCTGTGATTTGCCCTCATCAGGGTCATATTTTCGCGTTCTTCACATACTTGTTGTACAGATCCTGGGTTTTTTTCTGGTTTGGATCACGTAGTAATGTGGTACCACACTGAAACAGTCGGTTAAACCTGGTCTTGATAAATATTCTTGAGGGTAACGCATGTTAGGTCTAGGTTAGGCATGGGATTTTCCCTCATCCGACACATACTTTCGCATTCTTCACATACTTGTTGAACGGATCCTGGGTTTTTTCTGGTTTGGATCACGTAGTAATGTGGTAGCACACTGAAACGGTCCATTAAACCTGGTTTCGATCAATATTTTTGAGGATAACGCATGTTAGGTCTAGGATAGGTCTGGGATTTGCTCTCATCAGGCTCGTACTTTCGCATATTTCTCATACTTGATGGCTAGATCCAGGGCTTTTTCTGGATTGGATCACGTAGTAATGTGGTACCACACTGAAACAGTAAATGAAACCCAGTTTCGATCGATATTTTAGAGGATAACGCATGTTAGGTCTAAGTTAGGCCTGTGATTTTCCCTCATCAGACACATACTTTCGCATTCTTCACATACTTGTTGAACGTATCCTGGGTTTTTTCTGGTTTGGATCACGTAGTAATGTGGTACCACACTGAAACAGTCGATTAAACCTGGTTTCGATAAATATTTTTGAGGATAACGCATGTTAGGTCTAGGTTAGGCCTGGGATTTGCCCTCATCAGGGACATTTTTCCGCGTTCTTCACATACTTGTTGAACAGATCCTGGGTATTTTTCTGGTTTGGATCACGTAGTAATGTGGCACCACACAGAAATAGTCGATTAAACCTGGTTTCGATCAATATTTTAGAGGATAACTCATGTTAGCTCTAGGATAGGTCTGGGATTTGCTCTCATCAGGCTCGTACTTTCGCATATTTCTCATAGTTGATGGCCAGATTCTGGGCTTTTTCTGGTTTGGATCACGTAGTAACGTGGTACCACACTGAAACGGTCGATTAAACCAGGTTTCTAACAATATTTTTGAGGGTAACGCATGTTAGGTCTAGGTTAGGCCTGGGATTTTCCCTCATCAGACACACACTTTCGCATTCTTCACATACTTGTTGAACGTATCCTGGGTTTTTTCTGGTTTGGAGCACGTAGTAATGTGGTACCACACTGAAACTGTCGATTAAATCTGCTTTCGATCAATATTTTTGAGAATAACTCATGTTAGGTCTAGGTTAGGTCTGGGATTTGCTCTTATCAGGCTCGTACTTTCGCAAATTTCTCATACTTGATGGCCAGATTGTGTGCTTTTACTGGTTTGGATCACGTAGTAATGTGGTACCACACTGAAACAGTCGATTAAACCTGCTTTCGATCAATATTTTTGAGAATAACTCATGTTAGGTCTAGGTTAGGCCTGTGATTTGCCCTCATCAGACACATACTTTCGCATTCTTCACATACTTGTTGAACGGATCCTGGGTTTTTTCTGGTTTGGATCACGTAGTAATGTGGTACCACAATGAAACTGTCGATTAAACCTGGACTCGATCAATATTTTAGAGAATAACTCATGTTAGGTCTAGGTTAGGTCTGGGATTTTCCTTCATCAGACTCATACTTCCGCATTCTTCACATACTTGTTGGACGGATCCTGGATTTTTTCTGGTTTGGATCACGTAGTAATGTGGTATCACACTGAAACAGTCCATTAAACCAGGTTTCGATCAATATTTTAGAGAATAACGCATGTTAGGTCTTGGTTAGGTCTGGGATTTGCTCTCATCAGGCTCGTACTTTCGCAAATTTCACATACTTGATGGCCAGATTCTGTGCTTTTAGTGGTTTGGATCACGTAGTAATGTGGTACCACACTGAAACAGTCGATTAAACCTGGTTTCGATCAATATCTTAGATGATAACGCTAGTTAGGTCTGGTATAGATCTGGGATTTGCCCTCCTCAGGGTCATATTTTCGCGTTCTTCACATACCAGTTGAACAGATCCTGGGTATTTTTCTGGTTTGGATCACGTAGTAATGTGGCACCACACAGAAATAGTCGATTAAACCTGGTTTCGATCAATATTTTTGAGAATAACTCATGTTAGGTCTAGCTTAGGTCTGGGATTTGCTCTTATCAGGCTCGTACTTTCGCAAATTTCACATACTTGATGGCCAGATTCTGTGCTTTTAGTGGTTTGGATCACGTAGTAATGTGGTACCACACTGAAACAGTCGATTAAACCTGGTTTCGATCAATATCTTAGATGATAACGCTAGTTAGGTCTGGTATAGATCTGGGATTTGCCCTCCTCAGGGTCATATTTTCGCGTTCTTCACATACCAGTTGAACAGATCCTGGGTATTTTTCTGGTTTGGATCAGGTAGTGATGTGGTACCACAGTGAAACAGTCGATTAAACCTGGTTTCGATAAATATTTTTGAGGATAACGCATGTTAGGTCTAGGTTAGGCCTGGGATTTGCCCTCATCAGGGTCAAATTTCCGCGTTCTTCACATACTTGTTGAACAGATCCTGGGTTTTTTCGGGTTTCGATCATGTAGTAATGTGGTACCACACTGGAACAGTCCATTAAACCTGGTTTCGATCAGTATTTTAGAGGATAACGCATGTTAGGTCTTGGTTAGGTCTGGGATTTGCTTTCATCAGGCTCGTACTTTCGCATATTTCTCATAGTTGATGGCCAGATTCTGGGCTTTTTCTGGTTTGGATCACGTAGTAATGTGGTACCACACTGAAACAGTCCATTAAACCTGGTTTCGATCAATATTTTAGAGGATAACGCATGTTATGTCTAGGTTAGGCCTGTGATTTGCCCTCATCAGACACATACTTTCGCATTCTTCACATACTTGTTGAACGGATCCTGGGTTTTTTCTGGTTTGGATCACGTAGTAATGTGGTAGCACACTGAAACAGTCCATTAAACCTGGTTTCGATCAATATTTTAGAGGTTAACGCATGTTCTGTCTAGGTTAGGCCTGGGATTTGCCCTCATCAGACACATACTTTCGCATTCTTCACATACTTGTTGAACGGATCCTGGGTTTTTTCTGGTTTGGATCACGTAGTAATGTGGTACCACAATGAAACTGTCGATTAAACCTGCTTTCGATCAATATATTTGAGAATTACTCATGTTAGGTCTAGGTTAGGTCTGGGATTTGCTCTCATCAGGCTCGTACTTTCGCATATTTCTCATAGTTGATGGCCAGATTCTGGGCTTTTTCTGGTTTGGATCACGTAGTAATGTGGTACCACACTGAAACAGTCCATTAAACCTGGTTTCGATCAATATTTTAGAGGATAACGCATGTTATGTCTAGGTTAGGCCTGTGATTTGCCCTCATCAGACACATACTTTCGCATTCTTCACATACTTGTTGAACGGATCCTGGGTTTTTTCTGGTTTGGATCACGTAGTAATGTGGTAGCACACTGAAACAGTCCATTAAACCTGGTTTCGATCAATTTTTTAGAGGATAACGCATGTTCTGTCTAGGTTAGGTCTGAGATTTGCTCTCATCAGGCTCGTACTTTCGCAAATTTCTCATACTTGATGGCCTGATTCTGTGCTTTTTCTGGTTTGGATCCCGTAGTAATGTGGTACCATACTGAAACAGTCCATTAAACCTGGTTTCGATCAATATCTTAGATGATAACGCTAGTTATGTCTGGGATAGATCTGGGATTTGCCCTCGTCAGGCTCATACTTTCGCATTCTTCACATACTTGTTGAACGTATCCTGAGTATTTTTCTGGTTTGGATCACGTAGTGATGTGGTACCACACTGAAACAGTCCATTAAACCTGGTTTCGATCAATATTTTTGAGGATAACGCATGTTATGTCTAGGTTAGGCCTGTGATTTGCCCTCATCAGGGTCATATTACCGCGTTCTTCACATACTTGTTGAACAGATCCTGGGTATTTTTCTGGTTTCGATCACGTAGTAATGTGGCACCACACAGAAATAGTCGATTAAACCTGATTTCTATCAATATTCTTGAGGGTAACGCATGTTAGGTCTAGGTTAGGCCTGGGATTTTCCCTCATCAGACACACACTTTCGCATTCTTCACATACTTGTTGAACGTATCCTGGGTTTTTTCTGGTTTGGAGCACGTAGTAATGTGGTACCACACTGAAACTGTCGATTAAACCTGCTTTCGATCAATATTTTTGAGAATAACTCATGTTAGGTCTAGGTTAGGTCTGGGATTTGCTCTTATCAGGCTCGTACTTTCGCAAATTTCTCATACTTGATGGCCAGATTCTGTGCTTTTACTGGTTTGGATCACGTAGTAATGTGGTACCACACTGAAACAGTCGATTAAACCTGCTTTCGATCAATATTTTTGAGAATAACTCATGTTAGGTCTAGGTTAGGCCTGTGATTTGCCCTCATCAGACACATACTTTCGCATTCTTCACATACTTGTTGAACGGATCCTGGGTTTTTTCTGGTTTGGATCACGTAGTAATGTGGTACCACACTGAAACAGTCGACTAAACCTGGTCTCGATCAATATTTTAGAGGATAACGCATGTTATGTCTAGGTTAAGCCTGTGATTTGCCCTAATCAGACACATACCTTCGCATTCTTCACATACTTGTTGAACGGATCCTGGTTATTTTTCTCGTTTGGATCACGTAGTGATGTGGTGCCACACTGAAACAGTCCATTAAACCTGGTTTCGATCAATATTTTAGAGGATAACGCATGATATGTCTAGGTTAGGCCTGTGATTTGCCCTCATCAGACACATACTTTCGCATTCTCCACATACTTGTTGAACAGATACTGGGTTTTTTCTTGTTTGGATCACGTAGTAATGTGGTACCACAATGAAACTGTCGATTAAACCTGCTTTCGATCAATATATTTGAG
This sequence comes from Colletes latitarsis, assembly GCF_051014445.1. Classification (NCBI taxonomy): domain Eukaryota; kingdom Metazoa; phylum Arthropoda; class Insecta; order Hymenoptera; family Colletidae; genus Colletes; species Colletes latitarsis. The sequence goes on from NC_135142.1 coordinate 1,548,228, forward strand.
AATTACTCATGTTAGGTCTAGGTTAGGTCTGGGATTTGCTCTCATCAGGCTCGTACTTTCGCAAATTTCTCAGACTTGATGGCCTGATTCTGTGCTTTTTCTGGTTTGGATCCCGTAGTAAGGTGGTACCACACTGAAACAGTCGATTAAACCTGGTTTCGATCAATATCTTAGATGATAACGCTAGTTAGGTCTGGTATAGGTCTGGGATTTGCCCTCCTCAGGGTCATATTTTCGCGTTCTTCACATACCTGTTGAACAGATCCTGGGTATTTTTCAGGTTTGGATCAGGTAGTAATGTGGTACCACACTGAAACAGTCAATTAAACCTGGTTTCCATCAATATTTTAGAGGTCAACGCATGTTAGGTCTGGTATAGGTCTGTGATTTGCCCTCATCAGGGTCATATTTTCGCGTTCTTCACATACTTGTTGTACAGATCCTGGGTTTTTTTCTGGTTTGGATCACGTAGTAATGTGGTACCACACTGAAACAGTCGGTTAAACCTGGTCTTGATAAATATTCTTGAGGGTAACGCATGTTAGGTCTAGGTTAGGCATGGGATTTTCCCTCATCCGACACATACTTTCGCATTCTTCACATACTTGTTGAACGGATCCTGGGTTTTTTCTGGTTTGGATCACGTAGTAATGTGGTAGCACACTGAAACGGTCCATTAAACCTGGTTTCGATCAATATTTTTGAGGATAACGCATGTTAGGTCTAGGATAGGTCTGGGATTTGCTCTCATCAGGCTCGTACTTTCGCATATTTCTCATACTTGATGGCTAGATCCAGGGCTTTTTCTGGATTGGATCACGTAGTAATGTGGTACCACACTGAAACAGTAAATGAAACCCAGTTTCGATCGATATTTTAGAGGATAACGCATGTTAGGTCTAAGTTAGGCCTGTGATTTTCCCTCATCAGACACATACTTTCGCATTCTTCACATACTTGTTGAACGTATCCTGGGTTTTTTCTGGTTTGGATCACGTAGTAATGTGGTACCACACTGAAACAGTCGATTAAACCTGGTTTCGATAAATATTTTTGAGGATAACGCATGTTAGGTCTAGGTTAGGCCTGGGATTTGCCCTCATCAGGGACATTTTTCCGCGTTCTTCACATACTTGTTGAACAGATCCTGGGTATTTTTCTGGTTTGGATCACGTAGTAATGTGGCACCACACAGAAATAGTCGATTAAACCTGGTTTCGATCAATATTTTAGAGGATAACTCATGTTAGCTCTAGGATAGGTCTGGGATTTGCTCTCATCAGGCTCGTACTTTCGCATATTTCTCATAGTTGATGGCCAGATTCTGGGCTTTTTCTGGTTTGGATCACGTAGTAACGTGGTACCACACTGAAACGGTCGATTAAACCAGGTTTCTAACAATATTTTTGAGGGTAACGCATGTTAGGTCTAGGCTAGGCCTGGGATTTTCCCTCATCCGACACATACTTTCGCATTCTCCACATACTTGTTGGACAGATCCTGGGTTTTTTCAGGTTTGGACACATAGTAATGTGGTACCACACTGAAACATTCAATTAAACCTGGTCTTGATAAATATTTTAGAGGATAACGCATGTTAGGTCTGGGTTAGGTCTAGGATTTGCCCTCATCAGGCTCATACTTTCGCATATTTCTCATACTTGATGGCTAGATCCAGGGCTTTTTCTGGATTGAATCACGTAGTAATGTGGTAGCACACCGAAACAGTCCATTAAACCTGGTTTCGATCAATATCTTAGATGATAACGCTAGTTATGTCTGGGATAGATCTGGGATTTGCCCTCGTCAGGCTCATACTTTCGCATTCTTCGCATACTTGTTGAACGTATCCTGGGTTTTTTCTGGTTTGGATCACGTAGTAATGTGGTACCACACTGAAACAGTCGATTAAACCTGCTTTCGATCAATATTTTTGAGAATAACTCATGTTAGGTCTAGGTTAGGTCTGGGATTTGCTCTCGTCAGGCTCGTACTTTCGCAAATTTCTCATATTTGATGGCCTGATTCTGTGCTTTTTCTGGTTTGGATCCCGTAGTAATGTGGTACCACACTGAAACAGTCCATTAAACCTGGTCTCGATAAATATTTTAGAGGATAACGCATGTTATGTCTAGGTTAGGCCTGTGATTTGCCCTCATCAGACACATACTTTCGCATTCTTCACATACTTGTTGAACGGATCCTGGGTTTTTTCTGGTTTGGATCACGTAGTAATGTGGTAGCACACTGTAACAGTCCATTAAACCTGGTTTCGATCAATATTTTAGAGAATAACTCATGTTAGGTCTAGGTTAGGTCTGGGATTTTCCTTCATCAGACTCATACTTCCGCATTCTTCACATACTTGTTGGACGGATCCTGGATTTTTTCTGGTTTGGATCACGTAGTAATGTGGTATCACACTGAAACAGTCCATTAAACCAGGTTTCGATCAATATTTTAGAGAATAACGCATGTTAGGTCTTGGTTAGGTCTGGGATTTGCTCTCATCAGGCTCGTACTTTCGCATATTTCTCATAGTTGATGGCCAGATTCTGAGCTTTTTCTGGTTTGGATCACGCAGTAATGTGGTACCACACTGAAATAGTCGGTTAAACCTGGTTTCGATCAATATTTTAGAGAATAACTCATGTTAGGTCTAGGTTAGGTCTGGGATTTTCCTTCATCAGGCTCATACTTTCGCATATTTCTCATACTTGATGGCTAGACCCAGGGCTTTTTCTGGGTTGGATCCCGTAGTAATGTGGTACCACACTGAAACAGTCCATTAAACCTGGTTTCGATTAATATTTTTGAGGATAACGCATGTTATGTCTAGGTTAGGCCTGTGATTTGCCCTCATCAGACACATACTTTCGCATTCTTCACATACTTGTTGAACGGATCCTGGGTTTTTTCTGGTTTGGATCACGTAGTAATGTGGTAGCACACTGAAACAGTCCATTAAACCTGGTTTCGATCAATATTTTAGAGAATAACTCATGTTAGGTCTAGGTTAGGTCTGGGATTTTCCTTCATCAGACTCATACTTCCGCATTCTTCACATACTTGTTGGACGGATCCTGGATTTTTTCTGGTTTGGATCACGCAGTAATGTGGTACCACACTGAAACAGTCGGTTAAACCTGGTTTCGATCAATATTTTAGAGAATAACTCATGTTAGGTCTAGGTTAGGTCTGGGATTTTCCTTCGTCAGACTCATACTTTCGCATTCTTCACGTACTTGTTGAACGGATCCTGGGTTTTTTCTGGTTTGGATCACGTAGTAATGTGGTATCATACTGAAACAGTCCATTAAACCTGGTTTCGATCAATATTTTAGAGAATATTGCATGTTAGGTCTTGGTTAGGTCTGGGATTTGCTCTCATCAGGCTCGTACTTTCGCATATTTCTCATAGTTGATGGCCAGATTCTGGGCTTTTTCTGGTTTGGATCACGTAGTAATGTGGTACCACACTGAAATAGTCGATTTAACCTGGTTGCTATCAATATTTTTGAGGGTAACGCATGTTAGGTCTAGGTTAGGCCTGGGATTTGCCCTCATCAGACACATACTTTCGCATTCTCCACATACTTGTTGAACAGATCCTGGGTTTTTTCAGGTTTGGACACATAGTAATGTGGTACCACACTGAAACATTCAATTAAACCTGGTCTTGATAAATATTTTAGAGGATAACACATGTTAGGTCTGGGTTAGGTCTAGGATTTGCCCTCATCAGGCTCATACTTTCGCATATATCTCATACTTGATGGCTAGATCCAGGGCTTTTTCTGGATTGGATCACGTAGTAATGTGGTGGCACACTGAAACAGTCCATTAAACCTGGTTTCGATCAATATCTAAGATGATAACGCTAGTTATGTCTGGGATAGGTCTGGGATTTGCCCTCGTCAGGCTCATACTTTCGCATTCTTCACATACTTGTTGAACGTATCCTGGGTTTTTTCTGGTTTGGATCACGTAGTAATGTGGTACCACACTGAAACTGTCGATTAAACCTGCTTTCGATCAATATTTTTGAGAATAACTCATGTTAGGTCTAGGTTAGGTCTGGGATTTGCTCTCATCAAGCTCGTACTTTCGCAAATTTCTCATACTTGATGGCCTGATTCTGTGCTTTTTCTGGATTGGATCCCGTAGTAATGTGGTACCACACTGAAACAGTCCATTAAACCTGGTTTCGATCAATATATTAGAGGATAACGCATGTTAGGTCTAAGTTAGGCCTGGGATTTTCCCTCATCAGACATATACTTTCGCATTCTTCACATACTTGTTGAACGTATCCTGGGTTTTTTCTGGTTTGGATCACGTAGTAATGCGGTACCACACTGAAACAATCGATTAAACCTGGTTTCGATCAATATTTCAGAGAATAACGCATGTTAGGTCTTGGTTAGGTCTGGGATTTGCTCTCATCAGGCTCGTACTTTCGCAAATTTCTCATACTCGATGGCCTGATTCTGTGCTTTTTCTGGTTTGGATCCCGTAGTAACGTGGTACTACACTGAAACAGTCCATTAAACCTGGTTTCGATCAATATTTCAGAGAATAACGCATGTTAGGTCTTGGTTAGGTCTGGGATTTGCTCTCATCAGGCTCGTACTTTCGCATATTTCTCATAGTTGATGGCCAGATTCTGGGCTTTTTCTGGTTTGGATCACGTAGTAATGTGGCACCACACTGAAATAGTCGATTAAACCTGGTTTCTATCAATATTTTTGAGGGTAACGCATGTTAGGTCTAGGTTAGGCCTGGGATTCTCCCTCATCAGACACATACTTTCGCATTCTTCACATACTTGTTGAACGTATCCTGGGTTTTTTCTGGTTTGGATCACGTAGTAATGTGGTACCACACTGAAACAGTCGATTAAACCTGGTTTCGATCAATATTTTTGAGAATTACTCATGTTAGGTCTAGGTTAGGTCTGGGATTTGCTCTCATCAGGCTCGTACTTTCGCAAATTTCTCATACTTGATGGCCTGATCCTGTGCTGTTTCTGGTTTGGATCCCGTAGTAATGTGGTACCACACTGAAGCAGTCCATTAAACCTGGTTTCGATCAATATTTTTGAGGATAACGCATGTTAGGTCTAGGTTAGGACCGGGATTTGCCCTCATCAGGGTCATATTTCCGCGTTCTTCACGTACTTGTTGAACAGATCCTGGGTATTTTTCTGGCTTGGATCAGGCAGTAATGTGGTACCACACTGAAACTGTCGGTTACACCTGGTTTCGATCAATATCTTAGATGATAGCGCTAGTTATGTCTGGGATAGGTCTGGGATTTGCCTCGTCAGGCTCATACTTTCGCATTCTTCACATACTTGTTGAACGGATCCTGGGTTTTTTCAGGTTTGGATCACGTAGTAATGTGGTACCACACTGAAACATTCAATTAAACCTGGTCTTGATAAATATTTTAGAGTATAACGCATGTTAGGTCTGGGTTAGGTCTAGGATTTGCCCTCATCAGGCTCCTACTTTCGCATATTTCTCATACTTGATGGCTAGATCCAGGGCTTTTTCTGGATTGGATCACGTAGTAATGTGGTACCACACTGAAACAGTGAATGAAACCCAGTTGCGATCGTTATTTTAGAGGATAACGCATGTTAGGACTAAGTTAGGCCTGGGATTTTCCCTCATCAGACACATACTTTCGCATTCTTCACATACTCGTTGAACGTATCCTGGGTTTTTTCTGGTTTGGATCACGTAGTAATGTGGTACCACTCTGAAACATTCAATTAAACCTGGTCTTGTTAAATATTTTAGAGGATAACGCATGTTAGGTCTGGGTTAGGTCTAGGATTTGCCCACATCAGGCTCATACTTTCGCATATTTCTCATACTTGATAGCTAGACCCAGGGCTTGTTCTGGATTGCATCACGTAGTAATGTGGTACCACACTGAAACAGTCAATTAAACCTGGTCTTGATAAATGTTTTAGAGGATAACGCATGTTCTGTCTAGGTTAGGCCTGGGATTTGTCCTCATCAGACACATACTTTCGCATTCTTCACATACTTGTTGAACAGATCGTGGGTTTTTTCCGGTTTGGATCACGTAGTAATGTGATAGCACACTGAAACAGTCCATTAAACCTGCTTTCGATCAATATTTTAGAGGATAACGCATGTTAGGTCTAGGTTAGGGCTGGGATTTTCCCTCATCAGACACATACTTTCGCATTCTTCACATACTTGTTGAACGTATCCTGGGTTTTTTCTGGTTTGGATCACGTAGTAATGTGGTAGCACACTGAAACAGTCCATTAAACCTGGTTTCGATCAATATTTTAGAGGATAACGCATGTTCTGTCTAGGTTAGGCCTGGGATTTGTCCTCATCAGACACATACTTTCGCATTCTTCACACACTTGTTGAACAGATCGTGGGTTTTTTCCGGTTTGGATCACGTAGTAATGTGATAGCACACTGAAACAGTCCATTAAACCTGCTTTCGATCAATATTTTAGAGGATAACGCATGTTAGGTCTAGGTTAGGGCTGGGATTTTCCCTCATCAGACACATACTTTCGCATTCTTCACATACTTGTTGAACGGATCCTGGGTATTTTTCTGGTTTGGATCACGTAGTGATGTGGTACCACACTGAAACAGTCCATTAAACCTGGTTTCGATCAATATTTTTGAGGATAACGCATGTTAGATCTAGGTTAGGCCTGGGATTTGCCCTCATCAGACACATCATTTCGCATTCGTCACATACTTGTTGAACGGATCCTGGGTTTTTTGTGGTTTGGATCACGTAGTAATGCGGTACCACACTGAAACATTCAATTAAACCTGGTCTTGATAAATGTTTTAGAGGATAACGCATGTTGGGTCTGGGATAGGTCTGGGATTTGCCTTCATCAGTCTCATAGTTTCGCGTTTTTCACATACTTGTTGAACAGATCCTGGGTTTTTTCTGTTTTGGATCACGTAGTAATGTGGTACCACACTGAAACAGTCGATTAAACCTGGTTTCGATCAATATTTTAGAGGATAGCGCATGTTCTGTCTAGGTTAGGCCTGGGATTTGCCCTCATCAGACACATACATTCGCATTCTCCACATACTTGTTGAACAGATCCTGGGTTTTTTCTGGTTTGGATCACGTAGTAATGTGGTACCACTCTGAAACATTCAATTAAACCTGGTCTTGTTAAATATTTTAGAGGATAACGCATGTTAGGTCTGGGTTAGGTCTAGGATTTGCCCACATCAGGCTCATACTTTCGCATATTTCTCATACTTGATAGCTAGACCCAGGGCTTGTTCTGGATTGCATCACGTAGTAATGTGGTACCACACTGAAACAGTCAATTAAACCTGGTTTCCATCAATATTTTAGAGGTCAACGCAAGTTAGGTCTGGTATAGGTCTGGGATTTGCCCTCATCAGGGTCATATTTTCGCGTTCTTCACATACTTGTTGAACAGATCCAGGGTATTTTTCTGGTTTGGATCAGGTAGTATTGTGTTACCACACCGAAGCAGTCGATTAAACCTGGTTTCGATCAATATTTATGAGGATAACGCATGTTAGGTCTAGGTTAGGCCCGGGATTTGCCCCCATCAGGGTCATATTTCCGCGTTCTTCACATACTTGTTGAACAGATCCTGGGTATTTTTCTGGTTTGGATCAGGCAGTAATGTGGTACCACACTGAAACAGTCGATTAAACCTGGTTTCGATCAATATCTTAGATGATAGCGCTATTTATGTCTGGGATAGGTCTGGGATTTGCCCTCGTCAGGCTCATACTTTCGCATTCTTCACATACTTGTTGAACGGATCCTGGGTTTTTTCTGGTTTGGATCACGTAGTAATGTGGTAGCACTCTGAAACAGTCGATTAAACCTGGTTTTGATAAATATTCTTCAGGGTAACGCATGTTAGGTCTCGGTTAGGACTGAGATTTTCCCTCATCCGACACATACTTTCGCATTCTTCACATACTTGTTGAACGGATCCTGGGTTTTTTCTGGTTTGGATCACGTAGTAATGTGGTAGCACACTGAAACAGTCCATTAAACCTGGTTTCGATCAATATTTTAGAGAATAACTCATGTTAGGTCTAGGTTAGGTCTGGGATTTTCCTTCATCAGACTCATACTTCCGCATTCTTCACATAGTTGTTGGACGGATCCTGGATTTTTTCTGGTTTGGATCACGCAGTAATGTGGTATCACACTGAAACAGTCCATTAAACCAGGTTTCGATCAATATTTTAGAGAATAACGCATGTTAGGTCTTGGTTAGGTCTGGGATTTGCTCTCATCAGGCTCGTACTTTCGCATATTTCTCATAGTTGATGGCCAGATTCTGGGCTTTTTCTGGTTTGGATCACGCAGTAATGTGGTACCGCACTGAAATAGTCGATTAAACCTGGTTTCTATCAATATTTTTGAGGGTAACGCATGTTAGGTCTAGGTTAGGCCTGGGATTTTCCCTCATCCGAACATACTTTCGCATTCTTCACATACTTGTTGAACGGATCCTGGGTTTTTTCTGGTTTGGATCACGTAGTAATGTGGTAGCACACTGAAACAGTCCATTAAACCTGGTTTCGATCAATATTTTAGAGGATAACGCATGTTCTGTCTAGGTTAGGCCTGGGATTTGTCCTCATCAGACACATACTTTCGCATTCTTCACATACTTGTTGAACAGATCGTGGGTTTTTTCCGGTTTGGATCACGTAGTAATGTGATAGCACACTGAAACAGTCCATTAAACCTGCTTTCGATCAATATTTTAGAGGATAACGCATGTTAGGTCTAGGTTAGGGCTGGGATTTTCCCTCATCAGACACATACTTTCGCATTCTTCACATACTTGTTGAACGGATCCTGGGTATTTTTCTGGTTTGGATCACGTAGTGATGTGGTACCACACTGAAACAGTCCATTAAACCTGGTTTCGATCAATATTTTTGAGGATAACGCATGTTAGATCTAGGTTAGGCCTGGGATTTGCCCTCATCAGACACATCCTTTCGCATTCGTCACATACTTGTTGAACGGATCCTGGGTTTTTTGTGGTTTGGATCACGTAGTAATGCGGTACCACACTGAAACATTCAATTAAACCTGGTCTTGATAAATGTTTTAGAGGATAACGCATGTTGGGTCTGGGATAGGTCTGGGATTTGCCTTCATCAGTCTCATAGTTTCGCGTTTTTCACATACTTGTTGAACAGATCCTGGGTTTTTTCTGTTTTGGATCACGTAGTAATGTGGTACCACACTGAAACAGTCGATTAAACCTGGTTTCGATCAATATTTTAGAGGATAGCGCATGTTCTGTCTAGGTTAGGCCTGGGATTTGCCCTCATCAGACACATACATTCGCATTCTCCACATACTTGTTGAACAGATCCTGGGTTTTTTCTGGTTTGGATCACGTAGTAATGTGGTACCACTCTGAAACATTCAATTAAACCTGGTCTTGTTAAATATTTTAGAGGATAACGCATGTTAGGTCTGGGTTAGGTCTAGGATTTGCCCACATCAGGCTCATACTTTCGCATATTTCTCATACTTGATAGCTAGACCCAGGGCTTGTTCTGGATTGCATCACGTAGTAATGTGGTACCACACTGAAACAGTCAATTAAACCTGGTTTCCATCAATATTTTAGAGGTCAACGCAAGTTAGGTCTGGTATAGGTCTGGGATTTGCCCTCATCAGGGTCATATTTTCGCGTTCTTCACATACTTGTTGAACAGATCCAGGGTATTTTTCTGGTTTGGATCAGGTAGTATTGTGTTACCACACCGAAGCAGTCGATTAAACCTGGTTTCGATCAATATTTATGAGGATAACGCATGTTAGGTCTAGGTTAGGCCCGGGATTTGCCCCCATCAGGGTCATATTTCCGCGTTCTTCACATACTTGTTGAACAGATCCTGGGTATTTTTCTGGTTTGGATCAGGCAGTAATGTGGTACCACACTGAAACAGTCGATTAAACCTGGTTTCGATCAATATCTTAGATGATAGCGCTATTTATGTCTGGGATAGGTCTGGGATTTGCCCTCGTCAGGCTCATACTTTCGCATTCTTCACATACTTGTTGAACGGATCCTGGGTTTTTTCTGGTTTGGATCACGTAGTAATGTGGTAGCACTCTGAAACAGTCGATTAAACCTGGTTTTGATAAATATTCTTCAGGGTAACGCATGTTAGGTCTCGGTTAGGACTGAGATTTTCCCTCATCCGACACATACTTTCGCATTCTTCACATACTTGTTGAACGGATCCTGGGTTTTTTCTGGTTTGGATCACGTAGTAATGTGGTAGCACACTGAAACAGTCCATTAAACCTGGTTTCGATCAATATTTTAGAGGATAACGCATGTTCTGTCTAGGTTAGGCCTGGGATTTGTCCTCATCAGACACATACTTTCGCATTCTTCACATACTTGTTGAACAGATCGTGAGTTTTTTCCGGTTTGGATCACGTAGTAATGTGATAGCACACTGAAACAGTCCATTAAACCTGCTTTCGATCAATATTTTAGAGGATAACGCATGTTAGGTCTAGGTTAGGGCTGGGATTTTCCCTCATCAGACACATACTTTCGCATTCTTCACATACTTGTTGAACGGATCCTGGGTTTTTTGTGGTTTGGATCACGTAGTAATGCGGTACCACACTGAAACATTCAATTAAACCTGGTCTTGATAAATGTTTTAGAGGATAACGCATGTTGGGTCTGGGATAGGTCTGGGATTTGCCTTCATCAGTCTCATAGTTTCGCGTTTTTCACATACTTGTTGAACAGATCCTGGGTTTTTTCTGTTTTGGATCACGTAGTAATGTGGTACCACACTGAAACAGTCGATTAAACCTGGTTTCGATCAATATTTTTGAGGATAGCGCATGTTCTGTCTAGGTTAGGCCTGGGATTTGCCCTCATCAGACACATACATTCGCATTCTCCACATACTTGTTGAACAGATCCTGGGTTTTTTCTGGTTTGGATCACGTAGTAATGTGGTACCACACTGAAACATTCAATTAAACCTGGTCTTGTTAAATATTTTAGAGGATAACGCATGTTAGGTCTGGGTTAGGTCTAGGATTTGCCCACATCAGGCTCATACTTTCGCATATTTCTCATACTTGTTGAACGGATCCTGGGTTTTTTGTGGTTTGGATCACGTAGTAATGCGGTACCACACTGAAACATTCAATTAAACCTGGTCTTGATAAATGTTTTAGAGGATAACGCATGTTGGGTCTGGGATAGGTCTGGGATTTGCCTTCATCAGTCTCATAGTTTCGCGTTTTTCACATACTTGTTGAACAGATCCTGGGTTTTTTCTGTTTTGGATCACGTAGTAATGTGGTACCACACTGAAACAGTCGATTAAACCTGGTTTCGATCAATATTTTAGAGGATAGCGCATGTTCTGTCTAGGTTAGGCCTGGGATTTGCCCTCATCAGACACATACATTCGCATTCTCCACATACTTGTTGAACAGATCCTGGGTTTTTTCTGGTTTGGATCACGTAGTAATGTGGTACCACACTGAAACATTCAATTAAACCTGGTCTTGTTAAATATTTTAGAGGATAACGCATGTTAGGTCTGGGTTAGGTCTAGGATTTGCCCACATCAGGCTCATACTTTCGCATATTTCTCATACTTGTTGAACAGATCGTGGGTTTTTTCCGGTTTGGATCACGTAGTAATGTGATAGCACACTGAAACAGTCCATTAAACCTGCTTTCGATCAATATTTTAGAGGATAACGCATGTTAGGTCTAGGTTAGGGCTGGGATTTTCCCTCATCAGACACATACTTTCGCATTCTTCACATACTTGTTGAACGGATCCTGGGTATTTTTCTGGTTTGGATCACGTAGTGATGTGGTACCACACTGAGACAGTCCATTAAACCTGGTTTCGATCAATATTTTTGAGGATAACGCATGTTAGATCTAGGTTAGGCCTGGGATTTGCCCTCATCAGACACATCCTTTCGCATTCGTCACATACTTGTTGAACGGATCCTGGGTTTTTTGTGGTTTGGATCACGTAGTAATGCGGTACCACACTGAAACATTCAATTAAACCTGGTCTTGATATATGTTTTAGAGGATAACGCATGTTGGGTCTGGGATAGGTCTGGGATTTGCCTTCATCAGTCTCATAGTTTCGCGTTTTTCACATACTTGTTGAACAGATCCTGGGTTTTTTCTGTTTTGGATCACGTAGTAATGTGGTACCACACTGAAACAGTCGATTAAACCTGGTTTCGATCAATATTTTAGAGGATAGCGTATGTTCTGTCTAGGTTAGGCCTGGGATTTGCCCTCGTCAGACACATACATTCGCATTCTCCACATACTTGTTGAACAGATCCTGGGTTTTTTCTGGTTTGGATCACGTAGTAATGTGGTACCACACTGAAACATTCAATTAAACCTGGTCTTGTTAAATATTTTAGAGGATAACGCATGTTAGGTCTGGGTTAGGTCTAGGATTTGCCCACATCAGGCTCATACTTTCGCATATTTCTCATACTTGTTGAACGGATCCTGGGTTTTTTGTGGTTTGGATCACGTAGTAATGCGGTACCACACTGAAACGTTCAATTAAACCTGGTCTTGATAAATGTTTTAGAGGATAACGCATGTTGGGTCTGGGATAGGTCTGGGATTTGCCTTCATCAGTCTCATAGTTTCGCGTTTTTCACATACTTGTTGAACAGATCCTGGGTTTTTTCTGTTTTGGATCACGTAGTAATGTGGTACCACACTGAAACAGTCGATTAAACCTGGTTTCGATCAATATTTTAGAGGACAGCGCATGTTCTGTCTAGGTTAGGCCTGGGATTTGCCCTCATCAGACACATACATTCGCATTCTCCACATACTTGTTGAACAGATCCTGGGTTTTTTCTGGTTTGGATCACGTAGTAATGTGGTACCACACTGAAACATTCAATTAAACCTGGTCTTGTTAAATATTTTAGAGGATAACGCATGTTAGGTCTGGGTTAGGTCTAGGATTTGCCCACATCAGGCTCATACTTTCGCATATTTCTCATACTTGATAGCTAGACCCAGGGCTTGTTCTGGATTGCATCACGTAGTAATGTGGTACCACACTGAAACAGTCAATTAAACCTGGTTTCCATCAATATTTTAGAGGTCAACGCAAGTTAGGTCTGGTATAGGTCTGGGATTTGCCCTCATCAGGGTCATATTTTCGCGTTCTTCACATACTTGTTGAACAGATCCAGGGTATTTTTCTGGTTTGGATCAGGTAGTATTGTGTTACCACACCGAAGCAGTCGATTAAACCTGGTTTCGATCAATATTTATGAGGATAACGCATGTTAGGTCTAGGTAAGGCCCGGGATTTGCCCCCATCAGGGTCATATTTCCGCGTTCTTCACATACTTGTTGAACAGATCCTGGGTATATTTCTGGTTTGGATCAGGCAGTAATGTGGTACCACACTGAAACAGTCGATTAAACCTGGTTTCGATCAATATCTTAGATGATAGCGCTATTTATGTCTGGGATAGGTCTGGGATTTGCCCTCGTCAGGCTCATACTTTCGCATTCTTCACATACTTGTTGAACGGATCCTGGGTTTTTTCTGGTTTGGATCACGTAGTAATGTGGTAGCACTCTGAAACAGTCGATTAAACCTGGTTTTGATAAATATTCTTCAGGGTAACGCATGTTAGGTCTCGGTTAGGACTGAGATTTTCCCTCATCCGACACATACTTTCGCATTCTTCACATACTTGTTGAACGGATCCTGGGTTTTTTCTGGTTTGGATCACGTAGTAATGTGGTAGCACACTGAAACAGTCCATTAAACCTGGTTTCGATCAATATTTTAGAGAATAACTCATGTTAGGTCTAGGTTAGGTCTGGGATTTTCCTTCATCAGACTCATACTTCCGCATTCTTCACATAGTTGTTGGACGGATCCTGGATTTTTTCTGGTTTGGATCACGTAGTAATGTGGTATCACACTGAAACAGTCCATTAAACCAGGTTTCGATCAATATTTTAGAGAATAACGCATGTTAGGTCTTGGTTAGGTCTGGGATTTGCTCTCATCAGGCTCGTACTTTCGCATATTTCTCATAGTTGATGGCCAGATTCTGGGCTTTTTCTGGTTTGGATCACGCAGTAATGTGGTACCGCACTGAAATAGTCGATTAAACCTGAGTTTCTATCAATATTTTTGAGGGTAACGCATGTTAGGTCTAGGTTAGGCCTGGGATTTTCCCTCATCCGAACATACTTTCGCATTCTTCACATACTTGTTGAACGGATCCTGGGTTTTTTCTGGTTTGGATCACGTAGTAATGTGGTAGCACACTGAAACAGTCCATTAAACCTGGTTTCGATCAATATTTTAGAGGATAACGCATGTTCTGTCTAGGTTAGGCCTGGGATTTGTCCTCATCAGACACATACTTTCGCATTCTTCACATACTTGTTGAACAGATCGTGGGTTTTTTCCGGTTTGGATCACGTAGTAATGTGATAGCACACTGAAACAGTCCATTAAACCTGCTTTCGATCAATATTTTAGAGGATAACGCATGTTAGGTCTAGGTTAGGGCTGGGATTTTCCCTCATCAGACACATACTTTCGCATTCTTCACATACTTGTTGAACGGATCCTGGGTATTTTTCTGGTTTGGATCACGTAGTGATGTGGTACCACACTGAAACAGTCCATTAAACCTGGTTTCGATCAATATTTTTGAGGATAACGCATGTTAGATCTAGGTTAGGCCTGGGATTTGCCCTCATCAGACACATCCTTTCGCATTCGTCACATACTTGTTGAACGGATCCTGGGTTTTTTGTGGTTTGGATCACGTAGTAATGCGGTACCACACTGAAACATTCAATTAAACCTGGTCTTGATAAATGTTTTAGAGGATAACGCATGTTGGGTCTGGGATAGGTCTGGGATTTGCCTTCATCAGTCTCATAGTTTCGCGTTTTTCACATACTTGTTGAACAGATCCTGGGTTTTTTCTGTTTTGGATCACGTAGTAATGTGGTACCACACTGAAACAGTCGATTAAACCTGGTTTCGATCAATATTTTAGAGGATAGCGCATGTTCTGTCTAGGTTAGGCCTGGGATTTGCCCTCATCAGACACATACATTCGCATTCTCCACATACTTGTTGAACAGATCCTGGGTTTTTTCTGGTTTGGATCACG
Organism: Colletes latitarsis; assembly: GCF_051014445.1. Lineage (NCBI taxonomy): Eukaryota > Metazoa > Arthropoda > Insecta > Hymenoptera > Colletidae > Colletes > Colletes latitarsis. Next base: position 1,563,489 of record NC_135142.1, read on the forward strand.
TAGTAATGTGGTACCACACTGAAACATTCAATTAAACCTGGTCTTGTTAAATATTTTAGAGGATAACGCATGTTAGGTCTGGGTTAGGTCTAGGATTTGCCCACATCAGGCTCATACTTTCGCATATTTCTCATACTTGTTGAACGGATCCTGGGTTTTTTGTGGTTTGGATCACGTAGTAATGCGGTACCACACTGAAACATTCAATTAAACCTGGTCTTGATAAATGTTTTAGAGGATAACGCATGTTGGGTCTGGGATAGGTCTGGGATTTGCCTTCATCAGTCTCATAGTTTCGCGTTTTTCACATACTTGTTGAACAGATCCTGGGTTTTTTCTGTTTTGGATCACGTAGTAATGTGGTACCACACTGAAACAGTCGATTAAACCTGGTTTCGATCAATATTTTAGAGGATAGCGCATGTTCTGTCTAGGTTAGGCCTGGGATTTGCCCTCATCAGACACATACATTCGCATTCTCCACATACTTGTTGAACAGATCCTGGGTTTTTTCTGGTTTGGATCACGTAGTAATGTGGTACCACTCTGAAACATTCAATTAAACCTGGTCTTGTTAATTATTTTAGAGGATAACGCATGTTAGGTCTGGGTTAGGTCTAGGATTTGCCCACATCAGGCTCATACTTTCGCATATTTCTCATACTTGATAGCTAGACCCAGGGCTTGTTCTGGATTGGATCACGTAGTAATGTGGTACCACACTGAAACAGTCAATTAAACCTGGTTTCCATCAATATTTTAGAGGTCAACGCAAGTTAGGTCTAGTATAGGTCTGGGATTTGCCCTCATCAGGGTCATATTTTCGCGTTCTTCACATACTTGTTGAACAGATCCAGGGTATTTTTCTGGTTTGGATCAGGCAGTAATGTGGTACCACACTGAAACAGTCGATTAAACCTGGTTTCGATCAATATTTATGAGGATAACGCATGTTAGGTCTAGGTTAGGCCCGGGATTTGCCCTCGTCAGGCTCATACTTTCGCATTCTTCACATACTTGTTGAACGGATCCCGGGTTTTTTCTGGTTTGGATCACGTAGTAATGTGGTAGCACTCTGAAACAGTCGATTAAACCTGGTTTTGATAAATATTCTTCAGGGTAACGCATGTTAGGTCTCGGTTAGGACTGAGATTTTCCCTCATCCGACACATACTTTCGCGTTCTTCACATACTTGCTGAACAGATCCTGGGTATTTTTCTGGTTTGGATCAGGCAGTAATGTGGTACCACACTGAAACAGTCGATTAAACCTGGTTTCGATCAATATCTTAGATGATAGCGCTATTTATGTCTGGGATAGGTCTGGGATTTTCCTTCATCAGACTCATACTTCCGCATTCTTCACATAGTTGTTGGACGGATCCTGGATTTTTTCTGGTTTGGATCACGTAGTAATGTGGTATCACACTGAAACAGTCCATTAAACCAGGTTTCGATCAATATTTTAGAGAATAACGCATGTTAGGTCTTGGTTAGGTCTGGGATTTGCTCTCTTCAGGCTCGTACTTTCGCATATTTCTCATAGTTGATGGCCAGATTCTGGGCTTTTTCTGGTTTGGATCACGCAGTAATGTGGTACCGCACTGAAATAGTCGATTAAACCTGGTTTCTATCAATATTTTTGAGGGTAACGCATGTTAGGTCTAGGTTAGGCCTGGGATTTTCCCTCATCAGACACATACTTTCGCATTCTTCACATACTTGTTGAACGTATCCTGGGTTTTTTCTGGTTTGGATCACGTAGTAATGTGGTACCACACTGAAACTGTCGATTAAACCTGCTTTCGATCAATATTTTTGAGAATAACTCATGTTAGGTCTAGGTTAGGTCTGGGATTTGCTCTTATCAGGCTCGTACTTTCGCAAATTTCTCATACTTGATGGCCAGATTCTGAGCTTTTACTGGTTTGGATCACGTAGTAATGTGGTACCACACTGAAACAGTCGATTAAACCTGGTTTCGATCAATATCTTAGATGATAACGCTAGTTAGGTCTGGTATAGGTCTGGGATTTGCCCTCCTCAGGGTCATATTTTCGCGTTCTTCACATACCTGTTGAACAGATCCTGGGTATTTTTCTGGTTTGGATCAGGTAGTGATGTGGTACCACAGTGAAACAGTCGATTAAACATGGTTTCGATAAATATTTTTGAGGATAACGCGTGTTAGGTCTAGGTTAGGCCTGGGATTTGCCCTCATCAGGGTCATATTTTCGCGTTCTTCACATACTTGTTGAACAGATCCAGGGTATTTTTCTGGTTTGGATCAGGTAGTATTGTGTTACCACACCGAAGCAGTCGATTAAACCTGGTTTCGATCAATATTTATGAGGATAACGCATGTTAGGTCTAGGTAAGGCCCGGGATTTGCCCCCATCAGGGTCATATTTCCGCGTTCTTCACATACTTGTTGAACAGATCCTGGGTATATTTCTGGTTTGGATCAGGCAGTAATGTGGTACCACACTGAAACAGTCGATTAAACCTGGTTTCGATCAATATCTTAGATGATAGCGCTATTTATGTCTGGGATAGATCTGGGATTTGCCCTCGTCAGGCTCATACTTTCGCATTCTTCACATACTTGTTGAACGGATCCTGGGTTTTTTCTGGTTTGGATCACGTAGTAATGTGGTAGCACTCTGAAACAGTCGATTAAACCTGGTTTTGATAAATATTCTTCAGCGGTAACGCATGTTAGGTCTCGGTTAGGACTGAGATTTTCCCTCATCCGACACATACTTTCGCATTCTTCACATACTTGTTGAACGGATCCTGGGTTTTTTCTGGTTTGGATCACGTAGTAATGTGGTAGCACACTGAAACAGTCCATTAAACCTGGTTTCGATCAATATTTTAGAGGATAACGCATGTTCTGTCTAGGTTAGGCCTGGGATTTGTCCTCATCAGACACATACTTTCGCATTCTTCACATACTTGTTGAACAGATCGTGGGTTTTTTCCGGTTTGGATCACGTAGTAATGTGATAGCACACTGAAACAGTCCATTAAACCTGCTTTCGATCAATATTTTAGAGAATAACGCATGTTAGGTCTTGGTTAGGTCTGGGATTTGCTCTCATCAGGCTCGTACTTTCGCATATTTCTCATAGTTGATGGCCAGATTCTGGGCTTTTTCTGGTTTGGATCACGCAGTAATGTGGTACCGCACTGAAATAGTCGATTAAACCTGAGTTTCTATCAATATTTTTGAGGGTAACGCATGTTAGGTCTAGGTTAGGCCTGGGATTTTCCCTCATCCGAACATACTTTCGCATTCTTCACATACTTGTTGAACGGATCCTGGGTTTTTTCTGGTTTGGATCACGTAGTAATGTGGTATCACACTGAAACAGTCCATTAAACCAGGTTTCGATCAATATTTTAGAGAATAACGCATGTTAGGTCTTGGTTAGGTCTGGGATTTGCTCTCTTCAGGCTCGTACTTTCGCATATTTCTCATAGTTGATGGCCAGATTCTGGGCTTTTTCTGGTTTGGATCACGCAGTAATGTGGTACCGCACTGAAATAGTCGATTAAACCTGGTTTCGATCAATATTTTAGAGAATAACTCATGTTAGGTCTAGGTTAGGTCTGGGATTTTCCTTCATCAGACTCATACTTCCGCATTCTTCACATAGTTGTTGGACGGATCCTGGATTTTTTCTGGTTTGGATCACGTAGTAATGTGGTATCACACTGAAACAGTCCATTAAACCAGGTTTCGATCAATGTTTTAGAGAATAACGCATGTTAGGTCTTGGTTAGGTCTGGGATTTGCTCTCATCAGGCTCGTACTTTCGCATATTTCTCATAGTTGATGGCCAGATTCTGGGCTTTTTCTGGTTTGGATCACGCAGTAATGTGGTACCGCACTGAAATAGTCGATTAAACCTGAGTTTCTATCAATATTTTTGAGGGTAACGCATGTTAGGTCTAGGTTAGGCCTGGGATTTTCCCTCATCCGAACATACTTTCGCATTCTTCACATACTTGTTGAACGGATCCTGGGTTTTTTCTGGTTTGGATCACGTAGTAATGTGGTAGCACACTGAAACAGTCCATTAAACCTGGTTTCGATCAATATTTTAGAGGATAACGCATGTTCTGTCTAGGTTAGGCCTGGGATTTGTCCTCATCAGACACATACTTTCGCATTCTTCACATACTTGTTGAACAGATCGTGGGTTTTTTCCGGTTTGGATCACGTAGTAATGTGATAGCACACTGAAACAGACCATTAAACCTGCTTTCGATCAATATTTTAGAGGATAACGCATGTTAGGTCTAGGTTAGGGCTGGGATTTTCCCTCATCAGACACATACTTTCGCATTCTTCACATACTTGTTGAACGGATCCTGGGTATTTTTCTGGTTTGGATCACGTAGTGATGTGGTACCACACTGAAACAGTCCATTAAACCTGGTTTCGATCAATATTTTTGAGGATAACGCATCTTAGATCTAGGTTAGGCCTGGGATTTGCCCTCATCAGACACATCCTTTCGCATTCGTCACATACTTGTTGAACGGATCCTGGGTTTTTTGTGGTTTGGATCACGTAGTAATGCGGTACCACACTGAAACATTCAATTAAACCTGGTCTTGATAAATGTTTTAGAGGATAACGCATGTTGGGTCTGGGATAGGTCTGGGATTTGCCTTCATCAGTCTCATAGTTTCGCGTTTTTCACATACTTGTTGAACAGATCCTGGGTTTTTTCTGTTTTGGATCACGTAGTAATGTGGTACCACACTGAAACAGTCGATTAAACCTGGTTTCGATCAATATTTTAGAGGATAGCGCATGTTCTGTCTAGGTTAGGCCTGGGATTTGCCCTCATCAGACACATACATTCGCATTCTCCACATACTTGTTGAACAGATCCTGGGTTTTTTCTGGTTTGGATCACGTAGTAATGTGGTACCACACTGAAACATTCAATTAAACCTGGTCTTGTTAAATATTTTAGAGGATAACGCATGTTAGGTCTGGGTTAGGTCTAGGATTTGCCCACATCAGGCTCATACTTTCGCATATTTCTCATACTTGTTGAACGGATCCTGGGTTTTCTGTGGTTTGGATCACGTAGTAATGCGGTACCACACTGAAACATTCAATTAAACCTGGTCTTGATAAATGTTTTAGAGGATAACGCATGTTGGGTCTGGGATAGGTCTGGGATTTGCCTTCATCAGTCTCATAGTTTCGCGTTTTTCACATACTTGTTGAACAGATCCTGGGTTTTTTCTGTTTTGGATCACGTAGTAATGTGGTACCACACTGAAACAGTCGATTAAACCTGGTTTCGATCAATATTTTAGAGGATAGCGCATGTTCTGTCTAGGTTAGGCCTGGGATTTGCCCTCATCAGACACATACATTCGCATTCTCCACATACTTGTTGAACAGATCCTGGGTTTTTTCTGGTTTGGATCACGTAGTAATGTGGTACCACTCTGAAACATTCAATTAAACCTGGTCTTGTTAATTATTTTAGAGGATAACGCATGTTAGGTCTGGGTTAGGTCTAGGATTTGCCCACATCAGGCTCATACTTTCGCATATTTCTCATACTTGATAGCTAGACCCAGGGCTTGTTCTGGATTGGATCACGTAGTAATGTGGTACCACACTGAAACAGTCAATTAAACCTGGTTTCCATCAATATTTTAGAGGTCAACGCAAGTTAGGTCTGGTATAGGTCTGGGATTTGCCCTCATCAGGGTCATATTTTCGCGTTCTTCACATACTTGTTGAACAGATCCAGGGTATTTTTCTGGTTTGGATCAGGCAGTAATGTGGTACCACACTGAAACAGTCGATTAAACCTGGTTTCGATCAATATTTATGAGGATAACGCATGTTAGGTCTAGGTTAGGCCCGGGATTTGCCCTCGTCAGGCTCATACTTTCGCATTCTTCACATACCTGTTGAACGGAACCTGGGTTTTTTCTGGTTTGGATCACGTAGTAATGTGGTAGCACTCTGAAACAGTCGATTAAACCTGGTTTTGATAAATATTCTTCAGGGTAACGCATGTTAGGTCTCGGTTAGGACTGAGATTTTCCCTCATCCGACACATATTTTCGCGTTCTTCACATACTTGCTGAACAGATCCTGGGTATTTTTCTGGTTTGGATCAGGCAGTAATGTGGTACCACACTGAAACAGTCGATTAAACCTGGTTTCGATCAATATCTTAGATGATAGCGCTATTTATGTCTGGGATAGGTCTGGGATTTTCCTTCATCAGACTCATACTTCCGCATTCTTCACATAGTTGTTGGACGGATCCTGGATTTTTTCTGGTTTGGATCACGTAGTAATGTGGTATCACACTGAAACAGTCCATTAAACCAGGTTTCGATCAATATTTTAGAGAATAACGCATGTTAGGTCTTGGTTAGGTCTGGGATTTGCTCTCTTCAGGCTCGTACTTTCGCATATTTCTCATAGTTGATGGCCAGATTCTGGGCTTTTTCTGGTTTGGATCACGCAGTAATGTGGTACCGCACTGAAATAGTCGATTAAACCTGGTTTCTATCAATATTTTTGAGGGTAACGCATGTTAGGTCTAGGTTAGGCCTGGGATTTTCCCTCATCAGACACATACTTTCGCATTCTTCACATACTTGTTGAACGTATCCTGGGTTTTTTCTGGTTTGGATCACGTAGTAATGTGGTACCACACTGAAACTGTCGATTAAACCTGCTTTCGATCAATATTTTTGAGAATAACTCATGTTAGGTCTAGGTTAGGTCTGGGATTTGCTCTTATCAGGCTCGTACTTTCGCAAATTTCTCATACTTGATGGCCAGATTCTGTGCTTTTACTGGTTTGGATCACGTAGTAATGTGGTACCACACTGAAACAGTCGATTAAACCTGGTTTCGATCAATATCTTAGATGATAACGCTAGTTAGGTCTGGTGTAGGTCTGGGATTTGCCCTCCTCAGGGTCATATTTTCGCGTTCTTCACATACCTGTTGAACAGATCCTGGGTATTTTTCTGGTTTGGATCAGGTAGTGATGTGGTACCACAGTGAAACAGTCGATTAAACCTGGTTTCGATAAATATTTTTGAGGATAACGCGTGTTAGGTCTAGGTTAGGCCTGGGATTTGCCCTCATCAGGGTCATATTTCCGCGTTCTTCACATACTTGTTGAACAGATCCTGGGTATTTTTCTGGTTTGGATCAGGCAGTAATGTGGTACCACACTGAAACAGTCGATTAAACCTGGTTTCGATCAATATCTTAGATGATAGCGCTATTTATGTTTGGGATAGGTCTGGGATTTGCCCTCGTCAGGCTCATACTTTCGCATTCTTCACATACTTGTTGAACGGATCCTGGGTTTTTTCTGGTTTGGATCACGTAGTAATGTGGTAGCACTCTGAAACAGTCGATTAAACCTGGTTTTGGTAAATATTCTTCAGGGTAACGCATGTTAGGTCTCGGTTAGGACTGAGATTTTCCCTCATCCGACACATACCTTCGCGTTCTTCACATACTTGCTGAACAGATCCTGGGTATTTTTCTGGTTTGGATCAGGTAGTAATGTGGTACCACACTGAAACAGTCGATTAAACCTGGTTTCGATCAATATCTTAGATGATAGCGCTATTTATGTCTGGGATAGGTCTGGGATTTTCCTTCATCAGACTCATACTTCCGCATTCTTCACATAGTTGTTGGACGGATCCTGGATTTTTTCTGGTTTGGATCACGTAGTAATGTGGTATCACACTGAAACAGTCCATTAAACCAGGTTTCGATCAATATTTTAGAGAATAACGCATGTTAGGTCTTGGTTAGGTCTGGGATTTGCTCTCTTCAGGCTCGTACTTTCGCATATTTCTCATAGTTGATGGCCAGATTCTGGGCTTTTTCTAGTTTGGATCACGCAGTAATGTGGTACCGCACTGAAATAGTCGATTAAACCTGGTTTCTATCAATATTTTTGAGGGTAACGCATGTTAGGTCTAGGTTAGGCCTGGGATTTTCCCTCATCAGACACGTACTTTCGCATTCTTCACATACTTGTTGAACGTATCCTGGGTTTTTTCTGGTTTGGATCACGTAGCAATGTGGTACCACACTGAAACTGTCGATTAAACCTGCTTTCGATCAATATTTTTGAGAATAACTCATGTTAGGTCTAGGTTAGGTCTGGGATTTGCTCTTATCAGGCTCGTACTTTCGCAAATTTCTCATACTTGATGGCCAGATTCTGTGCTTTTACTGGTTTGGATCACGTAGTAATGTGGTACCACACTGAAACAGTCGATTAAACCTGGTTTCGATCAATATCTTAGATGATAACGCTAGTTAGGTCTGGTATAGGTCTGGGATTTGCCCTCCTCAGGGTCATATTTTCGCGTTCTTCACATACCTGTTGAACAGATCCTGGGTATTTTTCTGGTTTGGATCAGGTAGTGATGTGGTACCACAGTGAAACAGTCGATTAAACCTGGTTTCGATAAATATTTTTGAGGATAACGCGTGTTAGGTCTAGGTTAGGCCTGGGATTTGCCCTCATCAGGGTCATATTTCCGCGTTCTTCACATACTTGTTGAACAGATCCTGGGTATTTTTCTGGTTTGGATCACGTAGTAATGTGGCACCACACAGAAATAGTCGATTAAACCTGGTTTCGATCAATATTTTAGAGGATAACTCATGTTAGGTCTAGGATAGGTCTGGGATTTGCCCTCATCACGCTCATAGTTTCGCGTTTTTCACATACTTGTTGAACAGATCCTCGGTTTTTTCAGGTTTCGATCATGTAGTAATGTGGTACCACACTGGAACAGTCCATTAAACCTGGTTTCGATCAGTATTTTAGAGAATAACGCATGTTAGGTCTTGGTTAGGTCTGGGATTTGCTCTCATCAGGCTCGTACTTTCGCATATTTCTCATAGCTGATGGCCAGATTCTGGGCTTTTTCTGGTTTGGATCACGTAGTAATGTGGTACCACACTGAAACAGTCCATTAAACCTGGTCTCGATCAATATTTTTGAGGATAACGCATGTTATGTCTAGGTTAAGCCAGTGATTTGCCCTCATCGGACACATACTTTCGCATTCTTCACATACTTGTTGAACGGATCCTGGGTTTTTTCTGGTTTGGATCTCGTAGTTATGTGGTAGCACACTGAAACAGTCCATTAAACCTGGTTTCGATCAATATTTTAGAGGATAACGCATGTTATGTCTAGTTTAGGCCAGGGATTTGCCCTCATCAGACACATACTTTCGCATTCTCCACATACTTGTTGAACAGATCCTGGGTTTTTTCAGGTTTGGACACATAGTAACGTGGTACCGCACTGAAACATTCAATTAAACCTGGTCTTGATAAATATTTTAGAGGATAACGCATGTTAGGTCTGGGTTAGGTCTAGGATTTGCCCTCATCAGGCTCATAGTTTCGCGTTTTTCACATACTTGTTGAACAGATCCTGGGTTTTTTCGGGTTTCGATCATGTAGTAATGTGGTACCACACTGGAACAGTCCATTAACCCTGGTTTCGAACAGTATTTTAGAGAATAACGCATGTTAGGTCTTGGTTAGGTCTGGGATTTGCTCTCATCAGGCTCGTACTTTCGCATATTTCTCAAACTTGATGGCTAGACCCAGGGCTTTTTCTGGATTGGATCACGTAGTAATGTGGTACCACACTGAAACAGTCCATTAAACCTGGTTTCGATCAATATTTTAGAGGATAACGCATGTTATGTCTAGGTTAGGCCTGTGATTTGCCCTCATCAGACACATACTTTCGCATTCTTCACATACTTGTTGAACGGATCCTGGGTTTTTCTGGTTTGGATCACGTAGTAATGTGGTAGCACACTGAAACAGTCCATTAAACCTGGTTTCGATCAATATTTTAGAGGTTAACGCATGTTCTGTCTAGGTTAGGCCTGGGATTTGCCCTCACCAGACACATACTTTCGCATTCTTCACATACTTGTTGAACGGATCCTGGGTTTTTTCTGGTTTGGATCACGTAGTAATGTGGTACCACACTGAAACTGTCGATTAAACCTGCTTTCGATCAATATATTTGAGAATTACTCATGTTAGGTCTAGGTTAGGTCTGGGATTTGCTCTCATCAGGCTCGTACTTTCGCAAAATTCTCATACTTGATGGCCTGATTCTGTGCTTTTTCTGGTTTGGATCCCGTAGTAATGTGGTACCACACTGAAACAGTCCATTAAACCTGGTTTCGATTAATATTTTTGAGGATAACGCATATTATGTCTAGGTTAGGCCTGTGATTTGCCCTCATCAGACACATACCTTCGCATTCTTCACATACTTGTTGAACGGATCCTGGGTATTTTTCTCGTTTGGATCACGTAGTGATGTGGTGCCACACTGAAACAGTCCATTAAACCTGGTTTCGATCAATATTTTAGAGGATAACGCATGTTATGTCTAGGTTAGGCTTGTGATTTGCCCTCATCAGACACATACTTTCGCATTCTCCACATACTTGTTGAACAGATCCTGGGTTTTTTCAGGTTTGGATCACGTAGTAATGTGGTACCACACTGAAACATTCAATTAAACCTGGTCTTGATAAATATTTTAGAGGATAACGCATGTTAGGTCTGGGTTAGGTCTAGGATTTGCCCACATCAGGGTCATACCTTCGCATATTTCTCATACTCGATGGCTAGACCAGGGCTTTTTCTGGAATGGATCAGGTAGTAATGTGGTACCACACTGAAGCAGTCGATTAAACCTGGTTTCGATCAATATTTTTGAGGATAACACATGTTAGGTCTAGGTTAGGACTGGGACTTTCCTTCATCTGACTCATACTTTCGCATTCTTCACATACTTGTTGAACGGATCCTGGGTTTTTTTCTGGTTTGGATCACGTAGTAATGTGGTATCACACTGAAACAGTCCATTAAACCTGGTTTCGATCAATATTTTAGAGGATAACGCATGTTAGGTCTAGGTTAGGCCCGGGATTTGCCCTCATCAGGGTCATATTTCCGCATTCTTCACATACTTGTTGAACGGATCCTGGGTTTTTTCTGGTTTGGATCACGTAGTAATGTGGTATCACACTGAAACAGTCCATTAAACCTGGTTTCGATCAATATTTTAGAGGATAACGCATGTTAGGTCTTGGTTAGGACTGGGATTTTCCCTCATCCGACACATACTTTCGCATTCTTCACATACTTGTTGAACGGATCCTGGGTTTTTTCTGGTTTGAATCACGCAGTAATGTGGTACCACATTGGAACAGTCGGTTAAACCTGGCTTCGATCAATATTTTAGAGAATAACTCATGTTAGGTCTAGGTTACGTCTGGGACTTTCCTTCATCTGACTCATACTTTCGCATTCTTCACATACTTGTTGAACGTATCCTGGGTTTTTTGTGGTTTGGATCACGTAGTAATGTGGTACCACACTGAAACAGTCGATTAAACCTGGTTTCGATCAATATTTCAGAGAATAACGCATGTTCGGTCTTGGTTAGGTCTGGGATTTGCTCTCATCAGGCTCGTACTTTCGCAAATTTCTCATACTTGATGGCCTGATTCTGTGCTTTTTCTGGTTTGGATCCCGTAGTAATGTGGTACCACACTGAAACAGTCCATTAAACCTGGTTTCGATCAATATATTAGAGGATAACGCATGTTAGGTCTAAGTTAGGCCTGGGATTTTCCCTCATCAGACATATACTTTCGCATTCTTCACATACTTGTTGAACGTATCCTGGGCTTTTTCTGGTTTGGATCACGTAGTAATGTGGCACCACACTGTAATAGTCGATTAAACCTGGTTTCTATCAATATTTTTGAGGGTAACGCATGTTAGGTCTAGGTTAGGCCTGGGATTTTCCCTCATCAGACACATACTTTCGCATTCTTCACATACTTGTTGAACGGATCCTGGGTTTTTTCAGGTTTGTATCACGTAGTAATGTGGTACCACACTGAAACGTTCAATTAAACCTGGTCTTGATAAATATTTTAGAGGATAACGCATGTTAGGTCTGGGTTAGGTAACTAGGATTTGCCCTCATCAGGCTCATACTTTCGCATATTTCTCATACTTGATGGCTAGATCCAGGACTTTTTCTGGATTGGATCACGTAGTAATGTGGTACCACACTGAAACAGTAAATGAAACGCAGTTGCGATCGATATTTTAGAGGATACGCATGGTAGGTCTAAGTTAGGCCTGGGATTTTCCCTCATCAGACATATACTTTCGCATTCTTCACATACTTGTTGAACGTATCCTGGGTTTTTTCTGGTTTGGATCACGTAGTAATGTGGTACCGCACTGAAACAGTCGATTAAACCTGGTTTCGATCAATATTTTTGAGAATTACTCATGTTAGGACTAGGTTAGGTCTGGGATTTGCTCTCATCAGGCTCGTACTTTCGCAAATTTCTCATACTTGATGGCCTGATCCTGTGCTTTTTCTGGCTTGGATCCCGTAGTAATGTGGTACCACACTGAAGCAGTCCATTAAACCTGGTTTCGATCAATATTTTTGAGGATAACGCATGTTAGGTCTAGGTTAGGCCCGGGATTTGCCCTCATCAGGGTCATATTTCCGCGTTCTTCACATACTTGTTGAACAGATCCTGGGTATTTTTCTGGCTTGGATCAGGCAGTAATGTGGTACCACACTGAAACCGTCGGTTAAACCTGGTTTCGATCAATATCTTAGATGATAGCGCTAGTTATGTCTGGGATAGGTCTGGGATTTGCCTCGTCAGGCTCATACTTTCGCATTCTTCACATACTTCTTGTACAGATCCTGGGTTTTTTTCTGGTTTGGATCACGTAGTAATGTGGTACCACACCGAAACAGTCGATTAAACCTGGTCTTGATAAATATTCTTGAGGGTAACGCATGTTAGGTCTAGGTTAGGTCTGGGATTTTCCTTCATCAGACTCATACTTTCGCATTCTTCACATACTTGTTGAACGGATCCTGGGTTTTTTCTGGTTTGGATCACGTAGTAATGTGGTATCACACTGAAACAGTCCATTAAACCTGGTTTCGATCAATATTTTAGAGAATAACGCATGTTAGGTCTTGGTTAGCTCTGGGATTTGCTCTCGTCAGGCTCGTACTTTCGCATATTTCTCATAGTTGATGGCCAGATTCTGGGCTTTTTCTGGTTTGGATCACGTAGTAATGTGGTACCACACTGAAATAGTCGATTAAACCTGGTTTCTATCAATATTTTTGAGGGTAACGCATGTTAGGTCTAGGTTAGGCCTGGGATTTTCCCTCATCAGAAACATACTTTCGCATTCTTCACATACTTGTTGAACGGATCCTCGGTTTTTTCAGGTTTGGATCACGTAGTAATGTGGTACCACACTGAAACATTCAATTAAACCTGGTCTTGATAAATATTTTAGAGGATAACGCATGTTTGGTCTGGGTTAGGTCTAGGATTTGCCCTCATCAGGCTCCTACTTTCGCATATTTCTCATACTTGATGGCTAGATCCAGGGCTTTTTCTGGATTGGATCATGTAGTAATGTGGTACCACACTGAAACAGTAAATGAAACCCAGTTGCGATCGTTATTTTAGAGGATAACGCATGTTAGGTCTAAGTTAGGCCTGTGATTTTCCCTCATCAGACACATACTTTCGCATTCTTCACATACTTGTTGAACGTATCCTGGGTTTTTTCTGGTTTGGATCACGTAGTAATGTGGCACCACACTGAAACTGTCGATTAAACCTGCTTTCGATGAATATTTTTGAGAATAACTCATGTTAGGTCTAGGTTAGGTCTGGGATTTGCTCTTATCAGGCTCGTACTTTCGCAAATTTCTCATACTTGATGGCCAGATTCTGTGCTTTGTCTGGTTTGGATCACGTAGTATTGTGGTACCACACTGAAACAGTCGATTAAACGTGGTTTCGATCAATATCTTAGATGATAACGCTAGCTAGGTCTGGTAAAGGTCTGGGATTTGCCCCCCTCAGGGTCATATTTCCGCGTTCTTCACATACTTGTTGAACAGATCCTGGGTATTTTTCTGGTTTGGTTCACGTAGTAATGTGGCACCACACTGAAATAGTCGATTAAACCTGGTTTCTATCAATATTTTTGAGGGTAACGCATGTTAGGTCTAGGTTAGGCCTAGGATTTTCCCTCATCAGACACATACTTTCGCATTCTTCACATACTTGTTGAACGGATCCTGGGTTTTTTCAGGTTTGTATCCCGTAGTAATGTGGTACCACACTGAAACATTCAATTAAACCTGGTCTTGATAAATATTTTAGAGGATAACGCATGTTAGGTCTAGGATTTGCCCTCATCAGGCTCATACTTTCGCATTCTCCACATACTTGTTGAACAGATCCTGGGTTTTTTCAGGTTTGGACACATAGTAATGTGGTACCACACTGAAACATTCAATTAAACCTGGTCTTGATAAATATTTTAGAGGATAACACATGTTAGGTCTGGGTTAGGTCTAGGATTTGCCCTCATCAGGCTCATACTTTCGCAAATATCTCATACTTGATGGCTAGATCCAGGGCCTTTTCTGGATTGGATCACGTAGTAATGTAGTAGCACACTGAAACAGTCCATTAAACCTGGTTTCGATCAATATCTAAGATCATAACGCTAGTTATGTCTGGGATAGGTCTGGGATTTGCCCTCGTCAGACTCATACTTTCGCATTCTTCACATACTTGTTGAACGTATCCTGGGTTCTTTCTGGTTTGGATCACGTAGTAATGTGGTACCACACTGAAACTGTCGAATAAACCTGCTTTCGATCAATATTTTTGAGAATGACTCATGTTAGGTCTAGGTTAGGTCTGGGATTTGATCTCATGAGGCTCGTACTTTCGCAAATTTCTCATACTTGATGGCCTGATTCTGTGCTTTTTCTGGTTTGGATCCCGTAGTAATGTGGTACCACACTGAAACAGTCCATTAAACCTGGTTTCGATCAATATATTAGAGGATAACGCATGTTATGTCTAGGTTAGGCCTGTGATTTGCCCTCATCAGACACATACTTTCGCATTCTTCACATACTTGTTGAACGGATCCTGGGTTTTTTCTGGTTTGGATCACGTAGTAATGTGGTAGCACACTGAAACAGTCCATTAAACCTGGTTTCGATCAATATTTTAGAGGATAACGCATGTTCTGTCTAGGTTAGGCCTGGGATCTTCCCTCATCAGACACATACTTTCGCATTCTTCACATACTTGTTGAACGGATCCTGGGTTTTTTCTGGTTTGGATCATGTAGTAATGTGGTACCACACTGAAACTGTCGATTAAACCTGCTTTCGATCAATATTTTTGAGAATAACTCATGTTAGGTCTAGGTTAGGTCTGGGATTTGCTCTCATCAGGCTCGTACTTTCGCAAATTTCTCATACTTGATGGCTGATTCTGTGCTTTTTCTGGTTTGGATCCCGTAGTAACGTGGTACTACACTGAAACAGTCCATTAAACCTGGTTTCGATCAATATATTAGAGGATAACGCATGTTATGTCTAGGTTAGGCCTGTGATTTGCCCTCATCAGACACATACTTTCGCATTCTTCACATACTTGTTGAACGGATCCTGTGTTTTTTCTGGTTTGGATCACGTAGTAATGTGGTAGCACACTGAAACAGTCCATTAAACCTGGTTTCGATCAATATTTTAGAGGATAACGCATGTTCTGTCTAGGTTAGGCCTGGGATTTGTCCTCATCAGACACATACTTTCGCATTCTTCACATACTTGTTGAACGGATCGTGGGTTTTTTCCGGTTTGGATCACGTAGTAATGTGATAGCACACTGAAACAGTCCATTAAACCTGGTTTCGATCAATATTTTAGAGGATAACGCATGTTAGGTCTAGGTTAGGCCTGGGATTTTCCCTCATCAGACACATACTTTCGCATTCTTCACATACTTGTTGAACGGATCCTGGGTTTTTTCAGGTTTGTATCACGTAGTAATGTGGTACCACACTGAAACATTCAATTAAACCTGGTCTTGATAAATATCTTAGAGGATAACGCATGTTAGGTCTGGGTTAGGTCTAGGATTTGCCCTCATCAGGCTCATACTTTCGCATTCTCCACATACTTGTTGAACAGATCCTGGGTATTTTGTGGTTTGGATCACGTAGTAATGCGGTACCACACTGAAACATTCAATTAAACCTGGTTTCGATCAATATTTTAGAGGATAACGCATGTTATGTCTAGGTTAGGCCTGGGATTTGCCCTCATCAGACACATACTTTCGCATTCTCCACATACTTGTTGAACAGATCCTGGGTTTTTTCAGGTTTGGACACATAGTAATGTGGTACCACACTGAAACATTCAATTAAACCTGGTCTTGATAAATATTTTAGAGGATAACACATGATAGGTCTGGGTTAGGTCTAGGATTTGCCCTCATCAGGGTCATACTTTCGCATTCTCCACATACTTGTTGAACAGATCCTGGGTTTTTTCAGGTTTGGACACATAGTAATGTGGTACCACACTGAAACATTCAATTAAACCTGGTTTCGATTAATATTTTTGAGGATAACGCATATTATGTCTAGGGTAGGCCTGTGATTTGCCATCATCAGACACATAGCTTCGCATTCTTCACATACTTGTTGAACGGATCCTGGGTATTTTTCACGTTTGGATCACGTAGTGATGTGGTGCCACACTGAAACAGTCCATTAAACCTGGTTTCGATCAATATTTTAGAGGATAACGCATGTTATGTCTAGGTTAGGCCTGTGATTTGCCCTCATCAGACACATACTTTCGCATTCTCCACATACTTGTTGAACAGATCCTGGGTTTTTTCAGGTTTGGATCACGTAGTAATGTGGTACCACACTGAAACATTCAATTAAACCTGGTCTTGATAAATATTTTAGAGGATAACGCATGTTAGGTCTGGGTTAGGTCTAGGATTTGCCCACATCAGGGTCATACCTTCGCATATTTCTCATACTCGATGGCTAGACCAGGGCTTTTTCTGGAATGGATCAGGTAGTAATGTGGTACCACACTGAAGCAGTCGATTAAACCTGGTTTCGATCAATATTTTTGAGGATAACGCATGTTAGGTCTAGGTTAGGCCCGGGATTTGCCCTCATCAGGGTCATATTTCCGCGTTCTTCACATACTTGTTGAACAGATCCTGGGTATTTTTCTGGTTTGGATCACGCAGTAATGTGGTACCACATTGAAACAGTCGGTTAAACCTGGCTTCGATCAATATTTTAGAGAATAACTCATGTTAGGTCTAGGTTAGGTCTGGGATTTTCCTTCATCTGACTCATACTTTCGCATTCTTCACATACTTGTTGAACGGATCCTGGGTTTTTTCTGGTTTGGATCACGTAGTAATGTGGTATCACACTGAAACAGTCCATTAAACCTGGTTTCGATCAATATTTTAGAGGATAACGCATGTTAGGTCTAGGTTAGGACTGGGATTTTCCCTCATCCGACACATACTTTCGCATTCTTCACATACTTGTTGAACGGATCCTGGGTTTTTTCTGGTTTGAATCACGTAGTAATGTGGTAGCACACTGAGACAGTCCATTAAACCTGGTTTGGATCAATATTTTAGAGAATAACTCATGTTAGGTCTAGGTTAGGTCCGGGATTTTCCTTCATCAGGCTCGTACTTTCGCATATTTCTCGTAGTTGATGGCCAGATTCTGGGCTTTTTCTGGTTTGGATCACGTAGTAATGTGGTACCACACTGAAATAGTCGATTAAACCTGGTTTCTATCAATATTTTAGAGGATAACGCATGTTATGTCTAGGTTAGGCCTGGGATTTGCCCCCATCAGACACATACTTTCGCATTCTCCACATACTTGTTGAACAGATCCTGGGTTTTTTCAGGTTTGGACACATAGTAATGTGGTACCACACTGAAACATTCAATTAAACCTGGTCTTGATAAATATTTTAGAGGATAACACATGTTAGGTCTGGGTTAGGTCTAGGATTTGCCCTCATCAGGCTCATACTTTCGCATATATCTCATACTTGATGGCTAGATCCAGGGCTTTTTCTGGATTGGATCACGTAGTAATGTGGTAGCACGCTGAAACAGTCCATTAAACCTGGTTTCGATCAATATCTAAGATGATAACGCTAGTTATGTCTGGGATAGGTCTGGGATTTGCCCTCGTCAGGCTCATACTTTCGCATTCTTCACATACTTGTTGAACGTGTCCTGGGTTTTTTCTGGTTTGGATCACGTAGTAATGTGGTACCACACTGAAACTGTCGATTAAACCTGCTTTCGATCAATATTTTTGAGAATAACTCATGTTAGGTCTAGGTTAGGTCTGGGATTTGCTCTCATCAGGCTCGTAGTTTCGCAAATTTCTCATACATGATGGCCTGATTCTGTGCTTTTTCTGGTTTGGATCCCGTAGTAATGTGGAACCACACTGAAACAGTCCATTAAACCTGGTTTCGATCAATATATTAGAGGATAACGCATGTTAGGTCTAAGTTAGGCCTGGGATTTTCCCTCATCAGACATATACTTTCGCATTCTTCACACACTTGTTGAACGTATCCTGGGTTTTTTCTGGTTTTGATCACGTAGTAATGTGGTACCACACTGAAACAGTCGATTAAACCTGGTTTCGATCAATATTTCAGAGAATAACGCATGTTAGGTCTTGGTTAGGTCTGGGATTTGCTCTCATCAGGCTCGTACTTTCGCAAATTTCTCATACTTGATGGCCTGATTCTGTGCTTTTTCTGGTTTGGATCCCGTAGTAATGTGGTACCACACTGAAACAGTCCATTAAACCTGGTTTCGATCAATATATTAGAGGATAACGCATGTTCTGTCTAGGTTAGGCCTGGGATCTTCCCTCATCAGACACATACTTTCGCATTCTTCACATACTTGTTGAACGGATCCTGGGTTTTTTCTGTTTTGGATCATGTAGTAATGTGGCACCACACTGAAATAGTCGATTAAACCTGGTTTCTATCAATATTTTTGAGGGTAACGCATGTTAGGTCTAGGTTAGGCCTGGGATCTTCCCTCATCAGACACATACTTTCGCATTCTTCACATACTTGTTGAACGGATCCTGGGTTTTTTCTGTTTTGGATCATGTAGTAATGTGGCACCACACTGAAATAGTCGATTAAACCTGGTTTCTATCAATATTTTTGAGGGTAACGCATGTTAGGTCTAGGTTAGGTCTGTGATTTGCCCTCATCAGACACATACTTTCGCATTCTTCACATACTTGTTGAACGGATCCTGGGTTTTTTCTGGTTTGGATCACGTAGTAATGTGGTAGCACACTGAAACAGTCCATTAAACCTGGTTTCGATCAATATTTTTGAGAATAACTCATGTTAGGTCTAGGTTAGGTCTGGGATTTGCTCTCATCAGGCTCGTACTTTCGCAAATTTCTCATACTTGATGGCCTGATTCTGTGCTTTTTCTGGTTTGGATCCCGTAGTAATGTGGTACCACACTAAAACAGTCCATTAAACCTGGTTTCGATCAATATATTAGAGGATAACGCATGTTATGTCTAGGTTAGGCCTGTGATTTGCCCTCATCAGACACATACTTTCGCATTCTTCACATACTTGTTGAACGGATCCTGGGTTTTTTCTGGTTTGGATCACGTAGTAATGTGGTAGCACACTGAAACAGTCCATTAAACCTGGTTTCGATCAATATTTTAGAGGATAACGCATGTTCTGTCTAGGTTAGGCCTGGGATCTTCCCTCATCAGACACATACTTTCGCATTCTTCACATACTTGTTGAACGGATCCTGGGTTTTTTCTGGTTTGGATCATGTAGTCATGTGGTACCACACTGAAACTGTCGATTAAACCTGCTTTCGATCAATATTTTTGAGAATAACTCATGTTAGGTCTAGGTTAGGTCTGGGATTTGCTCTCATCAGGCACGTACTTTCGCAAATTTCTCATACTTGATGGCTTGATTCTGTGCTTTTTCTGGTTTGGATCCCGTAGTAACGTGGTACTACACTGAAACAGTCCATTAAACCTGGTTTCGATCAATATATTAGAGGATAACGCATGTTATGTCTAGGTTAGGCCTGTGATTTGCCCTCATCAGACACATACTTTCGCATTCTTCACATACTTGTTGAACGGATCCTGGGTTTTTTCTGGTTTGGATCACGTAGTAATGTGGTAGCACACTGAAACTGTCCATTAAACCTGGTTTCGATCAATATTTTAGAGGATAACGCATGTTCTGTCTAGGTTAGGCCTGGGATTTGTCCTCATCAGACACATACTTTCGCATTCCTCACATACTTGTTGAACGGATCGTGGGTTTTTTCCGGTTTGGATCACGTAGTAATGTGATAGCACACTGAAACAGTCCATTAAACCTGATTTCGATCAATATTTTGGAGGATAACGCATGTTAGGTCTAGGTTAGGCCTGGGATTTTCCCTCATCAGACACATACTTTCGCATTCTTCACATACTTGTTGAACGGATCCTGGGTATTTTTCTAGTTTGGATCACGTAGTGATGTGGTACCACACTGAAACAGTCCATTAAACCTGGTTTCGATCAATATTTTTGAGGATAACGCATGTTAGATCTAGGTTAGGCCTGGGATTTTCCCTCATCAGACACATACTTTCGCATTCTTCACATACTTGTTGAACGGATCCTGGGTATTTTTCTAGTTTGGATCACGTAGTGATGTGGTACCACACTGAAACATTCAATTAAACCTGGTTTCGATTAATATTTTTGAGGATAACGCATATTATGTCTAGGGTAGGCCTGTGATTTGCCCTCATCAGACACATACCTTCGCATTCTTCACAAACTTGTTGAACGTATCCTGGGTATTTTTCTCGTTTGGATCACGTAGTGATGTGGTGCCACACTGAAACAGTCCATTAAACCTGGGTTCGATCAATATTTTAGAGGATAACGCATGTTATGTCTAGGTTAGGCCTGTGATTTGCCCTCATCAGACACATACTTTCGCATTCTTCACATACTTGTTGAACAGATCCTGGGTTTTTTCAGGTTTGGATCACGTAGTAATGTGGTACCACACTGAAACATTCAATTAAACCTGGTCTTGATAAATATTTTAGAGGATAACGCATGTTAGGTCTGGGTTAGGTCTAGGATTTGCCCTCATCAGGCTCATACTTTCGCATATATCTCATACTTGATGGCTAGATCCAGGGCTTTTTCTGGATTGGATCACGTAGTAATGTGGTAGCACGCTGAAACAGTCCATTAAACCTGGTTTCGATCAATATCTAAGATGATAACGCTAGTTATGTCTGGGATAGGACTGGGATTTGCCATCGTCAGGCTCATACTTTCGCATTCTTCACATACTTGTTGAACGTGTCCCGGGTTTTTTCTGGTTTGGATCACGTAGTAATGTGGTACCACACTGAAACTGTCGATTAAACCTGCTTTCGATCAATATTTTTGAGAATAACTCATGTTAGGTCTAGGTTAGGTCTGGGATTTGCTCTCATCAGGCTCGTACTTTCGGAAATTTCTCATACTTGATGGCCTGATTCTGTGCTTTTTCTGGTTTGGATCCCGTAGTAATGTGGAACCACACTGAAACAGTCCATTAAACCTGGTTTCGATCAATATATTAGAGGATAACGCATGTTAGGTCTAAGTTAGGCCTGGGATTTTCCCTCATCAGACATATACTTTCGCATTCTTCACATACTTGTTGAACGTACCCTGGGTTTTTTCTGGTTTGGATCACGTAGTAATGTGGTACCACACTGAAACAGTCGATTAAACCTGGTTCGATCAATATTTCAGAGAATAACGCATGTTAGGTCTTGGTTAGGTCTGGGATTTGCTCTCATCAGGCTCGTACTTTCGCAAATTTCTCATACTTGATGGCCTGATTCTGTGCTTTTTCTGGTTTGGATCCCGTAGTAATGTGGTACCACACTGAAACAGTCCATTAAACCTGGTTTCGATCAATATATTAGAGGATGACGCATGTTATGTCTAGGTTAGGCCTGTGATATGCCCTCATCAGACACATACTTTCGCATTCTTCACATACTTGTTGATCGGATCCTGGGTTTTTTCTGGTTTGGATCACGTAGTAATGTGGTAGCACACTGAAACAGTCCATTAAACCTGGTTTCGATCAATATTTTAGAGGATAACGCATGTTCTGTCTAGGTTAGGCCTGGGATCTTCCCTCATCAGACACATACTTTCGCATTCTTCACATACTTGTTGAACGGATCCTGGGTTTTTTCTGGTTTGGATCATGTAGTAATGTGGTACCACACTGAAACTGTCGATTAAACCTGCTTTCGATCAATATTTTTGAGAATAACTCATGTTAGGTCTAGGTTAGCTCTGGGATTTGCTCTCATCAGGCTCGTACTTTCGCAAATTTCTCATACTTGATGGCCTGATTCTGTGCTTTTTCTGGTTTGGATCCCGTAGTAACGTGGTACTACACTGAAACAGTCCATTAAACCTGGTTTCGATCAATATATTAGAGTATAACGCATGTTATGTCTAGGTTAGGCCTGTGATTTGCCCTCATCAGACACATACTTTCGCATTCTTCACATACTTGTTGAACGGATCCTGGGTTTTTTCTGGTTTGGATCACGTAGTAATGTGGTAGCACACTGAAACAGTCCATTAAACCTGGTTTCGATCAATATTTTAGAGGATAACGCATGTTCTGTCTAGGTTAGGCCTGGGATTTGTCCTCATCAGACACATCCTTTCGCATTCTTCACATACTTGTTGAACGGATCCTGGGTTTTTTCTGGTTTGGATCACGTAGTAATGTGGTAGCACACTGAAACAGTCCATTAAACCTGGTTTCGATCAATATCTAAGATGTTAACGCTAGTTATGTCTGGGATAGGTCTGGGATTTGCCCTCGTCAGGCTCATACTTTCGCATTCTTCACATACTTGTTGAACGTATCCTGGGTTTTTTCTGGTTTGGATCACGTAGAAATGTGGTACCACACTGAAACTGTCGATTAAACCTGCTTTCGATCAATATTTTTGAGAATAACTCATGTTAGGTCTAGGTTAGGTCTGGGATTTGCTCTCATCAGGCTCGTACTTTCGCAAATTTCTCATACTTGATGGCCTGATTCTGTGCTTTTTCTGGTTTGGATCCCGTAGTAATGTGGTACCACACTGAAACAGTCCATTAAACCTGGTTTCGATCAATATATTAGAGGATAACGCATGTTATGTCTAGGTTAGGCCTGTGATTTGCCCTCATCAGACACATACTTTCGCATTCTTCACATACTTGTTGAACGGATCCTGGGTTTTTTCTGGTTTGGATCACGTAGTAATGTGGTAGCATACTGAAACAGTCCATTAAACCTGGTTTCGATCAATATTTTAGAGGATAACGCATGTTCTGTCTAGGTTAGGCCTGGGATCTTCCCTCATCAGACACATACTTTCGCATTCTTCACATACTTGTTGAACGGATCCTGGGTTTTTTCTGGTTTGGATCACGTAGTAATGTGGTACCACACTGAAACAGTCGATTAAACCTGCTTTCGATCAATATTTTTGAGAATATCTCATGTTAGGTCTGGGATTTGCTCTCATCAGGCTCGTACTTTCGCAAATTTCTCATACTTGAGGGCCTGATTCTGTGCTTTTTCTGGTTTGGATCCCGTAGTAACGTGGTACTACACTGAAACAGTCCATTAAACCTGGTTTCGATCAATATACTAGAGGATAACGCACGTTATGTCTAGGTTAGGCCTGTGATTTGCCCTCATCAGACACATACTTTCGCATTCTTCACATACTTGTTGAACGGATCCTGGGTTTTTTGTGGTTTGGATCACGTAGTAATGCGGTACCACACTGAAACATTCAATTAAACCTGGTTTGGATCAATATTTTAGAGGATAACGCATGTTAGGTCTAGGTTAACCCTGGGAATTTCACTCATCGATCTCATACTTTCGCATTCTTCACATACTTGTTGAACGGATCCTGGGTTTTTTCTGGTTTGGTTCACGTAGTAATGTGGTACCACACTGGAACATTCAATTGAACCTGGTCTTGATAAATATTTTAGAGGATAACGCATGTTTTGTCTAGGTTAGGCCTGGGATTTGTCCTCATCAGACACATACTTTCGCATTCTTCACATACTTGTTGAACGGCTCCTGGGTATTTTTCTGGTTTGGATCACGTAGTGATGTGGTACCACACTGAAGCAGTCCATTAAACCTGGTTTCGATCAATATTTTTGAGGATAACGCATGTTAGATCTAGTTTAGGCCTGGGATTTGCCCTCATCAGACACATCCTTTCGCATTCGTCACATACTTGTTGAACGGATCCCGGGTTTTTTGTGGTTTGGATCACGTAGTAATGCGGTACCACACTGAAACATTCAATTAAACCTGGTCTTGATAAATGTTTTAGAGGATAACGCATGTTGGGTCTGGGATAGGTCTGGGATTTGCCTTCATCAGGCTCATAGTTTCGCGTTTTTCACATACTTGTTGAACAGATCCCGGGTTTTTTCTGTTTTGGATCACGTAGTAATGTGGTACCACACTGAAACAGTCGATTAATCCTGGTTTCGATCAATATTTTAGAGGATAACGCATGTTCTGTCTAGGTTAGGCCTGGGATTTGCCCTCATCAGACACATACTTTCGCATTTTCCACATACATGTTGAACAGATCCTGGGTTTTTTGTGGTTTGGATCACGTAGTAATGTGGTACCACACTGAAACATTCAATTAATCCTGGTCTTGATAAATATTTTAGAGGATAACGCATGTTAGGTCTGGGTTAGGTCTAGGATTTGCCCTCATCAGGCTCATACTTTCGCAAATATCTCATACTTGATGGCTAGATCCAGGGCTTTTTCTGGATTGGATCACGTAGTAATGTGGTAGCACACTGAAACAGTCCATTAAACCTGGTTTCGATCAATATCTAAGATGTTAACGCTAGTTATGTCTGGGATAGGTCTGGGATTTGCCCTCGTCAGGCTCATACTTTCGCATTCTTCACATACTTGTTGAACGTATCCTGGGTTTTTTCTGGTTTGGATCACGTAGAAATGTGGTACCACACTGAAACTGTCGATTAAACCTGGTTTCGATCAATATTTTAGAGGATAACGCATGTTAGGTCTTGGTTAGGACTGGGATTTGCTCTCATCAGGCTCGTACTTTCGCATATTTCTCATAGTTGATGGCCAGATTCTGTGCTTATTCTGGTTTGCATCACGTAGTAATGTGGTACCACACTGAAACAGTCGATTAAACCTGGTTTCTAAGAATATTTTTGAGGGTATCGCATGTTAGGTCTAGGTTAGGTCTGGGATTTTCCCTCATCCGACACATACTTTCGCATTCTTCACATACATGTTGAACGGATCCTGGGTTTTTTCTGGTTTGGATCACGTAGTAATGTGGTAGCACACTGAAACAGTTCATTAAACCTGGTTTCGATCAATATTTTAGAGGATAACGCATGTTATGTCTAGGTTAGGCCTGGGATTTGCCCTCATCAGACACATACTTTCGCATTCTCCACATACTTGTTGAACAGATCCTGGGTTTTTTCAGGTTTGGACACATAGTAATGTGGTACCACACTGAAACATTCAATTAAACCTGGTCTTGATAAATATTTTAGAGGATAACACATGTTAGGTCTGGGTTAGGTCTAGGATTTGCCCTCATCAGGCTCATACTTTCGCAAATATCTCATACTTGATGGCTAGATCCAGGGGTTTTTCTGGATTGGATCACGTAGTAATGTGGTAGCACACTGAAACAGTCCATTAAACCTGGTTTCGATCAATATCTAAGATGTTAACGCTAGTTATGTCTGGGATAGGTCTGGGATTTGCCCTCGTCAGGCTCATACTTTCGCATTCTTCACATACTTGTTGAACGTATCCTGGGTTTTTTCTGGTTTGGATCACGTAGAAATGTGGTACCACACTGAAACTGTCGATTAAACCTGCTTTCGATCAATATTTTTGAGAATAACTCATGTTAGGTCTAGGTTAGGTCTGGGATTTGCTCTCATCAGGCTCGTACTTTCGCAAATTTCTCATACTTGATGGCCTGATTCTGTGCTTTTTCTGGTTTGGATCCCGTAGTAACGTGGTACTACACTGAAACAGTCCATTAAACCTGGTTTCGATCAATATACTAGAGGATAACGCACGTTATGTCTAGGTTAGGCCTGTGATTTGCCCTCATCAGACACATACTTTCGCATTCTTCACATACTTGTTGAACGGATCCTGGGTTTTTTGTGGTTTGGATCACGTAGTAATGCGGTACCACACTGAAACATTCAAGTAAACCTGGTTTCGATCAATATTTTAGAGGATAACGCATGTTTTGTCTAGGTTAGGCCTGGGATTTGTCCTCATCAGACACATACTTTCGCATTCTTCACATACTTGTTGAACGGATCGTGGGTTTTTTCCGGTTTGGATCACGTAGTGATGTGGTACCACACTGAAGCAGTCCATTAAACCTGGTTTCGATCAATATTTTTGAGGATAACGCATGTTAGATCTAGGTTAGGCCTGGGATTTGCCCTCATCAGACACATCCTTTCGCATTCGTCACATACTTGTTGAACGGATCCTGGGTTTTTTGTGGTTTGGATCACGTAGTAATGCGGTACCACACTGAAACATTCAATTAAACCTGGTCTTGATAAATGTTTTAGAGGATAACGCATGTTGGGTCTGGGATAGGTCTGGGATTTGCCTTCATCAGGCTCATAGTTTCGCGTTTTTCACATACTTGTTGAACAGATCCTGGGTTTTTTCTGTTTTGGATCACGTAGTAATGTGGTACCACACTGAAGCAGTCCATTAGACCTGGTTTCGATCAATATTTTAGAGGATAACGCATGTTAGGTCTAGGTTAGGCCTGGGATTTGCCCTCATCAGACACATCCTTTCGCATTCGTCACATACTTGTTGAACGGATCCTGGGTTTTTTGTGGTTTGGATCACGTAGTAATGCGGTACCACACTGAAACATTCAATTAAACCTGGTCTTGATAAATGTTTTAGAGGACAACGCAAGTTAGGTCTGGGATAGGTCTGGGATTTGCCCTCATCAGGGTCATATTTTCGTGTTCTTCACATACTTGTTGAACGGATCCTGGGTTTTTTGTGGTTTGGATCACGTAGTAATGTGGTACCACACTGGAACATTCAATTAAACCTGGTCTTGATAAATATTTTGAGGATAACGCATGTTAGGTCTGGGATGGGTCTGGGATTTGCCCTCATCAGGCTCATACTTTCGCATATTTCTCATACTTGATAGCTAGACCCAGGGCTTTTTCAGGCTTGGATCCCGTAGTAATGTGGTACCACACTGAAACGGTCCATTAAACCTGGTTTCGATCAGTATTTTAGAGGATAACGCATGTTATGTCTAGGTTAGGCCTGGGATTTGCCCTCATCAGACACATACTTTCGCATCCTCGACATACTTGTTGAACAGATCCTGGGTATTTTTCTCGTCTAGATCACGTAGTGATGTGGTGCCACACTGAAACAGTCCATTAAACCTGGCTTCGATCAGTATTTTAGAGGATAACGCATGTTATGTCTAGGTTAGGCCTGTGATTTGCCCTCATCAGACACATACTTTCGCATTCTCCACATACTTGATGAACAGATCCTGGGTTTTTTCAGGTTTGGATCACATAGTAATGTGGTACCACACTGAAACATTCAATTATACCTGGTCTTGATAAATATTTTAGAGGATAACGCATGTTAGGTCGGGGTTAGGTCTAGGATTTGCCCATATCAGGCTCATACCTTCGCATATTTCTCATACTTGATGGCTAGACCCAGGGCTTTTTCTGAATTGGATCAGGTAGTAATGTGGTACCACACTGAAGCAGTCGATTAAACCTGGTTTCGATCAATATTTTTGAGGATAACGCATGTTAGGTCTAGGTTAGGCCCGGGATTTGCCCTCATCAGGGTCATATTTCCGCATTCTTCACATACTTGTTGAACGGATCCTGGGTTTTTTCAGGTTTGGATCACGTAGTAATGTGGTAGCACACTGAAACAGTCCATTAAACCTGGTTTCGATCAATATTTTAGAGAATAACGCATGTTAGGTCTGTGATAGGTCTGGGATTTGCCCTCATCAGGCTCATAGTTTCGCGTTTTTCACATACTTGTTGAACAGATCCTTTTTTTTTTTTTTTTTTTTTTTTTTTTTGTCGTGGGGAAAATCTTCGAAAGACTCCCTCCCACCTCCTTGGGGAGAGGTGGGAGGGGTGTGTGGGATTCCCCGCGCCCGTACAACGACAGGCGCGGGACCTACCCACTAAAAACCCCACGGTGACCCTTCGGCACGCTTTGGGAGGATACCGGGAATCGCTCGAAGCATTCTTCCGGTATCCTCCCCGTGCCCGCGCTTTCGCGCCCATCCCCCGGGGGGACAATCGGTCCCCACAGTAGACACACTGCCTCATAGCGGCGGGACGGGGCCACTCCATCCCGCCGCTATCCGTCCCGGGGCCGCGTTTAGTGGCGGCTGCGAGCCCCAACTCGCAACCGCCCGCGACCCCGTTTCCACCCCTCGGCGGCCGGGCGTTCATGGCCGCACCAGACCGCCGAGGGTGCCTCCCCTTGCGTCGGACCGGTAGGGGGAGGCACTCCTACCCCCAACCGGTCCGACCCGGCGCCGCCTGGCGGGAGGAGGGTCCCCTCAGGACCCCCCTCCCAGCCTAGGTCATCCGCCACGCCGAGGCGGCCGCCCGCGACGCGTCGCGACCGGGCGACGACCTCGGGCCACCGCACGAGCGCGAGCTTCGGCGCGCCGCTGAAGCTCGCGTTCCCTCCCCGCGGCCTCCTTCTGCAACATTACGTTCTCGCAGAAGGAGGCCACGGCCCTCCACTTCTCCTCGCTGCCGAGCATGGCGCGCACCACGCCCGGCAGCGAGACATCCCGCCCGACGACGCCGACCAGGACACGGCGCTCCCCCTCCCACGCGGGGCATACCTCCAGGGTATGATCCGCCGTGTCCTGCTCAGCGTCGCAGTGGCAGCAACGCGCCGTCGGCTCCTTCCCTATCCGGCACAGGTATCTTCCGAAGCTGCCATGCCCGGAAAATACCTGTGCCAGCCGGTAGGTGAGGCTGCCATGGCCTCTGTCCAGCCACTCCTTCAGGAGTGGCCGAACAGCCCCGACAGTCCGGTGCCCCGCGGTTGGCAGAGCCAGCCGCTCCAGCCACGCGAGCAACACGGACTGCCGGGCCTGGCGCTTCAAATCGCCCCAAGCAGGTTCCTGCCCGCCCGGGACCGCCCCCACCCCCGCGCGACGGTCGACGCGGTGCCGGTACATCGCCGCGTGCGACCGCGCGAGCAGGTCCATGGGCGGCTTCCCCGCTAGAACCGTCGCCGCCTCATGTGACATGGTCTGATACCCGCGGACGACCCTGAGCGCCATGCGCCTCTGCACCCGACGCAGCATAGTCATGCTGCGCCGGGAGGCAGCCAGGTCGTCCGCCCAGACGGGGGCCCCGTATAGGGCCACCGACTGGACCATTGCCACATAGAGGCGACGAACTCGGCCCGCCGGGCCCCCCAGGTTGGGCAGGATCCGGCCCAGAGCCGCAACCATCTTTTCCAACCGGGGGACCAGGCAGCGGAAATGCTTCTCGAAACGCCAGTGGCTATCGAGGATCAGCCCCAGATACCTGATCTGGGGCTTCACCTCGATGTCAGCCCCACCCACCCGAATCAGAGGGGGTGGCGGATCCTGCCGAGGTGAATGAAACGCAATCACCTCGGTCTTATGGACCGCCACCGTCATCCCCATCCCCCTGATCCGGTCGACGACGCGTTGCGACCCCTCCTCCGCGCGACGCATGGCCCTCCCCCAGTGCGCCCCGACGGCCAGCACCAGTGTGTCATCCGCATAACACACCGTGCTGACACCGTCGGGGAGGCCGGCCCGCAACACCGAGACGTACGCGATGTTCCACAGGAGTGGCCCGAGGACCGACCCCTGCGGAACACCGCAGTACACCTCCCTCCGCATATCACCATCCCGGCCCGGATACTCGATCCACCTGCCGCGGAGATAATCCCCGACGACCGCCCTGAGACAAGGGGGGACTCGATGATATTCGAGCCCCCTCCTTATCCCTTCCCAGGGGAGGGTGTTAAAGGCATTGGCAATATCCAAGGATATTGCCAATGCCACCCCTCCCCGGGAGACGGCCGCCTCCGAGAGGGCCCTCACACGACCTATCGCGTCGATAGTCGATCGGCCCGCCCGGAAACCGAACTGGCAGTCGGCCAGACCGGGATCACCCCGCGACAGGTGCTCGACGAGGCGGGCAGCAGTCACTCGCTCGAAGAGCTTGCCCACCTCGTCGAGGAAACAAATGGGCCGGTATGCGGAGGGAGACTCCGCGGGCCGACCCTCCTTCCGGAGGAGGACCATCCTCGCCACCTTCCAACTGGGGGGGAATCGCCCGTCCCTCAGGCAGCGGTCGAACAACCGCCTGAGGTCGGCCCCAAGGACGCCCTGGGTCAAGACCCAAACCCGGCCGGGCACACCATCCGGACCCGGGGCCGTGTTACGAACCCCGAGCCGTCTGATGGCCGCTGCCAGCTCCTCCTGCGTGACCCCCAGCTCGGCCGTCCACTCCACTGGGACAGCCGCCGCCGCCGGAGGACGCGGTCCCCTCTCCCCAATTGGGAAGAGTGTATTGACCACGTCCTCCAGCAGCCGGGGGTCAAGACCCTCGGTGACGGGTGGCGCCCACGGGCGGAGCTTATTCAGCACCACCTTATATGGGCGCCCCCATGGATCGTCATCAAGGGTCTGGAGGAGCTCCTTCCATGCCTGGGTCTTGGCCCGTTTGATGGCGACCTGCAGAGCAACCCGCGCCACGCGGTATGCTCCATACAGGTCATCAGCTGCCCTCGCTCGCGCCACGCCGTCGCCTGTACGTTGACGACGGCGCGCGCGGGTGTACTGGCGTCGGACGCGGACAGTCGCGACTCGCAACTCCGCGATCGCGTCCGACCACCAGTACACCGCCCGGCGAGGAGAAGCCCGCCCGACCCGAGGCATCGCCGCGTCGCAAATACCCGCGACCAATGCTCCGAGCCGGGCGACCTCCTCCTCTATGCTCGGCAACTCGGCCGCTCCCTGCGGCCAAGTTGCAGCGAAGGCAGCTGCCATCAGGGCGTCCTTGTCCAGGCGCCGAAGCGCCCAGCGGCGTGGTGGGGTGCCACGCAGGCGGCCGTGTCGGGATGCACTCGCGGTGGCAGAGACCTCCATCCGGATGTACCGGTGATCGGAGAGTGTCTCTGCCCCCGCGACCACGTGCCAACCCGACACCATGCGCACGGCGTTGGGGGTCGCGAATCCAACATCCACGATGGACCCCCCATATCGCCGCACGCATGTGTGCTCCGACCCCCGGTTCAATACCCGGAGGTCGAGCCCCGCCGCCCAATCGCCCAGGATCCCGCCGCGAACGGAGGACCTGGGGGATCCCCAAGCCACCGACTTGGCATTAAAATCCCCCAGGACCAGCACCGGCCGGGCCGCGTAGCGCTGCACGCATGCCGCGACCTCGGCCAGGTACAGCTCGAACGCAGCGTGACCGCTACGGGGCGAAATGTAGCACCCCACCACAGCGACTCCCCCCCAGTCCACGGCGACGAATCCCCGACCGCGCTCCAACAAGGAGAACGGTGGGGACCCGTCGCCCCCTCCCCATACCGTCGCCACCAAGCCGTCCGCGTCGCCCACCCAATGAGGGTGATCAGGGACGCGGTACGGCTCGGCGGCGACCGCCAGGCCAACCCCCCACTCCGCGAGGACCTGGGACATCAAGTCCTGTGCCGCGCGGCAGTGGTTGAGGTTGGCCTGGAGGAGGAGGCGGGGCGGCATTAATTAATGGCCGCGCCAGCCTCCTCCCGGCCGTCCGTCCCCGTAGCACCGTCCACCTCCATGGAGGACGATGCCACCGCCCTCGGCGCCGGAGCCGGTGCAGCCCGCCTCTTCCTCTCCTTCCGGGAGGGGGGGGAGCACTTCTTGCTCCCCACCCTGTGATCGGCTGGCCTCCCCATGTCCGCACACAGCGGGCAGTGGGGGGCCGCCGAGCACTGGCTCGCACGGTGCTCTTTGGCACCGCAGCGGTAACACTGACCGCTGCGGTCCACCGGCGAGGTGCACCACTGCCTCACGTGCCCCAATTCGAGGCAGCGGTGACACTGGAGCGGGCGCGGCGCGAGGATTTCCACTCGCGCCGAAACCCACCCCACCAACACCCTCCCGGATTCCGCCACCTTACGGGCGGCGGAGAGGGGGCACCGGGCCCACACCGACCCGAGGCCGGAGGGCGACCTGCGGATCTCTCCGATCCGCAGGTCCTCCACAGGACAGTCCCCCGCCCTCGCAAGGGCACGGGACACATCCTGTGCGCTGACCGAGTCGTCCAGCCCACAAACGCGCATCTCCGTGCGCTTCGTGGGCCGGGCGACCCGGACACCTCGCTCGCCCAGCTGCTCCCGGAGCCTCTGGGCGAGACGATCCGCCTTCGCGCCGCCTTCTGCACCGGGGATCTCCAGCAAGAGACCCCCGGTCACGGCCCTCTTCGCCCTCACGGAGGCGATGCCCAACTCTTCCAGGGAGATATTCTCCCTGGCGAGCCGCATCGCCTCCGCGAGGGTCAGGTCGCCCCCCTGCGCAACGGTCAGCGTCACCGCTGCCGTTTTTGGGGGACGACCTGGTCGTGCCTTCCCGACCTTCGCGGCCTTTACCTTGGCCGCCGGCGGCGGAGGCGGAGGCTGCGGTTGCGAGGCCTTCCTCGCCGCCCGCTTCGCCTTCCACCCCACCACCTCACTCCACGCCACCCCCCCTTGGGAGGGTGCTGTGGAGGACGCGACCACCGCGACCACGGGTACACCACCCCCCTTGGGGGTCGCGACCCGGGGCCCTGGTGCCGCAACGCTGGGCGGAGCCTTCACTCCGCCCTTCTTTGCCTTCCCCGACTGTACCGGAACAGGTCGGGGAGGCACCGCCTTCCTGCTGACCGCTCTTCCGGCGAGGAGCTCCTCCCGGAAGGCGGCCAGCTTGCCATCAATCATGTCCCCAATCCTCCTCAGAAGATCGTCTTCTGAGGAGGACGGGGACTTCTTCACGGGCGGAGTGCGGGTGGAGGGGCCCGCGGTGCCTGACGCGGCGGTGGAGGAGGAGGGAGGATGGGAGGGAGGGCCGCGCTGTTCCACAGCGCCTCTGCCCTCCTCCTCCCCTGTCGCTCCTCCTCCAACAGGAGCTGCAGACGGGCGTTCCGCCCTCTGAGCTCCCGCGCCGCCTCCCTCATTTCCTCCGCCGCGGCCTTCAGGGCCTCCGCGCCACCGCTTTTCTGCCCCTTAAAGGCGCAGGCAGCGGCGACTTTCTCCACCCGCCTCAGGGACGAGGAGATCCTCTCCGATATCTCCTCGGTCACCTCGTCCCTGAGGCAACTCAGCCTCACCGACGGGCTCATCGCCCCGCCCACCTCGACGACGGCCTGCCCCGCCCTCTTCCTCTTAGAGCCTATGAGGCTCCACCTTCCACGAAGCCGGGCCAGGCGCTGGAGGCGGCGCGAGCGCCGTCACTCCAGTCCCAACACCGCCTTCGTCCTCCCCCTCTGACTTACCCCGTCCCATCCCCGTTTTAATATTGAACTCCATAATATTCCCACGAGCAGGTCGGAAGAAAAGGTCCGCCCGGGCAGAGCCGCCTTACCCGGGTAAGCCTATATACTCCGGGGGTTCGGCAGGTTCCCCGGAGGTGGTCGCTTGGGATTGGGCCTTCTCCCCCAACCATGCATCCCATCGCCGCGCACCATAGCTTAGGATTGGAGGGCGATTTTATAGAGTCGCCATACTCGTGGCCCAGGCGGTTAAGCCAAGACCCCCGTTCCTCCTGCCGTCACGTACCATTCACAAAACCAATAGGGAATTGTGAATGGGTCGTTGTGACGACCAACAGGAGGCTTACGGTGTGTGTATGACTCGGGTACCCCGGGTTCGTTAAGCCCGTACTGCAGCTGAAAGGCTGGCAGCCCCTGAGGGAATCAGACTCATACTTTCGCACACTTCACATACTCGTTGACAAGATCCTGGGTTTTTTCTGGTTTGGATCACGTATTAATATGGTACCACACTGAAACAGTCGATTAAACCTGGTTTCGATTAATATTTTTGAGGATAACGCATGTTAGGTCTGGGATAGGTCTGGGATTTGCCCTCATCAGGCTCATTCTTTCGCAGTTATAACATGCATGTTGACCTGATCGAGGGTTTTTTCTGCTTTGGATCACGTATTAAAGTGGTACCACACTAAAACAGTCAATTAAACCTGGTTTCGATCAATATTTTAGAGGATAACGAAAGTTATGTCTAGTTTAGGTCTGGGATTAGCCCTTATCAGACTCATACTTTCGCATACTTCACATACTTGTTGAACAGATCCTGGGTTTTTTTCTGGTTTGGATCACGTAGTAATGTGGTACCACACTGAAACAGTCGATTAAACCTGGTTTTGATTAATATTTTTGAGGATAACGCATGTTAGGTCTAGGTTAGGCCGAGGATTTTCACTCATCAGACTCATACTTTCGCATTCTTCACATACTTGTTGAAAGGATCCTGGGTTTTTACTGGTTTGGATCACGTAGTAATGTGGTACCACACTGAAACAGTCAATTAAACCTGGTTTCGATCAATAGTTTAGAGAATAATTCATGTTAGGTCTAGGTTAGGTCTGGGATTTGCTCTCATCAGGCTCATTCTTTCGCATATTTCTCATAGTTGATGGCTAGATCCTGGGCTTTTTCTGGATTGCATCACGTAGTAATGTAGTACAACACTGAAACAGTCAATTAAACCTGGTTTCCATCAATATTTTAGAGGACAACGCATGTTAGATCTAGGTTAGGCCTGGGATATGCCCTCATCAGGGTCATACTTTCGCAGTTTTAACATACATGTTGACCTGATCGAGGGTTTTTTCTGCTTTGGATCACGTAGTAAAGTGGTACCACACTGAAGCAGTCCATTAAACCTGGTTTGGATCAATATTTTAGAGGATAACGCATGTTAGGTTTGGGTTAGGTCAAGGATTTGCCCTCATCAGGCTCATACTTTCGCATATTTCTCATACTTCATGGCTAGATCCTGGGCTGTTTCTGGATTGTATCACGTAGTAATGCGGTACCACGCTGAAACAGTCAATTAAACCTGGTTTCGATCAATATTTTAGAGGATAACGCAAGTTAGGTCTGGGATAGGTCTGGGATTTGCCCTCGTCAGGCTCAAACTTTCGCGTTTCTCACATACTTGTTGAACAGGTCCTGGGTTTTTTCTGGTTTGGATCACGTAGTAATGTGGGACCACACTGAAACAATCAATTAAACCTGGTCATGATAAATATTTTAGAGGATAACGCATGTTAGGTCTGGGTTAGGTCTAGGATTTGCCCTCGTCAGGCTCATACTTTCGCATATTTCTCATACTTCATGGCTAGATCCTGGGCTATTTCTGGATTGGATCACGTAGTAATGTGGTACCACACTGAAACAGTCAAATAAACCTGGTTTCATTCAATATTTTAGAGGATAACGCAAGTTAGGTCTGGGATAGGTCTGGGATTTGCCCTCGTCAGGCTCAAACTTTCGCGTTTCTCACATACTTGTTGAACAGGTCCTGGGTTTTTTCTGGTTTGGGTCACGTAGTAATGTGGTACCACACTGAAACAGTCGATTAAACCAGGTTTCGATCAATATTTTTGAGGACAACGCATGTTACGTCTAGGTTAGGCCGGGGATTTTCACTCATCAGACTCATACTTTCGCATTCTTCACATACTTGTTGAACGGATCCTGTGTTTTTACTGGTTTGGATCACGTAGTAATGTGGGACCACACTGAAACAATCAATTAAACCTGGTCATGATAAATATTTTAGAGGATAACGCATGTTAGGTCTGGGTTAGGTCTAGGATTTGCCCCCATCAGGCTCATACTTTCGCATATTTCTCATACTTCATGACTGGATCCTGGGCTATTTCTGGATTGGATCACCTAGTAATGTGGTACCACACTGAAACAGTCAATTAAACCTGGTTTTGATCAATATTTTAGAGAATAATTCTTGTAAGGTCTAGGTTAGGTCTGGGATTTGCTCTCATCAGACTCATTCTTCCGCATATTTCTCATACTTCATGGATAGATCCTGGGCTTTTTCTGGATTGCATCACGTAGTAATGAAGTACAACACTGAACCAGTCAATTAAACCTGGTTTGCATCAATGTTTTAGAGCACAACGCATGTTAGGTCTGGGATAGGTCTGGGATTTGCCCTCATCAGACTCATACTTTCGCGTTTTTCACATACTTGTTGAACAGATCCTGGGTTTTTTCTGGTTTGCGTCACGTAGAAATGTGGTACCACACTGAAGCAGTCCATTAAACCTGGGTTGGATCAATATTTTAGAGGATAACGCACGTTAGGTCTAGGTAAGGCCTGGGATTTTCACTCATCAGACTCATACTTTCGCATTCTTCACATACTTGTTGAACGGATCCTGGGTTTTTTCTGGTTTGCATCACGTAGTAATGTGGGCCCACTCTGAAGCAATCAATTAAACCTGGTCTTGATAAATATTTTAGAGAATAATTCATGTTAGGTCTAGGTTAGGTCTGGGATTTGCTCACATCAGGCTCATTCTTTCGCATTTTTCTCATACTTGATGGCTAGATCCTGGACATTTTCTGGATTGCACCACGTAGTAATGTGGTACCACACTGAAACAGTCAATTAAACCTGGTTTCCATCAATATTTTAGAGCATAACGCATGTTAGGTCTGGGATAGGCCTGGGATTTGCCCACATCAGGCTCATACTTTCGCAGTTTTAACATACATGTTGACCTGATCGAGGGTTTTTTCTGCTTTGGATCACGTAGTAAAGTGGTACCACACTGAAGCAGTCCATTAAACCTGGTTTGGATCAATATTTTAGAGGACAACGCATGTTAGGTCTGGGATAGGTCTGGGATTTGCCCTCATCAGGCTCACACTTTCGCGTTTTTCACATACTTGTGGAACAGATCCTGGGTTTTTTCAGGTTTGGGTCAGGTAGTAGTGTGGTACCACACTGAAACGGTCGATTAAACCTGGTTTCGATCAATATTTTTGAGGACAACGCTTGTTAGGTCTAGGTTAGGCCGGAGATTTTCACTCATCAGACTCATACTTTCGCATTCTTCACATACTTGTTGAACGGATCCTGTGTTTTTACTGGTTTGGATCACGTAGTAATGTGGTACAACACTGAAACAGTCCATTAAACCTGGTTTGGATCAATATTTTAGAGGATAACGCATGTTAGGTTTGGGTTAGGTCTAGGATTTGCCCCCATCAGGCTCATACTTTCGCATATTTCTCATACTTCATGGCTGGATCCTGGGCTATTTCTGGATTGGATCACCTAGTAATGTGGTACCACACTGAAACAGTCAATTAAACATGGTTTTGATCAATATTTCAGAGAATAATTCTTGTAAGGTCTAGGTTAGGTCTGGGATTTGCTCTCATCAGACTCATTCTTTCGCATATTTCTCATACTTCATGGATAGATCCTGGGCTTTTTCTGGATTGCATCACGTAGTAATGAAGTACAACACTGAACCAGTCAATTAAACCTGGTTTGCATCAATGTTTTAGAGGACAACGCATGTTAGGTCTGGGATAGGTCTGGGATTTGCCCTCATCAGGCTCATACTTTCGCGTTTTTCACATACTTGTTGAACTGATCCTGGGTTTTTTCTCGTTTGCATCACGTAGTAAAGTGGTACCACACTGAAGCAGTCCATTAAACCTGGTTTGGATCAATATTTTAGAGGATAACGCATGTTAGGTTTGGGTTAGGTCTAGGATTTTCCCTCATCAGGCTCATACTTTCGCATATTTCTCATACTTCATGGCTAGATCCTGGGCTGTTTCTGGATTGTATCACGTAGTAATGCGGTACCACACTGAAACAGTCAATTAAACCTGGTTTCGATCAATATTTTAGAGGATAACGCAAGTTAGGTCTGGGATAGGTCTGGGATTTGCCCTCATCAGGCTCATACTTTCGCGTTTTTCACGTACTTGTTGAACTGATCCTGGGTTTTTTCTGGTTTGGATCACGTAGTAATGTGGGACCACACTGAAACAGTCAATTAGACCTGGTCATGATAAATATTTTAGAGGATAACGCATGTTAGGTCTGGGTTAGGTCTAGGCTTTGCCCTCGTCAGGCTCATACTTTCGCATGTTTCTCATACTTCATGGCTGGATCCTGGGCTATTTCTGGATTGGACACGTAGTAATGTGGTACCACACTGAAACAGTCAATTAAAACTGGTTTCGATCAATATTTTAAAGGATAACGCAAGTTAGGTCTGGGATAGGTCTGGGATTTGCCCTCACCAGGCTCATACTTTCGCGTTTTTCACATACTTGTTGAACAGATCCTGGGTTTTTTCTGGCTTGGGTCATGTAGTAATGTGGTACCACACTGAAACAGTCGATTAAACCAGGTTTCGATCAATATTTTTGAGGATAACGCATGTTAGATCTAGGTTAGGCCTGGGATTTTCACTCATCAGACACATGCTTTCGTATTCTTCACATACTTGTTGAACGGATCCTGGGTTTTTTCTGGTTTGGATCACGTAGCAATGTGGTGCCACACTGAGACAGTCGATTAAACCTGGTTTCGATCAATATTTTAGAGGATAACGCAAGTTTGGTCTGGGATAGGTCTGGGATTTGCCCTCATCAGGCTCATACTTTCGCGTTTTTCACATACTTGTTGAACAGATCCTGGGTTTTTTCTGGTTTGGGTCACGTAGTAATGTGGTACCACACTGAAACAGTCGATTAAACCAGGTTTCGATCAATAATTTTGAGGATAACGCATGTTAGGTCTAGGTTAGGCCTGGGATTTTCACTCATCAGACTCATACTTTCGCGTTCTTCACATACTTGTTGAACGGATCCTGGGTTTTTTCTGGTTTGGATCACGTAGTAATGTGGGACCACACTGAAACAGTCAATTAAACCTGGTCATGATAAATATTTTAGAGGATAACGCATGTTAGGTCTGGGTTAGGTCGAGGCTTTGCCCTCGTCAGGCTCATACTTTCGCATGTTTCTCATACTTCATGGCTAGATCCTGGGCTATTTCTGGATTGGACACGTAGTAATGTGGTACCACACAGAAACAGTCAATTAAACCTGGTTTCGATCAATATTTTAGAGGATAACGCAAGTTAGGTCTGGGATAGGTCTGGGATTTGCCCTCATCAGGCTCATACTTTCGCGTTTTTCACATACTTGTTGAACAGATCCTGGGTTTTTTCTGGTTTGGGTCATGTAGTAATGTGGTACCACACTGAAACAGTCGATTAAACCAGGTTTCGATCAATATTTCTGAGGATAACGCATGTTAGGTCTAGGTTAGGCCTGGGATTTTCACTCATCAGACACATGCTTTCGTATTCTTCACATACTTGTTGAACGGATCCTGGGTTTTTTTCTGGTTTGGATCACGTAGTAATGTGGAACCACACTGAAACAATCAATTAAACATGGTCTTGATAAATATTTTAGAGGATAACGCATGTTAGGACTGGGATGGGTCTGGGATTTGCCCTCATCGGACTCATACTTTCGCGTTTTTCACGTACTTGTTGAACTGATCCTGGGTTTTTTCTGGTTTGGATCACGTAGTAATGTGGGACCACACTGAAACAGTCAATTAGACCTGGTCATGATAAATATTTTAGAGGATAACGCATGTTAGGTCTGGGTTAGGTCGAGGCTTTGCCCTCGTCAGGCTCATACTTTCGCATGTTTCTCATACTTCATGGCTAGATCCTGGGCTATTTCTGGATTGGACACGTAGTAATGTGGTACCACACAGAAACAGTCAATTAAACCTGGTTTCGATCAATATTTTAGAGGATAACGCAAGTTAGGTCTGGGATAGGTCTGGGATTTGCCCTCATCAGGCTCATACTTTCGCGTTTTTCACATACTTGTTGAACAGATCCTGGGTTTTTTCTGGTTTGGGTCATGTAGTAATGTGGTACCACACTGAAACAGTCGATTAAACCAGGTTTCGATCAATATTTCTGAGGATAACGCATGTTAGGTCTAGGTTAGGCCTGGGATTTTCACTCATCAGACACATGCTTTCGTATTCTTCACATACTTGTTGAACGGATCCTGGGTTTTTTCTGGTTTGGGTCACGTAGTAATGTGGTACCACACTGAAACAGTCGATTAAACCAGGTTTCGATCAATAATTTTGAGGATAACGCATGTTAGGTCTAGGTTAGGCCTGGGATTTTCACTCATCAGACTCATACTTTCGCGTTCTTCACATACTTGTTGAACGGATCCTGGGTTTTTTCTGGTTTGGATCACGTAGTAATGTGGGACCACACTGAAACAGTCAATTAAACCTGGTCATGATAAATATTTTAGAGGATAACGCATGTTAGGACTGGGATGGGTCTGGGATTTGCCCTCATCGGACTCATACTTTCGCACACTTCACATACTCGTTGAACAGATCCTGGGTTATTTTCTGGTTTGGATCACATAGTAATGTGGTACCACACTGAAACAGTCGATTAAACCAGGTTTCGATGAATATTTTTGAGGATAACGCATGTTAGGTCTAGGTTAGGTCTGGGATTTTCACTCATCAGACTCATACATTCGCATTCTTCACATACTTGTTGAACGGATCCTGGGTTTTTTCTGGTTTGGATCACGTAGCAATGTGGTACCACACTGAAACAGTCAATTAAACCTGGTTTCAATCAATATTTTAGAGAATAATTCATGTTAGGTCTAGGTTAGGTCTGGGCTTTGCTCTCATCAGGCTCATTCTTTCGCATATTTCTCATACTTGATGGCTAGATCCTGCGCTTTTTCTGGATTGCATCACGTTGTAATGAAGTACAACACTGAAACAGTCGATTAAACCTGGTTTCCATCAATATCTTAGAGGACAACGCAAGTTAGGTCTTGGATAGGTCTGGGATTTGCCCTCATCAGGCTCATACTTTCGCGTTTTTCACGTACTTGTTGAACTGATCCTGGGTTTTTTCTGGTTTGGATCACGTAGTAATGTGGGACCACACTGAAACAGTCAATTAAACCTGGTCATGATAAATATTTTAGAGGATAACGCATGTTAGGTCTGGGATAGGTCTGGGATTTGCCCTCATCAGGCTCATACTTTCGCGTTTTTCACGTACTTGTTGAACTGATCCTGGGTTTTTTCTCGTTTGCATCACGTAGTAAAGTGGTACCACACTGAAGCAGTCCATTAAACCTGGTTTGGATCAATATTTTAGAGGATAACGCAAGTTAGGTCTGGGATAGGTCTGGGATTTGCCCTCATCAGGCTCATACTTTCGCGTTTTTCACATACTTGTTGAACAGATCCTGGGTTTTTTCTGGCTTGGGTCATGTAGTAATGTGGTACCACACTGAAACAGTCGATTAAACCAGGTTTCGATCAATATTTTTGAGGATAACGCATGTTAGGTCTAGGTTAGGCCTGGGATTTTCACTCATCAGACACATGCTTTCGTATTCTTCACATACTTGTAGAACGGATCCTGGGTTTTTTCTGGTTTGGATCACGTAGCAATGTGGTACCACACTGAGACAGTCGATTAAACCTGGTCTCGATCAATATTTTAGAGGATAACGCAAGTTTGGTCTGGGATAGGTCTGGGATTTGCCCTCATCAGGCTCATACTTTCGCATATTTCTCATACTTCATGGCTAGACCCTGGGCTGTTTCTGGATTGTATCACGTAGTAATGTGGTACCACGCTGAAACTGTCAATTAAACCTGATTTCGATCAATATTTTAGAGGATAACGCAAGTTAGGTCTGGGATAGGTCTGGGATTCGCCCTCATCAGGCTCATACTTTCGCATATTTCTCATACTTGGTGGCTAGATCCTGGGTTTTTTCCGGTTTGGGTCACGTAGTAGTGTGGTACCACACTGAAACAGTCGATTAAACCTGGTTTCGAACAATATTTTTTAGGATAACGCATGTTAGGTCTAGGTTAGGCCGGGGATTTTCACTCATCAGACTCATACTTTCGCATTCTTCACATACTTGTTGAACGGATCCTGGGTTTTTACTGGTTAGGATCGCGTAGTAATGTGGTACCACACTGAAACATTCAATTAAACCTGGTTTCGATCAATATTTTAGAGGATAACGCAAGTTAGGTCTGGGATAGGTCTGGGATTCGCCCTCATCAGGCTCATACATTCGCATGTTTCTCATACTTGATGGCTAGATCTTGGGTTTTTTCCGGTTTGCGTCACGTAGTAGTGTGGTACCACACTGAAACAGTCGATTAAACCTGGTTTCGAACAATATTTTTTAGGATAACGCATGTTAGGTCTAGGTTAGGCCGGGGATTTTCACTCATCAGACTCATACTTTCGCACACTTCACATACTCGTTGAACAGATCCTGGGTTATTTTCTGGTTTGGATCACATAGTAATGTGGTACCACACTGAAACAGACGATTAAACCAGGTTTCGATCAATATTTTTGAGGATAACGCATGTTAGGTCTAGGTTAGGTCTGTGATCTTCACTCATCAGACTCATACTTTCGCATTCTTCACATACTTGTTGAACGGATCCTGGGTTTTTTCTGGTTTGGATCACGTAGTAATGTGGTACCACGCTGAAACAGTCAATTAAAACTGGTTTCGATCAATATTTTAGAGGATAACGCATGTTAGCTCTGGGATAGTTCTGGGATTTGCCCTCATCAGACTCATACTTTAGCATTCTTCACATACTTGTTGAACAGATACAGGGTTTTTTCTGGTTTGGTTCACGTAGTAATGTGGTACCACACTGAAACATTCAATTAAACCTGGTCTTGATAAATATTTTAGAGGATAACGCATGGTAGGTTTGGGTTAGGTCTTGGATTTGCCCTCATCAGGCTCATACATTCGCATATTTCTCATACTTCATGGCTAGACCCTGAGCTGTTTCTGGATTGTATCACGTAGTAATGTGGTACCACGCTGAAACAATCAATTAAACCTGATTTCGATCAATATTTTAGAGGATAACGCATGTTAGGTTTGGGTTAGGTCTAGGATTTGCCC
The DNA here is from genome assembly GCF_051014445.1 of Colletes latitarsis. Classification (NCBI taxonomy): domain Eukaryota; kingdom Metazoa; phylum Arthropoda; class Insecta; order Hymenoptera; family Colletidae; genus Colletes; species Colletes latitarsis. Next base: position 1,606,843 of record NC_135142.1, read on the forward strand.
TCATCAGGCTCATACTTTCGCATATTTCTCATACTTCATGACTAGATCCTGGGCTGTTTCTGGATTGTATCACGTAGTAATGTGGTACCACGCTGAAACAGTCAATTAAAACTGGTTTCGATCAATATTTTAGAGGATAACGCATGCTAGCTCTGGGATAGTTCTGGGATTTGCCCTCATCAGAATCATACTTTCGCACACTTCACATACTCGTTGAACAGATCCTGGGTTATTTTCTGGTTTGCATCACATAGTAATGTGGTACCACACTGAAACAGACGATTAAACCAGATTTCGATCAATATTTTTGAGGATAACGCATGTTAGGTCTAGGTTAGGCCGGGGTTTTTCACTCATCACACTCATACTTTCGCATTCTTCACATAGTTGTTGAACGGATCCTGGGTTTTTACTGGTTTGGATCACGTAGTAACGAAGTGCAACACTGAAACAGTCAATTAAACCTGGTTTCCATCAATATTTTAGAGAATAATTCATGTTAGGTCTAGGTTAGGTCTGGGATTTGCTCTCATCAGGCTCATTCTTTCGCATATTTCTCATACTTGATGGCTAGATCCTGGGCTTTTTCTGGATTGCATCACGTAGTAATGAAGTACAACACTGAAACAGTCGATTAAAACTGGTTTCGATCAATAGTTTAGAGGATAACGCAAGTTAGGTCTGGGATAGGTCTGGGATTCGCCCTCATCAGGCTCATACATTCGCATATTTCTCATACTTGATGGCTAGATCCTGGGTTTTTTCCGGTTTGGGTCACGTAGTAGTGTGGTACCACACTGATACAATCAATTAAACCTGGTTTTGATAAATATTTTAGAGAACAACGCATGTTAGGTCAGGCTTAGGTCTAGGATTTGCCCTCATCAGGCTCATACTTTCGCATATTTCTCATACTTCATGGCTAGATCCTGGGCTGTTTCTGGATTGCATCACGTAGTAATGAAGTACAACACTGAAACAGTCAATTAAACCTGGTCTTGATAAATATTTTAGAGGATAACGCATGTTAGGTCTGGGATAGGTCTGGGATTTGCCCTCATCAGACTCATACTTTCGCACACTTCACATACTCGTTGAACAGATCCTGGGTTATTTTCTGGTTTGGATCACATAGTAATGTGGTACCACACTGAAACAGTCCACTAAACCTGGTTTGGATCAATATTCTAGAGGATAACGCAAGTTAGGTCTGGGATAGGTCTGGGATTCGCCCTCATCAGGCTCATTCTTTCGCATATTTCTCATACTTGATGGCTAGATCCTGGGCTTTTTCTGGATTGCATCACGTAGTAATGTGGGACCACACTGATACAATCAATTAAACCTGGTTTTGATAAATATTTTAGAGGACAACGCATGTTAGGTCTGGCTTAGGTCTAGGATTTGCCCTCATCAGGCTCATACTTTCGCATATTTCTCATACTTCATGGCTAGATCCTGGGCTGTTTCGTTATTGCATCACGTAGTAATGAAGTACAACACTGAAACAGTCAATTAAACCTGGTCTCCATCAATATCTTAGAGGACAACGCAAGTTAGGTCTGGGATAGGTCTGGGATTTGCCCTCATCAGGCTCATACTTTCGCGTTTTTCACATACTTGCTGAACAGATCCTGGTTTTTTTCTGGTTTGGATCACGTAGTAGTGTGGTACCACACTGAAACAGTCCATTAAACCTGGTTTGGATCAATATTTTAGAGGATAACGCATGTTAGGTCTAGGTTAGGTCTGGGATTTTCACTCATCAGACTCATACTTTCGCATTCTTCAGATACTTTTTGAACGGATCCTGGGTTTTTACTGGTTTGGATCACGTAGTAGTGTGGTACCACACTGAAACAGTCCATTAAACCTGGTTAGGATCAATATTTTAGAGGATAACGCATGTTAGGTCTAGGTTAGGTCTGGGATTTGCTCTCATCAGACTCATACTTTCGCATTCTTCACATACTTTTTGAACGGATCCTGGGTTTTTTCTGGTTTGGATCACGTAGTAATGTGGGACCACACTGAAACAATCAATTAAACCTGGTATTGATAATTATTTTAGAGGATAACGCATGTTAGGTCTGGGATAGGTCTGGGATTTGCCCTCATCAGACTCATACTTTCGCATATTTCTCATACTTCATGGCTAGATCCTGGGCTGTTTCTGGATTGCATCACGTAGTAATGAAGTACAACACTGAAACAGTCAATTAAACCTGGTCTCCATCAATATCTTAGAGGACAACGCAAGTTAGGTCTGGCTTAGGTCTAGGATTTGCCCTCATCAGGCTCATACTTTCGCATATTTCTCATACTTCATGGCTAGATCCTGGGCTGTTTCTGGATTGCATCACGTAGTAATGAAGTACAACACTGAAACAGTCAATTAAACCTGGTCTCCATCAATATCTTAGAGGACAACGCAAGTTAGGTCTGGGATAGGTCTGGGATTTGCCCTCATCAGGCTCATACTTTCGCGTTTTTCACATACTTGTTGAACAGATCCTGGGTTATTTTCTGGTTTGGATCACATAGTAATGTGGTACCACACTGAAACAGTCGAATAAACCAGGTTTCGAGGATAACGCATGTTAGGTCTAGGTTAGGCCGGGGTTTTTCACACATCAGACACATACTTTCGCATTCCTCACATACTTGTTGAACGGATCCTGGGTTTTAACTGGTTTGGATCACGTAGTAATGTGGTACCACACTGAAACATTCAATTAGACCTGGTCTTGACAAATATTTTAGCGGATGACGCATGTTAGGTCTGGTTTAGGTCTAGGATTTGCCCCCATCAGGCTCATACTTTCGCATATTTCTCATACTTTATGGCTGGATCCTGGGCTATTTCTGGATTGGATCACGTAGTAATGTGGTACCACACTGAAATTGTCAATTAAACCTGGTTTTGATCAATATTTTAGAGAATAATTCGTGTTATGTCTAGGTTAGGTCTGGGATTTGCTCTCATCAGGCTCATTCTTTCGCATATTTCTAATACTTGATGGCTAGATCCTGGGCTTTTTCTGGATTGCATCACGTAGTAATGAAGTACAACACTGAAACAGTCAATTAAACCTGGTTTCCATCAATATTTTAGAGGACAACGCATGTTAGGTCTAGGTTAGGCCTGGGATTTGCCCTCATCAGGGTCATACTTCCGCAGTTTTCACATACATGTTGACCTGAGCGAGGGTTTTTTCTGCTTTGGATCACGTAGTGGAGTGGTACCACACTGAAACAGTCCATTAAACCTGGTTTGGATCAATATTTAAGAGGATAACGCATGTTAGGTCTGGGTTAGCCCTGGGATTTTCACTCATCAGACTCATACTTTCGCATTCTTCACATACTTGTTGGTCGGATCCTGGGTTTTTTCTGGTTTGGATCACGTAGTAATGTGGGACCACACTGAAACAATCAATTAAACCTGGTCATGATATCTATTTTAGAGGATAACGCATGTTAGGTCTGGGATAGGTCTGGGATTCGCCCACATCAGGCTCATACTTTCGCATATTTCTCATACATGATGGCTAGATCCTGGGCTTTTTCTGGATTGCATCACGTAGTAATGAAGTACAACACTGAAACAGTCAATTAAACCTGGTTTCCATCAATATCATAGAGGACAACGCAAGTTAGGTCAGGGATAGGTCTGGGATTTGCCCTCATCAGGCTCACACTTTCGCGTTTTTCACATACTTGTTGAACAGATCCTGGGTTTTTTCCGGTTTGGGTCACGTAGTAGTGTGGTACCACACTGAAACAGTCGATTAAACCTGGTTTCGATCAATAGTTTTGAGGATAACGCATGTTAGGTCTAGGTTAGGCCGGGGTTTTTCACTCATCAGACTCATACTTTCGCATTCTTCACATACTTGTTGAACGGATCCTGGGTTTTTTCTGGTTTCGATCACGTAGTAATGTGGGACCACACTGAAGCAGTCAATTACACCTGGTTTCGATCAATGTTTTGGAGAATATTTCATGTTAGGTCTAGGTTAGGTCTGGGATTTGCTCTCATCAGGCTCATTCTTTCGCATATTTCTCATACTTGATGGCTAGATCCTGGGCTTTTTCTGGATTGCATCACGTAGTAATGAAGTACAACACTGAAACAGTCAATTAAACCTGGTTTCCATCAATATCTTAGAGGACAACGCAAGTTAGGGCTGGGAGAGATCTGGGATTTGCTCTCATCAGGCTCATACTTTCGCGTTTTTCACATACTTGTTGAACAGATCCTGGGTTTTTTCTGGTTTGGATCACGTAGTAATGTGGTACCACACTGAAACAGTCGATTAAACCAGGTTTCGATCAATATTTTTGAGGATAACGCATGTTAGGTCTAGGTTAGGCCGGGGATTTTCACTCATCAGACTCATACGTTCGCATTCTTCACATACTTTTTGAACGGATCCTGGGATTTTTCTGGTTTGGATCACGTAGTAATGTGGGACCACACTGAAACAATCAATTAAACCTGGTCATGATAAATATTTTAGAGAATAATTCATGTTAGGTCTAGGTTAGGTCTGGGATTTGTTCTCATCAGGCTCATTCCTTCGCATATCTCTCACACTTGAGGGCTAGATCCTGGGCTTTTTCTGGATTGCATCACGTAGTAATGAAGTACAACACTGAAACAGTCAATTAAACCTGGTTTCCATCAACATCTTAGAGGACAACGCAAGTTAGGTCTGGGATAGGTCTGGGATTTGCTCTCATCAGGCTCATACTTTCGCGTTTTTCACATACTTGTTGAACAGATCCTGGGTTTTTCTGGTTTGGATCACGTAGTAATGTGGGTCCACACTGAAACAATCAATTAAACCTGGTCATGATAAATATTTTAGAGGATAACGCATGTTAGGTCTAGGTTAGGTCTGGGATTTTCACTCATCAGACTCATACTTTCGCATTCTTCACATACTTTTTGAACGGATCCTGGGTTTTTTCTGGTTTGGATCACGTAGTAATGTGGGACCACACTGAAACAATCAATTAAACCTGGTATTGATAAATATTTTAGAGGATAACGCATGTTAGGTCTGGGATAGGTCTGGGATTTGCCCTCATCAGACTCATACTTTCGCACACTTCACATACTCGTTGAACAGATCCTGGGTTATTTTCTGGTTTGGATCACATAGTAATGTGGTACCACCCTGAAACAGTCGATTAAACCAGTTTTCGATCAATATTTTTGAGGATAACGCATGTTAGGTCTAGGTTAGGCCGGGGTATTTCACTCATCAGACTCATACTTTCGCATTCTTCACATACTTGTTGAACGGATCCTGGGTTTTTACTGGTTTGGATCACGTAGTAATGTGGTACCACGCTGAAACAGTCAATTGAAACTGGTTTCGATCAATATTTTAGGGGATAACGCAAGTTTGGTCTGGGATAGGTCTGGGATTCGCCCTCATCAGGCTCATACTTTTTTTTTTTTTTTTTTTTTTTTTTTTTTTTTGTCGTGGGGAAAATCTTCGAAAGACTCCCTCCCACCTCCTTGGGGAGAGGTGGGAGTGGTGTGTGGGATTCCCCGCGCCCGTACAACGTCAGGCGCGGGACCTACCCACTAAAAACCCCACGGTGACCCTTCGGCACACTTTGGGAGGATACCGGGAATCGCTCGAAGCATTCTTCCGGTATCCTCCCCGTGCCCGCGCTTTCGCGCCCATCCCCCGGGGGACAATCGGTCCCCCCAGTAGACACACTGCCTCATAGCGGCGGGACGGGGCCACTCCATCCCGCCGCTATCCGTCCCGGGGCCGCGTTTAGTGGCGGCTGCGAGCCCCAACTCGCAACCGCCCGCGACCCCGTTTCCACCCCTCGGCGGCCGGGCGTTCATGGCCGCACCAGACCGCCGAGGGTGCCACCCCTTGCGTCGGACCGGTAGGGGGAGGCACTCCTACCCCCAACCGGTCCGACCCGGCGGCGCCTGGCGGGAGGGGGGTCCCCTCAGGACCCCCCTCCCAGCCTAGGTCATCCGCCACGCCGAGGCGGCCGCCCGCGACGCCTCGCGACCGGGCGACGACCTCGGGCCACCGCACGAGCGCGAGCTTCAGTGCGCCGCTGAAGCTCGCGCTCCCTCCCCGCGGCCTCCTTCTGCAACATTACGTTCTCGCAGAAGGAGGCCACGGCCCTCCACTTCTCCTCGCTGCCGAGCATGGCGCGCACCACACCCGGCAGCGAGACATCCCGCCCGACGACGCCGACCAGGACACGGCGCTCCCCCTCCCACGCGGATCAGGCTCATACTTTCGCGTTTTTCACATACTTGTTCAACTGATCCTGGGTTTTTTCTGGTTTGGATCACGTAGCAATGTGGTACCACACTGAAACAGTCGATTAAACCTGGTTTCGATCAATATTTTAGAGGATAACGCAAGTTTGGTCTGGGATAGGTCTGGGATTTGCCCTCATCAGGCTCATACTTTCGCGTTTTTCACATACTTGTTGCACAGGTCCTGTTTTTTTCTGGTTTGGATCACGTAGTAAAGTGGTACCACACTGAAACAGTCCATTAAACCTGGTTTGGATCAATATTTTAGAGGATAACGCAAGCTAGGTCTGGGATAGGTCTGGGATTCGCCCTCATCAGGCTCATACTTTCGCGTTTTTCACATAGTTGTTGAACTGATCCTGGGTTTTTTCTGGTTTGGATCACGTAGCAATGTGGTACCACACTGAAACAGTCGATTAAACCTTGTTTCGACCAATATTTTAGAGGATAACGCAAGTTTGGTCTGGGATAGGTCTGTGATTTGCCCTCATCAGGCTCATACTTTCGCGTTTTTCACATACTTGTTGAACAGATCCAGGGTTTTTTCTGGTTTGGATCACGTAGTAATGTGGGACCACACTGAAACAATCAATTAAACCTGGTCATGATAAATATTTTAGAGAATAATTCATGTTAGGTCTAGGTTAGGTCTGGGATTTGTTCTCATCAGGCTCATTCCTTCGCATATCTCTCACACTTGAGGGCTAGATCCTGGGCTTTTTCTGGATTGCATCACGTAGTAATGAAGTACAACACTGAAACAGTCAATTAAACCTGGTTTCCATCAACATCTTAGAGGACAACGCAAGTTAGGTCTGGGATAGGTCTGGGATTTGCTCTCATCAGGCTCATACTTTCGCGTTTTTCACATACTTGTTGAACAGATCCTGGGTTTTTCTGGTTTGGATCACGTAGTAATGTGGGACCACACTGAAACAATCAATTAAACCTGGTCATGATAAATATTTTAGAGGATAACGCATGTTAGGTCTAGGTTAGGTCTGGGATTTTCACTCATCAGACTCATACTTTCGCATTCTTCACATACTTTTTGAACGGATCCTGGGTTTTTTCTGGTTTGGATCACGTAGTAATGTGGGACCACACTGAAACAATCAATTAAACCTGGTATTGATAAATATTTTAGAGGATAACGCATGTTAGGTCTGGGATAGGTCTGGGATTTGCCCTCATCAGACTCATACTTTCGCACACTTCACATACTCGTTGAACAGATCCTGGGTTATTTTCTGGTTTGGATCACATAGTAATGTGGTACCACACTGAAACAGTCGATTAAACCAGTTTTCGATCAATATTTTTGAGGATAACGCATGTTAGGTCTAGGTTAGGCCGGGGTATTTCACTCATCAGACTCATACTTTCGCATTCTTCACATACTTGTTGAACGGATCCTGGGTTTTTACTGGTTTGGATCACGTAGTAATGTGGTACCACGCTGAAACAGTCAATTGAAACTGGTTTCGATCAATATTTTAGGGGATAACGCAAGTTTGGTCTGGGATAGGTCTGGGATTCGCCCTCATCAGGCTCATACTTTCGCGTTTTTCACATACTTGTTGCACAGGTCCTGTTTTTTTCTGGTTTGGATCACGTAGTAAAGTGGTACCACACTGAAACAGTCCATTAAACCTGGTTTGGATCAATATTTTAGAGGACAACGCATGTTAGGTCTAGGTTAGCCCTGGGATTTTCACTCATCAGACTCATACTTTAGCATTCTTCACATACTTGTTGAACAGATACAGGGTTTTTTATGGTTTGGTTCAGGTAGTAATGTGGTACCACACTGAAACATTCAATTAAACCTGGTCTTGATAAATATTTTAGAGGATAACGCATGTTAGGTTTGGGTTAGGTCTAGGATTTGTCCTCATCAGGCTCATACATTCGCATATTTCTCATACTTCATGGCTAGATCCTGGGCTGTTTCTGGATTGTATCACGTAGTAATGTGGTACCACGCTGAAACAGTCAATTAAACCTGGTTTCGATCAATATTTTAGAGGATAACGCAAGTTAGGTCTGGGATAGGTCTGGGATTCGCTCTCATCAGGCTCACACTTTCGCGTTTTTCACATACTTCTTGACCTGATCCTGGGTTTTTTCTGGTTTGGATCACGTAGTAATGTGGTACCACACTGAAACAGTCGATTAAACCCGGTTTCGATCAATATTTTAGAGGATAACGCAAGTTAAGTCTGGGATAGGTCTGGGATTTGCTCTCATCAGGCTCATTCTTTCGCATATTTCTCATACTTGATGGCTAGATCCTGGGCTTTTTCTGGATTGCATCACGTAGTAATGAAGTACAACACTGAAACAGTCAATTAAACCTGGTTTGCATCGATATTTTTGAGGATAACGCATGTTAGGTCTAGGTTAGGCCTGGGATTTTCACTCATCAGACTCATACTTTCGCATTCTTCACATACTTGTTGAACGGATCTTGGGTTTTTTCTGGTGTGAATCACGTAGTAATGTGGTACCACACTGAAACAATCAATTAAACCTGATCTTGATAAATATTTTAGAGGATAACGCATGTTAGGTCTGGGTTAGGTCTAGGATTTGCCCTCATCAGGCTCATACTTTCGCATATTTCTCATACTTCATGGCTGGATCCTGGGCTATTTCTGGATTGGATCACGTAGTAATGTGGTACCACACTGAAACAGTCAATTAAACCTGGTTTTGATCAATATTTTAAAGGATAACGCAAGTTAAGTCTGGGATAGGTCTGGGCTTTGCCCTCATCAGGCTCATACTTTCGCGTCTTTCACATACTTGTTGAGCAGATCCTGGGTTTTTTCTGGTTTGGGTCACGTAGTAATGTGGTACCACACTGAAACAGTCAATTAAACCTGGTTTTGATGAATATTTTAGAGAATAATTCATGTTAGGTCTAGGTTAGGTCTGGGATTTGCTCTCGTCAGGCTCATTCTTTCGCATATTTCTCATACTTGACGGCAAGATCCTGAGCTTTTTCTGGATTGCATCACGTAGTAATGAAGTACAACACTGAAACGGTCAATTAAACCTGGTTTCGATCAATGTTTTAGAGAATAATTCATGTTAGGTCTAGGTTAGGTCTGGGATTTGCTCTCATCAGGCTCATTCTTTCGCATATTTCTCATACTTGATGGCTAGATCCTGGGCTTTTTCTGGATTGCATCATATAGTAATGCAGTACAACACTGAAACACTCAATTAAACCTGGTGTCGATCAATATTATTGAGGATAACGCATGTTAGGTCTAGGTTAGGCCTGGGATTTTCACTCATCAGACTCATACTTTCGCATTCTTCACATACTTGTTGAACGGATCTTGGGTTTTTTCTGGTGTGAATCACGTAGTAATGTGGTACCACACTGAAACAATCAATTAAACCTGATCTTGATAAATATTTTAGAGGATAACGCATGTTAGGTCTGGGTTAGGTCTAGGATTTGCCCTCATCAGGCTCATACTTTCGCATATTTCTCATACTTCATGGCTGGATCCTGGGCTATTTCTGGATTGGATCACGTAGTAATGTGGTACCACACTGAAACAGTCAATTAAACCTGGTTTTGATCAATATTTTAAAGGATAACGCAAGTTAAGTCTGGGATAGGTCTGGGCTTTGCCCTCATCAGGCTCATACTTTCGCGTCTTTCACATACTTGTTGAGCAGATCCTGGGTTTTTTCTGGTTTGGGTCACGTAGTAATGTGGTACCACACTGAAACAGTCAATTAAACCTGGTTTTGATGAATATTTTAGAGAATAATTCATGTTAGGTCTAGGTTAGGTCTGGGATTTGCTCTCGTCAGGCTCACTCTTTCGCATATTTCTCATACTTGATGGCTAGATCCTGGGCTTTCTCTGGATTGCATCACGTAGCAGTGAAGTACAACACTGAAGCAGTCAATTAAACCTGGTTTCCATCAATATTTTAGAGGACAACGCATGTTAGGTCTAGGTTAGGCCTGGGATTTGCTCTCATCAGGGTCATACTTTCGCAGTTTTAACATACATGTTGACCTGATCGAGTGTTTTTTCTGGTTTGGTTCACGTAGTAATGTGGAACCACAATGAAACATTCAATTAAACCTGGTCTTGATAAATATTTTAGAGGATAACGCATTTTAGGTTTGGGTTGGTCTAGGATTTGCCCTCATCAGGCTCATACTTTCGCATATTTCTCATACTTCATGGCTAGATCCTGGGCTGTTTCTGGATTGTATCACATAGTAATGTGGTACCACGCTGAAACAGTCAATTAAACCTGGTTTCGATCAATATTTTAAAGGATAACGCAAGTTAAGTCTGGGATAGGTCTGGGATTTGACCTCATCAGACTCATACTTTCGCGTTTTTCACATACTTGTTGAACAGATCCTGGGTTTTTTCTGGTTTGGATCACGTAGTATTGCGGCACCACACTGAAACAGTCCATTAAACCTGTTTGCGATCAATATTTGAGAGGATAACGCATGTTAGGTCTGGGTTAGGTCTAGGATTTATCCTCATCGGGCTCATGCTTTCGCATATTTCTCATACTTCGTGGCTGGATCCTGGGCTATTTCTGGATTGGATCACGTAGTAATGTGGTACCACACTGAAACAGTCAATTAAACCTGGTTTTGATCAATATTTTAGAGAGTAATTCATGTTAGGTCTAGGTTAGGTCTGGGATTTGCTCTCATCAGGCTCATTCTTTCGCATATTTCTCATACTTGATGGCTACATCCTGGGCTTCTTCTGGTTTGGATCACGTAGTAATGTGGTACCACACTGAAACAGTCAATTAAACCTGGATTCGATCTATATTTTAGAGAATAATTCATGTTAGGTCTAGGTTAGGTCTGGGATTTGCTCTCATCAGGCTCATACTTTCGCACACTTCACATACTCGTTGAACAGATCCTGGGTTTTTTCTGCTTTGGATCACGTAGTAAAGTGGTACCACACTGAGACAGTCCATTAAACCTGGTTTGGATCAGTATTTTAGAGGATAACACATGTTAGGTCTAGGTTAGCCCTGGGATTTTCACTCATCAGACTCATACTTTCGCATTCTTCACATACATGTTGAACGGATCCTGGGTTTTTTCTGGTTTCGTTCACGTAGTAATGTGGTACCACACTGAAACATTCAATTAAACCTGATCTTGATAAATATTTTAGAGGATGACGCATGTTAGGACTGGGTTAGGTCTAGGATTTGCCCTCATCAGGCTCATACTTTCGCATATTTCTCATACTTCATGGCTAGATCCTGGGCTGTTTCTGGATTGTATCACGTAGTAATGTGGTACCACGCTGAAACAGTCAATTAAACCTGGTTTCGATCAATATTTTAGAGGATAACGCAAGTTAGGTCTGGCATAGGTCTGGGATTCGCCCTCATCAGACTCATACTTTCGCGTTTTTCACATACTTGTTGAACTGATCCTGGGCTTTTTCTGGTTTGGATCACGTAGTAATGTGGTACCACACTGAAACAGTCAATTAAACCTGGTTTCCATCAATATCTTAGTGGACAACGCAAGTTAGGTCTGGGTTAGGTCTAGGATTTGCCCTCATCAGGCTCATACTTTCGCATATTTCTCATACTTCATGGCTGGATGCTGGGCTTTTTCTGGTTTGGATCACGTAGTAATGTGGTACCACACTGAAACAGTCAATTAAACCTGGTTTCGATCAATATTTTAGAGAATAATTCATGTTAGGTCTAGGTTAGGTCTGGGATTTGCTCTCATCAGGCTCATACTTTCGCACACTTCACAAATTCGTTTGACAGATCCTGGGTTATTTTCTGGTTTGGATCGCATAGTAATGTGGTACCACACTGAAACAGTCGATTAAACCAGGTTTCGATCAATATTTTTGAGGATAACGCAACATAAGTCTGGGATAGGTCTGGGATTTGACCTCATCAGACTCATACTTTCGCGTTTTTCACATACTTGTTGAACAGATCCTGGGTTTTTTATGGTTTGGATCACGTAGTAGTGTGGTACCACACTGAAACAGTCCATTAAACCTGCTTGCGATCAATATTTTAGAGGATAACGCATGTTAGGTCTGGGTTAGGTCTAGGATTTGCCCTCATCAGGCTCATTCTTTCGCATATTTCTCAAACTTGATGGCTAGATCCTGGGCTTTCTCTGGATTGCATCACGTAGTAATGTGGTACCACACTGAAACATTCAATTAAACCTGGTCTTGATAAATATTTTAGAGGATAACGCATTTTAGGTCTGGGTTAGGTCTAGGATTTGCCCTCATCAGGCTCATACTTTCGCATATTTCTCATACTTCATGGCTAGATCCTGGGCTTTTCCTGGATTGCATCACGTAGTAATGAAGTACAACACTGAAACAGTCAATTAAACCTGATTTCCATCAATATCTTAGAGGACAACGCAAGTTAGGTCTGGGATAGGTCTTGGACTTGCCCTCATCAGGCTCATACTTTCGCGTTTTTCACATACTTGTTGAACAGATCCTGGGTTTTTTCAGGTTTGGATCACGTAGTAGTGTGGTACCACACTGAAACAGTCCATTAAACCTGGTTTGGATCAATATTTTAGAGGATAACGCATGTTAGGTCTGGGATAGGTCTGGGATTTGCCCTCATCAGACTCATACTTTCGCACACTTCACATACTCGTTGAACAGATCCTGGGTTTTTTCTGGTTTGTATCACGTAGTAATGTGGTACCACACTGAAACAGTCGATGAAACCTGGTTTCGATCAATATTTTAGAGGATAACGCAAGTTAAGTCTGGGATTGGTCTGGGATTTGACCTCATCAGACTCATACTTTCGCACTCTTCACATACTCGTTGAACAGATCCTGGGTTATTTTCTGGTTTGGACCACATAGTAATGTGGTACCACACTGAAACAGTCGATTAAACCAGGTTTCGATCAATATTTTTGAGGATAACGCATGTTAGGTCTAGGTTAGGCCTGGGATTTTCACTCATCAGGCTCATACTTTCGCATTCTTCACATACTTGTTGAACGGATCCTGGGTTTTTTCTGGTTTGGATCACGTATTAATGTGGGACCACACTGAAACAGTCAATTAAACCTGGTTTCGATCAATATTTTAGAGAATAATTCATGTTAGGTCTAGGTTAGGTCTGGGATTTGCTATCATCAGACTCATACTTTCGCATATTTCTCAAACTTGATGGCTAGATCCTGGGCTTTCTCTGGATTGCATCACGTAGTAATGTGGTACCACACTGAAACATTCAATTAAACCTGGTCTTGACAAATATTTTAGAGGATAACGCATTTTAGGTCTGGGTTAGGTCTAGGATTTGCCCTCATCAGGCTCATACTTTCGCATATTTCTCATACTTCACGGCTAGATCCCGGGCTTTTTCTGGATTGCATCACGTAGTAATGAAGTACAACACTGAAACAGTCAATTAAACCTGGTTTCCATCAATATCTTAGAGGACAACGCAAGTTAGGTCTGGGATAGGTCTTGGACTTGCCCTCATCAGGCTCATACTTTCGCGTTTTTCACATACTTGTTGAACAGATCCTGGGTTTTTTCAGGTTTGGATCACGTAGTAGTGTGGTACCACACTGAAACAGTCCATTAAACCTGGTTTGGATCAATATTTTAGAGGATAACGCATGTTAGGTCTGGGATAGGTCTGGGATTTGCCCTCATCAGACTCATACTTTCGCACACTTCACATACTCGTTGAACAGATCCTGGGTTTTTTCTGGTTTGTATCACGTAGTAATGTGGTACCACACTGAAACAGTCGATGAAACCTGGTTTCGATCAATATTTTAGAGGATAACGCAAGTTAAGTCTGGGATTGGTCTGGGATTTGACCTCATCAGACTCATACTTTCGCACTCTTCACATACTCGTTGAACAGATCCTGGGTTATTTTCTGGTTTGGACCACATAGTAATGTGGTACCACACTGAAACAGTCGATTAAACCAGGTTTCGATCAATATTTTTGAGGATAACGCATGTTAGGTCTAGGTTAGGCCTGGGATTTTCACTCATCAGGCTCATACTTTCGCATTCTTCACATACTTGTTGATCGGATCCTGGGTTTTTTCTGGTTTGGATCACGTATTAATGTGGGACCACACTGAAACAGTCAATTAAACCTGGTTTCGATCAATATTTTAGAGAATAATTCATGTTAGGTCTAGGTTAGGTCTGGGATTTGCTCTCATCAGGCTCATTCTTTCGCATATTTCTCATACTTGATGGCTAGATCCTGGGCTTTTTCTGGATTGCATCACGTAGTAATGTGGGACCACACTGAAACAGTCAATTAAACCTGGTTTCCATCAATATCTCAGAGGACAACGCAAGTTAGGTCTGGGATAGGTCTGGGATTTGCCCTCATCAGGCTCATACTTTCGCACACTTCACATACTCGTTTGACAGATCCTGGGTTATTTTCTGGTTTGGATCGCATAGTAATGTGGTACCACACTGAAACAGTCGATTAAACCAGGTTTCGATCAATATTTTTTAGGAAAACGTATGTTAGGTCTAGGTTAGGCCTGGGATTTTCACTCATCAGACTCATACTTTCGCATTCTTCACATACTTGTTGAACGGATCCTGGGTTTCTTCTGGTTTGGATCACGTAGTAATGTGGGACCACACTGAAACAGTCAATTAAACCTGGTTTCGATCAATATTTTAGAGAATAATTCATGTTAGGTCTAGGTTAGGACTGGGATTTGCTCTCATCAGGCTCATTCTTTCGCATATTTCTCATACTTGATGGCTAGATCCTGGGCTTTTTCTGGATTGCATCACGTAGTAATGTGGGACCACACTGAAACGGTCAATTAAACCTGGTTTCCATCAATATCTCAGAGGACAACGCAAGTTAGGTCTGGGATAGGTCTGGGATTTGCCCTCATCAGGCTCATACTTTCGCACACTTCACATACTCGTTGAACAGATCCTGGGTTTTTTCTGGTTTGTATCACGTAGTAATGTGGTACCACACTGAAACAGTCGATGAAACCTGGTTTCGATCAATATTTTAGAGGATAACGCAAGTTAAGTCTGGGATTGGTCTGGGATTTGACCTCATCAGACTCATACTTTCGCACTCTTCACATACTCGTTGAACAGATCCTGGGTTATTTTCTGGTTTGGACCACATAGTAATGTGGTACCACACTGAAACAGTCGATTAAACCAGGTTTCGATCAATATTTTTGAGGATAACGCATGTTAGGTCTAGGTTAGGCCTGGGATTTTCACTCATCAGGCTCATACTTTCGCATTCTTCACATACTTGTTGATCGGATCCTGGGTTTTTTCAGGTTTGGATCACGTATTAATGTGGGACCACACTGAAACAGTCAATTAAACCTGGTTTCGATCAATATTTTAGAGAATAATTCATGTTAGGTCTAGGTTAGGTCTGGGATTTGCTATCATCAGGCTCATTCTTTCGCATATTTCTCATACTTGATGGCTAGATCCTGTGCTTTTTCTGGATTGCATCACGTAGTAATGAAGTACAACACTGAAACAGTCAATTAAACCTGGTTTCCATCAATATCTTAGAGGACAACGCAAGTTAGGTCCGGGATAGGTCTGGGATTTGCCCTCATCAGGCTCATACTTTCGCGTTTTTCACATACTTGTTGAACAGATCCTGGGTTTTTTCTGGTTTGTATCACGTAGTAATGTGGGACCACACTGAAACAGTCAATTAAACCTGGTTTCGATCAATATTTTAGAGAATAATTCATGTTAGGTCTAGGTTAGGTCTGGGATTTGCTCTCATCAGGCTCATTCTTTCGCATATTTCTCATACTTGATGGCTAGATCCTGGGCTTTTTCTGGATTGCATCACGTAGTAATGTGGGACCACACTGAAACAGTCAATTAAACCTGGTTTCCATCAATATCTCAGAGGACAACGCAAGTTAGGTCTGGGATAGGTCTGGGATTTGCCCTCATCAGGCTCATACTTTCGCACACTTCACATACTCGTTTGACAGATCCTGGGTTATTTTCTGGTTTGGATCGCATAGTAATGTGGTACCACACTGAAACAGTCGATTAAACCAGGTTTCGATCAATATTTTTTAGGAAAACGTATGTTAGGTCTAGGTTAGGCCTGGGATTTTCACTCATCAGACTCATACTTTCGCATTCTTCACATACTTGTTGAACGGATCCTGGGTTTCTTCTGGTTTGGATCACGTAGTAATGTGGGACCACACTGAAACAGTCAATTAAACCTGGTTTCGATCAATATCTTAGAGAATAATTCATGTTAGGTCTAGGTTAGGACTGGGATTTGCTCTCATCAGGCTCATTCTTTCGCATATTTCTCATACTTGATGGCTAGATCCTGGGCTTTTTCTGGATTGCATCACGTAGTAATGTGGGACCACACTGAAACGGTCAATTAAACCTGGTTTCCATCAATATCTCAGAGGACAACGCAAGTTAGGTCTGGGATAGGTCTGGGATTTGCCCTCATCAGGCTCATACTTTCGCACACTTCACATACTCGTTGAACAGATCCTGGGTTTTTTCTGCTTTGGATCACGTAGTAAAGTGATACCACACTGAAACGGTCCATTAAACCTGGTTTGGATCAATATTTTAGAGGATAACGCATGTTAGGTCTAGGTTAGCCCTGGGATTTTCACTCATCAGACTCATACTTTCGCATTCTTCACATACTTGTTGAACGGATCCTGGGTTTTTTCTGGTTTGGTTCACGTAGTAATGTGGTACCACACTGAAACATTCAATTAAACCTGATCTTGATAAATATTTTAGAGAATAACGCATGTTAGGTCTGGGTTAGGTCTAGGATTTGCCCTCATCAGGCTCATACTTTCGCATATTTCTCATACTTCATGGCTAGATCCTGGGCTGTTTCTGGATTGTATCACGTAGTAATGTGGTACCACGCTGAAACAGTCAATTAAACCTGGTTTCGATCAATATTTTAGAGGATAACGCAAGTTAGGTCTGGCATAGGTCTGGGATTCGCCCTCATCAGACTCATACTTTCGCGTTTTTCACATACTTGTTGAACTGATCCTGGGCTTTTTCTGGTTTGGATCACGTAGTAATGTGGTACCACACTGAAACAGTCAATTAAACCTGGTTTCGATCAATATTTTAGAGAATAATTCATGTTAGGTCTAGGTTAGGTCTGGGATTTGCTCTCATCAGGCTCATACTTTCGCACACTTCACAAATTCGTTTGACAGATCCTGGGTTATTTTCTGGTTTGGATCGCATAGTAATGTGGTACCACACTGAAACAGTCGATTAAACCAGGTTCGATCAATATTTTTGAGGATAACGCAACATAAGTCTGGGATAGGTCTGGGATTTGACCTCATCAGACTCATACTTTCGCGTTTTTCACATACTTGTTCAACAGATCCTGGGTTTTTTCTGGTTTGGATCACGTAGTAGTGTGGTACCACACTGAAACAGTCCATTAAACCTGCTTGCGATCAATATTTTAGAGGATAACGCATGTTAGGACTGGGTTAGGTCTAGGATTTGCCCTCATCAGGCTCATTCTTTCGCATATTTCTCAAACTTGATGGCTAGATCCTGGGCTTTTTCTGGATTGCATCACGTAGTAATGTGGTACCACACTGAAACATTCAATTAAACCTGGTCTTGATAAATATTTTAGAGGATAACGCATTTTAGGTCTGGGTTAGGTCTAGGATTTGCCCTCATCAGGCTCATACTTTCGCATATTTCTCATACTTCATGGCTAGTTCCTGGGCGTTTTCTGGATTGCATCACGTAGTAATGAAGTACAACACTGAAACAGTCAATTAAACCTGGTTTCGATCAATATTTTTGAGGATAACGCATGTTAGGTCTAGGTTAGGCCTGGGATTTTCACTCATCAGGCTCATACTTTCGCATTCTTCACATACTTGTTGAACGGATCCTGGGTTTTTTCTGGTTTGGATCACGTAGTAGTGTGGTACCACACTGAAACAGTCCATTAAACCTGGTTTGGATCAATATTTTAGAGGATAACGCATGTTAGGTCTGGGATAGGTCTGGGATTTGCCCTCATCAGACTCATACTTTCGCACACTTCACATACTCGTTGAACAGATCCTGCGTTTTTTCTGGTTTGGATCACGTAGTAATGTGGTACCACACTGAAACAGTCGATGAAACCTGGTTTCGATCAATATTTTAGAGGATAACGCAAGTTAAGTCTGGGATTGGTCTGGGATTTGACCTCATCAGACTCATACTTTCGCACTCTTCACATACTCGTTGAACAGACCCTGGGATATTTTCTGGTTTGGACCACATAGTAATGTGGTACCACACTGAAACTGTCGATTAAACCAGGTTTCGATCAATATTTTTGAGGATAACGCATGGTAGGTCTAGGTTAGGCCTGGGATTTTCATTTATCAGACTCATACTTTCGCATTCTTCACATACTTGTTGAACGGATCCTGCGTTTTTTCTGGTTTGGATCACGTATTAATGTGGGACCACACTGAAACAGTCAATTAAACCTAGTTTCGATCAATATTTTAGAGAATAATTCATGTTAGGTCTAGGTTAGGTCTGGGATTTGCTATCATCAGGCTCATTCTTTCGCATATTTCTCATACTTGATGGCTAGATCCTGGGCTTTTTCTGGATTGCATCACGTAGTAATGAAGTACAACACTGAAACAGTCAATTAAACCTGGTTTCCATCAATATCTTAGAGGACAACGCAAGTTAGGTCTGGGATAGGTCTGGGATTTGCCCTCATCAAGCTCATACTTTCGCGTTTTTCGCATACTTGTTGAACAGATCCTGGGTTTTTTCTGGTTTGTATCACGTAGTAGTGTGGTACCACACTGAAACTGTCCATTAAACCTGGTCTGCATCAATATTTTAGAGGATAACGCATGTTAGGTCTAGGTTAGCCCTGGGATTTTCACTCATCAGACTCATACTCTCGCATTCTTCACATACTTGTTGAACTGATCCTAGGAGTTTTCTGGTTTGGATCTCGTAGTAATGTGGTACCACATTGTAACAGTCGATTAAACCTGGTTTCGATCAATATTTTAGAGGATAACGCAAGTTAGGTCTGGGATAGGTCTGGGATTTGACCTCGTCAGACTCATACTTTCGCACACTTCACATACTCGTTGAACAGATCCTGGGTTATTTTCTGGTTTGGATCACATAGTAATGTGGTACCACACTGAAACAGTCGATTAAACCAGGTTTCGATCAATATTTTAGAGTATAACTCATGTTAGGTCTAGGTTAGGCCTGGGATTTTCATTTATCAGACTCATACTTTCGCATTCTTCACATACTTGTTGAACGGATTCTGGGTTTTTTCTGGTTTGGATCTCGTAGTAATGTGGTACCACATTGTAACAGTCGATTAAACCTGGTTTCGATCAATATTTTAGAGGATAACGCAAGTTAGGTCTGGGATAGGCCTGGGATTTTCACTCATCAGGCTCATACTTTCGCATTCTTCACATACTTGTTGAACGGATCCTGGGTTTTTTCTGGTTTGGATCACGTAGTAGTGTGGTACCACACTGAAACAGTCCATTAAACCTGGTTTGGATCAATATTTTAGAGGATAACGCATGTTAGGTCTGGGATAGGTCTGGGATTTGCCCTCATCAGACTCATACTTTCGCACACTTCACATACTCGTTGAACAGATCCTGCGTTTTTTCTGGTTTGGATCACGTAGTAATGTGGTACCACACTGAAACAGTCGATGAAACCTGGTTTCGATCAATATTTTAGAGGATAACGCAAGTTAAGTCTGGGATTGGTCTGGGATTTGACCTCATCAGACTCATACTTTCGCACTCTTCACATACTCGTTGAACAGACCCTGGGATATTTTCTGGTTTGGACCACATAGTAATGTGGTACCACACTGAAACTGTCGATTAAACCAGGTTTCGATCAATATTTTTGAGGATAACGCATGGTAGGTCTAGGTTAGGCCTGGGATTTTCATTTATCAGACTCATACTTTCGCATTCTTCACATACTTGTTGAACGGATCCTGCGTTTTTTCTGGTTTGGATCACGTATTAATGTGGGACCACACTGAAACAGTCAATTAAACCTAGTTTCGATCAATATTTTAGAGAATAATTCATGTTAGGTCTAGGTTAGGTCTGGGATTTGCTATCATCAGGCTCATTCTTTCGCATATTTCTCATACTTGATGGCTAGATCCTGGGCTTTTTCTGGATTGCATCACGTAGTAATGAAGTACAACACTGAAACAGTCAATTAAACCTGGTTTCCATCAATATCTTAGAGGACAACGCAAGTTAGGTCTGGGATAGGTCTGGGATTTGCCCTCATCAAGCTCATACTTTCGCGTTTTTCGCATACTTGTTGAACAGATCCTGGGTTTTTTCTGGTTTGTATCACGTAGTAGTGTGGTACCACACTGAAACTGTCCATTAAACCTGGTCTGCATCAATATTTTAGAGGATAACGCATGTTAGGTCTAGGTTAGCCCTGGGATTTTCACTCATCAGACTCATACTCTCGCATTCTTCACATACTTGTTGAACTGATCCTAGGAGTTTTCTGGTTTGGATCTCGTAGTAATGTGGTACCACATTGTAACAGTCGATTAAACCTGGTTTCGATCAATATTTTAGAGGATAACGCAAGTTAGGTCTGGGATAGGTCTGGGATTTGACCTCGTCAGACTCATACTTTCGCACACTTCACATACTCGTTGAACAGATCCTGGGTTATTTTCTGGTTTGGATCACATAGTAATGTGGTACCACACTGAAACAGTCGATTAAACCAGGTTTCGATCAATATTTTAGAGTATAACTCATGTTAGGTCTAGGTTAGGCCTGGGATTTTCATTTATCAGACTCATACTTTCGCATTCTTCACATACTTGTTGAACGGATTCTGGGTTTTTTCTGGTTTGGATCACGTAGTAATGTGGGACCACACTGAAACAGTCAATTAAACCTGGTCTGGATAAATATTTTAGAGGATAACGCATCTTAGGTCTGGGTTAGGTCTAAGATTTGCCCTCATCAGGCTCACAGTTTCGCGTTTTTCACATACTTGTTGAACAGATCCTGGGTTCTTTCTGGTTTGGGTCACGAAGTAGTGTGGTACCACACTGAAACAGTCCATTAAACCTGGTTTCGCTCAATATTTTAGAGGATAACGCATGTTATGTCTAGGTTAGGTCTGGGATTTGCTCTCATCAGGCTCATTCTTTCGCATATTTCTCATACTTGATGGCTAAATCCTGGGATTTTTCTGGATTGCATCACGTAGTAATGTAGTACCACACTGAAACAGTCAATGAATCCTGGTTTCCATCAATATTGTAGAGGACAACGCAAGTTAGGTCTAGGTAAGGCCTGAGATTTTCACTGATCAGACTCATACTTTCGCATTCTTCACATACTTGTTGAACGGATGCTGGGTTTTTTCTGGTTTGGATAACGTAGTAATGTGGTACCACACTGAAACGGTCAATTAAACCTGGTTTCGATCAATATTTTAGAGGATAACGCAAGTTAGGTCTGGGATAGGTCTGGGATTTGCCCTCATCAGGCTCATACTTTCGCGTTTTTCACATACTTGTTGAACAGATCATGGGTTTTTTCTGGTTTGGGTCACGTAGTACTGTGATACCACACTGAAACAGTCGATTAAACCTGGTTTCGATCAATATTTTAGAGGATAACGCATGTTAGGTCTAGGTTAGCCCTGGGATTTTCACTCATCAGACTCATGCTTTCGCATTCTTCACATACTTGTTGAACTGATCCTGGGTTTTTTCTGGTTTGGATCACGTAGTAATGTGGTACCACACTGAAACGGTCGATTAAGCCTGGTTTCGATCAATATTTTAGAGGATAACGCATGTTAGCTCTAGGTTAGCCCTGGGATTTTCACTCATCAGACTCATACTTTCGCATTCTTCACATACTTGTTGAACTGATCCTGGGTTTTTTCTGGTTTGGATCACGTAGTAATGCGGTACCACACTGAAACAGTCAATTAAACCTGGTTTCGATCAATATTTTAGAGAATAATTCATGTTAGGTCTACGTTAGGTCTGGGATTTGCTCTCATCAGGCTCATACTTTCGCACACTTCACATACTCGTTTGACAGATCCTGGGTTATTTTCTGGTTTGGATCGCATAGTAATATGGTACCACACTGAAACAGTCGATCAAACCAGGTTTCGATCAATATTTTTGAGGATAACGCATGTTAGGTCTAGGTTAGGTCTGGGATTTGCTATCATCAGGCTCATTCTTTCGCATATTTCTCATACTTGATGGCTAGATCCTGGGCTTTTTCTGGATTGCATCACGTAGTAATGAAGTACAACACTGAAACAGTCAATTAAACCTGGTTTCCATCAATATCTTAGAGGACAACGCAAGTTAGGTCTGGGATAGGTCTGGGATTTGCCCTCATCAGGCTCATACTTTCGCGTTTTTCACATACTTGTTGAACAGATCCTGTGTTTTTTCTGGTTTGTATCACGTAGTAGTGTGGTACCACAATAAAACAGTCAATTAAACCTGGTTTCGATCAATATTTTAGAGGATATCGCAAGTTAGGTCTGGGATAGGTCTGGGATTTTCACTCATCAGACTCATACTTTCGCATTCTTCACATACTTGTTGAACGGATCCTGTGTTTTTTCTGGTTTGGATCACGTAGTTATGTGGGTCCACACTGAAACAATCAATTAAACCTGGTCTTGATAAATATTTTAGAGGATAACGCGTGTTAGGTCTGGGATAGGTCTGGGATTTGCCCTCATCAGACTCATACTTTCGCACACTTCACATACTCGTTGAACAGATCCTGGGTTATTTTCTGGTTTGGATCACATAGTAATGTGGTACCACACTGAAACGGTCGGTTAAACCAGGTTTCGATCAATATTTTTGAGGATAACGCATGTTAGGTCTAGGTTAGGCCTGGGATTTTCACTCATCAGACTCATACTTTCGCATTCTTCACATACTTGTTGAACGGATCCTGGGTTTTTTCTGGTTTGGATCACGTAGTTATGTGGGTCCACACTGAAACAATCAATTAAACCTGGTCTTGATAAATATTTTGGAGGATAACGCAAGTTAGGTCTGGGGTAGGTCTGGGATTAGCCCTCATCAGACTCATACTTTCGCACACTTCACATACTCGTTGAACAGATCCTGGGTTATTTTCTGGTTTGGATCACATAGTAATGTGGTACCACACTGAAACAGTCGATTAAACCAGGTTTCGATCAATACTTTTGAGGATAACGCATGTTAGGTCTAGGTTAGGCCTGGGATTTTCACTCATCAGACTCATACTTTCGCATTCTTCACATACTTGTTGAACGGATCCTGGGTTTTTTCTGGTTTGGATCACGTAGTAATGTGGGTCCACACTGAAACAATCAATTAAACCTGGTCTTGATAAATATTTTAGAGGATAACGCATGTTAGGTCTGGGATAGGTCTGGGATTTGCCCTCATCAGACTCATACTTTCGCACACTTCACATACTCGTTGAACAGATCCTGGGTTATTTTCTGGTTTGGATCACATAGTAATGTGGTACCACACTGAAACAGTCGATTAAACCAGGTTTCGATCACTATTTTTGAGGACAACGCATGTTAGGTATAGGTTAGGCCTGGGATTTTCACCCATCAGACTCATACTTTCGCATTCTCCACATACTTGTTGAACGGATCCTGGGTTTTTTCTGGTTTGGATCACGTAGTAATGTGGTTCCACACTGAAACAGTCGGTTAAACCTGGTTTCGATCAATATTTTAGTGGATAACGCAAGTTAGGTCTGGGATAGGTCTGGGATTTGCCCTCATCAGACTCATACCTACGCACACTTCACATACTCGTTGAACAGATCCTGGGTTTTTTCTGGAGTGGATCACGTAGTAATGAAGTACAACACTGAAACAGTTAATTAAACCTGGTTTCCATCAATATTTTAGAGGACAGCGCATGTTAGGTATAGGTTAGGCCTGGGATTTGCCCTGATCAGGGTCATACTTTCGCAGTTTTAACATACATGTTGACCTGATCGAGGGTTTTTTCTGCTTTGGATCACGTAGTAAAGTGGTACCACACTGAAACAGTCCATTAAACCTGGTTTGGATCAATTGTTTAGAGGATAACGCATGTTAGGTCTAGGTTAGGTCTGGGATTTGCCCTCATCAGACTCATACTTTCGCACACTTCACATACTCGTTGAACAGATCCTGGGTTATTTTCTGGTTTGGATCACATAGTAATGTGGTACCACACTGAAACAGTCGATTAAACCTGGTTACGATCAATATCTTAGAGGATAACGCAAGTTAAGTCTGGGATTGGTCTGGGATTTGACCTCATCAGACTCATACTTTCGCACACTTCACATACTCGTTGAACAGATCCTGGGTTATTTTCTGGTTTGGATCACATAGTAATGTGGTACCACACTGAAACAGTCGATTAAACCAGGTTTCGATCAATATTTTTGAGGATAACGCATGTTAGGTCTAGGTTAGGCCTGGGATTTTCACTCATCAGACTCATGCTTTCGCATTCTTCACATACTTGTTGAACGGATCCTGGGTTTTTTCTGGTTTGGATCACGTAGTAATGTGGTACCACACTGAAACAGTCGATTAAACCTGGTTATGATCAATATTTTAGAGGATAACGCATAGTTAGGTTTGGGATAGGTCTGGGATTTGACCTCATCAGACTCATACTTTCGCACACTTCACATACTCGTTGAACAGATCCTGGATTATTTTCTGGTTTGGATCACATAGTAATGTGGTACCACACTGAAACAGTCGATTAAACCAGGTTTCGATCAATATTTTTGAGGATAACGCATGTTAGGTCTAGGTTAGGCCTGGGATTTTCACTCATCAGACTCATGCTTTCGCATTCTTCACATACTTGTTGAACGGATCCTGGGTTTTTTCTGGTTTGTATCACGTAGTAGTGTGGTACCACAATAAAACAGTCAATTAAACCTGGTTTCGATCAATATTTTAGAGGATATCGCAAGTTAGGTCTGGGATAGGTCTGGGATTTTCACTCATCAGACTCATACTTTCGCATTCTTCACATACTTGTTGAACGGATCCTGTGTTTTTTCTGGTTTGGATCACGTAGTTATGTGGGTCCACACTGAAACAATCAATTAAACCTGGTCTTGATAAATATTTTAGAGGATAACGCGTGTTAGGTCTGGGATAGGTCTGGGATTTGCCCTCATCAGACTCATACTTTCGCACACTTCACATACTCGTTGAACAGATCCTGGGTTATTTTCTGGTTTGGATCACATAGTAATGTGGTACCACACTGAAACAGTCGGTTAAACCAGGTTTCGATCAATATTTTTGAGGATAACGCATGTTAGGTCTAGGTTAGGCCTGGGATTTTCACTCATCAGACTCATACTTTCGCATTCTTCACATACTTGTTGAACGGATCCTGGGTTTTTTCTGGTTTGGGTCACATAGTAATGTGGTACCACACTGAAACAGTCGATTAAACCAGGTTTCGATCAATATTATTGAGGATAACGCATGTTAGGTCTAGGTCAGGTCTAGGATTTGCCCTCATCAGGCTCATACTTTCTCATATTTCTCATACTTCATGGCTGGATCCTGGGCTATTTCTGGATTGGATCACGTAGTAATGTGGTACCACACTGAAACAGTCAATTAAACCTGGTTTCGATTAATATTTTAGAGAATAATTCATGTTAGGTCTGGGTTAGGTCTGGGATTTGCTCTCATCAGGCTCATTCTTTCGCATATTTCTCATACATGTTGAACAGATACTGGGTTTTTTCTGGTTTGGACCACGTAGTAATGTGGTACTACACTGAAACAGTCAATTAAACCTGGTTTTGCTCAATATTTTAGAAGATAACGCATGTTAGGCCTAGGTTAGGCCTGGGATTTGCCTTATCAGGGTCATACATTCGCAGTTTTAACATACTTGTTGAACGGATCCTGGGTTTTTCTGGTTCGGATCACGTAGTAATGTGGGGCCACACTGAAACAATCAATTAAACCTGGTCTTGATAAATATTTTAGAGGACAACGTATGTTAGGTCTGGGTTAGGTCTAGGATTTGCCCTCATCAGGCTCATACTTTCGCATATTTCTCATACTTCATGGCTAGATCCTGGGCTATTTCTGGATTGGATCACGTAGTAATGTGGTACCACACTGAAACAGTCAATTAAACCTGGTTTCGCTCAATATTTTTGAAGATAACGCATGTTAGGCCTAGGTTAGGCCTGGGATTTGCCCTCATCAGGGTCATACTTTCGCAGTTTTAACATGCATGTTGGCCTGATCGAGTGTTTTTTCTGCTTTGGATCACGTAGTAAAGTGGTACCACAACTAAAACAGTCAATTAAACCTGGTTTCGATCACTATTTTAGAGGATAACGCAAGTTAGGTCTGGGATAGGTCTGGGATTAGCCCTCATCAGGCTCATACTTTCGCAGTTTTAACATGCATGTTGACCTGATCGAGGGTTTTTTCAGCTTTGGATCACGTAGTAAAGTGGTACCACAACTAAAACAGTCAATTAAACCTGGTTTCGATCAATATTTTAGAGAATAATTCATGTTAGGTCTAGGTTAGGTCTGGGATTAGCCCTCATCAGACTCATACTTTCGCACACTTCACATACTCGTTGACAAGATCCTGGGTTTTTTTCTTGTTTGGATCACGTAGTAATGTGGTACCACACTGAAACAGCAGATTAAACCTGGTTTCGATTAATATTTTAGAGGATAACGCATGTTAGGTCTGGGATAGGTCTGGGATTCGCCCTCATCAGGCTCATAATTTCGCATATTTCTCATACTTGATGGCTAGATCCTGGGCTTTTTCTGGATTGCATCATGTAGTAATGTGGGACCACACTGAAACAATCAATTAAACCTGGTCATGATCAATATTTTAGAGAATAATTCATGTTATGTCTAGGTTAGGTCTGGGATTTGCTCTCATCAGGCTCATTCTTTCGCATATTTCTCATACTTGATGGCTAGATCCTGGGCTTTTTCTGGATTGCATCACGTAGTAATGAAGTACAACACTGAAACAGTCAATTAAACCTGGTTTCCATCAATATTTTAGAGGACAACGCATGTTGGGTCTAGGTTAGGCCTGGGATTTGCCCTCATCAGGGTCATACTTTCGCAGTTTTAACATACATGTTGACGTGATCGAGGGTTTTTTCTGCTTTGGATCACGTAGTAAAGTGGTACCACATTGAAACAGTCCATTAAACCTTGTTTGGATCAATATTTTTGAGGATAACGCATGTTAGGTCTAGGTTAGGCCTGGGATTTTCACTCATCAGACTCATACTTTCGCATTCTTCACATACTTGTTGAACGGATCCTGGGTTTTTCTGGTTCGGATCACGTAGTAATGTGGGGCCACACTGAAACAATCAATTAAACCTGGTCTTGATAAATATTTTAGAGGACAACGTATGTTAGGTCTGGGTTAGGTCTAGGATTTGCCCTCATCAGGCTCATACTTTCGCATATTTCTCATACTTCATGGCTAGATCCTGGGCTATTTCTGGATTGGATCACGTAGTAATGTGGTACCACACTGAAACAGTCAATTAAACCTGGTTTCGCTCAATATTTTTGAAGATAACGCATGTTAGGCCTAGGTTAGGCCTGGGATTTGCCCTCATCAGGGTCATACTTTCGCAGTTTTAACATGCATGTTGGCCTGATCGAGTGTTTTTTCTGCTTTGGATCACGTAGTAAAGTGGTACCACAACTAAAACAGTCAATTAAACCTGGTTTCGATCACTATTTTAGAGGATAACGCAAGTTAGGTCTGGGATAGGTCTGGGATTAGCCCTCATCAGGCTCATACTTTCGCAGTTTTAACATGCATGTTGACCTGATCGAGGGTTTTTTCAGCTTTGGATCACGTAGTAAAGTGGTACCACAACTAAAACAGTCAATTAAACCTGGTTTCGATCAATATTTTAGAGAATAATTCATGTTAGGTCTAGGTTAGGTCTGGGATTAGCCCTCATCAGACTCATACTTTCGCACACTTCACATACTCGTTGACAAGATCCTGGGTTTTTTTCTTGTTTGGATCACGTAGTAATGTGGTACCACACTGAAACAGCAGATTAAACCTGGTTTCGATTAATATTTTAGAGGATAACGCATGTTAGGTCTGGGATAGGTCTGGGATTCGCCCTCATCAGGCTCATACTTTCGCATATTTCTCATACTTGATGGCTGGATCCTGGGCTTTTTCTGGATTGCATCACGTAGTAATGTGGTACAACACTGAAACAGTCAATTAAACCTGGTTTCCATCAATATCTTAGAGGACAACGCAAGTTAGGTCTGGGATAGGTCTGGGATTTGCCCTCATCAGGCTCATACTTTCGCGTTTTTCGCATACTTGTTGAACAGATCCTGTGTTTTTTCTGGTTTGTATCACGTAGTAGTGTGGTACCACACTGAAACTGTCCATTAAACCTGGTCTGCATCAATATTTTAGAGGATAACGCATGTTAGGTCTAGGTTAGCCCTGGGATTTTCACTCATCAGACTCATACTCTCGCATTCTTCACATACTTGTTGAACTGATCCTAGGAGTTTTCTGGTTTGGATCTCGTAGTAATGTGGTACCACACTGTAACAGTCGATTAAACCTGGTTTCGATCAATATTTTAGAGGATAACGCAAGTTAGGTCTGGGATAGGTCTGGGATTTGACCTCATCAGACTCATACTTTCGCACACTTCACATACTCGTTGAACAGATCCTGTGTTTTTTCTGGTTTGTATCACGTAGTAGTGTGGTACCACACTGAAACTGTCCATTAAACCTGGTCTGCATCAATATTTTAGAGGATAACGCATGTTAGGTCTAGGTTAGCCCTGGGATTTTCACTCATCAGACTCATACTCTCGCATTCTTCACATACTTGTTGAACAGATCCTGGGTTCTTTCTGGTTTGGATCACGAAGTAGTGTGGTACCACACTGAAACAGTCCATTAAACCTGGTTTCGATCAATATTTTAGAGGATAACGCATGTTATGTCTAGGTTAGGTCTGGGATTTGCTCTCATCAGGCTCATTCTTTCGCATATTTCTCATACTTGATGGCTAAATCCTGGGATTTTTCTGGTTTGCATCACGTAGTAATGTAGTACCACACTGAAACAGTCAATGAATCCTGGTTTCCATCAATATTTTAGAGGACAACGCAAGCTAGGTCTAGGTAAGGCCTGAGATTTTCACTGATCAGACTCATACTTTCGCATCCTTCACATACTTGTTGAACGGATGCTGGGTTTTTTCTGGTTTGGATCACGTAGTAATGTGGTACCACACTGAAACGGTCAATTAAACCTGGTTTCGATCAATATTTTAGAGGATAACGCAAGTTAGGTCTGGGATAGGTCTGGGATTTGCCCTCATCAGGCTCATACTTTCGCGTTTTTCACATACTTGTTGAACAGATCATGGGTTTTTTCTGGTTTGGGTCACGTAGTACTGTGATACCACACTGAAACAGTCGATTAAACCTGGTTTCGATCAATATTTTAGAGGATAACGCATGTTAGGTCTAGGTTAGCCCTGGGATTTTCACTCATCAGACTCATACTTTCGCATTCTTCACATACTTGTTGAACTGATCCTGGGTTTTTTCTGGTTTGGATCACGTAGTAATGTGTTACCACACTGAAACGGTCGATTAAGCCTGGTTTCGATCAATATTTTAGAGGATAACGCATGTTAGCTCTAGGTTAGCCCTGGGATTTTCACTCATCAGACTCATACTATCGCATTCTTCACATACTTGTTGAACTGATCCTGGGTTTTTTCTGGTTTGGATCACGTAGTAATGCGGTACCACACTGAAACAGTCAATTAAACCTCGTTTCGATCAATATTTTAGAGAATAATTCATGTTAGGTCTACGTTAGGTCTGGGATTTGCTCTCATCAGGCTCATACTTTCGCACACTTCACATACTCGTTTGACAGATCCTGGGTTATTTTCTCGTTTGGATCGCATAGTAATATGGTACCACACTGAAACAGTCGATCAAACCAGGTTTCGATCAATATTTTTGAGGATAACGCATGTTAGGTCTAGGTTAGGCCTAGGATTTTCACTCGTCAGACTCATACTTTCGCATTCTTCATATACTTGTTGAACGGATCCTGGGTTTTTTCTGGTTCGGATCACGTAGTAGTGTGGTACCACACTGAAACAGTCCATTAAACCTGGTTTGGATCAATATTTTACAGGATAACGCATGTTAGGTCTAGGTTAGGCCTAGGATTTTCACTCGTCAGACTCATACTTTCGCATTCTTCATATACTTGTTGAACGGATCCTGGGTTTTTTCTGGTTTGGATCACGTAGTAATGTGGGACCACACTGAAACAGTCCATTAAACCTGGTTTGGATCAATATTTTAGAGGATAACGCATGTTAGGTCTAGGTTAGGTCGGGGATTTTCACTCATCAGACTCATACTTTCGCATTCTTCACATACTTGTTGAACGGATCCTGGGTTTTTTCTGGTTTGGATCACGTATTAATGTGGTACCACACTGAAACAGTGGATTAAACCTGGATTCGATCAATATTTTAGAGGATAACGCAACATAAGTCTGGGATAGGTCTGGGATATGACCTCATCACACTCATACTTTCGCGTTTTACACATACTCGTTGAACAGATCCTGGGTTTTTTCTGGTCTGGATGACGTAGTAATGTGGTACCACACTGAAACGGTCGATTAAACCTGGTTTCGATCAATATTTTAGAGGATAACGCATGTTAGGTCTGGGTTAGACCAGGGATTTTCACTCATCAGATTCATACTTTCGCATTGTTCACATTCTTGTTGAACTGATCCTAGGTTTTTTCTGGTTTGGATAACGTAGTAATGTGGTACCACACTGAAACAGTCAATTAAACCTGGTTTCGATCAATATCTTAGAGAATAATTCATGTTAGGTCTAGGTTAGGTCTGGGATTTGCTCTCATCAGGCTCATACTTTCGCACACTTCACATACTCGTTAGACAGATCCTGGGTTATTTTCTGGTTTGGATCGCATAGTAATGTGGTACCACACTGAAACAGTCGATTAAACCAGGTTTCGATCAATATTTTTGAGGAAAACGCATGTTAGGTCTAGGTTAGGCCTGGGATTTTCACTCATCAGACTCATACTTTCGCATTCTTCACATACTTGTTGAACGGATCCTGGGTTTCTTCTGGTTTGGTTCACGTAGTAGTGTGGTACCACACTGAAACAGTCTATTAAACCTGCTTGCGATCAATATTTTAGAGGATAACGCATGTTAGGACTGGGTTAGGTCTAGGATTTGCCCTCATCAGGCTCATTCTTTCGCATATTTCTCAAACTTGATGGCTAGATCCTGGGCTTTTTCTGGATTGCATCACGTAGTAATGAAGTACAACACTGAAACAGTCAATTAAACCTGGTTTCCATCAATATCTTAGAGGACAACGCAAGTTAGGTCTGGGATAGGTCTGGGATTTGCCCTCATCAAGCTCATACTTTCGCGTTTTTCGCATACTTGTTGAACAGATCCTGGGTTTTTTCTGGTTTGTATCACGTAGTAGTGTGGTACCACACTGAAACTGTCCATTAAACCTGGTCTGCATCAATATTTTAGAGGATAACGCATGTTAGGTCTAGGTTAGCCCTGGGATTTTCACTCATCAGACTCATACTCTCGCATTCTTCACATACTTGTTGAACTGATCCTAGGAGTTTTCTGGTTTGGATCTCGTAGTAATGTGGTACCACATTGTAACAGTCGATTAAACCTGGTTTCGATCAATATTTTAGAGGATAACGCAAGTTAGGTCTGGGATAGGTCTGGGATTTGACCTCGTCAGACTCATACTTTCGCACACTTCACATACTCGTTGAACAGATCCTGGGTTATTTTCTGGTTTGGATCACATAGTAATGTGGTACCACACTGAAACAGTCGATTAAACCAGGTTTCGATCAATATTTTAGAGTATAACTCATGTTAGGTCTAGGTTAGGCCTGGGATTTTCATTTATCAGACTCATACTTTCGCATTCTTCACATACTTGTTGAACGGATTCTGGGTTTTTTCTGGTTTGGATCACGTAGTAATGTGGGACCACACTGAAACAGTCAATTAAACCTGGTCTGGATAAATATTTTAGAGGATAACGCATCTTAGGTCTGGGTTAGGTCTAAGATTTGCCCTCATCAGGCTCACAGTTTCGCGTTTTTCACATACTTGTTGAACAGATCCTGGGTTCTTTCTGGTTTGGGTCACGAAGTAGTGTGGTACCACACTGAAACAGTCCATTAAACCTGGTTTCGCTCAATATTTTAGAGGATAGCGCATGTTATGTCTAGGTTAGGTCTGGGATTTGCTCTCATCAGGCTCATTCTTTCGCATATTTCTCATACTTGATGGCTAAATCCTGGGATTTTTCTGGATTGCATCACGTAGTAATGTAGTACCACACTGAAACAGTCAATGAATCCTGGTTTCCATCAATATTGTAGAGGACAACGCAAGTTAGGTCTAGGTAAGGCCTGAGATTTTCACTGATCAGACTCATACTTTCGCATTCTTCACATACTTGTTGAACGGATGCTGGGTTTTTTCTGGTTTGGATAACGTAGTAATGTGGTACCACACTGAAACGGTCAATTAAACCTGGTTTCGATCAATATTTTAGAGGATAACGCAAGTTAGGTCTGGGATAGGTCTGGGATTTGCCCTCATCAGGCTCATACTTTCGCGTTTTTCACATACTTGTTGAACAGATCATGGGTTTTTTCTGGTTTGGGTCACGTAGTACTGTGATACCACACTGAAACAGTCGATTAAACCTGGTTTCGATCAATATTTTAGAGGATAACGCATGTTAGGTCTAGGTTAGCCCTGGGATTTTCACTCATCAGACTCATGCTTTCGCATTCTTCACATACTTGTTGAACTGATCCTGGGTTTTTTCTGGTTTGGATCACGTAGTAATGTGGTACCACACTGAAACGGTCGATTAAGCCTGGTTTCGATCAATATTTTAGAGGATAACGCATGTTAGCTCTAGGTTAGCCCTGGGATTTTCACTCATCAGACTCATACTTTCGCATTCTTCACATACTTGTTGAACTGATCCTGGGTTTTTTCTGGTTTGGATCACGTAGTAATGCGGTACCACACTGAAACAGTCAATTAAACCTGGTTTCGATCAATATTTTAGAGAATAATTCATGTTAGGTCTACGTTAGGTCTGGGATTTGCTCTCATCAGGCTCATACTTTCGCACACTTCACATACTCGTTTGACAGATCCTGGGTTATTTTCTGGTTTGGATCGCATAGTAATATGGTACCACACTGAAACAGTCGATCAAACCAGGTTTCGATCAATATTTTTGAGGATAACGCATGTTAGGTCTAGGTTAGGTCTGGGATTTGCTATCATCAGGCTCATTCTTTCGCATATTTCTCATACTTGATGGCTAGATCCTGGGCTTTTTCTGGATTGCATCACGTAGTAATGAAGTACAACACTGAAACAGTCAATTAAACCTGGTTTCCATCAATATCTTAGAGGACAACGCAAGTTAGGTCTGGGATAGGTCTGGGATTTGCCCTCATCAGGCTCATACTTTCGCGTTTTTCACATACTTGTTGAACAGATCCTGTGTTTTTTCTGGTTTGTATCACGTAGTAGTGTGGTACCACAATAAAACAGTCAATTAAACCTGGTTTCGATCAATATTTTAGAGGATATCGCAAGTTAGGTCTGGGATAGGTCTGGGATTTTCACTCATCAGACTCATACTTTCGCATTCTTCACATACTTGTTGAACGGATCCTGTGTTTTTTCTGGTTTGGATCACGTAGTTATGTGGGTCCACACTGAAACAATCAATTAAACCTGGTCTTGATAAATATTTTAGAGGATAACGCGTGTTAGGTCTGGGATAGGTCTGGGATTTGCCCTCATCAGACTCATACTTTCGCACACTTCACATACTCGTTGAACAGATCCTGGGTTATTTTCTGGTTTGGATCACATAGTAATGTGGTACCACACTGAAACGGTCGGTTAAACCAGGTTTCGATCAATATTTTTGAGGATAACGCATGTTAGGTCTAGGTTAGGCCTGGGATTTTCACTCATCAGACTCATACTTTCGCATTCTTCACATACTTGTTGAACGGATCCTGGGTTTTTTCTGGTTTGGATCACGTAGTTATGTGGGTCCACACTGAAACAATCAATTAAACCTGGTCTTGATAAATATTTTGGAGGATAACGCAAGTTAGGTCTGGGGTAGGTCTGGGATTAGCCCTCATCAGACTCATACTTTCGCACACTTCACATACTCGTTGAACAGATCCTGGGTTATTTTCTGGTTTGGATCACATAGTAATGTGGTACCACACTGAAACAGTCGATTAAACCAGGTTTCGATCAATACTTTTGAGGATAACGCATGTTAGGTCTAGGTTAGGCCTGGGATTTTCACTCATCAGACTCATACTTTCGCATTCTTCACATACTTGTTGAACGGATCCTGGGTTTTTTCTGGTTTGGATCACGTAGTAATGTGGGTCCACACTGAAACAATCAATTAAACCTGGTCTTGATAAATATTTTAGAGGATAACGCATGTTAGGTCTGGGATAGGTCTGGGATTTGCCCTCATCAGACTCATACTTTCGCACACTTCACATACTCGTTGAACAGATCCTGGGTTATTTTCTGGTTTGGATCACATAGTAATGTGGTACCACACTGAAACAGTCGATTAAACCAGGTTTCGATCACTATTTTTGAGGACAACGCATGTTAGGTATAGGTTAGGCCTGGGATTTTCACCCATCAGACTCATACTTTCGCATTCTCCACATACTTGTTGAACGGATCCTGGGTTTTTTCTGGTTTGGATCACGTAGTAATGTGGTTCCACACTGAAACAGTCGGTTAAACCTGGTTTCGATCAATATTTTAGTGGATAACGCAAGTTAGGTCTGGGATAGGTCTGGGATTTGCCCTCATCAGACTCATACCTACGCACACTTCACATACTCGTTGAACAGATCCTGGGTTTTTTCTGGAGTGGATCACGTAGTAATGAAGTACAACACTGAAACAGTTAATTAAACCTGGTTTCCATCAATATTTTAGAGGACAGCGCATGTTAGGTCTAGGTTAGGCCTGGGATTTGCCCTGATCAGGGTCATACTTTCGCAGTTTTAACATACATGTTGACCTGATCGAGGGTTTTTTCTGCTTTGGATCACGTAGTAAAGTGGTACCACAACTAAAACAGTCAATTAAACCTGGTTTCGATCACTATTTTAGAGGATAACGCAAGTTAGGTCTGGGTTAGGTCTGGGATTTGCCCTCATCAGACTCATACTTTCGCACACTTCACATACTCGTTGAACAGATCCTGGGTTATTTTCTGGTTTGGATCACATAGTAATGTGGTAGCACACTGAAACAGTCGATTAAACCAGGTTTCGATCAATACTTTTGAGGATAACGCATGTTAGGTCTAGGTTAGGCCTGGGATTTTCACTCATCAGACTCATACTTTCGCAGTTTTAACATACATGTTGACCTGATCGAGGGTTTTTTCTGCTTTGGATCACGTAGTAAAGTGGTACCACAACTAAAACAGTCAATTAAACCTGGTTTCGATCACTATTTTAGAGGATAACGCAAGTTAGGTCTGGGTTAGGTCTGGGATTTGCCCTCATCAGACTCATACTTTCGCACACTTCACATACTCGTTGAACAGATCCTGGGTTATTTTCTGGTTTGGATCACATAGTAATGTGGTACCACACTGAAACAGTCGATTAAACCTGGTTACGATCAATATCTTAGAGGATAACGCAAGTTAAGTCTGGGATTGGTCTGGGATTTGACCTCATCAGACTCATACTTTCGCACACTTCACATACTCGTTGAACAGATCCTGGGTTATTTTCTGGTTTGGATCACATAGTAATGTGGTACCACACTGAAACAGTCGATTAAACCAGGTTTCGATCAATATTTTTGAGGATAACGCATGTTAGGTCTAGGTTAGGCCTGGGATTTTCACTCATCAGACTCATGCTTTCGCATTCTTCACATACTTGTTGAACGGATCCTGGGTTTTTTCTGGTTTGGATCACGTAGTAATGTGGTACCACACTGAAACAGTCGATTAAACCTGGTTATGATCAATATTTTAGAGGATAACGCATAGTTAGGTTTGGGATAGGTCTGGGATTTGACCTCATCAGACTCATACTTTCGCACACTTCACATACTCGTTGAACAGATCCTGGATTATTTTCTGGTTTGGATCACATAGTAATGTGGTACCACACTGAAACAGTCGATTAAACCAGGTTTCGATCAATATTTTTGAGGATAACGCATGTTAGGTCTAGGTTAGGCCTGGGATTTTCACTCATCAGACTCATGCTTTCGCAATCTTCACATACTTGTTGAACGGATCCTGGGTTTTTTCTGGTTTGTATCACGTAGTAGTGTGGTACCACAATAAAACAGTCAATTAAACCTGGTTTCGATCAATATTTTAGAGGATATCGCAAGTTAGGTCTGGGATAGGTCTGGGATTTTCACTCATCAGACTCATACTTTCGCATTCTTCACATACTTGTTGAACGGATCCTGTGTTTTTTCTGGTTTGGATCACGTAGTTATGTGGGTCCACACTGAAACAATCAATTAAACCTGGTCTTGATAAATATTTTAGAGGATAACGCGTGTTAGGTCTGGGATAGGTCTGGGATTTGTCCTCATCAGACTCATACTTTCGCACACTTCACATACTCGTTGAACAGATCCTGGGTTATTTTCTGGTTTGGATCACATAGTAATGTGGTACCACACTGAAACAGTCGGTTAAACCAGGTTTCGATCAATATTTTTGAGGATAACGCATGTTAGGTCTAGGTTAGGCCTGGGATTTTCACTCATCAGACTCATACTTTCGCATTCTTCACATACTTGTTGAACGGATCCTGGGTTTTTTCTGGTTTGGATCACATAGTAATGTGGTACCACACTGAAACAGTCGATTAAACCAGGTTTCGATCAATATTATTGAGGATAACGCATGTTAGGTCTAGGTCAGGTCTAGGATTTGCCCTCATCAGGCTCATACTTTCTCATATTTCTCATACTTCATGGCTGGATCCTGGGCTATTTCTGGATTGGATCACGTAGTAATGTGGTACCACACTGAAACAGTCAATTAAACCTGGTTTCGATTAATATTTTAGAGAATAATTCATGTTAGGTCTGGGTTAGGTCTGGGATTTGCTCTCATCAGGCTCATTCTTTCGAATATTTCTCATACATGTTGAACAGATACTGGGTTTTTTCTGGTTTGGATCACGTAGTAATGTGGTACTACACTGAAACAGTCAATTAAACCTGGTTTTGCTCAATATTTTAGAAGATAACGCATGTTAGGCCTAGGTTAGGCCTGGGATTTGCCTTATCAGGGTCATACTTTCGCAGTTTTAACATGCATGTTGACCTGATCGAGTGTTTTTTCTGCTTTGGATCACGTAGTAAAGTGGTACCACAACTAAAACAGTCAATTAAACCTGGTTTCGATCACTATTTTAGAGGATAACGCAAGTTAGGTCTGGGATAGGTCTGGGATTAGCCCTCATCAGACTCATACTTTCGCATATTTCTCATACTTGATGACTAGATCCTGGGCTTTTTCTGGATTGCATCACGTAGTAATGAAGTACAACACTGAAACAGTCAATTAAACCTGGTTTCCATCAATATTTTAGAGGACAACGCATGTTGGGGCTAGGTTAGGCCTGGGATTTGCCCTCATCAGGGTCATACTTTCGCAGTTTTAACATACATGTTGACGTGATCGAGGGTTTTTTCTGCTTTGGATCACGTAGTAAAGTGGTACCACATTGAAACAGTCCATTAAACCTTGTTTGGATCAATATTTTTGAGGATAACGCATGTTAGGTCTAGGTTAGGCCTGGGATTTTCACTCATCAGACTCATACTTTCGCATTCTTCACATACTTGTTGAACGGATCCTGGGTTTTTCTGGTTCGGATCACGTAGTAATGTGGGGCCACACTGAAACAATCAATTAAACCTGGTCTTGATAAATATTTTAGAGGACAACGTATGTTAGGTCTGGGTTAGGTCTAGGATTTGCCCTCATCAGGCTCATACTTTCGCATATTTCTCATACTTCATGGCTAGATCCTGGGCTATTTCTGGATTGGATCACGTAGTAATGTGGTACCACACTGAAACAGTCAATTAAACCTGGTTTCGCTCAATATTTTTGAAGATAACGCATGTTAGGCCTAGGTTAGGCCTGGGATTTGCCCTCATCAGGGTCATACTTTCGCAGTTTTAACATGCATGTTGGCCTGATCGAGTGTTTTTTCTGCTTTGGATCACGTAGTAAAGTGGTACCACAACTAAAACAGTCAATTAAACCTGGTTTCGATCACTATTTTAGAGGATAACGCAAGTTAGGTCTGGGATAGGTCTGGGATTAGCCCTCATCAGGCTCATACTTTCGCAGTTTTAACATGCATGTTGACCTGATCGAGGGTTTTTTCAGCTTTGGATCACGTAGTAAAGTGGTACCACAACTAAAACAGTCAATTAAACCTGGTTTCGATCAATATTTTAGAGAATAATTCATGTTAGGTCTAGGTTAGGTCTGGGATTAGCCCTCATCAGACTCATACTTTCGCACACTTCACATACTCGTTGACAAGATCCTGGGTTTTTTTCTTGTTTGGATCACGTAGTAATGTGGTACCACACTGAAACAGCAGATTAAACCTGGTTTCGATTAATATTTTAGAGGATAACGCATGTTAGGTCTGGGATAGGTCTGGGATTCGCCCTCATCAGGCTCATAATTTCGCATATTTCTCATACTTGATGGCTAGATCCTGGGCTTTTTCTGGATTGCATCATGTAGTAATGTGGGACCACACTGAAACAATCAATTAAACCTGGTCATGATCAATATTTTAGAGAATAATTCATGTTATGTCTAGGTTAGGTCTGGGATTTGCTCTCATC
Organism: Colletes latitarsis; assembly: GCF_051014445.1. Taxonomy (NCBI): domain Eukaryota; kingdom Metazoa; phylum Arthropoda; class Insecta; order Hymenoptera; family Colletidae; genus Colletes; species Colletes latitarsis. Next base: position 1,646,418 of record NC_135142.1, read on the forward strand.
AGGCTCATTCTTTCGCATATTTCTCATACTTGATGGCTAGATCCTGGGCTTTTTCTGGATTGCATCACGTAGTAATGAAGTACAACACTGAAACAGTCAATTAAACCTGGTTTCCATCAATATTTTAGAGGACAACGCATGTTGGGTCTAGGTTAGGCCTGGGATTTGCCCTCATCAGGGTCATACTTTCGCAGTTTTAACATACATGTTGACGTGATCGAGGGTTTTTTCTGCTTTGGATCACGTAGTAAAGTGGTACCACATTGAAACAGTCCATTAAACCTTGTTTGGATCAATATTTTTGAGGATAACGCATGTTAGGTCTAGGTTAGGCCTGGGATTTTCACTCATCAGACTCATACTTTCGCATTCTTCACATACTTGTTGAACGGATCCTGGGTTTTTCTGGTTCGGATCACGTAGTAATGTGGGGCCACACTGAAACAATCAATTAAACCTGGTCTTGATAAATATTTTAGAGGACAACGTATGTTAGGTCTGGGTTAGGTCTAGGATTTGCCCTCATCAGGCTCATACTTTCGCATATTTCTCATACTTCATGGCTAGATCCTGGGCTATTTCTGGATTGGATCACGTAGTAATGTGGTACCACACTGAAACAGTCAATTAAACCTGGTTTCGCTCAATATTTTTGAAGATAACGCATGTTAGGCCTAGGTTAGGCCTGGGATTTGCCCTCATCAGGGTCATACTTTCGCAGTTTTAACATGCATGTTGGCCTGATCGAGTGTTTTTTCTGCTTTGGATCACGTAGTAAAGTGGTACCACAACTAAAACAGTCAATTAAACCTGGTTTCGATCACTATTTTAGAGGATAACGCAAGTTAGGTCTGGGATAGGTCTGGGATTAGCCCTCATCAGGCTCATACTTTCGCAGTTTTAACATGCATGTTGACCTGATCGAGGGTTTTTTCAGCTTTGGATCACGTAGTAAAGTGGTACCACAACTAAAACAGTCAATTAAACCTGGTTTCGATCAATATTTTAGAGAATAATTCATGTTAGGTCTAGGTTAGGTCTGGGATTAGCCCTCATCAGACTCATACTTTCGCACACTTCACATACTCGTTGACAAGATCCTGGGTTTTTTTCTTGTTTGGATCACGTAGTAATGTGGTACCACACTGAAACAGCAGATTAAACCTGGTTTCGATTAATATTTTAGAGGATAACGCATGTTAGGTCTGGGATAGGTCTGGGATTCGCCCTCATCAGGCTCATACTTTCGCATATTTCTCATACTTGATGGCTAGATCCTGGGCTTTTTCTGGATTGCATCATGTAGTAATGTGGGACCACACTGAAACAATCAATTAAACCTGGTCATGATCAATATTTTAGAGAATAATTCATGTTATGTCTAGGTTAGGTCTGGGATTTGCTCTCATCAGGCTCATTCTTTCGCATATTTCTCATACTTGATGGCTAGATCCTGGGCTTTTTCTGGATTGCATCACGTAGTAATGAAGTACAACACTGAAACAGTCAATTAAACCTGGTTTCCATCAATATTTTAGAGGACAACGCATGTTAGGTCAAGGTTAGGTCTGGGATTTGCCCTCATCAGGGTCATACTTCCGCAGTTTTAACATACATGTTGACCTGATCGAGGGTTTTTTCTGCTTTGGATCACGTAGTAAAGTGGTGCCACACTGAAACAGTCCATTAAACCTGGTTTGAATCAATATTTTAGAGGATAACGCATGTTAGGTCTAGGTTTGCCCTGGGACTTTCACTCATCAGACTCATACTTTCGCATTCTTCACATACTTGTTGACCGGATCCTGGGTTTTTTCAGGTTTGGTTCACGTAGTAGTGTGGTACCATACTGAAACATTCAATTAAACCTGGTCTTGATAAATATTTTAGAGGATAACGCATGTTAGGTTTGGGTTAGGTCTAGGATTTGCCCTCATCAGGCTCATACTTTCGCATATTTCTCATACTTCATGGCTAGATCCTGGGCTGTTTCTGGATTGTATCACGTAGTAATGTGGTACCACGCCGAAACAGTCAATTAAAACTGGTTTCGATCAATATTTTAGAGGATAACGCAAGTTAGGTCTGGGATAGGTCTGGGATTCGCCCTCATCAGGCTCATACTTTCGCGTTTTTCACATACTTGTTGAACTGATCCTGGGTTTTTTCTGGTTTGGAACACGTAGCAATGTGGTACCACACTGAAACAGTCGATTAAACCTGGTTTCGATCAATATTTTAGAGGATAACGCAAGTTTGGTCTGGGATAGGACTGGGATTTGCCCTCATCAGGCTCATACTTTCGCGTTTTTCACATACTTGTTGAACAGATTCCGGGTTTTTTCTGGTTTGGATCACGTAGTAATGTGGGACCACACTGAAACAGTCCATTAAACCTGGTTTGGATCAATATTTTAGAGGATAACGCATGTTAGGTCTAGGTTAGGTCTGGGATTTTCACTCATCAGACTCATACTTTCGCATTCTTCACATACTTGTTGAACAGATCCTGGGTTTTTTATGGTTTGGTTCACGTAGTAATGTGGTACCACACTGAAACATTCAATTAAACCTAGTCTTGATAAATATTTTAGAGGATAACGCATGTTAGGTCTGGGTTACGACTAGGATTTGCCCCCATCAGGCTCATACTTTCGCATATTTCTCATACTTCATGGCTGGATCCTGGGCTATTTCTGGTTTGGATCATGTAGTAATGTGGTACCACACTGAAACAGTCAATTAAACCTGGTTTTGATCAATATTTTAGAGAATAATTCATGTCAGGTCTAGGTTAGGTCTGGGATTTGCTCTCATCAGGCTCATTCTTTCGCATATTTCTCATACTTGATGGCTAGATCCTGGGCTTTTTCCGGTTTGCATCACGTAGTAATGAAGTACAACACTGAAACAGTTAACTCAACCTGGTTTCCATCAATATTTTAGAGGACAACGCAAGTTAGGTCTAGGTTAGGCCTGGGATTTGTCCTCATCAGGGTCATACTTTCGCAGTTTTAACATACATGTTGACGTGATCGAGGGTTTTTTCTGCTTTGGATCACGTAGTAAAGTGGTACCACACTGAAACAGTCCATTAAACCTGGTTTGGATCAATATTTTAGAGGATAACGCATGTTAGGTCTAGGTTAGCCCTGGGATTTTCACTCATCAGACTCATACTTTCGCATTCTTCACATACTTGTTGAACGGATCCTGGGTTTTTTCTGGTTTGGTTCACGTAGTAATGTGGTACCACACTGGAACATTCAATTAAACCTGGTCTTGATAAATATTTTAGAGGATAACGCATGTTAGGTTTGGGTTAGGTCTAGGATTTGCCCTCATCAGGCTGATACTTTCGCATATTTCTCATACTTCATGGCTAGATCCTGGGCTGTTTCTGGATTGTATCACGTAGTAATGTGGTACCACGCTGAAACAGTCAATTAAGCCTGATTTCGATGAATATTTTAGAGGATAACGCAAGTTAGGTCTGGGATAGGTCTGGGATTCGCCCACATCAGGCTCATACCTTCGCATATTTCTCATACTTGATGGCTAGATCCTGGCCTTTTTCTGGATTGCATCACGTAGTAATGAAGTACAACACTGAAGCAGTCAATTAAACCTGGTTTCCATCAATATCTTAGAGGACAACGCAAGTTAGGTCTGGGATAAGTCTGGGATTTGCCCTCATCAGGCTCATACTTTCGCGTTTTTCACATACTTGTTGAACAGATCCAGTGTTTTTTCTGGTTTGGATCACGTAGTAGTGTGGTACCACACTTAAACAGTCCATTAAACCTTGTTTGGATCAATATTTTAGAGGATAACGCATGTTAGGTCTGGGATAGGTCTGGGATTTGCCCTCATCAGACTCATACTTTCGCACACTTCACATACTCGTTGAACAGATCCTGGGTTATTTTCTGGTTTGGATCACATAGTAATGTGGTACCACACTGAAACAGTCGATGAAACCTGGTTTCGATCAATATTTTAGAGGATAACGCAAGTTAAGTCTGGGATTGGTCTGGGATTTGACCTCATCAGACTCATACTTTCGCACTCTTCACATACTCGTTGAACAGACCCTGGGATATTTTCTGGTTTGGACCACATAGTAATGTGGTACCACACTGAAACAGTCGATTAAACCAGGTTTCGATCAATATTTTTGAGGATAACGCATGGTAGGTCTAGGTTAGGCCTGGGATTTTCACTCATCAGGCTCATACTTTCGCGTTTTTCGCATACTTGTTGAACAGATCCTGTGTTTTTTCTGGTTTGTATCACGTAGTAGTGTGGTACCACACTGAAACTGTCCATTAAACCTGGTCTGCATCAATATTTTAGAGGATAACGCATGTTAGGTCTAGGTTAGCCCTGGGATTTTCACTCATCAGACTCATACTCTCGCATTCTTCACATACTTGTTGAACTGATCCTAGGAGTTTTCTGGTTTGGATCTCGTAGTAATGTGGTACCACACTGTAACAGTCGATTAAACCTGGTTTCGATCAATATTTTAGAGGATAACGCAAGTTAGGTCTGGGATAGGTCTGGGATTTGACCTCATCAGACTCATACTTTCGCACACTTCACATACTCGTTGAACAGATCCTGGGTTATTTTCTGGTTTGGATCACATAGTAATGTGGTACCACACTGAAACAGTCGATTAAACCAGGTTTCGATCAATATTTTAGAGTATAACTCATGTTAGGTCTAGGTTAGGCCTGGGATTTTCATTTATCAGACTCATACTTTCGCATTCTTCACATACTTGTTGAACGGATTCTGGGTTTTTTCTGGTTTGGATCACGCAGTAATGTGGGACCACACTGAAATAGTCAATTAAACCTGGTCTGGATAAATATTTTAGAGGATAACGCATCTTAGGTCTGGGTTAGGTCTAAGATTTGCCCTCATCAGGCTCACAGTTTCGCGTTTTTCACATACTTGTTGAACAGATCCTGGGTTCTTTCTGGTTTGGATCACGAAGTAGTGTGGTACCACACTGAAACAGTCCATTAAACCTGGTTTCGCTCAATATTTTAGAGGATAACGCATGTTATGTCTAGGTTAGGTCTGGGATTTGCTCTCATCAGGCTCATTCTTTCGCATATTTCTCATACTTGATGGCTAAATCCTGGGATTTTTCTGGTTTGCATCACGTAGTAATGTAGTACCACACTGAAACAGTCAATGAATCCTGGTTTCCATCAATATTTTAGAGGACAACGCAAGCTAGGTCTAGGTAAGGCCTGAGATTTTCACTGATCAGACTCATACTTTCGCATCCTTCACATACTTGTTGAACGGATGCTGGGTTTTTTCTGGTTTGGATCACGTAGTAATGTGGTACCACACTGAAACGGTCAACTAAACCTGGTTTCGATCAATATTTTAGAGGATAACGCATGTTAGGTCTGGGATAGGTCTGGGATTTGCCCTCATCAGACTCATACTTTCGCACACTTCACATACTCGTTGAACAGATCCTGGGTTATTTTCTGGTTTGGATCACATAGTAATGTGGTACCACACTGAAACAGTCGATGAAACCTGGTTTCGATCAATATTTTAGAGGATAACGCAAGTTAAGTCTGGGATTGGTCTGGGATTTGACCTCATCAGACTCATACTTTCGCACTCTTCACATACTCGTTGAACAGACCCTGGGATATTTTCTGGTTTGGACCACATAGTAATGTGGTACCACACTGAAACAGTCGATTAAACCAGGTTTCGATCAATATTTTTGAGGATAACGCATGGTAGGTCTAGGTTAGGCCTGGGATTTTCACTCATCAGGCTCATACTTTCGCGTTTTTCGCATACTTGTTGAACAGATCCTGTGTTTTTTCTGGTTTGTATCACGTAGTAGTGTGGTACCACACTGAAACTGTCCATTAAACCTGGTCTGCATCAATATTTTAGAGGATAACGCATGTTAGGTCTAGGTTAGCCCTGGGATTTTCACTCATCAGACTCATACTCTCGCATTCTTCACATACTTGTTGAACTGATCCTAGGAGTTTTCTGGTTTGGATCTCGTAGTAATGTGGTACCACACTGTAACAGTCGATTAAACCTGGTTTCGATCAATATTTTAGAGGATAACGCAAGTTAGGTCTGGGATAGGTCTGGGATTTGACCTCATCAGACTCATACTTTCGCACACTTCACATACTCGTTGAACAGATCCTGGGTTATTTTCTGGTTTGGATCACATAGTAATGTGGTACCACACTGAAACAGTCGATTAAACCAGGTTTCGATCAATATTTTAGAGTATAACTCATGTTAGGTCTAGGTTAGGCCTGGGATTTTCATTTATCAGACTCATACTTTCGCATTCTTCACATACTTGTTGAACGGATTCTGGGTTTTTTCTGGTTTGGATCACGTAGTAATGTGGGACCACACTGAAACAGTCAATTAAACCTGGTCTGGATAAATATTTTAGAGGATAACGCATCTTAGGTCTGGGTTAGGTCTAAGATTTGCCCTCATCAGGCTCACAGTTTCGCGTTTTTCACATACTTGTTGAACAGATCCTGGGTTTTTTCAGGTTTGGATCACGTAGTAGTGTGGTACCACACTGAAACAGTCCATTAAACCTGGTTTCGATCAATATTTTAGAGGATAACGCAAGTTAGGTCTGGGATAGGTCTGGGATTTGCCCTCATCAGGCTCATACTTTCGCGTTTTTCACATACTTGTTGAACAGATCATGGGTTTTTTCTGGTTTGGGTCACGTAGTACTGTGATACCACACTGAAACAGTCGATTAAACCTGGTTTCGATCAATATTTTAGAGGATAACGCATGTTAGGTCTAGGTTAGCCCTGGGATTTTCACTCATCAGACTCATACTTTCGCATTCTTCACATACTTGTTGAACTGATCCTGGGTTTTTTCTGGTTTGGATCACGTAGTAATGTGTTACCACACTGAAACGGTCGATTAAGCCTGGTTTCGATCAATATTTTAGAGGATAACGCATGTTAGCTCTAGGTTAGCCCTGGGATTTTCACTCATCAGACTCATACTATCGCATTCTTCACATACTTGTTGAACTGATCCTGGGTTTTTTCTGGTTTGGATCACGTAGTAATGCGGTACCACACTGAAACAGTCAATTAAACCTCGTTTCGATCAATATTTTAGAGAATAATTCATGTTAGGTCTACGTTAGGTCTGGGATTTGCTCTCATCAGGCTCATACTTTCGCACACTTCACATACTCGTTTGACAGATCCTGGGTTATTTTCTCGTTTGGATCGCATAGTAATATGGTACCACACTGAAACAGTCGATCAAACCAGGTTTCGATCAATATTTTTGAGGATAACGCATGTTAGGTCTAGGTTAGGCCTAGGATTTTCACTCGTCAGACTCATACTTTCGCATTCTTCATATACTTGTTGAACGGATCCTGGGTTTTTTCTGGTTCGGATCACGTAGTAGTGTGGTACCACACTGAAACAGTCCATTAAACCTGGTTTGGATCAATATTTTACAGGATAACGCATGTTAGGTCTAGGTTAGGCCTAGGATTTTCACTCGTCAGACTCATACTTTCGCATTCTTCATATACTTGTTGAACGGATCCTGGGTTTTTTCTGGTTTGGATCACGTAGTAATGTGGGACCACACTGAAACAGTCCATTAAACCTGGTTTGGATCAATATTTTAGAGGATAACGCATGTTAGGTCTAGGTTAGGTCGGGGATTTTCACTCATCAGACTCATACTTTCGCATTCTTCACATACTTGTTGAACGGATCCTGGGTTTTTTCTGGTTTGGATCACGTATTAATGTGGTACCACACTGAAACAGTGGATTAAACCTGGATTCGATCAATATTTTAGAGGATAACGCAACATAAGTCTGGGATAGGTCTGGGATATGACCTCATCACACTCATACTTTCGCGTTTTACACATACTCGTTGAACAGATCCTGGGTTTTTTCTGGTCTGGATGACGTAGTAATGTGGTACCACACTGAAACGGTCGATTAAACCCGGTTTCGATTAATATTTTTGAGGATAACGGATGTTAGGTCTGGGTTAGACCAGGGATTTTCACTCATCAGATTCATACTTTCGCATTGTTCACATTCTTGTTGAACTGATCCTGGGTTTTTTCTGGTTTGGATAACGTAGTAATGTGGTACCACACTGAAACAGTCAATTAAACCTGGTTTCGATCAATATTTTAGAGAATAATTCATGTTAGGTCTAGGTTAGGTCTGGGATTTGCTCTCATCAGGCTCATACTTTCGCACACTTCACATACTCGTTTGACAGATCCTGGGTTATTTTCTGGTTTGGATCGCATAGTAATGTGGTACCACACTGAAACAGTCGATTAAACCAGGTTTCGATCAATATTTTTGAGGATAACGCATGTTAGGACTGGGTTAGGTCTAGGATTTGCCCTCATCAGGCTCATTCTTTCGCATATTTCTCAAACTTGATGGCTAGATCCCGGGCTTTTTCTGGATTGCATCACGTAGTAATGAAGTACAACACTGAAACAGTCAATTAAACCTGGTTTCCATCAATATCTTAGAGGACAACGCAAGTTAGGTCTGGGATAGGTCTTGGACTTGCCCTCATCAGGCTCATACTTTCGCGTTTTTCACATACTTGTTGAACAGATCCTGGGTTTTTTCAGGTTTGGATCACGTAGTAGTGTGGTACCACACTGAAACAGTCCATTAAACCTGGTTTGGATCAATATTTTAGAGGATAACGCATGTTAGGTCTGGGATAGGTCTGGGATTTGCCCTCATCAGACTCATACTTTTGCACTCTTCACATACTCGTTGAACAGACCCTGGGTTATTTTCTGGTTTGGACCACATAGTAATGTGGTACCACACTGAAACAGTCGATTAAACCAGGTTTCGATCAATATTTTAGAGGATATCGCAAGTTAGGTTTGGGATAGGTCTGGGATTTTCACTCATCAGACTCATACTTTCGCATTCTTCACATACTTGTTGAACGGATCCTGTGTTTTTTCTGGTTTGGATCACGTAGTTATGTGGGTCCACACTGAAACAATCAATTAAACCTGGTCCTGATAAATATTTTAGAGGATAACGCGTGTTAGGTCTGGGATAGGTCTGGGATTTGCCCTCATCAGACTCATACTTTCGCACACTTCACATACTCGTTGAATAGATCCTGGGTTATTTTCTGGTTTGGATCACATAGTAATGTGGTACCACACTGAAACAGTCGATTAAACCAGGTTTCGATCAATATTTTTGAGGATAACGCATGTTAGGTCTAGGTTAGGCCTGGGATTTTCACTCATCAGACTCATACTTTCGCATTCTTCACATACTTGTTGAACGGATCCTGGGTTTCTTCTGGTTTGGTTCACGTAGTAGTGTGGTACCACACTGAAACAGTCTATTAAACCTGCTTGCGATCAATATTTTAGAGGATAACGCATGTTAGGACTGGGTTAGGTCTAGGATTTGCCCTCATCAGGCTCATTCTTTCGCATATTCCTCAAACTTGATGGCTAGATCCCGGGCTTTTTCTGGATTGCATCACGTAGTAATGAAGTACAACACTGAAACAGTCAATTAAACCTGGTTTCCATCTATATCTTAGAGGACAACGCAAGTTAGGTCTGGGATAGGTCTTGGACTTGCCCTCATCAGGCTCATACTTTCGCGTTTTTCACATACTTGTTGAACAGATCCTGGGTTTTTTCAGGTTTGGATCACGTAGTAGTGTGGTACCACACTGAAACAGTCCATTAAACCTGGTTTGGATCAATATTTTAGAGGATAACGCATGTTAGGTCTGGGATAGGTCTGGGATTTGCCCTCATCAGACTCATACTTTTGCACTCTTCACATACTCGTTGAACAGACCCTGGGTTATTTTCTGGTTTGGACCACATAGTAATGTGGTACCACACTGAAACAGTCGATTAAACCAGGTTTCGATCAATATTTTAGAGGATATCGCAAGTTAGGTCTGGGATAGGTCTGGGATTTTCACTCATCAGACTCATACTTTCGCATTCTTCACATACTTGTTGAACGGATCCTGTGTTTTTTCTGGTTTGGATCACGTAGTTATGTGGGTCCACACTGAAACAATCAATTAAACCTGGTCCTGATAAATATTTTAGAGGATAACGCGTGTTAGGTCTGGGATAGGTCTGGGATTTGCCCTCATCAGACTCATACTTTCGCACACTTCACATACTCGTTGAATAGATCCTGGGTTATTTTCTGGTTTGGATCACATAGTAATGTGGTACCACACTGAAACAGTCGATTAAACCAGGTTTCGATCAATATTTTTGAGGATAACGCATGTTAGGTCTAGGTTAGGCCTGGGATTTGCCCTGATCAGGGTCATACTTTCGCAGTTTTAACATACATGTTGACCTGATCGAGGGTTTTTTCTGCTTTGGATCACGTAGTAAAGTGGTACCACACTGAAACAGTCCATTAAACCTGGTTTGGATCAATTGTTTAGAGGATAACGCATGTTAGGTCTAGGTTAGGTCTGGGATTTGCCCTCATCAGACTCATACTTTCGCACACTTCACATACTCGTTGAACAGATCCTGGGTTATTTTCTGGTTTGGATCACATAGTAATGTGGTACCACACTGAAACAGTCGATTAAACCTAGTTTCGATCAATATCTTAGAGGATAACGCAAGTTAAGTCTGGGATTGGTCTGGGATTTGACCTCATCAGACTCATACTTTCGCACACTTCACATACTCGTTGAACGGATCCTGGGTTTTTTCTGGTTTGGATCACGTAGTAATGTGGTACCACACTGAAACAGTCGATTAAACCTGGTTATGATCAATATTTTAGAGGATAACGCATAGTTAGGTTTGGGATAGGCCTGGGATTTGACCTCATCAGACTCATACTTTCGCACACTTCACATACTCGTTGAACAGATCCTGGATTATTTTCTGGTTTGGATCACATAGTAATGTGGTACCACACTGAAACAGTCGATTAAACCTGGTTTCGATCAATATTATTGAGGATAACGCATGTTAGGTCTAGGTCAGGTCTAGGATTTGCCCTCATCAGGCTCATACTTTCTCATATTTCTCATACTTCATGGCTGGATCCTGGGCTATTTCTGGATTGGATCACGTAGTAATGTGGTACCACACTGAAACAGTCAATTAAACCTGGTTTCGATTAATATTTTAGAGAATAATTCATGTTAGGTCTGGGTTAGGTCTGGAATTTGCTCTCATCAGGCTCATTCTTTCGCATATTTCTCATACATGTTGAACAGATACTGGGTTTTTTCTGGTTTGGATCACGTAGTAATGTGGTACTACACTGAAACAGTCAATTAAACCTGGTTTTGCTCAATATTTTAGAAGATAACGCATGTTAGGCCTAGGTTAGGCCTGGGATTTGCCCTCATCAGGGTCATACTTTCGCAGTTTTAACATACATGTTGACGTGATCGAGGGTTTTTTCTGCTTTGGATCACGTAGTAAAGTGGTACCACATTGAAACAGTCCGTTAAACCTTGTTTGGATCAATATTTTTGAGGATAACGCATGTTAGGTCTAGGTTAGGCCTGGGATTTTCACTCATCAGACTCATACCTTCGCATTCTTCACATACTTGTTGAACGGATCCTGGGTTTTTCTGGTTTGGATCACGTAGTAATGTGGGGCCACACTGAAACAATCAATTAAACCTGGTCTTGATAAATATTTTAGAGGACAACGTATGTTAGGTCTGGGTTAGGTCTAGGATTTGCCCTCATCAGGCTCATACTTTCGCATATTTCTCATACTTCATGGCTAGATCCTGGGCTATTTCTGGATTGGATCACGTAGTAATGTGGTACCACACTGAAACAGTCAATTAAACCTGGTTTCGCTCAATATTTTTGAAGATAACGCATGTTAGGCCTAGGTTAGGCCTGGGATTTGCCCTCATCAGGGTCATACTTTCGCAGTTTTAACATGCATGTTGGCCTGATCGAGTGTTTTTTCTGCTTTGGATCACGTAGTAAAGTGGTACCACAACTAAAACAGTCAATTAAACCTGGTTTCGATCACTATTTTAGAGGATAACGCAAGTTAGGTCTGGGATAGGTCTGGGATTAGCCCTCATCAGGGTCATACTTTCGCAGTTTTAACATGCATGGTGACCTGATCGAGGGTTTTTTCAGCTTTGGATCACGTAGTAAAGTGGTACCACAACTAAAACAGTCAATTAAACCTGGTTTCGATCAATATTTTAGAGAATAATTCATGTTAGGCCTAGGTTAGGTCTGGGATTAGCCCTCATCAGACTCATACTTTCGCACACTTCACATACTCGTTGACAAGATCCTGGGTTTTTTTCTTGTTTGGATCACGTAGTAATGTGGTACCACACTGAAACAGCAGATTAAACCTGGTTTCGATTAATATTTTAGAGGATAACGCATGTTAGGTCTGGGATAGGTCTGGGATTCGCCCTCATCAGGCTCATACTTTCGCATATTTCTCATACTTGATGGCTAGATCCTGGGCTTTTTCTGGATTGCATCATGTAGTAATGTGGGACCACACTGAAACAATCAATTAAACCTGGTCATGATCAATATTTTAGAGAATAATTCATGTTATGTCTAGGTTAGGACTGGGATTTGCTCTCATCAGGCTCATTCTTTCGCATATTTCTCATACTTGATGGCTAGATCCTGGGCTTTTTCTGGATTGCATCACGTAGTAATGAAGTACAACACTGAAACAGTCAATTAAACCTGGTTTCCATCAATATTTTAGAGGACAACGCATGTTAGGTCTAGGTTAGGCCTGGGATTTGCCCTCATCAGGGTCATACTTCCGCAGTTTTAACATACATGTTGACCAGATCGAGGGTTTTTTCTGCTTTGGATCACGTAGTAAAGTGGTGCCACACTGAAACAGTCCATTAAACCTGGTTTGGATCAATATTTTAGAGTATAACGCATGTTAGGTCTAGGTTTGCCCTGGGACTTTCACTCATCAGACTCATACTTTCGCATTCTTCACATACTTGTTGACCGGATCCTGGCTTTTTCAGGTTTGGTTCACGTAGTAATGTGGTACCATACTGAAACATTCAATTAAACCTGGTCTTAATAAATATTTTAGAGGATAACGCATGTTAGGTTTGGGTTAGGTCTAGGATTTGCCCTCATCAGGCTCATACTTTCGCATATTTCTCATACTTCATGGCTAGATCCTGGGCTGTTTCTGGATTGTATCACGTAGTAATGTGGTACCACGCCGAAACAGTCAATTAAAACTGGTTTCGATCAATATTTTAGAGGATAACGCAAGTTAGGTCTGGGATAGGTCTGGGATTCGCCCTCATCAGGCTCATACTTTCGCGTTTTTCACATACTTGTTGAACTGATCCTGGGTTTTTTCTGGTTTGGATCACGTAGCAATGTGGTACCACACTGAAACAGTCGATTAAACCTGGTTTCGATCAATATTTTAGAGGATAACGCAAGTTTGGTCTGGGATAGGTCTGGGATTTGCCCTCATCAGGCTCATACTTTCGCGTTTTTCACATACTTGTTGAACAGATCCCGGGTTTTTTCTGGTTTGGATCACGTAGTAATGTGGGACCACACTGAAACAGTCCATTAAACCTGGTTTGGATCAATATTTTAGAGGATAACGCATGTTTGGTCTAGGTTAGGTCTGGGATTTTCACTCATCAGACTCATACTTTCGCATATTTCTCATACTTCATGGCTGGATCCTGGGCTATTTCTGGTTTGGATCACGTAGTAATGTGGGACCACACTGAAACAGTCCATTAAACCTGGTTTGGATCAATATTTTAGAGGATAACGCATGTTAGGTCTGGGTTACGACTAGGATTTGCCCCCATCAGGCTCATACTTTCGCATATTTCTCATACTTCATGGCTGGATCCTGGGCTATTTCTGGTTTGGATCACGTAGTAATGTGGTACCACACTGAAACAGTCAATTAAACCTGGTTTTGATCAATATTTTAGAGAATAACTCATGTCAGGTCTAGGTTAGGTCTGGGATTTGCTCTCATCAGGCTCATTCTTTCGCATATTTCTCATACTTGATGGCTAGATCCTGGGCTTTTTCCGGTTTGCATCACGTAGTAATGAAGTACAACACTGAAACAGTTAACTCAACCTGGTTTCCATCAATATTTTAGAGGACAACGCATGTTAGGTCTAGGTTAGGCCTGGGATTTGTCCTCATCAGGGTCATACTTTCGCAGTTTTAACATACATGTTGACGTGATCGAGGGTTTTTTCTGCTTTGGATCACGTAGTAAAGTGGTACCACACTGAAACAGTCCATTAATCCTGGTTTGGATCAATATTTTAGAGGATAACGCATGTTAGGTCTAGGTTAGCCCTGGGATTTTCACTCATCAGACTCATACTTTCGCATTCTTCACATACTTGTTGAACGGATCCTGGGTTTTTTCTGGTTTGGTTCACGTAGTAATGTGGTACCACACTGGAACATTCAATTAAACCTGGTCTTGATAAATATTTTAGAGGATAACGCATGTTAGGTTTGGGTTAGGGCTAGGATTTGCCCTCATCAGGCTGATACTTTCGCATATTTCTCATACTTCATGGCTAGATCCTGGGCTGTTTCTGGATTGTATCACGTAGTAATGTGGTACCACGCTGAAACAGTCAATTAAGCCTGATTTCGATGAATATTTTAGAGGATAACGCAAGTTAGGTCTGGGATAGGTCTGGGATTCGCCCTCATCAGGCTCATACCTTCGCATATTTCTCATACTTGATGGCTAGATCCTGGGCTTTTTCTGGATTGCATCACGTAGTAATGAAGTACAACACTGAAGCAGTCAATTAAACCTGGTTTCCATCAATATCTTAGAGGACAACGAAAGTTAGGTCTGGGATAAGTCTGGGATTTGCCCTCATCAGGCTCATACTTTCGCGTTTTTCACATACTTGTTGAACAGATCCTGTGTTTTTTCTGGTTTGGATCACGTAGTAGTGTGGTACCACACTGAAACAGTCCATTAAACCTTGTTTGGATCAATATTTTAGAGGATAACGCATGTCAGGTCTGGGATAGGTCTGGGATTTGCCCTCATCAGACTCATACTTTCGCACACTTCACATACTCGTTGAACAGATCCTGGGTTATTTTCTGGTTTGGATCACATAGTAATGTGGTACCACACTGAAACAGTCGATTAAACCAGGTTTCGATCAATATTTTTGACGATAACGCATGTTAGGTCTAGGTTAGGCCTGGGATTTTCACTCATCAGACTCATACTTTCGTATTCTTCACATACTTGTTGAACGGAGCCTGGGTTTTTTCTGGTTTGGATTACGTAGTAATGAGGGACCACACTGAAACAATCAAATAAACCTGGTCTTGATAAATATTTTAGAGGATAAAGCATGTTAGGTCTGCGTTAGGTCTAGGATTTGCCCTCGTCAGGCTCATACTTTCGCAGTTTTAACATACATGTTGACGTGATCGAGGGTTTTCTCTGCTTTGGATCACGTAGTACAGTGGTACCACACTGAAACAGTCCATTAAACTTGGTTTGGATCAATATTTTAGAGGATAACGCATGTTAGGTCTAGGTTAGCCCTGGGATTTTCACTCATCAGACTCATACTTTCACATTCTTCACATACATGTTGAACGGATCCTGGATTTTTTCTGGTTTGGTTCACGAAGTAATGTGGTACCACACTGGAACGTTCAATTAAACCTGGTATTGATAAATAATTTAGAGGATAACGCATGTTAGGTTTGGGTTAGGTCTAGGATTTGCCCTTATCAGGCTCATACTTTCGCATATTTCTCATACTTCATGGCTAGATCCTGGGCTGTTTCTGGATTGTATCACGTAGTAATGTGGTACCACGCTGAAACAGTCAATTAAACCTGGTTTCGTTCAATATTTTAGAGGATAACGCAAGTTAGGTCTGGGATAGGTCTGGGATTTGCCCTCATCAGGCTCATACTTTCGCGTTTTTCACATACTTGTTGAACAGATCCTGGGTTTTTTCCGGTTTGAGTCACGTAGTAGTGTGGTACCACACTGAAACAGTCGATTAAACCTGGTTTCGATCAATATTTTTGAGGATAACGCATGTTAGGTCTGGGTTAGCCCTGGGATTTTCACTCATCAGACTCATACTTTCGCATTCTTCACATACTTGTTGAACGGATCCTGGGTTTTTTCTGGTTTGGATCACGTAGTAATGTGGGAACACACTGAAACAGTCAATTAAACCTGGATTCGATCAATATTTTAGAGAATAATTCATGTTTGGTCTAGGTTAGGCCTGGGATTTTCACTCATCAGACTCACTCTTTCGCATTCTTCACATACTTGTTGACCGGATCCTGGGTTTTTTCCGGTTTGGGTCAAGTAGTAGTGTGGTGCCACACTGAAACAGTCAATTCAACCTGGTATCGATCAATATTTTAGAGGACAACGCATGTTAGGTTTAGGTTAGGCCTGGGATTTGCCCTCATCAGGGTCATACTTTCGCAGTTTTAACATACATGTTGACGTGATCGAGGGTTTTTTCTGCTTTGGATCAGGTAGTAAAGTGGTACCACACTGAAACAGTCCATTAAACCTGGTTTGGATCCACATTTTAGAGGATAACGCATGTTAGGTCTAGGTTAGCCCTGGGATCTTCACTCATCAGACTCATACTTTCGCATTCTTCACATACTTGTTGAACGGATCCTGGGTTTTTTCTGGTTTGGATCACGTAGTAATGTGGGACCACACTGAAACAGTCGATTAAACCTGGTTTCGATCAATATTTTAGAGGATAACGCAAGTTTGGTCTGGGATAGGTCTGGGATTTGCCCTCATCAGGCTCATACTTTCGCGTTTTTCACATACTTGTTGAACAGATCCTGGGTGTTTTCTGGTTTGGATCACGTAGTAATGTGGTACCACACTGAAACAGTCGATTAAACCTCGTTTCGATCAATATTTTAGAGGATAACGCTAGTTTGGTCTGGGATAGGTCTGGGATTTGCCCTCATCAGGCTCATACTTTTGCGTTTTTCACATACTCGTTGACAAGATCCTGGCTTTTTTCTGGTTTGGATCACGTAGTAATGTGGTACCACACTGAAACAGTCGATTAAACCTGGTTTCGATTAATATTTTTGAGGATAACACATGTTAGGTCTGGGATAGGTCTGGGATTTGCCCTCATCAGGCTCATACTTTCGCATATTTCTCATGCTTGATGTCTAGATCCTGGGATTTTTCTGGATTGCATCACGTAGTAATGAAGTACAACACTGAAGCAGTCAATTAAACCTGGTTTCGATTAATATTTTTGAGGATAACACATGTTAGGTCTGGGATAGGTCTGGGATTTGCCCTCATCAGGCTCATACTTTCGCAGTTTTAACATGCATGTTGACCTGATCGAGGGTTTTTTCTGCTTTGGATCACGTAGTAATTTGGTACCACACTAAAACAGTCAATTAAACCTGGTTTCGATCAATATTTTAGAGGATAACGAAAGTTATGTCTAGTTTAGGCCTGGGATTTGCCCCCATCAGACTCATACTTTCGCATACTTCACATACTTGTTAAACAGATCCTGGGTTTTTTTCTGGTTTGGATCACGTAGTAATTTGGTACCACACTAAAACAGTCAATTAAACCTGGTTTCGATCAATATTTTAGAGGATAACGAAAGTTATGTCTAGTTTAGGCCTGGGATTTGCCCTCATCAGACTCATTCTTTCGCATTCTTCACATACCTGTTGAACGGATCCTGGGTTTTTTCTGCTTTGGATCTCGTAGTAAAGTGGTACCACACTGAATCATTCAAATAAACCTGGTCTTGATAAATATTTTAGAGGATAACGCATGTTAGGTTTGGGTTAGGTCTAGGATTTGCCCTCATCAGGCTCATACTTTCGCATATTTCTTATACTTCATGGATAGATCCTGGGCTATTTTCTGGTTTGGATCACATAGTAATGTGGTACCACACTGAAACAGTGGATTAAACCAGGTTTCGATCAATATTTTTGAGGATAATTCATGTTAGGTCTAGGTTAGGTCTGGGATTTGCTCTCATCAGGCTCATTCTTTCGCATATTTCTCATGCTTGATGTCTAGATCCTGGGATTTTTCTGGATTGCATCACGTAGTAATGAAGTACAACACTGAAGCATTCAATTAAACCTGGTTTCGATTAATATTTTTGAGGATAACACATGTTAGGTCTGGGATAGGTCTGGGATTTGCCCTCATCAGGCTCATACTTTCGCAGTTTTAACATGCATGTTGACCTGATCGAGGGTTTTTTCTGCTTTGGATCACGTAGTAAAGTGGTACCACACTAAAACATTCAATTAAACCTGGTTTCGATCAATATTTTAGAGGATAACGCAAGTTAGGTCTGGGATAGGTCTGGGATTTGCCCCCATCAGACTCATACTTTCGCATACTTCACATACTTGTTAAACAGATCCTGGGTTTTTTTCTGGTTTGGATCACGTAGTAATTTGGTACCACACTAAAACAGTCAATTAAACCTGGTTTCGATCAATATTTTAGAGGATAACGAAAGTTATGTCTAGTTTAGGCCTGGGATTTGCCCTCATCAGACTCATACTTTCGCATACTTCACATACTTGTTGAACAGATCCTGAGTTTTTTTCTGGTTTGGATCACGTAGTAATGTGGTACCACACTGAAACAGTCGATTAAACCTGGTTTCGATCAATATTTTTGAGGATAACGCATGTTAGGTCTAGGTTAGGCCGAGGATTTTCACTCATCAGACTCATACTTTCGTATTCTTCACATACTTGTTGAACGGATCCTGGGTTTTTACTGGTTTGGATCACGTAGTAATGTGGTACCACACTGAAACAGTCAATTAAACCTGGTTTCGATCAATACTTTAGAGAATAATTCATGTTAGGTCTAGGTTAGGTCTGGGATTTGCTCTCATCAGGCTCATTCTTTCGCATATTTCTCATGCTTGATGTCTAGATCCTGGGATTTTTCTGGATTGCATCACGTAGTAATGAAGTACAACACTGAAGCAGTCAATTAAACCTGGTTTCCATCAATATTTTACAGGACAACGCATGTTAGGTCTAGGTTAGGCCTGGGATTTGCCCTCATCAGGGTCATACTTTCGCAGTTTTAACA
Source organism: Colletes latitarsis (assembly GCF_051014445.1). Classification (NCBI taxonomy): domain Eukaryota; kingdom Metazoa; phylum Arthropoda; class Insecta; order Hymenoptera; family Colletidae; genus Colletes; species Colletes latitarsis. The sequence goes on from NC_135142.1 coordinate 1,665,651, forward strand.
TACATGTTGACCTGATCGAGGGTTTTGTCCGCTTTGGATCACGTAGTAAAGTGGTACCACACTGAAGCAGTCCATTAAACCCGGTTTGGATCAATATTTTAGAGGATAACGCATGTTAGGTTTGGCTTAGGTCTAGGATTTGCCCACATCAGGCTCATACTTTCGCATATTTCTCATACTTCATGGGTAGATCCTGGGCTGTTTCTGGATTGTATCACGTAGTAATGTGGTACCACACTGAAACAGTCAATTAAACCTGGTTTGGATCAATATTTTAGAGAATAATTCATGTTAGGTCTGGGTTAGGTCTGGGATTTGCTCTCATCAGGCTCATACTTTCGCATATTTCTCATACTTGATGGCTAGATCCTGGGCTTTTTCTGGATTGCATCACGTAGTAATGTGGTACCACACTGAAACGGACAATTAAACCTGGTTTGGATCAATATTTTAGAGGATAATGCATGTTAGGTCTAGGTTAGCCCTGAGATTTTCACTCATCAGACTCATACTTTCGCATTCTTCAGATACTTGTTGAATGGATCCTGTGTTTTTTCTGGTATGGTTCACGTAGTAATGTGGTACCACACTGAAACAGTCGATTAAACCAGGTTTCGATCAATATTCTTGAGGATAACGCATGTTAGGTCTAGGTATGTCCTGGGATTTTCACTCATCACTCTCATTCTTTCGCATTCTTCACATACCTGTTGAACGGATCCTGGGTTTTTTCTGCTTTGGATCTCGTAGTAAAGTGGTACCACACTGAAACAATCAATTAAACCTGGTCTTGATAAATATTTTAGAGGATAACGCATGTTAGGTCTGGGTTAGGTCTAGGATTTGCCCTCATCAGGCTCATACTTTCGCATATTTCTCATACTTCATGGCTAGATCCTGGGCTTTTTCTGGATTGCATCACGTAGTAATGAAGTACAACACTGAAACAGTCAATTAAACCTGGTTTTGATAAATATTTCAGAGAATAACTCATGTTAGGCCTAGGTTAGGCCTGGGATTTGCCCTCATCAGGGTCATACTTTCGCAGTTCTAACATACGTGTTGACCTGATCGAGGGTTTTTTCTGCTTTGGATCACGTAGTAAAGTGGTACCACACTGAAACAGTACACTAAACCTGGTTTGGATCAATATTTTAGAGGATAATGCATGTTAGGTCTAGGTTAGGCCTGGGATTTTCACTCATCAGATTCATTCTTTCGCATTCTTCACATACTTGTTGAACGGATCCTGGGGTTTTTCTGGTTTGGATCACGTAGTAATGTGGTACCATACTGAAACATTCAGTTAAACCTGGTCTTGATAAATATTTTTGAGGATAACGCATGTTAGGTCTGGGTTAGGCCTGGGATTTGCAATCATCAGGGTCATACTTTCGCAGTTCTAACATACACGTTGACCTGATCGGGGGTTTTTTCTGCTTTGGATCACGTAGTAAAGTGGTACCACACTGAAACAGTCCACTAAACCTGGTTTGGATCAATATTTTAGAGGATAATGCATGTTAGGTCTAGGTTAGCCCTGAGATTTTCACTCATCAGACTCATACTTTCGCATTCTTCAGATACCTGTTGATCGGATCCTGGGTTTTTTCTGGTATGGTTCACGTAGTAATGTGGTACCACACTGAAACAATCAATTAAACCAGGTCTTGATAAATATTTTAGATGATAACGCATGTTAGGTCTAGGTTAGGTCTAGGATTTGCCCTCATCAGGCTCATACTTTCGCATATTTCTCATACTTGTTGAACAGATCCTGGGTTTTTTCTGGTTTGGATCGCGCAGTAATGTGGTACCACACTGAAACAGCCCACTAAACCTGGTTTGGATCAATATTTTAGAGGATAACGAAAGTTATGTCTAGGTTAGGCCTGGGATTTGCTCTCATCAGACTCATGCTTTCGCATTTTTCACATACTTGTTGAACAGATCCTGGGTTTTTTCTGGTATGGATCACGCAGTAATGTGGTACCACACTGAAACATTCAGTTAAACCTGGTCTTGATAAATATTTTTGAGGATAACGCATGTTAGGTCTGGGTTAGGTCTAGGATTTGCCCTCATCAGGCTCATACTTTCGCATATTTCTTATACTTCATGGATAGATCCTGGGCTATTTTCTGGTTTGGATCACATAGTAATGTGGTACCACACTGAAACAGTCCACTAAACCTAGTTTGGATCAATATTTTAGAGGATAATGCATGTTAGGTCTAGGTTAGCCCTGAGATTTTCACTCATCAGACTCATACTTTCGCATTCTTCAGATACTTGTTGAATGGATCCTGTGTTTTTTCTGGTATGGTTCACGTAGTAATGTGGTGCCACACTGAAACAGTCGATTAAACCAGGTTTCGATCAATATTCTTGAGGATAACGCATGTTAGGTCTAGGTAAGGCCTGGGATTTTCACTCATCACTCTCATTCTTTCGCATTCTTCACATACCTGTTGAACGGATCCTGGGTTTTTTCTGCTTTGGATCTCGTAGTAAAGTGGTACCACACTGAATCATTCAAATAAACCTGGTCTTGATAAATATTTTAGAGGATAACGCATGTTAGGTTTGGGTTAGGTCTAGGATTTGCCCTCATCAGGCTCATACTTTCGCATATTTCTTATACTTCATGGATAGATCCTGGGCTATTTTCTGGTTTGGATCACATAGTAATGTGGTACCACACTGAAACAGTGGATTAAACCAGGTTTCGATCAATATTTTTGAGGATAACGCATGTTAGATCTAGGTTAGGCCTGGGATTTTCACTCATCAGACTCATTCTTTCGCATACTTCACATACCTGTTGAACGGATCCTGGGTTTTTTCTGGTTTGGATCACGTAGTAATGTGGGACCACACTGAAACAATCAACTAAACCTGGTCTTGATAAATATTTTTGAGGATAACGCATGTTAGGTCTGGGTTAGGCCTGGGATTTGCCCTCATCAGGCTCATACCTTCGCATATTTCTCATACTTGATGGCTAGATCCTGGGCTTTTTCTGGATTGCATCACGTAGTAATGAAGTACAACACTGAAGCAGTCAATTAAACCTGGTTTCCATCAATATCTTAGAGGACAACGAAAGTTAGGTCTGGGATAAGTCTGGGATTTGCCCTCATCAGGCTCATACTTTCGCGTTTTTCACATACTTGTTGAACAGATCCTGTGTTTTTTCTGGTTTGGATCACGTAGTAGTGTGGTACCACACTGAAACAGTCCATTAAACCTTGTTTGGATCAATATTTTAGAGGATAACGCATGTCAGGTCTGGGATAGGTCTGGGATTTGCCCTCATCAGACTCATACTTTCGCACACTTCACATACTCGTTGAACAGATCCTGGGTTATTTTCTGGTTTGGATCACATAGTAATGTGGTACCACACTGAAACAGTCGATTAAACCAGGTTTCGATCAATATTTTTGACGATAACGCATGTTAGGTCTAGGTTAGGCCTGGGATTTTCACTCATCAGACTCATACTTTCGTATTCTTCACATACTTGTTGAACGGAGCCTGGGTTTTTTCTGGTTTGGATTACGTAGTAATGAGGGACCACACTGAAACAATCAAATAAACCTGGTCTTGATAAATATTTTAGAGGATAAAGCATGTTAGGTCTGCGTTAGGTCTAGGATTTGCCCTCGTCAGGCTCATACTTTCGCAGTTTTAACATACATGTTGACGTGATCGAGGGTTTTCTCTGCTTTGGATCACGTAGTACAGTGGTACCACACTGAAACAGTCCATTAAACTTGGTTTGGATCAATATTTTAGAGGATAACGCATGTTAGGTCTAGGTTAGCCCTGGGATTTTCACTCATCAGACTCATACTTTCACATTCTTCACATACATGTTGAACGGATCCTGGATTTTTTCTGGTTTGGTTCACGAAGTAATGTGGTACCACACTGGAACATTCAATTAAACCTGGTATTGATAAATAATTTAGAGGATAACGCATGTTAGGTTTGGGTTAGGTCTAGGATTTGCCCTTATCAGGCTCATACTTTCGCATATTTCTCATACTTCATGGCTAGATCCTGGGCTGTTTCTGGATTGTATCACGTAGTAATGTGGTACCACGCTGAAACAGTCAATTAAACCTGGTTTCGTTCAATATTTTAGAGGATAACGCAAGTTAGGTCTGGGATAGGTCTGGGATTTGCCCTCATCAGGCTCATACTTTCGCGTTTTTCACATACTTGTTGAACAGATCCTGGGTTTTTTCCGGTTTGAGTCACGTAGTAGTGTGGTACCACACTGAAACAGTCGATTAAACCTGGTTTCGATCAATATTTTTGAGGATAACGCATGTTAGGTCTAGGTTAGCCCTGGGATTTTCACTCATCAGACTCATACTTTTTTTTTTTTTTTTTGTCGTGGGGAAAATCTTCGAAAGACTCCCTCCCACCTCCTTGGGGAGAGGTGGGAGGGGTGTGTGGGATTCCCCGCGCCCGTACAACGACAGGCGCGGGACCTACCCACTAAAAACCCCACGGTGACCCTTCGGCACGCTTTGGGAGGATACCGGGAATCGCTCGGAGCATTCTTCCGGTATCCTCCCCGTGCCCGCGCTTTCGCGCCCATCCCCCGGGGGGACGATCGGTCCCCCCAGTAGACACACTGCCTCATAGCGGCGGGACGGGGCCACTCCATCCCGCCGCTATCCGTCCCGGGGCCGCGTTTAGTGGCGGCTGCGAGCCCCAACTCGCAACCGCCCGCGACCCCGTTTCCACCCCTCGGCGGCCGGGCGTTCATGGCCGCACCAGACCGCCGAGGGTGCCTCCCCTTGCGTCGGACCGGTAGGGGGAGGCACTCCTACCCCCAACCGGTCCGACCCGGCGCCGCCTGGCGGGAGGAGGTTCCCCTCAGGACCCCCCTCCCAGCCTAGGTCATCCGCCACGCCGAGGCGGCCGCCCGCGACGCCTCGCGACCGGGCGACGACCTCGGGCCACACCAGACTCATACTTTCGCATTCTTCACATACTTGTTGAACGGATCCTGGGTTTTTTCTGGTTTGGATCACGTAGTAATGTGGGAACACACTGAAACAGTCAATTAAACCTGGATTCGATCAATATTTTAGAGAATAATTCATGTTTGGTCTAGGTTAGGCCTGGGATTTTCACTCATCAGACTCACTCTTTCGCATTCTTCACATACTTGTTGACCGGATCCTGGGTTTTTTCCGGTTTGGGTCAAGTAGTAGTGTGGTGCCACACTGAAACAGTCAATTCAACCTGGTATCGATCAATATTTTAGAGGACAACGCATGTTAGGTTTAGGTTAGGCCTGGGATTTGCCCTCATCAGGGTCATACTTTCGCAGTTTTAACATACATGTTGACGTGATCGAGGGTTTTTTTCTGCTTTGGATCAGGTAGTAAAGTGGTACCACACTGAAACAGTCCATTAAACCTGGTTTGGATCCACATTTTAGAGGATAACGCATGTTAGGTCTAGGTTAGCCCTGGGATCTTCACTCATCAGACTCATACTTTCGCATTCTTCACATACTTGTTGAACGGATCCTGGGTTTTTTCTGGTTTGGTTCACGTAGTAATGTGGTACCACACTGGAACATTCAATTAAACCTGGTCTTGATAAATATTTTAGAGGATAACGCATGTTAGGTTTGGGTTAGGTCTAGGATTTGCCCTCATCAGGCTCATACTTTCGCATATTTCTCATACTTCATGGCTAGATCCTGGGCTGTTTCTGGATTGTACCACCTAGTAATGTGGTACCACAACTAAAACAGTCAATTAAACCTGGTTTCGATCATTATTTTAGAGGATAACGCAAGTTAGGTCTGGGATAGGTCTGGGATTAGCCCTCATCAGACTCATACTTTCGCATTCTTCACATACTTGTTGAACGGATCCTGGGCTTTTTCCGGTTTGGGTCAAGTAGTAGTGTGGTACCACACTGAAACAGTCGATTAAACGTGGTTTCGATCAATATTTTTGAGGATGACGCATGTTGGGTCTAGGTTAGGCCGGGGATTTTCACTCAGCAGACTCATACTTTCGCATTCTTCACATACTTGTTGAACGGATCCTGGGTTTTTTCTGGTTTGGATCACGTAGTAATGTGGGACCACACTGAAACAGTCGATTAAACCTGGTTTCGATCAATATTTTAGAGGATAACGCAAGTTTGGTCTGGGATAGGTCTGGGATTTGCCCTCATCAGGCTCATACTTTCGCGTTTTTCACATACTTGTTGAACAGATCCTGGGTGTTTTCTGGTTTGGATCACGTAGTAATGTGGTACCACACTGAAACAGTCGATTAAACCTCGTTTCGATCAATATTTTAGAGGATAACGCTAGTTTGGTCTGGGATAGGTCTGGGATTTGCCCTCATCAGGCTCATACTTTTGCGTTTTTCACATACTCGTTGACAAGATCCTGGCTTTTTTCTGGTTTGGATCACGTAGTAATGTGGTACCACACTGAAACAGTCGATTAAACCTGGTTTCGATTAATATTTTTGAGGATAACACATGTTAGGTCTGGGATAGGTCTGGGATTTGCCCTCATCAGGCTCATACTTTCGCATATTTCTCATGCTTGATGTCTAGATCCTGGGATTTTTCTGGATTGCATCACGTAGTAATGAAGTACAACACTGAAGCAGTCAATTAAACCTGGTTTCGATTAATATTTTTGAGGATAACACATGTTAGGTCTGGGATAGGTCTGGGATTTGCCCTCATCAGGCTCATACTTTCGCAGTTTTAACATGCATGTTGACCTGATCGAGGGTTTTTTCTGCTTTGGATCACGTAGTAATTTGGTACCACACTAAAACAGTCAATTAAACCTGGTTTCGATCAATATTTTAGAGGATAACGAAAGTTATGTCTAGTTTAGGCCTGGGATTTGCCCCCATCAGACTCATACTTTCGCATACTTCACATACTTGTTAAACAGATCCTGGGTTTTTTTCTGGTTTGGATCACGTAGTAATTTGGTACCACACTAAAACAGTCAATTAAACCTGGTTTCGATCAATATTTTAGAGGATAACGAAAGTTATGTCTAGTTTAGGCCTGGGATTTGCCCTCATCAGACTCATACTTTCGCATACTTCACATACTTGTTGAACAGATCCTGAGTTTTCTTCTGGTTTGGATCACGTAGTAATGTGGTACCACACTGAAACAGTCGATTAAACCTGGTTTCGATCAATATTTTTGAGGATAACGCATGTTAGGTCTAGGTTAGGCCGAGGATTTTCACTCATCAGACTCATACTTTCGTATTCTTCACATACTTGTTGAACGGATCCTGGGTTTTTACTGGTTTGGATCACGTAGTAATGTGGTACCACACTGAAACAGTCAATTAAACCTGGTTTCGATCAATACTTTAGAGAATAATTCATGTTAGGTCTAGGTTAGGTCTGGGATTTGCTCTCATCAGGCTCATTCTTTCGCATATTTCTCATGCTTGATGTCTAGATCCTGGGATTTTTCTGGATTGCATCACGTAGTAATGAAGTACAACACTGAAGCAGTCAATTAAACCTGGTTTCGATTAATATTTTTGAGGATAACACATGTTAGGTCTGGGATAGGTCTGGGATTTGCCCTCATCAGGCTCATACTTTCGCAGTTTTAACATGCATGTTGACCTGATCGAGGGTTTTTTCTGCTTTGGATCACGTAGTAAAGTGGTACCACACTAAAACATTCAATTAAACCTGGTTTCGATCAATATTTTAGAGGATAACGCAAGTTAGGTCTGGGATAGGTCTGGGATTTGCCCCCATCAGACTCATACTTTCGCATACTTCACATACTTGTTAAACAGATCCTGGGTTTTTTTCTGGTTTGGATCACGTAGTAATTTGGTACCACACTAAAACAGTCAATTAAACCTGGTTTCGATCAATATTTTAGAGGATAACGAAAGTTATGTCTAGTTTAGGCCTGGGATTTGCCCTCATCAGACTCATACTTTCGCATACTTCACATACTTGTTGAACAGATCCTGAGTTTTTTTCTGGTTTGGATCACGTAGTAATGTGGTACCACACTGAAACAGTCGATTAAACCTGGTTTCGATCAATATTTTTGAGGATAACGCATGTTAGGTCTAGGTTAGGCCGAGGATTTTCACTCATCAGACTCATACTTTCGTATTCTTCACATACTTGTTGAACGGATCCTGGGTTTTTACTGGTTTGGATCACGTAGTAATGTGGTACCACACTGAAACAGTCAATTAAACCTGGTTTCGATCAATACTTTAGAGAATAATTCATGTTAGGTCTAGGTTAGGTCTGGGATTTGCTCTCATCAGGCTCATTCTTTCGCATATTTCTCATGCTTGATGTCTAGATCCTGGGATTTTTCTGGATTGCATCACGTAGTAATGAAGTACAACACTGAAGCAGTCAATTAAACCTGGTTTCCATCAATATTTTACAGGACAACGCATGTTAGGTCTAGGTTAGGCCTGGGATTTGCCCTCATCAGGGTCATACTTTCGCAGTTTTAACATACATGTTGACCTGATCGAGGGTTTTGTCCGCTTTGGATCACGTAGTAAAGTGGTACCACACTGAAGCAGTCCATTAAACCCGGTTTGGATCAATATTTTAGAGGATAACGCATGTTAGGTTTGGCTTAGGTCTAGGATTTGCCCACATCAGGCTCATACTTTCGCATATTTCTCATACTTCATGGGTAGATCCTGGGCTGTTTCTGGATTGTATCACGTAGTAATGTGGTACCACACTGAAACAGTCAATTAAACCTGGTTTGGATCAATATTTTAGAGAATAATTCATGTTAGGTCTGGGTTAGGTCTGGGATTTGCTCTCATCAGGCTCATACTTTCGCATATTTCTCATACTTGATGGCTAGATCCTGGGCTTTTTCTGGATTGCATCACGTAGTAATGAAGTACATCACTGAAACAGTCAATTAAACCTGGTTTCGATAAATATTTTAGACAATAATTCATGTTAGGTCTAGGTTAGGCCTGGGATTTGCCCTCATCAGGGTCATACTTTCGCAGTTCTAACATACATGTTGACCTGATCGAGGGTTTTTTCTGCTTTGGATCACGTAGTAAAGTGGTACCACACTAAAACAGTCCACTAAACCTGGTTTGGATCAATATTTTAGAGGATAATGCATGTTAGGGCTAGGTTAGCCCTGGGATTTTCACTCATCAGACTCATTCTTTCGCATTCTTCACATACCTGTTGAACGGAGCCTGGGTTTTTTCTGGTTTGGATCACGTAGTAATGTGGGACCACACTGAAACAATCAATTAAACCTGGTCTTGGTAAATATTTTAGAGGATAACGCATGTTAGGTCTGGGTTAGGTCTAGGATTTGCTCTCGTCAGGCTCATACTTTCGCATAATTCTCATACTTGATGGCTAGATCCTAGGCTTTTTCAGGATTGCATCACGTAGTAATGAAGTACAACACTGAAACAGTCAATTAAACCTGGTTTCCATCAATATCTTAGAGGCCAACGCAAGTTAGATCTAGGTTAGGCCTGGGATTTTCACTCATCAGACTCATTCTTTCGCATACTTCACATACCTGTTGAACGGATCCTGGGTTTTTTCTGGTTTGGATCACGTAGTAATGTGGGACCACACTGAAACAATCAACTAAACCTGGTCTTGATAAATATTTTTGAGGATAACGCATGTTAGGTCTGGGTTAGGCCTGGGATTTGCCCTCATCAGGCTCATACCTTCGCATATTTCTCATACTTGATGGCTAGATCCTGGGCTTTTTCTGGATTGCATCACGTAGTAATGAAGTACAACACTGAAGCAGTCAATTAAACCTGGTTTCCATCAATATCTTAGAGGACAACGAAAGTTAGGTCTGGGATAAGTCTGGGATTTGCCCTCATCAGGCTCATACTTTCGCGTTTTTCACATACTTGTTGAACAGATCCTGTGTTTTTTCTGGTTTGGATCACGTAGTAGTGTGGTACCACACTGAAACAGTCCATTAAACCTTGTTTGGATCAATATTTTAGAGGATAACGCATGTCAGGTCTGGGATAGGTCTGGGATTTGCCCTCATCAGACTCATACTTTCGCACACTTCACATACTCGTTGAACAGATCCTGGGTTATTTTCTGGTTTGGATCACATAGTAATGTGGTACCACACTGAAACAGTCGATTAAACCAGGTTTCGATCAATATTTTTGACGATAACGCATGTTAGGTCTAGGTTAGGCCTGGGATTTTCACTCATCAGACTCATACTTTCGTATTCTTCACATACTTGTTGAACGGAGCCTGGGTTTTTTCTGGTTTGGATTACGTAGTAATGAGGGACCACACTGAAACAATCAAATAAACCTGGTCTTGATAAATATTTTAGAGGATAAAGCATGTTAGGTCTGCGTTAGGTCTAGGATTTGCCCTCGTCAGGCTCATACTTTCGCAGTTTTAACATACATGTTGACGTGATCGAGGGTTTTCTCTGCTTTGGATCACGTAGTACAGTGGTACCACACTGAAACAGTCCATTAAACTTGGTTTGGATCAATATTTTAGAGGATAACGCATGTTAGGTCTAGGTTAGCCCTGGGATTTTCACTCATCAGACTCATACTTTCACATTCTTCACATACATGTTGAACGGATCCTGGATTTTTTCTGGTTTGGTTCACGAAGTAATGTGGTACCACACTGGAACATTCAATTAAACCTGGTTTCGATCAATATTTTAGAGGATAACGCAAGTTAGGTCTGGGATAGGTCTGGGATTTGCCCCCATCAGACTCATACTTTCGCATACTTCACATACTTGTTAAACAGATCCTGGGTTTTTTTCTGGTTTGGATCACGTAGTAATTTGGTACCACACTAAAACAGTCAATTAAACCTGGTTTCGATCAATATTTTAGAGGATAACGAAAGTTATGTCTAGTTTAGGCCTGGGATTTGCCCTCATCAGACTCATACTTTCGCATACTTCACATACTTGTTGAACAGATCCTGAGTTTTTTTCTGGTTTGGATCACGTAGTAATGTGGTACCACACTGAAACAGTCGATTAAACCTGGTTTCGATCAATATTTTTGAGGATAACGCATGTTAGGTCTAGGTTAGGCCGAGGATTTTCACTCATCAGACTCATACTTTCGTATTCTTCACATACTTGTTGAACGGATCCTGGGTTTTTACTGGTTTGGATCACGTAGTAATGTGGTACCACACTGAAACAGTCAATTAAACCTGGTTTCGATCAATACTTTAGAGAATAATTCATGTTAGGTCTAGGTTAGGTCTGGGATTTGCTCTCATCAGGCTCATTCTTTCGCATATTTCTCATGCTTGATGTCTAGATCCTGGGATTTTTCTGGATTGCATCACGTAGTAATGAAGTACAACACTGAAGCAGTCAATTAAACCTGGTTTCCATCAATATTTTACAGGACAACGCATGTTAGGTCTAGGTTAGGCCTGGGATTTGCCCTCATCAGGGTCATACTTTCGCAGTTTTAACATACATGTTGACCTGATCGAGGGTTTTGTCCGCTTTGGATCACGTAGTAAAGTGGTACCACACTGAAGCAGTCCATTAAACCCGGTTTGGATCAATATTTTAGAGGATAACGCATGTTAGGTTTGGCTTAGGTCTAGGATTTGCCCACATCAGGCTCATACTTTCGCATATTTCTCATACTTCATGGGTAGATCCTGGGCTGTTTCTGGATTGTATCACGTAGTAATGTGGTACCACACTGAAACAGTCAATTAAACCTGGTTTGGATCAATATTTTAGAGAATAATTCATGTTAGGTCTGGGTTAGGTCTGGGATTTGCTCTCATCAGGCTCATACTTTCGCATATTTCTCATACTTGATGGCTAGATCCTGGGCTTTTTCTGGATTGCATCACGTAGTAATGTGGTACCACACTGAAACGGACAATTAAACCTGGTTTGGATCAATATTTTAGAGGATAATGCATGTTAGGTCTAGGTTAGCCCTGAGATTTTCACTCATCAGACTCATACTTTCGCATTCTTCAGATACTTGTTGAATGGATCCTGTGTTTTTTCTGGTATGGTTCACGTAGTAATGTGGTACCACACTGAAACAGTCGATTAAACCAGGTTTCGATCAATATTCTTGAGGATAACGCATGTTAGGTCTAGGTATGGCCTGGGATTTTCACTCATCACTCTCATTCTTTCGCATTCTTCACATACCTGTTGAACGGATCCTGGGTTTTTTCTGCTTTGGATCTCGTAGTAAAGTGGTACCACACTGAAACAATCAATTAAACCTGGTCTTGATAAATATTTTAGAGGATAACGCATGTTAGGTCTGGGTTAGGTCTAGGATTTGCCCTCATCAGGCTCATACTTTCGCATATTTCTCATACTTCATGGCTAGATCCTGGGCTTTTTCTGGATTGCATCACGTAGTAATGAAGTACAACACTGAAACAGTCAATTAAACCTGGTTTTGATAAATATTTCAGAGAATAACTCATGTTAGGCCTAGGTTAGGCCTGGGATTTGCCCTCATCAGGGTCATACTTTCGCAGTTCTAACATACGTGTTGACCTGATCGAGGGTTTTTTCTGCTTTGGATCACGTAGTAAAGTGGTACCACACTGAAACAGTACACTAAACCTGGTTTGGATCAATATTTTAGAGGATAATGCATGTTAGGTCTAGGTTAGGCCTGGGATTTTCACTCATCAGATTCATTCTTTCGCATTCTTCACATACTTGTTGAACGGATCCTGGGTTTTTTCTGGTTTGGATCACGTAGTAATGTGGTACCATACTGAAACATTCAGTTAAACCTGGTCTTGATAAATATTTTTGAGGATAACGCATGTTAGGTCTGGGTTAGGCCTGGGATTTGCAATCATCAGGGTCATACTTTCGCAGTTCTAACATACACGTTGACCTGATCGGGGGTTTTTTCTGCTTTGGATCACGTAGTAAAGTGGTACCACACTGAAACAGTCCACTAAACCTGGTTTGGATCAATATTTTAGAGGATAATGCATGTTAGGTCTAGGTTAGCCCTGAGATTTTCACTCATCAGACTCATACTTTCGCATTCTTCAGATACCTGTTGATCGGATCCTGGGTTTTTTCTGGTATGGTTCACGTAGTAATGTGGTACCACACTGAAACAATCAATTAAACCAGGTCTTGATAAATATTTTAGATGATAACGCATGTTAGGTCTAGGTTAGGTCTAGGATTTGCCCTCATCAGGCTCATACTTTCGCATATTTCTCATACTTGTTGAACAGATCCTGGGTTTTTTCTGGTTTGGATCGCGCAGTAATGTGGTACCACACTGAAACAGCCCACTAAACCTGGTTTGGATCAATATTTTAGAGGATAACGAAAGTTATGTCTAGGTTAGGCCTGGGATTTGCTCTCATCAGACTCATGCTTTCGCATTTTTCACATACTTGTTGAACAGATCCTGGGTTTTTTCTGGTATGGATCACGCAGTAATGTGGTACCACACTGAAACATTCAGTTAAACCTGGTCTTGATAAATATTTTTGAGGATAACGCATGTTAGGTCTGGGTTAGGTCTAGGATTTGCCCTCATCAGGCTCATACTTTCGCATATTTCTTATACTTCATGGATAGATCCTGGGCTATTTTCTGGTTTGGATCACATAGTAATGTGGTACCACACTGAAACAGTCCACTAAACCTAGTTTGGATCAATATTTTAGAGGATAATGCATGTTAGGTCTAGGTTAGCCCTGAGATTTTCACTCATCAGACTCATACTTTCGCATTCTTCAGATACTTGTTGAATGGATCCTGTGTTTTTTCTGGTATGGTTCACGTAGTAATGTGGTGCCACACTGAAACAGTCGATTAAACCAGGTTTCGATCAATATTCTTGAGGATAACGCATGTTAGGTCTAGGTAAGGCCTGGGATTTTCACTCATCACTCTCATTCTTTCGCATTCTTCACATACCTGTTGAACGGATCCTGGGTTTTTTCTGCTTTGGATCTCGTAGTAAAGTGGTACCACACTGAATCATTCAAATAAACCTGGTCTTGATAAATATTTTAGAGGATAACGCATGTTAGGTTTGGGTTAGGTCTAGGATTTGCCCTCATCAGGCTCATACTTTCGCATATTTCTTATACTTCATGGATAGATCCTGGGCTATTTTCTGGTTTGGATCACATAGTAATGTGGTACCACACTGAAACAGTGGATTAAACCAGGTTTCGATCAATATTTTTGAGGATAACGCATGTTAGATCTAGGTTAGGCCTGGGATTTTCACTCATCAGACTCATTCTTTCGCATACTTCACATACCTGTTGAACGGATCCTGGGTTTTTTCTGGTTTGGATCACGTAGTAATGTGGGACCACACTGAAACAATCAACTAAACCTGGTCTTGATAAATATTTTTGAGGATAACGCATGTTAGGTCTGGGTTAGGCCTGGGATTTGCCCTCATCAGGCTCATACCTTCGCATATTTCTCATACTTGATGGCTAGATCCTGGGCTTTTTCTGGATTGCATCACGTAGTAATGAAGTACAACACTGAAGCAGTCAATTAAACCTGGTTTCCATCAATATCTTAGAGGACAACGAAAGTTAGGTCTGGGATAAGTCTGGGATTTGCCCTCATCAGGCTCATACTTTCGCGTTTTTCACATACTTGTTGAACAGATCCTGTGTTTTTTCTGGTTTGGATCACGTAGTAGTGTGGTACCACACTGAAACAGTCCATTAAACCTTGTTTGGATCAATATTTTAGAGGATAACGCATGTCAGGTCTGGGATAGGTCTGGGATTTGCCCTCATCAGACTCATACTTTCGCACACTTCACATACTCGTTGAACAGATCCTGGGTTATTTTCTGGTTTGGATCACATAGTAATGTGGTACCACACTGAAACAGTCGATTAAACCAGGTTTCGATCAATATTTTTGACGATAACGCATGTTAGGTCTAGGTTAGGCCTGGGATTTTCACTCATCAGACTCATACTTTCGTATTCTTCACATACTTGTTGAACGGAGCCTGGGTTTTTTCTGGTTTGGATTACGTAGTAATGAGGGACCACACTGAAACAATCAAATAAACCTGGTCTTGATAAATATTTTAGAGGATAAAGCATGTTAGGTCTGCGTTAGGTCTAGGATTTGCCCTCGTCAGGCTCATACTTTCGCAGTTTTAACATACATGTTGACGTGATCGAGGGTTTTCTCTGCTTTGGATCACGTAGTACAGTGGTACCACACTGAAACAGTCCATTAAACTTGGTTTGGATCAATATTTTAGAGGATAACGCATGTTAGGTCTAGGTTAGCCCTGGGATTTTCACTCATCAGACTCATACTTTCGTATTCTTCACATACTTGTTGAACGGATCCTGGATTTTTTCTGGTTTGGTTCACGAAGTAATGTGGTACCACACTGGAACATTCAATTAAACCTGGTATTGATAAATAATTTAGAGGATAACGCATGTTAGGTTTGGGTTAGGTCTAGGATTTGCCCTTATCAGGCTCATACTTTCGCATATTTCTCATACTTCATGGCTAGATCCTGGGCTGTTTCTGGATTGTATCACGTAGTAATGTGGTACCACGCTGAAACAGTCAATTAAACCTGGTTTCGTTCAATATTTTAGAGGATAACGCAAGTTAGGTCTGGGATAGGTCTGGGATTTGCCCTCATCAGGCTCATACTTTCGCGTTTTTCACATACTTGTTGAACAGATCCTGGGTTTTTTCCGGTTTGAGTCACGTAGTAGTGTGGTACCACACTGAAACAGTCGATTAAACCTGGTTTCGATCAATATTTTTGAGGATAACGCATGTTAGGTCTAGGTTAGCCCTGGGATTTTCACTCATCAGACTCATACTTTTTTTTTTTTTTTTTGTCGTGGGGAAAATCTTCGAAAGACTCCCTCCCACCTCCTTGGGGAGAGGTGGGAGGGGTGTGTGGGATTCCCCGCGCCCGTACAACGACAGGCGCGGGACCTACCCACTAAAAACCCCACGGTGACCCTTCGGCACGCTTTGGGAGGATACCGGGAATCGCTCGGAGCATTCTTCCGGTATCCTCCCCGTGCCCGCGCTTTCGCGCCCATCCCCCGGGGGGACGATCGGTCCCCCCAGTAGACACACTGCCTCATAGCGGCGGGACGGGGCCACTCCATCCCGCCGCTATCCGTCCCGGGGCCGCGTTTAGTGGCGGCTGCGAGCCCCAACTCGCAACCGCCCGCGACCCCGTTTCCACCCCTCGGCGGCCGGGCGTTCATGGCCGCACCAGACCGCCGAGGTTGCCTCCCCTTGCGTCGGACCGGTAGGGGGAGGCACTCCTACCCCCAACCGGTCCGACCCGGCGCCGCCTGGCGGGAGGAGGTTCCCCTCAGGACCCCCCTCCCAGCCTAGGTCATCCGCCACGCCGAGGCGGCCGCCCGCGACGCCTCGCGACCGGGCGACGACCTCGGGCCACACCAGACTCATACTTTCGCATTCTTCACATACTTGTTGAACGGATCCTGGGTTTTTTCTGGTTTGGATCACGTAGTAATGTGGGAACACACTGAAACAGTCAATTAAACCTGGATTCGATCAATATTTTAGAGAATAATTCATGTTTGGTCTAGGTTAGGCCTGGGATTTTCACTCATCAGACTCACTCTTTCGCATTCTTCACATACTTGTTGACCGGATCCTGGGTTTTTTCCGGTTTGGGTCAAGTAGTAGTGTGGTGCCACACTGAAACAGTCAATTCAACCTGGTATCGATCAATATTTTAGAGGACAACGCATGTTAGGTTTAGGTTAGGCCTGGGATTTGCCCTCATCAGGGTCATACTTTCGCAGTTTTAACATACATGTTGACGTGATCGAGGGTTTTTTTCTGCTTTGGATCAGGTAGTAAAGTGGTACCACACTGAAACAGTCCATTAAACCTGGTTTGGATCCACATTTTAGAGGATAACGCATGTTAGGTCTAGGTTAGCCCTGGGATCTTCACTCATCAGACTCATACTTTCGCATTCTTCACATACTTGTTGAACGGATCCTGGGTTTTTTCTGGTTTGGTTCACGTAGTAATGTGGTACCACACTGGAACATTCAATTAAACCTGGTCTTGATAAATATTTTAGAGGATAACGCATGTTAGGTTTGGGTTAGGTCTAGGATTTGCCCTCATCAGGCTCATACTTTCGCATATTTCTCATACTTCATGGCTAGATCCTGGGCTGTTTCTGGATTGTACCACCTAGTAATGTGGTACCACAACTAAAACAGTCAATTAAACCTGGTTTCGATCATTATTTTAGAGGATAACGCAAGTTAGGTCTGGGATAGGTCTGGGATTAGCCCTCATCAGACTCATACTTTCGCATTCTTCACATACTTGTTGAACGGATCCTGGGCTTTTTCCGGTTTGGGTCAAGTAGTAGTGTGGTACCACACTGAAACAGTCGATTAAACGTGGTTTCGATCAATATTTTTGAGGATGACGCATGTTGGGTCTAGGTTAGGCCGGGGATTTTCACTCAGCAGACTCATACTTTCGCATTCTTCACATACTTGTTGAACGGATCCTGGGTTTTTTCTGGTTTGGATCACGTAGTAATGTGGGACCACACTGAAACAGTCGATTAAACCTGGTTTCGATCAATATTTTAGAGGATAACGCAAGTTTGGTCTGGGATAGGTCTGGGATTTGCCCTCATCAGGCTCATACTTTCGCGTTTTTCACATACTTGTTGAACAGATCCTGGGTGTTTTCTGGTTTGGATCACGTAGTAATGTGGTACCACACTGAAACAGTCGATTAAACCTCGTTTCGATCAATATTTTAGAGGATAACGCTAGTTTGGTCTGGGATAGGTCTGGGATTTGCCCTCATCAGGCTCATACTTTTGCGTTTTTCACATACTCGTTGACAAGATCCTGGCTTTTTTCTGGTTTGGATCACGTAGTAATGTGGTACCACACTGAAACAGTCGATTAAACCTGGTTTCGATTAATATTTTTGAGGATAACACATGTTAGGTCTGGGATAGGTCTGGGATTTGCCCTCATCAGGCTCATACTTTCGCATATTTCTCATGCTTGATGTCTAGATCCTGGGATTTTTCTGGATTGCATCACGTAGTAATGAAGTACAACACTGAAGCAGTCAATTAAACCTGGTTTCGATTAATATTTTTGAGGATAACACATGTTAGGTCTGGGATAGGTCTGGGATTTGCCCTCATCAGGCTCATACTTTCGCAGTTTTAACATGCATGTTGACCTGATCGAGGGTTTTTTCTGCTTTGGATCACGTAGTAATTTGGTACCACACTAAAACAGTCAATTAAACCTGGTTTCGATCAATATTTTAGAGGATAACGAAAGTTATGTCTAGTTTAGGCCTGGGATTTGCCCCCATCAGACTCATACTTTCGCATACTTCACATACTTGTTAAACAGATCCTGGGTTTTTTTCTGGTTTGGATCACGTAGTAATTTGGTACCACACTAAAACAGTCAATTAAACCTGGTTTCGATCAATATTTTAGAGGATAACGAAAGTTATGTCTAGTTTAGGCCTGGGATTTGCCCTCATCAGACTCATACTTTCGCATACTTCACATACTTGTTGAACAGATCCTGAGTTTTTTTCTGGTTTGGATCACGTAGTAATGTGGTACCACACTGAAACAGTCGATTAAACCTGGTTTCGATCAATATTTTTGAGGATAACGCATGTTAGGTCTAGGTTAGGCCGAGGATTTTCACTCATCAGACTCATACTTTCGTATTCTTCACATACTTGTTGAACGGATCCTGGGTTTTTACTGGTTTGGATCACGTAGTAATGTGGTACCACACTGAAACAGTCAATTAAACCTGGTTTCGATCAATACTTTA
Source organism: Colletes latitarsis (assembly GCF_051014445.1). Taxonomy (NCBI): domain Eukaryota; kingdom Metazoa; phylum Arthropoda; class Insecta; order Hymenoptera; family Colletidae; genus Colletes; species Colletes latitarsis. The sequence goes on from NC_135142.1 coordinate 1,684,589, forward strand.
GAGAATAATTCATGTTAGGTCTAGGTTAGGTCTGGGATTTGCTCTCATCAGGCTCATTCTTTCGCATATTTCTCATGCTTGATGTCTAGATCCTGGGATTTTTCTGGATTGCATCACGTAGTAATGAAGTACAACACTGAAGCAGTCAATTAAACCTGGTTTCGATTAATATTTTTGAGGATAACACATGTTAGGTCTGGGATAGGTCTGGGATTTGCCCTCATCAGGCTCATACTTTCGCAGTTTTAACATGCATGTTGACCTGATCGAGGGTTTTTTCTGCTTTGGATCACGTAGTAAAGTGGTACCACACTAAAACATTCAATTAAACCTGGTTTCGATCAATATTTTAGAGGATAACGCAAGTTAGGTCTGGGATAGGTCTGGGATTTGCCCCCATCAGACTCATACTTTCGCATACTTCACATACTTGTTAAACAGATCCTGGGTTTTTTTCTGGTTTGGATCACGTAGTAATTTGGTACCACACTAAAACAGTCAATTAAACCTGGTTTCGATCAATATTTTAGAGGATAACGAAAGTTATGTCTAGTTTAGGCCTGGGATTTGCCCTCATCAGACTCATACTTTCGCATACTTCACATACTTGTTGAACAGATCCTGAGTTTTTTTCTGGTTTGGATCACGTAGTAATGTGGTACCACACTGAAACAGTCGATTAAACCTGGTTTCGATCAATATTTTTGAGGATAACGCATGTTAGGTCTAGGTTAGGCCGAGGATTTTCACTCATCAGACTCATACTTTCGTATTCTTCACATACTTGTTGAACGGATCCTGGGTTTTTACTGGTTTGGATCACGTAGTAATGTGGTACCACACTGAAACAGTCAATTAAACCTGGTTTCGATCAATACTTTAGAGAATAATTCATGTTAGGTCTAGGTTAGGTCTGGGATTTGCTCTCATCAGGCTCATTCTTTCGCATATTTCTCATGCTTGATGTCTAGATCCTGGGATTTTTCTGGATTGCATCACGTAGTAATGAAGTACAACACTGAAGCAGTCAATTAAACCTGGTTTCCATCAATATTTTACAGGACAACGCATGTTAGGTCTAGGTTAGGCCTGGGATTTGCCCTCATCAGGGTCATACTTTCGCAGTTTTAACATACATGTTGACCTGATCGAGGGTTTTGTCCGCTTTGGATCACGTAGTAAAGTGGTACCACACTGAAGCAGTCCATTAAACCCGGTTTGGATCAATATTTTAGAGGATAACGCATGTTAGGTTTGGCTTAGGTCTAGGATTTGCCCACATCAGGCTCATACTTTCGCATATTTCTCATACTTCATGGGTAGATCCTGGGCTGTTTCTGGATTGTATCACGTAGTAATGTGGTACCACACTGAAACAGTCAATTAAACCTGGTTTGGATCAATATTTTAGAGAATAATTCATGTTAGGTCTGGGTTAGGTCTGGGATTTGCTCTCATCAGGCTCATACTTTCGCATATTTCTCATACTTGATGGCTAGATCCTGGGCTTTTTCTGGATTGCATCACGTAGTAATGAAGTACATCACTGAAACAGTCAATTAAACCTGGTTTCGATAAATATTTTAGACAATAATTCATGTTAGGTCTAGGTTAGGCCTGGGATTTGCCCTCATCAGGGTCATACTTTCGCAGTTCTAACATACATGTTGACCTGATCGAGGGTTTTTTCTGCTTTGGATCACGTAGTAAAGTGGTACCACACTAAAACAGTCCACTAAACCTGGTTTGGATCAATATTTTAGAGGATAATGCATGTTAGGGCTAGGTTAGCCCTGGGATTTTCACTCATCAGACTCATTCTTTCGCATTCTTCACATACCTGTTGAACGGAGCCTGGGTTTTTTCTGGTTTGGATCACGTAGTAATGTGGGACCACACTGAAACAATCAATTAAACCTGGTCTTGGTAAATATTTTAGAGGATAACGCATGTTAGGTCTGGGTTAGGTCTAGGATTTGCTCTCGTCAGGCTCATACTTTCGCATAATTCTCATACTTGATGGCTAGATCCTAGGCTTTTTCAGGATTGCATCACGTAGTAATGAAGTACAACACTGAAACAGTCAATTAAACCTGGTTTCCATCAATATCTTAGAGGCCAACGCAAGTTAGGTCTGGGATAGGTCTGGGATTTGCCCTCATCAGACTCATACGTTCGCGTTTTTCACATACTTGTTGAACGGATCCTGGGTTTTTTCTGGTTTGGATCACGTAGTAATGTGGTACCACACTGAAACATTCAAATAAACCAGGTCTTGATAAATATTTTAGATGATAACACATGTGAGGTCTGGGTTAGGTCTAGGATTTGTCCTCATCAGGCTCATACTTTCGCATATTTCTCATACTTCATGGCTAGATCCTGGGCTATTTCTGGATTGGATCACGTAGTAATGAAGTACAACACTGAAGCAGTCAATTAAACCTGGTTTCCATCAATATCTTAGAGGACAACGAAAGTTAGGTCTGGGATAAGTCTGGGATTTGCCCTCATCAGGCTCATACTTTCGCGTTTTTCACATACTTGTTGAACAGATCCTGTGTTTTTTCTGGTTTGGATCACGTAGTAGTGTGGTACCACACTGAAACAGTCCATTAAACCTTGTTTGGATCAATATTTTAGAGGATAACGCATGTCAGGTCTGGGATAGGTCTGGGATTTGCCCTCATCAGACTCATACTTTCGCACACTTCACATACTCGTTGAACAGATCCTGGGTTATTTTCTGGTTTGGATCACATAGTAATGTGGTACCACACTGAAACAGTCGATTAAACCAGGTTTCGATCAATATTTTTGACGATAACGCATGTTAGGTCTAGGTTAGGCCTGGGATTTTCACTCATCAGACTCATACTTTCGTATTCTTCACATACTTGTTGAACGGAGCCTGGGTTTTTTCTGGTTTGGATTACGTAGTAATGAGGGACCACACTGAAACAATCAAATAAACCTGGTCTTGATAAATATTTTAGAGGATAAAGCATGTTAGGTCTGCGTTAGGTCTAGGATTTGCCCTCGTCAGGCTCATACTTTCGCAGTTTTAACATACATGTTGACGTGATCGAGGGTTTTCTCTGCTTTGGATCACGTAGTACAGTGGTACCACACTGAAACAGTCCATTAAACTTGGTTTGGATCAATATTTTAGAGGATAACGCATGTTAGGTCTAGGTTAGCCCTGGGATTTTCACTCATCAGACTCATACTTTCACATTCTTCACATACATGTTGAACGGATCCTGGATTTTTTCTGGTTTGGTTCACGAAGTAATGTGGTACCACACTGGAACATTCAATTAAACCTGGTATTGATAAATAATTTAGAGGATAACGCATGTTAGGTTTGGGTTAGGTCTAGGATTTGCCCTTATCAGGCTCATACTTTCGCATATTTCTCATACTTCATGGCTAGATCCTGGGCTGTTTCTGGATTGTATCACGTAGTAATGTGGTACCACGCTGAAACAGTCAATTAAACCTGGTTTCGTTCAATATTTTAGAGGATAACGCAAGTTAGGTCTGGGATAGGTCTGGGATTTGCCCTCATCAGGCTCATACTTTCGCGTTTTTCACATACTTGTTGAACAGATCCTGGGTTTTTTCCGGTTTGAGTCACGTAGTAGTGTGGTACCACACTGAAACAGTCGATTAAACCTGGTTTCGATCAATATTTTTGAGGATAACGCATGTTAGGTCTAGGTTAGCCCTGGGATTTTCACTCATCAGACTCATACTTTTTTTTTTTTTTTTTGTCGTGGGGAAAATCTTCGAAAGACTCCCTCCCACCTCCTTGGGGAGAGGTGGGAGGGGTGTGTGGGATTCCCCGCGCCCGTACAACGACAGGCGCGGGACCTACCCACTAAAAACCCCACGGTGACCCTTCGGCACGCTTTGGGAGGATACCGGGAATCGCTCGGAGCATTCTTCCGGTATCCTCCTCGTGCCCGCGCTTTCGCGCCCATCCCCCGGGGGGACGATCTGTCCCCCCAGTAGACACACTGCCTCATAGCGGCGGGACGGGGCCACTCCATCCCGCCGCTATCCGTCCCGGGGCCGCGTTTAGTGGCGGCTGCGAGCCCCAACTCGCAACCGCCCGCGACCCCGTTTCCACCCCTCGGCGGCCGGGCGTTCATGGCCGCACCAGACCGCCGAGGGTGCCTCCCCTTGCGTCGGACCGGTAGGGGGAGGCACTCCTACCCCCAACCGGTCCGACCCGGCGCCGCCTGGCGGGAGGAGGTTCCCCTCAGGACCCCCCTCCCAGCCTAGGTCATCCGCCACGCCGAGGCGGCCGCCCGCGACGCCTCGCGACCGGGCGACGACCTCGGGCCACACCAGACTCATACTTTCGCATTCTTCACATACTTGTTGAACGGATCCTGGGTTTTTTCTGGTTTGGATCACGTAGTAATGTGGGAACACACTGAAACAGTCAATTAAACCTGGATTCGATCAATATTTTAGAGAATAATTCATGTTTGGTCTAGGTTAGGCCTGGGATTTTCACTCATCAGACTCACTCTTTCGCATTCTTCACATACTTGTTGACCGGATCCTGGGTTTTTTCCGGTTTGGGTCAAGTAGTAGTGTGGTGCCACACTGAAACAGTCAATTCAACCTGGTATCGATCAATATTTTAGAGGACAACGCATGTTAGGTTTAGGTTAGGCCTGGGATTTGCCCTCATCAGGGTCATACTTTCGCAGTTTTAACATACATGTTGACGTGATCGAGGGTTTTTTTCTGCTTTGGATCAGGTAGTAAAGTGGTACCACACTGAAACAGTCCATTAAACCTGGTTTGGATCCACATTTTAGAGGATAACGCATGTTAGGTCTAGGTTAGCCCTGGGATCTTCACTCATCAGACTCATACTTTCGCATTCTTCACATACTTGTTGAACGGATCCTGGGTTTTTTCTGGTTTGGTTCACGTAGTAATGTGGTACCACACTGGAACATTCAATTAAACCTGGTCTTGATAAATATTTTAGAGGATAACGCATGTTAGGTTTGGGTTAGGTCTAGGATTTGCCCTCATCAGGCTCATACTTTCGCATATTTCTCATACTTCATGGCTAGATCCTGGGCTGTTTCTGGATTGTACCACCTAGTAATGTGGTACCACAACTAAAACAGTCAATTAAACCTGGTTTCGATCATTATTTTAGAGGATAACGCAAGTTAGGTCTGGGATAGGTCTGGGATTAGCCCTCATCAGACTCATACTTTCGCATTCTTCACATACTTGTTGAACGGATCCTGGGCTTTTTCCGGTTTGGGTCAAGTAGTAGTGTGGTACCACACTGAAACAGTCGATTAAACGTGGTTTCGATCAATATTTTTGAGGATGACGCATGTTGGGTCTAGGTTAGGCCGGGGATTTTCACTCAGCAGACTCATACTTTCGCATTCTTCACATACTTGTTGAACAGATCCTGGGTGTTTTCTGGTTTGGATCACGTAGTAATGTGGTACCACACTGAAACAGTCGATTAAACCTCGTTTCGATCAATATTTTAGAGGATAACGCTAGTTTGGTCTGGGATAGGTCTGGGATTTGCCCTCATCAGGCTCATACTTTTGCGTTTTTCACATACTCGTTGACAAGATCCTGGCTTTTTTCTGGTTTGGATCACGTAGTAATGTGGTACCACACTGAAACAGTCGATTAAACCTGGTTTCGATTAATATTTTTGAGGATAACACATGTTAGGTCTGGGATAGGTCTGGGATTTGCCCTCATCAGGCTCATACTTTCGCATATTTCTCATGCTTGATGTCTAGATCCTGGGATTTTTCTGGATTGCATCACGTAGTAATGAAGTACAACACTGAAGCAGTCAATTAAACCTGGTTTCGATTAATATTTTTGAGGATAACACATGTTAGGTCTGGGATAGGTCTGGGATTTGCCCTCATCAGGCTCATACTTTCGCAGTTTTAACATGCATGTTGACCTGATCGAGGGTTTTTTCTGCTTTGGATCACGTAGTAATTTGGTACCACACTAAAACAGTCAATTAAACCTGGTTTCGATCAATATTTTAGAGGATAACGAAAGTTATGTCTAGTTTAGGCCTGGGATTTGCCCCCATCAGACTCATACTTTCGCATACTTCACATACTTGTTAAACAGATCCTGGGTTTTTTTCTGGTTTGGATCACGTAGTAATTTGGTACCACACTAAAACAGTCAATTAAACCTGGTTTCGATCAATATTTTAGAGGATAACGAAAGTTATGTCTAGTTTAGGCCTGGGATTTGCCCTCATCAGACTCATACTTTCGCATACTTCACATACTTGTTGAACAGATCCTGAGTTTTTTTCTGGTTTGGATCACGTAGTAATGTGGTACCACACTGAAACAGTCGATTAAACCTGGTTTCGATCAATATTTTTGAGGATAACGCATGTTAGGTCTAGGTTAGGCCGAGGATTTTCACTCATCAGACTCATACTTTCGTATTCTTCACATACTTGTTGAACGGATCCTGGGTTTTTACTGGTTTGGATCACGTAGTAATGTGGTACCACACTGAAACAGTCAATTAAACCTGGTTTCGATCAATACTTTAGAGAATAATTCATGTTAGGTCTAGGTTAGGTCTGGGATTTGCTCTCATCAGGCTCATTCTTTCGCATATTTCTCATGCTTGATGTCTAGATCCTGGGATTTTTCTGGATTGCATCACGTAGTAATGAAGTACAACACTGAAGCAGTCAATTAAACCTGGTTTCGATTAATATTTTTGAGGATAACACATGTTAGGTCTGGGATAGGTCTGGGATTTGCCCTCATCAGGCTCATACTTTCGCAGTTTTAACATGCATGTTGACCTGATCGAGGGTTTTTTCTGCTTTGGATCACGTAGTAAAGTGGTACCACACTAAAACATTCAATTAAACCTGGTTTCGATCAATATTTTAGAGGATAACGCAAGTTAGGTCTGGGATAGGTCTGGGATTTGCCCCCATCAGACTCATACTTTCGCATACTTCACATACTTGTTAAACAGATCCTGGGTTTTTTTCTGGTTTGGATCACGTAGTAATTTGGTACCACACTAAAACAGTCAATTAAACCTGGTTTCGATCAATATTTTAGAGGATAACGAAAGTTATGTCTAGTTTAGGCCTGGGATTTGCCCTCATCAGACTCATACTTTCGCATACTTCACATACTTGTTGAACAGATCCTGAGTTTTTTTCTGGTTTGGATCACGTAGTAATGTGGTACCACACTGAAACAGTCGATTAAACCTGGTTTCGATCAATATTTTTGAGGATAACGCATGTTAGGTCTAGGTTAGGCCGAGGATTTTCACTCATCAGACTCATACTTTCGTATTCTTCACATACTTGTTGAACGGATCCTGGGTTTTTACTGGTTTGGATCACGTAGTAATGTGGTACCACACTGAAACAGTCAATTAAACCTGGTTTCGATCAATACTTTAGAGAATAATTCATGTTAGGTCTAGGTTAGGTCTGGGATTTGCTCTCATCAGGCTCATTCTTTCGCATATTTCTCATGCTTGATGTCTAGATCCTGGGATTTTTCTGGATTGCATCACGTAGTAATGAAGTACAACACTGAAGCAGTCAATTAAACCTGGTTTCCATCAATATTTTACAGGACAACGCATGTTAGGTCTAGGTTAGGCCTGGGATTTGCCCTCATCAGGGTCATACTTTCGCAGTTTTAACATACATGTTGACCTGATCGAGGGTTTTGTCCGCTTTGGATCACGTAGTAAAGTGGTACCACACTGAAGCAGTCCATTAAACCCGGTTTGGATCAATATTTTAGAGGATAACGCATGTTAGGTTTGGCTTAGGTCTAGGATTTGCCCACATCAGGCTCATACTTTCGCATATTTCTCATACTTCATGGGTAGATCCTGGGCTGTTTCTGGATTGTATCACGTAGTAATGTGGTACCACACTGAAACAGTCAATTAAACCTGGTTTGGATCAATATTTTAGAGAATAATTCATGTTAGGTCTGGGTTAGGTCTGGGATTTGCTCTCATCAGGCTCATACTTTCGCATATTTCTCATACTTGATGGCTAGATCCTGGGCTTTTTCTGGATTGCATCACGTAGTAATGAAGTACATCACTGAAACAGTCAATTAAACCTGGTTTCGATAAATATTTTAGACAATAATTCATGTTAGGTCTAGGTTAGGCCTGGGATTTGCCCTCATCAGGGTCATACTTTCGCAGTTCTAACATACATGTTGACCTGATCGAGGGTTTTTTCTGCTTTGGATCACGTAGTAAAGTGGTACCACACTAAAACAGTCCACTAAACCTGGTTTGGATCAATATTTTAGAGGATAATGCATGTTAGGGCTAGGTTAGCCCTGGGATTTTCACTCATCAGACTCATTCTTTCGCATTCTTCACATACCTGTTGAACGGAGCCTGGGTTTTTTCTGGTTTGGATCACGTAGTAATGTGGGACCACACTGAAACAATCAATTAAACCTGGTCTTGGTAAATATTTTAGAGGATAACGCATGTTAGGTCTGGGTTAGGTCTAGGATTTGCTCTCGTCAGGCTCATACTTTCGCATAATTCTCATACTTGATGGCTAGATCCTAGGCTTTTTCAGGATTGCATCACGTAGTAATGAAGTACAACACTGAAACAGTCAATTAAACCTGGTTTCCATCAATATCTTAGAGGCCAACGCAAGTTAGGTCTGGGATAGGTCTGGGATTTGCCCTCATCAGACTCATACGTTCGCGTTTTTCACATACTTGTTGAACGGATCCTGGGTTTTTTCTGGTTTGGATCACGTAGTAATGTGGTACCACACTGAAACATTCAAATAAACCAGGTCTTGATAAATATTTTAGATGATAACACATGTGAGGTCTGGGTTAGGTCTAGGATTTGTCCTCATCAGGCTCATACTTTCGCATATTTCTCATACTTCATGGCTAGATCCTGGGCTATTTCTGGATTGGATCACGTAGTAATGTGGTACCACACTGAAACGGACAATTAAACCTGGTTTGGATCAATATTTTAGAGGATAATGCATGTTAGGTCTAGGTTAGCCCTGAGATTTTCACTCATCAGACTCATACTTTCGCATTCTTCAGATACTTGTTGAATGGATCCTGTGTTTTTTCTGGTATGGTTCACGTAGTAATGTGGTACCACACTGAAACAGTCGATTAAACCAGGTTTCGATCAATATTCTTGAGGATAACGCATGTTAGGTCTAGGTATGGCCTGGGATTTTCACTCATCACTCTCATTCTTTCGCATTCTTCACATACCTGTTGAACGGATCCTGGGTTTTTTCTGCTTTGGATCTCGTAGTAAAGTGGTACCACACTGAAACAATCAATTAAACCTGGTCTTGATAAATATTTTAGAGGATAACGCATGTTAGGTCTGGGTTAGGTCTAGGATTTGCCCTCATCAGGCTCATACTTTCGCATATTTCTCATACTTCATGGCTAGATCCTGGGCTTTTTCTGGATTGCATCACGTAGTAATGAAGTACAACACTGAAACAGTCAATTAAACCTGGTTTTGATAAATATTTCAGAGAATAACTCATGTTAGGCCTAGGTTAGGCCTGGGATTTGCCCTCATCAGGGTCATACTTTCGCAGTTCTAACATACGTGTTGACCTGATCGAGGGTTTTTTCTGCTTTGGATCACGTAGTAAAGTGGTACCACACTGAAACAGTACACTAAACCTGGTTTGGATCAATATTTTAGAGGATAATGCATGTTAGGTCTAGGTTAGGCCTGGGATTTTCACTCATCAGATTCATTCTTTCGCATTCTTCACATACTTGTTGAACGGATCCTGGGTTTTTTCTGGTTTGGATCACGTAGTAATGTGGTACCATACTGAAACATTCAGTTAAACCTGGTCTTGATAAATATTTTTGAGGATAACGCATGTTAGGTCTGGGTTAGGCCTGGGATTTGCAATCATCAGGGTCATACTTTCGCAGTTCTAACATACACGTTGACCTGATCGTGGGTTTTTTCTGCTTTGGATCACGTAGTAAAGTGGTACCACACTGAAACAGTCCACTAAACCTGGTTTGGATCAATATTTTAGAGGATAATGCATGTTAGGTCTAGGTTAGCCCTGAGATTTTCACTCATCAGACTCATACTTTCGCATTCTTCAGATACCTGTTGATCGGATCCTGGGTTTTTTCTGGTATGGTTCACGTAGTAATGTGGTACCACACTGAAACAATCAATTAAACCAGGTCTTGATAAATATTTTAGATGATAACGCATGTTAGGTCTAGGTTAGGTCTAGGATTTGCCCTCATCAGGCTCATACTTTCGCATATTTCTCATACTTGTTGAACAGATCCTGGGTTTTTTCTGGTTTGGATCGCGCAGTAATGTGGTACCACACTGAAACAGCCCTCTAAACCTGGTTTGGATCAATATTTTAGAGGATAACGAAAGTTATGTCTAGGTTAGGCCTGGGATTTGCTCTCATCAGACTCATGCTTTCGCATTTTTCACATACTTGTTGAACAGATCCTGGGTTTTTTCTGGTATGGATCACGCAGTAATGTGGTACCACACTGAAACATTCAGTTAAACCTGGTCTTGATAAATATTTTTGAGGATAACGCATGTTAGGTCTGGGTTAGGTCTAGGATTTGCCCTCATCAGGCTCATACTTTCGCATATTTCTTATACTTCATGGATAGATCCTGGGCTATTTTCTGGTTTGGATCACATAGTAATGTGGTACCACACTGAAACAGTCCACTAAACCTAGTTTGGATCAATATTTTAGAGGATAATGCATGTTAGGTCTAGGTTAGCCCTGAGATTTTCACTCATCAGACTCATACTTTCGCATTCTTCAGATACTTGTTGAATGGATCCTGTGTTTTTTCTGGTATGGTTCACGTAGTAATGTGGTGCCACACTGAAACAGTCGATTAAACCAGGTTTCGATCAATATTCTTGAGGATAACGCATGTTAGGTCTAGGTAAGGCCTGGGATTTTCACTCATCACTCTCATTCTTTCGCATTCTTCACATACCTGTTGAACGGATCCTGGGTTTTTTCTGCTTTGGATCTCGTAGTAAAGTGGTACCACACTGAATCATTCAAATAAACCTGGTCTTGATAAATATTTTAGAGGATAACGCATGTTAGGTTTGGGTTAGGTCTAGGATTTGCCCTCATCAGGCTCATACTTTCGCATATTTCTTATACTTCATGGATAGATCCTGGGCTATTTTCTGGTTTGGATCACATAGTAATGTGGTACCACACTGAAACAGTGGATTAAACCAGGTTTCGATCAATATTTTTGAGGATAACGCATGTTAGATCTAGGTTAGGCCTGGGATTTTCACTCATCAGACTCATTCTTTCGCATACTTCACATACCTGTTGAACGGATCCTGGGTTTTTTCTGGTTTGGATCACGTAGTAATGTGGGACCACACTGAAACAATCAACTAAACCTGGTCTTGATAAATATTTTTGAGGATAACGCATGTTAGGTCTGGGTTAGGTCTAGGATTTGCCCTCATCAGGCTCATACTTTCGCATATTTCTTATACTTCATGGATAGATCCTGGGCTATTTTCTGGTTTGGATCACATAGTAATGTGGTACCACACTGAAACAGTCCACTAAACCTAGTTTGGATCAATATTTTAGAGGATAATGCATGTTAGGTCTAGGTTAGCCCTGAGATTTTCACTCATCAGACTCATACTTTCGCATTCTTCAGATACTTGTTGAATGGATCCTGTGTTTTTTCTGGTATGGTTCACGTAGTAATGTGGTACCACACTGCAACAGTCGATTAAACCAGGTTTCGATCAATATTCTTGAGGATAACGCATGTTAGGTCTAGGTAAGGCCTGGGATTTGCCCTCATCAGGCTCATACTTTCGCATATTTCTTATACTTCATGGATAGATCCTGGGCTATTTTCTGGTTTGGATCACATAGTAATGTGGTACCACACTGAAACAGTCCACTAAACCTAGTTTGGATCAATATTTTAGAGGATAATGCATGTTAGGTGTAGGTTAGCCCTGAGATTTTCACTCATCACTCTCACTCTTTCGCATTCTTCACATACCTGTTGAACGGATCCTGGGTTTTTTCTGCTTTGGATCTCGTAGTAAAGTGGTACCACACTGAAACAATCAAATAAACCTGGTCTTGATAAATATTTTAGAGGATAACGCATGTTAGGTTTGGGTTAGGTCTAGGATTTGCCCACATCAGGCTCACATACTTTCGCATATTTCTCATACTTGATGGCTAGATCCTGGGCTTTTTCTGGATTGCATCACGTAGTAATGAAGTACAACACTGAAACAGTCAATTAAACCTGGTTTCCATCAATATCTTAGAGGACAACGCAAGTTAGGTCTGGGATAGGTCTAGGATTTGCCCTCATCAGGCTCATACTTTCGCATATTTCTTATACTTCATGGATAGATCCTGGGCTATTTTCTGGTTTGGATCACATAGTAATGTGGTACCACACTGAAACAGTCGATTAAACCAGGTTTCGATCAATATTTTTGAGGATAACGCATGTTAGGTCTAGGTTAGGCCTGGGATTTTCACTCATCAGACTCATTCTTTCGCATACTTCACATACCTGTTGAACGGATCCTGGGTTTTTTCTGGTTTGGATCACGTAGTAATGTGGGACCACACTGAAACAATCAATTAAACCTGGTCTTGATAAATATTTTAGAGGATAACGCATGTTAGGTCTGGGTTAGGTCTAGGATTTGCCATCATCAGGCTCATACTTTCGCATATTTCTCATACTTCATGGCTAGATCCTGGGCTTTTTCTGGATTGCATCACGTAGTAATGAAGTACAACACTGAAACAGTCAATTATATTGGTTTCGATAAATATTTCAGAGAATAACTCATCTTAGGCCTAGGTTAGGCCTGGGATTTGCCCTCATCAGGGTCATACTTTCGCAGTTCTAACATACGTGTTGATCTGATCGAGGGTTTTTTCTGCTTTGGATCACGTAGTAAAGTGGTACCACACTGAAACAGTACACTAAACCTGGTTTGGATCAATATTTTAGAGGATAATGCATGTTAGGTCTTGGTTAGGCCTGGGATTTTCACTCATCAGATTCATTCTTTCGCATTCTTCACATACTTGTTGAACGGATCCTGGGTTTTCTCTGGTTTGGATCACGTAGTAATGTGGTACCATACTGAAACATTCAGTTAAACCTGGTCTTGATAAATATTTTTGAGGATAACGCATGTTAGGTCTGGGTTAGGCCTGGGATTTGCCCTCATCAGGGTCATAATTTCGCAGTTCTAACATACACGTTGACCTGATCGGGGGTTTTTTCTGCTTTGGATCACGTAGTAAAGTGGTACCACACTGAAACAGTCCACTAAACCTGGTTTGGATCAATATTTTAGAGGATAATGCATGTTAGGTCTAGGTTAGCCCTGAGATTTTCACTCATGAGACTCATACTTTCGCATTCTTCAGATACCTGTTGATCGGATCCTGGGTTTTTTCTGGTATGGTTCACGTAGTAATGTGGTACCACACTGAAACAATCAATTAAACCAGGTCTTGATAAATATTTTAGATGATAACGCATGTTAGGTCTAGGTTAGGTCTAGGATTTGCCCTCATCAGGCTCATACTTTCGCGATTTTCACATACTTGTTGAACAGATCCTGGGTTTTTTTCTGGTTTGGATCACGTAGTAGTGTGGTACCACACTGAAACTGTCCATTAAACCAGGTTTCGATCAATATTTTTGAGGATAACGCATGTTAGGTCTAGGTTAGGCCTGGGATTTTCACTCAACAGACTCATACTTTCGCATTCTTCAGATACCTGTTGAACGGATCCTGGGTTTTTTCTGGTATGGTTCACGTAGTAATGTGGTACCACACTGAAACAATCAATTAAACCAGGTCTTGATAAATATTTTAGATGATAACGCATGTTAGGTCTGGGTTAGGTCTAGGATTTGCCCTCCTCAGGCTCATACTTTCGCATATTTCTCATACTTCATGGCTAGATCCTGGGCTATTTCTGCATTGGATCACGTAGTAATGTGGTACCACACTGAAACAGTCAATTAAACCTGGTTTCGATCAATATTTTAGAGGACAATGCAAGTTAGGTCTGGGATAGGTCTGGGATTTGCCCACATCAGGGTCATACTTTCGCATTTTTCACATACTTGTTGAACAGATCCTGGGGGTTTTCTGGTTTGGATCGCGCAGTAATGTGGTACCACACTGAAACAGCCCACTAAACCTGGTTTCGATCAATATTTTAGAGGATAACGAAAGTTATGTCTAGGTTAGGCCTGGGATTTGCCCTCATCAGACTCATGCTTTCGCATTTTTCACATACTTGTTGAACAGATCCTGGGTTTTTTTCTGGTTTGGATCACGTAGTAATGTGGTACCACACTGAAACATTCAATTAAACCTGGTCTTGATAAATATTTTAGAGGATAACGCATGTTAGGTCTGGGTTAAGTCTAGGATTTGCCCTCATCAGGCTCCTCCTTTCGCATATTTCTCATACTTCATGGCTGGATCCAGGGCTATTTCTGGATTGGATCACATAGTAATGTGGTACCACACTGAAACAGTCAATTAAACCTGGTTTTGATCAATACTTTAGAGAATAATTCGTGTTAGGTCTAGGTTCGGTCAGGGATTTGCTCTCATCAGGCTCATTCTTTCGCATATTTCTCATACTTGATGGCTAGATCCTGGGCATTTTCTGGATTGCTTCACGTAGTAATGAAGTACAACACTGAAACAGTCAATTAAACCTGGTTTCCATCAATATTTTAGAGGACAACGCATGTCAGGTCTAGGTTAGGTCTGGGATTTGCTCTCATAAGGGGCATACTGTCGCAGTTTTAACTTACTTGTTGAACGGATCCTGGGTTTTTTCTGGTTTGGTTCACGTAGTAATGTGGTACCACACTGAAACATTCAATTAAACCTGGTCTTGATAAATATTTTAGAGGATAACGCATGTTAGGTTTGGGTTAGGTCTAGGATTTGCCTACATCAGGCTCATACTTTCGCATATCTCTCATACTTCATGGCTAGATCCTGGCCTGTTTCTGGATTGTATCACATAGTAATGTGGTACCACGCTGAAACAGTCGATTAAACCTGGCTTCGATCAATATTTTAGAGGATAACGCAAGTTAAGTCTGGGATAGGTCTGGGATTTGACCTCATCAGACTCATACTTTCGCATTTTTCACATACTTGTTGAACAGATCCTGGGTTCTTTCTGGTTTGGATCACGTAGTAGTGTGGTACCGCACTGAAACAGTGCATTAAACCTGGTTTTGATCAATATTTTAGAGAATAATTCATGTTAGGTCTAGGTTAGGTCTGCGATTTGCTCTCATCAGGCTCATTCTTTCGCATATTTCTCATACTTGATGGCTAGATCCTGGGCTTTTTCTGGATTGCATCACGTAGCAATGAAGTACAACACTGGAACAGTCAATTAAACCAGGTTTCGATGAATATTTTAGAGAATAATTCATGTTAGGTCTAGGTTAGGTCTGGGATTTGCTTCCATCAGGCTCATTCTTTCCATTATTTGTCATACTTGATGGCTAGATCTTGGGCTTTTTCTGGATTGCATCACGTAGTAATGAAGTACAACACTGAAACAGTCAATTAAACCTAGTTTCCATCAATATCTTAGAGGACAACGCAAGCTAGGTCTGGGATAGGCCTGGGATTTGCCCACATCAGGCTCATACTTTCGCGTTTTTCACATACTTGTTGTACAGATCCTGGGTTTTTTCTGATTTGGATAACGTAGTATAGGGTACCACACTGAAACAGTCCATTAAACCTGGTTTGGATCTATATTTTAGAGGATAACGCATGTTAGGTCTAGGTTAGGTCTCGGATTTGCCCTCATCAGACTCATACTTTCGCGTTTCTCACATACTTGTTGAACAGATCCTGGCTTTTTTCTGGATTGGGTCACGTAGTAGTGTGGTACCACACTGAAACAGTCGATTAAACCTGGTTTCGATCAATATTTTTGAGGATAACGCATGTTAGGTCTAGGTTAGGCCGGGGATTTTCACTCATCAGACTCATACTTTCGCATTCTTCACATACTTGTTGAGCGGATCCTGGGTTTTTACCGGTTTGGATCACGTAGTAATGTGGTACCACACTGAAACATTCAATTAAACCTGGTCTTGATTAATATTTTAGAGGATAACGCATGTTAGGTCTGGGTTAGGTCTAGGATTTGCCCTCATCAGGCTCATACTTTCGCAAATTTCTCATACTTCATGGCTGGATCCTGGGCTATTTCTGGATTGGATCACGTAGTAATGTGGTACCACACTGAAACAGTCAATTAAACCTGCTTTTGACGAATATTTTAGAGAATAATTCATGTTAGGTCTAGGTTAGGCCAGGGATTTGCTCTCATCAGGCTCATTCTTTCGCATATTTCTCATACTAGATGGCTAGATCCTGGGCTTTCTCTGGATTGCATCACGTAGTAATGAAGTACAACACTGAAACAGTCAATTAAACCTGGTTTCCATCAATATTTTAGAGGACAGCGCATATTAGGTCTAGGTTAGGCCTGGGATTTGCTCTCATCAGGGTCATACTTTCGCAGTTTTAACATACATGTTGACCTGATCGAGGTTTTTTTCTGCTTTGGATCACGTAGTAAAGTGGTACCACACTGAAACAGTCCATTAAACCTGGTTTGGATCAATATTTTTGAGGATAACGCATTTTAGGTCTAGGTTAGGCCGGGGAATTTCACTCATCAGGCTCATACTTTCGCATATTTCTCATACTTCATGGCTAGATCCTGGGCTGTTTCTGGATTGTATCACATAGTAATGTGGTACCACGCTGAAACAGTCGATTAAACCTGGTTTCGATCAATATTTTAGAGGATAACGCAAGTTAAGTCTGGGATAGGTCTGGGATTTGGCCTCATCAGACTCATACTTTCGCGTCTTCCACATACTCGTTGAACAGATCCGGGGTTTTTTCTGGTTTGGATCACGTTGTAGTGTGGTACCACACCGAAACAGTCCATTAAACTTGGTTGCGATCAATATTTTAGAGGATAACGCATGTTAGGTCTGGGTTAGGTCTAGGATTTGCCCTCATCAGGCTCATACTTTCGCATATTTCTCATACTTCATGGCTGGATCCTGGGCTATTTCTGGATTGCATCACGTAGTAAAGAAGTACAACACTGAAACAGTCAATTAAACCTGGTTTCCATCAATATTTTAGAGGACAACGCATGTTAGGTCTAGGTTAGGCCTGGGATTTGCCCTCATCAGGGTCATACTTTCGCAGTTTTAACATACATGTTGACCTGATCGAGGGTTTTTTCTGCTTTGGATCATGTAGTAAAGTGGTACTACACTGAAACAGTCCATTAAACCTGGTTTGGATCAATATTTTAGAGGATAACGCATGTTAGGTCTAGGTTAGCCCTGGGATTTTCACTCATCAGACTCATACTTTCGCATTATTCACATACTTGTTGAACGGATCCTGGGTTTTTTCTGGTTTCGTTCACGTAGTAATGTGGTACCACACTGAAACATTCAATTAAACCTGATCTTGATAAATATTTGAGGGGATAACGCATGTTAGGTTTGGGTTAAGTCCTGGATTTGCCCTCATCAGGCTCATACTTTCGCATATTTCTCATACTTCTTGGCTAGATCCTGGGCTGTTTCTGGATTGTATCACGTAGTAATTTGGTACCACGCTGAAACAGTCAATTAAACCTGGTTTCGATCAATATTTTGCAGGATAACGCAAGCTAGGTCTGGCATAGGTCTGGGATTCGCCCTCATCAGACTCATACTTTCGCGTTTTTCACATACTTGTTGAACTGATCCTGGGCTTTTTCTGGTTTGGATCACGTAGTAATGTGGTACCACACTGAAACAGTCAATTAAGCCTGGTTTCGATCAATATTTTAGAGAATAATTCATGTTAGGTTTAGGTTAGGTCTGGGATTTGCTCTCATCAGGCTCATACTTTCGCACACTTCACATACTCGTTTGACTGATCCTGGGTTATTTTCTGGTTTGGATCACGTAGTAATGTGGGACCACATTGAAACAGTCAATTAAACCTGGTTTCGATCAATATTTTAGAGAATAATTCATGTTAGGTCTAGGTTAGGTCTGGGATTTGCTCTCATCAGGCTCATTCTTTCGCATATTTCTCATACTTGATGGCTAGATGTTGGGCTTTTTCTGGATTGCATCACGTAGTAATGAAGTACATCACTGAAACAGTCAATTAAACCTGGTTTCCATCAATATCTTAGAGGACAACGCAAGTTAGGTCTGGGATAGGTCTGGGATTTGCCCTCATCAGGCTCATACTTTCCGCGTTTTTCACATACTTGTTGAACAGATCCTGGGTTTTTTCTGGTTTGTATCACGTAGTAATGTGGGACCACACTGATACAGTTCATTAAACCTGGTCTTGATAAATATTTTAGAGGATAACGCATGTTAGGTCTGGGATAGGTCTGGGATTTGCCCTCATCAGACTCATACTTTCGCACACTACACATACTCGTTGAACAGATCCTGGGTTTTTCTGGTTTGGATCACGTAGTAATGTGGTACCACACTGAAACAGTCGATTAAACCAGGTTTCGATCAATATTTTTGAGGATAACGCATGTTAGGTCTAGGTTAGGCCTGGGGTTTTCACTCATCAGGCTCATACTTTCGCATTCTTCACATACTTGTTGAACGTATCCTGGGTTTTTTCTGGTTTGGATCACGTAGTAATGTGGGACCACACTGAAACAGTCAATTAAACCTGGTTTCGATCAATATTATAGAGAATAATTCATGTTAGGTCTAGGTTAGGTCTGGGATTTGCTCTCATCAGGCTCATTCATTCGCATATTTCTCATACTTGATATCTAGATCCTGGGCTTTTTCTGGATTGCATCACGTAGTAATGAAGTACAACACTGAAACAGTCAATTAAACCTGGTTTCCATCAATATCTTAGAGGACAACGCAAGTTAGGTCTGGGATAGGTCGGGGATTTGCCCTCATCAGACTCATACTTTCGCACACTTCACATACTTTTGGAACAGATCCTGGGTTATTCTCTGGTATGGATCACATAGTAATGTGGTACCACACTGAAACAGTCGATTAAACCAGGTTTCGATCAATATTTTTGAGGACAACGCATGTTAGGTCTTGGTTAGGCCTGGGATTTTCACTCATCAGACTCATACTTTCGCACTCTTCACATACTTGTTGAACGGATCATGGGTTTTTTCTGGTTTGGATCACGTAGTAATGAAGTACAACACAGAAACAGTCAATTAAACCTGGTTTCCATCAATATCTTAGAGGACAACGCAAGTTAGGTCTGGGATAGGTCTGGGATTTTCACTCATTAGGCTCATACTTTCGCATTCTTCACATACTTGTTGAACAGATCCTGGGTTTTCTCTGGTTTGGATCACGTAGTAGTGTGGTACCACACTGAAACAGTCCATTAAACCTGGTTTGGATCAATATTTTAGAGGATAAGGCATGTTAGGTCTAGGTTAGCCCTGGGATTTTCACCCATCGGACTCATCCTTTCGCATTCTTCACATACTTGTTGAACGGATCCTGGGTTTTTTCTGGTTTGGATCACGTAGTAATGTTGTACCACACTGAAACAGTCGATTAAACCTGGTTTCAATCAATATTTTAGAGGATAACGCAAGTTAGGTCTGGGATATATCTGGGATTTGACCCCATCAGACTCATACTTTCGCACACTTCACATACTCGTTGAACAGATCCTGGGTTATTCTCTGGTATGGATCACATAGTAATGTGGTACCACACTGAAACAGTCGATTAAACCAGGTTTCGATCAATATTTTAGAGAATAATTCATGTGATGTCTAGGTTAGGTCTGGGATTTGCTCTCATCAGGCTCATTCTTTCGCATATTTCTCATACATGTTGAACAGATCCTGGGTTTTTTCTGGTTTGTATCACGTAGTAATGTGGGACCACACTGAAACAGTTCATTAAACCTGGTTTCGCTCAATATTTTAGAGGATAACGCATGTTAGGTCTAGGTTAGGTCTGGAATTTGCTCTCATCAGGCTCATTCTTTCGCATATTTCTCATACTTGATGGCTAGATCCTGGGCTTTTTCTGGATTGCATCACGTAGTAATGTAGTACCACACTGAAACAGTCAATGAAACCTGGTTTTCATCAATATTTTAGAGGACAACGCAAGTTAGGTCTAGGTAAGGCCTGAGATTTTCACTGATCAGACTCATACTTTCGCATTCTTCACATACTTTTTGAACGGATCCTGGGTTTTTTCTGGTTTGGATCACGTAGTAATGTGGGACCACACTGAAACAGTCAATTAAACCTGGTTTCGATCAATATTTTAGAGAATGTTATGTCTAGGTTAGGTCTGGGATTTGCTCTCATCAGGCTCATTCTTTCGCATATTTCTCATACTTCATGGCTAGATCCTGGGCTGTTTCTGGATTGTATCACGTAGTAATGTGGTACCACGCTGAAACAGTCAATTAAACCTGGTTTCAATCAATATTTTAGAGGATAACGCATGTTAGGTCTAGGTTAGGTCTGGGATTTGCTCTCATCAGGCTCATTCTTTCGCATATTTCTCATACTTGATGGCTAGATCCTGGGCTTTTTCTGGATTGCATCACGTAGTAATGAAGTGCAACACTGAAACAGTCAATTAAACCTGGTTTCCATCAATATCTTAGAGGACAACGCAAGTTAGGTCTGGGATAGGTCTGGGATTTGCCCTCATCAGGCTCATACTTTCGCGTTTTTCACATACTTGTTGAACAGCTCCTGGGTTTTTTCTGGTTTGTATCACGTAGTAGTGTGGTACCACACTGAAAGAGTCCATTAAACCTGGTTTGGATCAATATTTTACAGAATAATTCATGTGATGTCTAGGTTAGGTCTGGGATTTGCTCTCATCAGGCTCATTCTTTCGCATATTTCTCATACTTGATGGCTAGATCCTGGGCTTTTTCTGGATTGCATCACGTAGTAATGTAGTACCACACTGAAACAGTCAATGAAACCTGGTTTTCATCAATATTTTAGAGGACAACGCAAGTTAGGTCTAGGTAAGGCCTGTGATTTTCACTGTTCAGACTCATACTTTCGCATTCTTCACATTCTTGTTGAACGGATCCTGGGTTTTTTCTGGTTTGGATCTCGTAGTAATGTGGTACCACACTGAAACAGTCGATTAAACCTGGTTTCCATCAATATTTTAGAGGATAACGCAAGTTAAGTCTGGGATTGGTTTGGGATTTGACCTCATCAGACTCATACTTTCGCACACTTCACATACTCGTTGAACAGATCCTGGGTTATTTTCTGGTTTGGATCACATAGTAATGTGGTACCACACTGAAACAGTCGATTAAACCAGGTTTCGATCAATATTTTTGAGGATAACGCATGTTAGGTCTAGGTTAGGCCTGGGATTTTCACTCATCAGACTCATACTTTCGCATTCTTCACATACTTGTTGAACGGATCCTGGGTTTTTTCTGGTTTGGATCACGTAGTAATGTGGGACCACATTGAAACAGTCAATTAAACCTGGTTTCGATCAATATTTTAGAGAATAATTCATGTTAGGTCTAGGTTAGGTCTGGGATTTGCTCTCATCAGGCTCATTCTTTCGCATATTTCTCATACTTGATGGCTAGATGTTGGGCTTTTTCTGGATTGCATCACGTAGTAATGAAGTACATCACTGAAACAGTCAATTAAACCTGGTTTCCATCAATATCTTAGAGGACAACGCAAGTTAGGTCTGGGATAGGTCGGGGATTTGCCCTCATCAGACTCATACTTTCGCACACTTCACATACTTTTGGAACAGATCCTGGGTTATTTTCTGGTTTGGATCACATAGTAACGTGGTACCACACTGAAACAGTCGATTAAACCAGGTTTCGATCAATATTTTTGAGGACAACGCATGTTAGGTCTTGGTTAGGCCTGGGATTTTCACTCATCAGACTCATACTTTCGCACTCTTCACATACTTGTTGAACGGATCATGGGTTTTTTCTGGTTTGGATCACGTAGTAATGTGGGACCACACTGAAACAATGAATTAAACCTGGTCTTGATAAATATTTTAGAGGATAACGCATGTTAGGTCTAGGTTAGGTCTGGGATTTTCACTCATCAGACTCATACTTTCGCATTCTTCACATACTTGTTGAACGGATCCTGGGTTTTTTCTGGTTTGGATCACGTAGTAATGAAGTACAACACAGAAACAGTCAATTAAACCTGGTTTCCATCAATATCTTAGAGGACAACGCAAGTTAGGTCTGGGATAGGTCTGGGATTTTCACTCATTAGGCTCATACTTTCGCATTCTTCACATACTTGTTGAACAGATCCTGGGTTTTCTCTGGTTTGGATCACGTAGTAGTGTGGTACCACACTGAAACAGTCCATTAAACCTGGTTTGGATCAATATTTTAGAGGATAAGGCATGTTAGGTCTAGGTTAGCCCTGGGATTTTCACCCATCGGACTCATCCTTTCGCATTCTTCACATACTTGTTGAACGGATCCTGGGTTTTTTCTGGTTTGGATCACGTAGTAATGTTGTACCACACTGAAACAGTCGATTAAACCTGGTTTCAATCAATATTTTAGAGGATAACGCAAGTTAGGTCTGGGATATATCTGGGATTTGACCCCATCAGACTCATACTTTCGCACACTTCACATACTCGTTGAACAGATCCTGGGTTATTCTCTGGTTTGGATCACATAGTAATGTGGTACCACACTGAAACAGTCGATTAAACCAGGTTTCGATCAATATTTTAGAGAATAATTCATGTGATGTCTAGGTTAGGTCTGGGATTTGCTCTCATCAGGCTCATTCTTTCGCATATTTCTCATACATGTTGAACAGATCCTGGGTTTTTTCTGGTTTGTATCACGTAGTAATGTGGGACCACACTGAAACAGTTCATTAAACCTGGTTTCGCTCAATATTTTAGAGGATAACGCATGTTAGGTCTAGGTTAGGTCTGGGATTTGCTCTCATCAGGCTCATTCTTTCGCATATTTCTCATACTTGATGGCTAGATCCTGGGCTTTTTCTGGATTGCATCACGTAGTAATGTAGTACCACACTGAAACAGTCAATGAAACCTGGTTTTCATCAATATTTTAGAGGACAACGCAAGTTAGGTCTAGGTAAGGCCTGAGATTTTCACTGATCAGACTCATACTTTCGCATTCTTCACATACTTGTTGAACGGATCCTGGGTTTTTTCTGGTTTGGATCACGTAGTAATGTGGGACCACACTGAAACAGTCAATTAAACCTGGTTTCGATCAATATTTTAGAGAATGTTATGTCTAGGTTAGGTCTGGGATTTGCTCTCATCAGGCTCATTCTTTCGCATATTTCTCATACTTCATGGCTATATCCTGGGCTGTTTCTGGATTGTATCACGTAGTAATGTGGTACCACGCTGAAACAGTCAATTAAACCTGGTTTCAATCAATATTTTAGAGGATAACGCATGTTAGGCCTCGGTTAGGTCTGGGATTTTCACTCATCAGACTCATACTTTCGCATTCTTCACATACTTGTTGAACGGATCCTGGCTTTTTTCTGGTTTGAATCACGTAGTAGTGTGGGACCACACTGAAACAATCAATTAAACCTGATCTTGATAAATATTTTAGAGGATAACGCATGTTAGGTCTGGGATAGGTCTGGGATTTGACCTCATCAGACTCATACTTTCGCACACTTCACATACTCGTTGAACAGATCCTGGGTTATTTTCTGGTTTGGATCACATAGTAATGTGGTACCACACTGAAACAGTCGATTAAACCAGGTTTCGATCAATATTTTTGAGGATAACGCATGTTAGGTCTAGGTTAGGCCTGGGATTTTCACTCGTCAGGCTCATACTTTCGCATTCTTCACATACTTGTTGAACGGATCCTGGGTTTTTTCTGGTTTGGATCACGTAGTAATGTGGGACCACACTGAAACAGTCAATTAAACCTGGTTTCGATCAACATTTTGGAGAATAATTCATGTAAGGTCTAGGTTAGGTCTGGGATTTGCTCTCATCAGGCTCATTCTTTCGCATATTTCTCATACTTGATGGCTAGATCCTGGGCTTTTTCTGGATTGCATCACGTAGTAATGAAGTGCAACACTGAAACAGTCAATTAAACCTGGTTTCCATCAATATCTTAGAGGACAACGCAAGTTAGGTCTGGGATAGGTCTGGGATTTGCCCTCATCAGGCTCATACTTTCGCGTTTTTCACATACTTGTTGAACAGCTCCTGGGTTTTTTCTGGTTTGTATCACGTAGTAGTGTGGTACCACACTGAAAGAGTCCATTAAACCTGGTTTGGATCAATATTTTACAGAATAATTCATGTGATGTCTAGGTTAGGTCTGGGATTTGCTCTCATCAGGCTCATTCTTTCGCATATTTCTCATACTTGATGGCTAGATCCTGGGCTTTTTCTGGATTGCATCACGTAGTAATGTAGTACCACACTGAAACAGTCAATGAAACCTGGTTTTCATCAATATTTTAGAGGACAACGCAAGTTAGGTCTAGGTAAGGCCTGTGATTTTCACTGTTCAGACTCATACTTTCGCATTCTTCACATTCTTGTTGAACGGATCCTGGGTTTTTTCTGGTTTGGATCTCGTAGTAATGTGGTACCACACTGAAACCGTCGATTAAACCTGGTTTCCATCAATATTTTAGAGGATAACGCAAGTTAAGTCTGGGATTGGTTTGGGATTTGACCTCATCAGACTCATACTTTCGCACACTTCACATACTCGTTGAACAGATCCTGGGTTATTTTCTGGTTTGGATCACATAGTAATGTGGTACCACACTGAAACAGTCGATTAAACCAGGTTTCGATCAATATTTTTGAGGATAACGCATGTTAGGTCTAGGTTAGGCCTGGGATTTTCACTCATCAGACTCATACTTTCGCATTCCTCACATACTTGTTGAACGGATCCTGGGTTTTTTCTGGTTTGGATCACGTAGTAATGTGGGACCACACTGAAACAGTCAATTAAACCTGGTTTCGATCAATATTTTAGAGAATAATTCATGTTATGTCTAGGTTAGGTCTGGGATTTGCTCTCATCAGGCTCATTCTTTCGCATATTTCTCATACTTGATGGCTAGATGCTGGGCTTTTTCTGGATTGCATCACGTAGTAATGAAGTACAACACTGAAACAGTCAATTAAACCTGGTTTCCATCATTATCTTAGAGGACAACGCAAGTTAGGTCTGGGATAGGTCTGGGATTTGCCCTCATCAGGCTCATACTTTCCGCGTTTTTCACATACTTGTTGAACGGATCATGGGTTTTTTCTGGATTGGATCACGTAGTAATGTGGTACCACACTGAAACAGTCAATTAAACCTGGTCTTGATAAATATTTTAGAGGATAACGCATGTTAGGTCTGGGTAAGGTCTAGGATTTGCCCTCGTCAGGCTCATACTTTCGCATATTTCTCATACTTCATGGCTAGATCCTGGGCTATTTCTGGATTGCATCACGTAGTAATGTGGTACCACACTGAAACAGTCCATTGAACCTGGTTTGGATCAATATTTTAGAGGATAACGCATGTTAGGTCTAGGTTATGTCTGGGATTTTCACTCATCAGACTCATACTTTCGCATTCTTCACATACTTGTTGAACGGATCCTGGGTTTTTTCTGGTTTGGATCACGTAGTAATGTGGTACCACACTGAAACAGTCGATTAAACCTGGTTTCGATCAATATTTTAGAGGATAACGCAAGTTAAGTCTGGGATTGGTCTGGGATTTGACCTCATCAGACTCACACTTTTGCACACTTCACATACTCGTTGAACAGATACTGGGTATTTTCTGGTTTGGATCACGTAGTGATGTGGTACCACACTGAAACAGTCGATTAAACCTGGTTGCGATCAATATTTTAGAGGATAACGCATGTTAGGTCTAGGTTAGCCCTGGGATTTTCACTCATCAGACTCATACTTGCGCATATTTCTCATACTTCATGGCTAGATCCTGGTCTGTTTCTGGATTGTATCACGTAGTAATTTGGTACCACACTGAAACAGTCCATTGAACCTGGTTTGGATCAATATTTTAGAGGATAACGCATGTTAGGTCTAGGTTATGTCTGGGATTTTCACTCATCAGACTCATACTATCGCACACTTCACATACTCGTTCAACAGATCCTGGGTTTTTTGTGGTTTGGATCACGTAGTAATGTGGAACCACACTGAAACAATCAATTAAACCTGGTCTTGATAAATATTTTAGAGGATAACGCATGTTAGGTCTGGGTAAGGTCTAGGATTTACCCTCGTTAGGCTCATACTTTCGCGTTTTTCACAAACTTTTTGAACAGATCCTGGGTTTTTTCTGGTTTGGATCACGTAGTAGTATGGTACCACACTGAAACAGTCCATTGAACCTGGTTTGGATCAATATTTTAGAGGATAACGCATGTTAGGTCTAGGCTAGCCCTGGGATTTTCACTCGTCAGGCTCATACTTTCGCATTCTTCACATACTTGTCGAACGGATCCTGGATTTTTTCTGGTTTGGATCACGTAGTAATGTGGTACCACACTGAAACAGTCGATTAGACCTGGTTTCGATCAATATTTTAGAGGATAACGCATGTTAAGTCTGGGATTGGTCTGGGATTTAACCTCATCAGACTCACGCTTTCGCACACTTCACATACTCGTTGAACAGATCCTGGGTATTTTCTGGTTTGGATCACGTAGTGATGTGGTACCACACTGAAACAGTCGTTTAAACCAGGTTTCGATCAATATTTTTGAGGATAACGCATGTTAGGTCTAGGTTAGGCCTGGGATTTTCACTCGTCAGGCTCATACTTTCGCATTCTTCACATACTTGTTGACCGGATCCTGGGTTTTTTCTGGTTTGGATCACGTAGTAATGTGGGACCACACTGAAACAGTCAATTAAACCTGGTTTCGATCAACATTTTGGAGAATAATTCATGTTAGGTCTAGGTTAGGTCTGGGATTTGCTCTCATCAGGCTCATTCTGTCGCATATTTCTCATACATGTTGAACAGATCCTGGGTTTTTTCTGGTTTGGATCACGTAGTAATGTGGTACCACACTGAAACAGTCGATTAAACCTGGTTTCGATCAATATTTTAGAGGATAACGCAAGTTAAGTCTGGGATTGGTCTGGGATTTGACCTCATCAGACTCACACTTTTGCACACTTCACATACTCGTTGAACAGATACTGGGTATTTTCTGGTTTGGATCACGTAGTGATGTGGTACCACACTGAAACAGTCGATTAAACCTGGTTGCGATCAATATTTTAGAGGATAACGCATGTTAGGTCTAGGTTAGCCCTGGGATTTTCACTCATCAGACTCATACTTGCGCATATTTCTCATACTTCATGGCTAGATCCTGGTCTGTTTCTGGATTGTATCACGTAGTAATTTGGTACCACACTGAAACAGTCCATTGAACCTGGTTTGGATCAATATTTTAGAGGATAACGCATGTTAGGTCTAGGTTATGTCTGGGATTTTCACTCATCAGACTCATACTTTCGCACACTTCACATACTCGTTCAACAGATCCTGGGTTTTTTGTGGTTTGGATCACGTAGTAATGTGGAACCACACTGAAACAATCAATTAAACCTGGTCTTGATAAATATTTTAGAGGATAACGCATGTTAGGTCTGGGTAAGGTCTAGGATTTACCTTCGTCAGGCTCATACTTTCGCGTTTTTCACATACTTTTTGAACAGATCCTGGGTTTTTTCTGGTTTGGATCACGTAGTAGTATGGTACCACACTGAAACAGTCCATTGAACCTGGTTTGGATCAATATTTTAGAGGATAACGCATGTTAGGTCTAGGCTAGCCCTGGGATTTTCACTCGTCAGGCTCATACTTTCGCATTCTTCACATACTTGTCGAACGGATCCTGGATTTTTTCTGGTTTGGATCACGTAGTAATGTGGTACCACACTGAAACAGTCGATTAGACCTGGTTTCGATCAATATTTTAGAGGATAACGCATGTTAAGTCTGGGATTGGTCTGGGATTTAACCTCATCAGACTCACGCTTTCGCACACTTCACATACTCGTTGAACAGATCCTGGGTATTTTCTGGTTTGGATCACGTAGTGATGTGGTACCACACTGAAACAGTCGATTAAACCAGGTTTCGATCAATATTTTTGAGGATAACGCATGTTAGGTCTAGGTTAGGCCTGGGATTTTCACTCGTCAGGCTCATACTTTCGCATTCTTCACATACTTGTTGACCGGATCCTGGGTTTTTTCTGGTTTGGATCACGTAGTAATGTGGGACCACACTGAAACAGTCAATTAAACCTGGTTTCGATCAACATTTTGGAGAATAATTCATGTTAGGTCTAGGTTAGGTCTGGGATTTGCTCTCATCAGGCTCATTCTTTCGCATATTTCTCATACATGTTGAACAGATCCTGGGTTTTTTCTGGTTTGGATCACTTAGTAATGTGGAACCACACTGAAACACCCAATTAAACCTGGTCTTGATAAATATTTTAGAGGATAACGCATGTTAGGTCTGAGTTAGGTCTAGGATTTGCCCTCATCAGGCTCATACTTTCGCATATTTCTCATACTTCATGGCTAGATCCTGGGCTGTTTCTGGATTGTATCACGTAGTAATGTGGTACCACGCTGAAACAGTCAATTAAACCTGGTTTCAATCAATATTTTAGAGGATAACGCATGTTAGGCCTCGGTTAGGTCTGGGATTTTCACTCATCAGACTCATACTTTCGCATTCTTCACATACTTGTTGAACTGATCCTGGGTTTATTCTGGTTTGGATCACGTAGTAATGTGGGACCACACTGAAACAGTTCATTAAGCCTGGTTTTGCTCAATATTTTAGAGGATAACGCATGTTAGGTCTAGGTTAGGTCTGGGATTTGCTCTCATCAGGCTCATTCTTTCGCATATTTCTCATACTTGATGGCTAGATCCTGGGCTTTTTCTGGATTGCATCACGTAGTAATGTAGTACCACACTGAAACAGTCAATGAAACCTGGTTTTCATCAATATTTTAGAGGACAACGCTAGTTAGGTCTAGGTAAGGCCTGAGATTTTCACTGATCAGACTCATACTTTCGCATTCTTCACAAACTTGTTGAACGGATCCTGGGTTTTTTCTGGTTTGGATCACCTGGTAATGTGGGACCACACTGAAACAGTCAATTAAACCTAGTTTCGCTCAATATTTTAGAGAATAATTCATGTTAGGTCTAGGTTAGGTCTGGGATTTGCTTTCATCAGGCTCATACTTTCGCACACTTCACATACTCGTTTGACAGATCCTGGGTTATTTTCTGGTTTGGATCACGTAGTAATGAGGGACCACACTGAAACAGTCAATAAAAAACCTGGTTTCGATCAATATTTTTGAGAATAATACATGGTAGGTCTAGGTTTGGTCTTGGATTTGCTCTCATCAGGCTCATTCTTTCGCATATTTCTCATACTTGATGGCTAGATGCTGGGCTTTTTCTGGATTGCATCACGTAGTAATGAAGTACAACACAGAAACAGTCAATTAAACCTGGTTTCCATCAATATCTTAGAGGACAACGCAAGTTAGGTCTGGGATAGGTCTGGGATTTGCCCTCATCAGGCTCATACTTTCGCGTTTTTCACATACATGTTGAGCAGATCCTGGGTTTTTTCTGGTTTGGATCACGTAGTAGTGTGGTACCACACTGAAACAGTCCATTAAACCTGGTTTGGATGAATATTTTAGAGGATAACGCATGTTAGGTCTAGGTTAGGTCGGGGATTTTCACTCATCAGACTCATACTTTCGCATTCTTCACATACTTGTTGAACGGATCCTGGGTTTTTTCTGGTTTGGATCACGTAGTAATGTGGTACCACACTGAAACAGTCGATTAAACCTGGTTTCGATCAATATTTTAGAGGATAACGCATGTTAGGTCTAGGTTAGCCCTGGGATTTTCACTCATCAGACTCATACTTTTGCGTTTTTCACATACTTGTTGAACAGATCCTGGGTTTTTTCTGGTTTGGATAACGTAGTAGTGTGGTACCACACTGAAACAGTCCATTAAACCTGGTTTGGATCAATATTTTAGAGGATAACGCATGTTAGGTCTAGGTTAGGTCTGGGATTTTCACTCATCAGACTCATACTTTCGCATTCTTCACATACTTGTACGGATCCTGGGTTTTTTCAGGTTTGGATCACGTAGTAATGTGGGACCACACTGAAACAGTCAATTAAACCTGGTATCGATCAATATTTTTGAGAATAATACATGTTAGGTCTAGGTTAGGTCTGGGATTTGCTCTCATCAGGCTCATTCTTTCGCATATTTCTCATACTTGATGGCTAGATGCTGGGCTTTTCCTGGATTGCATCACGTAGTAATGAAGTACAACACAGAAACAGTCAATTGAACCTGGTTTCCATCAATATTTTTGAGGATAACGCATGTTAGGTCTAGGTTAGGCCTGGGATTTTCACTCATCAAACTCATACTTTCGCATTCTTCACATACTTGTTGTACGGATCCCGGGTTTTTTCTGGTTTGGATCACGTAGTAATGTGGGACCACACTGAAACAGTCAATTAAACCTGGTTTCGATCAATATTTTTGAGAATACTACATGTTAGGTCTAGGTTAGGTCTTGGATTTGCTCTCATCAGGCTCATTCTTTCGCATATTTCTCATACTTGATGGCTAGATGCTGGGCTTTTTCTGGATTGCATCACGTAGTAATGAAGTACAACAGAGAAACAGTCAATTGAACCTGGTTTCCATCAATATCTTAGAGGACAACGCAAGTTAGGTCTGGGATAGGTCTGGGATTTGCCCTCATCAGGCTCATACTTTCGCGTTTTTCACATACTTGTTGAACAGATCCTGGGTTTTTTCTGGTTTGGATCACATAGTAATGTGGTACCACACTGAAACAGTCGATTAAACCAGGTTTCGATCAATATTCTTGAGGATAACGCATGTTAGGTCTAGGTTAGGCCTGGGATTTTCACTCATCAGACTCATACTTTCGCATTCTTCACATACTTGTTGTACGGATCCTGGGTTTTTTTTTGGTTTGGATCACGTAGTAATGTGGGACCACACGGAAACAGTCGATTAAACCTGGTTTCGATCAATATTTTAGAGGATAACGCAAGTTAAGTCTGGGATTGGTTTGGGATTTGACCTCATCAGACTCATACTTTCGCACACTTCACATACTCGTTGAACAGATCCTGGGTTATTTTCTGGTTTGGATCACATAGTAATGTGGTACCACACTGAAACAGTCGATTAAACCAGGTTTCCATCAATATCTTAGAGGACAACGCAAGTTAGGTCTGGGATAGGTCTGGGATTTGCCCTCATCAGGCTCATACTTTCGCGTTTTTCACATACATGTTGAACAGATCCTGGGTTTTTTCTGGTTTGGATCACGTAGTAGTGTGGTACCACACTGAAACAGTCCAGTAAACCTGGTTTGGATCAATATTTTAGAGGATAACGCATGGAAGGTCTAGGTTAGGTCGGGGATTTTCACTCATCAGACTCATACTTTCGCATTCTTCACATACTTGTTGTACTGATCCCGGGTTTTTTCTGGTTTGGATCACGTAGTAATGTGGGACCACACTGAAACAGTCAATTAAACCTGGTTTCGATCAATATTTTTGAGAATACTACATGTTAGGTCTAGGTTAGGTCTTGGATTTGCTCTCATCAGGCTCATTCTTTCGCATATTTCTCATACTTGATGGCTAGATGCTGGGCTTTTTCTGGATTGCGTCACGTAGTAATGAAGTACAACACAGAAACAGTCAATTAAACCTGGTTTCCATCAATATCTTAGAGGACAACGTAAGTTAGGTCTGGGATAGGTCTGGGATTTGCCCTCATCAGGCTCATACTTTCGCGTTCTCCACATACATGTTGAACAGATCCTGGGTTTTTTCTGGTTTGGATCACGTAGTAGTGTGGTACCACACTGAAACAGTCCATTAAACCTGGTTTGGATCAATATTTTAGAGGATAACGCATGTTAGGTCTAGGTTAGGTCTGGGATTTTCACTCATCAGACTCATACTTTCGCATTCTTCACATACTTGTTGTACGGATCCTGGGTTTTTTCAGGTTTGGATCACGTAGTAATGTGGGACCACACAGAAACAGTCAATTAAACCTGGTATCGATCAATATTTTTGAGAATAATACATGTTAGGTCTAGGTTAGGTCTGGGATTTGCTCTCATCAGGCTCATTCTTTCGCATATTTCTCATACTTGATGGCTAGATGCTGGGCTTTTTCTGGATTGCATCACGTAGTAATGAAGTACAACACAGAAACAGTCAATTAAACCTGGTTTCCATCAATATCTTAGAGGACAACGCAAGTTAGGTCTGGGATAGGTCTGGGATTTGCCCTCATCAGGCTCATACTTTCGCGTTTTTCACATACATGTTGAACAGATCCTGGGTTTTTTCTGGTTTGGATCACGTAGTAGTATGGTACCACACTGAAACAGTCCATTAAACCTGGTTTGGATCAATATTTTAGAGGATAACGCATGTTAGATCTAGGTTAGGTCGGGGAATTTCACTCATCAGACTCATACTTTCGCATTCTTCACATACTTGTTGTACGGATCCCGGGTTTTTTCTGGTTTGGATCACGTAGTGATGTGGGACCACACTGAAACAGTCAATTAAACCTGGTTTCCATCAATATCTTAGAGGACAACGCAAGTTAGGTCTGAGATAGGTCTGGGATTTGCCCTCATCAGGCTCATACTTTCGCGTTTTTCACATACATGTTGAACAGATCCTGGGTTTTTTCTGGTTTGGATCACGTAGTAGTATGGTACCACACTGAAACAGTCCATTAAACCTGGTTTGGATCAATATTTTAGAGGATAACGCATGTTAGGTCTAGGTTAGGTCTGGGATTTTCACTCATCAGACTCATACTTTCGCATTCTTCACATACTTGTTGAACGGATCCTGGGTTTTTTCTGGTTTGGATCACGTAGTAATGTGGGCCCACACTGAAACAATCATTTAAACCTGGTCTTGATAAATATTTTAGAGGATAACGCAAGTTAGGTCTGGGATAGGTCAGGGATTTGACCTCATCAGACTCATAATTTCGCACACTTCACATACTCCTTGAACAGATCCTGGGTTAGTTTCTGGTTTCGATCACATAGTAATGTGGTACCACACTGAAACAGTCGATTAAACCAGGTTTCGATCAATATTTTAGAGAATAATTCATGTTAGGTCTAGGTTAGGTCTGGGATTTGCTGTCATCAGGCTCATTCTTTCCCATATTTCTCATACTTGATGGCTAGATCCTGGGCTTTTTCTGGATTGCATGACGTAGTAATGAAGTACAACACTGAAACAGTCAATTAAACCTGGTTTCCATCAATATTTTAGAGAATAACGCATGTTAGGTCTGGATTAGGTCTAGGATTTGCCCTCATCAGGCTCATATTTTCGCATATTTCTCATACTTCATGGCTAGATCCTGGGCTATTTCTGGATTGGATCACGTAGTAATGTGGTACCACACTGAAAGAGTCCATTAAACCTGGTTTGGATCAATATTTTAGAGGATAACGCATGTTAGGTCTGGGTTAGGTCTAGGATTTGCCCTCATCAGGCTCATACTTTCGCATATTTCTCATACTTCATGGCTAGATCCTGGGCTGTTTCTGGATTGTATCACGTAGTAATGTGGTACCACGCTGAAACAGTCAATTAAACCTGGTTTCAATCAATATTTTAGAGGATAACGCATGTTAGGCCTCGGTTAGGTCTGGGATTTTCACTGATCAGACTCATACTTTCGCATTCTTCACATACTTGTTGAACGGATCCTGGGTTTTTTCTGGTTTGGATCACGTAGTAATGTGGTACCACACTGAAACAGTCGATTAAACCTGGTTTCAATCAATATTTTAGAGGATAACGCAAGTTAGGTCTGGGATAGGTCTGGGATTTGACCCCATCAGTCTCATACTTTCGCACACTTCACATACTCGTTGAACAGATCCTGGGTTTTTTCTGGTTTGCATCACTTAGTAATGTGGGACCACACTGAAACAATCAATTAAACCTGGTCTTGATAAATATTTTAGAGGATAACGCATGTTAGGTCTGGGTTAAGTCTAGGATTTGCCCTCATCAGGCTCATACTTTCGCATATTTCTCATACTTCATGGCTAGATCCTGGGCTGCTTCTGGATTGTATCACGTAGTAATGTGGTACCACGCTGAAACAGTCAATTAAACCTGGTTTCAATCAATATTTTAGAGGATGACGCATGTTAGGCCTCGGTTAGGTCTGGGATTTTCACTCATCAGACTCATACTTTCGCATTCTTCACATACTTGTTGAACGGATCCTGGGTTTTTTCTGGTTTGCATCACTTAGTAATGTGGGACCACACTGAAACAATCAATTAAACCTGGTCTTGATAAATATTTTAGAGGATAACGCATGTTAGGTCTAGGTTAGGTCTGGGATTTGCTCTCATCAGGCTCATTCTTTCGCATATTTCTCATACTTGATGGCTAGATGCTGGGCTTTTTCTGGATTGCATCACGTAGTAATGAAGTACAACACAGAAACAGTCAATTGAACCTGGTTTCCATCAATATCTTAGAGGACAACGCAAGTTAGGTCTGGGATAGGTCTGGGATTTGCCCTCATCAGGCTCATACTTTCGCGTTTTTCACATACATGTTGAACAGATCCTGGGTTTTTTCTGGTTTGGATCACGTAGTAGTGTGGTACCACACTGAAACAGTCCATTAAACTTGGTTTGGATCAATATTTTAGAGGATAACGCATGGAAGGTCTAGGTTAGGTCGGGGATTTTCACTCATCAGACTCATACTTTCGCATTCTTCACATACTTGTTGTACGGATCCTGGGTTTTTTTTGGTTAGGATCACGTAGTAATGTGGGACCACACTGAAACAGTCAATTAAACCTGGTTTCGATCAATATTTTTGAGAATAATACATGTTAGGTCTAGGTTAGGTCTGGGATTTGCTCTCATCAGGCTCATTCTTTCGCATATTTCTCATACTTGATGGCTAGATGCTGGGCTTTTTCTGGATTGCATCACGTAGTAATGAAGTACAACACAGAAACAGTCAATTGAACCTGGTTTCCATCAATATCTTAGAGGACAACGCAAGTTAGGTCTGGGATAGGTCTGGGATTTGCCCTCATCAGGCTCATACTTTCGCGTTTTTCACATACATGTTGAACAGA
Source organism: Colletes latitarsis (assembly GCF_051014445.1). Classification (NCBI taxonomy): domain Eukaryota; kingdom Metazoa; phylum Arthropoda; class Insecta; order Hymenoptera; family Colletidae; genus Colletes; species Colletes latitarsis. The sequence continues at coordinate 1,720,150 of NC_135142.1, forward strand.
TCCTGGGTTTTTTCTGGTTTGGATCACGTAGTAGTGTGGTACCACACTGCAACAGTCCATTAAACCTGGTTTGGATCAATATTTTAGAGGATAACGCATGGAAGGTCTAGGTTAGGTCGGGGATTTTCACTCATCAGACTCATACTTTCGCATTCTTCACATACTTGTTGTACGGATCCCGGGTTTTTTCTGGTTTGGATCACGTAGTAATGTGGGACCACACTGAAACAGTCAATTAAACCTGGTTTCGATCAATATTTTTGAGAATAATACATGTTAGTTCTAGGTTAGGTCTTGGATTTGCTCTCATCAGGCTCATTCTTTCGCATATTTCTCATACTTGATGGCTAGATGCTGGGCTTTTTCTGGATTGCATCACGTAGTAATGAAGTACAACACAGAAACAGTCAATTAAACCTGTTTTCCATCAATATCTTAGAGGACAACGCAAGTTAGGTCTGGGATAGGTCTGGGATTTGCCCTCATCAGGCTCATACTTTCGCGTTTTTCACATACATGTTGAACAGATCCTGGGTTTTTTCTGGTTTGGATCACGTAGTAATGTGGGACCACACTGAAACAGTCAATTAAACCTGTTTTCGATCAATATTTTTGAGAATAATACATGTTAGGTCTAGGTTAGGTCTTGGATTTGCTCTCATCAGGCTCATTCTTTCGCATATTTCTCATACTTGATGGCTAGATGCTGGGCTTTTTCTGGATTGCATGACGTAGTAATGAAGTACAACACTGAAACAGTCAATTAAACCTGGTTTCCATCAATATTTTAGAGAATAACGCACGTTAGGTCTGGATTAGGTCTAGGATTTGCCCTCATCAGGCTCATATTTTCGCATATTTCTCATACTTCATGGCTAGATCCTGGGCTATTTCTGGATTGGATCACGTAGTAATGTGGTACCACACAGAAAGAGTCCATTAAACATGGTTTGGATCAATATTTTAGAGGATAACGCATGTTAGGTCTGGGTTAGGTCTAGGATTTGCCCTCATCAGGCTCATACTTTCGCATATTTCCCATACTTCATGGCTAGATCCTGGGCTGTTTCTGGATTGTATCACGTAGTAATGTGGTACCACGCTGAAACAGTCAATTAAACCTGGTTTCAATCAATATTTTAGAGGATAACGCATGTTAGGCCTCGGTTAGGTCTGGGATTTTCACTCATCAGACTCATACTTTCGCATTCTTCACATACTTGTTGAACTGATCCTGGGTTTTTTCTGGTTTGGATCACGTAGTAATGTGGGACCACACTGAAACAGTTCATTAAACCTGGTTTCGCTCAATATTTTAGAGGATAACGCATGTTAGGTCTAGGTTAGGTCTGGGATTTGCTCTCATCAGGCTCATTCTTTCGCATATTTCTCATACTTGATGGCTAGATCCTGGGCTTTTTCTGGATTGCATCACGTAGTAATGTAGTACCACACTGAAACAGTCAATGAAACCTGGTTTTCATCAATATTTTAGAGGACAACGCAAGTTAGGTCTAGGTAAGGCCTGAGATTTTCACTGATCAGACTCATACATTCGCATTCTTCACATACTTGTTGAACGGATCCTGGGTTTTTTCTGGTTTGGTTCACGTAGTAATGTGGTACCACACTGAAACAGTCGATTAAACCTGGTTTCGATCAATATTTTAGAGGATAACGCAAGTTAAGTCTGGGATTGGTTTGGGATTTGACCTCATCAGACTCATACTTTCGCACACTTCACATACTCGTTGAACAGATCCTGGGTTATTTTCTGGTTTGGATCACATAGTAATGTGGTACCACACTGAAACAGTCGATTAAACCAGGTTTCGATGAATATTTTTGAGGATAACGCATGTTAGGTCTAGGTTAGGCCTGGGATTTTCACTCATCAGACTCATACTTTCGCATTCTTCACATACTTGTTGAACGGATCCTGGGTTTTTTCTGGTTTGGATCACGTAGTAATGTGGGACCACACTGAAACAGTCAATTAAACCTAGTTTCGATCAATATTTTAGAGAATAATTCATGTTAGGTCTAGGTTAGGTCTGGGATTAGCTCTCATCAGGCTCATACTTTCGCACACTTCACATATTCGTTTGACAGATCCTGGGTTATTTTCTGGTTTGGATCACGTAGTAATGTGGGACCACACTGAAACAGTCAATTAAACCTGGTTTCGATCAATATTTTAGAGAATGTTATGTCTAGGTTAGGTCTGGGATTTGCTCTCATCAGGCTCATTCTTTCGCATATTTCTCATACTTCATGGCTAGATCCTGGGCTGTTTCTGGATTGTATCACGTAGTAATGTGGTACCACGCTGAAACAGTCAATTAAACCTGGTTTCAATCAATATTTTAGAGAATAATTCATGTTAGGTCTAGGTTAGGTCTGGGATTTGCACTCATCAGGCTCATACTTTCGCACACTTCACATACTCGTTTGACAGATCCTGGGTTATTTTCTGGTTTGGATCACGTAGTAATTTGGGACCACACTGAAACAGTCAATTAAACCTGGTTTCGATCAATATTTTAGAGAATAATTCATGTTATATCTAGGTTAGGCCTGGGATTTGCTCTCATCAGGCTCATTCTTTCGCATATTTCTCATACTTGATGGCTAGATGCTGGGCTTTTTCTGGATTGCATCACGTAGTAATGAAGTACAACACTGGAACAGTCAATTAAACCTGGTTTCCATCGTTATCTTAAAGGACAACGCAAGTTAGGTCTGGGATAGGTCTGGGATTTGCCCTCATCAGGCTCATACTTTCCGCGTTTTTCACATACTTCTTGAACAGATCCTGGGTTTTTTCTGGTTTGGATCACGTAGTAGTGTGGGACCACACTGAAACAATCAATTAAACCTGATCTTGATAAATATTTTAGAGGATAACGCATGTTAGGTCTGGGATAGGTCTGGGATTTGCCCTCATCAGACTCATGCTTTCGCACAGTTCACATACTCTTTGAACAGATCCTGGGTTATTTTCTGGTTTGGATCACATAGTAATGTGGTACCACACTGAAACAGTCGATTAAACCAGGTTTCGATCAATATTTTTGAGGATAACGCATGTTAGGTCTTGGTTAGGTCTGGGATTTTCACTCATCAGACTCATACTTTCGCATATTTCTCATACTAGATGGCTAGATCCTGTGCTTTTTCTGGATTGCATCACGTTGTAATGAAGTACAACACTGAAACACTCAATTAAACCTGGTTTCGATCAATATTATTGAGGATAACGCATGTTAGGTCTAGGTTAGGCCTGGGATTTTCACTCATCAGACTCATACTTTCACGTTCTTCACATATTTGTTGAACGGATCTTGGGGTTTTTCTGGTGTGGATCACGTAGTAATGTTGTACCACACTGAAACAATCAATTAAACCTGATCTTGATAAATATTTTAGAGGATAACGCATGTTAGGTCTAGGTTAGGTCTGGGATTTGCTCTCATCAGGCTCATTCTTTCGCATATTTCTCATATTTGACGGCTAGATCCTGGGCTTTCTCTGGATTGCGTCACGTAGTAATGAAGTACAACACTGAAACAGACAATTAAACCTGGTTTCCATCAATATTTTAGAGGACAACGCATGTCAGGTCTAGGTTAGGCCTGGGATTTGCTCTCATCAGGGTCATACTTTCGCAGTTTTAACATACATGTTGACCTGATCGAGGGTTTTTTCTGCTTTGGATCACGTAGTAATGAGGGACCACACTGAAACAGTCAATTAAACCTAGTTTCGATCAATATTTTAGAGAATAATTCATGTTAGGTCTAGGTTAGGTCTGGGATTTGCTCTCATCAGGCTCATACTTTCGCACACTTCACATACTCGTTTGACAGATCCTGGGTTATTTTCTGGTTTGGATCACGTAGTAATTTGGGACCACACTGAAACAGTCAATTAAACCTGGTTTCGATCAATATTTTAGAGAATAATTCATGTTATATCTAGGTTAGGCCTGGGATTTGCTCTCATCAGGCTCATTCTTTCGCATATTTCTCATACTTGATGGCTAGATGCTGGGCTTTTTCTGGATTGCATCACGTAGTAATGAAGTACAACACTGGAACAGTCAATTAAACCTGGTTTCCATCGTTATCTTAAAGGACAACGCAAGTTAGGTCTGGGATAGGTCTGGGATTTGCCCTCATCAGGCTCATACTTTCCGCGTTTTTCACATACTTGTTGAACAGATCCTGGGTTTTTTCTGGTTTGGATCACGTAGTAGTGTGGGACCACACTGAAACAAACAATTAAACCTGATCTTGATAAATATTTTAGAGGATAACGCATGTTAGGTCTGGGATAGGTCTGGGATTTGCCCTCATCAGACTCATGCTTTCGCACAGTTCACATACTCTTTGAACAGATCCTGGGTTATTTTCTGGTTTGGATCACATAGTAATGTGGTACCACACTGAAACAGTCGATTAAACCAGGTTTCGATCAATATTTTTGAGGATAACGCATGTTAGGTCTTGGTTAGGTCTGGGATTTTCACTCATCAGACTCATACTTTCGCATATTTCTCATACTAGATGGCTAGATCCTGTGCTTTTTCTGGATTGCATCACGTTGTAATGAAGTACAACACTGAAACACTCAATTAAACCTGGTTTCGATCAATATTATTGAGGATAACGCATGTTAGGTCTAGGTTAGGCCTGGGATTTTCACTCATCAGACTCATACTTTCACGTTCTTCACATATTTGTTGAACGGATCTTGGGGTTTTTCTGGTGTGGATCACGTAGTAATGTTGTACCACACTGAAACAATCAATTAAACCTGATCTTGATAAATATTTTAGAGGATAACGCATGTTAGGTCTAGGTTAGGTCTGGGATTTGCTCTCATCAGGCTCATTCTTTCGCATATTTCTCATATTTGACGGCTAGATCCTGGGCTTTCTCTGGATTGCATCACGTAGTAATGAAGTACAACACTGAAACAGACAATTAAACCTGGTTTCCATCAATATTTTAGAGGACAACGCATGTCAGGTCTAGGTTAGGCCTGGGATTTGCTCTCATCAGGGTCATACTTTCGCAGTTTTAACATACATGTTGACCTGATCGAGGGTTTTTTCTGCTTTGGATCACGTAGTAATGAGGGACCACACTGAAACAGTCAATTAAACCTAGTTTCGATCAATATTTTAGAGAATAATTCATGTTAGGTCTAGGTTAGGTCTGGGATTTGCTCTCATCAGGCTCATACTTTCGCACACTTCACATACTCGTTTGACAGATCCTGGGTTATTTTCTGGTTTGGATCACGTAGTAATTTGGGACCACACTGAAACAGTCAATTAAACCTGGTTTCGATCAATATTTTAGAGAATAATTCATGTTATATCTAGGTTAGGCCTGGGATTTGCTCTCATCAGGCTCATTCTTTCGCATATTTCTCATACTTGATGGCTAGATGCTGGGCTTTTTCTGGATTGCATCACGTAGTAATGAAGTACAACACTGGAACAGTCAATTAAACCTGGTTTCCATCGTTATCTTAAAGGACAACGCAAGTTAGGTCTGGGATAGGTCTGGGATTTGCCCTCATCAGGCTCATACTTTCCGCGTTTTTCACATACTTGTTGAACAGATCCTGGGTTTTTTTTGGTTTGGATCACGTAGTAGTGTGGGACCACACTGAAACAAACAATTAAACCTGATCTTGATAAATATTTTAGAGGATAACGCATGTTAGGTCTGGGATAGGTCTGGGATTTGCCCTCATCAGACTCATGCTTTCGCACAGTTCACATACTCTTTGAACAGATCCTGGGTTATTTTCTGGTTTGGATCACATAGTAATGTGGTACCACACTGAAACAGTCGATTAAACCAGGTTTCGATCAATATTTTTGAGGATAACGCATGTTAGGTCTTGGTTAGGTCTGGGATTTTCACTCATCAGACTCATACTTTCGCATATTTCTCATACTAGATGGCTAGATCCTGTGCTTTTTCTGGATTGCATCACGTTGTAATGAAGTACAACACTGAAACACTCAATTAAACCTGGTTTCGATCAATATTATTGAGGATAACGCATGTTAGGTCTAGGTTAGGCCTGGGATTTTCACTCATCAGACTCATACTTTCACGTTCTTCACATATTTGTTGAACGGATCTTGGGGTTTTTCTGGTGTGGATCACGTAGTAATGTTGTACCACACTGAAACAATCAATTAAACCTGATCTAGATAAATATTTTAAAGGATAACGCATGTTAGGTCTAGGTTAGGTCTGGGATTTGCTCTCATCAGGCTCATTCTTTCGCATATTTCTCATATTTGACGGCTAGATCCTGGGCTTTCTCTGGATTGCATCACGTAGTAATGAAGTACAACACTGAAACAGTCAATTAAACCTGGTTTCCATCAATATTTTAGAGGACAACGCATGTCAGGTCTAGGTTAGGCCTGGGATTTGCTCTCATCAGGGTCATACTTTCGCAGTTTTAACATACATGTTGACCTGATCGAGGGTTTTTTCTGCTTTGGATCACGTAGTAAGGTGGTACCACACTGAAACAGTCCATTAAACCTGGTTTAGATCACTATTTTTGAGGATAACGCATGTTAGGTCTAGGTTAGGCCGGGGATTTTCACTCATCAGACTCATACTTTCGCGTTTTTCACATACATTTTGAACAGATCCGGGGTTTTTTCTGGTTTGGATCGCGTAGTAGTGTGGTACCACACTGAAACAGTCAATTAAACCTGGTTTTGATCAATATTTTAGAGAATAATTCATGTTAGGTCTAGGTTAGGTCTGGGATTTGCTCTCATCAGGCTCATTCTTTCGCATATTTCTCATACTTGATGGCTAGATGCTGGGCTTTTTCTGGATTGCATCACGTAGTAATGAAGTACAACACTGAAACAGTCAATTAAACCTGGTTTCCATCAATATCTTAGAGGACAACGCAAGTTAGGTCTGGGATAGGTCTGGGATTTGCCCTCATCAGGCTCAAACGTTCCGCGTTTTTCACACACTTGTTGAACAGATCCTGGGTTTTTTCTGGTTTGGATCACGTAGTAGTGTGGGACCACACTGAAACAATCAATTAAACCTGGTCTTGATAAATATTTTAGAGGATAACGCATGTTAGGTCTGGGATAGGTCTGGGATTTGCCCTCATCAGACTCATACTTTCGCACACTTCACATACTCGTTGAACAGATCCTGGGTTATTTTCTGGTTTGGATCACATAGTAATGCGGTACCACACTGAAACAGTCGATTAAACCAGGTTTCGATCAATATTTTTGAGGATAACGCATGTTAGGTCTTGGTTAGGTCTGGGATTTTCACTCATCAGACTCATACTTTCGCATTCTTCACATACTTGTTGAACGGATCATGGGTTTTTTCTGGTTTGGATCACGTAGTAATGTGGGACCACACTGAAACAGTCAATTAAACCTGGTCTTGATAAATATCTTAGAGGATAACGCATGTTAGGTCTGGGATAGGTCGGGGATTTGCCCACATCAGACTCATACTTTCGCACACTTCACATACTCGTTGATCAGATCCTGGGTTTTTTCTGGTTTGGATCACGTAGTAATGTGGAACTACACTGAAACAATCAATTAAACCTGGTCTTGATAAATATTTTAGAGGATAACGCATGTTAGGTCTGGGTTAGGTCTAGGATTTGCCCTCGTCAGGCTCATACTTCCGCATATTTCTCATACTTCATGGCTAGATCCTGGGCTATTTCTGGATTAGATCACGTAGTAATGTGGTACCGCACTGAAGCAGTCAATTAAACCTGGTTTCCATGAAACTCTTAGAGGACAACGCAAGTTAGGTCTGGGATAGGTCTTGGATTTGCCCTCATCAGGCTCATACTTTCGCGTTTTTCACATACTTTTCGAACAGATCCTGGGTTTTTTCTGGTTTGGATCACGTAGTAGTGTGGTACCACACTGAAACAGTCCATTAAACCTGGTTTGGATCAATATTTTAGAGGATAACGCATGTTAGGTCTAGGTTAGGTCTGGGAATTTCACTCATCAGACTCATACTTTCGCACACTTCACATACTCGTTGAACAGATCCTGGGTTATTTTCTGGTTTGGATCACATAGTAATGTGGTACCACACTGAAACAGTCGATTATACCAGGTTTCGATCAATATTTTTGAGGATAACGCATGTTAGGGCTAGGTTAGGCCTGGGATTTTCACTCATCTGGCTCATACTTTCGCATTCTTCGCATACTTGTTGTACGGATCCTGGGTTTTTTCTGGTTTGGATCACGTAGTAATGTGGGACCACACTGAAACAGTCAATTAAACCAGGTTTCGATCAATATTTTTGAGAATAATACATGTTAGGTCTAGGTTAGGTCTGGGATTTGCTCTCATCAGGCTCATTCTTTCGCATATTTCTCATACTTGATGGCTAGATGCTGGGCTTTTTCTGGATTGCATCACGTAGTAATGAAGTACAACACAGAAACAGTCAATTAAACCTGGTTTCCATCAATATCTTAGAGGACAACGCAAGTTAGGTCTGGGATAGGTCTGGGATTTGCCCTCATCAGGCTCATACTTTCGCGTTTTTCACATACTTGTTGAACAGATCCTGGGTTTTTTCTGGTTTGGATCACGTAGTAGTGTGGTACCACACTGAAACAGTCGATTAAACCTGGTTTCGAATCAATATTTTAGAGGATAACGCATGTTAGGTCTAGGTTAGGTCTGGGATTTTCACTCATCAGACTCATACTTTCGCATTCTTCACATACTTGTTGTACGGATCCTGGGTTTTTTCTGGTTTGGATCACGTGGTAATGTGGGAAAAACACTGAAACAGTCAATTAAACCTGGTTTCGATCAATATTTTTGAGAATAATACATGTTAGGTCTAGGTTAGGTCTGGGATTTGCTCTCATCAGGCTCATTCTTTCGCATATTTCTCATACTTGATGGCTAGATGCTGGGCTTTTTCTGGATTGTATCACGTAGTAATGAAGTACAACACAGAAACAGTCAATTAAACCTGGTTTCCATCAATATCTTAGAGGACAACGCAAGTTAGGTCTGGAACAGGTCTGGGATTTGCCCTCATCAGGCTCATACTTTCGCATTCTTCACATACTTGTTGTACGGATCCTGGGTTTTTTCTGGTTTGGATCACGTGGTAATGTGGGACCACACTGAAACAGTCAATTAAACCTGGTTTCGATCAATATTTTTGAGAATAATACATGTTAGGTCTAGGTTAGGTCTGGGATTTGCTCTCATCAGGCTCATTCTTTCGCATATTTCTCATACTTGATGGCTAGATGCTGGGCTTTTTCCGGATGGTATCACGTAGTAATGAAGTACAACACAGAAACAGTCAATTAAACCTGGTTTCCATCAATATCTTAGAGGACAACGCAAGTCAGGTCTGGGATAGGTCTGGGATTTGCCCTCATCAGGCTCCTACTTTCGCGTTTTTCACATACATGTTGAACAGATCCTGGGTTTTTTCTGGTTTGGATCACGTAGTAGTATGGTACCACACTGAAACAGTCCATTAAACCTGGTTTGGATCAATATTTTAGAGGATAACGCATGTTAGGTCAAGGTTAAGTCTAAGCTTTGCCCTCATCAGGCTCATTCTTTCGCATATTTCTCATACTTGATGGCTAGATGCTGGGCTTTTTCCGGATGGTATCACGTAGTAATGAAGTACAACACAGAAACAGTCAATTAAACCTGGTTTCCATCAATATCTTAGAGGACAACGCAAGTCAGGTCTGGGATAGGTCTGGGATTTGCCCTCATCAGGCTCCTACTTTCGCGTTTTTCACATACTTGTTGAACGGATCCTGGGTTTTTTCTGGTTTGGATCACGTAGTAATGTGGTACCACACTGAAACAGTCGATTAAACCTGGTTTCGATCAATATTTTAGAGGATAACGCAAGTTAAGTCTGGGATTGGTTTGGGATTTGACCTCATCAGACTCATACTTTCGCACACTTCACATACTCGTTGAACAGATCCTGGGTTATTTTCTGGTTTGGATCACATAGTAATGTGGTACCACACTGAAACAGTCGATTAAACCAGGTTTCGATCAATATTTTTGAGGATAACGCATGTTAGGTCTAGGTTAGGCCTGGGATTTTCACTCATCAGACTCATACTGTCGCATTCTTCACATACTTGTTGAACGGATCCTGGGTTTTTTCTGGTTTGGATCACGTGGTAATGTGGGACCACACTGAAACAGTCAATTAAACCTAGTTTCGATCAATATTTTAGAGAATAATTCATGTTAGGTCTAGGTTAGGTCTGGGATTTGCACTCATCAGGCTCATACTTTCGCACACTTCACATACTCGTTTGACAGATCCTGGGTTATTTTCTGGTTTGGATCACGTAGTAATTTGGGACCACACTGAAACAGTCAATTAAACCTGGTTTCGATCAATATTTTAGAGAATAATTCATGTTATATCTAGGTTAGGCCTGGGATTTGCTCTCATCAGGCTCATTCTTTCGCATATTTCTCATACTTGATGGCTAGATGCTGGGCTTTTTCTGGATTGCATCACGTAGTAATGAAGTACAACACTGGAACAGTCAATTAAACCTGGTTTCCATCGTTATCTTAAAGGACAACGCAAGTTAGGTCTGGGATAGGTCTGGGATTTGCCCTCATCAGGCTCATACTTTCCGCGTTTTTCACATACTTCTTGAACAGATCCTGGGTTTTTTCTGGTTTGGATCACGTAGTAGTGTGGGACCACACTGAAACAATCAATTAAACCTGATCTTGATAAATATTTTAGAGTATAACGCATGTTAGGTCTGGGATAGGTCTGGGATTTGCCCTCATCAGACTCATGCTTTCGCACAGTTCACATACTCTTTGAACAGATCCTGGGTTATTTTCTGGTTTGGATCACATAGTAATGTGGTACCACACTGAAACAGTCGATTAAACCAGGTTTCGATCAATATTTTTGAGGATAACGCATGTTAGGTCTTGGTTAGGTCTGGGATTTTCACTCATCAGACTCATACTTTCGCATATTTCTCATACTAGATGGCTAGATCCTGTGCTTTTTCTGGATTGCATCACGTTGTAATGAAGTACAACACTGAAACACTCAATTAAACCTGGTTTCGATCAATATTATTGAGGATAACGCATGTTAGGTCTAGGTTAGGCCTGGGATTTTCACTCATCAGACTCATACTTTCACGTTCTTCACATATTTGTTGAACGGATCTTGGGGTTTTTCTGGTGTGGATCACGTAGTAATGTTGTACCACACTGAAACAATCAATTAAACCTGATCTTGATAAATATTTTAGAGGATAACGCATGTTAGGTCTAGGTTAGGTCTGGGATTTGCTCTCATCAGGCTCATTCTTTCGCATATTTCTCATATTTGACGGCTAGATCCTGGGCTTTCTCTGGATTGCATCACGTAGTAATGAAGTACAACACTGAAACAGACAATTAAACCTGGTTTCCATCAATATTTTAGAGGACAACGCATGTCAGGTCTAGGTTAGGCCTGGGATTTGCTCTCATCAGGGTCATACTTTCGCAGTTTTAACATACATGTTGACCTGATCGAGGGTTTTTTCTGCTTTGGATCACGTAGTAAGGTGGTACCACACTGAAACAGTCCATTAAACCTGGTTTAGATCAATATTTTTGAGGATAACGCATGTTAGGTCTAGGTTAGGCCGGGGATTTTCACTCATCAGACTCATACTTTCGCGTTTTTCACATACATTTTGAACAGATCCGGGGTTTTTTCTGGTTTGGATCGCGTAGTAGTGTGGTACCACACTGAAACAGTCAATTAAACCTGGTTTTGATCAATATTTTAGAGAATAATTCATGTTAGGTCTAGGTTAGGTCTGGGATTTGCTCTCATCAGGCTCATTCTTTCGCATATTTCTCATACTTGATGGCTAGATGCTGGGCTTTTTCTGGATTGCATCACGTAGTAATGAAGTACAACACTGAAACAGTCAATTAAACCTGGTTTCCATCAATATCTTAGAGGACAACGCAAGTTAGGTCTGGGATAGGTCTGGGATTTGCCCTCATCAGGCTCAAACGTTCCGCGTTTTTCACACACTTGTTGAACAGATCCTGGGTTTTTTCTGGTTTGGATCACGTAGTAGTGTGGGACCACACTGAAACAATCAATTAAACCTGGTCTTGATAAATATTTTAGAGGATAACGCATGTTAGGTCTGGGATAGGTCTGGGATTTGCCCTCATCAGACTCATACTTTCGCACACTTCACATACTCGTTGAACAGATCCTGGGTTATTTTCTGGTTTGGATCACATAGTAATGCGGTACCACACTGAAACAGTCGATTAAACCAGGTTTCGATCAATATTTTTGAGGATAACGCATGTTAGGTCTTGGTTAGGTCTGGGATTTTCACTCATCAGACTCATACTTTCGCATTCTTCACATACTTGTTGAACGGATCATGGGTTTTTTCTGGTTTGGATCACGTAGTAATGTGGGACCACACTGAAACAGTCAATTAAACCTGGTCTTGATAAATATCTTAGAGGATAACGCATGTTAGGTCTGGGATAGGTCGGGGATTTGCCCACATCAGACTCATACTTTCGCACACTTCACATACTCGTTGATCAGATCCTGGGTTTTTTCTGGTTTGGATCACGTAGTAGTGTGGTACCACACTGAAACAGTCGATTAAACCAGGTTTCGATCAATATTTTTGAGGATAACGCATGTTAGGTCTGGGTTAGGTCTAGGATTTGCCCTCGTCAGGCTCATACTTCCGCATATTTCTCATACTTCATGGCTAGATCCTGGGCTATTTCTGGATTAGATCACGTAGTAATGTGGTACCGCACTGAAGCAGTCAATTAAACCTGGTTTCCATGAAACTCTTAGAGGACAACGCAAGTTAGGTCTGGGATAGGTCTTGGATTTGCCCTCATCAGGCTCATACTTTCGCGTTTTTCACATACTTTTCGAACAGATCCTGGGTTTTTTCTGGTTTGGATCACGTAGTAGTGTGGTACCACACTGAAACAGTCCATTAAACCTGGTTTGGATCAATATTTTAGAGGATAACGCATGTTAGGTCTAGGTTAGGTCTGGGAATTTCACTCATCAGACTCATACTTTCGCACACTTCACATACTCGTTGAACAGATCCTGGGTTATTTTCTGGTTTGGATCACATAGTAATGTGGTACCACACTGAAACAGTCGATTATACCAGGTTTCGATCAATATTTTTGAGGATAACGCATGTTAGGGCTAGGTTAGGCCTGGGATTTTCACTCATCAGGCTCATACTTTCGCATTCTTCGCATACTTGTTGTACGGATCCTGGGTTTTTTCTGGTTTGGATCACGTAGTAATGTGGGACCACACTGAAACAGTCAATTAAACCAGGTTTCGATCAATATTTTTGAGAATAATACATGTTAGGTCTAGGTTAGGTCTGGGATTTGCTCTCATCAGGCTCATTCTTTCGCATATTTCTCATACTTGATGGCTAGATGCTGGGCTTTTTCTGGATTGCATCACGTAGTAATGAAGTACAACACAGAAACAGTCAATTAAACCTGGTTTCCATCAATATCTTAGAGGACAACGCAAGTTAGGTCTGGGATAGGTCTGGGATTTGCCCTCATCAGGCTCATACTTTCGCGTTTTTCACATACTTGTTGAACAGATCCTGGGTTTTTTCTGGTTTGGATCACGTAGTAGTGTGGTACCACACTGAAACAGTCGATTAAACCTGGTTTCGAATCAATATTTTAGAGGATAACGCATGTTAGGTCTAGGTTAGGTCTGGGATTTTCACTCATCAGACTCATACTTTCGCATTCTTCACATACTTGTTGTACGGAACCTGGGTTTTTTCTGGTTTGGATCACGTGGTAATGTGGGACCACACTGAAACAGTCAATTAAACCTGGTTTCGATCAATATTTTTGAGAATAATACATGTTAGGTCTAGGTTAGGTCTGGGATTTGCTCTCATCAGGCTCATTCTTTCGCATATTTCTCATACTTGATGGCTAGATGCTGGGCTTTTTCTGGATTGTATCACGTAGTAATGAAGTACAACACAGAAACAGTCAATTAAACCTGGTTTCCATCAATATCTTAGAGGACAACGCAAGTTAGGTCTGGAACAGGTCTGGGATTTGCCCTCATCAGGCTCATACTTTCGCATTCTTCACATACTTGTTGTACGGATCCTGGGTTTTTTCTGGTTTGGATCACGTGGTAATGTGGGACCACACTGAAACAGTCAATTAAACCTGGTTTCGATCAATATTTTTGAGAATAATACATGTTAGGTCTAGGTTAGGTCTGGGATTTGCTCTCATCAGGCTCATTCTTTCGCATATTTCTCATACTTGATGGCTAGATGCTGGGCTTTTTCCGGATGGTATCACGTAGTAACGAAGTACAACACAGAAACAGTCAATTAAACCTGGTTTCCATCAATATCTTAGAGGACAACGCAAGTCAGGTCTGGGATAGGTCTGGGATTTGCCCTCATCAGGCTCCTACTTTCGCGTTTTTCACATACATGTTGAACAGATCCTGGGTTTTTTCTGGTTTGGATCACGTAGTAGTATGGTACCACACTGAAACAGTCCATTAAACCTGGTTTGGATCAATATTTTAGAGGATAACGCATGTTAGGTCAAGGTTAAGTCTAAGCTTTGCCCTCATCAGGCTCACAGTTTCGCGTTTTTCACATACTTGTTGAACAGATCCTGGGCTATTTCGGGATTGGATCACGTAGTAAAGTGGTACCACACTGAAACAGTCCATTAAACCTGGTTTCGCTCAATATTTTAGAGGATAACGCATGTTAGGTCTAGGTTAGGTCTGGGATTTGCTGTCATCAGGCTCATTCTTTCGCATATTTCTCACACTTGATGGCTAGATCCTGGGCTTTTTCTAGATTGCATCACGTAGTAATGTAGTACCACACTGAAACAGTCAATGAAACCGGGTTTCCATGAATATTTTAGAAGACAACGCAAGTTAGGTCTAGGTAAGGCCTGGGATTTTCACTGATCAGACTCATACTTTCGCATTCTTCGCATACTTGTTGAACGGATCCTGGGTTTTTTCTTGTTTGGATGACGTAGTAATGTGGTACCACACTGAAACATTCAATTATTCCTGGTCTTGATAAATATTTTAGAGAATAACGCATGTTAGGTCTGGGTTAGGTCTAGGATTTGCCCTCATCAGGCTCATACTTTCGCATATTTCTCATACTTCATGGCTAGCTCCTGGGTTATTTCTGGATTGGATCACGTAGTAAAGTGGTACCACACTGAAACATTCAATGAAACCTGGTCTGGATAAATATCTTAGAGGATAACGCATGTTAGGTCAAGGTTAGGTCTAAGATTTGCCCTCATCAGGCTCACAGTTTCGCGTTTTTCACATACTTGTTGAACAGATCCTGGGTTTTTTCTGGTTTGGATCACGTAGTAATGTGGGACCACACTGAAACAGTCAAGTAAACCTGGTTTCGATCAATATTTTAGAGAATAATTCATGTTATGTCTAGGTTAGGTCTGGGATTTGCTCTCATCAGGCTCATTCTTCCGCATATTTCTCATACATGTTGAACAGATCCTGGGAATTTTCTGGCATGGAACACGTAGTAATGTGGGACCACACTGAAACAATCAATTAAACCTGGTCTTGATAAATATTTTAGAGGATAACGCATGTTAGGTCTGGGTTAGGTCTAGGATTTGCCCTCATCAGGATCATACTTTCGCATATTTCTCATACTTCATGGCTAGATCCTGGGCTGTTCCTGGATTGTATCACGTAGTAATGTGGTACCACGCTGAAACAGTCAATTAAACCTGGTTTCGATCAATATTTTAGAGGATAACGGAAGTTAGGTCTGGGATAGGTCTAGGATTTGCCCTCATCAGGCTCTTACTTTCGCATATTTCTCATACTTCATGGCTAGATCCTGGGCTATTTCTGGATTGGATCACGTAGTAAAGTGGTACCACACTGAAACATTCAATGAAACCTGGTCTGGATAAATATTTTAGAGGATAACGCATCTTAGGTCTGGGTTAGGTCTAAGATTTGCCCTCATCACGCTCACAGTTCAGCGTTTTTCGCATACTTGTTGAACAGATCCTGGGTTTTTTCTGGTTTGGATCACGAAGTATTGTGGTACCACACTGAAACAGTCCATTAAACCTGGTTTCGCTCAATATTTTAGAGGATAACGCATGTTAGGTCTAGGTTAGGTCTGGGATTTGCTGTCATCAGGCTCATTCTTTCGCATATTTCTCACACTTGATGGCTAGATCCTGGGCTTTTTCTAGATTGCATCACGTAGTAATGTAGTACCACACTGAAACAGTCAATGAAACCAGGTTTCCATGAATATTTTAGAAGACAACGCAAGTTAGGTCTAGGTAAGGCCTGAGATTTTCACTGATCAGACTCATACTTTCGCATTCTTCGCATACTTGTTGAACGGATCCTGGGTTTTTTCTGGTTTCGATCACGTAGTAATGTGGGACCACACTGAAACAGTCAAGTAAACCTGGTTTCGATCAATATTTTAGAGAATAATTCATGTTATGTCTAGGTTAGGTCTGGGATTTGCTCTCATCAGGCTCATTCTTCCGCATATTTCTCATACATGTTGAACAGATCCTGGGTATTTTCTGGCATGGAACACGTAGTAATGTGGGACCACACTGAAACAATCAATTAAACCTGGTCTTGATAAATATTTTAGAGGATAACGCATGTTAGGTCTGGGATAGGTCTAGGATTTGCCCTCATCAGGCTCTTACTTTCGCATATTTCTCATACTTTATGGCTAGATCCTGGGCTATTTCTGGATTGCATCACGTAATAATGTAGTACCACACTGAAACAGTCAATGAAACCTGGTCAGGATAAATATTTTAGAGGATAACGCATCTTAGGTCTGGGTTAGGTCTAAGATTTGCCCTCATCACGCTCACAGTTTAGCGTTTTTCGCATACTTGTTGAGCAGATCCTGGGTTTTTTCTGGTTTGGATCACGAAGTAGTGTGGTACCACACTGAAACAGTCCATTAAACCTGGTTTCGCTCAATATTTTAGAGGATAACGCATGTTAGGTCTAGGTTAGGTCTGGGATTTGCTCTCATCAGGCTCATTCTTTCGCATATTTCTCATACTTGATGGCTAGATCCTGGGCTTTTTCTGGATTGCATCACGTAATAATGTAGTACCACACTGAAACAGTCAATGAAACCTGGTTTCCATCAATATTTTAAAGGACAACGCAAGTTAGGTCTAGGTAAGGCCTGAGATTTGCTCTCATCAGGGTCATACTTTCGCAGTTTAAACATACATGTTGACCTGATCGAGGGTTTTTTCTGCTTTGGATCACGTAGTAAGGTGGTACCACACTGAAACAGTCCATTAAACCTGGTTTGGATCAATATTTTTGAGGATAACGCATGTTAGGTCTGGGATAGGTCTAGGATTTGCCCTCATCAGGCTCATACTTTCGCGTTTTTCACATACTTGTTCAACAGATCCTGGGTTTTTTCTGGTTTGGATCACGTAGTAGTGTGGTACCACACTGAAACAGTCCATTAAACCTGGTTGCGATCAATGTTTTAGAGGATAACGCATGTTAGGTCTGGGTTAGGTCAAGTATTTGCCCTCATCAGGCTCATTCTTTCGCATATTTCTCAAACTTGATGGCTAGATCCTGGGCTTTTTCTGGATTGCATCACGTAGTAATATAGTACCACACTGAAACATTCAATTAAACCTGGTCTTGATAAATATTTCAGAGGATAACGCATGTTAGGTCTGGGTTAGGTCTAGGATTTGCACTCATCAGGCTCATACTTTCGCATATTTCTCATACTTCATGGCTAGATCCTGGGCTGTTTCTGGATTGCATAATAATTCATGTTAGGTCTAGGTTAGGTCTGGGATTTGCTCTCATCAGGCTCATTCTTTCGCATATTTCTCATACTTGATGGCTAGATCCTGGGCTTTTTCTGGATTGCATCACGTAGTAATAAAGTACAACACTGAAACAGTCAATTAAACCTGGTTTCGATCAATATTTTAGAGAATAATTCATGTTAGGTCTGGGTTAGGTCTAGGATTTGCCCTCATCAGGCTCATTCTTTCGCATATTTCTCAAACTTGATGGCTAGATCCTGGGCTTTTTCTGGATTGCATCACGTAGTAATATAGTACCACACTGAAACATTCAATTAAACCTGGTCTTGATAAATATTTCAGAGGATAACGCATGTTAGGTCTGGGTTAGGTCTAGGATTTGCACTCATCAGGCTCATACTTTCGCATATTTCTCATACTTCATGGCTAGATCCTGGGCTGTTTCTGGATTGCATAATAATTCATGTTAGGTCTAGGTTAGGTCTGGGATTTGCTCTCATCAGGCTCATTCTTTCGCATATTTCTCATACTTGATGGCTAGATCCTGGGCTGTTTCTGGATTGCATCACTTAGTAATGAAGTGCAACACTGAAACAGTCAATTAAACCTGTTTTCGATCAATATTTTAGAGGATAACGGAAGTTAGGTCTGGGATAGGTCTAGGATTTGCCCTCATCAGGCTCTTACTTTCGCATATTTCTCATACTTCATGGCTAGATCCTGGGCTGTTTCTGGATTGTATCACGTAGTAATGTGGTACCGCGCTGAAACAGTCAATTAAACCTGTTTTCGAACAATATTTTAGAGGATAACGGAAGTTAGGTCTGGGATAGGTCTAGGATTTGCCCTCATCAGGCTCTTACTTTCGCATATTTCTCATACTTCATGGCTACCTCCTGGGCTATTTCTGGATTGGATCACGTAGTAAAGTGGTACCACACTGAAACATTCAATGAAACCTGGTCAGGATAAATATCTTAGAGGATAACGCATGTTAGGTCAAGGTTAGGTCTAAGATTTGCCCTCATCAGGCTCACAGTTTCGCGTTTTTCACATACTTGTTGAACAGATCCTGGGCTATTTCGGGATTGGATCACGTAGTAAAGTGGTACCACACTGAAACAGTCCATTAAACCTGGTTTCGCTCAATATTTTAGAGGATAACGCATGTTAGGTCTAGGTTAGGTCTGGGATTTGCTCTCATCAGGCTCATTCTTTCGCATATTTCTCATACTTGATGGCTAGATCCTGGGCTTTTTCTGGATTGCATCACGTAATAATGTAGTACCACACTGAAACAGTCAATGAAACCTGGTTTCCATCAATATTTTAAAGGACAACGCAAGTTAGGTCTAGGTAAGGCCTGAGATTTGCTCTCATCAGGGTCATACTTTCGCAGTTTTAACATACATGTTGACCTGATCGAGGGTTTTTTCTGCTTTGGATCACGTAGTAAGGTGGTACCACACTGAAACAGTCCATTAAACCTGGTTTGGATCAATATTTTTGAGGATAACGCATGTTAGGTCTGGGATAGGTCTAGGATTTGCCCTCATCAGGCTCTTACTTTCGCATATTTCTCATACTTCATGGCTAGATCCTGGGCTATTTCTGGATTGGATCACGTAGTAAAGTGGTACCACACTGAAACATTCAATGAAACCTGGTCTGGATAAATATTTTAGAGGATAACGCATCTTAGGTCTGGGTTAGGTCTAAGATTTGCCCTCATCAAGCTCACAGTTTAGCGTTTTTCGCATACTTGTTGAACGGATCCTGGGTTTTTTCCGGTTTCGATCACGTAGTAATGTGGTACCATACTGAAACATTCAATTAAACCTGGTCTTGATAAATATTTTAGAGGATAACGCATGTTAGGTTTGGGTTAGGTCTAGGATTTGCCCTCATTAGGCTCATACTTTCGCATATTTCTCATACTTCATGGCTAGATCCTGGGCTTTTTCTGGATTGCATCACGTAGTAATGTAGTACCACACTGAAACATTCAATTAAACTTCGTCTTGATAAATATTTCAGAGGATAACGCATGTTAGGTCTGGGTTAGGTCTGGGATTTGCACTCATAAGGCTCATACATTCGCGTTTTTCAAATACTTGTTGAACAGATCCTGGGTTTTTTCTGGTTTGGATCACGTAGTAGTGTGGTACCACACTGAAACAGTCCATTAAACCTGGTTGCGATCAATGTTTTAGAGGATAACGCATGTTAGGTCTGGGTTAGGTCTAGTATTTGCCCTCATCAGGCTCATTCTTTCGCATATTTCTCAAACTTGATGGCTAGATCCTGGGCTTTTTCTGGATTGCATCACGTAGTAATGTAGTACCACACTGAAACATTCAATTAAACCTAGTCTTGATAAATATTTCAGAGGATAACGCATGTTAGGTCTGGGTTAGGTCTAGGATTTGCACTCATCAGGCTCATACTTTCGCATATTTCTCATACTTCATGGCTAGATCCTGGGCTGTTTCTGGATTGCATAATAATTCATGTTAGGTCTAGGTTAGGACTGGGATTTGCTCTCATCAGCCTCATTCATTCGCATATTTCTCATACTTGCTGGCTAGATCCTGGGCTTTTTCTGGATTGCATCACGTAGTAATAAAGTACAACACTGAAACAGTCAATTAAACCTGGTTTCGATCAATATTTTAGAGAATAATTCATGTTAGGTCTGGGTTAGGTCTAGGATTTGCCCTCATCAGGGTCATTCTTTCGCATATTTCTCATACTTGATGGCTAGATCCTGGGCTGTTTCTGGATTGCATCACTTAGTAATGAAGTGCAACACTGAAACAGTCAATTGAACCTGTTTTCGATCAATATTTTAGAGGATAACGGAAGTTAGGTCTGGGATAGGTCTAGGATTTGCCCTCATCAGGCTCTTGCTTTCGCATATTTCTCATACTTCATGGCTAGATCCTGGGCTGTTTCTGGATTGTATCACGTAGTAATGTGGTACCACGCTGAAACAGTCAATTAAACCTGGTTTCGATCAATATTTTAGAGGATAGCGGAAGTTAGGTCTGGGATAGGTCTAGAATTTGCCCTCATCAGGCTCTTACTTTCGCATATTTCTCATACTTCATGGCTAGCTCCTGGGCTATTTCTGGATTGGATCACGTAGTAAAGTGGTACCACACTGAAACATTCAATGAAACCTGGTCTGGATAAATATCTTAGAGGATAACGCATGTTAGGTCAAGGTTAGGTCTAAGATTTGCCCTCATCAGGCTCACAGTTTCGCGTTTTTCACATACTTGTTGAACAGATCCTGGGCTATTTCGGGATTGGATCACGTAGTAAAGTGGTACCACACTGAAACAGTCCATTAAACCTGGTTTCGCTCAATATTTTAGAGGATAACGCATGTTAGGTCTAGGTTAGGTCTGGGATTTGCTGTCATCAGGCTCATTCTTTCGCATATTTCTCACACTTGATGGCTAGATCCTGGGCTTTTTCTAGATTGGATCACGTAGTAATGTAGTACTACACTGAACCAGTCAATGAAACCAGGTTTCCATGAATATTTTAGAAGACAACGCAAGTTAGGTCTAGGTAAGGCCTGAGATTTTCACTGATCAGACTCATACTTTCGCATTCTTCGCATACTTGTTGCACGGATCCTGGGTTTTTTCTGGTTTGGATGACGTAGTAATGTGGTACCACACTGAAACATTCAATTAAGCCTGGTCTTGATAAATATTTTAGAGAATAACGCATGTTAGGTCTGGGTTAGGTCTAGGATTTGCCCTCGTCAGGCTCACAGTTTCGCGTTTTTCACATACTTGTTGAACAGATCCTGGGTTTTTTCTGGTATGGATCACGTAGTAATGTGGGACCACACTGAAACAGTCAAGTAAACCTGGTTTCGATCAATATTTTAGAGAATAATTCATGTTATGTCTAGGTTAGGTCTGGGATTTGCTCTCATCAGGCTCATTCTTCCGCATATTTCTCATACATGTTGAACAGATCCTGGGTATTTTCTGGCATGGAACACGTAGTAATGTGGGACCACACTGAAACAATCAATTAAACCTGGTCTTGATAAATATTTTAGAGGATAACGCATGTTAGGTCTGGGATAGGTCTAGGATTTGCCCTCATCAGGCTCTTACTTTCGCATATTTCTCATACTTCATGGCTAGATCCTGGGCTATTTCTGGATTGGATCACGTAGTAAAGTGGTACCACACTGAAACATTCAATGAAACCTGGTCAGGATAAATATTTTAGAGGATAACGCATCTTAGGTCTGGGTTAGGTCTAAGATTTGCCCTCATCACGCTCACAGTTTAGCGTTTTTCGCATACTTGTTGAGCAGATCCTGGGTTTTTTCTGGTTTGGATCACGAAGTAGTGTGGTACCACACTGAAACAGTCCATTAAACCTGGTTTCGCTCAATATTTTAGAGGATAACGCATGTTAGGTCTAGGTTAGGTCTGGGATTTGCTCTCATCAGGCTCATTCTTTCGCATATTTCTCATACTTGATGGCTAGATCCTGGGCTTTTTCTGGATTGCATCACGTAATAATGTAGTACCACACTGAAACAGTCAATGAAACCTGGTTTCCATCAATATTTTAAAGGACAACGCAAGTTAGGTCTAGGTAAGGCCTGAGATTTGCTCTCATCAGGGTCATACTTTCGCAGTTTAAACATACATGTTGACCTGATCGAGGGTTTTTTCTGCTTTGGATCACGTAGTAAGGTGGTACCACACTGAAACAGTCCATTAAACCTGGTTTGGATCAATATTTTTGAGGATAACGCATGTTAGGTCTGGGATAGGTCTAGGATTTGCCCTCATCAGGCTCTTACTTTCGCATATTTCTCATACTTCATGGCTAGATCCTGGGCTATTTCTGGATTGGATCACGTAGTAAAGTGGTACCACACTGAAACATTCAATGAAACATGGTCTGGATAAATATTTTAGAGGATAACGCATCTTAGGTCTGGGTTAGGTCTAAGATTTGCCCTCATCACGCTCACAGTTTAGCGTTTTTCGCATACTTGTTGAACGGATCCTGGGTTTTTTCCGGTTTCGATCACGTAGTATTGTGGTACCACACTGAAACATTCAATTAAACTTGGTCTTGATAAATATTTCAGAGGCTAACGCATGTTATGTCTAGGTAAGGTCTGGGATTTGCTCTCATCAGGCTCATTCTTCCGCATATTTCTCATACATGTTGAACAGATCCTGGGTATTTTCTGGCATGGAACACGTAGTAATGTGGGACCACACTGAAACAATCAATTAAACCTGGTCTTGATAAATATTTTAGAGGATAACGCATGTTAGGTCTGGGATAGGTCTAGGATTTGCCCTCATCAGGCTCTTACTTTCGCATATTTCTCATACTTCATGGCTAGATCCTGGGCTATTTCTGGATTGGATCACGTAGTAAAGTGGTACCACACTGAAACATTCAATGAAACCTGGTCAGGATAAATATTTTAGAGGATAACGCATCTTAGGTCTGGGTTAGGTCTAAGATTTGCCCTCATCACGCTCACAGTTTAGCGTTTTTCGCATACTTGTTGAGCAGATCCTGGGTTTTTTCTGGTTTGGATCACGAAGTAGTGTGGTACCACACTGAAACAGTCCATTAAACCTGGTTTCGCTCAATATTTTAGAGGATAACGCATGTTAGGTCTAGGTTAGGTCTGGGATTTGCTCTCATCAGGCTCATTCTTTCGCATATTTCTCATACTTGATGGCTAGATCCTGGGCTTTTTCTGGATTGCATCACGTAATAATGTAGTACCACACTGAAACAGTCAATGAAACCTGGTTTCCATCAATATTTTAAAGGACAACGCAAGTTAGGTCTAGGTAAGGCCTGAGATTTGCTCTCATCAGGGTCATACTTTCGCAGTTTAAACATACATGTTGACCTGATCGAGGGTTTTTTCTGCTTTGGATCACGTAGTAAGGCGGTACCACACTGAAACAGTCCATTAAACCTGGTTTGGATCAATATTTTTGAGGATAACGCATGTTAGGTCTGGGATAGGTCTAGGATTTGCCCTCATCAGGCTCCTACTTTCGCATATTTCTCATACTTCATGGCTAGATCCTGGGCTATTTCTGGATTGGATCACGTAGTAAAGTGGTACCACACTGAAACATTCAATGAAACATGGTCTGGATAAATATTTTAGAGGATAACGCATCTTAGGTCTGGGTTAGGTCTAAGATTTGCCCTCATCACGCTCACAGTTTAGCGTTTTTCGCATACTTGTTGAACGGATCCTGGGTTTTTTCCGGTTTCGATCACGTAGTATTGTGGTACCACACTGAAACATTCAATTAAACTTGGTCTTGATAAATATTTCAGAGGATAACGCATGTTAGGTCTGGGTTAGGTCTAGGATTTGCACTCATAAGGCTCATACTTTCGCGTTTTTCACATACTTGTTGAACAGATCCTGGGTTTTTTCTGGTTTGGATCACGTAGTAGTGTGGTACCACACTGGAACAGTCCATTAAACCTGGTTGCGATCAATGTTTTAGAGGATAACGCATGTTAGGTCTGGGTTAGGTCTAGTATATGCCCTCATCAGGCTCATTCTTTCGCATATTTCTCAAACTTGATGGCTAGATCCTGGGCTTTTTCTGGATTGCATCACGTAGTAATATAGTACCACACTGAAACATTCAATTAAACCTGGTCTTGATAAATATTTCAGAGGATAACGCATGTTAGGTCTGGGTTAGGTCTAGGATTTGCACTCATCAGGCTCATACTTTCGCATATTTCTCATACTTCATGGCTAGATCCTGGGCTGTTTCTGGATTGCATAATAATTCATGTTAGGTCTAGGTTAGGTCTGGGATTTGCTCTCATCAGGCTCATTCTTTCGCATATTTCTCATACTTGATGGCTAGGTCCTGGGCTTTTTCTGGATTGCATCACGTAGTAATAAAGTACAACACTGAAACAGTCAATTAAACCTGGTTTCGATCAATATTTTAGAGAATAATTCATGTTAGGTCTGGGTTAGGTCTAGGATTTGCCCTCATCAGGCTCATTCTTTCGCATATTTCTCATACTTGATGGCTAGATCCTGGGCTGTTTCTGGATTGCATCACTTAGTAATGAAGTGCAACACTGAAACAGTCAATTAAACCTGTTTTCGATCAATATTTTAGAGGATAACGGAAGTTAGGTCTGGGATAGGTCTAGGATTTGCCCTCATCAGGCTCTTACTTTCGCATATTTCTCATACTTCATGGCTAGATCCTGGGCTGTTTCTGGATTGTATCACGTAGTTATGTGGTACCACGCTGAAACAGTCAATTAAACCTGGTTTCGATCAATATTTTAGAGGATAACGGAAGTTAGGTCTGGGATAGGTCTAGGATTTGCCCTCATCAGGCTCTTACTTTCGCATATTTCTCATACTTCATGGCTACCTCCTGGGCTATTTCTGGATTGGATCACGTAGTAAAGTGGTACCACACTGAAACATTCAATGAAACCTGGTCAGGATAAATATCTTAGAGGATAACGCATGTTAGGTCAAGGTTAGGTCTAAGATTTGCCCTCATCAGGCTCACAGTTTCGCGTTTTTCACATACTTGTTGAACAGATCCTGGGCTATTTCGGGATTGGATCACGTAGTAAAGTGGTACCACACTGAAACAGTCCATTAAACCTGGTTTCGCTCAATATTTTAGAGGATAACGCATGTTAGGTCTAGGTTAGGTCTGGGATTTGCTCTCATCAGGCTCATTCTTTCGCATATTTCTCATACTTGATGGCTAGATCCTGGGCTTTTTCTGGATTGCATCACGTAATAATGTAGTACCACACTGAAACAGTCAATGAAACCTGGTTTCCATCAATATTTTAAAGGACAACGCAAGTTAGGTCTAGGTAAGGCCTGAGATTTGCTCTCATCAGGGTCATACTTTCGCAGTTTTAACATACATGTTGACCTGATCGAGGGTTTTTTCTGCTTTGGATCACGTAGTAAGGTGGTACCACGCTGAAACAGTCCATTAAACCTGGTTTGGATCAATATTTTTGAGGATAACGCATGTTAGGTCTGGGATAGGTCTAGGATTTGCCCTCATCAGGCTCTTACTTTCGCATATTTCTCATACTTCATGGCTAGATCCTGGGCTATTTCTGGATTGGATCACGTAGTAAAGTGGTACCACACTGAAACATTCAATGAAACCTGGTCTGGATAAATATTTTAGAGGATAACGCATCTTAGGTCTGGGTTAGGTCTAAGATTTGCCCTCATCAAGCTCACAGTTTAGCGTTTTTCGCATACTTGTTGAACGGATCCTGGGTTTTTTCCGGTTTCGATCACGTAGTAATGTGGTACCATACTGAAACATTCAATTAAACCTGGTCTTGATAAATATTTTAGAGGATAACGCATGTTAGGTTTGGGTTAGGTCTAGGATTTGCCCTCATTAGGCTCATACTTTCGCATATTTCTCATACTTCATGGCTAGATCCTGGGCTTTTTCTGGATTGCATCACGTAGTAATGTAGTACCACACTGAAACATTCAATTAAACTTCGTCTTGATAAATATTTCAGAGGATAACGCATGTTAGGTCTGGGTTAGGTCTGGGATTTGCACTCATAAGGCTCATACATTCGCGTTTTTCAAATACTTGTTGAACAGATCCCGGGTTTTTTCTGGTTTGGATCACATAGTAGTGTGGTACCACACTGAAACAGTCCATTAAACCTGGTTGCGATCAATGTTTTAGAGGATAACGCATGTTAGGTCTGGGTTAGGTCTAGTATTTGCCCTCATCAGGCTCATTCTTTCGCATATTTCTCAAACTTGATGGCTAGATCCTGGGCTTTTTCTGGATTGCATCACGTAGTAATGTAGTACCACACTGAAACATTCAATTAAACCTAGTCTTGATAAATATTTCAGAGGATAACGCATGTTAGGTCTGGGTTAGGTCTAGGATTTGCACTCATCAGGCTCATACTTTCGCATATTTCTCATACCTCATGGCTAGATCCTGGGCTGTCTCTGGATTGCATAATAATTCATGTTAGGTCTAGGTTAGGACTGGGATTTGCTCTCATCAGCCTCATTCATTCGCATATTTCTCATACTTGATGGCTAGATCCTGGGCTTTTTCTGGATTGCATCACGTAGTAATAAAGTACAACACTGAAACAGTCCATTAAACCTGGTTTCGATCAATATTTTAGAGAATAATTCATGTTAGGTCTGGGTTAGGTCTAGGATTTGCCCTCATCAGGGTCATTATTTCGCATATTTCTCATACTTGATGGCTAGATCCTGGGCTGTTTCTGGATTGCATCACTTAGTAATGAAGTGCAACACTGAAACAGTCAATTGAACCTGTTTTCGATCAATATTTTAGAGGATAACGGAAGTTAGGTCTGGGATAGGTCTAGGATTTGCCCTCATCAGGCTCTTGCTTTCGCATATTTCTCATACTTCATGGCTAGATCCTGGGCTGTTTCTGGATTGTATCACGTAGTAATGTGGTACCACGCTGAAACAGTCAATTAAACCTGGTTTCGATCAATATTTTAGAGGATAGCGGAAGTTAGGTCTGGGATAGGTCTAGAATTTGCCCTCATCAGGCTATTACTTTCGCATATTTCTCATACTTCATGGCTAGCTCCTGGGCTATTTCTGGATTGGATCACGTAGTAAAGTGGTACCACACTGAAACATTCAATGAAACCTGGTCTGGATAAATATCTTAGAGGATAACGCATGTTAGGTCAAGGTTAGGTCTAAGATTTGCCCTCATCAGGCTCACAGTTTCGCGTTTTTCACATACTTGTTGAACAGATCCTGGGCTATTTCGGGATTGGATCACGTAGTAAAGTGGTACCACACTGAAACAGTCCATTAAACCTGGTTTCGCTCAATATTTTAGAGGATAACGCATGTTAGGTCTAGGTTAGGTCTGGGATTTGCTGTCATCAGGCTCATTCTTTCGCATATTTCTCACACTTGATGGCTAGATCCTGGGCTTTTTCTAGATTGCATCACGTAGTAATGTAGTACTACACTGAACCAGTCAATGAAACCAGGTTTCCATGAATATTTTAGAAGACAACGCAAGTTAGGTCTAGGTAAGGCCTGAGATTTTCACTGATCAGACTCATACTTTCGCATTCTTCGCATACTTGTTGAACGGATCCTGGGTTTTTTCTGGTTTGGATGACGTAGTAATGTGGTACCACACTGAAACATTCAATTAAGCCTGGTCTTGATAAATATTTTAGAGAATAACGCATGTTAGGTCTGGGTTAGGTCTAGGATTTGCCCTCGTCAGGCTCACAGTTTCGCGTTTTTCACATACTTGTTGAACAGATCCTGGGTTTTTTCTGGTTTGGATCACGTAGTAATGTGGGACCACACTGAAACAGTCAAGTAAACCTGGTTTCGATCAATATTTTAGAGAATAATTCATGTTATGTCTAGGTTAGGTCTGGGATTTGCTCTCATCAGGCTCATTCTTCCGCATATTTCTCATACATGTTGAACAGATCCTGGGTATCTTCTGGCATGGAACACGTAGTAATGTGGGACCACACTGAAACAATCAATTAAACCTGGTCTTGATAAATATTTTAGAGGATAACGCATGTTAGGTCTGGGTTAGGTCTAGGATTTGCCCTCATCAGGCTCACAGTTTAGCGTTTTTCGCATACTTGTTGAACGGATGCTGGGTTTTTTCCGGTTTCGATCACGTAGTAATGTGGTACCACACTGAA
Organism: Colletes latitarsis; assembly: GCF_051014445.1. Lineage (NCBI taxonomy): Eukaryota > Metazoa > Arthropoda > Insecta > Hymenoptera > Colletidae > Colletes > Colletes latitarsis. The sequence continues at coordinate 1,748,933 of NC_135142.1, forward strand.
ACATTCAATTAAACCTGGTCTTGATAAATATTTTAGAGGATAACGCATGTTAGGTTTGGGTTAGGTCTAGGATTTGCCCTCATTAGGCTCATACTTTCGCATATTTCTCATACTTCATGGCTAGATCCTGGGCTTTTTCTGGATTGCATCACGTAGTAATGTAGTACCACACTGAAACATTCAATTAAACCTGGTCTTGATAAATATTTCAGAGGATAACGCATGTTAGGTCTGGGTTAGGTCTAGGATTTGCACTCATAAGGCTCATACTATCGCGTTTTTCACATACTTGTTGAACAGATCCTGGGTTTTTTCTGGTTTGGATCACGTAGTAGTGTGGTACCACACTGAAACAGTCCATTAAACCTGGTTGCGATCAATGTTTTAGAGGATAACGCATGTTAGGTCTGGGTTAGGTCTAGTATTTGCCCTCATCAGGCTCATTCTTTCGCATATTTCTCAAACTTGATGGCTAGATCCTGGGCTTTTTCTGGATTGCATCACGTAGTAATGTAGTACCACACTGAAACATTCAATTAAACCTGGTCTTGATAAATATTTCAGAGGATAACGCATGTTAGGTCTGGGTTAGGTCTAGGATTTGCACTCATCAGGCTCATACTTTCGCATATTTCTCATACTTCATGGCTAGATCCTGGGCTGTTTCTGGATTGTATCACGTAGTAATGAAGTACAACACTGAAACAGTCAATTGAACCTGGTCTCCATCAATATCTTAGAGGACAACGCAAGTTAGGTCTGGGATAGGTCTTGGATTTGCCCTCATCAGGCTCATACTTTCGCATATTTCTGATACTTCATGGCTAGATCCTGGGCTATTTCCGGATTGGATCACGTAGTAATGAAGTACAACACTGAAACAGTCAATTAAACCTGGTTTCCATCAATATTTTAGAGGACAACGCATGTCAGGTCTAGGTTAGGCCTGGGATTTGCTCTCATCAGGGTCATACTTTCGCAGTTTTAACATACATGTTGACCTGATCGAGGGTTTTTTCTGCTTTGGATCACGTAGTAAAGTGGTACCACACTGAAACATTCAATGAAACCTGGTCTGGATAAATATTTTAGAGGATAACGCATCTTAGGTCTGGGTTAGGTCTAAGATTTGTCCTCATCAGGCTCACAGTTTAGCGTTTTTCGCATACTTGTTGAACAGATCCTGGGTTTTTTCTGGTTTGGATCACGAAGTAGTGTGGTACCACACTGAAACAGTCCATTAAACCTGGTTTCGCTCAATATTTTAGAGGATAACGCATGTTAGGTCTAGGTTAGGTCTGGGATTTGCCCTCATCAGGCTCATTCTTTCGCATATTTCTCATATTTGACGGCTAGATCCTGGGCTTTCTCTGGATTGCATCACGTAGTAATGAAGTACAACACTGAAACAGTCAATTAAACCTGGTTTCCATCAATATTTTAGAGGACAACGCATGTCAGGTCTAGGTTAGGCCTGGGATTTGCTCTCATCAGGGTCATACTTTCGCAGTTTTAACATACATGTTGACCTGATCGAGGGTTTTTTCTGCTTTGGATCACGTAGTAAGGTGGTACCACACTGAAACAGTCCATTAAACCTGGTTTGGATCAATATTTTTGAGGATAACGCATGTTAGGTCTAGGTTAGGCCGGGGATTTTCACTTATCAGACTCATACTTTCGCATATTTCTCATACTTCATGGCTAGATCCTGGGCTGTTTCTGGATTGTATCACATAGTAATGTGGTACCACGCTGAAACAGTCGATTAAACCTGGTTTCGATCAATATTTTAGAGGATAACGCAAGTTAAGTCTGGGACAGGTCTGGGATTTGATCTCATCAGACTCATACTTTCGCGTTTTTCACATACTTTTTGAACAGATCCGGGGTTTTTTCTGGTTTGGATCACGTAGTAGTGTGGTACCACACTGAAACAGTCAATTAAACCTGGTTTTGATCAATATTTTAGAGAATAATTCATGTTAGGTCTAGGTTAGGTCTGGGACTTGCTCTCATCAGGCTCATTCTTTCGCATATTTCTCATACTTGATGGCTAGATGCTGGGCTTTTTCTGGATTGCATCACGTAGTAATGAAGTACAACACTGAAACAGTCAATTAAACCTGGTCTCCATCAATATCTTAGAGGACAACGCAAGTTAGGTCTGGGATAGGTCTGGGATTTGCCCTCATCAGGCTCAAACGTTCCGCGTTTGTCACATACTTGTTGAACAGATCCTGGGTTTTTTCTGGTTTGGATCACGTAGTAGTGTGGGACCACACTGAAACAATCAATTAAACCTGGTCTTGATAAATATTTTAGAGGATAACGCATGTTAGATCTGGGATAGGTCTGGGATTTGCCCCCATCAGACTCATACTTTCGCACACTTCACATACTCGTTGAACAGATCCTGGGTTATTTTCTGGTTTGGATCACATAGTAATGTGGTACCACACTGAAACAGTCGATTAAACCAGGTTTCGATCAATATTTTTGAGGATAACGCATGTTAGGTCTTGGTTAGGTCTGGGATTTTCACTCATCAGACTCATACTTTCGCATTCTTCACATACTTGTTGAACGGATCATGGGTTTTTTCTGGTTTGGATCACGTAGTAATGTGGGACCACACTGAAACAATCATTTAAACCTGGTCTTGATAAATATTTTAGAGGATAACGCATGTTAGGTCTGGGATAGGTCGGGGATTTGCCCTCATCAGACTCATACTTTCGCACACTTCACATACTCGTCTGATCAGATCCTGGGTTTTTTCTGGTTTGGATCACGTAGTAATGTGGAACTACACTGAAACAATCAATTAAACCTGGTCTTGATAAATATTTTAGAGGATAACGCATGTTAGGTCTGGGTTAGGTCTAGGATTTGCCCTCGTCAGGCTCATACTTCCGCATATTTCTCATACTTCATGGCTAGATCCTGGGCTATTTCTGGATTAGATCACGTAGTAATGTGGTACCACACTGAAACAGTCAATTAAACCAGGTTTCCATCAAACTCTTAGAGGACAACGCAAGTTAGGTCTGGGATAGGTCTTGGATTTGCCCTCATCAGGCTCATACTTTCGCGTTTTTCACATACTTTTTGAACAGATCCAGGGTTTTTTCTGGTTTGGATCACGTAGTAGTGTGGTACCACACTGAAACAGTCCATTAAACCTGGTTTGGATCAATATTTTAGAGGATAACGCATGTTAGGTCTAGGTTAGGTCTGGGAATTTCACTCATCAGACTCATACTTTCGCACACTTCACATACTCGTTGAACAGATCCTGGGTTATTTTCTGGTTTGGATCACATAGTAATGTGGTACCACACTGAAACAGTCGATTATACCAGGTTTCGATCAATATTTTTGAGGAAAACGCATGTTAGGTCTAGGTTAGGCCTGGGATTTTCACTCATCAGGCTCATACTTTCGCATTCTTCGCATACTTGTTGTACGGATCCTGGGTTTTTTCTGGTTTGGATCACGTAGTAATGTGGGACCACACTGAAACAGTCAATTAAACCAGGTTTCGATCAATATTTTTGAGAATAATACATGTTAGGTCTAGGTTAGGTCTGGGATTTGCTCTCATCAGGCACATTCTTTCGCATATTTCTCATACTTGATGGCTAGATGCTGGGCTTTTTCTGGATTGCATCACGTAGTAATGAAGTACAACACAGAAACAGTCAATTAAACCTGGTTTCCATCAATATCTTAGAGGACAACGCAAGTTAGGTCTGGGATAGGTCTGGGATTTGCCCTCATCAGGTTCATACTTTCGCGTTTTTCACATACTTGTTGAACAGATCCTGGGTTTTTTCTGGTTTGGATCACGTAGTAGTGTGGTACCACACTGAAGCAGTCCATTAAACCTGGTTTGGATCAATATTTTAGAGGATAACGCATGTTAGGTCTAGGTTAGGTCTGGGATTTTCACTCATCAGACTCATACTTTCGCATTCTTCACATACTCGTTGTACGGATCCTGGGTTTTTTCTGGTTTGGATCACGTAGTAATGTGGGACCACACTGAAACAGTCAATTAAACCTGGTTTCGATCAATATTTTTGGGAATAATACATGTTAGGTCTAGGTTAGGTCTGGGATTTGCTCTCATCAGGCTCATTCTTTCGCATATTTCTCATACTTGATGGCTAGATGCTGGGCTTTTTCTGGATTGCACACGTAGTAATGAAGTACAACACAGAAACAGTCAATTGAACCTGGTTTCCATCAATATCTTAGAGGACAACGCAAGTTAGGTCTGGGATAGGTCTGGGATTTGCCCTCATCAGGTTCATACTTTCGCGTTTTTCACATACTTGTTGAACAGATCCTGGGTTTTTTCTGGTTTGGATCACGTAGTAGTGTGGTACCACACTGAAGCAGTCCATTAAACCTGGTTTGGATCAATATTTTAGAGGATAACGCATGTTAGGTCTAGGTTAGGTCGGGGATTTTCACTCATCAGACTCATACTTTCGCATTCTTCACATACTTGTTGAACGGATCCTGGGTTTTTTCTGGTTTGGATCACGTAGTAATGTGGTACCACACTGAAACAGTCGATTAAGCCTGGTTTCGATCAATATTTTAGAGGATAACGCATGTTAGGTCTAGGTTAGCCCTGGGATTTTCACTCATCAGACTCACACCTTTGCGTTTTTCACATACTTGTTGAACAGATCCTGGGTTTTTTCTGGTTTGGATCACGTAGTAGTGTGGTACCACACTGAAACAGTCCATTAAACCTGGTTTGGATCAATATTTTAGAGGATAACGCATGTTAGGTCTAGGTTAGGTCTGGGATTTTCACTCATCAGACTCATACATTCGCATTCTTCACATACTTGTTGAACGGATCCTGGGTTTTTTCTGGTTTGGATCACGTAGTAATGTGGGCCCACACTGAAACAATCATTTAAACCTGGTCTTGATAAATATTTTAGAGGATAACGCAAGTTAGGTCTGGGATAGGTCAGGGATTTGACCTCATCAGACTCATAATTTCGCACACTTCACATACTCCTTGAACAGATCCTGGGTTATTTTCTGGTTTGGATCACATAGTAATGTGGTACCACACTGAAACTGTCGATTAAACCAGGTTTCGATCAATATTTTAGAGAATAATTCATGTTAGGTCTAGGTTAGGTCAAGGATTTGCTCTCATCAGGCTCATTCTTTCGCATATTTCTCATACTTGATGGCTAGATCCTGGACTTTTCCTGGATTGCATCACGTAGTAATGAAGTACAACACTGAAACGGTCAATTAAACCTGGTTTCGATCAATATTTTAGAGAATAATTCATGTTAGGTCTAGGTTAGGTCTGGGATTTGCTCTCATCAGGCACATTCTTTCGCATATTTCTCATACTTGATGGCTAGATGCTGGGCTTTTTCTGGATTGCATCACGTAGTAATGAAGTACAACACAGAAACAGTCAATTAAACCTGGTTTCCATCAATATCTTAGAGGACAACGCAAGTTAGGTCAAGGTTAGGTCGAAGATTTGCCCTCATCAGGCTCACAGTTTCGCGTTTTTCACATACTTGTTGAACAGATCCTGGGTTTTTTCTGGTTTGGATCACGTAGTAATGTGGGACCACACTGAAACAGTCAAGTAAACCTGGTTTCGATCAATATTTTAGAGAATAATTCATGTTAGGTCTAGGATAGGTCTGGGATTTGCTCTCATCAGGCTCAATCTTCCGCATATTTCTCATACATGTTGAACAGACCCTGGGTATTTTCTGGCATGAAACACGTAGTAATGTGGGACCACACTGAAACAATCAATTAAACCAGGTCTTGATAAATATTTTAGAGGATAACGCATGTTAGGTCTGGGTTAGGTCTAGGATTTGCTCTCATCAGGCTCATACTTTCGCATATTTCTCATACTTCATGGCTAGATCCTGGGCTGTTTCTGGATTGTATCACGTAGTAATGTGGTACCACGCTGAAACAGTCAATTAAACCTGGTTTCGATCAATATTTTAGCGGATAACTGAAGTTAGGTCTGGGATAGGTCTAGGATTTGCCCTCATCAGGCCCTTACATTCGCATATTTCTCATACTTCATGGCTAGATCCTGGGCTATTTCTGTATTGGATCACGTAGTAAAGTGGTACCACACTGAAACATTCAATGAAACCTGGTCTGGATAAATATTTTAGAGGATAACGCATCTTAGGTCTGGGTTAGGTCTAAGATTTGCCCTCATTAGGCTCACAGTTTAGCGTTTTACGCATACTTGTTGAACAGATCCTGGGTTTTTTCTGGTTTGGATCACGAAGTAGTGTGGTACCACACTGAAACAGTCCATTAAACCTGGTTTCGCTCAATATTTTAGAGGATAACGCATGTTAGGTCTAGGTTAGGTCTGGGATTTGCTCTCATCAGGCTCATTCTTTCGCATATTTCTCATACTTGATGGCTAGATCCTGGGCTTTTTCTCGATTGCATCACGTAATAATGTAGTACCACACCGAAACAGTCAATGAAACCTGGTTTCCATCAATATTTTAGAGGACAACGCAAGTTAGGTCTAGGTACGGCCTGAGATTTTCACTGATCAGACTCATACTTTCGCATTCTTCACATACTTGTTGAAGGGATCCTGGGTTTTTTCTGGTTTGGTTCACGTAGTAATGTGGTACCACACTGAAACATTCAATTAAACCTGGTCTTGATAAATATTTTAGAGGATAACGCATGTTAGGTTTGGGTTAGGTTTAGGATTTGCCCTCATTAGGCTCATACTTTCGCATATTTCTCAAACTTGATGGCTAGATCCTGCGCTGTTTCTGGATTGTATCACGTAGTAATGTGGTACCACGCTGAAACAGTCGATTAAACCTGGTTTCGATCAATATTTTAGAGGATAACGCAAGTTAAGTCTGGGATAGGTCTGGGATTTGACCTCATCAGACTCATACTTTCGCGTTTTCCACATACTTGTTGAACAGATCCTGGGTTTTTTCTGGTTTGGATCACGTAGTAGTGTGGTACCACACTGAAACAGTCCATTAAACCTGGTTGCGATCAATGTTTTAGAGGATAACGCATGTTAGGTCTGGGTTAGGTCTAGTATTTGCCCTCATCAGGCTCATTCTTTCGCATATTTCTCAAACTCGATGGCTAGATCCTGGGCTTTTTCTGGATTGCATCACGTAGTAATGTAGTACCACACTGAAACATTCAATTAAACCTGGTCTTGATAAATATTTCAGAGGATAACGCATGTTAGGTCTGGGTTAGGTCTAGGATTTGCACTCATCAGGCTCATACTTTCGCATATTTCTCATACTTCATGGCTAGATCCTGGGATTTTTCTGGATTGCATCACGTAGTAATGAAGTACAACACTGAAATAGTCAATTGAACCTGGTCTCCATCAATATCTTAGAGGACAACGCAAGTTAGGTCTGGGATAGGTCTTGGATTTGCCCTCATCAGGCTCATACTTTCGCATATTTCTCATACTTCATGGCTAGATCCTGGGCTATTTCTGGATTGGATCACGTAGTAAAGTGGTACCACACTGAAACATTCAATGAAACCTGGTCAGGATAAATATTTTAGAGGATAACGCATGTTAGGTCTGGGTTAGGTCTAGGATTTGCCCTCATCAGGCTCATTCTTTCGCATATTTCTGATACTTGATGGCTAGATCCTGGGCGTTTTCTGGATTGCATCACGTAGTAATGTAGTACCACACTGAAACAGTCAATGAAACCTAGTTTCCATCAATATTTTAGAGGACAACGCAAGTTAGGTCTAGGTAAGGCCTGAGATTTTCACTGATCAGACTCATACTTTCGCATTCTTCACATACTTGTTGAACGGATCCTGGGTTTTTTCTTTTTTTGATCACGCAGTAATGTGGTACCACACTGAAACATTCAATTAAACCTTGTCTTGATAAATATTTTGGAGAATAACGCATGTTAGGTCTGGGTTAGGTCTAGGATTTGCCCTCATCAGGCTCATACTTTCGCATATCTCTCATACTTCATGGCTAGATCCTGAGCTATTTCTGGATTGGATCATGTAGTAATGTGGCACCACACTGAAACAGTCAATTAAACCTGGTTTTGATCAATATTTTAGAGAATAATTCATGTTAGGTCTAGGTTAGTTCAGGGATTTGCTCTCATCAGGCTCATTCTTTCGCATATTTCTCATACTTGATGGCTAGATCCTGAGCTTTTTCTGGATTGCATCACGTAGTAATGAAGTACAACACTGAAACAGTCAATTAAACTTCGTTTCCATCAATATTTTAGAGGACAACGCATGTTAGGCCTAGGTTAGGCCTGGGATTTGCCCTCATCCGGGTCATACTGTCGCAGTTTTAACATACTTGTTGAACGGATCCTGGGTTTTTTCTGGTTTGGTTCACGTAGTAATGTGGTACCACACTGAAACATTCAATTAAACCTGGTCTTGATAAACATTTTAGGGGATAACGCATGTTAGGTTTGGGTTAGGTCTAGGATTTGCCCTCATCAGGCTCATACTTTCGCATATTTCTCATACTTCATGGCTAGATCCTGTGCTGTTTCTGGATTGTATCACGTAGTAATGTGGTACCACACTGAAACATTTAATTAAACCTGGTCTTGATAAATATTTCAGAGGATAACGCATGTTAGGTCTGGGTTAGGTCTAGGATTTGCACTCATCAGGCTCATACTTTCGCATATTTCTCATACTTCATAGCTAGATCCTGGGCTATTTCTGGATTGGATCACGTAGTAAAGTGGTACCACACTGAAACATTCAATGAAACCTGGTCTGGATAAATATTTTAGAGGATAACGCATGTTAGGTCTTGGTTAGGTCTAGGATTTGCCCTCATCAGGCTCATTCTTTCGCATATTTCTCATACTTGATGGCTAGATCCTGGGCTTTTTCTGGATTGCATCACGTAGTAGTGTGGTACCACACTGAAACAGTCCATTAAACCTGGTTTCGCTCAATATTTTAGAGGATAACGCATGTTAGGTCTAGGTTAGGTCTGGGATTTGCTCTCATCAGGCTCATTCTTTCGCATATTTCTCATACTTGATGGCTAGATCCTGGGCTTTTTCTGGATTGCATCACGTAATAATGTAGTACCACACCGAAACAGTCAATGAAACCTGGTTTCCATCAATATTTTAGAGGACAACGCAAGTTAGGTCTAGGTACGGCCTGAGATTTTCACTGATCAGACTCATACTTTCGCATTCTTCACATACTTGTTGAAGGGATCCTGGGTTTTTTCTGGTTTGGTTCACGTAGTAATGTGGTACCACACTGAAACATTCAATTAAACCTGGTCTTGATAAATATTTTAGAGGATAACGCATGTTAGGTTTGGGTTAGGTTTAGGATTTGCCCTCATTAGGCTCATACTTTCGCATATTTCTCAAACTTGATGGCTAGATCCTGCGCTGTTTCTGGATTGTATCACGTAGTAATGTGGTACCACGCTGAAACAGTCGATTAAACCTGGTTTCGATCAATATTTTAGAGGATAACGCAAGTTAAGTCTGGGATAGGTCTGGGATTTGACCTCATCAGACTCATACTTTCGCGTTTTTCACATACTTGTTGAACAGATCCTGGGTTTTTTCTGGTTTGGATCACGTAGTAATGTGGTACCACACTGAAACATTCAATTAAACCTGGTCTTGATAAATATTTTAGAGGATAACGCATGTTAGGTTTGGGTTAGGTTTAGGATTTGCCCTCATTAGGCTCATACTTTCGCATATTTCTCAAACTTGATGGCTAGATCCTGCGCTGTTTCTGGATTGCATCACGTAGTAATGTAGTACCACACTGAAACATTCAATTAAACCTGGTCTTGATAAATATTTCAGAGGATAACGCATGTTAGGTCTGGGTTAGGTCTAGGATTTGCACTCATCAGGCTCATACTTTCGCATATTTCTCATACTTCATGGCTAGATCCTGGGATTTTTCTGGATTGCATCACGTAGTAATGAAGTACAACACTGAAATAGTCAATTGAACCTGGTCTCCATCAATATCTTAGAGGACAACGCAAGTTAGGTCTGGGATAGGTCTTGGATTTGCCCTCATCAGGCTCATACTTTCGCATATTTCTCATACTTCATGGCTAGATCCTGGGCTATTTCTGGATTGGATCACGTAGTAAAGTGGTACCACACTGAAACATTCAATGAAACCTGGTCAGGATAAATATTTTAGAGGATAACGCATGTTAGGTCTGGGTTAGGTCTAGGATTTGCCCTCATCAGGCTCATTCTTTCGCATATTTCTGATACTTGATGGCTAGATCCTGGGCGTTTTCTGGATTGCATCACGTAGTAATGTAGTACCACACTGAAACAGTCAATGAAACCTAGTTTCCATCAATATTTTAGAGGACAACGCAAGTTAGGTCTAGGTAAGGCCTGAGATTTTCACTGATCAGACTCATACTTTCGCATTCTTCACATACTTGTTGAAGGGATCCTGGGTTTTTTCTGGTTTGGTTCACGTAGTAATGTGGTACCACACTGAAACATTCAATTAAACCTTGTCTTGATAAATATTTTGGAGAATAACGCATGTTAGGTCTGGGTTAGGTCTAGGATTTGCCCTCATCAGGCTCATACTTTCGCATATCTCTCATACTTCATGGCTAGATCCTGAGCTATTTCTGGATTGGATCATGTAGTAATGTGGCACCACACTGAAACAGTCAATTAAACCTGGTTTTGATCAATATTTTAGAGAATAATTCATGTTAGGTCTAGGTTAGTTCAGGGATTTGCTCTCATCAGGCTCATTCTTTCGCATATTTCTCATACTTGATGGCTAGATCCTGAGCTTTTTCTGGATTGCATCACGTAGTAATGAAGTACAACACTGAAACAGTCAATTAAACTTCGTTTCCATCAATATTTTAGAGGACAACGCATGTTAGGCCTAGGTTAGGCCTGGGATTTGCCCTCATCCGGGTCATACTGTCGCAGTTTTAACATACTTGTTGAACGGATCCTGGGTTTTTTCTGGTTTGGTTCACGTAGTAATGTGGTACCACACTGAAACATTCAATTAAACCTGGTCTTGATAAACATTTTAGGGGATAACGCATGTTAGGTTTGGGTTAGGTCTAGGATTTGCCCTCATCAGGCTCATACTTTCGCATATTTCTCATACTTCATGGCTAGATCCTGTGCTGTTTCTGGATTGTATCACGTAGTAATGTGGTACCACACTGAAACATTTAATTAAACCTGGTCTTGATAAATATTTCAGAGGATAACGCATGTTAGGTCTGGGTTAGGTCTAGGATTTGCACTCATCAGGCTCATACTTTCGCATATTTCTCATACTTCATAGCTAGATCCTGGGCTATTTCTGGATTGGATCACGTAGTAAAGTGGTACCACACTGAGACATTCAATGAAACCTGGTCTGGATAAATATTTTAGAGGATAACGCATGTTAGGTCTTGGTTAGGTCTAGGATTTGCCCTCATCAGGCTCATTCTTTCGCATATTTCTCATACTTGATGGCTAGATCCTGGGCTTTTTCTGGATTGCATCACGTAGTAGTGTGGTACCACACTGAAACAGTCCATTAAACCTGGTTTCGCTCAATATTTTAGAGGATAACGCATGTTAGGTCTAGGTTAGGTCTGGGATTTGCTCTCATCAGGCTCATTCTTTCGCATATTTCTCATACTTGATGGCTAGATCCTGGGCTTTTTCTGGATTGCATCACGTAATAATGTAGTACCACACCGAAACAGTCAATGAAACCTGGTTTCCATCAATATTTTAGAGGACAACGCAAGTTAGGTCTAGGTACGGCCTGAGATTTTCACTGATCAGACTCATACTTTCGCATTCTTCACATACTTGTTGAAGGGATCCTGGGTTTTTTCTGGTTTGGTTCACGTAGTAATGTGGTACCACACTGAAACATTCAATTAAACCTGGTCTTGATAAATATTTTAGAGGATAACGCATGTTAGGTTTGGGTTAGGTTTAGGATTTGCCCTCATTAGGCTCATACTTTCGCATATTTCTCAAACTTGATGGCTAGATCCTGCGCTGTTTCTGGATTGTATCACGTAGTAATGTGGTACCACGCTGAAACAGTCGATTAAACCTGGTTTCGATCAATATTTTAGAGGATAACGCAAGTTAAGTCTGGGATAGGTCTGGGATTTGACCTCATCAGACTCATACTTTCGCGTTTTTCACATACTTGTTGAACAGATCCTGGGTTTTTTCTGGTTTGGATCACGTAGTAGTGTGGTACCACACTGAAACAGTCCATTAAACCTGGTTGCGATCAATGTTTTAGAGGATAACGCATGTTAGGTCTGGGTTAGGTCTAGTATTTGCCCTCATCAGGCTCATTCTTTCGCATATTTCTCAAACTCGATGGCTAGATCCTGGGCTTTTTCTGGATTGCATCACGTAGTAATGTAGTACCACACTGAAACATTCAATTAAACCTGGTCTTGATAAATATTTCAGAGGATAACGCATGTTAGGTCTGGGTTAGGTCTAGGATTTGCACTCATCAGGCTCATACTTTCGCATATTTCTCATACTTCATGGCTAGATCCTGGGATTTTTCTGGATTGCATCACGTAGTAATGAAGTACAACACTGAAATAGTCAATTGAACCTGGTCTCCATCAATATCTTAGAGGACAACGCAAGTTAGGTCTGGGATAGGTCTTGGATTTGCCCTCATCAGGCTCATACTTTCGCATATTTCTCATACTTCATGGCTAGATCCTGGGCTATTTCTGGATTGGATCACGTAGTAAAGTGGTACCACACTGAAACATTCAATGAAACCTGGTCAGGATAAATATTTTAGAGGATAACGCATGTTAGGTCTGGGTTAGGTCTAGGATTTGCCCTCATCAGGCTCATTCTTTCGCATATTTCTGATACTTGATGGCTAGATCCTGGGCGTTTTCTGGATTGCATCACGTAGTAATGTAGTACCACACTGAAACAGTCAATGAAACCTAGTTTCCATCAATATTTTAGAGGACAACGCAAGTTAGGTCTAGGTAAGGCCTGAGATTTTCACTGATCAGACTCATACTTTCGCATTCTTCACATACTTGTTGAACGGATCCTGGGTTTTTTCTTTTTTTGATCACGCAGTAATGTGGTACCACACTGAAACATTCAATTAAACCTTGTCTTGATAAATATTTTGGAGAATAACGCATGTTAGGTCTGGGTTAGGTCTAGGATTTGCCCTCATCAGGCTCATACTTTCGCATATCTCTCATACTTCATGGCTAGATCCTGAGCTATTTCTGGATTGGATCATGTAGTAATGTGGCACCACACTGAAACAGTCAATTAAACCTGGTTTTGATCAATATTTTAGAGAATAATTCATGTTAGGTCTAGGTTAGTTCAGGGATTTGCTCTCATCAGGCTCATTCTTTCGCATATTTCTCATACTTGATGGCTAGATCCTGAGCTTTTTCTGGATTGCATCACGTAGTAATGAAGTACAACACTGAAACAGTCAATTAAACTTCGTTTCCATCAATATTTTAGAGGACAACGCATGTTAGGCCTAGGTTAGGCCTGGGATTTGCCCTCATCCGGGTCATACTGTCGCAGTTTTAACATACTTGTTGAACGGATCCTGGGTTTTTTCTGGTTTGGTTCACGTAGTAATGTGGTACCACACGGAAACATTCAATTAAACCTGGTCTTGATAAACATTTTAGGGGATAACGCATGTTAGGTTTGGGTTAGGTCTAGGATTTGCCCTCATCAGGCTCATACTTTCGCATATTTCTCATACTTCATGGCTAGATCCTGTGCTGTTTCTGGATTGTATCACGTAGTAATGCGGTACCACACTGAAACATTTAATTAAACCTGGTCTTGATAAATATTTCAGAGGATAACGCATGTTAGGTCTGGGTTAGGTCTAGGATTTGCACTCATCAGGCTCATACTTTCGCATATTTCTCATACTTCATAGCTAGATCCTGGGCTATTTCTGGATTGGATCACGTAGTAAAGTGGTACCACACTGAAACATTCAATGAAACCTGGTCTGGATAAATATTTTAGAGGATAACGCATGTTAGGTCTTGGTTAGGTCTAGGATTTGCCCTCATCAGGCTCATTCTTTCGCATATTTCTCATACTTGATGGCTAGATCCTGGGCTTTTTCTGGATTGCATCACGTAGTAATGTGGTACCACGCTGAAACAGTCAATTAAACCTGGTTTCGATCAATATGTTAGAGGATAACGCAAGTTAGGTCTGGGATAGGTCTAGGATTTGTCCTCATCAGGCTCTTACTTTCGCATATTTCTCATACTTCATGGCTAGATCCTGGGCTTTTTCTGGATTGCATCACGTAGTAATGAAGTACAACACTGAAACAGTCAATTAAACCTGGTTTCCATCAATATTTTAGAGGACAACGCATGTTAGGTCTAGGTTAGGCCTGGGATTTGCCCTCAACGGGGTCATACTGTCGCAGTTTTAACATACTTGTTGAACGGATCCTGGGTTTTTTCTGGTTTGGTTCACGTAATAATGTGGTATCACACTGAAACATTCAATTAAACCTGGTCTTGATAAATATTTTAGAGGATAACGCAAGTTAAGTCTGGGATAGGTCTGGGATTTGACCTCATCAGACTCATACTTTCGCGTTTTTCACATACTTGTTGAACAGATCCTGGGTTTTTTCTGGTTTGGATCACGTAGTAGTGTGGTACCACACTGAAACAGTCCATTAAACCTGGTTGCGATCAATATTTTAGAGGATAACGCATGTTAGGTCTGGGTTAGGTCTAGTATTTGCCCTCATCAGGCTCATTCTTTCGCATATTTCTCAAACTTGATGGCTAGATCCTGGGCTTTTTCTGGATTGCATCACGTAGTAATGTGGTACCACACTGAAACATTCAATTAAACCTGGTCTTGATAAATATTTCAGAGGATAACGCATGTTAGGTCTGGGTTAGGTCTAGGATTTGCCCTCATCAGGCTCTTACTTTCGCATATTTCTCATACTTCATGGCTAGATCCTGGGCTTTTTCTGGATTGCATCACGTAGTAATGAAGTACAACACTGAAACAGTCAATTAAACCTGGTTTCCATCAATATTTTAGAGGACAACGCATGTTAGGTCTAGGTTGGGCCTGGGATTTTCACTGATCAGACTCATACTTTCGCATTCTTCACATACTTGTTGAACGGATCCTGGGTTTTTTCTTTTTTTGATCAAGTAGTAATGTGGTACCACACTGAAACATTCAATTAAACCTTGTCTTGATAAATATTTTGGAGAATAACGCATGTTAGGTCTAGGTTAGGCCTGGGATTTGCCCTCATCCGGGTCATACTGTCGCAGTTTTAACATACTTGTTGAACGGATCCTGGGTTTTTTCTGGTTTGGTTCACGTAGTAATGTGGTACCACACTGAAACATTCAATTAAACCTGGTCTTGATAAATATTTTAGGGGATAACGCATGTTAGGTCTGGGTTAGGTCTAGGATTTGCACTCATCAGGCTCATACTTTCGCATATTTCTCATACTTCATAGCTAGATCCTGGGTTTTTTCTGGATTGCATCACGTAGTAATGAAGTACAACACTGAAACAGTCAATTGAACCTGGTCACCATCAATATCTTAGAGGACACCGCAAGTTAGGTCTGGGATAGGACTTGGATTTGCCCTCATCAGGCTCATACTTTCGCATATTTCTCATACTTCATAGCTAGATCCTGGGCTATTTCTGGATTGGATCACGTAGTAAAGTGGTACCACACTGAAACATTCAATGAAACCTGGTCTGGATAAATATTTTAGAGGATAACGCATGTTAGGTCTTGGTTAGGTCTAGGATTTGCCCTCATCAGGCTCATTCTTTCGCATATTTCTCATACTTGATGGCTAGATCCTGGGCTTTTTATGGATTGCATCACGTAGTAATGTGGTACCACGCTGAAACAGTCAATTAAACCTGGTTTCGATCAATATGTTAGAGGATAACGCAAGTTAGGTCTGGGATAGGTCTAGGATTTGCCCTCATCAGGCTCTTACTTTCGCATATTTCTCATACTTCATGGCTAGATCCTGGGCTTTTTCTGGATTGCATCACGTAGTAATGAAGTACAACACTGAAACAGTCAATTAAACCTGGTTTCCATCAATATTTTAGAGGACAACGCATGTTAGGTCTAGGTTGGGCCTGGGATTTGCCCTCAACAGGGTCATACTGTCGCAGTTTTAACATACTTGTTGAACGGATCCTGGGTTTTTTCTGGTTTGGTTCACGTAATAATGTGGTATCACACTGAAACATTCAATTAAACCTGGTCTTGATAAATATTTTAGAGGATAACGCAAGTTAAGTCTGGGATAGGTCTGGGATTTGACCTCATCAGACTCATACTTTCGCGTTTTTCACATACTTGTTGAACAGATCCTGGGTTTTTTCTGGTTTGGATCACGTAGTAGTGTGGTACCACACTGAAACAGTCCATTAAACCTGGTTGCGATCAATATTTTAGAGGATAACGCATGTTAGGTCTGGGTTAGGTCTAGTATTTGCCCTCATCAGGCTCATTCTTTCGCATATTTCTCAAACTTGATGGCTAGATCCTGGGCTTTTTCTGGATTGCATCACGTAGTAATGTGGTACCACACTGAAACATTCAATTAAACCTGGTCTTGATAAATATTTCAGAGGATAACGCATGTTAGGTCTGGGTTAGGTCTAGGATTTGCCCTCATCAGGCTCATTCTTTCGCATATTTCTCAAACTTGATGGCTAGATCCTGGGCTTTTTCTGGATTGCATCACGTAGTAATGAAGGACAACACTGAAATAGTCAATTGAACCTGGTCTCCATCAATATCTTAGAGGACAACGCAAGTTAGGTCTGGGATAGGTCTTGGATTTGCCCTCATCAGGCTCATACTTTCGCATATTTCTCATACTTCATGGCTAGATCCTGGGCTATTTCTGGATTGGATCACGTAGTAAAGTGGTACCACACTGAAACATTCAATGAAACCTGGTCAGGATAAATATTTTAGAGGATAACGCATGTTAGGTCTGGGTTAGGTCTAGGATTTGCCCTCATCAGGCTCATTCTTTCGCATATTTCTGATACTTGATGGCTAGATCCTGGGCGTTTTCTGGATTGCATCACGTAGTAATGTAGTACCACACTGGAACAGTCAATGAAACCTAGTTTCCATCAATATTTTAGAGGACAACGCAAGTTAGGTCTAGGTAAGGCCTGAGATTTTCACTGATCAGACTCATACTTTCGCATTCTTCACATACTTGTTGAACGGATCCTGGGTTTTTTCTTTTTTTGATCAAGTAGTAATGTGGTACCACACTGAAACATTCAATTAAACCTTGTCTTGATAAATATTTTGGAGAATAACGCATGTTAGGTCTAGGTTAGGCCTGGGATTTGCCCTCATCCGGGTCATACTGTCGCAGTTTTAACATACTTGTTGAACGGATCCTGGGTTTTTTCTGGTTTGGTTCACGTAGTAATGTGGTACCACACTGAAACATTCAATTAAACCTGGTCTTGATAAATATTTTAGGGGATAACGCATGTTAGGTCTGGGTTAGGTCTAGGATTTGCACTCATCAGGCTCATACTTTCGCATATTTCTCATACTTCATAGCTAGATCCTGGGTTTTTTCTGGATTGCATCACGTAGTAATGAAGTACAACACTGAAACAGTCAATTGAACCTGGTCACCATCAATATCTTAGAGGACACCGCAAGTTAGGTCTGGGATAGGACTTGGATTTGCCCTCATCAGGCTCATACTTTCGCATATTTCTCATACTTCATAGCTAGATCCTGGGCTATTTCTGGATTGGATCACGTAGTAAAGTGGTACCACACTGAAACATTCAATGAAACCTGGTCTGGATAAATATTTTAGAGGATAACGCATGTTAGGTCTTGGTTAGGTCTAGGATTTGCCCTCATCAGGCTCATTCTTTCGCATATTTCTCATACTTGATGGCTAGATCCTGGGCTTTTTATGGATTGCATCACGTAGTAATGTGGTACCACGCTGAAACAGTCAATTAAACCTGGTTTCGATCAATATGTTAGAGGATAACGCAAGTTAGGTCTGGGATAGGTCTAGGATTTGCTCTCATCAGGCTCTTACTTTCGCATATTTCTCATACTTCATGGCTAGATCCTGGGCTTTTTCTGGATTGCATCACGTAGTAATGAAGTACAACACTGAAACAGTCAATTAAACCTGGTTTCCATCAATATTTTAGAGGACAACGCATGTTAGGTCTAGGTTAGGCCTGGGATTTGCCCTCAACAGGGTCATACTGTCGCAGTTTTAACATACTTGTTGAACGGATCCTGGGTTTTTTCTGGTTTGGTTCACGTAGTAATGTGGTACCACACTGAAACAGTCACTTAAACCTGGTTTCCATCAATATCTTAGAGGACAACGCAAGTTAGGTCTGGGATAGGTCTGAAATTTGCCCTCATCAGGCTCATACTTTCGCGTTTTTCACATACTTGTTGAACAGATCCTGGGTTTTTTCTGGTTTGGATCACGTAGTAATGTGGTACCACGCTGAAACAGTCGATTAGACCCGGTTTCGATCAATATTTTAGAGGATAACGCAAGTGAAGTCTGGGATAGGTCTGGAATTTGACGTCATCAGACTCATACTTTCGCGTTTTTCACATACTTGTTGAACAGATCCTGGGTTTTTTCTGGTTTGGATCACGTAGTAGTGTGGTACCACACTGAAACAGTCCATTAAACCTGGTTGCGGTCAATATTTTAGAGGATAACGCATGTTAGGTCTGGGTTAGGTCTGGGATTTGCTCTTATCAGGCTCATTCTTTCGCATATTTCTCATACTTGATGGCTAGATCCTGGGCTTTTTCTGGATTGCATCACGTAGTAATGTGGTACCACACTGAAACATTCAATTAAACCTGGTCTTGATAAATATTTTAGAGGATATCGCATGTTAGGTCTGGGTTAGGTCTAGTATTTGCTCTCATCAGACTCATACTTTCGCATTCTTCACATACTTGTTGAACGGATCCCGGGTTTTTTCTGGTTTGGATCATGTAGTAATGTGGGACCACACTGAAACAGTCAATTAAACCTGGTTTCGATCAATATTTTAGAGAATAATTCATGTTAGGTCTAGGTTAGGTCTGGGATTTGCTCTTATCAGGCTCATTCTTTCGCATTCTTCAGATACTTGTTGAACGGATCATGGGTTTTTTCTGGTTTGGATCACGTAGTAATGTGGGACCACACTGAAACAATCAATTAAACCAGGTCTTGATAAATATTTTAGAGGATAACGCATGTTAGGTCTTGGTTAGGTCTAGGATTTGCCCTCATCAGGCTCATTCTTTCGCATATTTCTCATACTTCATGGCTAGATCCTGGGCTTTTTCTGGATTGCATCACGTAGTAATGTGGTACCACGCTGAAACAGTCAATTAAACCTGGTTTCGATCAATATGTTAGAGGATAACGCAAGTTAGGTCTGGGATAGGTCTAGGATTTGCCCTCAACAGGGTCATACTGTCGCAGTTTTAACATACTTGTTGAACGGATCCTGGGTTTTTTCTGGTTTGGTTCACGTAGTAATGTGGTACCACACTGAAACATTCAATTAAACCTGGTCTTGATAAATATTTTAGAGGATAACGCATGCTAGGTTAGGGTTAGGTCTAGGATTTGCCCTCATTAGGCTCATACTTTCGCATATTTCTCAAACTTGATGGCTAGATCCTGGGCTGTTTCTGGATTGTATCACGTAGTAATGTGGTACCACGCTGAAACAGTCGATTAAACCTGGTTTCGATCAATATTTTAGAGGATAACGCAAGTTAAGTCTGGGATAGGTCTGGGATTTGACCTCATCAGACTCATACTTTCGCGTTTTTCACATACTTGTTGAACAGATCCTGGGTTTTTTTCTGGTTTGGATCACGTAGTAGTGTGGTACCACACTGAAACAGTCCATTAGACCTGGTTGCGATCAATGTTTTAGAGGATAACGCATGTTAGGTCTGGGTTAGGTCTAGTATTTGCCCTCATCAGGCTCATTCTTTCGCATATTTCTCAAACTTGATGGCTAGATCCTGGGCTTTTTCTGGATTGCATCACGTAGTAATGTAGTACCACACTGAAACATTCAATTAAACCTGGTCTTGATAAATATTTCAGAGGATAACGCATGTTAGGTCTGGGTTAGGTCTAGGATTTGCACACATCAGGCTCATACTTTCGCATATTTCTCATACTTCATGGCTAGATCCTGGGCTTTTTCTGGATTGCATCACGTAGTAATGAAGTACAACACTGAAATAGTCAATAGAACCTGGTCTCCATCAATATCTTAGAGGACAACGCAAGTTAGGTCTGGGATAGGTCTTGGATTTGCCCTCATCAGGCTCATACTTTCGCATATTTCTCATACTTCATGGCTAGATCCTGGGCTATTTCTGGATTGGATCACGTAGTAAAGTGGTACCACACTGAAACATTCAATGAAACCTGGTCAGGATAAATATTTTAGAGGATAACGCATGTTAGGTCTGGGTTAGGTCTAGGATTTGCCCTCATCAGGCTCATTCTTTCGCATATTTCTGATACTTGATGGCTAGATCCTGGGCGTTTTCTGGATTGCATCACGTAGTAATGTAGTACCACACTGAAACAGTCAATGAAACCTAGTTTCCATCAATATTTTAGAGGACAACGCAAGTTAGGTCTAGGTAAGGCCTGAGATTTTCACTGGTCAGACTCATACTTTCGCATTCTTCACATACTTGTTGAACGGATCCTGGGTTTTTTCTTTTTTTGATCACGTAGTAATGTGGTACCACACTGAAACATTCAATTAAACCTTGTCTTGATAAATATTTTGGAGAATAACGCATGTTAGGTCTGGGTTAGGTCTAGGATTTGCCCTCATCAGGCTCATACTTTCGCATATCTCTCATACTTCATGGCTAGATCCTGGGCTATTTCTGGATTGGATCATGTAGTAATGTGGCACCACACTGAAACAGTCAATTAAACCTGGTTTTGATCAATAGTTTAGAGAATAATTCATGTTAGGTCTAGGTTAGGTCAGGGATTTGCTCTCATCAGGCTCATTCTTTCGCATATTTCTCATACTTGATGGCTAGATCCTGGGCTTTTTCTGGATTGCATCACGTAGTAATGAAGTACAACACTGAAACAGTCAATTAAACCTGGTCTTGATAAATATTTCAGAGGATAACGCATGTTAGGTCTGGGTTAGGTCTAGGATTTGCACTCATCAGGCTCATACTGTCGCAGTTTTAACATACTTGTTGAACGGATCCTGGGTTTTTTCTGGTTTGGTTCACGTAGTAATGTGGTACCACACTGAAACATTCAATTAAACCTGATCTTGATAAATATTTTAGGGGATAACGCATGTTAGGTTTGGGTTAGGTCTAGGATTTGCCCTCATCAGGCTCATACTTTCGCATATTTCTCATACTTCATGGCTAGATCCTGTGCTGTTTCTGGATTGTATCACGTAGTAATGTGGTACCACACTGAAACATTCAATTAAACCTGGTCTTGATAAATATTTCAGAGGATAACGCATGTTAGGTCTGGGTTAGGTCTAGGATTTGCACTCATCAGGCTCATACTTTCGCATATTTCTCATACTTCATAGCTAGATCCTGGGCTTTTTCTGGATTGCATCACGTAGTAATGAAGTACAACACTGAAACAGTCAATTGAACCTGGTCACCATCAATATCTTAGAGGACAACGCAAGTTAGGTCTGAGATAGGACTTGGATTTGCCCTCATCAGGCTCATACTTTCGCATATTTCTCATACTTCATAGCTAGATCCTGGGCTATTTCTGGATTGGATCACGTAGTAAAGTGGTACCACACTGAAACATTCAATGAAACCTGGTCTGGATAAATATTTTAGAGGATAACGCATGTTAGGTCTGGGTTAGGTCTAGGATTTGCCCTCATCAGGCTCATTCTTTCGCATATTTCTCATACTTGATGGCTAGATCCTGGGCTTTTTCTGGATTGCATCACGTAGTAATGTGGTACCACGCTGAAACAGTCAATTAAACCTGGTTTCGATCAATATGTTAGAGGATAACGCAAGTTAGGTCTGGGATAGGTCTAGGATTTGCCCTCATCAGGCTCTTACTTTCGCATATTTCTCATACTTCATGGCTAGATCCTGGGCTTTTTCTGGATTGCATCACGTAGTAATGAAGTACAACACTGAAACAGTCAATTAAACCTGGTTTCCATCAATATTTTAGAGGACAACGCATGTTAGGTCTAGGGTAGGCCTGGGATTTGCCCCCATCAGGGTCATACTGTCGCAGTTTTAACATACTTGTTGAACGGATCCTGGGTTTTTTCTGGTTTGGTTCACGTAGTAATGTGGTACCACACTGAAACATTCAATTAAACCTGGTCTTGATAAATATTTTAGAGGATAACGCAAGTTAAGTCTGGGATAGTTCTGGGATTTGACCTCATCAGACTCATACTTTCGCGTTTTTCACATACTTGTTGAACAGATCCTGGGTTTTTTCAGGTTTGGATCACGTAGTAGTGTGGTACCACACTGAAACAGTCCATTAAACCTGGTTGCGGTCAATATTTTAGAGGATAACGCATGTTAGGTCTGGGTTAGGTCTGGGATTTGCTCTTATCAGGCTCATTCTTTCGCATATTTCTCATACTTGATGGCTAGATCCTGGGCTTTTTCTGGATTGCATAACGTAGTAATGAAGTACAACACTGAAACAGTCAATTAAACCTGGTTTCCATCAATATTTTAGAGGACAACGCAAGTTAGGTCTGGGATAGATCTGGGATTCGCCCTAATCAGGCTCATACTTTCGCGTTTTTCACATACTTGTTGAACAGATCCTGGGTTTTTTCTGGTTGGATCACATAGTAATATGGTACCACACTGAAACAGTCGATTAAACCAGGTTTCGTCAATATTTTTGAGGATAACGCATGTTAGGTCTAGATTAGGCCTGGGATTTTCACTCAACAGACTCATACTTTCGCATTCTTCACATACTTGTTGAACGGAGCCTGGGTTTTTTCTGGTTTGCATCACGTAGTAATGTGGGACCACACTGAAACAGTCAATTAAACCTGGTCTTGATAAATATTTTGGAGGATAACGCATGTTAGGTCTGGGTTAGGTCTAGGATTTGCCCTCATCAGGCTCATACTTTCGCATATTTCTCATACTTCATGGCTAGATCCTGGGCTGTTTCTGGATTGTATCACGTAGTAATGTGGTACCACGCTGAAACAGTCAATTAAACCTGGTTTCGATCAATATTTTGGAGGATAACGCAAGTTAGGTCTGGGATAGGTCTAGGATTTGCCCTCATCAGGCTCTTACTTTCGCATATTTCTCATACTCCATGGCTAGATCCTGGGCTATTTCTGGATTGGATCACGTAGTAAAGTGGTACCACACTGAAACATTCAATGAAACCTGGTCTGGATAAATATTTTAGAGGATAACGCATGTTAGGTTTGGGTTAGGTCTAGGATTTGCCCTCATCAAGCTCATACTTTCGCATATTTCTCATACTTGATGGCTAGATCCTGGGCTTTTTCTGGATTGCATCACGTAGTAATGAAGTACAACACTGAAACAGTCAATTAAACCTGGTTTCGAACAATATTTTAGAGAATAATTCATGTTAGGTCTAGGTTAGGTCTGGGATTTGCTCTCATCAGGCTCATTCTATCGCATATTTCTCATACTTGATGGCTAGGTCCTGGGCTTTTTCTGGATCGCATCACGTAGTAATGAAGTACAACACTGAAACAGTCAATTAAACCAGGTTTCCATCAATATCTTAGAGGACAACGCAAGTTAGGTCTGGGATAGGTCTGGGATTTGCCCTCATCAGACTCATACTTTCGCATTCTTCACATACTTGTTGGACAGATCCTGGGTTTTTTCTGGTTTGGATCACGTAGTAGTGTGGTACCACACTGAAACAGTCCATTAAACCTGGTTGCGATCAATATTTTAGAGGATAACGCATGTTAGGTCTGGGATAGATATGGGATTCGCCCTAATCAGACTCATACTTTCGCATTCTTCACATACTTGTTGAACGGAGCCTGGGTATTTTCTGGTTTGCATCACGTAGTAATGTGGTACCACACTGAAGCAGTCAATTAAATCTGGTTTCGATCAATATTTTAGAGAATAATTCATGTTAGGTCTAGGTTAGGTCTGGGATTTGCTCTCATCAGGCTCATTCTATCGCATATTTCTCATACTTGATGGCTAGGTCCTGGGCTTTTTCTGGATCGCATCACGTAGTAATGAAGTACAACACTGAAACAGTCAATTAAACCAGGTTTCCATCAATATCTTAGAGGACAACGCAAGTTAGGTCTGGGATAGGTCTGGGATTTGCCCTCATCAGACTCATACTTTCGCATTCTTCACATACTTGTTGGACAGATCCTGGGTTTTTTCTGGTTTGGATCACGTAGTAGTGTGGTGCCACACTGAAACAGTCCATTAAACCTGGTTTGGATCAATATTTTAGAGGATAACGCATGTTAGGTCTAGGTTAGGTCTGGAATTTTCACACATCAGACTCATACTTTCGCATTCTTCACATACTTGTTGAACGGAACCTGGGTTTTTTCTGGTTTGGATCACGTAGTAATGTGGTACCACACTGAAACAGTTGACTAAACCTGGTTTCGATCAATATTTTAGAGGATAACGCAAGTTAGGTCTGGGATAGGTCTGGGATATGACCTCATCAGACTCTTACTTTCGCACACTTCACATACTCGTTGAACAGATCCTGGGATATTTTCAGGTTTGGATCACGTAGTAATGTGGTACCACACTGAAACAGTCGATTAAACCTGGTTTCGATCAATATTATTGAGGATAACGCATGTTAGGTCTAGGTTAGGCCTGGGATATTCACTCATCAGACTCATACTTTCGCATTCTTCACATACTTGTTGAACGGATCCTGGGTTTTTTCTGGTTTGGATCACATAGTAATGTGGTACCACTCTGAGACAGTCGATTAAATCAGGTTTCGATCAATATTTTAGAGGATAACGCATGTTAGGTCTGGGATAGGTCTAGGATTTGCCCTCATCAGGCTCTTACTTTCGCATATTTCTCATACTTCATGGCTAGATCCTGGGCTCTTTCTGGATTGGATAACATAGTAAAGTGGTACCACACTGAAACATTCAATGAAACCTGGTCTGGATAAATATTTTAGAGGATAACGCATGTTAGGTCAAGGTTAGGTCTAAGATTTGCCCTCATCAGGCTCACAGTTTCGCGTTTTTCACATACTTGTTGAACAGATCCTCGGTTTTTTCTGGTTTGGATCACGTAGTAATGTGGTACCACACTGAAACATTCAATTAAACCTGGTCTTGATAAATATTTTAGAGGATAACGCATGTTAGGTCTGGGTTACGTCTGTGATTTGCTCTCATCAGGCTCATTCTTATGCATATTCCTCATACTTGATGGCTAGATCCTGGGCTTTTTCTGGATTGCATCACGTAGTAATGAAGCACAACACTGAAAGAGTCAATTATACTTGGTTTCCATCAATATTTTAGAGGACAACGCATGTTAGGTCTAGGTTAGGCCTGGGATTTGCCCTCATCAGGGTCATACTGCCGCAGTTTTAACATACTTGTTGAACGGATCCTGGGTTTTTTCTGGTTTGATTCACGTAGTAGTGTGGTACCACACTGAAACAGTCCATTAAACCTGGTTGCGATCAATGTTTTAGAGGATAACGCATGTTAGGTCTGGGTTAGGTCTAGTATTTGCCCTCATCAGGCTCATTCTTTCGCATATTTCTCAAACTTGATGGCTAGATCCTGGGCTTTTTCTGGATTGCTTCACGTAGTAATGTAGTACCACACTGAAACATTCAATTAAACCTGGTCTTGATAAATATTTTAGAGGATAACGCATGTTAGGTTTGGGTTAGGTCTAGGATTTGCCCTCATTAGGCTCATACTTTCGCATATTTCTCAAACTTGATGGCTAGATCCTGGGCTGTTTCTGGATTGTATCACGTAGTAATGTGGTACCACGCTGAAACAGTCGGCTAAACCTAGTTTCGATCAATATTTTAGAGGATAACGCAAGTTAAGTCTGGTATAGGTCTGGGATTTGACCTCATCAGACTCATACTTTCGCGTTTTTCACATACTTGTTGAACAGATCCTGGGTTTTTTCTGGTTTGGATCACGTAGTAGTGTGGTACCACACTGAAACAGTCCATTAAACCTGGTTGCGATCAATGTTTTAGAGGATAACGCATGTTAGGTCTGGGTTAGGTCTAGTATTTGCCCTCATCAGGCTCATTCTTTCGCATATTTCTCAAACTTGATGGCTAGATCCTGGGCTTTTTCTGGATTGCATCACGTAGTAATGTAGTACCACACTGAAACATTCAATTAAACCTGGTCTTGATATATATTTCAGAGGATAACGCATGTTAGGTCTGGGTTAGGTCTAGGATTTGCACTCATCAGGCTCATACTTTCGCATATTTCTCATACTTCATGGCTAGATCCTGGGCTTTTTCTGGATTGCATCACGTAGTAATGAAGTACAACACTGAAATAGTCAATTGAACCTGGTCTCCATCAATATCTTAGAGGACAACGCAAGTTAGGTCTGGGATAGGTCTTGGATTTGCCCTCATCAGGCTCATACTTTCGCATATTTCTCATACTTCATGGCTAGATCCTAGGCTATTTCTGGATTGGATCACGTAGTAAAGTGGTACCACACTGAAACATTCAATGAAACCTGGTCAGGATAAATATTTTAGAGGATAACGCATGTTAGGTCTGGGTTAGGTCTAGGATTTGCCCTCATCAGGCTCATTCTTTCGCATATTTCTGATACTTGATGGCTAGATCCTGGGCGTTTTCTGGATTGCATCACGTAGTAATGTAGTACCACACTGAAACAGTCAATGAAACCTAGTTTCCATCAATATTTTAGAGGACAACGCAAGTTAGGTCTAGGTAAGGCCTGAGATTTTCACTGATCAGACTCATACTTTCGCATTCTTCACATACTTGTTGAACGGATCCTGGGTTTTTTCTGGTTTTGATCACGTAGTAATGTGGTACCACGCTGAAACAGTCAATTAAACCAGGTTTCGATCAATATGTTAGAGGATAACGCAAGTTAGGTCTGGGATAGGTCTAGGATTTGCCCTCATCAGGCTCTTACTTTCGCATATTTCTCATACTTCATGGCTAGATCCTGGGCTTTTTCTGGATTGCATCACGTAGTAATGAAGTACAACACTGAAACAGTCAATTAAACCTGGTTTCCATCAATATTTTAGAGGACAACGCATGTTAGGTCTAGGGTAGGCCTGGGATTTGCCCCCATCAGGGTCATACTGTCGCAGTTTTAACATACTTGTTGAACGGATCCTGGGTTTTTTCTGGTTTGGTTCACGTAGTAATGTGGTACCACACTGAAACATTCAATTAAACCTGGTCTTGATAAATATTTTAGAGGATAACGCAAGTTAAGTCTGGGATAGTTCTGGGATTTGACCTCATCAGACTCATACTTTCGCGTTTTTCACATACTTGTTGAACAGATCCTGGGTTTTTTCTGGTTTGGATCACGTAGTAGTGTGGTACCACACTGAAACAGTCCATTAAACCTGGTTGCGGTCAATATTTTAGAGGATAACGCATGTTAGGTCTGGGTTAGGTCTGGGATTTGCTCTTATCAGGCTCATTCTTTCGCATATTTCTCATACTTGATGGCTAGATCCTGGGCTTTTTCTGGATTGCATAACGTAGTAATGAAGTACAACACTGAAACAGTCAATTAAACCTGGTTTCCATCAATATTTTAGAGGACAACGCAAGTTAGGTCTGGGATAGATCTGGGATTCGCCCTAATCAGGCTCATACTTTCGCGTTTTTCACATACTTGTTGAACAGATCCTGGGTTTTTTCTGGTTGGATCACGTAGTAATGTGGTACCACACTGAAACAGTCGATTAAACCTGGTTTCGATCATTATTTTAGAGGATAACGCATGTTAGGTCTGGAATAGGTCTGGGATTTGACCTCGTCAGACTCATACTTTCGCACCCTTCACATACTCGTTGATCAGATCCTGGGTTATTTTCTGGTTTGGATCACATAGTAATATGGTACCACACTGAAACAGTCGATTAAACCAGGTTTCGTCAATATTTTTGAGGATAACGCATGTTAGGTCTAGATTAGGCCTGGGATTTTCACTCAACAGACTCATACTTTCGCATTCTTCACATACTTGTTGAACGGAGCCTGGGTTTTTTCTGGTTTGCATCACGTAGTAATGTGGGACCACACTGAAACAGTCAATTAAACCTGGTCTTGATAAATATTTTGGAGGATAACGCATGTTAGGTCTGGGTTAGGTCTAGGATTTGCCCTCATCAGGCTCATACTTTCGCATATTTCTCATACTTCATGGCTAGATCCTGGGCTGTTCCTGGATTGTATCACGTAGTAATGTGGTACCACGCTGAAACAGTCAATTAAACCTGGTTTCGATCAATATTTTGGAGGATAACGCAAGTTAGGTCTGGGATAGGTCTAGGATTTGCCCTCATCAGGCTCTTACTTTCGCATATTTCTCATACTCCATGGCTAGATCCTGGGCTATTTCTGGATTGGATCACGTAGTAAAGTGGTACCACACTGAAACATTCAATGAAACCTGGTCTGGATAAATATTTTAGAGGATAACGCATGTTAGGTTTGGGTTAGGTCTAGGATTTGCCCTCATCAAGCTCATACTTTCGCATATTTCTCATACTTGATGGCTAGATCCTGGGCTTTTTCTGGATTGCATAACGTAGTAATGAAGTACAACACTGAAACAGTCAATTAAACCTGGTTTCCATCAATATTTTAGAGGACAACGCAAGTTAGGTCTGGGATAGATCTGGGATTCGCCCTAATCAGGCTCATACTTTCGCGTTTTTCACATACTTGTTGAACAGATCCTGGGTTTTTTCTGGTTGGATCACGTAGTAATGTGGTACCACACTGAAACAGTCGATTAAACCTGGTTTCGATCATTATTTTAGAGGATAACGCATGTTAGGTCTGGAATAGGTCTGGGATTTGACCTCGTCAGACTCATACTTTCGCACCCTTCACATACTCGATGATCAGATCCTGGGTTATTTTCTGGTTTGGATCACATAGTAATATGGTACCACACTGAAACAGTCGATTAAACCAGGTTTCGTCAATATTTTTGAGGATAACGCATGTTAGGTCTAGATTAGGCCTGGGATTTTCACTCAACAGACTCATACTTTTGCATTCTTCACATACTTGTTGAACGGAGCCTGGGTTTTTTCTGGTTTGCATCACGTAGTAATGTGGGACCACACTGAAACAGTCGATTAAATCAGGTTTCGATCAATATTTTAGAGGATAACGCATGTTAGGTCTGGGATAGGTCTAGGATTTGCCCTCATCAGGCTCTTACTTTCGCATATTTCTCATACTTCATGGCTAGATCCTGGGCTCTTTCTGGATTGGATAACATAGTAAAGTGGTACCACACTGAAACATTCAATGAAACCTGGTCTGGATAAATATTTTAGAGGATAACGCATGTTAGGTCAAGGTTAGGTCTAAGATTTGCCCTCATCAGGCTCACAGTTTCGCGTTTTTCACATACTTGTTGAACAGATCCTCGGTTTTTTCTGGTTTGGATCACGTAGTAATGTGGTACCACACTGAAACATTCAATTAAACCTGGTCTTGATAAATATTTTAGAGGATAACGCATGTTAGGTCTGGGTTACGTCTGTGATTTGCTCTCATCAGGCTCATTCTTATGCATATTCCTCATACTTGATGGCTAGATCCTGGGCTTTTTCTGGATTGCATCACGTAGTAATGAAGCACAACACTGAAAGAGTCAATTATACTTGGTTTCCATCAATATTTTAGAGGACAACGCATGTTAGGTCTAGGTTAGGCCTGGGATTTGCCCTCATCAGGGTCATACTGCCGCAGTTTTAACATACTTGTTGAACGGATCCTGGGTTTTTTCTGGTTTGATTCACGTAGTAGTGTGGTACCACACTGAAACAGTCCATTAAACCTGGTTGCGATCAATGTTTTAGAGGATAACGCATGTTAGGTCTGGGTTAGGTCTAGTATTTGCCCTCATCAGGCTCATTCTTTCGCATATTTCTCAAACTTGATGGCTAGATCCTGGGCTTTTTCTGGATTGCTTCACGTAGTAATGTAGTACCACACTGAAACATTCAATTAAACCTGGTCTTGATAAATATTTTAGAGGATAACGCATGTTAGGTTTGGGTTAGGTCTAGGATTTGCCCTCATTAGGCTCATACTTTCGCATATTTCTCAAACTTGATGGCTAGATCCTGGGCTGTTTCTGGATTGTATCACGTAGTAATGTGGTACCACGCTGAAACAGTCGGCTAAACCTAGTTTCGATCAATATTTTAGAGGATAACGCAAGTTAAGTCTGGTATAGGTCTGGGATTTGACCTCATCAGACTCATACTTTCGCGTTTTTCACATACTTGTTGAACAGATCCTGGGTTTTTTCTGGTTTGGATCACGTAGTAGTGTGGTACCACACTGAAACAGTCCATTAAACCTGGTTGCGATCAATGTTTTAGAGGATAACGCATGTTAGGTCTGGGTTAGGTCTAGTATTTGCCCTCATCAGGCTCATTCTTTCGCATATTTCTCAAACTTGATGGCTAGATCCTGGGCTTTTTCTGGATTGCATCACGTAGTAATGTAGTACCACACTGAAACATTCAATTAAACCTGGTCTTGATATATATTTCAGAGGATAACGCATGTTAGGTCTGGGTTAGGTCTAGGATTTGCACTCATCAGGCTCATACTTTCGCATATTTCTCATACTTCATGGCTAGATCCTGGGCTTTTTCTGGATTGCATCACGTAGTAATGAAGTACAACACTGAAATAGTCAATTGAACCTGGTCTCCATCAATATCTTAGAGGACAACGCAAGTTAGGTCTGGGATAGGTCTTGGATTTGCCCTCATCAGGCTCATACTTTCGCATATTTCTCATACTTCATGGCTAGATCCTAGGCTATTTCTGGATTGGATCACGTAGTAAAGTGGTACCACACTGAAACATTCAATGAAACCTGGTCAGGATAAATATTTTAGAGGATAACGCATGTTAGGTCTGGGTTAGGTCTAGGATTTGCCCTCATCAGGCTCATTCTTTCGCATATTTCTGATACTTGATGGCTAGATCCTGGGCGTTTTCTGGATTGCATCACGTAGTAATGTAGTACCACACTGAAACAGTCAATGAAACCTAGTTTCCATCAATATTTTAGAGGACAACGCAAGTTAGGTCTAGGTAAGGCCTGAGATTTTCACTGATCAGACTCATACTTTCGCATTCTTCACATACTTGTTGAACGGATCCTGGGTTTTTTCTGGTTTTGATCACGTAGTAATGTGGTACCACGCTGAAACAGTCAATTAAACCAGGTTTCGATCAATATGTTAGAGGATAACGCAAGTTAGGTCTGGGATAGGTCTAGGATTTGCCCTCATCAGGCTCTTACTTTCGCATATTTCTCATACTTCATGGCTAGATCCTGGGCTTTTTCTGGATTGCATCACGTAGTAATGAAGTACAACACTGAAACAGTCAATTAAACCTGGTTTCCATCAATATTTTAGAGGACAACGCATGTTAGGTCTAGGGTAGGCCTGGGATTTGCCCCCATCAGGGTCATACTGTCGCAGTTTTAACATACTTGTTGAACGGATCCTGGGTTTTTTCTGGTTTGGTTCACGTAGTAATGTGGTACCACACTGAAACATTCAATTAAACCTGGTCTTGATAAATATTTTAGAGGATAACGCAAGTTAAGTCTGGGATAGTTCTGGGATTTGACCTCATCAGACTCATACTTTCGCGTTTTTCACATACTTGTTGAACAGATCCTGGGTTTTTTCTGGTTTGGATCACGTAGTAGTGTGGTACCACACTGAAACAGTCCATTAAACCTGGTTGCGGTCAATATTTTAGAGGATAACGCATGTTAGGTCTGGGTTAGGTCTGGGATTTGCTCTTATCAGGCTCATTCTTTCGCATATTTCTCATACTTGATGGCTAGATCCTGGGCTTTTTCTGGATTGCATAACGTAGTAATGAAGTACAACACTGAAACAGTCAATTAAACCTGGTTTCCATCAATATTTTAGAGGACAACGCAAGTTAGGTCTGGGATAGATCTGGGATTCGCCCTAATCAGGCTCATACTTTCGCGTTTTTCACATACTTGTTGAACAGATCCTGGGTTTTTTCTGGTTGGATCACGTAGTAATGTGGTACCACACTGAAACAGTCGATTAAACCTGGTTTCGATCATTATTTTAGAGGATAACGCATGTTAGGTCTGGAATAGGTCTGGGATTTGACCTCGTCAGACTCATACTTTCGCACCCTTCACATACTCGTTGATCAGATCCTGGGTTATTTTCTGGTTTGGATCACATAGTAATATGGTACCACACTGAAACAGTCGATTAAACCAGGTTTCGTCAATATTTTTGAGGATAACGCATGTTAGGTCTAGATTAGGCCTGGGATTTTCACTCAACAGACTCATACTTTCGCATTCTTCACATACTTGTTGAACGGAGCCTGGGTTTTTTCTGGTTTGCATCACGTAGTAATGTGGGACCACACTGAAACAGTCAATTAAACCTGGTCTTGATAAATATTTTGGAGGATAACGCATGTTAGGTCTGGGTTAGGTCTAGGATTTGCCCTCATCAGGCTCATACTTTCGCATATTTCTCATACTTCATGGCTAGATCCTGGGCTGTTCCTGGATTGTATCACGTAGTAATGTGGTACCACGCTGAAACAGTCAATTAAACCTGGTTTCGATCAATATTTTGGAGGATAACGCAAGTTAGGTCTGGGATAGGTCTAGGATTTGCCCTCATCAGGCTCTTACTTTCGCATATTTCTCATACTCCATGGCTAGATCCTGGGCTATTTCTGGATTGGATCACGTAGTAAAGTGGTACCACACTGAAACATTCAATGAAACCTGGTCTGGATAAATATTTTAGAGGATAACGCATGTTAGGTTTGGGTTAGGTCTAGGATTTGCCCTCATCAAGCTCATACTTTCGCATATTTCTCATACTTGATGGCTAGATCCTGGGCTTTTTCTGGATTGCATAACGTAGTAATGAAGTACAACACTGAAACAGTCAATTAAACCTGGTTTCCATCAATATTTTAGAGGACAACGCAAGTTAGGTCTGGGATAGATCTGGGATTCGCCCTAATCAGGCTCATACTTTCGCGTTTTTCACATACTTGTTGAACAGATCCTGGGTTTTTTCTGGTTGGATCACGTAGTAATGTGGTACCACACTGAAACAGTCGATTAAACCTGGTTTCGATCATTATTTTAGAGGATAACGCATGTTAGGTCTGGAATAGGTCTGGGATTTGACCTCGTCAGACTCATACTTTCGCACCCTTCACATACTCGATGATCAGATCCTGGGTTATTTTCTGGTTTGGATCACATAGTAATATGGTACCACACTGAAACAGTCGATTAAACCAGGTTTCGTCAATATTTTTGAGGATAACGCATGTTAGGTCTAGATTAGGCCTGGGATTTTCACTCAACAGACTCATACTTTTGCATTCTTCACATACTTGTTGAACGGAGCCTGGGTTTTTTCTGGTTTGCATCACGTAGTAATGTGGGACCACACTGAAACAGTCAATTAAACCTGGTCTTGATAAATATTTTGGAGGATAACGCATGTTAGGTCTGGGTTAGGTCTAGGATTTGCCCTCATCAGGCTCATACTTTCGCATATTTCTCATACTTCATGGCTAGATCCTGGGCTGTTTCTGGATTGTATCACGTAGTAATGTGGTACCACGCTGAAACAGTCAATTAAACCTGGTTTCGATCAATATTTTGGAGGATAACGCAAGTTAGGTCTGGGATAGGTCTAGGATTTGCCCTCATCAGGCTCTTACTTTCGCATATTTCTCATACTCCATGGCTAGATCCTGGGCTATTTCTGGATTGGATCACGTAGTAAAGTGGTACCACACTGAAACATTCAATGAAACCTGGTCTGGATAAATATTTTAGAGGATAACGCATGTTAGGTTTGGGTTAGGTCTAGGATTTGCCCTCATCAAGCTCATACTTTCGCATATTTCTCATACTTGATGGCTAGATCCTGGGCTTTTTCTGGATTGCATCACGTAGTAATGAAGTACAACACTGAAACAGTCAATTAAACCTGGTTTCGATCAATATTTTAGAGAATAATTCATGTTAGGTCTAGGTTAGGTCTGGGATTTGCTCTCATCAGGCTCATTCTATCGCATATTTCTCATACTTGATGGCTAGGTCCTGGGCTTTTTCTGGATCGCATCACGTAGTAATGAAGTACAACACTGAAACAGTCAATTAAACCAGGTTTCCATCAATATCTTAGAGGACAACGCAAGTTAGGTCTGGGATAGGTCTGGGATTTGCCCTCATCAGACTCATACTTTCGCATTCTTCACATACTTGTTGGACAGATCCTGGGTTTTTTCTGGTTTGGATCACGTAGTAGTGTGGTACCACACTGAAACAGTCCATTAAACCTGGTTGCGATCAATATTTTAGAGGATAACGCATGTTAGGTCTGGGATAGATATGGGATTCGCCCTAATCAGACTCATACTTTCGCATTCTTCACATACTTGTTGAACGGAGCCTGGGTATTTTCTGGTTTGCATCACGTAGTAATGTGGTACCACACTGAAGCAGTCAATTAAATCTGGTTTCGATCAATATTTTAGAGAATAATTCATGTTAGGTCTAGGTTAGGTCTGGGATTTGCTCTCATCAGGCTCATTCTATCGCATATTTCTCATACTTGATGGCTAGGTCCTCGGCTTTTTCTGGATCGCATCACGTAGTAATGAAGTACAACACTGAAACAGTCAATTAAACCAGGTTTCCATCAATATCTTAGAGGACAACGCAAGTTAGGTCTGGGATAGGTCTGGGATTTGCCCTCATCAGACTCATACTTTCGCATTCTTCACATACTTGTTGGACAGATCCTGGGTTTTTTCTGGTTTGGATCACGTAGTAGTGTGGTGCCACACTGAAACAGTCCATTAAACCTGGTTTGGATCAATATTTTAGAGGATAACGCATGTTAGGTCTAGGTTAGGTCTGGAATTTTCACACATCAGACTCATACTTTCGCATTCTTCACATACTTGTTGAACGGAACCTGGGTTTTTTCTGGTTTGGATCACGTAGTAATGTGGTACCACACTGAAACAGTTGACTAAACCTGGTTTCGATCAATATTTTAGAGGATAACGCAAGTTAGGTCTGGGATAGGTCTGGGATATGACCTCATCAGACACTTACTTTCGCACACTTCACATACTCGTTGAACAGATCCTGGGATATTTTCAGGTTTGGATCACGTAGTAATGTGGTACCACACTGAAACAGTCGATTAAACCTGGTTTCGATCAATATTATTGAGGATAACGCATGTTAGGTCTAGGTTAGGCCTGGGATATTCACTCATCAGACTCATACTTTCGCATTCTTCACATACTTGTTGAACGGATCCTGGGTTTTTTCTGGTTTGGATCACATAGTAATGTGGTACCACTCTGAGACAGTCGATTAAATCAGGTTTCGATCAATATTTTAGAGGATAACGCATGTTAGGTCTGGGATAGGTCTAGGATTTGCCCTCATCAGGCTCTTACTTTCGCATATTTCTCATACTTCATGGCTAGATCCTGGGCTCTTTCTGGATTGGATAACATAGTAAAGTGGTACCACACTGAAACATTCAATGAAACCTGGTCTGGATAAATATTTTAGAGGATAACGCATGTTAGGTCAAGGTTAGGTCTAAGATTTGCCCTCATCAGGCTCACAGTTTCGCGTTTTTCACATACTTGTTGAACAGATCCTCGGTTTTTTCTGGTTTGGATCACGTAGTAATGTGGTACCACACTGAAACATTCAATTAAACCTGGTCTTGATAAATATTTTAGAGGATAACGCATGTTAGGTCTGGGTTACGTCTGTGATTTGCTCTCATCAGGCTCATTCTTATGCATATTCCTCATACTTGATGGCTAGATCCTGGGCTTTTTCTGGATTGCATCACGTAGTAATGAAGCACAACACTGAAAGAGTCAATTATACTTGGTTTCCATCAATATTTTAGAGGACAACGCATGTTAGGTCTAGGTTAGGCCTGGGATTTGCCCTCATCAGGGTCATACTGCCGCAGTTTTAACATACTTGTTGAACGGATCCTGGGTTTTTTCTGGTTTGATTCACGTAGTAGTGTGGTACCACACTGAAACAGTCCATTAAACCTGGTTGCGATCAATGTTTTAGAGGATAACGCATGTTAGGTCTGGGTTAGGTCTAGTATTTGCCCTCATCAGGCTCATTCTTTCGCATATTTCTCAAACTTGATGGCTAGATCCTGGGCTTTTTCTGGATTGCTTCACGTAGTAATGTAGTACCACACTGAAACATTCAATTAAACCTGGTCTTGATAAATATTTTAGAGGATAACGCATGTTAGGTTTGGGTTAGGTCTAGGATTTGCCCTCATTAGGCTCATACTTTCGCATATTTCTCAAACTTGATGGCTAGATCCTGGGCTGTTTCTGGATTGTATCACGTAGTAATGTGGTACCACGCTGAAACAGTCGGCTAAACCTAGTTTCGATCAATATTTTAGAGGATAACGCAAGTTAAGTCTGGTATAGGTCTGGGATTTGACCTCATCAGACTCATACTTTCGCGTTTTTCACATACTTGTTGAACAGATCCTGGGTTTTTTGTGGTTTGGATCACGTAGTAGTGTGGTACCACACTGAAACAGTACATTAAACCTGGTTGCGATCAATGTTTTAGAGGATAACGCATGTTAGGTCTGGGTTAGGTCTAGTATTTGCCCTCATCAGGCTCATTCTTTCGCATATTTCTCAAACTTGATGGCTAGATCCTGGGCTTTTTCTGGATTGCATCACGTAGTAATGTAGTACCACACTGAAACATTCAATTAAACCTGGTCTTGATATATATTTCAGAGGATAACGCATGTTAGGTCTGGGTTAGGTCTAGGATTTGCACTCATCAGGCTCATACTTTCGCATATTTCTCATACTTCATGGCTAGATCCTGGGCTTTTTCTGGATTGCATCACGTAGTAATGAAGTACAACACTGAAATAGTCAATTGAACCTGGTCTCCATCAATATCTTAGAGGACAACGCAAGTTAGGTCTGGGATAGGTCTTGGATTTGCCCTCATCAGGCTCATACTTTCGCATATTTCTCATACTTCATGGCTAGATCCTAGGCTATTTCTGGATTGGATCACGTAGTAAAGTGGTACCACACTGAAACATTCAATGAAACCTGGTCAGGATAAATATTTTAGAGGATAACGCATGTTAGGTCTGGGTTAGGTCTAGGATTTGCCCTCATCAGGCTCATTCTTTCGCATATTTCTGATACTTGATGGCTAGATCCTGGGCGTTTTCTGGATTGCATCACGTAGTAATGTAGTACCACACTGAAACAGTCAATGAAACCTAGTTTCCATCAATATTTTAGAGGACAACGCAAGTTAGGTCTAGGTAAGGCCTGAGATTTTCACTGATCAGACTCATACTTTCGCATTCTTCACATACTTGTTGAACGGATCCTGGGTTTTTTCTGGTATTGATCACGTAGTAATGTGGTACCACACTGAAACATTCAATTAAACCTTGTCTTGATAAATATTTTAGAGAATAACGCATGTTAGGTCTGGGTTAGGTCTAGGATTTGCCCTCATCAGGCTCATTCTTTCGCATATTTCTCATACTTGATGGCTAGATCCCGGGCTTTTTCTGGATTCCATCACGTAGTAATGAAGTACAACACTGAAACAGTCAATTAAACTTCGTTTCCATCAATATTTTAGAGGACAACGCATGTTAGGTCTAGGTTAGGCCTGGGATTTGCCCTCATCCGGGTCATACTGTCGCAGTTTCAACATACTTGTTGAACGGATCCTGGGTTTTTTCTGGTTTGGTTCACGTAGTAATGTGGTACCACACTGAAACATTCAATTAAACCTGGTCTTGATAAATATTTTAGGGGATAAGGCATGTTAGGTTTGGGTTAGGTCTAGGATTTGCCCTCATCAGGCTCATACTTTCGCATATTTCTCATACTTCATGGCTAGATCCTGTGCTGTTTCTGGATTGTATCACGTAGTAATGTGGTACCACACTGAAACATTCAATTAGTCCTGGTCTTGATAAATATTTCAGAGGATAACGCATGTTAGGTCTGGGTTAGGTCTAGGATTTGCACTCATCAGGCTCATACTTTCGCATATTTCTCATACTTCGTAGCTAGATCCTGGGCTTTTTCTGGATTGCATCACGTAGTAATGAAGTACAACACTGAAACAGTCAATTGAACCTGGTCACCATCAATATCTTAGAGGACAACGCAAGTTAGGTCTGGGATAGGACTTGGATTTGCCCTCATCAGGCTCATACTTTCGCATATTTCTCATACTTCATAGCTAGATCCTGGGCTATTGCTGGATTGGATCACGTAGTAAAGTGGCACCACACTGAAACATTCAATGAAACCTGGTCTGGATAAATATTTTGGAGGATAACGCATGTTAGGTCTGGGTTAGGTCTAGTATTTGCTCTCATCAGACTCATACTTTTGCATTCTTCACATACTTGTTGAACGGATCCGGGGTTTTTTCTGGTTTGGATCATGTAGTAATGTGGGACCACACTGAAACAGTCAATTAAACCTGGTTGCGGTCAATATTTTAGAGGACAACGCATGTTAGGTCTGGGTTAGCTCTAGGATTTGCCCTCATCAGGCTCATTCTTTCGCATATTTCTCAAACTTCATGGCTAGATCCTGGGCTTTTTCTGGATTGCATCACGAAGCAATGTGGGACCACACTGAAGCAGTCAATTAAACCAGGTTTCGATCAATATTTTTGAGAATAATACATGTTAGGTCTAGGTTAGGTCTGGGATTTGCTCTCATCAGGCTCATTCTTTCGCATATTTCTCATACTTGCCGGCTACATGCTGGGCTTTTTCTGGATTGCATCACGTAGTAATGAAGTACAACACAGAAACAGTCAATTAAACCTGGTTTCCATCAATATCTTAGAGGACAACGCAAGTTAGGTCTGGGATAGGTCTGGGATTTGCCCTCATCAGGCTCATACCTTCGCGTTTTTCACATACTTGTTGAACAGATCCTGGGTTTTTTCTGGTTTTGGATCACGTAGTAGTGTGGTACCACACTGAAACAGTCCATTAAACCTGGTTTCGATCAATATTTTTGAGAATAATACATGTTAGGTCTAGGTTAGGTCTGGGATTTGCTCTCATCAGGCTCATTCTTTTGCATATTTCTCATACTTGATGGCTAGATGCTGGGCTTTTTCTGGATTGCATCACGTAGTAATGATGTACAACACAGAAACAGTCAATTGAACCTTGTTTCCATCAATATTTTAGGGGATAACGCATGTTAGGTCTAGGTTAGGTCTGGGATTTTCACTCATCAGACACATACTTTCGCATTCTTCAGATACTTGTTGTACGGATCCTGGGTTTTTTCTGGTTTGGATCACGTGGTAATGTGGGACCACACTGAAACAGTCAATTAAACCTGGTTTCGATCAATATTTTTGAGAATAATTCATGTTAGGTCTAGGTTAGGTCTGGGATTTGCTCTCATCAGGCTCATTCTTTCGCATATTTCTCATACTTGACGGCTACATGCTGGGCTTTTTCTGGATTGCATCACGTAGTAATGAAGTACAACACAGAAACAGTCAATTAAACCTGGTTTCCATCAATATCTTAGAGGACAACGCAAGTTAGGTCTGGGATAGGTCTGGGATTTGCCCTCATCAGGCTCATACCTTCGCGTTTTTCACATACATGTTGAACAGATCCTGGGTTTTTTCTGGCTTGGATCACGTAGTAGTGTGGTACCACACTGAAACAGTCCAATAAACCTGGTTTGGATCAATATTTTAGAGGATAACGCATGTTAGGTCTAGGTTAGGTCGGGGATTTTCACTCATCAGACTCATACTTTCGCATTCTTCACATACTTGTTGAACGGATCCTGGGTTTTTTCTGGTTTGGATCACGTAGTAATGTGGTACCACACTGAAGCAGTCGATTAAACCTGGTTTCGATCAATATTTTAGAGGATAACGCATGTTAGGTCTAGGTTAGCCCTGGGATTTTCACTCATCAGACTCATACTTTTGCGTTTTTCACATACTTGTTGAACGGATCCTGGGTTTTTTTCTGGTTTGGATCACGTAGTAATGTGGGCCCACACTGAAACAATCATTTAAACCTGGTCTTGATAAATATTTTAGAGGATAACGCAAGTTAGGTCTGGGATAGGTCAGGGATTTGACCTCATCAGACTCATTCTTTCGCATATTTCTCATACTTGATGGCTAGATCCTGGGCTTTTTCTGGATTGCATAATAATTCATGTTAGGTCTAGGTTAGGTCTGGGATTTGCTCTCATCAGGCTCATTCTTTCGCATATTTCTCATACTTGATGGCCAGATCCTGGGCTTTTTCTGGATTGCATCACGTACTAATAAAGTACAACACTGAAACAGTCAATTAAACCTGGTTTCGATCAATATTTTAGAGAATAATTCATGTTAGGTCTGGGTTAGGTCTAGGATTTGCCCTCATCAGGCTCATTCTTTCGCATATTTCTCATACTTGATGGCTAGATCCTGGGCTGTTTCTGGATTGCATCGCTTAGTAATGAAGTGCAACACTGAAACAGTCAATTAAACCTGTTTTCGATCAATATTTTAGAGAATAATTCATGTTAGGTCTGGGTTAGGTCTGGGATTTGCTGTCATCAGGCTCATTCTTTCGCATATTTCTCACACTTGATGGCTAGATCCTGGGCTTTTTCTAGATTGCATCACGTAGTAATGTAGTACCACACTGAAACAGTCAATGAAACCAGGTTTCCATGAATATTTTAGAAGACAACGCAAGTTAGGTCTAGGTAAGGCCTGAGATTTTCACTGATCAGACTCATACTTTCGCATTCTTCGCATACTTGTTGAACGGATCCTGGGTTTTTTCTGGTTTGGATGACGTAGTAATGTGGTACCACACTGAAACATTCAATTAAACCTGGTCTTGATAAATATTTTAGAGAATAACGCATGTTAGGTCTGGGTTAGGTCTAGGATTTGCCCTCATCAGGCTCATACTTTCGCATATTTCTCATACTTCATGGCTAGCTCCTGGGCTATTTCTGGATTGGATCACGTAGTAAAGTGGTACCACACTGAAACATTCAATGAAACCTGGTCTGGATAAATATTTTAGAGGATAACGCATCTTAGGTCTGGGTTAGGTTTAAGATTTGCCCTCATCACGCTCACAGTTTAGCGTTTTTCGCATACTTGTTAAACGGATCCTGGGTTTTTTCTGGTTTGGATGACGTAGTAATGTGGTACCACGCTGAAACAGTCAATTAAACCTGGTTTCGATCAATATTTTAGAGGATAACGGAAGTTAGGTCTGGGATAGGTCTAGGATTTGCCCTCATCAGGCTCTTACTTTCGCATATTTCTCATACTTCATGGCTAGATCCTGGGCTATTTCTGGATTGGATCACGTAGTAAAGTGGTACCACACTGAAACATTCAATGAAACCTGGTCTGGATAAATATTTTAGAGGATAACGCATCTTAGGTCTGGGTTAGGTCTAAAATTTGCCCTCATCACGCTCACAGTTTAGCGTTTTTCGCATACTTGTTGAACAGATCCTGGGTTTTTTCTGGTTTGGATCACGAAGTAGTGTGGTACCACACTGAAACAGTCCATTAAACCTGGTTTCGCTCAATATTTTAGAGGATAACGCATGTTAGGTCTAGGTTAGGTCTGGGATTTGCTCTCATCAGGCTCATTCTTTCGCATATTTCTCATACTTGATGGCTAGATCCTGGGCTTTTTCTGGATTGCATCACGTAATAATGTAGTACCACACTGAAACAGTCAATGAAACCTGGTTTCCATCAATATTTTAGAGGACAACGCAAGTTAGGTCTAGGTAAGGCCTGAGATTTGCTCTCATCAGGGTCATACTTTCGCAGTTTTAACATACATGTTGACCTGATCGAGGGTTTTTTCTGCTTTGGATCACGTAGTAAGGTGGTACCACACTGAAACAGTCCATTAAACCTGGTTTGGATCAATATTTTTGAGGATAACGCATGTTAGGTCTGGGATAGGTCTAGGATTTGCCCTCATCAGGCTCTTACTTTCGCATATTTCTCATACCTCATGGCTAGATCCTGGGCTATTTCTGGATTGGATCACGTAGTAAAGTGGTACCACACTGAAACATTCAATGAAACCTGGTCTGGATAAATATTTTAGAGGATAACGCATCTTAGGTCTGGGTTAGGTCTAAGATTTGCCCTCATCACGCTCACAGTTTAGCGTTTTTCGCATACTTGTTAAACGGATCCTGGGTTTTTTCCGGTTTCGATCACGTAGTAATGTGGTACCACACTGAAACATTCAATTAAACCTGGTCTTGATAAATATTTTAGGGGATAACGCATGTTAGGTTTGGGTTAGGTCTAGGATTTGCCCTCATTAGGCTCATACTTTCGCATATTTCTCATACTTCATGGCTAGATCCTGGGCTTTTTCTGGATTGCATTACGTAGTAATGTAGTACCACACTGAAACATTCAATTAAACTTGATCTTGATAAATATTTCAGAGGATAACGCATGTTAGGTCTGGGTTAGGTCTAGGATTTGCAGTCATAAGGCTCATACTTTCGCGTTTTTCACATACTTGTTGAACAGATCCTGGGTTTTTTCTGGTTTGGATCACGTAGTAGTGTGGTACCACACTGAAACAGTCCATTAAACCTGGTTGCTATCAATGTTTTAGAGGATAACGCATGTTAGGTCTGGGTTAGGTCTAGTATTTGCCCTCATGAGGCTCATACTTTCGCATATTTCTCATACTTCATGGCTAGATCCTGGGCTGTTTCTGGATTGTATCACGTAGTAATGAAGTACAACACTGAAACAGTCAATTGAACCTGGTCCCCATCAATATCTTAGAGGACAACGCAAGTTAGGTCTGGGATAGGTCTTGGATTTGCCCTCATCAGGCTCATACTTTCGCATATTTCTCATACTTCATGGCTAGATCCTGGGCTATTTCTGGATTGGATCACGTAGTAAAGTGGTACCACACTGAAACATTCAATGAAACCTGGTCTGGATAAATATTTTAGCGGATAACGCATCTTAGGTCTGGGTTAGGTCTAAGATTTGCCCTCATCAGGCTCACAGTTTAGCGTTTTTCGCATACTTGTTGAACAGATCCTGGGTTTTTTCTGGTTTGGATCACGAAGTAGTGTGGTACCACACTGAAACAGTCCATTAAACCTGGTTTCGCTCAATATTTTAGAGGATAACGCATGTTAGGTCTAGGTTAGGTCTGGGATTTGCCCTCATCAGGCTCATTCTTTCGCATATTTCTCATATTTGACGGCTAGATCCTGGGCTTTCTCTGGATTGCATCACGTAGTAATGAAGTACAACACTGAAACAGTCAATAAAACCTGGTTTCCATCAATATTTTAGAGGACAACGCATGTCAGGTCTAGGTTAGGCCTGGGATTTGCTCTCATCAGGGTCATACTTTCGCAGTTTTAACATACATGTTGACCTGATCGAGGGTTTTTTCTGCTTTGGATCACGTAGTAAGGTGGTACCACACTGAAACAGTCCATTAAACCTGGTTTGGATCAATATT
Source organism: Colletes latitarsis (assembly GCF_051014445.1). Taxonomy (NCBI): domain Eukaryota; kingdom Metazoa; phylum Arthropoda; class Insecta; order Hymenoptera; family Colletidae; genus Colletes; species Colletes latitarsis. The sequence continues at coordinate 1,793,079 of NC_135142.1, forward strand.
TTTGAGGATAACGCATGTTAGGTCTAGGTTAGGCCGGGGATTTTCACTCATCAGACTCATACTTTCGCATATTTCTCATACTTCATGGCTAGATCCTGGGCTGTTTCTGGATTGTATCACATAGTAGTAACCGTCAATTAAACCTGGTTTTGATCAATATTTTAGAGAATAATTCATGTTAGGTCTAGGTTAGGTCTGGGACTTGCTCTCATCAGGCTCATTATTTCGCATATTTCTCATACTTGATGGCTAGATGCTGGGATTTTTCTGGATTGCATCACGTAGTAATGAAGTACAACACTGAAACAGTCAATTAAACCTGGTTTCCATCAATATCTTAGAGGACAACGCAAGTTAGGTCTGGGATAGGTCTGGGATTTGCCCTCATCAGGCTCAAACGTTCCGCGTTTTTCACATACTTGTTGAACAGATCCAGGGTTTTTTCTGGTTTGGATCACGTAGTAGTGTGGGACCACACTGAAACAATCAATTAAACCTGGTCTTGATAAATATTTTAGAGGATAACGCATGTTAGGTCTGGGATAGGTCTGTGATTTGCCCTCATCAGACTCATACTTTCGCACACTTCACATACTCGTTGAACAGATCCTGGGTTATTTTCTGGTTTGGATCACATAGTAATGTGGTACCACACTGAAACAGTCGATTAAACCAGGTTTCGATCAATATTATTTAGGATAACGCATGTTAGGTCTAGGTTAGCCCTGGGATTTTCACTCATCAGACTCATACTTTTGCGTTTTTCACATACTTGTTGAACGGATCCTGGGTTTTTTTCTGGTTTGGATCACGTAGTAATGTGGGCCCACACTGAAACAATCATTTAAACCTGGTCTTGATAAATATTTTAGAGGATAACGCAAGTTAGGTCTGGGATAGGTCAGGGATTTGACCTCATCAGACTCATTCTTTCGCATATTTCTCATACTTGATGGCTAGATCCTGGGCTTTTTCTGGATTGCATAATAATTCATGTTAGGTCTAGGTTAGGTCTGGGATTTGCTCTCATCAGGCTCATTCTTTCGCATATTTCTCATACTTGATGGCCAGATCCTGGGCTTTTTCTGGATTGCATCACGTACTAATAAAGTACAACACTGAAACAGTCAATTAAACCTGTTTTCGATCAATATTTTAGAGAATAATTCATGTTAGGTCTGGGTTAGGTCTGGGATTTGCTGTCATCAGGCTCATTCTTTCGCATATTTCTCACACTTGATGGCTAGATCCTGGGCTTTTTCTAGATTGCATCACGTAGTAATGTAGTACCACACTGAAACAGTCAATGAAACCAGGTTTCCATGAATATTTTAGAAGACAACGCAAGTTAGGTCTAGGTAAGGCCTGAGATTTTCACTGATCGGACTCATACTTTCGCATTCTTCGCATACTTGTTGAACGGATCCTGGGTTTTTTCTGGTTTGGATGACGTAGTAATGTGGTACCACACTGAAACATTCAATTAAACCTGGTCTTGATAAATATTTTAGAGAATAACGCATGTTAGGTCTGGGTTAGGTCTAGGATTTGCCCTCATCAGGCTCATACTTTCGCATATTTCTCATACTTCATGGCTAGCTCCTGGGCTATTTCTGGATTGGATCACGTAGTAAAGTGGTACCACACTGAAACATTCAATGAAACCTGGTCTGGATAAATATTTTAGAGGATAACGCATCTTAGGTCTGGGTTAGGTTTAAGATTTGCCCTCATCACGCTCACAGTTTAGCGTTTTTCGCATACTTGTTAAACGGATCCTGGGTTTTTTCTGGTTTGGATGACGTAGTAATGTGGTACCACGCTGAAACAGTCAATTAAACCTGGTTTCGATCAATATTTTAGAGGATAACGGAAGTTAGGTCTGGGATAGGTCTAGGATTTGCCCTCATCAGGCTCTTACTTTCGCATATTTCTCATACTTCATGGCTAGATCCTGGGCTATTTCTGGATTGGATCACGTAGTAAAGTGGTACCACACTGAAACATTCAATGAAACCTGGTCTGGATAAATATTTTAGAGGATAACGCATCTTAGGTCTGGGTTAGGTCTAAGATTTGCCCTCATCACGCTCACAGTTTAGCGTTTTTCGCATACTTGTTGAACAGATCCTGGGTTTTTTCTGGTTTGGATCACGTAGTAGTGTGGTACCACACTGAAACAGTCCATTAAACCTGGTTGCGATCAATGTTTTAGAGGATAACGCATGTTAGGTCTGGGTTAGGTCTAGTATTTGCCCTCATGAGGCTCATACTTTCGCATATTTCTCATACTTCATGGCTAGATCCTGGGCTGTTTCTGGATTGTATCACGTAGTAATGAAGTACAACACTGAAACAGTCAATTGAACCTGGTCCCCATCAATATCTTAGAGGACAACGCAAGTTAGGTCTGGGATAGGTCTTGGATTTGCCCTCATCAGGCTCATACTTTCGCATATTTCTCATACTTCATGGCTAGATCCTGGGCTATTTCTGGATTGGATCACGTAGTAAAGTGGTACCACACTGAAACATTCAATGAAACCTGGTCTGGATAAATATTTTAGAGGATAACGCATCTTAGGTCTGGGTTAGGTCTAAGATTTGCCCTCATCAGGCTCACAGTTTAGCGTTTTTCGCATACTTGTTGAACAGATCCTGGGTTTTTTCTGGTTTGGATCACGAAGTAGTGTGGTACCACACTGAAACAGTCCATTAAACCTGGTTTCGCTCAATATTTTAGAGGATAACGCATGTTAGGTCTAGGTTAGGTCTGGGATTTGCCCTCATCAGGCTCATTCTTTCGCATATTTCTCATATTTGACGGCTAGATCCTGGGCTTTCTCTGGATTGCATCACGTAGTAATGAAGTACAACACTGAAACAGTCAATTAAACCTGGTTTCCATCAATATTTTAGAGGACAACGCATGTCAGGTCTAGGTTAGGCCTGGGATTTGCTCTCATCAGGGTCATACTTTCGCAGTTTTAACATACATGTTGACCTGATCGAGGGTTTTTTCTGCTTTGGATCACGTAGTAAGGTGGTACCACACTGAAACAGTCCATTAAACCTGGTTTGGATCAATATTTTTGAGGATAACGCATGTTAGGTCTAGGTTAGGCCGGGGATTTTCACTCATCAGACTCATACTTTCTCATATTTCTCATACTTCATGGCTAGATCCTGGGCTGTTTCTGGATTGTATCACATAGTAGTAACAGTCAATTAAACCTGGTTTTGATCAATATTTTAGAGAATAATTCATGTTAGGTCTAGGTTAGGTCTGGGACTTGCTCTCATCAGGCTCATTATTTCGCATATTTCTCATACTTGATGGCTAGATGCTGGGATTTTTCTGGATTGCATCACGTAGTAATGAAGTACAACACTGAAACAGTCAATTAAACCTGGTTTCCATCAATATCTTAGAGGACAACGCAAGTTAGGTCTGGGATAGGTCTGGGATTTGCCCTCATCAGGCTCAAACGTTCCGCGTTTTTCACATACTTGTTGAACAGATCCAGGGTTTTTTCTGGTTTGGATCACGTAGTAGTGTGGGACCACACTGAAACAATCAATTAAACCTGGTCTTGATAAATATTTTAGAGGATAACGCATGTTAGGTCTGGGATAGGTCTGGGATTTGCCCTCATCAGACTCATACTTTCGCACACTTCACATACTCGTTGAACAGATCCTGGGTTATTTTCTGGTTTGGATCACATAGTAATGTGGTACCACACTGAAACAGTCGATTAAACCAGGTTTCGATCAATATTATTTAGGATAACGCATGTTAGGTCTTGGTTAGGTCTGGGATTTTCACTCATCAGACTCATACTTTCGCATTCTTCACATACTTGTTGAACGGATCATGGGTTTTTTCTGGTTTGGATCACGTAGTAATGTGGGACCACACTGAAACAATCAATTAAACCTGGTCTTGATAAATATTTTAGAGGATAACGCATGTTAGGTCTGGGATAGGTCGGGGATTTGACCTCGTCAGACTCATACTTTCGCAACCTTCACATACTCGTTGAACAGATCCTGGGTTATTCTCTGGTTTGGATCACATAGTAATGTGGTACCACACTGAAACAGTCGATTAAACCAGGTTTCGATCAATATTTTTGAGGATAAAGCATGTTAGGTCTAGGTTAGGCCTGGGATTTTCACTCATCAGACTCATACTTTCGCATTCTTCACATACTTGTTGAACTGACCCTGGGTTTTTTCTGGTTTGGATCCCGTAGTAATGTGGGACCACACTGAAACGGTCAATTAAATCTGGTTTCGATCAATATTTTAGAGAATAATTCATGTTAGGTCTAGGTTAGGCCTAGGATTCTCACTCATCAGACTCATACTTTCGCATTCTTCACATACTTGTTGAACGGATCCTGGGTTTTTTCTGGTTTGGATCTCGTAGTAATGTGGGACCACACTGAAACATTCAATGAAACCTGGTCTGGATAAATATTTTAGAGGATAACGCATCTTAGGTCTGGGTTAGGTCTAAGATTTGCCCTCATCAGGCTCACAGTTTCGCGTTTTTCACATACTTGTTGAACAGATCCTGGGTTTTTTCTGGTTTGGATCACGTAGTAATGTGGTACCACGCTGAAACAGTCAATTGAACCTGGTTTCGATCAATATTTTAGAGGATACCGCAAGTTAGGTCTGGGATAGGGCTGGGATTCGCCCTAATCAGGCTCATACTTTCGCGTCCTTCACATACTTGTTGAACTGATCCTGTATTTTTCCGGTTTGGATCACGTAGTAAAGTGGTACCACACTGAAACAATCAATTAAACCTGGTCTTGATAAATATTTTAGAGGATAACGCATGTTAGGTCTGGGTTAGGTCTAGGATTTGCCCTCATCAGGCTCATACTTTCGCATATTTCTCATACTTCATGGCTAGATCCTGGGCTGGTTCTGGATTGTATCACGTAGTAATGTGGTACCACGCTGAGACAGTCAACTAAACCTGGTTTCGATCAATATTTTGGTTGATAACGCAAGTTAGGTCTGGGGTAGGTCTAGGATTTGCCCTCATCAGGCTCTTACTTTCGCATATTTCTCATACTTCATGGCTAGATCCTGGGCTATTTCTGGATTGGATCACGTAGTAAAGTGGTACCACACTGAAACAGTCAATGAAACCTGGTCTGGATAAATATTTTAGAGGATAACGCATCTTAGGTCGGGGTTAGGACTAAGATTTGTCCTCATCAGGCTCACAGTTTCGCGTTTTTCACATACTTGTTGAACAGATCCTGGATTTTTTCTGGTTTGGATCACGAAGTTGTGTGGTACCACACTGAAACAGTCCATTAAACCTGGTTTCGCTCAATATTTTAGAGGATAACGCATGTTAGGTCTAGGTTAGGTCTGGGATTTGCTTTCATCAGGCTCATTCTTTCGCATATTTCTCATACTTGATGGCTATATCCTGGGCTTTTTCTGGATTGCATCACGTAGTAATGTAGTACCACACTGAAACAGTCAATGAAACCTGGTTTCCATCAATATTTTAGAGGACAACGCAAGTTAGGTTTAGGTAAGGCCTGAGATTTTCACTGATCAGACTCATTCTTTCGCATATTTCTCATACATGTTGAACAGATCCTGGGTTTTTTCTGGTTTGGATCACGTAGTAATTTTGGGACCACACTGAAACAACCAATTAAACCTGGTCTTGATAAATATTTTAGAGGATAACGCATGTTAGGTCTGGGTTAGGTCTAGGATTTGCCCTCATCAGGCTCATACTTTCGCATATTTCTCATACTTCATGACTAGATCCTCGGCTGTTTCTGGATTGTATCCCGTAGTAATGTGGTACCACGCTGAAACAGTCAACTAAACCTGGTTTCGATCAATATTTTAGAGGATAACGCAAGTTAGGTCTGGGATAGGTCTAGGATTTGCCGTCATCAGGCTCTTACTTTCGCATATTTCTCATACTTCATGGCTAGATCCTGGGCTATTTCTGGATTGGATCACGTAGTAAAGTGGTACCACACTGAAACATTCAATGAAACCTGGTCTGGATAAATATTTTAGAGGATAACGCATCTTAGGTCTGGGTTAGGTCTAAGATTTGCCCTCATCAGGCTCACAGTTTCGCGTTTTTCACATACTTGTTGAACAGATCCTGGGTTTTTTCTGGTTTGGATCACGAAGTAGTGTGGTACCACACTGAAACAGTCCATTAAACCTGGTTGCGATCAATATTTTAGAGGATAACGCATGTTAGGTCTGGGTTAGGTCTAGGATTTGCCCTCATCAGGCTTATTTTTTCGCATATTTCTCAAACTTGATGGCTAGATCCTGGGCTTTTTCTGGATTGGATCACGTAGTAATGTGGTACCACACTGAAACATTCAATTAAACCTGGTCTTGATAAATATTTTAGAGGATAACGCATGTTAGGTTTGGGTTAGGTCTAGGATTTGCCCTCATCAGGCTCATACTTTCGCATATTTCTCGTACTTCATGGCTAGATCCTGGGCTGTTTCTGGTTTGGATCACATAGTAATGTGGTACCACACTGAAACATTCGATTAAACCAGGTTTCGATCAATATTTTTGAGGATAACGCATGTTAGGTCTAGGTTAGGCCTGGGATTTTCACTCATCAGACCCATACTTTCGCATTCTTCACATGCTTGTTGAACGGATCCTGGGTTTTTTCTGGTTTGGATCACGTAGTAATGTGGGACCACACTGAGACAGTCAATTAAACCTGGTCTTGATAAATATTTTAGAGAATAACGCATGTTAGGTCTGGGTTAGGTCTAGGATTTGCCCTCATCAGGCTCATACTTTCGCATATTTCTCATACTTCATGGCTAGCTCCTGGGCTATTTCTGGATTGGATCACGTAGTAAAGTGGTACCACACTGAAACATTCAATGAAACCTGGTCTGGATAAATATTTTAGAGGATAACGCATCTTAGGTCTGGGTTAGGTTTAAGATTTGCCCTCATCACGCTCACAGTTTAGCGTTTTTCGCATACTTGTTAAACGGATCCTGGGTTTTTTCTGGTTTGGATGACGTAGTAATGTGGTACCACGCTGAAACAGTCGATTAAACCTGGTTTCGATCAATATTTTAGAGGATAACGGAAGTTAGGTCTGGGATAGGTCTAGGATTTGCCCTCATCAGGCTCTTACTTTCGCATATTTCTCATACTTCATGGCTAGATCCTGGGCTATTTCTGGATTGGATCACGTAGTAAAGTGGTACCACACTGAAACATTCAATGAAACCTGGTCTGGATAAATATTTTAGAGGATAACGCATCTTAGGTCTGGGTTAGGTCTAAGATTTGCCCTCATCACGCTCACAGTTTAGCGTTTTTCGCATACTTGTTGAACAGATCCTGGGTTTTTTCTGGTTTGGATCACGTAGTAAAGTGGTACCACACTGAAACATTCAATGAAACCTGGTCTGGATAAATATTTTAGAGGATAACGCATCTTAGGTCTGGGTTAGGTCTAAGATTTGCCCTCATCAGGCTCACAGTTTAGCGTTTTTCGCATACTTGTTGAACAGATCCTGGGTTTTTTCTGGTTTGGATCACGAAGTAGTGTGGTACCACACTGAAACAGTCCATTAAACCTGGTTTCGCTCAATATTTTAGAGGATAACGCATGTTAGGTCTAGGTTAGGTCTGGGATTTGCCCTCATCAGGCTCATTCTTTCGCATATTTCTCATATTTGACGGCTAGATCCTGGGCTTTCTCTGGATTGCATCACGTAGTAATGAAGTACAACACTGAAACAGTCAATTAAACCTGGTTTCCATCAATATTTTAGAGGACAACGCATGTCAGGTCTAGGTTAGGCCTGGGATTTGCTCTCATCAGGGTCATACTTTCGCAGTTTTAACATACATGTTGACCTGATCGAGGGTTTTTTCTGCTTTGGATCACGTAGTAAGGTGGTACCACACTGAAACAGTCCATTAAACCTGGTTTGGATCAATATTTTTGAGGATAACGCATGTTAGGTCTAGGTTAGGCCGGGGATTTTCACTCATCAGACTCATACTTTCGCATATTTCTCATACTTCATGGCTAGATCCTGGGCTGTTTCTGGATTGTATCACATAGTAGTAACAGTCAATTAAACCTGGTTTTGATCAATATTTTAGAGAATAATTCATGTTAGGTCTAGGTTAGGTCTGGGACTTGCTCTCATCAGGCTCATTATTTCGCATATTTCTCATACTTGATGGCTAGATGCTGGGATTTTTCTGGATTGCATCACGTAGTAATGAAGTACAACACTGAAACAGTCAATTAAACCTGGTTTCCATCAATATCTTAGAGGACAACGCAAGTTAGGTCTGGGATAGGTCTGGGATTTGCCCTCATCAGGCTCAAACGTTCCGCGTTTTTCACATACTTGTTGAACAGATCCAGGGTTTTTTCTGGTTTGGATCACGTAGTAGTGTGGGACCACACTGAAACAATCAATTAAACCTGGTCTTGATAAATATTTTAGAGGATAACGCATGTTAGGTCTGGGATAGGTCTGGGATTTGCCCTCATCAGACTCATACTTTCGCACACTTCACATACTCGTTGAACAGATCCTGGGTTATTTTCTGGTTTGGATCACATAGTAATGTGGTACCACACTGAAACAGTCGATTAAACCAGGTTTCGATCAATATTATTTAGGATAACGCATGTTAGGTCTTGGTTAGGTCTGGGATTTTCACTCATCAGACTCATACTTTCGCATTCTTCACATACTTGTTGAACGGATCATGGGTTTTTTCTGGTTTGGATCACGTAGTAATGTGGGACCACACTGAAACAATCAATTAAACCTGGTCTTGATAAATATTTTAGAGGATAACGCATGTTAGGTCTGGGATAGGTCGGGGATTTGACCTCGTCAGACTCATACTTTCGCAACCTTCACATACTCGTTGAACAGATCCTGGGTTATTCTCTGGTTTGGATCACATAGTAATGTGGTACCACACTGAAACAGTCGATTAAACCAGGTTTCGATCAATATTTTTGAGGATAAAGCATGTTAGGTCTAGGTTAGGCCTGGGATTTTCACTCATCAGACTCATACTTTCGCATTCTTCACATACTTGTTGAACTGACCCTGGGTTTTTTCTGGTTTGGATCCCGTAGTAATGTGGGACCACACTGAAACGGTCAATTAAATCTGGTTTCGATCAATATTTTAGAGAATAATTCATGTTAGGTCTAGGTTAGGCCTAGGATTCTCACTCATCAGACTCATACTTTCGCATTCTTCACATACTTGTTGAACGGATCCTGGGTTTTTTCTGGTTTGGATCTCGTAGTAATGTGGGACCACACTGAAACATTCAATGAAACCTGGTCTGGATAAATATTTTAGAGGATAACGCATCTTAGGTCTGGGTTAGGTCTAAGATTTGCCCTCATCAGGCTCACAGTTTCGCGTTTTTCACATACTTGTTGAACAGATCCTGGGTTTTTTCTGGTTTGGATCACGTAGTAATGTGGTACCACGCTGAAACAGTCAATTGAACCTGGTTTCGATCAATATTTTAGAGGATACCGCAAGTTAGGTCTGGGATAGGGCTGGGATTCGCCCTAATCAGGCTCATACTTTCGCGTCCTTCACATACTTGTTGAACTGATCCTGTATTTTTCCGGTTTGGATCACGTAGTAAAGTGGTACCACACTGAAACAATCAATTAAACCTGGTCTTGATAAATATTTTAGAGGATAACGCATGTTAGGTCTGGGTTAGGTCTAGGATTTGCCCTCATCAGGCTCATACTTTCGCATATTTCTCATACTTCATGGCTAGATCCTGGGCTGGTTCTGGATTGTATCACGTAGTAATGTGGTACCACGCTGAGACAGTCAACTAAACCTGGTTTCGATCAATATTTTGGAGGATAACGCAAGTTAGGTCTGGGGTAGGTCTAGGATTTGCCCTCATCAGGCTCTTACTTTCGCATATTTCTCATACTTCATGGCTAGATCCTGGGCTATTTCTGGATTGGATCACGTAGTAAAGTGGTACCACACTGAAACAGTCAATGAAACCTGGTCTGGATAAATATTTTAGAGGATAACGCATCTTAGGTCGGGGTTAGGACTAAGATTTGTCCTCATCAGGCTCACAGTTTCGCGTTTTTCACATACTTGTTGAACAGATCCTGGGTTTTTTCTGGTTTGGATCACGAAGTTGTGTGGTACCACACTGAAACAGTCCATTAAACCTGGTTTCGCTCAATATTTTAGAGGATAACGCATGTTAGGTCTAGGTTAGGTCTGGGATTTGCTTTCATCAGGCTCATTCTTTCGCATATTTCTCATACTTGATGGCTATATCCTGGGCTTTTTCTGGATTGCATCACGTAGTAATGTAGTACCACACTGAAACAGTCAATGAAACCTGGTTTCCATCAATATTTTAGAGGACAACGCAAGTTAGGTTTAGGTAAGGCCTGAGATTTTCACTGATCAGACTCATTCTTTCGCATATTTCTCATACATGTTGAACAGATCCTGGGTTTTTTCTGGTTTGGATCACGTAGTAATTTTGGGACCACACTGAAACAACCAATTAAACCTGGTCTTGATAAATATTTTAGAGGATAACGCATGTTAGGTCTGGGTTAGGTCTAGGATTTGCCCTCATCAGGCTCATACTTTCGCATATTTCTCATACTTCATGACTAGATCCTCGGCTGTTTCTGGATTGTATCACGTAGTAATGTGGTACCACGCTGAAACAGTCAACTAAACCTGGTTTCGATCAATATTTTAGAGGATAACGCAAGTTAGGTCTGGGATAGGTCTAGGATTTGCCGTCATCAGGCTCTTACTTTCGCATATTTCTCATACTTCATGGCTAGATCCTGGGCTATTTCTGGATTGGATCACGTAGTAAAGTGGTACCACACTGAAACATTCAATGAAACCTGGTCTGGATAAATATTTTAGAGGATAACGCATCTTAGGTCTGGGTTAGGTCTAAGATTTGCCCTCATCAGGCTCACAGTTTCGCGTTTTTCACATACTTGTTGAACAGATCCTGGGTTTTTTCTGGTTTGGATCACGAAGTAGTGTGGTACCACACTGAAACAGTCCATTAAACCTGGTTGCGATCAATATTTTAGAGGATAACGCATGTTAGGTCTGGGTTAGGTCTAGGATTTGCCCTCATCAGGCTTATTTTTTCGCATATTTCTCAAACTTGATGGCTAGATCCTGGGCTTTTTCTGGATTGGATCACGTAGTAATGTGGTACCACACTGAAACATTCAATTAAACCTGGTCTTGATAAATATTTTAGAGGATAACGCATGTTAGGTTTGGGTTAGGTCTAGGATTTGCCCTCATCAGGCTCATACTTTCGCATATTTCTCATACTTCATGGCTAGATCCTGGGCTGTTTCTGGTTTGGATCACATAGTAATGTGGTACCACACTGAAACATTCGATTAAACCAGGTTTCGATCAATATTTTTGAGGATAACGCATGTTAGGTCTAGGTTAGGCCTGAGATTTTCACTCATCAGACCCATACTTTCGCATTCTTCACATGCTTGTTGAACGGATCCTGGGTTTTTTCTGGTTTGGATCACGTAGTAATGTGGGACCACACTGAGACAGTCAATTAAACCTGGTTTCGATCAGTATTTTAGAGACTAATTCATGTTAGGTCTAGGTTAGGTCTGGTATTTGCTCTTATCAGGCTCATTGTTTCGCATATTTCTCATACTTGATGGCTAGATCCTGGGCTTTTTCTGGATTGCATAACGTAGAAATGAAGTACAACACTGAAACAGTCAATTAAACCTGGTTTCCATCAATATTTTAGAGGACAACGCATATTAGGTGAAGGTTAGGCCTGGGATTTGCCCTCATCAGGGTCATACTTTCGCAGTTTTAACATACATGTTGGCCTGATCGAGGGTTTTTCCTGCTTTGGATCACGTAGTAAAGTGGTGCCACACTGATACAGTCCATTAAACCTGGTTTCGATCAATATTTTAGAGGATAACGCAAGTTAGGTCTGGGATAGGTCTGGGATTTGACCTCGTCAGACTCATACTTTCGCACCCTTCACATACTCGTTGAACAGATCCTGGGTTATTTTCTGGTTTGGATCACAAAGTAATGTGGTACCACACTGAAACAGTCGATTAAACCAGGTTTCGATCAATATTTTTGAGGATAAAGCATGTTAGGTCTAGGTTAGGCCTGGGATTTTCACTCATCAGACACATACTTTCACATTCTTCACATACTTGTTGAACGGATCCTGGGTTTTTTCTGGTTTGGATCTCGTAGTAATGTGGGACCACACTGAAACATTCAATGAAACCTGGTCTGGATAAATATTTTAGAGGATAACGCATCTTAGGTCTGGGTTAGGTCTAAGATTTGCCCTCATCAGACTCACAGTTTCGCGTTTTTCACATACTTGTTGAACAGATCCTGGGTTTTTTCTGGTATGGATCACGTAGTAATGTGGTACCACGCTGAAACAGTCAATTAAACCTGGTTTCGATCAATATTTTAGAGGATACCGCAAGTTAGGTCTGGGATAGGGCTGGGATTCGCCCTAATCAGGCTCATACTTTCGCGTTCTTCACATACTTGTTGAACTGATCCTGGATTTTTCCGGTTTGGATCACGTAGTAATGTGGTACCACACTGAAACAATCAATTAAACCTGGTCTTGATAAATATTTTAGAGGATAACGCATGTTAGGTCTGGGTTAGGTCTAGGATTTGCCCTCATCAGGCTCATACTTTCGCATATTTCTCATACTTCATGGCTAGATCCTGGGCTGGTTCTGGATTGTATCACGTAGTAATGTGGTACCACGCTGAAACAGTCAACTAAACCTGGTTTCGCTCAATATTTTAGAGGATAACGCATGTTAGGTCTAGGTTAGGTCTGGGATTTGCTCTCATCAGGCTCATTCTTTCGCATATTTCTCATACTTGATGGCTATATCCTGGGCTTTTTCTGGATTGCATCACGTAGTAATGTAGTACCACACTGAAACAGTCAATGAAACCTGGTTTCCATCAATATTTTAGAGGACAACGCAAGTTAGGTTTAGGTAAGGCCTGAGATTTTCACTGATCAGACTCATTCTTTCGCATATTTCTCATACATGTTGAACGGATCCTGGGTTTTTTCTGGTTTGGATCACGTAGTAATGTGGGACCACACTGAAACAACCAATTGAACCTGGTCATGATAAATATTTTAGAGGATAACGCATGTTAGGTCTGGGTTAGGTCTAGGATTTGCCCTCATCAAACTCATACTTTCGCATTCTTCACGTACTTGTTGAACAGATCCTGGGCTTTTTCTGGATTGCATAACGTAGTAATGAAGTACAACACTGAAACAGTCAATTAAACCTGGTTTCCATCAATATTTTAGAGGACAACGCATGTTAGGCCTAGGTTAGGCCTGGGATTTGCCCCCATCAGGGTCATACTTTCGCAGTTTTAACATACATGTTGACCTGATCGAGGGTTTTTTCTGCTTTGGATCACGTAGTAAAGTGTTGCCACACTGAAACAGTCCATTAAACCTGGTTTGGATCAATATTTTAGAGGATAACGCATGTTAGGTCTAGGTTAGCCCTGGGATTTTCACACATCAGACTCATACTTTCGCATTCTTCACATACTTGTTGAACGGATCCTGGGTTTTTTCTGGTTTGGTTCACGTAGTAATGTGGTACCACACTGAAACATTCAATTAAACCTGGTCTTGATAAATATTTTAGAGGATAACGCATGTTAGGTTTGGGTTAGGTCTAGGATTTGCCCTCATCAGGCTCATACTTTCGCATATTTCTCATACTTCATGGCTAGATCCTGGGCTGTTTCTGGACAGTATCACGTAGTAATGTGGTACCACGCTGAGACAGTCAATTAAACCTGGTTTCGATTAATATTTTAGAGGATAACGCAAGTTAGGTCTGGGATAGGTCTGGGATTCGCCCTAATCAGGCTCATACTTTCGCGTTTTTCACATACTTGTTGAACTGATCCTGGGTCTTTCTGGTTTGGATCAGGTAGTAATGTGGTACCACACTGAAACAGTCGATTAAACCTGGTTTCGATCAATATTTTAGAGGATAACGCAAGTTAGGTCTGGGATAGGTCTGGGATTTGACCTCGTCAGACTCATACTTTCGCACCCTTCACATACTCGTTGAACAGATCCTGGGTTATTTTCTGTTTTGGATCACATAGTAATGAGGTACCACACTGAAACAGTCGATAAAACCAGGTTTCCATCAATATTTTAGAGGACAACGCATGTTAGGTCTAGGTTAAGCCTGGGATTTGCCCTCATCAGGGTCATACTTTCGCAGTTTTAACATGCATGTTGACCTGATCGAGGGTTTTTTTTGCTTTGGATCACGTAGTAAAGTGGTACCACACTAAAACAGTCAATTAAACCAGGTTTTTATCAATATTTTAGAGGATAACGCAAGTTAGGTCTGGGATAGGTCTGGGATTAGCCCTCATCAGACTCATACTTTCGCACACTTCACATACTCGCTGACAAGCTCCTGGGTTTTTTTCTGGTTTGGATCACGTAGTAATGTGCTACCACACTGAAACAGTCGATTAAACCTGGTTTCGTTCAATATTTTTGAGGATAACGCATGTTAGGTCTGGGATAGGTCTGGGATTTGCCCTCACCAGGCTCATACTTTCCCAGTTTTAACATGCATGTTGACCTGATCGAGGGTTTTTTCTGCTTTGGATCACGTAGTAAAGTGGTACCACAATAAAACAGTCAACTAAACCTGGTTTCGATCAATATTTTAGAGGATATCGCAAGTTAGGTCTGGGATAGGTCTGGGATTTGCCCTCATCAGACTCATACTTTCGTACACTTGACATAATCGTTGATCAGATCCTGGGTTTTTTTCTGGTTTGGATCACGTAGTAATGTGGTACCACACTGAAACAGTCGATTAAACCTGGTTTCGATCAATATTATTGAGGATAACGCATGTTAGGTCTGGGATAGGTCTGGGATTTGACCTCGTCAGACTCATACTTTCGCAACCCTTCACATACTCGTTGAACAGATCCTGGGTTATTTTCTGTTTTGGATCACATAGTAATGAGGTACCACCATGAAACAGTCGATTAAACCAGGTTTCCATCAATATTTTAGAGGACAACGCATGTTAGGTCTAGGTTAAGCCTGGGATTTGCCCTCATCAGGCTCACAGTTACGCGTTTTTCACATACTTGTTGAACAGATCCTGGGTTTTTTCTGGTTTGGATCACGAATTAGTGTGGTACCACACTGAAACAGTCCATTAAAACCTGGTTTCGCTCAATATTTTAGAGGATAACGCATGTTAGGTCTAGGTTAGGTCTGGGATTTGCTCTCATCAGGATCATTCTTTCGCATATTTCTCATACTTGATGGCTAGATCCTGGGCTTTTTCTGGATTGCATTACGTAGTAATGTAGTACCACACTGAAACAGTCAATGAAACCCGGTTTCCATCAATATTTTAGAGGACAACGCAAGTTAGGTTTAAGTAAGGTCTGAGATTTTCACTGATCAGACTAATTCTTTCGCATATTTCTCATACATGTTGAACAGATCCTGGGTTTTTTCTGGTTTGGATCACGTAGTAATGTGGTACCACACTGAAACAACCAATTAAACCTGGTCTTGATAAATATTTTAGAGGATAACGCATGTTAGGTCTGGGTTAGGTCTAGGATTTGCCCTCATCAGGCTCATACTTTCGCATATTTCTCATACTTCATGGCTAGATCCTGGGCTGTTTCTGGATTGTATCACGTAGTAATGTGGTACCACGCTGAAACAGTCAACTAAACCTGGTTTCGATCAATATTTTGGAGGATAACGCAAGTCAGGTCTGGGATAGGTCTCGGATTTGCCCTCATCAGGCTCTTACTTTCGCATATTTCTCATACTTCATGGCTAGATCCTGGGCTATTTCTCGATTGGATCACGTAGTAAAGTGGTACCACACTGAAACATTCAATGAAACCTGGTCTGGATAAATATTTTAGAGGATAACGCATCTTAGGTCTGGGTTAGGTCTAAGATTTGCCCTCATCAGGCTCAGAGTTTCGCGTTTTTCACATACTTGTTGAACAGAACCTGGGTTGCCTCTGGTTTGGATCACGTAGTAATGTGGTACCACACTGAAACATTCAATTAAACCTGGTCTTGATAAATATTTTAGAGGATAACCCATGTTAGGTCTGGGTTAGGTCTGTGATTTGCCCTCATCAGGGTCATACTTTCGCAGTTTTAACATGCATGTTGACCTGATCGAGGGTTTTTTTTGCTTTGGATCACGTAGTAAAGTGGTACCACACCAAAACAGTCAATTACACCAGGTTTCGATCAATATTTTAGAGGATAACGCAAGTTAGGTCTGGGATAGGTCTGGGATTAGCCCTCATCAGACTCATACTTTCGCACACTTCACATACTCGCTGACAAGCTCCTGGGTTTTTTTCTGGTTTGGATCACGTAGTAATGTGCTACCACACTGAAACAGTCGATTAAACCTGGTTTCGTTCAATATTTTTGAGGATAACGCATGTTAGGTCTGGGATAGGTCTGGGATTTGCCCTCACCAGGCTCATACTTTCCCAGTTTTAACATGCATGTTGACCTGATCGAGGGTTTTTTCTGCTTTGGATCACGTAGTAAAGTGGTACCACAATAAAACAGTCAACTAAACCTGGTTTCGATCAATATTTTAGAGGATATCGCAAGTTAGGTCTGGGATAGGTCTGGGATTTGCCCTCATCAGACTCATACTTTCGCACACTTGACATAATCGTTGATCAGATCCTGGGTTTTTTTCTGGTTTGGATCACGTAGTAATGTGGTACCACACT
This sequence comes from Colletes latitarsis, assembly GCF_051014445.1. Lineage (NCBI taxonomy): Eukaryota > Metazoa > Arthropoda > Insecta > Hymenoptera > Colletidae > Colletes > Colletes latitarsis. Next base: position 1,810,022 of record NC_135142.1, read on the forward strand.
GAAACAGTCGATTAAACCAGGTTTCGATCAATATTATTGAGGATAACGCATGTTAGGTCTAGGTTAGGCCTGGGATTTTCACTCATCAGTCTCATACTTTCGCATTCTTCACATACTTGTTGAACGGATCCTGGGTTTTTTCTGGTTTGGATCACGTAGTAATCTGGTACCACACTGAAACAGTCGATTAAACCAGGTTTCGATCAATATTATAGAGAATAATTCATGTTAGGTCTAGGTTAGGTCTAGGATTTGCTCTCGTCAGGCTCATACTTTCGCATGTTTCTCATACTTCAAGGCTAGATCCTGGGCTATTTCTGGATTGGACCACGTAGTAATGTGGTACCACACTGAAACAGTCAATGAAACCTGGTTTCGATCAATATTTTAGAGAATAATTCATGTTAGGTCTAGGTTAGGTCTGGGATTTACTCTCATCAGGCTCATTCTTTCGCATATTACTCACACTTGATGGCTAGATCCTGGGCCCTTTCTGGATTGGATCACGTAGTAATGTGGGACCACACTGACACAGTGTATTAAACCTGGTTTCCATCAATATCTTAGAGGACAACGCAAGTTAGGTCTGGGATAGGTCTGGGATTTGCCCTCATCAGGCTCATACTTTCGCGTTTTTCACATACTTGTTGAACAGATCCTGGGTTTTTTCTGGTTTGGATCACGTAGTAGTGTGGTACCAAACTGAAACTGTCCATTAAACCTGGTTTGGATCAATATTTTAGAGGATAACGCATGTTAGGTCTAGGTTAGGTCTGGGATTTTCACTAATCAGACTCATACTTTCGCATTCTTCACATACTTGTTGAACGGATCCTGGGTTTTTTCTGGTTTGGATCACTTAGTAATGTGGTACCACACTGAAACAGTCGATTAAACCAGGTTTCGATCAATATTTTTGAGGATAACGCAAGATAGGTTTGGGATAGGTCTGGGATTTGCCCTCATCAGGCTCATACTTTCGCGTTTTTCACATACTTGTTGAACAGATCCTGGGATTTTTCTGGATTGGGTCACGTAGTAGTGTGGTACCACACTGAAACAGTCGATTAAACCTGGTTTCGATCAATATTTTTGAGGATAACGCATGTTAGGTCTGGGTTAGGTCTAGGATTTGCCCTCATCAGGCTCATACTTTCGCATATTTCTCATACTTCATGGCTAGATCCTGGGCTATTTCTGGATTGGATCACGTAGTAATGAAGTACAACACTGAAACATTCAGTTAAACCTGGTTTCGATCAGTATTTTAGAGAACAATTCATGTTAGGTCTAGGTTAGGTCTGGGATTTACTCTCATCAGGCTCATTCTTTCGCATATTACTCATACTTGATGGCTAGATCCTGGGCCCTTTCTGGATTAGATCACGTAGTAATGTGGGACCACACTGAAACAGTGAATTAAACCTGGTTTCCATCAATATCTTAGAGGACAACGCAAGTTAGGTCTGGGATAGGTCTGGGATTTGCCCTCATCAGGCTCATTCTTTCGCATATTTCTCATATTTGACGGCTAGATCCTGGGCTTTCTCTGGATTGCATCACGTAGTAATGAAGTACAACACTGAAACAGTCAATTAAACCTGGTTTCCATCAATATTTTAGAGGACAACGCATGTCAGGTCTAGGTTAGGCCTGGGATTTGCTCTCATCAGGGTCATACTTTCGCAGTTTTAACATACATGTTGACCTGATCGAGGGTTTTTTCTGCTTTGGATCACGTAGTAAGGTGGTACCACACTGAAACAGTCCATTAAACCTGGTTTGGATCAATATTTTTGAGGATAACGCATGTTAGGTCTAGGTTAGGCCGGGGATTTTCACTCATCAGACTCATACTTTCGCATATTTCTCATACTTCATGGCTAGATCCTGGGCTGTTTCTGGATTGTATCACATAGTAGTAACAGTCAATTAAACCTGGTTTTGATCAATATTTTAGAGAATAATTCATGTTAGGTCTAGGTTAGGTCTGGGACTTGCTCGCATCAGGCTCATTATTTCGCATATTTCTCATACTTGATGGCTAGATGCTGGGATTTTTCTGGATTGCATCACGTAGTAATGAAGTACAACACTGAAACAGTCAATTAAACCTGGTTTCCATCAATATCTTAGAGGACAACGCAAGTTAGGTCTGGGATAGGTCTGGGATTTGCCCTCATCAGGCTCAAACGTTCCGCGTTTTTCACATACTTGTTGAACAGATCCAGGGTTTTTTCTGGTTTGGATCACGTAGTAGTGTGGGACCACACTGAAACAATCAATTAAACCTGGTCTTGATAAATATTTTAGAGGATAACGCATGTTAGGTCTGGGATAGGTCTGGGATTTGCCCTCATCAGACTCATACTTTCGCACACTTCACATACTCGTTGAACAGATCCTGGGTTATTTTCTGGTTTGGATCACATAGTAATGTGGTACCACACTGAAACAGTCGATTAAACCAGGTTTCGATCAATATTATTTAGGATAACGCATGTTAGGTCTTGGTTAGGTCTGGGATTTTCACTCATCAGACTCATACTTTCGCATTCTTCACATACTTGTTGAACGGATCATGGGTTTTTTCTGGTTTGGATCACGTAGTAATGTGGGACCACACTGAAACAATCAATTAAACCTGGTCTTGATAAATATTTTAGAGGATAACGCATGTTAGGTCTGGGATAGGTCGGGGATTTGACCTCGTCAGACTCATACTTTCGCAACCTTCACATACTCGTTGAACAGATCCTGGGTTATTCTCTGGTTTGGATCACATAGTAATGTGGTACCACACTGAAACAGTCGATTAAACCAGGTTTCGATCAATATTTTTGAGGATAAAGCATGTTAGGTCTAGGTTAGGCCTGGGATTTTCACTCATCAGACTCATACTTTCGCATTCTTCACATACTTGTTGAACTGACCCTGGGTTTTTTCTGGTTTGGATCCCGTAGTAATGTGGGACCACACTGAAACGGTCAATTAAATCTGGTTTCGATCAATATTTTAGAGAATAATTCATGTTAGGTCTAGGTTAGGCCTAGGATTCTCACTCATCAGACTCATACTTTCGCATTCTTCACATACTTGTTGAACGGATCCTGGGTTTTTTCTGGTTTGGATCTCGTAGTAATGTGGGACCACACTGAAACATTCAATGAAACCTGGTCTGGATAAATATTTTAGAGGATAACGCATCTTAGGTCTGGGTTAGGTCTAAGATTTGCCCTCATCAGGCTCACAGTTTCGCGTTTTTCACATACTTGTTGAACAGATCCTGGGTTTTTTCTGGTTTGGATCACGTAGTAATGTGGTACCACGCTGAAACAGTCAATTGAACCTGGTTTCGATCAATATTTTAGAGGATACCGCAAGTTAGGTCTGGGATAGGGCTGGGATTCGCCCTAATCAGGCTCATACTTTCGCGTCCTTCACATACTTGTTGAACTGATCCTGTATTTTTCCGGTTTGGATCACGTAGTAAAGTGGTACCACACTGAAACAATCAATTAAACCTGGTCTTGATAAATATTTTAGAGGATAACGCATGTTAGGTCTGGGTTAGGTCTAGGATTTGCCCTCATCAGGCTCATACTTTCGCATATTTCTCATACTTCATGGCTAGATCCTGGGCTGGTTCTGGATTGTATCACGTAGTAATGTGGTACCACGCTGAGACAGTCAACTAAACCTGGTTTCGATCAATATTTTGGAGGATAACGCAAGTTAGGTCTGGGGTAGGTCTAGGATTTGCCCTCATCAGGCTCTTACTTTCGCATATTTCTCATACTTCATGGCTAGATCCTGGGCTATTTCTGGATTGGATCACGTAGTAAAGTGGTACCACACTGAAACAGTCAATGAAACCTGGTCTGGATAAATATTTTAGAGGATAACGCATCTTAGGTCGGGGTTAGGACTAAGATTTGTCCTCATCAGGCTCACAGTTTCGCGTTTTTCACATACTTGTTGAACAGATCCTGGGTTTTTTCTGGTTTGGATCACGAAGTTGTGTGGTACCACACTGAAACAGTCCATTAAACCTGGTTTCGCTCAATATTTTAGAGGATAACGCATGTTAGGTCTAGGTTAGGTCTGGGATTTGCTTTCATCAGGCTCATTCTTTCGCATATTTCTCATACTTGATGGCTATATCCTGGGCTTTTTCTGGATTGCATCACGTAGTAATGTAGTACCACACTGAAACAGTCAATGAAACCTGGTTTCCATCAATATTTTAGAGGACAACGCAAGTTAGGTTTAGGTAAGGCCTGAGATTTTCACTGATCAGACTCATTCTTTCGCATATTTCTCATACATGTTGAACAGATCCTGGGTTTTTTCTGGTTTGGATCACGTAGTAATTTTGGGACCACACTGAAACAACCAATTAAACCTGGTCTTGATAAATATTTTAGAGGATAACGCATGTTAGGTCTGGGTTAGGTCTAGGATTTGCCCTCATCAGGCTCATACTTTCGCATATTTCTCATACTTCATGACTAGATCCTCGGCTGTTTCTGGATTGTATCACGTAGTAATGTGGTACCACGCTGAAACAGTCAACTAAACCTGGTTTCGATCAATATTTTAGAGGATAACGCAAGTTAGGTCTGGGATAGGTCTAGGATTTGCCGTCATCAGGCTCTTACTTTCGCATATTTCTCATACTTCATGGCTAGATCCTGGGCTATTTCTGGATTGGATCACGTAGTAAAGTGGTACCACACTGAAACATTCAATGAAACCTGGTCTGGATAAATATTTTAGAGGATAACGCATCTTAGGTCTGGGTTAGGTCTAAGATTTGCCCTCATCAGGCTCACAGTTTCGCGTTTTTCACATACTTGTTGAACAGATCCTGGGTTTTTTCTGGTTTGGATCACGAAGTAGTGTGGTACCACACTGAAACAGTCCATTAAACCTGGTTGCGATCAATATTTTAGAGGATAACGCATGTTAGGTCTGGGTTAGGTCTAGGATTTGCCCTCATCAGTCTTATTTTTTCGCATATTTCTCAAACTTGATGGCTAGATCCTGGGCTTTTTCTGGATTGGATCACGTAGTAATGTGGTACCACACTGAAACATTCAATTAAACCTGGTCTTGATAAATATTTTAGAGGATAACGCATGTTAGGTTTGGGTTAGGTCTAGGATTTGCCCTCATCAGGCTCATACTTTCGCATATTTCTCATACTTCATGGCTAGATCCTGGGCTGTTTCTGGTTTGGATCACATAGTAATGTGGTACCACACTGAAACATTCGATTAAACCAGGTTTCGATCAATATTTTTGAGGATAACGCATGTTAGGTCTAGGTTAGGCCTGAGATTTTCACTCATCAGACCCATACTTTCGCATTCTTCACATGCTTGTTGAACGGATCCTGGGTTTTTTCTGGTTTGGATCACGTAGTAATGTGGGACCACACTGAGACAGTCAATTAAACCTGGTTTCGATCAGTATTTTAGAGACTAATTCATGTTAGGTCTAGGTTAGGTCTGGTATTTGCTCTTATCAGGCTCATTGTTTCGCATATTTCTCATACTTGATGGCTAGATCCTGGGCTTTTTCTGGATTGCATAACGTAGAAATGAAGTACAACACTGAAACAGTCAATTAAACCTGGTTTCCATCAATATTTTAGAGGACAACGCATATTAGGTGAAGGTTAGGCCTGGGATTTGCCCTCATCAGGGTCATACTTTCGCAGTTTTAACATACATGTTGGCCTGATCGAGGGTTTTTCCTGCTTTGGATCACGTAGTAAAGTGGTGCCACACTGATACAGTCCATTAAACCTGGTTTCGATCAATATTTTAGAGGATAACGCAAGTTAGGTCTGGGATAGGTCTGGGATTTGACCTCGTCAGACTCATACTTTCGCACCCTTCACATACTCGTTGAACAGATCCTGGGTTATTTTCTGGTTTGGATCACAAAGTAATGTGGTACCACACTGAAACAGTCGATTAAACCAGGTTTCGATCAATATTTTTGAGGATAAAGCATGTTAGGTCTAGGTTAGGCCTGGGATTTTCACTCATCAGACACATACTTTCACATTCTTCACATACTTGTTGAACGGATCCTGGGTTTTTTCTGGTTTGGATCTCGTAGTAATGTGGGACCACACTGAAACATTCAATGAAACCTGGTCTGGATAAATATTTTAGAGGATAACGCATCTTAGGTCTGGGTTAGGTCTAAGATTTGCCCTCATCAGACTCACAGTTTCGCGTTTTTCACATACTTGTTGAACAGATCCTGGGTTTTTTCTGGTATGGATCACGTAGTAATGTGGTACCACGCTGAAACAGTCAATTAAACCTGGTTTCGATCAATATTTTAGAGGATACCGCAAGTTAGGTCTGGGATAGGGCTGGGATTCGCCCTAATCAGGCTCATACTTTCGCGTTCTTCACATACTTGTTGAACTGATCCTGGATTTTTCCGGTTTGGATCACGTAGTAATGTGGTACCACACTGAAACAATCAATTAAACCTGGTCTTGATAAATATTTTAGAGGATAACGCATGTTAGGTCTGGGTTAGGTCTAGGATTTGCCCTCATCAGGCTCATACTTTCGCATATTTCTCATACTTCATGGCTAGATCCTGGGCTGGTTCTGGATTGTATCACGTAGTAATGTGGTACCACGCTGAAACAGTCAACTAAACCTGGTTTCGCTCAATATTTTAGAGGATAACGCATGTTAGGTCTAGGTTAGGTCTGGGATTTGCTCTCATCAGGCTCATTCTTTCGCATATTTCTCATACTTGATGGCTATATCCTGGGCTTTTTCTGGATTGCATCACGTAGTAATGTAGTACCACACTGAAACAGTCAATGAAACCTGGTTTCCATCAATATTTTAGAGGACAACGCAAGTTAGGTTTAGGTAAGGCCTGAGATTTTCACTGATCAGACTCATTCTTTCGCATATTTCTCATACATGTTGAACGGATCCTGGGTTTTTTCTGGTTTGGATCACGTAGTAATGTGGGACCACACTGAAACAACCAATTGAACCTGGTCATGATAAATATTTTAGAGGATAACGCATGTTAGGTCTGGGTTAGGTCTAGGATTTGCCCTCATCAAACTCATACTTTCGCATTCTTCACGTACTTGTTGAACAGATCCTGGGCTTTTTCTGGATTGCATAACGTAGTAATGAAGTACAACACTGAAACAGTCAATTAAACCTGGTTTCCATCAATATTTTAGAGGACAACGCATGTTAGGCCTAGGTTAGGCCTGGGATTTGCCCCCATCAGGGTCATACTTTCGCAGTTTTAACATACATGTTGACCTGATCGAGGGTTTTTTCTGCTTTGGATCACGTAGTAAAGTGTTGCCACACTGAAACAGTCCATTAAACCTGGTTTGGATCAATATTTTAGAGGATAACGCATGTTAGGTCTAGGTTAGCCCTGGGATTTTCACACATCAGACTCATACTTTCGCATTCTTCACATACTTGTTGAACGGATCCTGGGTTTTTTCTGGTTTGGTTCACGTAGTAATGTGGTACCACACTGAAACATTCAATTAAACCTGGTCTTGATAAATATTTTAGAGGATAACGCATGTTAGGTTTGGGTTAGGTCTAGGATTTGCCCTCATCAGGCTCATACTTTCGCATATTTCTCATACTTCATGGCTAGATCCTGGGCTGTTTCTGGACAGTATCACGTAGTAATGTGGTACCACGCTGAGACAGTCAATTAAACCTGGTTTCGATTAATATTTTAGAGGATAACGCAAGTTAGGTCTGGGATAGGTCTGGGATTCGCCCTAATCAGGCTCATACTTTCGCGTTTTTCACATACTTGTTGAACTGATCCTGGGTCTTTCTGGTTTGGATCAGGTAGTAATGTGGTACCACACTGAAACAGTCGATTAAACCTGGTTTCGATCAATATTTTAGAGGATAACGCAAGTTAGGTCTGGGATAGGTCTGGGATTTGACCTCGTCAGACTCATACTTTCGCACCCTTCACATACTCGTTGAACAGATCCTGGGTTATTTTCTGTTTTGGATCACATAGTAATGAGGTACCACACTGAAACAGTCGATAAAACCAGGTTTCCATCAATATTTTAGAGGACAACGCATGTTAGGTCTAGGTTAAGCCTGGGATTTGCCCTCATCAGGGTCATACTTTCGCAGTTTTAACATGCATGTTGACCTGATCGAGGGTTTTTTTTGCTTTGGATCACGTAGTAAAGTGGTACCACACTAAAACAGTCAATTAAACCAGGTTTTTATCAATATTTTAGAGGATAACGCAAGTTAGGTCTGGGATAGGTCTGGGATTAGCCCTCATCAGACTCATACTTTCGCACACTTCACATACTCGCTGACAAGCTCCTGGGTTTTTTTCTGGTTTGGATCACGTAGTAATGTGCTACCACACTGAAACAGTCGATTAAACCTGGTTTCGTTCAATATTTTTGAGGATAACGCATGTTAGGTCTGGGATAGGTCTGGGATTTGCCCTCACCAGGCTCATACTTTCCCAGTTTTAACATGCATGTTGACCTGATCGAGGGTTTTTTCTGCTTTGGATCACGTAGTAAAGTGGTACCACAATAAAACAGTCAACTAAACCTGGTTTCGATCAATATTTTAGAGGATATCGCAAGTTAGGTCTGGGATAGGTCTGGGATTTGCCCTCATCAGACTCATACTTTCGTACACTTGACATAATCGTTGATCAGATCCTGGGTTTTTTTCTGGTTTGGATCACGTAGTAATGTGGTACCACACTGAAACAGTCGATTAAACCTGGTTTCGATCAATATTATTGAGGATAACGCATGTTAGGTCTGGGATAGGTCTGGGATTTGACCTCGTCAGACTCATACTTTCGCAACCCTTCACATACTCGTTGAACAGATCCTGGGTTATTTTCTGTTTTGGATCACATAGTAATGAGGTACCACCATGAAACAGTCGATTAAACCAGGTTTCCATCAATATTTTAGAGGACAACGCATGTTAGGTCTAGGTTAAGCCTGGGATTTGCCCTCATCAGGCTCACAGTTACGCGTTTTTCACATACTTGTTGAACAGATCCTGGGTTTTTTCTGGTTTGGATCACGAATTAGTGTGGTACCACACTGAAACAGTCCATTAAAACCTGGTTTCGCTCAATATTTTAGAGGATAACGCATGTTAGGTCTAGGTTAGGTCTGGGATTTGCTCTCATCAGGATCATTCTTTCGCATATTTCTCATACTTGATGGCTAGATCCTGGGCTTTTTCTGGATTGCATTACGTAGTAATGTAGTACCACACTGAAACAGTCAATGAAACCCGGTTTCCATCAATATTTTAGAGGACAACGCAAGTTAGGTTTAAGTAAGGTCTGAGATTTTCACTGATCAGACTAATTCTTTCGCATATTTCTCATACATGTTGAACAGATCCTGGGTTTTTTCTGGTTTGGATCACGTAGTAATGTGGTACCACACTGAAACAACCAATTAAACCTGGTCTTGATAAATATTTTAGAGGATAACGCATGTTAGGTCTGGGTTAGGTCTAGGATTTGCCCTCATCAGGCTCATACTTTCGCATATTTCTCATACTTCATGGCTAGATCCTGGGCTGTTTCTGGATTGTATCACGTAGTAATGTGGTACCACGCTGAAACAGTCAACTAAACCTGGTTTCGATCAATATTTTGGAGGATAACGCAAGTCAGGTCTGGGATAGGTCTCGGATTTGCCCTCATCAGGCTCTTACTTTCGCATATTTCTCATACTTCATGGCTAGATCCTGGGCTATTTCTCGATTGGATCACGTAGTAAAGTGGTACCACACTGAAACATTCAATGAAACCTGGTCTGGATAAATATTTTAGAGGATAACGCATCTTAGGTCTGGGTTAGGTCTAAGATTTGCCCTCATCAGGCTCAGAGTTTCGCGTTTTTCACATACTTGTTGAACAGAACCTGGGTTGCCTCTGGTTTGGATCACGTAGTAATGTGGTACCACACTGAAACATTCAATTAAACCTGGTCTTGATAAATATTTTAGAGGATAACCCATGTTAGGTCTGGGTTAGGTCTGTGATTTGCCCTCATCAGGGTCATACTTTCGCAGTTTTAACATGCATGTTGACCTGATCGAGGGTTTTTTTTGCTTTGGATCACGTAGTAAAGTGGTACCACACCAAAACAGTCAATTACACCAGGTTTCGATCAATATTTTAGAGGATAACGCAAGTTAGGTCTGGGATAGGTCTGGGATTAGCCCTCATCAGACTCATACTTTCGCACACTTCACATACTCGCTGACAAGCTCCTGGGTTTTTTTCTGGTTTGGATCACGTAGTAATGTGCTACCACACTGAAACAGTCGATTAAACCTGGTTTCGTTCAATATTTTTGAGGATAACGCATGTTAGGTCTGGGATAGGTCTGGGATTTGCCCTCACCAGGCTCATACTTTCCCAGTTTTAACATGCATGTTGACCTGATCGAGGGTTTTTTCTGCTTTGGATCACGTAGTAAAGTGGTACCACAATAAAACAGTCAACTAAACCTGGTTTCGATCAATATTTTAGAGGATATCGCAAGTTAGGTCTGGGATAGGTCTGGGATTTGCCCTCATCAGACTCATACTTTCGCACACTTGACATAATCGTTGATCAGATCCTGGGTTTTTTTCTGGTTTGGATCACGTAGTAATGTGGTACCACACTGAAACAGTCGATTAAACCAGGTTTCGATCAATATTATTGAGGATAACGCATGTTAGGTCTAGGTTAGGCCTGGGATTTTCACTCATCAGTCTCATACTTTCGCATTCTTCACATACTTGTTGAACGGATCCTGGGTTTTTTCTGGTTTGGATCACGTAGTAATCTGGTACCACACTGAAACAGTCGATTAAACCAGGTTTCGATCAATATTATAGAGAATAATTCATGTTAGGTCTAGGTTAGGTCTAGGATTTGCTCTCGTCAGGCTCATACTTTCGCATGTTTCTCATACTTCAAGGCTAGATCCTGGGCTATTTCTGGATTGGACCACGTAGTAATGTGGTACCACACTGAAACAGTCAATGAAACCTGGTTTCGATCAATATTTTAGAGAATAATTCATGTTAGGTCTAGGTTAGGTCTGGGATTTACTCTCATCAGGCTCATTCTTTCGCATATTACTCACACTTGATGGCTAGATCCTGGGCCCTTTCTGGATTGGATCACGTAGTAATGTGGGACCACACTGAAACAGTGTATTAAACCTGGTTTCCATCAATATCTTAGAGGACAACGCAAGTTAGGTCTGGGATAGGTCTGGGATTTGCCCTCATCAGGCTCATACTTTCGCGTTTTTCACATACTTGTTGAACAGATCCTGGGTTTTTTCTGGTTTGGATCACGTAGTAGTGTGGTACCAAACTGAAACAGTCCATTAAACCTGGTTTGGATCAATATTTTAGAGGATAACGCATGTTAGGTCTAGGTTAGGTCTGGGATTTTCACTAATCAGACTCATACTTTCGCATTCTTCACATACTTGTTGAACGGATCCTGGGTTTTTTCTGGTTTGGATCACTTAGTAATGTGGTACCACACTGAAACAGTCGATTAAACCAGGTTTCGATCAATATTTTTGAGGATAACGCAAGATAGGTTTGGGATAGGTCTGGGATTTGCCCTCATCAGGCTCATACTTTCGCGTTTTTCACATACTTGTTGAACAGATCCTGGGATTTTTCTGGTTTGGGTCACGTAGTAGTGTGGTACCACACTGAAACAGTCGATTAAACCTGGTTTCGATCAATATTTTTGAGGATAACGCATGTTAGGTCTGGGTTAGGTCTAGGATTTGCCCTCATCAGGCTCATACTTTCGCATATTTCTCATACTTCATGGCTAGATCCTGGGCTATTTCTGGATTGGATCACGTAGTAATGAAGTACAACACTGAAACATTCAGTTAAACCTGGTTTCGATCAGTATTTTAGAGAACAATTCATGTTAGGTCTAGGTTAGGTCTGGGATTTACTCTCATCAGGCTCATTCTTTCGCATATTACTCATACTTGATGGCTAGATCCTGGGCCCTTTCTGGATTAGATCACGTAGTAATGTGGGACCACACTGAAACAGTGAATTAAACCTGGTTTCCATCAATATCTTAGAGGACAACGCAAGTTAGGTCTGGGATAGGTCTGGGATTTGCCCTCATCAGGCTCATACTTTCGCGTTTTTCACATACTTGTAGAACAGATCCTGGGTTTTTTCTGGTTTGGATCACGTAGTAGTGTGGTACCACACTGAAACAGTCCATTAAACCTGGTTTGGATCAATATTTTTGAGGATAACGCATGTTAGGTCTGGGTTAGGTCTGGGATTTGCTCTCATCAGACTCATTCTTTCGCATACTTGACATACTCGTTGATCAGATCCTGGGTTTTTTTCTGGTTTGGATCACGTAGTAATGTGGTACCACACTGAAACTGTCGATTAAACCTGGTTTCGATCAATATTTTAGAGGATAACGCATGTTAGGTCTGGGATAGGTCTGGGATTAGCCCTCATCAGACTCATACTTTCGCACACTTCACATACTCGTTGACAAGATCCTGGGTTTTTTTCTGGTTTGGATCACGTAGTAATGTGGGACCACACTGAAACAGTCAATTACACCTGGTTTCGATCAATATTATAGAGAATAATTCATGTTATGTCTAGGTTAGGTCTGGGATATACTCTCATCAGGCTCATTCTTTCGCATATTACTCATACTTGATGGCTAGATCCTGGGCTTTTTCTGGATTGGATCACGTAGTAATGTGGGACCACACTGAAACAGTGAATTAAACCTGGTTTCCATCAATATCTTAGAGGACAACGCAAGTTAGGTCTGGGATAGGTCTGGGATTTGCCCTCCTCAGGCTCATACTTTCGCGGTTTTCACATACTCGTTGAACAGATCCTGGGTTTTTTCTGGTTTGGATCACGTAGTAGTGTGGTACCACACTGAAACAGTCCATTAAACCTGGTTTGGATCAATATTTTAGAGGATAACGCATGTTAGGTCTAGGTTAGGCCTGGGATTTTCACTGATCAGACTCATACTTTCGCATTCTTCACATACTTGTTGAATGGTTTTGGGGGTTTTTTCTGGTTTGGATCACGTAGTAATGTGGGACCACACTGAAACAATCAATTAAACCTGGTCTTGATAAATATTTTAGAGGATAACGCATGTTAGGTCTGGGTTAGGTCTAGGATTTGCCCTCGTCAGGCTCATACTTTCGCATATTTCTCATACTTCATGGCTAGATCCTGAGCTATTTCTGGATTGGATCACGCAGTAATGAAGTACAACACTGAAACAGTCAATTAATCCTGGTTTCGACCAGTATTTTAGAGGATAACGCATGTTAGGTCTAGGTTAGCCCTGGGATTTTCACTCATCAGACTCATACTTTCGCATTCTTCTCATACTTGTTGAACTGGTCCTGGGTTTTTTCTGGTTTGGATCACGTAGTAATGTGGTACCACACTGAAACAATCGACTAAACCTGGTTTCGATCAATATCTTAGAGGATAACGCAAGTTAAGTCGGGTATTGGTCTGGGATTTGACCTCATCAGACTCATACTATCGCATTCTTCACATACTTGTTGAATGGATCCTGGGTTTTTTCTGATTTGGATCACGTAGTAGAGTGGTACCACAATAAAACAGTCAATTAAACCTGGTTTCGATCAATATTTTAGAGGATATCGCAAGCTAGGTCTGGGATAGGTCTGGGATTTGCCCTCATCAGGTTCATACTTTCGCGTTTTTCACATACTTGTTGAACAGATCCTGGGATTTTTCTGGTTTGGGTCACGTAGTAGTGTGGTACCACACTGAAACAGTCGATTAAACCTGGTTTCGATCAATATTTTTGAGGATAACGCATGTTAGGTCCGGGTTAGGTCTAGGATTTGCCCTCATCAGGCTCATACTTTCGCATATTTCTCATACTTCATGGCTAGATCCTGGGCTATTTCTGGATTGGATCACGTAGTAATGAAGTACAACACTGAAACATTCAGTTAAACCTGGTTTCGATCAGTATTTTAGAGAACAATTCATGTTAGGTCTAGGTTAGGTCTGGGATTTGCTCCCATCAGGCTCATTCTTTCGCATACTTGACATACTTGTTGATCAGATCCTGGGTTTTTTTCTGGTTTGGATCACGTAGTAATGTGGTACCACACTGAAACAGTCGATTAAACCTGGTTTCGATCAATATTTTAGAGGACAACGCAAGTTAGGTCTGGGATAGGTCTGGGATTAGCCCTCATCAGACTCATACTTTCGCACACTTCACATACTCGTTGACAAGATCCTGGGTTTTTTTCTGGTTTGGATCACGTAGTAATGTGGTAACACACTGAAACAGTCGATTAAACCTGGTTCCGATCAATATTTTTGAGGATAACGCATGTTAGGTCTGGGATAGGTCTGGGATTTGCCCTCATCAGGCTCATACTTTCCCAGTTTTAACATTCGTGTTGACCTGATCGAAGGTTTTTTCTGCTTTGGATCACGTAGTAAAGTGGTACCACAATAAAACGTTCAATTAAACCTGGTTTCGATCAATATTTTTGAGAATAATTCATGTTAGGTCCAGGTTAGGTCTGGGATTTACTCTCATCAGGCTCATTCTTTCGCATATTACTCATACTTGACGGCTAGATCCTGGGCTTTTTCTGGATTGGATCACGTAGTAATGTGGTAACACACTGAAACAGTCGATTAAACCTGGTTCCGATCAATATTTTTGAGGATAACGCATGTTAGGTCTGGGATAGGTCTGGGATTTGCCCTCATCAGACTCATACTTTCGCATTCTTCACATACTTGTTGAATGGTTTTGGGGGTTTTTTCTGGTTTGGATCATGTAGTAATGTGGGACCACACTGAAACAATCAATTAAACCTGGTCTTGATAAATATTTTAGAGGATAACGCATGTTAGGTCTGGGTTAGGTCTAGGATTTGCCCTCGTCAGGCTCATACTTTCGCATATTTCTCATACTTCATGGCTAGATCCTGAGCTATTTCTGGATTGGATCACGTAGTAATGAAGTACAACACTGAAACAGTCAATTAAACCTGGGCTCGACCAGTATTTTAGAGGATAACGCATGTTAGGTCTAGGTTAGCCCTGGGATTTTCACTCATCAGACTCATACTTTCGCATTCCTCTCATACTTGTTGAACTAAACCTGGGTTATTTCAGGTTTGGATCACGTAGTAATGTGGTACCACACTGAAACAGTCCATTAAACCTTGTTTCGATCAATATTTTAGAGGATAACGCAAGTTAAGTCTGGTATTGGTCTGGGATTTGACCTCATCAGACTCATACTTTCGCACACTTCACATACTCGTTGAACAGATCTTGGGTTATTTCCTGGTTTGGATCACATAGTAATGTGGTACCACACTGAAACAGTCGATTAAACCAGGTTTCGATCAATATTTTTGAGGATAACGCATGTTAGGTCTAGGTTAGGCCTGGGATTTTCACTCATCAGACTCATACTTTCGCATTCTTCACATACTTGTTGAACGGATCCTGGGTTTTTTCTGGTTTGGATCACGTAGTAACGTGGGACCACACTGAAACAGTCAATTAAACCTGGTTTCTACCAATATTTTAGAGAATAATTCATGTTAGGTCTAGGTTAGGTCTGGGATTTGCTCTCATCAGGCTCATTCTTTCGCATATTTCTCATACTTGATGGCTAGATCCTGGGCTTTTTCTGGAGTGCATCACGTAGTAATGAAGTACAACACTGAAACAGTCAATTAAACCTGGTTTCCATCAATATTTTAGAGGACAACGCAAGTTAGGTCTGGGATAGGTCTGGGATATGCCCTCATCAGGTTCATACTTTCGCGTTTTTCACATACTTGTTGAACAGATCCTGGGTTTTTTCTGGTTTGGATCCCGTAGTAGTGTGGTACCACACTGAAACAGTCCATTAAACCTGGTTTCGCTCAATATTTTAGAGGATAACACATGTTAGGTCTAGGTCAGGCCTGGGATTTTCACTCATCAGACTCATACTTTCGCATATTTCTCATATTTGATGGCTAGATCCTGGGCTTTTTCTGGATTGCATCACGTAGTAATGAAGTACAAGACTGAAACAGTCAATTAATCCTGGTTTCGACCAGTATTTTAGAGGATAACGCATGTTAGGTCTAGGTTAGCCCTGGGATTTTCACTCATCAGACTCATACTTTCGCATTCTTCTCATACTTGTTGAACTGGTCCTGGGTTTTTTCTGGTTTGGATCACGTAGTAATGTGGTACCACACTGAAACAATCGACTAAACCTGGTTTCGATCAATATCTTAGAGGATAACGCAAGTTAAGTCGGGTATTGGTCTGGGATTTGACCTCATCAGACTCATACTATCGCATTCTTCACATACTTGTTGAATGGATCCTGGGTTTTTTCTGATTTGGATCACGTAGTAGAGTGGTACCACAATAAAACAGTCAATTAAACCTGGTTTCGATCAATATTTTAGAGGATATCGCAAGCTAGGTCTGGGATAGGTCTGGGATTTGCCCTCATCAGGTTCATACTTTCGCGTTTTTCACATACTTGTTGAACAGATCCTGGGATTTTTCTGGTTTGGGTCACGTAGTAGTGTGGTACCACACTGAAACAGTCGATTAAACCTGGTTTCGATCAATATTTTTGAGGATAACGCATGTTAGGTCCGGGTTAGGTCTAGGATTTGCCCTCATCAGGCTCATACTTTCGCATATTTCTCATACTTCATGGCTAGATCCTGGGCTATTTCTGGATTGGATCACGTAGTAATGAAGTACAACACTGAAACATTCAGTTAAACCTGGTTTCGATCAGTATTTTAGAGAACAATTCATGTTAGGTCTAGGTTAGGTCTGGGATTTGCTCCCATCAGGCTCATTCTTTCGCATACTTGACATACTTGTTGATCAGATCCTGGGTTTTTTTCTGGTTTGGATCACGTAGTAATGTGGTACCACACTGAAACAGTCGATTAAACCTGGTTTCGATCAATATTTTAGAGGACAACGCAAGTTAGGTCTGGGATAGGTCTGGGATTAGCCCTCATCAGACTCATACTTTCGCACACTTCACATACTCGTAGACAAGATCCTGGGTTTTTTTCTGGTTTGGATCACGTAGTAATGTGGTAACACACTGAAACAGTCGATTAAACCTGGTTCCGATCAATATTTTTGAGGATAACGCATGTTAGGTCTGGGATAGGTCTGGGATTTGCCCTCATCAGGCTCATACTTTCCCAGTTTTAACATTCGTGTTGACCTGATCGAAGGTTTTTTCTGCTTTGGATCACGTAGTAAAGTGGTACCACAATAAAACGTTCAATTAAACCTGGTTTCGATCAATATTTTTGAGAATAATTCATGTTAGGTCCAGGTTAGGTCTGGGATTTACTCTCATCAGGCTCATTCTTTCGCATATTACTCATACTTGACGGCTAGATCCTGGGCTTTTTCTGGATTGGATCACGTAGTAATGTGGTAACACACTGAAACAGTCGATTAAACCTGGTTCCGATCAATATTTTTGAGGATAACGCATGTTAGGTCTGGGATAGGTCTGGGATTTGCCCTCATCAGACTCATACTTTCGCATTCTTCACATACTTGTTGAATGGTTTTGGGGGTTTTTTCTGGTTTGGATCATGTAGTAATGTGGGACCACACTGAAACAATCAATTAAACCTGGTCTTGATAAATATTTTAGAGGATAACGCATGTTAGGTCTGGGTTAGGTCTAGGATTTGCCCTCGTCAGGCTCATACTTTCGCATATTTCTCATACTTCATGGCTAGATCCTGAGCTATTTCTGGATTGGATCACGTAGTAATGAAGTACAACACTGAAACAGTCAATTAAACCTGGGCTCGACCAGTATTTTAGAGGATAACGCATGTTAGGTCTAGGTTAGCCCTGGGATTTTCACTCATCAGACTCATACTTTCGCATTCCTCTCATACTTGTTGAACTAAACCTGGGTTATTTCAGGTTTGGATCACGTAGTAATGTGGTACCACACTGAAACAGTCCATTAAACCTTGTTTCGATCAATATTTTAGAGGATAACGCAAGTTAAGTCTGGTATTGGTCTGGGATTTGACCTCATCAGACTCATACTTTCGCACACTTCACATACTCGTTGAACAGATCTTGGGTTATTTCCTGGTTTGGATCACATAGTAATGTGGTACCACACTGAAACAGTCGATTAAACCAGGTTTCGATCAATATTTTTGAGGATAACGCATGTTAGGTCTAGGTTAGGCCTGGGATTTTCACTCATCAGACTCATACTTTCGCATTCTTCACATACTTGTTGAACGGATCCTGGGTTTTTTCTGGTTTGGATCACGTAGTTACGTGGGACCACACTGAAACAGTCAATTAAACCTGGTTTCTACCAATATTTTAGAGAATAATTCATGTTAGGTCTAGGTTAGGTCTGGGATTTGCTCTCATCAGGCTCATTCTTTCGCATATTTCTCATACTTGATGGCTAGATCCTGGGCTTTTTCTGGAGTGCATCACGTAGTAATGAAGTACAACACTGAAACAGTCAATTAAACCTGGTTTCCATCAATATTTTAGAGGACAACGCAAGTTAGGTCTGGGATAGGTCTGGGATATGCCCTCATCAGGTTCATACTTTCGCGTTTTTCACATACTTGTTGAACAGATCCTGGGTTTTTTCTGGTTTGGATCCCGTAGTAGTGTGGTACCACACTGAAACAGTCCATTAAACCTGGTTTCGCTCAATATTTTAGAGGATAACACATGTTAGGTCTAGGTCAGGCCTGGGATTTTCACTCATCAGACTCATACTTTCGCATTCTTCACATACTTGTTGAACGGATCCTGGGTTTTTTCTGGTTTGGATCACGTAGTAATGTGGGTCCACACTGAGACAATCAATTAAACCTGGTTTCGATCAATATTTTAGAGAATAGTTCATGTTAGGTCTAGGTTAGGTCTGGGATTTGCTCTTATCAGGCTCATTCTTTCGCATATTTCTCATATTTGATGGCTAGATCCTGGGCTTTTTCTGGATTGCATCACGTAGTAATGAAGTACGACACTGAAACAGTCAATTAAACCTGGTTTCCATCAATATCTTAGAGGACAACGAAAGTTAGGTCTGGCATAGGTCTGGGATTTGTCCTCATCAGGCTCACAGTTTCGCGTTTTTCACATACTTGTTGAACAGATCCTGGGTTTTTTCTGGTTTGGATCACGAAGTTGTGTGGTACCACACTGAAACAGTCCATTAAACCTGGTTTCGCTCAATATTTTAGAGGATAACGCATGTTAGGTCTAGGTTAGGTCTGGGATTTGCTTTCATCAGGCTCATTCTTTCGCATATTTCTCATACTTGATGGCTATATCCTGGGCTTTTTCTGGATTGCATCACGTAGTAATGTAGTACCACACTGAAACAGTCAATGAAACCTGGTGTCGATCAATATCTTAGAGGATAACGCATGTTAAGTCTGGGATTGGTCTGGGATTTGACCTCATCATACTCATACTTTCGCGCACTTCACATACTCGTTGAACAGATCCTGGGTTATTTTCAGGTTTGGATCACATAGTAATGTGGTACCACACTGAAACAGTCGATTAAACCAGGTTTCGATGAATATTTTTGAGGATAACGCATGTTAGGTTTGGGTTAGGTCTAGGATTTGCCCTCAGCAGGCTCATACTTTCGCATATTTCTCATACTTCAGGGCTAGATCCTGGGCCGTTTCTGGTTTGTATCACGTAGTAATGTGGTACCACACTGAAACAATCGACTAAACCTGGTTTCGATCAATATCTTAGAGGATAACGCAAGTTAAGTCGGGTATTGGTCTGGGATTTGACCTCATCAGACTCATACTATCGCATTCTTCACATACTTGTTGAATGGATCCTGGGTTTTTTCTGATTTGGATCACGTAGTAGAGTGGTACCACAATAAAACAGTCAATTAAACCTGGTTTCGATCAATATTTTAGAGGATATCGCAAGCTAGGTCTGGGATAGGTCTGGGATTTGCCCTCATCAGGTTCATACTTTCGCGTTTTTCACATACTTGTTGAACAGATCCTGGGATTTTTCTGGTTTGGGTCACGTAGTAGTGTGGTACCACACTGAAACAGTCGATTAAACCTGGTTTCGATCAATATTTTAGAGAATAATTCATGTTAGGTCTAGGTTAGGTCTGGGATTTGCTCTCATCAGGCTCATTCTTTCGCATATTTCTCATATTTGATGGCTAGATCCTGGGCTTTTTCTGGATTGCATCACGTATTAATGAAGTACGACACTGAAACAGTCAATTAAACCTGGTTTCCATCAATATTTTAGAGGATAACGCAAGTTAAGTCTGGGATTGGTCTGGGATTCGCCCTCATCAGGCTCATACTTTGGCGTTTTTCACATACTTGTTGAACAGATCCTGGGTTTTTTCTGGTTTGTATCACGTAGTAGTGTGGTACCACACTGAAACAGTCAATTAAACCTGGTTTCCATCAATATTTTAGAGGATAACGCAAGTTAGGTCTGGCATTGGTCTGGGATTCGCCCTCATCAGGCTCATACTTTCGCACACTTCACATACTCGTTGAACAGATCCTGGGTTATTTTCAGGTTTGGATCACATAGTAACGTGGTACCACACTGAAACAGTCGATTAAACCAGGTTTCGATCAATATTTTTGAGGATAACGCATGTTAGGTTTGGGTTAGGTCTAGGATTTGCCCTCAGCAGGCTCATACTTTCGCATATTTCTCATACTTCAGGGCTAGATCCTGGGCTGTTTCTGGTTTGTATCACGTAGTAATGTGGTACCACACTGAAACAGTCAATTAAACCTGGTTTGGATCAATAGTTTAGAGGATAACGCAAGTTAGGTCTGGGATAGGTCTGGGATTTGCCCTCATCAGGCTCATACTTTCGCGTTTTTCACATACTTGTTGAACAGATCCTGGGTTTTTTCTGGTTTGGATCACGTAGTAGTGTGGTACCACACTGAAACAGTCCATTAAACCTGGTTTGCATCAATATTTTGGAGGATAACGCTTGTTAGGTCTAGGTTAGGTCTGGGATTTTCACTCATCAGACTCATACTTTCGCATTCTTCACATACTTGTTGAACGGATCCTGGGTTTTTTCTGGTTTGGATCACGTAGTAATGTGGTACCACACTGAAACAGTCGATTAAACCTGATTTCGATCAATATTTTAGAGGATAACGCAAGTTAGGTTTGGGTTAGGTCTGGGATTTGACCTCATCAGACTCATACTTTCGCACACTTCACATAGTCATTGAACAGATCCTGGGTTATTTTCTGGATTGGATCACATAGTAATGTGGTACCACACTGAAACAGTCGATTAAACCTGGTTTCGATCAATATTTTAGAGAATAATTCATGTTAGGTCTAGGTTAGGTCTGGGATTTGCTCTCATCAGGCACATTGTTTCGCATATTTCTCATACTTGATGGCTAGATCCTGGGCTGTTTCTGGATTGTAAGACATAGTAATGTGGCACCACGCTGAAACAGTGAATTAAACCTGGTTTCGATCAATATTTTAGAGGATAACGCAAGTTAGGTCTAGGTTAGGTCTGGGATTTGCTCTCATCAGGCACATTCTTTCGCATATTTCTCATACTTGATGGCTAGATCCTGGGCTGTTTCTGGATTGTATGACATAGTAATGTGGCACCACTCTGAAACAGTGAATTAAACCTGGTTTCGATCAATATTTTAGAGGATAACGCAAGTTAGGTCTAGGTTAGGCCTGGGATTTGCCCTCATCAGGGTCATACTTTCGCAGTTTTATCATACATGTTGACCTGATCGAGGGTTTTTTCTGCTTTGGATCACGTAGTAAAGTGGTACCACACTGAAACATTCCATTAAACCTGGTCTTGATAAATATTTTAGAGGATAACGGATGTTAGGTTTGGGTTAGGTCTAGGATTTGCCCTCATCAGGCTCATACTTTCGCATATTTCTGATACTTCATGGCTAGATCCTGGGCTGTTTCTGGATTGTATCACGTAGTAATGTGGTACCACGCTGAAACAGTCAATTAAACCTGGTTTCGATCAATATTTTAGAGGATAACGCAAGTTAGGTCTGGCATAGGTCTGCGATTCGCCCTCATCAGGCTCATACTTTCGCGTTTTTCACATACTTGTTGAACAGATCCTGGGTTTTTTCTGATTTGTATCACGTAGTAGTGTGGTACCACACTGAAACAGTCGATTATACCTGGTTTCGATCAATATTTTAGAGGATAACGCAAGTTAAGTCTGGGATTGGTCTGGGATTTGACCTCATCAGACTCATACTATCGCACACTTCACATACTCGTTGAACAGATCCTGGGTTACTTTCTGGTTTGGATCATATAGTAATGTGGTACCACACTGAAACAGTCGATTAAACCAGGTTTCGATCAATAATTTTGAGGATAACGCATGTTAGGTCTAGGTTAGGCCTGGGATTTTCACTCATCAGACTCATACTTTCGCATTCTTCACATACTTGTTGAACGGATCCTGGGTTTTTTCTGGTTTGGATCACGTTGTAATGTGGGTCCACACTGAAACAGTCAATTAAACCTGGTTTCGACCAATATTTTAGAGAATAATTCATGTTAGGTCTAGGTTAGGTCTGGGATTTGCTCTCATCAGGCTCATTCTTTCGCATATTTCTCATACTTGATGGCTAGATCCTGGGCTTTTTCTGGATTGCATCACGTAGTAATGTGGTACCACACTGAAACAGTCGATTAAACCTGGTTTCGATCAATATTTTAGAGGATAACGCAAGTTAAGTCTGGGATTGGTCTGGGATTTGACCTCATCATATTCATACTTTCGCACACTTCACATACTTGTTGAACAGATCCTGGGTTTTTTCTGGTATGGATCCCGTAGTAGTGTGCTACCAATCTGAAACGGTCCATTAAACCTGGTTTCGCTCAATATTTTAGAGGATAACGCATGTTAGGTCAAGGTTAGGTCTAAGATTTGCCCTCATCAGGCTCACATTTTCGCGTTTTTCACATACTTGTTGAACAGATCCTGGGTTTTTTCTGGTTTGGATCACGAAGTAGTGTGGTGCCACACTGAAACAGTCCATTAAACCTGGTTTCGCTCAATATTTCAGAGGATGACGCATGTTAGGTCTGGGATAGGTCTGGGATTTGCCCTCATCAGACTCATACTTTCGCACACTTCACATACTCGTTGAACAGATCCTGGGTTATTTTCAGGTTTGGATCACATAGGAATGTGGTACCACACCGAAACAGCCGATTAAAACAGGTTTCGATCAATATTTTTGAGGATAACGCATGTTAGGTCTAGGTTAGGCCTGGGATTTTCACTCATCAGACTAATACTTTCGCATTCTTCACATACTTGTTGAACGGATCCTGGGTTTTTTCTGGTTTGGATCACGTTGTAATGTGGGACCACACTGAAACAATCAATTAAACCTGGTCTTGATAACTATTTTAGAGGATAACGCATGTTAGGTTTGGGCTAGGTCTAGGATTTGCCTCAGCAGGCTCATACTTTCGCATGTCTCTCATACTTCATGGCTAGATCCTGGGCTGTTTCTGGATTGTATCACGTAGTAATGTTGCACCACGCTGAAACAGTCAATTAAACCTGGTTTCGATCAATATTTTAGAGAATAATTCATGTTAGGTCTAGGTTAGGTCTGGCATTTGCTCTCATCGGGCTCGTTCTTTCGCATATTTCTCATACTTGACGGCTGGATCCTGGGCTTTTTCTGGATTGCATCACGTAGTAACGAAGTACAACACCGGAGCAGTCAATTAAACCTGGTTTCCATCAATATCTTAGAGGACAACGCAAGTTAGGTCTGGGATAGGTCTGGGATTTGCCCTCATCAGGCTCATACTTTCGCGTTTTTCACATACTTGTTGAACAGATCCTGGGTTTTTTCTGGTTTGGATCACGTAGTAGTGTGGTACCACACTGAAACAGTCCATTAAACCTGGTTTCGCTCAATATTTTAGAGGATAACGCATGTTAGGTCTGGGATAGGTCTGGGATTTGACCTCATCAGACTCATACTTTCGCATTCTTCACATACTTGTTGAACGGATCCTGGGCTTTTTCTGGTTTGGATCACGTAGTAATGTGGTACCACACTGAAACATTCAATTAAACCTGGTCTTGATAAATATTTTAGAGGATAACGCATGTTAGGTTTGGGTTAGGTCTAGGATTTGCCCTCATCAGGCTCATACTTTCGCATATTTCTCATACTTCATGGCTAGATCCTGGGCTGTTTCTGGATTGTTTCACGTAGTAATGTGGTACCACGCTGAAACAGTCAATTAATCATGGTTTCGATAAATATTTTAGAGGATAACGCAAGTTAGGTCTGGGATAGGTCTGGGATTAACCCTGATCAGGCTCATACATTCGCGTTTTTCACGTACTTGTTGAACTGATCCTGGGTTTTTTCTGGTTTCGATCACGTAGTAATGTGGTACCACACTGAAACAGTCGATTAAACCTGGTTTCGATCAATATTTTAGAGGATAACGCAAGTTAGGTCTGGGATAGGTCTGGGATTTGACCTCATCAGACTCATACTTTCGCACACTTCACATACTCGTTGAACAGATCCTGGGTTTTTTCTGGTTTGGATCACGTAGTAATGTGGTACCACACTGAAACGGTCAATTAAACCTGGTTTTGATCAATATTTTAGAGGATAACGCAAGTTAGGTCTGGGATAGGTCTGGGATTTGCCCTCATCAGGCTCATACATTCGCATTCTTCACATACTTGTTGAACTGATCCTGGGTTTTTTCAGGTTTGAATCACGTAGTAATGTGGTACCACACTGAAACGGTCAATTAAACCTGGTTTCGATCAATATTTTAGAGGATAACGCAAGTTAGGTCTGGGATAGGTCTGGGATTTGACCTCATCAGACTCATACTTTCGCACACTTCACATACTCGTTGAACAGATCCTGGGTTATTTTCTGGTTTGGATCACATAGTAATGTGGTACCACACTGAAACTGTCGATTAAACCAGGTTTCGATCAATATTTTTGACGATAACGCATGTTAGGTCTAGGTTAGGCCTGGGATTTTCACTCATCAGGCTCATACTTTCGCATATTACACATACTTGATGGCTAGATCCTGGGCTTTCTCTGGATTGGATCACGTAGTAATGTTGGACCACACTGAAACAATCAATTAAACCTGGTTGCGATCAATATTTTAGAGGATAACGCATGTTAGGTCTAGTTTAGGTCCGGGATTTACTCTCATCAGGCTCATACTTTCGCATATTACTCATACTTGATGGCTAGATCCTGGGCTTTTTCTGGATTGGATCACGTAGTAATGTGGGACCACTCTGAAACAATCAATTAAACCTGGTCTTGATAAATATTTTGGAGGATAGCGCATGTTAGGTCTGGGATAGGTCTGGGATTTGCCCTCATCAGACTCATACTTTCGCACACTTCACATACTCGTTGAACAGATCCTGGGTTATTTCTGGTTTGGATCACGTAGTAATGAGGTACCACACCGAAACGGGCAATTAAACCTGGTTTCGATCAATATTTTAGAGGATAACGCAAGTTAGGCCTGGGATAGGTCTGGGATTTGCCCTCATCAGACTCATACTTTCGCACACTTCACATACTCGTTGAACAGATCCTGGGTTATTTTCTGGTTTGGATCACATAGTAATGTGGTACCACACTGAAACAGTCGATTAAACCAGGTTTCGATCAATATTTTAGAGGATAACGCAAGTTAGGTCTGGGATAGGTCTGGGATTTGACCTCATCAGACTCATACTTCCGCATTCTTCACATACTTGTTGAACGGATCCTGGGTTTTTTCTGGTTTGGATCACGTAGTAATGTGGGACCACACTGAAACAGTCAATTAAACCTGGTTTCGATCAATATTTTAGAGAATAATTCATGTTAGGTCTAGTTTAGGTCCGGGATTTACTCTCATCAGGCTCATTCTTTCGCATATTACTCATACTTGATGGCTAGATCCTGGGCTTTTTCTGGATTGGATCACGTGGTAATGTGGGACCACACTGAAACAATCAATTAAACCTGGTCTTGATAAATATTTTGGAGGATAGCGCATGTTAGGTCTGGGATAGGTCTGGGATTTGCCCTCATCAGACTCATACTTTCGCACACTTCACATACTCGTTGAACAGATCCTGGGTTATTTTCTGGTTTGGATCACATAGTAATGTGGTACCACACTGAAACAGTCGATTAAACCAGGTTTCGATCAATACTTTTGAGGATGACGCATGTTAGGTCTGGGTTAGGTCTAGGATTTGCTCTCGTCAGGCTCATACTTTCGCATATTTCTCATACTTCAAGGCTAGATCCTGGGCTATTTCTGGATTGGATCACGTAGTAATGTGGTACCACACTGAAACATTCAATTAAACCTGGTCTTGATAAATATTTTAGAGGATAACGCATGTTAGGTTTGGGTTAGGTCTAGGATTTGCCCTCATCAGGCTCATACTTTCGCATATTTCTCATACTTCATGGCTAGATCCTGGGCTGTTTCTGGATTGTTTCACGTAGTAATGTGGTACCACGCTGAAACAGTCAATTAATCCTGGTTTCGATAAATATTTTAGAGGATAACGCAAGTTAGGTCTGGGATAGGTCTGGGATTAACCCTGATCAGGCTCATACATTCGCGTTTTTCACGTACTTGTTGAACTGATCCTGGGTTTTTTCTGGTTTCGATCACGTAGTAATGTGGTACCACACTGAAACAGTCGATTAAACCTGGTTTCGATCAATATTTTAGAGGATAACGCAAGTTAGGTCTGGGATAGGTCTGGGATTTGACCTCATCAGACTCATACTTTCGCACACTTCACATACTCGTTGAACAGATCCTGGGTTTTTTCTGGTTTGGATCACGTAGTAATGTGGTACCACACTGAAACGGTCAATTAAACCTGGTTTTGATCAATATTTTAGAGGATAACGCAAGTTAGGTCTGGGATAGGTCTGGGATTTGCCCTCATCAGGCTCATACATTCGCATTCTTCACATACTTGTTGAACTGATCCTGGGTTTTTTCAGGTTTGAATCACGTAGTAATGTGGTACCACACTGAAACGGTCAATTAAACCTGGTTTCGATCAATATTTTAGAGGATAACGCAAGTTAGGTCTGGGATAGGTCTGGGATTTGACCTCATCAGACTCATACTTTCGCACACTTCACATACTCGTTGAACAGATCCTGGGTTATTTTCTGGTTTGGATCACATAGTAATGTGGTACCACACTGAAACTGTCGATTAAACCAGGTTTCGATCAATATTTTTGAGGATAACGCATGTTAGGTCTAGGTTAGGCCTGGGATTTTCACTCATCAGGCTCATACTTTCGCATATTACACATACTTGATGGCTAGATCCTGGGCTTTCTCTGGATTGGATCACGTAGTAATGTTGGACCACACTGAAACAATCAATTAAACCTGGTTGCGATCAATATTTTAGAGGATAACGCATGTTAGGTCTAGGTTAGGCCTGGGATTTTCACTCATCAGACTCATTCTTTCGCATTCTTCACATACTTGTTGAACGGATCCTGGGTTTTTTCTGGTTTGGATCACGTAGTAATGAGGCACCACACCGAAACGGTCAATTAAACCTGGTTTCGATCAATATTTTAGAGGATAACGCAAGTTAGGCCTGCGATAGGTCTGGGATTTGCCCTCATCAGGCTCATACTTTCGCATTCTTCACATACTTGTTGAACTGATCCTGGGTTTTTTCTGGTTTGGATCACGTAGTAATGTGGTACCACACTGAAACGGTCAATTAAACCTGGTTTCGATCAATATTTTTGAGGATAATGCAAGTTAGGTCTGGGATAGGTCTGGGATTTGACCTCATCAGACTCATACTTTCGCACACTTCACATACTCGTTGAACAGATCCTGGGTTATTTTCTGGTTTGGATCACATAGTAATGTGGTACCACACTGAAACAGTCGATTAAACCAGGTTTCGATCAATATTTTAGAGGATAACGCAAGTTAGGTCTGGGATAGGTCTGGGATTTGACCTCATCAGACTCATACTTTCGCATTCTTCACATACTTGTTGAACGGATCCTGGGTTTTTTCTGGTTTGGATCACGTAGTAATGTGGGACCACACTGAAACAGTCAATTAAACCTGGTTTCGATCAATATTTTAGAGAATAATTCATGTTAGGTCTAGTTTAGGTCCGGGATTTACTCTCATCAGGCTCATTCTTTCGCATATTACTCATACTTGATGGCTAGATCCTGGGCTTTTTCTGGGTTGGATCACGTAGTAATGTGGGACCACACTGAAACAGTCAATTAAACCTGGTTTCGATCAATATTTTAGAGAATAATTCATGTTAGGTCTAGTTTAGGTCCGGGATTTACTCTCATCAGGCTCATACTTTCGTATATTACTCATACTTGATGGCTAGATCCTGGGCTTTTTCTGGGTTGGATCACGTAGTAATGTGGGACCACACTGAAACAATCAATTAAACCTGGTCTTGATAAATAATTTGGAGGATAGCGCATGTTAGGTCTGGGTTAGGTCTAGGATTTGCTCTCGTCAGGCTCATACTTTCGCATATTTCTCATACTTCAAGGCTAGATCCTGGGCTATTTCTGGATTGGATCACGTAGTAATGTGGTACCACACTGAAACATTCAATTAAACCTGGTCTTGATAAATATTTTAGAGGATAACGCATGTTAGGTTTGGGTTAGGTCTAGGATTTGCCCTCATCAGGCTCATACTTTCGCATATTTCTCATACTTCATGGCTAGATCCTGGGCTGTTTCTGGATTGTTTCACGTAGTAATGTGGTACCACGCTGAAACAGTCAATTAATCCTGGTTTCGATAAATATTTTAGAGGATAACGCAAGTTAGGTCTGGGATAGGTCTGGGATTAACCCTGATCAGGCTCATACTTTCGCGTTTTTCACGTACTTGTTGAACTGATCCTGGGTTTTTTCTGGTTTCGATCACGTAGTAATGTGGTACCACACTGAAACAGTCGATTAAACCTGGTTTCGATCAATATTTTAGAGGATAACGCAAGTTAGGTCTGGGATAGGTCTGGGATTTGACCTCATCAGACTCATACTTTCGCACACTTCACATACTCGTTGAACAGATCCTGGGTTATTTTCTGGTTTGGATCACATAGTAATGTGGTACCACACTGAAACTGTCGATTAAACCAGGTTTCGATCAACATCTTTGCGGATAACGCATGTTAGGTCTAGGTTAGGCCTGGGATTTTCACTCATCAGGCTCATACTTTCGCATATTACACATACTTGATGGCTAGATCCTGGGCTTTCTCTGGATTGGATCACGTAGTAATGTGGGACCACACTGAAACAATCAATTAAACCTGGTTGCGATCAATATTTTAGAGGATAACGCATGTTAGGTCTAGGTTAGGCCTGGGATTTTCACTCATCAGACTCATTCTTTCGCATTCTTCACATACTTGTTGAACGGATCCTGGGTTTTTTCTGGTTTGGATCACGTAGTAATGAGGTACCACACCGAAACGGTCAATTAAACCTGGTTTCGATCAATATTTTAGAGGATAACGCAAGTTAGGCCTGGGATAGGTCTGGGATTTGCCCTCATCAGGCTCATACTTTCGCATTCTTCACATACTTGTTGAACTGATCCTGAGTTTTTTCTGGTTTGGATCACGTAGTAATGTGGTACCACACTGAAACGGTCAATTAAACCTGGTTTCGATCAATATTTTAGAGGATAACGCAAGTTAGGTCTGGGATAGGTCTGGGATTTGACCTCATCAGACTCATACTTTCGCACACTTCACATACTCGTTGAACAGATCCTGGGTTATTTTCTGGTTTGGATCACATAGTAATGTGGTACCACACTGAAACAGTCGATTAAACCAGGTTTCGATCAATATTTTAGAGGATAACGCAAGTTAGGTCTGGGATAGGTCTGGGATTTGACCTCATCAGACTCATACTTCCGCATTCTTCACATACTTGTTGAACGGATCCTGGGTTTTTTCTGGTTTGGATCACGTAGTAATGTGGGACCACACTGAAACAGTCAATTAAACCTGGTTTCGATCAATATTTTAGAGAATAATTCATGTTAGGTCTAGTTTAGGTCCGGGATTTACTCTCATCAGGCTCATTCTTTCGCATATTACTCATATTTGATGGCTAGATCCTGGGCTTTTTCTGGATTGGATCACGTAGTAATGTGGGACCACACTGAAACAATCAATTAAACCTGGTCTTGATAAATATTTTGGAGGATAGCGCATGTTAGGTCTGGGATAGGTCTGGGATTTGCCCTCATCAGACTCATACTTTCGCACACTTCACATACTCGTTGAACAGATCCTGGGTTATTTTCTGGTTTGGATCACATAGTAATGTGGTACCACACTGAAACAGTCGATTAAACCAGGTTTCGATCAATACTTTTGAGGATGACGCATGTTAGGTCTGGGTTAGGTCTAGGATTTGCTCTCGTCAGGCTCATACTTTCGCATATTTCTCATACTTCAAGGCTAGATCCTGGGCTATTTCTGGATTGGATCACGTAGTAATGTGGTACCACACTGAAACATTCAATTAAACCTGGTCTTGATAAATATTTTAGAGGATAACGCATGTTAGGTTTGGGTTAGGTCTAGGATTTGCCCTCATCAGGCTCATACTTTCGCATATTTCTCATACTTCATGGCTAGATCCTGGGCTGTTTCTGGATTGTATCACGTAGTAATGTGGTACCACGCTGAAACAGTCAATTAATCCTGGTTTCGATAAATATTTTAGAGGATAACGCAAGTTAGGTCAGGGATAGGTCTGGGATTAACCCTAATCAGGCTCATACTTTCGCGTTTTTCACGTACTTGTTGAACTGATCCTGGGTTTTTTCTGGTTTCGATCACGTACTAATGTGGTACCACACTGAAACAGTCGATTAAACCTGGTTTCGATCAATATTTTAGAGGATAACGCAAGTTAGGTCTGGGATAGGTCTGGGATTTGACCTCATCAGACTCATACTTTCGCACACTTCACATACTCGTTGAACAGATCCTGGGTTTTTTCTGGTTTGGATCACGTAGTAATGTGGTACCACACTGAAACGGTCAATTAAACCTGGTTTTGATCAATATTTTAGAGGATAACGCAAGTTAGGTCTGGGATAGGTCTGGGATTTGCCCTCATCAGGCTCATACATTCGCATTCTTCACATACTTGTTGAACTGATCCTGGGTTTTTTCTGGTTTGAATCACGTAGTAATGTGGTACCACACTGAAACGGTCAATTAAACCTGGTTTCGATCAATATTTTAGAGGATAACGCAAGTTAGGTCTGGGATAGGTCTGGGATTTGACCTCATCAGACACATACTTTCGCACACTACACATACTCGTTGAACAGATCCTGGGTTATTTTCTGGTTTGGATCACATAGTAATGTGGTACCACACTGAAACTGTCGATTAACCAGGTTTCGATCAATATTTTAGAGGATAACGCAAGTTAGGTCTGGGATAGGTCTGGGATTTGACCTCATCAGACTTATACTTTCGCATTCTTCACATACTTGTTGAACGGATCCAGGGTTTTTTCTGGTTTGGATCACGTAGTAATGTGGGACCACACTGAAACAATCAATTAAACCTGGTTGCGATCAATATTTTAGAGGATAACGCATGTTAGGTTTGGGTTAGGTCTAGGATTTGCCCTCATCAGGCTCATACTTTCGCATATTTCTCATACTTCATGGCTAGATCCTGGGCTGTTTCTGGATTGTTTCACGTAGTAATGTGGTACCACGCTGAAACAGTCAATTAATCCTGGTTTCGATAAATATTTTAGAGGATAACGCAAGTTAGGTCTGGGATAGGTCTGGGATTAACCCTGATCAGGCTCATACTTTCGCGTTTTTCACGTACTTGTTGAACTGATCCTGGGTTTTTTCTGGTTTCGATCACGTAGTAATGTGGTACCACACTGAAACAGTCGATTAAACCAGGTTTCGATCAATATTTTTGAGGATAACGCATGTTAGGTCTAGGTTAGGCCTGGGATTTTCACTCATCAGGCTCATACTTTCGCATATTACACATACTTGATGGCTAGATCCTGGGCTTTCTCTGGATTGGATCACGTAGTAATGTTGGACCACACTGAAACAATCAATTAAACCTGGTTGCGATCAATATTTTAGAGGATAACGCATGTTAGGACTAGGTTAGGCCTGGGATTTTCACTCATCAGACTCATTCTTTCGCATTCTTCACATACTTGTTGAACGGATCCTGGGTTTTTTCTGGTTTGAATCACGTAGTAATGTGGTACCACACTGAAACGGTCAATTAAACCTGGTTTCGATCAATATTTTAGAGGATAACGCAAGTTAGGCCTGGTATAGGTCTGGGATTTGCCCTCATCAGGCTCATACTTTCGCATTCTTCACATACTTGTTGAACTGATCCTGGGTTTTTTCTGGTTTGGATCACGTAGTAATGTGGTACCACACTGAAACGGTCAATTAAACCTGGTTTCGATCAATATTTTTGAGGATAACGCAAGTTAGGTCTGGGATAGGTCTGGGATTTGACCTCATCAGACTCATACTTTCGCACACTTCACATACTCGTTGAACAGATCCTGGGTTATTTTCTGGTTTGGATCACATAGTAATGTGGTACCACACTGAAACTGTCGATTAAACCAGGTTTCGATCAATATTTTTGAGGATATCGCATGTTAGGTCTAAGTTAGGCCTGGGATTTTCACTCATCAGGCTCATACTTTCGCATATTACACATACTTGATGGCTAGATCCTGGGCTTTCTCTGGATTGGATCACGTAGTAATGTTGGACCACACTGAAACAATCAATTAAACCTGGTTGCGATCAATATTTTAGAGGATAACGCATGTTAGGACTAGGTTAGGCCTGGGATTTTCACTCATCAGACTCATTCTTTCGCATTCTTCACATACTTGTTGAACGGATCCTGGGTTTTTTCTGGTTTGGATCACGTAGTAATGAGGCACCACACCGAAACGGTCAATTAAACCTGGTTTCGATCAATATTTTAGAGGATAACGCAAGTTAGGCCTGGTATAGGTCTGGGATTTGCCCTCATCAGGCTCATACTTTCGCATTCTTCACATACTTGTTGAACTGATCCTGGGTTTTTTCTGGTTTGGATCACGTAGTAATGTGGTACCACACTGAAACGGTCAATTAAACCTGGTTTCGATCAATATTTTTGAGGATAACGATAGTTAGGTCTGGGATAGGTCTGGGATTTGACCTCATCAGACTCATATATTTCGCACACTTCACATACTCGTTGAACAGATCCTGGGTTATTTTCTGGTTTGGATCACATAGTAAGGTGGTACCACACTGAAACAGTCGATTAAACCAGGTTTCGATCAATATTTTAGAGGATAACGCAAGTTAGGTCTGGGATAGGTCTGGGATTTGACCTCATCAGACTCATACTTTCGCATTCTTCACATACTTGTTGACCGGATCCTGGGTTTTTTCTGGTTTGGATCACGTAGTAATGTGGGACCACACTGAAACAGTCAATTAAACCTGGTTTCGATCAATATTTTAGAGAATAATTCATGTTAGGTCTAGTTTAGGTCCGGGATTTACTCTCATCAGGCTCATTCTTTCGCATATTACTCATACTTCATGGCTAGATCCTGGGCTTTTTCTGGGTTGGATCACGTAGTAATGTGGGACCACACTGAAACAATCAATTAAACCTGGTCTTGATAAATATTTTGGAGGATAGCGCATGATAGGTCTGGGATAGGTCTGGGATTTGCCCTCATCAGACTCATACTTTCGCACACTTCACATACTCGTTGAACAGATCCTGGGCTATTTTCTGGTTTGGATCACATAGTAATGTGGTACCACACTGAAACAGTCGATTAAACCAGGTTTCGATCAATACTTTTGAGGATAACGCATGTTAGGTCTGGGTTAGGTCTAGGATTTGCTCTCGACAGGCTCATACTTTCGCATTCTTCACATACTTGTTGAACTGATCCTGGGTTTTTTCTGGTTTGGATCACGTAGTAATGTGGTACCACACTGAAACGGTCAATTAAACCTGGTTTCGATCAATATTTTTGAGGATAACGATAGTTAGGTCTGGGATAGGTCTGGGATTTGACCTCATCAGACTCATATATTTCGCACACTTCACATACTCGTTGAACAGATCCTGGGTTATTTTCTGGTTTGGATCACATAGTAAGGTGGTACCACACTGAAACAGTCGATTAAACCAGGTTTCGATCAATATTTTAGAGGATAACGCAAGTTAGGTCTGGGATAGGTCTGGGATTTGACCTCATCAGACTCATACTTTCGCATTCTTCACATACTTGTTGAACGGATCCTGGGTATATTCTGGTTTGGATCACGTAGTAATGTGGGACCACACTGAAACAGTCAATTAAACCTGGTTTCAATCAATATTTTAGAGAATAATTCATGTTAGGTCTAGTTTAGGTCCGGGATTTACTCTCATCAGGCTCATTCTTTCGCATATTACTCATACTTGATGGCTAGATCCTGGGCTTTTTCTGGATTGGATCACGTAGTAATGTGGGACCACACTGAAACAATCAATTAAACCTGGTCTTGATAAATATTTTGGAGGATAGCGCATGTTAGGTCTGGGATAGGTCTGGGATTTGCCCTCATCAGACTCATACTTTCGCACACTTCACATACTCGATGAACAGATCCTGGGTTATTTTCTGGTTTGGATCACATAGTAATGTGGTACCACACTGAAACAGTCGATTAAACCAGGTTTCGATCAATACTTTTGAGGATAACGCATGTTAGGTCTGGGTTAGTTCTAGGATTTGCTCTCGTCAGGCTCATACTTTCGCATATTTCTCATACTTCAAGGCTAGATCCTGTGCTTTCTCTGGATTGGATCACGTAGTAATGTTGGACCACACTGAAACATTCAATTAAACCTGGTCTTGTTAAATATTTTAGAGGATAACGCATGTTAGGTTTGGGTTAGGTCTAGGATTTGCCCTCATCAGGCTCATACTTTCGCATATTTCTCATACTTCATGGCTAGATCCTGGGCTGTTTCTGGATTGTTTCACGTAGTAATGTGGTACCACGCTGAAACAGTCAATTAATCCTGGTTTCGATAAATATTTTAGAGGATAACGCAAGTTAGGTCTGGGATAGGTCTGGGATTAACCCTGATCAGGCTCATACTTTCGCGTTTTTCACGTACTTGTTGAACTGATCCTGGGTTTTTTCTGGTTTGAATCACGTAGTAATGTGGTACCACACTGAAACGGTCAATTAAACCTGGTTTCGATCAATATTTTAGAGGATAACGCAAGTTAGGTCTGGGATAGGTCTGGGATTTGACCTCATCAGACTCATACTTTCGCAAACTTCACATACTCGTTAAACAGATCCTGGGTTATTTTCTGGTTTGGATCACATAGTAATGTGGTACCACACTGAAACAGTCGATTAAACCTGGTTTCGATCAATATTTTAGAGGATAACGCATGTTAGGTCCAGGTTAGCCCTGTGAATTTCACTCATCAGGCTCATACTTTCGCATTCTTCACATACTTGTTGAACTGATCCTGGGTTTTTTCTGGTTTGGATCACGTAGTAATGTGGCACCACACAGAAATAGTCGATTAAACCTGGTTTCGATCAATATCTTAGAGGATAACTCATGTTAGGTCTAGGATAGGTCTGGGATTTGCCCTTATCACGCTCATAGTTTCGCGTTTTTCACATACTTGTTGAACAGATCCTGGGTTTTTTCTGGTTTCGATCATGTAGTAAAGTGGTACCACACTGGAACAGTCCATTAAACCTGGTTTCGATCAGTATTTTAGAGAATAACGCATGTTAGGACTTGGTTAGGTCTGGGATTTGCTCCCATCAGGCTCGTACTTTCGCATATTTCTCATAGTTGATGGCCAGATTCTGGGCTTTTTCTGGTTTGGATCACGTAGTAATGTGGTACCACACTGAAACAGTCCATTAAACCTGGTTTCGATCAATATTTTTGAGGATAACGCATGTTATGTCTAGGTTAGGCCTGTGATTTGACCTCATCTGACACATGCTTTCGCATTCTTCACATACTTGTTGAACGGGTCCTGGGTTTTTTCTGGTTTGGATCTCGTAGTAATGTGGTAGCACACTGAAACAGTCCATTAAACCTGGTTTCGATCAATATTTTAGAGGATAACGCATGTTATGTCTAGGTTAGGCCTGGGATTTGCGCTCATCAGACACATGCTTTCGCATTCTCCACATACTTGTTGAACAGATCCTGGGTTTTTTCAGGTTTGGACACATAGTAATGTGGTACCGCACTGAAACATTCAATTAAACCTGGTCTTGATAAATATTTTAGAGGATAACGCATGTTAGGTCTGGGTTAGGTCTAGGATTTGCCCTCATCAGGCTCATACTTTCGCATTCTTCACATACTTGTTGAACGGATCCTGGGATTTTTCTGGTTTGGATCACGTAGTAGTGTGGTACCACAGTGAAACAGTCGGTTAAACCTGGTTTCGATAAATATTTTTGAGGGTACGCATGTTAGGTCTAGGTTAGGCCTGGGATTTGCCCTCATCAGGGTCATATTTCCGCGTTCTTCACATACTTGTTGAACAGATCCTGGGTATTTTTCTGGTTTGGATCACGTAGTAATGTGGCACCACACAGAAATAGTCGATTAAACCTGGTTTCGATCAATATCTTAGAGGATAACTCATGTTAGGTCTAGGATAGGTCTGGGATTTGCCCTCATCACGCTCATATTTTCGCGTTTTTCACATACTTGTTGAACAGATCCTGGGTTTTTTCTGGTTTCGATCATGTAGTAATGTGGTACCACACTGGAACAGTCCATTAAACCAGGTTTCGATCAGTATTTTAGAGAATAACGCATGTTAGGTCTTGGTTAGGTCTCGGATTTGCTCTCATCAGGCTCGTACTTTCGCATATTTCTCATAGTTGATGGCCAGATTCTGGGCTTTTTCTGGTTTGGATCACGTAGTAATGTGGTACCACACTGAAACAGTCCATTAAACCTGGATTCGATCAATATTTTTGAGGATAACGCATGTTATGTCTAGGTCAGGCCTGTGATTTGCCCTCATCAGACACATACTTGTTGAACGGATCCTGGGTTTTTTCTGGTTTGGATCTCGTAGTAATGTGGTAGCACACTGAAACAGTCCATTAAACCTGGTTTCGATCGATATTTTAGAGGATAACGCATGTTATGTCTAGGTTAGGCCTGGGATTTGCCCTCATCAGACACATGCTTTCGCATTCTCCACATACTTGTTGAACAGATCCTGGGTTTTTTCAGGTTTGGACACATAGTAATGTGGTACCGCACTGAAACATTCAATTAAACCTGGTCTTGATAAATATTTTAGAGGATAACGCATGTTAGGTCTGGGTTAGGTCTAGGATTTGCCCTCATCAGGCTCATACTTTCGCATTCTTCACATACTTGTTGAACGGATCCTGGGTTTTTTCTGGTTTGGATCACGTAGTAATGTGGTAGCACACTGAAACAGTCCATTAATCCTGGTTTCGATCAATATTTTAGAGGATAACGCATGTTCTGTCTAGGTTAGGCCTGGGATTTGCCCTCATCAGACACATACTTTCGCATTCTTCACATACTTGTTGAACGGATCCTGGGTTTTTTCTGGTTTGGATCACGTAGTAATGTGGTACCACACTGAAACTGTCGATTAAACCTGCTTTCGATCAATATATTTGAGAATTACTCATGTTAGGTCTAGGTTAGGTCTGGGATTTGCTCTCATCAGGCTCGTACTTTCGCAAATTTCTCATACTAGATGGCCTGATTCTGTGCTTTTTCTGGTTTGGATCCCGTAGTAATGTGGTACCACACTGAAACAGTCCATTAAACCTGGTTTCGATTAATATTTTTGAGGATAACGCATGTTATGTCTAGGGTAGGCCTGTGATTTGCCCTCATCAGACACATACTTTCGCATTCTTCACATACTTGTTGAACGGATCCTGGGTATTTTTCTCGTTTGGATCACGTAGTGATGTGGTGCCACACTGAAACATTCAATTAAACCTGGTCTTGATAATATTTTTGAGGATAACGCATGTTCTGTCTAGGTTAGGCCTGGGATTTGCCCTCATCAGACACATACTTTCGCATTCTTCACATACCTGTTGAACGGATCCTGGGTTTTTTCTGGTTTGGTTCACGTAGTAATGTGGTACCACACTGAAACTGTCGATTAAACCTGCTTTCGATCAATATATTTGAGAATTACTCATGTTAGGTCTAGGTTAGGTCTGGGATTTGCTCTTATCAGGCTCGTACTTTCGCAAATTTCTCATACTAGATGGCCTGATTCTGTGCTTTTTCTGGTTTGGATCCCGTAGTAATGTGGTACCACACTGAAACAGTCCATTAAACCTGGTTTCGATTAATATTTTTGAGGATAACGCATGTTATGTCTAGGGTAGGCCTGTGATTTGCCCTCATCAGACACATACTTTCGCATTCTTCACATACTTGTTGAACGGATACTGGGTATTTTTCTCGTTTGGATCACGTAGTGATGTGGTGCCACACTGAAACAGTCCATTAAACCTGGTTTCGATCAATATTTTAGAGGATAACGCATGTTATGTCTAGGTTAGGCCTGTGATTTGCCCTCATCAGACACATACTTTCGCATTCTCCACATACTTGTTGAACAGATCCTGGGTTTTTTCAGCTTTGGATCACGTAGTAATGTGGTACCACACTGAAACATTCAATAAAACCTGGTCTTGATAAATATTTTAGAGGATAACGCATGTTAGGTCTGGGTTAGGTCTAGGATTTGCCCACATCAGGCTCATAGCTTCGCATATTTCTCATACTTGATGGCTAGACCCAGGGCTTTTTCTGGAAAGGATCAGGTAGTAATGTGGTACCACACTGAAGCAGTCGATTAAACCTGGTTTCGATCAATATTTTTGAGGATAACGCATGTTAGGTCTAGGTTAGGCCCGGGATTTGCCCTCATCAGGGTCATATTTCCGCGTTCTTCACATACTTGTTGAACAGATCCTGGGTATTTTTCTGGTTTGGATCACGCAGTAATGTGGTACCACACTGAAACACTCGGTTAAACCTGGTTTCGATCAATATTTTAGAGAATAACTCATGTTAGGTCTAGGTTAGGTCTGGGATTTTCCTTCATCAGACTCATACTTTCGCATTCTTCACATACTTGTTGAACGGATCCTCGGTTTTTTCTGGTTTGGATCACGTAGTAATGTGGTATCACACTGAAACAGTCCATTAAACCTGGTTTCGATCAATATTTTAGAGGATAACGCATGTTAGGTCTAGGTTAGGCCTGGGATTTTCCCACATCCGACACATACTTTCGCATTCTTCACATACTTGTTGAACGGATCCTGGGTTTTTTCTGGTTTGAATCACGTAGTAATGTGGTAGCACACTGAAACAGTCCATTAAACCTGGTTTCGATCAATATTTTAGAGAATAACTCATGTTAGGTCTAGGTTAGGTCTGGGATTTTCCTTCATCAGACTCATACTTTCGCATTCTTCACATACTTGTTGAACGGATCCTGGGTTTTTTCTGGTTTGGATCACGTAGTAATGAGGTATCACACTGAAACAGTCCATTAAACCTGGTTTCGATCAATATTTTAGAGAATAGCGCATGTTAGGTCTTGGTTAGGTCTGGGATTTGCTCTCATCAGGCTCGTACTTTCGCAAATTTCTCATACTTGATGGCCTGATTCTGTGCTTTTTCTGGTTTTTGATCCCGTAGTAATGTGGTACCACACTGAAACAGTCCATTAAACCTGGTTTCGATCAATATATTAGAAGATAACGCATGTTATGTCTAGGTTAGGCCTGTGATTTGCCCTCATCAGACACATACTTTCGCATTCTTCACATACTTGTTGAACGGATCCTGGGTTTTTTCTGGTTTGGATCACGTAGTAGTGTGGTACCACAGTGAAACAGTCGATTAAACCTGGTTTCGATCAGTATTTTAGAGAATAACGCATGTTAGGTCTTGGTTAGGTCTGGGATTTGCTCTCATCAGGCTCGTACTTTCGCATATTTCTCATAGTTGATGGCCAGATTCTGGGCTTTTTCTGGTTTGGATCACGTAGTAATGTGGTACCACACTGAAACAGTCCATTAAACCTGGTTTCGATCAATATTTTTGAGGATAACGCATGTTATGTCTAGGTTAGGCCTGTGATTTGACCTCATCAGACACATACTTTCGCATTCTTCACATACTTGTTGAACGGATCCTGGGTTTTTTCTGGTTTGGATCTCGTAGTAATGTGGTAGCACACTGAAACAGTCCATTAAACCTGGTTTCGATCAATATTTTAGAGGATAACGCATGTTATGTCTAGGTTAGGCCTGGGATTTGCGCTCATCAGACACATGCTTTCGCATTCTCCACATACTTGTTGAACAGATCCTGGGTTTTTTCAGGTTTGGACACATAGTAATGTGGTACCGCACTGAAACATTCAATTAAACCTGGTCTTGATAAATATTTTAGAGGATAACGCATGTTAGGTCTGGGTTAGGTCTAGGATTTGCCCTCATCAGGCTCATACTTTCGCATTCTTCACATACTTGTTGAACGGATCCTGGGATTTTTCTGGTTTGGATCACGTAGTAGTGTGGTACCACAGTGAAACAGTCGATTAAACCTGGTTTCGATAAATATTTTTGAGGGTACGCATGTTAGGTCTAGGTTAGGCCTGGGATTTGCCCTCATCAGGGTCATATTTCTGCGTTCTTCACATACTTGTTGAACAGATCCTGGGTATTTTTCTGGTTTGGATCACGTAGTAATGTGGCACCACACAGAAATAGTCGATTAAACCTGGTTTCGATCTATATCTTAGAGGATAACTCATGTTAGGTCTAGGATAGGTCTGGGATTTGCCCTCATCACGCTCATAGTTTCGCGTTTTTCACATACTTGTTGAACAGATCCTGGGTTTTTTCTGGTTTCGATCATGTAGTAATGTGGTACCACACTGGAACAGTCCATTAAACCAGGTTTCGATCAGTATTTTAGAGAATAACGCATGTTAGGTCTTGGTTAGGTCTGGGATTTGCTCTCATCAGGCTCGTACTTTCGCATATTTCTCATAGTTGATGGCCAGACACTGGGCTTTTTCTGGTTTGGATCACGTAGTAATGTGGTACCACACTGAAACAGTCCATTAAACCTGGTTTCGATCAATATTTTTGAGGATAACGCATGTTATGTCTAGGTCAGGCCTGTGATTTGCCCTCATCAGACACATACTTGTTGAACGGATCCTGGGTATTTTTCTCGTTTGGATCACGTAGTGATGTGGTGCCACACTGAAACAGTCCATTAAACCTGGTTTCGATCAATATTTTAGAGGATAACGCATGTTATGTCTAGGTTAGGCCTGTGATTTGCCCTCATCAGACACATACTTTCGCATTCTCCACATACTTGTTGAACAGATCCTGGGTTTTTTCAGCTTTGGATCACGTAGTAATGTGGTACCACACTGAAACATTCAATAAAACCTGGTCTTGATAAATATTTTAGAGGATAACGCATGTTAGGTCTGGGTTAGGTCTAGGATTTGCCCACATCAGGCTCATACCTTCGCATATTTCTCATACTTGATGGCTAGACCCAGGGCTTTTTCTGGAAAGGATCAGGTAGTAATGTGGTACCACACTGAAGCAGTCGATTAAACCTGGTTTCGATCAATATTTTTGAGGATAACGCATGTTAGGTCTAGGTTAGGCCCGGGATTTGCCCTCATCAGTGTCATATTTCCGCGTTCTTCACATACTTGTTGAACAGATCCTGGGTATTTTTCTGGTTTGGATCACGCAGTAATGTGGTACCACACTGAAACAGTCGGTTAAACCTGGTTTCGATCAATATTTTAGAGAATAACTCATGTTAGGTCTAGGTTAGGCCTGGGATTTTCCCTCATCCGACACATACTTTCGCATTCTTCACATACTTGTTGAACGGATCCTGGGTTTTTTCTGGTTTGAATCACGTAGTAATGTGGTAGCACACTGAAACAGTCCATTAAACCTGGTTTCGA
Source organism: Colletes latitarsis (assembly GCF_051014445.1). Lineage (NCBI taxonomy): Eukaryota > Metazoa > Arthropoda > Insecta > Hymenoptera > Colletidae > Colletes > Colletes latitarsis. The sequence goes on from NC_135142.1 coordinate 1,852,455, forward strand.
TCAATATTTTAGAGAATAACTCATGTTAGGTCTAGGTTAGGTCTGGGATTTTCCTTCATCAGACTCATACTTTCGCATTCTTCACATACTTGTTGAACGGATCCTGGGTTTTTTCTGGTTTGGATCACGTAGTAATGAGGTATCACACTGAAACAGTCCATTAAACCTGGTTTCGATCAATATTTTAGAGAATAACGCATGTTAGGTCTTGGTTAGGTCTGGGATTTGCTCTCATCAGGCTCGTACTTTCGCATATTTCTCATAGTTGATGGCCAGATTCTGGGCTTTTTCTGGTTTGGATCACGTAGTAATGTGGTACCACACTGAAATGGTCGATTAAACCTGGTTCCTATCAATATTTTTGAGGATAACGCATGTTAGATCTAGGTTAGGCCTGGGATTTGCCCTCATCAGACACATACTTTCGCATTCGTCACATACTTGTTGAACGGATCCTGGGTTTTTTGTGGTTTGGATCACGTAGTAATGCGGTACCACACTGAAACATTCAATTAAACCTGGTCTTGATAAATGTTTTAGAGGATAACGCATGTTGGGTCTGGGACAGGTCTGGGATTTGCTCTCATCAGGCTCGTACTTTCGCAAATTTCTCATACTTGATGGCCTGATTCTGTGCTTTTTCTGGTTTTTGATCCCGTAGTAATGTGGTACCACACTGAAACAGTCCATTAAACCTGGTTTCGATCAATATATTAGAGGATAACGCATGTTATGTCTAGGTTAGGCCTGTGATTTGCCCTCATCAGACACATACTTTCGCATTCTTCACATACTTGTTGAACGGATCCTGGGTTTTTTCTGGTTTGGATCACGTAGTAGTGTGGTGCCACAGTGAAACAGTCGATTAAACCTGGTTTCGATAAATATTTTTGACGGTAACGCATGTTAGGTCTAGGTTAGGCCTGGGATTTGCCCTCATCAGGGTCATATTTCCGCATTCTTCACATACTTGTTGAACAGATCCTGGGTATTTTTCTGGTTTGGATCACGTAGTAATGTGGCACCACACAGAAATAGTCGATTAAACCTGGTTTCGATCAATATCTTAGAGGATAACTCATGTTAGGTCTAGGATAGGTCTGGGATTTGCCCCCATCACGCTCATAGTTTCGCGTTTTTCACATACTTGTTGAACAGATCCTGGGTTTTTTCTGGTTTCTATCATGTAGTAATGTGGTACCATACTGGAACAATCCATTAAACCTGGTTACGATCAGTATTTTAGAGAATAACGCATGTTAGGTCTTGGTTAGGTCTGGGATTTGCTCTCATCAGGCTCGTACTTTCGCATATTTCTCATAGTTGATGGCCAGATTCTGGGCTTTTTCTGGTTTGGATCACGTAGTAATGTGGTACCACACTGAAACAGTCCATTAAACCTGGTTTCGATCAATATTTTTGAGGATAACGCATGTTATGTCTAGGTTAGGCCTGTGATTTGCCCTCATCAGACACATACTTTCGCATTCTTCACATACTTGTTGAACGGATCCTGGGTTTTTTCTGGTTTGGATCACGTAGTAATGAGGTATCACACTGAAACAGTCCATTAAACCTGGTTTCGATCAATATTTTAGAGAATAACGCATGTTAGGTCTTGGTTAGGTCTGGGATTTGCTCTCATCAGGCTCGTACTTTCGCATATTTCTCATAGTTGATGGCCAGATTCTGGGCTTTTTCTGGTTTGGATCACGTAGTAATGTGGTACCACACTGAAACAGTCCATTAAACCTGGTTTCGATCAATATTTTTGAGGATAACGCATGTTATGTCTAGGTTAGGCCTGTGATTTGACCTCATCAGACACATACTTTCGCATTCTTCACATACTTGTTGAACGGATCCTGGGTTTTTTCTGGTTTGGATCTCGTAGTAATGTGGTAGCACACTGAAACAGTCCATTAAACCTGGTTTCGATCAATATTTTAGAGGATAACGCATGTTATGTCTAGGTTAGGCCTGGGATTTGCGCTCATCAGACACATGCTTTCGCATTCTCCACATACTTGTTGAACAGATCCTGGGTTTTTTCAGGTTTGGACACATAGTAATGTGGTACCGCACTGAAACATTCAATTAAACCTGGTCTTGATAAATATTTTAGAGGATAACGCATGTTAGGTCTGGGTTAGGTCTAGGATTTGCCCTCATCTGGCTCATACTTTCGCATTCTTCACATACTTGTTGAACGGATCCTGGGATTTTTCTGGTTTGGATCACGTAGTAGTGTGGTACCACAGTGAAACAGTCGATTAAACCTGGTTTCGATAAATATTTTTGAGGGTACGCATGTTAGGTCTAGGTTAGGCCTGGGATTTGCCCTCATCAGGGTCATATTTCTGCGTTCTTCACATACTTGTTGAACAGATCCTGGGTATTTTTCTGGTTTGGATCACGTAGTAATGTGGCACCACACAGAAATAGTCGATTAAACCTGGTTTCGATCTATATCTTAGAGGATAACTCATGTTAGGTCTAGGATAGGTCTGGGATTTGCCCCCATCACGCTCATAGTTTCGCGTTTTTCACATACTTGTTGAACAGATCCTGGGTTTTTTCTGGTTTCTATCATGTAGTAATGTGGTACCACACTGGAACAATCCATTAAACCTGGTTTCGATCAGTATTTTAGAGAATAACGCATGTTAGGTCTTGGTTAGGTCTGGGATTTGCTCTCATCAGGCTCGTACTTTCGCATATTTCTCATAGTTGATGGCCAGATTCTGGGCTTTTTCTGGTTTGGATCACGTAGTAATGTGGTACCACACTGAAACAGTCCATTAAACCTGGTTTCGATCAATATTTTTGAGGATAACGCATGTTATGTCTAGGTCAGGCCTGTGATTTGCCCTCATCAGACACATACTTGTTGAACGGATCCTGGGTATTTTTCTCGTTTGGATCACGTAGTGATGTGGTGCCACACTGAAACAGTCCATTAAACCTGGTTTCGATCAATATTTTAGAGGATAACGCATGTTATGTCTAGGTTAGGCCTGTGATTTGCCCTCATCAGACACATACTTTCGCATTCTCCACATACTTGTTGAACAGATCCTGGGTTTTTTCAGGTTTGGATCACGTAGTAATGTGGTACCACACTGAAACATTCAATAAAACCTGGTCTTGATAAATATTTTAGAGGATAACGCATGTTAGGTCTGGGTTAGGTCTAGGATTTGCCCACATCAGGCTCATACCTTCGCATATTTCTCATACTTGATGGCTAGACCCAGGGCTTTTTCTGGAAAGGATCAGGTAGTAATGTGGTACCACACTGAAGCAGTCGATTAAACCTGGTTTCGATCAATATTTTTGAGGATAACGCATGTTAGGTCTAGGTTAGGCCCGGGATTTGCCCTCATCAGGGTCATATTTCCGCGTTCTTCACATACTTGTTGAACAGATCCTGGGTATTTTTCTGGTTTGGATCACGCAGTAATGTGGTACCACACTGAAACAGTCGGTTAAACCTGGTTTCGATCAATATTTTAGAGAATAACTCATGTTAGGTCTAGGTTAGGTCTGGGATTTTCCTTCATCAGACTCATACTTTCGCATTCTTCACATACTTGTTGAACGGATCCTGGGTTTTTTCTGGTTTGGATCACGTAGTAATGTGGTATCACACTGAAACAGTCCATTAAACCTGGTTTCGATCAATATTTTAGAGGATAACGCATGTTAGGTCTAGGTTAGGCCTGGGATTTTCCCTCATCCGACACATACTTTCGCATTCTTCACATACTTGTTGAACGGATCCTGGGTTTTTTCTGGTTTGAATCTCGTAGTAATGTGGTAGCACACTGAAACAGTCCATTAAACCTGGTTTCGATCAATATTTTAGAGAATAACTCATGTTAGGTCTAGGTTAGGTCTGGGATTTTCCTTCATCAGACTCATACTTTCGCATTCTTCACATACTTGTTGAACGGATCCTGGGTTTTTTCTGGTTTGGATCACGTAGTAATGAGGTATCACACTGAAACAGTCCATTAAACCTGGTTTCGATCAATATTTTAGAGAATAACGCATGTTAGGTCTTGGTTAGGTCTGGGATTTGCTCTCATCAGGCTCGTACTTTCGCATATTTCTCATAGTTGATGGCCAGATTCTGGGCTTTTTCTGGTTTGGATCACGTAGTAATGTGGTACCACACTGAAATGGTCGATTAAACCTGGTTCCTATCAATATTTTTGAGGATAACGCATGTTAGATCTAGGTTAGGCCTGGGATTTGCCCTCATCAGACACATACTTTCGCATTCGTCACATACTTGTTGAACGGATCCTGGGTTTTTTGTGGTTTGGATCACGTAGTAATGCGGTACCACACTGAAACATTCAATTAAACCTGGTCTTGATAAATGTTTTAGAGGATAACGCATGTTGGGTCTGGGACAGGTCTGGGATTTGCTCTCATCAGGCTCGTACTTTCGCAAATTTCTCATACTTGATGGCCTGATTCTGTGCTTTTTCTGGTTTTTGATCCCGTAGTAATGTGGTACCACACTGAAACAGTCCATTAAACCTGGTTTCGATCAATATATTAGAGGATAACGCATGTTATGTCTAGGTTAGGCCTGTGATTTGCCCTCATCAGACACATACTTTCGCATTCTTCACATACTTGTTGAACGGATCCTGGGTTTTTTCTGGTTTGGATCACGTAGTAGTGTGGTACCACAGTGAAACAGTCGATTAAACCTGGTTTCGATAAATATTTTTGAGGGTAACGCATGTTAGGTCTAGGTTAGGCCTGGGATTTGCCCTCATCAGGGTCATATTTCCGCGTTCTTCACATACTTGTTGAACAGATCCTGGGTATTTTTCTGGTTTGGATCACGTAGTAATGTGGCACCACACAGAAATAGTCGATTAAACCTGGTTTCGATCAATATCTTAGAGGATAACTCATGTTAGGTCTAGGATAGGTCTGGGATTTGCCCCCATCACGCTCATAGTTTCGCGTTTTTCACATACTTGTTGAACAGATCCTGGGTTTTTTCTGGTTTCTATCATGTAGTAATGTGGTACCACACTGGAACAATCCATTAAACCTGGTTTCGATCAGTATTTTAGAGAATAACGCATGTTAGGTCTTGGTTAGGTCTGGGATTTGCTCTCATCAGGCTCGTACTTTCGCATATTTCTCATAGTTGATGGCCAGATTCTGGGCTTTTTCTGGTTTGGATCACGTAGTAATGTGGTACCACACTGAAACAGTCCATTAAACCTGGTTTCGATCAATATTTTTGAGGATAACGCATGTTATGTCTAGGTTAGGCCTGTGATTTGCCCTCATCAGACACATACTTTCGCATTCTTCACATACTTGTTGAACGGATCCTGGGTTTTTTCTGGTTTGGATCTCGTAGTAATGTGGTAGCACACTGATACAGTCCATTAAACCTGGTTTCGATCGATATTTTAGAGGATAACGCATGTTCTGTCTAGGTTAGGCCTGGGATTTGCCCTCATCAGACACATACTTTCGCATTCTTCACATACTTGTTGAACGGATCCTGGGTTTTTTCTGGTTTGGATCACGTAGTAATCTGGTACCACACTGAAACTGTCGATTAAACCTGCTTTCGATCAATATATTTGAGAATTACTCATGTTAGGTCTAGGTTAGGTCTGGGATTTGCTCTCATCAGGCTCGTACTTTCGCAAATTTCTCATACTAGATGGCCTGATTCTGTGCTTTTTCTGGTTTGGATCCCGTAGTAATGTGGTACCACACTGAAACAGTCCATTAAACCTGGTTTCGATTAATATTTTTGAGGATAACGCATGTTATGTCTAGGGTAGGCCTGTGATTTGCCCTCATCAGACACATACTTTCGCATTCTTCACATACTTGTTGAACGGATCCTGGGTATTTTTCTCGTTTGGATCACGTACTGATGTGGTGCCACACTGAAACAGTCCATTAAACCTGGTTTCGATCAATATTTTAGAGGGTAACGCATGTTATGTCTAGGTTAGGCCTGTGATTTGCCCTCATCAGACACATACTTTCGCATTCTCCACATACTTGTTGAACAGATCCTGGGTTTTTTCAGGCTTGGATCACGTAGTAATGTGGTACCACACTGAAACATTCAATTAAACCAGGTCTTGATAAATATTTTAGAGGATAACGCATGTTAGGTCTGGGTTAGGTCTAGGATTTGCCCACATCAGGCTCATACCTTCGCATATTTCTCATACTTGATGGCTAGACCCAGGGCTTTTTCTGGAAAGGATCAGGTAGTAATGTGGTACCACACTGAAGCAGTCGATTAAACATGGTTTCGATCAATATTCTTGAGGATAACGCATGTTAGGTCTAGGTTAGGCCCGGGATTTGCCCTCATCAGGGTCATATTTCCGCGTTCTTCACATACTTGTTGAACGGATCCTGGGTTTTTTCTGGTTTGGATCACGTAGTAATGTGGTATCACACTGAAACAGTCCATTAAACCTGGTTTCGATCAATATTTTAGAGGGTAACGCATGTTATGTCTAGGTTAGGCCTGTGATTTGCCCTCATCAGACTCATACTTTCGCATTCTTCACATACTTGTTGAACGGATCCTGGGTTTTTTCTGGTTTGGATCACGTAGTAATGAGGTATCACACTGAAACAGTCCATTTAACCTGGTTTCGATCAATATTTTAGAGAATAACGCATGTTAGGTCTTGGTTAGGTCTGGGATTTGCTCTCTACAGGCTCGTACTTTAGCATATTTCTCATAGTTGATGGCCAGATTCTGGGCTTTTTCTGGTTTGGATCACGTAGTAATGTGGTACCACACTGAAATAGTCGATTAAACCTGGTTCCTATCAATATTTTTGAGGATAACGCATGTTAGATCTAGGTTAGGCCTGGGATTTGCCCTCATCAGACACATACTTTCGCATTCGTCACATACTTGTTGCACGGATCCTGGGTTTTTTGTGGTTTGGATCACGTAGTAATGCGGTACCACACTGAAACATTCAATTAAACCTGGTCTTGATAAATGTTTTAGAGGATAACGCATGTTGGGTCTGGGACAGGTCTGGGATTTGCTCTCATCAGGCTCGTACTTTCGCAAATTTCACATACTTGATGGCCTGATTCTGTGCTTTTTCTGGTTTGGATCCCGTAGTAATGTGGTGCCACACTGAAACAGTCCATTAAACCTGGTTTCGATCAATATATTAGAGGATAACGCATGTTATGTCTAGGTTAGGCCTGTGATTTGCCCTCATCAGACACATACTTTCGCATTCTTCACATACTTGTTGAACGTTCCCTGGGTTTTTTCTGGTTTGGATCACGTAGTAATGTGGCAGCACACTGAAACAGTCCATTAAACCTGGTTTCGATCAATATTTTAGAGGATAACGCATGTTCTGTCTAGGTTAGGCCTGGGATCTACCCTCGTCAGACACATACTTTCGCATTCTTCACATACTTGTTGAACGGACCCTGGGTATTTTTCTGGTTTGGATCACGTAGTAATGTGGCACCACACAGAAATAGTCGATTAAACCTGGTTTCGATCAATATCTTAGAGGATAACTCATGTTAGGTCTAGGATAGGTCTGGGATTTGCCCTTATCACGCTCATAGTTTCGCGTTTTTCACATACTTGTTGAACAGATCCTGGGTTTTTTCTGGTTTCGATCATGTAGTAATGTGGTACCACACTGGAACAGTCCATTAAACCTGGTTTCGATCAGTATTTTAGAGAATAACGCATGTTAGGTCTTGGTTAGGTCTGGGATTTGCTCTCATCAGGCTCGTACTTTCGCATATTTCTCATAGTTGATGGCCAGATTCTGGGCTTTTTCTGGTTTGGACCACGTAGTAATGTGGTACCACACTGAAACAGTCCATTAAACCTGGTTTCGATCAATATTTTAGAGGATAACGCATGTTATGTCTAGGTTAGGCCTGGGATTTGCCCTCATCAGACACATGATTTCGCATTCTCCACATACTTGTTGAACAGATCCTGGGTTTTTTCAGGTTTGGACACATAGTAATGTGGTACCGCACTGAAACATTCAATTAAACCTGGTCTTGATAAATATTTTAGAGGATAACGCATGTTAGGTCTGGGTTAGGTCTAGGATTTGCCCTCATCAGGCTCATACTTTCGCATTCTTCACATACTTGTTGAACGGATCCTGGGTTTTTTCAGGTTTGGATCACGTAGTAATGTGGTACCACACTGAAACATTCAATTAAACCTGGTCTTGATAAATATTTTAGAGGATAACGCATGTTAGGTCTGGGTTAGGTCTAGGATTTGCCCTCATCAGGCTCATACTTTCGCATATTTCTCATACTTGATGGCTAGACCCACGGCTTTTTCTGAATTGGATCACGTAGTAATGTGGTAGCACACTGAAACAGTCCATTAAACCTGGTTTCGATCAATATTTTAGAGAATAACTCATGTTAGGTCTAGGTTAGGTCTGGGATTTTCCTTCATCAGACTCATACTTTCGCATTCTTCACATACTTGTTGAACGGATCCTGGGTTTTTTCTGGTTTGGATCACGTAGAAATGTGGTAGCACACTGAAACAGTCCATTAAACCTGGTTTCGATCAATATTTTAGAGGATAACGCATGTTCTGTCTAGGTTAGGCCTGGGATTTGTCCTCATCAGACATATACTTTCGCATTCTTCACATACTTGTTGAACGGATCGTGGGTTTTTTCTGGTTTCGATCATGTAGTAATGTGGTACCACACTGGAACAGTCCATTAAACCTGGTTTCGATCAGTATTTTAGAGAATAACGCATGTTAGGTCTTGGTTAGGTCTGGGATTTGCTCTCATCAGGCTCGTACTTTCGCATATTTCTCATAGTTGATGGCCAGATTCTGGGCTTTTTCTGGTTTGGATCACGTAGTAATGTGGTACCACACTGAAACAGTCCATTAAACCTGGTTTCGATCAATATTTTTGAGGATAACGCATGTTATGTCTAGGTTAGGCCTTTGATTTGCCCTCATCAGGGTCACATTTCCGCCTTCTTCACATACTTGTTGAACAGATCCTGGGTATTTTTCTGGCTTGGATCAGGCAGTAATGTGGTAACACACTGAAACAGTCGGTTAAACCAGGTTTCGATCAATATCTTAGATGATAGCGCTAGTTATGTCTGGGATAGGTCTGGGATTTGCCTCGTCAGGCTCATACTTTCGCATTCTTCACATACTTCTTGTACAGATCCTGGGTTTTTTTCTGGTTTGGATCACGTAGTAATGTGGTGCCACACCGAAACAGTCGATTAAACATGGTCTTGATAAATATTCTTGCGGGTAACGCATGTTAGGTCTAGGTTAGGACTGGGATTTTCCCTCATCCGACACATACTTTCGCATTCTTCACATACTTGTTGAACGGATCCTGGGTTTTTTCTGGTTTGAATCACGTAGTAATGTGGTCGCACACTGAAACAGTCCATTAAACCTGGTTTCGATCAATATTTTAGAGAATAACTCATGTTAGGTCTAGGTTAGGTCTGGGATTTTCCTTCATCAGACTCATACTTTCGCATTCTTCACATACTTGTTGAACGGATCCTGGGTTTTTTCTGGTTTGGATCACGTAGTAATGTGGTATCTCACTGAAACAGTCCATTAAACCTGGTTTCGATCAATATTTTAGAGAATAACGCATGTTAGGTCTAGGTTAGGCCTGGGATTTTCCCTCATCAGACACATGCTTTCGCATTCTTCACATACTTGTTGAACGGATCCTGGGTATTTTTCTGGTTTGGATCACGTAGTGATGTGGTACCACACTGAAACATTCAATTAAACCTGGTCTTGATAAATATTTTTGAGGGTAACGCATGTTAGGTCTAGGTTAGGCCTGGGATTTTCCCTCATCAGACACATACTTTCGCATTCGTCACATACTTGTTGAACGGATCCTGGGTTTTTTCTGGTTTGGATCACGTAGTAATGACGTACCTCACTGTAACAGTCCATTAAACCCGGTTTCGATCAATATTTTAGAGAATAACGCATGATAGGTCTTGGTTAGGTCTGGGATTTGCTCTCATCAGGCTCGTACTTTCGCATATATCTCATACTTGATGGCCAGATTCTGGACTTTTTCTAGTTTGGATCCTGTAGTAATGTGGTACCACACTGAAACAGTCCATTTAACCTGGTTTCGATCAATATTTTAGAGGATAACGCATGTTATGTCTAGGTTAGGCCTGGGATTTGCCCTCATCAGACACATACTTTCGCATATTTCTCATACTTCATGGCTAGATCCTGGGCTATTTCTGGATTGGATCACGAAGAAATGTGGTAGCACACTGAAACAGTCCATTAAACCTGGTTTCGATCAATATTTTAGAGGATAACGCATGTTCTGTCTAGGTTAGGCCTGGGATTTGTCCTCATCAGACACATACTTTCGCATTCTTCACATACTTGTTGAACGGATCGTGGGTTTTTTCTGGTTTGGATCACGTAGTAATGTGATAGCACTCTGAAACAGTCCATTAAACCTGGTTTCGATCAATATTTTAGAGGATAACGCATGTTAGGTCTAGGTTAGGCCTGGGATTTTCCCTCATCAGACACATACTTTCGCATTCTTCACATACTTGTTGAACGGATCCTGGGTATTTTTCTGGTTTGGATCACTTAGTGATGTGGTACCACACTGAAACAGTCCATTAAACCTGGTTTCGATCAATATTTTTGAGGATAACGCATGTTAGGTCTGGGTTAGGTCTAGGATTTGCCCTCATCAGGCTCATACTTTCGCATGTTACTCATACTTGATCGCTAGATCCAGGGCTTTTTCTGGATTGGATCACGTAGTAATGTGGTACCACACTGAAACAGTCAATTAAACCTGGTTTCCATCAATATTTTAGAGGACAACGCAAGTTAGGTCTGGGATAGGTCTGGGATTTGCCATCATCAGGGTCATATTTTCGTGTTCTTCACATACTTGTTGAACGGATCCTGGGTTTTTTGTGGTTTGGATCACGTAGTAATGTGGTACCACCCTGAAACATTCAATTAAACCTGGTCTTGATAAATATTTTGAGGATAACGCATGTTAGGTCTGGGATGGGTCTGGGATTTGCCCTCATCAGGCTCATAGTTTCGCGTTTTTCACATACCTGTTGAACAGATCCTGGGTTTTTTCTGGTTTGGATCACGTAGTAATGTGGTACCCCACTCAAACAGTCCATTAAACCCGGTTTCGATCAATATTTTAGAGAATAACGCATGATAGGTCTTGGTTAGGTCTGGGATTTGCTCTCATCAGGTTCGAACTTTCGCATATTTCTCATACTTGATGGCCAGATTCTGGACTTTTTCTAGTTTGGATCCCGTAGTAATGTGGTACCACACTGAAACATTCAATTAAACCTGGTCTTGATAAATATTTTTGAGGGTAACGCATGTTAGGTCTAGGTTAGGCCTGGGATTTTCCCTCATCAGACACATACTTTCGCATTCGTCACATACTTGTTGAACGGATCCTGGGTTTTTTCTGGTTTGGATCACGTAGTAATGACGTACCTCACTGTAACAGTCCATTAAACCCGGTTTCGATCAATATTTTAGAGAATAACGCATGATAGGTCTTGGTTAGGTCTGGGATTTGCTCTCATCAGGCTCGTACTTTCGCATATATCTCATACTTGATGGCCAGATTCTGGACTTTTTCTAGTTTGGATCCTGTAGTAATGTGGTACCACACTGAAACAGTCCATTTAACCTGGTTTCGATCAATATTTTAGAGGATAACGCATGTTATGTCTAGGTTAGGCCTGGGATTTGCCCTCATCAGACACATACTTTCGCATATTTCTCATACTTCATGGCTAGATCCTGGGCTATTTCTGGATTGGATCACGTAGAAATGTGGTACCACACTGAAACATTCAATTAAACCTGGTCTTGATAAATATTTTAGAGGATAACGCATGTTAGGTCTGGGTTAGGTCTAGGATTTGCCCTCATCAGGCTCATACTTTCGCATATTTCTTATACTTGATGGCTAGATCCAGGGCTTTTTCTGGATTGGATCACGTAGTAATGTGGTACCACACTGAAACTTTCGATTAAACCTGCTTTCGATCAATATTTTTGAGAATAACTCATGTTAGGTCTAGGTTAGGTCTGGGATTTGCTCTTATCAGGCTCGTACTTTCGCAAATTTCTCATACTTGATGGCCAGATTCTGTGCTTTTACTGGTTTGGATCACGTAGTAATGTGGTACCACACTGAAACAGTCGATTAAACCTGGTTTCGATCAATATCTTAGATGATAACGCTAGTTAGGTCTGGTATAGGTCTGGGATTTGCCATCATCAGGGTCATATTTTCGCGTTCTTCACATACTTGTTGAACAGATCCTGGGTATTTTTCTGGTTTGGATCAGGTAGTAATGTGGTACCACAGTGAAACAGTCGATTAAACCTGGTTTCGATCAGTATTTTAGAGAATAACGCATGTTAGGTCTCGGTTAGGTCTGGGATTTGCTCTCATCAGGCTCGTACTTCCGCATATTTCTCATAGTTGATGGCCAGATTCTGGGCTTTTTCTGGTTTGGATCACGTAGTGATGTGGTACCACACTGAAACAGTCCATTAAACCTGGTTTCGATCAATATTTTTGAGGATAACGTATGTTATGTCTAGGTTAGGCCTGTGATTTGCCCTCATCAGACACATACTTTCGCATTCTTCACATACTTGCTGAACGGATCCTGGGTTTTTTCTGGTTTGGATCACGTAGTAATGTGGTAGCACACTGAAACAGTCCATTAAACCTGGTTTCGATCAATATTTTAGAGGATAACGCATGTTATGTCTAGGTTAGGCCTGGGATTTGCCCTCATCAGACACATACTTCCGCATTCTCCACATACTTGTTGAACAGATCCTGGGTTTTTTCAGGTTTGGTCACATAGTAATGTGGTACCGCACTGAAACATTCAATTAAACCTGGTCTTGATAAATATTTTAGAGGATAACGCATGTTAGGTCTGGGTTAGGCCTGTGATTTGCCCTCATCAGATACATACTTTCGAATTCTTCACATACTTGTTGAACGGATCCTGGGTTTTTTCTGGTTTGGATCACGTAGTAATGTGGTAGCACACTGAAACAGTCCATTAAACCTGGTTTCGATCAATATTTTAGAGGATAACGCATGTTCTGTCTAGGTAGGCCTGGGATTTGCCCTCATCAGACACATACTTTCGCATTCTTCACATACTTGTTGGACGGATCCTGGGTTTTTTCTGGTTTCGATCACGTAGTAATGTGGTACCACACTGAAACTGTCGATTAAACCTGCTTTCGATCAATATATTTGAGAATTACTCATGTTAGGTCTAGGGTAGGTCTGGGATTTGCTCTCATCAGGCTCGTACTTTCGCAAATTTCTCATACTTGATGGCCTGATTCTGTGCTTTTTCTGGTTTGGATCCCGTAGTAATGTGGTACCACACTGAAACAGTCCATTAAACCTGGTTTCGATCAATATTTTTGAGGATAACTCATGTTAGGTCTAGGTTAGGCCCGGGATTTGCCCCCATCAGGGTCATATTTCCGCATTCTTCACATACTTGTTGAACGGATCCTGGGTTTTTTCTGGTTTGGATCACGTAGTAATGTGGTAGCACACTGAAACAGTCCATTAAACCTGGATTCGATCAATATTTTAGAGAATAACTCATGTTAGGTCTAGGTTAGGTCTGGGATTTTCCTTCATCAGACTCATACTTTCGCATTCTTCACATACTTGTTGAACGGATCCTGGGTTTTTTCTGGTTTGGATCACGTAGTAATGTGGTATCACACTGAAACAGTCCATTAAACCTGGTTTCGATCAATATTTTAGAGAATTACTCATGTTAGGTCTAGGTTAGGTCTGGGATTTGCTCTCATCAGGCTCGTACTTTCGCAAATTTCTCATACTTGATGGCCTGATTCTGTGCTTTTTCTGGTTTGGATCCCGTAGTAATGTGGTACCACACTGAAACAGTCCATTAAACCTGGTTTCGATCAATATTTTTGAGGATAACTCATGTTAGGTCTAGGTTAGGCCCGGGATTTGCCCCCATCAGGGTCATATTTCCGCATTCTTCACATACTTGTTGAACGGATCCTGGGTATTTTTCTGGTTTGGATCACGTAGTGATGTGGTACCACACTGAAACAGTCCATTAAACCTGGTTTCGATCAATATTTTTGAGGATAACGCATGTTAGATCTAGGTTAGGCCTGGGATTTGCCCTCATCAGACACATACCTTCGCATTCGTCACATACTTGTTGAACGGATCCTGGGTTTTTTGTGGTTTGGATCACGTAGTAATGCGGTACCACACTGAAACATTCAATTAAACCTGGTCTTGATAAATGTTTTAGAGGATAACGCATGTTGGGTCTGGGATAGGTCTGGGATTTGCCCTCATCAGGCTCATAGTTTCGCGTTTTTCACATACTTGTTGAACAGATCCTGGGTTTTTTCTGTTTTGGATCACGTAGTAATGTGGTACCACACTGAAACAGTCGATTAAACCTGGTTTCGATCAATATTTTAGAGGATAACGCATGTTCTGTCTAGGTTAGGCCTGGGATTTGCCCTCATCAGACACATACTTACGCATTTTCCACATACATGTTGAACAGATCCTGGGTTTCTTGTGGTTTGGATCACGTAGTAATGTGGTACCACACTGAAACATTCAATTAATCCTGGTCTTGATAAATATGTTAGAGGATAACGCATGTTAGGTCTGGGTTAGGTCTAGGATTTGCCCTCATCAGGCTCATACTTTCGCATGTTACTCATACTTGATCGCTAGATCCAGGGCTTTTTCTGGATTGGATCACGTAGTAATGTGGTACCACACTGAAACAGTCAATTAAACCTGGTTTCCATCAATATTTTAGAGGACAACGCAAGTTAGGTCTGGGATAGGTCTGGGATTTGCCATCATCAGGGTCATATTTTCGTGTTCTTCACATACTTGTTGAACGGATCCTGGGTTTTTTGTGGTTTGGATCACGTAGTAATGTGGTACCACACTGAAACATTCAATTAAACCTGGTCTTGATAAATATATTGAGGATAACGCATGTTAGGTCTGGGATGGGTCTGGGATTTGCCCTCATCAGGCTCATAGTTTCGCGTTTTTCACATACCTGTTGAACAGATCCTGGGTTTTTTCTGGTTTGGATCACGTAGTAATGTGGTACCCCACTCAAACAGTCCATTAAACCCGGTTTCGATCAATATTTTAGAGAATAACGCATGATAGGTCTTGGTTAGGTCTGGGATTTGCTCTCATCAGGCTCGTACTTTCGCATATTTCTCATACTTGATGGCCAGATTCTGGACTTTTTCTAGTTTGGATCCTGTAGTAATGTGGTACCACACTGAAACATTCAATTAAACCTGGTCTTGATAAATATTTTTGAGGGTAACGCATGTTAGGTCTAGGTTAGGCCTGGGATTTTCCCTCATCAGACACATACTTTCGCATTCGTCACATACTTGTTGAACGGATCCTGGGTTTTTTTCTGGTTTGGATCACGTAGTAATGACGTACCTCACTGTAACAGTCCATTAAACCCGGTTTCGATCAATATTTTAGAGAATAACGCATGATAGGTCTTGGTTAGGTCTGGGATTTGCTCTCATCAGGCTCGTACTTTCGCATATATCTCATACTTGATGGCCAGATTCTGGACTTTTTCTAGTTTGGATCCTGTAGTAATGTGGTACCACACTGAAACAGTCCATTTAACCTGGTTTCGATCAATATTTTAGAGGATAACGCATGTTATGTCTAGGTTAGGCCTGGGATTTGCCCTCATCAGACACATACTTTCGCATATTTCTCATACTTCATGGCTAGATCCTGGGCTATTTCTGGATTGGATCACGTAGAAATGTGGTACCACACTGAAACATTCAATTAAACCTGGTCTTGATAAATATTTTAGAGGATAACGCATGTTAGGTCTGGGTTAGGTCTAGGATTTGCCCTCATCAGGCTCATACTTTCGCATATTTCTTATACTTGATGGCTAGATCCAGGGGTTTTTCTGGATTGGATCACGTAGTAATGTGGTACCACACTGAAACTTTCGATTAAACCTGCTTTCGATCAATATTTTTGAGAATAACTCATGTTAGGTCTAGGTTAGGTCTGGGATTTGCTCTTATCAGGCTCGTACTTTCGCAAATTTCTCATACTTGATGGCCAGATTCTGTGCTTTTACTGGTTTGGATCACGTAGTAATGTGGTACCACACTGAAACAGTCGATTAAACCTGGTTTCGATCAATATCTTAGATGATAACGCTAGTTAGGTCTGGTATAGGTCTGGGATTTGCCATCATCAGGGTCATATTTTCGCGTTCTTCACATACTTGTTGAACAGATCCTGGGTATTTTTCTGGTTTGGATCTGGTAGTAATGTGGTACCACAGTGAAACAGTCGATTAAACCTGGTTTCGATCAATATTTTAGAGGATAACGCATGTTCTGTCTAGGTTAGGCCTGGGATTTTCCCTCATCAGACACATACTTTCGCATTCTTCACATACTTCATGAACGTATCCTGGGTTTTTTCTGGTTTGGATCACGTAGTAATGTGGCACCACACTGAAACTGTCGATTAAACCTGCTTTCGATGAATATTTTTGAGAATAACTCATGTTAGGTCTAGGTTAGGTTTGGGATTTGCTCTTATCAGGCTCGTACTTTCGCAAATTTCTCATACTTGATGGCCAGATTCTGTGCCTTTTCTGGATTGGATCACGTTGTAATGTGGTAGCACACTGAAACAGTCCATTAAACCTGGTTTCGATCAATATCTAAGATGATAACGCTAGTTATGTCTGGGATAGGTCTGGGATTTGCCCTCGTCAGGCTCATACTTTCGCATTCTTCACATACTTGTTGAACGTATCCTGGGTTTTTTCTGGTTTGGATCACGTAGTAATGTGGTACCACACTGAAACTGTCGATTAAACCTGCTTTCGATCAATATTTTTGAGAATAACTCATGTTAGGTCTAGGTTAGGCCTGGGATTTGCCCTCATCAGACACATACTTTCGCATTTTCCACATACATGTTGAACAGATCCTGGGTTTTTTGTGGTTTGGATCACGTAGTAATGTGGTACCACACTGAAACATTCAATTAATCCTGGTCTCGATAAATATTTTAGAGGATAACGCATGTTAGGTCTGGGTTAGGTCTAGGATTTGCCCTCATCAGGCTCATACTTTCGCATGTTACTCATACTTGATGGCTAGATCCAGGGCTTCCTCTGGATTGGATCACGTAGTAATGTGGTACCACACTGAAACAGTCAATTAAACCTGGTTTCCATCAATATTTTAGAGGACAACGCAAGTTAGGTCTGGGATAGGTCTGGGATTTGCCATCATCAGGGTCATATTTTCGTGTTCTACAGATACTTGTTGAACGGATCCTGGGTTTTTTGTGGTTTGGATCACGTAGTAATGTGGTACCACACTGAAACATTCAATTAAACCTGGTCTTGATAAATATTTTGAGGATAACGCATGTTAGGTCTGGGATGGGTCTGGGATTTGCCCTCATCAGGCTCGTACTTTCCCATATTTCTCATACTTCATGGCTAGATCCTGGGCTATTTCTGGTTTGGATCACGTATAAATGTGGTATCACACTGAAACAGTCCATTAAACCTGGTTTCGATCAATATTTTAGAGAATAACGCATGTTAGGTCTTGGATAGGTCTGGGATTTGCTCTCATCAGGCTCCTACTTTCCCATATTTCTCATACTTGATGGCTAGATCCAGGGCTTTTTCTGGATTGGATCACGTAGTAATGTGGTACCACACTGAAACAGTAAATGAAACCCAGTTGCGATCGTTATTTTAGAGGATAACGCATCTTAGGTCTAAGTTAGGTCTGGGATTTTCCCTCATAAGACACATACTTTCGCATTCTTCACATACTTGTTGAACGTATCCTGGGTTTTTTCTGGTTTGGATCACGTAGTAATGTGGTACCACACTGAAACAGTCCATTAAACCTGCTTTCGACCAATATATTAGAGGATAACGCATGTTAGGTCTAGGTTAGGTCTGGGATTTGATCTCATCAGGCTCGTACTTTCGCAAATTTCTCATACTTGATGGCCTGATTCTGTGCTTTTTCTGGTTTGGATCCCGTAGTAATGTGGTACCACACTGAAACAGTCCATTAAACCTGCTTTCGATCAATATTTTTGAGAATAACTCATGTTAGGTCTAGGTTAGGTCTGGGATTTGATCTCATCAGGCTCGTACTTTCGCAAATTTCTCATACTTGATGGCCTGATTCTGTGCTTTTTCTGGTTTGGATCCCGTAGTAATGTGGTACCACACTGAAACAGTCCATTAAACCTGGTTTCGACCAATATATTAGAGGATAACGCATGTTATGTCTAGGTTAGGCCTGTGATTTGCCCTCATCTGACACATACTTTCGCATTCTTCACATACTTTTTGAACGGACCCTGGGTTTTTTCTGGTTTGGATCACGTAGTAATGTGGTAGCACACTGAAACAGTCCATTAAACCTGGTTTCGATCAATATTTTAGAGGATAACGCATGTTCTGTCTAGGTTAGGCCTGGGATCTTCCCTCATCAGACACATACTTTCGCATTCTTCACATACTTGTTGAACGGATCCTTGGTTTTTTCTGCTTTGGATCACGTAGTAATGTGGTAGCACACTGAAACATTCCATTAAACCTGGTTTCGATCAATATTTTTGAGGATAACGCATGTTAGATCTAGGTTAGGCCTGGGATTTGCCCTCATCAGACACATACTTTCGCATATTTCAAATACATCATGGCTAGATCCTGGGCTATTTCTGGTTTGGATCACGTATAAATGTGGTACCACACTGAAACAGTCCATTTAACCTGGTTTCGATCAATATTTTAGAGGATAACGCATGTTATGTCTAGGTTAGGCCTGGGATTTGCCCTCATCAGACACATACTTTCGCATATTTCTCATACTTCATGGCTAGATCCTGGGCTATTTCTGGTTTGGATCACGTATAAATGTGGTACCACACTGAAACAGTCCATTAAACCTGGTTTCGACCAATATATTAGAGGATAACGCATGTTAGGTCTAGGTTAGGTCTGGGATTTGATCTCATCAGGCTCGTACTTTCGCAAATTTCTCATACTTGATGGCCTGATTCTGTGCTTTTTCTGGTTTGGATCACGTAGTAATGTGGTACCTCAATCAAACAGTCCATTAAACCCGGTTTCGATCAATATTTTAGAGAATAACGCATGATAGGTCTTGGTTAGGTCTGGGATTTGCTCTCATCAGGCTCGTACTTTCGCATATTTCTCATACTTGATGGCCAGATTCTGGACTTTTTCTAGTTTGGATCCTGTAGTAATGTGGTACCACACTGAAACATTCAATTAAACCTGGTCTTGATAAATATTTTTGTGGGTAACGCATGTTAGGTCTAGGTTAGGCCTGGGATTTTCCCTCATCAGACACAGACTTTCGCATTCTTCACATACTTGTTGAACGGATCCTTGGTTTTTTCTGCTTTGGATCACGTTGTAATGTGGTAGCACACTGAAACATTCCATTAAACCTGGTTTCGATCAATATTTTTGAGGATAACGCATGTTAGATCTAGGTTAGGCCTGGGATTTGCCCTCATCAGACACATACTTTCGCATATTTCAAATACATCATGGCTAGATCCTGGGCTATTTCTGGTTTGGATCACGTATAAATGTGGTACCACACTGAAACAGTCCATTTAACCTGGTTTCGATCAATACTTTAGAGGATAACGCATGTTATGTCTAGGTTAGGCCTGGGATTTGCCCTCATCAGACACATACTTTCGCATATTTCTCATACTTCATGGCTAGATCCTGGGCTATTTCTGGTTTGGATCACGTATAAATGTGGTATCACACTGAAACAGTCCATTAAACCTGCTTTCGATCAATATTTTTGAGAATAACTCATGTTAGGTCTAGGTTAGGTCTGGGATTTGATCTCATCAGGCTCGTACTTTCGCAAATTTCTCATACTTGATGGCCTGATTCTGTGCTTTTTCTGGTTTGTATCCCGTAGTAATGTGGTACCACACTGAAACAGTCCATTAAACCTGGTTTCGACCAATATATTAGAGGATAACGCATGTTATGTCTAGGTTAGGCCTGTGATTTGCCCTCATCTGACACATACTTTCGCATTCTTCACATACTTTTTGAACGGACCCTGGGTTTTTTCTGGTTTGGATCACGTAGTAATGTGGTAGCACACTGAAACAGTCCATTAAACCTGGTTTCGATCAATATTTTAGAGGATAACGCATGTTCTGTCTAGGTTAGGCCTGGGATCTTCCCTCATCAGACACATACTTTCGCATTCTTCACATACTTGTTGAACGGATCCTGGGTTTTTTCTGGTTTGGATCACGTAGTAATGCGGTACCACACTGAAACTGTCGATTAAACCTGCTTTCGATCAATATTTTTGAGAAGAACACATGTTCGGTCTAGGTTAGGTCTGGGATTTGCTCTCATCAGGCTCGTACTTTCGCAAATTTCTCATACTTGATGGCCTGATTCTGTGCTTTTTCTGGTTTGGATCCCGTAGTAACGTGGTACTACACTGAAACAGTTCATTAAACCTGGTTTCGATCAATATATTAGAGGATAACGCAAGTTGTCTCTAGGTTAGGCCTGTGATTTGCCCTCATCAGACACATACTTTCGCATTCTTCACATACTTGTTGAACGGATCCTGGGTTTTTTCTGGTTTGGATCACGTAGTAATGTGGTAGCACACTGAAACAGTCCATTAAACCTGGTTTCGATCAATATTTTAGAGGATAACGCATGTTCTGTCTAGGTTAGGCCTGGGATTTTCCCTCATCAGACACACACTTTCGCATTCTTCACATACTTGTTGAACGGATCCTGGGTATTTTTCTGGTTTGGATCACGTAGTGATGTGGTACCACACTGAAACAGTCCATTAAACCTGGTTTCGATCAATATTTTTGAGGATAACGCATGTTAGATCTAGGTTAGGCCTGGGATTTGCCCTCATCAGACACATACTTTCGCATTCGTCACATACTTGTTGAACGGATCCTGGGTTTTTTGTGGTTTGGATCACGTAGTAATGCGGTACCACACTGAAACATTCAATTAAACCTGGTCTTGATAAATGTTTTAGAGGATAACGCATGTTGGGTCTGGGATAGGACTGGGATTTGCCCTCATCAGGCTCATAGTTTCGCGTTTTTCACATACTTGTTGAACAGATCCTGGGTTTTTTCTGTTTTGGATCACGTAGTAATGTGGTACCACACAGAAACAGTCGATTAAACCTGGTTTCGATCAATATTTTAGAGGATAACGCATGTTCTGTCTAGGTTAGGCCTGGGATTTGCCCTCATCAGACACATACTTTCGCATTTTCCGCATACATGTTGAACAGATCCTGGGTTTTTTGTGCTTTGGATCACGTAGTAATGTGGTACCACACTGAAACATTCAATTAATCCTGGTCTTGATAAATATTTTAGAGGATAACGCATGTTAGGTCTGGGTTAGGTCTAGGATTTGCCCTCATCAGGCTCATACTTTCGCATGTTACTCATACTTGATGGCTAGATCCAGGGCTTTTTCTGGATTGGATCACGTAGTAATGTGGTACCACACTGAAACAGTCAATTAAACCTGGTTTCCATCAATATTTTAGAGGACAACGCAAGTTAGGTCTGGGATAGGTCTGGGATTTGCCATCATCAGTGTCATATTTTCGTGTTCTTCACATACTTGTTGAACGGATCCTGGGTTTTTTGTGGTTTGGATCACGTAGTAATGTGGTACCACACTGAAACATTCAATTAAACCTGGTCTTGATAAATATTTTGAGGATAACGCATGTTAGGTCTGGGATGGGTCTGGGATTTGCCCTCATCAGGCTCATAGTTTCGCGTTTTTCACATACCTGTTGAACAGATCCTGGGTTTTTTCTGGTTTGGATCACGTAGTAATGTGGTACCTCAATCAAACAGTCCATTAAACCCGGTTTCGATCAATATTTTAGAGAATAACGCATGATAGGTCTTGGTTAGGTCTGGGATTTGCTCTCATCAGGCTCGTACTTTCGCATATTTCTCATACTTGATGGCCAGATTCTGGACTTTTTCTAGTTTGGATCCTGTAGTAATGTGGTACCACACTGAAACATTCAATTAAACCTGGTCTTGATAAATATTTTTGAGGGTAACGCATGTTAGGTCTAGGTTAGGCCTGGGATTTTCCCTCATCAGACACAGACTTTCGCATTCTTCACATACTTGTTGAACGGATCCTTGGTTTTTTCTGCTTTGGATCACGTAGTAATGTGGTAGCACACTGAAACATTCCATTAAACCTGGTTTCGATCAATATTTTTGAGGATAACGCATGTTAGATCTAGGTTAGGCCTGGGATTTGCCCTCATCAGACACATACTTTCGCATATTTCAAATACATCATGGCTAGATCCTGGGCTATTTCTGGTTTGGATCACGTATAAATGTGGTACCACACTGAAACAGTCCATTTAACCTGGTTTCGATCAATATTTTAGAGGATAACGCATGTTATGTCTAGGTTAGGCCTGGGATTTGCCCTCATCAGACACATACTTTCGCATATTTCTCATACTTCATGGCTAGATCCTGGGCTATTTCTGGTTTGGATCACGTATAAATGTGGTATCACACTGAAACAGTCCATTAAACCTGGTTTCGATCAATATTTTAGAGAATAACGCATGTTAGGTCTTGGATAGGTCTGGGATTTGCTCTCATCAGGCTCCTACTTTCCCATATTTCTCATACTTGATGGCTAGATCCAGGGCTTTTTCTGGATTGGATCACGTAGTAATGTGGTACCACACTGAAACAGTAAATGAAACCCAGTTGCGATCGTTATTTTAGAGGATAACGCATCTTAGGTCTAAGTTAGGTCTGGGATTTTCCCTCATAAGACACATACTTTCGCATTCTTCACATACTTGTTGAACGTATCCTGGGTTTTTTCTGGTTTGGATCACGTAGTAATGTGGTACCACACTGAAACAGTCCATTAAACCTGGTTTCGACCAATATATTAGAGGATAACGCATGTTAGGTCTAGGTTAGGTCTGGGATTTGATCTCATCAGGCTCGTACTTTCGCAAATTTCTCATACTTGATGGCCTGATTCTGTGCTTTTTCTGGTTTGGATCCCGTAGTAATGTGGTACCACACTGAAGCAGTCCATTAAACCTGCTTTCGATCAATATTTTTGAGAATAACTCATGTTAGGTCTAGGTTAGGTCTGGGATTTGATCTCATCAGGCTCGTACTTTCGCAAATTTCTCATACTTGATGGCCTGATTCTGTGCTTTTTCTGGTTTGGATCCCGTAGTAATGTGGTACCACACTGAAACAGTCCATTAAACCTGGTTTCGACCAATATATTAGAGGATAACGCATGTTATGTCTAGGTTAGGCCTGTGATTTGCCCTCATCTGACACATACTTTCGCATTCTTCACATACTTTTTGAACGGACCCTGGGTTTTTTCTGGTTTGGATCACGTAGTAATGTGGTAGCACACTGAAACAGTCCATTAAACCTGGTTTCGATCAATATTTTAGAGGATAACGCATGTTCTGTCTAGGTTAGGCCTGGGATCTTCCCTCATCAGACACATACTTTCGCATTCTTCACATACTTGTTGAACGGATCCTTGGTTTTTTCTGCTTTGGATCACGTAGTAATGTGGTAGCACACTGAAACATTCCATTAAACCTGGTTTCGATCAATATTTTTGAGGATAACGCATGTTAGATCTAGGTTAGGCCTGGGATTTGCCCTCATCAGACACATACTTTCGCATATTTCAAATACATCATGGCTAGATCCTGGGCTATTTCTGGTTTGGATCACGTATAAATGTGGTACCACACTGAAACAGTCCATTTAACCTGGTTTCGATCAATATTTTAGAGGATAACGCATGTTATGTCTAGGTTAGGCCTGGGATTTGCCCTCATCAGACACATACTTTCGCATATTTCTCATACTTCATGGCTAGATCCTGGGCTATTTCTGGTTTGGATCACGTATAAATGTGGTACCACACTGAAACAGTCCATTAAACCTGGTTTCGACCAATATATTAGAGGATAACGCATGTTAGGTCTAGGTTAGGTCTGGGATTTGATCTCATCAGGCTCGTACTTTCGCAAATTTCTCATACTTGATGGCCTGATTCTGTGCTTTTTCTGGTTTGGATCACGTAGTAATGTGGTACCTCAATCAAACAGTCCATTAAACCCGGTTTCGATCAATATTTTAGAGAATAACGCATGATAGGTCTTGGTTAGGTCTGGGATTTGCTCTCATCAGGCTCGTACTTTCGCATATTTCTCATACTTGATGGCCAGATTCTGGACTTTTTCTAGTTTGGATCCTGTAGTAATGTGGTACCACACTGAAACATTCAATTAAACCTGGTCTTGATAAATATTTTTGAGGGTAACGCATGTTAGGTCTAGGTTAGGCCTGGGATTTTCCCTCATCAGACACAGACTTTCGCATTCTTCACATACTTGTTGAACGGATCCTTGGTTTTTTCTGCTTTGGATCACGTAGTAATGTGGTAGCACACTGAAACATTCCATTAAACCTGGTTTCGATCAATATTTTTGAGGATAACGCATGTTAGATCTAGGTTAGGCCTGGGATTTGCCCTCATCAGACACATACTTTCGCATATTTCAAATACATCATGGCTAGATCCTGGGCTATTTCTGGTTTGGATCACGTATAAATGTGGTACCACACTGAAACAGTCCATTTAACCTGGTTTCGATCAATATTTTAGAGGATAACGCATGTTATGTCTAGGTTAGGCCTGGGATTTGCCCTCATCAGACACATACTTTCGCATATTTCTCATACTTCATGGCTAGATCCTGGGCTATTTCTGGTTTGGATCACGTATAAATGTGGTATCACACTGAAACAGTCCATTAAACCTGCTTTCGATCAATATTTTTGAGAATAACTCATGTTAGGTCTAGGTTAGGTCTGGGATTTGATCTCATCAGGCTCGTACTTTCGCAAATTTCTCATACTTGATGGCCTGATTCTGTGCTTTTTCTGGTTTGGATCCCGTAGTAATGTGGTACCACACTGAAACAGTCCATTAAACCTGGTTTCGACCAATATATTAGAGGATAACGCATGTTATGTCTAGGTTAGGCCTGTGATTTGCCCTCATCTGACACATACTTTCGCATTCTTCACATACTTTTTGAACGGACCCTGGGTTTTTTCTGGTTTGGATCACGTAGTAATGTGGTAGCACACTGAAACAGTCCATTAAACCTGGTTTCGATCAATATTTTAGAGGATAACGCATGTTCTGTCTAGGTTAGGCCTGGGATCTTCCCTCATCAGACACATACTTTCGCATTCTTCACATACTTGTTGAACGGATCCTGGGTTTTTTCTGGTTTGGATCACGTAGTAATGCGGTACCACACTGAAACTGTCGATTAAACCTGCTTTCGATCAATATTTTTGAGAAGAACACATGTTCGGTCTAGGTTAGGTCTGGGATTTGCTCTCATCAGGCTCGTACTTTCGCAAATTTCTCATACTTGATGGCCTGATTCTGTGCTTTTTCTGGTTTGGATCCCGTAGTAACGTGGTACTACACTGAAACAGTTCATTAAACCTGGTTTCGATCAATATATTAGAGGATAACGCAAGTTGTCTCTAGGTTAGGCCTGTGATTTGCCCTCATCAGACACATACTTTCGCATTCTTCACATACTTGTTGAACGGATCCTGGGTTTTTTCTGGTTTGGATCACGTAGTAATGTGGTAGCACACTGAAACAGTCCATTAAACCTGGTTTCGATCAATATTTTAGAGGATAACGCATGTTCTGTCTAGGTTAGGCCTGGGATTTTCCCTCATCAGACACACACTTTCGCATTCTTCACATACTTGTTGAACGGATCCTGGGTATTTTTCTGGTTTGGATCACGTAGTGATGTGGTACCACACTGAAACAGTCCATTAAACCTGGTTTCGATCAATATTTTTGAGGATAACGCATGTTAGATCTAGGTTAGGCCTGGGATTTGCCCTCATCAGACACATACTTTCGCATTCGTCACATACTTGTTGAACGGATCCTGGGTTTTTTGTGGTTTGGATCACGTAGTAATGCGGTACCACACTGAAACATTCAATTAAACCTGGTCTTGATAAATGTTTTAGAGGATAACGCATGTTGGGTCTGGGATAGGACTGGGATTTGCCCTCATCAGGCTCATAGTTTCGCGTTTTTCACATACTTGTTGAACAGATCCTGGGTTTTTTCTGTTTTGGATCACGTAGTAATGTGGTACCACACAGAAACAGTCGATTAAACCTGGTTTCGATCAATATTTTAGAGGATAACGCATGTTCTGTCTAGGTTAGGCCTGGGATTTGCCCTCATCAGACACATACTTTCGCATTTTCCGCATACATGTTGAACAGATCCTGGGTTTTTTGTGCTTTGGATCACGTAGTAATGTGGTACCACACTGAAACATTCAATTAATCCTGGTCTTGATAAATATTTTAGAGGATAACGCATGTTAGGTCTGGGTTAGGTCTAGGATTTGCCCTCATCAGGCTCATACTTTCGCATGTTACTCATACTTGATGGCTAGATCCAGGGCTTTTTCTGGATTGGATCACGTAGTAATGTGGTACCACACTGAAACAGTCAATTAAACCTGGTTTCCATCAATATTTTAGAGGACAACGCAAGTTAGGTCTGGGATAGGTCTGGGATTTGCCATCACCAGTGTCATATTTTCGTGTTCTTCACATACTTGTTGAACGGATCCTGGGTTTTTTGTGGTTTGGATCACGTAGTAATGTGGTACCACACTGAAACAGTCAATTAAACCTGGTTTCCATCAATATTTTAGAGGACAACGCAAGTTAGGTCTGGGATAGGTCTGGGATTTGCCATCATCAGGGTCATATTTTCGTGTTCCTCACATACTTGTTGAACGGATCCTGGGTTTTTTGTGGTTTGGATCACGTAGTAATGTGGTACCACACTGAAACATTCAATTAAACCTGGTCTTGATAAATATTTTGAGGATAACGCATGTTAGGTCTGGGATGGGTCTGGGATTTGCCCTCATCAGGCTCATAGTTTCGCGTTTTTCACATACCTGTTGAACAGATCCTGGGTTTTTTCTGGTTTGGATCACGTAGTAATGTGGTACCTCACTCAAACAGTCCATTAAACCCGGTTTCGATCAATATTTTTGAGGATAACGCATGTTAGATCTAGGTTAGGCCTGGGATTTGCCCTCATCAGACACATACTTTCGCATTCGTCACATACTTGTTGAACGGATCCTGGGTTTTTTCTGGTTTGGATCACGTAGTAATGACGTACCTCACTGTAACAGTCCATTAAACCCGGTTTCGATCAATATTTTAGAGAATAACGCATGATAGGTCTTGGTTAGGTCTGGGATTTGCTCTCATCAGGCTCGTACTTTCGCATATATCTCATACTTGATGGCCAGATTCTGCACTTTTTCTAGTTTGGATCCTGTAGTAATGTGGTACCACACTGAAACAGTCCATTTAACCTGGTTTCGATCAATATTTTAGAGGATAACGCATGTTATGTCTAGGTTAGGCCTGGGATTTGCCCTCATCAGACACATACTTTCGCATATTTCTCATACTTCATGGCTAGATCCTGGGTTATTTCTGGATTGGATCACGTAGAAATGTGGTACTACACTGAAACATTCAATTAAACCTGGTCTTGATAAATATTTTAGAGGATAACGCATGTTAGGTCTGGGTTAGGTCTAGGATTTGCCCTCATCAGGCTCATACTTTCGCATATTTCTTATACTTGATGGCTAGATCCAGGGCTTTTTCTGGATTGGATCACGTAGTAATGTGGTACCACACTGAAACTTTCGATTAAACCTGCTTTCGATCAATAGTTTTGAGAATAACTCATGTTAGGTCTAGGTTAGGTCTGGGATTTGCCCTTATCAGGCTCGTACTTTCGCAAATTTCTCATACTTGATGGCCAGATTCTGTGCTTTTACTGGTTTGGACCACGTAGTAATGTGGTACCACAGTGAAACAGTCGATTAAACCTGGTTTCGATCAGTATTTTAGAGAATAACGCATGTTAGGTCTCGGTTAGGTCTGGGATTTGCTCTCATCAGGCTCGTACTTCCGCATATTTCTCATAGTTGATGGCCAGATTCTGGGCATTTTCTGGTTTGGATCACGTAGTAATGTGGTACCACACTGAAACAGTCCATTAAACCTTGTTTCGATCAATATTTTAGAGGATAACGCATGTTCTGTCTAGGTAGGCCTGGGATTTGCCCTCATCAGACACATACTTTCGCATTCTTCACATACTTGTTGAACGGATCCTGGGTTTTTTCTGGTTTGGATCACGTAGTAATGTGGTAGCACACTGAAACAGTCCATTAAACCTGGTTTCGATCAATATTTTAGAGGATAACGCATGTTCTGTCTAGGTTAGGCCTGGGATTTGTCCTCATCAGACACATACTTTCGCATTCTTCACATACTTGTTGAACGGATCGTGGGTTTTTTCCGGTTTGGATCACGTAGTGATGTGGTACCACACTGAAACAGTCCATTAAACCTGGTTTCGATCAATATTTTTGAGGATAACGCAAGTTAGATCTAGGTTAGGCCTGGGATTTGCCCTCATCAGACACATACTTTCGCATTCGTCACATACTTGTTGAACGGATCCTGGGTTTTTTGTGGTTTGGATCACGTAGTAATGCAGTACCACACTGAAACATTCAATTAAACCTGGTCTTGATAAATGTTTTAGAGGATAACGCATGTTGGGTCTGGGATAGGTCTGGGATTTGCCCTCATCAGGCTCATAGTTTCACGTTTTTCACATACTTGTTGAACAGATCCTGGGTTTTTTCTGTTTTGGATCACGTAGTAATGAGGTACCACACAGAAACAGTCGATTAAACCTGGTTTCGATCAATATTTTAGAGGATAACGCATGTTCTGTCTAGGTTAGGCCTGGGATTTGCCCTCATCAGACACATACTTTCGCATTTTCCACATACATGTTGAACAGATCCTGGGTTTTTTGTGCTTTGGATCACGTAGTAATGTGGTCCCACACTGAAACATTCAATTAATCCTGGTCTTGATAAATATTTTAGAGGATAACGCATGTTAGGTCTGGGTTAGGTCTAGGATTTGCCCTCATCAGGCTCATACTTTCGCATGTTACTCATACTTGATGGCTAGATCCAGGGCTTTTTCTGGATTGGATCACGTAGTAATGTGGTACCACACTGAAACAGTCAATTAAACCTGGTTTCCATCAATATTTTAGAGGACAACGCAAGTTAGGTCTGGGATAGGTCTGGGATTTGCCATCATCAGGGTCATATTTTCGTGTTCTTCACATACTTGTTGAACGGATCCTGGGTTTTTTGTGGTTTGGATCACGTAGTAATGTGGTACCACACTGAAACATTCAATTAAACCTGGTCTTGATAAATATTTTGAGGATAACGCATGTTAGGTCTGGGATGGGTCTGGGATTTGCCCTCATCAGGCTCATAGTTTCGCGTTTTTCACATACCTGTTGAACAGATCCTGGGTTTTTTCTGGTTTGGATCACGTAGTAATGTGGTACCTCACTCAAACAGTCCATTAAACCCGGTTTCGATCAATATTTTTGAGGATAACGCATGTTAGATCTAGGTTAGGCCTGGGATTTGCCCTCATCAGACACATACTTTCGCATTCGTCACATACTTGTTGAACGGATCCTGGGTTTTTTCTGGTTTGGATCACGTAGTAATGACGTACCTCACTGTAACAGTCCATTAAACCCGGTTTCGATCAATATTTTAGAGAATAACGCATGATAGGTCTTGGTTAGGTCTGGGATTTGCTCTCATCAGGCTCGTACTTTCGCATATATCTCATACTTGATGGCCAGATTCTGGACTTTTTCTAGTTTGGATCCTGTAGTAATGTGGTACCACACTGAAACAGTCCATTTAACCTGGTTTCGATCAATATTTTAGAGGATAACGCATGTTATGTCTAGGTAAGGCCTGGGATTTGCCCTCATCAGACACATACATTCGCATATTTCTCATACTTCATGGCTAGATCCTGGGCTATTTCTGGATTGGATCACGTAGAAATGTGGTACCACACTGAAACATTCAATTAAACCTGGTCTTGATAAATATTTTAGAGGATAACGCATGTTAGGTCTGGGTTAGGTCTGGGATTTGCTCTCATCAGGCTCGTACTTTCGCATATATCTCATACTTGATGGCCAGATTCTGGACTTTTTCTAGTTTGGATCCTGTAGTAATGTGGTACCACACTGAAACAGTCCATTTAACCTGGTTTCGGTCAATATTTTAGAGGATAACGCATGTTATGTCTAGGTTAGGCCTGGGATTTGCCCTCATCAGACACATACTTTCGCATATTTCTCATACTTCATGGCTAGATCCAGGGCTTTTTCTGGATTGGATCACGTAGTAATGTGGTACCTCACTGAAACTTTCGATTAAACCTGCTTTCGATCAATATTTTTGAGAATAACTCATGTTAGGTCTAGGTTAGGTCTGGGATTTGCTCTTATCAGGCTCGTACTTTCGCAAATTTCTCATACTTGATGGCCAGATTCTGTGCTTTTACTGGTTTGGATCACGTAGTAATGTGGTACCACAGTGAAACAGTCGATTAAACCTGCTTTCGATCAGTATTTTAGAGAATAACGCATGTTAGGTCTCGGTTAGGTCTGGGATTTGCTCTCATCAGGCTCGTACTTCCGGATATTTCTCATAGTTGATGGCCAGATTCTGGGCATTTTCTGGTTTGGATCACGTGGTAATGTGGTACCACACTGAAACAGTCCATTAAACCTTGTTTCGATCAATATTTTAGAGGATAACGCGTGTTCTGTCTAGGTAGGCCTGGGATTTGCCCTCATCAGACACATACTTTCGCATTCTTCACATACTGGTTGAACGGATCCTGGGTTTTTTCTGGTTTGGATCACGTAGTAATGTGGTAGCACACTGAAACAGTCCATTAAACCTGGTTTCGATGAATATTTTAGAGGATAACGCATGTTCTGTCTAGGTTAGGCCTGGGATTTGTCCTCATCAGACACATACTTTCGCATTCTTCACATACTTGTTGAACGGATCGTGGGTTTTTGCCGGTTTGGATCACGTAGTGATGTGGTACCACACTGAAACAGTCCATTAAACCTGGTTTCGATCAATATTTTTGAGGATAACGCATGTTAGATCTAGGTTAGGCCTGGGATTTGCCCTCATCAGACACATACTTTCGCATTCGTCACATACTTGTTGAACGGATCCTGGGTTTTTTGTGGTTTGGATCACGTAGTAATGCGGTACCACACTGAAACATTCAATTAAACCTGGTCTTGATAAATGTTTTAGAGGATAACGCATGTTGGGTCTGGGATAGGTCTGGGATTTGCCCTCATCAGGCTCATAGTTTCGCGTTTTTCACATACTTGTTGAACAGATCCTGGGTTTTTTCTGGTTTGGATCACGTAGTAATGTGGTACCACACTGAAACAGTCCATTAAACCTGGTTTCGATCAATATTTTAGAGAATAACGCATGTTAGGTCTTGGATAGGTCTGGGATTTGCTCTCATCAGGGTCATACATTCGCCTTTTTCACATTCTTGTTGAACAGATCCCTGGCTTATTCTGGTTTGGATCACGTACTAATGTGGTACCACACTGAAACAGTTCATTACAGCTGGTTTCGATCAATATTTTAGAGGATAACGCATCTTAGGTATAGGTTAGGCCTGGGATTTGCCCTCATCAGACTCATACTTTCGCATATTTCTCATTCTTGTTGGTTAGATCCTGGGCTTTTTCTGGATTGGATCACGTAGTAATGTGGTACCACACTGAAACAGTCAATTAATCCTGGTTACGATCAATATTTTAGAGGATAACGAACTTTAGGTCCAGGTTAGGCCAGGAATTTTCCCTCAACAGACTCATACTTTCGCATTCTTCACATACTTCTTGAACAGATCCTGGGTTTTTTCTGGTCTGGATCACGTAGTAATGTGATACCACACTGAAACAATCGATTAAACCTGGTTTCGATCAATGTTTTAGAGGATAACGCATGTTATGTCTAGGTTAGGCCAGGGATTTTCCCTCATCAGACTCATACTTTCGCATTCTTCACATACTTGTTGAACTGATCCTGGGCTTTTCTGGATTGGATCACATAGTAATGTGGTACCAAACTGAAACTGTCAATTAAAATTCGGTTCCCGTCAATATTTTACAGATAACACATGTTAGATCTAGGTTAGGTCTAGGATTTGCCCTCATCAGCTTCATACTTTCCCATTCTCCACATACTTCTTGAACAGATCCTGGTTTTTTTCTGGTTTCGATCACGTAGTAATGTGGTACCATGCTGAAACAGACCATTAAACCTGATTTCGATTAATATTTTGGAGGATAACACACGTTAGGTCTAGGTTAGGTAGGGATTTGCCCTCATCAGGGTCATACTTTCGCAGTTTTAACATACATGTTGACCAGATCGAGGGTTTTTTCTGCATTGCATCACGTAGTAATGTGGTAAAACACTAAAACTGTCCATTAAAACTGGATTCGATCATTATTTTATAGGATAACGCAAGTTATGTCTGGGATAGGTCTGGGATTTGCCCTCATCAGGCTCATACTTTCGCGTTTTTCACATACTTGTTGAACAGATCCTGGGTTTTTTCTGGTTTGGATCACGTAGTAATGTGGAACCACACTGAAACAGTCAATTAAACATGGTCTTGATAAATATTTTAGAGGATAACGCAAGTTAGGTCTGGGATAGGTCTGGGATTTGCCCTCATCAGGGACATATTTTCGCATTTTTCACATACTTGTTGAAGAGATCCTGGGATTTTTTCTGGTTTGGATCACGTAGTAATGTGGTACCACATTAAAACAGTCAATTGAACCTAGTCTTGATAAAGATTTTAGAGGATAACGCGTGTTAGGTCTGGGTTAGGTCTAGGATTTGCCCTCATCAGGCTCATACTTTCGCATATTTCTCATACTTGTTGGCCAGATCCTAGGCTTCCACTGGTTTGGATCACGTAGTAATGTGGTACCACACTGAAACAGTCAATTAAACCTGGTCTTGATAGATATTTTAGAGGATAACGCGTGTTAGGTCTGGGTTAGGTCTAGGATTTGCCCTCGTCAGGCTCATACTTTCGCATATTTCTCATACTTGTTTGCTAGATCCTGGGCCTTTTCTGGATTGGATCACGTTGTAATGTTGTACCACACTGAAACTGTCATTTAAACGTGGTTTCCGTCAATATTTTTGAGGATAACACATGTTTGGTCTAGGTTAGGTCTAGGATTTGCCCTCATCAGGCTCATACTTTCGCATATTTCTCATACTTGTTGGCCAGATCCTAGGCTTCCACTGGTTTGGATCACGTAGTAATGTGGTACCACACTGAAACAGTCAATTAAACCTGGTCTTGATAAAGATTTTAGAGGATAACGCGTGTTAGGTCTGGGTTAGGTCTAGGATTTGCCCTCATCAGGCTCATACTTTCGCATATTTCTCATACTTGTTGGCCAGATCCTAGGCTTCCACTGGTTTGGATCACGTAGTAATGTGGTACCACACTGAAACAGTCAATTAAACCTGGTCTTGATAGATATTTTAGAGGATAACGCGTGTTAGGTCTGGGTTAGGTCTAGGATTTGCCCTCGTCAGGCTCATACTTTCGCATATTTCTCATTCTTGTTGGCTAGATCCTGGGCTTTTTCTTGACTGGATCACGTAGTAATGTGGTACCACACTGAAACGGTCAATTAATCCTGGTTACGATCAATATTTTAGAGGATAACGAACTTTAGGACTAGGTTAGGCCAGGAATTTTTCCTCAACAGACTCATACTTTCGCATTCTTCACATACTTCCAGAACAGATCCTGGGTTTTTTCTGGTTTGGATCACGTAGTCATATGGTACCACACTGAAACAGTCCATTAAACCTGATTTCGATCAATATTTTAGAGGATAACGCACGTTAGGTCTGGGTTAGGTCTGAGATCTGCCCTCATCAGACTCATACCTTCGCATTCTTCACATGCTTTTTGAAGAGATCCTGGGTTTTTTCTGGTTTGGATCAGGTAGTAATGCGGTACCACACTGAAACAGTCCATTAAACCCGGTTTCGATCAATATTTTAGAGAATAACGCATGTTAGGTCTTGGTTAGGTCTGGGATTTGCTCTCATCAGGGTCATACATTCGCGTTTTTCATATTCTTGTTGAACAGATACCTGGCTTATCCTGGTTTGGATCACGTACTAATGTGGTACCACACTGAAACAGTCCATTAAACCTGGTTTCGATCAACATTTTAGAGGATAACGCATGTTAGGTCTAGGCTAGGCCTGGGATTTGCTCTCATCAGGGTCATACATTCGCGTTTTTCACATTCTTGTTGAACAGATCCCTGGCTTATTCTGGTTTGGATCACGTACTAATGTGGTACCACACTGAAACAGTCCATTAAACCTGGTTTCGATCAATATTTTAGAGGATAACGCATGTTAGGTCTGGGATACGTCTGGGATTTGCCCTCATCAGGCTCATAGTTTCGCGTTTTTCACATACTTGTTGAACAGATCGTGGGTTTTTTCTGGTTTGGATCACGTAGTAATGTGGTACCACACTCAAACAGTCCATTAAACCTGGTTTTGATCAATATTTTAGATGATAACGCATGTTAGGTCTGGGATAGGTCTGGGATTTGCCCGCATCAGGCTCATAGTATCGCATATTTCTCAAACTTGTTGGCCCGATTCTGTGCTTTCACTGGTTTGGATCACGTAGTAATGTTGTACCGCCCTGAAACAGTCAATTCAACCTGGTCTCGATAAATATTTTAGATGATAACGCATGTTAGGTCTAGGTTAGGCCTGGGATTTGCCCTCATCAGACTCATACTTTCGCATATTTCTCATACCTGTTGGCCAGATACTTTGCTTTTTCTGGATTGGACCACATACTGATGTAGTACCACACTGAAGCAGTCAATTATACCTGGTCTCGATCAATATTTTAGAGGACAACGCATGTTAGGCCTGGGTTAGGTCCAGGATTTGCACTCATCAGGGTCATACATTCGCGTTTTTCACATTCTTGTTGAACAGATCCCTGGCTTATTCTGGTTTGGATCACGTACTAATGTGGTACCACACTGAAACAGTCCATTGAACCTGGTTTCGATCAATATTTTAGAGAATAACGCATGTTAGGTCTTGGTTAGGTCTGGGATTTGCTCTCATCAGGGTCATACATTCGCGTTTTTCACATTCTTGTTGAACAGATCCCTGGCTTATTCTGGTTTGGATCACGTACTAATGTGGTACCACACTGAAACAGTTCATTACAGCTGGTTTCGATCAATATTATATAGGATAACGCCGTTTAGGACACGGTTAGGTGAGGGATTTGCCCTCATCAGGCTCATACTGTCGCATATTTCTCATACTTGTTAGCCAGATCCGTTGCTTTTTCTGGTTTGGATCACGTAGTAATGTGGTACCACATTAAAACAGTCAATTGAACCTAGTCTTGATAAAGATTTTAGAGGATAACGCGTGTTAGGTCTGGGTTAGGTCTAGGATTTGCCCTCATCAGGCTCATACTTTCGCATATTTCTCATACTTGTTGGCCAGATCCTATGCTTCCACTGGTTTGGATCACGTAGTAATGTGGTACCACACTGAAACAGTCAATTAAACCTGGTCTTGATAGATATTTTAGAGGATAACGCGTGTTAGGTCTGGGTTAGGTCTAGGATCTGCCCTCGTCAGGCTCATACTTTCGCATATTTCTCATACTTGTTTGCTAGATCCTGGGCCTTTTCTGGATTGGATCACGTTGCAATGTTGTACCACACTGAAACTGTCATTTAAACGTGGTTTCCGTCAATATTTTTGAGGATAACACATGTTTGGTCTAGGTTAGGTCTAGGATTTGCCCTCATCAGGCTCATACTTTCGCATATTTCTCATACTTGTTGGCCAGATCCTAGGCTTCCACTGGTTTGGATCACGTAGTAATGTGGTACCACACTGAAACAGTCAATTAAACCTGGTCTTGATAAAGATTTTAGAGGATAACGCGTGTTAGGTCTGGGTTAGGTCTAGGATTTGCCCTCATCAGGCTCATACTTTCGCATATTTCTCATACTTGTTGGCCAGATCCTAGGCTTCCACTGGTTTGGATCACGTAGTAATGTGGTACCACACTGAAACAGTCAATTAAACCTGGTCTTGATAGATATTTTAGAGGATAACGCGTGTTAGGTCTGGGTTAGGTCTAGGATTTGCCCTCGTCAGGCTCATACTTTCGCATATTTCTCATTCTTGTTGGCTAGATCCTGGGCTTTTTCTTGATTGGATCACGTAGTAATGTGGTACCACACTGAAACGGTCAATTAATCCTGGTTACGATCAATATTTTAGAGGATAACGAACTTTAGGACTAGGTTAGGCCAGGAATTTTTCCTCAACAGACTCATACTTTCGCATTCTTCACATACTTCCAGAACAGATCCTGGGTTTTTTCTGGTTTGGATCACGTAGTCATATGGTACCACACTGAAACAGTCCATTAAACCTGATTTCGATCAATATTTTAGAGGATAACGCACGTTAGGTCTGGGTTAGGTCTGAGATCTGCCCTCATCAGACTCATACCTTCGCATTCTTCACATGCTTTTTGAAGAGACCCTGGGTTTTTTCTGGTTTGGATCAGGTAGTAATGCGGTACCACACTGAAACAGTCCATTAAACCCGGTTTCGATCAATATTTTAGAGAATAACGCATGTTAGGTCTTGGTTAGGTCTGGGATTTGCTCTCATCAGGGTCATACATTCGCGTTTTTCATATTCTTGTTGAACAGATACCTGGCTTATCCTGGTTTGGATCACGTACTAATGTGGTACCACACTGAAACAGTCCATTAAACCTGGTTTCGATAAACATTTTAGAGGATAACGCATGTTAGGTCTAGGCTAGGCCTGGGATTTGCTCTCATCAGGGTCATACATTCGCGTTTTTCACATTCTTGTTGAACAGATCCCTGGCTTATTCTGGTTTGGATCACGTACTAATGTGGTACCACACTGAAACAGTCCATTAAACCTGGTTTCGATCAATATTTTAGAGGATAACGCATGTTAGGTCTGGGATACGTCTGGGATTTGCCCTCATCAGGCTCATAGTTTCGCGTTTTTCACATACTTGTTGAACAGATCGTGGGTTTTTTCTGGTTTGGATCACGTAGTAATGTGGTACCACACTCAAACAGTCCATTAAACCTGGTTTTGATCAATATTTTAGATGATAACGCATGTTAGGTCTGGGATAGGTCTGGGATTTGCCCGCATCAGGCTCATAGTTTCGCATATTTCTCAAACTTGTTGGCCCGATTCTGTGCTTTCACTGGTTTGGATCACGTAGTAATGTTGTACCGCCCTGAAACAGTCAATTCAACCTGGTCTCGATAAATATTTTAGATGATAACGCATGTTAGGTCTAGGTTAGGCCTGGGATTTGCCCTCATCAGACTCATACTTTCGCATATTTCTCATACCTGTTGGCCAGATACTTTGCTTTTTCTGGATTGGATCACATACTGATGTAGTACCACACTGAAGCAGTCAATTATACCTGGTCTCGATCAATATTTTAGAGGACAACGCATGTTAGGCCTGGGTTAGGTCCAGGATTTGCACTCATCAGGGTCATACATTCGCGTTTTTCACATTCTTGTTGAACAGATCCCTGGCTTATTCTGGTTTGGATCACGTACTAATGTGGTACCACACTGAAGCAGTCCATTGAACCTGGTTTCGATCAATATTTTAGAGAATAACGCATGTTAGGTCTTGGTTAGGTCTGGGATTTGCTCTCATCAGGGTCATACATTCGCGTTTTTCACATTCTTGTTGAACAGATCCCTGGCTTATTCTGGTTTGGATCACGTACTAATGTGGTACCACACTGAAGCAGTCCATTGAACCTGGTTTCGATCAATATTTTAGAGAATAACGCATGTTAGGTCTTGGTTAGGTCTGGGATTTGCTCTCATCAGGGTCATACATTCGCGTTTTTCACATTCTTGTTGAACAGATCCCTGGCTTATTCTGGTTTGGATCACGTACTAATGTGGTACCACACTGAAACAGTTCATTACAGCTGGTTTCGATCAATATTATATAGGATAACGCCGTTTAGGACACGGTTAGGTGAGGGATTTGCCCTCATCAGGCTCATACTGTCGCATATTTCTCATACTTGTTGGCCAGATCCGTTGCTTTTTCTGGTTTGGATCACGTGGTAATGTGGTATCACACTGAAACAGTCCATGAAACCTTGTTTCGATAAATATTATAGGTGATAAGTCATGTTTGGTCTAGGTTAGGCCTGGAATTTGCCCTCGTCAGGCTCATACGTTCGCATTTTTCACATACTTGTTGTACAGATCCCTGGCTTTTTCTGGTTTGGATCACGTCGTAAAGTGGTACCACACCGAAACAGTCGATTAATCCTGGTCTCGAACAATATTTTATAGGATAACGCCGTTTAGGACACGGTTAGGTGAGGGATTTGCCCTCATCAGGCTCATACTGTCGCATATTTCTCATACTTGTTAGCCAGATCCGTTGCTTTTTCTGGTTTGGATCACGTGGTAATGTGGTACCACACTGAAACAGACCATGAAACCTGGTTTCGATCAATATTTTAGAGGATAACGCATGTTAGGTCTAGGTTAGGCCTGGGATTTGCCCTCATCAGACTCATAGTTTTGCGTATTTCACATACTTGTTAATCAGATCCCTGGCTTTTTCATGTTTGAATCATGTGGTAATGTGGTATCACACTGAAACAGTCCATGAAACCTGGTTTCGATCAATATTTTAGAGGATAATGCTTGTTAGGTCAAGGTTACGCCTGGGATTTGCCCTCATCAGACTCATACTTTCGCATTCTTCACATACTTGTTGAACAGATCCTGGGTTATTTCTGGTTTGGATCTCGTACTAATGTGGTACCACACTGAAACAGTCCATTAAACCTGGTTTCGATCAATATTTTAGAGGATAACGCATGTTAGGTCTGTGATAGGTATGGGATTTGCCCTCATCAGGCTCATAGTTTCGCGTTTTTCACATACTTGTTGAACAGATCCTGGGTTTTTTCTGGTTTGGATCTCGTAGTAATGTGGTACCACACTGAAACAATCCATTAAACATGGTTTCGATCAATATTTTAGAGAATAACTCATGTTAGGTCTAGGTTAGGTCTGGGATTTGCTCTCATCAGGCTTGTACATTCGCATATTTCTCATACTTGATGGCCAGATTCGGGGCTTTTTCTGGTTTGGATCACGTAGTAATGTAGTACAACACAGTAACAGTCCATTAAACCTGGTTTCGATCAATATTTTAGATGATAACGCATGTTAGGTCTAGGTTAGGCCTGGGATTTGCCCTCATCAGGCTCATAGCTTCGCATATTTCTCGAACTTGTTGGACAGATTCTGTTCTTTCACTGGTTTGGATCACGTAGTAATGTTGTACCGCCTTGAAACAGTCAATTCAACCTGGTCTCGATAAATGTTATAGATGATAAGTCATGTTAGGTCTAGGTTAGGCCTGGAATTTGACCTCGTCAGGCTCATACCTTCGCATTCTTCTCATACTTGTTGTACAGATCCAGGGTCTTTTCTGGTTTTGATCACGTAGTAATGTGGTACCACACTGAAACAGTCCATTAAACCTGGTTTCGATCAATATTTTAGAGGATAACGCATGTTGGGTCTGGGATAGGTCTGGGATTTGCCCTCATCTGGCTCATACTTTCGCATTCTTCACATACTTGTTGAACAGATCCTGGGTTTTTTCTGGTTTGGATCTCGTAGTAATGTGGTACCACACTGAAACAATCCATTAAACATGGTTTCGATCAATATTTTAGAGAATAACTCATGTTAGGTCTAGGTTAGGTCTGGGATTTGCTCCCATCAGGCTTGTATATTCGCATATTTCTCATACTTGATGGCCAGATTCGGGGCTTTTTCTGATTTGGATCACGTAGTAATGTAGTACAACACTGTAACAGTCCATTAAACCTGTTTTCAACCAATATCTTAGAGGATAACGCATGTTAGGCCTAGGCTAGGCCTGGGATTTGCCCTAATCAGGGTCATACTTTCGCAGTTTTATCATACATGTTGACCTGATCGAGGGTTTTTCCTACTTTGGATAACGTAGTAAAGTGGTACCACACAGAAACTGCCAACTAAACCTGGATCCGATCAATAATTTAGATGATAACGCATGTTAGGTCTCGGTTAGGTCTAGGATTTGCCCTCATCTGGGTCATACTTTCGCATATTTCTCAAACTTGTTTGCCAGATTCAGGGCTTTCACTGGTCTGGATCACGTAGTAACGTGGTACCACACTGAAACAGTCCATTAAACCTGGTTTCGATCAATATTTTAGATGATAACGACGGTTACGACTCGGTTAGGTGTGGGATTTGCCCTCATCAGGGTCATACCTTCGCATTTCTCGCATATTTGTTGGCCAGATCCTGTGCTTTCACAGGACTGGATCTCGTAGTAATGTGGTACCACACTGAAACAGTCAATTATACCTGGTCTCGATCAATATTTTAGAGGATAACGCATGTTAGGCCTGGGTTAGGTCCAGGATTTGCCCGCATCAGGCTCATACTTTCGCATATTTCTCAAACTTGTTGGCCAGGTTCTGTGCTTTCACTGGTTTGGATCACGTAGTAATGTTGTACCGCCCTGAAACTGCCAATTCAACCTGGTCTCGATAAATATTTTAGATGATAACGCATGTTAGGTCTAGGTTAGGCCTGGGATTTGCCCTCATCAGACTCATACTTTCGCATATTTCTCATACTTGTTGGCCAGATCCTGGGTTTTTTTCTAGTCTGGATCACGTAGTAATGTGGTACAACACAGAAACAGTCCATTAAACCTGGTTTCGATCAATATTTTAGACGATAACGCATGTTCGGTCTAGGTTAGGCCTGGGATTTGCCCTCATCAGACTCATACTTTCGCATTCTTCACATACTTGTTGAACAGATCCTGGGTTATTTCAGGTTTGGATCAGGTAGTAATGTGGTACCACACTGAAACAGTCGATTAAACCTGGTCACGATCAACATTTTAGAGGATAACGCCGGTTAGGACTCGGTTAGGTGTGGGATTTGCTCTCAACAGTGTCATACCTTCGCATTGCTCGCATATTTGTTGGCCAGATCCTGTGCTTTCACAGGTCTGGATCTCGTAGTAATGTGGTACCACACTGAAACAGTCCATTAAATCTGGTTTCGATCAATATTTTAGAGGATAACGCATGTTGGGTCTGGGATAGGTCTGGGATTTGCCCTCATCAGACTCATACTTTCGCATTCTTCACATACTTGTTGGCCAGATCCTGGGCTTTTTCTGGTTTGGATCACGTAGTTATGTGGTACCACTCTGATACAGTCGACTAAACCTGGTCTCGACCAATATTTATGAGGATAACGTAAGTTGGGTCTGGGATAGGTCTGGGATTTGCTCTCATCAGGGTCATACATTCGCGTTTTTCACATTCTTGTTGAACAGATCCCTGGCTTATTCTGGTTTGGATCACGTACTAATGTGGTACCACACTGAAACAGTCCATTAAACCTGGTTTCGAACAATATTTTAGAGGATAACGCATGTTGGGTCTGGGATAGGTCTGGGATTTGCCCTCATCAGACTCATACTTTCGCATATTTCTCATACTTGTGGGCAAGATTCTGGCTTTTTTTCTGGTCTGGATCACGTAGTAATGTGGTACCACACTGAAACGGTCCATTAAACCTGGTTTTGATCAATATTTTAGATGATAACGCATGTTAGGTCTGGGATACGTCTGGGATTTGCCCGCATCAGGCTCATAGTTTCGCATATTTCTCAAACTTGTTGGCCCGATTCTGTGCTTTCACTGGTTTGGATCACGTAGTAATGTGGTACCACTCTGAAACAGTCGACTAAACCTGGTCTCGACCAATATTTATGAGGATAACGTAAGTTGGGTCTGGGATAGGTCTGGGATTTGCCCTCATCTGGCTCATACTTTCGCATTCTTCACATACTTGTTGAACAGATCCTGGGTTTTTTCTGGTTTGGACCACGTAGTAATGTGGTACCACACTGAAACAGTCCATTAAACCTGGTTTCGATCAATATTTTAGAGAATAACGCATGTTAGGTCTTGGTTAGGTCTGGGATTTGCTCTCATCAGGGCCATACATTCGCGTTTTTCACATTCTTGTTGAACAGATCCCTGGCTTATTCTGGTTTGGATCACGTACTAATGTGGTACCACACTGAAACAGTCCATTAAACCTGGTTTCGATCAATATTTTAGAGGATAACGCATGTTGGGTCTGGGATAGGTCTGGGATTTGCCCTCATCAGACTCATACTTTCGCATTCTTCACATACTTGTTGGCCAGATCCTGGGCTTTTTCTGGTTTGGATCACGTAGTTATGTGGTACCACTCTGATACAGTCGACTAAACCTGGTCTCGACCAATATTTATGAGGATAACGTAAGTTGGGTCTGGGATACGTCTGGGATTTGCCCGCATCAGGCTCATAGTTTCGCATATTTCTCAAACTTGTTGGTCCGATTCTGTGCTTTCACTGGTTTGGATCACGTAGTAATGTGGTACCACTCTGAAACAGTCGATTAAACCTGGTTTCGATCAATATTTTAAATGATAACCCATGTTAGGTCTGGGATAGGTCTGGGATCTGCCCTCATCAGACTCTTATCTTCGCATTCTTCCCATGCTTGTTGAACAGATCCTGGTTTTTTTCAGGTTTGGATCACGTAGTAATGTGGTACCACACTGAAACAGTCCATTAAACCGGGATTCGATCAATATTTTAGAGAATAACGCATGTTAGGCCTGGGTTAGGTCCAGGATTTGCCTGCATCGGGCTCATACTTTCGCATATTTCTCATACTTGTTGAACAGATCCCTGGCTTTTTCTGGTTTGGATCACGCGGTACTGTGGTATCACACTGAATCAGTCCATGAAACCTAGTTTCGACCAATATTATAGAGGATAACGCATGTTATGTCTGGGATAGGTCTGGGATTTGCCCTCGTCTGGCTCATACGTTCGCATTTTTCACATACTTGTTGTACAGATCCCTGGCTTTTTCTGGTTTGGATCACGTCGTAAAGTGGTACCACACCGAAACAGTCGATTAATCCTGGTCTCGAACAATATTTTATAGGATAACGCCGTTTAGGACACGGTTAGGTGAGGGATTTGCCCTCATCAGGCTCATACTGTCGCATATTTCTCATACTTGTTAGCCAGGTTCTGTGCTTTCACTGGTTTAGATCACGTAGTAATGTTGTACCGCCCTGAAACTGCCAATTCAACCTGGTCTCGATAAATATTTTAGATGATAACGCATGTTAGGTCTAGGTTAGGCCTGGGATTTGCCCTCATCAGACTCATACTTTCGCATATTTCTCATACTTGTTGGCCAGATCCTGGGTTTTTTTCTAGTCTGGATCACGTAGTAATGTGGTACAACACAGAAACAGTCCATTAAACCTGGTTTCGATCAATATTTTAGACGATAACGCATGTTCGGTCTAGGTTAGGCCTGGGATTTGCCCTCATCAGACTCATACTTTCGCATTCTTCACATACTTGTTGAACAGATCCTGGGTTATTTCAGGTTTGGATCAGGTAGTAATGTGGTACCACACTGAAACAGTCGATTAAACCTGGTCACGATCAACATTTTAGAGGATAACGCCGGTTAGGACTCGGTTAGGTGTGGGATTTGCCCTCAACAGTGTCATACCTTCGCATTGCTCGCATATTTGTTGGCCAGATCCTGTGCTTTCACAGGTCTGGATCTCGTAGTAATGTGGTACCACACTGAAACAGTCCATTAAATCTGGTTTCGATCAATATTTTAGAGGATAACGCATGTTGGGTCTGGGATAGGTCTGGGATTTGCCCTCATCAGACTCATACTTTCGCATTCTTCACATACTTGTTGGCCAGATCCTGGGCTTTTTCTGGTTTGGATCACGTAGTTATGTGGTACCACTCTGATACAGTCGACTAAACCTGGTCTCGACCAATATTTATGAGGATAACGTAAGTTGGGTCTGGGATAGGTCTGGGATTTGCTCTCATCAGGGTCATACATTCGCGTTTTTCACATTCTTGTTGAACAGATCCCTGGCTTATTCTGGTTTGGATCACGTACTAATGTGGTACCACACTGAAACAGTCCATTAAACCTGGTTTCGAACAATATTTTAGAGGATAACGCATGTTGGGTCTGGGATAGGT
The DNA here is from genome assembly GCF_051014445.1 of Colletes latitarsis. NCBI lineage: Eukaryota > Metazoa > Arthropoda > Insecta > Hymenoptera > Colletidae > Colletes > Colletes latitarsis. The sequence continues at coordinate 1,897,189 of NC_135142.1, forward strand.
CTGGGATTTGCCCTCATCAGACTCATACTTTCGCATATTTCTCATACTTGTGGGCAAGATTCTGGCTTTTTTTCTGGTCTGGATCACGTAGTAATGTGGTACCACACTGAAACGGTCCATTAAACCTGGTTTTGATCAATATTTTAGATGATAACGCATGTTAGGTCTGGGATACGTCTGGGATTTGCCCGCATCAGGCTCATAGTTTCGCATATTTCTCAAACTTGTTGGCCCGATTCTGTGCTTTCACTGGTTTGGATCACGTAGTAATGTGGTACCACTCTGAAACAGTCGACTAAACCTGGTCTCGACCAATATTTATGAGGATAACGTAAGTTGGGTCTGGGATAGGTCTGGGATTTGCCCTCATCTGGCTCATACTTTCGCATTCTTCACATACTTGTTGAACAGATCCTGGGTTTTTTCTGGTTTGGACCACGTAGTAATGTGGTACCACACTGAAACAGTCCATTAAACCTGGTTTCGATCAATATTTTAGAGAATAACGCATGTTAGGTCTTGGTTAGGTCTGGGATTTGCTCTCATCAGGGCCATACATTCGCGTTTTTCACATTCTTGTTGAACAGATCCCTGGCTTATTCTGGTTTGGATCACGTACTAATGTGGTACCACACTGAAACAGTCCATTAAACCTGGTTTCGATCAATATTTTAGAGGATAACGCATGTTGGGTCTGGGATAGGTCAGGGATTTGCCCTCATCAGACTCATACTTTCGCATTCTTCACATACTTGTTGGCCAGATCCTGGGCTTTTTCTGGTTTGGATCACGTATTTATGTGGTACCACTCTGATACAGTCGACTAAACCTGGTCTCGACCAATATTTATGAGGATAACGTAAGTTGGGTCTGGGATACGTCTGGGATTTGCCCGCATCAGGCTCATAGTTTCGCATATTTCTCAAACTTGTTGGTCCGATTCTGTGCTTTCACTGGTTTGGATCACGTAGTAATGTGGTACCACTCTGAAACAGTCGATTAAACCTGGTTTCGATCAATATTTTAAATGATAACCCATGTTAGGTCTGGGATAGGTCTGGGATCTGCCCTCATCAGACTCTTATCTTCGCATTCTTCCCATGCTTGTTGAACAGATCCTGGGTTTTTTCAGGTTTGGATCACGTAGTAATGTGGTACCACACTGAAACAGTCCATTAAACCGGGATTCGATCAATATTTTAGAGAATAACGCATGTTAGGCCTGGGTTAGGTCCAGGATTTGCCTGCATCGGGCTCATACTTTCGCATATTTCTCATACTTGTTGAACAGATCCCTGGCTTTTTCTGGTTTGGATCACGCGGTACTGTGGTATCACACTGAATCAGTCCATGAAACCTAGTTTCGACCAATATTATAGAGGATAACGCATGTTATGTCTGGGATAGGTCTGGGATTTGCCCTCGTCTGGCTCATACGTTCGCATTTTTCACATACTTGTTGTACAGATCCCTGGCTTTTTCTGGTTTGGATCACGTCGTAAAGTGGTACCACACCGAAACAGTCGATTAATCCTGGTCTCGAACAATATTTTATAGGATAACGCCGTTTAGGACACGGTTAGGTGAGGGATTTGCCCTCATCAGGCTCATACTGTCGCATATTTCTCATACTTGTTAGCCAGATCCGTTGCTTTTTCTGGTTTGGATCACGTGGTAATGTGGTATCACACTGAAACAGTCCATGAAACCTGGTTTCGATCAATATTTTAGAGGATAACGCATGTTAGGTCTAGGTTAGGCCTGGGATTTGCCCTCATCAGACTCATAGTTTTGCGCATTTCACATACTTGTTGATCAGATCCCTGGCTTTTTCATGTTTGAATCATGTGGTAATGTGGTATCACACTGAAACTGTCCATGAAACCTGGTTTCGATCAATATTTTAGAGGATAATGCATGTTAGGTCAAGGTTACGCCTGGGATTTGCCCTCATCAGACACATACTTTCGCATATTTCACATACTTGTTGAACAGATCCCTGGCTTTTTCTGGTTTGGATCACGTAGAAAAGTGGTACCACACTGAAACAGACGATTAATCCTGGTCTCGATCAATATTTTGTAGGATAACGCATGTTCGGTCTAGGTTAGGCCTGGGATTTGCCCTCATCAGACTCATACTTTCGCATTCTTCACATACTTGTTGAACAGATCCAGGGTTATTTTTGGTTTGGATCACGTAGTAATGAAGTACAACACTGTAACAGTCCATTAAACCTGGTTTCGATCAATATTTTAGATGATAACGCATGTTAGGTCTAGGTTAGGCCTGGGATTTGACCTCATCAGGCTCATAGCTTCGCATATTTCTCAAACTTGTTGGACAGATTCTGTTCTTTCACTGGTTTGGATCACGTAGTAATGTTGTACCGCCTTGAAACAGTCAATTCAACATGGTCTCGATAAATGTTATAGATGATAAGTCATGTTAGGTCTAGGTTAGGCCTGGAATTTGACCTCGTCAGGCTCATACCTTCGCATTCTTCTCATACTTGTTGTACAGATCCAGGGTCTCTTCTGGTTTTGATCACGTAGTAATGTGGTACCACACTGAAACAGTCGATTAAACCTGGTTTCGATCAATATTTTAGAGAATAACGCATGTTAGGTCTTGGTTAGGTCTGGGATTTGCTCTCATCAAGGTCGTACATTCGCGTTTTTCACATTCTTGTTGAACAGATCCCTGGCTTATTCTGGTTTGGATCACGTACTAATGTGGTACCACACTGAAACAGTCCATTAAACCTGGTTTCGATCAATATTTTAGAGGATAACGCATGTTAGGTCTGTGATAGGTATGGGATTTGCCCTCATCAGGCTCATAGTTTCGCGTTTTTCACATACTTGTTGAACAGATCCTGGGTTTTTTCTGGTTTGGATCTCGTAATAATGTGGTACCACACTGAAACAGTCCATTAAACATGGTTTCGATCAATATTTTGGAGAATAACTCATGTTAGGTCTAGGTTAGGTCTGGGATTTGCTCTCATCAGGCTTGTACATTCGCATATTTCTCATACTTGATGGCCAGATTCGGGGCTTTTTCTGGTTTGGATCACGTAGTAATGTAGTACAACACTGTAACAGTCCATTAAACCTGTTTTCAACCGATATCTTAGAGGATAACACATGTTAGACCTAGGCTAGGCCTGGGATTTGCCCTAATCAGGGTCATACTTTCGCAGTTTTATCATACATGTTGACCTGATCGAGGGTTTTTCCTACTTTGGATAACGTAGTAAAGTGGTACCACACAGAAACAGCCAACTAAACCTGGATCCGATCAATATTTTAGAGGATAACGCATGTTAGGTCTCGGTTAGGTCTAGGATTTGCCCTCATCTGGGTCATACTTTCGCATATTTCTCAAACTTGTTTGCCAGATTCTGGGCTTTCACTGGTCTGGATCACGTAGTAACGTGGTACCACCCCGAAACAGTCCATTAAACCTGGTTTCGATCAATACTTTTGAAGATAGCGCATGTTAGGTCTGGATAAGGTCTGGAATTTGCTCTCATCAGGCTCATACTTTCGCATATTTCTCATTCTTGTTGGCCAGATACTGGGCTCCCACTGGTCTGGATCACGTAGTAATGTGGTACCATACTGAAACAGTCCATTAAACCTGGTCTCGATCAATATTTTAGATGATAACGCCGGTTAGGACTCGGTTAGGTGTGGGATTTGCCCTCATCAGGGTCATACCTTCGCATGTCTCGCATATTTGTTGGCCAGATCCTGTGCTTTCACAGGTCTGGATCTCGTAGTAATGTGGTACCACACTGAAACAGGCAATTATACCTGGTCTCGATCAATATTTTAGAGGATAACGCATGTTAGGCCTGGGTTAGGTCCAGGATTTGCCCGCATCAGGCTCATACTTTCGCATATTTCTCAAACTTGTTGGCCAGATTCTGTGCTTTCACTGGTTTGGATCACGTAGTAATGTTGTACCGCCCAGAAACTGCCAATTCAACCTGGTCTCGATAAATATTTTAGATGATAACGCATGTTAGGTCTAGGTTAGGCCTGGGATTTGCCCTCATTAGACTCATACTTTCGCATATTTCTCATACTTGTTGGCCAGATCCTGGGTTTTTTTCTAGTCTGGATCACGTAGTAATGTGGTACAACACAGAAACAGTCCATTAAACCTGGTTTCGATCAATATTTTAGACGATAACGCATGTTCGGTCTAGGTTAGGCCTGGGATTTGCCCTCATCAGACTCATACTTTCGCATTCTTCACATACTTGTTGAACAGATCCTGGGTTATTTCTGGTTTGGATCAGGTAGTAATGTGGTACCACACTGAAACAGTCGATTATACCTGGTCACGATCAACATTTTAGAGGATAACGCCGGTTAGGACACGGTTAGGTGTGGGATTTGCCCTCATCAGGGTCATACCTTCGCATTTCTCGCATATTTGTTGGCCAGATCCTGTGCTTTCACAGGTCTGGATCTCGTAGTAATGTGGTACCACACTGAAACAGTCCATTAAACCTGGTTTCGATCAATATTTTTGAGGATAGCTCATGCTAGGTCTAGGTTAGGCCTGGGATTTGCCCCCATCGGACCCATACTTTCGCATTCTTCACATACTTGTTGTACAGATCCTGGGTTTTTTCAGGTTTGAATCAGGCGGTAATGTGGTACCACACTGAAACAGTACATAAAACCAAGTCTCGGTCAATATTTTAGAGGATAACGCATGTTACGTCTGGGATAGGTCCAGGATTTGCCCGCATCAGGCTCATACTTTCGCATATTTCTCATACTTGTTGGCCAGATCCTGGGCTTTTTCTGGTTTGGATCACGTAGTTATGTGGTACCACTCTGAAACAGTCGACTAAACCTGGTCTCGACCAATATTTATGAGGATAACGCAAGTTGGGTCTGGGATAGGTCTGGGATTTGCCCTCATCTGGCTCATACTTTCGCATTCTTCACATACTTGTTGAACAGATCCTGGGTTTTTTCTGGTTTGGATCACGTAGTAATGTGGTACCACACTGAAACAGTCCATTAAACCTGGTTTCGGTCAATATTTTAGAGAATAACGCATGTTAGGTCTTGGTTAGGTCCAGGATTTGCCCGCATCAGGCTCATACTTTCGCATATTTCTCAAACTTGTTGGCCAGATTCTGTGCTTTCACTGGTTTGGATCACGTAGTAATGTTGTACCGCCCTGAAACTGCCAATTCAACCTGGTCTCGATAAATATTTTAGATGATAACGCATGTTAGGTCTAGGTTAGGCCTGGGATTTGCCCTCATCAGACTCATACTTTCGCATATTTCTCATACTTGTTGGCCAGATCCTGGGTTATTTCTGGTTTGGATCAGGTAGTAATGTGGTACCACATTGAAACAGTCGATTAAACCTGGTCACGATCAACATTTTAGAGGATAACGCCGGTTAGGACTCGGTTAGGTGTGGGATTTGCCCTCATTTGGGCCATACATTCGCGTTTTTCACATTCTTGTTGAACAGATCCCTGGCCTATTCTGGTTTGGATCGCGTACTAATGTGGTACCACACTGAAACAGTTCATTACAGCTGGTTTCGATCAATATTTTAGAGGATAACGCATCTTAGGTATAGGTTAGGCCTGGGATTTGCCCTCATCAGACTCATACTTTCGCATACTTTACATACTTGTTGAACAGATCCCTGGCTTTTTCTGGTTTGGATCACGTAGTAAAGTGGTACCACACTGAAACAGTCGATTACTCCTGGTCTCGTTCAACATTTTATATGATAACGCCGGTTAGGACACGGTTAGTTGTCGGATTTGCCCTCATCAGGCTCATACTGTCGCATATTTCTCATACTTGTTAGCCAGATCCATTGCTTTTTCTGGTTTGGATCACGTGGTACTGTGGTATCACACTGAATCAGTCCATGAAACCTGGTTTCGATCAATATTTTAGAGGATAACGCATGTTAGGTCTAGGTTAGGCCTGGGATTTGCCCTCATCAGACTCATAGTTTTGCGTATTTCGCATACTTGTTGATCAGATCCCTGGCTTTTTCTGGTTTGGATCACGTAGAAAAGTGGTACCACACTGAAACAGTCGATTAATCCTGGTCTCGATCAATATTTTGTAGGATAACGCAAGTTAGGTCTGGGATAGGTCTGGGATTTGCCCCCATCAGGGTCATACTTTCGCATATTTCTCATACTTGTTGGCCAGATCCTGGGTTTTTTTCTAGTCTGGATCACATAGTAATGTGGTACAACACAGAAAGAGTCCATTAAACCTGGTTTCGATCAATATTTTAGATGATAACGCATGTTCGGTCTAGGTTAGGCCTGGGATTTGCCCTCATCAGACTCATACTTTAGCATTCTTCACATACTTGTTGAACAGATCCTGGGTTATTTTTGGTTTGGATCTCGTAGTAATGTGGTAACACACTGAAACAGTCCATTAAACATGGTTTCGATCAATATTTTAGAGAATAACTCATGTTAGGTCTAGGTTAGGTCTGGGATTTGCTCTCATCAGGCTTGTACATTCGCATATTTCTCATACTTGATGGCCAGATTCGGGGCTTTTTCTGGCTTGGATCACGTAGTAATGTAGTACAACACTGTAACACTCCATTAAACCTGGTTTCGATCAATATTTTAGATGATAACGCATGTTAGGTCTAGGTTAGGCCTGTGATTTGACCTCATCAGGCTCATAGCTTCGCATATTTCTCAAACTTGTTGGACAGATTGTGTTCTTTCACTGGTTTGGATCACGTAGTAACGTTGTACCGCCTTGAAACAGTCAATTCAACATGGTCTCGATAAATGTTATAGATGATAAGTCATGTTAGGTCTGGGTTAGGCCTGGAATTTGACCTCGTCAGGCTCATACCTTCGCATTCTTCTCATACTTGTTGTACAGATCCAGGGTCTTTTCTGGTTTTGATCACGTAGTAATGTGGTACCACACTGAAACAGTACATAAAACCTAGTCTCGGTCAATATTTTAGAGGATAACGCATGTTACGTCTGGGATAGGTCCAGGATTTGCCAGCATCAGGCTCATACTTTCGCATATTTCTCATACTTGTTGGCCAGATCCTGGGCTTTTTCTGGTTTGGATCACGTAGTAATGTGGTACCACACTGAAACAGTCCATTAAACCTGGTTTCGATCAATATTTTAGAGAATAACGCATGTTAGGTCTTGGTTAGGTCTGGGATTTGCTCTCATCAGGGTCATACATACGCGTTTTTCACATTCCTGTTGAACAGATCCCTGGCTTATTCTGGTTTGGATCACGTACTAATGTGGTACCACAGTGAAACAGTCCATTACAGCTGGTTTCGATCAATATTTTAGAGGATAACGCATCTTAGGTATAGGTTAGGCCTGGGATTTGCCCTCATCAGACTCATACTTTCGCATACTTCACATACTTGTTGCACAGATCCCTGGCTTTTTCTGGTTTGGATCACGTCGTAAAGTGGTACCACACCGAAACAGTCGATTAATCCTGGTCTCGAACAATATTTTATAGGATAACGCCGTTTAGGACACGGTTAGGTGAGGGATTTGCCCTCATCAGGCTCATACTGTCGCATATTTCTCATACTTGTTGGCCAGATACTTTGCTTTTTCTGGATTGGATCACATACTGATGAAGTACCACACTGAAGCAGTCAATTATACCTGGTCTCGATCAATATTTTAGAGGATAACGCATATGAGGCCTGGGTTAGGTCCAGGATTTGCCTGCATCAGGCTCATACTTTCGCATATTTCTCATACTTGTTGAACAGATCCCTGGCTTTTTCTGGTTTGGATCACGTAGTAATGTGGTACCACTCTGAAACAGTCGATTAAACCTGGTTTCGATCAATATTTTAAATGATAACGCATGTTAGGTCTGGGATAGGTCTGGGATCTGCCCTCATCAGACTCTTACCTTCGCATTCTTCCCATGCTTGTTGAACAGATCCTGGGTTTTTTCTGGTTTGGATCACGTAGTAATGTGGTACCACACTGAAACTGTCCATCAAACCTGGTTTCGATCAATATTTTAGAGAATAACGCCGTTTAGGACACGGTTAGGTGAGGGATTTGCCCCCATCAGGCTCATACTGTCGCATATTTCTCATACTTGTTAGCCAGATCCGTTGCTTTTTCTGGTTTGGATCACGTGGTAATGTGGTATCACACTGAAACAGTCCATGAAACCAGGTTTCGATCAATATTTTAGAGGATAACGCATGTTAGGTCTAGGTTAGGCCTGGGGTTTGCCCTCATCAGACTCATAGTTTTGCGTATTTCACATACTTGTTGATCAGATCCCTGGCTTTTTCTGGTTTGGATCACGTAGTAATGTGGTACCACACTGAAACATTCAATTAAACCTGGTCTGGATAAATATTTTAGAGGATATCGCATGTTAGGTCTAGGTTAGGCCTGGGATTTGCCCTATTCAGGGTCATACTTTCGCAGCTTTAACAAACATGTTGACATGATCGAGGGTTTTTTCTACTTTGGATCACGTAGTTAGCTGGTAACACACTGAAACAGTCAATTAAACCTGGTTTCGATCAATATTTTAGAGGATAACGCATGTTAGGTCTGGGTTAGGTCTAGGATTTGCCCTCATCAGGCTCATACTTTCCCTTTTTTCACATACTTGTTGAACAGATCCTGGGTTTTTTCTGCTTTGGATCACGTAGTAAAGTGGTAACACACTGAAACAGTCAATTAAACCTGGTTTCGATCAATATTTTAGAGGATAACGCATGTTAGGTCTGGGTTAGGTCTAGGATTTGCCCTCATCAGGCTCATACTTTCGCATTCTTCACATACTTGTTGAACGGATCCTGGGTTTTTTCCGGTTTGGTTCACGTAGTAATGTGGTACCACACTGAAACATTCAATTAAACCTGGTCTGGATAAATATTTTAGAGGATATCGCATGTTAGGTCTAGGTTAGGCCTGGGATTTGCCCTATTCAGGGTCATACTTTCGCAGCTTTAACATACATGTTGACCTGATCGAGGGTTTTTTCTACTTTGGATCACGTAGTAAAGTGGTAACACACTGAAACAGTCAATTAAACCTGGTTTCGATCAATATTTTAGGGGATAACGCATGTTAGGTCTGGGTTAGGTCTAGGATTTGCCCTCATCAGGCTCATTCGTTCGCATATTTCTCATACGTGATGGCTAGATCCCGGGCTATTTCTGGATTGTATCACGTAGTAATGTGGTACCACGCTGAAACAGTCAATTAAACCTGGTTTCGATCAATATTTTAGAGGATAACGCAAGTTACGTCTGAGATAGGTCTGGGATTTGCCCTCATCAGGCTCATACTTTCGCGTTTTTCACATACTTGTTGAACTGATCCTGGGTTTTTTCTGGTTTGTATCACGTAGTAATGAGGTACCACACTGAAACAGTCCATTAAACCTGGTTTCGATCAATATTTTAGAGGACAACGCAAGTTAGGTCTGGGATAGGTCTGGGATTTGCCCTTATCAGGATCATACTTTCGCATTTTTCACATACTTGTTGAACAGATCCTGGGTTTTTTCTGGTATGGATCACGTAGTAATGTGGTACCACACTGAAACATTCAATTAAACCTGGTCTTGATAAATATTTTTGAGGCTAACGCATGTTAGGTCTGGGTTAGGTCTAGGATTTGCCCTCATCAGGCTCATTCTTTCGCATATTTCTCACACTTGATGGCTAGATCCAGGGCTTTTTCTGGATTGCATCACGTAGTAATGAAGTACGACACTGAAACAGTCAATTAAACTTGGTTTCCGTCAATACTTTAGAGGACAACGCATGTTAGGTATAGGTTAGGCCTGGGATTTGCCCTCATCAGGGTCATACTTTCGCAGTTTTAACATACATGTTGACCTGATCGTGGGTTTTTTCTGCTTTCGATCACGTAGTAAAGTGGTACCACACTGAAACAGTTAATAAAACCAGGTTTCGAGAAATATTTTAGGGGATAACACTATGTAGGTCTCGCTTAGGTCTGGTATTTGCAATCATCTGGCTCATACTTTCGCATTTTTCGCATACTTGTTGGCCAGATCCTGCGATTTCTTCTGGTTTGGAATACGTATAAATGTGGTGCCACACTGAAATAGTCAATTAATCCTGGTCTTGATAAGTATTTTAGAGGATAACGCAAGTTGTGTCTGGTTTAGTTCAGGGATTTGCCCTCATCAGGCTCAGACTTTCGCGTTTTTCACATACTTGTTGAACAGATCCTGGGTTTTTCTAGTATGGATCACGTAGTAATGTGGTACCACACTGAAACAGTCGATTAAACCAGGTTTCGATCAATATTTTTGAGGATAACGCATGTTAGGTCTAGGTTAGGCCTGGGATTTTCACTCATCAGACTCATACTTTCGCATTCTTCACATACTTGTTGAACGGATCCTGGGTCTTTTCTGGTTCGGATCACGTAGTAGTGTGGTACCACACCGAAACATTCAATTAAACCTGGTGTCGATCAATATTTTAGAGGACAACGCAAGTTAGGTCTGGGATAGGTCTGGGATATGCCCTAATCAGGGTCATACTTTCGCAGTTTTAACATACATGTTGACCTGATCGAGGGTTTTTTCTACTTTGGATCACGTAGTAAAGTGGTAACACACTGAAACAGTCTATTAAACCTGGTTTCGATCAATATTTTAGAGGATAACGCATGTTAGGTCTGGGTTAGGTCTAGGATTTGCCCTCATTAGGCTCATTCGTTCGCATATTTCTCATACTTCATGGCTAGATCCTGGGCTATTTCTGGATTGTATCACGTAGTAATGTGGTACCGCGCTGAAACATTCAATTAAACTTGGTCTGGATAAATATTTTAGAGGATATCGCATGTTAGGTCTAGGTTAGGCCTGGGATTTGCCCTCATCAGGGTCATACTTTCGCAGTTTTAGCATACATGTTGACCTGATCGAGGGTTTTTTCTACTTTGGATCACGTAGTAAAGTGGTAACACACTGAAACAGTCAATTAAACCTGGTTTCGATCAATATTATTGAGGATAACGCAAGTTAGGTCTAGGTTAGGCCTGGGATTTTCACTCATCAGACTCATACTTTCGCATTCTTCACATACATGTTGAACAGATCCCGGGTTTTTTCTGGATTGGATCACGCAGTAATGTTGTACCACACCGAAACATTCAATTAAACCTGGTCTGGATAAATATTTTAGAGGATATCGCATGTTAGGTCTAGGTTAGGCCTGGGATTTGCCCTAATCAGGGTCATACTTTCGCAGTTTTAACATACATGTTGACCTGATCGAGGGTTTTTTCTACTTTGGATCACGTAGTAAAGTGGTAACACACTGAAACAGTCAATTAAACCTGGTTTCGATCAATATTTTAGAGGATAACTCATGTTAGGTCTGGGTTAGGTCTAGGATTTGCCCTCATCAGGCTCATTCTTTCGCATATTTCTCTTACTTGATGGCTAGATCCTGGGCTATTTCTGGATTGTATCACGTAGTAATGTGGTACCACGCTGAAACAGTCAATTAAACCTAGTTTCGATCACTGTTTTAGAGGATAACGCAAGTTAGGTCTGAGATAGGTCTGGGATTCGCCCTCATCAGGCTCATACTTTCGCGTTTTTCACATACTTGTTGAACTGATCCTGGGTTTTTTCTGGTTTGGACCACGTAGTAAAGTGGTACCACACTGAAACAGTCCATTAAACCTGGTTTCGATCAATGTTTTAGAGGATAACGCATGTTAGGTCTGGGTTAGCCCTGGGATTTGCCCTAATCAGGGTCATACTTTCGCAGTTTTAACATACATGTTGACCTGATCGAGGGTTTTTTCTGGATTGGATCACGCAGTAATGTGGTACCACACCGAAACGTTCAATTAAACCTGGTCTGGATAAATATTTTAGAGGATATCGCATGTTAGGTCTAGGTTGGGCCTGGGATTTGCCCTAATCAGGGTCATACTTTCGCAGTTTTAACATACATGTTGACCTGATCGAGGGTTTTTTCTACTTTGGATCACGTAGTAAAGTGGTAGCACACTGAAACAGTCAATTAAACCTGGTTTCGATCAATATTTTAGAGGATAACGCATGTTAGGTCTGGGTTAGGTCTAGGATTTGCCCTCATCAGGCTCATTCGTTCGCATATTTCTCATACTTCATGGCTAGATCCTGGGCTATTTCTGGATTGTATCACGTAGTAATGTGGTACCACGCTGAAACAGTCAATTAAACCTGGTTTCGATCAATGTTTTAGAGGATAACGCATGTTAGGTCTGGGTTAGGCCTGTGATTTGCCCTAATCAGGGTCATACTTTCGCAGTTTTAACATACATGTTGACATGATCGAGGGTTTTTTCTGCTTTGGATCGCGTAGTAAAGTGGTAACACACTGAAACAGTCAATTAAACCTGGTTTCGATCAATATTTTAGAGGATAACGCATGTTAGGTCTGGGTTAGGTCTAGGATTTGCCCTCATCAGGCTCATTCTTTCGCATATTTCTCATACTTGATGGCTAGATCCTGGGCTATTTCTGGATTGTATCACGTAGTAATGTGGTACCACGCTGAAACAGTCAATTAAACCTGGTTTCGATCACTGTTTTAGAGGATAACGCAAGTTAGGTCTGAGATAGGTCTGGGATTCGCCCTCATCAGGCTCATACTTTCGCGTTTTTCACATACTTGTTGAACGGATCCTGGGTTTTTCCGGTTTCGTTCACGTAGTAATGTGGTACCACACTGAAACATTCAATTAAACCTGGTCTTGATAAATATTTTAGAGGATAACGTATGTTAGGTCTGGCTTACGTCTAGGATTTGCCCTCATCAGGCGCATACTTTCGCATATTTCTCATACTTCATGGCTAGATCCTGGGCTATTTCTGGATTGTATCACGTAGTAATGTGGTACCGCGCTGAAACATTCAATTAAGCCTGGTCTGGATAAATATTTTAGAGGATATCGCATGTTAGGTCTAGGTTAGGCCTGGGATTTGCCCTAATCAGGGTCATACTTTCGCAGCTTTAACATACATGTTGACCTGATCGAGGGTTTTTTCTACTTTGGATCACGTAGTAAAGTGGTAACACACTGAAACAGTCAATTAAACCTGGTTTCGATCAATATTATTGAGGATAACGCATGTTAGGTCTAGGTTAGGCCTGGGATTTTCACTCATCAGACTCATACTTTCGCATTCTTCACATACTTGTTGAACGGATCCTGCGTTTTCTCTGGTTCGGATCACGTAGTAGTGTGGTACGACACTGAAACAGTCCATTAAACCTGGTTTCGAACAATATTTTAGAGGACAACGCAAGTTAGGTCTGGAATAGGTCTGGGATTTGCCCTCATCAGGGTCATACTTTCGCATATTTCTCATACTTCATGGCTATGTCCTGGGCTATTTCTGGATTGGATCACGTAGTAATGTGGTACCACACTGAAGCGGTCCATTAAACCTGGTTTCGATCAATATTTTAGTGGATAACGCAAGTTAGGTCTGGGATAGGTCTGGGATTTGCCCTCATCAGGCTCATACTTTCGCGTTTGTCACATACATGCGAACATATCCTGGGATTTTTCTGGTTCGGATCACGCAGTAATGTGGTAACACAGCGAAACATTCAATTAAACCTGGTCTGGGTAAATATTTTAGAGGGTATCGCATGTTAGGTCTAGGTTAGGCCTGGGATTTGCCCTAATCAGGGTCATACTTTTGCAGTTTTAACATACATGTTGACCTGATCGAGGGTTTTTTCTACTTTGGATCACGTAGTAAAGTGGTAACACACTGAAACAGTCAATTAAACCTGGTTTCGATCAATATTTTAGGGGATAACGCATGTTAGGTCTGGGTTAGGTCTAGGATTTGCCCTCATCAGGCTCATTCGTTCGCATATTTCTCATACGTGATGGCTAGATCCTGGGCTATTTCTGGATTGTATCACGTAGTAATGTGGTACCACGCTGAAACAGTCAATTAAACCTGGTTTCCATCAGTATTTTAGAGGATAACGCAAGTTACGTCTGAGATAGGTCTGGGATTTGCCCTCATCAGGCTCATACTTTCGCGTTTTTCACATACTTGTTGGACTGATCCTGGGTTTTTTCTGGTTTGTATCACGTAGTAATGTGGTACCACACTGAAACAGTCCATTAAACCTGGTTTCGATCAATATTTTAGAGGATAACGCAAGTTATGTCTGGTATAGGTCTGGGATTTGCTCTCATCAGGCTCATTCTTTCGCATATTTCTCACACTTGATGGCTAGATCCAGGGCTTTTTCTGGATTGCATCACGTAGTAATGAAGTACGACACCGAAACAGTCAATTAAACTTGGCTTCTATCAATACTTTAGAGGACAACGCATGTTAGGTATAGGTTAGTCCTGGGATTTGCCCTCATCAGGGTCATACTTTCGCAGTTTTAACATACATATTGACCAGATCGAGGGTTTTTTCTGCTTTGGATCACGTAGTAAAGTGGTACCACACTGAAACAGTCAATAAAACCAGATTTCGAGAAATATTTTAGGGTATAACACTATGTAGGTCTCGGTTAGGTCTGGTATTTGCAATCATCTGGCTCATACTTTCGCATTTTTCGCATACTTGTTGGCCAGATCCTGGGATTTCTTCTGGTTTGGAATACGTATAAATGTGGTGCCACACTGAAATAGTCAATTAATCCTGGTCTTGATAAGTATTTTAGAGGATAACGCAAGTTATGTCTGGTTTAGTTCTGGGATTTGCACTCATCAGGCTCAGACTTTCGCGTTTTTCACATACTTGTTGAACAGATCCTGGGTTTTTCTAGTATGGATCACGTAGTAATGTGGTACCACACTGAAACAGTCGATTAAACCAGGTTTCGATCAATATTTTTGAGGATAACGCATGTTAGGTCTAGGTTAGGCCTGGGATATTCACTCATCAGACTCATACTTTCGCATTCTTCACATACTTGTTGAACGGATCCTGGGTCTTTTCTGGTTCGGATCACGTAGTAGTGTGGTACCACACCGAAACATTCAATTAAACCTGGTGTCGATCAATATTTTAGAGGACAACGCAATTTAGGTCTGGGATAGGTCTGGGATATGCCCTAATCAGGGTCATACTTTCGCAGTTTTAACATACATGTTGACCTGATCGAGGGTTTTTTCTACTTTGGATCACGTAGTAAAGTGGTAACACACTGAAACAGTCTATTAAACCTGGTTTCGATCAATATTTTAGAGGATAACGCATGTTAGGTCTGGGTTAGGTCTAGGATTTGCCCTCATTAGGCTCATTCGTTCGCATATTTCTCATACTTCATGGCTAGATCCTGGGCTATTTCTGGATTGTATCACGTAGTAATGTGGTACCGCGCTGAAACATTCAATTAAACTTGGTCTGGATAAATATTTTAGAGGATATCGCATGTTAGGTCTAGGTTAGGCCTGGGATTTGCCCTCATCAGGGTCATACTTTCGCAGTTTTAGCATACATGTTGACCTGATCGAGGGTTTTTTCTACTTTGGATCACGTAGTAAAGTGGTAACACACTGAAACAGTCAATTAAACCTGGTTTCGATCAATATTATTGAGGATAACACAAGTTAGGTCTAGGTTAGGCCTGGGATTTTCACTCATCAGACTCATACTTTCGCATTCTTCACATACATGTTGAACAGATCCCGGGTTTTTTCTGGATTGGATCACGCAGTAATGTTGTACCACACCGAAACATTCAATTAAACCTGGTCTGGATAAATATTTTAGAGGATATCGCATGTTAGGTCTAGGTTAGGCCTGGGATTTGCCCTAATCAGGGTCATACTTTCGCAGTTTTAACATACATGTTGACCTGATCGAGGGTTTTTTCTACTTTGGATCACGTAGTAAAGTGGTAACACACTGAAACAGTGAATTAAACCTGGTTTCGATCAATATTTTAGAGGATAACTCATGTTAGGTCTGGGTTAGGTCTAGGATTTGCCCTCATCAGGCTCATTCTTTCGCATATTTCTCATACTTGATGGCTAGATCCTGGGCTATTTCTGGATTGTATCACGTAGTAATGTGGTACCACGCTGAAACAGTCAATTAAACCTGGTTTCGATCACTGTTCTAGAGGATAACGCAAGTTAGGTCTGAGATAGGTCTGGGATTCGCCCTCATCAGGCTCATACTTTCGCGTTTTTCACATACTTGTTGAACTGATCCTGGGTTTTTTCTGGTTTGGACCACGTAGTAAAGTGGTACCACACTGAAACAGTCCATTAAACCTGGTTTCGATCAATGTTTTAGAGGATAACGCATGTTAGGTCTGGGTTAGGCCTGGGATTTGCCCTAATCAGGGTCATACTTTCGCAGTTTTAACATACATGTTGACCTGATCGAGGGTTTTTTCTGGATTGGATCACGCAGTAATGTGGTACCACACCGAAACATTCAATTAAACCTGGTCTGGATAAATATTTTAGAGGATATCGCATGTTAGGTCTAGGTTGGGCCTGGGATTTGCCCTAATCAGGGTCATACTTTCGCAGTTTTAACATACATGTTGACCTGATCGAGGGTTTTTTCTACTTTGGATCACGTAGTAAAGTGGTAACACACTGAAACAGTCAATTAAACCTGGTTTCGATCAATATTTTAGAGGATAACGCATGTTAGGTCTGGGTTAGGTCTAGGATTTGCCCTCATCAGGCTCATTCGTTCGCATATTTCTCATACTTCATGGCTAGATCCTGGGCTATTTCTGGATTGTATCACGTAGTAATGTGGTACCACGCTGAAACAGTCAATTAAACCTGGTTTCCATCAGTATTTTAGAGGATAACGCAAGTTACGTCTGAGATAGGTCTGGGATTTGCCCTCATCAGGCTCATACTTTCGCGTTTTTCACATACTTGTTGGACTGATCCTGGGTTTTTTCTGGTTTGTATCACGTAGTAATGTGGTACCACACTGAAACAGTCCATTAAACCTGGTTTCGATCAATATTTTAGAGGATAACGCAAGTTATGTCTGGTATAGGTCTGGGATTTGCTCTCATCAGGCTCATTCTTTCGCATATTTCTCACACTTGATGGCTAGATCCAGGGCTTTTTCTGGATTGCATCACGTAGTAATGAAGTACGACACCGAAACAGTCAATTAAACTTGGCTTCTATCAATACTTTAGAGGACAACGCATGTTAGGTATAGGTTAGTCCTGGGATTTGCCCTCATCAGGGTCATACTTTCGCAGTTTTAACATACATATTGACCAGATCGAGGGTTTTTTCTGCTTTGGATCACGTAGTAAAGTGGTACCACACTGAAACAGTCAATAAAACCAGATTTCGAGAAATATTTTAGGGTATAACACTATGTAGGTCTCGGTTAGGTCTGGTATTTGCAATCATCTGGCTCATACTTTCGCATTTTTCGCATACTTGTTGGCCAGATCCTGGGATTTCTTCTGGTTTGGAATACGTATAAATATGGTGCCACACTGAAATAGTCAATTAATCCTGGTCTTGATAAGTATTTTAGAGGATAACGCAAGTTATGTCTGGTTTAGTTCTGGGATTTGCACTCATCAGGCTCAGACTTTCGCGTTTTTCACATACTTGTTGAACAGATCCTGGGTTTTTCTGGTATGGATCACGTAGTAATGTGGTACCACACTGAAACAGTCGATTAAACCAGGTTTCGATCAATATTTTTGAGGATAACGCATGTTAGGTCTAGGTTAGGCCTGGGATTTTCACTCATCAGACTCATACTTTCGCATTCTTCACATACTTGTTGAACGGATTCTGGGTCTTTTCTGGTTCGGATCACGTAGTAGTGTGGTACCACACTGAAACAGTCCATTAAACCTGGTTTCGATCAATATTTTAGAGGACAACGCAAGTTAGGTCTGGGATAGGTCTGGGATATGCCCTAATCAGGGTCATACTTTCGCAGTTTTAACATACATGTTGACCTGATCGAGGGTTTTTTCTACTTTGGATCACGTAGTAAAGTGGTAACACACTGATACAGTCAATTAAACCTGGTTTCGATCAATATTTTAGAGGATAACGCATGTTAGGTCTAGGTTAGCCCTGAGATTTTCACTGATCAGACTCATAGCTTCGCATTCCTCACATACTTGTTGAACGGATCCTGGGTTTTTTCTGGTTTGGATCACGTAGTAATGTGGTACCACACTGAAACATTCAATTAAACCTGGTCTTGATAAATATTTTAGAGGATAACGTATGTTAGGTCTGGGTTACGTCTAGGATTTGTCCTCATCAGGCTCATACTTTCGCATATTTCCCATACTTCATGGCTAGATCCTGGGCTATTTCTGGATTGTATCACGTAGTAATGTGGTACTACGCTGAAACAGTCAATTAAACCTGGTTTCGATCAATATTTTAGAGGATAACGCAAGTTAGGTGTGAGATAGGTCTGGGATTCGCCCTCATCAGGCTCATACTTTCGCGTTTTTCACATACTTGTTGATCTGATCCTGGGTTTTTTCTGGTTTGGATCACGTAGTAATGTGGTACCACACTGAAACAGTCGATTAAACCTGGTTTCGATCAATATTTTAGAGGATAACGTAAGTTAGGTCTGGGATAGGTCTAGGATTTGCCCTCATCAGGCTCATACTTTCGCGTTTTTCACATACTTGTTGAACAGATCCTGGGCTTTTTCTGGATTGGATCACGTAGTAATGTGGTACCACACCGAGAGAGTCAATTTAACCTGGTTTCGATCAATATTTTAGAGGATAACGTAAGTTATGTCTGGTATAGGTCTGGGATTTGCTCTCATCAGGCTCATACTTTCGCACGCTTCACATACTCGTTGACAAGATCCTGGGTTTTTTTCTGGTTTGGATCACGTAGTAATGTGGTACCACACTGAAACAATCGGTTAAACCTGGTTTCGTATAATATTTTTGAGGATAACGCATGTTAGGTCTGAGATAGGTCTGGGCTTTGCCCTCACCAGGCTCATACCTTCGCAGTTTTAAAATGCATGTTGACCTGATCGATGGTTTTTTGTGCTTTGGATCACGTAGTAAAGTGGTACCACACTAAAACAGTCAATTAAACCTGGTTTCGATCAATATTTTAGAGGATAACGCAAGTTAGGTCCGGGATAGGTCAGAGATTTGCCCTCATCAGACTCATACTTTCGCACACTTCACATACTCGTTGAACAGATCCTGGATTTTTTTCTGGTTTGGATCACGTAGTAATGTGGTACCACACTGAAACTGTCGATTAAACCTGGTTTCGATCAATGTTTTAGAGGATAACGCATGTTAGGTCTGGGTTAGGCCTGGCATTTGCCCTAATCAGGGTCATACTTTCGCAGTTTTAACATACATGTTGACCTGATCGAGGGTTTTTTCTACTTTGGATCACGTAGTAAAGTGGTAACACACTGAAACAGTCAATTAAACCTGGTTTCGATCAATATTTTAGAGGATAACGCATGTTAGGTCTGGGTTAGGTCTAGGATTTGCCCTCATCAGGCTCATTCGTTCGCATATTTCTCATACTTGATGGCTAGATCCTGGGCTATTTCTGGCTTGTATCACGTAGCAATGTGGTACCACGCTGAAACAGTCAATTAAACCTGGTTTCGATCAATGTTTTAGAGGATAACGCATGTTAGGTCTGGGTTAGGCCTGGGATTTGCCCTAATCAGGGTCATACTTTCGCAGTTTTAACATACATGTTGACATGATCGAGGGTTTTTTCTACTTTGGATCACGTAGTAAAGTGATAACACACTGAAACAGACAATTGTACCTGGTTTCGATCAATATTTTAGAGGATAACGCAAGTTAGGTCTGGGTTAGGTCTGGGATTTGCCCTCATCAGGCTCGTACTTTCGCGTTTTTCACATACTTGTTGAACTGATCCTGGGTTTTTTCTGGTTCGGATCACGTAGTAGTGTGGTGCCACACTGAAACAGTCCATTAAACCTGGTTTCGATCAATATTTTAGAGGATAACGCAAGTTAGGTCTGGGTTAGGTCTGGGATTTGCCCTCATCAGGCACGTACTTTCGCGTTTTTCACATACCTGTAGAACAGATCCTGGGTTTTTTCTGGATTGGATCACGCAGTAATGTGGTACCACACCGAAACATTCAATTAAACCTGGTCTGGATAAATATTTTAGAGGATATCGCATGTTAGGTCTAGGTTAGGCCTGGGATTTGCCCTAATCAGGGTCATACTTTCGCAGTTTTAACATACATGTTGACCTGATCGAGGGTTTTTTCTACTTTGGATACGTAGTAAAGTGGTACCACAACTAAAACAGTCAATTAAACCTAGTTTCGATCATTATTTTAGAGGATAACGCAAGTTAGGTCTGGGATAGGTCTGGGATTAGCCCTCATCAGACTCATACTTTCGCACACTTCACATTCTCGTTGACAAGATCCTGGGTTTTTTTCTGGTTTGGAACACGTAGTAATGTGGCACCACACTGAAACAGTCGATTGAACCTGGTTTCGATTAATATTTTTGTGGATAACGCATGTTAGGTCTAGTTTAGGCCTGGGATTTGCCGTCATCAGACTCATACTTTCGCACACTTCACATAGTTGTTGAACAGATCCTGGGTTTTTTTCTGGTTTGGATCACGTTGTAATGTGGTACCACACTGAAACAGTCGATTAAACCTGGTTTGGATCAATATCTTTGAGGATAACGCATGTTAGGTTTGGGTTAGGTCTAGGATTTGCCCTCATCAGGCTCATACTTTCGCATATTTCTCATACTTCATGGCTAGATCCTTGGCTCTTTCTGGATTGGATCACGTAGTAATGTGGTACCACACTGAAACAGTCGATTGAACCTGGTTTCGATTAATATTTTTGTGGATAACGCATGTTAGGTCTGGTTTAGGCCTAGGATTTGCCGTCATCAGACTCATACTTTCGCACACTTCACATACTTGTTGAACAGATCCTGGGTTTTTTTCTGGTTTGGATCACGTTGTAATGTGGTACCACACTGAAACAGTCGATTGAACCTGGTTTCGATTAATATTTTTGTGGATAACGCATGTTAGGTCTAGTTTAGGCCTGGGATTTGCCGTCATCAGACTCATACTTTCGCACACTTCACATACTTGTTGAACAGATCCTGGGTTTTTTTCTGGTTTGGATCACGTAGTAATGTGGTACCACACTGAAACAGTCGATTAAACCTGGTTTCGATCAATATTTTAGAGGATAACGCAAGTTAGGTCTGGGATAGGTCTAGGATTTGCCCTCATCAGGCTCATACTTTCGCGTTTTTCACATACTTGTTGAACAGATCCTGGGCTTTTTCTGGATTGGATCACGTAGTAATGTGGTACCACACCGAGACAGTCAATTAAACCTGGTTTCGATCAATATTTTAGAGGATAACGTAAGTTATGTCTGGTATAGGTCTGGGATTTGCTCTCATCAGGCTCATACTTTCGCACGCTTCGCATACTCGTTGACAAGATCCTGGGTTTTTTTATGGTTTGGATCACGTAGTAATGTGGTACCACACTGAAACAGTCGGTTAAACCTGGTTTCGTATAATATTTTTGAGGATAACGCATGTTAGGTCTGAGATAGGTCTGGGCTTTGCCCTCATCAGGCTCATACTTTCGCAGTTTTAAAATGCATGTTGACCTGATCGATGGTTTTTTGTGCTTTGGATCACGTAGCAAAGTGGTACCACACTAAAACAGTCAATTAAACCTGGTTTCGATCAATATTTTAGAGGATAACGCAAGTTAGGTCCGGGATAGGTCAGAGATTTGCCCTCATCAGACTCATACTTTCGCACACTTCACATACTCGTTGAACAGATCCTGGATTTTTTTCTGGTTTGGATCACGTAGTAATGTGGTACCACACTGAAACTGTCGATTAAACCTGGTTTCGATCAATGTTTTAGAGGATAACGCATGTTAGGTCTGGGTTAGGCCTGGCATTTGCCCTAATCAGGGTCACACTTTCGCAGTTTTAACATACATGTTGACCTGATCGAGGGTTTTTTCTACTTTGGATCACGTAGTAAAGTGGTAACACACTGAAACAGTCAATTAAACCTGGTTTCGATCAATATTTTAGAGGATAACGCATGTTAGGTCTGGGTTAGGTCTAGGATTTGCCCTCATCAGGCTCATTCGTTCGCATATTTCTCATACTTGATGGCTAGATCCTGGGCTATTTCTGGATTGTATCACGTAGTAATGTGGTACCACGCTGAAACAGTCAATTAAACCTGGTTTCGATCAATGTTTTAGAGGATAACGCATGTTAGGTCTGGGTTAGGCCTGGGATTTGCCCTAATCAGGGTCATACTTTCGCAGTTTTAACATACATGTTGACATGATCGAGGGTTTTTTCTACTTTGGATCACGTAGTAAAGTGATAACACACTGAAACAGTCAATTACACCTGGTTTCGATCAATATTTTAGAGGATAACGCATGTTAGGTCTGGGTTAGGTCTAGGATTTGCCCTCATCAGGCTCATACTTTCACTTTTTTCACATACTTGTTGAACAGATCCAGGGTTTTTTCTGCTTTGGATCACGTAGTAAAGTGGTAACACACTGAAACGGTCAATTAAACCTGGTTTCGATCAATATTTTAGAGGATAACGCATGTTAGGTCTGGGTTAGGTCTAGGATTTGCCCTCATCAGGCTCATACTTTCGTATTCTTCACATACTTGTTGAACGGATCCTGGGTTTTTTCCGGTTTGGTTCACGTAGTAATGTGGTACCACACTGAAACATTCAATTAAACCTGGTCTTGATAAATGTTTTAGAGGGTAACGTATGTTAGGTCTGGGTTACGTCTAGGATTTGCCCTCATCAGGCTCATACTTTCGCATATTTCTCATACTTCATGGCTAGATCCTGGGCTATTTCTGGATTGTATCACGTAGTAATGTGGTACCGCGCAGAAACAGTCAATTAACCCTGGTTTCGATCAATATTTTAGAGGACAACGCAAGTTAGGTCTGGGATAGGTCTGGGATTTGCCCTCATCAGACTCATACCTTCGCACACTTCACATACTCGTTGAACAGATCCTGGATTTTTTTCTGGTTTGGATCACGTAGTAATGTGGTACCACACTGAAACTGTCCATTAAACCTGGTTTCGATCAATATTATTGAGGATAACGCATGTTAGGTCTAGGTTAGGCCTGGGATTTTCACTCATCAGACTCATACTTTCGCATTCTTCACATACTTGTTGAACGGATCCTGCGTTTTTTCTGGTTCGGATCACGTAGTAGTGTGGTACCACACTGAAACAGTCCATTAAACCTGGTTTCGAACAATATTTTAGAGGACAACGCAAGTTAGGTCTGGAATAGGTCTGGGATTTGCCCTCATCAGGGTCATACTTTCGCATATTTCTCATACTTCATGGCTATGTCCTGGGCTATTTCTGGATTGGATCACGTAGTAATGTGGTACCACACTGAAGCGGTCCATTAAACCTGGTTTCGATCAATATTTTAGTGGATAACGCAAGTTAGGTCTGGGATAGGTCTGGGATTTGCCCTCATCAGGCTCATACTTTCGCATATTTCTCACACTTGATGGCTAGATCCAGGGCTTTTTCTGGATTGCATCACGTAGTAATGAAGTACGACACTGAAACAGTCAATTAAACTTGGTTTCCATCAATACTTTAGAGGACAACGCATGTTAGGTATAGGTTAGGGCTGGGATTTGCCCTCATCAGGGTCATACTTTCGCAGTTTTAACATACATGTTGACCTGATCGAGGGTTTTTTCTGCTTTGGATCACGTAGTAAAGTGGTACCACACTGAAACAGTCAATAATACCAGGTTTCGAGAAATATTTTAGGGGATAACACTATGTAGGTCTCGGTTAGGTCTGGTATTTGCAATCATCTGGCTCATACTTTCGCATTTTTCGCATACTTGTTGGCCAGATCCTGGGATTTCTTCTGGTTTGGAATACGTATAAATGTGGTGCCACACTGAAATAGTCAATTCAACCTGGAATCGATCAATATTTTAGACGATAACGCCGGATTCGTCTGGTTTAGTTGTGGTATTTGCAATCATCTGGCTCATATGTTCGCATTTTGCGTATACTTGTTGGCCAGATCCTGGGTTTTTTCTGATTTGGATCACGTATTAATGTGGTACCACATTGAGATAGTCAATAAAACCTGGCTTCGATCAATATTTTAGGGTACAACACCGATTAGGACTGGGTTAGGTTAGGTATTTTCAAATATCTGCCTCATACTTTCGCATCTTTCGCATACTTGTTGGCCAGATCCTGGGACTTTTACTGGATAGGATCACGTATTAATGTGGTGGCTCACTGAAATAGTCAATTCAACCTGGTATCGATCAATATTTTAGAGGACAACGCAAGTTAGGTCTGGGATAGGTCTGGGATATGCCCTAATCAGGCTCATACTTTCGCATACCTCTCATTCTTGTTGGCCAGATCCTGGGCTTCCACTGGTTTGGATCACGTAGTAATGTCATGCCACACTGAAACAGTCAATTAATCCTGGTCTTGATAAATATTTTAGAGGATAACGCAAGTTATGTCTGGTTTAGTTCTGGGATTTGCCCTCATCAGGCTCAGACTTTCGCGTTTTTCACATACTTGTTGAACAAATCCTGGGTTTTTTCTGGTATGGATCACGTAGTAAAGTGGTACCACACTGAAACATTCAATTAAACCTGGTCTTGATAAATATTTTTGAGGCTAACGCATGTTAGGTCTGGGTTAGGTCTAGGATTTGCCCTCATCAGGCTCATACTTTCGCATATTTCTCATACTTCATGTATAGATCGTGGGCTATTTCTGGATTGGATCACGTAGTAATGTGGTACCACACCGAAACAGTCAATTAAATCTGGTTTCGATCAATATTTTAGAGGATAACGCAAGTTAGGTCTGGGATAGGTCTGGGATTTGCCATCATCAGACTCATACTTTCGCACACTTCACATACTCGTTGAACAGATCCTGGGTTATTTTCTGGTTTGGATCACATAGTAATGTGGTACCACACTGAAACAGTCGATTAAACCAGGTTTCGATCAATATTTTTGAGGTTAACGCATGTTAGGTCTAGGTTAGGCCTGGGATTTTCACTCATCAGGGTCATACTTTCGCAGTTTGAACATTCATGTTGACCTGATCGAGGGTTTTTTCTACATTGGATCACGTAGTAAAGTGGTAACACACAGAAACAGTCAATTAAACCTGGTTTCGATCAATATTTTAGAGGATAACGCATGTTAGGTCTAGGTTAGCCCTGAGATTTTCACTGATCAGACTCCTAGCTTCGCATTCTTCACATACTTGTTGAACGGATCCTGGGTTTTTTCTGGTTTGGTTCACGTAGTAATGTGGTACCACACTGAAACATTCAATTAAACCTGGTCTTGATAAACATTTTAGAGGATAACGTATGTTAGGTCTGGGTTACGTCTAGGATTTGCCCTCATCAGGTTCATACTTTCGCATATTTCTCATACTTCATGGCTAGATCCTGGGCTATTTCTGGATTGTATCACGTAGTAATGTGGTACCACGCTGAAGCAGTCAATTAAACCTGGTTTCGATCAATATTTTAGAGGATAACGCAAGTTAGGTCTGAGATAGGTCTGGGATTCGCCCTCATCAGGCTCATACTTTCGCGTTTTTCACATACTTGTTGAACTGATCTTGGGTTTTTTCTGGTTTGCATCACGTAGTAATGTGGTACCACACTGAAACAGTCCATTAAACCTGGTTTCGATCAATATTTTAGAGGATAACGCAAGTTAGGTCTGGGATAGGTCTGGAATTTGCCCTCATCAGGCTCATACTTTCGCGTTTTTCACATACATGTTGAACAGATCCTGGGTTTTTTCTAGTTCGGATCGCGTAGTAGTGTGGTACCACAGTGAAACAGTTAATTAAACCTGGTTTCGATCAATATTTTAGAGGATAACGCATGTTTGGTCTGGGTTAGGTCTAGGATTTGCCCTCATCAGGCTCATACTTTCGCATATTTCCCATACTTGATGGCTAGATCCGGGGCTATTTCTGGATTGTATCACGTAGTAATGTGGTACCACGCTGAAACAGTCCATTAAACCTGGTTTCGATCAATATTTTAGAGGATAACGCAAGTTAGGTCTGAGATAGGTCTGGGATTCGCCCTCATCATGCTCATACTTTCGCGTTTTTCACATACTTGTTGAAATGATCCTGGGTTTTTTCTGGTTTGGATCACGTAGTAATGTGGTACCACACTGAAACAGCCCATTCAACCTGGTTTCGATCAATATTTTAGAGGATAACGCAAGTTAGGTCTAGGTTAGCCATGAGATTTTCACTGATCAGACTCATAGCTTCGCATTCTTCACATACTTGTTAAACGGATCCTGGGTTTTTTCTGGTTTGGTTCACGTAGTAATGTGGTACCACACCGTAACATTCAATTTAACCTGGTCTGGATAAATATTTTAGAGGATATCGCATGTTAGGTCTAGGTTAGGCCTGGGATTTGCCCTAATCAGGGTCATACTTTTGCAGTTTTAACATACATGTTGACCTGATCGAGGGTTTTTTCTACTTTGGATACGTAGTAAAGTGGTACCACAACTAAAACAGTCAATTAAACCTGGTTTCGATCATTATTTTAGAGGATAACGCAAGTTAGGTCTGGGATAGGTCTGGGATTAGCCCTCATCAGACTCATACTTTCGCACACTTCACATACTCGTTGACAAGATCCTGGGTTTTTTTCTGGTTTGGATCACGTAGTAATGTGGCACCACACTGGAACAGTCGATTGAACCTGGTTTCGATTAATATTTTTGTGGATAACGCATGTTAGGTCTGGTTTAGGCCTGGGATTTGCCGTCATCAGACTCATACTTTCGCACACTTCACATACTTGTTGAACAGATCCTGGGTTTTTTTCTGGTTTGGATCACGTTGTAATGTGGTACCACACTGAAACAGTCAATTAAACCTGGTTTCGATCAATATCTTTGAGGATAACGCATGTTAGGTCTAGGTTAGGCCTGGGATTTGCCCTAATCAGGGTCATACTTTCGCAGTTTTAACATACATGTTGACCTGATCGAGGGTTTTTTCTACTTAGGATACGTAGTAAAGTGGTACCACAACTAAAACAGTCAATTAAACCTGGTTTCGATCATTATTTTAGAGGATAACGCAAGTTAGGTCTGGGATAGGCCTGGGATTAGCCCTCATCAGACTCATACTTTCGCACACTTCACATACTCGTTGACAAGATCCTGGGTTTTTTTCTGGTTTGGATCACGTAGTAATGTGGCACCACACTGAAACAGTCGATTGAACCTGGTTTCGATTAATATTTTTGTGGATAACGCATGTTAGGTCTGGTTTAGGCCTGGGATTTGCCGTCATCAGACTCATACTTTCGCACACTTCACATACTTGTTGAACAGATCCTGGGTTTTTTTCTGGTTTGGATCACGTTGTAATGTGGTACCACACTGAAACAGTCGATTAAACCTGGTTTCGATCAATATCTTTGAGGATAACGCATGTTAGGTTTGGGTTAGGTCTAGGATTTGCCCTCATCAGGCTCATACTTTCGCATGTTTCTCATACTTCATGGCTAGATCCTTGGCTCTTTCTGGATTGGATCACGTAGTAATGTGGTACCACACTGAAACAGTCCATTAAACCTGGTTTCGATCAATATTTTTGAGGATAACGCATGTTTCGTCTAGGTTAGGCCTCGGATTTGGCCTCATCAGGGTCATACTTTCGCAGTTTTAACATACATGTTGACCTAATCGAGGGTTTTTTCTACTTTGGATCACGTAGTAAAGTGGTACCACACTAAAACAGTCAATTCAGCCTGGTTTCGATTAATATTTTAGAGGATAACGCAATTTATGTCTGGGATAGGTCTGGGATTTGCCCTCATCAGGCTCATACTTTCGCGTTTTTCACGTACTTGTTGACAAGATCCTGGGTTTTTTCTGGTTTGGATCACGTATTAATATGGTACCACACTGAAACAGTCGATTAAACCTGGTTTCGATCAATATTTTTGAGGATAACGCATGTTAGGTCTAGGGTAGGCCGAGGATTTTCACTCATCAGACTCATACTTTCGAATTCTTCACATACTTGTTGAACGGATCCTGGGTTTTTTCTGGTTCGGATCACGTAGTAATGAAGTACAACACAGAAACAGTCCATTAAACCTGGTTTCGATCAATATTTTAGAGGATAACGCAAGTTAGGTGTGGGTTAGGTCTGGGATTTGCCCTCATCAGGCTCGTACTTTCGCGTTTTTCACATACTTGTTGAACTGATCCTGGGTTTTTTCTGGTTCGGATCACGTAGTAGTGTGGTGCCACACTGAAACAGTCCATTAAACCTGGTTTCGATCAATATTTTAGAGTATAACGCAAGTTAGGTCTGGGTTAGGACTGGGATTTGCCCTCATCAGCCACGTACTTTCGCGTTTTTCACATACCTGTAGAACAGATCCTGGGTTTTTTCTGGATTGGATCACGCAGTAATGTGGTACCACACCGAAACATTCAATTAAACTTGGTCTGGATAAATATTTTAGAGGATATCGCATGTTAGGTCTAGGTTAGGCCTGGGATTTGCCCTAATCAGGGTCATACTTTCGCAGTTTTAACATACATGTTGACCTGATCGAGGGTTTTTTCTACATTGGATACGTAGTAAAGTGGTACCATAACTAAAACAGTCAATTAAACCTAGTTTCGTTCATTATTTTAGAGGATAACGCAAGTTAGGTCTGGGATAGGTCTGGGATTAGCCCTCATCAGACTCATACTTTCGCACACTTCACATACTCGTTGACAAGATCCTGGGTTTTTTTCTGGTTTGGATCACGTAGTAATGTGGCACCACACTGAAACAGTCGATTGAACCTGGTTTCGATTAATATTTTTGTGGATAACGCATGTTAGGTCTAGTTTAGGCCTGGGATTTGCCGTCATCAGACTCATACTTTCGCACACTTCACATACTTGTTGAACAGATCCTGGGTTTTTTTCTGGTTTGGATCACGTTGTAATGTGGTACCACACTGAAACAGTCGATTAAACCTGGTTTCGATCAATATCTTTGAGGATAACGCATGTTAGGTTTGGGTTAGGTCTAGGATTTGCCCTCATCAGGCTCATACTTTCGCATATTTCTCATACTTCATGGCTAGATCCTTGGCTCTTTCTGGATTGGATCACGTAGTAATGTGGTACCACACTGAAACAGTCCATTAAACCTGGTTTCGATCAATATTTTTGAGGATAACGCATGTTAGGTCTAGGTTAGGCCTCGGATTTGGCCTCATCAGGGTCATACTGTCGCAGTTTTAACATACATGTTGACCTAATCGAGGGTTTGTTCTACTTTGGATCACGTAGTAAAGTGGTACCACACTAAAACAGTCAATTCAACCTGGTTTCGATTAATGTTTTAGAGGATAACGCAATTTATGTCTGGGATAGGTCTGGGATTTGCCCTCATCAGGCTCATACTTTCGCGTTTTTCACATACTTGTTGAACGGGTCTTGGGTTTTTTTCTGGTGTGGATCACGTAGTAATGTGGTACCACACTGAAACAATCAATTAAACCTGGTCTTGATAAATATTTTATAGGATAACGCATGTTAGGTCTGGGTTAGGTCTAGGATTTGCCATCATCAGGCTCATACTTTCGCATATCTCTCATACTTCATGGTTGGATCCTGGGCTATTTCTGGATTGGATCACGTAGTAATGTGGTACCACACTGAAACAGTCAATTAAACCTGGTTTCGATCAATATCTTAGAGAATAATTCATGTTAGGTCTAGGTTAGGTCTGGGTTTTGCTCTCATCTGGCTCATTCTTTCGCATATTTCTCATACTTGATGGCTAGATCCTGGGCTTTTTCTGGATTGCATCACGTAGTAATGAAGTCAACACTGAAACAGTCAATTAAACCTGGTTTCCATCAATATTTTAGAGGACAAAGCATGTTAGATCTAGGTTAGGCCTGGGATTTGCCCTCATCAGGGTCATACTTTTGCAGTTTTAACATACATGTTGACCTGATCGAGGGTTTTTTCTGCTTTGAATCACGTAGTAAAGTGGTACCACACTGAAGCAGTCCATTAAACCTGCTTTGGATCAATATTTTAGAGGATAACGCATGTTAGGTTTGGGTTAGGTCTAGGACATGCCCTCATCAGGCTCATACTTTCGCATATTTCTCATACTTCATGGCTAGATCCTGGGCTGTTTCTGGATTGTATCACGTAGTAATGTGGTACCACGCTGAAACAGTCAATTAAACCTGGTTTCGATCAATATTTTAGAGGATAACGCAAGTTAGGTCTGGGATAGGTCTGGGATTCGCCCTTATCAGGCTCATACTTTCGCGTTTTTCACATACTTGTTGAACGGGTCTTGGGTTTTTTCTGGTTTGGGTCACGTAGTAATGTGGTACCACACTGAAACAGTCAATTAAACCTGGTTTCGATCAATATTTTAGAGGATAACGCAAGTTAGGTCTGGGATAGGTCTGGGATTTGCTCTCATCAGGCTCATTCTTTCGCATATTTCCCATACTTGATGGCTAGATCCTGGGCTTTTTCTGGATTGCATCACGTAGTAATGAAGTACAACACAGAAACTGTCAATTAAACCTGGTTTCCATCAATATTTTAGAGGACAACGCATGTTAGGTCTGGGTTAGGCCTGGGATTTGCCCTCATCAGGGTCATGCTTTCGCAGTTTTAACATACATGTTGACCTGATCGAGGGTTTTTTCTGCATTGAATCACTTAGTAAAGTGGTACCACACTGAAGCAGTCCATTAAACCTGGTTTGGAACAATATTTTAGAGGATAAAGCATGTTGGGTTTGGGTTGGGTCTAGGATATGCCCTCATCAGGCTCATACTTTCGCATATTTCACATACTTCATGGCCAGATCCTGGGCTGTTTCTGGATTGTATCACGTAGTAATGTGGTACCACGCTGAAACAGTCAATTAAACCTGGTTTCGATCAATATTTTAAAGGATAACGCAAGTTAGGTCTGGGATAGGTCTGGGATTCGCCCTTATCAGCTCATACTTTCGCGTTTTTCACATACTTGTTGAACGGGTCTTGGGTTTTTTCTGGTGAGCATCACGTAGTAATGTGTTACCACACTGAAACATACAATTAAACCTGGTCTTGATAAATATTTTATAGGATAACGTAGATTTGGTCTGGGTTAGGTCTAGGATTTGCCCTCGTCAGGCTCATACTTACGCATATTTCTCATACTTCATGGCTAGATCCTTGGCTATTTCTGGATTGCATCACGTAGTAATGAAGTACAACACTGAAAAAGTCAATTAAACCTGGTTTCCATCAATATCTTAGAGGATAACGCATGTTAGGTTTGGGTTAGGTCTAGGATTTGCCCTCATCAGGCTCATACTTTCGCATATTTCTCATACTTCATGGCTAGATCCTGGGCTTTTTCTGGATTGCATCACGTAGTAATGAAGTACAACACTGAAACAGTCAATTAAACCTGGTTTCCATCAATGTTTTAGAGGACAACGCATGTTAGGTCTGGGATAGGTCTGGGATTCGCCCTTATCAGGCTCATACTTTCGCGTTTTTCACATACTTGTTGAACGGGTCTTGGGTTTTTTCTGGTGTGTATCACGTAGTAATGTGTTACCACACTGAAACAATCAATTAAACCTGGTCTTGATAAATATTTTATAGGATAACGTAGATTTGGCCCGGGTTAGGTCTAGGATTTGCCCTCATCAGGCTCATACTTTCGCATATTTCTCATACTTCATGGCTGGATCCTGGGCTATTTCTGGATTGGATCACGTAGTAATGTGGTACCACACTGAAACAGTCAATTAAACCTGGATTCGATCAATATTTTAGAGAATAATTCATGTTAGGTCTAGGTAAGGTCTGGTATTTGCTCTCATCAGGCTCATTCTTTCGCATATTTCTCATACTTGATGGCTAGATCCTGGGCTTTTTCTGGATTGCATCACGTAGTAATAAAGTACAACACTGAAACAGTCAATTAAAGCTGGTTTCTATCAATATTTCAAAGGACAAAGCATGTCAGGTCTAGGTTAGGCATGGGATTTGCCCTCATCAGGGTCATACTTTCGCAGTTTTAACATACATGTCGACCTGATCGAGGGTTTTTTCTGCTTTGGATCACGTAGTAAAGTGGTACCACACTGAAGCAGTCCATTAAACTTGGTTTGGATGAATATTTTATAGGATAACGCATGTTAGGTTTGGGTTAGGTCTAGGATTTGCCCTCATCAGGCTCATACTTTTGCATATTTCTCATACTTCATGGCTAGATCCTGGTCTGTTTCTGGATTGTATCGCGTAGTAATGTGGTACCACGCTGAAACAGTAAATTAAACCTGGTTTCGATCAATATTTTAGAGGATAACGCAAGTTAGGTCTGGGACAGGTCTGGGATTCGCCCTCATCAGGCTCATACTTTCGCGTTTTTCACATACTTGTTGAACTGATCCTGGGCTTTTTCTGGTTTGGATCACGTAGTAATGTGGTACCACACTGAAACAGTCAATTAAACCTGGTTTCGATCAATATTTTAGAGAATAATTCATGTTAGGTCTAGGTTAGGTCTGGGATTTGCTCTCATCAGGCTCATTCTTTCGCATATTTCTCATACTTGATGGCTAGATCCTGGGCTTTTTCTGGATTGCATCACGCAGTAATGAAGTACAACACTGAAACAGTCAATTAAACCTGGTTTCCATCAATATTTTAGAGGACAACGCATGTTAGGTCTTGGTTAGGCCTGGGATATGCCCTCATCAGGGTCATACTTTCGCAGTTTTAACATACATGTTGACCTGATCGAGGGTTTTTTCTGCTTTGGATCACGTAGTAAAGTGGTACCACACAGAAACAATCAATTAAACCTGGTCATGATAAATATTTTAGAGGATAACGCATGTTAGGTCAGGGTTAGGTCTAGGATTTGCCCTCGTCAGGCTCATACTTTCGCATATTTCTCATACTTCATGGCTAGATCCTGGGCTTTTTCTGGATTGCATCACGTAGTAATGAAGTACAACACTGAAACAGTCAATTTAACCTGGTTTCCATCAATATCTGAGAGGACAACGCAAGTTAGGTCTGGGATAGGTCAGGGATTTGCCCTCATCAGGCTCACACTTTCGCGTTTTTCACATACTTGTTGAACAGATCCTGGGTTTTTCCTGGTTTGGGTCACGTAGTAATGTGGTACCACACTGAAACAGTCGATTAAACCAGGTTTCGATCAATATTTTTGAGGATAACGCATGTTAGGACTAGGTTAGGCCTGGGATCTTCACTCATCAGACACATACTTTCGCATTCTTCACATACTTGTTGAACGGATCCTGGGTTTTTTCTGGTTTGGATCACGTAGTAATGTGGGACCACATTGAAACAGTCAATTAAACCTGGTTTCGATCAATATTTTAGAGAATAATTCATGTTTGGTCAAGGTTTGGTCTGGGATTTGCTCTCATCAGGCTCATTCTTTCACATATTTCTCATACTTGATGGCTAGATCCTGGGCTTTTTCTGGATTGCATCACGTAGTAATGTGGGACCACACTGAAACAATCAATTAAACCTGGTTTTGATAAATATTTTAGAGGACAACGCATGTTAGGTCTGGGTTAGGTCTAGGATTTGCCCTCATCAGGCTCATACTTTCGCATATTTCTCATACTTCATGGCTAGATCCTGGGCTATTTCTGGATTGGATCACGTAGTAATGTGGTACCACACTGAAACAGTCAATTAAACCTGGTTTCGCTCAATATTTTAGAAGATAACGCATGTTAGGTCTAGGTTAGGCCTGGGATTTGCCCTCATCAGGGTCATACTTTCGCAGTTTTAACATGCATGTTGACCTCATCGAGGGCTTTTTCTGCTTTGGATCACGTAGTAAAGTGGTACCACAACAAAAAACAGTCAATTAAACCTGGTTTCGATCACTATTTTAGAGGATGACGCAAGTTAGGTCTGGGATAGGTCTGGGATTTGCTCTCATCAGGCTCATTCTTTCGCATATTTCTCATACTTGATGGCTAGATCCTGGGCTTTTTCTGGATTAGATCACGTAGTAATGTGGTACAACACTGAAACAGTCAATTACATCTGGTTTCCATCAATATTTTAGAGGATAACGCATGTTAGGTCAGGGTTAGGTCTAGGATTTGCCCTCGTCAGGCTCATACTTTCGCATATTTCTCATACTTCATGGCTAGATCCTGGGCTATTTCTGGATTGGATCACGTAGTAATGTGGTACCACACTGAAACAGTCAAATAAACCTGGTTTCGATCAATATTTTAGAGGATAACGCAAGTTAGGTCTGGGATAGGTCTAGGATTTGCCCTCGTCAGGCTCATACTTTCGCGTTTTTCACATACTTGTTGAACAGATCCTCGGTTTTTTCTGGTTTGGGTCACGTAGTAATGTGGTACCACACTGAAACAGTCGATTAAACCAGGTTTCGATCAATATTTTTGAGGATAACGCATGTTAGGTCTTGGTTAGGCCAAGGATTTTCACTCATCAGACTCATACTTTCGCATTCTTCACATACTTGTTGAACGGATCCTGGGTTTTTACTGGTTTGGATCACGTAGTAATGTGGTACCACACTGAAACTGTCAATTAAACCTGGTTTCGATGAATAGTTTAGAGAATAATTCATGTTAGGTCTAGGTTAGGTCTGGGATTTGCTCTCATCAGGCTCATTCTTTCGCATATTTCTCATACTTGATAGCTAGATCCTGGGCTTTTTCTGGATTGCATCACGTAGTAATGAAGTACAACACTCAAACAGTCAATTAAACCTGGTTTCCATCAATATTTTAGAGGATAACGCATGTTAGGTCTGGGATAGGTCTGGGATTCGTCCTCATCAGGCTCATACATTCGCGTTTTTCACATACTCGTTGAACTGATCCTGGGTTTTTTCTGGTTTGGGTCACGTAGTAATGTGGTACCACACTGAAACAGTCGATTAAACCAGGTTTCGATCAATATTTTTGAGGATAACGCATGTTAGGTCTAGGTTAGGCCTGGGATCTTTACTCATCAGACACATACTTTCTGTTTCTTCACATACATGTTGAACGGATCCTGGGTTTTTTCTGGTTTGGATCACGTACTAATGTGGGACCACACTGAAACAGTCAATTAAACCTGGTTTCGATCAATAGTTTAGAGAATAATTCATGTTAGGTCTAGGTTAGGTCTGGGATTTGCTCTCATCATGCTCATTCTTTCGCATAATTCTCATACTTGATGGCTAGATCCTGGGCTTTTTCTGGATTGGATCACGTAGTAATGTGGTACAACACTGAAACAGTCAATTACATCTGGTTTCCATCAATATTTTAGAGGACAACGCATGTTAGGTCTAGGTTAGGCCAGGGATTTGCCCTCATCAGGGTCATACTTTCGCAGTTTTATCATACATGTTGGCCTGATCGAGGGTTTTTTCTGCTTTGGACCACGTAGTAAAGTGGTACCACACTGAAGCAGTCCATTAAACCTGGTCATGATAAATATTTTAGAGGATAACGCATGTTAGGTCTGGGTTAGGTCTAGGATTTGTCCTCGTCAGGCTCATACTTTCGCATATTTCTCATACTTCATGGCTAGATCCTTGGCTATTTCTGGATTGGATCACGTAGTAATGTGGGACCACACTGAAACAGACAATTAAACCTGGTTTCGATCAATATTTTAGAGAATAATTCATGTTAGGTCTAGGTTAGGTCTGGGATTTGCTCTCATCAGGCTCATTCTTTCGCATATTTCTCATACTTGATGTCTAGATCCTGGGCTTTATCTGGATTGCATCACGTAGTAATGAGGTACAACACTGAAAAAGTCAATTAAACCTGGTTTCCATCAATATCTTAGAGGACAACGCAAGTTAGGTCTGGGATAGGTCTGGGATTTGCCCTCATCAGGCTCAAACTTTCGCACACTTCACATACTCGTTGAACAGATCCTGGGTTGTTTTCTGGTTTGGATCACATAGTAATGTGGTACCACACTGAAACAGTCGATTAAACCAGGTTTCGATCAATATTTTTGAGGATAACGCATGTTAGGTCTAGGTTAGGCCGTGGATTTTCACTCATCAGACTCATACTTTCGCATTCTTCACATACTTGTTGAACGGCTCCTGTGTTTTTTCTGGTTTGGTTCACGTAGTAATGTGGTACCACACTGAAACATTCAATTAAACCTGGTCTTGATAAATATTTTAGAGGATAACGCATGGTAGGTTTGGGTTAGGTCTAGGATTTGCCCTCATCAGGCTCATACTTTCGCATATTTCTCATACTTCATGGCTAGATCCTGGGCTTTTTCTGGATTGCATCACGTGGTAATGAAGTACAACACTGAAACAGTCAATTTAACCTGGTTTCCATCAATATCTGAGAGGACAACGCAAGTTAGGTCTGGGATAGGTCTGGGATTTGCCCTCATCAGGCTCACACTTTCGCGTTTTTCACATACTTGTTGAACTGATCCTGGGTTTTTTCTGGTTTGGATCACGTAGTAGTGTGGTACCACACTGAAACAGTCCATTAAACCTGGTTTGGATCAATATTTTAGAGGATAACGTATGTCAGGTTTGGGTTAGGCCTGGGATTTGCGCTCATCAGAGTCATACTTTCGCAGTTTTAACATGCATGTTGACCTGATCGAGGGTTTTTCCTGCTTTGGATCACGTAGTAAAGTGGTACCACAACGAAAACAGTCAATTAAACCTGGTTTCGATCATTATTTTAGAGGATAACGCAAGTTAGGTCTGGGATAGGTTTGGGATTAGCCCTCATCAGACTCATACTTTCGCACACTTCACATACTCGTTGACAAGATCCTGGGTTTTTTCTGGTTTGGATCACGTATTAATATGGTACCACACTGAAACAGTCGATTAAACCTGGTTTCGATTAATATTTTTGAGGATAACGCATGTTAGGTCTGGGATAGGTCTGGGATTTGCCCTCATCAGGCTCATTCTTTCGCAGTTATAACATGCATGTTGACCTGATCGAGGGTTTTTTCTGCTTTGGATCACGTAGTAAAGTGGTACCACATTAAAACAGTCAATTAAACCTGGTTTCGATCAATATTTTAGAGGATAACGAAAGTTATGTCTAGTTTAGGTCTGGGATTTGCCCTCATCAGACTCATACTTTCGAATTCTTCACATACTTGTTGAACGGATCCTGGGTTTTTACTGGTTTGGATCACGTAGTAATGTGGTACCACACTGAAACAGTCAATTAAACCTGGTTTCGATCAATAGTTTAGAGAATAATTCATGTTAGGTCTAGGTTAGGTCTGGGATTTGCTCTCATCAGGCTCATTCTTTCACATATTTCTCATAGTTGATGGCTAGATCCTGGGCTTTTTCTGGATTGCATCACGTAGTAATGAAGTACAACACTGAAACAGTCAATTAAACCTGGTTTCCATCAATATTTTAGAGGACAACGCATGTTAGGTCTAGGTTAGGCCTGGGATATGCCCTCATCAGGGTCATACTTTCGCAGTTTTAACATACATGTTGACCTGATCGAGGGTTTTTTCTGCTTTGGATCACGTAGTAAAGTGGTACCACACTGAAACAATCAATTAAACCTGGTCATGATAAATATTTTAGAGGATAACGCATGTTAGGTCAGGGTTAGGTCTAGGATTTGCCCTCATCAGGCTCATACTTTCGCATATTTCTCATACTTCATGGCTAGATCCTGGGCTTTTTCTGGATTGCATCACGTGGTAATGAAGTACAACACTGAAACAGTCAATTTAACCTGGTTTCCATCAATATCTGAGAGGACAACGCAAGTTAGGTCTGGGATAGGTCTGGGATTTGCCCTCATCAGGCTCACACTTTCGCGTTTTTCACATACTTGTTGAACTGATCCTGGGTTTTTTCTGGTTTGGATCACGTAGTAGTGTGGTACCACACTGAAACAGTCCATTAAACCTGGTTTGGATCAATATTTTAGAGGATAACGTATGTCAGGTTTGGGTTAGGCCTGGGATTTGCGCTCATCAGAGTCATACTTTCGCAGTTTTAACATGCATGTTGACCTGATCGAGGGTTTTTCCTGCTTTGGATCACGTAGTAAAGTGGTACCACAACGAAAACAGTCAATTAAACCTGGTTTCGATCATTATTTTAGAGGATAACGCAAGTTAGGTCTGGGATAGGTTTGGGATTAGCCCTCATCAGACTCATACTTTCGCACACTTCACATACTCGTTGACAAGATCCTGGGTTTTTTCTGGTTTGGATCACGTATTAATATGGTACCACACTGAAACAGTCGATTAAACCTGGTTTCGATTAATATTTTTGAGGATAACGCATGTTAGGTCTGGGATAGGTCTGGGATTTGCCCTCATCAGGCTCATTCTTTCGCAGTTATAACATGCATGTTGACCTGATCGAGGGTTTTTTCTGCTTTGGATCACGTAGTAAAGTGGTACCACACTAAAACAGTCAATTAAACCTGGTTTCGATCAATATTTTAGAGGATAACGAAAGTTATGTCTAGTTTAGGTCTGGGATTTGCCCTCATCAGACTCATACTTTCGAATTCTTCACATACTTGTTGAACGGATCCTGGGTTTTTACTGGTTTGGATCACGTAGTAATGTGGTACCACACTGAAACAGTCAATTAAACCTGGTTTCGATCAATAGTTTAGAGAATAATTCATGTTAGGTCTAGGTTAGGTCTGGGATTTGCTCTCATCAGGCTCATTCTTTCACATATTTCTCATAGTTGATGGCTAGATCCTGGGCTTTTTCTGGATTGCATCACGTAGTAATGAAGTACAACACTGAAACAGTCAATTAAACCTGGTTTCCATCAATATTTTAGAGGACAACGCATGTTAGGTCTAGGTTAGGCCTGGGATATGCCCTCATCAGGGTCATACTTTCGCAGTTTTAACATACATGTTGACCTGATCGAGGGTTTTTTCTGCTTTGGATCACGTAGTAAAGTGGTACCACACTGAAACAATCAATTAAACCTGGTCATGATAAATATTTTAGAGGATAACGCATGTTAGGTCAGGGTTAGCTCTAGGATTTGCCCTCGTCAGGCTCATACTTTCGCATATTTCTCATACTTCATGGCTAGATCCTTGGCTATTTCTGGATTGGATCACGTAGTAATGTGGGACCACACTTAAACAGACAATTAAACCTGGTTTCGATCAATATTTTAGAGAATAATTCATGTTAGGTCTAGGTTAGGTCTGGGATTTGCTCTCATCAGGCTCATTCTTTCGCATATTTCTCATACTTGATGTCTAGATCCTGGGATTTATCTGGATTGCATCACGTAGTAATGAAGTACAACACTGAAAAAGTCAATTAAACCTGGTCATGATAAATATTTTAGAGGATAACGCATGTTAGGTCTGGGTTAGGTCTAGGATTTGTCCTCGTCAGGCTCATACTTTCGCATATTTCTCATACTTCATGGCTAGATCCTTGGCTATTTCTGGATTGGATCACGTAGTAATGTGGGACCACACTGAAACAGACAATTAAACCTGGTTTCGATCAATATTTTAGAGAATAATTCATGTTAGGTCTAGGTTAGGTCTGGGATTTGCTCTCATCAGGCTCATTCTTTCGCATATTTCTCATACTTGATGTCTAGATCCTGGGCTTTATCTGGATTGCATCACGTAGTAATGAAGTACAACACTGAAAAAGTCAATTAAACCTGGTTTCCATCAATATCTTAGAGGACAACGCAAGTTAGGTCTGGGATAGGTCTGGGATTTGCCCTCATCAGGCTCATACTTTCGCACACTTCACATACTCGTTGAACAGATCCTGGGTTGTTTTCTGGTTTGGATCACATAGTAATGTGGTACCACACTGAAACAGTCGATTAAACCAGGTCATGATAAATATTTTAGAGGATAACGCATGTTAGGTCTGGGTTAGGTCTAGGATTTGCCCTCGTCAGGCTCATACTTTCGCATATTTCTCATACTTCATGGCTAGATCCTTGGCTATTTCTGGATTGGATCACGTAGTAATGTGGGACCACACTTAAACAGACAATTAAACCTGGTTTCGATCAATATTTTAGAGAATAATTCATGTTAGGTCTAGGTTAGGTCTTGGATTTGCTCTCATCAGGCTCATTCTTTCGCATATTTCTCATACTTGATGTCTAGATCCTGGGATTTATCTGGATTGCATCACGTAGTAATGAAGTACAACACTGAAAAAGTCAATTAAACCTGGTCATGATAAATATTTTAGAGGATAACGCATGTTAGGTCTGGGTTAGGTCTAGGATTTGTCCTCGTCAGGCTCATACTTTCGCATATTTCTCATACTTCATGGCTAGATCCTTGGCTATTTCTGGATTGGATCACGTAGTAATGTGGGACCACACTGAAACAGACAATTAAACCTGGTTTCGATCAATATTTTAGAGAATAATTCATGTTAGGTCTAGGTTAGGTCTGGGATTTGCTCTCATCAGGCTCATTCTTTCGCATATTTCTCATACTTGATGTCAAGATCCTGGGCTTTATCTGGATTGCATCACGTAGTAATGAAGTACAACACTGAAAAAGTCAATTAAACCTGGTTTCCATCAATATCTTAGAGGACAACGCAAGTTAGGTCTGGGATAGGTCTGGGATTTGCCCTCATCAGGCTCATACTTTCGCACACTTCACATACTCGTTGAACAGATCCTGGGTTGTTTTCTGGTTTGGATCACATAGTAATGTGGTACCACACTGAAACAGTCGATTAAACCAGGTCATGATAAATATTTTAGAGGATAACGCATGTTAGGTCTGGGTTAGGTCTAGGATTTGTCCTCGTCAGGCTCATACTTTCGCATATTTCTCATACTTCATGGCTAGATCCTTGGCTTTTTCTGGATTGGATCACGTAGTAATGTGGTACCACACTGAAACATTCAATTAAACCTGGTCTTGATAAATATTTTAGAGGATAACGTATGTCAGGTTTGGGTTAGGCCTGGGATTTGCGCTCATCAGGGTCATACTTTCGCAGTTTTAACATGCATGTTGACCTGATCGAGGGTTTTTCCTGCTTTGGATCACGTAGTAAAGTGGTACCACAACGAAAACAGTCAATTAAACCTGGTTTCGATCATTATTTTAGAGGATAACGCAAGTTAGGTCTGGGATAGGTTTGGGATTAGCCCTCATCAGACTCATACTTTCGCACACTTCACATACTCGTTGACAAGATGCTGGGTTTTTTCTGGTTTGGATCACGTATTAATATGGTACCACACTGAAACAGTCGATTAAACCTGGTTTCGATTAATATTTTTGAGGATAACGCATGTTAGGTCTGGGATAGGTCTGGGATTTGCCCTCATCAGGCTCATTCTTTCGCAGTTATAACATGCATGTTGACCTGATCGAGGGTTTTTTCTGCTTTGGATCACGTAGTAAAGTGGTACGACACTAAAACAGTCAATTAAACCTGGTTTCGATCAATATTTTAGAGGATAACGAAAGTTATGTCTAGTTTAGGTCTGGGATTTGCCCTCATCAGACTCATACTTTCGAATTCTTCACATACTTGTTGAACGGATCCTGGGTTTTTACTGGTTTGGATCACGTAGTAATGTGGTACCACACTGAAACAGTCAATTAAACCTGGTTTCGATCAATAGTTTAGAGAATAATTCATGTTAGGTCTAGGTTAGGTCTGGGATTTGCTCTCATCAGGCTCATTCTTTCACATATTTCTCATAGTTGATGGCTAGATCCTGGGCTTTTTCTGGATTGCATCACGTAGTAATGAAGTACAACACCGAAACAGTCAATTAAACCTGGTTTCCATCAATATTTTAGAGGACAACGCATGTTAGGTCTAGGTTAGGCCTGGGATATGCCCTCATCAGGGTCATACTTTCGCAGTTTTAACATACATGTTGACCTGATCGAGGGTTTTTTCTGCTTTGGATCACGTAGTAAAGTGGTACCACACTGAAACAGTCGATTAAACCAGGTCATGATAAATATTTTAGAGGATAACGCATGTTAGGTCTGGGTTAGGTCTAGGATTTGTCCTCGTCAGGCTCATACTTTCGCATATTTCTCATACTTCATGGCTAGATCCTTGGCTTTTTCTGGATTGGATCACGTAGTAATGTGGTACCACACTGAAACATTCAATTAAACCTGGTCTTGATAAATATTTTAGAGGATAACGTATGTCAGGTTTGGGTTAGGCCTGGGATTTGCGCTCATCAGGGTCATACTTTCGCAGTTTTAACATGCATGTTGACCTGATCGAGGGTTTTTCCTGCTTTGGATCACGTAGTAAAGTGGTACCACAACGAAAACAGTCAATTAAACCTGGTTTCGATCATTATTTTAGAGGATAACGCAAGTTAGGTCTGGGATAGGTTTGGGATTAGCCCTCATCAGACTCATACTTTCGCACACTTCACATACTCGTTGACAAGATGCTGGGTTTTTTCTGGTTTGGATCACGTATTAATATGGTACCACACTGAAACAGTCGATTAAACCTGGTTTCGATTAATATTTTTGAGGATAACGCATGTTAGGTCTGGGATAGGTCTGGGATTTGCCCTCATCAGGCTCATTCTTTCGCAGTTATAACATGCATGTTGACCTGATCGAGGGTTTTTTCTGCTTTGGATCACGTAGTAAAGTGGTACGACACTAAAACAGTCAATTAAACCTGGTTTCGATCAATATTTTAGAGGATAACGAAAGTTATGTCTAGTTTAGGTCTGGGATTTGCCCTCATCAGACTCATACTTTCGAATTCTTCACATACTTGTTGCACGGATCCTGGGTTTTTACTGGTTTGGATCACGTAGTAATGTGGTACCACACTGAAACAGTCAATTAAACCTGGTTTCGATCAATAGTTTAGAGAATAATTCATGTTAGGTCTAGGTTAGGTCTGGGATTTGCTCTCATCAGGCTCATTCTTTCACATATTTCTCATAGTTGATGGCTAGATCCTGGGCTTTTTCTGGATTGCATCACGTAGTAATGAAGTACAACACCGAAACAGTCAATTAAACCTGGTTTCCATCAATATTTTAGAGGACAACGCATGTTAGGTCTAGGTTAGGCCTGGGATATGCCCTCATCAGGGTCATACTTTCGCAGTTTTAACATACATGTTGACCTGATCGAGGGTTTTTTCTGCTTTGGATCACGTAGTAAAGTGGTACCACACTGAAACAATCAATTAAACCTGGTCATGATAAATATTTTAGAGGATAACGCATGTTAGGTCAGGGTTAGGTCTAGGATTTGCCCTCGTCAGGCTCATACTTTCGCATATTTCTCATACTTCATGGCTAGATCCTGGGCTATTTCTGGATTGGATCACGTAGTAATGTGGTACCACACTGAAACAGTCAAATAAACCTGGTTTCGATCAATATTTTAGAGGATAACGCAAGTTAGGTCTGGGATAGGTCTGGGATTTGCCCTCGTCAGGCTCATACTTTCACGTTTTTCACATACTTGTTGAACAGATC
The DNA here is from genome assembly GCF_051014445.1 of Colletes latitarsis. Lineage (NCBI taxonomy): Eukaryota > Metazoa > Arthropoda > Insecta > Hymenoptera > Colletidae > Colletes > Colletes latitarsis. Next base: position 1,940,925 of record NC_135142.1, read on the forward strand.
CTCGGTTTTTTCTGGTTTGGGTCACGTAGTAATGTGGTACCACACTGAAACAGTCGATTAAACCAGGTTTCGATCAATATTTTTGAGGATAACGCATGTTAGGTCTTGGTTAGGCCAAGGATTTTCACCCATCAGACTCATACTTTCGCATTCTTCACATACTTGTTGAACGGATCCTGGGTTTTTACTGGTTTGGATCACGTAGTAATGTGGTACCACACTGAAACAGTCAATTAAACCTGGTTTCGATCAATAGTTTAGAGAATAATTCATGTTAGGTCTAGGTTAGGTCTGGGATTTGCTCTCATCAGGCTCATTCTTTCGCATATTTCTCATACTTGATGGCTAGATCCTGGGCTTTTTCTGGATTGCATCACGTAGTAATGAAGTACAACACTCAAACAGTTAATTAAACCTGGTTTCCATCAATATTTTAGAGGATAACGCATGTTAGGTCTGGGATAGGTCTGGGATTCGTCCTCATCAGGCTCATACATTCGCGTTTTTCACATACTCGTTGAACTGATCCTGGGTTTTTTCTGGTTTGGGTCACGTAGTAATGTGGTACCACACTGAAACAGTCGATTAAACCAGGTTTCGATCAATATTTTTGAGGATAACGCATGTTAGGTCTAGGTTAGGCCTGGGATCTTTACTCATCAGACACATACTTTCTGTTTCTTCACATACATGTTGAACGGATCCTGGGTTTTTTCTGGTTTGGATCACGTACTAATGTGGGACCACACTGAAACAGTCAATTAAACCTGGTTTCGATCAATATTTTAGAGAATAATTCATGTTAGGTCTAGGTTTGGTCTGGGATTTGCTCTCATCAGGCTCATTCTTTCGCATATTTCTCATACTTGATGGCTAGATCCTGGGCTTTTTCTGGATTGCATCACATAGTAATGTGGGACCACACTGAAACAATCAATTAAACCTGGTTTTGATAAATATTTTAGAGGACAACGCATGTTAGGTCTGGGTTAGGTCTAGGATTTGCCCTCATCAGGCGCATACTTTCGCATATTTCTCATACTTCATGGCTAGATCCTGGGCTATTTCTGGATTGGATCACGTAGTAATGTGGTACCACACTGAAACAGTCAATTAAACCTGGTTTCCATCAATATTTTAGAGGACAACGCATGTTAGGTCTAGGTTAGGCCAGGGATTTGCCCTCATCAGGATCATACTTTCGCAGTTTTAACATACATGTTGGCCTGATCGAGGGTTTTTTCTGCTTTGGACCACGTAGTAAAGTGGTACCACACTGAAGCAGTCCATTAAACCTGGTCATGATAAATATTTTAGAGGATAACGCATGTTAGGTCTGGGTTAGGTCTAGGATTTGCCCTCGTCAGGCTCATACTTTCGCATATTTCTCATACTTCATGGCTAGATCCTTGGCTATTTCTGGATTGGATCACGTAGTAATGTGGGACCACACGGAAACAGTCAATTAAACCTGGTTTCGATCAATATTTTAGAGAATAACTCATGTTAGGTCTAGGTTAGGTCTGGGATTTGCTCTCATCAGGCTCATTCTTTCGCATATTTCTCATACTTGATGGCTAGATCCTGGGCTTTTTCTGGATTGCATCACGTAGTAATGAAGTACAACACTGAAAAAGTCAATTAAACCTGGTTTCCATCAATATCTTAGAGGACAACGCAAGTTAGGTCTGGGATAGGTCTGGGATTTGCCCTCATCAGGCTCATACTTTCGCACACTTCACATACTCGTTGAACAGATCCTGGGTTATTTTCTGGTTTGGATCACATAGTAATGTGGTACCACACTGAAACAGTCGATTAAACCAGGTTTCGATCAATATTTTTGAGGATAACGCATGTTAGGTCTAGGTTAGGCCTGGGATTTTCACTCATCAGACTCATACTTTCGCATTCATCACATACTTGTTGAACGGCTCCTGTGTTTTTTCTGGTTTGGTTCACGTAGTAATGTGGTACCACACTGAAACATTCAATTGAACCTGGTCTTGATAAATATTTTAGAGGATAACGCATGGTAGGTTTGGGTTAGGTCTAGGATTTGCCCTCATCAGGCTCATACTTTCGCATATTTCTCATACTTCATGGCTAGATCCTGGGCTTTTTCTGGATTGCATCACGTAGTAATGAAGTACAACACTGAAACAGTCAATTTAACCTGGTTTCCATCAATATCTGAGAGGACAACGCAAGTTAGGTCTGGGATAGGTCTGGGATTTGCCCTCATCAGGCTCATACTTTCGCGTTTTTCACATACTTGTTGAACAGATCCTGGGTTTTTTCAGGTTTGGGTCACGTAGTAGTGTGGTACCACACTGAAACAGTCGATTAAACCTGGTTTCGATCAATATTTTTGAGGACAACGCATGTTAGGTCTAGGTTAGGCCGGGGATTTTCACTCATCAGACTCATACTTTCGCATTCTTCACATACTTGTTGAACGGATCCTGTGTTTTTACTGGTTTGGATCACGTAGTAATGTGGTACAACACTGAAACATTCAATTAAACCTGGTCTTGATAAATACTTTAGAGGATAACGCATGTTAGGTCTGGGTTAGGTCTAGGATTTGCCCCCATCAGGCTCATACTTTCGCATATTTCTCATACTTCATGGCTGGATCCTGGGTTATTTCTGGATTGGATCACCTAGTAATGTGGTACCACACTGAAACAGTCAATTAAACCTGGTTTTGATCAATATTTTAGAGAATAATTCTTGTAAGGTCTAGGTTAGGTCTGGGATTTGCTCTCATCAGGCTCATTCTTTCGCATATTTCTCATACTTGATGGATAGATCCTGGGCGGTTTCTGGATTGCATCACGTAGTAATGAAGTACAACACTGAAACAGTCAATTAAACCTGGTTTCCATCAATGTTCTAGAGGACAACGCATGTTAGGTCTGGGATAGATCTGGGATTCGCCCTTATCAGGCTCATACTTTCGCGTTTTTCACATACTTGTTGAACGGGTCTTGGGTTTTTTCTGGTGTGTATCACGTAGTAATGTGGTACCACACTGAAACAGTCAATTAAACCTGGATTCGATCAATATTTTAGAGAATAATTCATGTTAGGTCTAGGTAAGGTCTGGGATTTGCTCTCATCAGGCTCATACTTTCGCATATTTCTCATACTTGATGGCTAGATCCTGGTCTGTTTCTGGATTGTATCGCGTAGTAATGTGGTACCACGCTGAAACAGTAAATTAAACCTGGTTTCGATCAATATTTTAGAGGATAACGCAAGTTAGGTCTGGGACAGGTCTGGGATTCGCCCTCATCAGGCTCATACTTTCGCGTTTTTCACATACTTGTTGAACTGATCCTGGGCTTTTTCTGGTTTGGATCACGTAGTAATGTGGTACCACACTGAAACAGTCGATTAAACCAGGTTTCGATCAATAATTTTGCGGATAACGCATGTTAGGTCTAGGTTAGGCCTGGGATTTTCACTCATCAGACTCATACTTTCGCATTCTTCACATACTTGTTGGACGGATCCTGGGTTTTTTCTGGTTTGGATCACGTAGTAATGTGGGACCACACTGAAACAATCAATTAAACCTGGTCATGATAAATATTTTAGAGGATAACGCATGTTAGGACAGGGTTAGGTCTAGGATTTGCCCTCGTCAGGCTCATACTTTCGCATATTTCTCATACTTCATGGCTAGATCCTGGGCCATTTCTGGATTGGATCACGTAGTAATGTGGTACCACACTGAAACAGTCAAACAAACCTGGTTTCGATCAATATTTTAGAGGATAACGCAAGTTAGGTCTGGGATAGGTCTGGGATTTGCCCTGGTCAGGCTCATACTTTCGCGTTTTTCACATACTTGTTGAACAGATCCTGGGTTTTTTCTGGTTTGGGTCACGTAGTAATGTGGTACCACACTGAAACAGTCGATTAAACCAGGTTTCGATCAATATTTTTGAGGATAACGCATGTTAGGACTAGGTTAGGCCTGGGATCTTCACTCATCAGACACATACTTTCGCATTCTTCACATACTTGTTGAACGGATCCTGGGTTTTTTCTGGTTTGGATCACGTAGTAATGTGGGACCACACTGAAACAGTCAATTAAACCTGGTTTCGATCAATATTTTAGAGAATAATTCATGTTTGGTCTAGGTTTGGTCTGGGATTTGCTCTCATCAGGCTCATTCTTTCGCATATTTCTCATACTTGATGGCTAGATCCTGGGCTTTTTCTGGATTGCATCACGTAGTAATGTGGGACCACACTGAAACAATCAATTAAACCTGGTTTTGATAAATATTTTAGAGGACAACGCATGTTAGGTCTGGGTTAGGTCTAGGATTTGCCCTCATCAGGCTCATACTTTCGCATATTTCTCATACTTCATGGCAAGATCCTGGGCAATTTCTGGATTGGATCACGTAGTAATGTGGTACCACACTGAAACAGTCAATTAAACCTGGTTTCGCTCAATATTTTAGAAGATAACGCATGTTAGGTCTAGGTTAGGCCTGGGATTTGCCCTCATCAGGGTCATACTTTCGCAGTTTTAACATGCATGTTGACCTCATCGAGGGCTTTTTCTGCTTTGGATCACGTAGTAAAGTGGTACCACAACTAAAACAGTCAATTAAACCTGGTTTCGATCACTATTTTAGAGGATGACGCAAGTTAGGTCTGGGATAGGTCTGGGATTTGCCCTCATCAGGCTCATACTTTCGCATATTTCTCATACTTCATGGCTAGATCCTTGGCTATTTCTGGATTGGATCACGTAGTAATGTGGGACCACACTGAAACAGACAATTAAACCTGGTTTCGATCAATATTTTAGAGAATAATTCATGTTAGGTCTAGGTTAGGTCTGGGATTTGCTCTCATCAGGCTCATTCTTTCGCATATTTCTCATACTTGATGTCTAGATCCTGGGCTTTATCTGGATTGCATCACGTAGTAATGAAGTACAACACTGAAAAAGTCAATTAAACCTGGTTTCCATCAATATCTTAGAGGACAACGCAAGTTAGGTCTAGGTTAGGCCTGGGATATGCCCTCATCAGGGTCATACTTTCGCAGTTTTAACATACATGTTGACCTGATCGAGGGTTTTTTCTGCTTTGGATCACGTAGTAAAGTGGTACCACACTGAAACAATCAATTAAACCTGGTCATGATAAATATTTTAGAGGATAACGCATGTTAGGTCAGGGTTAGGTCTAGGATATGCCCTCGTCAGGCTCATACTTTCGCATATTTCTCATACTTCATGGCTAGATCCTGGGCTATTTCTGGATTGGATCACGTAGTAATGTGGTACCACTCTGAAACAGTCAAATAAACCTGGTTTCGATCAATATTTTAGAGGATAACGCAAGTTAGGTCTGGGATAGGTCTGGGATTTGCCCTCGTCAGGCTCATACTTTCGCGTTTTTCACATACTTGTTGAACAGATCCTCGGTTTTTTCTGGTTTGGGTCACGTAGTAATGTGGTACCACACTGAAACAGTCGATTAAACCAGGTTTCGATCAATATTTTTGAGGATAACGCATGTTAGGTCTTGGTTAGGCCAAGGATTTTCACTCATCAGACTCATACTTTCGCATTCTTCACATACTTGTTGAACGGATCCTGGGTTTTTACTGGTTTGGATCACGTAGTAATGTGGTACCACACTGAAACAGTCAATTAAACCTGGTTTCGATCAATTGTTTAGAGAATAATTCATGTTAGGTCTAGGTTAGGTCAAGGATTTGCCCTCATCAGGCTCATACTTTCGCATATTTCTCATACTTCATGGCTAGATCCTGGGCTGTTTCTGGATTGTATCACGTAGTAATGCGGTACCACGCTGAAACAGTCAATTAAACCTGGTTTCGATCAATATTTTAGAGGATAACGCAAGTTAGGTCTGGGATAGGTCTGGGATTCGCCCTCATCAGGCTCATGCATTCGCGTTTTTACATACTTGTTGAACTGATCCTGGGTTTTTTCTGGATTGCATCACGTAGTAATGAAGTACAACACTGAAAAAGTCAATTAAACCTGGTTTCCATCAATATTTTTGAGGATAACGCATGTTAGGTCTGGGTTAGGCCTGGGATTTTCACTCATCAGACACATACCTTCGCATTCTTCACATACTTGTTGAACGGATCCTGGGTTTTTTCTGGTTTGGACCAGGTAGTAATGTGGGAACACACTGGAACAGTCGATTAAACCAGGTTTCGATCAATATTTTTGAGGATAACGCATGTTAGGTCTAGGTTAGGCCTGGGATTTTCACTCAACAGACACATACCTTCGCATTCTTCACATACTTGTAGAACGGATCCTGGGTTTTTTCTGGTTTGGATCAGGTAGTAATGTGGGAACACACTGGAACCTTCAATTAAACCTGGTCTTGATAAATATTTTAGAGGATAACGCATGTTAGGTCTAGGTTAGGCCTGGGATATGCCCTCATCAGGGTCATACTTTCGCAGTTTTAACATACATGTTGACCTGATCGAGGGTTTTTTCTGCTTTGGATCACGTAGTAAAGTGGTACCACACTGAAGCAGTCCATTAAACCAGGTTTGGATCAATATTTTAGAGGATTACGCATATTAGGTTTGGGTTACGTCAAGGATTTGCACTCATCAGGCTCATACTTTCGCATATTTCTCATACTTCATGGCTAGATCCTGGGCTGTTTCTGGATTGTATCACGTAGTAATGCGGTACCACGCTGAAACAGTCAATTAAACCTGGTTTCGATCAATATTTTAGAGAATAACTCATGTTAGGTCTAGGTTAGGTCTGGGATTTGCTCTCATCAGGCTCATTCTTTCGCATATTTCTCATACTGGATGGCTAGATCCTGGGCTTTTTCTGGATTGCATCACGTAGTAATGAAGTACAACACTGAAAAAGTCAATTAAACCTGGTTTCCATCAATATCTTAGAGGACAACGCAAGTTAGGTCTGGGATAGGTCTGGGATTTGCCCTCATCAGGCTCATACTTTCGCACACTTCACATACTCGTTGAACAGATCCTGGGTTATTTTCTGGTTTGGATCACATAGTAATGTGGTACCACACTGAAACAGTCGATTAAACCAGGTTTCGATCAATATTTTTGAGGATAACGCATGTTAGGTCTAGGTTAGGCCTGGGATTTTCACTCATCAGACACATACCTTCGCATTCTTCACATACTTGTTGAACGGATCCTGGGTTTTTTCTGGTTTGGATCAGGTAGTAATGTGGGAACACACTGGAACAGTCGATTAAACCAGGTGTCGATCAATATTTTTGCGGATAACGCATGTTAGGTTTGGGTTAGGCCTGGGATTTGCGCTCATCAGGGTCATACTTTCGCAGTTTTAACATGCATGTTGACCTGATCGACGGTTTTTCCTGCTTTGGATCACGTAGTAAAGTGGTACCACAACGAAAACAGTCAATTAAACCTGGTTTCGATCATTATTTTAGAGGATAACGCACGTTAGGTCTGGGGTAGGTTTGGGATTAGCCCTCATCAGACTCATACTTTCGCACACTTCACATACTCGTTGACAAGGTCCTGGGTTTTTTCTGGTTTGGATCACGTATTAATGTGGTACCACACTGAAACAGTCGATTAAACCTGGTTTCGATTAATATTTTTGAGGATAACGCATGTTAGGTCTGGGATAGGTCTGGGATTTGCGCTCATCAGGGTCATACTTTCGCAGTTTTAACATGCATGTTGACCTGATCGAGGGTTTTTCCTGCTTTGGATCACGTAGTAAAGTGGTACCACAACGAAAACAGTCAATTAAACCTGGTTTCGATCATTATTTTAGAGGATAACGCACGTTAGGTCTGGGTTAGGTTTGGGATTAGCCCTCATCAGACTCATACTTTCGCACACTTCACATACTCGTTAACAAGATCCTGGGTTTTTTCTGGTTTGGATCACGTATTAATGTGGTACCACACTGAAACAGTCAATTAAACCTGGTTTCGATCAATAGTTTAGAGAATAGTTCATGTTAGGTCTAGGTTAGGTCTAGGATTTGCCCTCATCAGGCTCATACTTTCGCATATTTCTCATACTTCATGGCTAGATCCTGGGCTGTTTCTGGATTGTATCACGTAGTAATGCGGTACCACGCTGAAACAGTCGATTAAACCAGGTTTCTATCAATATTTTTGAGGATAACGCAAGTTAGGTCTGGGATAGGTCTGGGATTTGCCCTCATCAGGCTCATACTTTCGCGTTCTTCACATACTTGTTGAACAGATCCTGGGTTTTTTCCGGTTTGGGTCACGTAGTAGTGTGGTACCACACTGAAACAGTCGATTAAACCTGGTTTCGATCAATATTTTTGAGGATAACGCATGTTAGGTCTAGGTTTGGTCTGGGATTTCCTCTCATCAGGCTCATTCTTTCGCATACTTCTCATACTTGATGGCTAGATCCTGGGCTTTTTCTGGATTGCATCACGTAGTAATGTGGGACCACACTGAAACAATCAATTAAACCTGGTTTTGATAAATATTTTAGAGGACCACGCATGTTAGGTCTGGGTTAGGTCTAGGATTTGCCCTCATCAGGCTCATACTTTCGCATATTTCTCATACTTCATGGCTAGATCCTGGGCTGTTTCTGGATTGCATCACGTAGTAATGAAGTACAACACTGAAACAGTCAATTAAACCTGGTTTCCATCAATATCTTAGAGGACAACGCAAGTTAGGTCTGGGATAGGTCTGGGATTTGCCCTCATCAGGCTCATACTTTCGCGTTTTTCACATACTTGTTGAACAGATCCTGGGTTTTTTCTGGTTTTGTTCACGTTGTAGTGTGGTACCACACTGAAAGAGTCCATTAAACCTGGTTTGGATCAATATCTTAGAGGATAACGCATGTTAGGTCTGGGATAGGTCTGGGATTCGCCCCCATCAGGCTCATGCATTCGCGTTTTTACATACTTGTTGAACTGATCCTGGGTTTTTTCTGGATTGCATCACGTAGTAATGAAGTACAACACTGAAAAAGTCAATTAAACCTGGTTTCCATCAATATCTTAGAGGACAACGCAAGTTAGGTCTGGGATAGGTCTGGGATTTGCCCTCATCAGGCTCATACTTTCGCACACTTCACATACTCGTTGAACAGATCCTGGGTTATTTTCTGGTTTGGATCACATAGTAATGTGGTACCACACTGAAACAGTCGATTAAACCAGGTTTCGATCAATATTTTTGAGGATAACGCATGTTAGGTCTTGGTTAGGCCAAGGATTTGCACTCATCAGGCTCATACTTTCGCATATTTCTCATACTTCATGGCTAGATCCTGGGCTGTTTCTGGATTGTATCACGTAGTAATGCGGTACCACGCTGAAACAGTCAATTAAACCTGGTTTCGATCAATATTTTAGAGAATAACTCATGTTAGGTCTAGGTTAGGTCTGGGATTTGCTCTCATCAGGCTCATTCTTTCGCATATTTCTCATACTGGATGGCTAGATCCTGGGCTTTTTCTGGATTGCATCACGTAGTAATGAAGTACAACACTGAAAAAGTCAATTAAACCTGGTTTCCATCAATATCTTAGAGGACAACGCAAGTTAGGTCTGGGATAGGTCTGGGATTTGCCCTCATCAGGCTCATACTTTCGCACACTTCACATACTCGTTGAACAGATCCTGGGTTATTTTCTGGTTTGGATCACATAGTAATGTGGTACCACACTGAAACAGTCGATTAAACCAGGTTTCGATCAATATTTTTGAGGATAACGCATGTTAGGTCTAGGTTAGGCCTGGGATTTTCACTCATCAGACACATACCTTCGCATTCTTCACATACTTGTTGAACGGATCCTGGGTTTTTTCTGGTTTGGATCAGGTAGTAATGTGGGAACACACTGGAACAGTCGATTAAACCAGGTGTCGATCAATATTTTTGCGGATAACGCATGTTAGGTTTGGGTTAGGCCTGGGATTTGCGCTCATCAGGGTCATACTTTCGCAGTTTTAACATGCATGTTGACCTGATCGAGGGTTTTTCCTGCTTTGGATCACGTAGTAAAGTGGTACCACAACGAAAACAGTCAATTAAACCTGGTTTCGATCATTATTTTAGAGGATAACGCACGTTAGGTCTGGGGTAGGTTTGGGATTAGCCCTCATCAGACTCATACTTTCGCACACTTCACATACTCGTTGACAAGGTCCTGGGTTTTTTCTGGTTTGGATCACGTATTAATGTGGTACCACACTGAAACAGTCGATTAAACCTGGTTTCGATTAATATTTTTGAGGATAACGCATGTTAGGTCTGGGATAGGTCTGGGATTTGCGCTCATCAGGGTCATACTTTCGCAGTTTTAACATGCATGTTGACCTGATCGAGGGTTTTTCCTGCTTTGGATCACGTAGTAAAGTGGTACCACAACGAAAACAGTCAATTAAACCTGGTTTCGATCATTATTTTAGAGGATAACGCACGTTAGGTCTGGGTTAGGTTTGGGATTAGCCCTCATCAGACTCATACTTTCGCACACTTCACATACTCGTTAACAAGATCCTGGGTTTTTTCTGGTTTGGATCACGTATTAATGTGGTACCACACTGAAACAGTCAATTAAACCTGGTTTCGATCAATAGTTTAGAGAATAGTTCATGTTAGGTCTAGGTTAGGTCTAGGATTTGCCCTCATCAGGCTCATACTTTCGCATATTTCTCATACTTCATGGCTAGATCCTGGGCTGTTTCTGGATTGTATCACGTAGTAATGCGGTACCACGCTGAAACAGTCGATTAAACCAGGTTTCTATCAATATTTTTGAGGATAACGCAAGTTAGGTCTGGGATAGGTCTGGGATTTGCCCTCATCAGGCTCATACTTTCGCGTTCTTCACATACTTGTTGAACAGATCCTGGGTTTTTTCCGGTTTGGGTCACGTAGTAGTGTGGTACCACACTGAAACAGTCGATTAAACCTGGTTTCGATCAATATTTTTGAGGATAACGCATGTTAGGTCTAGGTTTGGTCTGGGATTTCCTCTCATCAGGCTCATTCTTTCGCATACTTCTCATACTTGATGGCTAGATCCTGGGCTTTTTCTGGATTGCATCACGTAGTAATGTGGGACCACACTGAAACAATCAATTAAACCTGGTTTTGATAAATATTTTAGAGGACCACGCATGTTAGGTCTGGGTTAGGTCTAGGATTTGCCCTCATCAGGCTCATACTTTCGCATATTTCTCATACTTCATGGCTAGATCCTGGGCTGTTTCTGGATTGCATCACGTAGTAATGAAGTACAACACTGAAACAGTCAATTAAACCTGGTTTCCATCAATATCTTAGAGGACAACGCAAGTTAGGTCTGGGATAGGTCTGGGATTTGCCCTCATCAGGCTCATACTTTCGCGTTTTTCACATACTTGTTGAACAGATCCTGGGTTTTTTCTGGTTTTGATCACGTTGTAGTGTGGTACCACACTGAAAGAGTCCATTAAACCTGGTTTGGATCAATATCTTAGAGGATAACGCATGTTAGGTCTGGGATAGGTCTGGGATTCGCCCCCATCAGGCTCATGCATTCGCGTTTTTACATACTTGTTGAACTGATCCTGGGTTTTTTCTGGATTGCATCACGTAGTAATGAAGTACAACACTGAAAAAGTCAATTAAACCTGGTTTCCATCAATATCTTAGAGGACAACGCAAGTTAGGTCTGGGATAGGTCTGGGATTTGCCCTCATCAGGCTCATACTTTCGCACACTTCACATACTCGTTGAACAGATCCTGGGTTATTTTCTGGTTTGGATCACATAGTAATGTGGTACCACACTGAAACAGTCGATTAAACCAGGTTTCGATCAATATTTTTGAGGATAACGCATGTTAGGTCTTGGTTAGGCCAAGGATTTTCACTCATCAGACTCATACTTTCGCATTCTTCACATACTTGTTGAACTGATCCTGGGTTTTTTCTGGATTGCATCACGTAGTAATGAAGTACAACACTGAAAAAGTCAATTAAACCTGGTTTCCATCAATATCTTAGAGGACAACGCAAGTTAGGTCTAGGTTAGGCCTGGGATTTTCACTCATCAGACACATACCATCGCATTCTTCACATACTTGTTGAACGGATCCTGGGTTTTTTCTGGTTTGGACCAGGTAGTAATGTGGGAACACACTGGAACAGTCGATTAAACCAGGTTTCGATCAATATTTTTGAGGATAACGCATGTTAGGTCTAGGTTAGGCCTGGGATTTTCACTCATCAGACACATACCTCCGCATTCTTCACATACTTGTAGAACGGATCCTGGGTTTTTTCTGGTTTGGATCAGGTAGTAATGTGGGAACACACTGGAACATTCAATTAAACCTGGTCTTGATAAATATTTTAGAGGATAACGCATGTTAGGTCTGGGATATGTCTGGGATTTGCGCTCATCAGGGTCATACTTTCGCAGTTTTAACATGCATGTTGACCTGATCGAGGGTTTTTCCTGCTTTGGATCACGTAGTAAAGTGGTACCACAACGAAAACAGTCAATTAAACCTGGTTTCGATCATTATTTTAGAGGATAACGCACGTTAGGTCTGGGTTAGGTTTGGGATTAGCCCTCATCAGACTCATACTTACGCACACTTCACATACTCGTTGACAAGATCCTGGGTTTTTTCTGGTTTGGATCACGTATTTATGTGGTACCACACTGAAACAGTCAATTAAACCTGGTTTCGATCAATAGTTTAGAGAATAGTTCATGTTAGGTCTAGGTTAGGTCTAGGATTTGCCCTCATCAGGCTCATACTTTCGCATATTTCTCATACTTCATGGCTAGATCCTGGGCTGTTTATGGATTGTATCACGTAGTAATGCGGTACCACGCTGAAACAGTCGATTAAACCAGGTTTCTATCAATATTTTTGAGGATAACGCAAGTTAGGTCTGGGATAGGTCTGGGATTTGCCCTCATCAGGCTCATACTTTCGCATTCTTGACATACTTTATGAACGGATCCTGGGTTTTTTCTGGTTTGGATCACGTAGTAATGTGGGACCACACTGAAACAATCAATTAAACCTGGTATTGATAATTATTTTAGAGGATAACGCATGTTAGGTCTGGGATAGGTCTGGGATTTGCCCTCATCAGACTCATACTTTCGCACACTTCACATACTCGTTGAACAGATCCTGGGTTATTTTCTGGTTTGGATCACATAGTAATGTGGTACCACACTGAAACAGTCGATTAAACCAGGTTTCGATCAATATTTTTGAGGATAACGCATGTTAGGTCTAGGTTAGGCCGGGGTTTTTCACTCATCAGACTCATACTTTCGCATTCTTCACATACTTGTTGAACGGATCCTGGGTTTTTACTGGTTTGGAGCACGTAGTAATGTGGTACCACGCTGAAACAGTCGATTAAACCTGGTTTCGTTCAATATTTTTGAGGATAACGCATGTTAGGTCTAGGTTAGGCCGGGGATTTTCACTCATCAGACTCATACTTTCGCATTCTTCACATACTTGTTGAACGGATCCTGGGTTTTTACTGGTTTGGATCACGTAGTAATGTGGTACAACACTGAAACATTCAATTAAACCTGGTTTCCGTCAATATTTTAGAGCACAACGCATGTTAGGTCTGGGATAGGCCTGGGATTTGCCCTCATCAGGCTCATACTTTCGCATATTTCTCACACTTCATGGCTAGATCCTGGTCTTTCTCTGGATTGCATCACGTAGTAATGAAGTACAACACTGAAACAGTCAATTTAACCTGGTTTCGATCAATATTTTAGAGGATAACGCAAGTTAGGTCTGGGATAGGTCTGGGATTCGCCCTCATCAGGCTCATACTTTCGCATATTTCTCATACTTGATGGCTAGATCCTGGGTTTTTTCCGGTTTGGGTCACGTAGTAGTGTGGTACCACACTGAAACAGTCGATTAAACCTGGTTTCGAACAATATTTTTTAGGATAACGCATGTTAGGTCTAGGTTAGGCCGGGGATTTTCACTCATCAGACTCATACTTTCGTATTCTTCACATACTTGTTGAACGGATCCTGTGTTTTTACTGGTTTGGATCACGTAGTAATGTGGGACCACTCTGAAACAATCAATTAAACCTGGTCTTGATAATTATTTTAGAGAATAATTCATGTTAGGTCTAGGTTAGGTCTGGGATTTGCTCTCATCAGGCTCATACTTTCGCGTTTTTCACGTACTTGTTGAACAGATCCTGGGTTTTTTCTGGTTTGGGTCATGTAGTAATGTGGTACCACACTGAAACAGTCGATTAAACCAGGTTTCGATCAATATTTTTGAGGATAACGCATGTTAGGTCTAGGTTAGGCCTGGGATTTTCACTCATCAGACACATGCTTTCGTATTCTTCACATACTTGTTGAACGGATCCTGCGCTTTTTCTGGATTGCATCACGTAGTAATGAAGTACAACACTGAAACAGTCGATTAAACCTGGTTTCCATCAATATCTTAGAGGTCAACGCAAGTTAGGTCTTGGATAGGTCTGGGATTTGCCCTCATCAGGCTCATACTTTCGCGTTTTTCACATACTTGTTGAACAGATCCTGGGTTATTTTCTGGTTTGGATCACATAGTAATGTGGTACCACACTGAAACAGTCGATTAAACCAGGTTTCGATCAATATTTTTGAGGATAACGCATGTTAGGTCTAGGTTAGGTCTGGGATTTTCACTCATCAGACTCATACTTTCGCATTCTTCACATACGTGTTGAACGGATCCTGGGTTTTTACCGGTTTGGATCACGTAGTAATGAAGTGCAACACTGAAACAGTCAATTAAACCTGGTTTCCATCAATATTTTAGAGAATAATTCATGTTAGGTCTAGGTTAGGTCTGGGCATTGCTCTCATCAGGCTCATTCTTTCGCATATTTCTCATACTTGATGGCTAGATCCTGCGCTTTTTCTGGATTGCATCACGTAGTAATGTGGTACCACACTGAAACATTCAATTAAACCTGGTCTTGATAAATATTTTAGAGGATAACGCATGTTAGGTTTGGGTTAGGTCTGGGATTTGCCCTCATCAGGCTCATGCTTTCGCGTTTTTCACATACTTGTTGAACAGATCCTGGGTTATTTTCTGGTTTGGATCACATAGTAATGTGGTACCACACTGAAACAGACGATTAAACCAGATTTCGATCAATATTTTTGAGGATAACGCATGCTAGGTCTAGGTTAGGCCGGGGTTTTTCACTCATCACACTCATACTTTCGCATTCTTTACATACGTGTTGAACGGATCCTGGGTTTTTACCGGTTTGGATCACGTAGTAATGAAGTGCAACACTGAAACAGTCAATTAAACCTGGTTTCCATCAATATTTTAGAGAATAATTCATGTTAGGTCTAGGTTAGGTTTGGGATTTGCTCTCATCAGGCTCATTCTTTCGCATATTTCTCATACTTGATGGCTAGATCCTGGGCTTTTTCTGGATTGCATCACGTAGTAATGAAGTACAACACTGAAACAGTCGATTAAACCTGGTTTCCATCAATATCTTAGAGGACAACGCAAGTTAGGTCTTGGATAGGTCTGGGATTTGCCCTCATCAGGCTCATACTTTCGCGTTTTTCACATACTTGTTGAACAGATCCTGGGTTTTTTCTGGTTTGGATCACGTAGTAGTGTGGTACCACACTGAAACAGTCCACTAAACCTGGTTTGGATCAATATTTTAGAGGATAACGCATGTTAGGTCTAGGTTAGGTCTGTGATTTTCACTCATCAGACTCATACTTTCGCATTCTTCACATACTTGTTGAACGGATCCTGGGTTTTTTCTGGTTTGGATCACGTAGTAATGTGGGACCACACTGAAACAGTCCATTAAACCTGGTTTCGATCAATATTTTAGAGGATAACGCAAGTTAGGTCTGGGATAGGTCTGGGATTCGCCCCCATCAGGCTCATACATTCGCATATTTATCATACTTGATGGCTAGATCCTGGGTTTTTTCCAGTTTGGGTCACGTAGTAGTGTGGTACCACACTGAAACAGTCGATTAAACCTGGTTTCGAACAATATTTTTCAGGATAACGCATGTTAGGTCTAGGTTAGGCCGGGAATTTTCACTCATCAGACTCATACTTTCGCAATCTTCACATACTTGTTGAACGGATCCTGGGTTTTTACTGGTTTGGATCACGTAGTAATGTGGTACCACACTGAAACATTCAATTAAACCTGGTCTTGATAAATATTTTGGAGGATAACGCATGTTAGGTCTGGGATAGTTCTGGGATTTGCCCTCATCAGACTCATACTTTCGCACACTTCACATACTCGTTGAACAGATCCTGGGTTATTTTCTGGTTTGGATCACATAGTAATGTGGTACCACACTGAAACAGTCGATTAAACCAGGTTTCGATGAATATTTTTGAGGATAACGCATGTTAGGTCTACGATAGGCCTGGGATTTTCACTCATCAGACTCATACATTCGCATTCTTCACATACTTGTTGAGCGGATCCTGGGTTGTTTCTGGTTTGGCTCACGTAGTAATGTGGGACCACACTGAAGCAATCAATTAAACCTGGTCTTGAAAAATATTTTTGAGGATAACGCATGTTAGGTCTGGGTTAGGTCTAGGATTTGCCCTCGTCAGGCTCATACTTTCGCATATTTCTCATACTTCATGGCTAGATCCTGGGCTATTTCTGGATTGGATCTCGTAGTAATGTGGTACCACACTGAAACAGTCGATTAAACCAGGTTTCTATCAATATTTTTGAGGATAACGCAAGTTAGGTCTGCGATAGGTCTGGGATTTGCCCTCATCAGGCTCATACTTTCGCGTTTTTCACATACTTGTTGAACAGATCCTGGGTTTTTTCCGGTTTGGGTCGCGTAGTAGTGTGGTACCACACTGAAACAGTCGATTAAACCTGGTTTCGATCAATATTTTTGAGGATAACGCATGTTAGGTCTAGGTTTGGTCTGGGATTTGCTCTCATCAGGCTCATTCTTTCGCATATTTCTCATACTTGATGGCTAGATCCTGGGCTTTATCTGGATTGCATCACGTAGTAATGTGGGACCACACTGAAACAATCAATTAAACCTGGTTTTGATAAATATTTTAGAGGACAACGCATGTTAGGTCTGGGTTAGGTCTAGGATTTGCCCTCATCAGGCTCATACTTTCGCATATTTCTCATACTTCATGGCTAGGTCCTGTGCTGTTTCTGGATTGCATCACGTTGTAATGAAGTACAACACTGAAACAGTCAATTAAACCTGGTTTCCATCAATATCTTAGAGGACAACGCAAGTTGGGTCTGGGATAGGTCTGGGATTTGCCCTCATCAGGCTCATACTTTCGCGTTTTTCACATACTTGTTGAACAGATCCTGGGTTTTTTCTGGTTTGGATCACGTAGTAGTGTGGTACCACACTGAAACAATCAATTAAACCTGGTCATGATAAATATTTTAGAGAATAATTCATGTTAGGTCTAGGTTAGGTCTGGGATTTGCTCTCATCAGACTCATACTTTTGCATTCTTCACATACTTTTTGAACGGATCCTGGGTTTTTTCTGGTTTGGATCACGTAGTAATATGGGACCACACTGAAACAATCAATTAAACCTGGTATTGATAATTATTTTAGAGGATAACGCATGTTAGGTCTGGGATAGGTCTGGGATTTGCCCTCATCAGACTCATACTTTCGCACACTTCACATACTCGTTGAACAGATCCTGGGTTATTTTCTGGTTTGTATCACGTAGTAAAGTGGTACCACACTGAAACATTCCATTAAACCTGGTTTGGATCAATATTTTAGAGAATAATTCATGTTATGCCTAGGTAAGGTCTGGGATTTGCTCTCATCAGGCTCATTCTTTCGCATATTTCTCATACTTGATGGCTAGATCCGGGGCTTTTTCTGGATTGCATCACGTAGTAATGTGGTACCACACTGAAACAGTCGATTAAACCAGGTTTCGATCAATATTTTTGAGGATAACGCATGTTAGGCCTAGGCTAGTCCTGGGATCTGCCCTCATCAGGTTCATATTTTCGCGTTCTTCACATACTTGTTGATCGGATCCTGGGTTTTTTCTGGTTTGGATCACGTAGTAATGTGGGACCACACTGAAACAATCAATTAAA
The DNA here is from genome assembly GCF_051014445.1 of Colletes latitarsis. NCBI lineage: Eukaryota > Metazoa > Arthropoda > Insecta > Hymenoptera > Colletidae > Colletes > Colletes latitarsis. Next base: position 1,959,128 of record NC_135142.1, read on the forward strand.
CCTGGTCATGATAACTATTTTAGAGGATAACGCATGCTAGGTTTGGGTTAGGTCTAGGATTTGCCCTCATCAGGCTCATACTTTCGCATATTTCTCATACTTCATGGCTAGATCCTGGGCTGTTTCTGGATTGTATCACGTAGTAATGTGGTACCACGCTGAAACAATCAATTAAGCCTGATTTCGATCAATATTTTAGAGGATAACGCAAGTTAGGTCTGGGATAGGTCTGGGATTCGCCCACATCAGGCTCATACTTTCGCATATTTCTCATACTTCATGGCTAGACCCTGGGCTGTTTCTGGATTGTATCACGTAGTAATGTGGTACCACGCTGAAACAATCAATTAAACCTGATTTCGATCAATATTTTAGAGGATAACGCAAGTTAGGTCTGGGATAGGTCTGGGATTCGCCCTCATCAGGCTCATACTTTCGCATATTTCTCATACTTGATGGTTAGATCCTGGGTTTTTTCCGGTTTGGATCACGTAGTAATGAAGTGCAACACTGAAACAGTCAATTAAACCTGGTTTCCATCAATATTTTAGAGAATAATTCATGTTAGGTCTAGGTTAGGTTTGGGATTTGCTCTCATCAGGCTCATTCTTTCGCATATTTCTCATACTTGATGGCTAGATCCTGGGCTTTTTCTGGATTGCATCACGTAGTAATGAAGTACAACACTGAAACAGTCGACTAAACCTGGTTTCCATCAATATCTTAGAGGACAACGCGAGCTAGGTCTTGGATAGGTCTGGGATTTGCCCTCATCAGGCTCATACTTTCGCGTTTTTCACATACTTGTTGAACAGATCCTGGGTTTTTTCTGGTTTGGATCACGTAGTAGTGTGGTACCACACTGAAACAGTCCACTAAACCTGGTTTCGATCAATATTTTAGAGGATAACGCAAGTTAGGTCTGGGATAGGTCTGGGATTCGCCCCCATCAGGCTCATACATTCGCATATTTCTCATACTTGATGGCTAGATCCTGGGTTTTTTCCGGTTTGGGTCACGTAGTAGTGTGGTACCACACTGAAACAGTCGATTAACCCTGGTTTCGAACAATATTTTTCAGGATAACGCATGTTAGGTCTAGGTTAGGTCTGTGATTTTCACTCATCAGACTCATACTTTCGCATTCTTCACATACTTGCTGAACGGATCCTGGGTTTTTTCTGGTTTGGATCACGTAATAATGTGGTACCACACTGAAACAGTCGATTAAACCAGGTTTCTATCAATATTTTTGAGGTTAACGCAAGGTAGGTCTGGGATAGGTCTGGGATTTGCCCTCATCAGGCTCATACTTTCGCGTTTTTCACATACTTGTTGAACAGATCCTAGGTTTTTTCCGGTTTGGGTCACGTAGTAGTGTGGTACCACACTGAAACAGTCGATTAAACCTGGTTTCGATCAATATTTTTGAGGATAACGCATGTTATGTCTAGGTAAGGTCTGGGATTTGCTCTCATCAGGCTCATTCTTTCGCATATTTCTCATACTTGATGGCTAGATCCTGGGCTTTTCCTGGATTGCATCACGTAGTAATGTGGTACCAGACTGAAACAGTCGATTAAATCAGGTTTCGATCAATATTTTTGAGGATAACGCATGTTAGGCCTAGGCTAGGCCTGGGATCTGCCCTCATCAGGTTCATATTTTCGCGTTCTCCACATACTTGTTGATCCGATCCTGGGTTTTTTCTGGTTTGGATCACGTAGTAATGTGGGACCACACTGAAACAATCAATTAAGCCTGGTCATGATAACTATTTTAGAGGATAACGCATGTTAGGTTTGGGTTAGGTCTGGGATTTGCCCTCATCAGGCTCATACTTTCGCGTTTTTCACATACTTGTTGAACAGATCCTGGGTTATTTTCTGGTTTGGATCACATAGTAATGTGGTACCACACTGAAACAGACGATTAAACCAGATTTCGATCAATATTTTTGAGGATAACGCATGCTAGGTCTAGGTTAGGCCGGGGTTTTTCACTCATCACACTCATACTTTCGCATTCTTTACATACGTGTTGAACGGATCCTGGGTTTTTACCGGTTTGGATCACGTAGTAATGAAGTGCAACACTGAAACAGTCAATTAAACCTGGTTTCCATCAATATTTTAGAGAATAATTCATGTTAGGTCTAGGTTAGGTTTGGGATTTGCTCTCATCAGGCTCATTCTTTCGCATATTTCTCATACTTGATGGCTAGATCCTGGGCTTTTTCTGGATTGCATCACGTAGTAATGAAGTACAACACTGAAACAGTCGATTAAACCTGGTTTCCATCAATATCTTAGAGGACAACGCAAGTTAGGTCTTGGATAGGTCTGGGATTTGCCCTCATCAGGCTCATACTTTCGCGTTTTTCACATACTTGTTGAACAGATCCTGGGTTTTTTCTGGTTTGGATCACGTAGTAGTGTGGTACCACACTGAAACAGTCCACTAAACCTGGTTTGGATCAATATTTTAGAGGATAACGCATGTTAGGTCTAGGTTAGGTCTGTGATTTTCACTCATCAGACTCATACTTTCGCATTCTTCACATACTTGTTGAACGGATCCTGGGTTTTTTCTGGTTTGGATCACGTAGTAATGTGGGACCACACTGAAACAGTCCATTAAACCTGGTTTCGATCAATATTTTAGAGGATAACGCAAGTTAGGTCTGGGATAGGTCTGGGATTCGCCCCCATCAGGCTCATACATTCGCATATTTCTCATACTTGATGGCTAGATCCTGGGTTTTTTCCAGTTTGGGTCACGTAGTAGTGTGGTACCACACTGAAACAGTCGATTAAACCTGGTTTCGAACAATATTTTTCAGGATAACGCATGTTAGGTCTAGGTTAGGCCGGGAATTTTCACTCATCAGACTCATACTTTCGCAATCTTCACATACTTGTTGAACGGATCCTGGGTTTTTACTGGTTTGGATCACGTAGTAATGTGGTACCACACTGAAACATTCAATTAAACCTGGTCTTGATAAATATTTTGGAGGATAACGCATGTTAGGTCTGGGATAGTTCTGGGATTTGCCCTCATCAGACTCATACTTTCGCACACTTCACATACTCGTTGAACAGATCCTGGGCTATTTTCTGGTTTGGATCACATAGTAATGTGGTACCACACTGAAACAGTCGATTAAACCAGGTTTCGATGAATATTTTTGAGGATAACGCATGTTAGGTCTACGATAGGCCTGGGATTTTCACTCATCAGACTCATACATTCGCATTCTTCACATACTTGTTGAACGGATCCTGGGTTTTTTCTGGTTTGGCTCACGTAGTAATGTGGGACCACACTGAAGCAATCAATTAAACCTGGTCTTGAAAAATATTTTTGAGGATAACGCATGTTAGGTCTGGGTTAGGTCTAGGATTTGCCCTCGTCAGGCTCATACTTTCGCATATTTCTCATACTTCATGGCTAGATCCTGGGCTATTTCTGGATTGGATCTCGTAGTAATGTGGTACCACACTGAAACAGTCGATTAAACCAGGTTTCTATCAATATTTTTGAGGATAACGCAAGTTAGGTCTGCGATAGGTCTGGGATTTGCCCTCATCAGACTCATACTTTCGCACACTTCACATACTCGTTGAACAGATCCTGGGCTATTTTCTGGTTTGGATCACATAGTAATGTGGTACCACACTGAAACAGTCGATTAAACCAGGTTTCGATGAATATTTTTGAGGATAACGCATGTTAGGTCTACGATAGGCCTGGGATTTTCACTCATCAGACTCATACATTCGCATTCTTCACATACTTGTTGAACGGATCCTGGGTTTTTTCTGGTTTGGCTCACGTAGTAATGTGGGACCACACTGAAGCAATCAATTAAACCTGGTCTTGAAAAATATTTTTGAGGATAACGCATGTTATGCCTAGGTAAGGTCTGGGATTTGCTCTCATCAGGCTCATTCTTTCGCATATTTCTCATACTTGATGGCTAGATCCGGGGCTTTTTCTGGATTGCATCACGTAGTAATGTGGTACCACACTGAAACAGTCGATTAAACCAGGTTTCGATCAATATTTTTGAGGATAACGCATGTTAGGCCTAGGCTAGTCCTGGGATCTGCCCTCATCAGGTTCATATTTTCGCGTTCTTCACATACTTGTTGATCGGATCCTGGGTTTTTTCTGGTTTGGATCACGTAGTAATGTGGGACCACACTGAAACAATCAATTAAACCTGGTCATGATAACTATTTTAGAGGATAACGCATGTTAGGTTTGGGTTAGGTCTAGGATTTGCCCTCATCAGGCTCATACTTTCGCATATTTCTCATACTTCATGGCTAGATCCTGGGCTGTTTCTGGATTGTATCACGTAGTAATGTGGTACCACGCTGAAACAATCAATTAAGCCTGATTTCGATCAATATTTTAGAGGATAACGCAAGTTAGGTCTGGGATAGGTCTGGGATTCGCCCACATCAGGCTCATACTTTCGCATATTTCTCATACTTCATGGCTAGACCCTGGGCTGTTTCTGGATTGTATCACGTAGTAATGTGGTACCACGCTGAAACAATCAATTAAACCTGATTTCGATCAATATTTTAGAGGATAACGCAAGTTAGGTCTGGGATAGGTCTGGGATTCGCCCTCATCAGGCTCATACTTTCGCATATTTCTCATACTTGATGGTTAGATCCTGGGTTTTTTCCGGTTTGGATCACGTAGTAATGAAGTGCAACACTGAAACAGTCAATTAAACCTGGTTTCCATCAATATTTTAGAGAATAATTCATGTTAGGTCTAGGTTAGGTTTGGGATTTGCTCTCATCAGGCTCATTCTTTCGCATATTTCTCATACTTGATGGCTAGATCCTGGGCTTTTTCTGGATTGCATCACGTAGTAATGAAGTACAACACTGAAACAGTCGACTAAACCTGGTTTCCATCAATATCTTAGAGGACAACGCGAGTTAGGTCTTGGATAGGTCTGGGATTTGCCCTCATCAGGCTCATACTTTCGCGTTTTTCACATACTTGTTGAACAGATCCTGGGTTTTTTCTGGTTTGGATCACGTAGTAGTGTGGTACCACACTGAAACAGTCCACTAAACCTGGTTTCGATCAATATTTTAGAGGATAACGCAAGTTAGGTCTGGGATAGGTCTGGGATTCGCCCCCATCAGGCTCATACATTCGCATATTTCTCATACTTGATGGCTAGATCCTGGGTTTTTTCCGGTTTGGGTCACGTAGTAGTGTGGTACCACACTGAAACAGTCGATTAACCCTGGTTTCGAACAATATTTTTCAGGATAACGCATGTTAGGTCTAGGTTAGGTCTGTGATTTTCACTCATCAGACTCATACTTTCGCATTCTTCACATACTTGTTGAACGGATCCTGGGTTTTTTCTGGTTTGGATCACGTAGTAATGTGGTACCACACTGAAACAGTCGATTAAACCAGGTTTCTATCAATATTTTTGAGGTTAACGCAAGGTAGGTCTGGGATAGGTCTGGGATTTGCCCTCATCAGGCTCATACTTTCGCGTTTTTCACATACTTGTTGAACAGATCCTAGGTTTTTTCCGGTTTGGGTCACGTAGTAGTGTGGTACCACACTGAAACAGTCGATTAAACCTGGTTTCGATCAATACTTTTGAGGATAACGCATGTTTGGTCTAGGTTTGGTCTGGGATTTGCTCTCATCAGGCTCATTCTTTCGCATATTTCTCATACTTGATGGCTAGATCCTGGGCTTTTTCTGGATTGCATCACGTGGTAATGTGGGACCACACTGAAACAATCAATTAAACCTGGTTTTGATAAATATTTTAGAGGACAACGCATGTTAGGTCTGGGTTAGGTCTAGGATTTGCCCTCATCAGGCTCATACTTTCGCATATTTCTCATACTTCATGGCTAGATCCTGGGCTGTTTCTGGATTGCATTACGTAGTAATGAAGTACAACACTGAAACAGTCAATTAAACCTGGTTTCCATCAATATCTTAGAGGACAACGCAAGTTAGGTCTGGGATAGGTCTGGGATTTGCCCTCATCAGGCTCATACTTTCGCGTTTTTCACATACTTGTTGAACAGATCCTGGGTTTTTTCTGGTTTGGATCACGTAGTAGTGTGGTACCACACTGAAACAATCAATTAAACCTGGTATTGATAATTATTTTAGAGGATAACGCATGTTAGGTCTGGGATAGGTCTGGGATTTGCCCTCATCAGACTCATACTTTCGCACACTTCACAAACTCGTTGAACAGATCCTGGGTTATTTTCTGGTTTGTATCACGTAGTAAAGTGGTACCACACTGAAACATTCCATTAAACCTGGTTTGGATCAATATTTTAGAGAATAATTCATGTTATGTCTAGGTAAGGTCTGGGATTTGCTCTCATCAGGCTCATTCTTTCGCATATTTCTCATACTTGATGGCTAGATCCTGGGCTTTTCCTGGATTGCATCACGTAGTAATGTGGTACCAGACTGAAACAGTCGATTAAATCAGGTTTCGATCAATATTTTTGAGGATAACGCATGTTAGGCCTAGGCTAGGCCTGGGATCTGCCCTCATCAGGTTCATATTTTCGCGTTCTCCACATACTTGTTGATCCGATCCTGGGTTTTTTCTGGTTTGGATCACGTAGTAATGTGGGACCACACTGAAACAATCAATTAAGCCTGGTCATGATAACTATTTTAGAGGATAACGCATGTTAGGTTTGGGTTAGGTCTAGGATTTGCCCTCATCAGGCTCATACTTTCGCATATTTCTCATACTTCATGGCTAGATCCTGGGCTGTTTCTGGATTGTATCACGTAGTAATGTGGTACCACGCTGAAACAATCAATTAAGCCTGATTTCGATCAATATTTTAGAGGATAACGCAAGTTAGGTCTGGGATAGGTCTGGGATTCGCCCACATCAGGCTCATACTTTCGCATATTTCTCATACTTCATGGCTAGACCCTGGGCTGTTTCTGGATTGTGTCACGTAGTAATGTGGTACCACGCTGAAACAATCAATTAAACCTGATTTCGATCAATATTTTAGAGGATAACACAAGTTAGGTCTGGGATAGGTCTGGGATTCGCCCTCATCAGGCTCATACTTTCGCATATTTCTCATACTTGATGGCTAGATCCTGGGTTTTTTCCGGTTTGGGTCACGTAGTAGTGTGGTACCACACTGAAACAGTCGATTAAACCTGGTTTCGATCAATAGTTTTGAGGATAACGCATGTTAGCTCTAGGTTAGGCCGGGGATTTTCACTCATCAGACTCATACTTTCGCATTCTTCACATACTTGTTGAACGGATCCTGGGTTTTTTCTGGTTTGGATCACGTAGTAATGTGGGACCACACCGAAACAATCAATTAAACCTGGTCTTGATATATATTTTGGAGGATAACGCATGTTAGGTCTGGGATAGTTCTGGGATTTGCCCTCATCAGACTCATACTTTCGCACACTTCACATACTCGTTGAACAGATCCTGGGTTATTTTCTGGTTTGGATCACATAGTAATGTGGTACCACACTGAAACAGTCGATTAAACCAGGTTTCGATGAATATTTTTGAGGATAACGCATGTTAGGTCTACGATAGGCCTGGGATTTTCACTCATCAGACTCATACATTCGCATTCTTCACATACTTGTTGAACGGATCCTGGGTTTTTTCTGGTTTGGCTCACGTAGTAATGTGGGACCACACTGAAGCAATCAATTAAACCTGGTCTTGATAAATATTTTGGAGGATAACGCATGTTAGGTCTGGGATAGTTCTGGGATTTGCCCTCATCAGACTCATACTTTCGCACACTTCACATACTTGTTGAACAGATCCTGGGTTTTTTCCGGTTTGGGTCGCGTAGTAGTGTGGTACCACACTGAAACAGTCGATTAAACCTGGTTTCGATCAATATTTTTGAGGATAACGCATGTTAGGTCTAGGTTTGGTCTGGGATTTGCTCTCATCAGGCTCATTCTTTCGCATATTTCTCATACTTGATGGCTAGATCCTGGGCTTTTTCTGGATTGCATCACGTAGTAATGTGGGACCACACTGAAACAATCAATTAAACCTGGTTTTGATAAATATTTTAGAGGACAACGCATGTTAGGTCTGGGTTAGGTCTAGGATTTGCCCTCATCAGGCTCATACTTTCGCGTTTTTCACATACTTGTTGAACAGATCCTGGGTTATTTTCTGGTTTGGATCACATAGTAATGTGGTACCACACTGAAACAGACGATTAAACCAGATTTCGATCAATATTTTTGAGGATAACGCATGCTAGGTCTAGGTTAGGCCGGGGTTTTTCACTCATCACACTCATACTTTCGCATTCTTTACATACGTGTTGAACGGATCCTGGGTTTTTACCGGTTTGGATCACGTAGTAATGAAGTGCAACACTGAAACAGTCAATTAAACCAGGTTTCCATCAATATTTTAGAGAATAATTCATGTTAGGTCTAGGTTAGGTTTGGGATTTGCTCTCATCAGGCTCATTCTTTCGCATATTTCTCATACTTGATGGCTAGATCCTGGGCTTTTTGTGGATTGCATCACGTAGTAATGAAGTACAACACTGAAACAGTCGATTAAACCTGGTTTCCATCAATATCTTAGAGGACAACGCAAGTTAGGTCTTGGATAGGTCTGGGATTTGCCCTCATCAGGCTCATACTTTCGCGTTTTTCACATACTTGTTGAACAGATCCTGGGTTTTTTCTGGTTTGGATCACGTAGTAGTGTGGTACCACACTGAAACAGTCCACTAAACCTGGTTTGGATCAATATTTTAGAGGATAACGCATGTTAGGTCTAGGTTAGGTCTGGGATTTGCACTCATCAGACTCATACTTTCGCAATCTTCACATACTTGTTGAACGGATCCTGGGTTTTTACTGGTTTGGATCACGTAGTAATGTGGTACCACACTGAAACAGTCGATTAAACCAGGTTTCTATCAATATTTTTGAGGATAACGCAAGTTAGGTCTGCGATAGGTCTGGGATTTGCCCTCATCAGGCTCATACTTTCGCGTTTTTCACATACTTGTTGAACAGATCCTGGGTTTTTTCCGGTTTGGGTCGCGTAGTAGTGTGGTACCACACTGAAACAGTCGATTAAACCTGGTTTCGATCAATATTTTTGAGGATAACGCATGTTAGGTCTAGGTTTGGTCTGGGATTTGCTCTCATCAGGCTCATTCTTTCGCATATTTCTCATACTTGATGGCTAGATCCTGGGCTTTTTCTGAATTGCATCACGTAGTAATGTGGGACCACACTGAAACAATCAATTAAACCTGGTTTTGATAAATATTTTAGAGGACAACGCATGTTAGGTCTGGGTTAGGTCTAGGATTTGCCCTCATCAGGCTCATACTTTCGCATATTTCTCATACTTCATGGCTAGGTCCTGTGCTGTTTCTGGATTGCATCACGTTGTAATGAAGTACAACACTGAAACAGTCAATTAAACCTGGTTTCCATCAATATCTTAGAGGACAACGCAAGTTGGGTCTGGGATAGGTCTGGGATTTGCCCTCATCAGGCTCATACTTTCGCGTTTTTCACATACTTGTTGAACAGATCCTGGGTTTTTTCTGGTTTGGATCACGTAGTAGTGTGGTACCACACTGAAACAATCAATTAAACCTGGTCATGATAAATATTTTAGAGAATAATTCATGTTAGGTCTAGGTTAGGTCTGGGATTTGCTCTCATCAGACTCATACTTTTGCATTCTTCACATACTTTTTGAACGGATCCTGGGTTTTTTCTGGTTTGGATCACGTAGTAATGTGGGACCACACTGAAACAATCAATTAAACCTGGTATTGATAATTATTTTAGAGGATAACGCATGTTAGGTCTGGGATAGGTCTGGGATTTGCCCTCATCAGACTCATACTTTCGCACACTTCACATACTCGTTGAACAGATCCTGGGTTATTTTCTGGTTTGTATCACGTAGTAAAGTGGTACCACACTGAAACATTCCATTAAACCTGGTTTGGATCAATATTGTAGAGAATAATTCATGTTATGCCTAGGTAAGGTCTGGGATTTGCTCTCATCAGGCTCATTCTTTCGCATATTTCTCATACTTGATGGCTAGATCCGGGGCTTTTTCTGGATTGCATCACGTAGTAATGTGGTACCACACTGAAACAGTCGATTAAACCAGGTTTCGATCAATATTTTTGAGGATAACGCATGTTAGGCCTAGGCTAGTCCTGGGATCTGCCCTCATCAGGTTCATATTTTCGCGTTCTTCACATACTTGTTGATCGGATCCTGGGTTTTTTCTGGTTTGGATCACGTAGTAATGTGGGACCACACTGAAACAATCAATTAAACCTGGTCATGATAACTATTTTAGAGGATAACGCATGTTAGGTTTGGGTTAGGTCTAGGATTTGCCCTCATCAGGCTCATACTTTCGCATATTTCTCATACTTCATGGCTAGATCCTGGGCTGTTTCTGGATTGTATCACGTAGTAATGTGGTACCACGCTGAAACAATCAATTAAGCCTGATTTCGATCAATATTTTAGAGGATAACGCAAGTTAGGTCTGGGATAGGTCTGGGATTCGCCCACATCAGGCTCATACTTTCGCATATTTCTCATACTTCATGGCTAGACCCTGGGCTGTTTCTGGATTGTATCACGTAGTAATGTGGTACCACGCTGAAACAATCAATTAAACCTGATTTCGATCAATATTTTAGAGGATAACGCAAGTTAGGTCTGGGATAGGTCTGGGATTCGCCCTCATCAGGCTCATACTTTCGCATATTTCTCATACTTGATGGTTAGATCCTGGGTTTTTTCCGGTTTGGATCACGTAGTAATGAAGTGCAACACTGAAACAGTCAATTAAACCTGGTTTCCATCAATATTTTAGAGAATAATTCATGTTAGGTCTAGGTTAGGTTTGGGATTTGCTCTCATCAGGCTCATTCTTTCGCATATTTCTCATACTTGATGGCTAGATCCTGGGCTTTTTCTGGATTGCATCACGTAGTAATGAAGTACAACACTGAAACAGTCGACTAAACCTGGTTTCCATCAATATCTTAGAGGACAACGCGAGTTAGGTCTTGGATAGGTCTGGGATTTGCCCTCATCAGGCTCATACTTTCGCGTTTTTCACATACTTGTTGAACAGATCCTGGGTTTTTTCTGGTTTGGATCACGTAGTAGTGTGGTACCACACTGAAACAGTCCACTAAACCTGGTTTCGATCAATATTTTAGAGGATAACGCAAGTTAGGTCTGGGATAGGTCTGGGATTCGCCCCCATCAGTCTCATACATTCGCATATTTCTCATACTTGATGGCTAGATCCTGGGTTTTTTCCGGTTTGGGTCACGTAGTAGTGTGGTACCACACTGAAACAGTCGATTAAACCTGGTTTCGAACAATATTTTTCAGGATAACGCATGTTAGGTCTAGGTTAGGTCTGTGATTTTCACTCATCAGACTCATACTTTCGCATTCTTCACATACTTGTTGAACGGATCCTGGGTTTTTTCTGGTTTGGATCACGTAGTAATGTGGTACCACACTGAAACAGTCGATTAAACCAGGTTTCTATCAATATTTTTGAGGTTAACGCAAGGTAGGTCTGGGATAGGTCTGGGATTTGCCCTCATCAGGCTCATACTTTTGCGTTTTTCACATACTTGTTGAACAGATCCTAGGTTTTTTCCGGTTTGGGTCACGTAGTAGTGTGGTACCACACTGAAACAGTCGATTAAACCTGGTTTCGATCAATATTTTTGAGGATAACGCATGTTTGGTCTAGGTTTGGTCTGGGATTTGCTCTCATCAGGCTCATTCCTTCGCATATTTCTCATACTTGATGGCTAGATCCTGGGCTTTTTCTGGATTGCATCACGTGGTAATGTGGGACCACACTGAAACAATCAATTAAACCTGGTTTTGATAAATATTTTAGAGGACAACGCATGTTAGGTCTGGGTTAGGTCTAGGATTTGCCCTCATCAGGCTCATACTTTCGCATATTTCTCATACTTCATGGCTAGATCCTGGGCTGTTTCTGGATTGCATTACGTAGTAATGAAGTACAACACTGAAACAGTCAATTAAACCTGGTTTCCATCAATATCTTAGAGGACAACGCAAGTTAGGTCTGGGATAGGTCTGGGATTTGCCCTCATCAGGCTCATACTTTCGCGTTTTTCACATACTTGTTGAACAGATCCTGGGTTTTTTCTGGTTTGGATCACGTAGTAGTGTGGTACCACACTGAAACAATCAATTAAACCTGGTATTGATAATTATTTTAGAGGATAACGCATGTTAGGTCTGGGATAGGTCTGGGATTTGCCCTCATCAGACTCATTCTTTCGCATATTTCTCATACTTGATGGCTAGACCCTGGGCTGTTTCTGGATTGTATCACGTAGTAATGTGGTACCACGCTGAAACAATCAATTAAACCTGATTTCGATCAATATTTTAGAGGATAACGCAAGTTAGGTCTGGGATAGGTCTGGGATTCGCCCTCATCAGGCTCATACTTTCGCATATTTCTCATACTTGATGGCTAGATCCTGGGTTTTTTCCGGTTTGGGTCACGTAGTAACGTGGTACCACGCTGAAACAATCAATTAAACCTGATTTCGATCAATATTTTAGAGGATAACGCAAGTTAGGTCTGGGATAGGTCTGGGATTCGCCCTCATCAGGCTCATACTTTCGCATATTTCTCATACTTGATGGCTAGATCCTGGGTTTTTTCCGGCTTGGGTCACGTAGTAGTGTGGTACCACACTGAAACAGTCGATTAAACCTGGTTTCGATCAATAGTTTTGAGGATAACGCATGTTAGCTCTAGGTTAGGCCGGGGATTTTCACTCATCAGACTCATACTTTCGCATTCTTCACATACTTGTTGAACGGATCCTGGGTTTTTTCTGGTTTGGATCACGTAGTAATGTGGGTCCACACCGAAACAATCAATTAAACCTGGTCATGATAAATATTTTAGAGGATAACGCATGTTAGGTCTGGGTTAGGTCTAGGATTTGCCCTCGTCAGACTCATACTTTCGCATATTTCTCATACTTCATGGCTAGATCCTGGGCTATTTCTGGATTGGATCACGTAGTAATGTGGTACCACACTGAAACAGTCAATTAAACCTGGTTTCGATCAATATTTTAGAGGATAACGCAAGTTAGGTCTGGGATAGGTCTGGGATTCGCCCACATCAGGCTCATACTTTCGCATATTTCTCATACTTGGTGGCTAGATCCTGGGCTTTTTCTGGATTGCATCACGTAGTAATGAAGTACAACACTGAAACAGTCAATTAAACCTGGTTTCCATCAATACCTTAGAGGACAACGCAAGTTAGGTCTGGGATAGGTCTGGGATTTGCCCTCATCAGGCTCATACTTTCGCATATTTCTCATACTTCATGGCTAGACCCTGGGCTGTTTCTGGATTGTATCACGTAGTAATGTGGTACCACGCTGAAACAATCAATTAAACCTGATTTCGATCAATATTTTAGAGGATAACGCAAGTTAGGTCTGGGATAGGTCTGGGATTCGCCCTCATCAGGCTCATACTTTCGCATATTTCTCATACTTGATGGCTAGATCCTGGGTTTTTTCCGGCTTGGGTCACGTAGTAGTGTGGTACCACACTGAAACAGTCGATTAAACCTGGTTTCGATCAATAGTTTTGAGGATAACGCATGTTAGCTCTAGGTTAGGCCGGGGATTTGCCCTCATCAGGCTCATACTTTCGCGTTTTTCACATACTTGTTGAACAGATCCTGGGTTTTTTCCGGTTTGGGTCACGTAGTAGTGTGGTACCACACTGAAACAGTCGATTAAACCTGGTTTCGATCAATATTTTTGAGGATAACGCATGTTTGGTCTAGATTTGGTCTGGGATTTGCTCTCATCAGGCTCATTCTTTCGCATATTTCTCATACTTGATGGCTAGATCCTGGGCTTTTTCTGGATTGCATCACGTAGTAATGTGGGACCACACTGAAACAATCAATTAAACCTGGTTTTGATAAATATTTTAGAGGACAACGCATGTTAGGTCTGGGTTAGGTCTAGGATTTGCCCTCATCAGGCTCATACTTTCGCATATTTCTCATACTTCATGGCTAGATCCTGGGCTGTTTCTGGATTGCATCACGTAGTAATGAAGTACAACACTGAAACAGTCAATTAAACCTGGTTTCCATCAATATCATACAGGACAACGCAAGTTAGGTCTGGGATAGGTCTGGGATTTGCCCTCATCAGGCTCATACTTTCGCGTTTTTCACATACTTGTTGAACAGATCCTGGGTTTTTTCTGGTTTGGATCACGTAGTAGTGTGGTACCACACTGAAACAATCAATTAAACCTGGTATTGATAATTATTTTAGAGGATAACGCATGTTAGGTCTGGGATAGGTCTGGGATTTGCCCTCATCAGACTCATACTTTCGCACACTTCACATACTCGTTGAACAGATCCTGGGTTATTTTCTGGTTTGTATCACGTAGTAAAGTGGTACCACACTGAAACATTCCATTAAACCTGGTTTGGATCAATATTTTAGAGAATAATTCATGTTATGTCTAGGTAAGGTCTGGGATTTGCTCTCATCAGGCTCATTCTTTCGCATATTTCTCATACTTGATGGCTAGATCCTGGGCTTTTCCTGGATTGCATCACGTAGTAATGTGGTACCACACTGAAACAGTCGATTAAACCAGGTTTCGACCAATATTTTTGAGGATAACGCATGTTAGGCCTAGGCTAGGCCTGGGATCTGCCCTCATCAGGTTCATATTTTCGCGTTCTCCACATACTTGTTGATCGGATCCTGGGTTTTTTCTGGTTTGGATCACGTAGTAATGTGGGACCACACTGAAACAATCAATTAAACCTCGTCATGATAACTATTTTAGAGGATAACGCATGTTAGGTTTGGGTTAGGTCTAGGATTTGCCCTCATCAGGCTCATACTTTCGCATATTTCTCATACTTCATGGCTAGATCCTGGGCTGTTTCAGGATTGTATCACGTAGTAATGTGGTACCACGCTGAAACAATCAATTATGCCTGATTTCGATCAATATTTTAGAGGATAACGCAAGTTAGGTCTGGGATAGGTCTGGGATTCGCCCACATCAGGCTCATACTTTCGCATATTTCTCATAATTGGTGGCTAGATCCTGGGCTTTTTCTGGATTGCATCACGTAGTAATGAAGTACAACACTGAAACAGTCAATTAAACCTGGTTTCCATCAATATCTTAGAGGACAACGCAAGTTAGGTCTGGGATAGGTCTGGGATTTGCCCTCATCAGGCTCATACTTTCGCGTTTTTCACATACTTGCTGAACAGATCCTGGGTTTTTTCCGGTTTGGGTCACGTAGTAGTGTGGTACCACACTGAAACAGTCGATTAAACCTGGTTTCGATCAATAGTTTTGAGGATAACGCATGTTAGCTCTAGGTTAGGCCGGGGATTTTCACTCATCAGACTCATACCTTCGCATTCTTCACATACTTGTTGAACGGATCCTGGGTTTTTTCTGGTTTGGATCACGTAGTAATGTGGGACCACACCGAAACAATCAATTAAACCTGGTCATGATAAATATTTTAGAGGATAACGCATGTTAGGTCTGGGTTAGGTCTAGGATTTGCCCTCGTCAGACTCATACTTTCGCATATTTCTCATACTTCATGGCTAGATCCTGGGCTATTTCTGGATTGGATCACGTAGTAATGTGGTACCACACTGAAACAGTCAATTAAACCTGGTTTCGATCAATATTTTAGAGGATAACGCAAGTTAGGTCTGGGATAGGTCTGGGATTCGCCCACATCAGGCTCATACTTTCGCATATTTCTCATACTTGGTGGCTAGATCCTGGGCTTTTTCTGGATTGCATCACGTAGTAATGAAGTACAACACTGAAACAGTCAATTAAACCTGGTTTCGAACAATATTTTTTAGGATAACGCATGTTAGATCTAGGTTAGGCCGGGGATTTTCACTCATCAGACTCATACTTCCGCATTCTTCACATACTTGTTGAACGGATCCTGGGTTTTTACTGGTTAGGATCACGTAGTAATGTGGTACCACACTGAAACATTCAATTAAACCTGGTCTTGATAAATACTTTAGAGGATAACGCATGTTAGCTCTGGGATAGGTCTGGGATTTGCCCTCATCAGACTCATACTTTCGCACACTTCACATACTCGTTGAACAGATCCTGGGTTATTTTCTGGTTTGGATCACATAGTAATGTGGTACCACACTGAAACAGACGATTAAACCAGATTTCGATCAATATTTTTGAGGATAACGCATGCTAGGTCTAGGTTAGGCCGGGGTTTTTCACTCATCACACTCATACTTTCGCATTCTTTACATACGTGTTGAACGGATCCTGGGTTTTTACTGGTTTGGATCACGTAGTAATGAAGTGCAACACTGAAACAGTCAATTAAACCTGGTTTCCATCAATATTTTAGAGAATAATTCATGTTAGGTCTAGGTTAGGTTTGGGATTTGCTCTCATCAGGCTCATTCTTTCGCATATTTCTCATACTTGATGGCTAGATCCTGGGCTTTTTCTGGATTGCATCACGTAGTAATGAAGTACAACACTGAAACAGTCGATTAAACCTGGTTTCCATCAATATCTTAGAGGACAACGCAAGTTAGGTCTTGGATAGGTCTGGGATTTGCCCTCATCAGGCTCATACTTTCGCGTTTTTCACATACTTGTTGAACAGATCCTGGGTTTTTTCTGGTTTGGATCACGTAGTAGTGTGGTACCACACTGAAACAGTCCACTAAACCTGGTTTCGATCAATATTTTAGAGGATAACGCAAGTTAGGTCTGGGATAGGTCTGGGATTCGCCCCCATCAGGCTCATACATTCGCATATTTCTCATACTTGATGGCTAGATCCTGGGTTTTTTCCGGTTTGGGTCACGTAGTAGTGTGGTACCACACTGAAACAGTCGATTAAACCTGGTTTCGAACAATATTTTTCAGGATTACGCATGTTAGGTCTAGGTTAGGCCGGGGATTTTCACTCATCAGACTCATACTTTCGCAATCTTCACATACTTGTTGAACGGATCCTGGGTTTTTACTGGTTTGGATCACGTAGTAATGTGGTACCACACTGAAACAGTCGATTAAACCAGGTTTCTATCAATATTTTTGAGGATAACGCAAGTTAGGTCTGGGATAGGTCTGGGATTTGCCCTCATCAGGCTCATACTTTCGCGTTTTTCACATACTTGTTGAACAGATCCTGGGTTTTTTCCGGTTTGGGTCACGTAGTAGTGTGGTACCACACTGAAACAGTCGATTAAACCTGGTTTCGATCAATATTTTTGAGGATAACGCATGTTTGGTCTAGGTTTGGTCTGGGATTTGCTCTCATCAGGCTCATTCTTTCGCATATTTCTCATACTTGATGGCTAGATCCTGGGCTTTTTCTGGATTGCATCACGTAGTAATGTGGGACCACACTGAAACAATCAATTAAACCTGGTTTTGATAAATATTTTAGAGGACAACGCATGTTAGGTCTGGGTTAGGTCTAGGATTTGCCCTCATCAGGCTCATACTTTTGCATATTTCTCATACTTCATGGCTAGATCCTGGGCTGTTTCTGGATTGCATCAAGTAGTAATGAAGTACAACACTGAAACAGTCAATTAAACCTGGTTTCCATCAATATCTTAGAGGACAACGCAAGTTAGGTCTGGGATAGGTCTGGGATTTGCCCTCATCAGGCTCATACTTTCGCGTTTTTCACATACTTGTTGAACAGATCCTGGGTTTTTTCTGGTTTGGATCACGTAGTAGTGTGGTACCACACTGAAACAATCAATTAAACCTGGTATTGATAATTATTTTAGAGGATAACGCATGTTAGGTCTGGGTTAGGTCTAGGATTTGCCCTCATCAGGCTCATACTTTCGCATATTTCTCATACTTCATGGCTAGATCCTGGGCTGTTTCTGGATTGCATCAAGTAGTAATGAAGTACAACACTGAAACAGTCAATTAAACCTGGTTTCCATCAATATTTTAGAGGATAACGCAAGTTAGGTCTGGGATAGGTCTGGGATTCGCCCACATCAGGCTCATACTTTCGCACACTTCACATACTCGTTGAACAGATCCTGGGTTATTTTCTGGTTTGTATCACGTAGTAAAGTGGTACCACACTGAAACATTCCATTAAACCTGGTTTGGATCAATATTTTAGAGAATAATTCATGTTATGTCTAGGTAAGGTCTGGGATTTGCTCTCATCAGGCTCATACTTTCGCGTTTTTCACATACTTGTTGAACAGATCCTGGGTTTTTTCTGGTTTGGATCACGTAGTAATGTGGTACCACACTGAAACAGTCAATTAAACCTGGTTTCGATCAATATTTTAGAGGATAACGCAAGTTAGGTCTGGGATAGGTCTGGGATTCGCCCACATCAGGCTCATACTTTCGCATATTTCTCATACTTGGTGGCTAGATCCTGGGCTTTTTCTGGATTGCATCACGTAGTAATGAAGTACAACACTGAAACAGTCAATTAAACCTGGTTTCCATCAATACCTTAGAGGACAACGCAAGTTAGGTCTGGGATAGGTCTGGGATTTGCCCTCATCAGGCTCATACTTTCGCATATTTCTCATACTTCATGGCTAGACCCTGGGCTGTTTCTGGATTGTATCACGTAGTAATGTGGTACCACGCTGAAACAATCAATTAAACCTGATTTCGATCAATATTTTAGAGGATAACGCAAGTTAGGTCTGGGATAGGTCTGGGATTCGCCCTCATCAGGCTCATACTTTCGCATATTTCTCATACTCGTTGAACAGATCCTGGGTTTCTTCCGGTTTGGGTCACGTAGTAGTGTGGTACCACACTGAAACAGTCGATTAAACCTGGTTTCGAACAATATTTTTTAGGATAACGCATGTTAGATCTAGGTTAGGCCGGGGATTTTCACTCATCAGACTCATACTTTCGCATTCTTCACATACTTGTTGAACGGATCCTGGGTTTTTACTGGTTAGGATCACGTAGTAATGTGGTACCACACTGAAACATTCAATTAAACCTGGTCTTGATAAATACTTTAGAGGATAACGCATGTTAGCTCTGGGATAGGTCTGGGATTTGCCCTCATCAGACTCATACTTTCGCACACTTCACATACTCGTTGAACAGATCCTGGGTTATTTTCTGGTTTGGATCACATAGTAATGTGGTACCACACTGAAACAGACGATTAAACCAGATTTCGATCAATATTTTTGAGAATAATTCATGTTAGGTCTAGGTTAGGTTTGGGATTTGCTCTCATCAGGCTCATTCTTTCGCATATTTCTCATACTTGATGGCTAGATCCTGGGCTTTTTCTGGATTGCATCACGTAGTAATGAAGTACCACACTGAAACAGTCGATTAAACCTGGTTTCGAACAATATTTTTTAGGATAACGCATGTTAGATCTAGGTTAGGCCGGGGATTTTCACTCATCAGACTCATACTTTCGCATTCTTCACATACTTGTTGAACGGATCCTGGGTTTTTACTGGTTAGGATCACGTAGTAATGTGGTACCACACTGAAACATTCAATTGAACCTGGTCTTGATAAATACTTTAGAGGATAACGCATGTTAGCTCTGGGATAGGTCTGGGATTTGCCCTCATCAGACTCATACTTTCGCACACTTCACATACTCGTTGAACAGATCCTGGGTTATTTTCTGGTTTGGATCACATAGTAATGTGGTACCACACTGAAACAGACGATTAAACCAGATTTCGATCAATATTTTTGAGGATAACGCATGTTAGGTCTAGGTTAGGCCGGGGTTTTTCACTCATCACACTCATACTTTCGCATTCTTTACATACGTGTTGAACGGATCCTGGGTTTTTACTGGTTTGGATCACGTAGTAATGAAGTGCAACACTGAAACAGTCAATTAAACCTGGTTTCCATCAATATTTTAGAGAATAATTCATGTTAGGTCTAGGTTAGGTTTGGGATTTGCTCTCATCAGGCTCATTCTTTCGCATATTTCTCATACTTGATGGCTAGATCCTGGGCTTTTTCTGGATAGCATCACGTAGTAATGAAGTACAACACTGAAACAGTCGATTAAACCTGGTTTCCATCAATATCTTAGAGGATAACGCAAGTTAGGTCTGGGATAGGTCTGGGATTCGCCCCCATCAGGCTCATACATTCGCATATTTCTCATACTTGATGGCTAGATCCTGGGTTTTTTCCGGTTTGGGTCACGTAGTAGTGTGGTACCACACTGAAACAGTCGACTAAACCTGGTTTCGAACAATATTTTTCAGGATAACGAATGTTAGGTCTAGGTTAGGCCGGGGATTTTCACTCATCAGACTCATACATTCGCATTCTTCACATACTTGTTGAACGGATCCTGGGTTTTTTCTGGTTTGGCTCACGTAGTAATGTGGGACCACACTGAAACAGTCGATTAAACCAGGTTTCGATCAATATTTTTGAGGATAACGCATGTTAGGTCTACGTTAGGCCTGGGATTTTCACTCATCAGACTCATACATTCGCATTCTTCACATACTTGTTGAACGGATCCTGGGTTTTTTCTGGTTTGGCTCACGTAGTAATGTGGGACCACACTGAAGCAATCAATTAAACCTGGTCTTGATAAATATTTTAGAGGATAACGCATGTTAGGTCTGGGTTAGGTCTAGGATTTGCCCTCGTCAGGCTCATACTTTCGCACATTTCTCATACTTAATGGCTAGAACCTGGGCTATTTCTGGATTGGATCTCGTAGTAATGTGGTACCACACTGAAACAGTCAATTAAACCTGGTTTCGGTCAATATTTTAGAGGATAACGCAAGTTAGGTCTGGGATAGGTCTGGGATTTGCCCTCATCAGGCTCATACTTTCGCGTTTTTACATACTTGTTGAACAGATCCTGGGTTTTTTCTGGTTTGGTTCACGTAGTACTGTGGTACCACACTGAAACAGTCGATTAAACCAGGTTTCGATCAATATTTTTGAGGATAACGCATGTTAGGTCTAGGTTAGGGCTGGGATTTTCACTCATCAGACACATACTTTCGCATTCTTCACATACTTGTTTAACGGATCCTGGGTTTTTTCTGGTTTGGATCAGGTAGTAATGTGGGACCACACTGAAGCAGTCAATTACACCTGGTTTCGATCAATGTTTTGGAGAATATTTCATGTTAGGTCTAGGTTAGGTCTGGGATTTGCTCTCATCAGGCTCATTCTTTCGCATATTTCTCATACTTGATGGCTAGATCCTGGGCTTTTTCTGGATTGCATCACGTAGTAATGAAGTACAACACTGAAACTGTAAATTAAACCTGGTTTCCATCAATATTTTAGAGGACAAAGCATGTCAGGTCTAGGTTAGGCCTGGGATTTGCCCTATTCAGGGTCATACTTCCGCAGTTTTAACATACATGTTGGCCTGATCGAGGGTTATTTCTGCTTTGGATCGCTTAGTGAAGTGGCACCAGAATGAAGCAGTCCATTAAACCTGGTTTCGGTCAATATTTTAGAGGATAACGCAAGTTAGGTCTGGGATAGGTCTGGGATTTGCCCTCATCAGGCTCATACTTTCGCGTTTTTCACATACTTGCTGAACAGATCCTGGGTTTTTTCTGGTTTGGATCACGTAGTAATGTGGGACCACACTGAAACAATCAATTAAACCTGGTCATGATAAATATTTTAGAGAATAATTCATGTTAGGTCTAGGTTAGGTCTGGGATTTGCTCTCATCAGGCTCATTCTTTCGCATATCTCTCATACTTGATGGCTAGATCCTGGGCTTTTTCTGGATTGCATCACGTAGTAATGAAGTACAACACTGAAACAGTCAATTAAACCTGGTTTCCCTCAATATCTTAGAGGACAACGCAAGTTAGGTCTGGGAGAGGTCTGGGATTTGCTCTCATCAGGCTCATACTTTCGCGTTTTTCACATACTTGTTGAACAGATCCTGGGTTTCTTCTGGTTTGGATCACGTAGTAATGTAGGACCACACTGAAACAATCAATTAAACCTGGTCATGATAAATATTTTAGAGGATAACGCATGTTAGGTCTAGGTTAGGTCTGGGATTTTCACTCATCAGACTCATACTTTCGCATTCTTCACATACTTTTTGAACGGATCCTGCGTTTTTTCTGGCTTGGATCACGTAGTAATGTGGGATCACACTGAAACAATCAATTAAACCTGGTATTGATAAATATTTTAGAGGATAACGCATGTTAGGTCTGGGATAGGTCTGGGATTTGCTCTCATCAGGCTCATACTTTCGCGTTTTTCACATACTTGTTGAACTGATCCTGGGTTTTTTCTAGTTTGGATCACGTAGCAATGTGGTACCACACTGAAACAGTCGATTAAACCTGGTTTCGATCAATATTTTAGAGGATAACGCAAGTTTGGTCTGGGATAGGTCTGGGATTTGTCCTCATCAGGCTCATACTTTCGCGTTTTTCACATACTTGTTGAACAGATCCTGGGTTTCTTCTGGTTTGGATCACGTAGTAAAGTGGGACCACACTGAAACAATCAATTAAACCTGGTCATGATAAATATTTTAGAGGATAACGCATGTTAGGTCTGGGTTAGGTCTGGGATCTGCCCTCATCAGACTCTTACCTTCGCATTCTTCCCATGCTTGTTGAACAGATCCTGGGTTTTTTCTGGTTTGAGTCACGTAGTAATGTGGTACCACACTGAAACAGTCAATTAAACCTGGTTTCGATCAATATTTTAGAGGATAACGCAAGTTTGGTCTGGGATAGGTCTGGGATTTGCCCTCATCAGGGTCATACTTTCGCGTTTTTCACATACTTGTTGAACAGATCCTGGGTTTTTTCTGGTTTGAGTCACGTAGTAATGTGGGATCACACTGAAACAGTCAATTAAACCTGGTTTCGATCAATATTTTAAATGATAACGCATGTTAGGTCTGGGATAGGTCTGGGATCTGCCCTCATCAGACTCTTACCTTCGCATTCTTCCCATGCTTGTTGAACAGATCCTGGGTTTTTTCTGGTTTGAGTCACGTAGTAATGTGGTACCACACTGAAACAGTCAATTAAACCTGGTTTCGATCAATATTTTAAATGATAACGCATGTTAGGTCTGCGATAGGTCTGGCATCTGCCCTCATCAGACTCTTACCTTCGCATTCTTCCCATGCTTGTTGAACAGATCCTGGGTTTTTTCTGGTTTGAGTCACGTAGTAATGTGGGATCACACTGAAACAGTCAATTAAACCTGGTTTCGATCAATATTTTTGAGGATAACGCATGTTAGGTTTGGGTTAGGTCTAGGATTTGTCCTCATCAGGCTCATACATTCGCATATTTCTCATTCTTCATGGCTGGATCCTGGGCTGCTTCTGGATTGTATCACGTAGTAATGTGGTACCACGCTGAAACAGTCAATTAAACCTGGTTTCGATCAATATTTTAGAGGATAACGCAAGTTAGGTCTGGGATAGGTCTGGGATTCGCCCTCATCAGGCTCATACTTTCGCGTTTTTCACATACTTGTTGAACTGATCCTGGGTTTTTTCTGGTTTGGATCACGTAGTAATGTGGTACCACACTGAAACATTCAGTTAAACCTGGTCTTGATAAATATTTTAGAGGATAACGCATGTTAGGTCTGGGTTAGGTCTAGGATTTGCCCTCATCAGGCTCATACTATCGCATATTTCTCATACTTCATGGCTGGATCCTGGGCTATTACTGGATTGGATCACGTAGTAATGTGGTACCACACTGAAACAGTCAATTAAACCTGGTTTCGATCAATATCTTAGAGGATAACGAAAGTTATGTCTAGGATAGGCCTGGGATTTGCCCTCATCAGACTCATGCTTTCGCATTTTTCACATGCTTGTTCAACAAATCCTGGGTTTTTTCTGGTATGGATCACGTAGTAATGTGGTACCACACTGAAACATTCAGCTAAACCTGGTCTTGATAAATATTTTTGACGATAACGCATGTTAGGTCTGGGTTAGGTCTAGGATTTGCCCTCATCAGGCTCATACTTTCCCATATTTATTATACTTCATGGATAGATCCTGGGCTATTTTCTGGTTTGGATCACATAGTAATGTGGTACCACACTGAAACAGTCGATTAAACCAGGTTTCGATCAATATTTTTGGGGATAACGCATGTTAGGTCTAGGTTAGGCCTGGGATTTTCACTCATCAGACTCATTCTTTCGCATTCTTCACATACTTGTTGAACGGATCCTGGGTTTTTTCTGGTTTGGATCACGTAGTAATGTGGGACCACACTGAAACAATCAATTAAACCTGGTCTTGATAAATATTTTAGAGGATAACGCATGTTAGGTCTGGGTTAGGTCTAGGATTTGCCCTCATCAGGCTCATACTTTCGCATATTTCTCATACTTCATGGCTGGATCCTGGGCTATTATTACTGGATTGGATCACGTAGTAATGTGGTACCACACTGAAACGGTCAATTAAACCTGGTTTCGATCAATATTTTAGAGAATAATTCATGTTAGGTCTGGGTTAGGTCTGGGATTTGCTCTCTTCAGGCTCATTCTTTCGCATATCTCTCATACTTGATGGTTAGATCCCGGGCTTTTTCTGGATTGCATCACGTAGTAATGAAGTACAACACTGAAACAGTCAATTAAACCTGGTTTGGATCAATATTTTAGAGAATAATTCATGTTAGGTCTAGGTTAGGCCTGGGATTTGCCCACATCAGGGTCATACTTTCGCATTTTTCACATACTTGTTGAACAGATCCTGGGTTTTTTCTGGTTTGGATCACGCAGTAATGTGGTACCACGCTGAAACAGTCAATTAAACCTGGTTTCGAACAATATTTTAGAGGATAACGCAAGTTAGGTCTGGGATAGGTCTGGGATTCGCCCTCATCAGGCTCATACTGTCGCGTTTTTCATATACTTGTTGAACTGATCCTGGGTTTTTTCTGGTTTGGATCACGTAGTAATGTGGTACCACACTGAAACATTCAGTTAAACCTGGTCTTGATAAATATTTTAGAGGATAACGCATGTTAGGTCTGGGTTAGGTCTAGGATTTGCCCTCATCAGGCTCATACTTTCGCATATTTCTCATACTTCATGGCTGGATCCTGGGCTATTACTGGATTGGATCACGTAGTAATGTGGTACCACACTGAAACAGTCAATTAAACCTGGTTTCGATCAATGTCTTAGAGGATAACGAAAGTTATGTCTAGGATAGGCCTGGGATTTGCCCTCATCAGACTCATGCTTTCGCATTTTTCACATGTTTGTTGAACAGATCCTTGGTTTTTTCTGGTATGGATCACGTAGTAATGTGGTACCACACTGAAACATTCAGTTAAACCTGGTCTTGATAAATATTTTTGACGATAACGCATGTTAGGTCTGGGTTAGGTCTAGGATTTGCCCTCATCAGGCTCATACTTTCCCATATTTATTATACTTCATGGATAGATCCTGGGCTATTTTCTGGTTTGGATCACATAGTAATGTGGTACCACACTGAAACAGTCGATTAAACCATGTTTCGATCAATATTTTTGGGGATAACGCATGTTAGGTCTAGGTTAGGCCTGGGATTTTCACTCATCAGACTCATTCGTTCGCATTCTTCACATACTTGTTGAACGGATCCTGGGTTTTTTCTGGTTTGGATCACGTAGTAATGTGGGACCACACTGAAACAATCAATTAAACCTGGTCTTGATAAATATTTTAGAGGATAACGCATGTTAGGTCTGGTTTAGGTCTAGGATTTGCCCTCATCAGGCTCATACTTTCGCATATTTCTCATACTTCATGGCTGGATCCTGGGCTATTACTGGATTGGATCACGTAGTAATGTGGTACCACACTGAAACAGTCAATTAAACCTGGTTTCGATCAATATCTTAGAGGATAACGAAAGTTATGTCTAGGATAGGCCTGGGATTTGCCCTCATCAGACTCATGCTTTCGCATTTTTCACATGTTTGTTGAACAGATCCTTGGTTTTTTCTGGTATGGATCACGTAGTAATGTGGTACCACACTGAAACATTCAGTTAAACCTGGTCTTGATAAATATTTTTGACGATAACGCATGTTAGGTCTGGGTTAGGTCTAGGATTTGCCCTCATCAGGCTCATACTTTCCCATATTTATTATACTTCATGGATAGATCCTGGGCTATTTTCTGGTTTGGATCACATAGTAATGTGGTACCACACTGAAACAGTCGATTAAACCATGTTTCGATCAATATTTTTGGGGATAACGCATGTTAGGTCTAGGTTAGGCCTGGGATTTTCACTCATCAGACTCATTCTTTCGCATTCTTCACATACTTGTTGAACGGATCCTGGGTTTTTTCTGGTTTGGATCACGTAGTAATGTGGTACCACACTGAAACATTCAGTTAAACCTGGTCTTGATAAATATTTTAGAGGATAACGCATGTTAGGTCTAGGTTAGGCCTGGGATTTGCCCTCATCAGACTCATGCTTTCGCATTTTTCACATACTTGTTGAACAGATCCTGGGTTTTTTCTGGTATGGATCACGTAGTATTGTGGTACCACACTGAAACAGTCGATTAAACCAGGTTTCGATCAATATTTTTGAGGATAACGCATGTTAGGTCTAGCTTAGGCCTGGGATTTTCACTCATCAGACTCATGCTTTCGCATTTTTCACATACTTGTTGAACAGATCCTGGGTTTTTTCTGGTATGGATCACGTAGTAATGTGGTACCACACTGAAACATTCAGTTAAACCTGGTCTTGATAAATATTTTTGAGGATAACGCATGTTAGGTCTGGGTTAGGTATAGGATTTGCCCTCATCAGGCTCATACTTTCGCATATTTATTATACTTCATGGATAGATCCTGGGCTATTTTCTGGATTGCATCACGTAGTAGTGTGGTACCACACTGAAACTGACCATTAAACCTGGTTTCGATCAATATTTTTGAGGATAACGCATGTTAGGTATAGGTTAGGCCGAGGATTTTCACACATCAGACTCATACTTTCGCATTCTTCACATACTTGTTGAACGGATCTTGGGTTTTTTCTGGTGTGGATCACGTAGTAATGTGGTACCACACTGAAACAATCAATTAAACCTTGTCTCGATAAATATTTTAGAGGAGAACGCATGTTAGGGCTGGGTTAGGTCTAGGATTTGCCCTCATCAGGCTCATACTTTCGCATAGTTCTCATACTTCATGGCTGGATCCTGGGCTATTACTGAATTGGATCACGTAGTAATGTGGTACCACACTGAAACTGACCATTAAACCTGGTTTCGATCAATATTTTTGAGGATAACGCATGTTAGGTATAGGTTAGGCCGAGGATTTTCACACATCAGACTCATACTTTCGCATTCTTCACATACTTGTTGAACGGATCTTGGGTTTTTTCTGGTGTGGATCACGTAGTAATGTGGTACCACACTGAAACAATCAATTAAACCTTGTCTCGATAAATATTTTAGAGGAGAACGCATGTTAGGGCTGGGTTAGGTCTAGGATTTGCCCTCATCAGGCTCATACTTTCGCATAGTTCTCATACTTCATGGCTGGATCCTGGGCTATTACTGAATTGGATCACGTAGTAATGTGGTACCACACTGAAACAGTCAATTAAACCTGGTTTCGATCAATATTTTAGAGAATAATTCATGTTAGGTTTGGGTTAGGTCTGGGATTTGCTCTCATCAGGCCCATTCTTTCGCATATCTCTCATACTTGATGGCTAGATCCTGGGCTTTTTCTGGATTGCATCACGTAGTAATGAAGTACAACACTGAAACAGTCAATTAAACCTGGTTTCGATCAATATTTTAGAGAATAATTCATGTTAGGTCTAGGTTAGGCCTGGGATTTGCCCTCATAAGGGTCATACTTTCGCAGTTCTAACATACATGTTGACCTGATCGAGGGTTTTTTCTTCTTTGGATCACGTAGTAAAGTGGTACCACACTGAAACAGTCCACTAAACCTGGTTTGGATCAATATTTTAGAGGATAATGCATGTTAGGTCTAGGTTACCCCTGAAATTTTCACTCATCAGACTCATACTTTCGCATTCTTCAGATACTTGTTGAACGGATCCTGGGTTTTTTCTGGTATGGTTCACGTAGTAATGTGGTACCACACTGAAACAAACAATTAAACCAGGTCTTGATAAATATTTTAGATGATAACGCATGTTAGGTCTGGGTTAGGTCTAGGATTTGCCCTCATCAGGCTCATACTTTCGCATATTTCTCATACTGCATGGCTAGATCCTGGGCTATTTTCTGGTTTGGATCACATAGTAATGTGGTACCACACTGAAACAGTCGATTAGACCAGGTTTCGGTCAATATTTTTGAGGATAACGCATGTTAGGTCTAGGTTAGGCCTGGGATTTTCACTCATCAGACTCATTCTTTCGCATTCTTCACATACTTGTTGAACGGATCCTGGGTTTTTTCTGGTTTGGATCACGTAGTAATGTGGGACCACACTGAAACAATCAATTAAACCTGGTCTTGATAAATATTTTAGAGGATAACGCTTGTTAGGTCTGGGTTAGGTCTAGGATTTGCTCTCGTCAGGCTCATACTTTCGCATATTTCTCATACCTCATGGCTAGATCCTGGGCTATTTCTGGATTGGATCACGTAGTAATGTGGTACCACACTGAAACAGTCAATTAAACCTGGTTTTGATCAATATTTTAGCGGATAACGCAAGTTAGGTCTGGGATAGAACTGGGATTTGCCCACATCAGGGTCATACTTTCGCATTTTTCACATACTTGTTGAACAGATCCTGGGTTTTTTCTGGTTTGGATCGCGCAGTAATGTGGTACCACACTGAAACAGCCCACTAAACCTGGTTTCGATCAATATTTTAGAGGATAACGAAAGTTATGTCTAGGTTCGGCCTGGGATTTGCCCTCATCAGACTCATGCTTTCGCATTTTTCACATACTTGTTGAACAGATCCTGGGTTTTTCCTGGTATGGATCACGTAGTAATGTGGTACCACACTGAAACAGTCAATTAAACCTGGTTTCGATCAATATTCCAGAGGACAATGCAAGTTAGGTCTGGGTTAGGTCTGGGATTTGCCCACATCAGGGTCATACTTTCGCATTTTTCACATACTTGTTGAACAGATCCTGGGTTTTTTCCGGTTTGGGTCACGTAGTAGTGTGGTACCACACTGAAACAGTCAATTAAACCTGGTTTCGATCAATATTTTTGAGGATAACGCATGTTAGGTCTAGGTTAGGCCTAGGATTTTCACTCATCAGACTCATACTTTCGCATTCTTCACATACTTGTTGGACGGATCCTGGGTTTTTTCTGGTTTGGATCAGGTAGTAATGTGGGACCACACTGAAACAATCAATTAAACCAGGTCATGATAAATATTTTAGAGGATGACGGATGTTAGGTCTGAGTTAGGTCTAGGATTTGCCCTCGTCAGGCTCATACTTTCGCATATTTCTCATACTTCATGGCTAGATCCTGGGCTATTTCTGGATTGGATCACGTAGTAATGTGGTACCACACTGAAACAGTCAATTAAACCTGGTTTCGTTCAATATTTTAGAGGATAATTCATGTTATGTCTAGGTTAGGTCTGGGATTTGCTCTCATCAGGTTCATTCTTTCGCATACTTCTCATACTTAATGGCTAGATCCTGGGCTTGTTCTGGATTGCATCACGTAGTAATGAAGTACAACACTGAAACAGTCAATTAAACCTGGTTTCCATCAATATTTTAGAGTACAACGCATGTTAGGTCTAGGTAAGGCCTGGGATTTGCCCTCATCAGGGTCATACTTTCGCAGTTTTAACATACATGTTGACCTGATCGAGGGTTCTTAATGCTTTGGATCACGTAGTAAAGTGGTACCACACCGAAACAGTCCATTAAACCTGGTTTGGATCAATATTTTAGAGGATAACGCATGTTAGGTCTAGGTTAGCCCTGGGATTTTCACTCATCAGACTCATACTTTCGCATTCTTCACATACTTGTTGAACGGATCCTGGGTTTTTTCTGGTTTGGTTCACGTAGTAATGTGGTACCACACTGAAACATTCAATTAAACCTGGTCTTGATAAATATTTTAGAGGATAACGCATGTTAGGTTTGGGTTAGGTCTAGGATTTGTCCTCATCAGGCTCATACATTCGCATATTTCTCATACTTCATGGCTAGATCCTGGGCTATTTCTGGATTGGATCACGTAGTAATGTGGTACCACACTGGAACAGTCAATTAAACCTGGTTTCGATCAATATTTTAGAGGACAATGCAAGTTAGGTCTGGGATTTGCCACATCGGGGTCATACTTTCGCGTTTTTCACTTGCTTGTTGAACTGATCCTGGGTATTTTCTGGTTTGGGTCACGTAGTGATGTGGTACCACACTGAAACAGTCGATTAAACCCGGTTTCGATCAATATTTTAGAGGATAACGCAAGTTAAGTCTGGGATAGGTATGGGATTTTCACTCATCAGACTCATACTTTCGCATTCTTCACATACTTGTTGAACGGATCCTGGGTTATTTTCTGGTTTGGATCACATAGTAATGTGGTACCACACTGAAACAGTAGATTAAACCTGGTTTCGATCAATATTTTAGAGAATAATTCATGTTAGGTCTAGGTTAGGTCTGGGATTTGCTCTCATCAGGCTCATTCTTTCGCATATTTCTCATACTTGATGGCTAGATCCTGGGTTTTTTCTGCATTGCATCACGTAGTAATGAAGTACAACACTGAAACAGTCAATTAAACCTGGTTTCCATCAATATTTTAGAGGATAACGCATGTTTGGTCTAGGTTTGGTCTGGGATTTGCTCTCATCAGGCTCATTCTTTCGCATATTTCTCATACTTGATGGCTAGATCCTGGGCTTTTTCTGGATTGCATCACGTAGTAATGTGGGACCACACTGAAACAATCAATTAAACCTGGTTTTGATAAATATTTTAGAGGACAACGCATGTTAGGTCTGGGTTAGGTCTAGGATTTGCTCTCGTCAGGCTCATACTTTCGCATATTTCTCATACTTCATGGCTAGATCCTGGGCTGTTTCTGGATTGCATCAAGTAGTAATGAAGTACAACACTGAAACAGTCAATTAAACCTGGTTTCCATCAATATTTTAGAGGATAACGCAAGTTAGGTCTGGGATAGGTCTGGGATTCGCCCCCATCAGGCTCATACATTCGCATATTTCTCATACTTGATGGCTAGATCCTGGGTTTTTTCCGGTTTGGGTCACGTAGTAGTGTGGTACCACACTGAAACAGTCGATTAAACCTGGTTTCGAACAATATTTTTCAGGATTACGCATGTTAGGTCTAGGTTAGGCCGGGGATTTTCACTCATCAGACTCATACTTTCGCAATCTTCACATACTTGTTGAACGGATCCTGGGTTTTTACTGGTTTGGATCACGTAGTAATGTGGTACCACACTGAAACAGTCGATTAAACCAGGTTTCTATCAATATTTTTGAGGATAACGCAAGTTAGGTCTGGGATAGGTCTGGGATTTGCCCTCATCAGGCTCATACTTTCGCGTTTTTCACATACTTGTTGAACAGATCCTGGGTTTTTTCCGGTTTGGGTCACGTAGTAGTGTGGTACCACACTGAAACAGTCGATTAAACCTGGTTTCGATCAATATTTTTGAGGATAACGCATGTTTGGTCTAGGTTTGGTCTGGGATTTGCTCTCATCAGGCTCATTCTTTCGCATATTTCTCATACTTGATGGCTAGATCCTGGGCTTTTTCTGGATTGCATCACGTAGTAATGTGGGACCACACTGAAACAATCAATTAAACCTGGTTTTGATAAATATTTTAGAGGACAACGCATGTTAGGTCTGGGTTAGGTCTAGGATTTGCCCTCATCAGGCTCATACTTTCGCATATTTCTCATACTTCATGGCTAGATCCTGGGCTGTTTCTGGATTGCATCAAGTAGTAATGAAGTACAACACTGAAACAGTCAATTAAACCTGGTTTCCATCAATATCTTAGAGGACAACGCAAGTTAGGTCTGGGATAGGTCTGGGATTTGCCCTCATCAGGCTCATACTTTCGCGTTTTTCACATACTTGTTGAACAGATCCTGGGTTTTTTCTGGTTTGGATCACGTAGTAGTGTGGTACCACACTGAAACAATCAATTAAACCTGGTATTGATAATTATTTTAGAGGATAACGCATGTTAGGTCTGGGTTAGGTCTAGGATTTGCCCTCATCAGGCTCATACTTTCGCATATTTCTCATACTTCATGGCTAGATCCTGGGCTGTTTCTGGATTGCATCAAGTAGTAATGAAGTACAACACTGAAACAGTCAATTAAACCTGGTTTCCATCAATATTTTAGAGGATAACGCAAGTTAGGTCTGGGATAGGTCTGGGATTCGCCCACATCAGGCTCATACTTTCGCACACTTCACATACTCGTTGAACAGATCCTGGGTTATTTTCTGGTTTGTATCACGTAGTAAAGTGGTACCACACTGAAACATTCCATTAAACCTGGTTTGGATCAATATTTTAGAGAATAATTCATGTTATGTCTAGGTAAGGTCTGGGATTTGCTCTCATCAGGCTCATACTTTCGCGTTTTTCACATACTTGTTGAACAGATCCTGGGTTTTTTCTGGTTTGGATCACGTAGTAATGTGGTACCACACTGAAACAGTCAATTAAACCTGGTTTCGATCAATATTTTAGAGGATAACGCAAGTTAGGTCTGGGATAGGTCTGGGATTCGCCCACATCAGGCTCATACTTTCGCATATTTCTCATACTTGGTGGCTAGATCCTGGGCTTTTTCTGGATTGTATCACGTAGTAATGTGGTACCACGCTGAAACAATCAATTAAACCTGATTTCGATCAATATTTTAGAGGATAACGCAAGTTAGGTCTGGGATAGGTCTGGGATTCGCCCTCATCAGGCTCATACTTTCGCATATTTCTCATACTCGTTGAACAGATCCTGGGTTTCTTCCGGTTTGGGTCACGTAGTAGTGTGGTACCACACTGAAACAGTCGATTAAACCTGGTTTCGAACAATATTTTTTAGGATAACGCATGTTAGATCTAGGTTAGGCCGGGGATTTTCACTCATCAGACTCATACTTTCGCATTCTTCACATACTTGTTGAACGGATCCTGGGTTTTTACTGGTTAGGATCACGTAGTAATGTGGTACCACACTGAAACATTCAATTAAACCTGGTCTTGATAAATACTTTAGAGGATAACGCATGTTAGCTCTGGGATAGGTCTGGGATTTGCCCTCATCAGACTCATACTTTCGCACACTTCACATACTCGTTGAACAGATCCTGGGTTATTTTCTGGTTTGGATCACATAGTAATGTGGTACCACACTGAAACAGACGATTAAACCAGATTTCGATCAATATTTTTGAGAATAATTCATGTTAGGTCTAGGTTAGGTTTGGGATTTGCTCTCATCAGGCTCATTCTTTCGCATATTTCTCATACTTGATGGCTAGATCCTGGGCTTTTTCTGGATTGCATCACGTAGTAATGAAGTACCACACTGAAACAGTCGATTAAACCTGGTTTCGAACAATATTTTTTAGGATAACGCATGTTAGATCTAGGTTAGGCCGGGGATTTTCACTCATCAGACTCATACTTTCGCATTCTTCACATACTTGTTGAACGGATCCTGGGTTTTTACTGGTTAGGATCACGTAGTAATGTGGTACCACACTGAAACATTCAATTGAACCTGGTCTTGATAAATACTTTAGAGGATAACGCATGTTAGCTCTGGGATAGGTCTGGGATTTGCCCTCATCAGACTCATACTTTCGCACACTTCACATACTCGTTGAACAGATCCTGGGTTATTTTCTGGTTTGGATCACATAGTAATGTGGTACCACACTGAAACAGACGATTAAACCAGATTTCGATCAATATTTTTGAGGATAACGCATGTTAGGTCTAGGTTAGGCCGGGGTTTTTCACTCATCACACTCATACTTTCGCATTCTTTACATACGTGTTGAACGGATCCTGGGTTTTTACTGGTTTGGATCACGTAGTAATGAAGTGCAACACTGAAACAGTCAATTAAACCTGGTTTCCATCAATATTTTAGAGAATAATTCATGTTAGGTCTAGGTTAGGTTTGGGATTTGCTCTCATCAGGCTCATTCTTTCGCATATTTCTCATACTTGATGGCTAGATCCTGGGCTTTTTCTGGATAGCATCACGTAGTAATGAAGTACAACACTGAAACAGTCGATTAAACCTGGTTTCCATCAATATCTTAGAGGATAACGCAAGTTAGGTCTGGGATAGGTCTGGGATTCGCCCCCATCAGGCTCATACATTCGCATATTTCTCATACTTGATGGCTAGATCCTGGGTTTTTTCCGGTTTGGGTCACGTAGTAGTGTGGTACCACACTGAAACAGTCGACTAAACCTGGTTTCGAACAATATTTTTCAGGATAACGAATGTTAGGTCTAGGTTAGGCCGGGGATTTTCACTCATCAGACTCATACTTTCGCACACTTCACATACTCGTTGAACAGATCCTGGGTTATTTTCTGGTTTGGATCACATAGTAATGTGGTACCACACTGAAACAGTCGATTAAACCAGGTTTCGATCAATATTTTTGAGGATAACGCATGTTAGGTCTACGTTAGGCCTGGGATTTTCACTCATCAGACTCATACATTCGCATTCTTCACATACTTGTTGAACGGATCCTGGGTTTTTTCTGGTTTGGCTCACGTAGTAATGTGGGACCACACTGAAGCAATCAATTAAACCTGGTCTTGATAAATATTTTAGAGGATAACGCATGTTAGGTCTGGGTTAGGTCTAGGATTTGCCCTCGTCAGGCTCATACTTTCGCACATTTCTCATACTTAATGGCTAGAACCTGGGCTATTTCTGGATTGGATCTCGTAGTAATGTGGTACCACACTGAAACAGTCAATTAAACCTGGTTTCGGTCAATATTTTAGAGGATAACGCAAGTTAGGTCTGGGATAGGTCTGGGATTTGCCCTCATCAGGCTCATACTTTCGCGTTTTTACATACTTGTTGAACAGATCCTGGGTTTTTTCTGGTTTGGTTCACGTAGTACTGTGGTACCACACTGAAACAGTCGATTAAACCAGGTTTCGATCAATATTTTTGAGGATAACGCATGTTAGGTCTAGGTTAGGGCTGGGATTTTCACTCATCAGACACATACTTTCGCATTCTTCACATACTTGTTTAACGGATCCTGGGTTTTTTCTGGTTTGGATCAGGTAGTAATGTGGGACCACACTGAAGCAGTCAATTACACCTGGTTTCGATCAATGTTTTGGAGAATATTTCATGTTAGGTCTAGGTTAGGTCTGGGATTTGCTCTCATCAGGCTCATTCTTTCGCATATTTCTCATACTTGATGGCTAGATCCTGGGCTTTTTCTGGATTGCATCACGTAGTAATGAAGTACAACACTGAAACTGTAAATTAAACCTGGTTTCCATCAATATTTTAGAGGACAAAGCATGTCAGGTCTAGGTTAGGCCTGGGATTTGCCCTATTCAGGGTCATACTTCCGCAGTTTTAACATACATGTTGGCCTGATCGAGGGTTATTTCTGCTTTGGATCGCTTAGTGAAGTGGCACCAGAATGAAGCAGTCCATTAAACCTGGTTTCGGTCAATATTTTAGAGGATAACGCAAGTTAGGTCTGGGATAGGTCTGGGATTTGCCCTCATCAGGCTCATACTTTCGCGTTTTTCACATACTTGCTGAACAGATCCTGGGTTTTTTCTGGTTTGGATCACGTAGTAATGTGGGACCACACTGAAACAATCAATTAAACCTGGTCATGATAAATATTTTAGAGAATAATTCATGTTAGGTCTAGGTTAGGTCTGGGATTTGCTCTCATCAGGCTCATTCTTTCGCATATCTCTCATACTTGATGGCTAGATCCTGGGCTTTTTCTGGATTGCATCACGTAGTAATGAAGTACAACACTGAAACAGTCAATTAAACCTGGTTTCCCTCAATATCTTAGAGGACAACGCAAGTTAGGTCTGGGAGAGGTCTGGGATTTGCTCTCATCAGGCTCATACTTTCGCGTTTTTCACATACTTGTTGAACAGATCCTGGGTTTCTTCTGGTTTGGATCACGTAGTAATGTAGGACCACACTGAAACAATCAATTAAACCTGGTCATGATAAATATTTTAGAGGATAACGCATGTTAGGTCTAGGTTAGGTCTGGGATTTTCACTCATCAGACTCATACTTTCGCATTCTTCACATACTTTTTGAACGGATCCTGCGTTTTTTCTGGCTTGGATCACGTAGTAATGTGGGATCACACTGAAACAATCAATTAAACCTGGTATTGATAAATATTTTAGAGGATTACGCATGTTAGGTCTGGAATAGGTCTGGGATTTGCTCTCATCAGGCTCATACTTTCGCGTTTTTCACATACTTGTTGAACTGATCCTGGGTTTTTTCTAGTTTGGATCACGTAGCAATGTGGTACCACACTGAAGCAGTCGATTAAACCTGGTTTCGATCAATATTTTAGAGGATAACGCAAGTTTGGTCTGGGATAGGTCTGGGATTTGTCCTCATCAGGCTCATACTTTCGCGTTTTTCACATACTTGTTGAACAGATCCTGGGTTTCTTCTGGTTTGGATCACGTAGTAAAGTGGGACCACACTGAAACAATCAATTAAACCTGGTCATGATAAATATTTTAGAGGATAACGCATGTTAGGTCTGGGTTAGGTCTGGGATCTGCCCTCATCAGACTCTTACCTTCGCATTCTTCCCATGCTTGTTGAACAGATCCTGGGTTTTTTCTGGTTTGAGTCACGTAGTAATGTGGTACCACACTGAAACAGTCAATTAAACCTGGTTTCGATCAATATTTTAGAGGATAACGCAAGTTTGGTCTGGGATAGGTCTGGGATTTGCCCTCATCAGGGTCATACTTTCGCGTTTTTCACATACTTGTTGAACAGATCCTGGGTTTTTTCTGGTTTGAGTCACGTAGTAATGTGGGATCACACTGAAACAGTCAATTAAACCTGGTTTCGATCAATATTTTAAATGATAACGCATGTTAGGTCTGGGATAGGTCTGGGATCTGCCCTCATCAGACTCTTACCTTCGCATTCTTCCCATGCTTGTTGAACAGATCCTGGGTTTTTTCTGGTTTGAGTCACGTAGTAATGTGGTACCACACTGAAACAGTCAATTAAACCTGGTTTCGATCAATATTTTAAATGATAACGCATGTTAGGTCTGGGATAGGTCTGGGATCTGCCCTCATCAGACTCTTACCTTCGCATTCTTCCCATGCTTGTTGAACAGATCCTGGGTTTTTTCTGGTTTGAGTCACGTAGTAATGTGGGATCACACTGAAACAGTCAATTAAACCTGGTTTCGATCAATATTTTTGAGGATAACGCATGTTAGGTTTGGGTTAGGTCTAGGATTTGTCCTCATCAGGCTCATACATTCGCATATCTCTCATACTTGATGGTTAGATCCCGGGCTTTTTCTGGATTGCATCACGTAGTAATGAAGTACAACACTGAAACAGTCAATTAAACCTGGTTTGGATCAATATTTTAGAGAATAATTCATGTTAGGTCTAGGTTAGGCCTGGGATTTGCCCACATCAGGGTCATACTTTCGCATTTTTCACATACTTGTTGAACAGATCCTGGGTTTTTTCTGGTTTGGATCACGCAGTAATGTGGTACCACGCTGAAACAGTCAATTAAACCTGGTTTCGAACAATATTTTAGAGGATAACGCAAGTTAGGTCTGGGATAGGTCTGGGATTCGCCCTCATCAGGCTCATACTGTCGCGTTTTTCATATACTTGTTGAACTGATCCTGGGTTTTTTCTGGTTTCGATCACGTAGTAATGTGGTACCACACTGAAACATTCAGTTAAACCTGGTCTTGATAAATATTTTAGAGGATAACGCATGTTAGGTCTGGGTTAGGTCTAGGATTTGCCCTCATCAGGCTCATACTTTCGCATATTTCTCATACTTCATGGCTGGATCCTGGGCTATTACTGGATTGGATCACGTAGTAATGTGGTACCACACTGAAACAGTCAATTAAACCTGGTTTCGATCAATATCTTAGAGGATAACGAAAGTTATGTCTAGGATAGGCCAGGGATTTGCCCTCATCAGACTCATGCTTTCGCATTTTTCACATGTTTGTTGAACAGATCCTTGGTTTTTTCTGGTATGGATCACGTAGTAATGTGGTACCACACTGAAACATTCAGTTAAACCTGGTCTTGATAAATATTTTTGACGATAACGCATGTTAGGTCTGGGTTAGGTCTAGGATTTGCCCTCATCAGGCTCATACTTTCCCATATTTATTATACTTCATGGATAGATCCTGGGCTATTTTCTGGTTTGGATCACATAGTAATGTGGTACCACACTGAAACAGTCGATTAAACCATGTTTCGATCAATATTTTTGGGGATAACGCATGTTAGGTCTAGGTTAGGCCTGGGATTTTCACTCATCAGACTCATTCTTTCGCATTCTTCACATACTTGTTGAACGGATCCTGGGTTTTTTCTGGTTTGGATCACGTAGTAATGTGGGACCACACTGAAACAATCAATTAAACCTGGTCTTGATAAATATTTTAGAGGATAACGCATGTTAGGTCTGGTTTAGGTCTAGGATTTGCCCTCATCAGGCTCATACTTTCGCATATTTCTCATACTTCATGGCTGGATCCTGGGCTATTACTGGATTGGATCACGTAGTAATGTGGTACCACACTGAAACAGTCAATTAAACCTGGTTTCGATCAATATCTTAGAGGATAACGAAAGTTATGTCTAGGATAGGCCTGGGATTTGCCCTCATCAGACTCATGCTTTCGCATTTTTCACATGTTTGTTGAACAGATCCTTGGTTTTTTCTGGTATGGATCACGTAGTAATGTGGTACCACACTGAAACATTCAGTTAAACCTGGTCTTGATAAATATTTTTGACGATAACGCATGTTAGGTCTGGGTTAGGTCTAGGATTTGCCCTCATCAGGCTCATACTTTCCCATATTTATTATACTTCATGGATAGATCCTGGGCTATTTTCTGGTTTGGATCACATAGTAATGTGGTACCACACTGAAACAGTCGATTAAACCATGTTTCGATCAATATTTTTGGGGATAACGCATGTTAGGTCTAGGTTAGGCCTGGGATTTTCACTCATCAGACTCATTCTTTCGCATTCTTCACATACTTGTTGAACGGATCCTGGGTTTTTTCTGGTTTGGATCACGTAGTAATGTGGTACCACACTGAAACATTCAGTTAAACCTGGTCTTGATAAATATTTTAGAGGATAACGCATGTTAGGTCTAGGTTAGGCCTGGGATTTGCCCTCATCAGACTCATGCTTTCGCATTTTTCACATACTTGTTGAACAGATCCTGGGTTTTTTCTGGTATGGATCACGTAGTATTGTGGTACCACACTGAAACAGTCGATTAAACCAGGTTTCGATCAATATTTTTGAGGATAACGCATGTTAGGTCTAGGTTAGGCCTGGGATTTTCACTCATCAGACTCATGCTTTCGCATTTTTCACATACTTGTTGAACAGATCCTGGGTTTTTTCTGGTATGGATCACGTAGTAATGTGGTACCACACTGAAACATTCAGTTAAACCTGGTCTTGATAAATATTTTTGAGGATAACGCATGTTAGGTCTGGGTTAGGTATAGGATTTGCCCTCATCAGGCTCAAACTTTCGCATATTTATTATACTTCATGGATAGATCCTGGGCTATTTTCTGGATTGCATCACGTAGTAGTGTGGTACCACACTGAAACTGACCATTAAACCTGGTTTCGATCAATATTTTTGAGGATAACGCATGTTAGGTATAGGTTAGGCCGAGGATTTTCACACATCAGACTCATACTTTCGCATTCTTCACATACTTGTTGAACGGATCTTGGGTTTTTTCTGGTGTGGATCACGTAGTAATGTGGTACCACACTGAAACAATCAATTAAACCTTGTCTCGATAAATATTTTAGAGGAGAACGCATGTTAGGGCTGGGTTAGGTCTAGGATTTGCCCTCATCAGGCTCATACTTTCGCATAGTTCTCATACTTCATGGCTGGATCCTGGGCTATTACTGAATTGGATCACGTAGTAATGTGGTACCACACTGAAACTGACCATTAAACCTGGTTTCGATCAATATTTTTGAGGATAACGCATGTTAGGTATAGGTTAGGCCGAGGATTTTCACACATCAGACTCATACTTTCGCATTCTTCACATACTTGTTGAACGGATCTTGGGTTTTTTCTGGTGTGGATCACGTAGTAATGTGGTACCACACTGAAACAATCAATTAAACCTTGTCTCGATAAATATTTTAGAGGAGAACGCATGTTAGGGCTGGGTTAGGTCTAGGATTTGCCCTCATCAGGCTCATACTTTCGCATAGTTCTCATACTTCATGGCTGGATCCTGGGCTATTACTGAATTGGATCACGTAGTAATGTGGTACCACACTGAAACAGTCAATTAAACCTGGTTTCGATCAATATTTTAGAGAATAATTCATGTTAGGTTTGGGTTAGGTCTGGGATTTGCTCTCATCAGGCCCATTCTTTCGCATATCTCTCATACTTGATGGCTAGATCCTGGGCTTTTTCTGGATTGCATCACGTAGTAATGAAGTACAACACTGAAACAGTCAATTAAACCTGGTTTCGATCAATATTTTAGAGAATAATTCATGTTAGGTCTAGGTTAGGCCTGGGATTTGCCCTCATAAGGGTCATACTTTCGCAGTTCTAACATACATGTTGACCTGATCGAGGGTTTTTTCTTCTTTGGATCACGTAGTAAAGTGGTACCACACTGAAACAGTCCACTAAACCTGGTTTGGATCAATATTTTAGAGGATAATGCATGTTAGGTCTAGGTTACCCCTGAAATTTTCACTCATCAGACTCATACTTTCGCATTCTTCAGATACTTGTTGAACGGATCCTGGGTTTTTTCTGGTATGGTTCACGTAGTAATGTGGTACCACACTGAAACAAACAATTAAACCAGGTCTTGATAAATATTTTAGATGATAACGCATGTTAGGTCTGGGTTAGGTCTAGGATTTGCCCTCATCAGGCTCATACTTTCGCATATTTCTCATACTGCATGGCTAGATCCTGGGCTATTTTCTGGTTTGGATCACATAGTAATGTGGTACCACACTGAAACAGTCGATTAGACCAGGTTTCGGTCAATATTTTTGAGGATAACGCATGTTAGGTCTAGGTTAGGCCTGGGATTTTCACTCATCAGACTCATTCTTTCGCATTCTTCACATACTTGTTGAACGGATCCTGGGTTTTTTCTGGTTTGGATCACGTAGTAATGTGGGACCACACTGAAACAATCAATTAAACCTGGTCTTGATAAATATTTTAGAGGATAACGCTTGTTAGGTCTGGGTTAGGTCTAGGATTTGCTCTCGTCAGGCTCATACTTTCGCATATTTCTCATACCTCATGGCTAGATCCTGGGCTATTTCTGGATTGGATCACGTAGTAATGTGGTACCACACTGAAACAGTCAATTAAACCTGGTTTTGATCAATATTTTAGCGGATAACGCAAGTTAGGTCTGGGATAGAACTGGGATTTGCCCACATCAGGGTCATACTTTCGCATTTTTCACATACTTGTTGAACAGATCCTGGGTTTTTTCTGGTTTGGATCGCGCAGTAATGTGGTACCACACTGAAACAGCCCACTAAACCTGGTTTCGATCAATATTTTAGAGGATAACGAAAGTTATGTCTAGGTTCGGCCTGGGATTTGCCCTCATCAGACTCATGCTTTCGCATTTTTCACATACTTGTTGAACAGATCCTGGGTTTTTCCTGGTATGGATCACGTAGTAATGTGGTACCACACTGAAACAGTCAATTAAACCTGGTTTCGATCAATATTCCAGAGGACAATGCAAGTTAGGTCTGGGTTAGGTCTGGGATTTGCCCACATCAGGGTCATACTTTCGCATTTTTCACATACTTGTTGAACAGATCCTGGGTTTTTTCCGGTTTGGGTCACGTAGTAGTGTGGTACCACACTGAAACAGTCAATTAAACCTGGTTTCGATCAATATTTTTGAGGATAACGCATGTTAGGTCTAGGTTAGGCCTAGGATTTTCACTCATCAGACTCATACTTTCGCATTCTTCACATACTTGTTGGACGGATCCTGGGTTTTTTCTGGTTTGGATCACGTAGTAATGTGGGACCACACTGAAACAATCAATTAAACCAGGTCATGATAAATATTTTAGAGGATGACGGATGTTAGGTCTGAGTTAGGTCTAGGATTTGCCCTCGTCAGGCTCATACTTTCGCATATTTCTCATACTTCATGGCTAGATCCTGGGCTATTTCTGGATTGGATCACGTAGTAATGTGGTACCACACTGAAACAGTCAATTAAACCTGGTTTCGTTCAATATTTTAGAGGATAATTCATGTTATGTCTAGGTTAGGTCTGGGATTTGCTCTCATCAGGTTCATTCTTTCGCATACTTCTCATACTTAATGGCTAGATCCTGGGCTTGTTCTGGATTGCATCACGTAGTAATGAAGTACAACACTGAAACAGTCAATTAAACCTGGTTTCCATCAATATTTTAGAGTACAACGCATGTTAGGTCTAGGTAAGGCCTGGGATTTGCCCTCATCAGGGTCATACTTTCGCAGTTTTAACATACATGTTGACCTGATCGAGGGTTCTTAATGCTTTGGATCACGTAGTAAAGTGGTACCACACCGAAACAGTCCATTAAACCTGGTTTGGATCAATATTTTAGAGGATAACGCATGTTAGGTCTAGGTTAGCCCTGGGATTTTCACTCATCAGACTCATACTTTCGCATTCTTCACATACTTGTTGAACGGATCCTGGGTTTTTTCTGGTTTGGTTCACGTAGTAATGTGGTACCACACTGAAACATTCAATTAAACCTGGTCTTGATAAATATTTTAGAGGATAACGCATGTTAGGTTTGGGTTAGGTCTAGGATTTGTCCTCATCAGGCTCATACATTCGCATATTTCTCATACTTCATGGCTAGATCCTGGGCTATTTCTGGATTGGATCACGTAGTAATGTGGTACCACACTGGAACAGTCAATTAAACCTGGTTTCGATCAATATTTTAGAGGACAATGCAAGTTAGGTCTGTGTTAGGTCTGGGATTTGCCACATCGGGGTCATACTTTCGCGTTTTTCACTTACTTGTTGAACTGATCCTGGGTATTTTCTGGTTTGGGTCACGTAGTGATGTGGTACCACACTGAAACAGTCGATTAAACCCGGTTTCGATCAATATTTTAGAGGATAACGCAAGTTAAGTCTGGGATAGGTATGGGATTTTCACTCATCAGACTCATACTTTCGCATTCTTCACATACTTGTTGAACGGATCCTGGGTTATTTTCTGGTTTGGATCACATAGTAATGTGGTACCACACTGAAACAGTAGATTAAACCTGGTTTCGATCAATATTTTAGAGAATAATTCATGTTAGGTCTAGGTTAGGTCTGGGATTTGCTCTCATCAGGCTCATTCTTTCGCATATTTCTCATACTTGATGGCTAGATCCTGGGTTTTTTCTGCATTGCATCACGTAGTAATGAAGTACAACACTGAAACAGTCA
Organism: Colletes latitarsis; assembly: GCF_051014445.1. Classification (NCBI taxonomy): domain Eukaryota; kingdom Metazoa; phylum Arthropoda; class Insecta; order Hymenoptera; family Colletidae; genus Colletes; species Colletes latitarsis. The sequence goes on from NC_135142.1 coordinate 2,003,137, forward strand.
ATTAAACCTGGTTTCCATCAATATTTTAGAGGACAACGCATGTTAAGTCTAGGTAAGGCCTGGGATTTGCCCTCATCAGACTCATACTTTCGCATTCTTCACATACTTGTTGAACGGATCCTGGGTTTTTTCTGGTATGGTTCACGTAGTAATGTGGTACCACAGTGAAACATTCAATTAAACCTGGTCTTGATAAATATTTTGGAGGATAACGCATGTTAGGTTTGGGTTAGGTCTAGGATTTGTCCTCATCAGGCTCATACATTCGCATATTTCTCATACTTCATGGCTAGATCCTGGGCTGTTTCTGGATTGTATAACGCGTAGTAATGTGGTGCCACGCTGAAACAGTCAATTAAACCTGGTTTCGATCAATATTTTAGAGGATAACGCAAGTTAAGTCTGGGATAGGCCTGGGATTTTCACTCATCGGACTCATACTTTCGCATTCTTCACATACTTGTTGAACGGATCCTGGGTTATTTTCTGGTTTGGATCACATAGTAATGTGGTACCACACTGAAACAGTCAATTAAACCTGGTTTCGATCAATATCTTTGAGGATAACGCATGTTAGGTCTAGGTTAGGCCTGGGATTTTCACTCATCAGACTCATACTTTCGCATTCTTCACATACTTGTTGAGCGGATCAAGGGTTTTTTCATGTTCGGATCACGTAGTAATGTCGGACCACACTGAAACAATCAATTAAACCCGGTCTTGATAAATATTTTAGAGGATAACGCAAGCTAGGTCTGGGTTAGGTCTAGGATTTGCCCTCGTCAGGCTCATACTTTCGCAGTTTTAACATACATGTTGACGTGATCGAGGGTTTTTTCTATTTTTTGATCACGTAGTAAAGTGGTACCACACTGAAACAGTCCATTAAACCTGGTTTGGATCAATATTTTAGAGGATAACGCATGTTAGGTCTAGGTTAACCGTGGGAATTTCACTCATCGATCTCATACTTTCGCATTCTTCACATACTTGTTGAACGGATCCTGGGTTTTTTCTGGTTTGGTTCACGTAGTAATGTGGTACCATACTGGAACATTCAATTAAACCTGGTCTTGATAAATATTTTAGAGGATAACGCATGTTAGGTTTGTGTTAGGTCTAGGATTTGCCCTCATCTGGCTCATACTTTCGCATATTTCTCATACTTCACGGCTAGATCCTGGGCTATTTCTGGATTGGATCACATAGTAATGTGGTACCACACTGAAACAGTCAATTAAACCTGGTTTCGATCAATATTTTTGAGGATAACGCATGTTAGGTCTAGGTTAGGCCTAGGATTTTCACTCATCAGACTCATACTTTCGCATTCTTCACATACTTGTTGGACGGATCCTGGGTTTTTTCTGGTTTGGATCACGTAGTAATGTGGTACCACACTGAAACAATCAATTAAACCAGGTCATGATAAATATTTTAGAGGATGACGGATGTTAGGTCTGAGTTAGGTCTAGAATTTGCCCTCGTCAGGCTCATACTTTCGCATATTTCTCATACTTCATGGCTAGATCCTGGGCTATTTCTGGATTGGATCACGTAGTAATGTGGTACCACACTGAAACAGTCAATTAAACCTGGTTTCGTTCAATATTTTAGAGGATAATTCATGTTATGTCTAGGTTAGGTCTGGGATTTGCTCTCATCAGGTTCATTCTTTCGCATACTTCTCATACTTAATGGCTAGATCCTGGGCTTGTTCTGGATTGCATCACGTAGTAATGAAGTACAACACTGAAACAGTCAATTAAACCTGGTTTCCATCAATATTTTAGAGTACAACGCATGTTAGGTCTAGGTAAGGCCTGGGATTTGCCCTCATCAGGGTCATACTTTCGCAGTTTTAACATACATGTTGACCTGATCGAGGGTTCTTAATGCTTTGGATCACGTAGTAAAGTGGTACCACACCGAAACAGTCCATTAAACCTGGTTTGGATCAATATTTTAGAGGATAACGCATGTTAGGTCTAGGTTAGCCCTGGGATTTTCACTCATCAGACTCATACTTTCGCATTCTTCACATACTTGTTGAACGGATCCTGGGTTTTTTCTGGTTTGGTTCACGTAGTAATGTGGTACCACACTGAAACATTCAATTAAACCTGGACTTGATAAATATTTTAGAGGATAACGCATGTTAGGTTTGGGTTAGGTCTAGGATTTGTCCTCATCAGGCTCATACATTCGCATATTTCTCATACTTCATGGCTGGATCCTGGGCTATTACTGAATTGGATCACGTAGTAATGTGGTACCACACTGAAACTGACCATTAAACCTGGTTTCGATCAATATTTTTGAGGATAACGCATGTTAGGTATAGGTTAGGCCGAGGATTTTCACACATCAGACTCATACTTTCGCATTCTTCACATACTTGTTGAACGGATCCTGGGTTTTTTCTGGTATGGTTCACGTAGTAATGTGGTACCACAGTGAAACATTCAATTAAACCTGGTCTTGATAAATATTTTGGAGGATAACGCATGTTAGGTTTGGGTTAGGTCTAGGATTTGTCCTCATCAGGCTCATACATTCGCATATTTCTCATACTTCATGGCTAGATCCTGGGCTGTTTCTGGATTGTATAACGCGTAGTAATGTGGTGCCACGCTGAAACAGTCAATTAAACCTGGTTTCGATCAATATTTTAGAGGATAACGCAAGTTAAGTCTGGGATAGGCCTGGGATTTTCACTCATCGGACTCATACTTTCGCATTCTTCACATACTTGTTGAACGGATCCTGGGTTATTTTCTGGTTTGGATCACATAGTAATGTGGTACCACACTGAAACAGTCAATTAAACCTGGTTTCGATCAATATCTTTGAGGATAACGCATGTTAGGTCTAGGTTAGGCCTGGGATTTTCACTCATCAGACTCATACTTTCGCATTCTTCACATACTTGTTGAGCGGATCAAGGGTTTTTTCATGTTCGGATCACGTAGTAATGTCGGACCACACTGAAACAATCAATTAAACCCGGTCTTGATAAATATTTTAGAGGATAACGCAAGCTAGGTCTGGGTTAGGTCTAGGATTTGCCCTCGTCAGGCTCATACTTTCGCAGTTTTAACATACATGTTGACGTGATCGAGGGTTTTTTCTATTTTTTGATCACGTAGTAAAGTGGTACCACACTGAAACAGTCCATTAAACCTGGTTTGGATCAATATTTTAGAGGATAACGCATGTTAGGTCTAGGTTAACCGTGGGAATTTCACTCATCGATCTCATACTTTCGCATTCTTCACATACTTGTTGAACGGATCCTGGGTTTTTTCTGGTTTGGTTCACGTAGTAATGTGGTACCATACTGGAACATTCAATTAAACCTGGTCTTGATAAATATTTTAGAGGATAACGCATGTTAGGTTTGTGTTAGGTCTAGGATTTGCCCTCATCTGGCTCATACTTTCGCATATTTCTCATACTTCACGGCTAGATCCTGGGCTATTTCTGGATTGGATCACATAGTAATGTGGTACCACACTGAAACAGTCAATTAAACCTGGTTTCGATCAATATTTTTGAGGATAACGCATGTTAGGTCTAGGTTAGGCCTAGGATTTTCACTCATCAGACTCATACTTTCGCATTCTTCACATACTTGTTGGACGGATCCTGGGTTTTTTCTGGTTTGGATCACGTAGTAATGTGGGACCACACTGAAACAATCAATTAAACCAGGTCATGATAAATATTTTAGAGGATGACGGATGTTAGGTCTGAGTTAGGTCTAGGATTTGCCCTCGTCAGGCTCATACTTTCGCATATTTCTCATACTTCATGGCTAGATCCTGGGCTATTTCTGGATTGGATCACGTAGTAATGTGGTACCACACTGAAACAGTCAATTAAACCTGGTTTCGTTCAATATTTTAGAGGATAATTCATGTTATGTCTAGGTTAGGTCTGGGATTTGCTCTCATCAGGTTCATTCTTTCGCATACTTCTCATACTTAATGGCTAGATCCTGGGCTTGTTCTGGATTGCATCACGTAGTAATGAAGTACAACACTGAAACAGTCAATTAAACCTGGTTTCCATCAATATTTTAGAGTACAACGCATGTTAGGTCTAGGTTAGGTCTGGGATTTGCTCTCATCAGGTTCATTCTTTCGCATACTTCTCATACTTAATGGCTAGATCCTGGGCTTTTTCTGGATTGCATCACGTAGTAATGAAGTACAACACTGAAACAGTCAATTAAACTTGGTTTCCATCAATATTTTAGAGGACAACGCATGTTAGGTCTAGGTAAGGCCTGGGATTTGCCCTCATCAGGGTCATACTTTCGCAGTTTTAACATACATGTTGACCTGATCGAGGGTTCTTAATGCTTTGGATCACGTAGTAAAGTGGTACCACACCGAAACAGTCCATTAAACCTGGTTTGGATCAATATTTTAGAGGATAACGCATGTTAGGTCTAGGTTAGCCCTGGGATTTTCACTCATCAGACTCATACTTTCGCATTCTTCACATACTTGTTGAACGGACCCTGGGTTTTTTCTGGTTTGGTTCACGTAGTAATGTGGTACCACACTGAAACATTCAATTAAACCTGGTCTTGATAAATATTTTAGAGGATAACGCATGTTAGGTTTGGGTTAGGTCTAGGATTTGTCCTCATCAGGCTCATACATTCGCATATTTCTCATACTTCATGGCTAGATCCTGGGCTGTTTCTGGATTGTATCACGTAGTAATGTGGTACCACGCTGAAACAGTCAATTAAACCTGTTTTCGATCAATATTTTAGAGGATAACGCAAGTTAAGTCTGGGATAGGTCTGGGATTTGACCTCATCAGACTCATACTTTCGCAGTTCTAACATACATGTTGACCTGATCGAGTGTTTTTTCTGCTTTGGATCACGTAGTAAAGTGGTACCACACTGAAACAGTCCATTAAACCTGGTTTCCATCTATATCTTAGAGGACAACGCAAGTTATGTCTGGGATAGGTCTGGGATTTGCCCTCATCAGGGTCATACTTTCGCAGTTCTAACATACATGTTGACCTGATCGAGTGTTTTTTCTGCTTTGGATCACGTAGTAAAGTGGTACCACACTGAAACAGTCCATTAAACCTGGTATGGATCAATATTTTAGAGGATAACGCATGTTATGTCTAGGTTAGCCCTGGGATTTTCACTCATCAGACTCATACTTTCGCATTCTTCACATACTTGTTGAACGGATCCTTGGTTTTTTCTGGTTTGGTTCACGTAGTAATGTGGTACCACACTGAAACATTCAATTAAACCTGGTCTTGATAAATATTTTAGAGGATAACGCATGTTAGGTTTGGGTTAGGTCTAGGATTTGTCCTCATCAGGCTCATACATTCGCATATTTCTCATACTTCATGGCTAGATCCTGGGCTATTTCTGGATTGGATCACGTAGTAATGTGGTACCACACTGGAACAGTCAATTAAACCTGGTTTCGATCAATATTTTAGAGGACAATGCAAGTTAGGTCTGTGTTAGGTCTGGGATTTGCCACATCGGGGTCATACTTTCGCGTTTTTCACTTACTTGTTGAACTGATCCTGGGTTTTTTCTGGTTTGGGTCACGTAGTAATGTGGTACCACACTGAAACAGTCGATTAAACCCGGTTTCGATCAATATTTTAGAGGATAACGCAAGTTAAGTCTGGGATAGGTATGGGATTTTCACTCATCAGACTCATACTTTCGCATTCTTCACATACTTGTTGAACGGATCCTGGGTTATTTTCTGGTTTGGATCACATAGTAATGTGGTACCACACTGAAACAGTAGATTAAACCAGGTTTCGATCAATATTTTAGAGAATAATTCATGTTAGGTCTAGGTTAGGCCTGGGATTTTCACTCATCAGACTCTTACTTTCGCATTCTTCACATACTTGTTGAACGGATCCTGGGTTTTTTCTGGTTTGGATCACGTAGTAATGTGGGACCACACTGAAACAGTCAATTAAACCTGGTTTCGATCAATATTTTAGAGAATAATTCATGTTAGGTCTAGGTTAGGTCTGGGATTTGCTCTCATCAGGCTCATTCTTTCGCATATTTCTCATACTTGATGGCTAGATCCTGGGTTTTTTCTGCATTGCATCACGTAGTAATGAAGTACAACACTGAAACAGTCAATTAAACCTGGTTTCCATCAATATTTTAGAGGACAACGCATGTTAAGTCTAGGTTAGGCCTGGGATTTGCTCTCATCAGGCTCATTCTTTCGCATATATCTCATACTTGATGGCTAGATCCTGGGCTTTTTCTGGATTGCATCACGTAGTAATGAAGTACAACACTGAAACAGTCAATTAAACCTGGTTTCCATCAATATCTTAGAGGACAACGCAAGTTAGGTCTGGGTTAGGTCTGGGATTTGCCCTCATCAGGCTGATACTTTCGCGTTTTTCACATACTTGTTGAACTGATCCTGGGTTTTTTCTGGTTTGGATCACGTAGCAATGTGGTACCACACTGAAACAGTCAATTAAACCTGGTCTTGATAAATATTATAGAGGATAACGCATGTTAGGTCTGGGATAGGTCTAGGATTTGCCCTCATGAGACTCATACTTTCGCACACTTCACATACTCGTTGAACAGATCCTGGGTTATTTTCTGGTTTGGATCACATAGTTATGTGGTACCACACTGAAACAGTCGATTAAACCAGGTTTCGATCAATATTTTTGAGGATAACGCATGTTAGGTCTAGGTTAGGATCGGGATTTTCACTCAGCAGACTCATACTTTCGCATTCTTCACATACTTGTTGAGCGGATCAAGGGTTTTTTCAGGTTCGGATCACGTAGTAATGTCGGACCACACTGAAACAATCAATTAAACCCGGTCTTGATAAATATTTTAGAGGATAACGCAAGCTAGGTCTGGGTTAGGTCTAGGATTTGCCCTCGTCAGGCTCATACTTTCGCAGTTTTAACATACATGTTGACGTGATCGAGGGTTTTTTCTATTTTTTGATCACGTAGTAAAGTGGTACCACACTGAAACAGTCCATTAAACCTGGTTTGGATCAATATTTTAGAGGATAACGCATGTTAGGTCTAGGTTAACCGTGGGAATTTCACTCATCGATCTCATACTTTCGCATTCTTCACATACTTGTTGAACGGATCCTGGGTTTTTTCTGGTTTGGTTCACGTAGTAATGTGGTACCATACCGGAACATTCAATTACACCTGGTCTTGATAAATATTTTAGAGGATAACGCATGTTAGGTTTGTGTTAGGTCTAGGATTTGCCCTCATCTGGCTCATACTTTCGCATATTTCTCATACTTCACGGCTAGATCCTGGGCTATTTCTGGATTAGATCACATAGTAATGTGGTACCACACTGAAACAGTCAATTAAACCTGGTTTCGATCAATATTTTTGAGGATAACGCATGTTAGGTCTAGGTTAGGCCTAGGATTTTCACTCATCAGGCTCATACATTCGCGTTTTTCACATACTTGTTGAACAGATCCTGGGTTTTTTCCGGTTTGGGTCACGTAGTAGTGTGGTACCACACTGAAACAGTCAATTAAACCTGGTTTGGATCAATATTTTAGAGGATAACGCATGTTAGGTCTAGGTAAGGCCTGGGATTTGCCCTCATCAGGGTCATACTTTCGCAGTTTTAACATACATGTTGACCTGATCGAGGGTTCTTAATGCTTTGGATCACGTAGTAAAGTGGTACCACACCGAAACAGTCCATTAAACCTGGTTTGGATCAATATTTTAGAGGATAACGCATGTTAGGTCTAGGTTAGCCCTGGGATTTTCACTCATCAGACTCATACTTTCGCATTCTTCACATACTTGTTGAACGGACCCTGGGTTTTTTCTGGTTTGGTTCACGTAGTAATGTGGTACCACACTGAAACATTCAATTAAACCTGGTCTTGATAAATATTTTAGAGGATAACGCATGTTAGGTTTGGGTTAGGTCTAGGATTTGTCCTCATCAGGCTCATACATTCGCATATTTCTCATACTTCATGGCTAGATCCTGGGCTGTTTCTGGATTGTATCACGTAGTAATGTGGTACCACGCTGAAACAGTCAATTAAACCTGTTTTCGATCAATATTTTAGAGGATAACGCAAGTTAAGTCTGGGATAGGTCTGGGATTTGACCTCATCAGACTCATACTTTCGCAGTTCTAACATACATGTTGACCTGATCGACTGTTTTTTCTGCTTTGTATCACGTAGTAAAGTGGTACAACACTGAAACAGTCCATTAAACCTGGTTTGGATCAATATTTAAGAGGATAACGCATGTTAGGTCTGGGTTAGGCCTGGGATTTTCACTCATCAGACTCATACTTTCGCATTCTTCACATACTTGTTGAACGGATCCTGGGTTTTTTCTGGTTTGGATCACGTAGTAATGTGGGACCACACTGAAACAGTCAATTAAACCTGGTTTCGATCAATATTTTTGAGAATAATTCATGTTAGGTTTAGGTTAGGTCTGGGATTTGCTCTCATCAGGCTCATTCTTTCGCATATTTCCCATACTTGATGGCTAGATCCTGGGCTTTTTCTGGATTGCATCACGTAGTAATGAAGTACAACACTGAAACAGTCAATTAAACCTGGTTTCCATCTATATCTTAGAGGACGACGCAAGTTAGGTCTGGGATAGGTCTGGGATTTGCCCTCATCAGGGTCATACTTTCGCAGTTCTAACATACATGTTGACCTGATCGAGTGTTTTTTCTGCTTTGGATCACGTAGTAAAGTGGTACCACACTGAAACAGTCCATTAAACCTGGTTTGGATCAATATTTTAGAGGATAACGCATGTTAGGTCTAGGTTAGCCCTGGGATTTTCACTCATCAGACTCATACTTTCGCATTCTTCACATACTTGTTGAACGGATCCTGGGTTTTTTCTGGTTTGGATCACGTAGTAATGTGGGCCCACACTGAAACAATCAATTAAACCTGGTCATGATAAATATTTTAGAGGATAACGCATGTTAGGTCTGAGTTAGGTTTAGGATTTGTCCTCGTCAGGCTCATACTTTCGCATATTTCTCATACTTCACGGCTAGATCCTGGGCTATTTCTGGATTGGATCACATAGTAATGTGGTACCACACTGAAACAGTCAATTAAACCTGGTTTCGATCAATATTTTTGAGGATAACGCATGTTACGTCTAGGTTAGGCCTGGGATTTTCACTCATCAGACTCATACTTTCGCATTCTTCACATACTTGTTGGACGGATCCTGGGTTTTTTCTGGTTTGGATCACGTAGTAATGTGGGCCCACACTGAAACAATCAATTAAACCTGGTCATGATAAATATTTTAGAGGATAACGCATGTTAGGTCTGAGTTAGGTTTAGGATTTGTCCTCGTCAGGCTCATACTTTCGCATATTTCTCATACTTCATGGCTAGATCCTGGGCTATTTCTGGATTGGATCACGTAGTAATGTGGTACCACACTGAAACAGTCAATTAAACCTGGTTTCGATTAATATTTTAGAGGATAACGCAAGTTAGGTCTGGGATAGGTCTAGGATTTGCCCTCATCTGGCTGATACTTTCGCGTTTTTCACATACTTGTTGAACTGATCCTGGGTTTTTTCTGGTTTGGATCACGTAGCAATGTGGTACCACACTGAAACAGTCAATTAAACCTGGTCTTGATAAATATTATAGAGGATAACGCATGTTAGGTCTGGGATAGGTCTAGGATTTGCCCTCGTGAGACTCATACTTTCGCACACTTCACATACTCGTTGAACAGATCCTGGGTTATTTTCTGGTTTGGATCACATAGTAATGTGGTACCACACTGAAACAGTCGATTAAACCAGGTTTCGATCAATATTTTTGAGGATAACGCATGTTAGGTCTAGGTTAGGATCTGGATTTTCACTCAGCAGACTCATACTTTCGCATTCTTCACATACTTGTTGAGCGGATCCTGGGTTTTTTCAGGATTGGATCACGTAGTAATGTCGGACCACACTGAAACAATCAATTAAACCCGGTCTTGATAAATATTTTAGAGGACAACGCATGTTAAGTCTAGGTAAGGCCTGGGATTTGCCCTCATCAGGGTCATACTTTCGCAGTTCTAACATACATGTTGACCTGATCGAGTGTTTTTTCTGCTTTGGATCACGTAGTAAAGTGGTACCACACTGAAACAGTCCATTAAACCTGGTTTGGATCAATATTTTAGAGGATAACGCATGTTAGGTCTAGGTTAGCCCTGGGATTTTCTCTCATCAGACTCATACTTTCGCATTCTTCACATACTTGTTGAACGGATCCTGGGTTTTTTCTGGTATGGTTCACGTAGTAATGTGGTACCACAGTGAAACATTCAATTAAACCTGGTCTTAATAAATATTTTGGAGGATAACGCATGTTAGGTTTGGGTTAGGTCTAGGATTTGTCCTCATCAGGCTCATACATTCGCATATTTCTCATACTTCATGGCTAGATCCTGGGCTGTTTCTGGATTGTATCACGTAGTAATGTGGTGCCTCGCTGAAACAGTCAATTAAACCTGGTTTCGATCAATATTTTAGAGGATAACGCAAGTTAAGTCTGGGATAGGCCTGGGATTTTCACTCATCGGACTCATACTTTCGCATTCTTCACATACTTGTTGAACGGATCCTGGGTTATTTTCTGGTTTGGATCACATAGTAATGTGGTACCACACTGAAACAGTCAATTAAACCTGGTTTCGATCAATATCTTTGAGGATAACGCATGTTAGGTCTAGGTGAGGCCTGGGATTTTCACTCATCAGACTCATACTTTCGCATTCTTCACATACTTGTTGGACGGATCCTGGGTTTTTTCTGGTTTGGATCACGTAGTAATGTGGGCCCACACTGAAACAATCAATTAAACCTGGTCATGATAAATATTATAGAGGATAACGCATGTTAGGTCTGGGATAGATCTAGGATTTGCCCTCATGAGACTCATACTTTCGCACACTTCACATACTCGTTGAACAGATCCTGGGTTATTTTCTGGTTTGGATCTCATAGTTATGTGGTACCACACTGAAACAGTCGATTAAACCAGGTTTCGATCAATATTTTTGAGGATAACGCATGTTAGGTCTAGGTTAGGATCGGGATTTTCACTCAGCAGACTCATACTTTCGCATTCTTCACATACTTGTTGAGCGGATCAAGGGTTTTTTCAGGTTCGGATCACGTAGTAATGTCGGACCACACTGAAACAATCAATTAAACCCGGTCTTGATAAATATTTTAGAGGATAACGCAAGCTAGGTCTGGGTTAGGTCTAGGATTTGCCCTCGTCAGGCTCATACTTTCGCAGTTTTAACATACATGTTGACGTGATCGAGGGTTTTTTCTATTTTTTGATCACGTAGTAAAGTGGTACCACACTGAAACAGTCCATTAAACCTGGTTTGGATCAATATTTTAGAGGATAACGCATGTTAGGTCTAGGTTAACCGTGGGAATTTCACTCATCGATCTCATACTTTCGCATTCTTCACATACTTGTTGAACGGATCCTGGGTTTTTTCTGGTTTGGTTCACGTAGTAATGTGGTACCATACTGGAACATTCAATTAAACCTGGTCTTGATAAATATTTTAGAGGATAACGCATGTTAGGTTTGTGTTAGGTCTAGGATTTGCCCTCATCTGGCTCATACTTTCGCATATTTCTCATACTTCACGGCTAGATCCTGGGCTATTTCTGGATTGGATCACATAGTAATGTGGTACCACACTGAAACAGTCAATTAAACCTGGTTTCGATCAATATTTTTGAGGATAACGCATGTTTGGTCTAGGTTAGGCCTAGGATTTTCACTCATCAGACTCATACTTTCGCATTCTTCACATACTTGTTGGACGGATCCTGGGTTTTTTCTGGTTTGGATCACGTAGTAATGTGGGCCCACACTGAAACAATCAATTAAACCTGGTCATGATAAATATTTTAGAGGATAACGCATGTTAGGTCTGAGTTAGGTTTAGGATTTGTCCTCGTCAGGCTCATACTTTCGCATATTTCTCATACTTCATGGCTAGATCCTGGGCTATTTCTGGATTGGATCACGTAGTAATGTGGTACCACACTGAAACAGTCAATTAAACCTGGTTTCGATTAATATTTTAGAGGATAACGCAAGTTAGGTCTGGGATAGGTCTAGGATTTGCCCTCATCTGGCTGATACTTTCGCGTTTTTCACATACTTGTTGAACTGATCCTGGGTTTTTTCTGGTTTGGATCACGTAGCAATGTGGTACCACACTGAAACAGTCAATTAAACCTGGTCTTGATAAATATTATAGAGGATAACGCATGTTAGGTCTGGGATAGGTCTAGGATTTGCCCTCGTGAGACTCATACTTTCGCACACTTCACATACTCGTTGAACAGATCCTGGGTTATTTTCTGGTTTGGATCACATAGTAATGTGGTACCACACTGAAACAGTCGATTAAACCAGGTTTCGATCAATATTTTTGAGGATAACGCATGTTAGGTCTAGGTTAGGATCTGGATTTTCACTCAGCAGACTCATACTTTCGCACACTTCACATACTCGTTGAACAGATCCTGGGTTATTTTCTGGTTTGGTTCACGTAGTAATGTGGTACCACACTGAAACATTCAATTAAACCTGGTCTTGATAAATATTTTAGAGGATAACGCATGTTAGGTTTGGCTTAGGTCTAGGATTTGTCCTCATCAGGCTCATACATTCGCATATTTCTCATACTTCATGGCTAGATCCTGGGCTATTTCTGGATTGGATCACGTAGTAATGTGGTACCACACTGGAACAGTCAATTAAACCTGGTTTCGATCAATATTTTAGAGGACAATGCAAGTTAGGTCTGTGTTAGGTCTGGGATTTGCCACATCGGGGTCATACTTTCGCGTTTTTCACTTACTTGTTGAACTGATCCTGGGTTTTTTCTGGTTTGGGTCACGTAGTAATGTGGTACCACACTGAAACAGTCGATTAAACCCGGTTTCGATCAATATTTTAGAGGATAACGCAAGTTAAGTCTGGGATAGGTATGGGATTTTCACTCATCAGACTCATACTTTCGCATTCTTCACATACTTGTTGAACGGATCCTGGGTTATTTTCTGGTTTGGATCACATAGTAATGTGGTACCACACTGAAACAGTAGATTAAACCAGGTTTCGATCAATATTTTAGAGAATAATTCATGTTAGGTCTAGGTTAGGCCTGGGATTTTCACTCATCAGACTCTTACTTTCGCATTCTTCACATACTTGTTGAACGGATCCTGGGTTTTTTCTGGTTTGGATCACGTAGTAATGTGGGACCACACTGAAACAGTCAATTAAACCTGGTTTCGATCAATTTTTTAGAGAATAATTCATGTTAGGTCTAGGTTAGGTCTGGGATTTGCTCTCATCAGGCTCATTCTTTCGCATATTTCTCATACTTGATGGCTAGATCCTGGGTTTTTTCTGCATTGCATCACGTAGTAATGAAGTACAACACTGAAACAGTCAATTAAACCTGGTTTCCATCAATATTTTAGAGGACAACGCATGTTAAGTCTAGGTAAGGCCTGGGATTTGCCCTCATCAGGGTCATACTTTCGCAGTTCTAACATACATGTTGACCTGATCGAGTGTTTTTTCTGCTTTGGATCACGTAGTAAAGTGGTACCACACTGAAACAGTCCATTAAACCTGGTTTGGATCAATATTTTAGAGGATAACGCATGTTAGGTCTAGGTTAGCCCTGGGATTTTCTCTCATCAGACTCATACTTTCGCATTCTTCACATACTTGTTGAACGGATCCTGGGTTTTTTCTGGTATGGTTCACGTAGTAATGTGGTACCACAGTGAAACATTCAATTAAACCTGGTCTTGATAAATATTTTGGAGGATAACGCATGTTAGGTTTGGGTTAGGTCTAGGATTTGTCCTCATCAGGCTCATACATTCGCATATTTCTCATACTTCATGGCTAGATCCTGGGCTGTTTCTGGATTGTATCACGTAGTAATGTGGTGCCTCGCTGAAACAGTCAATTAAACCTGGTTTCGATCAATATTTTAGAGGATAACGCAAGTTAAGTCTGGGATAGGCCTGGGATTTTCACTCATCGGACTCTTACTTTCGCATTCTTCACATACTTGTTGAACGGATCCTGGGTTATTTTCTGGTTTGGATCACATAGTAATGTGGTACCACACTGAAACAGTCAATTAAACCTGGTTTCGATCAATATCTTTGAGGATAACGCATGTTAGGTCTAGGTTAGGCCTGGGATTTTCACTCATCAGACTCATACTTTCGCATTCTTCACATACTTGTTGGACGGATCCTGGGTTTTTTCTGGTTTGGATCACGTAGTAATGTGGGCCCACACTGAAACAATCAATTAAACCTGGTCATGATAAATATTATAGAGGATAACGCATGTTAGGTCTGGGATAGATCTAGGATTTGCCCTCATGAGACTCATACTTTCGCACACTTCACATACTCGTTGAACAGATCCTGGGTTATTTTCTGGTTTGGATCTCATAGTTATGTGGTACCACACTGAAACAGTCGATTAAACCAGGTTTCGATCAATATTTTTGAGGATAACGCATGTTAGGTCTAGGTTAGGATCGGGATTTTCACTCAGCAGACTCATACTTTCGCATTCTTCACATACTTGTTGAGCGGATCAAGGGTTTTTTCAGGTTCGGATCACGTAGTAATGACGGACCACACTGAAACAATCAATTAAACCCGGTCTTGATAAATATTTTAGAGGATAACGCAAGCTAGGTCTGGGTTAGGTCTAGGATTTGCCCTCGTCAGGCTCATACTTTCGCAGTTTTAACATACATGTTGACGTGATCGAGGGTTTTTTCTATTTTTTGATCACGTAGTAAAGTGGTACCACACTGAAACAGTCCATTAAACCTGGTTTGGATCAATATTTTAGAGGATAACGCATGTTAGGTCTAGGTTAACCGTGGGAATTTCACTCATCGATCTCATACTTTCGCATTCTTCACATACTTGTTGAACGGATCCTGGGTTTTTTCTGGTTTGGTTCACGTAGTAATGTGGTACCATACTGGAACATTCAATTAAACCTGGTCTTGATAAATATTTTAGAGGATAACGCATGTTAGGTTTGTGTTAGGTCTAGGATTTGCCCTCATCTGGCTCATACTTTCGCATATTTCTCATACTTCACGGCTAGATCCTGGGCTATTTCTGGATTGGATCACATAGTAATGTGGTACCACACTGAAACAGTTAATTAAACCTGGTTTCGTTCAATATTTTAGAGGATAATTCATGTTATGTCTAGGTTAGGTCTGGGATTTGCTCTCATCAGGTTCATTCTTTCGCATACTTCTCATACTTAATGGCTAGATCCTGGGCTTTTTCTGGATTGCATCACGTAGTAATGAAGTACAACACTGAAACAGTCAATTAAACTTGGTTTCCATCAATATTTTAGAGGACAACGCATGATAGGTCTAGGTAAGGCCTGGGATTTGCCCTCATCAGGGTCATACTTTCGCAGTTTTAACATACATGTTGACCTGATCGAGGGTTCTTAATGCTTTGGATCACGTAGTAAAGTGGTACCACACCGAAACAGTCCATTAAACCTGGTTGGGATCAATATTTTAGAGGATAACGCATGTTAGGTCTAGGTTAGCCCTGGGATTTTCACTCATCAGACTCATACTTTCGCATTCTTCACATACTTGTTGAACGGACCCTGGGTTTTTTCTGCTTTGGTTCACGTAGTAATGTGGTACCACACTGAAACATTCAATTAAACCTGGTCTTGATAAATATTTTAGAGGATAACGCATGTTAGGTTTGGGTTAGGTCTAGGATTTGTCCTCATCAGGCTCATACATTCGCATATTTCTCATACTTCATGGCTAGATCCTGGGCTGTTTCTGGATTGTATCACGTAATAATGTGGTACCACGCTGAAACAGTCAATTAAACCTGTTTTCGATCAATATTTTAGAGGATAACGCAAGTTAAGTCAGGGATAGGTCTGGGATTTGACCTCATCAGACTCATACTTTCGCAGTTCTAACATACATGTTGACCTGATCGAGTGTTTTTTCTGCTTTGTATCACGTAGTAAAGTGGTACAACACTGAAACAGTCCATTAAACCTGGTTTGGATCAATATTTAAGAGGATAACGCATGTTAGGTCTGGGTTAGGCCTGGGATTTTCACTCATCAGACTCATACTTTCGCATTCTTCACATACTTGTTGAACGGATCCTGGGTTTTTTCTGGTTTGGATCACGTAGTAATGTGGGACCACACTGAAACAGTCAATTAAACCTGGTTTCGATCAATATTTTTGAGAATAATTCATGTTAGGTTTAGGTTAGGTCTGGGATTTGCTCTCATCAGGCTCATTCTTTCGCATATTTCTCATACTTGATGGCTAGATCCTGGGCTTTTTCTGGATTGCATCACGTAGTAATGAGGTACAACACTGAAACAGTCAATTAAACCTGGTTTCCATCTATATCTTAGAGGACAACGCAAGTTAGGTCTGGGATAGGTCTGGGATTTGCCCTCATCAGGGTCATACTTTCGCAGTTCTAACATACATGTTGACCTGATCGAGTGTTTTTTCGGCTTTGGATCACGTAGTAAAGTGGTACCACACTGAAACAGTCCATTAAACCTGGTTTGGATCAATATTTTAGAGGATAACGCATGTTAGGTCTAGGTTAGCCCTGGGATTTTCACTCATCAGACTCATACTTTCGCATTCTTCACATACTTGTTGAACGGATCCTGGGTTTTTTCTGGTTTGGATCACGTAGTAATGTGGGCCCACACTGAAACAGTCAATTAAACCTGGTCATGATAAATAATTTAGAGGATAACGCATGTTAGGTCTGAGTTAGGTTTAGGATTTGTCCTCGTCAGGCTCATACTTTCGCATATTTCTCATACTTCACGGCTAGATCCTGGGCTATTTCTGGATTGGATCACATAGTAATGTGGTACCACACTGAAACAGTCAATTAAACCTGGTTTCGATCAATATTTTAGAGGATAACGCATGTTAGGTCTAGGTTAGCCCTGGGATTTTCACTCATCAGACTCATACTTTCGCATTCTTCACATACTTGTTGAACGGATCCTGGGTTTTTTCTGGTTTGGATCACGTAGTAATGTGGGCCCACACTGAAACAGTCAATTAAACCTGGTCATGATAAATATTTTAGAGGATAACGCATGTTAGGTCTGAGTTAGGTTTAGGATTTGTCCTCGTCAGGCTCATACTTTCGCATATTTCTCATACTTCATGGCTAGATCCTGGGCTATTTCTGGATTGGATCACGTAGTAATGTGGTACCACACTGAAACAGTCAATTAAACCTGGTTTCGATTAATATTTTAGAGGATAACGCAAGTTAGGTCTGGGATAGGTCTAGGATTTGCCCTCATCTGGCTGATACTTTCGCGTTTTTCACATACTTGTTGAACTGATCCTGGGTTTTTTCTGGTTTGGATCACGTAGCAATGTGGTACCACACTGAAACAGTCAATTAAACCTGGTCTTGATAAATATTATAGAGGATAACGCATGTTAGGTCTGGGATAGGTCTAGGATTTGCCCTCATGAGACTCATACTTTCGCACACTTCACATACTCGTTGAACAGATCCTGGGTTATTTTCTGGTTTGGATCACATAGTAAGGTGGTACCACACTGAAACAGTCGATTAAACCAGGTTTCGATCAATATTTTTGAGGATAACGCATGTTAGGTCTAGGTTAGGATCTGGATTTTCACTCAGCAGACTCATACTTTCGCATTCTTCACATACTTGTTGAGCGGATCCTGGGTGTTTTCAGGATTGGATCACGTAGTAATGTCGGACCACACTGAAACAATCAATTAAACCCGGTCTTGATAAATATTTTAGAGGATAACGCAAGCTAGGTCTGGGTTAGGTCTAGGATTTGCCCTCGTCAGGCTCATACTTTCGCAGTTTTAACATACATGTTGACGTGATCGAGGGTTTTTTCTGTTTTTTGATCACGTAGTAAAGTGGTACCACACTGAAACAGTCCATTAAACCTGGTTTGGATCAATATTTTAGAGGATAACGCATGTTAGGTCTAGGTTAACCCTGGGAATTTCACTCATCGATCTCATACTTTCGCATTCTTCACATACTTGTTGAACGGATCCTGGGTTTTTTCTGGTTTGGTTCACGTAGTAATGTGGTACCACACTGGAACATTCAATTGAACCTGGTCTTGATAAATATTTTAGAGGATAACGCATGTTAGGTTTGTGTTAGGTCTAGGATTTGCCCTCATCTGGCTCATACTTTCGCATATTTCTCATACTTCACGGCTAGATCCTGGGCTATTTCTGGATTGGATCACATAGTAATGTGGTACCACACTGAAACAGTCAATTAAACCTGGTTTCGATCAATATTTTTGAGGATAACGCATGTTAGGTCTAGGTTAGGCCTAGGATTTTCACTCATCAGGCTCATACTTTCGCGTTTTTCACATACTTGTTGAACAGATCCTGGGTTTTTCCGGTTTGGGTCACGTAGTAGTGTGGTACCACACTGAAACAGTCAATTAAACCTGGTTTCGATCATTATTTTTGAGGATAAAGCATGTTAGGTCTAGGTTAGGCCTAGGATTTTCACTCATCAGACTCATACTTTCGCATTCTTCACATACTTGTTGGACGGATCCTGGGTTTTTTCTGGTTTGGATCACGTAGTAATGTGGGACCACACTGAAACAATCAATTAAACCAGGTCATGATAAATATTTTAGAGGATGACGCATGTTAGGTCTGAGTTAGGTCTAGGATTTGCCCTCGTCAGGCTCATACTTTCGCATATTTCTCATACTTCATGGCTAGATCCTGGGCTATTTCTGGATTGGATCACGTAGTAATGTGGTACCACACTGAAACAGTCAATTAAACCTGGTTTCGTTCAATATTTTAGAGGATAATTCATGTTATGTCTAGGTTAGGTCTGGGATTTGCTCTCATCAGGTTCATTCTTTCGCATACTTCTCATACTTAATGGCTAGATCCTGGGCTTTTTCTGGATTGCATCACGTAGTAATGAAGTACAACACTGAAACAGTCAATTAAACCTGGTTTCCATCAATATTTTAGAGGACAACGCATGTTAGGTCTAGGTAAGGCCTGGGATTTGCCCTCATCAGGGTCATACTTTCGCAGTTTTAACATACAAGTTGACCTGATCGAGGGTTCTTAATGCTTTGGATCACGTAGTAAAGTGGTACCACACCGAAACAGTCCACTAAACCTGGTTTGGATCAATATTTTAGAGGATAACGCATGTTAGGTCTAGGTTAGCCCTGGGATTTTCACTCATCAGACTCATACTTTCGCATTCTTCACATACTTGTTGAACGGATCCTGGGTTTTTTCTGGTTTGGTTCACGTAGTAATGTGGTACCACACTGAAACATTCAATTAAACCTGGTCTTGATAAATATTTTAGAGGATAACGCATGTTAGATTTGGGTTAGGGCTAGAATTTGTCCTCATCAGGCTCATACATTCGCATATTTCTCATACTTCATGGCTAGATCCTGGGCTGTTTCTGGATTGTATCACGTAGTAATGTGGTACCACGCTGAAACAGTCAATTAAACCTGTTTTCGATCAATATTTTAGAGGATAACGCAAGTTAAGTCTGGGATAGGTCTGGGATTTGACCTCATCAGACTCATACTTTCGCACACTTACAATACTCGTTGAGCAGATCCTGGGTTATTTTCTGGATTGGATCACACAGTAATGTGGTACCACACTAAAACAGTAGATTAAACCAGGTTTCGATCAATATTTTAGAGAATAATTCATGTTAGGTCTAGGTTAGGCCTGGGATTTTCACTCATCAGACTCATACTTTCGCATTCTTCACATACTTGTTGAACGGATCCTGGGTTTTTTCTGGTTTGGATCACGTAGTAATGTGGGACCACACTGAAACAGTCAATTAAACCTGGTTTCGATCAATATTTTTGAGAATAATTCATGTTAGGTTTAGGTTAGGTCTGGGATTTGCTCTCATCAGGCTCATTCTTTCGCATATTTCCCATACTTGATGGCTAGATCCTGGGCTTTTTCTGGATTGCATCACGTAGTAATGAAGTACAACACTGAAACAGTCAATCAAACCTGGTTTCCATCTATATCTTAGAGGACAACGCAAGTTAGGTCTGGGATAGGTCTGGGATTTGCCCCCATCAGGGTCATACTTTCGCAGTTCTAACATACATGTTGACCTGATCGAGTGTTTTTTCTGCTTTGGATCACGTAGTAAAGTGGTACCACACTGAAACAGTCCATTAAACCTGGTTTGGATCAATATTTTAGAGGATAACGCATGTTAGGTCTAGGTTAGCCCTGGGATTTTCACTCATCAGACTCATACTTTCGCATTCTTCACATACTTGTTGAACGGATCCTGGGTTTTTTCTGGTTTGGTTCACGTAGTAATGTGGTACCATACTGGAACATTCAATTAAACCTGGTCTTGATAAATATTTTAGAGGATAACGCATGTTAGGTTTGTGTTAGGTCTAGGATTTGCCCTCATCTGGCTCATACTTTCGCATATTTCTCATACTTCACGGCTAGATCCTGGGCTATTTCTGGATTGGATCACATAGTAATGTGGTACCACACTGAAACAGTCAATTAAACCTGGTTTCGATCAATATTTTTGAGGATAACGCATGTTTGGTCTAGGTTAGGCCTAGGATTTTCACTCATCAGGCTCATACTTTCGCGTTTTTCACATACTTGTTGAACAGATCCTGGGTTTTTTCCGGTTTGGATCACGTAGTAGTGTGGTACCACACTGAAACAGTCAATTAAACCTGGTTTCGATCAATATTTTTGAGGATAACGCATGTTAGGTCTAGGTTAGGCCTAGGATTTTCACTCATCAGAATCATACTTTCGCATTCTTCACATACTTGTTGGACGGATCCTGGGTTTTTTCTGGTTTGGATCACGTAGTAATGTGGGACCACACTGAAACAATCAATTAAACCAGGTCATGATAAATATTTTTGAGGATGACGCATGTTAGGTCTGAGTTAGGTCTAGGATTTGCCCTCGTCAGGCTCATACTTTCGCATATTTCTCATACTTCATGGCTAGATCCTGGGCTATTTCTGGATTGGATCACGTAGTAATGTGGTACCACACTGAAACAGTTAATTAAACCTGGTTTCGTTCAATATTTTAGAGGATAATTCATGTTATGTCTAGGTTAGGTCTGGGATTTGCTCTCATCAGGTTCATTCTTTCGCATACTTCTCATACTTAATGGCTAGATCCTGGGCTTTTTCTGGATTGCATCACGTAGTAATGAAGTACAACACTGAAACAGTCAATTAAACTTGGTTTCCATCAATATTTTAGAGGACAACGCATGATAGGTCTAGGTAAGGCCTGGGATTTGCCCTCATCAGGGTCATACTTTCGCAGTTTTAACATACATGTTGACCTGATCGAGGGTTCTTAATGCTTTGGATCACGTAGTAAAGTGGTACCACACCGAAACAGTCCATTAAACCTGGTTGGGATCAATATTTTAGAGGATAACGCATGTTAGGTCTAGGTTAGCCCTGGGATTTTCACTCATCAGACTCATACTTTCGCATTCTTCACATACTTGTTGAACGGACCCTGGGTTTTTTCTGCTTTGGTTCACGTAGTAATGTGGTACCACACTGAAACATTCAATTAAACCTGGTCTTGATAAATATTTTAGAGGATAACGCATGTTAGGTTTGGGTTAGGTCTAGGATTTGTCCTCATCAGGCTCATACATTCGCATATTTCTCATACTTCATGGCTAGATCCTGGGCTGTTTCTGGATTGTATCACGTAATAATGTGGTACCACGCTGAAACAGTCAATTAAACCTGTTTTCGATCAATATTTTAGAGGATAACGCAAGTTAAGTCAGGGATAGGTCTGGGATTTGACCTCATCAGACTCATACTTTCGCAGTTCTAACATACATGTTGACCTGATCGAGTGTTTTTTCTGCTTTGTATCACGTAGTAAAGTGGTACAACACTGAAACAGTCCATTAAACCTGGTTTGGATCAATATTTAAGAGGATAACGCATGTTAGGTCTGGGTTAGGCCTGGGATTTTCACTCATCAGACTCATACTTTCGCATTCTTCACATACTTGTTGAACGGATCCTGGGTTTTTTCTGGTTTGGATCACGTAGTAATGTGGGACCACACTGAAACAGTCAATTAAACCTGGTTTCGATCAATATTTTTGAGAATAATTCATGTTAGGTTTAGGTTAGGTCTGGGATTTGCTCTCATCAGGCTCATTCTTTCGCATATTTCTCATACTTGATGGCTAGATCCTGGGCTTTTTCTGGATTGCATCACGTAGTAATGAGGTACAACACTGAAACAGTCAATTAAACCTGGTTTCCATCTATATCTTAGAGGACAACGCAAGTTAGGTCTGGGATAGGTCTGGGATTTGCCCTCATCAGGGTCATACTTTCGCAGTTCTAACATACATGTTGACCTGATCGAGTGTTTTTTCGGCTTTGGATCACGTAGTAAAGTGGTACCACACTGAAACAGTCCATTAAACCTGGTTTGGATCAATATTTTAGAGGATAACGCATGTTAGGTCTAGGTTAGCCCTGGGATTTTCACTCATCAGACTCATACTTTCGCATTCTTCACATACTTGTTGAACGGATCCTGGGTTTTTTCTGGTTTGGATCACGTAGTAATGTGGGCCCACACTGAAACAGTCAATTAAACCTGGTCATGATAAATATTTTAGAGGATAACGCATGTTAGGTCTGAGTTAGGTTTAGGATTTGTCCTCGTCAGGCTCATACTTTCGCATATTTCTCATACTTCACGGCTAGATCCTGGGCTATTTCTGGATTGGATCACATAGTAATGTGGTACCACACTGAAACAGTCAATTAAACCTGGTTTCGATCAATATTTTAGAGGATAACGCATGTTAGATCTAGGTTAGCCCTGGGATTTTCACTCATCAGACTCATACTTTCGCATTCTTCACATACTTGTTGAACGGATCCTGGGTTTTTTCTGGTTTGGATCACGTAGTAATGTGGGCCCACACTGAAACAGTCAATTAAACCTGGTCATGATAAATATTTTAGAGGATAACGCATGTTAGGTCTGAGTTAGGTTTAGGATTTGTCCTCGTCAGGCTCATACTTTCGCATATTTCTCATACTTCATGGCTAGATCCTGGGCTATTTCTGGATTGGATCACGTAGTAATGTGGTACCACACTGAAACAGTCAATTAAACCTGGTTTCGATTAATATTTTAGAGGATAACGCAAGTTAGGTCTGGGATAGGTCTAGGATTTGCCCTCATCTGGCTGATACTTTCGCGTTTTTCACATACTTGTTGAACTGATCCTGGGTTTTTTCTGGTTTGGATCACGTAGCAATGTGGTACCACACTGAAACAGTCAATTAAACCTGGTCTTGATAAATATTATAGAGGATAACGCATGTTAGGTCTGGGATAGGTCTAGGATTTGCCCTCATGAGACTCATACTTTCGCACACTTCACATACTCGTTGAACAGATCCTGGGTTATTTTCTGGTTTGGATCACATAGTAATGTGGTACCACACTGAAACAGTCGATTAAACCAGGTTTCGATCAATATTTTTGAGGATAACGCATGTTAGGTCTAGGTTAGGATCTGGATTTTCACTCAGCAGACTCATACTTTCGCATTCTTCACATACTTGTTGAGCGGATCCTGGGTTTTTTCAGGATTGGATCACGTAGTAATGTCGGACCACACTGAAACAATCAATTAAACCCGGTCTTGATAAATATTTTAGAGGATAACGCAAGCTAGGTCTGGGTTAGGTCTAGGATTTGCCCTCGTCAGGCTCATACTTTCGCAGTTTTAACATACATGTTGACGTGATCGAGGGTTTTTTCTGTTTTTTGATCACGTAGTAAAGTGGTACCACACTGAAACAGTCCATTAAACCTGGTTTGGATCAATATTTTAGAGGATAACGCATGTTAGGTCTAGGTTAACCCTGGGAATTTCACTCATCGATCTCATACTTTCGCATTCTTCACATACTTGTTGAACGGATCCTGGGTTTTTTCTGGTTTGGTTCACGTAGTAATGTGGTACCACACTGGAACATTCAATTGAACCTGGTCTTGATAAATATTTTAGAGGATAACGCATGTTAGGTTTGTGTTAGGTCTAGGATTTGCCCTCATCTGGCTCATACTTTCGCATATTTCTCATACTTCACGGCTAGATCCTGGGCTATTTCTGGATTGGTTCACATAGTAATGTGGTACCACACTGAAACAGTCAATTAAACCTGGTTTCGATCAATATTTTTGAGGATAACGCATGTTAGGTCTAGGTTAGGCCTAGGATTTTCACTCATCAGGCTCATACTTTCGCGTTTTTCACATACTTGTTGAACAGATCCTGGGTTTTTCCGGTTTGGGTCACGTAGTAGTGTGGTACCACACTGAAACAGTCAATTAAACCTGGTTTCGATCATTATTTTTGAGGATAACGCATGTTAGGTCTAGGTTAGGCCTAGGATTTTCACTCATCAGACTCATACTTTCGCATTCTTCACATACTTGTTGGACGGATCCTGGGTTTTTTCTGGTTTGGATCACGTAGTAATGTGGGACCACACTGAAACAATCAATTAAACCAGGTCATGATAAATATTTTAGAGGATGACGCATGTTAGGTCTGAGTTAGGTCTAGGATTTGCCCTCGTCAGGCTCATACTTTCGCATATTTCTCATACTTCATGGCTAGATCCTGGGCTATTTCTGGATTGGATCACGTAGTAATGTGGTACCACACTGAAACAGTCAATTAAACCTGGTTTCGTTCAATATTTTAGAGGATAATTCATGTTATGTCTAGGTTAGGTCTGGGATTTGCTCTCATCAGGTTCATTCTTTCGCATACTTCTCATACTTAATGGCTAGATCCTGGGCTTTTTCTGGATTGCATCACGTAGTAATGAAGTACAACACTGAAACAGTCAATTAAACCTGGTTTCCATCAATATTTTAGAGGACAACGCATGTTAGGTCTAGGTAAGGCCTGGGATTTGCCCTCATCAGGGTCATACTTTCGCAGTTTTAACATACAAGTTGACCTGATCGAGGGTTCTTAATGCTTTGGATCACGTAGTAAAGTGGTACCACACCGAAACAGTCCATTAAACCTGGTTTGGATCAATATTTTAGAGGATAACGCATGTTAGGTCTAGGTTAGCCCTGGGATTTTCACTCATCAGACTCATACTTTCGCATTCTTCACATACTTGTTGAACGGATCCTGGGTTTTTTCTGGTTTGGTTCACGTAGTAATGTGGTACCACACTGAAACATTCAATTAAACCTGGTCTTGATAAATATTTTAGAGGATAACGCATGTTAGATTTGGGTTAGGGCTAGAATTTGTCCTCATCAGGCTCATACATTCGCATATTTCTCATACTTCATGGCTAGATCCTGGGCTGTTTCTGGATTGTATCACGTAGTAATGTGGTACCACGCTGAAACAGTCAATTAAACCTGTTTTCGATCAATATTTTAGAGGATAACGCAAGTTAAGTCTGGGATAGGTCTGGGATTTGACCTCATCAGACTCATACTTTCGCACACTTACAATACTCGTTGAGCAGATCCTGGGTTATTTTCTGGATTGGATCACACAGTAATGTGGTACCACACTAAAACAGTAGATTAAACCAGGTTTCGATCAATATTTTAGAGAATAATTAATGTTAGGTCTAGGTTAGGCCTGGGATTTTCACTCATCAGACTCATACTTTCGCATTCTTCACATACTTGTTGAACGGATCCTGGGTTTTTTCTGGTTTGGATCACGTAGTAATGTGGGACCACACTGAAACAGTCAATTAAACCTGGTTTCGATCAATATTTTTGAGAATAATTCATGTTAGGTTTAGGTTAGGTCTGGGATTTGCTCTCATCAGGCTCATTCTTTCGCATATTTCCCATACTTGATGGCTAGATCCTGGGCTTTTTCTGGATTGCATCACGTAGTAATGAAGTACAACACTGAAACAGTCAATCAAACCTGGTTTCCATCTATATCTTAGAGGACAACGCAAGTTAGGTCTGGGATAGGTCTGGGATTTGCCCCCATCAGGGTCATACTTTCGCAGTTCTAACATACATGTTGACCTGATCGAGTGTTTTTTCTGCTTTGGATCACGTAGTAAAGTGGTACCACACTGAAACAGTCCATTAAACCTGGTTTGGATCAATATTTTAGAGGATAACGCATGTTAGGTCTAGGTTAGCCCTGGGATTTTCACTCATCAGACTCATACTTTCGCATTCTTCACATACTTGTTGAACGGATCCTGGGTTTTTTCTGGTTTGGATCACGTAGTAATGTGGGCCCACACTGAAACAATCAATTAAACCTGGTCATGATAAATATTTTAGAGGTTAACGCATGTTAGGTCTGAGTTAGGTTTAGGATTTGCCCTCGTCAGGCTCATACTTTCGCATATTTCTCATACTTCACGGCTAGATCCTGGGCTATTTCTGGATTGGATCACATAGTAATGTGGTACCACACTGAAACAGTCGATTAAACCTGGTTTCGATCAATATTTTTGAGGATAACGCATGTTAGGTCTAGGTTAGGCCTGGGATTTTCACTCATCAGACTCATACTTTCGCATTCTTCACATACTTGTTGAACGGATCCTGGGTTTTTTCTGGTTTGGATCACGTAGTAATGTGGGACCACACTGAAATAGTCAATTAAACCTGGTTTCGATCAATATTTTAGAGAATAATTCATGTTAGGTTTAGGTTAGGTCTAGGATTTGCCCTCGTCAGGCTCATACTTTCGCATATTTCTGATACTTCATGGCTAGATCCTGGGCTGTTTCTGGATTGTATCACGTAGTAATGTGGTACCACGCTGAAACAGTCAATTAAACCTGTTTTCGATCAATATTTTAGAGGATAACGCAAGTTAAGTCTGGGATAGGTCTGGGATTTGACCTCATCAGACTCATACTTTCGCACACTTACAATACTCGTTGAGCAGATCCTGGGTTATTTTCTGGTTTGGATCACATAGAAATGTGGTACAACACTGAAACAGTCGATTAAACCAGGTTTCGATCAATATTTTAGAGAATAATTCATGTTAGGTCTAGGTTAGGCCTGGGATTTTCACTCATCAGACTCATACTTTCGCATTCTTCAGATACTTGTTGAACGGATCCTGGGTTTTTTCTGGTTTGGATCACGTAGTAATGTGGGACCACACTGAAATAGACAATTAAACCTGGTTTCGATCAATATTTTAGAGAATAATTCATGTTAGGTTTAGGTTAGGTCTAGGATTTGCCCTCGTCAGGCTCATACTTTCGCATATTTCTGATACTTCATGGCTAGATCCTGGGCTCTTTCTGGATTGTATCACGTAGTAATGTGGTACCACGCTGAAACAGTCAATTAAACCTGGTTTCGATCAATATTTTAGAGGATAACGCAAGTTAGGTCTGGGTTAGGTCTGGGATTCGCCCTCATCAGGCTCATACTTTCGCGTTTTTCACATACTTGTTGAACGGATCCTGGGTTTTTTCTGGTTTGGATCACGTAGTAATGTGGGACCACAATGAAACAATCAATTAAACCTGGTCATGATAAATATTTTAGAGGATTACGCATGTTAGGTTTGGGTTAGGTCTAGGATTTGTCCCCATCAGGCTCATACATTCGCATATTTCTCATACTTCATGGCTAGATCCTGGGCTGTTTCTGGATTGTATCACGTAGTAATGTGGTACCACGCTGAAACAGTCAATTAAACCTGGTTTCGATCAATATTTTAGAGGATAACGAATGTTAGGTCTGGGTTAGGTCTAGGATTTGCCCTCGTCAGGCTCATACTTTCGCGTTTTTCACATACTTGTTGAACTGATCCTGGGTTTTTTCTGGTTTGGATCACGTAGCAATGTGGTACCACACTGAAACAGTCAATTAAACCTGGTCTTTATAAATATTTTAGAGGATAACGCATGTTAGGTCTGGGATAGGTCTAGGATTTGCCCTCATCAGACTCATACTTTCGCACACTTCACATACTCGTTGAACAGATCCTGGGTTATTTTCTGGTTTGGATCACATAGTAATGTGGTACCACACTGAAACAGTCGATTAAACCAGGTTTCGGTCAATATTTTTGAGGATAACGCTTGTTAGGTCTAGGTTAGGCCGGGGATTTTCACTCATCAGACTCATACTTTCGCATTCTTCACATACTTGTTGAACGGATCCTGGGTTTTTTCTGGTTTGGTTCACGTAGTAATGTGGTACCACACTGAAACATTCAATTAAACCTGGTCTTGATAAATATTTTGGAGGATAACGCATGTTAGGTTTGGGTTAGGTCTAGGATTTGTCCTCATCAGGCTCATACATTCGCATATTCCTCATACTTCATGGCTAGATCCTGGGCTGTTTCTGGATTGTATCACGTAGTAATGTGGTACCACGCTGAAACAGTCAATTAAACCTGGATTCGATCAATATTTCAGAGGATAACGCAAGTTACGTCTGGCATAGGTCAGGGATTCGCCCTCATCAGGCTCATACTTTCGCGTTTTTCACATACTTGTTGAACGGATCCTGGGATTTTTCTGGTTTGGATCACGTAGTAATGTGGGACCACACTGAAACAATCAATTAAACCTGGTCATGATAAATATTTTAGAGGATAACGCATGTTAGGTCTGGGTTAGGTCTAGGATTTGCCCACGTCAGGCTCATACTTTCGCATATTTCTCATACTTCCTGGCTAGATCCTGGGCTATTTCTGGATTGTATCACGTAGTAAAGTGGTACCACAACTAAAACAGTCAATTAAACCTGGTTTCGATCATTATTTTAGAGGATAACGCAAGTTAGGTCTGGGATAGGTCTGGGATTAGCCCTCATCAGACTCATACTTTCGCATTCTTCACATACTTGTTGAACGGATCCTGGGATTTTTCTGGTTTGGATCACGTAGTAATGTGGGACCACACTGAAACAATCAATTAAACCTGGTCATGATAAATATTTTAGAGGATAACGCATGTTAGGTCTGGGTTAGGTCTAGGATTTGCCCTCGTCAGGCTCATACTTTCGCATATTTCTCATACTTCATGGCTAGATCCTGGGCTATTTCTGGATTGGATCACGTAGTAATGTGGTACCACACTGAAACAGTCAATTAAACCTGGTTTTGATCAATATTTTAGAGAATAATTCATGTTATGTCTAGGTTAGGTCTGGGATTTTCTCTTATCAGGCTCATTCTTTCGCATATTTCTCATACTTCATGGCTAGATCCTGACCTTTTTCTGGATCGCATCGCGTAGTAATGAAGTACAACACTGAAACAGTCAATTAAACCTAGTTTCCATCAATGTTTTAGAGGACAACGCATGTTAGGTCTAGGTAAGGCCTGGGATTTGCCCTCATCAGGGTCATACTTTCGCAGTTTTAACATACATGTTGACCTGATCGAGGGTTCTTAATGCTTTGGATCACGTAGTAAAGTGGTACCACACTGAAACATTCCATTAAACCTGGTTTGGATCAATATTTTAGAGGATAACGCATGTTGGGTCTAGGTTAGCCCTGGGATTTTCACTCATCAGACTCATACTTTCGCATTCTTCACATACTTGTTGAACGGATCCTGGGTTTTTTCTGGTTTGGATCACGTAGTAATGTGGGACCACACCGAAACAATCAATTAAACCTGGTTTCAATCAATATTTTAGAGGATAACGCAAGTTAGGTCTGGGATTCGCAGCCGCCACTAAACGCGGCCCCGGGACGGATAACGGCGGGATGGAGTGGCCCGGCCCGCCGCTATGAGGCAGTGTGTCTACTGGGGGGACCGATTGTCCCTCCGGGGGATGGGCGCGAAAGCGCGGGCACGGGGAGGATACCGGAAGAATGCTTCGAGCGATTCCCGGTATCCTCCCAAAGCGTGCCGAAGGGTCACCGTGGGGTTTTTAGTGGGTAGGTCCCGCGCCTGTCGTTGTACGGGCGCGGGGAATCCCACACACCCCTCCCACCTCTCCCCAAGGAAGTGGGAGGGAGTCTTTCGAAGATTTTCCCCACGACAAAAAAAAAAAAAAAAAAAAAAAAAAAAAGTTAGGTCTGGGATAGGTCTGGGATTAGCCCTCATCAGGGTCATACTTTCGCAGTTTTATCATACATGTTGACGTGAACGCGGGTTTTTTCTGCTTTGGATCACGTAGTAAAGTGGTACCACA
This sequence comes from Colletes latitarsis, assembly GCF_051014445.1. Taxonomy (NCBI): domain Eukaryota; kingdom Metazoa; phylum Arthropoda; class Insecta; order Hymenoptera; family Colletidae; genus Colletes; species Colletes latitarsis. Next base: position 2,033,613 of record NC_135142.1, read on the forward strand.
CTGAAACAGTCCACTAAACCTGGTTTGGATCAATATTTTAGAGGATAACGCATGTTAGGTCTGTTTTAGGCCGGGGACTTTCACTCATCTGACTCATACTTTCGCATTCTTCACATACTTGTTGAACGGATCCTGGGTTTTTTCTGGTTTGGATCACGTAGTAATGTGGGACCACACCGAAACAATCAATTAAACCTGGTTTCAATCAATATTTTAGAGGATAACGCAAGTTAGGTCTGGGATTCGCAGCCGCCACTAAACGCGGCCCCGGGACGGATAACGGCGGGATGGAGTGGCCCCGTCCCGCCGCTATGAGGCAGTGTGTCTACTGGGGGGACCGATTGTCCCTCCGGGGGATGGGCGCGAAAGCGCGGGCACGGGGAGGATACCGGAAGAATGCTTCGAGCGATTCCCGGTATCCTCCCAAAGCGTGCCGAAAGGTCACCGTGGGGTTTTTAGTGGGTAGGTCCCGCGCCTGTCGTTGTACGGGCGCGGGGAATCCCACACACCCCTCCCACCTCTCCCCAAGGAAGTGGGAGGGAGTCTTTCGAAGATTTTCCCCACCACAAAAAAAAAAAAAAAAAAAAAAAAAAAAAGTTAGGTCTGGGATAGGTCTGGGATTAGCCCTCATCAGGGTCATACTTTCGCAGTTTTATCATACATGTTGACGTGATCGAGGGTTTTTTCTGCTTTGGATCACGTAGTAAAGTGGTACCACACTGAAACAGTCCACTAAACCTGGTTTGGATCAATATTTTAGAGGATAACGCATGTTAGGTCTGTTTTAGGCCGGGGACTTTCACTCATCTGACTCATACTTTCGCATTCTTCACATACTTGTTGAACGGATCCTGGGTTTTTTCTGGTTTGGATCACGAAGTAATGTGGGACCACACTGAAACAATCAATTAAACCTGGTCATGATAAATATTTTAGAGGATAACGCATGTTAGGTCTGGGATTTGCCCTCATCAGACTCATACTTTCGCACACTTCACATACACGTTGAACAGATCCTGGGTTATCTTCTGGTTTGGATCACATAGTAATGTGGTACCACACTGAAACAGTCGATTAAATCAGGTTTCGATCAATATTTTTGAGGATAACGCATGTTAGGTCTAGGTTAGGCCTGGGATGTGCCCTGATCAGGGTCATACTTTCGCAGTTTTATCATACATGTTGACGTGATCGGGGGTTTTTTCTGCTTTGGATCACGTAGTAAAGTGGTACCACACTGAAACAGTCCACTAAACCTGGTTTGGATCAATATTTTAGAGGATAACGCAAGTTAGGTCAGGGATAGTTCTAGCATTTGCCCTCATCAGACTCATACTTTCGCATTCTTCACATACTTGTTGAACGGATCCTGGGTTTTTTCTGGTTTGGATCACGTAGTAATGTGGGACCACACTGAAACAATCAATTAAACCTGGTCATGATAAATATTTTAGAGGATAACGCATGTTAGGTCTGGGTTAGGTCTAGGATTTGCCCTCGTCAGGCTCATACTTTCGCATATTTCTCATACTTCATGGCTAGATCCTGGGCTATTTCTGGATTGGATCACGTAGTAATGTGGTACCACACTGAAACATTCAATTAAACCAGGTCTTGATAAATATTTTAGAGGAAAACGCATGTTAGGTCTGGGTAAGGACTAGGATTTGCCCTCGTCAGGCTCATACTTTCGCATATTTCTCAGACTTCATGGCTAGATCCTGGGCTATTTCTGGATTAGATCACGTAGTAATGTGGTACCACACTGAAACATTCAATTAAAGCAGGTCTTGATAAATATTTTAGAGGAAAACTCATGTTAGGTCTGGGTCAGGTCTAGAATTTGCCCTCATCAGGCTCATACTTTCGCATATTTCTCATACTTCATGGCTAGATCCTGGGCTATTTCTGGATTGTATCACGTAGTAACGTGGTACCACGCTGAAACAGTCAATTAAACCTGGTCTTGATAAATATTTTAGAGGATAACGCATGTTAGGTCTGGGATAGGTCCAGGATTTGCCCTCATCAGACTCATACTTTCGCACACTTCACATACTCGTTGAACAGACCCTGGGTTATTTTCTGGTTTGGATCACATAGTAATGTGGTACCACACAGAAACAGTCGATTAAACCAGGTTTTGATCAATATTTTAGAGCATAACGCAAGTTAGGTCTGGGATAGGTCTGGGATTTGCCCTCATCAGGCTCATACTTTCGCGTTTTTCACATACTTGTTGAACTGATCCTGGGTTTTTTCTGGTTTGGATCACGTAGCAATGTGGTACCACACTGAAACAGTCAATTAAACCTGGTCTTGATAAATATTTTAGAGGATAACGCATGTTAGGTCTGGGATAGGTCTAGGATTTGCCCTCATCAGACTCATACTTTCGCACACTTCACATACTCGTTGAACAGATCCTGGGTTATTTTCTGGTTTGGATCACATAGTAATGTGGTACCACACTGAAACAGTCGATTAAACCAGGTTTCGGTCAATATTTTTGAGGATAACGCATGTTAGGTCTAGGTTAGGCCGGGGATTTTCACTCATCAGACTCATACTTTCGCATTCTTCACATACTTGTTGAACGGATCCTGGGTTTTTTCTGGTTTGGATCACGTAGTAAAGTGGTACCACAACTAAAACAGTCAATTAAACCTGGTTTCGATCATTATTTTAGAGGATAACGCAAGTTAGGTCTGGGATAGGTCTGGGATTAGCCCTCATCAGACTCATACTTTCGCATTCTTCACATACTTGTTGAACGGATCCTGGGATTTTTCTGGTTTGGATCACGTAGTAATGTGGGACCACACTGAAACAATCAATTAAACCTGGTCATGATAAATATTTTAGAGGATAACGCATGTTAGGTCTGGGTTAGGTCTAGGATTTGCCCTCGTCAGGCTCATACTTTCGCATATTTCTCATACTTCATGGCTAGATCCTGGGCTATTTCTGGATTGGATCACGTAGTAATGTGGTACCACACTGAAACAGTCAATTAAACCTGGTTTTGATCAATATTTTAGAGAATAATTCATGTTATGTCTAGGTTAGGTCTGGGATTTTCTCTTATCAGGCTCATTCTTTCGCATATTTCTCATACTTGATGGCTAGATCCTGGCCTTTTTCTGGATCGCATCGCGTAGTAATGAAGTACAACACTGAAACAGTCAATTAAACCTAGTTTCCATCAATATTTTAGAGGACAACGCATGTTAGGTCTAGGTAAGGCCTGGGATTTGCCCTCATCAGGGTCATACTTTCGCAGTTTTAACATACATGTTGACCTGATCGAGGGTTCTTAATGCTTTGGATCACGTAGTAAAGTGGTACCACACTGAAACATTCCATTAAACCTGGTTTGGATCAATATTTTAGAGGATAACGCATGTTGGGTCTAGGTTAGCCCTGGGATCTTCACTCATCAGACTCATACTTTCGCATTCTTCACATACTTGTTCAACGGATCCTGGGTTTTTTCTGGTTTGGTTCACGTAGTAATGTGGTACCACACTGAAACATTCAATTAAACCTGGTCTTGATAAATATTTTGGAGGATAACGCATGTTAGGTTTGGGTTAGGTCTAGGATTTGTCCTCATCAGGCTCATACATTCGCATATTTCTCATACTTCATGGCTGGATCCTGGGCTGTTTCTGGATTGTATCACGTAGTAATGTGGTACCACGCTGAAACAGTCAATTAAACCTGGATTCGATCAATATTTCAGAGGATAACGCAAGTTAGGTCTGGGATAGGTCAGGGATTCGCCCTCATCAGGCTCATACTTTCGCGTTTTTCACATACTTGTTGAACTGATCCTGGGTTTTTTCTGGTTTGGATCACGTAGTAATGTGGTACCACACAGAAACAGTCGATTAAACCCGGCTTCGATCAATATTTTAGAGGATAACGCAAGTTAAGTCTGGGATAGGTCTGGGATTTGACCTCATAAGACTCATACTTTCGCACACTTCCCATACTCGTTGAACAGATCCTGGGTTATTTTCTGGTTTGGATCACATAGTAATGTGGTACCACACTGAAACAGTAGATTAAACCAGGTTTCGATCAATATTTTAGAGAATAATTCATGTTAGATCTAGGTTAGGCCTGGGATTTTCACTCATCAGACTCATACTTTCGCATTCTTCACGTACTTGTTGAACGGATCCTGGGTTTTTTCTGGTTTGGATCACGTAGTAATGTGGTACCACACTGAAACAGTCAATTAAACCTGGTTTCGATCAATATTTTAGAGAATAATTCATGTTAGGTCTAGGTTAGGTCTGGGATTTGCTCTCATCAGGCTCATTCTTTCGCATATCTCTCATACTTGATGGCTAGATCCTGGGCTTTTTCTGGAATGCATCACGTAGTAATGAAGTACAACACTGAAACAGTCAATTAAACCTGGTTTCCATCAATATCTTAGAGGACAACGCAAGTTAGGTCTGGGATTGGTCTGGGATTTGCCCTCATCAGGGTCATACTTTCGCAGTTCTAACATACATGTTGACCTGATCGGGTGTTTTTTCTGCTTTGGATCACGTAGTAAAGTGGTACCACACTGAAACAGTCCATTAAACCTGGTTTGGATCAATATTTTAGAGGATAACGCATGTTAGGTCTAGGTTAGGTCCGGGATTTTCACTCATCAGACTCATACTTTCGCATTCTTCACATACTTGTTGAACGGATCCTGGGTTTTTTCTGGTTTCGATCACGTAGTAATCTGGGACCACACCGAAGCAATCAATTAAACCTGGTCTTGATAAATATTTTAGAGGATAACGCATGTCAGGTCTGGGATAGGTCTGGGATTTGACCTCATCAGGGTCATACTTTCGCAGTTTTAACATGCATGTTGACCTGATCGAGGGTTTTTTCTGCTTTGGATCACGTAGTAAAGTGGTACCACAACTAAAACAGACAATTAAACCAGGTTTCGGTCATTATTTTAGAGGATAACGCAAGTTAGGTCTGGGATAGGTCTGGGATTAGCCCTCATCAGACTCATACTTTCGCATTCTTCACATACTTGTTGAACGGATCCTGGGTTTTTTCTGGTTTGGATCACGTAGTAATGTGGGACCACACTGAAACAGTCGATTAAGCCTGGTTTAGATCAATATTTTAGAGGATAACGCAAGTTTGGTCTGGGATAGGTGTGGGATTTGCCCTCATCAGGCTCATACTTTCGCGTTTTTCACATACTTGTTGAACAGATCCTGGGTTTTTTCTGGTTTGAGTCACGTAGTAATGTGACACCACACTGAAGCAGTCGATTAAACCAGGTTTCGGTCAATATTTTTGAGGATAACGCATGTTAGTTCTAGGTTAGGCCTGGGATTTTCACGCATCAGACTCATTCTTTCGCATTCTTCACATACTTGTTGAACGGATCCTGGGTTTTTTCTGGATTGCATCAGGTAGTAATGAAGTACAACATTGAAACAGTCAATTAAACCTGGTTTCCATCAATATCTTAGAGGACAACGCATGTTAGGTCTGGGTTAGGCCTGGGATTTACCCTCATCAGGGTCATACTTTCGCAGTTTTAACATGCATGTTGACCTGATCGAGGGTTTTTTCTGCTTTGGATCACGTAGTAAAGTGGTACCACAACAAAAACAGTCAATTAAACCTGGTTTCGATGATTACTTTACAGGATAACGCAAGTTAGGTCTGGGATAGGTCTGGGATTAGCCCTCATCAGACTCATACTTTCGCATTCTTCACATACTTGTAGAACGGATCCTGGTTTTTTTCTGGTTTGGATCACGTAGTAATGTGGGACCACACTGAAACAATCAATTAAACCTGGTCATGATAAATATTTTAGAGGATAACGCATGTTAGGTCTGGGTTAGGTCTAGGATTTGCCCTCGTCAGGCTCATACTTTCGCATATTTCTCATACTTCATGGCTAGATCCTGGGCTATTTCTGGATTGGATCAGGTAGTAATGTGGTACCACACTGAAACAGTCAATTAAACCTGGTTTTGATCAATATTTTAGAGGATAACGCATGTCAGGTCTGGGTTAGGTCTGGGATTTGCTCTCATCAGGCTCATTCTTTCGCATATTTCTCATACTTGATGGCTAGATCCTGGGCTTTTTCTGGACTGCATCACGTAGTAATGAAGTACAACACTGAAACAGTCAATTAAACCTAGTTTCCATCAATATTTTAGATGACAACGCATGTTAGGTCTAGGTAAGGCCTGGGATTTGCCCTCACCAGGGTCATACTTTCGCAGTTTTAACATACATGTTGACCTGATCGAGGGTTCTTAATGCTTTGGATCACGTAGTAAAGTGGTACCACACTGAAACAGTCAATTAAACCTGGTTTCGATCAATATTTTAGAGGACAATGCAAGTTAGGTCTGTGTTAGTTCTGGGATTTGCCACATCAGGGTCATACTTTCGCATTTTTCACATACTTGTTGAACAGATCCTGGGTTTTTTCTGGTTTGGATCGCGCAGTAATGTGGTACCACACAGAAACAGCCCACTGAACCTGGTTTCGATCAATATTTTAGAGGATAACGAAAGTTATGTCTAGGTTAGGCATGGGATTTGCCCTCATCAGACTCATGCTTTCGCATTTTTCACATACTTGTTGAACAGATCCTGGGTTTTTTCTGGTATGGATCACGTAGTAATGTGGTACCACACTGAAACATTCAGTTAAACCTGGTCTTGATAAATATTTTTGAGGATAACCCATGTTAGGTCTGGGTTAGGTCTAGGATTTGCCCTCATCAGGCTCATACTTTCGCATATTTCTTATACTTCATGGATAGATCCTGAGCTATTTTCTGCTTTGGATCTCATAGTAATGTGGTACCACACTAAAACAGTCAATTAAACCTGGTTTCGATCAATATTTTTGAGGATAACGCATGTTAGGTCTAGGTTAGGCCTGGGATTTTCACTCATCAGATTCATTCTTTCGCATTCTTCACATACTTGTTGAACGGATCTTGGGTTTTTTCTGGTGTGGATCACGTAGTAATGTGGTGCCACACTGAAACAGTCAATTAAACCTGGTTTCGATCAATATTTTAGAGGATAACGCAAGTTAGGTCTGGGATAGGTCTGGGATTTTCACTCATCAGACTCATACTTTCGCATTCTTCACATACTTGTTGAACAGATCCTGGGTTTTTTCTGGTTTGGATCACGTTGTAATGTGGGACCACACTGAAACAGTCGATTAAACCTGGTTTCGATTAATATTTTTGAGGATAACGCATGTTAGGTCTGGGATAGGTCTGGGATTTGCCCTCATCAGGCTCATACTTTCGCAGTTTTAACATGCATGTTGAACAGATCCTGGGTTTTTTTCTGGTTTGGATCACGTAGTAATGTGGTACCACACTGAAACAGTCAATTAAACCTGGTGTCGATCAATATTTTAGAGAATAATTCATGTTAGGTCTGGGTTAGCCCTGAGATTTTCGCTCATCAGACTCATACTTTCGCATTCTTCAGATACTTGTTGAACGGATCCTGGGTTTTTTCTGGTATGGTTCACGTAGTAATGTGGTACCACACTGAAACAATCAATTAAACCAGGTCTTGATAAATATTTTAGATGATAACGCATGTTAGGTCTGGGTTAGGTCTAGGATTTGCCCTCATCAGGCACATACTTTCGCATATTTCTCATACTTCATGGCTAGATCCTGGGCTATTTCTGGATTGGATCACGTAGCAATGTGGTACCACACTGGAACAGTCAATTAAACCTGGTTTCGATCAATATTTTAGAGGACAATGCAAGTTAGGTCTGGGTTAGGCCAGGGATTTGCCCTCATCAGACTCATGCTTTCGCATTTTTCACATACTTGTTGAACAGATCCTGTGTTTTTTCTGGTATGGATCACGTAGTAATGTGGTACCACACTGAAACATTCAGTTAAACCTGGTCTTGATAAATATTTTAGATGATAACGCATGTTAGGTCTAGGTTAGGCCTGGGATTTGCCCTCATCAGGGTCATACTTTCGCAGTTCTAACATACATGTTGACCTGATCGAGGGTTTTTTCTGCTTTGTATCACGTAGTAAAGTGGTCCCACAGTGAAACAGTCCACTAAACCTGGTTTGGATCAATATTTTAGAGGATAATGCATGTTAGGTCTAGGTTAGCCCTGAGATTTTCGCTCATCAGACTCATACTTTCGCATTCTTCAGATACTTGTTGAACGGATCCTGGGTTTTTTCTGGTATGGTTCACGTAGTAGTGTGGTACCACACTGAAACAATCAATTAAACCAGGTCTGGATAAATATTTTAGATGATAACGCATGTTAGGTCTGGGTTAGGTCTAGGATTTGCCCTCATCAGGCTCATACTTTCGCATATTTCTCATACTTCAGGGCTAGATCCTGGGCTATTTCTGGATTGGATCACGTAGTAATGTGGTACCACACTGGAACAGTCAATTAAACCTGGTTTCGATCAATATTTTAGAGGACAATGCAAGTTAGGTCTGGGATAGGTCTGGGATTTGCCCTCATCAGGCTCATACTTTCGCATTTTTCACATACTTGTTGAACAGATCCAGGGTTTTTTCTTGTTTGGATCGCGCAGTAATGTGGTACCACACTGAAACAGTCAATTAAACCTGGTTTCCATCAATATTTTAGAGCATAACGAAAGTTATGTCTAGGTTAGGCCAGGGATTTGCCCTCATCAGACTCATGCTTTCGCATTTTTCACATACTTGTTGAGCAGATCCTGTGTTTTTTCTGGTATGGATCACGTAGTAATGTGGTACCACACTGAAACATTCAGTTAAACCTGGTCTTGATAAATAGTTTTGAGGATAACGCATGTTAGGTCTGGGTTAGGTCTAGGATTTGCCCTCATCAGGCTCATACTTTCGCATATTTCTTATACTTCATGGATAGATCCTGGGCTATTTCTGGATTGGATCACATAGTAATGTGGTACCACACTGAAACAGTCGATTAAACCAGGTTTCCATCAATATTTTTGAGGATAACGCATGTTAGGTCTAGGTTAGGCCTGGGATTTTCACTCATCAGACTCATTCTTTCGCATTCTTCACATACTTGTTGAACGAATCCTGGGGTTTTACTGGATTGGATCACGTAGTAATGTGGTACCACACTGAAACAGTCAATTAAACCTGGTTTCGATCAATATTTTAGAGAATAATTCATGTTAGGTCTAGGTTAGGTCTGGGATTTGCTCTCATCAGGCTCATTCTTTCGCATATTTCTCATACTTGATGGCTAGATCCTGGGTTTTTTCTGGATTGCATCACGTAGTAATGAAGTACAACACTGAAACAGTCAATTAAACCTGGTTTCGATCAATATTTTAGAGAATAATTCATGTAAGGTCTAGGTTAGGCCTGGGATTTGCCCTCATCAGGGTCATACTTTCGCAGTTTTAACATACATGTTGACCTGAACGAGGGTTTTTTCTGGTTTGGATCACGTAGTAATGTGGGACCACACTGAAACAATCAATTAAACCTGGTCTTGATAAATATTTTAGAGGATAACGCATGTTAGGTCTGGGTTAGGTCTAGGATTTGCTCTCGTCAGGCTCATACTTTCGCATATTTCTCATACCTCATGGCTAGATCCTGGGCTATTTCTGGATTGGATCACGTAGTAATGTGGTACCACACTGAAACTGTCAATTAAACCTGGTTTCGATCAATATTTTAGAGGATAACGCAAGTTAGGTCTGGGATAGGTCTGTGATTTGCCCTCATCAGGCTCATACTTTCGCGTATTTTACATACTTGTTGAACAGAACCTGGGTTTTTTTCTGGTTTGGATCACGTAGTAGTGTGGTACCACACTGAAACTGTCCATTAAACCTGGTTTCGATCAATATTTTTGAGGATAACGTATGTTAGGTCTAGGTTAGGCCGAGGATTTTCACTCATCAGACTCATACTTTCGCATTCTTCACATACTTGTTGAACGGATCCTGGGGTTTTACTGGATTGGATCACGTAGTAATGTGGTACCACACTGAAACAGTCAATTAAACCTGGTTTCGATCAATATTTTAGAGAATAATTCATGTTAGGTCTAGGTTAGGTCTGGGATTTGCTCTCATCAGGCTCATTCTTTCGCACATTTCTCATACTTGATGGCTAGATCCTGGGCTTTTTCTGGATTGCATCACGTAGTAATGAAGTACAACACTGAAACAGTCAATTAAACCTGGTTTCGATCAATATTTTAGAGAATAATTCATGTAAGGTCTGGGTTAGGCCTGGGATTTGCCCTCATCAGGGTCATACTTTCGCAGTTCTAACGTACATGTTGACCTGATCGAGGGTTTTTTCTGCTTTGTATCACGTAGTAAAGTGGTACCACACTGAAACAGTCCACTAAACCTGGTTTGGATCAATATTTTAGAGGATAATGCATGTTAGGTCTAGGTTAGCCCTGAGATTTTCGCTCATCAGACTCATACTTTCGCATTCCTCAGATACTTGTTGAACGGAACCTGGGTTTTTTCTGGTATGGTTCACGTAGTAATGTGGTACCACACTGAAACAATCAATTAAACCAGGTCTTGATATTTTAGATGATAACGCATGTTAGGTCTGGGTTAGGTCTAGGATTTGCCCTCATCAGGCTCATACAATCGCATATTTCTCATACTTCATGGCTAGATCCTGGGCTATTTCTGGATTGGATCACGTAGTAATGTGGTACCACACTGGAACAGTCAATTAAACCTGGTTTCGATCAATATTTTAGAGGTCAATGCAAGTTAGGTCTGGGTTAGGTCTGGGATTTGCCCACATCCGGGTCATACTTTCGCATTTTTCACATACTTGTTGAACAGATCCTGGGTGTTTTCTGGTTTGGATCGCGCAGTAATGTGGTACCACAGAGAAACAGCCCTCTAAACCTGGTTTCGATCAATATTTTAGAGGATAACGAAAGTTATGTCTAGGCTAGGCCTGGGATTTGCCCTCATCAGACTCATGCTATCGCATTTTTCACATACTTGTTGAACGGATCCTGGGTTTTTTCCGGTTTGGTACACGTTGTAATGTGGTACTACACTGAAACATTCAATTAAACCTGGTCTTGATAAATATTTTAGAGGATAACGCATGTTAGGTCTGGGTTAGGTCTAGGATTTCCCCTCATCAGGCTCATACTTTCGCGTTCTTCACATACTTGTTGAACAGATCCTGGGTTTTTTCTGGTTTGGATCACGTAGTAAAGTGGTACCACACTGAAACAGTCAATTAAACCTGGTTCCGATCAATATTTTAGAGGATAACGCAAGTTAGGTCCGGGATAGGTCTGAGATTTGCCATCATCAGACTCATACTTTCGCAGACTTCACATACTCGTTGAACAGATCCTGGGTTTTTTTCTGGTTTGGATCACGTAGTAATGTGGTACCACGCTGAAACAGTCGATTAAACCTGGTTTCGATCAATATTATTGAGGATAACGCATGTTAGGTCTAGGTTAGGCCTGGGATTTTCACTCATCAGACTCATTCTTTCGCACACTTCACATACTCCTTGAACAGATACTGGGTTATTTTCTGGTTTGGATCACGTAGTAACGTGGTACCACACCGAAACAGTCAATTAAACCTGGTTTTGATCAATATTTTAGAGAACAATTCATGTTAGGTCTAGGTTAGGTCTGGGATTTGCTCTCATCAGGCTCATTCTTTCGCATATTTCTCATACTTGATGGCTAGATCCGGGGCTTTTTCTGGATTGCATCATGTAGTAATGAAGTACGACACTGAAACAGTCAATTAAACCTGGTTTCCATCAATATTTTAGAGGACAACGCATGTTAGGTATAGGTTAGGCCTGGGATTTGCCCTCATCAGGGTCATACTTTCGCAGTTTTAACATACATGTTGACCTGATCGAGGGTTTTTTCTGCTTTCGATCACGTAGTAAAGTGGTACCACACGGAAACAGTCCATTAAACCTGGTATCGGTCAATATTTTAGAGGATAACGCATGTTACGTCTAGGTTAGGCCTGGGATTTTCACTCATCAGACTCATACTTTCGCATTCTTCAAATACTTGTTGAACGGATCTTGGCTTTTTTCTGGTTTGGATCACGTAGTAATGTGGTACCACACTGAAACAGTCGATTAGACCGGGTTTCGATCAATATTTTAGAGGATAACGCAAGTTAGGTCTGGGATAGGTCAGGGTTCGCCCTCTCCAGGCTCATACTATCGCGTTTTTCACATACTTGTGGAACTGATCCTGGGTTTTTTCTGGTTTGGATCACGTAGTAATGTGATACCACACTGAAACAGTCGATTTAACCTGGTTTCGATCAATATTTTAGAGGATAACGCATGTAAGGTCAAGGTTAGGCCTGGGATTTTCACTCATCAGACTCATACTTTCGCATTCTCACATACTTGTTGAACGGATCCTGGGTTTTTTCTGGTTTGGATCACGTAGTAATGTGGGACCACACTGAAACAGTCAATTAAACCTGGTTTCGATCAATATATTAGAGAATAATTCATGTTAGGTCTAGGTTAGGTCTGGGATTTGCTCTCATCAGGCTCATTCTTTCGCATATTTCTCATACTTCATGGCTAGATCCTGGGCTTTTCTGGATTGCATCACGTAGTAATGAAGTACAACACTGAAACAGTCAATTAAACCTGGTTTCCATCAATATCTTGGAGGACAACGCAAGTTAGGTCTGGGATAGGTCTGGGGTTTGCCCACATCAGGCTCATACTTTCGCGTTTTTCACATTCTTGTTGAACAGATCCTGGGTTTTTTCTGGTTTGTATCACGTAGTAGTGTGGTACCACATTGAAACAGTCCATTAAACCTGGTTTGGATCAATATTTTAGAGGATAACGCATGTTAGGCCTAGGTTAGGTCTGGGATCTTCACTCATCAGACTCATACTTTCGCATTCCTCACATACTTGTTGAACGGATCCTGGGTTTTTTCTGGTTTGGATAACGTAGTAATGTGGGACCACACTGAAACAATCAATTAAACCTGGTCTTGATAAATATTTTAGAGGATAACGCATGTTAGGTCTGGGATAGGTCTGGGATTTGCCCTCATCAGACTCATACTTTCGCACACTTCACATACTTGTTGAACAGATCCTGGGTTATTTTCTGGTTTGGATCACATAGTAATGTGGTACGACACTGAAACAGCCCACTAAACCTGGTTTCGATCAATATTTTAGAGGATAACGAAAGTTATGTCTAGGTTTGGCCTGGGATTTGCCCTCATCAGACTCATGCTTTCGCATTTTTCACATACTTGTTGAACAGATCCTGGGTTTTTTCTGGTATGGATCACGTAGTAATGTGGTACCACACTGAAACAGTCAATTAAACCTGGCCTTGATAAATATTTTAGAGGATAACGCATGTTAGGTTTGGGTTAGGTCTAGGATTTGACCTCATCAGACTCATACTTTCGCGTTTTTCACATACTTGTTGAACAGATCCTGGGTTTTTTCTGGTTTGGATCACGTAGTAATGAAGTACAACACTGAAACACTCAATTAAACCTGGTTTCGACCAATATTATTGAGGACAACGCATGTTAGGTCTGGGATAGGTCTGGGATTTGCCCTCATCAGACTCATACTTTCGCACACTTCACATACTTGTTGAACGGATCCTGGGTTTTTTCTGGTGTGGATCACGTAGTAATGAGGTACCACACTGAAACAATCAATTAAACCTGATCTCGATAAATATTTTAGAGGATAACGCATGTTAGGTCTGGGTTAGGTCTAGGATTTGCCCTCATCAGGCGCATACTTTCGCATATTTCTCATACTTCATGGCTGGATCCCGGGCTATTTCTGGATTGGAGCACGTAGTAATGTGGTACCACACTGAAACAGTCCATTAAACCTGGTTTGGATCAATATTTTTGAAGATAACGCATGTTAGGTCTAGGTTAGGCCGGGGATTTTCACTCATCGGACTCATACTTTCGCATTCTTCACATACTTGTTGAACGGATCTTGGGTTTTTTCTGGTGTGGATCACGTAGTAATGCGGTACCACACTGAAATAATCAATTAAACCTGATCTCGATAAATATTTTAGAGGATAACGCATGTTAGGTCTGGGTTAGGTCTAGGATTTGCTCTCATCAGGCTCATTCTTTCGCATATTTCTCATACTTGATGGCTAGATCCCGGGCTTTTTTTGGATTGCATCACGTAGTAATGAAGTTCAACACTGAAACAGTCAATTAAACCTGGTTTCCATCAATATCTTAGAGGACAGCGCGAGTTAGGTCTGGGGTAGGTCTGGGATTTGCCCACATCAGGCTCATACTTTCGCGTTTTTCACATACTTGTTGAACAGATCCTGGGTTTTTTCTGGTTTGTATCACGTAGTAGTGTGGTACCACACTGAAACAGTCCATTAAACCTGGTTTGGATCAATATTTTAGAGGATAACGCATGATAGGCCTAGGTTAGGTCTGGGATTTTCACTCATCAGACTCATACTTTCGCATTCTTCACATACTTGTTGAACGGATCCTGGGTTTTTTCTGGTTTGGATAACGTAGTAATGTGGGACCACACTGAAACAATCAATTAAACCTGGTCTTGATAAATATTTTAGAGGATAACGCATGTTAGGTCTGGGATAGGTCTGGGATTTGCCCTCATCAGACTCATACTTCCGCATATTTCTTATACTTCATGGATAGATCCTGGGCTATTTCTGGATTGGATCACGTAGTATTGTGGTACCACACTGAAACAGTCAATTAAACCTGGTTTCGATCATTATTTTAGAGGATAACGCAAGTTAGGTCCGGGATAGGTCTGAGATTTGCCCTCATCAGGCTCATACTTTCGCGTTTTTCACACACTTGTTGAACAGATCCTGGGTTTTTTTCTGGTTTGGATCAGGTAGTAGTGCGGTACCACACTGATACAGTCCATTAAACCTGGTGTCGATCAATATTTTAGAGGATAACGCATGTTAGGTCTGGGTTAGGTCTAGGATTTGCCCTCATCAGGCTCATACTTTCGCGTTTTTCACATACTTGTTGAACAGATCCTGGGTTTTTTCTGGTTTGGATCACGTAGTAAAGTGGTACCACACTGAAACAGTCAATTAAACCTGGTTCCGATCAATATTTTAGAGGATAACGCAAGTTAGGTCCGGGATAGGTCTGAGATTTGCCATCATCAGACTCATACTTTCGCAGACTTCACATACTCGTTGAACAGATCCTGGGTTTTTTTCTGGTTTGGATCACGTAGTAATGTGGTACCACGCTGAAACAGTCGATTAAACCTGGTTTCGATCAATATTATTGAGGATAACGCATGTTAGGTCTAGGTTAGGCCTGGGATTTTCACTCATCAGACTCATTCTTTCGCACACTTCACATACTCCTTGAACAGATACTGGGTTATTTTCTGGTTTGGATCACGTAGTAACGTGGTACCACACCGAAACAGTCAATTAAACCTGGTTTTGATCAATATTTTAGAGAACAATTCATGTTAGGTCTAGGTTAGGTCTGGGATTTGCTCTCATCAGGCTCATTCTTTCGCATATTTCTCATACTTCATGGCTAGATCCTGGGCTTTTCTGGATTGCATCACGTAGTAATGAAGTACAACACTGAAACAGTCAATTAAACCTGGTTTCCATCAATATCTTAGTGGACAACGCAAGTTAGGTCTGGGATAGGTCTGGGGTTTGCCCACATCAGGCTCATACTTTCGCGTTTTTCACATTCTTGTTGAACAGATCCTGGGTTTTTTCTGGTTTGTCTCACGTAGTAGTGTGGTACCACATTGAAACAGTCCATTAAACCTGGTTTGGATCAATATTTTAGAGGATAACGCATGTTAGGCCTAGGTTAGGTCTGGGATCTTCACTCATCAGACTCATACTTTCGCATTCCTCACATACTTGTTGAACGGATCCTGGGTTTTTTCTGGTTTGGATAACGTAGTAATGTGGGACCACACTGAAACAATCAATTAAACCTGGTCTTGATAAATATTTTAGAGGATAACGCATGTTAGGTCTGGGATAGGTCTGGGGTTTGCCCTCATCAGACTCATGCTTTCGCATTTTTCACATACTTGTTGAACAGATCCTGGGTTTTTTCTGGTATGGATCACGTAGTAATGTGGTACCACAGTGAAACATTCAGTTAAACCTGGTCTTGATAAATATATTTGAGGATAACGCATGTTAGGTCTGGGCTAGGTCTAGGATTTGCCCTCATCAGGCTCATACTTTCGCATATTTCTTATACTTCATGGATAGATCCTGGGCTATTTTCTCGTTTGGATCACATAGTAATGTGGTACCACACTGAAACAGTCGATTAAACCAGGTTTCGATCAATATTTTAGAGGATAACGCATGTTAGGTCTAGGTTAGGCCTGGGATTTTCACTCATCAGACTCATACTTTCGCATTCTTCACATACTTGTTGAACGGATCCTGGGTTTTTTCTGGTTTGGATCACGTAGTAATGTGGGACCACACTGAAACAGATAATTAAACCTAGTCTTGATAAATATTTTACAGGATAACGCATGTTAGGTCTGGGATAGGTCTGGGATTTGCCCTCATCAGGCTCATACTTTCGCGTTTTTCACATACTTGTTGAACAGATCCTGGGTTTTCTCTGGTTTGGGTCACGTAGTAGTGTGGTACCACACTGAAACAGTCGATTAAACGTGGTTTCGATCAATATTTTTGAGGATAACGCATGTTAGGTCTAGGTTAGGCCGGGGATTTTCACTCATCAGACTCATACTTTCGCATTCTTCACATACTTGTTGAACGGATCCTGGGTTTTTGCTGGTTTGGATCACGTAGTAATGTGGTACCAAACTGAAACATTCAATTAAACCTGGTCTTGATAAATATTTTAGAGGATAACGCATGTTAGGTCTGGGTTAGGTCTAGGATTTGCCCTCCGCAGGCTCATACTTTCGCATATTTCTCATACTTCATGCTTGGATCCTGGGCTATTTCTGGATTGGATCACGTAGTAATGTGGTACCACACTGAAACAGTCAATTAAACCTGGTTTTGATGAATATTTTAGAGAATAATTCATGTTAGGTCTAGGTTAGGCCTGGGATTTGCTCTCATCAGGCTCATTCTTTCGCATATTTCTCATACTAGATGGCTAGATCCTGGGCTTTTTCTGGATTGCATCACGTAGTAATGAAGTACAACACTGAAACACTCAATTAAACCTGGTTTCGATCAATATTATTGAGGATAACGCATGTTAGGTCCAGGTTAGGCCTGGGATTTTCACTCATCAGACTCATACTTTCGCATTCTTCACATACTTGTTGAACGGATCCTGGGTTTTTTCTGGTGTGGATCACGTAGTAATGAGGTACCACACTGAAACAATCAATTAAACCTGATCTCGATAAATATTTTAGAGGATAACGCATGTTAGGTCTGGGTTAGGTCTAGGATTTGCCCTCATCAGGCGCATACTTTCGCATATTTCTCATACTTCATGGCTGGATCCTGGGCTATTTCTGGATTGGAGCACGTAGTAATGTGGTACCACACTGAAGCAGTCAATTAAACCTGGTTTCCATCAATATTTTAGAGAATAATTCATGTTAGGTCTAGGTTAGGTCAGGGATTTGCTCTCATCAGGCTCATTCTTTCGCATATTTCTCATACTTGATGGCTAGATCCTGGGCTTTTTTTGGATTGCATCACGTAGTAATGAAGTTCAACACTGAAACTGTCAATTAAACCTGGTTTCCATCAATATTTTAGAGGACAACGCATGTCAGGTCTAGGTTAGGTCTGGGATTTGCTCTCATCAGGGCCATACTGTCGCAGTTTTAACTTACTTGTTGAACGGATCCTGGGTTTTTTCTGGTTTGGTTCACGTAGTAATGTGGTACCACACTGAAACAGTCAATTAAACCTGGCCTTGATAAATATTTTAGAGGATAACGCATGTTAGGTTTGGGTTAGGTCTAGGATTTGACCTCATCAGACTCATACTTTCGCGTTCTTCACATACTTGTTGAACAGATCCTGGGTTTTTTCTGGTTTGGATCACGTAGTAATGAAGTACAACACTGAAACACTCAATTAAACCTGGTTTCGACCAATATTATTGAGGACAACGCATGTTAGGTCCAGGTTAGGCCTGGGATTTTCACTCACCAGACTCATACTTTCGCATTCTTCACATACTTGTTGAACGGATCCTGGGTTTTTTCTGGTTTGGATCACGTAGTAATGTGGGACCACACTGAAACAAATAATTAAACCTGATCTTGATAAATATTTTAGAGGATAATGCATGTTAGGTTTGGGTTAACTCTAGGATTTGCCCTCATCAGGCTCATACTTTCGCATATTTCTCATACATCATGGCTAGATCCTGGGTTTTTTCTGGTTTGGATCACGTAGTAGTGTGGTACCACACTGAAACAGTCCATTAAACCTGGTTTGGATCAATATTTTAGAGAATAATTCGTGTTAGGTCTAGGTTAGGTCTGGGATTTTCACTCATCGGACTCATACTTTCGCATTCTTCACATACTTGTTGAACGGATCTTGGGTTTTTTCTGGTGTGGATCACGTAGTAATGCGGTACCACACTGAAATAATCAATTAAACCTGATCTCGATAAATATTTTAGAGGATAACGCATGTTAGGTCTGGGTTAGGTCTAGGATTTGCTCTCATCAGGCTCATTCTTTCGCATATTTCTATATATACTTGATGGCTAGATCCTGGGCTTTTTTTGGATTGCATCACGTAGTAATGATGTACAACACTGAAGCAGTCAATTAAACCTGGTTTCCATCAATATTTTAGAGAATAATTCATGTTAGGTCTAGGTTAGGTCAGGGATTTGCTCTCATCAGGCTCATTCTTTCGCATATTTCTCATACTTGATGGCTAGATCCTGGGCTTTTTTTGGATTGCATCACGTAGTAATGAAGTTCAACACTGAAACTGTCAATTAAACCTGGTTTCCATCAATATTTTAGAGGACAACGCCTGTCAGGTCTAGGTTAGGTCTGGGATTTGCTCTCATCAGGGCCATACTGTCGCAGTTTTAACTTACTTGTTGAACGGATCCTGGGTTTTTACTGGTTTGGATCACGTAGTAATGTGGTACCACACTGAAACAGTCCATTAAACCTGGTTTGGATCAATATTTTATTGGATAACGCATGATAGGCCTAGGTTAGGTCTGGGATTTTCACTCATCAGACTCATACTTTCGCATTCTTCACATACTTGTTGAACAGATCCTGGGTTTTTTCCGGTTTGGATCACGTAGTAATGTGGTACCACACTGAAACATTCAATTAAACCTGGTCTTGATAAATATTTTAGAGGATAACGCATGTTAGGTCTGGGTTAGGTCTAGGATTTGCCCTCATCAGGCTCATACTTTCGCATATTTCTCATACTTCATGGCTGGATCCTGGGCTATTTCTGGATTGGTTCACGTAGTAATGAGGTACCACACTGAAGCAGTCAATTAAACCTGGTTTTGATGAATATTTTAGAGAATAATTCATGTTAGGTCTAGGTTAGGCCTGGGATTTGCTCTCATCAGGCTCATTCTTTCGCATATTTCTCATACTAGATGGCTAGATCCTGGGCATTTTCTGGATTGCATCACGTAGTAATGTGGGACCACACTGAAACAGTCAATTAAACCTGGTTTCGATCAATACATTAGAGAATAATTCAAGTTAGGTCTAGGTTAGGTCTGGGATTTGCTCTCATCAGGCTCATTCTTTCGCATATTTCTCATACTTGATGGCTAGATCCTGGGCTTTTTCTGGATTGCACCACGTAGTAATGAAGTACAACACTGAAACAGTCAATTAAACCTGGTTCCATCAATATCTTAGAGGACAACGCAAGTTAGGTCTGGGATAGGTCTGGGATTTGCCCACATCAGGCTCATACTTTCGCATATTTCTCATACTTCATGGCTGGATCCTGGGCTATTTCTGGATTGGATCACGTAGTAATGTGGTACAACACTGAAACACTCAATTAAACCTGGTTTCCATCAATATTATTGAGGATAACGCATGTTAGGTCTAGGTTAGGCCTGGGATTTTCACTCATCAGACTCATACTTTCGCATTCTTCACATACTTGTTGAACGGATCTTGGGTTTTTTCTGGTGTGGATCACGTAGTAATGTGGTACCACACTGAAACAATCAATTAAACCTGATCTTGATAAATATTTTAGAGGATAATGCATGTTAGGTTTGGGTTAACTCTAGGATTTGCCCTCATCAGGCTCATACTTTCGCATATTTCTCATACATCATGGCTAGATCCTGGGTTTTCTCTGGTTTGGATCACGTAGTAGTGTGGTACCACACTGAAACAGTCCATTAAACCTGGTTTGGATCAATATTTTAGAGAATAATTCGTGTTAGGTCTAGGTTAGGTCTGGGATTTGCTCTCATCAGGCTCATTCTTTCGCATATTTCTCATACTTGACAGCTAGATCCTGGGCTTTTTCTGGATTGCATCACGTAGTAATGAAGTACAACACTGAAACAGACAATTAAACCTGGTTTCGATCAATATTTTAGAGAATAATTCATGTTAGGTCTAGGTTAGGTCTGGGATTTGCTCTCATCAGGCTCATTCTTTCGCATATTTCTCATACATCATGGCTAGATCCTGGGTTTTTTCTGGTTTGGATCACGTAGTAGCGTGGTACCACACTGAAACATTCAATTAAACCTGATCTCGATAAATATTTGAGAGGATAACGCATGTTAGGTTTGGGTTAAGTCTAGGATTTGCCTTCATCAGGCTCATACTTTCGCATATTTCTCATACTTGATGTCTAGATCCTGGGCTGTTTCTAGACTGTATCACGTAGTAATGTGGTACCACGCTGAAACAGTCAATTAAACCTGGTTTCGATCAATATTTTAGAGGATAACGCAAGTTAGGTCTGGCATAGGTCTGGGATTCGCCCTCATCAGACTCATACTTTCGCGTTTATCACATACTTGTTGACCTGATCGAGGGTTTTTTCTGCTTTGGAACACGTAGTAAAGTGGTACCACACTGAAACAGTCCATTAAACCTGGTTTGGATCAATATTTTAGAGGATAACGCATGTAAGGTCTAGGTTAGGCATGGGATTTTCACTCGTCAGACTCATACTTTCGCATTCTTCACATACTTGTTGAACGGATCCTGGGTTATTTCTGGGTTGGATCACGTAGTAATGTGGGACCACACTGAAACAGTCCATTAAACCTGGTTTCGCTCAATATTTTAGAGGACAGCGCAAGTTAGGTCTGGGATATGTCTGGGATTTGCCCTCATCAGGCTCATACTTTCGCGTTTTTCACATACTTGTTGAACAGATCCTGGGTTTTTTCTGGTTTGGATCACGTAGTAGTGAGGTACCACGCTGAAACAGGCCATGAAACCTGGTTTCGCTCAATATTTTAGAGGATAACGCATGTAAGGTCTAGGTTAGGTCTAGGATTTGCTCTCATCAGGCTCATTCTTTCGCATATTTCTCATACTTGATGGCTAGATCCTGGGCTTTTTCTGGATTGCATCACGTAGTAATGAAGTACAACACTGAAACAGTCAATTAAACCTGGTTTCCATCAATATCTTAGAGGACAACGCAAGTTAGGTCTGGGATATGTCTGGGATTTGCCCTCATCAGGCTCATACTTTCGCGTTTTTCACATACTTGTTGAACAGATCCTGGGTTTTTTCTGGTTTGGATCACGTAGTAGTGAGGTACCACGCTGAAACAGTCCATTAAACCTGGTTTGGATCAATATTTTAGAGGATAACGCATGTAAGGTCTAGGTTAGGCCTGGGATTTTCACTCGTCAGGCTCATCCTTTCGCATATTTCTCATACTTCGTGGCTACATCCTAGGCTATTTCTGGATTGGATCACGTGGTAAAGTGGTAACACACTGAAACATTCAATGAAACCTGGTCTGGATAAATATTTTAGAGGATAACGCATCTTAGGTCTGGGTTAGGTCTAAGATTTGCCCTCATCAGGCTCACAGTTTAGCGTTTTTCACATACTTGTTGAACAGATCCTGGGTTTTTTCTGGTTTGGATCACGTAGTAGTGTGGTACCACGCTGAAACAGACCATTAAACCTGGCTTGGATCAATATTTTAGAGAATAATTCATGTTAGGTCTAGGTTAGGTCTGGGATTTGCTCTCATCAGGCTCATTCTTTCGCGTTTTTCACATACTTGTTGAACAGATCCTGGGTTTTTTCTGGTTTGGATCACGAAGTACTGTGGTACCATACTGAAACTGTCCATTAAACCTGGTTTCGCTCAATATTTTAGAGGATAACGCATGTTAGGTCTAGGTTAGGTCTGGGATTTGCTGGCATCAGGCTCTTACTTTCGCATATTTCTCATACTTCATGGCTAGATCCTGGGCTATTTCTGGATTGGATCACGTAGAAAAGTGGTACCACGCTGAAACAGTCAATTAAACCTGATTTCGATCAATATTTTAGAGGATAACGCAAGTTAGGTCTGGGATAGGTCTAGGATTTGCCCTCATCAGGCTCATTCTTTCGCATATTTCTCATAATTGATGGCTAGATCCTGGGCTTTTTCTAGATTGCATCACGTAGTAATGTAGTACCACACTGAAACAGTCAATGAAACCAGGTTTCCATCAATATTTTAGAAGACAACGCAAGTTAGGTCTAGGTAAGGCCTGAGATTTTCACTGATCAGACTCATACTTTCGCATTCTTCACATACCTGTTGTACGGATCCTCGGTTTTTTCTGGTTTGGATCACGTAGTAATGTGGTACCACACTGAAACATTCAATTAAACCTGGTCTTGATAAATATTTTAGAGGACAACGCATGTTAGGTTTGGGTTAGGTCTAGGATTTGCACTCATCAGGCTCATCCTTTCGCATATCTCTCATACTTCATGGCTAGATCCTGGGCTGTTTCTGGATTGTATCACGTAGTAATGTGGTACCACACTGAAACAGACCATTAAACCTGGTTTCGCTCAATATTTTAGAGGATAACGCAAGTTAGGTCTGGGATAGGTCTGGGATTCGCCCTAATCAGGCTCATACATTCGCGTTTTTCACGTACTTGTTGAACGGATCCTGGGTTTTTTCTGGTTTGGATCACGTAGCAATGTGGGACCACACTGAAACAGTCAATTAAACCTGGTTTCGATCAATATTTTAGAGAATAATTCATGCTAGGTCTAGGTTAGGTCTGGGATTTGCTCTCATCGGGCTCATTCTTTCGCATATTTCTCACACATGTAGAACGGATCCTGGGTTTTTTCTGTTTTGGATCACGTAGTAATGTGGGACCACAATGAAACAATCAATTAAACCTGGTCTTGATAAATATTTTAGAGGATAACGCATGTTAGGTCTGGGTTAGGTCTAGGATTTGCCCTCAACAGACTCATACTTTCGCATTCTTCACATACTTGTTGAACGGATCCTGGGGTTTTTCTGGTTTGGATCACGTAGTAGTGAGGTACCACACTGAAACAGTCGATTAAACCAGGTTTCGATCAATATTTTTGAGGACAACGCATGTTAGGTCTAGGTTAGGCCTGGGATTTTCACTCATCAGACTCATACTTTCGCATTCTTCACATACTTGTTGAACGGATCCTGGGTTTTTTCTGGTTTGGATCACGTAGTAGTGAGGTACCACCATGAAACAGTCCATTAAACCTGGTTTGGATCAATATTTTAGAGGATAACGCAAGTTAGGTCTGGGATAGGTCTGGGATTCGCCCTAATCAGGCTCATACATTCGCGTTTTTCACGTACTTGTTAAACTGATCCTGGGTTTTTTCTGGTTTGGATCACGTAGTAATGTGGTACCACACTGAAACAGTCGATTAAACCTCGTTTCGATCAATATTTTAGAGGATAACGCAAGTTAGGTCTGGGATAGTTCTGGGATTTGACCTCATCAGACTCATACCTTCGCACCCTTCACATACTCGTTGAACAGATCCTGGGTTATTTTCTGGTTTGGATCACATAGTAATGTGGTACCACACTGAAACAGTCGATTATACCAGGTTTCGATCAATATTTTTGAGGATAACGCATGTTAGGTCTAGGTTAGGCCTGGGATTTTCACTCATCAGACTCATACTTTCGCATTCTTCACATACTTGTTGAACGGATCCTGGGTTTTTTCTGGTTTGGATCACGTAGCAATGTGGGACCACACTGAAACAGTCAATTAAACCTGGTTTCGATCAATATTTTAGAGAATAATTCATGTTAGGTCTAGGTTAGGTCTGGGATTTGCTCTCATCGTGCTCATTCTTTCGCATATTTCTCATACATGTAGAACAGATCCTGGGTTTTTTCTGTTTTGGATCACGTAGTAATGTGGGACCACACTGAAGCAATCAATTAAACCTGGTCTTGATAAATATTTTAGAGGATAACGCATGTTAGGTCTGGGTTAGGTCGAGGATTTGCCCTCATCGGGCTCATACTTTCGCATATTGCTCAGACTTCATGGCTAGATCCTGGGCTGTTTCTGGATTGTATCACGTAGTAATGTGGTACCACGCTGAAACATTCAATTAAACCTGGTCTTGATAAATATTTTAGAGGACAACGCATGTTAGGTTTGGGTTAGGTCTAGGATTTGCACTCATCAGGCTCATCCTTTCGCGTATTTCTCATACTTCATGGCTAGATCCTGGGCTGTTTCTGGATTGTATCACGTAGTAATGTGGTACCACACTGAAACAGACCATTAAACCTGGTTTCGCTCAATATTTTAGAGGATAACGCAAGTTAGGTCTGGGATAGGTCTGGGATTCGCCCTAATCAGGCTCATACATTCGCGTTTTTCACGTACTTGTTAAACTGATCCTGGCTTTTTCTGGTTTGGATCACGTAGTAATGTGGTACCACACTGAAACAGTCGATTAAACCTCGTTTCGATCAATATTTTAGAGGATAACGCAAGTTAGGTCTGGGATAGGTCTGGGATTTGACCTCATCAGACTCATACCTTCGCACCCTTCACATACTCGTTGAACAGATCCTGGGTTATTTTCTGGTTTGGATCACATAGTAATGTGGTACCACACTGAAACAGTCGATTAAACCAGGTTTCGATCAATATTTTTGAGGATAACGCATGTTAGGTCTAGGTTAGGCCTGGGATTTTCACTCATCAGACTCATACTTTCGCATTCTTCACATACTTGTTGAACGGATCCTGGGTTTTTTCTGGTTTGGATCACGTAGCAATGTGGGACCACACTGAAACAGTCAATTAAACCTGGTTTCCATCAATATTTTAGAGGACAACGCATATTAGGTCTAGGAAAGGCCTGGGATTTGCCCTCATCAGGGTCATACTTTCGCAGTTTTAACTTACATGTTGGCCTGATCGATGGTTTTTTCTGCTTTGGATCACGTAGTAAAGTGGTGCCACACTGATACAGTCCATTAAACCTGGTTTCCATCAATATTTTTGAGGACAACGCATGTTAGGTCTAGGTTAGGCCCGGGATTTGCCCTCATCAGGGTCATACTGTCGCAGTTTTAACATACTTGTTGAAGGGATCCTGGGTTTTTTCTGGTTTGGTTCACGTAGTAATGTGGTACCACACTGAAACATTCAATTAAACCTGGTCTTGATAAATATTTTAGAGGATAACGCATGTTAGGATTGGGTTAGGTCTAGGATTTCCCCTCATCAGGCTCATACTTTCGCATATTTCTCATACTTCATGGCTAGATCCTGGGTTTTTTCTGGTTTGGATCACGTAGTAATGTGGAACCACACTGAAACAGTCAATTAAACCTGGTTTCGATCAATATTTTAGAGAATAATTCATGTTAGGTCTAGGTTAGGTCTGGGATTTACTCTCATCAGGCTCATTCTTTCGCATATTACTCATACTTGATGGCTAGATCCTGGGCTTTTTCTGGATTGGATCACGTAGTAATGTGGTACCACACTGAAACATTCAATTAAACCTGGTCTTGATAAATATTTTAGAGGATAACGCATGTTAGGTTTGGGTTAGGTCTAGGATTTGCCCTCGTCAGGCTCATACTTTCGCACACTTCACATACTCCTTGACCAGATCCTGGGTTATTTTCTGGTTTGGATCACATAGTAATGTGGTACCACACTGAAACAGTCGATTAAACCAGGTTTCGATCAATAATTTAGAGGAGAACGCATGTAAGGTCTAGGTTAGGCATGGGATTTTCACTCGTCAGACTCATACTTTCGCATTCTTCACATACTTGTTGAACGGATCCTGGGTTATTTCTGGGTTGGATCACGTAGTAATGTGGGACCACACTGAAACAGTCCATTAAACCTGGTTTCGCTCAATATTTTAGAGGACAGCGCAAGTTAGGTCTGGGATATGTCTGGGATTTGCCCTCATCAGGCTCATACTTTCGCGTTTTTCACATACTTGTTGAACAGATCCTGGGTTTTTTCTGGTTTGGATCACGTAGTAGTGAGGTACCACGCTGAAACAGGCCATGAAACCTGGTTTCGCTCAATATTTTAGAGGATAACGCATGTAAGGTCTAGGTTAGGTCTAGGATTTGCTCTCATCAGGCTCATTCTTTCGCATATTTCTCATACTTGATGGCTAGATCCTGGGCTTTTTCTGGATTGCATCACGTAGTAATGAAGTACAACACTGAAACAGTCAATTAAACCTGGTTTCCATCAATATCTTAGAGGACAACGCAAGTTAGGTCTGGGATATGTCTGGGATTTGCCCTCATCAGGCTCATACTTTCGCGTTTTTCACATACTTGTTGAACAGATCCTGGGTTTTTTCTGGTTTGGATCACGTAGTAGTGAGGTACCACGCTGAAACAGTCCATTAAACCTGGTTTGGATCAATATTTTAGAGGATAACGCATGTAAGGTCTAGGTTAGGCCTGGGATTTTCACTCGTCAGGCTCATCCTTTCGCATATTTCTCATACTTCGTGGCTACATCCTAGGCTATTTCTGGATTGGATCACGTGGTAAAGTGGTAACACACTGAAACATTCAATGAAACCTGGTCTGGATAAATATTTTAGAGGATAACGCATCTTAGGTCTGGGTTAGGTCTAAGATTTGCCCTCATCAGGCTCACAGTTTAGCGTTTTTCACATACTTGTTGAACAGATCCTGGGTTTTTTCTGGTTTGGATCACGTAGTAGTGTGGTACCACGCTGAAACAGACCATTAAACCTGGCTTGGATCAATATTTTAGAGAATAATTCATGTTAGGTCTAGGTTAGGTCTGGGATTTGCTCTCATCAGGCTCATTCTTTCGCGTTTTTCACATACTTGTTGAACAGATCCTGGGTTTTTTCTGGTTTGGATCACGAAGTACTGTGGTACCATACTGAAACTGTCCATTAAACCTGGTTTCGCTCAATATTTTAGAGGATAACGCATGTTAGGTCTAGGTTAGGTCTGGGATTTGCTGGCATCAGGCTCTTACTTTCGCATATTTCTCATACTTCATGGCTAGATCCTGGGCTATTTCTGGATTGGATCACGTAGAAAAGTGGTACCACGCTGAAACAGTCAATTAAACCTGATTTCGATCAATATTTTAGAGGATAACGCAAGTTAGGTCTGGGATAGGTCTAGGATTTGCCCTCATCAGGCTCATTCTTTCGCATATTTCTCATAATTGATGGCTAGATCCTGGGCTTTTTCTAGATTGCATCACGTAGTAATGTAGTACCACACTGAAACAGTCAATGAAACCAGGTTTCCATCAATATTTTAGAAGACAACGCAAGTTAGGTCTAGGTAAGGCCTGAGATTTTCACTGATCAGACTCATACTTTCGCATTCTTCACATACCTGTTGTACGGATCCTCGGTTTTTTCTGGTTTGGATCACGTAGTAATGTGGTACCACACTGAAACATTCAATTAAACCTGGTCTTGATAAATATTTTAGAGGACAACGCATGTTAGGTTTGGGTTAGGTCTAGGATTTGCACTCATCAGGCTCATCCTTTCGCATATCTCTCATACTTCATGGCTAGATCCTGGGCTGTTTCTGGATTGTATCACGTAGTAATGTGGTACCACACTGAAACAGACCATTAAACCTGGTTTCGCTCAATATTTTAGAGGATAACGCAAGTTAGGTCTGGGATAGGTCTGGGATTCGCCCTAATCAGGCTCATACATTCGCGTTTTTCACGTACTTGTTGAACGGATCCTGGGTTTTTTCTGGTTTGGATCACGTAGCAATGTGGGACCACACTGAAACAGTCAATTAAACCTGGTTTCGATCAATATTTTAGAGAATAATTCATGCTAGGTCTAGGTTAGGTCTGGGATTTGCTCTCATCGGGCTCATTCTTTCGCATATTTCTCACACATGTAGAACGGATCCTGGGTTTTTTCTGTTTTGGATCACGTAGTAATGTGGGACCACAATGAAACAATCAATTAAACCTGGTCTTGATAAATATTTTAGAGGATAACGCATGTTAGGTCTGGGTTAGGTCTAGGATTTGCCCTCAACAGACTCATACTTTCGCATTCTTCACATACTTGTTGAACGGATCCTGGGGTTTTTCTGGTTTGGATCACGTAGTAGTGAGGTACCACACTGAAACAGTCGATTAAACCAGGTTTCGATCAATATTTTTGAGGACAACGCATGTTAGGTCTAGGTTAGGCCTGGGATTTTCACTCATCAGACTCATACTTTCGCATTCTTCACATACTTGTTGAACGGATCCTGGGTTTTTTCTGGTTTGGATCACGTAGTAGTGAGGTACCACCATGAAACAGTCCATTAAACCTGGTTTGGATCAATATTTTAGAGGATAACGCAAGTTAGGTCTGGGATAGGTCTGGGATTCGCCCTAATCAGGCTCATACATTCGCGTTTTTCACGTACTTGTTAAACTGATCCTGGGTTTTTTCTGGTTTGGATCACGTAGTAATGTGGTACCACACTGAAACAGTCGATTAAACCTCGTTTCGATCAATATTTTAGAGGATAACGCAAGTTAGGTCTGGGATAGTTCTGGGATTTGACCTCATCAGACTCATACCTTCGCACCCTTCACATACTCGTTGAACAGATCCTGGGTTATTTTCTGGTTTGGATCACATAGTAATGTGGTACCACACTGAAACAGTCGATTATACCAGGTTTCGATCAATATTTTTGAGGATAACGCATGTTAGGTCTAGGTTAGGCCTGGGATTTTCACTCATCAGACTCATACTTTCGCATTCTTCACATACTTGTTGAACGGATCCTGGGTTTTTTCTGGTTTGGATCACGTAGCAATGTGGGACCACACTGAAACAGTCAATTAAACCTGGTTTCGATCAATATTTTAGAGAATAATTCATGTTAGGTCTAGGTTAGGTCTGGGATTTGCTCTCATCGTGCTCATTCTTTCGCATATTTCTCATACATGTAGAACAGATCCTGGGTTTTTTCTGTTTTGGATCACGTAGTAATGTGGGACCACACTGAAGCAATCAATTAAACCTGGTCTTGATAAATATTTTAGAGGATAACGCATGTTAGGTCTGGGTTAGGTCGAGGATTTGCCCTCATCGGGCTCATACTTTCGCATATTGCTCAGACTTCATGGCTAGATCCTGGGCTGTTTCTGGATTGTATCACGTAGTAATGTGGTACCACGCTGAAACATTCAATTAAACCTGGTCTTGATAAATATTTTAGAGGACAACGCATGTTAGGTTTGGGTTAGGTCTAGGATTTGCACTCATCAGGCTCATCCTTTCGCGTATTTCTCATACTTCATGGCTAGATCCTGGGCTGTTTCTGGATTGTATCACGTAGTAATGTGGTACCACACTGAAACAGACCATTAAACCTGGTTTCGCTCAATATTTTAGAGGATAACGCAAGTTAGGTCTGGGATAGGTCTGGGATTCGCCCTAATCAGGCTCATACATTCGCGTTTTTCACGTACTTGTTAAACTGATCCTGGCTTTTTCTGGTTTGGATCACGTAGTAATGTGGTACCACACTGAAACAGTCGATTAAACCTCGTTTCGATCAATATTTTAGAGGATAACGCAAGTTAGGTCTGGGATAGGTCTGGGATTTGACCTCATCAGACTCATACCTTCGCACCCTTCACATACTCGTTGAACAGATCCTGGGTTATTTTCTGGTTTGGATCACATAGTAATGTGGTACCACACTGAAACAGTCGATTAAACCAGGTTTCGATCAATATTTTTGAGGATAACGCATGTTAGGTCTAGGTTAGGCCTGGGATTTTCACTCATCAGACTCATACTTTCGCATTCTTCACATACTTGTTGAACGGATCCTGGGTTTTTTCTGGTTTGGATCACGTAGCAATGTGGGACCACACTGAAACAGTCAATTAAACCTGGTTTCCATCAATATTTTAGAGGACAACGCATATTAGGTCTAGGAAAGGCCTGGGATTTGCCCTCATCAGGGTCATACTTTCGCAGTTTTAACTTACATGTTGGCCTGATCGATGGTTTTTTCTGCTTTGGATCACGTAGTAAAGTGGTGCCACACTGATACAGTCCATTAAACCTGGTTTCCATCAATATTTTAGAGGACAACGCATGTTAGGTCTAGGTTAGGCCCGGGATTTGCCCTCATCAGGGTCATACTGTCGCAGTTTTAACATACTTGTTGAAGGGATCCTGGGTTTTTTCTGGTTTGGTTCACGTAGTAATGTGGTACCACACTGAAACATTCAATTAAACCTGGTCTTGATAAATATTTTAGAGGATAACGCATGTTAGGATTGGGTTAGGTCTAGGATTTCCCCTCATCAGGCTCATACTTTCGCATATTTCTCATACTTCATGGCTAGATCCTGGGTTTTTTCTGGTTTGGATCACGTAGTAATGTGGAACCACACTGAAACAGTCAATTAAACCTGGTTTCGATCAATATTTTAGAGAATAATTCATGTTAGGTCTAGGTTAGGTCTGGGATTTACTCTCATCAGGCTCATTCTTTCGCATATTACTCATACTTGATGGCTAGATCCTGGGCTTTTTCTGGATTGGATCACGTAGTAATGTGGTACCACACTGAAACATTCAATTAAACCTGGTCTTGATAAATATTTTAGAGGATAACGCATGTTAGGTTTGGGTTAGGTCTAGGATTTGCCCTCGTCAGGCTCATACTTTCGCACACTTCACATACTCCTTGACCAGATCCTGGGTTATTTTCTGGTTTGGATCACATAGTAATGTGGTACCACACTGAAACAGTCGATTAAACCAGGTTTCGATCAATAATTTAGAGGAGAACGCATGTTAGGTCTAGGTTAGGCCTGGGATTTTCACTCATCAGACTCATACTTTCGCATTCTTCACATACTTGTTGAACTGATCCTGGGTTTTTTCTGGTTTGGATCACGTAGTAATGTGGTACCGCACTGAAACAGTCGATTAAACCTGGTTTCGATTAATATTTTAGAGGATAACGCAAGTTAGGTCTGGGAAAGGTCTGGGATTTGACCTCATCGGACTCATACTTTCGCACACTTCACATACTCTTTGAACAGATCCTGGGTTATTTTCTGGTTTGGATCACGTAGTAATGTGATACCACACTGAAACAGTCCATTAAACCTGGTTTCGCTCAATATTTTAGAGGATAACGCATGTTAGGTCTAGGTTAGGTCTGGGATTTGCTCTCATCAGGCTCATTCTTTCGCATATTTCTCATACTTGATGGCTGGATCCTGGGCTTTTTCTGGATTGCATCACGTAGTAATGAAGTACAACACTGAAACAGTCAATTAAACCTTGTTTCCATCAATATTTTAGAGGACAACGCATGTTAGGTCTAGGTTAGGCCTGGGATTTGCCCTCATCAGGGTCATACGGTCGCAGTTTTAACATACTTGTTGAACGGATCCTGGGATTTTTCTGGTTTGGTTCACGTAGTAATGTGGTACCACACTGAAACATTCAATTACACCTGGTCTTGATAAATATTTTAGAGGATAACGCATGTTAGGTTTGGGTTAGGTCTAGGATTTGCCCTCATCAGGCTCATACTTTCGCATATTTCTCATACTTCATGGCTAGATCCTGGGTTTTTTCTGGTTTGGATCACGTAGTAATGTGGAACCACACTGAAACAGTCAATTAAACCTGGTTTCGATCAATATTTTAGAGAATAATTCATGTTAGGTCTAGGTTAGGTCTGGGATTTACTCTCATCAGGCTCATTCTTTCGCATATTACTCATACTTGATGGCTAGATCCTGGGCTTTTTCTGGATTGGATCACGTAGTAATGTGGTACCACACTGAAACATTCAATTAAACCTGGTCTTGATAAATATTTTAGAGGATAACGCATGTTAGGTTTGGGTTAGGTCTAGGATTTGCCCTCATCAGGCTCATACTTTCGCATATTTCTCATACTTCATGGCTAGATCCTGGGCTTTTTCTGGATTGCATCACGTAGTAACGTGGTACCACACTGAAACATTCAATGAAACCTGGTTTCGATCAATATTTTAGAGGATAACACAAGTTAAGTCTGGGATAGGTCTGGGATTTGACCTCATCAGACTCATACTTTCGCGTTTTTCACATACTTGTTGAACAGATCCTGGGTTTTTTCTGGTTTGGATCACGTAGTAGTGTGGTACCACACTGAAAGAGTCCATTAAACCTGGTTGCGATCAATATTTTAGAGGATGACGCATGTTAGGTCTGGGTTAGGTCTAGTATTTGCCTTCATCAGGCTCATTCTTTCGCATATTTCTCAAACTTGATGGCTTGATCCTGGGCTTTCTCTGGATTGCATCACGTAGTAATGTGGTACCACACTGAAACATTCAATTAAACCTGGTCTTGATAAACATTTTAGAGGATAACGCATGTTAGGTCTGTGTTAGGTCTAGGATTTGCCCTCATCAGGCTCACAGTTTCGCGTTTTTCACATACTTTTTGAACAGATCCTGGGTTTTTTCTGGTTCGGATCACGTAGTACTGTGGTACCATACTGAAACAGTCGATTAAACCTGGTTTCGCTCAAGATTTTAGAGGGTAACGCATGTTAGGTCTAGGTTAGGACTGGGATTTGCTGTCATCAGGCTCATTCTTTCGCATATTTCTCATACTTGATGGCTAGATCCTGGGCTTTTTCTAGATTGCATCACGTAGTAATGTAGTACCACACAGAAACAGTCAATGAAACCAGGTCTCCATCAATATTTAAGAAGACAACGCAAGTTAGGTCTAGGTAAGGCCTGAGATTTTCACTGATCAGACTCATACTTTCGCATTCTTCACATACCTGTTGTACGGATCCTCGGTTGTTTCTGGTTTGGATCACGTAGTAATGTGGTACCACACTGAAACATTCAATTAAACCTGGTCTTGATAAATATTTTAGAGGATAACGCATGTTAGGTTTGGGTTAGGTCTAGGATTTGCACTCATCAGGCTCATCCTTTCGCATATTTCTCATACTTCATGGCTAGATCCTGGGCTGTTTCTGGATAGTATTACGTAGTAATGTGGTACCACACTGAAACAGTCCATTAAACCTGGTTTCGCTTAATATTTTAGAGGATAACGCAAGTTAGGTCTGGGATAGGTCTGGGATTCGCCCTAATCAGGCTCATACATTCGCGTTTTTCACGTACTTGTTGAACAGATCCTGGGTTTTTTCTGGTTTGGATCACGTAGTAATGTGGTACCACACTGAAACAGTCGATTAAACCTCGTTTCGATCAATAATTTAGAGGATAACGCATGTTAGGTCTGGGTTAGGTCTAGTATTTGCCCTCATCAGGCTCATTCTTTCGCATATTTCTCAAACTTGATGGCTTGATCCTGGGCTTTTTCTGGATTGCATCACGTAGTAATGTGGTACCACACTGAAACATTCAATTAAACCTGGTCTTGATAAATATTTTAGAGGATAACGCATGTTAGGTCTGGGTTAGGTCTAGGATTTGCCCTCATCAGGCTCACAGTTTCGCGTTTTTCACATACTTTTTGAACAGATCCTGGGTTCTTTTCTGGTTTGGATCACATTGTAATGTGGTACCACACTGAAACAGTCGATTAAACCAGGTTTCGATCAAAATTTTTGAGGATAACGCATGTTAGGTCTAGGTTAGGCCTGGGATTTTCACTCATCAGACTCATACTTTCGCATTCTTCACATACTTGTTGAACGGATCCTGGGTTTTTTCTGGTTTGGATCACGTAGCAATGTGGGACCACACTGAAACAGTTAATTAAACCTGGTTTGGATCAATATTTTAGAGAATAATTCATGTTAGGTCTAGGTTAGGTCTGGGATTTGCTCTTATCAGGCTCATTCTTTCGCATATTTCTCATACTTGATGGCTAGATCCTGGGCTTTTTCTGGATTGCACAACGTAGTAATGTGGTACCACACTGAAACATTCAATTAAACCTGGTCTTGATAAATATTTTAGTTGATAACGCACGTTAGGATTGGGTTAGGTCTAGGATTTGCCCTCATCAGGCTCATACTTTCGCATATTTCTCATACTTCATGGCTAGATCCTGCGTTTTTTCTGGATTGGATCACGTAGTAATGTGGTACCACACTGAAACATTCAATTAAACCTGGTCTTGATAAATATTTTAGAGGATAACGCATGTTAGGTCTGGGTTATGTCTAGGATTTGCCCTCATCAGACTCATACTTTCGCAGTCTTCGCATACTTGTTGAACAGATCCTGGGTTATTTTCTGGTTTGGTTCAGGTAGTAATGTGGTACCACACTGAAACATTCAATTAAACCCGGTCTTGATAAATATTTTAGAGGATAACGCATGTTAGGTTTGGGTTAGGTCTAGGATTTGCCCTCATCAGACTCATAGTTTCGCATTCTTCACATGCTACTTGAACGGATCCTGGGTTTTTTCTGGTTTGGATCACGTAGTAATGTGGGACCACACTGAAACAGTCAATTAAACCTGGTTTCGATAAATATTTTAGAGAATAATTCATGTTAGGTCTAGGTTAGGTCTGGGATTTGCTCTTATCAGGCTCATTCTTTCGCATATTTCTCATACTTGATGGCTAGATCCTGGGTTTTTTCTGGATTGCACAACGTAGTAATGAAGTACAACACTGAAACAGTCAATTAAACCTGGTTTCCATCAATATTTTAGAGGACAACGCATATTAGGTCTAGGAAAGGCCTGGGATTTGCCCTCATCAGGGTCATACTTTCGCAGTTTTAACTTACATGTTGGCCTGATCGATGGTTTTTTCTGCTTTGGATCACGTAGTAAAGTGGTGCCACACTGATACAGTCCATTAAACCTGGTTTCCATCAATATTTTAGAGGACAACGCATGTTAGGTCTAGGTTAGGCCCGGGATTTGCCCTCATCAGGGTCATACTGTCGCAGTTTTAACATACTTGTTGAAGGGATCCTGGGTTTTTTCTGGTTTGGTTCACGTAGTAATGTGGTACCACACTGAAACATTCAATTAAACCTGGTCTTGATAAATATTTTAGAGGATAACGCATGTTAGGATTGGGTTAGGTCTAGGATTTGCCCTCATCAGGCTCATACTTTCGCATATTTCTCATACTTCATGGCTAGATCCTGGGTTTTTTCTGGTTTGGATCACGTAGTAATGTGGAACCACACTGAAACAGTCAATTAAACCTGGTTTCGATCAATATTTTAGAGAATAATTCATGTTAGGTCTAGGTTAGGTCTGGGATTTACTCTCATCAGGCTCATTCTTTCGCATATTACTCATACTTGATGGCTAGATCCTGGGCTTTTTCTGGATTGGATCACGTAGTAATGTGGTACCACACTGAAACATTCAATTAAACCTGGTCTTGATAAATATTTTAGAGGATAACGCATGTTAGGTCTGGGATAGGTCTGGGATTTGACCTCATCAGACTCATACTTTCGCACACTTCACATACTCCTTGAACAGATCCTGGGTTATTTTCTGCTTTGGATCACGCAGTAAAGTGGTGCCACACTGAAACAGTACATTAAACCTGGTTTCCATCAATATTTTAGAGGACAACGCATGTTAGGTCTAGGTTAGGCCTGGGATTTGCCCTCATCAGGATCATACTGTCGCAGTTTTAACATACTTGTTGAAAGGATCCTGGGTTTTTTCTGGTTTGGTTCACGTAGTAATGTGGTACCACACTGAAACATTCAATTAAACCTGGTCTTGATAAATATTTTAGAGGATAACGCATGTTAGGTTTGGGTTAGGTCTAGGATTTGCCCTCGTCAGGCTCATACTTTCGCACACTTCACATACTCCTTGACCAGATCCTGGGTTATTTTCTGGTTTGGATCACATAGTAATGTGGTACCACACTGAAACAGTCGATTAAACCAGGTTTCGATCAATATTTTAGAGGAGAACGCATGTTAGGTCTAGGTTAGGCCTGGGATTTTCACTCATCAGACTCATACTTTCGCATTCTTCACATACTTGTTGAACTGATCCTGGGTTTTTTCTGGTTTGGATCACGTAGTAATGTGGTACCGCACTGAAACAGTCGATTAAACCTGGTTTCGATTAATATTTTAGAGGATAACGCAAGTTAGGTCTGGGATAGGTCTGGGATTTGACCTCATCAGACTCATACTTTCGCACACTTCACATACTCTTTGAACAGATCCTGGGTTATTTTCTGGTTTGGATCACGTAGTAATGTGGGACCACACTGAAACATTCAATGAAACCTAGTCTGGATAAATATTTTAGAGGATAACGCATCTTAGGTCTGGGTTAGGTCTAAGATTTGCCCTCATCAGGCTCACAGTTTAGCGTTTTTCACATACTTGTTGAACAGATCCTGGGTTTTTTCTGGTTTGGATCACGAAGTAGTGTGGTACCACACTGAAACAGTCCATTAAACCTGGTTTCGCTCAATATTTTAGAGGATAACGCATGTTAGGTCTAGGTTAGGTCTGGGATTTGCTCTCATCAGGCTCATTCTTTCGCATATTTCTCATACTTGATGGCTGGATCCTGGGCTTTTTCTGGTTTGCATGTCGTAGTAATGAAGTACAACACTGAAACAGTCAATTAAACCTTGTTTCCATCAATATTTTAGAGGACAACGCATGTTAGGTCTAGGTTAGGCCTGGGATTTGCCCTCATCAGGGTCATACGGTCGCAGTTTTAACATACTTGTTGAACGGATCCTGGGATTTTTCTGGTTTGGTTCACGTAGTAATGTGGTACCACACTGAAACATTCAATTACACCTGGTCTTGATAAATATTTTAGAGGATAACGCATGTTAGGTTTGGGTTAGGTCTAGGATTTGTCCTCATCAGGCTCATACTTTCGCATATTTCTCAAACTTGATGGCTTGATCCTGGGCTTTCTCTGGATTGCATCACGTAGTAATGTGGTACCACGCTGAAACATTCAATTAAACCTGGTCTTGATAAACATTTTAGAGGATAACGCATGTTAGGTCTGTGTTAGGTCTAGGATTTGCCCTCATCAGGCTCACAGTTTCGCGTTTTTCACATACTTTTTGAACAGATCCTGGGTTTTTTCTGGTTTGGATCACGTAGTACTGTGGTACCATACTGAAACAGTCGATTAAACCTGGTTTCGCTCAATATTTTAGAGGGTAACGCATGTTAGGTCTAGGTTAGGACTGGGATTTGCTGTCATCAGGCTCATTCTTTCGCATATTTCTCATACTTGATGGCTAGATCCTGGGCTTTTTCTAGATTGCATCACGTAGTAATGTAGTACCACACAGAAACAGTCAATGAAACCAGGTCTCCATCAATATTTTAGAAGACAACGCAAGTTAGGTCTAGGTAAGGCCTGAGATTTTCACTGATCAGACTCATACTTTCGCATTCTTCACATACCTGTTGTACGGATCCTCGGTTTTTTCTGGTTTGGATCACGTAGTAATGTGGTACCACACTGAAACATTCAATTAAACCTGGTCTTGATAAATATTTTAGAGGATAACGCATGTTAGGTCTAGGTTAGGTCTAGGATTTGCACTCATCAGGCTCATCCTTTCGCATATTTCTCATACTTCATGGCTAGATCCTGGGCTGTTTCTGGATAGTATCACGTAGTAATGTGGTACCACACTGAAACAGTCCATTAAACCTGGTTTCGCTCAATATTTTAGAGGATAACGCAAGTTAGGTCTGGGATAGGTCTGGGATTCGCCCTAATCAGGCTCATACATTCGCGTTTTTCACGTACTTGTTGAACAGATCCTGGGTTTTTTCTGGTTTGGATCACGTAGTAATGTGGTACCACACTGAAACAGTCGATTAAACCTCGTTTCGATCAATAATATAGAGGATAACGCATGTTAGGTCTGGGTTAGGTCTAGTATTTGCCCTCATCAGGCTCATTCTTTCGCATATTTCACAAACTTGATGGCTTGATCCTGGGCTTTTTCTGGATTGCATCACGTAGTAATGTGGTACCACACTGAAACATTCAATGAAACCTGGTTTCGATCAATATTTTAGAGGATAAAACAAGTTAAGTCTGGGATAGGTCTGGGATTTGACCTCATCAGACTCATACTTTCGCGTTTTTCACATACTTGTTGAACAGATCCTGGGTTTTTTCTGGTTTGGATCACGTAGTAGTGTGGTACCACACTGAAAGAGTCCATTAAACCTGGTTGCGATCAATATTTTAGAGGATAACGCATGTTAGGTCTGGGTTAGGTCTAGTATTTGCCCTCATCAGGCTCATTCTTTCGCATATTTCTCAAACTTGATGGCTTGATCCTGGGCTTTTTCTGGATTGCATCACGTAGTAATGTGGTACCACACTGAAACATTCAATTAAACCTGGTCTTGATAAATATTTTAGAGGATAACGCATGTTAGGTCTGGGTTAGGTCTAGGATTTGCCCTCATCAGGCTCACAGTTTCGCGTTTCTCACATACTTTTTGAACAGATCCTGGGTTCTTTTCTGGTTTGGATCACATAGTAATGTGGTACCACACTGAAACAGTCGATTAAACCAGGTTTCGATCAAAATTTTTGAGGATAACGCATGTTAGGTCTAGGTTAGGCCTGGGATTTTCACTCATCAGACTCATACTTTCGCATTCTTCACATACTTGTTGAACGGATCCTGGGTTTTTTCTGGTTTGGATCACGTAGCAATGTGGGACCACACTGAAACAGTTAATTAAACCTGGTTTGGATCAATATTTTAGAGAATAATTCATGTTAGGTCTAGGTTAGGTCTGGGATTTGCTCTTATCAGGCTCATTCTTTCGCATATTTCTCATACTTGATGGCTAGATCCTGGGCTTTTTCTGGATTGCACAACGTAGTAATGTGGTACCACACTGAAACATTCAATTAAACCTGGTCTTGATAAATATTTTAGTTGATAACGCACGTTAGGATTGGGTTAGGTCTAGGATTTGCCCTCATCAGGCTCATACTTTCGCATATTTCTCATACTTCATGGCTAGATCCTGGGTTTTTTCTGGATTGGATCACGTAGTAATGTGGTACCACACTGAAACATTCAATTAAACCTGGTCTTGATAAATATTTTAGAGGATAACGCATGTTAGGTCTGGGTTATGTCTAGGATTTGACCTCATCAGACTCATACTTTCGCACACTTCACATACTCCTTGAACAGATCCTGGGTTATTTTCTGCTTTGGATCACGCAGTAAAGTGGTGCCACACTGAAACATTCAATTAAACCCGGTCTTGATAAATATTTTAGAGGATAACGCATGTTAGGTTTGGGTTAGGTCTAGGATTTGCCCTCATCAGACTCATAGTTTCGCATTCTTCACATGCTACTTGAACGGATCCTGGGTTTTTTCTGGTTTGGATCACGTAGTAATGTGGGACCACACTGAAACAGTCAATTAAACCTGGTTTCGATAAATATTTTAGAGAATAATTCATGTTAGGTCTAGGTTAGGTCTGGGATTTGCTCTTATCAGGCTCATTCTTTCGCATATTTCTCATACTTGATGGCTAGATTCTGGGCTTTTTCTGGATTGCATAACGTAGTAATGAAGTACAACACTGAAACAGTCAATTAAACCTGGTTTCCATCAATATTTTAGAGGACAACGCATATTAGGTCTATGTTAGGCCTGGGATTTGCCCTCATCAGGATCATACTTTCGCAGTTTTAACATACATGTTGGCCTGATCGAGGGTTTTTTCTGGTTTGGATCACGTTGTAGTGTGGTACCACACTGAAGCAGTCCATTAAACTTGGTTGCGATCAATATTTTAGAGGATAGCGCATGTTAGGTCTGGGTTAGGTCAAGGATTTGCCCTCACCAGGCCCATTCTTTCGCATATTTCTCAAACTTGATGGCTAGATCCTGGGCTTTTTCTGGATTGCATCACGTAGTAATGTGGTACCACACTGAATCATTCAATTAAACCTGGTCTTGATAAATATTTTAGAGGATAACGCATGTTAGGTCTGGGTTAGGTCTATGATTTGCCCTCATCAGGGTCATACTTTCGCAGTTTTAACATGCATGTTGACCTGATCGAGGGTTTTTTTTGCTTTGGATCACGTAGTAAAGTGGTACCACACTAAAACAGTCAATTAAACCTGGTTTCGATCAATATTTTAGAGGATAACGCATGTTAGGTCTGGGATAGGTCTGGGATTCGCCCTAATCAGGCTCATACTTTCGCGTTTTTCACATACTTGTTGAACTGATCCTGGGTTTTTCCAGGTATGGATCACGTAGTAATGTGGTACCACACTGAAACATTCAATTAAACCTGGTCTTGATAAATATTTTAGAGAATAACGCATGTTAGGACTGGGTTAGGTCTAGGATTTGCCCTCATCGGGCTCATACTTTCGCATATTTCTCATACTTCATGGCTAGATCCTGGGCTATTTCTGGATTGGATCACGTAGTAAAGTGGTACCACACTGAAACATTCAATGAAACCTGGTCTGGATAAATATTTTAGAGGATAACGCATGTTAGGTCAAGGATAGGTCTAAGATTTGCCCTCATCAGGCTCACAGTTTCGCGTTTTTCACATACTTGTTGAACAGATCCAGGGTTTTTTCTGGTTTGGATCACGTAGTAATGTGGTACCACACTGAAACATTAAATTAAACCTGGTCTTGATAAATATTTTAGAGGATAACGCATGTTAGGTCTGGGTTAGGTCTGTGATTTGCCCTCATCAGGGTCATACTTTCGCAGTTTTAACATGCATGTTGACCTGATCGAGGGTTTTTTTTGCTTTGGATCACGTAGTAAAGTGGTACCACACTAAAACAGTCAATTAAACCTGGTTTCGATCAATATTTTAGAGGATAACGCATGTTAGGTCTGGGATAGGTCTGGGATTAGCCCTCATCAGGGTCATACTGTCGCACACTTGACATACTCGTTGATCAGATCCTGGGTTTTTTTCTGGTTTGGATCACGTAGTAATGTGGTACCACACTGAAACAGTCGATTAAACCTGGTTTCGATCAATATTATTGAGGATAACGCATGTTAGGTCTAGTTTAGGCCTGGGATTTTCACTCATCAGACTCATACTTTCGCATTCTTCACATACTTGTTGAACGGACCCTGGGTTCTTTCTGGTTTGGATCACGTAGTAATATGGGACCACACTGAAACAGTCAATTAAACCTGGTTTCGATCAATATTTTAGAGAATAATTCATGTTAGGTCTAGGTTAGGTCTGGGATTTGCTCTCATCGGGCTCATTCTTTCGCGTATTTCTCATACATGTAGAACAGATCCTGGGTTTTTTCTGTTTTGGATCACGTAGTAATGTGGGACCACACTGAAACAATCAATTAAACCTGGTCTTGATAAATATTTTAGAGGATAACACATGTTAGGTCTGGGTTAGGTCTAGGATTTGCCATCATCAGGCTCATACTTTCGCATATTGCTCATACTTCATGGCTGGATCCTGGGCTGTTTCTGGATTGTATCACGTAGTAATGTGGTACCACGCTGAAACAGTCAATTAAACCTGATTTCGATCAATATTTTAGAGGATAACGCAAGTTAGGTCTGGGATAGGTCTAGGATTTGCCCTCATGAGGCTCTTACTTTCGCATATTTCTCATACTTCATGGCTAGGTCCTGGGCTATTTCTGGATTGGATCACGTAGTAATGTGGTACCACACTGAAACATTCAATGAAACCTGGTCTGGATAAATAGTTTAGAGGATAACGCATGTTAGGTCAGGGTTAGGTCTAAGATTTGCCCTCATCAGGCTCACAGTTTCGCGTTTTTCACATACTTGTTGAACAGATCCTGGGTCGTTTCTGGTTTGGATCACGTAGTAATGTGGTACCACACTGAAACAGTCGATTAGACCAGGTTCCGATCAGTATTTTTGAGGATAACGCATGTTAGGTCTAGGTTAGGTCTGGGATTTTCACTCATCAGACTCATACTTTCGCATTCTTCACATACTTGTTGAACGGATCCTAGGTTTTTTCTGGTTTGGATCACGTAGTAATGTGGGACCACACTGAAACAATCAATTACACCTGGTTTCGATCAATATTTAAGAGAATAATTCATGTTAGGTCTA
Source organism: Colletes latitarsis (assembly GCF_051014445.1). Taxonomy (NCBI): domain Eukaryota; kingdom Metazoa; phylum Arthropoda; class Insecta; order Hymenoptera; family Colletidae; genus Colletes; species Colletes latitarsis. The sequence continues at coordinate 2,076,295 of NC_135142.1, forward strand.
GTTTAGGTCTGGGATTTGCTCTCATCAGGCTCATTCTTTCGCATATTTCTCAAACTTGATGGCTAGATCCTGGGCTTTTTCTGGATTGCATCACGTAGTAATGAAGTACAACACTGAAACAGTCAATTAAACCTGGTTTCCATCAATATCTTAGAGGACAACGCAAGTTAGGTCTGGGATAGGTCAGGGATTTGCCCTCATCAGGCTCATACTTTCGCGTTTTTCACATCCTTGTTGAACAGATCCTGGGATTTTTCTGGTTTGGATCACGTAGTAGTGTGGTTCCACACTGAAACAGTCCATTAAACCTGGTTTGGATCAATATTTTAGAGGATAACGCATGTTAGGTCTAGGTTAGGTCTGGGATTTTCACTCATCAGACCCATACTTTCGCATTCTTCACATACTCGTTGAACAGATCCTGGGTTATTTTCTGGTTTGGATCACATAGTAATGTGGTACCACACTGAAACAGTCGATTAAACCAGGTTTCGATGAATATCTTTGAGGATAACGCATGTTAGGTCTAGGTTAGGCCTGGGATTTTCACTCATCAAACTCATACTTTCGCATTCTTCACATACTTGTTGAACGGATCCTGGGTTTTTTCTGGTTTGCATCACGTAGTAATGTGGGACCACACTGAAACAGTCAATTAAACCTGGTTTCGATCAATATTTTAGAGGATAACGCAAGTTAGGTCTGGGATAGGTCTGGGATTTGCCCTCATCAGGCTCATACTTTCGCGTTTTTCACATACTTGCTGAACAGATCCTGGGTTTTTTCTGGTTTGGATCACGTAGTAGTGTCGTACCACACTGAAACAGTCGATTAAACCAAGTTTCGATGAATATCTTTGAGGATAACGCATGTTAGGTCTAGGTTAGGCCTGGGATTTTCACTCATCAAACTCATACTTTCGCGTTTTTCACATCCTTGTTGAACAGATCCTGGGTTTTTTCTGGTTTGGATAACGTAGTAGTGTGGTTCCACACTGAAACAGTCCATTAAACCTGGTTTGGATCAATATTTTAGAGGATAACGCATGTTAGGTCTAGGTTAGGTCTGGGATTTTCACTCATCAGACCCATACTTTCGCATTCTTCACATACTCGTTGAACATATCCTGGGTTATTTTCTGGTTTGGATCACATAGTAATGTGGTACCACACTGAAACAGTCGATTAAACCAGGTTTCGATGAATATCTTTGAGGATAACGCATGTTAGGTCTAGGTTAGGCCTGGGATTTTCACTCATCAAACTCATACTTTCGCATTCTTCACATACTTGTTGAACGGATCCTGGGTTTTTTCTGGTTTGGATCACGTAGTAGTGTCGTACCACACAGAAACAGTCCATTAAACCTGGTTGCGATCAATATTTTGGAGGATAACGCATGTTAGGTCTGGGATAGGTGTGGGATTTGCCATCATCAGGCTCATACTTTCGCAGTTTTAACATGCATGCTGACCTGCTCGAGGGTTTTTTCTGCTTTGGATCACGTAGTAAAGTGGTACCACACTAAAACTGTCAATTAAACCCGGTTTCGATCAATATTTTAGAGGATATCGCAAGTTAGGTCTGTGATAGGTCTGTGATTTGCCCTCATCAGACTCATACTTTCGCACACTTCACATACTCGTTGATCAGATCCTGGGTTTTTTTCTGGTTTGGTTCACGTAGTAATGTGGTACCACACTGAAACATTCAATTAAACCTGGTCTTGATAAATATTTTAGAGGATAACGCATGTTAGGTCTGGGTTAGATCTAGGATTTGCCCTCATCAGGCTCATACTTTCGCATATTTCTCATACTTCATGGCTAGATCCTGGGCTATTTCTGGATTGTATCACGTAGTAATATGGTACCACGCTGAAACATTCAATTAAACCTGGTCTTGATAAATATTTTAGAGGATAACGCATGTTAGGTCTGGGATAGGTCTGGGATTTGCCCTCATCAGACTCATTCTTACGCACACTTCACATACTCGTTGAACAGATCCTGGGTTATTTTCTGGTTTGGATCACATAGTAATGTGGTACCAAACTGAAAAAGTCGATTAAACCAGGTTTCGATCAATATTTTTGAGGATAACGCATGTTAGGTCTATGTTAGGCCTGGGATTTTCACTCATCAAACTCATACTTTCGCATTCTTCACATACTTGTTGAACGGATCCTGGGTTTTTTCTGGTTTGCATCACGTAGTAATGTGGGACCACACTGAAACAGTCAATTAAACCTGGTTTCGATCAATATTTTAGATGATAACGCAAGTTAGGTCTGGGATAGGTCTGGGATTTGCCCTCATCAGGCTCATACTTTCGCGTTTTTCACATACTTGTTGAACAGATCCTGGGTTTTTTCTGGTTTGGATCACGTAGTAGTGTGGTACCACACAGAAACAGTCCATTAAACCGGGTTGCGACCAATATTTTAGAGGATAACTCATGTTAAGTCTGGGTTAGGTCTAGGATTTGCCCTCATCAGGCTCATTCTTTCGCATATTTCTTATACTTGATGGCTAGATCCTAGGCTTTTTCTGGATTGCATCACGTAGTAATGTGGTACCACACTGAAACATTCAATTAAACCTGGTCTTGATAAATATTTTAGAGGATAACGCAAGTTAGGTCTGGGATAGGTCTGTGATTTGCCCTCATCAGACTCATACTTTCGCACACTTCACATACTCGTTGATCAGATCCTGGGTTTTTTTCTGGTTTGGTTCACGTAGTAATGTGGTACCACACTGAAACATTCATTTAAACCTGGTCTTGATAAATATTTTAGAGGATAACGCATGTTAGGTCTGGGTTAGGTCTAGGATTTGCCCTCATCAGACTCATAGTTTCGCATTCTTCACATACTTCATGGCTAGATCCTGGGCTGTTTCTGGATTGTATCAGGTAGTAATGTGGTACCACGCTGAAACAGTCAATTTAACCTGGTTTCGATCAATATTTTAGAGGATAACGCAAGTTAGGTCTGGGATAGGTCTGGGATTCGCCCAAATCAGGCTCATACTTTCGCGTTTTTCACATACTTGTTGAACTGATCCTGGGTTTTTCCTGGTTTGGACCACGTAGTAATGTGGTACCACACTGAAACATTCAATTAAACCTGGTCTTGATAAATATTTTAGAGAATAACGCATGTTAGGACTGGGTTAGGTCTAGGATTTGCCCTCATCGGGCTCATACTTTCGCATATTTCTCATACTTCATGGCTAGATCCTGGGCCATTTCTGGATTGGATCACGTAGTAAAGTGGTACCACACTGAAACATTCAATGAAACCTGGTCTGGATAAATATTTTAGAGGATAACGCATGTTAGGTCAAGGTTAGGTCTAAGATTTGCCCTCATCAGGCTCACAGTTTCGCGTTTTTCACATACTTGTTGAACAGATCCAGGGTTTTTTCTGGTTTGGATCACGTAGTAATGTGGTACCACACTGAAACATTAAATTAAACCTGGTCTTGATAAATATTTTAGAGGTTAACGCATGTTAGGTCTGGGTTAGGTCTGTAATTTGCCCTCATCAGGGTCATACTTTCGCAGTTTTAACATGCATGTTGACCTGATCGAGGGTTTTTTCTGGTTTGGATCACGTAGTAATGTGGGACCACACTGAAACAGTCAATTAAATCTGGTTTTGATCAATATTTTAGAGAATAATTCATGTTAGGTCTAGGTTAGGTCTGGGATTTGCTCTCATCAGGCTCATTCTTTCGCATATTTCTCATACATGTAGAACAGATCCTGGGTTTTTTCTGTTTTGGATCACGTAGTAATGTGGGACCACACTGAAACAATCAATTAAACCTGGTCTTGATAAATATTTTAGAGGATAACGCATGTTAGGTCTGGGTTAGGTCTAGGATTTGCCCTCATCAGGCTCATACTTTCGCATATTGCTCATACTTCATGGCTAGATCCTGGGCTGTTTCTGGATTGTATCACGTAGTAATGTGGTACCACGCTGAAACAGTCATTTAAACCTGATTTCGATCAATATTTTAGAGGATAACGCAAGTTAGGTCTGGGATAGGTCTAGGATTTGCCCTCATCAGGCTCTTACTTTCGCATATTTCTCATACTTCATGGCTAGATCCTGGGCTATTTCTGGTTTGGATCATGTAGTAAAGTGGTACCACACTGAAACATTCAATGAAACCTTGTCTGGATAAATATTTTAGAGGATAACGCATGTTAGGTCAAGGTTAGGTCTAAGTTTTGCCCTCATCAGGCTCACAGTTTCGCGTTTTTCACATACTTGTTGAACAGATCCTGGGTTTTTTCTGGTTTGGATCACGTAGTAATGTGGTACCACACTGAAACATTAAATTAAACCTGGTCTTGATAAATATTTTAGAGGATAACGCATGTTAGGTCCGGGTTAGGTCTGTGATTTGCCCTCATCAGGGTCATAGTTTCGCAGTTTTAACATGCATGTTGACCTGATCGAGGGTTTTTTCTGCTTTGGATCACGTAGTAAAGTGGTACCACACTAAAACAGTCAATTAAACCTGGTTTCGATCAATATTTTAGAGGATAACGCATGTTAGGTCTGGGATAGGTCTGGGATTAGCCCTCATCAGGGTCATACTGTCGCACACTTGACATACTCGTTGATCAGATCCTGGGTTTTTTTCTGGTTTGGATCACGTAGTAATGTGGTACCACACTGAAACAGTCGATTAAACCTGGTTTCGATCAATATTATTGAGGATAACGCATGTTAGGTCTAGTTTAGGCCTGGGATTTTCACTCATCAGACTCATACTTTCGCATTCTTCACATACTTGTTGAACGGACCCTGGGTTCTTTCTGGTTTGGATCACGTAGTAATGTGGGACCACACTGAAACAGTCAATTAAATCTGGTTTTGATCAATATTTTAGAGAATAATTCATGTTAGGTCTAGGTTAGGTCTGGGATTTGCTCTCATCAGGCTCATTCTTTCGCATATTTCTCATACATGTAGAACAGATCCTGGGTGTTTTCTGTTTTGGATCACGTAGTAATGTGGGACCACACTGGAACAGTCAATTAAACCTAGTTTCGATCAATATTTTAGAGAATAATTCATGTTAGGTCTAGGTTAGGTCTGGGATTTGCTCTCATCAGGCTCATTCTTTCGCATATTTCTCATACATGTAGAACAGATCCTGGGTGTTTTCTGTTTTGGATCACGTAGTAATGTGGGACCACACTGAAACAGTCAATTAAACCTAGTTTCGATCAATATTTTAGAGAATAATTCATGTTAGGTCTAGGTTATGTCTGGGATTTGCTCTCATCAGGCTCTTACTTTCGCATATTTCTCATACTTCATGGCTAGATGCTGGGCTATTTCTGGATTGGATCACGTAGTAAAGTGGTACCACACTGAAACATTCAATGAAACCTGGTCTGGATAAATAGTTTAGAGGATAACGCATGTTAGGTCAAGGTTAGGTCTAAGATTTGCCCTCATCAGGCTCACAGTTTCGCGTTTTTCACATACTTGTTGAACAGATCCTGGGTTGTTTCTGGTTTGGATCACGTAGTAATGTGGTACCACACTGAAACAGTCGATTAAACCAGGTTCCGATCAGTATTTTTGAGGATAACGCATGTTAGGTCTAGGTTAGGTCTGGGATTTTCACTCATCAGACTCATACTTTCGCATTCTTCACATACTTGTTGAACGGATCCTAGGTTTTTTCTGGTTTGGATCACGTAGTAATGTGGGACCACACTGAAACAATCAATTACACCTGGTTTCGATCAATATTTAAGAGAATAATTCATGTTAGGTCTAGTTTAGGTCTGGGATTTGCTCTCATCAGGCTCATTCTTTCGCATATTTCTCAAACTTGATGGCTAGATCCTGGGCTTTTTCTGGATTGCATCACGTAGTAATGAAGTACAACACTGAAGCAGTCAATTAAACCTGGTTTCCATCAATATCTTAGAGGACAACGCAAGTTAGGTCTGGGATAGGTCAGGGATTTGCCCACATCAGGCTCATACTTTCGCGTTTTTCACATCCTTGTTGAACAGATCCTGGGTTTTTTCTGGTTTGGATCACGTAGTAGTGTGGTTCCACACTGAAACAGTCCATTAAACCTGGTTTGAATCAATATTTTAGAGGATAACGCATGTTAGGTCTAGGTTAGGTCTGGGATTTTTCACTCATCGGACCCATACTTTCGCATTCTTCACATACTCGTTGAACAGATCCTGGGTTATTTTCTGGTTTGGATCACATAGTAATGTGGTACCACACTGAAACAGTCGATTAAACCAGGTTTCAATGAATATTTTTGAGGATAACGCATGTTAGGTCTAGGTTAGCCCTGGGATTTTCACTCATCAAACTCATACTTTCGCATTCGTCACATACTTGTTGAACGGATCCTGGGTTTTTTCTGGTTTGCATCACGTAGTAATGTGGGACCACACTGAAACAGTCAATTAAACCTGGTTTCGATCGATATTTTAGAGGATAACGCAAGTTAGGTCTGGGATAGGTCTGGGATTTGCCCTCATCAGGCTCATACTTTGTCGTTTTTCACATACTTGTTGAACAGATCCTGGGTTTTTTCTGGCTTGGATCACGTAGTAGTGTGGTACCACACAGAAACAGTCCACTAAACCTGGTTGCGATCAATATTTTAGAGGATAACGCATGTTAGGTCTGGGTTAGGTCTAGGATTTGCCCTCATCAGGCTCATTCTTTCGCATATTTCTTATACTTGATGGCTAGATCCTAGGCTTTTTCTGGATTGCATCACGTAGTAATGTGGTACCACACTGAAACAGTCAATTAAACCTGGTCTTGATAAATATTTTAGAGGATAACGCATGTTAGGTCTGGGATAGGTGTGGGATTTGCCATCATCAGGCTCATACTTTCGCAGTTTTAACATGCATGCTGACCTGATCGAGGGTTTTTTCTGCTTTGGATCACGTAGTAAAGTGGTACCACACTAAAACTGTCAATTAAACCTGGTTTCGATCAATATTTTAGAGGATATCGCAAGTTAGGTCTGGGATAGGTCTGTGATTTGCCCTCATCAGACTCATACTTTCGCACACTTCACATACTCGTTGATCAGATCCTGGGCTATTTCTGGATTGTATCACGTAGTAATATGGTACCACGCTGAAACATTCAATTAAACCTGGTCTTGATAAATATTTTAGAGGATAACGCAAGTTAGGTCTGGGATTGGTCTGGGATTTGCCCTCATCAGACTCATTCTTACGCACACTTCACATACACGTTGAACAGATCCTGGGTTATTTTCTGGTTTGGATCACATAGTAACGTGGTACCAAACTGAAACAGTCGATTAAACCAGGTTTCGATCAATATTTTTGAGGATAACGCATGTTAGGTCTAGGTTAGGCCTGGGATTTTCACTCATCAAACTCATACTTTCGCATTCTTCACATACTTGTTGAACGGATCCTGGGTTTTTTCTGGTTTGCATCACGTAGTAATGTGGGACCACACTGAAACAGTCAATTAAACCTGGTTTCGATCAATATTTTAGAGGATAACGCATGTTAGGTCTAGGTCAGGCCTGGGATTTTCACTCATCAGACTCATACTTTCGCATTCTTCACATACTTGTTGAACGGATCCTGGTTTTTTTCTGGTTTGGATCACGTAATAATGTGGTACCACGCTGAAACATTCAATTAAACCTGGTTTCGACCAATATTTTAGAGAATAATTCATGTTAGGTCTAGGTTAGTTCTGGGATTTGCTCTCATCAGGCTCATTCTGTCGCATATTTCTCATACTTGATGGCTAGATCCTGGGCTTTTTCTGGATTGGATCACAGAGTAATGTGGTACCACACTGAAACAGTCGATTAAACCTAGTTTCGCTCAATATTTTAGATGACAACGCATGTTAGGTCTAGGCCAGGCCTGGGATTTTCACTCATCAGACTCATACTTTCCATTCTTCACATACTTGTTGAACGGATCCTGGGTTTTTTCTGGTCTGGATCACGTAGTAATGTGGTACCACACTGAAACATTCAATTAAACCTGGTCTTGATAAATATTTTAGAGGATAACGCATGTTAGGTCTGTGTTAGGTCTAGGATTTGCCCTCATCAGGCTCATACTTTCGCATATTTCTCATACTTCATGGCTAGATCCTGGGCTCTTTCTGGATTGGATCACGTAGTAAAGTGGTACCACACTGAAACATTCAATGAAATCTGGTCTGGAGAAATATTTTAGAGGATAACTCATCTTTGGTCTGGGTTAGGTCAAAGATTTGCCCTCATCAGGCTCACAGGGTCGCGTTTTTCACATACTTGTTGAACGGATCCTGGGTTTTTTCTGGTTTGGATCACGTAGTAACGTGGGCCCACACTGAAACAGTCAATTAAACCTGGTTTCGACCAATATTTTAGAGAATAATTCATGTTAGGTCTAGGTTAGGTCTGGGATTTGCTCTCATCAGGCTCATTCTTTCGCATATTTCTCATACTTGATGGCTAGATCCTGGGCTTTTTCTGGATTGCATCACGTAGTAATGAAGTACAACACTGAAACAGTCAACTAAACCTGGTTTCCATCAATATTTTAGAGGACAACGCAAGTTAGGTCTGGGATAGGTCTGGGATTTGCCCTCATCAGGCTCATACTTTCGCGTTTTTCACATACTTGTTGAACAGATCCTGGGTTTTTTCTGGTTGGGATCCCGTAGTAGTGTGGTACCACACTGAAACAGTCCATTAAACCTGGTTTCGCTCAATATTTTAGAGGATAACGCATGTTAGGTCTAGGTCAGACCTGGGATTTTCACTCATCAGGCTCATACTTTCGCATTCTTCACATACTCGTTGAACGGATCCTGGGTTTTTTCTCGTTTGGGTCACGTAGTAATGTGGGCCCACACTGAAACAGTCAATTAAACCTGGTTTCGACCAATATTTTAGAGAATAATTCATGTTAGGTCTAGGTTAGGTCTAGGATTTGCCCTCGTCAGGCTCATACTTTCGCACACTTCACATACTCGTTGACAAGATCCTGGGTTTTTTTCTGGTTTGAATCACGTAGTAATGTGGTTCCACACTGAAACAGTCGATTAAACCTGGTTTCGATCAATATTTTAGAGGATAACGCAAGTTAGGTCTGGGATAGGTCTGGGATTTGCCTTCATCAGGCTCATACTTTCGCGTTTTTCACATACTAGTTGAACAGATCCCGGGTTTTTTCTGGTTTGGATCCCGTAGTAGTGTGGTACCACACTGAAACAGGCCATTAAACCTGGTTTCGCTCAATATTTTAGTGGATAACGCATGTTAGGTCTAGGTCAGGCCTGGTTTTTTCACTCATCAGACTCATACTTTCGCATTCTTCACATACTCGTTGAACGGATCCTGGGTTTTTTCTGGTTTGGGTCACGTAGTAATGTGGGACCACACTGAAACAGTCAATTAAACCTGGTTTCGACCAATATTTTAGAGAATAATTCATGTTAGGTCTAGGTTAGGTCTGGGATTTGCTCTCATCAGGCTCATACTTTCGCACACTTCACATACTTGTTGAACGGATCCTGGGTTTTTTCTGGTTTGGATCACGTAGTAGTGTGGTACCACACTGAAACAGTCCATTAACCCTGGGTTCGCTCAATATTTTAGACGATAACGCATGTTAGGTCTAGGTCAGGCCTGGGATTTTCACTCATCAAACTCATACTTTCGCATTCTTCACATACTTGTTGAACGGATCCTGGGTTTTTTCAGGTTTGCATCACGTAGTAATGTGGGACCACACTGAAACAGTCAATTAAACCTGGTTTCGATCAATATTTTAGAGGATAACGCAAGTTAGGTCTGGCATAGGTCTGGGATTTGCCCTCATCAGCCTCATACTTTCGCGTTTTTCACATACTTGTTGAACAGATCCTGGGGTTTTTCTGGTTTGGATCACGTAGTAGTGTGGTACCACACAGAAACAGTCCATTAAACCTGGTTGCGATCAATATTATAGAGGATAACGCATGTTAGGTCTGGGTTAGGTCTAGGATTTGCCCTCATCAGGCTCATTCTTTCGCATATTTCTTATACTTGATGGCTAGATCCTAGGCTTTTTCTGGATTGCATCACGTAGTAATGTGGTACCACACTGAAACATTCAATTAAACCTGGTCTTGATAAATATTTTAGAGGATAACGCAAGTTAGGTCTGGGATAGGTCTGTGATTTGCCCTCATCAGGCTCATACTTTCGCACACTTCACATACTCGTTGATCAGATCCTGGGTTTTTTCCTGGTTTGGTTCACGCAGTAATGTGGTACCACACTGAAACATTCATTTAAACCTGGTCTTGATAAATATTTAAGAGGATAACGCATGTTAGGTCTGGGTTAGGTCTAGGATTTGCCCTCATCCGGCTCATACTTTCGCATATTTCTCATACTTCATGGCTAGATCCTGGGCTATTTCTGGATTGTATCACGTAGTAATGTGGTACCACGCTGAAACATTCAATTAAACCTGGTCTTGATAAATATTTTAGAGGATAACGCAAGTTAGGTCTGGGATAGGTCTGGGATTTGCCCTCATCAGACTCATACTTACGCACACTTCACATACTCGTTGAACAGATCCTGGGTTATTTTCTGCTTTGGATCACATAGTAATGTGGCACCAAACTGAAACAGTCGATTAAACCAGGTTTCGATCAATACTTTTGAGGATAACGCATGTTTGGTCTAGGTTAGGCCTGGGATTATCACTCATCAGACTCATACTTTCGCATTCTTCACATACTTGTTGAACGGATCCTGCGTTTTTTCTGGTTTGGATCACGTAGTAAAGTGGAACCACACTGAAACAGTCAATTAAACCTGGTTTCGACCAATATTTTAGAGAATAATTCATGTTAGGTCTATGTTAGGTCTGGGATTTGCTCTCATCAGGCTCATTCTGTCGCATATTTCTCATACTTGATGGCTAGATCCTGGGCTTTTTCTGGAATGGATCACATAGTAATGTGGTACCACACTGAAACAGTCGATTAAACCTGGTTTCGCTCAATATTTTAGATGATAACGCATGTTAGGTCTAGGCCAGGCCTGGGATTATCACTCATCAGACTCATACTTTCGCATTCTTCACATACTTGTTGAACGGATCCTGCGTTTTTTCTGGTTTGGATCACGTAGTAAAGTGGGACCACACTGAAACAGTCAATTAAACCTGGTTTCGACCAATATTTTAGAGAATAATTCATGTTAGGTCTATGTTAGGTCTGGGATTTGCTCTCATCAGGCTCATTCTGTCGCATATTTCTCATACTTGATGGCTAGATCCTGGGCTTTTTCTGGAATGGATCACATAGTAATGTGGTACCACACTGAAACAGTCGATTAAACCTGGTTTCGCTCAATATTTTAGATGATAACGCATGTTAGGTCTAGGCCAGGCCTGGGATTTTCACTCATCAGACTCATACTTTCGCATTCTTCACATACTTGTTGAACGGATCCTGGGTTTTTTCTGGTTTGGATCACGTAGTAATGTGGTACCACACTGAAACATTCAATTAAACCTGGTCTTGATAAATATTTTAGAGGATAACGCATGTTAGGTCTGGGTTAGGTCTAGGATTTGCCCTCATCAGGCTCATACTTTCGCATATTTCTCATACTTGATGGCTAGATCCTGGGCTTTTTCTGGATTGCATCACGTAGTAATGAAGTACAACACTGAAACAGTCAATTAAACCTGGTTTCCATCAATATCTTAGAGGACAACGCAAGTTAGGTCTGGGATAGGTCGGGGATTTGCCCTCATGAGGCTCATACTTTCGTGTTTTTCACATACTTGTTGAACAGATCCTGGGTTTTCTCTGGTAGGGATCACGTAGTAGTGTGGTACCACACTGAAACAGTCCATTAAACCTGGTTTGGATCAATATTTTAGAGGATAACGCATGATAGGTCTAGGTTAGGTCTGGAATTTTCACTCTTCAGACTCATACTTTCGCATTCTTCACATACTTGTTGAACGGATCCTGGGTTTTTTCTGGTTTGGATCACGTAGTAATGTGGTACCACACTGAAACAGTCGATTAAACCTGGTTTTGATCAATATTTTAGAGGATAACGCATAGTTAGGTTTGGGATAGGTCTGGGATTTGACCTCATCAGACTCATACTTTCGCACACTTCACATACTCGTTGAACAGATCCTGGGTTATTTTCTGGTTTGGATCACATAGTAATGTGGTACCACACTGAAACAGTCGATTAAACCTGGTTTCGATCAATATTTTAGAGAATAATTCATGTTAGGTCTAGGTTAGGTCTGGGATTTGCTCTCATCAGGCTCAATCTTTCGCATATTTCTCATACTTGATGGCTAGATCCTGGGCTGTTCCTGGATTGTATGACGTAGTAATGTGGTACCACGCTGAAACAGCGAATTAAACCTGGTTTCGATCAATATTTTAGAGGATAACGCAAGTTAGGTCTAGGTTAGGTCTGGGATTTGCCCTCACCAGGGTCATACTTTCGCAGTTTTAACATACATGTTGACCTGATCGAGGGTTTTTTCTGCTTTGAATCACGTAGTAAAGTGGTACCACACTGAAACATTCAATTAAACCTGGTCTTGATAAATATTTTAGAGGATAACGCATGTTAGGTTTGGGTTAGGTCTAGGATTTGCCCTCATCAGGCTCATACTTTCGCATATTTCTCATACTTCATGGCTAGATCCTGGGCTGTTTTTGGATTGTATCACGTAGTAATGTGGTACCACGCTGAAACAGTCAATTAAACCTGGTTTGGATCAATATATTAGAGGATAACGCATGTTAGGTCTAGGTTAGCCCTGGGATTTTCACTCATCAGACTCATACTTTCGCATTCTTGTCATACCTGTTGAACTGATCCTGGGTTTTTTCTGGTTTGGATCACGTAGTAATGTGGTACCACACTGAAACAGTCGATTAAACCTGGTTTCGATCAATATTTTAGAGGATAACACAAGTTAACTCTGGGATTGGTCTGGGATTTGACCTCATCAGACTCATACTTTCGCACACTTCACATACTCGTTGAACAGATCCTGGGTTACTTTCTGGTTTGAATCACATAGTAATGTGGTACCACACTGAAACAGTCGATTAAACCAGGTTTCGATCAATATTTTTGAGGATAACGCATGTTAGGTCTAGGTTAGGCCTGGGATTTTCACTCATCAGACTCATACTTTCGCATTCTTCACATACTTGTAGAACGGGTCCTGGGTTTTTTCTGGTTTGGATCAGGTAGTAATGTGGGACCACACTGAAACAGTCAATTAAACCTGGTCTTGAAAAATATTTTAGAGGATAACGCATGTTAGGTCTGGGTTAGGTCTAGGATTTGCCCTCATCAGGCTCATACTTTCGCATATTTCTCATACTTCATGGCTAGATCCTGGGCTATTTCTGGATTGGATCACGTAGTAAAGTGGTACCACACTGAAACATTCAATGAAACCTGGTCTGGATAAAAATCTTAGAGGATAACGCATGTTAGGTCAAGGTTAGGTCTAAGATTTGCCCTTATCAGGCTCACAGTTTCGCGTTTTTCACATACTTGTCGAACTGATCCTGGGTTTTTTGTGGTTTGGATCACGTAGTAATGTGGTACCACACTGAAACATTCAATTAAACCTGGTCTTGATAAATATTTTAGAGGATAACGCATGTTAGGTCTGGGATAGGTCTGGGATTAGCCCTCATCAGACTCATACTTTCGCACACTTCACATACTCGTTGACGAGATCCTGGGTTTTTTTCTAGTTTGGATCACGCAGTAATGTGGTACCACACTGAAACAGTCGATTAAACCTGGCTTCGATCAATATTTTTGAGGATAACGCATGTTAGGTCTGGGATAGGTCTGGGATTAGCCCTCATCAGACTCATACTTTCGCTTTCTTCACATACTTGTTGAACGGATCCTGGGCTTTTTCTGGATTGCATCACGTAGTAAAGTAGTACCACTCTGAAACAGTCAATGAAAACTGGTTTCCATCAATATTTTAGAGGACAACGCAAGTTAGGTCTAGGTAAGGCCTGAGATTTTCACTGATCAGACTCATACATTCGCATTCTCCACATACTTGTTGAACGGATCCTGGGTTTTTTCTGGTTTGGATCACGTAGTAATGTGGTACCACACAGAAACATTCAATTAAACCTGGTCGTGATAAATATTTTAGAGGATAACGGATGTTAGGTCTGGGTTACGTCTGGGATTTGCCCTCATCAGGCTCATACTTTCGCATATTTCTCATACTTCATGGCTAGATGCTGGGCTGTTTCTGCATTGTATCACGTAGTAATGTGGTACCACGCTGAAACAGTCAATTAAACCTGGTTTCGATCAATATTTTAGAGGATAACGCAAGTTAGGTCTGGGATAGGTCTAGGATTTGCCCTCATCAGGCTCTTACTATCGCATATTTCTCATACTTCATGGCTAGATCCTGGGCTATTTCTGGATTGGATCACGTAGTAAAGTGGTACCACACTGAAACATTCAATAAAACCTGTTCTGGATAAATATTTTAGAGGATAAAGCATCTTAGGTCTGGGTTAGGTCTAAGATTTGCCCTCATCAGGCTCACAGTTTCGCGTTTTTCACATACTTGTTAAACAGATCCTGGGTTTTTCCTGGTTTGGATCACGTAGTAATGTGGTAGCACACTAAAACAGTAAATTAAACCTGGTTTCGATCAATATTTTAGAGGATCACGCAAGCTAGGTCTGGGATAGGTCTGGGATTAGCCCTCATCAGACTCATACTTTCGCACACTTCACATACTCGTTGACAAGATCCTGGGTTTTTTTCTGGCTTGGATCACGTAGTAATGTGGTTCCACACTGAAACAGTCGATTAAACTTGGCTTCGATCAATATTTTAGAGGATAACGCAAGTTAGGTCTGGGATAGGTCTAGGATTTGCCCTCATCAGGCTCTTACTATGGCATATTACTCATACTTCATGGCTAGATCTTGGGCTATTTCTGGTTTGGATCACGTAGTAGTGTGGTACCACACTGAAACAGTCCATTAAACCTGGTTTCGCTCAATATTTTAGAGGATAACACATGTTAGGTCTAGGTCAGTCCTGGGATTTTCACTCATCAGGCTCACATTTTCGCGTTTTTCACATACTTGTTGAACAGATCCTGGGTTTTTTCTGGTTTGGATCCCGTAGTAGTGTGGTACCACAATAAAACAGTCAATTAAACCTGGTTTCGATCAATATTTTAGAGGATATCGCAAGTTAGGTCTGGGATAGTTCTGGGATTTGCCCTCTTCAGGCTCATACTTTCGCGTTTTTCACATACTTGTTGAACGGATCCTGGGTTTTTTCTGGTTTGGATCACGTAGTAATGTGGTACCACACTGAAACATTCAATGAAACCTGGTCTTGATAAATATTTTAGAGGATAACGCATGTTAGGTCTGGGTTAGGTCTAGGATTTGCCCTCATCAGGCTCATACTTTCGCATATTTCTCATACTTCATGGCTAGATCCTGGGCTATTTCTGGATTGGATCACGTAGTAAAGTGGTACCACACTGAAACATTCAATGAAACCTGGTCTGGATAAATATTTTATAGGACAACGCATCTTAGGTCTGGGTTAGGTCTAAGATTTGCCCTCATCAGGCTCACAGTTTCGCGTTTTTCACATACTTGTTGAACAGATCCAGGGTTTTTTCTGGTTTGGATCACGTAGTAATGTGGTACCACACTAAAACAGTCAATTAAACCTGGTTTCGATCAATATTTTTGAGGATCACGCAAGCTAGGTCTGGGATAGGTCTGGGATTAGCCCTCATCAGGCTCATTCTTTCGCATATTTCTCATACTTGATGGCTAGATCCTGAGCTTTTTCTGGATTGCATCACGTAGTAATGAAGTACAACACTGAAACAGTCAATTAAATCTGGTTTCCATCAATATTTTAGAGGACAACGCAAGTTAGGTCTGGGATAGGTCTGGGATTTGCCCTCATCAGGCTCATACTTTCGCGTTTTTCACATACTTGTTGAACGGATCCTGGGTTTTTTCTGGTTTGGATCACGTAGTTATGTGGGTCCACACTGAAACAATCAATTAAACCTGGTCTTGATAAATATTTTAGAGGATAACGCGTGTTAGGTCTGGGATAGGTCTGGGATTTGCCCTCATCAGACTCATACTTTCGCACACTTCACATACTCGCTGAACACATCCTGGGTTATTTTCTGGTTTGGATCACATAGTAATGTGGTACCACACTGAAACAGTCGATTAAACCAGGTTTCGATCAATATTTTTGAGGATAACGCATGTTAGGTCTAGGTTAGGCCTGGAATTTTCACTCATCAGACTCATACATTCGCATTCTTCATATACTTTTTGAACGGTTCCTGGGTTTTTTCTGGTTTGGATCACGTTGTAATGTGGGTCCGCACTGAAACAATCAGTTAAACCTGGTCTTGATAAATATTTTAGAGGATAACGCATGTTAGGTCTGGGATAGGTCTGGGATTTGCCCTCATCAGACTCATACTTTCGCATTCTTCACATACTTGTTGAACTGATCCTGGGTTTTTTCTGGTTTGGATCACGTAGTAATGTGGTTCCACACTGAAACAGTCGGTTAAACCTGGTTTCGATCAATATTTTAGTGGATAACGCAAGTTAGGTCTGGAATAGGTCTGAGATATGCCCTCATCAGACTCATACCTACGCGCACTTCACATACTCGTTGAACAAATCCTGGGTTATTTTCTTGTTTGGATCACATAGTAATGTGGTACCAAACTGATACAGTCGATTAAACCAGGATTCGATCAATATTTTTGAGGATAACGCATGTTAGGTCTAGGTTAGGCCTGGGATTTTCACTCACCAGACTCATACTTTCGCATTTTTCACATACTTGTTGAACAGATCCTGGGTTTTTTCTGGTTTGTATCACGTAGTAGTGTGGTACCACACTGAAACAGTCCATTAAACCTGGTTAGGATCAATATTTTAGAGGATAACGCATGTTAGGTCTAGGTTAGGTCTGGGATTTTCGCTCATGAGACTCATACTTTCGCATTCTTCACATACTTGTTGAACGGATCCTGGGTTTTTTCTGGTTTGGTTCATGTAGTAATGTGGTGCCACACTGAAACAGTCAATTAAACCTGGTTTCCATCAATATCTTAGAGGACAACGCAAGTTAGGTCTGGGATAGGTCTTGGATTTGCCCTCATCAGGCTCATACTTTCGCGTTTTTCACATACTTTTTGAACAGATCCTGGGTTTTTTCTGGTTTGGATCACGTAGTAGTGAGGTACCACGCTGAAACAGTCCATTAAACCTGGTTTGGATCAATATTTTAGAGGATAACGCATGTAAGGTCTAGGTTAGGCCTGGGATTTTCACTCATCAGACTCATACTTTCGCATTCTTCACATACTTGTTGAACGGATCCTGGGTTATTTCTGGTTTGGATCACGTAGTAATGTGGGACCACACTGAAACAGTCAATTAAACCTGGTTTCGATCAATATTTTAGAGAATAATTCATGTTAGGTCTATGTTAGGTCTGGGATTTGCACTCATCAGGCTCATTCTTTCGCATATTTCTTATACATGTTGAACAGATCCTGGGTTTTTTCTGGTTTGGATCACGTAGTAATGTGGGACCACACTGAAACATTCAATGAAACCTGGTCTGGATAAATATTTTAGAGGATAACGCATCTTACGTCTGGGTTAGGCCTAAGATTTGCCCTCATCAGGCTCACAGTTTAGCGTTTTTCACATACTTGTTGAACAGATCCCGGGTTTTTTCTGGTTTGGAACACGAAGTAGTGTGGTACCACACTGAAACAGTCCACTAAACCTGGTCTGGATAAATATATTAGAGGATAACGCATCTTAGGTCTGGGTTAGGTCTAAGATTTGCCCTCATCAGGCTCACAGTTTAGCGTTTTTCACATACTTGTTGAACAGATCCTGGGCTATTTCTGGTTTGGATCACGAAGTAGTGTGGTACCACACTGAAACAGTCCATTAAACCTGGTTTTGATCAATATTTTAGAGAATAATTCATGTTAGGTCTAGGTTAGGTCAGGGATTTGCTCTCATCAGGCTCATTCTTTCGCATATTTCTCATACTTGATGGCTAGATCCTGGGCTTTTTCTGGATTGCATCACGTAGTAATGAAGTACAACACTGAAACAGTCAATTAAACCTGGTTTCGATCAATATTTTAGAGAATAATTCATGTTAGGTCTAGGTTAGGTCTGGGATTTGCTCTCATCAGGCTCATTCTTTCGCATATTTCTCATACTTGATGGCTAGATCCTGGGCTTTTTCTGGATTGCATCACGTAGTAATGAAGTACAACACTGAAACAGTCAATTAAACCTGGTTTCGATCAATATTTTAGAGAATAATTCATGTTAGGTCTAGGTTAGGTCTGGGATTTGCTCTCATCAGGTTCATTCTTTCGCATATTTCTCATACTTGATTACGTAGTAATGTGGTACCACGCTGAAACAGTCAACTAAACCTGGTTTCGATCAATATTTTAGAGGATAACGCAAGTTAGGTCTGGGATAGGTCTAGGATTTGCCCTCACCAGGCTCTTACTTTCGCATATTTCTCATACTTCATGGCTAGATCCTGTGCTATTTCTGGATTGGATCACGTAGTAAAGTCGTACCACACTGAAACATTCAATGAAACCTGGTCTGGATAAATATTTTAGAGGTTAACGCATCTTAGGTCTGGGTTAGGTCTAAGATTTGCCCTCATCAGGCTCACAGTTTAGCGTTTTTCACATACTTGTTGAACAGATCCCGGGTTTTTTCTGGTTTGGAACACGAAGTAGTGTGGTACCACACTGAAACAGTCCACTAAACCTGGTCTGGATAAATATATTAGAGGATAACGCATCTTAGGTCTGGGTTAGGTCTAAGATTTGCCCTCATCAGGCTCACAGTTTAGCGTTTTTCACATACTTGTTGAACAGATCCCGGGTTTTTTCTGGTTTGGAACACGAAGTAGTGTGGTACCACACTGAAACAGTCCACTAAACCTGGTCTGGATAAATATATTAGAGGATAACGCATCTTAGGTCTGGGTTAGGTCTAAGATTTGCCCTCATCAGGCTCACAGTTTAGCGTTTTTCACATACTTGTTGAACAGATCCTGGGCTATTTCTGGTTTGGATCACGAAGTAGTGTGGTACCACACTGAAACAGTCCATTAAACCTGGTTTTGATCAATATTTTAGAGAATAATTCATGTTAGGTCTAGGTTAGGTCAGGGATTTGCTCTCATCAGGCTCATTCTTTCGCATATTTCTCATACTTGATGGCTAGATCCTGGGCTTTTTCTGGATTGCATCACGTAGTAATGAAGTACAACACTGAAACAGTCAATTAAACCTGGTTTCGATCAATATTTTAGAGAATAATTCATGTTAGGTCTAGGTTAGGTCTGGGATTTGCTCTCATCAGGCTCATTCTTTCGCATATTTCTCATACTTGATGGCTAGATCCTGGGCTTTTTCTGGATTGCATCACGTAGTAATGAAGTACAACACTGAAACAGTCAATTAAACCTGGTTTCGATCAATATTTTAGAGAATAATTCATGTTAGGTCTAGGTTAGGTCTGGGATTTGCTCTCATCAGGTTCATTCTTTCGCATATTTCTCATACTTGATGGCTAGATCCTGGGCTTTTTCTGGATTGCATCACGTAGTAATGAAGTACAACACTGAAGCAGTCAATTAAACCTGGTTTCCATCAATATTCTAGAGGACAACGCATGTTAGGTCTAGGTTAGGCCTGGGATTAGCCCTCATCAGGGTCATACTGTCGCAGTTTTAACATACTTGTTGAACGGATACTGGGCTTTTTCTGGATTGCATCACGTAGTAATGTGGGACCACACTGAAACATTCAATTAAACCTGGTCTTGATAAATATTTTAGAGGATAACGCATGTTAGGTTTGGGTTAGGTCTAGGATTTGCCCTCATCAGGCTCATACTTTCGCATATTTCTCATACGTCATGGCTAGATCCTGGGCTGTTTCTGGATTGTATCACGTAGTAATGTGGCACCACGCTGAAACAGTCGATTAAACCTGGTTTCGATCAATATTTTAGAGGATAACGCATGTTAGGTCTAGGTTAGGTCTTGGATTTGCTCTCATCAGGCTCATTCTTCCGCATATTTCTCATACTTCATGGCTAGATCCTGGGCTTTTTCTGGATTGCATCACGTAGTAAAGTGGTACCACACTGAAACATTCAATGAAACCTGGTCTGGATAAATATTTTAAAGGTTAACGCATCTTAGGTCTGGGTTAGGTCTACGATATGCCCTCATCAGGCTCACAGTTTAGCGTTTTTCACACACTTGTTGAACAGATCCTGGGTTTTTTCTGGTTTGGATCACGAAGTAATGTGGTACCACACTGAAACGGTCAATTAAACCTGCTTTTGATCAATATTTTAGAGGATAACGCAAGTTAGGTCTGGGATAGGTCTGGGATTTGACCTCATCAGACTCATACTTTCGCACACTTCACATACTCCTTGAACAGATCCTGGGTTATTTTCTGGTTTGGATCACATAGTAATGTGGTACCACACTGAAACAGTCGATTAAACCAGGTTTCGATCAATATTTTAGAGGAGAACGCATGTTAGGTCTAGGTTAGGCCTGGGATTTTCACTCATCAGACTCATACTTTCGCATTCTTCACATACTTGTTGAACTGATCCTGGGTTTTTTCTGGTTTGGATCACGTAGTAATGTGGTACCGCACTGAAACAGTCGATTAAACCTGGTTTCGATCAATATTTTAGAGGATAACGCAAGTTAGGTCTGGGATAGGTCTGGGATTTGACCTCATCAGACTCATACTTTCGCACACTTCACATACTCCTTGAACAGGTCCTGGGTTATTTGCTGGTTGGGATCACATAGTAATGTGGTACCACACTGAAACAGTCCATTAAACCTGGTTTCGCTCAATATTTTAGAGGATAACGCATGTTAGGTCTAGGTTAGGTCTGGGATTTGCTCTCATCAGGCTCATTTTTTCGCATATTTCTCATACTCCTTGAACAGGTCCTGGGTTATTTTCTGGTTGGGATCACATAGTAATGTGGTACCACACTGAAACAGTCGATTAAACCTGGTTTCCATCAATATTTTAGAGGATAACGCATGTTAGGTCTAGGTTAGGCCTGGGATTTTCACTCATCAGACTCATACTTTCGCATATTTCTCATACTTGATGGCTAGATCCTGGGCTTTTTCTGGATTGCATCACGTAGTAATGAAGTACAACACTGAAACAGTCAATTAAACCTGGTTTCGATCAATATTTTAGAGAATAATTCATGTTAGGTCTATGTTAGGTCTGGGATTTGCTCTCATCAGGCTCATTCTTTCGCATATTTCTTACACATGTTGAACAGATCCCGGGTTTTTTCTGGATTGTATCACGTAGTAATGTGGTACCACACTGAAACAGTCGATTAAACCAGGTTTCGATCAATATTTTAGAGGAGAACGCATGTTAGGTCTAGGTTAGGCCTGGGATTTTCACTCATCAGACTCATACTTTCGCATTCTTCACATACTTGTTGAACAGATCCTGGGTTTTTTCTGGTTTGGATCACGTAGTAATGTGGGACCACACTGAAACAGTCAATTAAACCTGGTTTCGATCAATATTTTAGAGAATTATTCATGTTAGGTCTAGGTTAGGTCTTGGATTTGCCCTCATCAGGCTCATACTTTCGCGTTTTTCACATACTCGTTGAACAGATCCTGGGTTATTTTCTGGTTTGGATCACATAGTAATGTGGTACCACACTGAAACAGACGATTAAACCAGGTTTCGATCAATATTTTTGAGGATAACGCATGTTAGGTCTAGGTTAGGCCTGGGATTTTCACTCATCAGACTCATACTTTCGCATTCTTCACATACTTGTTGAACGGATCCTGGGTTTTTTCTGGTTTGGATCACGTAGTAATGTGGGACCACACTGAAACAGTCAATTAAACCTGGTTTCGATCAATATTTTAGAGAATAATTCATGTTAGGTCTAGGTCAGGTCTGGGATTTGCTCTCATCAGGCTCATTCTTTCGCATATTTCTCATACTTGATGGCTAGATCCTGGGCTTTTTCTGGATTGCATCACGTAGTAATGAAGTACAACACTGAAACAGTCAATTAAACCTGGTTTCCATCAATATCTTAGAGGACAACGCAAGTTAGGTCTGGGATATGTCTGGGATTTGCCCTCATCAGGCTCATACTTTCGCATATTTCTCATACTTCAAGGCTAGATCCTGGGCTGTTTCTGGATTGTATTACGTAGTAATGTGGTACCACGCTGAAACAGTCAATTAAACCTGGTTTCGATCAATATTTTAGAGGATAACGCAAGTTAGGTCTGGGATAGGTCTAGGATTTGCCCTCACCAGGCTCTTACCTTCGCATATTTCTCATACTTCATGGCTAGATCCTGTGCTATTTCTGGATTGGATCACGTAGTAAAGTCGTACCACACTGAAACATTCAATGAAACCTGGTCTGGATAAATATTTTAGAGGTTAACGCATCTTAGGTCTGGGTTAGGTCTAAGATTTGCCCTCATCAGGCTCACAGTTTAGCGTTTTTCACATACTTGTTGAACAGATCCTGGGTTTTTTCTGGTTTGGATCACGTAGTAATGTGGGACCACACTGAAACATTCAATGAAACCTGGTCTGGATAAATATTTTAGAGGATAACGCATCTTACGTCTGGGTTAGGCCTAAGATTTGCCCTCATCAGGCTCACAGTTTAGCGTTTTTCACATACTTGTTGAACAGATCCCGGGTTTTTTCTGGTTTGGAACACGAAGTAGTGTGGTACCACACTGAAACAGTCCACTAAACCTGGTCTGGATAAATATATTAGAGGATAACGCATCTTAGGTCTGGGTTAGGTCTATGATTTGCCCTCATCAGGCTCACAGTTTAGCGTTTTTCACATACTTGTTGAACAGATCCTGGGCTATTTCTGGTTTGGATCACGAAGTAGTGTGGTACCACACTGAAACAGTCCATTAAACCTGCTTTTGATCAATATTTTAGAGGATAACGCAAGTTAGGTCTGGGATAGGTCTGGGATTTGACCTCATCAGACTCATACTTTCGCACACTTCACATACTCCTTGAACAGATCCTGGGTTATTTTCTGGTTTGGATCACATAGTAATGTGGTACCACACTGAAACAGTCGATTAAACCAGGTTTCGATCAATATTTTAGAGGAGAACGCATGTTAGGTCTAGGTTAGGCCTGGGATTTTCACTCATCAGACTCATACTTTCGCATTCTTCACATACTTGTTGAACTGATCCTGGGTTTTTTCTGGTTTGGATCACGTAGTAATGTGGTACCGCACTGAAACAGTCGATTAAACCTGGTTTCGATCAATATTTTAGAGGATAACGCAAGTTAGGTCTGGGATAGGTCTGGGATTTGACCTCATCAGACTCATACTTTCGCACACTTCACATACTCCTTGAACAGGTCCTGGGTTATTTGCTGGTTGGGATCACATAGTAATGTGGTACCACACTGAAACAGTCGATTAAACCTGGTTTCGATCAATATTTTTGAGGATAACCCAAGTTAGGTGTGGGATAAGTCTGGGATTTTCACTCATCAGACTCATACTTTCGCACACTTCACATACTCCTTGAACAGATCCTGGGTTATTTTCTGGTTTGGATCACGTAGTAATGTGGTACCACACTGAAACATTCAATGAAACCTGGTCTAGATAAATATTTTAGAGGATAACGCATCTTAGGTCTGGGTTAGGTCTAAGATTTGCCCTCATCAGGCTCACAGTTTAGCGTTTTTCACACACTTGTTGAACAGATCCTGGGTTTTTTCTGGTTTGGATCACGAAGTAGTGTGGTACCACACTGAAACAGTCCATTAAACCTGGTTTCGCTCAATATTTTAGAGGATAACGCATGTTAGGTCTAGGTTAGGTCTGGGATTTGCTCTCATCAGGCTCATTCTTTCGCATATTTCTCATACTCCTTGAACAGGTCCTGGGTTATTTTCTGGTTGGGATCACATAGTAATGTGGTACCACACTGAAACAGTCGATTAAACCTGGTTTCCATCAATATTTTAGAGGATAACGCATGTTAGGTCTAGGTTAGGCCTGGGATTTTCACTCATCAGACTCATACTTTCGCATATTTCTCATACTTCATGGCTAGATCCTGGGCTTTTTCTGGATTGCATCACGTAGTAATGAAGTACAACACTGAAACAGTCAATTAAACCTGGTTTCGATCAATATTTTAGAGAATAATTCATGTTAGGTCTATGTTAGGTCTGGGATTTGCTCTCATCAGGCTCATTCTTTCGCATATTTCTTATACATGTTGAACAGATCCCGGGTTTTTTCTGGATTGTATCACGTAGTAATGTGGTACCACACTGAAACAGTCGATTAAACCAGGTTTCGATCAATATTTTAGAGGAGAACGCATGTTAGGTCTAGGTTAGGCCTGGGATTTTCACTCATCAGACTCATACTTTCGCATTCTTCACATACTTGTTGAACGGATCCTGGGTTATTTCTGGTTTGGATCACGTAGTAATGTGGGACCACACTGAAACAGTCAATTAAAACCTGGTTTCGATCAATATTTTAGAGAATAATTCATGTTAGGTCTATGTTAGGTCTGGGATTTGCACTCATCAGGCTCATTCTTTCGCATATTTCTTATACATGTTGAACAGATCCTGGGTTTTTTCTGGTTTGGATCACGTAGTAATGTGGGACCACACTGAAACAATCAATTAAACCTGGTCTTGATAAATATTTTAGAGGATAACGCATGTTAGGTCTGGGTTAGGTCTAGGATTTGCCCTCATCAGGCTCATTCTTTCGCGTTTTTCACATACTTGTTGAACAGATCCTGGGTTTTTTCCGGTTTGGATCACGTAGTAATGTGGTACCACACTGAAACATTCAATTAAACCTGGTCTTGATAAATATTTTAGAGGATAACGCATGTTAGGTCTGGGTTAGGTCTAGGATTTGCCCTCATCAGGCTCATACTTTCGCATATTTCTCATACTTCATGGCTGGATCCTGGGCTATTTCTGGATTGGTTCACGTAGTAATGAGGTACCACACTGAAGCAGTCAATTAAACCTGGTTTTGATGAATATTTTAGAGAATAATTCATGTTAGGTCTAGGTTAGGCCTGGGATTTGCTCTCATCAGGCTCATTCTTTCGCATATTTCTCATACTAGATGGCTAGATCCTGGGCATTTTCTGGATTGCATCACGTAGTAATGTGGGACCACACTGAAACAGTCAATTAAACCTGGTTTCGATCAATACATTAGAGAATAATTCAAGTTAGGTCTAGGTTAGGTCTGGGATTTGCTCTCATCAGGCTCATTCTTTCGCATATTTCTCATACTTGATGGCTAGATCCTGGGCTTTTTCTGGATTGCACCACGTAGTAATGAAGTACAACACTGAAACAGTCAATTAAACCTGGTTCCATCAATATCTTAGAGGACAACGCAAGTTAGGTCTGGGATAGGTCTGGGATTTGCCCACATCAGGCTCATACTTTCGCATATTTCTCATACTTCATGGCTGGATCCTGGGCTATTTCTGGATTGGATCACGTAGTAATGTGGTACAACACTGAAACACTCAATTAAACCTGGTTTCCATCAATATTATTGAGGATAACGCATGTTAGGTCTAGGTTAGGCCTGGGATTTTCACTCATCAGACTCATACTTTCGCATTCTTCACATACTTGTTGAACGGATCTTGGGTTTTTTCTGGTGTGGATCACGTAGTAATGTGGTACCACACTGAAACAATCAATTAAACCTGATCTTGATAAATATTTTAGAGGATAATGCATGTTAGGTTTGGGTTAACTCTAGGATTTGCCCTCATCAGGCTCATACTTTCGCATATTTCTCATACATCATGGCTAGATCCTGGGTTTTCTCTGGTTTGGATCACGTAGTAGTGTGGTGCCACACTGAAACAGTCCATTAAACCTGGTTTGGATCAATATTTTAGAGAATAATTCGTGTTAGGTCTAGGTTAGGTCTGGGATTTGCTCTCATCAGGCTCATTCTTTCGCATATTTCTCATACTTGACAGCTAGATCCTGGGCTTTTTCTGGATTGCATCACGTAGTAATGAAGTACAACACTGAAACAGACAATTAAACCTGGTTTCGATCAATATTTTAGAGAATAATTAATGTTAGGTCTAGGTTAGGTCTGGGATTTGCTCTCATCAGGCTCATTCTTTCGCATATTTCTCATACATCATGGCTAGATCCTGGGTTTTTTCTGGTTTGGATCACGTAGTAGCGTGGTACCACACTGAAACATTCAATTAAACCTGATCTCGATAAATATTTGAGAGGATAACGCATGTTAGGTTTGGGTTAAGTCTAGGATTTGCCTTCATCAGGCTCATACTTTCGCATATTTCTCATACTTGATGTCTAGATCCTGGGCTGTTTCTAGACTGTATCACGTAGTAATGTGGTACCACGCTGAAACAGTCAATTAAACCTGGTTTCGATCAATATTTTAGAGGATAACGCAAGTTAGGTCTGGCATAGGTCTGGGATTCGCCCTCATCAGACTCATACTTTCGCGTTTATCACATACTTGTTGACCTGATCGAGGGTTTTTTCTGCTTTGGAACACGTGGTAAAGTGGTACCACACTGAAACAGTCCATTAAACCTGGTTTGGATCAATATTTTAGAGGATAACGCATGTAAGGTCTAGGTTAGGCATGGGATTTTCACTCGTCAGACTCATACTTTCGCATTCTTCACATACTTGTTGAACGGATCCTGGGTTATTTCTGGGTTGGATCACGTAGTAATGTGGGACCACACTGAAACAGTCCATTAAACCTGGTTTCGCTCAATATTTTAGAGGACAGCGCAAGTTAGGTCTGGGATATGTCTGGGATTTGCCCTCATCAGGCTCATACTTTCGCGTTTTTCACATACTTGTTGAACAGATCCTGGGTTTTTTCTGGTTTGGATCACGTAGTAGTGAGGTACCACGCTGAAACAGGCCATGAAACCTGGTTTCGCTCAATATTTTAGAGGATAACGCATGTAAGGTCTAGGTTAGGTCTAGGATTTGCTCTCATCAGGCTCATTCTTTCGCATATTTCTCATACTTGATGGCTAGATCCTGGGCTTTTTCTGGATTGCATCACGTAGTAATGAAGTACAACACTGAAACAGTCAATTAAACCTGGTTTCCATCAATATCTTAGAGGACAACGCAAGTTAGGTCTGGGATATGTCTGGGATTTGCCCTCATCAGGCTCATACTTTCGCGTTTTTCACATACTTGTTGAACAGATCCTGGGTTTTTTCTGGTTTGGATCACGTAGTAGTGAGGTACCACGCTGAAACAGTCCATTAAACCTGGTTTGGATCAATATTTTAGAGGATAACGCATGTAAGGTCTAGGTTAGGCCTGGGATTTTCACTCGTCGGGCTCATCCTTTCGCATATTTCTCATACTTCGTGGCTACATCCTAGGCTATTTCTGGATTGGATCACGTGGTAAAGTGGTAACACACTGAAACATTCAATGAAACCTGGTCTGGATAAATATTTTAGAGGATAACGCATCTTAGGTCTGGGTTAGGTCTAAGATTTGCCCTCATCAGGCTCACAGTTTAGCGTTTTTCACATACTTGTTGAACAGATCCTGGGTTTTTTCTGGTTTGGATCACGTAGTAGTGTGGTACCACGCTGAAACAGACCATTAAACCTGGCTTGGATCAATATTTTAGAGAATAATTCATGTTAGGTCTAGGTTAGGTCTGGGATTTGCTCTCATCAGGCTCATTCTTTCGCGTTTTTCACATACTTGTTGAACAGATCCTGGGTTTTTTCTGGTTTGGATCACGAAGTACTGTGGTACCATACTGAAACTGTCCATTAAACCTGGTTTCGCTCAATATTTTAGAGGATAACGCATGTTAGGTCTAGGTTAGGTCTGGGATTTGCTGGCATCAGGCTCTTACTTTCGCATATTTCTCATACTTCATGGCTAGATCCTGGGCTATTTCTGGATTGGATCACGTAGAAAAGTGGTACCACGCTGAAACAGTCAATTAAACCTGATTTCGATCAATATTTTAGAGGATAACGCAAGTTAGGTCTGGGATAGGTCTAGGATTTGCCCTCATCAGGCTCATTCTTTCGCATATTTCTCATAATTGATGGCTAGATCCTGGGCTTTTTCTAGATTGCATCACGTAGTAATGTAGTACCACACTGAAACAGTCAATGAAACCAGGTTTCCATCAATATTTTAGAAGACAACGCAAGTTAGGTCTAGGTAAGGCCTGAGATTTTCACTGATCAGACTCATACTTTCGCATTCTTCACATACCTGTTGTACGGATCCTCGGTTTTTTCTGGTTTGGATCACGTAGTAATGTGGTACCACACTGAAACATTCAATTAAACCTGGTCTTGATAAATATTTTAGAGGACAACGCATGTTAGGTTTGGGTTAGGTCTAGGATTTGCACTCATCAGGCTCATCCTTTCGCATATCTCTCATACTTCATGGCTAGATCCTGGGCTGTTTCTGGATTGTATCACGTAGTAATGTGGTACCACACTGAAACAGACCATTAAACCTGGTTTCGCTCAATATTTTAGAGGATAACGCAAGTTAGGTCTGGGATAGGTCTGGGATTCGCCCTAATCAGGCTCATACATTCGCGTTTTTCACGTACTTGTTGAACGGATCCTGGGTTTTTTCTGGTTTGGATCACGTAGCAATGTGGGACCACACTGAAACAGTCAATTAAACCTGGTTTCGATCAATATTTTAGAGAATAATTCATGCTAGGTCTAGGTTAGGTCTGGGATTTGCTCTCATCGGGCTCATTCTTTCGCATATTTCTCACACATGTAGAACGGATCCTGGGTTTTTTCTGTTTTGGATCACGTAGTAATGTGGGACCACAATGAAACAATCAATTAAACCTGGTCTTGATAAATATTTTAGAGGATAACGCATGTTAGGTCTGGGTTAGGTCTAGGATTTGCCCTCAACAGACTCATACTTTCGCATTCTTCACATACTTGTTGAACGGATCCTGGGGTTTTTCTGGTTTGGATCACGTAGTAGTGAGGTACCACACTGAAACAGTCGATTAAACCAGGTTTCGATCAATATTTTTGAGGACAACGCATGTTAGGTCTAGGTTAGGCCTGGGATTTTCACTCATCAGACTCATACTTTCGCATTCTTCACATACTTGTTGAACGGATCCTGGGTTTTTTCTGGTTTGGATCACGTAGTAGTGAGGTACCACCATGAAACAGTCCATTAAACCTGGTTTGGATCAATATTTTAGAGGATAACGCAAGTTAGGTCTGGGATAGGTCTGGGATTCGCCCTAATCAGGCTCATACATTCGCGTTTTTCACGTACTTGTTAAACTGATCCTGGGTTTTTTCTGGTTTGGATCACGTAGTAATGTGGTACCACACTGAAACAGTCGATTAAACCTCGTTTCGATCAATATTTTAGAGGATAACGCAAGTTAGGTCTGGGATAGTTCTGGGATTTGACCTCATCAGACTCATACCTTCGCACCCTTCACATACTCGTTGAACAGATCCTGGGTTATTTTCTGGTTTGGATCACATAGTAATGTGGTACCACACTGAAACAGTCGATTATACCAGGTTTCGATCAATATTTTTGAGGATAACGCATGTTAGGTCTAGGTTAGGCCTGGGATTTTCACTCATCAGACTCATACTTTCGCATTCTTCACATACTTGTTGAACGGATCCTGGGTTTTTTCTGGTTTGGATCACGTAGCAATGTGGGACCACACTGAAACAGTCAATTAAACCTGGTTTCGATCAATATTTTAGAGAATAATTCATGTTAGGTCTAGGTTAGGTCTGGGATTTGCTCTCATCGTGCTCATTCTTTCGCATATTTCTCATACATGTAGAACAGATCCTGGGTTTTTTCTGTTTTGGATCACGTAGTAATGTGGGACCACACTGAAGCAATCAATTAAACCTGGTCTTGATAAATATTTTAGAGGATAACGCATGTTAGGTCTGGGTTAGGTCGAGGATTTGCCCTCATCGGGCTCATACTTTCGCATATTGCTCAGACTTCATGGCTAGATCCTGGGCTGTTTCTGGATTGTATCACGTAGTAATGTGGTACCACGCTGAAACATTCAATTAAACCTGGTCTTGATAAATATTTTAGAGGACAACGCATGTTAGGTTTGGGTTAGGTCTAGGATTTGCACTCATCAGGCTCATCCTTTCGCGTATTTCTCATACTTCATGGCTAGATCCTGGGCTGTTTCTGGATTGTATCACGTAGTAATGTGGTACCACACTGAAACAGACCATTAAACCTGGTTTCGCTCAATATTTTAGAGGATAACGCAAGTTAGGTCTGGCATAGGTCTGGGATTCGCCCTAATCAGGCTCATACATTCGCGTTTTTCACGTACTTGTTAAACTGATCCTGGCTTTTTCTGGTTTGGATCACGTAGTAATGTGGTACCACACTGAAACAGTCGATTAAACCTCGTTTCGATCAATATTTTAGAGGATAACGCAAGTTAGGTCTGGGATAGGTCTGGGATTTGACCTCATCAGACTCATACCTTCGCACCCTTCACATACTCGTTGAACAGATCCTGGGTTATTTTCTGGTTTGGATCACATAGTAATGTGGTACCACACTGAAACAGTCGATTAAACCAGGTTTCGATCAATATTTTTGAGGATAACGCATGTTAGGTCTAGGTTAGGCCTGGGATTTTCACTCATCAGACTCATACTTTCGCATTCTTCACATACTTGTTGAACGGATCCTGGGTTTTTTCTGGTTTGGATCACGTAGCAATGTGGGACCACACTGAAACAGTCAATTAAACCTGGTTTCGATCAATATTTTAGAGAATAATTCATGTTAGGTCTAGGTTAGGTCTGGGATTTGCTCTTATCAGGCTCATTCTTTCGCATATTTCTCATACTTGATGGCTAGATCCTGGGCTTTTTCTGGATTGCACAACGTAGTAATGAAGTACAACACTGAAACAGTCAATTAAACCTGGTTTCCATCAATATTTTAGAGGACAACGCATATTAGGTCTAGGAAAGGCCTGGGATTTGCCCTCATCAGGGTCATACTTTCGCAGTTTTAACTTACATGTTGGCCTGATCGATGGTTTTTTCTGCTTTGGATCACGTAGTAAAGTGGTGCCACACTGATACAGTCCATTAAACCTGGTTTCCATCAATATTTTAGAGGACAACGCATGTTAGGTCTAGGTTAGGCCCGGGATTTGCCCTCATCAGGGTCATACTGTCGCAGTTTTAACATACTTGTTGAAGGGATCCTGGGTTTTTTCTGGTTTGGTTCACGTAGTAATGTGGTACCACACTGAAACATTCAATTAAACCTGGTCTTGATAAATATTTTAGAGGATAACGCATGTTAGGATTGGGTTAGGTCTAGGATTTCCCCTCATCAGGCTCATACTTTCGCATATTTCTCATACTTCATGGCTAGATCCTGGGTTTTTTCTGGTTTGGATCACGTAGTAATGTGGAACCACACTGAAACAGTCAATTAAACCTGGTTTCGATCAATATTTTAGAGAATAATTCATGTTAGGTCTAGGTTAGGTCTGGGATTTACTCTCATCAGGCTCATTCTTTCGCATATTACTCATACTTGATGGCTAGATCCTGGGCTTTTTCTGGATTGGATCACGTAGTAATGTGGTACCACACTGAAACATTCAATTAAACCTGGTCTTGATAAATATTTTAGAGGATAACGCATGTTAGGTTTGGGTTAGGTCTAGGATTTGCCCTCGTCAGGCTCATACTTTCGCACACTTCACATACTCCTTGACCAGATCCTGGGTTATTTTCTGGTTTGGATCACATAGTAATGTGGTACCACACTGAAACAGTCGATTAAACCAGGTTTCGATCAATAATTTAGAGGAGAACGCATGTTAGGTCTAGGTTAGGCCTGGGATTTTCACTCATCAGACTCATACTTTCGCATTCTTCACATACTTGTTGAACTGATCCTGGGTTTTTTCTGGTTTGGATCACGTAGTAATGTGGTACCGCACTGAAACAGTCGATTAAACCTGGTTTCGATTAATATTTTAGAGGATAACGCAAGTTAGGTCTGGGAAAGGTCTGGGATTTGACCTCATCGGACTCATACTTTCGCACACTTCACATACTCTTTGAACAGATCCTGGGTTATTTTCTGGTTTGGATCACGTAGTAATGTGATACCACACTGAAACAGTCCATTAAACCTGGTTTCGCTCAATATTTTAGAGGATAACGCATGTTAGGTCTAGGTTAGGTCTGGGATTTGCTCTCATCAGGCTCATTCTTTCGCATATTTCTCATACTTGATGGCTGGATCCTGGGCTTTTTCTGGATTGCATCACGTAGTAATGAAGTACAACACTGAAACAGTCAATTAAACCTTGTTTCCATCAATATTTTAGAGGACAACGCATGTTAGGTCTAGGTTAGGCCTGGGATTTGCCCTCATCAGGGTCATACGGTCGCAGTTTTAACATACTTGTTGAACGGATCCTGGGATTTTTCTGGTTTGGTTCACGTAGTAATGTGGTACCACACTGAAACATTCAATTACACCTGGTCTTGATAAATATTTTAGAGGATAACGCATGTTAGGTTTGGGTTAGGTCTAGGATTTGCCCTCATCAGGCTCATACTTTCGCATATTTCTCATACTTCATGGCTAGATCCTGGGTTTTTTCTGGTTTGGATCACGTAGTAATGTGGAACCACACTGAAACAGTCAATTAAACCTGGTTTCGATCAATATTTTAGAGAATAATTCATGTTAGGTCTAGGTTAGGTCTGGGATTTACTCTCATCAGGCTCATTCTTTCGCATATTACTCATACTTGATGGCTAGATCCTGGGCTTTTTCTGGATTGGATCACGTAGTAATGTGGTACCACACTGAAACATTCAATTAAACCTGGTCTTGATAAATATTTTAGAGGATAACGCATGTTAGGTTTGGGTTAGGTCTAGGATTTGCCCTCATCAGGCTCATACTTTCGCATATTTCTCATACTTCATGGCTAGATCCTGGGCTTTTTCTGGATTGCATCACGTAGTAACGTGGTACCACACTGAAACATTCAATGAAACCTGGTTTCGATCAATATTTTAGAGGATAACACAAGTTAAGTCTGGGATAGGTCTGGGATTTGACCTCATCAGACTCATACTTTCGCGTTTTTCACATACTTGTTGAACAGATCCTGGGTTTTTTCTGGTTTGGATCACGTAGTAGTGTGGTACCACACTGAAAGAGTCCATTAAACCTGGTTGCGATCAATATTTTAGAGGATGACGCATGTTAGGTCTGGGTTAGGTCTAGTATTTGCCTTCATCAGGCTCATTCTTTCGCATATTTCTCAAACTTGATGGCTTGATCCTGGGCTTTCTCTGGATTGCATCACGTAGTAATGTGGTACCACACTGAAACATTCAATTAAACCTGGTCTTGATAAACATTTTAGAGGATAACGCATGTTAGGTCTGTGTTAGGTCTAGGATTTGCCCTCATCAGGCTCACAGTTTCGCGTTTTTCACATACTTTTTGAACAGATCCTGGGTTTTTTCTGGTTCGGATCACGTAGTACTGTGGTACCATACTGAAACAGTCGATTAAACCTGGTTTCGCTCAAGATTTTAGAGGGTAACGCATGTTAGGTCTAGGTTAGGACTGGGATTTGCTGTCATCAGGCTCATTCTTTCGCATATTTCTCATACTTGATGGCTAGATCCTGGGCTTTTTCTAGATTGCATCACGTAGTAATGTAGTACCACACAGAAACAGTCAATGAAACCAGGTCTCCATCAATATTTAAGAAGACAACGCAAGTTAGGTCTAGGTAAGGCCTGAGATTTTCACTGATCAGACTCATACTTTCGCATTCTTCACATACCTGTTGTACGGATCCTCGGTTGTTTCTGGTTTGGATCACGTAGTAATGTGGTACCACACTGAAACATTCAATTAAACCTGGTCTTGATAAATATTTTAGAGGATAACGCATGTTAGGTTTGGGTTAGGTCTAGGATTTGCACTCATCAGGCTCATCCTTTCGCATATTTCTCATACTTCATGGCTAGATCCTGGGCTGTTTCTGGATAGTATTACGTAGTAATGTGGTACCACACTGAAACAGTCCATTAAACCTGGTTTCGCTTAATATTTTAGAGGATAACGCAAGTTAGGTCTGGGATAGGTCTGGGATTCGCCCTAATCAGGCTCATACATTCGCGTTTTTCACGTACTTGTTGAACAGATCCTGGGTTTTTTCTGGTTTGGATCACGTAGTAATGTGGTACCACACTGAAACAGTCGATTAAACCTCGTTTCGATCAATAATTTAGAGGATAACGCATGTTAGGTCTGGGTTAGGTCTAGTATTTGCCCTCATCAGGCTCATTCTTTCGCATATTTCTCAAACTTGATGGCTTGATCCTGGGCTTTTTCTGGATTGCATCACGTAGTAATGTGGTACCACACTGAAACATTCAATTAAACCTGGTCTTGATAAATATTTTAGAGGATAACGCATGTTAGGTCTGGGTTAGGTCTAGGATTTGCCCTCATCAGGCTCACAGTTTCGCGTTTTTCACATACTTTTTGAACAGATCCTGGGTTCTTTTCTGGTTTGGATCACATTGTAATGTGGTACCACACTGAAACAGTCGATTAAACCAGGTTTCGATCAAAATTTTTGAGGATAACGCATGTTAGGTCTAGGTTAGGCCTGGGATTTTCACTCATCAGACTCATACTTTCGCATTCTTCACATACTTGTTGAACGGATCCTGGGTTTTTTCTGGTTTGGATCACGTAGCAATGTGGGACCACACTGAAACAGTTAATTAAACCTGGTTTGGATCAATATTTTAGAGAATAATTCATGTTAGGTCTAGGTTAGGTCTGGGATTTGCTCTTATCAGGCTCATTCTTTCGCATATTTCTCATACTTGATGGCTAGATCCTGGGCTTTTTCTGGATTGCACAACGTAGTAATGTGGTACCACACTGAAACATTCAATTAAACCTGGTCTTGATAAATATTTTAGTTGATAACGCACGTTAGGATTGGGTTAGGTCTAGGATTTGCCCTCATCAGGCTCATACTTTCGCATATTTCTCATACTTCATGGCTAGATCCTGCGTTTTTTCTGGATTGGATCACGTAGTAATGTGGTACCACACTGAAACATTCAATTAAACCTGGTCTTGATAAATATTTTAGAGGATAACGCATGTTAGGTCTGGGTTATGTCTAGGATTTGCCCTCATCAGACTCATACTTTCGCAGTCTTCGCATACTTGTTGAACAGATCCTGGGTTATTTTCTGGTTTGGTTCAGGTAGTAATGTGGTACCACACTGAAACATTCAATTAAACCCGGTCTTGATAAATATTTTAGAGGATAACGCATGTTAGGTTTGGGTTAGGTCTAGGATTTGCCCTCATCAGACTCATAGTTTCGCATTCTTCACATGCTACTTGAACGGATCCTGGGTTTTTTCTGGTTTGGATCACGTAGTAATGTGGGACCACACTGAAACAGTCAATTAAACCTGGTTTCGATAAATATTTTAGAGAATAATTCATGTTAGGTCTAGGTTAGGTCTGGGATTTGCTCTTATCAGGCTCATTCTTTCGCATATTTCTCATACTTGATGGCTAGATCCTGGGCTTTTTCTGGATTGCACAACGTAGTAATGAAGTACAACACTGAAACAGTCAATTAAACCTGGTTTCCATCAATATTTTAGAGGACAACGCATATTAGGTCTAGGAAAGGCCTGGGATTTGCCCTCATCAGGGTCATACTTTCGCAGTTTTAACTTACATGTTGGCCTGATCGATGGTTTTTTCTGCTTTGGATCACGTAGTAAAGTGGTGCCACACTGATACAGTCCATTAAACCTGGTTTCCATCAATATTTTAGAGGACAACGCATGTTAGGTCTAGGTTAGGCCCGGGATTTGCCCTCATCAGGGTCATACTGTCGCAGTTTTAACATACTTGTTGAAGGGATCCTGGGTTTTTTCTGGTTTGGTTCACGTAGTAATGTGGTACCACACTGAAACATTCAATTAAACCTGGTCTTGATAAATATTTTAGAGGATAACGCATGTTAGGATTGGGTTAGGTCTAGGATTTGCCCTCATCAGGCTCATACTTTCGCATATTTCTCATACTTCATGGCTAGATCCTGGGTTTTTTCTGGTTTGGATCACGTAGTAATGTGGAACCACACTGAAACAGTCAATTAAACCTGGTTTCGATCAATATTTTAGAGAATAATTCATGTTAGGTCTAGGTTAGGTCTGGGATTTACTCTCATCAGGCTCATTCTTTCGCATATTACTCATACTTGATGGCTAGATCCTGGGCTTTTTCTGGATTGGATCACGTAGTAATGTGGTACCACACTGAAACATTCAATTAAACCTGGTCTTGATAAATATTTTAGAGGATAACGCATGTTAGGTCTGGGATAGGTCTGGGATTTGACCTCATCAGACTCATACTTTCGCACACTTCACATACTCCTTGAACAGATCCTGGGTTATTTTCTGCTTTGGATCACGCAGTAAAGTGGTGCCACACTGAAACAGTACATTAAACCTGGTTTCCATCAATATTTTAGAGGACAACGCATGTTAGGTCTAGGTTAGGCCTGGGATTTGCCCTCATCAGGATCATACTGTCGCAGTTTTAACATACTTGTTGAAAGGATCCTGGGTTTTTTCTGGTTTGGTTCACGTAGTAATGTGGTACCACACTGAAACATTCAATTAAACCTGGTCTTGATAAATATTTTAGAGGATAACGCATGTTAGGTTTGGGTTAGGTCTAGGATTTGCCCTCGTCAGGCTCATACTTTCGCACACTTCACATACTCCTTGACCAGATCCTGGGTTATTTTCTGGTTTGGATCACATAGTAATGTGGTACCACACTGAAACAGTCGATTAAACCAGGTTTCGATCAATATTTTAGAGGAGAACGCATGTTAGGTCTAGGTTAGGCCTGGGATTTTCACTCATCAGACTCATACTTTCGCATTCTTCACATACTTGTTGAACTGATCCTGGGTTTTTTCTGGTTTGGATCACGTAGTAATGTGGTACCGCACTGAAACAGTCGATTAAACCTGGTTTCGATTAATATTTTAGAGGATAACGCAAGTTAGGTCTGGGATAGGTCTGGGATTTGACCTCATCAGACTCATACTTTCGCACACTTCACATACTCTTTGAACAGATCCTGGGTTATTTTCTGGTTTGGATCACGTAGTAATGTGGGACCACACTGAAACATTCAATGAAACCTAGTCTGGATAAATATTTTAGAGGATAACGCATCTTAGGTCTGGGTTAGGTCTAAGATTTGCCCTCATCAGGCTCACAGTTTAGCGTTTTTCACATACTTGTTGAACAGATCCTGGGTTTTTTCTGGTTTGGATCACGAAGTAGTGTGGTACCACACTGAAACAGTCCATTAAACCTGGTTTCGCTCAATATTTTAGAGGATAACGCATGTTAGGTCTAGGTTAGGTCTGGGATTTGCTCTCATCAGGCTCATTCTTTCGCATATTTCTCATACTTGATGGCTGGATCCTGGGCTTTTTCTGGATTGCATGTCGTAGTAATGAAGTACAACACTGAAACAGTCAATTAAACCTTGTTTCCATCAATATTTTAGAGGACAACGCATGTTAGGTCTAGGTTAGGCCTGGGATTTGCCCTCATCAGGGTCATACGGTCGCAGTTTTAACATACTTGTTGAACGGATCCTGGGATTTTTCTGGTTTGGTTCACGTAGTAATGTGGTACCACACTGAAACATTCAATTACACCTGGTCTTGATAAATATTTTAGAGGATAACGCATGTTAGGTTTGGGTTAGGTCTAGGATTTGTCCTCATCAGGCTCATACTTTCGCATATTTCTCAAACTTGATGGCTTGATCCTGGGCTTTCTCTGGATTGCATCACGTAGTAATGTGGTACCACGCTGAAACATTCAATTAAACCTGGTCTTGATAAACATTTTAGAGGATAACGCATGTTAGGTCTAGGTTAGGCCTGGGATTTGCCCTCATCAGGGTCATACGGTCGCAGTTTTAACATACTTGTTGAACGGATCCTGGGATTTTTCTGGTTTGGTTCACGTAGTAATGTGGTACCACACTGAAACATTCAATTACACCTGGTCTTGATAAATATTTTAGAGGATAACGCATGTTAGGTTTGGGTTAGGTCTAGGATTTGCCCTCATCAGGCTCACAGTTTCGCGTTTTTCACATACTTTTTGAACAGATCCTGGGTTTTTTCTGGTTTGGATCACGTAGTACTGTGGTACCATACTGAAACAGTCGATTAAACCTGGTTTCGCTCAATATTTTAGAGGGTAACGCATGTTAGGTCTAGGTTAGGACTGGGATTTGCTGTCATCAGGCTCATTCTTTCGCATATTTCTCATACTTGATGGCTAGATCCTGGGCTTTTTCTAGATTGCATCACGTAGTAATGTAGTACCACACAGAAACAGTCAATGAAACCAGGTCTCCATCAATATTTTAGAAGACAACGCAAGTTAGGTCTAGGTAAGGCCTGAGATTTTCACTGATCAGACTCATACTTTCGCATTCTTCACATACCTGTTGTACGGATCCTCGGTTTTTTCTGGTTTGGATCACGTAGTAATGTGGTACCACACTGAAACATTCAATTAAACCTGGTCTTGATAAATATTTTAGAGGATAACGCATGTTAGGTCTAGGTTAGGTCTAGGATTTGCACTCATCAGGCTCATCCTTTCGCATATTTCTCATACTTCATGGCTAGATCCTGGGCTGTTTCTGGATAGTATCACGTAGTAATGTGGTACCACACTGAAACAGTCCATTAAACCTGGTTTCGCTCAATATTTTAGAGGATAACGCAAGTTAGGTCTGGGATAGGTCTGGGATTCGCCCTAATCAGGCTCATACATTCGCGTTTTTCACGTACTTGTTGAACAGATCCTGGGTTTTTTCTGGTTTGGATCACGTAGTAATGTGGTACCACACTGAAACAGTCGATTAAACCTCGTTTCGATCAATAATATAGAGGATAACGCATGTTAGGTCTGGGTTAGGTCTAGTATTTGCCCTCATCAGGCTCATTCTTTCGCATATTTCTCAAACTTGATGGCTTGATCCTGGGCTTTTTCTGGATTGCATCACGTAGTAATGTGGTACCACACTGAAACATTCAATGAAACCTGGTTTCGATCAATATTTTAGAGGATAACACAAGTTAAGTCTGGGATAGGTCTGGGATTTGACCTCATCAGACTCATACTTTCGCGTTTTTCACATACTTGTTGAACAGATCCTGGGTTTTTTCTGGTTTGGATCACGTAGTAGTGTGGTACCACACTGAAAGAGTCCATTAAACCTGGTTGCGATCAATATTTTAGAGGATAACGCATGTTAGGTCTGGGTTAGGTCTAGTATTTGCCCTCATCAGGCTCATTCTTTCGCATATTTCTCAAACTTGATGGCTTGATCCTGGGCTTTTTCTGGATTGCATCACGTAGTAATGTGGTACCACACTGAAACATTCAATTAAACCTGGTCTTGATAAATATTTTAGAGGATAACGCATGTTAGGTCTGGGTTAGGTCTAGGATTTGCCCTCATCAGGCTCACAGTTTCGCGTTTCTCACATACTTTTTGAACAGATCCTGGGTTCTTTTCTGGTTTGGATCACATAGTAATGTGGTACCACACTGAAACAGTCGATTAAACCAGGTTTCGATCAAAATTTTTGAGGATAACGCATGTTAGGTCTAGGTTAGGCCTGGGATTTTCACTCATCAGACTCATACTTTCGCATTCTTCACATACTTGTTGAACGGATCCTGGGTTTTTTCTGGTTTGGATCACGTAGCAATGTGGGACCACACTGAAACAGTTAATTAAACCTGGTTTGGATCAATATTTTAGAGAATAATTCATGTTAGGTCTAGGTTAGGTCTGGGATTTGCTCTTATCAGGCTCATTCTTTCGCATATTTCTCATACTTGATGGCTAGATCCTGGGCTTTTTCTGGATTGCACAACGTAGTAATGTGGTACCACACTGAAACATTCAATTAAACCTGGTCTTGATAAATATTTTAGTTGATAACGCACGTTAGGATTGGGTTAGGTCTAGGATTTGCCCTCATCAGGCTCATACTTTCGCATATTTCTCATACTTCATGGCTAGATCCTGGGTTTTTTCTGGATTGGATCACGTAGTAATGTGGTACCACACTGAAACATTCAATTAAACCTGGTCTTGATAAATATTTTAGAGGATAACGCATGTTAGGTCTGGGTTATGTCTAGGATTTGACCTCATCAGACTCATACTTTCGCACACTTCACATACTCCTTGAACAGATCCTGGGTTATTTTCTGCTTTGGATCACGCAGTAAAGTGGTGCCACACTGAAACATTCAATTAAACCCGGTCTTGATAAATATTTTAGAGGATAACGCATGTTAGGTTTGGGTTAGGTCTAGGATTTGCCCTCATCAGACTCATAGTTTCGCATTCTTCACATGCTACTTGAACGGATCCTGGGTTTTTTCTGGTTTGGATCACGTAGTAATGTGGGACCACACTGAAACAGTCAATTAAACCTGGTTTCGATAAATATTTTAGAGAATAATTCATGTTAGGTCTAGGTTAGGTCTGGGATTTGCTCTTATCAGGCTCATTCTTTCGCATATTTCTCATACTTGATGGCTAGATTCTGGGCTTTTTCTGGATTGCATAACGTAGTAATGAAGTACAACACTGAAACAGTCAATTAAACCTGGTTTCCATCAATATTTTAGAGGACAACGCATATTAGGTCTATGTTAGGCCTGGGATTTGCCCTCATCAGGATCATACTTTCGCAGTTTTAACATACATGTTGGCCTGATCGAGGGTTTTTTCTGGTTTGGATCACGTTGTAGTGTGGTACCACACTGAAGCAGTCCATTAAACTTGGTTGCGATCAATATTTTAGAGGATAGCGCATGTTAGGTCTGGGTTAGGTCAAGGATTTGCCCTCACCAGGCCCATTCTTTCGCATATTTCTCAAACTTGATGGCTAGATCCTGGGCTTTTTCTGGATTGCATCACGTAGTAATGTGGTACCACACTGAATCATTCAATTAAACCTGGTCTTGATAAATATTTTAGAGGATAACGCATGTTAGGTCTGGGTTAGGTCTATGATTTGCCCTCATCAGGGTCATACTTTCGCAGTTTTAACATGCATGTTGACCTGATCGAGGGTTTTTTTTGCTTTGGATCACGTAGTAAAGTGGTACCACACTAAAACAGTCAATTAAACCTGGTTTCGATCAATATTTTAGAGGATAACGCATGTTAGGTCTGGGATAGGTCTGGGATTCGCCCTAATCAGGCTCATACTTTCGCGTTTTTCACATACTTGTTGAACTGATCCTGGGTTTTTCCAGGTATGGATCACGTAGTAATGTGGTACCACACTGAAACATTCAATTAAACCTGGTCTTGATAAATATTTTAGAGAATAACGCATGTTAGGACTGGGTTAGGTCTAGGATTTGCCCTCATCGGGCTCATACTTTCGCATATTTCTCATACTTCATGGCTAGATCCTGGGCTATTTCTGGATTGGATCACGTAGTAAAGTGGTACCACACTGAAACATTCAATGAAACCTGGTCTGGATAAATATTTTAGAGGATAACGCATGTTAGGTCAAGGATAGGTCTAAGATTTGCCCTCATCAGGCTCACAGTTTCGCGTTTTTCACATACTTGTTGAACAGATCCAGGGTTTTTTCTGGTTTGGATCACGTAGTAATGTGGTACCACACTGAAACATTAAATTAAACCTGGTCTTGATAAATATTTTAGAGGATAACGCATGTTAGGTCTGGGTTAGGTCTGTGATTTGCCCTCATCAGGGTCATACTTTCGCAGTTTTAACATGCATGTTGACCTGATCGAGGGTTTTTTTTGCTTTGGATCACGTAGTAAAGTGGTACCACACTAAAACAGTCAATTAAACCCGGTCTTGATAAATATTTTAGAGGATAACGCATGTTAGGTTTGGGTTAGGTCTAGGATTTGCCCTCATCAGACTCATAGTTTCGCATTCTTCACATGCTACTTGAACGGATCCTGGGTTTTTTCTGGTTTGGATCACGTAGTAATGTGGGACCACACTGAAACAGTCAATTAAACCTGGTTTCGATAAATATTTTAGAGAATAATTCATGTTAGGTCTAGGTTAGGTCTGGGATTTGCTCTTATCAGGCTCATTCTTTCGCATATTTCTCATACTTGATGGCTAGATTCTGGGCTTTTTCTGGATTGCATAACGTAGTAATGAAGTACAACACTGAAACAGTCAATTAAACCTGGTTTCCATCAATATTTTAGAGGACAACGCATATTAGGTCTATGTTAGGCCTGGGATTTGCCCTCATCAGGATCATACTTTCGCAGTTTTAACATACATGTTGGCCTGATCGAGGGTTTTTTCTGGTTTGGATCACGTTGTAGTGTGGTACCACACTGAAGCAGTCCATTAAACTTGGTTGCGATCAATATTTTAGAGGATAGCGCATGTTAGGTCTGGGTTAGGTCAAGGATTTGCCCTCACCAGGCCCATTCTTTCGCATATTTCTCAAACTTGATGGCTAGATCCTGGGCTTTTTCTGGATTGCATCACGTAGTAATGTGGTACCACACTGAATCATTCAATTAAACCTGGTCTTGATAAATATTTTAGAGGATAACGCATGTTAGGTCTGGG
The DNA here is from genome assembly GCF_051014445.1 of Colletes latitarsis. Lineage (NCBI taxonomy): Eukaryota > Metazoa > Arthropoda > Insecta > Hymenoptera > Colletidae > Colletes > Colletes latitarsis. The sequence goes on from NC_135142.1 coordinate 2,119,422, forward strand.
TTAGGTCTATGATTTGCCCCCATCAGGGTCATACTTTCGCAGTTTTAACATGCATGTTGACCTGATCGAGGGTTTTTTTTGCTTTGGATCACGTAGTAAAGTGGTACCACACTAAAACAGTCAATTAAACCTGGTTTCGATCAATATTTTAGAGGATAACGCATGTTAGGTCTGGGATAGGTCTGGGATTCGCCCTAATCAGGCTCATACTTTCGCGTTTTTCACATACTTGTTGAACTGATCCTGGGTTTTTCCAGGTATGGATCACGTAGTAATGTGGTACCACACTGAAACATTCAATTAAACCTGGTCTTGATAAATATTTTAGAGAATAACGCATGTTAGGACTGGGTTAGGTCTAGGATTTGCCCTCATCGGGCTCATACTTTCGCATATTTCTCATACTTCATGGCTAGATCCTGGGCTATTTCTGGATTGGATCACGTAGTAAAGTGGTACCACACTGAAACATTCAATGAAACCTGGTCTGGATAAATATTTTAGAGGATAACGCATGTTAGGTCAAGGATAGGTCTAAGATTTGCCCTCATCAGGCTCACAGTTTCGCGTTTTTCACATACTTGTTGAACAGATCCAGGGTTTTTTCTGGTTTGGATCACGTAGTAATGTGGTACCACACTGAAACATTAAATTAAACCTGGTCTTGATAAATATTTTAGAGGATAACGCATGTTAGGTCTGGGTTAGGTCTGTGATTTGCCCTCATCAGGGTCATACTTTCGCAGTTTTAACATGCATGTTGACCTGATCGAGGGTTTTTTTTGCTTTGGATCACGTAGTAAAGTGGTACCACACTAAAACAGTCAATTAAACCTGGTTTCGATCAATATTTTAGAGGATAACGCATGTTAGGTCTGGGATAGGTCTGGGATTAGCCCTCATCAGGGTCATACTGTCGCACACTTGACATACTCGTTGATCAGATCCTGGGTTTTTTTCTGGTTTGGATCACGTAGTAATGTGGTACCACACTGAAACAGTCGATTAAACCTGGTTTCGATCAATATTATTGAGGATAACGCATGTTAGGTCTGGGTTAGGTCTAGGATTTGCCCTCATCAGGCTCATACTTTCGCATATTGCTCATACTTCATGGCTGGATCCTGGGCTGTTTCTGGATTGTATCACGTAGTAATGTGGTACCACGCTGAAACAGTCAATTAAACCTGATTTCGATCAATATTTTAGAGGATAACGCAAGTTAGGTCTGGGATAGGTCTAGGATTTGCCCTCATGAGGCTCTTACTTTCGCATATTTCTCATACTTCATGGCTAGGTCCTGGGCTATTTCTGGATTGGATCACGTAGTAATGTGGTACCACACTGAAACATTCAATGAAACCTGGTCTGGATAAATAGTTTAGAGGATAACGCATGTTAGGTCAGGGTTAGGTCTAAGATTTGCCCTCATCAGGCTCACAGTTTCGCGTTTTTCACATACTTGTTGAACAGATCCTGGGTCGTTTCTGGTTTGGATCACGTAGTAATGTGGTACCACACTGAAACAGTCGATTAGACCAGGTTCCGATCAGTATTTTTGAGGATAACGCATGTTAGGTCTAGGTTAGGTCTGGGATTTTCACTCATCAGACTCATACTTTCGCATTCTTCACATACTTGTTGAACGGATCCTAGGTTTTTTCTGGTTTGGATCACGTAGTAATGTGGGACCACACTGAAACAATCAATTACACCTGGTTTCGATCAATATTTAAGAGAATAATTCATGTTAGGTCTAGTTTAGGTCTGGGATTTGCTCTCATCAGGCTCATTCTTTCGCATATTTCTCAAACTTGATGGCTAGATCCTGGGCTTTTTCTGGATTGCATCACGTAGTAATGAAGTACAACACTGAAACAGTCAATTAAACCTGGTTTCCATCAATATCTTAGAGGACAACGCAAGTTAGGTCTGGGATAGGTCAGGGATTTGCCCTCATCAGGCTCATACTTTCGCGTTTTTCACATCCTTGTTGAACAGATCCTGGGATTTTTCTGGTTTGGATCACGTAGTAGTGTGGTTCCACACTGAAACAGTCCATTAAACCTGGTTTGGATCAATATTTTAGAGGATAACGCATGTTAGGTCTAGGTTAGGTCTGGGATTTTCACTCATCAGACCCATACTTTCGCATTCTTCACATACTCGTTGAACAGATCCTGGGTTATTTTCTGGTTTGGATCACATAGTAATGTGGTACCACACTGAAACAGTCGATTAAACCAGGTTTCGATGAATATCTTTGAGGATAACGCATGTTAGGTCTAGGTTAGGCCTGGGATTTTCACTCATCAAACTCATACTTTCGCATTCTTCACATACTTGTTGAACGGATCCTGGGTTTTTTCTGGTTTGCATCACGTAGTAATGTGGGACCACACAGAAACAGTCAATTAAACCTGGTTTCGATCAATATTTTAGAGGATAACGCAAGTTAGGTCTGGGATAGGTCTGGGATTTGCCCTCATCAGGCTCATACTTTCGCGTTTTTCACATACTTGCTGAACAGATCCTGGGTTTTTTCTGGTTTGGATCACGTAGTAGTGTCGTACCACACTGAAACAGTCGATTAAACCAGGTTTCGATGAATATCTTTGAGGATAACGCATGTTAGGTCTAGGTTAGGCCTGGGATTTTCACTCATCAAACTCATACTTTCGCGTTTTTCACATCCTTGTTGAACAGATCCTGGGTTTTTTCTGGTTTGGATAACGTAGTAGTGTGGTTCCACACTGAAACAGTCCATTAAACCTGGTTTGGATCAATATTTTAGAGGATAACGCATGTTAGGTCTAGGTTAGGTCTGGGATTTTCACTCATCAGACCCATACTTTCGCATTCTTCACATACTCGTTGAACAGATCCTGGGTTATTTTCTGGTTTGGATCACATAGTAATGTGGTACCACACTGAAACAGTCGATTAAACCAGGTTTCGATGAATATCTTTGAGGATAACGCATGTTAGGTCTAGGTTAGGCCTGGGATTTTCACTCATCAAACTCATACTTTCGCATTCTTCACATACTTGTTGAACGGATCCTGGGTTTTTTCTGGTTTGGATCACGTAGTAGTGTCGTACCACACAGAAACAGTCCATTAAACCTGGTTGCGATCAATATTTTGGAGGATAACGCATGTTAGGTCTGGGATAGGTGTGGGATTTGCCATCATCAGGCTCATACTTTCGCAGTTTTAACATGCATGCTGACCTGCTCGAGGGTTTTTTCTGCTTTGGATCACGTAGTAAAGTGGTACCACACTAAAACTGTCAATTAAACCCGGTTTCGATCAATATTTTAGAGGATATCGCAAGTTAGGTCTCTGATAGGTCTGTGATTTGCCCTCATCAGACTCATACTTTCGCACACTTCACATACTCGTTGATCAGATCCTGGGTTTTTTTCTGGTTTGGTTCACGTAGTAATGTGGTACCACACTGAAACATTCAATTAAACCTGGTCTTGATAAATATTTTAGAGGATAACGCATGTTAGGTCTGGGTTAGATCTAGGATTTGCCCTCATCAGGCTCATACTTTCGCATATTTCTCATACTTCATGGCTAGATCCTGGGCTATTTCTGGATTGTATCACGTAGTAATATGGTACCACGCTGAAACATTCAATTAAACCTGGTCTTGATAAATATTTTAGAGGATAACGCATGTTAGGTCTGGGATAGGTCTGGGATTTGCCCTCATCAGACTCATTCTTACGCACACTTCACATACTCGTTGAACAGATCCTGGGTTATTTTCTGGTTTGGATCACATAGTAATGTGGTACCAAACTGAAAAAGTCGATTAAACCAGGTTTCGATCAATATTTTTGAGGATAACGCATGTTAGGTCTAGGTTAGGCCTGGGATTTTCACTCATCAAACTCATACTTTCGTATTCTTCACATACTTGTTGAACGGATCCTGGGTTTTTTCTGGTTTGCATCACGTAGTAATGTGGGACCACACTGAAACAGTCAATTAAACCTGGTTTCGATCAATATTTTAGATGATAACGCAAGTTAGGTCTGGGATAGGTCTGGGATTTGCCCTCATCAGGCTCATACTTTCGCGTTTTTCACATACTTGTTGAACAGATCCTGGGTTTTTTCTGGTTTGGATCACGTAGTAGTGTGGTACCACACAGAAACAGTCCATTAAACCGGGTTGCGACCAATATTTTAGAGGATAACTCATGTTAAGTCTGGGTTAGGTCTAGGATTTGCCCTCATCAGGCTCATTCTTTCGCATATTTCTTATACTTGATGGCTAGATCCTAGGCTTTTTCTGGATTGCATCACGTAGTAATGTGGTACCACACTGAAACATTCAATTAAACCTGGTCTTGATAAATATTTTAGAGGATAACGCAAGTTAGGTCTGGGATAGGTCTGTGATTTGCCCTCATCAGACTCATACTTTCGCACACTTCACATACTCGTTGATCAGATCCTGGGTTTTTTTCTGGTTTGGTTCACGTAGTAATGTGGTACCACACTGAAACATTCATTTAAACCTGGTCTTGATAAATATTTTAGAGGATAACGCATGTTAGGTCTGGGTTAGGTCTAGGATTTGCCCTCATCAGACTCATAGTTTCGCATTCTTCACATACTTGTTGAACTGATCCTTGTTTTTTTCTGGTTTGTTTCACGTAGTAATGTGGTACCACACTGAAACATTCAATTAAACCTGGTCTTGATAAATATTTTAGAGGATAACGCATGTTAGGTTTGGGTTAGGTCTAGGATTTGCCCTCATCAGGCTCATACTTTCGCATATTTCTCATACTTCATGGCTAGATCCTGGGCTGTTTCTGGATTGTATCAGGTAGTAATGTGGTACCACGCTGAAACAGTCAATTTAACCTGGTTTCGATCAATATTTTAGAGGATAACGCAAGTTAGGTCTGGGATAGGTCTGGGATTCGCCCAAATCAGGCTCATACTTTCGCGTTTTTCACATACTTGTTGAACTGATCCTGGGTTTTTCCTGGTTTGGACCACGTAGTAATGTGGTACCACACTGAAACATTCAATTAAACCTGGTCTTGATAAATATTTTAGAGAATAACGCATGTTAGGACTGGGTTAGGTCTAGGATTTGCCCTCATCGGGCTCATACTTTCGCATATTTCTCATACTTCATGGCTAGATCCTGGGCTATTTCTGGATTGGATCACGTAGTAAAGTGGTACCACACTGAAACATTCAATGAAACCTGGTCTGGATAAATATTTTAGAGGATAACGCATGTTAGGTCAAGGTTAGGTCTAAGATTTGCCCTCATCAGGCTCACAGTTTCGCGTTTTTCACATACTTGTTGAACAGATCCAGGGTTTTTTCTGGTTTGGATCACGTAGTAATGTGGTACCACACTGAAACATTAAATTAAACCTGGTCTTGATAAATATTTTAGAGGTTAACGCATGTTAGGTCTGGGTTAGGTCTGTGATTTGCCCTCATCAGGGTCATACTTTCGCAGTTTTAACATGCATGTTGACCTGATCGAGGGTTTTTTCTGGTTTGGATCACGTAGTAATGTGGGACCACACTGAAACAGTCAATTAAATCTGGTTTTGATCAATATTTTAGAGAATAATTCATGTTAGGTCTAGGTTAGGTCTGGGATTTGCTCTCATCAGGCTCATTCTTTCGCATATTTCTCATACATGTAGAACAGATCCTGGGTTTTTTCTGTTTTGGATCACGTAGTAATGTGGGACCACACTGAAACAATCAATTAAACCTGGTCTTGATAAATATTTTAGAGGATAACGCATGTTAGGTCTGGGTTAGGTCTAGGATTTGCCCTCATCAGGCTCATACTTTCGCATATTGCTCATACTTCATGGCTAGATCCTGGGCTGTTTCTGGATTGTATCACGTAGTAATGTGGTACCACGCTGAAACAGTCATTTAAACCTGATTTCGATCAATATTTTAGAGGATAACGCAAGTTAGGTCTGGGATAGGTCTAGGATTTGCCCTCATCAGGCTCTTACTTTCGCATATTTCTCATACTTCATGGCTAGATCCTGGGCTATTTCTGGTTTGGATCATGTAGTAAAGTGGTACCACACTGAAACATTCAATGAAACCTTGTCTGGATAAATATTTTAGAGGATAACGCATGTTAGGTCAAGGTTAGGTCTGGGATTTTCACTCATCAGACCCATACTTTCGCATTCTTCACATACTCGTTGAACAGATCCTGGGTTTTTTCTGGTTTGGATCACGTAGTAATGTGGTACCACACTGAAACATTAAATTAAACCTGGTCTTGATAAATATTTTAGAGGATAACGCATGTTAGGTCCGGGTTAGGTCTGTGATTTGCCCTCATCAGGGTCATACTTTCGCAGTTTTAACATGCATGTTGACCTGATCGAGGGTTTTTTCTGCTTTGGATCACGTAGTAAAGTGGTACCACACTAAAACAGTCAATTAAACCTGGTTTCGATCAATATTTTAGAGGATAACGCATGTTAGGTCTGGGATAGGTCTGGGATTAGCCCTCATCAGGGTCATACTGTCGCACACTTGACATACTCGTTGATCAGATCCTGGGTTTTTTTCTGGTTTGGATCACGTAGTAATGTGGTACCACACTGAAACAGTCGATTAAACCTGGTTTCGATCAATATTATTGAGGATAACGCATGTTAGGTCTAGTTTAGGCCTGGGATTTTCACTCATCAGACTCATACTTTCGCATTCTTCACATACTTGTTGAACGGACCCTGGGTTCTTTCTGGTTTGGATCACGTAGTAATGTGGGACCACACTGAAACAGTCAGTTAAATCTGGTTTTGATCAATATTTTAGAGAATAATTCATGTTAGGTCTAGGTTAGGTCTGGGATTTGCTCTCATCAGGCTCATTCTTTCGCATATTTCTCATACATGTAGAACAGATCCTGGGTGTTTTCTGTTTTGGATCACGTAGTAATGTGGGACCACACTGGAACAGTCAATTAAACCTAGTTTCGATCAATATTTTAGAGAATAATTCATGTTAGGTCTAGGTTAGGTCTGGGATTTGCTCTCATCAGGCTCATTCTTTCGCATATTTCTCATACATGTAGAACAGATCCTGGGTGTTTTCTGTTTTGGATCACGTAGTAATGTGGGACCACACTGAAACAGTCAATTAAACCTAGTTTCGATCAATATTTTAGAGAATAATTCATGTTAGGTCTAGGTTATGTCTGGGATTTGCTCTCATCAGGCTCTTACTTTCGCATATTTCTCATACTTCATGGCTAGATGCTGGGCTATTTCTGGATTGGATCACGTAGTAAAGTGGTACCACACTGAAACATTCAATGAAACCTGGTCTGGATAAATAGTTTAGAGGATAACGCATGTTAGGTCAAGGTTAGGTCTAAGATTTGCCCTCATCAGGCTCACAGTTTCGCGTTTTTCACATACTTGTTGAACAGATCCTGGGTTGTTTCTGGTTTGGATCACGTAGTAATGTGGTACCACACTGAAACAGTCGATTAAACCAGGTTCCGATCAGTATTTTTGAGGATAACGCATGTTAGGTCTAGGTTAGGTCTGGGATTTTCACTCATCAGACTCATACTTTCGCATTCTTCACATACTTGTTGAACGGATCCTAGGTTTTTTCTGGTTTGGATCACGTAGTAATGTGGGACCACACTGAAACAATCAATTACACCTGGTTTCGATCAATATTTAAGAGAATAATTCATGTTAGGTCTAGTTTAGGTCTGGGATTTGCTCTCATCAGGCTCATTCTTTCGCATATTTCTCAAACTTGATGGCTAGATCCTGGGCTTTTTCTGGATTGCATCACGTAGTAATGAAGTACAACACTGAAGCAGTCAATTAAACCTGGTTTCCATCAATATCTTAGAGGACAACGCAAGTTAGGTCTGGGATAGGTCAGGGATTTGCCCACATCAGGCTCATACTTTCGCGTTTTTCACATCCTTGTTGAACAGATCCTGGGTTTTTTCTGGTTTGGATCACGTAGTAGTGTGGTTCCACACTGAAACAGTCCATTAAACCTGGTTTGAATCAATATTTTAGAGGATAACGCATGTTAGGTCTAGGTTAGGTCTGGGATTTTTCACTCATCGGACCCATACTTTCGCATTCTTCACATACTCGTTGAACAGATCCTGGGTTATTTTCTGGTTTGGATCACATAGTAATGTGGTACCACACTGAAACAGTCGATTAAACCAGGTTTCAATGAATATTTTTGAGGATAACGCATGTTAGGTCTAGGTTAGCCCTGGGATTTTCACTCATCAAACTCATACTTTCGCATTCGTCACATACTTGTTGAACGGATCCTGGGTTTTTTCTGGTTTGCATCACGTAGTAATGTGGGACCACACTGAAACAGTCAATTAAACCTGGTTTCGATCGATATTTTAGAGGATAACGCAAGTTAGGTCTGGGATAGGTCTGGGATTTGCCCTCATCAGGCTCATACTTTGTCGTTTTTCACATACTTGTTGAACAGATCCTGGGTTTTTTCTGGCTTGGATCACGTAGTAGTGTGGTACCACACAGAAACAGTCCACTAAACCTGGTTGCGATCAATATTTTAGAGGATAACGCATGTTAGGTCTGGGTTAGGTCTAGGATTTGCCCTCATCAGGCTCATTCTTTCGCATATTTCTTATACTTGATGGCTAGATCCTAGGCTTTTTCTGGATTGCATCACGTAGTAATGTGGTACCACACTGAAACAGTCAATTAAACCTGGTCTTGATAAATATTTTAGAGGATAACGCATGTTAGGTCTGGGATAGGTGTGGGATTTGCCATCATCAGGCTCATACTTTCGCAGTTTTAACATGCATGCTGACCTGATCGAGGGTTTTTTCTGCTTTGGATCACGTAGTAAAGTGGTACCACACTAAAACTGTCAATTAAACCTGGTTTCGATCAATATTTTGGAGGATATCGCAAGTTAGGTCTGGGATAGGTCTGTGATTTGCCCTCATCAGACTCATACTTTCGCACACTTCACATACTCGTTGATCAGATCCTGGGCTATTTCTGGATTGTATCACGTAGTAATATGGTACCACGCTGAAACATTCAATTAAACCTGGTCTTGATAAATATTTTAGAGGATAACGCAAGTTAGGTCTGGGATTGGTCTGGGATTTGCCCTCATCAGACTCATTCTTACGCACACTTCACATACACGTTGAACAGATCCTGGGTTATTTTCTGGTTTGGATCACATAGTAACGTGGTACCAAACTGAAACAGTCGATTAAACCAGGTTTCGATCAATATTTTTGAGGATAACGCATGTTAGGTCTAGGTTAGGCCTGGGATTTTCACTCATCAAACTCATACTTTCGCATTCTTCACATACTTGTTGAACGGATCCTGGGTTTTTTCTGGTTTGCATCACGTAGTAATGTGGGACCACACTGAAACAGTCAATTAAACCTGGTTTCGATCAATATTTTAGAGGATAACGCATGTTAGGTCTAGGTCAGGCCTGGGATTTTCACTCATCAGACTCATACTTTCGCATTCTTCACATACTTGTTGAACGGATCCTGGTTTTTTTCTGGTTTGGATCACGTAGTAATGTGGTACCACGCTGAAACATTCAATTAAACCTGGTTTCGACCAATATTTTAGAGAATAATTCATGTTAGGTCTAGGTTAGTTCTGGGATTTGCTCTCATCAGGCTCATTCTGTCGCATATTTCTCATACTTGATGGCTAGATCCTGGGCTTTTTCTGGATTGGATCACAGAGTAATGTGGTACCACACTGAAACAGTCGATTAAACCTAGTTTCGCTCAATATTTTAGATGACAACGCATGTTAGGTCTAGGCCAGGCCTGGGATTTTCACTCATCAGACTCATACTTTCCATTCTTCACATACTTGTTGAACGGATCCTGGGTTTTTTCTGGTCTGGATCACGTAGTAATGTGGTACCACCCTGAAACATTCAATTAAACCTGGTCTTGATAAATATTTTAGAGGATAACGCATGTTAGGTCTGTGTTAGGTCTAGGATTTGCCCTCATCAGGCTCATACTTTCGCATATTTCTCATACTTCATGGCTAGATCCTGGGCTCTTTCTGGATTGGATCACGTAGTAAAGTGGTACCACACTGAAACATTCAATGAAATCTGGTCTGGAGAAATATTTTAGAGGATAACTCATCTTTGGTCTGGGTTAGGTCAAAGATTTGCCCTCATCAGGCTCACAGGGTCGCGTTTTTCACATACTTGTTGAACGGATCCTGGGTTTTTTCTGGTTTGGATCACGTAGTAACGTGGGCCCACACTGAAACAGTCAATTAAACCTGGTTTCGACCAATATTTTAGAGAATAATTCATGTTAGGTCTAGGTTAGGTCTGGGATTTGCTCTCATCAGGCTCATTCTTTCGCATATTTCTCATACTTGATGGCTAGATCCTGGGCTTTTTCTGGATTGCATCACGTAGTAATGAAGTACAACACTGAAACAGTCAACTAAACCTGGTTTCCATCAATATTTTAGAGGACAACGCAAGTTAGGTCTGGGATAGGTCTGGGATTTGCCCTCATCAGGCTCATACTTTCGCGTTTTTCACATACTTGTTGAACAGATCCTGGGTTTTTTCTGGTTGGGATCCCGTAGTAGTGTGGTACCACACTGAAACAGTCCATTAAACCTGGTTTCGCTCAATATTTTAGAGGATAACGCATGTTAGGTCTAGGTCAGACCTGGGATTTTCACTCATCAGGCTCATACTTTCGCATTCTTCACATACTCGTTGAACGGATCCTGGGTTTTTTCTCGTTTGGGTCACGTAGTAATGTGGGCCCACACTGAAACAGTCAATTAAACCTGGTTTCGACCAATATTTTAGAGAATAATTCATGTTAGGTCTAGGTTAGGTCTAGGATTTGCCCTCGTCAGGCTCATACTTTCGCACACTTCACATACTCGTTGACAAGATCCTGGGTTTTTTTCTGGTTTGAATCACGTAGTAATGTGGTTCCACACTGAAACAGTCGATTAAACCTGGTTTCGATCAATATTTTAGAGGATAACGCAAGTTAGGTCTGGGATAGGTCTGGGATTTGCCTTCATCAGGCTCATACTTTCGCGTTTTTCACATACTAGTTGAACAGATCCCGGGTTTTTTCTGGTTTGGATCCCGTAGTAGTGTGGTACCACACTGAAACAGGCCATTAAACCTGGTTTCGCTCAATATTTTAGTGGATAACGCATGTTAGGTCTAGGTCAGGCCTGGTTTTTTCACTCATCAGACTCATACTTTCGCATTCTTCACATACTCGTTGAACGGATCCTGGGTTTTTTCTGGTTTGGGTCACGTAGTAATGTGGGACCACACTGAAACAGTCAATTAAACCTGGTTTCGACCAATATTTTAGAGAATAATTCATGTTAGGTCTAGGTTAGGTCTGGGATTTGCTCTCATCAGGCTCATACTTTCGCACACTTCACATACTTGTTGAACGGATCCTGGGTTTTTTCTGGTTTGGATCACGTAGTAGTGTGGTACCACACTGAAACAGTCCATTAACCCTGGGTTCGCTCAATATTTTAGACGATAACGCATGTTAGGTCTAGGTCAGGCCTGGGATTTTCACTCATCAAACTCATACTTTCGCATTCTTCACATACTTGTTGAACGGATCCTGGGTTTTTTCAGGTTTGCATCACGTAGTAATGTGGGACCACACTGAAACAGTCAATTAAACCTGGTTTCGATCAATATTTTAGAGGATAACGCAAGTTAGGTCTGGCATAGGTCTGGGATTTGCCCTCATCAGCCTCATACTTTCGCGTTTTTCACATACTTGTTGAACAGATCCTGGGGTTTTTCTGGTTTGGATCACGTAGTAGTGTGGTACCACACAGAAACAGTCCATTAAACCTGGTTGCGATCAATATTATAGAGGATAACGCATGTTAGGTCTGGGTTAGGTCTAGGATTTGCCCTCATCAGGCTCATTCTTTCGCATATTTCTTATACTTGATGGCTAGATCCTAGGCTTTTTCTGGATTGCATCACGTAGTAATGTGGTACCACACTGAAACATTCAATTAAACCTGGTCTTGATAAATATTTTAGAGGATAACGCAAGTTAGGTCTGGGATAGGTCTGTGATTTGCCCTCATCAGGCTCATACTTTCGCACACTTCACATACTCGTTGATCAGATCCTGGGTTTTTTCCTGGTTTGGTTCACGCAGTAATGTGGTACCACACTGAAACATTCATTTAAACCTGGTCTTGATAAATATTTAAGAGGATAACGCATGTTAGGTCTGGGTTAGGTCTAGGATTTGCCCTCATCCGGCTCATACTTTCGCATATTTCTCATACTTCATGGCTAGATCCTGGGCTATTTCTGGATTGTATCACGTAGTAATGTGGTACCACGCTGAAACATTCAATTAAACCTGGTCTTGATAAATATTTTAGAGGATAACGCAAGTTAGGTCTGGGATAGGTCTGGGATTTGCCCTCATCAGACTCATACTTACGCACACTTCACATACTCGTTGAACAGATCCTGGGTTATTTTCTGCTTTGGATCACATAGTAATGTGGCACCAAACTGAAACAGTCGATTAAACCAGGTTTCGATCAATACTTTTGAGGATAACGCATGTTTGGTCTAGGTTAGGCCTGGGATTATCACTCATCAGACTCATACTTTCGCATTCTTCACATACTTGTTGAACGGATCCTGCGTTTTTTCTGGTTTGGATCACGTAGTAAAGTGGAACCACACTGAAACAGTCAATTAAACCTGGTTTCGACCAATATTTTAGAGAATAATTCATGTTAGGTCTATGTTAGGTCTGGGATTTGCTCTCATCAGGCTCATTCTGTCGCATATTTCTCATACTTGATGGCTAGATCCTGGGCTTTTTCTGGAATGGATCACATAGTAATGTGGTACCACACTGAAACAGTCGATTAAACCTGGTTTCGCTCAATATTTTAGATGATAACGCATGTTAGGTCTAGGCCAGGCCTGGGATTATCACTCATCAGACTCATACTTTCGCATTCTTCACATACTTGTTGAACGGATCCTGCGTTTTTTCTGGTTTGGATCACGTAGTAAAGTGGGACCACACTGAAACAGTCAATTAAACCTGGTTTCGACCAATATTTTAGAGAATAATTCATGTTAGGTCTATGTTAGGTCTGGGATTTGCTCTCATCAGGCTCATTCTGTCGCATATTTCTCATACTTGATGGCTAGATCCTGGGCTTTTTCTGGATTGCATCACGTAGTAATGAAGTACAACACTGAAACAGTCAATTAAACCTGGTTTCCATCAATATCTTAGAGGACAACGCAAGTTAGGTCTGGGATAGGTCGGGGATTTGCCCTCATGAGGCTCATACTTTCGTGTTTTTCACATACTTGTTGAACAGATCCTGGGTTTTCTCTGGTAGGGATCACGTAGTAGTGTGGTACCACACTGAAACAGTCCATTAAACCTGGTTTGGATCAATATTTTAGAGGATAACGCATGATAGGTCTAGGTTAGGTCTGGAATTTTCACTCTTCAGACTCATACTTTCGCATTCTTCACATACTTGTTGAACGGATCCTGGGTTTTTTCTGGTTTGGATCACGTAGTAATGTGGTACCACACTGAAACAGTCGATTAAACCTGGTTTTGATCAATATTTTAGAGGATAACGCATAGTTAGGTTTGGGATAGGTCTGGGATTTGACCTCATCAGACTCATACTTTCGCACACTTCACATACTCGTTGAACAGATCCTGGGTTATTTTCTGGTTTGGATCACATAGTAATGTGGTACCACACTGAAACAGTCGATTAAACCTGGTTTCGATCAATATTTTAGAGAATAATTCATGTTAGGTCTAGGTTAGGTCTGGGATTTGCTCTCATCAGGCTCAATCTTTCGCATATTTCTCATACTTGATGGCTAGATCCTGGGCTGTTCCTGGATTGTATGACGTAGTAATGTGGTACCACGCTGAAACAGCGAATTAAACCTGGTTTCGATCAATATTTTAGAGGATAACGCAAGTTAGGTCTAGGTTAGGTCTGGGATTTGCCCTCACCAGGGTCATACTTTCGCAGTTTTAACATACATGTTGACCTGATCGAGGGTTTTTTCTGCTTTGAATCACGTAGTAAAGTGGTACCACACTGAAACATTCAATTAAACCTGGTCTTGATAAATATTTTAGAGGATAACGCATGTTAGGTTTGGGTTAGGTCTAGGATTTGCCCTCATCAGGCTCATACTTTCGCATATTTCTCATACTTCATGGCTAGATCCTGGGCTGTTTTTGGATTGTATCACGTAGTAATGTGGTACCACGCTGAAACAGTCAATTAAACCTGGTTTGGATCAATATATTAGAGGATAACGCATGTTAGGTCTAGGTTAGCCCTGGGATTTTCACTCATCAGACTCATACTTTCGCATTCTTGTCATACTTGTTGAACTGATCCTGGGTTTTTTCTGGTTTGGATCACGTAGTAATGTGGTACCACACTGAAACAGTCGATTAAACCTGGTTTCGATCAATATTTTAGAGGATAACACAAGTTAACTCTGGGATTGGTCTGGGATTTGACCTCATCAGACTCATACTTTCGCACACTTCACATACTCGTTGAACAGATCCTGGGTTACTTTCTGGTTTGAATCACATAGTAATGTGGTACCACACTGAAACAGTCGATTAAACCAGGTTTCGATCAATATTTTTGAGGATAACGCATGTTAGGTCTAGGTTAGGCCTGGGATTTTCACTCATCAGACTCATACTTTCGCATTCTTCACATACTTGTAGAACGGATCCTGGGTTTTTTCTGGTTTGGATCAGGTAGTAATGTGGGACCACACTGAAACAGTCAATTAAACCTGGTCTTGAAAAATATTTTAGAGGATAACGCATGTTAGGTCTGGGTTAGGTCTAGGATTTGCCCTCATCAGGCTCATACTTTCGCATATTTCTCATACTTCATGGCTAGATCCTGGGCTATTTCTGGATTGGATCACGTAGTAAAGTGGTACCACACTGAAACATTCAATGAAACCTGGTCTGGATAAAAATCTTAGAGGATAACGCATGTTAGGTCAAGGTTAGGTCTAAGATTTGCCCTTATCAGGCTCACAGTTTCGCGTTTTTCACATACTTGTCGAACTGATCCTGGGTTTTTTGTGGTTTGGATCACGTAGTAATGTGGTACCACACTGAAACATTCAATTAAACCTGGTCTTGATAAATATTTTAGAGGATAACGCATGTTAGGTCTGGGATAGGTCTGGGATTAGCCCTCATCAGACTCATACTTTCGCACACTTCACATACTCGTTGACGAGATCCTGGGTTTTTTTCTAGTTTGGATCACGCAGTAATGTGGTACCACACTGAAACAGTCGATTAAACCTGGCTTCGATCAATATTTTTGAGGATAACGCATGTTAGGTCTGGGATAGGTCTGGGATTAGCCCTCATCAGACTCATACTTTCGCTTTCTTCACATACTTGTTGAACGGATCCTGGGCTTTTTCTGGATTGCATCACGTAGTAAAGTAGTACCACTCTGAAACAGTCAATGAAAACTGGTTTCCATCAATATTTTAGAGGACAACGCAAGTTAGGTCTAGGTAAGGCCTGAGATTTTCACTGATCAGACTCATACATTCGCATTCTTCACATACTTGTTGAACGGATCCTGGGTTTTTTCTGGTTTGGATCACGTAGTAATGTGGTACCACACAGAAACATTCAATTAAACCTGGTCGTGATAAATATTTTAGAGGATAACGGATGTTAGGTCTGGGTTACGTCTGGGATTTGCCCTCATCAGGCTCATACTTTCGCATATTTCTCATACTTCATGGCTAGATGCTGGGCTGTTTCTGCATTGTATCACGTAGTAATGTGGTACCACGCTGAAACAGTCAATTAAACCTGGTTTCGATCAATATTTTAGAGGATAACGCAAGTTAGGTCTGGGATAGGTCTAGGATTTGCCCTCATCAGGCTCTTACTATCGCATATTTCTCATACTTCATGGCTAGATCCTGGGCTATTTCTGGATTGGATCACGTAGTAAAGTGGTACCACACTGAAACATTCAATAAAACCTGTTCTGGATAAATATTTTAGAGGATAAAGCATCTTAGGTCTGGGTTAGGTCTAAGATTTGCCCTCATCAGGCTCACAGTTTCGCGTTTTTCACATACTTGTTAAACAGATCCTGGGTTTTTCCTGGTTTGGATCACGTAGTAATGTGGTAGCACACTAAAACAGTAAATTAAACCTGGTTTCGATCAATATTTTAGAGGATCACGCAAGCTAGGTCTGGGATAGGTCTGGGATTAGCCCTCATCAGACTCATACTTTCGCACACTTCACATACTCGTTGACAAGATCCTGGGTTTTTTTCTGGCTTGGATCACGTAGTAATGTGGTTCCACACTGAAACAGTCGATTAAACTTGGCTTCGATCAATATTTTAGAGGATAACGCAAGTTAGGTCTGGGATAGGTCTAGGATTTGCCCTCATCAGGCTCTTACTATGGCATATTACTCATACTTCATGGCTAGATCTTGGGCTATTTCTGGTTTGGATCACGTAGTAGTGTGGTACCACACTGAAACAGTCCATTAAACCTGGTTTCGCTCAATATTTTAGAGGATAACACATGTTAGGTCTAGGTCAGTCCTGGGATTTTCACTCATCAGGCTCACATTTTCGCGTTTTTCACATACTTGTTGAACAGATCCTGGGTTTTTTCTGGTTTGGATCCCGTAGTAGTGTGGTACCACAATAAAACAGTCAATTAAACCTGGTTTCGATCAATATTTTAGAGGATATCGCAAGTTAGGTCTGGGATAGTTCTGGGATTTGCCCTCTTCAGGCTCATACTTTCGCGTTTTTCACATACTTGTTGAACGGATCCTGGGTTTTTTCTGGTTTGGATCACGTAGTAATGTGGTACCACACTGAAACATTCAATGAAACCTGGTCTTGATAAATATTTTAGAGGATAACGCATGTTAGGTCTGGGTTAGGTCTAGGATTTGCCCTCATCAGGCTCATACTTTCGCATATTTCTCATACTTCATGGCTAGATCCTGGGCTATTTCTGGATTGGATCACGTAGTAAAGTGGTACCACACTGAAACATTCAATGAAACCTGGTCTGGATAAATATTTTATAGGACAACGCATCTTAGGTCTGGGTTAGGTCTAAGATTTGCCCTCATCAGGCTCACAGTTTCGCGTTTTTCACATACTTGTTGAACAGATCCAGGGTTTTTTCTGGTTTGGATCACGTAGTAATGTGGTACCACACTAAAACAGTCAATTAAACCTGGTTTCGATCAATATTTTTGAGGATCACGCAAGCTAGGTCTGGGATAGGTCTGGGATTAGCCCTCATCAGGCTCATTCTTTCGCATATTTCTCATACTTGATGGCTAGATCCTGAGCTTTTTCTGGATTGCATCACGTAGTAATGAAGTACAACACTGAAACAGTCAATTAAATCTGGTTTCCATCAATATTTTAGAGGACAACGCAAGTTAGGTCTGGGATAGGTCTGGGATTTGCCCTCATCAGGCTCATACTTTCGCGTTTTTCACATACTTGTTGAACGGATCCTGGGTTTTTTCTGGTTTGGATCACGTAGTTATGTGGGTCCACACTGAAACAATCAATTAAACCTGGTCTTGATAAATATTTTAGAGGATAACGCGTGTTAGGTCTGGGATAGGTCTGGGATTTGCCCTCATCAGACTCATACTTTCGC
The DNA here is from genome assembly GCF_051014445.1 of Colletes latitarsis. NCBI lineage: Eukaryota > Metazoa > Arthropoda > Insecta > Hymenoptera > Colletidae > Colletes > Colletes latitarsis. The sequence goes on from NC_135142.1 coordinate 2,137,255, forward strand.
ACACTTCACATACTCGCTGAACACATCCTGGGTTATTTTCTGGTTTGGATCACATAGTAATGTGGTACCACACTGAAACAGTCGATTAAACCAGGTTTCGATCAATATTTTTGAGGATAACGCATGTTAGGTCTAGGTTAGGCCTGGAATTTTCACTCATCAGACTTATACATTCGCATTCTTCATATACTTTTTGAACGGTTCCTGGGTTTTTTCTGGTTTGGATCACGTTGTAATGTGGGTCCGCACTGAAACAATCAGTTAAACCTGGTCTTGATAAATATTTTAGAGGATAACGCATGTTAGGTCTGGGATAGGTCTGGGATTTGCCCTCATCAGACTCATACTTTCGCATTCTTCACATACTTGTTGAACTGATCCTGGGTTTTTTCTGGTTTGGATCACGTAGTAATGTGGTTCCACACTGAAACAGTCGGTTAAACCTGGTTTCGATCAATATTTTAGTGGATAACGCAAGTTAGGTCTGGAATAGGTCTGAGATATGCCCTCATCAGACTCATACCTACGCGCACTTCACATACTCGTTGAACAAATCCTGGGTTATTTTCTTGTTTGGATCACATAGTAATGTGGTACCAAACTGATACAGTCGATTAAACCAGGATTCGATCAATATTTTTGAGGATAACGCATGTTAGGTCTAGGTTAGGCCTGGGATTTTCACTCACCAGACTCATACTTTCGCATTTTTCACATACTTGTTGAACAGATCCTGGGTTTTTTCTGGTTTGTATCACGTAGTAGTGTGGTACCACACTGAAACAGTCCATTAAACCTGGTTAGGATCAATATTTTAGAGGATAACGCATGTTAGGTCTAGGTTAGGTCTGGGATTTTCGCTCATGAGACTCATACTTTCGCATTCTTCACATACTTGTTGAACGGATCCTGGGTTTTTTCTGGTTTGGTTCATGTAGTAATGTGGTGCCACACTGAAACAGTCAATTAAACCTGGTTTCCATCAATATCTTAGAGGACAACGCAAGTTAGGTCTGGGATAGGTCTTGGATTTGCCCTCATCAGGCTCATACTTTCGCGTTTTTCACATACTTTTTGAACAGATCCTGGGTTTTTTCTGGTTTGGATCACGTAGTAGTGAGGTACCACGCTGAAACAGTCCATTAAACCTGGTTTGGATCAATATTTTAGAGGATAACGCATGTAAGGTCTAGGTTAGGCCTGGGATTTTCACTCATCAGACTCATACTTTCGCATTCTTCACATACTTGTTGAACGGATCCTGGGTTATTTCTGGTTTGGATCACGTAGTAATGTGGGACCACACTGAAACAGTCAATTAAACCTGGTTTCGATCAATATTTTAGAGAATAATTCATGTTAGGTCTATGTTAGGTCTGGGATTTGCACTCATCAGGCTCATTCTTTCGCATATTTCTTATACATGTTGAACAGATCCTGGGTTTTTTCTGGTTTGGATCACGTAGTAATGTGGGACCACACTGAAACATTCAATGAAACCTGGTCTGGATAAATATTTTAGAGGATAACGCATCTTACGTCTGGGTTAGGCCTAAGATTTGCCCTCATCAGGCTCACAGTTTAGCGTTTTTCACATACTTGTTGAACAGATCCCGGGTTTTTTCTGGTTTGGAACACGAAGTAGTGTGGTACCACACTGAAACAGTCCACTAAACCTGGTCTGGATAAATATATTAGAGGATAACGCATCTTAGGTCTGGGTTAGGTCTAAGATTTGCCCTCATCAGGCTCACAGTTTAGCGTTTTTCACATACTTGTTGAACAGATCCTGGGCTATTTCTGGTTTGGATCACGAAGTAGTGTGGTACCACACTGAAACAGTCCATTAAACCTGGTTTTGATCAATATTTTAGAGAATAATTCATGTTAGGTCTAGGTTAGGTCAGGGATTTGCTCTCATCAGGCTCATTCTTTCGCATATTTCTCATACTTGATGGCTAGATCCTGGGCTTTTTCTGGATTGCATCACGTAGTAATGAAGTACAACACTGAAACAGTCAATTAAACCTGGTTTCGATCAATATTTTAGAGAATAATTCATGTTAGGTCTAGGTTAGGTCTGGGATTTGCTCTCATCAGGCTCATTCTTTCGCATATTTCTCATACTTGATGGCTAGATCCTGGGCTTTTTCTGGATTGCATCACGTAGTAATGAAGTACAACACTGAAACAGTCAATTAAACCTGGTTTCGATCAATATTTTAGAGAATAATTCATGTTAGGTCTAGGTTAGGTCTGGGATTTGCTCTCATCAGGTTCATTCTTTCGCATATTTCTCATACTTGATTACGTAGTAATGTGGTACCACGCTGAAACAGTCAACTAAACCTGGTTTCGATCAATATTTTAGAGGATAACGCAAGTTAGGTCTGGGATAGGTCTAGGATTTGCCCTCACCAGGCTCTTACTTTCGCATATTTCTCATACTTCATGGCTAGATCCTGTGCTATTTCTGGATTGGATCACGTAGTAAAGTCGTACCACACTGAAACATTCAATGAAACCTGGTCTGGATAAATATTTTAGAGGTTAACGCATCTTAGGTCTGGGTTAGGTCTAAGATTTGCCCTCATCAGGCTCACAGTTTAGCGTTTTTCACATACTTGTTGAACAGATCCTGGGTTTTTTCTGGTTTGGATCACGTAGTAATGTGGGACCACACTGAAACATTCAATGAAACCTGGTCTGGATAAATATTTTAGAGGATAACGCATCTTACGTCTGGGTTAGGCCTAAGATTTGCCCTCATCAGGCTCACAGTTTAGCGTTTTTCACATACTTGTTGAACAGATCCCGGGTTTTTTCTGGTTTGGAACACGAAGTAGTGTGGTACCACACTGAAACAGTCCACTAAACCTGGTCTGGATAAATATATTAGAGGATAACGCATCTTAGGTCTGGGTTAGGTCTAAGATTTGCCCTCATCAGGCTCACAGTTTAGCGTTTTTCACATACTTGTTGAACAGATCCTGGGCTATTTCTGGTTTGGATCACGAAGTAGTGTGGTACCACACTGAAACAGTCCATTAAACCTGGTTTTGATCAATATTTTAGAGAATAATTCATGTTAGGTCTAGGTTAGGTCAGGGATTTGCTCTCATCAGGCTCATTCTTTCGCATATTTCTCATACTTGATGGCTAGATCCTGGGCTTTTTCTGGATTGCATCACGTAGTAATGAAGTACAACACTGAAACAGTCAATTAAACCTGGTTTCGATCAATATTTTAGAGAATAATTCATGTTAGGTCTAGGTTAGGTCTGGGATTTGCTCTCATCAGGCTCATTCTTTCGCATATTTCTCATACTTGATGGCTAGATCCTGGGCTTTTTCTGGATTGCATCACGTAGTAATGAAGTACAACACTGAAACAGTCAATTAAACCTGGTTTCGATCAATATTTTAGAGAATAATTCATGTTAGGTCTAGGTTAGGTCTGGGATTTGCTCTCATCAGGTTCATTCTTTCGCATATTTCTCATACTTGATGGCTAGATCCTGGGCTTTTTCTGGATTGCATCACGTAGTAATGAAGTACAACACTGAAGCAGTCAATTAAACCTGGTTTCCATCAATATTCTAGAGGACAACGCATGTTAGGTCTAGGTTAGGCCTGGGATTAGCCCTCATCAGGGTCATACTGTCGCAGTTTTAACATACTTGTTGAACGGATCCTGGGCTTTTTCTGGATTGCATCACGTAGTAATGTGGGACCACACTGAAACATTCAATTAAACCTGGTCTTGATAAATATTTTAGAGGATAACGCATGTTAGGTTTGGGTTAGGTCTAGGATTTGCCCTCATCAGGCTCATACTTTCGCATATTTCTCATACGTCATGGCTAGATCCTGGGCTGTTTCTGGATTGTATCACGTAGTAATGTGGCACCACGCTGAAACAGTCGATTAAACCTGGTTTCGATCAATATTTTAGAGGATAACGCATGTTAGGTCTAGGTTAGGTCTTGGATTTGCTCTCATCAGGCTCATTCTTCCGCATATTTCTCATACTTCATGGCTAGATCCTGGGCTTCTTCTGGATTGCATCACGTAGTAAAGTGGTACCACACTGAAACATTCAATGAAACCTGGTCTGGATAAATATTTTAAAGGTTAACGCATCTTAGGTCTGGGTTAGGTCTACGATATGCCCTCATCAGGCTCACAGTTTAGCGTTTTTCACACACTTGTTGAACAGATCCTGGGTTTTTTCTGGTTTGGATCACGAAGTAATGTGGTACCACACTGAAACGGTCAATTAAACCTGCTTTTGATCAATATTTTAGAGGATAACGCAAGTTAGGTCTGGGATAGGTCTGGGATTTGACCTCATCAGACTCATACTTTCGCACACTTCACATACTCCTTGAACAGGTCCTGGGTTATTTGCTGGTTGGGATCACATAGTAATGTGGTACCACACTGAAACAGTCCATTAAACCTGGTTTCGCTCAATATTTTAGAGGATAACGCATGTTAGGTCTAGGTTAGGTCTGGGATTTGCTCTCATCAGGCTCATTTTTTCGCATATTTCTCATACTCCTTGAACAGGTCCTGGGTTATTTTCTGGTTGGGATCACATAGTAATGTGGTACCACACTGAAACAGTCGATTAAACCTGGTTTCCATCAATATTTTAGAGGATAACGCATGTTAGGTCTAGGTTAGGCCTGGGATTTTCACTCATCAGACTCATACTTTCGCATATTTCTCATACTTGATGGCTAGATCCTGGGCTTTTTCTGGATTGCATCACGTAGTAATGAAGTACAACACTGAAACAGTCAATTAAACCTGGTTTCGATCAATATTTTAGAGAATAATTCATGTTAGGTCTATGTTAGGTCTGGGATTTGCTCTCATCAGGCTCATTCTTTCGCATATTTCTTACACATGTTGAACAGATCCCGGGTTTTTTCTGGATTGTATCACGTAGTAATGTGGTACCACACTGAAACAGTCGATTAAACCAGGTTTCGATCAATATTTTAGAGGAGAACGCATGTTAGGTCTAGGTTAGGCCTGGGATTTTCACTCATCAGACTCATACTTTCGCATTCTTCACATACTTGTTGAACAGATCCTGGGTTTTTTCTGGTTTGGATCACATAGTAATGTGGTACCACACTGAAACAGTCGATTAAACCAGGTTTCGATCAATATTTTTGAGGATAACGCATGTTAGGTTTAGGTTAGGCCTGGGATTTTCACTCATCAGACTCATACCTTCGCATTCTTCACATACTTGTTGAACGGATCCTGGGTTTTTTCTGGTTTGGATCACGTAGTAATGTGGGACCACACTGAAACAGTCAATTAAACCTGGTTTCGATCAATATTTTAGAGAATAATTCATGTTAGGTCTAGGTTAGGTCTTGGATTTGCCCTCATCAGGCTCATACTTTCGCGTTTTTCACATACTCGTTGAACAGATCCTGGGTTATTTTCTGGTTTGGATCACATAGTAATGTGGTACCACACTGAAACAGACGATTAAACCAGGTTTCGATCAATATTTTTGAGGATAACGCATGTTAGGTCTAGGTTAGGCCTGGGATTTTCACTCATCAGACTCATACTTTCGCATTCTTCACATACTTGTTGAACGGATCCTGGGTTTTTTCTGGTTTGGATCACGTAGTAATGTGGGACCACACTGAAACAGTCAATTAAACCTGGTTTCGATCAATATTTTAGAGAATAATTCATGTTAGGTCTAGGTCAGGTCTGGGATTTGCTCTCATCAGGCTCATTCTTTCGCATATTTCTCATACTTGATGGCTAGATCCTGGGCTTTTTCTGGATTGCATCACGTAGTAATGAAGTACAACACTGAAACAGTCAATTAAACCTGGTTTCCATCAATATCTTAGAGGACAACGCAAGTTAGGTCTGGGATATGTCTGGGATTTGCCCTCATCAGGCTCATACTTTCGCGTTTTTCACATACTTGTTGAACAGATCCTGGGTTTTTTCTGGTTTGGCTCACGTAGTAGTGAGGTACCACGCTGAAACAGTCCATTAAACCTGGTTTGGATCAATATTTTAGAGGATAACGCATGTAAGGTCTAGGTTAGGCCTGGGATTTTCACTCATCAGACTCATACTTTCGCATTCTTCACATACTTGTTGAACGGATCCTGGGTTATTTCTGGTTTGGATCACGTAGTAATGTGGGACCACACTGAAACAGTCAATTAAACCTGGTTTCGATCAATATTTTAGAGAATAATTCATGTTAGGTCTATGTTAGGTCTGGGATTTGCACTCATCAGACTCATTCTTTCGCATATTTCTTATACATGTTGAACAGATCCTGGGTTTTTTCTGGTTTGGATCACGTAGTAATGTGGGACCACACTGAAACAATCAATTAAACCTGGTCTTGATAAATATTTTAGAGGATAACGCATGTTAGGTCTGGGTTAGGTCTAGGATTTGCCCTCATCAGGCTCATACTTTCGCATATTTCTCATACTTCAAGGCTAGATCCTGGGCTGTTTCTGGATTGTATTACGTAGTAATGTGGTACCACGCTGAAACAGTCAATTAAACCTGGTTTCGATCAATATTTTAGAGGATAACGCAAGTTAGGTCTGGGATAGGTCTAGGATTTGCCCTCACCAGGCTCTTACCTTCGCATATTTCTCATACTTCATGGCTAGATCCTGTGCTATTTCTGGATTGGATCACGTAGTAAAGTCGTACCACACTGAAACATTCAATGAAACCTGGTCTGGATAAATATTTTAGAGGTTAACGCATCTTAGGTCTGGGTTAGGTCTAAGATTTGCCCTCATCAGGCTCACAGTTTAGCGTTTTTCACATACTTGTTGAACAGATCCTGGGTTTTTTCTGGTTTGGATCACGTAGTAATGTGGGACCACACTGAAACATTCAATGAAACCTGGTCTGGATAAATATTTTAGAGGATAACGCATCTTACGTCTGGGTTAGGCCTAAGATTTGCCCTCATCAGGCTCACAGTTTAGCGTTTTTCACATACTTGTTGAACAGATCCCGGGTTTTTTCTGGTTTGGAACACGAAGTAGTGTGGTACCACACTGAAACAGTCCACTAAACCTGGTCTGGATAAATATATTAGAGGATAACGCATCTTAGGTCTGGGTTAGGTCTATGATTTGCCCTCATCAGGCTCACAGTTTAGCGTTTTTCACATACTTGTTGAACAGATCCTGGGCTATTTCTGGTTTGGATCACGAAGTAGTGTGGTACCACACTGAAACAGTCCATTAAACCTGCTTTTGATCAATATTTTAGAGGATAACGCAAGTTAGGTCTGGGATAGGTCTGGGATTTGACCTCATCAGACTCATACTTTCGCACACTTCACATACTCCTTGAACAGATCCTGGGTTATTTTCTGGTTTGGATCACATAGTAATGTGGTACCACACTGAAACAGTCGATTAAACCAGGTTTCGATCAATATTTTAGAGGAGAACGCATGTTAGGTCTAGGTTAGGCCTGGGATTTTCACTCATCAGACTCATACTTTCGCATTCTTCACATACTTGTTGAACTGATCCTGGGTTTTTTCTGGTTTGGATCACGTAGTAATGTGGTACCGCACTGAAACAGTCGATTAAACCTGGTTTCGATCAATATTTTAGAGGATAACGCAAGTTATGTCTGGGATAGGTCTGGGATTTGACCTCATCAGACTCATACTTTCGCACACTTCACATACTCCTTGAACAGGTCCTGGGTTATTTGCTGGTTGGGATCACATAGTAATGTGGTACCACACTGAAACAGTCGATTAAACCTGGTTTCGATCAATATTTTTGAGGATAACCCAAGTTAGGTGTGGGATAAGTCTGGGATTTTCACTCATCAGACTCATACTTTCGCACACTTCACATACTCCTTGAACAGATCCTGGGTTATTTTCTGGTTTGGATCACGTAGTAATGTGGTACCACACTGAAACATTCAATGAAACCTGGTCTAGATAAATATTTTAGAGGATAACGCATCTTAGGTCTGGGTTAGGTCTAAGATTTGCCCTCATCAGGCTCACAGTTTAGCGTTTTTCACACACTTGTTGAACAGATCCTGGGTTTTTTCTGGTTTGGATCACGAAGTAGTGTGGTACCACACTGAAACAGTCCATTAAACCTGGTTTCGCTCAATATTTTAGAGGATAACGCATGTTAGGTCTAGGTTAGGTCTGGGATTTGCTCTCATCAGGCTCATTCTTTCGCATATTTCTCATACTCCTTGAACAGGTCCTGGGTTATTTTCTGGTTGGGATCACATAGTAATGTGGTACCACACTGAAACAGTCGATTAAACCTGGTTTCCATCAATATTTTAGAGGATAACGCATGTTAGGTCTAGGTTAGGCCTGGGATTTTCACTCATCAGACTCATACTTTCGCATATTTCTCATATTTCATGGCTAGATCCTGGGCTTTTTCTGGATTGCATCACGTAGTAATGAAGTACAACACTGAAACAGTCAATTAAACCTGGTTTCGATCAATATTTTAGAGAATAATTCATGTTAGGTCTATGTTAGGTCTGGGATTTGCTCTCATCAGGCTCATTCTTTCGCATATTTCTTATACATGTTGAACAGATCCCGGGTTTTTTCTGGATTGTATCACGTAGTAATGTGGTACCACACTGAAACAGTCGATTAAACCAGGTTTCGATCAATATTTTAGAGGAGAACGCATGTTAGGTCTAGGTTAGGCCTGGGATTTTCACTCATCAGACTCACACTTTCGCATTCTTCACATACTTGTTGAACAGATCCTGGGTTTTTTCAGGTTTGGATCACACAGTAATGTGGTACCACACTGAAACAGTCGATTAAACCAGGTTTCGATCAATATTTTTGAGGATAACGCATGTTAGGTTTAGGTTAGACCTGGGATTTTCACTCATCAGACTCATACTTTCGCATTCTTCACATACTTGTTGAACGGATCCTGGGTTTTTTCTGGTTTGGATCACGTAGTAATGTGGGACCACACTGAAACAGTCAATTAAACCTGGTTTCGATCAATATTTTAGAGAATAATTCATGTTAGGTCTAGGTTAGGTCTTGGATTTGCCCTCATCAGGCTCATACTTTCGCGTTTTTCACATACTTGTTGAACAGATCCTGGGTTTTTTCAGGTTTGGATCACACAGTAATGTGGTACCACACTGAAACAGTCGATTAAACCAGGTTTCGATCAATATTTTTGAGGATAACGCATGTTAGGTTTAGGTTAGACCTGGGATTTTCACTCATCAGACTCATACTTTCGCATTCTTCACATACTTGTTGAACGGATCCTGGGTTTTTTCTGGTTTGGATCACGTAGTAATGTGGGACCACACTGAAACAGTCAATTAAACCTGGTTTCGATCAATATTTTAGAGAATAATTCATGTTAGGTCTAGGTCAGGTCTGGGATTTGCTCTCATCAGGCTCATTCTTTCGCATATTTCTCATACTTGATGGCTAGATCCTGGGCTTTTTCTGGATTGCATCACGTAGTAATGAAGTACAACACTGAAACAGTCAATTAAACCTGGTTTCCATCAATATCTTAGAGGACAACGCAAGTTAGGTCTGGGATATGTCTGGGATTTGCCCTCATCAGGCTCATACTTTCGCGTTTTTCACATACTTGTTGAACAGATCCTGGGTTTTTTCTGGTTTGGATCACGTAGTAGTGAGGTACCACGCTGAAACAGTCCATTAAACCTGGTTTGGATCAATATTTTAGAGGATAACGCATGTAAGGTCTAGGTTAGGCCTGGGATTTTCACTCATCAGACTCATACTTTCGCATTCTTCACATACTTGTTGAACGGATCCTGGGTTATTTCTGGTTTGGATCACGTAGTAATGTGGGACCACACTGAAACAGTCAATTAAAACCTGGTTTCGATCAATATTTTAGAGAATAATTCATGTTAGGTCTATGTTAGGTCTGGGATTTGCACTCATCAGGCTCATTCTTTCGCATATTTCTTATACATGTTGAACAGATCCTGGGTTTTTTCTGGTTTGGATCACGTAGTAATGTGGGACCACACTGAAACAATCAATTAAACCTGGTCTTGATAAATATTTTAGAGGATAACGCATGTTAGGTCTGGGTTAGGTCTAGGATTTGCCCTCATCAGGCTCATACTTTCGCATTTTTCTCATACTTCAAGGCTAGATCCTGGGCTGTTTCTGGATTGTATTACGTAGTAATGTGGTGCCACGCTGAAACAGTCAATTAAACCTGGTTTCGATCAATATTTTAGAGGATAACGCAAGTTAGGTCTGGGATAGGTCTAGGATTTGCCCTCACCAGGCTCTTACTTTCGCATATTTCTCATACTTCATGGCTAGATCCTGTGCTATTTCTGGATTGGATCACGTAGTAAAGTCGTACCACACTGAAACATTCAATGAAACCTGGTCTGGATAAATATTTTAGAGGTTAACGCATCTTAGGTCTGGGTTAGGTCTAAGATTTGCCCTCATCAGGCTCACAGTTTAGCGTTTTTCACATACTTGTTGAACAGATCCTGGGTTTTTTCTGGTTTGAATCACGTAGTAATGTGGGACCACACTGAAACATTCAATGAAACCTGGTCTGGATAAATATTTTAGAGGATAACGCATCTTACGTCTGGGTTAGGCCTAAGATTTGCCCTCATCAGGCTCACAGTTTAGCGTTTTTCACATACTTGTTGAACAGATCCCGGGTTTTTTCTGGTTTGGAACACGAAGTAGTGTGGTACCACACTGAAACAGTCCACTAAACCTGGTCTGGATAAATATATTAGAGGATAACGCATCTTAGGTCTGGGTTAGGTCTATGATTTGCCCTCATCAGGCTCACAGTTTAGCGTTTTTCACATACTTGTTGAACAGATCCTGGGCTATTTCTGGTTTGGATCACGAAGTAGTGTGTTACCACACTGAAACAGTCCATTAAACCTGGTTTTGATCAATATTTTAGAGAATAATTCATGTTAGGTCTAGGTTAGATCAGGGATTTGCTCTCATCAGGCTCATTCTTTCGCATATTTCTCATACTTGATGGCTAGATCCTGGGCTTTTTCTGGATTGCATCACGTAGTAATGAAGTACAACACTGAAACAGTCAATTAAACCTGGTTTCGATCAATATTTTAGAGAATAATTCATGTTAGGTCTAGGTTAGGTCTGGGATTTGCTCTCATCAGGTTCATTCTTTCGCATATTTCTTATACTTGATGGCTAGATCCTGGGCTTTTTCTGGATTGCATCACGTAGTAATGAAGTACAACACTGAAGCAGTCAATTAAACCTGGTTTCCATCAATATTCTAGAGGACAACGCATGTTAGGTCTAGGTTAGGCCTGGGATTAGCCCTCATCAGGGTCATACTGTCGCAGTTTTAACATACTTGTTGAACGGATCCTGGGCTTTTTCTGGATTGCATCACGTAGTAATGTGGGACCACACTGAAACATTCAATTAAACCTGGTCTTGATAAATATTTTAGAGGATAACGCATGTTAGGTTTGGGTTAGGTCTAGTATTTGCCCTCATCAGGCTCTGACTTTCGCATATTTCTCATACTTCATGGCTAGATCCTGGGCTATTTCTGGATTGGATCACGTAGTAAAGTGGTACCACACTGAAACATTGAATGAAACCTGGTCTGGATAAATATTTTAGAGGTTAACGCATCTTAGGTCTGGGTTAGGTCTAAGATTTGCCCTCATCAGGCTCACAGTTTAGCGTTCTTCACATACTTGTTGAACAGATCCTGGGTTTTTTCTGGTTTGGATCACATAGTAATGTGGTACCACACTGAAACAGACGATTAAACCAGGTTTCGATCAATATTTTTGAGGATAACGCATGTTAGGTTTAGGTTAGGCCTGGGATTTTCACTCATCAGACTCATACTTTCGCATTCTTCACATACTTGTTGAACGGATCCTGGGTTTTTTCTGGTTTGGATCACGTAGTAATGTGGGACCACATTGAAACAGTCAATTAAACCTGGTTTCGATCAATATTTTAGAGAATAATTCATGTTAGGTCTAGGTTAGGTCTTGGATTTGCCCTCATCAGGCTCATACTTTCGCGTTTTTCACATACTCGTTGAACAGATCCTGGGTTATTTTCTGGTTTGGATCACATAGTAATGTGGTACCACACTGAAACAGACGATTAAACCAGGTTTCGATCAATATTTTTGAGGATAACGCATGTTAGGTCTAGGTTAGGCCTGGGATTTTCACTCATCAGACTCATACTTTCGCATTCTTCACATACTTGTTGAACGGATCCTGGGTTTTTTCTGGTTTGGATCACGTAGTAATGTGGTACCACACTGAAGCAGTCCACTAAACCTGGTCTGGATAAATATATTAGAGGATAACGCATCTTAGGTCTGGGTTAGGTCTATGATTTGCCCTCATCAGGCTCACAGTTTAGCGTTTTTCACATACTTGTTGAACAGATCCTGGGCTATTTCTGGTTTGGATCACGAAGTAGTGTGGTACCACACTGAAACAGTCCATTAAACCTGGTTTTGATCAATATTTTAGAGAATAATTCATGTTAGGTCTAGGTTAGGTCATGGATTTGCTCTCATCAGGCTCATTCTTTCGCATATTTCTCATACTTGATGGCTAGATCCTGGGCTTTTTCTGGATTGCATCACGTAGTAATGAAGTACAACACTGAAACAGTCAATTAAACCTGGTTTCGATCAATATTTTAGAGAATAATTCATGTTAGGTCTAGGTTAGGTCTGGGATTTGCTCTCATCAGGTTCATTCTTTCGCATATTTCTCATACTTGATGGCTAGATCCTGGGCTTTTTCTGGATTGCATCACGTAGTAATGAAGTACAACACTGAAGCAGTCAATTAAACCTGGTTTCCATTAATATTCTAGAGGACAACGCATGTTAGGTCTAGGTTAGGCCTGGGATTAGCCCTCATCAGGGTCATACTGTCGCAGTTTTAACATACTTGTTGAACGGATCCTGGGCTTTTTCTGGATTGCATCACGTAGTAATGTGGGACCACACTGAAACATTCAATTAAACCTGGTCTTGATAAATATTTTAGAGGATAACGCATGTTAGGTTTGGGTTAGGTCTAGTATTTGCCCTCATCAGGCTCATTCTTCCGCATATTTCTCATACTTCAAGGCTAGATCCTGGGCTGTTTCTGGATTGAATTACGTAGTAATGTGGTACCACGCTGAAACAGTCAATTAAACCTGGTTTCGATCAATATTCTAGAGGACAACGCATGTTAGGTCTAGGTTAGGCCTGGGATTAGCCCTCATCAGGGTCATACTGTCGCAGTTTTAACATACTTGTTGAACGGATCCTGGGCTTTTTCTGGATTGCATCACGTAGTAATGTGGGACCACACTGAAACATTCAATTAAACCTGGTCTTGATAAATATTTTAGAGGATAACGCATGTTAGGTTTGGGTTAGGTCTAGGATTTGCCCTCATCAGGCTCATACTTTCGCATATTTCTCATACGTCATGGCTAGATCCTGGGCTGTTTCTGGATTGTATCACGTAGTAATGTGGCACCACGCTGAAACAGTCGATTAAACCTGGTTTCGATCAATATTTTAGAGGATAACGCATGTTAGGTCTAGGTTAGGTCTGGGATTTGCTCTCATCAGGCTCATTCTTCCGCATATTTCTCATACTTCAAGGCTAGATCCTGGGCTGTTTCTGGATTGAATTACGTAGTAATGTGGTACCACGCTGAAACAGTCAATTAAACCTGGTTTCGATCAATATTCTAGAGGACAACGCATGTTAGGTCTAGGTTAGGCCTGGGATTAGCCCTCATCAGGGTCATACTGTCGCAGTTTTAACATACTTGTTGAACGGATCCTGGGCTTTTTCTGGATTGCATCACGTAGTAATGTGGGACCACACTGAAACATTCAATTAAACCTGGTCTTGATAAATATTTTAGAGGATAACGCATGTTAGGTTTGGGTTAGGTCTAGGATTTGCCCTCATCAGGCTCATACTTTCGCATATTTCTCATACGTCATGGCTAGATCCTGGGCTGTTTCTGGATTGTATCACGTAGTAATGTGGCACCACGCTGAAACAGTCGATTAAACCTGGTTTTGATCAATATTTTAGAGAATAATTCATGTTAGGTCTAGGTTAGGTCAGGGATTTGCTCTCATCAGGCTCATTCTTTCGCATATTTCTCATACTTGATGGCTAGATCCTGGGCTTTTTCTTGATTGCATCACGTAGTAATGAAGTACAACACTGAAACAGTCAATTAAACCTGGTTTCGATCAATATTTTAGAGAATAATTCATGTTAGGTCTAGGTTAGGTCTGGGATTTGCTCTCATCAGGCTCATTCTTTCGCATATTTCTCATACTTGATGGCTAGATCCTGGGCTTTTTCTGGATTGCATCACGTAGTAATGAAGTACAACACTGAAACAGTCAATTAAACCTGGTTTCGATCAATATTTTAGAGAATAATTCATGTTAGGTCTAGGTTAGGTCTGGGATTTGCTCTCATCAGGTTCATTCTTTCGCATATTTCTCATACTTGATGGCTAGATCCTGGGCTTTTTCTGGATTGCATCACGTAGTAATGAAGTACAACACTGAAACAGTCAATTAAACCTGGTTTCGATCAATATTTTAGAGAATAATTCATGTTAGGTCTAGGTTAGGTCTGGGATTTGCTCTCATCAGGTTCATTCTTTCGCATATTTCTCATACTTGATGGCTAGATCCTGGGCTTTTTCTGGATTGCATCACGTAGTAATGAAGTACAACACTGAAGCAGTCAATTAAACCTGGTTTCCATCAATATTCTAGAGGACAACGCATGTTAGGTCTAGGTTAGGCCTGGGATTAGCCCTCATCAGGGTCATACTGTCGCAGTTTTAACATACTTGTTGAACGGATCCTGGGCTTTTTCTGGATTGCATCACGTAGTAATGTGGGACCACACTGAAACATTCAATTAAACCTGGTCTTGATAAATATTTTAGAGGATAACGCATGTTAGGTTTGGGTTAGGTCTAGTATTTGCCCTCATCAGGCTCTGACTTTCGCATATTTCTCATACTTCATGGCTAGATCCTGGGCTATTTCTGGATTGGATCACGTAGTAAAGTGGTACCACACTGAAACATTGAATGAAACCTGGTCTGGATAAATATTTTAGAGGTTAACGCATCTTAGGTCTGGGTTAGGTCTAAGATTTGCCCTCATCAGGCTCACAGTTTAGCGTTCTTCACATACTTGTTGAACAGATCCTGGGTTTTTTCTGGTTTGGATCACATAGTAATGTGGTACCACACTGAAACAGACGATTAAACCAGGTTTCGATCAATATTTTTGAGGATAACGCATGTTAGGTTTAGGTTAGGCCTGGGATTTTCACTCATCAGACTCATACTTTCGCATTCTTCACATACTTGTTGAACGGATCCTGGGTTTTTTCTGGTTTGGATCACGTAGTAATGTGGGACCACATTGAAACAGTCAATTAAACCTGGTTTCGATCAATATTTTAGAGAATAATTCATGTTAGGTCTAGGTTAGGTCTTGGATTTGCCCTCATCAGGCTCATACTTTCGCGTTTTTCACATACTCGTTGAACAGATCCTGGGTTATTTTCTGGTTTGGATCACATAGTAATGTGGTACCACACTGAAACAGACGATTAAACCAGGTTTCGATCAATATTTTTGAGGATAACGCATGTTAGGTCTAGGTTAGGCCTGGGATTTTCACTCATCAGACTCATACTTTCGCATTCTTCACATACTTGTTGAACGGATCCTGGGTTTTTTCTGGTTTGGATCACGTAGTAATGTGGTACCACACTGAAACAGTCCACTAAACCTGGTCTGGATAAATATATTAGAGGATAACGCATCTTAGGTCTGGGTTAGGTCTATGATTTGCCCTCATCAGGCTCACAGTTTAGCGTTTTTCACATACTTGTTGAACAGATCCTGGGCTATTTCTGGTTTGGATCACGAAGTAGTGTGGTACCACACTGAAACAGTCCATTAAACCTGGTTTTGATCAATATTTTAGAGAATAATTCATGTTAGGTCTAGGTTAGGTCATGGATTTGCTCTCATCAGGCTCATTCTTTCGCATATTTCTCATACCTGATGGCTAGATCCTGGGCTTTTTCTGGATTGCATCACGTAGTAATGAAGTACAACACTGAAACAGTCAATTAAACCTGGTTTCGATCAATATTTTAGAGAATAATTCATGTTAGGTCTAGGTTAGGTCTGGGATTTGCTCTCATCAGGTTCATTCTTTCGCATATTTCTCATACTTGATGGCTAGATCCTGGGCTTTTTCTGGATTGCATCACGTAGTAATGAAGTACAACACTGAAGCAGTCAATTAAACCTGGTTTCCATCAATATTCTAGAGGACAACGCATGTTAGGTCTAGGTTAGGCCTGGGATTAGCCCTCATCAGGGTCATACTGTCGCAGTTTTAACATACTTGTTGAACGGATCCTGGGCTTTTTCTGGATTGCATCACGTAGTAATGTGGGACCACACTGAAACATTCAATTAAACCTGGTCTTGATAAATATTTTAGAGGATAACGCATGTTAGGTTTGGGTTAGGTCTAGTATTTGCCCTCATCAGGCTCATTCTTCCGCATATTTCTCATACTTCAAGGCTAGATCCTGGGCTGTTTCTGGATTGAATTACGTAGTAATGTGGTACCACGCTGAAACAGTCAATTAAACCTGGTTTCGATCAATATTCTAGAGGACAACGCATGTTAGGTCTAGGTTAGGCCAGGGATTAGCCCTCATCAGGGTCATACTGTCGCAGTTTTAACATACTTGTTGAACGGATCCTGGGCTTTTTCTGGATTGCATCACGTAGTAATGTGGGACCACACTGAAACATTCAATTAAACCTGGTCTTGATAAATATTATAGAGGATAACGCATGTTAGGTTTGGGTTAGGTCTAGGATTTGCCCTCATCAGGCTCATACTTTCGCATATTTCTCATACGTCATGGCTAGATCCTGGGCTGTTTCTGGATTGTATCACGTAGTAATGTGGCACCACGCTGAAACAGTCGATTAAACCTGGTTTCGATCAATATTTTAGAGGATAACGCATGTTAGGTCTAGGTTAGGTCTGGGATTTGCTCTCATCAGGCTCATTCTTCCGCATATTTCTCATACTTCAAGGCTAGATCCTGGGCTGTTTCTGGATTGAATTACGTAGTAATGTGGTACCACGCTGAAACAGTCAATTAAACCTGGTTTCGATCAATATTCTAGAGGACAACGCATGTTAGGTCTAGGTTAGGCCTGGGATTAGCCCTCATCAGGGTCATACTGTCGCAGTTTTAACATACTTGTTGAACGGATCCTGGGCTTTTTCTGGATTGCATCACGTAGTAATGTGGGACCACACTGAAACATTCAATTAAACCTGGTCTTGATAAATATTTTAGAGGATAACGCATGTTAGGTTTGGGTTAGGTCTAGGATTTGCCCTCATCAGGCTCATACTTTCGCATATTTCTCATACGTCATGGCTAGATCCTGGGCTGTTTCTGGATTGTATCACGTAGTAATGTGGCACCACGCTGAAACAGTCGATTAAACCTGGTTTTGATCAATATTTTAGAGAATAATTCATGTTAGGTCTAGGTTAGGTCAGGGATTTGCTCTCATCAGGCTCATTCTTTCGCATATTTCTCATACTTGATGGCTAGATCCTGGGCTTTTTCTTGATTGCATCACGTAGTAATGAAGTACAACACTGAAACAGTCAATTAAACCTGGTTTCGATCAATATTTTAGAGAATAATTCATGTTAGGTCTAGGTTAGGTCTGGGATTTGCTCTCATCAGGCTCATTCTTTCGCATATTTCTCATACTTGATGGCTAGATCCTGGGCTTTTTCTGGATTGCATCACGTAGTAATGAAGTACAACACTGAAACAGTCAATTAAACCTGGTTTCGATCAATATTTTAGAGAATAATTCATGTTAGGTCTAGGTTAGGTCTGGGATTTGCTCTCATCAGGTTCATTCTTTCGCATATTTCTCATACTTGATGGCTAGATGCTGGGCTTTTTCTGGATTGCATCACGTAGTAATGAAGTACAACACTGAAGCAGTCAATTAAACCTGGTTTGCATCAATATTCTAGAGGACAATGTTAGGTCTAGGTTAGGCCTGGGATTAGCCCTCATCAGGGTCATACTGTCGCAGTTTTAACATACTTGTTGAACGGATCCTGGGCTTTTTCTGGATTGCATCACGTAGTAATGTGGGACCACACTGAAACATTCAATTAAACCTGGTCTTGATAAATATTTTAGAGGATAACGCATGTTAGGTTTGGGTTAGGTCTAGGATTTGCCCTCATCAGGCTCATACTTTCGCATATTTCTCATACGTCATGGCTAGATCCTGGGCTGTTTCTGGATTGTATCACGTAGTAATGTGGCACCACGCTGAAACAGTCGATTAAACCTGGTTTCGATCAATATTTTAGAGGATAACGCATGTTAGGTCTAGGTTAGGTCTTGGATTTGCTCTCATCAGGCTCATTCTTCCGCATATTTCTCATACTTCATGGCTAGATCCTGGGCTTTTTCTGGATTGCATCACGTAGTAAAGTGGTACCACACTGAAAGATTCAATGAAACCTGGTCTGGATAAATATTTTAAAGGTTAACGCATCTTAGGTCTGGGTTAGGTCTAAGATTTGCACTCATCAGGCTCACAGTTTAGCGTTCTTCACATACTTGTTGAACAGATCCTGGGTTATTTCTGGTTTGGATCACATAGTAATGTGGTACCACACTGAAACAGTCGATTAAACCAGGTTTCGATCAATATTTTTGAGGATAATGCATGTTAGGTTTAGGTAAGGCCTGGGATTTTCACTCATCAGACTCATACTTTCGCATTCTTCACATACTTGTTGAACGGATCCTGGGTTTTTTCTCGTTTGGATCACGTAGTAATGTGGGACCGCACTGAAACAGTCAATTAAACCTGGTTTCGATCAATATTTTAGAGAATAATTCATGTTAGGTCTAGGTTAGGTCTGGGATTTGCCCTCATCAGGCTCATACTTTCGCGTTTTTCACATACTCGTTTAACAGATCCTGGGTTATTTTCTGGTTTGGATCACATAGTAATGTGGTACCACACTGAAACAGACGATTAAACCAGGTTTCGATCAATATTTTTGAGGATAACGCATGTTAGGTCTAGGTTAGGCCTGGGATTTTCACTCATCAGACTCATACTTTCGCATATTTCTCATACTTGATGGCTAGATCCTGGGCTTTTTCTGGATTGCATCACGTAGTAATGAAGTACAACACTGAAACAGTCAATTAAACCTGGTTTCGATCAATATTTTAGAGAATAATTCATGTTAGGTCTAGGTTAGGTCTGGGATTTGCTCTCATCAGGCTCATTCTTTCGCATATTTCTCATACTTGATGGCTAGATCCTGGGCTTTTTCCGGATTGCATCACGTAGTAATGTGGGACCACACTGAAACTGTCAATGAAACCTGGTTTCCATCAATATTTTAGAGGACAACGCAAGTTAGGTCTAGGTAAGGCCTGAGATTTTCACTGATCAGACTCATACTTTCGAACACTTCACATACTCCTTGAACAGATCCTGGGTTATTTTCTGGTTTGGATCACATAGTAATGTGGTACCACACTGAAACAGTCGATTAAACCAGGTTTCGATCAATATTTTAGAGGAGAACGCATGTTAGGTCTAGGTTAGGCCTGGTATTTTCACTCATCAGACTCATACTTTCGCATTCTTCACATACTTGTTGAACTGATCCTGGGTTTTTTCTGGTTTGGATCACGTAGTAATGTGGTACCGCACTGAAACAGTCGATTAAACCTGGTTTCGATCAATATTTTAGAGGATAACGCAAGTTAGGTCTGGGATAGGTCTGGGATTTGACCTCATCAGACTCATACTTTCGCACACTTCACATACTCCTTGAACAGGTCCTGGGTTATTTTCTGGTTGGGATCACATAGTAATGTGGTACCACACTGAAACAGTCGATTAAACCTGGTTTCGATCAATATTTTTGAGGATAACCCAAGTTAGGTCTGGGATAGGTCTGGGATTTTCACTCATCAGACTCATACTTTCGCATTCTTCACATACTTGTTGAACTGATCCTGGGTTTTTTCTGGTTTGGATCACGTAGTAATGTGGTACCGCACTGAAACAGTCGATTAAACCTGGTTTCGATCAATATTTTAGAGGATAACGCAAGTTAGGTCTGGGATAGGTCTGGGATTTGACCTCATCAGACTCATACTTTCGCACACTTCACATACTCCTTGAACAGGTCCTGGGTTATTTTCTGGTTGGGATCACATAGTAATGTGGTACCACACTGAAACAGTCGATTAAACCTGGTTTCGATCAATATTTTTGAGGATAACCCAAGTTAGGTCTGGGTAGGTCTGGGATTTTCACTCATCAGACTCATACTTTCGCACACTTCACATACTCCTTGAACAGATCCTGGGTTATTTTCTGGTTTGGATCTCGTAGTAATGTGGTACCACACTGAAACATTCAATGAAACCTGGTCTGGATAAATATTTTAGAGGATAACGCATCTTAGGTCTGGGTTAGGTCTAAGATTTGCCCTCATCAGGCTCACAGTTTAGCGTTTTTCACACACTTGTTGAACAGATCCTGGGTTTTTTCTGGTTTGGATCACGAAGTAGTGTGGTACCACACTGCAAAAGTCCATTAAACCATGTTTCGCTCAATATTTTAGAGGATAACGCATGTTAGGTCTAGGTTAGGTCTGGGATTTGCTCTCATCAGGCTCATTCTTTCGCATATTTCTCATACTTGATGGCTAGATCCTGGGCTTTTTCTGGATTGCATGACGTAGTCATGTAGTACCACACTGAAGCAGTCAATGAAACCTGGTTTCCATCAATATTTTAGAGGATAACGCAAGTTAAGTCTGGGACTGGTCTGGGATTTGATCTCATCAGACTCATACTTTCGCATTCTTCACATACTTGTTGAACGGATCCTGGGTTTTTTCTGGTTTGGATCACGTAGTAATGTGGTACCACACTGAAACATTCAATGAAACCTGGTCTGGATAAATATTTTAGAGGACAACGCAAGTGAGGTCCAGGTAAGGCCTGAGATTTTCACTGATCAGACTCATACTTTCGCATTCTTCACATACTTGTTGAACGGATCCTGGGTTCTTTCTAGTTTGGATCACGTAGTAATGTGGTACCACACTGAAACATTCAATTAAACCTGGTCTTGATAAATATTTTAGAGGATAACGCAAGTTAGGTCTGGGATAGGTCTAGGATTTGCCCACATCAGGCTCTTACTTTCGCATATTTCTCATACTTCATGGCTAAATCCTGGGCTATTTCTGGATTGGATCACGTAGTAATGTGGGACCGCACTGAAACAGTCAATTAAACCTGGTTTCGATCAATATTTTAGAGAATAATTCATGTTAGGTCTGGGTTAGGTCTGGGATTTGACCTCATCAGGCTCATTCTTTCGCATATTTCTCAAACCTGATGGCTAGATCCTGGGCTTTTTCTGGATTGCATCACGTAGTAATGAAGTACAACACTGAAACAGTCAATTAAACCTGGTTTCCAACAATATCTTACAGGACAACGCAAGTTAGGTCTGGGATAGGTCTTGGATTTGCCCTCATCAGGCTCATACTTTCGCGTTTTTCACATACTCGTTTAACAGATCCTGGGTTATTTTCTGGTTTGGATCACATAGTAATGTGGTACCACACTGAAACAGACGATTAAACCAGGTTTCGATCAATATTTTTGAGGATAACGCATGTTAGGTCTAGGTTAGGCCTGGGATTTTCACTCATCAGACTCATACTTTCGCATTCTTCACATACTTGTTGAACGGATCCTGGGTTTTTTCTGGTTTGGATCACGTAGTAATGTGGGACCACACTGAAACAGTCAATTAAACCTGGTTTCGATCAATATTTTAGAGAATAATTCATGTTAGGTCTAGGTCCGGTCTGGGATTTGCTCTCATCAGGCTCATTCTTTCGCATATTTCTCATACTTGATGGCTAGATCCTGGGCTTTTTCCGGATTGCATCACGTGTAATGTGGGACCACACTGAAACAGTCAATGAAACCTGGTTTCCATCAATATTTTAGAGGACAACGCAAGTTAGGTCTAGGTAAGGCCTGAGATTTTCACTGATCAGACTCATACTTTCGCATTCTTCACATACTTGTTGAACGGATGCTAGGATTTTTCTAGTTTGGATCACGTAGTAATGTGGTACCACACTCAAACATTCAATTAAACCTGGTCTTGATAAATATTTTAGAGGATAACGCAAGTTAGGTCTGGGATAGGTCTAGGATTTGCCCTCATCAGGCTCTTACTTTCGCATATTTCTCATACTTCATGGCTAGATCCTGGGCTATTTCTGGATTGGATCACGTAGTAAAGTGGTACCACACTGAAACATTCAATGAAACCTGGTCTGGATAAATATTTTAGAGGTTAACGCATATTAGGTCTGGGTTAGGTCTAAGATTTGCCCTCATCAGGCTCACAGTTTAGCGTTCTTCACATACTTGTTGAAGAGATCCTGGGTTTTTCCTGGTTTGGATCACGTAGTAATGTGGGACCACACTGAAACAGTCAATTAAACCAGGTTTCGATCAAGATTTTAGAGAATAATTCATGTTAGGTCTAGGTTAGGTCTTGGATTTGCCCTCATCAGGCTCATACTTTCGCGTTTTTCACATACTCGTTGAACAGATCCTGGGTTATTTTCTGGTTTGGATCACATAGTAATGTGGTACCACACTGAAACAGACGATTAAACCAGGTTTCGATCAATATTTTTGAGGATAACGCATGTTAGGTCTAGGTTAGGCCTGGGATTTTCACTCATCAGACTCATACTTTCGCATTCTTCACATACTTGTTGAACGGATCCAGGGTTCTTTCTGGTTTGGATCACGTAGTAATGTGGGACCACACTGAAACAGTCAATTAAACCTGGTTTCGATCAATATTTTAGAGAATAATTCATGTTAGGTCTAGGTCAGGTCTGGGATTTGCTCTCATCAGGCTCATTCTTTCGCATATTTCTCATACTTGATGGCTAGATCCAGGGCTTTTTCTGGATTGCATCACGTAGTAATGAAGTACAACACTGAAACAGTCAATTAAACCTGGTTTCCATCAATATCTTAGAGGACAACGCAAGTTAGGTCTGGGATATGTCTGGGATTTGCCCTCATCAGGCTCATACTTTCGCGTTTTTCACATACTTGTTGAACAGATCCTGGGTTTTTTCTGGTTTGGACACGTAGTAGTGAGGTACCACGCTGAAACAGTCCATTAAACCTGGTTTGGATCAATATTTTAGAGGATAACGCATGTAAGGTCTAGGTTAGGCCTGGGATTTTCACTCATCATACTCATACTTTCGCATTCTTCACATACTTGTTGAACGGATCCTGGGTTATTTCTGGTTTGGATCACGTAGTAATGTGGGCCCACACTGAAACAGTCAATTAAACCTGGTTGCGATCAATATTTTAGAGAATAATTCATGTTAGGTCTATGTTAGGTCTGGGATTTGCTCTCATCAGGCTCATTCTTTCGCATATTTCTCATACATGTTGAACAGATCCTGGCTTTTTTCTGGTTTGGATCACGTAGTAATGTGGGACCACACTGAAACAATCAATTAAACCTGGTCTTGATAAATATTTTAGAGGATAACGCATGTTAGGTCCGGGTTAGGTCTAGGATTTGCCCTCATCAGGCTCATACTTTCGCATATTTCTCATACTACAAGGCTAGATCCTGGGCTGTTTCTGGATTGTATTACGTAGTAATGTGGTACCACGCTGAAACAGTCAATTAAACCTGTTTTCGATCAATATTTTAGAGGATAACGCAAGTTAGGTCTGGGATAGGTCTAGGATTTGCCCTCATCAAGCTCTTACTTTCGCATATTTCTCATACTTCATGGCTAGATCCTGTGCTATTTCTGGATTGGATCACGTAGTAAAGTGGTACCACACTGAAACATTCAATGAAACCTGGTCTGGATAAATATTTTAGAGGTTAACGCATCTTAGGTCTGGGTTAGGTCTAAGATTTGCCCTCATCAGGCTCACAGTTTAGCGTTTTTCACATACTTGTTGAACAGATCCGGGGCTATTTCTGGTTTGGATCACGAAGTAGTGTGGTACCACACTGAAACAGTCCATTAAACCTGGTTTTGATCAATATTTTGGAGAATAATTCATGTTAGGTCTAGGTTAGGTCAGGGATTTGCTCTCATCAGGCTCATTCTTTCGCATATTTCTCATACTTGATGGCTAGATCCTGGGCTTTTTCTGGATTGCATCACGTAGTAATGAAGTACAACACTGAAACAGTCAATTAAACCTGGTTTCCATCAATATTCTAGAGGACAACGCATGTTAGGTCTAGGTTAGGCCTGGGATTTGCCCTCGTCAGGGTCATACTGTCGCAGTTTTAACATACTTGTTGAACGGATCCTGGGCTTTTTCTGGATTGCATCACACAGTAATGTGGGACCACACTGAAACATTCAATTAAACCTGGTCTTGATAAATATTTTAGAGGATAACGCATGTTAGGTCTAGGTTAGGTCTGGGATTTGCTCTCATCAGGCTCATTCTTTCGCATATTTCTCATACTTCATGGCTAGATCCTGGGCTTTTTCTGGATTGCATCACGTAGTAAAGTGGTACCACACTGAAACATTCAATGAAACCTGGTCTGGATAAATATTTTAAAGGTTAACGCATCTTAGGTCTGGGTTAGGTCTACGATTTGCCCTCATCAGGCTCACAGTTTAGCGTTTTTCACATACTTGTTGAACAGATCCTGGGTTATTTTCTGGTTTGGATCACATAGTAATGTGGTACCACACTGAAACAGTCGATTAAACCAGGTTTCGATCAATATTTTAGAGGAGAACGCATGTTAGGTCTAGGTTAGGCCTGGGATTTGCTCTCATCAGGCTCATTCTTTCGCATATTTCTCATACTTCATGGCTAGATCCTGGGCTTTTTCTGGATTGCATCACGTAGTAAAGTGGTACCACACTGAAACATTCAATGAAACCTGGTCTGGATAAATATTTTAAAGGTTAACGCATCTTAGGTCTGGGTTAGGTCTACGATTTGCCCGCATCAGACTCATACTTTCGCATTCTTCACATACTTGTTGAACTGATCCTGGGCTTTTTCTGGATTGCATCACGAAGTAATGTGGTACCACACTGAAACGGTCAATTAAACCTGGTTTTGATCAATATTTTAGAGGATAACGCAAGTTAGGTCTGGGATAGGTCTGGGATTTGACCTCATCAGACTCATACTTTCGCACACTTCACATACTCCTTGAACAGATCCTGGGTTATTTTCTGGTTCGGATCACATAGTAATGTGGTACCACACTGAAACAGTCGATTAAACCAGGTTTCGATCAATATTTTAGAGGAGAACGCATGTTAGGTCTAGGTTAGGCCTGGGATTTTCACTCATCAGACTCATACTTTCGCATTCTTCACATACTTGTTGAACTGATCCTGGGTTTTTTCTGGTTTGGATCACGTAGTAATGTGGTACCGCACTGAAACAGTCGATTAAACCTGGTTTTGATCAATATTTTAGAGGATAACGCAAGTTAGGTCTGGCATAGGTCTGGGATTTGACCTCATCAGACTCATACTTTCGCACACTTCACATACTCCTTGAACAGGTCCTGGGTTATTTTCTGGTTGGGATCACATAGTAATGTGGTACCACACTGAAACAGTCGATTAAACCTGGTTTCGATCAATATTTTTGAGGATAACCCAAGTTAGGTCTGGGATAGGTCTGGGATTTTCACTCATCAGACACATACTTTCGCACACTTCACATACTCCTTGAACAGATCCTGGGTTATTTTCTGGTTTGGATCTCGTAGTAATGTGGTACCACACTGAAACATTCAATGAAACCTGGTCTGGATAAATATTTTAGAGGATAACGCATCTTAGGTCTGGGTTAGGTCTAAGATTTGCCCTCATCGGGCTCACAGTTTAGCGTTTTTCACACACTTGTTGAACAGATCCTGGGTTTTTTCTGGTTTGGATCACGTAGTAATGTGGGACCACACTGAAACAGTCGATTAAACCAGGTTTCGATCAATATTTTTGAGGATAACGCATGTTAGGTTTAGGTTAGGCCTGGGATTTTCACTCATCAGACTCATACCTTCGCATTCTTCACATACTTGTTGAACGGATCCTGGGTTTTTTCTGGTTTGGATCACGTAGTAATGTGGGACCACACTGAAACAGTCAATTAAACCTGGTTTCGATCAATATTTTAGAGAATAATTCATGTTAGGTCTAGGTTAGGTCTGGGATTTGCTCTCATCAGGCACATTCTTTCGCATATTTGACAAACTTGATGGCTAGATCCTGGGCTTTTTCTGGATTGCATCACGTAGTTATGTGGTACCACACGGAAACTTTCAATTAAACCAGGTCTTGATGAATATTTTAGAGGCTAACGCATGTTAGGTCTGGGTTAGGTCTAGGATTTGCCCTCATCAGGCTCATACTTTCGCATATTTCTCATACTTCATGGCTAGATCCTGGGCTTTTTCTGGATTGCTTCACGTAGTAAAGTGGTACCACACTGAAACATTCAATGAAACCTGGTTTCGATCAATATTTTAGAGGATAACGCATGTTAGGTCTAGGTTAGGCCTGGGATTTTCACTCATCAGACTCATACTTTCGCATTCTTCACATACTTGTTGAACGGATCCTGGGTTTTTTCTGGTTTGGATCACGTAGTAATGTGGGACCACACTGAAACATTCAATGAAACCTGGTCTGGATAAATATTTTAGACGATAACGCATCTTAGGTCTGGGTTAGGTCTAAGATTTGCCCTCATCAGGCTCACAGTTTAGCGTTTTTCACATACTTGTTGAACAGATCCGGGGCTATTTCTGGTTTGGATCACGAAGTAGTGTGGTACCACACTGAAACAGTCAATTAAACCTGGTTTTGATCAATATTTTAGAGAATAATTCATGTTAGGTCTAGGTTAGGTCAGGGATTTGCTCTCATCAGGCTCATTCTTTCGCATATTTCTCATACTTGATGGCTAGATCCTGGGCTTTTTCTGGATTGCATCACGTAGTAATGAAGTACAACACTGAAACAGTCAATTAAACCTGGTTTCCATCAATATTCTAGAGGACAACGCATGTTAGGTCTAGGTTAGGCCTGGGATTTGCCCTCGTCAGGGTCATACTGTCGCAGTTTTAACATACTTGTTGAACGGATCCTGGGCTTTTTCTGGATTGCATCACACAGTAATGTGGGACCACACTGAAACATTCAATTAAACCTGGTCTTGATAAATATTTTAGAGGATAACGCATGTTAGGTTTGGGTTAGGTCTAGGATTTGCCCTCATCAGGCTCATACTTTCGCATATTTCTCATACTTCATGGCTAGATCCTGGGCTGTTTCTGGATTGTATCACGTAGCAATGTGGCACCACGCTGAAACAGTCGATTAAACCTGGTTTCGATCAATATTTTAGAGGATAACGCATGTTAGGTCTAGGTTAGGTCTGGGATATGCTCTCATCAGGCTCATTCTTTCGCATATTTCTCATACTTCATGGCTAGATCCTGGGCTTTTTCTGGATTGCATCACGTAGTAAAGTGGTACCACACTGAAACATTCAATGAAACCTGGTCTGGATAAATATTTTAAAGGTTAACGCATCTTAGGTCTGGGTTAGGTCTACGATTTGCCCTCATCAGGCTCACAGTTTAGCGTTTTTCACATACTTGTTGAACAGATCCTGGGTTATTTTCTGGTTTGGATCACATAGTAATGTGGTACCACACTGAAACAGTCGATTAAACCAGGTTTCGATCAATATTTTAGAGGAGAACGCATGTTAGGTCTAGGTTAGGCCTGGGATTTTCACTCATCAGACTCATACTTTCGCATTCTTCACATACTTGTTGAACTGATCCTGGGTTTTTTCTGGTTTGGATCACGTAGTAATGTGGTACCGCACTGAAACAGTCGATTAAACCTGGTTTTGATCAATATTTTAGAGGATAACGCAAGTTAGGTCTGGGATAGGTCTGGGATTTGACCTCATCAGACTCATACTTTCGCACACTTCACATACTCCTTGAACAGATCCTGGGTTATTTTCTGGTTGGGATCACATAGTAATGTGGTACCACACTGAAACAGTCGATTAAACCTGGTTTCGATCAATATTTTTGAGGATAACCCAAGTTAGGTCTGGGATAGGTCTGGGATTTTCACTCATCAGACACATACTTTCGCACACTTCACATACTCCTTGAACAGATCCTGGGTTATTTTCTGGTTTGGATCTCGTAGTAATGTGGTACCACACTGAAACATTCAATGAATCCTGGTCTGGATAAATATTTTAGAGGATAACGCATCTTAGGTCTGGGTTAGGTCTAAGATTTGCCCTCATCAGGCTCACAGTTTAGCGTTTTTCACACACTTGTTGAACAGATCCTGGGTTTTTTCTGGTTTGGATCACGTAGTAATGTGGGACCACACTGAAACAGTCAATTAAACCTGGTTTCGATCAATATTTTAGAGAATAATTCATGTTATGTCTAGGTTAGGTCTGGGATTTGCTCTCATCAGGCACATTCTTTCGCATATTTGTCAAACTTGATGGCTAGATCCTGGGCTTTTTCTGGATTGCATCACGTAGTTATGTGGTACCACACGGAAACTTTCAATTAAACCAGGTCTTGATGAATATTTTAGAGGCTAACGCATGTTAGGTCTGGGTTAGGTCTAGGATTTGCCCTCATCAGGCTCATACTTTCGCATATATCTCATACTTCATGGCTAGATCCTGGGCTTTTTCTGGATTGCTTCACGTAGTAAAGTGGTACCACACTGAAACATTCAATGAAACCTGGTTTCGATCAATATTTTAGAGGATAACGCATGTTAGGTCTAGGTTAGGCCTGGGATTTTCACTCATCAGACTCATACTTTCGCATTCTTCACATACTTGTTGAACGGATCCTGGGTTTTTTCTGGTTTGGATCACGTAGTAATGTGGGACCACACTGAAACATTCAATGAAACCTGGTCTGGATAAATATTTTAGAGGATAACGCATCTTAGGTCTGGGTTAGGTCTAAGATTTGCCCTCATCAGGCTCACAGTTTAGCGTTTTTCACATACTTGTTGAACAGATCGGGGGCTATTTCTGGTTTGGATCACGAAGTAGTGTGGTACCACACTGAAACAGTCCATTAAACCTGGTTTTGATCAATATTTTAGAGAATAATTCATGTTAGGTCTAGGTTAGGTCAGGGATTTGCTCTCATCAGGCTCATTCTTTCGCATATTTCTCATACTTGATGGCTAGATCCTGGGCTTTTTCTGGATTGCATCACGTAGTAATGAAGTACAACACTGAAACAGTCAATTAAACCTGGTTTCCATCAATATTCTAGAGGACAACGCATGTTAGGTCTAGGTTAGGCCTGGGATTTGCCCTCGTCAGGGTCATACTGTCGCAGTTTTAACATACTTGTTGAACGGATCCTGGGCTTTTTCTGGATTGCATCACACAGTAATGTGGGACCACACTGAAACATTCAATTAAACCTGGTCTTGATAAATATTTTAGAGGATAACGCATGTTAGGTTTGGGTTAGGTCTAGGATTTGCCCTCATCAGGCTCATACTTTCGCATATTTCTCATACTTCATGGCTAGATCCTGGGCTGTTTCTGGATTGTATCACGTAGCAATGTGGCACCACGCTGAAACAGTCGATTAAACCTGGTTTCGATCAATATTTTAGAGGATAACGCATGTTAGGTCTAGGTTAGGTCTGGGATTTGCTCTCATCAGGCTCATTCTTTCGCATATTTCTCATACTTCATGGCTAGATCCTGGGCTTTTTCTGGATTGCATCACGTAGTAAAGTGGTACCACACTGAAACATTCAATGAAACCTGGTCTGGATAAATATTTTAAAGGTTAACGCATCTTAGGTCTGGGTTAGGTCTACGATTTGCCCTCATCAGGCTCACAGTTTAGCGTTTTTCACATACTTGTTGAACAGATCCTGGGTTATTTTCTGGTTTGGATCACATAGTAATGTGGTACCACACTGAAACAGTCGATTAAACCTGGTTTCGATCAATATTTTTGAGGATAACCCAAGTTAGGTCTGGCATAGGTCTGGGATTTGACCTCATCAGACTCATACTTTCGCACACTTCACATACTCCTTGAACAGGTCCTGGGTTATTTTCTGGTTGGGATCACATAGTAATGTGGTACCACACTGACACATTCAATGAAACCTGGTCTGGATAAATATTTTAGAGGACAACGCAAGTGAGGTCTAGGTTAGGCCTGGGATTTTCACTCATCAGACTCATACTTTCGCATTCTTCACATACTTGTTGAACGGATCCTGGGTTATTTCTGGTTTGGATCACGTAGTAATGTGGGACCACACTGAAACAGTCAATTAAACCTGGTTTCGATCAATATTTTAGAGAATAATTCATGTTAGGTCTATGTTAGGTCTGGGATTTGCTCTCATCAGGCTCATTCTTTCGCATATTTCTTATACATGTTGAACAGATCCCGGGTTTTTTCTGGTTTGGATCACGTAGTAATGTGGGACCACACTGAAACAATCAATTAAACCTGGTCTTGATAAATATTTTAGAGGATAACGCATGTTAGGTCTGGGTTAGGTCTAGGATTTGCCCTCATCAGGCTCATACTTTCGCATATTTCTCATACTTCAAGGCTAGATCCTGGGCTGTTTCTGGATTGTATTACGTAGTAATGTGGTACCACGCTGAAACAGTCAATTAAACCTGGTTTCGATCAATATTTTAGAGGATATCGCAAGTTAGGTCTGGGATAGGTCTAGGATTTGCCCTCATCAGGCTCTTACTTTCGCATATTTCTCATACTTCATGGCTAGATCCTGTGCTATTTCTGGATTGGATCACGTAGTAAAGTGGTACCACACTGAAACATTCAATGAAACCTGGTCTGGATAAATATTTTAGAGGTTAACGCATCTTAGGTCTGGGTTAGGTCTAAGATTTGCCCTCATCAGGCTCACAGTTTAGCGTTTTTCACATACTTGTTGAACAGATCCTGGGATTTTTCTGGTTTGGATCACGAAGTAGTGTGGTACCACACTGAAACAGTCGATTAAACCTGGTTTCGATCAATATTTTAGAGGATAACGCAAGTTAAGTCTGGGATTGTTCTGGGATTTGACCTCATCAGACTCACACTTTCGCACACTTCACCTACTCGTTGAACAGATCCTGGGTTATTTTCTGGTTGGGATCACATAGTAATGTGGTACCACACTGAAACAGTCGATTAAACCAGGTTTCGACCAATATTTTTGAGGATAACACATGTTAGGTCTAGGTTAGGCCTGGGATTTTCACTCATCAGACTCATACTTTCGCATTCTTCACATACTTGTTGAACGGATCCTGGGTTATTTCTGGTTTGGATCACGTAGTAATGTGGGACCACACTGAAACAGTCAATTAAACCTGGTTTCGATCAATATTTTAGAGAATAATTCATGTTAGGTCTATGTTAGGTCTGGGATTTGCTCTCATCAGGCTCATTCTTTCGCATACTTCTTATACATGTTGAACAGATCCCGGGTTTTTTCTGGATTGTATCACGTAGTAATGTGGTACCACACTGAAACAGTCGATTAAACCAGGTTTCGATCAATATTTTAGAGGAGAACGCATGTTAGGTCTAGGTTAGGCCTGGGATTTTCACTCATCAGACTCATACTTTCGCATTCTTCACATACTTGTGGAACAGATCCTGGGTTTCTTCTGGTTTGGATCACATAGTAATGTGGTACCACACTGAAACAGTCGATTAAACCAGGTTTCGATCAATATTTTTGAGGATAACGCATGTTAGGTTTAGGTTAGGCCTGGGATTTTCACTCATCAGACTCATACTTTCGCATTCTTCACATACTTGTTGAACGGATCCTGGGTTTTTTCTGGTTTGGATCACGTAGTAATGTGGGACCACACTGAAACAATCAATTAAACCTGGTTTCGCTCAATATTTTAGAGGATAACGCATGTTAGGTCTAGGTTAGGTCTGGGATTTGCTCTCATCAGGCTCATTCTTTCGCATATTTCTCATACTCCTTGAACAGGTCCTGGGTTATTTTCTGGTTGGGATCACATAGTAATGTGGTACCACACTGAAACAGTCGATTAAACCTGGTTTCCATCAATATTTTAGAGGACAACGCAAGTGAGGTCTAGGTAAGGCCTGAGATATTCACTGATCAGACTCATACTTTCGCATTCTTCACATACTTGTTGAACGGATCCTGGGTTTTTTCTAGTTTGGATCACGTAGTAATGTGGTACCACACTGAAACATTCAATTAAACCTGGTCTTGATAAATATTTTAGAGGATAACGCAAGTTAGGTCTGGGTTAGGTCTAAGATTTGCCCTCATCAGGCTCACAGTATAGCGTTCTTCACATACTTGTTGAACGGATCCTGGGTTTTTTCTGGTTTGGATCACATAGTAATGTGGTACCACACTGAAACAGTCGATTAAACCAGGTTTCGATCAATATTTTTGAGGATAATGCATGTTAGGTTTAGGTAAGGCCTGGGATTTTCACTCATCAGACTCATACTTTCGCATTCTTCACATACTTGTTGAACGGATCCTGGGTTTTTTCTGGTTTGGATCACGTAGTAATGTGGGACCGCACTGAAACAGTCAATTAAACCTGGTTTCGATCAATATTTTAGAGAATAATTCATGTTAGGTCTAGGTTAGGTCTGGGATTTGCCCTCATCAGGCTCATACTTTCGCGTTTTTCACATACACATTTAACAGATCCTGGGTTATTTTCTGGATTGCATCACGTAGTAATGAAGTACAACACTGAAACAGTCAATTAAACCTGGTTTCGATCAATATTTTAGAGAATAATTCATGTTAGGTCTAGGTTAGGTCTGGGATTTGCTCTCATCAGGCTCATTCTTTCGCATATTTCTCATACTTGATGGCTAGATCCTGGGCTTTTTCTGGATTGCATCACGTAGTAATGAAGTACAACACTGAAACAGTCAATTAAACCTGGTTTCGATCAATATTTTAGAGAATAATTCATGTTAGGTCTAGGTTAGGTCTGGGATTTGCTCTCATCAGGCTCATTCTTTCGCATATTTCTCATACTTGATGGCTAGATCCTGGGCTTTTTCTGGATTGCATCACGTAGTAATGAAGTACAACACTGAAGCAGTCAATTAAACCTGGTTTCCATCAATATTCTAGAGGACAACGCATGTTAGGTCTAGGTTAGGCCTGGGATTAGCCCTCAT
Source organism: Colletes latitarsis (assembly GCF_051014445.1). Classification (NCBI taxonomy): domain Eukaryota; kingdom Metazoa; phylum Arthropoda; class Insecta; order Hymenoptera; family Colletidae; genus Colletes; species Colletes latitarsis. The sequence continues at coordinate 2,170,847 of NC_135142.1, forward strand.
CAGGGTCATACTGCCGCAGTTTTAACATACTTGTTGAACGGATCCTGGGCTTTTTCTGGATTGCATCACGTAGTAATGTGGGACCACACTGAAACATTCAATTAAACCTGGTCTTGATAAATATTTTAGAGGATAACGCATGTTAGGTTTGGGTTAGGTCTAGGATTTGCCCTCATCAGGCTCATACTTTCGCATATTTCTCATACTTCATGGCTAGATCCTGGGCTGTTTCTGGATTGTATCACGTAGTAATGTGGCACCACGCTGAAACAGTCGATTAAACCTGGTTTCGATCAATATTTTAGAGAATAATTCATGTTAGGTCTAGGTCAGGTCTGGGATTTGCTCTCATCAGGCTTTTTCTTTCGCATATTTCACATACTTGATGGCTAGATCCTGGGCTTTTTCTGGTTTGCATCACGTAGTAATGAAGTACAACACTGAAACAGTCAATTAAACCTGGTTTCCATCAATATCTTAGAGGACAACGCAAGTTGGGTCTGGGATATGTCTGGGATTTGCCCTCATCAGGCTCATACTTTCGCGTTTTTCACATACTTGTTGAACAGATCCTGGGTTTTTTCTGGTTTGGATCACGTAGTAGTGAGGTACCACGCTGAAACAGTCCATTAAACCTGGTTTGGATCAATATTTTAGAGGATAACGCATGTAAGGTCTAGGTTAGGCCTGGGATTTTCACTCATCAGACTCATACTTTCGCATTCTTCACATACTTGTTGAACGGATCCTGGGTTATTTCTGGTTTGGATCACGTAGTAATGTGGGACCACACTGAAACAGTCAATTAAACCTGGTTTCGATCAATATTTTAGAGAATAATTCATGTTAGGTCTATGTTAGGTCTGGGATTTGCACTCATCAGGCTCATTCTTTCGCATATTTCTTATACATGTTGAACAGATCCTGGGTTTTTTCTGGTTTGGATCACGTAGTAATGTGGGACCACACTGAAACAATCAATTAAACCTGGTCTTGATAAATATTTTAGAGGATAACGCATGTTAGGTCTGGGTTAGGTCTAGGATTTGCCCTCATCAGGCTCATACTTTCGCATATTTCTCATACTTCAAGGCTAGATCCTGGGCTGTTTCTGGATTGTATTACGTAGTAATGTGGTACCACGCTGAAACAGTCAATTAAACCTGGTTTCGATCAATATTTTAGAGGATAACGCAAGTTAGGTCTGGGATAGGTCTAGGATTTGCCCTCACCAGGCTCTTACTTTTGCATATTTCTCATACTTCATGGCTAGATCCTGTGCTATTTCTGGATTGGATCACGTAGTAAAGTCGTACCACACTGAAACATTCAATGAAACCTCGTCTGGATTAATATTTTAGAGGTTAACGCATCTTAGGTCTGGGTTAGGTCTAAGATTTGCCCTCATCAGGCTCACAGTTTAGCGTTTTTCACATACTTGTTGAACAGATCCTGGGATTTTTCCGGTTTGGATCACGAAGTAGTGTGGTACCACACTGAATCAGTCGATTAAACCTGGTTTCGATCAATATTTTAGAGGATAACGCAAGTTAAGTCTGGGATTGGTCTGGGGTTGTGACCTCATCAGACTCACACTTTCGCACACTTCACCTACTCGTTGAACAGATCCTGGGTTTTTTCTGGTTTGGATCACGTAGTAATGTGGGACCACACTGAAACAGTCAATTAAACCTGGTTTCGATCAATATTTTAGAGAATAATTCATGTTAGGTCTAGGTTAGGTCTTGGATTTGCCCTCATCAGGCTCATACTTTCGCGTTTTTCACATACTCGTTGAACAGATCCTGGGTTATTTTCTGGTTTGGATCACATAGTAATGTGGTACCACACTGAAACAGACGATTAAACCAGGTTTCGATCAATATTTTTGAGGATAACGCATGTTAGGTCTAGGTTAGGCCTGGGATTTTCACTCATCAGACTCATACTTTCGAATTCTTCACATACTTGTTGAACGGATCCTGGGTTTTTTCTGGTTTGGATCACGTAGTAATGTGGGACCACACTGAAACAGTCAATTAAACCTGGTTTCGATCAATATTTTAGAGAATAATTCATGTTAGGTCTAGGTCAGGTCTGGGATTTGCTCTCATCAGGCTCATTCTTTCGCATATTTCTCATACTTGATGGCCAGATCCTGGGCTTTTTCTGGATTGCATCACGTAGTAATGAAGTACAACACTGAAACAGTCAATTAAACCTGGTTTCCATCAATATCTTAGAGGACAACGCAAGTTAGGTCTGGGATATGTCTGGGATTTGCCCTCATCAGGCTCATACTTTCGCGTTTTTCACATACTTGTTGAACAGATCCTGGGTTTTTTCTGGTTTGGATCACGTAGTAGTGAGGTACCACGCTGAAACAGTCCATTAAACCTGGTTTGGATCAATATTTTAGAGGATAACGCATGTAAGGTCTAGGTTAGGCCTGGGATTTTCACTCATCAGACTCATACTTTCGCATTCTTCACATACTTGTTGAACGGATCCTGGGTTATTTCTGGTTTGGATCACGTAGTAATGTGGGACCACACTGAAACAGTCAATTAAAACCTGGTTTCGATCAATATTTTAGAGAATAATTCATGTTAGGTCTATGTTAGGTCTGGGATTTGCACTCATCAGGCTCATTCTTTCGCATATTTCTTATACATGTTGAACAGATCCTGGGTTTTTTCTGGTTTGGATCACGTAGTAATGTGGGACCACACTGAAACAATCAATTAAACCTGGTCTTGATAAATATTTTAGAGGATAACGCATGTTAGGTCTGGGTTAGGTCTAGGATTTGCCCTCATCAGGCTCATACTTTCGCATTTTTCTCATACTTCAAGGCTAGATCCTGGGCTGTTTCTGGATTGTATTACGTAGTAATGTGGTGCCACGCTGAAACAGTCAATTAAACCTGGTTTCGATCAATATTTTAGAGGATAACGCAAGTTAGGTCTGGGATAGGTCTAGGATTTGCCCTCACCAGGCTCTTACTTTCGCATATTTCTCATACTTCATGGCTAGATCCTGTGCTATTTCTGGATTGGATCACGTAGTAAAGTCGTACCACACTGAAACATTCAATGAAACCTGGTCTGGATAAATATTTTAGAGGTTAACGCATCTTAGGTCTGGGTTAGGTCTAAGATTTGCCCTCATCAGGCTCACAGTTTAGCGTTTTTCACATACTTGTTGAACAGATCCTGGGTTTTTTCTGGTTTGAATCACGTAGTAATGTGGGACCACACTGAAACATTCAATGAAACCTGGTCTGGATAAATATTTTAGAGGATAACGCATCTTACGTCTGGGTTAGGCCTAAGATTTGCCCTCATCAGGCTCACAGTTTAGCGTTTTTCACATACTTGTTGAACAGATCCCGGGTTTTTTCTGGTTTGGAACACGAAGTAGTGTGGTACCACACTGAAACAGTCCACTAAACCTGGTCTGGATAAATATATTAGAGGATAACGCATCTTAGGTCTGGGTTAGGTCTATGATTTGCCCTCATCAGGCTCACAGTTTAGCGTTTTTCACATACTTGTTGAACAGATCCTGGGCTATTTCTGGTTTGGATCACGAAGTAGTGTGTTACCACACTGAAACAGTCCATTAAACCTGGTTTTGATCAATATTTTAGAGAATAATTCATGTTAGGTCTAGGTTAGATCAGGGATTTGCTCTCATCAGGCTCATTCTTTCGCATATTTCTCATACTTGATGGCTAGATCCTGGGCTTTTTCTGGATTGCATCACGTAGTAATGAAGTACAACACTGAAACAGTCAATTAAACCTGGTTTCGATCAATATTTTAGAGAATAATTCATGTTAGGTCTAGGTTAGGTCTGGGATTTGCTCTCATCAGGTTCATTCTTTCGCATATTTCTCATACTTGATGGCTAGATCCTGGGCTTTTTCTGGATTGCATCACGTAGTAATGAAGTACAACACTGAAGCAGTCAATTAAACCTGGTTTCCATCAATATTCTAGAGGACAACGCATGTTAGGTCTAGGTTAGGCCTGGGATTAGCCCTCATCAGGGTCATACTGTCGCAGTTTTAACATACTTGTTGAACGGATCCTGGGCTTTTTCTGGATTGCATCACGTAGTAATGTGGGACCACACTGAAACATTCAATTAAACCTGGTCTTGATAAATATTTTAGAGGATAACGCATGTTAGGTTTGGGTTAGGTCTAGTATTTGCCCTCATCAGGCTCTGACTTTCGCATATTTCTCATACTTCATGGCTAGATCCTGGGCTATTTCTGGATTGGATCACGTAGTAAAGTGGTACCACACTGAAACATTGAATGAAACCTGGTCTGGATAAATATTTTAGAGGTTAACGCATCTTAGGTCTGGGTTAGGTCTAAGATTTGCCCTCATCAGGCTCACAGTTTAGCGTTCTTCACATACTTGTTGAACAGATCCTGGGTTTTTTCTGGTTTGGATCACATAGTAATGTGGTACCACACTGAAACAGACGATTAAACCAGGTTTCGATCAATATTTTTGAGGATAACGCATGTTAGGTTTAGGTTAGGCCTGGGATTTTCACTCATCAGACTCATACTTTCGCATTCTTCACATACTTGTTGAACGGATCCTGGGTTTTTTCTGGTTTGGATCACGTAGTAATGTGGGACCACATTGAAACAGTCAATTAAACCTGGTTTCGATCAATATTCTAGAGGACAACGCATGTTAGGTCTAGGTTAGGCCTGGGATTAGCCCTCATCAGGGTCATACTGTCGCAGTTTTAACATACTTGTTGAACGGATCCTGGGCTTTTTCTGGATTGCATCACGTAGTAATGTGGGACCACACTGAAACATTCAATTAAACCTGGTCTTGATAAATATTTTAGAGGATAACGCATGTTAGGTTTGGGTTAGGTCTAGGATTTGCCCTCATCAGGCTCATACTTTCGCATATTTCTCATACGTCATGGCTAGATCCTGGGCTGTTTCTGGATTGTATCACGTAGTAATGTGGCACCACGCTGAAACAGTCGATTAAACCTGGTTTCGATCAATATTTTAGAGGATAACGCATGTTAGGTCTAGGTTAGGTCTTGGATTTGCTCTCATCAGGCTCATTCTTCCGCATATTTCTCATACTTCATGGCTAGATCCTGGGCTTTTTCTGGATTGCATCACGTAGTAAAGTGGTACCACACTGAAAGATTCAATGAAACCTGGTCTGGATAAATATTTTAAAGGTTAACGCATCTTAGGTCTGGGTTAGGTCTAATATTTGCCCTCATCAGGCTCACAGTTTAGCGTTCTTCACATACTTGTTGAACAGATCCTGGGTTATTTCTGGTTTGGATCACATAGTAATGTGGTACCACACTGAAACAGTCGATTAAACCAGGTTTCGATCAATATTTTTGAGGATAATGCATGTTAGGTTTAGGTAAGGCCTGGGATTTTCACTCATCAGACTCATACTTTCGCATTCTTCACATACTTGTTGAACGGATCCTGGGTTTTTTCTCGTTTGGATCACGTAGTAATGTGGGACCGCACTGAAACAGTCAATTAAACCTGGTTTCGATCAATATTTTAGAGAATAATTCATGTTAGGTCTAGGTTAGGTCTGGGATTTGCCCTCATCAGGCTCATACTTTCGCGTTTTTCACATACTCGTTTAACAGATCCTGGGTTATTTTCTGGTTTGGATCACATAGTAATGTGGTACCACACTGAAACAGACGATTAAACCAGGTTTCGATCAATATTTTTGAGGATAACGCATGTTAGGTCTAGGTTAGGCCTGGGATTTTCACTCATCAGACTCATACTTTCGCATATTTCTCATACTTGATGGCTAGATCCTGGGCTTTTTCTGGATTGCATCACGTAGTAATGAAGTACAACACTGAAACAGTCAATTAAACCTGGTTTCGATCAATATTTTAGAGAATAATTCATGTTAGGTCTAGGTTAGGTCTGGGATTTGCTCTCATCAGGCTCATTCTTTCGCATATTTCTCATACTTGATGGCTAGATCCTGGGCTTTTTCCGGATTGCATCACGTAGTAATGTGGGACCACACTGAAACTGTCAATGAAACCTGGTTTCCATCAATATTTTAGAGGACAACGCAAGTTAGGTCTAGGTAAGGCCTGAGATTTTCACTGATCAGACTCATACTTTCGAACACTTCACATACTCCTTGAACAGATCCTGGGTTATTTTCTGGTTTGGATCACATAGTAATGTGGTACCACACTGAAACAGTCGATTAAACCAGGTTTCGATGAATATTTTAGAGGAGAACGCATGTTAGGTCTAGGTTAGGCCTGGTATTTTCACTCATCAGACTCATACTTTCGCATTCTTCACATACTTGTTGAACTGATCCTGGGTTTTTTCTGGTTTGGATCACGTAGTAATGTGGTACCGCACTGAAACAGTCGATTAAACCTGGTTTCGATCAATATTTTAGAGTATAATTCATGTTAGGTCTAGGTTAGGTCTGGGATTTGCTCTCATCAGGTTCATTCTTTCGCATATTTCTCATACTTGATGGCTAGATGCTGGGCTTTTTCTGGATTGCATCACGTAGTAATGAAGTACAACACTGAAGCAGTCAATTAAACCTGGTTTGCATCAATATTCTAGAGGACAATGTTAGGTCTAGGTTAGGCCTGGGATTAGCCCTCATCAGGGTCATACTGTCGCAGTTTTAACATACTTGTTGAACGGATCCTGGGCTTTTTCTGGATTGCATCACGTAGTAATGTGGGACCACACTGAAACATTCAATTAAACCTGGTCTTGATAAATATTTTAGAGGATAACGCATGTTAGGTTTGGGTTAGGTCTAGGATTTGCCCTCATCAGGCTCATACTTTCGCATATTTCTCATACGTCATGGCTAGATCCTGGGCTGTTTCTGGATTGTATCACGTAGTAATGTGGCACCACGCTGAAACAGTCGATTAAACCTGGTTTCGATCAATATTTTAGAGGATAACGCATGTTAGGTCTAGGTTAGGTCTTGGATTTGCTCTCATCAGGCTCATTCTTCCGCATATTTCTCATACTTCATGGCTAGATCCTGGGCTTTTTCTGGATTGCATCACGTAGTAAAGTGGTACCACACTGAAAGATTCAATGAAACCTGGTCTGGATAAATATTTTAAAGGTTAACGCATCTTAGGTCTGGGTTAGGTCTAAGATTTGCCCTCATCAGGCTCACAGTTTAGCGTTCTTCACATACTTGTTGAACAGATCCTGGGTTATTTCTGGTTTGGATCACATAGTAATGTGGTACCACACTGAAACAGTCGATTAAACCAGGTTTCGATCAATATTTTTGAGGATAATGCATGTTAGGTTTAGGTAAGGCCTGGGATTTTCACTCATCAGACTCATACTTTCGCATTCTTCACATACTTGTTGAACGGATCCTGGGTTTTTTCTCGTTTGGATCACGTAGTAATGTGGGACCGCACTGAAACAGTCAATTAAACCTGGTTTCGATCAATATTTTAGAGAATAATTCATGTTAGGTCTAGGTTAGGTCTGGGATTTGCCCTCATCAGGCTCATACTTTCGCGTTTTTCACATACTCGTTTAACAGATCCTGGGTTATTTTCTGGTTTGGATCACATAGTAATGTGGTACCACACTGAAACAGACGATTAAACCAGGTTTCCATCAATATTTTTGAGGATAACGCATGTTAGGTCTAGGTTAGGCCTGGGATTTTCACTCATCAGACTCATACTTTCGCATATTTCTCATACTTGATGGCTAGATCCTGGGCTTTTTCTGGATTGCATCACGTAGTAATGAAGTACAACACTGAAACAGTCAATTAAACCTGGTTTCGATCAATATTTTAGAGAATAATTCATGTTAGGTCTAGGTTAGGTCTGGGATTTGCTCTCATCAGGCTCATTCTTTCGCATATTTCTCATACTTGATGGCTAGATCCTGGGCTTTTTCCGGATTGCATCACGTAGTAATGTGGGACCACACTGAAACTGTCAATGAAACCTGGTTTCCATCAATATTTTAGAGGACAACGCAAGTTAGGTCTAGGTAAGGCCTGAGATTTTCACTGATCAGACTCATACTTTCGAACACTTCACATACTCCTTGAACAGATCCTGGGTTATTTTCTGGTTTGGATCACATAGTAATGTGGTACCACACTGAAACAGTCGATTAAACCAGGTTTCGATCAATATTTTAGAGGAGAACGCATGTTAGGTCTAGGTTAGGCCTGGTATTTTCACTCATCAGACTCATACTTTCGCATTCTTCACATACTTGTTGAACTGATCCTGGGTTTTTTCTGGTTTGGATCACGTAGTAATGTGGTACCGCACTGAAACAGTCGATTAAACCTGGTTTCGATCAATATTTTAGAGGATAACGCAAGTTAGGTCTGGGATAGGTCTGGGATTTGACCTCATCAGACTCATACTTTCGCACACTTCACATACTCCTTGAACAGGTCCTGGGTTATTTTCTGGTTGGGATCACATAGTAATGTGGTACCACACTGAAACAGTCGATTAAACCTGGTTTCGATCAATATTTTTGAGGATAACCCAAGTTAGGTCTGGGATAGGTCTGGGATTTTCACTCATCAGACTCATACTTTCGCATTCTTCACATACTTGTTGAACTGATCCTGGGTTTTTTCTGGTTTGGATCACGTAGTAATGTGGTACCGCACTGAAACAGTCGATTAAACCTGGTTTCGATCAATATTTTAGAGGATAACGCAAGTTAGGTCTGGGATAGGTCTGGGATTTGACCTCATCAGACTCATACTTTCGCACACTTCACATACTCCTTGAACAGGTCCTGGGTTATTTTCTGGTTGGGATCACATAGTAATGTGGTACCACACTGAAACAGTCGATTAAACCTGGTTTCGATCAATATTTTTGAGGATAACCCAAGTTAGGTCTGGGTAGGTCTGGGATTTTCACTCATCAGACTCATACTTTCGCACACTTCACATACTCCTTGAACAGATCCTGGGTTATTTTCTGGTTTGGATCTCGTAGTAATGTGGTACCACACTGAAACATTCAATGAAACCTGGTCTGGATAAATATTTTAGAGGATAACGCATCTTAGGTCTGGGTTAGGTCTAAGATTTGCCCTAATCAGGCTCACAGTTTAGCGTTTTTCACACACTTGTTGAACAGATCCTGGGTTTTTTCTGGTTTGGATCACGAAGTAGTGTGGTACCACACTGCAAAAGTCCATTAAACCATGTTTCGCTCAATATTTTAGAGGATAACGCATGTTAGGTCTAGGTTAGGTCTGGGATTTGCTCTGATCAGGCTCATTCTTTCGCATATTTCTCATACTTGATGGCTAGATCCTGGGCTTTTTCTGGATTGCATGACGTAGTAATGTAGTACCACACTGAAGCAGTCAATGAAACCTGGTTTCCATCAATATTTTAGAGGATAACGCAAGTTAAGTCTGGTACTGGTCTGGGATTTGATCTCATCAGACTCATACTTTCGCATTCTTCACATACTTGTTGAACGGATCCTGGGTTTTTTCTGGTTTGGATCACGTAGTAATGTGGTACCACACTGAAACATTCAATGAAACCTGGTCTGGATAAATATTTTAGAGGACAACGCAAGTGAGGTCTAGGTAAGGCCTGAGATTTTCACTGATCAGACTCATACTTTCGCATTCTTCACATACTTGTTGAACGGATCCTGGGTTCTTTCTAGTTTGGATCACGTAGTAATGTGGTACCACACTGAAACATTCAATTAAACCTGGTCTTGATAAATATTTTAGAGGATAACGCAAGTTAGGTCTGGGATAGGTCTAGGATTTGCCCACATCAGGCTCTTACTTTCGCATATTTCTCATACTTCATGGCTAAATCCTGGGCTATTTCTGGATTGGATCACGTAGTAATGTGGGACCGCACTGAAACAGTCAATTAAACCTGGTTTCGATCAATATTTTAGAGAATAATTCATGTTAGGTCTGGGTTAGGTCTGGGATTTGACCTCATCAGGCTCATTCTTTCGCATATTTCTCAAACCTGATGGCTAGATCCTGGGCTTTTTCTGGATTGCATCACGTAGTAATGAAGTACAACACTGAAACAGTCAATTAAACCTGGTTTCCAACAATATCTTACAGGACAACGCAAGTTAGGTCTGGGATAGGTCTTGGATTTGCCCTCATCAGGCTCATACTTTCGCGTTTTTCACATACTCGTTTAACAGATCCTGGGTTATTTTCTGGTTTGGATCACATAGTAATGTGGTACCACACTGAAACAGACGATTAAACCAGGTTTCGATCAATATTTTTGAGGATAACGCATGTTAGGTCTAGGTTAGGCATGGGATTTTCACTCATCAGACTCATACTTTCGCATTCTTCACATACTTGTTGAACGGATCCTGGGTTTTTTCTGGTTTGGATCACGTAGTAATGTGGGACCACACTGAAACAGTCAATTAAACCTGGTTTCGATCAATATTTTAGAGAATAATTCATGTTAGGTCTAGGTCCGGTCTGGGATTTGCTCTCATCAGGCTCATTCTTTCGCATATTTCTCATACTTGATGGCTAGATCCTGGGCTTTTTCCGGATTGCATCACGTGTAATGTGGGACCACACTGAAACAGTCAATGAAACCTGGTTTCCATCAATATTTTAGAGGACAACGCAAGTTAGGTCTAGGTAAGGCCTGAGATTTTCACTGATCAGACTCATACTTTCGCATTCTTCACATACTTGTTGAACGGATGCTAGGATTTTTCTAGTTTGGATCACGTAGTAATGTGGTACCACACTCAAACATTCAATTAAACCTGGTCTTGATAAATATTTTAGAGGATAACGCAAGTTAGGTCTGGGATAGGTCTAGGATTTGCCCTCATCAGGCTCTTACTTTCGCATATTTCTCATACTTCATGGCTAGATCCTGGGCTATTTCTGGATTGGATCACGTAGTAAAGTGGTACCACACTGAAACATTCAATGAAACCTGGTCTGGATAAATATTTTAGAGGTTAACGCATATTAGGTCTGGGTTAGGTCTAAGATTTGCCCTCATCAGGCTCACAGTTTAGCGTTCTTCACATACTTGTTGAAGAGATCCTGGGTTTTTTCTGGTTTGGATCACGTAGTAATGTGGGACCACACTGAAACAGTCAATTAAACCAGGTTTCGATCAAGATTTTAGAGAATAATTCATGTTAGGTCTAGGTTAGGTCTTGGATTTGCCCTCATCAGGCTCATACTTTCGCGCTTTTCACATACTCGTTGAACAGATCCTGGGTTATTTTCTGGTTTGGATCACATAGTAATGTGGTACCACACTGAAACAGACGATTAAACCAGGTTTCGATCAATATTTTTGAGGATAACGCATGTTAGGTCTAGGTTAGGCCCGGGATTTTCACTCATCAGACTCATACTTTCGCATTCTTCACATACTTGTTGAACGGATCCAGGGTTCTTTCTGGTTTGGATCACGTAGTAATGTGGGACCACACTGAAACAGTCAATTAAACCTGGTTTCGATCAATATTTTAGAGAATAATTCATGTTAGGTCTAGGTCAGGTCTGGGATTTGCTCTCATCAGGATCATTCTTTCGCATATTTCTCATACTTGATGGCTAGATCCAGGGCTTTTTCTGGATTGCATCACGTAGTAATGAAGTACAACACTGAAACAGTCAATTAAACCTGGTTTCCATCAATATCTTAGAGGACAACGCAAGTTAGGTCTGGGATATGTCTGGGATTTGCCCTCATCAGGCTCATACTTTCGCGTTTTTCACATACTTGTTGAACAGATCCTGGGTTTTTTCTGGTTTGGACACGTAGTAGTGAGGTACCACGCTGAAACAGTCCATTAAACCTGGTTTGGATCAATATTTTAGAGGATAACGCATGTAAGGTCTAGGTTAGGCCTGGGATTTTCACTCATCATACTCATACTTTCGCATTCTTCACATACTTGTTGAACGGATCCTGGGTTATTTCTGGTTTGGATCACGTAGTAATGTGGGCCCACACTGAAACAGTCAATTAAACCTGGTTGCGATCAATATTTTAGAGAATAATTCATGTTAGGTCTATGTTAGGTCTGGGATTTGCTCTCATCAGGCTCATACTTTCGCATATTTCTCATACTACAAGGCTAGATCCTGGGCTGTTTCTGGATTGTATTACGTAGTAATGTGGTACCACGCTGAAACAGTCAATTAAACCTGTTTTCGATCAATATTTTAGAGGATAACGCAAGTTAGGTCTGGGATAGGTCTAGGATTTGCCCTCATCAAGCTCTTACTTTCGCATATTTCTCATACTTCATGGCTAGATCCTGTGCTATTTCTGGATTGGATCACGTAGTAAAGTGGTACCACACTGAAACATTCAATGAAACCTGGTCTGGATAAATATTTTAGAGGTTAACGCATCTTAGGTCTGGGTTAGGTCTAAGATTTGCCCTCATCAGGCTCACAGTTTAGCGTTTTTCACATACTTGTTGAACAGATCCGGGGCTATTTCTGGTTTGGATCACGAAGTAGTGTGGTACCACACTGAAACAGTCCATTAAACCTGGTTTTGATCAATATTTTAGAGAATAATTCATGTTAGGTCTAGGTTAGGTCAGGGATTTGCTCTCATCAGGCTCATTCTTTCGCATATTTCTCATACTTGATGGCTAGATCCTGGGCTTTTTCTGGATTGCATCACGTAGTAATGAAGTACAACACTGAAACAGTCAATTAAACCTGGTTTCCATCAATATTCTAGAGGACAACGCATGTTAGGTCTAGGTTAGGCCTGGGATTTGCCCTCGTCAGGGTCATACTGTCGCAGTTTTAACATACTTGTTGAACGGATCCTGGGCTTTTTCTGGATTGCATCACACAGTAATGTGGGACCACACTGAAACATTCAATTAAACCTGGTCTTGATAAATATTTTAGAGGATAACGCATGTTAGGTCTAGGTTAGGTCTGGGATTTGCTCTCATCAGGCTCATTCTTTCGCATATTTCTCATACTTCATGGCTCGATCCTGGGCTTTTTCTGGATTGCATCACGTAGTAAAGTGGTACCACACTGAAACATTCAATGAAACCTGGTCTGGATAAATATTTTAAAGGTTAACGCATCTTAGGTCTGGGTTAGGTCTACGATTTGCCCTCATCAGGCTCACAGTTTAGCGTTTTTCACATACTTGTTGAACAGATCCTGGGTTATTTTCTGGTTTGGATCACATAGTAATGTGGTACCACACTGAAACAGTCGATTAAACCAGGTTTCGATCAATATTTTAGAGGAGAACGCATGTTAGGTCTAGGTTAGGCCTGGGATTTGCTCTCATCAGGCTCATTCTTTCGCATATTTCTCATACTTCATGGCTAGATCCTGGGCTTTTTCTGGATTGCATCACGTAGTAAAGTGGTACCACACTGAAACATTCAATGAAACCTGGTCTGGATAAATATTTTAGAGGTTAACGCATCTTAGGTCTGGGTTAGGTCTACGATTTGCCCGCATCAGACTCATACTTTCGCATTCTTCACATACTTGTTGAACTGATCCTGGGCTTTTTCTGGATTGCATCACGAAGTAATGTGGTACCACACTGAAACGGTCAATTAAACCTGGTTTTGATCAATATTTTAGAGGATAACGCAAGTTAGGTCTGGGATAGGTCTGGGATTTGACCTCATCAGACTCATACTTTCGCACACCTCACATACTCCTTGAACAGATCCTGGGTTATTTTCTGGTTCGGATCACATAGTAATGTGGTACCACACTGAAACAGTCGATTAAACCAGGTTTCGATCAATATTTTAGAGGAGAACGCATGTTAGGTCTAGGTTAGGCCTGGGATTTTCACTCATCAGACTCATACTTTCGCATTCTTCACATACTTGTTGAACTGATCCTGGGTTTTTTCTGGTTTGGATCACGTAGTAATGTGGTACCGCACTGAAACAGTCGATTAAACCTGGTTTTGATCAATATTTTAGAGGATAACGCAAGTTAGGTCTGGCATAGGTCTGGGATTTGACCTCATCAGACTCATACTTTCGCACACTTCACATACTCCTTGAACAGGTCCTGGGTTATTTTCTGGTTGGGATCACATAGTAATGTGGTACCACACTGAAACAGTCGATTAAACCTGGTTTCGATCAATATTTTAGAGGAGAACGCATGTTAGGTCTAGGTTAGGCCTGGGATTTTCACTCATCAGACTCATACTTTCGCATTCTTCACATACTTGTTGAACTGATCCTGGGTTTTTTCTGGTTTGGATCACGTAGTAATGTGGTACCACACTGAAACATTCAATGAAACCTGGTCTGGATAAATATTTTAGAGGATAACGCATCTTAGGTCTGGGTTAGGTCTACGATTTGCCCTTATCAGGCTCACAGTTTAGCGTTTTTCACATACTTGTTGAACAGATCCTGGGTTATTTTCTGGTTTGGATCACATAGTAATGTGGTACCACACTGAAACAGTCGATTAAACCAGGTTTCGATCAATATTTTAGAGGAGAACGCATGTTAGGTCTAGGTTAGGCCTGGGATTTGCTCTCATCAGGCTCATTCTTTCGCATATTTCTCATACTTCATGGCTAGATCCTGGGCTTTTTCTGGATTGCATCACGTAGTAAAGTGGTACCACACTGAAACATTCAATGAAACCTGGTCTGGATAAATATTTTAAAGGTTAACGCATCTTAGGTCTGGGTTAGGTCTACGATTTGCCCGCATCAGACTCATACTTTCGCATTCTTCACATACTTGTTGAACTGATCCTGGGCTTTTTCTGGATTGCATCACGAAGTAATGTGGTACCACACTGAAACGGTCAATTAAACCTGGTTTTGATCAATATTTTAGAGGATAACGCAAGTTAGGTCTGGGATAGGTCTGGGATTTGACCTCATCAGACTCATACTTTCGCACACTTCACATACTCCTTGAACAGATCCTGGGTTATTTTCTGGTTCGGATCACATAGTAATGTGGTACCACACTGAAACAGTCGATTAAACCAGGTTTCGATCAATATTTTAGAGGAGAACGCATGTTAGGTCTAGGTTAGGCCTGGGATTTTCACTCATCAGACTCATACTTTCGCATTCTTCACATACTTGTTGAACTGATCCTGGGTTTTTTCTGGTTTGGATCACGTAGTAATGTGGTACCGCACTGAAACAGTCGATTAAACCTGGTTTTGATCAATATTTTAGAGGATAACGCAAGTTAGGTCTGGCATAGGTCTGGGATTTGACCTCATCAGACTCATACTTTCGCACACTTCACATACTCCTTGAACAGGTCCTGGGTTATTTTCTGGTTGGGATCACATAGTAATGTGGTACCACACTGAAACAGTCGATTAAACCTGGTTTCGATCAATATTTTTGAGGATAACCCAAGTTAGGTCTGGGATAGGTCTGGGATTTTCACTCATCAGACACATACTTTCGCACACTTCACATACTCCTTGAACAGATCCTGGGTTATTTTCTGGTTTGGATCTCGTAGTAATGTGGTACCACACTGAAAAATTCAATGAAACCTGGTCTGGATAAATATTTTAGAGGATAACGCATCTTAGGTCTGGGTTAGGTCTAAGATTTGCCCTCATCGGG
Organism: Colletes latitarsis; assembly: GCF_051014445.1. NCBI lineage: Eukaryota > Metazoa > Arthropoda > Insecta > Hymenoptera > Colletidae > Colletes > Colletes latitarsis. Next base: position 2,186,527 of record NC_135142.1, read on the forward strand.
CTCACAGTTTAGCGTTTTTCACACACTTGTTGAACAGATCCTGGGTTTTTTCTGGTTTGGATCACGTAGTAATGTGGGACCACACTGAAACAGTCAATTAAACCTGGTTTCGATCAATATTTTAGAGAATAATTCATGTTATGTCTAGGTTAGGTCTGGGATTTGCTCTCATCAGGCACATTCTTTCGCATATTTGACAAACTTGATGGCTAGATCCTGGGCTTTTTCTGGATTGCATCACGTAGTTATGTGGTACCACACGGAAACTTTCAATTAAACCAGGTCTTGATGAATATATTAGAGGCTAACGCATGTTAGGTCTGGGTTAGGTCTAGGATTTGCCCTCATCAGGCTCATACTTTCGCATATTTCTCATACTTCATGGCTAGATCCTGGGCTTTTTCTGGATTGCTTCACGTAGTAAAGTGGTACCACACTGAAACATTCAATGAAACCTGGTTTCGATCAATATTTTAGAGGATAACGCATGTTAGGTCTAGGTTAGGCCTGGGATTTTCACTCATCAGACTCATACTTTCGCATTCTTCACATACTTGTTGAACGGATCCTGGGTTTTTTCTGGTTTGGATCACGTAGTAATGTGGGACCACACTGAAACATTCAATGAAACCTGGTCTGGATAAATATTTTAGAGGATAACGCATCTTAGGTCTGGGTTAGGTCTAAGATTTGCCCTCATCAGGCTCACAGTTTAGCGTTTTTCACATACTTGTTGAACAGATCCGGGGCTATTTCTGGTTTGGATCACGAAGTAGTGTGGTACCACACTGAAACAGTCAATTAAACCTGGTTTTGATCAATATTTTAGAGAATAATTCATGTTAGGTCTAGGTTAGGTCAGGGATTTGCTCTCATCAGGCTCATTCTTTCGCATATTTCTCATACTTGATGGCTAGATCCTGGGCTTTTTCTGGATTGCATCACGTAGTAATGAAGTACAACACTGAAACAGTCAATTAAACCTGGTTTCCATCAATATTCTAGAGGACAACGCATGTTAGGTCTAGGTTAGGCCTGGGATTTGCCCTCGTCAGGGTCATACTGTCGCAGTTTTAACATACTTGTTGAACGGATCCTGGGCTTTTTCTGGATTGCATCACACAGTAATGTGGGACCACACTGAAACATTCAATTAAACCTGGTCTTGATAAATATTTTAGAGGATAACGCATGTTAGGTTTGGGTTAGGTCTAGGATTTGCCCTCATCAGGCTCATACTTTCGCATATTTCTCATACTTCATGGCTAGATCCTGGGCTGTTTCTGGATTGTATCACGTAGCAATGTGGCACCACGCTGAAACAGTCGATTAAACCTGGTTTCGATCAATATTTTAGAGGATAACGCATGTTAGGTCTAGGTTAGGTCTGGGATTTGCTCTCATCAGGCTCATTCTTTCGCATATTTCTCATACTTCATGGCTAGATCCTGGGCTTTTTCTGGATTGCATCACGTAGTAAAGTGGTACCACACTGAAACATTCAATGAAACCTGGTCTGGATAAATATTTTAAAGGTTAACGCATCTTAGGTCTGGGTTAGGTCTACGATTTGCCCTCATCAGGCTCACAGTTTAGCGTTTTTCACATACTTGTTGAACAGATCCTGGGTTATTTTCTGGTTTGGATCACATAGTAATGTGGTACCACACTGAAACAGTCGATTAAACCAGGTTTCGATCAATATTTTAGAGGAGAACGCATGTTAGGTCTAGGTTAGGCCTGGGATTTTCACTCATCAGACTCATACTTTCGCATTCTTCACATACTTGTTGAACTGATCCTGGGTTTTTTCTGGTTTGGATCACGTAGTAATGTGGTACCGCACTGAAACAGTCGATTAAACCTGGTTTTGATCAATATTTTAGAGGATAACGCAAGTTAGGTCTGGGATAGGTCTGGGATTTGACCTCATCAGACTCATACTTTCGCACACTTCACATACTCCTTGAACAGATCCTGGGTTATTTTCTGGTTCGGATCACATAGTAATGTGGTACCACACTGAAACAGTCGATTAAACCAGGTTTCGATCAATATTTTAGAGGAGAACGCATGTTAGGTCTAGGTTAGGCCTGGGATTTTCACTCATCAGACTCATACTTTCGCATTCTTCACATACTTGTTGAACTGATCCTGGGTTTTTTCTGGTTTGGATCACGTAGTAATGTGGTACCGCACTGAAACAGTCGATTAAACCTGGTTTTGATCAATATTTTAGAGGATAACGCAAGTTAGGTCTGGCATAGGTCTGGGATTTGACCTCATCAGACTCATACTTTCGCACACTTCACATACTCCTTGAACAGGTCCTGGGTTATTTTCTGGTTGGGATCACATAGTAATGTGGTACCACACTGAAACAGTCGATTAAACCTGGTTTCGATCAATATTTTTGAGGATAACCCAAGTTAGGTCTGGGATAGGTCTGGGATTTTCACTCATCAGACACATACTTTCGCACACTTCACATACTCCTTGAACAGATCCTGGGTTATTTTCTGGTTTGGATCTCGTAGTAATGTGGTACCACACTGAAACATCCAATGAAACCTGGTCTGGATAAATATTTTAGAGGATAACGCATCTTAGGTCTGGGTTAGGTCTAAGATTTGCCCTCATCAGGCTCACAGTTTAGCGTTTTTCACACACTTGTTGAACAGATCCTGGGTTTTTTCTGGTTTGGATCACGTAGTAATGTGGGACCACACTGAAACAGTCAATTAAACCTGGTTTCGATCAATATTTTAGAGAATAATTCATGTTATGTCTAGGTTAGGTCTGGGATTTGCTCTCATCAGGCACATTCTTTCGCATATTTGTCAAACTTGATGGCTAGATCCTGGGCTTTTTCTGGATTGCATCACGTAGTTATGTGGTACCACACGGAAACTTTCAATTAAACCAGGTCTTGATGAATATTTTAGAGGCTAACGCATGTTAGGTCTGGGTTAGGTCTAGGATTTGCCCTCATCAGGCTCATACTTTCGCATATATCTCATACTTCATGGCTAGATCCTGGGCTTTTTCTGGATTGCTTCACGTAGTAAAGTGGTACCACACTGAAACATTCAATGAAACCTGGTTTCGATCAATATTTTAGAGGATAACGCATGTTAGGTCTAGGTTAGGCCTGGGATTTTCACTCATCAGACTCATACTTTCGCATTCTTCACATACTTGTTGAACGGATCCTGGGTTTTTTCTGGTTTGGATCACGTAGTAATGTGGGACCACACTGAAACATTCAATGAAACCTGGTCTGGATAAATATTTTAGAGGATAACGCATCTTAGGTCTGGGTTAGGTCTAAGATTTGCCCTCATCAGGCTCACAGTTTAGCGTTTTTCACATACTTGTTGAACAGATCGGGGGCTATTTCTGGTTTGGATCACGAAGTAGTGTGGTACCACACTGAAACAGTCCATTAAACCTGGTTTTGATCAATATTTTAGAGAATAATTCATGTTAGGTCTAGGTTAGGTCAGGGATTTGCTCTCATCAGGCTCATTCTTTCGCATATTTCTCATACTTGATGGCTAGATCCTGGGCTTTTTCTGGATTGCATCACGTAGTAATGAAGTACAACACTGAAACAGTCAATTAAACCTGGTTTCCATCAATATTCTAGAGGACAACGCATGTTAGGTCTAGGTTAGGCCTGGGATTTGCCCTCGTCAGGGTCATACTGTCGCAGTTTTAACATACTTGTTGAACGGATCCTGGGCTTTTTCTGGATTGCATCACACAGTAATGTGGGACCACACTGAAACATTCAATTAAACCTGGTCTTGATAAATATTTTAGAGGATAACGCATGTTAGGTTTGGGTTAGGTCTAGGATTTGCCCTCATCAGGCTCATACTTTCGCATATTTCTCATACTTCATGGCTAGATCCTGGGCTGTTTCTGGATTGTATCACGTAGCAATGTGGCACCACGCTGAAACAGTCGATTAAACCTGGTTTCGATCAATATTTTAGAGGATAACGCATGTTAGGTCTAGGTTAGGTCTGGGATTTGCTCTCATCAGGCTCATTCTTTCGCATATTTCTCATACTTCATGGCTAGATCCTGGGCTTTTTCTGGATTGCATCACGTAGTAAAGTGGTACCACACTGAAACATTCAATGAAACCTGGTCTGGATAAATATTTTAAAGGTTAACGCATCTTAGGTCTGGGTTAGGTCTACGATTTGCCCTCATCAGGCTCACAGTTTAGCGTTTTTCACATACTTGTTGAACAGATCCTGGGTTATTTTCTGGTTTGGATCACATAGTAATGTGGTACCACACTGAAACAGTCGATTAAACCAGGTTTCGATCAATATTTTAGAGGAGAACGCATGTTAGGTCTAGGTTAGGCCTGGGATTTTCACTCATCAGACTCATACTTTCGCATTCTTCACATACTTGTTGAACTGATCCTGGGTTTTTTCTGGTTTGGATCACGTAGTAATGTGGTACCGCACTGAAACAGTCGATTAAACCTGGTTTTGATCAATATTTTAGAGGATAACGCAAGTTAGGTCTGGCATAGGTCTGGGATTTGACCTCATCAGACTCATACTTTCGCACACTTCACATACTCCTTGAACAGGTCCTGGGTTATTTTCTGGTTGGGATCACATAGTAATGTGGTACCACACTGAAACAGTCGATTAAACCTGGTTTCGATCAATATTTTTGAGGATAACCCAAGTTAGGTCTGGGATAGGTCTGGGATTTTCACTCATCACGCTCATTCTTTCGCATATTTCTCATACTTGATGGCTAGATCCTGGGCTTTTTCTGGATTGTATTACGTAGTAAAGTGGTACCACACTGAAACATTCAATGAAACCTGGTCTGGATAAATATTTTAGAGGTTAACGCATCTTAAGTCTGGGTTAGGTCTAAGATTTGCCCTCATCAGGCTCACAGTTTAGCGTTTTTCACATACTTGTTGAACAGATCCTGGGATTTTTCTGGTTTGGATCACGAAGTAGTGTGGTACCACACTGAAACAGTCGATTAAACCTGGTTTCGATCAATATTTTTGAGGATAACACATGTTAGGTCTAGGTTAGGCCTGGGATTTTCACTCATCAGACTCATACTTTCGCATTCTTCACATACTTGTTGAACGGATCCTGGGTTATTTCTGGTTTGGATCACGTAGTAATGTGGGACCACACTGAAACATTCAATGAAACCTGGTCTGGATAAATATTTTAGAGGTTAACGCATCTTAAGTCTGGGTTAGGTCTAAGATTTGCCCTCATCAGGCTCACAGTTTAGCGTTTTTCACATACTTGTTGAACAGATCCTGGGATTTTTCTGGTTTGGATCACGAAGTAGTGTGGTACCACACTGAAACAGTCAATTAAACCTGGTTTCGATCAATATTTTAGAGAATAATTCATGTTAGGTCTATGTTAGGTCTGGGATTTGCTCTCATCAGGCTCATTCTTTCGCATATTTCTTATACATGTTGAACAGATCCCGGGTTTTTTCTGGTTTGGATCACGTAGTAATGTGGGACCACACTGAAACAATCAATTAAACCTGGTCTTGATAAATATTTTGGAGGATAACGCATGTTAGGTCTGGGTTAGGTCTAGGATTTGCCCTCATCAGGCTCATACTTTCGCATATTTCTCATACTTCAAGGCTAGATCCTGGGCTGTTTCTGGACTGTATTACGTAGTAATGTGGCACCACGCTGAAACAGTCAATTAAACCTGGTTTCGATCAATATTTTAGGGGATATCGCAAGTTAGGTCTGGGATAGGTCTAGGATTTGCCCTCATCAGGCTCTTACTTTCGCATATTTCTCATACTTCATGGCTAGATCCTGTGCTATTTCTGGATTGGATCACGTAGTAAAGTGGTACCACACTGAAACATTCAATGAAACCTGGTCTGGATAAATATTTTAGAGGTTAACGCATCTTAAGTCTGGGTTAGGTCTAAGATTTGCCCTCATCAGGCTCACAGTTTAGCGTTTTTCACATACTTGTTGAACAGATCCTGGGATTTTTCTGGTTTGGATCACGAAGTAGTGTGGTACCACACTGAAACAGTCGATTAAACCTGGTTTCGATCAATATTTTAGAGGATAACGCAAGTTAAGTCTGGGATTGTTCTGGGATTTGACCTCATCAGACTCACACTTTCGCACACTTCACCTACTCGTTGAACAGATCCTGGGTTATGTTCTGGTTGGGATCACATAGTAATGTGGTACCACACTGAAACAGTCGATTAAACCAGGTTTCGACCAATATTTTTGAGGATAACACATGTTAGGTCTAGGTTAGGCCTGGGATTTTCACTCATCAGACTCATACTTTCGCATTCTTCACATACTTGTTGAACGGATCCTGGGTTATTTCTGGTTTGGATCACGTAGTAATGTGGGACCACACTGAAACAGTCAATTAAACCTGGTTTCGATCAATATTTTAGAGAATAATTCATGTTAGGTCTATGTTAGGTCTGGGATTTGCTCTCATCAGGCTCATTCTTTCGCATATTTCTTATACATGTTGAACAGATCCCGGGTTTTTTCTGGGTTGTATCACGTAGTAATGTGGTACCACACTGAAACAGTCGATTAAACCAGGTTTCGATCAATATTTTAGAGGAGAACGCATGTTAGGTCTAGGTTAGGCCTGGGATTTTCACTCATCAGACTCATACTTTCGCATTCTTCACATACTTGTGGAACAGATCCTGGGTTTTTTCTGGTTTGGATCACATAGTAATGTGGTACCACACTGAAACAGTCGATTAAACCAGGTTTCGATCAATATTTTTGAGGATAACGCATGTTAGGTTTCGGTTAGGCCTGGGATTTTCACTCATCAGACTCATACTTTCGCATTCTTCACATACTTGTTGAACGGATCCTGGGTTTTTTCTGGTTTGGATCACGTAGTAATGTGGGACCACACTGAAACAATCAATTAAACCTGGTTTCGCTCAATATTTTAGAGGATAACGCATGTTAGGTCTAGGTTAGGTCTGGGATTTGCTCTCATCAGGCTCATTCTTTCGCATATTTCTCATACTCCTTGAACAGGTCCTGGGTTATTTTCTGGTTGGGATCACATAGTAATGTGGTACCACACTGAAACAGTCGATTAAACCTGGTTTCCATCAATATTTTAGAGGACAACGCAAGTGAGGTCTAGGTAAGGCCTGAGATATTCACTGATCAGACTCATACTTTCGCATTCTTCACATACTTGTTGAACGGATCCTGGGTTTTTTCTAGTTTGGATCACGTAGTAATGTGGTACCACACTGAAACATTCAATTAAACCTGGTCTTGATAAATATTTTAGAGGATAACGCAAGTTAGGTCTGGGTTAGGTCTAAGATTTGCCCTCATCAGGCTCACAGTATAGCGTTCTTCACATACTTGTTGAACGGATCCTGGGTTTTTTCTGGTTTGGATCACATAGTAATGTGGTACCACACTGAAACAGTCGATTAAACCAGGTTTCGATTAATATTTTTGAGGATAATGCATGTTAGGTTTAGGTAAGGCCTGGGATTTTCACTCATCAGACTCATACTTTCGCATTCTTCACATACTTGTTGAACGGATCCTGGGTTTTTTCTGGTTTGGATCACGTAGTAATGTGGGACCGCACTGAAACAGTCAATTAAACCTGGTTTCGATCAATATTTGAGAGAATAATTCATGTTAGGTCTAGGTTAGGTCTGGGATTTGCCCTCATCAGGCTCATACTTTCGCGTTTTTCACATACACGTTTAACAGATCCTGGGTTATTTTCTGGATTGCATCACGTAGTAATGAAGTACAACACTGAAACAGTCAATTAAACCTGGTTTCGATCAATATTTTAGAGAATAATTCATGTTAGGTCTAGGTTAGGTCTGGGATTTGCTCTCATCAGGCTCATTCTTTCGCATATTTCTCATACTTGATGGCTAGATCCTGGGCTTTTTCTGGATTGCATCACGTAGTAATGAAGTACAACACTGAAACAGTCAATTAAACCTGGTTTCGATCAATATTTTAGAGAATAATTCATGTTAGGTCTAGGTTAGGTCTGGGATTTGCTCTCATCAGGCTCATTCTTTCGCATATTTCTCATACTTGATGGCTAGATCCTGGGCTTTTTCTGGATTGCATCACGTAGTAATGAAGTACAACACTGAAGCAGTCAATTAAACCTGGTTTCCATCAATATTCTAGAGGACAACGCATGTTAGGTCTAGGTTAGGCCTGGGATTAGCCCTCATCAGGGTCATACTGTCGCAGTTTTAACATACTTGTTGAACGGATCCTGGGCTTTTTCTGGATTGCATCACGTAGTAATGTGGGACCACACTGAAACATTCAATTAAACCTGGTCTTGATAAATATTTTAGAGGATAACGCATGTTAGGTTTGGGTTAGGTCTAGGATTTGCCCTCATCAGGCTCATACTTTCGCATATTTCTCATACTTCATGGCTAGATCCTGGGCTGTTTCTGGATTGTATCACGTAGTAATGTGGCACCACGCTGAAACAGTCGATTAAACCTGGTTTCGATCAATATTTTAGAGAATAATTCATGTTAGGTCTAGGTCAGGTCTGGGATTTGCTCTCATCAGGCTTTTTCTTTCGCATATTTCACATACTTGATGGCTAGATCCTGGGCTTTTTCTGGATTGCATCACGTAGTAATGAAGTACAACACTGAAACAGTCAATTAAACCTGGTTTCCATCAATATCTTAGAGGACAACGCAAGTTGGGTCTGGGATATGTCTGGGATTTGCCCTCATCAGGCTCATACTTTCGCGTTTTTCACATACTTGTTGAACAGATCCTGGGTTTTTTCTGGTTTGGATCACGTAGTAGTGAGGTACCACGCTGAAACAGTCCATTAAACCTGGTTTGGATCAATATTTTAGAGGATAACGCATGTAAGGTCTAGGTTAGGCCTGGGATTTTCACTCATCAGACTCATACTTTCGCATTCTTCACATACTTGTTGAACGGATCCTGGGTTATTTCTGGTTTGGATCACGTAGTAATGTGGGACCACACTGAAACAGTCAATTAAACCTGGTTTCGATCAATATTTTAGAGAATAATTCATGTTAGGTCTATGTTAGGTCTGGGATTTGCACTCATCAGGCTCATTCTTTCGCAAATTTCTTATACATGTTGAACAGATCCTGGGTTTTTTCTGGTTTGGATCACGTAGTAATGTGGGACCACACTGAAACAATCAATTAAACCTGGTCTTGATAAATATTTTAGAGGATAACGCATGTTAGGTCTGGGTTAGGTCTAGGATTTGCCCTCATCAGGCTCATACTTTCGCATATTTCTCATACTTCAAGGCTAGATCCTGGGCTGTTTCTGGATTGTATTACGTAGTAATGTGGTACCACGCTGAAACAGTCAATTAAACCTGGTTTCGATCAATATTTTAGAGGATAACGCAAGTTAGGTCTGGGATAGGTCTAGGATTTGCCCTCACCAGGCTCTTACTTTCGCATATTTCTCATACTTCATGGCTAGATCCTGTGCTATTTCTGGATTGGATCACGTAGTAAAGTCGTACCACACTGAAACATTCAATGAAACCTCGTCTGGATTAATATTTTAGAGGTTAACGCATCTTAGGTCTGGGTTAGGTCTAAGATTTGCCCTCATCAGGCTCACAGTTTAGCGTTTTTCACATACTTGTTGAACAGATCCTGGGATTTTTCTGGTTTGGATCACGAAGTAGTGTGGTACCACACTGAATCAGTCGATTAAACCTGGTTTCGATCAATATTTTAGAGGATAACGCAAGTTAAGTCTGGGATTGGTCTGGGGTTGTGACCTCATCAGACTCACACTTTCGCACACTTCACCTACTCGTTGAACAGATCCTGGGTTATTTTCTGGTTGGGATCACATAGTAATGTGGTACCACACTGAAACAGTCGATTAAACCAGGTTTCGATCAATATTTTTGAGGATAACACATGTTAGGTCTAGGTTAGGCCTGGGATTTTCACTCATCAGACTCATACTTTCGCATTCTTCACATACTTGTTGAACGGATCCTGGGTTTTTTCTGGTTTGGATCACGTAGTAATGTGGGACCACACTGAAACAGTCAATTAAACCTGGTTTCGATCAATATTTTAGAGAATAATTCATGTTAGGTCTAGGTTAGGTCTGGGATTTGCTCTCATCAGGCACATTCTTTCGCATATTTCTCAAACTTGATGGCTAGATCCTGGGCTTTTTCCGGATTGCATCACGTAGTAATGTGGTACCACACGGAAACTTTCAATTAAACCAGGTCTTGATGAATATTTTAGAGGCTAACGCATGTTAGGTCTGGGTTAGGTCTAGGATTTGCCCTCATCAGGCTCATACTTTCGCATATTTCTCATACTTCATGGCTAGATCCTGGGCTTTTTCTGGATTGCATCACGTAGTAAAGTGGTACCACACTGAAACATTCAATGAAACCTGGTTTCGATCAATATTTTAGAGGATAACGCATGTTAGGTCTAGGTTAGGCCTGGGATTTTCACTCATCAGACTCATACTTTCGCATTCTTCACATACTTGTTGAACGGATCCTTGGTTTTTTCTGGTTTGGATCACGTAGTAATGTGGGACCACACTGAAACATTCAATGAAACCTGGTCTGGATAAATATTTTAGAGGATAACGCATCTTAGGTCTGGGTTAGGTCTAAGATTTGCCCTCATCAGGCTCACAGTTTAGCGTTTTTCACATACTTGTTGAACAGATCCTGGGCTATTTCTGGTTTGGATCACGAAGTAGTGTGGTACCACACTGAAACAGTCCATTAAACCTGGTTTTGATCAATATTTTAGAGAATAATTCATGTTAGGTCTAGGTTAGGTCAGGGATTTGCTCTCATCAGGCTCATTCTTTCGCATATTTCTCATACTTGATGGCTAGATCCTGGGCTTTTTCTGGATTGCATCACGTAGTAATGAAGTACAACACTGAAGCAGTCAATTAAACCTGGTTTCGATCAATATTTTAGAGAATAATTCATGTTAGGTCTAGGTTAGGTCTGGGATTTGCTCTCATCAGGCTCATTCTTTCGCATATTTCTCATACTTGATGGCTAGATCCTGGGCTTTTTCTGGATTGCATCACGTAGTAATGAAGTACAACACTGAAACAGTCAATTAAACCTGGTTTCGATCAATATTTTAGAGAATAATTCATGTTAGGTCTAGGTTAGGTCTGGGATTTGCTCTCATCAGGTTCATTCTTTCGCATATTTCTCATACTTGATGGCTAGATCCTGGGCTTTTTCTGAATTGCATCACGTAGTAATGAAGTACAACACTGAAGCAGTCAATTAAACCTGGTTTCCATCAATATTCTAGAGGACAACGCATGTTAGGTCTAGGTTAGGCCTGGGATTAGCCCTCATCAGGGTCATACTGTCGCAGTTTTAACATACTTGTTGAACGGATCCTGGGCTTTTTCTGGATTGCATCACGTAGTAATGTGGGACCACACTGAAACATTCAATTAAACTTGGTCTTGATAAATATTTTAGAGGATAACGCATGTTAGGTCTAGGTTAGGCCTGGGATTTTCACTCATCAGACTCATACTTTCGCATTCTTCACATACTTGTTGAACGGATCCTGGGTTTTTTCTGGTTTGGATCACGTAGCAATGTGGGACCACACTGAAACAGTCAATTAAACCTGGTTTCGATCAATGTTTTAGAGAATAATTCATGTTAGGTCTAGGTTAGGTCTGGGATTTGCTCTTATCAGGCTCATTCTTTCGCATATTTCTCATACTTGATGGCTAGATCCTGGGCTTTTTCTGGATTGCACAACGTAGTAATGAAGTACAACACTGAAACAGTCAATTAAACCTGGTTTCCATCAATATTTTAGAGGACAACGCATATTAGGTCTAGGTTAGGCCTGGGATTTGCCCTCATCAGGGCCATACTTTCGCAGTTTTAACTTACATGTTGGCCTGACCGATGGTTTTTTCTGCTTTGGATCACGTAGTGAAGTGGTGCCACACTGATACAGTCCATTAAACCTGGTTTCCATCAATATTTTAGAGGACAACGCATGTTAGGTCTAGGTTAGGCCTGGGATTTGCCCTCATCAGGGTCATACTGTCGCAGTTTTAACATACTTGTTGAACGGATCCTGGGTTTTTTCTGGTTTGGTTCACGTAGTAATGTGGTACCACACTGAAACATTCAATTAAACCTGGTCTTGATAAATATTTTAGAGGATAACGCATGTTAGGATTGGGTTAGGTCTAGGATTTGCCCTCATCAGGCTCATACTTTCGCATATTTCTCATACTTCATGGCTAGATCCTGGGTTTTTTCTGGTTTGGATCAGGTAGTAATGTGGGACCACACTGAAACAGTTAATTAAACCTGGTTTCGATCAATATTTTAGAGAATAATTCATGTTAGGTCTAGGTTAGGTCTGGGATTTACTCTCATCAGGCTCATTCTTTCGCATATTACTCATACTTGATGGCTAGATCCTGGGCTTTTTCTGGATTGGATCACGTAGTAATGTGGTACCACACTTAAACATTCAATTAAACCTGGTCTTGATAAATATTTTAGAGGATAACGCATGTTAGGTCTGGGTTATGTCTAGGATTTGCCCTCATCAGACTCATACTTTCGCAGTCTTCACATACTTGTTGAACAGATCCTGGGTTATTTTCTGGTTTGGTTCACGTAGGAATGTGGTACCACACTGAAACATTCAATTAAACCTGGTCTTGATAAATATTTTAGAGGATAACGCATGCTAGGTTTGGGTTAGGTCTAGGATTTGCCCTCATCAGACTCATAGTTTCGCATTCTTCACATGCTTCTTGAACGGGTCCTGGGTTTTTTCTGGTTTGGATCACGTAGTAATGTGGGACCACACTGAAACAGTCAATTAAACCTGGTTTCGATAAATATTTTAGAGAATAATTCATGTTAGGTCTAGGTTAGGTCTGGGATTTGCTCTTATCAGGCTCATTCTTTCGCATATTTCTCATACTTGATGGCTAGATTCTGGGGTTTTTCTGGATTGCATAACGTAGTAATGAAGTACAACACTGAAACAGTCAATTAAACCTGGTTTCCATCAATATTTTAGAGGACAACGCATATTAGGTCTAGGTTAGGCCTGGGATTTGCCCTCATCAGGGTCACACTTTCGCAGTTTTAACATACATGTTGGCCTGATCGAGGGTTTTTTCTGCTTTGGATCACGCAGTAAAGTGGTGCCACACTGAAACAGTACAATAAACCTGGTTTCCATCAATATTTTAGAGGACAACGCATGTTAGGTCTGGGTTAGCTCAAGGATTTGCCCTCAACAGGCTCATTCTTTCGCATATTTCTCATACTTCATGGCTAGATCCTGGGCTGTTTCTGGATTGTATCAGGTAGTAATGTGGTACCACGCTGAAACAGTCAATTAAACCTGGTTTCGATCACTATTTTAGAGGATAACGCATGTTAGGTTTGGGTTATGTCTAGGATTTGCCCTCATCAGACTCATACTTTCGCATTCTTCACATACTTGTTGAACGGATCCTGGGTTTTTTCTGGTTTGGATCAGGTAGTAATGTGGGACCACACTGAAACAGTCAATTAAACCTGGTTTCGATCACTATTTTAGAGAACAATTCATGTTAGGTCTAGGTTAGCCCTGGGGTTTTCACTCATCAGACTCATACTTTCGCATTCTTCACATACTTGTTGAACTGATCCTTGTTTTTTTCTGGTTTGTGTCACGTAGTAATGTGGTACCACACTGAAACATTCAATTAAACCTGGTCTTGATAAATATTTTAGAGGATAACGCATGTTAGGTCTGGGTTATGTCTAGGATTTGCCCTCATCAGACTCATACTTTCGCAGTCTTCACATACTTGTTGAACAGATCCTGGGTTATTTTCTGGTTTGGTTCACGTAGGAATGTGGTACCACACTGAAACATTCAATTAAACCTGGTCTTGATAAATATTTTAGAGGATAACGCATGCTAGGTTTGGGTTAGGTCTAGGATTTGCCCTCATCAGACACATAGTTTCGCATTCTTCACATGCTTCTTGAACGGGTCCTGGGTTTTTTCTGGTTTGGATCACGTAGTAATGTGGGACCACACTGAAACAGTCAATTAAACCTGGTTTCGATAAATATTTTAGAGAATAATTCATGTTAGGTCTAGGTTAGGTCTGGGATTTGCTCTTATCAGGCTCATTCTTTCGCATATTTCTCATACTTGATGGCTAGATTCTGGGGTTTTTCTGGATTGCATAACGTAGTAATGAAGTACAACACTGAAACAGTCAATTAAACCTGGTTTCCATCAATATTTTAGAGGACAACGCATATTAGGTCTAGGTTAGGCCTGGGATTTGCCCTCATCAGGGTCATACTTTCGCAGTTTTAACATACATGTTGGCCTGATCGAGGGTTTTTTCTACTTTGGATCACGCAGTAAAGTGGTGCCACACTGAAACAGTACATTAAACCTGGTTTCCATCAATATTTTAGAGGACAACGCATGTTAGGTCTAGGTTAGGCCTGGAATTTGCCCTCAACAGGCTCATTCTTTCGCATATTTCTCATACTTCATGGCTAGATCCTGGGCTGTTTCTGGATTGTATCAGGTAGTAATGTGGTACCACGCTGAAACTGTCGATTAAACCTGGTTTCGATCAATATTTTAGAGGATAACGCAAGTTAAGTCTGGGATAGGTCTGGGATTTGACCTCATCAGACTCATACTTTCGCGTTTTCCACATACTTGTTGAACAGATCCTGGGTTTTTTCTGGTTTGGATCACGTAGTAGTGTGGTACCACACTGAAACAGTCCATTAAACTTGGTTGCGATCAATATTTTAGAGGATAGCGCATGTTAGGTCTGGGTTAGCTCAAGGATTTGCCCTCATCAGGCTCATTCTTTCGCATTTTTCTCATACTTCATGGCTAGATCCTGGGCTGTTTCTGGATTGTATCAGGTAGTAATGTGGTACCACGCTGAAACAGTCAATTAAACCTGGTTTCGATCACTATTTTAGAGGATAACGCATGTTAGGTCTGGGTTATGTCTAGGATTTGCCCTCATCAGACTCATACTTTCGCATTCTTCACATACTTGTTGAACGGATCCTGGGTTTTTTCTGGTTTGGATCACGTAGTAATGTGGGACCACACTGAAACAGTCAATTAAACCTGGTTTCGATCACTATTTTAGAGACCAATTCATGTTAGGTCTAGGTTAGCCCTGGGGTTTTCACTCATCAGACTCATACTTCCGCATTCTTCACATACTTGTTGAACTGATCCTTGTTTTTTTCTGGTTTGTGTCACGTAGTAATGTGGTAGCACACTGAAACATTCAATTAAACCTGGTCTTGATAAATATTTTAGAGGATAACGCATGGTAGGTTTGGGTTAGGTCTAGGATTTGCCCTCATCAGGCTCATACTTTCGCATATTTCTCATACTTCATGGCTAGATCCTGGGCTGTTTCTGGATTGTATCAGGTAGTAATGTGGTACCACGCTGAAACAGTCAATTAAACCTGGTTTCGATCAATATTTTAGAGGATAACGCAAGTTAGGTCTGGGATAGGTCTGGGATTCGCCCTAATCAGGCTCATACTTTCGCGTTTTTCACATACTTGTTGAACTGATCCTGGGTTTTTCCTGGTTTGGATCACGTAGTAATATGGCACCACACTGAAACATACAATTAAACCTGGTCTTGATAAATATTTTAGAGAATAACGCATGTTAGGACTGGGCTAGGTCTAGGATTTGCCCTCATCGGGCTCATACTTTCGCATATTTCTCATACTTCATGGCTAGATCCTGGGCTATTTCTGGATTGGATCACGTAGTAAAGTGGTACCACACTGAAACATTCAATGAAACCTGGTCTGGATAAATATTTTAGAGGATAACGCATGTTAGGTCAAGGTTAGGTCTAAGATTTGCCCTCATCAGGCTCACAGTTTCGCGTTTTTCGCATACTTGTTGAACAGATCCAAGGTTTTTTCTGGTTTGGATCACGTAGTAATGTGGTACCACACTGAAACAGTCAATTAAACCTGGTCTTGATAAATATTTTAGAGGATAACGCATGCTAGGTCTGGGTTAGGTCTGTGATTTGCCCTCATCAGGGTCATACTTTCGCAGTTTTAACATGCATGTTGACCTCATCGAGGGTTTTTTCTGGTTTGGATCACGTAGTAATGTGGGACCACACCGAAACAGTCAATTAAATCTGGTTATGATCAATATTTTAGAGAATAATTCATGTTAGGTCTAGGTTAGGCCTGGGATTTTCACTCATCAGACTCATACTTTCGCATTCTTCACATACTTGTTGAACGGATCCTGGGTTTTTTCTGGTTTGGATCATGTAGTAATGTGGGACCACACTGAAACAGTCAATTGAACCTGGTTTCGATCAATATTTTAGAGAATAATTCATGTTAGGTCTAGGTTAGGTCTGGGATTTGCTCTCATCAGGCTCATTCTTTCGCATATTTCTCATACATGTAGAACAGACCCTGGGTTTTTTCTGTTTTGGATCACGTAGTAATGTGGGACCACACTGAAACAATCAATTAAACCTGGTCTTGATAAATATTTTAGAGGATAACGCATGTTAGGTCTGGGATAGGTCTAGGATTTGCCCTCATCAGGCTCATACTTTCGCATATTGCTCATACTTCATGGCTAGATCCTGGGCTGTTTCTGGATTGTTTCACGTAGTAATGTGGTACCACGCTGAAACAGTCAATTAAACCTGATTTCGATCAATATTTTAGAGGATAACGCAAGTTAGGTCTGGGATAGGTCTAGGATTTGCCCTCATCAGGCTCTTACTTTCGCATATTTCTCATACTTCATGGCTAGATCCTGGGCTATTTCTGGATTGGATCATGTAGTAAAGTGGTACCACACTGAAACATTCAATGAAACCTGGTCTTGATAAATATTTTAGAGGATAACGCATGTTAGGTCTGGGTTAGGTCTGGGATTTGCTGTCATCAGGCTCATACTTTCGCATATTTCTCATACTTGATGGCTAGATCCTGGGCTTTTTCTAGATTGCATCACGTAGTAATGTAGTACCACACTGAAACAGTCAATGAAACCAGGTTTCCATCAATATTTTAGAAGACAACGCAAGTTAGGTCTAGGTAGGGGCTGACATTTTCACTGATCAGACTCATTCTTTCGCATTCTTCACATACTTGTTGTACGGATCCTCGGTTTTTTCCGGTTTGGATCACGTAGTAATGTGGTACCACACTGAATCATTCAATTAAACCTGGTCTTGATAAATATTTTGGAGAATAACGCATGTTAGGACTGGGTTAGGTCTAGGATTTGCCCTCATCGGGCTCATACTTTCGCATATTTCTCATACTTCATGGCTAGATCCTGGGCTATTTCTGGATTGGATCACGTAGTAAAGTGGTACCACACTGAAACATTCAATGAAACCTGGTCTGGATAAATATTTTAGAGGATAACGCATGTTAGGTCAAGGTTAGGTCTAAGATTTGCCCTCATCAGGCTCACAGTTTCGCGTTTTTCACATACTTGTTGAACAGATCCAGGGTTTTTTCTGGTTTGGATCACGTAGTAATGTGGTACCACACTGAAACATTAAATTAAACCTGGTCTTGATAAATATTTTAGAGGATAACGCATGTTAGGTCTGGGTTAGGTCTGTGATTTGCCCTCATCAGGGTCATACTTTCGCAGTTTTAACATGCATGTTGACCTGATCGAGGGTTTTTTTTGCTTTGGATCACGTAGTAAAGTGGTACCACACTAAAACAGTCAATTAAACCTGGTTTCGATCAATATTTTAGAGGATAACGCATGTTAGGTCTGGGATAGGTCTGGGATTAGCCCTCATCAGGGTCATACTGTCGCACACTTGACATACTCGTTGATCAGATCCTGGGTTTTTTTCTGGTTTGGATCACGTAGTAATGTGGTACCACACTGAAACAGTCGATTAAACTTGGTTTCGATCAATATTATTGAGGATAACGCATGTTAGGTCTAGTTTAGGCCTGGGATTTTCACTCATCAGACTCATACTTTCGCATTCTTCACATACTTGTTGAACGGACCCTGGGTTTTTTCTGGTTTGGATCACGTAGTAATGTGGTACCACGCTGAAACAGTCAATTAAACCTGATTTCGATCAATATTTTAGAGGATAACGCAAGTTAGGTCTGGGATAGGTCTAGGATTTGCCCTCATCAGGCTCTTACTTTCGCATATTTCTCATACTTCATGGCTAGATCCTGGGCTATTTCTGGTTTGGATCACGTAGTAAAGTGGTACCACACTGAAACATTCAATGAAACCTGGTCTGGATAAATAGTCTAGAGGATAACGCATGTTAGGTCAAGGTTAGGTCTAAGATTTGCCCTCATCAGGCTCACAGTTTCGCGTTTTTCACATACTTGTTGAACAGATCCTGGGCTATTTCTGGATTGGATCACGTAGTAAAGTGGTACCACACTGAAACATTCAATGAAACCTGGTCTGGATAAATAGTTTAGAGGATAACGCATGTTAGGTCAAGGTTAGGTCTAAGATTTGCCCTCATCAGGCTCACAGTTTCGCGTTTTTCACATACTTGTTGAACGGATCCTGGGTTTTTCCTGGTTTGGATCACGTAGCAATGTGGGACCACACTGAAACAGTCAATTAAACCTGGTTTCGATCAATATTTTAAAGAATAATTCATGTTAGGTCTAGGTTAGGTCTGGGATTTTCACTCATCAGACTCATACTTTCGCATTCTTCACATACTTGTTGAACGGATCCTGGGTTTTTTCCGGTTTGGATCACGTAGTAAAGTGGTACCACACTAAAACAATCAATTAAACCTGGTTTCGATCAATATTTTAGAGGATAACGCATGTTAGGTCTGGGATAGCTCTGGGATTAGCCCTCATCAGGGTCATACTGTCGCACACTTGACATACTCGTTTATCAGATCCTGGGCTATTTCTGGATTGGATCACGTAGTAATGTGGTACCACACTGAAACATTCAATTAAACCTGGTCTTGATAAATATTTTAGAGGATAACGCATGTTAGGATTGGGTTAGGTCTAGGATTTGCCCTCATCAGGCTCATACTTTCGCATATTTCTCATACTTCATGGCTAGATCCTGGGTTTTTTCTGGTTTGGATCAGGTAGTAATGTGGGACCACACTGAAACAGTCAATTAAACCTGGTTTCGATCAATATTTTTGAGAATAATTCATGTTAGGTCTAGGTTAGGTCTGGGATTTACTCTCATCAGGCTCATACTTTCGCATATTACTCATACTTGATGGCTAGATCCTGGGCTTTTTCTGGATTGGATCACGTAGTAATGTGGTACCACTCTGAAACAGTCGATTAAACCTCGTTTCGATCAATATTTTTGAGGATAACGCATGTTAGGTCTAGGTTAGGCCTGGGATTTTCACTCATCAGACTCATACCTTCGCACTCTTCACATACTCGTTGAACAGATCCTGGGTTATTTTCTGGTTTGGATCACATAGTAATGTGGTACCACACTGAAACAGTCGATTAAACCACGTTTCGATCAATATTTTTGAGGATAACGCATGTTAGGTCTAGGTTAGGCCTGGGATTTTCACTCATCAGACTCACACTTTCGCATTCTTCACATACTTGTTGAACGAATCCTGGGTTTTTTCTGGTTTGGATCACGTAGAAATGTGGGACCACACTGAAACAGTCAATTAAACCAGGTTTCGATCAATATTTTAGAGAATAATTCATGTTAGGTCTAGGTTAGGTCTGGGATTTGCTCTTATCAGGCACATTCTTTCGCATATTTCTCATACTTGATGGCTAGATCCTGGGCTTTTTATGGATTGCATAACGTAGTAATGAAGTACAACACTGAAACAGTCGATTAAACCTGGTTTCGCTCAATATTTTAGATGATAACGCATGTTAGGTCTGGGATAGGTCTGGGATTTGCCCTCATCAGGCTCATACTTTCGCGTTTTTCACATACTTGTTGAACGGATCCTGGGTTTTTTCTGGTTTGGATCACGTAGTAATGTGGTACCACACTGAAACATTCAATTAAACCTGGTCTTGATAAATATTTTAGAGGATAACGCATGTTAGGTCTGGGTTAGGTCTAGGATTTGCCCTCATCAGGCTCATACTTTCGCATATTTCTCATACTTCATGGCTAGATCCTGGGCTATTTCTGGATTGGATCACGTAGTAAAGTGGTACCACACTGAAACATTCAATGAAACCTGGTCTGGAGAAATATTTTAGAGAATAACTCATCTTTGGTCTGGGTTTGGTCTAAGATTTGCCCTCATCAGGCTCACAGTTTCGCGTTTTTCACATACTTATTGAACGGATCCTGGGTTTTTTCTGGTTTGGATCACGTAGTAATGAAGTACAACACTGAAACAGTCAATTAAACCTGGTTTCCATCAATATTTTAGAGGATAACGCATGTTAGGTCTGGGATAGGTCTGGGATTTGCCCTCATCAGGCTCATACTTTCGCACACTTCACATACTCGTTGAACAGATCCTGCGTTATTTTCTGGTTTGGATCACATAGTAATGTGGTACCTCACTGAAACATTCAATTAAACCTGGTCTTGATAAATATTTTAGAGGATGACGCATGTTAGGTCTGGGTTAGGACTAGGATTTGCCCTCATCAGGCTCATACTTTCGCATATTTCTCATACTTCAAGGCTAGATCCTGGGCTATTTCTGAATTGGATCACGTAGTAAAGTGGTACCACACTGAAACATTCAATGAAACCTGGTCTGGATAAATATTTTAGAGGACAACGCATCTTAGGTCTGGGATAGGTCGAAGATTTGCCCTCATCAGGCTCACAGTTTCGCGTTTTTCATATACTTGTTGAACAGATCCTGGGTTTTTTCTGGTTTGGATCACGAAGTAGTGTGGTACCACACTGAAACCGTCCATTAAACCTGGTTTCGCTCAATATTTTAGAGGATAACACATGTTAGGTCTAGGTTAGGTCTGGGATTTGCTCTCATCAGGCTCATTCTTTCGCATAAGTCTCATACTTGATGGCTAGATCCTGGGCTTTTTCTGGATTGCATCACGTAGTAACGTAGTACCACACTGAAACAGTGAATTAAACCTGGTTTCGCTCAATATTTTAGAGGATAACGCATGTTAGGTCTAGGTCAGGCCTGGTTTTTTCACTCATCAGACTCATACTTTCACAATCTTCACATACTTGTTGAACGGATCCTGGGTTTTTTCTGGTTTGGATCACGTAGTAATGTGGGCCCACACTGAAACAATCAATTAAACCTGGTCTTGATAAATATTTTAGGGGATAACGCATAGTTAGGTTTGGGTTAGGTCTAGGATTTGCCCTCAGCAGGCTCATACTTTCGCGTTTTTCACATACTTGTTGAACAGATCCTGGGTTTTTTCTGGATTGGATCCCGTAGTAGTGTGGTACCACACTGAAACAGTCCATCAAACCTGGTTTCGCTCAATATTTTAGAGGATAACGCATGTTAGGTCTAGGTTAGGTCTGGGATTTGCTCTCATTAGGCTCATTCTTTCGCATATTTCTCATACTTGATGGCTAGATCATGGGCTTTCTCTGGATTGCATCACGTAGTAATGTAGTACCACACTGAAACAGTCAATGAAACCTGGTTTCCATCAATATTTTTGAAGCCATCGCAAGTTAGGTCTACGTAAGGCCTGAGATTTTCACTGATCAGACTCATAATTTCGCCTTCTTCACATACTTGTTGAACGGATCCTGGGTTTTTTCTGGTTTGGAACACGTAGTAATGTGGTACCACACTGAAACATTCAATGAAACCTGGTCTGGAGAAATATTTTAGAGAATAACTCATCTTTGGTCTGGGTTTGGTCTAAGATTTGCCCTCATCAGGCTCACAGTTTCGCGTTTTTCACATACTTATTGAACGGATCCTGGGTTTTTTCTGGTTTGGATCACGTAGTAATGAAGTACAACACTGAAACAGTCAATTAAACCTGGTTTCGATCAATATTTTAGAGGATAACGCAAGTTAGGTCTGGGATAGGTCTGGGATTCGCCCTAATCAGGCTCATACTTTCGCGTTTTTCACATACTTGTTGAACTGATCCTGGGTTTTTCCTGGTTTGGATCACGTAGTAATGTGGCACCACACTGAAACATACAATTAAACCTGGTCTTGATAAATATTTTAGAGAATAACGCATGTTAGGACTGGGTTAGGTCTAGGATTTGCCCTCATCGGGCTCATACTTTCGCATATTTCTCATACTTCATGGCAAGATCCTGGGCTATTTCTGGATTGGATCACGTAGTAAAGTGGTACCACACTGAAACATTCAATGAAACCTGGTCTGGATAAATATTTTAGAGGATAACGCATGTTAGGTCAAGGTTAGGTCTAAGATTTGCCCTCATCAGGCTCACAGTTTCGCGTTTTTCGCATACTTGTTGAACAGATCCAAGGTTTTTTCTGGTTTGGATCACGTAGTAATGTGGTACCACACTGAAACAGTCAATTAAACCTGGTCTTGATAAATATTTTAGAGGATAACGCATGCTAGGTCTGGGTTAGGTCTGTGATTTGCCCTCATCAGGGTCATACCTTCGCAGTTTTAACATGCATGTTGACCTGATCGAGGGTTTTTTCTGGTTTGGATCACGTAGTAATGTGGGACCACACTGAAACAGTCAATTAAATCTGGTTATGATCAATATTTTAGAGAATAATTCATGTTAGGTCTAGGTTAGGCCTGGGATTTTCACTCATCAGACTCATACTTTCGCATTCTTCACATACTTGTTGAACGGATCCTGGGTTTTTTCTGGTTTGGATCATGTAGTAATGTGGGACCACACTGAAACAGTCAATTAAACCTGGTTTCGATCAATATTTTAGAGAATAATTCATGTTAGGTCTAGGTTAGGTCTGGGATTTGCTCTCATCAGGCTCATTCTTTCGCATATTTCTCATACTTGATGGCTAGATCCTGGGCTTTTTCTGGATTGCATAACGTAGTAATGAAGTACAACACTGAAACAGTCGATTAAACCTGGTTTCGCTCAATATTTTAGATGATAACGCATGTTAGGTCTGGGATAGGTCTGGGATTTGCCCTCATCAGGCTCATACTTTCGCGTTTTTCACATACTTGTTGAACGGATCCTGGGTTTTTTCTGGTTTGGATCACGTAGAAATGTGGGACCACACTGAAACAGTCAATTAAACCAGGTTTCGATCAATATTTTAGAGAATAATTCATGTTAGGTCTAGGTTAGGTCTGGGATTTGCTCTTATCAGGCACATTCTTTCGCATATTTCTCATACTTGATGGCTAGATCCTGGGCTTTTTCTGGATTGCATAACGTAGTAATGAAGTACAACACTGAAACAGTCGATTAAACCTGGTTTCGCTCAATATTTTAGATGATAACGCATGTTAGGTCTGGGATAGGTCTGGGATTTGCCCTCATCAGGCTCATACTTTCGCGATTTTCACATACTTGTTGAACGGATCCTGGGTTTTTTCTGGTTTGGATCACGTAGTAATGTGGTACCACACTGAAACATTCAATTAAACCTGGTCTTGATAAATATTTTAGAGGATAACGCATGTTAGGTCTGGGTTAGGTCTAGGATTTGCCCTAATGAGGCTCATACTTTCGCGTTTTTCACATACTTGTTGAAGTGATCCTGGGTTTTTCCTGGTTTGGATCACGTAGTAATGAGGCACCACACTGAAACATACAATTAAACCTGGTCTTGATAAATATTTTAGAGAATAACGCATGTTAGGACTGGGTTAGGTCTAGGATTTGCCCTCATCGGGCTCATACTTTCGCATATTTCTCATACTTCATGGCAAGATCCTGGGCTATTTCTGGATTGGATCACGTAGTAAAGTGGTACCACACTGAAACATTCAATGAAACCTGGTCTGGATAAATATTTTAGAGGATAACGCATGTTAGGTCAAGGTTAGGTCTAAGATTTGCCCTCATCAGGCTCACAGTTTCGCGTTTTTCGCATACTTGTTGAACAGATCCAAGGTTTTTTCTGGTTTGGATCACGTAGTAATGTGGTACCACACTGAAACAGTCAATTAAACCTGGTCTTGATAAATATTTTAGAGGATAACGCATGCTAGGTCTGGGTTAGGTCTGTGATTTGCCCTCATCAGGGTCATACTTTCGCAGTTTTAACATGCATGTTGACCTGATCGAGGGTTTTTTCTGGTTTGGATCACGTAGTAATGTGGGACCACACTGAAACAGTCAATTAAATCTGGTTATGATCAATATTTTAGAGAATAATTCATGTTAGGTCTAGGTTAGGCCTGGGATTTTCACTCATCAGACTCATACTTTCGCATTCTTCACATACTTGTTGAACGGATCCTGGGTTTTTTCTGGTTTGGATCATGTAGTAATGTGGGACCACACTGAAACAGTCAATTAAACCTGGTTTCGATCAATATTTTAGAGAATAATTCATGTTAGGTCTAGGTTAGGTCTGGGATTTGCTCTCATCAGGCTCATTCTTTCGCATATTTCTCATACATGTAGAACAGATCCTGGGTTTTTTCTGTTTTGGATCACGTAGTAATGTGGTACCACACTGAAACAGTCAATTAAACCTGGTCTTGATAAATATTTTAGAGGATAACGCATGCTAGGTCTGGGTTAGGTCTGTGATTTGCCCTCATCAGGGTCATACTTTCGCAGTTTTAACATGCATGTTGACCTGATCGAGGGTTTTTTTTGCTTTGGATCACGTAGTAAAGTGGTACCACACTAAAACAGTCAATTAAACCTGGTTTCGATCAATATTTTAGAGGATAACGCATGTTAGGTCTGGGATAGGTCTGGGATTAGCCCTCATCAGGGTCATACTGTCGCACACTTGACATACTCGTTGATCAGATCCTGGGTTTTTTTCTGGTTTGGATCACGTAGTAATGTGGTACCACACTGAAACAGTCGATTAAACCTGGTTTCGATCAATATTATTGAGGATAACGCATGTTAGGTCTAGTTTAGGCCTGGGATTTTCACTCATCAGACTCATACTTTCGCATTCTTCACATACTTGTTGAACGGACCCTGGGTTTTTTCTGGTTTGGATCACGTAGTAATGTGGTACCACGCTGAAACAGTCAATTAAACCTGATTTCGATCAATATTTTAGAGGATAACGCAAGTTAGGTCTGGGATAGGTCTAGGATTTGCCCTCATCAGGCTCTTACTTTCGCATATTTCTCATACTTCATGGCTAGATCCTGGGCTATTTCTGGATTGGATCACGTAGTAAAGTGGTACCACACTGAAACATTCAATGAAACCTGGTCTGGATAAATAGTTGAGAGGATAACGCATGTTAGGTCAAGGTTAGGTCTAAGATTTGCCCTCATCAGGCTCACAGTTTCGCGTTTTTCACATACTTGTTGAACAGATCCTGGGCTATTTCTGGATTGGATCACGTAGTAAAGTGGTACCACACTGAAACATTCAATGAAACCTGGTCTGGATAAATAGTTTAGAGGATAACGCATGTTAGGTCAAGGTTAGGTCTAAGATTTGCCCTCATCAGGCTCACAGTTTCGCGTTTTTCACATACTTGTTGAACGGATCCTGGGTTTTTCCTGGTTTGGATCACGTAGCAATGTGGGACCACACTGAAACAGTCAATTAAACCTGGTTTCGATCAATATTTTAAAGAATCATTCATGTTAGGTCTAGGTTAGGTCTGGGATTTTCACTCATCAGACTCATACTTTCGCATTCTTCACATACTTGTTGAACGGATCCTGGGTTTTTTCCGGTTTGGATCACGTAGTAAAGTGGTACCACACTAAAACAATCAATTAAACCTGGTTTCGATCAATATTTTAGAGGATAACGCATGTTAGGTCTGGGATAGGTCTGGGATTAGCCCTCATCAGGGTCATACTGTCGCACACTTGACATACTCGTTTATCAGATCCTGGGCTATTTCTGGATTGGATCACGTAGTAATGTGGTACCACACTGAAACATTCAATTAAACCTGGTCTTGATAAATATTTTAGAGGATAACGCATGTTAGGATTGGGTTAGGTCTAGGATTTGCCCTCATCAGGCTCATACTTTCGCATATTTCTCATACTTCATGGCTAGATCCTGGGTTTTTTCTGGTTTGGATCAGGTAGTAATGTGGGACCACACTGAAACAGTCGATTAAACCACGTTTCGATCAATATTTTTGAGGATAACGCATGTTAGGTCTAGGTTAGGCCTGGGATTTTCACTCATCAGACTCACACTTTCGCATTCTTCACATACTTGTTGAACGAATCCTGGGTTTTTTCTGGTTTGGATCACGTAGAAATGTGGGACCACACTGAAACAGTCAATTAAACCAGGTTTCGATCAATATTTTAGAGAATAATTCATGTTAGGTCTAGGTTAGGTCTGGGATTTGCTCTTATCAGGCACATTCTTTCGCATATTTCTCATACTTGATAGCTAGATCCTGGGCTTTTTCTGGATTGCATAACGTAGAAATGAAGTACAACACTGAAACAGTCGATTAAACCTGGTTTCGCTCAATATTTTAGATGATAACGCATGTTAGGTCTGGGATAGGTCTGGGATTTGCCCTCATCAGGCTCATACTTTCGCGTTTTTCACATACTTGTTGAACGGATCCTGGGTTTTTTCTGGTTTGGATCACGTAGTAATGTGGTACCACACTGAAACATTCAATTAAACCTGGTCTTGATAAATATTTTAGAGGATAACGCATGTTAGGTCTGGGTTAGGTCTAGGATTTGCCCTCATCAGGCTCATACTTTCGCATATTTCTCATACTTCATGGCTAGATCCTGGGCTATTTCTGGATTGGATCACGTAGTAAAGTGGTACCACACTGAAACATTCAATGAAACCTGGTCTGGAGAAATATTTTAGAGAATAACTCATCTTTGGTCTGGGTTTGGTCTAAGATTTGCCCTCATCAGGCTCACAGTTTCGCGTTTTTCACATACTTGTTGAACGGATCCTGGGTTTTTTCTCGTTTGGATCACGTAGTAATGAAGTACAACACTGAAACAGTCAATTAAACCTGGTTTCCATCAATATTTTAGAGGATAACGCATGTTAGGTCTGGGATAGGTCTGGGATTTGCCCTCATCAGGCTCATACTTTCGCACACTTCACATACTCGTTGAACAGATCCTGCGTTATTTTCTGGTTTGGATCACGTAGTAATGTGGGCCCACACTGAAACAATCAATTAAACCTGGTCTTGATAAATATTTTAGGGGATAACGCATAGTTAGGTTTGGGTTAGGTCTAGGATTTGCCCTCAGCAGGCTCATACTTTCGCGTTTTTCACATACTTGTTGAACAGATCCTGGGTTTTTTCTGGATTGTGTCCCGTAGTAGTGTGGTACCACACTGAAACAGTCCATCAAACCTGGTTTCGCTCAATATTTTAGAGGATAACGCATGTTAGGCCAAGGTTAGGTCTAAGATTTGCCCTCATCAGGCTCACAGTTTCGAGTTTTTCACATACCTGTTAAACAGATCCAGGGTTTTTTCTGGTTTGGATCACGAAGTAATGTGGTACCACACTGAAACAGTCAATTAAACCTGGTCTTGATAAATATTTTAGAGGATAACGCATGCTAGGTCTGGGTTAGGTCTGTGATTTGCCCTCATCAGGGTCATACTTTCGCAGTTTTAACATGCATGTTGACCTGATCGAGGGTTTTTTCTGGTTTGGATCACGTAGTAATGTGGGACCACACTGAAACAGTCAATTAAATCTGGTTATGATCAATATTTTAGAGAATAATTCATGTTAGGTCTAGGTTAGGCCTGGGATTTTCACTCATCAGACTCATACTTTCGCATTCTTCACATACTTGTTGAACGGATCCTGGGTTTTTTCTGGTTTGGATCATGTAGTAATGTGGGACCACACTGAAACAGTCAATTAAACCTGGTTTCGATCAATATTTTAGAGAATAATTCATGTTAGGTCTAGGTTAGGTCTGGGATTTGCTCTCATCAGGCTCATTCTTTCGCATATTTCTCATACTTGATGGCTAGATCCTGGGCTTTTTCTAGATTGCATCACGTAGTAATGTAGTACCACACTGAAACAGTCAATGAAACCAGGTTTCCATCAATATTTTAGAAGACAACGCAAGTTAGGTCTAGGTAAGGGCTGAGATTTTCACTGATCAGACTCATACTTTCGCATTCTTCACATACTTGTTGTACGGATCCTCGGTTTTTTCTGGTTTGGATCACGTAGTAATGTGGTACCACACTGAAACATTCAATTAAACCTGGTCTTGATAAATATTTTGGAGAATAACGCATGTTAGGACTGGGTTAGGTCTAGGATTTGCCCTCATCGGGCTCATACTTTCGCATATTTCTCATACTTCATGGCTAGATCCTGGGCTATTTCTGGATTGGATCACGTAGTAAAGTGGTACCACACTGAAACATTCAATGAAACCTGGTCTGGATAAATATTTTAGAGGATAACGCATGTTAGGTCAAGGTTAGGTCTAAGATTTGCCCTCATCAGGCTCACAGTTTCGCGTTTTTCACATACTTGTTGAACAGATCCAGGGTTTTTTCTGGTTTGGATCACGTAGTAATGTGGTACCACACTGAAACATTAAATTAAACCTGGTCTTGATAAATATTTTAGAGGATAACGCATGTTAGGTCTGGGTTAGGTCTGTGTTTTGCCCTCATCAGGGTCATACTTTCGCATATTTCTCATACTTGATGGCTAGATCATGGGCTTTCTCTGGATTGCATCACGTAGTAATGTAGTACCACACTGAAACAGTCCATGAAACCTGGTTTCGATCAATATTTTAGAGGATAACGCATGTTAGGTCTGGGATAGGTCTGGGATTAGCCCTCATCAGGGTCATACTGTCGCACACTTGACATACTCGTTGATCAGATCCTGGGTTTTTTTCTGGTTTGGATCACGTAGTAATGTGGTACCACACTGAAACAGTCGATTAAACCTGGTTTCGATCAATATTATTGAGGATAACGCATGTTAGGTCTAGTTTAGGCCTGGGATTTTCACTCATCAGACTCATACTTTCGCATTCTTCACATACTTGTTGAACGGACCCTGGGTTTTTTCTGGTTTGGATCACGTAGTAATGTGGTACCACGCTGAAACAGTCAATTAAACCTGATTTCGATCAATATTTTAGAGGATAACGCAAGTTAGGTCTGGGATAGGTCTAGGATTTGCCCTCATCAGGCTCTTACTTTCGCATATTTCTCATACTTCATGGCTAGATCCTGGGCTATTTCTGGATTGGATCACGTAGTAAAGTGGTACCACACTGAAACATTCAATGGAACCTGGTCTGGATAAATAGTTTAGAGGATAACGCATGTTAGGTCAAGGTTAGGTCTAAGATTTGCCCTCATCAGGCTCACAGTTTCGCGTTTTTCACATACTTGTTGAACAGATCCTGGGCTATTTCTGGATTGGATCACGTAGTAAAGTGGTACCACACTGAAACATTCAATGAAACCTGGTCTGGATAAATAGTTTAGAGGATAACGCATGTTAGGTCAAGGTTAGGTCTAAGATTTGCCCTCATCAGGCTCACAGTTTCGCGTTTTTCACATACTTGTTGAACGGATCCTGGGTTTTTCCTGGTTTGGATCACGTAGCAATGTGGGACCACACTGAAACAGTCAATTAAACCTGGTTTCGATCAATATTTTAAAGAATAATTCATGTTAGGTCTAGGTTAGGTCTGGGATTTTCACTCATCAGACTCATACTTTCGCATTCTTCACATACTTGTTGAACGGATCCTGGGTTTTTTCCGGTTTGGATCACGTAGTAAAGTGGTACCACACTAAAACAATCAATTAAACCTGGTTTCGATCAATATTTTAGAGGATAACGCATGTTAGGTCTGGGATAGGTCTGGGATTAGCCCTCATCAGGGTCATACTGTCGCACACTTGACATACTCGTTTATCAGATCCTGGGCTATTTCTGGATTGGATCACGTAGTAATGTGGTACCACACTGAAACATTCAATTAAACCTGGTCTTGATAAATATTTTAGAGGATAACGCATGTTAGGATTGGGTTAGGTCTAGGATTTGCCCTCATCAGGCTCATACTTTCGCATATTACTCATACTTCATGGCTAGATCCTGGGTTTTTTCTGGTTTGGATCAGGTAGTAATGTGGGACCACACTGAAACAGTCAATTAAACCTGGTTTCGATCAATATTTTAGAGAATAATTCATGTTAGGTCTAGGTTAGGTCTGGGATTTACTCTCATCAGGCTCATTCTTTCGCATATTACTCATACTTGATGGCTAGATCCTGGGCTTTTTCTGGATTGGATCACGTAGTAATGTGGTACCACTCTGAAACAGTCGATTAAACCTCGTTTCGATCAATATTTTTGAGGATAACGCATGTTAGGTCTAGGTTAGGCCTGGGATTTTCACTCATCAGACTCATACCTTCGCACCCTTCACATACTCGTTGAACAGATCCTGGGTTATTTTCTGGTTTGGATCACATAGTAATGTGGTACCACACTGAAACAGTCGATTAAACCACGTTTCGATCAATATTTTTGAGGATAACGCATGTTAGGTCTAGGTTAGGCCTGGGATTTTCACTCATCAGACTCACACTTTCGCATTCTTCACATACTTGTTGAACGAATCCTGGGTTTTTTCTGGTTTGGATCACGTAGAAATGTGGGACCACACTGAAACAGTCAATTAAACCAGGTTTCGATCAATATTTTAGAGAATAATTCATGTTAGGTCTAGGTTAGGTCTGGGATTTGCTCTTATCAGGCACATTCTTTCGCATATTTCTCATACTTGATAGCTAGATCCTGGGCTTTTTCTGGATTGCATAACGTAGAAATGAAGTACAACACTGAAACAGTCGATTAAACCTGGTTTCGCTCAATATTTTAGATGATAACGCATGTTAGGTCTGGGATAGGTCTGGGATTTGCCCTCATCAGGCTCATACTTTCGCGTTTTTCACATACTTGTTGAACGGATCCTGGGTTTTTTCTGGTTTGGATCACGTAGTAATGTGGTACCACACTGAAACATTCAATTAAACCTGGTCTTGATAAATATTTTAGAGGATAACGCATGTTAGGTCTGGGTTAGGTCTAGGATTTGCCCTCATCAGGCTCATACTTTCGCATATTTCTCATACTTCATGGCTAGATCCTGGGCTATTTCTGGATTGGATCACGTAGTAAAGTGGTACCACACTGAAACATTCAATGAAACCTGGTCTGGAGAAATATTTTAGAGAATAACTCATCTTTGGTCTGGGTTTGGTCTAAGATTTGCCCTCATCAGGCTCACAGTTTCGCGTTTTTCACATACTTGTTGAACGGATCCTGGGTTTTTTCTGGTTTGGATCACGTAGTAATGAAGCACAACACTGAAACAGTCAATTAAACCTGGTTTCCATCAATATTTTAGAGGATAACGCATGTTAGGTCTGGGATAGGTCTGGGATTTGCCCTCATCAGGCTCATACTTTCGCACACTTCACATACTCGTTGAACAGATCCTGCGTTATTTTCTGGTTTGGATCACGTAGTAATGTGGGCCCACACTGAAACAATCAATTAAACCTGGTCTTGATAAATATTTTAGGGGATAACGCATAGTTAGGTTTGGGTTAGGTCTAGGATTTGCCCTCAGCAGGCTCATACTTTCGCGTTTTTCACATACTTGTTGAACAGATCCTGGGTTTTTTCTGGATTGGATCCCGTAGTAGTGTGGTACCACACTGAAACAGTCCATCAAACCTGGTTTCGCTCAATATTTTAGAGGATAACGCATGTTAGGCCAAGGTTAGGTCTAAGATTTGCCCTCATCAGTCTCACAGTTTCGAGTTTTTCACATACCTGTTAAACAGATCCAGGGTTTTTTCTGGTTTGGATCACGAAGTAGTGTGGTACCACACTGAAACAGTCCATTAAACCTGGTTTCGCTCAATATTTTAGAGGATAACGCATGTTAGGTCTAGGTTAGGTCTGGGATTTGCTCTCATTAGGCTCATTCTTTCGCATATTTCTCATACTTGATGGCTAGATCATGGGCTTTCTCTGGATTGCATCACGTAGTAATGTAGTACCACACTGAAACAGTCAATGAAACCTGGTTTCCATCAATATTTTAGAGGATAACGCATGTTAGGTCTAGGTCAGGCCTGGTTTTTTCACTCATCAGACTCATACTTTCACAATCTTCACATACTTGTTGAACGGATCCTGGGTTTTTTCTGGTTTGGATCACGTAGTAATGTGGGCCCATACTGAAACAATCAATTAAACCTGGTCTTGATAAATATTTTAGGGGATAACGCATAGTTAGGTTTGGGTTAGGTCTAGGATTTGCCCTCAGCAGGCTCATACTTTCGCGTTTTTCACATACTTGTTGAACAGATCCTGGGTTTTTTCTGGATTGGATCCCGTAGTAGTGTGGTACCACGCTGAAACAGTCAATTAAACCTGGTTCCGATCAATATTTTAGAGGATAACGCAAGTTAGGTCTGGCATAGGTCTGGGATTCGCCCTCATCAGGCTCATACTTTCGCGTTTTTCACATACTTGTTGAACAGATCCTGGGTGTTTCTGGTTTGTATCACGTAGTAGTGTGGTACCACACTCAAACAGTCCATTAAACCGGGTTTGGATCAATTGTTTAGAGGATAACGCATGTTAGGTCTAGGTTAGCCCAGGGATTTTCACTCATCAGACTCATACTTTCGCATTCTTCTGATACTTGTTGAACTGATCCTGGGTTTTTTCTGGTTTGGGTCACGTAGTCATGTGGTACCACACTGAAACAGTCGATTAAACCTGGTTTCGATCAATATCTTAGAGGATAACGCAAGTTAAGTCTGGGATTGGTCTGGGATTTGACCTCATCAGACTCATACTTTCGCACACTTCACATACTCGTTGAACAGATCCTGGGTTATTTTCTGGTTTGGATCACATAGTAATGTGGTACCACACTGAAACAGTCGGTTAAACCAGGTTTCGATCAATATTTTTGAGGAGAACGCATGTTAGGTCTAGGTTCGGCCTGGGATTTGCCCTCATCAGGCTCATACTTTCGCATATTTCTCATACTTCATGGCTAGATCCTGGGCTGTTTCTGGATTGTATCACGTAGTAATGTGGTACCACGCTGAAACAGTCAATTAAACCTGGTTTGGATCAATATATTAGAGGATAACGCATGTTAGGTCTAGGTTAGCCCTGGGATTTTCACTCATCAGACTCATGCTTTCGCATTCTTGTCATACTTGTTGAACTGATCCTGGGTTTTTTCTGGTTTGGATCACATAGTAATGAGGTACCACACTGAAACAGTCGATTAAACCTGGTTTCGATCAATATTTTAGAGGATAACGCAAGTTAACTCTGGGATTGTTCTGGGATTTGACCTCATCAGACTCATACTTTCGCACACTTCACATACTCGTTGAACAGATCCTGGGTTACTTTCTGGTTTGAATCACATAGTAATGTGGTACCACACTGAAACAGTCGATTAAACCAGGTTTCGATCAATATTTTTGAGGATAACGCATGTTAGGTCTAGGTTAGACCTGGGATTTTCACTCATCAGACTCATACTTTCGCATTCTTCACATACTTGTAGAACGGATCCTGGGTTTTTTCTGGTTTGGATCACGTAGTAATGTGGGACCACACTGAAACAGTCGATTAAACCTGGTTTCGATCAATATTTTAGAGGATAACGCAAGTTAACTCTGGGATTGGTCTGGGATTTGACCTCATCAGACTCATACTTTCGCACACTTCACATACTCGTTGACGAGATCCTGGGTTTTTTTCTAGTTTGGATCACGCAGTAATGTGGTACCACACTGAAACAGTCGATTAAACCTGGTTTCGATCAATATTTTTGAGGATAACGCATGTTAGGTCTGGGATAGGTCTGCGATTAGCCCTCATCAGACTCATACTTTCGCTTTCTTCACATACTTGTTGAACGGATCCTGGGCTTTTTCTGGATTGCATCACGTAGTAATGTAGTACCACACTGAAACAGTCAATGAAAACCGGTTTCCATCAATATTTTAGAGGACAACGCAAGTTAGGTCTAGGTAAGGCCTGAGATTTTCACTGATCAGACTCATACATTCGCATTCTTCACATACTTGTTGAACGGATCCTGTGTTTTTTCTGGATTGGATCACGTAGTAAAGTGGTACCACACTGAAACATTCAATGAAACCTGTTCTGGATAAATATTTTAGAGGATAAAGCATCTTAGGTCTGGGTTAGGTCTAAGATTTGCCCTCATCAGGCTCACAGTTTCGCGTTTTTCACATACTTGTTAAACAGATCCTGGGTTTTTTCTGGTTTGGATCACGTAGTAATGTGGTACCACACTAAAACAGTAAATTAAACCTGGTTTCGATCAATATTTTAGAGGATCACGCAAGCTAGGTCTGGGATAGGTCTGGGTTTAGCCCTCATCAGACTCATACTTTCGCACACTTCTCATACTCGTTGACAAGATCCTGGGTTTTTTTCTGGCTTGGATCACGTAGTAATGTGGTTCCACACTGAAACAGTCGATTAAACTTGGCTTCGATCAATATTTTAGAGGACAACGCAAGTTAGGTCTGGGATATGTCTGGGATTTGCCCTCATCAGGCTCATACTTTCGCGTTTTTCACATACTTGTTGAACGGATCCTGGGTTTTTTCTGGTTTGGGTCACGTAGTAATGTGGGACCACACTGAAACAGTCAATTAAACCTGGTTTCGACCAATATTTTAGAGAATAATTCATGGTAGCTCTAGGTTAGGTCTGGGATTTGCTCTCATCAGGCTCATACTTTCGTACACTTCACATACTTGTTGAACGGATCCTGCGTTATTTTCTGGTTTGGATCACATAGTAATGTGGTACCACACTGAAACATTCAATTAAACCTGGTCTTGATAAATATTTTAGAGAATAACGCATGTTAGGTCTGGGTTAGGTCTAGGATTTGCCCTCATCAGGCTCATACTTTCGCATATTTCTCACACTTCATGGCTAGATCCTGGGCTATTTCTGGATTGGATCACGTAGTAAAGTGGTACCACACTGAAACATTCAATGAGACCTGGTCTGGATAAAA
The DNA here is from genome assembly GCF_051014445.1 of Colletes latitarsis. Lineage (NCBI taxonomy): Eukaryota > Metazoa > Arthropoda > Insecta > Hymenoptera > Colletidae > Colletes > Colletes latitarsis. The sequence continues at coordinate 2,221,874 of NC_135142.1, forward strand.
ATTTTAGAGGATAACGCATGTTAGGTCAAGGTTAGGTCTAAGATTTGCCCTCATCAGGCTCACAGTTTCGCGTTTTTCACATACTTGTCGAACAGATCCTGGGTTTTTTCTGGTTTGGATCACGTAGTAATGTGGGTCCACACTGAAACAATCAATTAAACCTGGTCTTGATAAATATTTTAGAGGATAACGCATGTTAGGTCTGGGATAGGTCTGGGATTTGCCCTCATCAGACTCATACTTTCGCACACTTCACATACTCGCTGAACAGATCCTGCGTTATTTTCTGGTTTGGATCACATAGTAATGTGGTACCACACTGAAACATTCAATTAAACCTGGTCTTGATAAATATTTTAGAGAATAACGCATGTTAGGTCTGGGTTAGGTCTAGGATTTGCCCTTATCAGGCTCATACTTTCGCATATTTCTCATACTTCATGGCTAGATCCTGGGCTATTTCTGGATTGGATCACGTAGTAAAGTGGTACCACACTGAAACATTCAATGCAACCTGGTCTGGATAAAAATTTTAGAGGATAACGCATGTTAGGTCTGGGATAGGTCTGGGATTAGCCCTCATCAGACTCATACTTTCGCACACTTCACATACTCGTTGACGAGATCCTGGGTTTTTTTCTAGTTTGGATCACGCAGTAATGTGGTACCACACTGAAACAGTCGACTAAACCTGGTTTCGATCAATATTTTTGAGGATAACGCATGTTATGTCTGGGATAGGTCTGGGATTAGCCCTCATCAGACTCATACTTTCGCTTTCTTCATACTTGTTGAACGGATCCTGGGCTTTTTCTGGATTGCATCACGTAGTAATGTAGTACCACACTGAAACAGTCAATGAAACCTGGTTTCCATCAATATTTTAGAGGACAACGCAAGTTAGGTCTAGGTAAGGCCTGAGATTTTCACTGATCAGACTCATACATTCGCATTCTTCACATACTTGTTGAACGGATCCTGGGTTTTTTCTGGTTTGGATCACGTAGTAATGTGGTACCACACTGAAACATTCAATTAAACCTTGTCTTGATAAATATTTTAGAGGATAACGCATGTTAGGTCTGGGTTACGTCTAGGATTTGCCCACATCAGGCTCATACTTTCGCATATTTCTCATACTTCATGGCTAGATCCTGGGCTGTTTCTGCATTGTATCACGTAGTAATGTGGTACCACGCTGAAACAGTCAATTAAACCTGGTTTCGATCAATATTTTAGAGGATAACGCAAGTTAGGTCTGGGATAGGTCTAGGATTTGCCCTCATCAGGCTCTTACTATCGCATATTACTCATACTTCATGGCTAGATCCTGGGCTATTTCTGGTTTGGATCACGTTGTAGTGTGGTACCACACTGAAACAGTCCATTAAACCTGGTTTCGCTCAATATTTTACAGGATAACGCATGTTAGGTCTAGGTCAGTCCTGGGATTTTCACTCATCAGGCTCACATTTTCGCGTTTTTCACATACTTGTTGAACAGATCCTGGGTTTTTTCTGGTTTGGATCCCGTAGTAGTGCGGTACCACAATAAAACAGTCAATTAAACCTGGTTTCGATCAATATTTTAGAGGATATCGCAAGTTAGGTCTGGGATAGGTCTGGGATTTGCCCTCATCAGGCTCATACTTTCGCGTTTTTCACATACTTGTTGAACGGATCCTGGGTTTTTTCTGGTTTGGATCACGTAGTAATGTGGTACCACACTGAAACATTCAATGAAACCTGGCCTTGATAAATATTTTAGAGGATAACGCATGTTAGGTCTGGGTTAGGTCTAGGATTTGCCCTCATCAGGCTCATACTTTCGCATATTTCTCATACTTCATGGCTAGATCCTGGGCTATTTCTGGATTGGATCACGTAGTAAAGTGGTACCACACTGAAACATTCAATGAAACCTGGTCTGGATAAATATTTTAGAGGACAACGCATCTTAGGTCTGGGTCAGGTCTAAGATTTGCCCTCATCAGGCTCACAGTTTCGCGTTTTTCACATACTTGTTGGACAGATCCAGGGTTTTTTCTGGTTTGGATCACGTAGTAATGTGGGCCCGCACTGAAACAATCAATTAAACCTGGTCTTGATAAATATTTTAGAGGATAACGCATGTTAGGTCTGGGATAGGTCTGGGATTTGCCCTCATCAGACTCATACTTTCGCATTCTTCATATACTTGTTGAACTGATCCTGGGTTTTTTCTGGTTTGGATCACGTAGTAATGTGGTTCCACACTGAAACAGTCGGTTAAACCTGGTTTCGATCAATATTTTAGTGGATAACGCAAGTTAGGTCTGGAATAGGTCTGGGATTTGCCCTCATCAGACTCATACCTACGCACACTTCACATACTCGTTGAACAAATCCTGGGTTATTTTCTTGTTTGGATCACATAGTAATGTGGTACCAAACTGAAACAGTCCATTAAACCTGGTTTGGATCAATATTTTAGAGGATAACGCATGTTAGGTCTAGGTTAGCCCTGGGATTTTCACCCATCAGACTCATACTTTCGCATTCTTCATATACTTGTTGAACTGATCCTGGGTTTTTTCTGGTTTGGATCACGTAGTAATGTGGTTCCACACTGAAACAGTCGGTTAAACCTGGTTTCGATCAATATTTTTGAGGATAACGCATGTTAGGTCTAGGTTAGGCCTGGGATTTTCACTCACCAGACTCATACTTTCGCATTCCTCACAAACTTGTTGAACGGATCCCGGGTTTTTTCTGGTTTGTATCACGTAGTAATGTGGTACCACACTGAAACAGTCCATTAAACCTGGTTTGGATCAATATTTTAGAGGATAACGCATGTTAGGTCTAGGTTAGCCCTGGGATTTTCACCCATCAGACTCATACTTTCGCATTCTTCTTATACTTGTTATTTTCTGGTTTGGATCACATGGTAATGTGGTACCACACTGAAACAGTCGATTAAACCAGGTTTCGATCAATATTTTTGAGGATAACGCATGTTAGGTCTAGGTTAGGCCTGGGATATTCACTCATCAGACTCATACATTCGCATTCTTCACATACTTTTTGAACGGATCCTGGGTTTTTTCTGGTTTGGATCACGTAGTAATGTGGTACCACACTGAAACAGTCGATTAAACCTGGTTTCGACCAATATCTTAGAGAATAATTCATGTTAGGTCTAGGTTAGGTCTGGGATTTTCTCTCCTCAGACTCATTCTTTCGCATATTTCTCATACTTGAGGGCTAGATCCTGGGCTTTTTCTGGATTTGATCACGTAGTAATGAAGTACAACACTGAAACAGTCAATTAAACCTGGTTTCCATCAATATTTTAGAGGACAGCGCATGTTAGGTCTAGGTTAGGCCTGGGATTTGCCCTGATCAGGGTCATACTTTCGCAGTTTTGACATACATGTTGACCTGATCGAGGGTTTTTTCTGCTTTGGATCACGTAGTAAAGTGGTACCACACTGAAACAGTCGATTAAACCAGGTTTCGATCAATATTTTTCAGGATAACGCATGTTAGGTCTAGGTTAGGCCTGGGATTTTCACCCATCAGACTCATACTTTCGCATTCTTCACATACTTGTTGAACGGATCCTGGGTTATTTTCTGGTTTGGATCACATAGTAATGTGGCACCACACTGAAACTGTCGATTAAACCAGGTTTCGATCAATATTTTAGAGGATAACGCATGTTAGGTCTAGGTTAGGCCTGGGATATTCACTCATCAGACTCATACATTCGCATTCTTCACATACTTTTTGAACGGATCCTGGGTTTTTTCTGGTTTGGATCACGTAGTAATGTGGTACCACACTGAAACAGTCCATTAAACCTGGTTTGGATCAATATTTTAGAGGATAACGCATGTTAGGTCTAGGTTAGGTCTGGGATTTTCGCTCATGAGACTCATACTTTCGCATTCTTCACATACTTGTTGAACGGATCCTGGGTTTTTTCTGGTTTGGATCACGTTGTAATGTGGGACCACACTGAAACAATCAATTAAACCTGGTCTTGATAAATATTTTAGAGGATAACGCATGTTAGGCTTGGGTTAGGTCTAGGATTTGCCCTCAGCAGGCTCATACTTTCGCATATCTCTCATACTTCATGGCTAGATCCTGGGCTGTTTCCGGATTGTATCACGTAGTAATGTGGTACCACGCTGAAACAGTCAATTAAACCTGGTTTCGATCAATATTTTAGAGAATAATTCATGTTAGGTCTAGGTTAGGTCTGGGATTTGCTCTCATCAGGCTCATTCTTTCGCATATTTCTCATACATGTTGAACAGATCCTGGGTTTTTTCTGGTTTGAATCACGTAGTAATGTGGGACCACACTGAAACAATCCATTAAACCTGGTTTCCATCAATATTTTAGAGGACAACGCAAGTTAGGTCTGAGATAGGTCTGGGATATGCCCTCATCAGGCTCATACTTTCGCGTTTTTCACATACTTGTTGAACAGATCCTGGGTTTTTTCTGCATTGTATCACGTAGTAATGTGGTACCACGCTGAAACAGTCAATTAAACCTGGTTTCGATCAATATTTTAGAGGATAACGCAAGTTAGGTCTGGGATAGGTCTGGGATTTGCCCTCATCAGACTCATACCTACGCACACTTCACATACTCGTTGAACAGATCCTGGGTTATTTTCTGGTTTGGATCACATAGTAATGTGGTACCAAACTGAAACAGTCGATTAAACCAGGTTTCGATCAATATTTTTGAGGATAGCGCATGTTAGGTCTAGGTTAGGCCTGGGATTTTCACTCATCTGACTCATACATTCGCATTCCTCACTTACTTGTTAAACGGATCCTGGGTTTTTTCTGGTTTGTATCACGTAGTAATGTGGTACCACACTGAAACAGTCCATTAAACCTGGTTTGGATCAATATTTTAGAGGATAACGCATGTTAGGTCTAGGTTAGCCCTGGGATTTTCACTCATCAGACTCATACTTTCGCATTCTTCTTATACTTGTTGAACTGATCCTGGGTTTTTTCTGGTTTGGATCACGTAGTAATGTGGTACCACACTGAAACAGTCGATTAAACCTGGTTTCGATCAATATTTTAGAGGATAACGCAAGTTAAGTCTGGGATTGGTCTGGGATTTGACCTCATCAGACTCATACTTTCGCACACTTCACATACTCGTTGAACAGATCCTGGGTTATTTTCTGGTTTGGATCACATAGTAATGTGGTACCACACTGAAACAGTCGATTAAACCAGGTTTCGATCAATATTTTTCAGGATAACGCATGTTCGGTCTAGGTTAGGCCTGGGATTTTCACTCATCAGGCTCATACATTCGCATTCCTCACATACTTGTTAAACGGATCCTGGGTTTTTACTGGTTTGGATCACGTAGTAATGTGGTACCACACTGAAACAGTCGATTAAACCTGGTTTCGATCAATATTTTAGAGAATAATTCATGTTAGGTCTAGGTTAGGTCTGGGATTTGCTCTCATCAGGCTCATTCTTTCGCATATTTCTCATACTTGATGGCTAGATCCTGGGCTGTTTCTGGATTGTATGACGTAGTAATGTGGTACCACGCTGAAACAGCGAATTAAACCTGGTTTCGATCAATATTTTTGAGGATAACGCATGTTAGGTCTAGGTTAGGCCTGGGATTTTCACTCATCAGACTCATACCTTCGCATTCTTCACATACTTGTTGAAGGGATCCTGGGTTTTTTCTGGTTTGGATCACGTTGTAATGTGGGGCCACACTAAAACAATCAATTAAACCTGGTCTTGATAAATATTTTAGAGGATAACGCATGTTAGGCTTGGGTTAGGTCTAGGATTTGCCCTCAGCAGGCTCATACTTTCGCATATCTCTCATACTTCATGGCTAGATCCTGGGCTGTTTCTGGATTGTATCACGTAGTAATGTGGTGCCACGCTGAAACAGTCAATTAAACCTGGTTTCGATCAATATTTTAGAGAATAATTCATGTTAGGTCTAGGTTAGGTCTGGGATTTGCTCTCATCAGGCTCATTCTTTCGCATATTTCTCATACATGTTGAACAGATCCTGGGTTTTTTCTGGTTTGAATCACGTAGTAATGTGGGACCACACTGAAACAATCCATTAAACCTGGTTTCCATCAATATTTTAGAGGACAACGCAAGTTAGGTCTGGGATAGGTCTGGGATATGCCCTCATCAGGCTCATACTTTCGCGTTTTTCACATACTTGTTGAACAGATCCTGGGTTTTTTCTGCATTGTATCACGTAGTAATGTGGTACCACGCTGAAACAGTCAATTAAACCTGGTTTCGATCAATATTTTGGAGGATAACGCAAGTTATGTCTGGGATAGGTCTAGGATTTGCCCTCATCAGGCTCTTACTATCGCATATTTCTCATACTTCATGGCTAGATCCTGGGCTATGTCTGGATTGGATCACGTAGTAAAGTGGTACCACACTGAAACATTCAATGAAACCTGGTCTGGATAAATATTTTAGAGGATAACGCATCTTAGGTCTGGGTTAGGTCTAAGATTTGCCCTCATCAGGCTCACAGTTTCGCGTTTTTCACATACTTGTTGAACAGATCCTGGGTTTTTTCTGCATTGTATCACGTAGTAATGTGGTACCACACTAGAACAGTCAATTAAACCTGGTTTCGATCAATATTTTGGAGGATAACGCAAGTTAGGTCTGGGATAGGTCTGGGATTTGCTCTCATCAGGGTCATTCTTTCGCATATTTCTCATACTTGATGGCTAGATCCTGAGCTTTTTCTGGATTGCATCACGTAGTAATGTGGTACCACACTGAAACAGTCCATTAAACCTGGTTTCGCTCAATATTTTAGAGGATAACGCATGTTAGGTCTAGGTCAGGCCTGGTTTTTTCACTCATCAGACTCATACTTTCGCATTCTTCACATACTTGTTGAACGGATCCTGGGTTTTTTCTGGTTTGGATCAGGTAGTTATGTGGGTCCACACTGAAACAATCAATTAAACCTGGTCTTGATAAATATTTTAGAGGATAACGCATGTTAGGTCTGGGATAGGTCTGGGATTTGCCCTCATCAGACTCATACTTTCGCACACTTCACATACTCGTTGAACAGATCCTGGGTTATTTTCTGGTTTGGATCACATAGTAACGTGGTACCACACTGAAACATTCGATTAAACCAGGTTTCGATCAATATTTTTGAGGATAACGCATGTTAGGTCTAGGTTAGGCCTGGTATTTTCACTCATCAGACTCATACATTCGCATTCCTCACATACTTGTTGAACTGATCCTGGGTTTCTTCTGGTTTGGATCACGTAGTAATGTGGTACCATACTGAAACAGTCGATTAAACCTGGTTACGATCAATATTTTAGAGGATAACGCAAGTTAAGTCTGGGATTGGTCTGGGATTTGACCTCATCAGACTCATACTTTCGCACACTTCACATACTCGTTGAACAGATCCTGGGTTATTTTCTGGTTGGGATCACATAGTAATGTGGTACCACACTGAAACAGTCGATTAAACCAGGTTTCGATCAATATTTTTGAGGATAACGCATGTTAGGTCTAGGTTAGGCCTGGGATTTTCACTCATCAGACTCATACTTTCGCATTCTTCACATACTTGTTGAACGGATCCTGGGTTTTTTCTGGTTTGGATCACGTAGTAATGTGGGTCCACACTGAAACAATCAATTAAACCTGGTCTTGATAAATATTTTAGAGGATAACGCATGTTAGGTCTGGGATAGGTCTGGGATTTGCCCTCATCAGACTCATAGCTACGCACACTTCACATACTCGTTGAACAGATCCTGGGTTATTTTCTGGTTTGGATCACATAGTAATGTGGTACCAAACTGAAACAGTCGATTAAACCAGGTTTCGATCAATATTTTTGAGGATAGCGCATGTTAGGTCTAGGTTAGGCCTGGGATTTTCACTCATCAGACTCATACATTCGCATTCCTCACTTACTTGTTGAACGGATCCTGGGTTTTTTCTGGTTTGTATCACGTAGTAATGTGGTACCACAATGAAACAGTCCATTAAACCTGGTTTGGATCAATATTTTAGAGGATAACGCATGTTAGGTCTAGGTTAGCCCTGGGATTTTCACTCATCAGACTCATACTTTCGCATTCTTCTTATACTTGTTGAACTGATCCTGGGTTTTTTCTGGTTTGGATCACGTAGTAATGTGGTACCACACTGAAACAGTCGATTAAACCTGGTTTCGATCAATATTTTAGAGGATAACGCAAGTTAAGTCTGGGATTGGTCTGGGATTTGACCTCATCAGACTCATACTTTCGCACACTTCACATACTCGTTGAACAGATCCTGGGTTATTTTCCGGTTTGGATCACGTAGTATTGTGGGTCCACACTGAAACAGTCAATTAAACCTGGTCTTGATAAATATTTTAGAGGATAACGCATGTTAGGTCTGGGTCAGGTCTAGAATTTGCCCTCATCATGCTCATACTTTCGCATCTTTCTCATACATCATGGCTAGATCCTGGGCTATTTCTGGATTGTATCACGTAGTAATGTGGTACCACGCTGAAACAGTCGATTAAACCTGGTTCCGATCAATATTTTAGAGGATAACGCAAGTTAAGTCTGGGATTGGTCTGGGATTTGACCTCATCAGACTCATACTTTCGCACCCTTCACATACTTGTTGAACAGATCCTGGGTTTTTTCTGGTTTGGATCCCGTAGTAGTGTGGTACCACACTGAAACAGTCCATTAAACCTGGTTTCGCTCAATATTTTAGAGGATAACGCATGTTAGGTCTAGGTCAGGCCTGGGATTTTCACTCATCAGACTCATACTTTCGCATTCTTCACATACTTGTTGAACGGATCCTGGGTTTTTTCTGGTTTGGATCACGTAGTATTGTGGGTCCACACTGAAACAATCAATTAAACCTGGTCTTGATAAATATTTTAGAGGATAACGCCTGTTAGGTTTGGGTTAGGTCTAGGATTTGCCCTCAGCAGGCTCATACTTTCGCATATCTCTCATACTTCATGGCTAGATCCTGGGCTGTTTCTGGATTGTATCACGTAGTAATGTGGTACCACGCTGACACAGTCAATTAAACCTGGTTTCGATCAATATTTTAGAGGATAACGCAAGTTAGATCTGGGATAGGTCTGGGATTCGCCCTCATCAGGCTCATACTTTCGCGTTTTTCACATACTTGTTGAACAGATGTTGGGTTTTTTCTGGTTTGGATCACGTAGTAGTGTGGTACCACACTGAAACAGTCCATTAAACCTGGTTTGGATCAACATTTTAGAGGATAACGCATGTTAGGTCTAGGTTAGGTCTGGGATTTTCACTCATCAGACTCATACATTCGCATTCCTCACATACTTGTTGAACGGATCCTGGGTTTTTTCTGGTTTGTATCACGTAGTAATGTGGTACCACACTGAAACAGTCCATTAAACCTGGTTTGGATCAATATTTTAGAGGATAACGCATGTTAGGTCTAGGTTAGCCCTGGGATTTTCACTCATCAGACTCATACTTTCGCATTCTTCTTATACTTGTTGAACTGATCCTGGGTTTTTTCTGGTTTGGATCACGTAGTAATGTGGTACCATACTGAAACAGTCGATTAAACCTGGTTTCGATCAATATTTTAGAGGATAACGCAAGTTAAGTCTGGGATTGGTCTGGGGTTTGACCTCATCAGACTCATACTTTCGCACACTTCACCTACTCGTTGAACAGATCCTGGGTTATTTTCTGGTTGCGATCACATAGTAATGTGGTACCACACTGAAACAGTCGATTAAACCAGGTTTCGATCAATATTTTTGAGGATAACGCATGTTAGGTCTAGGTTAGGCCTGGGATTTTCACTCATCAGACTCATACTTTCGCATTCTTCACATACTTGTTGAACGGATCCTGGGTTTTTTCTGGTTTGTATCACGTAGTAATGTGGTACCACACTGAAACAGTCCATTAAACCTGGTTTGGATCAATATTTTAGAGGATAACGCATGTTAGGTCTAGGTTAGCCCTGGGATTTTCACTCATCAGACTCATACTTTCGCATTCTTCTTATACTTGTTGAACTGATCCTGGGTTTTTTCTGGTTTGGATCACGTAGTAATGTGGTACCACACTGAAACAGTCGATTAAACCTGGTTTCGATCAATATTTTAGAGGATAACGCAAGTTAAGTCTGGGATTGGTCTGGGATTTGACCTCATCAGACTCATACTTTCGCACACTTCACATACTCGTTGAATAGATCCTGGGTTATTTTCCGGTTTGGATCACGTAGTATTGTGGGTCCACACTGAAACAGTCAATTAAACCTGGTCTTGATAAATATTTTAGAGGATAACGCATGTTAGGTCTGGGTCAGGTCTAGAATTTGCCCTCATCATGCTCATACTTTCGCATCTTTCTCATACATCATGGCTAGATCCTGGGCTATTTCTGGATTGTATCACGTAGTAATGTGGTACCACGCTGAAACAGTCGATTAAACCTGGTTCCGATCAATATTTTAGAGGATAACGCAAGTTAAGTCTGGGATTGGTCTGGGATTTGACCTCATCAGACTCATACTTTCGCACCCTTCACATACTTGTTGAACAGATCCTGGGTTATTTTCTGGTTGGGATCACATAGTAATGTGGTACCACACTGAAACAGTCGATTAAACCAGGTTTCGATCAATATTTTAGAGGATAACGCAAGTTAGGTCTAGGTTAGGCCTGGGATTTGCCCTCATCAGGGTCATACTTTCGCAGTTTTAACATACATGTTGACCTGATCGAGGGTTTTTTCTGCTTTGGATCACGTAGTAATGTGGTACCACACTGAAACATTCAATTAAACCAGGTCTTGATAAATATTTTAGAGGATAACGCATGTTAGGTTTGGGTTAGGTCTAGGATTTGCCCTCATCAGGCTCACAGTTTCGCGTTTTTCACATACTTGTCGAACAGATCCTGGGTTTTGTGTGGTTTGGATCACGTAGTAATGTGGTACCACACTGAAACAGGCGATTAAACCTGGTTTCGATCAATATTTTAGAGGATAACGCAAGTTAAGTCTGGGATTGGTCTGGGATTTGACCTCATCAGACTCATACTTTCGCACACTTCACATACTCGTTGAACAGATCCTGGGTTATTTTCCGGTTTGGATCACATAGTAATGTGGTACCACACTGAAACAGTCGATTAAACCAGGTTTCGATCAATATTTTTCAGGATAACGCATGTTAGGTCTATGTTAGGCCTGGTATTTTCACCCATCAGACTCATACTTTCGCATTCTTCACATACTTGTAGAACGGATACTGGGTATTTTCTGGTTTGGATCACGTAGTAATGTGGGGCCACACTGAAACAGTCAATTAAACCTGGTCTTGATAAATATTTTAGAGGATAACGCATGTTAGGTCTGGGTCAGGTCTAGAATTTGCCCTCATCATGCTCATACTTTCGCATCTTTCTCATACATCATGGCTAGATCCTGGGCTATTTCTGGATTGTATCACGTAGTAATGTGGTACCACGCTGAAACAGTCGATTAAACCTGGTTCCGATCAATATTTTAGAGGATAACGCAAGTTAAGTCTGGGATTGGTCTGGGATTTGACCTCATCAGACTCATACTTTCGCACCCTTCACATACTTGTTGAACAGATCCTGGGTTTTTTCTGGTTTGGATCCCGTAGTAGTGTGGTACCACACTGAAACAGTCCATTAAACCTGGTTTCGCTCAATATTTTAGAGGATAACGCATGTTAGGTCTAGGTCAGGCCTGGGATTTTCACTCATCAGACTCATACTTTCGCATTCTTCACATACTTGTTGAACGGATCCTGGGTTTTTTCTGGTTTGGATCACGTAGTATTGTGGGTCCACACTGAAACAATCAATTAAACCTGGTCTTGATAAATATTTTAGAGGATAACGCCTGTTAGGTTTGGGTTAGGTCTAGGATTTGCCCTCAGCAGGCTCATACTTTCGCATGTCTCTCATACTTCATGGCTAGATCCTGGGCTGTTTCTGGATTGTATCACGTAGTAATGTGGTACCACGCTGACACAGTCAATTAAACCTGGTTTCGATCAATATTTTAGAGGATAACGCACGTTAGATCTGGGATAGGTCTGGGATTCGCCCTCATCAGGCTCATACTTTCGCGTTTTTCACATACTTGTTGAACAGATGCTGGGTTTTTTCTGGTTTGTATCACGCAGTAGTGTGGTACCACACTGAAACAGTCCATTAAACCTGGTTTGGATGAATATTTTAGAGGATAACGCATGTAAGGTCTAGGTTAGCCCTGGGATTTTCACTCATCAGACTCATACTTTCGCATTCCTCTCATACTTGTTGAACTGATCCTGGGTTTTTTCTGGTTTGGATCACGTAGTAATGTGGTACCACACTGAAACAGACGATTAAACCTGGTTTCGATCAATATCTTAAAGGATAACGAAAGTTAAGTCTGGGATTGGTCTGGGATTTGACATCATCAGGCTCATACTTTCGCGTTTTTCACATACTTGTTGCACAGATCCTGGGTTTTTTCTGGTTTGGATCCCGTAGTAGTGTGGTACCACACTGAAACAGTCAATTAAACCTGGTTTCCATCAATATTTTAGAGGATAACGCATGTTAGGTCTAGGTTAGGTCTGGGATTTGCTCTCATTAGGCTCATTCTTTCGCATATTTCTCATACTTGATGGCTAGATCATGGGCTTTTTCTGCATTGCATCACGTAGTTATGTAGTACCACACTGAAACAGTCAATGAAACCTGGTTTCCATCAATATTTTAGAGGACAACGCAAGTTAGGTCTAGGTAAGGCCTGAGATTTTCACTGTTCAGACTCATAATTTCGCCTTCTTCACATACTTGTTGAACGGATCCTGGGTTTTTTCTGGTTTGGAACACGTAATAATGTGGTACCACACTGAAACATTCAATTAAACCTGGTCTTGATTAATATTTTAGAGGATAACGCCTGTTAGGTTTGGGTTAGGTCTAGGATTTGCCCTCATCAGGCTCATACTTTCGCATATTTCTCATACTTCATGGCTAGATCCGGGGCTATTTCTGGATTGGATCACGTAGTAAAGTGGTACCACACTGAAACATTCAATGAAACCTGGTCTGGATAAAAATTTTAGAGAATTACGCATGTTAGGTCAAGGTTAGGTCTAAGATTTGCCCTCATCAGGCTCACAGTTTCGCGTTTTTCACATACTTGTTGAACAGATCCTGGGGTTTTTCTGGTTTGTATCACGCAGTAGTGTGGTACCACACTGAAACAGTCGATTAAACCTGGTTTCGATGAATATTTTAGAGAATAATTCATGTTAGGTCTAGGTTAGGTCTGAGATTTGCTCTCATCAGGCTCATTCTTTCGCATATTTCTCATACTTGATGGCTAGATCCTGGGCTATTTCTGGATTGTATCACGTAGTAATGTGGTACCACGCTGAAACAGTCGATTAAACCTGGTTCCGATCAATATTTTAGAGGATAACGCAAGTTAAGTCTGGGATTGGTCTGGGATTTGACCTCATCAGACTCATACTTTCGCACCCTTCACATACTTGTTGAACAGATCCTGGGTTTTTTCTGGTTTGGATCCCGTAGTAGTGTGGTACCACACTGAAACAGTCCATTAAACCTGGTTTCGCTCAATATTTTAGAGGATAACGCATGTTAGGTCTAGGTCAGGCCTGGGATTTTCACTCATCAGACTCATACTTTCGCATTCTTCACATACTTGTTGAACGGATCCTGGGTTTTTTCTGGTTTGGATCACGTAGTATTGTGGGTCCACACTGAAACAATCAATTAAACCTGGTCTTGATAAATATTTTAGAGGATAACGCCTGTTAGGTTTGGGTTAGGTCTAGGATTTGCCCTCAGCAGGCTCATACTTTCGCATATCTCTCATACTTCATGGCTAGATCCTGGGCTGTTTCTGGATTGTATCACGTAGTAATGTGGTACCACGCTGACACAGTCAATTAAACCTGGTTTCGATCAATATTTTAGAGGATAACGCAAGTTAGATCTGGGATAGGTCTGGGATTCGCCCTCATCAGGCTCATACTTTCGCGTTTTTCACATACTTGTTGAACAGATGTTGGGTTTTTTCTGGTTTGGATCACGTAGTAGTGTGGTACCACACTGAAACAGTCCATTAAACCTGGTTTGGATCAACATTTTAGAGGATAACGCATGTTAGGTCTAGGTTAGGTCTGGGATTTTCACTCATCAGACTCATACATTCGCATTCCTCACATACTTGTTGAACGGATCCTGGGTTTTTTCTGGTTTGTATCACGTAGTAATGTGGTACCACACTGAAACAGTCCATTAAACCTGGTTTGGATCAATATTTTAGAGGATAACGCATGTTAGGTCTAGGTTAGCCCTGGGATTTTCACTCATCAGACTCATACTTTCGCATTCTTCTTATACTTGTTGAACTGATCCTGGGTTTTTTCTGGTTTGGATCACGTAGTAATGTGGTACCATACTGAAACAGTCGATTAAACCTGGTTTCGATCAATATTTTAGAGGATTACGCAAGTTAAGTCTGGGATTGGTCTGGGGTTTGACCTCATCAGACTCATACTTTCGCACACTTCACATACTCGTTGAACAGATCCTGGGTTATTTTCTGGTTGCGATCACATAGTAATGTGGTACCACACTGAAACAGTCGATTAAACCAGGTTTCGATCAATATTTTTGAGGATAACGCATGTTAGGTCTAGGTTAGGCCTGGGATTTTCACTCATCAGACTCATACTTTCGCATTCTTCACATACTTGTTGAACGGATCCTGGGTTTTTTCTGGTTTGTATCACGTAGTAATGTGGTACCACACTGAAACAGTCCATTAAACCTGGTTTGGATCAATATTTTAGAGGATAACGCATGTTAGGTCTAGGTTAGCCCTGGGATTTTCACTCATCAGACTCATACTTTCGCATTCTTCTTATACTTGTTGAACTGATCCTGGGTTTTTTCTGGTTTGGATCACGTAGTAATGTGGTACCACACTGAAACAGTCGATTAAACCTGGTTTCGATCAATATTTTAGAGGATAACGCAAGTTAAGTCTGGGATTGGTCTGGGATTTGACCTCATCAGACTCATACTTTCGCACACTTCACATACTCGTTGAATAGATCCTGGGTTATTTTCCGGTTTGGATCACGTAGTATTGTGGGTCCACACTGAAACAGTCAATTAAACCTGGTCTTGATAAATATTTTAGAGGATAACGCATGTTAGGTCTGGGTCAGGTCTAGAATTTGCCCTCATCATGCTCATACTTTCGCATCTTTCTCATACATCATGGCTAGATCCTGGGCTATTTCTGGATTGTATCACGTAGTAATGTGGTACCACGCTGAAACAGTCGATTAAACCTGGTTCCGATCAATATTTTAGAGGATAACGCAAGTTAAGTCTGGGATTGGTCTGGGATTTGACCTCATCAGACTCATACTTTCGCACCCTTCACATACTTGTTGAACAGATCCTGGGTTATTTTCTGGTTGGGATCACATAGTAATGTGGTACCACACTGAAACAGTCGATTAAACCAGGTTTCGATCAATATTTTGGAGGATAACGCAAGTTAGGTCTAGGTTAGGCCTGGGATTTGCCCTCATCAGGGTCATACTTTCGCAGTTTTAACATACATGTTGACCTGATCGAGGGTTTTTTCTGCTTTGGATCACGTAGTAATGTGGTACCACACTGAAACATTCAATTAAACCAGGTCTTGATAAATATTTTAGAGGATAACACATGTTAGGTTTGGGTTAGGTCTAGGATTTGCCCTCATCAGGCTCACAGTTTCGCGTTTTTCACATACTTGTCGAACAGATCCTGGGTTTTTTGTGGTTTGGATCACGTAGTAATGTGGTACCACACTGAAACAGGCGATTAAACCTGGTTTCGATCAATATTTTAGAGGATAACGCAAGTTAAGTCTGGGATTGGTCTGGGATTTGACCTCATCAGACTCATACTTTCGCACACTTCACATACTCGTTGAACAGATCCTGGGTTATTTTCCGGTTTGGATCACATAGTAATGTGGTACCACACTGAAACAGTCGATTAAACCAGGTTTCGATCAATATTTTTCAGGATAACGCATGTTAGGTCTATGTTAGGCCTGGTATTTTCACCCATCAGACTCATACTTTCGCATTCTTCACATACTTGTAGAACGGATACTGGGTATTTTCTGGTTTGGATCACGTAGTAATGTGGGGCCACACTGAAACAGTCAATTAAACCTGGTCTTGATAAATATTTTAGAGGATAACGCATGTTAGGTCTGGGTCAGGTCTAGAATTTGCCCTCATCATGCTCATACTTTCGCATCTTTCTCATACATCATGGCTAGATCCTGGGCTATTTCTGGATTGTATCACGTAGTAATGTGGTACCACGCTGAAACAGTCGATTAAACCTGGTTCCGATCAATATTTTAGAGGATAACGCAAGTTAAGTCTGGGATTGGTCTGGGATTTGACCTCATCAGACTCATACTTTCGCACCCTTCACATACTTGTTGAACAGATCCTGGGTTTTTTCTGGTTTGGATCCCGTAGTAGTGTGGTACCACACTGAAACAGTCCATTAAACCTGGTTTCGCTCAATATTTTAGAGGATAACGCATGTTAGGTCTAGGTCAGGCCTGGGATTTTCACTCATCAGACTCATACTTTCGCATTCTTCACATACTTGTTGAACGGATCCTGGGTTTTTTCTGGTTTGGATCACGTAGTATTGTGGGTCCACACTGAAACAATCAATTAAACCTGGTCTTGATAAATATTTTAGAGGATAACGCCTGTTAGGTTTGGGTTAGGTCTAGGATTTGCCCTCAGCAGGCTCATACTTTCGCATGTCTCTCATACTTCATGGCTAGATCCTGGGCTGTTTCTGGATTGTATCACGTAGTAATGTGGTACCACGCTGACACAGTCAATTAAACCTGGTTTCGATCAATATTTTAGAGGATAACGCACGTTAGATCTGGGATAGGTCTGGGATTCGCCCTCATCAGGCTCATACTTTCGCGTTTTTCACATACTTGTTGAACAGATGCTGGGTTTTTTCTGGTTTGTATCACGCAGTAGTGTGGTACCACACTGAAACAGTCCATTAAACCTGGTTTGGATGAATATTTTAGAGGATAACGCATGTAAGGTCTAGGTTAGCCCTGGGATTTTCACTCATCAGACTCATACTTTCGCATTCCTCTCATACTTGTTGAACTGATCCTGGGTTTTTTCTGGTTTGGATCACGTAGTAATGTGGGTCCACACTGAAACAATCAATTAAACCTGGTCTTGATAAATATTTTAGAGGATAACGCATATTAGGTCTGGGATAGGTATGGGATTTGCCCTCATCAGACTCACACTTTCGCACACTTCACATACTCGTTGAACAGATCCTGGGTTATTTTCTGGTTTGGATCACATAGTAATGTGGCACCACACTGAAACAGTCAATTAAACCTGGTTTCCATCAATATTTTAGAGGATAACGCATGTTAGGTCTAGGTTAGGTCTGGGATTTGCTCTCATTAGGCTCATTCTTTCGCATATTTCTCATACTTGATGGCTAGATCATGGGCTTTTTCTGCATTGCATCACGTAGTTATGTAGTACCACACTGAAACAGTCAATGAAACCTGGTTTCCA
Organism: Colletes latitarsis; assembly: GCF_051014445.1. Taxonomy (NCBI): domain Eukaryota; kingdom Metazoa; phylum Arthropoda; class Insecta; order Hymenoptera; family Colletidae; genus Colletes; species Colletes latitarsis. The sequence goes on from NC_135142.1 coordinate 2,239,647, forward strand.
TCAATATTTTAGAGGACAACGCAAGTTAGGTCTAGGTAAGGCCTGAGATTTTCACTGTTCAGACTCATAATTTCGCCTTCTTCACATACTTGTTGAACGGATCCTGGGTTTTTTCTGGTTTGGAACACGTAATAATGTGGTACCACACTGAAACATTCAATTAAACCTGGTCTTGATAAATATTTTAGAGAATAACGCATGTTAGGTCAGGGTTAGGTCTAGGATTTGCCCTCATCAGGCTCATACTTTCGCATATTTCTCATACTTCATGGCTAGATCCGGGGCTATTTCTGGATTGGATCACGTAGTAAAGTGGTACCACACTGAAACATTCAATGAAACCTGGTCTGGATAAAAATTTTAGAGAATTACGCATGTTAGGTCAAGGTTAGGTCTAAGATTTGCCCTCATCAGGCTCACAGTTTCGCGTTTTTCACATACTTGTTGAACAGATCCTGGGGTTTTTCTGGTTTGTATCACGCAGTAGTGTGGTACCACACTGAAACAGTCGATTAAACCTGGTTTCGATGAATATTTTAGAGAATAATTCATGTTAGGTCTAGGTTAGGTCTGAGATTTGCTCTCATCAGGCTCATTCTTTCGCATATTTCTCATACTTGATGGCTAGATCCTGGGCATTTTCTGGATTGCATCACGTAGTAATGAAGTACAACACTGAAACAGTCAATTAAACCTGGTTTCCATCAATATCTTAGAGGACAACGCAAGTTAGGTCTGGGATTGGTCTGGGATTTGCCCTCATCAGGCTCATACTTTCGCGTTTTTCACATACTTGTTGAACAGATCCTGGGCTATTTCTGGTTTGTATCAGGTAGTAGTGTGGTACCACACTGAAACAGTCCATTAAACCTGGTTTGGATCAATTGTTTAGAGGATAACGCATGTTAGGTCTAGGTTAGCCCTGGGATTTTCACTCATCAGACTCATACTTTCGCATTCTTCACATACTTGTTGAACGGATCCTGGGTTTTTTCTGGTTTGGATCACGTAGTAATGTGGTGCCACACTGAAGCAGTCGATTCAACCTGGTTTTGACCAATATTTTAGAGGATAACGCATACTTAGGTTTGGGATAGGTCTGGGATTTGACCTCATCAGACTCATACTTTCGCACAATTCACATACTTGTTGAACAGATCCTGGGTTTTTTCTGGTTTGGATCCCGTAGTAGTGTGGTACCACACTGAAACAGTCCATTAAACCTGGTTTCGATCAATATTTTAGAGAATAACGCATGTTAGGTCTAGGTCAGGCCTGGGATTTTCACTCATCAGACTCATACTTTCGCATTCTTCACATACTTGTTGAACGGATCCTGGGTTTTTTCGGGTTTGGATCACGTAGTAATGTGGGTCCACACTGAAACAAGCAATTAAACCTGGTCTTGATAAATATTTTAGAGGATAACGCATGTTACGTCTGGGATAGGTATGGGATTTGCCCTCATCAGACACATACTTTCGCATTCTTCACATACTTGTTGAACGGATCCTGGGTTTTTTCGGGTTTGGATCACGTAGTAATGTGGGTCCACACTGAAACAATCAATTAAACCTGGTCTTGATAAATATTTTAGAGGATAACGCATATTAGGTCTGGGATAGGTATGGGATTTGCCCTCATCAGACTCACACTTTCGCACACTTCACATACTCGTTGAACAGATCCTGGGTTTTTTCTGGTTTGGATCCCGTAGTAGTGTGGTACCACACTGAAACAGTCCATTAATCCTGGTTTCGCTCAATATTTTAGAGAATAACGCATGTTAGGTCTAGGTCAGGCCTGGGATTTTCACTCATCAGACTCATACTTTCGCATTCTTCACATACTTGTTGAACGGATCCTGGGTTTTTTCGGGTTTGGATCACGTAGTAATGTGGGTCCACACTGAAACAATCAATTAAACCCGGTCTTGATAAATATTTTAGAGGATAACGCATGTTAGGTCTGGGATAGGTATGGGATTTGCCCTCATCAGACACTTACTTTCGCATTCTTCACATACTTGTTGAACGGATCCTGGGTTTTTTCGGGTTTGGATCACGTAGTAATGTGGGTCCACACTGAAACAATCAATTAAACCTGGTCTTGATAAATATTTTAGAGGATAACGCATGTTAGGTCTGGGATAGGTATGGGATTTGCCCTCATCAGACTCATACTTTCGCACAATTCACATACTTGTTGAACAGATCCTGGGTTTTTTCTGGTTTGGATCCCGTAGTAGTGTGGTACCACACTGAAACAGTCCATTAATCCTGGTTTCGCTCAATATTTTAGAGAATAACGCATGTTAGGTCTGGGTTAGCCCTGGGATTTTCACTCATCAGACTCATACTCTCGCATTCTTCACATACTTGTTGAACGGATCCTGGGTTTTTTCGGGTTTGGATCACGTAGTAATGTAGGTCCACACTGAAACAATCAATTAAACCTGGTTGCGATCAATATTTTAGAGGATAACGCAAGTTAGGTCTGGCATAGGTCTGGGATTCGCCCTCATCAGGCTCATACTTTCGCGTTTTTCACATACTTGTTGCACAGATCCTGGGTTTTTTCTGGTTTGGATCACGTAGTAATGTGGTACCACACTGAAACAGACGATTAAACCTGGTTTCGATGAATATTTTAGAGAATAATTCATGTTAGGTCTAGGTTAGGTCTGAGATTTGCTCTCATCAGGCTCATTCTTTCGCATATTTCTCATACTTGATGGCTAGATCCTGGGCATTTTCTGGATTGCATCACGTAGTAATGAAGTACAACACTGAAACAGTCAATTAAACCTGGTTTCGATCAATATCTTAAAGGATAACGAAAGTTAAGTCTGGGATTGGTCTGGGATTTGACATCATCAGGCTCATACTTTCGCGTTTTTCACATACTTGTTGCACAGATCCTGGGTTTTTTCTGGTTTGGATCCCGTAGTAGTGTGGTACCACACTGAAACAGTCAATTAAACCTGGTTTCCATCAATATTTTAGAGGATAACGCATAGTTAGGTTTGGGATAGGTCTGGGATTTGACCTCATCAGACTCATACTTTCGCACACTTCACATACTCGTTGAACAGATCCTGGGTTATTTTCTGGTTTGGATCACATAGTAATGTGGTACCACACTGAAACAGTCGATTAAACCTGGTTTCGATCAATATTTTAGAGAATAATTCATGTTAGGTCTAGGTTAGGTCTGGGATTTGCTCTCATCAGGCTCGTTCTTTCGCATATTTCTCATACTTGATGGCTAGATCCTGGGCTTTTTCTGGATTGCATCACGTAGTAATGAAGTACAACACTGAAACAGTCAATTAAACCTGGTTTCCATCAATATCTTAGAGGATAACGCATGTTAGGTCTAGGTTAGGTCTGGGATTTCCACCCTTCAGGCTCATACTTTCGCATTCTTCACATACTTGTTGAACGGATCCTGGGTTATTTTCTGGTTTGGATCACATAGTAATGTGGTACCACACTGAAACAGTCGATTAAACCTGGTTTCGATGAATATTTTAGAGAATAATTCATGTTAGGTCTAGGTTAGGTCTGAGATTTGCTCTCATCAGGCTCATTATTTCGCATATTTCTCATACTTGATGGCTAGACCCTGGGCTGTTCCTGGATTGTATCACGTAGTAATGTGGTACCACGCTGAAACAGTCGATTAAACCTGGTTCCGATCAATATTTTAGAGGATAACGCAAGTTAAGTCTGGGATTGGTCTGGGATTTGACCTCATCAGACTCATACTTTCGCGTTTTTCACATACTTGTTGAACAGATCCTGGGTTTTTTCTGGTTTGGATCCCGTAGTAGTGTGGTACCACACTGAAACAGTCCATTAAACCTGGTTTCGCTCAATATTTTAGAGGATAACGCATGTTAGGTCTAGGTCAGGCCGGGGATTTTCACTCATCAGACTCATACTTTCGCATTCCTCTCATACTTGTTGAACTGATCCAGGGTTTTTTCTGGTTTGGATCACGTAGTAATGTGGTACCACACTGAAACAGACGACTAAACCTGGTTTCGATCAATATCTTAGAGGATAACGAAAGTTAAGTCTGGGATTGGACTGGGATTTGACCTCATCAGGCTCATACGTTCGCGTTTTTCACATACTTGTTGAACAGATCCTGGGTTTTTTCTGGTTTGGATCCCGTAGTAGTGTGGTACCACACTGAAACAGTCCATCAAACCTGGTTTCGCTCAATATTTTAGAGGATAACGCATGTTAGGTCAAGGTTAGGTCTAAGATTTGCCCTTATCAGGCTCACAGTTTCGAGTTTTTCACATACCTGTTAAACAGATCCTGGGTTTTTTCTGGTTTGGATCACGTAGTATTGTGGGTCCACACTGAAACAATCAATTAAACCTGGTCTTGATAAATATTTTAGAGGATAACGCAAGTTAGGTCTGGCATAGGTCTGTGATTCGCCCTCATCAGGCTCATACTTTCGCGTTTTTCACATACTTGTTGAACAGATGCTGGGTTTTTTCTGGTTTGTATCACGCAGTAGTGTGGTACCACACTGAAACAGTCCATTAAACCTGGTTTGGATGAATATTTTAGAGGATAACGCATGTAAGGTCTAGGTTAGCCCTGGGATTTTCACTCATCAGACTCATACTTTCGCATTCCTCTCATACTTGTTGAACTGATCCAGGGTTTTTTCTGGTTTGGATCACGTAGTAATGTGGTACCACACTGAAACAGACGACTAAACCTGGTTTCGATCAATATCTTAGAGGATAACGAAAGTTAAGTCTGGGATTGGACTGGGATTTGACCTCATCAGGCTCATACGTTCGCGTTTTTCACATACTTGTTGAACAGATCCTGGGTTTTTTCTGGTTTGGATCCCGTAGTAGTGTGGTACCACACTGAAACAGTCCATCAAACCTGGTTTCGCTCAATATTTTAGAGGATAACGCATGTTAGGTCAAGGTTAGGTCTAAGATTTGCCCTTATCAGGCTCACAGTTTCGAGTTTTTCACATACCTGTTAAACAGATCCTGGGTTTTTTCTGGTTTGGATCACGAAGTAGTGTGGTACCACACTGAAACAGTTCATTAAACCTCGTTTCGCCCAATATTTTAGAGGATAACGCATGTTAGGTCTAGGTTAGGTCTGGGATTTGCTCTCATTAGGCTCATTCTTTCGCATATTTCTCATACTTGATGGCTAGGTCATGGGCTTTTTCTGCATTGCATCACGTAGTTATGTAGTACCACACTGGAACAGTCACTGAAACCTGGTTTCCATCAATATTTTAGAGGACAACGCAAGTTAGGTCTAGGTAAGGCCTGAGATTTTCACTGATCAGACTCATAATTTCGCCTTCTTCACATACTCGTTGAACAGATCCTGGGTTTTTTCTGGTTTGGAACACGTAGTAATGTGGTACCACACTGAAACATTCAATTAAACCTGGTCTTGATAAATATTTTAGAGAACAACGCATGTTAGGTCAGGGTTAGTTCTAGGATTTGCCCTCATCAGGCTCATACTTTCGCATATTTCTCATACTTCATGGCTAGATCCTGGGCTATTTCTGGATTGGATCACGTAGTAAAGTGGTACCACACTGAAACATTCAATGAAACCTGGTCTGGATAAAAATTTTAGAGAATAACGCATGTTAGGTCAAGGTTAGGTCTAAGATTTGCCCTCATCAGGCTCTCAGTTTCGCGTTTTTCACATACTTGTTGAACAGATCCTGGGTTTTTTCTGGTTTGTATCACGCAGTAGCGTGGTACCACACTGAAACAGTCCATTAAACCTGGTTTGGATGAATATTTTAGAGGATAACGCATGTAAGGTCTAGGTTAGCCCAGGGATTTTCACTCATCAGACTCATACTTTCGCATTCTTCTCATACTTGATGGCTAGATCCTGGGCTTTTTCTGGATTGCATCACGTAGTAATGAAGTATAACACTGAAACAGTCAATTAAACCTGGTTTCCATCAATATCTTAGAGGACAACGCAAGTTAGCTCTGGGATTGGTCTGGGATTTGCCCTCATCAGGCTCATACTTCCGCATTCTTCACATACTTGTTGAACGGATCCTGGGTTTTTTCTGGTTTGGTTCAGGTAGTAATGTGGTACCACACTGAAACATTCAATTAAACCTGGTCTTGATAAATATTTTAGAGGATAACGCAAGTTAGGTCTGGCATAGGTCTGGGATTCGCCCTCATCAGGCTCATACTTTCGCGTTTTTCACATACTTGTTGAACGGATCCTGGGTTTTTTCTGGTTTTGTTCACGTAGTAATGTGGGTCCGCACTGAAACAATCAATTAAACCTGGTCTTGATAAATATTTTAGAGGATAACGCATGTTAGGTCTGGGATAGGTCTGGGATTTGCCCTCATCAGACTCATACTTTCGCACACTTCACATACTCGTTGGACAGATCCTGGGTTATTTTCTGGTTTGGATCACATAGTAAAGTGGTACCACACTGAAACACTCAATGAAACCTGGTCTGGATAAATATTTTAGAGGATAACGCATCTTAGGTCTGGGTTAGGTCTAAGATTTGCCCTCATCAGGCTCACAGTTTCGCGTTTTTCACATACTTGTTGAACAGATCCTGGGTTTTTTCTGGTTTGGATCACGTAGTAATGTGGTACCACACTAAAACAGTCAATTAAACCAGGTTTCGATCAATATTTTGGAGGATAACGCAAGTTAGGTCTGGAATAGGCCTGGGATTTGCTCTCATCAGGCTCATTCTTTCGCATATTTCTCATACTTGATGGCTAGATCCTGAGCTTTTTCTGGATTGCATCACGTAGTAATGTAGTACCACACTGACACAGTCAATGAAACCTGGTTTCCATCAATATTTTAGAGGACAACGCAAGTTAGGTCTAGGTAAGGCCTGAGATTTTCACTGATAAGACTCATAGGTTCGCATTCTTCACATACTTGTTGAACGGATCCTGGGTTTTTTCTGGTTTGGATCACGTAGTTATGTGGGTCCACACTGAAACAATCAATTAAACCTGGTCTTGATAAATATTTTAGAGGATAACGCGTGTTAGGTCTGGGATAGGTCTGGGATTTGCCCTCATCAGACTCATACTTTCGCACACTTCACATACTCGTTGAACAGATCCTGGGTTATTTTCTGGTTTGGATCACATAGTAATGTGGTACCACACTGAAACAGTCGATTAAACCAGGTTTCGATCAATATTTTTGAGGATAACGCATGTTAGGTCTAGGTTAGGCCTGGGATTTTCACTCATCAGACTCATACTTTCGCATTCTTCACATACTTGTTGAACGGATCCTGGGTTTTTTCTGGTTTGGATCACGTAGTAATCTGGGTCCACACTGAAACAATCAATTAAACCTGGTCTTGATAAATATTTTAGAGGATAACGCATGTTAGGTCTGGGATAGGTCTGGGATTTGCCCTCATCAGACTCATACTTTCGCACACTTCACATACTCGTTGAACAGATCCTGGGTTATTTTCTGGTTTGGATCACATAGTAATGTGGTCCACACTGAAACAGTCGATTAAACCAGGTTTCGATCAATATTTTTGAGGACAACGCATGTGAGGTCTAGGTTAGGCCTGGGATTTTCACTCATCAGACTCATACTTTCGCATTCTTCACATACTTGTTGAACTGAAACTGGGTTTTTTTCTGGTTTGGATCACGTAGTAATGTGGTTCCACACTGAAACAGTCGGTTAAACCTGGTTTCGATCAATATTTTAGTGGATAACGCAAGTTAGGTCTGGGATAGGTCTGGGATTTGCCCTCATCAGACTCATACCTACGCACACTTCACATACTCGTTGAACAGATCCTGGGTTATTTTCTGGTTTGGATCACATAGTTATGTGGTACCAAACTGAAACAGTCGATTAAACCAGGTTTCGATCAATATTTTTGAGAATAACGCATGTTAGGTCTAGGTTAGGCCTGGGATTTTCACTCATCAGACTCATACTTTGCATTCCTCACATACTTGTTGAACGGATCCTGTGATTTGTCTGGCTTGTATCACGTAGTAATGTGGTACCACACTGAAACAATCCATTAAACCTGGTTTGGATCAATATTTTAGAGGATAACGCATGTTAGGTCTAGGTTAGCCCTGGGATTTTCAATCATCAGACTCATACTTTCGCATTCTTCTTATACTTGTTGAACTGATCCTGGGTTTTTTCTGGTTTGGATCACGTAGTAATGTGGTACCACACTGAAACAGTCGATTAAACCTGGTATCGATCAATATTTTAGAGGATAACGCAAGTTAAGTAAGGGATTGGTCTGGGATTTGACCTCATCAGACTCATACTTTCGCACACTTTACATACTCGTTGCACAGATCCTGGGTTATTTTCTGGTTTGGATCACATAGTAATGTGGCACCACACTGAAACAGTCAATTAAACCACGTTTCGATCAATATTTTTGAGGATAACGCATGTTAGGTCTAGGTTAGGCCTGGGATTTTCACACATCAGACTCATACTTTCGCATTCTTCACATACTTGTTGAACGGATCCTGGGTTTTTTCTGGTCTGGATCACGTAGTAATGTGGGACCACACTGGATCAGTCAATTAAACCTGGTTTCGACCAATATTTTAGAGAATAATTCATGTTAGGTCTAAGTTAGGTCTGGGATTTTCTCTCATCAGGCTCATTCTTTCGCATATTTCTCATACTTGATGGCTAGATCCTGGGCTTTTTCTGGATTGGAGCACGTAGTAATGAAGTACAACACTGAAACTGTCAATTAAGCCTGGTTTCCATCAATATTTTAGAGGACAGCGCATGTTAGGTCTAGGTTAGGCCTGGGATTTGCCCTGATCAGGGTCATACTTTCGCAGTTTTAACATACATGTTGACCTGATCGAGGGTTTTTTCTGCTTTGGATCACGTAGTAGAGTGGTACCACACTGAAACAGTCCATTAAACCTAGTTTGGATCAATTGTTTAGAGGATAACGCATGTTAGGTCTAGGTTAGCCCTGGGATTTTCACTCATCAGACTCATACTTTCGCATTCTTCTCATACATGTTGAACTGATCTTGGGGTTTTTCTGGTTTGGATCACGTAGTAATGTGGTACCACACTGAAACAGTCGATTAAACCTGGTTTCGATCAATATCTTAGAGGATAACGCAAGTTAAGTCTGGGATTGGTCTGGGATTTGACCTCATCAGAATCATACTTTCGCACACTTCACATACTCGTTGAACAGATCCTGGGTTATTTTCTGGTTTGGATCACATAGTAATGTGGTACCACACTGAAACAGTCAATTAAACCTGGTTTCCATCAATATCTTAGAGGATAACGCATGTTAGGTCTAGGTTAGGTCTGGGATTTTCACCCTTCAGACTCATACTTTCGCATTCTTCACATACTTGTTGAACGGATCCTGGGTTATTTTCTGGTTTGGATCACATAGTAATGTGGTACCACACTGAAACAGTCGATTAAACCTGGTTTCGATGAATATTTTAGAGAATAATTCATGTTAGGTCAAGGTTAGGTCTGAGATTTGCTCTCATCAGGCTCATTATTTCGCATATTTCTCATACTTGATGGCTAGATCCTGGGCTGTTCCTGGATTGTATCACGTAGTAATGTGGTACCACGCTGAAACAGTCCATTAAACCTGGTTCCGATCAATATTTTAGAGGATAACGCAAGTTAAGTCTGGGATTGGTCTGGGATTTGACCTCATCAGACTCATACTTTCGCGTTTTTCACATACTTGTTGAACAGATCCTGGGTTTTTTCTGGTTTGGATCCCGTAGTAGTGTGGTACCACACTGAAACAGTCCATTAAACCTGGTTTCGCTCAATATTTTAGAGGATAGCGCATGTTAGGTCTAGGTCAGGCCTGGGATTTTCACTCATCAGACTCATACTTTCGCATTCTTCACATACTTGTTGAACGGATCCTGGGTTTTTTCTGGTTTGGATCACGTAGTATTGTGGGTCCACACTGAAACAATCAATTAAACCTGGTCTTGATAAATATTTTAGAGGATAACGCAAGTTAGGTCTGGCATAGGTCTGTGATTCGCCCTCATCAGGCTCATACTTTCGCGTTTTTCACATAGTTGTTGAACAGATGCTGGGTTTTTTCTGGTTTGTATCACGCAGTAGTGTGGTACCACACTGAAACAGTCCATTAAACCTGGTTTGGATGAATATTTTAGAGGATAGCGCATGTAAGGTCTAGGTTAGCCCTGGGATTTTCACTCATCAGACTCATACTTTCGCATTCCTCTCATACTTGTTGAACTGATCCAGGGTTTTTTCTGGTTTGGATCCCGTAGTAGTGTGGTACCACACTGAAACAGTCCATTAAACCTCGTTTCGCCCAATATTTTAGAGGATAACGCATGTTAGGTCTAGGTTAGGTCTGGGATTTGCTCTCATTAGGCTCATTCTTTCGCATATTTCTCATACTTGATGGCTAGGTCATGGGCTTTTTCTGCATTGCATCACGTAGTTATGTAGTACCACACTGGAACAGTCAATGAAACCTGGTTTCCATCAATATTTTAGAGGACAACGCAAGTTAGGTCTAGGTAAGGCCTGAGATTTTCACTGATCAGACTCATAATTTCGCCTTCTTCACATACTCGTTGAACGGATCCTGGTTTTTTTCTGGTTTGGAACACGTAGTAATGTGGTTCCACACTGAAACATTCAATTAAACCTGGTCTTGATAAATATTTTAGAGAACAACGCATGTTAGGTCAGGGTTAGTTCTAGGATTTGCCCTCATCAGGCTCATACTTTCGCATATTTCTCATACTTCATGGCTAGATCCTGGGCTATTTCTGGATTGGATCACGTAGTAAAGTGGTACCACACTGAAACATTCAATGAAACCTGGTCTGGATAAAAATTTTAGAGATTAACGCATGTTAGGTCAAGGTTAGGTCTAAGATTTGCCCTCATCAGGCTCTCAGTTTCGCGTTTTTCACATACTTGTTGAACAGATCCTGGGTTTTTTCTGGTTTGTATCACGCAGTAGCGTGGTACCACACTGAAACAGTCCATTAAACCTGGTTTGGATGAATATTTTAGAGGATAACGCATGTAAGGTCTAGGTTAGCCCAGGGATTTTCACTCATCAGACTCATACTTTCGCATTCTTCTCATACTTGATGGCTAGATCCTGGGCTTTTTCTGGATTGCATCACGTAGTAATGAAGTATAACAATGAAACAGTCAATTAAACCTGGTTTCCATCAATATCTTAGAGGACAACGCAAGTTAGCTCTGGGATTGGTCTGGGATTTGCCCTCATCAGGCTCATACTTTCGCATTCTTCACATACTTGTTGAACGGATCCTGGGTTTTTTCTGGTTTGGTTCAGGTAGTAATGTGGTACCACACTGAAACATTCAATTAAACCTGGTCTTGATAAATATTTTAGAGGATAACGCAAGTTAGGTCTGGCATAGGTCTGGGATTCGCCCTCATCAGGCTCATACTTTCGCGTTTTTCACATACTTGTTGAACAGATCCTGGGTTTTTTCTGGTCTGTATCACGTAGTAGTGTGGTACCACACTGGAACAGTCCATTAAACCTGGTTTGGATGAATATTTTAGAGGATAACGCATGTAAGGTCTAGGTTAGCCCAGGGATTTTCACTCATCAGACTCATACTTTCGCATTCTTCTCATACTTGATGGCTAGATCCTGGGCTTTTTCTGGATTGCATCACGTAGTAATGAAGTATAACAATGAAACAGTCAATTAAACCTGGTTTCCATCAATATCTTAGAGGACAACGCAAGTTAGCTCTGGGATTGGTCTGGGATTTGCCCTCATCAGGCTCATACTTTCGCATTCTTCACATACTTGTTGAACGGATCCTGGGTTTTTTCTGGTTTGGTTCAGGTAGTAATGTGGTACCACACTGAAACATTCAATTAAACCTGGTCTTGATAAATATTTTAGAGGATAACGCAAGTTAGGTCTGGCATAGGTCTGGGATTCGCCCTCATCAGGGTCATACTTTCGCGTTTTTCACATACTTGTTGAACAGATCCTGGGTTTTTTCTGGTCTGTATCACGTAGTAGTGTGGTACCACACTGAAACAGTCCATTAAACCTGGTTTGGATCAATTGTTTAGAGGATAACGCATGTTAGGTCTAGGTTAGCCCTGGGATTTTCACTCATCAGACTCATACTTTCGCATTCTTCACATACTTGTTGAACGGATCCTGCGTTTTTTCTGGTTTGGATCACGTAGTAATGTGGTGCCACACTGAAACAGTCGATTCAACCTGGTTTTGATCAATATTTTAGAGGATAACGCATAGTTAGGTTTGGGATAGGTCTGGGATTTGACCTCATCAGACTCATACTTTCGCACACTTCACATACTCGTTGAACAGATCCTGGGTTATTTTCTGGTTTGGATCACATAGTAATGTGGTACCACACTGAAACAGTCGATTAAACCTGGTTTCGATCAATTTTTTTTTTGGAGAATAATTCATGTTAGGTCTAGGTTAGGTCTGGGATTTGCTCTCATCAGGCTCGCTCTTTCGCATATTTCTCATACTTGATGGCTAGATCCTGCGCTTTATCTGGATTGCATCACGTAGTAATGAAGTACAACACTGAAACAGTTTTCACTCATCAGGCTCATACTTTCGCGTTTTTCACATACTTGTTGAACAGATCCTGGGTTTTCTCTGGTTTGGATCACGTAGTAGTGTGGTACCACACTGAAACAGTCCATTAAACCTGGTTTGGATCAATATTTTAGAGGATAACGCATGTTAGGTCTAGGCTAGGTCTGGGATTTTCACCCTTCAGACTCATACTTTCGCATTCTTCACATACTTGTTGAACGGATCCTGGGTTTTTTCTGGTTTGGATCACGTAGTAATGTGGTACCACACTGAAACAGTCGATTAAACGTGGTTTTGATCAATATTTTAGAGGATAACGCATAGTTAGGTTTGGGATAGGTCTGGGATTTGACCTCATCAGGCTCATACTTTCGCACACTTCACATACTCGTTGAACAGATCCTGGGTTATTTTCTGGTTTGGATCACATAGTAATGTGGTACCACACTGAAACAGTCGATTGAACCTGGTTTCGATGAATATTTTAGAGGACAACGCATCTTAGGTCTGGGTTAGGTCTAAGATTTGCCCTCATCAGGCTCACAGTTTCGCGTTTTTCACATACTTGTTGAACAGATCCTGGGTTTTTTCTGGTTTGAATCACGTAGTAATGTGGTACCACACTAAAACAGTCAATTAAACCTGGTTTCGATCAATATTTTAGAGGATCACGCAAGCTAGGTCTGGGATAGGTCTGGGATTAGCCCTCATCAGACTCATACTTTCGCACGCTTCACATACTCGTTGACAAGATCCTGGGTTTTTTTCTGGCTTGGATCACGTAGTAATGTGGTTCCACACTGAAACAGTCGATTAGACTTGGCTTCGATCACTATTTTAGAGGATAACCCAAGTTAGGTCTGAGATAGGTCTGGGATTTGCCCTCATCAGGCTCATACTTTCGCGTTTTTCACATACTTGTTGAACGGATCCTGGGTTTTTTCTGGTTTTGTTCACGTAGTAATGTGGGTCCACACTGAAACAATCAATTAAACCTGGTCTTGATAAATATTTTAGAGGATAACGCATGTTAGGTCTGGGATAGGTCTGGGATTTGCCCTCATCAGACTCATACTTTCGCACACTTCACATACTCGTTGAACAGATCCTGCGTTATTTTCTGGTTTGGATCACATAGTAATGTGGTACCACACTAAAACAGTCAATTAAACCAGGTTTCGATCAATATTTTGGAGGATGACGCAAGTTAGGTCTGGAATAGGCCTGGGATTTGCTCTCATCAGGCTCATTCTTTCGCATATTTCTCATACTTGATGGCTAGATCCTGAGCTTTTTCTGGATTGCATCACGTAGTAATGTAGTACCACACTGAAACAGTCGATTAGACTTGGCTTCGATCAATATTTTAGAGGATAACCCAAGTTAGGTCTGAGATAGGTCTGGGATTTGCCCTCATCAGGCTCATACTTTCGCGTTTTTCACATACTTGTTGAACGGATCCTGGGCTATTTCTGGATTGGATCACGTAGTAAAGTGGTACCACACTGAAACACTCAATGAAACCTGGTCTGGATAAATATTTTAGAGGATAACGCATCTTAGGTCTGGGTTAGGTCTAAGATTTGCCCTCATCAGGCTCACAGTTTCGCGTTTTTCACATACTTGTTGAACAGATCCTGGGTTTTTTCTGGTTTGGATCACGTAGTAATGTGGTACCACACTAAAACAGTCAATTAAACCAGGTTTCGATCAATATTTTGGAGGATAACACAAGTTAGGTCTGGAATAGGCCTGGGATTTGCTCTCATCAGGCTCATTCTTTCGCATATTTCTCATACTTGATGGCTAGATCCTGAGCTTTTTCTGGATTGCATCACGTAGTAATGTAGTACCACACTGAAACAATCCATTAAACCTGGTTTGGATCAATATTTTAGAGGATAACGCATGTTAGGTCTAGGTTAGCCCTGGGATTTTCAATCATCAGACTCATACTTTCGCATTCTTCTTATACTTGTTGAACTGATCCTGGGTTTTTTCTGGTTTGGATCACGTAGTAATGTGGTACCACACTGAAACAGTCGAGTAAACCTGGTATCGATCAATATTTTAGAGGATAACGCAAGTTAAGTAAGGGATTGGTCTGGGATTTGACCTCATCAGACTCATACTTTCGCACACTTCACATACTCGTTGCACAGATCCTGGGTTATTTTCTGGTTTGGATCACATAGTAATGTGGCACCACACTGAAACAGTCGATTAAACCACGTTTCGATCAATATTTTTGAGGATAACGCATGTTAGGTCTAGGTTAGGCCTGGGATTTTCACACATCAGACTCATACTTTCGCATTCTTCACATACTTGTTGAACGGATCCTGGGTTTTTTCTGGTCTGGATCACGTAGTAATGTGGGACCACACTGGATCAGTCAATTAAACCTGGTTTCGACCAATATTTTAGAGAATAATTCATGTTAGGTCTAGGTTAGGTCTGGGATTTTCTCTCATCAGGCTCATTCTTTCGCATATTTCTCATACTTGATGGCTAGATCCTGGGCTTTTTCTGGATTGGAGCACGTAGTAATGAAGTACAACACTGAAACTGTCAATTAAGCCTGGTTTCCATCAATATTTTAGAGGACAGCGCATGTTAGGTCTGGGGTAGGCCTGGGATTTGCCCTGATCAGGGTCATACTTTCGCAGTTTTAACATACATGTTGACCTGATCGAGGGTTTTTTCTGCTTTGGATCACGTAGTAAAGTGGTACCACACTGAAACAGGCGATTAAACCTGGTTTCGATCAATTTTTTTTTTGGAGAATAATTCATGTTAGGTCTAGGTTAGGTCTGGGATTTGCTCTCATCAGGCTCATTCTTTCGCATATTTCTCATACTTGATGGCTAGATCCTGGGCTGTTTCTGGATTGTATGACGTAGTAATGTGGGTCCACACTGAAACAATCAATTAAACCTGGTCTTGATAAATATTTTAGAGGATAACGCATGTTAGGTCTGGGATAGGTCTGGGATTTGCCCTCATCAGACTCATACTTTCGCACACTTCACATACTCGTTGAACAGATCCTGGGTTACTCTCTGGTTTGGATCACATAGTAATATGGTACCACACTGAAACAGTCGATTAAACCAGGTTTCGATCAATATTTTTGAGGATAACGCATGTTAGGTCTAGGTTAGGCCTGGGATTCTCACTCATCAGACTCATACTTTCGCATTCTTCACGTACTTGTAGAACGGATCCTGGGTTCTTTCTGGTTTGGATCACATAGTAATGTGGTACCACACTGAAACAGTCGATTAAACCAGGTTTCGATCAATATTTTAGAGGATAACGCATGTAAGGTCTAGGTTAGCCCTGGGATTTCCACTCATCAGACTCATACTTTCGCATTCTTCTCATACTTGTTGAACTGATCCTGGGTTTTTTCTGGTTTGGATCACGTAGTAATGTGGTACCACACTGAAACAGACGATTAAACCTGGTTTCGATCAATATCTTAGAGGATAACGCAAGTTAAGTCTGGGGTTGGTCTGGGATTTGACCTCATCAGACTCATACTTTCGCACACTTCACATACTCGTTGAACAGATCCTGGGTTATTTTCTGGTTTGGATCACATAGTAATGTGGTACCACACTGAAACAGTCGATTAAACCAGGTTTCGATCAATATTTTAGAGGATAACGCATGTTAGGTCTAGGTTAGGCCTGGGATTTTCACTCATCAGACTCATACTTTCGCATTCTTCTCATACTTGTTGAACTGATCCTGGGTTTTTTCTGGTTTGGATCACGTAGTAATGTGGTACCACACTGAAACAGACGATTAAACCTGGTTTCGATCAATATCTTAGAGGATAACGCAAGTTAAGTCTGGGGTTGGTCTGGGATTTGACCTCATCAGACTCATACTTTCGCACACTTCACATACTCGTTGAACAGATCCTGGGTTATTTTCTGGTTTGGATCACATAGTAATGTGGTACCACACTGAAACAGTCGATTAAACCAGGTTTCGATCAATATTTTAGAGGATAACGCATGTTAGGTCTAGGTTAGGCCTGGGATTTTCACTCATCAGACTCATACTTTTTTTTTTTTTTTTTTTTTTTTTTTTTTTATCGTGGGGAAAATCTTCGAAAGACTCCCTCCCACCTCCTTGGGGAGAGGTGGGAGGGGTGTGTGGGATTCCCCGCGCCCGTACAACGACAGGCGCGGGACCTACCCACTAAAAACCCCACGGTGACCCTTCGGCACGCTTTGGGAGGATACCGGGAATCGCTCGAAGCATTCTTCCGGTATCCTCCCCGTGCCCGCGCTTTCGCGCCCATCCCCCGGGAGGACAATCGGTCCCCCCAGTAGACACACTGCCTCATAGCGGCGGGACGGGGCCACTCCATCCCGCCGCTATCCGTCCCGGGGCCGCGTTTAGTGGCGGCTGCGAACCCCAACTCGCAACCGCCCGCGACCCCGTTTCCACCCCTCGGCGGCCGGGCGTTCATGGCCGCACCAGACCGCCGAGGGTGCCTCCCCTTGCGTCGGACCGGTAGGGGGAGGCACTCCTACCCCCAACCGGTCCGACCCGGCGCCGCCTGGCGGGAGGAAGGTCCCCTCAGGACCACCCTCCCAGCCTAGGTCATCCGCCACGCCGAGGCGGCCGCCCGCGACGCCTCGCGACCGGGCGACGACCTCGGGCCACCGCACGAGCGCGCGCTTCAGCACGCCGCTGAAGCTCGCGCTCCCTCCCCGCGGCCTCCTTCTGCAACATTACGTTCTCGCAGAAGGAGGCCACGGCCCTCCACTTCTCCTCGCTGCCGAGCATGGCGCGCACCACGCCCGGCAGCGAGACATCCCGCCCGACGACGCCGACCAGGACACGGCGCTCCCCCTCCCACGCGGGGCATACCTCCAGGGTATGATCCGCCGTGTCCTGCTCAGCGTCGCAGTGGCAGCAACGCGCCGTCGGCTCCTTCCCTATCCGGCACAGGTATCTTCCGAAGCTGCCATGCCCGGAAAATACCTGTGCCAGCCGGTAGGTGAGGCTGCCATGGCCTCTGTCCAGCCACTCCTTCAGGAGTGGCCGAACAGCCCCGACAGTCCGGTGCCCCGCGGTTGGCAGAGCCAGCCTCTCCTGCCACGCGAGCAACACGGACTGCCGGGCCTGGCGCTTCAAATCGCCCCAAGCAGGTTCCTGCCCGCCCGGGACCGCCCCCACCCCCGCGCGACGGTCGACGCGGTGCCGGTACATCACCGCGTGCGACCGCGCGAGCAGGTCCATGGGCGGCATCCCCGCTAGAACCGTCGCCGCCTCATGTGACATGGTCCGATACCCGCGGACGACCCTGAGCGCCATGCGCCTCTGCACCCGACGCAGCATAGTCATGCTGCGCCGGGAGGCAGCCAGGTCGTCCGCCCAGACGGGGGCCCCGTATAGGGCCACCGACTGGACCATTGCCACATAGAGGCGACGAACTCGGCCCGCCGGGCCCCCCAGGTTGGGCAGGATCCGGCCCAGAGCCGCAACTATCCTTTCCAACCGGGGGACCAGGCAGCGGAAATGCTGCTCGAAACGCCAGTGGCTATCGAGGATCAGCCCTAGATACCTGATCTGGGGCTTCACCTCGATGTCAGCCCCACCCACCCGGATCAGAGGGGGTGGCGGATCCTGCCGAGGTGAATGAAACGCAATCACCTCGGTCTTATGGACCGCCACCGTCATCCCCATCCCCCTGATCCGGTCGACGACGCGTTGCGACCCCTCCTCCGCGCGACGCATGGCCATCCCCCAGTGCGCCCCGACGGCCAGCACCAGTGTGTCATCCGCATAACACACCGTGCTGACGCCGTCGGGGAGGCCGGCCCGCAACACCGAGTCGTACGCGATGTTCCACAGGAGTGGCCCGAGGACCGACCCCTGCGGAACACCGCAGTACACCTCCCTCCGCATATCACCATCCCGGCCCGGATACTCGATCCACCTGCCGCGGAGATAATCCCCGACGACCGCCCTGAGACAAGGGGGGACTCGATGATATTCGAGTCCCCTCCTTATCTCTTCCCAGGGGAGGGTGTTAAAGGCATTGGCAATATCCAAGGATATTGCCAATGCCACCCCTCCCCGGGAGACGGCCGCCTCCGAGAGGGCCCTCACACGACCTATCGCGTCGATAGTCGATCGGCCCCCCCGGAAACCGAACTGGCAGTCGGCCAGACCGGGATCACCCCGCGACAGGTGCTCGACGAGGCGGGCAGCAATCACACGCTCGAAGAGCTTGCCCACCTCGTCGAGGAGACAAATGGGCCGGTATGCGGAGGGAGACTCCGCGGGCCGACCCTCCTTCCGGAGGAGGACCATCCTCGCCACCTTCCAACTGGGGGGGAATCGCCCGTCCCTCAGGCAGCGGTCGAACAACCGCCTGAGGTCGGCCCCAAGGACGCCCTGGGTCAAGACCCAAACCCGGCCGGGCACACCATCCGGACCCGGGGCCGTGTTACGAACCCCGAGCCGTCTGATGGCCGCTGCCAGCTCCTCCTGCGTGACCCCCAGCTCGACCGTCCACTCCACTGGGACAGCCGCCGCCGCCGGAGGACGCGGTCCCCTCTCCCCAATTGGGAAGAGTGTATTGACCACGTCCTCCAGCAGCCGGGGGTCAAGACCCTCGGTGACGGGGGGCGCCCACGGGCGGAGCTTATTCAGCACCACCTTATATGGGCGCCCCCATGGATCGTCATCAAGGGTCTGGAGGAGCTCCTTCCATGCCTGGGTCTTGGCCCGTTTGATGGCGACCTGCAGAGCAACCCGCGCCACGCGGTATGCTCCATACAGGTCATCAGCTGCCCTCGCTCGCGCCACGCCGTCGCCTGTACGTTGACGACGGCCCGCGCGGGTGTACTGGCGTCGGGCGCGGACAGTCGCGACTCGCAACTCCGCGATCGCGTCCGACCACCAGTACACCGCCCGGCGAGGAGAAGCCCGCCCGACCCGAGGCATCCCCACGTCGCAAATGCCCGTGACCAATGCTCCGAGCCGGGCGACCTCCTCCTCTATGCTCGGCAACTCGGCCGCTCCCTGCGGCCAAGTTGCAGCGAGGGCAGCTGCCATCAGGGCGTCCTTGTCCAGGCGCCGAAGCGCCCAGCGGCGTGGTGGGGTGCCACGCAGGCGGCCGTGTCGCGATGCACTCGCGGCGGCAGAGACCTCCATCCGGATGTACCGGTGATCGGAGAGTGTCTCTGCCCCCGCGACCACGTGCCAACCCGACACCATGCGCACGGCGTTGGGGGTCGCGAATCCAACATCCACGATGGACCCCCCATATCGCCGCACGCATGTGTGCTCCGACCCCCGGTTCAATACCCGGAGGTCGAGCCCCGCCGCCCAATCGCCCAGGATCCCGCCGCGAACGGAGGTCCTGGGGGATCCCCAAGCCACCGACTTGGCATTAAAATCCCCCAGGACCAGCACCGGCCGGGCCACGTAGCGCTGCACGCATGCCGCGACCTCGGCCAAGTACAGCTCGAACGCAGCGTGACCGCTACGGGGCGAAATGTAGCACCCCACCACAGCGACTCCCCCCCAGTCCACGGCGACGAATCCCCGACCGCGCTCCAACAAGGAGAACGGTGGGGACCCGTCGCCCCCTCCCCATACCGTCGCCACCAAGCCGTCCGCGTCGCCCACCCAATGAGGGTGATCAGGGACGCGGTACGGCTCGGCGGCGACCGCCAGGCCAACCCCCCACTCCGCGAGGACTTGGGACATCAAGTCCTGTGCCGCGCGGCAGTGGTTGAGGTTGGCCTGGAGGAGGAGGCGGGGCGGCATTAATTAATGGCCGCGCCAGCCTCCTCCCGGCCGTCCGTCCCCGTAGCACCGTCCACCTCCATGGAGGACGATGCCACCGCACTCGGCACCGGAGCCGGTGCAGCCCGCCTCTTCCTCTCCTTCCGGGAGGGGGGGGAGCACTTCTTGCTCCCCACCCTGTGATCGGCTGGCCTCCCCATGTCCGCACACAGCGGGCAGTGGGGGGCCGCCGAGCACTGGCTCGCACGGTGCTCTTTGGCACCGCAGCGGTAACACTGACCGCTGCGGTCCACCGGCGAGGTGCACCACTGCCTCACGTGCCCCAATTCGAGGCAGCGGTGACACTGGAGCGGGCGCGGCGCGAGGATTTCCACTCGCGCCGAAACCCACCCCACCAACACCCTCCCGGATTCCGCCACCTTACGGGCGGCGGAGAGGGGGCACCGGGCCCACACCGACCCGAGGCCGGAGGGCGACCTGCGGATCTCTCCGATCCGCAGGTCCTCCACAGGACAGTCCCCCGCCCTCGCAAGGGCACGGGACACGTCCTGTGCGCTGACCGAGTCGTCCAGCCCACAAATGCGCATCTCCGTGCGCTTCGTGGGCCGGGCGACCCGGACACCTCGCTCGCCCAGCTGCTCCCGGAGCCTCTGGGCGAGACGATCCGCCTTCGCGCCGCCTTCTGCACCGGGGATCTCCAGCAAGAGACCCCCGGTCACGGCCCTCTTCGCCCTCACGGAGGCGATGCCCAGCTCTTCC
This sequence comes from Colletes latitarsis, assembly GCF_051014445.1. Classification (NCBI taxonomy): domain Eukaryota; kingdom Metazoa; phylum Arthropoda; class Insecta; order Hymenoptera; family Colletidae; genus Colletes; species Colletes latitarsis. Next base: position 2,260,865 of record NC_135142.1, read on the forward strand.
AGGGAGATATTCTCCCTGGCGAGCCGCATCGCCTCCGCGAGGGTCAGGTCGCCCCCCTGCGCAACAGTCAGCGTCACCGCTGCCGTTTTTGGGGGACGACCTGGTCGTGCCTTCCCGACCTTCGCGGCATCAGACTCATACTTTCGCATTCTTCACATACTTGTTGAACGGATCCTGGGTTTTTTCTGGTTTGGATCACGTAGTAATGTGGGACCACACTGGAACAGTCAATGAAACCTGGTTTCCATCAATATTTTAGAGGACAACGCAAGTTAGGTCTGGGATAGGTCTGGGATTTGCCCTCATCAGGCTCATACTTTCGCGTTTTTCACATACTTGTTGAACAGATCCTGGGTTTTTTCTGGTTTGGATCCCGTAGTAGTGTGGTACCACAATAAAACAGTCAATTAAACCTGGTTTCGATCAATATTTTAGAGGATATCGCAAGTTAGGTCTGGGATAGGTCTGGGACTTTCACTCATCAGACTCATACTTTCGCATTCTTCACATACTTGTTGAACGGATCCTGTGTTTTTTCTGGATTGGATCACGTAGTAATGTGGTACCACACTGAAACAGTCCATTAAACCTAGTTTCGATCAATATCTTAGAGGATAACGCAAGTTGAGTCTGGGATTGGTCTGGGATTTGACCTCATCAGACTCATACTTTCGCATTCTTCTCATACATGTTGAACTGATCTTGGGGTTTTTCTGGTTTGGATCACGTAGTAATGTGGTACCACACTGAAACAGTCGATTAAACCTGGTTTCGATCAATATCTTAGAGGATAACGCAAGTTAAGTCTGGGATTGGTCTGGGATTTGACCTCATCAGACTCATACTTTCGCACACTTCACATACTCGTTGAACAGATCCTGGGTTATTTTCTGGTTTGGATCACATAGTAATGTGGTACCACACTGAAACAGGCGATTAAACCTGGTTTCGATCAATTTTTTTTTTGGAGAATAATTCATGTTAGGTCTAGGTTAGGTCTGGGATTTGCTCTCATCAGGCTCATTCTTTCGCATATTTCTCATACTTGATGGCTAGATCCTGGGCTGTTTCTGGATTGTATGACGTAGTAATGTGGGTCCACACTGAAACAATCAATTAAACCTGGTCTTGATAAATATTTTAGAGGATAACGCATGTTAGGTCTGGGATAGGTCTGGGATTTGCCCTCATCAGACTCATACTTTCGCACACTTCACATACTCGTTGAACAGATCCTGGGTTACTCTCTGGTTTGGATCACATAGTAATATGGTACCACACTGAAACAGTCGATTAAACCAGGTTTCGATCAATATTTTTGAGGATAACGCATGTTAGGTCTAGGTTAGGCCTGGGATTCTCACTCATCAGACTCATACTTTCGCATTCTTCACGTACTTGTAGAACGGATCCTGGGTTTTTTCTGGTTTGGATCACATAGTAATGTGGTACCACACTGAAACAGACGATTAAACCTGGTTTCGATCAATATCTTAGAGGATAACGCAAGTTAAGTCTGGGGTTGGTCTGGGATTTGACCTCATCAGACTCATACTTTCGCACACTTCACATACTCGTTGAACAGATCCTGGGTTATTTTCTGGTTTGGATCACATAGTAATGTGGTACCACACTGAAACAGTCGATTAAACCAGGTTTCGATCAATATTTTAGAGGATAACGCATGTTAGGTCTAGGTTAGGCCTGGGATTTTCACTCATCAGACTCATACTTTCGCATTCTTCACATACTTGTTGAACGGATCCTGGGTTTTTTCTGGTTTGGATCACGTAGTAATGTGGGACCACACTGGAACAGTCAATGAAACCTGGTTTCCATCAATATTTTAGAGGACAACGCAAGTTAGGTCTGGGATAGGTCTGGGATTTGCCCTCATCAGGCTCATACTTTCGCGTTTTTCACATACTTGTTGAACAGATCCTGGGTTTTTTCTGGTTTGGATCCCGTAGTAGTGTGGTACCACAATAAAACAGTCAATTAAACCTGGTTTCGATCAATATTTTAGAGGATATCGCAAGTTAGGTCTGGGATAGGTCTGGGACTTTCACTCATCAGACTCATACTTTCGCATTCTTCACATACTTGTTGAACGGATCCTGTGTTTTTTCTGGATTGGATCACGTAGTAATGTGGTACCACACTGAAACACTCAACGAAACCTGGTCTGGATAAATATTTTAGATGATAACGCCAGTTAGGTCTGGGATAGGTCTGGGATTAGCCCTCATCAGACTCATACTTTCGCGTTTTTCACATACTTGTTGAACGGATCCTGGGTTTTTTCTGGTTTTGTTCACGTAGTAATGTGGGTCCACACTGAAACAATCAATTAAACCTGGTCTTGATAAATATTTTAGAGGATAACGCATGCTAGGTCTGGGATAGGTCTGGGATTTGCCCTCATCAGACTCATACTTTCGCACACTTCACATACTTGTTGAACAGATCCTGCGTTATTTTCTGGTTTGGATCACATAGTAATGTGGTACCACACTGAAACATTCAATTAAACCTGGTCTTGATAAATATTTTAGAGGATAACGCATGTTAGGTCTGGGTTACGTCTAGGATTTGCCCTCATCAGGCTCATACTTTCGCATATTTCTCATACTTGATGGCTATATCCTGGGCTATTTCTGCATTGGATCACGTAGTAAAGTGGTACCACACTGAAACACTCAATGAAACCTGGTCTGGATAAATATTTTAGAGGATAACGCATCTTAGGTCTGGGTTAGGTCTAAGATTTGCCCTCATCAGGCTCACAGTTTCGCGTTTTTCACATACTTGTTGAACAGATCCTGGGTTTTTTCTGGTTTGGATCACGTAGTAATGTGGTACCACACTAAAACAGTCAATGAAACCTGGTTTCCATCAATATTTTAGAGGACAACGCAAGTTAGGTCTGGGATAGGTCTGGGATTTGCCCTCATCAGGCTCATACTTTCGCGTTTTTCACATACTTGTTGAACAGATCCTGGGTTTTTTCTGGTTTGGATCCCGTAGTAGTGTGGTACCACAATAAAACAGTCAATTAAACCTGGTTTCGATCAATATTTTAGAGGATATCGCAAGTTAGGTCTGGGATAGGTCTGGGACTTTCACTCATCAGACTCATACTTTCGCATTCTTCACATACTTGTTGAACGGATCCTGTGTTTTTTCTGGATTGGATCACGTAGTAATGTGGTACCACACTGAAACACTCAACGAAACCTGGTCTGGATAAATATTTTAGATGATAACGCCAGTTAGGTCTGGGATAGGTCTGGGATTAGCCCTCATCAGACTCATACTTTCGCACACTTCACATACTCGTTGAACAGATCCTGGGTTATTTTCTGGTTTGGATCACATAGTAATGTGGTACCACACTGAAACAGTCGATTAAACCAGGTTTCGATCAATATTTTTGAGGATAACGCATGTTAGGTCTAGGTTAGGCCTGGGATTTTCACTCATCAGACTCATACTTTCGCATTCTTCACATACTTGTTGAACGGATCCTGGGTTTTTTCTGGTTTGGATCACGTAGTAATCTGGGTCCACACTGAAACAATCAATTAAACCTGGTCTTGATAAATATTTTAGAGGATAACGCATGTTAGGTCTGGGATAGGTCTGGGATTTGCCCTCATCAGACTCATACTTTCGCACACTTCACATACTCGTTGAACAGATCCTGGGTTATTTTCTGGTTTGGATCACATAGTAATGTGGTCCACACTGAAACAGTCGATTAAACCAGGTTTCGATCAATATTTTTGAGGACAACGCATGTTAGGTCTAGGTTAGGCCTGGGATTTTCACTCATCAGACTCATACTTTCGCATTCTTCACATACTTGTTGAACTGAAACTGGGTTTTTTTCTGGTTTGGATCACGTAGTAATGTGGTTCCACACTGAAACAGTCGGTTAAACCTGGTTTCGATCAATATTTTAGTGGATAACGCAAGTTAGGTCTGGGATAGGTCTGGGATTTGCCCTCATCAGACTCATACCTACGCACACTTCACATACTCGGTGAACAGATCCTGGGTTATTTTCTGGTTTGGATCACATAGTAATGTGGTACCAAACTGAAACAGTCGATTAAACCAGGTTTCGATCAATATTTTTGAGGATAACGCATGTTAGGTCTAGGTTAGGCCTGGGATTTTCACTCATCAGACTCATACTTTCGCATTCCTCACATACTTGTTGAACGGATCCTGTGATTTGTCTGGCTTGTATCACGTAGTAATGTGGTACCACACTGAAACAGTCCATTAAACCTGGTTTGGATCAATATTTTAGAGGATAACGCATGTTAGGTCTGGGTTAGCCCTGGGATTTTCAATCATCAGACTCATACTTTCGCATTCTTCTTATACTTGTTGAACTGATCCTGGGTTTTTTCTGGTTTGGATCACGTAGTAATGTGGTACCACACTGAAACAGTCGATTAAACCTGGTATCGATCAATATTTTAGAGGATAACGCAAGTTAAGTAAGGGATTGGTCTGGGATTTGACCTCATCAGACTCATACTTTCGCACACTTCACATACACGTTGCACAGATCCTGGGTTATTTTCTGGTTTGGATCACATAGTAATGTGGCACCACACTGAAACAGTCGATTAAACCACGTTTCGATCAATATTTTTGAGGATAACGCATGTTAGGTCTAGGTTAGGCCTGGGATTTTCACACATCAGACTCATACTTTCGCATTCTTCACATACTTGTTGAACGGATCCTGGGTTTTTTCTGGTCTGGATCACGTAGTAATGTGGGACCACACTGGATCAGTCAATTAAACCTGGTTTCGACCAATATTTTAGAGAATAATTCATGTTAGGTCTAGGTTACGTCTGGGATTTTCTCTCATCAGGCTCATTCTTTCGCATATTTCTCATACTTGATGGCTAGATCCTGGGCTTTTTCTGGATTGGAGCACGTAGTAATGAAGTACAACACTGAAACTGTCAATTAAGCCTGGTTTCCATCAATATTTTAGAGGACAGCGCATGTTAGGTCTAGGTTAGGCCTGGGATTTGCCCTGATCAGGGTCATACTTTCGCAGTTTTAACATACATGTTGACCTGATCGAGGGTTTTCTCTGCTTTGGATCACGTAGTAAAGTGGTACCACACTGAAACAGTCCATTAAACCTAGTTTGGATCAATTGTTTAGAGGATAACGCATGTTAGGTCTAGGTTAGCCCTGGGATTTTCACTCATCAGACTCATACTTTCGCATTCTTCACATACTTGTTGAACGGATCCTGGGTTTTTTCTGGTTTGGTTCAGGTAGTAATGTGGTACCACACTGAAACATTCAATTAAACCTGGTCTTGATAAATATTTTAGAGGATAACGCAAGTTAGGTCTGGCATAGGTCTGGGATTCGCCCTCATCAGGCTCATACTTTCGCGTTTTTCACATACTTGTTGAACAGATCCTGGGTTTTTTCTGGTCTGTATCACGTAGTAGTGTGGTACCACACTGGAACAGTCCATTAAACCTGGTTTGGATGAATATTTTAGAGGATAACGCATGTAAGGTCTAGGTTAGCCCAGGGATTTTCACTCATCAGACTCATACTTTCGCATTCTTCTCATACTTGATGGCTAGATCCTGGGCTTTTTCTGGATTGCATCACGTAGTAATGAAGTATAACAATGAAACAGTCAATTAAACCTGGTTTCCATCAATATCTTAGAGGACAACGCAAGTTAGCTCTGGGATTGGTCTGGGATTTGCCCTCATCAGGCTCATACTTTCGCATTCTTCACATACTTGTTGAACGGATCCTGGGTTTTTTCTGGTTTGGTTCAGGTAGTAATGTGGTACCACACTGAAACATTCAATTAAACCTGGTCTTGATAAATATTTTAGAGGATAACGCAAGTTAGGTCTGGCATAGGTCTGGGATTCGCCCTCATCAGGGTCATACTTTCGCGTTTTTCACATACTTGTTGAACAGATCCTGGGTTTTTTCTGGTCTGTATCACGTAGTAGTGTGGTACCACACTGAAACAGTCCATTAAACCTGGTTTGGATCAATTGTTTAGAGGATAACGCATGTTAGGTCTAGGTTAGCCCTGGGATTTTCACTCATCAGACTCATACTTTCGCATTCTTCACATACTTGTTGAACGGATCCTGCGTTTTTTCTGGTTTGGATCACGTAGTAATGTGGTGCCACACTGAAACAGTCGATTCAACCTGGTTTTGATCAATATTTTAGAGGATAACGCATAGTTAGGTTTGGGATAGGTCTGGGATTTGACCTCATCAGACTCATACTTTCGCACACTTCACATACTCGTTGAACAGATCCTGGGTTATTTTCTGGTTTGGATCACATAGTAATGTGGTACCACACTGAAACAGTCGATTAAACCTGGTTTCGATCAATTTTTTTTTTGGAGAATAATTCATGTTAGGTCTAGGTTAGGTCTGGGATTTGCTCTCATCAGGCTCGCTCTTTCGCATATTTCTCATACTTGATGGCTAGATCCTGCGCTTTATCTGGATTGCATCACGTAGTAATGAAGTACAACACTGAAACAGTTTTCACTCATCAGGCTCATACTTTCGCGTTTTTCACATACTTGTTGAACAGATCCTGGGTTTTCTCTGGTTTGGATCACGTAGTAGTGTGGTACCACACTGAAACAGTCCATTAAACCTGGTTTGGATCAATATTTTAGAGGATAACGCATGTTAGGTCTAGGCTAGGTCTGGGATTTTCACCCTTCAGACTCATACTTTCGCATTCTTCACATACTTGTTGAACGGATCCTGGGTTTTTTCTGGTTTGGATCACGTAGTAATGTGGTACCACACTGAAACAGTCGATTAAACGTGGTTTTGATCAATATTTTAGAGGATAACGCATAGTTAGGTTTGGGATAGGTCTGGGATTTGACCTCATCAGGCTCATACTTTCGCACACTTCACATACTCGTTGAACAGATCCTGGGTTATTTTCTGGTTTGGATCACATAGTAATGTGGTACCACACTGAAACAGTCGATTGAACCTGGTTTCGATGAATATTTTAGAGGACAACGCATCTTAGGTCTGGGTTAGGTCTAAGATTTGCCATCATCAGGCTCACAGTTTCGCGTTTTTCACATACTTGTTGAACAGATCCTGGGTTTTTTCTGGTTTGAATCACGTAGTAATGTGGTACCACACTAAAACAGTCAATTAAACCTGGTTTCGATCAATATTTTAGAGGATCACGCAAGCTAGGTCTGGGATAGGTCTGGGATTAGCCCTCATCAGACTCATACTTTCGCACGCTTCACATACTCGTTGACAAGATCCTGGGTTTTTTTCTGGCTTGGATCACGTAGTAATGTGGTTCCACACTGAAACAGTCGATTAGACTTGGCTTCGATCACTATTTTAGAGGATAACCCAAGTTAGGTCTGAGATAGGTCTGGGATTTGCCCTCATCAGGCTCATACTTTCGCGTTTTTCACATACTTGTTGAACGGATCCTGGGTTTTTTCTGGTTTTGTTCACGTAGTAATGTGGGTCCACACTGAAACAATCAATTAAACCTGGTCTTGATAAATATTTTAGAGGATAACGCATGTTAGGTCTGGGATAGGTCTGGGATTTGCCCTCATCAGACTCATACTTTCGCACACTTCACATACTCGTTGAACAGATCCTGCGTTATTTTCTGGTTTGGATCACATAGTAATGTGGTACCACACTAAAACAGTCAATTAAACCAGGTTTCGATCAATATTTTGGAGGATAACGCAAGTTAGGTCTGGAATAGGCCTGGGATTTGCTCTCATCAGGCTCATTCTTTCGCATATTTCTCATACTTGATGGCTAGATCCTGAGCTTTTTCTGGATTGCATCACGTAGTAATGTAGTACCACACTGAAACAGTCGATTAGACTTGGCTTCGATCAATATTTTAGAGGATAACCCAAGTTAGGTCTGAGATAGGTCTGGGATTTGCCCTCATCAGGCTCATACTTTCGCGTTTTTCACATACTTGTTGAACGGATCCTGGGCTATTTCTGGATTGGATCACGTAGTAAAGTGGTACCACACTGAAACACTCAATGAAACCTGGTCTGGATAAATATTTTAGAGGATAACGCATCTTAGGTCTGGGTTAGGTCTAAGATTTGCCCTCATCAGGCTCACAGTTTCGCGTTTTTCACATACTTGTTGAACAGATCCTGGGTTTTTTCTGGTTTGGATCACGTAGTAATGTGGTACCACACTAAAACAGTCAATTAAACCAGGTTTCGATCAATATTTTGGAGGATAACACAAGTTAGGTCTGGAATAGGCCTGGGATTTGCTCTCATCAGGCTCATTCTTTCGCATATTTCTCATACTTGATGGCTAGATCCTGAGCTTTTTCTGGATTGCATCACGTAGTAATGTAGTACCACACTGAAACAATCCATTAAACCTGGTTTGGATCAATATTTTAGAGGATAACGCATGTTAGGTCTAGGTTAGCCCTGGGATTTTCAATCATCAGACTCATACTTTCGCATTCTTCTTATACTTGTTGAACTGATCCTGGGTTTTTTCTGGTTTGGATCACGTAGTAATGTGGTACCACACTGAAACAGTCGAGTAAACCTGGTATCGATCAATATTTTAGAGGATAACGCAAGTTAAGTAAGGGATTGGTCTGGGATTTGACCTCATCAGACTCATACTTTCGCACACTTCACATACTCGTTGCACAGATCCTGGGTTATTTTCTGGTTTGGATCACATAGTAATGTGGCACCACACTGAAACAGTCGATTAAACCAGGTTTCGATCAATATTTTAGAGGATAACGCATGTAAGGTCTAGGTTAGCCCTGGGATTTCCACTCATCAGACTCATACTTTCGCATTCTTCTCATACTTGTTGAACTGATCCTGGGTTTTTTCTGGTTTGGATCACGTAGTAATGTGGTACCACACTGAAACAGACGATTAAACCTGGTTTCGATCAATATCTTAGAGGATAACGCAAGTTAAGTCTGGGGTTGGTCTGGGATTTGACCTCATCAGACTCATACTTTCGCACACTTCACATACTCGTTGAACAGATCCTGGGTTATTTTCTGGTTTGGATCACATAGTAATGTGGTACCACACTGAAACAGTCGATTAAACCAGGTTTCGATCAATATTTTAGAGGATAACGCATGTTAGGTCTAGGTTAGGCCTGGGATTTTCACTCATCAGACTCATACTTTCGCATTCTTCTCATACTTGTTGAACTGATCCTGGGTTTTTTCTGGTTTGGATCACGTAGTAATGTGGTACCACACTGAAACAGACGATTAAACCTGGTTTCGATCAATATCTTAGAGGATAACGCAAGTTAAGTCTGGGGTTGGTCTGGGATTTGACCTCATCAGACTCATACTTTCGCACACTTCACATACTCGTTGAACAGATCCTGGGTTATTTTCTGGTTTGGATCACATAGTAATGTGGTACCACACTGAAACAGTCGATTAAACCAGGTTTCGATCAATATTTTAGAGGATAACGCATGTTAGGTCTAGGTTAGGCCTGGGATTTTCACTCATCAGACTCATACTTTTTTTTTTTTTTTTTTTTTTTTTTTTTTATCGTGGGGAAAATCTTCGAAAGACTCCCTCCCACCTCCTTGGGGAGAGGTGGGAGGGGTGTGTGGGATTCCCCGCGCCCGTACAACGACAGGCGCGGGACCTACCCACTAAAAACCCCACGGTGACCCTTCGGCACGCTTTGGGAGGATACCGGGAATCGCTCGAAGCATTCTTCCGGTATCCTCCCCGTGCCCGCGCTTTCGCGCCCATCCCCCGGGAGGACAATCGGTCCCCCCCAGTAGACACACTGCCTCATAGCGGCGGGACGGGGCCACTCCATCCCGCCGCTATCCGTCCCGGGGCCGCGTTTAGTGGCGGCTGCGAACCCCAACTCGCAACCGCCCGCGACCCCGTTTCCACCCCTCGGCGGCCGGGCGTTCATGGCCGCACCAGACCGCCGAGGGTGCCTCCCCTTGCGTCGGACCGGTAGGGGGAGGCACTCCTACCCCCAACCGGTCCGACCCGGCGCCGCCTGGCGGGAGGAAGGTCCCCTCAGGACCACCCTCCCAGCCTAGGTCATCCGCCACGCCGAGGCGGCCGCCCGCGACGCCTCGCGACCGGGCGACGACCTCGGGCCACCGCACGAGCGCGCGCTTCAGCACGCCGCTGAAGCTCGCGCTCCCTCCCCGCGGCCTCCTTCTGCAACATTACGTTCTCGCAGAAGGAGGCCACGGCCCTCCACTTCTCCTCGCTGCCGAGCATGGCGCGCACCACGCCCGGCAGCGAGACATCCCGCCCGACGACGCCGACCAGGACACGGCGCTCCCCCTCCCACGCGGGGCATACCTCCAGGGTATGATCCGCCGTGTCCTGCTCAGCGTCGCAGTGGCAGCAACGCGCCGTCGGCTCCTTCCCTATCCGGCACAGGTATCTTCCGAAGCTGCCATGCCCGGAAAATACCTGTGCCAGCCGGTAGGTGAGGCTGCCATGGCCTCTGTCCAGCCACTCCTTCAGGAGTGGCCGAACAGCCCCGACAGTCCGGTGCCCCGCGGTTGGCAGAGCCAGCCTCTCCTGCCACGCGAGCAACACGGACTGCCGGGCCTGGCGCTTCAAATCGCCCCAAGCAGGTTCCTGCCCGCCCGGGACCGCCCCCACCCCCGCGCGACGGTCGACGCGGTGCCGGTACATCACCGCGTGCGACCGCGCGAGCAGGTCCATGGGCGGCATCCCCGCTAGAACCGTCGCCGCCTCATGTGACATGGTCCGATACCCGCGGACGACCCTGAGCGCCATGCGCCTCTGCACCCGACGCAGCATAGTCATGCTGCGCCGGGAGGCAGCCAGGTCGTCCGCCCAGACGGGGGCCCCGTATAGGGCCACCGACTGGACCATTGCCACATAGAGGCGACGAACTCGGCCCGCCGGGCCCCCCAGGTTGGGCAGGATCCGGCCCAGAGCCGCAACTATCCTTTCCAACCGGGGGACCAGGCAGCGGAAATGCTGCTCGAAACGCCAGTGGCTATCGAGGATCAGCCCTAGATACCTGATCTGGGGCTTCACCTCGATGTCAGCCCCACCCACCCGGATCAGAGGGGGTGGCGGATCCTGCCGAGGTGAATGAAACGCAATCACCTCGGTCTTATGGACCGCCACCGTCATCCCCATCCCCCTGATCCGGTCGACGACGCGTTGCGACCCCTCCTCCGCGCGACGCATGGCCATCCCCCAGTGCGCCCCGACGGCCAGCACCAGTGTGTCATCCGCATAACACACCGTGCTGACGCCGTCGGGGAGGCCGGCCCGCAACACCGAGTCGTACGCGATGTTCCACAGGAGTGGCCCGAGGACCGACCCCTGCGGAACACCGCAGTACACCTCCCTCCGCATATCACCATCCCGGCCCGGATACTCGATCCACCTGCCGCGGAGATAATCCCCGACGACCGCCCTGAGACAAGGGGGGACTCGATGATATTCGAGTCCCCTCCTTATCTCTTCCCAGGGGAGGGTGTTAAAGGCATTGGCAATATCCAAGGATATTGCCAATGCCACCCCTCCCCGGGAGACGGCCGCCTCCGAGAGGGCCCTCACACGACCTATCGCGTCGATAGTCGATCGGCCCCCCCGGAAACCGAACTGGCAGTCGGCCAGACCGGGATCACCCCGCGACAGGTGCTCGACGAGGCGGGCAGCAATCACACGCTCGAAGAGCTTGCCCACCTCGTCGAGGAGACAAATGGGCCGGTATGCGGAGGGAGACTCCGCGGGCCGACCCTCCTTCCGGAGGAGGACCATCCTCGCCACCTTCCAACTGGGGGGGAATCGCCCGTCCCTCAGGCAGCGGTCGAACAACCGCCTGAGGTCGGCCCCAAGGACGCCCTGGGTCAAGACCCAAACCCGGCCGGGCACACCATCCGGACCCGGGGCCGTGTTACGAACCCCGAGCCGTCTGATGGCCGCTGCCAGCTCCTCCTGCGTGACCCCCAGCTCGACCGTCCACTCCACTGGGACAGCCGCCGCCGCCGGAGGACGCGGTCCCCTCTCCCCAATTGGGAAGAGTGTATTGACCACGTCCTCCAGCAGCCGGGGGTCAAGACCCTCGGTGACGGGGGGCGCCCACGGGCGGAGCTTATTCAGCACCACCTTATATGGGCGCCCCCATGGATCGTCATCAAGGGTCTGGAGGAGCTCCTTCCATGCCTGGGTCTTGGCCCGTTTGATGGCGACCTGCAGAGCAACCCGCGCCACGCGGTATGCTCCATACAGGTCATCAGCTGCCCTCGCTCGCGCCACGCCGTCGCCTGTACGTTGACGACGGCCCGCGCGGGTGTACTGGCGTCGGGCGCGGACAGTCGCGACTCGCAACTCCGCGATCGCGTCCGACCACCAGTACACCGCCCGGCGAGGAGAAGCCCGCCCGACCCGAGGCATCCCCACGTCGCAAATGCCCGTGACCAATGCTCCGAGCCGGGCGACCTCCTCCTCTATGCTCGGCAACTCGGCCGCTCCCTGCGGCCAAGTTGCAGCGAGGGCAGCTGCCATCAGGGCGTCCTTGTCCAGGCGCCGAAGCGCCCAGCGGCGTGGTGGGGTGCCACGCAGGCGGCCGTGTCGCGATGCACTCGCGGCGGCAGAGACCTCCATCCGGATGTACCGGTGATCGGAGAGTGTCTCTGCCCCCGCGACCACGTGCCAACCCGACACCATGCGCACGGCGTTGGGGGTCGCGAATCCAACATCCACGATGGACCCCCCATATCGCCGCACGCATGTGTGCTCCGACCCCCGGTTCAATACCCGGAGGTCGAGCCCCGCCGCCCAATCGCCCAGGATCCCGCCGCGAACGGAGGTCCTGGGGGATCCCCAAGCCACCGACTTGGCATTAAAATCCCCCAGGACCAGCACCGGCCGGGCCACGTAGCGCTGCACGCATGCCGCGACCTCGGCCAAGTACAGCTCGAACGCAGCGTGACCGCTACGGGGCGAAATGTAGCACCCCACCACAGCGACTCCCCCCCAGTCCACGGCGACGAATCCCCGACCGCGCTCCAACAAGGAGAACGGTGGGGACCCGTCGCCCCCTCCCCATACCGTCGCCACCAAGCCGTCCGCGTCGCCCACCCAATGAGGGTGATCAGGGACGCGGTACGGCTCGGCGGCGACCGCCAGGCCAACCCCCCACTCCGCGAGGACTTGGGACATCAAGTCCTGTGCCGCGCGGCAGTGGTTGAGGTTGGCCTGGAGGAGGAGGCGGGGCGGCATTAATTAATGGCCGCGCCAGCCTCCTCCCGGCCGTCCGTCCCCGTAGCACCGTCCACCTCCATGGAGGACGATGCCACCGCACTCGGCACCGGAGCCGGTGCAGCCCGCCTCTTCCTCTCCTTCCGGGAGGGGGGGGAGCACTTCTTGCTCCCCACCCTGTGATCGGCTGGCCTCCCCATGTCCGCACACAGCGGGCAGTGGGGGGCCGCCGAGCACTGGCTCGCACGGTGCTCTTTGGCACCGCAGCGGTAACACTGACCGCTGCGGTCCACCGGCGAGGTGCACCACTGCCTCACGTGCCCCAATTCGAGGCAGCGGTGACACTGGAGCGGGCGCGGCGCGAGGATTTCCACTCGCGCCGAAACCCACCCCACCAACACCCTCCCGGATTCCGCCACCTTACGGGCGGCGGAGAGGGGGCACCGGGCCCACACCGACCCGAGGCCGGAGGGCGACCTGCGGATCTCTCCGATCCGCAGGTCCTCCACAGGACAGTCCCCCGCCCTCGCAAGGGCACGGGACACGTCCTGTGCGCTGACCGAGTCGTCCAGCCCACAAATGCGCATCTCCGTGCGCTTCGTGGGCCGGGCGACCCGGACACCTCGCTCGCCCAGCTGCTCCCGGAGCCTCTGGGCGAGACGATCCGCCTTCGCGCCGCCTTCTGCACCGGGGATCTCCAGCAAGAGACCCCCGGTCACGGCCCTCTTCGCCCTCACGGAGGCGATGCCCAGCTCTTCCAGGGAGATATTCTCCCTGGCGAGCCGCATCGCCTCCGCGAGGGTCAGGTCGCCCCCCTGCGCAACAGTCAGCGTCACCGCTGCCGTTTTTGGGGGACGACCTGGTCGTGCCTTCCCGACCTTCGCGGCATCAGACTCATACTTTCGCATTCTTCACATACTTGTTGAACGGATCCTGGGTTTTTTCTGGTTTGGATCACGTAGTAATGTGGGACCACACTGGAACAGTCAATGAAACCTGGTTTCCATCAATATTTTAGAGGACAACGCAAGTTAGGTCTGGGATAGGTCTGGGATTTGCCCTCATCAGGCTCATACTTTCGCGTTTTTCACATACTTGTTGAACAGATCCTGGGTTTTTTCTGGTTTGGATCCCGTAGTAGTGTGGTACCACAATAAAACAGTCAATTAAACCTGGTTTCGATCAATATTTTAGAGGATATCGCAAGTTAGGTCTGGGATAGGTCTGGGACTTTCACTCATCAGACTCATACTTTCGCATTCTTCACATACTTGTTGAACGGATCCTGTGTTTTTTCTGGATTGGATCACGTAGTAATGTGGTACCACACTGAAACAGTCCATTAAACCTAGTTTCGATCAATATCTTAGAGGATAACGCAAGTTGAGTCTGGGATTGGTCTGGGATTTGACCTCATCAGACTCATACTTTCGCATTCTTCTCATACATGTTGAACTGATCTTGGGGTTTTTCTGGTTTGGATCACGTAGTAATGTGGTACCACACTGAAACAGTCGATTAAACCTGGTTTCGATCAATATCTTAGAGGATAACGCAAGTTAAGTCTGGGATTGGTCTGGGATTTGACCTCATCAGACTCATACTTTCGCACACTTCACATACTCGTTGAACAGATCCTGGGTTATTTTCTGGTTTGGATCACATAGTAATGTGGTACCACACTGAAACAGGCGATTAAACCTGGTTTCGATCAATTTTTTTTTTGGAGAATAATTCATGTTAGGTCTAGGTTAGGTCTGGGATTTGCTCTCATCAGGCTCATTCTTTCGCATATTTCTCATACTTGATGGCTAGATCCTGGGCTGTTTCTGGATTGTATGACGTAGTAATGTGGGTCCACACTGAAACAATCAATTAAACCTGGTCTTGATAAATATTTTAGAGGATAACGCATGTTAGGTCTGGGATAGGTCTGGGATTTGCCCTCATCAGACTCATACTTTCGCACACTTCACATACTCGTTGAACAGATCCTGGGTTACTCTCTGGTTTGGATCACATAGTAATATGGTACCACACTGAAACAGTCGATTAAACCAGGTTTCGATCAATATTTTTGAGGATAACGCATGTTAGGTCTAGGTTAGGCCTGGGATTCTCACTCATCAGACTCATACTTTCGCATTCTTCACGTACTTGTAGAACGGATCCTGGGTTTTTTCTGGTTTGGATCACATAGTAATGTGGTACCACACTGAAACAGACGATTAAACCTGGTTTCGATCAATATCTTAGAGGATAACGCAAGTTAAGTCTGGGGTTGGTCTGGGATTTGACCTCATCAGACTCATACTTTCGCACACTTCACATACTCGTTGAACAGATCCTGGGTTATTTTCTGGTTTGGATCACATAGTAATGTGGTACCACACTGAAACAGTCGATTAAACCAGGTTTCGATCAATATTTTAGAGGATAACGCATGTTAGGTCTAGGTTAGGCCTGGGATTTTCACTCATCAGACTCATACTTTCGCATTCTTCACATACTTGTTGAACGGATCCTGGGTTTTTTCTGGTTTGGATCACGTAGTAATGTGGGACCACACTGGAACAGTCAATGAAACCTGGTTTCCATCAATATTTTAGAGGACAACGCAAGTTAGGTCTGGGATAGGTCTGGGATTTGCCCTCATCAGGCTCATACTTTCGCGTTTTTCACATACTTGTTGAACAGATCCTGGGTTTTTTCTGGTTTGGATCCCGTAGTAGTGTGGTACCACAATAAAACAGTCAATTAAACCTGGTTTCGATCAATATTTTAGAGGATATCGCAAGTTAGGTCTGGGATAGGTCTGGGACTTTCACTCATCAGACTCATACTTTCGCATTCTTCACATACTTGTTGAACGGATCCTGTGTTTTTTCTGGATTGGATCACGTAGTAATGTGGTACCACACTGAAACACTCAACGAAACCTGGTCTGGATAAATATTTTAGATGATAACGCCAGTTAGGTCTGGGATAGGTCTGGGATTAGCCCTCATCAGACTCATACTTTCGCGTTTTTCACATACTTGTTGAACGGATCCTGGGTTTTTTCTGGTTTTGTTCACGTAGTAATGTGGGTCCACACTGAAACAATCAATTAAACCTGGTCTTGATAAATATTTTAGAGGATAACGCATGCTAGGTCTGGGATAGGTCTGGGATTTGCCCTCATCAGACTCATACTTTCGCACACTTCACATACTTGTTGAACAGATCCTGCGTTATTTTCTGGTTTGGATCACATAGTAATGTGGTACCACACTGAAACATTCAATTAAACCTGGTCTTGATAAATATTTTAGAGGATAACGCATGTTAGGTCTGGGTTACGTCTAGGATTTGCCCTCATCAGGCTCATACTTTCGCATATTTCTCATACTTGATGGCTATATCCTGGGCTATTTCTGCATTGGATCACGTAGTAAAGTGGTACCACACTGAAACACTCAATGAAACCTGGTCTGGATAAATATTTTAGAGGATAACGCATCTTAGGTCTGGGTTAGGTCTAAGATTTGCCCTCATCAGGCTCACAGTTTCGCGTTTTTCACATACTTGTTGAACAGATCCTGGGTTTTTTCTGGTTTGGATCACGTAGTAATGTGGTACCACACTAAAACAGTCAATGAAACCTGGTTTCCATCAATATTTTAGAGGACAACGCAAGTTAGGTCTGGGATAGGTCTGGGATTTGCCCTCATCAGGCTCATACTTTCGCGTTTTTCACATACTTGTTGAACAGATCCTGGGTTTTTTCTGGTTTGGATCCCGTAGTAGTGTGGTACCACAATAAAACAGTCAATTAAACCTGGTTTCGATCAATATTTTAGAGGATATCGCAAGTTAGGTCTGGGATAGGTCTGGGACTTTCACTCATCAGACTCATACTTTCGCATTCTTCACATACTTGTTGAACGGATCCTGTGTTTTTTCTGGATTGGATCACGTAGTAATGTGGTACCACACTGAAACACTCAACGAAACCTGGTCTGGATAAATATTTTAGATGATAACGCCAGTTAGGTCTGGGATAGGTCTGGGATTAGCCCTCATCAGACTCATACTTTCGCACACTTCACATACTCGTTGAACAGATCCTGGGTTATTTTCTGGTTTGGATCACATAGTAATGTGGTACCACACTGAAACAGTCGATTAAACCAGGTTTCGATCAATATTTTTGAGGATAACGCATGTTAGGTCTAGGTTAGGCCTGGGATTTTCACTCATCAGACTCATACTTTCGCATTCTTCACATACTTGTTGAACGGATCCTGGGTTTTTTCTGGTTTGGATCACGTAGTAATCTGGGTCCACACTGAAACAATCAATTAAACCTGGTCTTGATAAATATTTTAGAGGATAACGCATGTTAGGTCTGGGATAGGTCTGGGATTTGCCCTCATCAGACTCATACTTTCGCACACTTCACATACTCGTTGAACAGATCCTGGGTTATTTTCTGGTTTGGATCACATAGTAATGTGGTCCACACTGAAACAGTCGATTAAACCAGGTTTCGATCAATATTTTTGAGGACAACGCATGTTAGGTCTAGGTTAGGCCTGGGATTTTCACTCATCAGACTCATACTTTCGCATTCTTCACATACTTGTTGAACTGAAACTGGGTTTTTTTCTGGTTTGGATCACGTAGTAATGTGGTTCCACACTGAAACAGTCGGTTAAACCTGGTTTCGATCAATATTTTAGTGGATAACGCAAGTTAGGTCTGGGATAGGTCTGGGATTTGCCCTCATCAGACTCATACCTACGCACACTTCACATACTCGGTGAACAGATCCTGGGTTATTTTCTGGTTTGGATCACATAGTAATGTGGTACCAAACTGAAACAGTCGATTAAACCAGGTTTCGATCAATATTTTTGAGGATAACGCATGTTAGGTCTAGGTTAGGCCTGGGATTTTCACTCATCAGACTCATACTTTCGCATTCCTCACATACTTGTTGAACGGATCCTGTGATTTGTCTGGCTTGTATCACGTAGTAATGTGGTACCACACTGAAACAGTCCATTAAACCTGGTTTGGATCAATATTTTAGAGGATAACGCATGTTAGGTCTGGGTTAGCCCTGGGATTTTCAATCATCAGACTCATACTTTCGCATTCTTCTTATACTTGTTGAACTGATCCTGGGTTTTTTCTGGTTTGGATCACGTAGTAATGTGGTACCACACTGAAACAGTCGATTAAACCTGGTATCGATCAATATTTTAGAGGATAACGCAAGTTAAGTAAGGGATTGGTCTGGGATTTGACCTCATCAGACTCATACTTTCGCACACTTCACATACACGTTGCACAGATCCTGGGTTATTTTCTGGTTTGGATCACATAGTAATGTGGCACCACACTGAAACAGTCGATTAAACCACGTTTCGATCAATATTTTTGAGGATAACGCATGATAGGTCTAGGTTAGGCCTGGGATTTTCACACATCAGACTCATACTTTCGCATTCTTCACATACTTGTTGAACGGATCCTGGGTTTTTTCTGGTCTGGATCACGTAGTAATGTGGGACCACACTGGATCAGTCAATTAAACCTGGTTTCGACCAATATTTTAGAGAATAATTCATGTTAGGTCTAGGTTACGTCTGGGATTTTCTCTCATCAGGCTCATTCTTTCGCATATTTCTCATACTTGATGGCTAGATCCTGGGCTTTTTCTGGATTGGAGCACGTAGTAATGAAGTACAACACTGAAACTGTCAATTAAGCCTGGTTTCCATCAATATTTTAGAGGACAGCGCATGTTAGGTCTAGGTTAGGCCTGGGATTTGCCCTGATCAGGGTCATACTTTCGCAGTTTTAACATACATGTTGACCTGATCGAGGGTTTTCTCTGCTTTGGATCACGTAGTAAAGTGGTACCACACTGAAACAGTCCATTAAACCTAGTTTGGATCAATTGTTTAGAGGATAACGCATGTTAGGTCTAGGTTAGCCCTGGGATTTTCACTCATCAGACTCATACTTTCGCATTCTTCTCATACACGTTGAACTGATCTTGGGGTTTTTCTGGTTTGGATCACGTAGTAATGTGGTACCACACTGAAACAGTCGATTAAACCTGGTTTCGATCAATATCTTAGAGGATAACGCAAGTTAAGTCTGGGATTGGTCTGGGATTTGACCTCATCAGACTCATACTTTCGCACACTTCACATACTCGTTGAACAGATCCTGGGTTATTTTCTGGTTTGGATCACATAGTAATGTGGTACCACACTGAAACAGTCGATTAAACCTGGTTTCGATCAATTTTTTTTTTGGAGAATAATTCATGTTAGGTCTAGGTTAGGTCTGGGATTTGCTCTCATCAGGCTCATTCTTTCGCATATTTCTAAAACTTGATGGCTAGATCCTGGGCTTTTTCTGGATTGCGTCATGTAGTAGTGAAGTACAACACTGAAACAGTCAATTAAACCTGGTTTCCATCAATATCTTAGAGGACAACGAAAGTTAGGTCTGGGATAGGTCTGGGATTTGACCTCATCAGACTCATACTTTCGCACACTTCACATACTCGTTGAACAGATCCTGGGTTATTTTCTGGTTTGGATCACATAGTAATGTGGTACCACACTGAAACAGTCGATTAAACCTGGTTTCGATCAATATTTTAGAGAATAATTCATGTTAGGTCTAGGTTAGGTCTGGGATTTGCTCTCATCAGGCTCATTCTTTCGCATATTTCTCATACTTGATGGCTAGATCCTGGGCTGTTTCTGGATTGTATGACGTAGTAATGTGGGTCCACACTGAAACAATCAATTAAACCTGGTCTTGATAAATATTTTAGAGGATAACGCATGTTAGGTCTGGGATAGGTCTGGGATTTGCCCTCATCAGACTCATACTTTCGCACACTTCACATACTCGTTGAACAGATCCTGGGTTACTTTCTGGTTTGGATCACATAGTAATGTGGTACCACACTGAAACAGTCGATTAAACCAGGTTTCGATCAATATTTTTGAGGATAACGCATGTTAGGTCTAGGTTAGGCCTGGGATTCTCACTCATCAGACTCATACTTTCGCATTCTTCACGTACTTGTAGAACGGATCCTGGGTTTTTTCTGGATTGGATCACATAGTAATGTGGTACCACACTGAAACAGTCCATTAAACCTGGTTTGGATGAATATTTTAGAGGATAACGCATGTAAGGTCTAGGTTAGCCCTGGGATTTCCACTCATCAGACTCATACTTTCGCATTCTTCTCATACTTGTTGAACTGGTCCTGGGTTTTTTCTGGTTTGGATCACGTAGTAATGTGGTTCCACACTGAAACAGACGATTAAACCTGGTTTCGATCAATATCTTAGAGGATAACGCAAGTTAAGTCTGGGATTGGTCTGGGATTTGACCTCATCAGACTCATACTTTCGCACACTTCACATACTCGTTGAACAGATCCTGGGTTATTTTCTGGTTTGGACCACATAGTAATGTGGTACCACACTGAAACAGTCGATTAAACCAGGTTTCGATCAATATTTTAGAGGATATCGCAAGTTAGGTCTAGGTTAGGCCTGGGATTTTCACTCATCAGACTCATACTTTCGCATTCTTCACATACTTGTTGAACGGATCCTGGGTTTTTTCTGGTTTGGATCACGTAGTAATGTGGGACCACACTGAAACAGTCAATTAAACCTGGTTTCCATCAATATTTTAGACGACAACGCAAGTTAGGTCTGGGATAGGACTGGGATTTGCCCTCATCAGGCTCATATTTTCGCGTTTTTCACATGCTTGTTGAACAGATCCTGGGTTTTTTCTGGTTTGGATCCCGTAGTAGTGTGGTACCACAATAAAACAGTCAATTAAACCTGGTTTCGATCAATATTTTAGAGGATATCGCAAGTTAGGTCTGGGATAGGTCTGGGATTTTCACTCATCAGACTCATACTTTCGCATTCTTCACATACTTGTTGAACGGATCCTGTGTTTTTTCTGGATTGGATCACGTAGTAATGTGGTACCACACTGAAACATTCAATGAAACCTGGTCTGGATAAATATTTTAGAGGATAACGCAAGTTAGGTCTGGGATAGGTCTGGGACTAGCCCTCATCAGACTCATACTTTCGCTTTCTTCACATACTCGTTGAACAGATCCTGTGTTTATTTCTGGTTTGGATCACATAGTAATGTGGTACCACATTGGAACAGTCGATTAAACCAGGTTTCGATCAATATTTTTGAGGATAACGCATGTTAGGTCTAGGTCAGGTCTGGGATTTTCACTCATCAGACTCATACTTTCGCATTCTTCACATACTTGTGGAACGGATCCTGGGTTTTTTCTGGATTGGATCACGTAGTAATGTGGTACCACACTGAAACATTCAATGAAACCTGGTCTGGATAAATATTTTAGAGGATAACGCAAGTTAGGTCTGGGGTAGGTCTGGGATTAGCCCTCATCAGACTCATACTTTCGCACACTTCACATACTCGTTGAACAGATCCTGGGTTTTTTTCTGGTTTGGATCACGTAGTAATGTGGTAACACACTGAAACAGTCGATTAAACCTGGTTTCGATCAATATTATTGAGGATAACGCATGTTAGGTCTAGGACAGGTCTAGGATTTGCCCTCATCAGGCTCATACTTTCTCATATTTCTCATACTTCATGGCTGGATCCTGGGCTATTTCTGGATTGGATCACGTAGTAATGTGGTACCACACTGAAACAGTCAATTAAACCTGGTCTTGATAAATATTTTAGAGAATAACGCATGTTAGGTCTGGGTTAGGTCTAGGATTTGCCCTCATCAGGCTCATACTTTCGCATATTTCTCATACTTCATGGCTAGATCCTGGGCTATTTCTGGATTGGATCACGTAGTAATGTGGTACCACACTGAAACAGTCAATTAAACCTGGTCTTGATAAATATTTTAGAGAATAACGCATGTTAGGTCTGGGTTAGGTCTAGGATTTGCCCTCATCAGGCTCATACTTTCGCATATTTCTCATACTTCATGGCTAGATCCTGGGCTATTTCTGGATTGGATCACGTAGTAAAGTGGTACCACACTGAAACATTCAATGAAACCTGGTCTGGATATAAATTTTAAAGGATAACGCATGTTAGGTCAAGGTTAGGTCTAAGATTTGCCCTCATCAGGCTCACAGTTTCGCGTTTTTCACATACTTGTCGAACAGATCCTGGGTTTTTTGTGGTTTGGATCACGTAGTAATGTAGTACCACACTGAAACATTCAATTAAACCTGGTCTTGATAAATATTTTAGAGGATAACGCATGTTAGGTCTGGGATAGGTCTGGGATTAGCCCTCATCAGACTCATACTTTCGCACACTTCACATACTCGTTGACGTGATCCTGGGTTTTTTTCTAGTTTGGATCACGCAGTAATGTGGTACCACACTGAAACAGTCGATTAAACCCGGTTTCGATCAATATTTTTGAGGATAACGCATGGTAGGTCTGGGATAGGTCTGGGATTAGACCTCATCAGACTCATACTTTCGCTTTCTTCATACTTGTTGAACGGATCCTGGGTTTTTTCTGGTTTGGTTCACGTAGTAATGTGGTACCACACTGAAACAGTCAATTAAACCTGGTTTCGATCAATATTTTAGAGAATAACGCATGTTAGGTCTGGGTTAGGTCTAGGATTTGCCCCCATCAGGCTCATACTTTCGCATATTTCTCATACTTCATGGCTAGATCCTGGGCTGTTTCTGCATTGTATCTCGTAGTAATGCGGTACCACGCTGAAACAGTCAATTAAACCTGGATTCGATCAATATTTTAGAGGATAACGCAAGTTAGGTCTGGGATAGGTGTAGGATTTGCCTTCATGAGGCTCTTACTATCGCATATTTCTCATACTTCATGGCTAGATCCTGGGCTATTTCTGGATTGGATCACGTAGTAAAGTGGTACCACACTGAAACATTCAATGAAACCTATTCTGGATAAATATTTTAGAGGATAACGCATCTTAGGTCTGGGTTAGGTCTAAGATTTGCCCTCATCAGGCTCACAGTTTCGCGTTTTTCACATACTCGTTGAACAGATCCTGGGCTATTTTCTGGTTTGGATCACATAGTAATGTGGTACCACACTGAAACAGTCGATTAAACCAGGTTTCGATCAATATTTTTGAGAATAACGCATGTTAGGTCTAGGTTAGGCCTGGGATTTTCACTCATCAGACTCATACTTTCGCATTCTTCACATACTTGTTGAACTGAAACTGGGTTTTTTCTGGTTTGGATCACGTAGTAATGTGGTTCCACACTGAAACAGTCGGTTATACCTGGTTTCGATCAATATTTTAGTGGATAACGCAAGTTAGGTCTGGGATAGGTCTGGGATTTGCCCTCATCAGACTCATACCTACGCACACTTCACATACTCGTTGAACAGATCCTGGGTTTTTTCTGGAGTGGATCACGTAGTAATGAAGTACAACACTGAAACAGTCAATTAAACCTGGTTTCCATCAATATTTTAGAGGACAGCGCATGTTAGGTCTAGGTTAGGCCTGGGATTTGCCCTGATCAGGGTCATACTTTCGCAGTTTTAACATACATGTTGACCTGATCGAGGGTTTTTTCTGCTTTGGATCACGTAGTAAAGTGGTACCACACTGAAACAGTCCATTAAACCTGGTTTGGATCAATTGTTTAGAGGATAACGCATGTTAGGTCTAGGTTAGCCCTGGGATTTTCAATCATCAGACTCGTACTTTCGCATTCTTCTCATACTTGTTGAACAGATCCTGGGTTTTTTTCTGGTTTGCATCACGTAGTAGTGTGGTACCACACTGAAACAGTCCATTAAACCTGGTTTGGATCAATTGTTTAGAGGATAACGCATGTTAGGTCTAGGTTAGCCCTGGGATTTTCACTCATCAGACTCATACTTTCGCATTCTTCTCATACTTGTTGAACTGATCCTGGGGTTTTTCTGGTTTGGATCACGTAGTAATGTGGTACCACACTGAAACAGTCGATTAAACCTGGTTTCGATCAATATCTTGGAGGATAACGCAAGTTAAGTCTGGGATTGGTCTGGGATTTGACCTCATCAGACACATACTTTCGCACACTTCACATACTCGTTGAACAGATCCTGGGTTATTTTCTGGTTTGGATCACATAGTAATGTGGTACCACACTGAAACAGTCAATTAAACCAGGTATCGATGAATATTTTTGAGGATAACGCATGTTAGGTCTAGGTTAGGCCTGGGATTTTCACTCATCAGACTCATACTTTCGCATTCTTCACATACTTGTTGAACTGATCCTGGGTTTTTTCTGGTTTGGATCACGTAGTAATGTGGTACCACACTGAAACAGTCGATTAAACCTGGTTTCGATCAATATTGTAGAGGGTAACGCAAGTTAAGTCTGGGATTGGTCTTGGATTTGACCTCATCAGATTCATACTTTCGTACACTTCACATACTCGTTGAACAGATCCTGGGTTACTTTCTGGTTTGGATCACATAGTAATGTGGTACCACACTGAAACTGTCGATTAAACCTGGTTTCGATTAATATTTTAGAGGATAACGCATGTTAGGTCTGGGATAGGTCTAGGATTTGCCCCCATCAGGCTTATACTTTCGCATATTTCTCATACTTCATGGCTGGATCCTGGGCTATTTCTGGATTGGGTCACGTAGTAATGTGGTACCACACTGAAACAGTCAATTAAGCATGGTTTTGATCAATATTTTAGAGAATAATTCATGTTAGGTCCAGGTTAGGTCTGGGATTTGCTCTCGTCGGGCTCATTCTTTCGCATATTTCACATACTTGATGGCTAGATCCTGGGCTTTTTCTGGATTGCATCACGTAGTAATGAAGTGCAACACTGAAACAGTCAATTAAGCCTGGTTTCGATTAATATTTTAGAGGATAACGCATGTTAGGTCTGGGATAGGTCTGGGATTCGCCCTCATCAGGCTCATACTTTCGCATATTTCTCATACTTGTTGAACGGATCCTGGGTTTTGTCTGGTTTGGATCACGTAGTAATGTGATACCACACTGAAACATTCAATTAAACCTGGTCTTGATAAATATTTTAGAGGATAACGCATGTTAGGTCTGGGTTAGGTCTAGGATTTGCCCCCATCAGGCTTATACTTTCGCATATTTCTCATACTTCATGGCTGGATCCTGGGCTATTTCTGGATTGGGTCACGTAGTAATGTGGTACCACACTGAAACAGTCAATTAAGCCTGGTTTTGATCAATATTTTAGAGAATAATTCATGTTAGGTCCAGGTTAGGTCTGGGATTTGCTCTCGTCGGGCTCATTCTTTCGCATATTTCTCATACTTGATGGCTAGATCCTGGGCTTTTTCTGGATTGCATCACGTAGTAATGAAGTGCAACACTGAAACAGTCAATTAAGCCTGGTTTCCATCAATATTTTAGAGGACAACGCATGTTAGGTCTAGGTTAGCCCAGGGATTTACACTCATCAGACTCATACTTTCGCATTCTTCACATACTTGTTGAACGGATCCTGGGTTTTTTCTGGTTTGGATCACGTAGTAATGTGGGACCACACTGAAACAATCAATTAAACCTGGTCATGATAAATATTTTAGAGGATAACGCATGTTAGGTCTGGGTTTGGTCTAGGATTTGCCCTCGTCAGGCTCATACTTTCGCATATTTCTCATACTTCATGGCTGGATCCTGGTCTATTTCTGGATTGGATCACGTAGTAATGTGGTGCCACACTGAAACAGTCGATTAAACCAGGTTTCTATCAATATTTATGAGGATAACGCAAGTTAGGTCTGGGATAGGTCTGGGATTTGCCCTCATCAGGCTCATACTTTCGCGGTTTTCACATACTTGTTGAACAGATCCTGGGTTTTTTCCTGTTTGGGTCACGTAGTAGTGTGGTACCACACTGAAACAGTCGATTAAACCTGGTTTCGATCAATATTTTTGAGGATATCGCATGTTAGGTCTAGGTTAGGTCTGAGATTTTCACTCATCAGGCTCATACTTTCGCATTTTTCTCATACTTCATGGCTAGATCCTGGGCTATTTCTGGATTGTATCACGTAGTAATGTGGTACCACACTGAAACAGTCCATTAAACCTGGTTTCGCTCAATAGTTTAGAGGATAACGCATGTTAGGTCTAGGTCAGGCCTGGGATTTTCACTCATCAGGCTCATTCTTTCGTATATTTCTCATACATGTTGAACAGATCCTGGGAATTTTCTGGTTTGGATCACGTAGTAATGTGGGACCACACTGAAACAATCAATTAAACCTGGTTTCCATCAATATTTTAGAGGACAACGCAAGTTAGGTCTGGGATAAGTCTGGGATTTGCCCTCATCAGGCTCATACTTTCGCATTCTTCTCATACTTGTTGAACAGATCCTGGGTTTTTTTCTGGTTTGCATCACGTAGTAGTGTGGTACCACACTGAAACAGTCCATTAAACCTGGTTTGGATCAATTGTTTAGAGGATAACGCATGTTAGGTCTAGGTTAGCCCTGGGATTTTCACTCATCAGACTCATACTTTCGCATTCTTCTCATACTTGTTGAACTGATCCTGGGTTTTTTCTGGTTTGGATCACGTAGTAATGTGGTACCACACTGAAACAGTCGATTAAACCTGGTTTCGATCAATATTTTAGAGGATAACGCAAGTTAGGTCTGGGATAGGTCTGGGATTAGCCCTCATCAGACTCATACTTTCGCTTTCTTCACATACTCGTTGAACAGATCCTGTGTTATTTTCTGGTTTGGATCACATAGTAATGTGGTACCACACTGAAACAGTCGATTAAACCAGGTTTGGATCAATATTTTTGAGGATAACGCATGTTAGGTCTAGGCTAGGTCTGGGATTTTCACTCATCAGGCTCATACTTTCTCATATTTCTCATACTTCATGGCTGGATCCTGGGCTATTTCTGGATTGGATCACGTAGTAATGTGGAACCACACTGAAACAGTCAATTAAACCTGGTTTCGATTAATATTTTAGAGAATAATTCATGTTTGGTCTGGGATAGGTCTGGGATTCGCCCCCATCAGGCTCATACTTTCGCATATTTCTCATACTTGATGGCTAGATCCTGGGCTTTTTCTGGATTGCATCATGTAGTCATGAAGTACAACACTGAAACAGTCAATTAAACCTGGTTTCCATCAATATCTTAGAGGACAACGCAAGTTAGGTCTAGGTTAGGTCTGGGATTTGCCCTCATCAGGCTCATACTTTCGCGTTTTTCACATACTTGTTGAACAGATCCTGGGTTTTTTCTGGTTTGGATCACGTAGTAGTGTGGTACCACACTGAAACTGTCGATTAAACCTGGTTTCGATTAATATTTTAGAGGATAACGCATGTTAGGTCTGGGATAGGTCTAGGATTTGCCCCCATCAGGCTTATACTTTCGCATATTTCTCATACTTCATGGCTGGATCCTTGGCTATTTCTGGATTGGGTCACGTAGTAATGTGGTACCACACTGAAACAGTCAATTAAGCATGGTTTTGATCAATATTTTAGAGAATAATTCATGTTAGGTCCAGGTTAGGTCTGGGATTTGCTCTCGTCGGGCTCATTCTTTCGCATA
Organism: Colletes latitarsis; assembly: GCF_051014445.1. Taxonomy (NCBI): domain Eukaryota; kingdom Metazoa; phylum Arthropoda; class Insecta; order Hymenoptera; family Colletidae; genus Colletes; species Colletes latitarsis. Next base: position 2,288,840 of record NC_135142.1, read on the forward strand.
TTTCACATACTTGATGGCTAGATCCTGGGCTTTTTCTGGATTGCATCACGTAGTAATGAAGTGCAACACTGAAACAGTCAATTAAGCCTGGTTTCGATTAATATTTTAGAGGATAACGCATGTTAGGTCTGGGATAGGTCTGGGATTCGCCCTCATCAGGCTCATACTTTCGCATATTTCTCATACTTGTTGAACGGATCCTGGGTTTTGTCTGGTTTGGATCACGTAGTAATGTGGTACCACACTGAAACATTCAATTAAACCTGGTCTTGATAAATATTTTAAAGGATAACGCATGTTAGGTCTGGGTTAGGTCTAGGATTTGCCCCCATCAGGCTTATACTTTCGCATATTTCTCATACTTCATGGCTGGATCCTGGGCTATTTCTGGATTGGGTCACGTAGTAATGTGGTACCACACTGAAACAGTCAATTAAGCCTGGTTTTGATCAATATCTTAGAGAATAATTCATGTTAGGTCCAGGTTAGGTCTGGGATTTGCTCTCGTCGGGCTCATTCTTTCGCATATTTCTCATACTTGATGGCTAGATCCTGGGCTTTTTCTGGATTGCATCACGTAGTAATGAAGTGCAACACTGAAACAGTCAATTAAGCCTGGTTTCCATCAATATTTTAGAGGACAACGCATGTTAGGTCTAGGTTAGCCCAGGGATTTTCACTCATCAGACTCATACTTTCGCATTCTTCACATACTTGTTGAACGGATCCTGGGTTTTTTCTGGTTTGGATCACGTAGTAATGTGGGACCACACTGAAACAATCAATTAAACCTGGTCATGATAAATATTTTAGAGGATAACGCATGTTAGGTCTGGGTTTGGTCTAGGATTTGCCCTCGTCAGGCTCATACTTTCGCATATTTCTCATACTTCATGGCTAGATCCTGGGCTATTTCTGGATTGGATCACGTAGTAATGTGGTGCCACACTGAAACAGTCGATTAAACCAGGTTTCTATCAATATTTTTGAGGATAACGCAAGTTAGGTCTGGGATAGGTCTGGGATTTGCCCTCATCAGGCTCATACTATCGCGGTTTTCACATACTTGTTGAACAGATCCTGGGTTTTTTCCTGTTTGGGTCACGTAGTAGTGTGGTACCACACTGAAACAGTCGATTAAACCTGGTTTCGATCAATATTTTTGAGGATAACGCATGTTAGGTCTAGGTTAGGTCTGAGATTTGCCCCCATCAGGGTCATACTTTCGCAGTTTTAACATACATGTTGGCCTGATCGAGGGTTTTTTCTGCTTTGGATCACGTAGTGAAGTGGTACCGCACTGAAGCAGACCATTAAACCTGGTTTGGATCAATATTTTAGAGGATAACGCATTTTAGGTCTAGGTTGGGCCTGGGATTTTCACTCATCAGACACATATTTTCGCATTCTTCACATACTTGTTGAACGTATCCTGGGTTTTTCCTGGTTTGGAGCAGGTAGTAATGTGGGACCACACTGGAGCAGTCAATTAAACCTGGTTTCGATCAATGTTTTAGAGAAGATTTCATGTTAGGTCTAGGTTAGGTCTGGGATTTGCTCTCATCAGGCTCATACTTTCGCATATTTCTCATACTTCATGGCTGGATCCTGGGCTATTTCTGGATTGGATCACGTAGTAATGTGGTGCCACACTGAAACAGTCGATTAAACCAGGTTTCTATCAATATTTATGAGGATAACGCAAGTTAGGTCTGGGATAGGTCTGGGATTTGCCCTCATCAGGCTCATACTTTCGCGGTTTTCACATACTTGTTGAACAGATCCTGGGTTTTTTCCTGTTTGGGTCACGTAGTAGTGTGGTACCACACTGAAACAGTCGATTAAACCTGGTTTCGATCAATATTTTTGAGGATATCGCATGTTAGGTCTAGGTTAGGTCTGAGATTTTCACTCATCAGGCTCATACTTTCGCATTTTTCTCATACTTCATGGCTAGATCCTGGGCTATTTCTGGATTGTATCACGTAGTAATGTGGTACCACACTGAAACAGTCCATTAAACCTGGTTTCGCTCAATAGTTTAGAGGATAACGCATGTTAGGTCTAGGTCAGGCCTGGGATTTTCACTCATCAGGCTCATTCTTTCGTATATTTCTCATACATGTTGAACAGATCCTGGGAATTTTCTGGTTTGGATCACGTAGTAATGTGGGACCACACTGAAACAATCAATTAAACCTGGTTTCCATCAATATTTTAGAGGACAACGCAAGTTAGGTCTGGGATAAGTCTGGGATTTGCCCTCATCAGGCTCATACTTTCGCATTCTTCTCATACTTGTTGAACAGATCCTGGGTTTTTTTCTGGTTTGCATCACGTAGTAGTGTGGTACCACACTGAAACAGTCCATTAAACCTGGTTTGGATCAATTGTTTAGAGGATAACGCATGTTAGGTCTAGGTTAGCCCTGGGATTTTCACTCATCAGACTCATACTTTCGCATTCTTCTCATACTTGTTGAACTGATCCTGGGTTTTTTCTGGTTTGGATCACGTAGTAATGTGGTACCACACTGAAACAGTCGATTAAACCTGGTTTCGATCAATATTTTAGAGGATAACGCAAGTTAGGTCTGGGATAGGTCTGGGATTAGCCCTCATCAGACTCATACTTTCGCTTTCTTCACATACTCGTTGAACAGATCCTGTGTTATTTTCTGGTTTGGATCACATAGTAATGTGGTACCACACTGAAACAGTCGATTAAACCAGGTTTGGATCAATATTTTTGAGGATAACGCATGTTAGGTCTAGGCTAGGTCTGGGATTTTCACTCATCAGGCTCATACTTTCTCATATTTCTCATACTTCATGGCTGGATCCTGGGCTATTTCTGGATTGGATCACGTAGTAATGTGGAACCACACTGAAACAGTCAATTAAACCTGGTTTCGATTAATATTTTAGAGAATAATTCATGTTTGGTCTGGGATAGGTCTGGGATTCGCCCCCATCAGGCTCATACTTTCGCATATTTCTCATACTTGATGGCTAGATCCTGGGCTTTTTCTGGATTGCATCATGTAGTCATGAAGTACAACACTGAAACAGTCAATTAAACCTGGTTTCCATCAATATCTTAGAGGACAACGCAAGTTAGGTCTAGGTTAGGTCTGGGATTTGCCCTCATCAGGCTCATACTTTCGCGTTTTTCACATACTTGTTGAACAGATCCTGGGTTTTTTCTGGTTTGGATCACGTAGTAGTGTGGTACCACACTGAAACTGTCGATTAAACCTGGTTTCGATTAATATTTTAGAGGATAACGCATGTTAGGTCTGGGATAGGTCTAGGATTTGCCCCCATCAGGCTTATACTTTCGCATATTTCTCATACTTCATGGCTGGATCCTTGGCTATTTCTGGATTGGGTCACGTAGTAATGTGGTACCACACTGAAACAGTCAATTAAGCATGGTTTTGATCAATATTTTAGAGAATAATTCATGTTAGGTCCAGGTTAGGTCTGGGATTTGCTCTCGTCGGGCTCATTCTTTCGCATATTTCACATACTTGATGGCTAGATCCTGGGCTTTTTCTGGATTGCATCACGTAGTAATGAAGTGCAACACTGAAACAGTCAATTAAGCCTGGTTTCGATTAATATTTTAGAGGATAACGCATGTTAGGTCTGGGATAGGTCTGGGATTCGCCCTCATCAGGCTCATACTTTCGCATATTTCTCATACTTGTTGAACGGATCCTGGGTTTTGTCTGGTTTGGATCACGTAGTAATGTGGTACCACACTGAAACATTCAATTAAACCTGGTCTTGATAAATATTTTAAAGGATAACGCATGTTAGGTCTGGGTTAGGTCTAGGATTTGCCCCCATCAGGCTTATACTTTCGCATATTTCTCATACTTCATGGCTGGATCCTGGGCTATTTCTGGATTGGGTCACGTAGTAATGTGGTACCACACTGAAACAGTCAATTAAGCCTGGTTTTGATCAATATCTTAGAGAATAATTCATGTTAGGTCCAGGTTAGGTCTGGGATTTGCTCTCGTCGGGCTCATTCTTTCGCATATTTCTCATACTTGATGGCTAGATCCTGGGCTTTTTCTGGATTGCATCACGTAGTAATGAAGTGCAACACTGAAACAGTCAATTAAGCCTGGTTTCCATCAATATTTTAGAGGACAACGCATGTTAGGTCTAGGTTAGCCCAGGGATTTTCACTCATCAGACTCATACTTTCGCATTCTTCACATACTTGTTGAACGGATCCTGGGTTTTTTCTGGTTTGGATCACGTAGTAATGTGGGACCACACTGAAACAATCAATTAAACCTGGTCATGATAAATATTTTAGAGGATAACGCATGTTAGGTCTGGGTTTGGTCTAGGATTTGCCCTCGTCAGGCTCATACTTTCGCATATTTCTCATACTTCATGGCTAGATCCTGGGCTATTTCTGGATTGGATCACGTAGTAATGTGGTGCCACACTGAAACAGTCCATTAAACCAGGTTTCTATCAATATTTTTGAGGATAACGCAAGTTAGGTCTGGGATAGGTCTGGGATTTGCCCTCATCAGGCTCATACTATCGCGGTTTTCACATACTTGTTGAACAGATCCTGGGTTTTTTCCTGTTTGGGTCACGTAGTAGTGTGGTACCACACTGAAACAGTCGATTAAACCTGGTTTCGATCAATATTTTTGAGGATAACGCATGTTAGGTCTAGGTTAGGTCTGAGATTTTCACTCATCAGGCTCATACTTTCGCATTTTTCTCATACTTCATGGCTAGATCCTGGGCTATTTCTGGATTGTATCACGTAGTAATGTGGTACCACACTGAAACAGTCAATTAAACCTGGTTTCGCTCAATATTTTAGAAGATAACTCATGTTAGTCCTAGGTTAGGCCTGGGATTTGCCCTCATCAGGGTCATACTTTCGCAGTTTTAACATACATGTTGGCCTGATCGAGGGTTTTTTCTGCTTTGGATCACGTAGTGAAGTGGTACCGCACTGAAGCAGACCATTAAACCTGGTTTGGATCAATATTTTAGAGGATAACGCATTTTAGGTCTAGGTTGGGCCTGGGATTTTCACTCATCAGACACATATTTTCGCATTCTTCACATACTTGTTGAACGTATCCTGGGTTTTTCCTGGTTTGGATCAGGTAGTAATGTGGGACCACACTGGAGCAGTCAATTAAACCTGGTTTCGATCAATGTTTTAGAGAAGATTTCATGTTAGGTCTAGGTTAGGTCTGGGATTTGCTCTCATCAGGCTCATACTTTCGCATATTTCTCATACTTCATGGCTGGATCCTGGGCTATTTCTGGATTGGATCACGTGGTAATGTGGTACCACACTGAAACAGTCAATTAAACCTGGTTTCCATCAATATTTTAGAGGAAAACGCATGTTAGGTCTAGGTTAGGCCTGGGATTTGCCCTCATCAGGGTCATACTTCCGCAGTTTTAACATACATGTTGACCTGATCGAGGGTTTTTTCTGCTTTGGATCACGTAGTGGAGTGGTACCGCACTGAAGCTGACCATTAAACCTGGTTTGGATCAATATTTTAGAGGATAACGCATGTTAGGTTTGGGTTAGGTCTAGGATTTGCACACATCAGGCTCATACTTTCGCATATTTCTCATACTTCATGGCTAGGTCCTGGGCTGTTTCAGGATTGTATCACGTAGTAATGTGGTACCACGCTGAAACAGTCAATTAAAACTGGTTTCGATCAATATTTTAGAGGATAACGCAAGTTTGGTCTGGGATAGGTCTGGGATTTGCCCTCATCAGGCTCATACTTTCGCGTTTTTCACATACTTGTTGAACTGGTCCTCGGTTTTTTCTGGTTTGGATCACGTAGCAATGTGGTACCACACTGAAGCAGTCGGTTAAACCTGGTTTCGATCAATATTTTAGAGGATAACGCAAGTTTGGTCTGGGATAGGTCTGGGATTTGCCCTCATCAGGCTCATACTTTCGCATTCTTCACATACTTGTTGAACGGATCCTGGGTTTTTTCTGGTTTGGATCACGTAATAATGTGGGACCACACTGAAACAATCAATTAAACCTGGTCATGATCAATATTTTAGAGAATAATTCATGTTGTGTCTAGGTTAGGTCTGGGATTTGCTCTCATCAGGCTCATTCTTTCGCATATTTCTCATACTTGATGGCTAGATCCTGGGCTTTTTCTGGATTGCATCACGTAGTAATGAAGTACAACACTGAAACAGTCAATTAAACCTGGTGTTGATAAATATTTTAGAGGATAACGCATGTTAGGTTTGGGTTAGGTCTAGGATTTGCCCTCATCAGGCTCATTCTTTCGCATATTTCTCATACTTGATGGCTAGATCCTGGGCATTTTATGGATTGCATCACGTAGTATTGTGGTACCACACTGAAACAGTCGATTAAACCAGGTTTCGATCAATATTTTTGAGGATAACGCATGTTAGGTCTAGGTTAGGCCTGGGATTTTCACTCATCAGACTCATACTTTCGCATTCTTCACATACTTGTTGAACGGATCTTGGGTTTTTTCTGGTGTGGATCGCGTAGTGATGTGGTACCACACAGATACAATCAATTAAACCTGGTCTTGATAAATATTTTAGAGGATAACGCATGTTAGGTCTGGGTTAGGTCTAGGATTTGCCCTCATCAGGCTCATACTTTCGCATATTTCTCACACTTCATGGCTAGATCCTGGGCTATTTCTGGATTGGATCACGTAGTAATGTGGTACCACACTGAAACAGCCCACAAAACCTGGTTCCGATCAATATTTCAGAGGATAACGAAAGTTATGTCTAGGTTAGGCCTGGGATTTGCTCTCATCAGACTCATGCTTTCGCATTTTTCACATACTTGTGGAACAAATCCTGGGTTTTTTCTGGTATGGATCACGTAGTAATGTGGTACCACACTAAAACATTCAGTTAAACCTGGTCTTGATAAATATTTTTGAGGATAACGCATGTTAGGTTTGGGTTAGGTCTAGGATTTGCCCACATCAGGCTCATACTTTCGCATTTTTCACAGACTTGTTGAACAGATCCTGGGATTTTTCTGGTATGGATCACGTAGTAATGTGGTACCATACTGAAACGTTCAGTTAAACCTGGTCTTGATAAATATTTTTGAGGATAACGAATGTTAGGTCTGGGTTAGGTCTAGGATTTGCCCTCATCAGGCTCATGCTTTCGCATATTTCTTATACTTCATGGATAGATCCTGGGCTATTTTCTGGTTTGGATCACATAGTAATGTGGTACCACACTGAAACAGTCGATTAAACCAGGTTTCGATCAATATTTTTGTGGATAACGCATGTTAGGTCTAGGTTAGGCCTGGGATTTTCACTCATCAGACTCATTCTTTCGCATACTTCACATACTTGTTGAACGGATCCTGGGTTTTTTCTGGTTTGGATCACGTAGTGTTGTGGGACCACACTGAAACAATCAATTAAACCTGGTCTTGATAAATATTTTAGAGGATAACGCATGTTAGGTCTGGGTTAGGTCCAGGATTTGCCCTCATCACGCTCATACTTTCGCATATTTCTCATACTTCATGGCTATATCCAGGGCTTCTTCTGGATTGCATCACTTAGTAATAAAGTACAACACTGAAACAGTCTATTAAACCTGGTTTCGATAAATATTTTAGAGAATAATTCATGTTAGGCCTAGGTTAGGCCTGGGATTTGCCCTCATCAGGGTCATACTTTCGCAGTTCTAACATACGTGTTGACCTGATCGAGGGTTTTTTCTGCTTTGGATCGCGTAGTAAAGTGGTACCACACTGAAACAGTACACTAAACCTGGTTTGGATCAATATTTTAGAGGATAATGCATGTTAGGTCTAGGTTAGCCCTGAGATTTTCACTCATCAGACTCATACTTTCGCATTCTTCAGATACTTGTTGAACGGATCCTGGGTTTTTTCTGGTATGGTTCACGTAGTAATGTGGTACCACACTGAAACAATCAATTAAACCAGGTCTTGATAAATATTTTAGATGATAACGGATGTTAGGTCTGGGTTAGGTCTAGGATTTGCCCTCATCAGGCTCATACTTTCGCATACTTCTCATACTTCATGGCTGGTTCCTGGGCTATTTCTGGATTGGATCACGTAGTAATGTGGTACCACACTGAAACAGTCGATTAAACCAGGTTTCGATCAATATTTTTGAGGATAACGCATGTTAGGTCTAGGTTAGGCCTGGGATTTTCACTCATCAGACTCATTCTTTCGCATTCTTCACATACTTGTTGAACGAATCCTGGGTTTTTTCTGGTTTGGATCACGTAGTAATGTGGGACCACACTGAAACAATCAATTAAACCTGGTCTTGATAAATATTTTAGAGGATAACGCATGTTAGGTCTGGGTTAGGTCTAGGATTTGCCCTCATCAGGCTCATTCTTTCGCATATTTCTCATACTTGATGGCTAGATCCTGGGCTTTTTCTGGATTGCATCACGTAGTAATGAAGTACAACACTGAAACAGTCAATTAAACCTGGTTTCGATAAATATTTTAGAGAATAATTCATGTTAGGTCTAGGTTAGGCGTGGGATTTGCCCTCATCTGGGTCACCCTTTCGCAGTTCTAACATACATATTGACCTGATTGAGGGTTTTTTCTGCTTTGGATCACGTAGTAAAGTGGTACCACACTGAAACAGTCCACTAAACCTGGTTTCCATCAATATCTTAGAGGACAACGCAAGTTAGGTCTGGGATAGGTCTGGGATTTGCCCTCATCAGACTCATACTTTCGCATTCTTCAGATACTTGTTGAACAGATCCTGGGATTTTTCTGGTATGGATCACGTAGTAATGTGGTACCATACTGAAACATTCAGTTAAACCTGGTCTTGATAAATATTTTTGAGGATAACGCATGTTAGGTCTGGGTTAGGTCTAGGATTTGCCCTCACCACGCTCATACTTTCGCATATTTCTCATACTTGATGGCTAGATCCTGGGCATTTTCTGGATTGCAACACGTAGTATAATGGTACCACACTGAAATAGTCGATTAAACCTGGTTTCGATCAATATTTTTGAGGATAACGCATGTTAGGTCTAGGTTAGGCCTGGGATTTTCAATCATCAGACTCATACTTTCGCATTCTTCACATACTTGTTGAACGGATCTTGGGTATTTTCTGGTGTGGATCACGTAGTAATGTGGTACCATACTGAAACGTTCAGTTAAACCTGGTCTTGATAAATATTTTTGAGGATAACGAATGTTAGGTCTGGGTTAGGTCTAGGATTTGCCCTCATCAGGCTCATGCTTTCGCATATTTCTTATACTTCATGGATAGATCCTGGGCTATTTTCTGGTTTGGATCACATAGTAATGTGGTACCACACTGAAACAGTCGATTAAACCAGGTTTCGATCAATATTTTTGTGGATAACGCATGTTAGGTCTAGGTTAGGCCTGGGATTTTCACTCATCAGACTCATTCTTTCGCATACTTCACATACTTGTTGAACGGATCCTGGGTTTTTTCTGGTTTGGATCACGTAGTGTTGTGGGACCACACTGAAACAATCAATTAAACCTGGTCTTGATAAATATTTTAGAGGATAACGCATGTTAGGTCTGGGTTAGGTCCAGGATTTGCCCTCATCACGCTCATAGTTTCGCATATTTCTCATACTTCATGGCTAGATCCTGGGCTATTTCTGGATTGGATCAGGTAGTAATGTGGTACCACACTGAAACAGTCGATTAAACCAGGTTTCGATCAATATTTTTGAGGATAACGCATGTTAGGTCTAGGTTAGGCCTGGGATTTTCACTCATCAGACTCATTCTTTCGCATTCTTCACATGCTTGTTGAACGGATCCTGGGTTTTTTCTGGTTTGGATCACGTAGTAATGTGGGACCACACTGAAACAATCAATTAAACCTGGTCTTGATAAATATTTTAGAGGATAACGCATGTTAGGTCTGGGTTAGGTCTAGGATTTGCTCTCGTCAGGCTCATACTTTCGCATATTTCTCATACTTGATGGCTAGATCCTGGGCTATTTTCTGGTTTGGATCACATAGTAATGTGGTACCACACTGAAACAGTCGATTAAAACAGGTTTTGCTCAATATTCACGAGGATAACGCATGTTAGGTCTAGGTAAGGCCTGGGATTTTCACTCATCAGGGTCATACTTTCGCAGTTTTAACATGCATGTTGACCTGATCGAGGGTTTTTTCTGCTTTGGATCACGCAGTAAAGTGGTACCACACTTAAACAGTCAATTAAACCTGGTTTCGATCAATATTTTAGAGGATAACGCAAGTTAGGCCTGGGATAGGTCTAGGATTTGCCCTCATCAGGCTCATTCTTTCGCATATTTCTCATACTTGATGGCTAGATCCTGGGCATTTTCTGGATTGCAACACGTAGTATAATGGTACCACACTGAAACAGTCGATTAAACCTGGTTTCGATCAATATTTTTGAGGATAACGCATGTTAGGTCTAGGTTAGGCCTGGGATTTTCAATCATCAGACTCATACTTTCGCATTCTTCACATACTTGTTGAACGGATCTTGGGTATTTTCTGGTGTGGATCACGTAGTAATGTGGTACCACACTGATACAATCAATTAAACCTGGTCTTGATAAATATTTTAGAGGATAACGCATGTTAGGTCTGGGTTAGGTCTAGGATTTGCCCTCATCAGGCTCATACTTCCGCATATTTCTCATACTTCATGGATAGATCCTGGGCTATTTTCTGGTTTGGATCACATAGTAATGTGGTACCACACTGAAACAGTCGATTAAACCAGGTTTCGATCAATATTTTTGAGGATAACGCATGTTAGGTCTAGGTTAGGCCTGGGATTTTCACTCATCAGACTCATTCTTTCGCATACTTCACATACTTGTTGAACGGATCCTGGGTTTTTTCTGGTTTGGATCACGTAGTAATGTGGGACCACACTGAAACAATCAATTAAACCTGGTCTTGATAAATATTTTAGAGGATAACGCATGTTAGGCCTGGGTTAGGTCCAGGATTTGCCCTCATCACGCTCATACTTTCGCATATTTCTCATACTTCATGGCTATATCCAGGGCTTTTTCTGGATTGCATCACGTAGTAATGAAGTACAACACTGAAACAGTCAATTAAACCTGGTTTCGATAAATATTTTAGAGAATAATTCATGTTAGGCCTAGGTTAGGCCTGGGATTTGCCCTCATCAGGGTCATACTTTCGCAGTTCTAACATACGTGTTGACCTGATCGAGGGTTTTTTCTGCTTTGGATCGCGTAGTAAAGTGGTACCACACTGAAACAGTACACTAAACCTGGTTTGGATCAATATTTTAGAGGATAATGCATGTTAGGTCTAGGTTAGCCCTGAGATTTTCACTCATCAGACTCATACTTTCGCATTCTTCAGTTACTTGTTGAACGGATCCTGGGTTTTTTCTGGTATGGTTCACGTAGTAATGTGGTACCACACTGAAACAATCAATTAAACCAGGTCTTGATAAATATTTTAGATGATAACGGATGTTAGGTCTGGGTTAGGTCTAGGATTTGCCCTCATCAGGCTCATACTTTCGCATATTTCTCATACTTCATGGCTAGATCCTGGGCTATTTCTGGATTGGATCACGTAGTAATGTGGTACCACACTGAAACAGTCGATTAAACCAGGTTTCGATCAATATTTTTGAGGATAACGCATGTTAGGTCTAGGTTAGGCCTGGGATTTTCACTCATCAGACTCATTCTTTCGCATTCTTCACATACTTGTAGAACGGATCCTGGGTTTTTTCTGGTTTGGATCACGTAGTAATGTGGGACCACACTGAAACAATCAATTAAACCTGGTCTTGATAAATATTTTAGAGGATAACGCATGTTAGGTCTGGGTTAGGTCTAGGATTTGCCCTCATCAGGCTCATTCTTTCGCATATTTCTCATACTTGATGGCTAGATCCTGGGCTTTTTCTGGATTGCATCACGTAGTAATGAAGTACAACACTGAAACAGTCAATTAAACCTGGTTTCGATAAATATTTTAGAGAATAATTCATGTTAGGTCTAGGTTAGGCGTGGGATTTGCCCTCATCAGGGTCATACTTTCGCAGTTCTAACATACATATTGACCTGATCGAGGGTTTTTTCTGCTTTGGATCACGTAGTAAAGTGGTACCACACTGAAACAGTCCACTAAACCTGGTTTCCATCAATATCTTAGAGGACAACGCAAGTTAGGTCTGGGATAGGTCTGGGATTTGCCCTCATCAGACTCATACTTTCGCATTCTTCAGATACTTGTTGAACAGATCCTGGGATTTTTCTGGTATGGATCACGTAGTAATGTGCTACCATACTGAAACATTCAGTTAAACCTGGTCTTGATAAATATTTTTGAGGATAACGCATGTTAGGTCTGGGTTAGGTCTAGGATTTGCCCTCACCACGCTCATACTTTCGCATATTTCTCATACTTCATGGCTAGATCCAGGGCTTTTTCTGGATTGCATCACGTAGTAATGAAGTACAACACTGAAACAGTCAATTAAACCTGGTTTCGATAAATATTTTAGAGAATAATTCATGTTAGGCCTAGGTTAGGCCTGGGATTTGCCCTCATCAGGGTCATACTTTCGCAGTTCTAACATACGTGTTGACCTGATCGAGGGTTTTTTCTGCTTTGGATGACGTAGTAAAGTGGTACCACACTGAAACAGTACACTAAACCTGGTTTGGATCAATATTTTAGAGGATAATGCATGTTAGGTCTAGGTTAGCCCTGAGATTTTCACTCATCAGACTCATACTTTCGCATTCTTCAGATACTTGTTGAACGGATCCTGGGTTTTTTCTGGTATGGTTCACGTAGTAATGTGGTACCACACTGAAACAATCAAATAAACCAGGTCTTGATAAATATTTTAGATGATAACACATGTTAGGTCTGGGTTAGGTCTAGGATTTGCCCTCATCAGGCTCATACTTTCGCATATTTCTCATACTTCATGGCTAGATCCTGGGCTATTTCTGGATTGGATCAGGTAGTAATGTGGTACCACACTGAAACAGTCGATTAAACCAGGTTTCGATCAATATTTTTGAGGATAACGCATGTTAGGTCTAGGTTAGGCCTGGGATTTTCACTCATCAGACTCATTCTTTCGCATTCTTCACATACTTGTTGAACGGATCCTGGGTTTTTTCTGGTTTGGATCACGTAGTAATGTGGGACCACACTGAAACAATCAATTAAACCTGGTCTTGATAAATATTTTAGAGGATAACGCATGTTAGGTCTGGGTTAGGTCTAGGATTTGCTCTCGTCAGGCTCATACTTTCGCATATTTCTCATACTTGATGGCTAGATCCTGGGCTATTTTCTGGTTTGGATCACATAGTAATGTGGTACCACACTGAAACAGTCGATTAAAACAGGTTTTGATCAATATTCACGAGGATAACGCATGTTAGGTCTAGGTAAGGCCTGGGATTTTCACTCATCAGGGTCATACTTTCGCAGTTTTAACATGCATGTTGACCTGATCGAGGGTTTTTTCTGCTTTGGATCACGCAGTAAAGTGGTACCACACTTAAACAGTCAATTAAACCTGGTTTCGATCAATATTTTAGAGGATAACGCAAGTTAGGCCTGGGATAGGTCTAGGATTTGCCCTCATCAGGCTCATTCTTTCGCATATTTCTCATACTTGATGGCTAGATCCTGGGCATTTTCTGGATTGCATCACGTAGTATAATGGTACCACACTGAAACAGTCGATTAAACCTGGTTTCGATCAATATTTTTGAGGATAACGCATGTTAGGTCTAGGTTAGGCCTGGGATTTTCACTCATCAGACTCATACTTTCGCATTCTTCACATACTTGTTGAACGGATCTTGGGTATTTTCTGGTGTGGATCACGTAGTAATGTGGTACCACACTGATACAATCAATTAAACCAGGTCTTGATAAATATTTTAGAGGATAACGCATGTTAGGTCTGGGTTAGGTCTAGGATTTGCCCTCATCAGGCTCATACTTCCGCATATTTCTCATACTTCATGGCTGGACCCTGGGCTGTTACTGGTTTGGATCACGTAGTAATGTGGTACCACACTGAAACAGTCAATTAAACCTGGTTTCGATCAATATTTTAGAGAATAATTCATGTTAGGTCTGCGTTAGGTCTGGGATTTGCTCTCATCAGGCTCATTCTTTCGCAGTTCTAACATACATGTTGACCTGATCGAGTGTTTTTTCTGCTTTGGATCACGTAGTAAAGTGGTACCACACTGAAACAGTCCACTAAACCTGGTTTGGATCAATATTTTAGAGGATAATGCATGTTAGGTCTAAGTTAGCCCTGAGATTTTCACTCATCAGACTCATACTTTCGCATTCTTCAGATACTTGTTGAACGGATCCTGGGTTTTTTGTGGTTTGGATCACGTAGTAATGTGGGACCACACTGAAACAATCAATTAAACCTGGTCTTGATAAATATTTTAGAGGATAACGCATGTTAGGTCTGGGTTAGGTCTAGGATTTGCTCTCGTCAGGCTCATACTTTCGCATATTTCTCAAACTTGATGGCTAGATCCTGGGCTTTTTCTGGATTGCATCACGTAGTAATGAAGTGCAACACTGAAACAGTCAATTAAACCTGGTTTCCATCAATATCTTAGAGGACAACGCAAGTTAGGTCTGGGATTGGGGCTCGCAGCCGCCACTAAACGCGGCCCCGGGACGGATAGCGGCGGGATGGAGTGGCCCCGTCCCGCCGCTATGAGGCAGTGTGTCTACTGGGGGGACCGATTGTCCCCCCGGGGGATGGGCGCGAAAGCGCGGGCACGGGGAGGATACCGGAAGAATGCTTCGAGCGATTCCCGGTATCCTCCCAAAGCGTGCCGAAGGGTCACCGTGGGGTTTTTAGTGGGTAGGTCCCGCGCCTGTCGTTGTACGGGCGCGGGGAATCCCACACACGCCTCCCACCTCTCCCCAAGGAGGTGGGAGGGAGTCTTTCGAAGATTTTCCCCACGACAAAAAAAAAAAAAAAAAAAAAAAAAGTTAGGTCTGGGATAGGTCTGGGATTTGCCCTCATCAGACTCATACGTTTCGTTTTTCACATACTTGTTGAACGGATCCTGGGTTTTTTCTGGATTGCATCACGTAGTAATGAAGTACAACACTGAAACAGTCAATTAAACCTGGTTTGGATAAATATTTTAGAGAATAATTCATGTTAGGCCTAGGTTAGGCCTGGGTTTTGCCCTCATCAAGGTCATACTTTCGCAGTTCTAACATACGTGTTGACCTGATCGAGGGTTTTTTCTGCTTTGGATCACGTAGTAAAGTGGTACCACACTGAAACAGTCCACTAAACCTGGTTTGGATCAATATTCTAGAGGATAATGCATGTTAGGTCTAGGTTAGCCCTGAGATTTTCACTCATCAGACTCATACTTTCGCATTCTTCAGATACCTGTTGAACGGATCCTGGGTTTTTTCTGGTCTGGTTCACGTAGTAATGTGGTACCACACTGAAACATTCACTTAAACCTGGTCTTGATAAATATTAAAGAGGATAACGCATGTTAGGTCTGGGTTAGGTCTAGGATTTGCCCTCATCAGGCTCCTCCTTTCGCATATTTCTCATACTTCATGGCTGGATCCTGGGCTATTTCTGGATTGGATCACATAGTAATGTGGTACCACACTGAAACAGTCAACTAAACCTGGTTTTGATCAATATTTTAGAGAATAATTCATGTTAGGTCTAGGTTCGGTCAGGGATTTGCTCTCATCAGGCACATTCTTTCGCATATTTCTCATACTTGATGGCTAGATCCTGGGCATTTTCTGGATTGCTTCACGTAGTAATGAAGCACAACACTGAAACAGTCAATTAAACCAGGTTTCGATCAATATTTTAGAGAATAATTCATGTTAGGTCTAGGTTAGGTCTGGGATTTGCTCCCATCAGGCTCATTCTTTCGCATATTTGTCATACTTGATGGCTAGATCCTGGGCTTTTTCTGGATTGCATCACGTAGTAATGAAGTACAACACTGAAACAGTCAATTAAACCTAGTTTCCATCAATATCTTAGAGGACAACGCAAGTTAGGTCTGGGATAGGTCTGGGATTTGCCCACATCAGGCTCATACTTTCGCGTTTTTCACATACTTGTTGAACAGATCCTGGGTTTTTTCTGGTTTGGATCACGTAGTAGAGGGTACCACACTGAAACAGTCCATTAAACCTGGTTTGGATCTATATTTTAGAGGATAACGCATGTTAGGTCTAGGTTAGGTCTAGGATTTGCCCTCATCACGCTCATACTTTCGCATATTTCTCATACTTCATGGCTAGATCCTGGGCTATTTCTGGATTGGATCACGTAGTAATGTGGTACCACACTGAAACAGTCAATTAAACCTGGTTACGATCAATATTTTAGAGGACAATGCAAGTTAGGTCTGGGATAGGTCTGGGCCTTGCCCACATCAGGGTCATACTTTCGCATTTTTCACATACTTGTTGAACAGATCCTGGGTTTTTTCTGGTTTGGATCGCGCAGTAATGTGGTACCACACTGAAACAGCCCACTAAACCTGGTTCCGATCAATATTTTAGAGGATAACGAAAGTTATGTCTAGGTTAGGCCTGGGATTTGCTCTCATCAGACTCATGCTTTCGCATTTTTCACATACTTATGGATCAGATCCTGGGTTTTTTCTGGTATGGATCACGTAGTAATGTGGTACCACACTGAAACATTCAGTTAAACCTGGTCTTGATAAATATTTTTGAGGATAACGCATGTTAGGTCTGGGTTAGGTCTAGGATTTGCCCTCATCAGGCTCATACTTTCGCATATTTCTCATACTTCCTGGGCTGTTTCTGGATTGTATCACGTAGTAATGTGGTACCACGCTGAAACAGTCAATTAAACCTTGTTTCGATCAATATTTTAGAGGATAACGCAAGTTAGGTTTGGGTTAGGTCTAGGATTTGCCCACATCAGGCTCATACTTTCGCATTTTTCACAGACTTGTTGAACAGATCCTGGGATTTTTCTGGTATGGATCACGTAGTAATGTGGTACCATACTGAAACATTCAGTTAAACCTGGTCTTGATAAATATTTTTGAGGATAACGCATGTTAGGTCTGGGTTAGGTCTAGGATTTGCCCTCATCAGGCTCATACTTTCGCATATTTCTTACACTTCATGGATAGATCCTGGGCTATTTTCTGGTTTGGATCACATAGTAATGTGGTACCACACTGAAACAGTCGATTAAACCAGGTTTCGATCAATATTTTTGAGGATAACGCATGTTAGGTCTAGGTTAGGCCTGGGATTTTCACTCATCAGACTCATTCTTTCGCATATTTCTCATACTTCATGGCTAGATCCTGGGCTATTTCTGGATTGGATCACGTAGTAATGTGGTACCACACTGAAACGGTCAATTAAACCTGGTTTCCATCAATATCTTAGAGGACAACGCAAGTTAGGTCTGCGATAGGTCTGGGATTTGCCCTCATCTGACTCATATGTTCGCATTTTTCACATACTTGTTGAACGGATCCTGGGTTTTTTCTGGTTTGGAACACGTAGTAATGTGGTACCACACTGAAACATTCAAATAAACCAGGTCTTGATAAATATTTTAGATGATAACACATGTTAGGTCTGGGTTAGGTCAAGGATTTGCCCTCATCAGGCTCATACTTTCGCATATTTCTCCTACTTGATGGCTAGATCCTGGGCTATATCTGGATTGGATCACGTAGTAATGTGGTACCACACTGAAACGGTCAATTAAACCTGGTTTCGATCAATATTTTAGAGGACAATGCAAGTTAGGTCTGGGATAGGTCTGGGATTTGCCCTCATCAGACTCATACGTTCGCGTTTTTCACATACTTGTTGAACGGATCCTGGGTTTTTTCTGGTTTGGATCACGTAGTAATGTGGTACCACACTGAAACATTCAAATAAACCAGGTATTGATAAATATTTTAGATGATAACACATGTTAGGTCTGGGTTAGGTCTAGGATTTGCCCTCATCAGGCTCATACTTTCGCATATTTCTCATACTTCATGGCTAGATCCTGGGCTATTTCTGGTTTGGATCGCGCAGTAATGTGGTACCACACTGAAACAGCCCACTAAACCTGGTTTCGATCAATATTTTAGATGATAACGAAAGTTATGTCTAGGTTAGGCCTGGGATTTTCACTCATCAGACTCATTCTTTCGCATACTTCACATACTTGTTGAACGGATCCTGGGTTTTTTCTGGTTTGGATCACGTAGTAATGTGGGACCACACTGAAACAATCAATTAAACCTGGTCTTGATAAATATTTTAGAGGATAACGCATGTTAGGTCTGGGTTAGGTCCAGGATTTGCCCTCATCACGCTCATACTTTCGCATATTTCTCATACTTCATGGCTATATCCAGGGCTTTTTCTGGATTGCATCACGTAGTAATGAAGTACAACACTGAAGCAGTCAATTAAACCTGGTTTCGATAAATATTTTAGAGAATAATTCATGTTAGGCCTAGGTTAGGCCTGGGATTTGCCCTCATCAGGGTCATACTTTCGCAGTTCTAACATACGTGTTGACCTGATCGAGGGTTTTTTCTGCTTTGGATCGCGTAGTAAAGTGGTACCACACTGAAACAGTACACTAAACCTGGTTTGGATCAATATTTTAGAGGATAATGCATGTTAGGTCTAGGTTAGCCCTGAGATTTTCACTCATCAGACTCATACTTTCGCATTCTTCAGTTACTTGTTGAACGGATCCTGGGTTTTTTCTGGTATGGTTCACGTAGTAATGTGGTACCACACTGAAACAATCAATTAAACCAGGTCTTGATAAATATTTTAGATGATAACGGATGTTAGGTCTGGGTTAGGTCTAGGATTTGCCCTCATCAGGATCATACTTTAGCATATTTCTCATACTTCATGGCTAGATCCTGGGCTATTTCTGGATTGGATCACGTAGTAATGTGGTACCACACTGAAACAGTCGATTAAACCAGGTTTCGATCAATATTTTTGAGGATAACGCATGTTAGGTCTAGGTTAGGCCTGGGATTTTCACTCATCAGACTCATTCTTTCGCATTCTTCACATACTTGTTGAACGGATCCTGGGTTTTTTCTGGTTTGGATCACGTAGTAATGTGGGACCACACTGAAACAATCAATTAAACCTGGTCTTGATAAATATTTTAGAGGATAACGCATGTTAGGTCTGGGTTAGGTCTAGGATTTGCCCTCATTAGGCTCATTCTTTCGCATATTTCTCATACTTGATGGCTAGATCCTGGGCTTTTTCTGGATTGCATCACGTAGTAATGAAGTACAACACTGAAACAGTCAATTAAACCTGGTTTCGATAAATATTTTAGAGAATAATTCATGTTAGGTCTAGGTTAGGCGTGGGATTTGCCCTCATCAGGGTCATACTTTCGCAGTTCTAACATACATATTGACCTGATCGGGGGTTTTTTCTGCTTTGGATCACGTAGTAAAGTGGTACCACACTGAAACAGTCCACTAAACCTGGTTTCCATCAATATCTTAGAGGACAACGCAAGTTAGGTCTGGGATAGGTCTGGGATTTGCCCTCATCAGACTCATACTTTCGCATTCTTCAGATACTTGTTGAACAGATCCTGGGATTTTTCTGGTATGGATCACGTAGTAATGTGGTACCATACTGAAACATTCAGTTAAACCTGGTCTTGATAAATATTTTTGAGGATAACGCATGTTAGGTCTGGGTTAGGTCTAGGATTTGCCCTCACCACGCTCATACTTTCGCATATTTCTCATACTTCATGGCTAGATCCAGGGCTTTTTCTGGATTGCATCACGTAGTAATGAAGTACAACACTGAAACAGTCAATTAAACCTGGTTTCGATAAATATTTTAGAGAATAATTCATGTTAGGCCTAGGTTAGGCCTGAGATTTGCCCTCATCAGGGTCATACTTTCGCAGTTCTAACATACGTGTTGACCTGATCGAGGGTTTTTTCTGCTTTGGATCACGTAGTAAAGTAGTACCACACTGAAACAGTACACTAAACCTGGTTTGGATCAATATTTTAGAGGATAATGCATGTTAGGTCTAGGTTAGCCCTGAGATTTTCACTCATCAGACTCATACTTTCGCATTCTTCAGATACTTGTTGAACGGATCCTGGGTTTTTTCTGGTATGGTTCACGTAGTAATGTGGTACCACACTGAAACAATCAATTAAACCAGGTCTTGATAAATATTTTAGATGATAACGGATGTTAGGTCTGGGTTAGGTCTAGGATTTGCCCTCATCAGGCTCATACTTTCGCATATTTCTCATACTTCATGGCTAGATCCTGGGCTATTTCTGGATTGGATCACGTAGTAATGTGGTACCACACTGAAACAGTCGATTAAACCAGGTTTCGATCAATATTTTTGAGGATAACGCATGTTAGGTCTAGGTTAGGCCTGGGATTTTCACTCATCAGACTCATGCTTTCGCATTTTTCACATACTTGTGGAACAGATCCTGGGTTTTTTCTGGTTTGGATCACGTAGTAATGTGGGACCACACTGAAACAATCAATTAAACCTGGTCATGATAAATATTTTAGAGGATAACGCATGTTAGGTCTGGGTTAGGTCCAGGATTTGCCCTCATCACGCTCATACTTTCGCATATTTCTCATACTTCATGGCTATATCCAGGGCTTTTTCTGGATTGCATCACGTAGTAATGAAGTACAACACTGAAACAGTCAATTAAACCTGGTTTCGATAAATATTTTAGAGAATAATTCATGTTAGGCCTAGGTTAGGCCTGGGATTTGCCCTCATCAGGGTCATACTTTCGCAGTTCTAACATACGTGTTGACCTGATCGAGGGTTTTTTCTGCTTTGGATCGCGTAGTAAAGTGGTACCACACTGAAACAGTACACTAAACCTGGTTTGGATCAATATTTTAGAGGATAATGCATGTTAGGTCTAGGTTAGCCCTGAGATTTTCACTCATCAGACTCATACTTTCGCATTCTTCAGTTACTTGTTGAACGGATCCTGGGTTTTTTCTGGTATGGTTCACGTAGTAATGTGGTACCACACTGAAACAATCAATTAAACCAGGTCTTGATAAATATTTTAGATGATAACGGATGTTAGGTCTGGGTTAGGTCTAGGATTTGCCCTCATCAGGATCATACTATAGCATATTTCTCATACTTCATGGCTAGATCCTGGGCTATTTCTGGATTGGATCACGTAGTAATGTGGTACCACACTGAAACAGTCGATTAAACCAGGTTTCGATCAATATTTTTGAGGATAACGCATGTTAGGTCTAGGTTAGGCCTGGGATTTTCACTCATCAGACTCATTCTTTCGCATTCTTCACATACTTGTTGAACGGATCCTGGGTTTTTTCTGGTTTGGATCACGTAGTAATGTGGGACCACACTGAAACAATCAATTAAACCTGGTCTTGATAAATATTTTAGAGGATAACGCATGTTAGGTCTGGGTTAGGTCTAGGATTTGCCCTCATCAGGCTCATTCTTTCGCATATTTCTCATACTTGATGGCTAGATCCTGGGCTTTTTCTGGATTGCATCACGTAGTAATGAAGTACAACACTGAAACAGTCAATTAAACCTGGTTTCGATAAATATTTTAGAGAATAATTCATGTTAGGTCTAGGTTAGGCGTGGGATTTGCCCTCATCAGGGTCATACTTTCGCAGTTCTAACATACATATTGACCTGATCGGGGGTTTTTTCTGCTTTGGATCACGTAGTAAAGTGGTACCACACTGAAACAGTCCACTAAACCTGGTTTCCATCAATATCTTAGAGGACAACGCAAGTTAGGTCTGGGATAGGTCTGGGATTTGCCCTCATCAGACTCATACTTTCGCATTCTTCAGATACTTGTTGAACAGATCCTGGGATTTTTCTGGTATGGATCACGTAGTAATGTGGTACCATACTGAAACATTCAGTTAAACCTGGTCTTGATAAATATTTTTGAGGATAACGCATGTTAGGTCTGGGTTAGGTCTAGGATTTGCCCTCACCACGCTCATACTTTCGCATATTTCTCATACTTCATGGCTAGATCCAGGGCTTTTTCTGGATTGCATCACGTAGTAATGAAGTACAACACTGAAACAGTCAATTAAACCTGGTTTCGATAAATATTTTAGAGAATAATTCATGTTAGGCCTAGGTTAGGCCTGAGATTTGCCCTCATCAGGGTCATACTTTCGCAGTTCTAACATACGTGTTGACCTGATCGAGGGTTTTTTCTGCTTTGGATCACGTAGTAAAGTAGTACCACACTGAAACAGTACACTAAACCTGGTTTGGATCAATATTTTAGAGGATAATGCATGTTAGGTCTAGGTTAGCCCTGAGATTTTCACTCATCAGACTCATACTTTCGCATTCTTCAGATACTTGTTGAACGGATCCTGGGTTTTTTCTGGTATGGTTCACGTAGTAATGTGGTACCACACTGAAACAATCAATTAAACCAGGTCTTGATAAATATTTTAGATGATAACGGATGTTAGGTCTGGGTTAGGTCTAGGATTTGCCCTCATCAGGCTCATACTTTCGCATATTTCTCATACTTCATGGCTAGATCCTGGGCTATTTCTGGATTGGATCACGTAGTAATGTGGTACCACACTGAAACAGTCGATTAAACCAGGTTTCGATCAATATTTTTGAGGATAACGCATGTTAGGTCTAGGTTAGGCCTGGGATTTTCACTCATCAGACTCATGCTTTCGCATTTTTCACATACTTGTGGAACAGATCCTGGGTTTTTTCTGGTATGGATCACGTAGTAATGTGGTACCACACTGAAACATTCAGTTAAACCTGGTCTTGATAAATATTTTTGAGGATAACGCATGTTAGGTCTGGGTTAGGTCTAGGATTTGCCCTCATCAGGCTCATACTTTCGCATATTTCTCATACTTCCTGGGCTGTTTCTGGATTGTATCACGTAGTAATGTGGTACCACGCTGAAACAGTCAATTAAACCTTGTTTCGATCAATATTTTAGAGGATAGCGCAAGTTAGGTTTGGGTTAGGTCTAGGATTTGCCCACATCAGGCTCATACTTTCGCATTTTTCACAGACTTGTTGAACAGATCCTGGGATTTTTCTGGTATGGATCACGTAGTAATGTGGTACCATACTGAAACATTCAGTTAAACCTGGTCTTGATAAATATTTTTGAGGATAACGCATGTTAGGTCTGGGTTAGGTCTAGGGTTTGCCCTCATCAGGCTCATACTTTCGCATATTTCTTATACTTCATGGATAGATCCTGGGCTATTTTCTGGTTTGGATCACATAGTAATGTGGTACCACACTGAAACAGTCGATTAAACCAGGTTTCGATCAATATTTTTGAGGATAACGCATGTTAGGTCTAGGTTAGGCCTGGGATTTTCACTCATCAGACTCATTCTTTCGCATATTTCTCATACTTCATGGCTAGATCCTGGGCTATTTCTGGATTGGATCACGTAGTAATGTGGCACCACACTGAAACAGTCAATTAAACCTGGTCTTGATAAATATTTTAGAGGATAACGCATGTTAGGTTTGGGTTAGGTCTAGGATTTGCCCACATCAGGCTCATACTTTCGCATTTTTCACAGACTTGTTGAACAGATCCTGGGATTTTTCTGGTATGGATCACGTAGTAATGTGGCACCACACTGAAACAGTCAATTAAACCTGGTCTTGATAAATATTTTAGAGGATAACGCATGTTAGGTCTGGGTTAGGTCTAGGATTTGCTCTCGTCAGGCTCATACTTTCGCATATTTCTCATACTTGATGGCTAGATCCTGGGCTTTTTCTGGATTGCATCACGTAGTAATGAAGTACAACACTGAAACAATCAATTAAACCTGGTTTCCATCAATATCTTAGAGGACAACGCAAGTTAGGTCTGCGATAGGTCTGGGATTTGCCCTCATCTGACTCATATGTTCGCGTTTTTCACATACTTGTTGAACGGATCCTAGGCTTTTTCTGGTTTGGATCACGTAGTAATGTGGTACCACACTGAAACATTCAAATAAACCAGTTCTTGATAAATATTTTAGATGATAACACACGTTAGGTCTGGGTTAGGTCTAGGATTTGCCCTCATCAGGCTCATACTTTCGCATATTTCTCATACTTCATGGCTAGATCCTGGGCTATATCTGGATTGGATCACGTAGTAATGTGGTACCACACTCAAACGGTCAATTAAACCTGGTTTCGATCAATATTTTAGAGGACAATGCAAGTTAGGTCTGGGATAGGTCTGGGATTTGCCCACATCAGGGTCATACTTTCGCATTTTTCACATACTTGTTGAACAGATCCTGGGTTTTTTCTGGTTTGGATCGCGCAGTAATGTGGTACCACACTGAAACATTCAAATAAACCTGGTCTTGATAAATATTTTAGAGGATAACGCATGTTAGGTTTGGGTTAGGTCTAGGATTTGCCCACATCGGGCTCATACTTTCGCATTTTTCACATACTTGTTGAACAGATCCTGGCTTTTTCTGGTTTGGATCGCGCAGTAATGTGGTACCACACTGAAACAGCCCACTAAACCTGGTTTCGATCAATATTTTAGAGGATAACGAAAGTTATGTCTAGGTTAGGCCTGGGATTTGCCCTCATCAGACTCATGCTTTCGCATTTTTCACACACTTGTTGAACAGATCCTGGGATTTTTCTGGTATGGATCACGTAGTAATGTGGTACCATACTGAAACAGTCAGTTAAACCTGGTCTTGATAAATATTTTTGAGGATAACGCATGTTAGGTCTGGGTTAGGTCTAGGATTTGCCCTCATCAGGCTCATACTTTCGCATATTTCTCATACTTCATGGCTAGATCCTGGGCTATTTCTGGATTGGATCACGTAGTAATGTGGTACCACACAGAAACATTCAATGAAACCTGGTCTGGATAAATATTTTAGAGGATAACGCATCTTAGGTCTGTGTTAGGTCTAAGATTTGCCCTCCTCAGGCTCACAGTTTCGCGTTTTTCGCATACTTGTTGAACAGATCCTGGGTTTTCTCTGGTTTGGATCACGAAGTAGTGAGGTACCACAGTGAAACAGTCCATTAAACCTGGTTTCGCTCAATATCTAAGAAGATAACGCATGTTAGGTCTAGGTTAGGCCTGGGATTTGCCCTCATCAGGGTCATACTTTCGCAGTTTTAACATGCATGTTGACCTGATCGAGGGTTTTTTCTGCTTTGGATCACGCAGTAAAGTGGTACCACACTAAAACAGTCAATTAAACCTGGTTTCGATCAATATTTTAGAGGATAACGCAAGTTAGGTCTGCGATAGGTCTGGGATTTGCCCTCATCTGACTCATACGTTCGCGTTTTTCACATACTTGTTGAACGGATCCTGGGTTTTTTCTGGTTTGGATCACGTAGTAATGTGGTACCACACTGAAACATTCAAATAAACCAGGTCTTGATAAATATTTTAGATGATAACACATGTTAGGTCTGGGTTAGGTCTAGGATTTGCCCACATCAGGCTCATACTTTCGCATATTTCTCCTACTTGATGGCTAGATCCTGGGCTTTTTCTGGATTGCATCACGTAGTAATGAAGTACAACACTGAAACAGTCAATAAAACCTGGTTTCCATCAATATCATAGAGGACAACGCAAGTTAGGTCTGCGATAGGTCTGGGATTTGCCCTCATCAGACTCATACGTTCGCGTTTTTCACATACTTGTTGAACGGATCCTGGGTTTTTTCTGGTTTGGATCACGTAGTAATGTGGTACCACACTGAAACATTCAAATAAACCAGGTATTGATAAATATTTTAGATGATAACACATGTTAGGTCTGGGTTAGGTCTAGGATTTGCCCTCATCAGGCTCATACTTTCGCATATTTCTCATACTTCATGGCTAGATCCTGGGCTATTTCTGGTTTGGATCGCGCAGTAATGTGGTACCACACTGAAACAGCCCACTAAACCTGGTTTCGATCAATATTTTAGAGGATAACGAAAGTTATGTCTAGGTTAGGCCTGGGATTTGCTCTCATCAGACTCATGCTTTCGCATTTTTCACATACTTGTTGAACAGATCCTGGGTTTTTTCTGGTATGGATCACGCAGTAATGTGGTACCACACTGAAACATTCAGTTAAACCTGGTCTTGATAAACATTTTTGAGGTTAACGCATGTTAGGTCTGGGTTAGGTCTAGGATTTGCCCTCATCAGGCTCATACTTCCGCATATTTCTTATACTTCATGGATAGATCCTGGGCTATTTTCTGGTTTGGATCACATAGTAATGTGGTACCACACTGAAACAGTCCACTAGACCTGGTTTGGATCAATATTTTAGAGGATAATGCATGTTAGGTCTGGGTTAGGTCTAGGATTTGCTCTCGTCAGGCTCATACGTTCGCATATTTCTCTTACTTGATGGCTAGATCCTGGGCTTTTTCTGGACTGCATCACGTAGTAATGAAGTACAACACTGAAACAGTCAATTAAACCTGGTTTCTATCAATATCTTAGAGGACAACGCAAGTTCGGTCTGGGATAGGTCTGGGATTTGCCCTCATCAGACTCATACGTTCGCGTTTTTCACATACTTGTTGAACGGATCCTGGGTTTTTTCTGGTTTGGATCACGTAGTAATGTGGTACCACACTGAAACATTCAAATAAACCTGGTCTTGATAAATATTTTAGAGGATAACGCATGTTAGGTTTGGGTTAGGTCTAGGATTTGCCCACATCAGGCTCATACTTTCGCATTTTTCACAGACTTGTTGAACAGATCCTGGGATTTTTCTGGTATGGATCACGTAGTAATGTGGTACCATACTGAAACATTCAGTTAAACCTGGTCTTGATAAATGTTTTTGAGGATAACGCATGTTAGGTCTGGGTTAGGTCTAGTATTTGCCCTCATCAGGCTCATACTTTCGCATACTTCTTATACTTCATGGATAGATCCTGGGCTATTTTCTGGTTTGGATCACATAGTAATGTGGTACCACACTGAAACAGTCGATTAAACCAGGTTTCGATCAATATTTTTGAGGATAACGCATGTTAGGTCTAGGTTAGGCCTGGGATTTTCACTCATCAGACTCATTCTTTCGCATACATCACATACTTGTTGAACGGATCCTGGGTTTTTTCTGGTTTGGATCACTTAGTAATGTGGGACCACACTGAAACAATCAATTAAACCTGGTCTTGATAAATATTTTAGAGGATAACGCATGTTAGGTCTGGGTTAGGTCCAGGATTTGCCCTCATCACGCTCATACTTTCGCATATTTCTCATACTTCATGGCTATATCCAGGGCTTTTTCTGGATTGCATCACGTAGTAATGAAGTACAACACTGAAACAGTCAATTAAACCTGGTTTCGATAAATATTTTAGAGAATAATTCATGTTAGGCCTAGGTTAGGCCTGGGATTTGCCCTCATCAGGGTCATACTTTCGCAGTTCTAACATACGTGTTGACCTGATCGAGGGTTTTTTCTGCTTTGGATCGCGTAGTAAAGTGGTACCACACTGAAACAGTACACTAAACCTGGTTTGGATCAATATTTTAGAGGATAATGCATGTTAGGTCTAGGTTAGCCCTGAGATTTTCACTCATCAGACTCATACTTTCGCATTCTTCAGTTACTTGTTGAACGGATCCTGGGTTTTTTCTGGTATGGTTCACGTAGTAATGTGGTACCACACTGAAACAATCAATTAAACCAGGTCTTGATAAATATTTTAGATGATAACGGATGTTAGGTCGGGGTTAGGTCTAGGATTTGCCCTCATCAGGCTCATACTTTCGCATATTTCTCATACTTCATGGCTAGATCCTGGGCTATTTCTGGATTGGATCACGTAGTAATGTGGTACCACACTGAAACAGTCGATTAAACCAGGTTTCGATCAATATTTTTGAGGATAACGCATGTTAGGTCTAGGTTAGGCCTGGGATTTTCACTCATCAGACTCATTCTTTCGCATTCTTCACATACTTGTTGAACGGATCCTGGGTTTTTTCTGGTTTGGATCACGTAGTAATGTGGGACCACACTGAAACAATCAATTAAACCTGGTCTTGATAAATATTTTAGAGGATAACGCATGTTAGGTCTGGGTTAGGTCTAGGATTTGCCCTCATCAGGCTCATTCTTTCGCATATTTCTCATACTTGATGGCTAGATCCTGGGCTTTTTCTGGATTGCATCACGTAGTAATGAAGTACAACACTGAAACAGTCAATTAAACCTGGTTTCGATAAATATTTTAGAGAATAATTCATGTTAGGTCTAGGTTAGGCGTGGGATTTGCCCTCATCAGGGTCATACTTTCGCAGTTCTAACATACATATTGACCTGATCGAGGGTTTTTTCTGCTTTGGATCACGTAGTAAAGTGGTACCACACTGAAACAGTCCACTAAACCTGGTTTCCATCAATATCTTAGAGGACAACGCAAGTTAGGTCTGGGATAGGTCTGGGATTTGCCCTCATCAGACTCATACTTTCGCATTCTTCAGATACTTGTTGAACAGATCCTGGGATTTTTCTGGTATGGATCACGTAGTAATGTGGTACCATACTGAAACATTCAGTTAAACCTGGTCTTGATAAATATTTTTGAGGATAACGCATGTTAGGTCTGGGTTAGGTCTAGGATTTGCCCTCACCACGCTCATACTTTCGCATATTTCTCATACTTCATGGCTAGATCCAGGGCTTTTTCTGGATTGCATCACGTAGTAATGAAGTACAACACTGAAACAGTCAATTAAACTTGGTTTCGATAAATATTTTAGAGAATAATTCATGTTAGGCCTAGGTTAGGCCTGGGATTTGCCCTCATCAGGGTCATACTTTCGCAGTTCTAACATACGTGTTGACCTGATCGAGGGTTTTTTCTGCTTTGGATCACGTAGTAAAGTGGTACCACACTGAAACAGTACACTAAACCTGGTTTGGATCAATATTTTAGAGGATAATGCATGTTAGGTCTAGGTTAGCCCTGAGATTTTCACTCATCAGACTCATACTTTCGCATTCTTCAGATACTTGTTGAACGGATCCTGGGTTTTTTCTGGTATGGTTCACGTAGTAATGTGGTACCACACTGAAACAATCAATTAAACCAGGTCTTGATAAATATTTTAGATGATAACGGATGTTAGGTCTGGGTTAGGTCTAGGATTTGCCCTCATCAGGCTCATACTTTCGCATATTTCTCATACTTCATGGCTAGATCCTGGGCTATTTCTGGATTGGATCACGTAGTAATGTGGTACCACACTGAAACAGTCGATTAAACCAGGTTTCGATCAATATTTTTGAGGATAACGCATGTTAGGTCTAGGTTAGGCCTGGGATTTTCACTCATCAGGGTCATACTTTCGCAGTTTTAACATGCATGTTGACCTGATCGAGGGTTTTTTCTGCTTTGGATCACGCAGTAAAGTGGTACCACACTAAAACAGTCAATTAAACCTGGTATCGATCAATATTTTAGAGGATAACGCAAGTTAGGCCTGGGATAGGTCTAGGATTTGCCCTCATCAGGCTCATTCTTTCGCATATTTCTCATACCTGATGGCTAGATCCTGGGCATTTTCTGGATTGCATCACGTAGTATAATGGTACCACACTGAAACAGTCGATTAAACCAGGTTTCGATCAATATTTTTGAGGATAACGCATGTTAGGTCTAGGTTAGGCCTGGGATTTTCACTCATCAGACTCATACTTTCGCATTCTTCACATACTTGTTGAACGGATCTTGGGTATTTTCTGGTGTGGATCACGTAGTAATGTGGTACCACACTGATACAATCAATTAAACCTGGTCTTGATAAATATTTTAGAGGATAACGCATGTTAGGTCTGGGTTAGGTCTAGGATTTGCCCTCATCAGGCTCATACTTCCGCATATTTCTCATACTTCATGGCTGGATCCTGGGCTGTTACTGGTTTGGATCACGTAGTAATGTGGTACCACACTGAAACAGTCAATTAAACCTGGTTTCGATCAATATTTTAGAGAATAATTCATGTTAGGTCTGCGTTAGGTCTGGGATTTGCTCTCATCAGGCTCATTCTTTCGCATATTTCTCATACTTGATGGCTAGATCCTGGGCTTTTTCTGGATTGCATCACGTAGTAATGAAGTACAACACTGAAACAGTCAATTAAACCTGGTTTCGATAAATATTTTAGAGAATAATTCATGTTAGGTCTAGGTTAGGCGTGGGATTTGCCCTCATCAGGGCCATCCTTTCGCAGTTCTAACATACATGTTGACCTGATCGAGGGTTTTTTCTGCTTTGGATCACGTAGTAAAGTGGTACCACACTGAAACAGTCCACTAAACCTGGTTTGGATCAATATTTTAGAGGATAATGCATGTTAGGTCTAAGTTAGCCCTGAGATTTTCACTCATCAGACTCATACTTTCGCATTCTTCAGATACTTGTTGAACGGATCCTGGGTTTTTTCTGGTATGGTTCACGTAGTAATGTGGTACCACACTGAAACAATCAATTAAACCAGGTCTTGATAAATATTTTAGATGATAACGGATGTTAGGTCTGGGTTAGGTCTAGGATTTGCCCTCATCAGGCTCATACTTTCGCATATTTCTCATACTTCATGGCTAGATCCTGGGCTATTTCTGGATTGGATCACGTAGTAATGTGGTACCACACTGAAACAGTCGATTAAACCAGGTTTCGATCAATATTTTTGAGGATAACGCATGTTAGGTCTGGGTTAGGCCTGAGATTTGCCCTCATCAGGGTCATACTGTCGCAGTTCCCACATACACGTTGACCTGATCGAGGGTTTTTTCTGCTTTGGATCACGTAGTAATGTGGTACCACACTGAAACAGTCAATTAAACATGGTTTCGATTAATATTTTAGAGGTCAATGCAAGTTAGGTATGGGATAGGTCTGGGATTTGCCCACATCAGGGTCATACTTTCGCATTTTTCACATACTTGTTGATCAGATCCTGGGTTTTTTCTGGTATGGATCACGTAGTAATGTGGTACCACACTGACACATTCAGTTAAACCTGGTCTTGATAAATATTTTTGAGGATAACGCATGTTAGGTCTGGGTTAGGTCTAGGATTTGCCCTCATCAGGCTCATTCTTTCGCATATTTCTCATACTTGATGGCTAGATCCTGGGCTTTTTCTGGATTGCATCACGTAGTAACGAAGTACAACACTGAAACAGTCAATTAAACCTGGTTTCGATAAATATTTTAGAGAATAATTCATGTTAGGTCTAGGTTAGGCGTGGGATTTGCCCTCATCAGGGTCATACTTTCGCAGTTCTAACATACATATTGACCTGATCGAGGGTTTTTTCTGCTTTGGATCACGTAGTAAAGTGGTACCACACTGAAACAGTCCACTAAACCTGGTTTCCATCAATATCTTAGAGGACAACGCAAGTTAGGCACTGGGATAGGTCTGGGATTTGCCCTCATCAGACTCATACTTTCGCATTCTTCAGATACTTGTTGAACAGATCCTGGGATTTTTCTGGTATGGATCACGTAGTAATGTGGTACCATACTGAAACATTCAGTTAAACCTGGTCTTGATAAATATTTTTGAGGATAACGCATGTTAGGTCTGGGTTAGGTCTAGGATTTGCCCACACCACGCTCACACTTTCGCATATTTCTCATCCTTCATGGCTAGATCCAGGGCTTTTTCTGGATTGCATCACGTAGTAATGAAGTACAACACTGAAACAGTCAATTAAACCTGGTTTCGATAAATATTTTAGAGAATAATTCATGTTAGGCCTAGGTTAGGCCTGGGATTTGCCCTCATCAGGGTCATACTTTCGCAGTTCTAACATACGTGTTGACCTGTTCGAGGGTTTTTTCTGCTTTGGATCACGTAGTAAAGTGGTACCACACTGAAACAGTACACTAAACCTGGTTTGGATCAATATTTTAGAGGATAATGCATGTTAGGTCTAGGTTAGCCCTGAGATTTTCACTCATCAGACTCATACTTCCGCATTCTTCAGATACTTGTTGATCGGGTCCTGGGTTTTTTCTGGTATGGTTCACGTAGTAATGTGGTACCACACTGAAACAATCAATTAAACCAGGTCTTGATAAATATTTTAGATGATAACGGATGTTAGGTCTGGGTTAGGTCTAGGATTTGCCCTCATCAGGCTCATACTTTCGCATATTTCTCATACTTCATGGCTAGATCCTGGGCTATTTCTGGATTGGATCACGTAGTAATGTGGTACCACACTGAAACAGTCGATTAAACCAGGTTTCGATCAATATTTTTGAGGATAACGCATGTTAGGTCTAGGTTAGGCCTGGGATTTTCACTCATCAGACTCATTCTTTCGCATTCTTCACATACTTGTTGAACGGATCCTGGGTTTTTTCTGGTTTGGATCACGTAGTAATGTGGGACCACACTGAAACAATCAATTAAACCTGGTCTTGATAAATATTTTAGAGGATAACGCATGTTAGGTCTGGGTTAGGTCCAGGATTTGCCCTCATCACGCTCATACTTTCGCATATTTCTCATACTTCATGGCTATATCCAGGGCTTTTTCTGGATTGCATCACGTAGTAATGAAGTACAACACTGAAACAGTCAATTAAACCTGGTTTCGATAAATATTTTAGAGAATAATTCATGTTAGGTCTAGGTTAGGCCTGGGATTTGCCCTCATCAGGGTCATACTTTCGCAGTTCTAACATACGTGTTCACCTGATCGAGGGTTTTTTCTGCTTTGGATCGCGTAGTAAAGTGGTACCACACTGAAACAGTACACTAAACCTGGTTTGGATCAATATTTTAGAGGATAATGCATGTTAGGTCTAGGTTAGCCCTGAGATTTTCACTCATCAGACTCATACTTTCGCATTCTTCAGTTACTTGTTGAACGGATCCTGGGTTTTTTCTGGTATGGTTCACGTAGTAATGTGGTACCACACTGAAACAATCAATTAAACCAGGTCTTGATAAATATTTTAGATGATAACGGATGTTAGGTCTGGGTTAGGTCTAGGATTTGCCTTCATCAGGCTCATACTTTCGCATATTTCTCATACTTCATGGCTAGATCCTGGGCTATTTCTGGATTGGATCACGTAGTAATGTGGTACCACACTGAAACAGTCGATTAAACCTGGTTTCGATCAATATTTTTGAGGATAACGCATGTTAGGTCTAGGTTAGGCCTGGGATTTTCACTCATCAGACTCATTCTTTCGCATTCTTCACATACTTGTTGAACGGATCCTGGGTTTTTTCTGGTTTGGATCACGTAGTAATGTGGGACCACACTGAAACAATCAATTAAACCTGGTCTTGATAAATATTTTAGAGGATAACGCATGTTAGGTCTGGGTTAGGTCTAGGATTTGCTCTCGTCAGGCTCATACTTTCGCATATTTCTCAAACTTGATGGCTAGATCCTGGGCTTTTTCTGGATTGCATCACGTAGTAATGAAGTACAACACTGAAACAGTCAATTAAACCTGGTTTCCATCAATATCTTAGAGGACAACGCAAGTTAGGTCTGGGATAGGTCTGGGATTTGCCCTCATCAGACTCATACGTTTCGTTTTTCACATACTTGTTGAACGGATCCTGGGTTTTTTCTGGTTTGGATCACGTAGTAATGTGGTACCACAGTGAAACATTCAAATAAACCTGGTCTTGATAAATATTTTAGAGGATAACGCATGTTAGGTTTGGGTTAGGTCTAGGATTTGCCCACATCAGGCTCATACTTTCGCATTT
The DNA here is from genome assembly GCF_051014445.1 of Colletes latitarsis. Lineage (NCBI taxonomy): Eukaryota > Metazoa > Arthropoda > Insecta > Hymenoptera > Colletidae > Colletes > Colletes latitarsis. Next base: position 2,322,812 of record NC_135142.1, read on the forward strand.
TTCACAGACTTGTTGAACAGATCCTGGGATTTTTCTGGTATGGATCACGTAGTAATGTGGTACCATACTGAAACATTCAGTTAAACCTGGTCTTGATAAATATTTTTGAGGATAACGCATGTTAGGTCTGGGTAAGGCCTGGGATTTTCACTCATCAGACTCATTCTTTCGCATTCTTCACATACCTGTTGAACGGATCCTGGGTTTTTTCTGGTTTGGATCACGTAGTAATGTGGGACCACACTGAAACAATCAATTAAACCTGGTCTTGATAAATATTTTAGAGGATAACGCATGTTAGGTCTGGGTTAGGTCTAGGATTTGCTCTCGTCAGGCTCATACTTTCGCATATTTCTCAAACTTGATGGCTAGATCCTGGGCTATTTCTGGATTGCATCACGTAGTAATGAAGTGCAACACTGAAACAGTCAATTAAACCTGGTTTCCATCAATATCTTAGAGGACAACGCAAGTTAGGTCTGGGATAGGTCTGGGATTTGCCCTCATCAGACTCATACGTTTCGTTTTTCACATACTTGTTGAACGGATCCTGGGTTTTTTCTGGTTTGGATCACGTAGTAATGTGGTACCACACTGAAACATTCAAATAAACCTGGTCTTGATAAATATTTTAGAGGATAACGCATGTTAGGTTTGGGTTAGGTCTAGGATTTGCCCACATCAGGCTCATACTTTCGCATTTTTCACAGACTTGTTGAACAGATCCTGGGATTTTTCTGGTATGGATCACGTAGTAATGTGGTACCATACTGAAACATTCAGTTAAACCTGGTCTTGATAAATATTTTTGAGGATAACGCATGTTAGGTCTGGGTTAGGTCTAGGATTTGCCCTCATCACGCTCATACTTTCGCATATTTCTCATACTTCATGGCAAGATCCAGGGCTTTTTCTGGATAGCATCACGTAGTAACGAAGTACAACACTGAAACAGTCAATTAAACCTGGTTTCGATAAATATTTTAGAGAATAATTCATGTTAGGCCTAGGTTAGGCCTGGGATTTGCCCTCATCAGGGTCATACTTTCGCAGTTCTAACATACGTGTTGACCTGATCGAGGGTTTTTTCTGCTTTGGATCACGTAGTAAAGTGGTACCACACTGAAACAGTCCACTAAACCTGGTTTGGATCAATATTTTAGAGGATAATGCATGTTAGGTCTAGGTTAGCCCTGAGATTTTCACTCATCAGACTCATACTTTCGCATTCTTCAGATACCTGTTGAACGGATCCTGGGTTTTTTCTGGTCTGGTTCACGTAGTAATGTGGTACCACACTGAAACATTCACTTAAACCTGGTCTTGATAAATATTTTAGAGGATAACGCATGTTAGGTCTGGGTTAGGTCTAGGATTTGCCCTCATCAGGCTCCTCCTTTCGCATATTTCTCATACTTCATGGCTGGATCCTGGGCTATTTCTGGATTGGATCACATAGTAACGTGGTACCACACTGAAACAGTCAATTAAACCTGGTTTTGATCAATATTTTAGAGAATAATTCATGTTAGGTCTAGGTTCGGTCAGGGATTTGCTCTCATCAGGCACATTCTTTCGCATATTTCTCATACTTGATGGCTAGATCCTGGGCTATTTCTGGATTGCATCACGTAGTAATGAAGTGCAACACTGAAACAGTCAATTAAACCTGGTTTCCATCAATATCTTAGAGGACAACGCAAGTTAGGTCTGGGATAGGTCTGGGATTTGCCCTCATCAGACTCATACGTTTCGTTTTTCACATACTTGTTGAACAGATCCTGGCTTTTTTCTAGATTGGGTCACGTAGTAGTGTGGTACCACACTGAAACAGTCGATTAAACCTGGTTTCGATCAATATTTTTGAGGATAACGCATGTTAGGTCTAGGTTAGGCCGGGGATTTTCACTCATCAGACTCATACTTTCGCATTCTTCACATACTTGTTGAGCGGATCCTGGGTTTTTACCGGTTTGGATCACGTAGTAATGTGGTACCACACTGAAACATTCAATTAAACCTGGTTTCGATCAATATTTTAGAGAATAATTCATGTTAGGTCTAGGTTAGGTCTGGGATTTGCTCTCATCAGGCTCATTCTTTCGCATATTTGTCATACTTGATGGCTAGATCCTGGGCTTTTTCTGGATTGCATCACGTAGTAATGAAGTACAACACTGAAACACTCAATTAAACCTGGGTTCGATCAATGTTTTAGAGAATAATTCATGTTAGGTTTAGGTTAGGTCTGGGTTAGGTCTGGGATTTGCCCGCATCAGGCTCATACTTTCCGCGTTTTTCACATGCTTGTTGAACAGATCCTGGGCTTTTTCTGGTTTGGATCACGTAGTAATGTGGGACCTCATTGAAACAGTCAATTAAACCTGGTTTCGATCAATATTTTAGAGAATAATTCATGTTAGGTCTAGGTTAGGTCTGGGATTTGCTCTCATCAGGCTCATTCTTTCGCATATTTGTCATACTTGATGGCTAGATCCTGGGCTTTTTCTGGATTGCATCACGTAGTAATGAAGTACAACACTGAAACAGTCAATTAAACCTAGTTTCCATCAATATCTTAGAGGACAACGCAAGTTAGGTCTGGGATAGGTCTGGGATTTGCCCACATCAGGCTCATACTTTCGCGTTTTTCACATACTTGTTGAACAGATCCTGGGTTTTTTCTGGTTTGGATCACGTAGTAGAGGGTACCACACTGAAACAGTCCATTAAACCTGGTTTGGATCTATATTTTAGAGGATATCGCATGTTAGGTCTAGGTTAGGTCTCGAATTTGCCCTCATCAGACTCATACTTTCGCGTTTTTCACATACTTGTTGAACAGATCCTGGCTTTTTTCTAGATTGGGTCACGTAGTAGTGTGGTACCACTCTGAAACAGTCGATTAAACCTGGTTTCGATCAATATTTTTGAGGATAACGCATGTTAGGTTTGGGTTAAGTCCTGGATTTGCCCTCATCAGGCTCATACTTTCGCATATTTCTCATACTTCATGGCTAGATCCTGGGCTGTTTCTGGATTGTATCACGTAGTAATTTGGTACCACGCTGAAACAGTCAATTAAACCTGGTTTCGATCAATATTTTAGTGGATAACGCAAGTTAGGTCTGGAATAGGTCTGAGATATGCCCTCATCAGACTCATACCTACGCGCACTTCACATACTCGTTGAACAAATCCTGGGTTATTTTCTTGTTTGGATCACATAGTAATGTGGTACCAAACTGATACAGTCGATTAAACCAGGATTCGATCAATATTTTTGAGGATAACGCATGTTAGGTCTAGGTTAGGCCTGGAATTTTCACTCATCAGACTTATACATTCGCATTCTTCATATACTTTTTGAACGGTTCCTGGGTTTTTTCTGGTTTGGATCACGTTGTAATGTGGGTCCGCACTGAAACAATCAGTTAAACCTGGTCTTGATAAATATTTTAGAGGATAACGCATGTTAGGTCTGGGATAGGTCTGGGATTTGCCCTCATCAGACTCATACTTTCGCATTCTTCACATACTTGTTGAACTGATCCTGGGTTTTTTCTGGTTTGGATCACGTAGTAATGTGGTTCCACACTGAAACAGTCGGTTAAACCTGGTTTCGATCAATATTTTAGTGGATAACGCAAGTTAGGTCTGGAATAGGTCTGAGATATGCCCTCATCAGACTCATACCTACGCGCACTTCACATACTCGTTGAACAAATCCTGGGTTATTTTCTTGTTTGGATCACATAGTAATGTGGTACCAAACTGATACAGTCGATTAAACCAGGATTCGATCAATATTTTTGAGGATAACGCATGTTAGGTCTAGGTTAGGCCTGGGATTTTCACTCACCAGACTCATACTTTCGCATTTTTCACATACTTGTTGAACAGATCCTGGGTTTTTTCTGGTTTGTATCACGTAGTAGTGTGGTACCACACTGAAACAGTCCATTAAACCTGGTTAGGATCAATATTTTAGAGGATAACGCATGTTAGGTCTAGGTTAGGTCTGGGATTTTCGCTCATGAGACTCATACTTTCGCATTCTTCACATACTTGTTGAACGGATCCTGGGTTTTTTCTGGTTTGGTTCATGTAGTAATGTGGTGCCACACTGAAACAGTCAATTAAACCTGGTTTCCATCAATATCTTAGAGGACAACGCAAGTTAGGTCTGGGATAGGTCTTGGATTTGCCCTCATCAGGCTCATACTTTCGCGTTTTTCACATACTTTTTGAACAGATCCTGGGTTTTTTCTGGTTTGGATCACGTAGTAGTGAGGTACCACGCTGAAACAGTCCATTAAACCTGGTTTGGATCAATATTTTAGAGGATAACGCATGTAAGGTCTAGGTTAGGCCTGGGATTTTCACTCATCAGACTCATACTTTCGCATTCTTCACATACTTGTTGAACGGATCCTGGGTTATTTCTGGTTTGGATCACGTAGTAATGTGGGACCACACTGAAACAGTCAATTAAACCTGGTTTCGATCAATATTTTAGAGAATAATTCATGTTAGGTCTATGTTAGGTCTGGGATTTGCACTCATCAGGCTCATTCTTTCGCATATTTCTTATACATGTTGAACAGATCCTGGGTTTTTTCTGGTTTGGATCACGTAGTAATGTGGGACCACACTGAAACATTCAATGAAACCTGGTCTGGATAAATATTTTAGAGGATAACGCATCTTACGTCTGGGTTAGGCCTAAGATTTGCCCTCATCAGGCTCACAGTTTAGCGTTTTTCACATACTTGTTGAACAGATCCCGGGTTTTTTCTGGTTTGGAACACGAAGTAGTGTGGTACCACACTGAAACAGTCCACTAAACCTGGTCTGGATAAATATATTAGAGGATAACGCATCTTAGGTCTGGGTTAGGTCTAAGATTTGCCCTCATCAGGCTCACAGTTTAGCGTTTTTCACATACTTGTTGAACAGATCCTGGGCTATTTCTGGTTTGGATCACGAAGTAGTGTGGTACCACACTGAAACAGTCCATTAAACCTGGTTTTGATCAATATTTTAGAGAATAATTCATGTTAGGTCTAGGTTAGGTCAGGGATTTGCTCTCATCAGGCTCATTCTTTCGCATATTTCTCATACTTGATGGCTAGATCCTGGGCTTTTTCTGGATTGCATCACGTAGTAATGAAGTACAACACTGAAACAGTCAATTAAACCTGGTTTCGATCAATATTTTAGAGAATAATTCATGTTAGGTCTAGGTTAGGTCTGGGATTTGCTCTCATCAGGCTCATTCTTTCGCATATTTCTCATACTTGATGGCTAGATCCTGGGCTTTTTCTGGATTGCATCACGTAGTAATGAAGTACAACACTGAAACAGTCAATTAAACCTGGTTTCGATCAATATTTTAGAGAATAATTCATGTTAGGTCTAGGTTAGGTCTGGGATTTGCTCTCATCAGGTTCATTCTTTCGCATATTTCTCATACTTGATTACGTAGTAATGTGGTACCACGCTGAAACAGTCAACTAAACCTGGTTTCGATCAATATTTTAGAGGATAACGCAAGTTAGGTCTGGGATAGGTCTAGGATTTGCCCTCACCAGGCTCTTACTTTCGCATATTTCTCATACTTCATGGCTAGATCCTGTGCTATTTCTGGATTGGATCACGTAGTAAAGTCGTACCACACTGAAACATTCAATGAAACCTGGTCTGGATAAATATTTTAGAGGTTAACGCATCTTAGGTCTGGGTTAGGTCTAAGATTTGCCCTCATCAGGCTCACAGTTTAGCGTTTTTCACATACTTGTTGAACAGATCCTGGGTTTTTTCTGGTTTGGATCACGTAGTAATGTGGGACCACACTGAAACATTCAATGAAACCTGGTCTGGATAAATATTTTAGAGGATAACGCATCTTACGTCTGGGTTAGGCCTAAGATTTGCCCTCATCAGGCTCACAGTTTAGCGTTTTTCACATACTTGTTGAACAGATCCCGGGTTTTTTCTGGTTTGGAACACGAAGTAGTGTGGTACCACACTGAAACAGTCCACTAAACCTGGTCTGGATAAATATATTAGAGGATAACGCATCTTTGGTCTGGGTTAGGTCTAAGATTTGCCCTCATCAGGCTCACAGTTTAGCGTTTTTCACATACTTGTTGAACAGATCCTGGGCTATTTCTGGTTTGGATCACGAAGTAGTGTGGTACCACACTGAAACAGTCCATTAAACCTGGTTTTGATCAATATTTTAGAGAATGATTCATGTTAGGTCTAGGTTAGGTCAGGGATTTGCTCTCATCAGGCTCATTCTTTCGCATATTTCTCATACTTGATGGCTAGATCCTGGGCTTTTTCTGGATTGCATCACGTAGTAATGAAGTACAACACTGAAACAGTCAATTAAACCTGGTTTCGATCAATATTTTAGAGAATAATTCATGTTAGGTCTAGGTTAGGTCTGGGATTTGCTCTCATCAGGCTCATTCTTTCGCATATTTCTCATACTTGATGGCTAGATCCTGGGCTTTTTCTGGATTGCATCACGTAGTAATGAAGTACAACACTGAAACAGTCAATTAAACCTGGTTTCGATCAATATTTTAGAGAATAATTCATGTTAGGTCTAGGTTAGGTCTGGGATTTGCTCTCATCAGGTTCATTCTTTCGCATATTTCTCATACTTGATGGCTAGATCCTGGGCTTTTTCTGGATTGCATCACGTAGTAATGAAGTACAACACTGAAGCAGTCAATTAAACCTGGTTTCCATCAATATTCTAGAGGACAACGCATGTTAGGTCTAGGTTAGGCCTGGGATTAGCCCTCATCAGGGTCATACTGTCGCAGTTTTAACATACTTGTTGAACGGATCCTGGGCTTTTTCTGGATTGCATCACGTAGTAATGTGGGACCACACTGAAACATTCAATTAAACCTGGTCTTGATAAATATTTTAGAGGATAACGCATGTTAGGTTTGGGTTAGGTCTAGGATTTGCCCTCATCAGGCTCATACTTTCGCATATTTCTCATACGTCATGGCTAGATCCTGGGCTGTTTCTGGATTGTATCACGTAGTAATGTGGCACCACGCTGAAACAGTCGATTAAACCTGGTTTCGATCAATATTTTAGAGGATAACGCATGTTAGGTCTAGGTTAGGTCTTGGATTTGCTCTCATCAGGCTCATTCTTCCGCATATTTCTCATACTTCATGGCTAGATCCTGGGCTTTTTCTGGATTGCATCACGTAGTAAAGTGGTACCACACTGAAACATTCAATGAAACCTGGTCTGGATAAATATTTTAAAGGTTAACGCATCTTAGGTCTGGGTTAGGTCTACGATATGCCCTCATCAGGCTCACAGTTTAGCGTTTTTCACACACTTGTTGAACAGATCCTGGGTTTTTTCTGGTTTGGATCACGAAGTAATGTGGTACCACACTGAAACGGTCAATTAAACCTGCTTTTGATCAATATTTTAGAGGATAACGCAAGTTAGGTCTGGGATAGGTCTGGGATTTGACCTCATCAGACTCATACTTTCGCACACTTCACATACTCCTTGAACAGGTCCTGGGTTATTTGCTGGTTGGGATCACATAGTAATGTGGTACCACACTGAAACAGTCCATTAAACCTGGTTTCGCTCAATATTTTAGAGGATAACGCATGTTAGGTCTAGGTTAGGTCTGGGATTTGCTCTCATCAGGCTCATTTTTTCGCATATTTCTCATACTCCTTGAACAGGTCCTGGGTTATTTTCTGGTTGGGATCACATAGTAATGTGGTACCACACTGAAACAGTCGATTAAACCTGGTTTCCATCAATATTTTAGAGGATAACGCATGTTAGGTCTAGGTTAGGCCTGGGATTTTCACTCATCAGACTCATACTTTCGCATATTTCTCATACTTGATGGCTAGATCCTGGGCTTTTTCTGGATTGCATCACGTAGTAATGAAGTACAACACTGAAACAGTCAATTAAACCTGGTTTCGATCAATATTTTAGAGAATAATTCATGTTAGGTCTATGTTAGGTCTGGGATTTGCTCTCATCAGGCTCATTCTTTCGCATATTTCTTACACATGTTGAACAGATCCCGGGTTTTTTCTGGATTGTATCACGTAGTAATGTGGTACCACACTGAAACAGTCGATTAAACCAGGTTTCGATCAATATTTTAGAGGAGAACGCATGTTAGGTCTAGGTTAGGCCTGGGATTTTCACTCATCAGACTCATACTTTCGCATTCTTCACATACTTGTTGAACAGATCCTGGGTTTTTTCTGGTTTGGATCACATAGTAATGTGGTACCACACTGAAACAGTCGATTAAACCAGGTTTCGATCAATATTTTTGAGGATAACGCATGTTAGGTTTAGGTTAGGCCTGGGATTTTCACTCATCAGACTCATACCTTCGCATTCTTCACATACTTGTTGAACGGATCCTGGGTTTTTTCTGGTTTGGATCACGTAGTAATGTGGGACCACACTGAAACAGTCAATTAAACCTGGTTTCGATCAATATTTTAGAGAATAATTCATGTTAGGTCTAGGTTAGGTCTTGGATTTGCCCTCATCAGGCTCATACTTTCGCGTTTTTCACATACTCGTTGAACAGATCCTGGGTTATTTTCTGGTTTGGATCACATAGTAATGTGGTACCACACTGAAACAGACGATTAAACCAGGTTTCGATCAATATTTTTGAGGATAACGCATGTTAGGTCTAGGTTAGGCCTGGGATTTTCACTCATCAGACTCATACTTTCGCATTCTTCACATACTTGTTGAACGGATCCTGGGTTTTTTCTGGTTTGGATCACGTAGTAATGTGGGACCACACTGAAACAGTCAATTAAACCTGGTTTCGATCAATATTTTAGAGAATAATTCATGTTAGGTCTAGGTCAGGTCTGGGATTTGCTCTCATCAGGCTCATTCTTTCGCATATTTCTCATACTTGATGGCTAGATCCTGGGCTTTTTCTGGATTGCATCACGTAGTAATGAAGTACAACACTGAAACAGTCAATTAAACCTGGTTTCCATCAATATCTTAGAGGACAACGCAAGTTAGGTCTGGGATATGTCTGGGATTTGCCCTCATCAGGCTCATACTTTCGCGTTTTTCACATACTTGTTGAACAGATCCTGGGTTTTTTCTGGTTTGGCTCACGTAGTAGTGAGGTACCACGCTGAAACAGTCCATTAAACCTGGTTTGGATCAATATTTTAGAGGATAACGCATGTAAGGTCTAGGTTAGGCCTGGGATTTTCACTCATCAGACTCATACTTTCGCATTCTTCACATACTTGTTGAACGGATCCTGGGTTATTTCTGGTTTGGATCACGTAGTAATGTGGGACCACACTGAAACAGTCAATTAAACCTGGTTTCGATCAATATTTTAGAGAATAATTCATGTTAGGTCTATGTTAGGTCTGGGATTTGCACTCATCAGACTCATTCTTTCGCATATTTCTTATACATGTTGAACAGATCCTGGGTTTTTTCTGGTTTGGATCACGTAGTAATGTGGGACCACACTGAAACAATCAATTAAACCTGGTCTTGATAAATATTTTAGAGGATAACGCATGTTAGGTCTGGGTTAGGTCTAGGATTTGCCCTCATCAGGCTCATACTTTCGCATATTTCTCATACTTCAAGGCTAGATCCTGGGCTGTTTCTGGATTGTATTACGTAGTAATGTGGTACCACGCTGAAACAGTCAATTAAACCTGGTTTCGATCAATATTTTAGAGGATAACGCAAGTTAGGTCTGGGATAGGTCTAGGATTTGCCCTCACCAGGCTCTTACCTTCGCATATTTCTCATACTTCATGGCTAGATCCTGTGCTATTTCTGGATTGGATCACGTAGTAAAGTCGTACCACACTGAAACATTCAATGAAACCTGGTCTGGATAAATATTTTAGAGGTTAACGCATCTTAGGTCTGGGTTAGGTCTAAGATTTGCCCTCATCAGGCTCACAGTTTAGCGTTTTTCACATACTTGTTGAACAGATCCTGGGTTTTTTCTGGTTTGGATCACGTAGTAATGTGGGACCACACTGAAACATTCAATGAAACCTGGTCTGGATAAATATTTTAGAGGATAACGCATCTTACGTCTGGGTTAGGCCTAAGATTTGCCCTCATCAGGCTCACAGTTTAGCGTTTTTCACATACTTGTTGAACAGATCCCGGGTTTTTTCTGGTTTGGAACACGAAGTAGTGTGGTACCACACTGAAACAGTCCACTAAACCTGGTCTGGATAAATATATTAGAGGATAACGCATCTTAGGTCTGGGTTAGGTCTATGATTTGCCCTCATCAGGCTCACAGTTTAGCGTTTTTCACATACTTGTTGAACAGATCCTGGGCTATTTCTGGTTTGGATCACGAAGTAGTGTGGTACCACACTGAAACAGTCCATTAAACCTGCTTTTGATCAATATTTTAGAGGATAACGCAAGTTAGGTCTGGGATAGGTCTGGGATTTGACCTCATCAGACTCATACTTTCGCACACTTCACATACTCCTTGAACAGATCCTGGGTTATTTTCTGGTTTGGATCACATAGTAATGTGGTACCACACTGAAACAGTCGATTAAACCAGGTTTCGATCAATATTTTAGAGGAGAACGCATGTTAGGTCTAGGTTAGGCCTGGGATTTTCACTCATCAGACTCATACTTTCGCATTCTTCACATACTTGTTGAACTGATCCTGGGTTTTTTCTGGTTTGGATCACGTAGTAATGTGGTACCGCACTGAAACAGTCGATTAAACCTGGTTTCGATCAATATTTTAGAGGATAACGCAAGTTATGTCTGGGATAGGTCTGGGATTTGACCTCATCAGACTCATACTTTCGCACACTTCACATACTCCTTGAACAGGTCCTGGGTTATTTGCTGGTTGGGATCACATAGTAATGTGGTACCACACTGAAACAGTCGATTAAACCTGGTTTCGATCAATATTTTTGAGGATAACCCAAGTTAGGTGTGGGATAAGTCTGGGATTTTCACTCATCAGACTCATACTTTCGCACACTTCACATACTCCTTGAACAGATCCTGGGTTATTTTCTGGTTTGGATCACGTAGTAATGTGGTACCACACTGAAACATTCAATGAAACCTGGTCTAGATAAATATTTTAGAGGATAACGCATCTTAGGTCTGGGTTAGGTCTAAGATTTGCCCTCATCAGGCTCACAGTTTAGCGTTTTTCACACACTTGTTGAACAGATCCTGGGTTTTTTCTGGTTTGGATCACGAAGTAGTGTGGTACCACACTGAAACAGTCCATTAAACCTGGTTTCGCTCAATATTTTAGAGGATAACGCATGTTAGGTCTAGGTTAGGTCTGGGATTTGCTCTCATCAGGCTCATTCTTTCGCATATTTCTCATACTCCTTGAACAGGTCCTGGGTTATTTTCTGGTTGGGATCACATAGTAATGTGGTACCACACTGAAACAGTCGATTAAACCTGGTTTCCATCAATATTTTAGAGGATAACGCATGTTAGGTCTAGGTTAGGCCTGGGATTTTCACTCATCAGACTCATACTTTCGCATATTTCTCATATTTCATGGCTAGATCCTGGGCTTTTTCTGGATTGCATCACGTAGTAATGAAGTACAACACTGAAACAGTCAATTAAACCTGGTTTCGATCAATATTTTAGAGAATAATTCATGTTAGGTCTATGTTAGGTCTGGGATTTGCTCTCATCAGGCTCATTCTTTCGCATATTTCTTATACATGTTGAACAGATCCCGGGTTTTTTCTGGATTGTATCACGTAGTAATGTGGTACCACACTGAAACAGTCGATTAAACCAGGTTTCGATCAATATTTTAGAGGAGAACGCATGTTAGGTCTAGGTTAGGCCTGGGATTTTCACTCATCAGACTCACACTTTCGCATTCTTCACATACTTGTTGAACAGATCCTGGGTTTTTTCAGGTTTGGATCACACAGTAATGTGGTACCACACTGAAACAGTCGATTAAACCAGGTTTCGATCAATATTTTTGAGGATAACGCATGTTAGGTTTAGGTTAGACCTGGGATTTTCACTCATCAGACTCATACTTTCGCATTCTTCACATACTTGTTGAACGGATCCTGGGTTTTTTCTGGTTTGGATCACGTAGTAATGTGGGACCACACTGAAACAGTCAATTAAACCTGGTTTCGATCAATATTTTAGAGAATAATTCATGTTAGGTCTAGGTTAGGTCTTGGATTTGCCCTCATCAGGCTCATAATTTCGCGTTTTTCACATACTCGTTGAACAGATCCTGGGTTATTTTCTGGTTTGGATCACATAGTAATGTGGTACCACACTGAAACAGACGATTAAACCAGGTTTCGATCAATATTTTTGAGGATAACGCATGTTAGGTCTAGGTTAGGCCTGGGATTTTCACTCATCAGACTCATACTTTCGCATTCTTCACATACTTGTTGAACGGATCCTGGGTTTTTTCTGGTTTGGATCACGTAGTAATGTGGGACCACACTGAAACAGTCAATTAAACCTGGTTTCGATCAATATTTTAGAGAATAATTCATGTTAGGTCTAGGTCAGGTCTGGGATTTGCTCTCATCAGGCTCATTCTTTCGCATATTTCTCATACTTGATGGCTAGATCCTGGGCTTTTTCTGGATTGCATCACGTAGTAATGAAGTACAACACTGAAACAGTCAATTAAACCTGGTTTCCATCAATATCTTAGAGGACAACGCAAGTTAGGTCTGGGATATGTCTGGGATTTGCCCTCATCAGGCTCATACTTTCGCGTTTTTCACATACTTGTTGAACAGATCCTGGGTTTTTTCTGGTTTGGATCACGTAGTAGTGAGGTACCACGCTGAAACAGTCCATTAAACCTGGTTTGGATCAATATTTTAGAGGATAACGCATGTAAGGTCTAGGTTAGGCCTGGGATTTTCACTCATCAGACTCATACTTTCGCATTCTTCACATACTTGTTGAACGGATCCTGGGTTATTTCTGGTTTGGATCACGTAGTAATGTGGGACCACACTGAAACAGTCAATTAAAACCTGGTTTCGATCAATATTTTAGAGAATAATTCATGTTAGGTCTATGTTAGGTCTGGGATTTGCACTCATCAGGCTCATTCTTTCGCATATTTCTTATACATGTTGAACAGATCCTGGGTTTTTTCTGGTTTGGATCACGTAGTAATGTGGGACCACACTGAAACAATCAATTAAACCTGGTCTTGATAAATATTTTAGAGGATAACGCATGTTAGGTCTGGGTTAGGTCTAGGATTTGCCCTCATCAGGCTCATACTTTCGCATTTTTCTCATACTTCAAGGCTAGATCCTGGGCTGTTTCTGGATTGTATTACGTAGTAATGTGGTGCCACGCTGAAACAGTCAATTAAACCTGGTTTCGATCAATATTTTAGAGGATAACGCAAGTTAGGTCTGGGATAGGTCTAGGATTTGCCCTCACCAGGCTCTTACTTTCGCATATTTCTCATACTTCATGGCTAGATCCTGTGCTATTTCTGGATTGGATCACGTAGTAAAGTCGTACCACACTGAAACATTCAATGAAACCTGGTCTGGATAAATATTTTAGAGGTTAACGCATCTTAGGTCTGGGTTAGGTCTAAGATTTGCCCTCATCAGGCTCACAGTTTAGCGTTTTTCACATACTTGTTGAACAGATCCTGGGTTTTTTCTGGTTTGAATCACGTAGTAATGTGGGACCACACTGAAACATTCAATGAAACCTGGTCTGGATAAATATTTTAGAGGATAACGCATCTTACGTCTGGGTTAGGCCTAAGATTTGCCCTCATCAGGCTCACAGTTTAGCGTTTTTCACATACTTGTTGAACAGATCCCGGGTTTTTTCTGGTTTGGAACACGAAGTAGTGTGGTACCACACTGAAACAGTCCACTAAACCTGGTCTGGATAAATATATTAGAGGATAACGCATCTTAGGTCTGGGTTAGGTCTATGATTTGCCCTCATCAGGCTCACAGTTTAGCGTTTTTCACATACTTGTTGAACAGATCCTGGGCTATTTCTGGTTTGGATCACGAAGTAGTGTGTTACCACACTGAAACAGTCCATTAAACCTGGTTTTGATCAATATTTTAGAGAATAATTCATGTTAGGTCTAGGTTAGATCAGGGATTTGCTCTCATCAGGCTCATTCTTTCGCATATTTCTCATACTTGATGGCTAGATCCTGGGCTTTTTCTGGATTGCATCACGTAGTAATGAAGTACAACACTGAAACAGTCAATTAAACCTGGTTTCGATCAATATTTTAGAGAATAATTCATGTTAGGTCTAGGTTAGGTCTGGGATTTGCTCTCATCAGGTTCATTCTTTCGCATATTTCTTATACTTGATGGCTAGATCCTGGGCTTTTTCTGGATTGCATCACGTAGTAATGAAGTACAACACTGAAGCAGTCAATTAAACCTGGTTTCCATCAATATTCTAGAGGACAACGCATGTTAGGTCTAGGTTAGGCCTGGGATTAGCCCTCATCAGGGTCATACTGTCGCAGTTATAACATACTTGTTGAACGGATCCTGGGCTTTTTCTGGATTGCATCACGTAGTAATGTGGGACCACACTGAAACATTCAATTAAACCTGGTCTTGATAAATATTTTAGAGGATAACGCATGTTAGGTTTGGGTTAGGTCTAGTATTTGCCCTCATCAGGCTCTGACTTTCGCATATTTCTCATACTTCATGGCTAGATCCTGGGCTATTTCTGGATTGGATCACGTAGTAAAGTGGTACCACACTGAAACATTGAATGAAACCTGGTCTGGATAAATATTTTAGAGGTTAACGCATCTTAGGTCTGGGTTAGGTCTAAGATTTGCCCTCATCAGGCTCACAGTTTAGCGTTCTTCACATACTTGTTGAACAGATCCTGGGTTTTTTCTGGTTTGGATCACATAGTAATGTGGTACCACACTGAAACAGACGATTAAACCAGGTTTCGATCAATATTTTTGAGGATAACGCATGTTAGGTTTAGGTTAGGCCTGGGATTTTCACTCATCAGACTCATACTTTCGCATTCTTCACATACTTGTTGAACGGATCCTGGGTTTTTTCTGGTTTGGATCACGTAGTAATGTGGGACCACATTGAAACAGTCAATTAAACCTGGTTTCGATCAATATTTTAGAGAATAATTCATGTTAGGTCTAGGTTAGGTCTTGGATTTGCCCTCATCAGGCTCATACTTTCGCGTTTTTCACATACTCGTTGAACAGATCCTGGGTTATTTTCTGGTTTGGATCACATAGTAATGTGGTACCACACTGAAACAGACGATTAAACCAGGTTTCGATCAATATTTTTGAGGATAACGCATGTTAGGTCTAGGTTAGGCCTGGGATTTTCACTCATCAGACTCATACTTTCGCATTCTTCACATACTTGTTGAACGGATCCTGGGTTTTTTCTGGTTTGGATCACGTAGTAATGTGGTACCACACTGAAACAGTCCACTAAACCTGGTCTGGATAAATATATTAGAGGATAGCGCATCTTAGGTCTGGGTTAGGTCTATGATTTGCCCTCATCAGGCTCACAGTTTAGCGTTTTTCACATACTTGTTGAACAGATCCTGGGTTATTTCTGGTTTGGATCACGAAGTAGTGTGGTACCACACTGAAACAGTCCATTAAACCTGGTTTTGATCAATATTTTAGAGAATAATTCATGTTAGGTCTAGGTTAGGTCATGGATTTGCTCTCATCAGGCTCATTCTTTCGCATATTTCTCATACTTGATGGCTAGATCCTGGGCTTTTTCTGGATTGCATCACGTAGTAATGAAGTACAACACTGAAACAGTCAATTAAACCTGGTTTCGATCAATATTTTAGAGAATAATTCATGTTAGGTCTAGGTTAGGTCTGGGATTTGCTCTCATCAGGTTCATTCTTTCGCATATTTCTCATACTTGATGGCTAGATCCTGGGCTTTTTCTGGATTGCATCACGTAGTAATGAAGTACAACACTGAAGCAGTCAATTAAACCTGGTTTCCATCAATATTCTAGAGGACAACGCATGTTAGGTCTAGGTTAGGCCTGGGATTAGCCCTCATCAGGGTCATACTGTCGCAGTTTTAACATACTTGTTGAACGGATCCTGGGCTTTTTCTGGATTGCATCACGTAGTAATGTGGGACCACACTGAAACATTCAATTAAACCTGGTCTTGATAAATATTTTAGAGGATAACGCATGTTAGGTTTGGGTTAGGTCTAGTATTTGCCCTCATCAGGCTCATTCTTCCGCATATTTCTCATACTTCAAGGCTAGATCCTGGGCTGTTTCTGGATTGAATTACGTAGTAATGTGGTACCACGCTGAAACAGTCAATTAAACCTGGTTTCGATCAATATTCTAGAGGACAACGCATGTTAGGTCTAGGTTAGGCCTGGGATTAGCCCTCATCAGGGTCATACTGTCGCAGTTTTAACATACTTGTTGAACGGATCCTGGGCTTTTTCTGGATTGCATCACGTAGTAATGTGGGACCACACTGAAACATTCAATTAAACCTGGTCTTGATAAATATTTTAGAGGATAACGCATGTTAGGTTTGGGTTAGGTCTAGGATTTGCCCTCATCAGGCTCATACTTTCGCATATTTCTCATACGTCATGGCTAGATCCTGGGCTGTTTCTGGATTGTATCACGTAGTAATGTGGCACCACGCTGAAACAGTCGATTAAACCTGGTTTCGATCAATATTTTAGAGGATAACGCATGTTAGGTCTAGGTTAGGTCTGGGATTTGCTCTCATCAGGCTCATTCTTCCGCATATTTCTCATACTTCAAGGCTAGATCCTGGGCTGTTTCTGGATTGAATTACGTAGTAATGTGGTACCACGCTGAAACAGTCAATTAAACCTGGTTTCGATCAATATTCTAGAGGACAACGCATGTTAGGTCTAGGTTAGGCCTGGGATTAGCCCTCATCAGGGTCATACTGTCGCAGTTTTAACATACTTGTTGAACGGATCCTGGGCTTTTTCTGGATTGCATCACGTAGTAATGTGGGACCACACTGAAACATTCAATTAAACCTGGTCTTGATAAATATTTTAGAGGATAACGCATGTTAGGTTTGGGTTAGGTCTAGGATTTGCCCTCATCAGGCTCATACTTTCGCATATTTCTCATACGTCATGGCTAGATCCTGGGCTGTTTCTGGATTGTATCACGTAGTAATGTGGCACCACGCTGAAACAGTCGATTAAACCTGGTTTTGATCAATATTTTAGAGAATAATTCATGTTAGGTCTAGGTTAGGTCAGGGATTTGCTCTCATCAGGCTCATTCTTTCGCATATTTCTCATACTTGATGGCTAGATCCTGGGCTTTTTCTTGATTGCATCACGTAGTAATGAAGTACAACACTGAAACAGTCAATTAAACCTGGTTTCGATCAATATTTTAGAGAATAATTCATGTTAGGTCTAGGTTAGGTCTGGGATTTGCTCTCATCAGGCTCATTCTTTCGCATATTTCTCATACTTGATGGCTAGATCCTGGGCTTTTTCTGGATTGCATCACGTAGTAATGAAGTACAACACTGAAACAGTCAATTAAACCTGGTTTCGATCAATATTTTAGAGAATAATTCATGTTAGGTCTAGGTTAGGTCTGGGATTTGCTCTCATCAGGTTCATTCTTTCGCATATTTCTCATACTTGATGGCTAGATCCTGGGCTTTTTCTGGATTGCATCACGTAGTAATGAAGTACAACACTGAAACAGTCAATTAAACCTGGTTTCGATCAATATTTTAGAGAATAATTCATGTTAGGTCTAGGTTAGGTCTGGGATTTGCTCTCATCAGGTTCATTCTTTCGCATATTTCTCATACTTGATGGCTAGATCCTGGGCTTTTTCTGGATTGCATCACGTAGTAATGAAGTACAACACTGAAGCAGTCAATTAAACCTGGTTTCCATCAATATTCTAGAGGACAACGCATGTTAGGTCTAGGTTAGGCCTGGGATTAGCCCTCATCAGGGTCATACTGTCGCAGTTTTAACATACTTGTTGAACGGATCCTGGGCTTTTTCTGGATTGCATCACGTAGTAATGTGGGACCACACTGAAACATTCAATTAAACCTGGTCTTGATAAATATTTTAGAGGATAACGCATGTTAGGTTTGGGTTAGGTCTAGTATTTGCCCTCATCAGGCTCTGACTTTCGCATATTTCTCATACTTCATGGCTAGATCCTGGGCTATTTCTGGATTGGATCACGTAGTAAAGTGGTACCACACTGAAACATTGAATGAAACCTGGTCTGGATAAATATTTTAGAGGTTAACGCATCTTAGGTCTGGGTTAGGTCTAAGATTTGCCCTCATCAGGCTCACAGTTTAGCGTTCTTCACATACTTGTTGAACAGATCCTGGGTTTTTTCTGGTTTGGATCACATAGTAATGTGGTACCACACTGAAACAGACGATTAAACCAGGTTTCGATCAATATTTTTGAGGATAACGCATGTTAGGTTTAGGTTAGGCCTGGGATTTTCACTCATCAGACTCATACTTTCGCATTCTTCACATACTTGTTGAACGGATCCTGGGTTTTTTCTGGTTTGGATCACGTAGTAATGTGGGACCACATTGAAACAGTCAATTAAACCTGGTTTCGATCAATATTTTAGAGAATAATTCATGTTAGGTCTAGGTTAGGTCTTGGATTTGCCCTCATCAGGCTCATACTTTCGCGTTTTTCACATACTCGTTGAACAGATCCTGGGTTATTTTCTGGTTTGGATCACATAGTAATGTGGTACCACACTGAAACAGACGATTAAACCAGGTTTCGATCAATATTTTTGAGGATAACGCATGTTAGGTCTAGGTTAGGCCTGGGATTTTCACTCATCAGACTCATACTTTCGCATTCTTCACATACTTGTTGAACGGATCCTGGGTTTTTTCTGGTTTGGATCACGTAGTAATGTGGTACCACACTGAAACAGTCCACTAAACCTGGTCTGGATAAATATATTAGAGGATAACGCATCTTAGGTCTGGGTTAGGTCTATGATTTGCCCTCATCAGGCTCACAGTTTAGCGTTTTTCACATACTTGTTGAACAGATCCTGGGCTATTTCTGGTTTGGATCACGAAGTAGTGTGGTACCACACTGAAACAGTCCATTAAACCTGGTTTTGATCAATATTTTAGAGAATAATTCATGTTAGGTCTAGGTTAGGTCATGGATTTGCTCTCATCAGGCTCATTCTTTCGCATATTTCTCATACTTGATGGCTAGATCCTGGGCTTTTTCTGGATTGCATCACGTAGTAATGAAGTACAACACTGAAACAGTCAATTAAACCTGGTTTCGATCAATATTTTAGAGAATAATTCATGTTAGGTCTAGGTTAGGTCTGGGATTTGCTCTCATCAGGTTCATTCTTTCGCATATTTCTCATACTTGATGGCTAGATCCTGGGCTTTTTCTGGATTGCATCACGTAGTAATGAAGTACAACACTGAAGCAGTCAATTAAACCTGGTTTCCATCAATATTCTAGAGGACAACGCATGTTAGGTCTAGGTTAGGCCTGGGATTAGCCCTCATCAGGGTCATACTGTCGCAGTTTTAACATACTTGTTGAACGGATCCTGGGCTTTTTCTGGATTGCATCACGTAGTAATGTGGGACCACACTGAAACATTCAATTAAACCTGGTCTTGATAAATATTTTAGAGGATAACGCATGTTAGGTTTGGGTTAGGTCTAGTATTTGCCCTCATCAGGCTCATTCTTCCGCATATTTCTCATACTTCAAGGCTAGATCCTGGGCTGTTTCTGGATTGAATTACGTAGTAATGTGGTACCACGCTGAAACAGTCAATTAAACCTGGTTTCGATCAATATTCTAGAGGACAACGCATGTTAGGTCTAGGTTAGGCCTGGGATTAGCCCTCATCAGGGTCATACTGTCGCAGTTTTAACATACTTGTTGAACGGATCCTGGGCTTTTTCTGGATTGCATCACGTAGTAATGTGGGACCACACTGAAACATTCAATTAAACCTGGTCTTGATAAATATTTTAGAGGATAACGCATGTTAGGTTTGGGTTAGGTCTAGGATTTGCCCTCATCAGGCTCATACTTTCGCATATTTCTCATACGTCATGGCTAGATCCTGGGCTGTTTCTGGATTGTATCACGTAGTAATGTGGCACCACGCTGAAACAGTCGATTAAACCTGGTTTCGATCAATATTTTAGAGGATAACGCATGTTAGGTCTAGGTTAGGTCTGGGATTTGCTCTCATCAGGCTCATTCTTCCGCATATTTCTCATACTTCAAGGCTAGATCCTGGGCTGTTTCTGGATTGAATTACGTAGTAATGTGGTACCACGCTGAAACAGTCAATTAAACCTGGTTTCGATCAATATTCTAGAGGACAACGCATGTTAGGTCTAGGTTAGGCCTGGGATTAGCCCTCATCAGGGTCATACTGTCGCAGTTTTAACATACTTGTTGAACGGATCCTGGGCTTTTTCTGGATTGCATCACGTAGTAATGTGGGACCACACTGAAACATTCAATTAAACCTGGTCTTGATAAATATTTTAGAGGATAACGCATGTTAGGTTTGGGTTAGGTCTAGGATTTGCCCTCATCAGGCTCATACTTTCGCATATTTCTCATACGTCATGGCTAGATCCTGGGCTGTTTCTGGATTGTATCACGTAGTAATGTGGCACCACGCTGAAACAGTCGATTAAACCTGGTTTTGATCAATATTTTAGAGAATAATTCATGTTAGGTCTAGGTTAGGTCAGGGATTTGCTCTCATCAGGCTCATTCTTTCGCATATTTCTCATACTTGATGGCTAGATCCTGGGCTTTTTCTTGATTGCATCACGTAGTAATGAAGTACAACACTGAAACAGTCAATTAAACCTGGTTTCGATCAATATTTTAGAGAATAATTCATGTTAGGTCTAGGTTAGGTCTGGGATTTGCTCTCATCAGGCTCATTCTTTCGCATATTTCTCATACTTGATGGCTAGATCCTGGGCTTTTTCTGGATTGCATCACGTAGTAATGAAGTACAACACTGAAACAGTCAATTAAACCTGGTTTCGATCAATATTTTAGAGAATAATTCATGTTAGGTCTAGGTTAGGTCTGGGATTTGCTCTCATCAGGTTCATTCTTTCGCATATTTCTCATACTTGATGGCTAGATGCTGGGCTTTTTCTGGATTGCATCACGTAGTAATGAAGTACAACACTGAAGCAGTCAATTAAACCTGGTTTGCATCAATATTCTAGAGGACAATGTTAGGTCTAGGTTAGGCCTGGGATTAGCCCTCATCAGGGTCATACTGTCGCAGTTTTAACATACTTGTTGAACGGATCCTGGGCTTTTTCTGGATTGCATCACGTAGTAATGTGGGACCACACTGAAACATTCAATTAAACCTGGTCTTGATAAATATTTTAGAGGATAACGCATGTTAGGTTTGGGTTAGGTCTAGGATTTGCCCTCATCAGGCTCATACTTTCGCATATTTCTCATACGTCATGGCTAGATCCTGGGCTGTTTCTGGATTGTATCACGTAGTAATGTGGCACCACGCTGAAACAGTCGATTAAACCTGGTTTCGATCAATATTTTAGAGGATAACGCATGTTAGGTCTAGGTTAGGTCTTGGATTTGCTCTCATCAGGCTCATTCTTCCGCATATTTCTCATACTTCATGGCTAGATCCTGGGCTTTTTCTGGATTGCATCACGTAGTAAAGTGGTACCACACTGAAAGATTCAATGAAACCTGGTCTGGATAAATATTTTAAAGGTTAACGCATCTTAGGTCTGGGTTAGGTCTAAGATTTGCACTCATCAGGCTCACAGTTTAGCGTTCTTCACATACTTGTTGAACAGATCCTGGGTTATTTCTGGTTTGGATCACATAGTAATGTGGTACCACACTGAAACAGTCGATTAAACCAGGTTTCGATCAATATTTTTGAGGATAATGCATGTTAGGTTTAGGTAAGGCCTGGGATTTTCACTCATCAGACTCATACTTTCGCATTCTTCACATACTTGTTGAACGGATCCTGGGTTTTTTCTCGTTTGGATCACGTAGTAATGTGGGACCGCACTGAAACAGTCAATTAAACCTGGTTTCGATCAATATTTTAGAGAATAATTCATGTTAGGTCTAGGTTAGGTCTGGGATTTGCCCTCATCAGGCTCATACTTTCGCGTTTTTCACATACTCGTTTAACAGATCCTGGGTTATTTTCTGGTTTGGATCACATAGTAATGTGGTACCACACTGAAACAGACGATTAAACCAGGTTTCGATCAATATTTTTGAGGATAACGCATGTTAGGTCTAGGTTAGGCCTGGGATTTTCACTCATCAGACTCATACTTTCGCATATTTCTCATACTTGATGGCTAGATCCTGGGCTTTTTCTGGATTGCATCACGTAGTAATGAAGTACAACACTGAAACAGTCAATTAAACCTGGTTTCGATCAATATTTTAGAGAATAATTCATGTTAGGTCTAGGTTAGGTCTGGGATTTGCTCTCATCAGGCTCATTCTTTCGCATATTTCTCATACTTGATGGCTAGATCCTGGGCTTTTTCCGGATTGCATCACGTAGTAATGTGGGACCACACTGAAACTGTCAATGAAACCTGGTTTCCATCAATATTTTAGAGGACAACGCAAGTTAGGTCTAGGTAAGGCCTGAGATTTTCACTGATCAGACTCATACTTTCGAACACTTCACATACTCCTTGAACAGATCCTGGGTTATTTTCTGGTTTGGATCACATAGTAATGTGGTACCACACTGAAACAGTCGATTAAACCAGGTTTCGATCAATATTTTAGAGGAGAACGCATGTTAGGTCTAGGTTAGGCCTGGTATTTTCACTCATCAGACTCATACTTTCGCATTCTTCACATACTTGTTGAACTGATCCTGGGTTTTTTCTGGTTTGGATCACGTAGTAATGTGGTACCGCACTGAAACAGTCGATTAAACCTGGTTTCGATCAATATTTTAGAGGATAACGCAAGTTAGGTCTGGGATAGGTCTGGGATTTGACCTCATCAGACTCATACTTTCGCACACTTCACATACTCCTTGAACAGGTCCTGGGTTATTTTCTGGTTGGGATCACATAGTAATGTGGTACCACACTGAAACAGTCGATTAAACCTGGTTTCGATCAATATTTTTGAGGATAACCCAAGTTAGGTCTGGGATAGGTCTGGGATTTTCACTCATCAGACTCATACTTTCGCATTCTTCACATACTTGTTGAACTGATCCTGGGTTTTTTCTGGTTTGGATCACGTAGTAATGTGGTACCGCACTGAAACAGTCGATTAAACCTGGTTTCGATCAATATTTTAGAGGATAACGCAAGTTAGGTCTGGGATAGGTCTGGGATTTGACCTCATCAGACTCATACTTTCGCACACTTCACATACTCCTTGAACAGGTCCTGGGTTATTTTCTGGTTGGGATCACATAGTAATGTGGTACCACACTGAAACAGTCGATTAAACCTGGTTTCGATCAATATTTTTGAGGATAACCCAAGTTAGGTCTGGGTAGGTCTGGGATTTTCACTCATCAGACTCATACTTTCGCACACTTCACATACTCCTTGAACAGATCCTGGGTTATTTTCTGGTTTGGATCTCGTAGTAATGTGGTACCACACTGAAACATTCAATGAAACCTGGTCTGGATAAATATTTTAGAGGATAACGCATCTTAGGTCTGGGTTAGGTCTAAGATTTGCCCTCATCAGGCTCACATTTTAGCGTTTTTCACACACTTGTTGAACAGATCCTGGGTTTTTTCTGGTTTGGATCACGAAGTAGTGTGGTACCACACTGCAAAAGTCCATTAAACCATGTTTCGCTCAATATTTTAGAGGATAACGCATGTTAGGTCTAGGTTAGGTCTGGGATTTGCTCTCATCAGGCTCATTCTTTCGCATATTTCTCATACTTGATGGCTAGATCCTGGGCTTTTTCTGGATTGCATGACGTAGTCATGTAGTACCACACTGAAGCAGTCAATGAAACCTGGTTTCCATCAATATTTTAGAGGATAACGCAAGTTAAGTCTGGGACTGGTCTGGGATTTGATCTCATCAGACTCATACTTTCGCATTCTTCACATACTTGTTGAACGGATCCTGGGTTTTTTCTGGTTTGGATCACGTAGTAATGTGGTACCACACTGATACATTCAATGAAACCTGGTCTGGATAAATATTTTAGAGGACAACGCAAGTGAGGTCCAGGTAAGGCCTGAGATTTTCACTGATCAGACTCATACTTTCGCATTCTTC
This sequence comes from Colletes latitarsis, assembly GCF_051014445.1. Classification (NCBI taxonomy): domain Eukaryota; kingdom Metazoa; phylum Arthropoda; class Insecta; order Hymenoptera; family Colletidae; genus Colletes; species Colletes latitarsis. The sequence goes on from NC_135142.1 coordinate 2,347,270, forward strand.
ACATACTTGTTGGACGGATCCTGGGTTCTTTCTAGTTTGGATCACGTAGTAATGTGGTACCACACTGAAACATTCAATTAAACCTGGTCTTGATAAATATTTTAGAGGATAACGCAAGTTAGGTCTGGGATAGGTCTAGGATTTGCCCACATCAGGCTCTTACTTTCGCATATTTCTCATACTTCATGGCTAAATCCTGGGCTATTTCTGGATTGGATCACGTAGTAATGTGGGACCGCACTGAAACAGTCAATTAAACCTGGTTTCGATCAATATTTTAGAGAATAATTCATGTTAGGTCTGGGTTAGGTCTGGGATTTGACCTCATCAGGCTCATTCTTTCGCATATTTCTCAAACCTGATGGCTAGATCCTGGGCTTTTTCTGGATTGCATCACGTAGTAATGAAGTACAACACTGAAACAGTCAATTAAACCTGGTTTCCAACAATATCTTACAGGACAACGCAAGTTAGGTCTGGGATAGGTCTTGGATTTGCCCTCATCAGGCTCATACTTTCGCGTTTTTCACATACTCGTTTAACAGATCCTGGGTTATTTTCTGGTTTGGATCACATAGTAATGTGGTACCACACTGAAACAGACGATTAAACCAGGTTTCGATCAATATTTTTGAGGATAACGCATGTTAGGTCTAGGTTAGGCCTGGGATTTTCACTCATCAGACTCATACTTTCGCATTCTTCACATACTTGTTGAACGGATCCTGGGTTTTTTCTGGTTTGGATCACGTAGTAATGTGGGACCACACTGAAACAGTCAATTAAACCTGGTTTCGATCAATATTTTAGAGAATAATTCATGTTAGGTCTAGGTCCGGTCTGGGATTTGCTCTCATCAGGCTCATTCTTTCGCATATTTCTCATACTTGATGGCTAGATCCTGGGCTTTTTCCGGATTGCATCACGTGTAATGTGGGACCACACTGAAACAGTCAATGAAACCTGGTTTCCATCAATATTTTAGAGGACAACGCAAGTTAGGTCTAGGTAAGGCCTGAGATTTTCACTGATCAGACTCATACTTTCGCATTCTTCACATACTTGTTGAACGGATGCTAGGATTTTTCTAGTTTGGATCACGTAGTAATGTGGTACCACACTCAAACATTCAATTAAACCTGGTCTTGATAAATATTTTAGAGGATAACGCAAGTTAGGTCTGGGATAGGTCTAGGATTTGCCCTCATCAGGCTCTTACTTTCGCATATTTCTCATACTTCATGGCTAGATCCTGGGCTATTTCTGGATTGGATCACGTAGTAAAGTGGTACCACACTGAAACATTCAATGAAACCTGGTCTGGATAAATATTTTAGAGGTTAACGCATATTAGGTCTGGGTTAGGTCTAAGATTTGCCCTCATCAGGCTCACAGTTTAGCGTTCTTCACATACTTGTTGAAGAGATCCTGGGTTTTTCCTGGTTTGGATCACGTAGTAATGTGGGACCACACTGAAACAGTCAATTAAACCAGGTTTCGATCAAGATTTTAGAGAATAATTCATGTTAGGTCTAGGTTAGGTCTTGGATTTGCCCTCATCAGGCTCATACTTTCGCGTTTTTCACATACTCGTTGAACAGATCCTGGGTTATTTTCTGGTTTGGATCACATAGTAATGTGGTACCACACTGAAACAGACGATTAAACCAGGTTTCGATCAATATTTTTGAGGATAACGCATGTTAGGTCTAGGTTAGGCCTGGGATTTTCACTCATCAGACTCATACTTTCGCATTCTTCACATACTTGTTGAACGGATCCAGGGTTCTTTCTGGTTTGGATCACGTAGTAATGTGGGACCACACTGAAACAGTCAATTAAACCTGGTTTCGATCAATATTTTAGAGAATAATTCATGTTAGGTCTAGGTCAGGTCTGGGATTTGCTCTCATCAGGCTCATTCTTTCGCATATTTCTCATACTTGATGGCTAGATCCAGGGCTTTTTCTGGATTGCATCACGTAGTAATGAAGTACAACACTGAAACAGTCAATTAAACCTGGTTTCCATCAATATCTTAGAGGACAACGCAAGTTAGGTCTGGGATATGTCTGGGATTTGCCCTCATCAGGCTCATACTTTCGCGTTTTTCACATACTTGTTGAACAGATCCTGGGTTTTTTCTGGTTTGGACACGTAGTAGTGAGGTACCACGCTGAAACAGTCCATTAAACCTGGTTTGGATCAATATTTTAGAGGATAACGCATGTAAGGTCTAGGTTAGGCCTGGGATTTTCACTCATCATACTCATACTTTCGCATTCTTCACATACTTGTTGAACGGATCCTGGGTTATTTCTGGTTTGGATCACGTAGTAATGTGGGCCCACACTGAAACAGTCAATTAAACCTGGTTGCGATCAATATTTTAGAGAATAATTCATGTTAGGTCTATGTTAGGTCTGGGATTTGCTCTCATCAGGCTCATTCTTTCGCATATTTCTCATACATGTTGAACAGATCCTGGCTTTTTTCTGGTTTGGATCACGTAGTAATGTGGGACCACACTGAAACAATCAATTAAACCTGGTCTTGATAAATATTTTAGAGGATAACGCATGTTAGGTCCGGGTTAGGTCTAGGATTTGCCCTCATCAGGCTCATACTTTCGCATATTTCTCATACTACAAGGCTAGATCCTGGGCTGTTTCTGGATTGTATTACGTAGTAATGTGGTACCACGCTGAAACAGTCAATTAAACCTGTTTTCGATCAATATTTTAGAGGATAACGCAAGTTAGGTCTGGGATAGGTCTAGGATTTGCCCTCATCAAGCTCTTACTTTCGCATATTTCTCATACTTCATGGCTAGATCCTGTGCTATTTCTGGATTGGATCACGTAGTAAAGTGGTACCACACTGAAACATTCAATGAAACCTGGTCTGGATAAATATTTTAGAGGTTAACGCATCTTAGGTCTGGGTTAGGTCTAAGATTTGCCCTCATCAGGCTCACAGTTTAGCGTTTTTCACATACTTGTTGAACAGATCCGGGGCTATTTCTGGTTTGGATCACGAAGTAGTGTGGTACCACACTGAAACAGTCCATTAAACCTGGTTTTGATCAATATTTTAGAGAATAATTCATGTTAGGTCTAGGTTAGGTCAGGGATTTGCTCTCATCAGGCTCATTCTTTCGCATATTTCTCATACTTGATGGCTAGATCCTGGGCTTTTTCTGGATTGCATCACGTAGTAATGAAGTACAACACTGAAACAGTCAATTAAACCTGGTTTCCATCAATATTCTAGAGGACAACGCATGTTAGGTCTAGGTTAGGCCTGGGATTTGCCCTCGTCAGGGTCATACTGTCGCAGTTTTAACATACTTGTTGAACGGATCCTGGGCTTTTTCTGGATTGCATCACACAGTAATGTGGGACCACACTGAAACATTCAATTAAACCTGGTCTTGATAAATATTTTAGAGGATAACGCATGTTAGGTCTAGGTTAGGTCTGGGATTTGCTCTCATCAGGCTCATTCTTTCGCATATTTCTCATACTTCATGGCTAGATCCTGGGCTTTTTCTGGATTGCATCACGTAGTAAAGTGGTACCACACTGAAACATTCAATGAAACCTGGTCTGGATAAATATTTTAAAGGTTAACGCATCTTAGGTCTGGGTTAGGTCTACGATTTGCCCTCATCAGGCTCACAGTTTAGCGTTTTTCACATACTTGTTGAACAGATCCTGGGTTATTTTCTGGTTTGGATCACGTAGTAATGTGGGACCACACTGAAACAGTCGATTAAACCAGGTTTCGATCAATATTTTTGAGGATAACGCATGTTAGGTTTAGGTTAGGCCTGGCATTTTCACTCATCAGACTCATACCTTCGCATTCTTCACATACTTGTTGAACGGATCCTGGGTTTTTTCTGGTTTGGATCACGTAGTAATGTGGGACCACACTGAAACAGTCAATTAAACCTGGTTTCGATCAATATTTTAGAGAATAATTCATGTTAGGTCTAGGTTAGGTCTGGGATTTGCTCTCATCAGGCACATTCTTTCGCATATTTGACAAACTTGATGGCTAGATCCTGGGCTTTTTCTGGATTGCATCACGTAGTTATGTGGTACCACACGGAAACTATCAATTAAACCAGGTCTTGATGAATATTTTAGAGGCTAACGCATGTTAGGTCTGGGTTAGGTCTAGGATTTGCCCTCATCAGGCTCATACTTTCGCATATTTCTCATACTTCATGGCTAGATCCTGGGCTTTTTCTGGATTGCTTCACGTAGTAAAGTGGTACCACACTGAAACATTCAATGAAACCTGGTTTCGATCAATATTTTAGAGGATAACGCATGTTAGGTCTAGGTTAGGCCTGGGATTTTCACTCATCAGACTCATACTTTCGCATTCTTCACATACTTGTTGAACGGATCCTGGGTTTTTTCTGGTTTGGATCACGTAGTAATGTGGGACCACACTGAAACATTCAATGAAACCTGGTCTGGATAAATATTTTAGACGATAACGCATCTTAGGTCTGGGTTAGGTCTAAGATTTGCCCTCATCAGGCTCACAGTTTAGCGTTTTTCACATACTTGTTGAACAGATCCGGGGCTATTTCTGGTTTGGATCACGAAGTAGTGTGGTACCACACTGAAACAGTCAATTAAACCTGGTTTTGATCAATATTTTAGAGAATAATTCATGTTAGGTCTAGGTTAGGTCAGGGATTTGCTCTCATCAGGCTCATTCTTTCGCATATTTCTCATACTTGATGGCTAGATCCTGGGCTTTTTCTGGATTGCATCACGTAGTAATGAAGTACAACACTGAAACAGTCAATTAAACCTGGTTTCCATCAATATTCTAGAGGACAACGCATGTTAGGTCTAGGTTAGGCCTGGGATTTGCCCTCGTCAGGGTCATACTGTCGCAGTTTTAACATACTTGTTGAACGGATCCTGGGCTTTTTCTGGATTGCATCACACAGTAATGTGGGACCACACTGAAACATTCAATTAAACCTGGTCTTGATAAATATTTTAGAGGATAACGCATGTTAGGTTTGGGTTAGGTCTAGGATTTGCCCTCATCAGGCTCATACTTTCGCATATTTCTCATACTTCATGGCTAGATCCTGGGCTGTTTCTGGATTGTATCACGTAGCAATGTGGCACCACGCTGAAACAGTCGATTAAACCTGGTTTCGATCAATATTTTAGAGGATAACGCATGTTAGGTCTAGGTTAGGTCTGGGATATGCTCTCATCAGGCTCATTCTTTCGCATATTTCTCATACTTCATGGCTAGATCCTGGGCTTTTTCTGGATTGCATCACGTAGTAAAGTGGTACCACACTGAAACATTCAATGAAACCTGGTCTGGATAAATATTTTAAAGGTTAACGCATCTTAGGTCTGGGTTAGGTCTACGATTTGCCCTCATCAGGCTCACAGTTTAGCGTTTTTCACATACTTGTTGAACAGATCCTGGGTTATTTTCTGGTTTGGATCACATAGTAATGTGGTACCACACTGAAACAGTCGATTAAACCAGGTTTCGATCAATATTTTAGAGGAGAACGCATGTTAGGTCTAGGTTAGGCCTGGGATTTTCACTCATCAGACTCATACTTTCGCATTCTTCACATACTTGTTGAACTGATCCTGGGTTTTTTCTGGTTTGGATCACGTAGTAATGTGGTACCGCACTGAAACAGTCGATTAAACCTGGTTTTGATCAATATTTTAGAGGATAACGCAAGTTAGGTCTGGGATAGGTCTGGGATTTGACCTCATCAGACTCATACTTTCGCACACTTCACATACTCCTTGAACAGATCCTGGGTTATTTTCTGGTTGGGATCACATAGTAATGTGGTACCACACTGAAACAGTCGATTAAACCTGGTTTCGATCAATATTTTTGAGGATAACCCAAGTTAGGTCTGGGATAGGTCTGGGATTTTCACTCATCAGACACATACTTTCGCACACTTCACATACTCCTTGAACAGATCCTGGGTTATTTTCTGGTTTGGATCTCGTAGTAATGTGGTACCACACTGAAACATTCAATGAATCCTGGTCTGGATAAATATTTTAGAGGATAACGCATCTTAGGTCTGGGTTAGGTCTAAGATTTGCCCTCATCAGGCTCACAGTTTAGCGTTTTTCACACACTTGTTGAACAGATCCTGGGTTTTTTCTGGTTTGGATCACGTAGTAATGTGGGACCACACTGAAACAGTCAATTAAACCTGGTTTCGATCAATATTTTAGAGAATAATTCATGTTATGTCTAGGTTAGGTCTGGGATTTGCTCTCATCAGGCACATTCTTTCGCATATTTGTCAAACTTGATGGCTAGATCCTGGGCTTTTTCTGGATTGCATCACGTAGTTATGTGGTACCACACGGAAACTTTCAATTAAACCAGGTCTTGATGAATATTTTAGAGGCTAACGCATGTTAGGTCTGGGTTAGGTCTAGGATTTGCCCTCATCAGGCTCATACTTTCGCATATATCTCATACTTCATGGCTAGATCCTGGGCTTTTTCTGGATTGCTTCACGTAGTAAAGTGGTACCACACTGAAACATTCAATGAAACCTGGTTTCGATCAATATTTTAGAGGATAACGCATGTTAGGTCTAGGTTAGGCCTGGGATTTTCACTCATCAGACTCATACTTTCGCATTCTTCACATACTTGTTGAACGGATCCTGGGTTTTTTCTGGTTTGGATCACGTAGTAATGTGGGACCACACTGAAACATTCAATGAAACCTGGTCTGGATAAATATTTTAGAGGATAACGCATCTTAGGTCTGGGTTAGGTCTAAGATTTGCCCTCATCAGGCTCACAGTTTAGCGTTTTTCACATACTTGTTGAACAGATCGGGGGCTATTTCTGGTTTGGATCACGAAGTAGTGTGGTACCACACTGAAACAGTCCATTAAACCTGGTTTTGATCAATATTTTAGAGAATAATTCATGTTAGGTCTAGGTTAGGTCAGGGATTTGCTCTCATCAGGCTCATTCTTTCGCATATTTCTCATACTTGATGGCTAGATCCTGGGCTTTTTCTGGATTGCATCACGTAGTAATGAAGTACAACACTGAAACAGTCAATTAAACCTGGTTTCCATCAATATTCTAGAGGACAACGCATGTTAGGTCTAGGTTAGGCCTGGGATTTGCCCTCGTCAGGGTCATACTGTCGCAGTTTTAACATACTTGTTGAACGGATCCTGGGCTTTTTCTGGATTGCATCACACAGTAATGTGGGACCACACTGAAACATTCAATTAAACCTGGTCTTGATAAATATTTTAGAGGATAACGCATGTTAGGTTTGGGTTAGGTCTAGGATTTGCCCTCATCAGGCTCATACTTTCGCATATTTCTCATACTTCATGGCTAGATCCTGGGCTGTTTCTGGATTGTATCACGTAGCAATGTGGCACCACGCTGAAACAGTCGATTAAACCTGGTTTCGATCAATATTTTAGAGGATAACGCATGTTAGGTCTAGGTTAGGTCTGGGATTTGCTCTCATCAGGCTCATTCTTTCGCATATTTCTCATACTTCATGGCTAGATCCTGGGCTTTTTCTGGATTGCATCACGTAGTAAAGTGGTACCACACTGAAACATTCAATGAAACCTGGTCTGGATAAATATTTTAAAGGTTAACGCATCTTAGGTCTGGGTTAGGTCTACGATTTGCCCTCATCAGGCTCACAGTTTAGCGTTTTTCACATACTTGTTGAACAGATCCTGGGTTATTTTCTGGTTTGGATCACATAGTAATGTGGTACCACACTGAAACAGTCGATTAAACCTGGTTTCGATCAATATTTTTGAGGATAACCCAAGTTAGGTCTGGCATAGGTCTGGGATTTGACCTCATCAGACTCATACTTTCGCACACTTCACATACTCCTTGAACAGGTCCTGGGTTATTTTCTGGTTGGGATCACATAGTAATGTGGTACCACACTGAAACAGTCGATTAAACCTGGTTTCGATCAATATTTTTGAGGATAACCCAAGTTAGGTCTGGCATAGGTCTGGGATTTGACCTCATCAGACTCATACTTTCGCATTCTTCACTTACTTGTTGAACGGATCCTGGGTTTTTTCTGGTTTGGATCACGTAGTAATGTGGTACCACACTGACACATTCAATGAAACCTGGTCTGGATAAATATTTTAGAGGACAACGCAAGTGAGGTCTAGGTTAGGCCTGGGATTTTCACTCATCAGACTCATACTTTCGCATTCTTCACATACTTGTTGAACGGATCCTGGGTTATTTCTGGTTTGGATCACGTAGTAATGTGGGACCACACTGAAACAGTCAATTAAACCTGGTTTCGATCAATATTTTAGAGAATAATTCATGTTAGGTCTATGTTAGGTCTGGGATTTGCTCTCATCAGGCTCATTCTTTCGCATATTTCTTATACATGTTGAACAGATCCCGGGTTTTTTCTGGTTTGGATCACGTAGTAATGTGGGACCACACTGAAACAATCAATTAAACCTGGTCTTGATAAATATTTTAGAGGATAACGCATGTTAGGTCTGGGTTAGGTCTAGGATTTGCCCTCATCAGGCTCATACTTTCGCATATTTCTCATACTTCAAGGCTAGATCCTGGGCTGTTTCTGGATTGTATTACGTAGTAATGTGGTACCACGCTGAAACAGTCAATTAAACCTGGTTTCGATCAATATTTTAGAGGATATCGCAAGTTAGGTCTGGGATAGGTCTAGGATTTGCCCTCATCAGGCTCTTACTTTCGCATATTTCTCATACTTCATGGCTAGATCCTGTGCTATTTCTGGATTGGATCACGTAGTAAAGTGGTACCACACTGAAACATTCAATGAAACCTGGTCTGGATAAATATTTTAGAGGTTAACGCATCTTAGGTCTGGGTTAGGTCTAAGATTTGCCCTCATCAGGCTCACAGTTTAGCGTTTTTCACATACTTGTTGAACAGATCCTGGGATTTTTCTGGTTTGGATCACGAAGTAGTGTGGTACCACACTGAAACAGTCGATTAAACCTGGTTTCGATCAATATTTTAGAGGATAACGCAAGTTAAGTCTGGGATTGTTCTGGGATTTGACCTCATCAGACTCACACTTTCGCACACTTCACCTACTCGTTGAACAGATCCTGGGTTATTTTCTGGTTGGGATCACATAGTAATGTGGTACCACACTGAAACAGTCGATTAAACCAGGTTTCGACCAATATTTTTGAGGATAACACATGTTAGGTCTAGGTTAGGCCTGGGATTTTCACTCATCAGACTCATACTTTCGCATTCTTCACATACTTGTTGAACGGATCCTGGGTTATTTCTGGTTTGGATCACGTAGTAATGTGGGACCACACTGAAACAGTCAATTAAACCTGGTTTCGATCAATATTTTAGAGAATAATTCATGTTAGGTCTATGTTAGGTCTGGGATTTGCTCTCATCAGGCTCATTCTTTCGCATATTTCTTATACATGTTGAACAGATCCCGGGTTTTTTCTGGATTGTATCACGTAGTAATGTGGTACCACACTGAAACAGTCGATTAAACCAGGTTTCGATCAATATTTTAGAGGAGAACGCATGTTAGGTCTAGGTTAGGCCTGGGATTTTCACTCATCAGACTCATACTTTCGCATTCTTCACATACTTGTGGAACAGATCCTGGGTTTCTTCTGGTTTGGATCACATAGTAATGTGGTACCACACTGAAACAGTCGATTAAACCAGGTTTCGATCAATATTTTTGAGGATAACGCATGTTAGGTTTAGGTTAGGCCTGGGATTTTCACTCATCAGACTCATACTTTCGCATTCTTCACATACTTGTTGAACGGATCCTGGGTTTTTTCTGGTTTGGATCACGTAGTAATGTGGGACCACACTGAAACAATCAATTAAACCTGGTTTCGCTCAATATTTTAGAGGATAACGCATGTTAGGTCTAGGTTAGGTCTGGGATTTGCTCTCATCAGGCTCATTCTTTCGCATATTTCTCATACTCCTTGAACAGGTCCTGGGTTATTTTCTGGTTGGGATCACATAGTAATGTGGTACCACACTGAAACAGTCGATTAAACCTGGTTTCCATCAATATTTTAGAGGACAACGCAAGTGAGGTCTAGGTAAGGCCTGAGATATTCACTGATCAGACTCATACTTTCGCATTCTTCACATACTTGTTGAACGGATCCTGGGTTTTTTCTAGTTTGGATCACGTAGTAATGTGGTACCACACTGAAACATTCAATTAAACCTGGTCTTGATAAATATTTTAGAGGATAACGCAAGTTAGGTCTGGGTTAGGTCTAAGATTTGCCCTCATCAGGCTCACAGTATAGCGTTCTTCACATACTTGTTGAACGGATCCTGGGTTTTTTCTGGTTTGGATCACATAGTAATGTGGTACCACACTGAAACAGTCGATTAAACCAGGTTTCGATCAATATTTTTGAGGATAATGCATGTTAGGTTTAGGTAAGGCCTGGGATTTTCACTCATCAGACTCATACTTTCGCATTCTTCACATACTTGTTGAACGGATCCTGGGTTTTTTCTGGTTTGGATCACGTAGTAATGTGGGACCGCACTGAAACAGTCAATTAAACCTGGTTTCGATCAATATTTTAGAGAATAATTCATGTTAGGTCTAGGTTAGGTCTGGGATTTGCCCTCATCAGGCTCATACTTTCGCGTTTTTCACATACACATTTAACAGATCCTGGGTTATTTTCTGGATTGCATCACGTAGTAATGAAGTACAACACTGAAACAGTCAATTAAACCTGGTTTCGATCAATATTTTAGAGAATAATTCATGTTAGGTCTAGGTTAGGTCTGGGATTTGCTCTCATCAGGCTCATTCTTTCGCATATTTCTCATACTTGATGGCTAGATCCTGGGCTTTTTCTGGATTGCATCACGTAGTAATGAAGTACAACACTGAAACAGTCAATTAAACCTGGTTTCGATCAATATTTTAGAGAATAATTCATGTTAGGTCTAGGTTAGGTCTGGGATTTGCTCTCATCAGGCTCATTCTTTCGCATATTTCTCATACTTGATGGCTAGATCCTGGGCTTTTTCTGGATTGCATCACGTAGTAATGAAGTACAACACTGAAGCAGTCAATTAAACCTGGTTTCCATCAATATTCTAGAGGACAACGCATGTTAGGTCTAGGTTAGGCCTGGGATTAGCCCTCATCAGGGTCATACTGCCGCAGTTTTAACATACTTGTTGAACGGATCCTGGGCTTTTTCTGGATTGCATCACGTAGTAATGTGGGACCACACTGAAACATTCAATTAAACCTGGTCTTGATAAATATTTTAGAGGATAACGCATGTTAGGTTTGGGTTAGGTCTAGGATTTGCCCTCATCAGGCTCATACTTTCGCATATTTCTCATACTTCATGGCTAGATCCTGGGCTGTTTCTGGATTGTATCACGTAGTAATGTGGCACCACGCTGAAACAGTCGATTAAACCTGGTTTCGATCAATATTTTAGAGAATAATTCATGTTAGGTCTAGGTCAGGTCTGGGATTTGCTCTCATCAGGCTTTTTCTTTCGCATATTTCACATACTTGATGGCTAGATCCTGGGCTTTTTCTGGTTTGCATCACGTAGTAATGAAGTACAACACTGAAACAGTCAATTAAACCTGGTTTCCATCAATATCTTAGAGGACAACGCAAGTTGGGTCTGGGATATGTCTGGGATTTGCCCTCATCAGGCTCATACTTTCGCGTTTTTCACATACTTGTTGAACAGATCCTGGGTTTTTTCTGGTTTGGATCACGTAGTAGTGAGGTACCACGCTGAAACAGTCCATTAAACCTGGTTTGGATCAATATTTTAGAGGATAACGCATGTAAGGTCTAGGTTAGGCCTGGGATTTTCACTCATCAGACTCATACTTTCGCATTCTTCACATACTTGTTGAACGGATCCTGGGTTATTTCTGGTTTGGATCACGTAGTAATGTGGGACCACACTGAAACAGTCAATTAAACCTGGTTTCGATCAATATTTTAGAGAATAATTCATGTTAGGTCTATGTTAGGTCTGGGATTTGCACTCATCAGGCTCATTCTTTCGCATATTTCTTATACATGTTGAACAGATCCTGGGTTTTTTCTGGTTTGGATCACGTAGTAATGTGGGACCACACTGAAACAATCAATTAAACCTGGTCTTGATAAATATTTTAGAGGATAACGCATGTTAGGTCTGGGTTAGGTCTAGGATTTGCCCTCATCAGGCTCATACTTTCGCATATTTCTCATACTTCAAGGCTAGATCCTGGGCTGTTTCTGGATTGTATTACGTAGTAATGTGGTACCACGCTGAAACAGTCAATTAAACCTGGTTTCGATCAATATTTTAGAGGATAACGCAAGTTAGGTCTGGGATAGGTCTAGGATTTGCCCTCACCAGGCTCTTACTTTTGCATATTTCTCATACTTCATGGCTAGATCCTGTGCTATTTCTGGATTGGATCACGTAGTAAAGTCGTACCACACTGAAACATTCAATGAAACCTCGTCTGGATTAATATTTTAGAGGTTAACGCATCTTAGGTCTGGGTTAGGTCTAAGATTTGCCCTCATCAGGCTCACAGTTTAGCGTTTTTCACATACTTGTTGAACAGATCCTGGGATTTTTCCGGTTTGGATCACGAAGTAGTGTGGTACCACACTGAATCAGTCGATTAAACCTGGTTTCGATCAATATTTTAGAGGATAACGCAAGTTAAGTCTGGGATTGGTCTGGGGTTGTGACCTCATCAGACTCACACTTTCGCACACTTCACCTACTCGTTGAACAGATCCTGGGTTTTTTCTGGTTTGGATCACGTAGTAATGTGGGACCACACTGAAACAGTCAATTAAACCTGGTTTCGATCAATATTTTAGAGAATAATTCATGTTAGGTCTAGGTTAGGTCTTGGATTTGCCCTCATCAGGCTCATACTTTCGCGTTTTTCACATACTCGTTGAACAGATCCTGGGTTATTTTCTGGTTTGGATCACATAGTAATGTGGTACCACACTGAAACAGACGATTAAACCAGGTTTCGATCAATATTTTTGAGGATAACGCATGTTAGGTCTAGGTTAGGCCTGGGATTTTCACTCATCAGACTCATACTTTCGAATTCTTCACATACTTGTTGAACGGATCCTGGGTTTTTTCTGGTTTGGATCACGTAGTAATGTGGGACCACACTGAAACAGTCAATTAAACCTGGTTTCGATCAATATTTTAGAGAATAATTCATGTTAGGTCTAGGTCAGGTCTGGGATTTGCTCTCATCAGGCTCATTCTTTCGCATATTTCTCATACTTGATGGCCAGATCCTGGGCTTTTTCTGGATTGCATCACGTAGTAATGAAGTACAACACTGAAACAGTCAATTAAACCTGGTTTCCATCAATATCTTAGAGGACAACGCAAGTTAGGTCTGGGATATGTCTGGGATTTGCCCTCATCAGGCTCATACTTTCGCGTTTTTCACATACTTGTTGAACAGATCCTGGGTTTTTTCTGGTTTGGATCACGTAGTAGTGAGGTACCACGCTGAAACAGTCCATTAAACCTGGTTTGGATCAATATTTTAGAGGATAACGCATGTAAGGTCTAGGTTAGGCCTGGGATTTTCACTCATCAGACTCATACTTTCGCATTCTTCACATACTTGTTGAACGGATCCTGGGTTATTTCTGGTTTGGATCACGTAGTAATGTGGGACCACACTGAAACAGTCAATTAAAACCTGGTTTCGATCAATATTTTAGAGAATAATTCATGTTAGGTCTATGTTAGGTCTGGGATTTGCACTCATCAGGCTCATTCTTTCGCATATTTCTTATACATGTTGAACAGATCCTGGGTTTTTTCTGGTTTGGATCACGTAGTAATGTGGGACCACACTGAAACAATCAATTAAACCTGGTCTTGATAAATATTTTAGAGGATAACGCATGTTAGGTCTGGGTTAGGTCTAGGATTTGCCCTCATCAGGCTCATACTTTCGCATTTTTCTCATACTTCAAGGCTAGATCCTGGGCTGTTTCTGGATTGTATTACGTAGTAATGTGGTGCCACGCTGAAACAGTCAATTAAACCTGGTTTCGATCAATATTTTAGAGGATAACGCAAGTTAGGTCTGGGATAGGTCTAGGATTTGCCCTCACCAGGCTCTTACTTTCGCATATTTCTCATACTTCATGGCTAGATCCTGTGCTATTTCTGGATTGGATCACGTAGTAAAGTCGTACCACACTGAAACATTCAATGAAACCTGGTCTGGATAAATATTTTAGAGGTTAACGCATCTTAGGTCTGGGTTAGGTCTAAGATTTGCCCTCATCAGGCTCACAGTTTAGCGTTTTTCACATACTTGTTGAACAGATCCTGGGTTTTTTCTGGTTTGAATCACGTAGTAATGTGGGACCACACTGAAACATTCAATGAAACCTGGTCTGGATAAATATTTTAGAGGATAACGCATCTTACGTCTGGGTTAGGCCTAAGATTTGCCCTCATCAGGCTCACAGTTTAGCGTTTTTCACATACTTGTTGAACAGATCCCGGGTTTTTTCTGGTTTGGAACACGAAGTAGTGTGGTACCACACTGAAACAGTCCACTAAACCTGGTCTGGATAAATATATTAGAGGATAACGCATCTTAGGTCTGGGTTAGGTCTATGATTTGCCCTCATCAGGCTCACAGTTTAGCGTTTTTCACATACTTGTTGAACAGATCCTGGGCTATTTCTGGTTTGGATCACGAAGTAGTGTGTTACCACACTGAAACAGTCCATTAAACCTGGTTTTGATCAATATTTTAGAGAATAATTCATGTTAGGTCTAGGTTAGATCAGGGATTTGCTCTCATCAGGCTCATTCTTTCGCATATTTCTCATACTTGATGGCTAGATCCTGGGCTTTTTCTGGATTGCATCACGTAGTAATGAAGTACAACACTGAAACAGTCAATTAAACCTGGTTTCGATCAATATTTTAGAGAATAATTCATGTTAGGTCTAGGTTAGGTCTGGGATTTGCTCTCATCAGGTTCATTCTTTCGCATATTTCTCATACTTGATGGCTAGATCCTGGGCTTTTTCTGGATTGCATCACGTAGTAATGAAGTACAACACTGAAGCAGTCAATTAAACCTGGTTTCCATCAATATTCTAGAGGACAACGCATGTTAGGTCTAGGTTAGGCCTGGGATTAGCCCTCATCAGGGTCATACTGTCGCAGTTTTAACATACTTGTTGAACGGATCCTGGGCTTTTTCTGGATTGCATCACGTAGTAATGTGGGACCACACTGAAACATTCAATTAAACCTGGTCTTGATAAATATTTTAGAGGATAACGCATGTTAGGTTTGGGTTAGGTCTAGTATTTGCCCTCATCAGGCTCTGACTTTCGCATATTTCTCATACTTCATGGCTAGATCCTGGGCTATTTCTGGATTGGATCACGTAGTAAAGTGGTACCACACTGAAACATTGAATGAAACCTGGTCTGGATAAATATTTTAGAGGTTAACGCATCTTAGGTCTGGGTTAGGTCTAAGATTTGCCCTCATCAGGCTCACAGTTTAGCGTTCTTCACATACTTGTTGAACAGATCCTGGGTTTTTTCTGGTTTGGATCACATAGTAATGTGGTACCACACTGAAACAGACGATTAAACCAGGTTTCGATCAATATTTTTGAGGATAACGCATGTTAGGTTTAGGTTAGGCCTGGGATTTTCACTCATCAGACTCATACTTTCGCATTCTTCACATACTTGTTGAACGGATCCTGGGTTTTTTCTGGTTTGGATCACGTAGTAATGTGGGACCACATTGAAACAGTCAATTAAACCTGGTTTCGATCAATATTCTAGAGGACAACGCATGTTAGGTCTAGGTTAGGCCTGGGATTAGCCCTCATCAGGGTCATACTGTCGCAGTTTTAACATACTTGTTGAACGGATCCTGGGCTTTTTCTGGATTGCATCACGTAGTAATGTGGGACCACACTGAAACATTCAATTAAACCTGGTCTTGATAAATATTTTAGAGGATAACGCATGTTAGGTTTGGGTTAGGTCTAGGATTTGCCCTCATCAGGCTCATACTTTCGCATATTTCTCATACGTCATGGCTAGATCCTGGGCTGTTTCTGGATTGTATCACGTAGTAATGTGGCACCACGCTGAAACAGTCGATTAAACCTGGTTTCGATCAATATTTTAGAGGATAACGCATGTTAGGTCTAGGTTAGGTCTTGGATTTGCTCTCATCAGGCTCATTCTTCCGCATATTTCTCATACTTCATGGCTAGATCCTGGGCTTTTTCTGGATTGCATCACGTAGTAAAGTGGTACCACACTGAAAGATTCAATGAAACCTGGTCTGGATAAATATTTTAAAGGTTAACGCATCTTAGGTCTGGGTTAGGTCTAATATTTGCCCTCATCAGGCTCACAGTTTAGCGTTCTTCACATACTTGTTGAACAGATCCTGGGTTATTTCTGGTTTGGATCACATAGTAATGTGGTACCACACTGAAACAGTCGATTAAACCAGGTTTCGATCAATATTTTTGAGGATAATGCATGTTAGGTTTAGGTAAGGCCTGGGATTTTCACTCATCAGACTCATACTTTCGCATTCTTCACATACTTGTTGAACGGATCCTGGGTTTTTTCTCGTTTGGATCACGTAGTAATGTGGGACCGCACTGAAACAGTCAATTAAACCTGGTTTCGATCAATATTTTAGAGAATAATTCATGTTAGGTCTAGGTTAGGTCTGGGATTTGCCCTCATCAGGCTCATACTTTCGCGTTTTTCACATACTCGTTTAACAGATCCTGGGTTATTTTCTGGTTTGGATCACATAGTAATGTGGTACCACACTGAAAGAGACGATTAAACCAGGTTTCGATCAATATTTTTGAGGATAACGCATGTTAGGTCTAGGTTAGGCCTGGGATTTTCACTCATCAGACTCATACTTTCGCATATTTCTCATACTTGATGGCTAGATCCTGGGCTTTTTCTGGATTGCATCACGTAGTAATGAAGTACAACACTGAAACAGTCAATTAAACCTGGTTTCGATCAATATTTTAGAGAATAATTCATGTTAGGTCTAGGTTAGGTCTGGGATTTGCTCTCATCAGGCTCATTCTTTCGCATATTTCTCATACTTGATGGCTAGATCCTGGGCTTTTTCCGGATTGCATCACGTAGTAATGTGGGACCACACTGAAACTGTCAATGAAACCTGGTTTCCATCAATATTTTAGAGGACAACGCAAGTTAGGTCTAGGTAAGGCCTGAGATTTTCACTGATCAGACTCATACTTTCGAACACTTCACATACTCCTTGAACAGATCCTGGGTTATTTTCTGGTTTGGATCACATAGTAATGTGGTACCACACTGAAACAGTCGATTAAACCAGGTTTCGATGAATATTTTAGAGGAGAACGCATGTTAGGTCTAGGTTAGGCCTGGTATTTTCACTCATCAGACTCATACTTTCGCATTCTTCACATACTTGTTGAACTGATCCTGGGTTTTTTCTGGTTTGGATCACGTAGTAATGTGGTACCGCACTGAAACAGTCGATTAAACCTGGTTTCGATCAATATTTTAGAGAATAATTCATGTTAGGTCTAGGTTAGGTCTGGGATTTGCTCTCATCAGGTTCATTCTTTCGCATATTTCTCATACTTGATGGCTAGATGCTGGGCTTTTTCTGGATTGCATCACGTAGTAATGAAGTACAACACTGAAGCAGTCAATTAAACCTGGTTTGCATCAATATTCTAGAGGACAATGTTAGGTCTAGGTTAGGCCTGGGATTAGCCCTCATCAGGGTCATACTGTCGCAGTTTTAACATACTTGTTGAACGGATCCTGGGCTTTTTCTGGATTGCATCACGTAGTAATGTGGGACCACACTGAAACATTCAATTAAACCTGGTCTTGATAAATATTTTAGAGGATAACGCATGTTAGGTTTGGGTTAGGTCTAGGATTTGCCCTCATCAGGCTCATACTTTCGCATATTTCTCATACGTCATGGCTAGATCCTGGGCTGTTTCTGGATTGTATCACGTAGTAATGTGGCACCACGCTGAAACAGTCGATTAAACCTGGTTTCGATCAATATTTTAGAGGATAACGCATGTTAGGTCTAGGTTAGGTCTTGGATTTGCTCTCATCAGGCTCATTCTTCCGCATATTTCTCATACTTCATGGCTAGATCCTGGGCTTTTTCTGGATTGCATCACGTAGTAAAGTGGTACCACACTGAAAGATTCAATGAAACCTGGTCTGGATAAATATTTTAAAGGTTAACGCATCTTAGGTCTGGGTTAGGTCTAAGATTTGCCCTCATCAGGCTCACAGTTTAGCGTTCTTCACATACTTGTTGAACAGATCCTGGGTTATTTCTGGTTTGGATCACATAGTAATGTGGTACCACACTGAAACAGTCGATTAAACCAGGTTTCGATCAATATTTTTGAGGATAATGCATGTTAGGTTTAGGTAAGGCCTGGGATTTTCACTCATCAGACTCATACTTTCGCATTCTTCACATACTTGTTGAACGGATCCTGGGTTTTTTCTCGTTTGGATCACGTAGTAATGTGGGACCGCACTGAAACAGTCAATTAAACCTGGTTTCGATCAATATTTTAGAGAATAATTCATGTTAGGTCTAGGTTAGGTCTGGGATTTGCCCTCATCAGGCTCATACTTTCGCGTTTTTCACATACTCGTTTAACAGATCCTGGGTTATTTTCTGGTTTGGATCACATAGTAATGTGGTACCACACTGAAACAGACGATTAAACCAGGTTTCCATCAATATTTTTGAGGATAACGCATGTTAGGTCTAGGTTAGGCCTGGGATTTTCACTCATCAGACTCATACTTTCGCATATTTCTCATACTTGATGGCTAGATCCTGGGCTTTTTCTGGATTGCATCACGTAGTAATGAAGTACAACACTGAAACAGTCAATTAAACCTGGTTTCGATCAATATTTTAGAGAATAATTCATGTTAGGTCTAGGTTAGGTCTGGGATTTGCTCTCATCAGGCTCATTCTTTCGCATATTTCTCATACTTGATGGCTAGATCCTGGGCTTTTTCCGGATTGCATCACGTAGTAATGTGGGACCACACTGAAACTGTCAATGAAACCTGGTTTCCATCAATATTTTAGAGGACAACGCAAGTTAGGTCTAGGTAAGGCCTGAGATTTTCACTGATCAGACTCATACTTTCGAACACTTCACATACTCCTTGAACAGATCCTGGGTTATTTTCTGGTTTGGATCACATAGTAATGTGGTACCACACTGAAACAGTCGATTAAACCAGGTTTCGATCAATATTTTAGAGGAGAACGCATGTTAGGTCTAGGTTAGGCCTGGTATTTTCACTCATCAGACTCATACTTTCGCATTCTTCACATACTTGTTGAACTGATCCTGGGTTTTTTCTGGTTTGGATCACGTAGTAATGTGGTACCGCACTGAAACAGTCGATTAAACCTGGTTTCGATCAATATTTTAGAGGATAACGCAAGTTAGGTCTGGGATAGGTCTGGGATTTGACCTCATCAGACTCATACTTTCGCACACTTCACATACTCCTTGAACAGGTCCTGGGTTATTTTCTGGTTGGGATCACATAGTAATGTGGTACCACACTGAAACAGTCGATTAAACCTGGTTTCGATCAATATTTTTGAGGATAACCCAAGTTAGGTCTGGGATAGGTCTGGGATTTTCACTCATCAGACTCATACTTTCGCATTCTTCACATACTTGTTGAACTGATCCTGGGTTTTTTCTGGTTTGGATCACGTAGTAATGTGGTACCGCACTGAAACAGTCGATTAAACCTGGTTTCGATCAATATTTTAGAGGATAACGCAAGTTAGGTCTGGGATAGGTCTGGGATTTGACCTCATCAGACTCATACTTTCGCACACTTCACATACTCCTTGAACAGGTCCTGGGTTATTTTCTGGTTGGGATCACATAGTAATGTGGTACCACACTGAAACAGTCGATTAAACCTGGTTTCGATCAATATTTTTGAGGATAACCCAAGTTAGGTCTGGGTAGGTCTGGGATTTTCACTCATCAGACTCATACTTTCGCACACTTCACATACTCCTTGAACAGATCCTGGGTTATTTTCTGGTTTGGATCTCGTAGTAATGTGGTACCACACTGAAACATTCAATGAAACCTGGTCTGGATAAATATTTTAGAGGATAACGCATCTTAGGTCTGGGTTAGGTCTAAGATTTGCCCTAATCAGGCTCACAGTTTAGCGTTTTTCACACACTTGTTGAACAGATCCTGGGTTTTTTCTGGTTTGGATCACGAAGTAGTGTGGTACCACACTGCAAAAGTCCATTAAACCATGTTTCGCTCAATATTTTAGAGGATAACGCATGTTAGGTCTAGGTTAGGTCTGGGATTTGCTCTGATCAGGCTCATTCTTTCGCATATTTCTCATACTTGATGGCTAGATCCTGGGCTTTTTCTGGATTGCATGACGTAGTAATGTAGTACCACACTGAAGCAGTCAATGAAACCTGGTTTCCATCAATATTTTAGAGGATAACGCAAGTTAAGTCTGGTACAGGTCTGGGATTTGATCTCATCAGACTCATACTTTCGCATTCTTCACATACTTGTTGAACGGATCCTGGGTTTTTTCTGGTTTGGATCACGTAGTAATGTGGTACCACACTGAAACATTCAATGAAACCTGGTCTGGATAAATATTTTAGAGGACAACGCAAGTGAGGTCTAGGTAAGGCCTGAGATTTTCACTGATCAGACTCATACTTTCGCATTCTTCACATACTTGTTGAACGGATCCTGGGTTCTTTCTAGTTTGGATCACGTAGTAATGTGGTACCACACTGAAACATTCAATTAAACCTGGTCTTGATAAATATTTTAGAGGATAACGCAAGTTAGGTCTGGGATAGGTCTAGGATTTGCCCACATCAGGCTCTTACTTTCGCATATTTCTCATACTTCATGGCTAAATCCTGGGCTATTTCTGGATTGGATCACGTAGTAATGTGGGACCGCACTGAAACAGTCAATTAAACCTGGTTTCGATCAATATTTTAGAGAATAATTCATGTTAGGTCTGGGTTAGGTCTGGGATTTGACCTCATCAGGCTCATTCTTTCGCATATTTCTCAAACCTGATGGCTAGATCCTGGGCTTTTTCTGGATTGCATCACGTAGTAATGAAGTACAACACTGAAACAGTCAATTAAACCTGGTTTCCAACAATATCTTACAGGACAACGCAAGTTAGGTCTGGGATAGGTCTTGGATTTGCCCTCATCAGGCTCATACTTTCGCGTTTTTCACATACTCGTTTAACAGATCCTGGGTTATTTTCTGGTTTGGATCACATAGTAATGTGGTACCACACTGAAACAGACGATTAAACCAGGTTTCGATCAATATTTTTGAGGATAACGCATGTTAGGTCTAGGTTAGGCATGGGATTTTCACTCATCAGACTCATACTTTCGCATTCTTCACATACTTGTTGAACGGATCCTGGGTTTTTTCTGGTTTGGATCACGTAGTAATGTGGGACCACACTGAAACAGTCAATTAAACCTGGTTTCGATCAATATTTTAGAGAATAATTCATGTTAGGTCTAGGTCCGGTCTGGGATTTGCTCTCATCAGGCTCATTCTTTCGCATATTTCTCATACTTGATGGCTAGATCCTGGGCTTTTTCCGGATTGCATCACGTGTAATGTGGGACCACACTGAAACAGTCAATGAAACCTGGTTTCCATCAATATTTTAGAGGACAACGCAAGTTAGGTCTAGGTAAGGCCTGAGATTTTCACTGATCAGACTCATACTTTCGCATTCTTCACATACTTGTTGAACGGATGCTAGGATTTTTCTAGTTTGGATCACGTAGTAATGTGGTACCACACTCAAACATTCAATTAAACCTGGTCTTGATAAATATTTTAGAGGATAACGCAAGTTAGGTCTGGGATAGGTCTAGGATTTGCCCTCATCAGGCTCTTACTTTCGCATATTTCTCATACTTCATGGCTAGATCCTGGGCTATTTCTGGATTGGATCACGTAGTAAAGTGGTACCACACTGAAACATTCAATGAAACCTGGTCTGGATAAATATTTTAGAGGTTAACGCATATTAGGTCTGGGTTAGGTCTAAGATTTGCCCTCATCAGGCTCACAGTTTAGCGTTCTTCACATACTTGTTGAAGAGATCCTGGGTTTTTTCTGGTTTGGATCACGTAGTAATGTGGGACCACACTGAAACAGTCAATTAAACCAGGTTTCGATCAAGATTTTAGAGAATAATTCATGTTAGGTCTAGGTTAGGTCTTGGATTTGCCCTCATCAGGCTCATACTTTCGCGCTTTTCACATACTCGTTGAACAGATCCTGGGTTATTTTCTGGTTTGGATCACATAGTAATGTGGTACCACACTGAAACAGACGATTAAACCAGGTTTCGATCAATATTTTTGAGGATAACGCATGTTAGGTCTAGGTTAGGCCCGGGATTTTCACTCATCAGACTCATACTTTCGCATTCTTCACATACTTGTTGAACGGATCCAGGGTTCTTTCTGGTTTGGATCACGTAGTAATGTGGGACCACACTGAAACAGTCAATTAAACCTGGTTTCGATCAATATTTTAGAGAATAATTCATGTTAGGTCTAGGTCAGGTCTGGGATTTGCTCTCATCAGGATCATTCTTTCGCATATTTCTCATACTTGATGGCTAGATCCAGGGCTTTTTCTGGATTGCATCACGTAGTAATGAAGTACAACACTGAAACAGTCAATTAAACCTGGTTTCCATCAATATCTTAGAGGACAACGCAAGTTAGGTCTGGGATATGTCTGGGATTTGCCCTCATCAGGCTCATACTTTCGCGTTTTTCACATACTTGTTGAACAGATCCTGGGTTTTTTCTGGTTTGGACACGTAGTAGTGAGGTACCACGCTGAAACAGTCCATTAAACCTGGTTTGGATCAATATTTTAGAGGATAACGCATGTAAGGTCTAGGTTAGGCCTGGGATTTTCACTCATCATACTCATACTTTCGCATTCTTCACATACTTGTTGAACGGATCCTGGGTTATTTCTGGTTTGGATCACGTAGTAATGTGGGCCCACACTGAAACAGTCAATTAAACCTGGTTGCGATCAATATTTTAGAGAATAATTCATGTTAGGTCTATGTTAGGTCTGGGATTTGCTCTCATCAGGCTCATACTTTCGCATATTTCTCATACTACAAGGCTAGATCCTGGGCTGTTTCTGGATTGTATTACGTAGTAATGTGGTACCACGCTGAAACAGTCAATTAAACCTGTTTTCGATCAATATTTTAGAGGATAACGCAAGTTAGGTCTGGGATAGGTCTAGGATTTGCCCTCATCAAGCTCTTACTTTCGCATATTTCTCATACTTCATGGCTAGATCCTGTGCTATTTCTGGATTGGATCACGTAGTAAAGTGGTACCACACTGAAACATTCAATGAAACCTGGTCTGGATAAATATTTTAGAGGTTAACGCATCTTAGGTCTGGGTTAGGTCTAAGATTTGCCCTCATCAGGCTCACAGTTTAGCGTTTTTCACATACTTGTTGAACAGATCCGGGGCTATTTCTGGTTTGGATCACGAAGTAGTGTGGTACCACACTGAAACAGTCCATTAAACCTGGTTTTGATCAATATTTTAGAGAATAATTCATGTTAGGTCTAGGTTAGGTCAGGGATTTGCTCTCATCAGGCTCATTCTTTCGCATATTTCTCATACTTGATGGCTAGATCCTGGGCTTTTTCTGGATTGCATCACGTAGTAATGAAGTACAACACTGAAACAGTCAATTAAACCTGGTTTCCATCAATATTCTAGAGGACAACGCATGTTAGGTCTAGGTTAGGCCTGGGATTTGCCCTCGTCAGGGTCATACTGTCGCAGTTTTAACATACTTGTTGAACGGATCCTGGGCTTTTTCTGGATTGCATCACACAGTAATGTGGGACCACACTGAAACATTCAATTAAACCTGGTCTTGATAAATATTTTAGAGGATAACGCATGTTAGGTCTAGGTTAGGTCTGGGATTTGCTCTCATCAGGCTCATTCTTTCGCATATTTCTCATACTTCATGGCTAGATCCTGGGCTTTTTCTGGATTGCATCACGTAGTAAAGTGGTACCACACTGAAACATTCAATGAAACCTGGTCTGGATAAATATTTTAAAGGTTAACGCATCTTAGGTCTGGGTTAGGTCTACGATTTGCCCTCATCAGGCTCACAGTTTAGCGTTTTTCACATACTTGTTGAACAGATCCTGGGCTTTTTCTGGATTGCATCACGAAGTAATGTGGTACCACACTGAAACGGTCAATTAAACCTGGTTTTGATCAATATTTTAGAGGATAACGCAAGTTAGGTCTGGGATAGGTCTGGGATTTGACCTCATCAGACTCATACTTTCGCACACCTCACATACTCCTTGAACAGATCCTGGGTTATTTTCTGGTTCGGATCACATAGTAATGTGGTACCACACTGAAACAGTCGATTAAACCAGGTTTCGATCAATATTTTAGAGGAGAACGCATGTTAGGTCTAGGTTAGGCCTGGGATTTTCACTCATCAGACTCATACTTTCGCATTCTTCACATACTTGTTGAACTGATCCTGGGTTTTTTCTGGTTTGGATCACGTAGTAATGTGGTACCGCACTGAAACAGTCGATTAAACCTGGTTTTGATCAATATTTTAGAGGATAACGCAAGTTAGGTCTGGCATAGGTCTGGGATTTGACCTCATCAGACTCATACTTTCGCACACTTCACATACTCCTTGAACAGGTCCTGGGTTATTTTCTGGTTGGGATCACATAGTAATGTGGTACCACACTGAAACAGTCGATTAAACCTGGTTTCGATCAATATTTTAGAGGAGAACGCATGTTAGGTCTAGGTTAGGCCTGGGATTTTCACTCATCAGACTCATACTTTCGCATTCTTCACATACTTGTTGAACTGATCCTGGGTTTTTTCTGGTTTGGATCACGTAGTAATGTGGTACCACACTGAAACATTCAATGAAACCTGGTCTGGATAAATATTTTAGAGGATAACGCATCTTAGGTCTGGGTTAGGTCTACGATTTGCCCTTATCAGGCTCACAGTTTAGCGTTTTTCACATACTTGTTGAACAGATCCTGGGTTATTTTCTGGTTTGGATCACATAGTAATGTGGTACCACACTGAAACAGTCGATTAAACCAGGTTTCGATCAATATTTTAGAGGAGGACGCATGTTAGGTCTAGGTTAGGCCTGGGATTTGCTCTCATCAGGCTCATTCTTTCGCATATTTCTCATACTTCATGGCTAGATCCTGGGCTTTTTCTGGATTGCATCACGTAGTAAAGTGGTACCACACTGAAACATTCAATGAAACCTGGTCTGGATAAATATTTTAAAGGTTAACGCATCTTAGGTCTGGGTTAGGTCTACGATTTGCCCGCATCAGACTCATACTTTCGCATTCTTCACATACTTGTTGAACTGATCCTGGGCTTTTTCTGGATTGCATCACGAAGTAATGTGGTACCACACTGAAACGGTCAATTAAACCTGGTTTTGATCAATATTTTAGAGGATAACGCAAGTTAGGTCTGGGATAGGTCTGGGATTTGACCTCATCAGACTCATACTTTCGCACACTTCACATACTCCTTGAACAGATCCTGGGTTATTTTCTGGTTCGGATCACATAGTAATGTGGTACCACACTGAAACAGTCGATTAAACCAGGTTTCGATCAATATTTTAGAGGAGAACGCATGTTAGGTCTAGGTTAGGCCTGGGATTTTCACTCATCAGACTCATACTTTCGCATTCTTCACATACTTGTTGAACTGATCCTGGGTTTTTTCTGGTTTGGATCACGTAGTAATGTGGTACCGCACTGAAACAGTCGATTAAACCTGGTTTTGATCAATATTTTAGAGGATAACGCAAGTTAGGTCTGGCATAGGTCTGGGATTTGACCTCATCAGACTCATACTTTCGCACACTTCACATACTCCTTGAACAGGTCCTGGGTTATTTTCTGGTTGGGATCACATAGTAATGTGGTACCACACTGAAACAGTCGATTAAACCTGGTTTCGATCAATATTTTTGAGGATAACCCAAGTTAGGTCTGGGATAGGTCTGGGATTTTCACTCATCAGACACATACTTTCGCACACTTCACATACTCCTTGAACAGATCCTGGGTTATTTTCTGGTTTGGATCTCGTAGTAATGTGGTACCACACTGAAAAATTCAATGAAACCTGGTCTGGATAAATATTTTAGAGGATAACGCATCTTAGGTCTGGGTTAGGTCTAAGATTTGCCCTCATCGGGCTCACAGTTTAGCGTTTTTCACACACTTGTTGAACAGATCCTGGGTTTTTTCTGGTTTGGATCACGTAGTAATGTGGGACCACACTGAAACAGTCAATTAAACCTGGTTTCGATCAATATTTTAGAGAATAATTCATGTTATGTCTAGGTTAGGTCTGGGATTTGCTCTCATCAGGCACATTCTTTCGCATATTTGACAAACTTGATGGCTAGATCCTGGGCTTTTTCTGGATTGCATCACGTAGTTATGTGGTACCACACGGAAACTTTCAATTAAACCAGGTCTTGATGAATATATTAGAGGCTAACGCATGTTAGGTCTGGGTTAGGTCTAGGATTTGCCCTCATCAGGCTCATACTTTCGCATATTTCTCATACTTCATGGCTAGATCCTGGGCTTTTTCTGGATTGCTTCACGTAGTAAAGTGGTACCACACTGAAACATTCAATGAAACCTGGTTTCGATCAATATTTTAGAGGATAACGCATGTTAGGTCTAGGTTAGGCCTGGGATTTTCACTCATCAGACTCATACTTTCGCATTCTTCACATACTTGTTGAACGGATCCTGGGTTTTTTCTGGTTTGGATCACGTAGTAATGTGGGACCACACTGAAACATTCAATGAAACCTGGTCTGGATAAATATTTTAGAGGATAACGCATCTTAGGTCTGGGTTAGGTCTAAGATTTGCCCTCATCAGGCTCACAGTTTAGCGTTTTTCACATACTTGTTGAACAGATCCGGGGCTATTTCTGGTTTGGATCACGAAGTAGTGTGGTACCACACTGAAACAGTCAATTAAACCTGGTTTTGATCAATATTTTAGAGAATAATTCATTTTAGGTCTAGGTTAGGTCAGGGATTTGCTCTCATCAGGCTCATTCTTTCGCATATTTCTCATACTTGATGGCTAGATCCTGGGCTTTTTCTGGATTGCATCACGTAGTAATGAAGTACAACACTGAAACAGTCAATTAAACCTGGTTTCCATCAATATTCTAGAGGACAACGCATGTTAGGTCTAGGTTAGGCCTGGGATTTGCCCTCGTCAGGGTCATACTGTCGCAGTTTTAACATACTTGTTGAACGGATCCTGGGCTTTTTCTGGATTGCATCACACAGTAATGTGGGACCACACTGAAACATTCAATTAAACCTGGTCTTGATAAATATTTTAGAGGATAACGCATGTTAGGTTTGGGTTAGGTCTAGGATTTGCCCTCATCAGGCTCATACTTTCGCATATTTCTCATACTTCATGGCTAGATCCTGGGCTGTTTCTGGATTGTATCACGTAGCAATGTGGCACCACGCTGAAACAGTCGATTAAACCTGGTTTCGATCAATATTTTAGAGGATAACGCATGTTAGGTCTAGGTTAGGTCTGGGATTTGCTCTCATCAGGCTCATTCTTTCGCATATTTCTCATACTTCATGGCTAGATCCTGGGCTTTTTCTGGATTGCATCACGTAGTAAAGTGGTACCACACTGAAACATTCAATGAAACCTGGTCTGGATAAATATTTTAAAGGTTAACGCATCTTAGGTCTGGGTTAGGTCTACGATTTGCCCTCATCAGGCTCACAGTTTAGCGTTTTTCACATACTTGTTGAACAGATCCTGGGTTATTTTCTGGTTTGGATCACATAGTAATGTGGTACCACACTGAAACAGTCGATTAAACCAGGTTTCGATCAATATTTTAGAGGAGAACGCATGTTAGGTCTAGGTTAGGCCTGGGATTTTCACTCATCAGACTCATACTTTCGCATTCTTCACATACTTGTTGAACTGATCCTGGGTTTTTTCTGGTTTGGATCACGTAGTAATGTGGTACCGCACTGAAACAGTCGATTAAACCTGGTTTTGATCAATATTTTAGAGGATAACGCAAGTTAGGTCTGGGATAGGTCTGGGATTTGACCTCATCAGACTCATACTTTCGCACACTTCACATACTCCTTGAACAGATCCTGGGTTATTTTCTGGTTCGGATCACATAGTAATGTGGTACCACACTGAAACAGTCGATTAAACCAGGTTTCGATCAATATTTTAGAGGAGAACGCATGTTAGGTCTAGGTTAGGCCTGGGATTTTCACTCATCAGACTCATACTTTCGCATTCTTCACATACTTGTTGAACTGATCCTGGGTTTTTTCTGGTTTGGATCACGTAGTAATGTGGTACCGCACTGAAACAGTCGATTAAACCTGGTTTTGATCAATATTTTAGAGGATAACGCAAGTTAGGTCTGGCATAGGTCTGGGATTTGACCTCATCAGACTCATACTTTCGCACACTTCACATACTCCTTGAACAGGTCCTGGGTTATTTTCTGGTTGGGATCACATAGTAATGTGGTACCACACTGAAACAGTCGATTAAACCTGGTTTCGATCAATATTTTTGAGGATAACCCAAGTTAGGTCTGGGATAGGTCTGGGATTTTCACTCATCACGCTCATTCTTTCGCATATTTCTCATACTTGATGGCTAGATCCTGGGCTTTTTCTGGATTGCATGACGTAGTAATGTAGTACCACACTGAAGCAGTCAATGAAACCTGGTTTCCATCAATATTTTAGAGGATAACGCAAGTTAAGTCTGGGAATGGTCTGGGATTTGACCTCATCAGACTCATACTTTCGCATTCTTCACTTACTTGTTGAACGGATCCTGGGTTTTTTCTGGTTTGGATCACGTAGTAATGTGGTACCACACTGACACATTCAATGAAACCTGGTCTGGATAAATACTTTAGAGGACAACGCAAGTGAGGTCTAGGTTAGGCCTGGGATTTTCACTCATCAGACTCATACTTTCGCATTCTTCACATACTTGTTGAACGGATCCTGGGTTATTTCTGGTTTGGATCACGTAGTAATGTGGGACCACACTGAAACAGTCAATTAAACCTGGTTTCGATCAATATTTTAGAGAATAATTCATGTTAGGTCTATGTTAGGTCTGGGATTTGCTCTCATCAGGCTCATTCTTTCGCATATTTCTTATACATGTTGAACAGATCCCGGGTTTTTTCTGGTTTGGATCACGTAGTAATGTGGGACCACACTGAAACAATCAATTAAACCTGGTCTTGATAAATATTTTGGAGGATAACGCATGTTAGGTCTGGGTTAGGTCTAGGATTTGCCCTCATCAGGCTCATACTTTCGCATATTTCTCATACTTCAAGGCTAGATCCTGGGCTGTTTCTGGATTGTATTACGTAGTAATGTGGCACCACGCTGAAACAGTCAATTAAACCTGGTTTCGATCAATATTTTAGGGGATATCGCAAGTTAGGTCTGGGATAGGTCTAGGATTTGCCCTCATCAGGCTCTTACTTTCGCATATTTCTCATACTTCATGGCTAGATCCTGTGCTATTTCTGGATTGGATCACGTAGTAAAGTGGTACCACACTGAAACATTCAATGAAACCTGGTCTGGATAAATATTTTAGAGGTTAACGCATCTTAAGTCTGGGTTAGGTCTAAGATTTGCCCTCATCAGGCTCACAGTTTAGCGTTTTTCACATACTTGTTGAACAGATCCTGGGATTTTTCTGGTTTGGATCACGAAGTAGTGTGGTACCACACTGAAACAGTCGATTAAACCTGGTTTCGATCAATATTTTAGAGGATAACGCAAGTTAAGTCTGGGATTGTTCTGGGATTTGACCTCATCAGACTCACACTTTCGCACACTTCACCTACTCGTTGAACAGATCCTGGGTTATGTTCTGGTTGGGATCACATAGTAATGTGGTACCACACTGAAACAGTCGATTAAACCAGGTTTCGACCAATATTTTTGAGGATAACACATGTTAGGTCTAGGTTAGGCCTGGGATTTTCACTCATCAGACTCATACTTTCGCATTCTTCACATACTTGTTGAACGGATCCTGGGTTATTTCTGGTTTGGATCACGTAGTAATGTGGGACCACACTGAAACAGTCAATTAAACCTGGTTTCGATCAATATTTTAGAGAATAATTCATGTTAGGTCTATGTTAGGTCTGGGATTTGCTCTCATCAGGCTCATTCTTTCGCATATTTCTTATACATGTTGAACAGATCCCGGGTTTTTTCTGGATTGTATCACGTAGTAATGTGGTACCACACTGAAACAGTCGATTAAACCAGGTTTCGATCAATATTTTAGAGGAGAACGCATGTTAGGTCTAGGTTAGGCCTGGGATTTTCACTCATCAGACTCATACTTTCGCATTCTTCACATACTTGTGGAACAGATCCTGGGTTTTTTCTGGTTTGGATCACATAGTAATGTGGTACCACACTGAAACAGTCGATTAAACCAGGTTTCGATCAATATTTTTGAGGATAACGCATGTTAGGTTTCGGTTAGGCCTGGGATTTTCACTCATCAGACTCATACTTTCGCATTCTTCACATACTTGTTGAACGGATCCTGGGTTTTTTCTGGTTTGGATCACGTAGTAATGTGGGACCACACTGAAACAATCAATTAAACCTGGTTTCGCTCAATATTTTAGAGGATAACGCATGTTAGGTCTAGGTTAGGTCTGGGATTTGCTCTCATCAGGCTCATTCTTTCGCATATTTCTCATACTCCTTGAACAGGTCCTGGGTTATTTTCTGGTTGGGATCACATAGTAATGTGGTACCACACTGAAACAGTCGATTAAACCTGGTTTCCATCAATATTTTAGAGGACAACGCAAGTGAGGTCTAGGTAAGGCCTGAGATATTCACTGATCAGACTCATACTTTCGCATTCTTCACATACTTGTTGAACGGATCCTGGGTTTTTTCTAGTTTGGATCACGTAGTAATGTGGTACCACACTGAAACATTCAATTAAACCTGGTCTTGATAAATATTTTAGAGGATAACGCAAGTTAGGTCTGGGTTAGGTCTAAGATTTGCCCTCATCAGGCTCACAGTATAGCGTTCTTCACATACTTGTTGAACGGATCCTGGGTTTTTTCTGGTTTGGATCACATAGTAATGTGGTACCACACTGAAACAGTCGATTAAACCAGGTTTCGATTAATATTTTTGAGGATAATGCATGTTAGGTTTAGGTAAGGCCTGGGATTTTCACTCATCAGACTCATACTTTCGCATTCTTCACATACTTGTTGAACGGATCCTGGGTTTTTTCTGGTTTGGATCACGTAGTAATGTGGGACCGCACTGAAACAGTCAATTAAACCTGGTTTCGATCAATATTTGAGAGAATAATTCATGTTAGGTCTAGGTTAGGTCTGGGATTTGCCCTCATCAGGCTCATACTTTCGCGTTTTTCACATACACGTTTAACAGATCCTGGGTTATTTTCTGGATTGCATCACGTAGTAATGAAGTACAACACTGAAACAGTCAATTAAACCTGGTTTCGATCAATATTTTAGAGAATAATTCATGTTAGGTCTAGGTTAGGTCTGGGATTTGCTCTCATCAGGCTCATTCTTTCGCATATTTCTCATACTTGATGGCTAGATCCTGGGCTTTTTCTGGATTGCATCACGTAGTAATGAAGTACAACACTGAAACAGTCAATTAAACCTGGTTTCGATCAATATTTTAGAGAATAATTCATGTTAGGTCTAGGTTAGGTCTGGGATTTGCTCTCATCAGGCTCATTCTTTCGCATATTTCTCATACTTGATGGCTAGATCCTGGGCTTTTTCTGGATTGCATCACGTAGTAATGAAGTACAACACTGAAGCAGTCAATTAAACCTGGTTTCCATCAATATTCTAGAGGACAACGCATGTTAGGTCTAGGTTAGGCCTGGGATTAGCCCTCATCAGGGTCATACTGTCGCAGTTTTAACATACTTGTTGAACGGATCCTGGGCTTTTTCTGGATTGCATCACGTAGTAATGTGGGACCACACTGAAACATTCAATTAAACCTGGTCTTGATAAATATTTTAGAGGATAACGCATGTTAGGTTTGGGTTAGGTCTAGGATTTGCCCTCATCAGGCTCATACTTTCGCATATTTCTCATACTTCATGGCTAGATCCTGGGCTGTTTCTGGATTGTATCACGTAGTAATGTGGCACCACGCTGAAACAGTCGATTAAACCTGGTTTCGATCAATATTTTAGAGAATAATTCATGTTAGGTCTAGGTCAGGTCTGGGATTTGCTCTCATCAGGCTTTTTCTTTCGCATATTTCACATACTTGATGGCTAGATCCTGGGCTTTTTCTGGATTGCATCACGTAGTAATGAAGTACAACACTGAAACAGTCAATTAAACCTGGTTTCCATCAATATCTTAGAGGACAACGCAAGTTGGGTCTGGGATATGTCTGGGATTTGCCCTCATCAGGCTCATACTTTCGCGTTTTTCACATACTTGTTGAACAGATCCTGGGTTTTTTCTGGTTTGGATCACGTAGTAGTGAGGTACCACGCTGAAACAGTCCATTAAACCTGGTTTGGATCAATATTTTAGAGGATAACGCATGTAAGGTCTAGGTTAGGCCTGGGATTTTCACTCATCAGACTCATACTTTCGCATTCTTCACATACTTGTTGAACGGATCCTGGGTTATTTCTGGTTTGGATCACGTAGTAATGTGGGACCACACTGAAACAGTCAATTAAACCTGGTTTCGATCAATATTTTAGAGAATAATTCATGTTAGGTCTATGTTAGGTCTGGGATTTGCACTCATCAGGCTCATTCTTTCGCAAATTTCTTATACATGTTGAACAGATCCTGGGTTTTTTCTGGTTTGGATCACGTAGTAATGTGGGACCACACTGAAACAATCAATTAAACCTGGTCTTGATAAATATTTTAGAGGATAACGCATGTTAGGTCTGGGTTAGGTCTAGGATTTGCCCTCATCAGGCTCATACTTTCGCATATTTCTCATACTTCAAGGCTAGATCCTGGGCTGTTTCTGGATTGTATTACGTAGTAATGTGGTACCACGCTGAAACAGTCAATTAAACCTGGTTTCGATCAATATTTTAGAGGATAACGCAAGTTAGGTCTGGGATAGGTCTAGGATTTGCCCTCACCAGGCTCTTACTTTCGCATATTTCTCATACTTCATGGCTAGATCCTGTGCTATTTCTGGATTGGATCACGTAGTAAAGTCGTACCACACTGAAACATTCAATGAAACCTCGTCTGGATTAATATTTTAGAGGTTAACGCATCTTAGGTCTGGGTTAGGTCTAAGATTTGCCCTCATCAGGCTCACAGTTTAGCGTTTTTCACATACTTGTTGAACAGATCCTGGGATTTTTCTGGTTTGGATCACGAAGTAGTGTGGTACCACACTGAATCAGTCGATTAAACCTGGTTTCGATCAATATTTTAGAGGATAACGCAAGTTAAGTCTGGGATTGGTCTGGGGTTGTGACCTCATCAGACTCACACTTTCGCACACTTCACCTACTCGTTGAACAGATCCTGGGTTATTTTCTGGTTGGGATCACATAGTAATGTGGTACCACACTGAAACAGTCGATTAAACCAGGTTTCGATCAATATTTTTGAGGATAACACATGTTAGGTCTAGGTTAGGCCTGGGATTTTCACTCATCAGACTCATACTTTCGCATTCTTCACATACTTGTTGAACGGATCCTGGGTTTTTTCTGGTTTGGATCACGTAGTAATGTGGGACCACACTGAAACAGTCAATTAAACCTGGTTTCGATCAATATTTTAGAGAATAATTCATGTTAGGTCTAGGTTAGGTCTGGGATTTGCTCTCATCAGGCACATTCTTTCGCATATTTCTCAAACTTGATGGCTAGATCCTGGGCTTTTTCCGGATTGCATCACGTAGTAATGTGGTACCACACGGAAACTTTCAATTAAACCAGGTCTTGATGAATATTTTAGAGGCTAACGCATGTTAGGTCTGGGTTAGGTCTAGGATTTGCCCTCATCAGGCTCATACTTTCGCATATTTCTCATACTTCATGGCTAGATCCTGGGCTTTTTCTGGATTGCATCACGTAGTAAAGTGGTACCACACTGAAACATTCAATGAAACCTGGTTTCGATCAATATTTTAGAGGATAACGCATGTTAGGTCTAGGTTAGGCCTGGGATTTTCACTCATCAGACTCATACTTTCGCATTCTTCACATACTTGTTGAACGGATCCTTGGTTTTTTCTGGTTTGGATCACGTAGTAATGTGGGACCACACTGAAACATTCAATGAAACCTGGTCTGGATAAATATTTTAGAGGATAACGCATCTTAGGTCTGGGTTAGGTCTAAGATTTGCCCTCATCAGGCTCACAGTTTAGCGTTTTTCACATACTTGTTGAACAGATCCTGGGCTATTTCTGGTTTGGATCACGAAGTAGTGTGGTACCACACTGAAACAGTCCATTAAACCTGGTTTTGATCAATATTTTAGAGAATAATTCATGTTAGGTCTAGGTTAGGTCAGGGATTTGCTCTCATCAGGCTCATTCTTTCGCATATTTCTCATACTTGATGGCTAGATCCTGGGCTTTTTCTGGATTGCATCACGTAGTAATGAAGTACAACACTGAAACAGTCAATTAAACCTGGTTTCGATCAATATTTTAGAGAATAATTCATGTTAGGTCTAGGTTAGGTCTGGGATTTGCTCTCATCAGGCTCATTCTTTCGCATATTTCTCATACTTGATGGCTAGATCCTGGGCTTTTTCTGGATTGCATCACGTAGTAATGAAGTACAACACTGAAACAGTCAATTAAACCTGGTTTCGATCAATATTTTAGAGAATAATTCATGTTAGGTCTAGGTTAGGTCTGGGATTTGCTCTCATCAGGTTCATTCTTTCGCATATTTCTCATACTTGATGGCTAGATCCTGGGCTTTTTCTGAATTGCATCACGTAGTAATGAAGTACAACACTGAAGCAGTCAATTAAACCTGGTTTCCATCAATATTCTAGAGGACAACGCATGTTAGGTCTAGGTTAGGCCTGGGATTAGCCCTCATCAGGGTCATACTGTCGCAGTTTTAACATACTTGTTGAACGGATCCTGGGCTTTTTCTGGATTGCATCACGTAGTAATGTGGTACCACACTGAAACATTCAATTAAACCTGGTCTTGATAAATATTTTAGAGGATAACGCATGTTAGGTCTAGGTTAGGCCTGGGATTTTCACTCATCAGACTCATACTTTCGCATTCTTCACATACTTGTTGAACGGATCCTGGGTTTTTTCTGGTTTGGATCACGTAGCAATGTGGGACCACACTGAAACAGTCAATTAAACCTGGTTTCGATCAATATTTTAGAGAATAATTCATGTTAGGTCTAGGTTAGGTCTGGGATTTGCTCTTATCAGGCTCATTCTTTCGCATATTTCTCATACTTGATGGCTAGATCCTGGGCTTTTTCTGGATTGCACAACGTAGTAATGAAGTACAACACTGAAACAGTCAATTAAACCTGGTTTCCATCAATATTTTAGAGGACAACGCATATTAGGTCTAGGTTAGGCCTGGGATTTGCCCTCATCAGGGCCATACTTTCGCAGTTTTAACTTACATGTTGGCCTGACCGATGGTTTTTTCTGCTTTGGATCACGTAGTGAAGTGGTGCCACACTGATACAGTCCATTAAACCTGGTTTCCATCAATATTTTAGAGGACAACGCATGTTAGGTCTAGGTTAGGCCTGGGATTTGCCCTCATCAGGGTCATACTGTCGCAGTTTTAACATACTTGTTGAACGGATCCTGGGTTTTTTCTGGTTTGGTTCACGTAGTAATGTGGTACCACACTGAAACATTCAATTAAACCTGGTCTTGATAAATATTTTAGAGGATAACGCATGTTAGGATTGGGTTAGGTCTAGGATTTGCCCTCATCAGGCTCATACTTTCGCATATTTCTCATACTTCATGGCTAGATCCTGGGTTTTTTCTGGTTTGGATCAGGTAGTAATGTGGGACCACACTGAAACAGTTAATTAAACCTGGTTTCGATCAATATTTTAGAGAATAATTCATGTTAGGTCTAGGTTAGGTCTGGGATTTACTCTCATCAGGCTCATTCTTTCGCATATTACTCATACTTGATGGCTAGATCCTGGGCTTTTTCTGGATTGGATCACGTAGTAATGTGGTACCACACTTAAACATTCAATTAAACCTGGTCTTGATAAATATTTTAGAGGATAACGCATGTTAGGTCTGGGTTATGTCTAGGATTTGCCCTCATCAGACTCATACTTTCGCAGTCTTCACATACTTGTTGAACAGATCCTGGGTTATTTTCTGGTTTGGTTCACGTAGGAATGTGGTACCACACTGAAACATTCAATTAAACCTGGTCTTGATAAATATTTTAGAGGATAACGCATGCTAGGTTTGGGTTAGGTCTAGGATTTGCCCTCATCAGACTCATAGTTTCGCATTCTTCACATGCTTCTTGAACGGGTCCTGGGTTTTTTCTGGTTTGGATCACGTAGTAATGTGGGACCACACTGAAACAGTCAATTAAACCTGGTTTCGATAAATATTTTAGAGAATAATTCATGTTAGGTCTAGGTTAGGTCTGGGATTTGCTCTTATCAGGCTCATTCTTTCGCATATTTCTCATACTTGATGGCTAGATTCTGGGGTTTTTCTGGATTGCATAACGTAGTAATGAAGTACAACACTGAAACAGTCAATTAAACCTGGTTTCCATCAATATTTTAGAGGACAACGCATATTAGGTCTAGGTTAGGCCTGGGATTTGCCCTCATCAGGGTCATACTTTCGCAGTTTTAACATACATGTTGGCCTGATCGAGGGTTTTTTCTGCTTTGGATCACGCAGTAAAGTGGTGCCACACTGAAACAGTACAATAAACCTGGTTTCCATCAATATTTTAGAGGACAACGCATGTTAGGTCTGGGTTAGCTCAAGGATTTGCCCTCAACAGGCTCATTCTTTCGCATATTTCTCATACTTCATGGCTAGATCCTGGGCTGTTTCTGGATTGTATCAGGTAGTAATGTGGTACCACGCTGAAACAGTCAATTAAACCTGGTTTCGATCACTATTTTAGAGGATAACGCATGTTAGGTTTGGGTTATGTCTAGGATTTGCCCTCATCAGACTCATACTTTCGCATTCTTCACATACTTGTTGAACGGATCCTGGGTTTTTTCTGGTTTGGATCAGGTAGTAATGTGGGACCACACTGAAACAGTCAATTAAACCTGGTTTCGATCACTATTTTAGAGAACAATTCATGTTAGGTCTAGGTTAGCCCTGGGGTTTTCACTCATCAGACTCATACTTTCGCATTCTTCACATACTTGTTGAACTGATCCTTGTTTTTTTCTGGTTTGTGTCACGTAGTAATGTGGTACCACACTGAAACATTCAATTAAACCTGGTCTTGATAAATATTTTAGAGGATAACGCATGTTAGGTCTGGGTTATGTCTAGGATTTGCCCTCATCAGACTCATACTTTCGCAGTCTTCACATACTTGTTGAACAGATCCTGGGTTATTTTCTGGTTTGGTTCACGTAGGAATGTGGTACCACACTGAAACATTCAATTAAACCTGGTCTTGATAAATATTTTAGAGGATAACGCATGCTAGGTTTGGGTTAGGTCTAGGATTTGCCCTCATCAGACACATAGTTTCGCATTCTTCACATGCTTCTTGAACGGGTCCTGGGTTTTTTCTGGTTTGGATCACGTAGTAATGTGGGACCACACTGAAACAGTCAATTAAACCTGGTTTCGATAAATATTTTAGAGAATAATTCATGTTAGGTCTAGGTTAGGTCTGGGATTTGCTCTTATCAGGCTCATTCTTTCGCATATTTCTCATACTTGATGGCTAGATTCTGGGGTTTTTCTGGATTGCATAACGTAGTAATGAAGTACAACACTGAAACAGTCAATTAAACCTGGTTTCCATCAATATTTTAGAGGACAACGCATATTAGGTCTAGGTTAGGCCTGGGATTTGCCCTCATCAGGGTCATACTTTCGCAGTTTTAACATACATGTTGGCCTGATCGAGGGTTTTTTCTACTTTGGATCACGCAGTAAAGTGGTGCCACACTGAAACAGTACATTAAACCTGGTTTCCATCAATATTTTAGAGGACAACGCATGTTAGGTCTAGGTTAGGCCTGGAATTTGCCCTCAACAGGCTCATTCTTTCGCATATTTCTCATACTTCATGGCTAGATCCTGGGCTGTTTCTGGATTGTATCAGGTAGTAATGTGGTACCACGCTGAAACTGTCGATTAAACCTGGTTTCGATCAATATTTTAGAGGATAACGCAAGTTAAGTCTGGGATAGGTCTGGGATTTGACCTCATCAGACTCATACTTTCGCGTTTTCCACATACTTGTTGAACAGATCCTGGGTTTTTTCTGGTTTGGATCACGTAGTAGTGTGGTACCACACTGAAACAGTCCATTAAACTTGGTTGCGATCAATATTTTAGAGGATAGCGCATGTTAGGTCTGGGTTAGCTCAAGGATTTGCCCTCATCAGGCTCATTCTTTCGCATTTTTCTCATACTTCATGGCTAGATCCTGGGCTGTTTCTGGATTGTATCAGGTAGTAATGTGGTACCACGCTGAAACAGTCAATTAAACCTGGTTTCGATCACTATTTTAGAGGATAACGCATGTTAGGTCTGGGTTATGTCTAGGATTTGCCCTCATCAGACTCATACTTTCGCATTCTTCACATACTTGTTGAACGGATCCTGGGTTTTTTCTGGTTTGGATCACGTAGTAATGTGGGACCACACTGAAACAGTCAATTAAACCTGGTTTCGATCACTATTTTAGAGACCAATTCATGTTAGGTCTAGGTTAGCCCTGGGGTTTTCACTCATCAGACTCATACTTCCGCATTCTTCACATACTTGTTGAACTGATCCTTGTTTTTTTCTGGTTTGTGTCACGTAGTAATGTGGTAGCACACTGAAACATTCAATTAAACCTGGTCTTGATAAATATTTTAGAGGATAACGCATGGTAGGTTTGGGTTAGGTCTAGGATTTGCCCTCATCAGGCTCATACTTTCGCATATTTCTCATACTTCATGGCTAGATCCTGGGCTGTTTCTGGATTGTATCAGGTAGTAATGTGGTACCACGCTGAAACAGTCAATTAAACCTGGTTTCGATCAATATTTTAGAGGATAACGCAAGTTAGGTCTGGGATAGGTCTGGGATTCGCCCTAATCAGGCTCATACTTTCGCGTTTTTCACATACTTGTTGAACTGATCCTGGGTTTTTCCTGGTTTGGATCACGTAGTAATATGGCACCACACTGAAACATACAATTAAACCTGGTCTTGATAAATATTTTAGAGAATAACGCATGTTAGGACTGGGCTAGGTCTAGGATTTGCCCTCATCGGGCTCATACTTTCGCATATTTCTCATACTTCATGGCTAGATCCTGGGCTATTTCTGGATTGGATCACGTAGTAAAGTGGTACCACACTGAAACATTCAATGAAACCTGGTCTGGATAAATATTTTAGAGGATAACGCATGTTAGGTCAAGGTTAGGTCTAAGATTTGCCCTCATCAGGCTCACAGTTTCGCGTTTTTCGCATACTTGTTGAACAGATCCAAGGTTTTTTCTGGTTTGGATCACGTAGTAATGTGGTACCACACTGAAACAGTCAATTAAACCTGGTCTTGATAAATATTTTAGAGGATAACGCATGCTAGGTCTGGGTTAGGTCTGTGATTTGCCCTCATCAGGGTCATACTTTCGCAGTTTTAACATGCATGTTGACCTCATCGAGGGTTTTTTCTGGTTTGGATCACGTAGTAATGTGGGACCACACTGAAACAGTCAATTAAATCTGGTTATGATCAATATTTTAGAGAATAATTCATGTTAGGTCTAGGTTAGGCCTGGGATTTTCACTCATCAGACTCATACTTTCGCATTCTTCACATACTTGTTGAACGGATCCTGGGTTTTTTCTGGTTTGGATCATGTAGTAATGTGGGACCACACTGAAACAGTCAATTGAACCTGGTTTCGATCAATATTTTAGAGAATAATTCATGTTAGGTCTAGGTTAGGTCTGGGATTTGCTCTCATCAGGCTCATTCTTTCGCATATTTCTCATACATGTAGAACAGACCCTGGGTTTTTTCTGTTTTGGATCACGTAGTAATGTGGGACCACACTGAAACAATCAATTAAACCTGGTCTTGATAAATATTTTAGAGGATAACGCATGTTAGGTCTGGGATAGGTCTAGGATTTGCCCTCATCAGGCTCATACTTTCGCATATTGCTCATACTTCATGGCTAGATCCTGGGCTGTTTCTGGATTGTTTCACGTAGTAATGTGGTACCACGCTGAAACAGTCAATTAAACCTGA
This sequence comes from Colletes latitarsis, assembly GCF_051014445.1. Classification (NCBI taxonomy): domain Eukaryota; kingdom Metazoa; phylum Arthropoda; class Insecta; order Hymenoptera; family Colletidae; genus Colletes; species Colletes latitarsis. Next base: position 2,388,219 of record NC_135142.1, read on the forward strand.
TTTCGATCAATATTTTAGAGGATAACGCAAGTTAGGTCTGGGATAGGTCTAGGATTTGCCCTCATCAGGCTCTTACTTTCGCATATTTCTCATACTTCATGGCTAGATCCTGGGCTATTTCTGGATTGGATCATGTAGTAAAGTGGTACCACACTGAAACATTCAATGAAACCTGGTCTTGATAAATATTTTAGAGGATAACGCATGTTAGGTCTGGGTTAGGTCTGGGATTTGCTGTCATCAGGCTCATACTTTCGCATATTTCTCATACTTGATGGCTAGATCCTGGGCTTTTTCTAGATTGCATCACGTAGTAATGTAGTACCACACTGAAACAGTCAATGAAACCAGGTTTCCATCAATATTTTAGAAGACAACGCAAGTTAGGTCTAGGTAGGGGCTGACATTTTCACTGATCAGACTCATTCTTTCGCATTCTTCACATACTTGTTGTACGGATCCTCGGTTTTTTCCGGTTTGGATCACGTAGTAATGTGGTACCACACTGAATCATTCAATTAAACCTGGTCTTGATAAATATTTTGGAGAATAACGCATGTTAGGACTGGGTTAGGTCTAGGATTTGCCCTCATCGGGCTCATACTTTCGCATATTTCTCATACTTCATGGCTAGATCCTGGGCTATTTCTGGATTGGATCACGTAGTAAAGTGGTACCAAACTGAAACATTCAATGAAACCTGGTCTGGATAAATATTTTAGAGGATAACGCATGTTAGGTCAAGGTTAGGTCTAAGATTTGCCCTCATCAGGCTCACAGTTTCGCGTTTTTCACATACTTGTTGAACAGATCCAGGGTTTTTTCTGGTTTGGATCACGTAGTAATGTGGTACCACACTGAAACATTAAATTAAACCTGGTCTTGATAAATATTTTAGAGGATAACGCATGTTAGGTCTGGGTTAGGTCTGTGATTTGCCCTCATCAGGGTCATACTTTCGCAGTTTTAACATGCATGTTGACCTGATCGAGGGTTTTTTTTGCTTTGGATCACGTAGTAAAGTGGTACCACACTAAAACAGTCAATTAAACCTGGTTTCGATCAATATTTTAGAGGATAACGCATGTTAGGTCTGGGATAGGTCTGGGATTAGCCCTCATCAGGGTCATACTGTCGCACACTTGACATACTCGTTGATCAGATCCTGGGTTTTTTTCTGGTTTGGATCACGTAGTAATGTGGTACCACACTGAAACAGTCGATTAAACTTGGTTTCGATCAATATTATTGAGGATAACGCATGTTAGGTCTAGTTTAGGCCTGGGATTTTCACTCATCAGACTCATACTTTCGCATTCTTCACATACTTGTTGAACGGACCCTGGGTTTTTTCTGGTTTGGATCACGTAGTAATGTGGTACCACGCTGAAACAGTCAATTAAACCTGATTTCGATCAATATTTTAGAGGATAACGCAAGTTAGGTCTGGGATAGGTCTAGGATTTGCCCTCATCAGGCTCTTACTTTCGCATATTTCTCATACTTCATGGCTAGATCCTGGGCTATTTCTGGTTTGGATCACGTAGTAAAGTGGTACCACACTGAAACATTCAATGAAACCTGGTCTGGATAAATAGTCTAGAGGATAACGCATGTTAGGTCAAGGTTAGGTCTAAGATTTGCCCTCATCAGGCTCACAGTTTCGCGTTTTTCCCATACTTGTTGAACAGATCCTGGGCTATTTCTGGATTGGATCACGTAGTAAAGTGGTACCACACTGAAACATTCAATGAAACCTGGTCTGGATAAATAGTTTAGAGGATAACGCATGTTAGGTCAAGGTTAGGTCTAAGATTTGCCCTCATCAGGCTCACAGTTTCGCGTTTTTCACATACTTGTTGAACGGATCCTGGGTTTTTCCTGGTTTGGATCACGTAGCAATGTGGGACCACACTGAAACAGTCAATTAAACCTGGTTTCGATCAATATTTTAAAGAATAATTCATGTTAGGTCTAGGTTAGGTCTGGGATTTTCACTCATCAGACTCATACTTTCGCATTCTTCACATACTTGTTGAACGGATCCTGGGTTTTTTCCGGTTTGGATCACGTAGTAAAGTGGTACCACACTAAAACAATCAATTAAACCTGGTTTCGATCAATATTTTAGAGGATAACGCATGTTAGGTCTGGGATAGCTCTGGGATTAGCCCTCATCAGGGTCATACTGTCGCACACTTGACATACTCGTTTATCAGATCCTGGGCTATTTCTGGATTGGATCACGTAGTAATGTGGTACCACACTGAAACATTCAATTAAACCTGGTCTTGATAAATATTTTAGAGGATAACGCATGTTAGGATTGGGTTAGGTCTAGGATTTGCCCTCATCAGGCTCATACTTTCGCATATTTCTCATACTTCATGGCTAGATCCTGGGTTTTTTCTGGTTTGGATCAGGTAGTAATGTGGGACCACACTGAAACAGTCAATTAAACCTGGTTTCGATCAATATTTTTGAGAATAATTCATGTTAGGTCTAGGTTAGGTCTGGGATTTACTCTCATCGGGCTCATACTTTCGCATATTACTCATACTTGATGGCTAGATCCTGGGCTTTTTCTGGATTGGATCACGTAGTAATGTGGTACCACTCTGAAACAGTCGATTAAACCTCGTTTCGATCAATATTTTTGAGGATAACGCATGTTAGGTCTAGGTTAGGCCTGGGATTTTCACTCATCAGACTCATACCTTCGCACTCTTCACATACTCGTTGAACAGATCCTGGGTTATTTTCTGGTTTGGATCACATAGTAATGTGGTACCACACTGAAACAGTCGATTAAACCACGTTTCGATCAATATTTTTGAGGATAACGCATGTTAGGTCTAGGTTAGGCCTGGGATTTTCACTCATCAGACTCACACTTTCGCATTCTTCACATACTTGTTGAACGAATCCTGGGTTTTTTCTGGTTTGGATCACGTAGAAATGTGGGACCACACTGAAACAGTCAATTAAACCAGGTTTCGATCAATATTTTAGAGAATAATTCATGTTAGGTCTAGGTTAGGTCTGGGATTTGCTCTTATCAGGCACATTCTTTCGCATATTTCTCATACTTGATGGCTAGATCCTGGGCTTTTTATGGATTGCATAACGTAGTAATGAAGTACAACACTGAAACAGTCGATTAAACCTGGTTTCGCTCAATATTTTAGATGATAACGCATGTTAGGTCTGGGATAGGTCTGGGATTTGCCCTCATCAGGCTCATACTTTCGCGTTTTTCACATACTTGTTGAACGGATCCTGGGTTTTTTCTGGTTTGGATCACGTAGTAATGTGGTACCACACTGAAACATTCAATTAAACCTGGTCTTGATAAATATTTTAGAGGATAACGCATGTTAGGTCTGGGTTAGGTCTAGGATTTGCCCTCATCAGGCTCATACTTTCGCATATTTCTCATACTTCATGGCTAGATCCTGGGCTATTTCTGGATTGGATCACGTAGTAAAGTGGTACCACACTGAAACATTCAATGAAACCTGGTCTGGAGAAATATTTTAGAGAATAACTCATCTTTGGTCTGGGTTTGGTCTAAGATTTGCCCTCATCAGGCTCACAGTTTCGCGTTTTTCACATACTTATTGAACGGATCCTGGGTTTTTTCTGGTTTGGATCACGTAGTAATGAAGTACAACACTGAAACAGTCAATTAAACCTGGTTTCCATCAATATTTTAGAGGATAACGCATGTTAGGTCTGGGATAGGTCTGGGATTTGCCCTCATCAGGCTCATACTTTCGCACACTTCACATACTCGTTGAACAGATCCTGCGTTATTTTCTGGTTTGGATCACATAGTAATGTGGTACCTCACTGAAACATTCAATTAAACCTGGTCTTGATAAATATTTTAGAGGATGACGCATGTTAGGTCTGGGTTAGGACTAGGATTTGCCCTCATCAGGCTCATACTTTCGCATATTTCTCATACTTCAAGGCTAGATCCTGGGCTATTTCTGAATTGGATCACGTAGTAAAGTGGTACCACACTGAAACATTCAATGAAACCTGGTCTGGATAAATATTTTAGAGGACAACGCATCTTAGGTCTGGGATAGGTCGAAGATTTGCCCTCATCAGGCTCACAGTTTCGCGTTTTTCATATACTTGTTGAACAGATCCTGGGTTTTTTCTGGTTTGGATCACGAAGTAGTGTGGTACCACACTGAAACCGTCCATTAAACCTGGTTTCGCTCAATATTTTAGAGGATAACACATGTTAGGTCTAGGTTAGGTCTGGGATTTGCTCTCATCAGGCTCATTCTTTCGCATAAGTCTCATACTTGATGGCTAGATCCTGGGCTTTTTCTGGATTGCATCACGTAGTAACGTAGTACCACACTGAAACAGTGAATTAAACCTGGTTTCGCTCAATATTTTAGAGGATAACGCATGTTAGGTCTAGGTCAGGCCTGGTTTTTTCACTCATCAGACTCATACTTTCACAATCTTCACATACTTGTTGAACGGATCCTGGGTTTTTTCTGGTTTGGATCACGTAGTAATGTGGGCCCACACTGAAACAATCAATTAAACCTGGTCTTGATAAATATTTTAGGGGATAACGCATAGTTAGGTTTGGGTTAGGTCTAGGATTTGCCCTCAGCAGGCTCATACTTTCGCGTTTTTCACATACTTGTTGAACAGATCCTGGGTTTTTTCTGGATTGGATCCCGTAGTAGTGTGGTACCACACTGAAACAGTCCATCAAACCTGGTTTCGCTCAATATTTTAGAGGATAACGCATGTTAGGTCTAGGTTAGGTCTGGGATTTGCTCTCATTAGGCTCATTCTTTCGCATATTTCTCATACTTGATGGCTAGATCATGGGCTTTCTCTGGATTGCATCACGTAGTAATGTAGTACCACACTGAAACAGTCAATGAAACCTGGTTTCCATCAATATTTTTGAAGCCATCGCAAGTTAGGTCTACGTAAGGCCTGAGATTTTCACTGATCAGACTCATAATTTCGCCTTCTTCACATACTTGTTGAACGGATCCTGGGTTTTTTCTGGTTTGGAACACGTAGTAATGTGGTACCACACTGAAACATTCAATGAAACCTGGTCTGGAGAAATATTTTAGAGAATAACTCATCTTTGGTCTGGGTTTGGTCTAAGATTTGCCCTCATCAGGCTCACAGTTTCGCGTTTTTCACATACTTATTGAACGGATCCTGGGTTTTTTCTGGTTTGGATCACGTAGTAATGAAGTACAACACTGAAACAGTCAATTAAACCTGGTTTCGATCAATATTTTAGAGGATAACGCAAGTTAGGTCTGGGATAGGTCTGGGATTCGCCCTAATCAGGCTCATACTTTCGCGTTTTTCACATACTTGTTGAACTGATCCTGGGTTTTTCCTGGTTTGGATCACGTAGTAATGTGGCACCACACTGAAACATACAATTAAACCTGGTCTTGATAAATATTTTAGAGAATAACGCATGTTAGGACTGGGTTAGGTCTAGGATTTGCCCTCATCGGGCTCATACTTTCGCATATTTCTCATACTTCATGGCAAGATCCTGGGCTATTTCTGGATTGGATCACGTAGTAAAGTGGTACCACACTGAAACATTCAATGAAACCTGGTCTGGATAAATATTTTAGAGGATAACGCATGTTAGGTCAAGGTTAGGTCTAAGATTTGCCCTCATCAGGCTCACAGTTTCGCGTTTTTCGCATACTTGTTGAACAGATCCAAGGTTTTTTCTGGTTTGGATCACGTAGTAATGTGGTACCACACTGAAACAGTCAATTAAACCTGGTCTTGATAAATATTTTAGAGGATAACGCATGCTAGGTCTGGGTTAGGTCTGTGATTTGCCCTCATCAGGGTCATACCTTCGCAGTTTTAACATGCATGTTGACCTGATCGAGGGTTTTTTCTGGTTTGGATCACGTAGTAATGTGGGACCACACTGAAACAGTCAATTAAATCTGGTTATGATCAATATTTTAGAGAATAATTCATGTTAGGTCTAGGTTAGGCCTGGGATTTTCACTCATCAGACTCATACTTTCGCATTCTTCACATACTTGTTGAACGGATCCTGGGTTTTTTCTGGTTTGGATCATGTAGTAATGTGGGACCACAATGAAACAGTCAATTAAACCTGGTTTCGATCAATATTTTAGAGAATAATTCATGTTAGGTCTAGGTTAGGTCTGGGATTTGCTCTCATCAGGCTCATTCTTTCGCATATTTCTCATACTTGATGGCTAGATCCTGGGCTTTTTCTGGATTGCATAACGTAGTAATGAAGTACAACACTGAAACAGTCGATTAAACCTGGTTTCGCTCAATATTTTAGATGATAACGCATGTTAGGTCTGGGATAGGTCTGGGATTTGCCCTCATCAGGCTCATACTTTCGCGTTTTTCACATACTTGTTGAACGGATCCTGGGTTTTTTCTGGTTTGGATCACGTAGAAATGTGGGACCACACTGAAACAGTCAATTAAACCAGGTTTCGATCAATATTTTAGAGAATAATTCATGTTAGGTCTAGGTTAGGTCTGGGATTTGCTCTTATCAGGCACATTCTTTCGCATATTTCTCATACTTGATGGCTAGATCCTGGGCTTTTTCTGGATTGCATAACGTAGTAATGAAGTACAACACTGAAACAGTCGATTAAACCTGGTTTCGCTCAATATTTTAGATGATAACGCATGTTAGGTCTGGGATAGGTCTGGGATTTGCCCTCATCAGGCTCATACTTTCGCGATTTTCACATACTTGTTGAACGGATCCTGGGTTTTTTCTGGTTTGGATCACGTAGTAATGTGGTACCACACTGAAACATTCAATTAAACCTGGTCTTGATAAATATTTTAGAGGATAACGCATGTTAGGTCTGGGTTAGGTCTAGGATTTGCCCTAATGAGGCTCATACTTTCGCGTTTTTCACATACTTGTTGAAGTGATCCTGGGTTTTTCCTGGTTTGGATCACGTAGTAATGAGGCACCACACTGAAACATACAATTAAACCTGGTCTTGATAAATATTTTAGAGAATAACGCATGTTAGGACTGGGTTAGGTCTAGGATTTGCCCTCATCGGGCTCATACTTTCGCATATTTCTCATACTTCATGGCAAGATCCTGGGCTATTTCTGGATTGGATCACGTAGTAAAGTGGTACCACACTGAAACATTCAATGAAACCTGGTCTGGATAAATATTTTAGAGGATAACGCATGTTAGGTCAAGGTTAGGTCTAAGATTTGCCCTCATCAGGCTCACAGTTTCGCGTTTTTCGCATACTTGTTGAACAGATCCAAGGTTTTTTCTGGTTTGGATCACGTAGTAATGTGGTACCACACTGAAACAGTCAATTAAACCTGGTCTTGATAAATATTTTAGAGGATAACGCATGCTAGGTCTGGGTTAGGTCTGTGATTTGCCCTCATCAGGGTCATACTTTCGCAGTTTTAACATGCATGTTGACCTGATCGAGGGTTTTTTCTGGTTTGGATCACGTAGTATTGTGGGACCACACTGAAACAGTCAATTAAATCTGGTTATGATCAATATTTTAGAGAATAATTCATGTTAGGTCTAGGTTAGGCCTGGGATTTTCACTCATCAGACTCATACTTTCGCATTCTTCACATACTTGTTGAACGGATCCTGGGTTTTTTCTGGTTTGGATCATGTAGTAATGTGGGACCACACTGAAACAGTCAATTAAACCTGGTTTCGATCAATATTTTAGAGAATAATTCATGTTAGGTCTAGGATAGGTCTGGGATTTGCTCTCATCAGGCTCATTCTTTCGCATATTTCTCATACATGTAGAACAGATCCTGGGTTTTTTCTGTTTTGGATCACGTAGTAATGTGGTACCACACTGAAACAGTCAATTAAACCTGGTCTTGATAAATATTTTAGAGGATACCGCATGCTAGGTCTGGGTTAGGTCTGTGATTTGCCCTCATCAGGGTCATACTTTCGCAGTTTTAACATGCATGTTGACCTGATCGAGGGTTTTTTCTGGTTTGGATCACGTAGTAATGTGGGACCACACTGAAACAGTCAATTAAATCTGGTTATGATCAATATTTTAGAGAATAATTCATGTTAGGTCTAGGTTAGGCCTGGGATTTTCACTCATCAGACTCATACTTTCGCATTCTTCACATACTTGTTGAACGGATCCTGGGTTTTTTCTGGTTTGGATCATGTAGTAATGTGGGACCACACTGAAACAGTCAATTAAACCTGGTTTCGATCAATATTTTAGAGAATAATTCATGTTAGGTCTAGGTTAGGTCTGGGATTTGCTCTCATCAGGCTCATTCTTTCGCATATTTCTCATACATGTAGAACAGATCCTGGGTTTTTTCTGTTTTGGATCACGTAGTAATGTGGGACCACACTGAAACAATCAATTAAACCTGGTCTTGATAAATATTTTAGAGGATAACGCATGTTAGGTCTGGGTTAGGTCTAGGATTTGCCCTCATCAGGCTCATACTTTCGCATATTGCTCATACTTCATGGCTAGATCCTGGGCTGTTTCTGGATTGTTTCACGTAGTAATGTGGTACCACGCTGAAACAGTCAATTAAACCTGATTTCGATCAATATTTTAGAGGATAACGCAAGTTAGGTCTGGGATAGGTCTAGGATTTGCCCTCATCAGGCTCTTACTTTCGCATATTTCTCATACTTCATGGCTAGATCCTGGGCTATTTCTGGATTGGATCATGTAGTAAAGTGGTACCACACTGAAACATTCAATGAAACCTGGTCTGGATAAATATTTTAGAGGATAACGCATGTTAGGTCAAGGTTAGGTCTAAGATTTGCCCTCATCAGGCTCACAGTTTCGCGTTTTTCACATACTTGTTGAACAGATCCTGGGTTTTTTCTGGTTTGTATCACGTAGTAATGTGGTACCACACTGAAACAGTCCATTAAACCTGGTTTCGCTCAATATTTTAGAGGATACCGCATGTTAGGTCTAGGTTAGGTCTGGGATTTGCTGTCATCAGGCTCATACTTTCGCATATTTCTCATACTTGATGGCTAGATCCTGGGCTTTTTCTAGATTGCATCACGTAGTAATGTAGTACCACACTGAAACAGTCAATGAAACCAGGTTTCCATCAATATTTTAGAAGACAACGCAAGTTAGGTCTAGGTAAGGGCTGAGATTTTCACTGATCAGACTCATACTTTCGCATTCTTCACATACTTGTTGTACGGATCCTCGGTTTTTTCTGGTTTGGATCATGTAGTAATGTGGTACCACACTGAAACATTCAATTAAACCTGGTCTTGATAAATATTTTGGAGAATAACGCATGTTAGGACTGGGTTAGGTCTAGGATTTGCCCTCATCGGGCTCATACTTTCGCATATTTCTCATACTTCATGGCCAGATCCTGGGCTATTTCTGGATTGGATCACGTAGTAAAGTGGTACCACACTGAAACATTCAATGAAACCTGGTCTGGATAAATATTTTAGAGGATAACGCATGTTAGGTCAAGGTTAGGTCTAAGATTTGCCCTCATCAGGCTCACAGTTTCGCGTTTTTCACATACTTGTTGAACAGATCCAGGGTTTTTTCTGGTTTGGATCACGTAGTAATGTGGTACCACACTGAAACATTAAATTAAACCTGGTCTTGATAAATATTTTAGAGGATAACGCATGTTAGGTCTGGGTTAGGTCTGTGTTTTGCCCTCATCAGGGTCATACTTTCGCAGTTTTAACATGCATGTTGACCTGATCGAGGGTTTTTTTTGCTTTGGATCACGTAGTAAAGTGGTACCACACTAAAACAGTCAATTAAACCTGGTTTCGATCAATATTTTAGAGGATAACGCATGTTAGGTCTGGGATAGGTCTGGGATTAGCCCTCATCAGGGTCATACTGTCGCACACTTGACATACTCGTTGATCAGATCCTGGGTTTTTTTCTGGTTTGGATCACGTAGTAATGTGGTACCACACTGAAACAGTCGATTAAACCTGGTTTCGATCAATATTATTGAGGATAACGCATGTTAGGTCTAGTTTAGGCCTGGGATTTTCACTCATCAGACTCATACTTTCGCATTCTTCACATACTTGTTGAACGGACCCTGGGTTTTTTCTGGTTTGGATCACGTAGTAATGTGGTACCACGCTGAAACAGTCAATTAAACCTGATTTCGATCAATATTTTAGAGGATAACGCAAGTTAGGTCTGGGATAGGTCTAGGATTTGCCCTCATCAGGCTCTTACTTTCGCATATTTCTCATACTTCATGGCTAGATCCTGGGCTATTTCTGGATTGGATCACGTAGTAAAGTGGTACCACACTGAAACATTCAATGAAACCTGGTCTGGATAAATAGTTGAGAGGATAACGCATGTTAGGTCAAGGTTAGGTCTAAGATTTGCCCTCATCAGGCTCACAGTTTCGCGTTTTTCACATACTTGTTGAACAGATCCTGGGCTATTTCTGGATTGGATCACGTAGTAAAGTGGTACCACACTGAAACATTCAATGAAACCTGGTCTGGATAAATAGTTTAGAGGATAACGCATGTTAGGTCAAGGTTAGGTCTAAGATTTGCCCTCATCAGGCTCACAGTTTCGCGTTTTTCACATACTTGTTGAACGGATCCTGGGTTTTTCCTGGTTTGGATCACGTAGCAATGTGGGACCACACTGAAACAGTCAATTAAACCTGGTTTCGATCAATATTTTAAAGAATCATTCATGTTAGGTCTAGGTTAGGTCTGGGATTTTCACTCATCAGACTCATACTTTCGCATTCTTCACATACTTGTTGAACGGATCCTGGGTTTTTTCCGGTTTGGATCACGTAGTAAAGTGGTACCACACTAAAACAATCAATTAAACCTGGTTTCGATCAATATTTTAGAGGATAACGCATGTTAGGTCTGGGATAGGTCTGGGATTAGCCCTCATCAGGGTCATACTGTCGCACACTTGACATACTCGTTTATCAGATCCTGGGCTATTTCTGGATTGGATCACGTAGTAATGTGGTACCACACTGAAACATTCAATTAAACCTGGTCTTGATAAATATTTTAGAGGATAACGCATGTTAGGATTGGGTTAGGTCTAGGATTTGCCCTCATCAGGCTCATACTTTCGCATATTTCTCATACTTCATGGCTAGATCCTGGGTTTTTTCTGGTTTGGATCAGGTAGTAATGTGGGACCACACTGAAACAGTCGATTAAACCACGTTTCGATCAATATTTTTGAGGATAACGCATGTTAGGTCTAGGTTAGGCCTGGGATTTTCACTCATCAGACTCACACTTTCGCATTCTTCACATACTTGTTGAACGAATCCTGGGTTTTTTCTGGTTTGGATCACGTAGAAATGTGGGACCACACTGAAACAGTCAATTAAACCAGGTTTCGATCAATATTTTAGAGAATAATTCATGTTAGGTCTAGGTTAGGTCTGGGATTTGCTCTTATCAGGCACATTCTTTCGCATATTTCTCATACTTGATAGCTAGATCCTGGGCTTTTTCTGGATTGCATAACGTAGAAATGAAGTACAACACTGAAACAGTCGATTAAACCTGGTTTCGCTCAATATTTTAGATGATAACGCATGTTAGGTCTGGGATAGGTCTGGGATTTGCCCTCATCAGGCTCATACTTTCGCGTTTTTCACATACTTGTTGAACGGATCCTGGGTTTTTTCTGGTTTGGATCACGTAGTAATGTGGTACCACACTGAAACATTCAATTAAACCTGGTCTTGATAAATATTTTAGAGGATAACGCATGTTAGGTCTGGGTTAGGTCTAGGATTTGCCCTCATCAGGCTCATACTTTCGCATATTTCTCATACTTCATGGCTAGATCCTGGGCTATTTCTGGATTGGATCACGTAGTAAAGTGGTACCACACTGAAACATTCAATGAAACCTGGTCTGGAGAAATATTTTAGAGAATAACTCATCTTTGGTCTGGGTTTGGTCTAAGATTTGCCCTCATCAGGCTCACAGTTTCGCGTTTTTCACATACTTGTTGAACGGATCCTGGGTTTTTTCTCGTTTGGATCACGTAGTAATGAAGTACAACACTGAAACAGTCAATTAAACCTGGTTTCCATCAATATTTTAGAGGATAACGCATGTTAGGTCTGGGATAGGTCTGGGATTTGCCCTCATCAGGCTCATACTTTCGCACACTTCACATACTCGTTGAACAGATCCTGCGTTATTTTCTGGTTTGGATCACGTAGTAATGTGGGCCCACACTGAAACAATCAATTAAACCTGGTCTTGATAAATATTTTAGGGGATAACGCATAGTTAGGTTTGGGTTAGGTCTAGGATTTGCCCTCAGCAGGCTCATACTTTCGCGTTTTTCACATACTTGTTGAACAGATCCTGGGTTTTTTCTGGATTGTGTCCCGTAGTAGTGTGGTACCACACTGAAACAGTCCATCAAACCTGGTTTCGCTCAATATTTTAGAGGATAACGCATGTTAGGCCAAGGTTAGGTCTAAGATTTGCCCTCATCAGGCTCACAGTTTCGAGTTTTTCACATACCTGTTAAACAGATCCAGGGTTTTTTCTGGTTTGGATCACGAAGTAATGTGGTACCACACTGAAACAGTCAATTAAACCTGGTCTTGATAAATATTTTAGAGGATAACGCATGCTAGGTCTGGGTTAGGTCTGTGATTTGCCCTCATCAGGGTCATACTTTCGCAGTTTTAACATGCATGTTGACCTGATCGAGGGTTTTTTCTGGTTTGGATCACGTAGTAATGTGGGACCACACTGAAACAGTCAATTAAATCTGGTTATGATCAATATTTTAGAGAATAATTCATGTTAGGTCTAGGTTAGGCCTGGGATTTTCACTCATCAGACTCATACTTTCGCATTCTTCACATACTTGTTGAACGGATCCTGGGTTTTTTCTGGTTTGGATCATGTAGTAATGTGGGACCACACTGAAACAGTCAATTAAACCTGGTTTCGATCAATATTTTAGAGAATAATTCATGTTAGGTCTAGGTTAGGTCTGGGATTTGCTCTCATCAGGCTCATTCTTTCGCATATTTCTCATACTTGATGGCTAGATCCTGGGCTTTTTCTAGATTGCATCACGTAGTAATGTAGTACCACACTGAAACAGTCAATGAAACCAGGTTTCCATCAATATTTTAGAAGACAACGCAAGTTAGGTCTAGGTAAGGGCTGAGATTTTCACTGATCAGACTCATACTTTCGCATTCTTCACATACTTGTTGTACGGATCCTCGGTTTTTTCTGGTTTGGATCACGTAGTAATGTGGTACCACACTGAAACATTCAATTAAACCTGGTCTTGATAAATATTTTGGAGAATAACGCATGTTAGGACTGGGTTAGGTCTAGGATTTGCCCTCATCGGGCTCATACTTTCGCATATTTCTCATACTTCATGGCTAGATCCTGGGCTATTTCTGGATTGGATCACGTAGTAAAGTGGTACCACACTGAAACATTCAATGAAACCTGGTCTGGATAAATATTTTAGAGGATAACGCATGTTAGGTCAAGGTTAGGTCTAAGATTTGCCCTCATCAGGCTCACAGTTTCGCGTTTTTCACATACTTGTTGAACAGATCCAGGGTTTTTTCTGGTTTGGATCACGTAGTAATGTGGTACCACACTGAAACATTAAATTAAACCTGGTCTTGATAAATATTTTAGAGGATAACGCATGTTAGGTCTGGGTTAGGTCTGTGTTTTGCCCTCATCAGGGTCATACTTTCGCATATTTCTCATACTTGATGGCTAGATCATGGGCTTTCTCTGGATTGCATCACGTAGTAATGTAGTACCACACTGAAACAGTCCATGAAACCTGGTTTCGATCAATATTTTAGAGGATAACGCATGTTAGGTCTGGGATAGGTCTGGGATTAGCCCTCATCAGGGTCATACTGTCGCACACTTGACATACTCGTTGATCAGATCCTGGGTTTTTTTCTGGTTTGGATCACGTAGTAATGTGGTACCACACTGAAACAGTCGATTAAACCTGGTTTCGATCAATATTATTGAGGATAACGCATGTTAGGTCTAGTTTAGGCCTGGGATTTTCACTCATCAGACTCATACTTTCGCATTCTTCACATACTTGTTGAACGGACCCTGGGTTTTTTCTGGTTTGGATCACGTAGTAATGTGGTACCACGCTGAAACAGTCAATTAAACCTGATTTCGATCAATATTTTAGAGGATAACGCAAGTTAGGTCTGGGATAGGTCTAGGATTTGCCCTCATCAGGCTCTTACTTTCGCATATTTCTCATACTTCATGGCTAGATCCTGGGCTATTTCTGGATTGGATCACGTAGTAAAGTGGTACCACACTGAAACATTCAATGGAACCTGGTCTGGATAAATAGTTTAGAGGATAACGCATGTTAGGTCAAGGTTAGGTCTAAGATTTGCCCTCATCAGGCTCACAGTTTCGCGTTTTTCACATACTTGTTGAACAGATCCTGGGCTATTTCTGGATTGGATCACGTAGTAAAGTGGTACCACACTGAAACATTCAATGAAACCTGGTCTGGATAAATAGTTTAGAGGATAACGCATGTTAGGTCAAGGTTAGGTCTAAGATTTGCCCTCATCAGGCTCACAGTTTCGCGTTTTTCACATACTTGTTGAACGGATCCTGGGTTTTTCCTGGTTTGGATCACGTAGCAATGTGGGACCACACTGAAACAGTCAATTAAACCTGGTTTCGATCAATATTTTAAAGAATAATTCATGTTAGGTCTAGGTTAGGTCTGGGATTTTCACTCATCAGACTCATACTTTCGCATTCTTCACATACTTGTTGAACGGATCCTGGGTTTTTTCCGGTTTGGATCACGTAGTAAAGTGGTACCACACTAAAACAATCAATTAAACCTGGTTTCGATCAATATTTTAGAGGATAACGCATGTTAGGTCTGGGATAGGTCTGGGATTAGCCCTCATCAGGGTCATACTGTCGCACACTTGACATACTCGTTTATCAGATCCTGGGCTATTTCTGGATTGGATCACGTAGTAATGTGGTACCACACTGAAACATTCAATTAAACCTGGTCTTGATAAATATTTTAGAGGATAACGCATGTTAGGATTGGGTTAGGTCTAGGATTTGCCCTCATCAGGCTCATACTTTCGCATATTACTCATACTTCATGGCTAGATCCTGGGTTTTTTCTGGTTTGGATCAGGTAGTAATGTGGGACCACACTGAAACAGTCAATTAAACCTGGTTTCGATCAATATTTTAGAGAATAATTCATGTTAGGTCTAGGTTAGGTCTGGGATTTACTCTCATCAGGCTCATTCTTTCGCATATTACTCATACTTGATGGCTAGATCCTGGGCTTTTTCTGGATTGGATCACGTAGTAATGTGGTACCACTCTGAAACAGTCGATTAAACCTCGTTTCGATCAATATTTTTGAGGATAACGCATGTTAGGTCTAGGTTAGGCC
Source organism: Colletes latitarsis (assembly GCF_051014445.1). Taxonomy (NCBI): domain Eukaryota; kingdom Metazoa; phylum Arthropoda; class Insecta; order Hymenoptera; family Colletidae; genus Colletes; species Colletes latitarsis. Next base: position 2,403,764 of record NC_135142.1, read on the forward strand.
TGGGATTTTCACTCATCAGACTCATACCTTCGCACCCTTCACATACTCGTTGAACAGATCCTGGGTTATTTTCTGGTTTGGATCACATAGTAATGTGGTACCACACTGAAACAGTCGATTAAACCACGTTTCGATCAATATTTTTGAGGATAACGCATGTTAGGTCTAGGTTAGGCCTGGGATTTTCACTCATCAGACTCACACTTTCGCATTCTTCACATACTTGTTGAACGAATCCTGGGTTTTTTCTGGTTTGGATCACGTAGAAATGTGGGACCACACTGAAACAGTCAATTAAACCAGGTTTCGATCAATATTTTAGAGAATAATTCATGTTAGGTCTAGGTTAGGTCTGGGATTTGCTCTTATCAGGCACATTCTTTCGCATATTTCTCATACTTGATAGCTAGATCCTGGGCTTTTTCTGGATTGCATAACGTAGAAATGAAGTACAACACTGAAACAGTCGATTAAACCTGGTTTCGCTCAATATTTTAGATGATAACGCATGTTAGGTCTGGGATAGGTCTGGGATTTGCCCTCATCAGGCTCATACTTTCGCGTTTTTCACATACTTGTTGAACGGATCCTGGGTTTTTTCTGGTTTGGATCACGTAGTAATGTGGTACCACACTGAAACATTCAATTAAACCTGGTCTTGATAAATATTTTAGAGGATAACGCATGTTAGGTCTGGGTTAGGTCTAGGATTTGCCCTCATCAGGCTCATACTTTCGCATATTTCTCATACTTCATGGCTAGATCCTGGGCTATTTCTGGATTGGATCACGTAGTAAAGTGGTACCACACTGAAACATTCAATGAAACCTGGTCTGGAGAAATATTTTAGAGAATAACTCATCTTTGGGCTGGGTTTGGTCTAAGATTTGCCCTCATCAGGCTCACAGTTTCGCGTTTTTCACATACTTGTTGAACGGATCCTGGGTTTTTTCTGGTTTGGATCACGTAGTAATGAAGCACAACACTGAAACAGTCAATTAAACCTGGTTTCCATCAATATTTTAGAGGATAACGCATGTTAGGTCTGGGATAGGTCTGGGATTTGCCCTCATCAGGCTCATACTTTCGCACACTTCACATACTCGTTGAACAGATCCTGCGTTATTTTCTGGTTTGGATCACGTAGTAATGTGGGCCCACACTGAAACAATCAATTAAACCTGGTCTTGATAAATATTTTAGGGGATAACGCATAGTTAGGTTTGGGTTAGGTCTAGGATTTGCCCTCAGCAGGCTCATACTTTCGCGTTTTTCACATACTTGTTGAACAGATCCTGGGTTTTTTCTGGATTGGATCCCGTAGTAGTGTGGTACCACACTGAAACAGTCCATCAAACCTGGTTTCGCTCAATATTTTAGAGGATAACGCATGTTAGGCCAAGGTTAGGTCTAAGATTTGCCCTCATCAGTCTCACAGTTTCGAGTTTTTCACATACCTGTTAAACAGATCCAGGGTTTTTTCTGGTTTGGATCACGAAGTAGTGTGGTACCACACTGAAACAGTCCATTAAACCTGGTTTCGCTCAATATTTTAGAGGATAACGCATGTTAGGTCTAGGTTAGGTCTGGGATTTGCTCTCATTAGGCTCATTCTTTCGCATATTTCTCATACTTGATGGCTAGATCATGGGCTTTCTCTGGATTGCATCACGTAGTAATGTAGTACCACACTGAAACAGTCAATGAAACCTGGTTTCCATCAATATTTTAGAGGATAACGCATGTTAGGTCTAGGTCAGGCCTGGTTTTTTCACTCATCAGACTCATACTTTCACAATCTTCACATACTTGTTGAACGGATCCTGGGTTTTTTCTGGTTTGGATCACGTAGTAATGTGGGCCCATACTGAAACAATCAATTAAACCTGGTCTTGATAAATATTTTAGGGGATAACGCATAGTTAGGTTTGGGTTAGGTCTAGGATTTGCCCTCAGCAGGCTCATACTTTCGCGTTTTTCACATACTTGTTGAACAGATCCTGGGTTTTTTCTGGATTGGATCCCGTAGTAGTGTGGTACCACGCTGAAACAGTCAATTAAACCTGGTTCCGATCAATATTTTAGAGGATAACGCAAGTTAGGTCTGGCATAGGTCTGGGATTCGCCCTCATCAGGCTCATACTTTCGCGTTTTTCACATACTTGTTGAACAGATCCTGGGTGTTTCTGGTTTGTATCACGTAGTAGTGTGGTACCACACTCAAACAGCCCATTAAACCGGGTTTGGATCAATTGTTTAGAGGATAACGCATGTTAGGTCTAGGTTAGCCCAGGGATTTTCACTCATCAGACTCATACTTTCGCATTCTTCTGATACTTGTTGAACTGATCCTGGGTTTTTTCTGGTTTGGGTCACGTAGTCATGTGGTACCACACTGAAACAGTCGATTAAACCTGGTTTCGATCAATATCTTAGAGGATAACGCAAGTTAAGTCTGGGATTGGTCTGGGATTTGACCTCATCAGACTCATACTTTCGCACACTTCACATACTCGTTGAACAGATCCTGGGTTATTTTCTGGTTTGGATCACATAGTAATGTGGTACCACACTGAAACAGTCGGTTAAACCAGGTTTCGATCAATATTTTTGAGGAGAACGCATGTTAGGTCTAGGTTCGGCCTGGGATTTGCCCTCATCAGGCTCATACTTTCGCATATTTCTCATACTTCATGGCTAGATCCTGGGCTGTTTCTGGATTGTATCACGTAGTAATGTGGTACCACGCTGAAACAGTCAATTAAACCTGGTTTGGATCAATATATTAGAGGATAACGCATGTTAGGTCTAGGTTAGCCCTGGGATTTTCACTCATCAGACTCATGCTTTCGCATTCTTGTCATACTTGTTGAACTGATCCTGGGTTTTTTCTGGTTTGGATCACATAGTAATGAGGTACCACACTGAAACAGTCGATTAAACCTGGTTTCGATCAATATTTTAGAGGATAACGCAAGTTAACTCTGGGATTGTTCTGGGATTTGACCTCATCAGACTCATACTTTCGCACACTTCACATACTCGTTGAACAGATCCTGGGTTACTTTCTGGTTTGAATCACATAGTAATGTGGTACCACACTGAAACGGTCGATTAAACCAGGTTTCGATCAATATTTTTGAGGATAACGCATGTTAGGTCTAGGTTAGACCTGGGATTTTCACTCATCAGACTCATACTTTCGCATTCTTCACATACTTGTAGAACGGATCCTGGGTTTTTTCTGGTTTGGATCACGTAGTAATGTGGGACCACACTGAAACAGTCGATTAAACCTGGTTTCGATCAATATTTTAGAGGATAACGCAAGTTAACTCTGGGATTGGTCTGGGATTTGACCTCATCAGACTCATACTTTCGCACACTTCACATACTCGTTGACGAGATCCTGGGTTTTTTTCTAGTTTGGATCACGCAGTAATGTGGTACCACACTGAAACAGTCGATTAAACCTGGTTTCGATCAATATTTTTGAGGATAACGCATGTTAGGTCTGGGATAGGTCTGCGATTAGCCCTCATCAGACTCATACTTTCGCTTTCTTCACATACTTGTTGAACGGATCCTGGGCTTTTTCTGGATTGCATCACGTAGTAATGTAGTACCACACTGAAACAGTCAATGAAAACCGGTTTCCATCAATATTTTAGAGGACAACGCAAGTTAGGTCTAGGTAAGGCCTGAGATTTTCACTGATCAGACTCATACATTCGCATTCTTCACATACTTGTTGAACGGATCCTGTGTTTTTTCTGGATTGGATCACGTAGTAAAGTGGTACCACACTGAAACATTCAATGAAACCTGTTCTGGATAAATATTTTAGAGGATAAAGCATCTTAGGTCTGGGTTAGGTCTAAGATTTGCCCTCATCAGGCTCACAGTTTCGCGTTTTTCACATACTTGTTAAACAGATCCTGGGTTTTTTCTGGTTTGGATCACGTAGTAATGTGGTACCACACTAAAACAGTAAATTAAACCTGGTTTCGATCAATATTTTAGAGGATCACGCAAGCTAGGTCTGGGATAGGTCTGGGTTTAGCCCTCATCAGACTCATACTTTCGCACACTTCTCATACTCGTTGACAAGATCCTGGGTTTTTTTCTGGCTTGGATCACGTAGTAATGTGGTTCCACACTGAAACAGTCGATTAAACTTGGCTTCGATCAATATTTTAGAGGACAACGCAAGTTAGGTCTGGGATATGTCTGGGATTTGCCCTCATCAGGCTCATACTTTCGCGTTTTTCACATACTTGTTGAACGGATCCTGGGTTTTTTCTGGTTTGGGTCACGTAGTAATGTGGGACCACACTGAAACAGTCAATTAAACCTGGTTTCGACCAATATTTTAGAGAATAATTCATGGTAGCTCTAGGTTAGGTCTGGGATTTGCTCTCATCAGGCTCATACTTTCGTACACTTCACATACTTGTTGAACGGATCCTGCGTTATTTTCTGGTTTGGATCACATAGTAATGTGGTACCACACTGAAACATTCAATTAAACCTGGTCTTGATAAATATTTTAGAGAATAACGCATGTTAGGTCTGGGTTAGGTCTAGGATTTGCCCTCATCAGGCTCATACTTTCGCATATTTCTCACACTTCATGGCTAGATCCTGGGCTATTTCTGGATTGGATCACGTAGTAAAGTGGTACCACACTGAAACATTCAATGAGACCTGGTCTGGATAAAAATTTTAGAGGATAACGCATGTTAGGTCAAGGTTAGGTCTAAGATTTGCCCTCATCAGGCTCACAGTTTCGCGTTTTTCACATACTTGTCGAACAGATCCTGGGTTTTTTCTGGTTTGGATCACGTAGTAATGTGGGTCCACACTGAAACAATCAATTAAACCTGGTCTTGATAAATATTTTAGAGGATAACGCATGTTAGGTCTGGGATAGGTCTGGGATTTGCCCTCATCAGACTCATACTTTCGCACACTTCACATACTCGCTGAACAGATCCTGCGTTATTTTCTGGTTTGGATCACATAGTAATGTGGTACCACACTGAAACATTCAATTAAACCTGGTCTTGATAAATATTTTAGAGAATAACGCATGTTAGGTCTGGGTTAGGTCTAGGATTTGCCCTTATCAGGCTCATACTTTCGCATATTTCTCATACTTCATGGCTAGATCCTGGGCTATTTCTGGATTGGATCACGTAGTAAAGTGGTACCACACTGAAACATTCAATGCAACCTGGTCTGGATAAAAATTTTAGAGGATAACGCATGTTAGGTCTGGGATAGGTCTGGGATTAGCCCTCATCAGACTCATACTTTCGCACACTTCACATACTCGTTGACGAGATCCTGGGTTTTTTTCTAGTTTGGATCACGCAGTAATGTGGTACCACACTGAAACAGTCGACTAAACCTGGTTTCGATCAATATTTTTGAGGATAACGCATGTTATGTCTGGGATAGGTCTGGGATTAGCCCTCATCAGACTCATACTTTCGCTTTCTTCATACTTGTTGAACGGATCCTGGGCTTTTTCTGGATTGCATCACGTAGTAATGTAGTACCACACTGAAACAGTCAATGAAACCTGGTTTCCATCAATATTTTAGAGGACAACGCAAGTTAGGTCTAGGTAAGGCCTGAGATTTTCACTGATCAGACTCATACATTCGCATTCTTCACATACTTGTTGAACGGATCCTGGGTTTTTTCTGGTTTGGATCACGTAGTAATGTGGTACCACACTGAAACATTCAATTAAACCTTGTCTTGATAAATATTTTAGAGGATAACGCATGTTAGGTCTGGGTTACGTCTAGGATTTGCCCACATCAGGCTCATACTTTCGCATATTTCTCATACTTCATGGCTAGATCCTGGGCTGTTTCTGCATTGTATCACGTAGTAATGTGGTACCACGCTGAAACAGTCAATTAAACCTGGTTTCGATCAATATTTTAGAGGATAACGCAAGTTAGGTCTGGGATAGGTCTAGGATTTGCCCTCATCAGGCTCTTACTATCGCATATTACTCATACTTCATGGCTAGATCCTGGGCTATTTCTGGTTTGGATCACGTTGTAGTGTGGTACCACACTGAAACAGTCCATTAAACCTGGTTTCGCTCAATATTTTACAGGATAACGCATGTTAGGTCTAGGTCAGTCCTGGGATTTTCACTCATCAGGCTCACATTTTCGCGTTTTTCACATACTTGTTGAACAGATCCTGGGTTTTTTCTGGTTTGGATCCCGTAGTAGTGCGGTACCACAATAAAACAGTCAATTAAACCTGGTTTCGATCAATATTTTAGAGGATATCGCAAGTTAGGTCTGGGATAGGTCTGGGATTTGCCCTCATCAGGCTCATACTTTCGCGTTTTTCACATACTTGTTGAACGGATCCTGGGTTTTTTCTGGTTTGGATCACGTAGTAATGTGGTACCACACTGAAACATTCAATGAAACCTGGCCTTGATAAATATTTTAGAGGATAACGCATGTTAGGTCTGGGTTAGGTCTAGGATTTGCCCTCATCAGGCTCATACTTTCGCATATTTCTCATACTTCATGGCTAGATCCTGGGCTATTTCTGGATTGGATCACGTAGTAAAGTGGTACCACACTGAAACATTCAATGAAACCTGGTCTGGATAAATATTTTAGAGGACAACGCATCTTAGGTCTGGGTCAGGTCTAAGATTTGCCCTCATCAGGCTCACAGTTTCGCGTTTTTCACATACTTGTTGGACAGATCCAGGGTTTTTTCTGGTTTGGATCACGTAGTAATGTGGGCCCGCACTGAAACAATCAATTAAACCTGGTCTTGATAAATATTTTAGAGGATAACGCATGTTAGGTCTGGGATAGGTCTGGGATTTGCCCTCATCAGACTCATACTTTCGCATTCTTCATATACTTGTTGAACTGATCCTGGGTTTTTTCTGGTTTGGATCACGTAGTAATGTGGTTCCACACTGAAACAGTCGGTTAAACCTGGTTTCGATCAATATTTTAGTGGATAACGCAAGTTAGGTCTGGAATAGGTCTGGGATTTGCCCTCATCAGACTCATACCTACGCACACTTCACATACTCGTTGAACAAATCCTGGGTTATTTTCTTGTTTGGATCACATAGTAATGTGGTACCAAACTGAAACAGTCCATTAAACCTGGTTTGGATCAATATTTTAGAGGATAACGCATGTTAGGTCTAGGTTAGCCCTGGGATTTTCACCCATCAGACTCATACTTTCGCATTCTTCATATACTTGTTGAACTGATCCTGGGTTTTTTCTGGTTTGGATCACGTAGTAATGTGGTTCCACACTGAAACAGTCGGTTAAACCTGGTTTCGATCAATATTTTTGAGGATAACGCATGTTAGGTCTAGGTTAGGCCTGGGATTTTCACTCACCAGACTCATACTTTCGCATTCCTCACAAACTTGTTGAACGGATCCCGGGTTTTTTCTGGTTTGTATCACGTAGTAATGTGGTACCACACTGAAACAGTCCATTAAACCTGGTTTGGATCAATATTTTAGAGGATAACGCATGTTAGGTCTAGGTTAGCCCTGGGATTTTCACCCATCAGACTCATACTTTCGCATTCTTCTTATACTTGTTATTTTCTGGTTTGGATCACATGGTAATGTGGTACCACACTGAAACAGTCGATTAAACCAGGTTTCGATCAATATTTTTGAGGATAACGCATGTTAGGTCTAGGTTAGGCCTGGGATATTCACTCATCAGACTCATACATTCGCATTCTTCACATACTTTTTGAACGGATCCTGGGTTTTTTCTGGTTTGGATCACGTAGTAATGTGGTACCACACTGAAACAGTCGATTAAACCTGGTTTCGACCAATATCTTAGAGAATAATTCATGTTAGGTCTAGGTTAGGTCTGGGATTTTCTCTCCTCAGACTCATTCTTTCGCATATTTCTCATACTTGAGGGCTAGATCCTGGGCTTTTTCTGGATTGGATCACGTAGTAATGAAGTACAACACTGAAACAGTCAATTAAACCTGGTTTCCATCAATATTTTAGAGGACAGCGCATGTTAGGTCTAGGTTAGGCCTGGGATTTGCCCTGATCAGGGTCATACTTTCGCAGTTTTGACATACATGTTGACCTGATCGAGGGTTTTTTCTGCTTTGGATCACGTAGTAAAGTGGTACCACACTGAAACAGTCGATTAAACCAGGTTTCGATCAATATTTTTCAGGATAACGCATGTTAGGTCTAGGTTAGGCCTGGGATTTTCACCCATCAGACTCATACTTTCGCATTCTTCACATACTTGTTGAACGGATCCTGGGTTATTTTCTGGTTTGGATCACATAGTAATGTGGCACCACACTGAAACTGTCGATTAAACCAGGTTTCGATCAATATTTTAGAGGATAACGCATGTTAGGTCTAGGTTAGGCCTGGGATATTCACTCATCAGACTCATACATTCGCATTCTTCACATACTTTTTGAACGGATCCTGGGTTTTTTCTGGTTTGGATCACGTAGTAATGTGGTACCACACTGAAACAGTCCATTAAACCTGGTTTGGATCAATATTTTAGAGGATAACGCATGTTAGGTCTAGGTTAGGTCTGGGATTTTCGCTCATGAGACTCATACTTTCGCATTCTTCACATACTTGTTGAACGGATCCTGGGTTTTTTCTGGTTTGGATCACGTTGTAATGTGGGACCACACTGAAACAATCAATTAAACCTGGTCTTGATAAATATTTTAGAGGATAACGCATGTTAGGCTTGGGTTAGGTCTAGGATTTGCCCTCAGCAGGCTCATACTTTCGCATATCTCTCATACTTCATGGCTAGATCCTGGGCTGTTTCCGGATTGTATCACGTAGTAATGTGGTACCACGCTGAAACAGTCAATTAAACCTGGTTTCGATCAATATTTTAGAGAATAATTCATGTTAGGTCTAGGTTAGGTCTGGGATTTGCTCTCATCAGGCTCATTCTTTCGCATATTTCTCATACATGTTGAACAGATCCTGGGTTTTTTCTGGTTTGAATCACGTAGTAATGTGGGACCACACTGAAACAATCCATTAAACCTGGTTTCCATCAATATTTTAGAGGACAACGCAAGTTAGGTCTGAGATAGGTCTGGGATATGCCCTCATCAGGCTCATACTTTCGCGTTTTTCACATACTTGTTGAACAGATCCTGGGTTTTTTCTGCATTGTATCACGTAGTAATGTGGTACCACGCTGAAACAGTCAATTAAACCTGGTTTCGATCAATATTTTAGAGGATAACGCAAGTTAGGTCTGGGATAGGTCTGGGATTTGCCCTCATCAGACTCATACCTACGCACACTTCACATACTCGTTGAACAGATCCTGGGTTATTTTCTGGTTTGGATCACATAGTAATGTGGTACCAAACTGAAACAGTCGATTAAACCAGGTTTCGATCAATATTTTTGAGGATAGCGCATGTTAGGTCTAGGTTAGGCCTGGGATTTTCACTCATCTGACTCATACATTCGCATTCCTCACTTACTTGTTAAACGGATCCTGGGTTTTTTCTGGTTTGTATCACGTAGTAATGTGGTACCACACTGAAACAGTCCATTAAACCTGGTTTGGATCAATATTTTAGAGGATAACGCATGTTAGGTCTAGGTTAGCCCTGGGATTTTCACTCATCAGACTCATACTTTCGCATTCTTCTTATACTTGTTGAACTGATCCTGGGTTTTTTCTGGTTTGGATCACGTAGTAATGTGGTACCACACTGAAACAGTCGATTAAACCTGGTTTCGATCAATATTTTAGAGGATAACGCAAGTTAAGTCTGGGATTGGTCTGGGATTTGACCTCATCAGACTCATACTTTCGCACACTTCACATACTCGTTGAACAGATCCTGGGTTATTTTCTGGTTTGGATCACATAGTAATGTGGTACCACACTGAAACAGTCGATTAAACCAGGTTTCGATCAATATTTTTCAGGATAACGCATGTTCGGTCTAGGTTAGGCCTGGGATTTTCACTCATCAGGCTCATACATTCGCATTCCTCACATACTTGTTAAACGGATCCTGGGTTTTTACTGGTTTGGATCACGTAGTAATGTGGTACCACACTGAAACAGTCGATTAAACCTGGTTTCGATCAATATTTTAGAGAATAATTCATGTTAGGTCTAGGTTAGGTCTGGGATTTGCTCTCATCAGGCTCATTCTTTCGCATATTTCTCATACTTGATGGCTAGATCCTGGGCTGTTTCTGGATTGTATGACGTAGTAATGTGGTACCACGCTGAAACAGCGAATTAAACCTGGTTTCGATCAATATTTTTGAGGATAACGCATGTTAGGTCTAGGTTAGGCCTGGGATTTTCACTCATCAGACTCATACCTTCGCATTCTTCACATACTTGTTGAAGGGATCCTGGGTTTTTTCTGGTTTGGATCACGTTGTAATGTGGGGCCACACTAAAACAATCAATTAAACCTGGTCTTGATAAATATTTTAGAGGATAACGCATGTTAGGCTTGGGTTAGGTCTAGGATTTGCCCTCAGCAGGCTCATACTTTCGCATATCTCTCATACTTCATGGCTAGATCCTGGGCTGTTTCTGGATTGTATCACGTAGTAATGTGGTACCACGCTGAAACAGTCAATTAAACCTGGTTTCGATCAATATTTTAGAGAATAATTCATGTTAGGTCTAGGTTAGGTCTGGGATTTGCTCTCATCAGGCTCATTCTTTCGCATATTTCTCATACATGTTGAACAGATCCTGGGTTTTTTCTGGTTTGAATCACGTAGTAATGTGGGACCACACTGAAACAATCCATTAAACCTGGTTTCCATCAATATTTTAGAGGACAACGCAAGTTAGGTCTGGGATAGGTCTGGGATATGCCCTCATCAGGCTCATACTTTCGCGTTTTTCACATACTTGTTGAACAGATCCTGGGTTTTTTCTGCATTGTATCACGTAGTAATGTGGTACCACGCTGAAACAGTCAATTAAACCTGGTTTCGATCAATATTTTGGAGGATAACGCAAGTTATGTCTGGGATAGGTCTAGGATTTGCCCTCATCAGGCTCTTACTATCGCATATTTCTCATACTTCATGGCTAGATCCTGGGCTATGTCTGGATTGGATCACGTAGTAAAGTGGTACCACACTGAAACATTCAATGAAACCTGGTCTGGATAAATATTTTAGAGGATAACGCATCTTAGGTCTGGGTTAGGTCTAAGATTTGCCCTCATCAGGCTCACAGTTTCGCGTTTTTCACATACTTGTTGAACAGATCCTGGGTTTTTTCTGCATTGTATCACGTAGTAATGTGGTACCACACTAGAACAGTCAATTAAACCTGGTTTCGATCAATATTTTGGAGGATAACGCAAGTTAGGTCTGGGATAGGTCTGGGATTTGCTCTCATCAGGGTCATTCTTTCGCATATTTCTCATACTTGATGGCTAGATCCTGAGCTTTTTCTGGATTGCATCACGTAGTAATGTGGTACCACACTGAAACAGTCCATTAAACCTGGTTTCGCTCAATATTTTAGAGGATAACGCATGTTAGGTCTAGGTCAGGCCTGGTTTTTTCACTCATCAGACTCATACTTTCGCATTCTTCACATACTTGTTGAACGGATCCTGGGTTTTTTCTGGTTTGGATCAGGTAGTTATGTGGGTCCACACTGAAACAATCAATTAAACCTGGTCTTGATAAATATTTTAGAGGATAACGCATGTTAGGTCTGGGATAGGTCTGGGATTTGCCCTCATCAGACTCATACTTTCGCACACTTCACATACTCGTTGAACAGATCCTGGGTTATTTTCTGGTTTGGATCACATAGTAACGTGGTACCACACTGAAACATTCGATTAAACCAGGTTTCGATCAATATTTTTGAGGATAACGCATGTTAGGTCTAGGTTAGGCCTGGTATTTTCACTCATCAGACTCATACATTCGCATTCCTCACATACTTGTTGAACTGATCCTGGGTTTCTTCTGGTTTGGATCACGTAGTAATGTGGTACCATACTGAAACAGTCGATTAAACCTGGTTACGATCAATATTTTAGAGGATAACGCAAGTTAAGTCTGGGATTGGTCTGGGATTTGACCTCATCAGACTCATACTTTCGCACACTTCACATACTCGTTGAACAGATCCTGGGTTATTTTCTGGTTGGGATCACATAGTAATGTGGTACCACACTGAAACAGTCGATTAAACCAGGTTTCGATCAATATTTTTGAGGATAACGCATGTTAGGTCTAGGTTAGGCCTGGGATTTTCACTCATCAGACTCATACTTTCGCATTCTTCACATACTTGTTGAACGGATCCTGGGTTTTTTCTGGTTTGGATCACGTAGTAATGTGGGTCCACACTGAAACAATCAATTAAACCTGGTCTTGATAAATATTTTAGAGGATAACGCATGTTAGGTCTGGGATAGGTCTGGGATTTGCCCTCATCAGACTCATAGCTACGCACACTTCACATACTCGTTGAACAGATCCTGGGTTATTTTCTGGTTTGGATCACATAGTAATGTGGTACCAAACTGAAACAGTCGATTAAACCAGGTTTCGATCAATATTTTTGAGGATAGCGCATGTTAGGTCTAGGTTAGGCCTGGGATTTTCACTCATCAGACTCATACATTCGCATTCCTCACTTACTTGTTGAACGGATCCTGGGTTTTTTCTGGTTTGTATCACGTAGTAATGTGGTACCACAATGAAACAGTCCATTAAACCTGGTTTGGATCAATATTTTAGAGGATAACGCATGTTAGGTCTAGGTTAGCCCTGGGATTTTCACTCACCAGACTCATACTTTCGCATTCTTCTTATACTTGTTGAACTGATCCTGGGTTTTTTCTGGTTTGGATCACGTAGTAATGTGGTACCACACTGAAACAGTCGATTAAACCTGGTTTCGATCAATATTTTAGAGGATAACGCAAGTTAAGTCTGGGATTGGTCTGGGATTTGACCTCATCAGACTCATACTTTCGCACACTTCACATACTCGTTGAACAGATCCTGGGTTATTTTCCGGTTTGGATCACGTAGTATTGTGGGTCCACACTGAAACAGTCAATTAAACCTGGTCTTGATAAATATTTTAGAGGATAACGCATGTTAGGTCTGGGTCAGGTCTAGAATTTGCCCTCATCATGCTCATACTTTCGCATCTTTCTCATACATCATGGCTAGATCCTGGGCTATTTCTGGATTGTATCACGTAGTAATGTGGTACCACGCTGAAACAGTCGATTAAACCTGGTTCCGATCAATATTTTAGAGGATAACGCAAGTTAAGTCTGGGATTGGTCTGGGATTTGACCTCATCAGACTCATACTTTCGCACCCTTCACATACTTGTTGAACAGATCCTGGGTTTTTTCTGGTTTGGATCCCGTAGTAGTGTGGTACCACACTGAAACAGTCCATTAAACCTGGTTTCGCTCAATATTTTAGAGGATAACGCATGTTAGGTCTAGGTCAGGCCTGGGATTTTCACTCATCAGACTCATACTTTCGCATTCTTCACATACTTGTTGAACGGATCCTGGGTTTTTTCTGGTTTGGATCACGTAGTATTGTGGGTCCACACTGAAACAATCAATTAAACCTGGTCTTGATAAATATTTTAGAGGATAACGCCTGTTAGGTTTGGGTTAGGTCTAGGATTTGCCCTCAGCAGGCTCATACTTTCGCATATCTCTCATACTTCATGGCTAGATCCTGGGCTGTTTCTGGATTGTATCACGTAGTAATGTGGTACCACGCTGACACAGTCAATTAAACCTGGTTTCGATCAATATTTTAGAGGATAACGCAAGTTAGATCTGGGATAGGTCTGGGATTCGCCCTCATCAGGCTCATACTTTCGCGTTTTTCACATACTTGTTGAACAGATGTTGGGTTTTTTCTGGTTTGGATCACGTAGTAGTGTGGTACCACACTGAAACAGTCCATTAAACCTGGTTTGGATCAACATTTTAGAGGATAACGCATGTTAGGTCTAGGTTAGGTCTGGGATTTTCACTCATCAGACTCATACATTCGCATTCCTCACATACTTGTTGAACGGATCCTGGGTTTTTTCTGGTTTGTATCACGTAGTAATGTGGTACCACACTGAAACAGTCCATTAAACCTGGTTTGGATCAATATTTTAGAGGATAACGCATGTTAGGTCTAGGTTAGCCCTGGGATTTTCACTCATCAGACTCATACTTTCGCATTCTTCTTATACTTGTTGAACTGATCCTGGGTTTTTTCTGGTTTGGATCACGTAGTAATGTGGTACCATACTGAAACAGTCGATTAAACCTGGTTTCGATCAATATTTTAGAGGATAACGCAAGTTAAGTCTGGGATTGGTCTGGGGTTTGACCTCATCAGACTCATACTTTCGCACACTTCACCTACTCGTTGAACAGATCCTGGGTTATTTTCTGGTTGCGATCACATAGTAATGTGGTACCACACTGAAACAGTCGATTAAACCAGGTTTCGATCAATATTTTTGAGGATAACGCATGTTAGGTCTAGGTTAGGCCTGGGATTTTCACTCATCAGACTCATACTTTCGCATTCTTCACATACTTGTTGAACGGATCCTGGGTTTTTTCTGGTTTGTATCACGTAGTAATGTGGTACCACACTGAAACAGTCCATTAAACCTGGTTTGGATCAATATTTTAGAGGATAACGCATGTTAGGTCTAGGTTAGCCCTGGGATTTTCACTCATCAGACTCATACTTTCGCATTCTTCTTATACTTGTTGAACTGATCCTGGGTTTTTTCTGGTTTGGATCACGTAGTAATGTGGTACCACACTGAAACAGTCGATTAAACCTGGTTTCGATCAATATTTTAGAGGATAACGCAAGTTAAGTCTGGGATTGGTCTGGGATTTGACCTCATCAGACTCATACTTTCGCACACTTCACATACTCGTTGAATAGATCCTGGGTTATTTTCCGGTTTGGATCACGTAGTATTGTGGGTCCACACTGAAACAGTCAATTAAACCTGGTCTTGATAAATATTTTAGAGGATAACGCATGTTAGGTCTGGGTCAGGTCTAGAATTTGCCCTCATCATGCTCATACTTTCGCATCTTTCTCATACATCATGGCTAGATCCTGGGCTATTTCTGGATTGTATCACGTAGTAATGTGGTACCACGCTGAAACAGTCGATTAAACCTGGTTCCGATCAATATTTTAGAGGATAACGCAAGTTAAGTCTGGGATTGGTCTGGGATTTGACCTCATCAGACTCATACTTTCGCACCCTTCACATACTTGTTGAACAGATCCTGGGTTATTTTCTGGTTGGGATCACATAGTAATGTGGTACCACACTGAAACAGTCGATTAAACCAGGTTTCGATCAATATTTTAGAGGATAACGCAAGTTAGGTCTAGGTTAGGCCTGGGATTTGCCCTCATCAGGGTCATACTTTCGCAGTTTTAACATACATGTTGACCTGATCGAGGGTTTTTTCTGCTTTGGATCACGTAGTAATGTGGTACCACACTGAAACATTCAATT
Organism: Colletes latitarsis; assembly: GCF_051014445.1. Classification (NCBI taxonomy): domain Eukaryota; kingdom Metazoa; phylum Arthropoda; class Insecta; order Hymenoptera; family Colletidae; genus Colletes; species Colletes latitarsis. The sequence goes on from NC_135142.1 coordinate 2,419,375, forward strand.
AAACCAGGTCTTGATAAATATTTTAGAGGATAACGCATGTTAGGTTTGGGTTAGGTCTAGGATTTGCCCTCATCAGGCTCACAGTTTCGCGTTTTTCACATACTTGTCGAACAGATCCTGGGTTTTGTGTGGTTTGGATCACGTAGTAATGTGGTACCACACTGAAACAGGCGATTAAACCTGGTTTCGATCAATATTTTAGAGGATAACGCAAGTTAAGTCTGGGATTGGTCTGGGATTTGACCTCATCAGACTCATACTTTCGCACACTTCACATACTCGTTGAACAGATCCTGGGTTATTTTCCGGTTTGGATCACATAGTAATGTGGTACCACACTGAAACAGTCGATTAAACCAGGTTTCGATCAATATTTTTCAGGATAACGCATGTTAGGTCTATGTTAGGCCTGGTATTTTCACCCATCAGACTCATACTTTCGCATTCTTCACATACTTGTAGAACGGATACTGGGTATTTTCTGGTTTGGATCACGTAGTAATGTGGGGCCACACTGAAACAGTCAATTAAACCTGGTCTTGATAAATATTTTAGAGGATAACGCATGTTAGGTCTGGGTCAGGTCTAGAATTTGCCCTCATCATGCTCATACTTTCGCATCTTTCTCATACATCATGGCTAGATCCTGGGCTATTTCTGGATTGTATCACGTAGTAATGTGGTACCACGCTGAAACAGTCGATTAAACCTGGTTCCGATCAATATTTTAGAGGATAACGCAAGTTAAGTCTGGGATTGGTCTGGGATTTGACCTCATCAGACTCATACTTTCGCACCCTTCACATACTTGTTGAACAGATCCTGGGTTTTTTCTGGTTTGGATCCCGTAGTAGTGTGGTACCACACTGAAACAGTCCATTAAACCTGGTTTCGCTCAATATTTTAGAGGATAACGCATGTTAGGTCTAGGTCAGGCCTGGGATTTTCACTCATCAGACTCATACTTTCGCATTCTTCACATACTTGTTGAACGGATCCTGGGTTTTTTCTGGTTTGGATCACGTAGTATTGTGGGTCCACACTGAAACAATCAATTAAACCTGGTCTTGATAAATATTTTAGAGGATAACGCCTGTTAGGTTTGGGTTAGGTCTAGGATTTGCCCTCAGCAGGCTCATACTTTCGCATGTCTCTCATACTTCATGGCTAGATCCTGGGCTGTTTCTGGATTGTATCACGTAGTAATGTGGTACCACGCTGACACAGTCAATTAAACCTGGTTTCGATCAATATTTTAGAGGATAACGCACGTTAGATCTGGGATAGGTCTGGGATTCGCCCTCATCAGGCTCATACTTTCGCGTTTTTCACATACTTGTTGAACAGATGCTGGGTTTTTTCTGGTTTGTATCACGCAGTAGTGTGGTACCACACTGAAACAGTCCATTAAACCTGGTTTGGATGAATATTTTAGAGGATAACGCATGTAAGGTCTAGGTTAGCCCTGGGATTTTCACTCATCAGACTCATACTTTCGCATTCCTCTCATACTTGTTGAACTGATCCTGGGTTTTTTCTGGTTTGGATCACGTAGTAATGTGGTACCACACTGAAACAGACGATTAAACCTGGTTTCGATCAATATCTTAAAGGATAACGAAAGTTAAGTCTGGGATTGGTCTGGGATTTGACATCATCAGGCTCATACTTTCGCGTTTTTCACATACTTGTTGCACAGATCCTGGGTTTTTTCTGGTTTGGATCCCGTAGTAGTGTGGTACCACACTGAAACAGTCAATTAAACCTGGTTTCCATCAATATTTTAGAGGATAACGCATGTTAGGTCTAGGTTAGGTCTGGGATTTGCTCTCATTAGGCTCATTCTTTCGCATATTTCTCATACTTGATGGCTAGATCATGGGCTTTTTCTGCATTGCATCACGTAGTTATGTAGTACCACACTGAAACAGTCAATGAAACCTGGTTTCCATCAATATTTTAGAGGACAACGCAAGTTAGGTCTAGGTAAGGCCTGAGATTTTCACTGTTCAGACTCATAATTTCGCCTTCTTCACATACTTGTTGAACGGATCCTGGGTTTTTTCTGGTTTGGAACACGTAATAATGTGGTACCACACTGAAACATTCAATTAAACCTGGTCTTGATAAATATTTTAGAGGATAACGCCTGTTAGGTTTGGGTTAGGTCTAGGATTTGCCCTCATCAGGCTCATACTTTCGCATATTTCTCATACTTCATGGCTAGATCCGGGGCTATTTCTGGATTGGATCACGTAGTAAAGTGGTACCACACTGAAACATTCAATGAAACCTGGTCTGGATAAAAATTTTAGAGAATTACGCATGTTAGGTCAAGGTTAGGTCTAAGATTTGCCCTCATCAGGCTCACAGTTTCGCGTTTTTCACATACTTGTTGAACAGATCCTGGGGTTTTTCTGGTTTGTATCACGCAGTAGTGTGGTACCACACTGAAACAGTCGATTAAACCTGGTTTCGATGAATATTTTAGAGAATAATTCATGTTAGGTCTAGGTTAGGTCTGAGATTTGCTCTCATCAGGCTCATTCTTTCGCATATTTCTCATACTTGATGGCTAGATCCTGGGCTATTTCTGGATTGTATCACGTAGTAATGTGGTACCACGCTGAAACAGTCGATTAAACCTGGTTCCGATCAATATTTTAGAGGATAACGCAAGTTAAGTCTGGGATTGGTCTGGGATTTGACCTCATCAGACTCATACTTTCGCACCCTTCACATACTTGTTGAACAGATCCTGGGTTTTTTCTGGTTTGGATCCCGTAGTAGTGTGGTACCACACTGAAACAGTCCATTAAACCTGGTTTCGCTCAATATTTTAGAGGATAACGCATGTTAGGTCTAGGTCAGGCCTGGGATTTTCACTCATCAGACTCATACTTTCGCATTCTTCACATACTTGTTGAACGGATCCTGGGTTTTTTCTGGTTTGGATCACGTAGTATTGTGGGTCCACACTGAAACAATCAATTAAACCTGGTCTTGATAAATATTTTAGAGGATAACGCCTGTTAGGTTTGGGTTAGGTCTAGGATTTGCCCTCAGCAGGCTCATACTTTCGCATATCTCTCATACTTCATGGCTAGATCCTGGGCTGTTTCTGGATTGTATCACGTAGTAATGTGGTACCACGCTGACACAGTCAATTAAACCTGGTTTCGATCAATATTTTAGAGGATAACGCAAGTTAGATCTGGGATAGGTCTGGGATTCGCCCTCATCAGGCTCATACTTTCGCGTTTTTCACATACTTGTTGAACAGATGTTGGGTTTTTTCTGGTTTGGATCACGTAGTAGTGTGGTACCACACTGAAACAGTCCATTAAACCTGGTTTGGATCAACATTTTAGAGGATAACGCATGTTAGGTCTAGGTTAGGTCTGGGATTTTCACTCATCAGACTCATACATTCGCATTCCTCACATACTTGTTGAACGGATCCTGGGTTTTTTCTGGTTTGTATCACGTAGTAATGTGGTACCACACTGAAACAGTCCATTAAACCTGGTTTGGATCAATATTTTAGAGGATAACGCATGTTAGGTCTAGGTTAGCCCTGGGATTTTCACTCATCAGACTCATACTTTCGCATTCTTCTTATACTTGTTGAACTGATCCTGGGTTTTTTCTGGTTTGGATCACGTAGTAATGTGGTACCATACTGAAACAGTCGATTAAACCTGGTTTCGATCAATATTTTAGAGGATTACGCAAGTTAAGTCTGGGATTGGTCTGGGGTTTGACCTCATCAGACTCATACTTTCGCACACTTCACATACTCGTTGAACAGATCCTGGGTTATTTTCTGGTTGCGATCACATAGTAATGTGGTACCACACTGAAACAGTCGATTAAACCAGGTTTCGATCAATATTTTTGAGGATAACGCATGTTAGGTCTAGGTTAGGCCTGGGATTTTCACTCATCAGACTCATACTTTCGCATTCTTCACATACTTGTTGAACGGATCCTGGGTTTTTTCTGGTTTGTATCACGTAGTAATGTGGTACCACACTGAAACAGTCCACTAAACCTGGTTTGGATCAATATTTTAGAGGATAACGCATGTTAGGTCTAGGTTAGCCCTGGGATTTTCACTCATCAGACTCATACTTTCGCATTCTTCTTATACTTGTTGAACTGATCCTGGGTTTTTTCTGGTTTGGATCACGTAGTAATGTGGTACCACACTGAAACAGTCGATTAAACCTGGTTTCGATCAATATTTTAGAGGATAACGCAAGTTAAGTCTGGGATTGGTCTGGGATTTGACCTCATCAGACTCATACTTTCGCACACTTCACATACTCGTTGAATAGATCCTGGGTTATTTTCCGGTTTGGATCACGTAGTATTGTGGGTCCACACTGAAACAGTCAATTAAACCTGGTCTTGATAAATATTTTAGAGGATAACGCATGTTAGGTCTGGGTCAGGTCTAGAATTTGCCCTCATCATGCTCATACTTTCGCATCTTTCTCATACATCATGGCTAGATCCTGGGCTATTTCTGGATTGTATCACGTAGTAATGTGGTACCACGCTGAAACAGTCGATTAAACCTGGTTCCGATCAATATTTTAGAGGATAACGCAAGTTAAGTCTGGGATTGGTCTGGGATTTGACCTCATCAGACTCATACTTTCGCACCCTTCACATACTTGTTGAACAGATCCTGGGTTATTTTCTGGTTGGGATCACATAGTAATGTGGTACCACACTGAAACAGTCGATTAAACCAGGTTTCGATCAATATTTTGGAGGATAACGCAAGTTAGGTCTAGGTTAGGCCTGGGATTTGCCCTCATCAGGGTCATACTTTCGCAGTTTTAACATACATGTTGACCTGATCGAGGGTTTTTTCTGCTTTGGATCACGTAGTAATGTGGTACCACACTGAAACATTCAATTAAACCAGGTCTTGATAAATATTTTAGAGGATAACACATGTTAGGTTTGGGTTAGGTCTAGGATTTGCCCTCATCAGGCTCACAGTTTCGCGTTTTTCACATACTTGTCGAACAGATCCTGGGTTTTTTGTGGTTTGGATCACGTAGTAATGTGGTACCACACTGAAACAGGCGATTAAACCTGGTTTCGATCAATATTTTAGAGGATAACGCAAGTTAAGTCTGGGATTGGTCTGGGATTTGACCTCATCAGACTCATACTTTCGCACACTTCACATACTCGTTGAACAGATCCTGGGTTATTTTCCGGTTTGGATCACATAGTAATGTGGTACCACACTGAAACAGTCGATTAAACCAGGTTTCGATCAATATTTTTCAGGATAACGCATGTTAGGTCTATGTTAGGCCTGGTATTTTCACCCATCAGACTCATACTTTCGCATTCTTCACATACTTGTAGAACGGATACTGGGTATTTTCTGGTTTGGATCACGTAGTAATGTGGGGCCACACTGAAACAGTCAATTAAACCTGGTCTTGATAAATATTTTAGAGGATAACGCATGTTAGGTCTGGGTCAGGTCTAGAATTTGCCCTCATCATGCTCATACTTTCGCATCTTTCTCATACATCATGGCTAGATCCTGGGCTATTTCTGGATTGTATCACGTAGTAATGTGGTACCACGCTGAAACAGTCGATTAAACCTGGTTCCGATCAATATTTTAGAGGATAACGCAAGTTAAGTCTGGGATTGGTCTGGGATTTGACCTCATCAGACTCATACTTTCGCACCCTTCACATACTTGTTGAACAGATCCTGGGTTTTTTCTGGTTTGGATCCCGTAGTAGTGTGGTACCACACTGAAACAGTCCATTAAACCTGGTTTCGCTCAATATTTTAGAGGATAACGCATGTTAGGTCTAGGTCAGGCCTGGGATTTTCACTCATCAGACTCATACTTTCGCATTCTTCACATACTTGTTGAACGGATCCTGGGTTTTTTCTGGTTTGGATCACGTAGTATTGTGGGTCCACACTGAAACAATCAATTAAACCTGGTCTTGATAAATATTTTAGAGGATAACGCCTGTTAGGTTTGGGTTAGGTCTAGGATTTGCCCTCAGCAGGCTCATACTTTCGCGTTTTTCACATACTTGTTGAACAGATGCTGGGTTTTTTCTGGTTTGTATCACGCAGTAGTGTGGTACCACACTGAAACAGTCCATTAAACCTGGTTTGGATGAATATTTTAGAGGATAACGCATGTAAGGTCTAGGTTAGCCCTGGGATTTTCACTCATCAGACTCATACTTTCGCATTCCTCTCATACTTGTTGAACTGATCCTGGGTTTTTTCTGGTTTGGATCACGTAGTAATGTGGTACCACACTGAAACAGACGATTAAACCTGGTTTCGATCAATATCTTAAAGGATAACGAAAGTTAAGTCTGGGATTGGTCTGGGATTTGACATCATCAGGCTCATACTTTCGCGTTTTTCACATACTTGTTGCACAGATCCTGGGTTTTTTCTGGTTTGGATCCCGTAGTAGTGTGGTACCACACTGAAACAGTCAATTAAACCTGGTTTCCATCAATATTTTAGAGGATAACGCATGTTAGGTCTAGGTTAGGTCTGGGATTTGCTCTCATTAGGCTCATTCTTTCGCATATTTCTCATACTTGATGGCTAGATCATGGGCTTTTTCTGCATTGCATCACGTAGTTATGTAGTACCACACTGAAACAGTCAATGAAACCTGGTTTCCATCAATATTTTAGAGGACAACGCAAGTTAGGTCTAGGTAAGGCCTGAGATTTTCACTGTTCAGACTCATAATTTCGCCTTCTTCACATACTTGTTGAACGGATCCTGGGTTTTTTCTGGTTTGGAACACGTAATAATGTGGTACCACACTGAAACATTCAATTAAACCTGGTCTTGATAAATATTTTAGAGAATAACGCATGTTAGGTCAGGGTTAGGTCTAGGATTTGCCCTCATCAGGCTCATACTTTCGCATATTTCTCATACTTCATGGCTAGATCCGGGGCTATTTCTGGATTGGATCACGTAGTAAAGTGGTACCACACTGAAACATTCAATGAAACCTGGTCTGGATAAAAATTTTAGAGAATTACGCATGTTAGGTCAAGGTTAGGTCTAAGATTTGCCCTCATCAGGCTCACAGTTTCGCGTTTTTCACATACTTGTTGAACAGATCCTGGGGTTTTTCTGGTTTGTATCACGCAGTAGTGTGGTACCACACTGAAACAGTCGATTAAACCTGGTTTCGATGAATATTTTAGAGAATAATTCATGTTAGGTCTAGGTTAGGTCTGAGATTTGCTCTCATCAGGCTCATTCTTTCGCATATTTCTCATACTTGATGGCTAGATCCTGGGCATTTTCTGGATTGCATCACGTAGTAATGAAGTACAACACTGAAACAGTCAATTAAACCTGGTTTCCATCAATATCTTAGAGGACAACGCAAGTTAGGTCTGGGATTGGTCTGGGATTTGCCCTCATCAGGCTCATACTTTCGCGTTTTTCACATACTTGTTGAACAGATCCTGGGCTATTTCTGGTTTGTATCAGGTAGTAGTGTGGTACCACACTGAAACAGTCCATTAAACCTGGTTTGGATCAATTGTTTAGAGGATAACGCATGTTAGGTCTAGGTTAGCCCTGGGATTTTCACTCATCAGACTCATACTTTCGCATTCTTCACATACTTGTTGAACGGATCCTGGGTTTTTTCTGGTTTGGATCACGTAGTAATGTGGTGCCACACTGAAGCAGTCGATTCAACCTGGTTTTGACCAATATTTTAGAGGATAACGCATAGTTAGGTTTGGGATAGGTCTGGGATTTGACCTCATCAGACTCATACTTTCGCACAATTCACATACTTGTTGAACAGATCCTGGGTTTTTTCTGGTTTGGATCCCGTAGTAGTGTGGTACCACACTGAAACAGTCCATTAAACCTGGTTTCGATCAATATTTTAGAGAATAACGCATGTTAGGTCTAGGTCAGGCCTGGGATTTTCACTCATCAGACTCATACTTTCGCATTCTTCACATACTTGTTGAACGGATCCTGGGTTTTTTCGGGTTTGGATCACGTAGTAATGTGGGTCCACACTGAAACAAGCAATTAAACCTGGTCTTGATAAATATTTTAGAGGATAACGCATGTTACGTCTGGGATAGGTATGGGATTTGCCCTCATCAGACACATACTTTCGCATTCTTCACATACTTGTTGAACGGATCCTGGGTTTTTTCGGGTTTGGATCACGTAGTAATGTGGGTCCACACTGAAACAATCAATTAAACCTGGTCTTGATAAATATTTTAGAGGATAACGCATATTAGGTCTGGGATAGGTATGGGATTTGCCCTCATCAGACTCACACTTTCGCACACTTCACATACTCGTTGAACAGATCCTGGGTTTTTTCTGGTTTGGATCCCGTAGTAGTGTGGTACCACACTGAAACAGTCCATTAATCCTGGTTTCGCTCAATATTTTAGAGAATAACGCATGTTAGGTCTAGGTCAGGCCTGGGATTTTCACTCATCAGACTCATACTTTCGCATTCTTCACATACTTGTTGAACGGATCCTGGGTTTTTTCGGGTTTGGATCACGTAGTAATGTGGGTCCACACTGAAACAATCAATTAAACCCGGTCTTGATAAATATTTTAGAGGATAACGCATGTTAGGTCTGGGATAGGTATGGGATTTGCCCTCATCAGACACTTACTTTCGCATTCTTCACATACTTGTTGAACGGATCCTGGGCATTTTCTGGATTGCATCACGTAGTAATGAAGTACAACACTGAAACAGTCAATTAAACCTGGTTTCGATCAATATCTTAAAGGATAACGAAAGTTAAGTCTGGGATTGGTCTGGGATTTGACATCATCAGGCTCATACTTTCGCGTTTTTCACATACTTGTTGCACAGATCCTGGGTTTTTTCTGGTTTGGATCCCGTAGTAGTGTGGTACCACACTGAAACAGTCAATTAAACCTGGTTTCCATCAATATTTTAGAGGATAACGCATAGTTAGGTTTGGGATAGGTCTGGGATTTGACCTCATCAGACTCATACTTTCGCACACTTCACATACTCGTTGAACAGATCCTGGGTTATTTTCTGGTTTGGATCACATAGTAATGTGGTACCACACTGAAACAGTCGATTAAACCTGGTTTCGATCAATATTTTAGAGAATAATTCATGTTAGGTCTAGGTTAGGTCTGGGATTTGCTCTCATCAGGCTCGTTCTTTCGCATATTTCTCATACTTGATGGCTAGATCCTGGGCTTTTTCTGGATTGCATCACGTAGTAATGAAGTACAACACTGAAACAGTCAATTAAACCTGGTTTCCATCAATATCTTAGAGGATAACGCATGTTAGGTCTAGGTTAGGTCTGGGATTTTCACCCTTCAGACTCATACTTTCGCATTCTTCACATACTTGTTGAACGGATCCTGGGTTATTTTCTGGTTTGGATCACATAGTAATGTGGTACCACACTGAAACAGTCGATTAAACCTGGTTTCGATGAATATTTTAGAGAATAATTCATGTTAGGTCTAGGTTAGGTCTGAGATTTGCTCTCATCAGGCTCATTATTTCGCATATTTCTCATACTTGATGGCTAGACCCTGGGCTGTTCCTGGATTGTATCACGTAGTAATGTGGTACCACGCTGAAACAGTCGATTAAACCTGGTTCCGATCAATATTTTAGAGGATAACGCAAGTTAAGTCTGGGATTGGTCTGGGATTTGACCTCATCAGACTCATACTTTCGCGTTTTTCACATACTTGTTGAACAGATCCTGGGTTTTTTCTGGTTTGGATCCCGTAGTAGTGTGGTACCACACTGAAACAGTCCATTAAACCTGGTTTCGCTCAATATTTTAGAGGATAACGCATGTTAGGTCTAGGTCAGGCCGGGGATTTTCACTCATCAGACTCATACTTTCGCATTCCTCTCATACTTGTTGAACTGATCCAGGGTTTTTTCTGGTTTGGATCACGTAGTAATGTGGTACCACACTGAAACAGACGACTAAACCTGGTTTCGATCAATATCTTAGAGGATAACGAAAGTTAAGTCTGGGATTGGACTGGGATTTGACCTCATCAGGCTCATACGTTCGCGTTTTTCACATACTTGTTGAACAGATCCTGGGTTTTTTCTGGTTTGGATCCCGTAGTAGTGTGGTACCACACTGAAACAGTCCATCAAACCTGGTTTCGCTCAATATTTTAGAGGATAACGCATGTTAGGTCAAGGTTAGGTCTAAGATTTGCCCTTATCAGGCTCACAGTTTCGAGTTTTTCACATACCTGTTAAACAGATCCTGGGTTTTTTCTGGTTTGGATCACGAAGTAGTGTGGTACCACACTGAAACAGTTCATTAAACCTCGTTTCGCCCAATATTTTAGAGGATAACGCATGTTAGGTCTAGGTTAGGTCTGGGATTTGCTCTCATTAGGCTCATTCTTTCGCATATTTCTCATACTTGATGGCTAGGTCATGGGCTTTTTCTGCATTGCATCACGTAGTTATGTAGTACCACACTGGAACAGTCACTGAAACCTGGTTTCCATCAATATTTTAGAGGACAACGCAAGTTAGGTCTAGGTAAGGCCTGAGATTTTCACTGATCAGACTCATAATTTCGCCTTCTTCACATACTCGTTGAACGGATCCTGGGTTTTTTCTGGTTTGGAACACGTAGTAATGTGGTACCACACTGAAACATTCAATTAAACCTGGTCTTGATAAATATTTTAGAGAACAACGCATGTTAGGTCAGGGTTAGTTCTAGGATTTGCCCTCATCAGGCTCATACTTTCGCATATTTCTCATACTTCATGGCTAGATCCTGGGCTATTTCTGGATTGGATCACGTAGTAAAGTGGTACCACACTGAAACATTCAATGAAACCTGGTCTGGATAAAAATTTTAGAGAATAACGCATGTTAGGTCAAGGTTAGGTCTAAGATTTGCCCTCATCAGGCTCTCAGTTTCGCGTTTTTCACATACTTGTTGAACAGATCCTGGGTTTTTTCTGGTTTGGATCCCGCAGTAGTGTGGTACCACACTGAAACAGTCCATCAAACCTGGTTTCGCTCAATATTTTAGAGGATAACGCATGTTAGGTCAAGGTTAGGTCTAAGATTTGCCCTTATCACGCTCACAGTTTCGAGTTTTTCACATACCTGTTAAACAGATCCTGGGTTTTTTCTGGTTTGTATCACGCAGTAGCGTGGTACCACACTGAAACAGTCCATTAAACCTGGTTTGGATGAATATTTTAGAGGATAACGCATGTAAGGTCTAGGTTAGCCCAGGGATTTTCACTCATCAGACTCATACTTTCGCATTCTTCTCATACTTGATGGCTAGATCCTGGGCTTTTTCTGGATTGCATCACGTAGTAATGAAGTATAACACTGAAACAGTCAATTAAACCTGGTTTCCATCAATATCTTAGAGGACAACGCAAGTTAGCTCTGGGATTGGTCTGGGATTTGCCCTCATCAGGCTCATACTTTCGCATTCTTCACATACTTGTTGAACGGATCCTGGGTTTTTTCTGGTTTGGTTCAGGTAGTAATGTGGTACCACACTGAAACATTCAATTAAACCTGGTCTTGATAAATATTTTAGAGGATAACGCAAGTTAGGTCTGGCATAGGTCTGGGATTCGCCCTCATCAGGCTCATACTTTCGCGTTTTTCACATACTTGTTGAACAGATCCTGGGTTTTTTCTGGTCTGTATCACGTAGTAGTGTGGCACCACACTGAAACAGTCCATTAAACCTGGTTTGGATCAATTGTTTAGAGGATAACGCATGTTAGGTCTAGGTTAGCCCTGGGATTTTCACTCATCAGACTCATACTTTCGCATTCTTCACATACTTGTTGAACGGATCCTGCGTTTTTTCTGGTTTGGATCACGTAGTAATGTGGTGCCACACTGAAACAGTCGATTAAACCTGGTTTCGATCAATTTTTTTTTTGGAGAATAACTCATGTTAGGTCTAGGTTAGGTCTGGGATTTGCTCTCATCAGGCTCGCTCTTTCGCATATTTCTCATACTTGATGGCTAGATCCTGCGCTTTATCTGGATTGCATCACGTAGTAATGAAGTACAACACTGAAACAGTTTTCACTCATCAGGCTCATACTTTCGCGTTTTTCACATACTTGTTGAACAGATCCTGGGTTTTCTCTGGTTTGGATCACGTAGTAGTGTGGTACCACACTGAAACAGTCCATTAAACCTGGTTTGGATCAATATTTTAGAGGATAACGCATGTTAGGTCTAGGCTAGGTCTGGGATTTTCACCCTTCAGACTCATACTTTCGCATTCTTCACATACTTGTTGAACGGATCCTGGGTTTTTTCTGGTTTGGATCACGTAGTAATGTGGTACCACACTGAAACAGTCGATTAAACGTGGTTTTGATCAATATTTTAGAGGATAACGCATAGTTAGGTTTGGGATAGGTCTGGGATTTGACCTCATCAGACTCATACTTTCGCACACTTCACATACTCGTTGAACAGATCCTGGGTTTTTTCTGGTTTGGATCCCGTAGTAGTGTGGTACCACACTGAAACAGTCCATTAATCCTGGTTTCGCTCAATATTTTAGAGAATAACGCATGTTAGGTCTAGGTCAGGCCTGGGATTTTCACTCATCAGACTCATACTTTCGCATTCTTCACATACTTGTTGAACGGATCCTGGGTTTTTTCGGGTTTGGATCACGTAGTAATGTAGGTCCACACTGAAACAATCAATTAAACCTGGTTTCGATCAATATTTTAGAGGATAACGCAAGTTAGGTCTGGCATAGGTCTGGGATTCGCCCTCATCAGGCTCATACTTTCGCGTTTTTCACATACTTGTTGCACAGATCCTGGGTTTTTTCTGGTTTGGATCACGTAGTAATGTGGTACCACACTGAAACAGACGATTAAACCTGGTTTCGATGAATATTTTAGAGAATAATTCATGTTAGGTCTAGGTTAGGTCTGAGGTTTGCTCTCATCAGGCTCATTCTTTCGCATATTTCTCATACTTGATGGCTAGATCCTGGGCATTTTCTGGATTGCATCATGTAGTAATGAAGTACAACACTGAAACAGTCAATTAAACCTGGTTTCGATCAATATCTTAAAGGATAACGAAAGTTAAGTCTGGGATTGGTCTGGGATTTGACATCATCAGGCTCACACTTTCGCGTTTTTCACATACTTGTTGCACAGATCCTGGGTTTTTTCTGGTTTGGATCCCGTAGTAGTGTGGTACCACACTGAAACAGTCAATTAAACCTGGTTTCCATCAATATTTTAGAGGATAACGCATAGTTAGGTTTGGTATAGGTCTGGGATTTGACCTCATCAGACTCATACTTTCGCACACTTCACATACTCGTTGAACAGATCCTGAGTTATTTTCTGGTTTGGATCACATAGTAATGTGGTACCACACTGAAACAGTCGATTAAACCTGGTTTCGATCAATATTTTAGAGAATAATTCATGTTAGGTCTAGGTTAGGTCTGGGATTTGCTCTCATCAGGCTCGTTCTTTCGCATATTTCTCATACTTGATGGCTAGATCCTGGGCTTTTTCTGGATTGCATCACGTAGTAATGAAGTACAACACTGAAACAGTCAATTAAACCTGGTTTCCATCAATATCTTAGAGGATAACGCATGTTAGGTCTAGGTTAGGTCTGGGATTTTCACCCTTCAGACTCATACTTTCGCATTCTTCACATACTTGTTGAACGGATCCTGGGTTATTTTCTGGTTTGGATCACATAGTAATGTGGTACCACACTGAAACAGTCGATTAAACCTGGTTTCGATGAATATTTTAGAGAATAATTCATGTTAGGTCTAGGTTAGGTCTGAGATTTGCTCTCATCAGGCTCATTATTTCGCATATTTCTCATACTTGATGGCTAGACCCTGGGCTGTTCCTGGATTGTATCACGTAGTAATGTGGTACCACGCTGAAACAGTCGATTAAACCTGGTTCCGATCAATATTTTAGAGGATAACGCAAGTTAAGTCTGGGATTGGTCTGGGATTTGACCTCATCAGACTCATACTTTCGCGTTTTTCACATACTTGTTGAACAGATCCTGGGTTTTTTCTGGTTTGGATCCCGTAGTAGTGTGGTACCACACTGAAACAGTCCATTAAACCTGGTTTCGCTCAATATTTTAGAGGATAACGCATGTTAGGTCTAGGTCAGGCCTGGGATTTTCACTCATCAGACTCATACTTTCGCATTCTTCACATACTTGTTGAACGGATCCTGGGTTTTTTCTGGTTTGGATCACGTAGTATTGTGGGTCCACACTGAAACAATCAATTAAACCTGGTCTTGATAAATATTTTAGAGGATAACGCAAGTTAGGTCTGGCATAGGTCTGTGATTCGCCCTCATCAGGCTCATACTTTCGCGTTTTTCACATACTTGTTGAACAGATGCTGGGTTTTTTCTGGTTTGTATCACGCAGTAGTGTGGTACCACACTGAAACAGTCCATTAAACCTGGTTTGGATGAATATTTTAGAGGATAACGCATGTAAGGTCTAGGTTAGCCCTGGGATTTTCACTCATCAGACTCATACTTTCGCATTCCTCTCATACTTGTTGAACTGATCCAGGGTTTTTTCTGGTTTGGATCACGTAGTAATGTGGTACCACACTGAAACAGACGACTAAACCTGGTTTCGATCAATATCTTAGAGGATAACGAAAGTTAAGTCTGGGATTGGACTGGGATTTGACCTCATCAGGCTCATACGTTCGCGTTTCTCACATACTTGTTGAACAGATCCTGGGTTTTTTCTGGTTTGGATCCCGTAGTAGTGTGGTACCACACTGAAACAGTCCATCAAACCTGGTTTCGCTCAATATTTTAGAGGATAACGCATGTTAGGTCAAGTTTAGGTCTAAGATTTGCCCTTATCAGGCTCACAGTTTCGAGTTTTTCACATACCTGTTAAACAGATCCTGGGTTTTTTCTGGTTTGGATCACGAAGTAGTGTGGTACCACACTGAAACAGTTCATTAAACCTCGTTTCGCCCAATATTTTAGAGGATAACGCATGTTAGGTCTAGGTTAGGTCTGGGATTTGCTCTCATTAGGCTCATTCTTTCGCATATTTCTCATACTTGATGGCTAGGTCATGGGCTTTTTCTGCATTGCATCACGTAGTTATGTAGTACCACACTGGAACAGTCACTGAAACCTGGTTTCCATCAATATTTTAGAGGACAACGCAAGTTAGGTCTAGGTAAGGCCTGAGATTTTCACTGATCAGACTCATAATTTCGCCTTCTTCACATACTCGTTGAACGGATCCTGGGTTTTTTCTGGTTAGGAACACGTAGTAATGTGGTACCACACTGAAACAGGCGATTAAACCTGGTTTCGATCAATATTTTAGAGGATAACGCAAGTTAAGTCTGGGATTGGTCTGGGATTTGACCTCATCAGACTCATACTTTCGCACACTTCACATACTCGTTGAACAGATCCTGGGTTATTTTCCGGTTTGGATCACATAGTAATGTGGTACCACACTGAAACAGTCGATTAAACCAGGTTTCGATCAATATTTTTCAGGATAACGCATGTTAGGTCGATGTTAGGCCTGGTATTTTCACCCATCAGACTCATACTTTCGCATTCTTCACATACTTGTAGAACGGATACTGGGTATTTTCTGGTTTGGATCACGTAGTAATGTGGGGCCACACTGAAACAGTCAATTAAACCTGGTCTTGATAAATATTTTAGAGGATAACGCATGTTAGGTCTGGGTCAGGTCTAGAATTTGCCCTCATCATGCTCATACTTTCGCATCTTTCTCATACATCATGGCTAGATCCTGGGCTATTTCTGGATTGTATCACGTAGTAATGTGGTACCACGCTGAAACAGTCGATTAAACCTGGTTCCGATCAATATTTTAGAGGATAACGCAAGTTAAGTCTGGGATTGGTCTGGGATTTGACCTCATCAGACTCATACTTTCGCACCCTTCACATACTTGTTGAACAGATCCTGGGTTTTTTCTGGTTTGGATCCCGTAGTAGTGTGGTACCACACTGAAACAGTCCATTAAACCTGGTTTCGCTCAATATTTTAGAGGATAACGCATGTTAGGTCTAGGTCAGGCCTGGGATTTTCACTCATCAGACTCATACTTTCGCATTCTTCACATACTTGTTGAACGGATCCTGGGTTTTTTCTGGTTTGGATCACGTAGTATTGTGGGTCCACACTGAAACAATCAATTAAACCTGGTCTTGATAAATATTTTAGAGGATAACGCCTGTTAGGTTTGGGTTAGGTCTAGGATTTGCCCTCAGCAGGCTCATACTTTCGCATGTCTCTCATACTTCATGGCTAGATCCTGGGCTGTTTCTGGATTGTATCACGTAGTAATGTGGTACCACGCTGACACAGTCAATTAAACCTGGTTTCGATCAATATTTTAGAGGATAACGCACGTTAGATCTGGGATAGGTCTGGGATTCGCCCTCATCAGGCTCATACTTTCGCGTTTTTCACATACTTGTTGAACAGATGCTGGGTTTTTTCTGGTTTGTATCACGCAGTAGTGTGGTACCACACTGAAACAGTCCATTAAACCTGGTTTGGATGAATATTTTAGAGGATAACGCATGTAAGGTCTAGGTTAGCCCTGGGATTTTCACTCATCAGACTCATACTTTCGCATTCCTCTCATACTTGTTGAACTGATCCTGGGTTTTTTCTGGTTTGGATCACGTAGTAATGTGGTACCACACTGAAACAGACGATTAAACCTGGTTTCGATCAATATCTTAAAGGATAACGAAAGTTAAGTCTGGGATTGGTCTGGGATTTGACATCATCAGGCTCATACTTTCGCGTTTTTCACATACTTGTTGCACAGATCCTGGGTTTTTTCTGGTTTGGATCCCGTAGTAGTGTGGTACCACACTGAAACAGTCAATTAAACCTGGTTTCCATCAATATTTTAGAGGATAACGCATGTTAGGTCTAGGTTAGGTCTGGGATTTGCTCTCATTAGGCTCATTCTTTCGCATATTTCTCATACTTGATGGCTAGATCATGGGCTTTTTCTGCATTGCATCACGTAGTTATGTAGTACCACACTGAAACAGTCAATGAAACCTGGTTTCCATCAATATTTTAGAGGACAACGCAAGTTAGGTCTAGGTAAGGCCTGAGATTTTCACTGTTCAGACTCATAATTTCGCCTTCTTCACATACTTGTTGAACGGATCCTGGGTTTTTTCTGGTTTGGAACACGTAATAATGTGGTACCACACTGAAACATTCAATTAAACCTGGTCTTGATAAATATTTTAGAGAATAACGCATGTTAGGTCAGGGTTAGGTCTAGGATTTGCCCTCATCAGGCTCATACTTTCGCATATTTCTCATACTTCATGGCTAGATCCGGGGCTATTTCTGGATTGGATCACGTAGTAAAGTGGTACCACACTGAAACATTCAATGAAACCTGGTCTGGATAAAAATTTTAGAGAATTACGCATGTTAGGTCAAGGTTATGTCTAAGATTTGCCCTCATCAGGCTCACAGTTTCGCGTTTTTCACATACTTGTTGAACAGATCCTGGGGTTTTTCTGGTTTGTATCACGCAGTAGTGTGGTACCACACTGAAACAGTCGATTAAACCTGGTTTCGATGAATATTTTAGAGAATAATTCATGTTAGGTCTAGGTTAGGTCTGAGATTTGCTCTCATCAGGCTCATTCTTTCGCATATTTCTCATACTTGATGGCTAGATCCTGGGCATTTTCTGGATTGCATCACGTAGTAATGAAGTACAACACTGAAACAGTCAATTAAACCTGGTTTCCATCAATATCTTAGAGGACAACGCAAGTTAGGTCTGGGATTGGTCTGGGATTTGCCCTCATCAGGCTCATACTTTCGCGTTTTTCACATACTTGTTGAACAGATCCTGGGCTATTTCTGGTTTGTATCAGGTAGTAGTGTGGTACCACACTGAAACAGTCCATTAAACCTGGTTTGGATCAATTGTTTAGAGGATAACGCATGTTAGGTCTAGGTTAGCCCTGGGATTTTCACTCATCAGACTCATACTTTCGCATTCTTCACATACTTATTGAACGGATCCTGGGTTTTTTCTGGTTTGGATCACGTAGTAATGTGGTGCCACACTGAAGCAGTCGATTCAACCTGGTTTTGACCAATTGTTTAGAGGATAACGCATGTTAGGTCTAGGTTAGCCCTGGGATTTTCACTCATCAGACTCATACTTTCGCATTCTTCACATACTTATTGAACGGATCCTGGGTTTTTTCGGGTTTGGATCACGTAGTAATGTGGGTCCACACTGAAACAAGCAATTAAACCTGGTCTTGATAAATATTTTAGAGGATAACGCATGTTACGTCTGGGATAGGTATGGGATTTGCCCTCATCAGACACATACTTTCGCATTCTTCACATACTTGTTGAACGGATCCTGGGTTTTTTCGGGTTTGGATCACGTAGTAATGTGGGTCCACACTGAAACAATCAATTAAACCTGGTCTTGATAAATATTTTAGAGGATAACGCATATTAGGTCTGGGATAGGTATGGGATTTGCCCTCATCAGACTCACACTTTCGCACACTTCACATACTCGTTGAACAGATCCTGGGTTTTTTCTGGTTTGGATCCCGTAGTAGTGTGGTACCACACTGAAACAGTCCATTAATCCTGGTTTCGCTCAATATTTTAGAGAATAACGCATGTTAGGTCTAGGTCAGGCCTGGGATTTTCACTCATCAGACTCATACTTTCGCATTCTTCACATACTTGTTGAACGGATCCTGGGTTTTTTCGGGTTTGGATCACGTAGTAATGTGGGTCCACACTGAAACAATCAATTAAACCCGGTCTTGATAAATATTTTAGAGGATAACGCATGTTAGGTCTGGGATAGGTATGGGATTTGCCCTCATCAGACACTTACTTTCGCATTCTTCACATACTTGTTGAACGGATCCTGGGTTTTTTCGGGTTTGGATCACGTAGTAATGTGGGTCCACACTGAAACAATCAATTAAACCTGGTCTTGATAAATATTTTAGAGGATAACGCATGTTAGGTCTGGGATAGGTATGGGATTTGCCCTCATCAGACTCATACTTTCGCACAATTCACATACTTGTTGAACAGATCCTGGGTTTTTTCTGGTTTGGATCCCGTAGTAGTGTGGTACCACACTGAAACAGCCCATTAATCCTGGTTTCGCTCAATATTTTAGAGAATAACGCATGTTAGGTCTGGGTTAGCCCTGGGATTTTCACTCATCAGACTCATACTCTCGCATTCTTCACATACTTGTTGAACGGATCCTGGGTTTTTTCGGGTTTGGATCACGTAGTAATGTAGGTCCACACTGAAACAATCAATTAAACCTGGTTTCGATCAATATTTTAGAGGATAACGCAAGTTAGGTCTGGCATAGGTCTGGGATTCGCCCTCATCAGGCTCATACTTTCGCGTTTTTCACATACTTGTTGCACAGATCCTGGGTTTTTTCTGGTTTGGATCACGTAGTAATGTGGTACCACACTGAAACAGACGATTAAACCTGGTTTCGATGAATATTTTAGAGAATAATTCATGTTAGGTCTAGGTTAGGTCTGAGATTTGCTCTCATCAGGCTCATTCTTTCGCATATTTCTCATACTTGATGGCTAGATCCTGGGCATTTTCTGGATTGCATCACGTAGTAATGAAGTACAACACTGAAACAGTCAATTAAACCTGGTTTCGATCAATATCTTAAAGGATAACGAAAGTTAAGTCTGGGATTGGTCTGGGATTTGACATCATCAGGCTCATACTTTCGCGTTTTTCACATACTTGTTGCACAGATCCTGGGTTTTTTCTGGTTTGGATCCCGTAGTAGTGTGGTACCACACTGAAACAGTCAATTAAACCTGGTTTCCATCAATATTTTAGAGAATAACGCATAGTTAGGTTTGGGATAGGTCTGGGATTTGACCTCATCAGACTCATACTTTCGCACACTTCACATACTCGTTGAACAGATCCTGGGTTATTTTCTGGTTTGGATCACATAGTAATGTGGTACCACACTGAAACAGTCGATTAAACCTGGTTTCGATCAATATTTTAGAGAATAATTCATGTTAGGTCTAGGTTAGGTCTGGGATTTGCTCTCATCAGGCTCGTTCTTTCGCATATTTCTCATACTTGATGGCTAGATCCTGGGCTTTTTCTGGATTGCATCACGTAGTAATGAAGTACAACACTGAAACAGTCAATTAAACCTGGTTTCCATCAATATCTTAGAGGATAACGCATGTTAGGTCTAGGTTAGGTCTGGGATTTTCACCCTTCAGAGTCATACTTTCGCATTCTTCACATACTTGTTGAACGGATCCTGGGTTATTTTCTGGTTTGGATCACATAGTAATGTGGTACCACACTGAAACAGTCGATTAAACCTGGTTTCGATGAATATTTTAGAGAATAATTCATGTTAGGTCTAGGTTAGGTCTGAGATTTGCTCTCATCAGGCTCATTATTTCGCATATTTCTCATACTTGATGGCTAGACCCTGGGCTGTTCCTGGATTGTATCACGTAGTAATGTGGTACCACGCTGAAACAGTCGATTAAACCTGGTTCCGATCAATATTTTAGAGGATAACGCAAGTTAAGTCTGGGATTGGTCTGGGATTTGACCTCATCAGACTCATACTTTCGCGTTTTTCACATACTTGTTGAACAGATCCTGGGTTTTTTCTGGTTTGGATCCCGTAGTAGTGTGGTACCACACTGAAACAGTCCATTAAACCTGGTTTCGCTCAATATTTTAGAGGATAACGCATGTTAGGTCTAGGTCAGGCCGGGGATTTTCACTCATCAGACTCATACTTTCGCATTCCTCTCATACTTGTTGAACTGATCCAGGGTTTTTTCTGGTTTGGATCACGTAGTAATGTGGTACCACACTGAAACAGACGACTAAACCTGGTTTCGATCAATATCTTAGAGGATAACGAAAGTTAAGTCTGGGATTGGACTGGGATTTGACCTCATCAGGCTCATACGTTCGCGTTTTTCACATACTTGTTGAACAGATCCTGGGTTTTTTCTGGTTTGGATCCCGTAGTAGTGTGGTACCACACTGAAACAGTCCATCAAACCTGGTTTCGCTCAATATTTTAGAGGATAACGCATGTTAGGTCAAGGTTAGGTCTAAGATTTGCCCTTATCAGGCTCACAGTTTCGAGTTTTTCACATACCTGTTAAACAGATCCTGGGTTTTTTCTGGTTTGGATCACGAAGTAGTGTGGTACCACACTGAAACAGTTCATTAAACCTCGTTTCGCCCAATATCTTAGAGGATAACGCATGTTAGGTCTAGGTTAGGTCTGGGATTTGCTCTCATTAGGCTCATTCTTTCGCATATTTCTCATACTTGATGGCTAGGTCATGGGCTTTTTCTGCATTGCATCACGTAGTTATGTAGTACCACACTGGAACAGTCACTGAAACCTGGTTTCCATCAATATTTTAGAGGACAACGCAAGTTAGGTCTAGGTAAGGCCTGAGATTTTCACTGATCAGACTCATAATTTCGCCTTCTTCACATACTCGTTGAACGGATCCTGGGTTTTTTCTGGTTTGGAACACGTAGTAATGTGGTACCACACTGAAACATTCAATTAAACCTGGTTTTGATAAATATTTTAGAGAACAACGCATGTTAGGTCAGGGTTAGTTCTAGGATTTGCCCTCATCAGGCTCATACTTTCGCATATTTCTCATACTTCATGGCTAGATCCTGGGCTATTTCTGGATTGGATCACGTAGTAAAGTGGTACCACACTGAAACATTCAATGAAACCTGGTCTGGATAAAAATTTTAGAGAATAACGCATGTTAGGTCAAGGTTAGGTCTAAGATTTGCCCTCATCAGGCTCTCAGTTTCGCGTTTTTCACATACTTGTTGAACAGATCCTGGGTTTTTTCTGGTTTGGATCCCGCAGTAGTGTGGTACCACACTGAAACAGTCCATCAAACCTGGTTTCGCTCAATATTTTAGAGGATAACGCATGTTAGGTCAAGGTTAGGTCTAAGATTTGCCCTTATCACGCTCACAGTTTCGAGTTTTTCACATACCTGTTAAACAGATCCTGGGTTTTTTCTGGTTTGTATCACGCAGTAGCGTGGTACCACACTGAAACAGTCCATTAAACCTGGTTTGGATGAATATTTTAGAGGATAACGCATGTAAGGTCTAGGTTAGCCCAGGGATTTTCACTCATCAGACTCATACTTTCGCATTCTTCTCATACTTGATGGCTAGATCCTGGGCTTTTTCTGGATTGCATCACGTAGTAATGAAGTATAACACTGAAACAGTCAATTAAACCTGGTTTCCATCAATATCTTAGAGGACAACGCAAGTTAGCTCTGGGATTGGTCTGGGATTTGCCCTCATCAGGCTCATACTTTCGCATTCTTCACATACTTGTTGAACGGATCCTGGGTTTTTTCTGGTTTGGTTCAGGTAGTAATGTGGTACCACACTGAAACATTCAATTAAACCTGGTCTTGATAAATATTTTAGAGGATAACGCAAGTTAGGTCTGGCATAGGTCTGGGATTCGCCCTCATCAGGCTCATACTTTCGCGTTTTTCACATACTTGTTGAACAGATCCTGGGTTTTTTCTGGTCTGTATCACGTAGTAGTGTGGCACCACACTGAAACAGTCCATTAAACCTGGTTTGGATCAATTGTTTAGAGGATAACGCATGTTAGGTCTAGGTTAGCCCTGGGATTTTCACTCATCAGACTCATACTTTCGCATTCTTCACATACTTGTTGAACGGATCCTGCGTTTTTTCTGGTTTGGATCACGTAGTAATGTGGTGCCACACTGAAACAGTCGATTCAACCTGGTTTTGATCAATATTTTAGAGGATAACGCATAGTTAGGTTTGGGATAGGTCTGGGATTTGACCTCATCAGACTCATACTTTCGCACACTTCACATACTCGTTGAACAGATCCTGGGTTATTTTCTGGTTTGGATCACATAGTAATGTGGTACCACACTGAAACAGTCGATTAAACCTGGTTTCGATCAATTTTTTTTTTGGAGAATAATTCATGTTAGGTCTAGGTTAGGTCTGGGATTTGCTCTCATCAGGCTCGCTCTTTCGCATATTTCTCATACTTGATGGCTAGATCCTGCGCTTTATCTGGATTGCATCACGTAGTAATGAAGTACAACACTGAAACAGTTTTCACTCATCAGGCTCATACTTTCGCGTTTTTCACATACTTGTTGAACAGATCCTGGGTTTTCTCTGGTTTGGATCACGTAGTAGTGTGGTACCACACTGAAACAGTCCATTAAACCTGGTTTGGATCAATATTTTAGAGGATAACGCATGTTAGGTCTAGGCTAGGTCTGGGATTTTCACCCTTCAGACTCATACTTTCGCATTCTTCACATACTTGTTGAACGGATCCTGGGTTTTTTCTGGTTTGGATCACGTAGTAATGTGGTACCACACTGAAACAGTCGATTAAACGTGGTTTTGATCAATATTTTAGAGGATAACGCATAGTTAGGTTTGGGATAGGTCTGGGATTTGACCTCATCAGACTCATACTTTCGCACACTTCACATACTCGTTGAACAGATCCTGGGTTTTTTCTGGTTTGGATCCCGTAGTAGTGTGGTACCACACTGAAACAGTCCATTAATCCTGGTTTCGCTCAATATTTTAGAGAATAACGCATGTTAGGTCTAGGTGAGGCCTGGGATTTTCACTCATCAGACTCATACTTTCGCATTCTTCACATACTTGTTGAACGGATCCTGGGTTTTTTCGGGTTTGGATCACGTAGTAATGTAGGTCCACACTGAAACAATCAATTAAACCTGGTTTCGATCAATATTTTAGAGGATAACGCAAGTTAGGTCTGGCATAGGTCTGGGATTCGCCCTCATCAGGCTCATACTTTCGCGTTTTTCACATACTTGTTGCACAGATCCTGGGTTTTTTCTGGTTTGGATCACGTAGTAATGTGGTACCACACTGAAACAGACGATTAAACCTGGTTTCGATGAATATTTTAGAGAATAATTCATGTTAGGTCTAGGTTAGGTCTGAGATTTGCTCTCATCAGGCTCATTCTTTCGCATATTTCTCATACTTGATGGCTAGATCCTGGGCATTTTCTGGATTGCATCACGTAGTAATGAAGTACAACACTGAAACAGTCAATTAAACCTGGTTTCGATCAATATCTTAAAGGATAACGAAAGTTAAGTCTGGGATTGGTCTGGGATTTGACATCATCAGGCTCATACTTTCGCGTTTTTCACATACTTGTTGCACAGATCCTAGGTTTTTTCTGGTTTGGATCCCGTAGTAGTGTGGTACCACACTGAAACAGTCAATTAAACCTGGTTTCCATCAATATTTTAGAGGATAACGCATAGTTAGGTTTGGGATAGGTCTGGGATTTGACCTCATCAGACTCATACTTTCGCACACTTCACATACTCGTTGAACAGATCCTGAGTTATTTTCTGGTTTGGATCACATAGTAATGTGGTACCACACTGAAACAGTCGATTAAACCTGGTTTCGATCAATATTTTAGAGAATAATTCATGTTAGGTCTAGGTTATGTCTGAGATTTGCTCTCATCAGGCTCATTATTTCGCATATTTCTCATACTTGATGGCTAGACCCTGGGCTGTTCCTGGATTGTATCACGTAGTAATGTGGTACCACGCTGAAACAGTCGATTAAACCTGGTTCCGATCAATATTTTAGAGGATAACGCAAGTTAAGTCTGGGATTGGTCTGGGATTTGACCTCATCAGACTCATACTTTCGCGTTTTTCACATACTTGTTGAACAGATCCTGGGTTTTTTCTGGTTTGGATCCCGTAGTAGTGTGGTACCACACTGAAACAGTCCATTAAACCTGGTTTCGCTCAATATTTTAGAGGATAACGCATGTTAGGTCTAGGTCAGGCCTGGGATTTTCACTCATCAGACTCATACTTTCGCATTCTTCACATACTAGTTGAACGGATCCTGGGTTTTTTCTGGTTTGGATCACGTAGTATTGTGGGTCCACACTGAAACAATCAATTAAACCTGGTCTTGATAAATATTTTAGAGGATAACGCAAGTTAGGTCTGGCATAGGTCTGTGATTCGCCCTCATCAGGCTCATACTTTCGCGTTTTTCACATACTTGTTGAACAGATGCTGGGTTTTTTCTGGTTTGTATCACGCAGTAGTGTGGTACCACACTGAAACAGTCCATTAAACCTGGTTTGGATGAATATTTTAGAGGATAACGCATGTAAGGTCTAGGTTAGCCCTGGGATTTTCACTCATCAGACTCATACTTTCGCATTCCTCTCATACTTGTTGAACTGATCCAGGGTTTTTTCTGGTTTGGATCACGTAGTAATGTGGTACCACACTGAAACAGACGACTAAACCTGGTTTCGATCAATATCTTAGAGGATAACGAAAGTTAAGTCTGGGATTGGACTGGGATTTGACCTCATCAGGCTCATACGTTCGCGTTTTTCACATACTTGTTGAACAGATCCTGGGTTTTTTCTGGTTTGGATCCCGTAGTAGTGTGGTACCACACTGAAACAGTCCATCAAACCTGGTTTCGCTCAATATTTTAGAGGATAACGCATGTTAGGTCAAGGTTAGGTCTAAGATTTGCCCTTATCAGGCTCACAGTTTCGAGTTTTTCACATACCTGTTAAACAGATCCTGGGTTTTTTCTGGTTTGGATCACGAAGTAGTGTGGTACCACACTGAAACAGTTCATTAAACCTCGTTTCGCCCAATATTTTAGAGGATAACGCATGTTAGGTCTAGGTTAGGTCTGGGATTTGCTCTCATTAGGCTCATTCTTTCGCATATTTCTCATACTTGATGGCTAGGTCATGGGCTTTTTCTGCATTGCATCACGTAGTTATGTAGTACCACACTGGAACAGTCACTGAAACCTGGTTTCCATCAATATTTTAGAGGACAACGCAAGTTAGGTCTAGGTAAGGCCTGAGATTTTCACTGATCAGACTCATAATTTCGCCTTCTTCACATACTCGTTGAACGGATCCTGGGTTTTTTCTGGTTTGGAACACGTAGTAATGCGGTACCACACTGAAACATTCAATTAAACCTGGTCTTGATAAATATTTTAGAGAACAACGCATGTTAGGTCAGGGTTAGTTCTAGGATTTGCCCTCATCAGGCTCATACTTTCGCATATTTCTCATACTTCATGGCTAGATCCTGGGCTATTTCTGGATTGGATCACGTAGTAAAGTGGTACCACACTGAAACATTCAATGAAACCTGGCCTGGATAAAAATTTTAGAGAATAACGCATGTTAGGTCAAGGTTAGGTCTAAGATTTGCCCTCATCAGGCTCTCAGTTTCGCGTTTTTCACATACTTGTTGAACAGATCCTGGGTTTTTTCTGGTTTGTGTCACGCAGTGGCGTGGTACCACACTGAAACAGTCCATTAAACCTGGTTTGGATGAATACTTTAGAGGATAACGCATGTAAGGTCTAGGTTAGCCCAGGGATTTTCACTCATCAGACTCATACTTTCGCATTCTTCTCATACTTGATGGCTAGATCCTGGGCTTTTTCTGGATTACATCACGTAGTAATGAAGTATAACACTGAAACAGTCAATTAAACCTGGTTTCCATCAATATCTTACAGGACAACGCAAGTTAGCTCTGGGATTGGTCTGGGATTTGCCCTCATCAGGCTCATACTTCCGCATTCTTCACATACTTGTTGAACGGATCCTGGGTTTTTTCTGGTTTGGTTCAGGTAGTAATGTGGTACCACACTGAAACATTCAATTAAACCTGGTCTTGATAAATATTTTAGAGGATAACGCAAGTTAGGTCTGGCATAGGTCTGGGATTCGCCCTCATCAGGCTCATACTTTCGCGTTTTTCACATACTTGTTGAACAGATCCTGGGTTTTTTCTGGTCTGTATCACGTAGTAGTGTGGTACCACACTGAAACAGTCCATTAAACCTGGTTTGGATCAATTGTTTAGAGGATAACGCATGTTAGGTCTAGGTTAGCCCTGGGATTTTCACTCATCAGACTCATACTTTCGCATTCTTCACATACTCGTTGAACAGATCCTGGGTTATTTTCTGGTTTGGATCACATAGTAATGTGGTACCACACTGAAACTGTCGATTAAACCTGGTTTCGATCAATTTTTTTTTTGGAGAATAATTCATGTTAGGTCTAGGTTAGGTCTGGGATTTGCTCTCATCAGGCTCGCTCTTTCGCATATTTCTCATACTTGATGGCTAGATCCTGCGCTTTATCTGGATTGCATCACGTAGTAATGAAGTACAACACTGAAACAGTTTTCACTCATCAGGCTCATACTTTCGCGTTTTTCACATACTTGTTGAACAGATCCTGGGTTTTTTCTGGTTTGAATCACGTAGTAATGTGGTACCACACTGAAACAGTCGATTAAACGTGGTTTTGATCAATATTTTAGAGGATAACGCATAGTTAGGTTTGGGATAGGTCTGGGATTTGACCTCATCAGACTCATACTTTCGCACACTTCACATACTCGTTGAACAGATCCTGGGTTATTTTCTGGTTTGGATCACATAGTAATGTGGTACCACACTGAAACAGTCGATTGAACCTGGTTTCGATGAATATTTTAGAGGACAACGCATCTTAGGTCTGGGTTAGGTCTAAGATTTGCCCTCATCAGGCTCACAGTTTCGCGTTTTTCACATACTTGTTGAACAGATCCTGGGTTTTTTCTGGTTTGAATCACGTAGTAATGTGGTACCACACTAAAACAGTCAATTAAACCTGTTTTCGATCAATATTTTAGAGGATCACGCAAGCTAGGTCTGGGATAGGTCTGGGATTAGCCCTCATCAGACTCATACTTTCGCACGCTTCACATACTCGTTGACAAGATCCTGGGTTTTTTTCTGGCTTGGATCACGTAGTAATGTGGTTCCACACTGAAACAGTCGATTAGACTTGGCTTCGATCAATATTTTAGAGGATAACCCAAGTTAGGTCTGAGACAGGTCTGGGATTTGCCCTCATCAGGCTCATACTTTCGCGTTTTTCACATACTTGTTGAACGGATCCTGGGTTTTTTCTGGTTTTGTTCACGTAGTAATGTGGGTCCACACTGAAACAATCAATTAAACCTGGTCTTGATAAATATTTTAGAGGATAACGCATGTTAGGTCTGGGATAGGTCTGGGATTTGCCCTCATCAGACTCATACTTTCGCACACTTCACATACTCGTTGGACAGATCCTGGGTTATTTTCTGGTTTGGATCACATAGTAAAGTGGTACCACACTGAAACACTCAATGAAACATAGTCTGGATAAATATTTTAGAGGATAACGCATCTTAGGTCTGGGTTAGGTCTAAGATTTGCCCTCATCAGGCTCACAGTTTCGCGTTTTTCACATACTTGTTGAACAGATCCTGGGTTTTTTCTGGTTTGGATCACGTAGTAATGTGGTACCACACTAAAACAGTCAATTAAACCAGGTTTCGATCAATATTTTGGAGGATAACGCAAGTTAGGTCTGGAATAGGCCTGGGATTTGCTCTCATCAGGCTCATTCTTTCGCATATTTCTCATACTTGATGGCTAGATCCTGAGCTTTTTCTGGATTGCATCACGTAGTAATGTAGTACCACACTGACACAGTCAATGAAACCTGGTTTCCATCAATATTTTAGAGGACAACGCAAGTTAGGTCTAGGTAAGGCCTGAGATTTTCACTGATAAGACTCATAGGTTCGCATTCTTCACATACTTGTTGAACGGATCCTGGGTTTTTTCTGGTTTGGATCACGTAGTTATGTGGGTCCACACTGAAACAATCAATTAAACCTGGTCTTGATAAATATTTTAGAGGATAACGCGTGTTAGGTCTGGGATAGGTCTGGGATTTGCCCTCATCAGACTCATACTTTCGCACACTTCACATACTCGTTGAACAGATCCTGGGTTATTTTCTGGTTTGGATCACATAGTAATGTGGTACCACACTGAAACAGTCGATTAAACCAGGTTTCGATCAATATTTTTGAGGATAACGCATGTTAGGTCTAGGTTAGGCCTGGGATTTTCACTCATCAGACTCATACTTTCGCATTCTTCACATACTTGTTGAACGGATCCTGGGTTTTTTCTGGTTTGGATCACGTAGTAATCTGGGTCCACACTGAAACAATCAATTAAACCTGGTCTTGATAAATATTTTAGAGGATAACGCATGTTAGGTCTGGGATAGGTCTGGGATTTGCCCTCATCAGACTCATACTTTCGCACACTTCACATACTCGTTGAACAGATCCTGGGTTATTTTCTGGTTTGGATCACATAGTAATGTGGTCCACACTGAAACAGTCGATTAAACCAGGTTTCGATCAATATTTTTGAGGACAACGCATGTTAGGTCTAGGTTAGGCCTGGGATTTTCACTCATCAGACTCATACTTTCGCATTCTTCACATACTTGTTGAACTGAAACTGGGTTTTTTTCTGGTTTGGATCACGTAGTAATGTGGTTCCACACTGAAACAGTCGGTTAAACCTGGTTTCGATCAATATTTTAGTGGATAACGCAAGTTAGGTCTGGGATAGGTCTGGGATTTGCCCTCATCAGACTCATACCTACGCACACTTCACATACTCGTTGAACAGATCCTGGGTTATTTTCTGGTTTGGATCACATAGTTATGTGGTACCAAACTGAAACAGTCGATTAAACCAGGTTTCGATCAATATTTTTGAGAATAACGCATGTTAGGTCTAGGTTAGGCCTGGGATTTTCACTCATCAGACTCATACTTTCGCATTCCTCACATACTTGTTGAACGGATCCTGTGATTTGTCTGGCTTGTATCACGTAGTAATGTGGTACCACACTGAAACAATCCATTAAACCTGGTTTGGATCAATATTTTAGAGGATAACGCATGTTAGGTCTAGGTTAGCCCTGGGATTTTCAATCATCAGACTCATACTTTCGCATTCTTCTTATACTTGTTGAACTGATCCTGGGTTTTTTCTGGTTTGGATCACGTAGTAATGTGGTACCACACTGAAACAGTCGATGAAACCTGGTATCGATCAATATTTTAGAGGATAACGCAAGTTAAGTAAGGGATTGGTCTGGGATTTGACCTCATCAGACTCATACTTTCGCACACTTCACATACTCGTTGCACAGATCCTGGGTTATTTTCTGGTTTGGATCACATAGTAATGTGGCACTACACTGAAACAGTCGATTAAACCACGTTTCGATCAATATTTTTGAGGATAACGCATGTTAGGTCTAGGTTAGGCCTGGGATTTTCACACATCAGACTCATACTTTCGCATTCTTCACATACTTGTTGAACGGATCCTGGGTTTTTTCTGGTCTGGATCACGTAGTAATGTGGGACCACACTGGATCAGTCAATTAAACCTGGTTTCGACCAATATTTTAGAGAATAATTCATGTTAGGTCTAAGTTAGGTCTGGGATTTTCTCTCATCAGGCTCATTCTTTCGCATATTTCTCATACTTGATGGCTAGATCCTGGGCTTTTTCTGGATTGGAGCACGTAGTAATGAAGTACAACACTGAAACTGTCAATTAAGCCTGGTTTCCATCAATATTTTAGAGGACAGCGCATGTTAGGTCTAGGTTAGGCCTGGGATTTGCCCTGATCAGGGTCATACTTTCGCAGTTTTAACATACATGTTGACCTGATCGAGGGTTTTTTCTGCTTTGGATCACGTAGTAAAGTGGTACCACACTGAAACAGTCCATTAAACCTAGTTTGGATCAATTGTTTAGAGGATAACGCATGTTAGGTCTAGGTTAGCCCTGGGATTTTCACTCATCAGACTCATACTTTCGCATTCTTCTCATACATGTTGAACTGATCTTGGGGTTTTTCTGGTTTGGATCACGTAGTAATGTGGTACCACACTGAAACAGTCGATTAAACCTGGTTTCGATCAATACCTTAGAGGACAACGCAAGTTAAGTCTGGGATTGGTCTGGGATTTGACCTCATCAGAATCATACTTTCGCACACTTCACATACTCGTTGAACAGATCCTGGGTTTTTTTCTGGCTTGGATCACGTAGTAATGTGGTTCCACACTGAAACAGTCGATTAGACTTGGCTTCGATCAATATTTTAGAGGATAACCCAAGTTAGGTCTGAGACAGGTCTGGGATTTGCCCTCATCAGGCTCATACTTTCGCGTTTTTCACATACTTGTTGACCGGATCCTGGGTTTTTTCTGGTTTTGTTCACGTAGTAATGTGGGTCCACACTGAAACAATCAATTAAACCTGGTCTTGATAAATATTTTAGAGGATAACGCATGTTAGGTCTGGGATAGGTCTGGGATTTGCCCTCATCAGACTCATACTTTCGCACACTTCACATACTCGTTGAACAGATCCTGCGTTATTTTCTGGTTTGGATCACATAGTAATGTGGTACCACACTGAAACAGTCGATTAAACCAGGTTTCGATCAATATTTTTGAGGATAACGCATGTTAGGTCTAGGTTAGGCCTGGGATTTTCACTCATCAGACTCATACTTTCGCATTCTTCACATACTTGTTGAACGGATCCTGGGTTTTTTCTGGTTTGGATCACGTAGTAATCTGGGTCCACACTGAAACAATCAATTAAACCTGGTCTTGATAAATATTTTAGAGGATAACGCATGTTAGGTCTGGGATAGGTCTGGGATTTGCCCTCATCAGACTCATACTTTCGCACACTTCACATACTCGTTGAACAGATCCTGGGTTATTTTCTGGTTTGGATCACATAGTAATGTGGTACCACACTGAAACAGTCGATTAAACCAGGTTTCGATCAATATTTTTGAGGACAACGCATGTTAGGTCTAGGTTAGGCCTGGGATTTTCACTCATCAGACTCATACTTTCGCATTCTTCACATACTTGTTGAACTGAAACTGGGTTTTTTTCTGGTTTGGATCACGTAGTAATGTGGTTCCACACTGAAACAGTCGGTTAAACCTGGTTTCGATCAATATTTTAGTGGATAACGCAAGTTAGGTCTGGGATAGGTCTGGGATTTGCCCTCATCAGACTCATACCTACGCACACTTCACATACTCGTTGAACAGATCCTGGGTTATTTTCTGGTTTGGATCACATAGTTATGTGGTACCAAACTGAAACAGTCGATTAAACCAGGTTTCGATCAATATTTTTGAGAATAACGCATGTTAGGTCTAGGTTAGGCCTGGGATTTTCACTCATCAGACTCATACTTTCGCATTCCTCACATACTTGTTGAACGGATCCTGTGATTTGTCTGGCTTGTATCACGTAGTAATGTGGTACCACACTGAAACAATCCATTAAACCTGGTTTGGATCAATATTTTAGAGGATAACGCATGTTAGGTCTAGGTTAGCCCTGGGATTTTCAATCATCAGACTCATACTTTCGCATTCTTCTTATACTTGTTGAACTGATCCTGGGTTTTTTCTGGTTTGGATCCCGTAGTAGTGTGGTACCACACTGAAACAGTCAATTAAACCTGGTTTCCATCAATATTTTAGAGGATAACGCATAGTTAGGTTTGGGATAGGTCTGGGATTTGACCTCATCAGACTCATACTTTCGCACACTTCACATACTCGTTGAACAGATCCTGAGTTATTTTCTGGTTTGGATCACATAGTAATGTGGTACCACACTGAAACAGTCGATTAAACCTGGTTTCGATCAATATTTTAGAGAATAATGCATGTTAGGTCTAGGTTAGGTCTGGGATTTGCTCTCATCAGGCTCGTTCTTTCGCATATTTCTCATACTTGATGGCTAGATCCTGGGCTTTTTCTGGATTGCATCACGTAGTAATGAAGTACAACACTGAAACAGTCAATTAAACCTGGTTTCCATCAATATCTTAGAGGATAACGCATGTTAGGTCTAGGTTAGGTCTGGGATTTTCACCCTTCAGACTCATACTTTCGCATTCTTCACATACTTGTTGAACGGATCCTGGGTTATTTTCTGGTTTGGATCACATAGTAATGTGGTACCACACTGAAACAGTCGATTAAACCTGGTTTCGATGAATATTTTAGAGAATAATTCATGTTAGGTCTAGGTTAGGTCTGAGATTTGCTCTCATCAGGCTCATTATTTCGCATATTTCTCATACTTGATGGCTAGACCCTGGGCTGTTCCTGGATTGTATCACGTAGTAATGTGGTACCACGCTGAAACAGTCGATTAAACCTGGTTCCGATCAATATTTTAGAGGATAACGCAAGTTAAGTCTGGGATTGGTCTGGGATTTGACCTCATCAGACTCATACTTTCGCGTTTTTCACATACTTGTTGAACAGATCCTGGGTTTTTTCTGGTTTGGATCCCGTAGTAGTGTGGTACCACACTGAAACAGTCCATTAAACCTGGTTTCGCTCAATATTTTAGAGGATAACGCATGTTAGGTCTAGGTCAGGCCTGGGATTTTCACTCATCAGACTCATACTTTCGCATTCTTCACATACTTGTTGAACGGATCCTGGGTTTTTTCTGGTTTGGATCACGTAGTATTGTGGGTCCACACTGAAACAATCAATTAAACCTGGTCTTGATAAATATTTTAGAGGATAACGCAAGTTAGGTCTGGCATAGGTCTGTGATTCGCCCTCATCAGGCTCATACTTTCGCGTTTTTCACATACTTGTTGAACAGATGCTGGGTTTTTTCTGGTTTGTATCACGCAGTAGTGTGGTACCACACTGAAACAGTCCATTAAACCTGGTTTGGATGAATATTTTAGAGGATAACGCATGTAAGGTCTAGGTTAGCCCTGGGATTTTCACTCATCAGACTCATACTTTCGCATTCCTCTCATACTTGTTGAACTGATCCAGGGTTTTTTCTGGTTTGGATCACGTAGTAATGTGGTACCACACTGAAACAGACGACTAAACCTGGTTTCGATCAATATCTTAGAGGATAACGAAAGTTAAGTCTGGGATTGGACTGGGATTTGACCTCATCAGGCTCATACGTTCGCGTTTTTCACATACTTGTTGAACAGATCCTGGGTTTTTTCTGGTTTGGATCCCGTAGTAGTGTGGTACCACACTGAAACAGTCCATCAAACCTGGTTTCGCTCAATATTTTAGAGGATAACGCATGTTAGGTCAAGGTTAGGTCTAAGATTTGCCCTTATCAGGCTCACAGTTTCGAGTTTTTCACATACCTGTTAAACAGATCCTGGGTTTTTTCTGGTTTGGATCACGAAGTAGTGTGGTACCACACTGAAACAGTTCATTAAACCTCGTTTCGCCCAATATTTTAGAGGATAACGCATGTTAGGTCTAGGTTAGGTCTGGGATTTGCTCTCATTAGGCTCATTCTTTCGCATATTTCTCATACTTGATGGCTAGGTCATGGGCTTTTTCTGCATTGCATCACGTAGTTATGTAGTACCTCACTGGAACAGTCACTGAAACCTGGTTTCCATCAATATTTTAGAGGACAACGCAAGTTAGGTCTAGGTAAGGCCTGAGATTTTCACTGATCAGACTCATAATTTCGCCTTCTTCACATACTCGTTGAACGGATCCTGGGTTTTTTCTGGTTTGGAACACGTAGTAATGTGGTACCACACTGAAACATTCAATTAAACCTGGTCTTGATAAATATTTTAGAGAACAACGCATGTTAGGTCAGGGTTAGTTCTAGGATTTGCCCTCATCAGGCTCATACTTTCGCATATTTCTCATACTTCATGGCTAGATCCTGGGCTATTTCTGGATTGGATCACGTAGTAAAGTGGTACCACACTGAAACATTCAATGAAACCTGGTCTGGATAAAAATTTTAGAGAATAACGCATGTTAGGTCAAGGTTAGGTCTAAGATTTGCCCTCATCAGGCTCTCAGTTTCGCGTTTTTCACATACTTGTTGAACAGATCCTGGGTTTTTTCTGGTTTGTATCACGCAGTAGCGTGGTACCACACTGAAACAGTCCATTAAACCTGGTTTGGATGAATATTTTAGAGGATAACGCATGTAAGGTCTAGGTTAGCCCAGGGATTTTCACTCATCAGACTCATACTTTCGCATTCTTCTCATACTTGATGGCTAGATCCTGGGCTTTTTCTGGATTGCATCACGTAGTAATGAAGTATAACACTGAAACAGTCAATTAAACCTGGTTTCCATCAATATCTTAGAGGACAACGCAAGTTAGCTCTGGGATTGGTCTGGGATTTGCCCTCATCAGGCTCATACTTCCGCATTCTTCACATACTTGTTGAACGGATCCTGGGTTTTTTCTGGTTTGGTTCAGGTAGTAATGTGGTACCACACTGAAACATTCAATTAAACCTGGTCTTGATAAATATTTTAGAGGATAACGCAAGTTAGGTCTGGCATAGGTCTGGGATTCGCCCTCATCAGGCTCATACTTTCGCGTTTTTCACATACTTGTTGAACGGATCCTGGGTTTTTTCTGGTTTTGTTCACGTAGTAATGTGGGTCCGCACTGAAACAATCAATTAAACCTGGTCTTGATAAATATTTTAGAGGATAACGCATGTTAGGTCTGGGATAGGTCTGGGATTTGCCCTCATCAGACTCATACTTTCGCACACTTCACATACTCGTTGGACAGATCCTGGGTTATTTTCTGGTTTGGATCACATAGTAAAGTGGTACCACACTGAAACACTCAATGAAACCTGGTCTGGATAAATATTTTAGAGGATAACGCATCTTAGGTCTGGGTTAGGTCTAAGATTTGCCCTCATCAGGCTCACAGTTTCGCGTTTTTCACATAATTGTTGAACAGATCCTGGGTTTTTTCTGGTTTGGATCACGTAGTAATGTGGTACCACACTAAAACAGTCAATTAAACCAGGTTTCGATCAATATTTTGGAGGATAACGCAAGTTAGGTCTGGAATAGGCCTGGGATTTGCTCTCATCAGGCTCATTCTTTCGCATATTTCTCATACTTGATGGCTAGATCCTGAGCTTTTTCTGGATTGCATCACGTAGTAATGTAGTACCACACTGACACAGTCAATGAAACCTGGTTTCCATCAATATTTTAGAGGACAACGCAAGTTAGGTCTAGGTAAGGCCTGAGATTTTCACTGATAAGACTCATAGGTTCGCATTCTTCACATACTTGTTGAACGGATCCTGGGTTTTTTCTGGTTTGGATCACGTAGTTATGTGGGTCCACACTGAAACAATCAATTAAACCTGGTCTTGATAAATATTTTAGAGGATAACGCGTGTTAGGTCTGGGATAGGTCTGGGATTTGCCCTCATCAGACTCATACTTTCGCACACTTCACATACTCGTTGAACAGATCCTGGGTTATTTTCTGGTTTGGATCACATAGTAATGTGGTACCACACTGAAACAGTCGATTAAACCAGGTTTCGATCAATATTTTTGAGGATAACGCATGTTAGGTCTAGGTTAGGCCTGGGATTTTCACTCATCAGACTCATACTTTCGCATTCTTCACATACTTGTTGAACGGATCCTGGGTTTTTTCTGGTTTGGATCACGTAGTAATCTGGGTCCACACTGAAACAATCAATTAAACCTGGTCTTGATAAATATTTTAGAGGATAACGCATGTTAGGTCTGGGATAGGTCTGGGATTTGCCCTCATCAGACTCATACTTTCGCACACTTCACATACTCGTTGAACAGATCCTGGGTTATTTTCTGGTTTGGATCACATAGTAATGTGGTCCACACTGAAACAGTCGATTAAACCAGGTTTCGATCAATATTTTTGAGGACAACGCATGTGAGGTCTAGGTTAGGCCTGGGATTTTCACTCATCAGACTCATACTTTCGCATTCTTCACATACTTGTTGAACTGAAACTAGGTTTTTTTCTGGTTTGGATCACGTAGTAATGTGGTTCCACACTGAAACAGTCGGTTAAACCTGGTTTCGATCAATATTTTAGTGGATAACGCAAGTTAGGTCTGGGATAGGTCTGGGATTTGCCCTCATCAGACTCATACCTACGCACACTTCACATACTCGTTGAACAGATCCTGGGTTATTTTCTGGTTTGGATCACATAGTTATGTGGTACCAAACTGAAACAGTCGATTAAACCAGGTTTCGATCAATATTTTTGAGAATAACGCATGTTAGGTCTAGGTTAGGCCTGGGATTTTCACTCATCAGACTCATACTTTGCATTCCTCACATACTTGTTGAACGGATCCTGTGATTTGTCTGGCTTGTATCACGTAGTAATGTGGTACCACACTGAAACAATCCATTAAACCTGGTTTGGATCAATATTTTAGAGGATAACGCATGTTAGGTCTAGGTTAGCCCTGGGATTTTCAATCATCAGACTCATACTTTCGCATTCTTCTTATACTTGTTGAACTGATCCTGGGTTTTTTCTGGTTTGGATCACGTAGTAATGTGGTACCACACTGAAACAGTCGATTAAACCTGGTATCGATCAATATTTTAGAGGATAACGCAAGTTAAGTAAGGGATTGGTCTGGGATTTGACCTCATCAGACTCATACTTTCGCACACTTTACATACTCGTTGCACAGATCCTGGGTTATTTTCTGGTTTGGATCACATAGTAATGTGGCACCACACTGAAACAGTCAATTAAACCACGTTTCGATCAATATTTTTGAGGATAACGCATGTTAGGTCTAGGTTAGGCCTGGGATTTTCACACATCAGACTCATACTTTCGCATTCTTCACATACTTGTTGAACGGATCCTGGGTTTTTTCTGGTCTGGATCACGTAGTAATGTGGGACCACACTGGATCAGTCAATTAAACCTGGTTTCGACCAATATTTTAGAGAATAATTCATGTTAGGTCTAAGTTAGGTCTGGGATTTTCTCTCATCAGGCTCATTCTTTCGCATATTTCTCATACTTGATGGCTAGATCCTGGGCTTTTTCTGGATTGGAGCACGTAGTAATGAAGTACAACACTGAAACTGTCAATTAAGCCTGGTTTCCATCAATATTTTAGAGGACAGCGCATGTTAGGTCTAGGTTAGGCCTGGGATTTGCCCTGATCAGGGTCATACTTTCGCAGTTTTAACATACATGTTGACCTGATCGAGGGTTTTTTCTGCTTTGGATCACGTAGTAGAGTGGTACCACACTGAAACAGTCCATTATACCTAGTTTGGATCAATTGTTTAGAGGATAACGCATGTTAGGTCTAGGTTAGCCCTGGGATTTTCACTCATCAGACTCATACTTTCGCATTCTTCTCATACATGTTGAACTGATCTTGGGGTTTTTCTGGTTTGGATCACGTAGTAATGTGGTACCACACTGAAACAGTCGATTAAACCTGGTTTCGATCAATATCTTAGAGGATAACGCAAGTTAAGTCTGGGATTGGTCTGGGATTTGACCTCATCAGAATCATACTTTCGCACACTTCACATACTCGTTGAACAGATCCTGGGTTATTTTCTGGTTTGGATCACATAGTAATGTGGTACCACACTGAAACAGTCAATTAAACCTGGTTTCCATCAATATCTTAGAGGATAACGCATGTTAGGTCTAGGTTAGGTCTGGGATTTTCACCCTTCAGACTCATACTTTCGCATTCTTCACATACTTGTTGAACGGATCCTGGGTTATTTTCTGGTTTGGATCACATAGTAATGTGGTACCACACTGAAACAGTCGATTAAACCTGGTTTCGATGAATATTTTAGAGAATAATTCATGTTAGGTCAAGGTTAGGTCTGAGATTTGCTCTCATCAGGCTCATTATTTCGCATATTTCTCATACTTGATGGCTAGATCCTGGGCTGTTCCTGGATTGTATCACGTAGTAATGTGGTACCACGCTGAAACAGTCCATTAAACCTGGTTCCGATCAATATTTTAGAGGATAACGCAAGTTAAGTCTGGGATTGGTCTGGGATTTGACCTCATCAGACTCATACTTTCGCGTTTTTCACATACTTGTTGAACAGATCCTGGGTTTTTTCTGGTTTGGATCCCGTAGTAGTGTGGTACCACACTGAAACAGTCCATTAAACCTGGTTTCGCTCAATATTTTAGAGGATAGCGCATGTTAGGTCTAGGTCAGGCCTGGGATTTTCACTCATCAGACTCATACTTTCGCATTCTTCACATACTTGTTGAACGGATCCTGGGTTTTTTCTGGTTTGGATCACGTAGTATTGTGGGTCCACACTGAAACAATCAATTAAACCTGGTCTTGATAAATATTTTAGAGGATAACGCAAGTTAGGTCTGGCATAGGTCTGTGATTCGCCCTCATCAGGCTCATACTTTCGCGTTTTTCACATAGTTGTTGAACAGATGCTGGGTTTTTTCTGGTTTGTATCACGCAGTAGTGTGGTACCACACTGAAACAGTCCATTAAACCTGGTTTGGATGAATATTTTAGAGGATAGCGCATGTAAGGTCTAGGTTAGCCCTGGGATTTTCACTCATCAGACTCATACTTTCGCATTCCTCTCATACTTGTTGAACTGATCCAGGGTTTTTTCTGGTTTGGATCCCGTAGTAGTGTGGTACCACACTGAAACAGTCCATTAAACCTCGTTTCGCCCAATATTTTAGAGGATAACGCATGTTAGGTCTAGGTTAGGTCTGGGATTTGCTCTCATTAGGCTCATTCTTTCGCATATTTCTCATACTTGATGGCTAGGTCATGGGCTTTTTCTGCATTGCATCACGTAGTTATGTAGTACCACACTGGAACAGTCAATGAAACCTGGTTTCCATCAATATTTTAGAGGACAACGCAAGTTAGGTCTAGGTAAGGCCTGAGATTTTCACTGATCAGACTCATAATTTCGCCTTCTTCACATACTCGTTGAACGGATCCTGGTTTTTTTCTGGTTTGGAACACGTAGTAATGTGGTTCCACACTGAAACATTCAATTAAACCTGGTCTTGATAAATATTTTAGAGAACAACGCATGTTAGGTCAGGGTTAGTTCTAGGATTTGCCCTCATCAGGCTCATACTTTCGCATATTTCTCATACTTCATGGCTAGATCCTGGGCTATTTCTGGATTGGATCACGTAGTAAAGTGGTACCACACTGAAACATTCAATGAAACCTGGTCTGGATAAAAATTTTAGAGATTAACGCATGTTAGGTCAAGGTTAGGTCTAAGATTTGCCCTCATCAGGCTCTCAGTTTCGCGTTTTTCACATACTTGTTGAACAGATCCTGGGTTTTTTCTGGTTTGTATCACGCAGTAGCGTGGTACCACACTGAAACAGTCCATTAAACCTGGTTTGGATGAATATTTTAGAGGATAACGCATGTAAGGTCTAGGTTAGCCCAGGGATTTTCACTCATCAGACTCATACTTTCGCATTCTTCTCATACTTGATGGCTAGATCCTGGGCTTTTTCTGGATTGCATCACGTAGTAATGAAGTATAACAATGAAACAGTCAATTAAACCTGGTTTCCATCAATATCTTAGAGGACAACGCAAGTTAGCTCTGGGATTGGTCTGGGATTTGCCCTCATCAGGCTCATACTTTCGCATTCTTCACATACTTGTTGAACGGATCCTGGGTTTTTTCTGGTTTGGTTCAGGTAGTAATGTGGTACCACACTGAAACATTCAATTAAACCTGGTCTTGATAAATATTTTAGAGGATAACGCAAGTTAGGTCTGGCATAGGTCTGGGATTCGCCCTCATCAGGCTCATACTTTCGCGTTTTTCACATACTTGTTGAACAGATCCTGGGTTTTTTCTGGTCTGTATCACGTAGTAGTGTGGTACCACACTGGAACAGTCCATTAAACCTGGTTTGGATGAATATTTTAGAGGATAACGCATGTAAGGTCTAGGTTAGCCCAGGGATTTTCACTCATCAGACTCATACTTTCGCATTCTTCTCATACTTGATGGCTAGATCCTGGGCTTTTTCTGGATTGCATCACGTAGTAATGAAGTATAACAATGAAACAGTCAATTAAACCTGGTTTCCATCAATATCTTAGAGGACAACGCAAGTTAGCTCTGGGATTGGTCTGGGATTTGCCCTCATCAGGCTCATACTTTCGCATTCTTCACATACTTGTTGAACGGATCCTGGGTTTTTTCTGGTTTGGTTCAGGTAGTAATGTGGTACCACACTGAAACATTCAATTAAACCTGGTCTTGATAAATATTTTAGAGGATAACGCAAGTTAGGTCTGGCATAGGTCTGGGATTCGCCCTCATCAGGGTCATACTTTCGCGTTTTTCACATACTTGTTGAACAGATCCTGGGTTTTTTCTGGTCTGTATCACGTAGTAGTGTGGTACCACACTGAAACAGTCCATTAAACCTGGTTTGGATCAATTGTTTAGAGGATAACGCATGTTAGGTCTAGGTTAGCCCTGGGATTTTCACTCATCAGACTCATACTTTCGCATTCTTCACATACTTGTTGAACGGATCCTGCGTTTTTTCTGGTTTGGATCACGTAGTAATGTGGTGCCACACTGAAACAGTCGATTCAACCTGGTTTTGATCAATATTTTAGAGGATAACGCATAGTTAGGTTTGGGATAGGTCTGGGATTTGACCTCATCAGACTCATACTTTCGCACACTTCACATACTCGTTGAACAGATCCTGGGTTATTTTCTGGTTTGGATCACATAGTAATGTGGTACCACACTGAAACAGTCGATTAAACCTGGTTTCGATCAATTTTTTTTTTGGAGAATAATTCATGTTAGGTCTAGGTTAGGTCTGGGATTTGCTCTCATCAGGCTCGCTCTTTCGCATATTTCTCATACTTGATGGCTAGATCCTGCGCTTTATCTGGATTGCATCACGTAGTAATGAAGTACAACACTGAAACAGTTTTCACTCATCAGGCTCATACTTTCGCGTTTTTCACATACTTGTTGAACAGATCCTGGGTTTTCTCTGGTTTGGATCACGTAGTAGTGTGGTACCACACTGAAACAGTCCATTAAACCTGGTTTGGATCAATATTTTAGAGGATAACGCATGTTAGGTCTAGGCTAGGTCTGGGATTTTCACCCTTCAGACTCATACTTTCGCATTCTTCACATACTTGTTGAACGGATCCTGGGTTTTTTCTGGTTTGGATCACGTAGTAATGTGGTACCACACTGAAACAGTCGATTAAACGTGGTTTTGATCAATATTTTAGAGGATAACGCATAGTTAGGTTTGGGATAGGTCTGGGATTTGACCTCATCAGACTCATACTTTCGCACACTTCACATACTCGTTGAACAGATCCTGGGTTATTTTCTGGTTTGGATCACATAGTAATGTGGTACCACACTGAAACAGTCGATTGAACCTGGTTTCGATGAATATTTTAGAGGACAACGCATCTTAGGTCTGGGTTAGGTCTAAGATTTGCCCTCATCAGGCTCACAGTTTCGCGTTTTTCACATACTTGTTGAACAGATCCTGGGTTTTTTCTGGTTTGAATCACGTAGTAATGTGGTACCACACTAAAACAGTCAATTAAACCTGGTTTCGATCAATATTTTAGAGGATCACGCAAGCTAGGTCTGGGATAGGTCTGGGATTAGCCCTCATCAGACTCATACTTTCGCACGCTTCACATACTCGTTGACAAGATCCTGGGTTTTTTTCTGGCTTGGATCACGTAGTAATGTGGTTCCACACTGAAACAGTCGATTAGACTTGGCTTCGATCACTATTTTAGAGGATAACCCAAGTTAGGTCTGAGATAGGTCTGGGATTTGTCCTCATCAGGCTCATACTTTCGCGTTTTTCACATACTTGTTGAACGGATCCTGGGTTTTTTCTGGTTTTGTTCACGTAGTAATGTGGGTCCACACTGAAACAATCAATTAAACCTGGTCTTGATAAATATTTTAGAGGATAACGCATGTTAGGTCTGGGATAGGTCTGGGATTTGCCCTCATCAGACTCATACTTTCGCACACTTCACATACTCGTTGAACAGATCCTGCGTTATTTTCTGGTTTGGATCACATAGTAATGTGGTACCACACTAAAACAGTCAATTAAACCAGGTTTCGATCAATATTTTGGAGGATAACGCAAGTTAGGTCTGGAATAGGCCTGGGATTTGCTCTCATCAGGCTCATTCTTTCGCATATTTCTCATACTTGATGGCTAGATCCTGAGCTTTTTCTGGATTGCATCACGTAGTAATGTAGTACCACACTGAAACAGTCGATTAGACTTGGCTTCGATCAATATTTTAGAGGATAACCCAAGTTAGGTCTGAGATAGGTCTGGGATTTGCCCTCATCAGGCTCATACTTTCGCGTTTTTCACATACTTGTTGAACGGATCCTGGGCTATTTCTGGATTGGATCACGTAGTAAAGTGGTACCACACTGAAACACTCAATGAAACCTGGTCTGGATAAATATTTTAGAGGATAACGCATCTTAGGTCTGGGTTAGGTCTAAGATTTGCCCTCATCAGGCTCACAGTTTCGCGTTTTTCACATACTTGTTGAACAGATCCTGGGTTTTTTCTGGTTTGGATCACGTAGTAATGTGGTACCACACTAAAACAGTCAATTAAACCAG
Organism: Colletes latitarsis; assembly: GCF_051014445.1. Classification (NCBI taxonomy): domain Eukaryota; kingdom Metazoa; phylum Arthropoda; class Insecta; order Hymenoptera; family Colletidae; genus Colletes; species Colletes latitarsis. The sequence goes on from NC_135142.1 coordinate 2,463,177, forward strand.
GTTTCGATCAATATTTTGGAGGATAACACAAGTTAGGTCTGGAATAGGCCTGGGATTTGCTCTCATCAGGCTCATTCTTTCGCATATTTCTCATACTTGATGGCTAGATCCTGAGCTTTTTCTGGATTGCATCACGTAGTAATGTAGTACCACACTGAAACAATCCATTAAACCTGGTTTGGATCAATATTTTAGAGGATAACGCATGTTAGGTCTAGGTTAGCCCTGGGATTTTCAATCATCAGACTCATACTTTCGCATTCTTCTTATACTTGTTGAACTGATCCTGGGTTTTTTCTGGTTTGGATCACGTAGTAATGTGGTACCACACTGAAACAGTCGAGTAAACCTGGTATCGATCAATATTTTAGAGGATAACGCAAGTTAAGTAAGGGATTGGTCTGGGATTTGACCTCATCAGACTCATACTTTCGCACACTTCACATACTCGTTGCACAGATCCTGGGTTATTTTCTGGTTTGGATCACATAGTAATGTGGCACCACACTGAAACAGTCGATTAAACCACGTTTCGATCAATATTTTTGAGGATAACGCATGTTAGGTCTAGGTTAGGCCTGGGATTTTCACACATCAGACTCATACTTTCGCATTCTTCACATACTTGTTGAACGGATCCTGGGTTTTTTCTGGTCTGGATCACGTAGTAATGTGGGACCACACTGGATCAGTCAATTAAACCTGGTTTCGACCAATATTTTAGAGAATAATTCATGTTAGGTCTAGGTTAGGTCTGGGATTTTCTCTCATCAGGCTCATTCTTTCGCATATTTCTCATACTTGATGGCTAGATCCTGGGCTTTTTCTGGATTGGAGCACGTAGTAATGAAGTACAACACTGAAACTGTCAATTAAGCCTGGTTTCCATCAATATTTTAGAGGACAGCGCATGTTAGGTCTGGGGTAGGCCTGGGATTTGCCCTGATCAGGGTCATACTTTCGCAGTTTTAACATACATGTTGACCTGATCGAGGGTTTTTTCTGCTTTGGATCACGTAGTAAAGTGGTACCACACTGAAACAGGCGATTAAACCTGGTTTCGATCAATTTTTTTTTTGGAGAATAATTCATGTTAGGTCTAGGTTAGGTCTGGGATTTGCTCTCATCAGGCTCATTCTTTCGCATATTTCTCATACTTGATGGCTAGATCCTGGGCTGTTTCTGGATTGTATGACGTAGTAATGTGGGTCCACACTGAAACAATCAATTAAACCTGGTCTTGATAAATATTTTAGAGGATAACGCATGTTAGGTCTGGGATAGGTCTGGGATTTGCCCTCATCAGACTCATACTTTCGCACACTTCACATACTCGTTGAACAGATCCTGGGTTACTCTCTGGTTTGGATCACATAGTAATATGGTACCACACTGAAACAGTCGATTAAACCAGGTTTCGATCAATATTTTTGAGGATAACGCATGTTAGGTCTAGGTTAGGCCTGGGATTCTCACTCATCAGACTCATACTTTCGCATTCTTCACGTACTTGTAGAACGGATCCTGGGTTCTTTCTGGTTTGGATCACATAGTAATGTGGTACCACACTGAAACAGTCGATTAAACCAGGTTTCGATCAATATTTTAGAGGATAACGCATGTAAGGTCTAGGTTAGCCCTGGGATTTCCACTCATCAGACTCATACTTTCGCATTCTTCTCATACTTGTTGAACTGATCCTGGGTTTTTTCTGGTTTGGATCACGTAGTAATGTGGTACCACACTGAAACAGACGATTAAACCTGGTTTCGATCAATATCTTAGAGGATAACGCAAGTTAAGTCTGGGGTTGGTCTGGGATTTGACCTCATCAGACTCATACTTTCGCACACTTCACATACTCGTTGAACAGATCCTGGGTTATTTTCTGGTTTGGATCACATAGTAATGTGGTACCACACTGAAACAGTCGATTAAACCAGGTTTCGATCAATATTTTAGAGGATAACGCATGTTAGGTCTAGGTTAGGCCTGGGATTTTCACTCATCAGACTCATACTTTCGCATTCTTCTCATACTTGTTGAACTGATCCTGGGTTTTTTCTGGTTTGGATCACGTAGTAATGTGGTACCACACTGAAACAGACGATTAAACCTGGTTTCGATCAATATCTTAGAGGATAACGCAAGTTAAGTCTGGGGTTGGTCTGGGATTTGACCTCATCAGACTCATACTTTCGCACACTTCACATACTCGTTGAACAGATCCTGGGTTATTTTCTGGTTTGGATCACATAGTAATGTGGTACCACACTGAAACAGTCGATTAAACCAGGTTTCGATCAATATTTTAGAGGATAACGCATGTTAGGTCTAGGTTAGGCCTGGGATTTTCACTCATCAGACTCATACTTTTTTTTTTTTTTTTTTTTTTTTTTTTTTTATCGTGGGGAAAATCTTCGAAAGACTCCCTCCCACCTCCTTGGGGAGAGGTGGGAGGGGTGTGTGGGATTCCCCGCGCCCGTACAACGACAGGCGCGGGACCTACCCACTAAAAACCCCACGGTGACCCTTCGGCACGCTTTGGGAGGATACCGGGAATCGCTCGAAGCATTCTTCCGGTATCCTCCCCGTGCCCGCGCTTTCGCGCCCATCCCCCGGGAGGACAATCGGTCCCCCCAGTAGACACACTGCCTCATAGCGGCGGGACGGGGCCACTCCATCCCGCCGCTATCCGTCCCGGGGCCGCGTTTAGTGGCGGCTGCGAACCCCAACTCGCAACCGCCCGCGACCCCGTTTCCACCCCTCGGCGGCCGGGCGTTCATGGCCGCACCAGACCGCCGAGGGTGCCTCCCCTTGCGTCGGACCGGTAGGGGGAGGCACTCCTACCCCCAACCGGTCCGACCCGGCGCCGCCTGGCGGGAGGAAGGTCCCCTCAGGACCACCCTCCCAGCCTAGGTCATCCGCCACGCCGAGGCGGCCGCCCGCGACGCCTCGCGACCGGGCGACGACCTCGGGCCACCGCACGAGCGCGCGCTTCAGCACGCCGCTGAAGCTCGCGCTCCCTCCCCGCGGCCTCCTTCTGCAACATTACGTTCTCGCAGAAGGAGGCCACGGCCCTCCACTTCTCCTCGCTGCCGAGCATGGCGCGCACCACGCCCGGCAGCGAGACATCCCGCCCGACGACGCCGACCAGGACACGGCGCTCCCCCTCCCACGCGGGGCATACCTCCAGGGTATGATCCGCCGTGTCCTGCTCAGCGTCGCAGTGGCAGCAACGCGCCGTCGGCTCCTTCCCTATCCGGCACAGGTATCTTCCGAAGCTGCCATGCCCGGAAAATACCTGTGCCAGCCGGTAGGTGAGGCTGCCATGGCCTCTGTCCAGCCACTCCTTCAGGAGTGGCCGAACAGCCCCGACAGTCCGGTGCCCCGCGGTTGGCAGAGCCAGCCTCTCCTGCCACGCGAGCAACACGGACTGCCGGGCCTGGCGCTTCAAATCGCCCCAAGCAGGTTCCTGCCCGCCCGGGACCGCCCCCACCCCCGCGCGACGGTCGACGCGGTGCCGGTACATCACCGCGTGCGACCGCGCGAGCAGGTCCATGGGCGGCATCCCCGCTAGAACCGTCGCCGCCTCATGTGACATGGTCCGATACCCGCGGACGACCCTGAGCGCCATGCGCCTCTGCACCCGACGCAGCATAGTCATGCTGCGCCGGGAGGCAGCCAGGTCGTCCGCCCAGACGGGGGCCCCGTATAGGGCCACCGACTGGACCATTGCCACATAGAGGCGACGAACTCGGCCCGCCGGGCCCCCCAGGTTGGGCAGGATCCGGCCCAGAGCCGCAACTATCCTTTCCAACCGGGGGACCAGGCAGCGGAAATGCTGCTCGAAACGCCAGTGGCTATCGAGGATCAGCCCTAGATACCTGATCTGGGGCTTCACCTCGATGTCAGCCCCACCCACCCGGATCAGAGGGGGTGGCGGATCCTGCCGAGGTGAATGAAACGCAATCACCTCGGTCTTATGGACCGCCACCGTCATCCCCATCCCCCTGATCCGGTCGACGACGCGTTGCGACCCCTCCTCCGCGCGACGCATGGCCATCCCCCAGTGCGCCCCGACGGCCAGCACCAGTGTGTCATCCGCATAACACACCGTGCTGACGCCGTCGGGGAGGCCGGCCCGCAACACCGAGTCGTACGCGATGTTCCACAGGAGTGGCCCGAGGACCGACCCCTGCGGAACACCGCAGTACACCTCCCTCCGCATATCACCATCCCGGCCCGGATACTCGATCCACCTGCCGCGGAGATAATCCCCGACGACCGCCCTGAGACAAGGGGGGACTCGATGATATTCGAGTCCCCTCCTTATCTCTTCCCAGGGGAGGGTGTTAAAGGCATTGGCAATATCCAAGGATATTGCCAATGCCACCCCTCCCCGGGAGACGGCCGCCTCCGAGAGGGCCCTCACACGACCTATCGCGTCGATAGTCGATCGGCCCCCCCGGAAACCGAACTGGCAGTCGGCCAGACCGGGATCACCCCGCGACAGGTGCTCGACGAGGCGGGCAGCAATCACACGCTCGAAGAGCTTGCCCACCTCGTCGAGGAGACAAATGGGCCGGTATGCGGAGGGAGACTCCGCGGGCCGACCCTCCTTCCGGAGGAGGACCATCCTCGCCACCTTCCAACTGGGGGGGAATCGCCCGTCCCTCAGGCAGCGGTCGAACAACCGCCTGAGGTCGGCCCCAAGGACGCCCTGGGTCAAGACCCAAACCCGGCCGGGCACACCATCCGGACCCGGGGCCGTGTTACGAACCCCGAGCCGTCTGATGGCCGCTGCCAGCTCCTCCTGCGTGACCCCCAGCTCGACCGTCCACTCCACTGGGACAGCCGCCGCCGCCGGAGGACGCGGTCCCCTCTCCCCAATTGGGAAGAGTGTATTGACCACGTCCTCCAGCAGCCGGGGGTCAAGACCCTCGGTGACGGGGGGCGCCCACGGGCGGAGCTTATTCAGCACCACCTTATATGGGCGCCCCCATGGATCGTCATCAAGGGTCTGGAGGAGCTCCTTCCATGCCTGGGTCTTGGCCCGTTTGATGGCGACCTGCAGAGCAACCCGCGCCACGCGGTATGCTCCATACAGGTCATCAGCTGCCCTCGCTCGCGCCACGCCGTCGCCTGTACGTTGACGACGGCCCGCGCGGGTGTACTGGCGTCGGGCGCGGACAGTCGCGACTCGCAACTCCGCGATCGCGTCCGACCACCAGTACACCGCCCGGCGAGGAGAAGCCCGCCCGACCCGAGGCATCCCCACGTCGCAAATGCCCGTGACCAATGCTCCGAGCCGGGCGACCTCCTCCTCTATGCTCGGCAACTCGGCCGCTCCCTGCGGCCAAGTTGCAGCGAGGGCAGCTGCCATCAGGGCGTCCTTGTCCAGGCGCCGAAGCGCCCAGCGGCGTGGTGGGGTGCCACGCAGGCGGCCGTGTCGCGATGCACTCGCGGCGGCAGAGACCTCCATCCGGATGTACCGGTGATCGGAGAGTGTCTCTGCCCCCGCGACCACGTGCCAACCCGACACCATGCGCACGGCGTTGGGGGTCGCGAATCCAACATCCACGATGGACCCCCCATATCGCCGCACGCATGTGTGCTCCGACCCCCGGTTCAATACCCGGAGGTCGAGCCCCGCCGCCCAATCGCCCAGGATCCCGCCGCGAACGGAGGTCCTGGGGGATCCCCAAGCCACCGACTTGGCATTAAAATCCCCCAGGACCAGCACCGGCCGGGCCACGTAGCGCTGCACGCATGCCGCGACCTCGGCCAAGTACAGCTCGAACGCAGCGTGACCGCTACGGGGCGAAATGTAGCACCCCACCACAGCGACTCCCCCCCAGTCCACGGCGACGAATCCCCGACCGCGCTCCAACAAGGAGAACGGTGGGGACCCGTCGCCCCCTCCCCATACCGTCGCCACCAAGCCGTCCGCGTCGCCCACCCAATGAGGGTGATCAGGGACGCGGTACGGCTCGGCGGCGACCGCCAGGCCAACCCCCCACTCCGCGAGGACTTGGGACATCAAGTCCTGTGCCGCGCGGCAGTGGTTGAGGTTGGCCTGGAGGAGGAGGCGGGGCGGCATTAATTAATGGCCGCGCCAGCCTCCTCCCGGCCGTCCGTCCCCGTAGCACCGTCCACCTCCATGGAGGACGATGCCACCGCACTCGGCACCGGAGCCGGTGCAGCCCGCCTCTTCCTCTCCTTCCGGGAGGGGGGGGAGCACTTCTTGCTCCCCACCCTGTGATCGGCTGGCCTCCCCATGTCCGCACACAGCGGGCAGTGGGGGGCCGCCGAGCACTGGCTCGCACGGTGCTCTTTGGCACCGCAGCGGTAACACTGACCGCTGCGGTCCACCGGCGAGGTGCACCACTGCCTCACGTGCCCCAATTCGAGGCAGCGGTGACACTGGAGCGGGCGCGGCGCGAGGATTTCCACTCGCGCCGAAACCCACCCCACCAACACCCTCCCGGATTCCGCCACCTTACGGGCGGCGGAGAGGGGGCACCGGGCCCACACCGACCCGAGGCCGGAGGGCGACCTGCGGATCTCTCCGATCCGCAGGTCCTCCACAGGACAGTCCCCCGCCCTCGCAAGGGCACGGGACACGTCCTGTGCGCTGACCGAGTCGTCCAGCCCACAAATGCGCATCTCCGTGCGCTTCGTGGGCCGGGCGACCCGGACACCTCGCTCGCCCAGCTGCTCCCGGAGCCTCTGGGCGAGACGATCCGCCTTCGCGCCGCCTTCTGCACCGGGGATCTCCAGCAAGAGACCCCCGGTCACGGCCCTCTTCGCCCTCACGGAGGCGATGCCCAGCTCTTCCAGGGAGATATTCTCCCTGGCGAGCCGCATCGCCTCCGCGAGGGTCAGGTCGCCCCCCTGCGCAACAGTCAGCGTCACCGCTGCCGTTTTTGGGGGACGACCTGGTCGTGCCTTCCCGACCTTCGCGGCATCAGACTCATACTTTCGCATTCTTCACATACTTGTTGAACGGATCCTGGGTTTTTTCTGGTTTGGATCACGTAGTAATGTGGGACCACACTGGAACAGTCAATGAAACCTGGTTTCCATCAATATTTTAGAGGACAACGCAAGTTAGGTCTGGGATAGGTCTGGGATTTGCCCTCATCAGGCTCATACTTTCGCGTTTTTCACATACTTGTTGAACAGATCCTGGGTTTTTTCTGGTTTGGATCCCGTAGTAGTGTGGTACCACAATAAAACAGTCAATTAAACCTGGTTTCGATCAATATTTTAGAGGATATCGCAAGTTAGGTCTGGGATAGGTCTGGGACTTTCACTCATCAGACTCATACTTTCGCATTCTTCACATACTTGTTGAACGGATCCTGTGTTTTTTCTGGATTGGATCACGTAGTAATGTGGTACCACACTGAAACAGTCCATTAAACCTAGTTTCGATCAATATCTTAGAGGATAACGCAAGTTGAGTCTGGGATTGGTCTGGGATTTGACCTCATCAGACTCATACTTTCGCATTCTTCTCATACATGTTGAACTGATCTTGGGGTTTTTCTGGTTTGGATCACGTAGTAATGTGGTACCACACTGAAACAGTCGATTAAACCTGGTTTCGATCAATATCTTAGAGGATAACGCAAGTTAAGTCTGGGATTGGTCTGGGATTTGACCTCATCAGACTCATACTTTCGCACACTTCACATACTCGTTGAACAGATCCTGGGTTATTTTCTGGTTTGGATCACATAGTAATGTGGTACCACACTGAAACAGGCGATTAAACCTGGTTTCGATCAATTTTTTTTTTGGAGAATAATTCATGTTAGGTCTAGGTTAGGTCTGGGATTTGCTCTCATCAGGCTCATTCTTTCGCATATTTCTCATACTTGATGGCTAGATCCTGGGCTGTTTCTGGATTGTATGACGTAGTAATGTGGGTCCACACTGAAACAATCAATTAAACCTGGTCTTGATAAATATTTTAGAGGATAACGCATGTTAGGTCTGGGATAGGTCTGGGATTTGCCCTCATCAGACTCATACTTTCGCACACTTCACATACTCGTTGAACAGATCCTGGGTTACTCTCTGGTTTGGATCACATAGTAATATGGTACCACACTGAAACAGTCGATTAAACCAGGTTTCGATCAATATTTTTGAGGATAACGCATGTTAGGTCTAGGTTAGGCCTGGGATTCTCACTCATCAGACTCATACTTTCGCATTCTTCACGTACTTGTAGAACGGATCCTGGGTTTTTTCTGGTTTGGATCACATAGTAATGTGGTACCACACTGAAACAGTCGATTAAACCAGGTTTCGATCAATATTTTAGAGGATAACGCATGTAAGGTCTAGGTTAGCCCTGGGATTTCCACTCATCAGACTCATACTTTCGCATTCTTCTCATACTTGTTGAACTGATCCTGGGTTTTTTCTGGTTTGGATCACGTAGTAATGTGGTACCACACTGAAACAGACGATTAAACCTGGTTTCGATCAATATCTTAGAGGATAACGCAAGTTAAGTCTGGGGTTGGTCTGGGATTTGACCTCATCAGACTCATACTTTCGCACACTTCACATACTCGTTGAACAGATCCTGGGTTATTTTCTGGTTTGGATCACATAGTAATGTGGTACCACACTGAAACAGTCGATTAAACCAGGTTTCGATCAATATTTTAGAGGATAACGCATGTTAGGTCTAGGTTAGGCCTGGGATTTTCACTCATCAGACTCATACTTTCGCATTCTTCACATACTTGTTGAACGGATCCTGGGTTTTTTCTGGTTTGGATCACGTAGTAATGTGGGACCACACTGGAACAGTCAATGAAACCTGGTTTCCATCAATATTTTAGAGGACAACGCAAGTTAGGTCTGGGATAGGTCTGGGATTTGCCCTCATCAGGCTCATACTTTCGCGTTTTTCACATACTTGTTGAACAGATCCTGGGTTTTTTCTGGTTTGGATCCCGTAGTAGTGTGGTACCACAATAAAACAGTCAATTAAACCTGGTTTCGATCAATATTTTAGAGGATATCGCAAGTTAGGTCTGGGATAGGTCTGGGACTTTCACTCATCAGACTCATACTTTCGCATTCTTCACATACTTGTTGAACGGATCCTGTGTTTTTTCTGGATTGGATCACGTAGTAATGTGGTACCACACTGAAACACTCAACGAAACCTGGTCTGGATAAATATTTTAGATGATAACGCCAGTTAGGTCTGGGATAGGTCTGGGATTAGCCCTCATCAGACTCATACTTTCGCGTTTTTCACATACTTGTTGAACGGATCCTGGGTTTTTTCTGGTTTTGTTCACGTAGTAATGTGGGTCCACACTGAAACAATCAATTAAACCTGGTCTTGATAAATATTTTAGAGGATAACGCATGCTAGGTCTGGGATAGGTCTGGGATTTGCCCTCATCAGACTCATACTTTCGCACACTTCACATACTTGTTGAACAGATCCTGCGTTATTTTCTGGTTTGGATCACATAGTAATGTGGTACCACACTGAAACATTCAATTAAACCTGGTCTTGATAAATATTTTAGAGGATAACGCATGTTAGGTCTGGGTTACGTCTAGGATTTGCCCTCATCAGGCTCATACTTTCGCATATTTCTCATACTTGATGGCTATATCCTGGGCTATTTCTGCATTGGATCACGTAGTAAAGTGGTACCACACTGAAACACTCAATGAAACCTGGTCTGGATAAATATTTTAGAGGATAACGCATCTTAGGTCTGGGTTAGGTCTAAGATTTGCCCTCATCAGGCTCACAGTTTCGCGTTTTTCACATACTTGTTGAACAGATCCTGGGTTTTTTCTGGTTTGGATCACGTAGTAATGTGGTACCACACTAAAACAGTCAATGAAACCTGGTTTCCATCAATATTTTAGAGGACAACGCAAGTTAGGTCTGGGATAGGTCTGGGATTTGCCCTCATCAGGCTCATACTTTCGCGTTTTTCACATACTTGTTGAACAGATCCTGGGTTTTTTCTGGTTTGGATCCCGTAGTAGTGTGGTACCACAATAAAACAGTCAATTAAACCTGGTTTCGATCAATATTTTAGAGGATATCGCAAGTTAGGTCTGGGATAGGTCTGGGACTTTCACTCATCAGACTCATACTTTCGCATTCTTCACATACTTGTTGAACGGATCCTGGGTTTTTTCTGGTTTGGATCACGTAGTAATCTGGGTCCACACTGAAACAATCAATTAAACCTGGTCTTGATAAATATTTTAGAGGATAACGCATGTTAGGTCTGGGATAGGTCTGGGATTTGCCCTCATCAGACTCATACTTTCGCACACTTCACATACTCGTTGAACAGATCCTGGGTTATTTTCTGGTTTGGATCACATAGTAATGTGGTCCACACTGAAACAGTCGATTAAACCAGGTTTCGATCAATATTTTTGAGGACAACGCATGTTAGGTCTAGGTTAGGCCTGGGATTTTCACTCATCAGACTCATACTTTCGCATTCTTCACATACTTGTTGAACTGAAACTGGGTTTTTTTCTGGTTTGGATCACGTAGTAATGTGGTTCCACACTGAAACAGTCGGTTAAACCTGGTTTCGATCAATATTTTAGTGGATAACGCAAGTTAGGTCTGGGATAGGTCTGGGATTTGCCCTCATCAGACTCATACCTACGCACACTTCACATACTCGGTGAACAGATCCTGGGTTATTTTCTGGTTTGGATCACATAGTAATGTGGTACCAAACTGAAACAGTCGATTAAACCAGGTTTCGATCAATATTTTTGAGGATAACGCATGTTAGGTCTAGGTTAGGCCTGGGATTTTCACTCATCAGACTCATACTTTCGCATTCCTCACATACTTGTTGAACGGATCCTGTGATTTGTCTGGCTTGTATCACGTAGTAATGTGGTACCACACTGAAACAGTCCATTAAACCTGGTTTGGATCAATATTTTAGAGGATAACGCATGTTAGGTCTGGGTTAGCCCTGGGATTTTCAATCATCAGACTCATACTTTCGCATTCTTCTTATACTTGTTGAACTGATCCTGGGTTTTTTCTGGTTTGGATCACGTAGTAATGTGGTACCACACTGAAACAGTCGATTAAACCTGGTATCGATCAATATTTTAGAGGATAACGCAAGTTAAGTAAGGGATTGGTCTGGGATTTGACCTCATCAGACTCATACTTTCGCACACTTCACATACTCGTTGCACAGATCCTGGGTTATTTTCTGGTTTGGATCACATAGTAATGTGGCACCACACTGAAACAGTCGATTAAACCACGTTTCGATCAATATTTTTGAGGATAACGCATGTTAGGTCTAGGTTAGGCCTGGGATTTTCACACATCAGACTCATACTTTCGCATTCTTCACATACTTGTTGAACGGATCCTGGGTTTTTTCTGGTCTGGATCACGTAGTAATGTGGGACCACACTGGATCAGTCAATTAAACCTGGTTTCGACCAATATTTTAGAGAATAATTCATGTTAGGTCTAGGTTACGTCTGGGATTTTCTCTCATCAGGCTCATTCTTTCGCATATTTCTCATACTTGATGGCTAGATCCTGGGCTTTTTCTGGATTGGAGCACGTAGTAATGAAGTACAACACTGAAACTGTCAATTAAGCCTGGTTTCCATCAATATTTTAGAGGACAGCGCATGTTAGGTCTAGGTTAGGCCTGGGATTTGCCCTGATCAGGGTCATACTTTCGCAGTTTTAACATACATGTTGACCTGATCGAGGGTTTTCTCTGCTTTGGATCACGTAGTAAAGTGGTACCACACTGAAACAGTCCATTAAACCTAGTTTGGATCAATTGTTTAGAGGATAACGCATGTTAGGTCTAGGTTAGCCCTGGGATTTTCACTCATCAGACTCATACTTTCGCATTCTTCTCATACACGTTGAACTGATCTTGGGGTTTTTCTGGTTTGGATCACGTAGTAATGTGGTACCACACTGAAACAGTCGATTAAACCTGGTTTCGATCAATATCTTAGAGGATAACGCAAGTTAAGTCTGGGATTGGTCTGGGATTTGACCTCATCAGACTCATACTTTCGCACACTTCACATACTCGTTGAACAGATCCTGGGTTATTTTCTGGTTTGGATCACATAGTAATGTGGTACCACACTGAAACAGTCGATTAAACCTGGTTTCGATCAATTTTTTTTTTGGAGAATAATTCATGTTAGGTCTAGGTTAGGTCTGGGATTTGCTCTCATCAGGCTCATTCTTTCGCATATTTCTAAAACTTGATGGCTAGATCCTGGGCTTTTTCTGGATTGCGTCACGTAGTAGTGAAGTACAACACTGAAACAGTCAATTAAACCTGGTTTCCATCAATATCTTAGAGGACAACGAAAGTTAGGTCTGGGATAGGTCTGGGATTTGACCTCATCAGACTCATACTTTCGCACACTTCACATACTCGTTGAACAGATCCTGGGTTATTTTCTGGTTTGGATCACATAGTAATGTGGTACCACACTGAAACAGTCGATTAAACCTGGTTTCGATCAATATTTTAGAGAATAATTCATGTTAGGTCTAGGTTAGGTCTGGGATTTGCTCTCATCAGGCTCATTCTTTCGCATATTTCTCATACTTGATGGCTAGATCCTGGGCTGTTTCTGGATTGTATGACGTAGTAATGTGGGTCCACACTGAAACAATCAATTAAACCTGGTCTTGATAAATATTTTAGAGGATAACGCATGTTAGGTCTGGGATAGGTCTGGGATTTGCCCTCATCAGACTCATACTTTCGCACACTTCACATACTCGTTGAACAGATCCTGGGTTACTTTCTGGTTTGGATCACATAGTAATGTGGTACCACACTGAAACAGTCGATTAAACCAGGTTTCGATCAATATTTTTGAGGATAACGCATGTTAGGTCTAGGTTAGGCCTGGGATTCTCACTCATCAGACTCATACTTTCGCATTCTTCACGTACTTGTAGAACGGATCCTGGGTTTTTTCTGGATTGGATCACATAGTAATGTGGTACCACACTGAAACAGTCCATTAAACCTGGTTTGGATGAATATTTTAGAGGATAACGCATGTAAGGTCTAGGTTAGCCCTGGGATTTCCACTCATCAGACTCATACTTTCGCATTCTTCTCATACTTGTTGAACTGGTCCTGGGTTTTTTCTGGTTTGGATCACGTAGTAATGTGGTTCCACACTGAAACAGACGATTAAACCTGGTTTCGATCAATATCTTAGAGGATAACGCAAGTTAAGTCTGGGATTGGTCTGGGATTTGACCTCATCAGACTCATACTTTCGCACACTTCACATACTCGTTGAACAGATCCTGGGTTATTTTCTGGTTTGGACCACATAGTAATGTGGTACCACACTGAAACAGTCGATTAAACCAGGTTTCGATCAATATTTTAGAGGATATCGCAAGTTAGGTCTAGGTTAGGCCTGGGATTTTCACTCATCAGACTCATACTTTCGCATTCTTCACATACTTGTTGAACGGATCCTGGGTTTTTTCTGGTTTGGATCACGTAGTAATGTGGGACCACACTGAAACAGTCAATTAAACCTGGTTTCCATCAATATTTTAGACGACAACGCAAGTTAGGTCTGGGATAGGACTGGGATTTGCCCTCATCAGGCTCATATTTTCGCGTTTTTCACATGCTTGTTGAACAGATCCTGGGTTTTTTCTGGTTTGGATCCCGTAGTAGTGTGGTACCACAATAAAACAGTCAATTAAACCTGGTTTCGATCAATATTTTAGAGGATATCGCAAGTTAGGTCTGGGATAGGTCTGGGATTTTCACTCATCAGACTCATACTTTCGCATTCTTCACATACTTGTTGAACGGATCCTGTGTTTTTTCTGGATTGGATCACGTAGTAATGTGGTACCACACTGAAACATTCAATGAAACCTGGTCTGGATAAATATTTTAGAGGATAACGCAAGTTAGGTCTGGGATAGGTCTGGGACTAGCCCTCATCAGACTCATACTTTCGCTTTCTTCACATACTCGTTGAACAGATCCTGTGTTTATTTCTGGTTTGGATCACATAGTAATGTGGTACCACATTGGAACAGTCGATTAAACCAGGTTTCGATCAATATTTTTGAGGATAACGCATGTTAGGTCTAGGTCAGGTCTGGGATTTTCACTCATCAGACTCATACTTTCGCATTCTTCACATACTTGTGGAACGGATCCTGGGTTTTTTCTGGATTGGATCACGTAGTAATGTGGTACCACACTGAAACATTCAATGAAACCTGGTCTGGATAAATATTTTAGAGGATAACGCAAGTTAGGTCTGGGGTAGGTCTGGGATTAGCCCTCATCAGACTCATACTTTCGCACACTTCACATACTCGTTGAACAGATCCTGGGTTTTTTTCTGGTTTGGATCACGTAGTAATGTGGTAACACACTGAAACAGTCGATTAAACCTGGTTTCGATCAATATTATTGAGGATAACGCATGTTAGGTCTAGGACAGGTCTAGGATTTGCCCTCATCAGGCTCATACTTTCTCATATTTCTCATACTTCATGGCTGGATCCTGGGCTATTTCTGGATTGGATCACGTAGTAATGTGGTACCACACTGAAACAGTCAATTAAACCTGGTCTTGATAAATATTTTAGAGAATAACGCATGTTAGGTCTGGGTTAGGTCTAGGATTTGCCCTCATCAGGCTCATACTTTCGCATATTTCTCATACTTCATGGCTAGATCCTGGGCTATTTCTGGATTGGATCACGTAGTAAAGTGGTACCACACTGAAACATTCAATGAAACCTGGTCTGGATATAAATTTTAAAGGATAACGCATGTTAGGTCAAGGTTAGGTCTAAGATTTGCCCTCATCAGGCTCACAGTTTCGCGTTTTTCACATACTTGTCGAACAGATCCTGGGTTTTTTGTGGTTTGGATCACGTAGTAATGTAGTACCACACTGAAACATTCAATTAAACCTGGTCTTGATAAATATTTTAGAGGATAACGCATGTTAGGTCTGGGATAGGTCTGGGATTAGCCCTCATCAGACTCATACTTTCGCACACTTCACATACTCGTTGACGTGATCCTGGGTTTTTTTCTAGTTTGGATCACGCAGTAATGTGGTACCACACTGAAACAGTCGATTAAACCTGGTTTCGATCAATATTTTTGAGGATAACGCATGGTAGGTCTGGGATAGGTCTGGGATTAGACCTCATCAGACTCATACTTTCGCTTTCTTCATACTTGTTGAACGGATCCTGGGTTTTTTCTGGTTTGGTTCACGTAGTAATGTGGTACCACACTGAAACAGTCAATTAAACCTGGTTTCGATCAATATTTTAGAGAATAACGCATGTTAGGTCTGGGTTAGGTCTAGGATTTGCCCCCATCAGGCTCATACTTTCGCATATTTCTCATACTTCATGGCTAGATCCTGGGCTGTTTCTGCATTGTATCTCGTAGTAATGCGGTACCACGCTGAAACAGTCAATTAAACCTGGATTCGATCAATATTTTAGAGGATAACGCAAGTTAGGTCTGGGATAGGTGTAGGATTTGCCTTCATGAGGCTCTTACTATCGCATATTTCTCATACTTCATGGCTAGATCCTGGGCTATTTCTGGATTGGATCACGTAGTAAAGTGGTACCACACTGAAACATTCAATGAAACCTATTCTGGATAAATATTTTAGAGGATAACGCATCTTAGGTCTGGGTTAGGTCTAAGATTTGCCCTCATCAGGCTCACAGTTTCGCGTTTTTCACATACTTGTTAAACAGATCCTGGGTTTTTTCTGGTTTGGATCACGTAGTAATGTGGTACCACACTAAAACAGTCAATTAAACCTGGTCTTGATAAATATTTTAGAGGATAACGCATGTTAGGTCCGGGATAGGTCTGGGATTTGCCCTCATCAGACTCATACTTTCGCGTTTTTCACATACTTGTTGAACGGATCCTGGGTTTTTTCTGGTTTGGTTCACGCAGTAATGTGGGTCCACACTGAAACAATCAATTAAACCTGGTCTTGATAAATATTTTAGAGGATAACGCATGTTAGGTCCGGGATAGGTCTGGGATTTGCCCTCATCAGACTCATACTTTTGCACACTTCACATACTCGTTGAACAGATCCTGGGCTATTTTCTGGTTTGGATCACATAGTAATGTGGTACCACACTGAAACAGTCGATTAAACCAGGTTTCGATCAATATTTTTGAGAATAACGCATGTTAGGTCTAGGTTAGGCCTGGGATTTTCACTCATCAGACTCATACTTTCGCATTCTTCACATACTTGTTGAACTGAAACTGGGTTTTTTCTGGTTTGGATCACGTAGTAATGTGGTTCCACACTGAAACAGTCGGTTATACCTGGTTTCGATCAATATTTTAGTGGATAACGCAAGTTAGGTCTGGGATAGGTCTGGGATTTGCCCTCATCAGACTCATACCTACGCACACTTCACATACTCGTTGAACAGATCCTGGGTTTTTTCTGGAGTGGATCACGTAGTAATGAAGTACAACACTGAAACAGTCAATTAAACCTGGTTTCCATCAATATTTTAGAGGACAGCGCATGTTAGGTCTAGGTTAGGCCTGGGATTTGCCCTGATCAGGGTCATACTTTCGCAGTTTTAACATACATGTTGACCTGATCGAGGGTTTTTTCTGCTTTGGATCACGTAGTAAAGTGGTACCACACTGAAACAGTCCATTAAACCTGGTTTGGATCAATTGTTTAGAGGATAACGCATGTTAGGTCTAGGTTAGCCCTGGGATTTTCACTCATCAGACTCGTACTTTCGCATTCTTCTCATACTTGTTGAACAGATCCTGGGTTTTTTTCTGGTTTGCATCACGTAGTAGTGTGGTACCACACTGAAACAGTCCATTAAACCTGGTTTGGATCAATTGTTTAGAGGATAACGCATGTTAGGTCTAGGTTAGCCCTGGGATTTTCACTCATCAGACTCATACTTTCGCATTCTTCTCATACTTGTTGAACTGATCCTGGGGTTTTTCTGGTTTGGATCACGTAGTAATGTGGTACCACACTGAAACAGTCGATTAAACCTGGTTTCGATCAATATCTTGGAGGATAACGCAAGTTAAGTCTGGGTTTGGTCTGGGATTTGACCTCATCAGACACATACTTTCGCACACTTCACATACTCGTTGAACAGATCCTGGGTTATTTTCTGGTTTGGATCACATAGTAATGTGGTACCACACTGAAACAGTCAATTAAACCAGGTTTCGATGAATATTTTTGAGGATAACGCATGTTAGGTCTAGGTTAGGCCTGGGATTTTCACTCATCAGACTCATACTTTCGCATTCTTCACATACTTGTTGAACTGATCCTGGGTTTTTTCTGGTTTGGATCACGTAGTAATGTGGTACCACACTGAAACAGTCGATTAAACCTGGTTTCGATCAATATTGTAGAGGGTAACGCAAGTTAAGTCTGGGATTGGTCTTGGATTTGACCTCATCAGATTCATACTTTCGTACACTTCACATACTCGTTGAACAGATCCTGGGTTACTTTCTGGTTTGGATCACATAGTAATGTGGTACCACACTGAAACTGTCGATTAAACCTGGTTTCGATTAATATTTTAGAGGATAACGCATGTTAGGTCTGGGATAGGTCTAGGATTTGCCCCCATCAGGCTTATACTTTCGCATATTTCTCATACTTCATGGCTGGATCCTGGGCTATTTCTGGATTGGGTCACGTAGTAATGTGGTACCACACTGAAACAGTCAATTAAGCATGGTTTTGATCAATATTTTAGAGAATAATTCATGTTAGGTCCAGGTTAGGTCTGGGATTTGCTCTCGTCGGGCTCATTCTTTCGCATATTTCACATACTTGATGGCTAGATCCTGGGCTTTTTCTGGATTGCATCACGTAGTAATGAAGTGCAACACTGAAACAGTCAATTAAGCCTGGTTTCGATTAATATTTTAGAGGATAACGCATGTTAGGTCTGGGATAGGTCTGGGATTCGCCCTCATCAGGCTCATACTTTCGCATATTTCTCATACTTGTTGAACGGATCCTGGGTTTTGTCTGGTTTGGATCACGTAGTAATGTGATACCACACTGAAACATTCAATTAAACCTGGTCTTGATAAATATTTTAGAGGATAACGCATGTTAGGTCTGGGTTAGGTCTAGGATTTGCCCCCATCAGGCTTATACTTTCGCATATTTCTCATACTTCATGGCTGGATCCTGGGCTATTTCTGGATTGGGTCACGTAGTAATGTGGTACCACACTGAAACAGTCAATTAAGCCTGGTTTTGATCAATATTTTAGAGAATAATTCATGTTAGGTCCAGGTTAGGTCTGGGATTTGCTCTCGTCGGGCTCATTCTTTCGCATATTTCTCATACTTGATGGCTAGATCCTGGGCTTTTTCTGGATTGCATCACGTAGTAATGAAGTGCAACACTGAAACAGTCAATTAAGCCTGGTTTCCATCAATATTTTAGAGGACAACGCATGTTAGGTCTAGGTTAGCCCAGGGATTTACACTCATCAGACTCATACTTTCGCATTCTTCACATACTTGTTGAACGGATCCTGGGTTTTTTCTGGTTTGGATCACGTAGTAATGTGGGACCACACTGAAACAATCAATTAAACCTGGTCATGATAAATATTTTAGAGGATAACGCATGTTAGGTCTGGGTTTGGTCTAGGATTTGCCCTCGTCAGGCTCATACTTTCGCATATTTCTCATACTTCATGGCTGGATCCTGGTCTATTTCTGGATTGGATCACGTAGTAATGTGGTGCCACACTGAAACAGTCGATTAAACCAGGTTTCTATCAATATTTATGAGGATAACGCAAGTTAGGTCTGGGATAGGTCTGGGATTTGCCCTCATCAGGCTCATACTTTCGCGGTTTTCACATACTTGTTGAACAGATCCTGGGTTTTTTCCTGTTTGGGTCACGTAGTAGTGTGGTACCACACTGAAACAGTCGATTAAACCTGGTTTCGATCAATATTTTTGAGGATATCGCATGTTAGGTCTAGGTTAGGTCTGAGATTTTCACTCATCAGGCTCATACTTTCGCATTTTTCTCATACTTCATGGCTAGATCCTGGGCTATTTCTGGATTGTATCACGTAGTAATGTGGTACCACACTGAAACAGTCCATTAAACCTGGTTTCGCTCAATAGTTTAGAGGATAACGCATGTTAGGTCTAGGTCAGGCCTGGGATTTTCACTCATCAGGCTCATTCTTTCGTATATTTCTCATACATGTTGAACAGATCCTGGGAATTTTCTGGTTTGGATCACGTAGTAATGTGGGACCACACTGAAACAATCAATTAAACCTGGTTTCCATCAATATTTTAGAGGACAACGCAAGTTAGGTCTGGGATAAGTCTGGGATTTGCCCTCATCAGGCTCATACTTTCGCATTCTTCTCATACTTGTTGAACAGATCCTGGGTTTTTTTCTGGTTTGCATCACGTAGTAGTGTGGTACCACACTGAAACAGTCCATTAAACCTGGTTTGGATCAATTGTTTAGAGGATAACGCATGTTAGGTCTAGGTTAGCCCTGGGATTTTCACTCATCAGACTCATACTTTCGCATTCTTCTCATACTTGTTGAACTGATCCTGGGTTTTTTCTGGTTTGGATCACGTAGTAATGTGGTACCACACTGAAACAGTCGATTAAACCTGGTTTCGATCAATATTTTAGAGGATAACGCAAGTTAGGTCTGGGATAGGTCTGGGATTAGCCCTCATCAGACTCATACTTTCGCTTTCTTCACATACTCGTTGAACAGATCCTGTGTTATTTTCTGGTTTGGATCACATAGTAATGTGGTACCACACTGAAACAGTCGATTAAACCAGGTTTGGATCAATATTTTTGAGGATAACGCATGTTAGGTCTAGGCTAGGTCTGGGATTTTCACTCATCAGGCTCATACTTTCTCATATTTCTCATACTTCATGGCTGGATCCTGGGCTATTTCTGGATTGGATCACGTAGTAATGTGGAACCACACTGAAACAGTCAATTAAACCTGGTTTCGATTAATATTTTAGAGAATAATTCATGTTTGGTCTGGGATAGGTCTGGGATTCGCCCCCATCAGGCTCATACTTTCGCATATTTCTCATACTTGATGGCTAGATCCTGGGCTTTTTCTGGATTGCATCATGTAGTCATGAAGTACAACACTGAAACAGTCAATTAAACCTGGTTTCCATCAATATCTTAGAGGACAACGCAAGTTAGGTCTAGGTTAGGTCTGGGATTTGCCCTCATCAGGCTCATACTTTCGCGTTTTTCACATACTTGTTGAACAGATCCTGGGTTTTTTCTGGTTTGGATCACGTAGTAGTGTGGTACCACACTGAAACTGTCGATTAAACCTGGTTTCGATTAATATTTTAGAGGATAACGCATGTTAGGTCTGGGATAGGTCTAGGATTTGCCCCCATCAGGCTTATACTTTCGCATATTTCTCATACTTCATGGCTGGATCCTTGGCTATTTCTGGATTGGGTCACGTAGTAATGTGGTACCACACTGAAACAGTCAATTAAGCATGGTTTTGATCAATATTTTAGAGAATAATTCATGTTAGGTCCAGGTTAGGTCTGGGATTTGCTCTCGTCGGGCTCATTCTTTCGCATATTTCACATACTTGATGGCTAGATCCTGGGCTTTTTCTGGATTGCATCACGTAGTAATGAAGTGCAACACTGAAACAGTCAATTAAGCCTGGTTTCGATTAATATTTTAGAGGATAACGCATGTTAGGTCTGGGATAGGTCTGGGATTCGCCCTCATCAGGCTCATACTTTCGCATATTTCTCATACTTGTTGAACGGATCCTGGGTTTTGTCTGGTTTGGATCACGTAGTAATGTGGTACCACACTGAAACATTCAATTAAACCTGGTCTTGATAAATATTTTAAAGGATAACGCATGTTAGGTCTGGGTTAGGTCTAGGATTTGCCCCCATCAGGCTTATACTTTCGCATATTTCTCATACTTCATGGCTGGATCCTGGGCTATTTCTGGATTGGGTCACGTAGTAATGTGGTACCACACTGAAACAGTCAATTAAGCCTGGTTTTGATCAATATCTTAGAGAATAATTCATGTTAGGTCCAGGTTAGGTCTGGGATTTGCTCTCGTCGGGCTCATTCTTTCGCATATTTCTCATACTTGATGGCTAGATCCTGGGCTTTTTCTGGATTGCATCACGTAGTAATGAAGTGCAACACTGAAACAGTCAATTAAGCCTGGTTTCCATCAATATTTTAGAGGACAACGCATGTTAGGTCTAGGTTAGCCCAGGGATTTTCACTCATCAGACTCATACTTTCGCATTCTTCACATACTTGTTGAACGGATCCTGGGTTTTTTCTGGTTTGGATCACGTAGTAATGTGGGACCACACTGAAACAATCAATTAAACCTGGTCATGATAAATATTTTAGAGGATAACGCATGTTAGGTCTGGGTTTGGTCTAGGATTTGCCCTCGTCAGGCTCATACTTTCGCATATTTCTCATACTTCATGGCTAGATCCTGGGCTATTTCTGGATTGGATCACGTAGTAATGTGGTGCCACACTGAAACAGTCGATTAATCCAGGTTTCTATCAATATTTTTGAGGATAACGCAAGTTAGGTCTGGGATAGGTCTGGGATTTGCCCTCATCAGGCTCATACTATCGCGGTTTTCACATACTTGTTGAACAGATCCTGGGTTTTTTCCTGTTTGGGTCACGTAGTAGTGTGGTACCACACTGAAACAGTCGATTAAACCTGGTTTCGATCAATATTTTTGAGGATAACGCATGTTAGGTCTAGGTTAGGTCTGAGATTTGCCCCCATCAGGGTCATACTTTCGCAGTTTTAACATACATGTTGGCCTGATCGAGGGTTTTTTCTGCTTTGGATCACGTAGTGAAGTGGTACCGCACTGAAGCAGACCATTAAACCTGGTTTGGATCAATATTTTAGAGGATAACGCATTTTAGGTCTAGGTTGGGCCTGGGATTTTCACTCATCAGACACATATTTTCGCATTCTTCACATACTTGTTGAACGTATCCTGGGTTTTTCCTGGTTTGGATCAGGTAGTAATGTGGGACCACACTGGAGCAGTCAATTAAACCTGGTTTCGATCAATGTTTTAGAGAAGATTTCATGTTAGGTCTAGGTTAGGTCTGGGATTTGCTCTCATCAGGCTCATACTTTCGCATATTTCTCATACTTCATGGCTGGATCCTGGGCTATTTCTGGATTGGATCACGTAGTAATGTGGTGCCACACTGAAACAGTCGATTAAACCAGGTTTCTATCAATATTTATGAGGATAACGCAAGTTAGTTCTGGGATAGGTCTGGGATTTGCCCTCATCAGGCTCATACTTTCGCGGTTTTCACATACTTGTTGAACAGATCCTGGGTTTTTTCCTGTTTGGGTCACGTAGTAGTGTGGTACCACACTGAAACAGTCGATTAAACCTGGTTTCGATCAATATTTTTGAGGATATCGCATGTTAGGTCTAGGTTAGGTCTGAGATTTTCACTCATCAGGCTCATACTTTCGCATTTTTCTCATACTTCATGGCTAGATCCTGGGCTATTTCTGGATTGTATCACGTAGTAATGTGGTACCACACTGAAACAGTCCATTAAACCTGGTTTCGCTCAATAGTTTAGAGGATAACGCATGTTAGGTCTAGGTCAGGCCTGGGATTTTCACTCATCAGGCTCATTCTTTCGTATATTTCTCATACATGTTGAACAGATCCTGGGAATTTTCTGGTTTGGATCACGTAGTAATGTGGGACCACACTGAAACAATCAATTAAACCTGGTTTCCAACAATATTTTAGAGGACAACGCAAGTTAGGTCTGGGATAAGTCTGGGATTTGCCCTCATCAGGCTCATACTTTCGCATTCTTCTCATACTTGTTGAACAGATCCTGGGTTTTTTTCTGGTTTGCATCACGTAGTAGTGTGGTACCACACTGAAACAGTCCATTAAACCTGGTTTGGATCAATTGTTTAGAGGATAACGCATGTTAGGTCTAGGTTAGCCCTGGGATTTTCACTCATCAGACTCATACTTTCGCATTCTTCTCATACTTGTTGAACTGATCCTGGGTTTTTTCTGGTTTGGATCACGTAGTAATGTGGTACCACACTGAAACAGTCGATTAAACCTGGTTTCGATCAATATTTTAGAGGATAACGCAAGTTAGGTCTGGGATAGGTCTGGGATTAGCCCTCATCAGACTCATACTTTCGCTTTCTTCACATACTCGTTGAACAGATCCTGTGTTATTTTCTGGTTTGGATCACATAGTAATGTGGTACCACACTGAAACAGTCGATTAAACCAGGTTTGGATCAATATTTTTGAGGATAACGCATGTTAGGTCTAGGCTAGGTCTGGGATTTTCACTCATCAGGCTCATACTTTCTCATATTTCTCATACTTCATGGCTGGATCCTGGGCTATTTCTGGATTGGATCACGTAGTAATGTGGAACCACACTGAAACAGTCAATTAAACCTGGTTTCGATTAATATTTTAGAGAATAATTCATGTTTGGTCTGGGATAGGTCTGGGATTCGCCCCCATCAGGCTCATACTTTCGCATATTTCTCATACTTGATGGCTAGATCCTGGGCTTTTTCTGGATTGCATCATGTAGTCATGAAGTACAACACTGAAACAGTCAATTAAACCTGGTTTCCATCAATATCTTAGAGGACAACGCAAGTTAGGTCTAGGTTAGGTCTGGGATTTGCCCTCATCAGGCTCATACTTTCGCGTTTTTCACATACTTGTTGAACAGATCCTGGGTTTTTTCTGGTTTGGATCACGTAGTAGTGTGGTACCACACTGAAACTGTCGATTAAACCTGGTTTCGATTAATATTTTAGAGGATAACGCATGTTAGGTCTGGGATAGGTCTAGGATTTGCCCCCATCAGGCTTATACTTTCGCATATTTCTCATACTTCATGGCTGGATCCTTGGCTATTTCTGGATTGGGTCACGTAGTAATGTGGTACCACACTGAAACAGTCAATTAAGCATGGTTTTGATCAATATTTTAGAGAATAATTCATGTTAGGTCCAGGTTAGGTCTGGGATTTGCTCTCGTCGGGCTCATTCTTTCGCATATTTCACATACTTGATGGCTAGATCCTGGGCTTTTTCTGGATTGCATCACGTAGTAATGAAGTGCAACACTGAAACAGTCAATTAAGCCTGGTTTCGATTAATATTTTAGAGGATAACGCATGTTAGGTCTGGGATAGGTCTGGGATTCGCCCTCATCAGGCTCATACTTTCGCATATTTCTCATACTTGTTGAACGGATCCTGGGTTTTGTCTGGTTTGGATCACGTAGTAATGTGGTACCACACTGAAACATTCAATTAAACCTGGTCTTGATAAATATTTTAAAGGATAACGCATGTTAGGTCTGGGTTAGGTCTAGGATTTGCCCCCATCAGGCTTATACTTTCGCATATTTCTCATACTTCATGGCTGGATCCTGGGCTATTTCTGGATTGGGTCACGTAGTAATGTGGTACCACACTGAAACAGTCAATTAAGCCTGGTTTTGATCAATATCTTAGAGAATAATTCATGTTAGGTCCAGGTTAGGTCTGGGATTTGCTCTCGTCGGGCTCATTCTTTCGCATATTTCTCATACTTGATGGCTAGATCCTGGGCTTTTTCTGGATTGCATCACGTAGTAATGAAGTGCAACACTGAAACAGTCAATTAAGCCTGGTTTCCATCAATATTTTAGAGGACAACGCATGTTAGGTCTAGGTTAGCCCAGGGATTTTCACTCATCAGACTCATACTTTCGCATTCTTCACATACTTGTTGAACGGATCCTGGGTTTTTTCTGGTTTGGATCACGTAGTAATGTGGGACCACACTGAAACAATCAATTAAACCTGGTCATGATAAATATTTTAGAGGATAACGCATGTTAGGTCTGGGTTTGGTCTAGGATTTGCCCTCGTCAGGCTCATACTTTCGCATATTTCTCATACTTCATGGCTAGATCCTGGGCTATTTCTGGATTGGATCACGTAGTAATGTGGTGCCACACTGAAACAGTCGATTAAACCAGGTTTCTATCAATATTTTTGAGGATAACGCAAGTTAGGTCTGGGATAGGTCTGGGATTTGCCCTCATCAGGCTCATACTATCGCGGTTTTCACATACTTGTTGAACAGATCCTGGGTTTTTTCCTGTTTGGGTCACGTAGTAGTGTGGTACCACACTGAAACAGTCGATTAAACCTGGTTTCGATCAATATTTTTGAGGATAACGCATGTTAGGTCTAGGTTAGGTCTGAGATTTTCACTCATCAGGCTCATACTTTCGCATTTTTCTCATACTTCATGGCTAGATCCTGGGCTATTTCTGGATTGTATCACGTAGTAATGTGGTACCACACTGAAACAGTCAATTAAACCTGGTTTCGCTCAATATTTTAGAAGATAACTCATGTTAGTCCTAGGTTAGGCCTGGGATTTGCCCTCATCAGGGTCATACTTTCGCAGTTTTAACATACATGTTGGCCTGATCGAGGGTTTTTTCTGCTTTGGATCACGTAGTGAAGTGGTACCGCACTGAAGCAGACCATTAAACCTGGTTTGGATCAATATTTTAGAGGATAACGCATTTTAGGTCTAGGTTGGGCCTGGGATTTTCACTCATCAGACACATATTTTCGCATTCTTCACATACTTGTTGAACGTATCCTGGGTTTTTCCTGGTTTGGATCAGGTAGTAATGTGGGACCACACTGGAGCAGTCAATTAAACCTGGTTTCGATCAATGTTTTAGAGAAGATTTCATGTTAGGTCTAGGTTAGGTCTGGGATTTGCTCTCATCAGGCTCATACTTTCGCATATTTCTCATACTTCATGGCTGGATCCTGGGCTATTTCTGGATTGGATCACGTGGTAATGTGGTACCACACTGAAACAGTCAATTAAACCTGGTTTCCATCAATATTTTAGAGGAAAACGCATGTTAGGTCTAGGTTAGGCCTGGGATTTGCCCTCATCAGGGTCATACTTCCGCAGTTTTAACATACATGTTGACCTGATCGAGGGTTTTTTCTGCTTTGGATCACGTAGTGGAGTGGTACCGCACTGAAGCTGACCATTAAACCTGGTTTGGATCAATATTTTAGAGGATAACGCATGTTAGGTTTGGGTTAGGTCTAGGATTTGCACACATCAGGCTCATACTTTCGCATATTTCTCCTACTTCATGGCTAGGTCCTGGGCTGTTTCAGGATTGTATCACGTAGTAATGTGGTACCACGCTGAAACAGTCAATTAAAACTGGTTTCGATCAATATTTTAGAGGATAACGCAAGTTTGGTCTGGGATAGGTCTGGGATTTGCCCTCATCAGGCTCATACTTTCGCGTTTTTCACATACTTGTTGAACTGGTCCTCGGTTTTTTCTGGTTTGGATCACGTAGCAATGTGGTACCACACTGAAGCAGTCGGTTAAACCTGGTTTCGATCAATATTTTAGAGGATAACGCAAGTTTGGTCTGGGATAGGTCTGGGATTTGCCCTCATCAGGCTCATACTTTCGCATTCTTCACATACTTGTTGAACGGATCCTGGGTTTTTTCTGGTTTGGATCACGTAATAATGTGGGACCACACTGAAACAATCAATTAAACCTGGTCATGATCAATATTTTAGAGAATAATTCATGTTGTGTCTAGGTTAGGTCTGGGATTTGCTCTCATCAGGCTCATTCTTTCGCATATTTCTCATACTTGATGGCTAGATCCTGGGCTTTTTCTGGATTGCATCACGTAGTAATGAAGTACAACACTGAAACAGTCAATTAAACCTGGTGTTGATAAATATTTTAGAGGATAACGCATGTTAGGTTTGGGTTAGGTCTAGGATTTGCCCTCATCAGGCTCATTCTTTCGCATATTTCTCATACTTGATGGCTAGATCCTGGGCATTTTATGGATTGCATCACGTAGTATTGTGGTACCACACTGAAACAGTCGATTAAACCAGGTTTCGATCAATATTTTTGAGGATAACGCATGTTAGGTCTAGGTTAGGCCTGGGATTTTCACTCATCAGACTCATACTTTCGCATTCTTCACATACTTGTTGAACGGATCTTGGGTTTTTTCTGGTGTGGATCGCGTAGTGATGTGGTACCACACAGATACAATCAATTAAACCTGGTCTTGATAAATATTTTAGAGGATAACGCATGTTAGGTCTGGGTTAGGTCTAGGATTTGCCCTCATCAGGCTCATACTTTCGCATATTTCTCACACTTCATGGCTAGATCCTGGGCTATTTCTGGATTGGATCACGTAGTAATGTGGTACCACACTGAAACAGCCCACAAAACCTGGTTCCGATCAATATTTCAGAGGATAACGAAAGTTATGTCTAGGTTAGGCCTGGGATTTGCTCTCATCAGACTCATGCTTTCGCATTTTTCACATACTTGTGGAACAAATCCTGGGTTTTTTCTGGTATGGATCACGTAGTAATGTGGTACCACACTAAAACATTCAGTTAAACCTGGTCTTGATAAATATTTTTGAGGATAACGCATGTTAGGTTTGGGTTAGGTCTAGGATTTGCCCACATCAGGCTCATACTTTCGCATTTTTCACAGACTTGTTGAACAGATCCTGGGATTTTTCTGGTATGGATCACGTAGTAATGTGGTACCATACTGAAACGTTCAGTTAAACCTGGTCTTGATAAATATTTTTGAGGATAACGAATGTTAGGTCTGGGTTAGGTCTAGGATTTGCCCTCATCAGGCTCATGCTTTCGCATATTTCTTATACTTCATGGATAGATCCTGGGCTATTTTCTGGTTTGGATCACATAGTAATGTGGTACCACACTGAAACGGTCGATTAAACCAGGTTTCGATCAATATTTTTGTGGATAACGCATGTTAGGTCTAGGTTAGGCCTGGGATTTTCACTCATCAGACTCATTCTTTCGCATACTTCACATACTTGTTGAACGGATCCTGGGTTTTTTCTGGTTTGGATCACGTAGTGTTGTGGGACCACACTGAAACAATCAATTAAACCTGGTCTTGATAAATATTTTAGAGGATAACGCATGTTAGGTCTGGGTTAGGTCCAGGATTTGCCCTCATCACGCTCATACTTTCGCATATTTCTCATACTTCATGGCTATATCCAGGGCTTCTTCTGGATTGCATCACTTAGTAATAAAGTACAACACTGAAACAGTCTATTAAACCTGGTTTCGATAAATATTTTAGAGAATAATTCATGTTAGGCCTAGGTTAGGCCTGGGATTTGCCCTCATCAGGGTCATACTTTCGCAGTTCTAACATACGTGTTGACCTGATCGAGGGTTTTTTCTGCTTTGGATCGCGTAGTAAAGTGGTACCACACTGAAACAGTACACTAAACCTGGTTTGGATCAATATTTTAGAGGATAATGCATGTTAGGTCTAGGTTAGCCCTGAGATTTTCACTCATCAGACTCATACTTTCGCATTCTTCAGATACTTGTTGAACGGATCCTGGGTTTTTTCTGGTATGGTTCACGTAGTAATGTGGTACCACACTGAAACAATCAATTAAACCAGGTCTTGATAAATATTTTAGATGATAACGGATGTTAGGTCTGGGTTAGGTCTAGGATTTGCCCTCATCAGGCTCATACTTTCGCATATTTCTCATACTTCATGGCTGGTTCCTGGGCTATTTCTGGATTGGATCACGTAGTAATGTGGTACCACACTGAAACAGTCGATTAAACCAGGTTTCGATCAATATTTTTGAGGATAACGCATGTTAGGTCTAGGTTAGGCCTGGGATTTTCACTCATCAGACTCATTCTTTCGCATTCTTCACATACTTGTTGAACGAATCCTGGGTTTTTTCTGGTTTGGATCACGTAGTAATGTGGGACCACACTGAAACAATCAATTAAACCTGGTCTTGATAAATATTTTAGAGGATAACGCATGTTAGGTCTGGGTTAGGTCTAGGATTTGCCCTCATCAGGCTCATTCTTTCGCATATTTCTCATACTTGATGGCTAGATCCTGGGCTTTTTCTGGATTGCATCACGTAGTAATGAAGTACAACACTGAAACAGTCAATTAAACCTGGTTTCGATAAATATTTTAGAGAATAATTCATGTTAGGTCTAGGTTAGGCGTGGGATTTGCCCTCATCTGGGTCATACTTTCGCAGTTCTAACATACATATTGACCTGATTGAGGGTTTTTTCTGCTTTGGATCACGTAGTAAAGTGGTACCACACTGAAACAGTCCACTAAACCTGGTTTCCATCAATATCTTAGAGGACAACGCAAGTTAGGTCTGGGATAGGTCTGGGATTTGCCCTCATCAGACTCATACTTTCGCATTCTTCAGATACTTGTTGAACAGATCCTGGGATTTTTCTGGTATGGATCACGTAGTAATGTGGTACCATACTGAAACATTCAGTTAAACCTGGTCTTGATAAATATTTTTGAGGATAACGCATGTTAGGTCTGGGTTAGGTCTAGGATTTGCCCTCACCACGCTCATACTTTCGCATATTTCTCATACTTCATGGCTAGATCCAGGGCTTTTTCTGGATTGCATCACGTAGTAATGAAGTACAACACTGAAACAGTCAATTAAACCTGGTTTCGATAAATATTTTAGAGAATAATTCATGTTAGGCCTAGGTTAGGCCTGGGATTTGCCCTCATCAGGGTCATACTTTCGCAGTTCTAACATACGTGTTGACCTGATCGAGGGTTTTTTCTGCTTTGGATGACGTAGTAAAGTGGTACCACACTGAAACAGTACACTAAACCTGGTTTGGATCAATATTTTAGAGGATAATGCATGTTAGGTCTAGGTTAGCCCTGAGATTTTCACTCATCAGACTCATACTTTCGCATTCTTCAGATACTTGTTGAACGGATCCTGGGTTTTTTCTGGTATGGTTCACGTAGTAATGTGGTACCACACTGAAACAATCAAATAAACCAGGTCTTGATAAATATTTTAGATGATAACACATGTTAGGTCTGGGTTAGGTCTAGGATTTGCCCTCATCAGGCTCATAGTTTCGCATATTTCTCATACTTCATGGCTAGATCCTGGGCTATTTCTGGATTGGATCAGGTAGTAATGTGGTACCACACTGAAACAGTCGATTAAACCAGGTTTCGATCAATATTTTTGAGGATAACGCATGTTAGGTCTAGGTTAGGCCTGGGATTTTCACTCATCAGACTCATTCTTTCGCATTCTTCACATGCTTGTTGAACGGATCCTGGGTTTTTTCTGGTTTGGATCACGTAGTAATGTGGGACCACACTGAAACAATCAATTAAACCTGGTCTTGATAAATATTTTAGAGGATAACGCATGTTAGGTCTGGGTTAGGTCTAGGATTTGCTCTCGTCAGGCTCATACTTTCGCATATTTCTCATACTTGATGGCTAGATCCTGGGCTATTTTCTGGTTTGGATCACATAGTAATGTGGTACCACACTGAAACAGTCGATTAAAACAGGTTTTGCTCAATATTCACGAGGATAACGCATGTTAGGTCTAGGTAAGGCCTGGGATTTTCACTCATCAGGGTCATACTTTCGCAGTTTTAACATGCATGTTGACCTGATCGAGGGTTTTTTCTGCTTTGGATCACGCAGTAAAGTGGTACCACACTTAAACAGTCAATTAAACCTGGTTTCGATCAATATTTTAGAGGATAACGCAAGTTAGGCCTGGGATAGGTCTAGGATTTGCCCTCATCAGGCTCATTCTTTCGCATATTTCTCATACTTGATGGCTAGATCCTGGGCATTTTCTGGATTGCAACACGTAGTATAATGGTACCACACTGAAACAGTCGATTAAACCTGGTTTCGATCAATATTTTTGAGGATAACGCATGTTAGGTCTAGGTTAGGCCTGGGATTTTCAATCATCAGACTCATACTTTCGCATTCTTCACATACTTGTTGAACGGATCTTGGGTATTTTCTGGTGTGGATCACGTAGTAATGTGGTACCACACTGATACAATCAATTAAACCTGGTCTTGATAAATATTTTAGAGGATAACGCATGTTAGGTCTGGGTTAGGTCTAGGATTTGCCCTCATCAGGCTCATACTTCCGCATATTTCTCATACTTCATGGATAGATCCTGGGCTATTTTCTGGTTTGGATCACATAGTAATGTGGTACCACACTGAAACAGTCGATTAAACCAGGTTTCGATCAATATTTTTGAGGATAACGCATGTTAGGTCTAGGTTAGGCCTGGGATTTTCACTCATCAGACTCATTCTTTCGCATACTTCACATACTTGTTGAACGGATCCTGGGTTTTTTCTGGTTTGGATCACGTAGTAATGTGGGACCACACTGAAACAATCAATTAAACCTGGTCTTGATAAATATTTTAGAGGATAACGCATGTTAGGCCTGGGTTAGGTCCAGGATTTGCCCTCATCACGCTCATACTTTCGCATATTTCTCATACTTCATGGCTATATCCAGGGCTTTTTCTGGATTGCATCACGTAGTAATGAAGTACAACACTGAAACAGTCAATTAAACCTGGTTTCGATAAATATTTTAGAGAATAATTCATGTTAGGCCTAGGTTAGGCCTGGGATTTGCCCTCATCAGGGTCATACTTTCGCAGTTCTAACATACGTGTTGACCTGATCGAGGGTTTTTTCTGCTTTGGATCGCGTAGTAAAGTGGTACCACACTGAAACAGTACACTAAACCTGGTTTGGATCAATATTTTAGAGGATAATGCATGTTAGGTCTAGGTTAGCCCTGAGATTTTCACTCATCAGACTCATACTTTCGCATTCTTCAGTTACTTGTTGAACGGATCCTGGGTTTTTTCTGGTATGGTTCACGTAGTAATGTGGTACCACACTGAAACAATCAATTAAACCAGGTCTTGATAAATATTTTAGATGATAACGGATGTTAGGTCTGGGTTAGGTCTAGGATTTGCCCTCATCAGGCTCATACTTTCGCATATTTCTCATACTTCATGGCTAGATCCTGGGCTATTTCTGGATTGGATCACGTAGTAATGTGGTACCACACTGAAACAGTCGATTAAACCAGGTTTCGATCAATATTTTTGAGGATAACGCATGTTAGGTCTAGGTTAGGCCTGGGATTTTCACTCATCAGACTCATTCTTTCGCATTCTTCACATACTTGTTGAACGGATCCTGGGTTTTTTCTGGTTTGGATCACGTAGTAATGTGGGACCACACTGAAACAATCAATTAAACCTGGTCTTGATAAATATTTTAGAGGATAACGCATGTTAGGTCTGGGTTAGGTCTAGGATTTGCCCTCATCAGGCTCATTCTTTCGCATATTTCTCATACTTGATGGCTAGATCCTGGGCTTTTTCTGGATTGCATCACGTAGTAATGAAGTACAACACTGAAACAGTCAATTAAACCTGGTTTCGATAAATATTTTAGAGAATAATTCATGTTAGGTCTAGGTTAGGCGTGGGATTTGCCCTCATCAGGGTCATACTTTCGCAGTTCTAACATACATATTGACCTGATCGAGGGTTTTTTCTGCTTTGGATCACGTAGTAAAGTGGTACCACACTGAAACAGTCCACTAAACCTGGTTTCCATCAATATCTTAGAGGACAACGCAAGTTAGGTCTGGGATAGGTCTGGGATTTGCCCTCATCAGACTCATACTTTCGCATTCTTCAGATACTTGTTGAACAGATCCTGGGATTTTTCTGGTATGGATCACGTAGTAATGTGCTACCATACTGAAACATTCAGTTAAACCTGGTCTTGATAAATATTTTTGAGGATAACGCATGTTAGGTCTGGGTTAGGTCTAGGATTTGCCCTCGCCACGCTCATACTTTCGCATATTTCTCATACTTCATGGCTAGATCCAGGGCTTTTTCTGGATTGCATCACGTAGTAATGAAGTACAACACTGAAACAGTCAATTAAACCTGGTTTCGATAAATATTTTAGAGAATAATTCATGTTAGGCCTAGGTTAGGCCTGGGATTTGCCCTCATCAGGGTCATACTTTCGCAGTTCTAACATACGTGTTGACCTGATCGAGGGTTTTTTCTGCTTTGGATGACGTAGTAAAGTGGTACCACACTGAAACAGTACACTAAACCTGGTTTGGATCAATATTTTAGAGGATAATGCATGTTAGGTCTAGGTTAGCCCTGAGATTTTCACTCATCAGACTCATACTTTCGCATTCTTCAGATACTTGTTGAACGGATCCTGGGTTTTTTCTGGTATGGTTCACGTAGTAATGTGGTACCACACTGAAACAATCAAATAAACCAGGTCTTGATAAATATTTTAGATGATAACACATGTTAGGTCTGGGTTAGGTCTAGGATTTGCCCTCATCAGGCTCATACTTTCGCATATTTCTCATACTTCATGGCTAGATCCTGGGCTATTTCTGGATTGGATCAGGTAGTAATGTGGTACCACACTGAAACAGTCGATTAAACCAGGTTTCGATCAATATTTTTGAGGATAACGCATGTTAGGTCTAGGTTAGGCCTGGGATTTTCACTCATCAGACTCATTCTTTCGCATTCTTCACATACTTGTTGAACGGATCCTGGGTTTTTTCTGGTTTGGATCACGTAGTAATGTGGGACCACACTGAAACAATCAATTAAACCTGGTCTTGATAAATATTTTAGAGGATAACGCATGTTAGGTCTGGGTTAGGTCTAGGATTTGCTCTCGTCAGGCTCATACTTTCGCATATTTCTCATACTTGATGGCTAGATCCTGGGCTATTTTCTGGTTTGGATCACATAGTAATGTGGTACCACACTGAAACAGTCGATTAAAACAGGTTTTGATCAATATTCACGAGGATAACGCATGTTTGGTCTAGGTAAGGCCTGGGATTTTCACTCATCAGGGTCATACTTTCGCAGTTTTAACATGCATGTTGACCTGATCGAGGGTTTTTTCTGCTTTGGATCACGCAGTAAAGTGGTACCACACTTAAACAGTCAATTAAACCTGGTTTCGATCAATATTTTAGAGGATAACGCAAGTTAGGCCTGGGATAGGTCTAGGATTTGCCCTCATCAGGCTCATTCTTTCGCATATTTCTCATACTTGATGGCTAGATCCTGGGCATTTTCTGGATTGCATCACGTAGTATAATGGTACCACACTGAAACAGTCGATTAAACCTGGTTTCGATCAATATTTTTGAGGATAACGCATGTTAGGTCTAGGTTAGGCCTGGGATTTTCACTCATCAGACTCATACTTTCGCATTCTTCACATACTTGTTGAACGGATCTTGGGTATTTTCTGGTGTGGATCACGTAGTAATGTGGTACCACACTGATACAATCAATTAAACCAGGTCTTGATAAATATTTTAGAGGATAACGCATGTTAGGTCTGGGTTAGGTCTAGGATTTGCCCTCATCAGGCTCATACTTCCGCATATTTCTCATACTTCATGGCTGGACCCTGGGCTGTTACTGGTTTGGATCACGTAGTAATGTGGTACCACACTGAAACAGTCAATTAAACCTGGTTTCGATCAATATTTTAGAGAATAATTCATGTTAGGTCTGCGTTAGGTCTGGGATTTGCTCTCATCAGGCTCATTCTTTCGCAGTTCTAACATACATGTTGACCTGATCGAGTGTTTTTTCTGCTTTGGATCACGTAGTAAAGTGGTACCACACTGAAACAGTCCACTAAACCTGGTTTGGATCAATATTTTAGAGGATAATGCATGTTAGGTCTAAGTTAGCCCTGAGATTTTCACTCATCAGACTCATACTTTCGCATTCTTCAGATACTTGTTGAACGGATCCTGGGTTTTTTGTGGTTTGGATCACGTAGTAATGTGGGACCACACTGAAACAATCAATTAAACCTGGTCTTGATAAATATTTTAGAGGATAACGCATGTTAGGTCTGGGTTAGGTCTAGGATTTGCTCTCGTCAGGCTCATACTTTCGCATATTTCTCAAACTTGATGGCTAGATCCTGGGCTTTTTCTGGATTGCATCACGTAGTAATGAAGTGCAACACTGAAACAGTCAATTAAACCTGGTTTCCATCAATATCTTAGAGGACAACGCAAGTTAGGTCTGGGATTGGGGCTCGCAGCCGCCACTAAACGCGGCCCCGGGACGGATAGCGGCGGGATGGAGTGGCCCCGTCCCGCCGCTATGAGGCAGTGTGTCTACTGGGGGGACCGATTGTCCCCCCGGGGGATGGGCGCGAAAGCGCGGGCACGGGGAGGATACCGGAAGAATGCTTCGAGCGATTCCCGGTATCCTCCCAAAGCGTGCCGAAGGGTCACCGTGGGGTTTTTAGTGGGTAGGTCCCGCGCCTGTCGTTGTACGGGCGCGGGGAATCCCACACACGCCTCCCACCTCTCCCCAAGGAGGTGGGAGGGAGTCTTTCGAAGATTTTCCCCACGACAAAAAAAAAAAAAAAAAAAAAAAAAGTTAGGTCTGGGATAGGTCTGGGATTTGCCCTCATCAGACTCATACGTTTCGTTTTTCACATACTTGTTGAACGGATCCTGGGTTTTTTCTGGATTGCATCACGTAGTAATGAAGTACAACACTGAAACAGTCAATTAAACCTGGTTTGGATAAATATTTTAGAGAATAATTCATGTTAGGCCTAGGTTAGGCCTGGGTTTTGCCCTCATCAAGGTCATACTTTCGCAGTTCTAACATACGTGTTGACCTGATCGAGGGTTTTTTCTGCTTTGGATCACGTAGTAAAGTGGTACCACACTGAAACAGTCCACTAAACCTGGTTTGGATCAATATTCTAGAGGATAATGCATGTTAGGTCTAGGTTAGCCCTGAGATTTTCACTCATCAGACTCATACTTTCGCATTCTTCAGATACCTGTTGAACGGATCCTGGGTTTTTTCTGGTCTGGTTCACGTAGTAATGTGGTACCACACTGAAACATTCACTTAAACCTGGTCTTGATAAATATTAAAGAGGATAACGCATGTTAGGTCTGGGTTAGGTCTAGGATTTGCCCTCATCAGGCTCCTCCTTTCGCATATTTCTCATACTTCATGGCTGGATCCTGGGCTATTTCTGGATTGGATCACATAGTAATGTGGTACCACACTGAAACAGTCAACTAAACCTGGTTTTGATCAATATTTTAGAGAATAATTCATGTTAGGTCTAGGTTCGGTCAGGGATTTGCTCTCATCAGGCACATTCTTTCGCATATTTCTCATACTTGATGGCTAGATCCTGGGCATTTTCTGGATTGCTTCACGTAGTAATGAAGCACAACACTGAAACAGTCAATTAAACCAGGTTTCGATCAATATTTTAGAGAATAATTCATGTTAGGTCTAGGTTAGGTCTGGGATTTGCTCCCATCAGGCTCATTCTTTCGCATATTTGTCATACTTGATGGCTAGATCCTGGGCTTTTTCTGGATTGCATCACGTAGTAATGAAGTACAACACTGAAACAGTCAATTAAACCTAGTTTCCATCAATATCTTAGAGGACAACGCAAGTTAGGTCTGGGATAGGTCTGGGATTTGCCCACATCAGGCTCATACTTTCGCGTTTTTCACATACTTGTTGAACAGATCCTGGGTTTTTTCTGGTTTGGATCACGTAGTAGAGGGTACCACACTGAAACAGTCCATTAAACCTGGTTTGGATCTATATTTTAGAGGATAACGCATGTTAGGTCTAGGTTAGGTCTAGGATTTGCCCTCATCACGCTCATACTTTCGCATATTTCTCATACTTCATGGCTAGATCCTGGGCTATTTCTGGATTGGATCACGTAGTAATGTGGTACCACACTGAAACAGTCAATTAAACCTGGTTACGATCAATATTTTAGAGGACAATGCAAGTTAGGTCTGGGATAGGTCTGGGCCTTGCCCACATCAGGGTCATACTTTCGCATTTTTCACATACTTGTTGAACAGATCCTGGGTTTTTTCTGGTTTGGATCGCGCAGTAATGTGGTACCACACTGAAACAGCCCACTAAACCTGGTTCCGATCAATATTTTAGAGGATAACGAAAGTTATGTCTAGGTTAGGCCTGGGATTTGCTCTCATCAGACTCATGCTTTCGCATTTTTCACATACTTATGGATCAGATCCTGGGTTTTTTCTGGTATGGATCACGTAGTAATGTGGTACCACACTGAAACATTCAGTTAAACCTGGTCTTGATAAATATTTTTGAGGATAACGCATGTTAGGTCTGGGTTAGGTCTAGGATTTGCCCTCATCAGGCTCATACTTTCGCATATTTCTCATACTTCCTGGGCTGTTTCTGGATTGTATCACGTAGTAATGTGGTACCACGCTGAAACAGTCAATTAAACCTTGTTTCGATCAATATTTTAGAGGATAACGCAAGTTAGGTTTGGGTTAGGTCTAGGATTTGCCCACATCAGGCTCATACTTTCGCATTTTTCACAGACTTGTTGAACAGATCCTGGGATTTTTCTGGTATGGATCACGTAGTAATGTGGTACCATACTGAAACATTCAGTTAAACCTGGTCTTGATAAATATTTTTGAGGATAACGCATGTTAGGTCTGGGTTAGGTCTAGGATTTGCCCTCATCAGGCTCATACTTTCGCATATTTCTTACACTTCATGGATAGATCCTGGGCTATTTTCTGGTTTGGATCACATAGTAATGTGGTACCACACTGAAACAGTCGATTAAACCAGGTTTCGATCAATATTTTTGAGGATAACGCATGTTAGGTCTAGGTTAGGCCTGGGATTTTCACTCATCAGACTCATTCTTTCGCATATTTCTCATACTTCATGGCTAGATCCTGGGCTATTTCTGGATTGGATCACGTAGTAATGTGGTACCACACTGAAACGGTCAATTAAACCTGGTTTCCATCAATATCTTAGAGGACAACGCAAGTTAGGTCTGCGATAGG
This sequence comes from Colletes latitarsis, assembly GCF_051014445.1. Taxonomy (NCBI): domain Eukaryota; kingdom Metazoa; phylum Arthropoda; class Insecta; order Hymenoptera; family Colletidae; genus Colletes; species Colletes latitarsis. Next base: position 2,501,319 of record NC_135142.1, read on the forward strand.
TCTGGGATTTGCCCTCATCTGACTCATATGTTCGCATTTTTCACATACTTGTTGAACGGATCCTGGGTTTTTTCTGGTTTGGAACACGTAGTAATGTGGTACCACACTGAAACATTCAAATAAACCAGGTCTTGATAAATATTTTAGATGATAACACATGTTAGGTCTGGGTTAGGTCAAGGATTTGCCCTCATCAGGCTCATACTTTCGCATATTTCTCCTACTTGATGGCTAGATCCTGGGCTATATCTGGATTGGATCACGTAGTAATGTGGTACCACACTGAAACGGTCAATTAAACCTGGTTTCGATCAATATTTTAGAGGACAATGCAAGTTAGGTCTGGGATAGGTCTGGGATTTGCCCTCATCAGACTCATACGTTCGCGTTTTTCACATACTTGTTGAACGGATCCTGGGTTTTTTCTGGTTTGGATCACGTAGTAATGTGGTACCACACTGAAACATTCAAATAAACCAGGTATTGATAAATATTTTAGATGATAACACATGTTAGGTCTGGGTTAGGTCTAGGATTTGCCCTCATCAGGCTCATACTTTCGCATATTTCTCATACTTCATGGCTAGATCCTGGGCTATTTCTGGTTTGGATCGCGCAGTAATGTGGTACCACACTGAAACAGCCCACTAAACCTGGTTTCGATCAATATTTTAGATGATAACGAAAGTTATGTCTAGGTTAGGCCTGGGATTTTCACTCATCAGACTCATTCTTTCGCATACTTCACATACTTGTTGAACGGATCCTGGGTTTTTTCTGGTTTGGATCACGTAGTAATGTGGGACCACACTGAAACAATCAATTAAACCTGGTCTTGATAAATATTTTAGAGGATAACGCATGTTAGGTCTGGGTTAGGTCCAGGATTTGCCCTCATCACGCTCATACTTTCGCATATTTCTCATACTTCATGGCTATATCCAGGGCTTTTTCTGGATTGCATCACGTAGTAATGAAGTACAACACTGAAGCAGTCAATTAAACCTGGTTTCGATAAATATTTTAGAGAATAATTCATGTTAGGCCTAGGTTAGGCCTGGGATTTGCCCTCATCAGGGTCATACTTTCGCAGTTCTAACATACGTGTTGACCTGATCGAGGGTTTTTTCTGCTTTGGATCGCGTAGTAAAGTGGTACCACACTGAAACAGTACACTAAACCTGGTTTGGATCAATATTTTAGAGGATAATGCATGTTAGGTCTAGGTTAGCCCTGAGATTTTCACTCATCAGACTCATACTTTCGCATTCTTCAGTTACTTGTTGAACGGATCCTGGGTTTTTTCTGGTATGGTTCACGTAGTAATGTGGTACCACACTGAAACAATCAATTAAACCAGGTCTTGATAAATATTTTAGATGATAACGGATGTTAGGTCTGGGTTAGGTCTAGGATTTGCCCTCATCAGGATCATACTTTAGCATATTTCTCATACTTCATGGCTAGATCCTGGGCTATTTCTGGATTGGATCACGTAGTAATGTGGTACCACACTGAAACAGTCGATTAAACCAGGTTTCGATCAATATTTTTGAGGATAACGCATGTTAGGTCTAGGTTAGGCCTGGGATTTTCACTCATCAGACTCATTCTTTCGCATTCTTCACATACTTGTTGAACGGATCCTGGGTTTTTTCTGGTTTGGATCACGTAGTAATGTGGGACCACACTGAAACAATCAATTAAACCTGGTCTTGATAAATATTTTAGAGGATAACGCATGTTAGGTCTGGGTTAGGTCTAGGATTTGCCCTCATTAGGCTCATTCTTTCGCATATTTCTCATACTTGATGGCTAGATCCTGGGCTTTTTCTGGATTGCATCACGTAGTAATGAAGTACAACACTGAAACAGTCAATTAAACCTGGTTTCGATAAATATTTTAGAGAATAATTCATGTTAGGTCTAGGTTAGGCGTGGGATTTGCCCTCATCAGGGTCATACTTTCGCAGTTCTAACATACATATTGACCTGATCGGGGGTTTTTTCTGCTTTGGATCACGTAGTAAAGTGGTACCACACTGAAACAGTCCACTAAACCTGGTTTCCATCAATATCTTAGAGGACAACGCAAGTTAGGTCTGGGATAGGTCTGGGATTTGCCCTCATCAGACTCATACTTTCGCATTCTTCAGATACTTGTTGAACAGATCCTGGGATTTTTCTGGTATGGATCACGTAGTAATGTGGTACCATACTGAAACATTCAGTTAAACCTGGTCTTGATAAATATTTTTGAGGATAACGCATGTTAGGTCTGGGTTAGGTCTAGGATTTGCCCTCACCACGCTCATACTTTCGCATATTTCTCATACTTCATGGCTAGATCCAGGGCTTTTTCTGGATTGCATCACGTAGTAATGAAGTACAACACTGAAACAGTCAATTAAACCTGGTTTCGATAAATATTTTAGAGAATAATTCATGTTAGGCCTAGGTTAGGCCTGAGATTTGCCCTCATCAGGGTCATACTTTCGCAGTTCTAACATACGTGTTGACCTGATCGAGGGTTTTTTCTGCTTTGGATCACGTAGTAAAGTAGTACCACACTGAAACAGTACACTAAACCTGGTTTGGATCAATATTTTAGAGGATAATGCATGTTAGGTCTAGGTTAGCCCTGAGATTTTCACTCATCAGACTCATACTTTCGCATTCTTCAGATACTTGTTGAACGGATCCTGGGTTTTTTCTGGTATGGTTCACGTAGTAATGTGGTACCACACTGAAACAATCAATTAAACCAGGTCTTGATAAATATTTTAGATGATAACGGATGTTAGGTCTGGGTTAGGTCTAGGATTTGCCCTCATCAGGCTCATACTTTCGCATATTTCTCATACTTCATGGCTAGATCCTGGGCTATTTCTGGATTGGATCACGTAGTAATGTGGTACCACACTGAAACAGTCGATTAAACCAGGTTTCGATCAATATTTTTGAGGATAACGCATGTTAGGTCTAGGTTAGGCCTGGGATTTTCACTCATCAGACTCATGCTTTCGCATTTTTCACATACTTGTGGAACAGATCCTGGGTTTTTTCTGGTTTGGATCACGTAGTAATGTGGGACCACACTGAAACAATCAATTAAACCTGGTCATGATAAATATTTTAGAGGATAACGCATGTTAGGTCTGGGTTAGGTCCAGGATTTGCCCTCATCACGCTCATACTTTCGCATATTTCTCATACTTCATGGCTATATCCAGGGCTTTTTCTGGATTGCATCACGTAGTAATGAAGTACAACACTGAAACAGTCAATTAAACCTGGTTTCGATAAATATTTTAGAGAATAATTCATGTTAGGCCTAGGTTAGGCCTGGGATTTGCCCTCATCAGGGTCATACTTTCGCAGTTCTAACATACGTGTTGACCTGATCGAGGGTTTTTTCTGCTTTGGATCGCGTAGTAAAGTGGTACCACACTGAAACAGTACACTAAACCTGGTTTGGATCAATATTTTAGAGGATAATGCATGTTAGGTCTAGGTTAGCCCTGAGATTTTCACTCATCAGACTCATACTTTCGCATTCTTCAGTTACTTGTTGAACGGATCCTGGGTTTTTTCTGGTATGGTTCACGTAGTAATGTGGTACCACACTGAAACAATCAATTAAACCAGGTCTTGATAAATATTTTAGATGATAACGGATGTTAGGTCTGGGTTAGGTCTAGGATTTGCCCTCATCAGGATCATACTTTAGCATATTTCTCATACTTCATGGCTAGATCCTGGGCTATTTCTGGATTGGATCACGTAGTAATGTGGTACCACACTGAAACAGTCGATTAAACCAGGTTTCGATCAATATTTTTGAGGATAACGCATGTTAGGTCTAGGTTAGGCCTGGGATTTTCACTCATCAGACTCATTCTTTCGCATTCTTCACATACTTGTTGAACGGATCCTGGGTTTTTTCTGGTTTGGATCACGTAGTAATGTGGGACCACACTGAAACAATCAATTAAACCTGGTCTTGATAAATATTTTAGAGGATAACGCATGTTAGGTCTGGGTTAGGTCTAGGATTTGCCCTCATCAGGCTCATTCTTTCGCATATTTCTCATACTTGATGGCTAGATCCTGGGCTTTTTCTGGATTGCATCACGTAGTAATGAAGTACAACACTGAAACAGTCAATTAAACCTGGTTTCGATAAATATTTTAGAGAATAATTCATGTTAGGTCTAGGTTAGGCGTGGGATTTGCCCTCATCAGGGTCATACTTTCGCAGTTCTAACATACATATTGACCCGATCGGGGGTTTTTTCTGCTTTGGATCACGTAGTAAAGTGGTACCACACTGAAACAGTCCACTAAACCTGGTTTCCATCAATATCTTAGAGGACAACGCAAGTTAGGTCTGGGATAGGTCTGGGATTTGCCCTCATCAGACTCATACTTTCGCATTCTTCAGATACTTGTTGAACAGATCCTGGGATTTTTCTGGTATGGATCACGTAGTAATGTGGTACCATACTGAAACATTCAGTTAAACCTGGTCTTGATAAATATTTTTGAGGATAACGCATGTTAGGTCTGGGTTAGGTCTAGGATTTGCCCTCACCACGCTCATACTTTCGCATATTTCTCATACTTCATGGCTAGATCCAGGGCTTTTTCTGGATTGCATCACGTAGTAATGAAGTACAACACTGAAACAGTCAATTAAACCTGGTTTCGATAAATATTTTAGAGAATAATTCATGTTAGGCCAAGGTTAGGCCTGAGATTTGCCCTCATCAGGGTCATACTTTCGCAGTTCTAACATACGTGTTGACCTGATCGAGGGTTTTTTCTGCTTTGGATCACGTAGTAAAGTAGTACCACACTGAAACAGTACACTAAACCTGGTTTGGATCAATATTTTAGAGGATAATGCATGTTAGGTCTAGGTTAGCCCTGAGATTTTCACTCATCAGACTCATACTTTCGCATTCTTCAGATACTTGTTGAACGGATCCTGGGTTTTTTCTGGTATGGTTCACGTAGTAATGTGGTACCACACTGAAACAATCAATTAAACCAGGTCTTGATAAATATTTTAGATGATAACGGATGTTAGGTCTGGGTTAGGTCTAGGATTTGCCCTCATCAGGCTCATACTTTCGCATATTTCTCATACTTCATGGCTAGATCCTGGGCTATTTCTGGATTGGATCACGTAGTAATGTGGTACCACACTGAAACAGTCGATTAAACCAGGTTTCGATCAATATTTTTGAGGATAACGCATGTTAGGTCTAGGTTAGGCCTGGGATTTTCACTCATCAGACTCATGCTTTCGCATTTTTCACATACTTGTGGAACAGATCCTGGGTTTTTTCTGGTATGGATCACGTAGTAATGTGGTACCACACTGAAACATTCAGTTAAACCTGGTCTTGATAAATATTTTTGAGGATAACGCATGTTAGGTCTGGGTTAGGTCTAGGATTTGCCCTCATCAGGCTCATACTTTCGCATATTTCTCATACTTCCTGGGCTGTTTCTGGATTGTATCACGTAGTAATGTGGTACCACGCTGAAACAGTCAATTAAACCTTGTTTCGATCAATATTTTAGAGGATAGCGCAAGTTAGGTTTGGGTTAGGTCTAGGATTTGCCCACATCAGGCTCATACTTTCGCATTTTTCACAGACTTGTTGAACAGATCCTGGGATTTTTCTGGTATGGATCACGTAGTAATGTGGTACCATACTGAAACATTCAGTTAAACCTGGTCTTGATAAATATTTTTGAGGATAACGCATGTTAGGTCTGGGTTAGGTCTAGGGTTTGCCCTCATCAGGCTCATACTTTCGCATATTTCTTATACTTCATGGATAGATCCTGGGCTATTTTCTGGTTTGGATCACATAGTAATGTGGTACCACACTGAAACAGTCGATTAAACCAGGTTTCGATCAATATTTTTGAGGATAACGCATGTTAGGTCTAGGTTAGGCCTGGGATTTTCACTCATCAGACTCATTCTTTCGCATATTTCTCATACTTCATGGCTAGATCCTGGGCTATTTCTGGATTGGATCACGTAGTAATGTGGCACCACACTGAAACAGTCAATTAAACCTGGTCTTGATAAATATTTTAGAGGATAACGCATGTTAGGTTTGGGTTAGGTCTAGGATTTGCCCACATCAGGCTCATACTTTCGCATTTTTCACAGACTTGTTGAACAGATCCTGGGATTTTTCTGGTATGGATCACGTAGTAATGTGGCACCACACTGAAACAGTCAATTAAACCTGGTCTTGATAAATATTTTAGAGGATAACGCATGTTAGGTCTGGGTTAGGTCTAGGATTTGCTCTCGTCAGGCTCATACTTTCGCATATTTCTCATACTTGATGGCTAGATCCTGGGCTTTTTCTGGATTGCATCACGTAGTAATGAAGTACAACACTGAAACAATCAATTAAACCTGGTTTCCATCAATATCTTAGAGGACAACGCAAGTTAGGTCTGCGATAGGTCTGGGATTTGCCCTCATCTGACTCATATGTTCGCGTTTTTCACATACTTGTTGAACGGATCCTAGGCTTTTTCTGGTTTGGATCACGTAGTAATGTGGTACCACACTGAAACATTCAAATAAACCAGTTCTTGATAAATATTTTAGATGATAACACACGTTAGGTCTGGGTTAGGTCTAGGATTTGCCCTCATCAGGCTCATACTTTCGCATATTTCTCATACTTCATGGCTAGATCCTGGGCTATATCTGGATTGGATCACGTAGTAATGTGGTACCACACTCAAACGGTCAATTAAACCTGGTTTCGATCAATATTTTAGAGGACAATGCAAGTTAGGTCTGGGATAGGTCTGGGATTTGCCCACATCAGGGTCATACTTTCGCATTTTTCACATACTTGTTGAACAGATCCTGGGTTTTTTCTGGTTTGGATCGCGCAGTAATGTGGTACCACACTGAAACATTCAAATAAACCTGGTCTTGATAAATATTTTAGAGGATAACGCATGTTAGGTTTGGGTTAGGTCTAGGATTTGCCCACATCGGGCTCATACTTTCGCATTTTTCACATACTTGTTGAACAGATCCTGGCTTTTTCTGGTTTGGATCGCGCAGTAATGTGGTACCACACTGAAACAGCCCACTAAACCTGGTTTCGATCAATATTTTAGAGGATAACGAAAGTTATGTCTAGGTTAGGCCTGGGATTTGCCCTCATCAGACTCATGCTTTCGCATTTTTCACACACTTGTTGAACAGATCCTGGGATTTTTCTGGTATGGATCACGTAGTAATGTGGTACCATACTGAAACAGTCAGTTAAACCTGGTCTTGATAAATATTTTTGAGGATAACGCATGTTAGGTCTGGGTTAGGTCTAGGATTTGCCCTCATCAGGCTCATACTTTCGCATATTTCTCATACTTCATGGCTAGATCCTGGGCTATTTCTGGATTGGATCACGTAGTAATGTGGTACCACACAGAAACATCCAATGAAACCTGGTCTGGATAAATATTTTAGAGGATAACGCATCTTAGGTCTGTGTTAGGTCTAAGATTTGCCCTCCTCAGGCTCACAGTTTCGCGTTTTTCGCATACTTGTTGAACAGATCCTGGGTTTTCTCTGGTTTGGATCACGAAGTAGTGAGGTACCACAGTGAAACAGTCCATTAAACCTGGTTTCGCTCAATATCTAAGAAGATAACGCATGTTAGGTCTAGGTTAGGCCTGGGATTTGCCCTCATCAGGGTCATACTTTCGCAGTTTTAACATGCATGTTGACCTGATCGAGGGTTTTTTCTGCTTTGGATCACGCAGTAAAGTGGTACCACACTAAAACAGTCAATTAAACCTGGTTTCGATCAATATTTTAGAGGATAACGCAAGTTAGGTCTGCGATAGGTCTGGGATTTGCCCTCATCTGACTCATACGTTCGCGTTTTTCACATACTTGTTGAACGGATCCTGGGTTTTTTCTGGTTTGGATCACGTAGTAATGTGGTACCACACTGAAACATTCAAATAAACCAGGTCTTGATAAATATTTTAGATGATAACACATGTTAGGTCTGGGTTAGGTCTAGGATTTGCCCACATCAGGCTCATACTTTCGCATATTTCTCCTACTTGATGGCTAGATCCTGGGCTTTTTCTGGATTGCATCACGTAGTAATGAAGTACAACACTGAAACAGTCAATAAAACCTGGTTTCCATCAATATCATAGAGGACAACGCAAGTTAGGTCTGCGATAGGTCTGGGATTTGCCCTCATCAGACTCATACGTTCGCGTTTTTCACATACTTGTTGAACGGATCCTGGGTTTTTTCTGGTTTGGATCACGTAGTAATGTGGTACCACACTGAAACATTCAAATAAACCAGGTATTGATAAATATTTTAGATGATAACACATGTTAGGTCTGGGTTAGGTCTAGGATTTGCCCTCATCAGGCTCATACTTTCGCATATTTCTCATACTTCATGGCTAGATCCTGGGCTATTTCTGGTTTGGATCGCGCAGTAATGTGGTACCACACTGAAACAGCCCACTAAACCTGGTTTCGATCAATATTTTAGAGGATAACGAAAGTTATGTCTAGGTTAGGCCTGGGATTTGCTCTCATCAGACTCATGCTTTCGCATTTTTCACATACTTGTTGAACAGATCCTGGGTTTTTTCTGGTATGGATCACGCAGTAATGTGGTACCACACTGAAACATTCAGTTAAACCTGGTCTTGATAAACATTTTTGAGGTTAACGCATGTTAGGTCTGGGTTAGGTCTAGGATTTGCCCTCATCAGGCTCATACTTCCGCATATTTCTTATACTTCATGGATAGATCCTGGGCTATTTTCTGGTTTGGATCACATAGTAATGTGGTACCACACTGAAACAGTCCACTAGACCTGGTTTGGATCAATATTTTAGAGGATAATGCATGTTAGGTCTGGGTTAGGTCTAGGATTTGCTCTCGTCAGGCTCATACGTTCGCATATTTCTCTTACTTGATGGCTAGATCCTGGGCTTTTTCTGGACTGCATCACGTAGTAATGAAGTACAACACTGAAACAGTCAATTAAACCTGGTTTCTATCAATATCTTAGAGGACAACGCAAGTTCGGTCTGGGATAGGTCTGGGATTTGCCCTCATCAGACTCATACGTTCGCGTTTTTCACATACTTGTTGAACGGATCCTGGGTTTTTTCTGGTTTGGATCACGTAGTAATGTGGTACCACACTGAAACATTCAAATAAACCTGGTCTTGATAAATATTTTAGAGGATAACGCATGTTAGGTTTGGGTTAGGTCTAGGATTTGCCCACATCAGGCTCATACTTTCGCATTTTTCACAGACTTGTTGAACAGATCCTGGGATTTTTCTGGTATGGATCACGTAGTAATGTGGTACCATACTGAAACATTCAGTTAAACCTGGTCTTGATAAATGTTTTTGAGGATAACGCATGTTAGGTCTGGGTTAGGTCTAGTATTTGCCCTCATCAGGCTCATACTTTCGCATACTTCTTATACTTCATGGATAGATCCTGGGCTATTTTCTGGTTTGGATCACATAGTAATGTGGTACCACACTGAAACAGTCGATTAAACCAGGTTTCGATCAATATTTTTGAGGATAACGCATGTTAGGTCTAGGTTAGGCCTGGGATTTGCCCTCATCAGGGTCATACTTTCGCAGTTCTAACATACGTGTTGACCTGATCGAGGGTTTTTTCTGCTTTGGATCGCGTAGTAAAGTGGTACCACACTGAAACAGTACACTAAACCTGGTTTGGATCAATATTTTAGATGATAACGGATGTTAGGTCTGGGTTAGGTCTAGGATTTGCTCTCGTCAGGCTCATACGTTCGCATATTTCTCTTACTTGATGGCTAGATCCTGGGCTTTTTCTGGACTGCATCACGTAGTAATGAAGTACAACACTGAAACAGTCAATTAAACCTGGTTTCTATCAATATCTTAGAGGACAACGCAAGTTCGGTCTGGGATAGGTCTGGGATTTTCACTCATCAGACTCATTCTTTCGCATACATCACATACTTGTTGAACGGATCCTGGGTTTTTTCTGGTTTGGATCACTTAGTAATGTGGGACCACACTGAAACAATCAATTAAACCTGGTCTTGATAAATATTTTAGAGGATAACGCATGTTAGGTCTGGGTTAGGTCCAGGATTTGCCCTCATCACGCTCATACTTTCGCATATTTCTCATACTTCATGGCTATATCCAGGGCTTTTTCTGGATTGCATCACGTAGTAATGAAGTACAACACTGAAACAGTCAATTAAACCTGGTTTCGATAAATATTTTAGAGAATAATTCATGTTAGGCCTAGGTTAGGCCTGGGATTTGCCCTCATCAGGGTCATACTTTCGCAGTTCTAACATACGTGTTGACCTGATCGAGGGTTTTTTCTGCTTTGGATCGCGTAGTAAAGTGGTACCACACTGAAACAGTACACTAAACCTGGTTTGGATCAATATTTTAGAGGATAATGCATGTTAGGTCTAGGTTAGCCCTGAGATTTTCACTCATCAGACTCATACTTTCGCATTCTTCAGTTACTTGTTGAACGGATCCTGGGTTTTTTCTGGTATGGTTCACGTAGTAATGTGGTACCACACTGAAACAATCAATTAAACCAGGTCTTGATAAATATTTTAGATGATAACGGATGTTAGGTCTGGGTTAGGTCTAGGATTTGCCCTCATCAGGCTCATACTTTCGCATATTTCTCATACTTCATGGCTAGATCCTGGGCTATTTCTGGATTGGATCACGTAGTAATGTGGTACCACACTGAAACAGTCGATTAAACCAGGTTTCGATCAATATTTTTGAGGATAACGCATGTTAGGTCTAGGTTAGGCCTGGGATTTTCACTCATCAGACTCATTCTTTCGCATTCTTCACATACTTGTTGAACGGATCCTGGGTTTTTTCTGGTTTGGATCACGTAGTAATGTGGGACCACACTGAAACAATCAATTAAACCTGGTCTTGATAAATATTTTAGAGGATAACGCATGTTAGGTCTGGGTTAGGTCTAGGATTTGCCCTCATCAAGCTCATTCTTTCGCATATTTCTCATACTTGATGGCTAGATCCTGGGCTTTTTCTGGATTGCATCACGTAGTAATGAAGTACAACACTGAAACAGTCAATTAAACCTGGTTTCGATAAATATTTTAGAGAATAATTCATGTTAGGTCTAGGTTAGGCGTGGGATTTGCCCTCATCAGGGTCATACTTTCGCAGTTCTAACATACATATTGACCTGATCGAGGGTTTTTTCTGCTTTGGATCACGTAGTAAAGTGGTACCACACTGAAACAGTCCACTAAACCTGGTTTCCATCAATATCTTAGAGGACAACGCAAGTTAGGTCTGGGATAGGTCTGGGATTTGCCCTCATCAGACTCATACTTTCGCATTCTTCAGATACTTGTTGAACAGATCCTGGGATTTTTCTGGTATGGATCACGTAGTAATGTGGTACCATACTGAAACATTCAGTTAAACCTGGTCTTGATAAATATTTTTGAGGATAACGCATGTTAGGTCTGGGTTAGGTCTAGGATTTGCCCTCACCACGCTCATACTTTCGCATATTTCTCATACTTCATGGCTAGATCCAGGGCTTTTTCTGGATTGCATCACGTAGTAATGAAGTACAACACTGAAACAGTCAATTAAACTTGGTTTCGATAAATATTTTAGAGAATAATTCATGTTAGGCCTAGGTTAGGCCTGGGATTTGCCCTCATCAGGGTCATACTTTCGCAGTTCTAACATACGTGTTGACCTGATCGAGGGTTTTTTCTGCTTTGGATCACGTAGTAAAGTGGTACCACACTGAAACAGTACACTAAACCTGGTTTGGATCAATATTTTAGAGGATAATGCATGTTAGGTCTAGGTTAGCCCTGAGATTTTCACTCATCAGACTCATACTTTCGCATTCTTCAGATACTTGTTGAACGGATCCTGGGTTTTTTCTGGTATGGTTCACGTAGTAATGTGGTACCACACTGAAACAATCAATTAAACCAGGTCTTGATAAATATTTTAGATGATAACGGATGTTAGGTCTGGGTTAGGTCTAGGATTTGCCCTCATCAGGCTCATACTTTCGCATATTTCTCATACTTCATGGCTAGATCCTGGGCTATTTCTGGATTGGATCACGTAGTAATGTGGTACCACACTGAAACAGTCGATTAAACCAGGTTTCGATCAATATTTTTGAGGATAACGCATGTTAGGTCTAGGTTAGGCCTGGGATTTTCACTCATCAGGGTCATACTTTCGCAGTTTTAACATGCATGTTGACCTGATCGAGGGTTTTTTCTGCTTTGGATCACGCAGTAAAGTGGTACCACACTAAAACAGTCAATTAAACCTGGTTTCGATCAATATTTTAGAGGATAACGCAAGTTAGGCCTGGGATAGGTCTAGGATTTGCCCTCATCAGGCTCATTCTTTCGCATATTTCTCATACCTGATGGCTAGATCCTGGGCATTTTCTGGATTGCATCACGTAGTATAATGGTACCACACTGAAACAGTCGATTAAACCAGGTTTCGATCAATATTTTTGAGGATAACGCATGTTAGGTCTAGGTTAGGCCTGGGATTTTCACTCATCAGACTCATACTTTCGCATTCTTCACATACTTGTTGAACGGATCTTGGGTATTTTCTGGTGTGGATCACGTAGTAATGTGGTACCACACTGATACAATCAATTAAACCTGGTCTTGATAAATATTTTAGAGGATAACGCATGTTAGGTCTGGGTTAGGTCTAGGATTTGCCCTCATCAGGCTCATACTTCCGCATATTTCTCATACTTCATGGCTGGATCCTGGGCTGTTACTGGTTTGGATCACGTAGTAATGTGGTACCACACTGAAACAGTCAATTAAACCTGGTTTCGATCAATATTTTAGAGAATAATTCATGTTAGGTCTGCGTTAGGTCTGGGATTTGCTCTCATCAGGCTCATTCTTTCGCATATTTCTCATACTTGATGGCTAGATCCTGGGCTTTTTCTGGATTGCATCACGTAGTAATGAAGTACAACACTGAAACAGTCAATTAAACCTGGTTTCGATAAATATTTTAGAGAATAATTCATGTTAGGTCTAGGTTAGGCGTGGGATTTGCCCTCATCAGGGCCATCCTTTCGCAGTTCTAACATACATGTTGACCTGATCGAGGGTTTTTTCTGCTTTGGATCACGTAGTAAAGTGGTACCACACTGAAACAGTCCACTAAACCTGGTTTGGATCAATATTTTAGAGGATAATGCATGTTAGGTCTAAGTTAGCCCTGAGATTTTCACTCATCAGACTCATACTTTCGCATTCTTCAGATACTTGTTGAACGGATCCTGGGTTTTTTCTGGTATGGTTCACGTAGTAATGTGGTACCACACTGAAACAATCAATTAAACCAGGTCTTGATAAATATTTTAGATGATAACGGATGTTAGGTCTGGGTTAGGTCTAGGATTTGCCCTCATCAGGCTCATACTTTCGCATATTTCTCATACTTCATGGCTAGATCCTGGGCTATTTCTGGATTGGATCACGTAGTAATGTGGTACCACACTGAAACAGTCGATTAAACCAGGTTTCGATCAATATTTTTGAGGATAACGCATGTTAGGTCTGGGTTAGGCCTGAGATTTGCCCTCATCAGGGTCATACTTTCGCAGTTCTCACATACACGTTGACCTGATCGAGGGTTTTTTCTGCTTTGGATCACGTAGTAATGTGGTACCACACTGAAACAGTCAATTAAACATGGTTTCGATTAATATTTTAGAGGTCAATGCAAGTTAGGTATGGGATAGGTCTGGGATTTGCCCACATCAGGGTCATACTTTCGCATTTTTCACATACTTGTTGATCAGATCCTGGGTTTTTTCTGGTATGGATCACGTAGTAATGTGGTACCACACTGACACATTCAGTTAAACCTGGTCTTGATAAATATTTTTGAGGATAACGCATGTTAGGTCTGGGTTAGGTCTAGGATTTGCCCTCATCAGGCTCATTCTTTCGCATATTTCTCATACTTGATGGCTAGATCCTGGGCTTTTTCTGGATTGCATCACGTAGTAACGAAGTACAACACTGAAACAGTCAATTAAACCTGGTTTCGATAAATATTTTAGAGAATAATTCATGTTAGGTCTAGGTTAGGCGTGGGATTTGCCCTCATCAGGGTCATACTTTCGCAGTTCTAACATACATATTGACCTGATCGAGGGTTTTTTCTGCTTTGGATCACGTAGTAAAGTGGTACCACACTGAAACAGTCCACTAAACCTGGTTTCCATCAATATCTTAGAGGACAACGCAAGTTAGGCACTGGGATAGGTCTGGGATTTGCCCTCATCAGACTCATACTTTCGCATTCTTCAGATACTTGTTGAACAGATCCTGGGATTTTTCTGGTATGGATCACGTAGTAATGTGGTACCATACTGAAACATTCAGTTAAACCTGGTCTTGATAAATATTTTTGAGGATAACGCATGTTAGGTCTGGGTTAGGTCTAGGATTTGCCCACACCACGCTCACACTTTCGCATATTTCTCATCCTTCATGGCTAGATCCAGGGCTTTTTCTGGATTGCATCACGTAGTAATGAAGTACAACACTGAAACAGTCAATTAAACCTGGTTTCGATAAATATTTTAGAGAATAATTCATGTTAGGCCTAGGTTAGGCCTGGGATTTGCCCTCATCAGGGTCATACTTTCGCAGTTCTAACATACGTGTTGACCTGTTCGAGGGTTTTTTCTGCTTTGGATCACGTAGTAAAGTGGTACCACACTGAAACAGTACACTAAACCTGGTTTGGATCAATATTTTAGAGGATAATGCATGTTAGGTCTAGGTTAGCCCTGAGATTTTCACTCATCAGACTCATACTTCCGCATTCTTCAGATACTTGTTGATCGGGTCCTGGGTTTTTTCTGGTATGGTTCACGTAGTAATGTGGTACCACACTGAAACAATCAATTAAACCAGGTCTTGATAAATATTTTAGATGATAACGGATGTTAGGTCTGGGTTAGGTCTGGGATTTGCCCTCATCAGGCTCATACTTTCGCATATTTCTCATACTTCATGGCTAGATCCTGGGCTATTTCTGGATTGGATCACGTAGTAATGTGGTACCACACTGAAACAGTCGATTAAACCAGGTTTCGATCAATATTTTTGAGGATAACGCATGTTAGGTCTAGGTTAGGCCTGGGATTTTCACTCATCAGACTCATTCTTTCGCATTCTTCACATACTTGTTGAACGGATCCTGGGTTTTTTCTGGTTTGGATCACGTAGTAATGTGGGACCACACTGAAACAATCAATTAAACCTGGTCTTGATAAATATTTTAGAGGATAACGCATGTTAGGTCTGGGTTAGGTCCAGGATTTGCCCTCATCACGCTCATACTTTCGCATATTTCTCATACTTCATGGCTATATCCAGGGCTTTTTCTGGATTGCATCACGTAGTAATGAAGTACAACACTGAAACAGTCAATTAAACCTGGTTTCGATAAATATTTTAGAGAATAATTCATGTTAGGTCTAGGTTAGGCCTGGGATTTGCCCTCATCAGGGTCATACTTTCGCAGTTCTAACATACGTGTTGACCTGATCGAGGGTTTTTTCTGCTTTGGATCGCGTAGTAAAGTGGTACCACACTGAAACAGTACACTAAACCTGGTTTGGATCAATATTTTAGAGGATAATGCATGTTAGGTCTAGGTTAGCCCTGAGATTTTCACTCATCAGACTCATACTTTCGCATTCTTCAGTTACTTGTTGAACGGATCCTGGGTTTTTTCTGGTATGGTTCACGTAGTAATGTGGTACCACACTGAAACAATCAATTAAACCAGGTCTTGATAAATATTTTAGATGATAACGGATGTTAGGTCTGGGTTAGGTCTAGGATTTGCCTTCATCAGGCTCATACTTTCGCATATTTCTCATACTTCATGGCTAGATCCTGGGCTATTTCTGGATTGGATCACGTAGTAATGTGGTACCACACTGAAACAGTCGATTAAACCTGGTTTCGATCAATATTTTTGAGGATAACGCATGTTAGGTCTAGGTTAGGCCTGGGATTTTCACTCATCAGACTCATTCTTTCGCATTCTTCACATACTTGTTGAACGGATCCTGGGTTTTTTCTGGTTTGGATCACGTAGTAATGTGGGACCACACTGAAACAATCAATTAAACCTGGTCTTGATAAATATTTTAGAGGATAACGCATGTTAGGTCTGGGTTAGGTCTAGGATTTGCTCTCGTCAGGCTCATACTTTCGCATATTTCTCAAACTTGATGGCTAGATCCTGGGCTTTTTCTGGATTGCATCACGTAGTAATGAAGTACAACACTGAAACAGTCAATTAAACCTGGTTTCCATCAATATCTTAGAGGACAACGCAAGTTAGGTCTGGGATAGGTCTGGGATTTGCCCTCATCAGACTCATACGTTTCGTTTTTCACATACTTGTTGAACGGATCCTGGGTTTTTTCTGGTTTGGATCACGTAGTAATGTGGTACCACAGTGAAACATTCAAATAAACCTGGTCTTGATAAATATTTTAGAGGATAACGCATGTTAGGTTTGGGTTAGGTCTAGGATTTGCCCACATCAGGCTCATACTTTCGCATTTTTCACAGACTTGTTGAACAGATCCTGGGATTTTTCTGGTATGGATCACGTAGTAATGTGGTACCATACTGAAACATTCAGTTAAACCTGGTCTTGATAAATATTTTTGAGGATAACGCATGTTAGGTCTGGGTAAGGCCTGGGATTTTCACTCATCAGACTCATTCTTTCGCATTCTTCACATACCTGTTGAACGGATCCTGGGTTTTTTCTGGTTTGGATCACGTAGTAATGTGGGACCACACTGAAACAATCAATTAAACCTGGTCTTGATAAATATTTTAGAGGATAACGCATGTTAGGTCTGGGTTAGGTCTAGGATTTGCTCTCGTCAGGCTCATACTTTCGCATATTTCTCAAACTTGATGGCTAGATCCTGGGCTATTTCTGGATTGCATCACGTAGTAATGAAGTGCAACACTGAAACAGTCAATTAAACCTGGTTTCCATCAATATCTTAGAGGACAACGCAAGTTAGGTCTGGGATAGGTCTGGGATTTGCCCTCATCAGACTCATACGTTTCGTTTTTCACATACTTGTTGAACGGATCCTGGGTTTTTTCTGGTTTGGATCACGTAGTAATGTGGTACCACACTGAAACATTCAAATAAACCTGGTCTTGATAAATATTTTAGAGGATAACGCATGTTAGGTTTGGGTTAGGTCTAGGATTTGCCCACATCAGGCTCATACTTTCGCATTTTTCACAGACTTGTTGAACAGATCCTGGGATTTTTCTGGTATGGATCACGTAGTAATGTGGTACCATACTGAAACATTCAGTTAAACCTGGTCTTGATAAATATTTTTGAGGATAACGCATGTTAGGTCTGGGTTAGGTCTAGGATTTGCCCTCATCACGCTCATACTTTCGCATATTTCTCATACTTCATGGCAAGATCCAGGGCTTTTTCTGGATAGCATCACGTAGTAACGAAGTACAACACTGAAACAGTCAATTAAACCTGGTTTCGATAAATATTTTAGAGAATAATTCATGTTAGGCCTAGGTTAGGCCTGGGATTTGCCCTCATCAGGGTCATACTTTCGCAGTTCTAACATACGTGTTGACCTGATCGAGGGTTTTTTCTGCTTTGGATCACGTAGTAAAGTGGTACCACACTGAAACAGTCCACTAAACCTGGTTTGGATCAATATTTTAGAGGATAATGCATGTTAGGTCTAGGTTAGCCCTGAGATTTTCACTCATCAGACTCATACTTTCGCATTCTTCAGATACCTGTTGAACGGATCCTGGGTTTTTTCTGGTCTGGTTCACGTAGTAATGTGGTACCACACTGAAACATTCACTTAAACCTGGTCTTGATAAATATTTTAGAGGATAACGCATGTTAGGTCTGGGTTAGGTCTAGGATTTGCCCTCATCAGGCTCCTCCTTTCGCATATTTCTCATACTTCATGGCTGGATCCTGGGCTATTTCTGGATTGGATCACATAGTAACGTGGTACCACACTGAAACAGTCAATTAAACCTGGTTTTGATCAATATTTTAGAGAATAATTCATGTTAGGTCTAGGTTCGGTCAGGGATTTGCTCTCATCAGGCACATTCTTTCGCATATTTCTCATACTTGATGGCTAGATCCTGGGCTATTTCTGGATTGCATCACGTAGTAATGAAGTGCAACACTGAAACAGTCAATTAAACCTGGTTTCCATCAATATTTTAGAGGACAATGCAAGTTAGGTCTGGGATAGGTTTGGGATTTGCCCACATCAGGGTCATACGTTCGCATTTTTCACATACTTGTTGAACAGATCCTGGGTTTTTTCTGGTATGGATCACGCAGTAATGTGGTACCACACTGAAACATTCAGTTAAACCTGGTCTTGTTAAATATTTTTGAGGATAACGCATGTTAGGTCTGGGTTAGGTCTAGGATTTGCCCTCATCAGGCTCATACTTTCGCATATTTATTATACTTCATGGATAGATCCTGGGCTATTTTCTGGTTTGGATCTCATAGTAATGTGGTACCACACTGAAACTGTCGATTAAACCAGGTTTCGATCAATATTCTTGAGGATAACGCATGTTAGGTCTAGGTAAGGCCTGGGATTTTCACTCATCAGACTCATTCTTTCGCATTCTTCACATACTTGTTGAACGGATCCTGGGTTTTTTCTGGTGTGGATCGCGTAGTAATGTGGTACCACACTGATACAATCAATTAAACCAGGTTTCGATCAATATTTTTGAGGATAACGCATGTTAGGTCTAGGTTAGGCCTGGGATTTTCACTCATCAGACTCATACTTTCGCATTCTTCACATACTTGTTGAACGGATCTTGGGTTTTTTCTGGTGTGGATCGCGTAGTAATGTGGTACCACACTGATACAATCAATTAAACCTGGTCTTGATAAATATTTTAGGGGATAACGCATGTTAGGTCTGGGTTAGGTCTAGGATTTGCCCTCATCAGGCTCATACTTTCGCATATTTCTCATACTTCATGGCTAGATCCTGGGCTCTTTCTGGAATGTATCACGTAGTAATGTGGTACCACGCTGAAACAGTCAATTAAACCTTGTTTCGATCAATATTTTAGAGGATAACGCAAGTTAGGTCTAGGTTAGGCCTGGGATTTGCCCTCATCAGGGTCATACTTTCGCAGTTTTAACATGCATGTTGACCTGATCACGGGTTTTTTCTGCTTTGGATCACGTAGTAAAGTGGTACCACACTAAAACAGTCAATTAAACCTGGTTTCGATCAATATTTTAGAGGATAACGCAAGTTAGGCCTGGGATAGGTCTAGGATTTGCCCTCATCAGGCTCATTCTTTCGCATATTTCTCATACTTGATGGCTAGATCCTGGGCATTTTCTGGATTGCATCACGTAGTATTGTGGTACCACACTGAAACAGTCGATTAAACCAGGTTTCGATCAATATTTTTGAGGATAAAGCATGTTAGGTCTAGGTTAGGCCTGGGATTTTCACTCATCAGACTCATACTTTCGCATTCTTCACATACTTGTTGAACGGATCTTGGGTTTTTTCTGGTGTGGATCGCGTAGTAATGTGGTACCACACTGATACAATCAATTAAACCTGGTCTTGATAAATATTTTAGGGGATAACGCATGTTAGGTCTGGGTTAGGTCTAGGATTTGCCCTCATCAGGCTCATACTTTCGCATATTTCTCATACTTCATGGCTGGATCCTGGGCTGTTACTGGTTTGGATCACGTAGTAATGTGGTACCACACTGAAACAGTCAATTAAACCTGGTTTCGATCAATATTTTAGAGAATAATTCATGTTAGGCCTGGGTTAGGTCTGGGATTTGCTCTCATCAGGCTCATTCTTTCGCATATTTCTCATACATGATGGCTAGATCCTGGGCTTTTTCTGGATTGCATCACGTAGTAATGAAGTACAACACTGAAACAGTCAATTAAACCTGGTTTCGATAAATATTTTAGAGAATAATTCATGTTAGGTCTAGGTTAGGCGTGGGATTTGCCCTCATCAGGGTCATACTTTCGCAGTTCTAACATACATATTGACCTGATCGAGGGTTTTTTCTGCTTTGGATCACGTAGTAAAGTGGTACCACACTGAAACGGTCCACTAAACCTGGTTTGGATCAATATTTTAGAGGATAATGCATGTTAGGTCTAGGTTAGCCCTGAGATTTTCTCTCATCAGACTCATACTTTCGCTTTCTTCAGATACTTGTTGAACAGATCCTGGGATTTTTCTGGAATGGATCACGTAGTAATGTGGTACCATACTGAAACATTCAGTTAAACCTGGTCTTGATAAATATTTTTGAGGATAACGCATGTTAGGTCTGGGTTAGGTCTAGGATTTGCCCTCATCACGCTCATACTTTCGCATATTTCTCATACTTCATGGCTAGATCCTGGGCTATTTCTGGATTGGATCACGTAGTAATGTGGTACCACACTGAAACAGCCCACAAAACCTGGTTCCGATCAATATTTCAGAGGATAACGAAAGTTATGTCTAGGTTAGGCCTGGAATTTGCTCTCATCAGACTCATGCTTTCGCATTTTTCACATACCTGTGGAACAAATCCTGGGTTTTTTCTGGAATGGATCACGTAGTAATGTGGTACCACAATGAAACATTCAGTTAAACCTGGTCTTGATAAATATTTTTGAGGATAACGCATGTTAGGTCTGAGTTAGGTCTAGGATTTGCCCTCATCAGGATCATACTTTCGCATATTTCTTATACTTCATGGATAGATCCTGGGCTATTTTCTGGTTTGGATCACATAGTAATGTGGTACCACACTGAAACAGTCGATTAAAACAGGTTTTGATCAATATTCACGAGGATAACGCATGTTAGGTCTAGGTAAGGCCTGGGATTTTCACTCATCAGACTCATTCTTTCGCATTCTTCACATACCTGTTGAACGGATCCTGGGTTTTTTTCTGGTTTGGATCACGTAGTAATGTGGGACCACACTGAAGCAATCAATTAAACCTGGTCTTGATAAATATTTTAGAGGATAACGCATGTTAGGTCTGGGTTAGGTCTAGGATTTGCCCTCATCAGGCTCATACTTTCGCATATTTCTCATACTTCATGGCTAGATCCTGGGCTATTTCTGGTTTGGATCGCGCAGTAATGTGGTACCACACTGAAACAGCCCATTAAACCTGGTTTCGATCAATATTTTAGAGGATAACGAAAGTTATGTCTAGGTTAGGCCTGGGATTTGCTCTCATCAGACTCATGCATTCGCATTTTTCACATACTTGTTGAACAGATCCTGGGTTTTTTCTGGTATGGATCACGCAGTAATGTGGTACCACACTGAAACATTCAGTTAAACCTGGTCTTGATAAACATTTTTGAGGATAACGCATGTTAGGTCTGGGTTAGGTCTAGGATTTGCCCTCATCAGGCTCATACTTTCGCATATTTCTTATACTTCATGGATAGATCCTGGGCTATTTTCTGGTTTGGATCACATAGTAATGTGGTACCACACTGAAACAGTCCACTAGACCTGGTTTCGATCAATATTCTTGAGGATAACGCATGTTAGGTCTAGGTAAGGCCTGGGATTTTCACTCATCACACTCATTCTTTCGCATTCTTCAAATACCTGTTGAACGGATCCTGGGTTTTTTCTGGTTTGGTTCACGTAGTAATGTGGTACCAAACTGAAACATTCAATTAAACCTGGTCTTGATAAATATTTTTGAGGATAACGCATGTTAGGTCTGGGTTAGGTCTAGGATTTGCCCTCATCAGGCTCATTCTTTCGCATATTTCTCATACTTGATGGCTAGATCCTGGGCTTTTTCTGGATTGCATCACGTAGTAATGAAGTACAACACTGAAACAGTCAATTAAACCTGGTTTCGATAAATATTTTAGAGAATAATTCATGTTAGGTCTAGGTTAGGCGTGGGATTTGCCCTCATCAGGGTCATACTTTCGCAGTTCTAACATACATATTGACCTGATCGAGGGTTTTTTCTGCTTTGGATCACGTAGTAAAGTGGTACCACACTGAAACAGTCCACTAAACCTGGTTTCCATCAATATCTTAGAGGACAACGCAAGTTAGGTCTGGGATAGGTCTGGGATTTGCCCTCATCAGACTCATACTTTCGCATTCTTCAGATACTTGTTGAACAGATCCTGGGATTTTTCTGGTATGGATCACGTAGTAATGTGGTACCACACTGAATCATTCAGTTAAACCTGGTCTTGATAAATATTTTTGAGGATAACGCATGTTAGGTCTGGGTTAGGTCTAGGATTTGCCCTCATCAGGATCATACTTTCGCATATTTCTCATACTTCCTGAGCTGTTTCTGGATTGTATCACGTAGTAATGTGGTACCACGCTGAAACAGTCAACTAAACCTTGTTTCGATCAATATTTTAGAGGATAACGCAAGTTAGGTCTGGGATAGGTCTGGGATTCGCCCTCATCAGGCTCATACTTTCGCAGACTTCACAGACTCGTTTAACAGATCCTGGGTTTTTTCTGGTTTGGTTCACGTAGTAATGTGGTACCAAACTGAAACATTCAATTAAACCTGGTCTTGATCAATATTTTAGAGGATAACGCATGTTAGGTTTGGGTTAGGTCTAGGATTTGCCCACATCAGGCTCATACTTTCGCATTTTTCACAGACTTGTTGAACAGATCCTGGGATTTTTCTGGTATGGATCACGTAGTAATGTGGTACCATACTGAAACATTCAGTTAAACCTGGTCTTGATAAATATTTTTGAGGATAACGCATGTTAGGTCTGGGTTAGGTCTAGGATTTGCCCTCATCAGGCTCATACTTTCGCATATTTCTTATACTTCATGGATAGATCCTGGGCTATTTTCTGGTTTGGATCACATAGCAATGTGGTACCACACTGAAACAGTCGATTAAACCAGGTTTCGATCAATATTTTTGAGGATAACGCATGTTAGGTCTAGGTTAGGCCTGGGATTTTCACTCATCAGACTCATTCTTTCGCATACTTCACATGCTTGTTGAACGGATCCTGGGTTTTTTCTGGTTTGGATCACGTAGTAATGTGGGACCACACTGAAACAGTCAATTAAACCTGGTCTTGATAAATATTTTAGAGGATAACGCATGTTAGGTCTGGGTTAGGTCCAGGATTTGCCCTCATCACGCTCATACTTTCGCATATTTCTCATACTTCATGGCTATATCCAGGGCTTTTTCTGGATTGCATCACGTAGTAATGAAGTACAACACTGAAACAGTCAATTAAACCTGGTTTCGATAAATATTTTAGAGAATAATTCATGTTAGGCCTAGGTTAGGCCTGGGATTTGCCCTCATCAGGGTCATACTTTCGCAGTTCTAACATACGTGTTGTCCTGATCGAGGGTTTTTTCTGCTTTGGATCGCGTAGTAAAGTGGTACCACACTGAAACAGTACACTAAACCTGGTTTGGATCAATATTTTAGAGGATAATGCATGTTAGGTCTAGGTTAGCCCTGAGATTTTCACTCATCAGACTCATACTTTCGCATTCTTCAGATACTTGTTGAACGGATCCTGGGTTTTTTCTGGTATGGTTCACGTAGTAATGTGGTACCACACTGAAACAATCAATTAAACCAGGTCTTGATAAATATTTTAGATGATAACGGATGTTAGGTCTGGGTTAGGTCTAGGATTTGCCCTCATCAGGCTCATACTTTCGCATATTTCTCATACTTCATGGCTAGATCCTGGGCTATTTCTGGATTGGATCACGTAGTAATGTGGTACCACACTGAAACAGTCGATTAAACCAGGTTTCGATCAATATTTTTGAGGATAACGCATGTTAGGTCTAGGTTAGGCCTGGGATTTTCACTCATCAGACTCATTCTTTCGCATTCTTCACATACTTGTTGAACGGACCCTGGGTTTTTTCTGGTTTGGATCACGTAGTAATGTGGGACCACACTGAAACAATCAATTAAACCTGGTTACGATCAATATTTTAGAGAATAATTCATGTTAGGTCTGCGTTAGGTCTGGGATTTGCTCTCATCAGGCTCATTCTTTCGCATATTTCTCATACTTGATGGCTAGATCCTGGGCTTTTTCTGGATTGCATCACGTAGTAATGAAGTACAACACTGAAACAGTCAATTAAACCTGGATTCGATAAATATTTTAGAGAATAATTCATGTTAGGTCTAGGTTAGGCGTGAGATTTGCCCTCATCAGGGTCATCCTTTCGCAGTTCTAACATACATGTTGACCTGATCGAGGGTTTTTTCTGCTTTGGATCACGTAGTAAAGTGGTACCACACTGAAACAGTCCACTAAACCTGGTTTGGATCAATATTTTAGAGGATAATGCATGTCAGGTCTAAGTTAGCCCTGAGATTTTCACTCATCAGACTCATACTTTCGCATTCTTCAGATACTTGTTGAGCGGATCCTGGGTTTTTACCGGTTTGGATCACGTAGTAATGTGGTACCACACTGAAACATTCAATTAAACCTGGCCTTGATAAATATTTTAGAGAATCATTCATGTTAGGTCTAGGTTAGGTCAGGGATTTGCTCTCATCAGGCTCATTCTTCCGCATATTTCTCATACTAGATGGCTAGATCCTGGGTTTTTTCTGGTATGGTTCACGTAGTAATGTGGTACCACACTGAAACAATCAATTAAACCAGGTCTTGATAAATATTTTAGATGATAACGCATGTTAGGTCTGGGTTAGGTCTAGGATTTGCCCTCATCACGCTCATACTTTCGCATATTTCTCATACTTCATGGCTAGATCCTGGGCTATTTCTGGATTGGATCACGTAGTAATGTGGTACCACACTGAAACAGTCAATTAAACCTGGTTACGATCAATATTTTAGAGGACAATGCAAGTTAGGTCTGGGATAGGTCTGGGATTTGCCCACATCAGGGTCATACTTTCGCATTTTTCACATACTTGTTGAACAGATCCTGGGTTTTTTCTGGTTTGGATCGCGCAGTAATGTGGTACCACACTGAAACAGCCCACTAAACCTGGTTCCGATCAATATTTTAGAGGATAACGAAAGTTATGTCTAGGTTAGGCCTGGGATTTGCTCTCATCAGACTCATGCTTTCGCATTCTTCAGATACCTGTTGAACGGATCCTGGGTTTTTTCTGGTATGGTTCACGTAGTAATGTGGTACCATACTGAAACATTCAGTTAAACCTGGTCTTGATAAATATTTTTGAGGATAACGCATGTTAGGTCTGGGTTAGGTGTAGGATTTGCCCCCATCAGGCTCATACTTTCGCATATTTCTTATACTTCATGGATAGATCCTGGGCTATTTTCTGGTTTGGATCACATAGTAATGTGGTACCACACTGAAACAGTCGATTAAACCAGGCTTCGATCAATATTCTTGAGGATAACGCATGTTAGGTCTAGGTAAGGCCTGGGATTTTCACTCATCAGACTCATTCTTTCGCATTCTTCACATACCTGTTGAACGGATCCTGGGTTTTTTCTGGTGTGGATCACGTAGTAATGTGGGACCACACTGAAACAATCAATTAAACCTGGTCTTGATAAATATTTTAGAGGATAACGCATGTTAGGTCTGGGTTAGGTCTAGGATTTGCTCTCGTCAGGCTGATACTTTCGCATATTTCTCAAACTTGATGGCTAGATCCTGGGCTTTTTCTGGATTGCATCACGTAGTAATGAAGTACAACACTGAAACAGTCAATTAAACCAGGTTTCCATCAATATCTTAGAGGACAACGCAAGTTAGGTCTGGGATAGGTCTGGGATTTGCCCTCATCAGACTCATACGTTTCGTTTTTCACATACTTGTTGAACGGATCCTGGGTTTTTTCCGGTTTGGATCACGTAGTAATGTGGTACCACACTGAAACATTCAAATAAACCTGGTCTTGATAAATATTTTAGAGGATAACGCATGTTAGGTTTGGGTTAGGTCTAGGATTTGCCCACATCAGGCTCATACTTTCGCATATTTCTCATACTTCATGGCTAGATCCCGGGCTGTTTCCGGATTGTATTACGTAGTAATGTGGTACCACGCTGAAACAGTCAATTAAACCTTGTTTCGATCGATATTTTAGAGGATAACGCAAGTTAGGTCTGGGATAGGTCTGGGATGGATTTGCCCTCGTCAGGCTCATACTTTTGCATATTTCTTATACTTCATGGATAGATCCTGGGCTATTTTCTGGTTTGGATCGCATAGTAATGTGGTACCACACTGAAACATTCAGTTAAACCTGGTCTTGATAAATATTTTTGAGGATAACGCATGTTAGGTCTAGGTTAGGCCGGGGATTTTCACTCATCAGACTCATACTTTCGCATTCTTCACATGCTTGTTGAACGGATCCTGGGTTTTTTCTGGTTTGGATCACGTAGTAATGTGGGACCACACTGAAACAATCAATTAAGCCTGGTCTTGATAAATATTTTAGAGGATAACGCATGTTAGGTTTGGGTTAGGTCTAGGATTTGCCCACATCAGGCTCATACTTTCGCATTTTTCACAGACTTGTTGAATAGATCCTGGGATTTTTCTGGTATGGATCACGTAGTAATGTGGTACCATACTGAAACATTCAGTTAAACCTGGTCTTGATAAATATTTTTGAGGATAACGCATGTTAGGTCTGGGTTGGGTCTAGGATTTGCCCTCATCACGCTCATACTTTCGCATATTTCTCATACTTCATGGCTAGATCCAGGGCTTTTTCTGGATTGCATCACGTAGTAATGAAGTACAACACTGAAACAGTCAATTAAACCTGGTTTCGATAAATATTTTAGAGAATAATTCATGTTAGGCCTAGGTTAGGCCTGGGATTTGCCCTCATCAGGGTCATACTTTCGCAGTTCTAACATACGTGTTGACCTGATCGATGGTTTTTTCTGCTTTGGATCACGTAGTAAAGTGGTACCACACTGAAACAGTCCACTAAACCTGGTTTGGATCAATATTTTAGAGGATAATGCATGTTAGGTCTAGGTTAGCCCTGAGATTTTCACTCATCAGACTCATACTTTCGCATTCTTCAGATACCTGTTGAACGGATCCTGGGTTTTTTCTGGTCTGGTTCACGTAGTAATGTGGTACCACACTGAAACATTCACTTAAACCTGGTCTTGATAAATATTTTAGAGGATAACGCATGTTAGGTCTGGGTTAGGTCTAGGATTTGCCCTCATCAGGCTCCTCCTTTCGCATATTTCTCATACTTCATGGCTGGATCCTGGGCTATTTCTGGATTGGATCACATAGTAATGTGGTACCACACTGAAACTGTCAATTAAACCTGGTTTGGATCTATATTTTAGAGGATAACGCATGTTAGGTCTAGGTTAGGTCTAGGATTTGCCCTCATCACGCTCATACTTTCGCATATTTCTCATACTTCATGGCTAGATCCTGGGCTATTTCTGGATTGGATCACGTAGTAATGTGGTACCACACTGAAACAGTCAATTAAACCTGGTTACGATCAATATTTTAGAGGACAATGCAAGTTAGGTCTGGGATAGGTCTGGGATTTGCCCACATCAGGGTCATACTTTCGCATTTTTCACATACTTGTTGAACAGATCCTGGGTTTTTTCTGGTTTGGATCGCGCAGTAATGTGGTACCACACTGAAACAGCCCACTAAACCTGGTTCCGATCAATATTTTAGAGGATAACGAAAGCTATGTCTAGGTTAGGCCTGGGATTTGCCCTCATCAGACTCATGCTTTCGCATTTTTCACATACTTGTGGAACAGATCCTGGGTTTTTTCTGGTATGGATCAGGTAGTAATGTGGTACCACACTGAAACATTCAGTTAAACCTGGTCTTGATAAATATTTTTGAGGATAACGCATGTTAGGTCTGGGTTAGGTCTAGGATTTGCCCTCATCAGGCTCATACTTTCGCATATTTCTCATACTTCCTGGGCTGTTTCTGGATTGTATCACGTAGTAATGTGGTACCACGCTGAAACAGTCAATTAAACCTTGTTTCGATCAATATTTTAGAGGATAACGCAAGTTAGGTTTGGGTTAGGTCTAGGATTTGCCCACATCAGGCTCATACTTTCGCATTTTTCACAGACTTGTTGAACAGATCCTGGGATTTTTCTGGTATGGATCACGTAGTAATGTGGTACCATACTGAAACATTCAGTTAAACCTGGTCTTGATAAATATTTTTGAGGATAACGCATGTTAGGTCTGGGTTAGGTCTAGGATTTGCCCTCATCAGGCTCATACTTTCGCATATTTCACAGACTTGTTGAACAGATCCTGGGATTTTTCTGGTATGGATCACGTAGTAATGTGGTACCATACTGAAACATTCAGTTAAACCTGGTCTTGATAAATATTTTTGAGGATAACGCATGTTAGGTCTGGGTTGGGTCTAGGATTTGCCCTCATCACGCTCATACTTTCGCATATTTCTCATACTTCATGGCTGGATCCTGGGCTATTTCTGGATTGGATCACATAGTAATGTGGTATCACACTGAAACAGTCAATTAAACCTGGTTTTGATCAATATTTTAGAGAATAATTCATGTTAAGTCTAGGTTAGGTCTGGGCTTTGCTCCCATCAGGCTCATACTTTCGCATATTTGTCATACTTGATGGCTAGATCCTGGGCTTTTTCTGGATTGCATCACGTAGTAATGAAGTACAACACTGAAACAGTCAATTAAACCTAGTTTCCATCAATATCTTAGAGGACAACGCAAGTTAGGTCTGGGATAGGTCTGGGATTTGCCCACATCAGGCTCATACTTTCGCGTTTTTCACACACTTGTTGAACAGATCCTGGGTTTTTTCTGGTTTGGATCACGTAGTAGAGGGTACCACACTGAAACAGTCCATTAAACCTGGTTTGGATCTATATTTTAGAGGATAACGCATGTTAGGTCTAGGTTAGGTCTCGGATTTGCCCTCATCAGACTCATACTTTCGCGTTTTTCACATACTTGTTGAACGGATCATGGGTTTTTTCTGGTTTGGATCACGTAGTAATGTGGGACCACACTGAAACAATCAATTAAACCTGGTCTTGATAAATATTTTAGAGGATAACGCATGTTAGGTCTGGGATAGGTCGGGGATTTGCCCTCATCAGCCTCATACTTTCGCACACTTCATATACTCGTTGAACAGATCCTGGGTTTTTTCTGGTTTGGATCACGTAGTAATGTGGAACCACACTGAAACAATCAATTAAACCTGGTCTTGATAAATATTTTAGAGGATAACGCATGTTAGGTCTGGGTAAGGTCTAGAATTTGCCCTCATCAGGCTCATACTTTCGCATATTTCTCATACTTCATGGCTACATCCAGGGCTATTTCTGGATTTGATCACGTAGTAATGTGGTACCACACTGAAACAGTCGATTAAACCAGGTTTCGATTAATATTTTTGAGGATAACGCATGTTAGGTCTAGGTTAGGCCCGGGATTTTCACTTGTCAGGCTCATACTTTCGGGTTTTTCACATACTTTTTGAACAGATCCTGGGTTTTTTCTGGTTTGGATCACGTAGTAGTATGGTACCACACTGAAACAGTCCATTGAACCTGGTTTGGAACAATATTTTAGAGGATAACGCATGTTAGGTCTAGGTTAGGTCTGGGATTTTCACTCATCAGACTCATACTTTCGCATTCTTCACATACTTGTTGAACGGATCCTGGGTTTTTTCTGGTTTGGATCACGTAGTAATGTGGTACCACACTGAAACAGTCGATTAAACCTGGTTTCAATCAATATTTTAGAGGATAACGCAAGTTAGGTCTGGGATAGGTCTGGGATTTGACCCCATCAGACTCATACTTTCGCACACTTCACATACTCGTTGAACAGATCCTGGGTTATTTTCTGGTTTGGATAACATAGTAATGTGGTACCACACTGAAACAGTCGATTAAACCAGGTTTCGATCAATATTTTGGAGAATAATTCATGTGATGTCTAGGTTAGGTCTGGGATTTGCTCTCATCAGGCTCATTCTTTCGCATATTTCTCATACATGTTGAACAGATCCTGGGTTTTTTCTGGTTTGGATCACTTAGTAATGTGGGACCACACTGAAACAATCAATTAAACCTGGTCTTGATAAATATTTTAGAGGATAACGCATGTTAGGTCTGGGTTAGGTCTAGGACTTGCCCTCATCAGGCTCATACTTTCGCATATTTCTCATACTTCATGGCTAGATCCTGGGCTGTTTCTGGATTGTATCACGTAGTAATGTGGTACCACGCTGAAACAGTCAATTAAACCTGGTTTCAATCAATATTTTAGAGGATAACGCATGTTAGGCCTCGGTTAGGTCTGGGATTTTCACTCATCAGACTCTTACTTTCGCATTCTTCACATACTTGTTGAACGGATCCTGGGTTTTTTCTGGTTTGGATCACGTAGTAATGTGGGACCACACTGAAACAGTTCACTAAACCTGGTTTCGCTCAATATTTTAGAGGATAACGCATGTTAGGTCTAGGTTAGGTCTGGGATTTGCTCTCATCAGCCTCATTCTTTCGCATATTTCTCATACTTGATGGCTAGATGCTGGGCTTTTTCTGGATTGCATCACGTAGTAATGAAGTACAAAACTGAAACAGTCAATTAAACCTGGTTTCCATCATTATCTTAGAGGACAACGCATGTTAGGTCTTGGTTAGGTCTGGGATTTTCACTCATCAGACTCATACTTTCGCATATTTCTCATACTAGATGGCTAGATCCTGTGCTTTTTCTGGATTGCATCACGTTGTAATGAAGTACAACACTGAAACACTCAATTAAACCTGGTTTCGATCAATATTATTGAGGATAACGCATGTTAGGTCTAGGTTAGGCCTGGGATTTTCACTCATCAGACTCATACTTTCGCGTTCATCACATACTTGTTGAACGGATCTTGGGTTTTTTCTGGTGTGGATCACGTAGTAATGTGGTACCACACTGAATCAATTAATTAAACCTGATCTTGATAAATATTTTAGAGGATAACGCATGTTAGGTCTAGGTTAGGTCTGGGATTTGCTCTCATCAGGCTCATTCTTTCGCATATTGCTCATACTTGACGGCTAGATCCTGGGCTTTTTCTGGATTGCATCACGCAGTAATGAAGTACAACACTGAAACAGTCAATTAAACCTGGTTTCGATCAATATTTTAGAGAATAATTCATGTTAGGTCTAGGTTAGGTCTGGGATTTGCTCTCATCAGGCTCATTCTTTCGCATATTTCTCATACTTGACGGCTAGATCCTGGGCTTTCTCTGGATTGCATCACGTAGTAATGAAGTACAACACTGAAACAGTCAATTAAACCTGGTTTCCGTCAATATTTTAGAGGACAACGCATGTCAGGTCTAGGTTAGGCCTGGGATTGGCTCTCATCAGGGTCATACATTCGCAGTTTTAACATACATGTTGACCTGATCGAGGGTTTTTTCTGCTTTGGATCACGTAGTAAGGTGGTACCACACTGAAACAGTCCATTAAACCTGGTTTGGATCAATATTTTTGAGGATAACGCATGTTAGGTCTAGGTTAGGCCGGGGATTTTCACTCTTCAGACTCATACTTTCGCATATTTCTCATACTTCATGGCTAGATCCTGGGCTGTTTCTGGATTGTATCACATAGTAATGTGGTACCACGCTGAAACAGTCGATTAAACCTGGTTTCGATCAATATTTTAGAGGATAACGCATGTTAAGTCTGGGATAGGTCTGGGATTTGATCTCATCAGACTCATACTTTCGCGTTTTTCACATACTTCATTGGTAGATCCAGGGCTGTTTCTGGTTAGTATCACGTAGTAATTTGGTACCACGCTGAAACAGTCAATTAAACCTGGTTTCGATCAATATTTTACAGGATAACGCAAGTTATGTCTGGCATAGGTCTGGGATTCGCCCTCATCAGACTCATACTTTCGCGTTTTTCATATACTTGTTGAACTGATCCTGGGTTTTTTCTGGTTTGGATCACGTAGTAATGTGGTACCACACTGAAACAATCAATTAAACCTGGTTTCGATCAATATTTTAGAGAATAATTCATGTTAGGTCTAGGTTAGGCCTGGGATTTGCTCTCATCAGGCCCATTCTTTCGCATATTTCTCATACTTGATGGCTAGATGCTGGGCTTTTTCTGGATTGCATCACGTAGTAATGAAGTACAACACTGAAATAGTCAATTAAACCTGGTTTCCATCAATATCTTAGAGGACAACGCAAGTTAGGTCTGGGATAGGTCTGGGATTTGCCCTCATCAGGCTCAAACTTTCCGCGTTTTTCACATACTTGTTGACCAGATCCTGGGTTTTTTCTGGTTTGGATCACGTAGTAGTGTGGTCCACACTGAAGCAATCAATTAAACCTGGTCTTGATAAATATTTTAGAGGATAACGCATGTTAGGTCTGGGATAGGTCTGGGATTTGCCCTCATCAGACTCATACTTTCGCACACTTCACATACTCGTTGAACAGATCCTGGGTTATTTTCTGGTTGGGATCACATAGTAATGTGGTACCACACTGAAACAGTCGATTAAACCAGGTTTCGATCAATATTTTTGAGGATAACGCATGTTAGGTCTTGGTTAGGTCTGGGATTTTCACTCATCAGACTCATACTTTCGCACACTTCACATACTCGTTGATCAGATCCTGGGTTTTTTCTGGTTTGGATCACGTAGTAATGTGGAACTACACTGAAACAATCAATTAAACCTGGTCTTGATAAATATTTTAGAGGATAACGCATGTTAGGTCTGGGTTAGGTCTAGGATTTGCCCTCGTCAGGCTCATACTTCCGCATATTTCTCATACTTCATGGCTAGATCCTGGGCTATTTCTGGATTAGATCACGTAGTAATGTGGTACCACACTGAAACAGTCCATTAAACCTGGTTTGGATCAATATTTTAGAGGATAACGCATGTTAGGTCTAGGTTAGTTCTGGGAATTTCACTCATCAGACTCATACTTTCGCACACTTCACATACTCGTTGAACAGATCCTGGGTTATTTTCTGGTTTGGATCACATAGTAATGTGGTACCACACTGAAACAGTCGATTATACCAGGTTTCGATCAATATTTTTGAGGATAACGCATGTTAGGTCTAGGTTAGGCCTGGGATTTTCACTCATCAGACTCATACTTTCGCATTGTTCACATACTTGTTGTACGGATCCTGGGCTTTTCTGGTTTGGATCACGTAGTAATGTGGGACCACACTGAAACAGTCAATTAAACCAGGTTTCGATCAATATTTTTGAGAATAATACATGTTAGGTCTAGGTTAGGTCTGGGATTTGCTCTCATCAGGCTCATTCTTTCGAATATTTCTCATACTTGATGGCTAGATGCTGGGCTTTTTCTGGATTGCATCACGTAGTAATGAAGTACAACACAGAAACAGTCAATTAAACCTGGTTTCCATCAATATCTTAGAGGACAACGCAAGTTAGGTCTGGGATAGGTCTTGGATTTGCCCTCATCAGGCTCATACTTTCGCGTTTTTCACATACTCTTTGAACAGATCCTGGGTTTTTTCTGGTTTGGATCACGTGGTAGTGTGGTACCACACTGAAACAGTCCATTAAACCTGGTTTGGATCAATATTTTAGAGGATAACGCATGTTAGGTCTAGGTTAGGTCTGGGAATTTCACTCATCAGACTCATACTTTCGCACACTTCACATACTCGTTGAACAGATCCTGGGTTATTTTCTGGTTTGGATCACATAGTAATGTGGTACCACACTGAAACAGTCGATTATACCAGGTTTCGATCAATATTTTTGAGGATAACGCATGTTAGGTCTAGGTTAGGCCTGGGATTTTCACTCATCAGACTCATACTTTCGCATTCTTCACATACTTGTTGTAAGGATCCTGGGTTTTTTCTGGTTTGGATCACGTAGTAATGTGGGACCACACTGAAACAGTCAATTAAACCAGGTTTCGATCAATATTTTTGAGAATAATACATGTTAGGGCTAGGTTAGGTCTGGGATTTGCTCTCAACAGGCTCATTCTTTCGAATATTTCTCATACTTCATGGCTAGATGCTGGGCTTTTTCTGGATTGCATCACGTAGTAATGAAGTACAACACAGAAACAGTCAATTAAACCTGGTTTCCATCAATATCTTAGAGGACAACGCAAGTTAGGTCTGGGATAGGTCTGGTATTTGCCCTCATCAGGCTCATACTTTCGCGTTTTTCACATACTTGTTGAACAGATCCTGGGTTTTTTCTGGTTTGGATCACGTAGTAGTGTGGTACCACACTGAAACAGTCCATTAAACCTGGTTTGGATCAATATTTTAGAGGATAACGCATGTTAGGTCTAGGTTAGGTCGGGGATTTTCACTCATCAGACTCATACTTTCGCATTCTTCACATACTTGTTGTTCAGATCCTGGGTTTTTTCTGGTTTGGATCACGTAGTAATGTGGGACCACACTGAAACAGTCAATTAAACCTGGTTTCGATCAATATTTTTGAGAATAATACATGTTAGGTCTAGGTTAGGTCTGGGATTTGCTCTCATCAAACTCATTCTTTCGCATATTTCTCATACTTGATGGCTAGATGCTGGGCTTTTTCTGGATTGCATCACGTAGTAATGAAGTACAACACAGAAACAGTCAATTAAACCTGGTTTCCATCAATATCTTAGAGGACAACGCAAGTTAGGTCTGGGATAGGTCTGGGATTTGCCCTCATCAGGCTCATACTTTCGCGTTTTTCACATACTTGTTGAACAGATCCTGTGTTTTTTCTGGTTTGGATCACGTAGTAGTGTGGTACCACACTGAAACAGTCCATTAAACCTGGTTTGGATCAATATTTTAGAGGATAACGCATGTTAGGTCTAGGTTAGGTCGGGGATTTTCACTCATCAGACTCATACTTTCGCATTCTTCACATACTTGTTGAACGGATCCTGGGTTTTTTCTGGTATGGATCACGTAGTAATGTGGTACCACACTGAAACAGTCGATTAAACCTGGTTTCGATCAATATTTTAGAGGATAACGCATGTTAGGTCTAGGTTAGCCCTGGGATTTTCACTCATCAGACTCATACTTTCGCATTCTTCACATACTTGTTATACGGATCCTGGGTTTTTTCTGGTTTGGATCACGTAGTAATGTGGGACCACACTGAAACAGTCAATTAGACCAGGTTTCGATCAATATTTTTGAGAATAATACATGTTAGGGCTAGGTTAGGTCTGGGATTTGCTCTCATCAGGCTCATTCTTTCGAATATTTCTCATACTTCATGGCTAGATGCTGGGCTTTTTCTGGATTGCATCACGTAGTAATGAAGTACAACACAGAAACAGTCAATTAAACCTGGTTTCCATCAATATCTTAGAGGACAACGCAAGTTAGGTCTGGGATAGGTCTGGTATTTGCCCTCATCAGGCTCATACTTTCGCGTTTTTCACATACTTGTTGAACAGATCGTGGGTTTTTTCTGGTTTGGATCACGTAGTAGTGTGGTACCACACTGAAACAGTCCATTAAACCTGGTTTGGATCAATATTTTAGAGGATAACGCATGTTAGGTCTAGGTTAGGTCGGGGATTTTCACTCATCAGACTGATACTTTCGCATTCTTCACATACTTGTTGTACGGATCCTGGGTTTTTTCTGGTTTGGATCACGTAGTAATGTGGGACCACACTGAAACAGTCAATTAAACCTGGATTCGATCAATATTTTTGAGAATAATACATGTTAGGTCTAGGTTAGGTCTGGGATTTGCTCTCATCAAGCTCATTCTTTCGCATATTTCTCATACTTGATGGCTAGATGCTGGGCTTTTTCTGGATTGCATCACGTAGTAATGAAGTACAACACAGAAACAGTCAATTAAACCTGGTTTCCATCAATATCTTAGAGGACAACGCAAGTTAGGTCTGGGATAGTTCTGGGATTTGCCCTCATCAGGCTCATATTTTCGCGTTTTTCACATACTTGTTGAACAGATCCTGTGTTTTTTCTGGTTTGGATCACGTAGTAGTGTGGTACCACACTGAAACAGTCCATTAAACCTGGTTTGGATCAATATTTTAGAGGATAACGCATGTTAGGTCTAGGTTAGGTCGGGGATTTTCACTCATCAGACTCATACTTTCGCATTCTTCACATACTTGTTGAACGGATCCTGGGTTTTTTCTGGTATGGATCACGTAGTAATGTGGTACCACACTGAAACAGTCGATTAAACCTGGTTTCGATCAATATTTTAGAGGATAACGCATGTTAGGTCTAGGTTAGCCCTGGGATTTTCACTCATCAGACTCATAATTTCGCTTTCTTCACATACTTGTGGAACTGATCCTGGGTTTTTTCTGGTTTGGATCACGTAGTAATGTGGAACCACACTGAAACAGTCGATTAAACCTGGTTTCGATCAATATTTTAGAGGATAACGAATGTTAGGTCTAGGTTAGCCCTGGGATTTTCACTCATCAGACTCATACTTTCGCATTCTTCACATACTTGTTGAACTGATCCTGGGTTTTTTTCTGGTTTGGATCACGTAGTAATGTGGTACCACACTGAAACAGTCGATTAAACCTGGTTTCGATCAATATTTTAGAGGATAGCGCAAGTTAAGTCTGGGATTGGTCTGGGATTTGACCTCATCAGACTCATACTTTCGCGTTTTTCACATACTTGTTGAACAGATCCTAGGTTATTTTCTGGTTTGGCTCACGTCGTAATGTGGGACCACACTGAAACAGTCGATTAAACCAGGTTTCGTTCAATATTTTTGAGGATAACGCATGTTAGGTCTAGGTTAGGCCTGGGATTTTCACTCATCAGACTCATACTTTCGCATTCTTCACATACTTGTTGAACGGACCCTGGGTTTTTTCTGGTTTGGATCACGTCGTAATGTGGGACCACACTGAAACAGTCGATTAAACCTCGTTTCGATCAATATTTTAGAGGATAACGCAAGTTAGGTCTGGGATAGGTCAGGGATTTGGCCTCATCAGACTCATAATTTCGCACACTTCACATACTCCTAGAACAGATCCTGGGTTATTTTCTGGTTTGGATCACATAGTAATGTGGTACCACACTGAAACAGTCGATTAAACCTGCTTTCGATCAATATTTTAGAGAATAATTCATGTTAGGTCTAGGTTAGGTCTGGGATTTGCTCTCATCAGGCTCATTCTTTCGCATATTTCTCATACTTGATGGCTAGATCCTGGGCTTTTTCTGGATTGCATCACGTAGTAATGAAGTACAACACTGATACAGTCAATTAAACCTGGTTTCGATCAATATTTTAGAGAATAATTCATGTTAGGTCTAGGTTAGGTCTGGGATTTGCTCTCATCAGGCTCATTCTTTCGCATATTTCTCATACTTGATGGCTAGATCCTGAGCTTTTTCTGGATTGCATCACGTAGTAATGTGGTACCACACTGAAACATTCAATTAAACCTGGTCTTGATGAATATTTTAGAGGATAACACATGTTAGGTCTGGGCTGTCATCAGGCTCATTCTTTCGCATATTTCTCATACTTGATGGCTAGATCCTGGGCTTTTTCTGGATTGCATCACGTAGTAATGAAGTACAACACTGAAACAGTCAATTAAACCTGGTTTCGATCAATATTTTAAAGAATAATTCATGTTAGGTCTAGGTTAGGTCTGGAATTTGCTCTCATCAGGCTCATTCTTTCGCATATTTCTCATACTTGATGGCTAGATCCTGGGCTTTTTCTGGATTGCATCACGTAGTAATGTGGTACCACACTGAAACATTCAATTAAACCTGGTCTTGATGAATATTTTAGAGGATAACGCATGATAGGTCTGGGCTAGGTCTAGGATTTGCCCTCATCAGGCTCATTCTTTCGCATATTTCTCATACTTGATGGCTAGATCCCGGGCTTTTTCTGGACTGCATCACTTAGTAATGAAGTACAACACTGAAACAGTCAATTAAACCTGTTTTCGATCAATATTTTGGAGGATAACGGAAGTTAGGTCTGGGATAGTTCTAGGATTTGCCCCCATCAGGCTCTTACTTTCGCATATTTCTCATACTTCATGGCTAGATCCTGGGCTGTTTCTGGATTGTATCACGTAGTAATGTGGTACCACGCTGAAACAGTCAATTAAACCTGGTTTCGATCAATATTTTAGAGGATAACGGAAGTTAGGTCTGGGATAGGTCTAGGATTTGCCCTCATCAGGCTCTTACTTTCGCATATTTCTCATACTTCATGGCTAGATCCTGGGCTATTTCGGGATTGGATCACGTAGTAAAGTGGTACCACACTGAGACAGTCCATTAAACCTGGTTTCGCTCAATATTTTAGAGGATAACGCATGTTAGGTCTAGGTTAGGTCTGGGATTTGCTGTCATCAGGCTCATTCTTTCGCATATTTCTCACACTTGATGGCTAGATCCTGGGCTTTTTCTAGATTGCATCACGTAGTAATGTAGTACCACACTGAAACAGTCAATGAAACCAGGTCTCCATGAATATTTTAGAAGACAACGCAAGTTAGGTCTTGGTAAGGCCTGAGATTTTCACTGATCAGACTCATACTTTCGCATTCTTCGCATACTTGTTGAACGGATCCTGGGTTTTTTCTGGTTTGCATGACGTAGTAATGTGGTACCACACTGAAACATTCAATTAAACCTGGTCTTGATAAATATTTTAGAGAATAACGCATGTTAGGTCTGGGTTAGGTCTAGGATTTGCCCTCATCAGGCTCATACTTTCGCATATTTCTCATACTTCATGGCTAGCTCCTGGGCTATTTCTGGATTGGATCACGTAGTAAAGTGGTACCACACTGAAACATTCAATGAAACCTGGTCTGGATAAATATCTTAGAGGATAACGCATGTTAGGTCAAGGTTAGGTCTAAGATTTGCCCTCATCAGGCTCACAGTCTCGCGTTTTTCACATACTTGTTGAACAGATCCTGGGTTTTTTCTGGTTTGGATCACGTAGTAATGTGGGACCACACTGAAACAGTCAAGTAAACCTGGTTACGATCAATATTTTAGAGAATAATTCATGTTAGGTCTAGGTTAGGTCTGGGATTTGCTCTCATCAGGCTCATTCTTCCGCATATTTCTCATACATGTTGAACAGATCCTGGGTATTTTCTGGCATGGAACACGTAGTAATGTGGGACCACACTGAAACAATCAATTAAACCTGATCTTGATAAATATTTTAGAGGAAACGCATGTTAGGTCTGGGTTAGGT
The DNA here is from genome assembly GCF_051014445.1 of Colletes latitarsis. Classification (NCBI taxonomy): domain Eukaryota; kingdom Metazoa; phylum Arthropoda; class Insecta; order Hymenoptera; family Colletidae; genus Colletes; species Colletes latitarsis. The sequence goes on from NC_135142.1 coordinate 2,540,886, forward strand.
CTAGGATTTGCCCTCATCAGGCTCATACTTTCGCATATTTCTCATACTTCATGGCTAGATCCTGGGCTGTTTCTGGATTGTATCACGTAGTAATGTGGTACCACGCTGAAACAGTCAATTAAACCTGGTTTCGATCAATATTTTAGAGGATAACGGAAGTTAGGTCTGGGATAGGTCTAGGATTTGCCCTCATCAGGCTCTTACTTTCGCATATTTCTCATACTTCATGGCTAGATCCTGGGCTATTTCTGGATTGGATCATGTAGTAAAGTGGTACCACACTGAAACATTCAATGAAACCTGGTCTGGATAAATATTTTAGAGGATAACACATCTTAGGTCTGGGTTAGGTCTAAGATTTGCCCTCATCAGGCTCATACTTTCGCATATTTCTCATACTTCATGGCTAGATCCTGGGCTATTTCTGGATTGGATCACGTAGTAATGTGGCACCACACTGAAACAGTCAATTAAACCTGGTTTTGATCAATATTTTAGAGAATAATTCATGTTAGGTCTAGGTTAGGTCAGGGATTTGCTCTCATCAGGGTCATACTGCCGCAGTTTTAACATACTTGTTGAACAGATCCTGGGTTTTTTCTGGTTTGGATCACGAAGTAGTGTGGTACCACACTGAAACAGTCCATTAAACCTGGTTTCGCTCAATATTTTAGAGGATAACGCATGTTAGGTCTAGGTTAGGTCTGGGATTTGCTCTCATCAGGCTCATTCTTTCGCATATTTCTCATACTTGATGGCTAGATCCTGGGCTTTTTCTGGATTGCATCACGTAATAATGTAGTACCACACTGAAACAGTCAATGACACCTGGTTTCCATCAATATTTTAGAGGACAACGCAAGTTAGGTCTAGGTAAGGCCTGAGATTTTCACTGATCAGACTCATACTGCCGCAGTTTTAACATACTTGTTAAACGGATCCTGGGTTATTTCTGGTTTGGTTCACGTAGTAATGTGGTACCACACTGAAACATTCAATTAAACCTGGTCTTGATAAATATTTTAGAGGATAACGCATGTTAGGTTTGGGTTAGGTCTAGGATTTGCCCTCATTAGGCTCATACTTTCGCATATTTCTCATACTTCATGGTTAGATCCTGGGCTTTTTCTGGATTGCATCACGTAGTAATGTAGTACCACACTGAGACATTCAATTAAACTTGGTCTTGATAAATATATCAGGGGATAACGCATGCTAGGTCTGGGTTAGGTCTAGGATTTGCAATCATAAGGCTCATACTTTCGCGTTTTTCACATACTTGTTGAACAGATCCTGGGTTTTTTCTGGTTTGGATCACGTAGTAGTGTGGTACCACACTGAAACAGTCCATTAAACCTGGTTGCGATCAATGTTTTAGAGGATAACGCATGTTAGGTCTAGGTTAGGTCTGGGATTTGCTCTCATCAGGCTCATTCTTTCGCATATTTCTCATACTTTATGGCTAGATCCTGGGCTTTTTCTGGATTGCATCACGTAATAATGTAGTACCACACTGAAACAGTCAATGAAACCTGGTTTCCATCAATATTTTAGAGGACAACGCAAGTTAGGTCTAGGTAAGGCCTGAGATTTTCACTGATCAGACTCATACTTTCGCATTCTTCACATACTTGTTGAACAGATCCTGGGTTTTTTCTGGTTTTGATCACGTAGTAATGTGGTACCACACTGAAACATTCAATTAAACCTTGTCTTGATAAATATTTTAGAGAGTATCGCATGTTATGTCTGGGTTAGGTCTAGGATTTGCCCTCATCAGGCTCATACTTTCGCATATCTCTCATACTTCATGGCTAGATCCTGGGCTATTTCTGGATTGGATCATGTAGTAATGTGGCACCACACTGAAACAGTCAATTAAACCTGGTTTTGATCAATATTTTAGAGAATAATTCATGTTAGGTCTAGGTTAGGTCAGGGGATTTGGTCTCATCAGGCTCATTCTTTCGCATATTTCTCATACTTGATGGCTAGATCCTGGGCTTTTTCTGGATTGCATCACGTAATAATGTAGTACCACACTGAAACAGTCAATGACACCTGGTTTCCATCAATATTTTAGAGGACAACGCAAGTTAGGTCTAGGTAAGGCCTGAGATTTTCACTGATCAGACTCATACTGCCGCAGTTTTAACATACTTGTTAAACGGATCCTGGGTTATTTCTGGTTTGGTTCACGTAGTAATGTGGTACCACACTGAAACATTCAATTAAACCTGGTCTTGATAAATATTTTAGAGGATAACGCATGTTAGGTTTGGGTTAGGTCTAGGATTTGCCCTCATTAGGCTCATACTTTCGCATATTTCTCATACTTCATGGCTAGATCCTGGGCTATTTCTGGATTGGATCATGTAGTAATGTGGCACCACACTGAAACAGTCAATTAAACCTGGTTTTGATCAATATTTTAGAGAATAATTCATGTTAGGTCTAGGTTAGGTCAGGGGATTTGCTCTCATCAGGCTCATTCTTTCGCATATTTCTCATACTTGATGGCTAGATCCTGGGCTTTTTCTGGATTGCATCACGTAATAATGTAGTACCACACTGAAACAGTCAATGACACCTGGTTTCCATCAATATTTTAGAGGACAACGCAAGTTAGGTCTAGGTAAGGCCTGAGATTTTCACTGATCAGACTCATACTGCCGCAGTTTTAACATACTTGTTAAACGGATCCTGGGTTATTTCTGGTTTGGTTCACGTAGTAATGTGGTACCACACTGAAACATTCAATTAAACCTGGTCTTGATAAATATTTTAGAGGATAACGCATGTTAGGTTTGGGTTAGGTCTAGGATTTGCCCTCATTAGGCTCATACTTTCGCATATTTCTCATACTTCATGGTTAGATCCTGGGCTTTTTCTGGATTGCATCACGTAGTAATGTAGTACCACACTGAGACATTCAATTAAACTTGGTCTTGATAAATATTTCAGAGGATAACGCATGCTAGGTCTGGGTTAGGTCTAGGATTTGCAATCATAAGGCTCATACTTTCGCGTTTTTCACATACTAGTTGAACAGATCCTGGGTTTTTTCTGGTTTGGATCACGTAGTAGTGTGGTACCACACTGAAACAGTCCATTAAACCTGGTTGCGATCAATGTTTTAGAGGATAACGCATGTTAGGTCTAGGTTAGGTCTGGGATTTGCTCTCATCAGGCTCATTCTTTCGCATATTTCTCATACTTTATGGCTAGATCCTGGGCTTTTTCTGGATTGCATCACGTAATAATGTAGTACCACACTGAAACAGTCAATGAAACCTGGTTTCCATCAATATTTTAGAGGACAACGCAAGTTAGGTCTAGGTAAGGCCTGAGATTTTCACTGATCAGACTCATACTTTCGCATTCTTCACATACTTGTTGAACAGATCCTGGGTTTTTTCTGGTTTTGATCACGTAGTAATGTGGTACCACACTGAAACATTCAATTAAACCTTGTCTTGATAAATATTTTAGAGAGTATCGCATGTTAGGTCTGGGTTAGGTCTAGGATTTGCCCTCATCAGGCTCATACTTTCGCATATCTCTCATACTTCATGGCTAGATCCTGGGCTATTTCTGGATTGGATCATGTAGTAATGTGGCACCACACTGAAACAGTCAATTAAACCTGGTTTTGATCAATATTTTAGAGAATAATTCATGTTAGGTCTAGGTTAGGTCAGGGATTTGCTCTCATCAGGCTCATACTTTCGCATATTTCTCATACTTCATGGCTAGATCCGGGGCTATTTCTGGATTGGATCACGTAGTAATGTGGCACCACACTGAAACAGTCAATTAAACCTGGTTTTGACCAATATTTTAGAGAATAATTCATGTTAGGTCTAGGTTAGGTCAGGGATTTGCTCTCATCAGGGTCATACTGCCGCAGTTTTAACATACTTGTTGAACGGATCCTGGGTTTCTTCTGGTTTGGTTCACGTAGTAATGTGGTACCACACTGAAACATTCAATGAAACCTGGTCTGGATAAATATTTTAGAGGATAACACATCTTAGGTCTGGGTTAGGTCTAAGATTTGCCCTCATCAGGCTCATACTTTCGCATATTTCTCATACTTCATGGCTAGATCCTGGGCTATTTCTGGATTGGATCACGTAGTAATGTGGCACCACACTGAAACAGTCAATTAAACCTGGTTTTGATCAATATTTTAGAGAATAATTCATGTTAGGTCTAGGTTAGGTCAGGGATTTGCTCTCATCAGGGTCATACTGCCGCAGTTTTAACATACTTGTTGAACAGATCCTGGGTTTTTTCTGGTTTGGATCACGAAGTAGTGTGGTACCACACTGAAACAGTCCATTAAACCTGGTTTCGCTCAATATTTTAGAGGATAACGCATGTTAGGTCTAGGTTAGGTCTGGGATTTGCTCTCATCAGGCTCATTCTTTCGCATATTTCTCATACTTTATGGCTAGATCCTGGGCTTTTTCTGGATTGCATCACGTAATAATGTAGTACCACACTGAAACAGTCAATGAAACCTGGTTTCCATCAATATTTTAGAGGACAACGCAAGTTAGGTCTAGGTAAGGCCTGAGATTTTCACTGATCGGACTCATACTTTCGCATATTTCTCATACTTCATGGCTAGATCCTGGGCTATTTCTGGATTGGATCACGTAGTAATGTAGTACCACACTGAAACATTCAATTAAACCTGGTCTTGATAAATATTTCAGAGGATAACGCATGTTAGGTCTGGGTTAGGTCTAGGATTTGCACTCATCAGGCTCATACTTACGCATATTTCTCATACTTGATGGCTAGATCCTGGGCTTTTTCTGGATTGCATCACGTAGTAATGTAGTACCACACTGAAACAGTCAATGAAACCTAGTTTCCATCAATATTTTAGAGGACAACGCAAGTTAGGTCTAGGTAAGGCCTGAGATTTTCACGATCAGACTCATACTTTCGCATTCTTCACATACTTCTTGATCCTGGGTTTTTTCTGGTTTTGATCACGTAGTAATGTGGTACCACACTGAAACATTCAATTAAACCTTGTCTTGATAAATATTTTGGAGAGTATCGCATGTTAGGTCTGGGTTAGGTCTAGGATTTGCCTTCATCAGGCTCATACTTTCGCATATCTCTCATACTTCATGGCTAGATCCTGGGCTATTTCTGGATTGGATCATGTAGTAATGTGGCACCACACTGAAACAGTCAATTAAACCTGGTTTTGATCAATATTTTAGAGAATAATTCATGTTAGGTCTAGGTTAGGTCAGGGATTTGCTCTCATCAGGCTCATTCTTTCGCATATTTCTCATACTTGATGGCTAGATCCTGGGCTTTTTCTGGATTGCATCACGTAGTAATGAAGTACAACACTGAAACAGTCAATTAAACTTGGTTTCCATCAATATTTTAGAGGATAACGCAAGTTAAGTCTGGGATAGGTCTGGGATTTGACCCCATCAGACTCATACTTTCGCGTTTTTCACATACTTGTTGCACAGATCCTGGGTTTTTTCTGGTTTTGATCACGTAGTAATGTAGTACCACACTGAAACATTCAATTAAACCTGGTCTTGATAAATATTTCAGAGGACAACGCATGTTAGGTCTGGGTTAGGTCTAGGATTTGCACTCATCAGGCTCATACTTTCGCATATTTCTCATACTTCATGGCTAGATCCTGGGCTTTTTCTGGATTGCATCACGTAGTAATGAAGCACAACACTGAAACAGTCAATTGAACCTGGTCTCCATCAATATCTTAGAGGACAACGCAAGTTAGGTCTGGGATAGGTCTTGGATTTGCCCTCATCAGGCTCATACTTTCGCATATTTCTCATACTTCATGGCTAGATCCTGGGCTATTTCTGGATTGGATCACGTAGTAAAGTGGTACCACACTGAAACATTCAATGAAACCTGGTCTGGATAAATATTTTAGAGGATAACGCATGTTAGGTCTGGGTTAGGTCTAGGATTTGCCCTCATCAGGCTCATTCTTACGCATATTTCTCATACTTGATGGCTAGATCCTGGGCTTTTTCTGGATTGCATCACGTAGTAATGTAGTACGACACTGAAACAGTCAATGAAACCTAGTTTCCATCAATATTTTAGAGGACAACGCAAGTTAGGTCTAGGTAAGGCCTGAGATTTTCACTGATCAGACTCATACTTTCGCATTCTTCACATACTTGTTGAACGGATCCTGGGTTTTTTCTGGTTTGGATGACGCAGTAATGTGGTACCACACTGAAACATTCAATTAAACCTGGTCTTGATAAATATTTTAGAGAATAACGCATGTTAGGTCTGGGTTAGGTCTAGGATTTGCCCTCATCAGGCTCATACTTTCGCATATTTCTCATACTTCATGGCTAGCTCCTGGGCTATTTCTGGATTGGATCACGTAGTAAAGTGGTACCACACTGAAACATTCAATGAAACCTGGTCTGGATAAATATCTTAGAGGACAACGCATGTTAGGTCAAGGTTAGGTCTAAGACTTGCCCTGATCAGGCTCACAGTTTCGCGTTTTTCACATACTTGTTGAACAGATCCTGGGTTTTTTCTGGTTTGGATCACGTAGTAATGTGGGACCACACTGAAACAGTCAAGTAAACCTGGTTTCGATCAATATTTTAGAGAATAGTTCATGTTAGGTCTAGGATAGGTCTGGGATTTGCTCTCATCAGGCTCATTCTTCCGCATATTTCTCATACATGTTGAACAGATCCTTGGTATTTTCTGGCATGGAACACGTAGTAATGTGGGACCACACTGAATCAATCAATTAAACCTGGTCTTGATAAATATTTTAGAGGATAACGCATGTTAGGTCTGGGTTAGGTCTAGGATTTACTCTCATCAGGCTCATACTTTCGCATATTTCTCATACTTCATAGCTAGATCATGGGTTTTTTCTGGTTTGGATCACGTAGTAGTGTGGTACCACACTGAAACAGTCCATTAAACCTGGTTGCGATCAATATTTTAGAGGATAACGCATGTTAGGTCTGGGTTAGGACTAGTATTTGCCCTCATCAGGCTCATTCTTTCGCATATTTCTCAAACTTGATGGCTAGATCCTGGGCTTTTTCTGGATTGCATCACGTAGTAATGTGGGACCACACTGAATCAATCAATTAAACCTGGTCTTGATAAATATTTTAGAGGATAACGCATGTTAGGTCTGGGTTAGGTCTAGGATTTACTCTCATCAGGCTCATACTTTCGCATATTTCTCATACTTCATGGCTAGATCCTGGGCTATTTCTGGATTGGATCACGTAGTAAAGTGGTACCACACTGAAACGTTCAATGAAACCTGGTCTGGATAAATATTTTAGAGGATAACGCATGTTAGGTCTGGGTTAGGTCTAGGATTTGCCCCCATCAGGTTCATTCTTTCGCATATTTCTCATACTTGATGGCTAGATCCTGGGCTTTTTCTGGATTGCATCACGTAGTAATGTGGTACCACGCTGAATCAGTCAATTAAACCTGGTTTCGATCAATATGTTAGAGGATAACGCAAGTTAGGTATGGGATAGGTCTAGGATTTGCCCTCATCAGGCTCTTACTTTCGCATATTTCTCATACTTCATGGCTAGGTCCTGGCCTTTTTCTGGATTGCATCACGTAGTAATGAAGTACAACACTGAAACAGTCAATTAAACCTGGTTTCCATCAATATTTTAGAGGACAACGCATGTTAGGTCTAGGTTAGGCCTGGGATTTGCCCTCATCAGGGTCATACTATCGCAGTTTTAACATACTTGTTGAACGGATCCTGGGTTTTTTCTGGATTGGTTCACGTAGTAATGTAGTACCACACTGAAACATTCAATTAAACCTGGTTTCGATCAATATTTTAGAGAATAATTCATGTTAGGTCTAGGTTAGGTCTGGGCTTTGCTCTCATCAGGCTCATTCGTTCGCATATTTCTCATACTTGATGGCTAGATCCTGGGTTTTTTCTGGTTTGGATCACGTAGTAATGTGGAACCACACTGAAACAATCAATTAAACCTGGTCTTGATAAATATTTTAGAGGATAACGCATGTTAGGTCTGGGTAAGGTCTAGGATTTGCCCTCGTCAGGCTCATACTTTCGCATATTTCTCATACTTCATGGCTAGATCCTGGGCTATTTCTGGATTAGATCACGTAGTAATGTGGTACCACACTGAAACAGTCAATTAAACTTGGTTTCCATCAATATCTTAAAGGACAACGCAAGCTAGGTCTGGGATAGGTCTTGGATTTGCACTCATCAGGCTCATACTTTCGCGTTTTTCACATACTTTTTGAACAGATCCTGGGTTTTTTCTGGTTTGGATCACGTAGTAATGTGGAACCACACTGAAACAATCAATTAAACCTGGTCTTGATAAATATTTTAGAGGATAACGCATGTTAGGTCTAGGTTAGCCCTGGGATTTTCACTCGTCAGACTCATACTTTCGCATTCTTCACATACTTGTTGAACTGATCCTGGGTTTTTTCTGGTTTGGATCACGTAGTAATGTGGTACCACACTGAAACAGTCAATTAAACCTGGTTTCAATCAATATTTTAGAGGATAACGCATGTTAGGCCTCGGTTAGGTCTGGGATTTTCACTCATCAGACTGTTACTTTCGCATTCTTCACATACTTGTTGAACAGATCCTGGGTTATTTTCAGGTTTGGATAACATAGTAATGTGGTACCACACTGAAACAGTCGATTAAACCAGGTTTCGATCAATATTTTGGAGAATAATTCATGTGATGTCTAGGTTAGGTCTGGGATTTGCTCTCATCAGGCTCATTCTTTCGCATATTTCTCATACATGTTGAACAGATCCTGGGTTTTTTCTGGTTTGGATCACGTAGTAATGTGGGACTACACTGAAACAATCAATTAAATCTGGTCTTGATAAATATTTTAGAGGATAACGCATGTTAGGTCTGGGTTAGGTCTAGGACTTGCCCTCATCAGACTCATACCTTCGCATATTTCTCATACTTCATTGGTAGATCCTGGGCTGTTTCTGGATAGTATCACGTAGTAATTTGGTACCACGCTGAAACAGTCAATTAAACCTGGTTTCGATCAATATTTTACAGGATAACGCAAGTTATGTCTGGCATAGGTCTGGGATTCGCCCTCATCAGACTCATACTTTCGCACACTTCACATACTCGTTGAACAGATCCTGGGTTATTTTCTGGTTTGGATCACATAGTAATGTGGTACCACACTGAAACAGTCGATTAAACCAGGTTTCGATCAATATTTTAGAGAATAATTCATGTGATGTCTAGGTTAGGTCTGAGATTTGCTCTCATCAGGCTCATTCTTTCGCATACTTCTCATACATGTTGAACAGATCCTGGGCTTTTTCTGGTTTGGATCACTTAGTAATGTGGGACCACACTGAAACAATCAATTAAACCTGGTCTTGATAAATATTTTAGAGGATAACGCATGTTAGGTCTGGGTTAGGTCTAGGATTTGCCCTCATCAGGCTCATACTTTCGCATATTTCTCATACTTCATGGCTAGATCCTGGGCTGTTTCTGGATTGTATCACGTAGTAATGTGGGACCACACTGAAACAGTTCATTAAACCTGGTTTCAATCAATATTTTAGAGGATAACGCATTTTAGGTCTAGGTTAGGTCTGGGACTTGCTCTCATCAGGCTCATTCTTTCGCATATTTCTCATACTTGATGGCTAGATCCTGGGCTTTTTCTGGATTGCATCACGTAGTAATGTAGTACCACACTGAAACAGTCAATTAAACCTGGTTTCCATCAATATCTTAGAGGACAACGCAAGTTAGGTCTGGGATAGGTCTTGGATTTGCCCTCATCAGGCTCATACTTTCGCGTTCTTCACATACTTTTTGAACAGATCCTGGGTTTTTTCTGGTTTAGATCACGTAGTAGTGTGGTACCACACTGAAACAGTCCATTAAACCTGGTTTGGATCAATATTTTAGAGGATAACGCATGTTAGGTCTAGGTTAGGTCTGGGAATTTCACTCATCAGACTCATACTTTCGCACACTTCACATACTCGTTGAACAGATCCTGGGTTATTTTCTGGTTTGGATCACATAGTAATGTGGTACCACACTGAAACAGTCGATTATTCCAGGTTTCGATCAATATTTTTGAGGATAACGCATGTTAGGTCTAGGTTAGGCCTGGGATTTTCACTCATCAGACTCATACTTTCGCATTGTTCACATACTTGTTGTACGGATCCTGGGTTTTTTCTGGTTTGGATCACGCAGTAATGTGGGACCACACTGAAACAGTCAATTAAACCAGGTTTCGATCAATATTTTTGAGAATAATACATGTTAGGTCTAGGTTAGGTCTGGGATTTGCTCTCACCAGGCTCATTCTTTCGAATATTTCTCATACTTGATGGCTAGATGCTGGGCATTTTCTGGATTGCATCACGTAGTAATGAAGTACAACACAGAAACAGTCAATTAAACCTGGTTTCCATCAATATCTTAGAGGACAACGCAAGTTAGGTCTGGGATAGGTCTTGGATTTGCCCTCATCCGGCTCATACTTTCGCGTTTTTCACATACTTTTTGAACAGATCCTGGGTTTTTTCTGGTTTGGATCACGTAGTAGTGTGGTACCACACTGAAACAGTCCATTAAACCTGGTTTGGATCAATATTTTAGAGGATAACGCATGTTAGGTCTAGGTTAGGTCTGGGAATTTCACTCATCAGACTCATACTTTCGCACACTTCACATACTCGTTGAACAGATCCTGGGTTATTTTCTGGTTTGGATCACATAGTAATGTGGTACCACACTGGAATAGTCGATTATACCAGGTTTCGATCAATATTTTTGAGGATAACGCATGTTAGCTCTAGGTTAGGCCTGGGATTTTCACTCATCAGACTCATACTTTCGCATTCTTCACATACTTGTTGTACGGATCCTGAGTTTTTTCTGGTTTGGATCACGTAGTAATGTGGTACCACACTGAAACAGTCGATTAAACCTGGTTTCGATCAATATTTTAGAGAATAATTCATGTTAGGTCTAGGTTAGGTCTGGGATTTGCTCTCATCAGGCTCATTCTTTCGCATATTTCTCATACTTGATGGCTAGATCCTGGGCTTTTTCTGGATTGCATCACGAAGTAATGAAGTACAACACTGAAACAGTCAATTAAACCTGGTTTCCATCAATATCTTAGAGGACAACGCAAGTTAGGTCTGGGATAGGTCTGGGATTTGCCCTCATCAGGCTCATACTTTCGCGTTTTTCACATACTTGCTGAACAGATCCTGGGGTTTTCTGGTTTGTATCACGTAGTAGTGTGGTACCACACCTAAAGAGTCCATTAAACCTGGTTTGGATCAATATTTTAGAGGATAACGCATGTTAGGTCTAGGTTAGCCCTGGGATTTTCACTCGTCAGACTCATACTTTCGCATTCTTCACATACTTGTTGAACTGATCCTGGGTTTTTTCTGGTTTGGATCACGTAGTAATGTGGTACCACACTGAAACAGTCGATTAAACCTGGTTTCAATCAATATTTTAGAGGATAACGCAAGTTAGGTCTGGGATAGGTCTGGGATTTGACCCCATCAGACTCATACTTTCGCACACTTCACATACTCGTTGAACAGATCCTGGGTTATTTTCTGGTTTGGATAACATAGTAATGTGGTACCACACTGAAACAGTCGATTAAACCAGGTTTCGATCAATATTTTGGAGAATAATTCATGTGATGTCTAGGTTAGGTCTGGGATTTGCTCTCATCAGGCTCATTCTTTCGCATATTTCTCATACATGTTGAACAGATCCTGGGTTTTTTCTGGTTTGGATCACGTAGTAATGTGGGACCACACTGAAACAATCAATTAAACCTGGTCTTGATAAATATTTTAGAGGATAACGCATGTTAGGTCTGGGTTAGGTCTAGGATTTGCCCTCATCAGGCTCATACTTTCGCATATTTCTCATACTTCATGGCTAGATCCTGAGCTGTTTCTGGATTGTATCACGTAGTAATGTGGTACCACGCTGAAACAGTCAATTAAACCTGGTTTCAATCAATATTTTAGAGGATAACGCATGTTAGGCCTCGGTTAGGTCTGGGATTTTCACTCATCAGACTGTTACTTTCGCATTCTTCACATACTTGTTGAACAGATCCTGGGTTATTTTCAGGTTTGGATAACATAGTAATGTGGTACCACACTGAAACAGTCGATTAAACCAGGTTTCGATCAATATTTTGGAGAATAATTCATGTGATGTCTAGGTTAGGTCTGGGATTTGCTCTCATCAGGCTCATTCTTTCGCATATTTCTCATACATGTTGAACAGATCCTGGGTTTTTTCTGGTTTGGATCACGTAGTAATGTGGGACTACACTGAAACAATCAATTAAATCTGGTCTTGATAAATATTTTAGAGGATAACGCATGTTAGGTCTGGGTTAGGTCTAGGACTTGCCCTCATCAGACTCATACTTTCGCATATTTCTCATACTTCATTGGTAGATCCTGGGCTGTTTCTGGATAGTATCACGTAGTAATTTGGTACCACGCTGAAACAGTCAATTAAACCTGGTTTCGATCAATATTTTACAGGATAACGCAAGTTATGTCTGGCATAGGTCTGGGATTCGCCCTCATCAGACTCATACTTTCGCACACTTCACATACTCGTTGAACAGATCCTGGGTTATTTTCTGGTTTGGATCACATAGTAATGTGGTACCACACTGAAACAGTCGATTAAACCAGGTTTCGATCAATATTTTAGAGAATAATTCATGTGATGTCTAGGTTAGGTCTGAGATTTGCTCTCATCAGGCTCATTCTTTCGCATACTTCTCATACATGTTGAACAGATCCTGGGCTTTTTCTGGTTTGGATCACTTAGTAATGTGGGACCACACTGAAACAATCAATTAAACCTGGTCTTGATAAATATTTTAGAGGATAACGCATGTTAGGTCTGGGTTAGGTCTAGGATTTGCCCTCATCAGGCTCATACTTTCGCATATTTCTCATACTTCATGGCTAGATCCTGGGCTGTTTCTGGATTGTATCACGTAGTAATGTGGGACCACACTGAAACAGTTCATTAAACCTGGTTTCAATCAATATTTTAGAGGATAACGCATTTTAGGTCTAGGTTAGGTCTGGGACTTGCTCTCATCAGGCTCATTCTTTCGCATATTTCTCATACTTGATGGCTAGATCCTGGGCTTTTTCTGGATTGCATCACGTAGTAATGTAGTACCACACTGAAACAGTCAATTAAACCTGGTTTCCATCAATATCTTAGAGGACAACGCAAGTTAGGTCTGGGATAGGTCTTGGATTTGCCCTCATCAGGCTCATACTTTCGCGTTCTTCACATACTTTTTGAACAGATCCTGGGTTTTTTCTGGTTTAGATCACGTAGTAGTGTGGTACCACACTGAAACAGTCCATTAAACCTGGTTTGGATCAATATTTTAGAGGATAACGCATGTTAGGTCTAGGTTAGGTCTGGGAATTTCACTCATCAGACTCATACTTTCGCACACTTCACATACTCGTTGAACAGATCCTGGGTTATTTTCTGGTTTGGATCACATAGTAATGTGGTACCACACTGAAACAGTCGATTATTCCAGGTTTCGATCAATATTTTTGAGGATAACGCATGTTAGGTCTAGGTTAGGCCTGGGATTTTCACTCATCAGACTCATACTTTCGCATTGTTCACATACTTGTTGTACGGATCCTGGGTTTTTTCTGGTTTGGATCACGCAGTAATGTGGGACCACACTGAAACAGTCAATTAAACCAGGTTTCGATCAATATTTTTGAGAATAATACATGTTAGGTCTAGGTTAGGTCTGGGATTTGCTCTCACCAGGCTCATTCTTTCGAATATTTCTCATACTTGATGGCTAGATGCTGGGCATTTTCTGGATTGCATCACGTAGTAATGAAGTACAACACAGAAACAGTCAATTAAACCTGGTTTCCATCAATATCTTAGAGGACAACGCAAGTTAGGTCTGGGATAGGTCTTGGATTTGCCCTCATCCGGCTCATACTTTCGCGTTTTTCACATACTTTTTGAACAGATCCTGGGTTTTTTCTGGTTTGGATCACGTAGTAGTGTGGTACCACACTGAAACAGTCCATTAAACCTGGTTTGGATCAATATTTTAGAGGATAACGCATGTTAGGTCTAGGTTAGGTCTGGGAATTTCACTCATCAGACTCATACTTTCGCACACTTCACATACTCGTTGAACAGATCCTGGGTTATTTTCTGGTTTGGATCACATAGTAATGTGGTACCACACTGGAATAGTCGATTATACCAGGTTTCGATCAATATTTTTGAGGATAACGCATGTTAGGTCTAGGTTAGGCCTGGGATTTTCACTCATCAGACTCATACTTTCGCATTCTTCACATACTTGTTGTACGGATCCTGAGTTTTTTCTGGTTTGGATCACGTAGTAATGTGGGACCACACTGAAACAGTCAATTAAACCAGGTTTCGATCAATATTTTTGAGAATAATACATGTAAGGTAGGTTAGGTCTGGGATTTGCGCTCATCAGGCTCATTCTTTCGAATATTTCTCATACTTGATGGCTAGATGCTGGGCTTTTTCTGGATTGCATCACGTAGTAATGAAGTACAACACAGAAACAGTCAATTAAACCTGGTTTCCATCAATATCTTAGAGGACAACGCAAGTTAGGTCTGGGATAGGTCTGGTATTTGCCCTCATCAGGCTCATACTTTCGCGTTTTTCACATACTTGTTGAACAGATCCTGGGTTTTTTCTGGTTTGGATCACGTAGTAGTGTGGTACCACACTGAAACAGTCCATTAAACCTGGTTTGGATCAATATTTTAGAGGATAACGCATGTTAGGTCTAGGTTAGGTCGGGGATTTTCACTCATCAGACTCATACTTTCGCATTCTTCACAAACTTGTTGTATGGATCCTGGGTTTTTTCTGGTTTGGATCACGTAGTAATGTGGGACCACACTGAAACAGTCAATTAAACCTGGTTTCGATCAATATTTTTGAGAATAATACATGTTAGGTCTAGGTTAGGTCTGGGATTTGCTCTCATCAAGCTCATTCTTTCGCATATTTCTCATACTTGATGGCTAGATGCTGGGCTTTCTCTGGATTGCATCACGTAGTAATGAAGTACAACACAGAAACAGTCAATTAAACCTGGTTTCCATCAATATCTTAGAGGACAACACAAGTTAGGTCTGGGATAGGTCTGGGATTTGCCCTCATCAGGCTCATACTTTCGCGTTTTCCACATACTTGTTGAACAGATCCTGTGTTTTTTCTGGTTTGGATCACGTAGTAGTGTGGTACCACACTGAAACAGTCCATTAAACCTGGTTTGGATCAATATTTTAGAGGATAACGCATGTTAGGTCTAGGTTAGGTCGGGGATTTTCACTCATCAGACTCATACTTTCGCATTCTTCACATACTTGTTGAACGGATCCTGGGTTTTTTCTGGTTTGGATCACGTAGTAATGTGGTACCACACTGAAACAGTCGATCAAACCTGGTTTCGATCAATATTTTAGAGGATAACGCATGTTAGGTCTAGGTTAGCCCTGGGATTTTCACTCATCAGACTCATACTTTCGCACACTTCACATACTCGTTTGGCAGATCCTGGGTTGTTTTCTGGATTGGATCACGTAGTAATTTAAGTACTACACTGAAACAGTCAATTAAACCTGGTTTCCATCAATATCTTAGAGGACAACGCAAGTTAGGTCTGGGATAGCTCCGGGATTTGCCCTCATCAGGCTCATACTTTCGCATATTTCTCAAACTTCATGGCTAGATCCTGGGCTTTTTCTGGATTGCATAACGTAGTAATGAAGTACAACACTGAAACAGTCAATTAAACCTGGTTTCCATCAATATTTTAGAGGACAACGCAAGTTAGGTCTGGGATAGATCTGGGATTCGCCCTAATCAGGCTCATACTTTCGCGTTTTTCACATACTTGTTGAACAGATCCTGGGTTTTTTCTGGTTTGGATCACGTAGTAATGTGGTACCACGCTGAAACAGTTGATTAGACCCGGTTTCGATCAATATTTTAGAGGATAACGCAAGTTAAGTCTGGGATATGTCTGGAATTTGACCTCATCAGACTCATACTTTCGCGTTTTTCACATACTTGTTGAACAGATCCTGGGTTTTTTATGGTTTGGATCACGTAGTAGTGTGGTACCACACTGAAACAGTCCATGAAACCTGGATGCGGTCAATATTTTAGAGGATAACGCATGTTAGGTCTGGGTTAGCTCTAGGGTTTGCCCTCATCAGGCTCATTCTTTCGCATATTTCTCAAACTTCATGGCTAGATCCTGGGCTTTTTCTGGATTGCATCACGTAGTAATGTGGTACCACACTGAAACATTCAATTAAACCTGGTCTTGATAAATATTTTAGAGGATAACGCATGTTAGGTCTAGGTTAGGTCGGGGATTTTCACTCATCAGACTCATACTTTCGCATTCTTCACATACTTGTTGAACGGATCCTGGGTTTTTTCTGGTTTGGATCACGTAGTAATGTGGTACCACACTGAAACAGTCGATCAAACCTGGTTTCGATCAATATTTTAGAGGATAACGCATGTTAGGTCTAGGTTAGCCCTGGGATTTTCACTCATCAGACTCATACTTTCGCACACTTCACATACTCGTTTGGCAGATCCTGGGTTGTTTTCTGGATTGGATCACGTAGTAATTTAAGTACTACACTGAAACAGTCAATTAAACCTGGTTTCCATCAATATCTTAGAGGACAACGCAAGTTAGGTCTGGGATAGCTCCGGGATTTGCCCTCATCAGGCTCATACTTTCGCATATTTCTCAAACTTCATGGCTAGATCCTGGGCTTTTTCTGGATTGCATAACGTAGTAATGAAGTACAACACTGAAACAGTCAATTAAACCTGGTTTCCATCAATATTTTAGAGGACAACGCAAGTTAGGTCTGGGATAGATCTGGGATTCGCCCTAATCAGGCTCATACTTTCGCGTTTTTCACATACTTGTTGAACAGATCCTGGGTTTTTTCTGGTTTGGATCACGTAGTAATGTGGTACCACGCTGAAACAGTTGATTAGACCCGGTTTCGATCAATATTTTAGAGGATAACGCAAGTTAAGTCTGGGATATGTCTGGAATTTGACCTCATCAGACTCATACTTTCGCGTTTTTCACATACTTGTTGAACAGATCCTGGGTTTTTTATGGTTTGGATCACGTAGTAGTGTGGTACCACACTGAAACAGTCCATGAAACCTGGATGCGGTCAATATTTTAGAGGATAACGCATGTTAGGTCTGGGTTAGCTCTAGGGTTTGCCCTCATCAGGCTCATTCTTTCGCATATTTCTCAAACTTCATGGCTAGATCCTGGGCTTTTTCTGGATTGCATCACGTAGTAATGTGGTACCACACTGAAACATTCAATTAAACCTGGTCTTGATAAATATTTTAGAGGATAACGCATGTTAGGTCTGGGTTAGGTCTAGGATTTGCTCTCATCAGACTCATACTTTCGCATTCTTCACATACTTGTTGAACCGATCCTGGGTTTTTTCTGGTTTGGATCACGTAGTAATGTGGGACCACACTGAAACAGTCAATTAAACCTGGTTTCGAACAATATTTTAGAGAATAATTCATGTTAGGTCTAGGTTAGGTCTGGGATTTGCTCTTATCAGGCTCATTCTTTCGCATATTTCTCATACTTGATGGCTAGATCCTGGGCTCTTTCTGGATTGCATAACGTAGCAATGAAGTACAACACTGAAACAGTCAATTAAACCTGGTTTCCATCAATATTTTAGAGGACAACGGAAGTTAGGTCTGGGATAGATCTGGGATTCGCCCTAATCAGGCTCATACTTTCGCGTTTTTCACATACTTGTTGAACAGATCCTGGGTTTTTTCTGGTTTGGATCACGTAGTAATGTGGTACCACACTGAAACAGTCGATTAAACCTGGTTTCGATCAATATTTTAGAGGATAACGCATGTTAGGTCTGGAATAGGTCTGGGATTTGACCTCGTCAGACTCATACTTTCGCACCCTTCACATACACGTTGATCAGATCCTGGGTTATTTTCTGGTTTGGATCACGTTGTAATGTGGGACCACACTGAAACAGTCAATTAAACCTGGTTTCGATCAATATTTTAGAGAATAATACATGTTATGTCTAGGTTAGGTCTGGGATTTGCTCTCATCAGGCTCATTCTTTCGCATATTTCTCATACTTGATGGCTAGATGCTGGGCTTTTTCTGGATTGCATCACGTAGTAATGAAGTACAACACTGAAACAGTCAATTAAACCTGGTTTCCATCATTATCTTAGAGGACAACGCAAGTTAGGTCTGGGATAGGTCTGGGATTTTCACTCATCAGACTCATACTTTCGCATTCTTCACATACTTGTTGAACAGATCCTGGGTTTTTTCTGGTTTGGATCACGTAGTAGTGTGGGACCACACTGAAACAATCAATTAAACCTGGTTGCGATCAATATTTTACAGGATAACGCATGTTAGGTCTAGGTTAGCCCTGGGATTTTCACTCATCAGACTCATTCTTTCGTATATTTCTCATACTTGATGGCTAGATCCTGGGCTTTTTCTGGATTGCATCACGTAGTAATGAAGTACATCACTGAGACAGTCAATTAAACTTGGTTTCCATCAATATCTTAAAGGACAACGCAAGCTAGGTCTGGGATAGGTCTTGGATTTGCACTCATCAGGCTCATACTTTCGCGTTTTTCACATACTTTTTGAACAGATCCTGCGTTTTTTCTGGTTTGGATCACGTAGTAATGTGGTACCACACTGAAACAGTCGATTAAACCTGGTTTCGATCAATATTTTAGAGGATAACGCATGTTAGGTCTAGGTTAGGTCTTGGATTTTCACTTATCAGACTCATACTTTCGCAATCTTCACATACTTGTTGAACGGATCCTGGGTTTTTTCTGGTTTGGATCACGTAGTAATGTGGTACCACACTGAAACAGTCGATTAAACCTGGTTTCGATCAATATTTTAGAGAATAATACATGTTATGTCTAGGTTAGGTCTGGGATTTGCTCTCATCAGGCTCATTCTTTCGCATATTTCTCATACTTGATGGCTAGATGCTGGGCTTTTTCTGGATTGCATCACGTAGTAATGAAGTACAACACTGAAACAGTCAATTAAACCTGGTTTCCATCATTATCTTAGAGGACAACGCAAGTTAGGTCTGGGATAGGTCTGGGATTTTCACTCATCAGACTCATACTTTCGCATTCTTCACATACTTGTTGAACAGATCCTGGGTTTTTTCTGGTTTGGATCACGTAGTAGTGTGGGACCACACTGAAACAATCAATTAAACCTGGTTGCGATCAATATTTTAGAGGATAACGCATGTTAGGTCTAGGTTAGCCCTGGGATTTTCACTCATCAGACTCATTCTTTCGCATATTTCTCATACTTGATGGCTAGATCCTGGGCTTTTTCTGGATTGCATCACGTAGTAATGAAGTACATCACTGAGACAGTCAATTAAACTTGGTTTCCATCAATATCTTAAAGGACAACGCAAGCTAGGTCTGGGATAGGTCTAGGACTTGCCCTCATCAGGCTCATACTTTCGCATATTTCTCATACTTCATGGCTAGATCCTGGGCTGTTTCTGGATTGTATCACGTAGTAATGTGGTACCACGCTGAAACAGTCAATTAAACCTGGTTTCAATCAATATTTTAGAGGATAACGCATGTTAGGCCTCGGTTAGGTCTGGGATTTTCACTCATCAGACTCATACTTTCGCGTTTTTTACATACTTTTTGAACAGATCCGGGGATTTTCCTGGTTTGGATCACGTAGTAGTGTGGTACCACACTGAAACAGTCAATTAAACCTGGTTTTGATCAATATTTTAGAGAATAATTCATGTTAGGTCTAGGTTAGGTCTGGGATTTGCTCTCATCAGGCTCATTCTTTCGCATATTTTTCATACTTGACGGCTAGATGCTGGGCTTTTTCTCGATTGCATCACGTAGTAATGAAGTACATCACTGAAACAGTCAATTAAACCTGGTTTCCATCAATATTTTAGAGGACAACGCATGTTAGGTCTAGGTTAGGCCTGGGATTTGCCCTCATCAGGGTCATACTTTCGCAGTATTAACATACATGTTGACCTGATCGAGGGTTTTTTCTGCTTTGGATCACGTAGTAAAGTGGTACCACACTGAAACAGTCCATTAAACCTGGTTTGGATCAATATTTTAGAGGATAACGCATGTTAGGTCTAGGTTAGCCCTGGGATTTTCACTCATCAGACTCATACTTTCGCATATTTCTCATACTTCATTGGTAGATCCTGGGCTGTTTCTGGATAGTATCACGTAGTAATTTGGTACCACGCTGAAACAGTCAATTAAACCTGGTTTCGATCAATATTTTACAGGATAACGCAAGTTATGTCTGGCATAGGTCTGGGATTCGCCCTCATCAGACTCATACTTTCGCGTTTTTCATATACTTGTTGAACTGATCCTCGGCTTTTTCTGGTTTGGATCACGTAGTAATGTGGTACCACACTGAAACAGTCAATTAAACCTGGTTTCGATCAATATTTTAGAGAATAATTCATGTTAGGTCTAGGTTAGGCCTGGGATTTGCTCTCATCAGGCTCATTCTTTCGCATATTTCTCATACTTGATGGCTAGATGCTGGGCTTTTTCTGGTTTGGATCACGTAGTAGTGTGGTACCACACTGAAACAGTCCATTAAACCTGGTTTGGATCAATATTTTAGAGGATAACGCATGTTAGGTCTAGGTTAGGTCGGGGATTTTCACTCATCAGACTCATACTTTCGCATTCTTCACATACTTGTTGAACGGATCCTGGGTTTTTTCTGGTTTGGATCACGTAGTAATGTGGTACCACACTGAAACAGTCGATCAAACCTGGTTTCGATCAATATTTTAGAGGATAACGCATGTTAGGTCTAGGTTAGCCCTGGGATTTTCACTCATCAGACTCATACTTTCGCACACTTCACATACTCGTTTGGCAGATCCTGGGTTGTTTTCTGGATTGGATCACGTAGTAATTTAAGTACTACACTGAAACAGTCAATTAAACCTGGTTTCCATCAATATCTTAGAGGACAACGCAAGTTAGGTCTGGGATAGCTCCGGGATTTGCCCTCATCAGGCTCATACTTTCGCATATTTCTCAAACTTCATGGCTAGATCCTGGGCTTTTTCTGGATTGCATAACGTAGTAATGAAGTACAACACTGAAACAGTCAATTAAACCTGGTTTCCATCAATATTTTAGAGGACAACGCAAGTTAGGTCTGGGATAGATCTGGGATTCGCCCTAATCAGGCTCATACTTTCGCGTTTTTCACATACTTGTTGAACAGATCCTGGGTTTTTTCTGGTTTGGATCACGTAGTAATGTGGTACCACGCTGAAACAGTTGATTAGACCCGGTTTCGATCAATATTTTAGAGGATAACGCAAGTTAAGTCTGGGATATGTCTGGAATTTGACCTCATCAGACTCATACTTTCGCGTTTTTCACATACTTGTTGAACAGATCCTGGGTTTTTTATGGTTTGGATCACGTAGTAGTGTGGTACCACTCTGAAACAGTCCATGAAACCTGGATGCGGTCAATATTTTAGAGGATAACGCATGTTAGGTCTGGGTTAGCTCTAGGGTTTGCCCTCATCAGGCTCATTCTTTCGCATATTTCTCAAACTTCATGGCTAGATCCTGGGCTTTTTCTGGATTGCATCACGTAGTAATGTGGTACCACACTGAAACATTCAATTAAACCTGGTCTTGATAAATATTTTAGAGGATAACGCATGTTAGGTCTGGGTTAGGTCTAGGATTTGCTCTCATCAGACTCATACTTTCGCATTCTTCACATACTTGTTGAACCGATCCTGGGTTTTTTCTGGTTTGGATCACGTAGTAATGTGGGACCACACTGAAACAGTCAATTAAACCTGGTTTCGAACAATATTTTAGAGAATAATTCATGTTAGGTCTAGGTTAGGTCTGGGATTTGCTCTTATCACGCTCATTCTTTCGCATATTTCTCATACTTGATGGCTAGATCCTGGGCTCTTTCTGGATTGCATAACGTAGCAATGAAGTACAACACTGAAACAGTCAATTAAACCTGGTTTCCATCAATATTTTAGAGGACAACGGAAGTTAGGTCTGGGATAGATCTGGGATTCGCCCTAATCAGGCTCATACTTTCGCGTTTTTCACATACTTGTTGAACAGATCCTGGGTTTTTTCTGGTTTGGATCACGTAGTAATGTGGTACCACACTGAAACAGTCGATTAAACCTGGTTTCGATCAATATTTTAGAGGATAACGCATGTTAGGTCTGGAATAGGTCTGGGATTTGACCTCGTCAGACTCATACTTTCGCACCCTTCACATACACGTTGATCAGATCCTGGGTTATTTTCTGGTTTGGATCACGTTGTAATGTGGGACCACACTGAAACAGTCAATTAAACCTGGTTTCGATCAATATTTTAGAGAATAATACATGTTATGTCTAGGTTAGGTCTGGGATTTGCTCTCATCAGGCTCATTCTTTCGCATATTTCTCATACTTGATGGCTAGATGCTGGGCTTTTTCTGGATTGCATCACGTAGTAATGAAGTACAACACTGAAACAGTCAATTAAACC
Source organism: Colletes latitarsis (assembly GCF_051014445.1). Classification (NCBI taxonomy): domain Eukaryota; kingdom Metazoa; phylum Arthropoda; class Insecta; order Hymenoptera; family Colletidae; genus Colletes; species Colletes latitarsis. The sequence continues at coordinate 2,563,725 of NC_135142.1, forward strand.
TGGTTTCCATCATTATCTTAGAGGACAACGCAAGTTAGGTCTGGGATAGGTCTGGGATTTTCACTCATCAGACTCATACTTTCGCATTCTTCACATACTTGTTGAACAGATCCTGGGTTTTTTCTGGTTTGGATCACGTAGTAGTGTGGGACCACACTGAAACAATCAATTAAACCTGGTTGCGATCAATATTTTAGAGGATAACGCATGTTAGGTCTAGGTTAGCCCTGGGATTTTCACTCATCAGACTCATTCTTTCGCATATTTCTCATACTTGATGGCTAGATCCTGGGCTTTTTCTGGATTGCATCACGTAGTAATGAAGTACATCACTGAGACAGTCAATTAAACTTGGTTTCCATCAATATCTTAAAGGACAACGCAAGCTAGGTCTGGGATAGGTCTTGGATTTGCACTCATCAGGCTCATACTTTCGCGTTTTTCACATACTTTTTGAACAGATCCTGCGTTTTTTCTGGTTTGGATCACGTAGTAGTGTGGTACCACACTGAAACAGTCCATTGAACCTGGTTTGGATCAATATTTTAGAGGATAACGCATGTTAGGTCTAGGTTAGGTCTTGGATTTTCACTTATCAGACTCATACTTTCGCAATCTTCACATACTTGTTGAACGGATCCTGGGTTTTTTCTGGTTTGGATCACGTAGTAATGTGGTACCACACTGAAACAGTCGATTAAACCTGGTTTCGATCAATATTTTAGAGAATAATTCATGTTAGGTCTAGGTTAGGTCTGGGATTTGCTCTCATCAGGCTCATTCTTTCGCATATTTCTCATACTTGATGGCTAGATCCTGGGCTTTTTCTGGATTGCATCACGTAGTAGTGAAGTACAACACTGAAACAGTCAATTAAACCTGGTTTCCATCAATATCTTAGAGGACAACGCAAGTTAGGTCTGGGATAGGTCTGGGATTTGCCCTCATCAGGCTCATACTTTCGCGTTTTTCACATACTTGCTGAACAGATCCTGGGGTTTTCTTGTTTGTATCACGTAGTAGTGTGGTACCACACTGAAAGAGTCCATTAAACCAGGTTTGGATCAATATTTTAGAGGATAACGCATGTTAGGTCTAGGTTCGCCCTGGGATTTTCACTCGTCAGACTGTTACTTTCGCATTCTTCACTTACTTGTTGAACGGATCCTGGGTTTTTTCTGGTTTGGATCACGTAGTAATGTGGGACCACACTGAAACAATCAATTAAACCTGGTCTTGATAAATATTTTAGAGGATAACGCATGTTAGGTCTGGGTTAGGTCTAGGACTTGCCCTCATCAGGCTCATACTTTCGCATATTTCTCATACTTCATGGCTAGATCCTGGGCTGTTTCTGGATTGTATCACGTAGTAATGTGGTACCACGCTGAAACAGTCAATTAAACCTGGTTTCAATCAATATTTTAGAGGATAACGCATGTTAGGCCTCGGTTAGGTCTGGGATTTTCACTCATCAGACTCATACTTTCGCGTTTTTTACATACTTTTTGAACAGATCCGGGGATTTTCCTGGTTTGGATCACGTAGTAGTGTGGTACCACACTGAAACAGTCAATTAAACCTGGTTTTGATCAATATTTTAGAGAATAATTCATGTTAGGTCTAGGTTAGGTCTGGGATTTGCTCTCATCAGGCTCATTCTTTCGCATATTTTTCATACTTGACGGCTAGATGCTGGGCTTTTTCTCGATTGCATCACGTAGTAATGAAGTACATCACTGAAACAGTCAATTAAACCTGGTTTCCATCAATATTTTAGAGGACAACGCATGTTAGGTCTAGGTTAGGCCTGGGATTTGCCCTCACCAGGGTCATACTTTCGCAGTATTAACATACATGTTGACCTGATCGAGGGTTTTTTCTGCTTTGGATCACGTAGTAAAGTGGTACCACACTGAAACAGTCCATTAAACCTGGTTTGGATCAATATTTTAGAGGATAACGCATGTTAGGTCTAGGTTAGCCCTGGGATTTTCACTCATCAGACTCATACTTTCGCATATTTCTCATACTTCATTGGTAGATCCTGGGCTGTTTCTGGATAGTATCACGTAGTAATTTGGTACCACGCTGAAACAGTCAATTAAACCTGGTTTCGATCAATATTTTACAGGATAACGCAAGTTATGTCTGGCATAGGTCTGGGATTCGCCCTCATCAGACTCATACTTTCGCGTTTTTCATATACTTGTTGAACTGATCCTCGGCTTTTTCTGGTTTGGATCACGTAGTAATGTGGTACCACACTGAAACAGTCAATTAAACCTGGTTTCGATCAATATTTTAGAGAATAATTCATGTTAGGTCTAGGTTAGGCCTGGGATTTGCTCTCATCAGGCTCATTCTTTCGCATATTTCTCATACTTGATGGCTAGATGCTGGGCTTTTTCTGGATTGCATCACGTAGTAATGAAGTACAACACTGAAACAGTCAATTAAACCTGGTTTCCATCAATATCTTAGAGGACAACGCAAGTTAGGTCTGGGATAGGTCTGGGATTTGCCCTCATCAGGCTCAAACTTTCCGCGTTTTTCACATACTTGTTGAACAGATCCTGGGTTTTTTCTGGTTTGGATCACGTAGTAGTGTGGGACCACACTGAAACAATCAATAAAACCTGGTCTTGATAAATATTTTAGAGGATAACGCATGTTAGGTCTGGGATAGGTCTGGGAATTTCACTCATCAGACTCATACCTTCGCACACTTCACATACTCGTTGAACAGATCCTGGGTTATTTTCTGGTTTGGATCACATAGTAATGTGGTACCACACTGAAACAGTCGATTATTCCAGGTTTCGATCAATATTTTTGAGGATAACGCATGTTAGGTCTAGGTTAGGCCTGGGATTTTCACTCATCAGACTCATACTTTCGCATTCTTCACATACTTGTTGTACGGATCCTGAGTTTTTTCTGGTTTGGATCACGTAGTAATGTGGGACCACACTGAAACAGTCAATTGAACCAGGTTTCGATCAATATTTTTGAGAATAATACATGTTAGGTCTAGGTTAGGTCTGGGATTTGCGCTCATCAGGCTCATTCTTTCGAATATTTCTCATACTTGATGGCTAGATGCTGGGCTTTTTCTGGATTGCATCACGTAGTAATGAAGTACAACACAGAAACAGTCAATTAAACCTGGTTTCCATCAATATCTTAGAGGACAACGCAAGTTAGGTCTGGGATAGGTCTGGTATTTGCCCTCATCAGGCTCATACATTCGCGTTTTTCACATACTTGTTGAACAGATCCTGGGTTTTTTCTGGTTTGGATCACGTAGTAGTGTGGTACCACACTGAAACAGTCCATTAAACCTGGTTTGAATCAATATTTTAGAGGATAACGCATGTTAGGTCTAGGTTAGGTCGGGGATTTTCACTCATCAGACTCATACTTTCGCATTCTTCACATACTTGTTGTACGGATCCTGGGTTTTTTCTGGTTTGGATCACGTAGTAATGTGGGACCACACTGAAACAGTCAATTAAACCTGGTTTCGATCAATATTTTTGAGTATAATACATGTTAGGTCTAGGTTAGGTCTGGGATTTGCTCTCATCAAGCTCATTCTTTCGCATATTTCTCATACTTGATGGCTAGATGCTGGGCTTTTTCTGGATTGCATCACGTAGTAATGAAGTACAACACAGAAACAGTCAATTAAACCTGGTTTCCATCAATATCTTAGAGGACAACGCAAGTTAGGTCTGGGATAGGTCTGGGATTTGCCCTCATCAGGCTCATACTTTCGCGTTTTCCACATACTTGTTGAACAGAACCTGTGTTTTTTCTGGTTTGGATCACGTAGTAGTGTGGTACCACACTGAAACAGTCCATTAAACCTGGTTTGGATCAATATCTTAGAGGATAACGCATGTTAGGTCTAGGTTAGGTCGGGGATTTTCACTCATCAGACTCATACTTTCGCATTCTTCACATACTTGTTGAACGGATCCTGGGTTTTTTCTGGTTTGGATCACGTAGTAATGTGGTACCACACTGAAACAGTCGATCAAACCTGGTTTCGATCAATATTTTAGAGGATAACGCATGTTAGGTCTAGGTTAGCCCTGGGATTTGCACTCGTCAGACTCATACTTTCGCACACTTCACATACTCGTTTGGCAGATCCTGGGTTGTTTTCTGGATTGGATCACGTAGTAATTTAAGTACTACACTGAAACAGTCAATTAAACCTGGTTTCCATCAATATGTTAGAGGACAACGCAAGTTAGGTCTGGGATAGCTCTGGGATTTGCCCTCATCAGGCTCATACTTTCGCATATTTCTCAAACTTCATGGCTAGATCCTGGGCTTTTTCTGGATTGCATCACGTAGTAAAGTGGTACCACACTGAAACATTCAATTAAACCTGGTCTTGATAAATATTTTAGAGGATAACGCATGTTAGGTCTGGGTTAGGTCTAGGATTTGCTCTCATCAGGCTCATACTTTCGCATATTTCTCATACTTCATGGCTAGATCCTGGGCTATTTCTGGATTGGATCACGTAATAATGTAGTACCACACTGAAACAGTCGATTAAACCTGGTTTCCATCAATATCTTAGAGGACAACGCAAGTTAGGTCTGGGATAGGTCTGAGATTTGCCCTCATCAGGCTCACAGTTTAGCGTTTTTCGCATACTTGTTGAACAGATCCTGGGTTTTTTCTGGTTTGGATCACGAAGTAGTGTGGTACCACACTGAAACAGTCCATTAAACCTGGTTTCGCTCAATATTTTAGAGGATAACGCACGTTAGGTCTAGGTTAGGTCTGGGATTTGCTCTCATCAGGCTCATTCTTTCGCATATTTCTCATACTTGATGGCTAGATCCTGGGCTTTTTCTGGATTGCATCACGTAATAATGTAGTACCACACTGAAACAGTCGATTAAACCTGGTTTCGATCAATATTTTAGAGGATAACGCATGTTAGGTCTGGAATAGGTCTGGGATTTGACCTCGTCAGACTCATACTTTCGCACCCTTCACATGCTCGTTGGTCAGATCCTGGGTTATTTTCTGGTTTGGATCACATAGTAATATGGTACCACACTGAAACAGTCGATTAAACCAGGTTTCGGTCAATATTTTTGAGGATAACGCATGTTAGGTCTGGGTTAGGTCTAGGATTTGCCCTCATCAGGCTCATACTTTCGCATATTTCTCATACTTCATGGCTAGATCCTGGGCTATTTCTGGATTGGATCTCGTAGTACAGTGGTACCACACTGAAACATTCAATGGAACCTGGTCTGGATAAATATTTTAGAGGATAACGCATGTTAGGTCTGGGTTAGGTCTAGGAATTGCCCTCATCAGGCTTATTCTTTCGCATATGTCTCATACATGATGGCTAGATCCTGGGCTTTTTCTTGATCGCATCACGTAGTAATGAAGTACAACACTGAAACAGTCAATTAAACCTGGTTTCCATCAATATCTTAGAGGACAACGCAAGTTAGGTCTGGGATAGGTCTGAAATTTGCCCTCATCAGGCTCATACTTTCGCGTTTTTCACATACTTGTTGAACAGATCCTGGGTTTTTTCTGGTTTGGATCACGTAGTAATATGGTACCACGCTGAAACAGTTGATTAGACCCGGTTACGATCAATATTTTAGAGGATAACGCAAGTTAAGTCTGGGATAGGTCTGGAATTTGACCTCATCAGACTCATACTTTCGCGTTTTTCACATAGTTGTTGAACAGATCCTGGGTTTTTTCTGGTTTGGATCACGTAGTAGTGTGGTACCACACTGAAACAGTCCATGAAACCTGGTTGCGGTCAATATTTTAGAGGATAACGCATGTTAGGTCTGGGTTAGCTCTAGGATTTGCCCTCAACAGGCTCATTCTTTCGCATATTTCTCAAACTTCATGGCTAGATCCTGGGCTTTTTCTGGATTGCATAACGTAGTAATGAAGTACAACACTGAAACAGTCAATTAAACCTGGTTTCCATCAATATTTTAGAGGACAATGCAAGTTAGGTCTGGGATAGATCTGGGATTCGCCCTAATCAGGCTCATACTTTCGCGTTTTTCACATACTTGTTGAACAGATCCTGGGTTTTTTCTGGTTTGGATCACGTAGTAATGTGGTACCACGCTGAAACAGTTGATTAGACCCGGTTTCGATCAATATTTTAGAGGATAACGCAAGTTAAGTCTGGGATAGGTCTGGAATTTGACCTCATCAGACTCATACTTTCGCGTTTTTCACATACTTGTTGAACAGATCCTGGGTTTTTTCTGGTTTGGATCACGTAGTAGTGTGGTACCACACTGAAACAGTCCATGAAACCTGGATGCGGTCAATATTTTAGAGGATAACGCATCTTAGGTCTGGGTTAGGTCTAAGATTTGCCCTCATCAGGCTCACAGTTTAGCGTTTTTCGCATACTTGTTGAACAGATCCTGGGTTTTTTCTGGTTTGGATCACGAAGTAGTGTGGTACCACACTGAAACAGTCCATTAAACCTGGTTTCGCTCAATATTTTAGAGGATAACGCATGTTAGGTCTGGGTTAGCTCTAGGATTTGCCCTCATCAGGCTCATTCTTTCGCATATTTCTCAAACTTCATGGCTAGATCCTGGGCTTTTTCTGGATTGCATCACGTAGTAATGTGGGACCACACTGAAACAGTCAATTAAACCTGGTTTCGAACAATATTTTAGAGAATAATTCATGTTAGGTCTAGGTTAGGTCTGGGATTTGCTCTTATCAGGCTCTTTCTTTCGCATATTTCTCATACTTGATGGCTAGATCCTGGGCTCTTTCTGGATTGCATAACGTAGTAATGAAGTACAACACTGAAACAGTCAATTAAACCTGGTTTCCATCAATATTTTAGAGGACAACGCAAGTTAGGTCTGGGATAGATCTGGGATTCGCCCTAATCAGGCTCATACTTTCGCGTTTTTCACATACTTGTTGAACAGATCCTGGGTTTTTTCTGGTTTGGATCACGTAGTAATGTGGTACCACACTGAAACAGTCGATTAAACCTGGTTTCGATCAATATTTTAGAGGATAACGCATGTTAGGTCTGGAATAGGTCTGGGATTTGACCTCGTCAGACTCATACTTTCGCACCCTTCACATGCTCGTTGGTCAGATCCTGGGTTATTTTCTGGTTTGGATCACATAGTAATATGGTACCACACTGAAACAGTCGATTAAACCAGGTTTCGGTCAATATTTTTGAGGATAACGCATGTTAGGTCTAGATTAGGCCTGGGATTTTCACTCATCAGACTCATACTTTCGCATTCTTCACATACTTGTTGAACGGAGCCTGGGTTTTTTCTGGTTTGCATCTCGTAGTAATGTGGGACCACACTGAAACGGTCAATTAAATCTGGTTTCGATCAATATTTTAGAGGATAACGGAAGTTAGGTCTGGGATAGGTCTAGGATTTGCCCTCATCAGGCTCTTACTTTCGCATATTTCTCATACTTCATGGCTAGATCCTGGGCTATTTCTGGATTGGATCACGTAGTAAAGTGGTACCACACTGAAACATTCAATGAAACCTGGTCTGGATAAATATTTTAGAGGATAACGCATCTTAGGTCTGGGTTAGGTCTAAGATTTGCCCTCATCAGGCTCTCAGTTTAGCGTTTTTCGCATACTTGTTGAACAGATCCTGGGTTTTTTCTGGTTTGGATCACGAAATAGTGTGGTACCACACTGAAACAGTCCATTAAACCTGGTTTCGCTCAATATTTTAGAGGATAACGCATGTTAGGTCTAGGTTAGGTCTGGGATTTGCTCTCATCAGGCTCATTCTTTCGCATATTTCTCATACTTGATGGCTAGATCCTGGGCTTTTTCTGGATTGCATCACGTAATAATGTAGTACCACACTGAAACAGTCAATGAAACCTGGTTTCCATCAATATTTTAGAGGACAACGCAAGTTAGGTCTAGGTAAGGCCTGAGATTTTCACTGATGAGACTCATACTTTCGCATTCTTCACATACTTGTTGAACGGATCCAGGGTTTTTTCTGGTTTTGATCACGTAATAATGTGGTACCACACTGAAACATTCAATTAAACCTGGTCTTGATAAATATTTTAGAGAATAACGCATGTTAGGTCTGGGTTAGGTCTAGGATTTGCCCTCATCAGGCTCATATTTTCGCATATTTCTCATACTTGATGGCTAGATCCTGGGCTTTTTCTGGATTGCATCACGTAGTAATGAAGTACAACACTGAAACAGTCAATTAAACTTGGCTTCCATCAATATTTTAGAGGACAACGCATGTTAGGTCTAGGTTAGGTCTAGGATTTGCCCTCATCAGGCTCATACTTTCGCATATTTCTCATACTTCATGGCTAGATCCTGGGCTGTTTCTGGATTGTATCACGTAGTAATGAGGTACCACGCTGAAACAGTCAATTAAACCTGGTTTCGATCAATATTTTGGAGGATAACGCATGTTAGGTCAAGGTTAGGTCTAAGATTTGCCCTCATCAGGCTCACAGTTTCGCGTTTTTCACATACTTGTTGAACAGATCCTCGGTTTTTTCTGGTTTGGATCACGTAGTAATGTGGTACCACACTGAAACATTCAATTAAACCTGGTCTTGATAAATATTTTAGAGGATAACGCATGTTAGGTCTGGGTTACGTCTGTGATTTGCCCTCATCAGGGTCATACTTTCCCAGTTTTAACATGCATGTTGACCTGATCGAGGGTTTTTTCTGCTTTGGATCACGTAGTAAAGTGGTACCACAATAAAACAGTCAATCAAACCTGGTTTCGATCAATATTTTAGAGGATAACGCATGTTAGGTCTACGTTAGGCCTGGGATTTTCACTCATCAGACTCATACTTTCGCATTCTTCACATACTTGTTGAACGGATCCTGGGTTTTTTCTGGTTTGGTTCAGGTAGTAATGTGGTACCACACTGAAACAGTCGATTAAACCTGGTTTCGATCAATATTTTAGAGAATAATTCATGTTAGGTCTGGGATAGGTCTAGGATTTGCCCTCATCAGGCTCTTACTTTCGCATATTTCTCATACTTCATGGCTAGATCCTGGGCTATTTCTGGATTGGATCACGTAGTAAAGTGGTACCACACTGAAACATTCAATGAAACCTGGTCTGGATAAATATTTTAGAGGATAATGCATGTTAGGTCTGGGTTAGGTCTAGGATTTGCCCTCATCAGGCTCATACTTTCGCATATTTCTCATACTTCATGGCTAGATCCTGGGCTGTTTCTGGATTGTATCACGTAGTAATGTGGTACCACGCTGAAACAGTCAATTAAACCTGGTTTCGATCAATATTTTGGAGGATAACGCAAGTTAGGTCTGGGATAGGTCTAGGATTTGCCCTCATCAGGCTCTTACTTTCGCATATTTCTCATACTTCATGGCTAGATCCTGGGCTATTTCTGGATTGGATCACGTAGTAATGTGGTACCACACTGAAACAGTCAATTAAACCTGGTTTCGACCAATATATTAGAGGATAACGCAAGTTAGGTCTGGGATAGGTCTGGGATTTGCCCTCATCAGGCTCATACTTTCGCGTTTTTCACATACTTGTTGAACAGATCCTGGGTTTTTTCTGGTTTGGGTCACGTAGTAATGTGGTACCACACTGAAACATTCAATTAAACCTGGCCTTGATAAATATTTTAGAGGATAACGCATGTTAGGTCTGGGTTAGGTCTAGGATTTGCCCTCATCAAGCTCATACTTTCGCATATTTCTCATACTTCATGGCTAGATCCTGGGCTTTTTCTGGATTGCATCACGTAGTAATGAAGTACAACACTGAAACAGTCAATTAAACCTGGTTTCGAACAATATTTTAGAGAATAATTCATGTTAGGTCTAGGTTAGGTCTGGGATTTGCTCTCATCAGGCTCATTCTTTCGCATATTTCTCATACTTGATGGCTAGATTCTGGGCTTTTTCTGGATCGCATCACGTAGTAATGAAGTACAACACTGAAACAGTCAATTAAACCTGGTTTCCATCAATATCTTAGAGGACAACGCAAGTTAGGTCTGGGATAGGTCTGGGATTTACCCTCATCAGAGTCATACTTTCGCGTTCTTCACATACTTGTTGGACAGATCCTGGGTTTTTTCTGGTTTGGATCACGTAGTAGTGTGGTGCCACACTGAAACAGTCCATTAAACCTGGTTTGGATCAATATTTTAGAGGATAACGCATGTTAGGTCTAGGTTTGCCCTGGGATTTTCACTCATCAGACTCATACTTTCGCATTCTTCACATACTTGTTGAACGGAACCTGGTTTTTTTCTGGTTTGGATCACGTAGTAATGTGGTACCACACTGAAACAGTTGACAAAACCTGGTTTCGATCAATATTTTAGAGGATAACGCAAGTTAGGTCTGGGATAGGTCTGGGATATGACCTCATCAGACTCTTACTTTCGCACACTTCACATACTCGTTGAACAGATCCTGGGATATTTTCTGGTTTGGATCACATAGTAATGTGGTACCACTCTGAGACAGTCGATTAAACCAGGTTTCGATCAATATTTTAGAGGATAACGCATGTTAGGTCTGGGTTAGGTCTACGATTTGCCCTCATCAGGCTCATACTTTCGCATATTTCTCATACTTCATGGCTAGATCCTGGGCTGTTTCTGAATTGTATCACGTAGTAATGTGGTATCACGCTGAAACAGTCAATTAAACCTGGTTTCGACCAATATTTTAGAGGATAACGCAAGTTAGGTCTGGGATAGGTCTGGGATTTGCCCTCATCAGGCTCATACTTTCGCGTTTTTCACATACTTGTTGAACAGATCCGGGGTTTTTTCTGGTTTGGGTCACGTAGTAATGTGGTACCACACTGAAACATTCAATTAAACCTGGCCTTGATAAATATTTTAGAGGATAACGCATGTTAGGTCTGGGTTAGGTCTAGGATTTGCCCACATCAAGCTCATACTTTCGCATATTTCTCATACTTGATGGCTAGATCCTGGGCTTTTTCTGGATTGCATCACGTAGTAATGAAGTACAACACTGAAGCAGTCAATTAAACCTGGTTTCGATCAATATTTTAGAGAATAATTCATGTTAGGTCTAGGTTAGGTCTGGGATTTGCTCTCATCAGGCTCATACTTTCGCGTTTTTCACATACTTGTTGAACAGATCCTGCGTTTTTTCTGGTTTGGATCACGAATTAGTGTGGTACCACACTGAAGCAGTCAATTAAATCTGGTTTCGATCAATATTTTAGAGAATAATTCATGTTAGGTCTAGGTTAGGCCTGGGATTATCACTCATCAGACTCATACTTTCGCATTCTTCATATACTTGTTGAACGGATCCTGGGTTTTTTCTGGTTTGGATCACTTAGTAATGTGGGACCACACTGAAACAATCAATTAAACCTGGTCTTGATAAATATTTTGGAGGATAACGCATGTTAGGTCTGGGATAGGTCTAGGATTTGCCCTCATCAGGCTCTTACTTTCGCATATTTCTCATACTTCATGGCTAGATCCTGGGCTATTTCTGGATTGGATCACGTAGTAAAGTGGTACCACACTGAAACATTCAATGAAACCTAGTCTGGATAAATATTTTAGAGGATAATGCATCTTAGGTCTAGGTTAGGTCTGGGATTTTCAGTCATCAGACTCATACTTTCGCATTCTTCACATACTTGTTGAACGGATCCTGGGTTTTTTCTGGTTTGGATCACGTAGTAACGTGGTACCACACTGAAACATTCAATTAAACCTGGTCTTGATAAATATTTTAGAGGATAACGCATGTTAGGTCTGGGTTAGGTCTAGGATTTGCCCTCATCAAGCTCATACTTTCGCATATTTCTCATACTTCATGGCTAGATCCTGGGCTTTTTCTGGATTGCATCACGTAGTAATGAAGTACAACACTGATACAGTCAATTAAACCTGGTTTCGATCAATATTTTAGAGTATAATTCATGTTAGGTCTGGGTTAGGTCTAGGATTTGCCCTCATCAAGCTCATACTTTCGCATATTTCTCATACATCATGGCTAGATCCTGGGCTTTTTCTGGATTGCATCACGTAGTAATGAAGTACAACACTGGAACAGTCAATTAAACCTGGTTTCGATCAATATTTTAGAGAATAATTCAAGTTAGGTCTAGGTTAGGTCTGGGATTTGCTCTCATCAGGCTCATTCTTTCGCATATTTCTCATACTTGATGGCTAGATCCTGGGCTTTTTCTGGATCGCATCACGTAGTAATGAAGTACAACACTGAAACAGTCAATTAAACCTGGTTGCGATCAATATTTTAGAGGATAATGCATCTTAGGTCTAGGTTAGGTCTGGGATTTTCACTCATCAGACTCATACTTTCGCATTCTTCACATACTTGTTGAACGGATCCTGGGTTTTTTCTGGTTTGGATCAGGTAGTAACGTGGTACCACACTGAAACATTCAATTAAACCTGGTCTTGATAAATATTTTAGAGGATAACGCACGTTAGGTCTGGGTTAGGTCTAGGATTTGCCCTCATCAAGCTCATACTTTCGCATATCTCTCATACTTGATGGCTAGATCCTGGGCTTTTTCTGGATTGCATCACGTAGTAATGAAGTACAACACTGAAACAGTCAACTAAACCTGGTTTCGATCAATATTTTAGAGAATAATTCATGTTAGGTCTAGGTTAGGTCTGGGATTTGCTCTCATCAGGCTCATTCTTTCGCATATTTCTCATACTTGATGGCTAGATCCTGGGCTTTTTCTGGATCGCATCACGTAGTAATGAAGTACAACACTGAAACAGTCAATTAAACCTGGTTTCCATCAATATCTTAGAGGACAACGCAAGTTAGGTCTGGGATAGGTCTGGGATTTGCCCTCATCAGAGTCATACTTTCGCGTTCTTCACATACTTGTTGGACAGATCCTGGGTTTTTTCTGGTTTGGATCACGTAGTAGTGTGGTGCCACACTGAAACAGTCCATTAAACCTGGTTTGGATCAATATTTTAGAGGATAACGCATGTTAGGTGTAGGTTTGCCCTGGGATTTTCACTCATCAGACTCATACTTTCGCGTTTTTCACATACTTGTTGAACAGATCCTGGGTTTTTTCTGGTTTGGATCACGAATTAGTGTGGTACCACACTGAAACAGTCGATTAAACCAGGTTTCGGTCAATATTTTTGAGGATAACGCATGTTAGGTCTAGATTAGGCCTGGGATTTTCACTCATCAGACTCATACTTTCGCATTCTTCACATACTTGTTGAACGGAGCCTGGGTTTTTTCTGGTTTGCATCACGTAGTAATGTGGTACCACACTGAAGCAGTCAATTAAATCTGGTTTCGATCAATATTTTAGAGAATAATTCATGTTAGGTCTAGGTTAGGCCTGGGATTTTCACTCATCAGACTCATACTTTCGCATTCTTCACATACTTGTTGAACGGATCCTGGGTTTTTTCTGGTTTGGATCACGTAGTAATGTGGGACCACACTGAAACAATCAATTAAACCTGGTCTTGATAAATATTTTGGAGGATAACGCATGTTAGGTCTAGGTTAGGTCTAGGATTTGCCCTCATCAGGCTCATACTTTCGCATATTTCTCATACTTCATGGCTAGATCCTGGGCTGTTTCTGGATTGTATCACGTAGTAATGTGGTACCACGCTGAAACAGTCAATTAAACCTGGTTTCGATCAATATTTTGGAGGACAACGCAAGTTAGGTCTGGGATAGGTCTAGGATTTGCCCTCATCAGGCTCTTACTTTCGCATATTTCTCATACTTCATGGCTAGATCCTGGGCTATTTCAGGATTGGATCACGTAGTAGAGTGGTACCACACAGAAACATTCAATGAAACCTGGTCTGGATAAATATTTTAGAGGATAATGCATCTTAGGTCTAGGTTAGGTCTGGGATTTTCACTCATCAGACTCATACTTTCGCATTCTTCACATACTTGTTGAACGGATCCTGGGTTTTTTCTGGTTTGGATCACGTAGTAATGTGGGACCACAATGAAACAGTCGATTAAACCAGGTTTCGGTCAATATTTTTGAGGATAACGCATGTTAGGTCTAGATTAGGCCTGGGATTTTCACTCATCAGACTCATACTTTCGCATTCTTCACATACTTGTTGAACGGAGCCTGGGTTTTTTCTGGTTTGCATCACGTAGTAATGTGGTACCACACTGAAGCAGTCAATTAAATCTGGTTTCGATCAATATTTTAGAGAATAATTCATGTTAGGTCTAGGTTAGGCCTGGGATTTTCACTCATCAGACTCATACTTTCGCATTCTTCACATACTTGTTGAACGGATCCTGGGTTTTTTCTGGTTTGGATCACGTAGTAATGTGGGACCACACTGAAACAATCAATTAAACCTGGTCTTGATAAATATTTTGGAGGATAACGCATGTTAGGTCTAGGTTAGGTCTAGGATTTGCCCTCATCAGGCTCATACTTTCGCATATTTCTCATACTTCATGGCTAGATCCTGGGCTGTTTCTGGATTGTATCACGTAGTAATGTGGTACCACGCTGAAACAGTCAATTAAACCTGGTTTCGATCAATATTTTGGAGGATAACGCAAGTTAGGTCTGGGATAGGTCTAGGATTTGCCCTCATCAGGCTCTTACTTTCGCATATTTCTCATACTTCATGGCTAGATCCTGGGCTATTTCAGGATTGGATCACGTAGTAGAGTGGTACCACACTGAAACATTCAATGAAACCTGGTCTGGATAAATATTTTAGAGGATAATGTATCTTAGGTCTAGGTTAGGTCTGGGATTTTCACTCATCAGACTCATACTTTCGCATTCTTCACATACTTGTTGAACGGATCCTGGGTTTTTTCTGGTTTGGATCACGTAGTAATGTGGGACCACAATGAAACAATCAATTAAACCTGGTCTTGATAAATATTTTAGAGGATAACGCATGTTAGCTTTGGGTTAGGTCTAGGATTTGCCCTCGTCAGGCTCATTCTTTCGCATATTTCTCATACTTGATGGCTAGATCCTGGGCTTTTTCTGGATGGCATCACGTAGTAATGAAGTACAACACTGAAACAGTCAATTAAACCTGGTTGCGATCAATATTTTAGAGGATAACGCATGTTAGGTCTGGGTTACGTCTAGTATTTGCCCTCATCAGGCTCATTCTTTCGCATATTTCTCAAACTTGGTGGCTAGATCCTGGGCTTTTTCTGGATTGCATCACGTAGTAATGTGGTACCACGCTGAAACAGTCAACTAAACCTGGTTTCGATCAATATTTTGGAGGATAACGCAAGTTAGGCCTGGGATAGGTCTAGGATTTGCCCTCATCAGGCTCACAGTTTCGCGTTTTTCACATACTTGTTGAACAGATCCTGCGTTTTTTCTGGTTTGGATCACGAATTAGTGTGGTACCACACTGAAGCAGTCAATTAAATCTGGTTTCGATCAATATTTTAGAGAATAATTCATGTTAGGTCTAGGTTAGGCCTGGGATTATCACTCATCAGACTCATACTTTCGCATTCTTCATATACTTGTTGAACGGATCCTGGGTTTTTTCTGGTTTGGATCACTTAGTAATGTGGGACCACACTGAAACAATCAATTAAACCTGGTCTTGATAAATATTTTGGAGGATAACGCATGTTAGGTCTAGGTTAGGTCTAGGATTTGCCCTCATCAGGCTCATACTTTCGCATATTTCTCATACTTCATGGCTAGATCCTGGGCTGTTTCTGGATTGTATCACGTAGTAATGTGGTACCACGCTGAAACAGTCAATTAAACCTGGTTTCGATCAATATTTTGGAGGATAACGCAAGTTAGGTCTGGGATAGGTCTAGGATTTGCCCTCAGCAGACTCGTACTTTCGCATATTTCTCATACTTGATGGCCAGATCCTGGGGTTTTTCTGGATTGGATCACGTAGTAATGTGGTACCACACTGAAATAGTCCATTAATCCTAGTTTCGATCAATATTTTAGAGGATAACGCAAGTTAGGTCTGGGATAGGTCTGGGATATGACCTCATCAGACTCTTACTTTCGCACACTTCACATACTCGTTGAACAGATCCTGGGATATTTTCTGGTTTGGATCACATAGTAATGTGGTACCACTCTGAGACAGTCGATTAAACCAGGTTTCGATAAATATTTTAGAGGATAACGCATGTTAGGTCTGGGTTAGGTCTACGATTTGCCCTCATCAGGCTCATACTTTCGCATATTTCTCATACTTCATGGCTAGATCCTGGGCTGTTTCTGGATTGTATCACGTAGTAATGTGGTATCACGCTGAAACAGTCAATTAAACCTGGTTTCGATCAATACTTTAGAGGATAACGCAAGTTAGGTCTGGGATAGGTCTAGGATTTGCCCTCATCAGGCTCTTACTTTCGCATATTTCTCATACTTCATGGCTAGATCCTGGGCTATTTCTGGATTGAATCACATAGTAAAGTGGTACCACACTGCAACATTCAATGAAACCTGGTCTAGATAATTATTTTAGAGGATAACGCATGTTAGGTCAAGGTTAGGTCTAAGATTTGCCCTCATCAGGCTCACAGTTTCGCGTTTTTCACATACTTGTTGAACAGATCCTCGGTTTTTTCTGGTTTGGATCACGTAGTAATGTGGTACCACACTGAAACTTTCAATTAAACCTGGTCTTGATAAATATTTTAGAGGATAACGCATGTTAGGTCTGGGTTACGTCTGTGATTTGCCCTCATCAGTGTCATAGTTTCCCAGTTTTAACATGCATGTTGACCTGATCGAGGGTTTTTTCTGCTTTGGATCACGTAGTAAAGTGGTACCACAATAAAACAGTCAATCAAACCTGGTTTCGATCAATATTTTAGAGGATAACGCATGTTAGGTCTAGGTTAGGCCTGGGATTTTCACTCATCAGACTCATACTTTCGCATTCTTCACATACTTGTTGAACGGATCCTGGGTTTTTTCTGGTTTGGTTCAGGTAGTAATGTGGTACCACACTGAAACAGTCGATTAAACCTGGTTTCGATCAATATTTTAGAGAATAATTCATGTTAGGTCTGGGATAGGTCTAGGATTTGCCCTCATCAGGCTCTTACTTTCGCATATTTCTCATACTTCATGGCTAGATCCTGGGCTATTTCTGGATTGGATCACGTAGTAAAGTGGTACCACACTGAAACATTCAATGAAACCTGGTCTGGATAAATATTTTAGAGGATAATGCATCTTAGGTCTAGGTTAGGTCTGGGATTTTCAGTCATCAGACTCATACTTTCGCATTCTTCACATACTTGTTGAACGGATCCTGGGTTTTTTCTGGTTTGGATCACGTAGTAACGTGGTACCACACTGAAACATTCAATTAAACCTGGTCTTGATAAATATTTTAGAGGATAACGCATGTTAGGTCTGGGTTAGGTCTAGGATTTGCCCTCATCAAGCTCATACTTTCGCATATTTCTCATACTTCATGGCTAGATCCTGGGCTTTTTCTGGATTGAATCACGTAGTAATGAAGTACAACACTGATACAGTCAATTAAACCTGGTTTCGATCAATATTTTAGAGAATAATTCATGTTAGGTCTGGGTAGGTCTAGGATTTGCCCTCATCAGGCTCATACTTTCGCATATTTCTCATACTTCATGGCTAGATCCTGGGCTGTTTCTGGATTGTATCACGTAGTAATGTGGTACCACGCTGAAACAGTCAATTAAACCTGGTTTCGACCAATATTTTGGAGGATAACGCAAGTTAGGTCTGGGATAGGTCTAGGATTTGCCCTCATCAGGCTCTTACTTTCGCATATTTCTCATACTTCATGGCTAGATCC
Organism: Colletes latitarsis; assembly: GCF_051014445.1. NCBI lineage: Eukaryota > Metazoa > Arthropoda > Insecta > Hymenoptera > Colletidae > Colletes > Colletes latitarsis. The sequence goes on from NC_135142.1 coordinate 2,581,620, forward strand.
TGGGCTATTTCTGGATTGGATCACGTAGTAATGTGGTACCACACTGAAACAGTCAATTAAACCTGGTTTCGACCAATATTTTAGAGGATAACGCAAGTTAGGTCTGGGATAGGTCTGGGATTTGCCCTCATCAGGCTCATACTTTCGCATATCTCTCATACTTGATGGCTAGATCCTGGGCTTTTTCTGGATTGCATCACGTAGTAATGAAGTACAACACTGAAACAGTCAACTAAACCTGGTTTCGATCAATATTTTAGAGAATAATTCATGTTAGGTCTAGGTTAGGTCTGGGATTTGCTCTCATCAGGCTCATTCTTTCGCATATTTCTCATACTTGATGGCTAGATCCTGGGCTTTTTCTGGATCGCATCACGTAGTAATGAAGTACAACACTGAAACAGTCAATTAAACCTGGTTTCCATCAATATCTTAGAGGACAACGCAAGTTAGGTCTGGGATAGGTCTGGGATTTGCCCTCATCAGAGTCATACTTTCGCGTTCTTCACATACTTGTTGGACAGATCCTGGGTTTTTTCTGGTTCGGATCACGTAGTAGTGTGGTACCACTCTGAGACAGTCGATTAAACCAGGTTTCGATCAATATTTTAGAGGTTAACGCATGTTAGGTCTGGGTTAGGTCTACGATTTGCCCTCATCAGGCTCATACTTTCGCATATTTCTCATACTTCATGGCTAGATCCTGGGCTGTTTCTGGATTGTATCACGTAGTAATGTGGTATCACGCTGAAACAGTCAATTAAACCTGGTTTCGACCAATATTTTAGAGGATAACGCAAGTTAGGTCTGGGATAGGTCTGGGATTTGCCCTCATCAGGCTCATACTTTCGCGTTTTTCACATACTTGTTGAACAGATCCTGGGTTTTTTCTGGTTTGGGTCACGTAGTAATGTGGTACCACACTGAAACATTCAATTAAACCTGGCCTTGATAAATATTTTAGAGGATAACGCATGTTAGGTCTGGGTTAGGTCTAGGATTTGCCCCCATCAAGCTCATACTTTCGCATATTTCTCATACTTGATGGCTAGATCCTGGGCTTTTTCTGGATTGCATCACGTAGTAATGAAGTACAACACTGAAACAGTCAATTAAACCTGGTTTCGATCAATATTTTAGAGGATAACGCATGTTAGGTCTGGGTTAGGTTTAGTATTTGCCCTCATCAGGCTCATTCTTTCGCATATTTCTCAAACTTGGTGGCTAGATCCTCGGCTATTTCTGGATTGGATCTCGTAGTAACGTGGTACCACACTGAAACATTCAATGAAACCTGGTCTGGATAAATATTTTAGAGGATAACGCATGTTAGGTCTGGGTTAGGTCTAGGAATTGCCCTCATCAGGCTTATTCTTTCGCATATGTCTCATACATGATGGCTAGATCCTGGGCTTTTTCGTGATCGCATCACGTAGTAATGAAGTACAACACTGAAACAGTCACTTAAACCTGGTTTCCATCAATATCTTAGAGGACAACGCAAGTTAGGTCTGGGATAGGTCTGAAATTTGCCTTCATCAGGCTCACAGTTTCGCGTTTTTCACATACTTGTTGAACAGATCCTGGGTTTTTTCTGGTTTGGATCACGAATTAGTGTGGTACCACACTGAAACAGTCGATTAAACCAGGTTTCGGTCAATATTTTTGAGGATAACGCATGTTAGGCCTAGATTAGGCCTGGGATTTTCACTCATCAGACTCATACTTTCGCATTCTTCACATACTTGTTGAACGGAGCCTGGGTTTTTTCTGGTTTGCATCACGTAGTAATGTGGTACCACACTGAAGCAGTCAATTAAATCTGGTTTCGATCAATATTTTAGAGAATAATTCATGTTTGGTCTAGGTTAGGCCTGGGATTTTCACTCATCAGACTCTTACTTTCGCATATTTCTCATACTTCATGGCTAGATCCTGGGCTATTTCTGGATTGGATCACGTAGTAATGTGGTACCACACTGAAACAGTCAATTAAACCTGGTTTCGACCAATATTTTAGAGGATAACGCAAGTTAGGTCTGGGATAGGTCTGGGATTTGCCCTCATCAGGCTCATACTTTCGCATTCTTCACATACTTGTTGAACGGATCCTGGGTTTTTTCTGGTTTGGATCACGTAGTAATGTGGGACCACACTGAAACAATCAATTAAACCTGGTCTTGATAAATATTTTGGAGGATAACGCATGTTAGGTCTAGGTTAGGTCTAGGATTTGCCCTCATCAGGCTCATACTTTCGCATATTTCTCATACTTCATGGCTAGATCCTGGGCTGTTTCTGGATTGTATCACGTAGTAATGTGGTACCACGCTGAAACAGTCAATTAAACCTGGTTTCGATCAATATTTTGGAGGATAACGCAAGTTAGGTCTGGGATAGGTCTAGGATTTGCCCTCATCAGGCTCTTACTTTCGCATATTTCTCATACTTCATGGCTAGATCCTGGGCTATTTCTGGATTGGATCACGTAGTAAAGTGGTACCACACTGAAACATTCAATGAAACCTGGTCTGGATAAATATTTTAGAGGATAATGCATCTTAGGTCTAGGTTAGGTCTGGGATTTTCACTCATCAGACTCATGCTTTCGCATTCTTCACATACTTGTTGAACGGATCCTGGGTTTTTTCTGGTTTGGATCACGTAGTAATGTGGGACCACAATGATACAATCAATTAAACCTGGTCTTGATAAATATTTTAGAGGATAACGCATGTTAGCTTTGGGTTAGGTCTAGGATTTGCCCTCGTCAGGCTCATTCTTTCGCATATTTCTCATACTTGATGGCTAGATCCTGGGCTTTTTCTGGATCGCATCACGTAGTAATGAAGTACAACACTGAAACAGTCAATTAAACCTGGTTGCGATCAATATTTTAGAGGATAACGCATGTTAGGTCTGGGTTACGTCTAGTATTTGCCCTCATCAGGCTCATTCTTTCGCATATTTCTCAAACTTGGTGGCTAGATCCTGGGCTTTTTCTGGATTGCATCACGTAGTAATGTGGTACCACGCTGAAACAGTCAACTAAACCTGGTTTCGATCAATATTTTGGAGGATAACGCAAGTTAGGCCTGGGATAGGTCTAGGATTTGCCCTCATCAGGCTCTTACTTTCGCATATTTCTCATACTTCATGGCTAGATCCTGGGCTATTTCTGGATTGGATCTCGTAGTAAAGTGGTACCACACTGAAACATTCAATGAAACCTGGTCTGGATAAATATTTTAGAGGATAACGCATGTTAGGTCTGGGTTAGGTCTAGGAATTGCCCTCATCAGGCTTATTCTTTCGCATATGTCTCATACATGATGGCTAGATCCTGGGCTTTTTCTTGATCGCATCACGTAGTAATGAAGTACAACACTGAAACAGTCACTTAAACCTGGTTTCCATCAATATCTTAGAGGACAACGCAAGTTAGGTCTGGGATAGGTCTGAAATTTGCCCTCATCAGGCTCACAGTTTCGCGTTTTTCACATACTTGTTGAACAGATCCTGCGTTTTTTCTGGTTTGGATCACGAATTAGTGTGGTACCACACTGAAGCAGTCAATTAAATCTGGTTTCGATCAATATTTTAGAGAATAATTCATGTTAGGTCTAGGTTAGGCCTGGGATTATCACTCATCAGACTCATACTTCCGCATTCTTCATATACTTGTTGAACGGATCCTGGGTTTTTTCTGGTTTGGATCACTTAGTAATGTGGGACCACACTGAAACAATCAATTAAACCTGGTCTTGATAAATATTTTGGAGGATAACGCATGTTAGGTCTAGGTTAGGTCTAGGATTTGCCCTCATCAGGCTCATACTTTCGCATATTTCTCATACTTCATGGCTAGATCCTGGGCTGTTTCTGGATTGTATCACGTAGTAATGTGGTACCACGCTGAAACAGTCAATTAAACCTGGTTTCGATCAATATTTTGGAGGATAACGCAAGTTAGGTCTGGGATAGGTCTAGGATTTGCCCTCATCAGGCTCTTACTTTCGCATATTTCTCATACTTCATGGCTAGATCCTGGGCTATTTCTGGATTGGATCACGTAGTAAAGTGGTACCACACTGAAACATTCAATGAAACCTGGTCTGGATAAATATTTTAGAGGATAATGCATCTTAGGTCTAGGTTAGGTCTGGGATTTTCAGTCATCAGACTCATACTTTCGCATTCTTCACATACTTGTTGAACGGATCCTGGGTTTTTTCTGGTTTGGATCACGTAGTAACGTGGTACCACACTGAAACATTCAATTAAACCTGGTCTTGATAAATATTTTAGAGGATAACGCATGTTAGGTCTGGGTTAGGTCTAGGATTTGCCCTCATCAAGCTCATACTTTCGCATATTTCTCATACTTCATGGCAAGATCCTGGGCTTTTTCTGGATTGCATCACGTAGTAATGTGGTACCACGCTGAAACAGTCAATTAAACCTGGTTTCGATCAATATTTTGGAGGATAACGCAAGTTAGGTCTGGGATAGGTCTAGGATTTGCCCTCATCAGGCTCTTACTTTCGCATATTTCTCATACTTCATGGCTAGATCCTGGGCTATTTCTGGATTGGATCACGTAGTAATGTGGTACCACACTGAAACAGTCAATTAAACCTGGTTTCGACCAATATTTTAGAGGATAACGCAAGTTAGGTCTGGGATAGGTCTGGGATTTGCCCTCATCAGGCTCATACTTTCGCGTTTTTCACATACTTGTTGAACAGATCCTGGGTTTTTTCTGGTTTGGGTCACGTAGTAATGTGGTACCACACTGAAACATTCAATTAAACCTGGCCTTGATAAATATTTTAGAGGATAACGCATGTTAGGTCTGGGTTAGGTCTAGGACTTGCCCTCATCAAGCTCATACTTTAGCATATTTCTCATACTTCATGGCTAGATCCTGGGCTTTTTCTGGATTGCATCACGTAGTAATGAAGTACAACACTGAAACAGTCAATTAAACCTGGTTTCGATCAATATTTTAGAGAATAATTCATGTTAGGTCTAGGTTAGGTCTGGGATTTGCTCTCATCAGGCTCATTCCTTCGCATATTTCTCATACTTGATGGCTAGATCCTGGGCTTTTTCTGGATCGCATCACGTAGTAATGAAGTACAACACTGAAACAGTCAATTAAACCTGATTGCGATCAATATTTTAGAGGATAATGCATCTTTGGTCTAGGTTAGGTCTGGGATTTTCACTCATCAGACTCATACTTTCGCATTCTTCACATACTTGCTGAACGGATCCTGGGTTTTTTCTGGTTTGGATCACGTAGTAACGTGGTACCACACTGAAACGTTCAATTAAACCTGGTCTTGATAAATATTTTAGAGGATAACGCACGTTAGGTCTGGGTTAGGTCTAGGATTTGCCCTCATCAAGCTCATACTTTCGCATATCTCTCATACTTGATGGCTAGATCCTGGGCTTTTTCTGGAGTGCATCACGTAGTAATGAAGTACAACACGGAAACAGTCAACTAAACCTGGTTTCGATCAATATTTTAGAGAATAATTCATGTTAGGTCTAGGTTAGGTCTGGGATTTGCTCTCATCAGGCTCATTCTTTCGCATATTTGTCATACTTGATGGCTAGATCCTGGGCTTTTTCTGGATCGCATCACGTAGTAATGAAGTACAACACTGAAACAGTCAATTAAACCTGGTTTCCATCAATATCTTAGAGGACAACGCAAGTTAGGTCTGGGATAGGTCTGGGATTTGCCCTCATCAGAGTCATACTTTCGCGTTCTTCACATACTTGTTGGACAGATCCTGGGTTTTTTCTGGTTTGGATCACGTAGTAGTGTGGTGCCACACTGAAACAGTCCATTAAACCTGGTTTGGATCAATATTTTAGAGGATAACGCATGTTAGGTGTAGGTTTGCCCTGGGATTTTCACTCATCAGACTCATACTTTCGCGTTTTTCACATACTTGTTGAACAGATCCTGGGTTTTTTCTGGTTTGGATCACGAATTAGTGTGGTACCACACTGAAACAGTCGATTAAACCAGGTTTCGGTCAATATTTTTGAGGATAACGCATGTTAGGTCTAGATTAGGCCTGGGATTTTCACTCATCAGACTCATACTTTCGCATTCTTCACATACTTGTTGAACGGAGCCTGGGTTTTTTCTGGTTTGCATCACGTAGTAATGTGGGACCACACTGAAGCAGTCAATTAAATCTGGTTTCGATCAATATTTTAGAGAATAATTCATGTTAGGTCTAGGTTAGGCCTGGGATTTTCACTCATCAGACTCATACTTTCGCATTCTTCACATACTTGTTGAACGGTTCCTGGGTTTTTTCTGGTTTGGATCACGTAGTAATGTGGGACCACACTGAAACAATCAATTAAACCTGGTCTTGATAAATATTTTGGAGGATAACGCATGTTAGGTCTAGGTTAGGTCTAGGATTTGCCCTCATCAGGCTCATACTTTCGCATATTTCTCATACTTCATGGCTAGATCCTGGGCTGTTTCTGGATTGTATCACGTAGTAATGTGGTACCACGCTGAAACAGTCAACTAAACCTGGTTTCGATCAATATTTTAGAGGATGACGCAAGTTAGGTCTGGGATAGGTCTAGGATTTGCCCTCATCAGGCTCTTACTTTCGCATATTTCTCATACTTCATGGCTAGATCCTGGGCTATTTCTGGATTGGATCACGTAGTAAAGTGGTACCACACTGAAACATTCAATGAAACCTGGTCTGGATAAATATTTTAGAGGATAACGCATCTTAGGTCTGGGTTAGGTCTAAGATTTGCCCTCATCAGGCTCACAGTTTCGCGTTTTTCACATACTTGTTGAACAGATCCTGGGTTTTTTCTGGTTTGGATCACGAAGTAGTGTGGTACCACACTGAAACAACCAATTAAACCTGGTCTTGATAAATATTTTAGAGGATAACGCATGTTAGGTCTGGGTTAGGTCTAGGATTTGCCCTCATCAGGCTCATACTTTCGCATATTTCTCATACTTCATGGCTAGATCCTGGGCTGTTTCTAGATTGTATCACGTAGTAATGTGGTACCACACTGAAACAGTCAATGAAACCTGGTTTCCATCTATATTTTAGAGGACAACGCAAGTTAGGTTTAGGTAAGGCCTGAGATTTTCACTGATCAGACTCATTCTCTCGCATATTTCTCATACATGTTGAACAGATCCTGGGTTTTTTCTGGTTTGGATCACGTAGTCATGTGGGACCACACTGAAACAGGCAATTAAACCTGGTCTTGATAAATATTTTAGAGGATAACGCATGTTAGGTCTGGGGTAGGTCTAGGATTTGCCCTCATCTGGCTCTTACTTTCGCATATTTCTCATACTTCATGGCTAGATCCTGGGCTATTTCTGGATTGGATCACGTAGTAAAGTGGTACCACACTGAAACATTCAATGAAACCTGGTCTGGATAAATATTTTAGAGGATAACGCATCTTAGGTCTGGGTTAGGTCTAAGATTTGCCCTCATCAGGCTCACAGTTTCGCGTTTTTCACATACTTGTTGAACAGATCCTGGGTTTTTTCTGGTTTGGATCACGAAGTAGTGTGGTACCACACTGAAACAGTCCATTAAACCTGGTTGCGATCAATATTTTAGAGGATAACGCATGTTAGGTCTGGGTTAGGTCTAGGATTTGCCCTCATCAGGCTTATTCTTTCGCATATTTCTCAAACTTGATGGCTAGATCCTGGGCTTTTTCTGGATTGCATCACGTAGTAATGTGGTACCACACTGGAACAGTCCATTAAACCTGGTTTCGATCAATATTTTAGAGGATAACGCATGTTAGGTCTGGGTTAGGTCTAGGATTTGCCCTCATCAGACTCATACTTTCGCATTCTTCACGTACTTGTTGAACGGATCCTGGGTTTTTTCTGGACTGTATCACGTAGTAATGTGGTACCACGCTGAAACAATCAATTAAACCTGGTTTCGATCAATATTTTAGAGGATAACGCAAGTTAGGTCTGGGATAGGTCTGGGATTCGCCCTAATCAGGCTCATACTTTCGCGTTTTTCACATACTTGTTGAACTGATCCTGGGTTTTTTCTGGTTTGGATCAGGTAGTAATGTGGTACCACACTGAAACAGTCGATTAAACCTGGTTTCGATCAATATTTTAGAGGATAACGCAAGTTAGGTCTGGGATAGGTCTAGGATTTGCCCTCATCAGGCTCTTACTTTCTCATATTTCTCATACTTCATGGCTAGATCCTGGGCTATTTCTGGATTGGATCACGTAGTAAAGTGGTACCACACTGAAACATTCAATGAAACCTGGTCTGGATAAATATTTTAGAGGATAACGCATCCTAGGTCTGTGTTAGGTCTGAGATTTGCCCTCATCAGGCTCACAGTTTCGCGTTTTTCACATACTTGTTGAACAGATCCTGGGTTTTTTTCTGGTTTGGATCACGAAGTAGTGTGGTACCACACTGAAACAGTCCATTAAACCTGGTTTCGCTCAATATTTTAGAGGATAACGCATGTTAGGTCTAGGTTAGGTCTGGGATTTGCTCTTATCAGGCTCATTCTTTCGCATATTTCTCATACTTGATTGCTATATCCTGGGCTTTTTCTGGATTGCATCACGTAGTAATCTAGTACCACACTGAAACAGTCAATGAAACCTGGTTTCCATCAATATTTTAGAGGACAACGCAAGTTAGGTTTAGGTAAGGCCTGAGATTTTCACTGATCAGACTCATTCTTTCGCATATTTCTCATACATGTTGAACAGATCCTGGGTTTTTTCTGGTTTGGATCACGTAGTAATGTGGGACCACACTGAAACAACCAATTAAACCTGGTCTTGATAAATATTTTAGAGGATAACGCATGTTAGGTCTGGGTTAGGTCTAGGATTTGCCCTCATCAGGCTCATACTTTCGCGTTTTTCACATACTTGTTGAACTGATCCTGGGTTTTTTCTGGTTTGGATCAGGTAGTAATGTGGTACCACACTGAAACAGTCGATTAAACCTGGTTTCGATCAATATTTTAGAGGATAACGCAAGTTAGGTCTGGGATAGGTCTGGGATTTGACCTCGTCAGACTCATACTTTCGCACCCTTCACATACTCGTTGAACAGATCCTGGGTTATTTTCTGGTTTGGATCACATAGTAATGTGGTACCACACTGAAACAGTCGATTAAACCAGGTTTCGATCAATATTTTTGAGGATAACGCATGTTAGGTCTGGGTTAGGTCTAGGATTTGCCCTCATCAGACTCATACTTTCGCATTCTTCACGTACTTGTTGAACGGATCCTGGGTTTTTTCTGGACTGTATCACGTAGTAATGTGGTACCACGCTGAAACAGTCAATTAAACCTGGTTTCGATCAATATTTTAGAGGATAACGCAAGTTAGGTCTGGGATAGGTCTGGGATTCGCCCTAATCAGGCTCATACTTTTACGTTTTTCACATACTTGTTGAACTGATCCTGGGTTTTTTCTGGTTTGGATCAGGTAGTAATGTGGTACCACACTGAAACAGTCGATTAAACCAGGTTTCGATCAATATTTTTGAGGATAAAGCATGTTAGGTCTAGGTTAGGCCTGGGATTTCCACTCATCAGACTCATACTTTCGCATTCTTCACATACTTGTTGAACAGATCCTGGGTTTTTTCTGGTTTGGATCACGTAGTAATGTGGTACCACGCTGAAACAGTCAATTAAACCTGGTTTCGATCATTATTTTAGAGGATACCGCAAGTTAGGTCTAGGTTAGGCCTGGGATTTGCCCTCATCAGGGTCATACTTTCGCAGTTTTATCATACATGTTGACCTGATCGAGGGTTTTTTCTGCTTTGGATCACGTAGTAAAGTGGTACCACACTGAAACATTCCATTAAACCTGGTCTTGATAAATATTTTAGAGGATAACGCATGTTAGGTCTGGGTTAGGTCGAGGATTTGCCCTCATCAGGCTCATACTTTCGCATATTTCTCATACTTCATGGCAAGATCCTGGGCTGTTTCTGGATTGTATCACGTAGTAATGTGGTACCACGCTGAAACAGTCAATTAAACCTGGTTTCGATCAATATTTTAGAGGATAACGCAAGTTAGGTCTGGCATAGGTCTGGGATTCGCCCTCATCAGGCTCATACTTTCGCGTTTTTCACATACTTGTTGAACAGATCCTGGGTTTTTTCTGGTTTGTATCACGTAGTAGTGTGGTACCACACTGAAACAGTCCATTAAACCTGGTTTGGATCAATATTTTAGAGGATAACGCATGTTAGGTCTAGGTTAGCCCTGGGATTTTCACTCATCAGACTCATACTTTCGCATTCCTCTCATACTTGTTGAACTGATCCTGGGTTTTTTCTGGTTTGGATCACGTAGTAATGTGGTACCACACTGAAACAGTCGATTAAACCTGGTTTCGATCAATATTTTAGAGGATAACGCAAGTTAAGTCTGGGATTGGTCTGGGATTTGCCCTCATCAGACTCATACTTTCGCACACTTCACATACTCGTTGAACAGATCCTGGGTTATTTTCAGGTTTGGATCATATAGTAATGTGGTACCACACCGAAACAGTCGATTAAAGCAGGTTTCGATCAATATTTTTGAGGATAACGCATGTTAGGTCTAGGTTAGGCCAGGGATTTTCACTCATCAGACTCATACTTTCGCATTGTTCACATACTTGTTGAACGGATCCCGGGTTTTTTCTGGTTTGGATCACGTTGTAATGTGGGACCACACCGAAACAATCAATTAAACCTGGTGTTGATAAATATTTTAGAGGATAACGTATGTTAGGTTTGGGTTAGGTTTAGGATTTGCCCTCAGCAGGCTCATACTTTCGCATATCTCTCATACTTCATGGCTAGATCCTGGGCTGTTTCTGGATTGTATCACGTAGTAATGTGGTACCACGCTGAAACAGTCAATTAAACCTGGTTTCGATCAATATTTTAGAGAATAATTCATGTTAGGTCTAGGTTAGGTCTGGGATTTGCTCTCATCAGGCTCGTTGTTTCGCATATTTCTCATACTTGATGGCTGGATCCTGGGCTTTTTCTGGATTGCATCATGTAGTAATGTGGTACCACGCTGAAACAGTCAATTAAACCTGGTTTCGATCAATATTTTAGAGGATAACGCAAGTTAGGTCTGGCATAGGTCTGGGATTCGCCCTCATCAGGCTCATACTTTCGCACACTTCACATACTTGTTGAACAGATCCTGCGTTTTTTCTGGTTTGGCTCACGAAGTAGTGTGGTACCACACTGAAACAATCAATTAAACCTGGTCTTGATAAATATTTTAGAGGATAACGCATGTTAGGTTTGGGTTAGGTTTAGGATTTGCCCTCAGCAGGCTCATACATTCGCATATCTCTCATACTTCATGGCTAGATCCTGGGCTGTTTCTGGATTGTATCACGTAGTAATGTGGTACCACGCTGAAACAGTCAATTAAACCTGGTTTCGATCAATATTTTAGAGAATAATTCATGTTAGGTCTAGGTTAGGTCTGGGATTTGCTCTCATCAGCCTCGTTCTTTCGCATATTTCTCATACTTGATGGCTAGATCCAGGGCTTTTTCTGGATTGCATCACGTAGTAATGAAGTACAACACTGAAACAGTCCATTAAACCTGGTTTCCATCAATATCTTAGAGGACAACGCAAGTTAGGTCTGGGATAGGTCTGGGATTTGCCCTCATCAGGCTCATACTTTCGCGTTTTTCACATACCTGTTGAACAGATCCTGGGTTTTTTCTGGTTTGGATCACGTAGTAGTGTGGTACCACACTGAAACAGTCCATTAAACCTGGTTTGGATCAATATTTTAGAGGATAACGCATGTTAGGTCTAGGTTAGGTCTGGGATTTTCTCTCATCAGACTCATACTTTCGCATTCTTCACATACTTGTTGAACGGATCCTGGGTTTTTTCTGGTTTGGAACACGTAGTAATGTGGTAACACACTGAAACATTCAATTAAACCTGGTCTTGTTAAATATTTTAGAGAATAACGCATGTTAGGTCTGGGTTAGGTCTAGGATTTGCCCTCATCAGGCTCATTCTTTCGCATATTTCTCATACTTCATGGCTGGATCCTGGGCTATTTCTGGATTGGATCACGTAGTAATGTGGTACCACACTGAAACAGTCAATTAAACCTGGTTTCGATTAATATTTCAGAGAATAATTCATGTTAGGTCTGGGTTACGTCTGGGATTTGCTCTCATCAGGCTCATTCTTTCGCATATTTCTCATACTTGTTGGCTAGATCCTGGGCTTTTTCTGGTTTGGATCACGAAGTAGTGTGGTACCACACTGAAACAACCAATTAAACCTGGTCTTGATAAATATTTTAGAGGATAACGCATGTTAGGTCTGGGTTAGGTCTAGGATTTGCCCTCATCAGGCTCATACTTTCGCATATTTCTCATACTTCATGGCTAGATCCTGGGCTGTTTCTAGATTGTATCACGTAGTAATGTGGTACCACACTGAAACAGTCAATGAAACCTGGTTTCCATCTATATTTTAGAGGACAACGCAAGTTAGGTTTAGGTAAGGCCTGAGATTTTCACTGATCAGACTCATTCTCTCGCATATTTCTCATACATGTTGAACAGATCCTGGGTTTTTTCTGGTTTGGATCACGTAGTCATGTGGGACCACACTGAAACAGGCAATTAAACCTGGTCTTGATAAATATTTTAGAGGATAACGCATGTTAGGTCTGGGGTAGGTCTAGGATTTGCCCTCATCTGGCTCTTACTTTCGCATATTTCTCATACTTCATGGCTAGATCCTGGGCTATTTCTGGATTGGATCACGTAGTAAAGTGGTACCACACTGAAACATTCAATGAAACCTGGTCTGGATAAATATTTTAGAGGATAACGCATCTTAGGTCTGGGTTAGGTCTAAGATTTGCCCTCATCAGGCTCACAGTTTCGCGTTTTTCACATACTTGTTGAACAGATCCTGGGTTTTTTCTGGTTTGGATCACGAAGTAGTGTGGTACCACACTGAAACAGTCCATTAAACCTGGTTGCGATCAATATTTTAGAGGATAACGCATGTTAGGTCTGGGTTAGGTCTAGGATTTGCCCTCATCAGGCTTATTCTTTCGCATATTTCTCAAACTTGATGGCTAGATCCTGGGCTTTTTCTGGATTGCATCACGTAGTAATGTGGTACCACACTGGAACAGTCCATTAAACCTGGTTTCGATCAATATTTTAGAGGATAACGCATGTTAGGTCTGGGTTAGGTCTAGGATTTGCCCTCATCAGACTCATACTTTCGCATTCTTCACGTACTTGTTGAACGGATCCTGGGTTTTTTCTGGACTGTATCACGTAGTAATGTGGTACCACGCTGAAACAATCAATTAAACCTGGTTTCGATCAATATTTTAGAGGATAACGCAAGTTAGGTCTGGGATAGGTCTGGGATTCGCCCTAATCAGGCTCATACTTTCGCGTTTTTCACATACTTGTTGAACTGATCCTGGGTTTTTTCTGGTTTGGATCAGGTAGTAATGTGGTACCACACTGAAACAGTCGATTAAACCTGGTTTCGATCAATATTTTAGAGGATAACGCAAGTTAGGTCTGGGATAGGTCTAGGATTTGCCCTCATCAGGCTCTTACTTTCTCATATTTCTCATACTTCATGGCTAGATCCTGGGCTATTTCTGGATTGGATCACGTAGTAAAGTGGTACCACACTGAAACATTCAATGAAACCTGGTCTGGATAAATATTTTAGAGGATAACGCATCCTAGGTCTGTGTTAGGTCTGAGATTTGCCCTCATCAGGCTCACAGTTTCGCGTTTTTCACATACTTGTTGAACAGATCCTGGGTTTTTTTCTGGTTTGGATCACGAAGTAGTGTGGTACCACACTGAAACAGTCCATTAAACCTGGTTTCGCTCAATATTTTAGAGGATAACGCATGTTAGGTCTAGGTTAGGTCTGGGATTTGCTCTTATCAGGCTCATTCTTTCGCATATTTCTCATACTTGATTGCTATATCCTGGGCTTTTTCTGGATTGCATCACGTAGTAATCTAGTACCACACTGAAACAGTCAATGAAACCTGGTTTCCATCAATATTTTAGAGGACAACGCAAGTTAGGTTTAGGTAAGGCCTGAGATTTTCACTGATCAGACTCATTCTTTCGCATATTTCTCATACATGTTGAACAGATCCTGGGTTTTTTCTGGTTTGGATCACGTAGTAATGTGGGACCACACTGAAACAACCAATTAAACCTGGTCTTGATAAATATTTTAGAGGATAACGCATGTTAGGTCTGGGTTAGGTCTAGGATTTGCCCTCATCAGGCTCATACTTTCGCGTTTTTCACATACTTGTTGAACTGATCCTGGGTTTTTTCTGGTTTGGATCAGGTAGTAATGTGGTACCACACTGAAACAGTCGATTAAACCTGGTTTCGATCAATATTTTAGAGGATAACGCAAGTTAGGTCTGGGATAGGTCTGGGATTTGACCTCGTCAGACTCATACTTTCGCACCCTTCACATACTCGTTGAACAGATCCTGGGTTATTTTCTGGTTTGGATCACATAGTAATGTGGTACCACACTGAAACAGTCGATTAAACCAGGTTTCGATCAATATTTTTGAGGATAACGCATGTTAGGTCTGGGTTAGGTCTAGGATTTGCCCTCATCAGACTCATACTTTCGCATTCTTCACGTACTTGTTGAACGGATCCTGGGTTTTTTCTGGACTGTATCACGTAGTAATGTGGTACCACGCTGAAACAGTCAATTAAACCTGGTTTCGATCAATATTTTAGAGGATAACGCAAGTTAGGTCTGGGATAGGTCTGGGATTCGCCCTAATCAGGCTCATACTTTTACGTTTTTCACATACTTGTTGAACTGATCCTGGGTTTTTTCTGGTTTGGATCAGGTAGTAATGTGGTACCACACTGAAACAGTCGATTAAACCAGGTTTCGATCAATATTTTTGAGGATAAAGCATGTTAGGTCTAGGTTAGGCCTGGGATTTCCACTCATCAGACTCATACTTTCGCATTCTTCACATACTTGTTGAACAGATCCTGGGTTTTTTCTGGTTTGGATCACGTAGTAATGTGGTACCACGCTGAAACAGTCAATTAAACCTGGTTTCGATCATTATTTTAGAGGATAACGCAAGTTAGGTCTAGGTTAGGCCTGGGATTTGCCCTCATCAGGGTCATACTTTCGCAGTTTTATCATACATGTTGACCTGATCGAGGGTTTTTTCTGCTTTGGATCACGTAGTAAAGTGGTACCACACTGAAACATTCCATTAAACCTGGTCTTGATAAATATTTTAGAGGATAACGCATGTTAGGTCTGGGTTAGGTCGAGGATTTGCCCTCATCAGGCTCATACTTTCGCATATTTCTCATACTTCATGGCAAGATCCTGGGCTGTTTCTGGATTGTATCACGTAGTAATGTGGTACCACGCTGAAACAGTCAATTAAACCTGGTTTCGATCAATATTTTAGAGGATAACGCAAGTTAGGTCTGGCATAGGTCTGGGATTCGCCCTCATCAGGCTCATACTTTCGCGTTTTTCACATACTTGTTGAACAGATCCTGGGTTTTTTCTGGTTTGTATCACGTAGTAGTGTGGTACCACACTGAAACAGTCCATTAAACCTGGTTTGGATCAATATTTTAGAGGATAACGCATGTTAGGTCTAGGTTAGCCCTGGGATTTTCACTCATCAGACTCATACTTTCGCATTCCTCTCATACTTGTTGAACTGATCCTGGGTTTTTTCTGGTTTGGATCACGT
The DNA here is from genome assembly GCF_051014445.1 of Colletes latitarsis. NCBI lineage: Eukaryota > Metazoa > Arthropoda > Insecta > Hymenoptera > Colletidae > Colletes > Colletes latitarsis. The sequence continues at coordinate 2,597,491 of NC_135142.1, forward strand.
AGTAATGTGGTACCACACTGAAACAGTCGATTAAACCTGGTTTCGATCAATATTTTAGAGGATAACGCAAGTTAAGTCTGGGATTGGTCTGGGATTTGCCCTCATCAGACTCATACTTTCGCACACTTCACATACTCGTTGAACAGATCCTGGGTTATTTTCAGGTTTGGATCATATAGTAATGTGGTACCACACCGAAACAGTCGATTAAAGCAGGTTTCGATCAATATTTTTGAGGATAACGCATGTTAGGTCTAGGTTAGGCCAGGGATTTTCACTCATCAGACTCATACTTTCGCATTGTTCACATACTTGTTGAACGGATCCCGGGTTTTTTCTGGTTTGGATCACGTTGTAATGTGGGACCACACCGAAACAATCAATTAAACCTGGTGTTGATAAATATTTTAGAGGATAACGTATGTTAGGTTTGGGTTAGGTTTAGGATTTGCCCTCAGCAGGCTCATACTTTCGCATATCTCTCATACTTCATGGCTAGATCCTGGGCTGTTTCTGGATTGTATCACGTAGTAATGTGGTACCACGCTGAAACAGTCAATTAAACCTGGTTTCGATCAATATTTTAGAGAATAATTCATGTTAGGTCTAGGTTAGGTCTGGGATTTGCTCTCATCAGGCTCGTTGTTTCGCATATTTCTCATACTTGATGGCTGGATCCTGGGCTTTTTCTGGATTGCATCATGTAGTAATGTGGTACCACGCTGAAACAGTCAATTAAACCTGGTTTCGATCAATATTTTAGAGGATAACGCAAGTTAGGTCTGGCATAGGTCTGGGATTCGCCCTCATCAGGCTCATACTTTCGCACACTTCACATACTTGTTGAACAGATCCTGCGTTTTTTCTGGTTTGGCTCACGAAGTAGTGTGGTACCACACTGAAACAATCAATTAAACCTGGTCTTGATAAATATTTTAGAGGATAACGCATGTTAGGTTTGGGTTAGGTTTAGGATTTGCCCTCAGCAGGCTCATACATTCGCATATCTCTCATACTTCATGGCTAGATCCTGGGCTGTTTCTGGATTGTATCACGTAGTAATGTGGTACCACGCTGAAACAGTCAATTAAACCTGGTTTCGATCAATATTTTAGAGAATAATTCATGTTAGGTCTAGGTTAGGTCTGGGATTTGCTCTCATCAGCCTCGTTCTTTCGCATATTTCTCATACTTGATGGCTAGATCCAGGGCTTTTTCTGGATTGCATCACGTAGTAATGAAGTACAACACTGAAACAGTCCATTAAACCTGGTTTCCATCAATATCTTAGAGGACAACGCAAGTTAGGTCTGGGATAGGTCTGGGATTTGCCCTCATCAGGCTCATACTTTCGCGTTTTTCACATACCTGTTGAACAGATCCTGGGTTTTTTCTGGTTTGGATCACGTAGTAGTGTGGTACCACACTGAAACAGTCCATTAAACCTGGTTTGGATCAATATTTTAGAGGATAACGCATGTTAGGTCTAGGTTAGGTCTGGGATTTTCTCTCATCAGACTCATACTTTCGCATTCTTCACATACTTGTTGAACGGATCCTGGGTTTTTTCTGGTTTGGAACACGTAGTAATGTGGTAACACACTGAAACATTCAATTAAACCTGGTCTTGTTAAATATTTTAGAGAATAACGCATGTTAGGTCTGGGTTAGGTCTAGGATTTGCCCTCATCAGGCTCATTCTTTCGCATATTTCTCATACTTCATGGCTGGATCCTGGGCTATTTCTGGATTGGATCACGTAGTAATGTGGTACCACACTGAAACAGTCAATTAAACCTGGTTTCGATTAATATTTCAGAGAATAATTCATGTTAGGTCTGGGTTACGTCTGGGATTTGCTCTCATCAGGCTCATTCTTTCGCATATTTCTCATACTTGTTGGCTAGATCCTGGGCTTTTTCTGGTTTGGTTCACGTAGTAATGTGGTACCACACTGAAACATTCAATAAAACCTGGTCTTGATAAATATTTTAGAGGATAACGCATGTTAGGTCTGGGTCAGGTCTAGAATTTGCCCACATCATGCTCATACTTTCGCATCCTTCTCATACATCATGGCTAGATCCTGGGCTATTTCCGGATTGTATCACGTAGTAATGTGGTACCACGCAGAAACAGTCAATTAAACCTGGTTTCGATCAATATTTTTGAGGATAACGCAAGTTAGGTCTGGGATAGGTCTGGGATTCGCCCTCATCAGGCTCATACTTTCGCGTTTTTCACATACATGTTGAACGGATCCTGGGTTTTTTCTGGTTTGGAACACGTAGTAATGTGGTAACACACTGAAACATTCAATTAAACCTGGTCTTGTTAAATATTTTAGAGAATAACGCATGTTAGGTCTGGGTTAGGTCTAGGATTTGCCCTCATCAGGCTCATTCTTTCGCATATTTCTCATACTTCATGGCTGGATCCTGGGCTTTTTCTGGTTGGGGTCACGTAGTAATGTGGTACCACACTGAAACAGTCCGTTAAACCTGGTTTCGATCAGTATTTTATAGAATAATTCATGTTAGGTCTAGATTTGGTCTGGCATTTGCTCTCATCAGGCTCATTCTTTCGCATATTTCTCATACTTGATGGCTTGATCCTGGGCATTTCCTGGATTGCATCACGTAGTAATGTAGTACCACACTGAAATAGTTAATTAAACCTGGTTTCCATCAATATTTTAGAGGACAACGCAACTTAGGTCTGGGATAGGTCCTGGGATTTGCCCTCACCGGGACATACTTTCGCATTTTTCACATACATGTTGAACAGATCCTGGGTTTTTTCTGGATTGGATCGCGCAGTAATGTGGTACCACACTGAAACAGTCCACTAAACCTGGTTTCGATCAATAGTTTAGAGGACAGCGCATGTTAGGTCTAGGTTAGGCCTGGGATTTGCCCTTATCAGGGTCATACTTTCGCAGTTTCAACATACATGTTGACCTGATCGAGGGTTTTTTCTGGTTTGGTTCACCTAGTCATGTATTACCACACTGAGACAGTCCATTAAACCTGGTTTCGATCAATATTTTAGAGAAGAATTCATGTTAGGTCTAGGTTAGGTCTGGGATTTGCTCTCATCAGGCTTGTACTTTCGCATATTTCTCATACTTCATGGCTAGATCCTGGGCTATTTATGGATTGGGTCTCGTAGTAATGTGGCACCACACTAAAACAGTCAATTAAAGCTGGTTTCGACCAATACTTTAGAGGATAACGCATGTAAGGTCTGGGTTAGGTCTAGAATTTGCCCTCATCAGGCTCATACTTTCGCATATTTCGCATACTTCATGGCTAGATCCTGGGCTATTTCTGGATTGTATCACGTAGTAATGTGGTACCACACTGAAACAGTCGATTAACCTTGGTTTCGATCAATATTATAGAGGATAACGCATGTTAGGTCTAGGTTAGGCCTGGGATATGCCCTCATCAGGGTCATACTTTCGCAGTTTTAACATACATGTTGACCTCATCGAGGGTTTTTTCTGCTTTGGATCACGTAGTAAAGTGGTGCCACACTAAAACTGTAAATTAAACCTGGTTTCGATCAATATTTTAGAGGATAACGCAAGTTATGCCTGGGATAGGTCTGGGGATTTGCCCTCATCAGGCTCATACTTTCGCGTTTTTCACCTCCTAGTTGAACAGATCCTGGGTTTTTTCTGGTTTGGATCACCTAGTCATGTATTACCACACTGAGACAGTCCATTAAACCTGGTTTCGATCAATATTTTAGAGAAGAATTCATGTTAGGTCTAGGTTAGGTCTGGGATTTGCTCTCATCAGGCTTGTACTTTCGCATATTTCTCATACTTCATGGCTAGATCCTGGGCTATTTCTGGATTGTATCAGGTAGTAATGTGGCACCACACTAAAACAGTCAATTAAAGCTGGTTTCGACCAATATTTTAGAGGATAACGCATGTTAGGTCTGGGTTAGGTCTAGAATTTGCCCCCATCAGGCTCATACTTTCGCATATTTCTAATAATTCATGGCTAGATCCTGGGCTCTTTCTGGATTGGATCACGTATTAATGTTGTACCACAGTGAAACAGTCCAGTAAACCTGGTTTCGATCAATATTTTTGAGGATAACACATGTTAGGTCTAGGTTAGGTCTGGGATTTGCTCTCATCAGGCTCATTCTTTCGCATATTTCTCATACTTGATGGCTAGATCCTGAGCTTTTTCTGGATTGGATCACGTAGTAATGTAGAACCACACTGAAACAGTCAATTAACTCTGGTTTCGATCACTATTTTAGAGGATAACGTATGTTAGGTCTGGGATAGGTCTGGGATTTTCTCTCATCAGACTCATACTTTCGCATTCCTCTCATACTTGTTGAACGGATCCTGTGTTCTTTCTGGTTTGGATCACGTAGTGATGTGGTACCACACTGAAACAGTCCATTAAACCTGGTTTCGATCAATATTTTAGAGGATAACGCATGTTAGGTCTAGGTTAGGCCTGGGATTTGCCCTCATCAGGGTCATACTTTCGCGTTTTTCACATACTTGTTGAACAGATCCTGGGTTTTTTCTAGTTTGGATCACGTAGTAATGTGGTACCACACTGAAGCAGTCCATTAAACCTGGTTTCGATCAATATTTTTGAGGATAACGCATGTTAGGTCTGGGTTAGGTCTAGGATTTGCGCTCATCAGGCTCATACTTTCGCATATTTCTCATAATTCATGGCTAGATCCTGGGCTATTTCTGGATTGCATCACGTAGTAATGTAGTACCACACTGAAACAGTCAATTAAACCTGGTTTCCATCAATATTTTAGAGGACAACGCAAGTTAGGTCTGCGATAGGTCTGGGATTTTCACTCATCAGACTCATACTTTCGCATTTTTCACATACTTGCTGAACAGATCCTGGGTTTTTTCTGGTTTGGATCACGCAGTAGTGTGGTACCACACTGAAACAGTCCACTCAACCTGGTTTCGATCAGTATTTTAGAGGATAACGCATGTTATGTCTAGGTGAGACCTGGGATTAGCCCTCATCAGACTCATACTTTCGCATACTTCACATACTTGTTGAACAGATACTGGGTTTTTTTCTCGTTTGGATCACGTAGTAATGTGGCACCACACTGAAACAGTCGATTAAACCTGGTTTCGATCGATATCTTTGAGGATAACGCATGTTAGGTCTAGGTTAGGCCTGGGATTTTCACTCACCAGACTCATACTTTCGCATTCTTCACATACTCGTTGAACGGATCTTGGGTTTTTCTGGTTTGGATCACGTAGTAATGTGGTACCACACTGAAACAGTCCATTAAACCTGGTTTCGATCAATATCTTTGAGGATAACGCATGTTAGGTCTGGGTTAGGTCTAGGATTTGCCCTCATCAGGCTCATACTTTCGCATATTTCTCATACTTCATGGCTAGATCCTGGGCTATTTCTGGATTGCATCACGTAGTAATGTAGTACCACACTGATACAGTCAATTAAACCTGGTTTCCATCAATATTTTAGAGGATAACGCATGTTATGTGTAGGTTAGGCCTGGGATTTGCCCTCATCAGGCTCATACTTTCGCATATTTCTAATACTTCATGGCTAGATCCTGGGCTCTTTCTGGATTGGATCGCGTAGTAATGTGGTACCACACTGAAACAGTCCATTAAACCTGGTTTCGAACAATATTTTTGAGGATAACACATGTTTGGTCTAGGTTAGGTCTGGGATTTGCTCTCATCAGGCTCATTCTTTCGCATATTTCTCATACTTGATGGCTAGATCCTGTGCTTTTTCTGGATTGGATCACTTAGTAATGTAGAACCACACTGAAACAGTAAATTAACTCTGGTTTCGATCACTATTTTAGAGGATAACGCATGTTAGGTCTGGGATAGGTCTGGGATTTTCACTCATCAGACTCATACTTTCGCATTCTTCTCATACTTGTTGAACGGATCCTGTGTTCTTTCTGGTTTGGATCACGTAGTAATGTGGTACCACACTGAAACATTCAATTAAACCTGGTCTTGATAAATATTTTAGACGATAACGCATGCTAGGTCTAGGTTAGGCCTGGGATTTGCCCTCATCAGACTCATACTTTCGCACACTTCACATACTCCTTGACAAGATCCTGGGTTTTTTTCTGGTTTGGATCACGTAGTAATGTGGTACCACACTGAAACAGTCCATTAAACCTGGTTTCGATCAATATTTTAGATGATAACGCATGTTAGGTCTGGGATAGGTCTAGAATTTGCCCTCATCAGGCTCATACTTTCGCATATTTTTCATACTTGATGGCTAGATCCTGGGCTTTTTCTAGATTGGATCACGTAGTAATGTAGTACCACACTGATACAGTCGATTAACCCTGGTTTCGATCAATATTTTAGAGGATAACGCATGTTAGGTCTAGGTTAGGCCTGGGATATGCCCTCGTCAGGGTCATACTTTCGCAGTTTTAACATACATGTTGACCTCATCGAGGGTTTTTTCTGCTTTGGATCACGTAGTAAAGTGGTGCCACACTAAAACTGTCAATTAAACCTGGTTTCTATCAATATTTTAGAGGATAACGCAAGTTATGTCTGGGATAGTTCTGTGGATTTGCCCTCATCAGGCTCATACTGTCGCATTTTTCACATTCGAGTTGAACAGATTCTGGGTTTTTTCTGGCTTGGATCACCTAGTAATGTGGGACCACACTGAGACAGTCCATTAAACCTGGTTTCGATCAATATTTTAGAGAATAATTCATGTTAGGTCCAGGTTATTTCTGGGATTTGCTCTCATCAGGCTCGTACTTTCGCATATTTCTCATACTTGATGGGCAGATTCTGGGCTTTTTCTGGTTTGGATCACGTAGTAATGTGGTACCACACGGAAACAGTCCATTAAACCTGGTTTCGATCGATATTTTAGAAGATAACGCATGTTAGGTCTAGGATAGGCCTGAGATTTGCCCTCATCAGACACATAATTTCGCATTCTTTACGTACTTGTTGAACAGCTCCTGGGTTTTTTTCTGGTTTGGATCACGTAGTAGTGTGGTACCGCACCGAAACAGTCAATTAAACCAGGTTTCGATCAATATTTTAGAAGATAACGCAAGTTAGGTATGGGACAGGTCTGGGATTTTCCCTCATCAGACTCATACTTTCGCACACTTCTCATACTCGTTGACAAGATCCTGGGTTTTTTTCTGGTTTGGATCACGTAGTAATGTGGTACCACACTGAAACAGTCGATTAAACCTGGTTTCGATCAATATTTTAGATGATAACGCAAGTTAGGTCTGGGATTAGTCTGGGATTCGCCCTCATCAGGCTCATACTTTCGCGTTTTTCACATACTTGTTGAACAGATCCTCGGTTTTTTCTGGTTTGGATCACGTAGTAATGTGGTACCACACTGAAACAGTCCATTAAACCTGGTTTCGATGAATATTTTAGAGGATAACGCATGTTAGGTCTGGGATAGGTCTAGGATTTGCCCTCATCAGGCTCATACTTTCCCATATTTTTCATACTTCATGGCTAGATCCTGGGCTTTTTCTGGTTTAGATCACGTAGTAATGTGGTACCACACGGAAACAGTCCATTAAACCAGGTTTCGATTGATATTTTAGAAGATAACGCATGTTAGGTCTAGGTTAGGCCTGGGATTTGACCTCATCAGACTCATACTTTCGCACACTTCACATACTCGTTGAACAGATCCTGGGTTTTTTCTAGTTTGGATCACGTAGTAATGTGGTACCACACTGAAACAGTCCATTAAACCTGGTTTCGATCAATATTTTTGAGGATAACGCATGTTAGGTCTGGGTTAGGTCTAGGATTTGCCCTCGTCAGGATCATACTTTCGCATTTTTCACATACTTGTTGAACAGATCCTGGGTTTTTTCTGGTTTGGATCACGTAGTAGTGTGGTACCACACTGAAACAGTCCATTAAACCTGGTTTGGATCAATATTTTAGAGGATAACGCATGTTAGGTCTAGGTTAGGTCTGGGATTTTCACTCATCAGACTCATACTTTCGCATTCTTCACATACTCGTTGAACAGATCCTGGGTTATTTTCTGGTTTGGATCACATAGTAATGTGGTACCACACTGAAACAGTCGATTAAACCAGGTTTCGATCAATATTTTAGAGGATAACGCATGTTAGGTCTAGGTTAGGCCTGGGATTTTCACTCATCAGACTCATACTTTCGCATTCTTCAAATACTTGTTGAACGGATCCTGGGTTTTTTCTGGTTTGGATCACGAAGTAGTGTGGTACCACACTGAAACAGTCCATTAAACCTGGTTTCGCTCAATATTTTAGAGGATAACGCATGTTAGGTCTAGGTTAGGTCTGGGATTTGCTCTCATCAGGCTAATTCTTGCGCACATTTCTCATACTTGATGGCTAGATCATGGGCTTTTTCTGGATTGCATCACGTAGTAATGTAGTACCACACTGAAACAGTCAATGAAACCTCGTTTCCATCAATATTTTAGAGGACAACGCATGTTAGGTCTAGGTAAGGCCTGAGATTTTCACTGATCAGACTCATACTTTCGCATTCTTCACATACTTGTTGAACGGATCCTGGGTTTTTTCTGCTTTTGATCACGTAGTAAATAGGTACCACACTGAAACAGTCTATTAAACCTGGTTTGCATCAATATTTTAGAGGATAACGCATGTTAGGTCTTGGTTAGCCCCGAGATTTTCACTCATCAGACTCATACTTTCGCATTCTTCACATACTTGATGAACGGATCCTGGGTTTTTTCTGGTTTGGTTCACGTAGTAATGTGGTACCACACTGAAACATTCAATAAAACCTGGTCTTGATAAATATTTTAGAGGATAACGCATGTTAGGTCTGGGTCAGGTCTTGAATTTGCCCACATCATGCTCATACTTTCGCATCTTTCTCATACAACATGGTTAGATCCTGGGCTATTTCTGGATTGTAGCACGTAGTAATGTGGTACCACGCTGAAACAGTCCATTAAACCTGGTTTCGATCAATATTTTTGAGGATAACGCATGTTAGGTCTGGGATAGGTCTGGGATTTGCCCTCATGCGGGACATACTTTCGCATTTTTCCATACATGTTGAACAGATCCTGGGTTTTTTCTGGATTGGATCGCGCAGTAATGTGGTACCACACTGAAACAGTCCACTAAACCTGGTTTCGATCAATATTTTAGAGGATAACGAATGTTATGTCTAGGTTAGGCCCGGGATTTGGACTCATCAGGGTCATACTTTCGCAGTTTTAACATACATGTTGACCTAATCCAGGGTTTTTTCTGCTTTGGATCACGTAGTAATGTGGTACCACACTAAAGCAGTCAATTCAACCTGGTTTCGATCAATATTTTAGAGGATAACGCAAGTTATGTCTGGGATAGGTCTGGGATTTGCCCTCACCAGGCTCATACTTTCGCGTTTTTCACATACTTGTTGAACGGGTCTTGGGTTTTTTCTGGTGTGGATCACGTAGTAATGTGGTACCGCACTGAAACAATCAATTAAACCTGGTCTTGATAAATATTTTAGAGGATAACGCATGTTAGGTCTGGGTTAGGTCTGGGATTTGCCCTAATCAGGGTCATACTTTCGCAGTTTTAACATACATGTTGACCTGATCGAGGGTTTTTTCTACATTGGATCACGTAGTAGTGTGGTACCACACTGAAACAGTCCATTAAACCTGGTTTCGATCAATATTTTAGAGAATAATTCATGGTAGGTCTAGGTTAGGCCTAAGATTTTCACAGATCAGACTCATAGCTTCGCATTCTTCACATACTTGTTGAACGGATCCTGGGTTTTTTCTGGTTTGGTTCACGTAGTAATGTGGTACCACACTGAAACATTCAATTAAACCTGGTTTCCATCAATATTTTAGAGGACAACGCATGTTAGGTCCAGGTTAGGCCGAGGATTTTCACTCATCAGACTGATACTTTCGCATTCTTCACATACTTGTTGAACGGATTCTGGGTTTTTACTGGTTTGGATCACGTAGTAATGTGGTACCACACTGAAACAGTCAAATAAACCTGGTTTCGATCAATATTTCAGAGGATAACGCAAGTTAGGTCTGGGACAGGTCAGGGATTCGCCCTCATCAGGCTCATACTTTCGCATATTTCTCATACTTGATGGCTAGATTCTGGGTTTTTACTGGTTTGGATCACGTAGTAATGTGGTACCACACTGAAACATTCAATAAAACCTGGTCTTGATAAATATTTTAGAGGATAACGCATGTTAGGTCTGGGACAGGTCAGGGATTTGCCCTCATCGGACTCATACTTTCGCACACTTCACATACTCGTTGAATAGATCCTGGGTTATTTTCTGGTTTGGATCACATAGTAATGTGGTACCACACTGAAACAATCGATTAAACCTGGTTTCGATCAATATTTTTGAGGATAACGTATGTTAGGCCTAGGTTAGGCCTGGGATTTTCACTCATCAGACTCATACTTTCGCATTCTTCACATACTTGTTGAACGGATCCTGGGTTTTTTTCTGGTTTGGAACACGTAGTAATGTGGGACCACACTGAAACAATCAATTAAACCTGGTCTTGATAAATATTTTAGAGGATAACGCATGTTAGGTCTGGGTTAGGTCTAGGATTTGCCCTCGTCAGGCTCATACTTTCGCATATTTCTCATAGTTCATGGCTAGATCCTGGGCTATTTCTGGATTGGATCTCGTAGTAATGAAGTACAACACTGAAACAGTCGATTAAACCAGGTTTCTATCAATATTTTTGAGGATAACGCAAGTTAGGTCTGGGATGGGTCTGGGATTTGCCGTCATCAGGCTCATACTTTCGCGTTTTTCACATACTTGTTGAACAGGTCCTGGGTTTTTTTCTGGTTTGGATCACGTAGTAATGTGGTACCACACTGAAACAGTCGATTAAACCTGGTTTCGATCAATATTTTTGAGGATAACGCATGTTAGGTCTAGGTTAGGTCTGTGATTTTCACTCATCAGACTCGTACTTTCGCATTCTCCACTTACTTGTTGAACGGATCCTGGGTTTTTTCTGGTTTGGATCACGTAGTAATGTGGGACCACACTGAAACAGTCTATTAAACCTGGTTACGATCAATATTTTAGAGGATAACGCAAGTTAGGTCTGGGATATGTCTGAGATTCGCCCTCATCAGGCTCATACTTTCGCATATTTCTCATACTTGATGGCTAGATCCTGGGTTTTTTCCGGTTTGGGTCACGTAGTAGTGTGGTACCACACTGAAACAGTCGATTAAACCTGGTTTCGAACTATATTTTTTAGGATAACGCACGTTAGGTCTAGGTTAGGCCGGGGATTTTCACTCATCAGACTCATACTTTCGCATTCTTCACATACTTGTTGAACGGATCCTGGGTTTTTACTGGATTGCATCACGTAGTAATGAAGTACGACACTGAAACAGTCAATTAAACCTGGTTTCCATCAATGTTTTAGAGGATAAGACATGTTAGGTCTGGGTTTGGCCTGGGATTTTCACTCATCAGACTCATACTTTCGCATACTTCACATACTTGTTGAACGGATCCTGGGTTTTTTCTGGTTTGCATCACATAGTAATGTGGTACCACACTGAAACAGTCGATTAAACCAGGTTTCGATCAATATTTGTGAGGATAACGCATGTTAGGTCTAGGTTAGGCCGGGGATTTTCACTCATCAGACTCATACTTTCGCATTCTTCACATACTTGTTGAACGGATCCTGGGTTTTTTCTGGTTTGGATCACGTAGTAAAGTGGTACCACAACTAAAACAGTCAATTAAACCTGGTTTCGATCATTATTTTAGAGGATAACGAAAGTTAGGTCTGGGATAGGTCTGGGATTAGCCCTCATCAGACTCATACTTTCGCATTCTTCACATACTTGTTGAACGGATCCTGGGTTTTTTCTGGTTTGGATCACGTAGTAATGTGGGGCCACACTGAAACAATCAATTAAACCTGGTCATGATAAATATTTTAGAGGATAACGCATGTTAGTTCTGGGTTAGGTCTAGGATTTGTCCTCATCAGGCTCATACATTCGCATATTTCTCATACTTCATGGCTAGATCCTGGGCTGTTTCTGGATTGTATCACGTAGTAATGTGGTACCACGCTGAAACAGTCAATTAAACCTGGTTTCGATCAATATTTCAGAGGATAACGCAAGTTAGGTCTGGGATAGGTCAGGGATTCGCCCTCATCAGGCTCATACTTTCGCGTTTTTCACATACTTGTTGAACTGATCCTGGGTTTTTTCTGGTTTGGATCACGTAGTAATGTGGTACCGCACTGAAACAGTCGATTAAACCCGGTTTCGATCAATATTTTAGAGGATAACGTAAGTTAAGTCTGGGATAGGTCTGGGATTTGACCTCATCAGACTCATACTTTCGCACACTTACAATACTCGTTGAGCAGATCCTGGGTTATTCTCTGGTTTGGATCACATAGTAATGTGGTACAACACTGAAACAGTAGATTAAACCAGGTTTCGATCAATATTTTAGAGAATAATTCATGTTAGGTCTAGGTTAGGCCTGGGATTTTCACTCATCAGACTCATACTTTCGCATTCTTCACGTACTTGTTGAACGGATCCTGGGTTTTTTCTGGTTTGGATCACGTAGTAAAGTGGTACCACAACTAAAACAGTCAATTAAACCTGGTTTGGATCAATATTGTAGAGGATAACGCATGTTAGGTCTAGGTTAGCCCTGGGATTTTCACTCATCAGACTCATACTTTCGCATTCTTCACATACTTGTTGAACGGATCCTGGGTTTTTTCTGGTTTGGATCACGTTGTAATGTGGGACCACAATGAAGCAATCAATTAAACCTGGTCATGATAAATATTTTAGAGGATAACGCATGTTAGGTCTGGGTTAGGTCTAGGATTTGCCCTCGTCAGGCTCATACATTCGCATATTTCTCATACTTCATTGCTAGATCCTGGGCTATTTCTGGATTGGATCACGTAGTAATGTGGTACCACACTGAAACAGTCAATTAAACCTGGTTTTGATCAATATTTTAGAGAATAATTCATGTTATGTCTAGGTTAGGTCTAGGATTTGCCCTCGTCAGGCTCATACTTTCGCATATTTCTCATACTTCATTGCTAGATCCTGGGATATTTCTGGATTGGATCACGTAGTAATGTGGTACCACACTGAAACAGTCAATTAAACCTGGTTTCAATCAATATTTTAGAGGATAACGCAAGTTAGGTCTGGGATAGGTCTGGGATTTGCCCTCATCAGGGTCATACTTTCGCAGTTTTATCATACATGTTGGCGTGATCGAGGGTTTTTTCTGCTTTGGATCACGTAGTAAAGTGGTACCACACTGAAACAGTCCACTAAACCTGGTTTGGATGAATATTTTAGAGGATAACGCATGTTAGGTCTGTTTTAGGCCGGGGATTTGCCCTCGTCAGGCTCATACTTTCGCATATTTCTCAGACTTCATGGCTAGATCCTGGGCTATTTCTGGATTAGATCACGTAGTAATGTGCTACCACACTGAAACATTCAATTAAAGCAGGTCTTGATAAATATTTTAGAGGAAAACGCATGTTAGGTCTGGGTCAGGTCTAGAATTTGCCCTCATCAGGCTCATACTTTCGCATATTTCTCATACTTCATGGCTAGATCCTGGGCTGTTTCTGGATTGTATCACGTAGTAATTGTGGTACCACGCTGAAACAGTCAATTAAACCTGGTTTCGATCAATATTTTAGAGGATAACGCATGTTAGGTCTGGGATAGGTCTAGGATTTGCCCTCATCAGACTCATACTTTCGCATATTTCTCAGACTTCATGGCTAGATCCTGGGCTATTTCTGGATTAGATGACGTAGTAATGTGGTACCACACTGAAACATTCAATTAAAGCAGGTCTTGATAAATATTTTAGAGGAAAACGCATGTTAGGTCTGGGTCAGGTCTGGGATTTGACCTCATCAGACTCATTCTTTCGCACACTTCACATACTCGTTGAACAGATCCTGGGTTATTTTCTGGTTTGGATCACATAGTAATGTGGTACCACACTGAAACAGTAGATTAAACCAGGTTTCGATCAATATTTTTGAGAATAATTCATGTTAGGTCTAGGTTAGGCCTGGGATTTTCACTCACCAGACTCATACTTTCGCATTCTTCACATACTTGTTGAACGGATCCTGGGTTTTTTCTGGTTTGGATCACGTAGTAATGTGGGACCACACTGAAACAGTCAATTAAACCTGGTTTCGATCAATATTTTAGAGAATAATTCATGTTAGGTCTATGTTAGGTCTGGGATTTGCTCTCATCAGGCTCATTCTTTCGCATATTTCCCATACTTGATGGCTAGATCCTGGGCTTTTTCTGGATTGCATCACGTAGTAATGAAGTACAACACTGAAACAGTCAATTAAACCTGGTTTCCATCTATATCTTAGAGGACAACGCAAGTTAGGTCTGGGATAGGTCTGGGATTTGCCCTCATCAGGGTCATACTTTCGCAGTTCTAACATACATGTTGACGTGATCGGGGGTTTTTTCTGCTTTGGATCACGTAGTAAAGTGGTACCACACTGAAACAGTCAATTAAACCTGGTCTTGATAAATATTTTAGAGGATAACGCATGTTAGGTCTGGGATAGGTCTAGGATTTGCCCTCATCAGACTCATACTTTCGCACACTTCACATACTCGTTGAACAGATCCTGAGTTATTTTCTGGTTTGGATCACATAGTAATGTGGTACCACACTGAAACAGTCGATTAAACCAGGTTTCGATCAATATTTTTGTGGATAACGCATGTTAGGTCTAGGTTAGGCCGGGGATTTTCACTCATCAGACTCATACTTTCGCATTCTTCACATACTTGTTGAACGGATCCTGGGTTTTTTCTGGTTTGGATCACGTAGTAAAGTGGTACCACAACTAAAACAGTCAATTAAACCTGGTTTCGATCATTATTTTAGAGGATAACGCAAGTTAGGTCTGGGATAGGTCTGGGATTAGCCCTCATCAGACTCATACTTTCGCATTCTTCACATACTTGTTGAACGGATCCTGGGTTTTTTCTGGTTTGGATCACGTAGTAATGTGGGACCACACTGAAACAATCAATTAAACCTGGTCATGATAAATATTTTAGAGGATAACGCATGTTAGGTCTGGGTTAGGTCTAGGATTTGCCCTCGTCAGGCTCATACTTTCGCATATTTCTCATACTTCATGGCTAGATCCTGGGCTATTTCTGGATTGGATCACGTAGTAATGTGGTACCACACTCAAACAGCCAATTAAACCTTGTTTTCATCAATATTTTAGAGCATAATTCATGTTATGTCTAGGTTAGGTCTGGGATTTGCTCTCATCAGGCTCATTCTTTCGCATATTTCTCATACTTGATGGCTAGATCCTGGGCTTTTTCTGGATCGCATCACGTAGTAATGAAGTACAACACTGAAACAGTCAATTAAACCTAGTTTCCATCAATATTTTAGAGGACAACGCATGTTAGGTCTAGGTAAGGCCTGGGATTTGCCCTCATCAGGGTCATACTTTCGCATTCTTCACATACTTGTTGAACGGATCCTGGGTTTTTTCTGGTTTGGATCACGTAGTAATGTGGTACCACACTGAAGCATTCAATTAAACCTGGTCTTGATAAATATTTTGGAGGATAACGCATGTTAGGTTTGGGTTAGGTCTAGGATTTGTCCCCATCAGGCTCATACATTCGCATATTTCTCATACTTCATGGCTAGATCCTGGGCTGTTTCTGGATTGTATCACGTAGTAATGTGGTACCACGCTGAAACAGTCAATTAAACCTGGTTTCGATCAATATTTCAGAGGATAACGCAAGTTAGGTCTGGGATAGGTCAGGGATTCGCCCTCATCAGGCTCATACTTTCGCGTTTTTCACATACTTGTTGAACTGATCCTGGGTTTTTTCTGGTTTGGATTACGTAGTAATGTGGTACCACACTGAAACAGTCGATTAAACCAGGTTTCGATCAATATTTTAGAGAATAATTCATGTTAGATCTAGGTTAGGCCTGGGATTTTCACTCATCAGACTCATACTTTCGCATTCTTCACGTACTTGTTGAACGGATCCTGGGTTTTTTCTGGTTTGGATCACGTAGTAATGTGGGACCACACTGAAACAGTCAATTAAACCTGGTTTCGATCAATATTTTAGAGAATAATTCATGTTAGGTCTAGGTTAGGTCTGGGATTTGCTCTCATCAGGCTCATTCTTTCGCATATCTCTCATACTTGATGGCTAGATCCTGGGCTTTTTCTGGATTGCATCACGTAGTAATGAAGTACAACACTGAAACAGTCAATTAAACCTGGTTTCCATCAATATCTTAGACGACAACGCAGGTTAGGTCTGGGATAGGTCTGGGATTTGCCCTCATCAGGGTCATACTTTCGCAGTTTTATCATACATGTTGACGTGATCGAGGGTTTTTTCTGCTTTGGATCACGTAGTAAAGTGGTACCACACTGAACAGTCCACTAAACCTGGTTTGGATCAATATTTTAGAGGATAACGCATGTTAGGTCTGTTTTAGGCCGGGGATTTGCCCTCGTCAGGCTCATACTTTCGCATATTTCTCAGACTTCATGGCTAGATCCTGGGCTATTTCTGGATTAGATGACGTAGTAATGTGGTACCACACTGAAACATTCAATTAAAGCAGGTCTTGATAAATATTTTAGAGGAAAACGCATGTTAGGTCTGGGTCAGGTCTGGGATTTGACCTGATCAGACTCATTCTTTCGCACACTTCACATACTCGTTGAACAGATCCTGGGTTATTTTCTGGTTTGGATCACATAGTAATGTGGTACCACACTGAAACAGTAGATTAAACCAGGTTTCGATCAATATTTTTGAGAATAATTCATGTTAGGTCTAGGTTAGGCCTGGGATTTTCACTCACCAGACTCATACTTTCGCATTCTTCACATACTTGTTGAACGGATCCTGGGTTTTTTCTGGTTTGGATCACGTAGTAATGTGGGACCACACTGAAACAGTCAATTAAACCTGGTTTCGATCAATATTTTAGAGAATAATTCATGTTAGGTCTATGTTAGGTCTGGGATTTGCTCTCATCAGGCTCATTCTTTCGCATATTTCCCATACTTGATGGCTAGATCCTGGGCTTTTTCTGGATTGCATCACGTAGTAATGAAGTACAACACTGAAACAGTCAATTAAACCTGGTTTCCATCTATATCTTAGAGGACAACGCAAGTTAGGTCTGGGATAGGTCTGGGATTTGCCCTCATCAGGGTCATACTTTCGCAGTTCTAACATACATGTTGACGTGATCGGGGGTTTTTTCTGCTTTGGATCACGTAGTAAAGTGGTACCACACTGAAACAGTCCACTAAACCTGGTTTGGATCAATATTTTAGAGGATAACGCAAGTTAGGTCAGGGATAGTTCTAGGATTTGCCCTCATCAGACTCATACTTTCGCATTCTTCACATACTTGTTGAACGGATCCTGGGTTTTTTCTGGTTTTGATCACGAAGTAATGTGGGACCACACTGAAACAATCAATTAAACCTGGTCATGATAAATATTTTAGAGGATAACGCATGTTAGGTCTGGGATAGGTCTGGGATTTGCCCTCATCAGACTCATACTTTCGCACACTTCACATACTCGTTGAACAGATCCTGGGTTATCTTCTGGTTTGGATCACATAGTAATGTGGTACCACACTGAAACAGTCGATTAAATCAGGTTTCGATCAATATTTTTGAGGATAACGCATGTTAGGTCTAGGTTAGGCCTGGGTTGTGCCCTCATCAGGGTCATACTTTCGCAGTTTTATCATACATGTTGACGTGATCGGGGGTTTTTTCTGCTTTGGATCACGTAGTAAAGTGGTACCACACTGAAACAGTCCACTAAACCTGGTTTGGATCAATATTTTAGAGGATAACGCAAGTTAGGTCAGGGATAGTTCTAGGATTAGCCCTCATCAGACTCATACTTTCGCATTCTTCACATACTTGTTGAACGGATCCTGGGTTTTTTCTGGTTTGGATCACGTAGTAATGTGGGACCACACTGAAACAATCAATTAAACCTGGTCATGATAAATATTTTAGAGGATAAACATGTTAGGTCTGGGTTAGGTCTAGGATTTGCCCTCGTCAGGCTCATACTTACGCATATTTCTCATACTTCATGGCTAGATCCTGGGCTATTTCTGGATTGGATCACGTAGTAATGTGGTACCACACTGAAACATTCAATTAAACCAGGTCTTGATAAATATTTTAGAGGAAAACGCATGTTAGGTCTGGGTTAGGACTAGGATTTGCCCTCGTCAGGCTCATACTTTCGCATATTTCTCAGACTTCATGGCTAGATCCTGGGCTATTTCTGGATTAGATCACGTAGTAATGTGGTACCACACTGAAACATTCAATTAAAGCAGGTCTTGATAAATATTTTAGAGGAAAACTCATGTTAGGTCTGGGTCAGGTCTAGAATTTGCCCTCATCAGGCTCATACTTTCGCATATTTCTCATACTTCATGGCTAGATCCTGGGCTATTTCTGGATTGTATCACGTAGTAACGTGGTACCACGCTGAAACAGTCAATTAAACCTGGTCTTGATAAATATTTTAGAGGATAACGCATGTTAGGTCTGGGATAGGTCTAGGATTTGCCCTCATCAGACTCATACTTTCGCACACTTCACATACTCGTTGAACAGATCCTGGGTTATTTTCTGGTTTGGATCACATAGTAATGTGGTACCACACAGAAACAGTCGATTAAACCAGGTTTCGATCAATATTTTAGAGCATAACGCAAGTTAGGTCTGGGATAGGTCTGGGATTTGCCCTCATCAGGCTCATACTTTCGCGTTTTTCACTTACTTGTTGAACTGATCCTGGGTTTTTTCTGGTTTGGATCACGTAGCGATGTGGTACCACACTGAAACAGTCAATTAAACCTGGTCTTGATAAATATTTTAGAGGATAACGCATGTTAGGTCTGGGATAGGTCTAGGACTTGCCCTCATCAGACTCATACTTTCGCACACTTCACGTACTCGTTGAACAGATCCTGGGTTATTTTCTGGTTTGGATCACATAGTAATGTGGTACCACACTGAAACAGTCGATTAAACCAGGTTTCGGTCAATATTTTTGAGGATAACGCATGTTAGGTCTAGGTTAGGCCGGGGATTTTCACTCATCAGACTCATACTTTCGCATTCTTCACATACTTGTTGAACGGATCCTGGGATTTTTCTGGTTTGGATCACGTAGTAATGTGGGACCACACTGAAACAATCAATTAAACCTGGTCATGATAAATATTTTAGAGGATAACGCATGTTAGGTCTGGGTTAGGTCTAGGATTTGCCCTCGTCAGGCTCATACTTTCGCATATTTCTCATACTTCATGGCTAGATCCTGGGCTATTTCTGGATTGTATCACGTAGTAAAGTGGTACCACAACTAAAACAGTCAATTAAACCTGGTTTCGATCATTATTTTAGAGGATAACGCAAGTTAGGTCTGGGATTGGTCTGGGATTAGCCCTCATCAGACTCATACTTTCGCATTCTTCACATACTTGTTGAACGGATCCTGGGGTTTTTCTGGTTTGTATCACGTAGTAATGTGGGACCACACTGAAACAATCAATTAAACCTGGTCATGATAAATATTTTAGAGGATAACGCATGTTAGGTCTGGGTTAGGTCTAGGATTTGCCCTCGTCAGGCTCATACTTTCGCATATTTCTCATACTTCATGGCTAGATCCTGGGCTATTTCTGGATTGGATCACGTAGTAATGTGGTACCACACTGAAACAGTCAATTAAACCTGGTTTTGATCAATATTTTAGAGAATAATTCATGTTATGTCTAGGTTAGGTCTGGGATTTTCTCTTGTCAGGCTCATTCTTTCGCATATCTCTCATACTTGATGGCTAGATCCTGGCCTTTTTCTGGATCGCATCGCGTAGTAATGAAGTACAACACTGAAACAGTCAATTAAACCTAGTTTCCATGAATGTTTTAGAGGACAACGCATGTTAGGTCTAGGTAAGGCCTGGGATTTGCCCTCATCAGGGTCATACTTTCGCAGTTTTAACATACATGTTGACCTGATCGAGGGTTCTTAATGCTTTGGATCACGTAGTAAAGTGGTACCACACTGAACCAGTCCATTAAACCTGGTTTGGATCAATATTTTAGAGGACAACGCATGTTGGGTCTAAGTTAGCCCTGGGATTTTCACTCATCAGACTCATACTTTCGCATTCTTCACATACTTGTTGAACGGATCCTGGGTTTTTTCTGGTTTGGTTCACGTAGTAATGTGGTACCACACTGAAACATTCAATTAAACCTGGTCTTGATAAATATTTTAGAGGATAACGCAAGTTAAGTCTGGGATAGGTCTGGGATTTGACCTCATCAGACTCATACTTTCGCACACTTCCCATACTCGTTGAACAGATCCTGGGTTATTTTCTGGTTTGGATCACATAGTAATGTGGTACCACACTGAAACAGTAGATTAAACCAGGTTTCGATCAATATTTTAGAGAATAATTCATGTTAGATCTAGGTTAGGCCTGGGATTTTCACTCATCACACTCATACTTTCGCATTCTTCACGTACTTGTTGAACGGATCCTGGGTTTTTTCTGGTTTGGATCACGTAGTAATGTGGGACCACACTGAAGCAGTCAATTAAACCTGGTTTCGATCAATATTTTAGAGAATAATTCATGTTAGGTCTAGGTTAGGTCTGGGATTTGCTCTCATCAGGCTCATTCTTTCGCATATCTCTCATACTTGATGGCTAGATCCTGGGCTTTTTCTGGATTGCATCACGTAGTAATGAAGTACAACACTGAATCAGTCAATTATACCTGGTTTCCATCAATATCTTAGAGGACAACGCAAGTTAGGTCTGGGATAGGTCTGGGATTTGCCCTCATCAGGGTCATACTTTCGCAGTTCTAACATACATGTTGACCTGATCGAGTGTTTTTTCTGCTTTGGATCACGTAGTAAAGTGGTACCACACTGAAACAGTCCATTAAACCTGGTTTGGATCAATATTTTAGAGGATAACGCATGTTAGGTCTAGGTTAGGTCCGGGATTTTCACTCATCAGACTCATACTTTCGCATTCTTCACATACTTGTTGAACGGATCCTGGGTTTTTTCTGGTTTCGATCACGTAGTAATGTGGGACCACACCGAAACAATCAATTAAACCTGGTCTTGATAAATATTTTAGAGGATAACGCATGTCAGGTCTGGGATAGGTCTGGGATTTGACCTCATCAGGGTCATACTTTCGCAGTTTTAACATGCATGTTGACCTGATCGAGTGTTTTTTCTGGTTTGGATCACGTAGTAATGTGGGACCACACCGAAACAATCAATTAAACCTGGTTTCAATCAATATTTTAGAGGATAACGCAAGTTAGGTGTGGGATTCGCAGCCGCCACTAAACGCGGCCCCGGGACGGATAACGGCGGGATGGAGTGGCCCCGTCCCGCCGCTATGAGGCAGTGTGTCTACTGGGGGGACCGATTGTCCCCCCGGGGGATGGGCGCGAAAGCGCGGGCACGGGGAGGATACCGGAAGAATGCTTCGAGCGATTCCCGGTATCCTCCCAAAGCGTGCCGAAGGGTCACCGTGGGGTTTTTAGTGGGTAGGTCCCGCGCCTGTCGTTGTACGGGCGCGGGGAATCCCACACACCCCTCCCACCTCTCCCCAAGGAGGTGGGAGGGAGTCTTTCGAAGATTTTCCCCACGACAAAAAAAAAAAAAAAAAAAAAAAAAAAAGTTAGGTCTGGGATAGGTCTGGGATTAGCCCTCATCAGTGTCATACTTTCGCAGTTTTATCATACATGTTGACGTGATCGAGGGTTTTTTCTGCTTTGGATCACGTAGTAAAGTGGTACCACACTGAAACAGTCCACTAAACCTGGTTTGGATCAATATTTTAGAGGATAACGCATGTTAGGTCTGTTTTAGGCCGGGGACTTTCACTCATCTGACTCATACTTTCGCATTCTTCACATACTTGTTGAACGGATCCTGGGTTTTTTCTGGTTTGGATCACGAAGTAATGTGGGACCACACTGAAACAATCAATTAAACCTGGTCATGATAAATATTTTAGAGGATAACGCATGTTAGGTCTGGGATAGGTCTGGGATTTGCCCTCATCAGACTCATACTTTCGCACACTTCACATACTCGTTGAACAGATCCTGGGTTATCTTCTGGTTTGGATCACATAGTAATGTGGTACCACACTGAAACAGTCGATTAAATCAGGTTTCGATCAATATTTTTGAGGATAACGCATGTTAGGTCTAGGTTAGGCCTGGGATGTGCCTTGATCAGGGTCATACTTTCGCAGTTTTATCATACATGTTGACGTGATCGGGGGTTTTTTCTGCTTTGGATCACGTAGTAAAGTGGTACCACACCGAAACAGTCCACTAAACCTGGTTTGGATCAATATTTTAGAGGATAACGCAAGTTAGGTCAGGGATAGTTCTAGGATTTGCCCTCATCAGACTCATACTTTCGCATTCTTCACATACTTGTTGAACGGATCCTGGGTTTTTTCTGGTTTGGATCACGTAGTAATGTGGGACCACACTGAAACAATCAATTAAACCTGGTCATGATAAATATTTTAGAGGATAACGCATGTTAGGTCTGGGTTAGGTCTAGGATTTGTCCTCATCAGGCTCATACATTCGCATATTTCTCATACTTCATGGCTAGATCCTGGGCTGTTTCTGGATTGTATCACGTAGTAATGTGGTACCACGCTGAAACAGTCAATTAAACCTGGATTCGATCAATATTTCAGAGGATAACGCAAGTTAGGTCTGGGATAGGTCAGGGATTCGCCCTCATCAGGCTCATACTTTCGCGTTTTTCACATACTTGTTGAACGGATCCTGGGATTTTTCTGGATTGGATCACGTAGTAATGTGGTACCACACTGAAACATTCAATTAAACCAGGTCTTGATAAATATTTTAGAGGAAAACGCATGTTAGGACTGGGTTAGGACTAGGATTTGCCCTCGTCAAGCTCATACTTTCGCATATTTCTCAGACTTCATGGCTAGATCCTGGGCTATTTCTGGATTAGATCACGTAGTAATGTGGTACCACACTGAAACATTCAATTAAAGCAGGTCTTGATAAATATTTTAGAGGAAAACTCATGTTAGGTCTGGGTCAGGTCTAGAATTTGCCCTCATCAGGCTCATACTTTCGCATATTTCTCATACTTCATGGCTAGATCCTGGGCTATTTCTGGATTGTATCACGTAGTAACGTGGTACCACGCTGAAACAGTCAATTAAACCTGGTCTTGATAAATATTTTAGAGGATAACGCATGTTAGGTCTGGGATAGGTCTAGGATTTGCCCTCATCAGACTTATACTTTCGCATATCTCTCATACTTGATGGCTAGATCCTGGGCTTTTTCTGGATTGCATCACGTAGTAATGAAGTACAACACTGAATCAGTCAATTATACCTGGTTTCCATCAATATCTTAGAGGACAACGCAAGTTAGGTCTGGGATAGGTCTGGGATTTGCCCTCATCAGGGTCATACTTTCGCAGTTCTAACATACATGTTGACCTGATCGAGTGTTTTTTCTGCTTTGGATCACGTAGTAAAGTGGTACCACACTGAAACAGTCCATTAAACCTGGTTTGGATCAATATTTTAGAGGATAACGCATGTTAGGTCTAGGTTAGGTCCGGGATTTTCACTCATCAGACTCATACTTTCGCATTCTTCACATACTTGTTGAACGGATCCTGGGTTTTTTCTGGTTTCGATCACGTAGTAATGTGGGACCACACTGAAACAGTCAATTAAACCTGGTTTCGATCAATATTTTAGAGAATAATTCATGTTAGGTCTAGGTTAGGTCTGGGATTTGACCTCATCAGGGTCATACTTTCGCAGTTTTAACATGCATGTTGACCTGATCGAGGGTTTTTTCTGGTTTGGATCACGTAGTAAAGTGGTACCACAACTAAAACAGACAATTAAACCAGGTTTCGATCATTATTTTAGAGGATAACGCAAGTTAGGTCTGGGATAGGTCTGGGATTAGCCCTCATCAGACTCATACTTTCGCATTCGTCACATACTTGTTGAACGGATCCTGGGTTTTTTCTGGTTTGGATCACGTAGTAATGTGGGACCACACTGAAACAGTCGATTAAACCTGGTTTCGATCAATATTTTAGAGGATAACGCAAGTTTGGTCTGGGATAGGTGTGGGATTTGCCCTCATCAGGCTCATACTTTCGCGTTTTTCACATACTTGTTGAACAGATCCTGGGTTTTTTCTGGTTTGAGTCACGTAGTAATGTGGTACCACACTGAAGCAGTCGATTAAACCAGGTTTCGATCAATATTTTTGAGGATAACGCATGTTAGTTCTAGGTTAGGCCTGGGATTTTCACGCATCAGACTTATTCTTTCGCATTCTTCACATACTTGTTGAACGGATCCTGGGTTTTTTCTGGATTGCATCACGTAGTAATGAAGTACAACATTGAAACAGTCAATTAAACCTGGGTCCCATCAATATCTTAGAGGACAACGCATGTTAGGTCTGGGTTAGGCCTGGGATTTACCCTCATCAGGGTCATACTTTCGCAGTTTTAACATGCATGTTGACCTGATCGAGGGTTTTTTCTGCTTTGGATCACGTAGTAAAGTGGTACCACAACTAAAACAGTCAATTAAACCTGGTTTCGATGATTACTTTAGAGGATAACGCAAGTTAGGTCTGGGATAGGTCTGGGATTAGCCCTCATCAGACTCATACTTTCGCATTCTTCACATACTTGTAGAACGGATCCTGGTTTTTTTCTGGTTTGGATCACGTAGTAATGTGGGACCACACTGAAACAATCAATTAAACCTGGTCATGATAAATATTTTAGAGGATAACGCATGTTAGGTCTGGGTTAGGTCTAGGATTTGCCCTCGTCAGGCTCATACTTTCGCATATTTCTCATACTTCATGGCTAGATCCTGGGCTATTTCTGGATTGGATCACGTAGTAATGTGGTACCACACTGAAACAGTCAATTAAACCTGGTTTTGATCAATATTTTAGAGAATAATTCATGTTATGTCTAGGTTAGGTCTGGAATTTGCTCTCATCAGGCTCATTCTTTCGCATATTTCTCATACTTGATGGCTAGATCCTGGGCTTTTTCTGGATTGCATCACGTAGTAATGAAGTACAACACTGAAACAGTCAATTAAACCTGGTTTCGCTCAATATTTTAGAGGACAACGCATGTTAGGTCTAGGTTAGGCCTGGGATTTGCCCTCATCAGGGTCATACTTTCGCAGTTTTAACATGCATGTTGACCTGATCGAGGGTTTTTTCTGCTTTGGATCACGTAGTAAAGTGGTACCACACTAAAACAGTCAATTAAACCTTGTTTCGATCAATATTTTAGAGGATAACGCAAGTTAGGTCTGGGATAGGTCTAGGATTTGCCCTCATCAGGCTCATTCTTTCGCATATTTCTCATACTTGATGGCTAGATCCTGGGCTTTTTCTGGATTGCATCACGTAGTATTGTGGTACCACACTGAGACAGTCGATTAAACCAGGTTTCGATCAATATTTTTGAGGATAACGCATGTTAGGTCTACGCTAGGCCTGGGATTTTCACTCATCAGACTCATACTTTCGCATTCTTCACATACTTGTTGAACGGATCCTGGGTTTTTTCTGGTTTGGTTCACGTAGTAATGTGGTACCACACTGAAACATTCAGTTAAACCTGGTCTTGATAAATATTTTTGAGGATAACCCATGTTAGGTCTGGGTTAGGTCTAGGATTTGCCCTCATCAGGCTCATACTTTCGCATATTTCTTATACTTCATGGATAGATCCTGGGTTTTTTTCTGGTTTGGATCACGTAGTAGTGTGGTACCACACTGAAACTGTCCATTAAACCTGGTTTCGATCAATATTTTTGAGGATAACGCATGTTAGGTCTAGGTTAGGCCGAGGATTTTCACTCATCAGACTCATACTTTCGCATTCTTCACATACTTGTTGAATGGATCCTGGGTTTTTTTCTGGTTTGGATCACGTAGTAGTGTGGTACCACACTGAAACTGTCCATTAAACCTGGTTTCGATCAATATTTTTGAGGATAACGCATGTTAGGTCTAGGTTAGGCCGAGGATTTTCACTCATCAGGCTCATACTTTCGCGTATTTCACATACTAGTTGAACAGATCCTGGGTTTTTTTCTGGTTTGGACCACGTAGTAGTGTGGTACCACACTGAAACTGTCCATTAAACCTGGTTTCGATCAATATTTTTGAGGATAACGCATGTTAGGTCTAGGTTAGGCCGAGGATTTTCACTCATCAGACTCATACTTTCGCATTCTTCACATACTTGTTGAATGGATCCTGGGGTTTTACTGGTTTGGATCACGTAGTAATGTGGTACCACACTGAAACAGTCAATTAAACCTGGTTTCGATCAATATTTTAGAGGATAACGCAAGTTAGGCCTGGGATCGGTCTGGGATTTGCCCTCATCAGGCTCATACTTTCGCGTTTTTCACATACTGGTTGAACAGATCCTGGGTTTTTTTCTGGTTTGGATCACGTAGTAGTGTGGTACCACACTGAAACTGTCCATTAAACCTGGTTTCGATCAATATTTTTGAGGATAACGCATGTTAGGTCTAGGTTAGGCCGAGGATTTTCACTCATCAGACTCATACTTTCGCATTCTTCAGATACTTGATGAACGGATCCTGGGTTTTTTTCTGGTTTGGATTACGTAGTAGTGTGGTACCACACTGAAACTGTCCATTAAACCTGGTTTCGATCAATATTTTTGAGGATAACGCATGTTAGGTCTAGGTTAGGTCTAGGATTTGCTCTCGTCAGGCTCATACTTTCGCATATTTCTCATACCTCATGGCTAGATCCTGGGCTATTTTCTGGTTTGGATCACATAGTAATGTGGTACCACACTGAAACAGTCGATTAAACCAGGTTTCGATCAATATTTTTGAGGATAACGCATGTTAGGTCTAGGTTAGGCCTGGGATTTTCACTCATCAGACTCATTCTTTCGCATTCTTCACATACTTGTTGAACGGATCCTGGGTTTTTTCTGGTTTGGATCACGTAGTAATGTGGGACCACACTGAAACAATCAATTAAACCTAGTCTTGATAAATATTTTAGAGGATAACGCATGTTAGGTCTGGGTTAGGTCTAGGATTTGCTCTCGTCAGACTCATACTTTCGCATATTTCTCATACCTCATGGCTAGATCCTGGGCAATTTTCTGGTTTGGATCACATAGTAATGTGGTACCACACTGAAACAGTCGATTAAACCAGGTTTCGATCAATATTTTTGAGGATAACGCATGTTAGGTCTAGGTTAGGCCTGGGATTTTCACTCATCAGACTCATTCTTTCGCATTCTTCACATACTTGTTGAACGGATCTTGGGTTTTTTCTGGTGTGGATCACGTAGTATTGTGGTACCACACTGAAACTGTCCATTAAACCTGGTTTCGATCAATATTTTTGAGGATAACGCATGTTAGGTCAAGGTTAGGCCGAGGATTTTCACTTATCAGACTCATACTTTCGCATTCTTCACATACTTGTTGAACGGATCCTGGGGTTTTACTGGTTTGGATCACGTAGTAATGTGGTACCACACTGAAACAGTCAATTAAACCTGGTTTCGATCAATATTTTAGAGAATAATCCATGTTAGGTCTAGGTTAGGTCTGGGATTTCCTCTCATCTGGCTCATTCTTTCGCATATTTCTCATACTTGATGGTATAGATCATGGGCTCTTTCTGGATTGCATCACGTAGTAATGAAGTACAACACTGAAACAGTCAATTAAACCAAGTTTCCATCAATATTTTAGAGGACAACGCATGCTAGGTCTAGGTTAGGCCTGGGATTTGCCCTCATCAGGGTCATACTTTCGCAGTTTTAACATACATGTTGACCTGATCGAGGGTTTTTTCTGCTTTGGATAACGTAGTAAAGTGGTATCACACTGAAGCTGTCCATTAAACCTGGTTTGGATCAATATTTTAGAGGATAACGCATGTTAGGTTTGGGTTAGGTCTAGGATTTGCCCTCGTCAGGCTCATACTTTCGCATATTTCTCATACTTCATGGCTAGATCCTGGGCTGTTTCAGGATTGTATCACGTGGTAACGTGGTACCACGCTGAAACAGTCAGTTAAACCTGGTTTCGATCAATATTTTAGAGGATAACGCAAGTTAGGTCTAGGTTAGGCCTGGGATTTTCACTCATCAGATTCATTCTTTCGCATTCTTCACATACTTGTTGAACGGATCTTGGGTTTTTTCTGGTGTGGATCACGTAGTAATGTGGTGCCACACTGAAACAGTCAATTAAACCTGGTTTCGATCAATATTTTAGAGGATAACGCAAGTTAGGTCTGGGATAGGTCTGGGATTTTCATTCATCAGACTCATACTTTCGCATTCTTCACATACTTGTTGAACGGATCCTGGGCTTTTTCTGGTTTGGATCACGTAGTAATGTGGGACCACACTGAAACAGTCGATTAAACCTGGTTTCGATTAATATTTTTGAGGATAACGCATGTTAGGTTTAGGTTAGGCCGAGGATTTTCACTCATCAGACTCATACTTTCGCATACTTCACATACTTGTTGAACTGATCCTGGGTTTTTTTCTGGTTTGGATCACGTAGTAATGTGGTGCCACACTGAAACAGTCAATTAAACCTGGTTTCGATCGATATTCTAGAGGATAACGCAAGTTAGGTCTGGGATAGGTCTGGGATTTTCATTCATCAGACTCATACTTTCGCATTCTTCACATACTTGTTGAACGGATCCTGGGTTTTTTCTGGTTTGGATCACGTAGTAATGTGGGACCACTCTGAAACAGTCGATTAAACCTGGTTTCGATTAATATTTTTGAGGATAACGCATGTTAGGGCTGAGATAGGTCTGTGATTTGCCCTCATCAGGCTCATACTTTCGCAGTTTTAACATGCATGTTGACCTGATCGAGTGTTTTTTCTGCATTGGATCACGTAGTAAAGTGGTACCACACTAAAACAGTCAATTAAACCTGGTTTCGATCAACATTTTAGAGGATAACGAAAGTTATGTCTAGTTTAGGCCAGGGATTTGCCCTCATCAGACTCATACTTTCGCATACTTCACATACTTGTTGACCTGATCGAGGGTTTTTTCTGCATTGGATCACGTAGTAAAGTGGTACCACACTGAAACAGTCAATTAAACCTGGTTTCGATCAATATTTTAGAGGATAACGCAAGTTAGGTCTGGGATAGGTCTGGGATTTGCCCTCATCAGGCTCATACTTTCGCGTATTTCACATACTTGTTGAACAGATCCTGGGTTTTTTTCTGGTTTGGATCACGTAGTAGTGTGGTACCACACTGAAACTGTCCATTAAACCTGGTTTCGATCAATATTTTTGCGGATAACGCATGTTAGGTCTAGGTTAGGCCGAGGATTTTCACTCATCAGACTCATACTTTCGCATTCTTCACATACTTGTTGAATGGATCCCGGGGTTTTACTGGTTTGGATCACGTAGTAATGTGGTACCACACTGAAACAGTCAATTAAACCTGGTTTCGATCAATATTTTAGAGGATAACGCAAGTTAGGTCTGGGATCGGTCTGGGATTTGCCCTCATCAGGCTCATACTTTCGCGTTTTTCACATACTGGTTGAACAGATCCTGGGTTTTTTTCTGGTTTGGATCACGTAGTAGTGTGGTACCACACTGAAACTGTCCATTAAACCTGGTTTCGATCAATATTTTTGAGGATAACGCATGTTAGGTCTAGGTTAGGCCGAGGATTTTCACTCATCAGGCTCATACTTTCGCGTATTTCACAACCTTGTTGAACAGATCCTGGGTTTTTTTCTGGTTTGGATCACGTAGTAGTGTGGTACCACACTGAAACTGTCCATTAAACCTGGTTTCGATCAATATTTTTGAGGATAACGCATGTTAGGTCTAGGTTAGGCCGAGGATTTTCACTCATCAGACTCATACTTTCGCATTCTTCACTTACTTGTTGAATGGATCCTGGGGTTTTACTGGTTTGGATCACGTTGTAATGTGGTACCACACTGAAACAGTCAATTAAACCTGGTTTCGATCAATATTTTAGAGGATAACGCAAGTTAGGTCTGGGATAGGTCTGGGATTTTCATTCATCAGACTCATACTTTCGCATTCTTCACATACTTGTTGAACGGATCCTGGGTTTTTTCTGGTTTGGATCACGTAGTAATGTGGGACCACTCTGAAACAGTCGATTAAACCTGGTTTCGATCAGTATTTTTGAGGATAACGCATGTTAGGTCTAGGTTAGGCCGAGGATTTTCACTCATCAGACTCATACTTTCGCATACTTCACATACTTGTTGAACTGATCCTGGGTTTTTTTCTGGTTTGGATCACGTAGTAATGTGGTGCCACACTGAAACAGTCAATTAAACCTGGTTTCGATCAATATTCTAGAGGATAACGCAAGTTAGGTCTGGGATAGGTCTGGGATTTTCATTCATCAGACTCATACTTTCGCATTCTTCACATACTAGTTGAACGGATCCTGGGTTTTTTCTGGTTTGGATCACGTAGTAATGTGGGACCACTCTGAAACAGTCGATTAAACCTGGTTTCGATTAATATTTTTGAGGATAACGCATGTTAGGGCTGAGATAGGTCTGGGATTTGCCCTCATCAGGCTCATACTTTCGCAGTTTTAACATGCATGTTGACCTGATCGAGAGTTTTTTCTGCATTGGATCACGTAGTAAAGTGGTACCACACTAAAACAGTCAATTAAACCTGGTTTCGATCAACATTTTAGAGGATAACGAAAGTTATGTCTAGTTTAGGCCAGGGATTTGCCCTCATCAGACTCATACTTTCGCATACTTCACATACTTGTTGACCTGATCGAGGGTTTTTTCTGCATTGGATCACGTAGTAAAGTGGTACCACACTGAAACAGTCAATTAAACCTGGTTTCGATCAATATTTTAGAGGATAGCGCAAGTTAGGACTGGGATAGGTCTGGGATTTGCCCTCATCAGGCTCATACTTTCGCGTATTTCACATACTTGTTGAACAGATCCTGGGTTTTTTTCTGGTTTGGATCACGTAGTAGTGTGGTACCACACTGAAACTGTCCATTAAACCTGGTTTCGATCAATATTTTTGAGGATAACGCATGTTAGGTCTAGGTTAGGCCGAGGTTTTTCACTCATCAGACTCATACTTTCGCATTCTTCACATACTTGTTGAATGGATCCCGGGGTTTTACTGGTTTGGATCACGTAGTAATGTGGTACCACACTGAAACAGTCAATTAAACCTGGTTTCGATCAATATTTTAGAGGATAACGCAAGTTAGGTCTGGGATCGGTCTGGGATTTGCCCTCATCAGGCTCATACTTTCGCGTTTTTCACATACTGGTTGAACAGATCCTGGGTTTTTTTCTGGTTTGGATCACGTAGTAGTGTGGTACCACACTGAAACTGTCCATTAAACCTGGTTTCGATCAATATTTTTGAGGATAACGCATGTTAGGTCAAGGTTAGGCCGAGGATTTTCACTCATCAGACTCATACTGTCGCATTCTTCACATACTTGTTGAATGGATCCTGGGGTTTTACTGGATTGGATCACGTAGTAATGTGGTACCACACTGAAACAGTCAATTAAACCTGGTTTCGATCAATATTTTAGAGGATAACGCAAGTTAGGTCTGGGATCGGTCTGGGATTTGCCCTCATCAGGCTCATACTTTCGCGTTTTTCACATACTGGTTGAACAGATCCTGGGTTTTTTTCTGGTTTGGATCACGTAGTAGTGTGGTACCACACTGAAACTGTCCATTAAACCTGGTTTCGATCAATATTTTTGAGGATAACGCATGTTAGGTCTAGGTTAGGCCGAGGATTTTCACTCATCAGGCTCATACTTTCGCGTATTTCACATACTTGTTGAACAGATCCTGGGTTTTTTTCTGGTTTGGATCACGTAGTAGTGTGGTACCACACTGAAACTGTCCATTAAACCTGGTTTCGATCAATATTTTTGAGGATAACGCATGTTAGGTCTAGGTTAGGCCGAGGATTTTCACTCATCAGACTCATACTTTCGCATTCTTCGCTTACTTGTTGAATGGATCCTGGGGTTTTACTGGTTTGGATCACGTAGTAATGTGGTACCACACTGAAACAGTCAATTAAACCTGGTTTCGATCAATATTTTAGAGGATAACGCAAGTTAGGTCTGGGATCGGTCTGGGATTTGCCCTCATCAGGCTCATACTTTCGCGTTTTTCACATACTGGTTGAACAGATCCTGGGTTTTTTTCTGGTTTGGATCACGTAGTAGTGTGGTACCACTCTGAAACTGTCCATTGAACCTGGTTTCGATCAATATTTTTGAGGATAACGCATGTTAGGTCTAGGTTAGGCCGAGGATTTTCACTCATCAGGCTCATACTTTCGCGTATTTCACATACTTGTTGAACAGATCCTGGGTTTTTTTCTGGTTTGGATCACGTAGTAGTGTGGTACTACACTGAAACTGTCCATTAAACCTGGTTTCGATCAATATTTTTGAGGATAACGCATGTTAGGTCAAGGTTAGGCCGAGGATTTTCACTCATCAGACTCATACTGTCGCATTCTTCACATACTTGTTGAATGGATCCTGGGGTTTTACTGGTTTGGATCACGTAGTAATGTGGTACCACACTGAAACAGTCAATTAAACCTGGTTTCGATCAATATTTTAGAGGATAACGCAAGTTAGGTCTGGGATCGGTCTGGGATTTGCCCTCATCAGGGTCATACTTTCGCGTTCTTCACATACTGGTTGAACAGATCCTGGGTTTTTTTCTAGTTTGGATCACGTAGTAGTGTGGTACCACACTGAAACTGTCCATTAAACCTGGTTTCGATCAATATTTTTGAGGATAACGCATGTTAGGTCTAGGTTAGGCCGAGGATTTTCACTCATCAGACTCATACTTTCGCATTCTTCAGATACTTGTTGAACGAATCCTGGGTTTTTTTCTGGTTTGGATCACGTAGTAGTGTGGTACCACACAGAGACTGTCCATTAAACCTGGTTCCGATCAATATTCTTGAGGATAACGCATGTTAGGTCTAGGTTAGGTCTAGGATTTGCTCTCGTCAGGCTCATACTTTCGCATATTTCTCATACCTCATGGCTAGATCCTGGGCTATTTTCTGGTTTGGATCACATAGTAATGTGGTACCACACTGAAACAGTCGATTAAACCAGGTTTCGATCAATATTTTTGAGGATAACGCATGTTAGGTCTAGGTTAGGCCTGGGATTTTCACTCATCAGACTCATTCTTTCGCATTCTTCACATACTTGTTGAACGGATCCTGGGTTTTTTCTGGTTTGGATCACGTAGTAATGTGGGACCACACTGAAACAATCAATTAAACCTGGTCTTGATAAATATTTTAGAGGATAACGCATGTTAGGTCTGGGTTAGGTCTAGGATTTGCTCTCGTCAGACTCATACTTTCGCATATTTCTCATACCTCATGGCTAGATCCTGGGCAATTTTCTGGTTTGGATCACATAGTAATGTGGTACCACACTGAAACAGTCGATTAAACCAGGTTTCGATCAATATTTTAGAGGATAACGCAAGTTAGGTCTGGGATCGGTCTGGGATTTGCCCTCATCAGGGTCATACTTTCGCAGTTTTAACATACATGTTGACCTGATCGAGGGTTTTTTCTGCTTTGGATCACGTAGTAAAGAAGTACCACACTGAAGCTGTCCATTAAACCTGGTTTCGATCAACATTTTAGAGGATAACGAAAGTTATGTCTAGTTTAGGCCTGGGATTTGCCCTCATCAGACTCATACTTTCGCATACTTCACATACTTGTTGCACAGATCCTAGGTTTTGTTCTGGATTGGATCACGTAGTAATGTGGTACCACACTGAAACAGTCAATTAAACCTGGTTTCGCTCAATATTTTAGAAGATAACGCATGCTAGGTATAGGTTTGGCCTGGGATTCGCCTTTATCAGGCTCATACTTTCGCGTTTTTCACATACTTGTTGACCTGATCGAGGGTTTTGTTCTGCTTTGGATCACGTAGTAGTGTGGTACCACACTGAAACAGTCCATTAAACCTGGTTTCGCTCAATATTTTAGAAGATAACGCATGTTAGGTATAGGTTTGGCCTGGGATTTGCCCTCATCAGGGTCATACTTTCGCAGTTTTAACATGCATGTTGACCTGATCGAGGGTTTTTTCTGCTTTGGATCACGTAATAAAGTGGTACCACACTAAAACAGTCAATTAAACCTGGTTTCGATCAATATTTTAGAGGATAACGCAAGTTAGGTCTGGGATAGGTCTGGGATTTTCATTCATCAAACTCATACTTTCGCATTCTTCACATACTTGTTGAACGGATCCTGGGTTTTTTCTGGTTTGGATCACGTAGTAATGTGGGACCACACTGAAACAGTCGATTAAACCTGGTTTCGATTAATATTTTTGAGGATAACGCATGTTAGGTCTGGGATAGGTCTGGGATTTGCCCTCATCAGGCTCATACTTTCGCAGTTTTAACATGCATGTTGACCTGATCGAGGGTTTTTTCTGCGTTCGATCACGTAGTAAAGTGGTACCACACTAAAACAGTCAATTAAACCTGGTTTCGATCAACATTTTAGAGGATAACGAAAGTTATGTCTAGTTTTGGCCTGGGATTTGCCCTCATCAGACTCATACTTTCGCATACTTCACATACTTGTTGAACAGATCCTGGGTTTTTTTCTGGTTTGGATCACGTAGTAATGTGGTACCACACTGAAACAGTCAATTAAACCTGGTTTCGATCAATATTTTAGAGGATAACGCAAGTTAGGTCTGGGATAGGTCTGGGATTTGCCCTCATCAGGCTCATACTTTCGCGTATTTCACATACTTGTTGAACAGATCCTGGGTTTTTTTCTGGATTGGATCACGTAGTAATGTGGTACCACACTGAAACAGCCAATTAAACCTGGTTTCGATCAATATTTTAGAGGATAACGCAAGTTAGGTCTGGGATAGGTCTGGGATTTGCCTCATCAGGCTCATACTTTCGCGTATTTCACATACTTGTTGAACAGATCCTGGGTTTTTTTCTGGTTTGGATCACGTAGTAGTGTGGTACCACACTGAAACTGTCCATTAAACCTGGTTTCGATCAATATTTTTGAGGATAACGCATGTTAGGTCTAGGTTAGGCGAGGATTTTCACTCATCAGACTCATACTTTCGCATACTTCACATACTTGTTGAACTGATCCTGGGTTTTTTTCTGGTTTGGATCACGTAGTAATGTGGTACCACACTGAAACAGTCAATTAAACCTGGTTTCGATCTATATTTTAGAGGATAACGCAAGTTAGGTCTGGGATAGGTCTGGGATTTGCCCTCATCAGGCTCATACTATCGCGTATTTCACATACTTGTTGAACAGATCCTGGGTTTTTTTCTGGTTTGGATCACGTAGTAGTGTGGTACCACACTGAAACTGTCCATTAAACCTGGTTTCGATCAATATTTTAGAGAATAATTCATGTTAGGTCTAGGTTAGGTCTGGGATTTGCTCTCATCAGGGTCATACTTTCGCAGTTTCAACATGCATGTTGACCTGATCGAGGGTTTTTTCTGCATTGGATCACGTAGTAAAGTGGTACCACACTAAAACAGTCAATTAAACCTGGTTTCGATCAACATTTTAGAGGATAACGAAAGTTATGTCTAGTTTAGGCCTGGGATTTGCCCTCATCAGACTCATACTTTCGCATACTTCACATACTTGTTGAACAGATCCTGGGTTTTGTTCTGGTTTGGATCACGTAGTAGTGTGGTACCACACTGAAACTGTCCATTAAACCTGTTTTCGATCAATATTTTTGAGGATAACGCATGTTAGGTCTAGGTTAGGCCGAGGATTTTCACTCATCAGACTCATACTTTCGCATTCTTCACATACTTGTTGAAGGGATCCTGGGGTTTTACTGGTTTGGATCACGTAGTAATGTGGTACCACACTGAAACAGTCAATTAAACCTGGTTTCGATCAATATTTTAGAGGATAACGCAAGTTAGGTCTGGGATCGGTCTGGGATTTGCCCTCATCAGGCTGATACTTTCGCGTTTTTCACATACTGGTTGAACAGATCCTGGGTTTTTTTCTGGTTTGGATCACGTAGTAGTGTGGTACCACACTGAAACTGTCCATTAAACCTGGTTTCGATCAACATTTTAGAGGATAACGAAAGTTATGTCTAGTTTAGGCCTGGGATTTGCCCTCATCAGACTCATACTTTCGCATACTTCACATACTTGTTGAACAGATCCTGGGTTTTGTTCTGGTTTGGATCACGTAGTAATGTGGTACCACACTGAAACAGTCAATTAAACCTGGTTTCGATCAATATTTTAGAGGATAACGCAAGTTAGGTCTGGGATCGGTCTGGGATTTGCCCTCATCAGGCTCATACTTTCGCGTTTTTCACATACTGGTTGAACAGATCCTGGGTTTTTTTCTGGTTTGGATCACGTAGTAGTGTGGTACCACACTGAAACTGTCCATTAAACCTGGTTTCGATCAATATTTTTGAGGATAACGCATGTTAGGTCTAGGTTAGGCCGAGGATTTTCACTCATCAGACTCATACTTTCGCATTCTTCACATACTTGTTGAATGGATCCTGGGGTTTTACTGGTTTGGATCACGTAGTAATGTGGTACCACACTGAAACAGTCAATTAAACCTGGTTTCGATCAATATTTTAGAGGATAACGCAAGTTAGGTCTGGGATCGGTCTGGGATTTGCCCTCATCAGGCTCATACTTTCGCGTTTTTCACATACTGGTTGAACAGATCCTGGGTTTTTTTCTGGTTTGGATCACGTAGTAGTGTGGTACCACACTGAAACTGTCCATTAAACCTGGTTTCGATCAATATTTTTGAGGATAACGCATGTTAGGTCTAGGTTAGGCCGAGGATTTTCACTCATCAGACTCATACTTTCGCATTCTTCACATACTTGTTGTACGGATCCTGGGGTTTTACTGGTTTGGATCACGTAGTAATGTGGTACCACACTGAAACAGTCAATTAAACCTGGTTTCGATCAATATTTTAGAGAATAATCCATGTTAGGTCTAGGTTAGGTCTGGGATTTGCTCTCGTCAGGCTCATTCTTTCGCATATTTCTCATACTTGATGGCTAGATCCTGGGCTTTTTCTGGATTGCATCACGTAGTAATGAAGTACAACACTGAAACAGTCAATTAGACCAAGTTTCCATGAATATTTTGGAGGAGAACGCATGTTAGGTCTGGGATCGGTCTGGGATTTGCCCTCATCAGGGTCATACTTTCGCAGTTTTAACATACATGTTGACCTGATCGAGGGTTTTTTCTGCTTTGGATCACGTAGTAAAGAAGTACCACACTGAAGCTGTCCATTAAACCTGGTTTGGATCAATATTTTAGAGGATAACGCATGTTAGGTTTGGGTTAGGTCTAGGATTTGCCCTCGTCAGGCTCATACTTTCGCATATTTCTCATACTTCATGGCTAGATCCTGCGCTGTTTCAGGATTGTATCACGTAGTAACGTGGTACCACGCTGAAACAGTCAATTAAACCTGGTTTCGATCAATATTTTAGAGGATAACGCAAGTTAGGTCTGGGATAGGTCTGGGATTCGCCTTTATCAGGCTCATACTTTCGCGTTTTTCACATACTTGTTGAACTGATCCTGGGTTTTTTCTGGTTTGGTTCACGTAGTAATGTGGTACCACACTGAAACAGTCCATTAAACCTGGTTTCGCTCAATATTTTAGAAGATAACGCATGTTAGGTATAGGTTTGGCCTGGGATTTGCCCCCATCAGGGTCATACTTTCGCAGTTTTAACATGCATGTTGACCTGATCGAGGGTTTTTTCTGCTTTGGATCACGTAGTAAAGTGGTACCACACTAAAACAGTCAATTAAACCTGGTTTCGATCAATATTTTAGAGGATAACGCAAGTTAGGTCTGGGATCCCCTCAGGGGCTGCCAGCCTTTCAGCTGCAGTACGGGCTTAACGAACCCGGGGTACCCGAGTCATACACACACCGTAAGCCTCCTGTTGGTCGTCACAACGACCCATTCACAATTCCCTATTGGTTTTGTGAATGGTACGTGACGGCAGGAGGAACGGGGGTCTTGGCTTAACCGCCTGGGCCACGAGTATGGCGACTCTATAAAATCGCCCTCCAATCCTAAGCTATGGTGCGCGGCGATGGGATGCATGGTTGGGGGAGAAGGCCCAATCCCAAGCGACCACCTCCGGGGAACCTGCCGAACCCCCGGAGTATATAGGCTTACCCGGGTAAGGCGGCTCTGCCCGGGCGGACCATTTCTTCTGACCTGCTCGTGGGAAGATTATGGAGTTCAATATTAAAACGGGGATGGGACGGGGTAAGTCAGAGGGGGAGGACGAAGGCGGTGTTGGGACTGGAGTGACGGCGCTCGCGCCGCCTCCAGCGCCTGGCTCGGCTTCGTGGAAGGTGGAGGAGGACGACGAGACTGCGTCAGTCTCGTCCTTCTCCTCCACCAGGAGCCTCATAGGCTCTAAGAGGAAGAGGGCGGGGCAGGCCGTCGTCGAGGTGGGCGGGGCGATGAGCCCGTCGGTGAGGCTGAGTTGCCTCAGGGACGAGGTGACCGAGGAGATATCGGAGAGGATCTCCTCGTCCCTGAGGCGGGTGGAGAAAGTCGCCGCTGCCTGCGCCTTTAAGGGGCAGAAAAGCGGTGGCGCGGAGGCCCTGAAGGCCGCGGCGGAGGAAATGAGGGAGGCGGCGCGGGAGCTCAGAGGACGGAACGCCCGTCTGCAGCTCCTGTTGGAGGAGGAGCGACAGGGGAGGAGGAGGGCAGAGGCGCTGTGGTACAGCGCGGCCCTCCCTCCCAACCTCCCTCCTCCTCCCCCGCCGCGTCCCTCGGCGGAGGTAAATAAGCGGAGTGCGGCGGCAGTGGTGCGGGGCACCGCGGGCCCCTCCACCCGCACTCCGCCCGTGAAGTAGTCCCCGTCCTCCTCAGAAGACGATCTTCTGACGAGGATTGGGGACATGATTGATGGCAAGCTGGCCGCCATCCGGGAGGAGCTCCTCGCCGGAAGAGCGGTCAGCAGGAAGGCGGTGCCTCCCCGACCTGTTCCGGTACAGTCGGGGAAGGCAGAGAAGGGCGGAGTGAAGGCTCCGCCCAGCGTTGCGGCACCAGGGCCCCGGGTCGTGACCCCCAAGGGGGGTGGTGTACCCGTGGTCGCGGTGGTCGCGTCCTCCACAGCACCCTCCCAAGGGGAGGTGGCGTGGAGTGAGGTGGTGGGGCGGAAGGCGAAGCGGGCGGCGAGGAAGGCCTCGCAACCGCGGCCTCCGCCTCCGCCGCCGCCGGCCAAGGTAAAGGCCGCGAAGGTCGGGAAGGCATGACCAGGTCGTCCCCCAAAAACGGCAGCGGTGACGCTGACCGTTGCGCAGGGGGGCGACCTGACCCTCGCGGAGGCGATGCGGCTCGCCAGGGAGAATATCTCCCTGGAAGAGCTGGGCATCGCCTCCGTGAGGGCGAAGAGGGCCGTGACCGGGGGTCTCTTGCTGGAGATCCCCGGTGCAGAAGGCGGCGCGAAGGCGGATCGTCTCGCCCAGAGGCTCCGGGAGCAGCTGGGCGAGCGAGGTGTCCGGGTCGCCCGGCCCACGAAGCGCACGGAGATGCGCGTTTGTGGGCTGGACGACTCGGTCAGCGCACAGGATGTGTCCCGTGCCCTTGCGAGGGCGGGGGACTGTCCTGTGGAGGACCTGCGGATCGGAGAGATCCGCAGGTCGCCCTCCGGCCTCGGGTCGGTGTGGGCCCGGTGCCCCCTCTCCGCCGCCCGTAAGGTGGCGGAATCCGGGAGGGTGTTGGTGGGGTGGGTTTCGGCGCGAGTGGAAATCCTCGCGTCGCGCCCGCTCCAGTGTCACCGCTGCCTCGAATTGGGGCACGTGAGGCAGTGGTGCACCTCGCCGGTGGACCGCAGCAGTCAGTGTTACCGCTGCGGTGCCAAAGAGCACCGTGCGAGCCAGTGCTCGGCGGCCCCCCACTGCCCGCTGTGTGCGGACATGGGGAGGCCAGCCGATCACAGGGTGGGGAGCAAGAAGTGCTCCCCCCCCTCCCGGAAGGAGAGGAAGAGGCGGGCTGCACCGGCTCCGGTGCCGAGGGCGGTGGCATCGTCCTCCATGGAGGTGGACGGTGCTACGGGGACGGACGGCCGGGAGGAGGCTGGCGCGGCCATTAATTAATGCCGCCCCGCCTCCTCCTCCAGGCCAACCTCAACCACTGCCGCGCGGCACAGGACTTGATGTCCCAAGTCCTCGCGGAGTGGGGGGTTGGCCTGGCGGTCGCCGCCGAGCCGTACCGCGTCCCTGATCACCCTCATTGGGTGGGCGACGCGGACGGCTTGGTGGCAACGGTATGGGGAGGGGACGACGGGTCCCCACCGTTCTCCTTGTTGGAGCGCGGTCGGGGATTCGTCGCCGTGGACTGGGGGGGAGTCGCTGTGGTGGGGTGCTACATTTCGCCCCGTAGCGGTCACGCTGCGTTCGAGCTGTACTTGGCCGAGGTCGCGGCATGCGTGCAGCGCTACGCGGCCCGGCCGGTGCTGGTCCTGGGGGATTTTAATGCCAAGTCGGTGGCTTGGGGATCCCCCAGGACCTCCGTTCGCGGCGGGATCCTGGGCGATTGGGCGGCGGGGCTCGACCTCCGGGTATTGAACCGGGGGTCGGAGCACACATGCGTGCGGCGATATGGGGGGTCCATCGTGGATGTTGGATTCGCGACCCCCAACGCCGTGCGCATGGTATCGGGTTGGCACGTGGTCGCGGGGGCAGAGACACTCTCCGATCACCGGTACATCCGGATGGAGGTCTCTGCCGCCGCGAGTGCATCCCGACACGGCCGCCTGCGTGGCACCCCACCACGCCGCTGGGCGCTTCGGCGCCTGGACAAGGACGCCCTGATGGCAGCTGCCCTCGCTGCAACTTGGCCGCAGGGAGCGGCCGAGTTGCCGAGCATAGAGGAGGAGGTCGCCCGGCTCGGAGCATTGGTCGCGGGTATTTGCGACGCGGCGATGCCTCGGGTCGGGCGGGCTTCTCCTCGCCGGGCCGTATACTGGTGGTCGGACGCGATCGCGGAGTTGCGAGTCGCGACTGTCCGCGCCCGACGCCAGTACACCCGCGCGCGCCGTCGTCAACGTACAGGCGACGGCGTGGCGCGAGCGAGGGCAGCTGATGACCTGTATGGAGCATACCGCGTGGCGCGGGTTGCTCTGCAGGTCGCCATCAAACGGGCCAAGACCCAGGCATGGAAGGAGCCCCTCCAGACCCTTGATGACGATCCATGGGGGCGCCCATATAAGGTGGTGCTGAATAAGCTCCGCCCGTGGGCGCCACCCGTCACCGAGGGTCTTGACCCCCGGCTGCTGGAGGACGTGGTCAATACACTCTTCCCAATTGGGGAGAGGGGACCGCGTCCTCCGGCGGCGGCGGCTGTCCCAGTGGAGTGGACGGCCGAGCTGGGGGTCACGCAGGAGGAGCTGGCAGCGGCCATCAGACGGCTCGGGGTTCGTAACACGGCCCCGGGTCCGGATGGTGTGCCCGGCCGGGTTTGGGTCTTGACCCAGGGCGTCCTTGGGGCCGACCTCAGGCGGTTGTTCGACCGCTGCCTGAGAGACGGGCGATTCCCCCCCAGTTGGAAGGTGGCGAGGATGGTCCTCCTCCGGAAGGAGGGTCGGCCCGCGGAGTCTCCCTCCGCATACCGGCCCATTTGTCTCCTCGACGAGGTGGGCAAGCTCTTCGAGCGTGTGATTGCTGCCCGCCTCGTCGAGCACCTGTCGCGGGGTGATCCCGGTCTGGCCGACTGCCAGTTCGGTTTCCGGGGGGGCCGATCGACTATCGACGCGATAGGTCGTGTGAGGGCCCTCTCGGAGGCGGCCGTCTCCCGGGGAGGGGTGGCATTGGCAATATCCTTGGATATTGCCAATGCCTTTAACACCCTCCCCTGGGAAGGGATAAGGAGGGGGCTCGAATATCATCGAGTCCCCCCCTGTCTCAGGGCGGTCGTCAGGGATTATCTCCGCGGCAGGTGGATCGAGTATCCGGGCCGGGAT
Source organism: Colletes latitarsis (assembly GCF_051014445.1). Taxonomy (NCBI): domain Eukaryota; kingdom Metazoa; phylum Arthropoda; class Insecta; order Hymenoptera; family Colletidae; genus Colletes; species Colletes latitarsis. The sequence continues at coordinate 2,639,965 of NC_135142.1, forward strand.
GGTGATATGCGGAGGGAGGTGTACTGCGGTGTTCCGCAGGGATCGGTCCTTGGGCCACTCCTGTGGAACATCGCGTACGACTCGGTGTTGCGGGCCGGCCTCCCCGACGGCGTCAGCACGGTGTGTTATGCGGATGACACACTGGTGCTGGCCGTCGGGGCGCACTGGGGGAGGGCCATGCGTCGCGCGGAGGAGGGGTCGCAACGCGTCGTCGACCGGATCAGGGGGATGGGGATGACGGTGGCGGTCCATAAGACCGAGGTGATTGCGTTTCATTCACCTCGGCAGGATCCGCCACCCCCTCTGATTCGGGTGGGTGCGGCTGACATCGAGGTGAAGCCCCAGATCAGGTATCTGGGGCTGATCCTCGATAGCCACTGGCGTTTCGAGAAGCATTTCCGCTGCCTGGTCCCCCGGTTGGAAAGGATGGTTGCGGCTCTGGGCCGGATCCTGGCCAACCTGGGGGGCCCGGCGGGCCGAGTTCGTCGCCTCTATGTGGCAATGGTCCAGTCGGTGGCCCTATACGGGGCCCCCGTCTGGGCGGACGACCTGGCTGCCTCCCGGCGCAGCATGACTATGCTGCGTCGGGTGCAGAGGCGCATGGCGCTCAGGGTCGTCCGCGGGTATCGGACCATGTCACATGAGGCGGCGACGGTTCTAGCGGGGATGCCGCCCATGGACCTGCTCGCGCGGTCGCACGCGGCGATGTACCGGCACCGCGTCGACCGTCGCGCGGGGGTGGGGGCGGTCCCGGGCGGGCAGGAACCTGCTTGGGGCGATTTGAAGCGCCAGGCCCGGCAGTCCGTGTTGCTCGCGTGGCAGGAGCGGCTGGCTCTGCCAACCGCGGGGCACCGGACTGTCGGGGCTGTTCGGCCACTCCTGAAGGAGTGGCTGGACAGAGGCCATGGCAGCCTCACCTACCGGCTGGCACAGGTATTTTCCGGGCATGGCAGCTTCGGAAGATACCTGTGCCGGATAGGGAAGGAGCCGACGGCGCGTTGCTGCCACTGCGACGCTGAGCAGGACACGGCGGATCATACCCTGGAGGTATGCCCCGCGTGGGAGGGGGAGCGCCGTGTCCTGGTCGGCGTCGTCGGGCGGGATGTCTCGCTGCCGGGCGTGGTGCGCGCCATGCTCGGCAGCGAGGAGAAGTGGAGGGCCGTGGCCTCCTTCTGCGAGAACGTAATGTTGCAGAAGGAGGCCGCGGGGAGGGAGCCGCTGAAGCTCGCGCTCGTGCGGTGGCCCGAGGTCGTCGCCCGGTCGCGAGGCGTCGCGGGCGGCCGCCTCGGCGTGGCGGATGACCTAGGCTGGGAGGGGGGTCCTGAGGGGACCCTCCTCCCGCCAGGCGGCGCCGGGTCAGACCGGTTGGGGGTAGGAGTGCCTCCCCCTACCGGTCCGACGCAAGGGGAGGCACCCTCGGCGGTCTGGTGCGGCCATGAACGCCCGGCCGCCGAGGGGTGGAAACGGGGTCGCGGGCGGTTGCGAGTTGGGGCTCGCAGCCGCCACTAAACGCGGCCCCGGGACGGATAGCGGCGGGATGGAGTGGCCCCGTCCCGCCGCTATGAGGCAGTGTGTCTACTGGGGGGACCGATTGTCCCCCCGGGGGATGGGCGCGAAAGCGCGGACACGGGGAGGATACCGGAAGAATGCTTCGAGCGATTCCCGGTATCCTCCCAAAGCGTGCCGAAGGGTCACCGTGGGGTTTTTAGTGGGTAGGTCCCGCGCCTGTCGTTGTACGGGCGCGGGGAATCCCACACACCCCTCCCACCTCTCCCCAAGGAGGTGGGAGGGAGTCTTTCGAAGATTTTCCCCACGACAAAAAAAAAAAAAAAAAAAAAATACTCCGGGGGTTCGGCAGGTTCCCCGGAGGTGGTCGCTTGGGATTGGGCCTTCTCCCCCTACCGTGCATCCCATCGCCGCGCACCATAGCTTAGGATTGGAGGGCGATTTCATAGAGTCGCCATACTCGTGGCCCAGGCGGTTAAGCCAAGACCCCCGTTCCTCCTGCCGTCACGTACCATTCACAAAACCAATAGGGAATTGTGAATGGGTCGTTGTGACGACCAACAGGAGGCTTACGGTGTGTGTATGACTCGGGTACCCCGGGTTCGTTAAGCCCGTACTGCAGCTGAAAGGCTGGCAGCCCCTGAGGGGATATTTCTCATACTTGATGGCTAGATCCTGGGCTTTTTCTGGTTTGGTTCACGTAGTAATGTGGTACCACACTGAAACATTCAATAAAACCTGGTCTTGATAAATATTTTAGAGGATAACGCATGTTAGGTCTGGGTTAGGTCTAGAATTTGCCCACATCATGCTCATACTTTCGCATCTTTCTCATACATCATGGCTAGATCCTGGGCTATTTCTGGATTGTATCACGTAGTAATGTGGTACCACGCTGAAACAGTCAATTAAACCTGGTTTCGATCAATATTTTTGAGGATAACGCAAGTTAGGTCTGGGATAGGTCTGGGATTCGCCCTCATCAGGCTCATACTTTCGCGTTTTTCACATACTTGTTGAACTGATCCTGGGTTTTTTCTGGTTTGGGTCACGTAGTAATGTGGTACCACACTGAAACAGTCCATTAAAACTGGTTTCGATCAATATTTTATAGAATAATTCATGTTAGGTCTAGATTTGGTCTGGCATTTGCTACCATCAGGCTCATTCTTTCGCATATTTCTCATACTTGATGGCTTGATCCTGGGCTTTTTCTGGATTGCATCACGTAGTAATGTAGTACCACACTGAAATAGTCAATTAAACCTGGTTTCCATCAATATTTTAGAGGACAACGCAACTTAGGTCTGGGATAGGTGTGGGATTTGCCCTCATCCGGGACATACTTTCGCATTTTTCACATACATGTTGAACAGATCCTGGGTTTTTTCTGGATTGGATCGCGCAGTAATGTGGTACCACACTGAAACAGTCCATTAAACCTGGTTTGGGTCAATATTTTAGAGGATAACGCATGTTAGGTCTAGGTTAGCCCTGGGATTTTCACTCATCAGACTCATACTTTCGCATTCTTCACATACTTGTTGAACGGATCCTGGGTTTTTTCTGGTTTGGTTCACGTAGTAATGTGTTACCACACTGAAACGTTCAATTAAACCTGGTCTTGATAAATATTTTAGAGGATAACGCATGTTAGGTCTGGGTTAGGTCTAGGATTTGCCCCCATCAGGCTCATACTTTCGCATATTTCTCATACTTCATGGCTAGATCCTGGGCTATTTCTGGATTGTATCACGTAGTAATGTGGTACCACACTGAAACAGTCGATTAACCTTGGTTTCGATCAATATTTTAGAGGATAACGCATGTTAGGTCTAAGTTAGGCCTGGGATATGCCCTTGTCAGGGTCAGACTTTCGCAGTTTTAACATACATGTTGACCTCATCGAGGTTTTTTTCTGCTTTGGATCACGTAGTAAAGTGGTGCCACACTAAAACTGTCAATTAAACCTGGTTTCTATCAATATTTTAGAGGATAACGCAAGTTATGTCTGGGATAGGTCTGTGGATTTGCCCTCATCAGGCTCATACTGTCGCATTTTTCACATTCGAGTTGAACAGATCCTGGGTTTTTTCTGGCTTGGATCACCTAGTAATGTGGGACCACACTGAGACAGTCCATTAAACCTGGTTTCGATCAATATTTTAGAGAATAATTCATGTTAGGTCCAGGTTATTTCTGGGATTTGCTCTCATCAGGCTCGTACTTTCGCATATTTCTCATACTTGATGGGCAGATTCTGGGCTTTTTCTGGTTTGGATCACGTAGTAATGTGGTACCACACGGAAACAGTCCATTAAACCTGGTTTCGATCGATATTTTAGAAGATAACGCATGTTAGGTCTAGGATAGGCCTGGGATTTGCCCTCATCAGACACATAATTTCGCATTCTTTACGTACTTGTCGAACAGCTCCTGGGTTTTTTTCTGGTTTGGATCACGTAGTAGTGTGGTACCGCACCGAAACAGTCAATTAAACCAGGTTTCGATCAATATTTTAGAGGATAACGCAAGTTAGGTCTGGGACAGGTCTGCGATTTGCCCTCATCAGACTCATACTTTCGCACACTTCTCATACTCGTTGAACAGATCCTGGGTTTTTTCTGGTTTGGAACACATAGTAATGTGGTACCACACTGAAACAGTCCATTAAACCTGGTCTTGATAAATATTTTAGAGGATAACGCATGTTACGTCAGGGTAAGGTCTAGGATTTGCCCTCATCAGGCTCATACTTTCGCATATTTCTAATACTTCATGGCTAGATCCTGGGCTATTTCTGGATTGCATCACGTAGTAATGTAGTACCTCACTGAAACAGTCGATTAACCCTGGTTTCGATAAATATTTTACAGGATAACACATGTTAGGTCTAGGTTAGGCCTGGGATTTGACCTCATCAGACTCATACTTTCGCACACTTCACATACTCGTTGAACAGATCCTGGGTTTTTTCTAGTTTGGATCACGTAGTAATGTGGTACCACACTGAAACAGTCCATTAAACCTGGTTCCGATGAATATTGTTAAAAAGCTGATGCTTTTAACGACGAAGTCCGGATAGAGGGATCGGATTTTTATTGTGGGAAGTGAGTTGGGAACTTAAGATTTTCTTTTTCAAAAACTGTTTATTATAAAAATAAAAAATAAAAATAAAATAAACAATTAGAAACAACGAAAATTCTTATTAAATTGTTTTCCACGATTTCTTGGTCGGAACCGGCACGTTGAGGTAGGCCAAGATTCTGTGAACAGAAAAACACGGCAATGTGTTAGACACGTAAACACGTTACACGTATATTCGCCGCGTGTGTGTCCTCACGCTCCTGGCTTCGATATTCGAATGTATAGGAGCGGAGAATTTCGCTCGCTCGTAATATACGAGCTCGCAAGTGGACTGTATTTAATATCTGGCGTGAAAAGAATTAAATTTCCTTTCGACGCTGAACTGAGTCGATTGTCTAGTGGACGGGGATGCAAGTGGAGGTTGTAAGGCTCCAAATGCACTGATCCCGTGAGTATGCCCACGGAGTCTGTGCGTCGAGTCGCACTGCAGTACAACGGCACGACCGTCGATCTGCGGCTTCTCTTTAACGTTCCAACAGATGACTTGTTGGTCGAGAATTGTACTGCGAAGCCCGACAGCACGTGGTTCACTGCACGAATGCACCACTCGATGTGATTCGTGACAGTATTTGAACTACGTGGGGGCCTGACCCGCGACTCCTTGACCTCTCCGCACAGGTGCTCCTCTAAGCGTTACACCGGCGGGGTCTGTAGAGGGAAGGAATCGAAGACCGAAAGTCAAGCGTCCGAAGTGGACGCTGACCTGACTCCAGTGAGCCCACCTCGAGGTTCACCACGTAGGTGCCTCCCTTCGGTGTCTCCTAAGCCGAACGACAATCACAGAGAAGTTTGAACGGTATTCGCCCACTTCTCTGTGTTTCAAACGTTTATACGCTTGAAACGACAAAATAATACTGCACGAGGGGGGTCGAGCACCTTATTGGTGTATTCTCGAGCCCTCCAAATTAGACAGAAAATAGAAATTGAGCTTGTTTGGGACTTTCCCGAACGAAACTCCTGAATGCTTTTATTCGAGTCGAGAGTCGACTCGTTTGATAAGCAAAGACTAAATTAATGAGTGCTAGTTTGAGTTTTAATGAATTCTCAGCTGTGCGAGGTCAATCAGAGGACCCGCACCAGACTGAACATCGACTCGTTGCACCCTTTATTGGTTAATTGTCTGCTAGCTTTATCTCGAGAATTTCACTCTCGAGATTCGCTCGAAATCTGTTCGGACACGATCGGGAGCCGATGTGCCTTCTTCAGAAGTCGTTGTGAGACTGTGTCGATTGACAGCCGAAAACGTCGCCGCGTTGCTCCAATTAGCCGTTCCGCGGCGCTGTCCAAGTTTCGGCAGTCGATCTTTGTCTAATTCTCTACGCGCTACTCTCGCACGGTACTGACGTCATCAACACCGTTAGCACACTCGAATCGAAGGTAATGAGCCGTTACCGATGGCAGAAAAACTAGTAATACACGCGTTTTTCTATCACTGTTTGCTGTACAAATCTTATTAGAGATAATCTCCTTCGAATTGTACGTTAACAGGATTAACGGTAATCGCGGCCGAGGACAATCGCTCGGCATTATGCAAATCCTTAAACAAATATTTTAGAGGATAACGCATGTTAGGTCTGGGATAGGTCTAGGATTTGCCCTCATCAGGCTCATACTTTCGCATATTTTTCATACTTCATGGCTAGATCCTGGGCTTTTTCTGGTTTGGATCACGTAGTAATGTGGTACCACACGGAAACAGTCCATTAAACCTGGTTTCGATCAATATTTTAGAAGATAACGCATGTTAGGTCTAGGATAGGCCTGGGATTTGCCCTCATCAGACACATAATTTCGCATTCTTTACGTACTTGTTGAACAGCTCCTGGGTTTTTTTCTGGTTTGGATCACGTAGTAATGTGGTACCACACTGAAACTGTTGATTAAACCTGGTTTCGATCAATATTTTTGAGGATAACGCATGTTAGGTCTAGGTTAGGCCTGGGATTTGCCCTCATCAGGGTCATGCTTTCGCAGTTTTAACATACATGTTGACCTGATCGACGGTTTTTTCTGCTTTGGATCGCGTAGTAAAGTGGTACCACACTGAAACAGTCCATTAAACCTGGTTTCGATCAATATTTTGGAGGATAACGCAATTTAGGTCTGGGATAGGTCTGGGATTCGCCCTCATCAGGCTCATACTTTCGCGTTTTTCACATACTTCTTGAACAGATCCTGGGTTTTTTCTGGTTTGGAACACATAGTAATGTGGTACCACACTAAAACAGTCCATTAAACCTGGTTTCGATCAATATTTTAGAGGATAATGCATGTTAGGTCTAGGTTAGGCCTGGGATTTGCCCTCATCAGGGTCATACTTTCGCGTTTTTCACATACTTGTTGAACAGATACTGGGTTTTTTTTTGGTTTGGATCACGTAGTAATGTGGTACCACACTGAAACAGTCGATTAACCCTGGTTTCGAACAATATTTTAGAGGATAACGCATGTTAGGTCTAGGTTAGGTCTGGGATTTTCACTCATCAGACTCATACTTTCGCATTCTTCACATACTTGTTGAGCGGATCCTGGGTTTTTTCTGGTTTGGTTCACGTAGTAATGTGGTACCACACTGAAACAGTCGATTAAACCTGGTTTCGAACAATATTTTAGAGGATAACGCAAGTTAGGTCTGGGATAGGTCTGGTATTTGACCTCATCAGACTCATACTTTCGCACACTTCACATACTCGTTGAACAGATCCTGGGTTATTTTCTGGTTTGGATCACATAGTAATGTGGTACCACACTGAAACAGTCGATTAAACCAGGTTTCGATCAATATTTTAGAGGATAACGCATGTTAGGTCTAGGTTAGGCCTCGGATTTTCACTGATCAGACTCATACTTTCGCATTCTTCACATACTTGTTGAACGGATCCTGGGTTTTTTCTGGTTTGGATCACGAGGTAGTGTGGTACCACACTGAAACAGTCCATTAAACCTGGTTTCGCTCAATATTTTAGAGGATAACGCATGTTAGGTCTAGGTTAGGTCTGGGATTTGCTCTCATCAGGCTCATTCTTTCGCATATTTCTAATACTTCATGGCTAGATCCTGGGCTATTTCTGGTTTGGATTACGTAGTAATGTGGTACCACACGGAAACAGTCCATTAAACCTGGTTTCGATCGATATTTTAGAGGATAATGCATGTTAGGTCTAGGTTAGGCCTGGGATTTGCCCTCATCAGGGTCATACTTTCGCGTTTTTCACATACTTGTTGAACAGATACTGGGTTTTTTTTTGGTTTGGATCACGTAGTAATGTGGTACCACACTGAAACAGTCGATTAAACCTGGTTTCGATCAATATTTTAGATGATAACGCAAGTTAGGTCTGGGATAAGTCTGGGATTCGCCCTCATCAGGCTCATACTTTCGCGTTTTTCACATACTTGTTGAACAGATCCTCGGTTTTTTCTGGTTTGGATCACGTAGTAATGTGGTACCACACTGAAACAATCCATTAAACCTGGTTTCGATGAATATTTTAGAGGATAACGCATGTTAGGTCTGGGATAGGTCTAGGATTTGCCCTCATCAGGCTCATACTTTCGCATATTTTTCATACTTCATGGCTAGATCCTGGGCTTTTTCTGGTTTGGATCACGTAGTAATGTGGTACCACACGGAAACAGTCCATTAAACCTGGTTTCGATCGATATTTTAGAAGATAACGCATGTTAGGTCTAGGATAGGCCTGGGATTTGCCCTCATCAGACACATAATTTCGCATTCTTTACGTACTTGTTGAACAGCTCCTGGGTTTTTTTCTGGTTTGGATCACGTAGCAATGTGGTACCACACTGAAACTGTTGATTAAACCTGGTTTCGATCAATATTTTTGAGGATAACGCATGTTAGGTCTAGGTGAGGCCTGTGATTTGCCCTCATCAGGGTCATACTTTCGCAGTTTTAACATACATGTTGACCTGATCGACGGTTTTTTCTGCTTTGGATCGGGTAGTAAAGTGGAACCACACTGAAACAGTCCATTAAACCTGGTTTCGATCAATATTTTGGAGGATAACGCAATTTAGGTCTGGGATAGGTCTGGGATTCGCCCTCATCAGGGTCATACTTTCGCGTTTTTCACATACTTCTTGAACAGATACTGGGTTTTTTTTTGGTTTGGATCACGTAGTAATGTGGTACCACACTGAAACAGTCGATTAACCCTGGTTTCGAACAATATTTTAGAGGATAACGCAAGTTAGGTCTAGGTTAGGCCTGGGATTTGACCTCATCAGACTCATACTTTCGCGTTTTTCACATACTTGTTGAACAGCTCCTGGGTTTTTTTCTGGTTTGGATCACGTAGTAATGTGGTACCACACTGAAACTGTTGATTAAACCTGGTTTCGATCAATATTTTTGAGGATAACGCATGTTAGGTCTAGGTTAGGTCCGGGATTTTCACTCATCAGACTCATACTTTCGCATTCTTCACATACTTGTTGAGCGGATCCTGGGTTATTTCTGGTTTGGTTCACGTAGTAATGTGGTACCACACTGAAACAGTCCATTAACCCTGGTTTCGATCAATATTTTAGAGGATAATGCATGTTAGGTCTGGGATAGGTCTGGGATTCGCCCTCATCAGGCTCATACTTTCGCGTTTTTCACATACTTCTTGAACAGATCCTGGGTTTTTTTCTGGTTTGGATCACGTAGTAGTGTGGTACCGCACCGAAACAGTCAATTAAACCAGGTTTCGATCAATATTTTAGAGGATAACGCAAGTTAGGTCTGGGACAGGTCTGCGATTTGCCCTCATCAGACTCATACTTTCGCACACTTCTCATACTCGTTGAACAGATCCTGGGTTTTTTCTGGTTTGGAACACATAGTAATGTGGTACCACACTGAAACAGTCCATTAAACCTGGTCTTGATAAATATTTTAGAGGATAACGCATGTTACGTCAGGGTAAGGTCTAGGATTTGCCCTCATCAGGCTCATACTTTCGCATATTTCTAATACTTCATGGCTAGATCCTGGGCTATTTCTGGATTGCATCACGTAGTAATGTAGTACCTCACTGAAACAGTCGATTAACCCTGGTTTCGATCAATATTTTAGAGGATAACACATGTTAGGTCTAGGTTAGGCCTGGGATTTGACCTCATCAGACTCATACTTTCGCACACTTCACATACTCGTTGAACAGATCCTGGGTTTTTTCTAGTTTGGATCACGTAGTAATGTGGTACCACACTGAAACAGTCCATTAAACCTGGTCCCGATGAATATTTTAGAGGATAACGCATGTTAGGTCTGGGATAGGTCTAGGATTTGCCCTCATCAGGCTCATACTTTCGCATATTTTTCATACTTCATGGCTAGATCCTGGGCTTTTTCTGGTTTGGATCACGTAGTAATGTGGTACCACACGGAAACAGTCCATTAAACCTGGTTTCGATCAATATTTTAGAAGATAACGCATGTTAGGTCTAGGATAGGCCTGGGATTTGCCCTCATCAGACACATAATTTCGCATTCTTTACGTACTTGTTGAACAGCTCCTGGGTTTTCTTCTGGTTTGGATCACGTAGTAATGTGGTACCACACTGAAACTGTTGATTAAACCTGGTTTCGATCAATATTTTTGAGGATAACGCATGTTAGGTCTAGGTTAGGCCTGGGATTTGCCCTCATCAGGGTCATACTTTCGCAGTTTTAACATACATGTTGACCTGATCGACGGTTTTTTCTGCTTTGGATCGCGTAGTAAAGTGGTACCACACTGAAACAGTCCATTAAACCTGGTTTCGATCAATATTTTGGAGGATAACGCAATTTTGGTCTGGGATAGGTCTGGGATTCGCCCTCATCAGGCTCATACTTTCGCGTTTTTCACATACTTCTTGAACAGATCCTGGGTTTTTTCTGGTTTGGAACACATAGTAATGTGGTACCACACTGAAACAGTCCATTAAACCTGGTTTCGATCAATATTTTAGAGGATAATGCATGTTAGGTCTAGGTTAGGCCTGGGATTTGCCCTCATCAGGGTCATACTTTCGCGTTTTTCACATACTTGTTGAACAGATACTGGGTTTTTTTTTGGTTTGGATCACGTAGTAATGTGGTACCACACTGAAACAGTCGATTAACCCTGGTTTCGAACAATATTTTAGAGGATAACGCATGTTAGGTCTAGGTTAGGTCTGGGATTTTCACTCATCAGACTCATACTTTCGCATTCTTCACATACTTGTTGAGCGGATCCTGGGTTTTTTCTGGTTTGGTTCACGTAGTAATGTGGTACCACACTGAAACAGTCGATTAAACCTGGTTTCGAACAATATTTTAGAGGATAACGCAAGTTAGGTCTGGGATAGGTCTGGTATTTGACCTCATCAGACTCATACTTTCGCACACTTCACATACTCGTTGAACAGATCCTGGGTTGTTTTCTGGTTTGGATCACATAGTAATGTGGTACCACACTGAAACAGTCGATTAAACCAGGTTTCGATCAATATTTTAGAGGATAACGAATGTTAGGTCTAGGTTAGGCCTCGGATTTTCACTCATCAGACTCATACTTTCGCATTCTTCACATACTTGTTGAACGGATCCTGGGTTTTTTCTGGTTTGGATCACGAGGTAGTGTGGTACCACACTGAAACAGTCCATTAAACCTGGTTTCGCTCAATATTTTAGAGGATAACGCATGTTAGGTCTAGGTTAGGTCTGGGATTTGCTCTCATCAGGCTCATTCTTTCGCATATTTCTAATACTTCATGGCTAGATCCTGGGCTATTTCTGGTTTGGATTACGTAGTAATGTGGTACCACACGGAAACAGTCCATTAAACCTGGTTTCGATCGATATTTTAGAGGATAATGCATGTTAGGTCTAGGTTAGGCCTGGGATTTGCCCTCATCAGGGTCATACTTTCGCGTTTTTCACATACTTGTTGAACAGATACTGGGTTTTTTTTTGGTTTGGATCACGTAGTAATGTGGTACCACACTGAAACAGTCGATTAACCCTGGTTTCGAACAATATTTTAGAGGATAACGCATGTTAGGTCTAGGTTAGGCCTGGGATTTGACCTCATCAGACTCATACTTTCGCACACTTCACATACTCGTTGAACAGATCCTGGGTTTTTTCTGGTTTGGAACACATAGTAATGTGGTACCACACTGAAACAGTCCATTAAACCTGGTCTTGATAAATATTTTAGAGGATAACGCATGTTACGTCAGGGTAAGGTCTAGGATTTGCCCTCATCAGGCTCATACTTTCGCATATTTCTAATACTTCATGGCTAGATCCTGGGCTATTTCTGGATTGCATCACGTAGTAATGTAGTACCTCACTGAAACAGTCGATTAACCCTGGTTTCGATCAATATTTTAGAGGATAACACATGTTAGGTCTAGGTTAGGCCTGGGATTTGACCTCATCAGACTCATACTTTCGCACACTTCACATACTCGTTGAACAGATCCTGGGTTTTTTCTAGTTTGGATCACGTAGTAATGTGGTACCACACTGAAACAGTCCATTAAACCTGGTTTCGATCAATATTTTTGAGGATAACGCATGTTAGGTCTGGGTTAGGTCTAGGATTTGCCCTCGTCAGGATCATACTTTCGCATTTTTCACATACTTGTTGAACAGATACAGGGTTTCTTCTGGGTTGGTTCACGTAGTAATGTGGTACCACACTGAAACATTCAATTAAACCTGGTCTTGATAAATATTTTAGAGGATAACGCATGTTAGGTCTGGGACAGGTCTGGGATTTGCCCTCATCAGACTCATACTTTCGCACACTTCTCATACTCGTTGACAAGATCCTGGGTTTTTTTCTGGTTTGGATCACGTAGTAATGTGGTACCACACTGAAACAGTCGATTAAACCTGGTTTCGATCAATATTTTAGATGATAACGCAAGTTAGGTGTGGGATAAGTCTGGGATTCGCCCTCATCAGGCTCATACTTTCGCGTTTTTCACATACTTGTTGAACAGATCCTCGGTTTTTTCTGGTTTGGATCACGTAGTAATGTGGTACCACACTGAAACAATCCATTAAACCTGGTTTCGATGAATATTTTAGAGGATAACGCATGTTAGGTCTGGGATAGGTCTAGGATTTGCCCTCATCAGGCTCATACTTTCGCATATTTTTCATAGTTCATGGCTAGATCCTGGGCTTTTTCTGGTTTGGATCACGTAGTAATGTGGTACCACACGGAAACAGTCCATTAAACCTGGTTTCGATCGATATTTTAGAAGATAACGCATGTTAGGTCTAGGATAGGCCTGGGATTTGCCCTCATCAGACACATAATTTCGCATTCTTTACGTACTTGTTGAACAGCTCCTGGGTTTTTTTCTGGTTTGGATCACGTAGCAATGTGGTACCACACTGAAACTGTTGATTAAACCTGGTTTCGATCAATATTTTTGAGGATAACGCATGTTAGGTCTAGGTTAGGCCTGGGATTTGCCCTCATCAGGGTCATACTTTCGCAGTTTTAACATACATGTTGACCTGATCGACGGTTTTTTCTGCTTTGGATCGGGTAGTAAAGTGGAACCACACTGAAACAGTCCATTAAACCTGGTTTCGATCAATATTTTGGAGGATAACGCAATTTAGGTCTGGGATAGGTCTGGGATTCGCCCTCATCAGGGTCATACTTTCGCGTTTTTCACATACTTCTTGAACAGATACTGGGTTTTTTTTTGGTTTGGATCACGTAGTAATGTGGTACCACACTGAAACAGTCGATTAACCCTGGTTTCGAACAATATTTTAGAGGATAAGTCAAGTTAGGTCTAGGTTAGGCCTGGGATTTGACCTCATCAGACTCATACTTTCGCGTTTTTCACATACTTGTTGAACAGCTCCTGGGTTTTTTTCTGGTTTGGATCACGTAGTAATGTGGTACCACACTGAAACTGTTGATTAAACCTGGTTTCGATCAATATTTTTGAGGATAACGCATGTTAGGTCTAGGTTAGGTCCGGGATTTTCACTCATCAGACTCATACTTTCGCATTCTTCACATACTTGTTGAGCGGATCCTGGGTTATTTCTGGTTTGGTTCACGTAGTAATGTGGTACCACACTGAAAGAGTCCATTAACCCTGGTTTCGATCAATATTTTAGAGGATAATGCATGTTAGGTCTGGGATAGGTCTGGGATTCGCCCTCATCAGGCTCATACTTTCGCGTTTTTCACATACTTCTTGAACAGATCCTGGGTTTTTTCTGGTTTGGAACACATAGTAATGTGGTACCACACTGAAACTGTCCATTAAACCTGGTTTCGATCAATATTTTAGAGGATAATGCATGTTAGGTCTAGGTTAGGCCTGGGATTTGCCCTCATCAGGCTCATACTTTCGCACACTTCACATACTCGTTGAACAGATCCTGGGTTTTTTCTGGTTTGGAACACATAGTATTGTGGTACCACACTGAAACAGTCCATTAAACCTGGTTTCGATCAATATTTTAGAGGATAATGCATGTTAGGTCTGGGATAGGTCTGGGATTCGCCCTCATCAGGCTCATACTTTCGCGTTTTTCACATACTTCTTGAACAGATCCTGGGTTTTTTCTGGTTTGGAACACATAGTAATGTGGTACCACACTGAAACAGTCCATTAAACCTGGTTTCGATCAATATTTTAGAGGATAATGCATGTTAGGTCTGGGATAGGTCTGGGATTCGCCCTCATCAGGCTCATACTTTCGCGTTTTTCACATACTTCTTGAACAGATCCTGGGTTTTTTTTTGGTTTGGATCACGTAGTAATGTGGTACCACACTGAAACAGTCCATTAACCCTGGTTTCGATCAATATTTTAGAGGATAATGCATGTTAGGTCTGGGATAGGTCTGGGATTCGCCCTCATCAGGCTCATACTTTCGCGTTTTTCCCATACTTGTTGAACAGATACCGGGTTTTTTTTTGGTTTGGATCACGTAGTAATGTGGTACCACACTGAAACAGTCGATTAACCCTGGTTTCGAACAATATTTTAGAGGATAACGCAAGTTAGGTCTAGGTTAGGCCTGGGATTTGACATCATCAGACTCATACTTTCGCACACATCACATACTCGTTGAACAGATCCTGGGTTTTTTCTGGTTTGGAACACATAGTATTGTGGTACCACACTGAAACAGTCCATTAAACCTGGTTTCGATCAATATTTTAGAGGATAATGCATGTTAGGTCCGGGATAGGTCTGGGATTCGCCCTCATCAGGCTCATACTTTCGCGTTTTTCACATACTTCTTGAACAGATCCTGGGTTTTTTCTGGTTTGGAACACATAGTAATGTGGTACCACACTGAAACAGTCCATTAAACCTGGTTTCGATCAATATTTTAGAGGATAATGCATGTTAGGTCTAGGTTAGGCCTGGGATTTGCCCTCATCAGGGTCATACTTTCGCGTTTTTCACATACTTGTTGAACAGCTCCTGTGTTTTTTTCTGGTTTGGATCACGTAGTAATGTGGTACCACACTGAAACTGTTGATTAAACCTGGTTTCGATCAATATTTTTGAGGATAACGCATGTTAGGTCTAGGTTAGGCCTGGGATTTGCCCTCATCAGGGTCATACTTTCGCAGTTTTAACATACATGTTGACCTGATCGACGGTTTTTTCTGCTTTGGATCGCGTAGTAAAGTGGTACCACACTGAAACAGTCCATTAAACCTGGTTTCGATCAATATTTTGGAGGATAACGCAATTTAGGTCTGGGATAGGTCTGGGATTCGCCCTCATCAGGCTCATACTTTCGCGTTTTTCACATACTTCTTGAACAGATCCTGGGTTTTTTTCTGGTTTGGATCACGTAGTAGTGTGGTACCGCACCGAAACAGTCAATTAAACCAGGTTTCGATAAATATTTTAGAGGATAACGCAAGTTAGGTCTGGGACAGGTCTGGGATTTGCCCTCATCAGACTCATACTGTCGCACACTTCTCATACTCGTTGACAAGATCCTGGGTTTTTTTTTGGTTTGGATCACGTAGTAATGTGGTACCACACTGAAACAGTCGATTAAACCTGGTTTCGATCAATATTTTAGATGATAACGCAAGTTAGGTCTGGGATAAGTCTGGGATTCGCCCTCATCAGGCTCATACTTTCGCGTTTTTCACATACTTGTTGAACAGATCCTCGGTTTTTTCTGGTTTGGATCACGTAGTAATGTGGTACCACACTGAAACAATCCATTAAACCTGGTTTCGATGAATATTTTAGAGGATAACGCATGTTAGGTCTGGGATAGGTCTAGGATTTGCCCTCATCAGGCTCATACTTTCGCATATTTTTCATACTTCATGGCTAGATCCTGGGCTTTTTCTGGTTTGGATCACGTAGTAATGTGGTACCACACGGAAACAGTCCATTAAACCTGGTTTCGATCGATATTTTAGAAGATAACGCATGTTAGGTCTAGGATAGGCCTGGGATTTGCCCTCATCAGACACATAATTTCGCATTCTTTACGTACTTGTTGAACAGCTCCTGGGTTTTTTTCTGGTTTGGATCACGTAGCAATGTGGTACCACACTGAAACTGTTGATTAAACCTGGTTTCGATCAATATTTTTGAGGATAACGCATGTTAGGTCTAGGTGAGGCCTGGGATTTGCCCTCATCAGGGTCATACTTTCGCAGTTTTAACATACATGTTGACCTGATCGACGGTTTTTTCTGCTTTGGATCGGGTAGTAAAGTGGAACCACACTGAAACAGTCCATTAAACCTGGTTTCGATCAATATTTTGGAGGATAACGCAATTTAGGTCTGGGATAGGTCTGGGATTCGCCCTCATCAGGGTCATACTTTCGCGTTTTTCACATACTTCTTGAACAGATACTGGGTTTTTTTTTGGTTTGGATCACGTAGTAATGTGGTACCACACTGAAACAGTCGATTAACCCTGGTTTCGAACAATATTTTAGAGGATAAGTCAAGTTAGGTCTAGGTTAGGCCTGGGATTTGACCTCATCAGACTCATACTTTCGCGTTTTTCACATACTTGTTGAACAGCTCCTGGGTTTTTTTCTGGTTTGGATCACGTAGTAATGTGGTACCACACTGAAACTGTTGATTAAACCTGGTTTCGATCAATATTTTTGAGGATAACGCATGTTAGGTCTAGGTTAGGTCCGGGATTTTCACTCATCAGACTCATACTTTCGCATTCTTCACATACTTGTTGAGCGGATCCTGGGTTATTTCTGGTTTGGTTCACGTAGTAATGTGGTACCACACTGAAAGAGTCCATTAACCCTGGTTTCGATCAATATTTTAGAGGATAATGCATGTTAGGTCTGGGATAGGTCTGGGATTCGCCCTCATCAGGCTCATACTTTCGCGTTTTTCACATACTTCTTGAACAGATCCTGGGTTTTTTCTGGTTTGGAACACATAGTAATGTGGTACCACACTCAAACAGTCCATTAAACCTGGTTTCGATCAATATTTTAGAGGATAATGCATGTTAGGTCTAGGTTAGGCCTGGGATTTGCCCTCATCAGGCTCATACTTTCGCACACTTCACATACTCGTTGAACAGATCCTGGGTTTTTCCTGGTTTGGAACACATAGTATTGTGGTACCACACTGAAACAGTCCATTAAACCTGGTTTCGATCAATATTTTAGAGGATAATGCATGTTAGGTCTGGGATAGGTCTGGGATTCGCCCTCATCAGGCTCATACTTTCGCGTTTTTCACATACTTCTTGAACAGATCCTGGGTTTTTTTCTGGTTTGGATCACGTAGTAGTGTGGTACCGCACCGAAACAGTCAATTAAACCAGGTTTCGATCAATATTTTAGAGGATAACGCAAGTTAGGTCTGGGACAGGTCTGCGATTTGCCCTCATCAGACTCATACTTTCGCACACTTCTCATACTCGTTGAACAGATCCTGGGTTTTTTCTGGTTTGGAACACATAGTAATGTGGTACCACACTGAAACAGTCCATTAAACCTGGTCTTGATAAATATTTTAGAGGATAACGCATGTTACGTCAGGGTAAGGTCTAGGATTTGCCCTCATCAGGCTCATACTTTCGCATATTTCTAATACTTCATGGCTAGATCCTGGGCTATTTCTGGATTGCATCACGTAGTAATGTAGTACCTCACTGAAACAGTCGATTAACCCTGGTTTCGATCAATATTTTAGAGGATAACACATGTTAGGTCTAGGTTAGGCCTGGGATTTGACCTCATCAGACTCATACTTTCGCACACTTCACATACTCGTTGAACAGATCCTGGGTTTTTTCTAGTTTGGATCACGTAGTAATGTGGTACCACACTGAAACAGTCCATTAAACCTGGTTCCGATGAATATTTTAGAGGATAACGCATGTTAGGTCTGGGATAGGTCTAGGATTTGCCCTCATCAGGCTCATACTTTCGCATATTTTTCATACTTCATGGTTAGATCCTGGGCTTTTTCTGGTTTGGATCACGTAGTAATGTGGTACCACACGGAAACAGTCCATTAAACCTGGTTTCGATCAATATTTTAGAAGATAACGCATGTTAGGTCTAGGATAGGCCTGGGATTTGCCCTCATCAGACACATAATTTCGCATTCTTTACGTACTTGTTGAACAGCTCCTGGGTTTTCTTCTGGTTTGGATCACGTAGTAATGTGGTACCACACTGAAACTGTTGATTAAACCTGGTTTCGATCAATATTTTTGAGGATAACGCATGTTAGGTCTAGGTTAGGCCTGGGATTTGCCCTCATCAGGGTCATACTTTCGCAGTTTTAACATACATGTTGACCTGATCGACGGTTTTTTCTGCTTTGGATCGCGTAGTAAAGTGGTACCACACTGAAGCAGTCCATTAAACCTGGTTTCGATCAATATTTTGGAGGATAACGCAATTTAGGTCTGGGATAGGTCTGGGATTCGCCCTCATCAGGCTCATACTTTCGCGTTTTTCACATACTTCTTGAACAGATCCTGGGTTTTTTTCTGGTTTGGATCACGTAGTAGTGTGGTACCGCACCGAAACAGTCAATTAAACCAGGTTTCGATAAATATTTTAGAGGATAACGCAAGTTAGGTCTGGGACAGGTCTGGGATTTGCCCTCATCAGACTCATACTGTCGCACACTTCTCATACTCGTTGACAAGATCCTGGGTTTTTTTTTGGTTTGGATCACGTAGTAATGTGGTACCACACTGAAACAGTCGATTAAACCTGGTTTCGATCAATATTTTAGATGATAACGCAAGTTAGGTCTGGGATAAGTCTGGGATTCGCCCTCATCAGGCTCATACTTTCGCGTTTTTCACATACTTGTTGAACAGATCCTCGGTTTTTTCTGGTTTGGATCACGTAGTAATGTGGTACCACACTGAAACAATCCATTAAACCTGGTTTCGATGAATATTTTAGAGGATAACGCATGTTAGGTCTGGGATAGGTCTAGGATTTGCCCTCATCAGGCTCATACTTTCGCATATTTTTCATACTTCATGGCTAGATCCTGGGCTTTTTCTGGTTTGGATCACGTAGTAATGTGGTACCACACGGAAACAGTCCATTAAACCTGGTTTCGATCGATATTTTAGAAGATAACGCATGTTAGGTCTAGGATAGGCCTGGGATTTGCCCTCATCAGACACATAATTTCGCATTCTTTACGTACTTGTTGAACAGCTCCTGGGTTTTTTTCTGGTTTGGATCACGTAGCAATGTGGTACCACACTGAAACTGTTGATTAAACCTGGTTTCGATCAATATTTTTGAGGATAACGCATGTTAGGTCTAGGTGAGGCCTGGGATTTGCCCTCATCAGGGTCATACTTTCGCAGTTTTAACATACATGTTGACCTGATCGACGGTTTTTTCTGCTTTGGATCGGGTAGTAAAGTGGAACCACACTGAAACAGTCCATTAAACCTGATTTCGATCAATATTTTGGAGGATAACGCAATTTAGGTCTGGGATAGGTCTGGGATTCGCCCTCATCAGGGTCATACTTTCGCGTTTTTCACATACTTCTTGAACAGATACTGGGTTTTTTTTTGGTTTGGATCACGTAGTAATGTGGTACCACACTGAAACAGTCGATTAACCCTGGTTTCGAACAATATTTTAGAGGATAACGCAAGTTAGGTCTAGGTTAGGCCTGGGATTTGACCTCATCAGACTCATACTTTCGCGTTTTTCACATACTTGTTGAACAGCTCCTGGGTTTTTTTCTGGTTTGGATCACGTAGTAATGTGGTACCACACTGAAACTGTTGATTAAACCTGGTTTCGATCAATATTTTTGAGGATAACGCATGTTAGGTCTAGGTTAGGTCTGGGATTTTCACTCATCAGACTCATACTTTCGCATTCTTCACATACTTGTTGAGCGGATCCTGGGTTATTTCTGGTTTGGTTCACGTAGTAATATGGTACCACACTGAAACAGTCCATTAACCCTGGTTTCGATCAATATTTTAGAGGATAATGCATGTTAGGTCTGGGATAGGTCTGGGATTCGCCCTCATCAGGCTCATACTTTCGCACACTTCACATACTCGTTGAACAGATCCTGGGTTTTTTCTGGTTTGGAACACATAGTATTGTGGTACCACACTGAAACAGTCCATTAAACCTGGTTTCGATCAATATTTTAGAGGATAATGCATGTTAGGTCTGGGATAGGTCTGGGATTCGCCCTCATCAGGCTCATACTTTCGCGTTTTTCACATACTTCTTGAACAGATCCTGGGTTTTTTTCTGGTTTGGATCACGTAGTAGTGTGGTACCGCACCGAAACAGTCAATTAAACCAGGTTTCGATCAATATTTTAGAGGATAACGCAAGTTAGGTCTGGGACAGGTCTGCGATTTGCCCTCATCAGACTCATACTTTCGCACACTTCTCATACTCGTTGAACAGATCCTGGGTTTTTTCTGGTTTGGAACACATAGTAATGTGGTACCACACTGAAACAGTCCATTAAACCTGGTCTTGATAAATATTTTAGAGGATAACGCATGTTACGTCAGGGTAAGGTCTAGGATTTGCCCTCATCAGGCTCATACTTTCGCATATTTCTAATACTTCATGGCTAGATCCTGGGCTATTTCTGGATTGCATCACGTAGTAATGTAGTACCTCACTGAAACAGTCGATTAACCCTGGTTTCGATCAATATTTTAGAGGATAACACATGTTAGGTCTAGGTTAGGCCTGGGATTTGACCTCATCAGACTCATACTTTCGCACACTTCACATACTCGTCGAACAGATCCTGGGTTTTTTCTAGTTTGGATCACGTAGTAATGTGGTACCACACTGAAACAGTCCATTAAACCTGGTTCCGATGAATATTTTAGAGGATAACGCATGTTAGGTCTGGGATAGGTCTAGGATTTGCCCTCATCAGGCTCATACTTTCGCATATTTTTCATACTTCATGGCTAGATCCTGGGCTTTTTCTGGTTTGGATCACGTAGTAATGTGGTACCACACGGAAACAGTCCATTAAACCTGGTTTCGATCAATATTTTAGAAGATAACGCATGTTAGGTCTAGGATAGGCCTGGGATTTGCCCTCATCAGACACATAATTTCGCATTCTTTACGTACTTGTTGAACAGCTCCTGGGTTTTCTTCTGGTTTGGATCACGTAGTAATGTGGTACCACACTGAAACTGTTGATTAAACCTGGTTTCGATCAATATTTTTGAGGATAACGCATGTTAGGTCTAGGTTAGGCCTGGGATTTGCCCTCATCAGGGTCATACTTTCGCAGTTTTAACATACATGTTGACCTGATCGACGGTTTTTTCTGCTTTGGATCGCGTAGTAAAGTGGTACCACACTGAAACAGTCCATTAAACCTGGTTTCGATCAATATTTTGGAGGATAACGCAATTTTGGTCTGGGATAGGTCTGGGATTCGCCCTCATCAGGCTCATACTTTCGCGTTTTTCACATACTTCTTGAACAGATCCTGGGTTTTTTCTGGTTTGGAACACATAGTAATGTGGTACCACACTGAAACAGTCCATTAAACCTGGTTTCGATCAATATTTTAGAGGATAATGCATGTTAGGTCTAGGTTAGGCCTGGGATTTGCCCTCATCAGGGTCATACTTTCGCGCTTTCACATACTTGTTGAACAGATACTGGGTTTTTTTTTGGTCTGGATCACGTAGTAATGTGGTACCACACTGAAACAGTCGATTAACCCTGGTTTCGAACAATATTTTAGAGGATAACGCATGTTAGGTCTAGGTTAGGTCTGGGATTTTCACTCATCAGACTCATACTTTCGCATTCTTCACATACTTGTTGAGCGGATCCTGGGTTTTTTCTGGTTTGGTTCACGTAGTAATGTGGTACCACACTGAAACAGTCGATTAAACCTGGTTTCGAACAATATTTTAGAGGATAACGCAAGTTAGGTCTGGGATAGGTCTGGTATTTGACCTCATCAGACTCATACTTTCGCACACTTCACATACTCGTTGAACAGATCCTGGGTTGTTTTCTGGTTTGGATCACATAGTAATGTGGTACCACACTGAAACAGTCGATTAAACCAGGTTTCGATCAATATTTTAGAGGATAACGAATGTTAGGTCTAGGTTAGGCCTCGGATTTTCACTCATCAGACTCATACTTTCGCATTCTTCACATACTTGTTGAACGGATCCTGGGTTTTATCTGGTTTGGATCACGAGGTAGTGTGGTACCACACTGAAACAGTCCATTAAACCTGGTTTCGCTCAATATTTTAGAGGATAACGCATGTTAGGTCTAGGTTAGGTCTGGGATTTGCTCTCATCAGGCTCATTCTTTCGCATATTTCTAATACTTCATGGCTAGATCCTGGGCTATTTCTGGTTTGGATTACGTAGTAATGTGGTACCACACGGAAACAGTCCATTAAACCTGGTTTCGATCGATATTTTAGAGGATAATGCATGTTAGGTCTAGGTTAGGCCTGGGATTTGCCCTCATCAGGGTCATACTTTCGCGTTTTTCACATACTTGTTGAACAGATACTGGGTTTTTTTTTGGTTTGGATCACGTAGTAATGTGGTACCACACTGAAGCAGTCGATTAACCCTGGTTTCGAACAATATTTTAGAGGATAACGCATGTTAGGTCTAGGTTAGGCCTGGGATTTGACCTCATCAGACTCATACTTTCGCACACTTCACATACTCGTTGAACAGATCCTGGGTTTTTTCTGGTTTGGAACACATAGTAATGTGGTACCACACTGAAACAGTCCATTAAACCTGGTCTTGATAAATATTTTAGAGGATAACGCATGTTACGTCAGGGTAAGGTCTAGGATTTGCCCTCATCAGGCTCATACTTTCGCATATTTCTAATACTTCATGGCTAGATCCTGGGCTATTTCTGGATTGCATCACGTAGTAATGTAGTACCTCACTGAAACAGTCGATTAACCCTGGTTTCGATCAATATTTTAGAGGATAACACATGTTAGGTCTAGGTTAGGCCTGGGATTTGACCTCATCAGACTCATACTTTCGCACACTTCACATACTCGTTGAACAGATCCTGGGTTTTTTCTAGTTTGGATCACGTAGTAATGTGGTACCACACTGAAACAGTCCATTAAACCTGGTTTCGATCAATATTTTTGAGGATAACGCATGTTAGGTCTGGGTTAGGTCTAGGATTTGCCCTCGTCAGGATCATACTTTCGCATTTTTCACATACTTGTTGAACAGATACAGGGTTTCTTCTGGGTTGGTTCACGTAGTAATGTGGTACCACACTGAAACATTCAATTAAACCTGGTCTTGATAAATATTTTAGAGGATAACGCATGTTAGGTCTGGGACAGGTCTGGGATTTGCCCTCATCAGACTCATACTTTCGCACACTTCTCATACTCGTTGACAAGATCCTGGGTTTTTTTCTGGTTTGGATCACGTAGTAATGTGGTACCACACTGAAACAGTCGATTAAACCTGGTTTCGATCAATATTTTAGATGATAACGCAAGTTAGGTGTGGGATAAGTCTGGGATTCGCCCTCATCAGGCTCATACTTTCGCGTTTTTCACATACTTGTTGAACAGATCCTCGGTTTTTTCTGGTTTGGATCACGTAGTAATGTGGTACCACACTGAAACAATCCATTAAACCTGGTTTCGATGAATATTTTAGAGGATAACGCATGTTAGGTCTGGGATAGGTCTAGGATTTGCCCTCATCAGGCTCATACTTTCGCATATTTTTCATACTTCATGGCTAGATCCTGGGCTTTTTCTGGTTTGGATCACGTAGTAATGTGGTACCACACGGAAACAGTCCATTAAACCTGGTTTCGATCGATATTTTAGAAGATAACGCATGTTAGGTCTAGGATAGGCCTGGGATTTGCCCTCATCAGACACATAATTTCGCATTCTTTACGTACTTGTTGAACAGCTCCTGGGTTTTTTTCTGGTTTGGATCACGTAGCAATGTGGTACCACACTGAAACTGTTGATTAAACCTGGTTTCGATCAATATTTTTGAGGATAACGCATGTTAGGTCTAGGTTAGGCCTGGGATTTGCCCTCATCAGGGTCATACTTTCGCAGTTTTAACATACATGTTGACCTGATCGACGGTTTTTTCTGCTTTGGATCGGGTAGTAAAGTGGAACCACACTGAAACAGTCCATTAAACCTGGTTTCGATCAATATTTTGGAGGATAACGCAATTTAGGTCTGGGATAGGTCTGGGATTCGCCCTCATCAGGGTCATACTTTCGCGTTTTTCACATACTTCTTGAACAGATACTGGGTTTTTTTTTGGTTTGGATCACGTAGTAATGTGGTACCACACTGAAACAGTCGATTAACCCTGGTTTCGAACAATATTTTAGAGGATAAGTCAAGTTAGGTCTAGGTTAGGCCTGGGATTTGACCTCATCAGACTCATACTTTCGCGTTTTTCACATACTTGTTGAACAGCTCCTGGGTTTTTTTCTGGTTTGGATCACGTAGTAATGTGGTACCACACTGAAACTGTTGATTAAACCTGGTTTCGATCAATATTTTTGAGGATAACGCATGTTAGGTCTAGGTTAGGTCCGGGATTTTCACTCATCAGACTCATACTTTCGCATTCTTCACATACTTGTTGAGCGGATCCTGGGTTATTTCTGGTTTGGTTCACGTAGTAATGTGGTACCACACTGAAAGAGTCCATTAACCCTGGTTTCGATCAATATTTTAGAGGATAATGCATGTTAGGTCTGGGATAGGTCTGGGATTCGCCCTCATCAGGCTCATACTTTCGCGTTTTTCACACACTTCTTGAACAGATCCTGGGTTTTTTCTGGTTTGGAACACATAGTAATGTGGTACCACACTGAAACTGTCCATTAAACCTGGTTTCGATCAATATTTTAGAGGATAATGCATGTTAGGTCTAGGTTAGGCCTGGGATTTGCCCTCATCAGGCTCATACTTTCGCACACTTCACATACTCGTTGAACAGATCCTGGGTTTTTTCTGGTTTGGAACACATAGTATTGTGGTACCACACTGAAACAGTCCATTAAACCTGGTTTCGATCAATATTTTAGAGGATAATGCATGTTAGGTCTGGGATAGGTCTGGGATTCGCCCTCATCAGGCTCATACTTTCGCGTTTTTCACATACTTCTTGAACAGATCCTGGGTTTTTTCTGGTTTGGAACACATAGTAATGTGGTACCACACTGAAACAGTCCATTAAACCTGGTTTCGATCAATATTTTAGAGGATAATGCATGTTAGGTCTGGGATAGGTCTGGGATTCGCCCTCATCAGGCTCATACTTCCGCGTTTTTCACATACTTCTTGAACAGATCCTGGGTTCTTTTTGGTTTGGATCACGTAGTAATGTGGTACCACACTGAAACAGTCCATTAACCCTGGTTTCGATCAATATTTTAGAGGATAATGCATGTTAGGTCTGGGATAGGTCTGGGATTCGCCCTCATCAGGCTCATACTTTCGCGTTTTTCCCATACTTGTTGAACAGATACCGGGTTTTTTTTTGGTTTGGATCACGTAGTAATGTGGTACCACACTGAAACAGTCGATTAACCCTGGTTTCGAACAATATTTTAGAGGATAACGCAAGTTAGGTCTAGGTTAGGCCTGGGATTTGACATCATCAGACTCATACTTTCGCACACTTCACATACTCGTTGAACAGATCCTGGGTTTTTTCTGGTTTGGAACACATAGTATTGTGGTACCACACTGAAACAGTCCATTAAACCTGGTTTCGATCAATATTTTAGAGGATAATGCATGTTAGGTCTGGGATAGGTCTGGGATTCGCCCTCATCAGGCTCATACTTTCGCGTTTTTCACATACTTCTTGAACAGATCCTGGGTTTTTTCTGGTTTGGAACACATAGTAATGTGGTACCACACTGAAACAGTCCATTAAACCTGGTTTCGATCAATATTTTAGAGGATAATGCATGTTAGGTCTAGGTTAGGCCTGGGATTTGCCCTCATCAGGGTCATACTTTCGCGTTTTTCACATACTTGTTGAACAGCTCCTGGGTTTTTTTCTGGTTTGGATCACGTAGTAATGTGGTACCACACTGAAACTGTTGATTAAACCTGGTTTCGATCAATATTTTTGAGGATAACGCATGTTAGGTCTAGGTTAGGCCTGGGATTTGCCCTCATCAGGGTCATACTTTCGCAGTTTTAACATACATGTTGACCTGATCGACGGTTTTTTCTGCTTTGGATCGCGTAGTAAAGTGGTACCACACTGAAACAGTCCATTAAACCTGGTTTCGATCAATATTTTGGAGGATAACGCAATTTAGGTCTGGGATAGGTCTGGGATTCGCCCTCATCAGGCTCATACTTTCGCGTTTTTCACATACTTCTTGAACAGATCCTGGGTTTTTTTCTGGTTTGGATCACGTAGTAGTGTGGTACCGCACCGAAACAGTCAATTAAACCAGGTTTCGATAAATATTTTAGAGGATAACGCAAGTTAGGTCTGGGACAGGTCTGGGATTTGCCCTCATCAGACTCATACTGTCGCACACTTCTCATACTCGTTGACAAGATCCTGGGTTTTTTTCTGGTTTGGATCACGTAGTAATGTGGTACCACACTGAAACAGTCGATTAAACCTGGTTTCGATCAATATTTTAGATGATAACGCAAGTTAGGTCTGGGATAAGTCTGGGATTCGCCCTCATCAGGCTCATACTTTCGCGTTTTTCACATACTTGTTGAAAAGATCCTCGGTTTTTTCTGGTTTGGATCACGTAGTAATGTGGTACCACACTGAAACAGTCCATTAAACCTGGTTCCGATGAATATTTTAGAGGATAACGCATGTTAGGTCTGGGATAGGTCTAGGATTTGCCCTCATCAGGCTCATACTTTCGCATATTTTTCATACTTCATGGCTAGATCCTGGGCTTTTTCTGGTTTGGATCACGTAGTAATGTGGTACCACACGGAAACAGTCCATTAAACCTGGTTTCGATCGATATTTTAGAAGATAACGCATGTTAGGTCTAGGATAGGCCTGGGATTTGCCCTCATCAGGGTCATACTTTCGCGTTTTTCACATACTTGTCGAACAGCTCCTGGGTTTTTTTCTGGTTTGGATCACGTAGTAATGTGGTACCACACTGAAACTGTTGATTAAACCTGGTTTCGATCAATATTTTTGAGGATAACGCATGTTAGGTCTAGGTTAGGCCTGGGATTTGCCCTCATCAGGGTCATACTTTCGCAGTTTTAACATACATGTTGACCTGATCGACGGTTTTTTCTGCTTTGGATCGCGTAGTAAAGTGGTACCACACTGAAACAGTCCATTAAACCTGGTTTCGATCAATATTTTGGAGGATAACGCAATTTAGGTCTGGGATAGGTCTGGGATTCGCCCTCATCAGGCTCATACTTTCGCGTTTTTCACATACTTCTTGAACAGATCCTGGGTTTTTTCTGGTTTGGAACACATAGTAATGTGGTACCACACTGAAACAGTCCATTAAACCTGGTTTCGATCAATATTTTAGAGGATAATGCATGTTAGGTCTAGGTTAGGCCTGGGATTTGCCCTCATCAGGGTCAGACTTTCGCGTTTTTCACATACTTGTTGAACAGATACTGGGTTTTTTTTTGGTTTGGATCACGTAGTAATGTGGTACCACACTGAAACAGTCGATTAACCCTGGTTTTGAACAATATTTTAGAGGATAACGCAAGTTAGGTCTAGGTTAGGCCTGGGATTTGACCTCATCAGACTCATACTTTCGCACACTTCACATACTCGTTGAACAGATCCTGGGTTTTTTCTGGTTTGGAACACGTAGTAATGTGGTACCACACTGAAACAGTCCATTAAACCTGGTTTCGATCAATATTTTAGAGGATAATGCATGTTAGGTCTAGGTTAGGCCTGGGATTTGCCCTCATCAGGGTCATACTTTCGCGTTTTTCACATACTTCTTGAACAGATCCTGGGTTTTTTCTGGTTTGGAACACATAGTAATGTGGTACCACACTGAAACAGTCCATTAAACCTGGTTTCGATCAATATTTTAGAGGATAATGCATGTTAGGTCTGGGATAGGTCTGGGATTCGCCCTCATCAGGCTCATACTTTCGCGTTTTTCACATACTTGTTGAACAGATCCTCGGTTTTTTCTGGTTTGGATCACGTAGTAATGTGGTACCACACTGAAACAGTCCATTAAACCTGGTTCCGATGAATATTTTAGAGGATAACGCATGTTAGGTCTGGGATAGGTCTAGGATTTGCCCTCATCAGGCTCATACTTTCGCATATTTTTCATACTTCATGGCTAGATCCTGGGCTTTTTCTGGTTTGGATCACGTAGTAATGTGGTACCACACGGAAACAGTCCATTAAACCTGGTTTCGATCGATATTTTAGAAGATAACGCATGTTAGGTCTGGGATAGGTCTGGGATTCGCCCTCATCAGGCTCATACTTTCGCGTTTTTCACATACTTCTTGAACAGATCCTGGGTTTTTTCTGGTTTGGAACACATAGTAATGTGGTACCACACTGAAACAGTCCATTAAACCTGGTTTCGATCAATATTTTAGAGGATAATGCATGTTAGGTCTAGGTTAGGCCTGGGATTTGCCCTCATCAGGGTCATACTTTCGCGTTTTTCACATACTTGTTGAACAGCTCCTGGGTTTTTTTCTGGTTTGGATCACGTAGTATTGTGGTACCACACTGAAACTGTTGATTAAACCTGGTTTCGATCAATATTTTTGAGGATAACGCATGTTAGGTCTAGGTTAGGCCTGGGATTTGCCCTCATCAGGGTCATACTTTCGCAGTTTTAACATACATGTTGACCTGATCGACGGTTTTTTCTGCTTTGGATCGCGTAGTAAAGTGGTACCACACTGAAACAGTCCATTAAACCTGGTTTCGATCAATATTTTGGAGGATAACGCAATTTAGGTCTGGGATAGGTCTGGGATTCGCCCTCATCTGGCTCATACTTTCGCGTTTTTCACATACTTCTTGAACAGATCCTGGGTTTTTTCTGGTTTGGAACACATAGTAATGTGGTACCACACTGAAACAGTCCATTAAACCTGGTTTCGATCAATATTTTAGAGGATAACGCATGTTAGGTCTAAGTTAGGCCTGGGATATGCCCTTGTCAGGGTCAGACTTTCGCAGTTTTAACATACATGTTGACCTCATCGAGGTTTTTTTCTGCTTTGGATCACGTAGTAAAGTGGTGCCACACTAAAACTGTCAATTAAACCAGGTTTCTATCAATATTTTAGAGGATAACGCAAGTTATGTCTGGGATAGGTCTGTGGATTTGCCCTCATCAGGCTCATACTGTCGCATTTTTCACATTCGAGTTGAACAGATCCTGGGTTTTTTCTGGCTTGGATCACCTAGTAATGTGGGACCACACTGAGACAGTCCATTAAACCTGGTTTCGATCAATATTTTAGAGAATAATTCATGTTAGGTCCAGGTTATTTCTGGGATTTGCTCTCATCAGGCTCGTACTTTCGCATATTTCTCATACTTGATGGGCAGATTCTGGGCTTTTTCTGGTTTGGATCACGTAGTAATGTGGTACCACACGGAAACAGTCCATTAAACCTGGTTTCGATCGATATTTTAGAAGATAACGCATGTTAGGTCTAGGATAGGCCTGGGATTTGCCCTCATCAGACACATAATTTCGCATTCTTTACGTACTTGTCGAACAGCTCCTAGGTTTTTTTCTGGTTTGGATCACGTAGTAGTGTGGTACCGCACCGAAACAGTCAATTAAACCAGGTTTCGATCAATATTTTAGAGGATAACGCAAGTTAGGTCTGGGACAGGTCTGCGATTTGCCCTCATCAGACTCATACTTTCGCACACTTCTCATACTCGTTGAACAGATCCTGGGTTTTTTCTGGTTTGGAACACATAGTAATGTGGTACCACACTGAAACAGTCCATTAAACCTGGTCTTGATAAATATTTTAGAGGATAACGCATGTTACGTCAGGGTAAGGTCTAGGATTTGCCCTCATCAGGCTCATACTTTCGCATATTTCTAATACTTCATGGCTATATCCTGGGCTATTTCTGGATTGCATCACGTAGTAATGTAGTACCTCACTGAAACAGTCGATTAACCCTGGTTTCGATCAATATTTTAGAGGATAACACATGTTAGGTCTAGGTTAGGCCTGGGATTTGACCTCATCAGACTCATACTTTCGCACACTTCACATACTCGTTGAACAGATCCTGGGTTTTTTCTAGTTTGGATCACGTAGCAATGTGGTACCACACTGAAACAGTCCATTAAACCTGGTTCCGATGAATATTTTAGAGGATAACGCATGTTAGGTCTGGGATAGGTCTAGGATTTGCCCTCATCAGGCTTATACTTTCGCATATTTTTCATACTTCATGGCTAGATCCTGGGCTTTTTCTGGTTTGGATCACGTAGTAATGTGGTACCACACGGAAACAGTCCATTAAACCTGGTTTCGATCAATATTTTAGAAGATAACGCATGTTAGGTCTAGGATAGGCCTGGGATTTGCCCTCATCAGACACATAATTTCGCATTCTTTACGTACTTGTTGAACAGCTCCTGGGTTTTTTTCTGGTTTGGATCACGTAGTAATGTGGTACCACACTGAAACTGTTGATTAAACCTGGTTTCGATCAATATTTTTGAGGATAACGCATGTTAGGTCTAGGTTAGGCCTGGGATTTGCCCTCATCAGGGTCATACTTTCGCAGTTTTAACATACATGTTGACCTGATCGACGGTTTTTTCTGCTTTGGATCGCGTAGTAAAGTGGTACCACACTGAAACAGTCCATTAAACCTGGTTTCGATCAATATTTTGGAGGATAACGCAATTTAGGTCTGGGATAGGTCTGGGATTCGCCCTCATCAGGCTCATACTTTCGCGTTTTTCACATACTTCTTGAACAGATCCTGGGTTTTTTCTGGTTTGGAACACATAGTAATGTGGTACCACACTGAAACAGTCCATTAAACCTGGTTTCGATCAATATTTTAGAGGATAATGCATGTTAGGTCTAGGTTAGGCCTGGGATTTGCCCTCATCAGGGTCATACTTTCGCGTTTTTCACATACTTGTTGAACAGATACTGGGTTTTTTTTTGGTTTGGATCACGTAGTAATGTGGTACCACACTGAAACAGTCGATTAACCCTGGTTTCGAACAATATTTTAGAGGATAACGCATGTTAGGTCTAGGTTAGGTCTGGGATTTTCACTCATCAGACTCATACTTTCGCATTCTTCACATACTTGTTGAGCGGATCCTGGGTTTTTCCTGGTTTGGTTCACGTAGTAATGTGGTACCACACTGAAACAGTCGATTAAACCTGGTTTCGAACAATATTTTAGAGGATAACGCAAGTTAGGTCTGGGACAGGTCTGCGATTTGCCCTCATCAGACTCATACTTTCGCACACTTCTCATACTCGTTGAACAGATCCTGGGTTTTTTCTGGTTTGGATCACATAGTAATGTGGTACCACACTGAAACAGTCGATTAAACCAGGTTTCGATCAATATTTTAGAGGATAACGCATGTTAGGTCTAGGTTAGGCCTCGGATTTTCACTCATCAGACTCATACTTTCGCATTCTTCACATACTTGTTGAACGGATCCTGGGTTTTTTCTGGTTTGGATCACGAGGTAGTGTGGTACCACACTGAAACAGTCCATTAAACCTGGTTTCGCTCAATATTTTAGAGGATAACGCATGTTAGGTCTAGGTTAGGTCTGGGATTTGCTCTCATCAGGCTCATTCTTTCGCATATTTCTAATACTTCATGGCTAGATCCTGGGCTATTTCTGGTTTGGATTACGTAGTAATGTGGTACCACACGGAAACAGTCCATTAAACCTGGTTTCGATCGATATTTTAGAGGATAATGCATGTTAGGTCCAGGTTAGGCCTGGGATTTGCCCTCATCAGGGTCATACTTTCGCGTTTTTCACATACTTGTTGAACAGATACTGGGTTTTTTTTTGGTTTGGATCACGTAGTAATGTGGTACCACACTGAAACAGTCGATTAACCCTGGTTTCGAACAATATTTTAGAGGATAACGCATGTTAGGTCTAGGTTAGGCCTGGGATTTGACCTCATCAGACTCGTACTTTCGCACACTTCACATACTCGTTGAACAGATCCTGGGTTTTTTCTGGTTTGGAACACATAGTAATGTGGTACCACACTGAAACAGTCCATTAAACCTGGTCTTGATAAATATTTTAGAGGATAACGCATGTTACGTCAGGGTAAGGTCTAGGATTTGCCCTCATCAGGCTCATACTTTCGCATATTTCTAATACTTCATGGCTAGATCCTGGGCTATTTCTGGATTGCATCACGTAGTAATGTAGTACCTCACTGAAACAGTCGATTAACCCTGGTTTCGATCAATATTTTAGAGGATAACACATGTTAGGTCTAGGTTAGGCCTGGGATTTGACCTCATCAGACTCATACTTTCGCACACTTCACATACTCGATGAACAGATCCTGGGTTTTTTCTAGTTTGGTTCACGTAGTAATGTGGTACCACACTGAAACAGTCCATTAAACCTGGTTTCGATCAATATTTTTGAGGATAACGCATGTTAGGTCTGGGTTAGGTCTAGGATTTGCCCTCGTCAGGATCATACTTTCGCATTTTTCACATACTTGTTGAACAGATACAGGGTTTCTTCTGGGTTGGTTCACGTAGTAATGTGGTACCACACTGAAACATTCAATTAAACCTGGTCTTGATAAATATTTTAGAGGATAACGCATGTTAGGTCTGGGACAGGTCTGGGATTTGCCCTCATCAGACTCATACTTTCGCACACTTCTCATACTCGTTGACAAGATCCTGGGTTTTTTTCTGGTTTGGATCACGTAGTAATGTGGTACCACACTGAAACAGTCGATTAAACCTGGTTTCGATCAATATTTTAGATGATAACGCAAGTTAGGTCTGGGATAAGTCTGGGATTCGCCCTCATCAGGCTCATACTTTCGCGTTTTTCACATACTTGTTGAACAGATCCTCGGTTTTTTCTGGTTTGGATCACGTAGTAATGTGGTACCACACTGAAACAATCCATTAAACCTGGTTTCGATGAATATTTTAGAGGATAACGCATGTTAGGTCTGGGATAGGTCTAGGATTTGCCCTCATCAGGCTCATACTTTCGCATATTTTTCATACTTCATGGCTAGATCCTGGGCTATTTCTGGTTTGGATCACGTAGTAATGTGGTAACACACGGAAACAGTCCATTAAACCTGGTTTCGATCGATATTTTAGAAGATAACGCATGTTAGGTCTAGGATAGGCCTGGGATTTGCCCTCATCAGACACATAATTTCGCATTCTTTACGTACTTGTTGAACAGCTCCTGGGTTTTTTTCTGGTTTGGATCACGTAGCAATGTGGTACCACACTGAAACTGTTGATTAAACCTGGTTTCGATCAATATTTTTGAGGATAACGCATGTTAGGTCTAGGTTAGGCCTGGGATTTGCCCTCATCAGGGTCATACTTTCGCAGTTTTAACATACATGTTGACCTGATCGACGGTTTTTTCTGCTTTGGATCGGGTAGTAAAGTGGAACCACACTGAAACAGTCCATTAAACCTGGTTTCGATCAATATTTTGGAGGATAACGCAATTTAGGTCTGGGATAGGTCTGGGATTCGCCCTCATCAGGGTCATACTTTCGCGTTTTTCACATACTTCTTGAACAGATACTGGGTTTTTTTTTGGTTTGGATCACGTAGTAATGTGGTACCACACTGAAACAGTCGATTAACCCTGGTTTCGAACAATATTTTAGAGGATAACGCAAGTTAGGTCTAGGTTAGGCCTGGGATTTGACCTCATCAGACTCATACTTTCGCGTTTTTCACATACTTGTTGAACAGCTCCTGGGTTTTTTTCTGGTTTGGATCACGTAGTAATGTGGTACCACACTGAAACTGTTGATTAAACCTGGTTTCGATCAATATTTTTGAGGATAACGCATGTTAGGTCTAGGTTAGGTCCGGGATTTTCACTCATCAGACTCATACTTTCGCATTCTTCACATACTTGTTGAGCGGATCCTGGGTTATTTCCGGTTTGGTTCACGTAGTAATGTGGCACCACACTGAAACAGTCCATTAACCCTGGTTTCGATCAATATTTTAGAGGATAATGCATGTTAGGTCTGGGATAGGTCTGGGATTCGCCCTCATCAGGCTCATACTTTCGCGTTTTTCACATACTTCTTGAACAGATCCTGGGTTTTTTCTGGTTTGGAACACATAGTAATGTGGTACCACACTGAAACAGTCCATTAAACCTGGTTTCGATCAATATTTTAGAGGATAATGCATGTTAGGTCTAGGTTAGGCCTGGGATTTGCCCTCATCAGGCTCATACTTTCGCACACTTCACATACTCGTTGAACAGATCCTGGGTTTTTTCTGGTTTGGAACACATAGTATTGTGGTACCACACTGAAACAGTCCATTAAACCTGGTTTCGATCAATATTTTAGAGGATAATGCATGTTAGGTCTGGGATAGGTCTGGGATTCGCCCTCATCAGGCTCATACTTTCGCGTTTTTCACATACTTCTTGAACAGATCCTGGGTTTTTTCTGGTTTGGAACACATAGTAATGTGGTACCACACTGAAACAGTCCATTAAACCTGGTTTCGATCAATATTTTAGAGGATAATGCATGTTAGGTCTGGGATAGGTCTGGGATTCGCCCTCATCAGGCTCATACTTTCGCGTTTTTCACATACTTCTTGAACAGATCCTGGGTTTTTTTTTGGTTTGGATCACGTAGTAATGTGGTACCACACTGAAACAGTCCATTAACCCTGGTTTCGATCAATATTTTAGAGGATAATGCATGTTAGGTCTGGGATAGGTCTGGGATTCGCCCTCATCAGGCTCATACTTTCGCGTTTTTCCCATACTTGTTGAACAGATACTGGGTTTTTTTTTGGTTTGGATCACGTAGTAATGTGGTACCACACTGAAACAGTCGATTAACCCTGGTTTCGAACAATATTTTAGAGGATAACGCAAGTTAGGTCTAGGTTAGGCCTGGGATTTGACATCATCAGACTCATACTTTCGCACACTTCACATACTCGTTGAACAGATCCTGGGTTTTTTCTGGTTTGGAACACATAGTATTGTGGTACCACACTGAAACAGTCCATTAAACCTGGTTTCGATCAATATTTTAGAGGATAATGCATGTTAGGTCTGGGATAGGTCTGGGATTCGCCCTCATCAGGCTCATACTTTCGCGTTTTTCACATACTTCTTGAACAGATCCTGGGTTTTTTCTGGTTTGGAACACATAGTAATGTGGTACCACACTGAAACAGTCCATTAAACCTGGTTTCGATCAATATTTTAGAGGATAATGCATGTTAGGTCTAGGTTAGGCCTGGGATTTGCCCTCATCAGGGTCATACTTTCGCGTTTTTCACATACTTGTTGAACAGCTCCTGGGTTTTTTTCTGGTTTGGATCACGTAGTAATGTGGTACCACACTGAAACTGTTGATTAAACCTGGTTTCGATCAATATTTTTGAGGATAACGCATGTTAGGTCTAGGTTAGGCCTGGGATTTGCCCTCATCAGGGTCATACTTTCGCAGTTTTAACATACATGTTGACCTGATCGACGGTTTTTTCTGCTTTGGATCGCGTAGTAAAGTGGTACCACACTGAAACAGTCCATTAAACCTGGTTTCGATCAATATTTTGGAGGATAACGCAATTTAGGTCTGGGATAGGTCTGGGATTCGCCCTCATCAGGCTCATACTTTCGCGTTTTTCACATACTTCTTGAACAGATCCTGGGTTTTTTTCAGGTTTGGACCACGTAGTAGTGTGGTACCGCACCGAAACAGTCAATTAAACCAGGTTTCGATAAATATTTTAGAGGATAACGCAAGTTAGGTCTGGGACAGGTCTGGGATTTGCCCTCATCAGACTCATACTGTCGCACACTTCTCATACTCGTTGACAAGATCCTGGGTTTTTTTCTGGTTTGGATCACGTAGTAATGTGGTACCACACTGAAACAGTCGATTAAACCTGGTTTCGATCAATATTTTAGATGATAACGCAAGTTAGGTCTGGGATAAGTCTGGGATTCGCCCTCATCAGGCTCATACTTTCGCGTTTTTCACATACTTGTTGAACAGATCCTCGGTTTTTTCTGGTTTGTATCACGTAGTAATGTGGTACCACACTGAAACAGTCCATTAAACCTGGTTCCGATGAATATTTTAGAGGATAACGCATGTTAGGTCTGGGATAGGTCTAGGATTTGCCCTCATCAGGCTCATACTTTCGCATATTTTTCATACTTCATGGCTAGATCCTGGGCTTTTTCTGGTTTGGATCACGTAGTAATGTGGTACCACACGGAAAC
This sequence comes from Colletes latitarsis, assembly GCF_051014445.1. NCBI lineage: Eukaryota > Metazoa > Arthropoda > Insecta > Hymenoptera > Colletidae > Colletes > Colletes latitarsis. The sequence continues at coordinate 2,676,647 of NC_135142.1, forward strand.
AGTCCATTAAACCTGGTTTCGATCGATATTTTAGAAGATAACGCATGTTAGGTCTAGGATAGGCCTGGGATTTGCCCTCATCAGACACATAATTTCGCATTCTTTACGTACTTGTCGAACAGCTCCTGGGTTTTTTTCTGGTTTGGATCACGTAGTAATGTGGTACCACACTGAAACTGTTGATTAAACCTGGTTTCGATCAATATTTTTGAGGATAACGCATGTTAGGTCTAGGTTAGGCCTGGGATTTGCCCTCATCAGGGTCATACTTTCGCAGTTTTAACATACATGTTGACCTGATCGACGGTTTTTTCTGCTTTGGATCGCGTAGTAAAGTGGTACCACACTGAAACAGTCCATTAAACCTGGTTTCGATCAATATTTTTGAGGATAACGCATGTTAGGTCTGGGATAGGTCTGGGATTCGCCCTCATCAGGCTCATACTTTCGCGTTTTTCACATACTTCTTGAACAGATCCTGGGTTTTTTCTGGTTTGGAACACATAGTAATGTGGTACCACACTGAAACAGTCCATTAAACCTGGTTTCGATCAATATTTTAGAGGATAATGCATGTTAGGTCTAGGTTAGGCCTGGGATTTGCCCTCATCAGGGTCAGACTTTCGCGTTTTTCACATACTTGTTGAACATATACTGGGTTTTTTTTTGGTTTGGATCACGTAGTAATGTGGTACCACACTGAAACAGTCGATTAACCCTGGTTTCGAACAATATTTTAGAGGATAACGCAAGTTAGGTCTAGGTTAGGCCTGGGATTTGACCTCATCAGACTCATACTTTCGCACACTTCACATACTTGTTGAACAGATCCTGGGTTTTTTCTGGTTTGGAACACGTAGTAATGTGGTACCACACTGAAACAGTCCATTAAACCTGGTTTCGATCAATATTTTAGAGGATAATGCATGTTAGGTCTAGGTTAGGCCTGGGATTTGCCCTCATCAGGGTCATACTCTCGCGTTTTTTACATACTTGTTGAACAGCTCCTGGGTTTTTTTCTGGTTTGGATCAGGTAGTAATGTGGTACAACACTGAAACTGTTGATTAAACCTGGTTTCGATCAATATTTTTGAGGATAATGCATGTTAGGTCTAGGTTAGGTCTGGGATTTTCACTCATCAGACTCATACTTTCGCATTCTTCACATACTTGTTGAGCGGATCCTGGGTTTTTTCTGGTTTGGTTCACGTAGTAATGTGGTACCACACTGAAACAGTCCATTAAACCTGGTTTCGATCAATATTTTAGAGGATAATGCATGTTAGATCTGGGATAGGTCTGGGATTCGCCCTCATCAGGCTCATACTTTCGCGTTTTTCACATACTTCTTGAACAGATCCTGGGTTTTTTCTGGTTTGGAACACATAGTAATGTGGTACCACACTGAAACAGTCCATTAAACCTGGTTTCGATCAATATTTTAGAGGATAATGCATGTTAGGTCTGGGATAGGTCTGGGATTCGCCCTCATCAGGCTCATACTTTCGCGTTTTTCACATACTACTTGAACAGATCCTGGGTTTTTTCTGGTTTGGAACACATAGTAATGTGGTACCACACTGAAACAGTCCATTAAACCTGGTTTCGATCAATATTTTAGAGGATAATGCATGTTAGGTCTAGGTTAGGCCTGGGATTTGCCCTCATCAGGGTCATACTTTCGCGTTTTTCACATACTTGTTGAACAGCTCCTGGGTTTTTTTCTGGTTTGGATCACGTAGTATTGTGGTACCACACTGAAACTGTTGATTAAACCTGGTTTCGATCAATATTTTTGAGGATAACGCATGTTAGGTCTAGGTTAGGCCTGGGATTTGCCCTCATCAGGGTCATACTTTCGCAGTTTTAACATACATGTTGACCTGATCGACGGTTTTTTCTGCTTTGGTTCGCGTAGTAAAGTGGTACCACACTGAAACAGTCCATTAAACCTGGTTTCGATCAATATTTTGGAGGATAACGCAATTTAGGTCTGGGATAGGTCTGGGATTCGCCCTCATCAGGCTCATACTTTCGCGTTTTTCACATACTTCTTGAACAGATCCTGGGTTTTTTTCTGGTTTGGATCACGTAGTAGTGTGGTACCGCACCGAAACAGTCAATTAAACCAGGTTTCGATAAATATTTTAGAGGATAACGCAAGTTAGGTCTGGGACAGGTCTGGGATTTGCCCTCATCAGACTCATACTGTCGCACACTTCTCATACTCGTTGACAAGATCCTGGGTTTTTTTCTGGTTTGGATCACGTAGTAATGTGGTACCACACGGAAACAGTCGATTAAACCTGGTTTCGATCAATATTTTAGATGATAACGCAAGTTAGGTCTGGGATAAGTCTGGGATTCGCCCTCATCAGGCTCATACTTTCGCGTTTTTCACATACTTGTTGAACAGATCCTCGGTTTTTTCTGGTTTGGATCACGTAGTAATGTGGTACCACACTGAAACAGTCCATTAAACCTGGTTCCGATGAATATTTTAGAGGATAACGCATGTTAGGTCTGGGATAGGTCTAGGATTTGCCCTCATCAGGCTCATACTTTCGCATATTTTTCATACTTCATGGCTAGATCCTGGGCTTTTTCTGGTTTGGAACACATAGTAATGTGGTACCACACTGAAACAGTCCATTAAACCTGGTTTCGATCAATATTTTAGAGGATAATGCATGTTAGGTCTAGGTTAGGCCTGGGATTTGCCCTCATCAGGGTCATACTTTCGCGTTTTTCACATACTTGTTGAACAGCTCCTGGGTTTTTTTCTGGTTTGGATCACGTAGTATTGTGGTACCACACTGAAACTGTTGATTAAACCTGGTTTCGATCAATATTTTTGAGGATAACGCATGTTAGGTCTAGGTTAGGCCTGGGATTTGCCCTCATCAGGGTCATACTTTCGCAGTTTTAACATACATGTTGACCTGATCGACGGTTTTTTCTGCTTTGGATCGCGTAGTAAAGTGGTACCACACTGAAACAGTCCATTAAACCTGGTTTCGATCAATATTTTGGAGGATAACGCAATTTAGGTCTGGGATAGGTCTGGGATTCGCCCTCATCAGGCTCATACTTTCGCGTTTTTCACATACTTCTTGAACAGATCCTGGGTTTTTTTCTGGTTTGGATCACGTAGTAGTGTGGTACCGCACCGAAACAGTCAATTAAACCAGGTTTCGATAAATATTTTAGAGGATAACGCAAGTTAGGTCTGGGACAGGTCTGGGATTTGCCCTCATCAGACTCATACTGTCGCACACTTCTCATACTCGTTGACAAGATCCTGGGTTTTTTTCTGGTTTGGATCACGTAGTAATGTGGTACCACACTGAAACAGTCGATTAAACCTGGTTTCGATCAATATTTTAGATGATAACGCAAGTTAGGTCTGGGATAAGTCTGGGATTCGCCCTCATCAGGCTCATACTTTCGCGTTTTTCACATACTTGTTGAACAGATCCTCGGTTTTTTCTGGTTTGGATCACGTAGTAATGTGGTACCACACTGAAACAGTCCATTAAACCTGGTTCCGATGAATATTTTAGAGGATAACGCATGTTAGGTCTGGGATAGGTCTAGGATTTGCCCTCATCAGGCTCATACTTTCGCATATTTTTCATACTTCATGGCTAGATCCTGGGCTTTTTCTGGTTTGGATCACGTAGTAATGTGGTACCACACGGAAACAGTCCATTAAACCTGGTTTCGATCGATATTTTAGAAGATAACGCATGTTAGGTCTAGGATAGGCCTGGGATTTGCCCTCATCAGACACATAATTTCGCATTCTTTACGTACTTGTCGAACAGCTCCTGGGTTTTTTTCTGGTTTGGATCACGTAGTAATGTGGTACCACACTGAAACTGTTGATTAAACCTGGTTTCGATCAATATTTTTGAGGATAACGCATGTTAGGTCTAGGTTAGGCCTGGGATTTGCCCTCATCAGGGTCATACTTTTGCAGTTTTAACATACATGTTGACCTGATCGACGGTTTTTTCTGCTTTGGATCGCGTAGTAAAGTGGTACCACACTGAAACAGTCCATTAAACCTGGTTTCGATCAATATTTTGGAGGATAACGCAATTTAGGTCTGGGATAGGTCTGGGATTCGCCCTCATCAGGCTCATACTTTCGCGTTTTTCACATACTTCTTGAACAGATCCTGGGTTTTTTCTGGTTTGGAACACATAGTAATGTGGTACCACACTGAAACAGTCCATTAAACCTGGTTTCGATCAATATTTTAGAGGATAATGCATGTTAGGTCTAGGTTAGGCCTGGGATTTGCCCTCATCAGGGTCATACTTTCGCGTTTTTCACATACTTGTTGAACAGCTCCTGGGTTTTTTTCTGGTTTGGATCACGTAGTATTGTGGTACCACACTGAAACTGTTGATTAAACCTGGTTTCGATCAATATTTTTGAGGATAACGCATGTTAGGTCTAGGTTAGGCCTGGGATTTGCCCTCATCAGGGTCATACTTTCGCAGTTTTAACATACATGTTGACCTGATCGACGGTTTTTTCTGCTTTGGATCGCGTAGTAAAGTGGTACCACACTGAAACAGTCCATTAAACCTGGTTTCAATCAATATTTTGGAGGATAACGCAATTTAGGTCTGGGATAGGTCTGGGATTCGCCCTCATCAGGCTCATACTTTCGCGTTTTTCACATACTTCTTGAACAGATCCTGGGTTTTTTCTGGTTTGGAACACATAGTAATGTGGTACCACACTGAAACAGTCCATTAAACCTGGTTTCGATCAATATTTTAGAGGATAATGCATGTTAGGTCTAGGTTAGGCCTGGGATTTGCCCTCATCAGGGTCAGACTTTCGCGTTTTTCACATACTTGTTGAACAGATACTGGGTTTTTTTTTGGTTTGGATCACGTAGTAATGTGGTACCACACTGAAACAGTCGATTAACCCTGGTTTCGAACAATATTTTAGAGGATAACGCAAGTTAGGTCTAGGCTAGGCCTGGGATTTGACCTCATCAGACCCATACTTTCGCACACTTCACATACTCGTTGAACAGATCCTGGGTTTTTTCTGGTTTGGAACACGTAGTAATGTGGTACCACACTGAAACAGTCCATTAAACCTGGTTTCGATCAATATTTTAGAGGATAATGCATGTTAGGTCTAGGTTAGGCCTGGGATTTGCCCTCATCAGGGTCATACTCTCGCGTTTTTCACATACTTGTTGAACAGCTCCTGGGTTTTTTTCTGGTTTGGATCAGGTAGTAATGTGGTACCACACTGAAACTGTTGATTAAACCTGGTTTCGATCAATATTTTTGAGGATAATGCATGTTAGGTCTAGGTTAGGTCTGGGATTTTCACTCATCAGACTCATACTTTCGCATTCTTCACATACTTGTTGAGCGGATCCTGGGTTTTTTCTGGTTTGGTTCACGTAGTAATGTGGTACCACACTGAAACAGTCCATTAAACCTGGTTTCGATCAATATTTTAGAGGATAATGCATGTTAGATCTGGGATAGGTCTGGGATTCGCCCTCATCAGGCTCATACTTTCGCGTTTTTCACATACTTCTTGAACAGATCCTGGGTTTTTTCTGGTTTGGAACACATAGTAATGTGGTACCACACTGAAACAGTCCATTAAACCTGGTTTCGATCAATATTTTAGAGGATAATGCATGTTAGGTCTGGGATAGGTCTGGGATTCGCCCTCATCAGGCTCATACTTTCGCGTTTTTCACATACTTCTTGAACAGATCCTGGGTTTTTTCTGGTTTGGAACACATAGTAATGTGGTACCACACTGAAACAGTCCATTAAACCTGGTATCGATCAATATTTTAGAGGATAATGCATGTTAGGTCTAGGTTAGGCCTGGGATTTGCCCTCATCAGGGTCATACTTTCGCGTTTTTCACATACTTGTTGAACAGCTCCTGGGTTTTTTTCTGGTTTGGATCACGTAGTATTGTGGTACCACACTGAAACTGTTGATTAAACCTGGTTTCGATCAATATTTTTGAGGATGACGCATGTTAGGTCTAGGTTAGGCCTGGGATTTGCCCTCATCAGGGTCATACTTTCGCAGTTTTAACATACATGTTGACCTGATCGACGGTTTTTTCTGCTTTGGATCGCGTAGTAAAGTGGTACCACACTGAAACAGTCCATTAAACCTGGTTTCGATCAATATTTTGGAGGATAACGCAATTTAGGTCTGGGATAGGTCTGGGATTCGCCCTCATCAGGCTCATACTTTCGCGTTTTTCACATACTTCTTGAACAGATCCTGGGTTTTTTCTGGTTTGGAACACATAGTAATGTGGTACCACACTGAAACAGTCCATTAAACCTGGTTTCGATCAATATTTTAGAGGATAATGCATGTTAGGTCTAGGTTAGGCCTGGGATTTGCCCTCATCAGGGTCAGACTTTCGCGTTTTTCACATACTTGTTGAACAGATACTGGGTTTTTTTTTGGTTTGGATCACGTAGTAATGTGGTACCACACTGAAACAGTCGATTAACCCTGGTTTCGAACAATATTTTAGAGGATAACGCAAGTTAGGTCTAGGTTAGGCCTGGGATTTGACCTCATCAGACTCATACTTTCGCACACTTCACATACTCGTTGAACAGATCCTGGGTTTTTTCTGGTTTGGAACACGTAGTAATGTGGTACCACACTGAAACTGTTGATTAAACCTGGTTTCGATCAATATTTTTGAGGATAACGCATGTTAGGTCTAGGTTAGGCCTGGGATTTGCCCTCATCAGGGTCATACTTTCGCAGTTTTAACATACATGTTGACCTGATCGACGGTTTTTTCTGCTTTGGATCGCGTAGTAAAGTGGTACCACACTGAAACAGTCCATTAAACCTGGTTTCAATCAATATTTTGGAGGATAACGCAATTTAGGTCTGGGATAGGTCTGGGATTCGCCCTCATCAGGCTCATACTTTCGCGTTTTTCACATACTTCTTGAACAGATCCTGGGTTTTTTCTGGTTTGGAACACATAGTAATGTGGTACCACACTGAAACAGTCCATTAAACCTGGTTTCGATCAATATTTTAGAGGATAATGCATGTTAGGTCTAGGTTAGGCCTGGGATTTGCCCTCATCAGGGTCAGACTTTCGCGTTTTTCACATACTTGTTGAACAGATACTGGGTTTTTTTTTGGTTTGGATCACGTAGTAATGTGGTACCACACTGAAACAGTCGATTAACCCTGGTTTCGAACAATATTTTAGAGGATAACGCAAGTTAGGTCTAGGCTAGGCCTGGGATTTGACCTCATCAGACCCATACTTTCGCACACTTCACATACTCGTTGAACAGATCCTGGGTTTTTTCTGGTTTGGAACACGTAGTAATGTGGTACCACACTGAAACAGTCCATTAAACCTGGTTTCGATCAATATTTTAGAGGATAATGCATGTTAGGTCTAGGTTAGGCCTGGGATTTGCCCTCATCAGGGTCATACTCTCGCGTTTTTCACATACTTGTTGAACAGCTCCTGGGTTTTTTTCTGGTTTGGATCAGGTAGTAATGTGGTACCACACTGAAACTGTTGATTAAACCTGGTTTCGATCAATATTTTTGAGGATAATGCATGTTAGGTCTAGGTTAGGTCTGGGATTTTCACTCATCAGACTCATACTTTCGCATTCTTCACATACTTGTTGAGCGGATCCTGGGTTTTTTCTGGTTTGGTTCACGTAGTAATGTGGTACCACACTGAAACAGTCCATTAAACCTGGTTTCGATCAATATTTTAGAGGATAATGCATGTTAGATCTGGGATAGGTCTGGGATTCGCCCTCATCAGGCTCATACTTTCGCGTTTTTCACATACTTCTTGAACAGATCCTGGGTTTTTTCTGGTTTGGAACACATAGTAATGTGGTACCACACTGAAACAGTCCATTAAACCTGGTTTCGATCAATATTTTAGAGGATAATGCATGTTAGGTCTGGGATAGGTCTGGGATTCGCCCTCATCAGGCTCATACTTTCGCGTTTTTCACATACTTCTTGAACAGATCCTGGGTTTTTTCTGGTTTGGAACACATAGTAATGTGGTACCACACTGAAACAGTCCATTAAACCTGGTATCGATCAATATTTTAGAGGATAATGCATGTTAGGTCTAGGTTAGGCCTGGGATTTGCCCTCATCAGGGTCATACTTTCGCGTTTTTCACATACTTGTTGAACAGCTCCTGGGTTTTTTTCTGGTTTGGATCACGTAGTATTGTGGTACCACACTGAAACTGTTGATTAAACCTGGTTTCGATCAATATTTTTGAGGATGACGCATGTTAGGTCTAGGTTAGGCCTGGGATTTGCCCTCATCAGGGTCATACTTTCGCAGTTTTAACATACATGTTGACCTGATCGACGGTTTTTTCTGCTTTGGATCGCGTAGTAAAGTGGTACCACACTGAAACAGTCCATTAAACCTGGTTTCGATCAATATTTTGGAGGATAACGCAATTTAGGTCTGGGATAGGTCTGGGATTCGCCCTCATCAGGCTCATACTTTCGCGTTTTTCACATACTTCTTGAACAGATCCTGGGTTTTTTCTGGTTTGGAACACATAGTAATGTGGTACCACACTGAAACAGTCCATTAAACCTGGTTTCGATCAATATTTCAGAGGATAATGCATGTTAGGTCTAGGTTAGGCCTGGGATTTGCCCTCATCAGGGTCAGACTTTCGCGTTTTTCACATACTTGTTGAACAGATACTGGGTTTTTTTTTGGTTTGGATCACGTAGTAATGTGGTACCACACTGAAACAGTCGATTAACCCTGGTTTCGAACAATATTTTAGAGGATAACGCAAGTTAGGTCTAGGTTAGGCCTGGGATTTGACCTCATCAGACTCATACTTTCGCACACTTCACATACTCGTTGAACAGATCCTGGGTTTTTTCTGGTTTGGAACACGTAGTAATGTGGTACCACACTGAAACAGTCCATTAAACCTGGTTTCGATCAATATTTTAGAGGATAATGCATGTTAGGTCTAGGTTAGGCCTGGGATTTGCCCTCATCAGGGTCATACTCTCGCGTTTTTCACATACTTGTTGAACAGCTCCTGGGTTTTTTTCTGGTTTGGATCAGGTAGTAATGTGGTACAACACTGAAACTGTTGATTAAACCTGGTTTCGATCAATATTTTTGAGGATAATGCATGTTAGGTCTAGGTTAGGTCTGGGATTTTCACTCATCAGACTCATACTTTCGCATTCTTCACATACTTGTTGAGCGGATCCTGGGTTTTTTCTGGTTTGGTTCACGTAGTAATGTGGTACCACACTGAAACAGTCGATTAAACCTGGTTTCGATCAATATTTTAGAGGATAATGCATGTTAGATCTGGGATAGGTCTGGGATTCGCCCTCATCAGGCTCATACTTTCGCGTTTTTCACATACTTCTTGAACAGATCCTCGGTTTTTTCTGGTTTGGATCACATAGTAATGTGGTACCACACTGAAACGGTCCATTAAACCCAGTTTCGATCAATATTTTAGAGGATAATGCATGTTAGGTCTAGGTTAGGCCTGGGATTTGCCCTCATCAGGGTCATACTTTCGCGTTTTTCACATACTTGTTGAACAGATACTGGTTTTTTTTTTGGTTTGGATCACGTAGTAATGTGGTACCACACTGAAACAGTCGATTAACCCTGGTTTCGAACAATATTTTAGAGGATAACGCAAGTTAGGTCCAGGTTAGGCCTGGGATTTGACATCATCAGACTCATACTTTCGCACACTTCACATACTCGTTGAACAGATCCTGGGTTTTTTCTGGTTTGGAACACATAGTAATGTGGTACCACACTGAAACAGTCCATTAAACCTGGTTTCGATCAATATTTTAGAGGATAATGCATGTTAGGTCTGGGATAGGTCTGGGATTCGCCCTCATCAGGCCCATACTTTCGCGTTTTTCACATACTTCTTGATCAGATCCTGGGTTTTTTCTGGTTTGGAACACATAGTAATGTGGTACCACACTGAAACAGTCCATTAAACCTGGTTTCGATCAATATTTTAGAGGATAATGCATGTTAGGTCTAGGTTAGGCCTGGGATTTGCCCTCATCAGGGTCATACTTTCGCGTTTTTCACATACTTGTTGAACAGCTTCTGGGTTTTTTTCTGGTTTGGATCGCGTAGTAAAGTGGTACCACACTGAAACAGTCCATTAAACCTGGTTTCGATCAATATTTTTGAGGATAACGCATGTTAGGTCTCTGATAGGCCTGGGATTTGCCCTCATCAGACACATAATTTCGCATTCTTTACGTACTTGTTGAACAGCTCCTGGGTTTTTTTCTGGTTTGGATCACGTAGTAATGTGGTACCACACTGAAACTGTTGATTAAACCTGGTTTCGATCAATATTTTTGAGGATAACGCATGTTAGGTCTAGGTTAGGCCTGGGATTTGCCCTCATCAGGGTCATACTTTCGCAGTTTTAACATACATGTTGACCTGATCGACGGTTTTTTCTGCTTTGGATCGCGTAGTAAAGTGGTACCACACTGAAACAGTCCATTAAACCTGGTTTCGATCAATATTTTGGAGGATAACGCAATTTAGGTCTGGGATAGGTCTGGGATTCGCCCTCATCAGGCTCATACCTTCGCGTTTTTCACATACTTCTTGAACAGATCCTGGGTTTTTTTGGTTTGGAACACATAGTAATGTGGTACCACACTGAAACAGTCCATTAAACCTGGTTTCGATCAATATTTTAGAGGATAATGCATGTTAGGTCTAGGTTAGGCCTGGGATTTGCCCTCATCAGGGTCATACTTTCGCGTTTTTCACATACTTGTTGAACAGATACTGGGTTTTTATTTGGTTTGGATCACGTAGTAATGTGGTACCACACTGAAACAGTCGATTAACCCTGGTTTCGAACAATATTTTAGAGGATAACGCAAGTTAGGTCTAGGTTAGGCCTGGGATTTGACATCATCAGACTCATACTTTTTTTTTTTTTTTTTTTTTTTTTTTTTTTTTTTTTTTTTTTTTTGTCGTGGGGAAAATCTTCGAAAGACTCCCTCCCACCTCCTTGGGGAGAGGTGGGAGGGGTGTGTGGGATTCCCCGCGCCCGTACAACGATAGGCGCGGAACCTACCCACTAAAAACCCCACGGTGACCCTTCGGCACGCTTTGGGAGGATACCGGGAATCGCTCGAAGCATTCTTCCGGTATCCTCCCCGTGCCCGCGCTTTCGCGCCCATCCCCCGGGGGGACAATCGGTCCCCCCAGTAGACACACTGCCTCATAGCGGCGGGACGGGGCCACTCCATCCCGCCGCTATCCGTCCCGGGCCGCGTTTAGTGGCGGCTGCGAGCCCCAACTCGCAACCGCTCGCGACCCCGATCAGACTCATACTTTCGCACACTTCACATACTCGTTGAACAGGTCCTGGGTTTTTTCTGGTTTGGAACACATAGTAATGTGGTACCACACTGAAACAGTCCATTAAACCTGGTTTCGATCAATATTTTAGAGGATAATGCATGTTAGGTCTGGGATAGGTCTGGGATTCGCCCTCATCAGGCTCATACTTTCGCGTTTTTCACATACTTCTTGAACAGATCCTGGGTTTTTTCTGGTTTGGAACACATAGTAATGTGGTACCACACTGAAACAGTCCATTAAACCTGGTTTCGATCAATATTTTAGAGGATAATGCATGTTAGGTCTAGGTTAGGCCTGGGATTTGCCCTCATCAGGGTCATACTCTCGCGTTTTTCACATACTTGTTGAACAGCTCCTGGGTTTTTTTCTGGTTTGGATCAGGTAGTAATGTGGTACCACACTGAAACTGTTGATTAAACCTGGTTTCGATCAATATTTTTGAGGATAATGCATGTTAGGTCTAGGTTAGGTCTGGGATTTTCACTCATCAGACTCATACTTTCGCATTCTTCACATACTTGTTGAGCGGATCCTGGGTTTTTTCTGGTTTGGTTCACGTAGTAATGTGGTACCACACTGAAACAGTCCATTAAACCTGGTTTCGATCAATATTTTAGAGGATAATGCATGTTAGATCTGGGATAGGTCTGGGATTCGCCCTCATCAGGCTCATACTTTCGCGTTTTTCACATACTTCTTGAACAGATCCTGGGTTTTTTCTGGTTTGGAACACATAGTAATGTGGTACCACACTGAAACAGTCCATTAGACCTGGTTTCGATCAATATTTTAGAGGATAATGCATGTTAGGTCTGGGATAGGTCTGGGATTCGCCCTCATCAGGCTCATACTTTCGCGTTTTTCACATACTTCTTGAACAGATCCTGGGTTTTTTCTGGTTTGGAACACATAGTAATGTGGTACCACACTGAAACAGTCCATTAAACCTGGTTTCGATCAATATTTTAGAGGATAATGCATGTTAGGTCTAGGTTAGGCCTGGGATTTGCCCTCATCAGGGTCATACTTTCGCGTTTTTCACATACTTGTTGAACAGCTCCTGGGTTTTCTTCTGGTTTGGATCACGTAGTATTGTGGTACCACACTGAAACTGTTGATTAAACCTGGTTTCGATCAATATTTTTGAGGATAACGCATGTTAGGTCTAGGTTAGGCCTGGGATTTGCCCTCATCAGGGTCATACTTTCGCAGTTTTAACATACATGTTGACCTGATCGACGGTTTTTTCTGCTTTGGATCGCGTAGTAAAGTGGTACCACACTGAAACAGTCCATTAAACCTGGTTTCGATCAATATTTTGGAGGATAACGCAATTTAGGTCTGGGATAGGTCTGGGATTCGCCCTCATCAGGCTCATACTTTCGCGTTTTTCACATACTTCTTGAACAGATCCTGGGTTTTTTCTGGTTTGGAACACATAGTAATGTGGTACCACACTGAAACAGTCCATTAAACCTGGTCTTGATAAATGTTTTAGAGGATAACGCATGTTACGTCAGGGTAAGGTCTAGGATTTGCCCTCATCAGGCTCATACTTTCGCATATTTCTAATACTTCATGGCTAGATCCTGGGCTATTTCTGGATTGCATCACGTAGTAATGTAGTACCTCACTGAAACAGTCGATTAACCCTGGTTTCGATCAATATTTTAGAGGATAACACATGTTAGGTCTAGGTTGTCCTGGGATTTGACCTCATCAGACTCATACTTTCGCACACTTCACATACTCGTTGAACAGATCCTGGGTTTTTTCTAGATTGGATCACGTAGTAATGTGGTACCACACTGAAACAGTCAATTAAACCTGGTTTCGATCAATATTTTTGAGGATAACGCATGTTAGGTCTGGGTTAGGTCTAGGATTTGCCCTCGTCAGGATCATACTTTCGCATTCTTCACATACTTGTTGAACAGATACAGGGTTTCTTCTGGGTTGGTTCACGTAGTAATGTGGTACCACACTGAAACATTCAATTAAACCTGGTCTTGATAAATATTTTAGAGGATAACGCATGTTAGGTCTGGGACAGGTCAGGGATTTGCCCTCATCAGACTCATACTTTCGCACACTTCTCATACTCGTTGACAAGATCCTGGGTTTTTTTCTGGTTTGGATCACGTAGTAATGTGGTACCACACTGAAACAGTCGATTAAACCTGGTTTCGATCAATATTTTAGATGATAACGCAAGTTAGGTCTGGGATAAGTCTGGGATTCGCCCTGATCAGGCTCATACTTTCGCGTTTTTCACATACTTCTTGAACAGATCCTCGGTTTTTTCTGGTTTGGATCACATAGTAATGTGGTACCACACTGAAACAGTCCATTAAACCTGGTTTCGATCAATATTTTAGAGGATAATGCATGTTAGGTCTAGGTTAGGCCTGGGATTTGCCCTCATCAGGGTCATACTTTCGCGTTTTTCACATACTTGTTGAACAGATACTGGTTTTTTTTTTGGTTTGGATCACGTAGTAATGTGGTACCACACTGAAACAGTCGATTAACCCTGGTTTCGAACAATATTTTAGAGGATAACGCAAGTTAGGTCCAGGTTAGGCCTGGGATTTGACATCATCAGACTCATACTTTCGCACACTTCACATACTCGTTGAACAGATCCTGGGTTTTTTCTGGTTTGGAACACATAGTAATGTGGTACCACACTGAAACAGTCCATTAAACCTGGTTTCGATCAATATTTTAGAGGATAATGCATGTTAGGTCTGGGATAGGTCTGGGATTCGCCCTCATCAGGCCCATACTTTCGCGTTTTTCACATACTTCTTGATCAGATCCTGGGTTTTTTCTGGTTTGGAACACATAGTAATGTGGTACCACACTGAAACAGTCCATTAAACCTGGTTTCGATCAATATTTTAGAGGATAATGCATGTTAGGTCTAGGTTAGGCCTGGGATTTGCCCTCATCAGGGTCATACTTTCGCGTTTTTCACATACTTGGTGAACAGCTTCTGGGTTTTTTTCTGGTTTGGATCGCGTAGTAAAGTGGTACCACACTGAAACAGTCCATTAAACCTGGTTTCGATCAATATTTTTGAGGATAACGCATGTTAGGTCTCTGATAGGCCTGGGATTTGCCCTCATCAGACACATAATTTCGCATTCTTTACGTACTTGTTGAACAGCTCCTGGGTTTTTTTCTGGTTTGGATCACGTAGTAATGTGGTACCACACTGAAACTGTTGATTAAACCTGGTTTCGATCAATATTTTTGAGGATAACGCATGTTAGGTCTAGGTTAGGCCTGGGATTTGCCCTCATCAGGGTCATACTTTCGCAGTTTTAACATACATGTTGACCTGATCGACGGTTTTTTCTGCTTTGGATCGCGTAGTAAAGTGGTACCACACTGAAACAGTCCATTAAACCTGGTTTCGATCAATATTTTGGAGGATAACGCAATTTAGGTCTGGGATAGGTCTGGGATTCGCCCTCATCAGGCTCATACTTTCGCGTTTTTCACATACTTCTTGAACAGATCCTGGGTTTTTTCTGGTTTGGAACACATAGTAATGTGGTACCACACTGAAACAGTCCATTAAACCTGGTCTTGATAAATGTTTTAGAGGATAACGCATGTTACGTCAGGGTAAGGTCTAGGATTTGCCCTCATCAGGCTCATACTTTCGCATATTTCTAATACTTCATGGCTAGATCCTGGGCTATTTCTGGATTGCATCACGTAGTAATGTAGTACCTCACTGAAACAGTCGATTAACCCTGGTTTCGATCAATATTTTAGAGGATAACACATGTTAGGTCTAGGTTGTCCTGGGATTTGACCTCATCAGACTCATACTTTCGCACACTTCACATACTCGTTGAACAGATCCTGGGTTTTTTCTAGATTGGATCACGTAGTAATGTGGTACCACACTGAAACAGTCAATTAAACCTGGTTTCGATCAATATTTTTGAGGATAACGCATGTTAGGTCTGGGTTAGGTGTAGGATTTGCCCTCGTCAGGATCATACTTTCGCATTCTTCACATACTTGTTGAACAGATACAGGGTTTCTTCTGGGTTGGTTCACGTAGTAATGTGGTACCACACTGAAACATTCAATTAAACCTGGTCTTGATAAATATTTTAGAGGATAACGCATGTTAGGTCTGGGACAGGTCAGGGATTTGCCCTCATCAGACTCATACTTTCGCACACTTCTCATACTCGTTGACAAGATCCTGGGTTTTTTCCTGGTTTGGATCACGTAGTAATGTGGTACCACACTGAAACAGTCGATTAAACCTGGTTTCGATCAATATTTTAGATGATAACGCAAGTTAGGTCTGGGATAAGTCTGGGATTCGCCCTGATCAGGCTCATACTTTCGCGTTTTTCACATACTTCTTGAACAGATCCTCGGTTTTTTCTGGTTTGGATCACATAGTAATGTGGTACCACACTGAAACAGTCCATTAAACCTGGTTTCGATCAATATTTTAGAGGATAATGCATGTTAGGTCTAGGTTAGGCCTGGGATTTGCCCTCATCAGGGTCATACTTTCGCGTTTTTCACATACTTGTTGAACAGATACTGGTTTTTTTTTTGGTTTGGATCACGTAGTAATGTGGTACCACACTGAAACAGTCGATTAACCCTGGTTTCGAACAATATTTTAGAGGATAACGCAAGTTAGGTCCAGGTTAGGCCTGGGATTTGACATCATCAGACTCATACTTTCGCACACTTCACATACTCGTTGAACAGATCCTGGGTTTTTTCTGGTTTGGAACACATAGTAATGTGGTACCACACTGAAACAGTCCATTAAACCTGGTTTCGATCAATATTTTAGAGGATAATGCATGTTAGGTCTGGGATAGGTCTGGGATTCGCCCTCATCAGGCCCATACTTTCGCGTTTTTCACATACTTCTTGATCAGATCCTGGGTTTTTTCTGGTTTGGAACACATAGTAATGTGGTACCACACTGAAACAGTCCATTAAACCTGGTTTCGATCAATATTTTAGAGGATAATTCATGTTAGGTCTAGGTTAGGCCTGGGATTTGCCCTCATCAGGGTCATACTTTCGCGTTTTTCACATACTTGTTGAACAGCTTCTGGGTTTTTTTCTGGTTTGGATCGCGTAGTAAAGTGGTACCACACTGAAACAGTCCATTAAACCTGGTTTCGATCAATATTTTTGAGGATAACGCATGTTAGGTCTCTGATAGGCCTGGGATTTGCCCTCATCAGACACATAATTTCGCATTCTTTACGTACTTGTTGAACAGCTCCTGGGTTTTTTTCTGGTTTGGATCACGTAGTAATGTGGTACCACACTGAAACTGTTGATTAAACCTGGTTTCGATCAATATTTTTGAGGATAACGCATGTTAGGTCTAGGTTAGGCCTGGGATTTGCCCTCATCAGGGTCATACTTTCGCAGTTTTAACATACATGTTGACCTGATCGACGGTTTTTTCTGCTTTGGATCGCGTAGTAAAGTGGTACCACACTGAAACAGTCCATTAAACCTGGTTTCGATCAATATTTTGGAGGATAACGCAATTTAGGTCTGGGATAGGTCTGGGATTCGCCCTCATCAGGCTCATACTTTCGCGTTTTTCACATACTTCTTGAACAGATCCTGGGTTTTTTCTGGTTTGGAACACATAGTAATGTGGTACCACACTGAAACAGTCCATTAAACCTGGTTTCGATCAATATTTTAGAGGATAATGCATGTTAGGTCTAGGTTAGGCCTGGGATTTGCCCTCATCAGGGTCATACTTTCGCGTTTTTCACATACTTGTTGAACAGATACTGGGTTTTTATTTGGTTTGGATCACGTAGTAATGTGGTACCACACTGAAACAGTCGATTAACCCTGGTTTCGATCAATATTTTTGAGGATAGCGCATGTTAGGTCTAGGTTAGGCCTGGGATTTGACCTCATCAGACTCATACTTTCGCACACTTCACATACTCGTTGAACAGATCCTGGGTTTTTTCTGGTTTGGAACACGTAGTAATGTGGTACCACACTGAAACAGTCGATTAACCCTGGTTTCGAACAATATTTTAGAGGATAACGCAAGTTAGGTCTAGGTTAGGCCTGGGATTTGACCTCATCAGACTCATACTTTCGCACACTTCACATACTCGTTGAACAGATCCTGGGTTTTTTCTGGTTTGGAACACGTAGTAATGTGGTACCACACTGAAACAGTCGATTAACCCTGGTTTCGAACAATATTTTAGAGGATAACGCAAGTTAGGTCTAGGTTAGGCCTGGGATTTGACATCATCAGACTCATACTTTCGCACACTTCACATACTCGTTGAACAGATCCTGGGTTTTTTCTGGTTTGGAACACATAGTAATGTGGTACCACACTGAAACAGTCCATTAAACCTGGTTTCGATCAATATTTTAGAGGATAATGCATGTTAGGTCTGGGATAGGTCTGGGATTCGCCCTCATCAGGCTCATACTTTCGTGTTTTTCACATACTTCTTGAACAGATCCTGGGTTTTTTCTGGTTTGGAACACATAGTAATGTGGTACCACACTGAAACAGTCCATTAAACCTGGTTTCGATCAATATTTTAGAGGATAATGCATGTTAGGTCTAGGTTAGGCCTGGGATTTGCCCTCATCAGGGTCATACTTTCGCGTTTTTCACATACTTGTTGAACAGATACTGGGTTTTTATTTGGTTTGGATCACGTAGTAATGTGGTACCACACTGAAACAGTCGATTAACCCTGGTTTCGATCAATATTTTTGAGGATAGCGCATGTTAGGTCTAGGTTAGGCCTGGGATTTGACCTCATCAGACTCATACTTTCGCACACTTCACATACTCGTTGAACAGATCCTGGGTTTTTTCTGGTTTGGAACACGTAGTAATGTGGTACCACACTGAAACAGTCGATTAACCCTGGTTTCGAACAATATTTTAGAGGATAACGCAAGTTAGGTCTAGGTTAGGCCAGGGATTTGACCTCATCAGACTCATACTTTCGCACACTTCACATACTCGTTGAACAGATCCTGGGTTTTTTCTGGTTTGGAACACGTAGTAATGTGGTACCACACTGAAACAGTCGATTAACCCTGGTTTCGAACAATATTTTAGAGGATAACGCAAGTTAGGTCTAGGTTAGGCCTGGGATTTGACATCATCAGACTCATACTTTCGCACACTTCACATACTCGTTGAACAGATCCTGGGTTTTTTCTGGTTTGGAACACATAGTAATGTGGTACCACACTGAAACAGTCCATTAAACCTGGTTTCGATCAATATTTTAGAGGATAATGCATGTTAGGTCTGGGATAGGTCTGGGATTCGCCCTCATCAGGCTCATACTTTCGCGTTTTTCACATACTTCTTGAACAGATCCTGGGTTTTTTCTGGTTTGGAACACATAGTAATGTGGTACCACACTGAAACAGTCCATTAAACCTGGTTTCGATCAATATTTTAGAGGATAATGCATGTTAGGTCTAGGTTAGGCCTGGGATTTGCCCTCATCAGGGTCATACTTTCGCGTTTTTCACATACTTGTTGAACAGCTCCTGGGTTTTTTTCTGGTTTGGATCACGTAGTATTGTGGTACCACACTGAAACTGTTGATTAAACCTGGTTTCGATCAATATTTTTGAGGATAGCGCATGTTAGGTCTAGGTTAGGCCTGGGATTTGCCCTCATCAGGGTCATACTTTCGCAGTTTTAACATACATGTTGACCTGATCGCCGGTTTTTTCTGCTTTGGATCGCGTAGTAAAGTGGTACCACACTGAAACAGTCCATTAAACCTGGTTTCGATCAATATTTTGGAGGATAACGCAATTTAGGTCTGGGATAGGTCTGGGATTCGCCCTCATCAGGCTCATACTTTCGCGTTTTTCACATACTTCTTGAACAGATCCTGGGTTGTTTCTGGTTTGGAACACATAGTAATGTGGTACCACACTGAAACAGTCCATTAAACCTGGTCTTGATAAATATTTTAGAGGATAACGCATGTTACGTCAGGGTAAGGTCTAGGATTTGCCCTCATCAGGCTCATACTTTCGCATATTTCTAATACTTCATGGCTAGATCCTGGGCTATTTCTGGATTGCATCACGTAGTAATGTAGTACCTCACTGAAACAGTCGATTAACCCTGGTTTCGATCAATATTTTAGAGGATAACACATGTTAGGTCTAGGTTAGGCCTGGGATTTGACCTCATCAGACTCATACTTTCGCACACTTCACATACTCGTTGAACAGATCCTGGGTTTTTTCTAGATTGGATCACGTAGTAATGTGGTACCACACTGAAGCAGTCCATTAAACCTGGTTTCGATCAATATTTTTGAGGATAACGCATGTTAGGTCTGGGTTAGGTCTAGGATTTGCCCTCGTCAGGATCATACTTTCGCATTTTTCACATACTTGTTGAACAGCTCCTGGGTTTTTTTCTGGTTTGGATCACGTAGTATTGTGGTACCACACTGAAACTGTTGATTAAACCTGGTTTCGATCAATATTTTTGAGGATAGCGCATGTTAGGTCTAGGTTAGGCCTGGGATTTGCCCTCATCAGGGTCATACTTTCGCAGTTTTAACATACATGTTGACCTGATCGCCGGTTTTTTCTGCTTTGGATCGCGTAGTAAGGTGGTACCACACTGAAACAGTCCATTAAACCTGGTTTCGATCAATATTTTGGAGGATAACGCAATTTAGGTCTGGGATAGGTCTGGGATTCGCCCTCATCAGGCTCATACTTTCGCGTTTTTCACATACTTCTTGAACAGATCCTGGGTTGTTTCTGGTTTGGAACACATAGTAATGTGGTACCACACTGAAACAGTCCATTAAACCTGGTCTTGATAAATATTTTAGAGGATAACGCATGTTACGTCAGGGTAAGGTCTAGGATTTGCCCTCATCAGGCTCATACTTTCGCATATTTCTAATACTTCATGGCTAGATCCTGGGCTATTTCTGGATTGCATCACGTAGTAATGTAGTACCTCACTGAAACAGTCGATTAACCCTGGTTTCGATCAATATTTTAGAGGATAACACATGTTAGGTCTAGGTTAGGCCTGGGATTTGCCCTCATCAGGGTCATACTTTCGCAGTTTTAACATACATGTTGACCTGATCGACGGTTTTTTCTGCTTTGGATCGCGTAGTAAAGTGGTACCACACTGAAACAGTCCATTAAACCTGGTCTTGATAAATATTTTAGAGGATAACGCATGTTACGTCAGGGTAAGGTCTAGGATTTGCCCTCATCAGGCTCATACTTTCGCATATTTCTAATACTTCATGGCTAGATCCTGGGCTATTTCTGGATTGCATCACGTAGTAATGTAGTACCTCACTGAAACAGTCGATTAACCCTGGTTTCGATCAATATTTTAGAGGATAACACATGTTAGGTCTAGGTTAGGCCTGGGATTTGACCTCATCAGACTCATACTTTCGCACACTTCACATACTCGTTGAACAGATCCTGGGTTTTTTCTAGTTTGGATCACGTAGTAATGTGGTACCACACTGAAACAGTCCATTAAACCTGGTTTCGATCAATATTTTTGAGGATAACGCATGTTAGGTCTGGGTTAGGTCTAGGATTTGCCCTCGTCAGGATCATACTTTCGCATTTTTCACATACTTGTTGAACAGATCCTGGGTTTTTTCTGGTTTGGATCACGTAGTAGTGTGGTACCACACTGAAACAGTCCATTAAACCTGGTTTGGATCAATATTTTAGAGGATAACGCTTGTTAGGTCTAGGTTAGGTCTGGGATTTTCACTCATCAGACTCATACTTTCGCATTCTTCACATACTTGTTGAGCGGATCCTGGGTTTTTTCTGGTTTGGTTCACGTAGTAATGTGGTACCACACTGAAACAGTCGATTAAACCTGGTTTCGAACAATATTTTAGAGGATAACGCAAGTTAGGTCTGGGATAGGTCTGGGATTTGACCTCATCAGACTCATACTTTCGCACACTTCACATACTCGTTGAACAGATCCTGGGTTATTTTCTGGTTTGGATCACATAGTCATGTGGTACCACACTGAAACAGTCGATTAAACCAGGTTTCGATCAATATTTTAGAGGATAACGCATGTTAGGTCTAGGTTAGGCCTGGGTTTTTCACTCATCAGACTCATACTTTCGCATTCTTCACATACTTGTTGAACGGATCCTGGGTTTTTTCTGGTTTGGATCACGAAGTAGTGTGGTACCACACTGAAACAGTCCATTAAACCTGGTTTCGCTCAATATTTTAGAGGATAACGCATGTTAAGTCTAGGTTAGGTCTGGGATTTGCTCTCATCAGGCTCATTCTTTCGCATATTTCTCATACTTGATGGCTAGATCATGGGCTTTTTCTGGATTGCATCACGTAGTAATGTAGTACCACACTGAAACAGTCAATGAAACCTGGTTTCCATCAATATTTTAGAGGATAACGCATGTTAGGTCTAGGTTAGGTCTGGGATTTGCTCTCATCAGACTCATACTTTCGCATTCTTCACATACTTGTTGAACGGATCCTGGGTTTTTTCTGGTTTGATCACGTAGTAAATAGGTACCACACTGAAACAGTCCATTAAACCTGGTTTGCATCAATATTTTAGAGGATAACGCTTGTTAGGTCTAGGTTAGCCCCGAGATTTTCACTCATCAGACTCATACTTTCGCATTCTTCACATACTTGATGAACGGATCCTGGGTTTTTTCTGGTTTGGTTCACGTAGTAATGTGGTACCACACTGAAACATTCAATAAAACCTGGTCTTGATAAATATTTTAGAGGATAACGCATGTTAGGTCTGGGTCAGGTCTAGAATTTGCCCACATCATGCTCATACTTTCGCATCTTTCTCATACATCATGGCTAGATCCTGGGCTATTTCTGGATTGTAGCACGTAGTAATGTGGTACCACGCTGAAACAGTCCATTAAACCTGGTTTCGATCAATATTTTAGAGGATAACGTAAGTTATGTCTAGGTTAGGCCTGGGATTTGGACTCATCAGGGTCATACTTTCGCAGTTTTAACATACATGTTGACCTAATCCAGGGTTTTTTCTGCTTTGGATCACGTAGTAATGTGGTACCACACTGAAACAGTCCCTTAAACCTGGTTTCGATGAATATTTTAGAGGATAACGCATGTTAGGTCTGGGATAGGTCTAGGATTTGCCCTCATCAGGCTCATACTTTCGCATATTTTTCATACTTCATGGCTAGATCCTGGGCTTTTTCTGGTTTGGATCACGTAGTAATGTGGTACCACACTGAAACATTCAATAAAACCTGGTCTTGATAAATATTTTAGAGGATAACGCATGTTAGGTCTGGTTCAGGTCTAGAATTTGCCCACATCATGCTCATACTTTCGCATCTTTCTCATACATCATGGCTAGATCCTGGGCTATTTCTGGATTGTAGCACGTAGTAATGTGGTACCACGCTGAAACAGTCCATTAAACCTGGTTTCGATCAATATTTTAGAGGATAACGTAAGTTATGTCTAGGTTAGGCCTGGGATTTGGACTCATCAGGGTCATGCTTTCGCAGTTTTAACATACATGTTGACCTAATCCAGGGTTTTTTCTGCTTTGGATCACGTAGTAATGTGGTACCACACTGAAACAGTCCATTAAACCTGGTTTCGATGAATATTTTAGAGGATAACGCATGTTAGGTCAGGGATAGGTCTAGGATTTGCCCTCATCAGGCTCATACTTTCGCATATTTTTCATACTTCATGGCTAGATCCTGGGCTTTTTCTGGTTTGGATCACGTAGTAATGTGGTACCACACGGAAACAGTCCATTAAACCTGGTTTCAATCGATATTTTAGAAGATAACGCATGTTAGGTCTAGGATAGGCCTGGGATTTGCCCTCATCAGACACATAATTTCGCATTCTTTATGTACTTGTTGAACATCTCCTGGGTTTTTTTCTGGTTTGGATCACGTAGTAATGTGGTACCACACTGAAACTGTTGATTAAACCTGGTTTCGATCAATACTTTTGAGGATAACGCATGTTAGGTCTAGGTTAGGCCTGGGTTTTTCACTCATCAGACTCATACTTTCGCATTCTTCACATACTTGTTGAACGGATCCTGGGTTTTTTCTGGTTTGGATCACGAAGTAGTGTGGTACCACACTGAAACAGTCCATTAAACCTGGTTTCGCTCAATATTTTAGAGGATAACGCATGTTAGGTCTAGGTTAGGTCTGGGATTTGCTCTCATCAGACTCATACTTTCGCATTCTTCACATACTTGTTGAACGGATCCTGGGTTTTTTCTGGTTTGGATCACGAAGTAGTGTGGTACCACACTGAAACAGTCCATTAAACCTGGTTCGCATCAATATTTTAGAGGATAACGCTTGTTAGGTCTAGGTTAGCCCCGAGATTTTCAGTCATCAGACTCATACTTTCGCATTCTTCACATACTTGATGAACGGATCCTGGGTTTTTTCTGGTTTGGTTCACGTAGTAATGTGGTACCACACTGAAACATTCAATAAAACCTGGTCTTGATAAATATTTTAGAGGATAACGCATGTTAGGTCTGGGTCAGGTCTAGAATTTGCCCACATCATGCTCATACTTTCGCATCTTTCTCATACATCATGGCTAGATCCTGGGCTATTTCTGGATTGTAGCACGTAGTAATGTGGTACCACGCTGAAACAGTCCATTAAACCTGGTTTCGATCAATATTTTTGAGGATAACGCATGTTAGGTCTGGGATAGGTCTGGGATTTGCCCTCATGCGGGACATACTTTCGCATTTTTCCATACATGTTGAACAGATCCTGGGTTTTTTCTGGATTGGATCGCGCAGTAATGTGGTACCACACTGAAACAGTCCACTAAACCTGGTTTCGATCAATATTTTAGAGGATAACGAAAGTTATGTCTAGGTTAGGCCTGGGATTTGGACTCATCAGGGTCATACTTTCGCAGTTTTAACATACATGTTGACCTAATCCAGGGTTTTTTCTGCTTTGGATCACGTAGTAATGTGGTACCACACTGAAACAGTCCATTAAACCTGGTTTCGATGAATATCTTAGAGGATAACGCATGTTAGGTCTGGGATAGGTCTAGGATTTGCCCTCAGCAGGCTCATACTTTCGCATATTTTTCATACTTCATGGCTAGATCCTGGGCTTTTTCTGGTTTGGATCACGTAGTAATGTGGTACCACACGGAAACAGTCCATTAAACCTGGTTGCGATCGATATTTTAGAAGATAACGCATGTTAGGTCTAGGATAGGCCTGGGATTTGCCCTCATCAGACACATAATTTCGCATTCTTTACGTACTTGTTGAACAGCTCCTGGGTTTTTTTCTGGTTTGGATCACGTAGTAATGTGGTACCACACTGAAACTGTTGATTAAACCTGGTTTCGATCAATATTTTTGAGGATAACGCATGTTAGGTCTAGGTTAGGCCTGGGATTAGCCCTCATCAGGGTCATACTTTCGCAGCTTTAACATACATGTTGACCTGGTCGACGGTTTTTTCTGCTTTGGATCGCGTAGTAAAGTGGTACCACACTGAAACAGTCCATTAAACCTGGTTTCGATCAATATTTTGGAGGATAACGCAATTTAGGTCTGGGATAGGTCTGGGATTCGCCCTCATCAGGCTCATACTTTCGCGTTTTTCACATACTTCTTGAACAGATCCTGGGTTTTTTCTGGTTTGGAACACATAGTAATGTGGTACCACACTGAAACAGTCCATTAAACCTGGTTTCGATCAATATTTTAGAGGATAATGCATGTTAGGTCTAGGTTAGGCCTGGGATTTGCCCTCATCAGGGTCATACTTTCGCGTTTTTCACATACTTGTTGAACAGATACTGAGTTTTTTTTTGGTTTGGATCACGTAGTAATGTGGTACCACACTGAAACAGTCGATTAACCCTGGTTTCGAACAATATTTTAGAGGATAACGCAAGTTAGGTCTAGGTTAGGCCTGGGATTTGACATCATCAGACTCATACTTTCGCACACTTCACGTACTCGTTGAACAGATCCTGGGTTTTTTCTAGTTTGGAACACATAGTAATGTGGTACCACACTGAAACAGTCCATTAAACCTGGTTTCGATCAATATTTTAGAGGATAATGCATGTTAGGTCTGGGATAGGTCTGGGATTCGCCCTCATCAGGCTCATACTTTCGCGTTTTTCACATACTTCTTGAACAGATCCTGGGTTTTTTCTGGTTTGGAACACATAGTAATGTGGTACCACACTGAAACAGTCCATTAAACCTGGTTTCGATCAATATTTTAGAGGATAATGCATGTTAGGTCTAGGTTAGGCCTGGGATTTGCCCTCATCAGGGTCATACTTTCGCGTTTTTCACATACTTGTTGAACAGCTTCTGGGTATTTTTCTGGTTTGGATCGCGTAGTAAAGTGGTACCACACTGAAACAGTCCATTAAACCTGGTTTCGACCAATATTTTGGAGGATAACGCAATTTAGGTCTGGGATAGGTCTGGGATTCGCCCTCATCAGGCTCATACTTTCGCGTTTTTCACATACTTCTTGAACAGATCCTGGGTTTTTTCTGGTTTGGAACACATAGTAATGTGGTACCACACTGAAACAGTCCATTAAACCTGGTTTCGATCAATATTTTAGAGGATAATGCATGTTAGGTCTAGGTTAGGCTTGGGATTTGCCCTCATCAGGGTCATACTTTCGCGTTTTTCACATACTTGTTGAACAGATACTGGGTTTTTTTTTGGTTTGTATCACGTAGTAATGTGGTACCACACTGAAACAGTCGATTAACCCTGGTTTCGATCAATATTTTAGAGGATAACGCAAGTTAGGTCTAGGTTAGGCCTGGGATTTGACATCATCAGACTCATACTTTCGCACACTTCACATACTCGTTGAACAGATCCTGGGTTTTTTCTGGTTTGGAACACATAGTAATGTGGTACCACACTGAAACAGTCCATTAAACCTGGTTTCGATCAATATTTTAGAGGATAATGCATGTTAGGTCTGGGATAGGTCTGGGATTCGCCCTCATCAGGCTCATACTTTCGCGTTTTTCACATACTTCTTGAACAGATCCTGGGTTTTTTCTGGTTTGGAACACATAGTAATGTGGTACCACACTGAAACAGTCCATTAAACCTCGTCTTGATAAATATTTTAGAGGATAACGCATGTTACGTCAGGGTAAGGTCTAGGATTTGCCCTCATCAGGCTCATACTTTCGCATATTTCTAATACTTCATGGCTAGATCCTGGGCTATTTCTGGATTGCATCACGTAGTAATGTAGTACCTCACTGAAACAGTCGATTAAACCTGGTTTCGAACAATATTTTAGAGGATAACGCAAGTTAGGTCTGGGATAGGTCTGGGATTTGACCTCATCAGACTCATACTTTCGCACACTTCACATACTCGTTGAACAGATCCTGGGTTATTTTCTGGTTTGGATCACATAGTAATGTGGTACCACACTGAAACAGTCGATTAAACCAGGTTTCGATCAATATTTTAGAGGATAACGCATGTTAGGTCTAGGTTATGCCTGGGATTTTCACTCATCAGACTCATACTTTCGTATTCTTCACATACTTGTTGAACGGATCCTGGGTTTTTTCTGGTTTGGATCACGAAGTAGTGTGGTACCACACTGAAACAGTCCATTAAACCTGGTTTCGCTCAATATTTTAGAGGATAACGCATGTTAGGTCTAGGTTAGGTCTGGGATTTGCTCTCATCAGGCTCATTCTTTCGCATATTTCTCATACTTGATGGCTAGATCATGGGCTTTTTCTGGATTGCATCACGTAGTAATGTAGTACCACACTGAAACAGTCAATGAAACCTGGTTTCCATCAATATTTTAGAGGACAAGGCAAGTTAGGTCTAGGTAAGGCCTGAGATTTTCACTGATCAGACTCATACTTTCGCATTCGTCACATACTTGTTGAACGGATCCTGGGTTTTTTCTGCTTTTGATCACGTAGTAAATAGGTACGACACTGAAACAGTCCATTAAACCTGGTTTGCATCAATATTTTAGAGGATAACGCTTGTTAGGTCTAGGTTAGCCCCGAGATTTTCACTCATCAGTCTCATACTTTCGTATTCTTCACATACTTGATGAACGGATCCTGGGTTTTTTCTGGTTTGGTTCACGTAGTAATGTGGTACCACACTGAAACATTCAATAAAACCTGGTCTTGATAAATATTTTAGAGGATAACGCATGTTAGGTCTGGGTCAGGTCTAGAATTTGCCCACAACATGCTCATACTTTCACATCTTTCTCATACATCGTGGCTAGATCCTGGGCTATTTCTGGATTGTAGCACGTAGTAATGTGGTACCACGCTGAAACAGTCCATTAAACCTGGTTTCCATCAATATTTTAGAGGATAACGAAAGTTATGTCTAGGTTAGGCCTGGGATTTGGACTCATCAGCGTCATACTTTCGCAGTTTTAACATACATGTTGACCTAATCCAGGGTTTTTTTCTGCTTTGGATCACGTAGTAATGTGGTACCACACTGAAACAGTCCATTAAACCTGGTTTCGATGAATATTTTAGAGGATAACGCATGTTAGGTCTGGGATTGGTCTAGGATTTGCCCTCATCAGGCTCATACTTTCGCATATTTTTCATACTTCATGGCTAGATCCTGGGCTTTTTCTGGTTTGGATCACGTAGTAATGTGGTACCACACGGAAACAGTCCATTAAACCTGGTTTCGATCGATATTTTAGAAGATAACGCATGTTAGGCCTAGGATAGGCCTGGGATTTGCCCTCATCAGACACATAATTTCGCATTCTTTACGTACTTGTTGAACAGCTCCTGGGTTTTTTTCTGGTTTGGATCACGTAGTAATGTGGTACCACACTGAAACTGTTGATTAAACCTGGTTTCGATCAATATTTTTGAGGATAACGCAAGTTAGGTCTAGGTTAGTCCTGGGATTTTCACTCATCAGACTCATACTTTCGCATTCTTCACATACTTGTTGAGCGGATCCTGGGTTTTTTCTGGTTTGGTTCACGTAGTAATGTGGTACCACACTGAAACGGTCGATTAAACCTGGTTTCGAACAATATTTTAGAGGATAACGCAAGTTAGGTCTGGGATAGGTCTGGGATTTGACCTCATCAGACTCATACTTTCGCACACTTCACATACTCGTTGAACAGATCCTGGGTTATTTTCTGGTTTGGATCACATAGTAATGTGGTACCACACTGAAACAGTCGATTAAACCAGGTTTCGATCAATATTTTAGAGGATAACGCATGTTAGGTCTAGGTTAGGCCTGGGATTTTCACTCATCAGACTCATACTTTCGCATTCTTCACATACTTGTTGAACGGATCCTGGGTTTTTTCTGGTTTGGATCACGAAGTAGTGTGGTACCACACTGAAACAGTCCATTAAACCTGGTTTCGCTCAATATTTTAGAGGATAACGCATGTTAGGTCTAGGTTAGGTCTGGGATTTGCTCTCATCAGGCTCATTCTTTCGCATATTTCTCATACTTGATGGCTAGATCATGGGCTTTTTCTGGATTGCATCACGTAGTAATGTAGTACCACACTGAAACAGTCAATGAAACCTGGTTTGCATCAATATTTTAGAGGATAACGCTTGTTAGGTCTAGGTTAGCCCCGAGATTTTCACTCATCAGACTCATACTTTCGCATTCTTCACATACTTCATGAACGGATCCTGGGTTTTTTCTGGTTTGGTTCACGTAGTAATGTGGTACCACACTGAAACATTCAATAAAACCTGGTCTTGATAAATATTTTAGAGGATAACGCATGTTAGGTCTGGGTCAGGTCTAGAATTTGCCCACATCATGCTCATACTTTCGCATCTTTCTCATACATCATGTCTAGATCCTGGGCTATTTCTGGATTGTAGCACGTAGTAATGTGGTACCACGCTGAAACAGTCCATTAAACCTGGTTTCGATCAATATTTTAGAGGATACCGAAAGTTATGTCTAGGTTAGGCCTGGGATTTGGACTCATCAGGGTCATACTTTCGCAGTTTTAACATACATGTTGACCTAATCCAGGGTTTTTTTCTGCTTTGGATCACGTAGTAATGTGGTACCACACTGAAACAGTCCATTAAACCTGGTTTCGATGAATATTTTAGAGGATAACGCATGTTAGGTCTGGGATAGGTCTAGGATTTGCCCTCATCAGGCTCATACTGTCGCATATTTTTCATACTTCATGGCTAGATCCTGGGCTTTTTCTGGTTTGGATCACGTAGTAATGTGGTACCACACGGAAACAGTCCATTAAACCTGGTTTCGATCGATATTTTAGAAGATAACGCATGTTAGGTCTAGGATAGGCCTGGGATAGGTCTGGGATTTGACCTCATCAGACTCATACTTTCGCACACTTCACATACTCGTTGAACAGATCCTGGGTTATTTTCTGGTTTGGATCACATAGTAATGTGGTACCACACTGAAACAGTCGATTAAACCAGGTTTCGATCAATATTTTAGAGGATAACGCATGTTAGGTCTAGGTTATGCCTGGGATTTTCACTCATCAGACTCATACTTTCGTATTCTTCACATACTTGTTGAACGGATCCTGGGTTTTTTCTGGTTTGGATCACGAAGTAGTGTGGTACCACACTGAAACAGTCCATTAAACCTGGTTTCGCTCAATATTTTAGAGGATAACGCATGTTAGGTCTAGGTTAGGTCTGGGATTTGCTCTCATCAGGCTCATTCTTTCGCATATTTCTCATACTTGATGGCTAGATCATGGGCTTTTTCTGGATTGCATCACGTAGTAATGTAGTACCACACTGAAACAGTCAATGAAACCTGGTTTCCATCAATATTTTAGAGGACAACGCAAGTTAGGTCTAGGTAAGGCCTGAGATTTTCACTGATCAGACTCATACTTTCGCATTCTTCACATACTTGTTGAACGGATCCTGGGTTTTTTCTGCTTTTGATCACGTAGTAAATAGGTACGACACTGAAACAGTCCATTAAACCTGGTTTGCATCAATATTTTAGAGGATAACGCTTGTTAGGTCTAGGTTAGCCCCGAGATTTTCACTCATCAGTCTCATACTTTCGTATTCTTCACATACTTGATGAACGGATCCTGGGTTTTTTCTGGTTTGGTTCACGTAGTAATGTGGTACCACACTGAAACATTCAATAAAACCTGGTCTTGATAAATATTTTAGAGGATAACGCATGTTAGGTCTGGGTCAGGTCTAGAATTTGCCCACAACATGCTCATACTTTCACATCTTTCTCATACATCGTGGCTAGATCCTGGGCTATTTCTGGATTGTAGCACGTAGTAATGTGGTACCACGCTGAAACAGTCCATTAAACCTGGTTTCCATCAATATTTTAGAGGATAACGAAAGTTATGTCTAGGTTAGGCCTGGGATTTGGACTCATCAGCGTCATACTTTCGCAGTTTTAACATACATGTTGACCTAATCCAGGGTTTTTTTCTGCTATGGATCACGTAGTAATGTGGTACCACACTGAAACAGTCCATTAAACCTGGTTTCGATGAATATTTTAGAGGATAACGCATGTTAGGTCTGGGATTGGTCTAGGATTTGCCCTCATCAGGCTCATACTTTCGCATATTTTTCATACTTCATGGCTAGATCCTGGGCTTTTTCTGGTTTGGATCACGTAGTAATGTGGTACCACACGGAAACAGTCCATTAAACCTGGTTTCGATCGATATTTTAGAAGATAACGCATGTTAGGCCTAGGATAGGCCTGGGATTTGCCCTCATCAGACACATAATTTCGCATTCTTTACGTACTTGTTGAACAGCTCCTGGGTTTTTTTCTGGTTTGGATCACGTAGTAATGTGGTACCACACTGAAACTGTTGATTAAACCTGGTTTCGATCAATATTTTTGAGGATAACGCAAGTTAGGTCTAGGTTAGTCCTGGGATTTTCACTCATCAGACTCATACTTTCGCATTCTTCACATACTTGTTGAGCGGATCCTGGGTTTTTTCTGGTTTGGTTCACGTAGTAATGTGGTACCACACTGAAACGGTCGATTAAACCTGGTTTCGAACAATATTTTAGAGGATAACGCAAGTTAGGTCTGGGATAGGTCTGGGATTTGACCTCATCAGACTCATACTTTCGCACACTTCACATACTCGTTGAACAGATCCTGGGTTATTTTCTGGTTTGGATCACATAGTAATGTGGTACCACACTGAAACAGTCGATTAAACCAGGTTTCGATCAATATTTTAGAGGATAACGCATGTTAGGTCTAGGTTAGGCCTGGGATTTTCACTCATCAGACTCATACTTTCGCATTCTTCACATACTTGTTGAACGGATCCTGGGTTTTTTCTGGTTTGGATCACGAAGTAGTGTGGTACCACACTGAAACAGTCCATTAAACCTGGTTTCGCTCAATATTTTAGAGGATAACGCATGTTAGGTCTAGGTTAGGTCTGGGATTTGCTCTCATCAGGCTCATTCTTTCGCATATTTCTCATACTTGATGGCTAGATCATGGGCTTTTTCTGGATTGCATCACGTAGTAATGTAGTACCACACTGAAACAGTCAATGAAACCTGGTTTGCATCAATATTTTAGAGGATAACGCTTGTTAGGTCTAGGTTAGCCCCGAGATTTTCACTCATCAGACTCATACTTTCGCATTCTTCACATACTTCATGAACGGATCCTGGGTTTTTTCTGGTTTGGTTCACGTAGTAATGTGGTACCACACTGAAACATTCAATAAAACCTGGTCTTGATAAATATTTTAGAGGATAACGCATGTTAGGTCTGGGTCAGGTCTAGAATTTGCCCACATCATGCTCATACTTTCGCATCTTTCTCATACATCATGGCTAGATCCTGGGCTATTTCTGGATTGTAGCACGTAGTAATGTGGTACCACGCTGAAACAGTCCATTAAACCTGGTTTCGATCAATATTTTAGAGGATACCGAAAGTTATGTCTAGGTTAGGCCTGGGATTTGGACTCATCAGGGTCATACTTTCGCAGTTTTAACATACATGTTGACCTAATCCAGGGTTTTTTTCTGCTTTGGATCACGTAGTAATGTGGTACCACACTGAAACAGTCCATTAAACCTGGTTTCGATGAATATTTTAGAGGATAACGCATGTTAGGTCTGGGATAGGTCTAGGATTTGCCCTCATCAGGCTCATACTGTCACATATTTTTCATACTTCATGGCTAGATCCTGGGCTTTTTCTGGTTTGGATCACGTAGTAATGTGGTACCACACGGAAACAGTCCATTAAACCTGGTTTCGATCGATATTTTAGAAGATAACGCATGTTAGGTCTAGGATAGGCCTGGGATTTGCCCTCATCAGACACATAATTTCGCATTCTTTACGTACTTGTTGAACAGCTCCTGGGTTTTTTTCTGGTTTGGATCACGTAGTAATGTGGTGCCACACTGAAACAGTCCATTAAACCTGGTTTCGATCAATATTTTAGAGGATAATGCATGTTAGGTCTGGGATAGGTCTGGGATTTGCCCTTATCAGTGTCATACTTTCGCAGTTTTAACATACATGTTGACCAGATCGACGGTTTTTTCTGCTTTGGATCGCGTAGTAAAGTGGTACCACACTGAAACAGTCCATTAAACCTGGTTTCGATCAATATTTTGGAGGATAACGCAATTTAGGTCTGGGATAGGTCTGGGATTCGCCCTCATCAGGCTCATACTTTCGCGTTTTTCACATACTTCTTGAACAGATCCTGGGTTTTTTCAGGTTTGGAACACATAGTAATGTGGTACCACACTGAAACAGTCCATTAAACCTGGTTTCGATCAATATTTTAGAGGATAATGCATGTTAGGTCTAGGTTAGGCCTGGGATTTGCCCTCATCAGGGTCATACTTTCGCGTTTTTCACATACTTGTTGAACAGATACTGGGTTTTTTTTTGGTTTGGATCACGTACTAATGTGGTACCACACTGAAACAGTCGATTAACCCTGGTTTCGAACAATATTTTAGAGGATAACGCAAGTTAGGTCTAGGTTAGGCCTGGGATTTGACCTCATCAGACTCATACTTTCGCACACTTCACATACTCGTTGAACAGATCCTGGGTTTTTTCTGGTTTGGAACACATAGTAATGTGGTACCACACTGAAACAGTCCATTAAACCTGGTCTTGATAAATATTTTAGAGGATAACGCATGTTACGTCAGGGTAGCGTCTAGGATTTGCCCTCATCAGGCTCATACTTTCGCATATTTCTAATACTTCAT
This sequence comes from Colletes latitarsis, assembly GCF_051014445.1. Taxonomy (NCBI): domain Eukaryota; kingdom Metazoa; phylum Arthropoda; class Insecta; order Hymenoptera; family Colletidae; genus Colletes; species Colletes latitarsis. Next base: position 2,710,500 of record NC_135142.1, read on the forward strand.
GGCTAGATCCTGGGCTATTTTTGGATTGCATCACGTAGTAATGTAGTACCTCACTGAAACAGTCGATTAACCCTGGTTTCGATCAATATTTTAGAGGATAACACATGTTAGGTCTAGGTTAGGCCTGGGATTTGACCTCATCAGACTCATACTTTCGCACACTTCACATACTCGTTGAACAGATCCTGGGTTTTTTCTAGTTTGGATCACGTAGTAATGTGGTACCACACTGAAACAGTCCATTAAACCTGGTTTCGATCAATATTTTAGAGGATAACGCATGTTAGGTCTGGGTTAGGTCTAGGATTTGCCCTCGTCAGGATCATTCTTTCGCATTCTTCACATACTTGTTGAACAGATCCTGGGTTTTTTCTGGTTTGGATCACGTAGTAGTGTGGTACCACACTGAAACAGTCCATTAAACCTGGTTTGAATCAATATTTTAGAGGATAACGCATGTTATGTCTAGGTTAGGCCTGGGATTTGGACTCATCAGGGTCATACTTTCGCAGCTTTAACATACATGTTGACCTAATCCAGGGTTTTTTTCTGCTTTGGATCACGTAGTAATGTTGTACCACACTGAAACAGTCCATTAAACCTGGTTTCGATCAATATTTTAGAGGACAACGCAAGTTAGGTCTGGGATAGGTCTGGGATTTGCCCTAATCAGGGTCATACTTTCGCAGTTTTAACATACATGTTGACCTGATCGAGGGTTTTTTCTACATTGGATCACGTAGTAGTGTGGTACCACACTGGAACAGTCCACTAAACCTGGTTTCGATCAATATTTTAGAGAATAATTCATGGTAGGTCTAGGTTAGGCCTGAGATTTTCACTGATCAGACTCATAGCTTCGCATTCTTCACATACTTGTTGAACTGATCCCGGGTTCTATCTGGTTTGGATCACGTTGTAATGTGGTACCACACTGAAACAGTCGATTAAACCTGGGTTCGATCAATATTTTAGAGGATAACGCAAGTTAGGTCTGGGATAGGTCTGGGATTTGCCCTCATCAGACACATACTTTCGCACACTTCACATACTCGTTGAACAGATCCTGGGTTATTTTCTGGTTTGGATCACATAGTAATGTGGTACCACACTGAAACAGTCCATTAAACCTGGTTTCGATCAATATTTTAGAGGTTAACGCATGTTAGGTCTAGGTTAGGCCTGGGATTTTCACTGATCAGACTCATACTTTCGCATTCTTCACATACTTGTTGAACGGATCCTGGGTTTTTTCCGGTTTGGTTCACGTAGTAATGTGGTACCACACTGAAACATTCAATTAAACCTGGTCTTGATAAACATTTTAGAGGATAACGTATGTTAGGTCTGGGTTACGTCTAGGATTTGCCCTCATCAGGCTCATACTTTCGCATATTTCTCATACTTCATGGCTAGATCCTGGGCTATTTCTGGATTGTATCACGTAGTAATGTGGTACCACGCTGAAACAGACAATTAAACCTGGTTTCGATCAATATTTTAGAGGATAACGCAAGTTAGGTCTGAGATAGGTCTGGGATTCGCCCTTATCAGGCTCATACTGGTTTCGATCAATATTTTAGAGGACAACGCAAGTTAGGTCTGGGATAGGTCTGGGATTTGCCCTCATCAGGGTCATACTTTCGCATATTTCTCATACTTGATGGCTAGATCCTGGTCTTTTTCTGGATTGCATCACGTAGTAATGTGGTACCACACTGAAACAGTCCATTAAACCTGGTTTCGATCAATATTTTAGAGGACAACGCAAGTTAGGTCTGGGTTACGTCTAGGATTTGCCCTCATCAGGCTCATACTTTCGCATATTTCTCATACTTCATGGCTAGATCCTGGGCTATTTCTGGATTGTATCACGTAGTAATGTGGTACCACGCTGAAACAGACAATTAAACCTGGTTTCGATCAATATTTTAGAGGATAACGCAAGTTAGGTCTGGGATAGGTCTGGGATTTGCCCTCATCAGACACATACTTTCGCACACTTCACATACTCGTTGAACAGATCCTGGGTTATTTTCTGGTTTGGATCACGTAGTAATGAAGCACGACACTGAAACAGTCAATTAAACCTGGTTTCCATTAATATTTTAGAGGACAACGCATGTTAGGTCTAGGTTAGGCCGGGGATTTTCACTCATCAGACTCATACTTTCGCATTCTTCACATGCTTGTTGAACGGATCCTGGGTTTTTACTGGTTTGGATCACGTAGTAATGTGGTACAACACTAAAACATTCAATTAAACCTGGTCTTGATAAATATTTTAGAGGATAACGCATGTTAGGTCTGGGTTAGGTCTAGGATTTGCCCCCATCAGGCTCATACTTTCGCATATTTCTCATACTTCATGGCTGGATCCTGGGCTATTTCTGGATTGGATCACCTAGTAATGTGGTACCACACTGAAACAGTCAATTAAACCTGGTTTTGATCAATATTTTAGAGAATAATTCATGTTAGGTCTAGGTTAGGTCTAGGATTTGCCCTCATCAGGCTCATACTTTCGCATATTTCTCATACTTCATGGCTAGATCCTGGGCTGTCTCTGGATTGTATCACGTAGTCATGCGGTACCACGCTGAAACAGTCAATTAAACCTGGTTTCGATCAATCTTTTAGAGGACAACGCAAGTTAGGTCTGGGATAGGTCTGGGATTTGCCCTCATCAGGCTCATACTTTCGCGTTTTTCACATACTTGTTGAACAGATCCTGGGTTTTTTCTGGTTTGGGTCACGTAGTAATGTGGTACCACACTGAAATAGTCGATTAAACCAGGTTTCGATTAATAATTTTGAGGATAACGCATGTTAGGTCTAGGTTAGGCCTGGGATTTTCACTCATCAGACTCATACTTTCGCGTTCTTCACATACTTGTTGAACGGATCCTGGGTTTTTTCTGGTTTGGATCACGTAGTAATGTGGGACCACACTGAAACAATCAATTAAACCTTGTCATGATAAATATTTTAGAGGATAACGCATGTTAGGTCTGGATTAGGTCTAGGCTTTGCACTCGTCAGGCTCATACTTTCGCATGTTTCTCATACTTCATGGCTAGATCCTGGGCTATTTCTGGATTGGACACGTAGTAATGTGGTACCACACTGAAACAGTCAATTAAACCTGGTTTCGATCAATATTTTAGAGGATAACGCAAGTTTGGTCTGGGATAGGTCTGGGATTTGCCCTCATCAGACTCATACTTTCGCACACTCCACATACTCGTAGAACAGATCCTCGGTTATTTTCTGGTTTCGGATCACATAGTAATGTGGTACCACACTGAAACAGTCGATTAAACCAGGTTTCGATCAATATTTTTGAGGATAACGCATGTTAGGTCTAGGTTAGGCCTGGGATTTTCACTCATCAGACTCATACCTTCGCATTCTTCACATACTTGTTGAACGGATCCTGGGTTTTTTCTGGTTTGCATCACGTAGTAATGTGGGACCACACTGAAACATTCAATAAAACCTGGTCTTGATAAATATTTTAGAGGATAACGCATGTTAGGTCTGGGTCAGGTCTAGAATTTGCCCACATCATGCTCATACTTTCGCATCTTTCTCATACATCATGGCTAGATCCTGGGCTATTTCTGGATTGTAGCACGTAGTAATGTGGTACCACGCTGAGACAGTCCATTAAACCTGGTTTCGATCAATATTTTTGAGGATAACGCATGTTAGGTCTGGGATAGGTCTGGGATTTGCCCTCATTCGGGACATACTTTCGCATTTTTCCATACATGTTGAACAGATCCTGGGTTTTTTTCTGGTTTGGATCACGTAGTAATGTGGTACCACACTGAAACTGTTGATTAAACCTGGTTTCGATCAATATTTTTGAGGATAACGCATGTTAGGTCTAGGTTAGGCCTGGGATTTGCCCTCATCAGGGTCATACTTTCGCAGTTTTAACATACATGTTGACCTGATCGACGGTTTTTTCTGCTTTGAATCGCGTAGTAAAGTGGTACCACACTGAAACAGTCCATTAAACCTGGTTTCGATCAATATTTTGGAGGATAACGCAATTTAGGTCTGGGATAGGTCTGGGATTCGCCCTCATCAGGCTCATACTTTCGCGTTTTTCACATACTTCTTGAACAGATCCTGGGTTTTTTCCGGTTTGGAACACATAGTAATGTGGTACCACACTGAAACAGTCCATTAAACCTGGTTTCGATCAATATTTTAGAGGATAATGCATGTTAGGTCTAGGTTAGGCCTGGGATTTGCCCTCATCAGGGTCATACTTTCGCGTTTTTCACATACTTGTTGAACAGATACTGGGTTATTTTCTGGTTTGGATCTCATAGTAATGTGGTACCACACTGAGACTGTCGATTAAACCAGGTTTCGATCAATATTTTTCAGGATAACGCATGTTAGGTCTGGGATAGGTCTGGGATTTGCCCTCAATCGGGACATACTTTCGCATTTTTCCATACATGTTGAACAGATCCTGGGTTTTTTTCTGGTTTGGATCACGTAGTAATGTGGTACCACACTGAAACTGTTGATTAAACCTGGTTTCGATCAATATTTTTGAGGATAACGCATGTTAGGTCTAGGTTAGGCCTGGGATTTTCACTCACCAGACTCATACTTTCGCATTCTTCACATACTCGTTGAACGGATCCTGGGTTTACTGGTTTGGATCACGTAGTAATGTGGTACCACACTGAAACATTCAACTAAACCTGGTTACCGTCAATATTTTAGAGGACAACGCTAGTTAGGTCTGGGTTAGGCCTGGGATTTGCCCTCATCAGACTCATATTTTCGCATACTTCGCATACTTGTTGAACAGATCCTGGGTTTTGTTCCGGTTTGGATCACGTAGTAGTGTGGTACCACACTGAAACAGTCGATTAAACCTGGTTTCGATCACTATCATAGAGGATAACGCATGTTAGGTCTGGGATAGTTCTGGGATTTGCCCTCATCTGACTCATAGTTTCGCACACTTCACATACATGTTGAACAGATCCTAGGTTTTTTCTGGTTTGTATCACGTAGTAGTGTGGTACCACACTGAAACAGTCCATTAAACCTGGTTTGGATCAATATTTTAGAGGATAGTGCATGTTAGGTCTAGGTTAGCCCTGGGATTTTCACTCATTGGACTCATACTTTCGCATTCTTCTCATACTTGTTGAACTGGTCCTGGGGGTTTTTTTCTGGTTTGGATCACGTAGTAAAGTGGTGCCACACTGAAACATTCAATTAAACCTGGTCATGATAAATATTTTATTGGATAACGCATGTTAGGTCTGGATTAGGTCTAGGATTTGCCCTCATCAGGCTCATACTTTCGCATATTTCTCATACTTTATGGCTAGATCCTGGGCTATTTCTGGCTTGTATCACGTAGTAATGTGGTACCACGCTGAAACAGTCAATTAAACCTGGTTTCGAACAATATTTTAGAGGATAACGCAAGTTAGGTCTGAGATAAGTCTGGGATTCGCCCTTATCAGGCTCATACTGGTTTCGATCAATATTTTAGAGGTCAACACAAGTTAGGTCTGGGATAGGTCTGGGATTTGCCCCCATCAGGGTCATACTTTCGCAAATTTCTCATACTTGATGGATAGATCCTGGGCTATTTCTGGATTGTATCACGTAGTAATGTGGTACCACGCTGAAACAGTCAATTAAACCTGGTTTCGGTCAATATTTTAGAGGATAACGCAAGTTAGGTCTGAGATAGGTCTGGGATTCGCCCTCATCAGGCTCGTACTTTCGCGTTTTTCACATACATGTTGAACTGATCCTGGGTTTTTTCTTGTTTGGATCACGTAGTAATGTGGTACCACACTGAAACAGTCAATTAAACCTGGTTTCGCTCAATATTTTAGAAGATGACGCATGTTAGGTCTAGGTTAGGCCTGGGATTTGCCCTCATCAGGGTCATACATTCGCAGTTTTAACATGCATGTTGACCTGATCGAGGGTTTTTTCTGCTTTGGATCACGTAGTAACGTGGTACCACACTGAAACAGTCCATTAAACCTTGTTTGGATCAATATTTTAGAGGATAACGCATGTTAGGTCTAGGATAGCCCTGGGATTTTCACTCATCAGACTCATACTTTCGCATTCTTCACATACTTGTTGAACAGATACAGGGTTTTTTCTGGTTTGGATCACATAGTAATGTGGTACCACACTGAAACAGTCAATTAAACCTGGTTTTCATCAATATTTTAGAGAACAACGCATGTTAGGTCCAGGTTAGGCCGAGGATTTTCACTCATCAGACTCATACTTTCGCATTCACCACATACTTCTTGAACAGATCATGGTTTTTTTCCGGTTTGGGTCACGTAGTAGTGTGGTACCACACTGAAACAGTCGATTAAACCTGGTTTCGATCAATATTTTTGAGGATAACGCATGTTAGGTCTAGGTTAGGCCGGGGATTTTCACTCATCAGACTCATACTTTCGCATTCTTCACATACTTGTTGAACGGATCCTGGGTTTTTACTGGTTTGGATCGCGTAGTAATGTGGTACCACACTGAAACTTTCAATTAAACCTGGTCTTGATAAATATTTTAGAGGATAACGCATGTTAGGTCTGGGTTAGGTCTAGGATTTGCCCCCATCAGGCTCATACTTTCGCATATTTCTCATACTTCATGGCTGGATCCTGGGCTATCTCCTGGATTGGATCACGTAGAAATGTGGTACCACATTGAAACAGTCAATTAAACCTGGATTTGATCAATATTTTAGAGAATAATTCATGTTAGGTCTAGGTTAGGTCTGGGGATTGCTCTCATCAGGCTCATTCTTTCGCATATTTCTCATACTTGATGGCTAGATCCTGGGCTTTTTCTGGATTTCATCACGTAGTAATGAAGTACAACACTGAAACAGTCAATTAAACCTGGTTTCCATCAATATTTTAGAGGACAACGCATGTTAGGTCTAGGTTAGGCCTGGGATTTACCCTCATCAGTATCATACTTTCGCAGTTTTAACATACATGTTGACGTGATCGAGGGTTTTTTCTGCTTTGGATCACGTAGTAAAATGGTACCACACTGAAACAGTCCATTAAACCTTGTTTGGATCAATATTTCAGAGGATAACGCATGTTAGGTCTGGGTTAGGTCAAGGATTTGCCCCCATCAGGCTCATACTTTCGCATATTTCTCATACTTCATGGCTAGATCCTGGGCTGTTTCTGGATTGTATCACGTAGTAATGTGGGACCACACTGAAACAATCAATTAAACCTGGTCTTGATAAATATTATAGAGGATAATGCATGTTAGGCCTGGGATAGGTCTGGGATTTGCCCTCATCAGACTCATACTTTCGCACACTTCACATACTCGTTGAACAGATCCTGGGTTATTTTCTTGTTTGGATCACATAGTAATGTGGTGCCACACTGAAAGAGACGATTAAACCAGGTTTCGATCAATATTTTCGAGGATAACGCATGTTAGGTCTAGGTTAGGCCGGGGATTTTCACTCATCACACTCATACTTTCACATTCTTCACATACTTGTTGAACGGATCCTGGGTTTTTACTGGTTTGGATCACGTAGTAATGAAGTGCAACACTGAAACAGTCAATTAAACCTGGTTTCCATCAATATTTTAGAGGACAGCGCATGTTAGGTCTAGGTTAGGCCTGGGATTTGCCCACATCAGGGTCATACTTTCGCAGTTTTAACATACATGTTGACCTGATCGAGGGTTTTTTCTGCTTTGGATCACGCAGTAAAGTGGGACCACACTGAAACAGTCGATTAAACATGGTTTCGATCAATATTTTTGAGGATAACGCATGTTAGGTCTAGGTTAGGCCGGGGATTTTCACTCATTAGACTCATACTTTCGCATTCTTCACATACTTGTTGAACGGATCCCGGGTTTTGACTGGTATGGATCACGTAGTAATGTGGGACCACACTGAAACAATCAATTAAACCTGGTCTTGATAAATATCATAGAGGATAATGCATGTTAGGTCTGGGATAGGTCTGGGATTTGCCCTCATCAGACTCATACTTTCGCACACTTCACATACTCGTTGAACAGATCCTGGGTTTTTACTGGTTTGGATCACGTAGTAATGTGGTACCACAATGAAACAGTCGATTAAACCAGGTTTCGATCAATATTTTTGAGGATAACGCATGTTAGGTCTAGGTTAGGCCGAGGATTTTCACTCATCAAACTCATACTTTCGCATTCTCCACATACTTGTTGAACGGATCCTGGGTTTTTACTGGTTTGGATCACGTAGTTATGTGGTACCACACTGAAACATTCAATTAAACCTGGTCTTGCTAAATATTATAGAGGATAACGCATGTTACGTTTGGTTAGGTCTAGGATTTTCCCTCATCAGGCTCATACTTTCGCATATTTCTCATACTTCATGGCTAGATCCTGGGCTGTTTCTGGATTGTATCACGTAGTAATGCGGTACCACGCTGCAACAGTCAATTAAACCTGGTTTCGATCGATATTTTAGAGGATAACGCAAGTTAGGTCTGGGATAGGTCTGAGATTCGCCCTCATCAGGGTCATACTTTCGCGTTTTTCACGTACTTGTTGAACTGATCCTGGGTTTTTTCTGGTTTGGGTCACGTAGTAATGTGGTACCACACTGAAATAGTCGATTAAACCAGGTTTCGATTAATAATTTTGAGGATAACGCATGTTAGGTCTAGGTTAGGCCTGGGATTTTCACTCATCAGACTCATACTTTCGCGTTCTTCACATACTTGTTGAACGGATCCTGGGTTTTTTCTGGTTTGGATCACGTAGTAATGTGGGACCACACTGAAACAGTCAATTAAACCTGGTTTCGACCAATATTTTAGAGAATAATTCATGTTAGTTCTAGGTTCGGTCTGGGATTTGCTCTCATCAGGCTCATTCTTTCGCATATTTCTCATACTTGATGGCTAGTTCCTGGGCTATTTCTGGATTGCATCACGCAGTAACGAAGTACAACATTGAAACAGTCAATTAAACCTGGTTTCCATCAATATCTTAGAGGACAACGCAAGTTAGGTCTGGGATAGGTCTGGGATATGCCCTCATCAGGCTCATACTTTCGCGTTTTTCACATACTTGTTGAACAGATCCTGGGTTTTTTCTGGTTTGGATCACGTAGTAGTGTGGTACCACACTGAAACATTCCATTAAACCTGGTTTGGATCAATATCTTAGAGGATAACGTATGTTAGGTCTAGGTTAGGTCTGGGATTTTCACTCTTCAGACTCATACTTTCGCATTCTTCACATACTTGTTGAACGGATCCTGGGTTTTTTCTGGATTGGATCACGTAGTAATGTGGTACCACACTGAAACAGTCAATTAAACCTGGTTTCGCTCAATATTTTAGGAGATAACGCATGTTAGGTCCAGGTTAGGCCTGGGATTTGCCCTCATCAGGGTCATACTTTCGCAGTTTTAACATGCATGTTGACCTGATCGAGAGTTTTTTCTGCTTTGGATCACGTAGTAAAGTGGTACCACAACTAAAACAGTCAATTAAACCTGGTTTCGATCAATATTTTAGAGGACAACGAAAGTTATGTCTAGTTTAGGCCTGGGATTTGCCCTCATCAGACTCATAATTTGGCATACTTCACATACTTGTTGAACAGATCCTGGGTTTTTTTCTGGTTTGGATCACGTAGTAATGTGGTACCACACTGAAACAGTCGATTAAACCTGGTTTCGATCAATATTTTTGAGGATAACGCATGTTTGGTCTAGGTTAGGCCGAGGATTTTCACTCATCAGACTCATACTTTCGCATTCTTCACATACTTGTTGAACGGATCCTGGGTTTTTACTGGTTTGGATCGCGTAGTAATGTGGTACCACACTGAAACATTCAATTAAACCTGGTCTTGATAAATATTTTAGAGGATAACGCATGTTAGGTCTGGGTTAGGTCTAGGATTTGCCCCCATCAGGCTCATACTTTCGCATATTTCTCATACTTCATGGCTGGATCATGGGCTATTTCTGGATTGGATCACGTAGAAATGTGGTACCACATTGAAACAGTCAATTAAACCCGGATTTGATCAATATTTTAGAGAATAATTCATGTTAGGTCTAGGTTAGGTCTGGGATTTGCTCTCATCAGGCTCATTCTTTCGCATATTTCTCATACTTGATGGCTAGATCCTGGGCTTTTTCTGGATTTCATCACGTAGTAATGAAGTACAACACTGAAACAGTCAATTAAACCTGGTTTCCATCAATATTTTAGAGGACAACGCATGTTAGGTCTAGGTTAGGCCTGGGATTTACCCTCATCAGGGTCATACTTTCGCAGTTTTAACATACATGTTGACGTGATCGAGGGTTTTTTCTGCTTTGGATCACGTAGTAAAATGGTACCACACTGAAACAGTCCATTAAACCTTGTTTGGATCAATATTTTAGAGGATCACGCATGTTAGGTCTAGGTTAGCCCTGGGAATTTCACTCATCAGACTCATACTTTCACATTCTTCACATACTTGTTGAACAGATACAGAGTTTTTTCTGGTTTGGATCACATAGTAATGTGGTACCACACTGAAACAGACGATTAAACCAGGTTTCGATCAATATTTTTGAGGATACCGCATGTTAGGTCTAGGTTAGGCCGGGGTTTTTCACTCATCACACTCATACTTTCGCATTCTCCACATACTTGTTGAACTGATCCTGGGTTTTTACTGGTTTGGATCACGTAGTAATGTGGTACCACACTGAAACATTCAATTAAACCTGGTCTTGAAAAATATTTTAGAGGATAACGCATGTTAGGTTTGGGTTAGGTCTAGGATTTGCCCTCATCAGGCTCATACTTTCGCATATTTCTCATACTTCATGGCTAGATCCTGGGCTGTTTCTGGATTGTATCACGTAGTAATGTGGGACCACACTGAAACAATCAATTAAACCTGGTCTTGATAAATATTATAGAGGATAATGCATGTTAGGTCTGGTATAGGTCTGGGATTTGCCCACATCAGGGTCATACTTTCGCAGTTTCAACATACATGTTGACCTGATCGAGGGTTTTTTCTGGTTTGGATCACATAGTAATGTGGTACCACACTGAAAGAGACGATTAAACCAGGTTTCGATCAATATTTTCGAGGATAACGCATGTTAGGTCTAGGTTAGGCCGGGGATTTTCACTCATCACACTCATACTTTCACATTCTTCACATACTTGTTGAACGGATCCCGGGTTTTTACTGGTTTGGATCACGTAGTAATGTGGGACCACACTGAAACAATCAATTAAACCTGGTCTTGATAAATATTATAGAGGATAATGCATGTTAGGTCTGGGATAGGTCTGGGATTTGCCCTCATCAGACTCATACTTTCGCACACTTCACATACTCGTTGAACAGATCCTGGGTTTTTACTGGTTTGGATCACGTAGTAATGTGGTACCACACTGAAACAGTCGATTAAGCCAGGTTTCGATCAATATTTTTGAGGATAACGCATGTTAGGTCTAGGTTAGGCCGAGGATTTTCACTCATCAAACTCATACTTTCGCATTCTCCACATACTTGTTGAACGGATCCTGGGTTTTTACTGGTTTGGATTACGTAGTAATGTGGAACCACACTGAAACATTCAATTAAACCTGGTCTTGATAAATATTATAGAGGATAATGCATGTTAGGTCTGGGATAGGTCTGGGATTTGCCCTCATCAGACTCATACTTTCGCACACTTCACATACTCGTTGAACAGATCCTGGGTTTTTACTGGTTTGGATCACGTAGTAATGTGGTACCACACTGAAACAGTCGATTAAGCCAGGTTTCGATCAATATTTTTGAGGATAACGCATGTTAGGTCTAGGTTAGGCCGAGGATTTTCACTCATCAAACTCATACTTTCGCATTCTCCACATACTTGTTGAACGGATCCTGGGTTTTTACTGGTTTGGATTACGTAGTAATGTGGAACCACACTGAAACATTCAATTAAACCTGGTCTTGATAAATATTATAGAGGATAATGCATGTTAGGTCTGGGATAGGTCTGGGATTTGCCCTCATCAGACTCATACTTTCGCACACTTCACATACTCGTTGAACAGATCCTGGGTTATTTTCTTGTTTGGATCACATAGTAATGTGGTACCACACTGAAACAGACGATTAAACCAGGTTTCGATCAATATTTTTGACGATAACGCATGTTAGGTCTAGTTTAGGCCGGGGTTTTTCACTCATCACACTCATACTTTCGCATTCTTCACATACTTGTTGAACGGATCCTGGGTTTTTACTGGTTTGGATCACGTAGTAATGAAGTGCAACACTGAAACAGTCAATTGAACCTGGTTTGGATCAATATTTTAGAGGATAACGCTTGTTAGGTCTAGGTTAGCCCTGGGATTTTCATTCATCAGGCTCATACTTTCGCATTCTTCACATACTTGTTGAACAGATACAGGGTTTTTTCTGGTTTGGTTCACGTAGTAATGTGGTACCACACTGAAACATTCAATTAAACCTGGTCTTGATAAATATTTTAGAGGATAACGCATGTTAGGTCTGGGATAGGTCTGGGATTTTCACTCATCAGACTCATACCTTCGCATTCTTCACATGCTTGTGGAACGGATCCTGGGTTTTTCTGGTTTGGGTCACGTAGTAATGTGGGACCACATTGAAACAATCAATTAAACCTGGTCTTGATAAATATTTTAGAGGATAACGCATGTTAGGTCTAGGTTAGGCCTGGGATTTTCACTCATCAGACTCATACTTTCGCATTCTTCACATACTTGTTGAACGGATCCTGGGTTTTTTCTGGTTTGGATCACGTAGTAATGTTGGACCACACTGAAACAATCAATTAAACCTGGTCTTGATAAATATTTTAGAGGATAACGCATGTTTGGTCTGGGTTAGGTCTAGGATTTGCCCTCGTCAGGCTCATACTTTCGCATATTTCTCATATTTCATGGCTACATCCTGGGCTATTTCTGGATTGGATCACGTAGTAATGTGGTACCACACTGAAACAGACGATTAAACCAGGCTTCGATCAATATTTTTGAGGATAACGCAAGTTAGGTCTAGGTTAGGCCGGGGATTTTCACTCATCAGACTCATACTTTCGCATTCTTCACATACTTGTTGAACGGATCCTGGGTTTTTTCTGGATTGCATCACGTAGTAATGAAGTACAACACTGAAACAGTCAATTAAATATGGTTTCCATCAATATTTTAGGGGACAACGCATGTTAGGTCTAGGTTAGGCCAGGGATTTGCCCTCATCAGGGTCATACTTTTGCAGTTTTAACATACATGTTGGCCTGATCGAGGGTTTTTTTCTGCTTTGGATCACGTAGTAAACTGGTACCACACTGAAGCAGTCCATTAAACCTGGTTTGGATCAATATTTTAGAGGATAACGGATGTTAGGTTTGGGTTAGGTCTAGGATTTGCCCCCATCAGGCTCGTACTTTCGCATATTTCTCATACTTCATGGCTAGATCCTGGGCTGTTTCAGGATTGTATCACGTAGTAATGTGGTACCATGCTGAAACAGTCAATTAAACCTGGTTTCGATCAATATTTTAGAGGATAACGCAAGTTAGTTCTGGGATGGGTCTGGGATTTGCCCTCATCAGACTCATACTTTCGCACACTTCACATACTCGTTGAACAGATCCTGGGTTATTTTCTGGTTGGGATCACATAGTAATGTGGTACCACACTGAAGCAGTCGATTAAACCAGGTTTCGATTAATATTTTTGAGGATATCGCATGTTAGGTCTAGGTTAGGCCTGGGATTTTCACTCATCAGACTCATACTTTCGCATTCTTCACATACTTGTTGAACCGATCCTGGGTTTTTTCTGGTTTGGATCACGTAGTAATGTGGGACCATACTGAAACAATCAATTAAACCTGGATTTGATCAACATTTTAGAGAATAATTCATGTTAGGTCTAGGTTAGGTCTGGGATTTGCTCTCATCAGGCTCATTCTTTCGCATATTTCTCATACTTGATGGCTAGATCCTGGGCTTTTTCTGGATTTCATCACGTAGTAATGAAGTACAACACTGAAACAGTCAATTAAACCTGGTTTCCATCAATATTTTAGAGGACAACGCATGTTAGGTCTAGGTTAGGCCTGGGATTTACCCTCATCAGGGTCATACTTTCGCAGTTTTAACATACATGTTGACGTGATCGAGGGTTCTTTCTGCTTTGGATCACGTAGTAAAATGGTACCACACTGAAACAGTCCATTAAACCTTGTTTGGATCAATATTTTAGAGGATAACGCATGTTAGGTCTGGGATAGGTCTGGGATTTGCCGTCATCAGAATCATACTTTCGCACACTTCACATACTCGTTGTACAGATCCTGGGTTATTTTCTGGTTTGGATCACATAGTAATGTGGTACCACACTGAAACAGACGATTAAACCAGGTTTCGATAAATATTTTTGAGGATAACGCATGTTAGGTCTAGGTTAGGCCGGGGTTTTTCACTCATCACACTCATACTTTCGCATTCTCCACATACTTGTTGAACGGATCCTGGGTTTTTACTGGTTTGGATCACGTAGTAATGTGGTACCACACTGAAACAGTCGATTAAACCTGGTTTCGATCAATATTTTTGAGGATAACGCATGTTAGGTCTAGGTTAGGCCGAGGATTTTCACCCATCAAACTCATATTTCGCATTCTCCGCATACTTGTTGAACGGATCATGGGTTTTTACTTGTTTGGATCACGTAGTAATGAGGTACCACACTGATACATTCAATTAAACCTGGTCTTGAAAAATATTTTAGAGGATAACGCATGTTAGGTTTGGGTTAGGTCTAGGATTTGCCCTCATCAGGCTCATACTTTCGCATATTTCTCATACTTCATGGCTAGATCCTGGGCTGTTTCTGGATTGTATCACGTAGTAATGTGGGACCACACTGAAACAATCAATTAAACCTGGTCTTGATAAATATTATAGAGGATAATGCATGTTAGGTCTGGGATAGGTCTGGGATTTGCCCTCATCAGACTCATACTTTCGCACACTTCACATACTCGTTGAATAGATCCTGGTTTGGATCACATAGTAATGTGGTACCACACTGAAAGAGACGATTAAACTAGGTTTCGATCAATATTTTCGAGGATAACGCATGTTAGGTCTAGGTTAGGCCGGGGTTTTTCACTCATCACACTCATACTTTCGCATTCTTCACATACTTGTTGAACGGATCCTGGGGTTTTACTGGTTTGGATCACGTAGTAATGAAGTGCAACACTGAAACAGTCAATTGAACCTGGTTTCCATCAATATTCTAGAGGACAACGCATGTTAGGTCTAAGTTAGGCCTGGGATTTGCCTACATCAGGGTCATACTTTCGCAGTTTTAACATACATGTTGACCTGATCGACGGTTTTCTCTGCTTTGGATCACGCAGTAAAGTGGTACCACACTGAAACAGTCCATTAAACCTGGTTTGGATCAATATTTTAGAGGATAACGCTTGTTAGGTCTAGGTTAGCCCTGGGATTTTCATTCATCAGACTCATACTTTCGCATTCTTCACATACTTGTTGAACAGATACAGGGTTTTTTCTGGTTTGGTTCAGGTAGTAATGTGGTACAACACTGAAACATTCAATTAAACCTGGTCTTGATAAATATTTTAGAGGATAACGCATGTTAGGTCTGGGATAGGTCTGGGATTTTCACTCATCAGACTCATACTTTCGCATTCTTCACATACTTGTTGAACAGATACAGGGTTTTTTCTGGGTTGGTTCACGTAGTAATGTGGTACCACACTGAAACATTCAATTAAACCTGGTCTTGATAAATATTTTAGAGGATAACGCATGTTAGGTCTGGGATAGGTCTGGGATTTTCACTCATCAGACTCATACTTTCGCATTCTTCACATGCTTGTGGAACGGATCCTGGGTTTTTCTGGTTTGGGTCACGTAGTAATGTGGGACCACATTGAAACAATCAATTAAACCTGGTCTTGATAAATATTTTCGAGGATAACGCATGTTAGGTCTAGGTTAGGCCGGGGATTTTCACTCATCAGACTCATACTTTCGCATTCTTCACATACTTGTTGAACGGATCCTGGGTTTTTCTGGTTTGGATCACGTAGTAATGTGGGACCACACTGAAACAATCAATTAAACCTGGTCTTGATAAATATTTTAGAGGATAACGCATGTTAGGTCTATGTTAGGCCTGGGATTTTCACTCATCAGACTCATACTTTCGCATTCTTCACATACTTGTTGAACGGATCCTGGGTTTTTTCTGGTTTGGATCACGTAGTAATGTGGGACCACACTGAAACAATCAATTAAACCTGGTCTTGATAAATATTTTAGAGGATAACGCATGTTAGGTCTGGGATAGGTCTGGGATTTACCCTCACCAGGGTCATACTTTCGCAGGTTTAACATACATGTTGACGCGATCGAGGGTTTTTTCTGCTTTGGATCACGTAGTAGAGTGGTACCACACTGAAACAGTCCATTAAACCTTGTTTGGATCAATAGTTTAGAGGATAACGCATGTTAGGTCTAGGTTAGCCCTGGGATTTTCACTCATCAGACTCATACTTTCGCATTCTTCACATACTTGTTGCACGGATCATGGGTTTTTTCTAGTTTGGTTCACGTTGTAATGTGGTACCACACTGGAACATTCAAGTAAACCTGGTCTTGATAGATATTTTAGAGGATAACGCATGTTAGGTTTGGATTAGGTCTATGATTTGCCCTCATCAGGCTCATACTTTCGCATATTTCTCATACTTCATGGCTAGATCCTGGGCTGTTTCTGGATTGTATCACGTAGTAATGAGGTACCACGCTGAAACAGTCAATTAAACCTGGTTTCGTTCAATATTTTAGAAGATAACGCAAGTTAGGTCTGGGATAGGTCTGGGAGTTGCCCTCATCAGGCTCATACCTTCGCGTTTTTCACATACTTGTTGAACAGATCCTGGGTTTTTTCCGGTTTCGGTCACGTAGTAGTGTGGTACCACACTGAAACAGTCGATTAAACCTGGTTTCGATCAATATTTTTGAGGATAACGCATGTTAGGTCTAGGTTAGTCCGGGGATTTTCACTCATCAGACTCATACTTTCGCATTCTTCACATACTTGTTGAACGGATCCTGGGTTTTTTTTTGGTTTGGATCACGCAGTAATGTGGAACCACACTGAAACAATCAATTAAACATGGTCTTGATAAATATTTTAGAGGATAACGCATGTTAGGTCTGGGATAGGTCTGGGATTTGCCCTCATCGGACTCATACTTTCGCACACTTCACATACTCGTTGAATACATCCTGGGTTATTTTCTGGTTTGGATCACATAGTAATGTGGTACCACACTGAAACAGTCGATTAAACCAGGTTTCGATCAATATTTTTGAAGATAACGCATGTTAGGTCTAGGTTAGGCCTGGGATTTTCACTCATCAGACTCATACTTTCGCATTCTTCACATACTTGTTGAACGGATCCTGGGTTTTTTCTGGTTTGGATCACGTAGTAATGTGGGACCACACTGAAACAATCAATTAAACCTGGTCTTGATAAATATTTTAGAGGCCAACGTATGTTAGGTCTGGGTTAGGTCTAGGATTTGCCCTCATCAGGCTCATACTTTCGCATATTTCTCATACTTCATGGCTAGATCCTGGGCTATTTCTGGATTGGATCACGTAGTAATGTGGTACCACACTGAAACAGTCAATTAAAGCTGGTTTCGCTCAATATTTTAGAAGATAACGCATGTTAGGCCTAGGTTAGGCCTGGGATCTGCCCTCATCAGGTTCATATTTTCGCGTTCTTCACATACTTGTTGAACAGATCCCTGGCTTTTTCTGCTTTGGATCACATAGTAATGTGGTACCACACTGAAACAGTCGATTAAACCATGTTTCGATCAATATTTTTGAGGATAACGCATGTTAGGTCTAGGTTAGGCCTGGGATTTTCACTCATCAGGCTCATACTTTCGCATTCTTCACATACTTGTTGACCGGATCCTGGGTCTTTTCTGGTTTGGATCACGTAGCAATGGGGTACCACACTGAAACAGTCAATTAAACCTGGTTTCGATCAATATTTTGGAGAATAATTCATGTTAGGTCTAGGTTAGGTCTGGGATTTGCTCTCATCTGGCTCATTCTTTCGCATATTTCTCATACTTGATGGCTAGATCCTGCGCTTTTTCTGGATTGCATCACGTAGTAATGAAGTACAACACTGAAACAGTCGATTAAACCTGGTTTCCATCAATATCTTAGAGGACAACGCAAGTTAGGTCTTGGATAGGTCTGGGATTTGCCCTCATCAGGCTCATACTTTCGCGATTTTCACATACTTGTTGAACAGATCCTGGGTTTTTTCTGGTTTGGATCACGTAGTAGTGTGGTACCACACTGAAACAGTCCATTAAACCTGGTTTGGATCAATATTTTAGAGGATAACGCATGTTAGGTCTAGGTTAGGTCTGTGATTTTCACTCATCAGACTCATACTTTCGCATTCTTCACATACTTGTTGAACGGATCCTGGGTTTTTTCTGGTTTGGATCACGTAGTAATGAAGTGCAACACTGAAACAGTCAATAAACCTGGTTTCCATCAATATTTTAGAGGACAACGCATGTTAGGTCTAGGTTAGGCCTGGGATTTGCCCACATCAGGGTCATACTTTCGCAGTTTTAACATACATGTTGACCTGATCGAGGGTTTTTTCTGCTTTGGATCACGCAGAAAAGTGGTACCACACAAAACAGTCCATTAAACCTGGTTTGGATCAATATTTTAGAGGATGACGCATGTTAGGCCTAGGTTAGCCCTGGGATTTTCACTCATCAGACTCATACTTTAGCATTCTTCACATACTTGTTGAACAGATACAGGGTTTTTTCTGGTTTGGTTCACGTAGTAATGTGGTACCACACTGAAACATTCAATTAAACCTGGTCTTGATAAATATTTTAGAGGATAACGCATGTTAGGTTTGGGTTAGGTCTTGGATTTGCCCTCATCAGGCTCATACTTTCGCATATTTCTCATACTTCATGGCTAGACCCTGGGCTGTTTCTGGATTGTATCACGTAGTAAAGTGGTACCACGCTGAAACAGTCAATTAAACCTGATTTCGATCAATATTTTAGAGGATAACGCAAGTTAGGTCTGGGATAGGTCAGGGATTCGCTCTCATCAGGCTCATACTTTCGCATATTTCTCATACTTGATGGCTAGATCCTGGGTTTTTTCCGGTTTGGGTCACGTAGTAGTGTGGTACCACATTGAAACAGTCCATTATACCTGGTTTGGATCAATATTTTTTAGGATAACGCATGTTAGGTCTAGGTTTGGCCGGGGATTTTCACTCATCAGACTCATACTTTCGCATTCTTCACATACTTGTAGAACGGATCCTGGGTTTTTACTGGTTAGGATCACGTAGTAATGTGGTACCACACTGTAACATTCAATTAAACCTGGTCTTGATAAATATTTTAGAGGATAACGCATGTTAGCTCTGGGATCGGTCTGGGATTTGCCCTCATCAGACTCATACTTTCGCACACTTCACATACTCGTTGAACAGATCCTGGGATATTTTCTGGTTTGGATCACATAGTAATGTGGTACCACACTGACACAATCGATTAAACCTGGTTTCGATCAATATTTTTGAGGATAACGCATGTTAGGCCTAGGTTACGCCTCCGATTTTCACTCATCAGACTCATACTTTCGCATTCTTCACATACTTGTAGAACGGATCCTGGGTTTTTTCTGGTTTGGATCACGTAGTAATCTGGGACCACACTGAAACAATCAATTAAACCTGGTCTTGATAAATATTTTAGAGGATAATGCATGTTAGGTCTGGGTTAGGTCTAGGATTTGCCCTCGTCAGGCTCATACTTTCGCATATTTCTCATACTTCATGGCTAGATCCTGGGCTATTTCTGGATTGGATCTCGTAGTAATGAAGTACAACACTGAAACAGTCGATTAAACCAGGTTTCTATCAATATTTTTGAGGATAACGCAAGTTAGGTCTGGGATGGGTCTGGGATTTGCCGTCATCAGGCTCATACTTTCGCGTTTTTCACATACTTGTTGAACAGATCCTGGGTTTTTTTCTGGTTTGGATCACGTAGTAACGTGGTACCACACTGAAACAGTCGATTAAACCTGGTTTCGATCAATATTTTTGAGGATAACGCATGTTAGGTCTAGGTTAGGCCGGGGTTTTTCACTCATCACACTCATACTTTCGCATTCTTCACATACATGTTGAACGGATCCTGGATTTTTACTGGTTTGGATCACGTAGTAATGAAGTGCAACACTGATACAGTCAATTAAACCTGGTTTCCATCAAGATTTTAGAGAATAATTCATGTTAGGTCTAGGTTAGGTCTGGGATTTGCTCTCATCAGGCTCATTCTTTCGCATATTTCTCATACTTGATGGCTAGATCCTGGGCTTTTTCTGGATTGCATCACGTAGTAATGAAGTACAACACTGAAACAGTCGAGTAAACCTGGTTTCCATCTATATCTTAGAGGACAACGCAAGTTAGGTCTTGGGTAGGTCTGGGATTTGCCCTCATCAGGCTCATACTTTCGCGTTTTTCACATACTTGTTGAACAGATCCTGGGTTTTTTCTGGTTTGGATCACGTAGTAGTGTGGTACCACACTGAAACAGTCCATTAAACCTGGTTTGGATCAATATTTTAGAGGATAACGCATGTTAAGTCTAGGTTAGGTCTGTGATTTTCACTCATCAGACTCATACTTTCGCATTCTTCACATACTTGTTGAACGGATCCTGGGTTTTTTCTGGTTTGGATCACGTAGTAATGTGGGACCACACTGAAACAGTCCATTAAACCTGGTTTCGATCAATATTTTTTAGGATAACGCACGTTAGGTCTAGGTTAGGCCGGGGATTTTCACTCATCAGACTCATACTTTCGCATTCTTCACATACTTGTTGAACGGATCCTGGGCTATTACTGGATTGGATCACGTAGTAATGTGGTACCACACTGAAACAGTCAATTAAACCTGGTTTCGATCAATATTTTAGAGAATAATTCATGTTAGGTCTGGGTTAGGTCTGGGATTTGCTCTCATCAGGCTCATTCTTTCGCATATCTCTCATACTTGATGGCTAGATCCTGGGCTTTTTCTGGATTGCACCACGTAGTAATGAAGTACAACACTGAAACAGTCAATTAAATCTGGTTTCGATCAATATTTTAGAGAATAATTCATGTTAGGTCTAGGTTAGGCCTGGGATTTGCCCTCATCAGGGTCATACTTTCGCAGTTCTAACATACATGTTGACCTGATCGAGGGTTTTTTCTGCTTTGGATCACGTAGTAAAGTGGTACAACACTGGAACAGTCCAAAAAACCTGGTTTGGATCAATATTTTAGAGGATAATGCATGTTAGGTCTAGGTTAGCCCTGAAATTTTCACTCATCAGACTCATACTTTCGCATTCTTCACATACTTGTTGAACGGATCTTGGGTTTTTTTTGGTGTGGATCACGTAGTAATGTGGTACCACACTGAAACAGTCAATTAAACCTGGTTTCGATCAATATTTTAGAGGATAACACAAGTTAGGTCTGGGATAGGTCTGGGATTTGCCCTCATCAGGCTCATACTTTCGCATTCTTCACATACTTGATGAACGGATCCTGGGGTTATACTGGATTGGATCACGTAGTAATGTGGTACCACACTGAAACATTCAAATAAACCTGGTCTTGATAAATATTTTAGAGGTTAACGCATGTTAGGTCTGGGTTAGGTCTAGGATTTGCTCTCGTCAGGCTCATACTTTCGCATATTTCTCATACTTCATGGATAGATCCTGGGCTGTTTCTTCATTGTATCACGTAGTAATGTGGTACCACGCTGAAACAGTCAATTAAACCTTGTTTCGATCAATATTTTAGAGGATAACGCAAGTTAGGTCTGGGATAGGTCTGGGATTCGCCCTCATCAGGCTCATACTTTCGCACACTTCACATACTCGTTTAACAGATCCGGGGTTTTTTCTGGTTTGGTTCACGTAGTAATGTGGTACCACACTGAAACATTCAATTAAACCTGGTCTTGATCAATATTTTAGAGGATAACGCATGTTAGGTTTGGGTTAGGTCTAGGATTTGCCCTCATCAGGCTCATACTTTCGCATATTTCTCATACTTCATGGCTAGATCCTGGGCTATTTCTGGATTGGATCACGTAGTAATGTGGTACCACACTGAAACATTCAATGAAACCTGGTCTGGATAAATATTTTAGAGGATAACGCATCTTAGGTCTGTGTTAGGTCTAAGATTTGCTCTCATCAGGCTCATTCTTTCGCATATCTCTCGTACTTGATGGCTAGATCCTGGGCTTTTTCTGGATTGCATCACGTAGTAATGAAGTACAACAATGAAACAGCCCACTAAACTTGGTTTCGATCAATAGTTTAGAGGATAACGAAAGTTATGTCTAGGTTAGGCCTGGGATTTTCACTCATCAGACTCATTCTTTCGCATTCGTCACATACTTGTTGGACGCATCATGGGTTTTTTCTGGTTTGGAACACGTAGTAATGTGGGAACACACTGAAACAATCAATTAATCCTGGTCTTGTTAAATATTTTAGAGGTTAACGCATGTTAGGTCTGGGTTAGGTCTAGGATTTGCTCTCGTCAGGCTCATACTTTCGCATATTTCTCATACCTCATGGCTAGATCCTGGGCTATTTCTGGATTGGATCACGTAGTAATGTGGTACCACACTGAAACAGTCAATTAAACCTGGTTTCGATCAATATTTTAGAGGATAACGCAAGTTAGGTCTAGGTTAGGCCGAGAATTTTCACTCATCAGACTCATACTTTCGCATTCTTCACATACTTGTTGAACGGATCCTGGGGTTTTACTGGATTTGATCACGTAGTAATGTGGTACCACACTGAAACAGTCAATTAAACCTGGTTTCGATCAATATTTTAGAGGATAACGCAAGTTAGGTCTGGGATAGGTCTAGGATTTGCCCTCATCAGGCTCATTCTTTCGCATATTTCTCATACTTGATGGCTAGATCCTGGGCTTTTTCTGGATTGCATCACGTAGTATTGTGGTACCACACTGAAGCAGTCGATTAAACCAGGTTTCGATCAATATTTTTGAGGATAACGCATGTTAGGTCTAGGTTAGGCCTGGGATTTTCACTCATCAGAGTCATACTTTCGCATTCTTCACATACTTGTTGAACGGATCTTGGATTTTTTCTGGTGTGGATCACGTAGTAATGTGGTACCACACTGAAACAATCAATTAAACCTGGTCTTGATAAATATTTTAGAGGATAACGCATGTTAGGCCTGGGTTAGGTCTGGGATTTGCCCTCATCAGGCTCATACTTTCGCATATTTCTTGTACTTCATGGATAGATCCTGGGCTATTTTCTGGTTTGGATCACATAGTAATGTGGTACCACACTGAAACAGTCGATTAAACCTGGTTTCGATCAATATTTTAGAGCATAATTCATGTTAGGTCTGGGTTAGGTCTGGGATTTGCCCACATCAGGGTCATTCTTTCGCATTCTTCACATACTTGTTGAACGGATCCTGGGTTTTTTCTGGTTTGGATCACGTAGTAATGTGGTACTACACTGAAACAGTCGATTAAACCAGGTTTCGATCAATATTTTTGAGGATAACGCATGTTAGGTCTAGGTTCGGCCCGGGATTTTCACTCATCAGACTCATTCTTTCGCATTCTTCACATACTTGTTGAACGGATCCTGGGTTTTTTCTGGTTTGGATCACGTAGTAATGTGGTACCTCACTGAAACAGTCGATTAAACCTGGTTTCGATCAATATTTTAGAGAATAATTCATGTTAGGTCTAGGTTAGGTCTGGGATTTGCACTCATCAGACTCATTCTTTCGCATATTTCTCATACTTGATGGCTAGATCCTGGGCTTTTTCTGGATTGCATCACGTAGTAATGAAGTACAACACTGAAACAGTCAATTAAACCTGGTTTCCATCAATATCTTAGAGGACAACGCAAGTTAGGTCTGGGAAAGGTCTGGGATTTGCCCTCAGCAGACTCTTACGTTCGCATTCTTCACATACTTGTTGAGCGGATCCTGGGTTTTTTCTGGTTTGGATCACGTAGTAATGTGGTACCACACTGAAACATTCAAATAAACCTGGTCTTGATAAATATTTTAGAGGATAACGCATGTTGGGTTTGGGTTAGGTCTAGGATTTGCCCACATCAGGCTCATACTTTCGCATATTTCTCATACTTCATGGCTAGATCCTGGGCTTTTTCTGGATTGCATCACGTAGTAATGAAGTACAACACTGAAACGGTCAATTAAACCTGGTTTCGATCAATATTTTAGAGAATAATTCATGTTAGGTCTAGGTTAGGCCTGGGATTTGCCCTCATCCGGGTCATACTTTCGCAGTTCTAACATACATGTTGACCTGATCGAGGGTTTTTTCTGGTTTGGATCGCGCAGTAATGTGGTACCACACTGAGACAGCCCACTAAACCTGGTTTCGATCAATATTTTATAGGATAACGAAAGTTATGTCTAGGTTAGGCCTGGGATTTGCCCTCATCAGACTCATTCTTTCGCATATTTCTCATACTAGATGGCTAGTTCCTGGGCTTTTTCTGGATTGCATCACGTAGTAATGAAGTACAACACTGAAACACTCAATTAAACCTGGTTTCGATCAATATTATTGAGGATAACGCATGTTAGGTCTAGGTTAGGCCTGGGATTTTCACTCATCAGACTCATACTTTCGCATTCTTCACATACTTGTTGAACGGATCTTGGGTTTTTTCTGGTGTGAATCACGTAGTAATGTGGTACCACACTGAAACAGTCAATTAAACCTGGTTTCGATCAATATTTTAGAGAATAATTCTTGTTAGGTCTGGGGTAGGTCTGGGATTTGCTCTCATCAGGCTCATTCTTTCGCATATTTCTCATACTTGATGGCTAGATCCTGGGCTTTTTCTGGATTGCATCACGTAGTAATGAAGTACAACACTGAAACAGTCAATTAAACCTGGTTTCGATCAATTTTTTAGAGAATAATTCATGTTAGGTCTAGGTTAGGTCTGGGTTTTGCTCTCATCAGGCTCATTCTTTCGCATATTTCTCATACTTGATGGCTAGATCCTGGGCTTTCTCTGGATTGCATCACGTAGTAGTGAAGTACAACACTGAAGCAGTCAATTAAACCTGGTTTCCATCAATATTTTAGAGGACAACGTATGTTAGGTCTAGGTTAGGCCTGGGATTTGCTCTCATCAGGGTCATACTTTCGCAGTTTTAACATACATGTTGACCTGATCGAGGGTTTTTGCTGGTTTGGTTCACGTAGTGATGTGGTACTACACTGAAACATTGAATAAAACCTGGTCTTGATAAATATTTTAGAGGATAACGCATGTTAGGTTTGGGTTAGGTCTAGGATTTGCCCTCATCAGGCTCATACTTTCGCACACTTCACATACTCGTTTGACAGATCCTGTGTTATTTTCTGGTTTGGATCGCATAGTAATGTGGTACCAAACTGAAACAGTCGATTAAACCAGGTTTTGATCAATATTTTTGAGGATAACGCATGGTAGGTCTAGGTTAGGCGTGGGATTTTCACTCATCAGACTCATACTTTCGCATTCTTCACATACTTGTTGAACGGATCCTGGGCTTTTTCTGGTTTGGATCACGTAATAATGTGGTACCACACTGAAACAGTCCATTAAACCTGGTTTCGATCAATATTTTAGAGAATAATTCATGTTAGGTCTAGGTTAGGTCAGGGATTTGCTCCCATCAGGCTCATTCTTTCGCATATTTCTCATACTTGATGGCTAGATCCTGGGCTTTTTCTGGATTGCATCACGTAGTAATGAAGTACAACACTGAAACAGTCAATTAAACCTGGATTCCATCAATATCTTAGAGGACAACGCAAGTTAGGTCTGGGATAGGTCTGGGATTTGCCCACATCAGGCTCATACTTTCGCGTTTTTCACATACTTGTTGAACGGATCCTGGGTTTTTTCTGGTTTGGATCACGTAGTAATGTGGGACCACACTGAAACAATCAATTAAACCTGGTCTTGATAAATATTTTAGAGCATAACGCATGTTAGGTCTGGGATAGGTCTGGGATTTGCCCTCATCAGACTCATACTTTCGCACACTTCACATACTCGTTGAACAGATCCTGGGTTATTTTCTGGTTTGGATCCCATAGTAATGTGGTACCACACTGAAACAGTCGATTAAACCAGGTTTCGATCAATATTTTTGAGGATAACGCATATTAGGTCTAGGTTAGGCCTGGGATTTTCACTCATCAGACTCATACTTTCGGATTCTTCTCATACTTGTTGAACGGATCCTGGGTTTTTTCTGGTTTGGATCACGTAGTAATGTGGTACCACACTGAAACAGTCAATTAAACCTGGTTTTGATCAATATTTTAGAGAATAATTCATGTTAGGTCTAGGTTAGGTCTGGGATTTGCTCTCATCAGGCTCATTCTTTCGCATATTTCTCATACTTGATGGCTAGATCCTGGCCTTTTTCTGGATTGCATCACGTAGTAATGAAGTACAACACTGAAACAGTCAATTAAACCTGGATTCCATCAATATCTTAGAGGACAACGCAAGTTAGGTCTGGGATAGGTCTGGGATTTGCCCACATCAGGCTCATACTTTCGCGTTTTTCACATACTCGTTGAACAGCTCCTGGGTTATTTTCTGGTTTGGATCGCATAGTAATGTGGTACCACACTGAAACAGTCGATTAAACCAGGTTTCGATCAATATTTTTGAGGATAACGCATGTTAGGTCTAGGTTAGGCCTGGGATTATCACTCATCAGACTCATACTTTCGCATTCTTCTCATACTTGTTGAACGGATCCTGGGTATTTTCTGGTTTGGGTCACGTAGTAGTGTGGTACCACACTGAAACAGACGATTAAACCTGGTTTCGATCAATATTTTTGAGGATAACGCATGTTAGGTCTGGGTTAGGTCTAGGATTTGCCCTCGTCAGGCTCATACTTTCGCATATTTCTCATTCTTCATGGCTAGATCCTGGGCTATTTCTGGATTGTATCACGTAGTAATGAGGTACCACACAGAAACAGTCAATTAAACCTGGTTTAATCAATATTTTAGAGGATAACGCAAGTTAGGTCTGGGATAGGTCTGGTATTTTCCCTCATCAGGCTCATACTTTCGCGTTTTTCACATACTTGTTGAACAGATCCTGGGTTTTTTCTGGATTGGGTCACGTAGTAGTGTGGTACCACACTGAAACAGTCGATTAAACCTGGTTTCGATCAATATTTTTGAGGATAACGCATGTTAGGTCTAGGTTAGGCCGGGGATTTTCACTCATCAGACTCATACTTTCGCATTCTACACATACTTGTTGAACGGATCCTGGGTTTTTTCTGGTTTGGATCACGTAGTAATGTGGGACCACACTGAAACAGTCAATTAAACCTGGTTTCGATCAATATATTAGGGTATAATTCATGTTAGGTCTAGGTTAGGTCTGGGATTTGCTCTCATCAGGCTCATTCTTTCGCATATTTCTCATACTTGATGGCTAGATCCAGGCCTTTTTCTGGATTGCATCAGGTATTAATGAAGTACAACACTGAAACAGTCAATTATACCTGGTTTCCATCAATATTTTAGAGGACAACGCATGATAGGTCTAGGTTAGGCCTGGGATTTGCCCTCATCAGGGTCATACTTTCGTAGTTTTAACATACATGTTGACCTGACCGAGGGTTTTTTCTGCTTTGGATCACGTAGTAAAGTGGTACCACACTGAAACAGTCCATTAAACCTGGTATGGATCAATATTTTAGAGGATAACGCATGTTAGGTCTAGGTTAGGCCTGGGATTTTCACTCATCAGACTCATGCTTTCGCATTCTTCTCATACTTGTTGAACGGATCCTGGGTTTTTTCTGGTTTGGATCACGTAGTAATGTGGTACCACACTGATACAGTCAATTAAACCTGGTTTTGATCAATATTTTAGAGTATAATTCATGTTAGGTCTAGGTTAGGTCTGGGATTTGCTCTCATCAGGCTCATTCTTTCGCATATTTCTCATACTTGATGGCTAGATCCAGGCCTTTTTCTGGATTGCATCACGTAGTAATGAAGTACAACACTGAAACAGTCAATTAAACCTGGTTTCCATCAATATTTTAGAGGACAACGCATGTTAGGTTTGGGTTAGGTCTGGGATTTGCTCTCATCAGGCTCATTCTTTCGCATATTTCTCATACTTGATGGCTAGATCCTGGGCTTTTTCTGGATTGCATCACGTAGTAATGAAGTACAACACTGAAGCAGTCAATTAAACCTGGTTTCCATCAATATCTTAGCGGACAACGCAAGTTAGGTCTGGGATAGGTCTGGGATTTGCCCACATCAGGCTCATACTTTCGCGTTTTTCACATACTCGTTGAACAGATCCTGGGTTATTTTCTGGTTTGGATCGCATAGTAATGTGGTACCACACTGAAACAGTCGATTAAACCAGGTTTCGATCAGTATTTTTGAGGATAACGCATGTTAGGTCTAGGTTAGGCCTGGGATTTTCACTCATCAGACTCATACTTTCGCATTCTTCTCATACTTGTTGAACGGATCCTGGGTTTTTTCTGGTTTGGATCACGTAGTAATGTGGGACCACACAGAAACAATCAATTAAACCTGGTCTTGATAAATATTTTAGAGGATAACGCATGTTAGGTCTGGGTTAGGTCTAGGATTTGCCCTCGTCAGGCTCATTCTTTCGCATATTTCTCATACTTCATGGCTAGATCTTGGGCTATTTCTGGATTGTACCACGTAGTAATGTGGTACCACACAGAAACAGTCAATTAAACCTGGTTTCGATCAATATTTTAGAGGATAACGCAAGTTAGGTCTGGGATAGGTCTGGGATTTTCCCTCATCAGGCTCATACTTTCGCGTTTTTCTCATACTTGTTGAACAGATCCTGGGTTTTTTCTGGATTGGGTCACGTAGTAGTGTGGTACCACACTGAAACAGTCGATTAAACCTGGTTTCGATCAATATTTTTGAGGATAACGCATGTTAGGTCTAGGTAAGGCCGGGGATTTTCACTCATCAGACTCATACTTTCGCATTCTTCACATACTTGTTGAACGGATCCTGGGTTTTTCCTGGTTTGGATCACGTAGTAATGTGGGACCACACTGAAACAGTCAATTAAACCTGGTCTTGATAAATATTTTAGAGGATAACGCATGTTAGGTCTGGGTTAGGTCTAGGATTTGCCCTCGTCAGGCTCATACTTTCGCATATTTCTCATACTTCATGGCTAGATCCTGGGCTATTTCTGGATTGTATCACGTAGTAATGTGGTACCACACAGAAACAGTCAATTAAACCTGGTTTCGATCAATATTGTAGAGGATAACGCAAGTTAGGTCTGGGATAGGTCTGGGATTTTCCCTCATCAGGCTCATACTTTCGCGTTTTTCACATACTTGTTGAACAGATCCTGGGTTTTTTCTGGATTGGGTCACGTAGTAGTGTGGTACCACACTGAAACAGTCGATTAAACCTGGTTTCGATCAATATTTTTGAGGATAACGCATGTTAGGTCTAGGTTAGGCCGGGGATTTTCACTCATCAGACTCATACTTTCGCATTCTTCACATACTTCTTGAACAGATCCTGGTTTTTTCTGGTTTGGAACACATAGTAATGTGGTACCACACTGTAACAGTCCATTAAACCTGGTTTCGATCAATATTTTAGAGGATAATGCATGTTAGGTCTAGGTTAGGCCGGGGATTTTCACTCATCAGACTCATACTTTCGCATTCTTCACATACTTGTTGAACGGATCCTGGGTTTTTTCTGGTTTGGATCACGTAGTAATGTGGGACCACACTGAAACAGTCAATTAAACCTGGTTTCGATCAATATATTAGAGAATGATTCATGTTAGGTCTAGGTTAGGTCTGGGATTTGCTCTCATCAGGCTCATACTTTCGCATTCTTCACATACTTGTTGAACGGATCCTGGGTTGTTTCTGGTTTGGATCACGTAGTAATGTGGGACCACACTGAAACAGTCAACTAAACCTGGTTTCGATCAATATATTAGAGAATAATTCATGTTAGGTCTAGGTTAGGTCTGGGATTTGCTCTCATCAGGCTCATTCTTTCGCATATTTCTCGTACTTGATGGCTAGATCCTGGGCTTTTTCTGGATTGCATCACGAAGTAATGAAGTACAACACTGAAACAGTCAATTAAACCTGGTCTCCATCAATATCTTAGAGGACAACGCAAGTAATGTCTGGGATAGGTCTGGGATTTGCCCACATCAGGCTCATACTTTCGCGTTTTTCACATACTTGTTGAACAGATCCTGGGTTTTTTCTGGTTTGGATCACGTAGTAGTGTGGTACCACACTGATACAGTCGATTAAACCTGGTTTCGATCAATATTTTTGAGGATAACGCATGTTAGGTCTAGGTTAGGTCTGGGATTTGCTCTCATCAGGCTCATACTTTCGCATATTTCTCATACTTCATGGCTAGATCCTGGGCTGTTTCTGGATTGTATCACGTAGTAATGTGGTACCACGCTGAAACAGTCAATTAAACCTCGTTTCGATCAATATATTAGAGAATAATTCATGTTAGGTCTAGGTTAGGTCTGGGACTTGCTCTCATCAGGCTCATTCTTTCGCATATTTCTCATACTTGATGGCTAGATCCTGGGCTTTTTCTGGATTGCATCACGTAGTAATGAAGTACAACACTGAAACAGTCAATTAAACCTGGTTTCCATCAATATCTTAGAGGACAACGCAAGTTAGGTCTGGGATAGGTCTGGGATTTGCCCACATCAGGCTCATACTTTCGCGTTTTTCAGATACTTGTTGAACTGATCCTGGGCTTTTTCTGGTTTGAATCACGTAGTAATGTGGTACCACACTGAAACAGTCAATTAAACCTGGTTTCGATCAATATTTTAGAGAATAATACATGTTAGGTCTAGGTTAGGTCTGGGATTTGCTCTCATCAGGCTCATACTTTCGCACACTTCACACACTCGTTTGACAGATCCTGCGTTATTTTCTGGTTTGGATCGCATAGTAATGTGGTACCACACTGAAACAGTCGATTAAACCAGGTTTCGATCAATATTTTTGAGGATAACGCATGTTAGGTCTAGGTTAGGCCTGGGATTTTCACTCATCAGACTCATATTTTCGTATTCTTCTCATACTTGTTGAACGGATCCTGGGTTTTTTCTGGTTTGGATCACGTAGTAATGTGGTACCACACTGAAACAGTCAATTAAACCTGGTTTTGATCAATATTTTAGAGAATAATTCATGTTAGGTCTAGGTTAGGTCCGGGATTTGCTCTCATCAGGCTCATTCTTTCGCATATTTCTCATACTTGATGGCTAGATCCTGGGCTTTTTCTGGATTGCATAACGTAGTAATGAAGTACAACACTGAAACAGTCAATTAAACCTGGATTCCATCAATATCTTAGAGGACAACGCAAGTTAGGTCTGGGATAGGTCTGGGATTTGCCCACATCAGGCTCATACTTTCGCGTTTTTCACATACTCGTTGAACAGATCCTGGGTTTTTTCTGGTTTGGATCACGTAGTAATGTGGGACCACACGGAAACAGTCAATTAAACCTGGTTTCGATCAATATATTAGAGAATAATTCATGTTAGGTCTAGGTTAGGTCTGGGATTTGCTCTCATCAGGCTCATTCTTTCGCATATTTCTCATACCTGATGGCTAGATCCTGGGCTTTTTCTGGATTGCATAACGTAGTAATGAAGTACATCACTGAAACAGTCAATTAAACCTGGATTCCATCAATATCTTAGAGGACAACGCAAGTTAGGTCTGGGATAGGTCTGGGATTTGCCCACATCAGGCTCATACTTTCGCGTTTTTCACATACTCGTTGTACAGATCCTCGGTTATTTTCTGGTTTGGATCGCATAGTAATGTGGTACCACACTGAAACAGTCGATTAAATCAGGTTTCGATCAATATTTTTGAGGATAACGCATGTTAGGTCTAGGTTAGGCCTGGGATTTTCACTCATCAGACTCATACTTTCGCATTCTTCTCATACTTGTTGAACGGATCCTGGGTTTTTGCTGGTTTGGATCACGTAGTAATGTGGGACCACACAGAAACAATCAATTAAACCTGGTCTTGATAAATATTTTAGAGGATAACGCATGTTAGGTCTGGGTTAGGTCTAGGATTTGCCCTCGTCAGGCTCATACTTTCGCATATTTCTCATACTTCATGGCTAGATCCTGGGCTATTTCTGGATTGTATCACGTAGTAATGTGGTACCACACAGAAACAGTCAATTAAACCTGGTTTCGATCAATATTTTAGAGGATAACGCAAGTTAGGTCTGGGATCCCCTCAGGGGCTGCCAGCCTTTCAGCTGCAGTACGGGCTTAACGAACCCGGGGTACCCGAGTCTTACACACACCGTAAGCCTCCTGTTGGTCGTCACAACGACCCATTCACAATTCCCTATTGGTTTTGTGAATGGTACGTGACGGCAGGAGGAACGGGGGTCTTGGCTTAACCGCCTGGGCCACGAGTATGGCGACTCTATAAAATCGCCCTCCAATCCTAAGCTATGGTGCGCGGCGATGGGATGCATGGTTGGGGGAGAAGGCCCAATCCCAAGCGACCACCTCCGGGGTACCTGCCGAACCCCCGGAGTATTAGGCTTACCCGGGTAAGGCGGCTCTGCCCGGGTGGACCTTTATTTCCGACCATCTCGTGGGATTTTTATGGACACTGAAAATAAAATGGGGATGGGGCGGGTTTTGTCGGTTGGGGAGGACGGAGACGGGGTTGGGGTTAGGGTGGCGGCGCTCGCGCCCCACTCAGCGCCAGGTCCGGCTTCGTGGAGGGTGGAGGAGGACGACGAGACGGCGTCGGTCTCGTCCTTCTCCTCCAGCACGAGCCACATAGGCTCTAAGAGGAAGAGGACGGGGCAGGCCGTCGTCGAGGTGGGCGGGGCGATGAGCCCGTCGGTGAGGCTGAGTTGCCTCAGGGACGAGGTGACCGAGGAGATATCGGAGAGGATCTCCTCGTCCCTGAGGCGGGTGGAGAGAGTCGCCGCTGCCTGCGCCTTTAAGGGGCAGAAAAGCGGTGGCGCGGAGGCCCTGAAGGCCGCGGCGGAGGAAATGAGGGAGGCGGCGCGGGAGCTCAGAGGGCGGAACGCCCGTCTGCAGCTCCTGTTGGAGGAGGAGCGACAGGGGAGGAGGAGGGCAGAGGCGCTGTGGAACAGCGCGGCCCTCCCTCCCATCCTCCCTCCTCCTCCACCGCCGCGTCCCTCGGCGGAAGTAAATAAGCGGAGTGCGGCGGCAGTGGTGCGGGGCACCGCGGGCCCCTCCACCCGCACTCCGCCCGTGAAGAAGTCCCCGTCCTCCTCAGAAGACGATCTTCTGAGGAGGATTGGGGACATGATTGATGGCAAGCTGGCCGCCTTCCGGGAGGAGCTCCTCGCCGGAAGAGCGGTCAGCAGGAAGGCGGTGCCTCCCCGACCTGTTCCGGTACAGTCGGGGAAGGCAAAGAAGGGCGGAGTGAAGGCTCCGCCCAGCGTTGCGGCACCAGGGCCCCGGGTCGCGACCCCCAAGGGGGGTGGTGTACCCGTGGTCGCGGTGGTCGCGTCCTCCACAGCACCCTCCCAAGGGGGGGTGGCGTGGAGTGAGGTGGTGGGGCGGAAGGCGAAGCGGGCGGCGAGGAAGGCCTCGCAACCGCAGCCTCCGCCTCCGCCGCCGGCGGCCAAGGTAAAGGCCGCGAAGGTCGGGAAGGCACGACCAGGTCGTCCCCCAAAAACGGCAGCGGTGACGCTGACCGTTGCGCAGGGGGGCGACCTGACCCTCGCGGAGGCGATGCGGCTCGCCAGGGAGACTATCTCCCTGGAAGAGCTGGGCATCGCCTCCGTGAGGGCGAAGAGGGCCGTGACCGGGGGTCTCTTGCTGGAGATCCCCGGTGCAGAAGGCGGCGCGAAGGCGGATCGTCTCGCCCAGAGGCTCCGGGAGCAGCTGGGCGAGCGAGGTGTCCGGGTCGCCCGGCCCACGAAGCGCACGGAGATGCGCGTTTGTGGGCTGGACGACTCGGTCAGCGCACAGGATGTGGCCCGTGCCCTTGCGAGGGCGGGGGACTGTCCTGTGGAGGACCTGCGGATCGGAGAGATCCGCAGGTCGCCCTCCGGCCTCGGGTCGGTGTGGGCTCGGTGCCCCCTCTCCGCCGCCCGTAAGGTGGCGGAATCCGGGAGGGTGTTGGTGGGGTGGGTTTCGGCGCGAGTGGAAATCCTCGCGCCGCGCCCGCTCCAGTGTCACCGCTGCCTCGAATTGGGGCACGTGAGGCAGTGGTGCACCTCGCCGGTGGACCGCAGCGGTCAGTGTTACCGCTGCGGTGCCAAAGAGCACCGTGCGAGCCAGTGCTCGGCGGCCCCCCACTGCCCGCTGTGTGCGGACATGGGGAGGCCAGCCGATCACAGGGTGGGGAGTAAGAAGTGCTCCCCCCCCTCCCGGAAGGAGAGGAAGAGGCGGGCTGCACCGGCTCCGGTGCCGAGGGCGGTGGCATCGTCCTCCATGGAGGTGGACGGTGCTACGGGGACGGACGGCCGGGAGGAGGCTGGCGCGGCCATTAATTAATGCCGCCCCGCCTCCTCCTCCAGGCCAACCTCAACCACTGCCGCGCGGCACAGGACTTGATGTCCCAAGTCCTCGCGGAGTGGGGGGTTGGCCTGGCGGTCGCCGCCGAGCCGTACCGCGTCCCTGATCACCCTCATTGGGTGGGCGACGCGGACGGCTTGGTGGCGACGGTATGGGGAGGGGGCGACGGGTCCCCACCGTTCTCCTTGTTGGAGCGCGGTCGGGGATTCGTCGCTGTGGACTGGGGGGGAGTCGCTGTGGTGGGGTGCTACATTTCGCCCCGTAGCGCTCACGCTGCGTTCGAGCTGTACTTGGCCGAGGTCGCGGCATGCGTGCAGCGCTACGCGGCCCGGCCGGTGCTGGTCCTGGGGGATTTTAATGCCAAGTCGGTGGCTTGGGGATCCCCCAGGACCTCCGTTCGCGGCGGGATCCTGGGCGATTGGGCGGCGGGGCTCGACCTCCGGGTATTGAACCGGGGGTCGGAGCACACATGCGTGCGGCGATATGGGGGGTCCATCGTGGATGTTGGATTCGCGACCCCCAACGCCGTGCGCATGGTGTCGGGTTGGCACGTGGTCGCGGGGGCAGAGACACTCTCCGATCACCGGTACATCCGGATGGAGGTCTCTGCCGCCGCGAGTGCATCCCGACACGGCCGCCTGCGTGGCACCCCACCACGCCGCTGGGCGCTTCGGCGCCTGGACAAGGACGCCCTGATGGCAGCTGCCCTCGCTGCAACTTGGCCGCAGGGAGCGGCCGAGTTGCCGAGCATAGAGGAGGAGGTCGCCCGGCTCGGAGCATTGGTCGCGGGTATTTGCGACGCGGCGATGCCTCGGGTCGGGCGGGCTTCTCCTCGCCGGGCGGTGAACTGGTGGTCGGACGCGATCGCGGAGTTGCGAGTCGCGACTGTCCGCGCCCGACGCCAGTACACCCGCGCGCGCCGTCGTCAACGTACAGGCGACGGCGTGGCGCGAGCGAGGGCAGCTGATGACCTGTATGGAGCATACCGCGTGGCGCGGGTTGCTCTGCAGGTCGCCATCAAACGGGCCAAGACCCAGGCATGGAAGGAGCTCCTCCAGACCCTTGATGACGATCCATGGGGGCGCCCATATAAGGTGGTGCTGAATAAGCTCCGCCCGTGGGCGCCCCCCGTCACCGAGGGTCTTGACCCCCGGCTGCTGGAGGACGTGGTCAATACACTCTTCCCAATTGGGGAGAGGGGACCGCGTCCTCCGGCGGCGGCGGCTGTCCCAGTGGAGTGGACGGCCGAGCTGGGGGTCACGCAGGAGGAGCTGGCAGCGGCCATCAGACGGCTCGGGGTTCGTAACACGGCCCCGGGTCCGGATGGTGTGCCCGGCCGGGTTTGGGTCTTGACCCAGGGCGTCCTTGGGGCCGACCTCAGGCGGTTGTTCGACCGCTGCCTGAGGGACGGGCGATTCCCCCCCAGTTGGAAGGTGGCCAGGATGGTCCTCCTCCGGAAGGAGGGTCGGCCCGCGGAGTCTCCCTCCGCATACCGGCCCATTTGTCTCCTCGACGAGGTGGGCAAGCTCTTCGAGCGTGTGATTGCTGCCCGCCTCGTCGAGCACCTGTCGCGGGGTGATCCCGGTCTGGCCGACTGCCAGTTCGGTTTCCGGGGGGGCCGATCGACTATCGACGCGATAGGTCGTGTGAGGGCCCTCTCGGAGGCGGCCGTCTCCCGGGGAGGGGTGGCATTGGCAGTATCCTTGGATATTGCCAATGCCTTTAACACCCTCCCCTGGGAAGAGATAAGGAGGGGGCTCGAATATCATCGAGTCCCCCCTTGTCTCAGGGCGGTCGTCGGGGATTATCTCCGCGGCAGGTGGATCGAGTATCCGGGCCGGGATGGTGATATGCGGAGGGAGGTGTACTGCGGTGTTCCGCAGGGGTCGGTCCTCGGGCCACTCCTGTGGAACATCGCGTACGACTCGGTGTTGCGGGCCGGCCTCCCCGACGGCGTCAGCACGGTGTGTTATGCGGATGACACACTGGTGCTGGCCGTCGGGGCGCACTGGGGGAGGGCCATGCGTCGCGCGGAGGAGGGGTCGCAACGCGTCGTCGACCGGATCAGGGGGATGGGGATGACGGTGGCGGTCCATAAGACCGAGGTGATTGCGTTTCATTCACCTCGGCAGGATCCGCCACCCCCTCTGATTCGGGTGGGTGGGGCTGACATCGAGGTGAAGCCCCAGATCAGGTATCTGGGGCTGATCCTCGATAGCCACTGGCGTTTCGAGAAGCATTTCCGCTGCCTGGTCCCCCGGTTGGAAAGGATGGTTGCGGCTCTGGGCCGGATCCTGCCCAACCTGGGGGGCCCGGCGGGCCGAGTTCGTCGCCTCTATGTGGCAATGGTCCAGTCGGTGGCCCTATACGGGGCCCCCGTCTGGGCGGACGACCTGGCTGCCTCCCGGCGCAGCATGACTATGCTGCGTCGGGTGCAGAGGCGCATGGCGCTCAGGGTCGTCCGCGGGTATCGGACCATGTCACATGAGGCGGCGACGGTTCTAGCGGGGATGCCGCCCATGGACCTGCTCGCGCGGTCGCACGCGGTGATGTACCGGCACCGCGTCGACCGTCGCGCGGGGGTGGGGGCGGTCCCGGGCGGGCAGGAACCTGCTTGGGGCGATTTGAAGCGCCAGGCCCGGCAGTCCGTGTTGCTCGCGTGGCAGGAGCGGCTGGCTCTGCCAACCGCGGGGCACCGGACTGTCGGGGCTGTTCGGCCACTCCTGAAGGAGTGGCTGGACAGAGGCCATGGCAGCCTCACCTACCGGCTGGCACAGGTATTTTCCGGGCATGGCAGCTTCGGAAGATACCTGTGCCGGATAGGGAAGGAGCCGACGGCGCGTTGCTGCCACTGCGACGCTGAGCAGGACACGGCGGATCATACCCTGGAGGTATGCCCCGCGTGGGAGGGGGAGCGCCGTGTCCTGGTCGGCGTCGTCGGGCGGGATGTCTCGCTGCCGGGCGTCGTGCGCGCCATGCTCGGCAGCGAGGAGAAGTGGAGGGCCGTGGCCTCCTTCTGCGAGAACGTAATGTTGCAGAAGGAGGCCGCGGGGAGGGAGCGCGAGCTTCAGCGGCGTGCTGAAGCGCGCGCTCGTGCGGTGGCCCGAGGTCGTCGCCCGGTCGCGAGGCGTCGCGGACGGCCGCCTCGGCGTGGCGGATGACCTAGGCTGGGAGGGGGGTCCTGAGGGGACCCTCCTCCCGCCAGGCGGCGCCGGGTCGGACCGGTTGGGGGTAGGAGTGCCTCCCCCTACCGGTCCGACGCAAGGGGAGGCACCCTCGGCGGTCTGGTGCGGCCATGAACGGCCGGCCGCCGAGGGGTGGAAACGGGGTCGCGGGCGGTTGCGAGTTGGGGCTCGCAGCCGCCACTAAACGCGACCCCGGGACGGATAGCGGCGGGATGGAGTGGCCCCGTCCCGCCGCTATGAGGCAGTGTGTCTACTGGGGGGACCGGTCCCCCCGGGGGATGGGCGCGAAAGCGCGGGCACGGGGAGGATACCGGAAGAATGCTTCGAGCGATTCCCGGTATCCTCCCAAAGCGTGCCGAAGGGTCACCGTGGGGTTTTTAGTGGGTAGGTCCCGCGCCTGTCGTTGTACGGGCGCGGGGAATCCCACACACCCCTCCCACCTCTCCCCAAGGAGGTGGGAGGGAGTCTTTCGAAGATTTTCCCCACGACAAAAAAAAAAAAAAAAAAAAAAAAAAAAAAAAAAAAGTTAGGTCTGGGATAGGTCTGGGATTTTCCCTCATCAGGCTCATACTTTCGCGTTTTTCACATACTTGTTGAACAGATCCTGGGTTTTTTTCTGGATTGGGTCACGTATTAGTCTGGTACCACACTGAAACAGTCGATTAAACCTGGTTTCGATCAATATTTTTGAGCGTAACGCATGTTAGGTCTAGGTTAGGCCTGGGATTTTCACTCATCAGACTCTTACTTTCGCATTCTTCACATACTTGTTGAACGGATCCTGGGTTTTTTCTGGTTTGGATCACGTAGTAATGTGGGACCACACGGAAGCAGTCAATTAAACCTGGTTTCGATCAATATATTAGAGAATAATTCATGTTA
Organism: Colletes latitarsis; assembly: GCF_051014445.1. Lineage (NCBI taxonomy): Eukaryota > Metazoa > Arthropoda > Insecta > Hymenoptera > Colletidae > Colletes > Colletes latitarsis. The sequence goes on from NC_135142.1 coordinate 2,749,518, forward strand.
GGTCTAGGTTAGGTCTGGGATTTGCTCTCATCAGGCTCATTCTTTCGCATATTTCTCATACTTGATGGCTAGATCCTGGGCTTTTTCTGGATTGCATCACGTAGTAATGAAGTACAACACTGAAACAGTCAATTAAACCTGGTTTCCATCAATATCTTAGATGATAACGCAAGTTAGGTCTGGGATAGGTCTGGGATTTGCCCACATCAGGCTCATACTTTCGCGTTTTTCACATACTTGTTGAAGAGATCCTGGGTTTTTTCTGGTTTGGATCACGTAGTAGTGTGGTACCACACTGAAACGGTCCATTAAACCTGGTTTGGATCAACATTTTAGAGGATAACGCATGTTAGGTCTAGGTTAGGTCTGGGATTTTCACTCATCAGACTCATACTTTCGCATTCTTCACATACTTGTTGAACGGATCCTGTGTTTTTTCTGGTTTGGATCACGTAGTAATGTGGTACCACACTGAAACAGTCAATTAAACCTGGTTTTGATCAATATCATAGAGAATAATTCATGTTAGGTCTAGGTTAGGTCTGGGATTTGCCCTCATCAGGCTCATACTTTCGCATATTTCTCATACTTCATGGCTGGATCCTGGGCTATTTCTGGATTGGATCATGTAGTAATGTGGTACCACACTGAAACAGTCAATTAAACCTGGTTTGGATCAATATTTTTAGAGGATAACGCATGTTAGGTCTAGGTTAGCCCTGGGATTTTCACTCATCAGACTCATACTTTTGCATTCTTCACATACTTGTTGAACGGATCCTGGGTTTTTTCTGGTTTGGTTCACGTAGTAATGTGGTACCACACTGAAACATTGAATTAAACCTGATCTTGATAAATATTTCAGAGTATAACGCATGTTAGGTCTGGGTTAGGTCTAGGATTTGCCCTCATCAGGCTCATACTTTCGCATATTTCTCATACTTCATGGCTAGATCCTGGGCTGTTTCTGGATTGCATCACGTAGTAATGTGGTACCACGCTGAAACAGTCAATTAAACCTGGTTTCGATCAATATTTTAGAGGATAACGCAAGTTAGGTCTGGCAAAGGTCTGGGATTCGCCCTCATCAGACTCATACTTTCGCGTTTTTCGCATACTTGTTGAACTGATCCTGGGCTTTTTCTGGTGTGGATCACGTAGTAATGTGGTACCACACTGAGACAGTCAATTAAACCTGGTCTTGATAAATATTTTAGAGGATAACGCATGTTAGGTCTAGGTTAGGTCTGGGATTTTCACTCATCAGACTCATACTTTCGCATTCTTCACATACTTGTTGAACGGATCCTGGGTTTTTTCTGGTTTGGATCACGTAGTAATGTGGGACCACACTGAAACAATCAATTAAACCTGGTCTTGATAAATATTTTAGAGGATAACGCATGTTAGGTCTGGGATAGGTCTGGGATTTGCCCTCATCAGATTCATACTTTCGCACACTTCACATACTCGTTGAACAGATCCTGGGTTATTTTCTGGTTTGGATCACATGGTAATGTGGTACCACACTGAAACAGTCGATTAAACCAGGTTTCGATCAATATTTTTGAGGATAACGCATGTTAGGTCTAGGTTAGGCCTGGGATTTTCACTCATCAGACTCATACTTTCGTATTCTTCTCATACCTGTTGAACGGATCCTGGGTTTTTTTCTGGTTTGGATCACGTAGTAATGTGGTACCACACTGAAACAGTCAATTAAACCTGGTTTTGATCAATATTTTAGAGAATAATTCATGTTAGGTCTAGGTTAGGTCTGGGATTTGCTCTCATCAGGCTCTTTCTTTCGCATATTTCTCATACTTGATGGCTAGATCCTGGGCTTTTTCTGGATTGCATAACGTAGTAATGAAGTACAACACTGAAACAGTCAATTAAACCTGGATTCCATCAATATCTTAGAGGACAACGCAAGTTAGGTCTGGGATAGGTCTGGGATTTGCCCACATCAGGCTCATACTTTCGCGTTTTTCACATACTCGTTGAACAGATCCTGGGTTATTTTCTGGTTTGGATCGCATAGTAATGTGGTACCACACTGATACAGTCGATTAAACCAGGTTTCGATCAATATTTTTGAGGATAACGCATGTTAGGTCTAGGTTAGGCCTGGGATTTTCACTCATCAGACTCATACTTTCGCATTCTTCTCATACTTGTTGAACGGATCCTGGGTTTTTGCTGGTTTGGATCACGTAGTAATGTGGGACCACACAGAAACAATCAATTAAACCTGGTCTTGATAAATATTTTAGAGGATAACGCATGTTAGGTCTGGGTTAGGTCTAGGATTTGCCCTCGTCAGGCTCATACTTTCGCATATTTCTCATACTTCATGGCTAGATCCTGTGCTATTTCTGGATTGTATCACGCAGTAATGTGGTACCACACAGAAACAGTCAATTAAACCTGGTTTCCATCAATATTTTAGAGGATAACGCAAGTTAGGTCTGGGAAAGGTCTGGGATTTTCCCTCATCAGGCTCATACTTTCGCGTTTTTCACATACTTGTTGAACAGATCCTGGGTTTTTTTCTGGATTGGGTCACGTAGTAGTGTGGTACCACACTGAAACAGTCGGTTAAACCTGGTTTCGATCAATATTTTTGAGGATAACGCATGTTAGGTCTAGGTTAGGCCTGGGATTTTCACTCATCAGACCCTTACTTTCGCATTCTTCACATACTTGTTGAACGGATCCTGGGTTTTTTCTGGTTTGGATCACGTAGTAATGTGGGACCACACGGAAACAGTCAATTAAACCTGGTTTCGATCAATATATTAGAGAATAATTCATGTTAGGTCTAGGTTAGGTCTGGGATTTGCTCTCATCAGGCTCATTCTTTCGCATATTTCTCATACTTGATGGCTAGATCCTGGGCTTTTTCTGGATTGCATAACGTAGTAATGAAGTACAACACTGAAACAGTCAATTAAACCTGGATTCCATCAATATCTTAGAGGACAACGCAAGTTAGGTCTGGGATAGGTCTGGGATTTGCCCACATCAGGCTCATACTTTCGCGTTTTTCACATACTCGTTGAACAGATCCTGGGTTATTTTCTGGTTTGGATCGCATAGTAATGTGGTACCACACTGAAACAGTCGATTAAACCAGGTTTCGATCAATATTTTTGAGGATAACGCATGTTAGGTCTAGGTTAGGCCTGGGATTTTCACTCATCAGACTCATACTTTCGCATTCTTCTCATACTTGTTGAACGGATCCTGGGTTTTTGCTGGTTTGGATCACGTAGTAATGTGGGACCACACAGAGACAATCAATTAAACCTGGTCTTGATAAATATTTTAGAGGATAACGCATGTTAGGTCTGGGTTAGGTCTAGGATTTGCCCTCGTCAGGCTCATACTTTCGCATATTTCTCATACTTCATGGCTAGATCCTGGGCTATTTCTGGATTGTATCACGTAGTAATGTGGTACCACACAGAAACAGTCAATTAAACCTGGTTTCGATCAATATTTTAGAGGATAACGCAAGTTAGGTCTGGGATAGGTCTGGGATTTTCCATCATCAGGCTCATACTTTCGCGTTTTTCACATACTTGTTGAACAGATCCTGGGTTTTTTTCTGGATTGGGTCACGTAGTAGTCTGGTACCACACTGAAACAGTCGATTAAACCTGTTTTCGATCACTATTTTTGAGCCTAACGCATGTTAGGTCTAGGTTAGGCCTGGGATTTTCACTCATCAGACTCTTACTTTCGCATTCTTCACATACTTGTTGAACGGATCCTGGGTTTTTTCTGGTTTGGATCACGTAGTAATGTGGGACCACACGGAAACAGTCAATTAAACGTGGTTTCGATCAATATATTAGAGAATATTTCATGTTAGGTCTAGGTTAGGTCTGGGATTTGCTCTCATCAGGCTCATTCTTTCGCATATTTCTCATACTTGATGGCTAGATCCTGGGCTTTTTCTGGATTGCATCACGTAGTAATGAAGTACAACACTGAAACAGTCAATTAAACCTGGTTTCCATCAATATCTTAGAGGACAACGCAAGTTAGGTCTGGGATAGGTCTGGGATTTGCCCACTTTCAGGCTCATACTTTCGCGTTTTTCACATACTTGTTGAAGAGATCCTGGGTTTTTTCTGGTTTGGATCACGTAGTAGTGTGGTACCACACTCAAACGGTCCATTAAACCTGGTTTGGATCAACATTTTAGAGGATAACGCATGTTAGGTCTAGGTTAGGTCTGGGATTTTCACTCATCAGACTCATACTTTCGCATTCTTCACATACTTGTTGAACGGATCCTGTGTTTTTTCTGGTTTGGATAACGTAGTAATGTGGTACCACACTGAAACAGTCAATTAAACCTGGTTTTGATCAATATCATAGAGAATCATTCATGTTAGGTCTAGGTTAGGTCTGGGATTTGCCCTCATCAGGCTCATACTTTCGCATATTTCTCATACTTCATAGCTGGATCCTGGGCTATTTCTGGATTGGATCATGTAGTAATGTGGTACCACACTGAAACAGTCAATTAAACCTGGTTTGGATCAATATTTTTAGAGGATAACGCATGTTAGGTCTAGGTTAGCCCTGGGATTTTCACTCATCAGACTCATACTTTCGCATTCTTCACATACTTGTTGAACGGATCCTGGGTTTTTTCTGGTTTGGTTCACGTAGTAATGTGGTACCACACTGAAAGATTCAATTAAACCTGATCTTGATAAATATTTCAGAGTATAACGCATGTTAGGTCTGGGTTAGGTCTAGGATTTGCCCTCATCAGGCTCATACTATCGCATATTTCTCATACTTCATGGCTAGATCCTGGGCTGTTTCTGGATTGTATCACGTAGTAATGTGGTACCACGCTGAAACAGTCAATTAAACCTGGTTTCGATCAATATTTTAGAGGATAACGCATGTTAGGTCTGGGATAGGTCTGGGATTTGCCCTCATCAGACTCATACTTTCGCACACTTCACATACTCGTTGAACAGATCCTGGGTTATTTTCTGGTTTGGATCACGTAGTAATGTGGGACCACACTGAAACAATCAATTAAACCTGGTCTTGATAAATATTTTAGAGGATAGCGCATGTTAGGTCTGGGATAGGTCTGGGATTTGCCCTCATCAGACTCATACTTTCGCACACTTCACATACTCGTTGAACAGATCCTGGGTTATTTTCTGGTTTGGATCACATAGTAATGTGGTACCACACTGAAACAGTCGATTAAACCAGGTTTCGATCAATATTTTAGAGGATAACGCATGTTAGGTCTAGGTTAGGTCTGGGATTTTCACTCATCAGACTCATACTTTCGCATTCTTCACATACTTGTTGAACGGATCCTGGGTTTTTTCTGGTTTGGATCACGTAGTAATGTGGGACCACACTGAAACAATCAATTAAACCTGGTCTTGATAAATATTTTAGAGGATAACGCATGTTAGGTCTGGGATAGGTCTGGGATTTGCCCTCATCAGACTCATACTTTCGCACACTTCACATACTCGTTGAACAGATCCTGGGTTATTTTCTGGTTTGGATCACATAGTAATGTGGTACCACACTGAAACAGTCGATTAAACCAGGTTTCGATCAATATTTTTGAGGATAACGCATGTTAGGTCTAGGTTAGGCCTGGGACTTCACTCATCAGACTCATACTTTCGTATTCTTCTCATACTTGTTGAACGGATCCTGGGTTTTTTCTGGTTTGGATCACGTAGTAATGTGGTACCACACTGAAACAGTCAATTAAACCTGGTTTTGATCAATATTTTAGAGAATAATTCATGTTAGGTCTAGGTTAGGTCTGGGATTTGCTCTCATCAGACTCTTACTTTCGCATTCTTCACATACTTGTTGAACGGATCCTGGGTTTTTTCTGGTTTGGATCACGTAGTAATGTGGGACCACACGGAAACAGTCAATTAAACGTGGTTTCGATCAATATATTAGAGAATAATTCATGTTAGGTCTAGGTTAGGTCTGGGATTTGCTCTCATCAGGCTCATTCTTTCGCATATTTCTCATACTTGATGGCTAGATCCTGGGCTTTTTCTGGATTGCATCACGTAGTAATGAAGTACAACACTGAAACAGTCATCTAAACCTGGTTTCCATCAATATCTTAGAGGACAACGCAAGTTAGGTCTGGGATAGGTCTGGGATTTGCCCACTTTCAGGCTCATACTTTCGCACACTTCACATACTCGTTGAACAGATCCTGGGTTATTTTCTGGTTTGGATCACATAGTAATGTGGTACCACACAGAAACAGTCAATTAAACCAGGTTTCGATCAATATTTTTGAGGATAACGCATGTTAGGTCTAGGTTAGGCCTGGGACTTCACTCATCAGACTCATACTTTCGTATTCTTCTCATACTTGTTGAACGGATCCTGGGTTTTTTCTGGTTTGGATCACGTAGTAATGTGGTACCACACTGAAACAGTCAATTAAACCTGGTTTTGATCAATATTTTTGAGGATAACGCATGTTAGGCCTAGGTTAGGCCTGGGACTTCACTCATCAGACTCATACTTTCGTATTCTTCTCATACTTGTTGAACAGATCCTGGGTTTTTTTCTGGATTGGGTCACGTAGTAGTCTGGTACCACACTGAAACAGTCGATTAAACCTGGTTTCGATCACTATTTTTGAGCCTAACGCATGTTAGGTCTAGGTTAGGCCTGGGATTTTCACTCATCAGACTCTTACTTTCGCATTCTTCACATACTTGTTGAACGGATCCTGGGTTTTTTCTGGTTTGGATCACGTAGTAATGTGGGACCACACGGAAACAGTCAATTAAACGTGGTTTCGATCAATATATTAGAGAATAATTCATGTTAGGTCTAGGTTAGGTCTGGGATTTGCTCTCATCAGGCTCATTCTTTCGCATATTTCTCATACTTGATGGCTAGATCCTGGGCTTTTTCTGGATTGCATCACGTAGTAATGAAGTACAACACTGAAACAGTCAATTAAACCTGGTTTCCATCAATATCTTAGAGGACAACGCAAGTTAGGTCTGGGATAGGTCTGGGATTTGCCCACTTTCAGGCTCATACTTTCGCGTTTTTCACATACTTGTTGAAGAGATCCTGGGTTTTTTCTGGTTTGGATCACGTAGTAGTGTGGTACCACACTGAAACGGTCCATTAAACCTGGTTTGGATCAACATTTTAGAGGATAACGCATGTTAGGTCTAGGTTAGGTCTGGGATTTTCACTCATCAGACTCATACTTTCGCATTCTTCACATACTTGTTGAACGGATCCTGTGTTTTTTCTGGTTTGGATCACGTAGTAATGTGGTACCACACTGAAACAGTCAATTAAACCTGGTTTTGATCAATATCATAGAGAATCATTCATGTTAGGTCTAGGTTAGGTCTGGGATTTGCCCTCATCAGGCTCATACTTTCGCATATTTCTCATACTTCATAGCTGGATCCTGGGCTATTTCTGGATTGGATCATGTAGTAATGTGGTACCACACTGAAACAGTCAATTAAACCTGGTTTGGATCAATATTTTTAGAGGATAACGCATGTTAGGTCTAGGTTAGCCCTGGGATTTTCACTCATCAGACTCATACTTTCGCATTCTTCACATACTTGTTGAACGGATCCTGGGTTTTTTCTGGTTTGGTTCACGTAGTAATGTGGTACCACACTGAAAGATTCAATTAAACCTGATCTTGATAAATATTTCAGAGTATAACGCATGTTAGGTCTGGGTTAGGTCTAGGATTTGCACTCATCAGGCTCATACTATCGCATATTTCTCATACTTCATGGCTAGATCCTGGGCTGTTTCTGGATTGTATCACGTAGTAATGTGGTACCACGCTGAAACAGTCAATTAAACCTGGTTTCGATCAATATTTTAGAGGATAACGCATGTTAGGTCTGGGATAGGTCTGGGATTTGCCCTCATCAGACTCATACTTTCGCACACTTCACATACTTGTTGAACTGCTCCTGGGCTTTTTCTGGTTTGGATCACGTAGTAATGTGGTACCACACTGAGACAGTCAATTAAACCTGGTCTTGATAAATATTTTAGAGGATAACGCATGTTAGGTTTAGGTTAGGTCTGGGATTTTCACTCATCAGACTCATACTTTCGCATTCTTCACATACTTGTTGAACGGATCCTGGGTTTTTTCTGGTTTGGATCACGTAGTAATGTGGGACCACACTGAAACAATCAATTAAACCTGGTCTTGATAAATATTTTAGTGGATAACGCATGTTAGGTCTGGGATAGGTCTCGGATTTGCCCTCATCAGACTCATACTTTCGCACACTTCACATACTCGTTGAACAGATCCTGGGTTATTTTCTGGTTTGGATCACATAGTAATGTGGTACCACACTGAAACAGTCGATTAAACCAGGTTTCGATCAATATTTTTGAGGTTAACGCATGTTAGGTCTAGGTTAGGCCTGGGATTTTCACTCATCAGACTCATACTTTCGTATTCTTCTCATACTTGTTGAACGGATCCTGGGTTTTTTCTGGTTTGGATCACGTAGTAATGTGGTACCACACTGAAACAGTCAATTAAACCTGGTTTTGATCAATATTTTAGAGAATAATTCATGTTAGGTCTAGGTTAGGTCTGGGATTTGCTCTCATCAGGCTCTTTCTTTCGCATATTTCTCATACTTGATGGCTAGATCCTGGGCTTTTTCAAGATTGCATAACGTAGTAATGAAGTACAACACTGAAACAGTCAATTAAACCTGGATTCCATCAATATCGTAGAGGACAACGCAAGTTAGGTCTGGGATAGGTCTGGGATTTGCCCACATCAGGCTCATACTTTCGTGTTTTTCACATACTCGTTGAACAGATCCTGGGTTATTTTCTGGTTTGGATCGCATAGTAATGTGGTACCACACTGAAACAGTCGATTAAACCACGTTTCGATCAATATTTTTGTGGATAACGCATGTTAGGTCTAGGTTAGGCCTGGGATTTTCACTCATCAGACTCATACTTTCGCATTCTTCTCATACTTGTTGAACGGATCCTGGGTTATTTTCTGGTTTGGATCGCATAGTAATGTGGTACCACACTGAAACAGTCGATTAAACCAGGTTTCGATTAATATTTTTGAGGATAACGCATGTTAGGTCTGGGATTTTCACTCATCAGACTCATACTTTCGCATTCTTCACATACTTGTTGAACGGATCCTGGGTTTTTTCTGGTTTGGATCACGTAGTAATGTGGGACCACACTGAAACAATCAATTAAACCTGGTTTCGATCAATATTTTAGAGGATAACGCATGTTACGTCTGGGATAGGTCTGGGATTTGCCCTCATCAGACTCATACTTTCGCACACTTCACATACTTGTTGAACTGATCCTGGGCTTTTTCTGGTTTGGATCACGTAGTAATGTGGTACCACACTGAGACAGTCAATTAAACCTGGTCTTGATAAATATTTTAGAGGATAACGCATGTTAGGTCTAGGTTAGGTCTGGGATTTTCACTCATCAGACTCATACTATCGCATTCTTCACATACTTGTTGAACGGATCCTGGGTTTTTTCTGGTTTGGGTCACGTAGTAATGTGGGACCACACTGAAACAATCAATTAAACCTGGTCTTGATAAATATTTTAGAGGATAACGCATGTTAGGTCTGGGATAGGTCTGGGATTTGCCCACATCAGGCTCATACTTTCGCGTTTTTCACATACTCGTTGAACAGATCCTGGGTTATTTTCTGGTTTGGATCGCATAGTAATGTGGTACCACAATGAAACAGTCGATTAAACCAGGTTTCGATCAATATTTTTGAGGATAACGCATGTTAGGTCTAGGTTAGGCCTGGGATTTTCACTCATCAGACTCATACTTTCGCATTCTTCACATACTTGTTGAACGGACCTGCGTTTTCTCTGGTTTGGATCACGTAGTAATGTGGGACCACACTGAAACAGTCAATTAAACCTGGTTTCGATCAATATATTAGAGAGTAATTCATGTTAGGTCTAGGTTAGGTCTGGGATTTGCTCCCATCAGGCTCATTCTTTCGCATATTTCTCATACTTGATGGCTAGATCCTGGGCTTTTTCTGGATTGCATCACGTAGTATTGAAGTACAACACTGAAACAGTCAATTAAACCTGGTTTCCATCAATATCTTAGAGGACAACGCAAGTTAGGTCTGGGATAGGTCTGGGATTTGCCCACATCAGGCTCATACTTTCGCGATTTTCACATACTTGTTGAACAGATCCTGGGTTTTTTCTGGTTTGGATCACGTAGTAGTGTGGTACCACACTGAAACAGTCCATTAAACCTGGTTTGGATCAACATTTTAGAGGATAACGCATGTTAGGTCTAGGTTAGGTCTGGGATTTTCACTCATCAGACTCATACTTTCGCATTCTTCACATACTTGTTGAACGGATCCTGGGTTTTTTCTGGTTTGGATCACGTATTAATGTGGGGCCACACTGAAACAATCAATTAAACCTGGTCTTGATAAATATTTTAGAGGATAACGCATTGTAGGTCTGTGATAGGTCTGGGATTTGCCCTCATCAGACTCATACTTTCGCATACTTCACATACTCGTTGAACAGATCCTGGGTTTTTCTGGTTTGGATCACGTAGTAGTGTGGTACCACACTGAAACAGTCGATGAAACCTGGTTTCGATCAATATTTTAGAGTATAACTCATGTTAGGTCTAGGTTAGGCCTGGGATTTTCATTTATCTGACTCATATTTTCGCGTTTTTCACATACTTGTTGAACAGATCCTGGGTTTTTTCTGGTTTGGATCACGAAGTAGTGTGGTACCACACTGAAACAGTCCATTAAACCTGGTTTCGCTCAATATTTTAGAGGATAACGCATGTTAGGTCTGGGTTAGGCCTGGGATTTGCTCTCATCAGGCTCATTCTTTCGCATATTTCTCATACTTGATGTTTAGATCCTGGGCTTTTTCTGGATTGCATCACGTAGTAATGTTGTACCACACTGAAACTGTCAATGAAACCTGGTTTCCATCAATATTTTAGAGGACAACGCAAGTTAGGTCTAGGTAAGGCCTGAGATTTTCACTGATCAGACTCATACTTTCGCATCCTTCACATACTTGTTGAACGGATCCTGGGTTTTTTCTGGTTTGGATCACGTAGTAGTGTGGTACCACACTGAAACAGTCCATTAAACCTGCTTGCGATCAATAGTTTAGAGGATAACGCATGTTAGGACTGGGTTAGGTCTAGGATTTGCCCTCATCAGGCTCATTCTTTCGCATATTTCTCAAACTTGATGGCTAGATCCTGGGCTTTTTCTGGATTGCATCACGTAGTAATGTGGTACCACACTGAAACATTCAATTAAACCTGGTCTTGACAAATATTTTAGAGGATAACGCATTTTAGGTCTGGGTTAGGTCTAGGATTTGCCCTCATCAGGCTCATACTTTCGCATATTTCTCATACTTCGTGGCTAGATCCTGGGCTTTTTCTGGATTGCATCACGTAGCAATGAAGTACAACACTGAAACAGTCAATTAAACCTGGTTTCCATCAATATCTTAGAGGACAACGCAAGTTAGGTCTGGGATAGGTCTTGGACTTGCCCTCATCAGGCTCATACTTTCGCGTTTTTCACATACTTGTTGAACAGATCCTGGGTTTTTTCAGGTTTGGATCACGTAGTACTGTGATACCACACTGAAACAGTCGATTAAACCTGGTTTCGATCAATATTTTAGAGGATAACGCATGTTAGGTCTAGGTTAGCCCTGGGATTTTCACTCATCAGACTCATACTTTCGCATTCTTCACATACTTGTTGAACTGATCCTGGGTTTTTTCTGGTTTGGATCACGTAGTGATGTGGTACCACACTGAAACAGTCAATTAAACCTGGTTTCGATCAATATTTTAGAAAATAATTCATGTTAGGTCTAGGTTGTGTCTGGGATTTGCTCTCATCAGGCTCATACTTTCGCACACTTCACATACTCGTTTGACAGATCCTGGGTTATTTTCTGGTTTGGATCGCATAGTAATGTGGTACCACACTGAAACAGTCGATTAAACCAGGTTTCGATCAATATTTTTGAGGATAACGCATGTTAGGTCTAGGTTAGGCCTGGGATTTTCACTCATCAGACTCATGCTTTCGCATTCTTCACATACTTGTTGAACGGATCCTGGGTTTTTACTGGTTTGGATCACGTAGTAATGAAGTGCAACACTGAAACAGTCAATTAAACCTGGTTTGCATCAATATCTTAGAGGACAACGCAAGTTAGGTCTGGGATAGGTCTGGGACTTGCCCTCATCAGGCTCATACTTTCGCGTTTTTCACATACTTGTTGAACAGATCCTGGGTTTTTTCTGGTTTGGATCACGTAGTAGTGTGGTACCACACTGAAACAGTCCATTAAACCTGGTTTGGATCAATATTTTAGAGGATAACGCATGTTAGGTCTAGGTTAGGTCGGGGATTATCACTCATCAGACTCATACTTTCGCATTCTTCACATACTTGTTGAACGGATCCTGGGTTTTTTCTGGTTTGGATCACGTATTAATGTGGTACCACACTGAAACAGTCGATTAAACCTGGTTTCGATCAGTATTTTAGAGGATAACGCAACATAAGTCTGGGATAGGTCTGGGATTTGACCTCATCAGACTCATACTTTCGCGTTTTTCACATACTTGTTGAACAGATCCTGGGTTTTTTCTGGTTTGGATCACGTAGTAGTGTGGTACCACACTGAAACAGTCCATTAAACCTGGTTTGGATCAATATTTTAGAGGATAACGCATGTTAGGTCTGGGTTAGGTCTAGGATTTGCCCTCATCAGGCTCATTCTTTCGCATATTACTCAAACTTGATGGCTAGATCCTGGGCTTTTTCTGGATTGCATCACGTAGTAATGTGGTACCACACTGAAACATTCAATTAAACCTGGTTTCCATCAATATCATAGAGGACAACGCAAGTTAGGTCTAGGTTAGGCCTGGGATTTTCACTCATCAGGCTCATACTTTCGCATTCTTCACATACTTGTTGAACGGATCCTGGGTTTTTTCTGGTTTGGATCACGTAGTAATGTGGGACCACACTGAAACAGTCAATTAAACCTGGTTTCCATCAATATCTTAGAGGACAACGCAAGTTAGGTCTGGGATAGGTCTGGGACTTGCCCTCATTAGGATCATACTTCCGCGTTTTTCACATACTTGTTGAACAGATCCTGGGTTTTCTCTGGTTTGGACCACGTAGTAATGTGGGACCACACTGAAACAGTCAATTAAACCTGGTTTCAATCAATATTTTAGAGAATAATTCATGTTAGGTCTGGGTTAGGTCTGGGGTTTGCTCTCATCAGGCTCATTCTTTCGCATATTTCTCGTACTTCATGGCTAGATCCTGGGCTTTTTCTGGATTGCATCACGTAGTAATGAAGTACAACACTGAAACAGTCAATTAAACCTGGTTTCCATCAATATCTTAGGGGACAACGCAAGTTAGGTCTGGGATATGTCTGGGATTTGCCCTCATCAGGCTCTTTCTTTCGCATATTTCTCATACATGTTGAACAGATGCTGGGTTTTTTCTGGTTTGGAACCCGTAGTAATGTGGGACCACACTGAAACAATAAATTAAACCTGGTCTTGATAAATATTTTAGAGGATAACGCATGTGAGGTCTATGTTAGGTCTGGGATTTTCACTCATCAGACTCATACTTTCGCATTCTTCACGTACTTGTTGAACGGATCCTGGGTTTTTTCTGGTTTGGATCACATACTAATGTGGTACCACACTGAAACAGTCGATTAAACCAGGTTTCGATCAATATTTTAGAGGATAACGCATGTTAGGTCTAGGTTAGGCCTGGGATTTTCACTCATCAGACTCATACTTTCGCATTCTTCACATACTTGTTGAACTGATCCTGGGTTTTTTCAGGTTTGGATCACGTTGTAGTGTGGTACCACACTGAATCAGTCCATTAAACCTGGTTTGGATCAATATTTTAGAGGATAACGCATTTTAGGTCTAGGTTAGGTCTGGGATTTGCTCTCATCAGGATCATTCTTTCGCATATTTCTCATACTTGATGGCTAGATCCTGGGCTTTTTCTGGATTGCATCACGTAGTAATGTAGTACCACACTGAAACAGTCAATGAAACCTGGTTTCCATCACTATTTTAGAGGACAACGCAAGTTAGGTCTAGGTAAGGCCTGAGTTTTTCACTGATCAGACTCATACTTTCGCATTCTTCACATACTTGTTGAACGGATCCTGGGTTTTTTCCGGTTTGGATCACGTAGTAATGTGGTACCACACTGAAACAGTTAATTAAACCTGGTTTCGATCAGTATTTTAGAGAATAATTCATGTTAGGTCTAGGTTAGGTCTGGGATTTGCTCTCATCAGGCTCATTCTTTCGCATATTTCTCATACTTGATGGCTAGATCCTGGGCTTTTTCTGGTTTGGATCACGTAGTAATGTGGTACCACACTGAAACAGTCGATTAAACCTGGTTTCGATCAATATTTTAGAGGATAACGCAAGTTAAGCCTGGGATTGGTCTGGGATTTGACCTCATCAAACTCATACTTTCGCACACTTCACATACTCGTTGAACAGATCCTGGGTTATTTTCTGGTTTGGATCACATAGTAATGTGGTACCACACTGAAACAGTCGATTAAACCTGGTTTCGATCAATATTTTAGAGGATAACGCAAGTTAAGCCTGGGATTGGTCTGGGATTTGACCTCATCAAACTCATACTTTCGCACACTTCACATACTCGTTGAACAGATCCTGGGTTTTTTCTGGTTTGGATCACGTAGTAATGTAGTACCACACTGAAACAGTCGATGAAACCTGGTTTCGATCAATATTTTAGGGGATAACGCAAGTTAAGTCTGGGATTGGTCTGGGATTTGACCTCATCAGACTCATACTTTCGCACACTTCACATACTCGTTGAACAGATCCTGGGTTATTTTCTGGTTTGGACCACATAGTAATGTGGTACCACACTGAAACAGTCGATTAAACCAGGTTTCGATCAATATATTTGAGGATAACGCATGTTAGGTCTAGGTTAGGCCTGGGATTTTCACTCATCAGGCTCATACTTTCGCATTCTTCACATACTTGTTGAACGGATCCTGGGTTTTTTCTGGTTTGGATCACGTAGTAATGTGGGACCACACTGAAACAGTCAATTAAACCTGGTTTCGATCAATATTTTAGAGAATAATTCATGTTAGGTCTAGGTTAGGTCTGGGAGTTGCTCTCATCAGGCTCATTCTTTCGCATATTTCTCATACTTGATGGCTAGATCCTGGGCTTTTTCTGGATTGCATCACGTAGTAATGAAGTACAACACTGAGACAGTCAATTAAACCTGGTTTCCATCAATATCTTAGAGGAGAACGCAAGTTAGGTCTGGGATAGGTCTGGGATTTGCCCTCATCAGGCTCATACTTTCGCGTTTTTCACATACATGTTGAACAGATCCTGGGTTTTTTCTGGTTTGGATCACGTAGTACTGTGATACCACACTGAAACAGTCCATTAAACCTGGTTTGCATCAATATTTTAGTGGATAACGCATGTTAGGTCTAGGTTAGGTCTGGGATTTTCACTCATTAGACTCATACTTTCGCACACTTCACATACTCGTTGAACAGATCCTGGGTTTTTTCTGGTTTGGATCACGTAGTGATGTGGTACCACACTGAAACAGTCGATTAAACCTGGTTTCGATCAATATTTTAGAGGATAACGCAAGTTAGGTCTGGGATAGGTCTGGGATTTGACCTCATCAGACTCATACTTTCGCATTCTTCACATACTTGTTGAACTGATCCTGGGTTTTTTCTGGTTTGGGTCACGTAGTACTGTGATACCACACTGAAACAGTCGATTAAACCTGGTTTCGATCAACATTTTAGAAAATAATTCATGTTAGGTCTAGGTTGTGTCTGGGATTTGCTCTCATCAGGCTCATACTTTCGCACACTTCACATACTTGTTGAACGGATCCTGGGTTTTTTCTGGTTTGGATCACGTAGTAATGTGGTACCTCACTGAAACGGTCAATTAAACCTGGTTTCGATCAATATTTTAGAGGATAACGCAAGTTAGGTCTGGGATAGGTCTGGGATTTGCCCTCATCAGGCTCATACTTTCGCGTTTTTCACATACTTGTTGAACAGATCATGGGTTTTTTCTGGTTTGGGTCACGTAGTACTGTGATACCACACTGAAACAGTCGATTAAACCTGGTTTCGATCAACATTTTAGAAAATAATTCATGTTAGGTCTAGGTTGTGTCTGGGATTTGCTCTCATCAGGCTCATACTTTCGCACACTTCACATACTTGTTGAACGGATCCTGGGCTATTTCTGGATTGGATCACGTAGTAATGTGGTACCACACTGAAACAGTCAATTAAACCTGGTTTTGATCAATATTTTAGAGAATAACGCATGTTAGGTCTAGGTTAGCCCTGGGATTTTCACTCATCAGACTCATACTTTCGCATTCTTCACATACTTGTTGAACGGATCCTGGGCTATTTCTGGATTGGATCACGTAGTAATGTGGTACCACACTGAAACAGTCAATTAAACCTGGTTTTGATCAATATTTTAGAGAATAATTCATGATAGGCCAGACCTAACATGGTTAGGTCTAGGATTTGCCCTCATCAGGCTCATACCTTCGCATTCTTCACATACTTGTTGAACGGATCCTGGGCTATTTCTGGATTGGATCACGTAGTAATGTGGTACCACACTGAAACAGTCAATTAAACCTGGTTTTGATCAATATTTTAGAGAATAACGCATGTTAGGTCTAGGTTAGCCCTGGGATTATCACTCATCAGACTCATACTTTCGCATTCTTCACATACTTGTTGAACGGATCCTGGGTTTTTTCTGGTTTGGTTCACGTAGTAATGTGGTACCACACTGAAACATTCAATTAAACCTGATCTTGATAAATATTTGAGAGGATAACGCATGTTAGGTTTGGGTTAAGTCTAGGATTTGCCTTCATCAGGCTCATACTTTCGCATATTTCTCATACTTGATGGCTAGATCCTGGGCTGTTTCTGGATTGTATCACGTAGTAATGTGGTACCACGCTGAAACAGTCAATTAAACCTGGTTTAGATCAATATTTTAGAGGATAACGCATGTTAGGTCTGGCATAGGTCTGGGATTCGCCCTCATCAGACTCATACTTTCGCGTTTTTCACATACTTGTTGACCTGATCGAGGGTTTTTTCTGCTTTGGATCACGTAGTAAAGTGGTACCACATTGAAACAGTCCATTAAACCTGGTTTGGATCAATATTTTAGAGGATAACGCATGTTAGGTCTAGGTTAGCCCTGGGATTATCACTCATCAGACTCATACTTTCGCATTCTTCACATACTTGTTGACCGGATCCTGGGTTTTTTCTGGTTTGGTTCACGTAGTAATGTGGTACCACACTGAAACATTCAATTAAACCTGATCTTGATAAATATTTGAGAGGATAGCGCATGTTAGGTTTGGGTTAAGTCTAGGATTTGCCCTCATCAGGCTCATACTTTCGCATATTTCTCATACTTCATGGCTAGATCCTGGGTTTTTTCTGGTTTGGATCACGTAGTAGTGTGGTACCACACTGAAACATTCCATTAAACCTGGTTTGGATCAATATTTTAGAGGATGACGCATGTTAGGTCTAGGTTAGGTCGGGGATTTTCACTCATCAGACTGATACTTTCGCATTCTTCACATATTTGATGAACGGATCCTGGGTTTTTTCTGGTTTGGATCACGTAGTAATGTGGTACCACACTGAAACAGTCGATTAAACGTGGTTTCGATCAGTATTTTAGAGGATAACGCAAGATAAGTCTGGGATAGGTCTGGGATTTGACCTCATCAGACTCATACTTTCGCGTTTTTCACATACTTGTTGAACAGATCCTGGGTTTTTTCTGCTTTGGATCACGTAGTAAAGTGGTACCACATTGAAACAGTCCATTAAACCTGGTTTGGATCAATATTTTAGAGGATAACGCATGTTAGGTATAGGTTAGCCCTGGGATTATCACTCATCAGACTCATATTTTCGCATTCTTCACATACTTGTTGAACGGATCCTGGGTTTTTTCTGGTTTGGATCACGTAGTAATGTAGGACCACACTGAAACAGTCAATTAAACCTGGTTTCGATCAATATTTTAGAGAATAATTCATGTTAGGTCTAGGTTAGCCCTGGGATTATCACTCATCAGACTCATACTTTCGCATTCGTCACATACTTGTTGAACGGATCCTGGGTTTTCTCTGGTTTGGTTCACGTAGTAATGTGGTACCACACTGAAACATTCAATTAAACCTGATCTTGATAAATATTTGAGAGGATAACGGATGTTAGGTTTGGGTTAAGTCTAGGATTTGCCTTCATCAGGCTCATACTTTCGCATATTTCTCATACTTGATGGCTAGATCCTGGGCTGTTTCTGGATTGTATCACGTAGTAATGTGGTACCACGCTGAAACAGTCAATTAAACCTGGTTTCGATCAATATTTTAGAGGATAACGCAAGTTAGGTCTGGCAAAGGTCTGGGATTCGCCCTCATCAGTCTCATACTTTCGCGTTTTTCACATACTTGTTAACCTGATCGAGGGTTCCTTCTGCTTTGGATCACGTAGTAAAGTGGTACCACATTGAAACAGTCCATTAAACCTGGTTTGGATCAATATTTTAGAGGATAACGCATGTTAGGTCTAGGTTAGCCCTGGGATTATCACTCATCAGACTCATATTTTCGCATTCTTCACATACTTGTTGAACGGATCCTGGGTTTTTTCTGGTTTGGATCAGGTAGTAATGTGGTACCACACTGAAACAGTTGATTAAACCTGGTCTCGATCAATATTTTAGAGGATAACGCATGTTAGGTCTAGGTTAGCCCTGGGATTATCACTCATCAGACTCATACTTTCGCATTCTTCACATACTTGTTGACCGGATCCTGGGTTTTTTCTGGTTTGGTTCACGTAGTAATGTGGTACCACACAGAAACATTCAATTAAACCTGATCTTGATAAATATTTGAGAGGATAGCGCATGTTAGGTTTGGGTTAAGTCTAGGATTTGCCCTCATCAGGCTCATACTTTCGCATATTTCTCATACTTCATGGCTAGATCCTGGGTTTTTTCTGGTTTGGATCACGTAGTAGTGTGGTACCACACTGAAACATTCCATTAAACCTGGTTTGGATCAGTATTTTAGAGGATGACGCATGTTAGGTCTAGGTTAGGTCGGGGATTTTCACTCATCAGACTGATACTTTCGCATTCTTCACATACTTGTTGAACGGATCCTGGGTTTCATCTGGTTTGGATCACGTAGTAATGTGGTACCACACTGAAACAGTCGATTAAACCAGGTTTCGATTAGTATTTTAGAGGATAACGCAAGATAAGTCTGGGATAGGTCTGGGATTTGACCTCATCAGACTCATACTTTCGCGTTTTTCACATACTTGTTGAACAGATCCTGGGTTTTTTCTGGTTTGGATCACGTAGTAGTGTGGTACCACACTGAAACAGTCCATTAAACCTGCTTGCGATCAATATTTTAGAGGATAACGCATGTTAGGTCTGGGTTAGGTCCAGGATTTGCCCTCATCAGGCTCATTCTTTCGCATATTTCTCAAACTTGATTGCTAGATCCTGGGCTTTTTCTGGATTGCATCACGTAGTAATGTGGTACCACACTGAAACATTCAATTAAACCTGGTCTTGATAAATATTTTCGAGGATAACGCATGTTAGGACTGGGTTAGGTCTCGGATTTGCCCTCATCAGGCTCATACTTTCGCATATTTCTCATACTTCATGGCTAGATCCTTTGCTTTTTCTGGATTGTATCACGTAGTAATGAAGTACAACACTGAAAAAGTCAATTAAACCTGGTTTCCATCAATATCTTAGAGGACAACGCAAGTTAGGTCTGGGATAGGTCTTGGACTTGCCCTCACCAGGCACATACTTTCGCGTTTTTCACATACTTGTTGAACAGATCCTGGGTTTTTTCTGGTTTGGATCACGTAGTAGTGTGGTACCACACTGAAACAGTCCATTAAACCTGGTTTGGATCAATATTTTAGAGGATAACGCATGTTAGGTCTAGGTTAGGTTTGGGATTTTCACTCATCAGACTCATACTTTCGCATTCTTCACATACTTGTTGAACGGATCCTGGGTTTTTTCTGGTTTGGATCAGGTAGTAATGTGGGTCCACACTGAAACAATCAATTAAACCTGGTCTTGATGAATATTTTAGAGGATAACGCATGTTAGGTCTGGGATAGGTCTGGGATTTGCCCTCATCAGACTCATACTTTCGCACACTTCACATACTCGTTGAACAGATTCTGTGTTTTTTCTGGTTTGGATCACGTAGTAATGTGGTACCACACTGAAACAGTCGATTAAACCTGGTTTCGATCAATATTTTAGAGTATAACTCTTGTTAGGTCTAGGTTAGGCCTGGGATTTTCATTTATCAGACTCATACTTTCGCATTCTTCACATACTTGTTGAACTGATCCTGGGTTTTTTCTGGTTTGGATCACGTAGGAATGTGGTACCACACTGAAACAGTCGATTAAACCTGGTTTCGATCAATATTTTAGGGGATAACGCAAGTTAAGTCTGGGATTGGTCTGGGATTTGACCTCATCAGACTCATACTTTCGCACACTTCACATACTCGTTGAACAGATCCTGGGTTATTTTCTGGTTTGGACCACATAGTAATGTGGTACCACACTGAAACAGTCGATTAAACCAGGTTTCGATCAATATATTTGAGGATAACGCATGTTAGGTCTAGGTTAGGCCTGGGATTTTCACTCATCAGGCTCATACTTTCGCATTCTTCACATACTTGTTGAACGGATCCTGGGTTTTTTCTGGTTTGGATCACGTAGTAGTGTGGTACCACACTGAAACATTCCATTAAACCTGGTTTGGATCAATATTTTAGAGGATGACGCATGTTAGGTCTAGGTTAGGTCGGGGATTCTCACTCATCAGACTGATACTTTCGCATTCTTCACATACTTGTTGAACGGATCCTGGGTTTTTTCTGGTTTGGATCACGTAGTAATGTGGTACCACACTGAAACAGTCGATTAAACCTGGTTTCGATCAGTATTTTAGAGGATAACGCAAGATAAGTCTGGGATAGGTCTGGGATTTGACCTCATCAGACTCATACTTTCGCGTTTTTCACATACTTGTTGAACAGATCCTGGGTTTTTTCTGGTTTGGATCACGTAGTAGTGTGGTACCACACTGAAACAGTCCATTAAACCTGCTTGCGATCAATATTTTAGAGGATAACGCATGTTAGGTCTGGGTTAGGTCCAGGATTTGCCCTCATCAGGCTCATTCTTTCGCATATTTGTCAAACTTGATTGCTAGATCCTGGGCTTTTTCTGGATTGCATCACGTAGTAATGTGGTACCACACTGAAACATTCAATTAAACCTGGTCTTGATAAATATTTTCGAGGATAACGCATGTTAGGTCTGGGTTAGGTCTAGGATTTGCCCTCATCAGGCTCATACTTTCGCATATTTCTCACACTTCATGGCTAGATCCTTTGCTTTTTCTGGATTGTATCACGTAGTAATGAAGTACAACACTGAAACAGTCAATTAAACCTGGTTTCCATCAATATCTTAGAGGACAACGCAAGTTAGGTCTGGGATAGGTCTTGGACTTGCCCTCACCAGGCTCATACTTTCGCGTTTTTCACATACTTGTTGAACAGATCCTGGGTTTTTTCTGGTTTGGATCACGTAGTAGTGTGGTACCACACTGAAACAGTCCATTAAACCTGGTTTGGATCAATATTTTAGAGGATAACGCATGTTAGGTCTAGGTTAGGTTTGGGATTTTCACTCATCAGACTCATACTTTCGCATTCTTCACATACTTGTTGAACGGATCCTGGGTTTTTTCTGGTTTGGATCAGGTAGTAATGTGGGTCCACACTGAAACAATCAATTAAACCTGGTCTTGATGAATATTTTAGAGGATAACGCATGTTAGGTCTGGGATAGGTCTGGGATTTGCCCTCATCAGACTCATACATGCGCACACTTCACATACTCGTTGAACAGATTCTGGGTTTTTTCTGGTTTGGATCACGTAGTAATGTGGTACCACACTGAAACAGTCGATTAAACCTGGTTTCGATCAATATTTTAGAGAATAATTCATGCTAGGTCTGGGTTAGGTCTGGGATTTGCTCTCATCAGGCTCATTCTTTCGCATATTTCTCATACTTGATGGCTAGATCCTGGGCTTTTTCTGGATTGCATCACGTAGTAATGAAGTACAACACTGAAACAGTCAATTAAACCTGGTCTTGATAAATATTTTCGAGGATAACGCATGTTAGGTCTAGGTTAGGCCTGGGATTTTCACTCATCAGTCTCATACTTTCGCATTCTTCACATACTTGTTGCACGGATCCTGGGTTTTTTCTGGTTTGGATCACGTAGTAATGTAGGACCACACTGAAACAGTCAATTAAACCTGGTTTCGATCAATATTTTAGAGAATAATTCATGCTAGGTCTGGGTTAGGTCTGGGATTTGCTCTCATCAGGCTCATTCTTTCGCATATTTCTCATACTTGATGGCTAGATCCTGGGCTTTTTCTGGATTGCATCACGTAGTAATGAAGTACAACACTGAAACAGTCAATTAAACCAGGTTTCCATCAATATCTTAGAGGACAACGCAAGTTAGGTCTGGGATAGGTCTGGGATTTTCACTCATCAGACTCATACTTTCGCATTCCTCACATACTTGTTGAACTGATCCTGGGTTTTTTCTGGTTTGGATCACGTAGGAATGTGGTACCACACTGAAACAGTCGATTAAACCTGGTTTCGATCAATATTTTAGAGGATAACGCAAGTTAGGTCTGTGATAGGTCTGGGATTTGACCTCATCAGACTCATACTTTCGCACACTTCACATACCCGTTTAACAGATCCTGGGTTATTTTCTGGTTTGGATCACATAGTAATGTGGTACCACACTGAAACAGTCGATTAAACCAGGTTTCGATCAATATTTTAGAGTATAACTCATGTTAGGTCTAGGTTAGGCCTGGGATTTTCATTTATCAGACTCATACTTTCGCATTCTTCACATACTTGTTGAACTGATCCTGGGTTTTTTCTGGTTTGGATCACGTAGGAATGTGGTACCACACTGAAACAGTCGATTAAACCTGGTTTCGATCTGTATTTTAGATGATAACGCAAGTTATGTCTGGGATAGGTCTGGGGTTTGCCCTCATCAGACTGATACTTTCGCATTCTTCACATACTTGTTGAACGGATCCTGGGTTTTTTCTGGTTTGGATCACGTAGTAATGTGGTACCACACTGAAACAGTCAATTAAACCTGGTTTTGATCAATATTTTAGAGAATAACGCATGTTAGGTCTAGGTTAGGTCTGGGATTTTCACTCATCAGACTCATACTTTCGCATTCTTCACATACTTGTCGAACGGATCCTGGGTTTTTTCTGGTTTGGATCACGTAGTAATGTGGTACCACACTGAAACAGTTGATTAAACCTGGTCTCGATCAATATTTTAGAGAATAATTCATGTTAGGTCTAGGTTAGCCCTGGGATTATCACTCATCAGACTCATACTTTCGCATTCGTCACATACTTGTTGAACGGATCCTGGGATTTTCCTGGTTTGGTTCACGTAGTAATGTGGTACCACACTGAAACATTCAATTAAACCTGATCTTGATAAATATTTGAGAGGATAGCGCATGTTAGGTTTGGGTTAAGTCTAGGATTTGCCCTCATCAGGCTCATACTTTCGCATATTTCTCATACTTCATGGCTAGATCCTTTGCTTTTTCTGGATTGGAGCACGTAGTAATGAAGTACAACACTGAAACAGTCAATTAAACCTGGTTTCCATCAATATCTTAGAGGACAACGCAAGTTAGGTCTGGGATAGGTCTTGGACTTGCCCTCACCAGGCTCATACTTTCGCATTCCTCACATACTTGTTGAACTGATCCTGGGTTTTTTCTGGTTTGGATCACGTAGGAATGTGGTACCACACTGAAACAGTCGATTAAACCTGGTTTCGATCAATATTTTAGAGGATAACGCAAGTTAGGTCTGGGATAGGTCTGGGATTTGACCTCATCAGGCTCATTCTTTCGCATATTTCTCATACTTGATGGCTAGATCCTGGGCTTTTTCTGGATTGCATCACGTAGTAATGTGGTACCACACTGAAACATTCAACTAAACCTGGTCTTGATAAATATTTTAGAGGATAACGCATGTTAGGTCTGGGTTAGGTCTAGGATTTGCCCTCATCAGACTGATACTTTCGCATTCTTCACATACTTGTTGAACGGATCCTGGGTTTTTTCTGGTTTGGATCACATAGTAATGTGGTACCACACTGAAACAGTCGATTAAACCAGGTTTCGATCAATATTTTAGATTATAACGCAAGTTATGTCTGGGATAGGTCTGGGGTTTGCCCTCATCAGACTGATACTTTCGCATTCTTCACATACTTGTTGAACGGATCCTGGGTTTTTTCTGGTTTGGATCACGTAGTAATGTGGTACCACACTGAAACAGTCGATTAAACCTGGTTTCGATCAGTATTTTAGAGGATAACGCAAGATAAGTCTGGGATAGGTCTGGGATTTGACCTCATCAGACTCATACTTTCGCGTTTTTCACATACTTGTTGAACAGATCCTGGGTTTTTTCTGGTTTGGATCACGTAGTAGTGTGGTACCACACTGAAACAGTCCATTAAACCTGCTTGCGATCAATATTTTAGAGGATAACGCATGTTAGGTCTGGGTTAGGTCTAGGATTTGCCCTCATCAGGCTCATTCTTTCGCATATTTCTCAAACATGATGGCTAGATCCTGGGCTTTTTCTGGATTGCATCACGTAGTAATGTGGTACCACACTGAAACATTCAACTAAACCTGGTCTTGATAAATATTTTAGAGGATAACGCATGTTAGGTCTGGGTTAGGTCTAGGATTTGCCCTCATCAGGCTCATACTTTCGCATATTTCTCATACTTCATGGCTAGATCCTTTGCTTTTCCTGGATTGTATCACGTAGTAATGAAGTACAACACTGAAACAGTCAATTAAACCTGGTTTCCATCAATATCTTAGAGGACAACGCAAGTTAGGTCTGGGATAGGTCTTGGACTTGCCCTCACCAGGCTCATACTTTCGCGTTTTTCACATACTTGTTGAACAGATCCTGGGTTTTTTCTGGTTTGGATCACGTAGTAGCGTGGTACCACACTGAAACAGTCCATTAAACCTGGTTTGGATCAATATTTTACAGGATAACGCATGTTAGGTCTAGGTTAGGTCTGGGATTTTCACTCATCAGACTCATACTTTCGCATTCTTCACATACTTGTTGAACGGATCCTGGGTTTTCCCTGGTTTGGATCACGTAGTAATGTGGGTCCACACTGAAACAATCAATTAAACCGGGTCTTGATAAATATTTTAGAGGATAACGCATGTTAGGTCTGGGATAGGTCTGGGATTTGCCCTCATCAGACTCATGCTTTCGCACACTTCACATACTCGTTGAACAGATTCTGGGTTTTTTCTGGTTTGGATCACGTAGTAATGTGGTACCACACTGAAACAGTCGATTAAACCTGGTTTCGATCAATATACTAGAGGATAACGCATGTTAGGTGTAGGTTAGGCCTGGGATTTTCACTCATCAGGCTCATACTTTCGCATTCTTCACATACTTGTTGAGCGGATCCTGGGTTTTTTCTGGTTTGGATCACGTAGTAATGTAGGACCACACTGAAACAGTCAATTAAACCTGGTTTCGATCAATATTTTAGAGAATAATTCATGTTAGGTCTAGGTTAGGTCTGGGATTTGCTCTCATCAGGCTCATTCTTTCGCATATTTCTCATACTTGATGGCTAGATCCTGGGCTTTTTCTGGATTGCATCACGTAGTAATGAAGTACAACACTGAAACAGTCAATTAAACCTGGTTTCCATCAATATCTTAGAGGACAACGCAAGTTAGGTCTGGTATAGGTCTGGGATTTTCACTCATCAGACTCATACTTTCGCATTCCTCACATACTTGTTGAACTGATCCTGGGTCTTTACTGGTTTGGATCACGTAGGAATGTGGTACCATACTGAAACAGTCGATTAAACCTGGTTTCGATCAATATTTTAGAGGATAACGCAAGTTAGGTCTGGGATAGGTCTGGGATTTGACCTCATCAGACTCATACTTTCGCACACTTCACATACCCGTTGAACAGATCCTGGGTTATTTTCTGGTTTGGATCACATAGTAATGTGGTACCACACTGAAACAGTCGATTAAACCAGGTTTCGATCAATATTTTAGATGATAACGCAAGTTATGTCTGGGATAGGTCTGGGATTTGCCCTCATCAGACTGATACTTTCGCATTCTTCTCATACTTGTTGAACGGATCCTGGGTTTTTTCTGGTTTGGATCACGTAGTAATGTGGTACCACACTGAAACAGTCGATTAAACCTGGTTTCAATCAATATTTTAGAGGATAACGCAAGTTAGGTCTGGGATAGGTCTAGGATTTGCTCTCATCAGGCTCATTCTTTCGCATATTTCTCATACTTGATGGCTAGATCCTGGGCTTTTTCTGGATTGCATCACGTAGTAATGTAGTACCACACTGAAACAGTCAATGAAACCTGGTTTCCATCAATATTTTAGAGGACAACGCAAGTTAGGTCTAGGTAAGGCCTGAGATTTTCACTGATCAGACTCATACTTTCGCATCCTTCACATACTAGTTGAACGGATCCTGGGTTTTTTCTGGTTTGGATCACGTAGTAATGTGGTACCACACTGAAACGGTCAATTAAACCTGGTTTCGATCAATATTTTAGAGGATAACGCATGTTAGGTCTGGGATATGTCTGGGATTTGCCCTCATCAGGCTCATACTTTCGCGTTTTTCACATACTCGTTGACCTGATCGAGGGTTTTTTCTGCTTTGGATCACGTAGTAAAGTGGTACCCCACTGAAACAGTCCATTAAACCTGGTTTGGATCAATATTTTAGAGGATAACGCATGTTAGGTCTAGGTTAGCCCTGGGATTATCACTCATCAGACTCATACTTTCGCATTCTTCACATACTTGTTGAACGGATCCTGGGTTTTTTCTGGTTTGGTTCACGTAGTAATGTGGTACCACACTGAAACATTCAATTAAACCTGATCTTGATAAATATTTGAGAGGATAACGCATGTTAGGTTTGGGTTAAGTCTAGGATTTGCCCTCATCAGGCTCATACTTTCGCATATTTCTCATACATCATGGCTAGATCCTGGGTTTTTCCTGGTTTGGATCACGTAGTAGTGTGGTACCACACTGAAACAGTCCATTAAGCCTGGTTTGGATCAATATTTTAGAGGATAACGCATGTTAGATCTAGGTTAGGTCTAGGATTTGCCCTCGTGAGGCTCATACTTTCGCATTCTTCACATACTTGTTGAACGGATCCTGGGTTTTTTCTGGTTTGGATCACGTAGTAATGTGGGTCCACACTGAAACAATCAATGAAACCTGGTCTTGATAAATATTTTAGAGGATAACGCATGTTAGGTCTGGGATAGGTCTGGGATTTGACCTCATCAGACTCATACTTTCGCACACTTCACATACTCGTTGAACAGATTCTGGGTTTTTTCTGGTATGGATCACGTAGTAATGTGGTACCACACTGAAACAGTCGATTAAACCTGGTTTGGATGAATATTTTAGAGGATAACGCATGTTAGGTCTAGGTTAGCCCTGGGATTATCACTCATCAGACTCATACTTTCGCATCCCTCACATACTTGTTGAACTGATCCTGGGTTTTTTCTGGTTTGGATCACGTAGTAATGTGGTACCACACTGAAACAGTCGATTAAACCTGGTTTCGATCAATATTTTAGAGGATAACGCAAGTTAGGTCTGGGATAGGTCTGGGATTTGACCTCATCAGACTCATACTTTCGCACATTTCACATACTCGTTGAACAGATCCTGGGTTATTTCCTGGTTTGGATCACATAGTAATGTGGTACCACACTGAAACAGTCGATTAAACCAGGTTTGGATCAATATTTTAGAGGATAACGCATGTTAGGTCTAGGTTAGCCCCGGGATTATCACTCATCAGACTCATACTTTCGCATTCTTCACATACTTGTTGAACGGATCCTGGGTTTTTTCTGGTTTGGATCACGAAGTAATGTGGGACCACACTGAAACAGTCAATTAAACCTGGTTTCGACTAATATTTTAGAGAATAATTCATGTTAGGTCTAGGTTAGGTCTGGGATTTGCTCTCATCAGGCTCATTCTTTCGCATATTTCTCATACTTGATGGCTAGATCCTGGGCTTTTTCTGGATTGCATCACGTAGTAATGAAGTACAGCACTGAAACAGTCAATTAAACCTGGTTTGGATCAATATTTTAGAGGATAACGCATGTTAGGTTTAGGTTAGGTCTGGGATTTTCACTCATCAGACTCATACTTTCGCATTCTTCACATACTTGTTGAACGGATCCTGGGTTTTTTCTGGTTTGGATCACGTAGTAATGTGGTACCGCACTGAAACAGTCGATTAAACCTGATTTCCATCAATATCTTAGAGGACAACGCAAGTTAGGTCTGGGATAGGTCTGGGACTTGCCCACATCATGCTCATACTTTCGCGTTTTTCACATACTGGTTGAACAGATCCTGGGTTTTTCCTGGTTTGGATCACGTAGTAGTGTGGTACCACACTGAAACATTCCATTAAACCTGGTTTGGATCAATATTTTAGGGGATAACGCATGTTAGGTCTGGGTTAGGTCTAGGATTTGCCCTCATCAGGCTCATACTTTCGCATATTTCTCATACTTCATGGCTAGATCCTTTGCTTTTTCTGGATTGTATCACGTAGTAATGAAGTACAACACTGAAACAGTCAATTAAACCTGGTTTTCATCAATATCTTAGAGGACAACGCAAGTTAGGTCTGGGATAGGTCTTGGACTTGC
Source organism: Colletes latitarsis (assembly GCF_051014445.1). NCBI lineage: Eukaryota > Metazoa > Arthropoda > Insecta > Hymenoptera > Colletidae > Colletes > Colletes latitarsis. Next base: position 2,778,780 of record NC_135142.1, read on the forward strand.
CCTCACCAGGCTCATACTTTCGCGTTTTTCACATACTTGTTGAACAGATCCTGGGTTTTTTCTGGTTTGGATCACGTAGTAGTGTGGTACCACACTGAAACAGTCCATTTAACCTGGTTTGGATCAATATTTTAGAGAATAACGCATGTTAGGTCTAGGTTAGGTCTGGGATTTTCACTCATCAGACTCATACTTTCGCATTCTTCACATACTTGTTGAACGGATCCTGGGTTTTTTCTGGTTTGGATCACGTAGTAATGTGGGTCCACCCTGAAACAATCAATTAAACCTGGTCTTGATAAATATTTTAGAGGATAACGCATGTTAGGTCTGGGATAGGTCTGGGATTTGCCCTCATCAAACTCATACTTTCGCACACTTCACATACTCGTTGAACAGATTCTGGGTTTTTTCTGGTTTGGCTCACGTAGTAATGTGGTACCACACTGAAACAGTCGATTAAACCTGGTTTCGATCAATATTTTAGAGGATAACGCATGTTAGGTCTAGGTGAGGCCTGGGATTTTCACTCATCAGCCTCATACTTTCGCATTCTTCACATACTTGTTGAACGGATCCTGGGTTTTTTCTGGTTTGGATCACGTAGTAATGTGGGACCACACTGAAACAGCCAATTAAACCTGGTTTCGATCAATATTTTAGAGAATAATTCATGTTAGGTCTAGGTTAGGTCTGGGAGTTGCTCTCATCAGGCTCATTCTTTCGCATATTTCTCATACTTGATGGCTAGATCCTAGGCTTTTTCTGGATTGCATCACGTAGTAATGAAGTACAACACTGAAACAGTCAATTAAACCTGGTTTCCATCAATATCTTAGAGGACAACGCAAGTTAGGTCTGGGATAGGTCTGGGATTTTCCCTCATCAGGCTCATACTTTCGCGTTTTTCACATACTTGTTGAACAGATCCTGGGTTATTTTCTGGTTTGGATCACATAGTAATGTGGTACCACACTGAAACAGTCCATTAAACCTGGTTTGGATCAATATTTTAGAGGATAACGCATGTTAGGTCTAGGTTAGGTCTGGGATTTTCACTCATCAGACTCATACTTTCGCATTCCTCACATACTTGTCGAACTGATCCTGGGTTTTTTCTGGTTTGGATCACGTAGTAATGTGGTACCACACTGAAACAGTCGATTAAACCTGGTTTCGATCAATATTTTAGAGGATAACGCAAGCTAGGTCTGGGATAGGTCTGGGATTTGACCTCATCAGACTCATACTTTCGCACACTTCACATACTCGTTGAACAGATCCTGGGTTATTTTCTGGTTTGGATCACATAGTAATGTGGTACCACACTGAAACAGTCGATTAAACCATGTTTCGATCAATATTTTAGAGTATAACTCATGTTAGGTCTAGGTTAGGCCTGCGATTTTCATTTATCAGACTCATACTTTCGCATTCTTCACATACTTGTTGAACGGATTCTGGGTTTTTTCTGGTTTGGATCACGTAGTAATGTGGGACCACACTGAAACAGTCAATTAAACCTGGTTTCGACAATATTTTAGAGAATAATTCATGTTAGGTCTAGGTTAGGTCTGGGATTTGCTCTCAGCAGGCTCATTCTTTCGCATATTTCTCATACATGTTGAACAGATCCTGGGTTTTTTCTGGTTTGGATCACGTAGTAATGTGGGACCACACTGAAACAGTCAATTAAACCTGGTTTGGATCAATATTTTAGAGGATAACGCAAGTGGGGTCTGGGATAGGTCTAGGATTTGCCCTCATCAGGCTCTTACTTTCGCATATTTCTCATACTTCATGGCTAGATCCTGGGCTAGTTCTGGAGTGGATCACGTAGTAAAGTGGTACCACACTGAAACATTCAATGAAACCTGGTCTGGATAAATATTTTAGAGGATAACGCATCTTAGGTCTGGGTTAGGTCTAAGATTTGCCCTCATCAGGCTCACAGTTTCGCGTTTTTCACATACTTGTTGAACAGATCCTGGGTTTTTTCTGGTTTGGATCACGAAGTAGTGTGGTACCACACTGAAACAGTCCATTAAACCTGGTTTCGCTCAATATTTTAGGGGATAACGCATGTTAGGTCTAGGTTAGGTCTGTGATTTGCTCTCATCAGGCTCATTCTTTCGCATATTTCTCATACTTGATGGCTAGATCCTGGGCTTTTTCTGGATTGCATCACGTAGTAATGTGGTACCACACTGAAACAGTCGATTAAACCTGGTTTCGATCAATATTTTAGAGGATAACGCATCTTAGGTCTGGGTTAGGTCTAAGATTTGCCCTCATCAGGCTCACAGTTTCGCGTTTTTCACATACTTGTTGAACAGATCCTGGGTTTTTTCTGGTTTGGATCACGTAGTAATGTGGTACCACACTGAAACAGTCGATTAAACCTGGTTTCGATCAATATTTTAGAGGATAACGCATGTTAGGTCTAGGTTAGCCCTGGGATTTTCACTCATCAGACTCATACTTTCGCATTCTTCACATACTTGTTGAACTGATCCTGGGTTTTTTCTGGTTTGGATCACGTTGTAATGTGGTACCACACTGAAACAGTCGATTAAACCTGGTTTCGATCAATATTTTAGAGGATAACGCATGTTAGGTCTAGGTAAGGCCTGGGATTTTCATTTATCAGACTCATACTTTCGCATTCTTCACATACTTGTTGAACGGATTCTGGGTTTTTTTCTGGTTTGGGTCACGTAGTAGTGTGATACCACACTGAAACAGTCGATTAAACCTGGTTTCGATCACTATTTTAGAGGATAACGCATGTTAGGTCTAGGATAGCCCTGGGATTTTCACTCATCAGACTCATACTTTCGCATTCTTCACATACTTGTCGAACTGATCCTGGGTTTTTTCTGGTTTGGATCACGTAGTAATGTGGTACCACACTGATACAGTCGATTAAACCTGGTTTCGATCAATATTTTAGAGGATAACGCATGTTAGGTCTAGGTAAGGCCTGGGATTTTCATTTATCAGACTCATACTTTCGCATTCTTCACATACTTGTTGAACAGATCCTGGGTTTTTTCTGGTTTGGATCACGTTGTAATGTGGTACCACACTGAAACAGTCGATTAAACCTGGTTTCGATCAATATTTTAGAGGATAACGCATGTTAGGTCTAGGTAAGGCCTGGGATTTTCATTTATCAGACTCATACTTTCGCATTCTTCACATACTTGTTGAACGGATTCTGGGTTTTTTTCTGGTTTGGGTCACGTAGTAGTGTGATACCACACTGAAACAGTCGATTAAACCTGGTTTCGATCACTATTTTAGAGGATAACGCATCTTAGGTCTAGGATAGCCCTGGGATTTTCACTCATCAGACTCATACTTTCGCATTCTTCACATACTTGTTGAACTGATCCTGGGTTTTTTCTGGTTTGGATCACGTAGTAATGTGGTACCACACTGAAACAGTCGATTAAACCTGGTTTCGATCAATATTATAGAGGATAACGCATGTTAGGTCTAGGTTAGCCCTGGGATTTTCACTCATCAGACTCATACTTTCGCATTCTTCACATACTTGTTGAACTGATCCTGGGTTTTTACTGGTTTGGATCACGTAGTAATGTGGTACCACACTGAAACAGTCGATTAAACCTGGTCTCGATCAATATTTTGGAGAATAATTCATGTTAGGTCTAGGTTAGGTCTGGGATTTGCTCCACATCAGGCTCATTCTTTCGCATATTTCTCATACTTGATGGCTAGATCCTGGGCTTTTTCTGGATTGCATCACGTAGTAATGAAGTACAACACTGAAACAGTCAATTAAACCTGGTTTCCATCAATATCTTAGAGGACAACGCAAGTTAGGTCTGGGATATGTCTGGGATTTGCCCTCATCAGGCTCATACTTTCGCGTTTTTCACATACTTGTTGAACAGATCCTGGGTTTTTTCAGGTTTGGATCACGTTGTAGTGTGGTACCACACTGAAACGGTAAATTAAACCTGGTTTCGATCAATATTTTAGAGGATAACGCAAGTTAGGTCTGGGATAGGTCTGGGATTTGCCCTCATCAGGCTCATACTTTCGCATTCTTCACATACTTGTTGAACTGATCCTGGGTTTTCTCTGGTTTGGATCACGTAGTAATGTGGTACCACACTGAAACAGTTGATTAAACCTGGTTTCGATCAATATTTTAGAGGATAACGCATGTTAGGTCTAGGTTAGCCCTGGGATTTTCACTCATCAGACTCGTACCTTCGCATTCTTCACATACTTGTTGAACTGATCCTGGGTTTTTTCTGGTTTGGATCACGTAGTAATGTGGTACCACACTGAAACAGTCGATAAAACCTGGTTTCGATCAATATTTTAGAGGATAACGCATGTTAGGTCTAGGTAAGGCCTGGGATTTTCACTGATCAGACTCATACTTTCGCATTCTTCACATACCTGTTGAACGGATCCTGGGTTTTTTCTGGTTTGGAATACGTAGGAATGTGGTACCACACTGAAACGGTCAATTAAACCTGGTTTCGATCAATATTTTAGAGGATAACGCAAGTTAGGTCTGGGATAGGTCTTGGACTTGCCCTCACCAGGCTCATACTTTCGTGTTTTTCACATACTTGTTGAACAGATCCTGGGTTTTTTCTTGTTTGGATCACGTAGTAGTGTGGTACCACACTGAAACAGTCCATTAGACCTGGTTTGGATCATTATTTTAGAGAATAACGCATGTTAGGTCTAGGTTAGGTCTGGGATTTGCCCTCATCAGACTCATACTTTCGCATTCTTCACATACTTGTTGAACAGATCCTGGGTTTTTTCTGGTTTGGATCAGGAAGTAGTGTGGTACCACACTGAAACAGTCCATTAAACCTTGTTGCGCTCAATATTTTAGAGGATAACGCATGTTAGGTCTAGGTTAGGTCTGGGATTTGCTCTCATCAGGCTCATTCTTTCGCCTATTTCTCATACTTGATGGCTAGATCCTGGGCTTTTTCTGGATTGCATCACGTAGTAATGTAGTACCACACTGAAACAGTCAATTAAACCTGGTTTCCATCAATATTTTAGAGGACAACGCAAGTTAGGTCTGGGATAGGTCTGGGATTTGCCCACATCAGGCTCATATCTTCGCGTTTTTCACATACTTGTTGAACAGATGATGGGTTTTTTCTGGTTTGGGTCACGTAGTAGTGTGATACCACACTGAAACAGTCGATTAAACCTGGCTTCGATCAATATTTCAGTGGATAACGCATGTTAGGTCTAGGTTAGCACTGGGATTTTCACTCATCAGACTCATACTTTCGCATTCTTCACATACTTGTTGAACTGATCCTGGGTTTTTTCTGGTTTGGATCACGTAGTAATGTGGTACCACACTGAAACGGTCAATAAACCTGGTTTCGATCAATATTTTAGGGGATAACGCAAGTTAGGTCTGGGATAGGTCTGGGATTTGCCCACATCAGGCTCATATCTTCGCGTTTTTCACATACTTGTTGAACAGATGATGGGTTTTTTCTGGTTTGGGTCACGTAGTAGTGTGATACCACACTGAAACAGTCGATTAAACCTGGCTTCGATCAATATTTCAGTGGATAACGCATGTTAGGTCTAGGTTAGCACTGGGATTTTCACTCATCAGACTCATACTTTCGCATTCTTCACATACTTGTTGAACTGATCCTGGGTTTTTTCTGGTTTGGATCACGTAGTAATGTGGTACCACACTGAAACAGTCGATTAAACCTGGTTTCGATCAATATTTTAGAGGATAACGCATGTTAGGTCTAGGTTAGCAGTGGGATTTTCACTCATCAGACTCATATTTTCGCATTCTTCACATACTTGTTGAACTGATCCTCGGTTTTTTCTGGTTTGGATCACGTAGTAATGTGGTACCACACTGAAACAGTCGATTAAACCTGGTCTCGATCAATATTTTAGAGAATAATTCATGTTAGGTCTAGGTTAGGTCTGGGATTTGCTCTCATCAGGCTCATTCTTTCGCCTATTTCTCATACTTGATGGCTAGATCCTGGGCTTTTTCTGGATTGCATCACGTAGTAATGTAGTACCACACTGAAACAGTCAATGAAACCTGGTTTCCATCAATATTTTAGAGGACAACGCAAGTTAGGTCTAGGTAAGGCCTGAGATTTTCACTGATCAGACTCATACTTTCGCATCCTTCACATACTTGTTGAACGGATTCTGGGTTTTTTCTGGTTTGGATATCGTAGTAATGTGGTACCACTCTGAAACGGTCAATAAACCTGGTTTCGATCAATATTTTAGGGGATAACGCAAGTTAGGTCTGGGATAGGTCTGGGATTTGCCCACATCAGGCTCATATCTTCGCGTTTTTCACATACTTGTTGAACAGATGATGGGTTTTTTCTGGTTTGGGTCACGTAGTAGTGTGATACCACACTGAAACAGTCGATTAAACCTGGCTTCGATCAATATTTCAGTGGATAACGCATGTTAGGTCTAGGTTAGCACTGGGATTTTCACTCATCAGACTCATACTTTCGCATTCTTCACATACTTGTTGAACTGATCCTGGGCTTTTTCTGGTTTGGATCACGTAGTAATGTGGTACCACACTGAAACAGTCGATTAAACCTGGTTTCGATCAATATTTTAGAGGATAACGCATGTTAGGTCTAGGTTAGCCGTGGGATTTTCACTCATCAGACTCATATTTTCGCATTCTTCACATACTTGTTGAACTGATCCTCGGTTTTTTCTGGTTTGGATCACGTAGTAATATGGTACCACACTGAAACAGTCGATTAAACCTGGTCTCGATCAATATTTTAGAGAATAATTCATGTTAGGTCTAGGTTAGGTCTGGGATTTGCTCTCATCAGGCTCATTCTTTCGCATATTTCTCATACTTGATGGCTAGATACTGGGTTATTCTCTGGTTTGGATCACATAGTAATGTGGTACCACACTGAAACAGTCGATTAAACCTGGTTTCGATCAATATTTTAGAGGATAACGCATGTTAAGTCTGGGATTGGTCTGGGATTTGACCTCATCAGACTCATACTTTCGCACACTTCACATACTCGTTGAACAGATCCTGGGTTATTTTCTGGTTTGGATCACATAGTAATGTGGTACCACACTGAAACAGTCGATTAAACCAGGTTTCGATCAATATTTTTGAAGATAACGCATGTTAGGTCTAGGTTAGGCCTGGGATTTTCACTCATCAGACTCATACTTTCGCATTCTTCACATACTTGTTGAACGGATCGTGGGTTTTTTCTGGTTTGGATCACGTAGTAATGTGGTACCACACTGAAACAGTCGATTAAACCTGGTTTCGATCAAAATTTTAGAGGATAACGCAAGTTAGGTCTGGGATAGGTCTGGGATTTGACCTCATCAGACTCATACTTTCGCAAACTTCACATACTCCTTGAACAGATCCTGGGTTATTTTCTGGTTTGGATCACATAGTAATGAGGAACCACACTGAAACAGTCGATTAAACCAGGTTTCGATCAATATTTTAGAGGATAGCGCATGTTAGGTCTAGGTTGGGCCTGGGATTTTCACTCATCAGACTCATACTTTCGCACACTTCACATACTCCTTGAACGGATCCTGGGTTTTTTCTGGTTTGGATCACGTAGTAATGTGGGACCACACTGAAACAGTCGATTAAACCAGGTTTCGATCAATATTTTAGAGAATAATTCATGTTAGGTCTAGGTTAGGTCTGGGATTTGCTCTCATCAGGCGCTTTCTTTCGCATATTTCTCATACATGTTGAACAGATCCTGGGATTTTTCTGGTATGGAACCCGTAGTAATGTGGGACCACACTGAAACCATCAATTAAACCTGGTCTTGATAAATATTTTAGAGGATAACGCATGTTAGGTCTGGGTTAGGTCTAGGATTTGCCCTCATCAGGCTCATACTTTCGCAAATATCTCATACTTCATGGCTAGATCCTGGGCTGTTTCTGGATTGAATCACGTAGTAATGTGGTACCACGCTGAAACAGTCAATTAAACCTGGTTTCGATCAATATTTTAGAGGATAACGCAAGTTAGGTCTGGGATAGGTCCAGGATTTGCCCTCATCAGGCTCTTACTTTCGCATATTTCTCATACTTCATGGCTAGATCCTGGGCAATTTCTGGATTGGATCACGTAGTAAAGTGGTACCACACTGAAACATTCAATGAAACCTGGTCTGGATAAATATTTTAGAGGATAACGCATCTTAGGTCTGGGTTAGGTGTAAGATTTGCCCTCATCAGGCTCACAGCTTCGCGTTTTTCACATTCTTGATGAACAGATCCTGGGTTTTGTCTGGTTTGGATCACGAAGTAGTGTGGTACCACACTGAAACAGTCGATTAAACCTGGTTTCGATCAATATTTTAGAGGATAACGCATGTTAGGTCTAGGTTAGCCGTGGGATTTTCACTCATCAGACTCATATTTTCGCATTCTTCACATACTTGTTGAACTGATCCTCGGTTTTTTCTGGTTTGGATCACGTAGTAATGTGGTACCACACTGAAACAGTCGATTAAACCTGGTCTCGATCAATATTTTAGAGAATAATTCATGTTAGGTCTAGGTTAGGTCTGGGATTTGCTCTCATCAGGCTCATTCTTTCGCATATTCCTCATACTTGATGGCTAGATACTGGGTTATTTTCTGGTTTGGATCACATAGTAATGTGGTACCACACTGAAACAGTCCATTATACCTGGTTTCGCTCAATATTTTAGAGGATAACGCATGTTAGGTCTAGGTTAGGTCTGGGATTTTCACTCATCAGACTCATACTTTCGCATTCTTCACATACTTGTTGAACTGATCCTGGGTTTTTTCTGGTTTGGATCACGTAGTAATGTGGTACCACACTGAAACAGTCGATTAAACCTGGTTTCGATCAATATTTTAGAGGATAACGCATGTTAGGTCTAGGTTAGCCGTGGGATTTTCACTCATCAGACTCATATTTTCGCATTCTTCACATACTTGTTGAACTGATCCTCGGTTTTTTCTGGTTTGGATCACGTAGTAATGTGGTACCACACTGAAACTGTCGATTAAACCTGGTCTCGATCAATATTTTAGAGAATAATTCATGTTAGGTCTAGGTTAGGTCTGGGATTTGCTCTCATCAGGCTCATTCTTTCGCATATTTCTCATACTTGATGGCTAGATCCTGGGCTTTTTCTGGATTGCATCACGTAGTAATGTAGTACAACACTGAAACAGTCCATTATACCTGGTTTCGCTCAATATTTTAGAGGATAACGCATGTTAGGTCTAGGTTAGGTCTGGGATTTGCTCTCATCAGGCTCATTCTTTCGCATATTTCTCATACATGATGGCTAGATCCTGGGCTTTTTCTGGATTGCATCACGTAGTAATGTAGTACCACACTGAAACAGTCAATGAAACCTGGTTTCCATCACTATTTTAGAGGACAACGCAAGTTAGGTCTAGGTAGGGCCTGAGATTTTCACTGATCAGACTCATACTTTCGCATTCTTCACATACTTGTTGAACGGATCCTGGGTTATTTTCTGGTTTGGATCACATAGTAATGTGGTACCACACTGAAACAGTCGATTAAACCAGGTTTCGATCAATATTTTAGAGGATAACGCAAGTTAGGTCTGGGATATGTCTGGGATTTGCCCTCATCAGGCTCATACTTTCGCGTTTTTCACATACTTGTTGAACAGATCATGGGTTTTTTCTGGTTTGGGTCACGTAGTAGTGTGATACCACACCGAAACAGTCGATTAAACCTGGTTTCGATCAATATTTTAGAGGATAACACATGTTAGGTCTAGGTTAGCCCTGGGATTTTCACTCATCAGACTCATATTTTCGCATTCTTCACATACTTGTTGAACAGATCCTGGGTTTTTTCTGGTTTGGATCAGGAAGTAGTGTGGTACCACACTGAAACAGTCCATTAAACCTTGTTTCGCTCAATATTTTAGAGGATAACGCATGTTAGGTCTAGGTTAGGTCTGGGATTTGCTCTCATCAGGCTCATACTTTCGCAAATATCTCATACTTCATGGCTAGATCCTGGGCTGTTTCTGGATTGAATCACGTAGTAATGTGGTACCACGCTGAAACAGTCAATTAAACCTGGTTTCGATCAATATTTTAGAGGATAACGCAAGTTAGGTCTGGGATAGGTCCAGGATTTGCCCTCATCAGGCTCTTACTTTCGCATATTTCTCATACTTCATGGCTAGATCCTGGGCAATTTCTGGATTGGATCACGTAGTAAAGTGGTACCACACTGAAACATTCAATGAAACCTGGTCTGGATAAATATTTTAGAGGATAACGCATCTTAGGTCTGGGTTAGGTGTAAGATTTGCCCTCATCAGGCTCACAGCTTCGCGTTTTTCACATACTTGTTGAACAGATCATGGGTTTTTTCTGGTTTGGGTCACGTAGTAGTGTGATACCACACCGAAACAGTCGATTAAACCTGGTTTCGATCAATATTTTAGAGGATAACACATGTTAGGTCTAGGTTAGCCCTGGGATTTTCACTCATCAGACTCATATTTTCGCATTCTTCACATACTTGTTGAACTGATCCTCGGTTTTTTCTGGTTTGGATCACGTAGTAATGTAGTACCACACTGAAACAGTCAATGAAACCTGGTTTCCATCACTATTTTAGAGGACAACGCAAGTTAGGTCTAGGTAGGGCCTGAGATTTTCACTGATCAGACTCATACTTTCGCATTCTTCACATACTTGTTGAACGGATCCTGGGTTATTTTCTGGTTTGGATCACATAGTAATGTGGTACCACACTGAAACAGTCGATTAAACCTAGTTTCGATCAATATTTTAGAGGATAACGCAAGTTAGGTCAGGGATAGGTCTGGGATTTGACCTCATCAGACTCATACTTTCGCACACTTCACATACTCCTTGAACAGATCCTGGGTTATTTTCTGGTTTGGATCACATAGTAATGTGGTACAACACTGAAACAGTCGATTAAACCAGGTTTCGAACAATATTTTTGAGGATAACGCATGTTAGGTCTAGGTTAGGCCTGGGATTTTCACTCATCAGACTCATACTTTCGCATTCTCCACATACTTGTTGAACGGATCCTGGGTTTTTTCTGGTTTGGATCACGAGGTAATGTGGGACCACACTGAAACAGTCAATTAAACCTGGTTTCGATCAATATTTTAGAGAATAATTCATGTTAGGTCTAGGTTAGGTCTGGGATTTGCTCTCATCAGGCTCATTCTTTCGCATATTTCTCATACTTGATGGCTAGATCCTGGGCTTTTTCTGGATTGCATCACGTAGTAATGAAGTACAGCACTGAAACAGTCAATTAAACCTGGTTTCCATCAATATCTTGGAGGACAACACAAGTTAGGTCTGGGATATGTCTGGGATTTGCCCTCATCAGGCTCATACTTTCGCGTTTTTCACATACTTGTTGAACAGATCCTGGGTTTTTTCTGGTTTGGATCACGTAGTAGTGTGGTACCACACTGAAACAGTCCATTAAACCTGGTTTGGATCAATATTTTAGAGGATAACGCATGTTAGGTCTAGGTTAGGTCTGGGATTTTCACTCATCAGGGTCATACTTTCGCAGTTTTAACATGCATGTTGACCTGATCGAGGGTTTTGTTTGCTTTGGATCACGTAGTAATGTGGGACCACACTGAAACAATCAATTAAACCTGGTCTTGATAAATATTTTAGAGGATAACGCATGTTAGGTCTGGGTTAGGTCTAGGATTTGCCCTCGTCAGGCTCATACTTTCGCATATTTCTCATACTTCAAGGCTAGATCCTGGGCTGTTTCTGGATTGTATCACATAGTAATGTGGTACCACACTGAAACAGTCGATTAAACCAGGTTCCGATCAATACTTTTGAGGATAACGCATGTTATGTCTGGGTTAGGTCTAGGATTTGCACTCGTCAGGCTGATACTTTCGCATATTTCTCATACTTCATGGCTAGATCCTGGGTTTTTTCTGGTTTGGATCACGTAGTAATGTGGTACCGCACTGAAACAGTCGATTAAACATGGTTTCGATCAATATTTTAGAGGATAACGCATGTTAAGTCTGGGATTGTTCTGGGATTTGACCTCATCAGACTCATACTTTCGCACACTTCACATACTCGTTGAACAGATCCTGGGTTATTTCTGGTTTGGATCATGTAGTAATGTGGGACCACACTGAAACAGTCCATTAAACCTGGTTTCGCCCAATATTTTAGAGGATAACGCATGTTAGGTCTAGGTTAGGTCTGGGATTTGCTCCCATCAGGCTCATTCTTTCGCATATTTCTGATACTTGATGGCTAGATCCTGGGCTTTTTCTGGATTGCATTACGTAGTAATGTAGTACCACACTGAAACAGTCGATTAAACCAGGTTTCGATGAATATTTTAGAGGATAACGCATGTTAGGTCTAGGTTAGGTCTGGGATTTTCACTCATCAGACTCATACTTTCGCATTCTTCACATACTTGTTGAACGGATCCTGGGTTATTTCTGGTTTGGATCATGTAGTAATGTGGGACCACACTGAAACAGTCAATTAAACCTGGTTTCGATCAATATTTTAGAGAATAATTCACGTTAGGTCCAGGTTAGGCCTGGGATTTGCTCTCATCAGGCTCATTCTTTCGCATATTTTTCATACATGTTGAACAGATCCTGGGTTTTTTCTGGTTTGGATCACGTAGTAATGTGGGACCACACTGAAACAATCAATTAAACCTGGTCTTGATAAATATTTTAGAGGATAACGCATGTTAGGTCTGGGTTAGGTCTAGGATTTGCCCTCATCAGGCTCATACTTTCGCATATTTCTCATACTTCAAGGCTAGACCCTGGGCTGTTTCTGGATTTTATCACGTAGTAATGTGGTACCACGCTGAAACAGTCAATTAAACCTGGTTTCGATCAATATTTTAGAGGATAACGCAAGTTAGGTCTGGGATAGGTCTAGGATTTGACCTCATCAGGCACCTATTTTCGCATATTTCTCATACTTGATGGTTAGATCCTGGGCTTTTTCTGGTTTGGATCACATAGTAATGTGGCACCACACAGACGATTAAACCAGGTTTCGAACAATATTTTTGAGGATAACGCATGTTAGGTCTAGGTTAGGCCTGGGATTTTCACTCATCAGACTCATACTTTCGCATTCTTCACATACTTGTTGAACGGATCCTGGGTTTTCTCTGGTTTGGATCACGTAGTAATGTGGGACCACACTGAAACAGCGAATTAAACCTGGTTTCGATCAATATTTTAGAGAATAACGCATGTTAGGTCTGGGTTAGGTCTAGGATTTGCCCTCATCAGGCTCATACTTTCGCATATTTCTCATACTTGATTGCTAGATCCTGGGCTTTTTCTGGATTGCATCACGTAGTAATGAAGTACAACACTGAAACAGTAAATAAACCTGCTTTCCATCAACATTTTAGAGGATAACGCATGTTAGGTCTAGGTTAGGCCTGGGATTTTCACTCATCAGACACATACTTTCGCATTCTTCACATAGTTGTTGAACGGATCCTGGGTTATTTCTGGTTTGGATCACGTAGTAATGTGGGACCACACTGAAACAGTCAATTAAACCTGGTTTCGACCAATATTTTAGAGAATAATTCATGTTAGGTCCAGGTTAGGTCAGGGATTTGCTCTCATCAGGCTCATTCTTTCGCATATTTCTCATACATGTTGAACAGATCCTGGGTATTTTCTGGTTTGGATCACGTAGTAATGTGGGACCACACTGAAACAATCAATTAAACCTGGTCTTGATGAATATTTTAGAGGATAACGCATGTTAGGTCTGGGTTAGGTCTAGGATTTGCCCTCATCAGGCTCATACTTTCGCATATTTCTCATACTTCAAGGCTAGACCCTGGGCTGTTTCTGGATTGTATCACGTAGTAATGTGGTACCACGCTGAAACAGTCAATTAAACCTGGTTTCGATCAATATTTTAGAGGATAACGCAAGTTACGTCTGGGATAGGTCTAGGATTTGCCCTCATCAGGCTCTTACTTTCGCATATTTCTCATACTTCATGGCTAGATCCTGGGCTATTTCTGGATTGGATCACGTAGTAAAGTGGTACCACACTGAAACATTCAATGAAACCTGGACTGGATAAATATTTTAGAGGATAACGCATCTTAGGTCTGGGTTAGGTCTAAGATTTGCCCTCATCAGGCTCACAGTTTAGCGTTTTTCACATACTTGTTGAACAGATACTGGGTTTTTTCTGGTTTGGATCACGAAGTAGTGTGGTACCACACTGAAACAGTCCATTAAACCTGGTTTCGCTCAATATTTTAGAGGATAACGCATGTAAGGTCTAGGTTAGGTCTGGGATTTGCTCCCATCAGGCTCATTCTTTCGCATATTTCTCATACTTGATGGCTAGATCCTGGGTTTTTTCTGGTTTGGATCACGTAGTAATGTGGTGCCACACTGAAACAGTCGATTAAACCTGGTTTCGATCAATATTTTAGAGGATAACGCAAGTTAAGTCTGGTGAATGGTCTGGGGTTTGACCTCATCAGACTCATACTTTCGCATTCTTCACATACTTGTTGAACGGATCCTGGGTTTTTTCTGGTTTGGATCACGTAGTAGTGTGGGACCACACTGAAACAGTCAATTAAACCTGGTTTCGATCAATATTTTAGAGAATAATTCATGTTAGGTCTAGGTTAGGCCTGGGATTTGCTCTCATCAGGCTCATTCTTTCGCATATTTCTCATACTTGATGGCTACCTCCTGGGCTTTTTCTGGATTGCATCACGTAGTAATGAAGTACAACACTGAAACTGTCAATTAAACCTGGTTTCCATCAATATCTTAGAGGACAACGCAAGTTAGGTCTGGGATATGTCTGGGATTTGCCCTCATCAGGCTCATCCATTCGCGTTTTTCACACACTTGTTGAACAGATCCTGGGTTTTTTCTGGTTTGGATCACGTAGTAGTGTGGTACCACGCTGAAACAGTCCGTTAAACCTGGTTTGGATCAATATTTTAGAGGATAACGCATGTTAGGTCTAGCTTAGGTCTGGGATTTTCACTCATCAGACTCATACTATCGCATTCTTCACATACTTGTTGAACGGATCCTGGGTTTTTTCTGGTTTGGATCACGTAGTAATGTGGTACCACACTGAAACAGTCGATTAAACCTGGTTTCGATCAATATTTTAGAGGATAACGCATGTTAGGTCTGGGATAGGTCTGGGTTTTGACCTCATCAGACTCATACTTTCGCACACTTCACATACTCCTTGAACAGATCCTGGGTTATTTTCTGGCTTGGATCACATAGTAATGTGGTACCACACTGAAACAGTCGATTAAACCAGGTTTCGATCAATATTTTAGAGGATAACGCATGTTAGGTCTAGGTTAGGCCTGGGATTTTCACTCATCAGACTCATACTTTCGCATTCTTCACATACTTGTTGAACTGATCCTGGGTTTTTTCTGGTTTGGATCACGTAGTAATGTGGGACCACACTGAAACATTCAATGAAACCTGGTCTGGATAAATATTTTAGAGGATAACGCATTTTAGGTCTGGGTTAGGCCTGGGATTTGCCCTCATCAGGCTCATACTTTCGCATGTTTCTCAAACTTCATGGCTAGATCCTGGGCTGTTTCTGGATTGTATCACGTAGTAATGTGGTACCACGCTGAAACAGTCAATTAAACCTGGTTTCGATCAATATTTTAGAGGATAACGCAAGTTAGGTCTGGGATAGGTCTAGGATTTGCCCTCATCAGACTCATACTTTCGCATTCTTCACATACTTGTTGAACGGATCCTGGGTTATTTCTGGTTTGGATCATGTAGTAATGTGGGACCACACTGAAACAGTCAATTAAACCTGGTTTCGATCAATATTTTAGAGAATAATTCATGTTAGGTCTAGGTTAGGTCTGGGATTTGCTCTCATCAGGCTCATTCTTTCGCATATTTCTCATACATGTTGAACAGATCCTGGGTTTTTTCTGGTTTGGATCACGTAGTAATGTGGGACCACACTGAAACAATCAATTAAACCTGGTCTTGATAAATATTTTAGAGGATAACGCATGTTAGGTCTGGGATTGGTCTGGGATTTGACCTCATCAGACTCATACTTTCGGACACTTCACATACTCGTTGAACAGATCCTGGGTTATTTTCTGGTTTGGATCACATAGTAATGTGGTACCACACTGAAACAGTCCATTAAACCTGGTTTTGCTCAATATTTTAGAGGATAACGCATGTAAGGTCTAGGTTAGGTCTGGGATTTGCTCTCATCAGGCTCATTCTTTCGCATATTTCTCATACTTGATGGCTAGATCCTGGGTTTTTTCTTGTTTGGATCACGTAGTAATGTGGTACCACACTGAAACAGTCGATTAAACCTGGTTTCGATCAATATTTTAGAGGATAACGCATGTAAGGTCTAGGTTAGGTCTGGGATTTGCTCTCATCAGGCTCATTCTTTCGCATATTTCTCATACTTGATGGCTAGATCCTGGGTTTTTTCTGGTTTGGATCACGTAGTAATGTGGGACCACACTGAAACATTCAATGAAACCTGGTCTGGATAAATATTTTAGAGGATAACGCATCTTAGGTCTGGGTTAGGCCTGGGATTTGCCCTCATCAGGCTCATACTTTCGCATGTTTCTCATACTTCATGGCTAGATCCTGGGCTGTTTCTGGATTGTATCACGTAGTAAAGTGGTACCACGCTGAAACAGTCGATTAAACCAGGTTTCGATCAATATTTTAGAGGATAACGCATGTTAGGTCTAGGTTAGGTATGGGATTTTCACTCATCAGACTCATACTTTCGCATTCTTCACATACTTGTTGAACGGATCCTGGGCTTTTTCTGGATTGGATCACGTAGTAAAGTGGTACCACACTGAAACATTCAATGAAACCTGGTCTGGATAAATATTTTAGAGGATAACGCATCTTAGGTCTGGGTTAGGACTAAGATTTGCCCTCATCAGGCTCACAGTTTAGCGTTTTTCACATACTTGTTGAACAGATCCTGGATTTTTTCTGGTTTGGATCACGAAGTAGTGTGGTACCACACTGAAACAGTCCATTAAACCTGGTTTCGCTCAATATTTTAGAGGATAACGCATGTAAGGTCTAGGTTAGGTCTGGGATTTGCTCCCATCAGGCTCATTCTTTCGCATATTTCTCATACTTGATGGCTAGATCCTGGGTTTTTTCTGGTTTGGATCACATAGTAATGTGGCACCACACTGAAACAGACGATTAAACCAGGTTTCGATCAATATTTTTGAGGATAACGCATGTTAGGTCTAGGTTAGGCCTGGGATTTTCACTCATCCGACTCATACTTTCGCATTCTTCACATACTTGTTGAACGGATCCTGGGTTTTTTCTGGTTGGATCACGTAGTAATGTGGGACCACACTGAAACAGCGAATTAAACCTGGTTTCGATCAATATTTTAGAGAATAATTCATGTTAAGTCTAGGTCAGGTCTGGGATTTGCTCTCATCAGGCTCATTCTTTCGCATATTTCTCATACTTGATTGCTAGATCCTGGGCTTTTTCTGGATTGCATCACGTAGTAATGAAGTACAACACTGAAACAGTCAATTAAACCTGCTTTCCATCAATATTTTAGAGGATAACGCATGTTAGGTCTAGGTTAGGCCTGGGATTTTCACTCATCAGACACATACTTTCGCATTCTTCACATACTTGTTGAACGGATCCTGGGTTATTTCTGGTTTGGATCACGTAGTAATGTGGGACCACACTGAAACAGTCAATTAAACCTGGTTTCGATCAATATTTTAGAGAATAATTCATGTTAGGTCCAGGTTAGGTCTGGGATTTGCACTCATCAGGCTCATTCTTTCGCATATTTCTCATACATGTTGGACAGATCCTGGGTTTTTTCTGGTTTGGATCACGTAGTAATGTGGGACCACACTGAAACAATCAATTAAACCTGGTCTTGATAAATATTTTAGAGGATAACGCATGTTAGGTCTGGGTTAGGTCTAGGATTTGCCCTCATCAGGCTCATACTTTCGCATATTTCTTATACTTCAAGGCTAGACCCTGGGCTGTTTCTGGATTGCATCACGTAGTAATGTGGTACCACACTGAAACAGTCAATTAAACCTGGTTTCGATCAATATTTTAGAGGATAACGCAAGTTACGTCTGGGATAGGTCTAGGATTTGCCCTCATCAGGCTCTTACTTTCGCATATTTCTCATACTTCATGGCTAGATCCTGGGCTATTTCTGGATTGGATCACGTAGTAAAGTGGTACCACACTCAAACATTCAACGAAACCTGGACTGGATAAATATTTTAGAGGATAACGCATCTTAGGTCTGGGTTAGGTCTAAGATTTGCCCTCATCAGGCTCACAGTTTAGCGTTTTTCACATACTTGTTGAACAGATCCTGGGTTTTTTCTGGTTTGGATCACGAAGTAGTGTGGTACCACACTGAAACAGTCCATTAAACCTGGTTTCGCTCAATATTTTAGAGGATAACGCATGTAAGGTCTAGGTTAGGTCTGGGATTTGCTCCCATCAGGCTCATTCTTTCGCATATTTCTCATACTTGATGGCTAGATCCTGGGTTTTTTCTGGTTTGGATCACGTAGTAATGTGGTACCACACTGAAACAGTCGATTAAACCTGGGGTCGATCAATATTTTAGAGGATAACGCAAGTTAAGTCTGGGAATGGTCTGGGATTTGACCTCATCAGACTCATACTTTCGCATTCTTCACATACTTGTTGAACGGATCCTGGGTTTTTTCTGGTTTGGATCACGTAGTAATGTGGGACCACACTGAAACAGTCAATTAAACCTGGTTTCGATCAATATTTTAGAGAATAATTCATGTTAGGTCTAGGTTAGGCCTGGGATTTGCTCTCATCAGGCTCATTCTTTCGCATATTTCTCATACTTGATGGCTAGCTCCTGGGCTTTTTCTGGATTGCATCACGTAGTAATGAAGTACAACACTGAAACAGTCAATTAAACCTGGTTTCCATCAATATCTTAGAGGACAACGCAAGTTAGGTCTGGGATATGTCTGGGATTTGCCCTCATCAGGCTCATCCTTTCGCGTTTTTCACACACTTGTTGAACAGATCCTGGGTTTTTTCTGGTTTGGATCACGTAGTAGTGTGGTACCACGCTGAAACAGTCCATTAAACCTGGTTTGGATCAATATTTTAGAGAATAATTCATGTTAGGTCTAGGTTAGGTCTGGGATTTGCCCTCATCAGGCTCGTTCTTTCGCATATTTCTCATACTTGATGGCTAGATCCTGGGCTTTTTCTGGATTGTATTACGTAGTAATGTGGTACCACGCTGAAACAGTCAATTAAACCTGGTTTCGATCAATATTTTAGAGGATAACGCAAGTTAGGTCTGGGATAGGTCTAGGATTTGCCCTCATCAGGCTCTTACTTTCGCATATTTCTCATACTTCATGGCTAGATCCTGTGCTATTTCTGGATTGGATCACGTAGTAAAGTGGTACCACACTGAAACATTCAATGAAACCTGGTCTGGATAAATATTTTAGAGGTTAACGCATCTTAGGTCTTGGTTAGGTCTAAGATTTGCCCTCATCAGGCTCACAGTTTAGCGTTTTTCACATACTTGTTGAACAGATCCTGGGATTTTTCTGGTTTGGATCACGTAGTAGTGTGGTACCACGCTGAAACAGTCCATTAAACCTGGTTTGGATCAATATTTTAGAGGATAACGCATGTTAGGTCTAGGTTAGGCCTGGGATTTTCACTCATCAGACTCATTCTTTCGCATTCTTCACATACTTGTTGAACGGATCCTGGGTTTTTTCTGGTTTGGATCACGTAGTAATGTGAGACCACACTGAAACAGTCAATTAAACCTGGTTTTGATCAATATTTTAGAGAATAATTCATGTTAGGTCTTGGTTAGGTCAGGGATTTGCTCTCATCAGGCTCATTCTTTCGCATATTTCTCATACTTGATGGCTAGATCTTGGGCTTTTTCTGGATTGCGTCACGTAGTAATGCAGTACAACACTGAAACAGTCAATTAAACCTGGTTTCGATCAATATTTTAGAGAATAATTCATGTTAGGTCTAGGTTAGGTCTGGGATTTGCTCTCATCAGGCTCATTCTTTTGCATATTTCTCATACTTGATGGCTAGATCCTGGGCTTTTTCTGGATTGCATCACGTAGTAATGAAGTACAACACTGAAACAGTCAATTAAACCTGGTTTCCATCAATATTCTAGAGGACAACGCATGTTAGGTCTAGGTTAGGCCTGGGATTTGCCCTCGTCAGGGTCATACTGTCGCAGTTTTAACATACTTGTTGAACGGATCCTGGGCTTTTTCTGGATTGCATCACGTAGTAATGTGGGACCACACTGAAACATTCAATTAAACCTGGTTTCGATCAATATTTTAGAGGATAACGCATGTTAGGTTTGGGTTAGGTCTAGGATTTGCCCTCATCAGGCTCATACTTTCGCATATTTCTCATACTTCATGGCTAGATCCTGGGCTGTTTCTGGATTGTATCACGTAGCAATGTGGCACCACGCTGAAACAGTCGATTAAACCTGGTTTCGATCAATATTTTAGAGGATAACGCATGTTAGGTCTAGGTTAGGTCTGGGATTTGCTCTCATCAGGCTCCTTCTTTCGCATATTTCTCATACTTCATGGCTAGATCCTGGGCTTTTTCTGGATTGCATCACGTGGTAAAGTGGTACCACACTGAAACATTCAATGAAACCTGGTCTGGATAAATATTTTAAAGGTTAACGCATCTTAGGTCTGGGTTAGGTCTACGATTTGCCCTCATCAGGCTCACAGTTTAGCGTTTTTCACATACTTGTTGAACAGATCCTGGGTTTTTTCTGGTTTGGATCACGAAGTAATGTGGTACCACACTGAAACGGTCAATTAAACCTGGTTTTGATCAATATTTTAGAGGATAACGCAAGTTAGGTCTGGGATAGGTCTGGGATTTGACCTCATCAGACTCATACATTCGCACACTTCACATACTCCTTGAACAGATCCTGGGTTATTTTCTGGTTTGGATCACATAGTAATGTGGTACCACACTGAAACAGTCGATTAAACCAGGTTTCGATCAATATTTTTGAGGATAACACATGTTAGGTCTAGGTTAGGCCTGGGATTTTCACTCATCAGACTCACACTTTCGCATTCTTCACATACTTGTTGAACGGATCCTGGGTTTTTTCTGGTTTGGATCACGTAGTAATGTGGGACCACACTGAAACAGTCAATTAAACCTGGTTTCGATCAATATTTTAGAGAATAATTCATGTTAGGTCTAGGTTAGGTCTGGGATTTGCTCTCATCAGGCACATTCTTTCGCATATTTGTCAAACTTGATGGCTAGATCCTGGGCTTTTTCTGGATTGCATCACGTAGTAATGTGGTACCACACGGAAACTTTCAATTAAACCAGGTCTTGATGAATATTTTAGAGGCTAACGCATGTTAGGTCTGGGTTAGGTCTAGGATTTGCCCTCATCAGGCTCATACTTTCGCATATTTCTCATACTTCATGGCTAGATCCTGGGCTTTTTCTGGATTGCATCACGTAGTAAAGTGGTACCACACTGAAACATTCAATGAAACCTGGTTTCGATCAATATTTTAGAGGATAACGCATGTTAGGTCTAGGTTAGGCCTGGGATTTTCACTCATCAGACTCATACTTTCGCATTCTTCACATACTTGTTGAACGGATCCTGGGTTTTTTCTGGTTTGGATCACGTAGTAATGTGGGACCACACTGAAACATTCAATGAAACCTGGTCTGGATAAATATTTTAGAGGATAACGCATCTTACGTCTGGGTTAGGCCTAAGATTTGCCCTCATCAGGCTCACAGTTTAGCGTTTTTCACATACTTGTTGAACAGATCCTGGGTGTTTTCTGGATTGGAACACGAAGTAGTGTGGTACCACACTGAAACAGTCCACTAAACCTGGTCTGGATAAATATATTAGAGGATAACGCATCTTAGGTCTGGGTTAGGTCTAAGATTTGCCCTCATCAGGCTCACAGTTTAGCGTTTTTCACATACTTGTTGAACAGATCCTTGGCTATTTCTGGTTTGGATCACGAAGTAGTGTGGTACCACACTGAAACAGTCCATTAAACCTGGTTTTGATCAATATTTTAGAGAATAATTCATGTTAGGTCTAGGTTAGGTTAGGGATTTGCTCTCATCAGGCTCATTCTTTCGCATATTTCTCATACTTGATGGCTAGATCCTGGGCTTTTTCTGGATTGCATCACGTAGTAATGAAGTACAACACTGAAACAGTCAATTAAACCTGGTTTCCATCAATATTCTAGAGGACAACGCATGTTAGGTCTAGGTTAGGCCTGGGATTTGCCCTCGTCAGGGTCATACTGTCGCAGTTTTAACATACTTGTTGAACGGATCCTGGGCTTTTTCTGGATTGCATCACGTAGTAATGTGGGACCACACTGAAATATTCAATTAAACCAGGTCTTGATAAATATTTTAGAGGATAACGCATGTTAGGTCTAGGTTAGGTCTGGGATTTGCTCTCATCAGGCTCATTCTTTCGCATATTTTTCATACTTCATGGCTAGATCCTGGGCTTTTTCTGGATTGCATCACGTAGTAAAGTGGTACCACACTGAAACATTCAATGAAACCTGGTCTGGATAAATATTTTAAAGGTTAACGCATCTTAGGTCTGGGTTAGGTCTACGATTTGCCCTCATCAGGCTCACAGTTTAGCGTTTTTCACATACTTGTTGAACAGATCCTGCGTTATTTTCTGGTTTGGATCACATAGTAATGTGGTACCACACTGAAACAGTCGATTAAACCAGGTTTCGATCAATATTTTAGAGGAGAACGCATGTTAGGTCTAGGTTAGGCCTGGGATTTTCACTCATCAGACTCATACTTTCGCATTCTTCACATACTTGTTGAACTGATCCTGGGCTTTTTCTGGATTGCATCACGAAGTAATGTGGTACCACACTGAAACGGTCAATTAAACCTGGTTTTGATCAATATTTTAGAGGATAACGCAAGTTAGGTCTGGGATAGGTCTGGGATTTGACCTCATCAGACTCATACTTTCGCACACTTCACATACTCCTTGAACAGATCCTGGGTTATTTTCTGGTTGGGATCACATAGTAATGTGGTACCACACTGAAACAGTCGATTAAACCTGGTTTCGATCAATATTTTTGAGGATAACCCAAGATTGGTCTGGGATAGGTCTGGGATTTTCACTCATCAGACTCATACTTTCGCACACTTCACATACTCCTTGAACAGATCCTGGGTTATTTTCTGGTTTGGATCTCGTAGTAATGTGGTACCACACTGAAACATTCAATGAAACCTGGTCTGGATAAATATTTTAGAGGATAACGCATCTTAGGTCTGTGTTAGCTCTAAGATTTGCCCTCATCAGGCTCACAGTTTAGCGTTTTTCACACACTTGTTGAACAGATCCTGGGTTTTTTCTGGTTTGGATCACGAAGTAGTGTGGTACCACACTGAAACAGTCCATTAAACCTGGTTTCGCTCAATATTTTAGAGGATAACGCATGTTAGGTCTAGGTTAGGTCTGGGATTTGCTCTCATCAGGCTCATTCTTTCGCATATTTCTCATACTTGATGGCTAGATCCTGGGCTTTTTCTGGATTGCATGACGTAGTAATGTAGTACCACACTGAAGCAGTCAATGAAACCTGGTTTCCATCAATATTTTAGAGGATAACGCAAGTTAAGTCTGGGAATGGTCTGGGATTTGACCTCATCAGACTCATACTTTCGCATTCTTCACATACTTGTTGAACGGATCCTGGGTTTTTTCTGGTTTGGATCACGTAGTAATGTGGGACCACACTGAAACAATCAATTAAACCTGGTCTTGATAAATATTTTAGAGGATAACGCATCTTAGATCTGGGTTAGGTCTAAGATTTGCCCTCATCAGGCTCACAGTTTAGCGTTTTTCACATACTTGTTGAACGGATCCTGGGTTTTTTCTGGTTTGGATCACGTAGTAATGTGGGACCACACTGAAACAGTCAATTAAACCTGGTTTCGATCAATATTTTAGAGAATAATTCATGTTAGGTCTAGGTTAGGTCAGGGATTTGCTCTCATCAGGCACATTCTTTCGCATATTTCTCAAACTTGAAGGCTAAATCCTGGGCTTTTTCTGGATTGCATCACGTAGTAATGCGGTACCACACGGAAACTTTCAATTAAACCAGGTCTTGATGAATATTTTAGAGGCTAACGCATGTTAGGTTTGGGTTAGGTCTAGGATTTGCCCTCATCAGGCTCATACTTTCGCATATTTCTCATACTTCATGGCTAGATCCTGGGCTTTTTCTGGATTGCATCACGTAGTAAAGTGGTACCACACTCAAACATTCAACGAAACCTGGACTGGATAAATATTTTAGAGGATAACGCATCTTACGTCTGGGTTAGGCCTAAGATTTGCCCTCATCAGGCTCACAGTTTAGCGTTTTTCACATACTTGTTGAACGGATCCTGGGTTTTTTCTGGTTTGGAACACGAAGTAGTGTGGTACCACACTGAAACAGTCCACTAAACCTGGTCTGGATAAATATATTAGAGGATAACGCAACTTAGGTCTGGGTTAGGTCTAAGATTTGCCCTCATCAGGCTCACAGTTTAGCGTTTTTCACATACTTGTTGAACAGATCCTGGGCTATTTCTGGTTTGGATCACGAAGTAGTGTGGTACCACACTGAAACAGTCCATTAAACCTGGTTTTGATCAATATTTTAGAGAATAATTCATGTTAGGTCTAGGTTAGGTCAGGGATTTGCTCTCATCAGGCTCATTCTTTCGCATATTTCTCATACTTGATGGCTAGATCCTGGGCTTTTTCTGGATTGCATCACGTAGTAATGAAGTACAACACTGAAACAGTCAATTAAACCTGGTTTCGATCAATATTTTAGAGAATAATTCATGTTAGGTCTAGGTTAGGTCTGGGATTTGCTCTCATCAGGCTCATTCTTTCGCATATTTCTCAAACTTGATGGCTAGATCCTGGGCTTTTTCTGGATTGCATCACGTTGTAATGAAGTACAACACTGAAACAGTCAATTGAACCTGGTTTCGATCAATATTTTAGAGAATAATTCATGTTAGGTCTAGGTTAGGTCTGGGATTTGCTCTCATCAGGTTCATTCTTTCGCATATTTCTCATACTTGATGGCTAGATCCTGGGCTTTTTCTGGATTGCATCACGTAGTAATGAAGTACAACACTGAAGCAGTCAATTAAACCTGGCTTCCATCAATATTCTAGAGGACAACGCATGTTAAGTCTAGGTTAGGCCTGGGATTTGCCCTCATCAGGGTCATACTGTCGCAGTTTTAACATACTTGTAGAACGGATCCTGGGCTTTTTCTGGATTGCATCACGTAGTAATGTGGGACCACACTGAAACATTCAATTAAACCTGGTCTTGATAAATATTTTAGAGGATAACGCATGTTAGGTTTGGGTTAGGTCTAAGATTTGCCCTCATCAGGCTCATACTTTCGCATATTTCTCATACTTCATGGCTAGATCCTGGGCTGTTTCTGGATTGTATCACGTAGCAATGTGGCACCACGCTGAAACAGTCAATGAAACCTGGTTTCCATCAATATTTTAGAGGACAACGCAAGTTAGGTCTAGGTAAGGCCTGAGAATTTCACTGATCGGACTCATACTTTCGCATTCTTCACATACTTGTTGAACGGATCCTAGGTTTTTTCTGGTTTGGATCTCGTAGTAAAGTGGTACCACACTGAAACATTCAATGAAACCTGGTCTGGATAAATATTTTAGAGGTTAACGCATCTTAGGTCTGGGTTAGGTCTAAGATTTGCCCTCATCAGGCTCACAGTTTAGCGTTCTTCACATACTTGTTGAACAGATCCTGGGTTTTTTCTGGTTTGGATCACATAGTAATGTGGTACTACACTGAAATAGTCGATTAAACCAGGTTTCGATCAATATTTTTGAGGATAACGCATGTTAGGTTTAGGTTAGGCCTGGGATTTTCACTCATCAGACTCATACTTTCGCATTCTTCACATACTTGTTGAACGGATCCTGGGTTTTTTCTGGTTTGGATCACGTAGTAATGTGGGTCCACACTGAAACAGTCAATTAAACCTGGTTTCGATCAATATTTTAGAGAATAATTCATGTTAGGTCTAGGTTAGGTCTTGGATTTGCCCTCATCAGGCTCATACTTTCGCGTTTTTCACATACTCGTTGAACAGATCCTGGGTTATTTTCTGGTTTGGATCACATAGTAATGTGGTGCCACACTGAAACAGACGATTAAACCAGGTTTCGATCAATATTTTTGAGGATAACGCATGTTAGGTCTAGGTTAGGCCTGGGATTTTCACTCATCAGACTCATACTTTCGCATTCTTCACATACTTGTTGAACGGATCCTGGGTTTTTTCTGGTTTGGATCACGTAGTAATGTGGGACCACACTGAAGCAGTCAATTAAACCTGGTTTCGATCAATATTTTAGAGAATAATTCATGTTAGGTCTAGGTCAGGTCTGGGATTTGCTCTCATCAGGCTCATTCTTTCGCATATTTCTCATACTTGATGGCTAGATCCAGGGCTTTTTCTGGATTGCATCACGTAGTAATGAAGTACAACACTGAAACAGTCAATTAAACCTGGTTTCCATCAATATCTTAGAGGACAACGCAAGTTAGGTCTGGGATATGTCTGGGATTTGCCCTCATCAGGCTCATACTTTCGCGTTTTTCACATACTTGTTGAACAGATCCTGGGTTTTTTCTGGTTTGGATCACGTAGTAGTGAGGTACCACGCTGAAACAGTCCATTAAACCTGGTTTGGATCAATATTTTAGAGGATAACGCATGTAAGGTCTAGGTTAGGCCTGGGATTTTCACTCATCAGACTCATACTTTCGCATTCTTCACATACTTGTTGAACGGATCCTGGGTTTTTTCTGGTTTGGATCACGTAGTAATGTGGGTCCACACTGAAACAGTCAATTAAACCTGGTTTCGATCAATATTTTAGAGAATAATTCATGTTAGGTCCGTGTTAGGTCTAGAATTTGCCCTCATCAGGCTCATACTTTCGCATATTTCTCATACTTCAAGGCTAGATCCTGGGCTGTTTCTGGATTGTATCACGTAGCAATGTGGCACCACGCTGAAACAGTCGATTAAACCTGGTTTCGATCAATATTTTAGAGGATAACGCAAGTTAGGTCTGGGATAGGTCTAGGATTTGCCCTCATCAGGCTCTTACTTTCGCATATTTCTCATACTTCATGGCTAGATCCTGTGCTATTTCTGGATTGGATCACGTAGTAAAGTGGTACCACACTGAAACATTCAATGAAACCTGGTCAGGATAAAGATTTTAGAGGTTAATGCATCTTAGGTCTGGGTTAGGTCTAAGATTTGCCCTCATCAGGCTCACAGTTTAGCGTTTTTCACATACTTGTTGAACAGATCCTGGGATTTTTCTGGTTTGGATCACGAAGTAGTGTGGTACCACACTGAAACAGTCGATTAAACCTGGTTTCGATCAATATTTTAGAGGATAACGCAAGTTAAGTCTGGGATTGGTCTGGGATTTCACCTCATCAGACTCACACTTTCGCACACTTCACCAACTCGTTGAACAGATCCTGGGTTATTTCTGGTTTGGATCACGTAGTAATGTGGGACCACACTGAAACAGTCAATTAAACCAGGTTTCGATCAATATTTTTGAGGATAACACATGTTAGGTCTAGGTTAGGCCTGGGATTTTCACTCATCAGACTCATACTTTCGCATTCTTCACATACTTGTTGAACGGATCCTGGGCTTTTCTGGTTTGGATCACGTAGTAATGTGGGACCACACTGAAACAGTCAATTAAACCTGGTTTCGATTAATATTTTAGAGAATAATTCATGTTAGGTCTAGGTTAGGTCTGGGATTTGCTCTCATCAGGCACATTCTTTCGCATATTTCTCAAACTTGATGGCTAGAACCGTGGGCTTTTTCTGGATTGCATCACGTAGTAATGTGGTACCACACGGAAACTTTCAACTAAACCAGGTCTTGATGAATATTTTAGAGGCTAACGCATGTTAGGTCTGGGTTAGGTCTAGGATTTGCCCTCATCAGGCTCATACTTTCGCATATTTCTCATACTTCATGGCTAGAACCTGGGCTTTTTCTGGATTGCATCACGTAGTAAAGTGGTACCACACTGAAACATTCAATGAAACCTGGTTTCGATCAATATTTTAGAGGATAACGCATGTTAGGTCTAGGTTAGGCCTGGGATTTTCACTCATCAGACTCATACTTTCGCATTCTTCACATACTTGTTGAACGGATCCTGGGTTTTTTCTGGTTTGGATCACGTAGTAATGTGGGACCACACTGAAACATTCAATGAAACCTGGTCTGGATAAATATTTTAGAGGATAACGCATCTTACGTCTGGGTTAGGCCTAAGATTTGCCCTCATCAGGCTCACAGTTTAGCGTTTTTCACATACTTGTTGAACAGATCCTGGCTTTTTCTGGTTTGGAACACGAAGTAGTGTGGTACCACACTGAAACAGTCCACTAAACCTGGTCTGGATAAATATATTAGAGGATAACGCATCTTAGGTCTGGGTTAGGTCTAAGATTTGCCCTCATCAGGCTCACAGTTTAGCGTTTTTCACATACTTGTTGAACAGATCCTGGGCTATTTCTGGTTTGGATCACGAAGTAGTGTGGTACCACACTGAAACAGTCCATTAAACCTGGTTTTGATCAATATTTTAGAGAATAATTCATGTTAGGTCTAGGTTAGGTCAGGGATTTGCTCTCATCAGGCTCATTCTTTCGCATATTTCTCATACTTGATGGCTAGATCCTGGGCTTTTTCTGGATTGCATCACGTAGTAATGAAGTACAACACTGAAACAGTCAATTAAACCTGGTTTCGATCAATATTTTAGAGAATAATTCATGTTAGGTCTAGGTTAGGTCTGGGATTTGCTCTCATCAGGCTCATTCTTTCGCATATTTCTCATACTTGATGGCTAGATCCTGGGCTTTTTCGGGATTGCATCACGTTGTAATGAAGTACAACACTGAAACAGTCAATTGAACCTGGTTTCGATCAATATTTTAGAGAATAATTCATGTTAGGTCTAGGTTAGGTCTGGGATTTGCTCTCATCAGGATCATTCTTTCGCATATTTCTCATACTTGATGGCTAGATCCTGGGCTTTTTCTGGATTGCATCACGTAGTAATGAAGTACAACACTGAAGCAGTCAATTAAACCTGGTTTCCATCAATATTCTAGAGGACAACGCATGTTAGGTCTAGGTTAGGCCTGGGATTTGCCCTCATCAGGGTCATACTGTCGCAGTTTTAACATACTTGTTGAACGGATCCTGGGCTTTTTCTGGATTGCATCACGTAGTAATGTGGGACCACACTGAAACATTCAATTAAACCTGGTCTTGATAAATATTTTAGAGGATAACGCATGTTAGGTTTGGGTTAGGTCTAGGATTTGCCCTCATCAGGCTCATACTTTCGCATATTTCTCATACTTCATGGCTAGATCCTGGGCTGTTTCTGGATTGTATCACGTAGCAATGTGGCACCACGCTGAAACAGTCGATTAAACCTGGTTTCGATCAATATTTTAGAGGATAACGCATGTTAGGTCTAGGTTAGGTCTGGGATTTGCTCTCATCAGGCTCATTCTTTCGCATATTTCTCATACTTCATGGCTAGATCCTGGGCTTTTTCTGGATTGCATCACGTAGTAAAGTGGTACCACACTGAAACATTCAATGAAACCTGGTCTGGATAAATATTTTAAAGGTTAACGCATCTTAGGTCTGGGTTAGGTCTACGATTTGCCCTCATCAGGCTCACAGTTTAGCGTTTTTCACATACTTGTTGAACAGATCCTGGGTTATTTTCTGGTTTGGATCACATAGTAATGTGGTACCACACTGAAACAGTCGATTAAACCAGGTTTCGATCAATATTTTAGAGGAGAACGCATGTTAGGTCTAGGTTAGGCCTGGGATTTTCACTCATCAGACTCATACTTTTTTTTTTTTTTTTTTTTTTTTTTTGTCGTGGGGACAATCTTCGAAAGACTCCCTCCCACCTTCTTGGGGAGAGGTGGGAGGGGTGTGTGGGATTCCCCGCGCCCGTACATCGACAGGCGCGGGACCTACCCACTAAAAACCCCACGGTGACCCTTCGGCACGCTTTGGGAGGATACCGGGAATCGCTCGAAGCATTCTTCCGGTATCCTCCCCGTGCCCGCGCTTTCGCGCCCATCCCCCGGGGGGACAATCGGTCCCCCCAGTAGACACACTGCCTCATAGCGGCGGGACGGAGCCACTCCATCCCGCCGCTATCCGTCCCGGGGCCGCGTTTAGTGGCGGCTGCGAGCCCCAACTCGCAACCGCCCGCGACCCCGTTTCCACCCCTCGGCGGCCGGGCGTTCATGGCCGCACCAGACCACCGAGGGTGCCTCCCCTTGCGTCGGACCGGTAGGGGGAGGCACTTCTACCCCCAACCGGTCCGACCCGGCGCCGCCTGGCGGGAGGAGGGTCCCCTCAGGACCCCCCTCCCAGCCTAGGTCATCCGCCACGCCGAGGCGGCCGCCCGCGACGCCTCGCGACCGGGCGACGACCTCGGGCCACCGCACGAGCGCGAGCTTCAGCGGCGCGCTGAAGCTCGCGCTCCCTCCCCGCGGCCTCCTTCTGCAACATTACGTTCTCGCAGAAGGAGGCCACGGCCCTCCACTTCTCCTCGCTGCCGAGCATGGCGCGCACCACGCCCGGCAGCGAGACATCCCGCCCGACGACGCCGACCAGGACACGGCGCTCCCCCTCCCACGCGGGGCATACCTCCAGGGTATGATCCGCCGTGTCCTGCTCAGCGTCGCAGTGGCAGCAACGCGCCGTCGGCTCCTTCCCTATCCGGCACAGGTATCTTCCGAAGCTGCCATGCCCGGAAAATATCTGTGCCATCCGGTAGGTGAGGCTGCCATGGCCACTGTCCAGCCACTCCTTCAGGAGTGGCCGAACCGCCCCGACAGTCCGGTGCCCCGCGGTTGGCAGAGCCAGCCGCTCCTGCCACGCGAGCAACACGGACTGCCGGGCCTGGCGCTTCAAATCGCCCCAAGCAGGTTCCTGCCCGCCCGGGACCGCCCCCACTCCCGCGCGACGGTCGACGCGGTGCCGGTACATCACCGCGTGCGACCGCGCGAGCAGGTCCATGGGCGGCATCCCCGCTAGAACCGTCGCCGCCTCATGTGACATGGTCCGATACCCGCGGACGACCCTGAGTGCCATGCGCCTCTGCACCCGACGCAGCATAGTCATGCTGCGCCGGGAGGCAGCCAGGTCGTCCGCCCAGACGGGGGCCCCGTATAGGGCCACCGACTGGACCATTGCCACATAGAGGCGACGAACTCGGCCCGCCGGGCCCCCCAGGTTGGGCAGGATTCGGCCCAGAGCCGCAACCATCCTTTCCAACCGGGGGACCAGACAGCGGAAATGCTCCTCGAAACGCCAGTGGCTATCGAGGATCAGCCCTAGATACCTGATCTGGGGCTTCACCTCGATGTCAGCCCCACCCACCCGGATCAGAGGGGGTGGCGGATCCTGCCGAGGTGATTGAAACGCAACCACCTCGGTCTTATGGACCGCCACCGTCATCCCCATCCCCCTGATCCGGTCGACGACGCGTTGCGACCCCTCCTCCGCGCGTCGCATGGCCCACCCCCAGTGCGCCCCTACGGCCAGCTCCAGTGTGTCATCCGCATAACACACCGTGCTGACGCCGTCGGGGAGGCCGGCCCGCAACACCGAGTCGTACGCGATGTTCCACAGGAGTGGCCCGAGGACCGACCCCTGCGGAACACCGCAGTACACCTCCCTCCGCATATCACCATCCCGGCCCGGATACTCGATCCACCTGCCGCGGAGATAATCCCCGACGACCGCCCTGAGACAAGGGGGGACTCGATGATATTCGAGTCCCCTCCTTATCTCTTCCCAGGGGAGGGTGTTAAAGGCATTGGCAATATCCAAGGATACCCCTCCCCGGGAGACGGCCGCCCCCGAGAGGGCCCTCACACGACCTATCGCGTCGATAGTCGATCGGCCCCCCCGGAAACCGAACTGGCAGTCGGCCAGACCGGGATCACCCCGCGACAGGTGCTCGACGAGGCGGGCAGCAATCACCCGCTCGAAGAGCTTGCTCACCTCGTCGAGGAGACAAATGGGCCGGTATGCGGAGGGAGACTCCGCGGGCCGACCCTCCTTCCGGAGGAGGACCATCCTCGCCACCTTCCAACTGGGGGGGAATCGCCCGTCCCTCAGGCAGCGGTCGAACAACCGCCTGAGGTCGGCCCCAAGGACGCCCTGGGTCAAGACCCAAACCCGGCCGGGCACACCATCCGGACCCGGGGCCGTGTTACGAACCCCGAGCCGTCTGATGGCCGCTGCCAGCTCCTCCTGCGTGACCCCCAGCTCGGCCGTCCACTCCACTGGGACAGCCGCCGCCGCCGGAGGACGCGGTCCCCTCTCCCCAATTGGGAAGAGTGTATTGACCACGTCCTCCAGCAGCCGGGGGTCAAGACCCTCGGTGACGGGGGGCGCCCACGGGCGGAGCTTATTCAGCACCACCTTATATGGGCGCCCCCATGGATCGTCATCAAGGGTCTGGAGGAGCTCCTTCCATGCCCGGGTCTTGGCCCGTTTGATGGCGACCTTCAGAGCAACCCGCGCCACGCGGTATGCTCCATACAGGTCATCAGCTGCCCTCGCTCGCGCCACGCCGTCGCCTGTACGTTGACGACGGCGCGCGCGGGTGTACTGGCGTCGGGCGCGGACAGTCGCGACTCGCAACTCCGCGATCGCGTCCGACCACCAGTACACCGCCCGGCGAGGAGAAGCCCGCCCGACCCGAGGCATCGCCGCGTCGCAAATACCCGCGACCAATGCTCCGAGCCGGGCGACCTCCTCCTCTATGCTCGGCAACTCGTCCGCTCCCTGCGGCCAAGTTGCAGCGAGGGCAGCTGCCATCAGGGCGTCCTTGTCCAGGCGCCGAAGCGCCCAGCGGCGTGGTGGGGTGCCACGCAGGCGGCCGTGTCGGGATGCACTCGCGGCGGCAGAGACCTCCATCCGGATGTACCGCTGATCGGAGAGTGTCTCTGCCCCCGCGACCACGTGCCAACCCGACACCATGCGCACGGCGTTGGGGGTCGCGAATCCAACATCCACGATGGACCCCCCATATCGCCGCACGCATGTGTGCTCCGACCCCCGGTTCAATACCCGGAGGTCGAGCCCCGCCGCCCAATCGCCCAGGATCCCGCCGCGAACGGAGGTCCTGGGGGATCCCCAAGCCACCGACTTGGCATTAAAATCCCCCAGGACCAGCACCGGCCGGGCCGCGTAGCGCTGCACGCATGCCGCGACCTCGGCCAAGTACAGCTCGAACGCAGCGTGACCGCTACGGGGCGAAATGTAGCACCCCACCACAGCGACTCCCCCCCAGTCCACGGCGACGAATCCCCGACCGTGCTCCAACAAGGAGAACGGTGGGGACCCGTCGCCACCTCCCCATACCGTCGCCACCAAGCCGTCCGCGTCGCCCACCCAATGAGGGTGATCAGGGACGCGGTACGGCTCGGCGGCGACCGCCAGGCCAACCCCCCACTCCGCGAGGACTTGGGACATCACGTCCTGTGCCGCGCGGCAGTGGTTGAGGTTGGCCTGGAGGAGGAGGCGGGGCGGCATTAATTAATGGCCGCGCCAGCCTCCTCCCGGCCGTCCGTCCCCGTAGCACCGTCCACCTCCATGGAAGACGATGCCACCGCCCTCGGCACCGGAGCCGGTGCAGCCCGCCTCTTCCTCTCCTTCCGGGAGGGGGGGGAGCACTTCTTGCTCCCCACCCTGTGATCGGCTGGCCTCCCCATGTCCGCACACAGCGGGCAGTGGGGGGCCGCCGAGCACTGGCTCGCACGGTGCTCTTTGGCACCGCAGCGGTAACACTGACCGCTGCGGTCCACCGGCGAGGTGCACCACTGCCTCACGTGCCCCAATTCGAGGCAGCGGTGACACTTGTTTTTTTTTTTTTTTTTTTTTTTTTTTTTTTTGTCGTGGGGAAAATCTTCGAAAGATTCCCTCCCACCTCCTTGGGGAGAGGTGGGAGGGGTGTGTGGGATTCCCCGCGCCCGTACAACGACAGGCGCGGGACCTACCCACTAAAAACCCCACGGTGACCCTTCGGCACGCTTTGGGAGGATACCGGGAATCGCTCGAAGCATTCTTCCGGTATCCTCCCCGTGCCCGCGCTTTCGCGCCCATCCCCCGGGGGGACAATCGGTCCCCCCAGTAGACACACTGCCTCATAGCGGCGGGACGGGGCCACTCCATCCCGCCGCTATCCGTCCCGGGGCCGCGTTTAGTGGCGGCTGCGAGCCCCAACTCGCAACCGCCCGCGACCCCGTTTCCACCCCTCGGCGGCCGGGCGTTCATGGCCGCACCAGACCGCCGAGGGTGCCTCCCCTTGCGTCGGACCGGTAGGGGGAGACACTCCTACCCCCAACCGGTCCGACCCGGCGCCGCCTGGCGGGAGGAGGGTCCCCTCAGGACCCCCCTCCCAGCCTAGGTCATCCGCCACGCCGAGGCGGCCGCCCGCGACGCCTCGCGACCGGGCGACGACCTCGGGCCACCGCACGAGCGCGCGCTTCAGCACGCCGCTGAAGCTCGCGCTCCCTCCCCGCGGCCTCCTTCTGCAACATTACGTTCTCGCAGAAGGAGGCCACGGCCCTCCACTTCTCCTCGCTGCCGAGCATGGCGCGCACCACGCCCGGCAGCGAGACATCCCGCCCGACGACGCCGACCAGGACACGGCGCTCCCCCTCCCACGCGGGACATACCTCCAGGGTATGATCCGCCGTGTCCTGCTCAGCGTCGCAGTGGCAGCAACGCGCCGTCGGCTCCTTCCCTATCCGGCACAGGTATCTTCCGAAGCTGCCATGCCCGGAAAACACCTGTGCCAGCCGGTAGGTGAGGCTGCCATGGCCTCTGTCCAGCCACTCCTTCAGGAGTGGCCGAACAGCCCCGACAGTCCGGTGCCCCGCGGTTGGCAGAGCCAGCCGCTCCTGCCACGCGAGCAACACGGACTGCCGGGCCTGGCGCTTCAAATCGCCCCAAGCAGGTTCCTGCCCACCCGGGACCGCCCCCA
Organism: Colletes latitarsis; assembly: GCF_051014445.1. Classification (NCBI taxonomy): domain Eukaryota; kingdom Metazoa; phylum Arthropoda; class Insecta; order Hymenoptera; family Colletidae; genus Colletes; species Colletes latitarsis. The sequence goes on from NC_135142.1 coordinate 2,814,245, forward strand.
CCCCCGCGCGAGCAGGTCCATGGGCGGCATCCCCGCTAGAACCGTCGCCGCCTCATGTGACATGGTCCGATACCCGCGGACGACCCTGAGCGCCATGCGCCTCTGCACCCGACGCAGCATAGCCATGCTGCGCCGGGAGGCAGCCAGGTCGTCCGCCCAGACGGGGGCCCCGTATAGGGCCACCGACTGGACCATTGCCACATAGAGGCGACGAACTCGGCCCGCCGGGCCCCCCAGGTTGGGCAGGATCCGGCCCAGAGCCGCAACCATCCTTTCCAACCGGGGGACCAGGCAGCGGAAATGCCCCTCGAAACGCCAGTGGCTATCAAGGATCAGCCCTAGATACCTGATCTGGGGCTTCACCTCGATGTCAGCCCCACCCACCCGGATCAGAGGGGGTGCGGCAGCGGTGACACTGGAGCGGGCGAGGCGCGAGGATTTCCACTCGCGCCGAAACCCACCCCACCAACACCCTCCCGGATTCCGCCACCTTACGGGCGGCGGAGAGGGGGCACCGGGCCCACACCGACCCGAGGCCGGAGGGCGACCTGCGGATCTCTCCGATCCGCAGGTCCTCCACAGGACAGTCCCCCGCCCTCGCAAGGGCACGGGACACATCCTGTGCGCTGACCGAGTCGTCCAGCCCACAAACGCGCATCTCCGTGCGCTTCGTGAGCCGGGCGACCCGGACACCTCGCTCGCCCAGCTGCTCCCGGAGCCTCTGGGCGAGACGATCCGCCTTCGCGCCGCCTTCTGCACCGGGGATCTCCAGCAAGAGACCCCCGGTCACGGCCCTCTTCGCCCTCACGGAGGCGATGCCCAGCTCTTCCAGGGAGATATTCTCCCTGGCGAGGCGCATCGCCTCCGCGAGGGTCAGGTCGCCCCCCTGCGCTACGGTCAGCGTCACCGCTGCCGTTTTTGGGGGACGACCTGGTCGTGCCTTCCCGACCTTCGCGGCCTTTACCTTGGCCGCCGGCGGCGGAGGCGGAGGCTGCGGTTGCGAGGCCTTCCACGCCGCCCGCTTCGCCTTCCGCCCCACCACCTCACTCCACGCCACCCCCCCTTGGGAGGGTGCCGTGGAGGACGCGACCACCGCGACCACGGGTACACCACCCCCCTCGGGGGTCGCGACCCGGGGCCCTGGTGCCGCAACGCTGGGCGGAGCCTTCACTCCGCCCTTCTTTGCCTTCCCCGACTGTACCGGAACAGGTCGGGGAGGCACCGCCTTCCTGCTGACCGCTCTTCCGGCGAGGAGCTCCTCCCGGAAGGCGGCCAGCTTGCCATCAATCATGTCCCCAATCCTCCTCAGAAGATCGTCTTCTGAGGAGGACGGGGACTTCTTCACGGGCGGAGTGCGGGTGGAGGGGCCCGCGGTGCCCCGCACCACTGCCGCCGCACTCCGCTTATCTACCTCCGCCGAGGGACGCGGCGGTGGAGGAGGAGGGAGGATGGGAGGGAGGGCCGCGCTGTTCCACAGCGCCTCTGCCCTCCTCCTCCCCTGTCGCTCCTCCTCCAACAGGAGCTGCAGACGGGCGTTCCGCCCTCTGAGCTCCCGCGCCGCCTCCCTCATTTCCTCCGCCGCGGCCTTCAGGGCCTCCGCGCCACCGCTTTTCTGCCCCTTAAAGGCGCAGGAAGCGGCGACTTTCTCCACCCGCCTCAGGGACGAGGAGATCCTCTCCGATATCTCCTTGGTCACCTCGTCCCTGAGGCAACTCAGCCTCACCGACGGGCTCATCGCCCCGCCCACCTCGACGACGGCCTGCCCCGCCCTCTTCCTCTTAGAGCCTATGAGGCTCCTGGTGGAGGAGAAGGACGAGACTGACGCAGTCTCGTCGTCCTCCTCCACCTTCCACGAAGCCGGGCCAGGCGCTGGAGGCGGCGCGAGCGCCGTCACTCCAGTCCCAACACCGCCTTCGTCCTCCCCCTCTGACTTACCCCGTCCCATCCCCGTTTTAATATTGAACTCCATAATATTCCCACGAGCAGGTCGGAAGAAAAGGTCCGCCCGTGCAGAGCCGCCTTACCCGGGTAAGCCTATATACTCCGGGGGTTCGGCAGGTTCCCCGGAGGTGGTCGCTTGGGATTGGGCCTTCTCCCCCAACCATGCATCCCATCGCCGCGCACCATAGCTTAGGATTGGAGGGCGATTTTATAGAGTCGCCATACTCGTGGCCCAGGCGGTTAAGCCAAGACCCCCGTTCCTCCTGCCGTCACGTACCATTCACAAAACCAATAGGGAATTGTGAATGGGTCGTTGTGACGACCAACAGGAGGCTTACGGTGTGTGTATGACTCGGGTACCCCGGGTTCGTTAAGCCCGTACTGCAGCTGAAAGGCTGGCAGCCCCTGAGGGAATCAGACTCATACTTTCGCATTCTTCACATACTTGTTGAACTGATCCTGGGTTTTTTCTGGTTTGGATCACGTAGTAATGTGGTACCGCACTGAAACAGTCGATTAAACCTGGTTTCGATCAATATTTTTGAGGATAACCCAAGTTAGGTCTGGGATGGGTCTGGGATTTTCACTCATCAGACTCATACTTTCGCACACTTCACATACTCCTTGAACAGGTCCTGGGTTATTTTCTGGTTGGGATCACATAGTAATGTGGTACCACACTGAAACAGTCGATTAAACCTGGTTTCGATCAATATTTTTGAGGATAACCCAAGTTAGGTCTGGGATGGGTCTGGGATTTTCACTCATCAGACTCATACTTTCGCACACTTCACATACTCCTTGAACAGATCCTGGGTTATTTTCTGGTTTGGATCTCGTAGTAATGTGGTACCACACTGAAACATTCAATGAAACCTGGTCTGGATAAATATTTTAGAGGATAACGCATCTTAGGTCTGGGTTAGGTCTAAGATTTGCCCTCATCAGGCTCACAGTTTAGCGTTTTTCACACACTTGTTGAACAGATCCTGGGTTTTTTCTGGTTTGGATCACGAAGTAGTGTGGTACCACACTGAAACAGTCCATTAAACCTGGTTTCGCTCAATATTTTAGAGGATAACGCATGTTAGGTCTAGGTTAGGTCTGGGATTTGCTCTCATCAGGCTCATTCTTTCGCATATTTCTCATACCTGATGGCTAGATCCTGGGCTTTTTCTGGATTGCATGACGTAGTAATGTAGTACCACACTGAAGCAGTCAATGAAACCTGGTTTCCATCAATATTTTAGAGGATAACGCAAGTTAAGTCTGGGAATGGTCTGGGATTTGACCTCATCAGACTCATACTTTCGCATTCTTCACATACTTGTTGAACGGATCCTGGGTTTTTTCTGGTTTGGATCACGTAGTAATGTGGTACCACACTGAAACATTCAATGAAACCTGGTCTGGATAAATATTTTAGAGGACAACGCAAGTGAGGTCTAGGTAAGGCCTGAGATTTTCACTGATCAGACTCATACTTTCGCACACTTCACATACTCCTTGAACAGATCCTGGGTTATTTTCTGGTTTGGATCACATAGCAATGTGGTACCACACTGAAACAGTCGATTAAACCAGGTTTCGATCAATATTTTAGAGGAGAACGCATGTTAGGTCTAGGTTAGGCCTGGGATTTTCACTCATCAGACTCATACTTTCGCATTCTTCACATACTTGTTGAACTGATCCTGGGTTTTTTCTGGTTTGGATCACGTAGTAATGTGGTACCGCACTGAAACAGTCGATTAAACCTGGTTTCGATCAATATTTTAGAGGATAACGCAAGTTAGGTCTGGGATAGGTCTGGGATTTGACCTCATCAGACTCATACTTTCGCACACTTCACATACTCCTTGAACAGGTCCTGGGTTATTTTCTGGTTGGGATCACATAGTAATGTGGTACCACACTGAAACAGTCGATTAAACCTGGTTTCGATCAATATTTTTGAGGATAACCCAAGTTAGGTCTGGGATAGGTCTGGGATTTTCACTCATCAGACTCATACTTTCGCACACTTCACATACTCCTTGAACAGATCCTGGGTTATTTTCTGGTTTGGATCTCGTAGTAATGTGGTACCACACTGAAACATTCAATGAAACCTGGTCTGGATAAATATTTTAGAGGATAACGCATCTTAGGTCTGGGTTAGGTCTAAGATTTGCCCTCATCAGGCTCACAGTTTAGCGTTTTTCACACACTTGTTGAACAGATCCTGGGTTTTTTCTGGTTTGGATCACGAAGTAGTGTGGTACCACACTGAAACAGTCCATTAAACCTGGTTTCGCTCAATATTTTAGAGGATAACGCATGTTAGGTCTAGGTTAGGTCTGGGATTTGCTCCCATCAGGCTCATTCTTTCGCATATTTCTCATACTTGATGGCTAGATCCTGGGCTTTTTCTGGATTGCATGACGTAGTAATGTAGTACCACACTGAAGCAGTCAATGAAACCTGGTTTCCATCAATATTTTAGAGGATAACGCAAGTTAAGTCTGGGAATGGTCTGGGATATGACCTCATCAGACTCATACTTTCGCATTCTTCACATACTTGTTGAACGGATCCTGGGTTTTTTCTGGTTTGGATCGCGTAGTAATGTGGTACCACACTGAAACATTCAATGAAACCTGGTCTGGATAAATATTTTAGACGACAACGCAAGTGAGGTCTAGGTAAGGCCTGAGATTTTCACTGATCAGACTCATACTTTCGCATTCTTCACATACTTGTTGAACGGATCCTGGGTTTTTTCTAGTTTGGATCACGTAGTAATGTGGTACCACACTGAAACATTCAATTAAACCTGGTCTTGATAAATATTTTAGAGGATAACGCAAGTTAGGTCTGGGATAGGTCTAGGATTTGCCCTCATCAGGCTCTTACTTTCGCATATTTCTCATACTTCAAGCCAAATCCTGGGCTATTTCTGGATTGGATCACGTAGTAATGTGGGACCGCACTGAAACAGTCAATTAAACCTGGTTTCGATCAATATTTTAGAGAATAATTCATGTTAGGTCTAGGTTAGGTCTGGGATTTGCCCTCATCAGGCTCATTCTTTCGCATATTTCTCAAACCTGATGGCTAGATCCTGGGCTTTTTCTGGATTGCATCACGTAGTAATGAAGTACAACACTGAAACAGTCAATTAAACCAGGTTTCGATCAATATTTTAGAGGAGAACGCATGTTAGGTCTAGGTTAGGCCTGGGATTTTCACTCATCAGACTCATACTTTCGCATTCTTCACATACTTGTTGAACTGATCCTGGGTTTTTTCTGGTTTGGATCACGTAGTAATGTGGTACCGCACTGAAACAGTCGATTAAACCTGGTCTGGATAAATATTTTAGAGGACAACGCAAGTGAGGTCTAGGTAAGGCCTGAGATTTTCACTGATCAGACTCATACTTTCGCACACTTCACATACTCCTTGAACAGATCCTGGGTTATTTTCTGGTTTGGATCACATAGTAATGTGGTACCACACTGAAACAGTCGATTAAACCAGGTTTCGATCAATATTTTAGAGGAGAACGCATGTTAGGTCTAGGTTAGGCCTGGGATTTTCACTCATCAGACTCATACTTTCGCATTCTTCACATACTTGTTGAACTGATCCTGGGTTTTTTCTGGTTTGGATCACGTAGTAATGTGGTACCGCACTGAAACAGTCGATTAAACCTGGTTTCGATCAATATTTTAGAGGATAACGCAAGTTAGGTCTGGGATAGGTCTGGGATTTGACCTCATCAGACTCATACTTTCGCACACTTCACATACTCCTTGAACAGGTCCTGGGTTATTTTCTGGTTGGGATCACATAGTAATGTGGTACCACACTGAAACAGTCGATTAAACCTGGTTTCGATCAATATTTTTGAGGATAACCCAAGTTAGGTCTGGGATAGGTCTGGGATTTTCACTCATCAGACTCATACTTTCGCACACTTCACATACTCCTTGAACAGATCCTGGGTTATTTTCTGGTTTGGATCTCGTAGTAATGTGGTACCACACTGAAACATTCAATGAAACCTGGTCTGGATAAATATTTTAGAGGATAACGCATCTTAGGTCTGGGTTAGGTCTAAGATTTGCCCTCATCAGGCTCACAGTTTAGCGTTTTTCACACACTTGTTGAACAGATCCTGGGTTTTTTCTGGTTTGGATCACGAAGTAGTGTGGTACCACACTGAAACAGTCCATTAAACCTGGTTTCGCTCAATATTTTAGAGGATAACGCATGTTAGGTCTAGGTTAGGTCTGGGATTTGCTCTCATCAGGCTCATTCTTTCGCATATTTCTCATACTTGATGGCTAGATCCTGGGCTTTTTCTGGATTGCATGACGTAGTAATGTGGTACCACACTGAAACAGTCGATTAAACCTGGTTTCGATCAATATTTTTGAGGATAACCCAAGTTAGGTCTGGGATAGGTCTGGGATTTTCACTCATCAGACTCATACTTTCGCACACTTCACATACTCCTTGAACAGATCCTGGGTTATTTTCTGGTTTGGATCTCGTAGTAATGTGGTACCACACTGAAACATTCAATTAAACCTGGTCTTGATAAATATTTTAGAGGATAACGCAAGTTAGGTCTGGGATAGGTCTAGGATTTGCCCTCATCAGGCTCTTACTTTCGCATATTTCTCATACTTCATGGCTAAATCCTGGGCTATTTCTGGATTGGATCACGTAGTAATGTGGGACCGCACTGAAACAGTCAATTAAACCTGGTTTCGATCAATATTTTAGAGAATAATTCATGTTAGGTCTAGGTTAGGTCTGGGATTTGCCCTCATCAGGCTCATTCTTTCGCATATTTCTCAAACCAGATGGCTAGATCCTGGGCTTTTTCTGGATTGCATCACGTAGTAATGAAGTACAACACTGAAACAGTCAATTAAACCTGGTTTCCATCAATATCTTACAGGACAACGCAAGTTAGGTCTGGGATAGGTCTTGGATTTGCCCTCATCAGGCTCATACTTTCGCGTTTTTCACATACTCGTTTAACAGATCCTGGGTTATTTTCTGGTTTGGATCACATAGTAATGTGGTACCACACTGAAACAGACGATTAATCCAGGTTTCGATCAATATTTTTGAGGATAACGCATGTTTGGTCTAGGTTTGGCCTGGGATTTTCACTCATCAGACTCATACTTTCGCATTCTTCACATACTTGTTGAACGGATCATGGGTTTTTTCTGGTTTGGATCACGTAGTAATGTGGGACCACACTGAATCAGTCAATTAAACCTGGTTTCGATCAATATTTTAGAGAATAATTCATGTTAGGTCTAGGTCCGGTCTGGGATTTGCTCTCATCAGGCTCATTCTTTCGCATATTTCTCATACTTGATGGCTAGATCCTGGGCTTTTTCCGGATTGCATCACGTAGTAATGTGGGACCACACTGAAACAGTCAATGAAACCTGGTTTCCATCAATATTTTAGAGGACAACGCAAGTTAGGTCTAGGTAAGGCCTGAGATTTTCACTCATCAGACTCATACTTTCGCACACTTCACATACTCCTTGAACAGATCCTGGGTTATTTTCTGGTTTGGATCTCGTAGTAATGTGGTACCACACTGAAACATTCAATGAAACCTGGTCTGGATAAATATTTTAGAGGATAACGCATCTTAGGTCTGGGTTAGGTCTAAGATTTGCCCTCATCAGGCTCACAGTTTAGCGTTTTTCACACACTTGTTGAACAGATCCTGGGTTTTTTCTGGTTTGGATCACGAAGTAGTGTGGTACCACACTGAAACAGTCCATTAAACCTGGTTTCGCTCAATATTTTAGAGGATAACGCATGTTAGGTCTAGGTTAGGTCTGGGATTTGCTCTCATCAGGCTCATTCTTTCGCATATTTCTCATACCTGATGGCTAGATCCTGGGCTTTTTCTGGATTGCATGACGTAGTAATGTAGTACCACACTGAAGCAGTCAATGAAACCTGGTTTCCATCAATATTTTAGAGGATAACGCAAGTTAAGTCTGGGAATGGTCTGGGATTTGACCTCATCAGACTCATACTTTCGCATTCTTCACATACTTGTTGAACGGATCCTGGGTTTTTTCTGGTTTGGATCACGTAGTAATGTGGTACCACACTGAAACATTCAATGAAACCTGGTCTGGATAAATATTTTAGAGGACAACGCAAGTGAGGTCTAGGTAAGGCCTGAGATTTTCACTGATCAGACTCATACTTTCGCACACTTCACATACTCCTTGAACAGATCCTGGGTTATTTTCTGGTTTGGATCACATAGCAATGTGGTACCACACTGAAACAGTCGATTAAACCAGGTTTCGATCAATATTTTAGAGGAGAACGCATGTTAGGTCTAGGTTAGGCCTGGGATTTTCACTCATCAGACTCATACTTTCGCATTCTTCACATACTTGTTGAACTGATCCTGGGTTTTTTCTGGTTTGGATCACGTAGTAATGTGGTACCGCACTGAAACAGTCGATTAAACCTGGTTTCGATCAATATTTTAGAGGATAACGCAAGTTAGGTCTGGGATAGGTCTGGGATTTGACCTCATCAGACTCATACTTTCGCACACTTCACATACTCCTTGAACAGGTCCTGGGTTATTTTCTGGTTGGGATCACATAGTAATGTGGTACCACACTGAAACAGTCGATTAAACCTGGTTTCGATCAATATTTTTGAGGATATCCCAAGTTAGGTCTGGGATAGGTCTGGGATTTTCACTCATCAGACTCATACTTTCGCACACTTCACATACTCCTTGAACAGATCCTGGGTTATTTTCTGGTTTGGATCTCGTAGTAATGTGGTACCACACTGAAACATTCAATGAAACCTGGTCTGGATAAATATTTTAGAGGATAACGCATCTTAGGTCTGGGTTAGGTCTAAGATTTGCCCTCATCAGGCTCACAGTTTAGCGTTTTTCACACACTTGTTGAACAGATCCTGGGTTTTTTCTGGTTTGGATCACGAAGTAGTGTGGTACCACACTGAAACAGTCCATTAAACCTGGTTTCGCTCAATATTTTAGAGGATAACGCATGTTAGGTCTAGGTTAGGTCTGGGATTTGCTCTCATCAGGCTCATTCTTTCGCATATTTCTCATACTTGATGGCTAGATCCTGGGCTTTTTCTGGATTGCATGACGTAGTAATGTAGTACCACACTGAAGCAGTCAATGAAACCTGGTTTCCATCAATATTTTAGAGGATAACGCAAGTTAAGCCTGGGAATGGTCTGGGATATGACCTCATCAGACTCATACTTTCGCATTCTTCACATACTTGTTGAACGGATCCTGGGTTTTTTCTGGTTTGGATCGCGTAGTAATGTGGTACCACACTGAAACATTCAATGAAACCTGGTCTGGATAAATATTTTAGACGACAACGCAAGTGAGGTCTAGGTAAGGCCTGAGATTTTCACTGATCAGACTCATACTTTCGCACACTTCACATACTCCTTGAACAGATCCTGGGTTATTTTCTGGTTTGGATCACATAGCAATGTGGTACCACACTGAAACAGTCGATTAAACCAGGTTTCGATCAATATTTCAGAGGATAACGCAAGTTAGGTCTGGGATAGGTCTAGGATTTGCCCTCATCAGGCTCTTACTATCGCATATTTCTCATACTTCATGGCTAGATCCTGGGCTATTTCTGGATTGGATCACGTAGTAAAGTGGTACCACACTGAAACATTCAATGAAACCTGTTCTGGATAAATATTTTAGAGGATAAAGCATCTTAGGTCTGGGTTAGGTCTAAGATTTGCCCTCATCAGGCTCACAGTTTCGCGTTTTTCACATACTTGTTAAACAGATCCTGGGTTTTTTCTGGTTTGGATCACGTAGTAATGTGGTACCACACTAAAACAGTAAATTAAACCTGGTTTCGATCAATATTTTAGAGGATCACGCAAGCTAGGTCTGGGATAGGTCTGGGTTTAGCCCTCATCAGACTCATACTTTCGCACACTTCACATACTCGTTGACAAGATCCTGGGCTTTTTCTGGCTTGGATCACGTAGTAATATGGTTCCACACTGAAACAGTCGATTAAACTTGGCTTCGATCAATATTTTAGAGGATAACGCAAGTTAGGTCTGGGATATGTCTGGGATTTGCCCTCATCAGGCTCATACTTTCGCGTTTTTCACATACTTGTTGAACGGATCCTGCGTTATTTTCTGGTTTGGATCACATAGTAATGTGGTACCACACTGAAACATTCAATTAAACCTGGTCTTCATAAATATTTTAGAGGATAACGCATGTTAGGTCTGGGTTAGGTCTAGGATTTGCCCTCATCAGGCTCATACTTTCGCATATTTCTCATACTTGATGGCTATATCCTGGGCTTTTTCTGGATTGCAGACGTAGTAACGTAGTACCACACTGAAACAGTCAATGAAACCTGGTTTCCATCAATATTTTAGAGGACAACGCAAGTTAGGTCTAGGTAAGGCCTGAGATTTTCACTGATCAGACTCATACTTTCGCCTTCTTCACATACTTGTTGAACGGATCCTGGGTTTTTTCTGGTTTGGAACACGTAGTAATGTGGTACCACACTGAAACATTCAATTAAACCTGGTCTTGATAAATATTTTAGAGAATAACGCATGTTAGGTCTGGGTTAGGTCTAGGATTTGCCCTCATCAGGCTCATACTTTCGCATATTTCTCATACTTCATGGCTAGATCCTGGGCTATTTCTGGATTGGATCACGTAGTAAAGTGGTACCACACTGAAACATTCAATGCAACCTGGTCTGGATAAAAATTTTAGAGGATAACGCATGTTAGGTCTGGGATAGGTCTGGGATTAGCCCTCATCAGACTCATACTTTCGCACACTTCACATACTCGTTGACGAGATCCTGGGTTTTTTTCTAGTTTGGATCACGCAGTAATGTGGTACCACACTGAAACAGTCGACTAAACCTGGTTTCGATCAATATTTTTGAGGATAACGCATGTTATGTCTGGGATAGGTCTGGGATTAGCCCTCATCAGACTCATACTTTCGCTTTCTTCATACTTGTTGAACGGATCCTGGGCTTTTTCTGGATTGCATCACGTTGTAATGTAGTACCACACTGAAACAGTCAATGAAACCTGGTTTCCATCAATATTTTAGAGGACAACGCAAGTTAGGTCTAGGTAAGGCCTGAGATTTTCACTGATCAGACTCATACATTCGCATTCTTCACATACTTGTTGAACGGATCCCGGGTTTTTTCTGGTTTGGATCACGTAGTAATGTGGTACCACACTGAAACATTCAATTAAACCTGGTCTTGATAAATATTTTAGAGGATAACGCATGTTAGGTCTGGGTTACGTCTAGGATTTGCCCTCATCAGGCTCATACTTTCGCATATTTCTCATACTTCATGGCTAGATCCTGGGCTGTTTCTGCATTGTATCACATAGTAATGTGGTACCACGCTGAAACAGTCAATTAAACCTGGTTTCGATCAATATTTTAGAGGATAACGCAAGTTAGGTCTGGGATAGGTCTAGGATTTGCCCTCATCAGGCTCTTACTATCGCATATTACTCATACTTCATGGCTAGATCCTGGGCTATTTCTGGATTGGATCACGTAGTAAAGTGGTACCACACGGAAACATTCAATGAAACCTGTTCTGGATAAATATTTTAGAGGATAACGCATCTTAGGTCTGGGTTAGGTCTAAGATTTGCCCTCATCAGGCTCACAGTTTCGCGTTTTTCACATACTTGTTAAACAGATCCTGGGTTTTTTCTGGTTTGGATCACGTAGTAATGTGGTAGCACACTAAAACAGTCAATTATACCTGGTTTCGATCAATATTTTAGAGGATCACGCAAGCTAGGTCTGGGATAGGTCTGGGATTTGCCCTCATCAGACTCATACTTTCGCACACTTCACATACTCGTTGACAAGATCCTGGGTTTTTTTCTGGCTTGGATCACGCAGTAATGCGGTTCCACACTGAAACTGTCGATTAAACTTGGCTTCGATCAATATTTTAGAGGATAACGCAAGTGAGGTCTGGGATAGGTCTGGGATTTGCCCTCATCAGGCTCATACTTTCGCGTTTTTCACATACTTGTTGAACAGATCCTGGGTTTTTTCTGGTTTGGTTCACTTAGTAATGTGGTACCACGCTGAAACAGTCAATTAAACCTGGTTTCGATCAATATTTTAGAGGATAACGCATGTTAGGTCTAGGTCAGTCCTGGGATTTTCACTCATCAGGCTCACATTTTCGCGTTCTTCACATACTTGTTGAACAGATCCTGGGTTTTTTCTGGTTTGGATCCCGTAGTAGTGTGGTACCACAATAAAACAGTCAATTAAACCTGGTTTCGATCAATATTTTAGAGGATATCGCAAGTTAGGTCTGGGATAGGTCTGGGATTTGCCCTCATCAGGCTCATACTTTCGCGTTTTTCACATACTTGTTGAACGGATCCTGGGTTTTTTCTGGTTTGGATCACGTAGTAATGTGGTACCACACTGAAACATTCAATGAAACCTGGCCTTGATAAATATTTTAGAGGATAACGCATGTTAGGTCTGGGTTAGGTCTAGGATTTGCCCTCATCAGGCTCATACTTTCGCATATTTCTCATACTTCATGGCTAGATCCTGGGCTATTTCTGGATTGGATCACGTAGTAAAGTGGTACCACACTGAAACATCCAATGAAACCTGGTCTGGATAAATATTTTAGAGGACAACGCATCTTAGGTCTGGGTTAGGTCTAAGATTTGCCCTCATCAGGCTCACAGTTTCGCGTTTGTCACATACTTGTTGAACAGATCCAGGGTTTTTTCTGGTTTGGATCACGTAGTAATGTGGGCCCGCACTGAAACAATCAATTAAAACTTGTCTTGATAAATATTTTAGAGGATAACGCATGTTAGGTCTGGGATAGGTCTGGGATTTGCCCTCATCAGACTCATACTTTCGCATTCTTCACATACTTGTTGAACTGATCCTGGGTTTTTTCTGGTTTGGATCACGTAGTAATGTGGTTCCACACTGAAACAGTCGGTTAAACCTGGTTTCGATCAATATTTTAGTGGATAACGCAAGTTAGGTCTGGAATAGGTCTGGGATTTGCCCTCATCAGACTCATACCTACGCACACTTCACATACTCGTTGAACAAATCCTGGGTTATTTTCTTGTTTGGATCACATAGTAATGTGGTACCAAACTGAAACAGTCGATTAAACCAATATTTTTGAGGATAACGCATGTTAGGTCTAGGTTAGGCCTGGGATTTTCACTCACCAGACTCATACTTTCGCATTCCTCACAAACTTGTTGAACGGATCCTGGGTTTTTTCTGGTTTGTATCACGTAGTAATGTGGTACCACACTGAAACAGTCCATTAAACCTGGTTTCCATCAATATTTTAGAGGACAGCGCATGTTAGGTCTAGGTTAGGCTTGGGATTTGCCCTGATCAGGGTCATACTTTCGCAGTTTTGACATACATGTTGACCTGATCGAGGGTTTTTTCTGCTTTGGATCACGTAGTAAAGTGGTACCACACTGAAACAGTCCATTAAACCTGGTTTGGATCAATATTTTAGAGGATAACGCATGTTAGGTCTAGGTTAGGTCTGGGATTTTCGCTCATGAGACTCATACTTTCGCATTCTTCACATACTTGTTGAACGGATCCTGGGTTTTTTCTGGTTTGGATTACGTAGTAATGTGGTACCACACTGAAGCAGTCGATTAAACCTGGTTTCGATCAATATTTTAGAGCATAACGCAAGTTAGGTCTAGGTTAGGCCCGGAATTTTTACTCATCAGACTCATATTTCGCATTCTTCACATACTTGTTGAACGGATCCTGGGTTTTTTCTGGTTTGGATCACGTAGTAATGTGGTACCACACTGAAACAGTCCATTAAACCTGGTTTCCATCAATATTTTAGAGGACAGCGCATGTTAGGTCTAGGTTAGGCTTGGGATTTGCCCTGATCAGGGTCATACTTTCGCAGTTTTGACATACATGTTGACCTGATCGAGGGTTTTTTCTGCTTTGGATCACGTAGTAAAGTGGTACCACACTGAAACAGTCCATTAAACCTGGTTTGGATCAATATATTATAGGATAACGCATGTTAGGTCTAGGTTAGCCCTGGGATTTTCACCCATCAGACTCATACTTTCGCATTCTTCTTATACTTGTTATTTTCTGGTTTGGATCACATAGTAATGTGGTACCACACTGAAACAGTCGATTAAACCAGGTTTCGATCAATATTTTTGAGGATAACGCATGTTAGGTCTAGGTTAGGCCTGGGATATTCACTCATCAGACTCATACATTCGCATTCTTCACATACTTTTTGAACGGATCCTGGGTTTTTTCTGGTTTGGATTACGTAGTATTGTGGTACCACACTGAAGCAGTCGATTAAACCTGGTTTCGATCAATATTTTAGAGGATAACGCAAGTTAGGTCTAGGTTAGGCCCGGAATTTTTACTCATCAGACTCATATTTCGCATTCTTCACATACTTGTTGAACGGATCCTGGGTTTTTTCTGGTTTGGATCACGTAGTAATGTGGGACCACACTGAATCAGTCAATTAAACCTGGTTTCGACCAATATCTTAGAGAATAATTCATGTTAGGTCTAGGTTAGGTCTGGGATTTTCTCTCTTCAGGCTCATTCTTTCGCATATTTCTCATACTTGAGGGCTAGATCCTGGGCTTTTTCTGGATTGGATCACGTAGTAATGAAGTACAACACTGAAACAGTCAATTAAACCTGGTTTCCATCGATATTTTAGAGGACAGCGCATGTTAGGTCTAGGTTAGGCTTGGGATTTGCCCTGATCAGGGTCATACTTTCGCAGTTTTGACATACATGTTGACCTGATCGAGGGTTTTTTCTGCTTTGGATCACGTAGTAAAGTGGTACCACACTGAAACAGTCCATTAAACCTGGTTTGGATCAATATTTTAGAGGATAACGCATGTTAGGTCTAGGTTAGGTCTGGGATTTTCGCTCATGAGACTCATACTTTCGCATTCTTCACATACTTGTTGAACGGATCCTGGGTTTTTTCTGGTTTGGTTCATGTAGTAATGTGGTACCACACTGAAATATTTAATTAAACCTGGTCTTGATAAATGTTTTAGAGGATAACGCATGTTAGGTTTGGCTTAGGTTTAGGATTTGCCCCCAGCAGGCTCATACTTTCGCATCTTTCTCGTACTTCATGGCTAGATCCTGGGCTGTTTCTGGTTTGTATCACGTAGTAATGTGGAACCACGCTGAAACAGTCAATTAAACCTGGTTTCGATCAATATTTTAGAGGATAACGCAAGTTAGGTCTGGCATAGATCTGGGATTCGCCCTCATCAGGCTCATACTTTCGCGTTTTTCACATACTCGTTGAACAGATCCTGGGTTATTTTCTGGTTTGATCACATAGTAATGTGGTACCAAACTGAAACAGTCGATTAAACCAGGTTTCGATCAATATTTTTGAGGATAGCGCATGTTAGGTCTAGGTTAGGCCTGGGATTTTCACTCATCAGACTCATACATTCGCATTCCTCACTTACTTGTTGAACGGATCCTGGGTTTTTTCTGGTTTGTATCACGTAGTAATGTGGTACCACACTGAAACAGTCCACTAAACCTGGTTTGGATCAATATTTTAGAGGATAACGCATGTTAGGTCTAGGTTAGCCCTGGGATTTTCACTCATCAGACTCATACTTTCGCATTCTTCTTATACTTGTTGAACTGATCCTGGGTTTTTTCTGGTTTGGATCACGTAGTAATGTGGTACCACACTGAAACAGTCGATTAAACCTGGTTTCGATCAATATTTTAGAGGATAACGCAAGTTAAGTCTGGGATTGGTCTGGGATTTGACCTCATCAGACTCATACTTTCGCACACTTCACATACTCGTTGAACAGATCCTGGGTTATTTTCTGGTTTGGATCACATAGTTATGTGGTACCACACTGAAACAGTCGATTAAACCAGGTTTCGATCAATATTTATCAGGATAACGCATGTTAGGTCTAGGTTAGGCCTGGGATTTTCACCCATCAGACTCATACTTTCGCATTCTTCACATACTTGTTGAACGGATCCTGGGTTATTTTCTGGTTTGGATCACATAGTAATGTGGTACCACACTGAAACTGTCGATTAAACGAGGTTTCGATCAATATTTTTGAGGATAACGCATGTTAGGTCTAGGTTAGGCCTGGGATTTTCACTCATCAGACTCATACTTTCGCATTCCTCACATACTTGTTAAACGGATCCTGGGTTTTTACTGGTTTGGATCACGTAGTAATGTGGTACCACACTGAAACAGTCGATTAAACCTGGTTTCGATCAATATTTTAGAGAATAATTCATGTTAGGTCTAGGTTACGTCTGGGATTTGCTCTCATCAGGCTCAGTCTTTCGCATATCTCTCATACTTGATGGCTAGATCCTGGGCTGTTTCTGGATTGTATGACGTACTAATGTGGTACCACGCTGAAACAGCGAATTAAACCTGGTTTCGATCAATATTTTTGAGGATAACGCATGTTAGGTCCAGGTTAGGCCTGGGATTTTCACTCATCAGACTCATACTTTCGCATTCTTCTCATACTTGTTGAACGGATCCTGGGTTTTTTCTGGTTTGGATCACGTTGTAATGTGGGACCACACTGAAACAATCAATTAAACCTGGTCTTGCTAAATATTTTAGAGGATAACGCATGTTAGGCTTGGTTTAGGTCTAGGATTCGCCCTCAGCAGGCTCATACTTTCGCATATCTCTCATACTTCATGGCTAGATCCTGGGCTGTTTCTGGATTGTATCACGTAGTAATGTGGTACCACGCTGAAACAGTCAATTAAACCTGGTTTCGATCAATATTTTAGAGAATAATTCATGTTAGGTCTAGGTTAGGTCTGGGATTTGCTCTCATCAGGCTCATTCTTTCGCATATTTCTCATACATGTTGAACAGATCCTGGGTTTTTTCTGGTTTGAATCACGTAGTAATGTGGGACCACACTGAAACAATCCATTAAACCTGGTTTCCATCAATATTTTAGAGGACAACGCAAGTTAGGTCTGGGATAGGTCTGGGATATGCCCTCATCAGGCTCATACTTTCGCGTTTTTCACATACTTGTTGAACAGATCCTGGGTTTTTTCTGCATTGTATCACGTAGTAATGTGGTACCACGCTGAAACAGTCAATTAAACCTGGTTTCGATCAATATTTTAGAGGATAACGCAAGTTAGGTCTGGGATAGGTCTAGGATTTGCCCTCATCAGGCTCTTACTATCGCATATTTCTCATACTTCATGGCTAGATCCTGGGCTATGTCTGGATTGGATCACGTAGTAAAGTGGTACCACACTGAAACATTCAATGAAACCTGGTCTGGATAAATATTTTAGAGGATAACGCATCTTAGGTCTGGGTTAGGTCTAAGATTTGCCCTCATCAGGCTCACAGTTTCGCGTTTTTCACATACTTGTTGAACAGATCCTGGGTTTTTTCTGGTTTGGATCACGTAGTAATGTGGTACCACACTAGAACAGTCAATTAAACCTGGTTTCGATCAATATTTTGGAGGATAACGCAAGTTAGGTCTGGGATAGGTCTGGGATTTGCTCTCATCAGGCTCATTCTTTCGCATATTTCTCATACTTGATGGCTAGATCCTGAGCTTTTTCTGGATTGCATCACGTAGTAATGTGGTACCACACTGAAACAGTCGATTAAACCTCGTTTCGATCAATATTTTAGAGGATAACGCAAGTTAAGTCTGGGATTGGTCTGGGATTTGCCCTCATCAGACTCATACTTTCGCACACTTCACATACTTGTTGAACGGATCCTGGGTTTTTTCTGGTTTGGATCAGGTAGTTATGTGGGTCCACAGTGAAACAATCAATTAAACATGGTCTTGATAAATAATTTAGAGGATAACGCATGTTAGGTCTGGGATAGGTCTGGGATTTGCCCTCATCAGACTCATACTTTCGCACACTTCACATACTCGTTGAACAGATCCTGGGTTATTTTCTGGTTTGGATCACATAGTAATGTGGTACCACACTGAAACATTCGATTAAATCAGGTTTCGATCAATATTTTTGAGGATAACGCATGTTAGGTCTAGGTTAGGCCTGGGATTTTCACTCGTCAGACTCATACATTCGCATTCCTCACATACTTGTTGAACGGATCCTGGGTTTTTTCTGGTTTGTATCACGTAGTAATGTGGTACCACACTGAAACAGTCCATTAAACCTGGTTTGGATCAATATTTTAGAGGATAACGCATGTTAGGTCTAGGTTAGCCCTGGGATTTTCACTCATCAGACTCATACTTTCGCATTCTTCTTATACTTGTTGAACTGATCCTGGGTTTTTTCTGGTTTGGATCACGTAGTAATGTGGTACCATACTGAAACAGTCGATTAAACCCGGTTTCGATCAATATTTTAGAGGATAACGCAAGTTAAGTCTGGGATTGGTCTGGGATTTGACCTCATCAGACTCATACTTTCGCACACTTCACATACTCGTTGAACAGATCCTGGGTTATTTTCTGGTTGGGATCACATAGTAATGTGGTACCACACTGAAACAGTCGATTAAACCAGGTTTCGATCAATATTTTTGAGGATAACGCATGTTAGGTCTAGGTTAGGCCTGGGATTTTCACTCATCAGACTCATACTTTCGCATTCTTCACATACTTGTTGAACGGATCCTGGGTTTTTTCTGGTTTGGATCACGTAGTAATGTGGGTCCACACTGAAACAATCAATTAAACCTGGTCTTGATAAATATTTTAGAGGATAACGCATGTTAGGTCTGGGATAGGTCTGGGATTTGCCCTCATCAGACTCATACCTACGCATTCTTCACATACATGTTGAACGGATCCTGGGTTATTTTCTGGTTTGGATCAGATAGTAATGTGGTACCACACTGAAACTGTCGATTAAACCAGGTTTCGATCAATATTTTTGAGGATAACGCATGTTAGGTCTAGGCTAGGCCTGGGATTTTCACTCATCAGACTCATACATTCGCATTCCTCACATACTTGTTAAACGGATCCTGGGTTTTTACTGGTTTGGATCACGTAGTAATGTGGTACCACACTGAAACAGTCGATTAAACCTGGTTTCGATCAATATTTTAGAGAATAATTCATGTTAGGTCTAGGTTAGGTCTGGGATTTGCTCTCATCAGGCTCATTCTTTCGCATATTTCTCATACTTGATGGCTAGATCCTGGGCTGTTTCTGGATTGTATGACGTAGTAATGTGGTACCACGCTGAAACAGCGAATTAAACCTGGTTTCGATCAATATTTTAGAGGATAACGCAAGTTAGGTCTAGGTTAGGCCTGGGATTTGCCCTCATCAGGGTCATACTTTCGCAGTTTTAACAGACATGTTGACCTGATCGAGGGTTTTTTCTGCTTTGGATCACGTAGTAAAGTGGTACCACACTGAAACATTCAATTAAACCAGGTCTTGATAAATATTTTAGAGGATAACGCATGTTAGGTTTGGGTTAGGTCTAGGATTTGCCCTCATCAGGCTCACAGTTTCGCGTTTTTCACATACTTGTCGAACAGATCCTGGGTTTTTTGTGGTTTGGATCACGTAGTAATGTGGTACCACACTGAAACTGTCGATTAAACCTGGTTTCGATCAATATTTTAGAGGATAACGCAAGTTAAGTCTGGGATTGGTCTGGGATTTGACCTCATCAGACTCATACTTTCGCACACTTCACATACTCGTTGAACAGATCCTGGGTTATTTTCTGGTTTGGATCACATAGTAATGTGGTACCACACTGAAACAGTCGATTAAACCAGGTTTCGATCAATATTTTTCAGGATAACGCATGTTAGGTCTAGGTTAGGCCTTGGATTTTCACCCATCAGACTCATACTTTCGCATTCTTCACATACTTGTTGAACGGATCCTGGGTTTTTACTGGTTTGGATCACGTAGTAATGTGGTACCACACTGAAACAGTCGATTAAACCTGGTTTCGATCAATATTTTAGAGAATAATTCATGTTAGGTCTAGGTTAGGTCTGGGATTTGCTCTCATCAGGCTCATTCTTTCGCATATTTCTCATACTTGATGGCTAGATCCTGGGCTGTTTCTGGATTGTATGACGTAGTAATGTGGTACCACGCTGAAACAGCGAATTAAACCTGGTTTCGATCAATATTTTAGAGGATAACGCAAGTTAGGTCTAGGTTAGGCCTGGGATTTGCCCTCATCAGGGTCATACTTTCGCAGTTTTAACATACATGTTGACCTGATCGAGGGTTTTTTCTGCTTTGGATCACGTAGTAAAGTGGTATCACACTGAAACATTCAATTAAACCAGGTCTTGATAAATATTTTAGAGGATAACGCATGTTAGGTTTGGGTTAGGTCTAGGATTTGCCCTCATCAGGCTCACAGTTTCGCGTTTTTCACATACTTGTCGAACAGATCCTGGGTTTTTTGTGGTTTGGATCACGTAGTAATGTGGTACCACACTGAAACTGTCGATTAAACCTGGTTTCGATCAATATTTTAGAGGATAACGCAAGTTAAGTCAGGGATTGGCCTGGAATTTGACCTCATCAGACTCATACTTTCGCACACATCACATACTCGTTGAACAGATCCTGGGTTACTTTCTGGTTTGGATCACATAGTAACGTGGTACCACACTGAAACAGTCGATTAAACCAGGTTTCGATCAATATTTTTGAGGATAACGCATGTTAGGTATAGGTTAGGCCTGGGATTTTCACTCATCAGACTCATACTTTCGCATTCTTCACATACTTGTAGAACGGATCCTGGGTTTTTTCTGGTTTGGATCACGTAGTAATGTGGGGCCACACTGAAACGGTCAATTAAACCTGGTCTTGATAAATATTTTAGAGGATAACGCATGTTAGATCTGGGTCAGGTCTAGAATTTGCCCTCATCATGCTCATACTTTCGCATCTTTCTCATACATCATGGCTAGATCCTGGGCTATTTCTGGATTGTATCACGTAGTAATGTGGTACCACGCTGAAACAGTCGATTAAACCTGGTTCCGATCAATATTTTAGAGGATAACGCAAGTTAAGTCTGGGATTGGTCTGGGATTTGACCTCATCAGACTCATACTTTCGCACCCTTCACATACTTGTTGAACAGATCCTGGGTTTTTTCTGGTTTGGATCCCGTAGTAGTGTGGTACCACACTGAAACAGTCCATTAAACATGGTTTCGCTCAATATTTTAGAGGATAACGCATGTTAGGTCTAGGTCAGGCCTGGGATTTTCACTCATCAGACTCATACTTTCGCATTCTTCACATACTTGTTGAACGGATCCTGTGTTTTTTCTGGTTTGGATCACGTAGTATTGTGGGTGCACACTGAAACAATCAATTAAACCTGGTCTTGATAAATATTTTAGAGGATAACGCCTGTTAGGTTTGGGTTAGGTCTAGGATTTGCCCTCAGCAGGCTCATACTTTCGCATATCTCTCATACTTCATGGCTAGATCCTGGGCTGTTTCTGGATTGTATCACGTAGTAATGTGGTACCACGCTGACACAGTCAATTAAACCTGGTTTCGATCAATATTTTAGAGGATAACGCACGTTAGATCTGGGATAGGTCTGGGATTCGCCCTCATCAGGCTCATACTTTCGCGTTTTTCACATACTTGTTGAACAGATGCTGGGTTTTTTCTGGTTTGTATCACGCAGTAGTGTGGTACCACACTGAAACAGTCCATTAAACCTGGTTTGGATGAATATTTTAGAGGATAACGCATGTAAGGTCTAGGCTAGCCCTGGGATTTTCACTCATCAGACTCATACTTTCGCATTCCTCTCATACTTGTTGAACTGATCCTGGGTTTTTTCTGGTTTGGATCACGTAGTAATGTGGTACCACACTGAAACAGACGATTAAACCTGGTTTCGATCAATATCTTAAAGGATAACGAAAGTTAAGTCTGGGATTGGTCTGGGATTTGACATCATCAGGCTCATACTTTCGCGTTTTTCACATACTTGTTGCACAGATCCTGGGTTTTTTCTGGTTTGGATCCCGTAGTAGTGTGGTACCACACTGAAACAGTCAATTAAACCTGGTTTCCATCAATATTTTAGAGGATAACGCATGTTAGGTCTAGGTTAGGTCTGGGATTTGCTCTCATTAGGCTCATTCTTTCGCATATTTCTCATACTTCATGGCTAGATCCTGGGCTATTTCTGGATTGGATCACGTAGTAAAGTGGTACCACACTGAAACATTCAATGAAACCTGGTCTGGATAAAAATTTTAGTGAATTACGCATGTTAGGTCAAGGTTAGGTCTAAGATTTGCCCTCATCAGGCTCACAGTTTCGCGTTTTTCACATACTTGTTGAACAGATCCTGGGGTTTTTCTGGTTTGTATCACGCAGTAGTGTGGTACCACACTGAAACAGTCGATTAAACCTGGTTTCGATGAATATTTTAGAGAATAATTCATGTTAGGTCTAGGTTAGGTCTGAGATTTGCTCTCATCAGGCTCATTCTTTCGCATATTTCTCATACTTGATGGCTAGATCCTGGGCTTTTTCTGGATTGCATCACGTAGTAATGAAGTACAACACTGAAACAGTCAATTAAACCTGGTTTCCATCAATATCTTAGAGGACAACGCAAGTTAGGTCTGGGATTGGTCTGGGATTTGCCCTCATCAGGCTCATACTTTCGCGTTTTTCACATACTTGTTGAACAGATCCTGGGTTTTTTCTGGTTTGTATCACGTAGTAGTGTGGTACCACACTGAAACAGTCCATTAAACCTGGTTTGGATCAATATTTTAGAGAATAACGCATGTTAGGTCTAGGTTAGGTCTGGGATTTTCGCTCATGAGACTCATACTTTCGCATTCTTCACATACTTGTTGAACGGATCCTGGGTTTTTTCTGGTTTGGTTCAGGTAGTAATGTGGTACCACACTGAAACATTCAATTAAACCTGGTCTTGATAAATATTTTAGAGGATAACGCATAGTTAGGTTTGGGATAGGTCTGGGATTCGCCCTCATCAGGCTCATACTTTCGCGTTTTTCACATACTTGTTGAACAGATCCTGTGTTTTTTCTGGTCTGTATCACGTAGTAGTGTGGTACCACACTGAAACAGTCCATTAAACCTGGTTTGGATCAGTTGTTTAGAGGATAACGCATGTTAGGTCTAGGTTAGCCCTGGGATTTTCACTCATCAGACTCATACTTTCGCATTCTTCACATACTTGTTGAACGGATCCTGCGTTTTTTCTGGTTTGGATCACGTAGTAATGTGGTGCCACACTGAAACAGTCGATTCAACCTGGTTTTGATCAATATTTTAGAGGATAACGCATAGTTAGGTTTGGGATAGGTCTGGGATTTGACCTCATCAGACTCATACTTTCGCACACTTCACATACTCGTTGAACAGATCCTGGGTTATTTTCGGATTTGGATCACATAGTAATGTGGTACCACACTGAAACAGTCGATTCAACCTGGTTTTGATCAATATTTTAGAGGATAACGCATAGTTAGGTTTGGGATAGGTCTGGGATTTGACCTCATCAGACTCATACTTTCGCATTCTTCACATACTTGTTGAACGGATCCTGGGTTTTTTCTGGTTTGGATCACGTAGTAATGTGGTACCACACTGAAACAGTCGATTAAACGTGGTTTCGATCAATATTTTTGAGGATAACGCATGTTAGGTTTGGGATAGGTCTGGGATTTGACCTCATCAGACTCATACTTTCGCACACTTCACATACTCGTTGAACAGATCCTGGGTTATTTTCTGGTTTGGATCACATAGTAATGTGGTACCACACTGAAACAGTCGATTGAACCTGGTTTCGATGAATATTTTAGAGAATAATTCATGTTAGGTCTAGGTTAGGTCTGGGATTTGCTCTCATCAGGCTCATTCTTTCGCATATTTCTCATACTTGTTGAACAGATCCTGGGTTTTTTCTGGTTTGGATCCCGTAGTAGTGTGGTACCACACTGAAACAGTCCATTAAACCTGGTTTCGCTCAATATTTTAGAGGATAACGCATGTTAGGTCTAGGTCAGGCCTGGGATTTTCACTCATCAGACTCATACTTTCGCATTCTTCACATACTTGTTGAACGGATCCTGGGTTTTTTCGGGTTTGGATCACGTAGTAATGTGGGTCCACACTGAAACAATCAATTAAACCTGGTCTTGATAAATATTTTAGAGGATAACGCATGTTAGGTCTGGGATAGGTATGGGATTTGCCCTCATCAGACTCATACTTTCGCACACTTCACATACTCGTTGAACAGATCCTGGGTTATTTTCTGGTTTGGATCACATAGTAATGTGGTACCACACTGAAACAGTCGATTGAACCTGGTTTCGATGAATATTTTAGAGAATAATTCATGTTAGGTCTAGGTTAGGTCTGGGATTTGCTCTCATCAGGCTCATTCTTTCGCATATTTCTCATACTTGTTGAACAGATCCTGGGTTTTTTCTGGTTTGGATCCCGTAGTAGGGTGGTACCACACTGAAACAGTCCATTAAACCTGGTTTCGCTCAATATTTTAGAGGATAACGCATGTTAGGTCTAGGTCAGGCCTGGGATTTTCACTCATCAGACTCATACTTTCGCATTCTTCACATACTTGTTGAACGGATCCTGGGTTTTTTCGGGTTTGGATCACGTAGTAATGTGGGTCCACACTGAAACAATCAATTAAACCTGGTCTTGATAAATATTTTAGAGGATAACGCATGTTAGGTCTGGGATAGGTATGGGATTTGCCCTCATCAGACTCATACTTTCGCACACTTCACATACTCGTTGAACAGATCCTGGGTTATTTTCTGGTTTGGATCACATAGTAATGTGGTACCACACTGAAACAGTCGATTAAACCAGGTTTCGATCAATATTTTTGAGGATAACGCATGTTAGGGCTAGGTTAGGCCTGGGATTTTCACTCATCAGACTCATACTTTCGCATTCTTCACATACTTGTTGAACTGACCCTGGGTTTTTTCTGGTTTGGATCACGTTGTAGTGTGGGACCACACTGAAACAATCAATTAAACCTGGTCTTGATAAATATTTTAGAGGATAACGCATGTTAGGTTTGGGTTAGGTCTAGGATTTGCCCTCAGCAGGCTCATACTTTCGCATATCTCTCATATTTCATGGCTAGATCCTGGGCTGTTTCTGGATTGTGTCACGTAGTAATGTGGTACCACGCTGAAACAGTCATTTAAACCTGGTTTCGATTAATATTTTAGAGGATAACGCAAGTTAGGTCTGGCATAGGTCTGGGATTCGCCCTCATCAGGCTCATACTCTCGCGTTTTTCACATACTTGTTGAACAGATCCTGGGTTTTTTCTGGTTTGTATCACGCAGTAGTGTGGTACCACACTGAAACAGTCCATTAAACCTGGTTTGGATGAATATTTTAGAGAATAACGCATGTTAGGTCAAGGTTAGGTCTAAGATTTGCCCTCATCAGGCTCACAGTTTCGAGTTTTTCACATACTTGTTGAACAGATCCTGGGTTTTTTCTGGTTTGGATGACGAAGTAGTGTGGTACCACACTGAAACAGTCCATTAAACCTGGTTTCGCTCAATATTACAGCGGATAACGCATGTTAGGTCTAGGTTACGTCTGGGATTTGCTCCCATTAGGCTCATACTTTCGCATATTTCTCATACTTGATGGCTAGATCATGGGCTTTTTCTGGATTGCATCACGTAGTAATGTAGTACCACACTGAAACAGTCAATGAAACCTGGTTTCCATCAATATTTTAGAGGACAACGCAAGTTAGGTCTAGGTTCCCTCAGGGGCTGCCAGCCTTTCAGCTGCAGTACGGGCTTAACGAACCCGGGGTACCCGAGTCATACACACACCGTAAGCCTCCTGTTGGTCGTCACAACGACCCATTCACAATTCCCTATTGGTTTTGTGAATGGTACGTGACGGCAGGAGGAACGGGGGTCTTGGCTTAACCGCCTGGGCCACGAGTATGGCGACTCTATAAAATCGCCCTCCAATCCTAAGCTATGGTGCGCGGCGATGGGATGCATGGTTGGGGGAGAAGGCCCAATCCCAAGCGACCACCTCCGGGGAACCTGCCGAACCCCCGGAGTATTAGGCTTACCCGGGTAAGGCGGCTCTGCCCGGGTGGACCTTTATTTCCGACCATCTCGTGGGATTTTTATGGACACAGAAAATAAAATGGGGATGGGGCGGGTTTTGTCGGTTGGGGAGGACGGAGACGGGGCTGGGGTTAGGGTGGCGGCGCTCGCGCCCCACTCAGCGCCAGGTCCGGCTTCGTGGAGGGTGGAGGAGGACGACGAGACGGCGTCGGTCTCGTCCTTCTCCTCCAGCACGAGCCACATAGGCTCTAAGAGGAAGAGGACGGGGCAGGCCGTCGTCGAGGTGGGCGGGGCGATGAGCCCGTCGGTGAGGCTGAGTTGCCTCAGGGACGAGGTGACCGAGGAGATATCGGAGAGGATCTCCTCGTCCCTGAGGCGGGTGGAGAAAGTCGCCGCTGCCTGCGCCTTTAAGGGGCAGAAAAGCGGTGGCGCGGAGGCCCTGAAGGCCGCGGCGGAGGAGATGAGGGAGGCGGCGCGGGAGCTCAGAGGGCGGAACGCCCGTCTGCAGCTCCTGTTGGAGGAGGAGCGACAGGGGAGGAGGAGGGCAGAGGCGCTGTGGAACAGCGCGGCCCTCCCTCCCATCCTCCCTCCTCCTCCACCGCCGCACCCCCCAGCGGAGGTAAATAAGCGGAGTGCGGCGGCAGTGGTGCGGGGCACCGCGGGCCCCTCCACCCGCACTCCGCCCGTGAAGAAGTCCCCGTCCTCCTCAGAAGACGATCTTCTGAGGAGGATTGGGGACATGATTGATGGCAAGCTGGCCGCCTTCCGGGAGGAGCTCCTCGCCGGAAGAGCGGTCAGCAGGAAGGCGGTGCCTCCCCGACCTGTTCCGGTACAGTCGGGGAAGGCAAAGAAGGGCGGAGTGAAGGCTCCGCCCAGCGTTGCGGCACCAGGGCCCCGGGTTGCGACCCCCAAGGGGGGTGGTGTACCCGTGGTCGCGGTGGTCGCGTCCTCCACGGCACCCTCCCAAGGGGGGGTGGCGTGGAGTGAGGTGGTGGGGCGGAAGGCGAAGCGGGCGGCGAGGAAGGCCTCGCAACCGCAGCCTCCGCCTCCGCCGCCGGCGGCCAAGGTAAAGGCCGCGAAGGTCGGGAAGGCACGACCAGGTCGTCCCCCAAAAACGGCAGCGGTGACGCTGACCGTTGCGCAGGGGGGCGACCTGACTCTCGCGGAGGCGATGCGGCTCGCCAGGGAGAATATCTCCCTGGAAGAGCTGGGCATCGCCTCCGTGAGGGCGAAGAGGGCCGTGACCGGGGGTCTCTTGTTGGAGATCCCCGGTGCAGAGAGCGGCGCGAAGGCGGATCGTCTCGCCCAGAGGCTCCGGGAGCAGCTGGGCGAGCGAGGTGTCCGTGTCGCCCGGCCCACGAAGCGCACGGAGATGCGCGTTTGTGGGCTGGACGACTCGGTCAGCGCACAGGATGTGTCCCGTGCCCTTGCGAGGGCAGGGGACTGTCCTGTGGAGGACCTGCGGATCGGAGAGATCCGCAGGTCGCCCTCCGGCCTCGGGTCGGTGTGGGCCCGGTGCCCCCTCTCCGCCGCCCGTAAGGTGGCGGAATCCGGGAGGGTGTTGGTGGGGTGGGTTTCGGCGCGAGTGGAAATCCTCGCGCCGCGCCCGCTCCAGTGTCACCGCTGCCTCGAATTGGGGCACGTGAGGCAGTGGTGCACCTCGCCGGTGGACCGCAGCGGTCAGTGTTACCGCTGCGGTGCCAAAGAGCACCGTGCGAGCCAGTGCTCGGCGGCCCCCCACTGCCCGCTGTGTGCGGACATGGGGAGGCCAGCCGATCACAGGGTGGGGAGCAAGAAGTGCTCCCCCCCCTCCCGGAAGGAGAGGAAGAGGCGGGCTGCACCGGCTCCGGTGCCGAGGGCGGTGGCATCGTCCTCCATGGAGGTGGACGGTGCTACGGGGACGGACGGCCGGGAGGAGGCTGGCGCGGCCATTAATTAATGCCGCCCCGCCTCCTCCTCCAGGCCAACCTCAACCACTGCCGCGCGGCACAGGACTTGATGTCCCAAGTCCTCGCGGAGTGGGGGGTTGGCCTGGCGGTCGCCGCCGAGCCGTACCGCGTCCCTGATCACCCTCATTGGGTGGGCGACGCGGACGGCTTGGTGGCGACGGTATGGGGAGGGGGCGACGGGTCCCCACCGTTCTCCTTGTTGGAGCGCGGTCGGGGATTCGTCGCCGTGGACTGGGGGGGAGTCGCTGTGGTGGGGTGCTACATTTCGCCCCGTAGCGGTCACGCTGCGTTCGAGCTGTACTTGGCCGAGGTCGCGGCATGCGTGCAGCGCTACGCGGCCCGGCCGGTGCTGGTCCTGGGGGATTTTAATGCCAAGTCGGTGGCTTGGGGATCCCCCAGGACCTCCGTTCGCGGCGGGATCCTGGGCGATTGGGCGGCGGGGCTCGACCTCCGGGTATTGAACCGGGGGTCGGAGCACACATGCGTGCGGCGATATGGGGGGTCCATCGTGGATGTTGGATTCGCGACCCCCAACGCCGTGCGCATGGTGTCGGGTTGGCACGTGGTCGCGGGGGCAGAGACACTCTCCGATCACCGGTACATCCGGATGGAGGTCTCTGCCGCCGCGAGTGCATCCCGACACGGCCGCCTGCGTGGCACCCCACCACGCCGCTGGGCGCTTCGGCGCCTGGACAAGGACGTCCTGATGGCAGCTGCCCTCGCTGCAACTTGGCCGCAGGGAGCGGCCGAGTTGCCGAGCATAGAGGAGGAGGTCGCCCGGCTCGGAGCATTGGTCGCGGGTATTTGCGACGCGGCGATGCCTCGGGTCGGGCGGGCTTCTCCTCGCCGGGCGGTGTACTGGTGGTCGGACGCGATCGCGGAGTTGCGAGTCGCGACTGTCCGCGCCCGACGCCAGTACACCCGCGCGCGCCGTCGTCAACGTACAGGCGACGGCGTGGCGCGAGCGAGGGCAGCTGATGACCTGTATGGAGCATACCGCGTGGCGCGGGTTGCTCTGCAGGTCGCCATCAAACGGGCCAAGACCCAGGCATGGAAGGAGCTCCTCCAGACCCTTGATGACGATCCATGGGGGCGCCCATATAAGGTGGTGCTGAATAAGCTCCGCCCGTGGGCGCCCCCCGTCACCGAGGGTCTTGACCCCCGGCTGCTGGAGGACGTGGTCAATACACTCTTCCCAATTGGGGAGAGGGGACCGCGTCCTCCGGCGGCGGCGGCTGTTCCAGTGGAGTGGACGGCCGAGCTGGGGGTCACGCAGGAGGAGCTGGCAGCGGCCATCAGACGGCTCGGGGTTCGTAACACGGCCCCGGGTCCGGATGGGGTGCCCGGCCGGGTTTGGGTCTTGACCCAGGGCGTCCTTGGGGCCGACCTCAGGCGGTTGTTCGACCGCTGCCTGAGGGACGGGCGATTCCCCCCCAGTTGGAAGGTGGCGAGGATGGTCCTCCTCCGGAAGGAGGGTCGGCCCGCGGAGTCTCCCTCCGCATACCGGCCCATTTGTCTCCTCGACGAGGTGGGCAAGCTCTTCGAGCGGGTGATTGCTGCCCGCCTCGTCGAGCACTTGTCGCGGGGTGATCCCGGTCTGGCAGACTGCCAGTTCGGTTTCCGGGGGGGCCGATCGACTATCGACGCGATAGGTCGTGTGAGGGCCCTCTCGGAGGCGGCCGTCTCCCGGGGAGGGGTGGCATTGGCAATATCCTTGGATATTGCCAATGCCTTTAACACCCTCCCCTGGGAAGAGATAAGGAGGGGACTCGTATATCATCGAGTCCCCCCTTGTCTCAGGGCGGTCGTCGGGGATTATCTCCGCGGCAGGTGGATCGAGTATCCGGGCCGGGATGGTGATATGCGGAGGGAGGTGTACTGCGGTGTTCCGCAGGGGTCGGTCCTCGGGCCACTCCTGTGGAACATCGCGTACGACTCGGTGTTGCGGGCCGGCCTCCCCGACGGCGTCAGCACGGTGTGTTATGCGGATGACACACTGGTGCTGGCCGTCGGGGCGCACTGGGGGAGGGCCATGCGTCGCGCGGAGGAGGGGTCGCAACGCGTCGTCGACCGGATCAGGGGGATGGGGATGACGGTGGCGGTCCATAAGACCGAGGTGATTGCGTTTCATTCACCTCGGCAGGATCCGCCACCCCCTCTGATCCGGGTGGGTGGGGCTGACATCGAGGTGAAGCCCCAGATCAGGTATCTGGGGCTGATCCTCGATAGCCACTGGCGTTTCGTGGAGCATTTCCGCTGCCTGGTCCCCCGGTTGGAAAGGATGGTTGCGGCTCTGGGCCGGATCCTGCCCAACCTGGGGGGCCCGGCGGGCCGAGTTCGTCGCCTCTATGTGGCAATGGTCCAGTCGGTGGCCCTATACGGGGCCCCCGTCTGGGCGGACGACCTGGCTGCCTCCCGGCGCAGCATGACTATGCTGCGTCGGGTGCAGAGGCGCATGGCGCTCAGGGTCGTCCGCGGGTATCGGACCGTGTCACATGAGGCGGCGACGGTGCTAGCGGGGATGCCGCCCATGGACCTGCTCGCGCGGTCGCACGCGGTGATGTACCGGCACCGCGTCGACCGTCGCGCGGGGGTGGGAGCGGTCCCGGGCGGGCAGGAACCTGCTTGGGGCGATTTGAAGCGCCAGGCCCGGCAGTCCGTGTTGCTCGCGTGGCAGGAGCGGCTGGCTCTGCCAACCGCGGGGCACCGGGCTGTCGGGGCTGTTCGGCCACTCCTGAAGGAGTGGCTGGACAGAGGCCATGGCAGCTTCACCTACCGGCTGGCACAGGTATTTTCCGGGCATGGGAGCTTCGGAAGATACCTGTGCCGGATAGGGAAGGAGCCGACGGCGCGTTGCTGCCACTGCGACGCTGAGCAGGACACGGCGGATCATACCCTGGAGGTATGCCCCGCGTGGGAGGGGGAGCGCCGTGTCCTGGTCGGCGTCGTCGGGCGGGATGTCTCGCTGCCGGGCGTGGTGCGCGCCATGCTCGGCAGCGAGGAGAAGTGGAGGGCCGTGGCCTCCTTCTGCGAGAACGTAATGTTGCAGAAGGAGGCCGCGGGGAGGGAGCGCGAGCTTCAGCGGCGCGCTGAAGCTGGCGCTCGTGCGGTGGCCCGAGGTCGTCGCCCGGTCGCGAGGCGTCGCGGGCGGCCGCCTCGGCGTGGCGGATGACCTAGGCTGGGAGGGGGGTCCTGAGGGGACCCTCCTCCCGCCAGGCGGCGCCGGGTCGGACCGGTTGGGGGTAGGAGTGCCTCCCCCTACCGGTCCGACGCAAGGGGAGGCACCCTCGGCGGTCTGGTGCGGCCATGAACGCCCGGCCGCCGAGGGGTGGAAACGGGGTCGCGGGCGGTTGCGAGTTGGGGCTCGCAGCCGCCACTAAACGCGGCCCCGGGACGGATAGCGGCGGGATGGAGTGGCCCCGTCCCGCCGCTATGAGGTAGTGTGTCTACTGGGGGGACCGATTGGGGGATGGGCGCGAAAGCGCGGGCACGGGGGGATACCGGAAGAATGCTTCGAGCGATTCCCGGTATCCTCCCAAAGCGTGCCGAAGGGTCACCGTGGGGTTTTTAGTGGGTAGGTCCCGCGCCTGTCGTTGTACGGGCGCGGGGAATCCCACACACCCCTCCCACCTCTCCCCAAGGAGGTGGGAGGGAGTCTTTCGAAGATTTTTCCCCACGACAAAAAAAAAAAAAAAAAAAAAAAAAAAAAAAAAAAAAAAAAAAAAAAGTTAGGTCTAGGTAAGGCCTGAGATTTTCACTGATCAGACTCATACTTTCGCCTTCTTCACATACTCGTTGAACGGATCCTGGGTTTTTTCTGGTTTGGAACTCGTAGCAATGTGGTACCACACTGATACATTCTATTAAACCTGGTGTTGATAAATATTTTAGAGAATAACGCATGTTAGGTCTGGGTTAGGTCTAGGATTTGCCCTCATCAGGCTCATACTTTCGCATATTTCTCAAACTTCATGGCTAGATCCTGGGCTATTTCTGGATTGGATCACGTAGTAATGTGGTACCACACTGAAACTTTCAATGAAACCTGGTCTGGATAAAAATTTTAGAGGATAACGCATGTTAGGTCAAGGTTAGTTCTAAGATTTGCCCTCATCAGGCTCACAGTTTCGCGTTTTTCACATACTTGTCGAACAGATCCTGGGTTTTTTGTGGTTTGGATCACGTAGTAATGTGGTACCACACTGAAACATTCAATTAAACCTGGTCTAGATAAATATTTTAGAGGATAACGCATGTTAGGTCTGGGATAGGTCTGCGATTAGCCCTCATCAGACTCATACTTTCGCATATTTCTCATACTTCATGGCTGGATCCTGGGCTATTTCTGGATTGCATCACGTAGTAATGTGGTACCACACTGAAACATTCAATTAAACCTGGTTTCGATCAATATTTTTGAGGATAACGCATGTTAGGTCTGGGATAGGTCTGGGATTAGCCCTCATCAGGCTCATACTTTCGCATATTTCTCATACTTGATGGCTAGATCATGGGCTTTTTCTGGATTGCATCACGTAGTAAAGTGGTACCACACTGAAACATTCAATGAAACCTGTTCTGGATAAATATTTTAGAGGATAACGCATCTTAGGTCTGGGTTAGGTCTAAGATTTGCCCTCATCAGGCTCACAGTTTCGCGTTTTTCACATACTCGTTGACGAGATCCTGGGTTTTTTTCTAGTTTGGATCACGCAGTAATGTGGTACCACACTGAAACAGTCGATTAAACCTGGTTTCGATCAATATTTTTGAGGATAACGCATGTTAGGTCTGGGATAGGTCTGGGATTAGCCCTCATCAGGCTCATACTTTCGCATTCTTCACATACTTGTTGAACGGATCCTGGGTTTTTTCTGGTTTGGATCACGTAATAATGTTTGACCACACTGAAACAATCAATTAAACCTGGTCATGATCAATATTTTAGAGAATAATTCATGTTGTGTCTAGGTTAGGTCTGGGATTTGCTCTCATCAGGCTCATTCTTTCGCATGTTTCTCATACTTGATGGCTAGATCCTGGGCTTTTTCTGGATTGCATCACGTAGTAATGAAGTACAACACTGAAACAGTCAATTAAACCTGGTGTTGATAAATATTTTAGAGGATAACGCATGTTAGGTTTGGGTTAGGTCTAGGATTTGCCCTCATCAGGCTCATACTTTCGCATATTTCTCATACTTCATGGCTAGATCCTGGGCTGTTTCTGGATTGTATCACGTAGTAATGTGGTACAACGCTGAAACAGTCAATTAAAACTGGTTTCAATCAATATTTTAGAGGATAACGCAAGTTTGGTCTGGGACAGGTCTGGGATTTGCCCTCATCAGGCTCATACTTTCGCGTTTTTCACATACTTGTTGAACTGGTCCTCGGTTTTTTCTGGTTTGGATCACGTAGCAATGTGGTACCACAATGAAGCAGTCGGTTAAACCTGGTTTCGATCAATATTTTAGAGGATAACGCAAGTTTGGTCTGAGATAGGTCTGGGATTTGCCCTCATCAGGCTCATACTTTCGCATTCTTCACATACTTGTTGAACGGATCCTGGGTTTTTTCTGGTTTGGATCACGTAGTAATGTGGGACCACACTGAAACAATCAATTAAACCTGGTCATGATCAATATTTTAGAGAATAATTCATGTTATGTCTAGGTTAGGTCTGGGATTTGCTCTCATCAGGCTCATTCTTTCGCATATTTCTCATACTTGATGGCTAGATCCTGGGCTTTTTCTGGATTGCATCACGTAGTAATGAAGTACAACACTGAAACAGTCAATTAAACCTGGTCTTGATAAATATTTTAGAGGATAACGCATGTTAGGTTTGGGTTAGGTCTAGGATTTGCCCTCATCAGGCTCATACTTTCGCATACTTCTCATACTTCATGGCTAGATCCTGGGCTGTTTCTGGATTGTATCACGTAGTAATGTGGTACCACGCTGAAACAGTCAATTAAAACTGGTTTTGATCAATATTTTAGAGGATAACGCAAGTTAGGTCTGGGATAGGTCTGGGATTCGCCCTCATCAGGCTCATACTTTCGCGTTTTTCACATACTTGTTGAACAGATCCTGGGTTTTTTCCTGTTTGGGTCACGTAGTAGTGTGGTACCACACTGAAACAGTCGATTAAACCTGGTTTCGATCAATATTTTAGAGGATAACGCATGTTAGGTCTAGGTTGGGCCTGGGATTTTCACTCATCAGACACATATTTTCGCATTCTTCACATACTTGTTGAACGGATCCTGGGTTTTTCCTGGTTTGGATCAGGTAGTAATGTGGGACCACACTGGAGCAGTCAATTAAACCTGGTTTCGATCAATGTTTTAGAGAATATTTCATGTTAGGTCTAGGTTAGTTCTGGGATTTGCTCTCATCAGGCTCATTCTTTCGCATATTTCTCATACTTGATGGCTAGATCCTGGGCTTTTTCTGGATTGCATCACGTAGTAATGAAGTACTACACTGAAACAGTCAATTAAACCTGGTCTTGATAAATATTTTAGAGGATAACGCATGTTAGGTTTGGGTTAGGTCTAGGATTTGCCCCCATCAGGCTCATACTTTCGCATATTTCTCATACTTCATGGCTGGATCCTGGGCTATTTCTGGATTGGATCACGTGGTAATGTGGTACCACACTGAAACAGTCAATTAAACCTGGTTTCCATCAATATTTTAGAGGAAAACGCATGTTAGGTCTAGGTTAGGCCTGGGATTTGACCTCATCAGGGTCATACTTCCGCAGTTTTAACATACATGTTGACCTGATCGAGGGCTTTTTCTGATTTGGATCACGTAGTGAAGTGGTACCGCACTGAAGCAGACCATTAAACCTGGTTTGGATCAATATTTTAGAGGATAACGCATGTTAGGTTTGGGTTAGGTCTAGGATTTGCACTCATCAGGCTCATACTTTCGCATATTTCTCATACTTTATGGCTAGATCCTGGGCTTTTTCTGGATTGCATCACGCAGTAATGAAGTACAACACTGAAACAGTCAATTAAACCTGGTCTTGATAAATATTTTAGAGGATAACGCAAGTTTGGTCTGGGATAGGTCTGGGATTTGCCCTCATCAGGCTCATACTTTCGCGTTTTTCACATACTTGTTGAACTGGTCCTCGGTTTTTTCTGGTTTGGATCAGGTAGCAATGTGGTACCACAATGAAGCAGTCGGTTAAACCTGGTTTCGATCAATATCATAGAGGATAACGCAAGTTTGGTCTGGGATAGGTCTGGGATTTGCCCTCATCAGGCTCATACTTTCGCATTCTTCACATACTTGTTGAACGGATCCTGGGTTTTTTCTGGTTTGGATCACGTAATAATGTTTGACCACACTGAAACAATCAATTAAACCTGGTCATGATCAATATTTTAGAGAATAATTCATGTTGTGTCTAGGTTAGGTCTGGGATTTGCTCTCATCAGGCTCATTCTTTCGCATATTTCTCATACTTGATGGCTAGATCCTGGGCTTTTTCTGGATTGCATCACGTAGTAATGAAGTACAACGCTGAAACAGTCAATTAAAACTGGTTTCGATCAATATTTTAGAGGATAACGCAAGTTTGGTCTGGGACAGGTCTGGGATTTGCCCTCATCAGGCTCATACTTTCGCATTCTTCACATACTTGTTGAACGGATCCTGGGTTTTTTCTGGTTTGGATCACGTAGTAATGTGGTACCACACTGAAACATTCAAATAAACCTGGTCTTGATAAATATTTTAGAGGATAACGCATGTTAGGTTTGGGTTAGGTCTAGGATTTGCCCACATCAGGCTCATGCTTTCGCATATTTCTCATACTTCATGGCTAGATCCTGGGCTGTTTCTGGATTGTATCACGTAGTAATGTGGTACCACGCTGAAACAGTCAATTAAACCTGGTCTGGATAAATATTTTAGAGGATAACGCATCTTAGGTCTGTGTTAGGTCTAAGATTTGCCCTCCTCAGGCTCACAGTTTCGCGTTTTTCGCATACTTGTTGAACAGATGCGGGGTTTTCTCTGGTTTGGATCACGAAGTAGTGAGGTACCACACTGAAACAGTCCATTAAACCTGTTTTCGCTCAATATCTTAGAAGATAACGCATGTTAGGTCTAGGTTAGGCCTGGGATTTGCCCTCATCAGGGTCATACTTTCGCAGTATTAACATGCATGTTGACCTGATCGAGGGTTTTTTCTGCTTTGGATCACGTAGTAAAGTGGTACCACACTAAAACTGTCAATTAAACCTGGTTTCGATCAATATTTTAGAGGATAACGCAAGTTAGGCCTGGGATAGGTCTAGGATTTGCCCTCATCAGGCTCATTCTTTCGCATATTTCTCATACTTCATGGCTGGATCCTGGACTATTACTGGTTTGGATCACGTAGTAATGTGGTACCACACTGAAACAGTCAATTAAACCTGGTTTCGATCAATATTTTAGAGAATAATTCATGTTAGGTCTGGGTTAGGTCTAGGATTTGCTCTCATCAGGCTCATACTTTCGCATATTTCTTATACTTCATGGATAGATCCTGGGCTATTTTCTGGTTTGGATCACATAGTAATGTGGTACCACACTGAAACTGTTGATTAAACCAGGTTTCGATCAATATTCTTGAGGATAACGCATGTTAGGTCTAGGTTAGCCCAGAGATTTTCACTCATCAGACACATTCTTTCGCATTCTTCACATACCTGTTGAACGGATCCTGGGTTTTCTCTGGTTTGGATCACGAAGTAGTGAGGTACCACACTGAAACAGTCCATTAAACCTGGTTTCGCTCAATATCTTAGAAGATAACGCATGTTAGGTCTGGGTTAGGTCTAGGATTTGCTCTCGTCAGGCTCATACTTTCGCATATTTCTCATACTTGTTGAACAGATCCTGGGTTTTTTCTGGATTGGATCACGTAGTAATGTGGTACCACACTGAAACAGTCAATTAAACCTGGTTTCCATCAATATTTTAGAGGACAATGCAAGTTAGGTCTGGGATAGGTCTAGGATTTGCTCTCGTCAGGCTCATACTTTCGCATATTTCTCATACTTGTTGAACAGATCCTGGGTTTTTTCTGCTTTGGATCACGTAGTAAAGTGGTACCACACTAAAGCAGTCAATTAAACCTGGTTTCGATCAATATTTTAGAGGATAACGCAAGTTAGGCCTGGGATAGGTCTAGGATTTGCCCACATCAGGCTCATGCTTTCGCATATTTCTCATACTTCATGGCTAGATCCTGGGCTGTTTCTGGATTGTATCACGTAGTAATGTGGTACCACGCTGAAACAGTCAATTAAACCTGGTGTGGATAAATATTTTAGAGGATAACGCATCTTAGGTCTGTGTTAGGTCTAAGATTTGCCCTCCTCAGGCTCACAGTTTCGCGTTTTTCGCATACTTGTTAACAGATCCTGGGCTTTTTCTGGATGGCATCACGTAGTATTGTGGTACCACACTGAAACAGTCGATTAAACCAGGTTTCGATCAATATTTTTGAGTATAACGCATGTTAGGTCTAGGTTAGGCCTGGGATTTTCACTCATCAGACTCATACTTTCGCATTCTTCACATACTTGTTGAACGGATCTTGGGTTTTTCTGGTGTGGATCACGTAGTAATGTGGCACCACACTGATACAATCAATTAAACCTGGTCTTGATAAATATTTTAGAGGATAACACATGTTAGGTCTGGGTTAGGTCTAGGATTTGCCCTCATCAGGCTCATACTTTCGCATATTTCTCATACTTCATGGCTGGATCCTGGACTATTACTGGTTTGGATCACGTAGTAATGTGGTACCACACTGAAACAGTCAACTAAACCTGGTTTCGATCAATATTTTAGAGAATAATTCATGTTAGGTCTGGGTTAGTTCTGGGATTTGCTCTCATCAGGCTCATTCTTTCGCATATTTCTCATACTTGATGGCTAGATCCTGGGCTTTTTCTGGATTGGATCACGTAGTAATGAAGTACAACACTGAAACAGTCAATTAAACCTGGTTTCGATAAATATTTTAGAGAACAATTCATGTTAGGTCTAGTTTAGGCCTGGGATTTGCCCTCATCAGGGTCATACTTTCGCAGTTCTAACATACATGTTGACCTGATCGAGGGTTTTTTCTGCTTTGGATCACGTAGTAAAGTGGTATCACACTGAAACAGTCCACTAAACCTGGTTTGGATCAATATTTTAGAGGATAATGCATGTTAGGTCCAGGTTAGCCCTGAGATTTTCAATCATCAGACACATTCTTTCGCATTCTTCACATACCTGTTGAACGGGTTCTGGGTTTTTTTCTGGTTTGGATCACGTAGTAATGTGGGACCACACTGAAGCAATCAATTAAACCTGGTCTTGATAAATATTTTAGAGGATAACGCATGTTAGGTCTGGGTTAGGTCTAGGATTTGCTCTCGTCAGGCTCATACTTTCGCATATTTCTCATACTTGTTGAACAGATCCTGGGTTTTTTCTGGATTGGATCACGTAGTAATGTGGTACCACACTGAAACAGTCAATTAAACCTGGTTTCCATCAATATTTTAGAGGACAATGCAAGTTAGGTCTGGGATAGGTCTGGGATTTGCCCACATCAGGGTCATACGTTCGCATTTTTCACATACTTGTTGAACAGATCCTGGGTTTTTTCTGGTATGGATCACGCAGTAATGTGGTACCACACTGAAACATTCAGTTAAACCTGGTCTTGTTAAATATTTTTGAGGATAACGCATGTTAGGTCTGGGTTAGGTCTAGGATTTGCCCTCATCAGGCTCATACTTTCGCATATTTCTTATACTTCATGGATAGATCCCGGGCTATTTTCTGGTTAGGATCACATAGTAATGTGGTACCACACTGTAACAGTTGATTAAACCAGGTTTCGATCAATATTCTTGAGGATAACGCATGTTAGGTCTAGGTAAGGCCTGGGATTTTCACTCATCAGACTCATTCTTTCGCATTCTTCACATACCTGTTGAACGGATCCTGGGTTTTTTCTGGTTTGGATCACGTAGTAATGTGGGACCACACTGAAACAATCAATTAAACCTGGTCTTGATAAATATTTTAGAGGATAACGCATATTAGGTCTGGGTTAGGTCTAGGATTTGCTATCGTCAGGCTCATACTTTCGAATATTTCTCATACTTGATGGCTCGATCCTGGGCTTTTTCTGGATTCCATCACGTAGTAATGAAGTACAACACTGAAACAGTCAATTAAACCTGGTTTCCTTCAATATCTTAGAGGACAACGCAAGTTAGGTCTGGGATAGGTCTGGGATTCGCCCTCATCAGGCTCATACGTTCGCACACTTCACAGACTCGCTTAACAGATCCTGGGTTTTTTCTGGTTTGGTTCACGTAGTAATGTGGTACCACACTGAAACATTCAGTTATACCTGGTCTTGATAAATATTTTTGAGGATAACGCATGTTAGGTCTGGGTTAGGTCTAGGATTTGCCCTCATCAGGCTCATACTTTCGCATATTTCTCATACTTCATGGCTGGATCCTGGACTATTACTGGTTTGGATCACGTAGTAATGTGGTACCACACTGAAACAGTCAACTAAACCTGGTTTCGATCAATATTTTAGAGAATAATTCATGTTAGGTCTGGGTTAGTTCTGGGATTTGCTCTCATCAGGCTCATTCTTTCGCATATTTCTCATACTTGATGGCTAGATCCTGGGCTTTTTCTGGATTGGATCACGTAGTAATGAAGTACAACACTGAAACAGTCAATTAAACCTGGTTTCGATAAATATTTTAGAGAACAATTCATGTTAGGTCTAGGTTAGGCCTGGGATTTGCCCTCATCAGGGTCATACTTTCGCAGTTCTAACATACATGTTGACCTGATCGAGGGTTTTTTCTGCTTTGGATCACGTAGTAAAGTGGTATCACACTGAAACAGTCCACTAAACCTGGTTTGGATCAATATTTTAGAGGATAATGCATGTTAGGTCCAGGTTAGCCCTGAGATTTTCAATCATCAGACACATTCTTTCGCATTCTTCACATACCTGTTGAACGGGTTCTGGGTTTTTTTCTGGTTTGGATCACGTAGTAATGTGGGACCACACTGAAGCAATCAATTAAACCTGGTCTTGATAAATATTTTAGAGGATAACGCATGTTAGGTCTGGGTTAGGTCTAGGATTTGCTCTCGTCAGGCTCATACTTTCGCATATTTCTCATACTTGTTGAACAGATCCTGGGTTTTTTCTGGATTGGATCACGTAGTAATGTGGTACCACACTGAAACAGTCAATTAAACCTGGTTTCCATCAATATTTTAGAGGACAATGCAAGTTAGGTCTGGGATAGGTCTGGGATTTGCCCACATCAGGGTCATACGTTCGCATTTTTCACATACTTGTTGAACAGATCCTGGGTTTTTTCTGGTATGGATCACGCAGTAATGTGGTACCACACTGAAACATTCAGTTAAACCTGGTCTTGTTAAATATTTTTGAGGATAACGCATGTTAGGTCTGGGTTAGGTCTAGGATTTGCCCTCATCAGGCTCATACTTTCGCATATTTCTTATACTTCATGGATAGATCCCGGGCTATTTTCTGGTTAGGATCACATAGTAATGTGGTACCACACTGTAACAGTTGATTAAACCAGGTTTCGATCAATATTCTTGAGGATAACGCATGTTAGGTCTAGGTAAGGCCTGGGATTTTCACTCATCAGACTCATTCTTTCGCATTCTTCACATACCTGTTGAACGGATCCTGGGTTTTTTCTGGTTTGGATCACGTAGTAATGTGGGACCACACTGAAACAATCAATTAAACCTGGTCTTGATAAATATTTTAGAGGATAACGCATATTAGGTCTGGGTTAGGTCTAGGATTTGCTATCGTCAGGCTCATACTTTCGAATATTTCTCATACTTGATGGCTCGATCCTGGGCTTTTTCTGGATTCCATCACGTAGTAATGAAGTACAACACTGAAACAGTCAATTAAACCTGGTTTCCTTCAATATCTTAGAGGACAACGCAAGTTAGGTCTGGGATAGGTCTGGGATTCGCCCTCATCAGGCTCATACTTTCGCACACTTCACAGACTCGCTTAACAGATCCTGGGTTTTTTCTGGTTTGGTTCACGTAGTAATGTGGTACCACACTGAAACATTTAGTTATACCTGGTCTTGATAAATATTTTTGAGGATAACGCATGTTAGGTCTGGGTTAGGTCTAGGATTTGCCCTCATCAGGGTCATACTTTCGCAGTTCTAACATACATGTTGACCTGATCGAGGGTTTTTTCTGCTTTGGATCACGTAGTAAAGTGGTACCACACTGAAACAGTCCACTAAACCTGGTTTGGATCAATATTTTAGAGGATAATGCATGTTAGGTCCAGGTTAGCCCTGAGATTTTCAATCATCAGACACATTCTTTCGCATTCTTCACATACCTGTTGAACGGGTTCTGGGTTTTTTCTGGTTTGGATCACGTAGTAATGTGGGACCACACTGAAGCAATCAATTAAACCTGGTCTTGATAAATATTTTAGAGGATAACGCATGTTAGGTCTGGGTTAGGTCTAGGATTTGCTCTCGTCAGGCTCATACTTTCGCATATTTCTCATACTTGTTGAACAGATCCTGGGTTTTTTCTGGATTGGATCACGTAGTAATGTGGTACCACACTGAAACAGTCAATTAAACCTGGTTTCCATCAATATTTTAGAGGACAATGCAAGTTAGGTCTGGGATAGGTCTGGGATTTGCCCACATCAGGGTCATACGTTCGCATTTTTCACATACTTGTTGAACAGATCCTGGGTTTTTTCTGGTATGGATCACGCAGTAATGTGGTACCACACTGAAACATTCAGTTAAACCTGGTCTTCTTAAATATTTTTCAGGATAACGCATGTTAGGTCTGGGTTAGGTCTAGGATTTGCCCTCATCAGGCTCATACTTTCGCATATTTCTTATACTTCATGGATAGATCCCGGGCT
Source organism: Colletes latitarsis (assembly GCF_051014445.1). Lineage (NCBI taxonomy): Eukaryota > Metazoa > Arthropoda > Insecta > Hymenoptera > Colletidae > Colletes > Colletes latitarsis. The sequence goes on from NC_135142.1 coordinate 2,856,461, forward strand.
ATTTTCTGGTTAGGATCACATAGTAATGTGGTACCACACTGTAACAGTTGATTAAACCAGGTTTCGATCAATATTCTTGAGGATAACGCATGTTAGGTCTAGGTAAGGCCTGGGATTTTCACTCATCAGACTCATTCTTTCGCATTCTTCACATACCTGTTGAACGGATCCTGGGTTTTTTCTGGTTTGGATCACGTAGTAATGTGGGACCACACTGAAACAATCAATTAAACCTGGTCTTGATAAATATTTTAGAGGATAACGCATATTAGGTCTGGGTTAGGTCTAGGATTTGCTATCGTCAGGCTCATACTTTCGAATATTTCTCATACTTGATGGCTCGATCCTGGGCTTTTTCTGGATTCCATCACGTAGTAATGAAGTACAACACTGAAACAGTCAATTAAACCTGGTTTCCATCAATATCTTAGAGGACAACGCAAGTTAGGTCTGGGATAGGTCTGGGATTCGCCCTCATCAGGCTCATACTTTCGCACACTTCACAGACTCGCTTAACAGATCCTGGGTTTTTTCTGGTTTGGTTCACGTAGTAATGTGGTACCACACTGAAACATTCAGTTATACCTGGTCTTGATAAATATTTTTGAGGATAACGCATGTTAGGTCTGGGTTAGGTCTAGGATTTGCCCTCATCAGGCTCATACTTTCGCATATTTATTATACTTCATGGATAGATCCTGGGCTATTTTCTGGTTTGGATCACATAGTAATGTGGTACCACACTGAAACAATCAATTAAACCTGGTTTCCATCAATACCTTAGAGGACAACGCAAGTTAGGTCTGCGATAGGTCTGGGATTTGCCCTCATCTGACTCATACGTTCGCGTTTTTCACATACTTGTTGAACGGATCCTGGGTTTTTTCTGGTATGGATCACGTAGTAATGTGGTACCACACTGAAACATTCAAATAAACCAGGTCTTGATAAATATTTTAGATGATAACACATGTTAGGTCTGGGTTAGGTCTAGGATTTGCCCTCATCAGGCTCATACTTTCGCATATTTCTCATACTTCATGGCTCGATCCTGGGCTATTTCTGGATTGGATCACGTAGTAATGTGGTACCACACTGAAACGGTCAATTAAACCTGGTTTCGATCAATATTTTAGAGGACAATGCAAGTTAGGTCTGGGTTAGGTCTAGGATTTGCCCTCATCAGGCTCATACTTTCGCATATTTCTCATACTTCATGGCTGGATCCTGGACTATTACTGGTTTGGATCACGTAGTAATGTGGTACCACACTGAAACAGTCAACTAAACCTGGTTTCGATCAATATTTTAGAGAATAATTCATGTTAGGTCTGGGTTAGTTCTGGGATTTGCTCTCATCAGGCTCATTCTTTCGCATATTTCTCATACTTGATGGCTAGATCCTGGGCTTTTTCTGGATTGGATCACGTAGTAATGAAGTACAACACTGAAACAGTCAATTAAACCTGGTTTCGATAAATATTTTAGAGAACAATTCATGTTAGGTCTAGGTTAGGCCTGGGATTTGCCCTCATCAGGGTCATACTTTCGCAGTTCTAACATACATGTTGACCTGATCGAGGGTTTTTTCTGCTTTGGATCACGTAGTAAAGTGGTACCACACTGAAACAGTCCACTAAACCTGGTTTGGATCAATATTTTAGAGGATAATGCATGTTAGGTCCAGGTTAGCCCTGAGATTTTCAATCATCAGACACATTCTTTCGCATTCTTCACATACCTGTTGAACGGGTTCTGGGTTTTTTCTGGTTTGGATCACGTAGTAATGTGGGACCACACTGAAGCAATCAATTAAACCTGGTCTTGATAAATATTTTAGAGGATAACGCATGTTAGGTCTGGGTTAGGTCTAGGATTTGCTCTCGTCAGGCTCATACTTTCGCATATTTCTCATACTTGTTGAACAGATCCTGGGTTTTTTCTGGATTGGATCACGTAGTAATGTGGTACCACACTGAAACAGTCAATTAAACCTGGTTTCCATCAATATTTTAGAGGACAATGCAAGTTAGGTCTGGGATAGGTCTGGGATTTGCCCACATCAGGGTCATACGTTCGCATTTTTCACATACTTGTTGAACAGATCCTGGGTATTTTCTGGTTTGGATCGCGCAGTAATGTGGTACCACACTGAAACATTCAAATAAACCTGGTCTTGATAAATATTTTAGAGGATAACGCATGTTAGGTTTGGGTTAGGTCTAGGATTTGCCCACATCAGGCTCATACTTTCGCATATTTCTCGTACTTCCTGGGCTGTTTCTGGATAGTATCACGTAGTAATGTGGTACCACGCTGAAACAGTCAATTAAACCGTGTTTCGATCAATATTTTAGAGGATAACGCAAGTTAGGTCTGGGATAGGTCTGGGATTCTCCCTCATCAGGCTCATACTTTCGCACACTTCACAGACTCGTTTAACAGATCCTGGGTTTTTTCTGGTTTGGTTCACGTAGTAATGCGGTACCACACTGAAACATTCAATTAAACCTGGTCTTGATCAATATTTTAGAGGATAACGCATGTTAGGTTTGGGTTAGGTCTAGGATTTGCCCACATCAGGCTCATACTTTCGCATTTTTCACATACTTGTTGAACAGATCCTGGCTTTTTCTGGTTTGGATCGCGCAGTAATGTGGTACCACACTGAAACAGCCCACTAAACCTGGTTTCGATCTATATTTTAGAGGATAACGAAAGTTATGTCTAGGTTAGGCCTGGGATTTGCCCTCATCAGACTCATACGTTCGCGTTTTTCACATACTTGTTGAACGGATCCTGGGTTTTTTCTGGTTTGGATCACGTAGTAATGTGGTACCACACTGAAACATTCAAATAAACCTGGTCTTGATAAATATTTTAGAGGATAACGCATGTTAGGTTTGGGTTAGGTCTAGGATTTGCCCACATCAGGCTCATACTTTCGCATATTTCTCATACTTCCTGGGCTGTTTCTGGATTGTATCACGTAGTAATGTGGTACCACGCTGAAACTGTCAATTAAACCTTGTTTCGATCAATATTTTAGAGGATAACGCAAGTTAGGTCTGGGATAGGTCTGGGATTCGCCCTCATCAGGCTCATACTTTCGCAGACTTCACAGACTCGTTTAACAGATCCTGGGTTTTTTCTGGTTTGGTTCACGTAGTAATGTGGTACCAAACTGAAACATTCAATTAAACCTGGTCTTGATCAATATTTTAGAGGATAACGCATGTTAGGTTTGGGTTAGGTCTAGGATTTGCCCACATCAGGCTCGTACTTTCGCGTTTTTCACAGACTTGTTGAACAGATCCTGGGATTTTTCTGCTATGGATCACGTAGTAATGTGGTACCATACTGAAACATTCAGTTAAACCTGGTCTTGATAAATATTTTTGAGGATAACGCATGTTAGGTCTGGGTTAGGTCTAGGATTTGCCCTCATCAGGCTCATACTTTCGCATATTTCTTATACTTTATGGATAGATCCTGGGCTATTTTCTGGTTTGGATCACATAGTAATGTGGTACCACACTGAAACAGTCGATTAAACCAGGTTTCGATCAATATTTTTGAGGATAACGCATGTTAGGTCTAGGTTAGGCCTGGGTTTTTCACTCATCAGACTCATTCTTTCGCATACTTCACATACTTGTTGAACAGATCCTGGGTTATTTTCTGGTTTGGATCACATAGTAATGTGGTACCACACTGAAACAGTCGATTAAACCTGGTTTCGATCAATATTTTAGAGAATAATTCATGGTAGGTCGAGGTTAGGTCTGGGATTTGCACCCATCAGGCTCGTTCTTTCGCATATTTCTCATACTTGATGGCTAGATCCTGGGCTTTATCTGGATTGCATCACGTAGTAATGAAGTACAACACTGAAACGGTCAATTAAACCTGGTTTCCATCAATATCTTAGAGGACAACGCAAGTTAGGTCTGGGATAGGTCTGGGATTTGCCCTCATCAGGCTCATACTTTCGCGTTTTTCACATACTTGTTGAACAGATCCTGGGTTTTCTCTGGTTTGGATCACGTAGTAGTGTGGTACCACACTGAAACAGTCCATTAAACCTGGTTTGGATCAATATTTTAGAGGATAACGCATGTTAGGTCTAGGCTAGGTCTGGGATTTTCACCCTTCAGACTCATACTTTCGCATTCTTCACATACTTGTTGAACGGATCCTGGGTTTTTTCTGGTTTGGATCACGTAGTAATGTGGGACCACACTGAAACAATCAATTAAACCTGGTCTTGATAAATATTTTAGAGGATAACGCATGTTAGGTCTGGCTTAGGTCCAGGATTTGCCCTCATCACGGTCATACTTTCGCATATTTCTCATACTTCATGGCTAGATCCTGGGCTATTTCTGGATTGGATCACGTAGTAATGTGGTACCACACTGAAACAGTCGATTAAACCAGGTTTCGATCAATATTTTTGAGGATAACGCATGTTAGGTCTAGGTTAGGCCTGGGATTTTCACTCATCAGACTCATTCTTTCGCATTCTTCACATACTTCTTGAACGGATCCTGGGTTTTTTCTGGTTTGGATCACGTAGTAATGTGGGACCACACTGAAACAATCAATTAAACCTGGTCTTGATAAATATTTTAGAGGATAACGCATGTTAGGTCTGGGTTAGGTCTAGGATTTGCCCTCATCAGGCTCATTCTTTCGCATATTTCTCATACTTGATGGCTAGATCCTGGGCTTTTTCTGGATTGCATCACGTAGTAATGAAGTACAACACTGAAACAGTCAATTAAACCTGGTTTCGATAAATATTTTAGAGAATAATTCATGTTAGGTCTAGGTTAGGCGTGGGATTTGCCCTCATCAGGGTCATACTTTCGCAGTTCTAACATACGTGTTGACCTGATCGAGGGTTTTTTCTGCTTTGGATCACGTAGTAAGGTGGTACCACACTGAAACAGTCCACTAAACCTGGTTTCCATGAATATCTTAGAGGAGAACGCAAGTTAGGTCTGGGATAGGTCTGGGATTTGCCCTCATCAGACTCATACTTTCGCATTCTTCAGATACTTGTTGAACAGATCCTGGGATTTTTCTGGTATGGATCACGTAGTAATGTGGTACCATACTGAAACATTCAGTTAAACCTGGTCTTGATAAATATTTTTGAGGATAACGCATGTTAGGTCTGGGTTAGGTCTAGGATTTGCCCTCATCACGCTCATACTTTCGCATATTTCTCATACTTCATGGCTAGATCCAGGGCTTTTTCTGGATTGCATCACGTAGTAATGAAGTACAACACTGAAACAGTCAATTAAACCTGGTTTCGATAAATATTTTAGAGAATAATTCATGTTAGGCCTAGGTTAGGCCTGGGATTTGCCCTCATCAGGGTCATACTTTCGCAGTTCTAACATACGTGTTGACCTGATCGAGGGTTTTTTCTGCTTTGGATCACGTAGTAAAGTGGTACCACACTGAAACAGTACACTATACCTGGTTTGGATCAATATTTTAGAGGATAATGCATGTTAGGTCTAGGTTAGCCCTGAGATTTTCACTCATCAGACTCATACTTTCGCATTCTTCAGATACTTGTTGAACGGATCCTGGGTTTTTTCTGGTATGGTTCACGTAGTAATGTGGTACCACACTGAAACAATCAATTAAACCAGGTCTTGATAAATATTTTAGATGATAACGGATGTTAGGTCTGGGTTAGGTCTAGGATTTGCCCTCATCAGGCTCATACTTTCGCATATTTCTCATACTTCATGGCTAGATCCTGGGCTATTTCTGGATTGGATCACGTAGTAATGTGGTACCACACTGAAACAGTCGATTAAACCAGGTTTCGATCAATATTTTTGAGGATAACGCATGTTAGGTCTAGGTTAGGCCTGGGATTTTCACTCATCAGACTCATTCTTTCGCATTCTTCACATACTTGTTGAACGGATCCTGGGTTTTTTCTGGTTTGGATCACGTAGTAATGTGGGACCACACTGAAACAATCAATTAAACCTGGTCTTGATAAATATTTTAGAGGATAACGCATGTTAGGTCTGGGTTAGGTCTAGGATTTGCCCTCATCAGGCTCATTCTTTCGCATATTTCTCATACTTGATGGCTAGATCCTGGGCTTTTTCTGGATTGCATCACGTAGTAATGAAGTACAACACTGAAACAGTCAATTAAACCTGGTTTCGATAAATATTTTAGAGAATAATACATGTTAGGTCTAGGTTAGGCGTGGGATTTGCCCTCATCAGGGTCATACTTTCGCAGTTCTAACATACGTGTTGACCTGATCGAGGGTTTTTTCTGCTTTGGATCACGTAGTAAAGTGGTACCACACTGAAACAGTCCACTAAACCTGGTCTCCATGAATATCTTAGAGGACAACGCAAGTTAGGTCTGGGATAGGTCTGGGATTTGCCCTCATCAGACTCATACTTTCGCATTCTTCAGATACTTTTTGAACAGATCCTGGGATTTTTCTGGTATGGATCACGTAGTAATGTGGTACCATACTGAAACATTCAGTTAAACCTGGTCTTGATAAATATTTTTGAGGATAACGCATGTTAGGTCTGGGTTAGGTCTAGGATTTGCCCTCATCACGCTCATACTTTCGCATATTTCTCATACTTCATGGCTAGATCCAGGGCTTTTTCTGGATTGCATCACGTAGTAATGAAGTACAACACTGAAACAGTCAATTAAACCTGGTTTCGATAAATATTTTAGAGAATAATTCATGTTAGGCCTAGGTTAGGCCTGGGATTTGCCCTCATCAGGGTCATACTTTCGCAGTTCTAACATACGTGTTGACCTGATCGAGGGTTTTTTCTGCTTTGGATCACGTAGTAAAGTGGTACCACACTGAAACAGTACACTATACCTGGTTTGGATCAATATTTTAGAGGATAATGCATGTTAGGTCTAGGTTAGCCCTGAGATTTTCACTCATCAGACTCATACTTTCGCATTCTTCAGATACTTGTTGAACGGATCCTGGGTTTTTTCTGGTATGGTTCACGTAGTAATGTGGTACCACACTGAAACAATCAATTAAACCAGGTCTTGATAAATATTTTAGATGATAACGGATGTTAGGTCTGGGTTAGGTCTAGGATTTGCCCTCATCAGGCTCATACTTTCGCATATTTCTCATACTTCATGGCTAGATCCTGGGCTATTTCTGGATTGGATCACGTAGTAATGTGGTACCACACTGAAACAGTCGATTAAACCAGGTTTCGATCAATATTTTTGAGGATAACGCATGTTAGGTCTAGGTTAGGCCTGGGATTTTCACTCATCAGACTCATTCTTTCGCATTCTTCACATACTTGTTGAACGGATCCTGGGTTTTTTCTGGTTTGGATCACGTAGTAATGTGGGACCACACTGAAACAATCAATTAAACCTGGTCTTGATAAATATTTTAGAGGATAACGCATGTTAGGTCTGGGTTAGGTCTAGGATTTGCCCTCATCAGGCTCATTCTTTCGCATATTTCTCATACTTGATGGCTAGATCCTGGGCTTTTTCTGGATTGCATCACGTAGTAATGAAGTACAACACTGAAACAGTCAATTAAACCTGGTTTCGATAAATATTTTAGAGAATAATACATGTTAGGTCTAGGTTAGGCGTGGGATTTGCCCTCATCAGGGTCATACTTTCGCAGTTCTAACATACGTGTTGACCTGATCGAGGGTTTTTTCTGCTTTGGATCACGTAGTAAAGTGGTACCACACTGAAACAGTCCACTAAACCTGGTCTCCATGAATATCTTAGAGGACAACGCAAGTTAGGTCTGGGATAGGTCTGGGATTTGCCCTCATCAGACTCATACTTTCGCATTCTTCAGATACTTTTTGAACAGATCCTGGGATTTTTCTGGTATGGATCACGTAGTAATGTGGTACCATACTGAAACATTCAGTTAAACCTGGTCTTGATAAATATTTTTGAGGATAACGCATGTTAGGTCTGGGTTAGGTCTAGGATTTGCACTCATCACGCTCATACTTTCGCATATTTCTCATACTTCATGGCTAGATCCAGGGCTTTTCTGGATTGCATCACGTAGTAATGAAGTACAACACTGAAACAGTCAATTAAACCTGGTTTCGATAAATATTTTAGAGAATAATTCATGTTAGGCCTAGGTTAGGCCTGGGATTTGCCCTCATCAGGGTCATACTTTCGCAGTTCTAACATACGTGTTGACCTGATCGAGGGTTTTTTCTGCTTTGGATCACGTAGTAAAGTGGTACCACACTGAAACAGTACACTAAACCTGGTTTGGATCAATATTTTAGAGGATAATGCATGTTAGGTCTAGGTTAGCCCAGAGATTTTCACTCATCAGACTCATGCTTTCGCATTCTTCAGATACTTGTTGAACGGATCCTGGGTTTTTTCTGGTATGGTTCACGTAGTAATGTGGTACCACACTGAAACAATCAATTAAACCAGGTCTTGATAAATATTTTAGATGATAACGGATGTTAGGTCTGGGTTAGGTCTAGGATTTGCCCTCATCAGGCTCATACTTTCGCATATTTCTCATACTTCATGGCTAGATCCTGGGCTATTTCTGGATTGGATCACGTAGTAATGTGGTACCACACTGAAACAGTCGATTAAACCAGGTTTCGATCAATATTTTTGAGGATAACGCATGTTAGGTTCAGGTTAGGCCTGGGATTTTCACTCATCAGACTCATTCTTTCGCATTCTTCACATACTTGTTGAACGGATCCTGGGTTTTTTCTGGTTTGGATCACGTAGTAATGTGGGACCACACTGAAACAATCAATTAAACCTGGTCTAGATAAATATTTTAGAGGATAACGCATGTTAGGTCTGGGTTAGGTCTAGGATTTGCCCTCATCAGGCTCATTCTTTCGCATATTTCTCATACTTGATGGCTAGATCCTGGGCTTTTTCTGGATTGCATCACGTAGTAATGAAGTACAACACTGAAACAGTCAATTAAACCTGGTTTCGATAAATATTTTAGAGAATAATTCATGTTAGGTCTAGGTTAGGCGTGGGATATGCCCTCATCAGGGTCATACTTTCGCAGTTCTAACATACGTGTTGACCTGATCGAGGGTTTTTTCTGCTTTGGATCACGTAGTAAAGTGGTACCACACTGAAACAGTCCACTAAACCTGGTTTCTATCAATATCTTAGAGGACAACGCAAGTTAGGTCTGGGATAGGTCTGGGATTTGCCCTCATCAGACTCATACTTTAGCATTCTTCAGATACTTGTTGAACAGATCCTGGGATTTTTCTGGTATGGATCACGTAGTAATGTGGTACCACACTGAAACATTCAGTTAAACCTGGTCTTGATAAAAATTTTTGAGGATAACGCATGTTAGGTCTGGGTTAGGTCTAGGATTGCCCTCATCAGGATCATACTTTCGCATATCTCTTATACTTCATGGATAGATCCTGGGCTATTTTCTGGTTTGGATCACATAGTAATGTGGTACCACACTGAAACAGTCGATTAAAACAGGTTTTGATCAATATTCACGAGGATAACGCATGTTAGGTCTAGGTAAGGCCTGGGATTTTCACTCATCAGACTCATTTTTTCGCATTCTTCACATACCTGTTGAACGGATCCTGGGTTTTTTCTGGTTTGGATCACGTAGTAATGTGGGACCACACTGAAGCAATCAATTAAACCTGGTCTTGAAAAATATTTTAGAGGATAACGCATGTTAGGTCTGGGTTAGGTCTAGGATTTGCTCTCGTCAGGCTCATACTTTCGCATATTTCTCATACTTGATGGCTAGATCCTGGGCTTTTTCTGGATTGCATCACGTAGTAATGAAGTACAACACTGAAACAATCAATTAAACCTGGTTTCCATCAATATCTTAGAGGACAACGCAAGTTAGGTCTGCGATAGGTCTGGGATTTGCCCTCATCAGACTCATACGTTCGCGTTTTTCACATACTTGTTGAACGGATCCTGGGTTTTTTCTGGTTTGGATCACGTAGTAATGTGGTACCACACTGAAACATTCAAATAAACCAGGTCTTGATAAATATTTTAGATGATAACACATGTTAGGTCTGGGTTAGGTCTAGGATTTGCCCTCATCAGGCTCATACTTTCGCATATTTCTCATACTTCCTGGGCTGTTTCTGGATTGTATCACGTAGTAATGTGGTACCACGCTGAAACAGTCAATTAAACCTTGTTTCGATCAATGTTTTAGAGGATAACGCAAGTTAGGTCTGGGATAGGTCTGCGATTCGCCCTCATCAGGCTCATACTTTCGCAGACTTCACAGACTCGTTTAACAGATCCTGGGTTTTTTCTGGTTTGGTTCACGTAGTAATGTGGTACCAAACTGAAACATTCAATTAAACCTGGTCTTGATCAATATTTTAGAGGATAACGCATGTTAGGTTTGGGTTAGGTCTAGGATTTGCCCTCATCAGGCTCATACTTCCGCATATTTCTCATACTTCATGGCTGGATCCTGGGCTGTTACTGGTTTGGATCACGTAGTAATGTGGTACCACACTGAAACAGTCAATTAAACCTGGTTTCGATCAATATTTTAGAGAATAATTCATGTTAGGTCTGCGTTAGGTCTGGGATTTGCTCTCATCAGGCTCATTCTTTCGCATATTTCTCTTACTTGATGGCTAGATCCTGGGCTTTTTCTGGATTGCATCACGTAGTAATGAAGTACAACACTGAAACAGTCAATTAAACCTGGTTTCGATAAATATTTTAGAGAATAATTCATGTTAGGTCTAGGTTAGGCGTGGGATTTGCCCTCATCAGGGTCATCCTTTCGCAGTTCTAACATACATGTTGACCTGATCGAGGGTTTTTTCTGCTTTGGATCACGTAGTAAAGTGGTACCACACTGAAACAGTCCACTAAACCTGGTTTGGATCAATATTTTAGAGGATAATGCATGTTAGGTCTAAGTTAGCCCTGAGATTTTCACTCATCAGACTCATACTTTCGCATTCTTCAGATACTTGTTGAACGGATCCTGGGTTTTTTCTGGTATGGTTCACGTAGTAATGTGGTACCACACTGAAACAATCAATTAAACCAGGTCTTGATAAATATTATAGATGATAACGCATGTTAGGTCTGGGTTAGGTCTAGGATTTGCCCTCATCACGCTCATACTTTCGCATATTTCTCATACTTCATGGCTAGATCCTGGGCTATTTCTGGATTGGATCACGTAGTAATGTGGTACCACACTGAAACAGTCAATTAAACCTGGTTACGATCAATATTTTAGAGGACAATGCAAGTTAGGTCTGGGATAGGTCTGGGATTTGCCCACATCAGGGTCATACTTTCGCATTTTTCACATACTTGTTGAACAGATCCTGGGTTTTTTCTGGTTTGGATCGCGCAGTAATGTGGTACCACACTGAAACAGCCCACTAAACCTGGTTCCGATCAATATTTTAGAGGATAACGAAAGTTATGTCTAGGTTAGGCCTGGGATTTGCTCTCATCAGACTCATGCTTTCGCATTTTTCACATACTTGTGGAACATATCCTGGGTTTTTTCTGGTATGGATCACGTAGTAATGTGGTACCACACTGAAACATTCAGTTAAACCTGGTCTTGATAAATATTTTTGAGGATAACGCATGTTAGGTCTGGGTTAGGTCTAGGATTTGCCCTCATCAGGCTCATACTTTCGCATATTTCTCATACTTCCGGGGCTGTTTCTGGATTGTATCACGTAGTAATGTGGTACCACGCTGAAACAGTCAATTAAACCTTGTTTCGATTTATATTTTAGAGGATAACGCAAGGTAGGTTTGGGTTAGGTCTAGGATTTGCCCACATCAGGCTCATACTTTCGCATTCTTCAGATACCTGTTGAACGGATCCTGGGTTTTTTCTGGTATGGTTCACGTAGTAATGTGGTACCATACTGAAACATTGAGTTAAACCTGGTCTTGATAAATATTTTTGAGGATAACGCATGTTAGGTCTGGGTTAGGCCTGGGATTTGCCCTCATCAGGGTCATACTTTCGCAGTTCTCACATGCACGTTGACCTGATCGAGGGTTTTTTCTGCTTTGGATCACGTAGTAATGTGGTACCACACTGAAACAGTCAATTAAACATGGTTTCGATCAATATTTTAGAGGTCAATGCAAGTTAGGTCTGGGATAGGTCTGGGATTTGCCCACATCAGGGTCATACTTTCGCATTTTTCACATACTTGTTGATCAGATCCTGGGTTTTCTCTGGTATGGATCACGTAGTAATGTGGTACCACACTGACACATTCAGTTAAACCTGGTCTTGATAAATATTTTTGAGGATAACGCATGTTAGGTCTGGGTTAGGTCTAGGATTTGCCCTCATCAGGCTCATACTTTCGCATATTTCTTATACTTCATGGATAGATCCTGGGCTATTTTCTGGTTTGGATCACATAGTAATGTGGTACCACACTGAAACAGTCGATTAAACCAGGTTTCGATCAATATTCTTGAGGATAACGCATGTCAGGTCTAGGTAAGGCCTGGGATTTTCACTCATCAGACTCATTCTTTCGCATTCTTCACATACCTGTTGAACGGATCCTGGGTTTTTTCTGGTTTGGATCACGTAGTAATGTGGGACCACACTGAAACAATCAATTAAACCTGGTCTTGATAAATATTTTAGAGGATAACGCATGTTAGGTCTGGGTTAGGTCTAGGATTTGCTCTCGTCAGGCTCATACTTTCGCATATTTCTCAAACTTGATGGCTAGATCCTGGGCTTTTTCTGGATTGCATCACGTAGTAATGAAGTACCACACTGAAACATTCAAATAAACCTGGTCTTGATAAATATTTTAGAGGATAACGCATGTTAAGTTTGGGTTAGGTCTAGGATTTGCCCACATCAGGCTCATACTTTCGCATATTTCTCATACTTCATGGCTAGATCCTGGGCTGTTTCTGGATTGTATCACGTAGTAATGTGGTACCACGCTGAAACAGTCAATTAAACCTTGTTTCGATCGATATTTTAGAGGATAACGCAAGTTAGGTCTGGGATAGGTCTGGGATGGATTTGCCCTCGTCAGGCTCATACTTTCGCATATTTCTTATACTTCATGGATAGATCCTGGGCTATTTTCTGGTTTTGATCGCATAGTAATGTGGTACCACACTGAAACATTCAGTTAAACCTGGTCTTGATAAATATTTTTGAGGATAACGCATGTTAGGTCTAGGTTAGGCCGGGGATTTTCACTCATCAGACTCATACTTTCGCATTCTTCACATGCTTGTTGAACGGATCCTGGGTTTTTCCTGGTTTGGATCACGTAGTAATGTGGGACCACACTGAAACAATCAATTAAACCTGGTCTTGATAAATATTTTAGAGGATAACGCATGTTAGGTTTGGGTTAGGTCTAGGATTTGCCCACATCAGGCTCATACTTTCGCATTTTTCACAGACTTGTTGAACAGATCCTGGGATTTTTCTGGTATGGATCACGTAGTAATGTGGTACCATACTGAAACATTCAGTTAAACCTGGTCTTGATAAATATTTTTGAGGATAACGCATGTTAGGTCTGGGTTAGGTCTAGGATTTGCCCTCATCACGCTCATACTTTCGCATATTTCTCATACTTCATGGCTAGATCCAGGGCTTTTTCTGGATTGCATCACGTAGTAATGAAGTACAACACTGAAACAGTCAATTAAACCTGGTTTCGATAAATATTTTAGAGAATAATTCATGTTAGGTCTAGGTTCGGTCAGGGATTTGCTCTCATCAGGCACATTCTTTCGCATATTTCTCATACTTGATGGCTAGATCCTGGGCATTTTCTGGATTGCTTCACGTAGTAATGAAGCACAACACTGAAACAGTCAATTAAACCAGGTTTCGATCAATATTTTAGAGAATAATTCATGTTAGGTCTAGGTTAGGTCTGGGATTTGCTCCCATCAGGCTCATTCTTTCGCATATTTGTCATACTTGATGGCTAGATCCTGGGCTTTTTCTGGATTGCATCACGTAGTAATGAAGTACAACACTGAAACAGTCAATTAAACCTGGTTTCGATAAATATTTTAGAGAATAATTCATGTTAGGTCTAGGTTAGGCGTGGGATTTGCCCTCATCAGGGTCATCCTTTCGCAGTTCTAACATACATGTTGACCTGATCGAGGGTTTTTTCTGCTTTGGATCACGTAGTAAAGTGGTACCACACTGAAACAGTCCACTAAACCTGGTTTGGATCAATATTTTAGAGGATAATGCATGTTAGGTCTAAGTTAGGTCTAGGATTTGCCCTCATCAGGCTCATTCTTTCGCATATTTCTCATACTTGATGGCTAGATCCTGGACTTTTTCTGGATTGCATCACGTAGTAATGAAGTACAACACTGAAACAGTCAATTAAACCTGGTTTCGATAAATATTTTAGAGAATAATTCATGTTAGGTCTAGGTTAGGCGTGGGATTTGCCCTCATCAGGGTCATACTTTCGCAGTTCTAACATGCGTGTTGACCTGATCGAGGGTTTTTTCTGCTTTGGATCACGTAGTAAAGTGGTACCACACTGAAACAGTCCACTAAACCTGGTTTCCATCAATATCTTAGAGGACAACGCAAGTTAGGTCTGGGATAGGTCTGGGATTTGCCCTCATCAGACTCATACTTTAGCATTCTTCAGATACTTGTTGAACAGATCCTGGGATTTTTCTGGTATGGATCACGTAGTAATGTGGTACCACACTGAAACATTCAGTTAAACCTGGTCTTGATAAATATTTTTGAGGATAACGCATGTTAGGTCTGGGTTAGGTCTAGGATTTGCCCTCATCAGGATCATACTTTCGCATATCTCTTATACTTCATGGATAGATCCTGGGCTATTTTCTGGTTTGGATCACATAGTAATGTGGTACCACACTGAAACAGTCGATTAAAACAGGTTTTGATCAATATTCACGAGGATAACGCATGTTAGGTCTAGGTAAGGCCTGGGATTTTCACTCATCAGACTCATTTTTTCGCATTCTTCACATACCTGTTGAACGGATCCTGGGGTTTTTCTGGTTTGGATCACGTAGTAATGTGGGACCACACTGAAGCAATCAATTAAACCTGGTCTTGAAAAATATTTTAGAGGATAACGCATGTTAGGTCTGGGTTAGGTCTAGGATTTGCTCTCGTCAGGCTCATACTTTCGCATATTTCTCATACTTGATGGCTAGATCCTGGGCTTTTTCTGGATTGCATCACGTAGTAATGAAGTACAACACTGAAACAATCAATTAAACCTGGTTTCCATCAATATCTTAGAGGACAACGCAAGTTAGGTCTGCGATAGGTCTGGGATTTGCCCTCATCAGACTCATACGTTCGCGTTTTTCACATACTTGTTGAACGGATCCTGGGTTTTTTCTGGTTTGGATCACGTAGTAATGTGGTACCACACTGAAACATTCAAATAAACCAGGTCTTGATAAATATTTTAGATGATAACACATGTTAGGTCTGGGTTAGGTCTAGGATTTGCCCTCATCAGGCTCATACTTTCGCATATTTCTCATACTTCCTGGGCTGTTTCTGGATTGTATCACGTAGTAATGTGGTACCACGCTGAAACAGTCAATTAAACCTTGTTTCGATCAATATTTTAGAGGATAACGCAAGTTAGGTCTGGGATAGGTCTGGGATTCGCCCTCATCAGGCTCATACTTTCGCAGACTTCACAGACTCGTTTAACAGATCCTGGGTTTTTTCTGGTTTGGTTCACGTAGTAATGAAGTACAACACTGAAACAGTCAATTAAACCTGGTTTCGATAAATATTTTAGAGAATAATTCATGTTAGGTCTAGGTTAGGCGTGGGATTTGCCCTCATCAGGGTCATCCTTTCGCAGTTCTAACATACATGTTGACCTGATCGAGGGTTTTTTCTGCTTTGGATCACGTAGTAAAGTGGTACCACACTGAAACAGTCCACTAAACCTGGTTTGGATCAATATTTTAGAGGATAATGCATTTTAGGTCTAAGTTAGCCCTGAGATTTTCACTCATCAGACTCATACTTTCGCATTCTTCAGATACTTGTTGAACGGATCCTGGGTTTTTTCTGGTATGGTTCACGTAGTAATGTGGTACTACACTGAAACAATCAATTAAACCAGGTCTTGATAAATATTATAGATGATAACGCATGTTAGGTCTGGGTTAGGTCTAGGATTTGCCCTCATCACGCTCATACTTTCGCATATTTCTCATACTTCATGGCTAGATCCTGGGCTGTTTCTGGATTGTATCACGTAGTAATTTGGTACCACGCTGAAACAGTCAATTAAACCTGGTTACGATCAATATTTTAGAGGACAATGCAAGTTAGGTCTGGGATAGGTCTGGGATTTGCCCACATCAGGGTCATACTTTCGCATTTTTCACATACTTGTTGAACAGATCCTGGGTTTTTTCTGGTTTGGATCGCGCAGTAATGTGGTACCACACTGAAACAGCCCACTAAACCTGGTTCCGATCAATATTTTAGAGGATAACGAAAGTTATGTCTAGGTTAGGCCTGGGATTTGCTCTCATCAGACTCATGCTTTCGCATTTTTCACATACTTGTGGAACATATCCTGGGTTTTTTCTGGTATGGATCACGTAGTAATGTGGTACCACACTGAAACATTCAGTTAAACCTGGTCTTGATAAATATTTTTGAGGATAACGCATGTTAGGTCTGGGTTAGGTCTAGGATTTGCCCTCATCAGGCTCATACTTTCGCATATTTCTCATACTTCCGGGGCTGTTTCTGGATTGTATCACGTAGTAATGTGGTACCACGCTGAAACAGTCAATTAAACCTTGTTTCGATTTATATTTTAGAGGATAACGCAAGGTAGGTTTGGGTTAGGTCTAGGATTTGCCCACATCAGGCTCATACTTTCGCATTCTTCAGATACCTGTTGAACGGATCCTGGGTTTTTTCTGGTATGGTTCACGTAGTAATGAGGTACCATACTGAAACATTGAGTTAAACCTGGTCTTGATAAATATTTTTGAGGATAACGCATGTTAGGTCTGGGTTAGGCCTGGGATTTGCCCTCATCAGGGTCATACTTTCGCAGTTCTCACATGCACGTTGACCTGATCGAGGGTTTTTTCTGCTTTGGATCACGTAGTAATGTGGTACCACACTGAAACAGTCAATTAAACATGGTTTCGATCAATATTTTAGAGGTCAATGCAATTTAGGTCTGGGATAGGTCTGGGATTTGCCCACATCAGGGTCATACTTTCGCATTTTTCACATACTTGTTGATCAGATCCTGGGTTTTTTCTGGTATGGATCACGTAGTAATGTGGTACCACACTGACACATTCAGTTAAACCTGGTCTTGATAAATATTTTTCAGGATAACGCATGTTAGGTCTGGGTTAGGTCTAGGATTTGCCCTCATCAGGCTCATACTTTCGCATATTTCTTATACTTCATGGATAGATCCTGGGCTATTTTCTGGTTTGGATCACATAGTAATGTGGTACCACACTGAAACAGTCGATTAAACCAGGTTTCGATCAATATTCTTGAGGATAACGCATGTCAGGTCTAGGTAAGGCCTGGGATTTTCACTCATCAGACTCATTCTTTCGCATTCTTCACATACCTGTTGAACGGATCCTGGGTTTTTTCTGGTTTGGATCACGTAGTAATGTGGGACCACACTGAAACAATCAATTAAACCTGGTCTTGATAAATATTTTAGAGGATAACGCATGTTAGGTCTGGGTTAGGTCTAGGATTTGCTCTCGTCAGGCTCATACTTTCGCATATTTCTCAAACTTGATGGCTAGATCCTGGGCTTTTTCTGGATTGCATCACGTAGTAATGAAGTACCACACTGAAACATTCAAATAAACCTGGTCTTGATAAATATTTTAGAGGATAACGCATGTTAGGTTTGGGTTAGGTCTAGGATTTGCCCACATCAGGCTCATACTTTCGCATATTTCTCATACTTCATGGCTAGATCCTGGGCTGTTTCTGGATTGTATCACGTAGTAATGTGGTACCACGCTGAAACAGTCAATTAAACCTTGTTTCGATCGATATTTTAGAGGATAACGCAAGTTAGGTCTGGGATAGGTCTGGGATGGATTTGCCCTCGTCAGGCTCATACTTTCGCATATTTCTTATACTTCATGGATAGATCCTGGGCTATTTTCTGGTTTGGATCGCATAGTAATGTGGTACCACACTGAAACATTCAGTTAAACCTGGTCTTGATAAATATTTTTGAGGATAACGCATGTTAGGTCTGGGTTAGGTCTAGGATTTGCCCTCATCAGGATCATACTTTCGCATATCTCTTATACTTCATGGATAGATCCTGGGCTATTTTCTGGTTTGGATCACATAGTAATGTGGTACCACACTGAAACAGTCGATTAAAACAGGTTTTGATCAATATTCACGAGGATAACGCATGTTAGGTCTAGGTAAGGCCTGGGATTTTCACTCATCAGACTCATTTTTTCGCATTCTTCACATACCTGTTGAACGGATCCTGGGTTTTTTCTGGTTTGGATCACGTAGTAATGTGGGACCACACTGAAGCAATCAATTAAACCTGGTCTTGAAAAATATTTTAGAGGATAACGCATGTTAGGTCTGGGTTAGGTCTAGGATTTGCTCTCGTCAGGCTCATACTTTCGCATATTTCTCATACTTGATGGCTAGATCCTGGGCTTTTTCTGGATTGCATCACGTAGTAATGAAGTACAACACTGAAACAATCAATTAAACCTGGTTTCCATCAATATCTTAGAGGACAACGCAAGTTAGGTCTGCGATAGGTCTGGGATTTGCCCTCATCAGACTCATACGTTCGCGTTTTTCACATACTTGTTGAACGGATCCTGGGTTTTTTCTGGTTTGGATCACGTAGTAATGTGGTACCACACTGAAACATTCAAATAAACCAGGTCTTGATAAATATTTTAGATGATAACACATGTTAGGTCTGGGTTAGGTCTAGGATTTGCCCTCATCAGGCTCATACTTTCGCATATTTCTCATACTTCCTGGGCTGTTTCTGGATTGTATCACGTAGTAATGTGGTACCACGCTGAAACAGTCAATTAAACCTTGTTTCGATCAATATTTTAGAGGATAACGCAAGTTAGGTCTGGGATAGGTCTGGGATTCGCCCTCATCAGGCTCATACTTTCGCAGACTTCACAGACTCGTTTAACAGATCCTGGGTTTTTTCTGGTTTGGTTCACGTAGTAATGAAGTACAACACTGAAACAGTCAATTAAACCTGGTTTCGATAAATATTTTAGAGAATAATTCATGTTAGGTCTAGGTTAGGCGTGGGATTTGCCCTCATCAGGGTCATCCTTTCGCAGTTCTAACATACATGTTGACCTGATCGAGGGTTTTTTCTGCTTTGGATCACGTAGTAAAGTGGTACCACACTGAAACAGTCCACTAAACCTGGTTTGGATCAATATTTTAGAGGATAATGCATGTTAGGTCTAAGTTAGCCCTGAGATTTTCACTCATCAGACTCATACTTTCGCATTCTTCAGATACTTGTTGAACGGATCCTGGGTTTTTTCTGGTATGGTTCACGTAGTAATGTGGTACTACACTGAAACAATCAATTAAACCAGGTCTTGATAAATATTATAGATGATAACGCATGTTAGGTCTGGGTTAGGTCTAGGATTTGCCCTCATCACGCTCATACTTTCGCATATTTCTCATACTTCATGGCTAGATCCTGGGCTGTTTCTGGATTGTATCACGTAGTAATTTGGTACCACGCTGAAACAGTCAATTAAACCTGGTTACGATCAATATTTTAGAGGACAATGCAAGTTAGGTCTGGGATAGGTCTGGGATTTGCCCACATCAGGGTCATACTTTCGCATTTTTCACATACTTGTTGAACAGATCCTGGGTTTTTTCTGGTTTGGATCGCGCAGTAATGTGGTACCACACTGAAACAGCCCACTAAACCTGGTTCCGATCAATATTTTAGAGGATAACGAAAGTTATGTCTAGGTTAGGCCTGGGATTTGCTCTCATCAGACTCATGCTTTCGCATTTTTCACATACTTGTGGAACATATCCTGGGTTTTTTCTGGTATGGATCACGTAGTAATGTGGTACCACACTGAAACATTCAGTTAAACCTGGTCTTGATAAATATTTTTGAGGATAACGCATGTTAGGTCTGGGTTAGGTCTAGGATTTGCCCTCATCAGGCTCATACTTTCGCATATTTCTCATACTTCCGGGGCTGTTTCTGGATTGTATCACGTAGTAATGTGGTACCACGCTGAAACAGTCAATTAAACCTTGTTTCGATTTATATTTTAGAGGATAACGCAAGGTAGGTTTGGGTTAGGTCTAGGATTTGCCCACATCAGGCTCATACTTTCGCATTCTTCAGATACCTGTTGAACGGATCCTGGGTTTTTTCTGGTATGGTTCACGTAGTAATGAGGTACCATACTGAAACATTGAGTTAAACCTGGTCTTGATAAATATTTTTGAGGATAACGCATGTTAGGTCTGGGTTAGGCCTGGGATTTGCCCTCATCAGGGTCATACTTTCGCAGTTCTCACATGCACGTTGACCTGATCGAGGGTTTTTTCTGCTTTGGATCACGTAGTAATGTGGTACCACACTGAAACAGTCAATTAAACATGGTTTCGATCAATATTTTAGAGGTCAATGCAAGTTAGGTCTGGGATAGGTCTGGGATTTGCCCACATCAGGGTCATACTTTCGCATTCTTCAGATACCTGTTGAACGGATCCTGGGTTTTTTCTGGTATGGTTCACGTAGTAATGAGGTACCACGCTGAAACAGTCAATTAAACCTTGTTTCGATCGATATTTTAGAGGATAACGCAAGTTAGGTCTGGGATAGGTCTGGGATGGATTCGCCCTCGTCAGGCTCATACTTTCGCATATTTCTTATACTTCATGGATAGATCCTGGGCTATTTTCTGGTTTGGATCGCATAGTAATGTGGTACCACACTGAAACATTCAGTTAAACCTGGTCTTGATAAATATTTTTGAGGATAACGCATGTTAGGTCTAGGTTAGGCCGGGGATTTTCACTCATCAGACTCATACTATCGCATTCTTCACATACTTGTTGAACGGATCCTGGGTTTTTTCTGGTTTGGATCACGTAGTAATGTGGGACCACACTGAAACAATCAATTAAACCTGGTCTTGATAAATATTTTAGAGGATAACGCATGTTAGGTTTGGGTTAGGTCTAGGATTTGCCCACATCAGGCTCATACTTTCGCATTTTTCACAGACTTGTTGAACAGATCCTGGGATTTTTCTGGTATGGATCACGTAGTAATGTGGTACCATACTGAAACATTCAGTTAGACCTGGTCTTGATAAATATTTTTGAGGATAACGCATGTTAGGTCTGGGTTAGGTCTAGGATTTGCCCTCATCACGCTCATACTTTCGCATATTTCTCATACTTCATGGCTAGATCCAGGGCTTTTTCTGGATTGCATCACGTAGTAATGAAGTACAACACTGAAACAGTCAATTAAACCTGGTTTCGATAAATATTTTAGAGCATAATTCATGTTAGGTCTAGGTTCAGTCAGGGATTTGCTCTCATCAGGCACATTCTTTCGCATATTTCTCATACTTGATGGCTAGATCCTGGGCATTTTCTGGATTGCTTCACGTAGTAATGAAGCACAACACTGAAACAGTCAATTAAACCAGGTTTCGATCAATATTTTAGAGAATAATTCATGTTAGGTCTAGGTTAGGTCTGGGATTTGCTCCCATCAGGCTCATTCTTTCGCATATTTGTCATACTTGATGGCTAGATCCTGGGCTTTTTCTGGATTGCATCACGTAGTAATGAAGTACAACACTGAAACAGTCAATTAAACCTAGTTTCCATCAATATCTTAGAGGACAACGCAAGTTAGGTCTGGGATAGGTCTGGGATTTGCCCACATCATGCTCATACTTTCGCGTTTTTCACATACTTGTTGAACAGATCCTGGGTTTTTTCTGGTTTGGATCACGTAGTAGAGGGTACCACACTGAAACAGTCCATTAAACCTGGTTTGGATCTATATTTTAGAGGATAACGCATGTCAGGTCTAGGTTAGGTCTAGGATTTGCCCTCATCACGCTCATACTTTCGCATATTTCTCATACTTCATGGCTAGATCCTGGGCTGTTTCTGGATTGTATCACGTAGTAATTTGGTACCACGCTGAAACAGTCAATTAAACCTGGTTACGATCAATATTTTAGAGGACAATGCAAGTTAGGTCTGGGATAGGTCTGGGATTTGCCCACATCAGGGTCATACTTTCGCATTTTTCACATACTTGTTGAACAGATCCTGGGTTTTTTCTGGTTTGGATCACGTAGTAATGTGGGACCACACTGAAACAATCAATTAAACCTGGTCTTGATAAATATTTTAGAGGATAACGCATGTTAGGTTTGGGTTAGGCCGGGGATTTTCACTCATCAGACTCATACTTTCGCATTCTTCACATACTTGTTGAACGGATCCTGGGTTTTTTCTGGTTTGGATCACGTAGTAATGTGGGACCACACTGAAACAATCAATTAAACCTGGTCTTGATAAATATTTTAGAGGATAACGCATGTTAGGTTTGGGTTAGGTCTAGGATTTGCCCACATCAGGCTCATACTTTCGCATTTTTCACAGACTTGTTGAACAGATCCTGGGATTTTTCTGGTATGGATCACGTAGTAATGTGGTACCATACTGAAACATTCAGTTAAACCTGGTCTTGATAAATATTTTTGAGGATAACGCATGTTAGGTCTGGGTTAGGTCTAGGATTTGCCCTCATCACGCTCATACTTTCGCATATTTCTCATACTTCATGGCTAGATCCAGGGCTTTTTCTGGATTGCATCACGTAGTAATGAAGTACAACACTGAAACAGTCAATTAAACCTGGTTTCGATAAATATTTTAGAGAATAATTCATGTTAGGTCTAGGTTCAGTCAGGGATTTGCTCTCATCAGGCACATTCTTTCGCATATTTCTCATACTTGATGGCTAGATCCTGGGCATTTTCTGGATTGCTTCACGTAGTAATGAAGCACAACACTGAAACAGTCAATTAAACCAGGTTTCGATCAATATTTTAGAGAATAATTCATGTTAGGTCTAGGTTAGGTCTGGGATTTGCTCCCATCAGGCTCATTCTTTCGCATATTTGTCATACTTGATGGCTAGATCCTGGGCTTTTTCTGGATTGCATCACGTAGTAATGAAGTACAACACTGAAACAGTCAATTAAACCTAGTTTCCATCAATATCTTAGAGGACAACGCAAGTTAGGTCTGGGATAGGTCTGGGATTTGCCCACATCAGGCTCATACTTTCGCGTTTTTCACATACTTGTTGAACAGATCCTGGGTTTTTTCTGGTTTGGATCACGTAGTAGAGGGTACCACACTGAAACAGTCCATTAAACCTGGTTTGGATCTATATTTTAGAGGATAACGTATGTCAGGTCTAGGTTAGGTCTAGGATTTGCCCTCATCACGCTCATACTTTCGCATATTTCTCATACTTCATGGCTAGATCCTGGGCTGTTTCTGGATTGTATCACGTAGTAATTTGGTACCACGCTGAAACAGTCAATTAAACCTGGTTACGATCAATATTTTAGAGGACAATGCAAGTTAGGTCTGGGATAGGTCTGGGATTTGCCCACATCAGGGTCATACTTTCGCATTTTTCACATACTTGTTGAACAGATCCTGGGTTTTTTCTGGTTTGGATCGCGCAGTAATGTGGTACCACACTGAAACAGCCCACTAAACCTGGTTCCGATCAATATTTTAGAGGATAACGAAAGTTATGTCTAGGTTAGGCCTGGGATTTGCTCTCATCAGACTCATGCTTTCGCATTTTTCACATACTTGTGGAACATATCCTGGGTTTTTTCTGGTATGGATCACGTAGTAATGTGGTACCACACTGAAACATTCAGTTAAACCTGGTCTTGATAAATATTTTTGAGGATAACGCATGTTAGTTCTGGGTTAGGTCTAGGATTTGCCCTCATCAGGCTCATACTTTCGCATATTTCTTATACTTCATGGATAGATCCTGGGCTATTTTCTGGTTTGGATCACATAGTAATGTGGTACCACACTGAAACAGTCGATTAAACCTGGTTTCGATCAATATTCTTGAGGATAACGCATGTTAGGTCTAGGTAAGGCCTGGGATTTTCACTCATCAGACTCATTCTTTCGCATTCTTCACATACCTGTTGAACGGATCCTGGGTTTTTTCTGGTTTGGATCACGTAGTAATGTGGGACCACACTGAAACAATCAATTAAACCTGGTCTTGATAAATATTTTAGAGGATAACGCATGTTAGGTCTGGGTTAGGTCTAGGATTTGCTCTCGTCAGGCTCATACTTTCGCATATTTCTCAAACTTGATGGCTAGATCCTGGGCTTTTTCTGGATTGCATCACGTAGTAATGAAGTACAACACTGAAACAGTCAACTAAACCTGGTTTCCATCAATATCTTAGAGGACAACGCTAGTTAGGTCTGGGATAGGTCTGGGATTTGCCCTCATCAGACTCATACGTTTCGTTTTTCACATACTTGTTGAACGGATCCTGGGTTTTTTCTGGTTTGGATCACGTAGTAATGTGGTACCACACTGAAACATTCAAATAAACCTGGTCTTGATAAATATTTTAGAGGAGAACGCATGTTAGGTTTGGGTTAGGTCTAGGATTTGCCCACATCAGGCTCATACTTTCGCATATTTCTCATACTTCATGGCTAGATCCTGGGCTGTTTCTGGATTGTATCACGTAGTAATGTGGTACCACGTTGAAACAGTCAATTAAACCTTGTTTCGATCGATATTTTAGAGGATAACGCAAGTTAGGTCTGGGATAGTTCTGAGATGGATTTGCCCTCGTCAGGCTCATACTTTCGCATATTTCTTATACTTCATGGATAGATCCTGGGCTATTTTCTGGTTTGGATCGCATAGTAATGTGGTACCACACTGAAACATTCAGTTAAACCTGGTCTTGATAAATATTTTTGAGGATAACGCATGTTAGGTCTAGGTTAGGCCGGGGATTTTCACTCATCAGACTCATACTTTCGCATTCTTAACATACTTGTTGAACGGATCCTGGGTTTTTTCTGGTTTGGATCACGTAGTAATGTGGGACCACACTGAAACAATCAATTAAACCTGGTCTTGATAAATATTTTAGAGGATAACGCATGTTAGGTTTGGGTTAGGTCTAGGATTTGCCCACATCAGGCTCATACTTTCGCATTTTTCACAGACTTGTTGAACAGATCCTGGGATTTTTCTGGTATGGATCACGTAGTAATGTGGTACCATACTGAAACATTCAGTTAAACCTGGTCTTGATAAATATTTTTGAGGATAACGCATGTTAGGTCTGGGTTAGGTCTAGGATTTGCCCTCATCACGCTCATACTTTCGCATATTTCTCATACTTCATGGCTAGATCCAGGGCTTTTTCTGGATTGCATCACGTAGTAATGAAGTACAACACTGAAACAGTCAATTAAACCTGGTTTCGATAAATATTTTAGAGAATAATTCATGTTAGGTCTAGGTTCGGTCAGGGATTTGCCCTCATCAGGGTCATACTTTCGCAGTTCTAACATACGTGTTGACCTGATCGAGGGTTTTTTCTGCTTTGGATCACGTAGGAAAGTGGTACCACACTGAAACAGTCCACTAAACCTGGTTTGGATCAATATTTTAGAGGATAATGCATGTTAGGTCTAGGTTAGCCCAGAGATTTTCACTCATCAGACTCATACTTTCGCATTCTTCAGATACCTGTTGAACGGATCCTGGGTTTTTTCTGGTCTGGTTCACGTAGTAATGTGGTACCACACTGAAACATTCACTTAAACCTGGTCTTGATAAATATTTTAGAGGATAACGCATGTTAGGTCTGGGTTAGGTCTAGGATTTGCCCTCATCAGGCTCCTCCTTTCGCATATTTCTCATACTTCATGGCTGGATCCTGGGCTATTTCTGGATTGGATCACATAGTAATGTGGTACCACACTGAAACAGTCAATTAAACCTGGTTTTGATCAATATTTTAGAGAATAATTCATGTTAGGTCTAGGTTAGGTCTGGGATTTGCTCCCATCAGGCTCATTCTTTCGCATATTTGTCATACTTGATGGCTAGATCCTGGGCTTTTTCTGGATTGCATCACGTAGTAATGAAGTACAACACTGAAACAGTCAATTAAACCTAGTTTCCATCAATATCATAGAGGACAACGCAAGTTAGGTCTGGGATAGGTCTGGGATTTGCCCACATTAGGCTCATACTTTCGCGTTTTTCACATACTTGTTGAACAGATCCTGGGTTTTTTCTGGTTTGGATCACGTAGTAGAGGGTACCACACTGAAACAGTCCATTAAACCTGGTTTGGATCTATATTTTAGAGGATAGCGCATGTCAGGTCTAGGTTAGGTCTGGGATTTGCCCTCATCACGCTCATACTTTCGCATATTTCTCATACTTCATGGCTAGATCCTGGGCTATTTCTGGATTGGATCACGTAGTAATGTCGTACCACACTGAAACAGTCAATTAAACCTGGATACGATCAATATTTTAGAGGACAATGCAAGTTAGGTCTGGGATAGGTCTGGGATTTGCCCACATCAGGGTCATACTTTCGCATTTTTCACATACTCGTTGAACAGATCCTGGGTTTTTTCTGGTTTGGATCGCGCAGTAATGTGGTACCACACTGAAACAGCCCACTAAACCTGGTTCCGATCAATATTTTAGAGGATAACGAAAGTTATGTCTAGGTTAGGCCTGGGATTTGCTCTCATCACGCTCATACTTTCGCATATTTCTCATACTTCATGGCTAGATCCAGGGCTTTTTCTGGATTGCATCACGTAGTAATGAAGTACAACACTGAAACAGTCAATTAAACCTGGTTTCGATAA
This sequence comes from Colletes latitarsis, assembly GCF_051014445.1. Classification (NCBI taxonomy): domain Eukaryota; kingdom Metazoa; phylum Arthropoda; class Insecta; order Hymenoptera; family Colletidae; genus Colletes; species Colletes latitarsis. The sequence goes on from NC_135142.1 coordinate 2,883,569, forward strand.
ATATTTTAGAGAATAATTCATGTTAGGCCTAGGTTAGGCCTGGGATTTGCCCTCATCAGGGTCATACTTTCGCAGTTCTAACATACGTGTTGACCTGATCGAGGGTTTTTTCTGCTTTGGATCACGTAGTAAAGTGGTACCACACTGAAACAGTCCACTAAACCTGGTTTGGATCAATATTTTAGAGGATAATGCATGTTAGGTCTAGGTTAGCCCTGAGATTTTCACTCATCAGACTCATACTTTCGCATTCTTCAGATACCTGTTGAACGGATCCTGGGTTTTTTCTGGTCTGGTTCACGTAGTAATGTGGTACCACACTGAAACATTCACTTAAACCTGGTCTTGATAAATATTTTAGAGGATAACGCATGTTAGGTCTGGGTTAGGTCTAGGATTTGCCCTCATCAGGCTCCTCCTTTCGCATATTTCTCATACTTCGTGGCAGGATCCTGGGCTATTTCTGGATTGGATCACATAGTAATGTGGTACCACACTGAAACAGTCAATTAAACCTGGTTGCGATCAATATTTTAGAGGACAATGCAAGTTAGGTCTGGGATAGGTCTGGGATTTGCCCACATCAGGGTCATACTTTCGCATTTTTCACATACTCGTTGAACAGATCCTGGGTTTTTTCTGGTTTGGATCGCGCAGTAATGTGGTACCATATTGAAACAGCCCACTAAACCTGGTTCCGATCAATATTTTAGAGGATAACGAAAGTTATGTCTAGGTTAGGCCTGGGATTTGCTCTCATCAGACTCATGCTTTCGCATTTTTCACATACTTGTGGAACAGATCCTGGGTTTTTTCTGGTATGGATCACGTAGTAATGTGGTACCACACTGAAACATTCAGTTAAACCTGGTCTTGATAAATATTTTTGGGGATAACGCATGTTAGGTCTGGGTTAGGTCTAGGATTTGCCCTCATCAGGCTCATACTTTCGCATATTTCTTATACTTCATGGATAGATCCTGGGCTATTTTCAGGTTTGGATCACATAGTAATGTGGTACCACACTGAAACAGTCGATTAAACCAGGTTTCGATCAATATTTTTGAGGATAACGCATGTTAGGTCTAGGTTAGGCCTGGGATTTTCACTCATCCGACTCATTCTTTCGCATATTTCTCATACTTCATGGCTAGATCCTGGGCTATTTCTGGATTGGATCACGTAGTAATGTGGCACCACACTGAAACAGTCAATTAAACCTAGTTTCCATCAATATCTTAGAGGACAACGCAAGTTAGGTCTGGGATAGGTCTGGGATTTGCCCACATCAGGCTCATACTTTCGCGTTTTTCACATACTTGTTGAACAGATCCTGGGTTTTTTCTGGTTTGGATCACGTAGTAGAGGGTACCACACTGAAACAGTCCATTAAACCTGGTTTGGATCTATATTTTAGAGGATAACGCATGTTAGGTCTAGGTTAGGCCGGGGAATTTCACTCATCAGACTCATACTTTCGCATTCTTCACATACTTGTTGAGCGGATCCTGGGTTTTTACCGGTTTGGATCACGTAGTAATGTGGCACCACACTGAAACGTTCAATTAAACCTGGTCTTGATAATTATTTTAGAGGATAACGCATGTTAGGTCTGGGTTAGGTCTAGGATTTGCCCTCATCAGGCTCATACTTTCGCATATTTCTCATACTTCATGGCTGGATCCTGGGCTATTTCTGGATTGGATCACGTAGTAATGTGGTACCACACTGAAACAGTCAATTAAACCTGGTTTTGATGAATATTTTAGAGAATAATTCATGTTAGGTCTAGGTTAGGTCAGGGATTTGCTCTCATCAGGCTCATTCTTTCGCATATTTCTCATACTAGATGGCTAGATCCTGGGCTTTTTCTGGATTGCATCACGTAGTAATGAAGTACAACACTGAAACACTCAATTAAACCTGGTTTCGATCAATATTATTGAGGATAACGCACGTTAGGTCTAGGGTGGCCTGGGATTTTCACTCATCAGACTCATACTTTCGCATTCTTCACATACTTGTTGAACGGATCCTGGGTTTTTTCTGGTTTCGTTCACGTAGTAATGTGGTACCACACTGAAACATTCAATTAAACCTGATGTTGATAAATATTTGAGAGGATAACGCATGTTAGGTTTGGGTTAAGTCCTGGATTTGCCCTCATCAGGCTCATACTTTCGCATATTTCTCATACTTCATGGCTAGATCCTGGGCTATTTCTGGATTGGATCACGTAGTAATGTGGTACCACACTGAAACAGTCAATTAAACCTGGTTTCGATCAATATTTTAGAGGACAATGCAAGTTAGGTCTGGGATAGGTCTGGGATTTGCCCACATCAGGGTCATGCTTTCGCATTTTTCACATACTTATTGAACAGATCCTGGGGGTTTTCTGGTTTGGATCGCGCAGTAATGTGGTACCACACTGAAACAGCCCACTAAACCTGGTTTCGATCAATATTTTAGAGGATAACGAAAGTTATGTCTAGGTTAGGCCTGGGATTTGCCCTCATCAGACTCATGCTTTCGCATTTTTCACATACTTGTTGAACAGATCCTGGGTTTTTTTCTGGTTTGGATCACGTAGTAGTGTGGTACCACACTGAAACATTCAGTTAAACCTGGTCTTGATAAATATTTTTGAGGATAACGCATGTTAGGTCTAGGTTAGGCCGGGGATTTTCACTCATCAGACTCATACTTTCGCATTCTTCACATACTTGTTGAACGGATCCTGGGTTTTTACTGGTTTGGATCACGTAGTAATGTGGTACCACACTGAAACATTCAATTAAACCTGGTCTTGATAAATATTTTAGAGGATAACGCATGTTAGGTCTGGGTTAGGTCTAGGATTTGCCCTCATCAGGCTCCTCCTTTCGCATATTTCTCATAATTCGTGGCTGGATCCTGGGCTATTTCTGGATTGGATCACATAGTAATGTGGTACCACACTGAAACAGTCAATTAAACCTGGTTTTGATCAATATTTTAGAGAATAATTCATGTTAGGTCTAGGTTCGGTCAGGGATTTGCTCTCATCAGGCACATTCTTTCGCATATTTCTCATACTTGATGGCTAGAACCTGGGCATTTTCTGGATTGCTTCACGTAGTAATGAAGCACAACACTGAAACAGTCAATTAAACCTGGTTTCCATTAATATTTTAGAGGAGAACGCATGTCAGGTCTAGGTTAGTTCTGGGATTTGCTCTCATAAGGGTCATACTGTCGCAGTTTTAACTTACTTGTTGAACGGATCCTGGGTTTTTTCTGGTTTGGTTCACGTAGTAATGTGGTACCACACTGAAACATTCAATTAAACCTGGTCTTGATAAATATTTTAGAGGATAACGCATGTTAGGTTTGTGTTAGGTCTAGGATTTGCCCTCATCAGGCTCATACTTTCACATATCACTCATACTTCATGGCTAGATCCTGGGCTGTTTCTGGATTGTATCACATAGTAATGTGGTACCACGCTGAAACAGTCGATTAAACCTGGTTTCGATCAATATTTTAGAGGATAACGCAAGTTAAGTCTGGGATAGGTCTGGGATTTGACCTCATCAGACTCATACTTTCGCATTTTTCACATACTTGTTGAACAGATCCTGGGTTTTTTCTGGTTTGGATCACGTAGTAGTGTGGTACCACACTGAAACAGTCCATTAATCCTGGTTTTGATCAATATTTTAGAGAATAATTCATGTTAGGTCTAGGTTAGGTCTGCGATTTGCTCTCATCAGGCTCATTCTTTCGCATATTTCTCATACTTGATGGCTAGATCCTGGGCCTTTTTCTGGATTGCATCACGTAGCAATGAAGTACAACACTGAAACAGTTAATTAAACCAGGTTTCGATCAATATTTTAGAGAATAATTCATGTTAGGTCTAGGTTAGGTCTGGGATTTGCTCCCATCAGGCTCATTCTTTCGCATTTTTGTCATACATGATGGCTAGATCCTGGGCTTTTTCTGGATTGCATCACGTAGTAATGAAGTACAACACTGAAACAGTCAATTAAACCTAGTTTCCATCAATATCTTAGAGGACAACGCAAGTTAGGTCTGGGATAGGTCTGGGATTTGCCCACATCAGGCTCATACTTTCGCGTTTTTCACATACTTGTTGAACAGATCCTGGGTTTTTTCTGGTTTGGATCACGTAGTAGAGGGTACCACACTGAAACAGTCCATTAAACCTGGTTTGGATCTATATTTTAGAGGATAACGCATGTTAGGTCTAGGTTAGGCCGGGGAATTTCACTCATCAGACTCATACTTTCGCATTCTTCACATACTTGTTGAGCGGATCCTGGGTTTTTACCGGTTTGGATCACGTAGTAATGTGGTACCACACTGAAACGTTCAATTAAACCTGGTCTTGATAATTATTTTAGAGGATAACGCATGTTAGGTCTGGGTTAGGTCTAGGATTTGCCCTCATCAGGCTCATACTTTCGCATATTTCTCATACTTCATGGCTGGATCCTGGGCTACTTCTGGATTGGATCACGTAGTAATGTGGTACCACACTGAAACAGTCAATTAAACCTGGTTTTGATGAATATTTTAGAGAATAATTCATGTTAGGTCTAGGTTAGGTCAGGGATTTGCTCTCATCAGGCTCATTCTTTCGCATATTTCTCATACTAGATGGCTAGATCCTGGGCTTTTTCTGGATTGCATCACGTAGTAATGAAGTACAACACTGAAACACTCAATTAAACCTGGTTTCGATCAATATTATTGAGGATAACGCACGTTAGGTCTAGGGTGGCCTGGGATTTTCACTCATCAGACTCATACTTTCGCATTCTTCACATACTTGTTGAACGGATCCTGGGTTTTTTCTGGTTTCGTTCACGTAGTAATGTGGTACCACACTGAAACATTCAATTAAACCTGATCTTGATAAATATTTGAGAGGATAACGCATGTTAGGTTTGGGTTAAGTCCTGGATTTGCCCTCATCAGGCTCATACTTTCGCATATTTCTCATACTTCATGGCTAGATCCTGGGCTGTTTCTGGATTGTATCACGTAGTAATTTGGTACCACGCTGAAACAGTCAATTAAACCTGGTTTCGATCAATATTTTGCAGGATAACGCAAGATAGGTCTGGCATAGGTCTGGGATTCGCCCTCATCAGACTCATACTTTCGCGTTTTTCACATACTTGTTGAACTGATCCTGGGCTTTTTCTGGTTTGGATCACGTAGTAATGTGGTACCACACTGAAACAGTCAATTAAGCCTGGTTTCGATCAATTTTTTAGAGAATAATTCATGTTAGGTTTAGGTTAGGTCTGGGTTAGGTCTGGGATTTGCCCTGATCAGGCTCATACTTTCCGCGTTTTTCACATGCTTGTTGAACAGATCCTGGGTTTTTTCTGGTTTGGATCACGTAGTAATGTGGGACCACATTGAAACAGTCAATTAAACCTGGTTTCGATCAATATTTTAGAGAATAATTCATGTTAGGTCTAGGTTAGGTCTGGGATTTGCTCTCATCAGGCTCATTCTTTCGCATATTTCTCATACTTGATGGCTAGATGCTGGGATTTTCTGGATTGCATCACGTAGTAATGAAGTACAACACTGAAACAGTCAATTAAACCTGGTTTCCATCAATATCTTAGAGGACAACGCAAGTTAGGTCTGGGATAGGTCTGAGACTTGCCCTCATCAGGCTCATACTTTCCGCGTTTTTCACATGCTTGTTGAACAGATCCTGGGTTTTTTCTGGTTTGGATCACGTAGTAGTGTGGGACCACACTGAAACAATCAATTAAACCTGGTCTTGATAAATATTTTAGAGGATAACGCATGTTAGGTCTGGGATAGGTCTGGGATTTGCCCTCATCAGACTCATACTTTCGCACACTTCACATACTCGTTGAACAGATCCTAGGTTTTTTTCTGGTTTGGATCACGTAGTAGTGTGGTACCACACTGAAACAGTCCATTAAACCTGGTTTGGATCAATATTTTAGAGCATAACGCATGTTAGGTCTAGGTTAGGTCTGGGATTTTCACTCATCAGACTCATACTTTCGCATTCTTCACATACTTGTTGAACGGATCCTGGGTTTTTTCTGGTTTGGATCACGTAGTAATGTGGGACCACACTGAAACAGCCAATTAAACCTGGTTTCGATCAATATTTTAGAGAATAATTCATGTTAGGTCTAGGTTAGGTCTGGGATTTGCTCTCATCAGGCTCATTCATTCGCATATTTCTCATACTTGATATCTAGATCCTGGGCTTTTTCTGGATTGCATCACGTAGTAATGATGTACAACACTGAAACAGTCAATTAAACCTGGTTTCCATCAATATCTTAGAGGACATCGCAAGTTAGGTCTGGAATAGGTCGGGGATTTGCCCTCATCAGTCTCACACTTTCGCACACTTCACATACTCGTTGAACAGATCCTGGGTTATTTTCTGGTTTGGATCACATAGTAATGTGATACCACACTGAAACATTCAATTAAACCTGGTTTCGATCAATATTTTTGAGTATAACGCATGTTAGGTCTAGGCTAGGCCTGGGATTTTCACTCATCAGACTCATACTTTCACATTCTTCACATACTTGTTGAGCGGATCCTGGGTTTTTACCGGTTTGGATCACGTAGTAATGTGGCACCACACTGAAACGTTCAATTAAACCTGGTCTTGATAATTATTTTAGAGGATAACGCATGTTAGGTCTGGGTTAGGTCTAGGATTTGCCCTCATCAGGCTCATACTTTCGCATATTTCTCATACTTCATGGCTGGATCCTGGGCTATTTCTGGATTGGATCACGTAGTAATGTGGTACCACACTGAAACAGTCAATGAAACCTGGTTTTGATGAATATTTTATAGAATAATTCATGTTAGGTCTAGGTTAGGTCAGGGATTTGCTCTCATCAGGCTCATTCTTTCGCATATTTCTCATACTAGATGGCTAGACCCTGGGCTTTTTCTGGATTGCATCACGTAGTAATGAAGTACAACACTGAAACACTCAATTAAACCTGGTTTCGATCAATATTATTGAGGATAACGCACGTTAGGTCTAGGGTGGCCTGGGATTTTCACTCATCAGACTCATACTTTCGCATTCTTCACATACTTGTTGAACGGATCCTGGGTTTTTTCTGGTTTCGTTCACGTAGTAATGTGGTACCACACTGAATCATTCAATTAAACCTGATCTTGATAAATATTTGAGAGGATAACGCATGTTAGGTTTGGGTTAAGTCCTGGATTTGCCCTCATCAGGCTCATACTTTCGCATATTTCTCATTCTTCATGGCTAGATCCTGGGCTGTTTCTGGATTGTATCACGTAGTAATTTGGTACCACGCTGAAACAGTCAATTAAACCTGGTTTCGATCAATATTTTGCAGGATAACGCAAGATAGGTCTGGCATAGGTCTGGGATTCGCCCTCATCAGACTCATACTTTCGCGTTTTTCACATACTTGTTGAACTGATCCTGGGCTTTTTCTGGTTTGGATCACGTAGTAATGTGGCACCACACTGAAACAGTCAATTAAGCCTGGTTTCGATCAATATTTTAGAGAATAATTCATGTTAGGTTTAGGTTAGGTCTGGGTTAGGTCTGGGATTTGCCCTCATCAGGCTCATACTTTCCGCGTTTTTCACATGCTTGTTGAACAGATCCTGGGTTTTTTCTGGTTTGGATCACGTAGTAATGTGGGACCACATTGAAACAGTCAATTAAACCTGGTTTCGATCAATATTTTAGAGAATAATTCACGTTAGGTCTAGGTTAGGTCTGGGATTTGCTCTCATCAGGCTCATTCTTTCGCATATTTCTCATACTTGATGGCTAGATGCTGGGCTTTTTCTGGATTGCATCACGTAGTAATGAAGTACAACACTGAAACAGTCAATTAAACCTGGTTTCCATCAATATCTTAGAGGACAACGCAAGTTAGGTCTGGGATAGGTCTGGGACTTGCCCTCATCAGGCTCATACTTTCCGCGTTTTTCACATGCTTGTTGAACAGATCCTGGGTTTTTTCTGGTTTGGATCACGTAGTAGTGTGGGACCACACTGAAACAATCAATTAAACCTGGTCTTGATAAATATTTTAGAGGATAACGCATGTTAGGTCTGGTATAGGTCTGGGATTTGCCCTCATCAGACTCATACTTTCGCACACTTCACATACTCGTTGAACAGATCCTAGGTTATTTTCTGGTTTGGATCACGTAGTAGTGTGGTACCACACTGAAACAGTCCATTAAACCTGGTTTGGATCAATATTTTAGAGCATAACGCATGTTAGGTCTAGGTTAGGTCTGGGATTTTCACTCATCAGACTCATACTTTCGCATTCTTCACATACTTGTTGAACGGATCCTGGGTTTTTTCTGGTTTGGATCACGTAGTAATGTGGGGCCACACTGAAACAGCCAATTAAACCTGGTTTCGTTCAATATTTTAGAGAATAATTCATGTTAGGTCTAGGTTAGGTCTGGGATTTGCTCTCATCAGGCTCATTCATTCGCATATTTCTCATACTTGACATCTAGATCCTGGGCTTTCTCTGGATTGCATCACGTAGTAATGATGTACAACACTGAAACAGTCAATTAAACCTGGTTTCCATCAATATCTTGGAGGACAACGCAAGTTAGGTCTGGAATAGGTCGGGGATTTGCCCTCATCAGTCTCACACTTTCGCACACTTCACATACTCGTTGAACAGATCCTGGGTTATTTTCTGGTTTGGATCACATAGTAATGTGATACCACACTGAAACATTCAATTAAACCTGGTTTCGATCAATATTTTTGAGTATAACGCATGTTAGGTCTAGGTTAGGCCTGGGATTTTCACTCATCAGACTCATACTTTCGCATTCTTCACATACTTGTTGAACGGATCTTGGGTTTTTCTGGTGTGGATCACGCAGTAATGTGGCACCACACTGATACAATCAATTAAACCTGGTCTTGATAAATATTTTAGAGGATAACGCATGTTAGGTCTGGGTTAGGTCTAGGATTTGCCCTCATCAGGCTCATACTTTCGCATATTTCTCATACTTCATGGCTGGATCCTGGACTATTACTGGTTTGGATCACGTAGTAATGTGGTACCACACTGAAACAGTCAATTAAACCTGGTTTCGATCAATATTTTAGAGAATAATTCATGTTAGGTCTGGGTTAGGTCTAGGATTTGCTCTCATCAGGCTCATACTTTCGCATATTTCTTATACTTCATGGATAGATCCTGGGCTATTTTCTGGTTTGGATCACATAGTAATGTGGTACCACACTGAAACAGTTGATTAAACCAGGTTTCGATCAATATTCTTGAGGATAACGCATGTTAGGTCTAGGTTAGCCCTGAGATTTTCACTCATCAGACACATTCTTTCGCATTCTTCACATACCTGTTGAACGGATCTTGGGTTTTCTCTGGTTTGGATCACGAAGTAGTGAGGTACCACACTGAAACAGTCCATTAAACCTGGTTTCGCTCAATATCTTAGAAGATAACGCATGTTAGGTCTGGGTTAGGTCTAGGATTTGCTCTCGTCAGGCTCATACTTTCGCATATTTCTCATACTTGTTGAACAGATCCTGGGTTTTTTCTGGATTGGATCACGTAGTAATGTGGTACCACACTGAAACAGTCAATTAAACCTGGTTTCCATCAATATTTTAGAGGACAATGCAAGTTAGGTCTGGGATAGGTCTAGGATTTGCTCTCGTCAGGCTCATACTTTCGCATATTTCTCATACTTGTTGAACAGATCCTGGGTTTTTTCTGCTTTGGATCGCGTAGTAAAGTGGTACCACACTAAAACAGTCAATTAAACCTGGTTTCGATTAATATTTTAGAGGATAACGCAAGTTAGGCCTGGGATAGGTCTAGGATTTGCCCACATCAGGCTCATGCTTTCGCATATTTCTCATACTTCATGGCTAGATCCTGGGCTGTTTCTGGATTGTATCACGTAGTAATGTGGTACCACGCTGAAACAGTCAATTAAACCTGGTGTGGATAAATATTTTAGAGGATAACGCATCTTAGGTCTGTGTTAGGTCTAAGATTTGCCCTCCTCAGGCTCACAGTTTCGCGTTTTTCGCATACTTGTTGAACAGATCCTGGGCTTTTTCTGGATGGCATCACGTAGTATTGTGGTACCACACTGAAACAGTCGATTAAACCAGGTTTCGATCAATATTTTTGAGTATAACGCATGTTAGGTCTAGGTTAGGCCTGGGATTTTCACTCATCAGACTCATACTTTCGCATTCTTCACATACTTGTTGAACGGATCTTGGGTTTTTCTGGTGTGGATCACGTAGTAATGTGGCACCACACTGATACAATCAATTAAACCTGGTCTTGATAAATATTTTAGAGGATAACGCATGTTAGGTCTGGGTTAGGTCTAGGATATGCCCTCATCAGGCTCATACTTTCGCATATTTCTCATACTTCATGGCTGGATCCTGGACTATTACTGGTTTGGATCACGTAGTAACGTGGTATCACACTGAAACGGTCAATTAAACCTGGTTTCCATCAATATTTTAGAGGACAATGCAAGTTAGGTCTGGGATAGGTCTGGGATTTGCCCACATCAGTGTCATACGTTCGCATTTTTCACATACTTGTCGAACAGATCCTGGGTTTTTTCTGGTATGGATCACGCAGTAATGTGGTACCACACTGAAACATTCAGTTAAACCTGGTCTTGTTAAATATTTTTGAGGATAACGCATGTTAGGTCTGGGTTAGGTCTAGGATTTGCCCTCATCAGGCACATACTTTCGCATATTTCTTATACTTCATGGATAGATCCCGGGCTATTTTCTGGTTAGGATCACATAGTAATGTGGTACCGCACTGAAACAGTTGATTAAACCAGGTTTCGATCAATATTCTTGAGGATAACGCATGTTAGGTCTAGGTAAGGCCTGGGATTTTCACTCATCAGACTCATTCTTTCGCATTCTTCACATACCTGTTGAACGGATCCTGGGTTTTTTCTAGTTTGGATCACGTAGTAATGTGGGACCACACTGAAACAATCAATTAAACCTGGTCTTGATAAATATTTTAGAGGATAACGCATATTAGGTCTGGGTTAGGTCTAGGATTTGCTCTCGTCAGGCTCATACTTTCGCATATTTCTCATACTTGATGGCTCGATCCTGGGCTTTTTCTGGATTCCATCACGTAGTAATGAAGTACAACACTGAAACAGTCAATTAAACCTGGTTTCCATCAATATCTTAGAGGACAACGCAAGTTAGGCCTGGGATAGGTCTGGGATTCGCCCTCATCAGGCTCATACTTTCGCACACTTCACAGACTCGCTTAACAGATCCTGGGTTTTTTCTGGTTTGGTTCACGTAGTAATGTGGTACCACACTGAAACATTCAGTTAAACCTGGTCTTGATAAATATTTTTGAGGATAACGCATGTTAGGTCTGGGTTAGGTCTAGGATTTGCCCTCATCAGGCTCATACTTTCGCATATTTATTATACTTCATGGATAGATCCTGGGCTATTTTCTGGTTTGGATCACATAGTAATGTGGTACCACATTGAAACAGTCGATTAAACCAGGTTTCGATCAATATTCTTGAGGATAACGCATGTTAGGTCTAGGTAAGGCCTGGGATTTTCACTCATCAGACTCATTCTTTCGCATTCTTCACATACTTGTTGAACGGATCCTGGGTTTTTTCTGGTTTGGATCACGTAGTAATGTGGTACCACACTGAAACATTCAAATAAACCTGGTCTTGATAAAAATTTTAGAGGATAACGCATGTTAGGTTTGGGTTAGGTCTAGGATTTGCCCACATCAGGCTCATACTTTCGCATATTTCTCATAATTCATGGCTAGATCCTGGGCTGTTTCTGGAATGTATCACGTAGTAATGTGGTACCACGCTGAAACAGTCAATTAAACCTTGTTTCGATCAATATTTTAGAGGATAACGCAAGTTAGGTCTGGGATATGTCTGGGATTCGCCCTCATCAGGCTCATACTTTCGTACACTTCGCGTTCTCGTTTAACAGATCCTGGGTTTTTTCTGGTTTGGTTCATATAGAAATGTGGTACCACACTGAAACATTCAATTAAACCTGGTCTTGATAAATATTTTTGAGGATAACGCATGTTAGGTCTGGGTTAGGTCTAGGATTTGCCCTCCTCAGGCTCACAGTTTCGCGTTTTTCGCATACTTGTTGAACAGATCCTGGGTTTTCTCTGGTTTGGATCACGAAGTAGTGAGGTACCACACTGAAACACTCCATTAAACCTGGTTTCGCTCAATATCTTAGAAGATAACGCATGTTAGGTCTAGGTTAGGCCTGGGATTTGCCCTCATCAGGGTCATACTTTCGCAGTTTTAACATGCATGTTGACCTGATCAAGGGTTTTTTCTGCTTTGGATCACGTAGTAAAGTGGTACCACACTAAAACAGTCAATTAAACCTGGTTTCGATCAATATTTTAGAGGATAACGCAAGTTAGGCCTGGGATAGGTCTAGGATTTGCCCTCATCAGGCTCATTCTTTCGCATATTTCTCATACTTGATGGCTAGATCCTGGGCATTTTCTGGATTGCATCACGTAGTATTGTGGTACCACACTGAAACAGTCGATTAAACCAGGTTTCGATCAATATTTTTGAGGATAACGCATGTTAGGTCTAGGTTAGGCCTGGGATTTTCACTCATCAGACTCATACTTTCGCATTCTTCACATACTTGTTGAACGGATCTTGGGTATTTTCTGGTGTGGATCACGTAGTAATGTGGTACCACACTGATACAATCAATTAAACCTGGTCTTGATAAATATTTTAGAGGATAACGCATGTTAGGTCTGGGTTAGGTCTAGGATTTGCTCTCGTCAAGGCTCATACTTTCGCATATTTCTCATACTTCATGGCTAGATCCTGGGCTGTTTCTGGAATGTATCACGTAGTAATGTGGTACCACGCTGAAACAGTCAATTAAACCTTGTTTCGATCAATATTTTAGAGGATAACGCAAGTTAGGTCTGGGATATGTCTGGGATTCGCCCTCATCAGGCTCATACTTTCGTACACTTCGCGTTCTCGTTTAACAGATCCTGGGTTTTTTCTGGTTTGGTTCATATAGAAATGTGGTACCACACTGAAACATTCAATTAAACCTGGTCTTGATAAATATTTTTGACGATAACGCATGTTAGGTCTGGGTTAGGTCTAGGATTTGCCCTCATCAGGCTCATGCTTTCGCATATTTCTTATACTTCATGGATAGATCCTGGGCTATTTTCTGGTTTGGATCACATAGTAATGTGGTACCACACTGAAACAGTCCACTAGACCTGGTTTGGATCAATATTTTAGAGGATAATGCATGTTAGGTCTAGGTTAGCCCTGAGATTTTCACTCATCAGACTCATACTTTCGCATTCTTCAGATACTTGTTGAATGGATCCTGGGTTTTTTCTGGTATGGTTCACGTAGTAATGTGGTACCACACTGAAACAGTCGATTAAACCAGGTTTCGATCAATATTCTTGAGGATAACGCATGTTAGGTCTAGGTAAGGCCTGGGATTTTCACTCATCACACTCATTCTTTCGCATTCTTCACATACCTGTTGAACGGATCCTGGGTTTTTTCTGGTTTGGATCACGTAGTAATGTGGGACCACACTGAAACAATCAATTAAACCTGGTCTTGATAAATATTTTAGAGGATAACGCATGTTAGGTCTGGGTTAGGTCTAGGATTTGCTCTCGTCAGGCTCATACTTTCGCATATTTCTCTTACTTGATGGCTAGATCCTGGGCTTTTTCTGGATTGCATCACGTAGTAATGAAGTACAACACTGAAACAGTCAATTAAACCTGGTTTCCATCAATATCTTAGAGGACAACGCAAGTTCGGTCTGGGATAGGTCTGGGATTTGCCCTCATCAGACTCATACGTTCGCGTTTTTCACATACTTGTTGAACGGATCCTGGGTTTTTTCTGGTTTGGATCACGTAGTAATGTGGTACCACACTGAAACATTCAAATAAACCTGGTCTTGATAAATATTTTAGAGGATAACGCATGTTAGGTTTGGGTTAGGTCTAGGATTTGCCCACATCAGGCTCATACTTTCGCATATTTCTCATACTTCCTGGGCTGTTTCTGGATTGTATCACGTAGTAATGTGGTACCACGCTGAAACAGTCAATTAAACCTTGTTTCGATCAATATTTTAGAGGATAACGCAAGTTAGGTCTGGGATAGGTCTGGGATTCGCCCTCATCAGGCTCATACTTTCGCAGACTTCACAGACTCGTTTAACAGATCTTGGGTTTTTTCTGGTTTGGTTCACGTAGTAATGTGGTACCAAACTGAAACATTCAATTAAACCTGGTCTTGATCAATATTTTAGAGGATAACGCATGTTAGGTTTGGGTTAGGTCTAGGATTTGCCCACATCAGGCTCATACTTTCGCATTTTTCACAGACTTGTTGAACAGATCCTGGGATTTTTCTGGTATGGATCACGTAGTACTGTGGTACCATACTGAAACATTCAGTTAAACCTGGTCTTGATAAATATTTTTGAGGATAACGCATGTTAGGTCTGGGTTAGGTCTAGGATTTGCCCTCATCAGGCTCATACTTTCGCATATTTCTTAATCTTCATGCATAGATCCTGGGCTATTTTCTGGTTTGGATCACATAGTAATGTGGTACCACACTGAAACAGTCGATTAAACCAGGTTTCGATCAATATTTTTGAGGATAACGCATGTTAGGTCTAGGTTAGGCCTGGGATTTTCACTCATCAGACTCATTCTTTCGCATACTTCACATACTTGTTGAACGGATCCTGGGTTTTTTCTGGTTTGGATCACGTAGTAATGTGGGACCACACTGAAACAATCAATTAAACCTGGTCTTGATAAATATTTTAGAGGATAACGCATGTTAGGTCTGGGTTAGGTCCAGGATTTGCCCTCATCACGCTCATACTTTCGCATATTTCTCATACTTCATGGCTATATCCAGGGCTTTTTCTGGATTGCATCACGCAGTAATGAAGTACAACACTGAAACAGTCAATTAAACCTGGTTTCGATAAATATTTTAGAGAATAATTCATGTTAGGTCTAGGTTAGGCGTGGGATTTGCCCTCATCAGGGTCATACTTTCGCAGTTCTAACATACATATTGACCTGATCGAGGGTTTTTTCTGCTTTGGATCACGTAGTAAAGTGGTACCACACTGAAACAGTCCACTAAACCTGGTTTCCATCAATATCTTAGAGGACAACGCAAGTTAGGTCTGGGATAGGTCTGGGATTTGCCCTCATCAGACTCATACTTTCGCATTCATCAGATACTTGTTGAACAGATCCTGGGATTTTTCTGGTATGGATCACGTAGTAATGTGGTACCATACTGAAACATTCAGTTAAACCTGGTCTTGATAAATATTTTTGAGGATAACGCATGTTAGGTCTGGGTTAGGTCTAGGATTTGCCCTCTCCACGCTCATACTTTCGCATATTTCTCATACTTCATGGCTAGATCCAGGGCTTTTTCTGGATTGCATCACGTAGTAATGAAGTACAACACTGAAACAGTCAATTAAACCTGGTTTCGATAAATATTTTAGAGAATAATTCATGTTAGGCCTAGGTTAGGCCTGGGATTTGCCCTCATCAGGGTCATACTTTCGCAGTTCTAACATACGTGTTGACCTGATCGAGGGTTTTTTCTGCTTTGGATCACGTAGTAAAGTGGTACCACACTGAAACAGTACACTAAACCTGGTTTGGATCAATATTTTAGAGGATAATGCATGTTAGATCTAGGTTAGCCCTGAGATTTTCACTCATCAGACTCATACTTTCGCATTCTTCAGATACTTGTTGAACGGATCCTGGGTTTTTTCTGGTATGGTTCACGTAGTAATGTGGTACCACACTGAAACAATCAATTAAACCAGGTCTTGATAAATATTTTAGATGATAACGGATGTTAGGTCTGGGTTAGGTCTAGGATTTGCCCTCATCAGGCTCATACTTTCGCATATTTCTCATACTTCATGGCTAGATCCTGGGCTATTTCTGGAATGTATCACGTAGTAATGTGGTACCACGCTGAAACAGTCAATTAAACCTTGTTTCGATCAATATTTTAGAGGATAACGCAAGTTAGGTCTGGGATATGTCTGGGATTCGCCCTCATCAGACTCATTCTTTCGCATTCTTCACATACTTGTTGAACGGATCCTGGGTTTTTTCTGGTTTGGATCACGTAGTAATGTGGGACCACACTGAAACAATCAATTAAACCTGGTCTTGATAAATATTTTAGAGGATAACGCATGTTAGGTCTGGGTTAGGTCTAGGATTTGCCCTCATCAGGCTCATTCTTTCGCATATTTCTCATACTTGATGGCTAGATCCTGGGCTTTTTCTGGATTGCATCACGTAGTAATGAAGTACAACACTGAAACAGTCAATTAAACCTGGTTTCGATAAATATTTTAGAGAATAATCCATGTTAGGTCTAGGTTAGGCGTGGGATTTGCCCTCATCAGGGTCATACTTTCGCAGTTCTAACATACATATTGACCTGATCGAGGGTTTTTTCTGCTTTGGATCACGTAGTAAAGTGGTACCACACTGAAACAGTCCACTAAGCCTGGTTTCCATCAATATCTTAGAGGACAACGCAAGTTAGGTCTGGGATAGGTCTGGGATTTGCCCTCATCAGGCTCATACTTTCGCATATTTCTCATACTTCATGGCTAGATCCTGGGCTATTTCTGGATTGGATCACGTAGTAATGTGGTACCACACTGAAACGGTCAATTAAACCTGGTTTCGATCAATATTTTAGAGGACAATGCAAGTTAGGTCTGGGATAGGTCTGGGATTTGCCCACATCAGGGTCATACTTTCGCATTCTTCAGATACTTGTTGAATGGATCCTGGGTTTTTTCTGGTATGGTTCACGTAGTAATGAAGTACAACACTGAAACAGTCAATTAAACCTGGTTTCGCTCAATATTTTTGAGTATAACGCATGTTAGGTCTAGGTTAGGCCTGGGATTTTCACTCATCAGACTCATACTTTCGCAGTTTTAACATGCATGTTGACCTGATCAAGGGTTTTTTCTGCTTTGGATCACGTAGTAAAGTGGTACCACACTAAAACAGTCAATTAAACCTGGTTTCGATCAATATTTTAGAGGATAACGCAAGTTAGGCCTGGGATAGGTCTAGGATTTGCCCTCATCAGGCTCATTCTTTCGCATATTTCTCATACTTGATGGCTAGATCCTGGGCATTTTCTGGATTGCATCACGTAGTATTGTGGTACCACACTGAAACAGTCGATTAAACCAGGTTTCGATCAATATTTTTGAGGATAACGCATGTTAGGTCTAGGTTAGGCCTGGGATTTTCACTCATCAGACTCATACTTTCGCATTCTTCACATACTTGTTGAACGGATCTTGGGTATTTTCTGGTGTGGATCACGTAGTAATGTGGTACCACACTGATACAATCAATTAAACCTGGTCTTGATAAATATTTTAGAGGATAACGCATGTTAGGTCTGGGTTAGGTCTAGGATTTGCTCTCGTCAGGCTCATACTTTCGCATATTTCTCATACTTGATGGCTAGATCCTGGGCTTTTTCTGGATTGCATCACGTAGTAATGAAGTACAACACTGAAACAGTCAATTAAACCTGGTTTCCTTCAATATCTTAGAGGACAACGCAAGTTAGGTCTGCGATAGGTCTGGGATTTGCCCTCATCAGACTCATACGTTCGCGTTTTTCACATACTTGTTGCACGGATCCTGGGTTTTTTCTGGTTTGGATCACGTAGTAATGTGGTACCACACTGAAACATTCAAATAAACCAGGTCTTGATAAATATTTTAGATGATAACACATGTTAGGTCTGGGTTAGGTCTAGGATTTGCCCTCATCAGGCTCATACTTTCGCATATTTCTCATACTTGATGGCTAGATCCTGGGCATTTTCTGGATTGCATCACGTAGTAATGAACTACAACACTGAAACAGTCAATAAAACCTGGTTTCCATCAATATCATAGAGGACAACGCAAGTTAGGTCTGCGATAGGTCTGGGATTTGCCCTCATCAGACTCATACGTTCGCGTTTTTCACATACTTGTTGAACGGATCCTGGGTTTTTTCTGGTTTGGATCACGTAGTAATGTGGTACCACACTGAAACATTCAAATAAACCAGGTCTTGATAAATATTTTAGATGATAACACATGTTAGGTCTGGGTTAGGTCTAGGATTTGCCCTCATCAGGCTCATGCTTTCGCATATTTCTCATACTTCATGGCTAGATCCTGGGCTATTTCTGGTTTGGATCGCGCAGTAATGTGGTACCACACTGAAACAGCCCACTAAACCTGGTTTCGATCAATATTTTAGAGGATAACGAAAGTTATGTCTAGGTTAGGCCTGGGATTTGCTCTCATCTGACTCATGCTTTCGCATTTTTCACATACTTGTTGAACAGATCCTGGGTTTTTTCTGGTATGGATCACGCAGTAATGTGGTACCACACTGAAACATTCAGTTAAACCTGGTCTTGATAAACATTTTTGAGGATAACGCATGTTAGGTCTGGGTTAGGTCTAGGATTTGCCCTCATCAGGCTCATACTTTCGCATATTTCTTATACTTCATGGATAGATCCTGGGCTATTTCTGGTTTGGATCGCGCAGTAATGTGGTACCACACTGAAACAGCCCACTAAACCTGGTTTCGATCAATATTTTAGAGGATAACGAAAGTTATGTCTAGGTTAGGCCTGGGATTTGCTCTCATCTGACTCATGCTTTCGCATTTTTCACATACCTGTTGAACGGATCCTGGGTTTTTTCTGGTTTGGATCACGTAGTAATGTGGGACCACACTGAAACAATCAATTAAACCTGGTCTTGATAAATATTTTAGAGGATAACGCATGTTAGGTCTGGGTTAGGTCTAGGATTTGCTCTCGTCAGGCTCATACTTTCGCATATTTCTCTTACTTGATGGCTAGATCCTGGGCTTTTTCTGGATTGCATCACGTAGTAATGAAGTACAACACTGAAACAGTCAATTAAACCTGGTTTCCATCAATATCTTAGAGGACAACGCAAGTTCGGTCTGGGATAGGTCTGGGATTTGCCCTCATCAGACTCATACGTTCGCGTTTTTCACATACTTGTTGAACGGATCCTGGGTTTTTTCTGGTTTGGATCACGTAGTAATGTGGTACCACACTGAAACATTCAAATAAACCTGGTCTTGATAAATATTTTAGAGGATAACGCATGTTAGGTTTGGGTTAGGTCTAGGATTTGCCCACATCAGGCTCATACTTTCGCATATTTCTCATACTTCCTGGGCTGTTTCTAAATTGTATCACGTAGTAATGTGGTACCACGCTGAAACAGTCAATTAAACCTTGTTTCGATCAATATTTTAGAGGATAACGCAAGTTAGGTCTGGGATAGGTCTGGGATTCGCCCTCATCAGGCTCATACTTTCGCAGACTTCACAGACTCGTTTAACAGATCCTGGGTTTTTTCTGGTTTGGTTCACGTAGTAATGTGGTACCAAACTGAAACATTCAATTAAACCTGGTCTTGATCAATATTTTAGAGGATAACGCATGTTAGGTTTGGGTTAGGTCTAGGATTTGCCCACATCAGGCTCATACTTTCGCATTTTTCACAGACTTGTTGAACAGATCCTGGGATTTTTCTGGTATGGATCACGTAGTAATGTGGGACCACACTGAAACAATCAATTAAACCTGGTCTTGATAAATATTTTAGAGGATAACGCATGTTAGGTCTGGGTTAGGTCCAGGATTTGCCCTCATCACGCTCATACTTTCGCATATTTCTCATACTTCATGGCTATATCCAGGGCTTTTTCTGGATTGCATCACGTAGTAATGAAGTACAACACTGAAACAGTCAATTAAACCTGGTTTCGATAAATATTTTAGAGAATAATTCATGTTAGGCCTAGGTTAGGCCTGGGATTTGCCCTCATCAGGGTCATACTTTCGCAGTTCTAACATACGTGTTGACCTGACCGAGGGTTTTTTCTGCTTTGGATCACGTAGTAAAGTGGTACCACACTGAAACAGTACACTAAACCTGGTTTGGATCAATATTTTAGAGGATAATGCATGTTTGGTCTAGGTTAGCCCTGAGATTTTCACTCATCAGACTCATACTTTCGCATTCTTCAGATACTTGTTGAACGGATCCTGGGTTTGTTCTGGTATGGTTCACGTAGTAATGTGGTACCACACTGAAACAATCAATTAAACCAGGTCTTGATAAATATTTTAGATGATAACGGATGTTAGGTCAGGGTTAGGTCTAGGATTTGCCCTCATCAGGCTCATACTTTCGCATATTTCTCATACTTCATGGCTAGATCCTGGGCTATTTCTGGATTGGATCACGTAGTAATGTGGTACCACACTGAAACAGTCGATTAAACCAGGTTTCGATCAATATTTTTGAGGATAACGCATGTTAGGTCTAGGTTAGGCCTGGGATTTTCACTCATCAGACTCATTCTTTCGCATTCTTCACATACTTGTTGAACGGATCCTGGGTTGTTTCTGGTTTGGATCACGTAGTAATGTGGGACCACACTGAAACAATCAATTAAACCTGGTCTTGATAAATATTTTAGAGGATAACGCATGTTAGGTCTGGGTTAGGTCTAGGATTTGCCCTCATCAGGCTCATTCTTTCGCATATTTCTCATACTTGATGGCTAGATCCTGGGCTTTTTCTGGATTGCATCACGTAGTAATGAAGTACAACACTGAAACAGTCAATTAAACCTGGTTTCGATAAATATTTTAGAGAATAATTCATGTTAGGTCTAGGTTAGGCGTGGGATTTGCCCTCATCAGGGTCATACTTTCGCAGTTCTAACATACATATTGACCTGATCGAGGGTTTTTTCTGCTTTGGATCACGTAGTAAAGTGGTACCACACTAAAACAGTCAATTAAACCTGGTTTCGATCAATATTTTAGAGGATAACGCAAGTTAGGCCTGGGATAGGTCTAGGATTGCCCTCATCAGGCTCATTCTTTCGCATATTTCTCATACTTGATGGCTAGATCCTGGGCATTTTCTGGATTGCATCACGTAGTAGTGTGGTACCACACTGAAACAGTCGACTAAACCAGGTTTCGATCAATATTCTTGAGGATAACGCATGTTAGGTCTAGGTAAGGCCTGGGATTTTCACTCATCAGACTCATTCTTTCGCATTCTTCAGATACCTGTTGAACGGATCCTGGGTTTTTTCTGTTATGGTTCACGTAGTAATGTGGTACCATACTGAAACATTCAGTTAAACCTGGTCTTGATAAATATTTTTGAGGATAACGCATGTTAGGTCTGGGTTAGGCCTGGGATTTGCCCTCATCAGGGTCATACATTCGCAGTTCTCACATACACGTTGACCTGATCGAGGGTTTTTTCTGCTTTGGATCACGTAGTAATGTGGTACCACACTGAAACAGACAATTAAACATGGTTTCGATCAATATTTTAGAGGTCAATGCAAGTTAGGTCTGGGATAGGTCTGGGATTTGCCCACATCAGGGTCATACGTTTCGTTTTTCACATACTTGTTGAACGGATCCTGGGTTTTTTCTGGTTTGGATCACGTAGTAATGTGGTACCACACTGAAACATTCAAATAAACCTGGTCTTGATAAATATTTTAGAGGATAACGCATGTTAGGTTTGGGTTAGGTCTAGGATTTGCCCACATCAGGGTCATACTTTCGCATATTTCTCATACTTCATGGCTAGATCCTGGGCTGTTTCTGGATTGTATCACGTAGTAATGTGGTACCACGCTGAAACAGTCAATTAAACCTTGTTTCGATCGATATTTTAGAGGATAACGCAAGTTAGGTCTGGGATAGGTCTGGGATGGATTTGCCCTCGTCAGGCTCATACTTTCGCATATTTCTTATACTTCATGGATAGATCCTGGGCTATTTTCTGGTTTGGATCGCATAGTAATGTGGTACCACACTGAAACATTCAGTTAAACCTGGTCTTGATAAATATTTTTGAGGATAACGCATGTTAGGTCTGGGTTAGGTCTAGGATTTGCCCACATCAGACTCATACTTTCGCATTCTTCACATACTTGTTGAACGGATCCTGGGTTTTTTCTGGTTTGGATCACGGAGTAATGTGGGACCACACTGAAACAATCAATTAAACCTGGTCTTGATAAATATTTTAGAGGATAACGCATGTTAGGTTTGGGTTAGGTCTAGGATTTGCCCACATCAGGCTCATACTTTCGCATTTTTCACAGACTTGTTGAATAGATCCTGGGATTTTTCTGGTATGGATCACGTAGTAATGTGGTACCATACTGAAACATTCAGTTAAACCTGGTCTTGATAAATATTTTTGAGGATAACGCATGTTAGGTCTGGGTTAGGTCTAGGATTTGCCCTCATCACGCTCATACTTTCGCATATTTCTCATACTTCATGGCTAGATCCAGGGCTTTTTCTGGATTGCATCACGTAGTAATGAAGTACAACACTGAAACAGTCAATTAAACCTGGTTTCGATAAATATTTTAGAGAATAATTCATGTTAGGCCTAGGTTAGGCCTGGGATTTGCCCTCATCAGGGTCATACTTTCGCAGTTCTAAAATACGTGTTGACCTGATCGAGGGTTTTTTCTGCTTTGGATCACGTAGTAAAGTGGTACCACACTGAAACAGTCCACTAAACCTGGTTTGGATCAATATTTTAGAGGATAATGCATGTTAGGTCTAGGTTAGCCCTGAGATTTTCACTCATCAGACTCATACTTTCGCATTCTTCAGATACCTGTTGAACGGATCCTGGGTTTTTTCTGGTCTGGTTCACGTAGTAATGTGGTACCACACTGAAACATTCACTGAAACCTGGTCTTGATAAATATTTTAGAGGATAACGCATGTTAGGTCTGGGTTAGGTCTAGGATTTGCCCTCATCAGGGTCATACATTCGCAGTTCTCACATACACGTTGACCTGATCGAGGGTTTTTTCTGCTTTGGATCACGTAGTAATGTGGTACCACACTGAAACAGACAATTAAACATGGTTTCGATCAATATTTTAGAGGTCAATGCAAGTTAGGTCTGGGATAGGTCTGGGATTTGCCCACATCAGGGTCATACGTTTCGTTTTTCACATACTTGTTGAACGGATCCTGGGTTTTTTCTGGTTTGGATCACGTAGTAATGTGGTACCACACTGAAACATTCAAATAAACCTGGTCTTGATAAATATTTTAGAGGATAACGCATGTTAGGTTTGGGTTAGGTCTAGGATTTGCCCACATCAGGGTCATACTTTCGCATATTTCTCATACTTCATGGCTAGATCCTGGGCTGTTTCTGGATTGTATCACGTAGTAATGTGGTACCACGCTGAAACAGTCAATTAAACCTTGTTTCGATCGATATTTTAGAGGATAACGCAAGTTAGGTCTGGGATAGGTCTGGGATGGATTTGCCCTCGTCAGGCTCATACTTTCGCATATTTCTTATACTTCATGGATAGATCCTGGGCTATTTTCTGGTTTGGATCGCATAGTAATGTGGTACCACACTGAAACATTCAGTTAAACCTGGTCTTGATAAATATTTTTGAGGATAACGCATGTTAGGTCTAGGTTAGGCCGGGGATTTTCACTCATCAGACTCATACTTTCGCATTCTTCACATACTTGTTGAACGGATCCTGGGTTTTTTCTGGTTTGGATCACGGAGTAATGTGGGACCACACTGAAACAATCAATTAAACCTGGTCTTGATAAATATTTTAGAGGATAACGCATGTTAGGTTTGGGTTAGGTCTAGGATTTGCCCACATCAGGCTCATACTTTCGCATTTTTCACAGACTTGTTGAATAGATCCTGGGATTTTTCTGGTATGGATCACGTAGTAACGTGGTACCATACTGAAACATTCAGTTAAACCTGGTCTTGATAAATATTTTTGAGGATAACGCATGTTAGGTCTGGGTTAGGTCTAGGATTTGCCCTCATCACGCTCATACTTTCGCATATTTCTCATACTTCATGGCTAGATCCAGGGCTTTTTCTGGATTGCATCACGTAGTAATGAAGTACAACACTGAAACAGTCAATTAAACCTGGTTTCGATAAATATTTTAGAGAATAATTCATGTTAGGCCTAGGTTAGGCGTGGGATTTGCCCTCATCAGGGTCATACTTTCGCAGTTCTAAAATACGTGTTGACCTGATCGAGGGTTTTTTCTGCTTTGGATCACGTAGTAAAGTGGTACCACACTGAAACAGTCCACTAAACCTGGTTTCCATCAATATCTTAGAGGACAACGCAAGTTAGGTCTGGGATAGGTCTGGGATTTGCCCTCATCAGGCTCATACTTTCGCATATTTCTCATACTTCATGGCTAGATCCTGGGCTATTTCTGGATTGGATCACGTAGTAATGTGGTACCACACTGAAACGGTCAATTAAACCTGGTTTCGATCAATATTTTAGAGGACAATGCAAGTTAGGTCTGGGATAGGTCTGGGTTTTGCCCACATCAGGGTCATACTTTCGCATTTTTCACATACTTGTTGAACAGATCCTGGGTTTTTTCTAGTTTGGATCGCGCAGTAATGTGGTACCACACTGAAACAGTCAATTAAACCTGGTTTCCATCAATATCTTAGAGGACAACGCAAGTTCGGTCTGGGATAGGTCTGGGATTTGCCCTCATCAGACTCATACGTTCGCGTTTTTCACATACTTGTTGAACGGATCCTGGGTTTTTTCTGGTTTGGATCACGTAGTAATGTGGTACCACACTGAAACATTCAAATAAACCTGGTCTTGATAAATATTTTAGAGGATAACGCATGTTAGGTTTGGGTTAGGTCTAGGATTTGCCCACATCAGGCTCATACTTTCGCATATTTCTCATACTTCCTGGGCTGTTTCTAAATTGTATCACGTAGTAATGTGGTACCACGCTGAAACAGTCAATTAAACCTTGTTTCGATCAATATTTTAGAGGATAACGCAAGTTAGGTCTGGGATAGGTCTGGGATTCGCCCTCATCAGGCTCATACTTTCGCAGACTTCACAGACTCGTTTAACAGATCCTGGGTTTTTTCTGGTTTGGTTCACGTAGTAATGTGGTACCAAACTGAAACATTCAATTAAACCTGGTCTTGATCAATATTTTAGAGGATAACGCATGTTAGGTTTGGGTTAGGTCTAGGATTTGCCCACATCAGGCTCATACTTTCGCATTTTTCACAGACTTGTTGAACAGATCCTGGGATTTTTCTGGTATGGATCACGTAGTAATGTGGGACCACACTGAAACAATCAATTAAACCTGGTCTTGATAAATATTTTAGAGGATAACGCATGTTAGGTCTGGGTTAGGTCCAGGATTTGCCCTCATCACGCTCATACTTTCACATATTTCTCATACTTCATGGCTATATCCAGGGCTTTTTCTGGATTGCATCACGTAGTAATGAAGTACAACACTGAAACAGTCAATTAAACCTGGTTTCGATAAATATTTTAGAGAATAATTCATGTTAGGCCTAGGTTAGGCCTGGGATTTGCCCTCATCAGGGTCATACTTTCGCAGTTCTAACATACGTGTTGACCTGACCGAGGGTTTTTTCTGCTTTGGATCACGTAGTAAAGTGGTACCACACTGAAACAGTACACTAAACCTGGTTTGGATCAATATTTTAGAGGATAATGCATGTTAGGTCTAGGTTAGCCCTGAGATTTTCACTCATCAGACTCATACTTTCGCATTCTTCAGATACTTGTTGAACGGATCCTGGGTTTGTTCTGGTATGGTTCACGTAGTAATGTGGTACCACACTGAAACAATCAATTAAACCAGGTCTTGATAAATATTTTAGATGATAACGGATGTTAGGTCAGGGTTAGGTCTAGGATTTGCCCTCATCAGGCTCATACTTTCGCATATTTCTCATACTTCATGGCTAGATCCTGGGCTATTTCTGGATTGGATCACGTAGTAATGTGGTACCACACTGAAACAGTCGATTAAACCAGGTTTCGATCAATATTTTTGAGGATAACGCATGTTAGGTCTAGGTTAGGCCTGGGATTTTCACTCATCAGACTCATTCTTTCGCATTCTTCACATACTTGTTGAACGGATCCTGGGTTTTTTCTGGTTTGGATCACGTAGTAATGTGGGACCACACTGAAACAATCAATTAAACCTGGTCTTGATAAATATTTTAGAGGATAACGCATGTTAGGTCTGGGTTAGGTCTAGGATTTGCCCTCATCAGGCTCATTCTTTCGCATATTTCTCATACTTGATGGCTAGATCCTGGGCTTTTTCTGGATTGCATCACGTAGTAATGAAGTACAACACTGAAACAGTCAATTAAACCTGGTTTCGATAAATATTTTAGAGAATAATTCATGTTAGGTCTAGGTTAGGCGTGGGATTTGCCCTCATCAGGGTCATACTTTCGCAGTTCTAACATACATATTGACCTGATCGAGGGTTTTTTCTGCTTTGGATCACGTAGTAAAGTGGTACCACACTAAAACAGTCAATTAAACCTGGTTTCGATCAATATTTTAGAGGATAACGCAAGTTAGGCCTGGGATAGGTCTAGGATTGCCCTCATCAGGCTCATTCTTTCGCATATTTCTCATACTTGATGGCTAGATCCTGGGCATTTTCTGGATTGCATCACGTAGTATTGTGGTACCACACTGAAACAGTCGACTAAACCAGGTTTCGATCAATATTCTTGAGGATAACGCATGTTAGGTCTAGGTAAGGCCTGGGATTTTCACTCATCAGACTCATTCTTTCGCATTCTTCAGATACCTGTTGAACGGATCCTGGGTTTTTTCTGTTATGGTTCACGTAGTAATGTGGTACCATACTGAAACATTCAGTTAAACCTGGTCTTGATAAATATTTTTGAGGATAACGCATGTTAGGTCTGGGTTAGGCCTGGGATTTGCCCTCATCAGGGTCATACATTCGCAGTTCTCACATACACGTTGACCTGATCGAGGGTTTTTTCTGCTTTGGATCACGTAGTAATGTGGTACCACACTGAAACAGACAATTAAACATGGTTTCGTTCAATATTTTAGAGGTCAATGCAAGTTAGGTCTGGGATAGGTCTGGGATTTGCCCACATCAGGGTCATACGTTTCGTTTTTCACATACTTGTTGAACGGATCCTGGGTTTTTTCTGGTTTGGATCACGTAGTAATGTGGTACCACACTGAAACATTCAAATAAACCTGGTCTTGATAAATATTTTAGAGGATAACGCATGTTAGGTTTGGGTTAGGTCTAGGATTTGCCCACATCAGGGTCATACTTTCGCATATTTCTCATACTTCATGGCTAGATCCTGGGCTGTTTCTGGATTGTATCACGTAGTAATGTGGTACCACGCTGAAACAGTCAATTAAACCTTGTTTCGATCGATATTTTAGAGGATAACGCAAGTTAGGTCTGGGATAGGTCTGGGATGGATTTGCCCTCGTCAGGCTCATACTTTCGCATATTTCTTATACTTCATGGATAGATCCTGGGCTATTTTCTGGTTTGGATCGCATAGTAATGTGGTACCACACTGAAACATTCAGTTAAACCTGGTCTTGATAAATATTTTTGAGGATAACGCATGTTAGGTCTAGGTTAGGCCGGGGATTTTCACTCATCAGACTCATACTTTCGCATTCTTCACATACTTGTTGAACGGATCCTGGGTTTTTTCTGGTTTGGATCACGGAGTAATGTGGGACCACACTGAAACAATCAATTAAACCTGGTCTTGATAAATATTTTAGAGGATAACGCATGTTAGGTTTGGGTTAGGTCTAGGATTTGCCCACATCAGGCTCATACTTTCGCATTTTTCACAGACTTGTTGAATAGATCCTGGGATTTTTCTGGTATGGATCACGTAGTAATGTGGTACCATACTGAACATTCAGTTAAACCTGGTCTTGATAAATATTTTTGAGGATAACGCATGTTAGGTCTGGGTTAGGTCTAGGATTTGCCCTCATCACGCTCATACTTTCGCATATTTCTCATACTTCATGGCTAGATCCAGGGCTTTTTCTGGATTGCATCACGTAGTAATGAAGTACAACACTGAAACAGTCAATTAAACCTGGTTTCGATAAATATTTTAGAGAATAATTCATGTTAGGCCTAGGTTAGGCCTGGGATTTGCCCTCATCAGGGTCATACTTTCGCAGTTCTAAAATACGTGTTGACCTGATCGAGGGTTTTTTCTGCTTTGGATCACGTAGTAAAGTGGTACCACACTGAAACAGTCCACTAAACCTGGTTTGGATCAATATTTTAGAGGATAATGCATGTTAGGTCTAGGTTAGCCCTGAGATTTTCACTCATCAGACTCATACTTTCGCATTCTTCAGATACCTGTTGAACGGATCCTGGGTTTTTTCTGGTCTGGTTCACGTAGTAATGTGGTACCACACTGAAACATTCACTGAAACCTGGTCTTGATAAATATTTTAGAGGATAACGCATGTTAGGTCTGGGTTAGGTCTAGGATTTGCCCTCATCAGGCTCCTCCTTTCGCATATTTCTCATACTTCATGGCTGGATCCTGGGCTATTTCTGGATTGGATCACATAGTAATGTGGTACCACACTGAAACAGTCAATTAAACCTGGTTTTGATCAATATTTTAGA
Organism: Colletes latitarsis; assembly: GCF_051014445.1. Taxonomy (NCBI): domain Eukaryota; kingdom Metazoa; phylum Arthropoda; class Insecta; order Hymenoptera; family Colletidae; genus Colletes; species Colletes latitarsis. Next base: position 2,912,450 of record NC_135142.1, read on the forward strand.
GAATAATTCATGTTAGGTCTAGGTTCGGTCAGGGATTTGCTCTCATCAGGCACATTCTTTCGCATATTTCTCATACTTGATGGCTAGATCCTGGGCATTTTCTGGATTGCTTCACGTAGTAATGAAGCACCACACTGAAACAGTCAATTAAAGCTGGTCTTGATAAATATTTTAGAGGATAACGCATGTTAGGCCTAGGTTAGGCCTGGGATTTGCCCTCATCAGGGTCATACTTTCGCAGTTCTAACATACGTGTTGACCTGATCGAGGGTTTTTTCTGCTTTGGATCACGTAGTAAAGTGGTACCACACTGAAACAGTCCACTAAACCTGGTTTGGATCAATATTTTAGAGGATAATGCATGTTAGGTCTAGGTTAGCCCTGAGATTTTCACTCATCAGACTCATACTTTCGCATTCTTCAGATACCTGTCGAACGGATCCTGGGTTTTTTCTGGTCTGGTTCACGTAGTAATGTGGTACCACACTGAAACATTCACTTAAACCTGGTCTTGATAAATATTTTAGAGGATAACGCATGTTAGGTCTGGGTTAGGTCTAGGATTTGCCCTCATCAGGCTCCTCCTTTCGCATATTTCTCATACTTCATGGCTGGATCCTGGGCTATTTCTGGATTGGATCACATAGTAATGTGGTAACACATTGAAACAGTCAATTAAACCTGGTTTTGATCAATATTTTAGAGAATAATTCATGTTAGGTCTAGGTTCGGTCAGGGATTTGCTCTCATCAGGCACATTCTTTCGCATATTTCTCATACTTGATGGCTAGATCCTGGGCATTTTCTGGATTGCTTCACGTAGTAATGAAGCACAACACTGAAACAGTCAATTAAACCAGGTTTTGATCAATATTTTAGAGAATAATTCATGTTAGGTCTAGGTTAGGTCTGGGATTTGCTCCCATCAGGCTCATTCTTTCGCATATTTGTCATACTTGATGGCTAGATCCTGGGCTTTTTCTGGATTGCATCACGTAGTAATGAAGTACAACACTGAAACAGTCAATTAAACCTAGTTTCCATCAATATCTTAGAGGACAACGCAAGTTAGGTCTGGGATAGGTCTGGGATTTGCCCACATCAGGCTCATACTTTCGCGTTTTTCACATACTTGTTGAACAGATTCTGGGTTTTTTCTGGTTTGGATCACGTAGTAGAGGGTACCACACTGAAACAGTCCATTAATCCTGGTTTGGATCTATATTTTAGAGGATAACGCATGTTAGGTCTAGGTTAGGTCTCGGATTTGCCCTCATCAGACTCACACTTTCGCGTTTTTCACATACTTGTTGAACAGATCCTGGCTTTTTTCTAGATTGGGTCACGTAGTAGTGTGGTACCACACTGAAACAGTCGATTAAACCTGGTTTCGATCAATATTTTTGAGGATAACGCATGTTAGGTCTAGGTTAGGCCGGGGATTTTCACTCATCAGACTCATACTTTCGCATTCTTCACATACTTGTTGAGCGGATCCTGGGTTTTTACCGGTTTGGATCACGTAGTAATGTGGTACCACACTGAAACATTCAATTAAACCTGGCCTTGATAAATATTTTAGAGAATAATTCATGTTAGGTCTAGGTTAGGTCAGGGATTTGCTCTCATCAGGCTCATTCTTCCGCATATTTCTCATACTAGATGGCTAGATCCTGGGCTTTTTCTGGATTGCATCACGTAGTAATGAAGTACAACACTGAAACACTCTATTAAACCCGGTTTCGATCAATATTTTAGAGAATAATTCATGTTAGGTTTAGGTTAGGTCTGGGTTAGGTCTGGGATTTGCCCTCATCAGGGTCATACTTTCCGCGTTTTTCACATGCTTGTTGAACAGATCCTGGGTTTTTTCTGGTTTGGATCACGTAGTAATGTGGGACCACATTGAGACAGTCAATTAAACCTGGTTTCGATCAATATTTTAGAGAATAATTCATGTTAGGTCTAGGTTAGGTCTGGGATTTGCTCTCATCAGGCTCATTCTTTCGCATATTTGTCATACTTGATGGCTAGATCCTGGGCTTTTTCTGGATTGCATCACGTAGTAATTGAAGTAGAACACTGAAACAGTCAATTAAACCTAGTTTCCATCAATATCTTAGAGGACAACGCAAGTTAGGTCTGGGATAGGTCTGGGATTTGCCCACATCAGGCTCATACTTTCGCGTTTTTCACATACTTGTTGAACAGATCCTGGGTTTTTTCTGGTTTGGATCACGTAGTAGAGGGTACCACACTGAAACAGTCCATTAAACCTGGTTTGGATCTATATTTTAGAGGATAACGCATGTTAGGTCTAGGTTAGGTCTCGGATTTGCCCTCATCAGACTCATACTTTCGCGTTTTTCACATACTTGTTGAACAGATCCTGGCTTTTTTCTAGATTGGGTCACGTAGTAGTGTGGTACCACACTGAAACAGTCGATTAAACCTGGTTTCAATCATTATTTTTGAGGATAACGCATGTTAGGTTTGGGTTAAGTCCTGGATTTGCCCTCATCAGGCTCATACTTTCGCATATTTCTCATACTTCATGGCTAGATCCTGGGCTGTTTCTGGATTGTATCACGTAGTAATTTGGTACCACGCTGAAACAGTCAATTAAACCTGGTTTCGATCAATATTTTGCAGGATAACTCTAGTTAGGTCTGGCATAGGTCTGGGATTCGCCCTCATCAGACTCATACTTTCGCGTTTTTCACATACTTGTTGAACTGATCCTGGGCTTTTTCTGGTTTGGATCACGTAGTAATGTGGTACCACACTGAAACAGTCAATTAAGCCTGGTTTCGATCAATATTTTAGAGAATAATTCATGTTAGGTTTAGGTTAGTTCTGGGTGAGGTCTGGGATTTGCCCTCATCAGACTCATACTTTCGCACACTTCACATACTCGTTGATCAGATCCTGGGTTTTTTCTGGTTGGGATCACGTAGTAATGTGGAACTACACTGAAACAATCAATTAAACCTGGTCTTGATAAATATTTTAGAGGATAACGCATGTTAGGTCTGGGTTAGGTCTAGGATTTGCCCTCGTCAGGCTCATACTTCCGCATATTTCTCATACTTCATGGCTAGATCCTGGGCTATTTCTGGATTAGATCACGTAGTAATGTGGTACCACACTGAAACAGTCCATTAAACCTGGTTTGGGTCAATATTTTAGAGGATAACGCATGTTAGGTCTAGGTTAGGTCTGGGAATTTCACTCATCAGACTCATACTTTCGCACACTTCACATACTCGTTGAACAGATCCTGGGTTATTTTCTGGTTTGGATCACATAGTAATGTGGTACCACACTGAAACAGTCGATTATACCAGGTTTCGATCAATATTTTTGAGGATAACGCATGTTAGGTCTAGGTTAGGCCTGGGATTTTCACTCATCAGACTCATACTTTCGCATTCTTCACATACTTGTTGTACGGATCCTGGGTTTTTTCTGGTTTGGATCACGTAGTAATGTGGGACCACACTGAAACAGTCAATTAAACCAGGTTTCGATCAATATTTTTGAGAATAATACATGTTAGGTCTAGGTTAGGTCTGGGAGTTGCTCTCATCAGGCTCATTCTTTCGAATATTTCTCATACTTGATGGCTAGATGCTGGGCTTTTTCTGGATTGCATCACGTAGTAATGAAGTACAACACAGAAACAGTCAATTAAACCTGGTTTCCATCAATATCTTAGAGGACAACGCTTGTTAGATCTGGGATAGGTCTTGGATTTGCCCTCATCAGGCTCATACTTTCGCGTTTTTCACATACTTTTTGAACAGATCCTGGGTTTTTTCTGGTTTGGATCACGTAGTAGTGTGGTACCACACTGAAACAGTCCATTAAACCTGGTTTGGATCAATATTTTAGAGGATAACGCATGTTAGGTCTAGGTTAGGTCTGGGAATTTCACTCATCAGACTCATACTTTCGCACACTTCACATACTCGTTGAACAGATCCTGGGTTATTTTCTGGTTTGGATCACATAGTAATGTGGTACCACACTGAAACAGTCGATTATACCAGGTTTCGATCAATATTTTTGAGGATAACGCATGTTAGGTCTAGGTTAGGCCTGGGATTTTCACTCATCAGACTCATACTTTCGCATTCTTCACATACTTGTTGTACGGATCCTGGGTTATTTCTAGTTTGGATCACGTAGTAATGTGGGACCACACTGAAACAGTCAATTAAACTTGGTTTCGATCAATATTTTTGAGAATAATACATGTTAGGTCTAGGTTAGGTCTGGGATTTGTTCTCATCAAGCTCATTCTTTCGCATATTTCTCATACTTGATGGCTAGATGCTGGGCTTTTTCTGGATTGCATCACGTAGTAATGAAGTACAACATAGAAACAGTCAATTAAACCTGGTTTCCATCAATATCTTAGAGGACAACGCAAGTTAGGTCTGGGATAGGTCTGGGATTTGCCCTCATCAGGCTCATACTTTCGCGTTTTTCACATACTTGTTGAACAGATCCTGTGTTTTTTCTGGTTAGGATCACGTAGTAGTGTGGTACCACACTGAAACAGTCCATTAAACCTGGTTTGGATCAATATTTTAGAGGATAACGTATGTTAGGTCTAGGTTAGGTCGGGGATTTTCACTCATCAGACTCATACTTTCGCATTCTTCACATACTTGTTGAACGGATCCTGGGTTTTATCTTGTTTGGATCACGTAGTAATGTGGGACCACACTGAAACAGTCAATTAAACTTGGTTTCGATCAATATCTTAGAGGACAACGCAAGTTAGATCTGGGATAGGTCTTGGATTTGCCCTCATCAGGCTCATACTTTCGCGTTTTTCACATACTTTTTGAACAGATCCTGGGTTTTTTCTGGTTTGGATCACGTAGTAGTGTGGTACCACACTGAAACAGTCCATTAAACCTGGTTTGGATCAATATTTTAGAGGATAACGCATGTTAGGTCTAGGTTAGGTCTGGGAATTTCACTCATCAGACTCATACTTTCGCACACTTCACATACTCGTTGAACAGATCCTGGGTTATTTTCTGGTTTGGATCACATAGTAATGTGGTACCACACTGAAACAGTCGATTATACCAGGTTTCGATCAATATTTTTGAGGATAACGCATGTTAGGTCTAGGTTAGGCCTGGGATTTTCACTCATCAGACTCATACTTTCGCATTCTTCACATACTTGTTGTACGGATCCTGGGTTATTTCTAGTTTGGATCACGTAGTAATGTGGGACCACACTGAAACAGTCAATTAAACTTGGTTTCGATCAATATTTTTGAGAATAATACATGTTAGGTCTAGGTTAGGTCTGGGATTTGTTCTCATCAAGCTCATTCTTTCGCATATTTCTCATACTTGATGGCTAGATGCTGGGCTTTTTCTGGATTGCATCACGTAGTAATGAAGTACAACATAGAAACAGTCAATTAAACCTGGTTTCCATCAATATCTTAGAGGACAACGCAAGTTAGGTCTGGGATAGGTCTGGGATTTGCCCTCATCAGGCTCATACTTTCGCGTTTTTCACATACTTGTTGAACAGATCCTGGGTTTTTTCTGGTTTGGATCACGTAGTAGTGTGGTACCACACTGAAACAGTCCATTAAACCTGGTTTGGATCAATATTTTAGAGGATAACGCATGTTAGGTCTAGGTTAGGTCGGGGATTTTCACTCATCAGACTCATACTTTCGCATTCTTCACATACTTGTTGTACGGATCCTGGGTTTTTTTCTGGTTTGGATCACGTAGTAATGTGGGACCACACTGAAACAGTCAATTAAACCTGGTTTCGATCAATATTTTTGAGAATAATACATGTTAGGTCTAGGTTAGGTCTGGGATTTGCTCTCATCAAGCTCATTCTTTCGCATATTTCTCATACTTGATGGCTAGATGCTGGGCTTTTTCTGGATTGCATCACGTAGTAATGAAGTACAACACAGAAACAGTCAATTAAACCTGGTTTCCATCAATATCTTAGAGGACAACGCAAATTAGGTCTGGGATAGGTCTGGGATTTGCCCTCATCAGGCTCATACTTTCGCGTTTTTCACATACTTGTTGAACAGATCCTGTGTTTTTTCTGGTTTGGATCACGTAGTAGTGTGGTACCACACTGAAACAGTCCATTAAACCTGGTTTGGATCAATATTTTAGAGGATAACGCATGTTAGGTCTAGGTTAGGTCGGGGATTTTCACTCATCAGACTCATACTTTCGCATTCTTCACATACTTGTTGAACGGATCCTGGGTTTTTTCTGGTATGGATCTCGTAGTAATGTGGTACCACACTGAAACAGTCGATTAAACCTGGTTTCGACCAATATTTTAGAGGATAACGCATGTTAGGTCTAGGTTAGCCCTGGGATTTTCACTCATCAGACTTTTACTTTCGCACACTTCACATACTCGTTTGGCAGATCCTGGGTTGTTTTCTGGATTGGATCACGTAGTAATTTAAGTACTACACTGAAACAGTCAATTAAACCTGGTTTCCATCAATATCTTAGAGGACAACGCAAGTTAGGTCTGGGATAGCTCTGGGATTTGCCCTCATCAGGCTCATACTTTCCGCGTTTTTCACATACTTGTTGAACAGATCCTGGGTTTTTTCTGGTTTGGATCACGTAGTAATGTGGGACCACACTGAAACAATCAATTAAACCTGGTCTTGATAAATATTTTAGAGGATAACGCATGTTAGGTCTGGGTTAGGTCTAGGATTTGCCCTCATCAGGCTCATACTTTCGCATATTTCTCAAACTTGATGGCTAGATCCTGGGCTTTTTCTGGATTGCATCACGTAGTAATGTAGTACCACACTGAAACATTCAATTAAACCTGGTCTTGATAAATATTTCAGAGGATAACGCATGTTAGGTCTAGGTTAGGTCTGGGATTTGCTCTCATCAGGCTCATTCTTTCGCATATTTCTCATACCTGTTGAACTGATCCTGGGTTTTTTCTGGTTTGGATCACGTAGTAATGTGGTACCACACTGAAACAGTCGATTAAACCTGGTTTCGATCAATATTTTAGAGGATAGCGCAAGTTAAGTCTGGGATTGGTCTGGGATTTGACCTCATCAGACTCATACTTTCGCGTTTTTCACATACTTGTTGAACAGATCCTGGGTTATTTTCTGGTTTGGATCACATAGTAATGTGGTACCACACTGAAACAGTCGATTAAACCAGGTTTCGTTCAATATTTTTGAGGATAACGCATGTTAGGTCTAGGTTAGGCCTGGTATTTTCACTCATCAGACTCATACTTTCGCATTCTTCACATACTTGTTGAACGGATCCTGGGTTTTTTCTGGTTTGGATCACGTCGTAATGTGGGACCACACTGAAACAGTCGATTAAACCTCGTTTCGATCAATATTTTAGAGGATAACGCAAGTTAGGTCTGGGATAGGTCAGGGATTTGGCCTCATCAGGCTCATAATTTCGCACACTTCACATACTCCTTGAACAGATCCTGGGTTATTTTCTGGTTTGGATCACATAGTAATGTGGTACCACACTGAAACAGTCGATTAAACCTGCTTTCGATCAATATTTTAGAGAATAATTCATGTTAGGTCTAGGTTAGGTCTGGGATTTGCTCTCATCAGGCTCATTCTTTCGCATATTTCTCATACTTGATGGCTAGATCCTGGGCTTTTTCTGGATTGCATCACGTAGTAATGAAGTACAACACTGATACAGTCAATTAAACCTGGTTTCGATCAATATTTTAGAGAATAATTCATGTTAGGTCTAGGTTAGGTCTGGGATTTGCTCTCATCAGGCTCATTCTTTCGCATATTTCTCATACTTGATGGCTAGATCCTGGGCTTTTTCTGGATTGCATCACGTAGTAATGTGGTACCACACTGAAACATTCAATTAAACCTGGTCTTGATGAATATTTGAGAGGATAACGCATGTTAGGTCCGGGCTAGGTCTAGGATTTGCCCTCATCAGGCTCATTCTTTCGCATATTTCTCATACTTGATGGCTAGATCCCGGGCTTTTTCTGGACTGCATCACTTAGTAATGAAGTACAACACTGAAACAGTCAATTAAACCTGTTTTCGATCAATATTTTAGAGGATAACGGAAGTTAGGTCTGGGATAGTTCTAGGATTTGCCCCCATCAGGCTCTTACTTTCGCATATTTCTCATACTTCATGGCTAGATCCTGGGCTGTTTCTGGATTGTATCACGTAGTAATGTGGTACCACGCTGAAACAGTCAATTAAACCTGGTCTGGAGAAATATTTTAGTGGATAACGCATCTTAGGTCTGGGTTAGGTCTAGGATTTGCCCTCATCAGGCTCTTACTTTCGCATATTTCTCATACTTCATGGCTAGATCCTGGGCTATTTCGGGATTGGATCACGTAGTAAAGTGGTACCACACTGAGACAGTCCATTAAACCTGGTTTCGCTCAATATTTTAGAGGATAACGCATGTTAGGTCTAGGTTAGGTCTGGGATTTGCTCTCATCAGGCTCATTCTTTCGCATATTTCTCATACTTGATGGCTAGATCCTAGGCTTTTTCTGGATTGCATCACGTAATAATGTAGTACCACACTGAAACAGACAATGACACCTGGTTTCCATCAATATTTTAGAGGACAACGCAAGTTAGGTCTAGGTAAGGCCTGAGATTTTCACTGACCAGACTCATACTTTTTTTTTTTTTTTTTTTTTTTTTTTTGTCGTGGGGAAAATCTTCGAAAGACTCCCTCCCACCTCCTTGGGGAGAGGTGGGAGGGGTGTGTGGGATTCCCCGCGCCCGTACAACGACAGGCGCGGGACCTACCCACTAAAAACCCCACGGTGACCCTTCGGCACGCTTTGGGAGGATACCGGGAATCGCTTGAAGCATTCTTCCGGTATCCTCCCCGTGCCCGCGCTTTCGCGCCCATCCCCCGGGGGGACAATCGGTCCCCCCAGTAGACACACTGCCTCATAGCGGCGGGACGGGGCCACTCCATCCCGCCGCTATCCTTCCCGGGGCCGCGTTTTGTGGCGGCTGCGAGCCCCAACTCGCAACCGCCCGCGACCCCGTTTCCACCCCTCGGCGGCCGGGCGTTCATGGCCGCACCAGACCGCCGAGGGTGCCTCCCCTTGCGTCGGACCGGTAGGGAGAGGCACTCCTACCCCCCAACCGGTCCGACCCGGCGCCGCCTGGCGGGAGGAGGGTCCCCTCAGGACCCCCCTCCCAGCTTAGGTCATCCGCCACGCCGAGGCGGCCGCCCGCGACGCCACGCGACCGGGCGACGACCTCGGGCCACCGCACGAGCGCGAGCTTCAGCGCGCCGCTGAAGCTCGCGCTCCCTCCCCGCGGCCTCCTTCTGCAACATTACGTTCTCGCAGAAGGAGGCCACGGCCCTCCACTTCTCCTCGCTGCCGAGCATGGCGCGCACCACGCCCGGCAGCGAGACATCCCGCCCGAGGACGCCGACCAGGACACGGCGCTCCCCCTCCCACGCGGGGCATACCTCCAGGGTATGATCCGCCGTGTCCTGCTCAGCGTCGCAGTGGCAGCAACGCGCCGTCGGCTCCTTCCCTATCCGGCACAGGTACCTTCCGAAGCTGCCATGCCCGGAAAATACCTGTGCCATCCGGTAGGTGAGGCTGCCATGGCCTCTGTCCAGCCACTCCTTCAGGAGTGGCCGAACCGCCCCGACAGTCCGGTGCCCCGCGGTTGGCAGAGCCAGCCGCTCCTGCCACGCGAGCAACACGGACTGCCGGGCCTGGCGCTTCAAATCGCCCCAAGCAGGTCCCTGCCCGCCCGGGACCGCCCCCACCCCCGCGCGACGGTCGACGCGGTGCCGGTACATCACCGCGTGCGACCGCGCGAGCAGGTCCATGGGCGGCATCCCCGCTAGAACCGTCGCCGCCTCATGTGACACGGTCCGATACCCGCGGACGACCCTGAGCGCCATGCGCCTCTGCACCCGACGCAGCATAGTCATGCTGCGCCGGGAGGCAGCCAGGTCGTCCGCCCAGACGGGGGCCCCGTATAGGGCCACCGACTGGACCATTGCCACATAGAGGCGACGAACTCGGCCCGCCGGGCCCCCCAGGTTGGGCAGGATCCGGCCCAGAGCCGCAACCATCCATTCCAACCGGGGGACAAGGCAGCGGAAATGCTTCTCGAAACGCCAGTGGCTATCGAGGATCAGCCCTAGATACCTGATCTGGGGCTTCACCTCGATGTCAGCCCCACCCACCCGAATCAGAGGGGGTGGCGGATCCTGCCGAGGTGAATGAAACGCAATCACCTCGGTCTTATGGACCGCCACCGTCATCCCCAACCAGACTCATACTTTCGCATTCTTCACATACTTGTTGAACGGATCCTGGGTTTTTTCTGGTTTTGATCACGTAGTAATGTGGTACCACACTGAAACATTCAATTAAACCTGGTCTTGATAAATATTTTAGAGAATAACGCATGTTAGGTCTGGGTTAGGTCTAGGATTTGCCCTCATCAGGCTCATACTTTCGCATATTTCTCATACTTCATGGCTAGATCCTGGGCTATTCCTGGATTGGATCACGTAGTAATGTGGCACCACACTGAAACAGTCAATTAAACCTGGTTTTGATCAATATTTTAGAGAATAATTCATGTTAGGTCTAGGTTAGGTCAGGGATTTGCTCTCATCAGGGTCATACTGCCGCAGTTTTAACATACCCGTTGAACGGATCCTGGGTTTTTTCTGGTTTGGTTCACGTAGTAATGTGGTACCACACTGAAACATTCAATTAAACCTGGTCTTGATAAATATTTTAGGGGATAACGCATGTTAGGTTTGGGTTAGGTCTAGGATTTGCCCTCATTAGGCTCATACTTTCGCATATTTCTCATACTTCATGGCTAGATCCTGGGCTTTTTCTGGATTGCATCACGTAGTAATGTAGTACCACACTGAAACATTCAATTAAACTTGGTCTTGATAAATATTTCAGAGGATAACGCATGCTAGGTCTGGGTTAGGTCTAGGATTTGCACTCACAAGGCTCATACTTTCGCGTTTTTCACATACTTGTTGAACAGATCCTGTGTTTTTTCTGGTTTGGATCACGTAGTAGTGTGGTACAACACTGAAACAGTCCATTAAACCTGGTTGCGATCAATGTGTTAGAGGATAACGCATGTTAGTTCTAGGTTAGGTCTGGGATTTGCTCTCATCAGGCTCATTCTTTCGCATATTTCTCATCCTTTATGGCTAGATCCTGGGCTTTTTCTGGATTGCATCACGTAATAATGTAGTACCACACTGAAACAGTCAATGAAACCTGGTTTCCATCAATATTTTAGAGGACAACGCAAGTTAGGTCTAGGTAAGGCCTGAGATTTTCACTGATCGGACTCATACTTTCGCATATTTCTCATACTTCATGGCTAGATCCTGGGCTATTTCTGGATTGGATCACGTAGTAATGTAGTACCACACTGAAACATTCAATTAAACCTGGTCTTGATAAATATTTCAGAGGATAACGCATGTTAGGTCTGGGTTAGGTCTAGGATTTGCACTCATCAGGCTCATACTTTCGCATATTTCTCATACTTCATGGCTAGATCCTGGGCTATTTCTGGATTGGATCACGTAGTAAAGTGGTACCACACTGAAACATTCAATGAAACCTGGTCTGGATAAATATTTTAGAGGATTACGCATGTTAGGTCTGGGTTAGGTCTAGGATTTGCCCTCATCAGGCTCATTCTTTCGCATATTTCTCATACTTGATGGCTAGATCCTGGGCTTTTTCTGGATTGCATCACGTAGTAATGTAGTACCACACTGAAACAGTCAATGAAACCTAGTTTCCATCAATATTTTAGAGGACAACGCAAGTTAGGTCTAGGTAAGGCCTGAGATTTTCACGATCAGACTCATACTTTCGCATTCTTCACATACTTGTTGAACAGATCCTGGGTTTTTTCTGGTTTTGATCACGTAGTAATGTGGTACCACACTGAAACATTCAATTAAACCTTGTCTTGATAAATATTTTAGAGAGTATCGCATGTTAGGTCTGGGTTAGGTCTAGGATTTGCCCTCATCAGGCTCATACTTTCGCATATCTCTCATACTTCATGGCTAGATCCTGGGCTATTTCTGGATTGGATCATGTAGTAATGTGGCACCACACTGAAACAGTCAATTAAACCTGGTTTTGATCAATATTTTAGAGAATAATTCATGTTAGGTCTAGGTTAGGTCAGGGATTTGCTCTCATCAGGCTCATTCTTTCGCATATTTCTCATACTTGATGGCTAGATCCTGGGCTTTTTCTGGATTGCATCACGTAGTAATGAAGTACAACACTGTAACAGTCAATTAAACTTGGTTTCCATCAATATTTTAGAGGATAACGCAAGTTAAGTCTGGGATAGGTCTGGGATTTGACCTCATCAGACTCATACTTTCGCGTTTTTCACATACTTGTTGAACAGATCCTGGGTTTTTTCTGGTTTGGATCACGTAGTAGTGTGGTACCACACTGAAACAGTCCATTAAACCTGGTTGCGATCAATGTTTTAGAGGATAACGCATGTTAGGTCTGGGTTAGGTCTAGTATTTGCCCTCATCAGGCTCATTCTATCGCATATTTCTCAAACTTGATGGCTAGATCCTGGGCTTTTTCTGGATTGCATCACGTAGTAATGTAGTACCACACTGAAACATTCAATTAAACCTGGTCTTGATAAATATTACAGAGGACAACGCATGTTAGGTCTGGGTTAGGTCTAGGATTTGCACTCATCAGCCTCATACTTTCGCATATTTCTCATACTTCATGGCTAGATCCTGGGCTTTTTCTGGATTGCATCACGTAGTAATGAAGCACAACACTGAAACAGTCAATTGAACCTGGTCTCCATCAATATCTTAGAGGACAACGCAAGTTAGGTCTGGGATAGGTCTTGGATTTGCCCTCATCAGGCTCATACTTTCGCGTATTTCTCATACTTCATGGCTAGATCCTGGGCTATTTCTGGATTGGATCACGTAGTAAAGTGGTACCACACTGAAACATTCAATGAAACCTGGTCTGGATAAATATTTTAGAGGATAACGCATGTTAGGTCGGGGTTAGGTCTAGGATTTGCCCTCATCAGGCTCATTCTTTCGCATATTTCTCATACTTGATGGCTAGATCCTGGGCTTTTTCTGGATTGCATCACGTAGTAATGTAGTACGATACTGAAACAGTCAATGAAACCTAGTTTCCATCAATATTTTAGAGGACAACGCAAGTTAGGTCTAGGTAAGGCCTGAGATTTTCACTGATCAGACTCATACTTTCGCATTCTTCACATACTTGTTGAACGGATCCTGGGTTTTTTCTGGTTTGGATGACGCAGTAATGTGGTACCACACTGAAACATTCAATTAAACCTGGTCTTGATAAATATTTTAGAGAATAACGCATGTTAGGTCTGGGTTAGGTCTAGGATTTGCCCTCATCAGGCTCATACTTTCGCGTATTTCTCATACTTCATGGCTAGATCCTGGGCTATTTCTGGATTGGATCACGTAGTAATGTAGTACCACACTGAAACAGTCAATGAAACCTGGTCTGGATAAATATTTTAGAGGATAACGCATGTTAGGTCTGGGATAGGTCTAGGATTTGCCCTCATCAGGCTCATTCTTTCGCATATTTCTCATACTTCATGGCTAGATCCTGGCCTTTTTCTAGATTGCATCACGTAGTAATGAAGTACAACACTGAAACAGTCAATTAAACCTGGTTTCCATCAATATTTTAGAGGACAACGCATGTTAGGTCTAGGTTAGGCCTGGGATTTGCCCTCATCAGGGTCATACTGTCGCAGTTTTAACATACTTGTTGAACGGATCCTGGGTTTTTTCTGGTTTGGTTCACGTAGTAATGTGGTACCACACTGAAACATTCAATTAAACCTGGTTTCGATCAATATTTTAGAGAATAATTCATGTTAGGTCTAGGTTAGGTCTGGGATTTGCTGCCATCAGGCTCATTCTTTCGCATATTTCTCACACTTGATGGCTAGATCCTGGGCTTTTTCTAGATTGCATCACGTAGTAATGTAGTACCACACTGAAACAGTCAATGACACCTGGTTTCCATCAATATTTTAGAGGACAACGCAAGTTAGGTCTAGGTAAGGCCTGAGATTTTCACTGATCAGACTCATACTTTCGCATTCTTCGCATACTTGTTGAACAGATCCTGGGTTTTTTCTGGTTTGGATCACGTAGTAATGTGGGACCACACTGAAACAGTCAAGTAAACCTGGTTTCGATCAATATTTTAGAGAATAATTCATGTTAGGTCTAGGTTAGGTCTGGGATTTGCTCTCATCTGGCTCATTCTTCCGCATATTTCTCATACATGTTGAACAGATCCTGGGTATTTTCTGGCATGGAACACGTAGTAATGTGGGACCACACTGAAACAATCAATTAAACCTGATCTTGATAAATATTTTAGAGGATAACGCATGTTAGGTCCGGGTTAGGTCTAGGATTTGCCCTCATCAGGCTCATACTTTCGCATATTTCTCATACTTCATGGCTAGATCCTGGGCTGTTTCTGGATTGTATCACGTAGTAATGTGGTACCACGCTGAAACAGTCAATTAAACCTGGTTTCGATCAATATTTTAGAGGATAACGGAAGTTAGGTCTGGGATAGGTCTAGGATTTGCCCTCATCAGGCTCTTACTTTCGCATATTTCTCATACTTCATGGCTAGATCCTGGGCTATTTCTGGATTGGATCATGTAGTAAAGTGGTACCACACTGAAACATTCAATGAAACCTGGTCTGGATAAATATTTTAGTGGATAACGCATCTTAGGTCTGGGTTAGGTCTAAGATTTGCCCTCATCAGGCTCATACTTTCGCATATTTCTCATACTTCATGGCTAGATCCTGGGCTATTTCTGGATTGGATCACGTAGTAATGTGGCACCACACTGAAACAGTCAATTAAACCTGGTTTTGATCAATATTTTAGAGAATAATTCATGTTAGGTCTAGGTTAGGTCAGGGATTTGCTCTCATCAGGGTCATACTGCCGCCGTTTTAACATACTTGTTTAACAGATCCTGGGTTTTTTCTGGTTTGGATCACGAAGTAGTGTGGTACCACACTGAAACAGTCCATTAAACCTGGTTTCGCTCAATATTTTAGAGGATAACGCATGTTAGGTCTAGGTTAGGTCTGGGATTTGCTCTCATCAGGCTCATTCTTTCGCATATTTCTCATACTTGATGGCTAGATCCTGGGCTTTTTCTGGATTGCATCACGTAATAATATAGTACCACACTGAAACAGTCAATGACACCTGGTTTCCATCAATATTTTAGAGGACAACGCAAGTTAGGTCTAGGTAAGGCCTGAGATTTTCACTGATCAGACTCATACTTTCGCATTCTTCGCATACTTGTTGAACAGATCCTGGGTTTTTTCTGGTTTGGATCACGTAGTAATGTGGGACCACACTGAACCAGTCAAGTAAACCTGGTTTCGATCAATATTTTAGAGAATCATTCATGTTAGGTCTAGGTTAGGTCTGGGATTTGCTCTCATCTGGCTCATTCTTCCGCATATTTCTCATACATGTTGAACGGATCCTGGGTTTTTTCTGGTTTTGATCACGTAGTAATGTGGTACCACACTGAAACATTCAATTAAACCTGGTCTTGATAAATATTTTAGAGAATAACGCATGTTAGGTCTGGGTTAGGTCTAGGATTTGCCCTCATCAGGCTCATACTTTCGCATATTTCTCATACTTCATGGCTAGATCCTGGGCTATTTCTGGATTGGATCACGTAGTAATGTGGCACCACACTGAAACAGTCAACTAAACCTGGTTTTGATCAATATTTTAGAGAATAATTCATGTTAGGTCTAGGTTAGGTCAGGGATTTGCTCTCATCAGGGTCATACTGCCGCAGTTTTAACATACTTGTTAAACGGATCCTGGGTTTTTTCTGGTTTGGTTCACGTAGTAATGTGGTACCACACTGAAACATTCAATTAAACCTGGTCTTGATAAATATTTTAGAGGATAACGCATGTTAGGTTTGGGTTAGGTCTAGGATTTGCCCTCATTAGGCTCATACTTTCGCATATTTCTCATACTTCATGGCTAGATCCTGGGCTTTTTCTGGATTGCATCACGTAGTAATGTAGTACCACACTGAAACATTCAATTAAACTTGGTCTTGATAAATATTTCAGAGGATAACGCATGCTAGGTCTGGGTTAGGTCTAGGATTTGCACTCATAAGGCTCATACTTTCGCGTTTTTCACATACTTGTTGAACAGATCCTGGGTTTTTTCTGGTTTGGATCACGTAGTAGTGTGGTACCACACTGAAACAGTCCATTAAACCTGGTTGCGATCAATGTTTTAGAGGATAACGCATGTTAGGTCTAGGTTAGGTCTGGGATTTGCTCTCATCAGGCTCATTCTTTCGCAAATTTCTCATACTTTATGGCTAGATCCTGGGCTTTTTCTGGATTGCATCACGTAATAATGTAGTACCACACTGAAACAGTCAATGACACCTGGTTTCCATCAATATTTTAGAGGACAACGCAAGTTAGGTCTAGGTAAGGCCTGAGATTTTCACTGATCAGACTCATACTTTCGCATTCTTCACATACTTGTTGAACGGATCCTGGGTTTTTTCTGGTTTTGATCACGTAGTAATGTGGTACCACACTGAAACATTCAATTAAACCTGGTCTTGATAAATATTTTAGAGAATAACGCATGTTAGGTCTGGGTTAGGTCTAGGATTTGCCCTCATCAGGCTCATACTTTCGCATATTTCTCATACTTCATGGCTAGATCCTGGGCTATTTCTGGATTGGATCACGTAGTAATGTGGCACCACACTGAAACAGTCAATTAAACCTGGTTTTGATCAATATTTTAGAGAATAATTCATGTTAGGTCTAGGTTAGGTCAGGGATATGCTCTCTTCAGGGTCATACTGCCGCAGTTTTAACATACCTGTTGAACGGATCCTGGGTTTTTTCTGGTTTGGTTCACGTAGTAATGTGGTACCACACTGAAACATTCAATTAAACCTGGTCTTGATAAATATTTTAGAGGATAACGCATGTTAGGTTTGGGTTAGGTCTAGGATTTGCCCTCATTAGGCTCATACTTTCGCATATTTCTCATACTTCATGGCTAGATCCTGGGCTTTTTCTGGATTGCATCACGTAGTAATGTAGTACCACACTGAAACATTCAATTAAACTTGGTCTTGATAAATATTTCAGAGGATAACGCATGCTAGGTCTGGGTTAGGTCTAGGATTTGCACTCATAAGGCTCATACTTTCGCGTTTTTCACATACTTGTTGAACAGATCCTGGGTTTTTTCTGGTTTGGATCACGTAGTAGTGTGGTACCACACTGAAACAGTCCATTAAACCTGGTTGCGATCAATGTTTTAGAGGATAACGCATGTTAGGTCTAGGTTAGGTCTGGGATTTGCTCTCATCAGGCTCATTCTTTCGCATATTTCTCATACTTTATGGCTAGATCCTGGGCTTTTTCTGGATTGCATCACGTAATAATGTAGTACCACACTGAAACAGTCAATGAAACCTGGTTTCCATCAATATTTTAGAGGACAACGCAAGTTAGGTCTAGGTAAGGCCTGAGATTTTCACTGACCGGACTCATACTTTCGCATATTTCTCATACTTCATGGCTAGATCCTGGGCTATTTCTGGATTGGATCACGTAGTAATGTAGTACCACACTGAAACAATCAATTAAACCTGGTCTTGATAAATATTTCAGAGGATAACGCATGTTAGGCCTGGGTTAGGTCTAGGATTTGCATTCATCAGACTCATACTTTCGCATATTTCTCATACTTCATGGCTAGATCCTGGGCTATTTCTGGATTGGATCACGTAGTAAAGTGGTACCACACTGAAACATTCAATGAAACCTGGTCTGGATAAATATTTTAGAGAATTACGCATGTTAGGTCTGGGTTAGGTCTAGGATTTGCCCTCATCAGGCTCATTCTTTCGCATATTTCTCATACTTGATGGCTAGATCCTGGGCTTTTTCTGGATTGCATCACGTAGTAATGAAGCACAACACTGAAACAGTCAATTGAACCTGGTCTCCATCAATATCTTAGAGGACAACGCAAGTTAGGTCTGGGATAGGTCTAAGATTTGCCCTCATCAGGCTCACAGTTTAGCGTTTTTCGCATACTTGTTGAACAGATCCTGGGTTTTTTCTGGTTTGGATCACGAAGTAGTGTGGTACCACACTGAAACAGTCCATTAAACCTGGTTTCGCTCAATATTTTAGAGGATAACGCATGTTAGGTCTAGGTTAGGTCTGGGATTTGCTCTCATCAGGCTCATTCTTTCGCATATTTCTCATACTTGATGGCTAGATCCTGGGCTTTTTCTGGATTGCATCACGTAATAATGTAGTACCACACTGAAACAGACAATGACACCTGGTTTCCATCAATATTTTAGAGGACAACGCAAGTTAGGTCTAGGTAAGGCCTGAGATTTTCACTGACCAGACTCATACTTTCGCATTCTTCACATACTTGTTGAACGGATCCTGGGTTTTTTCTGGTTTTGATCACGTAGTAATGTTGTACCACACTGAAACATTCAATTAAACCTGGTCTTGATAAATATTTTAGAGAATAACGCATGTTAGGTCTGGGTTAGGTCTAGGATTTGCCCTCATCAGGCTCATACTTTCGCATATTTCTCATACTTCATGGCTAGATCCTGGGCTATTCCTGGATTGGATCACGTAGTAATGTGGCACCACACTGAAACAGTCAATTAAACCTGGTTTTGATCAATATTTTAGAGAATAATTCATGTTAGGTCTAGGTTAGGTCAGGGATTTGCTCTCATCAGGGTCATACTGCCGCAGTTTTAACATACCCGTTGAACGGATCCTGGGTTTTTTCTGGTTTGGTTCACGTAGTAATGTGGTACCACACTGAAACATTCAATTAAACCTGGTCTTGATAAATATTTTAGGGGATAACGCATGTTAGGTTTGGGTTAGGTCTAGGATTTGCCCTCATTAGGCTCATACTTTCGCATATTTCTCATACTTCATGGCTAGATCCTGGGCTTTTTCTGGATTGCATCACGTAGTAATGTAGTACCACACTGAAACATACAATTAAACTTGGTCTTGATAAATATTTCAGAGGATAACGCATGCTAGGTCTGGGTTAGGTCTAGGATTTGCACTCACAAGGCTCATACTTTCGCGTTTTTCACATACTTGTTGAACAGATCCTGTGTTTTTTCTGGTTTGGATCACGTAGTAGTGTGGTACAACACTGAAACAGTCCATTAAACCTGGTTGCGATCAATGTGTTAGAGGATAACGCATGTTAGGTCTAGGTTAGGTCTGGGATTTGCTCTCATCAGGCTCATTCTTTCGCATATTTCTCATACTTTATGGCTAGATCCTGGGCTTTTTCTGGATTGCATCACGTAATAATGTAGTACCACACTGAAACAGTCAATGAAACCTGGTTTCCATCAATATTTTAGAGGACAACGCAAGTTAGGTCTAGGTAAGGCCTGAGATTTTCACTGATCGGACTCATACTTTCGCATATTTCTCATACTTCATGGCTAGATCCTGGGCTATTTCTGGATTGGATCACGTAGTAATGTAGTACCACACTGAAACATTCAATTAAACCTGGTCTTGATAAATATTTCAGAGGATAACGCATGTTAGGTCTGGGTTAGGTCTAGGATTTGCACTCATCAGGCTCATACTTTCGCATATTTCTCATACTTCATGGCTAGATCCTGGGCTATTTCTGGATTGGATCACGTAGTAAAGTGGTACCACACTGAAACATTCAATGAAACCTGGTCTGGATAAATATTTTAGAGGATTACGCATGTTAGGTCTGGGTTAGGTCTAGGATTTGCCCTCATCAGGCTCATTCTTTCGCATATTTCTCATACTTGATGGCTAGATCCTGGGCTTTTTCTGGATTGCATCACGTAGTAATGTAGTACCACACTGAAACAGTCAATGAAACCTAGTTTCCATCAATATTTTAGAGGACAACGCAAGTTAGGTCTAGGTAAGGCCTGAGATTTTCACTGATCGGACTCATACTTTCGCATATTTCTCATACTTCATGGCTAGATCCTGGGCTATTTCTGGATTGGATCATGTAGTAATGTGGCACCACACTGAAACAGTCAATTAAACTTGGTTTCCATCAATATTTTAGAGGATAACGCAAGTTAAGTCTGGGATAGGTCTGGGATTTGACCTCATCAGACTCATACTTTCGCGTTTTTCACATACTTGTTGAACAGATCCTGGGTTTTTTCTGGTTTGGATCACGTAGTAGTGTGGTACCACACTGAAACAGTCCATTAAACCTGGTTGCGATCAATGTTTTAGAGGATAACGCATGTTAGGTCTGGGTTAGGTCTAGTATTTGCCCTCATCAGGCTCATTCTATCGCATATTTCTCAAACTTGATGGCTAGATCCTGGGCTTTTTCTGGATTGCATCACGTAGTAATGTAGTACCACACTGAAACATTCAATTAAACCTGGTCTTGATAAATATTTCAGAGGACAACGCATGTTAGGTCTGGGTTAGGTCTAGGATTTGCACTCATCAGCCTCATACTTTCGCATATTTCTCATACTTCATGGCTAGATCCTGGGCTTTTTCTGGATTGCATCACGTAGTAATGAAGCACAACACTGAAACAGTCAATTGAACCTGGTCTCCATCAATATCTTAGAGGACAACGCAAGTTAGGTCTGGGATAGGTCTTGGATTTGCCCTCATCAGGCTCATACTTTCGCGTATTTCTCATACTTCATGGCTAGATCCTGGGCTATTTCTGGATTGGATCACGTAGTAAAGTGGTACCACACTGAAACATTCAATGAAACCTGGTCTGGATAAATATTTTAGAGGATAACGCATGTTAGGTCTGGGTTAGGTCTAGGATTTGCCCTCATCAGGCTCATTCTTTCGCATATTTCTCATACTTGATGGCTAGATCCTGGGCTTTTTCTGGATTGCATCACGTAGTAATGTAGTACGACACTGAAACAGTCAATGAAACCTAGTTTCCATCAATATTTTAGAGGACAACGCAAGTTAGGTCTAGGTAAGGCCTGAGATTTTCACTGATCAGACTCATACTTTCGCATTCTTCACATACTTGTTGAACGGATCCTGGGTTTTTTCTGGTTTGGATGACGCAGTAATGTGGTACCACACTGAAACATTCAATTAAACCTGGTCTTGATAAATATTTTAGAGAATAACGCATGTTAGGTCTGGGTTAGGTCTAGGATTTGCCCTCATCAGGCTCATACTTTCGCGTATTTCTCATACTTCATGGCTAGATCCTGGGCTATTTCTGGATTGGATCACGTAGTAATGTAGTACCACACTGAAACAGTCAATGAAACCTGGTCTGGATAAATATTTTAGAGGATAACGCATGTTAGGTCTGGGATAGGTCTAGGATTTGTCCTCATCAGGCTCATTCTTTCGCATATTTCTCATACTTCATGGCTAGATCCTGGCCTTTTTCTAGATTGCATCACGTAGTAATGAAGTACAACACTGAAACAGTCAATTAAACCTGGTTTCCATCAATATTTTAGAGGACAACGCATGTTAGGTCTAGGTTAGGCCTGGGATTTGCTGTCATCAGGCTCATTCTTTCGCATATTTCTCACACTTGATGGCTAGATCCTGGGCTTTTTCTAGATTGCATCACGTAGTAATGTAGTACCACACTGAAACAGTCAATGAAACCAGGTCTCCATGAGTATTTTAGAAGACAACGCAAGTTAGGTCTTGGTAAGGCCTGAGATTTTCACTGATCAGACTCATACTTTCGCATTCTTCGCATACTTGTTGAACGGATCCTGGGTTTTTTCTGGTTTGGATGACGTAGTAATGTGGTACCACACTGAAACATTCAATTAAACCTGGTCTTGATAAATATTTTAGAGAATAACGCATGTTAGGTCTGGGTTAGGTCTAGGATTTGCCCTCATCAGGCTCATACTTTCGCATATTTCTCATACTTCATGGCTAGCTCCTGGGCTATTTCTGGATTGGATCACGTAGTAAAGTGGTACCACACTGAAACATTCAATGAAACCTGGTCTGGATAAATATCTTAGAGGATAACGCAAGTTAGGTCAAGGTTAGGTCTAAGATTTGCCCTCATCAGGCTCACAGTTTCGCGTTTTTCACATACTTGTTGAACAGATCCTGGGTTTTTTCTGGTTTGGATCACGTAGTAATGTGGGACCACACTGAAACAGTCAAGTAAACCTGGTTTCGATCAATATTTTAGAGAATAATTCATGTTAGGTCTAGGTTAGGTCTGGGATTTGCTCTCATCAGGCTCATTCTTCCGCATATTTCTCATACATGTTGAACAGATCCTGGGTATTTTCTGGCATGGAACACGTAGTAATGTGGGACCACACTGAAACAATCAATTAAACCTGATCTTGATAAATATTTTAGAGGATAACGCATGTTAGGTCTGGGTTAGGTCTAGGATTTGCCCTCATCAGGCTCATACTTTCGCATATTTCTCATACTTCATGGCTAGATCCTGGGCTGTTTCTGGATTGTATCACGTAGTAATGTGGTACCACGCTGAAACAGTCAATTAAACCTGGTTTCGATCAATATTTTAGAGGATAACGGAAGTTAGGTCTGGGATAGGTCTAGGATTTGCCCACATCAGGCTCTTACTTTCGCATATTTCTCATACTTCATGGCTAGATCCTGGGCTATTTCTGGATTGGATCATGTAGTAAAGTGGTACCACACTGAAACATTCAATGAAGCCTGGTCTGGATAAATATTTTAGAGGATAACGCATCTTAGGTCTGGGTTAGGTCTAAGATTTGCCCTCATCAGGCTCACAGTTTAGCGTTTTTCGCATACTTGTTGAACAGATCCTGGGTTTTTTCTGGTTTGGATCACGAACTAGTGTGGTACCACACTGAAACAGTCCATTAAACTTGGTTTCGCTCAATATTTTAGAGGATTACGCATGTTAGGTCTAGGTTAGGTCTGGGATTTGCTCTCATCAGGCTCATTCCTTCGCATATTTCTCATACTTGATGGCTAGATCCTGGGCTTTTTCTGGATTGCATCACGTAATAATGTAGTACCACACTGAAACAGTCAATGACACCTGGTTTCCATCAATATTTTAGAGGACAACGCAAGTTAGGTCTAGGTAAGGCCTGAGATTTTCACTGATCAGACTCATACTTTCGCATTCTTCACATACTTGTTGAACGGATCCTGGGTTTTTTCTGGTTTTGATCACGTAGTAATGTGGTACCACACTGAAACATTCAATTAAACCTGGTCTTGATAAATATTTTAGAGAATAACGCATGTTGGGTCTGGGTTAGGTCTAGGATTTGCCCTCATCAGGCTCATACTTTCGCATATTTCTCATACTTCATGGCTAGATCCTGGGCTATTTCTGGATTGGATCACGTAGTAATGTGGCACCACAGTGAAACAGTCAATTAAACCTGGTTTTGATCAATATTTTAGAGAATAATTCATGTTAGGTCTAGGTTAGGTCAGGGATTTGCTCTCATCAGGGTCATACTGCCGCAGTTTTAACATACTTGTTGAACGGATCCTGGGTTTTTTCTGGTTTGGTTCACGTAGTAATGTGGTACCACACTGAAACATTCAATTAAACCTGGTCTTGATAAATATTTTAGAGGATAACGCATGTTAGGTTTGGGTTAGGTCTAGGATTTGCCCTCATTAGGCTCATACTTTCGCATATTTCTCATACTTCATGGCTAGATCCTGGGCTATTTCTGGATTGGATCACGTAGTAATGTAGTACCACACTGAAACATTCAATTAATCCTGGTCTTGATAAATATTTCAGAGGATAACGCATGTTAGGTCTGGGTTAGGTCTAGGATTTGCCCTCATCAGGCTCATTCTTTCGCATATTTCTCATACTTGATGGCTAGATCCTGGGCTTTTTCTGGATTGCATCACGTAGTAATGTAGTACCACACTGAAACAGTCAATGAAACCTAGTTTCCATCAATATTTTAGAGGACAACGCAAGTTAGGTCTAGGTAAGGCCTGAGATTTTCACTGATCAGACTCATACTTTCGCATTCTTCACATACTTGTTGAACAGATCCTGGGTTTTTTCTGGTTTTGATCACGTAGTAATGTGGTACCACACTGAAACATTCAATTAAACCTTGTCTTGATAAATATTTTAGAGAGTATCGCATGTTAGGTCTGGGTTAGGTCTAGGATTTGCCCTCATCAGGCTCATACTTTCGCATATCTCTCATACTTCATGGCTAGATCCTGGGCTATTTCTGGATTGGATCATGTAGTAATGTGGCACCACACTGAAACAGTCAATTAAACCTGGTTTTGATCAATATTTTAGAGAATAATTCATGTTAGGTCTAGGTTAGGTCAGGGATTTGCTCTCATCAGGCTCATTCTTTCGCATATTTCTCATACTTGATGGCTAGATCCTGGGCTTTTTCTGGATTGCATCACGTAGTAATGAAGTACAACACTGAAACAGTCAATTAAACTTGGTTTCCATCAATATTTTAGAGGACAACGCATGTTAGGTCTAGGTTAGGCCTGGGATTTGCCCTCATCAGGGTCATGCTGTCGCATTTTTAACATACTTGTTGAACGGATCCTGGGTTTTTTCTGGATTGTATCACGTAGTAATGTGGTACCACGCTGAAACAGTCGATTAAACCTGGTTTCGATCAATATTTTAGAGGATAACGCAAGTTAAGTCTGGGATAGGTCTGGGATTTGACCTCATCAGACTCATACTTTCGCGTTTTTCACATACTTGTTGAACAGATCCTGGGTTTTTTCTGGTTTGGATCACGTAGTAGTGTGGTACCACACTGAAACAGTCCATTAAACCTGGTTGCGATCAATGGTTTAGAGGATAACGCATGTTAGGTCTGGGTTGGGTCTAGTATTTGCCCTCATCAGGCTCATTCTTTCGCATATTTCTCAAACTTGATGGCTAGATCCTGGGCTTTTTCTGGATTGCTTCACGTAGTAATGTAGTACCACACTGAAACATTCAATTAAACCTGGTCTTGATAAATATTTCAGAGGACAACGCATGTTAGGTCTGGGTTAGGTCTAGGATTTGCACTCATCAGGCTCATACTTTCGCATATTTCTCATACTTCATGGCTAGATCCTGGGCTTTTTCTGGATTGCATCACGTAGTAATGAAGCACAACACTGAAGCAGTCAATTGAACCTGGTCTCCATCAATATCTTAGAGGACAACGCAAGTTAGGTCTGGGATAGGTCTTGGATTTGCCCTCATCAGGCTCATACTTTCGCATATTTCTCATACTTCATGGCTAGCTCCTGGGCTATTTCTGGATTGGATCACGTAGTAAAGTGGTACCAGACTGAAACATTCAATGAAACCTGGTCTGGATAAATATCTTAGAGGATAACGCATGTTAGGTCAAGGTTAGGTCTAAGATTTGCCCTCATCAGGCTCACAGTTTCGCGTTTTTCACATACTCGTTGAACAGATCCTGGGTTTTTTCTGGTTTGGATCACGTAGTAATGTGGGACCACACTGAAACAGTCAAGTAAACCTGGCTTCGATGAATATTTTAGAGAATAATTCATGTTAGGTCTAGGTTAGGTCTGGGATTTGCTCTCATCAGGCTCATTCTTCCGCATATTTCTCATACATGTTGAACAGATCCTGGGTATTTTCTGGCATGGAACACGTAGTAATGTGGGACCACACTGAAACAATCAATTAAACCTGATCTTGATAAATATTTTAGAGGATAACGCATGTTAGGTCTGGGTTAGGTCTAGGATTTGCCCTCATCAGGCTCATACTTTCGCATATTTCTCATACTTCATGGCTAGATCCTGGGCTGTTTCTGGATTGTATCACGTAGTAATGTGGTACCACGCTGAAACAGTCAATTAAACCTGGTTTCGATCAATATTTTAGAGGATAACGGAAGTTAGGTCTGGGATAGGTCTAGGATTTGCCCTCATCAGGCTCATTCTTTCGCATATTTCTCAAACTTCATGGCTAGATCCTGGGCTATTTCTGGATTGGATCACGTAGTAAAGTGGTACCACACTGAAACATTCAATGAAACCTGGTCTGGATAAATATTTTAGAGGATAACGCATGTTAGGTCTGGGTTAGGTCTAGGATTTGCCCTCATCAGGCTCATTCTTTCGCATATTTCTCATACTTCATGGCTAGATCCTGGGCTTTTTCTGGATTGCATCACGTAGTAATGAAGTACAACACTGAAACAGTCAAATGAACCTGGTCTCCATCAATATCTTAGAGGACAACGCAAGTTAGGTCTGGGATAGGTCTTGGATTTGCCCTCAGCAGGCTCATACTTTCGCATATTTCTCATACTTCATGGCTAGATCCTGGGCTATTTCTGGATTGGATCACGTAGTAAAGTGGTACCACACTGAAACATTCAATGAAACGTGGTCTGGATAAATATTTTAGAGGATAACGCATGTTAGGTCTGGGTTAGGTCTAGGATTTGCCCTCATCAGGCTCATTCTTTCGCGTATTTCTCATACTTGATGGCTAGATCCTGGGCTTTTTCTGGATTGCATCACGTAGTAATGTGGTACCACGCTGAATCAGTCAATTAAACCTGGTTTCGATCAATATGTTAGAGGATAACGCAAGTTAGGTATGGGATAGGTCTAGGATTTGCCCTCATCAGGCTCTTACTTTCGCATATTTCTCACACTTCATGGCTAGATCCTGGCCTTTTTCTTGATTGCATCACGTAGTAATGAAGTACAACACTGAAACAGTCAATTAAACCTGGTTTCCATCAATATTTTAGAGGACAACGCATGTTAGGTCTAGGTTAGGCCTGGGATTTGCCCTCATCAGGGTCATACTGTCGCAGTTTTAACATACTAGTTGAACGGATCCTGGGTTTTTTCTGGTTTGGTTCACGTAGTAATGTGGTACCACACTGAAACATTCAATTAAACCTGGTCTTGATAAATATTTTAGAGGATAACGCAAGTTAAGTCTGGGATAGGTCTGGGATTTGACCTCATCAGACTCATACTTTCGCGTTTTTCACATACTTGTTGAACAGATCCTGGGTTTTTTCTGGTTTGGATCACGTAGTAGTGTGGTACCACTCTGAAACAGTCCATTAAACCTGGTTGCGATCAATATTATAGAGGATAACGCATGTTAGGTCTGGGTTAGGTCTAGTATTTGCCCTCATCAGGCTCATTCTTTCGCATATTTCTCAAACTTGATGGCTAGATCCTGGGCTATTTCTGGATTGGATCTCGTAGTAAAGTGGTACCACACTGAAACATTCAATGGAACCTGGTCTGGATAAATATTTTAGAGGATAACGCATGTTAGGTCTGGGTTAGGTCTAGGAATTGCCCTCATCAGGCTTATTCTTTCGCATATGTCTCATACATGATGGCTAGATCCTGGGCTTTTTCTTGATCGCATCACGTAGTAATGAAGTACAACACTGAAACAGTCACCTAAACCTGGTTTCCATCAATATCTTAGAGGACAACGCAAGTTAGGTCTGGGATAGCTCTGAAATTTGCCCTCATCAGGCTCATACTTTCGCGTTTTTCACATACTTGTTGAACAGATCCTGGGTTTTTTCAGGTTTGGATCACGTAGTAATGTGGTACCACGCTGAAACAGTTGATTAGACCCGGTTTCGATCAATATTTTAGAGGATAACGCATGTTAGGTCAAGGTTAGGTCTAAGATTTGCCCTCATCAGGCTCACAGTTTCGCGTTTTTCACATACTCGTTGAACAGATCCTGGGTTTTTTCTGGTTTGGATCACGTAGTAATGTGGGACCACACTGAAACAGTCAATTAAACCTGGTTTCGAACAATATTTTAGAGAATAATTCATGTTAGGTTTAGGTTAGGTCTGGGTTAGGTCTGGGATTTGCCCTCATCAGGCTCATACTTTCCGCGTTTTTCACATGCTTGTTGAACAGATCCTGGGTTTTTTCTGGTATGGATCACGTAGTAATGTGGTACCATACTGAAACATTCAGTTAAACCTGGTCTTGATAAATATTTTTGAGGATAACGCATGTTAGGTCTGGGTTAGGTCTAGGATTTGCCCTCGTCAGGCTCATACTTTCGCATATTTCTCATACTTCATGGCTAGATCCTGGGCTGTTTCTGGATTGTATCACGTAGTAATGTGGTACCACGCTGAAACAGTCAATTAAACCTTGTTTCGATCGATATTTTAGAGGATAATGTAAGTTAGGTCTGGGATAGGTCTGGGATTTGCCCTCATCAGACTCATACTTTCGCATATTTCTTATACTTCATGGGTGGATCCTGGGCTATTTTCTGGTTTGGATCACATAGTAATGTGGTACCACACTGAAACATTCAATTAAACCTGGTCTTGATAAATATTTTAGAGGATAACGTAAGTTAGGTCTGGGATAGGTCCGGGATTTGCCCTCATCAGGCTCATACTTTCCGCGTTTTTCACATGCTTGTTGAACAGATCCTGGGTTTTTTCTGGTATGGATCACGTAGTAATGTGGTACCATACTGAAACATTCAGTTAAACCTGGTCTTGATAAATATTTTTGAGGATAACGCATGTTAGGTCTAGGTTAGGCCAGGGATTTTCACTCATCAGACTCATTCTTTCGCATTCTTCACATACTTGTTGAACGGATCCTGGGTTTTTTCTGGTATGGATCACGTTGTAATGTGGGACCACACTGAAACAATCAATTCAACCTGGTCTTGATAAATATTTTAGAGGATAACGCATGTTAGGTCTGGGTTAGGCCTGGGATTTGCCCTCATCAGGGTCATACTTTCGCAGTTCTAACATACATGTTGACCTGATCGAGGGTTTATTCTGCTTTGGATCACGTAGTAAAGTGGTACCACACTGAAACATTCCACTAAACCTGGTTTGGATCAATATTTTAGAGGATAATGCATGTTAGGTCTAGGTTAGCCCTGAGATTTTCCCTCATCAGACTCATACTTTCGCATTCCTCAGATACCTGTTGAACGGATCCTGGGTTTTTTCTGGTATGGTTCACGTAGTAATGTGGGACCACACTGAAACAATCAATTAAACCAGGTCTTGATAAATATTTTAGATGATAACGCATGTTAGGCCTGGGTTAGGTCTAGGATTTGCCCTCATCAGGATCATACTTTCGCATATTTCTCATACTTCATGGCTAGATCCTGGGCTATTTCTGGATTGGATCACGTAGTAATGTGGTACCACACTGAAACAGTCAATTAAACCTGGTTTCGATCAATATTTTAGAGGACAATGCAAGTTAGGTCTGGGATAGGTCTGGGATTTGCCCACATCAGGGTCATACTTTCGCATTTTTCACATACTTGTTGAACAGATCCTGGGGGTTTTCTGGTTTGGATCGCGCAGTAATGTGGTACCACACTGAAACAGCCCACTAAACCTGGTTTCGATCAATATTTTAGAGGATAACGAAAGTTATGTCTAGGATAGGCCTGGGATTTGCCCTCATCCGACTCATGCTTTCGCATTTTTCACATACTTGTTGAACAGATCCCGGGTTTTTTTCTGGTTTGGATCACGTAGTAGTGTGGTACCACACTGAAACATTCAGTTAAACCTGGTCTTGATAAATATTTTTGAGGATAACGCATGTTAGGTCTAGGTTAGGCCGGGGATTTTCACTCATCAGACTCATACTTTCGCATTCTTCACATACTTGTTGAACGGATCCTGGGTTTTTACTGGTTTGGATCACGTAGTAATGTGGTACCACACTGAAACATTCAATTAAACCTGGTCTTGATAAATATTTTAGAGGATAACGCATGTTAGGTCTGGGTTAGGTCTAGGATTTGCCCTCATCAGGCTCCTCCTTTCGCATATTTCTCATACTTCATGGCTGGATCCTGGGCTATTTCTGGATTGGATCACATAGTAATGTGGTACCACACTGAAACAGTCAATTAAACCTGGTTTTGATCAATATTTTAGAGAATAATTCATGTTAGGTCTAGGTTCGGTCAGGGATTTGCTCTCATCAGGCACATTCTTTCGCATATTTCTCATACTTGATGGCTAGATCCTGGGCATTTTCTGGATTGCTTCACGTAGTAATGAAGCACAACACTGAAACAGTCAATTAAACCTGGTTTCCATCAGTATTTTAGAGGACAACGCATGTCAGGTCTAGGTTAGGTCTGGGATTTGCTCTCATAAGGGTCATACTGTCGCAGTTTTAACTTACTTGTTGAACGGATCCTGGGTTTTTTCTGGTTTGGTTCACGTAGTAATGTTGTACCACACTGAAACATTCAATTAAACCTGGTCTTGATAAATATTTTAGAGGATAACGCATGTTAGGTTTGGGTTAGGTCTAGGATTTGCCCTCATCAGGCTCATACTTTCGCATATCACTCATACTTCATGGCTAGATCCTGGGCTGTTTCTGGATTGCATCACACAGTAATGTGGTACCACGCTGAAACAGTCGATTAAACCTGGTTTTGATCAATATTTTAGAGGATAACGCAAGTTAAGTCTGGGATAGGTCAGGGATTTGACCTCATCGGACTCATACTTTCGCATTTTTCACATACTTGTTGAACAGATCCTGGGTTTTTTCTGGTTTGGATCACGTAGTAGTGTGGTACCACACTGAAACAGTCCATTAAACCTGGTTTTGATCAATATTTTAGAGAATAATTCATGTTAGGTCTAGGTTAGGTCTGCGATTTGCTCTCATCAGGCTCATTCTTACGCATATTTCTCATACTTGATGGCTAGATCCTGGGCTTTTTCTGGATTGCATCACGTAGCAATGAAGTACAACACTGAAACAGTTAATTAAACCAGGTTTCGATCAATATTTTAGAGAATAATTCATGTTAGGTCTAGGTTAGGTCTGGGATTTGCTCCCATCAGGCTCATTCTTTCGCATATTTGTCATACTTGATGGCTAGATCCTGGGCTTTTTCTGGATTGCATCACGTAGTAATGAAGTACAACACTGAAACAGTCAATTAAACCTAGTTTCCATCAATATCTTAGAGGACAACGCAAGTTAGGTCTGGGATATGTCTGGGATTTGCCCACATCAGGCTCATACTTTCGCGTTTTTCACATACTTGTTGAACAGATCCTGGGTTTTTTCTGGTTTGGATCACGTAGTAGAGGGTACCACACTGAAACAGTCCATTAAACCTGGTTTGGATCTATATTTTAGAGGATAACGCATGTTAGGTCTAGGTTAGGTCTCGGATTTGCCCTCATCAGACTCATACTTTCGCGTTTTTCACATACTTGTTGAACAGATCCTGGCTTTTTTCTGGATTGGGTCACGTAGTAGTGTGGTACCACACTGAAACAGTCGATTAAACCTGGTTTCGATCAATATTTTTGAGGATAACGCATGTTAGGTCTAGGTTAGGCCGGGGATTTTCACTCATCAGACTCATACTTTCGCATTCTTCACATACTTGTTGAGCGGATCCTGGGTTTTTACCGGTTTGGATCACGTAGTAATGTGGTACCACACTGAAACATTCAATTAAACCTGGTCTTGATAAATATTTTAGAGGATAACGCATGTTAGGTCTGGGTTAGGTCTAGGATTTGCCCTCATCAGGCTCATACTTTCGCATATTTCTCATACTTCATGGCTGGATCCTGGGCTATTTCTGGATTGGATCACGTAGTAATGTGGTACCACACTGAAACAGTCAATTAAACCTGGTTTTGATGAATATTTTAGAGAATAATTCATGTTAGGTCTAGGTTAGGTCAGGGATTTGCTCTCATCAGGCTCATTCTTTCGCATATTTCTCATACTAGATGGCTAGATCCTGGGCTTTTTCTGGATTGCATCACGTAGTAATGAAGTACAACACTGAAGCACTCAATTAAACCTGGTTTCGATCAATATTATTGAGGATAACGCACGTTAGGTCTAGGGTGGCCTGGGATTTTCACTCATCAGACTCATACTTTCGCATTCTTCACATACTTGTTGAACGGATCCTGGGTTTTTTCTGGTTTCGTTCACGTAGTAATGTGGTACCACACTGAAACATTCAATTAAACCTGATCTTGATAAATATTTGAGAGGATAACGCATGTTAGGTTTGGGTTAAGTCCTGGATTTGCCCTCATCAGGCTCATACTTTCGCATATTTCTCATACTTCATGGCTAGATCCTGGGCTGTTTCTGGATTGCATCACGTAGTAATTTGGTACCATGCTGAAACAGTCAATTAAACCTGGTTTCGATCAATATTTTGCAGGATAACGCAAGATAGGTCTGGCATAGGTCTGGGATTCGCCCTCATCAGACTCATACTTTTGCGTTTTTCACATACTTGTTGAACTGATCCTGGGCTTTTTCTGGTTTGGATCACGTAGTAATGTGGTACCACACTGAAACAGTCAATTAAGCCTGGTTTCGATCAATATTTTAGAGAATAATTCATGTTAGGTTTAGGTTAGGTCTGGGTTAGGTCTGGGATTTGCCCTCATCAGGCTCATACTTTCCGCGTTTTTCACATGCTTGTTGAACAGATCCTGGGTTTCTTCTGGTTTGGATCACGTAGTAATGTGGGACCACATTGAAACAGTCAATTAAACCTAGTTTCGATCAATATTTTAGAGAATAATTCATGTTAGGTCTAGGTTAGGTCTGGGATTTGCTCTCATTAGGCTCATTCTTTCGCATATTTCTCATACTTGATGGCTAGATGCTGGGCTTTTTCTGGATTGCATCACGTAGTAATGAAGTACAACACTGAAACAGTCAATTAAACCTGGTTTCCATCAATATCTTAGAGGACAACGCAAGTTAGGTCTGGGATAGGTCTGGGATATGCCCTCATCAGACTCATACTTTCGCAGACTTCACATACTCGTTGAACAGATCCTGTGTTATTTTCTGGTTTGGATCACGTAGTAGTGTGGTACCACACTGAAACAGTCCATTAAACCCGGTTTGGATCAATATTTTAGAGCATAACGCATGTTAGGTCTAGGTTAGGTCTGGGATTTTCACTCATCAGACTCATACTTTCGCGTTCTTCACATACTTGTTGAACGGATCCTGGGTTTTTTCTGGTTTGGATCACGTAGTAATGTGTGTCCACACTGAAACAATGAATTAAACCTGGTCTTGATAAATATTTTAGAGGATAACGCATGTTAGGTCTGGGTTAGGTCTAGGATTTGCCCTCATCAGGCTCCTCCTTTCGCATATTTCTCATACTTCATGGCTGGATCCTGGGCTATTTCTGGATTGGATCACATAGTAATGTGGTACCACACTGAAACAGTCAATTAAACCTGGTTTTGATCAATATTTTAGAGAATAATTCATGTTAGGTCTAGGTTCGGTCAGGGATTTGCTCTCATCAGGCACATTCTTTCGCATATTTCTCATACTTGATGGCTAGATCCTGGGCATTTTCTGGATTGCTTCACGTAGTAATGAAGCACAACACTGAAACAGTCAATTAAACCTGGTTTCCATCAGTATTTTAGAGGACAACGCATGTCAGGTCTAGGTTAGATCTGGGATTTGCTCTCATAAGGGTCATACTGTCGCAGTTTTAACTTACTTGTTGAACGGATCCTGGGTTTTTTCTGGTTTGGTTCACGTAGTAATGTTGTACCACACTGAAACATTCAATTAAACCTGGTCTTGATAAATATTTTAGAGGATAACGCATGTTAGGTTTGGGTTAGGTCTAGGATTTGCCCTCATCAGGCTCATACTTTCGCATATCACTCATACTTCATGGCTAGATCCTGGGCTGTTTCTGGATTGCATCACACAGTAATGTGGTACCACGCTGAAACAGTCGATTAAACCTGGTTTTGATCAATATTTTAGAGGATAACGCAAGTTAAGTCTGGGATAGGTCAGGGATTTGACCTCATCGGACTCATACTTTCGCATTTTTCACATACTTGTTGAACAGATCCTGGGTTTTTTCTGGTTTGGATCACGTAGTAGTGTGGTACCACACTGAAACAGTCCATTAAACCTGGTTTTGATCAATATTTTAGAGAATAATTCATGTTAGGTCTAGGTTAGGTCTGCGATTTGCTCTCATCAGGCTCATTCTTACGCATATTTCTCATACTTGATGGCTAGATCCTGGGCTTTTTCTGGATTGCATCACGTAGCAATGAAGTACAACACTGAAACAGTTAATTAAACCAGGTTTCGATCAATATTTTAGAGAATAATTCATGTTAGGTCTAGGTTAGGTCTGGGATTTGCTCCCATCAGGCTCATTCTTTCGCATATTTGTCATACTTGATGGCTAGATCCTGGGCTTTTTCTGGATTGCATCACGTAGTAATGAAGTACAACACTGAAACAGTCAATTAAACCTAGTTTCCATCAATATCTTAGAGGACAACGCAAGTTAGGTCTGGGATATGTCTGGGATTTGCCCACATCAGGCTCATACTTTCGCGTTTTTCACATACTTGTTGAACAGATCCTGGGTTTTTTCTGGTTTGGATCACGTAGTAGAGGGTACCACACTGAAACAGTCCATTAAACCTGGTTTGGATCTATATTTTAGAGGATAACGCATGTTAGGTCTAGGTTAGGTCTCGGATTTGCCCTCATCAGACTCATACTTTCGCGTTTTTCACATACTTGTTGAACAGATCCTGGCTTTTTTCTGGATTGGGTCACGTAGTAGTGTGGTACCACACTGAAACAGTCGATTAAACCTGGTTTCGATCAATATTTTTGAGGATAACGCATGTTAGGTCTAGGTTAGGCCGGGGATTTTCACTCATCAGACTCATACTTTCGCATTCTTCACATACTTGTTGAGCGGATCCTGGGTTTTTACCGGTTTGGATCACGTAGTAATGTGGTACCACACTGAAACATTCAATTAAACCTGGTCTTGATAAATATTTTAGAGGATAACGCATGTTAGGTCTGGGTTAGGTCTAGGATTTGCCCTCATCAGGCTCATACTTTCGCATATTTCTCATACTTCATGGCTGGATCCTGGGCTATTTCTGGATTGGATCACGTAGTAATGTGGTACCACACTGAAACAGTCAATTAAACCTGGTTTTGATGAATATTTTAGAGAATAATTCATGTTAGGTCTAGGTTAGGTCAGGGATTTGCTCTCATCAGGCTCATTCTTTCGCATATTTCTCATACTAGATGGCTAGATCCTGGGCTTTTTCTGGATTGCATCACGTAGTAATGAAGTACAACACTGAAACACTCAATTAAACCTGGTTTCGATCAATATTATTGAGGATAACGCACGTTAGGTCTAGGGTGGCCTGGGATTTTCACTCATCAGACTCATACTTTCGCATTCTTCACATACTTGTTGAACGGATCCTGGGTTTTTTCTGGTTTCGTTCACGTAGTAATGTGGTACCACACTGAAACATTCAATTAAACCTGATCTTGATAAATATTTGAGAGGATAACGCATGTTAGGTTTGGGTTAAGTCCTGGATTTGCCCTCATCAGGCTCATACTTTCGCATATTTCTCATACTTCATGGCTAGATCCTGGGCTGTTTCTGGATTGCATCACGTAGTAATTTGGTACCATGCTGAAACAGTCAATTAAACCTGGTTTCGATCAATATTTTGCAGGATAACGCAAGATAGGTCTGGCATAGGTCTGGGATTCGCCCTCATCAGACTCATACTTTCGCGTTTTTCACATACTTGTTGAACTGATCCTGGGCTTTTTCTGGTTTGGATCACGTAGTAATGTGGTACCACACTGAAACAGTCAATTAAGCCTGGTTTCGATCAATATTTTAGAGAATAATTCATGTTAGGTTTAGGTTAGGTCTGGGTTAGGTCTGGGATTTGCCCTCATCAGGCTCATACTTTCCGCGTTTTTCACATGCTTGTTGAACAGATCCTGGGTTTCTTCTGGTTTGGATCACGTAGTAATGTGGGACCACATTGAAACAGTCAATTAAACCTAGTTTCGATCAATATTTTAGAGAATAATTCATGTTAGGTCTTGGTTAGGTCTGGGATTTGCTCTCATCAGGCTCATTCTTTCGCATATTTCTCATACTTGATGGCTAGATGCTGGGCTTTTTCTGGATTGCATCACGTAGTAATGAAGTACAACACTGAAACAGTCAATTAAACCTGGTTTCCATCAATATCTTAGAGGACAACGCAAGTTAGGTCTGGGATAGGTCTGGGATATGCCCTCATCAGACTCATACTTTCGCAGACTTCACATACTCGTTGAACAGATCCTGGGTTATTTTCTGGTTTGGATCACGTAGTAGTGTGGTACCACACTGAAACAGTCCATTAAACCCGGTTTGGATCAATATTTTAGAGCATAACGCATGTTAGGTCTAGGTTAGGTCTGGGATTTTCACTCATCAGACTCATACTTTCGCGTTCTTCACATACTTGTTGAACGGATCCTGGGTTTTTTCTGGTTTGGATCACGTAGTAATGTGTGTCCACACTGAAACAATGAATTAAACCTGGTCTTGATAAATATTTTAGAGGATAACGCATGTTAGGTCTGGGATAGGTCTGGGGTTTGCCCTCATCAGACTCATACTTTCGCAGACTTCACATACTCGTTGAACAGATCCTGGGTTATTTTCTGGTTTGGATCACGTAGTAATGTGGTACCACACTGAAACAGTCAATTAAGCCTGGTTTCGATCAATATTTTAGAGAATAATTCATGTTAGGTTTAGGTTAGGTCTGGGTTAGGTCTGGGATTTGCCCTCATCAGGCTCATACTTTCCGCGTTTTTCACATGCTTGTTGAACAGATCCTGGGTTTCTTCTGGTTTGGATCACGTAGTAATGTGGGACCACATTGAAACAGTCAATTAAACCTAGTTTCGATCAATATTTTAGAGAATAATTCATGTTAGGTCTAGGTTAGGTCTGGGATTTGCTCTCATCAGGCTCATTCATTCGCATATTTCTCATTCTTGATATCTAGATCCTGGGCTTTTTCTTGATTGCATCACGTAGTAATGATGTACAACACTGAAACAGTCAATTAAACCTGGTTTCCATCAATATCTTAGAGGACAACGCAAGTTAGGTCTGGGATAGGTCGGGGATTTGCCCTCATCAGACTCACACTTTCGCAGACTTCACATACTCGTTGTACAGATCCTGGGTTATTTTCTGGTTTGGATCACATAGTAATGTGATACCACACTGAAACGGTCGATTAAACCAGGTTTCGATCAATATTTTTGAGGATAACGCATGTTAGGTCTAGGTTAGGCCTGGGATTTTCACTCATCAGACTCATACTTTCGCATTCTTCACATACTCGTTGAACAGATCCTGGGTTTTTTCTGGTTTGGATCACGTAGTAATGTGGAACCACACTGAAACAATCAATTAAACCTGGTCTTGATAAATATTTTAGAGGATAACGCATGTTAGGTCTGGGTAAGGTCTAGGATTTGCCCTCGTCAGGCTCATACTTTCGCATATTTCTCATACTTCATGGCTAGATCCTGGGCTATTTCTGGATTAGATCACGTAGTAATGTGGTACCACACTGAAACAGTCGATTAAACCAGGTTTCGATCAATATTTTTGAGGATAACGCATGTTAGGTCTAGGTTAGGCCTGGGATTTTCACTCATCAGACTCATACTTTCGCATTCTTCACATACTTGTTGAACGGATCCTGGGTTTTTTCTGGTTTGGATCACGTAGTAATGTGGGACCACACTGAAACAGTCAATTAAACCTAGTTTCGATCAATATTTTAGAGAATAATTCATGTTAGGTCTAGGTTAGGTCTGGGATTTGCTCTCATCAGGCTCATACTTTCGCACACTTCACATACTCGTTTGACAGATCCTGGGTTATTTTCTGGTTTGGATCACGTAGTAATGTGGGACCACACTGAAACAGTCAATTAAACCTGGTTTCGATCAATATTTTAGAGGACAACGCAAGTTAGGTCTGGGATAGGTCTGGGATTTGCCCTCATCAGCCTCATACTTTCGCACACTTCACATACTCGTTTAACAGATCCTGGGTTATTTTCTGGTTTGGATCACATAGTAATGTGGTACCACACTGAAACAGTCGACTAAACCAGGTTTCGATCAATATTTTTGAGGATAACGCATGTTAGGTCTAGGTTAGGCCTGGGATTTTCACTCATCAGACTCATACTTTCGCATTCTTCACATACTTGTTGAACGGATCATGGGTTTTTTCTGGTGTGGATCACGTAGTAATGTGGTACCACACTGAAACAATCAATTAAACCTGATCTTGATAAATATTTTAGAGGATAACGCATGTTAGGTCTGGGATAGGTCGGGGATTTGCCCTCATCAGCCTCATACTTTCGCACACTTCACATACTCGTTGAACAGATCCTGGTTTTTTCTGGTTTGGATCACGTAGTAATGTGGAACCACACTGAAACAATCAATTAAACCTGGTCTTGATAAATATTTTAGAGGATAACGCATGTTAGGTCTGGGTAAGGTCTAGGATTTGCCCTCGTCAGGCTCATACTTTCGCATATTTCTCATACTTCATGGCTAGATCCTGGGCGATTTCTGGATTAGATCACGTAGTAATGTGGTACCACACTGAAACAGTCAATTAAACTTGGTTTCCATCAATATCTAAAAGGACAACGCAAGTTAGGTCTGGGACAGGTCTTGGATTTGCCCTCATCAGGCTCATACTTTCGCGTTTTTCACATACTTTTTGAACAGATCCTGGGTTTTTTCTGGTTTGGATCACGTAGTAATGTGGTACCACACTGAAACAGTCGATTAAACCTGGTTTCGATCAATATTTTAGAGGATAACGCAAGTTAAGTCTGGGATTGTTCTGGGATTTGACCTCATCAGACTCATACTTTCGCACACTCCACATACTCGTTGAACAGATCCTGGGTATTTTCTGGTTTGGATCACGTAGTGATGTGGTACCACACTGAAACAGTCTATTAAACCTTGTTTCAATCAATATTTTAGAGGATAACGCAAGTTAGGTCTGGGATAGGTCTGAGATTTGACCCCATCAGACTCATGCTTTCGCACACTTCACATACTCGTTGAACAGATCCTGGGTTGTTTTCTGGTTTGGATCACATAGTAATGTGGTACCACACTGAAACAGTCGATTAAACCAGGTTTCGATCAATATTTTAGAGAATAATTCATGTGATGTCTAGGTTAGGTCTGGGATTTGCTCTCATCAGGCTCATTCTTTCGCATATTTCTCATACATGTTGAACAGATCCTGGGCTTTTTCTGGTTTGGATCACTTAGTAATGTGGGACCACACTGAAACAATCAATTAAACCTGGTCTTGATAAATATTTTAGAGGATAACGCATGTTAGGTCTGGGTTAGGTCTAGGATTTGCCCTCATCAGGCTCATACTTTCGCATATTTCTCATACTTCATGGCTAGATCCTGGGCTGTTTCTGGATTGTATCACGTAGTAATGTGGGACCACACTGAAACAGTTCATTAAACCTGGTTTCAATCAATATTTTAGAGGATAACTCATTTTAGGTCTAGGTTAGGTCTGGGACTTGCTCTCATCGGGCTCATTCTTTCGCATATTTCTCATACTTGATGGCTAGATCCTGGGCTTTTTCTGGATTGCATCACGTAGTAATGTAGTACCACACTGAAACAGTCAATGAAACCTGGTTTTCATCAATATTTTAGAGGACAACGCAAGTTAGGTCTAGGTAAGGCCTGAGATTTTCACTGATCAGACTCATACTTTTTTTTTTTTTTTTTTTTTTTTGTCGTGGGGAAAATCTTCGAAAGACTCCCTCCCACCTCCTTGGGGAGAGGTGGGAGGGGTGTGTGGGATTCCCCGCGCCCGTACAACGACAGGCGCGGGACCTACCCACTAAAAACCCCACGGTGACCCTTCGGCACGCTTTGGGAGGATACCGGGAATCGCTCGAAGCATTCTTCCGGTATCCTCCCCGTGCCCGCGCTTTCGCGCCCAACCCCCGGGGGGACAATCGGTCCCCCCAGTAGACACACTGCCTCATAGCGGCGGGACGGGGCCACTCCATCCCGCCGCTATCCGTCCCGGGGCCGCGTTTAGTGGCGGCTGCGAGCCCCAACTCGCAACCGCCCGCGACCCCGTTTCCACCCCTCGGCGGCCGGGCGTTCATGGCCGCACCAGACCGCCGAATCAGACTCATACTTTCGCATTCTTCACATACTTGTTGAACGGATCCTGGGTTTTTTCTGGTTTGGATCACGTAGTAATGTGGTACCACACTGAAACAGTCGATTAAACCTGGTTTCGATCAATATTTTAGAGGATAACGCAAGTTAAGTCTGGGATTGGTTTGGGATTTGACCTCATCAGACTCATACTTTCGCACACTTCACATACTCGTTGAACAGATCCTGGGTTATTTTCTGGTTTGGATCACATAGTAATGTGGTACCACACTGAAACAGTCGATTAAACCAGGTTTCGATCAATATTTTTGAGGATAACGCATGTTAGGTCTAGGTTAGGCCTGGGATTTTCACTCATCAGACTCATACTTTCGCATTCTTCACATACTTGTTGAACGGATCCTGGGTTTTTTCTGGTTTGGATCACGTAGTAATGTGGGACCACACTGAAACAGTCAATTAAACCTAGTTTCGATCAATATTTTAGAGAATAATTCATGTTAGGTCTAGGTTAGGTCTGGGATTTGCTCTCATCAGGATCATACTTTCGCACACTTCACATACTCGTTTGACAGATCCTGGGTTATTTTCTGGTTTGGATCACGTAGTAATGTGGGACCACACTGAAACAGTCAATTAAACCTGGTTTCGATCAATATTTTAGAGAATAATACATGTTATGTCTAGGTTAGGTCTGGGATTTGCTCTCATCAGGCTCATTCTTTCGCATATTTCTCATACTTGATGGCTAGATGCTGGGCTTTTTCTGGATTGCATCACGTAGTAATGAAGTACAACACTGAAACAGTCAATTAAACCTGGTTTCCATCATTATCTTAGAGGACAACGCAAGTTAGGTCTGGGATAGGTCTGGGATTTTCACTCATCAGACTCATACTTTCGCATTCTTCACATACTTGTTGAACAGATCCTGGGTTTTTTCTGGTTTGGAT
The DNA here is from genome assembly GCF_051014445.1 of Colletes latitarsis. Classification (NCBI taxonomy): domain Eukaryota; kingdom Metazoa; phylum Arthropoda; class Insecta; order Hymenoptera; family Colletidae; genus Colletes; species Colletes latitarsis. The sequence goes on from NC_135142.1 coordinate 2,953,803, forward strand.
CACGTAGTAGTGTGGGACCACACTGAAACAATCAATTAAACCTGGTCTTGATAAATATTTTAGAGGATAACGCATGTTAGGTCTGGGATAGGTCTGGGATTTGCTCTCATCAGGCTCATTCTTTCGCATATTTTTCATACTTGACGGCTAGATCCTGGGCTTTTTCTCGATTGCATCACGTAGTAATGAAGTACAACACTGAAACAGTCAATTAAACCTGGTTTCCATCAATATTTTAGAGGACAACGCATGTTAGGTCTAGGTTAGGCCTGGGATTTGCCCTCATCAGGGACATACTTTCGCAGTATTAACATACATGTTGACCTGATCGAGGGTTTTTTCTGCTTTGGATCACGTAGTAAAGTGGTACCACACTGAAACAGTCCATTAAACCTGGTTTGGATCAATATTTTAGAGGATAACGCATGTTAGGTCTAGGTTAGCCCTGGGATTTTCACTCATCAGACTCATACTTTCGCATATTTCTCATACTTCATTGGTAGATCCTGGGCTGTTTCTGGATAGTATCACGTAGTAATTTGGTACCACGCTGAAACAGTCAATTAAACCTGGTTTCGATCAATATTTTACAGGATAACGCAAGTTATGTCTGGCATAGGTCTGGGATTCGCCCTCATCAGACTCATACTTTCGCGTTTTTCATATACTTGTTGAACTGATCCTCGGCTTTTTCTGGTTTGGATCACGTAGTAGTGTGGTACCACACTGAAACAGTCAATTAAACCTGGTTTCGATCAATATTTTAGAGAATAATTCATGTTAGGTCTAGGTTAGGCCTGGGAATTGCTCTCATCAGGCTCATTCTTTCGCATATTTCTCATACTTGATGGCTAGATGCTGGGATTTTCTGGATTGCATCACGTAGTAATGAAGTACAACACTGAGACAGTCAATTAAACCTGGTTTCCATCAATATCTTAGAGGACAACGCAAGTTAGGTCTGGGATAGGTCTGGGATTTGCCCTCATCAGGCTCAAACTTTCCGCGTTTTTCACATACTTGTTGAACAGATCCTGGGTTTTTTCTGGTTTGGATCACGTAGTAGTGTGGGACCACACTGAAACAATCAATTAAACCTGGTCTTGATAAATATTTTAGTGGATAACGCATGTTAGGTCTGGGATAGGTCTGGGATTTGCCCTCATCAGACTCATACTTTCGCACACTTCACATACTCGTTGAACAGATCCTGGGTTATTTTCTGGTTTGGATCACACAGTAATGTGGTACCACACTGAAACAGTCGATTAAACCAGGTTTCGATCAATATTTTTGAGGATAACGCATGTTAGGTCTTGGTTAGGTCTAGGATTTGCCCTCGTCAGGCTCATACTTCCGCATATTTCTCATACTTCATGGCTAGATCCTGGGCTATTTCTGGATTAGATCACGTAGTAATGTGGTACCACACTGAAACAGTCAATTAAACCTGGTTTCCATCAATATCTTAGAGGACAACGCAAGTTAGGTCTGGGATAGGTCTTGGATTTGCCCTCATCAGGCTCATACTTTCGCGTTTTTCACATACTTTTTGAAGAGATCCTGGGTTTTTTCTGGTTTGGATCACGTAGTAGTGTGGCACCACACTGAAACAGTCGATTAAACCTGGTTTCGATCAATATTTTAGAGGATAACGCAAGTTAAGTCTGGGATTGGTCTGGGATTTGACCTCATCAGACTCATACTTTCGCACACTCCACATACTCGTTGAACAGATCCTGGGTATTTTCTGGTTTGGATCACGTAGTGATGTGGTACCACACTGAAACAGTCGATTAAACCTTGTTTCAATCAATATTTTAGAGGATAACGCAAGTTAGGTCTGGGATAGGTCTGAGATTTGACCCCATCAGACTCATACTTTCGCACACTTCACATACTCGTTGAACAGATCCTGGGTTGTTTTCTGGTTTGGATCACATAGTAATGTGGTACCACACTGAAACAGTCGATTAAACCAGGTTTCGATCAATATTTTAGAGAATAATTCATGTGATGTCTAGGTTAGGTCTGGGATTTGCTCTCATCAGGCTCATTCTTTCGCATATTTCTCATACATGTTGAACAGATCCTGAGCTTTTCTGGTTTGGATCACTTAGTAATGTGGGACCACACTGAAACAATCAATTAAACCTGGTCTTGATAAATATTTTAGAGGATAACGCATGTTAGGTCTGGGTTAGGTCTAGGATTTGCCCTCATCAGGCTCATACTTTCGCATATTTCTCATACTTCATGGCTAGATCCTGGGCTGTTTCTGGATTGTATCACGTAGTAATGTGGGACCACACTGAAACAGTTCATTAAACCTGGTTTCAATCAATATTTTAGAGGATAACGCATTTTAGGTCTAGGTTAGGTCTGGGACTTGCTCTCATCGGGCTCATTCTTTCGCATATTTCTCATACTTGATGGCTAGATCCTGGGCTTTTTCTGGATTGCATCACGTAGTAATGTAGTACCACACTGAAACAGTCAATGAAACCTGGTTTTCATCAATATTTTAGAGGACAACGCAAGTTAGGTCTAGGTAAGGCCTGAGATTTTCACTGATCAGACTCATACTTTTTTTTTTTTTTTTTTTTTTTTGTCGTGGGGAAAATCTTCGAAAGACTCCCTCCCACCTCCTTGGGGAGAGGTGGGAGGGGTGTGTGGGATTCCCCGCGCCCGTACAACGACAGGCGCGGGACCTACCCACTAAAAACCCCACGGTGACCCTTCGGCACGCTTTGGGAGGATACCGGGAATCGCTCGAAGCATTCTTCCGGTATCCTCCCCGTGCCCGCGCTTTCGCGCCCAACCCCCGGGGGGACAATCGGTCCCCCCAGTAGACACACTGCCTCATAGCGGCGGGACGGGGCCACTCCATCCCGCCGCTATCCGTCCCGGGGCCGCGTTTAGTGGCGGCTGCGAGCCCCAACTCGCAACCGCCCGCGACCCCGTTTCCACCCCTCGGCGGCCGGGCGTTCATGGCCGCACCAGACCGCCGAATCAGACTCATACTTTCGCATTCTTCACATACTTGTTGAACGGATCCTGGGTTTTTTCTGGTTTGGATCACGTAGTAATGTGGTACCACACTGAAACAGTCGATTAAACCTGGTTTCGATCAATATTTTAGAGGATAACGCAAGTTAAGTCTGGGATTGGTTTGGGATTTGACCTCATCAGACTCATACTTTCGCACACTTCACATACTCGTTGAACAGATCCTGGGTTATTTTCTGGTTTGGATCACATAGTAATGTGGTACCACACTGAAACAGTCGATTAAACCAGGTTTCGATCAATATTTTTGAGGATAACGCATGTTAGGTCTAGGTTAGGCCTGGGATTTTCACTCATCAGACTCATACTTTCGCATTCTTCACATACTTGTTGAACGGATCCTGGGTTTTTTCTGGTTTGGATCACGTAGTAATGTGGGACCACACTGAAACAGTCAATTAAACCTAGTTTCGATCAATATTTTAGAGAATAATTCATGTTAGGTCTAGGTTAGGTCTGGGATTTGCTCTCATCAGGATCATACTTTCGCACACTTCACATACTCGTTTGACAGATCCTGGGTTATTTTCTGGTTTGGATCACGTAGTAGTGTGGGACCACACTGAAACAATCAATTAAACCTGGTCTTGATAAATATTTTAGAGGATAACGCATGTTAGGTCTGGGATAGGTCTGGGATTTGCTCTCATCAGGCTCATTCTTTCGCATATTTCTCATACTTGATGGCTAGATGCTGGGCTTTTTCTGGATTGCATCACGTAGTAATGAAGTACAACACTGAAACAGTCAATTAAACCTGGTTTCCATCATTATCTTAGAGGACAACGCAAGTTAGGTCTGGGATAGGTCTGGGATTTTCACTCATCAGACTCATACTTTCGCATTCTTCACATACTTGTTGAACAGATCCTGGGTTTTTTCTGGTTTGGATCACGTAGTAGTGTGGGACCACACTGAAACAATCAATTAAACCTGGTCTTGATAAATATTTTAGAGGATAACGCATGTTAGGTCTGGGATAGGTCTGGGATTTGCTCTCATCAGGCTCATTCTTTCGCATATTTTTCATACTTGACGGCTAGATCCTGGGCTTTTTCTCGATTGCATCACGTAGTAATGAAGTACAACACTGAAACAGTCAATTAAACCTGGTTTCCATCAATATTTTAGAGGACAACGCATGTTAGGTCTAGGTTAGGCCTGGGATTTGCCCTCATCAGGGACATACTTTCGCAGTATTAACATACATGTTGACCTGATCGAGGGTTTTTTCTGCTTTGGATCACGTAGTAAAGTGGTACCACACTGAAACAGTCCATTAAACCTGGTTTGGATCAATATTTTAGAGGATAACGCATGTTAGGTCTAGGTTAGCCCTGGGATTTTCACTCATCAGACTCATACTTTCGCATATTTCTCATACTTCATTGGTAGATCCTGGGCTGTTTCTGGATAGTATCACGTAGTAATTTGGTACCACGCTGAAACAGTCAATTAAACCTGGTTTCGATCAATATTTTACAGGATAACGCAAGTTATGTCTGGCATAGGTCTGGGATTCGCCCTCATCAGACTCATACTTTCGCGTTTTTCATATACTTGTTGAACTGATCCTCGGCTTTTTCTGGTTTGGATCACGTAGTAGTGTGGTACCACACTGAAACAGTCAATTAAACCTGGTTTCGATCAATATTTTAGAGAATAATTCATGTTAGGTCTAGGTTAGGCCTGGGATTTGCTCTCATCAGGCTCATTCTTTCGCATATTTCTCATACTTGATGGCTAGATGCTGGGATTTTCTGGATTGCATCACGTAGTAATGAAGTACAACACTGAGACAGTCAATTAAACCTGGTTTCCATCAATATCTTAGAGGACAACGCAAGTTAGGTCTGGGATAGGTCTGGGATTTGCCCTCATCAGGCTCAAACTTTCCGCGTTTTTCACATACTTGTTGAACAGATCCTGGGTTTTTTCTGGTTTGGATCACGTAGTAGTGTGGGACCACACTGAAACAATCAATTAAACCTGGTCTTGATAAATATTTTAGTGGATAACGCATGTTAGGTCTGGGATAGGTCTGGGATTTGCCCTCATCAGACTCATACTTTCGCACACTTCACATACTCGTTGAACAGATCCTGGGTTATTTTCTGGTTTGGATCACACAGTAATGTGGTACCACACTGAAACAGTCGATTAAACCAGGTTTCGATCAATATTTTTGAGGATAACGCATGTTAGGTCTTGGTTAGGTCTAGGATTTGCCCTCGTCAGGCTCATACTTCCGCATATTTCTCATACTTCATGGCTAGATCCTGGGCTATTTCTGGATTAGATCACGTAGTAATGTGGTACCACACTGAAACAGTCAATTAAACCTGGTTTCCATCAATATCTTAGAGGACAACGCAAGTTAGGTCGGGGATAGGTCTTGGATTTGCCCTCATCAGGCTCATACTTTCGCGTTTTTCACATACTTTTTGAACAGATCCTGGGTTTTTTCTGGTTTGGATCACGTAGTAATGTGGTACCACGCTGAAACAGTTGATTAGACCCGGTTTCGATCAATATTTTAGAGGATAACGCAAGTTAAGTCTGGGATAGGTCTGGAATTTGACCTCATCAGGCTCATACTTTCGCATTCTTCACATACTTGTTGAACGGAGCCTGAGTTTTTTCTGGTTTGCATCACGTAGTAATGTGGGACCACACTGAAACAGTCAATTAAATCTGGTTTCGATCAATATTTTAGAGGATAACGGAAGTTAGGTCTGGGATAGGTCTAGGATTTGCCCTCATCAGGCTCTTACTTTCGCATATTTCTCATACTTCATGGCTAGATCCTGGGCTATTTCTGGATTGGATCACGTAGTAAAGTGGTACCACACTGAAACATTCAATGAAACCTGGTCTGGATAAATATTTTAGAGGATAACGCATCTTAGGTCTGGGTTAGGTCTAAGATTTGCCCTCATCAGGCTCACAGTTTAGCGTTTTTCGCATACTTGTTGAACAGATCCTGGGTTTTTTCTGGTTTGGATCACGAAGTAGTGCGGTACCACACTGAAACAGTCCATTAAACCTGGTTTCGCTCAATATTTTAGAGGATAACGCATGTTAGGTCTAGGTTAGGTCTGGGATTTGCTCTCATCAGGCTCATTCTTTCGCATATTTCTCATACTTGATGGCTAGATCCTGGGCTTTTTCTGGATTGCATCACGTAATAATGTAGTACCACACTGAAACAGTCAAAGAAACCTGGTTTCCATCAATATTTTAGAGGACAACGCAAGTTAGGTCTAGGTAAGGCCTGAGATTTTCACTGATCAGACTCATACTTTCGCATTCTTCACATACTTGTTGAACGGATCCAGGGTTTTTTCTGGTTTTGATCACGTAATAATGTGGTACCACACTGAAACATTCAGTTAAACCTGGTCTTGATAAATATTTTAGAGAATAACGCATGTTAGGTCTGGGTTAGGTCTAGGATTTGCCCTCATCAGGCTCATACTTTCGCATATTTCTCATACTTGATGGCTAGATCCTGGGCTTTTTCTGGATTGCATCACGTAGTAATGAAGTACAACACTGAAACAGTCAATTAAACTTGGTTTCCATCAATATTTTAGAGGACAACGCATGTTAGGTCTGGGTTAGGTCTAGTATTTGCCCTCATCAGGCTCATTCTTTCGCATATTTCTCAAACTTGATGGCTAGATCCTGGGCTTTTTCTGGATTGCATCACGTAGTAATGTGGTACCACACTGAAGCATTCAATTAAACCTGGTCTTGATAAATATTTCTGAGGATAACGCATGTTAGGTCTGGGTTAGGTCTAGGATTTGCTCTCATCAGACTCATACTTTCGCATTCTTCACATACTTGTTGAACCGACCCTGGGTTTTTTCTGGTTTGGATCACGTAGTAATGTGGGACCACACTGAAACAGTCAATTAAACCTGGTTTCGATCAATATTTTAGAGAATGTTAGGTCTAGGTTAGGTCTGGGATTTGCTCTTATCAGGCTCATTCTTTCGTATATTTCTCATACTTGATGGCTAGATCCTGGGCTCTTTCTGGATTGCATAACGTAGTAATGAAGTACAACACTGAAACAGTCAATTAAACCTGGTTTCCATCAATATTTTAGAGGACAACGCAAGTTAGGTCTGGGATAGATCTGGGATTCGCCCTAATCAGGCTCATACTTTCGCGTTTTTCACATACTTGTTGAACAGATCCTGGGTTTTTCTGGTTTGGATCACGTAGTAATGTGGTACCACACTGAAACAGTCGATTAGACCTGGTTTCGATCAATATTTTAGAGGATAACGCATGTTAGGTCTGGAATAGGTCTGGGATTTGACCTCGTCAGACTCATACTTTCGCACCCTTCACATGCTCGTTGATCAGATCCTGGGTTATTTTCTGGTTTGGATCACATAGTAATATGGTACCACACTGAAACAGTCGATTAAACCAGGTTTCGGTGAATATTTTTGAGGATAACGCATGTTAGGTCTAGATTAGGCCTGTGATTTTCACTCATCAGACTCATACTTTCGCATTCTTCACATACTTGTTGAACGGAGCCTGGGTTTTTTCTGGTTTGCATCACGTAGTAATGTGGGACCACACTGAAACAGTCGATTAAACCAGGTTTCGGTGAATATTTTTGAGGATAACGCATGTTAGGTCTAGATTAGGCCTGGGATTTTCACTCATCAGACTCATACTTTCGCATTCTTCACATACTTGTTGAACGGAGCCTGGGTTTTTTCTGGTTTGCATCACGTAGTAATGTGGGACCACACTGAAACAGTCAATTAAACCTGGTTTCGATCAATATTTTAGAGAATAATTCATGTTAGGTCTAGGTTAGGTCTGGGATTTGCTCTTATCAGGCTCATTCTTTCGCATATTTCTCATACTTGATGGCTAGATCCTGGGCTCTTTCTGGATTGCATAACGTAGTAATGAAGTACAACACTGAAACAGTCAATTAAACCTGGTTTCCATCAATATTTTAGAGGACAACGCAAGTTAGGTCTGGGATAGATCTGGGATTCGCCCTAATCAGGCTCATACTTTCGCGTTTTTCACATACTTGTTGAACAGATCCTGGGTTTTTCTGGTTTGGATCACGTAGTAATGTGGTACCACACTGAAACAGTCGACTAAACCTGGTTTCGATCAATATTTTAGAGGATAACGCATGTTAGGTCTGGAATAGGTCTGGGATTTGACCTCGTCAGACTCATACTTTCGCACCCTTCACATGCTCGTTGATCAGATCCTGGGTTATTTTCTGGTTTGGATCACATAGTAATATGGTACCACACTGAAACAGTCGATTAAACCAGGTTTCGGTGAATATTTTTGAGGATAACGCATGTTAGGTCTAGATTAGGCCTGGGATTTTCACTCATCAGACTCATACTTTCGCATTCTTCACATACTTGTTGAACGGAGCCTGGGTTTTTTCTGGTTTGCATCACGTAGTAATGTGGGACCACACTGAAACAGTCGATTAAACCAGGTTTCGGTGAATATTTTTGAGGATAACGCATGTTAGGTCTAGATTAGGCCTGGGATTTTCACTCATCAGACTCATACTTTCGCATTCTTCACATACTTGTTGAACGGAGCCTGGGTTTTTTCTGGTTTGCATCACGTAGTAATGTGGGACCACACTGAAACAGTCAATTAAACCTGGTTTCGATCAATATTTTAGAGAATAATTCATGTTAGGTCTAGGTTAGGTCTGGGATTTGCTCTTATCAGGCTCGTTCTTTCGCATATTTCTCATACTTGATGGCTAGATCCTGGGCTCTTTCTGGATTGCATAACGTAGTAATGAAGTACAACACTGAAACAGTCAATTAAACCTGGTTTCCATCAATATTTTAGAGGACAACGCAAGTTAGGTCTGGGATAGATCTGGGATTCGCCCTAATCAGGCTCATACTTTCGCGTTTTTCACATACTTGTTGAACAGATCCTGGGTTTTTCTGGTTTGGATCACGTAGTAATGTGGTACCACACTGAAACAGTCAATGAAACCTGGTTTCCATCAATATTTTAGAGGACAACGCAAGTTAGGTCTAGGTAAGGCCTGAGATTTTCACTGATCAGGCTCATACTTTCGCATTCTTCACATACTTGTTGAACGGATCCAGGGTTTTTTCTGGTTTTGATCACGTAATAATGTGGTACCACACTGAAACATTCAATTAAACCTGGTCTTGATAAATATTTTAGAGAATAACGCATGTTAGGTCTGGGTTAGGTCTAGGATTTGCCCTCATCAGGCTCATACTTTCGCATATTTCTCATACTTGATGGCTAGATCCTGGGCTTTTTCTGGATTGCATCACGTAGTAATGAAGTACAACACTGAAACAGTCAATTAAACTTGGTTTCCATCAATATTTTAGAGGACAACGCATGTTAGGTCTAGGTTAGGCCTGGGATTTGCCCTCATCAGGGTCATACTGCCGCAGTTTTATCATACTTGTTGAACGGATCCTGCGTTTTTTCTGGTTTGGTTCACGTAGTAATGTGGTACCACACTGAAACATTCAATTAAACCTGGTCTTGATAAATATTTTAGAGGATAACCCATGTTAGGTTTGGGTTAGGTCTAGGATTTGCCCTCATTAGGCTCATACTTTCGCATATTTCTCATACTTCATGGCTAGATCCTGGGCTGTTTCTGGATTGTATCACGTAGTAATGTGGTATCACGCTGAAACAGTCGATTAAACCTGGTTTCGATCAATATTTTAGAGGATAACGCAAGTTAAGTCTGGGATAGGTCTGGGATTTGACCTCATCAGACTCATACTTTCGCGTTTTTCACATACTTGTTGAACAGATCCTGGGTTTTTTCTGGTTTGGATCACGTAGTAGTGTGGTACCACACTGAAACAGTCCATTAAACCTGGTTGCGAACAATGTTTTAGAGGATAACGCATGTTAGGTCTGGGTTAGGTCTAGTATTTGCCCTCATCAGGCACATTCTTTCGCATATTTCTCAAACTTGATGGCTAGATCCTGGGCTTTTTCTGGATTGCATCACGTAGAAATGTAGTACCACACTGAAACATTCAATTAAACCTGGTCTTGATAAATATTTCTGAGGATAACGCATGTTAGGTCTGGGTTAGGTCTAGGATTTGCACTCATCAGGCTCATACTTTCGCATAAATTCTCATACTTCATGGCTAGATCCTGGGCTTTTTCTGGATTGCATCACGTAGTAATGAAGTACAACACTGAAACAGTCAATTGAACCTGGTCTCCATCAATATCTTAGAGGACAACGCAAGTTAGGTCTGGGATAGGTCTTGGATTTGCCCTCATCAGGCTCATACTTTCGCATATTTCTCATACTTCATGGCTAGATCCTGGGCTATTTCTGGATTGGATCACGTAGTAAAGTGGTACCACACTGAAACATTCAATGAAACCTGGTCTGGATAAATATTTTAGAGGATAACGCATGTTAGGTCTGGGTTAGGTCTAGGATTTGCCCACGTCAGGCTCATTCTTTCGCATATTTCTCATACTTGATGGCTAGATCCTGGGCTTTTTCTGGATTGCGTCACGTAGTAATGTAGTACCACACTGAAACAGTCAATGAAACCTAGTTTCCATCAATATTTTAGAGGACAACGCAAGTTAGGTCTAGGTAAGACCTGAGATTTTCACTGATCAGACTCATACTTTCGCATTCTTCACATACTTGTTGAACGGATCCTGGGTTTTTTCTGGTTTTGATCACGTAGTAATGTGGTACCACACTGAAACATTCAATTAAACCTTGTCTTGATAAATATTTTAGAGAATAATGCATGTTAGGTCTGGGTTATGTCTAGGATTTGCCCTCATCAGGCTCATACTTTCGCACATCTCTCATACTTCATGGCTAGATCCTGGGCTATTTCTGGATTGGATCATGTAGTAATGTGGCACCACACTGAAACAGTCAATTAAACCTGGTTTTGATCAATTTTTTAGAGAATAATTCATGTTAGGTCTAGGTTAGGTCAGGGATTTGCTCTCATCAGGCTCATTCTTTCGCATATTTCTCATACTTGATGGCTAGTTCCTGGGCTTTTTCTGGATTGCATCACGTAGTAATGAAGTACAACACTGAAACAGTCAATTAAACTTGGTTTCCATCAATATTTTAGAGGACAACGCATGTTAGGTCTAGGTTAGGCCTGGGATTTGCCCTCATCAGGGTCATACTGTCGCAGTTTTAACATACTTGTTGAACGGATCCTGGGTTTTTTCTGGTTTGGTTCACGTAGTAATGTGGTACCACACTGAAACATTCAATTAAACCTGGTCTTGATAAATATTTTAGAGGATAACGCATGTTAGGTTTGGGTTAGGTCTAGGATTTGCCCTCATCAGGCTCATACTTTCGCATATTTCTCATACTTCATGGCTAGATCCTGGGTTTTTTCTGGTTTGGATCACGTAGTAGTGTGGTACCACACCGAAACAGCCCATTAAACCTGGTTGCGATCAATATTTTAGAGGATAACGCATGTTAGGTCTGGGTTAGGTCTAGTATTTGCCCTCATCAGGCTCATTCTTTCGCATATTTCTCAAACTTGATGGCTAGATCCTGGGCTTTTTCTGGATTGCATCACGTAGTAATGTAGTACCACACTGAAACATTCAATTAAACCTGGTCTTGATAAATATTTCAGAGGATAACGCATGTTAGGTCTGGGTTAGGTCTAGGATTTGCTCTCATCAGGCTCATACTTTCGCATATTTCTCATACTTCATTGCTAGATCCTGGGCTTTTTCTGGATTGCATCACGTAGTAATATGGTACCACGCTGAAACAGTCAATTAAACCTGGTTTCGATCAATATGTTAGAGGATAACGCAAGTTAGGTATGGGATAGGTCTAGGATTTGCCCTCATCAGGCTCTTACTTTCGCATATTTCTCATACTTCATGGCTAGATCCTGGGCTTTTTCTGGATTGCATCACGTAGTAATGAAGTACAACACTGAAACAGTCAATTAAACCTGGTTTCCATCAATATTTTAGAGGACAACGCATGTTAGGTCTAGGTTAGGCCTGGGATTTGCCCTCATCAGGGTCATACTGTCGCAGTTTTAACATACTTGTTGAACGGATCCAGGGTTTTTTCTGATTTGGTTCACGTAGTAATGTGGTACCACACTGAAACATTCAATTAAACCTGGTCTTGATAAATATTTTAGAGGATAACGCAAGTTAAGTCTGGGATAGGTCTGGGATTTGACCTCATCAGACTCATACTTTCGCGTTTTTCACATACTTGTTGAACAGATCCTGGGTTTTTTCTGGTTTGGATCACGTAGTAGTGTGGTACCACACTGAAACAGTCCATTATACCTGGTTGCGATCAATATTATAGAGGATAACGCATGTTAGGTCTGTGTTAGGTCTAGTGTTTGCCCTCATCAGGCTCATTCTTTCGCATATTTCTTAAACTTGATGGCTAGATCCTGGGCTTTTTCTGGATTGCATCACGTAGTAATGTGGTACCACACTGAAACATTCAATTAAACCTGGTCTTGATAAATATTTTAGAAGATAACGCATGTTAGGTCTGGGTTAGTTCAAGGATTTGCCCTCATCAGGCTCATACTTTCGCATATTTCTCATACTTCATGGCTAGATCCTGGGCTATTTCTGGATTGGATCTCGTAGTAAAGTGGTACCACACTGAAACATTCAATGGAACCTGGTCTTGATAAATATTTTAGAGGATAACGCATGTTAGGTCTGGGTTAGGTCTAGGAATTGCCTTCATCAGGCTTATTCTTTCGCATATGTCTCATACATGATGGCTAGATCCTGGGCTTTTTCTTGATCGCATCACGTAGTAATGAAGTACAACACTGAAACAGTCACTTAAAACTGGTTTCCATCAATATCTTAGAGGACAACGCAAGTTAGGTCTGGGATAGGTCTGAAATTTGCCCTCATCAGGCTCATACTTTCGCGTTTTTCACATACTTGTTGAACAGATCCTGGGTTTTTTCTGGTTTGGATCACGTAGTAATGTGGTACCACGCTGAAACAGTTGATTAGACCCGGTTTCGATCAATATTTTAGAGGATAACGCAAGTTAAGTCTGGGATAGGTCTGGAATTTGACCTCATCAGACTCATACTATCGCGTTTTTCACATACTTGTTGAACAGATCCTGGGTTTTTTCTGGTTTGGATCACGTAGTAGTGTGGTACCACACTGAAACAGTCCATGAAACCTGGTTGCGGTCAATATTTTGGAGGATAACGCATGTTAGGTCTGGGTTAGCTCTAGGATTTGCCCTCATCAGGCTCATTCTTTCGCATATTTCTCAAACTTCATGGCTAGATCCTGGGCTTTTTCTGGATTGCATCACGTAGTAATGTGGTACCACACTGAAACATTCAATTAAACCTGGTCTTGATAAATATTTTAGAGGATAACGCATGTTAGGTCTGGGTTAGGTCTAGGATTTGCTCTCATCAGACTCATACTTTCGCATTCTTCACATACTTGTTGAACGGAGCCTGGGTTTTTTCTGGTTTGCATCACGTAGTAATGTGGGACCACACTGAAAACGACAATTAAATCTGGTTTCGATCAATATTTTAGAGAATAATCCATGTTAGGTCTAGGTTAGGCCTGGGATTTTCACTCATCAGACTCATACTTTCGCATTCTTCACATACTTGTTGAACGGATCCTGGGTTTTTTCTGGTTTGGCTCACGTAGTAATGTGGGACCACACTGAAACAATCAATTAAACCTGGTCTTGATAAATATTTTGGAGGATAACGCATGTTAGGTCTGGGTTAGGTCTAGGATTTGCCCTCATCAGGCTCATACTTTCGCATATTTCTCATACTTCATGGCTAGATCCTGGGCTGTTTCCGGATTGTATCACGTAGTAATGTGGTACCACGCTGAAACAGTCAATTAAACCTGGTTTCGATCAATATTTTGGAGGATAACGCAAGTTAGGTCTGGGATAGGTCTAGGATTTGCCCTCATCAGGCTCTTACTTTCGCATATCTCTCATACTTGATGGCTAGATCCTGGGCTTTTTCTGGATTGCATCACGTAGTAATGAAGTACAACACTGAAACAGTCAACTAAACCTGGTTTCGATCAATATTTTAGAGAATAATTCATGTTAGGTCTAGGTTAGGTCTGGGATTTGCTCTCATCAGGCTCATTCTTTCGCATATTTCTCATACTTGATGGCTAGATCCTGGGCTTTTTCTGGATCGCATCACGTAGTAATGAAGTACAACACTGAAACAGTCAATTAAACCTGGTTTCCATCAATATCTTAGAGGACAACGCATGTTAGGTCTAGATTAGGCCTGGGATTTGCCCTCATCAGGGTCATACTGCCGCAGTTTTAACATACTTGTTGAACAGATCCTGGGTTTTTTCTGGTTTGGGTCACGTAGTAATGTGGTACCACACTGAAACAGTCCATGAAACCTGGTTGCGGTCAATATTTTGGAGGATAACGCATGTTAGGTCTGGGTTAGCTCTAGGATTTGCCCTCATCAGGCTCATACTTTCGCATATTTCTCGTACTTCATGGCTAGATCCTGGGCTATTTCTGGATTGGATCTCGTAGTAAAGTGGTACCACACTGAAACATTCAATGAAACCTGGTCTGGATAAATATTTTAGAGGATAACGCATGTTAGGTCTGGGTTAGGTCTAGGAATTGCCCTCATCAGGCTTATTCTTTCGCATATGTCTCATACATGGTGGCTAGATCCTGGGCTTTCTCTTGATCGCATCACGTAGTAATGAAGTACAACACTGAAACAGTCACTTAAACCTGGTTTCCATCAATATCTTAGAGGACAACGCAAGTTAGGTCTGGGATAGGTCTGAAATTTGCCCTCATCAGGCTCACAGTTTCGCGATTTTCACATACTTGTTGAACAGATCCTGGGTTTTTTCTGGTTTGGATCACGAATTAGTGTGGTACCACACTGAAACAGTCGATTAAACCAGTTTTCGGTCAATATTTTTGAGGATAACGCATGTTAGGTCTGGGTTAGGTCTAGGATTTGCCCTCATCAAGCTCATACTTTCGCATATCTCTCATACTTGATGGCTAGATCCTGGGCTTTTTCTGGATTGCATCACGTAGTAATGAAGTACAACACTGAAACAGTCAACTAAACCTGGTTTCGATCAATATTTTAGAGAATAATTCATGTTAGGTCTAGGTTAGGTCTGGGATTTGCTCTCATCAGGCTCATTCTTTCGCATATTTCTCATACTTGATGGCTAGATCCTGGGCTTTTTCTGGATCGCATCACGTAGTAATGAAGTACAACACTGAAACAGTCAATTAAACCTGGTTTCCATCAATATCTTAGAGGACAACGCATGTTAGGTCTAGGTTAGGCCTGGGATTTGCCCTCATCAGGGTCATACTGTCGCAGTTTTAACATACTTGTTGAACAGATCCTGGGTTTTTTCTGGTTTGGGTCACGTAGTAATGTGGTACCACACTGAAACATTCAATTAAACCTGGTCTTGATAAATATTTTAGAGGATAACGCATGTTAGGTTTGGGTTAGGTCTAGGATTTGCCCTGATCAAGCTCATACTTTCGCATATTTCTCATACTTGATGGCTAGATCCTGGGCTTTTTTTGGATTGCATCACGTAGTAATGAAGTACAACACTGAAACAGTCAATTATACCTGGTTTCGATCAATATTTTAGAGAATAATTCATGATAGGTCTAGGTTAGGTCTGGGATTTGCTCTCATCAGGCTCATTCTTTCGCATAGATCTCATACTTGATGGCTAGATCCTGGGTTTTTTCTGGATCGCATCACGTAGTAATGAAGTACAACACTGAAACAGTCAATTAAACCAGGTTGCGATCAATATTTTTGAGGATAACGCATGTTAGGTCTGGGTTAGGTCTAGGAATTGCCCTCATCAGGCTTATTCTTTCGCATATGTCTCATACATGATGGCTAGATCCTGGGCTTTCTCTTGATCGCATCACGTAGTAATGAAGTACAACACTGAAACAGTCACTTAAACCTGGTTTCCATCAATATCTTAGAGGACAACGCAAGTTAGGTCTGGGATAGGTCTGAAATTTGCCCTCATCAGGCTCACAGTTTCGCGATTTTCACATACTTGTTGAACAGATCCTGGGTTTTTTCTGGTTTGGATCACGAATTAGTGTGGTACCACACTGAAACAGTTGATTAAACCAGTTTTCGGTCAATATTTTTGAGGATAACGCATGTTAGGTCTGGGTTAGGGCTAGGATTTGCCCTCATCAAGCTCATACTTTCGCATATCTCTCATACTTGATGGCTAGATCCTGGGCTTTTTCTGGATTGCATCACGTAGTAATGAAGTACAACACTGAAACAGTCAACTAAACCTGGTTTCGATCAATATTTTAGAGAATAATTCATGTTAGGTCTAGGTTAGGTCTGGGATTTGCTCTCATCAGGCTCATTCTTTCGCATATTTCTCATACTTGATGCCTAGATCCTGGGCTTTCTCTGGATCGCATCACGTAGTAATGAAGTACAACACTGAAACAGTCAATTAAACCTGGTTTCCATCAATATCTTAGAGGACAGCGCAAGTTAGGTCTGGGATAGGTCTGGGATTTGCCCTCATCAGAGTCATACTTTCGCGTTCTTCACATACTTGTTGAACGGATCCTGGGTTTTTTTTGGTTTGGATCACGTAGTAACGTGGTACCACACTGAAACATTCAATTAAACCTGGTTTCGACCAATATTTTGGAGGATAACGCAAGTTAGGTCTGGGATAGGTCTAGGATTTGCCCTCATCAGGCTCTTACTTTCGCATATTTCTCATACTTCATGGCTAGATCCTGGGCTGTTTCTGGATTGTATCACGTAGTAATGTGGTACCACGCTGAAACAGTCAATTAAACCTGGTTTCGATCAATATTTTGGAGGATAACGCAAGTTAGGTCTGGGATAGGTCTGGGATTTGCCCTCATCAGGCTCATACTTTCGCGTTTTTCACATACTTGTTGAACAGATCCTGGGTTTTTTCTGGTTTGGGTCACGTAGTAATGTGGTACCACACTGAAACGTTCAATTAAACCTGGCCTTGATAAATATTTTAGAGGA
Organism: Colletes latitarsis; assembly: GCF_051014445.1. Taxonomy (NCBI): domain Eukaryota; kingdom Metazoa; phylum Arthropoda; class Insecta; order Hymenoptera; family Colletidae; genus Colletes; species Colletes latitarsis. The sequence goes on from NC_135142.1 coordinate 2,971,025, forward strand.
TAACGCATGTTAGGTCTGGGTTAGGTCTAGGATTTGCCCTCATCAAGCTCATACTTTCGCATATTTCTCATACTTCATGGCTAGATCCTGGGCTTTTTCTGGATTGCATCACGTAGTAATGAAGTACAACACTGAAACAGTCAATTAAACCTGGTTTCGATCAATATTTTAGAGAATAATTCATGTTAGGTCTAGGTTAGGTCTGGGATTTGCTCTCATCAGGCTCATTCTTTCGCATTCTTCACATACTTGTTGAACGGATCCTGGGTTTTTTCTGGTTTGGATCACGTAGTAACGTGGTACCACACTGAAACATTCAATTAAACCTTGTCTTGATAAATATTTTAGAGGATAACGCACGTTAGGTCTGGGTTAGGTCTAGGATTTGCCCTCATCAAGCTCATACTATCGCATATCTCTCATACTTGATGGCTAGATCCTGGGCTATTTCTGGATTGCATCACGTAGTAATGAAGTACAACACTGAAACAGTCAACTAAACCTGGTTTCGATCAATATTTTAGAGAATAATTCATGTTAGGTCTAGGTTAGGTCTGGGATTTGCGCTCATCAGGCTCATTCTTTCGCATATTTCTCATACTTGATGCCTAGATCCTGGGCTTTTTCTGGATCGCATCACGTAGTAATGAAGTACAACACTGAAACAGTCAATTAAACCTGGTTTCCATCAATATCTTAGAGGACAACGCAAGTTAGGTCTGGGATAGGTCTGGGATTTGCCCTCATCAGAGTCATACTTTCGCGTTCTTCACATACTTGTTGGACAGATCCTGGGTTTTTTCTGGTTTGGATCACGTAGTAGTGTGGTGCCACACTGAAACAGTCCATTAAACCTGGTTTGGATCAATATTTTAGAGGATGACGCATGTTAGGTCTAGGTTTGCCCTGGGATTTTCACTCATCAGACTCATACTTTCGCATTCTTCACATACTTGTTGAACGGAACCTGGTTTTTTTCTGGTTTGGATCACGTAGTAATGTGGTACCACACTGAAACAGTTGACAAAACCTGGTTTCGATCAATATTTTAGAGGATAACGCAAGTTAGGTCTGGGATAGGTCTGGGATATGACCTCATCAGACTCTTACTTTCGCACACTTCACATACTCGTTGAACAGATCCTGGGATATTTTCTGGTTTGTATCACATAGTAATGTGGTACCACTCTGAGACAGTCGATTAAACCAGGTTTCGATCAATATTTTAGAGGATAACGCATGTTAGGTCTGGGTTAGGTCTACGATTTGCCCTCACCAGGCTCATACTTTCGCATATTTCTCATACTTCATGGCTAGATCCTGGGCTGTTTCTGGATTGTATCACGTAGTAATGTGGTATCACGCTGAAACAGTCAATTAAACCTGGTTTCGACCAATATTTTAGAGGATAACGCAAGTTAGGTCTGGGATAGGTCTGGGATTTGCCCTCATCAGGCTCATACTTTCGCGTTTTTCACATACTTGTTGAACAGATCCTGGGTTTTTTCTGGTTTGGGTCACGTAGTAATGTGGTACCACACTGAAACATTCAAATAAACCTGGCCTTGATAAATATTTTAGAGGATAACGCATGTTAGGTCTGGGTTAGGTCTAGGATTTGCCCTCATCAAGCTCATACTTTTGCATATTTCTCATACTTGATGGCTAGATCCTGGGCTTTTTCTGGATTGCATCACGTAGTAATGTGGTACCACACTGAAACTTTCAATTAAACCTGGTCATGATAAATATTTTAGAAGACAACGCATGTTAGGTCTGGGTTAGGTCTAGGATTTGCCCTCATCAAGCTCATACTTTCGCATATTTCTCATACTTCATGGCTAGATCCTGGGCTTTTTCTGGATTGCATCACGTAGTAATGAAGTACAACACTGAAACAGTCAATTAAACCTGGTTTCGATCAATATTTTAGAGAATAATTCATGTTAGGTCTAGGTTAGGTCTGGGATTTGCTCTCATCAGGCTCATTCTTTCGCATATTTCTCATACTTGATGGCTAGATCCTGGGCTATTTCTGGATTGCATCACGTAGTAATGAAGTACAACACTGAAACAGTCAATTAAACCAGGTTGCGATCAATATTTTAGAGGATAACGCATGTTAGGTCCGGGTTAGGTCTAGGAATTGCCCTCATCAGGCTTATTCTTTCGCATATGTCTCATACATGATGGCTAGATCCTGGGCTTTTTCTTGATCGCATCACGTAGTAATGAAGTACAACACTGAAACAGTCACTTAAACCTGGTTTCCATCAATATCTTAGAGGACAACACAAGTTAGGTCTGGGATAGGTCTGAAATTTGCCCTCATCAGGCTCACAGTTTCGCGTTTTTCACATACTTGTTGAACAGATCCTGGGTTTTTTCTGGTTTGGATCACGAATTAGTGTGGTACCACACTGAAACAGTCGATTAAACCAGGTTTCGGTCAATATTTTTGATGATAACGCATGTTAGGTCTAGATTAGGCCTGGGATTTTCACTCATCAGACTCATACTTTCGCATTCTTCACATACTTGTTGAACGGAGCCTGGGTTTTTTCTGGTTTGCATCACGTAGTAATGTGGGACCACACTGAAGCAGTCAATTAAATCTGGTTTCGATCAATATTTTAGAGAATAATTCATGTTAGGTCTAGGTTTGGCCTGGGATTTTCACTCATCAGACTCATACTTTCGCATTTTTCACATACTTGTTGAACGGATCCTGGGTTTTTTCTGGTTTGGATCACGTAGTAATGTGGGACCACACTGAAACAATCAATTAAACCTGGTCTTGATAAATATTTTGGAGGATAACGCATGTTAGGTCTAGGTTAGGTCTAGGATTTGCCCTCATCAGGCTCATACTTTCGCATATTTCTCATACTTCATGGCTAGATCCTGGGCTGTTTCTGGATTGTATCACGTAGTAATGTGGTACCACGCTGAAACAGTCAATTAAACCTGGTTTCGATCAATATTTTGGAGGATAACGCAAGTTAGGTCTGGGATAGGTCTAGGATTTGCCCTCATCAGGCTCTTACTTTCGCATATTTCTCATACTTCATGGCTAGATCCTGGGCTATTTCTGGATTGGATCACGTAGCAAAGTGGTACCACACTGAAACATTTAATGAAACCTGGTCTGGATAAATATTTTAGAGGATAATGCATCTTAGGTCTAGGTTAGGTCTGGGATTTTCACTCATCAGACTCATACTTTCGCATTCTTCACATACTTGTTGAACGGATCCTGGGTTTTTTCTGGTTTGGATCACGTAGTAATGTGGGACCACAATGAAACAATCAATTAAACCTGGTCTTGATAAATATTTTAGAGGATAACGCATGTTAGCTTTGGGTTAGGTCTAGGATTTGCCCTCGTCAGGTTCATACTTTCGCATATTTCTCATACTTCATGGCTAGATCCTGGGCTGTTTCTGGATTGTATCACGTAGTAATGTGGTATCACGCTGAAACAGTCAATTAAACCTGGTTTCGATCAATACTTTGGAGGATAACGCAAGTTAGGTTTGGGTTAGGTCTGGGATTTGCCCTCGACACGCTCATACTTTCGCATATTTCTCATACTTCATGGCTAGATCCTGGGCTATTTCTGGATTGGATCACGTAGTAATGTGGTACCACACTGAAACAGTCAATTAAACCTGGTTTCGATCAATATTTTAGAGGATAACGCAAGTTAAGTCCGGGATTGGTCTGGGATTTGACCTCATCAGACTCATACTTTCGCACACTTCACATACTTGTTGAACAGATCCTGCGTTTTTTCTGGTATGGATCCCGTAGTAGTGTGCTACCACACTGAAACAGTCCATTAAACGTGGTTTCGCTCAATATTTTAGAGGATAACGCATGTTAGGTCAAGGTTAGGTCTAAGATTTGCCCCCATCAGGCTCACAGTTTCGCGTTTTTCACATACTTGTTGAACAGATCCTGGGTTTTTTCTGGTTTGGCTCACGAAGTAGTGTGGTACCACACTGAAACAGTCCATTAAACCTGGTTTGGATCAATATTTTAGAGGATAACGCATGTTAGGTCTAGGTTAGCCCCGGGATTTTCACTCATCAGACTCATCCTTTCGCATTCTTCACATACTTGTTGAACGGAACCTGGTTTTTTTCTGGTTTGGATCACGTAGTAATGTGGTACCACACTAAAACAGTTGACTAAATCTGGTTTCGATCAATATTTTAGAGGATAACGCAAGTTAGGTCTGGGATAGGTCTGGGATATGACCTCATCAGACTCTTACTTTCGCACACTTCACATACTCGTTGAACAGATCCTGGGATATTTTCTGGTTTGGATCACATAGTAATGTGGTACCACTCTGAGACAGTCGATTAAACCAGGTTTCGATCAATATTTTAGAGGATAACGCATGTTAGGTGTAGGTTAGGCCTGGGATTTGCCCTCATCAGGGTCATACTTTCGCAGTTTTAACATACATGTTGGCTTGATCGAGGGTTTTTTCTGCTTTGGATCACGTAGTAAAGTGGTTCCACACTGAAACAGTCCATTAAACCTGGTTTCGATCAATATCTTAGAGGATAACGCAAGTTAGGTCTGGGATAGGTCCGGGATTTGACCTCGTCAGACTCATACTTTCGCACCCTTCACATACTCGTTGAACAGATCCTGGGCTGTTCCTGGATTGTATCACGTAGTAATGTGGTACCACGCTGAAACAGTCGATTAAACCTGGTTTCGATCAATATTTTAGAGGATAACGCAAGTTAAGTCAGGGATAGGTCTGGGATTTGATCTCATCAGACTCATACTTTCGCATTCTTCACATACTTGTTGAACGGACCCTGGGTTTTTTCTGGTTTGGATCACGTAGTAATGTGGGACCACACTGAAACAGTCAATTAAATCTGGTTTCGATCAATATTTTAGAGAATAATTCATGTTAGGTTTAGGTTAGGCCTAGGATTTTCAGTCATCAGACTCATACTTTCGCATTCTTCACATACTTGTTGAACGGATCCTGGGTTTTTTCTGGCTTGGATCTCGTAGTAATGTGGGACCACACTGAAACATTCAATGAAACCTGGTCTGGATAAATATTTTAGAGGATAACGCATCTTAGGTCTGGGTTAGGTCTAAGATTTGCCCTCATCAGACTCACAGTTTCGCATTCTTCACATACTTGTTGAACGGATCCTGGGTTTTTTCTGGTTTGGATCACGTAGTAACGTGGTACCACACTGAAACATTCAATTAAACCTGGTCTTGATAAATATTTTAGAGGATAACGCACGTTAGGTCTGGGTTAGGTCTAGGATTTGCCCTCATCAAACTCATACTATCGCATATCTCTCATACTTGATGGCTAGATCCTGGGCTATTTCTGGATTGCATCACGTAGTAATGAAGTACAACACTGAAACAGTCAACTAAACCTGGTTTCGATCAATATTTTAGAGAATAATTCATGTTAGGTCTAGGTTAGGTCTGGGATTTGCTCTCATCAGGCTCATTCTTTCGCATATTTCTCATACTTGATGCCTAGATCCTGGGCTTTTTCTGGATCGCATCACGTAGTAATGAAGTACAACACTGAAACAGTCAATTAAACCTGGTTTCCATCAATATCTTAGAGGACAACGCAAGTTAGGTCTGGGATAGGTCTGGGATTTGCCCTCATCAGAGTCATACTTTCGCGTTCTTCACATACTTGTTGGACAGATCCTGGGTTTTTTCTGGTTTGGATCACGTAGTAGTGTGGTGCCACACTGAAACAGTCCATTAAACCTGGTTTGGATCAATATTTTAGAGGATAACGCATGTTAGGTCTAGGTTTGCCCTGGGATTTTCACTCATCAGACTCATACTTTCGCATTCTTCACATACTTGTTGAACGGAACCTGGTTTTTTTCTGGTTTGGATCACGTAGTAATGTGGTACCACACTGAAACAGTTGACAAAACCTGGTTTCGATCAATATTTTAGAGGATAACGCAAGTTAGGTCTGGGATAGGTCTGGGATATGACCTCATCAGACTCTTACTTTCGCACACTTCACATACTCGTTGAACAGATCCTGGGATATTTTCTGGTTTGTATCACATAGTAAAGTGGTACCACTCTGAGACAGTCGATTAAACCAGGTTTCGATCAATATTTTAGAGGATAACGCATGTTAGGTCTGGGTTAGGTCTACGATTTGCCCTCATCAGGCTCATACTTTCGCATATTTCTCATACTTCATGGCTAGATCCTGGGCTGTTTCTGGATTGTATCACGTAGTAATGTGGTATCACGCTGAAACAGTCAATTAAACCTGGTTTCGACCAATATTTTAGAGGATAACGCAAGTTAGGTCTGGGATAGGTCTGGGATTTGCCCTCATCAGGCTCATACTTTCGCGTTTTTCACATACTTGTTGAACAGATCCTGGGTTTTTTCTGGTTTGGGTCACGTAGTAATGTGGTACCACACTGAAACATTCAAATAAACCTGGCCTTGATAAATATTTTAGAGAAGAATTCATGTTAGGTCTAGGTTAGGCCTGGGATTATCACTCATCAGACTCATACTTTCGCATTCTTCATATACTTGTTGAACGGATCCTGGGTTTTTTCTGGTTTGGATCACTTAGTAATGTGGGACCACACTAAAACAATCAATTAAACCTGGTCTTGATAAATATTTTGGAGGATAACGCATGTTAGGTCTAGGTTAGGTCTAGGATTTGCCCTCATCAGGCTCATACTTTCGCATATTTCTCATACTTCATGGCTAGATTCTGGGCTGTTTCTGGATTGTATCGCGTAGTAATGTGGTACCACGCTGAAACAGTCAATTAAACCTGGTTTCGATCAATATTTTGGAGGATAACGCAAGTTAGGTCTGGGATAGGTCTAGGATTTGCCCTCATCAGGCTCTTACTTTCGCATATTTCTCATACTTCATGGCTAGATCCTGGGCTATTTCTGGATTGGATCACGTAGTAAAGTGGTACCACACTGAAACATTCAATGAAACCTGGTCTGGATAAATATTTTAGAGGATAATGCATCTTAGGTCTAGGTTAGGTCTGAGATTTTCAGTCATCAGACTCATACTTTCGCATTCTTCACATACTTGTTGAACGGATCCTGGGTTTTTTCTGGTTTGGATCACGTAGTAACGTGGTACCACACTGAAACATTCAATTAAACCTGGTTTCGACCAATATTTTGGAGGATAACGCAAGTTAGGTCTGGGATAGCTCTAGGATTTGCCCTCATCAGGCTCTTACTTTCGCATATTTCTCATACCTCATGGCTAGATCCTGGGCTGTTTCTGGATTGTATCACGTAGTAATGTGGTACCACGCTGAAACAGTCAATTAAACCTGGTTTCGATCAATATTTTGGAGGATAACGCAAGTTAGGTCTGGGATAGGTCTAGGATTTGCCCTCATCAGGCTCTTACTTTCGCATATTTCTCATACTTCATGGCTAGATCCTGGGCTATTTCTGGATTGGATCACGTAGTAATGTGGTACCACACTGAAACAGTCAATTAAACCTGGTTTCGACCAATATTTTAGAGGATAACGCAAGTTAGGTCTGGGATAGGTCTGGGATTTGCCCTCATCAGGCTCATACTTTCGCGTTTTTCACATACTTGTTGAACAGATCCTGGGTTTTTTCTGGTTTGGGTCACGTAGTAATGTGGTACCACACTGAAACATTCAATTAAACCTGGCCTTGATAAATATTTTAGAGGATAACGCATGTTAGGTCTGGGTTAGGTCTAGGATTTGCCCTCATCAAGCTCATACTTTCGCATATTTCTCATACTTCATGGCTAGATCCTGGGCTTTTTCTGGATTGCATCACGTAGTAATGAAGTACAACACTGAAACAGTCAATTAAACCTGGTTTCGATCAATATTTTAGAGAATAATTCATGTTAGGTCTAGGTTAGGTCTGGGATTTGCTCTCATCAGGCTCATTCTTTCGCATATTTCTCATACTTGATGGCTAGATCCTGGGCTTTTTCTGGATCGCATCACGTAGTAATGAAGTACAACACTGAAACAGTCAATTAAACCTGGTTGCGATCAATATTTTAGAGGATAATGCATCTTAGGTCTAGGTTAGGTCTGGGATTTTCACTCATCAGACTCATACTTTCGCATTCTTCACATACTTGTTGAACGGATCCTGGGTTTTTTCTGGTTTGGATCACGTAGTAACGTGGTACCACACTGAAACATTCAATTAAACCTGGTCTTGATAAATATTTTAGAGGATAACGCACGTTAGGTCTGGGTTAGGTCTAGGATTTGCCCTCATCAAGCTCATACTATCGCATATCTCTCATACTTGATGGCTAGATCCTGGGCTATTTCTGGATTGCATCACGTAGTAATGAAGTACAACACTGAAACAGTCAACTAAACCTGGTTTCGATCAATATTTTAGAGAATAATTCATGTTAGGTCTAGGTTAGGTCTGGGATTTGCGCTCATCAGGCTCATTCTTTCGCATATTTCTCATACTTGATGCCTAGATCCTGGGCTTTTTCTGGATCGCATCACGTAGTAATGAAGTACAACACTGAAACAGTCAATTAAACCTGGTTTCCATCAATATCTTAGAGGACAACGCAAGTTAGGTCTGGGATAGGTCTGGGATTTGCCCTCATCAGAGTCATACTTTCGCGTTCTTCACATACTTGTTGGACAGATCCTGGGTTTTTTCTGGTTTGGATCACGTAGTAGTGTGGTGCCACACTGAAACAGTCCATTAAACCTGGTTTGGATCAATATTTTAGAGGATAACGCATGTTAGGTCTAGGTTTGCCCTGGGATTTTCACTCATCAGACTCATACTTTCGCATTCTTCACATACTTGTTGAACGGAACCTGGTTTTTTTCTGGTTTGGATCACGTAGTAATGTGGTACCACACTGAAACAGTTGACAAAACCTGGTTTCGATCAATATTTTAGAGGATAACGCAAGTTAGGTCTGGGATCGGCGGTCTGATGCGGCCATGAACGCCCGGCCGCCGAGGGGTGGAAACGGGGTCGCGGGCGGTTGCGAGTTGGGGCTCGCAGCCGCCACTAAACGCGGCCCCGGGACGGATAGCGGCGGGATGGAGTGGCCCCGTCCCGCCGCTATGAGGCAGTGTGTCTACTGGGGGGACCGATTGTCCCCCCGGGGGATGGGCGCGAAAGCGCGGGCACGGGGAGGATACCGGAAGAATGCTTCGAGCGATTCCCGGTATCCTCCCAAAGCGTGCCGAAGGGTCACCGTGGGGTTTTTAGTGGGTAGGTCCCGCGCCTGTCGTTGTACGGGCGCGGGGAATCCCACACACCCCTCCCATCCTCTCCCCAAGGAGGTGGGAGGGAGTCTTTCGAAGATTTTCCCCACGACAAAAAAAAAAAAAAAAAAAAAAAAAAAGTTAGGTCTGGGATAGGTCTGGGATATGACCTCATCAGACTCTTACTTTCGCACACTTCACATACTCGTTGAACAGATCCTGGGATATTTTCTGGTTTGTATCACATAGTAATGTGGTACCACTATGAGACAGTCGATTAAACCAGGTTTCGATCAATATTTTAGAGGATAACGCATGTTAGGTCTGGGTTAGGTCTACGATTTGCCCTCACCAGGCTCATACTTTCGCATATTTCTCATACTTCATGGCTAGATCCTGGGCTGTTTCTGGATTGTATCACGTAGTAATGTGGTATCACGCTGAAACAGTCAATTAAACCTGGTTTCGACCAATATTTTAGAGGATAACGCAAGTTAGGTCTGGGATAGGTCTGGGATTTGCCCTCATCAGGCTCATACTTTCGCGTTTTTCACATACTTGTTGAACAGATCCTGGGTTTTTTCTGGTTTGGGTCACGTAGTAATGTGGTACCACACTGAAACATTCAAATAAACCTGGCCTTGATAAATATTTTAGAGGATAACGCATGTTAGGTCTGGGTTAGGTCTAGGATTTGCCCTCATCAAGCTCATACTTTTGCATATTTCTCATACTTGATGGCTAGATCCTGGGCTTTTTCTGGATTGCATCACGTAGTAATGTGGTACCACACTGAAACTTTCAATTAAACCTGGTCATGATAAATATTTTAGAAGACAACGCATGTTAGGTCTGGGTTAGGTCTAGGATTTGCCCTCATCAAGCTCATACTTTCGCATATTTCTCATACTTCATGGCTAGATCCTGGGCTTTTTCTGGATTGCATCACGTAGTAATGAAGTACAACACTGAAACAGTCAATTAAACCTGGTTTCGATCAATATTTTAGAGAATAATTCATGTTAGGTCTAGGTTAGGTCTGGGATTTGCTCTCATCAGGCTCATTCTTTCGCATATTTCTCATACTTGATGGCTAGATCCTGGGCTTTTTCTGGATCGCATCACGTAGTAATGAAGTACAACACTGAAACAGTCAATTAAACCTGGTTGCGATCAATATTTTAGAGGATAATGCATCTTAGGTCTAGGTTAGGTCTGGGATTTTCACTCATCAGACTCATACTTTCGCATTCTTCACATACTTGTTGAACGGATCCTGGGTTTTTTCTGGTTTGGATCACGTAGTAACGTGGTACCACACTGAAACATTCAATTAAACCTGGTCTTGATAAATATTTTAGAGGATAACGCACGTTAGGTCTGGGTTAGGTCTAGGATTTGCCCTCATCAAGCTCATACTATCGCATATCTCTCATACTTGATGGCTAGATCCTGGGCTATTTCTGGATTGCATCACGTAGTAATGAAGTACAACACTGAAACAGTCAACTAAACCTGGTTTCGATCAATATTTTAGAGAATAATTCATGTTAGGTCTAGGTTAGGTCTGGGATTTGCGCTCATCAGGCTCATTCTTTCGCATATTTCTCATACTTGATGCCTAGATCCTGGGCTTTTTCTGGATCGCATCAGGTAGTAATGAAGTACAACACTGAAACAGTCAATTAAACCTGGTTTCCATCAATATCTTAGAGGACAACGCAAGTTAGGTCTGGGATAGGTCTGGGATTTGCCCTCATCAGAGTCATACTTTCGCGTTCTTCACATACTTGTTGGACAGATCCTGGGTTTTTTCTGGTTTGGATCACGTAGTAGTGTGGTGCCACACTGAAACAGTCCATTAAACCTGGTTTGGATCAATATTTTAGAGGATAACGCATGTTAGGTCTAGGTTTGCCCTGGGATTTTCACTCATCAGACTCATACTTTCGCATTCTTCACATACTTGTTGAACGGAACCTGGTTTTTTTCTGGTTTGGATCACGTAGTAATGTGGTACCACACTGAAACAGTTGACAAAACCTGGTTTCGATCAATATTTTAGAGGATAACGCAAGTTAGGTCTGGGATAGGTCTGGGATATGACCTCATCAGACTCTTACTTTCGCACACTTCACATACTCGTTGAACAGATCCTGGGATATTTTCTGGTTTGTATCACATAGTAATGTGGTACCACTCTGAGACAGTCGATTAAACCAGGTTTCGATCAATATTTTAGAGGATAACGCATGTTAGGTCTGGGTTAGGTCTACGATTTGCCCTCACCAGGCTCATACTTTCGCATATTTCTCATACTTCATGGCTAGATCCTGGGCTGTTTCTGGATTGTATCACGTAGTAATGTGGTATCACGCTGAAACAGTCAATTAAACCTGGTTTCGACCAATATTTTAGAGGATAACGCAAGTTAGGTCTGGGATAGGTCTGGGATTTGCCCTCATCAGGCTCATACTTTCGCGTTTTTCACATACTTGTTGAACAGATCCTGGGTTTTTTCTGGTTTGGGTCACGTAGTAATGTGGTACCACACTGAAACATTCAAATAAACCTGGCCTTGATAAATATTTTAGAGGATAACGCATGTTAGGTCTGGGTTAGGTCTAGGATTTGCCCTCATCAAGCTCATACTTTTGCATATTTCTCATACTTGATGGCTAGATCCTGGGCTTTTTCTGGATTGCATCACGTAGTAATGTGGTACCACACTGAAACTTTCAATTAAACCTGGTCATGATAAATATTTTAGAAGACAACGCATGTTAGGTCTGGGTTAGGTCTAGGATTTGCCCTCATCAAGCTCATACTTTCGCATATTTCTCATACTTCATGGCTAGATCCTGGGCTTTTTCTGGATTGCATCACGTAGTAATGAAGTACAACACTGAAACAGTCAATTAAACCTGGTTTCGATCAATATTTTAGAGAATAATTCATGTTAGGTCTAGGTTAGGTCTGGGATTTGCTCTCATCAGGCTCATTCTTTCGCATATTTCTCATACTTGATGGCTAGATCCTGGGCTTTTTCTGGATCGCATCACGTAGTAATGAAGTACAACACTGAAACAGTCAATTAAACCTGGTTGCGATCAATATTTTAGAGGATAACGCATGTTAGGTCTGGGTTAGGTTTAGTATTTGCCCTCATCAGGCTCATTCTTTCGCATATTTCTCAAACTTGGTGGCTAGATCCCGGGCTTTTTCTGGATTGCATCACGTAGTAATGTGGTACCACACTGAAACTTTCAATTAAACCTGGTCATGATAAATATTTTAGAAGACAACGCATGTTAGGTCTGGGTTAGGCCTAGGATTTGCCCTCATCAGGCTCATACTTTCGCATATTTCTAATACTTCATGGCTAGATCCTGGGCTATTCCTGGATTGGATCTCGTAGTAAAGTGGTACCACACTGAAACATTCAATGAAACCTGGTCTGGATAAATATTTTAGAGGATAACGCATGTTAGGTCTGGGTTAGGTCTAGGAATTGCCCTCATCAGGCTTATTCTTTCGCATATGTCTCATACATGATGGCTAGATCCTGGGCTTTTTCTTGATCGCATCACGTAGTAATGAAGTACAACACTGAAACAGTCACTTAAACCTGGTTTCCATCAATATCTTAGAGGACAACACAAGTTAGGTCTGGGATAGGTCTGAAATTTGCCCTCATCAGGCTCACAGTTTCGCGTTTTTCACATACTTGTTGAACAGATCCTGGGTTTTTTCTGGTTTGGATCACGAATTAGTGTGGTACCACACTGAAACAGTCGATTAAACCAGGTTTCGGTCAATATTTTTGATGATAACGCATGTTAGGTCTAGATTAGGCCTGGGATTTTCACTCATCAGACTCATACTTTCGCATTCTTCACATACTTGTTGAACGGAGCCTGGGTTTTTTCTGGTTTGCATCACGTAGTAATGTGGGACCACACTGAAGCAGTCAATTAAATCTGGTTTCGATCAATATTTTAGAGAATAATTCATGTTAGGTCTAGGTTTGGCCTGGGATTTTCACTCATCAGACTCATACTTTCGCATTCTTCACATACTTGTTGAACGGATCCTGGGTTTTTTCTGGTTTGGATCACGTAGTAATGTGGGACCACACTGAAACAATCAATTAAACCTGGTCTTGATAAATATTTTGGAGGATAACGCATGTTAGGTCTAGGTTAGGTCTAGGATTTGCCCTCATCAGGCTCATACTTTCGCATATTTCTCATACTTCATGGCTAGATCCTGGGCTGTTTCTGGATTGTATCACGTAGTAATGTGGTACCACGCTGAAACAGTCAATTAAACCTGGTTTCGATCAATATTTTGGAGGATAACGCAAGTTAGGTCTGGGATAGGTCTAGGATTTGCCCTCATCAGGCTCTTACTTTCGCATATTTCTCATACTTCATGGCTAGATCCTGGGCTATTTCTGGATTGGATCACGTAGCAAAGTGGTACCACACTGAAACATTTAATGAAACCTGGTCTGGATAAATATTTTAGAGGATAATGCATCTTAGGTCTAGGTTAGGTCTGGGATTTTCACTCATCAGACTCATACTTTCGCATTCTTCTCATACTTGTTGAACGGATCCTGGGTTTTTTCTGGTTTGGATCACGTAGTAATGTGGGACCACAATGAAACAATCAATTAAACCTGGTCTTGATAAATATTTTAGAGGATAACGCATGTTAGCTTTGGGTTAGGTCTAGGATTTGCCCTCGTCAGGTTCATACTTTCGCATATTTCTCATACTTCATGGCTAGATCCTGGGCTGTTTCTGGATTGTATCACGTAGTAATGTGGTATCACGCTGAAACAGTCAATTAAACCTGGTTTCGATCAATATTTTAGAGAATAATTCATGTTAGGTCTAGGTTTGGCCTGGGATTTTCACTCATCAGACTCATACTTTCGCATTCTTCACATACTTGTTGAACGGATCCTGGGTTTTTTCTGGTTTGGATCACGTAGTAACGTGGTACCACACTGAAACATTCAATTAAACCTGGTCTTGATAAATATTTTAGAGGATAACGCACGTTAGGTCTGGGTTAGGTCTAGGATTTGCCCTCATCAAGCTCATACTATCGCATATCTCTCATACTTGATGGCTAGATCCTGGGCTATTTCTGGATTGCATCACGTAGTAATGAAGTACAACACTGAAACAGTCAACTAAACCTGGTTTCGATCAATATTTTAGAGAATAATTCATGTTAGGTCTAGGTTAGGTCTGGGATTTGCGCTCATCAGGCTCATTCTTTCGCATATTTCTCATACTTGATGCCTAGATCCTGGGCTTTTTCTGGATCGCATCACGTAGTAATGAAGTACAACACTGAAACAGTCAATTAAACCTGGTTTCCATCAATATCTTAGAGGACAACGCAAGTTAGGTCTGGGATAGGTCTGGGATTTGCCCTCATCAGAGTCATACTTTCGCGTTCTTCACATACTTGTTGGACAGATCCTGGGTTTTTTCTGGTTTGGATCACGTAGTAGTGTGGTGCCACACTGAAACAGTCCATTAAACCTGGTTTGGATCAATATTTTAGAGGATAACGCATGTTAGGTCTAGGTTTGCCCTGGGATTTTCACTCATCAGACTCATACTTTCGCATTCTTCACATACTTGTTGAACGGAACCTGGTTTTTTTCTGGTTTGGATCACGTAGTAATGTGGTACCACACTGAAACAGTTGACAAAACCTGGTTTCGATCAATATTTTAGAGGATAACGCAAGTTAGGTCTGGGATAGGTCTGGGATATGACCTCATCAGACTCTTACTTTCGCACACTTCACATACTCGTTGAACAGATCCTGGGATATTTTCTGGTTTGTATCACATAGTAATGTGGTACCACTCTGAGACAGTCGATTAAACCAGGTTTCGATCAATATTTTAGAGGATAACGCATGTTAGGTCTGGGTTAGGTCTACGATTTGCCCTCACCAGGCTCATACTTTCGCATATTTCTCATACTTCATGGCTAGATCCTGGGCTGTTTCTGGATTGTATCACGTAGTAATGTGGTATCACGCTGAAACAGTCAATTAAACCTGGTTTCGACCAATATTTTAGAGGATAACGCAAGTTAGGTCTGGGATAGGTCTGGGATTTGCCCTCATCAGGCTCATACTTTCGCGTTTTTCACATACTTGTTGAACAGATCCTGGGTTTTTTCTGGTTTGGGTCACGTAGTAATGTGGTACCACACTGAAACATTCAAATAAACCTGGCCTTGATAAATATTTTAGAGGATAACGCATGTTAGGTCTGGGTTAGGTCTAGGATTTGCCCTCATCAAGCTCATACTTTTGCATATTTCTCATACTTGATGGCTAGATCCTGGGCTTTTTCTGGATTGCATCACGTAGTAATGTGGTACCACACTGAAACTTTCAATTAAACCTGGTCATGATAAATATTTTAGAAGGCAACGCATGTTAGGTCTGGGTTAGGTCTAGGATTTGCCCTCATCAAGCTCATACTTTCGCATATTTCTCATACTTCATGGCTAGATCCTGGGCTTTTTCTGGATTGCATCACGTAGTAATGAAGTACAACACTGAAACAGTCAATTAAACCTGGTTTCGATCAATATTTTAGAGAATAATTCATGTTAGGTCTAGGTTAGGTCTGGGATTTGCTCTCATCAGGCTCATTCTTTCGCATATTTCTCATACTTGATGGCTAGATCCTGGGCTTTTTCTGGATCGCATCACGTAGTAATGAAGTACAACACTGAAACAGTCAATTAAACCTGGTTGCGATCAATATTTTAGAGGATAACGCATGTTAGGTCTGGGTTAGGTTTAGTATTTGCCCTCATCAGGCTCATTCTTTCGCATATTTCTCAAACTTGGTGGCTAGATCCCGGGCTTTTTCTGGATTGCATCACGTAGTAATGTGGTACCACACTGAAACTTTCAATTAAACCTGGTCATGATAAATATTTTAGAAGACAACGCATGTTAGGTCTGGGTTAGGCCTAGGATTTGCCCTCATCAGGCTCATACTTTCGCATATTTCTAATACTTCATGGCTAGATCCTGGGCTATTCCTGGATTGGATCTCGTAGTAAAGTGGTACCACACTGAAACATTCAATGAAACCTGGTCTGGATAAATATTTTAGAGGATAACGCATGTTAGGTCTGGGTTAGGTCTAGGAATTGCCCTCATCAGGCTTATTCTTTCGCATATGTCTCATACATGATGGCTAGATCCTGGGCTTTTTCTTGATCGCATCACGTAGTAATGAAGTACAACACTGAAACAGTCACTTAAACCTGGTTTCCATCAATATCTTAGAGGACAACACAAGTTAGGTCTGGGATAGGTCTGAAATTTGCCCTCATCAGGCTCACAGTTTCGCGTTTTTCACATACTTGTTGAACAGATCCTGGGTTTTTTCTGGTTTGGATCACGAATTAGTGTGGTACCACACTGAAACAGTCGATTAAACCAGGTTTCGGTCAATATTTTTGATGATAACGCATGTTAGGTCTAGATTAGGCCTGGGATTTTCACTCATCAGACTCATACTTTCGCATTCTTCACATACTTGTTGAACGGAGCCTGGGTTTTTTCTGGTTTGCATCACGTAGTAATGTGGGACCACACTGAAGCAGTCAATTAAATCTGGTTTCGATCAATATTTTAGAGAATAATTCATGTTAGGTCTAGGTTTGGCCTGGGATTTTCACTCATCAGACTCATACTTTCGCATTCTTCACATACTTGTTGAACGGATCCTGGGTTTTTTCTGGTTTGGATCACGTAGTAATGTGGGACCACACTGAAACAATCAATTAAACCTGGTCTTGATAAATATTTTGGAGGATAACGCATGTTAGGTCTAGGTTAGGTCTAGGATTTGCCCTCATCAGGCTCATACTTTCGCATATTTCTCATACTTCATGGCTAGATCCTGGGCTGTTTCTGGATTGTATCACGTAGTAATGTGGTACCACGCTGAAACAGTCAATTAAACCTGGTTTCGATCAATATTTTGGAGGATAACGCAAGTTAGGTCTGGGATAGGTCTAGGATTTGCCCTCATCAGGCTCTTACTTTCGCATATTTCTCATACTTCATGGCTAGATCCTGGGCTATTTCTGGATTGGATCACGTAGCAAAGTGGTACCACACTGAAACATTTAATGAAACCTGGTCTGGATAAATATTTTAGAGGATAATGCATCTTAGGTCTAGGTTAGGTCTGGGATTTTCACTCATCAGACTCATACTTTCGCATTCTTCACATACTTGTTGAACGGATCCTGGGTTTTTTCTGGTTTGGATCACGTAGTAATGTGGGACCACAATGAAACAATCAATTAAACCTGGTCTTGATAAATATTTTAGAGGATAACGCATGTTAGCTTTGGGTTAGGTCTAGGATTTACCCTCGTCAGGTTCATACTTTCGCATATTTCTCATACTTCATGGCTAGATCCTGGGCTGTTTCTGGATTGTATCACGTAGTAATGTGGTATCACGCTGAAACAGTCAATTAAACCTGGTTTCGATCAATACTTTGGAGGATAACGCAAGTTAGGTTTGGGTTAGGTCTAGGATTTGCCCTCGTCACGCTCATACTTTCGCATATTTCTCATACTTCATGGCTAGATCCTGGGCTATTTCTGGATTGGATCATGTAGTATTGTGGTACCACACTGAAACAGTCAATTAAACCTGGTTTCGATCAATATTTTAGAGGATAACGCAAGTTAAGTCCGGGATTGGTCTGGGATTTGACCTCATCAGACTCATACTTTCGCACACTTCACATACTTGTTGAACAGATCCTGCGTTTTTTCTGGTATGGATCCCGTAGTAGTGTGCTACCACACTGAAACAGTCCATTAAACGTGGTTTCGCTCAATATTTTAGAGGATAACGCATGTTAGGTCAAGGTTAGGTCTAAGATTTGCCCTCATCAGGCTCACAGTTTCGCGTTTTTCACAAACTTGTTGAACAGATCCTGGGTTTTTTCTGGTTTGGCTCACGAAGTAGTGTGGTACCACACTGAAACAGTCCATTAAACCTGGTTTGGATCAATATTTTAGAGGATAACGCATGTTAGGTCTAGGTTAGCCCTGGGATTTTCACTCATCAGACTCATCCTTTCGCATTCTTCACATACTTGTTGAACGGAACCTGGTTTTTTTCTGGTTTGGATCACGTAGTAATGTGGTACCACACTGAAACAGTTGACTAAATCTGGTTTCGATCAATATTTTAGAGGATAACGCAAGTTAGGTCTGGGATAGGTCTGGGATATGACCTCATCAGACTCTTACTTTCGCACACTTCACATACTCGTTGAACAGATCCTGGGATATTTTCTGGTTTGGATCACATAGTAATGTGGTACCACTCTGAGACAGTCGATTAAACCAGGTTTCGATCAATATTTTAGAGGATAACGCATGTTAGGTGTAGGTTAGGCCTGGGATTTGCCCTCATCAGGGTCATACTTTCGCAGTTTTAACATACATGTTGGCTTGATCGAGGGTTTTTTCTGCTTTGGATCACGTAGTAAAGTGGTTCCACACTGAAACAGTCCATTAAACCTGGTTTCGATCAATATCTTAGAGGATAACGCAAGTTAGGTCTGGGATAGGTCTGGGATTTGACCTCGTCAGACTCATACTTTCGCACCCTTCACATACTCGTTGAACAGATCCTGGGCTGTTCCTGGATTGTATCACGTAGTAATGTGGTACCACGCTGAAACAGTCGATTAAACCTGGTTTCGATCAATATTTTAGAGGATAACGCAAGTTAAGTCAGGGATAGGTCTGGGATTTGATCTCATCAGACTCATACTTTCGCATTCTTCACATACTTGTTGAACGGACCCTGGGTTTTTTCTGGTTTGGATCACGTAGTAATGTGGGACCACACTGAAACAGTCAATTAAATCTGGTTTCGATCAATATTTTAGAGAATAATTCATGTTAGGTCTAGGTTAGGCCTAGGATTTTCACTCATCAGACTCATACTTTCGCATTCTTCACATACTTGTTGAACGGATCCTGGGTTTTTTCTGGCTTGGATCTCGTAGTAATGTGGGACCACACTGAAACATTCAATGAAACCTGGTCTGGATAAATATTTTAGAGGATAACGCATCTTAGGTCTGGGTTAGGTCTAAGATTTGCCCTCATCAGACTCACAGTTTCGCGTTTTTCACATACTTGTTGAACAGATCCTGGGTTTTTTCTGGTTTGGATCACGTAGTCATGTGGTGCCACGCTGAAACAGTCAATTAAACCTGGTTTCGATCAATATTTTAGAGGATACCGCAAGTTAGGTCTGGGATAGGGCTGGGATCCGCCCTAATCAGGCTCATACTTTCGCGTTCTTCACATACTTGTTGAACTGATCCTGGATTTTTCCGGTTTGGATCACGTAGTAATGTGGTACCACACTGAAACATTCAATTAAACCTAGTCTTGATAAATATTTTAGAAGACAACGCATGTTAGGTCTGGGTTAGGCCTAGGATTTGCCCTCATCAGGCTCATACTTTCGCATATTTCTCATACTTCATGGCTAGATCCTGGGCTATTTCTGGATTGGATCTCGTAGTAAAGTGGTACCACACTGAAACATTCAATGAAACCTGGTCTGGATAAATATTTTAGAGGATAACGCATGTTAGGTCTGGGTTAGGTCTAGGATTTGCCCTCATCAAGCTCATACTTTCGCATATTTCTCATACTTCATGGCTAGATCCTGGGCTTTTTCTGGATTGCATCACGTAGTAATGAAGTACAACACTGAAACAGTCAATTAAACCTGGTTTCGATCAATATTTTAGAGAATAATTCATGTTAGGTCTAGGTTAGGTCTGGGATTTGCTCTCATCAGGCTCATTCTTTCGCATATTTCTCATACTTGATGGCTAGGTCCTGGGCTTTTTCTGGATCGCATCACGTAGTAATGAAGTACAACACTGAAACAGTCAATTAAACCTGGTTGCGATCAATATTTTAGAGGATAATGCATCTTAGGTCTAGGTTAGGTCTGGGATTTTCACTCATCAGACTCATACTTTCGCATTCTTCACATACTTGTTGAACGGATCCTGGGTTTTTTCTGGTTTGGATCACGTAGTAACGTGGTACCACACTGAAACATTCAATTAAACCTGGTCTTGATAAATATTTTAGAGGATAACGCACGTTAGGTCTGGGTTAGGTCTAGGATTTGCCCTCATCAAACTCATACTATCGCATATCTCTCATACTTGATGGCTAGATCCTGGGCTATTTCTGGATTGCATCACGTAGTAATGAAGTACAACACTGAAACAGTCAACTAAACCTGGTTTCGATCAATATTTTAGAGAATAATTCATGTTAGGTCTAGGTTAGGTCTGGGATTTGCTCTCATCAGGCTCATTCTTTCGCATATTTCTCATACTTGATGCCTAGATCCTGGGCTTTTTCTGGATCGCATCACGTAGTAATGAAGTACAACACTGAAACAGTCAATTAAACCTGGTTTCCATCAATATCTTAGAGGACAACGCAAGTTAGGTCTGGGATAGGTCTGGGATTTGCCCTCATCAGAGTCATACTTTCGCGTTCTTCACATACTTGTTGGACAGATCCTGGGTTTTTTCTGGTTTGGATCACGTAGTAATGTGGTACCACACTGAAACAGTTGACAAAACCTGGTTTCGATCAATATTTTAGAGGATAACGCAAGTTAGGTCTGGGATAGGTCTGGGATATGACCTCATCAGACTCTTACTTTCGCACACTTCACATACTCGTTGAACAGATCCTGGGATATTTTCTGGTTTGTATCACATAGTAATGTGGTACCACTCTGAGACAGTCGATTAAACCAGGTTTCGATCAATATTTTAGAGGATAACGCATGTTAGGTCTGGGTTAGGTCTACGATTTGCCCTCATCAGGCTCATACTTTCGCATATTTCTCATACTTCATGGCTAGATCCTGGGCTGTTTCTGGATTGTATCACGTAGTAATGTGGTATCACGCTGAAACAGTCAATTAAACCTGGTTTCGACCAATATTTTAGAGGATAACGCAAGTTAGGTCTGGGATAGGTCTGGGATTTGCCCTCATCAGGCTCATACTTTCGCGTTTTTCACATACTTGTTGAACAGATCCTGGGTTTTTTCTGGTTTGGGTCACGTAGTAATGTGGTACCACTCTGAAACATTCAAATAAACCTGGCCTTGATAAATATTTTAGAGGATAACGCATGTTAGGTCTGGGTTAGGTCTAGGATTTGCCCCCATCAAGCTCATACTTTCGCATATTTCTCATACTTGATGGCTAGATCCTGGGCTTTTTCTGGATTGCATCACGTAGTAATGAAGTACAACACTGAAACAGTCAATTAAACCTGGTTTCGATCAATATTTTAGAGAATAATTCATGTTAGGTCTAGGTTAGGTCTGGGATTTGCTCTCATCAGGCTCATTCTTTCGCATATTTCTCATACTTGATGGCTAGATCCTGGGCTTTTTCTGGATCGCATCACGTAGTAATGAAGTACAACACTGAAACAGTCAATTAAACCTGGTTGCGATCAATATTTTAGAGGATAACGCATGTTAGGTCTGGGTTAGGTTTAGTATTTGCCCTCATCAGGCTCATTCTTTCGCATATTTCTCAAACTTGGTGGCTAGATCCCGGGCTTTTTCTGGATTGCATCACGTAGTAAAGTGGTGCCACACTGAAACATTCAATTAGACCTGGTCATGATAAATATTTTAGAAGACAACGCATGTTAGGTCTGGGTTAGGCCTAGGATTTGCCCTCATCAGGCTCATACTTTCGCATATTTCTCATACTTCATGGCTAGATCCTGGGCTATTTCTGGATTGGATCTCGTAGTAAAGTGGTACCACACTGAAACATTCAATGAAACCTGGTCTGGATAAATATTTTAGAGGATAACGCATGTTAGGTCTGGGTTAGGTCTAGGAATTGCCCTCATCAGGCTTATTCTTTCGCATATGTCTCATACATGATGGCTAGATCCTGGGCTTTTTCTTGATCGCATCACGTAGTAATGAAGTACAACACTGAAACAGTCACTTAAACCTGGTTTCCATCAATATCTTAGAGGACAACGCAAGTTAGGTCTGGGATAGGTCTGAAATTTGCCCTCATCAGGCTCACAGTTTCGCGTTTTTCACATACTTGTTGAACAGATCCTGGGTTTTTTCTGGTTTGGATCACGAATTAGTGTGGTACCACACTGAAACAGTCGATTAAACCAGGTTTCGGTCAATATTTTTGAGGATAACGCATGTTAGGTCTAGATTAGGCCTGGGATTTTCACTCATCAGACTCATACTTTCGCATTCTTCACATACTTGTTGAACGGAGCCTGGGTTTTTTCTGGTTTGCATCACGTAGTAATGTGGGACCACACTGAAGCAGTCAATTAAATCTGGTTTCGATCAATATTTTAGAGAATAATTCATGTTAGGTCTAGGTTAGGCCTGGGATTTTCACTCATCAGACTCATACTTTCGCATTCTTCACATACTTGTTGAACGGATCCTGGGTTTTTTCTGGTTTGGATCACGTAGTAATGTGGGACCACACTGAAACAATCAATTAAACCTGGTCTGGATAAATATTTTAGAGGATAATGCATCTTAGGTCTAGGTTAGGTCTGGGATTTTCACTCATCAGACTCATACTTTCGCATTCTTCACATACTTGTTGAACGGATCCTGGGTTTTTTCTGGTTTGGATCACGTAGTAATGTGGGACCACAATGAAACAATCAATTAAACCTGGTCTTGATAAATATTTTAGAGGATAACGCATGTTAGCTTTGGGTTAGGCCTAGGATTTGCCCTCGTCAGGCTCATACTTTCGCATATTTCTCATACTTCATGGCTAGATCCTGGGCTGTTTCTGGATTGTATCACGTAGTAATGTGGTTTCACGCTGAAACAGTCAATTAAACCTGGTTTCGATCAATACTTTAGAGGATAACGCAAGTTAGGTTTGGGTTAGGTCTAGGATTTGCCCTCGTCAGGCTCATACTTTCGCATATTTCTCATACTTCATGGCTAGATCCTGGGCTATTTCTGGATTGGATCACGTAGTAATGTGGTACCACACTGAAACAGTCAATTAAACCTGGTTTCGATCAATATTTTAGAGGATAACGCATGTTAGGTGTAGGTTAGGCCTGGGATTTGCCCTCATCAGGGTCATACTTTCGCAGTTTTAACATACATGTTGGCTTGATCGAGGGTTTTTTCTGCTTTGGATCACGTAGTAAAGTGGTTCCACACTGAAACAGTCCATTAAACCTGGTTTCGATCAATATCTTAGAGGATAACGCAAGTTAGGTCTGGGATAGGTCTGGGATTTGACCTCGTCAGACTCATACTTTCGCACCCTTCACATACTCGTTGAACAGATCCTGGGCTGTTCCTGGATTGTATCACGTAGTAATGTGGTACCACGCTGAAACAGTCGATTAAACCTGGTTTCGATCAATATTTTAGAGGATAACGCAAGTTAAGTCAGGGATAGGTCTGGGATTTGATCTCATCAGACTCTTACTTTCGCATTCTTCACATACTTGTTGAACGGATCCTGGGTTTTTTCTGGTTTGGATCTCGTAGTAATGTGGGACCACACTGAAACATTCAATGAAACCTGGTCTGGATAAATATTTTAGAGGATAACGCATCTTAGGTCTGGGTTAGGTCTAAGATTTGCCCTCATCAGACACACAGTTTCGCGTTTTTCACATACTTGTTGAACAGATCCTGGGTTTTTTCTGGTTTGGATCACGTAGTCATGTGGTACCACGCTGAAACAGTCAATTAAACCTGGTTTCGATCAATATTTTAGAGGATACCGCAAGTTAGGTCTGGGATAGGGCTGGGATCCGCCCTAATCAGGCTCATACTTTCGCGTTCTTCACATACTTGTTGAACTGATCCTGGATTTTTCCGGTTTGGATCACGTAGTAATGTGGTACCACACTGAAACATTCAACTAAACCTAGTCTTGACAAATATTTTAGAAGACAACGCATGTTAGGTCTGGGTTAGGCCTAGGATTTGCCCTCATCAGGCTCATACTTTCGCATATTTCTCATACTTCATGGCTAGATCCTGGGCTATTTCTGGATAGGATCTCGTAGTAAAGTGGTACCACACTGAAACATTCAATGAAACCTGGTCTGGATAAATATTTTAGAGGATAACGCATGTTAGGTCTGGGTTAGGTCTGGGAATTGCCCTCATCAGGCTTATTCTTTCGCATATGTCTCATACATGATGGCTAGATCCTGGGGTTTCTCTTGATCGCATCACGTAGTAATGAAGTACAACACTGAAACAGTCACTTATACCTGGTTTCCATCAATATCTTAGAGGACAACGCAAGTTAGGTCTGGGATAGGTCTGAAATTTGCCCTCATCAGGCTCACAGTTTCGCGATTTTCACATACTTGTTGAACAGATCCTGGGTTTTTTCTGGTTTGGATCACGAATTAGTGTGGTACCACACTGAAACAGTCGATTAAACCAGTTTTCGGTCAATATTTTTGCGGATAACGCATGTTAGGTCTGGGTTAGGTCTAGGATTTGCCCTCATCAAGCTCATACTTTCGCATATCTCTCATACTTGATGGCTAGATCCTGGGCTTTTTCTGGATTGCATCACGTAGTAATGAAGTACAACACTGAAACAGTCAACTAAACCTGGTTTCGATCAATATTTTAGAGAATAATTCATGTTAGGTCTAGGTTAGGTCTGGGATTTGCTCTCATCAGGCTCATTCTTTGGCATATTTCTCATACTTGATGGCTAGATCCTGGGCTTTTTCTGGATCGCATCACGTAGTAATGAAGTACAACACTGAAACAGTCAATTAAACCTGGTTTCCATCAATATCTTAGAGGACAACGCATGTTAGGTCTAGGTTAGTCCTGGGATTTGCCCTCATCAGGGTCATACTGTCGCAGTTTTAACATACTTGTTGAACAGATCCTGGGTTTTTTCTGGTTTGGGTCACGTAGTAATGTGGTACCACACTGAAACATTCAATTAAACCTGGTCTTGATAAATATTTTAGAGGATAACGCATGTTAGGTTTGGGTTAGGTCTAGGATTTGCCCTGATCAGGCTCATACTTTCGCGTTTTTCACATACTTGTTGAACAGATCCTGGGTTTTTTCTGGTTTGGGTCACGTAGTAATGTGGTACCACACTGAAACATTCAATTAAACCTGGTCTTGATAAATATTTTAGAGGATAACGCATGTTAGGTTTGGGTTAGGTCTAGGATTTGCCCTCATCAGGCTCTTACTTTCGCATATTTCTCATACTTCATGGCTAGATCCTGGGCTATTTCTGGATTGGATCACGTAGTAAAGTGGTACCACACTGAAACATTCAATGAAACCTGGTCTGGATAAATATTTTAGAGGATAACGCATCTTAGGTCTGGGTTAGGTCTAAGATTTGCCCTCATCAGGCACACAATTTCGCGTTTTTCACGTACTTGTTGAACAGATCCTGGGTTTTTTCTGGTTTGGATCACGAAGTAGTGTGGTACCACACTGAAACAGTCCATTAAACCTGGTTTCGCTCAATATTTTAGAGGATAACGCATGTTAGGTCTAGGTTAGGTCTGGGATTTGCGTTTATCAGGCTCATTCTTTCGCATATTTCTCATACTTGATTGCTATATCCTGGGCTTTTTCTGGATTGCATCACGTAGTAATGTAGTACCACACTGAAACAGTCAATGAAACCTGGTTTCCATCAATATTTTAGAGGACAACGCAAGTTAGGTTTAGGTAAGGCCTGAGATTTTCACTGATCAGACTCATTCTCTCGCATATTTCTCATACATGTTGAACAGATCCTGGGTTTTTTCTGGTTTGGATCACGTAGTAATGTGGGACCACACTGAAACAACCAATTAAACCTGGTCTTGATAAATATTTTAGAGGATAACGCATGTTAGGTCTGGGGTAGGTCTAGGATTTGCCCTCATCAGGCTCTTACTTTCGCATATTTCTCATACTTCATGGCTAGATCCTGGGCTATTTCTGGATTGGATCACGTAGTAAAGTGGTACCACACTGAAACATTCAATGAAAGCTGGTCTGGATAAATATTTTAGAGGATAACGCATCTTAGGTCTGGGTTAGGTCTAAGATTTGCCCTCATCAGGCTCACAGTTTCGCGTTTTTCGCATACTTGTTGAACAGATCCTGGGTTTTTTCTGGTTTGGATCACGAAGTAGTGTGGTACCACACTGAAACAGTCCATTAAATCTGGTTGCGATCAATATTTTAGAGGATAACGCATGTTAGGTCTGGGTTAGGTCTAGGATTTGCCCTCATCAGGCTTATTCTTTCGCATATTTCTCAAACTTGATGGCTAGATCCTGGGCTTTTTCTGGATTGCATCACGTAGTAATGTGGTACCACACTGAAACATTCAATTAAACCTGGTCTTGATAAATATTTTAGAGGATAACGCATGTTAGGTCTGGGTTAGGTCTAGGATTTGCCCTCTTCAGACTCATACTTTCGCATTCTTCACGTACTTGTTGAACAGATCCTGGGTTTTTTCTGGTTTGGATCACGAAGTAGTGTGGTACCACACTGAAACAGTCCATTAAACCTGGTTTCGCTCAATATTTTAGAGGATAACGCATGTTAGGTCTAGGTTAGGTCTGGGATTTGCTCTTATCAGGCTCATTCTTTCGCATATTTCTCATACTTGATTGCTATATCCTGGGCTTTTTCTGGATTGCATCACGTAGTAATCTAGTACCACACTGAAACAGTCAATGAAACCTGGTTTCCATCAATATTTTAGAGGACAACGCAAGTTAGGTTTAGGTAAGGCCTGAGATTTTCACTGATCAGACTCATTCTTTCGCATATTTCTCATACATGTTGAACAGATCCTGGGTTTTTTCTGGTTTGGATCACGTAGTAATGTGGTACGACACTGAAACAACCAATTAAACCTGGTCTTGATAAATATTTTAGAGGATAACGCATGTTAGGTCTGGGTTAGGTCTAGGATTTGCCCTCATCAGGCACATACTTTCGCGTTTTTCACATACTTGTTGAACTGATCCTGGGTTTTTTCTGGTTTGGATCAGGTAGTAATGTGGTACCACACTGAAACAGTCGATTAAACCTGGTTTCGATCAATATATTAGAGGATAACGCAAGTTAGGTCTGGGATAGGTCTGGGATTTGACCTCATCAGACTCATACTTTCGCACCCTTCACATACTCGTTGAACAGATCCTGGGTTATTTTCTGGTTTGGATCACATAGTAATGTGGTACCACACTGAAACAGTCGATTAAACCAGGTGTCGATCAATATTTTTGAGGATAACGCATGTTAGGTCTAGGTTAGGCCTGGGATTTTCACTCATCAGACTGATACTTTCGCATTCTTCACATACTTGTAGAACGGATCCTGGGTTTTTTCTGGTTTGGATCACGTAGTAGAGTGGTACCACAATAAAACAGTCAATTAAACCTGGTTTCGATCAATATATTAGAGGATAACGCAAGTTAGGTCTGGGATAGGTCTGGGATTTGACCTCATCAGACTCATACTTTCGCACCCTTCACATACTCGTTGAACAGATCCTGGGTTATTTTCTGGTTTGGATCACATAGTAATGTGGTACCACACTGAAACAGTCGATTAAACCAGGTGTCGATCAATATTTTTGAGGATAACGCATGTTAGGTCTAGGTTAGGCCTGGGATTTTCACTCATCAGACTGATACTTTCGCATTCTTCACATACTTGTAGAACGGATCCTGGGTTTTTTCTGGTTTGGATCACGTAGTAGAGTGGTACCACAATAAAACAGTCAATTAAACCTGGTTTCGATCAATATTTTAGAGGATATCGCAAGTTAGGTCTGGGATAGGTCTGGGATTCGCCCTAATCAGGCTCATACTTTCGCGTGTTTCACATACTTGTTGCACTGATCCTGGGTTTTTTCTGGTTTGGATCACGTAGTAATGTGGGACCACTCTGAAACAGTCAATTAAACCTGGTTTCGATCAATATTATTGAGAATAATTCATGTTAGGTCCTGGTTATTTCTGGGATTTACACCCATCAGGCTCATTCTTTCGCATATTACTCATACTTGATGGCTAGATCCTGGGCTCTTTCTCGATTGGATCACGTAGTAATGTGGGACCACACTGAAACAGTGAATTAAACCTGGTTTCCATCAATATCTTAGAGGACAACGCAAGTTAGGTCTGGGATAGCTCTGGGATTTGCCCTCATCAGGCTCATACTTTCGCATTTTTTCACATACTTGTTGATCAGATCCTGGGTTTTTTCTGGTTTGGATCACGTAGTAGTGAGGTACCACACTGAAACAATCAATTAAACCTGGTCTTGATAAATATTTTAGAGGATAACGCATGTTAGGTTTGGGTAAGGTTTAGGATTTGCCCTCAGCAGGGTCATACTTTCGCATATCTCTCATACTTCATGGCTAGATCCTGGGCTGTTTCTGGATTGTATCACGTAGTAATGTGGTACCACGCTGAAACAGTCAATTAAACCTGGTTTCGATCAATATTTTAGAGAATAATTCATGTTAGGTCTAGGTTAGGTCTGGGATTTGCTCTCATCGGGCTCGTTCTTTCGCATATTTCTCATACTTGGTGGCTAGATCCTGGGCTTTTTCTGGATTGCATCACGCAGTAATGTGGTACCACGCTGAAACAGTCAATTAAACCTGGTTTCGATCAATATTTTAGAGGATAACGCAAGTTAGGTCTGGCATAGGTCTGGGATTCCCCCTGATCAGGCTCATACTTTCGCGTTTTTCACATACTTCTTGAACAGATCCTGGGTTTTTTCTGGTTTGGATCACGTAGTAATGAGGTACCACACTGAAACATTCAATTAAACCTGGTCTTGATAAATATTTTAGAGAATAACGCATGTTAGGTATGCGTTTGGTCTAGGATTTGCCCTCATGAGGCTCATACTTTCGCATATTTCTCATACTTTATGGCTAGATCCTGGGCTATTTCTGGATTGGACCACGTACTAAAGTGGTACCACACTGAAACATTCAATGAAACCTGGCCTGGATAAATATTTTAGAGGATAACGCATGTTAGGTCAAGGTTAGGTCTAAGATTTGCCCTCATCAGGCTCAGAGTTTCGCGTTTTTCACATACTTGTTGAACAGAACCTGGGTTGCTTCTGGTTTGGATCACGTAGTAATGTGGTACCACACTGAAACATTCAATTAAACCTGGTCTTGATAAATATTTTTGAGGATAACGCAAGTTAGGTCTGGGATCCCCTCAGGGGCTGCCAGCCTTTCAGCTGCAGTACGGGCTTAACGAACCCGGGGTACCCGAGTCATACACACACCGTAAGCCTCCTGTTGGTCGTCACAACGACCCATTCACAATTCCCTATTGGTTTTGTGAATGGTACGTGACGGCAGGAGGAACGGGGGTCTTGGCTTAACCGCCTGGGCCACGAGTATGGCGACTCTATAAAATCGCCCTCCAATCCTAAGCTATGGTGCGCGGCGATGGGATGCATGGTTGGGGGAGAAGGCCCAATCCCAAGCGACCACCTCCGGGGAACCTGCCGAACCTCCGGAGTATTAGGCTTACCCGGGTAAGGCGGCTCTGCCCGGGTGGACCTTTATTTCCGACCATCTCGTGGGATTTTTATGGACACAGAAAATAAAATGGGGATGGGGCGGGTTTTGTCGGTTGGGGAGGACGGAGACGGGGTTGGGGTTAGGGTGGCGGCGCTCGCGCCCCACTCAGCGCCAGCTCCGGCTTCGTGGAGGGTGGAGGAGGACGACGAGACGGCGTCGGTCTCGTCCTTCTCCTCCAGCACGAGCCACATAGGCTCTAAGAGGAAGAGGACGGGGCAGGCCGTCGTCGAGGTGGGCGGGGCGATGAGCCCGTCGGTGAGGCTGAGTTGCCTCAGGGACGAGGTGACCGAGGAGATATCGGAGAGGATCTCCTCGTCCCTGAGGCGGGTGGAGAAAGTCGCCGCTGCCTGCGCCTTTAAGGGGCAGAAAAGCGGTGGCGCGGAGGCCCTGAAGGCCGCGGCGGAGGAAATGAGGGAGGCGGCGCGGGAGCTCAGAGGGCGGAACGCCCGTCTGCAGCTCCTGTTGGAGGAGGAGCGACAGGGGAGGAGGAGGGCAGAGGCGCTGTGGAACAGCGCGGCCCTCCCTCCCATCCTCCCTCCTCCCCCACCGCCGCGTCCCTCGGCGGAAGTAAATAAGCGGAGTGCGGCGGCAGTGGTGCGGGGCACCGCGGGCCCCTCCACCCGCACTCCGCCCGTGAAGAAGTCCCCGTCCTCCTCAGAAGACGATCTTCTGAGGAGGATTGGGGACATGATTGATGGCAAGCTGGCCGCCTTCCGGGAGGAGCTCCTCGCCGGAAGAGCGGTCAGCAGGAAGGCGGTGCCTCCCCGACCTGTTCCGGTACAGTCGGGGAAGGCAAAGAAGGGCGGAGTGAAGGCTCCGCCCAGCGTTGCGGCACCAGGGCCCCGGGTCGCGACCCCCAAGGGGGGTGGTGTACCCGTGGTCGCGGTGGTCGCGTCCTCCACGGCACCCTCCCAAGGGGGGGTGGCGTGGAGTGAGGTGGTGGGGCGGAAGGCGAAGCGGGCGGCGAGGAAGGCCTCGCAACCGCGGCCTCCGCCTCCGCCGCCGGCGGCCAAGGTAAAGGCCGGGAAGGTCGGGAAGGCACGACCAGGTCGTCCCCCAAAAACGGCAGCGGTGACGCTGACCGTTGCGCAGGGGGGCGACCTGACCCTCGCGGAGGCGATGCGGCTCGCCAGGGAGAATATCTCCCTGGAAGAGCTGGGCATCGCCTCCGTGAGGGCGAAGAGGGCCGTGACCGGGGGTCTCTTGCTGGAGATCCCCGGTGCAGAAGGCGGCGCGAAGGCGGATCGTCTCGCCCAGAGGCTCCGGGAGCAGCTGGGCGAGCGAGGTGTCCGGGTCGCCCGGCCCACGAAGCGCACGGAGATGCGCGTTTGTGGGCTGGACGACTCGGTCAGCGCACAGGATGTGTCCCGTGCCCTTGCGAGGGCGGGGGACTGTCCTGTGGAGGACCTGCGGATCGGAGAGATCCGCAGGTCGCCCTCCGGCCTCGGGTCGGTGTGGGCCCGGTGCCCCCTCTCCGCCGCCCGTAAGGTGGCGGAATCCGGGAGGGTGTTGGTGGGGTGGGTTTCGGCGCGAGTGGAAATCCTCGCGCCGCGCCCGCTCCAGTGTCACCGCTGCCTCGAATTGGGGCACGTGAGGCAGTGGTGCACCTCGCCGGTGGACCGCAGCGGTCAGTGTTACCGCTGCGGTGCCAAAGAGCACCGTGCGAGCCAGTGCTCGGCGGCCCCCCACTGCCCGCTGTGTGCGGACATGGGGAGGCCAGCCGATCACAGGGTGGGGAGCAAGAAGTGCTCCCCCCCCTCCCGGAAGGAGAGGAAGAGGCGGGCTGCACCGGCTCCGGTGCCGAGGGCGGTGGCATCGTCCTCCATGGAGGTGGACGGTGCTACGGGGACGGACGGCCGGGAGGAGGCTGGCGCGGCCATTAATTAATGCCGCCCCGCCTCCTCCTCCAGGCCAACCTCAACCACTGCCGCGCGGCACAGGACTTGATGTCCCAAGTCCTCGCGGAGTGGGGGGTTGGCCTGGCGGTCGCCGCCGAGCCGTACCGCGTCCCTGATCACCCTCATTGGGTGGGCGACGCGGACGGCTTGGTGGCGACGGTATGGGGAGGGGGCGACGGGTCCCCACCGTTCTCCTTGTTGGAGCGCGGTCGGGGATTCGTCGCCGTGGACTGGGGGGGAGTCGCTGTGGTGGGGTGCTACATTTCGCCCCGTAGCGGTCACGCTGCGTTCGAGCTGTACTTGGCCGAGGTCGCGGCATGCGTGCAGCGCTACGCGGCCCGGCCGGTGCTGGTCCTGGGGGATTTTAATGCCAAGTCGGTGGCTTGGGGATCCCCCAGGACCTCCGTTCGCGGCGGGATCCTGGGCGATTGGGCGGCGGGGCTCGACCTCCGGGTATTGAACCGGGGGTCGGAGCACACATGCGTGCGGCGATATGGGGGGTCCATCGTGGATGTTGGATTCGCGACCCCCAACGCCGTGCGCATGGTGTCGGGTTGGCACGTGGTCGCGGGGGCAGAGACACTCTCCGATCACCGGTACATCCGGATGGAGGTCTCTGCCGCCGCGAGTGCATCCCGACGCGGCCGCCTGCGTGGCACCCCACCACGCCGCTGGGCGCTTCGGCGCCTGGACAAGGACGCCCTGACGGCAGCTGCCCTCGCTGCAACTTGGCCGCAGGGAGCGGCCGAGTTGCCGAGCATAGAGGAGGAGGTCGCCCGGCTCGGAGCATTGGTCGCGGGTATTTGCGACGCGGCGATGCCTCGGGTCGGGCGGGCTTCTCCTCGCCGGGCGGTGTACTGGTGGTCGGACGCGATCGCGGAGTTGCGAGTCGCGACTGTCCGCGCCCGACGCCAGTACACCCGCGCGCGCCGTCGTCAACGTACAGGCGACGGCGTGGTGCGAGCGAGGGCAGCTGATGACCTGTATGGAGCATACCGCGTGGCGCGGGTTGCTCTGCAGGTCGCCATCAAACGGGCCAAGACCCAGGCATGGAAGGAGCTCCTCCAGACCCTTGATGACGATCCATGGGGGCGTCCATATAAGGTGGTGCTGAATAAGCTCCGCCCGTGGGCGCCCCCCGTCACCGAGGGTCTTGACCCCCGGCTGCTGGAGGACGTGGTCAATACACTCTTCCCAATTGGGGAGAGGGGACCGCGTCCTCCGGCGGCGGCGGCTGTCCCAGTGGAGTGGACGGCCGAGCTGGGGGTCACGCAGGAGGAGCTGGCAGCGGCCATCAGACGGCTCGGGGTTCGTAACACGGCCCCGGGTCCGGATGGTGTGCCCGGCCGGGTTTGGGTCTTGACCCAGGGCGTCCTTGGGGCCGACCTCAGGCGGTTGTTCGACCGCTGCCTGAGGGACGGGCGATTCCCCCCCAGCTGGAAGGTGGCGAGGATGGTCCTCCTCCGGAAGGAGGGTCGGCCCGCGGAGTCTCCCTCCGCATACCGGCCCATTTGTCTCCTCGACGAGGTGGGCAAGCTCTTCGAGCGTGTGATTGCTGCCCGCCTCGTCGAGCACCTGTCGCGGGGTGATCCCGGTCTGGCCGACTGCCAGTTCGGTTTCCGGAGGGGCCGATCGACTATCGACGCGATAGGTCGTGTGAGGGCCCTCTCGGAGGCGGCCGTCTCCCGGGGAGGGGTGGCATTGGCAATATCCTTGGATATTGCCAATGCCTTTAACACCCTCCCCTGGGAAGAGATAAGGAGGGGACTCGAATATCATCGAGTCCCCCCTTGTCTCAGGGCGGTCGTCGGGGATTATCTCCGCGGCAGGTGGATCGAGTATCCGGGCCGGGATGGTGATATGCGGAGGGAGGTGTACTGCGGTGTTCCGCAGGGGTCGGTCCTCGGGCCACTCCTGTGGAACATCGCGTACGACTCGGTGTTGCGGGCCGGCCTCCCCGACGGCGTCAGCACGGTGTGTTATGCGGATGACACACTGGTGCTGGCCGTCGGGGCGCACTGGGGGAGGGCCATGCGTCGCGCGGAGGAGGGGTCGCAACGCGTCGTCGACCGGATCAGGGGGATGGGGATGACGGTGGCGGTCCATAAGACCGAGGTGATTGCGTTTCATTCACCTCGGCAGGATCCGCCACCCCCTCTGATTCGGGTGGGTGGGGCTGACATCGAGGTGAAGCCCCAGATCAGGTATCTGGGGCTGATCCTCGATAGCCACTGGCGTTTCGAGAAGCATTTCCGCTGCCTGGTCCCCCGGTTGGAAAGGATGGTTGCGGCTCTGGGCCGGATCCTGCCCAACCTGGGGGGCCCGGCGGGCCGAGTTCGTCGCCTCTATGTGGCAATGGTCCAGTCGGTGGCCCTATACGGGGCCCCCGTCTGGGCGGACGACCTGGCTGCCTCCCGGCGCAGCATGACTATGCTGCGTCGGGTGCAGAGGCGCATGGCGCTCAGGGTCGTCCGCGGGTATCGGACCATGTCACATGAGGCGGCGACGGTTCTAGCGGGGATGCCGCCCATGGACCTGCTCGCGCGGTCGCACGCGGTGATGTACCGGCACCGCGTCGACCGTCGCGCGGGGGTGGGGGCGGTCCCGGGCGGGCAGGAACCTGCTTGGGGCGATTTGAAGCGCCAGGCCCGGCAGTCCGTGTTGCTCGCGTGGCAGCAGCGGCTGGCTCTGCCAACCGCGGGGCACCGGACTGTCGGGGCTGTTCGGCCACTCCTGAAGGAGTGGCTGGACAGAGGCCATGGCAGCCTCACCTACCGGCTGGCACAGGTATTTTCCGGGCATGGCAGCTTCGGAAGATACCTGTGCCGGATAGGGAAGGAGCCGACGGCGCGTTGCTGCCACTGCGACGCTGAGCAGGACACGGCGGATCATACCCTGGAGGTATGCCCCGCGTGGGAGGGGGAGCGCCGTGTCCTGGTCGGCGTCGTCGGGCGGGATGTCTCGCTGCCGGGCGTGGTGCGCGCCATGCTCGGCAGCGAGGAGAAGTGGAGGGCCGTGGCCTCCTTCTGCGAGAACGTAATGTTGCAGAAGGAGGCCGCGGGGAGGGAGCGCGAGCTTCAGCGGCGCGCTGAAGCTCGCGCTCGTGCGGTGGCCCGAGGTCGTCGCCCGGTCGCGAGGCGTCGCGGGCGGCCGCCTCGGCGTGGCGGATGACCTAGGCTGGGAGGGGGGTCCTGAGGGGACCCTCCTCCCGCCAGGCGGCGCCGGGTCGGACCGGTTGGGGGTAGGAGTGCCTCCCCCTGCCGGTCCGACGCAAGGGGAGGCACCCTCGGCGGTCTGGTGCGGCCATGAACGCCCGGCCGCCGAGGGGTGGAAACGGGGTCGCGGGCGGTTGCGAGTTGGGGCTCGCAGGCGCCACTAAACGCGGCCCCGGGACGGATAGCGGCGGGATGGAGTGGCCCCGTCCCGCCGCTATGAGGCAGTGTGTCTACTGGGGGGACCGATTGTCCCCCCGGGGGATGGGCGCGAAAGCGCGGGCACGGGGAGGATACCGGAAGAATGCTTCGAGCGATTCCCGGTATCCTCCCAAAGCGTGCCGGAGGGTCACCGTGGGGTTTTTAGTGGGTAGGTCCCGCGCCTGTCGTTGTACGGGCGCGGGGAATCCCACACACCCCTCCCACCTCTCCCCAAGGAGGTGGGAGGGAGTCTTTCGAAGATTTTCCCCACGACAAAAAAAAAAAAAAAAAAAAAAAAAAGTTAGGTCTGGGATAGGTCTGGGATTTGCTCTCATCAGGCTCATACTTTCGCGTTTTTCACATACTTGTTGAGCGGATCCTGGGTTTTTTCTGGTTTGGTTCAGGTAGTAATGTGGTACCACACTGAAACAGTCGATTAAACCTGGTTTCGATCAATATTTTAGAGAATAATTCATGTTAGGTCTAGGTTAGGTCTGGGATTTGCTCTCATCAGGCACATTCTTTCGCATATTTCTCATACTTGATGGCTAGATCCTGGGCTGTTTCTGGATTGTATGACATAGTAATGTGGCACCACGCTGAAACAGTGAATTAAACCTGGTTTCGATCAATATTTTTGAGGATAACGCATGTTAGGTCTAGGTTAGGCCTGGGATTTTCACTCATCAGACTGATACTTTCGCATTCTTCACATACTTGTAGAACGGATCCTGGGTTTTTTCTGGTTTGGATCACGTAGTAGAGTGGTACCACAATAAAACAGTCAATTAAACCTGGTTTCGATCAATATTTTAGAGGATATCGCAAGTTAGGTCTGGGATAGGTCTGGGATTCGCCCTAATCAGGCTCATACTTTCGCGTGTTTCACATACTTGTTGCACTGATCCTGGGTTTTTTCTGGTTTGGATCACGTAGTAATGTGGGACCACTCTGAAACAGTCAATTAAACCTGGTTTCGATCAATATTATTGAGAATAATTCATGTTAGGTCCTGGTTATTTCTGGGATTTACACCCATCAGGCTCATTCTTTCGCATATTACTCATACTTGATGGCTAGATCCTGGGCTCTTTCTCGATTGGATCACGTAGTAATGTGGGACCACACTGAAACAGTGAATTAAACCTGGTTTCCATCAATATCTTAGAGGACAACGCAAGTTAGGTCTGGGATAGCTCTGGGATTTGCCCTCATCAGGCTCATACTTTCGCATTTTTTCACATACTTGTTGATCAGATCCTGGGTTTTTTCTGGTTTGGATCACGTAGTAGTGAGGTACCACACTGAAACAATCAATTAAACCTGGTCTTGATAAATATTTTAGAGGATAACGCATGTTAGGTTTGGGTAAGGTTTAGGATTTGCCCTCAGCAGGGTCATACTTTCGCATATCTCTCATACTTCATGGCTAGATCCTGGGCTGTTTCTGGATTGTATCACGTAGTAATGTGGTACCACGCTGAAACAGTCAATTAAACCTGGTTTCGATCAATATTTTAGAGAATAATTCATGTTAGGTCTAGGTTAGGTCTGGGATTTGCTCTCATCGGGCTCGTTCTTTCGCATATTTCTCATACTTGGTGGCTAGATCCTGGGCTTTTTCTGGATTGCATCACGCAGTAATGTGGTACCACGCTGAAACAGTCAATTAAACCTGGTTTCGATCAATATTTTAGAGGATAACGCAAGTTAGGTCTGGCATAGGTCTGGGATTCCCCCTGATCAGGCTCATACTTTCGCGTTTTTCACATACTTCTTGAACAGATCCTGGGTTTTTTCTGGTTTGGATCACGTAGTAATGAGGTACCACACTGAAACATTCAATTAAACCTGGTCTTGATAAATATTTTAGAGAATAACGCATGTTAGGTATGCGTTTGGTCTAGGATTTGCCCTCATGAGGCTCATACTTTCGCATATTTCTCATACTTTATGGCTAGATCCTGGGCTATTTCTGGATTGGACCACGTACTAAAGTGGTACCACACTGAAACATTCAATGAAACCTGGCCTGGATAAATATTTTAGAGGATAACGCATGTTAGGTCAAGGTTAGGTCTAAGATTTGCCCTCATCAGGCTCAGAGTTTCGCGTTTTTCACATACTTGTTGAACAGAACCTGGGTTGCTTCTGGTTTGGATCACGTAGTAATGTGGTACCACACTGAAACATTCAATTAAACCTGGTCTTGATAAATATTTTTGAGGATAACGCAAGTTAGGTCTGGGATAGGTCTGGGATTTGCTCTCATCAGGCTCATACTTTCGCGTTTTTCACATACTTGTTGAGCGGATCCTGGGTTTTTTCTGGTTTGGTTCAGGTAGTAATGTGGTACCACACTGAAACAGTCGATTAAACCTGGTTTCGATCAATATTTTAGAGAATAATTCATGTTAGGTCTAGGTTAGGTCTGGGATTTGCTCTCATCAGGCACATTCTTTCGCATATTTCTCATACTTGATGGCTAGATCCTGGGCTGTTTCTGGATTGTATGACATAGTAATGTGGCACCACGCTGAAACAGTGAATTAAACCTGGTTTCGATCAATATTTTAGAGGATAACGCAAGTTAGGTCTGGCATAGGTCTGGGATTCGCCCTCATCAGGCTCATACTTTCGCGTTTTTCACATACTTGTTGGACAGATCCTGGTTTTTTTCTGGTTTGTATCACGTAGTAGTGTGGTACCACACTGAAACTGTCCATTAAACCTGGTTTGGATCAATATTTTAGAGGATAACGCATGTTAGGTCTAGGTTAGCCCTGGGATTTTCACTCATCAGACTCATACTTTCGCATTCCCCTCATACTTGTTGAACTGATCCTGGGTTTTTTCTGGTTTGGATCACGTAGTAATGTGGTACCACACTGAAACAGTCGATTAAACCTGGTTTCGATCAATATTTTAGAGGATAACGCAAGTTAAGTCTGGGATTGGTCTGGGATTTGCCCTCATCAGACTCATACTTTCGCACACTTCACATACTCGTTGAACAGATCCTGGGTTATTTTCAGGTTTGGATCATATAGTAATGTGGTACCACACCGAAACAGTCGATTAAACCAGGTTTCGATCAATATTTTTGAGGATAACGCATGTTAGGTCTAGGTTAGGCCAGGGATTTTCACTCATCAGACCCATACTTTCGCATTGTTCACATACATGTTGAACGGATCCCGGGTTTTTTCTGGTTTGGATCACGTAGTAGTGTGGTACCACACTGAAACAGTCCATTAAACCTGGTTTGGATCAATATTTTAGAGGATAACGCATGTTAGGTCTAGGTTAGGTCTGGGATTTTCTCTCATCAGACTCATACTTTCGCATTCTTCACATACTTGTTGAGCGGATCCTGGGTTTTTTCTGGTTTGGTTCACGTAGTAATGTGGTACCACACTGAAACAGTCGATTAAACCTGGTCTCGATCAATATTTTAGAGGATAACGCAAGTTAGGTCTGGGATAGGTCTGGGATTTGACCTCATCAGACTCATACTTTCGCACTCTTCACATACTTGTTGAACGGATCCTGGGTTTTTTCTGGTTTGGATCACGTAGTAATGTGGGACCATACAGAAACAGTCAATTAAACCTGGTTTCGATCAATATTTTAGAGAATAATTCATGTTAGGTCTAGGTTAGGACGGGGATTTGCTCTTATCAGGCTCATTCTGTCGCATATTTCTCATACATGTTGAATAGATCCTGGGCTTTTTCTGGATTGCATCACGTAGTAATGTAGTACCACACTGAAACAGTTAATGAAACCTGGTTTCCATCAATATTTTAGAGGACAACGCATGTTAGGTCTAGGTAAGGCCTGAGATTTTCACTGATCAGACTCATACTTTCGCATTCTTCACATACTTGTTGAACGGATCCTGGGTTTTTTCTGGTTTGGAACACGTAGTAATGTGGTAACACACTGAAACATTCAATTAAACCTGGTCCTGTTAAATATTTTAGAGAATAACGCATGTTAGGTCTGGGTTAGGTCTAGGATTTGCCCTCATCAGGCTCATTCTTTCGCATATTTCTCATACTTCATGGCTGGATCCTGGGCTATTTCTGGATTGGATCACGTAGTAATGTGGTACCACACTGAAACATTCAATAAAACCTGGTCTTGATAAATATTTTAGAGGATAACGCATGTTAGGACTGGGTCAGGTCTAGAATTTGCCCACATCATGCTCATACTTTCGCATCCTTCTCATACATCATGGCTAGATCCTGGGCTATTTCTGGATTGTATCACGTAGTAATGTGGTACCACGCAGAAACAGTCAATTAAACCTGGTTTCGATCAATATTTTTGAGGATAACGCAAGTTAGGTCTGGGATAGGTCTGGGATTCGCCCTCATCAGGCTCATACTTTCGCGTTTTTCACATACTTGTTGAACTGATCCTGGGTTTTTTCTGGTTTGGGTCACGTAGTAATGTGGTACCACACTGAAACAGTCCGTTAAACCTGGTCTCGATCAATATTTTAGAGAATAATTCATGTTAGGTCTAGGTTAGGTCTGGGATTTGCTCTCATCAGCCTCGTTCTTTCGCATATTTCTCATACTTGATGGCTAGATCCAGGGCTTTCTCTGGATTGCATCACGTAGTAATGAAGTACAACACTGAAACAGTCAATTAAACCTGGTTTCCATCAATATCTTAGAGGACAACGCAAGTTAGGTCTGGGATAGGTCTGGGATTTGCCCTCATCAGGCTCATACTTTCGCGTTTTTCACATACTTGTTGAACAGATCCTGGGTTTTTTCTAGTTTGGATCACGTAGTAATGTGGTACCACACTGAAGCAGTCCATTAAACCTGGTTTCGATCAATATTTTTGAGGATAACGCATGTTAGGTCTGGGTTAGGTCTAGGATTTGCGCTCATCAGGCTCATACTTTCGCATATTTCTCATAATTCATGGCTAGATCCTGGGCTATTTCTGGATTGCATCACGTAGTAATGTAGTACCACACTGAAACAGTCAATTAAACCTGGTTTCCATCAATATTTTAGAGGACAACGCAAGTTAGGTCTGCGATAGGTCTGGGATTTTCACTCATCAGACTCATACTTTCGCATTTTTCACATACTTGTTGAACAGATCCTGGGTTTTTTCTGGTTTGGATCACGCAGTAGTGTGGTACCACACTGAAACAGTCCACTCAACCTGGTTTCGATCAATATTTTAGAGGATAACGCATGTTATGTCTAGGTGAGACCTGGGATTAGCCCTCATCAGACTCATACTTTCGCATACTTCACATACTTGTTGAACAGATACTGGGTCTTTTTCTCGTTTGGATCACGTAGTAATGTGGCACCACACTGAAACAGTCGATTAAACCTGGTTTCGATCGATATCTTTGAGGATAACGCATGTTAGGTCTAGGTTAGGCCTGGGATTTTCACTCACCAGACTCATACTTTCGCATTCTTCACATACTCGTTGAACGGATCTTGGGTTTTTTCTGGTTTGGATCACGTAGTAATGTGGTACCACACTGAAACAGTCGATTAAACCTGGTTTCGATCAATATTTTATGGGATAACGCAGGTTAGGTCTGGGATAGGTCTGGGAATTGCCCTCATCAGACTCACACTTTCGCGCACTTCACATACTCGTTGAACAGATCCCGGGTTATTTTCTGGTTCGGATCACGTAGTAATGTGGTACCACACTGAAACAGTCCATTAAACCTGGTTTCGATCAATATCTTTGAGGATAACGCATGTTAGGTCTGGGTTAGGTCTAGGATTTGCCCTCATCAGGCTCATACTTTCGCATGTTTCTCATACTTCATGGCTAGATCCTGGGCTATTTCTGGATTGTATCACGTAGTAATGTAGTACCACACTGATACAGTCAACTAAACCTGGTTTCCATCAATATTTTAGAGGATAACGCATGTTATGTGTAGGTTAGGCCTGGGATTTGCCCTCATCAGGCTCATACTTTCGCATATTTCTAATACTTCATGGCTAGATCCTGGGCTCTTTCTGGATTGGATCGCGTAGTAATGTGGTACCACACTGAAACAGTCCATTAAACCTGGTTTCGATCAATATTTTTGAGGATAACACATGTTTGGTCTAGGTTAGGTCTGGGATTTGC
The DNA here is from genome assembly GCF_051014445.1 of Colletes latitarsis. NCBI lineage: Eukaryota > Metazoa > Arthropoda > Insecta > Hymenoptera > Colletidae > Colletes > Colletes latitarsis. The sequence goes on from NC_135142.1 coordinate 3,012,541, forward strand.
TCTCATCAGGCTCCTTCTTTCGCATATTTCTCATACTTGATGGCTAGATCCTGAGCTTTTTCTGGATTGGATCACTTAGTAATGTAGAACCACACTGAAACAGTAAATTAACTCTGGTTTCGATCACTATTTTAGAGGATAACGCATGTTAGGTCTGGGATAGGTCTGGGATTTTCACTCATCAGACTCATACTTTCGCATTCTTCTCATACTTGTTGAACGGATCCTGTGTTCTTTCTGGTTTGGATCACGTAGTAATGTGGTACCACACTGAAACATTCAATTAAACCTGGTCTTGATAAATATTTTAGACGATAACGCATGCTAGGTCTAGGTTAGGCCTGGGATTTGCCCTCATCAGACTCATACTTTCGCACACTTCACATACTCCTTGACAAGATCCTGGGTTTTTTTCTGGTTTGGATCACGTAGTAATGTGGTACCACACTGAAACAGTCCATTAAACCTGGTTTCGATCAATATTTTAGAGGATAACACATGTTTGGTCTAGGTTAGGTCTGGGATTTGCTCTCATCAGGCTCATTCTTTCGCATATTTTTCATACTTGATGGCTAGATCCTGGGCTTTTTCTAGATTGGATCACGTAGAAATGTAGTACCACACTGATACAGTCGATTAACCCTGGTTTCGATCAATATTTTAGACGATAACGCATGTTAGGTCTAGGTTAGGCCTGGGATATGCCCTCGTCAGGGTCATACTTTCGCAGTTTTAACATACATGTTGACCTCATCGAGGGTTTTTTCTGCTTTGGATCACGTAGTAAAGTGGTGCCACACTAAAACTGTCAATTAAACCTGGTTTCTATCAATATTTTAGAGGATAACGCAAGTTATGTCTGGGATAGGTCTGTGGATTTGCCCTCATCAGGCTCATACTGTCGCATTTTTCACATTCGAGTTGAACAGATCCTGGGTTTTTTCTGGCTTGGATCACCTAGTAATGTGGGACCACACTGAGACAGTCCATTAAACCTGGTTTCGATCAATATTTTAGAGAATAATTCATGTTAGGTCCAGGTTATTTCTGGGATTTGCTCTCATCAGGCTCGTACTTTCGCATATTTCTCATACTTGATGGGCAGATTCTGGGCTTTTTCTGGTTTGGATCACGTAGTAATGTGGTACCACACGGAAACAGTCCATTAAACCTGGTTTCGATCGATATTTTAGAAGATAACGCATGTTAGGTCTAGGATAGGCCTGAGATTTGCCCTCATCAGACACATAATTTCGCATTCTTTACGTACTTGTTGAACAGCTCCTGGGTTTTTTTCTGGTTTGGATCACGTAGTAGTGTGGTACCGCACCGAAACAGTCAATTAAACCAGGTTTCGAACAATATTTTAGAGGATAACGCAAGTTAGGTATGGGACAGGTCTGGGATTTGACCTCATCAGACTCATACTTTCGCACACTTCACATACTCGTTGAACAGATCCTGGGTTTTTTCTAGTTTGGATCACGTAGTAATGTGGTACCACACTGAAACAGTCCATTAAACCTGGTTTCGATCAATATTTTTGAGGATAACGCAAGTTAGGTATGGGACAGGTCTGGGATTTGCCCTCATCGGACTGATACTTTCGCACACTTCTCATACTCGTTGACAAGATCCTGGGTTTTTTTCTGGTTTGGATCACGTAGTAATGTGGTACCACACTGAAACAGTCCATTAAACCTGGTCTTGATAAATATTTTAGACGATAACGCATGCTAGGTCTAGGTTAGGCCTGGGATTTGCCCTCATCAGACTCATACTTTCGCACACTTCACATACTCCTTGACAAGATCCTGGGTTTTTTTCTGGTTTGGATCACGTAGTAATGTGGTACCACACTGAGACAGTCCATTAAACCTGGTTTCGATCAATATTTTAGAGAATAATTCATGTTAGGTCCAGGTTATTTCTGGGATTTGCTCTCATCAGGCTCGTACTTTCGCATATTTCTCATACTTGATGGGCAGATTCTGGGCTTTTTCTGGTTTGGATCACGTAGTAATGTGGTACCACACGGAAACAGTCCATTAAACCTGGTTTCGATCGATATTTTAGAAGATAACGCATGTTAGGTCTAGGATAGGCCTGAGATTTGCCCTCATCAGACACATAATTTCGCATTCTTTACGTACTTGTTGAACAGCTCCTGGGTTTTTTTCTGGTTTGGATCACGTAGTAGTGTGGTACCGCACCGAAACAGTCAATTAAACCAGGTTTCGAACAATATTTTAGAGGATAACGCAAGTTAGGTATGGGACAGGTCTGGGATTTGCCCTCATCGGACTGATACTTTCGCACACTTCTCATACTCGTTGACAAGATCCTGGGTTTTTTTCTGGTTTGGATCACGTAGTAATGTGGTACCACACTGAAACAGTCGATTAAACCTGGTTTCGATCAATATTTTAGATGATAACGCAAGTTAGGTCTGGGATAAGTCTGGGATTCGCCCTCATCAGGCTCATACTTTCGCGTTTTTCACATACTTGTTGAACAGATCCTCGGTTTTTTCCGGTTTGGATCACGTAGTAATGTGGTACCACACTGAAACAGTCCATTAAACCTGGTGTCGATGAATATTTTAGAGGATAACGCATGTTAGGTCTGGGATAGGTCTAGGATTTGCCCTCATCAGGCTCATACTTTCCCATATTTTTCATACTTCATGGCTAGATCCTGGGCTTTTTCTGGTTTGGATCACGTAGTAATGTGGTACCACACGGAAACAGTCCATTAAACCAGGTTTCGATCGATATTTTAGAAGATAACGCATGTTAGGTCTAGGTTAGGCCTGGGATTTGACCTCATCAGACTCATACTTTCGCACACTTCACATACTCGTTGAACAGATCCTGGGTTTTTTCTAGTTTGGATCACGTAGTAATGTGGTACCACACTGAAACAGTCCATTAAACCTGGTTTCGATCAATATTTTTGAGGATAACGCATGTTAGGACTGGGTTAGGTCTAGGATTTGCCCTCGTCAGGATCATACTTTCGCATTTTTCACATACTTGTTGAACAGATCCTGGGTTTTTTCTGGTTTGGATCACGTAGTAGTGTGGTACCACACTGAAACAGTCCATTAAACCTGGTTTGGATCAATATTTTAGAGGATAACGCATGTTAGGTCTAGGTTAGGTCTGGGATTTTCACTCATCAGACTCATACTTTCGCATTCTTCACATACTTGTTGAACAGATCCGGGGTTTTTTCTGGTTTGGATCACGTAGTAGTGTGGTACCACACTGAAACAGTCCATTAAACCTGGTTTGGATCAATATTTTAAAGGATAACGCATGTTAGGTCTAGGTTAGGTCTGGGATTTTCACTCATCAGACTCATACTTTCGCATTCTTCACATACTTGTAGAGCGGATCCTGGGTCTTTTCTGGTTTGGTTCACGTAGTAATGTGGTACCACACTGAAACAGTCCATTAAACCTGGTTTCGCTCAATATTTTAGAGGATAACGCATGTTAGGTCTAGGTTAGGTCTGGGATTTGCTCTCATCAGGCTCATTCTTGCGCATATTTCTCATACTTGATGGCTAGATCATGGGCTTTTTCTGAATTGCATCACGTAGTAATGTAGCACCACACTGAAACAGTCAATGAAACCTCGTTTCCATCAATATTTTAGAGGACAACGCATGTTAGGTCTAGGTAAGGCCTGAGATTTTCACTGATCAGACTCATACTTTCGCATTCTTCACATACTTGTTGAACGGATCCTGGGTTTTTTCTGCTTTTGATCACGTAGTAAATAGGTACCACACTGAAACAGTCCATTAAACATGGTTTGCATCAATATTTTAGAGGATAACGCATGTTAGGTCTAGGTTAGCCCCGAGATTTTCACTCATCAGACTCATACTTTCGCATTCTTCACATACTTGATGAACGGATCCTGGGTTTTTTCTGGTTTGGTTCACGTAGTAATGTGGTACCACACTGAAACATTCAATAAAACCTGGTCTTGATAAATATTTTAGAGGATAACGCATGTTAGGTCTGGGTCAGGTCTTGAATTTGCCCACATCATGCTCATACTTTCGCATCTTTCTCATACATCATGGCTAGATCCTGGGCTATTTCTGGATTGTAGCACGTAGTAATGTGGTACCACGCTGAAACAGTCCATTAAACCTGGTTTCGATCAATATTTTTGAGGATAACGCATGTTAGGTCTGGGATAGGTCTGGGATTTGCCCTTATGCGGGACATACTTTCGCATTTTTCCATACATGTTGAACGGATCCTGGGTTTTTTCTGGATTGGATCGCGCAGTAATGTGGTACCACACTGAAACAGTCCACTAAACCTGGTTTCGATCAATTTTTAGAGGATAACGCAAGTTATGTCTGGGATAGGTCTGGGATTTGCCCTCATCAGGCTCATACTTTCGCGTTTTTCACATACTTGTTGAACGGGTCTTGGGTTTTTTCTGGTGTGGATCACGTAGTAATGTGGTACCACACTGAAACAGTCGATTAAACCTGGTTTCGATCAATATTTTAGGGGATAACGCAGGTTAGGTCTGGGATAGGTCTGGGAATTGCCCTCATCAGACTCACACTTTCGCGCACTTCACATACTCGTTGAACAGATCCCGGGTTATTTTCTGGTTCGGATCACGTAGTAATGTGGTACCACACTGAAACAGTCCATTAAACCTGGTTTCGATCAATATCTTTGAGGATAACGCATGTTAGGTCTGGGTTAGGTCTAGGATTTGCCCTCATCAGGCTCATACTTTCGCATGTTTCTCATACTTCATGGCTAGATCCTGGGCTATTTCTGGATTGTATCACGTAGTAATGTAGTACCACACTGATACAGTCAACTAAACCTGGTTTCCATCAATATTTTAGAGGATAACGCATGTTATGTGTAGGTTAGGCCTGGGATTTGCCCTCATCAGGCTCATACTTTCGCATATTTCTAATACTTCATGGCTAGATCCTGGGCTCTTTCTGGATTGGATCGCGTAGTAATGTGGTACCACACTGAAACAGTCCATTAAACCTGGTTTCGATCAATATTTTTGAGGATAACACATGTTTGGTCTAGGTTAGGTCTGGGATTTGCTCTCATCAGGCTCATTCTTTCGCATATTTCTCATACTTGATGGCTAGATCCTGAGCTTTTTCTGGATTGGATCACTTAGTAATGTAGAACCACACTGAAACAGTAAATTAACTCTGGTTTCGATCACTATTTTAGAGGATAACGCATGTTAGGTCTGGGATAGGTCTGGGATTTGCTCTCATCAGGCTCATTCTTTCGCATATTTCTCATACTTGATGGCTAGATCCTGGGCTTTTTCTGGATTGCATCACGTAGTAATGTAGTACAACACCGAAACAGTCAATTAAACCTGGTCTTGATAAATATTTTAGAGGATAACGCATGTTAGGTCTGGGTTAGGTCTAGGATTTGCCCTCATCAGGCTCATACCTTCGCATATTTCTCATACTTCATGGCTAGATCCTGGGCTGTTTCTGGATTGTATCACGTAGTAATGTGGTACCACGCTGAAACAGTCAATTAAACCTGGTTTCGATCAATATTTTAGAGGATAACGCAAGTTATGTCTGGGATAGGTCTAGGATTTGCCCTCATCAGGCTCTTACTTTCGCATTCTTCACATACTTGTTGAACGGATTCTGGGTTTTTTCTGGTTCGGGTCACGTAGTAGTGTGATACCACACTGAAACAGTCGATTAAACCTGGTTCCGATCAATATTTTAGAGGATAACGCATGTTAGGTCTAGGATAGCCCTGGGATTTTCACTCATCAGACTCATACTTTCGCATTCTTCACATACTTGTTGAACTGATCCTCGGTTTTTTCTGGTTTGGATCACATAGTAATGTGGTACCACACTGAAACAGTCGATTAAACCTGGTCTCGATCAATATTTTAGAGAATAATTCATGTTAGATCTAGGTTAGGTCTGGGATTTGCTCTCATCAGGCTCATTCTTTCGCATATTTCTCATACTTGATGGCTAGATCCTGGGCTTTTTCTGGATTGCATCACGTAGTAATGTAGTACAACACCGAAACAGTCAATTAAACCTGGTCTTGATAAATATTTTAGAGGATAACGCATGTTAGGTCTGGGTTAGGTCTAGGATTTGCCCTCATCAGGCTCATACCTTCGCATATTTCTCATACTTCATGGCTAGATCCTGGGCTGTTTCTGGATTGTATCACGTAGTAATGTGGTACCACGCTGAAACAGTCAATTAAACCTGGTTTCGATCAATATTTTAGAGGATAACGCAAGTTAGGTCTGGGATAGGTCTAGGATTTGCCCTCATCAGGCTCTTACTTTCGCATATTTCTCATACTTCATGGCTAGATCCTAGGCAATTTCTGGATTGGATCACGTAGTAAAGTGGTACCACACTGAAACATTCAATGAAACCTGGTCTGGATAAATATTTTAGAGGATAACGCATCTTAGGTCTGGGTTAGGTGTAAGATTTGCCCTCATCAGGCTCACAGTTTCGCGTTTTTCACATTCTTGATGAACAGATCCTGGGTTTTGTCTGGTTTGGATCACGAAGTAGTGTGGTACCACACTGAAACAGTCCATTATACCTGGTTTCGCTCAATATTTTAGAGGATAACGCATGTTAGGTCTAGGTTAGGTCTGGGATTTGCTCTCATCAGGCTCATTCTTTCGCATATTTCTCATACATGATGGCTAGATCCTGGGCTTTTTCTGGATTACATCACGTAGTAATGTAGTACCACACTGAAACAGTCAATGAAACCTGGTTTCCATCACTATTTTGAGGACAACGCAAGTTAGGTCTAGGTAAGGCCTGAGATTTTCACTGACCAGACTCATACTTTCGCATTCTTCACATACTTGTTGAACGGATCCTGGGTTTTTTCTCGTTTGGATCACGTAGTAATGAGGTACCACACTGAAACGGTCAATTAAACCTGGTTTCGATCAATATCTTAGAGGATAACGCAAGTAAGGTCTGGGACAGATCTGGGATTTGCCCTCATCAGGCTCATACTTTCGCGTTTTTCACATACTTGTTGAACAGATCATGGGTTTTTTCTGGTTTCGGTCACGTAGTAATGTGGTACCACACTGAAACAGTCGATCAAACCTCGTTTCCATCAATATTTTAGGGGATAACGCAAGCTAGATCTAGGTTAGGCCTGGGATTTTCACTGATCAGACTCATACTTTCGCATTCTTCACATACTTGTTGGACTGATCCTAGGTTTTTTCTGGTTTGGATCACGTAGTAATGTGGTACCACACTGAAACAGTCGATTAAACCTGGTTTCGATCAATATTTTAGAGGATAACGCATGTTAGGTCTAGGTTAGCCCTGGGATTTTCACTCATCAGACTCATACTTTCGCGTTTTTCACATACTAGTTGGACAGATCATGGGTTTTTTCTGGTTTGGATCACGTAGTAATGTGGTACCACAGTGAAACAGTCAATTAAACCAGGTTTCCATCAATATCTTAGAGGACAACGCAAGTTAGGTCTGGGATATGTCTGGTATTTGCCCTCATCAGGCTCATACTTTCGCGTTTTTCACATACTTGTTGAACAGATCCTGGGTTTTTTCTGGTTTGGATCACGTAGTAGTGTGGTACCACACTGAAACAGTCCATTAAACCTGGTTTGGATCAATATTTTAGAGGATAACGCATGTTAGGTCTGGGATAGGTCTGGAATTTGACCTCATCAGACTCATACTTTCGCACACTTCACATACTCCATGAACAGATCCTGGGTTATTTTCTGGTTTGGATCACATAGTAATGTGTTACCACACTGAAACAGTCGGTTAAACCAGGTTTCGATCAATATTTTTGAGGATAACGCATGTTAGGTCTAGGTTAGGTCTGGGATTTTCACTCATCAGGCTCACAGTTTCGCGTTTTTCACATTCTTGTTGAACAGATCCTGGGTTTTGTCTGGTTTGGATCACGAAGTAGTGTGGTACCACACTGAAACAGTCCATTAAACCTGGTTTCGCTCAATATTTTAGAGGATAACGCATGTTAGGCCTAGGTTAGGTCTGGGATTTGCTCTCATCAGGCTCACTCTTTCGCATATTTCTCATACATCATGGCTAGATCCTGGGTTTTTTCTGGTTTGGATAACGTAGTAGTGTGGTACCACACTGAAACAGTCCATTAAACCTGGTTTGGATCAATATTTTAGAGGATAACGCATGTTAGGTCTAGGTTAGGTCTGGGATTTTCACTGATCAGACTCATACTTTCGCATTCTTCACATACTTGTTGAACGGATCCTGGGTTTCTTCTGGTTTGGATCACGTAGTAATGTGGTACCACACTGAAACGGTCAATTAAACCTGGTTTCGATCAATATTTTAGAGGATAACGCAAGTTAGGTCTGGGATAGGTCTTGGACTTGCCCTCACCAGGCTCATACTTTCGCGTTTTTCACATACTTGTTGAACAGATCCTGGGTTTTTTCTGGTTTGGATCACGTAGTAGTGTGGTACCACACTGAAACAGTCCATTACACCTGGTTTGGATCAATATTTTAGAGAATAACGCATGTTAGGTCTAGGTTAGGTCTGGGATTTGCCCTCATCAGGCTCATACTTTCGCGTTTTTCACATACTTGTTGAACAGATCCTGGGTTTTTTCTGGTTTGGATCACGTAGTAATGTGGTACCACACTGAAACAGTCGATTAAACCTGGTTTCGATCAATATTTTATAGGATAACGCATGTTAGGTCTAGGTAAGGCCTGGGATTTTCACTGATCAGACTCATACTTTCGCATTCTTCACATACTTGTTGAACGGATCCTGGGTTTTTTCTGGTTTGGATCACGTAGTAATGTGGTACCACACTGAAACAGTCGATTAAACCTGGTTTCGATCAATATTTTAGAGGATAACGCATGTTAGGTCTAGGTTAGCCGTGGGATTTTCACTCATCAGACTCATATTTTCGCATTCTTCACATACTTGTTGAACTGATCCTCGGTTTTTTCTGGTTTGGATCACATAGTAATGTGGTACCACACTGAAACAGTCGATTAAACCTGGTCTCGATCAATATTTTAGAGAATAATTCATGTTAGGTCTAGGTTAGGTCTGGGATTTGCTCTCATCAGGCTCATTCTTTCGCATATTTCTCATACTTGATGGCTAGATCCTGGGCTTTTTCTGGATTGCATCACGTAGTAATGTAGTACAACACTGAAACAGTCAATTAAACCTGGTCTTGATAAATATTTTAGAGGATAACGCATGTTAGGTCTGGGTTAGGTCTAGGATTTGCCCTCATCAGGCTCATACCTTCGCATATTTCTCATACTTCATGGCTAGATCCTGGGCTGTTTCTGGATTGTATCACGTAGTAATGTGGTACCACGCTGAAACAGTCAATTAAACCTGGTTTCGATCAATATTTTAGAGGATAACGCAAGTTAGGTCTGGGATAGGTCTAGGATTTGCCCTCATCAGGCTCTTACTTTCGCATATTTGTCATACTTCATGGCTAGATCCTAGGCAATTTCTGGATTGGATCACGTAGTAAAGTGGTACCACACTGAAACATTCAATGAAACCTGGTCTGGATAAATATTTTAGAGGATAACGCATCTTAGGTCTGGGTTAGGTGTAAGATTTGCCCTCATCAGGCTCACAGTTTCGCGTTTTTCACATTCTTGATGAACAGATCCTGGGTTTTGTCTGGTTTGGATCACGAAGTAGTGTGGTACCACACTGAAACAGTCCATTATACCTGGTTTCGCTCAATATTTTAGAGGATAACGCATGTTAGGTCTAGGTTAGGTCTGGGATTTGCTCTCATCAGGCTCATTCTTTCGCATATTTCTCATACATGATGGCTAGATCCTGGGCTTTTTCTGGATTACATCACGTAGTAATGTAGTACCACACTGAAACAGTCAATGAAACCTGGTTTCCATCACTATTTTGAGGACAACGCAAGTTAGGTCTAGGTAAGGCCTGAGATTTTCACTGACCAGACTCATACTTTCGCATTCTTCACATACTTGTTGAACGGATCCTGGGTTTTCTCTGGTTTGGATCACGTAGTAATGAGGTACCACACTGAAACGGTCAATTAAACCTGGTTTCGATCAATATCTTAGAGGATAACGCAAGTAAGGTCTGGGACAGGTCTGGGATTTGCCCTCATCAGGCTCATACTTTCGCGTTTTTCACATACTTGTTGAACAGATCATGGGTTTTTTCTGGTTTCGGTCACGTAGTAATGTGGTACCACACTGAAACAGTCGATCAAACCTCGTTTCCATCAATATTTTAGGGGATAACGCAAGCTAGATCTAGGTTAGGCCTGGGATTTTCACTCATCAGACTCATACTTTCGCGTTTTTCACATACTTGTTGAACAGATCATGGGTTTTTTCTGGTGTGGATCACGTAGTAATGTGGTACCACACTGAAACAGTCAATTAAACCAGGTTTCCATCAATATCTTAGAGGACAACGCAAGTTAGGTCTGGGATATGTCTGGTATTTGCCCTCATCAGGCTCATACTTTCGCGTTTTTCACATACTTGTTGAACAGATCCTGGGTTTTTTCTGGTTTGCATCACGTAGTAGTGTGGTACCACACTGAAACAGTCCATTAAACCTGGTTTGGATCAATATTTTAGAGGATAACGCATGTTAGGTCTGGGATAGGTCTGGAATTTGACCTCATCAGGCTCATACTTCCGCACACTTCACATACTCCATGAACAGATCCTGGGTTATTTTCTGGTTTGGATCACATAGTAATGTGTTACCACACTGAAACAGTCGGTTAAACCAGGTTTCGATCAATATTTTTGAGGATAACGCATGTTAGGTCTAGGTTAGGTCTGGGATTTTCACTCATCAGGCTCACAGTTTCGCGTTTTTCACATTCTTGTTGAACAGATCCTGGGTTTTGTCTGGTTTGGATCACGAAGTAGTGTGGTACCACACTGAAACAGTCCATTAAACCTGGTTTCGCTCAATATTTTAGAGGATAACGCATGTTAGGCCTAGGTTAGGTCTGGGATTTGCTCTCATCAGGCTCACCCTTTCGCATATTTCTCATACATCATGGCTAGATCCTGGGTTTTTTCTGGTTTGGATCACGTAGTAGTGTGGTACCACACTGAAACGGTAAATTAAACCTGGTTTCGATCAATATTTTAGAGGATAACGCAAGTTAGGTCTGGGATAGGTCTGGGATTTGCCCTCGTCAGGCTCATACTTTCGCATTCTTCACATACTTGTTGAACTGATCCTGGGTTTTTTCTGGTTTGGATCACGTAGTAATGTGGTACCACACTGAAACAGTCGATTAAACCTGGTTTCGATCAATATTTTAGAGGATAGCGCATGTTAGGTCTAGGTTAGCCCTGGGATTTTCACTCATCAGACTCATACTTTCGCATTCTTCACATACTTGTTGAACTGATCCCGGGTTCTTTCTGGTTTGGATCACGTAGTAATGTGGTACCACACTGAAACAGTCGATTAAACCTGGTTTCGATCAATATTTTAGAGGATAACGCATGTTAGGTCTAGGTAAGGCCTGGGATTTTCATTTATCAGACTCATACTTTCGCATTCTTCACATACTTGTTGAACGGATTCTGGGTTTTTTCTGGTTCGGGTCACGTAGTAGTGTGATACCACACTGAAACAGTCGATTAAACCTGGTTCCGATCAATATTTTTGAGGATAACGCATGTTAGGTCTAGGATAGCCCTGGGATTTTCACTCATCAGACTCATACTTTCGCATTCTTCACATACTTGATGGCTAGATCCTGGGCTTTTTCTGGATTGTATCACGTAGTAATGTAGTACAACACCGAAACAGTCAATTAAACCTGGTCTTGATAAATATTTTAGAGGATAACGCATGTTAGGTCTGGGTTAGGTCTAGGATTTGCCCTCATCAGGCTCATACCTTCGCATATTTCTCATACTTCATGGCTAGATCCTGGGCTGTTTCTGGATTGTATCACGTAGTAATGTGGTACCACGCTGAAACAGTCAATTAAACCTGGTTTCGATCAATATTTTAGAGGATAACGCAAGTTAGGTCTGGGATAGGTCTAGGATTTGCCCTCATCAGGCTCTTACTTTCGCATATTTCTCATACTTCATGGCTAGATCCTAGGCAATTTCTGGATTGGATCACGTAGTAAAGTGGTACCACACTGAAACATTCAATGAAACCTGGTCTGGATAAATATTTTAGAGGATAACGCATCTTAGGTCTGGGTTAGGTGTAAGATTTGCCCTCATCAGGCTCACAGTTTCGCGTTTTTCACATTCTTGATGAACAGATCCTGGGTTTTGTCTGGTTTGGATCACGAAGTAGTGTGGTACCACACTGAAACAGTCCATTATACCTGGTTTCGCTCAATATTTTAGAGGATAACGCATGTTAGGTCTAGGTTAGGTCTGGGATTTGCTCTCATCAGGCTCATTCTTTCGCAAATTTCTCATACATGATGGCTAGATCCTGGGCTTTTTCTGGATTACATCACGTAGTAATGTAGTACCACACTGAAACAGTCAATGAAACCTGGTTTCCATCACTATTTTGAGGACAACGCAAGTTAGGTCTAGGTAAGGCCTGAGATTTTCACTGACCAGACTCATACTTTCGCATTCTTCACATACTTGTTGAACGGATCCTGGGTTTTTTCTGGTTTGGATCACGTAGTAATGAGGTACCACACTGAAACGGTCAATTAAACCTGGTTTCGATCAATATCTTAGAGGATAACGCAAGTAAGGTCTGGGACAGGTCTGGGATTTGCCCTCATCAGGCTCATACTTTCGCGTTTTTCACATACTTGTTGAACAGATCATGGGTTTTTTCTGGTTTCGGTCACGTAGTAATGTGGTACCACACTGAAACAGTCGATCAAACCTCGTTTCGATCAATATTTTAGGGGATAACGCAAGCTAGATCTAGGTTAGGCCTGGGATTTTCACTGATCAGACTCATACTTTCGCATTCTTCACATACTTGTTGGACTGATCCTAGGTTTTTTCTGGTTTGGATCACGTAGTAATGTGGTACCACACTGAAACAGTCGATTAAACCTGGTTTCGATCAATATTTTAGAGGATAACGCATGTTAGGTCTAGGTTAGCCCTGGGATTTTCACTCATCAGACTCATACTTTCGCGTTTTTCACATACTTGTTGAACAGATCATGGGTTTTTTCTGGTTTGGATCACGTAGTAATGTGGTACCACACTGAAACAGTCAATTAAACCAGGTTTCCATCAATATCTTAGAGGACAACGCAAGTTAGGTCTGGGATATGTCTGGTATTTGCCCTCATCAGGCTCATACTTTCGCGTTTTTCACATACTTGTTGAACAGATCCTGGGTTTTTTCTGGTTTGGATCACGTAGTAGTGTGGTACCACACTGAAACAGTCCATTAAACCTGGTTTGGATCAATATTTTAGAGGATAACGCATGTTAGGTCTGGGATAGGTCTGGAATTTGACCTCATCAGACTCATACTTTCGCACACTTCACATACTCCATGAACAGATCCTGGGTTATTTTCTGGTTTGGATCACATAGTAATGTGTTACCACACTGAAACAGTCGGTTAAACCAGGTTTCGATCAATATTTTTGAGGATAACGCATGTTAGGTCTAGGTTAGGTCTGGGATTTTCACTCATCAGGCTCACAGTTTCGCGTTTTTCACATTCTTGTTGAACAGATCCTGGGTTTTGTCTGGTTTGGATCACGAAGTAGTGTGGTACCACACTGAAACAGTCCATTAAACCTGGTTTCGCTCAATATTTTAGAGGATAACGCATGTTAGGCCTAGGTTAGGTCTGGGATTTGCTCTCATCAGGCTCACTCTTTCGCATATTTCTCATACATCATGGCTAGATCCTGGGTTTTTTCTGGTTTGGATCACGTAGTAGTGTGGTACCACACTGAAACGGTAAATTAAACCTGGTTTCGATCAATATTTTAGAGGATAACGCAAGTTAGGTCTGGGATAGGTCAGGGATTTGCCCTCGTCAGGCTCATACTTTCGCATTCTTCACATACTTGTTGAACTGATCCTGGGTTTTTTCTGGTTTGGATCACGTAGTAATGTGGTACCACACTGAAACAGTCGATTAAACCTGGTTTCGATCAATATTTTAGAGGATAGCGCATGTTAGGTCTAGGTTAGCCCTGGGATTTTCACTCATCAGACTCATACTTTCGCATTCTTCACATACTTGTTGAACTGATCCCGGGTTTTTTCTGGTTTGGATCACGTAGTAATGTGGTACCACACTGAAACAGTCGATTAAACCTGGTTTCGATCAATATTTTAGAGGATAACGCATGTTAGGTCTAGGTAAGGCCTGGGATTTTCATTTATCAGACTCATACTTTCGCATTCTTCACATACTTGTTGAACGGATTCTGGGTTTTTTCTGGTTCGGGTCACGTAGTAGTGTGATACCACACTGAAACAGTCGATTAAACCTGGTTCCGATCAATATTTTTGAGGATAACGCATGTTAGGTCTAGGATAGCCCTGGGATTTTCACTCATCAGACTCATACTTTCGCATTCTTCACATACTTGATGGCTAGCTCCTGGGCTTTTTCTGGATTGTATCACGTAGTAATGTAGTACAACACCGAAACAGTCAATTAAACCTGGTCTTGATAAATATTTTAGAGGATAACGCATGTTAGGTCTGGGTTAGGTCTAGGATTTGCCCTCATCAGGCTCATACCTTCGCATATTTCTCATACTTCATGGCTAGATCCTGGGCTGTTTCTGGATTGTATCACGTAGTAATGTGGTACCACGCTGAAACAGTCAATTAAACCTGGTTTCGATCAATATTTTAGAGGATAACGCAAGTTAGGTCTGGGATAGGTCTAGGATTTGCCCTCATCAGGCTCTTACTTTCGCATATTTCTCATACTTCATGGCTAGATCCTAGGCAATTTCTGGATTGGATCACGTAGTAAAGTGGTACCACACTGAAACATTCAATGAAACCTGGTCTGGATAAATATTTTAGAGGATAACGCATCTTAGGTCTGGGTTAGGTGTAAGATTTGCCCTCATCAGGCTCACAGTTTCGCGTTTTTCACATTCTTGATGAACAGATCCTGGGTTTTGTCTGGTTTGGATCACGAAGTAGTGTGGTACCACACTGAAACAGTCCATTATACCTGGTTTCGCTCAATATTTTAGAGGATAACGCATGTTAGGTCTAGGTTAGGTCTGGGATTTGCTCTCATCAGGCTCATTCTTTCGCATATTTCTCATACATGATGGCTAGATCCTGGGCTTTTTCTGGATTACATCACGTAGTAATGTAGTACCACACTGAAACAGTCAATGAAACCTGGTTTCCATCACTATTTTGAGGACAACGCAAGTTAGGTCTAGGTAAGGCCTGAGATTTTCACTGACCAGACTCATACTTTCGCATTCTTCACATACTTGTTGAACGGATCCTGGGTTTTTTCTGGTTTGGATCACGTAGTAATGAGGTACCACACTGAAACGGTCAATTAAACCTGGTTTCGATCAATATCTTAGAGGATAACGCAAGTAAGGTCTGGGACAGGTCTGGGATTTGCCCTCATCAGGCTCATACTTTCGCGTTTTTCACATACTTGTTGAACAGATCATGGGTTTTTTCTGGTTTCGGTCACGTAGTAATGTGGTACCACACTGAAACAGTCGATCAAACCTCGTTTCGATCAATATTTTAGGGGATAACGCAAGCTAGATCTAGGTTAGGCCTGGGATTTTCACTGATCAGACTCATACTTTCGCATTCTTCACATACTTGTTGGACTGATCCTAGGTTTTTTCTGGTTTGGATCACGTAGTAATGTGGTACCACACTGAAACAGTCGATTAAACCTGGTTTCGATCAATATTTTAGAGGATAACGCATGTTAGGTCTAGGTTAGCCCTGGGATTTTCACTCATCAGACTCATACTTTCGCGTTTTTCACATACTTGTTGAACAGATCATGGGTTTTTTCTGGTTTGGATCACGTAGTAATGTGGTACCACACTGAAACAGTCAATTAAACCAGGTTTCCATCAATATCTTAGAGGACAACGCAAGTTAGGTCTGGGATATGTCTGGTATTTGCCCTCATCAGGCTCATACTTTCGCGTTTTTCACATACTTGTTGAACAGATCCTGGGTTTTTTCTGGTTTGGATCACGTAGTAGTGTGGTACCACACTGAAACAGTCCATTAAACCTGGTTTGGATCAATATTTTAGAGGATAACGCATGTTAGGTCTGGGATAGGTCTGGAATTTGACCTCATCAGACTCATACTTTCGCACACTTCACATACTCCATGAACAGATCCTGGGTTATTTTCTGGTTTGGATCACATAGTAATGTGTTACCACACTGAAACAGTCGGTTAAACCAGGTTTCGATCAATATTTTTGAGGATAACGCATGTTAGGTCTAGGTTAGGTCTGGGATTTTCACTCATCAGGCTCACAGTTTCGCGTTTTTCACATTCTTGTTGAACAGATCCTGGGTTTTGTCTGGTTTGGATCACGAAGTAGTGTGGTACCACACTGAAACAGTCCATTAAACCTGGTTTCGCTCAATATTTTAGAGGATAACGCATGTTAGGCCTAGGTTAGGTCTGGGATTTGCTCTCATCAGGCTCACTCTTTCGCATATTTCTCATACATCATGGCTAGATCCTGGGTTTTTTCTGGTTTGGATCACGTAGTAGTGTGGTACCACACTGAAACAGTCCATTAAACCTGGTTTGGATCAATATTTTAGAGGATAACGCATGGTAGGTCTAGGTTAGGTCTGGGATTTTCACTCATCAGACTCATACTTTCGCATTCTTCACATACTTGTTGAACGGATCCTGGGTTTTTTCTGGTTTGGATCACGTAGTAGTGTGGTACCACACTGAAACAGTCGAATAAACCTGGTTTCGATCAGTATTTTAGAGGATAACGCAAGATAAGTCTGGGATAGGTCTGGGATTTGACCTCATCAGACTCATACTTTCGCGTTTTTCACATACTTGTTGAACAGATCCTGGGTTTTTTCTGGTTTGGATCACGTAGTAGTGTGGTACCACACTGAAACAGTCCATTAAACCTGCTTGCGATCAATATTTTAGAGGATAACGCATGTTAGGTCTGGGTTAGGTCTTGGATTTGCCCTCATCAGGCTCATTCTTTCGCATATTTCTCAAACTTGAAGGCTAGATTCTGGGCTTTTTCTGGATTGCATCACGTAGTAATGTGGTACCACACTGAAACATTCAATTAAACCTGGTCTGGATAAATATTTTAGAGGATAACGCATCTTAGGTCTGGGTTAGGTCTAAGATTTGCCCTCATCAGGCTCACAGTTTCGCGTTTTTCACATACTTGTTGAACAGATCCTGTGTTTTTTCTGGTTTGGATCACGAAGTAGTGTGGTACCACACTGAAACAGTCCATTAAACCTGGTTTCGCTCAATATTTTAGAGGATAACGCATGTTAGGTCTAGGTTAGGTCTGGGATTTGCTCTCATCAGGCTCATTCTTTCGCATATTTCTCATACTTGATGGCTAGATCCTGGGCTTTTTCTGGATTCCATCACGTAGTAATGTAGTACCACACTGAAACAGTCAATGAAACCTGGTTTCCATCAATGTTTTAGAGGACAACGCAAGTTAGGTCTAGGTAAGGCCTGAGATTTTCACTGATCAGTCTCATACTTTCGTATCCTTCACATACTTGTTGAACGGATCCTGGGTTTTTTCTGGTTTGGATCACGTAGTAATGTGGTACCACACTGAAACGGTAAATTAAACCTGGTTTCGATCAATATTTTAGAGGATAACGCAAGTTAGGTCTGGGATAGGTCTGGGATTTGCCCTCGTCAGGCTCATACTTTCGCATTCTTCACATACTTGTTGAACTGATCCTGGGTTTTTTCTGGTTTGGATCACGTAGTAATGTGGTACCACACTGAAACAGTCGATTAAACCTGGTTTCGATCAATATTTTAGAGGATAACGCATGTTAGGTCTAGGTAAGGCCTGGGATTTTCATTTATCAGACTCATACTTTCGCATTCTTCACATACTTGTTGAACGGATTCTGGGTTTTTTCTGGTTCGGGTCACGTAGTAGTGTGATACCACACTGAAACAGTCGATTAAACCTGGTTCCGATCAATATTTTAGAGGATAACGCATGTTAGGTCTAGGATAGCCCTGGGATTTTCACTCATCAGACTCATACTTTCGCATTCTTCACATACTTGTTGAACTGATCCTGGGTTTTTACTGGTTTGGATCACGTAGTAATATGGTACCACACTGAAACAGTCGATTAAACCTGGTCTCGATCAATAGTTTAGAGAATAATTCATGTTAGGTCTAGGTTAGGTCTGGGATTTGCTCCACATCAGGATCATTCTTTCGCATATTTCTCATACTTGATGGCTAGATCCTGGGCTTTTTCTGGATTGCATCACGTAGTAATGAAGTACAACACTGAAACAGTCAATTAAACCTGGTTTCCATCAATATCTTAGAGGACAACGCAAGTTAGGTCTGGGATATGTCTGGGATTTGCCCTCATCAGGCTCATACTTTCGCGTTTTTCACATACTCGTTGAACATATCCTGGGTTATTTTCTGGTTTGGATCACATAGTAATGTGGTACCACACTGAAACAGTCGATTAAACCAGGTTTCGATCAATATCTTTGAGGATAACGCATGTTAGGTCTAGGTTAGGCCTGGGAATTTCACTCATCAGACTCATACTTTCGCATTCTTCACATACTTGTTGAACGGATCCTGGGTTTTTTCTGGTTTGGATCACGTAGTAATGTGGGATCACACTGAAACTGCAATTAAACCTGGTTTCGATCAATATTTTAAAGAATAATTCATGTTAGGTCTAGGTTAGGTCTGGGATTTGCTCTCATCAGGCTCATTCTTTCGCATATTTCTCATACTTGATGGCTAGATCCTGGGCTTTTTCTGGATTGCATCACGTAGTAATGAAGTACAACACTGAAACAGTCGATTAAACCTGGTTTCCATCAATATCTTAGAGGACAACGCAAGTCAGGTCTGGGATATGTCTGGGATTTGCCCTCATCAGGCTCATACTTTCGCGTTTTTCACATACTTGTTGAACAGATCCTGGGTTTTTTCTTGTATCGATCACGTAGTAAAGTGGTACCACACTGAAACAGTCGATTAAACCTGGTTTCGATCAATATTTTAGAGGATAACGCATGTTAGGTCTAGGTTAGCACTGGGATTTTCACTCATCAGACTCATACTTTCGCATTCTTCACATACTTGTTGAACTGATCCTGGGTTTTTTCTGGTTTGGATCACGTAGTAATGTGGTACCACACTGAAACAGTCGATTAAACCTGGTCTCGATCAATATTTTAGAGAATAATTCATGTTAGGTCTAGGTTTGGTCTGGGATTTGCTCTCATCAGGCTCATTCTTTCGCATATTTCTCATACTTGATGGCTAGATCCTGGGCTTTTTCTGGATTGCATCACGTAGTAATGTAGTACAACACTGAAACAGTCAATTAAACCTGGTCTTGATAAATATTTTAGAGGATAACGCATGTTAGGTCTGGGTTCGGTCTAGGATTTGCCCTCATCAGGCTCATACCTTCGCATATTTCTCATACTTCATGGCTAGATCCTGGGCTGTTTCTGGATTGTATCACGTAGTAATGTGGTACCACGCTGAAACAGTCAATTAAACCTGGTTTCGATCAATATTTTAGAGGATAACGCAAGTTAGGTCTGGGATAGGTCTAGGATTTGCCCTCATCAGGCTCTTACTTTCGCATATTTCTCATACTTCATGGCTAGATCCTGGGCAATTTCTGGATTGGATCACGTAGTAAAGTGGTACCACACTGAAACATTCAATGAAACCTGGTCTGGATAAATATTTTAGAGGATAACGCATCTTAGGTCTGGGTTAGGTGTAAGATTTGCCCTCATCAGGCTCACAGTTTCGCGTTGTTCACATTCTTGATGAACAGATCCTGGGTTTTGTCTGGTTTGGATCACGAAGTAGTGTGGTACCACACTGAAACAGTCCATTATACCTGGTTTCGCTCAATATTTTAGAGGATAACGCATGTTAGGTCTAGGTTAGGTCTGGGATTTGCTCTCATCAGGCTCATTCTTTCGCATATTTCTCATACATGATGGCTAGATCCTGGGCTTTTTCTGGATTACATCACGTAGTAATGTAGTACCACACTGAAACAGTCAATGAAACCTGGTTTCCATCACTATTTTAGAGGACAACGCAAGTTAGGTCTAGGTAAGGCCTGAGATTTTCACTGATCAGACTCATACTTTCGTATTCTTCACATACTTGTTGAACTGATCCTGGGTTTTTTCTGGTTTGGATCACGTAGTATTGTGGTACCACACTGAAACAGTCAATGAAACCTGGTTTCCATCAATATTTTAGAGGACAACGCATGTTAGGTCTAGCTAAGGCCTGAGATTTTCACTGATCGGACTCATACTTTCGCATTTTTCACATACTTGTTGAACGGATCCTGGGTTTTTTCTGGTTTGGATCGCGTAGTAATGTGGTACCACACTGAAACGGTCAATTAAACCTGGTTTCGATCAATATTTTAGAGGATAACGCAAGTTAGGTCTGGGATAGGTCTGGGATTTGCCCTCATCAGGCTCATACTTTCGCATTCTTCACATACTTGTTGAACGGATTCTGGGTTTTTTCTGGTTTGGATCACGTAGTAATGTGGGACCACACTGAAACATTCAATGAAACCTGGTCTGGATAAATATTTTAGAGGATAACGCATCTTAGGTCTGGGTTAGGCCTGGGATTTGCCCCCATCAGGCTCATACTTTCGCATGTTTCTCATACTTCATGGCTAGATCCTGGGCTGTTTCTGGATTGTATCACGTAGTAATGTGGTACCACGCTGAAACAGTCAATTAAACCTGGTTTCGATCAATATTTTAGAGGATAACGCATGTTAGGTCTAGGTTAGGTCTGGGATTTGCTCTCATCAGGCTCATTCTTTCGCATATTTCTCATACTTGATGGCTAGATCCTGGGCTTTTCCTGGATTGCATCACGTAGTAATGTAGTACCACACTGAAACAGTCAATGAAACCTGGTTTCCATCAATGTTTTAGAGGACGACGCAAGTTAGGTCTAGGTAAGGCCTGAGATTTTCACTGATCAGACTCATACTTTCGCATTCTTCACATACTTGTTGAACGGATCCTGGGTTTTTTCTAGTTTGGATCACGCAGTAATGTGGTACCACACTGAAACATTCAATTAAACCTGGTCTTGATAAGTATTTTAGAGGATAACGCAAGTTAGGTCTGGGATAGGTCTAGGATTTGCCCTCATCAGACTCATACTTTCGCATTCTTCACATACTTGTTGAACAGATCCTGGGTTATTTTCTGGTTTGGATCACATAGTAATGTGGTACCACACTGAAACAGACGATTAAACCAGGTTTCGATCAATATTTTTGAGGATAACGCATGTTAGGTCTAGGTTAGGCCTGGGATTTTCACTCATCAGACTCATAGTTTCGCATTCTTCACATACTTGTTGAACGGATCCTGGGTTTTTTCTGGTTTGGATCACGTAGTAATGTGGGACGTCACTGAAACAGCCTATTAAACCTGGTTTCGATCAATATTTTAGAGAATAATTCATGTTAGGTCTAGGTTAGGTCTGGGATTTGCCCTCATCAGGCTCATACTTTCGCATATTTCTCATACTTCAAGGCTAGATCCTGGGCTATTTCTGGATTGGATCACGTAGTAAAGTGGTACCACACTGAAACATTCAATGAAACCTGGTCTGGATAAATATTTTAGAGGATAACGCATCTTAGGTCTGGGTTAGGTCTAAGATTTGCCCTCATCAGGCTCACAGTTTAGCGTTTTTCACATACTTGTTGAACAGATCCTGGGTTTTTTCTGGTTTGGATCACGAAGTAGTGTGGTACCACACTGAAACAGTCCATTAAACCTGGTTTCACTCAATATATTAGAGGATAACGCATGTAAGGTCTAGGTTAGGTCTGGGATTTGCTCCCATCAGGCTCATTCTTTCGTATATTTCTCATACTTGATGGCTAGATCCTGGGTTTTTTCTGGTTTGGATCACGTAGTAATGTGGTACCACACTGAAACAGTCGATTAAACCTGGTTTCGATGAATATTTTAGAGGATAACGCAAGTTAAGTCTGGGAATGGTCTGGGATTTGACCTCATCAGACTCATACTTTCGCACACCTCACATACTCGTTGAACAGATCCTGGGTTATTTTCTGGTTTGGATCACATAGTAATGTGGTACCACACGGAAACAGTCGATTAAACCAGGTTTCGATCAATATTTTTGAGGATAACGCATGTTAGGTCTAGGTTAGGCCTGGGATTTTCACCCGTCAGACTCATACTTTCGCATTCTTCTCATACTTGTTGAACGGATCCTGGGTTTTTTCTGGTTTGGATCACGTAGTAATGTGGTACCACACTGAAACATTCAAGTAAACCTGTTTTCGATCAATATTTTAGAGAATAATTCATGTTAGGTCTAGGATAGGTCTGGGATTTGCTCTCATCAGGCTCATTCTTTCGCATATTTCTCATACATGTTGAACAGATCCTGGGTTTTTTCGGGTTTGGTTCACGTAGTAATGTGGTACCACACTGAAACATTCAATTAAACCTTTTCTTGATAAATATTTTAGAGGATAACGCATGTTAGGTTTGGGTTAGGTCTAGGATTTGCCCTCATCAGGCTCATACTTTCGCATATATCTCATACTTCATGGCTAGATCCTGGGCTGTTTCTGGATTGTATCAGGTAGTAAAGTGGTACCACACTGAAACATTCAATGAAACCTGGTCTGGATAAATATTTTAGAGGATAACGCATCTTTGGCCTGGGTTAGGTCTAAGATTTGCCCTCATCAGTCTCACAGTTTAGCGTTTTTCACATACTTCTTGAACAGATCCTGGGCTTTCTCTGGTTTGGATCACGAAGTAGTGTGGTACCACACTGAAACAGTCCATTAAACCTGGTTTCGCTCAATATTTTAGAGGATAACGCATGTTAGGTCTAGGTTAGGTCTGGTATTTGCTCCCATCAGGCTCATTCTTTCGCATGTTTCTCATACATGATGGCTAGATCCTGGGCTTTTTCTGGATTGCATCACGTAGTAATGAAGTACAACACTGAAACAGTCAATTAAACCTGGTTTCCGTCAATATTCTAGAGGACAACGCATGTTAGGTCTAGGTTAGGCCTGGGATTTGCCCTCATCAGGGTCATACTGTCGCAGTTTTAACATACTTGTTGAACGGATCCTGGGTTTTTTCAGGCTTGGTTCACGTAGTAATGTGGTACCACACTGAAACATTCAATTAAACCTGGTCTTGATAAATATTTTAGAGGATAACGCATGTTAGGTTTGGGTTAGGTCTAGGATTTGCCCTCATCAGGCTCATACTTTCGCATATTTCTCATACTTGTTTGGCAGATCCTTGGATTTTCCTGGATTGGATCACGTAGTAATGTGGTACCACAGTGAAACAGTTAATTAAACCTGTATACGACCAATATTTTAGAGGATACACCATGTTAGGTCTGGGATAGTTCTGGGATTTGCCCTCATCAGGGTCATACTTTCGCATTTTTCACATACTTGTTGAACAGAACCTGGGTTTTTTCTGGCTTGAATCACGTAGTAATGTGGGACCACACTGAAACAATCAATTAAACCTGATCTTGATAAATATTTTAGAGGATAACGCATGTTAGGTCTGGGTTAGGTCTAGGATTTGCCCTCATCAGGCTCATACTTTCGCATATTTCTCATACTTCATGGCTAGATCCTGGGCTGTTTCTGGATTGTATCACGTAGTAATGTGGCACCACGCTGAAACAGTCGATTAAACCTGGTTTCGATCAATATTTTCGAGGATAACGCAATTCAAGTCTGGGATAGGTCTGGGATTTGACCTCATCAGACTCATACTTTCGCGTTTTTCACATACTTGTTGAACAGATCCAGGGTTTTTTCTGGTTTGGATCACGTAGTAATGTGGGGCCACACTGAAACAGTCAAGTAAACCTGGTTTCGATCAATATTTTAGAGAATAATTCATGTTAGGTCTAGGTTAGGTCTGGGATTTGCCCTCGTCAGGCTCATTCTTTCGCATATTTCTCATACTTGATGGCTAGATCCTGGGCTTTTTCTGGATTGCATCACGTAGTAATGAAGTACAACACTGAAACAGTCAATTAAACCTGGTTTCGATCAATATTTTAGAGAATAATACATGCTAGGTCTAGGTTAGGTCTGGGATTTGCCCTCATCAGGCTCATACTTTCGCATATTTCTCATACTGCATGGCTAGATCCTGGGCTGTTTCTGGATTGGATCACGTAGTGATGAAGTACAACACTGAAACAGTCAATTAAACCTGGTCTTGATAAATATTTTAGAGGATAACGCATGTTAGGTTTGGGTTAGGTCTAGGATTTGCCCTCATCAGGCTCATACTTTCGCATATTTCACATACTTCATGGCTAGATCCTGGGCTGTTTCTGGATTGTATCACGTAGTAATGTGGTACCACGCTGAAACAGTCGATTAAACCTGGTTTCGATCAATATTTTAGAGGATAACACAAGTTAAGTCTGGGATAGGTCTGGGATTTGACCTCATCAGACTCATACTTTCGCATTCTTCACATACTTGTTGAACGGATCCTGGGTTATTTCTGGTTTGGATCACGCAGTAATGTGGGACCACACTGAAACAGTCAATTAAACCTGGTTTCGATCAATATTTTAGAGAATAATTCATGTTAGGTCTATATTAGGTTTGGGATTTGCTGTCATCAGGCTCATTCTTTCGCATATTTCTCATACTTGATGGATAGATCCTGGGCTTTTTCTGGATTGCATCACGTAGTAATGTAGTACCACACTGAAACAGTCAATGAAACCTGGTTTCGATCAATATTTTAGAGGATAACGCAAGTTAAGTCTGGGATAGGTCTGGGATTTGACCTCATCAGACTCATACTTTCGCGTTTTTCACATACTTGTTGAACAGATCCTGGGTTTTTTCTGGTTTGGATCACGTAGTAATGTGGGACCACACTGAAACAATCAATTAAACCTGATCTTGATAAATATTTTAGAGGATAACGCATGTTAGGTCTGGGTTAGGTCTAGGATTTGCCCTCATCAGGCTCATACTTTCGCATATTTCTCATACTTCATGGCTAGATCCTGGGCTGTTTCTGGATTGGATCACGTAGAAATGTGGTACCACGCAGAAACAGTCAATTAAACCTGGTTTCGATCAATATTTTAGTGGATAATGCAAGTTAGGTCTGGGATAGGTCTAGGATTTGCCCTCATCAGGCTCTTACTTTCGCAAATTTCTCATACTTCATAGCTAGATCCTGGGCTATTTCTGGATTGGATCACGTAGCAGAGTGGTACCACACTGAAACATTCAATGAAACCTGGTCTGGATAAATATTTTAGAGGATAACGCATCTTATGTCTGGGTTTGGTCTAAGATTTGCCCTCATCAGGCTCACAGTTTAGCGTTTTTCACATACTTGTTGAACAGATCCTGGGCTTTTTCTGGTTTGGATCACGAAGTAGTGTGGTACCTCACTGAAACAGTCCATTAAACCTGGTTTCGCTCAATATTTTAGAGGATAACGCATGTTAGGTCTAGGTTAGGTCTGGGATTTGCTCTCATCAGGCTCATTCTTTCGCATATTTCTCATACTTGATGGCTAGATCCTGGGCTTTTTCTGGATTGCATCACGTAGTAATGTAGTACCACACTGAAACAGTCAATGAAACCTGGTTTCCATCAATATTTTAGAGGACAACGCAAGTTAGGTCTAGGTAAGGCCTGAGATTTTCACTGATCAGACTCATACTTTCGCATTCTTCACATACTTGTTGAACGGATCCTGGGTTTTTTCTGGTTTGGTTCTCGTAGTAATGTGGTACCACACAGAAACATTCAATTAAACCTGGTCTTGATAAATATTTTAGAGGATAACGCATGTTAGGTTTGGGTTAGGTCTAGGATTTGCCCTCATCAGGCTCATACTTTCGCATATTTCTCATACTTGATGGCTAGATCCTGGGCTATTTCTGGATTGGATCACGTAGCAAAGTGGTACCACACTGAAACATTCAATGAAACCTGGTCTGGATAAATATTTTAGAGGATAACGCATCTTATGTCTGGGTTAGGTCTAAGATTTGCCCTCATCAGGCTCACAGTTTAGCGTTTTTCACATACTTGTTGAACAGATCCTGGGCTTTTTCTGGATTGCATCACGTAGTAATGAAGTACAACACTGAAACAGTCAATTAAACCTGGTTTCGATCAATATTTTAGAGAATAATACATGCTAGGTCTAGGTTAGGTCTGGGATTTGCCATCATCAGGCTCATACTTTCGCATATTTCTCAAACTGCATGACTAGATCCTGGGCTCTTTCTGGATTGGATCACGTAGTAATGTGGTACCACGCTGAAACAGTCAATTAAACCTGGTTTCGATCAATATTTTAGAGGATAACGCAAGTTATGTCTGGGATAGGTCTAGGATTTGCCCTCATCAGGCTCTTACTTTCGCATATTTCTCATACTTCATGGCTAGATCCTGGGCTATTTCTGGATTGGATCACGTAGCAAAGTGGTACCACACTGAAACATTCAATGAAACCTGGTCTGGATAAATATTTTAGAGGATAACGCATCTTATGTCTGGGTTAGGTCTAAGATTTGCCCTCATCAGGCTCACAGTTTAGCGTTTTTCACATACTTGTTGAACAGATCCTGGGATTTTTCTGGTTTGGATCACGAAGTAGTGTGGTACCACACTGAAACAGTCCATTAAACCTGGTTTCGCTCAATATTTTAGAGGATAACGCATGTAAGGTCTAGGTTAGGTCTGGGATTTGCTCTCACCAGGCTCATTCTTTCGCATATTTCTCATACTTGATGGCTAGATCCTGGGCTTTTTCTGGTTTGGATCACGTAGTAATGTGGTACCACACTGAAACAGTCGATTAATCCTGGTTTCGATTAATATTTTAGAGAATAATTCATGTTAGGTCTATGTTAGGTCTGGGATTTGCTCTCATCAGGCTCATTCTTTCGCACAATTTCTCATACTTGTGGCTAGATCGTGGGCTGTTTCTGGATTGTATCACGTAGTAATGTGGCACCACGCTGAAATAGTCGATTAAACCTGGTTTCGATCAATATTTTAGAGGATAACGCAAGTTAAGTCTGGGATAGGTCTGGGATTTGACCTCATCAGACTCATACTTTCGCGTTTTTCACATACTTGGTGAGCAGATCCTGGGTTTTTTCTGGTTTGGATCACGTAGTAATGTGGGACCACACTGAAACAGTCAAGTAAACCTGGTTTCGATCAATATTTTAGAGAATAATTCATGTTAGGTCTAGGTTAGGTCTGGGATTTGCTCTCATCAGGCTCATTCTTTCGCATATTTCTCATACTTGATGGCTAGATCCTGGGCTTTTTCTGGATTGCATCACGTAGTAATGTAGTACCACACTGAAACAGTCAATGAAACCTGGTTTCCATCAATATTTTAGAGGACAACGCAAGTTAGGTCTAGGTAAGGCCTGAGATTTTCACTGATCAGACTCATACTTTCGCGTTTTTCACATACTTGGTGAACAGATCCTGGGTTTTTTCAGGTTTGGATCACATAGTAATGTGGTAGCACACAGAAACAGTCGATTAAACCAGGTTTCGATCAATATTTTAGAGGATAACGCATGTTAGGTCTAGGTTAGGCCTGGGATTTTCACTCATCGGACACATACTTTCGCATTCTTCACATACTTGTTGAACGGATCCTGGGTTTTTTCTGGTTTGGATCACGTAGCAATGTGGTACCACACTGAAAGAGTCAATTAAACCTGGTTTCGATCAATGTTTTGGAGAATATTTCATGTTAGGTCGAGGTTAGGTCTGGGATTTGCTCTCATCAGGCTGATTCTTTCGCATATTTCTCATACTTGATGGCTAGATCCTGGGTTTTTTCTGCTTTGGATCACGTAGTAAAGTGGTACCACACTAAAACAGTCAATTAAACCTGGTTTCGATCAATATTTTAGAGGATAACGAAAGTTATGTCTAGTTTAGGCCTGGGATTTGCCCTCATCAGACTCATACTTTCGCATTCTTCACATACTTGTTGAACGGATCCTGGGTTTTTTCTGGTTTGGTTCTCGTAGTAATGTGGTACCACGCTGAAACAGTCCATTAAACCTGGTTTGGATCAATATTTTAGAGGATAACGCATGTTAGGTCTAGGTTAGGCCTGGGATTTTCACTCATCAGACTCATACTTTCGCATTCTTCACATACTTGTTGAACGGATCCTGGGTTATTTCTGGTTAGGATCACGTAGTAATGTGGGACCACACTGAAACAGTCAATTAAACCTGGTTTCGATCAATATTTTAGAGAATAATTCATGTTAGGTCTATGTTAGGTCTGGGACTTGCTCTCATCAGGCTCATTCTTTCGCATATTTCTCATACATGTTGAACAGATCCTGGGTTTTTTCTGGTTTGGATCACGTAGTAATGTGGGACCACACTGAAACAATCAATTAAACCTGGTCTTGATAAATATTTTAGAGGATAACGCATGTTAGGTCTGGGTTAGGTCTAGGATTTGCCCTCATCAGGCTCATACTTTCGCATATTTCTCATACTTCAAGGCTAGATCACGGCTGTTTCTGGATTGTATTACGTAGTAATGTGGTACCACGCTGAAACAGTCAATTAAACCTGGTTTCGATCAATATTTTAGAGGATAACGCAAGTTAGGTCTGGGATAGGTCTAGGATTTGCCCACATCAGGCTCTTACTTTCGCATATTTGTCATACTTCATGGCTAGATCCTGTGCTATTTCTGGATTGGATCACGTAGTAAAGTGGTACCACACTGAAACATTCAATGAAACCTGGTCTGGATAAATATTTTAGAGGTTAACGCATCTTAGGTCTGGGTTAGGTCTAAGATTTGCCCTCATCAGGCTCACAGTTTAGCGTTTTTCACATACTTGTTGAACAGATCCTGGGATTTTTCTGGTTTGGATCACGAAGTAGTGTGGTACCACACTGAAACAGTCCATTAAACCTGGTTTCGCTCAATATTTTAGAGGATAACGCATGTAAGGTCTAGGTTAGGTCTGGGATTTGCTCTCACCAGGCTCATTCTTTCGCATATTTCTCATACTTGATGGCTAGATCCTGGGCTTTTTCTGGTTTGGATCACGTAGTAATGTGGTACCACACTGAAACAGTCGATTAATCCTGGTTTCGATCAATATTTTAGAGGATAACGCAAGTTAAGTCTGGGATTGGTCTGGGATTTGACCTCATCAGACTCATACTTTCGCACACTTCACATACTCGTTGAACAGATCCTGGCTTATTTTCTGGTTGGGATCACATAGTAATGTGGTACCACACTGAAACAGTCGATTAAACCAGGCTTCGATCAATATTTTTGAGGATAACGCATGTTAAGTCTAGGTTAGGCCTGGGATTTTCACTCATCAGACTCATACTTTCGCATTCTTCACATACTTGTTGAACGGATCCTGGATTTTTTCTGGTTTGGATCACGTAGTAATGTGGGACCACACTGAAACAGTCAATTAAACCTGGTTTCGATCACTATTTTAGAGAATAATTCATGTTAGGTCTAGGTTAGGTCTGGGATTTGCTCTCATCACGCACATTCTTTCGCATATTTCTCAAACTTGATGGCTAGATCCTGGGCTTTTTCTGGATTGCATCACGTAGTAATGTGGTACCACATGGAAACTTTCAATTAAACCAGGTCTTGATAAATATTTTAGAGGCTAACGCATGTTAGGTCTGGGTTAGGTCTAGGATTTGCCCTCATCAGGCTCATACTTTCGCATATTTATCATACTTCATGGCTAGATCCTGGGCTTTTTCTGGATTGCATCACGTAGTAAAGTGGTACCACACTGAAACATTCAATGAAACCTGGTTTCGATCAATATTTTAGAGGATAACGCATGTTAGGTCTAGGTTAGGCCTGGGATTTTCACTCATCAGACTCATACTTTCGCATTCTTCACATACTTGTTGAGCGGATCCTGGGTTTTTTCTGGTTTGGACCACGTAGTAATGTGGGACCACACTGAAACATTCAATGAAACCTGGTCTGGATAAATATTTTAGAGGATAACGCATCTTACGTCTGGGTTAGGCCTAAGATTTGCCCTCATCAGGCTCACAGTTTAGCGTTTTTCACATACTTGTTGAACAGATCCTGGGTTTTTTCTGGTTTGGATCACGAACTAGTGTGGTACCACACTGAAACAGTCCACTAAACCTGGTCTGGATAAATATATTAGAGGATAACGCATCTTAGGTCTGGGTTAGGTCTAAGATTTGCCCTCATCTGGCTCACAGTTTAGCGTTTTTCACATACTTGTTGAACAGATCCTGGGCTATTTCTGGTTTGCATCACGAAGTAGTGTGGTACCACACTGAAACAGTCCATTAAACCTGGTTTTGATCAATATTTTAGAGAATAATTCATGTTAGGTCTAGGTTAGGTCAGGGATTTGCTCTCATCAGGCTCATTCTTTCGCATATTTCTCATACTTGATGGCTAGATCCTGGGCTTTTTCTGGATTGCATCACGTAGTAATGAAGTAGAACACTGAAACAGTCAATTAAACCTGGTTTCGATCAATATTTTAGAGAATAATTCATGTTAGGTCTAGGTTAGGTCTGGGATTTGCTCTCATCAGGCTCATTCTTTCGCATATTTCTCATACTTGATGGCTAGATCCTGGGCTTTTTCTGGATTGCATCACATAGTAATGAAGTACAACACTGAAACAGTCAATTAAACCTGGTTTCCATCAATATTTTAGAGGACAACGCATGTTAGGTCTAGGTTAGGCCTGGGATTTGCCCTCATGAGGCTCATTCTTTCGCATATTTCTCATACTTCATGGCTAGATCCTGGGCTTTTTCTGGATTGCATCACGTAGTAAAGTGGTACCACACTGAAACATTCAATGAAACCTGGTCTGGATAAATATTATAAAGGTTAACGCATCTTAGGTCTGGGTTAGGTCTACGATTTGCCCTCATCAGGCTCACAGTTTAGCGTTTTTCACATACATGTTGAACAGATCCTGGGTTTTTTCTGGTTTGGATCACGAAGTAATGTGGTACCACACTGAAACGGTCAATTAAACCTGGTTTTGATCAATATTTTAGAGGATAACGCAAGTTAGTGCTGGGATAGGTCTGGGATTTGACCTCATCAGACTCAAACTTTCGCACACTTCACATACTCCTTGACCAGATCCTGGGTTATTTTCTGGTTTGGATCACATAGTAATGTGGTACCACACTGAAACAGTCGATTAAACCAGGTTTCGATCAATATTTTAGAGGAGAACGCATGTTAGGTCTAGGTTAGGCCTGGGATTTTCACTCATCAGACTCATACTTTCGCATTCTTCACATACTTGTTGAACTGATCCTGGGTTTTTTCTGGTTTGGATCACGTAGTAATGTGGTACCGCACTGAAACAGTCGATTAAACCTGGTTTCGATCAATATTTTAGAGGATAACGCAAGTTAGGTCTGGGATAGGTCTGGGATTTGACCTGATCAGACTCATACTTTCGCACACTTCACATACTCCTTGTACAGATCCTGGGTTATTTTCTGGTTGGGATCACATAGTAATGTGGTACCACACTGAAACAGTCGATTAAACCTGGTTTCGATCAATATTTTTGAGGATAACCCAAGTTAGGTCTGGGATAGGTCTGGGATTTTCACTCATCAGACTCATACTTTCGCACACTTCACATACTCCTTGAACAGATCCTGGGTTATTTCCTGGTTTGGATCACGTAGTAATGTGGGACCACACTGAAACATTCAATGAAACCTGGTCTGGATAAATATTTTAGAGGATAACGCATCTTAGGTCTGGGTTAGGTCTAAGATTTGCCCTCATCGGGCTCACAGTTTAGCGTTTTTCACATACTTGTTGAACAGATCCTGGGTTTTTTCTGGTTTGGATCACGAAGTAGTGTGGTACCACACTGAAACAGTCCATTAAACCTGGTTTCGCTCAATATTTTAGAGGATAACGCATGTTAGGTCTAGGTTAGGTCTGGGATTTGCTCTCATCAGGCTCATTCTTTCGCATATTTCTCATACTTGATGGCTAGATCCTGGGCTTTTTCTGGATTGCATGACGTAGTAATGTAGTACCACACTGAAACAGTCAATGAAACCTGGTTTCCATCAATATTTTAGAGGACAACGCAAGTTAGGTCTAGGTAAGGCCTGAGATTTTCACTGATCAGACTCACACTTTCGCATTCTTCACATACTTGTTGAACGGATCCTGGGTTTTTTCTAGTTTGGATCACGTAGTAATGTGGTACCACACTGAAACATTCAATTAAACCTGGTCTTGATAAATATTTTAGAGGATAACGCAAGTTAGGTCTGGGATAGGTCTAGGATTTGCCCTCATCAGGCTCTTACTTTCGCATATTTCTCATACTTCATGGCTAGATCCTGGGCTATTTCTGGATTGGATCACGTAGTAAAGTGGTACCACATTGAAACATTCAATGAAACCTGGTCTGGATAAATGTTTTAGAGGTTAACGCATCTTAGGTCTGGGTTAGGTCTAAGATTTGCCCTCATCAGGCTCACAGTTTAGCGTTCTTCACATACTTGTTGAACAGATCCTGGGTTTTTTCTGGTTTGGATCACATAGTAATGTGGTACCACACTGAAACGGTCAATTAAACCTGGTTTTGATCAATATTTTAGAGGATAACGCATGTTAGGTCTAGGTTAGGTCTGGGATTTGCTCTCATCAGGCTCATTCTTTCGCATATTTCTCATACTTGATGGCTATATCCTTGGCTTTTTCTGGACTGCATCACGTAGTAATGAAGTACAACACTGAAATAGTCAATTAAACCTGGTTTCCATCAATATCTTAGAGGACAACGCAAGTTAGGTCTGGGATAGGTCTGGGATTTGCCCTCATCAGACTCATACATTCGCACACTTCACATACTCGTTGAACAGATCCTGGGTTATTTTCTGGCTTGGATCACATAGTAATGTGGTACCACACTGAAACAGTCGATTAAACCAGGTTTCGATCAATACTTTTGAGGATAACGCATGTTTGGTCTAGGTTAGGCCTGGGATTATCACTCATCAGACTCATACTTTCGCATTCTTCACATACTTGTTGAACGGATCCTGGGTTTTTTCTGGTTTGGATCACGTAGTAATGTGGGTCCACACTGAAACAATCAATTAAACCAGGTCTTGATAAATATTTTAGAGGATAACGCATGTTAGGTCTGGGATAGGTCTGGGATTTGCCCTCATCAGGCTCATAATTTCGCACACTTCACATACTCGTTGAACAGATCCTGGGTTTTTTCTGGTTTGAATCACGTAGTAATGTGGTTCCACACTGAAACAGTCGATTAAACCTGGTTTCGACCAATATGTTAGAGAATAATTCATATTAGGTCTAGGTTAGGTCTGGGATTTGCTCTCATCAGGCTCATTCTTTCGCATATTTCTCATACTTGATGGCTAGATCCTGGGCTTTTTCTGGATTGCATCACGTAGTAATGAAGTACAACACTGAAACAGTCAACTAAACCTGGTTTCCATCAATATTTTAGAGGACAACGCAAGTTAGGTCTGGGATAGGTCTGGGATTTGCCCTCATCAGGCTCATACTTTCGCGTTTTTCACATACTTGTTGAACAGATCCTGGGTTTGTTCTGGTTGGGATCCCGTAGTAGTGTGGTACCACACTGAAACAGTCCATTAAACCTGGTTTCGCTCAATATTTTAGAGGATAACGCATGTTAGGTCTAGGTCAGGCCTGGGATTTTCACTCATCAGACTCATACTTTCGCATTCTTCACATACTTGTTGAACGGATCCTGGGTTTTTTCTGGTTTGGATCACGTACTAATGTGGGACCACACTGACACAATCAATTAAACCTGGTCTTGATAAATATTTTAGAGGATAACGCATGTTAGGTCTGGGTTAGGTCTAGGAATTGCCCTCGTCAGGCTCATACTTTCGCACACTTCACATACTCGTTGACAAGATCCTGGGTTTTTTCTGGTTTGAATCACGTAGTAATGTGGTTCCACACTGAAACAGTCGATTAAACCTGGTTTCGATCAATATTTTAGAGGATAACGCAAGTTAGGTCTGGGATAGGTCTGGGATTTGCCCTCATCAGGCTCATACTTTCGCGTTTTTCACATACTAGTTGAACAGATCCCGGGTTTTTTCTGGTTTGGATCCCGTAGTAGTGTGGTACCACACTGAAACAGTCCATTAAACCTGGTTTCGCTCAACATTTTAGAGGATAACGCATGTTAGGTCTAGGTCAGGCCTGGTTTTTTCACTCATCAGACTCATACTTTCGCATTCTTCACATACTTGTTGAACGGATCCTGGGTTTTTTCTGGTTTGGGTCACGTAGTAATGTGGGACCACACTGAAACAGTCAATTAAACCTGGTTTCGACCAATATTTTAGAGAATAATTCATGTTAGGTCTAGGTTAGGTCTGGGATTTGCTCTCATCAGGCTCATACTTTCGCACACTTCACATACTTGTTGAACGGATTCTGGGTTTTTTCTGGTTTGGATCACGTAGTAGTGTGGTACCACACTGAAACAGTCCATTAACCCTGGTTTCGCTCAATATTTTAGACGATAACGCATGTTAGGTCTAGGTCAGGCCTGGGATTTTCACTCATCAGACTCATACTTTCGCATTCATCACATACTTGTTGAACGGATCCTGGGTTTTTTCTGGTTTGGATCACGCAGTAATGTGGGTCCACACTGAAACAATCAATTAAACCAGGTCTTGATAAATATTTTAGAGGATAACGCATGTTAGGTCTGGGATAGGTCTGGGATTTGCCCTCATCAGGCTCATAATTTCGCACACTTCACATACTCGTTGAACAGATCCTGCGTTATTTTCTGGTTTGGATCACATAGTAATGTGGTACCACACTGAAACATTCAATTAAACCTGGTCTTGATAAATATTTTAGAGGATGACGCATGTTAGGTCTGGGTTAGGTCTAGGATTTGCCCTCATCAGGCTCATACTTTCGCATATTTCTCATACTTCAAGGCTAGATCCTGGGCTATTTCTGAATTGGATCACGTAGTAAAGTGGTACCACACTGAAACATTCAATGAAACCTGGTCTGGATAAATATTTCAGAGGACAACGCATCTTAGGTCTGGGATAGGTCTAAGATTTGCCCTCATCAGGCACACAGTTTCGCGTTTTTCATATACTTGTTGAACAGATCCTGGGTTTTTTCTGGTTTGGATCACGAAGTAGTGTGGTACCACACTGAAACCGTCCATTAAACCTGGTTTCGCTCAATATTTTAGAGGATAACACATGTTAGGTCTAGGTTAGGTCTGGGATTTGCTCTCATCAGGCTCATTCTTTCGCATATGTCTCATACTTGATGGCTAGATCCTGGGCTTTTTCTGGATTGCATCACGTAGTAACGTAGTACCACACTGAAACTGTCAACGAAACCTGGTTTCCATCAATATTTTAGAGGACAACGCAAGTTAGGTCTAGGTAAGGCCTGAGATTTTCACTGATCAAACTCATACATTCGCATTCTTCACATACTTGTTGAACGGATCCTGGGTTTTTTCTGGTTTGGATCACGTAGTAATGTGGTACCACACTGAAACATTCTATTAAACCTGGTCTGGATAAATATTTTAGAGGATAACGCATCTTAGGTCTGGGTTAGGTCTAAGGTTTGCCCTCATCAGACTCACAGTTTCGCGTTTTTCACATACTTGTTGAACAGATCCTGGGTTTTTTCTGGTTTGGATCACGTAGTAATGTGGTACCACATTAAAACAGTCAATTAAACCTGGTTTCGATCAATATTTTGGAGGATAACGCAAGTTAGGTCTGGGATAGGTCTGGGATTTGCTCTCATCAGGCTCATTCTTTCGCATATTTCTCATACTTGATGGCTAGATCCTGAGCTTTTTCTGGATTGCATCACGTAGTAATGAAGTACAGCACTGAAACAGTCAATTAAACCTGGTTTCCATCAATATTTTAGAGGACAACGCAAGTTAGGTCTGGGATAGGTCTGGGATTTGCCCTCATCAGGCTCATACTGTCGCATTCTTCACATACTTGTTGAACGGATCCTGGGTTTTTTCTGGTTTGGATCACGTAGTAATGTGGGTCCACACTGAAACAATCAATTAAACCTGGTCTTGATAAATATTTTAGAGGATAACGCATGTTAGGTCAGGGATAGGTCTGGGATTTGCCCTCATCAGACTCATACTTTCGCACACTTCACATACTCGTTGAACAGATCCTGGGTTATTTTCTGGTTTGGATCACATAGTAATGTGGTACCACACTGAAACAGTCGATTAAACCAGGTTTCGATCAATATTTTGGAGGATAACGCATGTTAGGTCTAGGTAAGGCCTGGGATTTTCACTCATCAGACTCATACATTCGCATTCCTCACATACTTGTTGAACGGATCCTGGGTATTTTCTGGTTTGTATCACGTAGTAATGTGGTACCACACTGAAGCAGTCCATTAAACCTGGTTTGGATCAATATTTTAGAGGATAACGCATGTTAGGTCTAAGTTAGCCCTGGGATTTTCACTCATCAGACTCATACTTTCGCATTCTTCTTATACTTCTTGAACTGATCCTGCGTTTTTTCTCGTTTGGATCACGTAGTAATGTGGTACCACACTGAAACAGTCGATTAAACCTGGTTTCGATCAATATTTTTGAGGATAACGCAAGTTAAGTCTGGGATTGGTCTGGGATTTGACCTCATCAGACTCATACTTTCGCTCACTTCACATACTCGTCGAACAGATCCTGGGTTATTTTCTGGTTTGGATCACATAGTAATGTGGTACCACACTGAAACAGTCGATTAAACCAGGTTTCGATCAATATTTTTGAGGATAACGCATGTTAGGTCTAGGTTAGGCCTGGGATTTTCACCCATCAGACTCATACTTTCGCATTCTTCACATACTTGTTGAACGGATCCTGGGTTTTTTCTGGTTTGGATCACGTAGTAATGTGGGTCCACACTGAAACAATCAATTAAACCTGGTCTTGATAAATATTGTAGAGGATAACGCATGTTAGTTCTGGGATAGGTCTGGGATTTGCCCTCATCAGACTCATTCTTTCGCATATTTCTCATACTTGATGGCTAGATCCTGGGCTTTTTCTGGATTGAATCACGTAGTAATGTGGTTCCACTCTGAAACAGTCGATTAAACCTGGTTTCGATCAATATTTTAGAGGATAACGCAAGTTAGGTCTGGGATAGGTCTGGGATTTGCCCTCATCAGGCTCATACTTTCGCGTTTTTCACATACTAGTTGAACAGATCCCGGGTTTTTTCTGGTTTGGATCCCGTAGTAGTGTGGTACCACACTGAAACAGTCCATTAAACCTGGTTTCGCTCAATATTTTAGAGGATAACGCATGTTAGGTCTAGGTCAGGCCTGGTTTTTTCACTCATCAGACTCATACTTTCGCATTCTTCACATACTTGTTGAACGGATCCTGGGTTTTTTCTGGTTTGGGTCACGTAGTAATGTGGGACCACACTGAAACAGTCTATTAAACCTGGTTTCGACCAATATTTTAGAGAATAATTTATGTTAGGTCTAGGTTAGGTCTGGGATTTGCTCTCATCAGGCTCATACTTTCGCACACTTCACATACTTGTTGAACGGATCCTGGGTTTTTTCTGGTTTGGATCACGTAGTAGTGTGGTACCACACTGAAACAGTCCATTAACCCTGGTTTCGCTCAATATTTTAGACGATAACGCATGTTAGGTCTAGGTCAGGCCTGGGATTTTCACTCATCAGACTCATACTTTCGCATTCTTCACATACTTGTTGAACGGATCCTGGGTCCTTTCTGGTTTGGATCACGTAGTAATGTGGGTCCACACTGAAACAATCAATTAAACCTGGTCTTGATAAATATTTTCGAGGATAACGCATGCTAGGTCTGGGATAGGTCTGGGATTTGCCCTCATCAGACTCATACTTTCGCACACTTCACATACTCGTTGAACAGATCCTGGGTTATTTTCTGGTTTGGATCACATAGTAATGTGGTACCACACTGAAACAGTCGATTAAACCAGGTTTCGATCAATATTTTTGAGGATAACGCATGTTAGGTCTAGGTTAGGCCTGGGATTTTCACTCATCAGACTCATACTTTCGCATTCTTCACATACTTGTTGAACGGATCCTGGGTTATTTCTGGTTTGGATCACGTAGTAATGTGGGTCCACACTGAAACAATCAATTAAACCTGGTCTTGATAAATATTTTCGAGGAAAACGCATGTTAGGTCTGGGATAGGTCTGGGATTTGCCCTCATCAGACTCATACTTTCGCACACTTCACATACTTGTTGAACAGATCCTGGGTTTTTTCTGGTTTGGATCACGTAGTAATGTGGTACCACATTAAAACAGTCAATTAAACCTGGTTTCGATCAATATTTTGGAGGATAACGCAAGTTAGGTCTGGGATAGGTCTGGGATTTGCTCTCATCAGGCTCATTCTTTCGCATATTTCTCATACTTGATGGCTATATCCTGGGCTTTTTCTGGACTGCATCACGTAGTAATGAAGTACAACACTGAAATAGTCAATTAAACCTGGTTTCCATCAATATCTTAGAGGACAACGCAAGTTAGGTCTGGCATAGGACTGGGATTCGCCCTCATCAGGCTCATACTTTCGCGTTTTTCACATATTTGTTGAACAGATCCTGGGTTTTTTCTGGTTTGTATCACGCAGTAATGAAGTACAACACTGAAACAGTCAATTAAACCAGGTTTCCATCAATATCTTAGAGGACAACGCAAGTTAGGTCTGGCATAGGTCTGGGATTTGCTCTCATCAGGCTCATTCTTTCGCATATTTCTCATACTTGATGGCTAGATCCTGAGCTTTTTCTGGATTGCATCACGTAGTAATGAAGTACAACACTGAAACAGTCAATTAAACCTGGTTTCCATCAATATTTTAGAGGACAACGCAAGTTAGGTCTGGGATAGGTCTGGGATTTGCCCTCATCAGGCTCATACTGTCGCGTTTTTCACATACTTGTTGAACAGATCCTGGGTTTTTTCTGGTTTGGATCCCGTAGTAGTGTGGTACCACACTGAAACAGTCCATTAAACCTGGTTTCGCTCAATATTTTAGAGGATAACGCATGTTAGGTCTGGGATAGGTCTGGGATTTGCTCTCATCAGGCTCATTCATTCGCATATTTCTCATACTTGATGGCTAGATCCTGAGCTTTTTCTGGATTGCATCACGTAGTAATGAAGTACAACACTGAAACAGTCAATTAAACCTGGTTTCCATCAATATTTTAGAGGACAACGCAAGTTAGGTCTGGGATAGGTCTGGGATTTGCCCTCATCAGACTCATACTTTCGCGTTTTTCACATATTTGTTGAACAGATCCTGGGTTTTTTCTGGTTTGCATCACGTAGTAATGAAGTACAACACTGAAACAGTCAATTAAACCTGGTTTCCATCAATATTTTAGAGGACAACGCAAGTTAGGTCTGGGATAGTTCTGGGATTTGCCCTCATCAGGCTCATACTGTCGCATTCTTCACATACTTGTTGAACGGATCCTGGGTTTTTTCTGGTTTGGATCACGTAGTAATGTGGGTCCACACTGAAACAATCAATTAAACCTGGTCTTGATAAATATTTTAGAGGATAACGCATGTTAGGTCTGGGATAGGTCTGGGATTTGCCCTCATCAGACTCATACTTTCGCACACTTCACATACTCGTTGAACAGATCCTGGGTTATTTTCTGGTTTGTATCACATAGTAATGTGGTACCACACTGAAACAGTCGATTAAACCAGGTTTCGATCAATATTTTGGAGGATAACGCATGTTAGGTCTAGGTAAGGCCTGGGATTTTCACTCATCAGACTCATACATTCGCATTCCTCACATACTTGTTGAACGGATCCTGGGTATTTTCTGGTTTGTATCACGTAGTAATGTGGTACCACTCTGAAGCAGTCCATTAAACCTGGTTTGGATCAATATTTTAGAGGATAACGCATGTTAGGTCTAAGTTAGCCCTGGGATTTTCACTCATCAGACTCATACTTTCGCATTCTTCTTATACTTCTTGAACTGATCCTGGGTTTTTTCTCGTTTGGATCACGTAGTAATGTGGTACCACACTGAAACAGTCGATTAAACCTGGTTTCGATCAATATTTTAGAGGATAACGCAAGTTAAGTCTGGGATTGGTCTGGGATTTGACCTCATCAGACTCATACTTTCGCTCACTTCACATACTCGTCGAACAGATCCTGGGTTATTTTCTGGTTTGGATCACATAGTAATGTGGTACCACACTGAAACAGTCGATTAAACCAGGTTTCGATCAATATTTTTGAGGATAACGCATGTTAGGTCTAGGTTAGTCCTGGGATTTTCACCCATCAGACTCATACTTTCGCATTCTTCAGATACTTGTTGAACGGATCCTGGGTTTTTTCTGGTTTGGATCACGTAGTAATGTGGGTCCACACTGAAACAATCAATTAAACCTGGTCTTGATAAATATTGTAGAGGATAACGCATGTTAGGTCTGGGATAGGTCTGGGATTTGCCCTCATCAGACTCATTCTTTCGCATATTTCTCATACTTGATGGCTAGATCCTGGGCCTTTTCTGGATTGCATCACGTAGTAATGAAGTACAACACTGAAACAGTCAATTAAACCTGGTTTCGATCAATATTTTAGAGAATAATTCATGTTAGGTCTAGGTTAGGTCTGGGATTTGCTCTCATCAGGCACATTCTTTCGCATATTTCTCATACTTGATGGCTAGATCCAGGGCTGTTTCTGGATTGTATGACGTAGTAATGTGGTACCACACTGAAACAGTCAATTAAACCTGGTTTCGATCAATATTTTAGAGGATAACGCAAGTTAGGTCTAGGTTCGGCCTGGGATTTGCACTCATCAGGGTCATACTTTCGCAGTTTTAACATACATGTTGACCTGATCGAGGGTTTTTTCTGCTTTGGATCACGTAGTAAAGTGGTACCACACTGAAACATTCAATTAAACCTGGTCTTGATAAATAT
Organism: Colletes latitarsis; assembly: GCF_051014445.1. Taxonomy (NCBI): domain Eukaryota; kingdom Metazoa; phylum Arthropoda; class Insecta; order Hymenoptera; family Colletidae; genus Colletes; species Colletes latitarsis. The sequence goes on from NC_135142.1 coordinate 3,054,050, forward strand.
TTTAGAGGATAACGCATGTTAGGTCTAGGTTAGGTCTGGGATTTGCTCTCATCAGGCTCATTCTTTCGCATATTTCTCATACTTGATGGCTATATCCTGGGCTTTTTCTGGACTGCATCACGTAGTAATGAAGTACAACACTGAAATAGTCAATTAAACCTGGTTTCCATCAATATCTTAGAGGACAACGCAAGTTAGGTCTGGCATAGGACTGGGATTCGCCCTCATCAGGCTCATACTTTCGCGTTTTTCACATATTTGTTGAACAGATCCTGGGTTTTTTCTGGTTTGTATCACGTAGTAATGAAGTACAACACTGAAACAGTCAATTAAACCAGGTTTCCATCAATATCTTAGAGGACAACGCAAGTTAGGTCTGGCATATGTCTGGGATTTGCTCCCATCAGGCTCATTCTTTCGCATATTTCTCATACTTGATGGCTAGATCCTGAGCTTTTTCTGGATTGCATCACGTAGTAATGAAGTACAACACTGAAACAGTCAATTAAACCTGGTTTCCATCAATATTTTAGAGGACAACGCAAGTTAGGTCTGGGATAGGTCTGGGATTTGCCCTCATCAGGCTCATACTGTCGCGTTTTTCACATACTTGTTGAACAGATCCTGGGTTTTTTCTGGTTTGGATCCCGTAGTAGTGTGGTACCACACTGAAACAGTCCATTAAACCTGGTTTCGCTCAATATTTTAGAGGATAACGCATGTTAGGTCTGGGATAGGTCTGGGATTTGCTCTCATCAGGCTCATTCATTCGCATATTTCTCATACTTGATGGCTAGATCCTGAGCTTTTTCTGGATTGCATCACGTAGTAATGAAGTACCACACTGAAACAGTCAATTAAACCTGGTTTCCATCAATATTTTAGAGGACAACGCAAGTTAGGTCTGGGATAGGTCTGGGATTTGCCCTCATCAGACTCATACTTTCGCGTTTTTCACATATTTGTTGAACAGATCCTGGGTTTTTTCTGGTTTGCATCACGTAGTAATGAAGTACAACACTGAAACAGTCAATTAAACCTGGTTTGCATCAATATTTTAGAGGACAACGCAAGTTAGGTCTGGGATAGGTCTGGGATTTGCCCTCATCAGGCTCATACTGTCGCGTTTTTCACATACTTGTTGAACAGATCCTCGGTTTTTTCTGGTTTGGATCCCGTAGTAGTGTGGTACCACACTGAAACAGTCCATTAAACCTGGTTTCGCTCAATATTTTAGAGGATAACGCATGTTAGGTCTAGGTCAGGCCTGGTTTTTTCACTCATCAGACTCATACTTTCGCATTCTTCACATACTTGTTGAACGGATCCTGGTTTTTTTCTGGTTTGGATCACGTAGTAATGTGGGTCCACACTGAAACAATCAATTAAACCTGGTCTTGATAAATATTTTAGAGGATAACGCATGTTAGGTCTGGGATAGGTCTGGGATTTGCCCTCATCAGACTCATACTTTCGGACACTTCACATACTCGTTGAACAGATCCTGGGTTATTTTCTGGTTTGGATCACATAGTAATGTGGTACCACACTGAAACAGTCGATTAAACCAGGTTTCGATCAATATTTTTGAGGATAACGCATGTTAGGTCTAGGTCAGGCCTGGGATTTTCACTCATCAGACTCATACTTTCGCATTCTTCACATACTTGTTGAACGGATCCTGGGTTATTTCTGGTTTGGATCACGTAGTAATGTGGGACCACACTGAAACAATCAATTAAACCTGGTCTTGATATATATTTTAGAGGATAACGCATGTTAGGTCTGGGTTAGGTCTAGGATTTGCCCTCGTCAGGCTCATACTTTCGCACACTTCACATACTCGTTGACAAGATCCTGGGTTTTTTTCTGGTTTGAATCACGTAGTAATGTGGTTCCACACTGAAACAGTCGATTAAACCTGGTTTCGATCAATATTTTAGAGGATAACGCAAGTTAGGTCTGGGATAGGTCTGGGATTTGCCCTCATCAGGCTCATACTTTCGCGTTTTTCACATACTAGTTGAACAGATCCCGGGTTTTTTCTGGTTTGGATCCCGTAGTAGTGTGGTACCACACTGAAACAGTCCATTAAACCTGGTTTCGCTCAATATTTTAGAGGATAACGCATGTTAGGTCTAGGTCAGGCCTGGTTTTTCCACACATCAGACTCATACTTTCGCATTCTTCACATACTTGTTGAACGGATCCCGGGTTTTTTCTGGTTTGGGTCACGTAGTAATGTGGGACCACACTGAAACAGTCTATTAAACCTGGTTTCGACCAATATTTTAGAGAATAATTTATGTTAGGTCTAGGTTAGGTCTGGGATTTGCTCTCATCAGGCTCATACTTTCGCACACTTCACATACTTGTTGAACGGATCCTGGGTTTTTTCTGGTTTGGATCACGTAGTAGTGTGGTACCACACTGAAACAGTCCATTAACCCTGGTTTCGCTCAATATTTTAGACGATAACGCATGTTAGGTCTGGGATAGGTCTGGGATTTGCCCTCATCAGACTCATACTTTCGCACAGTTCACATACTCGTTGAACAGATCCTGGGTTATTTTCTGGTTTGGATCACATAGTAATGTGGTACCACACTGAAACAGTCGATTAAACCAGGTTTCGATCAATATTTTTGAGGATAACGCATGTTAGGTCTAGGTTAGGCCTGGGATTTTCACTCATCAGACTCATACTTTCGCATTCTTCACATACTTGTTGAACGGATCCTGGGTTATTTCTGGTTTGGATCACGTAGTAATGTGGGACCACACTGAAACAATCAATTAAACCTGGTCTTGATATATATTTTAGAGGATAACGCATGTTAGGTCTGGGATAGGTCTGGGATTTGCCCTCATCAGGCTCATACTTTCGCGTTTTTCACATACTAGTTGAACAGATCCCGGGTTTTTTCTGGTTTTGATCACGTAGTAGTGTGGTACCACAATGAAACAGTCCATTAAACCTGGTTTCGCTCAATATTTTAGAGGATAACGCATGTTAGGTCTAGGTCAGGCCTGGTTTTTTCACTCATCAGACTCATACTTTCGCATTCTTCACATACTTGTTGAACGGATCCTGGGTTTTTTCTGGTTTGGGTCACGTAGTAATGTGGGACCACACTGAAACAGTCAATTAAACCTGGTTTCGACCAATATTTTAGAGAATAATTCATGTTAGGTCTAGGTTAGGTCTGGGATTTGCTCTCATCAGGCTCATACTTTCGCACACTTCACATACTTGTTGAACAGATCCTGGGTTATTTTCTGGTTTGCATCACGTAGTAATGGAGTACAACACTGAAACAGTCAATTAAACCTGGTTTCCATCAATATTTTAGAGGACAACGCATGTTAGGTCTAGGTCAGGCCTGGTTATTTCACTCATCAGACTCATACTTTCGCATTCTTCACATACTTGTTGAACGGATCCTGGGTTTTTTCTGGTTTGGATCACGTAGTAATGTGGGTCCACACTGAAACAATCAATTAAACCTGGTCTTGATAAATATTTTAGAGGATATCGCATGTTAGGTCTGGGATAGGTCTGGGATTTGCCCTCATCAGACTCATACTTTCGGACACTTCACATACTCGTTGAACAGATCCTGGGTTATTTTCTGGTTTGGATCACATAGTAATGTGGTACCACACTGAAACAGTCGATTAAACCAGGTTTCGATCAATATTTTTGAGGATAACGCATGTTAGGTCTAGGTCAGGCCTGGGATTTTCACTCATCAGACTCATACTTTCGCATTCTTCACATACTTGTTGAACGGATCCTGGGTTATTTCTGGTTTGGATCACGTAGTAATGTGGGACCACACTGAAACAATCAATTAAACCTGGTCTTGATATATATTTTAGAGGATAACGCATGTTAGGTCTGGGTTAGGTCTAGGATTTGCCCTCGTCAGGCTCATTCTTTCGCACACTTCACATACTCGTTGACAAGATCCTGGGTTTTTTTCTGGTTTGAATCACGTAGTAATGTGGTTCCACACTGAAACAGTCGATTAAACCTGGTTTCGATCAATATTTTAGAGGATAACGCAAGTTAGGTCTGGGATAGGTCTGGGATTTGCCCTCATCAGGCTCATACTTTCGCGTTTTTCACATACTAGTTGAACAGATCCCGGGTTTTTTCTGGTTTGGATCCCGTAGTAGTGTGGTACCACACTGAAACAGTCCATTAAACCTGGTTTCGCTCAATATTTTAGAGGATAACGCATGTTAGGTCTAGGTCAGGCCTGGTTTTTTCACTCATCAGACTCATACTTTCGCATTCTTCACATACTTGTTGAACGGATCCTGGGTTTTTTCTGGTTTGGGTCACGTAGTAATGTGGGACCACACTGAAACAGTCTATTAAACCTGGTTTCGACCAATATTTTAGAGAATAATTTATGTTAGGTCTAGGTTAGGTCTGGGATTTGCTCTCATCAGGCTCATACTTTCGCACACTTCACATACTTGTTGAACGGATCCTGGGTTTTTTCTGGTTTGGATCACGTAGTAGTGTGGTACCACACTGAAACAATCAATTAAACTTGGTCTTGATAAATATTTTCGAGGATAACGCATGTTAGGTCTGGGATAGGTCTGGGATTTGCCCTCATCAGACTCATACTTTCGCATTCTTCACATACTTGTTGAACGGATCCTGGGTTATTTTCTGGTTTGGATCACATAGTAATGTGGTACCACACTGAAACATTCAATGAAACCTGGTCTGGATAAGTATTTTAGAGGACAACGCATCTTAGGTCAGGGATAGGTCTAAGATTTGCCCTCATCAGGCTCACAGTTTCGCGTTTTTCATATACTTGTTGAACAGATCCTGGGTTTTTTCTGGTTTGGATCACGAAGTAGTGTGGTACCACACTGAAACCGTCCATTAAACCTGGTTTCGCTCAATATTTTAGAGGATAACACATGTTAGGCCTAGGTTAGATCTGGGATTTGCTCTCATCAGGCTCATTCTTTCGCATATGTCTCATACTTGATGGCTAGATCCTGGGCTTTTTCTGGATTGCATCACGTAGTAACGTAGTACCACACTGAAACAGTCAACGAAACCTGGTTTCCATCAATATTTTAGAGGACAACGCAAGTTAGGTCTAGGTAAGGCCTGAGATTTTCACTGATCAGACTCATACATTCGCATTCTTCACATACTTGTTGAACGGATCCTGGGTTTTTTCTGGTTTGGATCACGTAGTAATGTGGTACCACACTGAAACATTCTATTAAACCTGGTCTTGATAAATATTTTAGAGGATAACGCATGTTAGGTCTGGGTTACGTCTAGGATTTGCCCTCATCAGGCTCATATTTTCGCATATTTCTCATACTTCATGGCTAGATCCTGGGCTGTTTCTGCATTGTTTCACGTAGTAATGTGGTACCACGCTGAAACAGTCAATTAAACCTGGTTTCGATCAATATTTTAGTGGGTAACGCAAGTTAGGTCTGGGATAGGTCTAGGCTTTGCCCTCATCAGGCTCTTACTATCGCATATTTCTCATACGTCATGGCTAGATCCTGGGCTATCTCTGGATTGGATCACGTAGTAAAGTGGTACCACACTGAAACATTCAATGAAACCTGGTCTGGATAAATATTTTAGAGGATAACGCATCTTAGGTCTGGGTTAGGTCTAAGATTTGCCCTCATCAGGCTCACAGTTTCGCGTTTTTCACATACTTGTTGAACAGATCCTGGGTTTTTTCTGGTTTGGATCACGTAGTAATGTGGTACCATACTAAAACAGTCAATTAAACCTGGTTTCGATCAATATTTTGGAGGATAACGCAAGTTAGGTCTGGGATAGGTCTGGGATTTGCTCTCATCAGGCTCATTCTTTCGCATATTTCTCATACTTGATGGCTAGATCCTGAGCTTTTTCTGGATTGCGTCGCGTAGTAATGAAGTACAGCACTGAAACAGTCAATTAAACCTGGTTTCCATCAATATTTTAGAGGACAACGCAAGTTAGGTCTGGGATAGGTCTGGGATTTGCCCTCATCAGGCTCATACTGTCGCGTTTTTCACATACTTATTGAACAGATCCTGGGTTTTTTCTGGTTTGGATCCCGTAGTAGTGTGGTACCACACTGAAACAATCAATTAAACCTGGTCTTGATAAATATTTTAGAGGACAACGCAAGTTAGGTCTGGGATAGGTCTGGGATTTGCCCTCATCAGGCTCGTCCTGTCGCGTTTTTCACATACTTGTTGAACAGATCCTCGGTTTTTTCTGGTTTGGATCCCGTAGTAGTGTGGTACCACACTGAAACAGTCCATTAAACCTGCTTTCGCTCAATATTTTAGAGGATAACGCATGTTAGGTCTAGGTCAGGCCTGGTTTTTTCACTCATCAGACTCATACTTTCGCATTCTTCACATACTTGTTGAACGGATCCTGGGTTTTTTCTGGTTTGGATCACGTAGTAATGTGGGTCCACACTGAAACAATCAATTAAACATGGTCTTGATAAATATTTTAGAGGATAACGCATGTTAGGTCTGGGATAGGTCTGGGATTTGCCCTCATCAGACTCATACTTTCGCACACTTCACATACTCGTTGAACAGATCCTGTGTTATTTTCTGGTTTGGATCACATAGTAATGTGGTACCACGCTGAAACAGTCGATTAAACCAGGTTTCGATCAATATTTTTGAGGATAACGCAAGTTAGGTCTGGGATAGGTCTGGGATTTGCCCTCATCAGGCTCATACTTTCGCGTTTTTCACATACTAGTTGAACAGATCCCGGGTTTTTTCTGGTTTGGATCCCGTAGTAGTGTGGAACCACACTGAAACAGTCCATTAAACCTGGTTACGCTCAATATTTTAGAGGATAACGCATGTTAGGTCTAGGTCAGGCCTGGTTTTTTCACTCATCAGACTCATGCTTTCGCATTCTTCACATACTTGTTGAACGGATCCTGGGTTTTTTCTGGTTTGGGTCACGTAGTAATGTGGGACCACACTGAAACAGTCTATTAAACCTGGTTTCGACCAATATTTTAGAGAATAATTCATGTTAGGTCTAGGTTAGGTCTGGGATTTGCTCTCATCAGGCTCATACTTTCGCACACTTCACATACTTGTCGAACGGATCCTGGGTTTTTTCTGGTTTGGATCACGTAGTAGTGTGGTACCACACTGAAACAGTCCATTAACCCTGGTTTCGCTCAATATTTTAGAGGATAACGCATGTTAGGTCTAGGTCAGGCCTGGTTTTTTCACTCATCAGACTCATACTTTCGCATTCTTCACATACTTGTTGAACGGATCCTGGGTTTTTTCTGGTTTGGATCACGTAGTAATGTGGGTCCACACTGAAACAATCAATTAAACATGGTCTTGATAAATATTTTAGAGGATAACGCATGTTAGGTCTGGGATAGGTCTGGGATTTGCCCTCATCAGACTCATACTTTCGCACACTTCACATACTCGTTGAACAGATCCTGGGTTATTTTCTGGTTTGGAACACATAGTAATGTGGTACCACACTGAAACAGTCGATTAAACCAGGTTTCGATAAATATTTTTGAGGATAACGCAAGTTAGGTCTGGGATAGGTCTGGGATTTGCCCTCATCAGGCTCATACCTTAGCGTTTTTCACATACTAGTTGAACAGATCCCGGGTTTTTTCTGGTTTGGATCCCGTAGTAGTGTGGTACCACACTGAAACAGTCCATTAAACCTGGTTTCGCTCAATATTTTAGAGGATAACGCATGTTAGGTCTAGGTCAGGCCTGGTTTTTTCACTCATCAGACTCATACTTTCGCATTCTTCACATACTTGTTGAACGGATCCTGGGTTTTTTCTGGTTTGGGTCACGTAGTAATGTGGGACCACACTGAAACAGTCTATTAAACCTGGTTTCGACCAATATTTTAGAGAATAATTCATGTTAGGTCTAGGTTAGGTCTGGGATTTGCTCTCATCAGGCTCATACTTTCGCACACTTCACATACTTGTTGAACGGATCCTGGGTTTTTTCTGGTTTGGATCACGTAGTAGTGTGGTACCACACTGAAACAGTCCATTAACCCTGGTTTCGCTCAATATTTTAGAGGATAACGCATGTTAGGTCTAGGTCAGGCCTGGTTTTTTCACTCATCAGACTCATACTTTCGCATTCTTCACATACTTGTTGAACGGATCCTGGGTTTTTTCTGGTTTGGATCACGTAGTAATGTGGGTCCACACTGAAACAATCAATTAAACCAGGTCTTGATAAATATTTTAGAGGATAACGCATGTTAGGTCTGGGATAGGTCTGGGATTTGCCCTCATCAGACTCATACTTTCGCACACTTCACATACTCGTTGAACAGATCCTGGGTTATTTTCTGGTTTGGAACACATAGTAATGTGGTACCACACTGAAACAGTCGATTAAACCAGGTTTCGATCAATATTTTTGAGGATAACGCATGTTAGGTCTAGGTCAGGCCTGGAATTTTCACTCATCAGACTCATACTTTCGCATTCTTCACATACTTGTTGAACGGATCCTGGGTTATTTCTGGTTTGGATCACGTAGTAATGTGGGACCACACTGAAACAATCAATTAAACCTGGTCTTGATATATATTTTAGAGGATAATGCATGTTAGGTCTCGGTTAGGTCTAGGATTTGCCCTCGTCAGGCTAATACTTTCGCACACTTCACATACTCGTTGACAAGATCCTGGGTTTTTTTCTGGTTTGAATCACGTAGTAATGTGGTTCCACACTGAAACAGTTGATTAAACCTGGTTTCGATCAATATTTTAGAGGATAACGCAAGTTAGGTCTGGGATAGGTCTGGGATTTGCCCTCATCAGGCTCATACTTTCGCGTTTTTCACATACTAGTTGAACAGATCCCCGGTTTTTTCTGGTTTGGATCCCGTAGTAGTGTGGTACCACACTGAAACAGTCCATTAAACCTGGTTTCGCTCAATATTTTAGAGGATAACGCATGTTAGGTCTAGGTCAGGCCTGGTTTTTTCACTCTTCAGACTCAAACTTTCGCATTCTTCACATACTTGTTGAACGGATCCTGGGTTTTTTCTGGTTTGGGTCACGTAGTAATGTGGTACCACACTGAAACAGTCTATTAAACCTGGTTTCGACCAATATTTTAGAGAATAATTCATGTTAGGTCTAGGTTAGGTCTGGGATTTGCTCTCATCAGGCTCATACTTTCGCTCACTTCACATACTTGTTGAACGGATCCTGGGTTTTTTCTGGTTTGGATCACATAGTAATGTGGTACCACACTGAAACAGTCGATTAAACCAGGTTTCGATCAATATTTTTGAGGATAACGCATGTTAGGTCTGGGTTAGGTCTAGGATTTGCCCTCGTCAGGCTCATACTTTCGCACACTTCACATCCTCGTTGACAAGATCCTGGGTTTTTTTCTGGTTTGAGTCACGTAGTAATGTGGTTCCACACTGAAACAGTCGATTAAACCTGGTTTCGCTCAATATTTTAGAGGATAACGCATGTTAGGTCTAGGTCAGGCCTGGTTTTTTCACTCATCAGACTCATACTTTCGCATTCTTCACATACTTGTTGAACGGATCCTGGGTTTTTTCTGGTTTGGGTCACGTAGTAATGTGGGACCACACTGAAACAGTCAATTAAACCTGGTTTCGACCAATATTTTAGAGAATAATTCATGTTAGGTCTAGGTTAGGTCTGGGATTTACTCTCATCAGGCTCATACTTTCGCACACTTCACATACTTGTTGAACGGATCCTGGGTTTTTTCTGGTTTGGATCACGTAGTAATGTGGGTCCACACTGAAACAATCAATTAAACCAGGTCTTGATAAATATTTTAGGGGATAACGCATGTTAGGTCTGGGATAGGTCTGGGATTTGCCCTCATCAGGCTCATAATTTCGCACACTTCACATACTCGTTGAACAGTTCCTGCGTTATTTTCTGGTTTGGATCACATAGTAATGTGGTACCACACTGAAACATTCAATTAAACCTGGTCTTGATAAATATTTTACAGGATGACGCATGTTAGGTCTGGGTTAGGTCTAGGATTTGCCCTCATCAGGCTCATACTTTCGCATATTTCTCATACTTCAAGGCTAGATCCTGGGCTATTTCTGAATTGGATCACGTAGTAAAGTGGTACCACACTGAAACATTCAATGAAACCTGGTCTGGATAAGTATTTTAGAGGATAACGCATCTTAGGTCAGGGATAGGTCTAAGATTTGCCCTCATCAGGCTCACAGTTTCGCGTTTTTCATATACTTGTTGAACAGATCCTGGGTTTTTTCTGGTTTGGATCACGAAGAAGTGTGGTACCACACTGGAACCGTCCATTAAACCTGGTTACGCTCAATATTTTAGAGGATAACGCATGTTAGGTCTAGGTCAGGCCTGGTTTTTTCACTCATCAGACTCATGCTTTCGCATTCTTCACATACTTGTTGAACGGATCCTGGGTTTTTTCTGGATTGGATCACGTAGTAATGTGGGACCACACTGAAACAGTCTATTAAACCTGGTTTCGACCAATATTTTAGAGAATAATTCATGTTAGGTCTAGGTTAGGTCTGGGATTTGCTCTCATCAGGCTCATACTTTCGCACACTTCACATACTTGTCGAACGGATCCTGGGTTTTTTCTGGTTTGGATCACGTAGTAGTGTGGTACCACACTGAAACAGTCCATTAACCCTGGTTTCGCTCAATATTTTAGAGGATAACGCATGTTAGGTCTAGGTCAGGCCTGGTTTTTTCACTCATCAGACTCATACTTTCGCATTCTTCACATACTTGTTGAACGGATCCTGGGTTTTTTCTGGTTTGGATCACGTAGTAATGTGGGTCCACACTGAAACAATCAATTAAACATGGTCTTGATAAATATTTTAGAGGATAACGCATGTTAGGTCTGGGATAGGTCTGGGATTTGCCCTCATCAGACTCATACTTTCGCACACTTCACATACTCGTTGAACAGATCCTGGGTTATTTTCTGGTTTGGAACACATAGTAATGTGGTACCACACTGAAACAGTCGATTAAACCAGGTTTCGATCAATATTTTTGAGGATAACGCAAGTTAGGTCTGGGATAGGTCTGGGATTTGCCCTCATCAGGCTCATACCTTAGCGTTTTTCACATACTAGTTGAACAGATCCCGGGTTTTTTCTGGTTTGGATCCCGTAGTAGTGTGGTACCACACTGAAACAGTCCATTAAACCTGGTTTCGCTCAATATTTTAGAGGATAACGCATGTTAGGTCTAGGTCAGGCCTGGTTTTTTCACTCATCAGACTCATACTTTCGCATTCTTCACATACTTGTTGAACGGATCCTGGGTTTTTTCTGGTTTGGGTCACGTAGTAATGTGGGACCACACTGAAACAGTCTATTAAACCTGGTTTCGACCAATATTTTAGAGAATAATTCATGTTAGGTCTAGGTTAGGTCTGGGATTTGCTCTCATCAGGCTCATACTTTCGCACACTTCACATACTTGTTGAACGGATCCTGGGTTTTTTCTGGTTTGGATCACGTAGTAGTGTGGTACCACACTGAAACAGTCCATTAACCCTGGTTTCGCTCAATATTTTAGAGGATAACGCATGTTAGGTCTAGGTCAGGCCTGGTTTTTTCACTCATCAGACTCATACTTTCGCATTCTTCACATACTTGTTGAACGGATCCTGGGTTTTTTCTGGTTTGGATCACGTAGTAATGTGGGTCCACACTGAAACAATCAATTAAACCAGGTCTTGATAAATATTTTAGAGGATAACGCATGTTAGGTCTGGGATAGGTCTGGGATTTGCCCTCATCAGACTCATACTTTCGCACACTTCACATACTCGTTGAACAGATCCTGGGTTATTTTCTGGTTTGGAACACATAGTAATGTGGTACCACACTGAAACAGTCGATTAAACCAGGTTTCGATCAATATTTTTGAGGATAACGCATGTTAGGTCTAGGTCAGGCCTGGAATTTTCACTCATCAGACTCATACTTTCGCATTCTTCACATACTTGTTGAACGGATCCTGGGTTATTTCTGGTTTGGATCACGTAGTAATGTGGGACCACACTGAAACAATCAATTAAACCTGGTCTTGATATATATTTTAGAGGATAATGCATGTTAGGTCTCGGTTAGGTCTAGGATTTGCCCTCGTCAGGCTAATACTTTCGCACACTTCACATACTCGTTGACAAGATCCTGGGTTTTTTTCTGGTTTGAATCACGTAGTAATGTGGTTCCACACTGAAACAGTTGATTAAACCTGGTTTCGATCAATATTTTAGAGGATAACGCAAGTTAGGTCTGGGATAGGTCTGGGATTTGCCCTCATCAGGCTCATACTTTCGCGTTTTTCACATACTAGTTGAACAGATCCCCGGTTTTTTCTGGTTTGGATCCCGTAGTAGTGTGGTACCACACTGAAACAGTCCATTAAACCTGGTTTCGCTCAATATTTTAGAGGATAACGCATGTTAGGTCTAGGTCAGGCCTGGTTTTTTCACTCTTCAGACTCAAACTTTCGCATTCTTCACATACTTGTTGAACGGATCCTGGGTTTTTTCTGGTTTGGGTCACGTAGTAATGTGGTACCACACTGAAACAGTCTATTAAACCTGGTTTCGACCAATATTTTAGAGAATAATTCATGTTAGGTCTAGGTTAGGTCTGGGATTTGCTCTCATCAGGCTCATACTTTCGCTCACTTCACATACTTGTTGAACGGATCCTGGGTTTTTTCTGGTTTGGATCACATAGTAATGTGGTACCACACTGAAACAGTCGATTAAACCAGGTTTCGATCAATATTTTTGAGGATAACGCATGTTAGGTCTGGGTTAGGTCTAGGATTTGCCCTCGTCAGGCTCATACTTTCGCACACTTCACATCCTCGTTGACAAGATCCTGGGTTTTTTTCTGGTTTGAGTCACGTAGTAATGTGGTTCCACACTGAAACAGTCGATTAAACCTGGTTTCGCTCAATATTTTAGAGGATAACGCATGTTAGGTCTAGGTCAGGCCTGGTTTTTTCACTCATCAGACTCATACTTTCGCATTCTTCACATACTTGTTGAACGGATCCTGGGTTTTTTCTGGTTTGGGTCACGTAGTAATGTGGGACCACACTGAAACAGTCAATTAAACCTGGTTTCGACCAATATTTTAGAGAATAATTCATGTTAGGTCTAGGTTAGGTCTGGGATTTACTCTCATCAGGCTCATACTTTCGCACACTTCACATACTTGTTGAACGGATCCTGGGTTTTTTCTGGTTTGGATCACGTAGTAATGTGGGTCCACACTGAAACAATCAATTAAACCAGGTCTTGATAAATATTTTAGGGGATAACGCATGTTAGGTCTGGGATAGGTCTGGGATTTGCCCTCATCAGGCTCATAATTTCGCACACTTCACATACTCGTTGAACAGTTCCTGCGTTATTTTCTGGTTTGGATCACATAGTAATGTGGTACCACACTGAAACATTCAATTAAACCTGGTCTTGATAAATATTTTACAGGATGACGCATGTTAGGTCTGGGTTAGGTCTAGGATTTGCCCTCATCAGGCTCATACTTTCGCATATTTCTCATACTTCAAGGCTAGATCCTGGGCTATTTCTGAATTGGATCACGTAGTAAAGTGGTACCACACTGAAACATTCAATGAAACCTGGTCTGGATAAGTATTTTAGAGGATAACGCATCTTAGGTCAGGGATAGGTCTAAGATTTGCCCTCATCAGGCTCACAGTTTCGCGTTTTTCATATACTTGTTGAACAGATCCTGGGTTTTTTCTGGTTTGGATCACGAAGAAGTGTGGTACCACACTGGAACCGTCCATTAAACCTGGTTTCGCTCAATATTTTAGAGGATAACGCATGTGAGGTCTAGGTCAGGCCTGGTTTTTTCACTCATCAGACTCATACTTTCGCATTCTTCACATACTTGTTGAACGGATCCTGGGTTTTTTCTGGATTGGATCACGTAGTAAAGTGGTACCACACTGAAACATTCAATGAAACCTGGTCTGGATAAATATTTTAGAGGATAACGCATCTTAGGTCTGGGTTAGGTCTAAGATTTGCCCTCAACAGGCTCACAGTTTCGCGTTTTTCACATACTTGTTGAACAGATCCTGGGTTTTTTCTGGTTTGGATCACGTAGTAATGTGGTACCATACTAAAACAGTCAATTTAACCTGGTTTCGATCAATATTTTGGAGGATAACGCAAGTTAGGTCTGGGATAGGTCTGGGATTTGCTCTCATCAGGCTCATTCTTTCGGATATTTCTCATACTTGATGGCTAGATCCTGAGCTTTTTCTGGATTGCGTCACGTAGTAATGAAGTACAGCACTGAAACAGTCAATAAAACCTGGTTTCCATCAATATTTTAGAGGACAACGCAAGTTAGGTCTGGGATAGGTCTGGGATTTGCCCTCATCAGGCTCATACTGTCGCGTTTTTCACATACTTGTTGAACAGATCCTGGGTTTTTTCTGGTTTGGATCCCGTAGTAGTGTGGTACCACACTGAAACAGTCCATTAAACCTGGTTTCGCTCAATATTTTAGAGGATAACGCATGTTAGGTCTAGGTCAGGCCTGGTTTTTTCACTCATCAGACTCATACTTTCGCATTCTTCACATACTTGTTGAACGGATCCTGGGTTTTTTCTGGTTTGGATCACGTAGTAATGTGGGCCCACACTGATACAATCAATTAAACCTGGTCTTGATAAATATTTTAAAGGATAACGCAAGTTAGGTTTGGGATAGGTCTGGGATTTGCCATCATCAGACTCATACTTTCGCACACTTCACATACTCGTTGAACAGATCCTGGGTTATTTTCTGGTTTGGATCACATAGTAATGTGGTACCACACTGAAACAGTCGATTAAACCAGGTTTCGATCAATATTTTTCAGGATAACGCATGTTAGGTCTAGGTTAGGCCTGGGATTTTCACTCATCAGACTCATACTTTCGCATTCTTCACATACTTGTTGAACGGATCCTGGGTTTTTTCTGGTTTGGATCACGTAGTAATGTTGGTCCACACTGAAACAATCAATTAAACCTGGTCTTGATAAATATTTTAAAGGATAACGCATGTTAGGTCTGGGATAGGTCTGGGATTTGCCCTCATCAGACTCATACTTTCGCACACTTCACATACTCGTTGAACAGATCCTGGGTTATTTACTGGTTTGGATCACATAGTAATGTGGTACCACACTGAAACAGTCGATTAAACTAGGTTTCGATCAATATTTTTGAGGATAACGCATGTTAGGTCTAGGTTAGGCCTGGGATTTTCACTCATCAGACTCATACTTTCGCATTCTTCACATATTTGTTGAACGGATCCTGGGTTTTTTCTGGTTTGGATCACGTAGTAATGTGGGCCCACACTGAAACAATCAATTAAACCTGGTCTTGATAAATATTTTTGAGGATAACGCATGTTAGGTCTAGGTAAGGCCTGGGATTTTCACTCATCAGACTCATACATTCGCATTCCTCACATACTTGTTGAACGGATCCTGGGTTTTTTCAGGTTTGGATCACATAGTAATGTGGTACCACACTGAAACAGTCGATTAAACCAGTTTTCGATCAATATTTTTGAGGATAACGCATGTTAGGTCTAGGTTAGGCCTGGGATTTTCACTCATCAGACTCATACTTTCGCATTCTTCACATACTTGTTGAACGGATCCTGGGTTTTTTCTGGTTTGGATCTCGTAGTAATGTGGGTCCACACTGAAACAATCAATTAAACCTGGTCTTGATAAATATTTTAGAGGATAACGCATGTTAGGTCTAGGTTAGGTCTGGGATTTGCTCTCATCAGGCTCGTTCTTTCGCATATTTCTCATACTTGATGGCTATATCCTGGGCTTTTTCTGGACTGCATCACGTAGTAATGAAGTACAACACTGAAATAGTCAATTAAACCTGGTTTCCATCAATATCTTAGAGGACAACGCAAGTTAGGTCTGGCATAGGACTGGGATTCGCCCTCATCAGGCTCATACTTTCGCGTTTTTCACATATTTGTTGAACAGATCCCGGGTTTTTTCTGGTTTGTATCACGTAGTAATGAAGTACAACACTGAAACAGTCAATTAAACCTGGTTTCCATCAATATTTTAGAGGACAACGCAAGTTAGGTCTGGCATAGGTCTGGGATTCGCCCTCATCAGGCTCATACTTTCGCGTTTTTCACATATTTGTTGAACAGATCCTGGGTTTTTTCTGGTTTGTATCACGTAGTAATGAAGTACAACACTGAAACAGTCAATTAAACCTGGTTACCATCAATATCTTAGAGGACAACGCAAGTTAGGTCTGGCATAGGTCTGGGATTCGCCCTCATCAGGCTCATACTTTCGCGTTTTTCACATACTTGTTGAACGGATCCTGGGTTTTTTCTGGTTTGGATCACGTAGTAATGTGGCACCACACTGAAACATTCAATTAAACCTGGTCTTCATAAATATTTTAGGGGATAACGCATGTTAGGTCTGGGTTACGTCTAGGATTTGCCCTCATCAGGCTCATATTTTCGCATATTTCTCATACTTCATGGCTAGATCCTGGGCTGTTTCTGCATTGTATCACGTAGTAATGTGGTACCACGCTGAAACAGTCAATTGAACCTGGTTTCGATCAATATTTTAGAGGATAACGCAAGTTAGGTCTGGGATAGGTCTAGGATTTGCCCTCATCAGGCTCTTACTATCGCATATTTCTCATACTTCATGGCTAGATCCTGGGCTATTTCTGGTTTGGATCACGTAGTAAAGTGGTACCATACTGAAACATTCAATGAAACCTGGTCTGGATAAATATTTTAGAGGATAACGCATCTTAGGTCTGCGTTAGGTCTAAGTTTTGCCCACATCAGGCTCACAGTTTCGCGTTTTTCACATACTTGTTGAACAGATCCTGGGTTTTTTCTGGTTTGGATCACGTAGTAATGTGGTACCACACTAAAACAGTCAATTAAACCTGGTTTCGATCAATATTTTGGAGGATAACGCAAGTTAGGTCTGGGATAGGTCTGGAATTTGCTCTCATCAGACTCATACTTTCGCACACTTCACATACTCGTTGAACAGATCCTGGGTTATTTTCTGGTTTGGATCACATAGTAATGTGGTACCACGCTGAAACAGTCGATTAAACCAGGTTTCGATCAATATTTTAGAGGATAACGCAAGTTAGGTCTGGGATAGGTCCGGAATTTGCCCTCATCAGGCTCATACTTTCGCGTTTTTCACATACTTGTTGAACAGATCCTGGGTTTTTTCTGGCTTGGGTCACGTAGTAGTGTGATACTACACTGAAACATTCAATTAAACCTGGTCAATATAAACATTTTAGAGGATAACGCATGTTAGGTCTGGGTTAGGTCTAGGATTTGCCCTCATCAGGCTCATTCCTACGCATATTTCTCATACATGATAGCTAGATCCTGGGCTTTTTCTGGATTGCATCACGTAGTAATGAAGAACAACACGGAAACAGTCAATTAAACCTGGTTTCGATCAATGATTTAGAGAATAATTCATGTTAGGTCTAGGTTAGGTCTGGGATTTGCTCTCATCAGGCACATTCTTTCGCATATTTCTCATACTTGATGGCTAGATCCTGGGCTGTTTCTGGATTGTATGACGTAGTAATGTGGTACCACACTGAAACAGTCAATTAAACCTGGTTTCGATCAATATTTTAGAGGATAACGCAAGTTAGGTCTAGGTTAGGCCTGGGATTTGCCCTCATCAGGGTCATACTTTCGCAGTTTTAACATACATGTTGACCTGATCGAGGGTTTTTTCTGCTCTGGATCACGTAGTAAAGTGGTACCACACTGAAACGTTCAATTAAACCTGGTCTTGATAAATATTTTAGAGGATAACGCATGTTAGGTCTAGGTTAGGTCTGGGATTTGCTCTCATCAGGCTCATTCTTTCGCATATTTCTCATACTTGATGGCTATATCCTGGGCTTTTTCTGGATTGCATCACGTAGTAATGAAGTACAACACTGAAACAGTCAATTAAACCTGCTTTCCATCAATATCTTAGAGGACAACGCAAGTTAGGTCTGGCATAGGTCTGGGATTCGCCCTCATCAGGCTCATACTTTCGCGTTTTTCACATATTTGTTGAACAGATCCTGGGTTTTTTCTGGTTTGTATCACGTAGTAATGAAGTACAACACTGAAACAGTCAATTAAACCTGGTTTCCATCAATATCTTAGAGGACAACGCAAGTTAGGTCTGGCATAGGTCTGGGATTCGCCCTCATCAGGCTCATACTTTCGCGTTTTTCACATACTTGTTGAACAGATCCTGGGTTTTTTCTGGTTTGTATCACGTAGTAGTGTGGTACCACACTGAAACAGTCCATTAAACCTAGTTTGGATCAATATTTTAGAGGATAACGCATGTTAGGTCTAGGTTAGCCCTGGGATTTTCATTCATCAGACTCATACTTTCGCATTCTTCTCATACTTGCTGATCTGATCCTGGGTTTTTTCTGGTTTGGATCACGTAGTAATGTGGTACCACACTGAAACAGTCGATTAAACCTGGTTTCGATCAATATCTTAGAGGATAACGCAAGTTAAGTCTGGGATTGGTCTGGGATTTTCACTCATCAGACTCATACTTTCGCACACTTCACATACTCGTTGAACAGATCCTGGGTTATTTTCTGGTTTGTATCACATAGTAATGTGGTACCACACTGAAACAGTCGATTAAACATGGTTTCGATCAATATTTTAGAGAATAATTCATGTTAGGTCTAGGTTAGGTCTGGGATTTGCTCTCATCAGGCTCGTTCTTTCGCATATTTCAAATACTTGATGGCTAGATCCTGGGCTTTTTCTGGATTGCATCACGTAGTAATGAAGTACAACACTGAAACAGTCAATTAAACCTGGTTTCCATCAATATCTTAGAGGACAACGCAAGTTAGGTCTGGGATAGGTCTGGGATTTGCCCTCATCAGGCTCATACTTTCGTGTTTTTCACATACTTGTTGAACAGATCCCGGGTTTTCTCTGGTTGGGATCACGTAGTAGTGTGGTACCACACTGAAACAGTCCATTAAACCTGGTTTGGATCAATATTTTAGAGGATAACGCATGATAGGTCTAGGTTAGGTCTGGAATTTTCACTCTTCAGACTCATACTTTCGCAATCTCCTGATACTTGTTGAACGGATCCTGGGTTTTTTCTGGTTTGGATCACGTAGTAATGTGGTACCACACTGAAACTTTCAATTAAACCTGGTCGTGCTAAATATTTTAGAGGATAACGCATGTTAGGTCTGGGTTACGTCTAGGATTTGCCCTCATCAGGCTCATACTTTCGCATATTTCTCATACTTCATGGCTAGATCCTGGGCTGTTTCTGCATTGTATCACGTAGTAATGTGGTACCACGCTGAAACAGTCAATTAAACCTGGTTTCGCTCAATATTTTAGAGGATAAAGCATCTTAGGTCTGGGTTAGGTCTAAGATTTGCCCTCATCAGGCTCACAGTTTCGCGTTTTTCACATACTTGTTAAACAGATCCTGGGTTTTTTCTGGTTTGGTTCACGTAGTAATGTGGTACCACGCTGAAACAGTCAATTAAACCTGGTTTCGATGAATATTTTAGAGGATAACGCAAGTTAGGTCTGGGATAGGTCTAGGATTTGCCCTCATCAGGCTCTTACTATGGCATATTACTCATACTTCACGGCTAGATCCTGGGCTATTTATGGTTTGGATCACGTAGTAGTGTGGTACCACACTGAAACAGTCCATTAAACCTGGTTTCGCTCAATATTTTAGAGGATAACAGATGTTAGGTCTAGGTCAGTCCTGGGATTTTCACTCATCAGGCTCACATTTTCGCGTTTTTCACATACTTGTTGAACAGATCCTGGGTTTTTTCTGGTTTGGATCCCGTAGTAGTGTGGTACCACAATAAAACAGTCAATTAAACCTGGTTTCGATCAATATTTTAGAGGATATCGCAAGTTAAGTCTGGGATAGGTCTGGGATTTGCCCTCTTCAGGCTCATACTTTCGCGTTTTTCACATACTTGTTGAACGGATCCTGGGTTTCTTCTGGTTTGGATCACGTAGTAATGTGGTACCACACTGAAACATTCAATGAAACCTGGTCTTGATAAATATTTTAGAGGATAACGCATGTTAGGTCTGGGTTAGGTCTAGGATTTGCCCTCATCAGGCTCATACTTTCGCATATTTCTCATACTTCATGGCTAGATCCTGGGCTATTTCTGGATTGGATCACGTAGTAAAGTGGTACCACACTGAAACATTCAATGAAACCTGGTCTGGATAAATATTTTAGAGGACAACGCATGTTAGGTCTGGGTTAGGCCTAAGATTTGCCCTCATCAGGCTCACAGTTTCGCGTTTTTCACATACTTGTTGAACAGATCCAGGGTTTTTTCTGGTTTGGATCACGTAGTATTGTGGTACCACACTAAAACAGTCAATTAAACCTGGTTTCGATCAATATTTTTGAGGATCACGCAAGCTAGGTCTGGGATAGGTCTGGGATTAGCCCTCATCAGGCTCATTCTTTCGCATATTTCTCATACTTGATGGCTAGATCCTGAGCTTTTTCTGGATTGCATCACGTAGTAATGAAGTACAACACTGAAACAGTCAATTAAACCTGGTTTCCATCAATATTTTAGAGGACAACGCAAGTTAGGTCTGGGATAGGTCTGGGATTTGCCCTCATCAGGCTCATACTTTCGCGTTTTTCACATACTTGTTGAACGGATCCTGGGTTTTTTCTGGTTTGGATCACGTAGTTATGTGGGTCCACACTGAAACAATCAATTAAACCTGGTCTTGATAAATATTTTAGAGGATAACGCGTGTTAGGTCTGGGATAGGTCTGGGATTTGCCCTCATCAGACTCATACTTTCGCACACTTCACATACTCGCTGAACACATCCTGGGTTATTTTCTGGTTTGGATCACATAGTAATGTGGTACCACACTGAAACAGTCGATTAAACCAGGTTTCGATCAATATGTTTGAGGATAACGCATGTTAGGTCTAGGTTAGGCCTGGAATTTTCACTCATCAGACTCATACTTTCGCATTCTTCACATACTTGTTGAACGGATCCTGGGTTTTTTCTGGTTTGGGTCACGTAGTAATGTGGGACCACACTGAAACAGTCTATTAAACCTGGTTTCGATCAATATTTTAGAGGATAACGCAAGTTAGGTCTAGGTTAGGCCCGGGATTTTCACTCATCAGACTCATATTTCGCATTCTTCACATACTTGTTGAACGGATCCTGGGTTTTTTCTGGTTTGGATCACGTAGTAATGTGGGTCCACACTGAAACAATCAATTAAACCTGGTCTTGATAAATATTTTAGAGGATAACGCATGTTAGGTCTAGGTTAGGTCTGGGATTTGCTCTCATCAGGCTCGTTCTTTCGCATATTTCTCATACTTGATGGCTATATCCTGGGCTTTTTCTGGACTGCATCACGTAGTAATGAAGTACAACACTGAAATAGTCAATTAAACCTGGTTTCCATCAATATCTTAGAGGACAACGCAAGTTAGGTCTGGCATAGGACTGGGATTCGCCCTCATCAGGCTCATACTTTCGCGTTTTTCACATATTTGTTGAACAGATCCTGGGTTTTTTCTGGTTTGTATCACGTAGTAATGAAGTACAACACTGAAACAGTCAATTAAACCTGGTTTCCATCAATATTTTAGAGGACAACGCAAGTTAGGTCTGGCATAGGTCTGGGATTCGCCCTCATCAGGCTCATACTTTCGCGTTTTTCACATATTTGTTGAACAGATCCTGGGTTTTTTCTGGTTTGTATCACGTAGTAATGAAGTACAACACTGAAACAGTCAATTAAACCTGGTTACCATCAATATCTTAGAGGACAACGCAAGTTAGGTCTGGCATAGGTCTGGGATTCGCCCTCATCAGGCTCATACTTTCGCGTTTTTCACATACTTGTTGAACGGATCCTGGGTTATTTCTGGTTTGGATCACGTAGTAATGTGGCACCACACTGAAACATTCAATTAAACCTGGTCTTCATAAATATTTTAGGGGATAACGCATGTTAGGTCTGGGTTACGTCTAGGATTTGCCCTCATCAGGCTCATTCTTTCGCATATTTCTCATACTTGATGGCTAGATCCTGAGCTTTTTCTGGATTGCATCACGTAGTAATGAAGTACAACACTGAAACAGTCAATTAAACCTGGTTTCCATCAATATTTTAGAGGACAACGCAAGTTAGGTCTGGGATAGGTCTGGGATTTGCCCTCATCAGGCTCATACTTTCGCGTTTTTCACATACTTGTTGAACGGATCCTGGGTTTTTTCTGGTTTGGATCACGTAGTTATGTGGGTCCACACTGAAACAATCAATTAAACCTGGTCTTGATAAATATTTTAGAGGATAACGCGTGTTAGGTCTGGGATAGGTCTGGGATTTGCCCTCATCAGACTCATACTTTCGCACACTTCACATACTCGCTGAACACATCCTGGGTTATTTTCTGGTTTGGATCACATAGTAATGTGGTACCACACTGAAACAGTCGATTAAACCAGGTTTCGATCAATATGTTTGAGGATAACGCATGTTAGGTCTAGGTTAGGCCTGGAATTTTCACTCATCAGACTCATACTTTCGCATTCTTCACATACTTGTTGAACGGATCCTGGGTTTTTTCTGGTTTGGGTCACGTAGTAATGTGGGACCACACTGAAACAGTCTATTAAACCTGGTTTCGATCAATATTTTAGAGGATAACGCAAGTTAGGTCTAGGTTAGGCCCGGGATTTTCACTCATCAGACTCATATTTCGCATTCTTCACATACTTGTTGAACGGATCCTGGGTTTTTTCTGGTTTGGATCACGTAGTAATGTGGGACCACACTGAATCAGTCAATTAAACCTGGTTTCCATCAATATTTTAGAGGACAACGCAAGTTAGGTCTGGGATAGGTCTGGGATTTGCCCTCATCAGGCTCATACTTTCGCGTTTTTCACATACTTGTTGAACGGATCCTGGGTTTTTTCTGGTTTGGATCACGTAGTTATGTGGGTCCACACTGAAACAATCAATTAAACCTGGTCTTGATAAATATTTTAGAGGATAACGCGTGTTAGGTCTAGGTTAGGCCCGGGATTTTCACTCATCAGACTCATATTTCGCATTCTTCACATACTTGTTGAACGGATCCTGGGTTTTTTCTGGTTTGGTTCACGTAGTAATGTGGTACCACGCTGAAACAGTCAATTAAACCTGGTTTCGTTGAATATTTTAGAGGATAACGCAAGTTAGGTCTGGGATAGGTCTAGGATTTGCCCTCATCAGGCTCTTACTATGGCATATTACTCATACTTCACGGCTAGATCCTGGGCTATTTATGGTTTGGATCACGTAGTAGTGTGGTACCACACTGAAACAGTCCATTAAACCTGGTTTCGCTCAATATTTTAGAGGATAACAGATGTTAGGTCTAGGTCAGTCCTGGGATTTTCACTCATCAGGCTCACATTTTCGCGTTTTTCACATACTTGTTGAACAGATCCTGGGTTTTTTCTGGTTTGGATCCCGTAGTAGTGTGGTACCACAATAAAACAGTCAATTAAACCTGGTTTCGATCAATATTTTAGAGGATATCGCAAGTTAAGTCTGGGATAGGTCTGGGATTTGCCCTCTTCAGGCTCATACTTTCGCGTTTTTCACATACTTGTTGAACGGATCCTGGGTTTCTTCTGGTTTGGATCACGTAGTAATGTGGTACCACACTGAAACATTCAATGAAACCTGGTCTTGATAAATATTTTAGAGGATAACGCATGTTAGGTCTGGGTTAGGTCTAGGATTTGCCCTCATCAGGCTCATACTTTCGCATATTTCTCATACTTCATGGCTAGATCCTGGGCTATTTCTGGATTGGATCACGTAGTAAAGTGGTACCACACTGAAACATTCAATGAAACCTGGTCTGGATAAATATTTTAGAGGACAACGCATGTTAGGTCTGGGTTAGGCCTAAGATTTGCCCTCATCAGGCTCACAGTTTCGCGTTTTTCACATACTTGTTGAACAGATCCAGGGTTTTTTCTGGTTTGGATCACGTAGTATTGTGGTACCACACTAAAACAGTCAATTAAACCTGGTTTCGATCAATATTTTTGAGGATCACGCAAGCTAGGTCTGGGATAGGTCTGGGATTTGCCCTCTTCAGGCTCATACTTTCGCGTTTTTCACATACTTGTTGAACGGATCCTGGGTTTCTTCTGGTTTGGATCACGTAGTAATGTGGTACCACACTGAAACATTCAATGAAACCTGGTCTTGATAAATATTTTAGAGGATAACGCATGTTAGGTCTGGGTTAGGTCTAGGATTTGCCCTCATCAGGCTCATACTTTCGCATATTTCTCATACTTCATGGCTAGATCCTGGGCTATTTCTGGATTGGATCACGTAGTAAAGTGGTACCACACTGAAACATTCAATGAAACCTGGTCTGGATAAATATTTTAGAGGACAACGCATGTTAGGTCTGGGTTAGGCCTAAGATTTGCCCTCATCAGGCTCACAGTTTCGCGTTTTTCACATACTTGTTGAACAGATCCAGGGTTTTTTCTGGTTTGGATCACGTAGTATTGTGGTACCACACTAAAACAGTCAATTAAACCTGGTTTCGATCAATATTTTTGAGGATCACGCAAGCTAGGTCTGGGATAGGTCTGGGATTAGCCCTCATCAGGCTCATTCTTTCGCATATTTCTCATACTTGATGGCTAGATCCTGAGCTTTTTCTGGATTGCATCACGTAGTAATGAAGTACAACACTGAAACAGTCAATTAAACCTGGTTTCCATCAATATTTTAGAGGACAACGCAAGTTAGGTCTGGGATAGGTCTGGGATTTGCCCTCATCAGGCTCATACTTTCGCGTTTTTCACATACTTGTTGAACGGATCCTGGGTTTTTTCTGGTTTGGATCACGTAGTTATGTGGGTCCACACTGAAACAATCAATTAAACCTGGTCTTGATAAATATTTTAGAGGATAACGCGTGTTAGGTCTGGGATAGGTCTGGGATTTGCCCTCATCAGACTCATACTTTCGCACACTTCACATACTCGCTGAACACATCCTGGGTTATTTTCTGGTTTGGATCACATAGTAATGTGGTACCACACTGAAACAGTCGATTAAACCAGGTTTCGATCAATATGTTTGAGGATAACGCATGTTAGGTCTAGGTTAGGCCTGGAATTTTCACTCATCAGACTCATACTTTCGCATTCTTCACATACTTGTTGAACGGATCCTGGGTTTTTTCTGGTTTGGGTCACGTAGTAATGTGGGACCACACTGAAACAGTCTATTAAACCTGGTTTCGATCAATATTTTAGAGGATAACGCAAGTTAGGTCTAGGTTAGGCCCGGGATTTTCACTCATCAGACTCATATTTCGCATTCTTCACATACTTGTTGAACGGATCCTGGGTTTTTTCTGGTTTGGATCACGTAGTAATGTGGGTCCACACTGAAACAATCAATTAAACCTGGTCTTGATAAATATTTTAGAGGATAACGCATGTTAGGTCTAGGTTAGGTCTGGGATTTGCTCTCATCAGGCTCGTTCTTTCGCATATTTCTCATACTTGATGGCTATATCCTGGGCTTTTTCTGGACTGCATCACGTAGTAATGAAGTACAACACTGAAATAGTCAATTAAACCTGGTTTCCATCAATATCTTAGAGGACAACGCAAGTTAGGTCTGGCATAGGACTGGGATTCGCCCTCATCAGGCTCATACTTTCGCGTTTTTCACATATTTGTTGAACAGATCCTGGGTTTTTTCTGGTTTGTATCACGTAGTAATGAAGTACAACACTGAAACAGTCAATTAAACCTGGTTTCCATCAATATTTTAGAGGACAACGCAAGTTAGGTCTGGCATAGGTCTGGGATTCGCCCTCATCAGGCTCATACTTTCGCGTTTTTCACATATTTGTTGAACAGATCCTGGGTTTTTTCTGGTTTGTATCACGTAGTAATGAAGTACAACACTGAAACAGTCAATTAAACCTGGTTACCATCAATATCTTAGAGGACAACGCAAGTTAGGTCTGGCATAGGTCTGGGATTCGCCCTCATCAGGCTCATACTTTCGCGTTTTTCACATACTTGTTGAACGGATCCTGGGTTATTTCTGGTTTGGATCACGTAGTAATGTGGCACCACACTGAAGCATTCAATTAAACCTGGTCTTCATAAATATTTTAGGGGATAACGCATGTTAGGTCTGGGTTACGTCTAGGATTTGCCCTCATCAGGCTCATATTTTCGCATATTTCTCATACTTCATGGCTAGATCCTGGGCTGTTTCTGCATTGTATCACGTAGTAATGTGGTACCACGCTGAAACAGTCAATTGAACCTGGTTTCGATCAATATTGTAGAGGATAACGCAAGTTAGGTCTGGGATAGGTCTAGGATTTGCCCTCATCAGGCTGTTACTATCGCATATTTCTCATACTTCATGGCTAGATCCTGGGCTATTTCTGGTTTGGATCACGTAGTAAAGTGGTACCATACTGAAACATTCAATGAAACCTGGTCTGGATAAATATTTTAGAGGATAACGCATCTTAGGTCTGCGTTAGGTCTAAGTTTTGCCCACATCAGGCTCACAGTTTCGCGTTTTTCACATACTTGTTGAACAGATCCTGGGTTTTTTCTGGTTTGGATCACGTAGTAATGTGGTACCACACTAAAACAGTCAATTAAACCTGGTTTCGATCAATATTTTGGAGGATAACGCAAGTTAGGTCTGGGATAGGTCTGGAATTTGCTCTCATCAGACTCATACTTTCGCACACTTCACATACTCGTTGAACAGATCCTGGGTTATTTTCTGGTTTGGATCACATAGTAATGTGGTACCACGCTGAAACAGTCGATTAAACCAGGTTTCGATCAATATTTTAGAGGATAACGCAAGTTAGGTCTGGGATAGGTCCGGAATTTGCCCTCATCAGGCTCATACTTTCGCGTTTTTCACATACTTGTTGAACAGATCCTGGGTTTTTTCTGGCTTGGGTCACGTAGTAGTGTGATACTACACTGAAACATTCAATTAAACCTGGTCAATATAAACATTTTAGAGGATAACGCATGTTAGGTCTGGGTTAGGTCTAGGATTTGCCCTCATCAGGCTCATTCCTACGCATATTTCTCATACATGATAGCTAGATCCTGGGCTTTTTCTGGATTGCATCACGTAGTAATGAAGAACAACACGGAAACAGTCAATTAAACCTGGTTTCGATCAATGATTTAGAGAATAATTCATGTTAGGTCTAGGTTAGGTCTGGGATTTGCTCTCATCAGGCACATTCTTTCGCATATTTCTCATACTTGATGGCTATATCCTGGGCTGTTTCTGGATTGTATGACGTAGTAATGTGGTACCACACTGAAACAGTCAATTAAACCTGGTTTCGATCAATATTTTAGAGGATAACGCAAGTTAGGTCTAGGTTAGGCCTGGGATTTGCCCTCATCAGGGTCATACTTTCGCAGTTTTAACATACATGTTGACCTGATCGAGGGTTTTTTCTGCTCTGGATCACGTAGTAAAGTGGTACCACACTGAAACGTTCAATTAAACCTGGTCTTGATAAATATTTTAGAGGATAACGCATGTTAGGTCTAGGTTAGGTCTGGGATTTGCTCTCATCAGGCTCATTCTTTCGCATATTTCTCATACTTGATGGCTATATCCTGGGCTTTTTCTGGATTGCATCACGTAGTAATGAAGTACAACACTGAAACAGTCAATTAAACCTGCTTTCCATCAATATCTTAGAGGACAACGCAAGTTAGGTCTGGCATAGGTCTGGGATTCGCCCTCATCAGGCTCATACTTTCGCGTTTTTCACATATTTGTTGAACAGATCCTGGGTTTTTTCTGGTTTGTATCACGTAGTAATGAAGTACAACACTGAAACAGTCAATTAAACCTGGTTTCCATCAATATCTTAGAGGACAACGCAAGTTAGGTCTGGCATAGGTCTGGGATTCGCCCTCATCAGGCTCATACTTTCGCGTTTTTCACATACTTGTTGAACAGATCCTGGGTTTTTTCTGGTTTGTATCACGTAGTAGTGTGGTACCACACTGAAACAGTCCATTAAACCTAGTTTGGATCAATATTTTAGAGGATAACGCATGTTAGGTCTAGGTTAGCCCTGGGATTTTCATTCATCAGACTCATACTTTCGCATTCTTCTCATACTTGCTGATCTGATCCTGGGTTTTTTCTGGTTTGGATCACGTAGTAATGTGGTACCACACTGAAACAGTCGATTAAACCTGGTTTCGATCAATATCTTAGAGGATAACGCAAGTTAAGTCTGGGATTGGTCTGGGATTTGACCTCATCAGACTCATACTTTCGCACACTTCACATACTCGTTGAACAGATCCTGGGTTATTTTCTGGTTTGGATCACATGGTAATGTGGTACCACACTGAAACAGTCAATTAAACCAGGTTCCGATCAATATTTTTGAAGATAACGCATGTTAGGTCTAGGTTAGGCCTGGGATTTTCACTCATCAGACTCATACTTTCGCACACTTCACATACTCGTTGAACAGATCCTGGGTTATTTTCTGGTTTGTATCACATAGTAATGTGGTACCACACTGAAACAGTCGATTAAACATGGTTTCGATCAATATTTTAGAGAATAATTCATGTTAGGTCTAGGTTAGGTCTGGGATTTGCTCTCATCAGGCTCGTTCTTTCGCATATTTCAAATACTTGATGGCTAGATCCTGGGCTTTTTCTGGATTGCATCACGTAGTAATGAAGTACAACACTGAAACAGTCAATTAAACCTGGTTTCCATCAATATCTTAGAGGACAACGCAAGTTAGGTCTGGGATAGGTCTGGGATTTGCCCTCATCAGGCTCATACTTTCGTGTTTTTCACATACTTGTTGAACAGATCCCGGGTTTTCTCTGGTTGGGATCACGTAGTAGTGTGGTACCACACTGAAACAGTCCATTAAACCTGGTTTGGATCAATATTTTAGAGGATAACGCATGATAGGTCTAGGTTAGGTCTGGAATTTTCACTCTTCAGACTCATACTTTCGCAATCTCCTGATACTTGTTGAACGGATCCTGGGTTTCTTCTGGTTTGGATCACGTAGTAATGTGGTACCACACTGAAACATTCAATGAAACCTGGTCTTGATAAATATTTTAGAGGATAACGCATGTTAGGTCTGGGTTAGGTCTAGGATTTGCCCTCATCAGGCTCATACTTTCGCATATTTCTCATACTTCATGGCTAGATCCTGGGCTATTTCTGGATTGGATCACGTAGTAAAGTGGTACCACACTGAAACATTCAATGAAACCTGGTCTGGATAAATATTTTAGAGGACAACGCATGTTAGGTCTGGGTTAGGCCTAAGATTTGCCCTCATCAGGCTCACAGTTTCGCGTTTTTCACATACTTGCTGAACAGATCCAGGGTTTTTTCTGGTTTGGATCACGTAGTATTGTGGTACCACACTAAAACAGTCAATTAAACCTGGTTTCGATCAATATTTTTGAGGATCACGCAAGCTAGGTCTGGGATAGGTCTGGGATTAGCCCTCATCAGGCTCATTCTTTCGCATATTTCTCATACTTGATGGCTAGATCCTGAGCTTTTTCTGGATTGCATCACGTAGTAATGAAGTACAACACTGAAACAGTCAATTAAACCTGGTTTCCATCAATATTTTAGAGGACAACGCAAGTTAGGTCTGGGATAGGTCTGGGATTTGCCCTCATCAGGCTCATACTTTCGCGTTTTTCACATACTTGTTGAACGGATCCTGGGTTTTTTCTGGTTTGGATCACGTAGTTATGTGGGTCCACACTGAAACAATCAATTAAACCTGGTCTTGATAAATATTTTAGAGGATAACGCGTGTTAGGTCTGGGATAGGTCTGGGATTTGCCCTCATCAGACTCATACTTTCGCACACTTCACATACTCGCTGAACACATCCTGGGTTATTTTCTGGTTTGGATCACATAGTAATGTGGTACCACACTGAAACAGTCGATTAAACCAGGTTTCGATCAATATGTTTGAGGATAACGCATGTTAGGTCTAGGTTAGGCCTGGAATTTTCACTCATCAGACTCATACTTTCGCATTCTTCACATACTTGTTGAACGGATCCTGGGTTTTTTCTGGTTTGGGTCACGTAGTAATGTGGGACCACACTGAAACAGTCTATTAAACCTGGTTTCGATCAATATTTTAGAGGATAACGCAAGTTAGGTCTAGGTTAGGCCCGGGATTTTCACTCATCAGACTCATATTTCGCATTCTTCACATACTTGTTGAACGGATCCTGGGTTTTTTCTGGTTTGGATCACGTAGTAATGTGGGACCACACTGAATCAGTCAATTAAACCTGGTTTCGACCAATATTTTAGAGAATAATTCATGTTAGGTCTAGGTTAGGTCTGGGATTTTCTCTCATCAGGCTCATTCTTTCGCATATTTCTCATACTTGAGGGCTAGATCCTGGGCTTTTTCTGGATCGGATCACGTAGTAATGAAGTACAACACTGAAACAGTCAATTAAACCTGGTTTCCATCAATATTTTAGAGGACAGCGCATGTTAGGTCTAGGTTAGGCCTGGGATTTGCCCTGATCAGGGTCATACTTTCGCAGTTTTAACATACATGTTGACCTGATCGAGGGTTTTTTCTGCTTTGGATCACGTAGTAAAGTGGTACCACACTGAAACAGTCCATTAAACCTGGTTTGGATCAATATTTTAGAGGATAACGCATGTTAGGTCTAGGTTAGGTCTGGGATTTTCGCTCATGAGACTCATACTTTCGCATTCTTCACATACTTGTTGAACGGATCCTGGGTTTTTTCTGGTTTGGTTCATGTAGTAATGTGGTACCACACTGAAACATTCAATTAAACCTGGTCTTGATAAATATTTTAGAGGATAACGCATGTTAGGTTTGGCTTAGGTCTAGGATTTGCCCCCAGCAGGCTCATACTTTCGCATATTTCTCATACTTCATGGCTAGATCCTGGGCTGTTTCTGGTTTGTATCGCGTAGTAATGTGGTACCACGCTGAAACAGTCAATTAAACCTGGTTTCGATCAATATTTTAGAGGATAACGCAAGTTAGGTCTGGCATAGGTCTGGGATTCGCCCTCATCAGGCTCATACTTTCGCGTTTTTCACATACTTGTTGAACAGATCCTGGGTTTTTTCTGGTTTGTATCACGTAGTAGTGTGGTACCACACTGAAACAGTCCATTAAACCTGGTTTGGATCAATATTTTAGAGGATAACGCATGTTAGGTCTAGGTTAGGTCTGGGATTTTCGCTCATGAGACTCATACTTTCGCATTCCTCACATACTTGTTGAACGGATCCTGGGTTTTTTTCTGGTTTGGTTCATGTAGTAATGTGGTACCACACTGAAACATTCAATTAAACCTGGTCTTGATAAATATTTTAGAGGATAACGCATGTTAGGTCTGGGTTACGTCTAGGATTTGCCCTCATCAGGCTCATACTTTCGCATATTTCTCATACTTCATGGCTAGATCCTGGGCTGTTTCTGGTTTGTATCACGTAGTAATGTGGTACCACGCTGAAACAGTCAATTAAACCTGGTTTCGATCAATATTTTAGAGGATAACGCAAGTTAGGTCTGGCATAGGTCTGGGATTCGCCCTCATCAGGCTCATACTTTCGCGTTTTTCACATACTTGTTGAACAGATCCTGGGTTTTTTCTGGTTTGTATCACGTAGTAGTGTGGTACCACACTGAAACAGTCCATTAAACCTGGTTTGGATCAATATTTTAGAGGATAACGCATGTTAGGTCTAGGTTAGGTCTGGGATTTTCGCTCATGAGACTCATACTTTCGCATTCCTCACATACTTGTTGAACGGATCCTGGGTTTTTTTCTGGTTTGGTTCATGTAGTAATGTGGTACCACACTGAAACATTCAATTAAACCTGGTCTTGATAAATATTTTAGAGGATAACGCATGTTAGGTCTGGGTTACGTCTAGGATTTGCCCTCATCAGGCTCATACTTTCGCATATTTCTCATACTTCATGGCTAGATCCTGGGCTGTTTCTGGTTTGTATCACGTAGTAATGTGGTACCACGCTGAAACAGTCAATTAAACCTGGTTTCGATCAATATTTTAGAGGATAACGCAAGTTAGGTCTGGCATAGGTCTGGGATTCGCCCTCATCAGGCTCATACTTTCGCGTTTTTCACATACTTGTTGAACAGATCCTGGGTTTTTTCTGGTTTGTATCACGTAGTAGTGTGGTACCACACTGAAACAGTCCATTAAACCTGGTTTGGATCAATATTTTAGAGGATAACGCATGTTAGGTCTAGGTTAGGTCTGGGATTTTCGCTCATGAGACTCATACTTTCGCATTCTTCACATACTTGTTGAACGGATCCTGGGTTTTTTCTGGTTTGGTTCATGTAGTAATGTGGTACCACACTGAAACAGTCGATTAAACCAGGTTTCGATCAATATTTTTGAGGATAACGCATGTTAGGTCTGGGAAAGGTCTGGGATTTGCCCTCATCAGGCTCATACTTTCGCATATTTCTCATACGTCATGGCTAGATCCTGGGCTGTTTTTGGATTGTATCACGTAGTAATGTGGTACCACGCTGAAACAGTCAATTAAACCTGGTTTCGATCAATATTTTAGAGGATAACGCATGTTAGGTCTGGCATAGGTCTGGGATTCGCCCTCATCAGGCTCATACTTTCGCGTTTTTCACATACTTGTTGAACAGATCCTGGGTTTTTTCTGGTTTGTATCACGTAGTAGTGTGGTACCACACTGAAACAGTCCATTAAACCTGGTTTGGATCAATATTTTAGAGGATAACGCATGTTAGGTCTAGGTTAGGCCTGGGATTTTCACTCATCAGACTCATACTTTCGCATTCTTCACATACCTGTTGAACGGATCCTGGGTTTTTTCTGGTTTGGATCACGTAGTAATGTGGGTCCACACTGAAACAATCAACTAAACCTGGTCTTGATAAATATTTTAGAGGATAACGCATGTTAGGTCTGGGAAAGGTCTGGGATTTGCCCTCATCAGGCTCATACTTTCGCATATTTCTCATACTTCATGGCTAGATCCTGGGCTGTTTTTGGATTGTATCACGTAGTAATGTGGTACCACGCTGAAACAGTCAATTAAACCTGGTTTCGATCAATATTTTAGAGGATAACGCATGTTAGGTCTGGGAAAGGTCTGGGATTTGCCCCCAGCAGGCTCATACTTTCGCATATTTCTCATACTTCATGGCTAGATCCTGGGCTGTTTCTGGTTTGTATCGCGTAGTAATGTGGTACCACGCTGAAACAGTCAATTAAACCTGGTTTCGATCAATATTTTAGAGGATAACGCAAGTTAGGTCTGGCATAGGTCTGGGATTTGCCCTCATCAGACTCATACTTTCGCACACTTCACATACTCGTTGAACAGATCCTGCGTTATTTTCTGGTTTGGAACACATAGTAATGTGGTGCCACACTGAAACATTCAATTAAACCTGGTCTTCATAAATATTTTAGAGGATAACGCATGTTAGATCTGGGTTAGGTCTAGGATTTGCCCTCATCAGGCTCATACTTTCGCATATTTCTCATACTTCATGGCTAGATCCTGGGCTGTTTTTGGATTGTATCACGTAGTAATGAGGTACCACGCTGAAACAGTCAATTAAACCTGGTTTGGATCAATATATTAGAGGATAACGCATGTTAGGTCTAGGTTAGCCCTGGATTTTCACTCATCAGACTCATACTTTCGCATTCTTGTCATACTTGTTGAACTGATCCTGGGTTTTCTCTGGTTTGGATCACGTAGTAATGTGGTACCACACTGAAACAGTCGATTAAACCTGGTTTCGATCAATATTTTAGAGGATAACACAAGTTAACTCTGGGATTGGTCTGGGATTTGACCTCATCAGACTCATACTTTCGCACACTTCACATACTCGTTGAACAGATCCTGGGTTACTTTCTGGTTTGAATCACATAGTAATGTGGTACCACACTGAAACAGTCGATTAAACCAGGTTTCGATCTTTTTTTTTTTTGAGGATAACGCATGTTAGGTCTAGGCTAGGCCTGGGATTTTCACTCATCAGGCTCATACTTTCGCGTTTTTCACATACTTGTTGAACGGATCCTGGATTTTTTCTGGTTTGGTTCACGTAGTAGTGTGGTACCACACTGAAACAGTCCATTAAACCTGGTTTGGATCAATATTTTAGAGGATAACGCATGATAGGTCTAGGTTAGGTCTGGAATTTTCACTCTTCAGACTCATACTTTCGCATTCTTCACATACTTGTAGAACGGATCCTGGGTTTTTTCTGGTTTGGATCACGTAGTAATGTGGGACCACACTGAAACAGTCAATTAAACCTGGTCTTGAAAAATATTTTAGAGGATAACGCATGTTAGGTCTGGATCAGGTCTAGAATTTGCCCTCATCAGGCTCACAGTTTCGCACACTTCACATACTCGTTGACGAGATCCTGGGTTTTTTTCTAGTTTGGATCACGCAGTAATGTGGTACCACACTGAAACAGTCGATTAAACCTGGTTTCGATCAATATTTTTGAGGATAACGCATGTTAGGTCTGGGATAGGTCTGGGATTAGCCCTCATCAGACTCATACTTTCGCTTTCTTCACATACTTGTTGAACGGATCCTGGGCTTTTTCTGGATTGCATCACGTAGTAAAGTAGTACCACACTGAAACAGTCAATGAAAACTGGTTTCCATCAATATTTTAGAGGACAACGCAAGTTAGGTCTAGGTAAGGCCTGAGATTTTCACTGATCAGACTCATACATTCGCATTCTTCACATACTTGTTGAACGGATCCTGGGTTTTTTCTGGTTTGGATCACGTAGTAATGTGGTACCACACTGAAACATTCAATTAAACCTGGTCGTGATAAATATTTTAGAGGATAACGCATGTTAGGTCTGGGATAGGTCTGGGATTTGCCCTCATCAGACTCATACTTTCGCACACTTCACATACTCGCTGAACACATCCTGGGTTATTTTCTGGTTTGGATCACATAGTAATGTGGTACCACACTGAAACAGTCGATTAAACCAGGTTTCGATCAATATGTTTGAGGATAACGCATGTTAGGTCTAGGTTAGGCCTGGAATTTTACTCATCAGACTCATACTTTCGCATTCTTCACATACTTGTTGAACGGATCCTGGGTTTTTTCTGGTTTGGGTCACGTAGTAATGTGGGACCACACTGAAACAGTCTATTAAACCTGGTTTCGATCAATATTTTAGAGGATAACGCATGTTAGGTCTAGGTTAGGCCTGGGATTTTCACTCATCAGACTCATACTTTCGCATTCTTCACATACTTGTTGAACGGATCCTGGGTTTTTTCTGGTTTGGATCACGTAGTAATGTGGGACCACACTGAATCAGTGAAATAAACCTGGTTTCGACCAATATTTTAGAGAATAGTTCATGTTAGGTCTAGGTTAGGTCTGGGATTTTCTCTCATCAGGCTCATTCTTTCGCATATTTCTCATACTTGAGGGCTAGAAACAGTCAATTAAACCTGGTTTCCATCAATATTTTAGAGGACAGCGCATGTTAGGTCTAGGTTAGGCCTGGGATTTGCCCTGATCAGGGTCATACTTTCGCAGTTTTAACATACATGTTGACCTGATCGAGGGTTTTTTCTGCTTTGGATCACGTCGTAAAGTGGTACCACACTGAAACAGTCCATTAAACCTGGTTTGGATCAATATTTTAGAGGATAACGCATGTTAGGTCTAGGTTAGGTCTGGGATTTTCGCTCATGAGACTCATACTTTCGCATTCTTCACATACTTGTTGAACGGATCCTGGGTTTTTTCTGGTTTGGTTCATGTAGTAATGTGGTACCACACTGAAACATTCAATTAAACCTGGTCTTGATAAATATTTTAGAGGATAACGCATGTTAGGTTTGGCTTAGGTCTAGGATTTGCCCCCAGCAGGCTCATAATTTCGCATATTTCTCATACTTCATGGCTAGATCCTGGGCTGTTTCTGGTTTGTATCGCGTAGTAATGTGGTACCACGCTGAAACAGTCAATTAAACCTGGTTTCGATCAATATTTTAGAGGATAACGCAAGTTAGGTCTGGCATAGGTCTGGGATTCGCCCTCATCAGGCTCATACTTTCGCGTTTTTCACATACTTGTTGAACAGATCCTGGGTTTTTTCTGGTTTGTATCACGTAGTAGTGTGGTACCACACTGAAACAGTCCATTAAACGTGGTTTGGATCAATATTTTAGA
This sequence comes from Colletes latitarsis, assembly GCF_051014445.1. NCBI lineage: Eukaryota > Metazoa > Arthropoda > Insecta > Hymenoptera > Colletidae > Colletes > Colletes latitarsis. The sequence continues at coordinate 3,090,645 of NC_135142.1, forward strand.
GGATAACGCATGTTAGGTCTAGGTTAGGTCTGGGATTTTCGCTCATGAGACTCATACTTTCGCATTCTTCACATACTTGTTGAACGGATCCTGGGTTTTTTCTGGTTTGGTTCATGTAGTAATGTGGTACCACACTGAAACAGTCGATTAAACCAGGTTTCGATCAATATTTTTGAGGATAACGCATGTTAGGTCTAGGTTAGGCCTGGGATTTTCACTCATCAGACTCATACTTTCGCATTCTTCACATACCTGTTGAACGGATCCTGGGTTTTTTCTGGTTTGGATCACGTAGTAATGTGGGTCCACACTGAAACAATCAACTAAACCTGGTCTTGATAAATATTTTAGAGGATAACGCATGTTAGGTCTGGGAAAGGTCTGGGATTTGCCCTCATCAGACTCATACTTTCGCACACTTCACATACTCGTTGAACAGATCCTGCGTTATTTTCTGGTTTGGAACACATAGTAATGTGGTGCCACACTGAAACATTCAATTAAACCTGGTCTTCATAAATATTTTAGAGGACAACGCATGTTAGGTCTGGGTTAGGTCTAAGATTCGCCCTCATCAGGCTCACAGTTTCGCGTTTTTCACATACTTGTTGAACAGATCCTGGTTTTTTTCTGGCTAGGATCACGAAGTAGTGTGCTACCACACTGAAACAGTCCATTAAACCTGGTTTCGCTCAAATTTTTAGAGGATAACGCATGTTAGGTCTAGATTAGGTCTGGGATTTGATCTCATCAGGCTCATTCTTTCGCATATTTCTCATACTTGATGGCTATATCCTGGGCTTTTTCTGGATTGCATCACGTAGTAATGTAGTACCACACTGAAACAGTCAATGAAACCTGGTTTCCATCAATATTTTAGAGGACAACGCAAGTTAGGTCTAGGTAAGGACTGAGATTTTCACTGATCAGACTCATACATTCGCATTCTTCACATACTTGTTGAACGGATCCTGGGTTTTTTCTGGTTTGGATCACGTAGTAATGTGGTACCACACTGAAACATTCAATTAAACCTGGTCTTGATAAATATTTTAGAGGATAAAGCATGTTAGGTCTGGGTTACGTCTAGGATTTGCCCTCATCAGGCTCATACTTTCGCATATTTCTCATACTTCATGGCTAGATCCTGGGCTGTTTCTGCATTGTATCACGTAGTAATGTGGTACCACGCTGAAACAGTCAATTAAACCTGGTTTCGATCAATATTTTAGAGGATAACGCAAGTTAGGTCTGGGATGGGTCTAGGATTTGCCCTCATCAGGCTCTTACTATCGCATATTACTCATACTTCATGGCTAGATCCTGGGCTATTTCTGGATTGGATCACGTTGTAAAGTGGTACCACACTGAAACATTCAATGAAACCTGTTCTGGATAAATATTTTAGAGGATAACGCATCTTACGTCTGGGTTAGGTCTAAGATTTGCCCTCATCAACCTCACAGTTTCGCGTTTTTCACATACTTGTTAAACAGATCCTGGGTTTTTTCTGGTTTGGATCACGTAGTAATGTGGTAGCACACTAAAACAGTCAATTAAACCTGGTTTCGATCAATATTTTAGAGGATCACGCAAGCTAGGTCTGGGATAGGTCTGGGATTAGCCCTCATCAGACTCATACTTTCGTACACTTCACACACTCGTTGACAAGATCCTGCGTTATTTTCTGGTTTGGATCACATAGTAATGTGGTTCCACACTGAAACAGTCGATTAAACTTGGCTTTGATCAATATTTTAGAGGATAACGCAAGTTAGGTCTGGGATAGGTCTGCGATTTGCCCTCATCAGGCTCATACTTTCGCGTTTTTCACATACCTGTTGAACGGATCCTGGGTTTTTTCTGGTTTGGTTCACGTAGTAATGTGGTACCACGCTGAAACAGTCAAATAAACCTGGTTTCCATCAATATTTTAGAGGATAACGCAAGTTAGGTCTGGGATAGGTCTAGGATTTGCCCTCATCAGGCTCTTACTATCGCATATTACTCATACTTCATGGCTAGATCCAGGGCTATTTCTGGTTTGGATCACGTAGTAGTGTGGTACCACACTGAAACAGTCCATTAAACCTGGTTTCGCTCAATATTTTAGAGGATAACGCATGTTAGGTCTAGGTCAGTCCTGGGATTTTCACTCATCAGTCTCACATTTTCGCGTTTTTCAGATACTTGTTGAACGGATCCTGGGTTTTTTCTGGTTTGGATCACGTAGTAATGTGGTACCACACTGAAACATTCAATGAAACCTGGTCTTGATAAATATTTTAGAGGATAACGCATGTTAGGTCTGGGTTAGGTCTAGGATTTGCCCTCATCAGGCTCATACTTTCGCATATTTCTCATACTTCATGGCTAGATCCTGGGCTATTTCTGGTTTGGATCCCGTAGTAGTGTGGTACCACAATAAAACAGTCAATTAAACCTGGTTTCGATCAATATTTTAGAGGATATCGCAAGTTAGGTCTGGGATAACCACTGCCGCGCGGCACAGGACTTGATGTCCCAAGTCCTCGCGGAGTGGGGGGTTGGCCTGGCGGTCGCCGCCGAGCCGTACCGCGTCCCTGATCACCCTCATTGGGTGGGCGACGCGGACGGCTTGGTGGCGACGGTATGGGGAGGGGGCGACGGGTCCCCACCGTTCTCCTTGTTGGAGCGCGGTCGGGGATTCGTCGCCGTGGACTGGGGGGGAGTCGCTGTGGTGGGGTGCTACATTTCGCCCCGTAGCGGTCACGCTGCGTTCGAGCTGTACCTGGCCGAGGTCGCGGCATGCGTGCAGCGCTACGCGGCCCGGCCGGTGCTGGTCCTGGGGGATTTTAATGCCAAGTCGGTGGCTTGGGGATCCCCCAGGACCTCCGTTCGCGGCGGGATCCTGGGCGATTGGGCGGCGGGGCTCGACCTCCGGGTATTGAACCGGGGGTCGGAGCACACATGCGTGCGGCGATATGGGGGGTCCATCGTGGATGTTGGATTCGCGACCCCCAACGCCGTGCGCATGGTGTCGGGTTGGCACGTGGTCGCGGGGGCAGAGACACTCTCCGATCACCGGTACATCCGGATGGAGGTCTCTGCCGCCGCGAGTGCATCCCGACACGGCCGCCTGCGTGGCGCCCCACCACGCCGCTGGGCGCTTCGGCGCCTGGACAAGGACGCCCTGATGGCAGCTGCCCTCGCTGCAACTTGGCCGCAGGGAGCGGCCGAGTTGCCGAGCATAGAGGAGGAGGTCGCCCGGCTCGGAGCATTGGTCGCGGGTATTTGCGACGCGGCGATGCCTCGGGTCGGGCGGGCTTCTCCTCGCCGGGCGGTGTACTGGTGGTCGGACGCGATCGCGGAGTTGCGAGTCGCGACTGTCCGCGCCCGACGCCAGTACACCCGCGCGCGCCGTCGTCAACGTACAGGCGACGGCGTGGCGCGAGCGAGGGCAGCTGATGACCTGTATGGAGCATACCGCGTGGCGCGGGTTGCTCTGCAGGTCGCCATCAAACGGGCCAAGACCCAGGCATGGAAGGAGCTCCTCCAGACCCTTGATGATGATCCATGGGGGCGCCCATATAAGGTGGTGCTGAATAAGCTCCGCCCGTGGGCGCCCCCCGTCACCGAGGGTCTTGACCCCCGGCTGCTGGAGGACGTGGTCAATACACTCTTCCCAATTGGGGAGAGGGGACCGCGTCCTCCGGCGGCGGCGGCTGTCCCAGTGGAGTGGACGGCCGAGCTGGGGGTCACGCAGGAGGAGCTGGCAGCGGCCATCAGACGGCTCGGGGTTCGTAACACGGCCCCGGGTCCGGATGGTGTGCCCGGCCGGGTTTGGGTCTTGACCCAGGGCGTCCTTGGGGCCGACCTCAGGCGGTTGTTCGACCGCTGCCTGAGGGACGGGCGATTCCCCCCCAGTTGGAAGGTGGCGAGGATGGTCCTCCTCCGGAAGGAGGGTCGGCCCGCGGAGTCTCCCTCCGCATACCGGCCCATTTGTCTCCTCGACGAGGTGGGCAAGCTCTTCGAGCGGGTGATTGCTGCCCGCCTCGTCGAGCACCTGTCGCGGGGTGATCCCGGTCTGGCCGACTGCCAGTTCGGTTTCCGGGGGGGCCGATCGACTATCGACGCGATAGGTCGTGTGAGGGCCCTCTCGGGGGCGGCCGTCTCCCGGGGAGGGGTGGCATTGGCAATATCCTTGGATATTGCCAATGCCTTTAACACCCTCCCCTGGGAAGAGATAAGGAGGGGGCTCGAATATCATCGAGTCCCCCCTTGTCTCAGGGCGGTCGTCGGGGATTATCTCCGCGGCAGGTGGATCGAGTATCCGGGCCGGGATGGTGATATGCGGAGAGAGGTGTACTGCGGTGTTCCGCAGGGGTCGGTCCTCGGGCCACTCCTGTGGAGCATCGCGTACGACTCGGTGTTGCGGGCCGGCCTCCCCGACGGCGTCAGCACGGTGTGTTATGCGGATGACACACTGGTGCTGGCCGTCGGGGCGCACTGGGGGACGGCCATGCGTCGCGCGGAGGAGGGGTCGCAACGCGTCGTCGACCGGATCAGGGGGATGGGGATGACGGTGGCGGTCCATAAGACCGAGGTGATTGCGTTTCATTCACCTCGGCAGGATCCGCCACCCCCTCTGATCCGGGTGGGTGGGGCTGACATCGAGGTGAAGCCCCAGATCAGGTATCTGGGGCTGATCCTCGATAGCCACTGGCGTTTCGAGAAGCATTTCCGCTGCCTGGTCCCCCGGTTGGAAAGGATGGTTGCGGCTCTGGGCCGGATCCTGCCCAACCTGGGGGGCCCGGCGGGCCGAGTTCGTCGCCTCTATGTGGCAATGGTCCAGTCGGTGGCCCTATACGGGGCCCCCGTCTGGGCGGACGACCTGGCTGCCTCCCGGCGCAGCATGACTATGCTGCGTCGGGTGCAGAGGCGCATGGCGCTCAGGGTCGTCCGCGGGTATCGGACCATGTCACATGAGGCGGCGACGGTTCTAGCGGGGATGCCGCCCATGGACCTGCTCGCGCGGTCGCACGCGGTGATGTACCGGCACCGCGTCGACCTTCGCGCGGGGGTGGGGGCGGTCCCGGGCGGGCAGGAACCTGCTTGGGGCGATTTGAAGCGCCAGGCCCGGCAGTCCGTGTTGCTCGCGTGGCAGGAGCGGCTGTCTCTGCCAACCGCGGGGCACCGGACTGTCGGGGCTGTTCGGCCACTCCTGAAGGAGTGGCTGGACAGAGGCCATGGCAGCCTCACCTACCGGCTGACACAGGTATTTTCCGGGCATGGCAGCTTCGGAAGATACCTGTGCCGGATAGGGAAGGAGCCGACGGCGCGTTGCTGCCACTGCGACGCTGAGCAGGACACGGCGGATCATACCCTGGAGGTATGCCCCGCGTGGGAGGGGGAGCGCCGTGTCCTGGTCGGCGTCGTCGGGCGGGATGTCTCGCTGCCGGGCGTGGTGCGCGCCATGCTCGGCAGCGAAGAGAAGTGGAGGGCCGTGGCCTCCTTCTGCGAGAACGTAATGTTGCAGAAGGAGGCCGCGGGGAGGGAGCGCGAACTTCAGCGGCGCGCTGAAGCTCGCGCTCGTGCGGTGGCCCGAGGTCGTCGCCCGGTCGCGAGGCGTCGCGGGCGGCCGCCTCGGCGTGGCGGATGACCTAGGCTGGGAGGGGGGTCCTGAGGGGACCCTCCTCCCGCCAGGCGGCGCCGGGTCTGACCGGTTGGGGGTAGGAGTGCCTCCCCCTACCGGTCCGACGCAAGGGGAGGCACCCTCGGCGGTCTGGTGCGGCCATGAACGCCCGGCCGCCGAGGGGTGGAAACGGGGTCGCGGGCGGTTGCGAGTTGGGGCTCGCAGCCGCCACTAAACGCGGCCCCGGGACGGATAGCGGCGGGATGGAGTGGCCCCGTCCCGCCGCTATGAGGCAGTGTGTCTACTGGGGGGACCGATTGTCCCCCCGGGGGATGGGCGCGAAAGCGCGGGCACGGGGAGGATACCGGAAGAATGCTTCGAGCGATTCCCGGTATCCTCCCAAAGCGTGCCGAAGGGTCACCGTGGGGTTTTTAGTGGGTAGGTCCCGCGCCTGTCGTTGTACGGGCGCGGGGAATCCCACACACCCCTCCCACCTCTCCCCAAGGAGGTGGGAGGGAGTCTTTCGAAGATTTTCCCCACGACAAAAAAAAAAAAAAAAAAAAAAAGTTAGGTCTGGGATAGGTCTGGGATTTGCCCTCATCAGGCTCATACTTTCGCGTTTTTCACATACTTGTTGAACGGATCCTGGGTTTTTTCTGGTTTGGATCACGTAGTAATGTGGTACCACACTGAAACATTCAATGAAACCTGGTCTTGATAAATATTTTAGAGGATAACGCATGTTAGGTCTGGGTTAGGTCTAGGATTTGCCCTCATCAGGCTCATACTTTCGCATATTTCTCATACTTCAAGGCTAGATCCTGGGCTATTTCTGGATTGTATCACGTAGTAAAGTGGTACCACACTGAAACATACAATGAAACCTGGTCTGGATAAATATTTTAGAGGACAACGCATCTTAGGTCTGGGTTAGGTCTAAGATTTGCCCTCATCAGGCTCACAGTTTCGCGTTTTTCACATACGTGTTGAACAGATCCAGGGTTTTTTCTGGTTTGGATCACGTAGTAATGTGGTACCACACTAAAACAGTTAATTAAACCTGGTTTCGATCAATATTTTTGAGGATCACGCAAGCTAGATCTGGGATAGGTCTGGGATTAGCCCTCATCAGGCTCATTCTTTCGCATATTTCTCATACTTGATGGCTAGATCCTGAGCTTTTTCTGGATTGCATCACGTAGTAATGAAGTACAACACTGAAACAGTCAATTAAACCTGGTTTCCATCAATATTTTAGAGGACAACGCAAGTTAGGTCTGGGATAGGTCTGGGATTTGCCCCCATCAGGCTCATACTTTCGCGTTTTTCACATACTTGTTGAACGGATCCTGGGTTTTTTCTGGTTTGGATCACGTAGTTATGTGGTACCACACTGAAACAATTAATTAAACCTGGTCTTGATAAATATTTTAGAGGATAACGCGTGTTAGGTCTGGGATAGGTCTGGGATTTGCCCCCATCGGACTCATACTTTCGCACACTTCACATACTCGCTGAACACATCCTGGGTTATTTTCTGGTTTGGATCACATAGTAATGTGGTACCACACTGAAACAGTCGATTAAACCAGGTTTCGATCAATATTTTTGAGGATAACGCATGTTAGGGTAGGTTAGACCTGGAATTTTCACTCATCAGACTCATACATTCGCATTCTTCACATACTTTTTGAACGGTTCCTGGGTTTTTTCTGGTTTGGATCACGTAGTAATGTGGGTCCGCACTGAAACAATCAATTAAACCTGGTCTTGATAAATATTTTAGAGGATAACGCATGTTAGGTCTGGGATAGGTCTGGGATTTGCCCTCATCAGACTCATACTTTCGCATTCTTCACATACTTGTTGAACTGATCCTGGGTTTTTTCTGGTTTGGATCACGTAGTAATGTGGTTCCACACTGAAACAGTCGGTTAAACCTGGTTTCGATCAATATTTTAGTGGATAACGCAAGATAGGTCTGGAATAGGTCTGAGATATGCCCACATCAGACTCATACCTACGCACACTTCACATACTCGTTGAACAAATCCTGGGTTATTTTCTTGTTTGGATCACATAGTAATGTGGTACCAAACTGAAACAGTCGATTAAACCAGGTTTCGATCAATATTTTTGAGGATAACGCATGTTAGGTCTAGGTTAGGCCTGGGATTTTCACTCACCAGACTCATACTTTCGCATTCCTCACATACTTGTTGAACGGATCCTGGGTTTTTTCTGGTTTGTATCACGTAGTAATGTGGTACCACACTGAAACAGTCCATTAAACCTGGTTTGGATCAATATTTTAGAGGATAACGCATGTTAGGTCTAGGTTAGCCCTGGGATTTTCACCCATCAGACTCATACTTTCGCATTCTTCTTATACTTGTTGAACTGATCCTGGGTTTTTTCTGGTTTGGATCACGTAGTAATGTGGTACCACACTGAAACAGTCGATTAAACCTGGTTTCGATCAATATTTTAGAGGATAACGCAAGTTAGGTCTAGGTTAGGCCCGGGATTTTCACTCATCAGACTCATATTTCGCATTCTTCACATACTTGTTGAACGGATCCTGGGTTTTTTCTGGTTTGGATCACGTAGTAATGTGGGACCACACTGAATCAGTCAATTAAACCTGGTCTTGATAAATATTTTAGAGGATAACGCATGTTAGGTCTGGGTTACGTCTAGGATATGCCCTCATCAGGCTCATACTTTCGCATATTTCTCATACTTCATGGCTAGATCCTGGGCTGTTTCTGCATTGTATCACGTAGTAATGTGGTACCACGCTGAAACAGTCAATTAAACCTGGTTTCGATCAATATTTTAGAGGATAACGCAAGTTAGGTCTGGGATAGGTCTGGGATTTGCCCTCATCAGGCTCATACTGTCGCGTTTTTCACATACTTGTTGAACAGATCCTGGGTTTTTTCTGGTTTGGTTCCCGTAGTAGTGTGGTACCACACTGAAACAGTCCATTAAACCTGGTTTCGCTCAATATTTTAGAGGATAACGCATGTTAGGTCTAGGTCAGGCCTGGTTTTTTCACTCATCAGACTCATACTTTCGCATTCTTCACATACTTGTTGAACGGATCCTGGGTTTTTTCTGGTTTGGATCACATAGTAATGTGGTACCACACTGAAACAGACGATTAAACCAGGTTTCGATCAATATTTTTGAGGATAACGCATGTTAGGTCTAGGTTAGGCCTGGGATTTTCACTCATCAGACTCATACTTTCGCATTCTTCACATACTTGTTGAACGGATCCTGGGTTTTTTCTGGTTTGTATCACGTAGTAATGTGGTACCACACTGAAACAGTCCATTAAACCTGGTTTGGATCAATATTTTAGAGGATAACGCATGTTAGGTCTAGGTTAGCCCTGGGATTTTCACTCATTCGATTCATACTTTCGCATTCTTCTTATACTTGTTGAACTGATCCTGGGTTTTTTCTGGTTTGGATCACGTAGTAATGTGGCACCACACTGAAACAGTCGATTAAACCTGGTTTCGATCAATATTATAGAGGATAACGCAAGTTAAGTCTGGGATTGGTCTGGGATTTGACCTCATCAGACTCATACTTTCGCACACTTCACATACTCGTTGAACAGATCCTGGGTTATTTTCTGGTTTGGATCACATAGTAATGTGGTACCACACTGAAACAGTCGATTAAACCAGGTTTCGATCGATATTTTTGAGGATAACGCATGTTAGGTCTAGGTTAGGCCTGGGATTTTCACTCATCAGACTCATACTTTCGCATTCTTCACATACTTGTTGAACGGATCCTGGGTTTTTTCTGGTTTGGATCACGTAGTAATGTGGGTCCACACTGAAACAATCAATTAAACCTGGTCTTGATAAATATTTTAGAGGATAACGCATGTTAGGTCTGGGATAGGTCTGGGATTTGCCCTCATCAGACTCATACCTACGCACACTTCACATACTCGTTGAACAGATCCTGGGTTATTTTCTGGTTTGGATCACATAGTAATGTGGTACCAAACTGAAACAGTCGATTAACCTAGGTTTCGATCAATATTTTTGAGGATAGCGCATGTTAGGTCTAGGTTAGGCCTGGGATTTTCACTCATCAGACTCATACATTCGCATTCCTCACTTACTTGTTGAACTGATCCTGGGTTTTTTCTGGTTTGGATCACGTAGTAATGTGGTACCACACTGAAACAGTCGACTAAACCTGGTTTCGATCAATATTTTAGAGGATAACGCAAGTTAAGTCTGGGATTTGTCTGGGATTTGACCTCATCAGACTCATACTTTCGCACACTTCACATACTCGTTGAACAGATCCTGGGTTATTTTCTGGTTTGGATCACATAGTAATGTGGTACCACACTGAAACAGTCGATTAAACCAGGTTTCGATCAATATTTTTGAGGATAACGCATGTTAGGTCTAGGTTAGGCCTGGGATTTTCACTCATCAGACTCATTCTTTCGCATTCTTCACATACTTGTTGAACGGATCCTGGGTTTTTTCTGGTTTGGATCACGTAGTAATGTGGGTCCATACTGAAACAATCAATTAAACCTGGTCTTGATAAATATTTTAGAGGATAACGCATGTTAGGTCTGGGATAGGTCAGGGATTTGCCCTCATCAGACTCATACTTTCGCACACTTCACATACTCGTTGAACAGATCCTGGGTTATTTTCTGGTTTGGATCACATAGTAATGTGGTACCACACTGAAACTGTCGATTAAACCAGGTTTCGATCAATATTTTTCAGGATAACGCATGTTAGGTCTAGGTTAGGCCTGGGATTTTCACTCATCAGACTCATACTTTCGCATTCTTCACATACTTGTTGAACGGATCCTGGGTTTTTTCTGGTTTGGTTCATGTAGTAATGTGGTACCACACTGAAACATTCAATTAAACCTGGTCTTGATAAATATTTTAGAGGATAACGCATGTTAGGTTTGGCTTAGGTCTAGGATTTGCCCCCAGCAGGCTCATACTTTCGCATATTTCTCATACTTCATGGCTAGATCCTGGGCTGTTTCTGGTTTGTATCACGTAGTAATGTGGTACCACGCTGAAACAGTCAATTAAACCTGGTTTCGATCAATATTTTAGAGGATAACGCAAGTTAGGTCTGGCATAGGTCTGGGATTCGCCCTCATCAGGCTCATACTTTCGCGTTTTTCACATACTTGTTGAACAGATCCTGGGTTTTTTCTGGTTTGTATCACGTAGTAGTGTGGTACCACACTGAAACAGTCCATTAAACCTGGTTTGGATCAATGTTTTAGAGGATAACGCATGTTAGGTCTAGGTTAGGTCTGGGATTTTCGCTCATGAGACTCATACTTTCGCATTCTTCACATACTTGTTGAACGGATCCTGGGTTTTTTCTGGTTTGGTTCATGTAGTAATGTGGTACCACACTGAAACAGTCGATTAAACCAGGTTTCGATCAATGTTTTTGAGGATAACGCATGTTAGGTCTAGGTTAGGCCTGGGATTTTCACTCATCAGACTCATACTTTCGCATTCTTCACATACCTGTTGAACGGATCCTGGGTTATTTCTGGTTTGGATCACGTAGGAATGTGGGTCCACACTGAAACAATCAACTAAACCTGGTCTTGATAAATATTTTAGAGGATAACGCAAGTTAGGTCTGGGATAGGTCTGGGATTTGCCCTCATCAGACTCATACTTTCGCACACTTCACATACTCGTTGAACAGATCCTGCGTTATTTTCTGGTTTGGATCACATAGTAATGTGGTGCCACACTGAAACATTCAATTAAACCTGGTCTTCATAAATATTTTAGAGGATAACGCATGTTAGGTCTGGGTTAGGTCTAGGATTTGCCCTCATCAGGCTCATACTTTCGCATATTTCTCATACTTCATGTCTAGATCCTGGGCCATTTCTGGATTGGATCACGTAGTAAAGTGGCACCACACTGAAACATTCAATGAAACCTGGTCTGGATAAATATTTTAGAGGACAACGCATCTTAGGTCTGGGTTAGGTCTAAGATTCGCCCTCATCAGGCTCACAGTTTCGCGTTTTTCACATACTTGTTGAACAGATCTTGGTTTTTTTCTGGTTTGGATCACGAAGTAGTGTGCTACCACACTGAAACAGTCCATTAAACCTGGTTTCGCTCAAATTTTTAGAGGATAACGCATGTTAGGTCTAGATTAGGTCTGGGATTTGCTCTCATCAGGCTCATTCTTTCGCATATTTCTCATACTTGATGGCTATATCCTGGGCTTTTTCTGGATTGCATCACGTAGTAATGTAGTACCACACTGAAACAGTCAATGAAACCTGGTTTCCATCAATATTTTAGAGGACAACGCAAGTTAGGTCTAGGTAAGGCCTGAGATTTTCACTGATCAGACTAATACATTCGCATTCTTCACATACTTGTTGAACGGATCCTGGGTTTTTTCTGGTTTGGATCACGTAGTAATGTGGTACCACACTGAAACATTCAATTAAACCTGGTCTTGATAAATATTTTAGAGGATAACGCATGTTAGGTCTGGGTTACGTCTAGGATATGCCCTCATCAGGCTCATACTTTCGCATATTTCTCATACTTCATGGCTAGATCCTGGGCTGTTTCTGCATTGTATCACGTAGTAATGTGGTACCACGCTGAAACAGTCAATTAAACCTGGTTTCGATCAATATTTTAGAGGATAACGCAAGTTAGGTCTGGGATAGGTCTGGGATTTGCCCTCATCAGGCTCATACTGTCGCGTTTTTCACATACTTGTTGAACAGATCCTGGGTTTTTTCTGGTTTGGATCCCGTAGTAGTGTGGTACCACACTGAAACAGTCCATTAAACCTGGTTTCGCTCAATATTTTAGAGGATAACGCATGTTAGGTCTAGGTCAGGCCTGGTTTTTTCACTCATCAGACTCATACTTTCGCATTCTTCACATACTTGTTGAACGGATCCTGGGTTTTTTCTGGTTTGGATCACATAGTAATGTGGTACCACACTGAAACAGACGATTAAACCAGGTTTCGATCAATATTTTTGAGGATAACGCATGTTAGGTCTAGGTTAGGCCTGGGATTTTCACTCATCAGACTCATACTTTCGCATTCTTCACATACTTGTTGAACGGATCCTGGGTTTTTTCTGGTTTGTATCACGTAGTAATGTGGTACCACACTGAAACAGTCCATTAAACCTGGTTTGGATCAATATTTTAGAGGATAACGCATGTTAGGTCTAGGTTAGCCCTGGGATTTTCACTCATTCGATTCATACTTTCGCATTCTTCTTATACTTGTTGAACTGATCCTGGGTTTTTTCTGGTTTGGATCACGTAGTAATGTGGCACCACACTGAAACAGTCGATTAAACCTGGTTTCGATCAATATTTTAGAGGATAACGCAAGTTAAGTCTGGGATTGGTCTGGGATTTGACCTCATCAGACTCATACTTTCGCACACTTCACATACTCGTTGAACAGATCCTGGGTTATTTTCTGGTTTGGATCACATAGTAATGTGGTACCACACTGAAACAGTCGATTAAACCAGGTTTCGATCGATATTTTTGAGGATAACGCATGTTAGGTCTAGGTTAGGCCTGGGATTTTCACTCATCAGACTCATACTTTCGCATTCTTCACATACTTGTTGAACGGATCCTGGGCTTTTTCTGGTTTGGATCACGTAGTAATGTGGGTCCACACTGAAACAATCAATTAAACCTGGTCTTGATAAATATTTTAGAGGATAACGCATGTTAGGTCTGGGATAGGTCTGGGATTTGCCCTCATCAGACTCATACCTACGCACACTTCACATACTCGTTGAACAGATCCTGGGTTATTTTCTGGTTTGGATCACATAGTAATGTGGTACCAAACTGAAACAGTCGATTAACCTAGGTTTCGATCAATATTTTTGAGGATAGCGCATGTTAGGTCTAGGTTAGGCCTGGGATTTTCACTCATCAGACTCATACATTCGCATTCCTCACTTACTTGTTGAACTGATCCTGGGTTTTTTCTGGTTTGGATCACGTAGTAATGTGGTACCACACTGAAACAGTCGACTAAACCTGGTTTCGATCAATATTTTAGAGGATAACGCAAGTTAAGTCTGGGATTTGTCTGGGATTTGACCTCATCAGACTCATACTTTCGCACACTTCACATACTCGTTGAACAGATCCTGGGTTATTTTCTGGTTTGGATCACATAGTAATGTGGTACCACACTGAAACAGTCGATTAAACCAGGTTTCGATCAATATTTTTGAGGATAACGCATGTTAGGTCTAGGTTAGGCCTGGGATTTTCACTCATCAGACTCATTCTTTCGCATTCTTCACATACTTGTTGAACGGATCCTGGGTTTTTTCTGGTTTGGATCACGTAGTAATGTGGGTCCATACTGAAACAATCAATTAAACCTGGTCTTGATAAATATTTTAGAGGATAACGCATGTTAGGTCTGGGATAGGTCAGGGATTTGCTCTCATCAGACTCATACTTTCGCACACTTCACATACTCGTTGAACAGATCCTGGGTTATTTTCTGGTTTGGATCACATAGTAATGTGGTACCACACTGAAACAGTCGATTAAACCAGGTTTCGATCAATATTTTTCAGGATAACGCATGTTAGGTCTAGGTTAGGCCTGGGATTTTCACTCATCAGACTCATACTTTCGCATTCCTCACATACTTGTAGAACGGATCCTGGGTTTTTACTGGTTTGGATCACGTAGTAATGTGGTACCACACTGAAACATTCAATTAAACCTGGTTTCGATCAATATTTTAGAGGATAACGCAATTTAGGTCTGGGATAGGTCCGGGATTTGCCCTCATCAGGCTCATACTTTCGCGTTTATCACATACTTGTTGAACAGATCCTGGGTTTTTTCTGGTTTGGGTCACGTAGTAGTGTGATACTACACTGAAACAGTCGACTAAACCAGGTTTCGATCAATATTTTTGAGGATAACGCATGTTAGGTCTAGGTTAGGCCTGGGATTTTCACTCATCAGACTCATACTTTCGCATTCTTCACATACTTGTTGAACGGATCCTGGGTTTTTTCTGGTTTGGATCACGTAGTAATGTGGTTCCACACTGAAACAGTCGGTTAAACCTGGTTTCGATCAATATTTTAGAGGATAACGCAAGTTAGGTCTGGGATAGGTCTAGGATTTGCCCTCATCAGGCTCTTACTATCGCATATTACTCATACTTCATGGCTAGATCCAGGGCTATTTCTGGTTTGGATCACGTAGTAGTGTGGTACCACACTGAAACAGTCCATTAAACCTGGTTTCGCTCAATATTTTAGAGGATAACGCATGTTAGGTCTAGGTCAGTCCTGGGATTTTCACTCATCAGGCTCACATTTTCGCGTTTTTCACATACTTGTTGAACGGATCCTGGGTTTTTTCTGGTTTGGATCACGTAGTAATGTGGTACCACACTGAAACATTCAATGAAACCTGGTCTTGATAAATATTTTAGAGGATAACGCATGTTAGGTTTCGCTTAGGTCTAGGATTTGCCCCCAGCGGGCTCATACTTTCGCATATTTCTCATACTTCATGGCTAGATCCTGGGCTGTTTCTGGTTTGGATCACGTAGTAATTTGGTACCACACTGAAACAGTCAAATTAAACCTGGTCTTGATAAATATTTTAGAGGATAACGCATGTTAGGTCTGGGATAGGTATGGGATTTGCCCTCATCAGACTCATACTTTCGCACACTTCACATACTCGTTGAACAGATCCTGGGTTATTTTCTGGTTTGGATCACATAGTAATGTGGTACCACACTGAAACAGTCCATTAAACCAGGTTTCGATCTATATTTTTGAGGACAACGCATGTTAGGTCTAGGTTAGGCCTGGGATTTTCACTCATCAGACTCATACTTTCGCATTCTTCACATACTTGTTGAACGGATCCTGGGTGTTTTCTTGTTTGGATCACGTTGTAATGTGGGACCACACTGAAACAATCAATTAAACCTGGTCTTGATAAATATTTTAGAGGATAACGCAAGTTAGGTCTGGGATAGCACTGGGATTAGCCCTCATCAGACTCACAATTTCGCTTTCTTCACATACTCGTTGAACAGATCCTGTGTTATTTTCTGGTTTGGATCACATAGTAATGTGGTACCACACTGAAACAGTCGATTAAACCAGGTTTCGAACAATATTTTTGAGGATAACGCATGTTAGGTCTAGGTTAGGACTGGGATTTTCACTCATCAGACTCATACTTTCGCATTCTTCACATACTTGTTGAGCGGATCCTGGGTTTTTTCTGCATTGTATCACGTAGTAATGTGGTACCACGCTGAAACAGTCAATTAAACCTGGTTTCGATCAATATTTTAGAGGATAACGCAAGTTAGGTCTGGGATAGGTATAGGATTTGCCCTCATCAGGCTCTTACTATCGCATATTTCTCATACTTCATGGCTAGATCCTGGGCTATGTCTGGATTGGATCACGTAGTAATGTGGTACCACACTGAAACATTCAATGAAACCTGGTCTGGATAAATATTTTAGAGGATAACGCATCTTAGGTCTGGGCTAGGTCTAAGATTTGCCCTCATCAGGCTCACAGTTTCGCGTTTTTCACATACTTGTTGAACAGATCCTGGGTTTTTTCGGGTTTGGATCACGTAGTAATGTGGTACCACACTAGAACAGTCAATTAAACCTGGTTTCGATCAATATTTTGGAGGATAACGCAAGTTAGGTCTGGGATAGGTCTGGGATTTGCTCTCATCAGGCTCATTCTTTCGCATATTTCTCATACTTGATGGCTAGATCCTGAGCTTTTTCTGGATTGCATCACGTAGTAATGAAGTACAACACTGAAACAGTCAATTAAACCTGGTTTCCATCAATATTTTAGAGTACAACGCAAGTTAGGTCTGGGATAGGTCTGGGATTTGCCCTCATCAGGCTCATACTGTCGCGTTTTTCACATACTTGTTGAACAGATCCTGGGTTTTTTCTGGTTTGGATCCCGTAGTAGTGTGGTACCACACTGAAACAGTCCATTAAACCTGGTTTCGCACAATATTTTAGAGGATAACGCATTTTAGGTCTAGGTCAGGCTGGTTTTTTCACCCATCAGACTCATACTTTCGCATTCTTCACATACTTGTTGAACGGATCCTGGGTTTTTTCTGGTTTGGATCACATAGTAATGTGGTACCACACTGAAACAGTCGATTAAACCAGGTTTCGATCAATATTTTTGAGGATAACGCATGTTAGGTCTAGGTTAGGCCTGGGATTTTCACTCATCAGACTCATACTTTCGCATTCTTCACATACTTGTTGAACGGATCCTGGGTTTTTTCTGGTTTGTATCACGTAGTAATGTGGTACCACACTGAAACAGTCCATTAAACCTGGTTTGGATCAATATTTTAGAGGATAACGCAGGTTAGGTCTAGGTTAGCCCTGGGATTTTCACTCATCAGACTCATACTTTCGCATTCTTCTTATACTTGTTGAACTGATCCTGGGTTTTTTCTGGTTTGGATCACGTAGTAATGTGGCACCACACTGAAACAGTCGATTAAACCTGGTTTCGATCAATATTTTAGAGGATAACGCAAGTTAAGTCTGGGATTGGTCTGGGATTTGACCTCATCAGACTCATACTTTCGCATTCTTCACATACTTGTTGAACGGATCCTGGGTTTTTTCTGGTTTGGATCACATAGTAATGTGGTACCACACTGAAACAGTCGATTAACCTCGGTTTCGATCAATATTTTTGAGGATAGCGCATGTTAGGACTAGGTTAGGCCTGGGATTTTCACTCATCAGACTCATACATTCGCATTCCTCACTTACTTGTTGAACGGATCCTGGGTTTTTTCTGGTTTGTAGCACGTAGTAATGTGGTACCACACTGAAACAGTCCATTAAACCTGGTTTGGATCAATATTTTAGAGGATAACGCATGTTAGGTATAGGTTAGCCCTGGGATTTTCACTCATCAGACTCATACTTTCGCATTCTTCTTATACTTGTTGAACTGATCCTGGGTTTTTTCTGGTTTGGATCACGTAGTAATGTGGTACCACACTGAAACAGTCGATTAAACCTGGTTTCGATCAATATTTTAGAGGATAACGCAAGTTAAGTCTGGGATTGGTCTGGGATTTGACCTCATCAGACTCATACTTTCGCACACTTCACATACCCGTTGAACAGATCCTGGGTTATTTTCTGGTTTGGATCACATAGTAATGTGGTACCACACTGAAACAGTCGATTAAACCAGGTTTCGATCAATATTTTTGAGGATAACGCATGTTAGGTCTAGGTTAGGCCTGCGATTTTCACTCATCAGACTCATACTTTCGCATTCCTCACATACTTGTAGAACGGATCCTGGGTTTTTACTGGTTTGCATCACGTAGTAATGTGGTACCACACTGAAACATTCAATTAAACCTGGTTTCGATCAATATTTTAGAGGATAACGCAATTTAGGTCTGGGATAGGTCCGGGATTTGCCCTCATCAGGCCCATACTTTCGCGTTTATGACATACTTGTTGAACAGATCCTGGGTTTTTTCTGGTTTGGGTCACGTAGTAGTGTGATACTACACTGAAACAGTCGACTAAACCAGGTTTCGATCAATATTTTTGAGGATAACGCATGTTAGGTCTAGGTTAGGCCTGGGATTTTCACTCATCAGACTCATACTTTCGCATTCTTCACATACTTGTTGAACGGATCCTGGGTTTTTTCTGGTTTGGATCACGTAGTAATGTGGTTCCACACTGAAACAGTCGGTTAAACCTGGTTTCGATCAATATTTTAGAGGATAACGCAAGATAGGTCTGGGATAGGTCTGGGATTTGCCCTCATCAGACTCATACCTACGCACACTTCACATACTCGTTGAACAGATCCTGGGTTATTTTCTGGTTTGGATCACATAGTAATGTGGTACCAAACTGAAACAGTCGATTAAACCAGGTTTCGACAAATATTTTAGAGGATAACGCATGTTAGGTCTAGGTTAGCCCTGGGATTTTCACCCATCAGACTCATACTTTCGCATTCTTCTTATACTTGTTTAACTGATCCTGGGTTTTTTCTGGTTTGGATCACGTAGTGTTGTGGTACCACACTGAAACAGTCGATTAAACCTGGTTTCGATCAATATTTTAGAGGATAACGCAAGTTAAGTCTGGGATTGGTCTGGGATTTGACCTCATCAGACTCATACTTTCGCACACTTCACATACTCGTTGAACAGATCCTGGGTTATTTTCTGGTTCGGATCACATAGTAATGTGGTACCACACTGAAACAGTGATTAAACCAGGTTTCGATCAATATTTTTCAGGATAACGCATGTTAGGTCTAGGTTAGGCCTGGGATTTTCACCCATCAGACTCATACTTTCGCATTCTTCACATACTTGTTGAACGGATCCTGGGTTATTTTCTGGTTTGGATCACATAGTAATGTGGTACCACACTGAAACAGTCGATTAAACCAGGTTTCGATCAATATTTTTGAGGATAACGCATGTTAGGTCTAGGTTAGGCCTGGGATTTTCACTCATCAGACTCATACATTCGCATTCCTCACATACTTGTTAAACGGATCCTGGGTTTTTACTGGTTTGGATCACGTAGTAATGTGGTACGACACTGAAACAGTCGATTAAACCTGGTTTCGATCAATATTTTAGAGAATAATTCATGTTAGGTCTAGGTTAGGTCTGGGATTTGCTCTCATCAGGCTCATTCTTTCGCATATTTCTCATACTTGATGGCTAGATCCTGGGCTGTTTCTGGATTGTATGACGTAGTAATGTGGTACCACGCTGAAACAGCGAATTAAACCTGGTTTCGATCAATATTTTAGAGGATAACGCCTGTTAGGTTTGGGTTAGGTCTAGGATTTGCCCTCAGCAGGCTCATACTTTCGCATATCTCTCATACTTCATGGCTAGATCCTGGGCTGTTTCTGGATTGTATCACGTAGCAGTGTGGTACCACACTGGAACAGTCCATTAAACCTGGTTTCGCTCAATATTTTAGAGGATAACGCATGTTAGGTCTAGGTTGGGTCTGGGATTTGCTCTCATTAGGCTCATTCTTTCGCATATTTCTCATACCTGATGGCTAGATCATGGGCTTTTTCTGCATTGCATCACGTAGTTATGTAGTACCACACTGAAACAGTCAATGAAACCTGGTTTCCATCAATATTTTAGAGGACAACGCAAGTTAGGTCTAGGTAAGGCCTGAGATTTTCACTGATCAGACTCATAATTTCGCCTTCTTCACATACTTGTTGAACGGATCCTGGGTTTTTTCTGGTTTGGAACACGTAGTAATGTGGTACCACACTGAAACATTCAATTAAACCTGGTCTTGATAAATATTTTAGAGAATAACGCATGTTAGGTCAGGGTTAGGTCTAGGATTTGCCCTCATCAGGCTCATACTTTCGCATATTTCTCATACTTCATGGCTAGATCCTGGGCTATTTCTGGATTGGATCACGTAGTAAAGTGGTACCACACTGAAACATTCAATGAAACCTGGTCTGGATAAATATTTTAGAGAATTACGCATGTTAGGTCAAGGTTAGGTCTAAGATTTGCCCTCATCAGGCTCACAGTTTCGCGTTTTTCACATACTTGTTGAACAGATCCTGGGGTTTTTCTGGTTTGTATCACGCAGTAGTGTGGTACCACAATGAAACAGTCGATTAAACCTGGTTTCGATGAATATTTTAGAGAATAATTCATGTTAGGTCTAGGTTAGGTCTGAGATTTGCTCTCATCAGGCTCATTCTTTCGCATATTTCTCATACTTGATGGCTAGATCCTGGGCTTTTTCTGGATTGCATCAGGTAGTAATGAAGTACAACACTGAAACAGTCAATTAAACCTGGTTTCCATCAATATCTTAGAGGACAACGCAAGTTAGGTCTGGGATTGGTCTGGGATTTGCCCTCATCAGGCTCATACTTTCGCGTTTTTCACATACTTGTTGAACAGATCATGGGTTTTTTCTGGTTTGGATCACGTAGTCGTGTGGTACCACACTGAAACAGTCCATTAAACCTGGTTTGGATCAATATTTTAGAGAATAACGCATGTTAGGTCTAGGTTGGGTCTGGGATTTGCTCTCATTAGGCTCATTCTTTCGCATATTTCTCATTCTTGATGGCTAGATCATGGGCTTTTTCTGCATTGCATCACGTAGTTATGTAGTACCACACTGAAACAGTCAATGAAACCTGGTTTCCATCAATATTTTAGAGGACAACGCAAGTTAGGTCAAGGTAAGGCCTGAGATTTTCACTGATCAGACTCATAATTTCGCCTTCTTCACATACTTGTTGAACGGATCCTGGGTTTTTCCTAGTTTGGAACACGTAGTAATGTGGTACCACACTGAAACATTCAATTAAACCTGGTCTTGATAAATATTTTAGAGAACAACGCATGTTAGGTCAGGGTTAGTTCTAGGATTTGCCCTCATCAGGCTCATACTTTCGCATATTTCTCATACTTCATGGCTAGATCCTGGGCTGTTTCTGGATTGTATCACGTAGTAATGTGGTACCACGCTGACACAGTCAATTAAACCTGGTTTCGATCAATATTTTAGAGGATAACGCATGTTAGGTCTAGGTTAGGTCTGGGATTTTCACCCTTCAGACTCATACTTTCGCATTCTTCACATACTTGTTGAACGGATCCTGGGTTTTTTCTGGTTTGGATCACGTAGTAATGTGGTACCACACTGAAACAGTCGATTAAACGTGGTTTTGATCAATATTTTAGAGGATAACGCATAGTTAGGTTTGGGATAGGTCTGGGATTTGACCTCATCAGACTCATACTTTCGCACACTTCACATACTCGTTGAACAGATCCTGGGTTATTTTCTGGTTTGGATCACACAGTAATGTGGTACCACAGTGAAACAGTCGATTAAACCTGGTTTCGATGAATATTTTAGAGAATAATTCATGTTAGGTCTGGGATAGGTCTGGGATTTGCCCTCATCAGACTCATACATTCGCACACTTCACATACTCGTTTGACAGATCCTGCGTTATTTTCTGGTTTGGATCACATAGTGATGTGGTACCACACTGAAACATTCAATTAAACCTGGTCTTGATAAATATTTTATAGGATAACGCATGTTAGGTCTGGGTTAGGTCTAGGATTTGCCCTCATCAGGCTCATACTTTCGCATATTTCTCATACTTCATGGCTAGATCCTGGGCTATTTCTGGATTGGATCACGTAGTAAAGTGGTACCACACTGAAACATTCAATGAAACCTGGTCTGGATAAATATTTTAGAGGACAACGCATCTTAGGTCTGGGTTAGGTCTAAGATTTGCCCTCATCAGGCTCACAGTTTCGCGTTTTTCACATACTTGTTGAACAGATCCTGGGTTTTTTCTGGTTTGGATCACGTAGTATTGTGGTACCACACTAAAACAGTCAATTAAACCTGGTTTCGATCAATATTTTAGAGGATCACGCAAGCTAGGTCTGGGATAGGTCTGGGGTTAGCCCTCATCAGACTCATACTTTCGCACGCTTCACATACTTGATGGCTAGATCCTGAGCTTTTTCTGGATTGCATCACGTAGTAATGTAGTACCACACTGAAACAGTCAATGAAACCTGGTTTCCATCAATATTTTAGAGGACAACGCAAGTTAGGTCTAGGTAAGGCCTGAGATTTTCACTGATCAGACTCATACATTCGCATTCTTCACATATTTGTTGAACGGATCCTGGGTTTTTTCTGGTTTGGTTCACGTAGTAATGTGGGTCCACACTGAAACAATCAATTAAACCTGGTCTTGATAAATATTTTAGAGGATAACGCATGTTAGGCCTGGGATAGGTCTGGGATTTGCCCTCATCAGACTCATACTTTCGCACACTTCACATACTCGTTGAACAGATCCTGCGTTATTTTCTGGTTTGGATCACATAGTAATGTGGTACCACACTGAAACATTCAATTAAACCTGGTCTTGATAAATATTTTAGAGGATAACGCATGTTAGGTCTGGGTTACGTCAAGGATTTGCCCTCATCAGGCTCATACTTTCGCATATTTCTCATACTTGATGGCTATATCCTGGGCTATTTCTGGATTGGATCACGTAGTAAAGTGGTACCACACTGAAACACTCAATGAAACCTGGTCTGGATAAATATTTTAGAGGATAACGCATCTTAGGTCTGGGTTAGGTCTAAGATTTGCCCTCATCAGGCTCACAGTTTCGTGTTTTTCACATACTTGTTGAACAGATCCTGGGTTTTTTCTGGTTTCGATCACGTAGTAATGTGGTACCACACTAAAACAGTCAATTAAACCAGGTTTCGATCAATATTTTGGAGGATAACGCAAGTTAGGTCTGGGATAGTTCTGGGATTTGCTCTCATCAGGCTCATTCTTTCGCATATTTCTCATACTTGATGGCTAGATCCTGAGCTTTTTCTGGATTGCATCACGTAGTAATGTAGTACCACACTGAAACAGTCAATGAAACCTGGTTTCCATCAATATTTTAGAGGACAACGCAAGTTAGGTCTAGGTTAGGTCTGGGATTTTCACTCATCAGGCTCACAGTTTCGCGTTTTTCACATACTTGTTGAACAGATCCTGGGTTTTTTCTGGTTTGGATCACGTAGTAATGTGGTTCCACACTGAAACAGTCGGTTAAACCTGGTTTCGATCAATATTTTAGTGGATAACGCAAGTTAGGTCTGGGATAGGTCTGGGATTTGCCCTCATCAGACTCATACCTACGCACACTTCACATACTCGTTGAACAGATCCTGTGTTATTTTCTGGTTTGGATCACATAGTAATGTGGTACCAACCTGAAACAGTCGATTAAACCAGGTTTCGATCAATATTTTTGAGGATAACGCATGTTAGGTCTAGGTTAGGCCTGGGATTTTCACTCATCAGACTCATACTTTCGCATTCCTCACATACTTGTTGAACGGATCCTGTGTTTTGTCTGGCTTGTATCACGTAGTAATGTGCTACCACACTGAAACAGTCCATTAAACCTGGTTTGGATCAATATTTTAGAGGATAACGCATGTTAGGTCTAGGTTAGCCCTGGGATTTTCACTCATCAGACTCATACTTTCGCATTCATCTTATACTTCTTGAACTGATCCTGGGTTTTTTCTGGTTTGGATCACGTAGTAATGTGGTACCACACTGAAACAGTCGATTAATCCTGGTTTCGATCAATATTTTAGAGGATAACGCAAGTTAAGTCTGGGATTGGTCTGGGATTTGACCTCATCAGGCTCATACTTTCGCACACTTCACATACTCGTTGAACAGATCCCGCGTTATTTTCTGGTTTGGATCACATAGTAATGTGGTACCACACTGAAACATTCAATTAAACCTGGTCTTGATAAATATTTTAGAGGATAACGCATGTTAGGTCTGGGATAGGTCTGGGATTTGCCCTCATCAGACTCATACTTTCGCACACTTCACATACTCGTTGAACAGATCCCGCGATATTTTCTGGTTTGGATCACATAGTAATGTGGTACCACACTGAAGCATTCAATGAAACCTGGTCTTGATAAATATTTTAGAGGATAACGCATGTTAGGTCTGGGTTACGTCTAGGATTTGCCCTCATCAGGCTCATACTTTCGCATATTTCTCATACTTGATGGCTATATCCTGGGCTATTTCTGGATTGGATCACGTAGTAAAGTGGTACCACACTGAAACACTCAATGAAACCTGGTCTGGATAAATATTTTAGAGGATAACGCATCTTAGGTCTGGGTTAGGTCTAAGATTTGCCCTCATCAGGCTCACAGTTTCGCGTTTTTCACATACTTGTTGAACAGATCCTGGGTTTTTTCTGGTTTGGATCACGTAGTAATGTGGTACCACACTAAAACAGTCAATTAAACCAGGTTTCGATCAATATTTTGGAGGATAACGCAAGTTAGGTCTGGGATAGGTCTGGGATTTGCTCTCATCAGGCTCATTCTTTCGCATATTTCTCATACTTGATGGCTAGATCCTGAGCTTTTTCTGGATTGCATCACGTAGTAATGTAGTACCACACTGAAACAGTCAATGAAACCTGGTTTCCATCAATATTTTAGAGGACAACGCAAGTTAGGTCTAGGTAAGGCCTGAGATTTTCACTGATCAGACTCATACATTCGCATTCTTCACATACTTGTTGAACGGATCCTGGGTTTTTTCTGGTTTGGATCACGTAGTTATGTGGGTCCACACTGAAACAATCAATTAAACCTGGTCTTGATAAATATTTTAGAGGATAACGCGTGTTAGGTCTGGGATAGGTCTGGGATTTGCCCTCATCAGACTCATACTTTCGCACACTTCACATACTCGTTGAACAGATCCTGGGTTATTTTCTGGTTTGGATCACATAGTAATGTGGTACCACACTGAAACAGTCGATTAAACCAGGTTTCGATCAATATTTTTGAGGATAACGCATGTTAGGTCTAGGTTAGGCCTGGGATTTTCGCTCATCAGACTCATACTTTCGCATTCTTCACATACTTGTTGAACGGATCCTGGGTTTTTTCTGGTTTGGATCACGTAGTAATGTGGGTCCACACTGAAACAATCAATTAAACCTGGTCTTGATAAATATTTTAGAGGATAACGCATGTTAGGTCTGGGATAGGTCTGGGATTTGCCCTCATCAGACTCATACTTTCGCACACTTCACATACTCGTTGAACAGGTCCTGGGTTATTTTCTGGTTTGGATCACATAGTAATGTGGTACCACACTGAAACAGTCGATTAAACCAGGTTTCGATCAATATTTTTGAGGACAACGCATGTTAGGTCTAGGTTAGGCCTGGGATTTTCACTCATCAGACTCATACTTTCGCATTCTTCACATACTTGTTGAACTGAAACTGGGTTTTTTTCTGGTTTGGATCACGTAGTAATGTGGTTCCACACTGAAGCAGTCGGTTAAACCTGGTTTCGATCAATATTTTAGTGGATAACGCAAGTTAGGCCTGGGATAGGTCTGGGATTTGCCCTCATCAGACTCATACCTACGCACACTTCACATACTCCTTGAACAGATCCTGGGTTATTTTCTGGTTTGGATCACATAGTAATGTGGTACCAAACTGAAACAGTCGATTAAACCAGGTTTCGATCAATATTTTTGAGGATAACGCATGTTAGGTCTAGGTTAGGCCTGGGATTTTCACTCATCAGACTCATACTTTCGCATTCCTCACATACTTGTTGAACGGATCCTGCGTTTTGTCTGGCTTGTATCACATAGTAATGTGGTACCACACTGAAACAGTCAATGAAACCTGGTTTCCATCAATATTTTTGAGGATAACGCAAGTTAGGTCTAGGTAAGGCCTGAGATTTTCACTGATCAGACTCATACATTCGCATTCTTCACATACTTGTTGAACGGATCCTGGGTTTTTTCTGGTTTGGATCACGTAGTTATGTGGGTCCACACTGAAACAATCAATTAAACCTGGTCTTGATAAATATTTTAGAGGATAGCGCGTGTTAGGTCTGGGATAGGTCTGGGATTTGCCCTCATCAGACTCATACTTTCGCACACTTCACATACTCGTTGAACAGATCCTGGGTTATTTTCTGGTTTGGATCACATAGTAATGTGGTACCACACTGAAACAGTCGATTAAACCAGGTTTCGATCAATATTATTGAGGATAACGCATGTTAGGTCTAGGTTAGGCCTGGGATTTTCACTCATCAGACTCATACTTTCGCATTCTTCACATACTTGTTGAACGGATCCTGGGTTTTTTCTGGTTTGGATCACGTAGTAATGTGGGTCCACACTGAAACAATCAATTAAACCTGGCCTTGATAAATATTTTACAGGATAACGCATGTTAGGTCTGGGATAGGTCTGGGATTTGCCCTCATCAGACTCATACTTTCGCACACTTCACATACTCGTTGAACAGATCCTGGGTTATTTTCTGGTTTGGATCACATAGTAATGTGGTACCACACTGAAACAGTCGATTAAACTAGGTTTCGATCACTATATTTGAGGAAAACGCATGTTAGGTCTATGTTAGGCCTGGGATTTTCACTCATCAGACTCATACTTTCGCATTCTTCACATACTTGTTGAACTGAAACTGGGTTTTTTTCTGGTTTGGATCACGTAGTAATGTGGTTCCACACTGAAACAGTCGGTTAAACCTGGTTTCGATCAATATTTTAGTGGATAACGCAAGTTAGGTCTGGGATAGGTCTGGGATTTGCCCTCATCAGACTCATACCTACGCACACTTCACATACTCGTTGAACAGATCCTGGGTTATTTTCTGGTTTGGATCACATAGTAATGTGGTACCACACTGAAACAGTCGATTAAACCTGGTTTCGATCAATATTTTAGAGAATAATTCATGTTAGGTCTAGGTTAGGTCTGGGATTTGCTCTAATCAGGCTCGTTCTTTCGCATATTTCTCATACTTGATGGCTAGATCCTGGGCTTTTTCTGGATTGCGTCACGTAGTAATGAAGTACAACACTGAAACAGTCAATTAAACCTGGTTTCCATCAATATCTTAGAGGACAACGCGAGTTAGGTCTGGGATTGGTCTGGGATTTGACCTCATCAGACTCATACTTTCGCACACTTCACATACTCGTTGAACAGATCCTGGGTTACTTTCTGGTTTGGATCACGTAGTAATGTGGTACCACACTGAAACAGTCGATTAAACCTGGTTATGATCAATATTTTAGAGGATAACGCATAGTTAGGTTTGGGATAGGTCTGGGATTTGACCTCATCAGACTCATACTTTCGCACACTTCACATACTCGTTGAACAGATCCTGGGTTATTTTCTGGTTTGGATCACATAGTAATGTGGTACCACACTGAAACTGTCGATTAAGCCTGGTTTCGATCAATATTTTAGAGAATAATTCATGTTAGGTCTAGGTTAGGTCTGGGATTTGCTCTCATCAGGCTCGTTCTTACGCATATTTCTCATACTTGATGGCTAGATCCTGGGCTTTTTCTGGATTGCATCACGTAGTAATGAAGTACAACACTGAAACAGTCGATTAAACCTGGTTTCGATCAATATTTTTGAGGATAACGCATGTTAGGTCTAGGTTAGGCCTGGGATTTTCACTCATCAGACTCATACTTTCGCATTCTTCACATACTTGTTGAACGGATCCTTGGTTTTTTCTGCATTGTATCACGTAGTAAAGTGGCACCACACTGAAACATTCAATTAAACCTGGTCTTGATAAATATTTTAGAAGATAACGCATGTTAGGCCTAGGTTAGGCCTGGGATTTGCCTTATCAGGGTCATACTTTCGCAGTTTTAACATGCATGTTGACCTGATCGAGTGTTTTTTCTGCTTTGGATCACGTAGTAAAGTGGTACCACAACTAAAACAGTCAATTAAACCTGGTTTCGATCACTATTTTAGAGGATAACGCAAGTTAGGTCTGGGATTGGTCTGGGATTTGACCTCATCAGGGTCATACTTTCGCAGTTTTAACATACATGTTGACGTGATCGAGGGTTTTTTCTGCTTTGGATCACGTAGTAAAGTGGTACCACATTGAAACAGTCCATTAAACCTTGTTTGGATCAATATTTTTGAGGATAACGCATGTTAGGTCTAGGTTAGGCCTGGGATTTTCACTCATCAGGCTCATTCTTTCGTATATTTCTCATACATCATGGCTAGATCTTGGGCTATTTCTGGATTGTATCACGTAGTAATGTGGTACCACGCTGAAACAGTCGATTAAACCTGGTTTCGATCAATATTTTAGAGGATAACGCAAGTTAAGTCTGGGATTGGTCTGGGATTTGACCTCATCAGACTCATACTTTCGCACACTTCACATACTTGTTGAACGGATCCTGGGTTTTTTCTGGTTTGGACCCCGTAGTAGTGTGGTACCACACTGAAACAGTCCATTAAACCTGGTTTCACTCAATATTTTAGAGGATAACGCATGTTAGGTCTAGGTCAGGCCTGGGATTTTCACTCATCAGGCTCATTCTTTCGTATATTTCTCATACATGTTGAACAGATCCTGGGTTTTTTCTGGTTTGGATCACGTAGTAATGTGGGACCACACTGAAACAATCAATTAAACCTGGTTTCCATCAATATTTTAGAGGACAACGCAAGTTAGGTCTGGGATAGGTCTAGGATTTGCCCTCATCAGACTCATACTTTCGCATTCTTCACATACTTGTTGAACGGATCCTGGGTTTTTTCTGGTTTGGATCACGTAGTAATGTGGTACTACACTGAAACAGTCAATTAAACCTGGTTTTGCTCAATATTTTAGAAGATAACGCATGTTAGGCCTAGGTTAGGCCTGGGATTTGCCTTATCAGGGTCATACTTTCGCAGTTTTAACATGCATGTTGACCTGATCGAGTGTTTTTTCTGCTTTGGATCACGTAGTAAAGTGGTACCACAACTAAAACAGTCAATTAAACCTGGTTTCGATCACTATTTTAGAGGATAACGCAAGTTAGGTCTGGGATAGGTCTGGGATTAGCCCTCATCAGACTCATACTTTCGCATATTTCTCATGCTTGATGACTAGATCCTGGGCTTTTTCTGGATTGCATCACGTAGTAATGAAGTACAACACTGAAACAGTCAATTAAACCTGGTTTCCATCAATATTTTAGAGGACAACGCATGTTAGGTCTAGGTTAGGCCTGGGATTTGCCCTCATCAGGGTCATACTTTCGCAGTTTTAACATACATGTTGACGTGATCGAGGGTTTTTTCTGCTTTGGATCACGTAGTAAAGTGGTACCACATTGAAACAGTCCATTAAACCTTGTTTGGATCAATATTTTTGAGGATAACGCATGTTAGGTCTAGGTTAGGCCTGGGATTTTCACTCATCAGACTCATACTTTCGCATTCTTCACATACTTGTTGAACGGATCCTGGGTTTTACTGGTTTGGATCACGTAGTAATGTGGGGCCACACTGAAACAATCAATTAAACCTGGTCTTGATAAATATTTTAGAGGACAACCCATGTTAGGTCTGGGTTAGGTCTAGGATTTGCTCTCATCAGGCTCATACTTTCGCATATTTCTCATACTTCATGGCTAGATCCTGGGATATTTCTGGATTGGGTCACGTAGTAATGTGGTACCACACTGAAACAGTCAATTAAACCTGGTTTCGCTCAATATTTTAGAAGATAACGCATGTTAGGTCTAGGTTAGGCCTGGGATTTGCCCTCATCAGGGTCATACTTTCGCAGTTTTAACATGCATGTTGACCTGATCGAGGGTTTTTTCTGCTTTGGATCACGTAGTAAAGTGGTACCACAACTAAAACAGTCAATTAAACCTGGTTTCGATCACTATTTTAGAGGATAACGCAAGTTAGGTCTGGGATAGGTCTGGGATTATCCCTCATCAGACTCATACTTTCGCACACTTCACATACTCGTTGACAAGATCCTGGGTTTTTTTCTGGTTTGGAGCACGTAGTAATGTGGTACCACACTGAAACTGTCGATTAAACCTGGTTTCGAACACTATTTTAGAAGACAATGCAAGTTAGGTCCGGGATAGGTCTGGGATTTGCCCTCATCAGGCTCAAACTTTCGCGTTTTTCACATACTTGTTGAACGGATCCTGGTTTTTTTCTGGTTTGGATCACGTAGTAGTGTGGTACCACACTGAAACAGTCCATTAAACCTGGTTTCGATCACTATTTTAGAGGATAACGCAAGTTAGGTCTGGGATAGGTCTGGGATTATCCCTCATCAGACTCATACTTTCGCAATCTTCACATACTCGTTGACAAGATCCGGGGTTTTTTTCTGGTTTGGATCACGTAGTAATGTGGTACCACACTAAAACTGTCGGTTAAACCTGGTTTCGATCAATATTTTAGTGGATAACGCAAGTTAGGTCTGGGATAGGTCTGGGATTTGCCCTCATCAGACTCATACTTTCGCACACTTCACATACTCGTTGAACAGATCCTGGGTTATTTTCTGGTTTGGATCACATAGTAATGTGGTACCACACTGAAACAGTCGATTAAACCAGGTTTCGATCAATATTTTTGAGGATAACGCATGTTAGGTCTAGGTTAGGCTTGGGATTTTCACTCATCAGACTCATACTTTCGCATTCTTCACATACTTGTTGAACGGATGCTGGGGTTTTTCTGGTTTGGATCACGTAGTAATGTGGGTCCACACTGAAACAATCAATTAAACCTGGTCTTGATAAATATTTTAGAGGATAACGCATGTTAGGTCTGGGATAGGTATGGGATTTGCCCTCATCAGACTCATACTTTCGCATTCTTCACATACTTGTTGAACTGATCCTGGGTTTTTTCTGGTTTGTATCACGTTGTAATGTGGGACCACACTGAAACAATCAATTAAACCTTGTCTTGATAAATATTTTAGAGGATAACGCATGTTAGGCTTGGGTTAGGTCTAGGAATTGCCCTCATCAGGCTCACAGTTTCGCGTTTTTCACATACTTGTTAAACAGATCCTGGGTTTTTTCTGGTTTGGATCACGTAGTAATGTGGTACCACACTAAAACAGTCAATTAAACCTGGTTTCGATCAATATTTTACAGGATCACGCAAGCTAGGTCTGGGATAGGTCTGGGATTAGCCCTCATCAGACTCATACTTTCGCACACTTCACATACTCGTTGACAAGATCCTGCATTATTTTCTGGTTTGGATCACATAGTAATGTGGTACCACACTGAAACATTCAATTAAACCTGGCCTTGATAAATATTTTGGAGGATAACGCAAGTTAGGTCTGGGATAGGTCTGGGATTTGCTCTCATCAGGCTCATTCTTTCGCATATTTCTCATACTTGATGGATAGATCCTGAGCTTTTTCTGGATTGCATCACGTAGTAATGTAGTACCACACTGAAACAGTCAATGAAACCTGGTTTCCATCAATATTTTAGAGGACAACGCAAGTTAGGTCTAGGTAAGGCCTGAGATTTTCACTGATCAGACTCATACATTCGCATTCTTCACATACTTGTTGAACGGATCCTGGGTTTTTTCTGGTTTGGATCACGTAGTTATGTGGGTCCACACTGAAACAATTAATTAAACCTGGTCTTGATAAATATTTTAGAGGATAGCGCATGTTAGGTCTGGGATAGGTCTGGGATTTGCCCTCATCAGACTCATACTTTCGCACACTTCACATACTCGTTGACAAGATCCTGGGTTTTTTTCTGGTTTGGAGCACGTAGTAATGTGGTACCACACTGAAACTGTCGATTAAACCTGGTTTCGAACACTATTTTAGAAGACAATGCAAGTTAGGTCCGGGATAGGTCTGGGATTTGCCCTCATCAGGCTCAAACTTTCGCGTTTTTCACATACTTGTTGAACAGATCCTGGTTTTTTTCTGGTTTGGATCACGTAGTAGTGTGGTACCACACTGAAACAGTCAATTAAACCTGGTTTCGATCACTATTTTAGAGGATAACGCAAGTTAGGTCTGGGATAGGTCTGGGATTATCCCTCATCAGACTCATACTTTCGCAATCTTCACATACTCGTTAACAAGATCCGGGGTTTTTTTCTGGTTTGGATCACGTAGTAATGTGGTACCACACTAAAACTGTCGGTTAAACCTGGTTTCGATCAATATTTTAGTGGATAACGCAAGTTAGGTCTGGGATAGGTCTGGGATTTGCCCTCATCAGACTCATACTTTCGCACACTTCACATACTCGTTGAACAGATCCTGGGTTATTTTCTGGTTTGGATCACATAGTAATGTGGTACCACACTGAAACAGTCGATTAAACCAGGTTTCGATCAATATTTTTGAGGATAACGCATGTTAGGTCTAGGTTAGGCCTGGGATTTTCACTCATCAGACTCATACTTTCGCATTCTTCACATACTTGTTGAACGGATGCTGGGGTTTTTCTGGTTTGGATCACGTAGTAATGTGGGTCCACACTGAAACAATCAATTAAACCTGGTCTTGATAAATATTTTAGAGGATAACGCATGTTAGGTCTGGGATAGGTATGGGATTTGCCCTCATCAGACTCATACTTTCGCATTCTTCACATACTTGTTGAACTGATCCTGGGTTTTTTCTGGTTTGTATCACGTTGTAATGTGGGACCACACTGAAACAATCAATTAAACCTTGTCTTGATAAATATTTTAGAGGATAACGCATGTTAGGCTTGGGTTAGGTCTAGGAATTGCCCTCATCAGGCTCACAGTTTCGCGTTTTTCACATACTTGTTAAACAGATCCTGGGTTTTTTCTGGTTTGGATCACGTAGTAATGTGGTACCACACTAAAACAGTCAATTAAACCTGGTTTCGATCAATATTTTACAGGATCACGCAAGCTAGGTCTGGGATAGGTCTGGGATTAGCCCTCATCAGACTCATACTTTCGCACACTTCACATACTCGTTGACAAGATCCTGCATTATTTTCTGGTTTGGATCACATAGTAATGTGGTACCACACTGAAACATTCAATTAAACCTGGCCTTGATAAATATTTTGGAGGATAACGCAAGTTAGGTCTGGGATAGGTCTGGGATTTGCTCTCATCAGGCTCATTCTTTCGCATATTTCTCATACTTGATGGATAGATCCTGAGCTTTTTCTGGATTGCATCACGTAGTAATGTAGTACCACACTGAAACAGTCAATGAAACCTGGTTTCCATCAATATTTTAGAGGACAACGCAAGTTAGGTCTAGGTAAGGCCTGAGATTTTCACTGATCAGACTCATACATTCGCATTCTGCACATACTTGTTGAACGGATCCTGGGTTTTTTCTGGTTTGGATCACGTAGTTATGTGGGTCCACACTGAAACAATTAATTAAACCTGGTCTTGATAAATATTTTAGAGGATAGCGCATGTTAGGTCTGGGATAGGTCTGGGATTTGCCCTCATCAGACTCATACTTTCGCACACTTCACATACTCGTTGAACAGATCCTGGGTTATTTTCTGGTTTGGATCACATAGTAATGTGGTACCACACTGAAACAGTCGATTAAACCAGGTTTCGATCAATATTTTTGAGGATAACGCATGTTAGGTCTAGGTTTGGCCTGGGATTTTCACTCATCAGACTCATACTTTCGCATTCCTCACATTCTTGTTGAACGGATCCTGCGTTTTTTCTGGTTTGGATCACGTAGTAATGTGGGTCCACACTGAAACAATCAATTAAACCTGGTCTTGATAAATATTTTAGAGGATAGCGCATGTTAGGTCTGGGATAGGTCTGGGATTTGCCCTCATCAGACTCATACTTTCGCACACTTCACATACTCGTTGAACAGATCCTGGTTTATTTTCTGGTTTGGATCACATAGTAATGTGGTACCACACTGAAACAGTCGATTAAACCAGGTTTCGATCACTATATTTGAGGACAACGCATGTTAGGTCTAGGTTAGGCCTGGGATTTTCACTCATCAGACTCATACTTTCGCATTCTTCACATACTTGTTGAACGGATCCTGGGTTTTTTCTGGTTTGTATCACGTAGTAGTGTGGTACCACACTGAAACAGTCCATTAAACCTGGTTTGGATCAATATTTAGGAGGATAACGCATGTTAGGGCTAGGTTAGCCCTGGGATTTGCACTCATCAGACTCATACTTTCGCATTCTTCTCATACTTGTTGAACTGATCCTGGGTTTTTTCTAGTTTGGATCACGTAGTAGTGTGGTACCACCCTGAAACAGTCGATTAAAGCTGGTTTCGATCATTATTTTAGAGGATAACGCAAGTTAAGTCTGGGATTGGTCTGGGATTTGACCTCATCAGACTCATACTTTCGCATCTTTCTCATACATCATGGCTAGATCCTGGGCTATTTCTGGATTGGATCACGTAGTAATGTGGTACTACACTGAAACAGTCAATTAAACCTTGTTTCGCTCAATATTTTTGAGGATAACGCAAGTTAAGTCTGGGATTGGACTGGGATTTGACCTCATCAGACTCATACTTTCGCACACTTCACATACTTGTTGAACGGATCCTGGGTTTTTTCTGGTTTGGACCCCGTAGTAGTGTGGTACCACACTGAAACAGTCCATTAAACCTGGTTTCGCTCAATATTTTAGAGGATAACGCATGTTAGGTCTAGGTTAGGCCTGGGATTCTCACTCATCAGACTCATACTTTCGCATTCTTCACATACTTGTAGAACGGATCCTGGGTATTTTCTGGTTTGGATCACGTAGTTATGTGGGACCACACTGAAACAGTCAATTAAACCTGGTCTTGATAAATATTTTAGAGGATAACGCATGTTAGGTCTGGGTCAGCTCTAGAATTTGCCCTCATCATGCTCATACTTTCGCATCTTTCTCATACATCATGGCTAGATCCTGGGCTATTTCTGGATTGTATCACGTAGTAATGTGGTACCACGCTGAAACAGTCGATTAAACCTGGTTTCGATCAATATTTTAGAGGATAACGCAAGTTAAGTCTGGGATTGGTCTGGGATTTGACCTCATCAGACTCATACTTTCGCACACATCACATACTTGTTGTACGGATCCTGGGTTTTTTCTGGTTTGGACCCCGTAGTAGTGTGGTACCACACTGAAACAGTCCATTAAACCTGGTTTCGCTCAATATTTTAGAGGATAACGCATGTTAGGTCTAGGTCAGGCCTGGGATTTTCACTCATCAGGCTCATTCTTTCGTATATTTCTCATACATGTTGAACAGATCCTGGGTTTTTTCTGGTTTGGATCACGTAGTAATGTGGGACCACACTGAAACAATCAATTAAACCTGGTTTCCATCAATATTTTAGAGGACAACGCAAGTTAGGTCTGGGATAGGTCTGGGATTTGCCCTCATCAGGCTCATACTTTCGCTTTCTTCACATACTCGTTGAACAGATCCTGTGTTATTTTCTGGTTTGGATCACATAGTAATGTGGTACCACACTGAAACAGTCGATTAAACCAGGTTTCGATCAATATTTTTGAAGATAACGCATGTTAGGTCTAGGTTAGGCCTGGGATTCTCACTCATCAGACTCATACTTTCGCATTCTTCACATACTTGTTGAACGGATCCTGGGTTTTTTCTGGTTTGGATCACGTAGTTATGTGGGTCCACACTGAAACAATCAATTAAACCTGGTCTTGATAAATATTTTAGAGGATAGCGCATGTTAGGTCTGGGATAGGTCTGGGATTTGCCCTCATCAGACTCATACTTTCGCACACTTCACATACTCGTTGAACAGATCCTGGGTTATTTTCTGGTTTGGATCACATAGTAATGTGGTACCACACTGAAACAGTCGATTAAACCAGGTTTCGATCAATATTTTTGAGGATAACGCATGTTAGGTCTAGGTTTGGCCTGGGATTTTCACTCATCAGACTCATACTTTCGCATTCCTCACATACTTGTTGAACGGATCCTGCGTTTTTTCTGGTTTGGATCACGTAGTAATGTGGGTCCACACTGAAACAATCAATTAAACCTGGTCTTGATAAATATTTTAGAGGATAGCGCATGTTAGGTCTGGGATAGGTCTGGGATTTGCCCTCATCAGACTCATACTTTCGCACACTTCACATACTCGTTGAACAGATCCTGGTTTATTTTCTGGTTTGGATCACATAGTAATGTGGTACCACACTGAAACAGTCGATTAAACCAGGTTTCGATCACTATATTTGAGGACAACGCATGTTAGGTCTAGTTTAGGCCTGGGATTTTCACTCATCAGACTCATACTTTCGCATTCTTCACATACTTGTTGAACGGATCCTGGGTTTTTTCTGGTTTGTATCACGTAGTAGTGTGGTACCACACTGAAACAGTCCATTAAACCTGGTTTGGATCAATATTTAGGAGGATAACGCATGTTAGGGCTAGGTTAGCCCTGGGATTTGCACTCATCAGACTCATACTTTCGCATTCTTCTCATACTTGTTGAACTGATCCTGGGTTTTTTCTAGTTTGGATCACGTAGTAGTGTGGTACCACCCTGAAACAGTCAATTAAACCTGGTTTCGATCATTATTTTAGAGGATAAGGCAAGTTAAGTCTGGGATTGGTCTGGGATTTGACCTCATCAGACTCATACTTTCGCATCTTTCTCATACATCATGGCTAGATCCTGGGCTATTTCTGGATTGGATCACGTAGTAATGTGGTACTACACTGAAACAGTCAATTAAACCTGGTTTCGCTCAATATTTTTGAGGATAACGCAAGTTAAGTCTGGGATTGGACTAGGATTTGACCTCATCAGACTCATACTTTCGCACACTTCACATACTTGTTGAACGGATCCTGGGTTTTTTCTGGTTTGGACCCCGTAGTAGTGTGGTACCACACTGAAACAGTCCATTAAACCTGGTTCCGCTCAATATTTTAGAGGATAACGCATGTTAGGTCTAGGTTAGGCCTGGGATTCTCACTCATCAGACTCATACTTTCGCATTCTTCACATACTTGTAGAACGGATCCTGGGTATTTTCTGGTTTGGATCACGTAGTAATGTGGGACCACGCTGAAACAGTCGATTAAACCTGGTTTCGATCAATATTTTAGAGGATAACGCAAGTTAAGTCTGGGATTGGTCTGGGATTTGACCTCATCAGACTCATACTTTCGCACACTTCACATACTTGTTGAACGGATCCTGGGTTACTTTCTGGTTTGAATCACATAGTAATGTGGTACCACACTGAAACAGTCGATTAAACCAGGTTTCGATCAATATTTTTGAGGATAACGCATGTTAGGTCTAGGTTAGGCCTGGGATTCTCACTCATCAGACTCATACTTTCGCATTCTTCACATACTTGTAGAACGGATCCTGGGTATTTTCTGGTTTGGATCACGTAGTAATGTGGGGCCACACTGAAACAGTCAATTAAACCTGGTCTTGATAAATATTTTAGAGGATAACGCATGTTAGGTCTGGGTCAGCTCTAGAATTTGCCCTCATCATGCTCATACTTTCGCATCTTTCTCATTCATCATGGCTAGATCCTGGGTTTTTTCTGGTTTGGATCACGTAGTAATGTGGGCCCACACTGAAACAATCAATTAAACCTGGTTTCCATCAATATTTTAGAGGACAACGCAAGTTAGGTCTGGGATAGGTCTGGTATTTGCCCTCATCAGGCTCATACTTTCGCTTTCTTCACATACTCGTTGAACAGATCCTGTGTTATTTTCTGGTTTGGATCACATAGTAATGTGGTACCACACTGAAACAGTCGATTAAACCAGGTTTCGATCAATATTTTTGAGGATGACGCATGTTAGGTCTAGGTTAGGTCTGGGATTTTCACTCATCAGACTCATACTTTCGCATTCTTCACATACTTGTTGAACGGATCCTGTGTTTTTTCTGGATTGGATCACGTAGTAATGTGGTACCACACTGAAACATTCAATGAAACCTGGTCTGGATAAATATTTTAGAGGATAACGCAAGTTAGGTCTGGGGTAGGTCTGGGATTAGCCCTCATCAGACTCATACTTTCGCACACTTCACATACTCGTTGAACAGATCCTGGGTTTTTTTTCTGGTTTGGATCACGTAGTAATGTGGTAACACACTGAAACAGTCGATTAAACCTGGTTTCGATCAATATTATTGAGGATAACGCATGTTAGGTCTAGGTCAGGTCTAGGATTTGCCCTCATCAGGCTCATACTTTCTCATATTTCTCATACTTCATGGCTGGATCCTGGGCTATATCTGCTTTGGATCACGTAGTAAAGTGGTACCACACTGAAACAGTCCATTAAACCTGGTTTGCATCAATATTTTAGAGGATAACGCATGTTAGGTCTAGGTTAGCCCCGAGATTTTCACTCGTCAGACTCATACTTTCGCACACTTCACATACTCGTTGACAAGATCCTGGGTTTTTTTCTGGTTTGGATCACGTAGTAATGTGGTACCACACTGAAACTGTCGATTAAACCTGGTTTCGAACACTATTTTAGATGACAATGCAAGTTAGGTCTGGGATAGGTCTGGGATTTGTCCTCATCTGGCTCAAACTTTCGCGTTTTTCACATACTTGTTGAACAGATCCTGGTTTTTTTCTGGTTTGGATCACGTAGTAGTGTGGTACCACACTGAAACAGTCAATAAACCTGGTTTCGATCACTATTTTAGAGGATAACGCAAGTTAGGTCTGGGATAGGTCTCGGATTATCCCTCATCAGACTCATACTTTCGCACACTTCACATACTCGTTGACAAGATCCTGGGTTTTTTTCTGGTTTGGATCACATAGTAATGTGGTACCACACTGAAACAGTCGATTAAACCAGGTTTCGATCAATATTTTTGAGGATAACGCATGTTAGGTCTAGGTTAGGCCTGGGATTTTCACTCATCAGACACATACTTTCGCATTCTTCACATACTTGTTGAACGGATGCTGGGTTTTTTCTAGTTTGGATCATGTAGTAATGTGGGTCCACACTGAAACAATCAATTAAACCTGGTCTTGATAAATATTTTAGAGGATAACGCATGTTAGGTCTGGGATAGGTATGGGATTTGCCCTCATCAGACTCATACTTTCGCATTCTTCACATACTTGTTGAACTGATCCTGTGTTTTTTCTGGTTTGTATCTCGTTGTAATGTGGGACCACACTGAAACAATCAATTAAACCTTGCCTTGATAAATATTTTAGAGGATAACGCATGTTAGGCTTGGGTTAGGTCTAGGATTTGCCCTCATCAGGCTCACAGTTTCGCGTTTTTCACATACTTGTTAAACAGATCCTGGGTTTTTTCTGGTTTGGATCACGTAGTAATGTGGTACCACACTAAAACAGTCAATTAAACCTGGTTTCGATCAATATTTTACAGGATCACGCAAGTTAGGTCTGGGATAGGTCTGGGATTTGCCCTCATCAGACTCATACTTTCGCACACTTCACATACTCGTTGAACAGATCCTGGGTTATTTTCTGGTTTGGATCACATAGTAATGTGGTACCACACTGAAACAGTCGATTAAACCAGGTTTCGATCAATATTTTTGAGGATAACGCATGTTAGGTCTAGGTTAGGCCTGGGATTTTCACTCATCAGACTCATACTTTCGCACACTTCACATACTCGTTGAACAGATCCTGCATTATTTTCTGGTTTGGATCACATAGTAATGTGGTACCACACTGAAACATTCAATTAAACCTGGCCTTG
Organism: Colletes latitarsis; assembly: GCF_051014445.1. Taxonomy (NCBI): domain Eukaryota; kingdom Metazoa; phylum Arthropoda; class Insecta; order Hymenoptera; family Colletidae; genus Colletes; species Colletes latitarsis. Next base: position 3,130,644 of record NC_135142.1, read on the forward strand.
ATAAATATTTTGGAGGATAACGCAAATTAGGTCTGGGATAGGTCTGGGATTTGCTCTCATCAGGCTCATTCTTTCGCATATTTCTCATACTTGATGGCTAGATCCTGAGCTTTTTCTGGATTGCATCACGTAGTAATGTTGTACCACACTGAAACAGTCAATGAAACCTGGTTTCCATCAATATTTTTGAGGATAACGCAAGTTAGGTCTAGGTAAGGCCTGAGATTTTCACTGATCAGACTCATACATTCGCATTCTTCACATACTTGTTGAACGGATCCTGGGTTTTTTCTGGTTTGGATCACGTAGTTATGTGGGTCCACACTGAAACAATCAATTAAACCTGGTCTTGATAAATATTTTAGAGGATAGCGCGTGTTAGGTCTGGGATAGGTCTGGGATTTGCCCTCATCAGACTCATACTTTCGCACACTTCACATACTCGTTGAACAGATCCTGGGTTATTTTCTGGTTTGGATCACATAGTAATGTGGTACCACACTGAAACAGTCGATTAAACCAGGTTTCGATCAATATTTTTGAGGATAACGCATGTTAGGTCTAGGTTAGGCCTGGGATTTTCACTCATCAGACTCATACTTTCGCATTCTTCACATACTTGTTGAACGGATCCTGGGTTTTTTCTGGTTTGGATCACGTAGTAATGTGGGTCCACACTGAAACAATCAATTAAACCTGGCCTTGATAAATATTTTACAGGATAACGCATGTTAGGTCTGGGATAGGTCTGGGATTTGCCCTCATCAGACTCATACTTTCGCACACTTCACATACTCGTTGAACAGATCCTGGGTTATTTTCTGGTTTGGATCACATAGTAATGTGGTACCACACTGAAACAGTCGATTAAACTAGGTTTCGATCACTATATTTGAGGAAAACGCATGTTAGGTCTATGTTAGGCCTGGGATTTTCACTCATCAGACTCATACTTTCGCATTCTTCACATACTTGTTGAACTGAAACTGGGTTTTTTTCTGGTTTGGATCACGTAGTAATGTGGTTCCACACTGAAACAGTCGGTTAAACCTGGTTTCGATCAATATTTTAGTGGATAACGCAAGTTAGGTCTGGGATAGGTCTGGGATTTGCCCTCATCAGACTCATACCTACGCACACTTCACATACTCGTTGAACAGATCCTGGGTTTTTTCTGGAGTGGATCACGTAGTAATGAAGTACAACACTGAAACAGTCAATTAAACCTGGTTTCCATCAATATTTTAGAGGACAGCACATGTTAGGTCTAGGTTAGGCCTGGGATTTGCCCTGATCAGGGTCATACTTTCGCAGTTTTAAAATACATGTTGACCTGATCGAGGGTTTTTTCTGCTTTGGATCACGTAGTAAAGTGGTACCACACTGAAACAGTCCATTAAAACTGGTTTGGATCAATTGTTTAGAGGATAACGCATGTTAGGTCTAGGTTAGGCCTGGGATTTTCACTCATCAGACTCATACTTTCGCATTCTTCTCATACTTGTTGATCAGATCCTGGGTTTTTTTCTGGTTTGTATCACGTAGTAGTGTGGTACCACACTGAAACAGTCCATTAAACCTGGTTTGGATCAATTGTTTAGAGGATAACGCATGTTAGGTCTAGGTTAGCCCTGGGATTTTCACTCATCAGACTCATACTTTCGCATTCTTCTCATACTTGTTGAACTGATCCTGGGGTTTTTCTGGTTTGGATCACGTAGTAATGTGGTACCACACTGAAACAGTCGATTAAACCTGGTTTCGATCAATATCTTAGAGGATAACGCAAGTTAAGTCTGGGATTGGTCTGGGATTTGACCTCATCAGGGTCATACTTTCGCAGTTTTAACATACATGTTGACCTGATCGACGGTTTTTTCTGCTTTGGATCACGTAGTAAAGTGGCACCACACTGAAACATTCAATTAAACCTGGTCTTGATAAATATTTTAGAGGATAACGCATGTTAGGTTTGGGTTAGGTCTAGGATTTGCCCTCAGCAGGCTCATACTTTCGCATATTTCTCATACTTCATGGCTAGATCCTGGGCTGTTTCTGGATTGTATCACGTAGTACTGTGGTACCACGCTGAAGCAGTCAATTAAACCTGGTTTCGATCAATATTTTAGAGGATAACGCATGTTAGGTCTGGCATAGGTCTGGGATTCGCCCTCATCAGGCTCATACTTTCGCGTTTTTCTCATACTTGTTGAACAGATCCTGGGCTATTTCTGGATTGGATCACGTAGTAATGTGGTACCACACTGAAACAGTCAATTAAACCTGGTTTCGATTAATATCTTAGAGAATAATTCATGTTAGGTCTGGGTTAGGTCTGCGATTTGCTCTCATCAGGCTCATTCTTTCGCATATTTCTCATACTTGATGGCTAGATCCTGGGCTTTTTCTGGATTGCATCACGTAGTAATGAAGTACAACACTGAAACAGTCAATTAAACCTGGTTTCCATCAATATTTTAGAGGACGACGCAAGTTAGGTCTAGGTTAGGCCTGGGATTTGCCCTCATCAGGATCATACTTTTGCAGTTTTAACATACATCTTCACCTGATCGAGGGTTTTTTCTGCTTTGGATCAGGTAGTAAAGTGGTACCACAACTAAAACAGTCAATTAAACCTGGTTTCGATCACTATTTTAGAGGATAACGCAAGTTAGGTCTGGGATAGGTCTGGGATTAGCCCTCATCAGACTCATACTTTCGCATATTTCTCATACTTGATGACTAGATCCTGGGCTTTCTCTGGATTGCATCACGTAGTAATGAAGTACAACACTGAAACAGTCAATTAAACCTGGTTTCCATCAATATTTTAGAGGACAACGCATGTTAGGTCTAGGTTAGGCCTGGGATTTGCCCTCATCAGGGTCATACTTTCGCAGTTTTAACATACATGTTGACGTGATCGAGGGTTTTTTCTGCTTTGGATCACGTAGTAATGTGGTACCACATTGAAACAGTCCATTAAACCTTGTTTGGATCAATATTTTTGAGGATAACGCATGTTAGGTCTAGGTTAGGCCCGAGATTTTCACTCATCAGACTCATACTTTCGCATTCTTCACATACTTGTTGAACGGATCCTGGGTTTTTCTGGTTTGGATCACGTAGTAATGTGGGGCCACACTGAAACAATCAATTAAACCTGGTCTTGATAAATATTTTAGAGGACAACCCATGTTAGGTCTGGGTTAGGTCTAGGATTTGCTCTCATCAGGCTCATACTTTCGCATATTTCTCATACTTCATGGCTAGATCCTGGGATATTTCAGGATTGCATCACGTAGTAATGTGGTACCACACTGAAACAGTCAATTAAACCTGGTTTCGCTCAATATTTTAGAAGATAACGCATGTTAGGTCTAGGTTAGGCCTGGGATTTGCCCTCATCAGGGTCATACTTTCGCAGTTTTAACATGCATGTTGACATGATCGAGGGTTTTTTCTGCTTTGGATCACGTAGTAAAGTGGTACCATAACTAAAACAGTCAATTAAACCTGGTTTCGATCACTATTTTAGAGGATAACGCAAGTTAGGTCTGGGATAGGTCTGGGATTATCCCTCATCAGACTCATACTTTCGCACACTTCACATACTCGTTGACAAGATCCTGGGTTTTTTTCTGGTTTGGATCACGTAGTAATGTGGTACCACACTGAAACTGTCGATTAAACCTGGTTTCGAACACTATTTTAGAAGACAATGCAAGTTAGGTCTGGGATAGGTCTGGGATTTGCCCTCATCAGGCTCAAACTTTCGCGTTTTTCACATACTTGTTGAACAGATCCTGGTTTTATTCTGGTTTGGATCACGTAGTAGTGTGGTACCACACTGAAACAGTCAATTAAACCTGGTTTCGATCACTATTTTAGAGGATAACGCAAGTTAGGTCTTGGTTAGGTCTGGGATTTTCACTCATCAGACTCATACTTTCGCATTCTTCACATACTTGTTGAACGGATCCTGGGTTTTTTCTGGATTGGATCACGTAGTAATGCGGTACCACACTGAAACAGTCGATTAAACCTGGTTTCGATCAATATCTTAGAGGATAACGCAAGTTAAGTCTGGGATTGGTCTAGGATTTGACCTCATCAGGGTCATACTTTCGCAGTTTTAACATACATGTTGACCTGATCGGCGGTTTTTTCTGCTTTGGATCACGTAGTAAAGTGGCACCACACTGAAACATTCAATTAAACCTGGTCTTGATAAATATTTTAGAGGATAACGCATGTTAGGTTTGGGATAGGTCTAGGATTTGCCCTCACCAGGCTCATACTTTCGCATATTTCTCATACTTGATGGCTAGATCCTGGGCTGTTTCTGGATTGTATGACGTAGTAATGTGGTACTACGCTGAAACAGCGAATTAAACCTGGTTTCGATCAATATTTTAGAGGATAACGCAAGTTAGGTCTAGGGTAGGCCTGGGATTTGCCCTCATCAGGGTCATACTTTCGCAGTTTTAACATACATGTTGACCTGATCGACGGTTTTTTCTGCTTTGGATCACGTAGTAAAGTGGCACCACACTGAAACATTCAATTAAACCTGGTCTTGATAAATATTTTAGAGGATAACGCATGTTAGGTTTGGGTTAGGTCTAGGATTTGCCCTCAGCAGGCTCATACTTTCGCATATTTCTCATACTTGATGGCTAGATCCTGGGCTGTTTCTGGATTGTATGACGTAGTAATGTGGTACTACGCTGAAACAGCGAATTAAACCTGGTTTCGATCAATATTTTAGAGGATAACGCAAGTTAGGTCTAGGGTAGGCCTGGGATTTGCCCTCATCAGGGTCATACTTTCGCAGTTTTAACATACATGTTGACCTGATCGACGGTTTTTTCTGCTTTGGATCACGTAGTAAAGTGGCACCACACTGAAACATTCAATTAAACCTGGTCTTGATAAATATTTTAGAGGATAACGCATGTTAGGTTTGGGTTAGGTCTAGGATTTGCCCTCAGCAGGCTCATACTTTCGCATATTTCTCATACTTCATGGCTAGATCCTGGGCTGTTTCTGGATTGTATCACGTAGTACTGTGGTACCACGCAGAAGCAGTCAATTAAACCTGGTTTCGATCAATATTTTTGAGGATAACGCATGTTAGGTCTAGGTTAGGCCCGAGATTTTCACTCATCAGACTCATACTTTCGCATTCTTCACATACTTGTTGAACAGATCCTGGGTTTTTTCTGGTTTGTATCACGTAGTAGTGTGGTACCACACTGAAACAGTCCATTAAACCTGGTTTGGATCAATATTTTAGAGGATAACGCGTGTTAGGGCTAGGTTAGCCCTGGGATTTGCACTCATCAGGCTCATTCTTTCGTATATTTCTCATACATGTTGAACAGATCCTGGGTTTTTTCTGGATTGGATCACGTAGTAATGTGGTACCACACTGAAACATTCAATGAAACCTGGTCTGGATAAATAATTTAGAGGATAACGCAAGCTAGGTCTGGGGTAGGTCTGGGATGAGCCCTCATCAGACTCATACTTTCGCACACTTCACATACTCGTTGAACAGATCCTGGGTTTTTTTCTGGTTTGGATCACGTAGTAATGTGGTAACACACTGAAACAGTCGATTAAACCTGGTTTCGATCAATATTATTGAGGATAACGCATGTTAGGTCTAGGTCAGGTCTAGGATTTGCCCTCATCAGGCTCATACTTTCTCATATTTCTCATACCTCATGGCTGGATCCTGGGCTATTTCTGGATTGGATCACGTAGCAATGTGGTACCACACTGAAACAGTCAATTAAACCTGGTTTCGATTAATATTTTAGGGAATAATTCATGTTAGGTCTGGGTTAGGTCTGCGATTTGCTCTCATCAGGCTCATTCTTTCGCATATTTCTCATACTTGATGGCTAGATCCTGGGCTTTTTCTGGATTGCATCACGTAGTAATGAAGTACAACACTGGAACAGTCAATTAAACCTGGTTTCCATCAATATTTTTGAGGACAACGCAAGTTAGGTCTAGGTTAGCCCCGAGATTTTCACTCATCAGACTCATACTTTCGCATTCTTCACATATTTGTTGAACGGATCCTGGGTTTTTTCTGGTTTGGATCACGTAGTAATGTGGGACCACACTGAAACAATCAATTAAACCTGGTCTTGATAAATATTTTAGAGGACAACGTATGTTAGGTCTGGCTTAGGTCTAGGATTTGCCCTCATCAGGCTCATACTTTCGCATTCTTCTCATACTTGTTGAACTGATCCTGGGTTTTTTTCTGGTTTGGATCACGTAGTAATGTGGTACCACACTGAAACAGTCGATTAAACCTGGTTTCGATCAATATTTTAGAGGATAACGCAAGTTAAGTCTGGGATTGGTCTGGGATTTGACCTCATGAGACTCATACTTTCGTACACTTCACATACTCGTTGAACAGATCCTGGGTTACTTTCTGGTTTGAATCACATAGTAATGTGGTACCACACTGAAACAGTCGATTAAACCAGGTTTCGATCAATATTTTTGAGGATAACGCATGTTAGGTCTAGGTTAGGCCTGGGATTCTCACTCATCAGACTCATACTTTCGCATTCTTCACATACTTGTAGAACGGATCCTGGGTATTTTCTGGTTTGGATCACGTAGTAATGTGGGACCACACTGAAACAGTCAATTAAACCTGGTCTTGATAAATATTTTAGAGGATAACGCATGTTAGGTCTGGGTCAGCTCTAGAATTTGCCCTCATCATGCTCATACTTTCGCATCTTTCTCATACATCATGGCTAGATCCTGGGTTTTTTCTGGTTTGGATCACGTAGTAATGTGGGACCACACTGAAACAATCAATTAAACCTGGTTTCCATCAATATTTTAGAGGACAACGCAAGTTAGGTCTGGGATAGGTCTGGGATTTGCCCTCATCAGGCTCATACTTTCGCTTTCTTCACATACTCGTTGAACAGATCCTGTGTTATTTTCTGGTTTGGATCACATAGTAATGTGGTACCACACTGAAACAGTCGATTAAACCAGGTTTCGATCAATATTTTTGAGGATGACGCATGTTAGGTCTAGGTTAGGTCTGGGATTTTCACTCATCAGACTCATACTTTCGCATTCTTCACATACTTGTTGAACGGATCCTGGGTTTTTTCTGGATTGGATCACGTAGTAATGTGGTACCACACTGAAACATTCAATGAAACCTGGTCTGGATAAATATTTTAGAGGATAACGCAAGTTAGGTCTGGGGTAGGTCTGGGATTAGCCCTCATCAGACTCATACTTTCGCACACTTCACATACTCGTTGAACAGATCCTGGGTTTTTTTCTGGTTTGGATCACGTAGTAATGTGGTAACACACTGAAACAGTCGATTAAACCTGGTTTCGATCAATATTATTGAGGATAACGCATGTTAGGTCTAGGTCAGGTCTAGGATTTGCCCTCATCAGGCTCATACTTTCTCATATTTCTCATACCTCATGGCTGGATCCTGGGCTAATTCTGGATTGGATCACGTAGCAATGTGGTACCACACTGAAACAGTCAATTAAACCTGGTTTCGATTAATATTTTAGGGAATAATTCATGTTAGGTCTGGGTTAGGTCTGCGATTTGCTCTCATCAGGCTCATTCTTTCGCATATTTCTCATACTTGATGGCTAGATCCTGGGCTTTTTCTGGATTGCATCACGTAGTAATGAAGTACAACACTGAAACTGTCAATTAAACCTGGTTTCCATCAATATTTTAGAGGACAACGCTAGTTAGGTCTAGCTTAGCCCCGAGATTTTCACTCATCAGACTCATACTTTCGCATTCTTCACATATTTGTTGAACGGATCGTGGGTTTTTTCTGGTTTGGATCACGTAGTAATGTGGGACCACACTGAAACAATCAATTAAACCTGGTCTTGATAAATATTTTAGAGGACAACGTATGTTAGGTCTGGGTTAGGTCTAGGATTTGCCCTCATCAGGCTCATACTTTCGCATATTTCTCATACTTCATGGCTAGATCCTGGGCTATTTCAGGATTGGATCACGTAGTAATGTGGTACCACACTGAAACAGTCGATTAAACCTGGTTTCGATCAATATCGTAGAGGATAACGCAAGTTAAGTCTGGGATTGGTCTGGGATTTGACCTCATCAGACTCATACTTTCGCACACTTCACATACTCGTTGAACAGATCCTGGGTTATTTTCTGGTTTGGATCACATAGTAATGTGGTACCACACTGAAACAGTCGATTAAACCAGGTTTCGATCAATATTTTTGAGGATAACGCATGTTAGGTCTAGGTTAGGCATGGGATTTTCACTCATCAGACTCATACTTTCGCATTCTTCACATACTTGTTGAACGGATCCTGGGTTTTTTCTGGTTTGGATCACGTAGTAATGTGGTACCACACTGAAACAGTCGATTAAACCTGGTTATGATCAATATTTTAGAGGATAACGCATAGTTAGGTTTGGGATAGGTCTGGGATTTGACCTCATCAGACTCATACTTTCGCGTGTTTCACATACTTGTTGAACAGATCCTGGGTTTTTTCTGGTTTGTATCACGTAGTAGTGTGGTACCACACTGAAACAGTCCATTAAACCTGGTTTGGATCAATATCTTAGAGGATAACGCATGTTAGGTCTAGGTTAGCCCTGGGATTTGCACTCATCAGACTCATACTTTCGCATTCTTCTCATACTTGTTGAACTGATCCTGGGTTTTTTTCTGGTTTGGATCACGTAGTAATGTGGTACCACACTGAAACAGTCGATTAAACCTGGTTTCGATCAATATTTTAGAGGATAACGCAAGTTAAGTCTGGGATTGGTCTGGGATTTGACCTCATCAGACTCATACTTTCGTACACTTCACATACTCGTTGAACAGATCCTGGGTTACTTTCTGGTTTGAATCACATAGTAATGTGGTACCACACTGAAACAGTCGATTAAACCAGGTTTCGATCAATATTTTTGAGGATAACGCATGTTAGGTCTAGGTTAGGCCTGGGATTCTCACTCATCAGACTCATACTTTCGCATTCTTCACATACTTGTAGAACGGATCCTGGGTATTTTCTGGTTTGGATCACGTAGTAATGTGGGGCCACACTGAAACAGTCAATTAAACCTGGTCTTGATAAATATTTTAGAGGATAACGCATGTTAGGTCTGGGTCAGCTCTAGAATTTGCCCTCATCATGCTCATACTTTCGCATCTTTCTCATTCATCATGGCTAGATCCTGGGTTTTTTCTGGTTTGGATCACGTAGTAATGTGGGCCCACACTGAAACAATCAATTAAACCTGGTTTCCATCAATATTTTAGAGGACAACGCAAGTTAGGTCTGGGATAGGTCTGGTATTTGCCCTCATCAGGCTCATACTTTCGCTTTCTTCACATACTCGTTGAACAGATCCTGTGTTATTTTCTGGTTTGGATCACATAGTAATGTGGTACCACACTGAAACAGTCGATTAAACCAGGTTTCGATCAATATTTTTGAGGATGACGCATGTTAGGTCTAGGTTAGGTCTGGGATTTTCACTCATCAGACTCATACTTTCGCATTCTTCACATACTTGTTGAACGGATCCTGTGTTTTTTCTGGATTGGATCACGTAGTAATGTGGTACCACACTGAAACATTCAATGAAACCTGGTCTGGATAAATATTTTAGAGGATAACGCAAGTTAGGTCTGGGGTAGGTCTGGGATTAGCCCTCATCAGACTCATACTTTCGCACACTTCACATACTCGTTGAACAGATCCTGGGTTTTTTTCTGGTTTGGATCACGTAGTAATGTGGTAACACACTGAAACAGTCGATTAAACCTGGTTTCGATCAATATTATTGAGGATAACGCATGTTAGGTCTAGGTCAGGTCTAGGATTTGCCCTCATCAGGCTCATACTTTCTCATATTTCTCATACTTCATGGCTGGATCCTGGGCTATTTCTGGATTGGATCACGTAGTAACGTGGTACCACACTGAAACAGTCAATTAAACCTGGTTTCGATTAATATTTTAGAGAATAATTCATGTTAGGTCTGGGTTAGGTCTGGGAATTGCTCTCATCAGGCTCATTCTTTCGCATATTTCTCATACTTGATGGCTAGATCCTGGGCTTTTTCTGGATTGCATCACGTAGTAATGAAGTACAACACTGAAACTGTCAATTAAACCTGGTTTCCATCAATATTTTAGAGGACAACGCAAGTTAGGTCCAGGTTAGGCCTGGGATTTGCCCTCATCAGGATCATACTTTTGCAGTTTTAACATACATGTTCACCTGATCGAGGGTTTTTTCTGCTTTGGATCACGTAGTAAAGTGGTACCACACTGAAACAGTCCATTAAACCTGGTTTGCATCAATATTTTAGAGGATAACGCATGTTAGGTCTAGGTTAGCCCCGATATTTTCACTCATCAGACTCATACTTTCGCATTCTTCACATACTTGTTGAACGGATCCTGGGTTTTTTCTGGTTTGGATCACGTAGTAATGTGGGACCACACTGAAACAATCAATTAAACCTGGTCTTGATAAATATTTTAGAGGACAACGTATGATAGGTCTGGGTTAGGTCTAGGATTTGCCCTCATCAGGCTCATACTTTCGCATATTTCTCATACTTCATGGCTAGATCCTGGGCTATTTCTGGATTGGATCACGTAGTAATGTGGTACTACACTGAAACAGTCAATTAAACCTGGTTTCCCTCAATATTTTAGAAGATAACGCATGTTAGGCCTAGGTTAGGCCTGGGATTTGCCTTATCAGGGTCATACTTTCGCAGTTTTAACATGCATGTTGACCTGATCGAGTGTTTTTTCTGCTTTGGATCACGTGGTAAAGTGGTACCACAAATAAAACAGTCAATTAAACCTGGTTTCGATCACTATTTTAGAGGATAACGCAAGTTAGGTCTGGGATAGGTCTGGGATTAGCCCTCATCAGACTCATACTTTCGCATATTTCTCATACTTGATGACTAGATCCTGGGCTTTTTCTGGATTGCATCACGTAGTAATGAAGTACAACACTGAAACAGTCAATTAAACCTGGTTTCCATCAATATTTTAGAGGACAACGCATGTTAGGTCTAGGTTAGGCCTGGGATTTGCCCTCATCAGGGTCATACTTTCGCAGTTTTAACATACATGTTGACGTGATCGAGGGTTTTTTCTGCATTGGATCACGTAGTAAAGTGGTACCACAATGAAACAGTCCATTAAACCTTGTCTGGATCAATATTTTTGAGGATAACGCATGTTAGGTCTAGGTTAGGCCTGGGATTTTCACTCATCAGACTCATACTTTCGTATTCTTCACATACTTGTTGAACGGATCCTGGGTTTTTCTGGTTTGGATCACGTAGTAATGTGGGGCCACACTGAAACAATCAATTAAACCTGGTCTTGATAAATATTTTAGAGGACAACCCATGTTAGGTCTGGGTTAGGTCTAGGATTTGCTCTCATCTGGCTCATACTTTCGCATATTTCTCATACTTCATGGCTAGATCCTGGGATATTTCTGGATTGGATCACCTAGTAATGTGGTACCACACTGAAACAGTCAATTAAACCTGGTTTCGCTCAATATTTTAGAAGATAACGCATGTTAGGTCTAGGTTAGGCCTGGGATTTGCCCTCATCAGGGTCATACTTTCGCAGTTTTAACATGCATGTTGACCTGATCGAGGGTTTTCTCTGCTTTGGATCACGTAGTAAAGTGGTACCACAACTAAAACAGTCAATTAAACCTGGGTTCGATCACTATTTTAGAGGATAACGCAAGTTAGGTCTGGGATAGGTCTGGGATTATCCCTCATCAGACTCATACTTTCGCACACTTCACATACTCGTTGACAAGATCCTGGGTTTTTTTCTGGTTTGGATCACGTAGTAATGTGGTACCACACTAAAACTGTCGGTTAAACCTGGTTTCGATCAATATTTTAGTGGATAACGCAAGTTAGGTCTGGGATAGGTCTGGGATTTGCCCTCATCAGACTCATACCTACGCACACTTCACATACTCGGTGAACAGATCCTGGGTTATTTTCTGGTTTGGATCACATAGTAATGTGGTACCAAACTGAAACAGTCAATTAAACCTGGTCTCCATCAATAGTTTAGAGGACAACGCATGTTAGGTCTAAGTTAGGCCTGGGATTTGCCCACATCAGGGTCATACTTTCGCAGTTTTAACATACATGTTGACCTGATCGAGGGTTTTTTCTGCTTTGGATCACGCTGTAAAGTGGTACCACACTGAAACAGTCCATTAAACCTGGTTTGGATCAATATTTTTGAGGATAACGCATGTTAGGTCTAGGTTAGCCCTGGGATTTTCACTCATCAGGCTCATACTTTCGCATTCTTCACATACTTGTTGGACAGATACTGGGTTTTTTCTGGATTGGTTCACGCAGTAATGTGGTACCACACTGAAACATTCAATTAAACCTGGTCTCGATAAATATTTTAGAGGATAACGCATGTTAGGTTTGGGTTAGGTCTTGGATTTGCCCTCATCAGGCTCATACTTTCGCATATCTCTCATACTTCATGGCTAGACCCTGGGCTGTTTCTGGATTGTATTACGTAGTAATGTGGTACCACGCTGAAACAGTCAATTAAACCTGATTTCGATAAATATTTTAGAGGATAACGCATGTTAGGTTTGGGATAGGTCTGGGATTTGCACTCATCAGACTCATACTTTCGCACGCCTCACATACTCGTTGAACAGATCCTGGGTTATTTTCTGGTTTGGATCACATAGTAATGTGGTACCACACTGAAACAGTCGATTAAACCAGGTTTCGATCAATATTTTTGAGGATAACGCAAGTCAGGTCAAGGTTAGGCCTGGGATTTTCACTCATCAGACTCATACTTTCGCATTCTTCAGATACTTGTTGAACGGATCCTGGGTTTTTTCTGGTTTGGATCACGTAGTAATGTGGGACCACACTGAAACAATCAATTAAACCTGGTCTTGATAAATATTTTAGAGGATAACGCATGTTAGGTCTGGGTTTGGTCTAGGATTTGCCCTCGTCAGGCTCATACTTTCGCATATTTCTCATACTTCATGGCTAGATCCTGGGCTATTTCTGGATTGGATCACGTAGTAATGTGGTACCACACTGAAACAGTCGATTAAACCAGGTTTCTATCAATATTTTTGAGGATAACGCAAGTTAGGTCTGGGATAGGTCTGGGATTTGCCCTCATCAGGCTCATACTTTCGCGTTTTTCACATACTTGTTGAACAGATCCTGGGTTATTTTCTGGTTTGGATCACATAGTAATGTGTTACCACACTGAAACAGTCGATATAACCTGGTTTCGATCAATATTTTTGGGGATAACGCAAGTTAGGTCTAGGTTAGGTCGGGGATTTTCACTCATCAGGCTCATACTTTCGCATTTTTCTCATGCTTCATGGCTAGATCCTGGGCTATTTCTGGATTGTATCACGTAGTAATGTGGTACCACACTGAAACAGTCAGTTAAACCTGGTTTCACTCAATATTTTAGAAGATAACGCATGTTAGGCCTAGGTTAGGCCTGGGATTTGCCCTCATCAGGGTCATACTTTCGCAGTTTTAACATGCATGTTGACCTGATCGAGCGTTTTTTCTGCTTTGGATCACGTAGTAAAGTGGTACCACAACTAAAACAGTCAATTAAACCTGGTTTCGATCACTATTTTAGAGGATAACGCAAGTTAGGTCTGGGATAGTTCTGGGATTAGCCCTCATCAGGCTCATACTTTCGCAGTTTTAACATGCATGGTGACCTGATCGAGGGTTTTTTCTGCTTTGGATCACGTAGTAAAGTGGTACCACAACTAAAACAGTCAATTAAACCTGGTTTCGATCAATATTTTAGAGAATAATTCATGTTAGGTCTAGGTTAGGTCTGGGATTAGCCCTCATCAGACTCATACTTTCGCATACTTCACATACTCGTTGACAAGATCCTGGGTTTTTTTCTTGTTTGGATCACGTAGTAATGTGGTACCACACTGAAACAGTCGATTAAACCTGGTTTCGATTAATATTTTAGAGGATAACGCATGTTAGGTCTGGGATAGGTCTGGGATTCGCCCTCATCAGGCTCATACTTTCGCATATTTCTCATACTTCATGGCTAGATTCTGGGCTTTTTCTGGATTGTATCATGTAGTCATGAAGTACAACACTGAAACAGTCAATTAAACCTGGTTTCCATCAATATCTTAGAGGACAACGCAAGTTAGGTCTGGGATAGGTCTGGGATTTGCCCACATCAGGCTCATACTTTCGCGTTTTTCACATACTTGTTGAACAGATCCTGGGTTTTTTCTGGTTTGGATCACGTAGTAGTGTGGTACCACACTGAAACAGTACATTAAACCTGGTTTCGATCAATATTTTTGAGGATAACGCATGTTAGGTCTAGGTTAGGCCGGGGATTTTCACTCATCAGACTCATACTTTCGCATTCTTCACATACTTGTCGTACGGATCCTGGGTTTTTTCTGGATTGGATCACGTAGTAATGTGGTACCACACTGAAACATTCAATGAAACCTGGTCTGGATAAATATTTTAGAGGATAACGCAAGTTAGGTCTGGGGTAGGTCTGGGATTAGCCCTCATCAGACTCATACTTTCGCACACTTCACATACTCGTTGAACAGATCCTGGGTTTTTTTCTGGTTTGGATCACGTAGTAATGTGGTAACACACTGAAACAGTCGATTAAACCTGGTTTCGATCAATATTATTGAGGATAACGCATGTTAGGTTTGGGTTAGGTCTTGGATATGCCCTCATCAGGCTCATACTTTCGCATAACTCTCATACTTGTTGAACGGATCCTGGGTTTTGTCTGGTTTGGATCACGTACTAATGTGGTACCACACTGAAACATTCAATTAAACCTGGTCTAGATAAATATTTTAGAGGATAACGCATGTTAGGTCTGGGTTAGGTCTAGGATTTGCCCCCATCAGGCTTATACTTTCGCATATTTCTCGTACTTCATGGCTGGATCCTGGGCTATTTCTGGATTGGGTCACGTAGTAATGTGGTACCACACTGAAACAGTCAATTAAGCCTGGTTTTGATCAATATTTTAGAGAATAATTCATGTTAGGTCCAGGCTAGGTCTGGGATTTGCTCTCGTCGGGCTGATTCTTTCGCATATTTCTCATACTTGATGGCTAGATCCTGGGCTTTTTCTGGATTGCATCACGTAGTAATGAAGTGCAACACTGAAACAGTCAATTAAGCCTGGTTTCCATCAATATTTTAGAGGACAACGCATGTTAGGTCTAGGTTAGCCCAGGGATTTTCACTCGTCAGACTCATACTTTCGCATTCTTCACATACTTGTTGAACGGATCCTGGGTTTTTCTGGTTTGCATCACGTAGTAATGTGGGGCCACACTGAAACAATCAATTAAACCTGGTCTTGATAAATATTTTAGAGGACAACCCATGTTAGGTCTGGGTTAGGTCTAGGATTTGCTCTCATCAGGCTCATACTTTCGCATATTTCTCATACTTCATGGCTAGATCCTGGGATATTTCAGGATTGGATCACGTAGTAATGTGGTACCACACTGAAACAGTCAATTAAACCTGGTTTCGCTCAATATTTTAGAAGATAACGCATGTTAGGTCTAGGTTAGGCCTGGGATTTGCCCTCATCAGGGTCATACTTTCGCAGTTTTAACATGCATGTTGACCTGATCGAGGGTTTTTTCTGCTTTGGATCACGTAGTAAAGTGGTACCATAACTAAAACAGTCAATTAAACCTGGTTTCGATCACTATTTTAGAGGATAACGCAAGTTAGGTCTGGGATAGGTCCGGGATTATCCCTCATCAGACTCATACTTTCGCACACTTCACATACTCGTTGACAAGATCCTGGGTTTTTTTCTGGTTTGGATCACGTAGTAATGTGGTACCACACTGAAACTGTCGATTAAACCTGGTTTCGAACACTATTTTAGAAGACAATGCAAGTTAGGTCTGGGATAGGTCTGGGATTTGCCCTCATCAGGCTCAAACTTTCGCGTTTTTCACATACTTGTTGAACAGATCCTGGTTTTTTTCTGGTTTGGATCACGTAGTAGTGTGGTACCACACTGAAACAGTCAATTAAACCTGGTTTCGATCACTATTTTAGAGGATAACGCAAGTTAGGTCTGGGATAGGTCTGGGATTATACCTCATCAGACTCATACTTTCGCACACTTCACATACTCGTTGACAAGATCCTGGGTTTTCTTCTGGTTTGGATCACGTAGTAATGTGGTACCACACTAAAACTGTCGGTTAAACCTGGTTTCGATCAATATTTTAGTGGATAACGCAAGTTAGGTCTGGGATAGGTCTGGGATTTGCCCTCATCAGACTCATACTTTCGCACACTTCACATACTCGTTGAACAGATCCTGGGTTATTTTCTGGTTTGGATCACATAGTAATGTGGTACCACACTGAAACAGTCGATTAAACCTGGTTTCGATGAATATTTTAGAGATTAATTCATGTTAGGTCTAGGTTAGGTCTGGGATTTGCTCTCATCAGGCTCATTCTTTCGCATATTTCTCATACTTGATGGCAAGATCCTGGGCTGTTTCTGGATTGTATGACGTAGTAATGTGGTACCACGCTGAAACAGCGAATTAAACCTGGTTTCGATCAATATTTTAGAGGATAACGCAAGTTAGGTCTAGGGTAGGCCTGGGATTTGCCCTCATCAGGGTCATACATTCGCAGTTTTAACATACATGTTGTCCTGATCGACGGTTTTTTCTGCTTTGGATCACGTAGTAAAGTGGCACCACACTGAAACATTCAATTAAACCTGGTCTTGATAAATATTTTAGAGGATAACGCATGTTAGGTTTGGGTTAGGTCTAGGATTTGCCCTCAGCAGGCTCATACTTTCGCATATTTCTCATACTTCATGGCTAGATCCTGGGCTGTTTCTGGATTGTATCACGTAGTACTGTGGTACCACGCTGAAGCAGTCAATTAAACCTGGTTTCGATCAATATTTTAGAGGATAACGCAAGTTAGGTCTGTCATAGGTCTGGGATTCGCCCTCATCAGGCTTATACTTTCGCGTTTTTCACATACTTGTTGAACAGATCCTGGGTTTTTTCTGGTTTGTATCACGTAGTAGTGTGGTACCACACTGAAACAGTCCATTAAACCTGGTTTGGATCAATATTTTAGAGGATAACGCATGTTAGGGCTAGGTTAGCCCTGGGATTTGCACTCATCAGGCTCATTCTTTCGTATATTTCTCATACATGTTGAACAGATCCTGGGTTTTTTCTGGTTTGGATCACGTAGTAATGTGGGACCACACTGAAACAATCAATTAAACCTGGTTTCCATCAATATTTTAGAGGACAACGCAAGTTAGGTCAGGGATAGGTCTGGGATTTGCCCTCATCAGGCTCATACTTTCGCTTTCTTCACATACTCGTTGAACAGATCCTGTGTTATTTTCTGGTTTGGATCACATAGTAATGTGGTACCACACTGAAACAGTCGATTAAACCGGGTTTCGATCAATATTTTTGAGGATAACGCATGTTAGGTCTAGGTTAGGTCTGGGATTTGCCCTCATCAGGGTCATACTTTCGCAGTTTTAACATACATGTTCACCTGATCGAGGGTTTTTTCTGCTTTGGATCACGTAGTAAAGTGGTACCACACTGAAACAGTCCATTAAACCTGGTTTGCATCAATATTTTAGAGGATAACGCATGTTAGGTCTAGGTTAGCCCCGAGATTTTCACTCATCAGACTCATACTTTCGCATTCTTCACATACTTGTTGAACGGATCCTGGGTTTTTTCTGGTTTGGATCACGTAGTAATGTGGGACCACACTGAAACAGTCGATTAAACCGGGTTTCGATCAATATTTTTGAGGATGACGCATGTTAGGTCTAGGTTAGGTCTGGGATTTTCACTCATCAGACTCATACTTTCGCATTCTTCACATACTTGTTGAACGGATCCTGGGTTTTTTCTGGATTGGATCACGTAGTAATGTGGTACCACACTGAAACATTCAATGAAACCTGGTCTGGATAAATATTTTAGAGGATAACGCAAGTTAGGTCTGGGGTATGTCTGGGATTAGCCCTCATCAGACACATACTTTCGCACACTTCACATACTCGTTGAACAGATCCTGGGTTTTTTTCTGGTGTGGATCACGTAGTAATGTGGTAACACACTGAAACAGTCGATTAAACCTGGTTTCGATCAATATTATTGAGGATAACGCATGTTAGGTCTAGGTCAGGTCTAGGATTTGCCCTCATCAGGCTCATACTTTCTCATATTTCTCATACTTCATGGCTGGATCCTGGGCTATTTCTCGATTGGATCACGTAGTAATGTGGTAACACACTGAAACAGTCGATTAAACCTGGTTTCGATCAATATTATTGAGGATAACGCATGTTAGGTCTAGGTCAGGTCTAGGATTTGCCCTCATCAGGCTCATACTTTCTCATATTTCTCATACCTCATGTCTGGATCCTGGGCTATTTCTGGATTGGATCACGTAGCAATGTGGTACCACACTGAAACAGTCAATTAAACCTGGTTTCCCTCAATATTTTAGAAGATAACGCATGTTAGGCCTAGGTTAGGCCTGGGATTTGCCTTATCAGGGTCATACTTTCGCAGTTTTAACATGCATGTTGACCTGATCGAGTGTTTTTCTGCTTTGGATCACGTAGTAAAGTGGTACCACAAATAAAACAGTCAATTAAACCTGGTTCCGATCACTATTTTAGAGGATAACGCAAGTTAGGTCTGGGATAGGTCTGGGATTAGCCCTCATCAGACTCATACTTTCGCATATTTCTCATACTTGATGGCTAGATCCTGGGCTTTTTCTGGATTGCATCACGTAGAAATGAAGTACAACACTGAAACAGTCAATTAAACCTGGTTTCCATCAATATTTTAGAGGACAACGCAAGTTAGGTCTAGGTTAGCCCCGAGATTTTCACTCATCAGACTCATACTTTCGCATTCTTCACATATTTGTTGAACGGATCCTGGGTTTTGTCTGGTTTGGATCACGTAGTAATGTGGGACCACACTGAAACAATCAATTAAACCTGGTCTTGATAAATATTTTAGAGGACAACGTATGTTAGGTCTGGGTTAGGTCTAGGATTTGCCCTCATCAGGCTCATACTTTCGCATATTTCTCATACTTCATGGCTAGATCGTGGGCTATTTCAGGATTGGATCACGTAGTAATGTGGTACCACACTGAAACAGTCGATTGAACCTGGTTTCGATCAATATCTTAGAGGATAACGCAAGTTAAGTCTGGGATTGGTCTGGGATTTGACCTCATCAGACTCATACTTTCGCACACTTCACATACTCGTTGAACAGATCCTGGGTTATTTTCTGGTTTGGATCACATAGTAATGTGGTACCACACTGAAACAGTCGATTAAACCAGGTTTCGATCAATATTTTTGAGGATAACGCATGTTAGGTCTAGGTTAGGCCTGGGATTTTCACTCATCAGACTCATACTTTCGCATTCTTCACATACTTGTTGAACGGATCCTGGGTTTTTTCTGGTTTGGATCACGTAGTAATGTGGTACCACACTGAAACAGTCGATTAAACCTGGTTATGATCAATATTTTAGAGGATAACGCATAGTTAGGTTTGGGATAGGTCTGGGATTTGACCTCATCAGACTCATACTTTCGCGTTTTTCACATACTTGTTGAACAGATCCTGGGTTTTTTCTGGTTTGTATCACGTAGTAGTGTGGTACCACACTGAAACAGTCCATTAAACCTGGTTTGGATCAATATCTTAGAGGATAACGCATGTTAGGTCTAGGTTAGCCCTGGGATTTGCACTCATCAGACTCATACTTTCGCATTCTTCTCATACTTGTTGAACTGATCCTGGGTTTTTTTCTGGTTTGGATCACGTAGTAATGTGGTACCACACTGAAACAGTCGATTAAACCTGGTTTCGATCAATATTTTAGAGGATAACGCAAGTTAAGTCTGGGATTGGTCTGGGATTTGACCTCATCAGACTCATACTTTCGTACACTTCACATACTCGTTGAACAGATCCTGGGTTACTTTCTGGTTTGGATCACATAGTAATGTGGTACCACACTGAAACAGTCGATTAAACCAGGTTTCGATCAATATTTTTGAGGATGACGCATGTTAGGTCTAGGTTAGGTCTGGGATTTTCACTCATCAGACTCATACTTTCGCATTCTTCACATACTTGTTGAACGGATCCTGGGTTTTTTCTGGATTGGATCACGTAGTAATGTGGTACCACACTGAAACATTCCATGAAACCTGGTCTAGATAAATATTTTAGAGGATAACGCTAGTTAGGTCTGGGGTATGTCTGGGATTAGCCCTCATCAGACACATACTTTCGCACACTTCACATACTCGTTGAACAGATCCTGGGTTTTTTTCTGGTGTGGATCACGTAGTAATGTGGTAACACACTGAAACAGTCGATTAAACCTGGTTTCGATCAATATTATTGAGGATAACGCATGTTAGGTCTAGGTCAGGTCTAGGATTTGCCCTCATCAGGCTCATACTTTCTCATATTTCTCATACTTCATGGCTGGATCCTGGGCTATTTCTGGATTGGATCACGTAGTAATGTGGTAACACACTGAAACAGTCGATTAAACCTGGTTTCGATCAATATTATTGAGGATAACGCATGTTAGGTCTAGGTCAGGTCTAGGATTTGCCCTCATCAGGCTCATTCTTTCGTATATTTCTCATACATGTTGAACAGATCCTGGGTTTTTTCTGGTTTGGATCACGTAGTAATGAAGTACAACACTGAAACTGTCAATTAAACCTGGTTTCCATCAATATTTTAGAGGACAACGCAAGTTAGGTCTAGGTTAGGCCTGGGATTTGCCCTCATCAGGATCATACTTTTGCAGTTTTAACATACATGTTCACCTGATCGAGGGTTTTTTCTGCTTTGGATCACGTAGTAAAGTGGTACCACACTGAAACAGTCCATTAAACCTGGTTTGCATCAATATTTTAGAGGATAACGCATGTTAGGTCTAGGTTAGCCCCGAGATTTTCACTCATCAGACTCATACTTTCGCATTCTTCACATACTTGTTGAACGGATCCTGGGTTTTTTCTGGTTTGGATCACGTAGTAATGTGGGACCACACTGAAACAATCAATTAAACCTGGTCTTGATAAATATTTTAGAGGACAACGTATGTTAGGTCTGGGTTAGGTCTAGGATTTGCCCTCATCAGGCTCATACTTTCGCATATTTCTCATACTTCATGGCTAGATCCTGGGCTATTTCTGGATTGGATCACGTAGTAATGTGGTACTACACTGAAACAGTCAATTAAACCTGGTTTCCCTCAATATTTTAGAAGATAACGCATGTTAGGCCTAGGTTAGGCCTGGGATTTGCCTTATCAGGGTCATACTTTCGCAGTTTTAACATGCATGTTGACCTGATCGAGTGTTTTTTCTGCTTTGGATCACGTAGTAAAGTGGTACCACAAATAAAACAGTCAATTAAACCTGGTTCCGATCACTATTTTAGAGGATAACGCAAGTTAGGTCTGGGATAGGTCTGGGATTAGCCCTCATCAGACTCATACCTTCGCATATTTCTCATACTTGATGACTAGATCCTGGGCTTTTTCTGGATTGCATCACGTAGTAATGAAGTACAACACTGAAACAGTCAATTAAACCTGGTTTCCATCAATATTTTAGAGGACAACGCATGTTAGGTCTAGGTTAGGCCTGGGATTTGCCCTCATCAGGGTCATACTTTCGCAGTTTTAATATACATGTTGACGTGATCGAGGGTTTTTTCTACTTTAGATCACGTAGTAAAGTGGTACCACATTGAAACAGTCCATTAAACCTTGTCTGGATCAATATTTTTGAGGATAACGCATGTTAGGTCTAGGTTAGGCCTGGGATTTTCACTCATCAGACTCATACTTTCGCATTCTTCACATACTTGTTGAACGGATCCTGGGTTTTTCTGGATTGGATCACGTAGTAATGTGGGGCCACTCTGAAACAATCAATTAAACCTGGTCTTGATAAATATTTTAGAGGACAACCCATGTTAGGTCTGGGTTAGGTCTAGGATTTGCGCTCATCAGGCTCATACTTTCGCATATTTCTCATACTTCATGGCTAGATCCTGGGATATTTCTGGATTGGATCACCTAGTAATGTGGTACCACACTGAAACAGTCAATTAAACCTGGTTTCGCTCAATATTTTAGAAGATAACGCATGTTAGGTCTAGGTTAGGCCTGGGATTTGCCCTCATCAGGGTCATACTTTCGCAGTTTTAACATGCATGTTGACCTGATCGAGGGTTTTCTCTGCTTTGGATCACGTAGTAAAGTGGTACCACAACTAAAACAGTCAATTAAACCTGGTTTCGATCACTATTTTAGAGGATAACGCAAGTTAGGTCTGGGATAGGTCTGGGATTATCCCTCATCAGACTCATACTTTCGCACACTTCACATACTCGTTGACAAGATCCTGGGTTTTTTTCTGGTTTGGATCACGTAGTAATGTGGTACCACACTGAAACTGTCGATTAAACCTGGTTTCGAACACTATTTTAGAAGACAATGCAAGTTAGGTATGGGATAGGTCTGGGATTTGCCCTCATCAGGCTCAAACTTTCGCGTTTTTCACATACTTGTTGAACAGATCCTGGTTTTTTTCTGGTTTGGATCACGTAGTAGTGTGGTACCACACTGAAACAGTCAATTAAACCTGGTTTCGATCACTATTTCAGAGGATAACGCAAGTTAGGTCTGGGATAGGTCTGGGATTATCCCTCATCAGACACATACTTTCGCACACTTCACATACTCGTTGACAAGATCCTGGGTTTTTTTCTGGTTTGGATCACGTAGTAATGTGGTACCACACTAAAACTGTCGGTTAAACCTGGTTTCGATCAATATTTTAGTGGATAACGCAAGTTAGGTCTGGGATAGGTCTGGGATTTGCCCTCATCAGACTCATACCTACGCACACTTCACATACTCGGTGAACAGATCCTGGGTTATTTTCTGGTTTGGATCACATAGTAATGTGGTACCAAACTGAAGCAGTCAATTAAACCTGGTTTCCATCAATAGTTTAGAGGACAACGCATGTTAGGCCTAGGTTAGGCCTGGGATTTGCCGTCATCAGGGTCATACTTTCGCAGTTTTAACATGCATGTTGACCTGATCGAGTGTTTTTTCTGCTTTGGATCACGTAGTAAAGTGGTACCACAACTAAAACAGTCAATTAAACCTGGTTTCGATCACTATTTTAGAGGATAACGCAAGTTAGGTCTGGGATAGGTCTGGGATTAGCCCTCATCAGGCTCATACTTTCGCAGTTTTAACATGCATGTTGACCTGATCGAGGGTTTTTTCTGCTTTGGATCACGTAGAAAAGTGGTACCACAACTAAAACAGTCAATTAAACCTGGTTTCGATCAATATTTTAGAGAATAATTCATGTTAGGTCTAGGTTAGGTCTGGGATTAGCCCTCATCAGACTCATACTTTCGCACACATCACATACTCGTTGACAAGATCCTGGGTTTTTTTCTCGTTTGGATCACGTAGTAATGTGGTACCACACTGAAACAGTCGATTAAACCTGGTTTCGATTAATATTTTAGAGGATAACGCATGTTAGGTCTGGGATAGGTCTGGGATTCGCCCTCATCAGGCTCATACTTTCGCATATTTCTCATACTTCATGGCTAGATCCTGGGCTTTTTCTGGATTGCATCATGTAGTCATGAAGTACAACACTGAAACAGTCAATTAAACCTGGTTTCCATCAATATCTTAGAGGACAACGCAAGTTAGGTCTGGGATAGGTCTGGGATTTGCCCACATCAGGCTCATACTTTCGCGTTTTTCACATACTTGTTGAACAGATCCTGGGTTTTTTCTGGTTTGGATCACGTAGTAGTGTGGTACCACACTGAATCAGTACATTAAACCTGGTTTCGATCAATATTTTTGAGGATAACGCATGTTGGGTCTAGGTTAGCCCAGGGATTTTCACTCATCAGACTCATACTTTCGCATTCTTCACATACTTGTTGAACGGATCCTGGGTTTTTTCTGGTTTGGATCACGTAGTAATGTGGGACCACACTGAAACAATCAATTAAACCTGGTCATGATAAATATTTTAGAGGATAACGCATGTTAGGTTTGGGTTTGGTCTAGGATTTGCCCTCGTCAGGCTCATACTTTCGCATATTTCTCATACTTCATGGCTAGATCCTGGGCTATTTCTGGATTGGATCACGTAGTAATGTGGTACCACACTGAAACAGTCGATTAAACCAGGTTTCTATCAATATTTTTGAGGAAAACGCAAGTTAGGTCTGGGATAGGTCTGGGATTTGCCCTCATCAGGCTCATACTTTCGCGTTTTTCACATAATTGTTGAACAGATCCTGGGTTTTTTCCTGTTTGGGTGACGTAGTAGTGTGGTGCCACACTGAAACAGTCGATTAAACCTGGTTTCGATCAATATTTTTGAGGATAACGCATGTTAGGTCTAGGTTAGGTCTGGGATTTGCCCTCATCAGACACATACTTTCGCATTCTTCACATACTTGTTGAACGGATCCTGGGTTTTGTCTGGTTTGGATCACGTAGTAATGTGGTACCACACTGAAACATTTAATTAAACCTGGTCTTGATAAATATTTTAGAGGATAACGCATGTTAGGTTTGGGTTTGGTCTAGGATTTGCCCCCATCAGGCTCATACTTTCGCATATTTCTCATACTTCATGGCTAGATCCTGGGCTTTTTCTGGATTGCATCACGTAGTAATGAAGTGCAACACTGAAACAGTCAATTAAGCCTGGTTTCCATCAATATTTTAGAGGACAACGTATGTTAGGTCTAGGTTAGCCCAGGGATTTTCACTCATCAGACTCATACTTTCGCATTCTTCACATACTTGTTGAACGGATCCTGGGTTTTTTCTGGTTTGGATCACGTAGTAATGTGGGACCACACTGAAACAATCAATTAAACATGGTCATGATAAATATTTTAGAGGATAACACATGTTAGGTCTGGGTTTGGTCTAGGATTTGCCCTCGTCAGGCTCATACTTTCGCATATTTCTCATACTTCATGGCTAGATCCTGGGCTATTTCTGGATTGGATCACGTAGTAATGTGGTACCACACTGAAGTAGTCAATTAAACCTGGTTTCGCTCAATATTTTAGAAGATAACGCATGTTAGACCTAGGTTCGGCCTGGGATTTGCCCTCGTCAGGGTCATACTTTCGCAGTTTTAACATACATGTTGGCCTGATCGAGGGTTTTTTCTGCTTTGGATCACGTAGTGAAGTGGTACCGCACTGAAGCAGACCATTAAACCTGGTTTGGATCAATATTTTAGAGGATAACGCATGTTAGGTCTAGGTTAGCCCTGTGATTTTCATTCATCAGACTCATACTTTCGCTTTCTTCACATACTTGCAGAACGGATCCTGGGTTTTTTCTGGTTTGGTTCACGTAGTAGTGTGGTACCACACTGAAACAGCCCATTAAACCAGGTTTCGATCAATATTTTAGAAGATAACGCATGTTAGACCTAGGTTCGGTCTGGGATTTGCCCTCATCAGACTCATACCTACGCACACTTCACATACTCGGTGAACAGATCCTGGGTTTTATCCGGTTTGGGTCACGTAGTAGTGTGGTACCACACTGAAACAGTCGATTAAACCTGGTTTCGATCAATATTTTTGAGGATAACGCATGTTAGGTCTAGGTTAGGCCGGGGATTTTCACTTATCAGACTCATACTTTCGCATTCTTCACATACTTGTTGAACGGATCGTGGGTTTTTTCTGGTTTGGATCACGTAGTTATTGCGGGACCACACTGAAGCAATCAATGAAACCTGGTCATGATAACTATTTTAGAGGATAACGCATGTTAGGTTTGGGTTAGGTCTAGGATTTGCCCTCATCAGGCTCATACTTTCGCATATTTCTCATACTTCATGGCTAGATCCTGGGCTGCTTCTGGATTGTATCACGTAGTAATGTGGTACCACGCTGAAACAGTCAATTAAGCCTGATTTCGGTCAATATTTTAGAGGATAACGCAAGTTAGGTCTGGGATAGGTCTGGGATTTGCCCTCATCAGGCTCATACTTTCGCGTTTTTCACATACTTGTTGAACAGATCCTGGGTTTTTTCTGGTTTGGATCACGTAGTAGTGTGGTACCACACTGAAACAGCCCATTAAACCAGGTTTCGATCAATATTTTTGAGGATAACGCATGTTAGGTCTGGGATAGGTCTGGGATTTGCCCGCATCAGACTCATACTTTCGCACACTTCACATACTCGATGAACAGATCCTGGGTTATTTTCTGGTTTGGATCACATAGTAATGTGGTACCACACTGAAACAGTCGATTAAACCAGGTTGCGATCAATATTTTTGAGGATAACGCATGTTAGGTCTAGGTTAGGCCTGGGATTTTCACTCATCAGGCTCATACTTTCGCATTCTTCACATACTTGTTGAACGGATCCTTGGTTTTTTCTCGTTCGGATTACGTATTAATGTGGGACCACACTGAAACAATCAAATAAACCTGGCCTTGATAAATATTTTAGAGGATAACGCATGTTAGGTCTGCGTTAGGTCTAGGATTTGCCCTCATCAGGCTCATTCTTTCGCATATTTCTCATACTTGATGGCTAGATCCTGGGCTTTTTCTGGATTGCATCACGTAGTAATGAAGTACAACACTGAAACAGTCAATTAAACCTGGTTTCCATCAATGTCTTAGAGGACAACGCAAGTTAGGTCTGGGATAGGTCTGGGATTTGCCCTCATCAGGGTCATACTTTCGCAGTTCTAACATACATGTTGACCTGATCGAGTGTTTTTTCTGCTTTGGATCACGTAGTAAAGTGGTACCACACTGAAACAGTCCATTAAACCTGGTTTGGATCAATATTTTAGAGAATAACGCATGTTAGGTCTAGGTTAGGTCTGGGATTTTCACTCATCAGACTCATACTTTCGCATTCTTCACATACTTGTTGAACGGATCCTGGGTTTTTACTGGTTTGGATCACGTAGTAATGTGGGACCACACCGAAACAATCAATTAAACCTGGTCTTGATAAATATTTTAGAGGATAACGCATGTCAGGTCTGGGATTGGTCTGGGATTTGACCACATCAGGGTCATACTTTCGCAGTTTTAACATGCATGTTGACCTTATCGAGGGTTTTTTCTGCTTTGGATCACGTAGTAAAGTGGTACCACAACTAAAACAGTCAATTAAACCTGGTTTCGATCATTATTTTAGAGGATAACGCATGTTAGGTCCTGGATAGGTCTGGGATTAGCCCTCATCAGACTCATACTTTTGCATTCTTCACATACTTGTTGACCTGATCGAGTGTTTTTTCTGCTTTGGATCACGTAGTAAAGTGGTACCACACTGAAACAGTCCATTAAACCTGGTTTGGATCAATATTTTAGAGAATAATTCATGTTAGGTCTAGGTTAGGTCTGGTATTTGCTCTCATCAGGCTCATTCTTTCGCAGTTTTAACATACATGTTGACGTGATCGAGGGTTTTTCTGCTTTGGATCACGTAGTAAAGTGGTACCACACTGAAACGGTCCATTAAACCTGGTTTCCATCAATATTTTAGAGGACAACGCATGTTAGGTCTAGGTAAGGCCTGGGATTTGCCCTCATCAGGGTCATACTTTCGCATTCTTCACATACTTGTTGAACGGATCCTGGGTTTTTACTGGTTTGGATCACGTTGTAACGTGGTACCACACTGAAACATTCAATTAAACCTGGTTTTGATCAATATTTTAGAGAATAATTCATGTTAGGTCTAGGTTATGTCTGGTGTTTGCTCTCATCAGGCTCATTCCTTCGCAGTTTTAACATACATGTTGACGTGATCGAGGGTTTTTCTGCTTTGGATCGCGTAGTAAAGTGGTACCACACTGAAACGGTCCATTAAACCTGGTTTCCATCAATATTTTAGAGGACAACGCATGTTAGGTCTAGGTAAGGCCTGGGATTTGCTCTCATCAGGGTCATACTTTCGCAGTTTTAACATGCATGTTGTCCTCATCGAGGGTTTTTTCTGCTTTGGATCACGTAGTAAAGTGGTACCACAACTAAAACTGTCAATTGAACCTGGTTTCGATCATTATTTTAGAGGATAACGCAAGTTAGGTCTGGGATGGGATTATCTCCGCGGCAGGTGGATCGAGTATCCGGGCCGGGATGGTGATATGCGGAGGGAGGTGTACTGCGGTGTTCCGCAGGGGTCGGTCCTCGGGCCACTCCTGTGGAACATCGCGTACGACTCGGTGTTGCGGGCCGGCCTCCCCGACGGCGTCAGCACGGTGTGTTATGCGGATGACACACTGGTGCTGGCCGTCGGGGCGCACTGGGGGACGGCCATGCGTCGCGCGGAGGAGGGCTCGCAACGCGTCGTCGACCGGATCAGGGGGATGGGGATGACGGTGGCGGTCCATAAGACCGAGGTGATTGCGTTTCATTCACCTCGGCAGGATCCGCCACCCCCTCTGATTCGGGTGGGTGGGGCTGACATCGAGGTGAAGCCCCAGATCAGGTATCTAGGGCTGATCCTCGATAGCCACTGGCGTTTCGAGAAGCATTTCCGCTGCCTGGTCCCCCGGTTGGAAAGGATGGTTGCGGCTCTGGGCCGGATCCTGCCCAACCTGGGGGGCCCGGCGGGCCGAGTTCGTCGCCTCTATGTGGCAATGGTCCAGTCGGTGGCCCTATACGGGGCCCCCGTCTGGGCGGACGACCTGGCTGCCTCCCGGCGCAGCATGACTATGCTGCGTCGGGTGCAGAGGCGCATGGCGCTCAGGGTCGTCCGCGGGTATCGGACCATGTCACATGAGGCGGCGACGGTTCTAGCGGGGATGCCGCCCATGGACCTGCTCGCGCGGTCGCACGCGGTGATGTACCGGCACCGCGTCGACCGTCGCGCGGGGGTGGGGGCGGTCCCGGGCGGGCAGGAACCTGCTTGGGGCGATTTGAAGCGCCAGGCCCGGCAGTCCGTGTTCCTCGCGTGGCAGGAGCGGCTGGCTCTGCCAACAGCGGGGCACCGGACTGTCGGGGCTGTTCGGCCACTCCTGAAGGAGTGGCTGGACAGAGGCCATGGCAGCCTCACCTACCGGCTGGCACAGGTATTTTCCGGGCATGGCAGCTTCGGAAGATACCTGTGCCGGATAGGGAAGGAGCCGACGGCGCGTTGCTGCCACTGCGACGCTGAGCAGGACACGGCGGATCATACCCTGGAGGTATGCCCCGCGTGGGAGGGGGAGCGCCGTGTCCTGGTCGGCGTCGTCGGGCGGGATGTCTCGCTGCCGGGCGTGGTGCGCGCCATGCTCGGCAGCGAGGAGAAGTGGAGGGCCGTGGCCTCCTTCTGCGAGAACGTAATGTTGCAGAAGGAGGCCGCGGGGAGGGAGCGCGAGCTTCAGCGGCGTGCTGAAGCGCGCGCTCGTGCGGTGGCCCGAGGTCGTCGCCCGGTCGCGAGGCGTCGCGGGCGGCCGCCTCGGCGTGGCGGATGACCTAGGCTGGGAGGGGGGTCCTGAGGGGACCCTCCTCCCGCCAGGCGGCGCCGGGTCGGACCGGTTGGGGGTAGGAGTGCCTTCCCCTACCGGTCCGACGCAAGGGGAGGCACCCTCGGCGGTCTGGTGCGGCCATGAACGCCCGGCCGCCGAGGGGTGGAAACGGGGTCGCGGGCGGTTGCGAGTTGGGGCTCGCAGCCGCCACTAAACGCGGCCCCGGGACGGATAGCGGCGGGATGGAGTGGCCCCGTCCCGCCGCTATGAGGCAGTGTGTCTACTGGGGGGACCGATTGTCCCCCCGGGGGATGGGCGCGAAAGCGCGGGCACGGGGAGGATACCGGAAGAATGCTTCGAGCGATTCCCGGTATCCTCCCAAAGCGTGCCGAAGGGTCACCGTGGGGTTTTTAGTGGGTAGGTCCCGCGCCTGTCGTTGTACGGGCGCGGGGAATCCCACACACCCCTCCCACCTCTCCCCAAGGAGGTGGGAGGGAGTCTTTCGAAGATTTTCCCCACGACAAAAAAAAAAAAAAAAAAAAAAAAAGTTAGGTCTGGGATAGGTCTGGGATTAGCCCTCATCAGACTCATACTTTTGCATTCTTCACATACTTGTTGACCTGATCGAGTGTTTTTTCTGCTTTGGATCACGTAGTAAAGTGGTACCACACTGAAACAGTCCATTAAACCTGGTTTGGATCAATATTTTAGAGAATAATTCATGTTAGGTCTAGGTTAGGTCTGGTATTTGCTCTCATCAGGCTCATTCTTTCGCATATTTCTTATACTTGATGGCTAGATCCTGGGCTTTTTCTGGATTGCATCACGTAGTAATGAAGTACAACACTGAAACATTCAATTAAACCTGGTCTTGATAAATATTTTAGAGGATAACGCATGTTAGGTTTGGGTTAGGTCTAGGATTTGCCCTCATCAGGCTCATACTTTCGCATATTTCTCATACTTCATGGCTAGATCCTGGGCTGTTTCTGGATTGTACCACGTAGTAATGTGGTACCACGCTGAAACAGTCAATTAAACCTGGTTTCGTTCAATATTTTAGAGGATAACGCAAGTTAGGTCTGGGCTCCCTCAGGGGCTGCCAGCCTTTCAGCTGCAGTACGGGCTTAACGAACCCGGGGTACCCGAGTCATACACACACCGTAAGCCTCCTGTTGGTCGTCACAACGACCCATTCGCAATTCCCTATTGGTTTTGTGAATGGTACGTGACGGCAGGAGGAACGGGGGTCTTGGCTTAACCGCCTGGGCCACGAGTATGGCGACTCTATAAAATCGCCCTCCAATCCTAAGCTATGGTGCGCGGCGATGGGATGCATGGTTGGGGGAGAAGGCCCAATCCCAAGCGACCACCTCCGGGGAACCTGCCGAACCCCCGGAGTATTAGGCTTACCCGGGTAAGGCGGCTCTGCCCGGGTGGACCTTTATTTCCGACCATCTCGTGGGACTATTATGGACACAGAAAATAAAATGGGGATGGGGCGGGTTTTGTCGGTTGGGGAGGACGGAGACGGGGTTGGGGTTAGGGTGGCGGCGCTCGCGCCCCACTCAGCGCCAGGTCCGGCTTCGTGGAGGGTGGAGGAGGACGACGAGACGGCGTCGGTCTCGTCCTTCTCCTCCAGCACGAGCCACATAGGCTCTAAGAGGAAGAGGACGGGGCAGGCCGTCGTCGAGGTGGGCGGGGCGATGAGCCCGTCGGTGAGGCTGAGTTGCCTCAGGGACGAGGTGACCGAGGAGATATCGGAGAGGATCTCCTCGTCCCTGAGGCGGGTGGAGAAAGTCGCCGCTGCCTGCGCCTTTAAGGGGCAGAAAAGCGGTGGCGCGGAGGCCCTGAAGGCCGCGGCGGAGGAAATGAGGGAGGCAGCGCGGGAGCTCAGAGGGCGGAACGCCCGTCTGCAGCTCCTGTTGGAGGAGGAGCGACAGGGGAGGAGGAGGGCAGAGGCGCTGTGGAACAGCGCGGCCCTCCCTCCCATCCTCCCTCCTCCTCCACCGCCGCGTCCCTCGGCGGAGGTAAATAAACGGGGTGCGGCGGCAGTGGTGCGGGGCACCGCGGGCCCCTCCACCCGCACTCCGCCCGTGAAGAAGTCCCCGTCCTCCTCAGAAGACGATCTTCTGAGGAGGATTGGGGACATGATTGATGGCAAGCTGGCCGCCTTCCGGGAGGAACTCCTCGCCGGAAGAGCGGTCAGCAGGAAGGCGGTGCCTCCCCGACCTGTTCCGGTACAGTCGGGGAAGGCAAAGAAGGGCGGAGTGAAGGCTCCGCCCAGCGTTGCGGCACCAGGGCCCCGGGTCGCGACCCCCAAGGGGGGTGGTGTACCCGTGGTCGCGGTGGTCGCGTCCTCCACAGCACCCTCCCAGGGGGGGGTGGCATGGAGTGAGGTGGTGGGGCGGAAGGCGAAGCGGGCGGCGAGGAAGGCCTCGCAACCGCAGCCTCCGCCTCCGCCGCCGGCGGCCAAGGTAAAGGCCGCGAAGGTCGGGAAGGCACGACCAGGTCGTCCCCCAAAAACGGCAGCGGTGACGCTGACCGTTGCGCAGGGGGGCGACCTGACCCTCGCGGAGGCGATGCGGCTCGCCAGGGAGAATATCTCCCTGGAAGAGCTGGGCATCGCCTCCGTGAGGGCGAAGAGGGCCGTGACCGGGGGTCTCTTGCTGGAGATCCCCGGTGCAGAAGGCGGCGCGAAGGCGGATCGTCTCGCCCAGAGGCTCCGGGAGCAGCTGGGCGAGCGAGGTGTCCGGGTCGCCCGGCCCACGAAGCGCACGGAGATGCGCATTTGTGGGCTGGACGACTCGGTCAGCGCACAGGATGTGTCCCGTGCCCTTGCGAGGGCGGGGGACTGTCCTGTGGAGGACCTGCGGATCGGAGAGATCCGCAGGTCGCCCTCCGGCCTCGGGTCGGTGTGGGCCCGGTGCCCCCTCTCCGCCGCCCGTAAGGTGGCGGACTCCGGGAGGGTGTTGGTGGGGTGGGTTTCGGCGCGAGTGGAAATCCTCGCGCCGCGCCCGCTCCAGTGTCACCGCTGCCTCGAATTGGGGCACGTGAGGCAGTGGTGCACCTCGCCGGTGGACCGCAGCGGTCAGTGTTACCGCTGCGGTGCCAAAGAGCACCGTGCGAGCCAGTGCTCGGCGGCCCCCCACTGCCCGTTGTGTGCGGACATGGGGAGGCCAGCCGATCACAGGGTGGGGAGCAAGAAGTGCTCCCCCCCCTCCCGGAAGGAGAGGAAGAGGCGGGCTGCACCGGCTCCGGTGCCGAGGGCGGTGGCATCGTCCTCCATGGAGGTGGACGGTGCTACGGGGACGGACGGCCGGGAGGAGGCTGGCGCGGCCATTAATTAATGCCGCCCCGCCTCCTCCTCCAGGCCAACCTCAACCACTGCCGCGCGGCACAGGACTTGATGTCCCAAGTCCTCGCGGAGTGGGGGGTTGGCCTGGCGGTCGCCGCCGAGCCGTACCGCGTCCCTGATCACCCTCATTGGGTGGGCGACGCGGACGGCTTGGTGGCGACGGTATGGGGAGGGGGCGACGGGTCCCCACCGTTCTCCTTGTTGGAGCGCGGTCGGGGATTCGTCGCCGTGGACTGGGGGGGAGTCGCTGTGGTGGGGTGCTACATTTCGCCCCGTAGCGGTCACGCTGCGTTCGAGCTGTACTTGGCCGAGGTCGCGGCATGCGTGCAGCGCTACGCGGCCCGGCCGGTGCTGGTCCTGGGGGATTTTAATGCCAAGTCGGTGGCTTGGGGATCCCCCAGGACCTCCGTTCGCGGCGGGATCCTGGGCGATTGGGCGGCGGGGCTCGACCTCCGGGTATTGAACCGGGGGTCGGAGAACACATGCGTGCGGCGATATGGGGGGTCCATCGTGGATGTTGGATTCGCGACCCCCAACGCCGTGCGCATGGTGTCGGGTTGGCACGTGGTCGCGGGGGCAGAGACACTCTCCGATCACCGGTACATCCGGATGGAGGTCTCTGCCGCCGCGAGTGCATCCCGACACGGCCGCCTGCGTGGCACCCCACCACGCCGCTGGGCGCTTCGGCGCCTGGACAAGGACGCCCTGATAGCAGCTGCCCTCGCTGCAACTTGGCCGCAGGGAGCGGCCGAGTTGCCGAGCATAGAGGAGGAGGTCGCCCGGCTCGGAGCATTGGTCGCGGGTATTTGCGACGCGGCGATGCCTCGGGTCGGGCGGGCTTCTCCTCGCCGGGCGGTGTACTGGTGGTCGGACGCGATCGCGGAGTTGCGAGTCGCGACTGTCCGCGCCCGACGCCAGTACACCCGCGCGCGCCGTCGTCAACGTACAGGCGACGGCGTGGCGCGAGCGAGGGCAGCTGATGACCTGTATGGAGCATACCGCGTGGCGCGGGTTGCTCTGCAGGTCGCCATCAAACGGCCCAAGACCCAGGCATGGAAGGAGCTCCTCCAGACCCTTGATGACGATCCATGGGGGCGCCCATATAAGGTGGTGCTGAATAAGCTCCGCCCGTGGGCGCCCCCCGTCACCGAGGGTCTTGACCCCCGGCTGCTGGAGGACGTGGTCAATACACTCTTCCCAATTGGGGAGAGGGGACCGCGTCCTCCGGCGGCGGCGGCTGTCCCAGTGGAGTGGACGGCCGAGCTGGGGGTCACGCAGGAGGAGCTGGCAGCGGCCATCAGACGGCTCGGGGTTCGTAACACGGCCCCGGGTCCGGATGGTGTGCCCGGCCGGGTTTGGGTCTTGACCCAGGGCGTCCTTGGGGCCGACCTCAGGCGGTTGTTCGACCGCTGCCTGAGGGACGGGCGATTCCCCCCCAGTTGGAAGGTGGCGAGGATGGTCCTCCTCCGGAAGGAGGGTCGGCCCGCGGAGTCTCCCTCCGCATACCGGCCCATTTGTCTCCTCGACGAGGTGGGCAAGCTCTTCGAGCGTGTGATTGCTGCCCGCCTCGTCGAGCACCTGTCGCGGGGTGATCCCGGTCTGGCCGACTGCCAGTTCGGTTTCCGGGGGGGCCGATCGACTATCGACGCGATAGGTCGTGTGAGGGCCCTCTCGGAGGCGACCGTCTCCCGGGGAGGGGTGGCATTGGCAATATCCTTGGATATTGCCAATGCCTTTAACACCCTCCCCTGGGAAGAGATAAGGAGGGGACTCGAATATCATCGAGTCCCCCCTTGTCTCAGGGCGGTCGTCGGGGATTATCTCCGCGGCAGGTGGATCGAGTATCCGGGCCGGGATGGTGATATGCGGAGGGAGGTGTACTGCGGTGTTCCGCAGGGGTCGGTCCTCGGGCCACTCCTGTGGAACATCGCGTACGACTCGGTGTTGCGGGCCGGCCTCCCCGACGGCGTCAGCACGGTGTGTTATGCGGATGACACACTGGTGCTGGCCGTCGGGGCGCACTGGGGGAGGGCCATGCGTCGCGCGGAGGAGGGGTCGCAACGCGTCGTCGACCGGATCAGGGGGATGGGGATGACGGTGGCGGTCCATAAGACCGAGGTGATTGCGTTTCATTCACCTCGGCAGGATCCGCCACCCCCTCTGATTCAGGTGGGTGGGGCTGACATCGAGGTGAAGCCCCAGATCAGGTATCTAGGGCTGATCCTCGATAGCCACTGGCGTTTCGAGAAGCATTTCCGCTGCCTGGTCCCCCGGTTGGAAAGGATGGTTGCGGCTCTGGGCCGGATCCTGCCCAACCTGGGGGGCCCGGCGGGCCGAGTTCGTCGCCTCTATGTGGCAATGGTCCAGTCGGTGGCCCTATACGGGGCCCCCGTCTGGGCGGACGACCTGGCTGCCTCCCGGCGCAGCATGACTATGCTGCGTCGGGTGCAGAGGCGCATGGCGCTCAGGGTCGTCCGCGGGTATCGGACCATGTCACATGAGGCGGCGACGGTTCTAGCGGGGATGCCGCCCATGGACCTGCTCGCGCGGTCGCACGCGGTGATGTACCGGCACCGCGTCGACCGTCGCGCGGGGGTGGGGGCGGTCCCGGGCGGGCAGGAACCTGCTTGGGGCGATTTGAAGCGGCAGGCCCGGCAGTCCGTGTTGCTCGCGTGGCAGGAGCGGCTGGCTCTGCCAACCGCGGGGCACCGGACTGTCGGGGCTGTTCGGCCACTCCTGAAGGAGTGGCTGGACAGAGGCCATGGCAGCCTCACCTACCGGCTGGCACAGGTATTTTCCGGGCATGGCAGCTTCGGAAGATACCTGTGCCGGATAGGGAAGGAGCCGACGGCGCGTTGCTGCCACTGCGACGCTGAGCAGGACACGGCGGATCATACCCTGGAGGTATGCCCCGCGTGGGATGGGGAGCGCCGTGTCCTGGTCGGCGTCGTCGGGCGGGATGTCTCGCTGCCGGGCGTGGTGCGCGCCATGCTCGGCAGCGAGGAGAAGTGGAGGGCCGTGGCCTCCTTCTGCGAGAACGTAATGTTGCAGAAGGAGGCCGCGGGGAGGGAGCGCGAGCTTCAGCGGCGCGCTGAAGCTCGCGCTCGTGCGGTGGCCCGAGGTCGTCGCCCGGTCGCGAGGCGTCGCGGGCGGCCGCCTCGGCGTGGCGGATGACCTAGGCTGGGAGGGGGGTCCTGAGGAGACCCTCCTCCCGCCAGGCGGCGCCGGGTCGGACCGGTTGGGGGTAGGAGTGCCTCCCCCTACCGGTGCGACGCAAGGGGAGGCAACCTCGGCGGTCTGGTGCGGTCATGAACGCCCGGCCGCCGAGGGGTGGAAACGGGGTCGCGGGCGGTTGCGAGTTGGGGCTCGCAGCCGCCACTAAACGCGGCCCCGGGACGGATAGCGGCGGGATGGAGTGGCCCCGTCCCGCTATGAGGCAGTGTGTCTACTGGGGGGACCGATTGACCCCCCGGGGGATGGGCGCGAAAGCGCGGGCACGGGGAGGATACCGGAAGAATGCTTCGAGCGATTCCCGGTATCCTCCCAAAGCGTGCCGAAGGGTCACCGTGGGGTTTTTAGTGGGTAGGTCCCGCGCCTGCCGTTGTACGGGCGCGGGGAATCCCACACACCCCTCCCACCTCTCCCCAAGGAGGTGGGAGGGAGTCTTTCGAAGATTTTCCCCACGACAAAAAAAAAAAAAAAAAAAAAAAAAAAAAAAAAAAGGGGAGGCACCCTCGGCGGTCTGGTGCGGCCATGAACGCCCGGCCGCCGAGGGATGGAAACGGGGTCGCGGGCGGTTGCGAGTTGGGGCTCGCAGCCGCCACTAAACGCGGCCCCGGGACGGATAGCGGCGGGATGGAGTGGCCCCGTCCCGCCGCTATGAGGCAGTGTGTCTACTGGGGGGACCGATTGTCCCCCCGGGGGATGGGCGCGAAAGCGCGGGCACGGGGAGGATACCGGAAGAATGCTTCGAGCGATTCCCGGTATCCTCCCAAAGCGTGCCGAAGGGTCACCGTGGGGTTTTTAGTGGGTAGGTCCCGCGCCTGTCGTTGTACGGGCGCGGGGAATCCCACACACGCCTCCCACCTCTCCCCAAGGAGGTGGGAGGGAGTCTTTCGAAGATTTTCCCCACGACAAAAAAAAAAAAAAAAAAAAAAAAAAAAAAAGTTAGGTCTGGGACAGGCCTGGGATTTGCCCTCATGAGGCTCATTCTTTCGCATATTTCTCATACTTGATGGCTAGATCCTGGGCTTTTTCTGGATTGCATCACGTAGTAATGAAGTACAACAGTGAAACGGTCAATTACACCTGGTTTCCATCAATATTTTAGAGGACAACGCATGTTAGGTCTATGTAAGGCCTGGGATTTGCCCTCATCAGGGTCATACTTTCGCAGTTTTAACATACATGTTGACCTGATCGAGTGTTCTTAATGCTTTGGATCACGTAGTAAAGTGGTACCACACTGGAACAGTCCATTAAACCTGGTTTCGATCAATATTTTAGAGGATAACGCAAGTTAAGTCTGGGATAGGTCTGGGATTTGACCTCATCAGACTCATACTTTCGCACACTTCACATACTCGTTGATCAGATCCTGGGTTATTTTCTGGTTTGGATCACATAGTATTGTGGTACCACACTGAAACAGCAGATTAAACCAGGTTTCGATCAATATTTTTGAGGATAACGCATGTTAGGTCTAGGTTAGGCCTGGGATTTTCACTCATCAGACTCATACTTTCGCATTCTTCACATACTTGTTGAACGGATCCTGCGTTTTTTCTGGTTTGGATCACGTAGTAATGTGGGACCACGCTGAAACAGTCAATTAAACCTGGATTCGATCAATATTTTAGAGAATAATTCATGTTTGGTCTAGGTTAGGTCTGGGATTTGCTCTCATCAGGCTCATTCTTTCGCATATTTCTCATACTTGATGGCTAGATCCTGGGCTTTTTCTGGATTGCATCACGTAGTAATGAAGTACAACACTGAAACAGTCAATTAAACCTGGTTTCCATCAATGTCTTAGAGGACAACGCAAGTTAGGTCTGGGATAGGTCTGGGATTTGCCCTCATCAGGGTCATACTTTCGCAGTTCTAACATACATGTTGACCTGATCGAGTGTTTTTTCTGCTTTGGATCACGTAGTAAAGTGGTACCACACTGAAACAGTCCATTAAACCTGGTTTGGATCAATATTTTAGAGAATAACGCATGTTAGGTCTAGGTTAGGTCTGGGATTTTCACTCATCAGACTCATACTTTCGCATTCTTCACATACTTGTTGAACGGATCCTGGGTTTTTACTGGTTTGGATCACGTAGTAATGTGGGACCACACCGAAACAATCAATTAAACCTGGTCTTGATAAATATTTTAGAGGATAACGCATGTCAGGTCTGGGATAGGTCTGGGATTTGACCTCATCAGGGTCATACTTTCGCAGTTTTAACATGCATGTTGACCTTATCGAGGGTTTTTTCTGCTTTGGATCACGTAGTAAAGTGGTACCACAACTAAAACAGTCAATTAAACCTGGTTTCGATCATTATTTTAGAGGATAACGCATGTTAGGTCTAGGTTAGGCCGGGGATTTGCCCTCATCAGGGTCATACTTTCGCATTCTTCACATACTTGTTGAACGGATCCTGGGTTTTTACTGGTTTGGATCACGTTGTAACGTGGTACCACACTGAAACATTCAATTAAACCTGGTTTTGATCAATATTTTAGAGAATAATTCATGTTAGGTCTAGGTTAGGTCTGGGATTTTCACTCATCAGACTCATACTTTCGCATTCTTCACATACTTGTTGAACGGATCCTGGGTTTTTTCCGGTTTGGGTCAAGTAGTAGTGTGGAACCACACTGAAACAGTCGATTAAACCTTGTTTCGATCAATATTTTTGAGGATAACGCATTTTAGGTCTAGGTTAGGCCGGGGATTTTCACTCAGCAGACTCATACTTTCGCATTCTTCACATACTTGTTGAACGGATCCTGGGTTTTTACTGGTTTGGATCACGTTGTAATGTCGTACCACACTGAAACATTCAATTAAACCTGGTTTTGATCAATATTTTAGAGAATAATTCATGTTAGGTCTAGGTTAGGTCTGGTATTTGCTCTCATCAGGCTCATTCTTTCGCATATTTCTCATACTTGATGGCTAGATCCTGGGCTTTTTCTGGATTGCATCACGTAGTAATGAAGTACAACACTGAAACATTCAATTAAACCTGGTCTTGATAAATATTTTAGAGGATAACGCATGTTAGGTTTGGGTTAGGTCTAGGATTTGCCCTCATCAGGCTCATACTTTCGCATATTTCTCATACTTCATGGCTAGATCCTGGGCTGTTTCTGGATTGTACCACGTAGTAATGTGGTACCACGCTGAAACAGTCAATTAAACCTGGTTTCGTTCAATATTTTAGAGGATAACGCAAGTTAGGTCTGGGACTGGCCTGGGATTTGCCCTCATGAGGCTCATTCTTTCGCATATTTCTCATACTTGATGGCTAGATCCTGGGCTTTTTCTGGATTGCATCACGTAGTAATGAAGTACAACAGTGAAACGGTCAATTAAACCTGGTTTCCATCAATATTTTAGAGGACAACGCATGTTAGGTCTATGTAAGGCCTGGGATTTGCCCTCATCAGGGTCATACTTTTGCAGTTTTAACATACATGTTGACCTGATCGAGTGTTCTTAATGCTTTGGATCACGTAGTAAAGTGGTACCACACTGGAACAGTCCATTAAACCTGGTTTCGATCAATATTTTGGAGGATAACGCAAGTTAAGTCTGGGATAGGTCTGGGATTTGACCTCATCAGACTCATACTTTCGCACACTTCACATACTCGTTGAACAGATCCTGGGTTATTTTCTGGTTTGGATCACATAGTATTGTGGTACCACACTGAAACAGCAGATTAAACCAGGTTTCGATCAATATTTTTGAGGATAACGCATGTTAGGTCTGGGTTAGGCCTGGGATTTTCACTCATCAGACTCATACTTTCGCATTCTTCACATACTTGTTGAACGGATCCTGGGTTTTTTCTGGTTTGGATCACGTAGTAATGTGGGACCACGCTGAATCAGTCAATTAAACCTGGATTCGATCAATATTTTAGAGAATAATTCATGTTTGGTCTAGGTTAGGTCTGGGATTTGCTCTCATCAGGCTCATTCTTTCGCATATTTCTCATACTTGATGGCTAGATCCTGGGATTTTTCTGGATTGCATCACGTAGTAATGAAGTACAACACTGAAACAGTCAATTAAACCTGGTTTCCATCAATATTTTACAGGACAACGCATGTTAGGTCTAGGTTAGGCCTGGGATTTGCCCTCATCAGGGTCATACTTTCGCAGTTTTAACATACACGTTGACCTGATCGAGGGTTTTTTCCGCTTTGGATCACGTAGTAAAGTGGTACCACACTGAAGCAGTCCATTAAACCCGGTTTGGATCAATATTTTAGAGGATAACGAATGTTAGGTTTGGGTTAGGTCTGGGATTTTCACTCATCAGGCTCATACTTTCGCATATTTCTCATACTTCATGGCTAGATCCTGGGCTTTTTCTGGATTGTTTCACGTAGTAATGTGGTACCACGCTGAAACAGTCAATTAAACCTGGTTTCGATCAATATTTTAGAGGATAACGCAAGTTAGGTCTGGGATAGGTCTGGGATTCGCCCTCATCAGGCTCATACTTTCGCGTTTTTCACATACTTGTTGAACTGATCCTGGGTTTTTTCTGGTTTGGATCACGTAGCAATGTGGCACCACACTGAAACAGTCGATTAAACCTGGTTTCGATCAATATTTTAGAGGATAACGCAAGTTTGGTCTGGGATAGGTCTGGGATTTGCCCTCATCAGGCTCATACTTTCGCGTTTTTCACATACTTGTTGAACAGATCCTGGGTTTTTTCTGGTTTGAGTCACGTAGTAATGTGGTACCACACTGAAACAGTCGATTAAACCAGGTTTCGATCAATATTTTTGAGGATAACGCATGTTAGGTCCAGGTTAGGCCTGGGATTTTCACTCATCAGACTCATACTTTCGCATTCTTCACATACTTGTTGAACGGATCCTGGGCTTTTTCTGGATTGCATCACGTAGTAATGAAGTACAACACTGAAACAGTCAATTAAGCCTGATTTCGATGAATATTTTAGAGGATAACGCAAGTTAGGTCTGGGATAGGTCTGGGATTCGCGCTCATCAGGCTCATACCTTCGCATTCTTCACATACTAGTTGAACGGATCCTGGGTTTTTTCTGGTTTGGATCACGTAGTAATGTGGTACCACACTGAAACATTCAAATAAACCTGGTCTTGATAAATATTTTAGAGGATAACGCATGTTAGGTTTGGGTTAGGTCTAGGATTTGCCCACATCAGGCTCATGCTTTCGCATATTTCTCATACTTCATGGCTAGATCCTGGGCTGTTTCTGGATTGTATCACGTAGTAATGTGGGACCACGCTGAAACAGTCAATTAAACCTGGTCTGGATAAATATTTTAGAGGATAACGCATATTAGGTCTGTGTTAGGTCTAAGATTTGCCCTCCTCAGGCTCACAGCTTCGCGTTTTTCGCATACTTGGTGAACAGATCCTGGGTTTTCTCTGGTTTGGATCACGAAGTAGTGAGGTACCACACTAAAACAGTCCATTAAACCTGGTTTCGCTCAATATCTTAGAAGATAACGCATGTTAGGTCTAGGTTAGGCCTGGGATTTGCCCTCATCAGGGTCATACTTTCGCAGTTTTAACATGCATGTTGACCTGATCGAGGGTTTTTTCTGCTTTGGATCACGTAGTAAAGTGGTACCACACTAAAACGGTCAATTAAACCTGGTTTCGATAAATATTTTAGAGGATAACGCAAGTTAGGCCTGGGATAGGTCTAGGATTTGCCCTCATCAGGCTCATTCTTTCGCATATTTCTCATACTTCATGGCTGGATCCTGGACTATTACTGGTTTGGATCACGTAGTAATGTGGTACCACACTGAAACTGTCAATTAAACCTGGTTTCGATCAATATTTTAGAGAATAATTCATGTTAGGCCTGGGTTAGGTCTGGGATTTGCTCTCATCAGGCTCATACTTTCGCATATTTCTTATACTTCATGGATAGATCCTGGGCTATTTTCTGGTTTGGATCACATAGTAATGTGGTACCACACTGAAACAGTTGATTAAACCAGGTTTCGATCAATATTCTTGAGGATAACGCATGTTAGGTCTAGGTTAGCCCTGAGATTTTCACACATCAGACACATTCTTTCGCATTCTAAACATACCTGTTGAACGGATCCTGGGTTTTTTCTGGTTTGGATCACGTAGTAATGTGGGACCACACTGAAGCAATCAATTAAACCTGGTCGTGATAAATATTTTAGAGGATAACGCATGTTAGGTCTGGGTTAGGTCTAGGATTTGCTCTCGTCAGGCTCATTCTTTCGCATATTTCTCATACTTGATGGCTAGATCCTGGGCTTTTTCTGGATTGCATCACGTAGTAATGAAGTACAACACTGAAACAGTCAATTAAACCTGGTTTCCATCAATGTCTTAGAGGACAACGCAAGTTAGGTCTGGGATAGGTCTGGGATTTGCCCTCATCAGGGTCATACTTTCGCAGTTCTAACATACATGTTGACCTGATCGAGTGTTTTTTCTGCTTTGGATCACGTAGTAAAGTGGTACCACACTGAAACAGTCCATTAAACCTGGTTTGGATCAATATTTTAGAGAATAACGCATGTTAGGTCTAGGTTAGGTCTGGGATTTTCACTCATCAGACTCATACTTTCGCATTCTTCACATACTTGTTGAACGGATCCTGGGTTTTTACTGGTTTGGATCACGTAGTAATGTGGGACCACACCGAAACAATCAATTAAACCTGGTCTTGATAAATATTTTAGAGGATAACGCATGTCAGGTCTGGGATTGGTCTGGGATTTGACCACATCAGGGTCATACTTTCGCAGTTTTAACATGCATGTTGACCTTATCGAGGGTTTTTTCTGCTTTGGATCACGTAGTAAAGTGGTACCACAACTAAAACAGTCAATTAAACCTGGTTTCGATCATTATTTTAGAGGATAACGCATGTTAGGTCCTGGATAGGTCTGGGATTAGCCCTCATCAGACTCATACTTTTGCATTCTTCACATACTTGTTGACCTGATCGAGTGTTTTTTCTGCTTTGGATCACGTAGTAAAGTGGTACCACACTGAAACAGTCCATTAAACCTGGTTTGGATCAATATTTTAGAGAATAATTCATGTTAGGTCTAGGTTAGGTCTGGTATTTGCTCTCATCAGGCTCATTCTTTCGCAGTTTTAACATACATGTTGACGTGATCGAGGGTTTTTCTGCTTTGGATCACGTAGTAAAGTGGTACCACACTGAAACGGTCCATTAAACCTGGTTTCCATCAATATTTTAGAGGACAACGCATGTTAGGTCTAGGTAAGGCCTGGGATTTGCCCTCATCAGGGTCATACTTTCGCATTCTTCACATACTTGTTGAACGGATCCTGGGTTTTTACTGGTTTGGATCACGTTGTAACGTGGTACCACACTGAAACATTCAATTAAACCTGGTTTTGATCAATATTTTAGAGAATAATTCATGTTAGGTCTAGGTTATGTCTGGTGTTTGCTCTCATCAGGCTCATTCCTTCGCAGTTTTAACATACATGTTGACGTGATCGAGGGTTTTTCTGCTT
This sequence comes from Colletes latitarsis, assembly GCF_051014445.1. NCBI lineage: Eukaryota > Metazoa > Arthropoda > Insecta > Hymenoptera > Colletidae > Colletes > Colletes latitarsis. The sequence continues at coordinate 3,174,551 of NC_135142.1, forward strand.
TGGATCGCGTAGTAAAGTGGTACCACACTGAAACGGTCCATTAAACCTGGTTTCCATCAATATTTTAGAGGACAACGCATGTTAGGTCTAGGTAAGGCCTGGGATTTGCTCTCATCAGGGTCATACTTTCGCAGTTTTAACATGCATGTTGACCTCATCGAGGGTTTTTTCTGCTTTGGATCACGTAGTAAAGTGGTACCACAACTAAAACTGTCAATTGAACCTGGTTTCGATCATTATTTTAGAGGATAACGCAAGTTAGGTCTGGGATGGGATTATCTCCGCGGCAGGTGGATCGAGTATCCGGGCCGGGATGGTGATATGCGGAGGGAGGTGTACTGCGGTGTTCCGCAGGGGTCGGTCCTCGGGCCACTCCTGTGGAACATCGCGTACGACTCGGTGTTGCGGGCCGGCCTCCCCGACGGCGTCAGCACGGTGTGTTATGCGGATGACACACTGGTGCTGGCCGTCGGGGCGCACTGGGGGACGGCCATGCGTCGCGCGGAGGAGGGCTCGCAACGCGTCGTCGACCGGATCAGGGGGATGGGGATGACGGTGGCGGTCCATAAGACCGAGGTGATTGCGTTTCATTCACCTCGGCAGGATCCGCCACCCCCTCTGATTCGGGTGGGTGGGGCTGACATCGAGGTGAAGCCCCAGATCAGGTATCTAGGGCTGATCCTCGATAGCCACTGGCGTTTCGAGAAGCATTTCCGCTGCCTGGTCCCCCGGTTGGAAAGGATGGTTGCGGCTCTGGGCCGGATCCTGCCCAACCTGGGGGGCCCGGCGGGCCGAGTTCGTCGCCTCTATGTGGCAATGGTCCAGTCGGTGGCCCTATACGGGGCCCCCGTCTGGGCGGACGACCTGGCTGCCTCCCGGCGCAGCATGACTATGCTGCGTCGGGTGCAGAGGCGCATGGCGCTCAGGGTCGTCCGCGGGTATCGGACCATGTCACATGAGGCGGCGACGGTTCTAGCGGGGATGCCGCCCATGGACCTGCTCGCGCGGTCGCACGCGGTGATGTACCGGCACCGCGTCGACCGTCGCGCGGGGGTGGGGGCGGTCCCGGGCGGGCAGGAACCTGCTTGGGGCGATTTGAAGCGCCAGGCCCGGCAGTCCGTGTTCCTCGCGTGGCAGGAGCGGCTGGCTCTGCCAACAGCGGGGCACCGGACTGTCGGGGCTGTTCGGCCACTCCTGAAGGAGTGGCTGGACAGAGGCCATGGCAGCCTCACCTACCGGCTGGCACAGGTATTTTCCGGGCATGGCAGCTTCGGAAGATACCTGTGCCGGATAGGGAAGGAGCCGACGGCGCGTTGCTGCCACTGCGACGCTGAGCAGGACACGGCGGATCATACCCTGGAGGTATGCCCCGCGTGGGAGGGGGAGCGCCGTGTCCTGGTCGGCGTCGTCGGGCGGGATGTCTCGCTGCCGGGCGTGGTGCGCGCCATGCTCGGCAGCGAGGAGAAGTGGAGGGCCGTGGCCTCCTTCTGCGAGAACGTAATGTTGCAGAAGGAGGCCGCGGGGAGGGAGCGCGAGCTTCAGCGGCGTGCTGAAGCGCGCGCTCGTGCGGTGGCCCGAGGTCGTCGCCCGGTCGCGAGGCGTCGCGGGCGGCCGCCTCGGCGTGGCGGATGACCTAGGCTGGGAGGGGGGTCCTGAGGGGACCCTCCTCCCGCCAGGCGGCGCCGGGTCGGACCGGTTGGGGGTAGGAGTGCCTTCCCCTACCGGTCCGACGCAAGGGGAGGCACCCTCGGCGGTCTGGTGCGGCCATGAACGCCCGGCCGCCGAGGGGTGGAAACGGGGTCGCGGGCGGTTGCGAGTTGGGGCTCGCAGCCGCCACTAAACGCGGCCCCGGGACGGATAGCGGCGGGATGGAGTGGCCCCGTCCCGCCGCTATGAGGCAGTGTGTCTACTGGGGGGACCGATTGTCCCCCCGGGGGATGGGCGCGAAAGCGCGGGCACGGGGAGGATACCGGAAGAATGCTTCGAGCGATTCCCGGTATCCTCCCAAAGCGTGCCGAAGGGTCACCGTGGGGTTTTTAGTGGGTAGGTCCCGCGCCTGTCGTTGTACGGGCGCGGGGAATCCCACACACCCCTCCCACCTCTCCCCAAGGAGGTGGTAGGGAGTCTTTCGAAGATTTTCCCCACGACAAAAAAAAAAAAAAAAAAAAAAAAAGTTAGGTCTGGGATAGGTCTGGGATTAGCCCTCATCAGACTCATACTTTTGCATTCTTCACATACTTGTTGACCTGATCGAGTGTTTTTTCTGCTTTGGATCACGTAGTAAAGTGGTACCACACTGAAACAGTCCATTAAACCTGGTTTGGATCAATATTTTAGAGAATAATTCATGTTAGGTCTAGGTTAGGTCTGGTATTTGCTCTCATCAGGCTCATTCTTTCGCATATTTCTCATACTTGATGGCTAGATCCTGGGCTTTTTCTGGATTGCATCACGTAGTAATGAAGTACAACACTGAAACATTCAATTAAACCTGGTCTTGATAAATATTTTAGAGGATAACGCATGTTAGGTTTGGGTTAGGTCTAGGATTTGCCCTCATCAGGCTCATACTTTCGCATATTTCTCATACTTCATGGCTAGATCCTGGGCTGTTTCTGGATTGTACCACGTAGTAATGTGGTACCACGCTGAAACAGTCAATTAAACCTGGTTTCGTTCAATATTTTAGAGGATAACGCAAGTTAGGTCTGGGACAGGCCTGGGATTTGCCCTCATGAGGCTCATTCTTTCGCATATTTCTCATACTTGATGGCTAGATCCTGGGCTTTTTCTGGATTGCATCACGTAGTAATGAAGTACAACAGTGAAACGGTCAATTACACCTGGTTTCCATCAATATTTTAGAGGACAACGCATGTTAGGTCTATGTAAGGCCTGGGATTTGCCCTCATCAGGGTCATACTTTCGCAGTTTTAACATACATGTTGACCTGATCGAGTGTTCTTAATGCTTTGGATCACGTAGTAAAGTGGTACCACACTGGAACAGTCCATTAAACCTGGTTTCGATCAATATTTTAGAGGATAACGCAAGTTAAGTCTGGGATAGGTCTGGGATTTGACCTCATCAGACTCATACTTTCGCACACTTCACATACTCGTTGATCAGATCCTGGGTTATTTTCTGGTTTGGATCACATAGTATTGTGGTACCACACTGAAACAGCAGATTAAACCAGGTTTCGATCAATATTTTTGAGGATAACGCATGTTAGGTCTAGGTTAGGCCTGGGATTTTCACTCATCAGACTCATACTTTCGCATTCTTCACATACTTGTTGAACGGATCCTGCGTTTTTTCTGGTTTGGATCACGTAGTAATGTGGGACCACGCTGAAACAGTCAATTAAACCTGGATTCGATCAATATTTTAGAGAATAATTCATGTTTGGTCTAGGTTAGGTCTGGGATTTGCTCTCATCAGGCTCATTCTTTCGCATATTTCTCATACTTGATGGCTAGATCCTGGGCTTTTTCTGGATTGCATCACGTAGTAATGAAGTACAACACTGAAACAGTCAATTAAACCTGGTTTCCATCAATGTCTTAGAGGACAACGCAAGTTAGGTCTGGGATAGGTCTGGGATTTGCCCTCATCAGGGTCATACTTTCGCAGTTCTAACATACATGTTGACCTGATCGAGTGTTTTTTCTGCTTTGGATCACGTAGTAAAGTGGTACCACACTGAAACAGTCCATTAAACCTGGTTTGGATCAATATTTTAGAGAATAACGCATGTTAGGTCTAGGTTAGGTCTGGGATTTTCACTCATCAGACTCATACTTTCGCATTCTTCACATACTTGTTGAACGGATCCTGGGTTTTTACTGGTTTGGATCACGTAGTAATGTGGGACCACACCGAAACAATCAATTAAACCTGGTCTTGATAAATATTTTAGAGGATAACGCATGTCAGGTCTGGGATAGGTCTGGGATTTGACCTCATCAGGGTCATACTTTCGCAGTTTTAACATGCATGTTGACCTTATCGAGGGTTTTTTCTGCTTTGGATCACGTAGTAAAGTGGTACCACAACTAAAACAGTCAATTAAACCTGGTTTCGATCATTATTTTAGAGGATAACGCATGTTAGGTCTAGGTTAGGCCGGGGATTTGCCCTCATCAGGGTCATACTTTCGCATTCTTCACATACTTGTTGAACGGATCCTGGGTTTTTACTGGTTTGGATCACGTTGTAACGTGGTACCACACTGAAACATTCAATTAAACCTGGTTTTGATCAATATTTTAGAGAATAATTCATGTTAGGTCTAGGTTAGGTCTGGGATTTTCACTCATCAGACTCATACTTTCGCATTCTTCACATACTTGTTGAACGGATCCTGGGTTTTTTCCGGTTTGGGTCAAGTAGTAGTGTGGAACCACACTGAAACAGTCGATTAAACCTTGTTTCGATCAATATTTTTGAGGATAACGCATTTTAGGTCTAGGTTAGGCCGGGGATTTTCACTCAGCAGACTCATACTTTCGCATTCTTCACATACTTGTTGAACGGATCCTGGGTTTTTACTGGTTTGGATCACGTTGTAATGTCGTACCACACTGAAACATTCAATTAAACCTGGTTTTGATCAATATTTTAGAGAATAATTCATGTTAGGTCTAGGTTAGGTCTGGTATTTGCTCTCATCAGGCTCATTCTTTCGCATATTTCTCATACTTGATGGCTAGATCCTGGGCTTTTTCTGGATTGCATCACGTAGTAATGAAGTACAACACTGAAACATTCAATTAAACCTGGTCTTGATAAATATTTTAGAGGATAACGCATGTTAGGTTTGGGTTAGGTCTAGGATTTGCCCTCATCAGGCTCATACTTTCGCATATTTCTCATACTTCATGGCTAGATCCTGGGCTGTTTCTGGATTGTACCACGTAGTAATGTGGTACCACGCTGAAACAGTCAATTAAACCTGGTTTCGTTCAATATTTTAGAGGATAACGCAAGTTAGGTCTGGGACTGGCCTGGGATTTGCCCTCATGAGGCTCATTCTTTCGCATATTTCTCATACTTGATGGCTAGATCCTGGGCTTTTTCTGGATTGCATCACGTAGTAATGAAGTACAACAGTGAAACGGTCAATTAAACCTGGTTTCCATCAATATTTTAGAGGACAACGCATGTTAGGTCTATGTAAGGCCTGGGATTTGCCCTCATCAGGGTCATACTTTTGCAGTTTTAACATACATGTTGACCTGATCGAGTGTTCTTAATGCTTTGGATCACGTAGTAAAGTGGTACCACACTGGAACAGTCCATTAAACCTGGTTTCGATCAATATTTTGCAGGATAACGCAAGTTAAGTCTGGGATAGGTCTGGGATTTGACCTCATCAGACTCATACTTTCGCACACTTCACATACTCGTTGAACAGATCCTGGGTTATTTTCTGGTTTGGATCACATAGTATTGTGGTACCACACTGAAACAGCAGATTAAACCAGGTTTCGATCAATATTTTTGAGGATAACGCATGTTAGGTCTAGGTTAGGCCTGGGATTTTCACTCATCAGACTCATACTTTCGCATTCTTCACATACTTGTTGAACGGATCCTGGGTTTTTTCTGGTTTGGATCACGTAGTAATGTGGGACCACGCTGAATCAGTCAATTAAACCTGGATTCGATCAATATTTTAGAGAATAATTCATGTTTGGTCTAGGTTAGGTCTGGGATTTGCTCTCATCAGGCTCATTCTTTCGCATATTTCTCATACTTGATGGCTAGATCCTGGGATTTTTCTGGATTGCATCACGTAGTAATGAAGTACAACACTGAAACAGTCAATTAAACCTGGTTTCCATCAATATTTTACAGGACAACGCATGTTAGGTCTAGGTTAGGCCTGGGATTTGCCCTCATCAGGGTCATACTTTCGCAGTTTTAACATACACGTTGACCTGATCGAGGGTTTTTTCCGCTTTGGATCACGTAGTAAAGTGGTACCACACTGAAGCAGTCCATTAAACCCGGTTTGGATCAATATTTTAGAGGATAACGAATGTTAGGTTTGGGTTAGGTCTGGGATTTTCACTCATCAGACTCATACTTTCGCATTCTTCACATACTTGTTGAACGGATCCTGGGTTTTTACTGGTTTGGATCACGTAGTAATGTGGTACCACACTGAAACAGTCAATTAAACCTGGTTTCGATCAATACTTTAGAGAGTAATTCATGTTAGGTCTAGGTTAGGTCTGGGATTTGCTCTCATCTGGCTCATTCTTTCGCATATTTCTCATACTTGATGTCTAGATCCTGGGCTTTTTCTGGATTGCATCACGTAGTAATGAAGTACAACACTGAAACAGTCAATTAAACCTGGTTTCCATCAATATTTTACAGGACAACGCATGTTAGGTCTAGGTTAGGCCTGGGATTTGCCCTCATCAGGGTCATACTTTCGCAGTTTTAACATACACGTTGACCTGATCGAGGGTTTTTTCCGCTTTGGATCACGTAGTAAAGTGGTACCACACTGAAGCAATCCATTAAACCCGGTTTGGATCAATATTTTAGAGGATATCGCATGTTAGGTTTGGGTTAGGTCTAGGATTTGCCCTCATCAGGCTCATACTTTCGCATATTTCTCATACTTCATGGCTAGATCCTGGGCTTTTTCTGGATTGTTTCACGTAGTAATGTGGTACCACGCTGAAACAGTCAATTAAACCTGGTTTCGATCAATATTTTAGAGGATAACGCAAGTTAGGTCTGGGATAGGTCTGGGATTCGCCCTCATCAGGCTCATACTTTCGCGTTTTTCACATACTTGTTGAACTGATCCTGGGTTTTTTCTGGTTTGGATCACGTAGCAATGTGGCACCACACTGAAACAGTCGATTAAACCTGGTTTCGATCAATATTTTAGAGGATAACGCAAGTTTGGTCTGGGATAGGTCTGGGATTTGCCCTCATCAGGCTCATACTTTCGCGTTTTTCACATACTTGTTGAACAGATCCTGGGTTTTTTCTGGTTTGAGTCACGTAGTAATGTGGTACCACACTGAAACAGTCGATTAAACCAGGTTTCGATCAATATTTTTGAGGATAACGCATGTTAGGTCCAGGTTAGGCCTGGGATTTTCACTCATCAGACTCATACTTTCGCATTCTTCACATACTTGTTGAACGGATCCTGGGCTTTTTCTGGATTGCATCACGTAGTAATGAAGTACAACACTGAAACAGTCAATTAAGCCTGATTTCGATGAATATTTTAGAGGATAACGCAAGTTAGGTCTGGGATAGGTCTGGGATTCGCCCTCATCAGGCTCATACCTTCGCATTCTTCACATACTAGTTGAACGGATCCTGGGTTTTTTCTGGTTTGGATCACGTAGTAATGTGGTACCACACTGAAACATTCAAATAAACCTGGTCTTGATAAATATTTTAGAGGATAACGCATGTTAGGTTTGGGTTAGGTCTAGGATTTGCCCACATCAGGCTCATGCTTTCGCATATTTCTCATACTTCATGGCTAGATCCTGGGCTGTTTCTGGATTGTATCACGTAGTAATGTGGGACCACGCTGAAACAGTCAATTAAACCTGGTCTGGATAAATATTTTAGAGGATAACGCATATTAGGTCTGTGTTAGGTCTAAGATTTGCCCTCCTCAGGCTCACAGCTTCGCGTTTTTCGCATACTTGTTGAACAGATCCTGGGTTTTCTCTGGTTTGGATCACGAAGTAGTGAGGTACCACACTAAAACAGTCCATTAAACCTGGTTTCGCTCAATATCTTAGAAGATAACGCATGTTAGGTCTAGGTTAGGCCTGGGATTTGCCCTCATCAGGGTCATACTTTCGCAGTTTTAACATGCATGTTGACCTGATCGAGGGTTTTTTCTGCTTTGGATCACGTAGTAAAGTGGTACCACACTAAAACGGTCAATTAAACCTGGTTTCGATAAATATTTTAGAGGATAACGCAAGTTAGGCCTGGGATAGGTCTAGGATTTGCCCTCATCAGGCTCATTCTTTCGCATATTTCTCATACTTCATGGCTGGATCCTGGACTATTACTGGTTTGGATCACGTAGTAATGTGGTACCACACTGAAACTGTCAATTAAACCTGGTTTCGATCAATATTTTAGAGAATAATTCATGTTAGGCCTGGGTTAGGTCTGGGATTTGCTCTCATCAGGCTCATACTTTCGCATATTTCTTATACTTCATGGATAGATCCTGGGCTATTTTCTGGTTTGGATCACATAGTAATGTGGTACCACACTGAAACAGTTGATTAAACCAGGTTTCGATCAATATTCTTGAGGATAACGCATGTTAGGTCTAGGTTAGCCCTGAGATTTTCACACATCAGACACATTCTTTCGCATTCTAAACATACCTGTTGAACGGATCCTGGGTTTTTTCTGGTTTGGATCACGTAGTAATGTGGGACCACACTGAAGCAATCAATTAAACCTGGTCGTGATAAATATTTTAGAGGATAACGCATGTTAGGTCTGGGTTAGGTCTAGGATTTGCTCTCGTCAGGCTCATACTTTCGCATATTTCTTATACTTCATGGATAGATCCTGGGCTATTTTCTGGTTTGGATCACATAGTAATGTGGTACCACACTGAAACAGTCGATTAAACCAGGTTTCGATCAATATTCTTGAGGATAACGCATGTTAGGTCTAGGTAAGGCCTGGGATTTTCACTCATCAGACTCATTCTTTCGCATTCTTCACATACTTGTTGAACGGATCCTGGGTCTTTTCTGGTTTGGATCACGTAGTAATGTGGTACCACACTGAAACATTCAAATAAACCTGGTCTTGATAAATATTTTAGAGGATAACGCATGTTAGGTTTGGGTTAGGTCTAGGATTTGCCCACATCAGGCTCATACTTTCGCATATTTCTCATACTTCATGGCTAGATCCTGGGCTATTTCTGGATTGGATCACGTAGTAATGTGGTAACACACTGAAACATTCAATGAAACCTGGTCTGGATAAATATTTTAGAGGATAACGCATGTTAGGTCTGGGATATGTCTGGGATTCGCCCTCATCAGGCTCATACTTTCGCACACTTCGCGTACTCGTTTAACAGATCCTGGGTTTTTTCTGGTTTGGTTCATATAGAAATGTGGTACCACACTGAAACATTCAATTAAACCTGGTCTTGATAAATATTTTAGAGGATAACGCATGTTAGGTTTGGGTTAGGTCTAGGATTTGCCCTCATCAGGCTCATACTTTCGCATATTTCTCATACTTCATGGCTAGATCCTGGGCTATTTCTGGATTGGATCACGTAGTAATGTGGTAACACACTGAAACATTCAATGAAACCTGGTCTGGATAAATATTTTAGAGGATAACGCGTCTTAGGTCTGTGTTAGGTCTAAGATTTGCCCTCCTCAGGCTCATACTTTCGCATATTTCTTATACTTCATGGATAGATCCTGGGCTATTTTCTGGTTTGGATCACATAGTAATGTGGTACCACACTGAAACAGTCCACTAAACCTGGTTTCGCTCAATATCTTAGAAGATAACGCATGTTAGGTCTAGGTTAGGCCTGGGATTTTCACTCATCAGACTCATGCTTTCGCATTTTTCACATACTTGTTGAACAGATCCTGGGTTTTTTCTGGTTTGGATCGCGCAGTAATGTGGTACCACACTGAAACTGCCCACTCAACCTGGTTTCGATCAATATTTTAGAGGATAACGAAAGTTATGTCTAGGTTAGACCTGGGATTTGCTCTCATCAGACTCATGCTTTCGCATTCTTCAGATACTTGTTGAACGGAGCCTGGGTTTTTTCTGGTATGGCTCACGTAGTAATGTGGTACCACACTGAAACAGTCGATTAAACCAGGTCATGATAATATTTTAGAGGATAACGCATGTTAGGTCTGGGTTAGGTCTAGGATTTGCTCTCCTCAGGCTCATACTTTCGCATATTTCTCATACTTGATGGCTAGATCCTGGGCTTTTTCTGGATTGCATCACGTAGTAATGAAGTACAACACTGAAACAGTCAATTAAACCTGGTTTCGATAAATATTTTAGAGAATAATTCATGTTAGGCCTAGGTTAGGCCTGGGATTTGCCCTCATCAGGGTCATACTTTCGCAGTTCTAACATACGTGTTGACCTGATCGAGGGTTTTTTCTGCTTTGGATCACGTAGTAAAGTGGTACCACGCTGAAACAGTACACTAAACCTGGTTTGGATCAATATTTTAGAGGATAATGCATGTTAGGTCTAGGTTAGCCCTGAGATTTTCACTCATCAGACTCATACTTTCGCATTCTTCAGATACTTGTTGAACGGATCCTGGGTTTTTTCTGGTATGGTTCACGTAGTAATGTGGTACCACACTGAAACAATCAATTAAACCAGGTCTTGATAAATATTTTAGATGATAACGCATGTTAGGTCTGGGTTAGGTCTAGGATTTGCCCTCATCACGCTCATACTTTCGCATATTTCTCATACTTCATGGTTAGATCCTGGGTTTTTTCTGCTTTGGATCACGTAGTAAAGTGGTACCACACTGAAACAGTACACTAAGCCTGGTTTGGATCAATATTTTAGAGGATAATGCATGTTAGGTCTAGGTTAGGTCTAGGATTTGCTCTCCTCAGGCTCATACTTTCGCATATTTCTCATACTTGATGGCTAGATCCTGGGCTTTTTCTGGATTGCATCACGTAGTAATGAAGTACAACACTAAAACAGTCAATTAAACCTGGTTTCCTTCAATATCTTAGAGGACAACGCAAGTTAGGTCTGGGATAGGTCTGGGATTTGCCCTCATCAGACCCATACGTTCGCGTTTTTCACATACTTGTTGAACGGATCCTGGGTTTTTTCTGCTTTGGATCACGTAGTAAAGTGGTACCACACTGAAACAGTACACTAAGCCTGGTTTGGATCAATATTTTAGAGGATAATGCATGTTAGGTCTAGGTTAGGTCTAGGATTTGCTCTCCTCAGGCTCATACTTTCGCATATTTCTCATACTTGATGGCTAGATCCTGGGCTTTTTCTGGATTGCATCACGTAGTAATGAAGTACAACACTAAAACAGTCAATTAAACCTGGTTTCCTTCAATATCTTAGAGGACAACGCAAGTTAGGTCTGGGATAGGTCTGGGATTTGCCCTCATCAGACCCATACGTTCGCGTTTTTCACATACTTGTTGAACGGATCCTGGGTTTTTTCTGGTTTGGATCACGTAGTAATGTGGTACCACACTGAAACATTCAAATAAACCTGGTCTTGATAAATATTTTAGAGGATAACGCATGTTAGGTTTGGGTTAGGTCTAGGATTTGCCCACATCAGGCTCATACTTTCGCATATTTCTCATACTTCCTGGGCTGTTTCTGGATTGTATCACGTAGTAATGTGGTACCACGCTGAAACAGTCAATTAAAACATGTTTCGATCAATATTTTAGAGGATAACGCAAGTTAGGTCTGGGATAGGTCTGGGATTCGCCCTCATCAGGCTCATACTTTCGCACACTTCACAGACTCGTTTAACAGATCCTGGGTTTTTTCTGGTTTGGTTCACGTAGTAATGTGGTACCACACTGAAACATTCAATTAAACCTGGTCTTGATCAATATTTTAGAGGATAACGCATGTTAGGTTTGGGTTAGGTCTAGGATTTGCCCACATCAGGCTCATACTTTCGCATTTTTCACATACTTGTTGAACAGATCCTGGCTTTTTCTGGTTTGGATCGCGCAGTAATGTGGTGCCACACTGAAACTGCCCACTAAACCTGGTTTCGATCAATATTTTAGAGGATAACGAAAGTTAGGTCTAGGTTAGGCCTGGGATTTTCACTCATCAGACTCATTCTTTCGCATACTTCACATACTTGTTGAACGGATCCTGGGTTTTTTCTGGTTTGGATCACGTAGTAATGTGGGACCACACTGAAACAATCAATTAAACCTGGTCTTGATAAATATTTTAGAGGATAACGCATGTTAGGTCTGGGTTAGGTCTAGGATTTGCCCTCATCAGGCTCATACTTTCGCATATTCCACATACTTCATGGCTAGATCCAGGGCATTTTCTGGATTGCATCACGTAGTAATGAAGTACAACACTGAAACAGTCAATTAAACCTGGTTTCGATAAATATTTTAGAGAATAATTCATGTTAGGCCTAGGTTAGGCCTGGGATTTGCCCTCATCAGGGTCATACTTTCGCAGTTCTAACATACGTGTTGACCTGATCGAGGGTTTTTTCTGCTTTGGATCACGTAGTAAAGTGGTACCACGCTGAAACAGTACACTAAACCTGGTTTGGATCAATATTTTAGAGGATAATGCATGTTAGGTCTAGGTTAGCCCTGAGATTTTCACTCATCAGACTCATACTTTCGCATTCTTCAGATACTTGTTGAACGGATCCTGGGTTTTTTCTGGTATGGTTCACGTAGTAATGTGGTACCACACTGAAACAATCAATTAAACCAGGTCTTGATAAATATTTTAGATGATAACGCATGTTAGGTCTGGGTTAGGTCTAGGATTTGCCCTCATCACGCTCATACTTTCGCATATTTCTCATACTTCATGGTTAGATCCTGGGTTTTTTCTGCTTTGGATCACGTAGTAAAGTGGTACCACACTGAAACAGTACACTAAGCCTGGTTTGGATCAATATTTTAGAGGATAATGCATGTTAGGTCTAGGTTAGGCCTGGGATTTTCACTCATCAGACTCATTCTTTCGCATACTTCACATACCTGTTGAACGGATCCTGGGTTTTTTCTGGTTTGGATCACGTAGTAATGTGGGACCACACTGAAACAATCAATTAAACCTGGTCTTGATAAATATTTTAGAGGATAACGCATGTTAGGTCTGGGTTAGGTCTAGGATTTGCCCTCATCAGGCTCATACTTTCGCATATTCCTCATACTTCATGGCTAGATCCAGGGCATTTTCTGGATTGCATCACGTAGTAATGAAGTACAACACTGAAACAGTCAATTAAACCTGGTTTCGATAAATATTTTAGAGGATAACGCACGTTAGGTCTGGGTTAGGTCTAGGATTTGCCCTCATCAGGCTCATACTTTCGCATATTTCTTATACTTCATGGATAGATCCTGGGCTATTTTCTGGTTTGGATCACATAGTAATGTGGTACCACACTGAAACAGTCCACTAAACCTGGTTTGGATCAATATTTTAGAGGATAATGCATGTTAGGTCTAGGTTAGCCCTGAGATTTTCACTCATCAGACTCATACTTTCGCATTCTTCAGATACTTGTTGAATGGATCCTGGGTTTTTTCTGGTATGGTTCACGTAGTAATGTGGTACCACACTGAAACAGTCGATTAAACCAGGTTTCGATCAATATTCTTGAGGATAACGCATGTTAGGTCTAGGTAAGGCCTGGGATTTTCACTCATCACACTCATTCTTTCGCATTCTTCACATACCTGTTGAACGGATCCTGGGTTTTGTCTGGTTTGGATCACGTAGTAATGTGGGACCACACTGAAACAATCAATTAAACCTGGTCTTGATAAATATTTTAGAGGATAACGCATGTTAGGTCTGGGTTAGGTCTAGGATTTGCTCTCGTCAGGCTCATACTTTCGCATATTTCTCTTACTTGATGGCTAGATCCTGGGCTTTTTCTGGATTGCATCACGTAGTAATGAAGTACAACACTGAAACAGTCAATTAAACCTGGTTTCCATCAATATCTTAGAGGACAACGCAAGTTAGGTCTGGGATAGGTCTGGGATTTGCCCTCATCAGACTCATACGTTCGCGTTTTTCACATACTTGTTGAACGGATCCTGGGTTTTTTCTGGTTTGGATCACGTAGTAATGTGGTACCACACTGAAACATTCAAATAAACCTGGTCTTGATAAATATTTTAGAGGATAACGCATGTTAGGTTTGGGTTAGGTCTAGGATTTGCCCACATCAGGCTCATACTTTCGCATATTTCTCATACTTCCTGGGCTGTTTCTGGATTGTATCACGTAGTAATGTGGTACCACGCTGAAACAGTCAATTAAACCTTGTTTCAATCAATATTTTAGAGGATAACGCAAGTTAGGTCTGGGATAGGTCTGGGATTCGCCCTCATCAGGCTCATACTTTCGCGCACTTCACAGACTCGTTTAACAGATCCTGGGTTTTTTCTGGTTTGGTTCACGTAGTAATGTGGAACCAAACTGAAACATTCAATTAAACCTGGTCTTGATCAATATTTTAGAGGATAACGCATGTTAGGTATGGGTTAGGTCTAGGATTTGCCCACATCAGGCTCATACTTTCGCATTTTTCACAGACTTGTTGAACAGATCCTGGGATTTTTCTGGTATGGATCACGTAGTAATGTGGTACGATACTGAAACATTCAGTTAAACCTGGTCTTGATAAATATTTTTGAGGATAACGCATGTTAGGTCTGGGTTAGGTCTAGGATTTGCCCTCATCAGGCTCATACTTTCGCATATTTCTTATACTTCATGGATAGATCCTGGGCTATTTTCTGGTTTGGATCACATAGTAATGTGGTACCACACTGAAACAGTCGATTAAACCAGGTTTCGATCAATATTTTTGAGGATAACGCATGTTAGGTCTAGGTTAGGCCTGGGATTTTCACTCATCAGACTCATTCTTTCGCATACTTCACATACTTGTTGAACGGATCCTGGGTTTTTTCTGGTTTGGATCACGTAGTACTGTGGGACCACACTGAAACAATCAATTAAACCTGGTCTTGATAAATATTTTAGAGGATAACGCATGTTAGGTCTGGGTTAGGTCTAGGATTTGCCCTCATCAGGCTCATACTTTCGCATATTTCTCATACTTCATGGCTAGATCCAGGGCTTTTTCTGGATTGCATCACGTAGTAATGAAGTACAACACTGAAACAGTCAATTAAACCTGGTTTCGATAAATATTTTAGAGAATAATTCATGTTAGGCCTAGGTTAGGCCTGGGATTTTCACTCATCAGACTCATTCTTTCGCATTCTTCACATACTTGTTGAACGGATCCTGGGTTTTTTCTGGTTTGGATCACGTAGTAATGTGGGACCACACTGAAACAATCAATTAAACCTGGTCTTGATAAATATTTTAGAGGATAACGCATGTTAGGTCTGGGTTAGGCCTGTGATTTGCCCTCATCCGGGTCATACTTTCGCAGTTCTAACATACATGTTGACCTGATCGAGGGTTTTTTCTGCTTTGGATCACGTAGTAAAGTGGTACCACACTGAAACAGTCCACTAAACCTGGTTTGGATCAATATTTTAGAGGATAATGCATGTTAGGTCTAGGTTAGCCCTGAGATTTTCACTCATCAGACTCATACTTTCGCATTCTTCAGATACCTGTTGAACGGATCCTGGGTTTTTTCTGGTATGGTTCACGTAGTAATGTGGTACCATACTGAAACATTCAGTTAAACCTGGTCTTGATAAATATTTTTGAGGATAACGCATGTTAGGTCTGGGTTAGGCCTGGGATTTGCCCTCATCAGGGTCATACTTTCGAAGTTCTCACATACACGTTGACCTGATCGAGGGTTTTTTCTGTTTTGGATCACGTAGTAATGTGGTACCACACTGAAACAGTCAATTAAACATGGTTTCGATCAATATTTTAGAGGTCAATGCAAGTTAGGTCTGGGATAGGTCTGGGATTTGCCCACATCAGGGTCATACTTTCGCATTTTTCACATACTTGTTGATCAGATCCTGGGTTTTTTCTGGTTTGGATCGGGCAGTATTGTGGAACCACACTGAAACAGCCCACTAAACCTGGTTTCGATCAATATTTTAGAGGATAACGAAAGTTATGTCTAGGATACGCCTGGGATTTGCTCCCATCGAACTCGTGCTTTCGCATTTTTCACATACTTGTTGAACAGATCCTGGGTTTTTTCTGGTATGGATCACGTAGTAATGTGGTACCACACTGAAACATTCAGTTAAACCTGGTCTTGATAAATATTTTGGAGGATGACGCATGTTAGGTCTGGGTTAGGTCTAGGATTTGCCCTCATCAGGCTCATACTTTCGCATATTTCTTATACTTCATCGATAGATCCTGGGCTATTTTCTGGTTTGGATCACATAGTAATGTGGTACCACACTGAAACAGTCGAGTAAACCAGGTTTCGATCAATATTCTTGAGGATAACGCATGTTAGGTCTAGGTAAGGCCTGGGATTTTCACTCATCAGACTCATTCTTTCGCATTCTTCACATACCTGTTGAACGGATCCTGGGTTTTTTCTGGTTTGGATCACGTAGTAATGTGGGACCACACTGAAACAATCAATTAAACCTGGTCTTGATAAATATTTTAGAGGATAACGCATGTTAGGTCTGGGTTAGGTCTAGGATTTGCTCTCGTCAGGCTCATACTTTCGCATATTTCTCAAACTTGATGGCTAGATCCTGGGCTTTTTCTGGATTGCATCACGTAGTA
Organism: Colletes latitarsis; assembly: GCF_051014445.1. NCBI lineage: Eukaryota > Metazoa > Arthropoda > Insecta > Hymenoptera > Colletidae > Colletes > Colletes latitarsis. The sequence goes on from NC_135142.1 coordinate 3,191,075, forward strand.
ATGAAGTACAACACTGGAACAGTCAATTAAACCTGGTTTCCATCAATATCTTAGAGGACAACGCAAGTTAGGTCTGGGATAGGTCTGGGATTTGCCCTCATCAGACTCATACGTTTCGTTTTTCACATACTTGTTGAACGGATCCTGGGTTTTTTCTGGTTTGGATCACGTAGTAATGTGGTACCACACTGAAACATTCAAATAAACCTGGTCTTGATAAATATTTTAGAGGATAACGCATGTTAGGTTTGGGTTAGGTCTAGGATTTGCCCACATCAGGCTCATACTTTCGCATATTTCTCATACTTCATGGCTAGATCCTGGGCTGTTTCTGGATTGTATCACGTAGTAATGTGGTACCACGCTGAAACAGTCAATTAAACCTTGTTTCGATCGATATTTTACAGGATAACGCAAGTTAGGTCTGGGATAGGTCTGGGATTTGCCCTCATCAGACTCATGCTTTCGCATTTTTCACATACTTGTTGAACAGATCCTGGTTTTTTTCTGGTATGGATCACGTAGTGATGTGGTACCATACTGAAACATTCAGTTAAACCTGGTCTTGATAAATATTTTTGAGGATAACGCATGTTAGGCCTGGGTTAGGTCTAGGATTTGCCCTCGTCAGGCTCATACTTTCGCATATTTCTTATACTTCATGGATAGATCCTGGGCTATTTTCTGGTTTGGATCACATAGTAATGTGGTACCACTCTGAAACAGTCGATTAAACCAGGTTTCGATCAATATTTTTGAGGATAACGCATGTTAGGTCTAGGTTAGGCCTGGGATTTTCACTCATCAGACTCATTCTTTCGCATTCTTCACATACTTGTTGAACGGATCCTGGGTTTTTTCTGGTTTGGATCACGTAGTAATGTGGGACCACACTGAAACAATCAACTCAACCTGGTCTTGACAAATATTTTAGAGGATAACGCATGTTAGGTCTGGGTTAGGCCTGGGATTTGCCCTCATCAGGGTCATACTTTCGCAGTTCTAACATACATGTTGACCTGATCGAGGGTTTTTTCTGCTTTGGATCACGTAGTAACGTGGTACCACACTGAAACAGTCCACTAAACCTGGTTTGGATCAATATTTTAGAGGATAATGCATGTTAGGTCTAGGTTAGCCCTGAGATTTTCACTCATCAGACTCATACTTTCGCATTCTTCAGATACCTGTTGATCGGATCCTGGGTTTTTTCTGGTCTGGTTCACGTAGTAATGTGGTACCATACTGAAACATTCAGTTAAACCTGGTCTTGATAAATATTTTTGAGGATAACGCATGTTAGGTCTGGGTTAGGCCTGGGATTTGCCCTCATCAGACTCATACTTTCGCATTCTTCAGATACTTGTTGAACGGATCCTGGGTTTTTTCTGGTATGGTTCACGTAGTAATGTGGTACGACACTGAAACAATCAATTAAACCAGGTCTTGATAAATATTTTAGATGATAACGGATGTTAGGTCTGGGTTAGGTCTAGGATTTGCCCTCATCAGGCTCATACTTTCGCATATTTCTCATACTTCATGGCTAGATCCTGGGCTATTTCTGGATTGGATCACGTAGTATTGTGGGACCACACTGAAACAATCAATTCAACCTGGTCTTGATAAATATTTTAGAGGATAACGCATGTTAGGTCTGGGTTAGGCCTGGGATTTGCCCTCATCAGGGTCATACTTTCGCAGTTCTAACATACACGTTGACCTGATCGAGGGTTTTTTCTGCTTTGGTTCACGTAGTAATGTGGTACCACACTGAGACAGTCAATTAAACCTGGTTTCGATCAATATTTTAGAGGACAATGCAAGTTAGGTCTGGGATAGGTCTGGGATTTGCCCACATCAGGGTCATACTTTCGCATTTTTCACATACTTGTTGAACAGATCCTGGGGGTTTTCTGGTTTGGATCGCGCAGTAATGTGGTACCACACTGAAACAGCCCACTAAACCTGGTTTCGATCAATATTTTAGAGGATAACGAAAGTTATGTCTAGGTTAGGCCTGGGATTTGCCCTCATCAGACTCATGCTTTCGCATTTTTCACATACTTGTTGAACAGATCCTGGTTTTTTTTCTGGTTTGGATCACGTAGTAGTGTGGTACCACACCGAAACATACAGTTAAACCTGGTCTTGATAAATATTTTTGAGGATAACGCATGTTAGGTCTAGGTTAGGCCGGGGATTTGCCCTCATCAGACTCATACTTTCGCACACTACACATACTCGTTGAACGGATCCTGGGTTTTTACTGGTTTGGATCACGTAGTAATGTGGTACCACACTGAAACATTCAATTAAACCTGGTCTTGATAAATATTTTAGAGGATAACGCATGTTATGTCTGGGTTAGGTCTAGGATTTGCCCTCATCAGGCTCCTCCTTTCGCATATTTCTCATACTTCATGGCTGGATCCTGGGTTTTTTCTGGTTTGGATCACGTAGTAATGTGGGACCACACTGAAACAGTCAATTAAACCTGGTTTCGATCAATATTTTAGAGAATAATTCATGTTAGGTCTAGGTTAGGTCTGGGATTTGCTCTCATCAGGCTCATTCATTCGCATATTTCTCATACTTGATATCTAGATCCTGGGCTTTTTCTGGATTGCATCACGTAGTAATGATGTACAACACTGAAACAGTCAATTAAACCTGGTTTCCATCAATATCTTAGTGGACAACGCAAGTTAGGTCTGGGATAGGTCGGGGATTTGCCCTCATCAGACTCATACTTTCGCACACTTCACATACTTTTGGAACAGATCCTGGTTTATTTTCTGGTTTGGATCACATAGTAATGTGGTACCACACTGAAACAGTCGATTAAACCAGGTTTCGATCAATATTTTTGAGGATAACGCATGTTAGGTCTTGGTTAGGTCTGGGATTTTCACTCATCAGACTCATACTTTCGCATATTTCTCATGCTAGATGGCTAGATCCTGTGCTTTTTCTGGATTGCATCACGTTGTAATGAAGTACAACACTGAAACACTCAATTAAACCTGGTTTCGATCAATATTATTGCGGATAACGCATGTTAGGTCTAGGTTAGGCGTGGGATTTTCACTCATCAGACTCATACTTTCGCATTCTTCACATATTTGTTGAACGGATCTTGGGCTTTTTCTGGTGTGGATCACGTAGTAGTGTGGTACCACACTGAAACAGTCCATTAAACCTGGTTTTGATCAATATTTTAGTGAATAATTCATGTTAGGTCTAGGTTAGGTCTGCGATTTGCTCCCATCAGGCTCATTCTTTCGCATATTTGTCATACTTGATGGCTAGATCCTGGGCTTTTTCTGGATTGCATCACGTAGTAATGAAGTACAACACTGAAACAGTCAATTAAACCTAGTTTCCATCAATATCTTAGAGGACAACGCAAGTTAGGTCTGGGATAGGTCTGGGATTTGCCCACATCAGGCTCATACTTTCGCGTTTTTCACATACTTGTTGAACAGATCCTGGGTTTTTTCTGGTTTGGATCACGTAGTGGAGGGTACCACACTGAAACAGTCCATTAAACCTGGTTTGGATCTATATTTTAGAGGATAACGCATGTTAGGTCTAGGTTAGGTCTCGGATTTGCCCTCATCAGACTCATACTTTCGCGTTTTTCACATACTTGTTGAACAGATCCTGGCTTTTTTCTGGATTGGGTCACGTAGTAGTGTGGTACCACACTGAAACAGTCGATTAAACCTGGTTTCGATCAATATTTTTGAGGATAACGCATGCTTGGTCTAGGTTAGGCCGGGGATTTTCACTCATCAGACTCATACTTTCGCATTCTTCACATACTTGTTGAGCGGATCCTGGGTTTTTACCGGTTTGGATCACGTAGTAATGTGGTACCACACTGAAACATTCAATTAAACCTGGTCTTGATAAATATTTTACAGGATAACGCATGTTAGGTCTGGGTTAGGTCTAGGATTTGCCCTCATCAGGCTCATACTTTCGCATATTTCTCATACTTGACGGCTAGATCCTGGGCTTTTTCTGTATTGCATCAGGTAGTAATGAAGTACAACACTGATACAGTCAATTAAACCTGGTTTCCATCAATATTTTAGAGAATAATTCATGTTAGGTCTAGGTTAGGTCTGGGATTTGCTCTCATCAGGCTCATTCATTCGCATATTTCTCATACTTGATATCTAGATCCTGGGCTTTTTCTGGATTGCATCACGTAGAAATGATGTACAACACTGAAACAGTCAATTAAACCTGGTTTCCATCAATATCTTAGAGGACAACGCAAGTTAGGTCTGGGATAGGTCGGGGATTTGCCCTCATCAGACTCATACTTTCGCACACTTCACATACTTCTGGAACAGATCCTGGGTTATTTTCTGGTTTGGATCACATAGTAATGTGGTAGCACACTGAGACAGTCGATTAAACCAGGTTTCGATCAATATTTTTGAGGATAACGCATGTTAGGTCTTGGTTAGGTCTGGGATTTTCACTCATCAGACTCATACTTTCGCATATTTCTCATACTAGATGGCTAGATCCTGTGCTTTTTCTGGATTGCATCACGTTGTAACGAAGTACAACACTGAAACACTCAATTAAACCTGGTTTCGATCAATATTATTGAGGATAACGCATGTTAGGTCTAGGTTAGGCCTGGGATTTTCACTCATCAGACTCATACTTTCGCATTCTTCACATATTTGTTGAACGGATCTTGGGTTTTTTCTGGTGTGGATCACGTAGTAATGTGGTACCACACTGAAACAATCAATTAAACCTGATCTTGATAAATATTTTAGAGGATAACGCATGTTAGGTCTGGGATAGGTCGGGGATTTGCCCTCATCAGCCTCATACTTTCGCACACTTCACATACTCGTTGAACAGATCCTGGGTTTTTTCTGGTTTGGATCACTTAGTAATGTGGGACCACACTGAAACAATCAATTAAACCTGGACTTGATAAATATTTTAGAGGATAACGCATGTTAGGTCTGGGATAGGTCGGGGATTTGCCCTCATCAGCCTCATACTTTCGCACACTTCACATACTCGTTGAACAGATCCTGGGTTTTTTCTGGTTTGGATCACTTAGTAATGTGGGACCACACTGAAACAATCAATTAAACCTGGACTTGATAAATATTTTAGAGGATAACGCATGTTAGGTCTGGGTAAGGTCTAGGATTTGCCCTCTTCAGGCTCATACTTTCGCATATTTCTCATACTTCATGGATAGATCCTGGGCTATTTCTGGATTAGATCCCGTAGTAATGTGGTACCACACTGAAACAGTCAATTAAACTTGGTTTCCATCAATATCTTAAAGGACAACGCAAGTTAGGTCTAGGTTAGCCCTGGGATTTTCACTCATCAGACTCATACTTTCGCATTCTTCACATATTTGTTGAACGGATCTTGGGTTTTTTCTGGTGTGGATCACGTAGTAATGTGGTACCACACTGAAACAATCAATTAAACCTGATCTTGATAAATATTTTAGAGGATAACGCATGTTAGGTCTGGGATAGGTCGGGGATTTGCCCTCATCAGCCTCATACTTTCGCACACTTCACATACTCGTTGAACAGATCCTGGGTTTTTTCTGGTTTGGATCACTTAGTAATGTGGGACCACACTGAAACAATCAATTAAACCTGGACTTGATAAATATTTTAGAGGATAACGCATGTTAGGTCTGGGTAAGGTCTAGGATTTGCCCTCTTCAGGCTCATACTTTCGCATATTTCTCATACTTCATGGCTAGATCCTGGGCTATTTCTGGATTAGATCCCGTAGTAATGTGGTACCACACTGAAACAGTCAATTAAACCTGGACTTGATAAATATTTTAGAGGATAACGCATGTTAGGTCTGGGTAAGGTCTAGGATTTGCCCTCTTCAGGCTCATACTTTCGCATATTTCTCATACTTCATGGCTAGATCCTGGGCTATTTCTGGATTAGATCCCGTAGTAATGTGGTACCACACTGAAACAGTCAATTAAACTTGGTTTCCATCAATATCTTAAAGGACAACGCAAGTTAGGTCTGGGATAGGTCTTGGATTTGCCCTCATCAGGCTCATACTTTCGCGTTTTTCACATACTTTTTGAACAGATCCTGGGTTTTTCTGGTTTGGATCACGTAGTAGTATGGCACCACACTGAAACAGTCAATTAAACCAGGTTTCGATCAATATTTTTGAGGATAACGCATGTTAGGTATTGGTTAGGTCTGGGATTTTCACTCATCAGACTCATACTTTCGCATTCTTCACATACTTGTTGAACGGATCATGGGTTTTTTCTGGTTTGGATCACGTAGTAATGTGGGACCACACAGAAACAATCAATTAAACCTGGTCTTGATAAATATTTTAGAGGATAACGCATGTTAGGTCTGGGATAGGTCGGGGATTTGCCCTCATCAGCCTCATACTTTCGCATATTTCTCATACTTCATGGCTAGATCCTGGGCTATTTCTGGAGTAGATCACGTAGTAATGTGGTACCACTCTGAAACAGTCAATTAAACTTGGTTTCCATCAATATCTTAAAGGACAACGCAAGTTAGGTCTGGGATAGGTCTTGGATTTGCCCTCATCAGGCTCATACTTTCGCGTTTTTCACATACTTTTTGAACAGATCCTGGGTTTTTTCTGGTTTGGATCACGTAGTAGAATGGCACCACACTGAAACAGTCAATTAAACCAGGTTTCGATCAATATTTTTGAGGATAACGCATGTTAGGTATTGGTTAGGTCTGGGATTTTCACTCATCAGACTCATACTTTCGCATTCTTCACATACTTGTTGAACGGATCATGGATTTTTTCTGGTTTGGATCACGTAGTAATGTGGGACCACACAGAAACAATCAATTAAACCTGGTCTTGATAAATATTTTAGAGGATAACGCATGTTAGGTCTGGGATAGGCCGGGGATTTGCCCTCATCAGCCTCATACTTTCGCATATTTCTCATACTTCATGGCTAGATCCTGGGCTATTTCTGGAGTAGATCACGTAGTAATGTGGTACCACTCTGAAACAGTCAATTAAACTTGGTTTCCATCAATATCTTAAAGGATAACGCATGTTAGGTCTGGGTAAGGTCTAGGATTTGCCCTCGTCAGGCTCATACTTTCGCATATTTCTCATACTTCATGGCTAGATCCTGGGCTATTTCTGGATTAGATCACGAAGTAATGTGGTACCACACTGAAACAGTCAATTAAACTTGGTTTCCATCAATATCTTAAAGGACAACGCAAGTTAGGTCTGGGATAGGTCTTGGATTTGCCCTCATCAGGCTCATACTTTCGCGTTTTTCACATACTCTTTGAACAGATCCTGGGTTTTTTCTGGTTTGGATCACGTAGTAGTATGGTACCACACTGAAACAGTCGATTAAACCTGGTTTCGATCAATATTTTAGAGGATAACGCAAGTTAAGTCTGGGATTGGTCTGGGATTTGACCTCATCAGACTCACACTTTCGCACACTTCACATACTCGTTGAACAGATCCTGGGTATTTTCTGGTTTGGATCACGTAGTGATGTGGTACCACACTGAAACAGTCGATTAAACCAGGTTTCGATCAATATTTTTGAGGATAACGCATGTTAGGTCTAGGTTAGGCCTGCGATTTTCACTCGTCAGGCTCATACTTTCGCATTCTTCACATACTTGTTGAACGGATCCTGGGTTTTTTCTGGTTTGGATCACGTAGTAATGTGGGGCCACACTGAAACAGTCAATTAAACCTGGTTTCGATCAATATTTTAGAGAATAATTCATGTTAGGTCTAGGTTAGGTCTGGGATTTGCTCTCATCAGGCTCATTCATTCGCATATTTCTCATACTTGATATCTAGATCCTGGGCTTTTTCTGGATTGCATCACGTAGAAATGATGTACAACACTGAAACAGTCAATTAAACCTGTTTTCCATCAATATCTTAGAGGACAACGCAAGTTAGGTCTGGGATAGGTCGGGGATTTGCCCTCATCAGACTCATACTTTCGCACACTTCACATACTTTTGGAACAGATCCTGGGTTATTTTCTCGTTTGGATCACATAGTAATGTGGTACCACACTGAAACAGTCGATTAAACCAGGCTTCGATCAATATTTTTGAGGATAACGCATGTTAGGTCTTGGTTAGGTCTGGGATTTTCACTCATCAGACTCATTCTTTCGCATATTTCTCATACTAGATGGCTAGATCCTGTGCTTTTTCTGGATTGCATCACGTTGTAATGAAGTACAACACTGAAACACTCAATTAAACCTGGTTTCGATCAATATTATTGAGGATAACGCATGTTAGGTCTAGGTTAGGCCTGGGATTTTCACTCATCAGACTCATACTTTCGCATTCTTCACATATTTGTTGAACGGATCATGGGTTTTTTCTGGTGTGGATCACGTAGTAATGTGGTACCACAATGAAACAATCAATTAAACCTGGTCTTGATAAATATTTTAGAGGATAACGCATGTTAGGTCTGGGATAGGTCTAGGATTTGCCCTCATCAGGCTCATACTTTCGCATATTTCTCATACTTCATGGCTAGATCCTGGGCTATTTCTGGATTGGATCACGTAGTAATGTGGTACCACACTGAAACAGTCAACTAAACCTGGTCTTGATAAATATTTTAGAGGATAACGCATGTTAGGTCTGGGTAAGGTCTAGGATTTGCCCTCATCAGACTCATACTTTCGCCTTCTTCACATACTTGTTGAACGGATCATGGGTTTTTTCTGGTTTGGATCACGTAGTAATATGGGACCACACTGAAACAATCAATTAAACCTGGTCTTGATAAATATTTTAGAGGATAACGCATGTTAGGTCTGGGATAGGTCGGGGATTTGCCCTCATCAGCCTCATACTTTCGCACACTTCACATACTCGTTGAACAGATCCTGGGTTTTTTCTGGTTTGGATCACGTAGTAATGTGGAACCACACTGAAACAATCAATTAAACCTGGTCTTGATAAATATTTTAGAGGATAACGCATGTTAGGTCTGGGATAGGTCTGGGATTTGACCTCATCAGACTCACACTTTCGCACACTTCACATACTCGTTGAACAGATCCTGGGTTTTTTCTGGTTTGGATCACGTAGTAATGTGGGACCACACTGAAACAGTTCATTAAACCTGGTTTCGCTCAATATTTTAGAGGATTACGCATTTTAGGTCTAGGTTAGGTCTGGGACTTGCTCTCATCAGGCTCATTCTTTCGCATATTTCTCATACTTGATGGCTAGATCCTGGGCTTTTACTGGATTGCATCACGTAGTAATGTAGTACCACACTGAAACAGTCAATGAAACCTGGTTTTCATCAATATTTTAGAGGACAACGCAAGTTAGGTCTAGGTAAGGCCTGAGATTTTCACTGATCAGACTCATACTTTCGCATTCTTCACATACTTGTTGAACGGATCCTGGGTTTTTTCTGGTTTGGATCACGTAGTAATGTGGTACCACACTGAAACAGTCGATTAAACCTGGTTTCGATCAATATTTTAGAGGATAACGCAAGTTAAGTCTGGGATTGGTCTGGGATTTGACCTCATCAGACTCACACTTTCGCACACTTCACATACTCGTTGAACAGATCCTGGGTTTTTTCTGGTTTGTATCACGTAGTAGTGTGGTACCACACTGACAGAGTCCATTAAACCTGGTTTGGATCAATATTTTAGAGGATAACGCATGTTAGGTCTAGGTTGGCCCTGGGATTTTCACTCATCAGACTCATACTTTCGCATTCTTCACATACTTGTTGAACGGATCCTGGGTTATTTTCTGGTTTGGGTCACATAGTAATGTGGTACCACACTGAAACAGTCGATTAAACCAGGTTTCGATCAATATTTTAGAGAATAATTCATGTGATGTCTAGGTTAGGTCTGGGATTTGCTCTCATCAGGCTCATTCTTTCGCATATTTCTCATACATGTTGAACAGATCCTGGGTTTTTTCTGGTTTGGATCACTTAGTAATGTGGGACCACACTGAAACAATCAATTAAACCTGGTCTTGATAAATATTTTAGAGGATAACGCATGTTAGGTCTGGGTTAGGTCTAGGATTTGCTCTCATCAGGCTCATACTTTCGCATTCTTCACATACTTGTTGAACGGATCATGGGTTTTTTCTGGTTTGGATCACGTAGTAATATGGGACCACACTGAAACAATCAATTAAACCTGGTCTTGATAAATATTTTAGAGGATAACGCATGTTAGGTCTGGGATAGGTCGGGGATTTGCCCTCATCAGCCTCATACTTTCGCACACTTCACATACTCGTTGAACAGATCCTGGGTTTTTTCTGGTTTGGATCACGTAGTAATGTGGAACCACACTGAAACAATCAATTAAACCTGGTCTTGATAAATATTTTAGAGGATAACGCATGTTAGGTCTGGGATAGGTCTGGGATTTGACCTCATCAGACTCACACTTTCGCACACTTCACATACTCGTTGAACAGATCCTGGGTTTTTTCTGGTTTGGATCACGTAGTAATGTGGGACCACACTGAAACAGTTCATTAAACCTGGTTTCGCTCAATATTTTAGAGGATAACGCATTTTAGGTCTAGGTTAGGTCTGGGACTTGCTCTCATCAGGCTCATTCTTTCGCATATTTCTCATACTTGATGGCTAGATCCTGGGCTTTTTCTGGATTGCATCACGTAGTAATGTAGTACCACACTGAAACAGTCAATGAAACCTGGTTTTCATCAATATTTTAGAGGACAACGCAAGTTAGGTCTAGGTAAGGCCTGAGATTTTCACTGATCAGACTCATACTTTCGCATTCTTCACATACTTGTTGAACGGATCCTGGGTTTTTTCTGGTTTGGATCACGTAGTAATGTGGTACCACACTGAAACAGTCGATTAAACCTGGTTTCGATCAATATTTTAGAGGATAACGCAAGTTAAGTCTGGGATTGGTCTGGGATTTGACCTCATCAGACTCACACTTTCGCACACTTCACATACTCGTTGAACAGATCCTGGGTTTTTTCTGGTTTGTATCACGTAGTAGTGTGGTACCACACTGACAGAGTCCATTAAACCTGGTTTGGATCAATATTTTAGAGGATAACGCATGTTAGGTCTAGGTTGGCCCTGGGATTTTCACTCATCAGACTCATACTTTCGCATTCTTCACATACTTGTTGAACGGATCCTAGGTTATTTTCTGGTTTGGGTCACATAGTAATGTGGTACCACACTGAAACAGTCGATTAAACCAGGTTTCGATCAATATTTTAGAGAATAATTCATGTGATGTCTAGGTTAGGTCTGGGATTTGCTCTCATCAGGCTCATTCTTTCGCATATTTCTCATACATGTTGAACAGATCCTGGGTTTTTTCTGGTTTGGATCACTTAGTAATGTGGGACCACACTGAAACAATCAATTAAACCTGGTCTTGATAAATATTTTAGAGGATAACGCATGTTAGGTCTGGGTTAGGTCTAGGATTTGCTCTCATCAGGCTCATACTTTCGCATATTTCTCATACTTCATGGCTAGATCCTGGGCTGTTTCTGGATTGTAACACATAGTAATGTGGTACCACGCTGAAACAGTCAATTAAACCTGGTTTCAATCAGTATTTTAGAGGATAACGCATGTTAGGCCTCGGTTAGGTCTGGGATTTTCACTCATCAGACTCATACTTTCGCATTCTTCACATACTTGTTGAACGGATCCTGGGGTTTTTCTGGTTTGGATCACGTAGTAATGTGGGACCACACTGAAACAGTCAATTAAACCTAGTTTCGATCAATATTTTAGAGAATAATTCATGTTAGGTCTAGGTTAGGTCTGGGATTTGCTCTCATCAGGCTCATACTTTCGCACACTTCACATACTCGTTTGACAGATCCTGGGTTATTTTCTGGTTTGGATCACGTAGTAATGTGGGACCACACTGAAACAGTCAATTAAACCAGGTTTCGATCAATATTTTAGAGAATAATTCATGTTATGTCTAGGTTAGGTCTGGGATTTGCTCTCATCAGGCTCATTCTTTCGCATATTTCTCATACTTGATGGCTAGATGCTGGGCTTTTTCTGGATTGCATCACGTAGTAATGAAGTACAACACTGAAACAGTCAATTAAACCTGGTTTCCATCATTATCTTAGAGGACAACGCAAGTTAGGTCTGGGATAGGTCTGGGATTTGCCCTCATCAGACTCATACTTTCGCACACTTCACATACTCGTTGAACAGATCCTGGGTTTTTTCTGGTTTGGATCACGTAGTAATGTGGGACCACACTGAAACAATCAATTAAACCTGGTCTTGATAAATACTTTAGAGGATAACGCATGTTAGGTCTGGGATAGGTCGGGGATTAGCCCTCATCAGACTCATACTTTCGCACACTTCACATACTCGTTGAACAGATCCTGGGTTTTTTCTGGTTTGGATCACGTAGTAATGTGGAACCACACTGAAACAATCAATTAGACCTGGTCTTGGTAAATATTTTGGAGGATAACGCATGTTAGGTCTGGGTTAGGTCTAGGATTAGCCCTCGTCAGGCTCATACTTTCGCATATTTCTCATACTTCATGGCTAGATCCTGGGCTGTTTCTGGATTGTATCACGTAGTAATGAAGTACAACACTGAAACAGTCAATTAAACCTGGTTTCGATCAATATTTTAGAGAATAATTCATGTTAGGTCTAGGTTAGGTCTGGGATTTGCTCTCATCAGGCTCATTCCTTCGCATATTTCTCATACTTGATGGCTAGATCCTGGGCTGTTTCTGGATTGTATCACGTAGTAATGTGGTACCACGCTGAAACAGTCAATTAAACCTGGTTTAGATCAATATTTTAGAGGATAACGCATGTTAGGTCTAGGTTAGGTCTGGGATTTGCCCTCATCAGGCTCACAGTTTCGCGTTTTTCACATACTTGTTGACAGATCCTGGGTTTTTTCTGGTTTGGATCACGTAGTAATGTGGGACCACACTGAAACAGTCAAGTAAACCTGGTTTCGATCAATATTTTAGAGAATAATTCATGTTAGGTCTAGGTTAGGTCTGGGATTTGCTCTCATCAGGCTCATTCTTCCGCATATTTCTCATACATGTTGAACAGATCCTGGGTATTTTCCGGCATGGAACACGTAGTAATGTGGGACCACACTGAAACAATCAATTAAACCTGGTCTTGATAAATATTTTAGAGGATAACGCATGTTAGGTCTGGGTTAGGTCTAGGATTTGCCCTCATCAGGCTCATACTTTCGCATATTTCTCATACTTCATGGCTAGATCCTGGGCTGTTTCTGGATTGTATCACGTAGTAATGTGGTACCACGCTGAAACAGTCAATTAAACCTGGTTTCGATCAATATTTCAGAGGATAACGGAAGTTAGGTCTGGGATAGGTCTAGGATTTGCCCTCATCAGGCTCTTACTTTCGCATATTTCTCATACTTCATGGCTAGATCCTGGGCTATTTCTGGACTGGATCACGTAGTAAAGTGGTACCACACTGAAACATTCAATGAAACCTGGTCTGGATAAATATTTTAGAGGATAACGCATCTTAGGTCTGGGTTAGGTCTAAGATTTGCCCTCATCAGGCTCACAGTTTAGCGTTTTTCGCATACTTGTTGAACAGATCCTGGGTTTTTTCTGGTTTGGATCACGAAGTAGTGTGGTACCACACTGAAACAGTCCATTAAACCTGGTTTCGCTCAATATTTTAGAGGATAACGCATGTTAGGTCTAGGTTAGGTCTGGGATTTGCTCTCATCGGGCTCATTCTTTCGCATATTTCTCATACTTGATGGCAAGATCCTGGGCTTTTTCTGGATTGCATCACGTAATAATGTAGTACCACACTGAAACAGTCAATGAAAGCTGGTTACCATCAATATTTTAGAAGACAACGCAAGTTAGGTCTAGGTAAGGCCTGAGATTTTCACTGATCAGACTCATACTTTCGCATTCTTCACATACTTGTTGAACGGATCCTGGGTTTTTTCTGGTTTTGATCACGTAGTAATGTGGTACCACACTGAAACATTCAACTAAACCTGGTCTTGATAAATATTTTAGAGGATAACGCATGTTAGGTCTGGGTTAGGTCTAGGATTTGCCCTCATCAGGCTCATACTTTCGCATATTTCTCATACTTCATGGCTAGATCCTGGGCTGTTTCTGGATTGTATCACGTAGTAATGTGGTACCACGCTGAAACAGTCAATTAAACCTGGTTTCGATCAATATTTTAGAGGATAACGCATGTTAGGTCTAGGTTAGGTCTAGGATTTGCCCTCATCAGGCTCATACTTTCGCATATTTCTCATACTTCATGGCTAGATCCTGGGCTATTTTTGGATTGTATCACGTAGTAATGTGGTACCACACTGAAACATTCAATTAAACCTGGTCTTGATAAATATTTTAGAGGATAACGCATGTTAGGTCTGGGTTAGGTCTAGGATTTGCCCTCATCAGGCTCATACTTTCGCATATTTCTCATACTTCATGGCTAGATCCTGGGCTGTTTCTCGATTGTATCACGTAGTAATGTGGTACCACGCTGAAACAGTCAATTAAACCTGGTTTAGATCAATATTTTAGAGGATAACGCATGTTAGGTCTAGGTTAGGTCTGGGATTTGCCCTCATCAGGCTCATACTTTCACATATTTCTCATACTTCATGGCTAGATCCTGGGCTGTTTCTGGATTGTATCACGTAGTAATGTGGTACCACGCTGAAACAGTCAATTAAACCTGGTTTCGATGAATATTTTAGAGGATAACGCATGTTAGGTCTAGGTTAGGTCTGGGATTTGCTCCCATCAGGCTCATTCTTTCGCATATTTCTCATACTTGATGGCTAGATCCTGGGCTTTTTCTGGATTGCATCACGTAATAATGTAGTACCACACTGAAACAGTCAATGAAACCTCGTTTCCATCAATATTTTAGAGGACAACGCAAGTTAGGTCTAGGTAAGGCCTGAGATTTTCACTGATCAGACTCATACTTTCGCATTCTTGACATACTTGTTGAACGGATCCTGGGTTTTTTCTGGTTTTGATCACGTAGTAATGTGGTACCACACTGAAACATTCAATTAAACCTGGTCTTGATAAATATTTTAGAGGATAACGCATGTTAGGTTTGGGTTAGGTCTAGGATTTGCCCTCATTAGGCTCATACTTTCGCATATTTCTCATACTTCATGGCTAGATCCTGGGCTTTTTCTGGATTGCATCACGTAGTAATGTGGTACCACACTGAAACATTCAATTAAACCTGGTCTTGATGAATATTTTAGAGGATAACGCATGTTAGGTCTGGGCTAGGTCTAGAATTTGCCCTCATCAGGCTCATTCTTTCGCATATTTCTCATACTTGATGGCTAGATCCCGGGCTTTTTCTGGATTGCATCACTTAGTAATGAAGTACAACACTGAAACAGTCAATTAAACCTGTTTTCGATCAATATATTAGAGGATAACGGAAGTTAGGTCTGGGATAGGTCTAGGATTTGCCCCCATGAGGCTCTTACTTTCGCATATTTCTCATACTTCATGGCTAGATCCTGGGCTGTTTCTGGATTGTATCACGTAGTAATGTGGTACCACGCTGAAACATTCAATTAAACCTGGTCTTGATGAATATTTTAGAGGATAACGCATGTTAGGTCTGGGCTAGGTCTAGAATTTGTCCTCATCAGGCTCATTCTTTCGCATATTTCTCACACTTGATGGCTAGATCCTGGGCTTTTTCTAGATTGCATCACGTAGTAATGTAGTACCACACTGAAACAGTCAATGAAACCAGGTTTCCATGAATATTTTAGAAGAGAACGCAAGTTAGGTCTAGGTAAGGCCTGAGATTCTCACTGATCAGACTCATACTTTCGCATTCTTCGCATACTTGTTGAACGGATCCTGGGTTTTTTCTGGTTTGGATGACGTAGTAATGTGGTACCACACTGAAACAGTCAATTAAACCTGGTCTTGATAAATATTTTAGAGAATAACGCATGTTAGGTCTGGGTTAGGTCTAGGATTTGCCCTCATCAGGCTCATACTTTCGCATATTTCTCATACTTCATGGCTAGCTCCTGGGCTATTTCTGGATTGGATCACGTAGTAAAGTGGTACCACACTGAAACATTCAATGAAACCTGGTCTGGATAAATATCTTAGAGGATAACGCATGTTAGGTCAAGGTTAGGTCTAAGATTTGCCCTCATCAGGCTCACAGTTTCGCGTTTTTCACATACTTGTTGACAGATCCTGGGTTTTTTCTGGTTTGGATCACGTAGTAATGTGGGACCACACTGAAACAGTCAAGTAAACCTGGTTTCGATCAATATTTTAGAGAATAATTCATGTTAGGTCTAGGTTAGGTCTGGGATTTGCTCTCATCAGGCTCATTCTTCCGCATATTTCTCATACATGTTGAACAGATCCTGGGTATTTTCCGGCATGGAACACGTAGTAATGTGGGACCACACTGAAACAATCAATTAAACCTGGTCTTGATAAATATTTTAAAGGATAACGCATGTTAGGTCTGGGTTAGGTCTAGGATTTGCCCTCATCAGGCTCATACTTTCGCATATTTCTCATACTTCATGGCTAGATCCTGGGCTGTTGTTGGATTGTATCGCGTAGTAATGTGGTACCACGCTGAAACAGTCAATTAAACCTGGTTTCGATCAATATTTTAGAGGATAACGGAAGTTAGGTCTGGGATAGGTCTAGGATTTGCCCTCATCAGGCTCTTACTTTCGCATATTTCTCATACTTCATGGCTAGATCCTGGGCTATTTCTGGACTGGATCACGTAGTAAAGTGGTACCACACTGAAACATTCAATGAAACCTGGTCTGGATAAATATTTTAGAGGATAACGCATCTTAGGTCTGGGTTAGGTCTAAGATTTGCCCTCATCAGGCTCACAGTTTAGCGTTTTTCGCATACTTGTTGAACAGATCCTGGGTTTTTTCTGGTTTGGATCACGAAGTAGTGTGGTACCACACTGAAACAGTCCATTAAACCTGGTTTCGCTCAATATTTTAGAGGATAACGCATGTTAGGTCTAGGTTAGGTCTGGGATTTGCTCTCATCGGGCTCATTCTTTCGCATATTTCTCATACTTGATGGCAAGATCCTGGGCTTTTTCTGGATTGCATCACGTAATAATGTAGTACCACACTGAAACAGTCAATGAAAGCTGGTTACCATCAATATTTTAGAAGACAACGCAAGTTAGGTCTAGGTAAGGCCTGAGATTTTCACTGATCAGACTCATACTTTCGCATTCTTCACATACTTGTTGAACGGATCCTGGGTTTTTTCTGGTTTTGATCACGTAGTAATGTGGTACCACACTGAAACATTCAACTAAACCTGGTCTTGATAAATATTTTAGAGGATAACGCATGTTAGGTCTGGGTTAGGTCTAGGATTTGCCCTCATCAGGCTCATACTTTCGCATATTTCTCATACTTCATGGCTAGATCCTGGGCTGTTTCTGGATTGTATCACGTAGTAATGTGGTACCACGCTGAAACAGGCAATTAAACCTGGTTTCGATCAATATTTTAGAGGATAACGCATGTTAGGTCTAGGTTAGGTCTAGGATTTGCCCTCATCAGGCTCATACTTTCGCATATTTCTCATACTTCATGGCTAGATCCTGGGCTATTTCTGGATTGTATCACGTAGTAATGTGGTACCACACTGAAACATTCAATTAAACCTGGTCTTGATAAATATTTTAGAGGATAACGCATGTTAGGTCTGGGTTAGGTCTAGGATTTGCCCTCATCAGGCTCATACTTTCGCATATTTCTCATACTTCATGGCTAGATCCTGGGCTGTTTCTGGATTGTATCACGTAGTAATGTGGTACCACGCTGAAACAGTCAATTAAACCTGGTTTAGATCAATATTTTAGAGGATAACGCATGTTAGGTCTAGGTTAGGTCTGGGATTTGCCCTCATCAGGCTCATACTTTCACACATTTCTCATACTTCATGGCTAGATCCTGGGCTGTTTCTGGATTGTATCACGTAGTAATGTGGTACCACGCTGAAACAGTCAATTAAACCTGGTTTCGATCAATATTTTAGAGGATAACGCATGTTAGGTCTAGGTTAGTTCTGGGATTTGCTCCCATCAGGCTCATTCTTTCGCATATTTCTCATACTTGATGGCTAGATCCTGGGCTTTTTCTGGATTGCATCACGTAATAATGTAGTACCACACTGAAACAGTCAATGAAGCCTCGTTTCCATCAATATTTTAGAGGACAACGCAAGTTAGGTCTAGGTAAGGCCTGAGATTTTCACTGATCAGACTCATACTTTCGCATTCTTGACATACTTGTTGAACGGATCCTGGGTTTTTTCTGGTTTTGATCACGTAGTAATGTGGTACCACACTGAAACATTCAATTAAACCTGGTCTTGATAAATATTTTAGAGGATAACGCATGTTAGGTTTGGGTTAGGTCTAGGATTTGCCCTCATTAGGCTCATACTTTCGCATATTTCTCATACTTCATGGCTAGATCCTGGGCTTTTTCTGGATTGCATCACGTAGTAATGTAGTATCACACTGAAACATTCAATTAAACTTGGTCTTGATAAATATTTCAGAGGATAACGCATGTTAGGTCTGGGTTAGGTCTAGGATTTGCACTCATAAGGCTCATACTTTCGCGTTTTTCACATACTTGTTGAACAGATCCCGGGTTTTTTCTGGTTTGGATCACGTAGTAGTGTGGTACCACACTGAAACAGTCCATTAAACCTGGTTGCGATCAATGTTTTAGAGGATAACGCATGTTAGGTCTGGGTTAGGTCTAGTATTTGCCCTCATCAGGCTCATTCTTTCGCATATTTGTCAAACTTGATGGCTAGATCCTGGGCTTTTTCTGGATTGCATCACGTAGTAATGTAGTACCACACTGAAACATTCAATTAAACCTGGTCTTGATAAATATTTCAGAGGATAACGCATGTTAGGTCTGGGTTAGGTCTAGGATTTGCACTCATCAGGCTCATACTTTCGCATATTTCTCATACTTCATGGCTAGATCCTGGGCTGTTTCTGGATTGTATCACGTAGTAATGAAGTACAACACTGAAACAGTCAATTGAACCTGGTCTCCATCAATATCTTAGAGGACAACGCAAGTTAGGTCTGGGATAGGTCTTAGATTTGCCCTCATCAGGCTCATACTTTCGCATATTTCTCATACTTCATGGCTAGATCCTGGGCTATTTCTGGATTGGATCACGTAGTAAAGTGGTACCACACTGAAACATTCAATGAAACCTGGTCTGGATAAATATTTTAGAGAATAACGCATCTTAGGTCTGGGTTAGGTCTAAGATTTGCCCTCATCAGGCTCACAGTTTAGCGTTTTTCGCATACTTGTTGAACAGATCCTGGGTTTTTTCTGGTTTGGATCACGAAGTAGTGTGGTACCACACTGAAACAGTGCATTAAACCTGGTTTCGCTCAATATTTTAGAGGATAACGCATGTTAGGTCTAGGTTAGGTCTGGGATTTGCCCTCATCAGGCTCTTACTTTCGCATATTTCTCACACTTGATGGCTAGATCCTGGGCTTTTTCTAGATTGCATCACGTAGTAATGTAGTACCACACTGAAACAGTCAATGAAACCAGGTTTCCATGAATATTTTAGAAGACATCGCAAGTTAGGTCTAGGTAAGTCCTGAGATTTTCACTGATCAGACTCATACTTTCGCATTCTTCACATACTTGTTGAACAGATCCTGGGTTTTTTCTGGTTTGGATCACGTAGTAGTGTGGTACCACACTGAAACAGTCCATTAAACCTGGTTGCGATCAATGTTTTAGAGGATAACGCATGTTAGGTCTGGGTTAGGTCTAGTATTTGCCCTCATCAGGCTCATTCTTTCGCATATTTGTCAAACTTGATGGCTAGATCCTGGGTTTTTTCTGGTTTGGATGACGTAGTAATGTGGTACCACACTGAAACATTCAATTAAACCTGGTCTTGATAAATATTTTAGAGAATAACGCATGTTAGGTCTGGGTTAGGTCTAGGATTTGCCCTCATCAGGCTCATACTTTCGCATATTTCTCATACTTCATGGCTAGCTCCTGGGCTATTTCTGGATTGGATCACGTAGTAAAGTGGTACCACACTGAAACATTCAATGAAACCTGGTCTGGATAAATATCTTAGAGGACAACGCATGTTAGGTCAAGGTTAGGTCTAAGATTTGCCCTGATGAGGCTCACAGTTACGCGTTTTTCACATACTTGTTGAACATATCCTGGGTTTTTTCTGGTTTGGATGACGTAGTAATGTGGTACCACACTGAAACATTCAATTAAACCTGGTCTGGATAAATATTTTAGAGGATAACGCATGTTAGGTCTGGGTTAGGTCTAGGATTTGCTCTCATCAGGCTCATACTTTCGCATATTTCTCATACTTCATGGCTAGATCCTGGGCTGTTTCTGGATTGTATCACGTAGTAGTGTGGTACCACACTGAAACAGTCCATTAAACCTGGTTGCGATCAATGTTTTAGAGGATAACGCATGTTAGGTCTGGGTTAGGTCTAGTATTTGCCCTCATCAGGCTCATTCTTTCGCATATTTGTCAAACTTGATGGCTAGATCCTGGGTTTTTTCTGGTTTGGATGACGTAGTAATGTGGTACCACACTGAAACATTCAATTAAACCTGGTCTTGATAAATATTTTAGAGGATAACGCATGTTAGGTCTGGGTTAGGTCTAGGATTTGCTCTCATCAGGCTCATACTTTCGCATATTTCTCATACTTCATGGCTAGATCCTGGGCTGTTTCTGGATTGTATCACGTAGTAATGTGGTACCACGCTGAAACAGTCAATTAAACCTGGTTTCGATCAATATTTTAGAGGATAACGGAAGTTAGGTCTGGGATAGGTCTAGGATTTGCCCTCATCAGGCTCTTACTTTCGCATATTTCTCATACTTCATGGCTAGATCCTGGGCTATTTCTGGATTGGATCACGTAGTAAAGTGGTACCACACTGAAACATTCAATGAAACCTGGTCTGGATAAATATTTTAAAGGATAACGCATCTTAGGTCTGGGTTAGGTCTAAGATTTGCCCTCATCAGGCTCACAGTTTAGCGTTTCTCGCATACTTGTTGAACAGATCCTGGGTTTTTTCTGGTTTGGATCACGAAGTAGTGTGATACCACACTGAAACAGTCCATTAAACCTGGTTTCGCTCAATATTTTAGAGGATAACGCATGTTAGGTCTAGGTTAGGTCTGGGATTTGCTCCCATCAGGCTCATTCTTTCGCATATTTCTCATACTTGATGGCTAGATCCTGGGCTTTTTCTGGATTGCATCACGTAATAATGTAGTACCACACTGAAACAGTCAATGAAACCTGGTTTCCATCAATATTTTAGAGGACAACGCAAGTTAGGTCTAGGTAAGGCCTGAGATTTTCACTGATCAGACTCATACTTTCGCATTCTTGACATACTTGTTGAACGGATCCTGGGTTTTTTCTGGTTTTGATCACGTAGTAATGTGGTACCACACTGAAACATTCAATTAAACCTGGTCTTGATAAATATTTTAGAGAATAACGCATGTTAGGTCTGGGTTAGGTCTAGGATTTGCCCTCATCAGGCACATACTTTCGCATATATCTCATACTTCATGGCTAGATCCTGGTCTATTTCTGGATTGGATCACGTAGTAATGTGGCACCACACTGAAACAGTCAATTAAACCTGGTTTTGATCAATATTTTAGAGAATAATTCATGTTAGGTCTAGGTTAGGTCAGGGATTTGCTCTCATCAGGCTCATTCTTTCGCATATTTCTCATACTTGATGGCTAGATCCTGGGCTTTTTCTGGATTGCATCACGTAGTAATGAAGTACAACACTGAAACAGTCAATTAAACTTGGTTTCCATCAATATTTTAGAGGACAACGCATGTTAGGTCTAGGTTAGGCCTGGGATTTGCCCTCATCAGGGTCATACTGCCGCAGTTTTAACATACTTGTTGAACGGATCCTGGGTTTTTTCTGGTTTGGTTCACGTAGTAATGTGGTACCACACTGAAACATTCAATTAAACCTGGTCTTGATAAATATTTTAGAGGATAACGCATGTTAGGTTTGGGTTAGGACTAGGATTTGCCCTCATTAGGCTCATACTTTCGCATATTTCTCATACTTCATGGCTAGATCCTGGTCTGTTTCTGGATTGTATCACGTAGTAATGTGGTACCACGCTGAAACAGTCGATTAAACCTGGTTTCGATCAATATGTTAGGGGATAACGCATGTTAGGTCCGGGTTAGGTCTAGGATTTGCACTCATCAGGCTCATACTTTCGCATATTTCTCATACTTCATGGCTAGATCCTGGGCTGTTTCTGGATTGTATCACGTAGTAATGAAGTACAACACTGAAACAGTCAATTGAACCTGGTCTCCATCAATATCTTAGAGGACAACGCAAGTTAGGTGTGGGATAGGTCTTGGATTTGCCCTCATCAGGCTCATACTTTCGCATATTTCTCATACTTCATGGCTAGATCCTGGGCTATTTCTAGATTGGATCACGTAGTAAAGTGGTACCACACTGAAACATTCAATGAAACCTGGTCTGGATAAATATTTTAGAGGATAACGCATCTTAGGTCTGGGTTAGGTCTAAGATTTGCCCTCATCAGGCTCATACTTTCGCATATTTCTCATACTTCATGGCTAGATCCTGGGCTGTTTCTGGATTGTGTCACGTAGTAATGTGGTACCACGCTGAAACAGTCAATTAAACCTGGTTTCGATCAATATTTTAGAGGATAACGGAAGTTAGGTCTGGGATAGGTCTAGGATTTGCCCTCATCAGGCTCATACTTTCGCATATTTCTCATACTTCATGGCTAGATCCTGGGCTTTTTCTAGATTGCATCACGTAGTAATGTAGTACCACACTGAAACATTCAATGAAACCTGGTCTGGATAAATATCTTAGAGGACAACGCATGTTAGGTCAAGGTTAGGTCTAAGATTTGCCCTGATCAGGCTCACAGTTTCGCGTTTTTCACATACTTGTTGAACAGATCCTGGGTTTTTTCTGGTTTGGATCACGTAGTAATGTGGGACCACACTGAAACAGTCAAGTAAACCTGGTTTCGATCAATATTGCAGAGAATAATTCATGTTAGGTCTAGGATAGGTCTGGGATTTGCTCTCATCGTGCTCATTCTTCCGCATATTACTCATACATGTTGAACAGATCCTGGGTATTGTCTGGCATGGAACACGTAGTAATGTGGGACCACACTGAATCAATCAATTAAACCTGGTCTTGATAAATATTTTAGAGGATAACGCATGTTAGGTCTGGGTTAGGTCTAGGATTTGCTCTCATCAGGCTCATACTTTCGCATATTTCTCATACTTCATGGCTAGATCCTGGGCTGTTTCTGGATTGTATCACGTAGTAATGAAGTACAACACTGAAACAGTCAATTGAACCTGGTCTCCATCAATATCTTAGAGGACAACGCAAGTTAGGTGTGGGATAGGTCTTGGATTTGCCCTCATCAGGCTCATACTTTCGCATATTTCTCATACTTCATGGCTAGATCCTGGGCTATTTCTAGATTGGATCACGTAGTATAGTGGTACCACACTGAAACATTCAATGAAACCTGGTCTGGATAAATATTTTAGAGGATAACGCATCTTAGGTCTGGGTTAGGTCTAAGATTTGCCCTCATCAGGCTCATACTTTCGCATATTTCTCATACTTCATGGCTAGATCCTGGGCTGTTTCTGGATTGTGTCACGTAGTAATGTGGTACCACGCTGAAACAGTCAATTAAACCTGGTTTCGATCAATATTTTAGAGGATAACGGAAGTTAGGTCTGGGATAGGTCTAGGATTTGCCCTCATCAGACTCATACTTTCGCATATTTCTCATACTTCATGGCTAGATCCTGGGCTTTTTCTAGATTGCATCACGTAGTAATGTAGTACCACACTGAAACATTCAATGAAACCTGGTCTGGATAAATATCTTAGAGGACAACGCATGTTAGGTCAAGGTTAGGTCTAAGATTTGCCCTGATCAGGCTCACAGTTTCGCGTTTTTCACATACTTGTTGAACAGATCCTGGGTTTTTTCTGGTTTGGATCACGTAGTAATGTGGGACCACACTGAAACAGTCAAGTAAACCTGGTTTCGATCAATATTGCAGAGAATAATTCATGTTAGGTCTAGGATAGGTCTGGGATTTGCTCTCATCGTGCTCATTCTTCCGCATATTACTCATACATGTTGAACAGATCCTGGGTATTGTCTGGCATGGAACACGTAGTAATGTGGCACCACACTGAATCAATCAATTAAACCTGGTCTTGATAAATATTTTAGAGGATAACGCATGTTAGGTCTGGGTTAGGTCTAGGATTTGCTCTCATCAGGCTCATACTTTCGCATATTTCTCATACTTCATGGCTAGATCCTGGGCTGTTTCTGGATTGTGTCACGTAGCAATGTGGTACCACGCTGAAACAGTCAATTAAACCTGGTTTCGATCAATATTTTAGAGGATAACGGAA
The DNA here is from genome assembly GCF_051014445.1 of Colletes latitarsis. Taxonomy (NCBI): domain Eukaryota; kingdom Metazoa; phylum Arthropoda; class Insecta; order Hymenoptera; family Colletidae; genus Colletes; species Colletes latitarsis. Next base: position 3,215,784 of record NC_135142.1, read on the forward strand.
GTTAGGTCTGGGATAGGTCTAGGATTTGCCCTCATCAGGCTCATACTTTCGCATATTTCTCATACTTCATGGCTAGATCCTGGGCTATTTCTGAATTGGATCACGTAGTAAAGTGGTACCACACTGAAACATTCAATGAAACCTGGTCTGGATAAATATTTTAAAGGATAACGCATCTTAGGCCTGGGTTAGGTCTAAGATTTGCCCTCATCAGGCTCACAGTTTAGCGTTTCTCGCATACTTGTTGAACAGATCCTGGGTTTTTTCTGGTTTGGATCACGAAGTAGTGTGATACCACACTGAAACAGTCCATTAAACCTGGTTTCGCTCAATATTTTAGAGGATAACGCATGTTAGGTCTAGGTTAGGTCTGGGATTTGCTCCCATCAGGCTCATTCTTTCGCATATTTCTCATACTTGATGGCTAGATCCTGGGCTTTTTCTGGATTGCATCACGTAATAATGTAGTACCACACTGAAACAGTCAATGAAACCTGGTTTCCATCAATATTTTAGAGGACAACGCAAGTTAGGTCTAGGTAAGGCCTGAGATTTTCACTGATCAGACTCATACTTTCGCATTCTTGACATACTTGTTGAACGGATCCTGGGTTTTTTCTGGTTTTGATCACGTAGTAATGTGGTACCACACTGAAACATTCAATTAAACCTGGTCTTGATAAATATTTTAGAGAATAACGCATGTTAGGTCTGGGTTAGGTCTAGGATTTGCCCTCATCAGGCAAATACTTTCGCATATTTCTCATACTTCATGGCTAGATCCTGGTCTATTTCTGGATTGGATCACGTAGTAATGTGGCACCACACTGAAACAGTCAATTAAACCTGGTTTTGATCAATATTTTAGAGAATAATTCATGTTAGGTCTAGGTTTGGTCAGGGATTTGCTCTCATCAGGCTCATTCTTTCGCATATTTCTCATACTTGATGGCTAGATCCTGGGCTTTTTCTGGATTGCATCACGTAGTAATGAAGTACAACACTGAAACAGTCAATTAAACTTGGTTTCCATCAATATTTTAGAGGACAACGCATGTTAGGTCTAGGTTAGGCCTGGGATTTGCCCTCATCAGGGTCATACTGCCGCAGTTGTAACATACTTGTTGAACGGATCCTGGGTTTTTTCTGGTTTGGTTCACGTAGTAATGTGGTACCACACTGAAACATTCAATTAAACCTGGTCTTGATAAATATTTTAGAGGATAACGCATGTTAGGTCTGGGTTAGGTCTAGGATTTGCACTCATAAGGCTCATACTTTCGCGTTTTTCACATACTTGTTGAACAGATCCTGGGTTTTTTCTGGTTTGGATCACGTAGTAGTGTGGTACCACACTGAAACAGTCCATTAAACCTGGTTGCGAACAATGTTTTAGAGGATAACGCATGTTAGGTCTGGGTTAGGTCTAGTATTTGCCCTCATCAGGCTCATTCTTTCGCATATTTGTCAAACTTGATGGCTAGATCCTGGGCTTTTTCTGGATTGCATCACGTAGTAATGTAGTACCACACTGAAACATTCAATTAAACCTGGTCTTGATAAATATTTCAGAGGATAACGCATGTTAGGTCCGGGTTAGGTCTAGGATTTGCACTCATCAGGCTCATACTTTCGCATATTTCTCATACTTCATGGCTAGATCCTGGGCTGTTTCTGGATTGTATCACGTAGTAATGAAGTACAACACTGAAACAGTCAATTGAACCTGGTCTCCATCAATATCTTAGAGGACAACGCAAGTTAGGTCTGGGATAGGTCTTGGATTTGCCCTCATCAGGCTCATACTTTCGCATATTTCTCATACTTCATGGCTAGATCCTGGGCTATTTCTGGATTGGATCACGTAGTAAAGTGGTACCACACTGAAACATTCAATGAAACCTGGTCTGGATAAATATTTTAAAGGATAACGCATCTTAGGTCTGGGTTAGGTCTAAGATTTGCCCTCATCTGGCTCACAGTTTAGCGTTTTTCGCATACTTGTTGAACAGATCCTGGGTTTTTTCTGGTTTGGATCACGAAGTAGTGTGGTACCACACTGAAACAGTCCATTAAACCTGGTTTCGCTCAATATTTTAGAGGATAACGCATGTTAGGTCTAGGTTAGGTCTGGGATTTGCCCTCATCAGGCTCTTACTTTCGCATATTTCTCACACTTGATGGCTAGATCCTGGGCTTTTTCTAGATTGCATCACGTAGTAATGTAGTACCACACTGAAACAGTCAATGAAACCAGGTTTCCATGAATATTTTAGAAGACATCGCAAGTTAGGTCTAGGTAAGGCCTGAGATTTTCACTGATCAGACTCATACTTTCGCATTCTTCACATACTTGTTGAACGGATCCTGGGTTTTTTCTGGTTTGGATGACGTAGTAATGTGGTACCACAATGAAACATTCAATTAAACCTGGTCTTGATAAATATTTTAGAGAATAACGCATGTTAGGTCTGGGTTAGGTCTAGGATTTGCCCTCATCAGGCTCTTACTTTCGCATATTTCTCACACTTGATGGCTAGATCCTGGGCTTTTTCTAGATTGCATCACGTAGTAATGTAGTACCACACTGAAACAGTCAATGAAACCAGGTTTCCATGAATATTTTAGAAGACATCGCAAGTTAGGTCTAGGTAAGGCCTGAGATTTTCACTGATCAGACTCATACTTTCGCATTCTTCACATACTTGTTGAACGGATCCTGGGTTTTTTCTGGTTTGGATGACGTAGTAATGTGGTACCACACTGAAACATTCAATTAAACCTGGTCTTGATAAATATTTTAGAGAATAACGCATGTTAGGTCTGGGTTAGGTCTAGTATTTGCCCTCATCAGGCTCATTCTTTCGCATATTTCTCATACTTGATGGCTAGATCCTGGGCTTTTTCTGGATTGCATCACGTAATAATGTAGTACCACACTGAAACAGTCAATGAAACCTGGTTTCCATCAATATTTTAGAGGACAACGCAAGTTAGGTCTAGGTAAGGCCTGAGATTTTCACTGATCAGACTCATACTTTCGCATTCTTCACATACTTGTTGAACGGATCCTGGGTTTTTTCTGGTTTTGATCACGTAGTAATGTGGTACCACACTGAAACATTCAATTTAACCTTGTCTTGATAAATATTTTAGAGAATAACGCATGTTAGGTCTGGGTTAGGTCTAGGATTTGCCCTCATCAGGCAAATACTTTCGTATATTTCTCATACTTCATGGCTAGATCCTGGGCTATTTCTGGATTGGATCAAGTAGTAATGTGGCACCACACTGAAACAGTCAATGAAACCTGGTTTTGATCGATATTTTAGAGAATAATTCATGTTAGGTCTAGGTTAGGTCAGGGATTTGCTCTCATCAGGCTCATTCTCTCGCATATTTCTCATACTTGATGGCTAGATCCTGGGCTTTTTCTGGATTGCATCACGTAGTAATGAAGTACAACACTGAAACAGTCAATTAAACTTGGTTTCCATCAATATTTTAGAGGACAACGCATGTTAGGTCTAGGTTAGGCCTGGGATTTGCCCTCATCAGGGTCATACTGCCGCAGTTGTAACATACTTGTTGAACGGATCCTGGGTTTTTTCTGGTTTGGTTCACGTAGTAATGTGGTACCACACTGAAACATTCAATTAAACCTGGTCTTGATAAATATTTTAGAGGATAACGCATGTTAGGTCTGGGTTAGGTCTAGGATTTGCACTCATAAGGCTCATACTTTCGCGTTTTTCACATACTTGTTAAACAGATCCTGGGTTTTTTCTGGTTTGGATCACGTAGTAGTGTGGTACCACACTGAAACAGTCCATTAAACCTGGTTGCGAACAATGTTTTAGAGGATAACGCATGTTAGGTCTGGGTTAGGTCTAGTATTTGCCCTCATCAGGCTCATTCTTTCGCATATTTGTCAAACTTGATGGCTAGATCCTGGGCTTTTTCTGGATTGCATCACGTAGTAATGTAGTACCACACTGAAACATTCAATTAAACCTGGTCTTGATAAATATTTCAGAGGATAACGCATGTTAGGTCCGGGTTAGGTCTAGGATTTGCACTCATCAGGCTCATACTTTCGCATATTTCTCATACTTCATGGCTAGATCCTGGGCTGTTTCTGGATTGTATCACGTAGTAATGAAGTACAACACTGAAACAGTCAATTGAACCTGGTCTCCATCAATATCTTAGAGGACAACGCAAGTTAGGTCTGGGATAGGTCTTGGATTTGCCCTCATCAGGCTCATACTTTCGCATATTTCTCATACTTCATGGCTAGATCCTGGGCTATTTCTGGATTGGATCACGTAGTAAAGTGGTACCACACTGATACATTCAATGAAACCTGGTCTGGATAAATATTTTAAAGGATAACGCATCTTAGGTCTGGGTTAGGTCTAAGATTTGCCCTCATCTGGCTCACAGTTTAGCGTTTTTCGCATACTTGTTGAACAGATCCTGGGTTTTTTCTGGTTTGGATCACGAAGTAGTGTGGTACCACACTGAAACAGTCCATTAAACCTGGTTTCGCTCAATATTTTAGAGGATAACGCATGTTAGGTCTAGGTTAGGTCTGGGATTTGCCCTCATCAGGCTCTTACTTTCGCATATTTCTCACACTTGATGGCTAGATCCTGGGCTTTTTCTAGATTGCATCACGTAGTAATGTAGTACCACACTGAAACAGTCAATGAAACCAGGTTTCCATGAATATTTTAGAAGACATCGCAAGTTAGGTCTAGGTAAGGCCTGAGATTTTCACTGATCAGACTCATACTTTCGCATTCTTCACATACTTGTTGAACGGATCCTGGGTTTTTTCTGGTTTGGATGACGTAGTAATGTGGTACCACAATGAAACATTCAATTAAACCTGGTCTTGATAAATATTTTAGAGAATAACGCATGTTAGGTCTGGGTTAGGTCTAGGATTTGCCCTCATCAGGCTCTTACTTTCGCATATTTCTCACACTTGATGGCTAGATCCTGGGCTTTTTCTAGATTGCATCACGTATTAATGTAGTACCACACTGAAACAGTCAATGAAACCAGGTTTCCATGAATATTTTAGAAGACATCGCAAGTTAGGTCTAGGTAAGGCCTGAGATTTTCACTGATCAGACTCATACTTTCGCATTCTTCACATACTTGTTGAACGGATCCTGGGTTTTTTCTGGTTTGGATGACGTAGTAATGTGGTACCACACTGAAACATTCAATTAAACCTGGTCTTGATAAATATTTTAGAGAATAACGCATGTTAGGTCTGGGTTAGGTCTAGGATTTGCCCTCATCAGGCTCATTCTTTCGCATATTTCTCATACTTGATGGCTAGATCCTGGGCTTTTTCTGGATTGCATCACGTAATAATGTAGTACCACACTGAAACAGTCAATGAAACCTGCTTTCCATCAATATTTTAGAGGACAACGCAAGTTAGGTCTAGGTAAGGCCTGAGATTTTCACTGATCAGACTCATACTTTCGCATTCTTCACATACTTGTTGAACGGATCCTGGGTTTTTTCTGGTTTTGATCACGTAGTAATGTGGTACCACACTGAAACATTCAATTAAACCTTGTCTTGATAAATATTTTAGAGAATAACGCATGTTAGGTCTGGGTTAGGTCTAGGATTTGCCCTCATCAGGCTCATACTATCGCATATCTCTCATACTTCGTGGCTAGATCCTGGGCTATTTCTGGATTGGATCAAGTAGTAATGTGGCACCACACTGAAACAGTCAATGAAACCTGGTTTTGATCGATATTTTAGAGAATAGTTCATGTTAGGTCTAGGTTAGGTCAGGGATTTGCTCTCATCAGGCTCATTCTTTCGCATATTTCTCATACTTGATGGCTAGATCCTGGGCTTTTTCTGGATTGCATCCCGTAGTAATGAAGTACAACACTGAAACAGACAATTAAACTTGGTTTCCATCAATATTTTAGAGGACAACGCATGTTTGGTCTAGGTTAGGCCTGGGATTTGCCCTCATCAGGGTCATACTGTCGCTGTTTTAACATACATGTTGAACGGATTCTGGGTTTTTTCTGGTTTGGTTCACGTAGTAATGTGGTACCACACTGAAACATTCAATTAAACCTGGTCTTGATAAATATTTTAGAGGATAACGCATGTTAGGTTTGGGTTAGGTCTAGGATTTGCCCTCATCAGGCTCATACTTTCGCATATTTCTCATACTTCATGGCTAGATCCTGGGTTTTTTCAGGTTTGGATCACGTAGTAGTGTGGTACCACACTGAAACAGTCCATTAAACCTGGTTGCGATCAATATTTTAGAGGATAACGCATGTTAGGTCTGGGTTAGGTCTAGTATTTGCCCTCATCAGGCTCATTCTTTCGCATATTTCTCAAACTTTATGGCTAGATCCTGGGCTTTTTCTGGATTGCATCGCGTAGTAACGTAGTACCACACTGAAACATTCAATTAAACCTGGTCTTGATAAATATTTCAGGGGATAACGCATGTTAGGTCTGGGTTAGGTCTAGGATTTGCACTCATCAGGCTCATACTTTCGCATATTTCTCATACTTCATGGCTAGATCCTGGGCTTTTTGTGGATTGCATCACGTAGTAATGAAGTACAACACTGAAACAGTCAATTGAACCTGGTCTCCATCAATATCTTAGAGGACAACGCAAGTTAGGTCTGGGATAGGTCTTGGATTTGCCCTCATCAGGCTCATACTTTCGCACATTTCTCATACTTCATGGCTAGATCCTGGGCTATTTCTGGATTGGATCACGTAGTAAAGTGGTACCACACTGAAACATTCAATGAAACCTGGTCTGGATAAATATTTTAGAGGATAACGCATGTTAGGTCTGGGTTAGGTCTAGGATTTGCCCTCATCAGGCACATTCTTTCGCATATTTCTCATACTTGATGGCTAGATCCTGGGCTTTTTCTGGATTGCATCGCGTAGTAATGTGGTACCACCCTGAAACAGTCAATTAAACCTGGTTTCGATCAATATGTTAGAGGATAACGCAAGTTAGGTATGGGATAGGTCTAGGATTTGCCCTCATCAGGCTCTTACTTTCGCATATTTCTCATACTTCATGGCTAGATCCTGGGCTTTTTCTGGATTGCATCACGTAGTAATGAAGTACAACACTGAAACAGTCCATTAAACCTGGTTTCCATCAATATTTTAGAGGACAACGCATGTTAGGTCTAGGTTAGGCCTGGGATTTGCCCTCATCAGGGTCATACTGTCGCAGTTTGAACATACTTGTCGAACAGATCCTGGGTTTTTTCTGGTTTGGTTCACGTAGTAAAGTGGTACCACACTGAAACATTCAATGGAACCTGGTCTGGATAAATATTTCAGAGGATAACGCATGTTAGGTCTGGGTTAGGTCTAGGATTTGCACTCATAAGGCTCATACTTTCGCGTTTTTCACATACTTGTTGAACAGATCCTGGGTTTTTTCTGGTTTGGATCACGTAGTAGTGTGGTACCACACTGAAACAGACCATTAAACCTGGTTGCGATCAATGTTTTAGAGGATAACGCATGTTAGGTCTGGGTTAGGTCTAGTATTTGCCCTCATCAGGCTCATTCTTTCGCATATTTGTCAAACTTGATGGCTAGATCCTGGGCTTTTTCTGGATTGCATCACGTAGTAATGTAGTACCACACTGAAACATTCAATTAAACCTGGTCTTGATAAATATTTCAGAGGATAACGCATGTTAGGTCTGGGTTAGGTCTAGGATTTGCACTCATTAGGCTCATACTTTCGCATATTTCTCATACTTCATGGCTAGATCCTGGGCTGTTTCTGGATTGTATCACGTAGTAATGAAGTACAACACTGAAACAGTCAATTGAACCTGGTCTCCATCAATATCTTAGAGGACAACGCAAGTTAGGTCTGGGATAGGTCTTAGATTTGCCCTCATCAGGCTCATACTTTCGCATATTTCTCATACTTCATGGCTAGATCCTGGGCTATTTCTGGATTGGATCACGTAGTAAAGTGGTACCACACTGAAACATTCAATGAAACCTGGTCTGGATAAATATTTTAGAGAATAACGCATCTTAGGTCTGGGTTAGGTCTAAGATTTGCCCTCATCAGGCTCACAGTTTAGCGTTTTTCGCATACTTGTTGAACAGATCCTGGGTTTTTTCTGGTTTGGATCACGAAGTAGTGTGGTACCACACTGAAACAGTCCATTAAACCTGGTTTCGCTCAATATTTTAGAGGATAACGCATGTTAGGTCTAGGTTAGGTCTGGGATTTGCCCTCATCAGGCTCTTACTTTCGCATATTTCTCACACTTGATGGCTAGATCCTGGGCTTTTTCTAGATTGCATCACGTAGTAATGTAGTACCACACTGAAACCGTCAATGAAACCTGGTTTTGATCGATATTTTAGAGAATAGTTCATGTTAGGTCTAGGTTAGGTCAGGGATTTGCTCTCATCAGGCTCATTCTTTCGCATATTTCTCATACTTGATGGCTAGATCCTGGGCTTTTTCTGGATTGCATCCCGTAGTAATGAAGTACAACACTGAAACAGACAATTAAACTTGGTTTCCATCAATATTTTAGAGGACAACGCATGTTAGGTCTAGGTTAGGCCTGGGATTTGCCCTCATCAGGGTCATACTGTCGCTGTTTTAACATACATGTTGAACGGATTCTGGGTTTTTTCTGGTTTGGTTCACGTAGTAATGTGGTACCACACTGAAACATTCAATTAAACCTGGTCTTGATAAATATTTTAGAGGATAACGCATGTTAGGTTTGGGTTAGGTCTAGGATTTGCCCTCATCAGGCTCATACTTTCGCATATTTCTCATACTTCATGGCTAGATCCTGGGTTTTTTCAGGTTTGGATCACGTAGTAGTGTGGTACCACACTGAAACAGTCCATTAAACCTGGTTGCGATCAATATTTTAGAGGATAACGCATGTTAGGTCTGGGTTAGGTCTAGTATTTGCCCTCATCAGGCTCATTCTTTCGCATATTTCTCAAACTTTATGGCTAGATCCTGGGCTTTTTCTGGATTGCATCGCGTAGTAACGTAGTACCACACTGAAACATTCAATTAAACCTGGTCTTGATAAATATTTCAGGGGATAACGCATGTTAGGTCTGGGTTAGGTCTAGGATTTGCACTCATCAGGCTCATACTTTCGCATATTTCTCATACTTCATGGCTAGATCCTGGGCTTTTTGTGGATTGCATCACGTAGTAATGAAGTACAACACTGAAACAGTCAATTGAACCTGGTCTCCATCAATATCTTAGAGGACAACGCAAGTTAGGTCTGGGATAGGTCTTGGATTTGCCCTCATCAGGCTCATACTTTCGCACATTTCTCATACTTCATGGCTAGATCCTGGGCTATTTCTGGATTGGATCACGTAGTAAAGTGGTACCACACTGAAACATTCAATGAAACCTGGTCTGGATAAATATTTTGGAGGATAACGCATGTTAGGTCTGGGTTAGGTCTAGGATTTGCCCTCATCAGGCACATTCTTTCGCATATTTCTCATACTTGATGGCTAGATCCTGGGCTTTTTCTGGATTGCATCGCGTAGTAATGTGGTACCACCCTGAAACAGTCAATTAAACCTGGTTTCGATCAATATGTTAGAGGATAACGCAAGTTAGGTATGGGATAGGTCTAGGATTTGCCCTCATCAGGCTCTTACTTTCGCATATTTCTCATACTTCATGGCTAGATCCTGGGCTTTTTCTGGATTGCATCACGTAGTAATGAAGTACAACACTGAAACAGTCCATTAAACCTGGTTTCCATCAATATTTTAGAGGACAACGCATGTTAGGTCTAGGTTAGGCCTGGGATTTGCCCTCATCAGGGTCATACTGTCGCAGTTTGAACATACTTGTCGAACAGATCCTGGGTTTTTTCTGGTTTGGTTCACGTAGTAAAGTGGTACCACACTGAAACATTCAATGGAACCTGGTCTGGATAAATATTTCAGAGGATAACGCATGTTAGGTCTGGGTTAGGTCTAGGATTTGCACTCATAAGGCTCATACTTTCGCGTTTTTCACATACTTGTTGAACAGATCCTGGGTTTTTTCTGGTTTGGATCACGTAGTAGTGTGGTACCACACTGAAACAGACCATTAAACCTGGTTGCGATCAATGTTTTAGAGGATAACGCATGTTAGGTCTGGGTTAGGTCTAGTATTTGCCCTCATCAGGCTCATTCTTTCGCATATTTGTCAAACTTGATGGCTAGATCCTGGGCTTTTTCTAGATTGCATCACGTAGTAATGTAGTACCACACTGAAACAGTCAATGAAACCAGGTTTCCATGAATATTTTAGAAGACATCGCAAGTTAGGTCTAGGTAAGGCCTGAGATTTTCACTGATCAGACTCATACTTTCGCATTCTTCACATACTTGTTGAACGGATCCTGGGTTTTTTCTGGTTTGGATGACGTAGTAATGTGGTACCACAATGAAACATTCAATTAAACCTGGTCTTGATAAATATTTTAGAGAATAACGCATGTTAGGTCTGGGTTAGGTCTAGGATTTGCCCTCATCAGGCTCTTACTTTCGCATATTTCTCACACTTGATGGCTAGATCCTGGGCTTTTTCTAGATTGCATCACGTAGTAATGTAGTACCACACTGAAACAGTCAATGAAACCAGGTTTCCATGAATATTTTAGAAGACATCGCAAGTTAGGTCTAGGTAAGGCCTGAGATTTTCACTGATCAGACTCATACTTTCGCATTCTTCACATACTTGTTGAACGGATCCTGGGTTTTTTCTGGTTTGGATGACGTAGTAATGTGGTACCACACTGAAACATTCAATTAAACCTGGTCTTGATAAATATTTTAGAGAATAACGCATGTTAGGTCTGGGTTAGGTCTAGTATTTGCCCTCATCAGGCTCATTCTTTCGCATATTTCTCATACTTGATGGCTAGATCCTGGGCTTTTTCTGGATTGCATCACGTAATAATGTAGTACCACACTGAAACAGTCAATGAAACCTGGTTTCCATCAATATTTTAGAGGACAACGCAAGTTAGGTCTAGGTAAGGCCTGAGATTTTCACTGATCAGACTCATACTTTCGCATTCTTCACATACTTGTTGAACGGATCCTGGGTTTTTTCTGGTTTTGATCACGTAGTAATGTGGTACCACACTGAAACATTCAATTTAACCTTGTCTTGATAAATATTTTAGAGAATAACGCATGTTAGGTCTGGGTTAGGTCTAGGATTTGCCCTCATCAGGCAAATACTTTCGTATATTTCTCATACTTCATGGCTAGATCCTGGGCTATTTCTGGATTGGATCAAGTAGTAATGTGGCACCACACTGAAACAGTCAATGAAACCTGGTTTTGATCGATATTTTAGAGAATAATTCATGTTAGGTCTAGGTTAGGTCAGGGATTTGCTCTCATCAGGCTCATTCTCTCGCATATTTCTCATACTTGATGGCTAGATCCTGGGCTTTTTCTGGATTGCATCACGTAGTAATGAAGTACAACACTGAAACAGTCAATTAAACTTGGTTTCCATCAATATTTTAGAGGACAACGCATGTTAGGTCTAGGTTAGGCCTGGGATTTGCCCTCATCAGGGTCATACTGCCGCAGTTGTAACATACTTGTTGAACGGATCCTGGGTTTTTTCTGGTTTGGTTCACGTAGTAATGTGGTACCACACTGAAACATTCAATTAAACCTGGTCTTGATAAATATTTTAGAGGATAACGCATGTTAGGTCTGGGTTAGGTCTAGGATTTGCACTCATAAGGCTCATACTTTCGCGTTTTTCACATACTTGTTAAACAGATCCTGGGTTTTTTCTGGTTTGGATCACGTAGTAGTGTGGTACCACACTGAAACAGTCCATTAAACCTGGTTGCGAACAATGTTTTAGAGGATAACGCATGTTAGGTCTGGGTTAGGTCTAGTATTTGCCCTCATCAGGCTCATTCTTTCGCATATTTGTCAAACTTGATGGCTAGATCCTGGGCTTTTTCTGGATTGCATCACGTAGTAATGTAGTACCACACTGAAACATTCAATTAAACCTGGTCTTGATAAATATTTCAGAGGATAACGCATGTTAGGTCCGGGTTAGGTCTAGGATTTGCACTCATCAGGCTCATACTTTCGCATATTTCTCATACTTCATGGCTAGATCCTGGGCTGTTTCTGGATTGTATCACGTAGTAATGAAGTACAACACTGAAACAGTCAATTGAACCTGGTCTCCATCAATATCTTAGAGGACAACGCAAGTTAGGTCTGGGATAGGTCTTGGATTTGCCCTCATCAGGCTCATACTTTCGCATATTTCTCATACTTCATGGCTAGATCCTGGGCTATTTCTGGATTGGATCACGTAGTAAAGTGGTACCACACTGATACATTCAATGAAACCTGGTCTGGATAAATATTTTAAAGGATAACGCATCTTAGGTCTGGGTTAGGTCTAAGATTTGCCCTCATCTGGCTCACAGTTTAGCGTTTTTCGCATACTTGTTGAACAGATCCTGGGTTTTTTCTGGTTTGGATCACGAAGTAGTGTGGTACCACACTGAAACAGTCCATTAAACCTGGTTTCGCTCAATATTTTAGAGGATAACGCATGTTAGGTCTAGGTTAGGTCTGGGATTTGCCCTCATCAGGCTCTTACTTTCGCATATTTCTCACACTTGATGGCTAGATCCTGGGCTTTTTCTAGATTGCATCACGTAGTAATGTAGTACCACACTGAAACAGTCAATGAAACCAGGTTTCCATGAATATTTTAGAAGACATCGCAAGTTAGGTCTAGGTAAGGCCTGAGATTTTCACTGATCAGACTCATACTTTCGCATTCTTCACATACTTGTTGAACGGATCCTGGGTTTTTTCTGGTTTGGATGACGTAGTAATGTGGTACCACAATGAAACATTCAATTAAACCTGGTCTTGATAAATATTTTAGAGAATAACGCATGTTAGGTCTGGGTTAGGTCTAGGATTTGCCCTCATCAGGCTCTTACTTTCGCATATTTCTCACACTTGATGGCTAGATCCTGGGCTTTTTCTAGATTGCATCACGTATTAATGTAGTACCACACTGAAACAGTCAATGAAACCAGGTTTCCATGAATATTTTAGAAGACATCGCAAGTTAGGTCTAGGTAAGGCCTGAGATTTTCACTGATCAGACTCATACTTTCGCATTCTTCACATACTTGTTGAACGGATCCTGGGTTTTTTCTGGTTTGGATGACGTAGTAATGTGGTACCACACTGAAACATTCAATTAAACCTGGTCTTGATAAATATTTTAGAGAATAACGCATGTTAGGTCTGGGTTAGGTCTAGGATTTGCCCTCATCAGGCTCATTCTTTCGCATATTTCTCATACTTGATGGCTAGATCCTGGGCTTTTTCTGGATTGCATCACGTAATAATGTAGTACCACACTGAAACAGTCAATGAAACCTGCTTTCCATCAATATTTTAGAGGACAACGCAAGTTAGGTCTAGGTAAGGCCTGAGATTTTCACTGATCAGACTCATACTTTCGCATTCTTCACATACTTGTTGAACGGATCCTGGGTTTTTTCTGGTTTTGATCACGTAGTAATGTGGTACCACACTGAAACATTCAATTAAACCTTGTCTTGATAAATATTTTAGAGAATAACGCATGTTAGGTCTGGGTTAGGTCTAGGATTTGCCCTCATCAGGCTCATACTATCGCATATCTCTCATACTTCGTGGCTAGATCCTGGGCTATTTCTGGATTGGATCAAGTAGTAATGTGGCACCACACTGAAACAGTCAATGAAACCTGGTTTTGATCGATATTTTAGAGAATAGTTCATGTTAGGTCTAGGTTAGGTCAGGGATTTGCTCTCATCAGGCTCATTCTTTCGCATATTTCTCATACTTGATGGCTAGATCCTGGGCTTTTTCTGGATTGCATCCCGTAGTAATGAAGTACAACACTGAAACAGACAATTAAACTTGGTTTCCATCAATATTTTAGAGGACAACGCATGTTAGGTCTAGGTTAGGCCTGGGATTTGCCCTCATCAGGGTCATACTGTCGCTGTTTTAACATACATGTTGAACGGATTCTGGGTTTTTTCTGGTTTGGTTCACGTAGTAATGTGGTACCACACTGAAACATTCAATTAAACCTGGTCTTGATAAATATTTTAGAGGATAACGCATGTTAGGTTTGGGTTAGGTCTAGGATTTGCCCTCATCAGGCTCATACTTTCGCATATTTCTCATACTTCATGGCTAGATCCTGGGTTTTTTCAGGTTTGGATCACGTAGTAGTGTGGTACCACACTGAAACAGTCCATTAAACCTGGTTGCGATCAATATTTTAGAGGATAACGCATGTTAGGTCTGGGTTAGGTCTAGTATTTGCCCTCATCAGGCTCATTCTTTCGCATATTTCTCAAACTTTATGGCTAGATCCTGGGCTTTTTCTGGATTGCATCGCGTAGTAACGTAGTACCACACTGAAACATTCAATTAAACCTGGTCTTGATAAATATTTCAGGGGATAACGCATGTTAGGTCTGGGTTAGGTCTAGGATTTGCACTCATCAGGCTCATACTTTCGCATATTTCTCATACTTCATGGCTAGATCCTGGGCTTTTTGTGGATTGCATCACGTAGTAATGAAGTACAACACTGAAACAGTCAATTGAACCTGGTCTCCATCAATATCTTAGAGGACAACGCAAGTTAGGTCTGGGATAGGTCTTGGATTTGCCCTCATCAGGCTCATACTTTCGCACATTTCTCATACTTCATGGCTAGATCCTGGGCTATTTCTGGATTGGATCACGTAGTAAAGTGGTACCACACTGAAACATTCAATGAAACCTGGTCTGGATAAATATTTTAGAGGATAACGCATGTTAGGTCTGGGTTAGGTCTAGGATTTGCCCTCATCAGGCACATTCTTTCGCATATTTCTCATACTTGATGGCTAGATCCTGGGCTTTTTCTGGATTGCATCGCGTAGTAATGTGGTACCACCCTGAAACAGTCAATTAAACCTGGTTTCGATCAATATGTTAGAGGATAACGCAAGTTAGGTATGGGATAGGTCTAGGATTTGCCCTCATCAGGCTCTTACTTTCGCATATTTCTCATACTTCATGGCTAGATCCTGGGCTTTTTCTGGATTGCATCACGTAGTAATGAAGTACAACACTGAAACAGTCCATTAAACCTGGTTTCCATCAATATTTTAGAGGACAACGCATGTTAGGTCTAGGTTAGGCCTGGGATTTGCCCTCATCAGGGTCATACTGTCGCAGTTTGAACATACTTGTCGAACAGATCCTGGGTTTTTTCTGGTTTGGTTCACGTAGTAAAGTGGTACCACACTGAAACATTCAATGGAACCTGGTCTGGATAAATATTTCAGAGGATAACGCATGTTAGGTCTGGGTTAGGTCTAGGATTTGCACTCATAAGGCTCATACTTTCGCGTTTTTCACATACTTGTTGAACAGATCCTGGGTTTTTTCTGGTTTGGATCACGTAGTAGTGTGGTACCACACTGAAACAGACCATTAAACCTGGTTGCGATCAATGTTTTAGAGGATAACGCATGTTAGGTCTGGGTTAGGTCTAGTATTTGCCCTCATCAGGCTCATTCTTTCGCATATTTGTCAAACTTGATGGCTAGATCCTGGGCTTTTTCTGGATTGCATCACGTAGTAATGTAGTACCACACTGAAACATTCAATTAAACCTGGTCTTGATAAATATTTCAGAGGATAACGCATGTTAGGTCTGGGTTAGGTCTAGGATTTGCACTCATTAGGCTCATACTTTCGCATATTTCTCATACTTCATGGCTAGATCCTGGGCTGTTTCTGGATTGTATCACGTAGTAATGAAGTACAACACTGAAACAGTCAATTGAACCTGGTCTCCATCAATATCTTAGAGGACAACGCAAGTTAGGTCTGGGATAGGTCTTAGATTTGCCCTCATCAGGCTCATACTTTCGCATATTTCTCATACTTCATGGCTAGATCCTGGGCTATTTCTGGATTGGATCACGTAGTAAAGTGGTACCACACTGAAACATTCAATGAAACCTGGTCTGGATAAATATTTTAGAGAATAACGCATCTTAGGTCTGGGTTAGGTCTAAGATTTGCCCTCATCAGGCTCACAGTTTAGCGTTTTTCGCATACTTGTTGAACAGATCCTGGGTTTTTTCTGGTTTGGATCACGAAGTAGTGTGGTACCACACTGAAACAGTCCATTAAACCTGGTTTCGCTCAATATTTTAGAGGATAACGCATGTTAGGTCTAGGTTAGGTCTGGGATTTGCCCTCATCAGGCTCTTACTTTCGCATATTTCTCACACTTGATGGCTAGATCCTGGGCTTTTTCTAGATTGCATCACGTAGTAATGTAGTACCACACTGAAACAGTCAATGAAACCTGGTTTTGATCGATATTTTAGAGAATAGTTCATGTTAGGTCTAGGTTAGGTCAGGGATTTGCTCTCATCAGGCTCATTCTTTCGCATATTTCTCATACTTGATGGCTAGATCCTGGGCTTTTTCTGGATTGCATCCCGTAGTAATGAAGTACAACACTGAAACAGACAATTAAACTTGGTTTCCATCAATATTTTAGAGGACAACGCATGTTAGGTCTAGGTTAGGCCTGGGATTTGCCCTCATCAGGGTCATACTGTCGCTGTTTTAACATACATGTTGAACGGATTCTGGGTTTTTTCTGGTTTGGTTCACGTAGTAATGTGGTACCACACTGAAACATTCAATTAAACCTGGTCTTGATAAATATTTTAGAGGATAACGCATGTTAGGTTTGGGTTAGGTCTAGGATTTGCCCTCATCAGGCTCATACTTTCGCATATTTCTCATACTTCATGGCTAGATCCTGGGTTTTTTCAGGTTTGGATCACGTAGTAGTGTGGTACCACACTGAAACAGTCCATTAAACCTGGTTGCGATCAATATTTTAGAGGATAACGCATGTTAGGTCTGGGTTAGGTCTAGTATTTGCCCTCATCAGGCTCATTCTTTCGCATATTTCTCAAACTTTATGGCTAGATCCTGGGCTTTTTCTGGATTGCATCGCGTAGTAACGTAGTACCACACTGAAACATTCAATTAAACCTGGTCTTGATAAATATTTCAGGGGATAACGCATGTTAGGTCTGGGTTAGGTCTAGGATTTGCACTCATCAGGCTCATACTTTCGCATATTTCTCATACTTCATGGCTAGATCCTGGGCTTTTTGTGGATTGCATCACGTAGTAATGAAGTACAACACTGAAACAGTCAATTGAACCTGGTCTCCATCAATATCTTAGAGGACAACGCAAGTTAGGTCTGGGATAGGTCTTGGATTTGCCCTCATCAGGCTCATACTTTCGCACATTTCTCATACTTCATGGCTAGATCCTGGGCTATTTCTGGATTGGATCACGTAGTAAAGTGGTACCACACTGAAACATTCAATGAAACCTGGTCTGGATAAATATTTTGGAGGATAACGCATGTTAGGTCTGGGTTAGGTCTAGGATTTGCCCTCATCAGGCACATTCTTTCGCATATTTCTCATACTTGATGGCTAGATCCTGGGCTTTTTCTGGATTGCATCGCGTAGTAATGTGGTACCACCCTGAAACAGTCAATTAAACCTGGTTTCGATCAATATGTTAGAGGATAACGCAAGTTAGGTATGGGATAGGTCTAGGATTTGCCCTCATCAGGCTCTTACTTTCGCATATTTCTCATACTTCATGGCTAGATCCTGGGCTTTTTCTGGATTGCATCACGTAGTAATGAAGTACAACACTGAAACAGTCCATTAAACCTGGTTTCCATCAATATTTTAGAGGACAACGCATGTTAGGTCTAGGTTAGGCCTGGGATTTGCCCTCATCAGGGTCATACTGTCGCAGTTTGAACATACTTGTCGAACAGATCCTGGGTTTTTTCTGGTTTGGTTCACGTAGTAAAGTGGTACCACACTGAAACATTCAATGGAACCTGGTCTGGATAAATATTTCAGAGGATAACGCATGTTAGGTCTGGGTTAGGTCTAGGATTTGCACTCATAAGGCTCATACTTTCGCGTTTTTCACATACTTGTTGAACAGATCCTGGGTTTTTTCTGGTTTGGATCACGTAGTAGTGTGGTACCACACTGAAACAGACCATTAAACCTGGTTGCGATCAATGTTTTAGAGGATAACGCATGTTAGGTCTGGGTTAGGTCTAGTATTTGCCCTCATCAGGCTCATTCTTTCGCATATTTGTCAAACTTGATGGCTAGATCCTGGGCTTTTTCTGGATTGCATCACGTAGTAATGTAGTACCACACTGAAACATTCAATTAAACCTGGTCTTGATAAATATTTCAGAGGATAACGCATGTTAGGTCTGGGTTAGGTCTAGGATTTGCACTCATTAGGCTCATACTTTCGCATATTTCTCATACTTCATGGCTAGATCCTGGGCTGTTTCTGGATTGTATCACGTAGTAATGAAGTACAACACTGAAACAGTCAATTGAACCTGGTCTCCATCAATATCTTAGAGGACAACGCAAGTTAGGTCTGGGATAGGTCTTAGATTTGCCCTCATCAGGCTCATACTTTCGCATATTTCTCATACTTCATGGCTAGATCCTGGGCTATTTCTGGATTGGATCACGTAGTAAAGTGGTACCACACTGAAACATTCAATGAAACCTGGTCTGGATAAATATTTTAGAGAATAACGCATCTTAGGTCTGGGTTAGGTCTAAGATTTGCCCTCATCAGGCTCACAGTTTAGCGTTTTTCGCATACTTGTTGAACAGATCCTGGGTTTTTTCTGGTTTGGATCACGAAGTAGTGTGGTACCACACTGAAACAGTCCATTAAACCTGGTTTCGCTCAATATTTTAGAGGATAACGCATGTTAGGTCTAGGTTAGGTCTGGGATTTGCCCTCATCAGGCTCTTACTTTCGCATATTTCTCACACTTGATGGCTAGATCCTGGGCTTTTTCTAGATTGCATCACGTAGTAATGTAGTACCACACTGAAACAGTCAATGAAACCAGGTTTCCATGAATATTTTAGAAGACATCGCAAGTTAGGTCTAGGTAAGTCCTGAGATTTTCACTGATCAGACTCAAACTTTCGCATTCTTCACATACTTGTTGAACGGATCCTGGGTTTTTTCTGGTTTGGATGACGTAGTAATGTGGTACCACACTGAAACATTCAATTAAACCTGGTCTTGATAAATATTTTAGAGAATAACGCATGTTAGGTCTGGGTTAGGTCTAGGATTTGCCCTCATCAGGCTCATACTTTCGCATATTTCTCATACTTCATGGCTAGCTCCTGGGCTATTTCTGGATTGGATCACGTAGTAAAGTGGTACCACACTGAAACATTCAATGAAACCTGGTCTGGATAAATATCTTAGAGGACAACGCATGTTAGGTCAAGGTTAGGTCTAAGATTTGCCCTGATGAGGCTCACAGTTACGCGTTTTTCACATACTTGTTGAACATATCCTGGGTTTTTTCTGGTTTGGATGACGTAGTAATGTGGTACCACACTGAAACATTCAATTAAACCTGGTCTTGATAAATATTTTAGAGGATAACGCATGTTAGGTCTGGGTTAGGTCTAGGATTTGCTCTCATCAGGCTCATACTTTCGCATATTTCTCATACTTCATGGCTAGATCCTGGGCTGTTTCTGGATTGTATCACGTAGTAATGTGGTACCACGCTGAAACAGTCAATTAAACCTGGTTTCGATCAATATTTTAGAGGATAACGGAAGTTAGGTCTGGGATAGGTCTAGGATTTGCCCTCATCAGGCTCTTACTTTCGCATATTTCTCATACTTCATGGCTAGATCCTGGGCTATTTCTGGATTGGATCACGTAGTAAAGTGGTACCACACTGAAACATTCAATGAAACCTGGTCTGGATAAATATTTTAAAGGATAACGCATCTTAGGTCTGGGTTAGGTCTAAGATTTGCCCTCATCAGGCTCACAGTTTAGCGTTTCTCGCATACTTGTTGAACAGATCCTGGGTTTTTTCTGGTTTGGATCACGAAGTAGTGTGATACCACACTGAAACAGTCCATTAAACCTGGTTTCGCTCAATATTTTAGAGGATAACGCATGTTAGGTCTAGGTTAGGTCTGGGATATGCTCCCACCAGGCTCATTCTTTCGCATATTTCTCATACTTGATGGCTAGATCCTGGGCTTTTTCTGGATTGCATCACGTAATAATGTAGTACCACACTGAAACAGTCAATGAAACCTGCTTTCCATCAATATTTTAGAGGACAACGCAAGTTAGGTCTAGGTAAGGCCTGAGATTTTCACTGATCAGACTCATACTTTCGCATTCTTGACATACTTGTTGAACGGATCCTGGGTTTTTTCTGGTTTTGATCACGTAGTAATGTGGTACCACACTGAAACATTCAATTAAACCTGGTCTTGATAAATATTTTAGAGAATAACGCATGTTAGGTCTGGGTTAGGTCTAGGATTTGCCCTCATCAGGCACATACTTTCGCATATATCTCATACTTCATGGCTAGATCCTGGTCTATTTCTGGATTGGATCACGTAGTAATGTGGCACCACACTGAAACAGTCAATTAAACCTGGTTTTGATCAATATTTTAGAGAATAATTCATGTTAGGTCTAGGTTAGGTCAGGGATTTGCTCTCATCAGGCTCATTCTTTCGCATATTTCTCATACTTGATGGCTAGATCCTGGGCTTTTTCTGGATTGCATCACGTAGTAATGAAGTACAACACTGAAACAGTCAATTAAACTTGGTCTTGATAAATATTTCAGAGGATAACGCATGTTAGGTCTGGGTTAGGTCTAGGATTTGCACTCATAAGGCTCATACTTTCGCGTTTTTCACATACTTGTTGAACAGATCCTGGGTTTTTTCTGGTTTGGATCACGTAGTAATGTGGTACCACACTGAAACATTCAATTAAACCTGGTCTTGATAGATATTTTAGAAGATAACGCATGTTAGGTCTGGGTTAGGTCTAGGATTTGCCCTCATCAGGCTCATACTTTCGCATATTTCTCATACTTCATGGCTAGATCCTGGGCTATTTCTGGATTGGATCTCGTAGTAAAGTGGTACCACACTGAAACATTCAATGGAACCTGGTCTGGATAAATATTTTAGAGGATAGCGCATGTTAGGTCTGGGTTAGGTCTAGGAATTGCCCACATCAGGCTTATTCTTTCGCATATTCTCATACATGATGGCTAGATCCTGGGCTTTTTCTTGATCGCATCACGTAGTAATGAAGTACAACACTGAAACAGTCACTTAAACCTGGTTTCCATCAATATTTTAGAGGACAACGCAGGTTAGGTCTGGGATAGATCTGGGATTCGCCCTAATCAGGCTCATACTTTCGCGTTTTTCACATACTTGTTGAACAGATCCTGGGTTTTTTCTGGTTTGGTTCACGTAGTAAAGTGGTACCACACTGAAACATTCAATGGAACCTGGTCTGGATAAATATTTCAGAGGATAACGCATGTTAGGTCTGGGTTAGGTCTAGGATTTGCACTCATAAGGCTCATACTTTCGCGTTTTTCACATACTTGTTGAACAGATCCTGGGTTTTTTCTGGTTTGGATCACGTAGTAGTGTGGTACCACACTGAAGCAGTCCATAAACCTGGTTGCGATCAATGTTTTAGAGGATAACGCATGTTAGGTCTGGGTTAGGTCTAGTATTTGCCCTCATCAGGCTCATTCTTTCGCATATTTGTCAAACTTGTTGAACAGATCCTGGGTTTTTTCTGGTTTGGATCACGTAGTAGTGTGGTACCACACTGAAACAGTCCATTAAACCTGGTTGCGATCAATGTTTTAGAGGATAACGCAAGTTAGGTCTAGGTAAGGCCTGAGATTTTCACTGATCAGACTCATACTTTCGCATTCTTGACATACTTGTTGAACGGATCCTGGGTTTTTTCTGGTTTTGATCACGTAGTAATGTGGTACCACACTGAAACATTCAATTAAACCTGGTCTTGATAAATATTTTAGAGAATAACGCATGTTAGGTCTGGGTTAGGTCTAGGATTTGCCCTCATCAGGCTCTTACTTTCGCATATTTCTCACACTTGATGGCTAGATCCTGGGCTTTTTCTGGAT
Source organism: Colletes latitarsis (assembly GCF_051014445.1). Taxonomy (NCBI): domain Eukaryota; kingdom Metazoa; phylum Arthropoda; class Insecta; order Hymenoptera; family Colletidae; genus Colletes; species Colletes latitarsis. The sequence goes on from NC_135142.1 coordinate 3,238,054, forward strand.
TGCATCACGTAGTAATGAAGTACAACACTGAAACAGTCAATTAAACTTGGTTTCCATCAATATTTTAGAGGACAACGCATGTTAGGTCTAGGTTAGGCCTGGGATTTGCCCTCATCAGGGTCATACTGCCGCAGTTGTAACATACTTGTTGAACGGATCCTGGGTTTTTTCTGGTTTGGTTCACGTAGTAATGTGGTACCACACTGAAACATTCAATTAAACCTGGTCTTGATAAATATTTTAGAGGATAACGCATGTTAGGTCTGGGTTAGGTCTAGGATTTGCACTCATAAGGCTCATACTTTCGCGTTTTTCACATACTTGTTGAACAGATCCTGGGTTTTTTCTGGTTTGGATCACGTAGTAGTGTGGTACCACACTGAAACAGTCCATTAAACCTGGTTGCGAACAATGTTTTAGAGGATAACGCATGTTAGGTCTGGGTTAGGTCTAGTATTTGCCCTCATCAGGCTCATTCTTTCGCATATTTGTCAAACTTGATGGCTAGATCCTGGGCTTTTTCTGGATTGCATCACGTAGTAATGTAGTACCACACTGAAACATTCAATTAAACCTGGTCTTGATAAATATTTCAGAGGATAACGCATGTTAGGTCCGGGTTAGGTCTAGGATTTGCACTCATCAGGCTCATACTTTCGCATATTTCTCATACTTCATGGCTAGATCCTGGGCTGTTTCTGGATTGTATCACGTAGTAATGAAGTACAACACTGAAACAGTCAATTGAACCTGGTCTCCATCAATATCTTAGAGGACAACGCAAGTTAGGTCTGGGATAGGTCTTGGATTTGCCCTCATCAGGCTCATACTTTCGCATATTTCTCATACTTCATGGCTAGATCCTGGGCTATTTCTGGATTGGATCACGTAGTAAAGTGGTACCACACTGATACATTCAATGAAACCTGGTCTGGATAAATATTTTAAAGGATAACGCATCTTAGGTCTGGGTTAGGTCTAAGATTTGCCCTCATCTGGCTCACAGTTTAGCGTTTTTCGCATACTTGTTGAACAGATCCTGGGTTTTTTCTGGTTTGGATCACGAAGTAGTGTGGTACCACACTGAAACAGTCCATTAAACCTGGTTTCGCTCAATATTTTAGAGGATAACGCATGTTAGGTCTAGGTTAGGTCTGGGATTTGCCCTCATCAGGCTCTTACTTTCGCATATTTCTCACACTTGATGGCTAGATCCTGGGCTTTTTCTAGATTGCATCACGTAGTAATGTAGTACCACACTGAAACAGTCAATGAAACCAGGTTTCCATGAATATTTTAGAAGACATCGCAAGTTAGGTCTAGGTAAGGCCTGAGATTTTCACTGATCAGACTCATACTTTCGCATTCTTCACATACTTGTTGAACGGATCCTGGGTTTTTTCTGGTTTGGATGACGTAGTAATGTGGTACCACAATGAAACATTCAATTAAACCTGGTCTTGATAAATATTTTAGAGAATAACGCATGTTAGGTCTGGGTTAGGTCTAGGATTTGCCCTCATCAGGCTCTTACTTTCGCATATTTCTCACACTTGATGGCTAGATCCTGGGCTTTTTCTAGATTGCATCACGTAGTAATGTAGTACCACACTGAAACAGTCAATGAAACCAGGTTTCCATGAATATTTTAGAAGACATCGCAAGTTAGGTCTAGGTAAGGCCTGAGATTTTCACTGATCAGACTCATACTTTCGCATTCTTCACATACTTGTTGAACGGATCCTGGGTTTTTTCTGGTTTGGATGACGTAGTAATGTGGTACCACACTGAAACATTCAATTAAACCTGGTCTTGATAAATATTTTAGAGAATAACGCATGTTAGGTCTGGGTTAGGTCTAGGATTTGCCCTCATCAGGCTCATTCTTTCGCATATTTCTCATACTTGATGGCTAGATCCTGGGCTTTTTCTGGATTGCATCACGTAATAATGTAGTACCACACTGAAACAGTCAATGAAACCTGGTTTCCATCAATATTTTAGAGGACAACGCAAGTTAGGTCTAGGTAAGGCCTGAGATTTTCACTGATCAGACTCATACTTTCGCATTCTTCACATACTTGTTGAACGGATCCTGGGTTTTTTCTGGTTTTGATCACGTAGTAATGTGGTACCACACTGAAACATTCAATTAAACCTTGTCTCGATAAATATTTTAGAGAATAACGCATGTTAGGTCTGGGTTAGGTCTAGGATTTGCCCTCATCAGGCTCATACTATCGCATATCTCTCATACTTCATGGCTAGATCCTGGGCTATTTCTGGATTGGATCAAGTAGTAATGTGGCACCACACTGAAACAGTCAATGAAACCTGGTTTTGATCGATATTTTAGAGAATAGTTCATGTTAGGTCTAGGTTAGGTCAGGGATTTGCTCTCATCAGGCTCATTCTTTCGCATATTTCTCATACTTGATGGCTAGATCCTGGGCTTTTTCTGGATTGCATCCCGTAGTAATGAAGTACAACACTGAAACAGACAATTAAACTTGGTTTCCATCAATATTTTAGAGGACAACGCATGTTAGGTCTAGGTTAGGCCTGGGATTTGCCCTCATCAGGGTCATACTGTCGCTGTTTTAACATACATGTTGAACGGATTCTGGGTTTTTTCTGGTTTGGTTCACGTAGTAATGTGGTACCACACTGAAACATTCAATTAAACCTGGTCTTGATAAATATTTTAGAGGATAACGCATGTTAGGTTTGGGTTAGGTCTAGGATTTGCCCTCATCAGGCTCATACTTTCGCATATTTCTCATACTTCATGGCTAGATCCTGGGTTTTTTCAGGTTTGGATCACGTAGTAGTGTGGTACCACACTGAAACAGTCCATTAAACCTGGTTGCGATCAATATTTTAGAGGATAACGCATGTTAGGTCTGGGTTAGGTCTAGTATTTGCCCTCATCAGGCTCATTCTTTCGCATATTTCTCAAACTTTATGGCTAGATCCTGGGCTTTTTCTGGATTGCATCGCGTAGTAACGTAGTACCACACTGAAACATTCAATTAAACCTGGTCTTGATAAATATTTCAGGGGATAACGCATGTTAGGTCTGGGTTAGGTCTAGGATTTGCACTCATCAGGCTCATACTTTCGCATATTTCTCATACTTCATGGCTAGATCCTGGGCTTTTTGTGGATTGCATCACGTAGTAATGAAGTACAACACTGAAACAGTCAATTGAACCTGGTCTCCATCAATATCTTAGAGGACAACGCAAGTTAGGTCTGGGATAGGTCTTGGATTTGCCCTCATCAGGCTCATACTTTCGCACATTTCTCATACTTCATGGCTAGATCCTGGGCTATTTCTGGATTGGATCACGTAGTAAAGTGGTACCACACTGAAACATTCAATGAAACCTGGTCTGGATAAATATTTTAGAGGATAACGCATGTTAGGTCTGGGTTAGGTCTAGGATTTGCCCTCATCAGGCACATTCTTTCGCATATTTCTCATACTTGATGGCTAGATCCTGGGCTTTTTCTGGATTGCATCGCGTAGTAATGTGGTACCACCCTGAAACAGTCAATTAAACCTGGTTTCGATCAATATGTTAGAGGATAACGCAAGTTAGGTATGGGATAGGTATAGGATTTGCCCTCATCAGGCTCTTACTTTCGCATATTTCTCATACTTCATGGCTAGATCCTGGGCTTTTTCTGGATTGCATCACGTAGTAATGAAGTACAACACTGAAACAGTCCATTAAACCTGGTTTCCATCAATATTTTAGAGGACAACGCATGTTAGGTCTAGGTTAGGCCTGGGATTTGCCCTCATCAGGGTCATACTGTCGCAGTTTGAACATAGTTGTCGAACAGATCCTGGGTTTTTTCTGGTTTGGTTCACGTAGTAAAGTGGTACCACACTGAAACATTCAATGGAACCTGGTCTGGATAAATATTTCAGAGGATAACGCATGTTAGGTCTGGGTTAGGTCTAGGATTTGCACTCATAAGGCTCATACTTTCGCGTTTTTCACATACTTGTTGAACAGATCCTGGGTTTTTTCTGGTTTGGATCACGTAGTAGTGTGGTACCACACTGAAACAGACCATTAAACCTGGTTGCGATCAATGTTTTAGAGGATAACGCATGTTAGGTCTGGGTTAGGTCTAGTATTTGCCCTCATCAGGCTCATTCTTTCGCATATTTGTCAAACTTGATGGCTAGATCCTGGGCTTTTTCTGGATTGCATCACGTAGTAATGTAGTACCACACTGAAACATTCAATTAAACCTGGTCTTGATAAATATTTCAGAGGATAACGCATGTTAGGTCTGGGTTAGGTCTAGGATTTGCACTCATTAGGCTCATACTTTCGCATATTTCTCATACTTCATGGCTAGATCCTGGGCTGTTTCTGGATTGTATCACGTAGTAATGAAGTACAACACTGAAACAGTCAATTGAACCTGGTCTCCATCAATATCTTAGAGGACAACGCAAGTTAGGTCTGGGATAGGTCTTAGATTTGCCCTCATCAGGCTCATACTTTCGCATATTTCTCATACTTCATGGCTAGATCCTGGGCTATTTCTGGATTGGATCACGTAGTAAAGTGGTACCACACTGAAACATTCAATGAAACCTGGTCTGGATAAATATTTTAGAGAATAACGCATCTTAGGTCTGGGTTAGGTCTAAGATTTGCCCTCATCAGGCTCACAGTTTAGCGTTTTTCGCATACTTGTTGAACAGATCCTGGGTTTTTTCTGGTTTGGATCACGAAGTAGTGTGGTACCACACTGAAACAGTCCATTAAACCTGGTTTCGCTCAATATTTTAGAGGATAACGCATGTTAGGTCTAGGTTAGGTCTGGGATTTGCCCTCATCAGGCTCTTACTTTCGCATATTTCTCACACTTGATGGCTAGATCCTGGGCTTTTTCTAGATTGCATCACGTAGTAATGTAGTACCACACTGAAACAGTCAATGAAACCAGGTTTCCATGAATATTTTAGAAGACATCGCAAGTTAGGTCTAGGTAAGTCCTGAGATTTTCACTGATCAGACTCAAACTTTCGCATTCTTCACATACTTGTTGAACGGATCCTGGGTTTTTTCTGGTTTGGATGACGTAGTAATGTGGTACCACACTGAAACATTCAATTAAACCTGGTCTTGATAAATATTTTAGAGAATAACGCATGTTAGGTCTGGGTTAGGTCTAGGATTTGCCCTCATCAGGCTCATACTTTCGCATATTTCTCATACTTCATGGCTAGCTCCTGGGCTATTTCTGGATTGGATCACGTAGTAAAGTGGTACCACACTGAAACATTCAATGAAACCTGGTCTGGATAAATATCTTAGAGGACAACGCATGTTAGGTCAAGGTTAGGTCTAAGATTTGCCCTGATGAGGCTCACAGTTACGCGTTTTTCACATACTTGTTGAACATATCCTGGGTTTTTTCTGGTTTGGATGACGTAGTAATGTGGTACCACACTGAAACATTCAATTAAACCTGGTCTTGATAAATATTTTAGAGGATAACGCATGTTAGGTCTGGGTTAGGTCTAGGATTTGCTCTCATCAGGCTCATACTTTCGCATATTTCTCATACTTCATGGCTAGATCCTGGGCTGTTTCTGGATTGTATCACGTAGTAATGTGGTACCACGCTGAAACAGTCAATTAAACCTGGTTTCGATCAATATTTTAGAGGATAACGGAAGTTAGGTCTGGGATAGGTCTAGGATTTGCCCTCATCAGGCTCTTACTTTCGCATATTTCTCATACTTCATGGCTAGATCCTGGGCTATTTCTGGATTGGATCACGTAGTAAAGTGGTACCACACTGAAACATTCAATGAAACCTGGTCTGGATAAATATTTTAAAGGATAACGCATCTTAGGTCTGGGTTAGGTCTAAGATTTGCCCTCATCAGGCTCACAGTTTAGCGTTTCTCGCATACTTGTTGAACAGATCCTGGGTTTTTTCTGGTTTGGATCACGAAGTAGTGTGATACCACACTGAAACAGTCCATTAAACCTGGTTTCGCTCAATATTTTAGAGGATAACGCATGTTAGGTCTAGGTTAGGTCTGGGATTTGCTCCCACCAGGCTCATTCTTTCGCATATTTCTCATACTTGATGGCTAGATCCTGGGCTTTTTCTGGATTGCATCACGTAATAATGTAGTGCCACACTGAAACAGTCAATGAAACCTGCTTTCCATCAATATTTTAGAGGACAACGCAAGTTAGGTCTAGGTAAGGCCTGAGATTTTCACTGATCAGACTCATACTTTCGCACTCTTGACATACTTGTTGAACGGATCCTGGGTTTTTTCTGGTTTTGATCACGTAGTAATGTGGTACCACACTGAAACATTCAATTAAACCTGGTCTTGATAAATATTTTAGAGAATAACGCATGTTAGGTCTGGGTTAGGTCTAGGATTTGCCCTCATCAGGCACATACTTTCGCATATATCTCATACTTCATGGCTAGATCCTGGTCTATTTCTGGATTGGATCACGTAGTAATGTGGCACCACACTGAAACAGTCAATTAAACCTGGTTTTGATCAATATTTTAGAGAATAATTCATGTTAGGTCTAGGTTAGGTCAGGGATTTGCTCTCATCAGGCTCATTCTTTCGCATATTTCTCATACTTGATGGCTAGATCCTGGGCTTTTTCTGGATTGCATCACGTAGTAATGAAGTACAACACTGAAACAGTCAATTAAACTTGGTCTTGATAAATATTTCAGAGGATAACGCATGTTAGGTCTGGGTTAGGTCTAGGATTTGCACTCATAAGGCTCATACTTTCGCGTTTTTCACATACTTGTTGAACAGATCCTGGGTTTTTTCTGGTTTGGATCACGTAGTAATGTGGTACCACACTGAAACATTCAATTAAACCTGGTCTTGATAGATATTTTAGAAGATAACGCATGTTAGGTCTGGGTTAGGTCTAGGATTTGCCCTCATCAGGCTCATACTTTCGCATATTTCTCATACTTCATGGCTAGATCCTGGGCTATTTCTGGATTGGATCTCGTAGTAAAGTGGTACCACACTGAAACATTCAATGGAACCTGGTCTGGATAAATATTTTAGAGGATAACGCATGTTAGGTCTGGGTTAGGTCTAGGAATTGCCCACATCAGGCTTATTCTTTCGCATATTCTCATACATGATGGCTAGATCCTGGGCTTTTTCTTGATCGCATCACGTAGTAATGAAGTACAACACTGAAACAGTCACTTAAACCTGGTTTCCATCAATATTTTAGAGGACAACGCAGGTTAGGTCTGGGATAGATCTGGGATTCGCCCTAATCAGGCTCATACTTTCGCGTTTTTCACATACTTGTTGAACAGATCCTGGGTTTTTTCTGGTTTGGTTCACGTAGTAAAGTGGTACCACACTGAAACATTCAATGGAACCTGGTCTGGATAAATATTTCAGAGGATAACGCATGTTAGGTCTGGGTTAGGTCTAGGATTTGCACTCATAAGGCTCATACTTTCGCGTTTCTCACATACTTGTTGAACAGATCCTGGGTTTTTTCTGGTTTGGATCACGTAGTAGTGTGGTACCACACTGAAACAGTCCATAAACCTGGTTGCGATCAATGTTTTAGAGGATAACGCATGTTAGGTCTGGGTTAGGTCTAGTATTTGCCCTCATCAGGCTCATTCTTTCGCATATTTGTCAAACTTGTTGAACAGATCCTGGGTTTTTTCTGGTTTGGATCACGTAGTAGTGTGGTACCACACTGAAACAGTCCATTAAACCTGGTTGCGATCAATGTTTTAGAGGATAACGCATGTTAGGTCTGGGTTAGGTCTAGTATTTGCCCTCATCAGGCTCATTCTTTCGCATATTTGTCAAACTTGATGGCTAGATCCTGGGCTTTTTCTGGATTGCATCACGTAGTAATGTAGTACCACACTGAAACATTCAATTAAACCTGGTCTTGATAAATATTTCAGAGGATAACGCATGTTAGGTCTGGGTTAGGTCTAGGATTTGCACTCATCAGGCTCATACTTTCGCATATTTCTCATACTTCATGGCTAGATCCTGGGCTGTTTCTGGATTGGATCACGTAGTAATGTGGCACCACACTGAAACAGTCAATTAAACCTGGTTTTGATCAATATTTTAGAGAATAATTCATGTTAGGTCTAGGTTAGGTCAGGGATTTGCTCTCATCAGGCTCATTCTTTCGCATATTTCTCATACTTGATGGCTAGATCCTGGGCTTTTTCTGGATTGCATCACGTAGTAATGAAGTACAACACTGAAACAGTCAATTAAACTTGGTCTTGATAAATATTTCAGAGGATAACGCATGTTAGGTCTGGGTTAGGTCTAGGATTTGCACTCATAAGGCTCATACTTTCGCGTTTTTCACATACTTGTTGAACAGATCCTGGGTTTTTTCTGGTTTGGATCACGTAGTAATGTGGTACCACACTGAAACATTCAATTAAACCTGGTCTTGATAGATATTTTAGAAGATAACGCATGTTAGGTCTGGGTTAGGTCTAGGATTTGCCCTCATCAGGCTCATACTTTCGCATATTTCTCATACTTCATGGCTAGATCCTGGGCTATTTCTGGATTGGATCTCGTAGTAAAGTGGTACCACACTGAAACATTCAATGGAACCTGGTCTGGATAAATATTTTAGAGGATAACGCATGTTAGGTCTGGGTTAGGTCTAGGAATTGCCCACATCAGGCTTATTCTTTCGCATATTCTCATACATGATGGCTAGATCCTGGGCTTTTTCTTGATCGCATCACGTAGTAATGAAGTACAACACTGAAACAGTCACTTAAACCTGGTTTCCATCAATATTTTAGAGGACAACGCAGGTTAGGTCTGGGATAGATCTGGGATTCGCCCTAATCAGGCTCATACTTTCGCGTTTTTCACATACTTGTTGAACAGATCCTGGGTTTTTTCTGGTTTGGTTCACGTAGTAAAGTGGTACCACACTGAAACATTCAATGGAACCTGGTCTGGATAAATATTTCAGAGGATAACGCATGTTAGGTCTGGGTTAGGTCTAGGATTTGCACTCATAAGGCTCATACTTTCGCGTTTCTCACATACTTGTTGAACAGATCCTGGGTTTTTTCTGGTTTGGATCACGTAGTAGTGTGGTACCACACTGAAACAGTCCATAAACCTGGTTGCGATCAATGTTTTAGAGGATAACGCATGTTAGGTCTGGGTTAGGTCTAGTATTTGCCCTCATCAGGCTCATTCTTTCGCATATTTGTCAAACTTGTTGAACAGATCCTGGGTTTTTTCTGGTTTGGATCACGTAGTAGTGTGGTACCACACTGAAACAGTCCATTAAACCTGGTTGCGATCAATGTTTTAGAGGATAACGCATGTTAGGTCTGGGTTAGGTCTAGTATTTGCCCTCATCAGGCTCATTCTTTCGCATATTTGTCAAACTTGATGGCTAGATCCTGGGCTTTTTCTGGATTGCATCACGTAGTAATGTAGTACCACACTGAAACATTCAATTAAACCTGGTCTTGATAAATATTTCAGAGGATAACGCATGTTAGGTCTGGGTTAGGTCTAGGATTTGCACTCATCAGGCTCATACTTTCGCATATTTCTCATACTTCATGGCTAGATCCTGGGCTGTTTCTGGATTGTATCACGTAGTAATGAAGTACAACACTGAAACAGTCAATTGAACCTGGTCTCCATCAATATCTTAGAGGACAACGCAAGTTAGGTCTTGGATAGGTCTTAGATTTGCCCTCATCAGGCTCATACTTTCGCATATTTCTCATACTTCATGGCTAGATCCTGGGCTATTTCTGGATTGGATCACGTAGTAAAGTGGTACCACACTGAAACATTCAATGAAACCTGGTCTGGATAAATATTTTAGATAATAACGCATCTTAGGTCTGGGTTAGGTCTAAGATTTGCCCTCATCAGGCTCACAGTTTTGCGTTTTTCGCATACTTGTTGAACAGATCCTGGGTTTTTTCTGGTTTGGATCACGAAGTAGTGTGGTACCACACTGAAACAGTCCATTAAACCTGGTTTCGCTCAATATTTTAGAGGATAACGCATGTTAGGTCTAGGTTAGGTCTGGGATTTGCCCTCATCAGGCTCTTACTTTCGCATATTTCTCACACTTGATGGCTAGATCCTGGGCTTTTTCTAGATTGCATCACGTAGTAATGTAGTACCACACTGAAACAGTCAATGAAACCAGGTTTCCATGAATATTTTAGAAGACATCGCAAGTTGGGTCTAGGTAAGTCCTGAGATTTTCACTGATCAGACTCAAACTTTCGCATTCTTCACATACTTGTTGAACGGATCCTGGGTTTTTTCTGGTTTGGATGACGTAGTAATGTGGTACCACACTGAAACATTCAATTAAACCTGGTCTTGATAAATATTTTAGAGAATAACGCATGTTAGGTCTGGGTTAGGTCTAGGATTTGCCCTCATCAGGCTCATACTTTCGCATATTTCTCATACTTCATGGCTAGCTCCTGGGCTATTTCTGGATTGGATCATGTAGTAAAGTGGTACCACACTGAAACATTCAATGAAACCTGGTCTGGATAAATATCTTAGAGGACAACGCATGTTAGGTCAAGGTTAGGTCTAAGATTTGCCCTGATGAGGCTCACAGTTACGCGTTTTTCACATACTTGTTGAACATATCCTGGGTTTTTTCTGGTTTGGATGACGTAGTAATGTGGTACCACACTGAAACATTCAATTAAACCTGGTCTTGATAAATATTTTAGAGGATAACGCATGTTAGGTCTGGGTTAGGTCTAGGATTTGCTCTCATCAGGCTCATACTTTCGCATATTTCTCATACTTCATGGCTAGATCCTGGGCTGTTTCTGGATTGTATCACGTAGTAATGTGGTACCACGCTGAAACAGTCAATTAAACCTGGTTTCGATCAATATTTTAGAGGATAACGGAAGTTAGGTCTGGGATAGGTCTAGGATTTGCCCTCATCAGGCTCTTACTTTCGCATATTTCTCATACTTCATGGCTAGATCCTGGGCTATTTCTGGATTGGATCACGTAGTAAAGTGGTACCACACTGAAACATTCAATGAAACCTGGTCTGGATAAATATTTTAAAGGATAACGCATCTTAGGTCTGGGTTAGGTCTAAGATTTGCCCTCATCAGGCTCACAGTTTAGCGTTTCTCGCATACTTGTTGAACAGATCCTGGGTTTTTTCTGGTTTGGATCACGAAGTAGTGTGATACCACACTGAAACAGTCCATTAAACCTGGTTTCGCTCAATATTTTAGAGGATAACGCATGTTAGGTCTAGGTTAGGTCTGGGATTTGCTCCCACCAGGCTCATTCTTTCGCATATTTCTCATACTTGATGGCTAGATCCTGGGCTTTTTCTGGATTGCATCACGTAATAATGTAGTACCACACTGAAACAGTCAATGAAACCTGGTTTCCATCAATATTTTAGAGGACAACGCAAGTTAGGTCTAGGTAAGGCCTGAGATTTTCACTGATCAGACTCATACTTTCGCATTCTTGACATACTTGTTGAACGGATCCAGGGTTTTTTCTGGTTTTGATCACGTAGTAATGTGGTACCACACTGAAACATTCAATTAAACCTGGTCTTGATAAATATTTTAGAGAATAACGCATGTTAGGTCTGGGTTAGGTCTAGGATTTGCCCTCATCAGGCACATACTTTCGCATATATCTCATACTTCATGGCTAGATCCTGGTCTATTTCTGGATTGGATCACGTAGTAATGTGGCACCACACTGAAACAGTCAATTAAACCTGGTTTTGATCAATATTTTAGAGAATAATTCATGTTAGGTCTAGGTTAGGTCAGGGATTTGCTCTCATCAGGCTCATTCTTTCGCATATTTCTCATACTTGATGGCTAGATCCTGGGCTTTTTCTGGCTTGCATCACGTAGTAATGAAGTACAACACTGAAACAGTCAATTAAACTTGGTCTTGATAAATATTTCAGAGGATAACGCATGTTAGGTCTGGGTTAGGTCTAGGATTTGCACTCATAAGGCTCATACTTTCGCGTTTTTCACATACTTGTTGAACAGATCCTGGGTTTTTTCTGGTTTGGATCACGTAGTAGTGTGGTACCACACTGAAACAGTCCATTAAACCTGGTTGCGAACAATGTTTTAGAGGATAACGCATGTTAGGTCTGGGTTAGGTCTAGTATTTGCCCTCATCAGGCTCATTCTTTCGCATATTTGTCAAACTTGATGGCTAGATCCTGGGCTTTTTCTGGATTGCATCACGTAGTAATGTAGTACCACACTGAAACATTCAATTAAACCTGGTCTTGATAAATATTTCAGAGGATAACGCATGTTAGGTCCGGGTTAGGTCTAGGATTTGCACTCATCAGGCTCATACTTTCGCATATTTCTCATACTTCATGGCTAGATCCTGGGCTGTTTCTGGATTGTATCACGTAGTAATGAAGTACAACACTGAAACAGTCAATTGAACCTGGTCTCCATCAATATCTTAGAGGACAACGCAAGTTAGGTCTGGGATAGGTCTTGGATTTGCCCTGATCAGGCTCACAGTTTCGCGTTTTTCACATACTTGTTGAACAGATCCTGGGTTTTTTCTGGTTTGGATGACGTAGTAATGTGGTACCACACTGAAACATTCAATTAAACCTGGTCTTGATAAATATTTTAGAGAATAACGCATGTTAGGTCTGGGTTAGGTCTAGGATTTGCCCTCATCAGGCTCATACTTTCGCATATTTCTCATACTTCATGGCTAGTTCCTGGGCTATTTCTGGATTGGATCACGTAGTAAAGTGGTACCACACTGAAACATTCAATGAAACCTGGTCTGGATAAATATCTTAGAGGACAACGCATGTTAGGTCAAGGTTAGGTCTAAGATTTGCCCTGATCAGGCTCACAGTTTCGCGTTTTTCACATACTTGTTGAACAGATCCTGGGTTTTTTCTGGTTTGGATCACGAAGTAGTGTGGTACCACACTGAAACAGTCCATTAAACCTGGTTTCGCTCAATATTTTAGAGGATAACGCATGTTAGGTCTAGGTTAGGTCTGGGATTTGCTCCCATCAGGCTCATTCTTTCGCATATTTCTCATACTTGATGGCTAGATCCTGGGCTTTTTCTGGATTGCATCACGTAATAATGTAGTACCACACTGAAACAGTCAATGAAACCTGGTTTCCATCAATATTTTAGAGGACAACGCAAGTTAGGTCTAGGTAAGGCCTGAGATTTTCACTGATCAGACTCATACTTTCGCATTCTTCACATACTTGTTGAACGGATCCTGGGTTTTTTCTGGTTTTGATCACGTAGTAATGTGGTACCACACTGAAACATTCAATTAAACCTTGTCTTGATAAATATTTTAGAGAATAACGCATGTTAGGTCTGGGTTAGGTCTAGGATTTGCCCTCATCAGGCTCATACTTTCGCATATCTCTCATACTTCATGGCTAGATCCTGGGCTATTTCTGGATTGGATCAAGTAGTAATGTGGCACCACACTGAAACAGTCAATGAAACCTGGTTTTGATCGATATTTTAGAGAATAATTCATGTTAGGTCTAGGTTAGGTCAGGGATTTGCTCTCATCAGGCTCATTCTTTCGCATATTTCTCATACCTGATGGCTAGATCCTGGGCTTTTTCTGGATTGCATCCCGTAGTAATGAAGTACAACACTGAAACAGACAATTAAACTTGGTTTCCATCAATATTTTAGAGGACAACGCATGTTAGGTCTAGGTTAGGCCTGGGATTTGCCCTCATCAGGGTCATACTGTCGCAGTTTTAACATACATGTTGAACGGATTCTGGGTTTTTTCTGGTTTGGTTCACGTAGTAATGTGGTACCACACTGAAACATTCAATTAAACCTGGTCTTGATAAATATTTTAGAGGATAACGCATGTTAAGTTTGGGTTAGGTCTAGGATTTGCCCTCATCAGGCTCATACTTTCGCATATTTCTCATACTTCATGGCTAGATCCTGGGTTTTTTCAGGTTTGGATCACGTAGTAGTGTGGTACCACATTGAAACAGTCCATTAAGCCTGGTTGCGATCAATATTTTAGAGGATAACGCATGTTAGGTCTGGGTTAGGTCTAGTATTTGCCCTCATCAGGCTCATTCTTTCGCATATTTCTCATACTTGATGGCTAGATCCTGGGCTTTTTCTGGATTGCATCACGTAGTAATGAAGTACAACACTGAAACAGTCATTTAAACTTGGTCTTGATAAATATTTCAGAGGATAACGCATGTTAGGTCTGGGTTAGGTCTAGGATTTGCACTCATAAGGCTCATACTTTCGCGTTTTTCACATACTTGTTGAACAGATCCTGGGTTTTTTCTGGTTTGGATCACGTAGTAGTGTGGTACCACACTGAAACAGTCCATTAAACCTGGTTGCGAACAATGTTTTAGAGGATAACGCATGTTAGGTCTGGGTTAGGTCTAGTATTTGCCCTCATCAGGCTCATTCTTTCGCATATTTGTCAAACTTGATGGCTAGATCCTGGGCTTTTTCTGGATTGCATCACGTAGTAATGTAGTACCACACTGAAACATTCAATTAAACCTGGTCTTGATAAATATTTCAGAGGATAACGCATGTTAGGTCTGGGTTAGGTCTAGGATTTGCCCTCATCAGGCACATTCTTTCGCATATTTCTCATACTTGATGGCTAGATCCTGGGCTTTTTCTGGATTGCATCGCGTAGTAATGTGGTACCACCCTGAAACAGTCAATTAAACCTGGTTTCGATCAATATGTTAGAGGATAACGCAAGTTAGGTATGGGATAGGTCTAGGATTTGCCCTCATCAGGCTCTTACTTTCGCATATTTCTCATACTTCATGGCTAGATCCTGGGCTTTTTCTGGATTGCATCACGTAGTAATGAAGTACAACACTGAAACAGTCCATTAAACCTGGTTTCCATCAATATTTTAGAGGACAACGCATGTTAGGTCTAGGTTAGGCCTGGGATTTGCCCTCATCAGGGTCATACTGTCGCAGTTTTAACATACTTGTCGAACGGATCCTGGGTTTTTTCTGGTTTGGTTCACGTAGTAATGTGGTACCACACTGAAACATTCAATTAAACCTGGTCTTGATAAATATTTTAGAGGATAACGCAAGTTAAGTCTGGGATAGGTCTGGGATTTGGCCTCATCAGACTCATACTTTCGCGTTTTTCACATACTTGTTGAACAGATCCTGGGTTTTTCCTGGTTTGGATCACGTAGTAGTGTGGTACCACACTGAAACTGTCCATTAAACCTGGTTGCGATCAATATTATAGAGGATAACGCATGTTAGGTCTGGGTTAGGTCTAGTATTTGCCCTCATCAGGCTCATTCTTTCGCATACTTCTCAAACTTGATGGCTAGATCCTGGGCTTTTTCTGGATTGCATCACGTAGTAATGTGGTACCACACTGAAACATTCAATTAAACCTGGTCTTGATAGATATTTTAGAAGATAACGCATGTTAGGTCTGGGTTAGGTCTAGGATTTGCCCTCATCAGGCTCATACTTTCGCATATTTCTCATACTTCATGGCTAGATCCTGGGCTATTTCTGGATTGGATCTCGTAGTAAAGTGGTACCACACTGAAACATTCAATGGAACCTGGTCTGGATAAATATTTTAGAGGATAACGCATGTTAGGTCTGGGTTAGGTCTAGGAATTGCCCACATCAGGCTTATTCTTTCGCATATTCTCATACATGATGGCTAGATCCTGGGCTTTTTCTTGATCGCATCACGTAGTAATGAAGTACAACACTGAAACAGTCACTTAAACCTGGTTTCCATCAATATTTTAGAGGACAACGCAGGTTAGGTCTGGGATAGATCTGGGATTCGCCCTAATCAGGCTCATACTTTCGCGTTTTTCACATACTTGTTGAACAGATCCTGGGTTTTTTCTGGTTTGGTTCACGTAGTAAAGTGGTACCACACTGAAACATTCAATGGAACCTGGTCTGGATAAATATTTCAGAGGATAACGCATGTTAGGTCTGGGTTAGGTCTAGGATTTGCACTCATAAGGCTCATACTTTCGCGTTTTTCACATACTTGTTGAACAGATCCTGGGTTTTTTCTGGTTTGGATCACGTAGTAGTGTGGTACCACACTGAAACAGTCCATTAAACCTGGTTGCGATCAATGTTTTAGAGGATAACGCATGTTAGGTCTGGGTTAGGTCTAGTATTTGCCCTCATCAGGCTCATTCTTTCGCATATTTGTCAAACTTGATGGCTAGATCCTGGGCTTTTTCTGGATTGCATCACGTAGTAATGTAGTACCACACTGAAACATTCAATTAAACCTGGTCTTGATAAATATTTCAGAGGATAACGCATGTTAGGTCTGGGTTAGGTCTAGGATTTGCACTCATCAGGCTCATACTTTCGCATATTTCTCATACTTCATGGCTAGATCCTGGGCTGTTTCTGGATTGTATCACGTAGTAATGAAGTACAACACTGAAACAGTCAATTGAACCTGGTCTCCATCAATATCTTAGAGGACAACGCAAGTTAGGTCTGGGATAGGTCTTAGATTTGCCCTCATCAGGCTCATACTTTCGCATATTTCTCATACTTCATGGCTAGATCCTGGGCTATTTCTGGATTGGATCACGTAGTAAAGTGGTACCACACTGAAACATTCAATGAAACCTGGTCTGGATAAATATTTTAGAGAATAATGCATCTTAGGTCTGGGTTAGGTCTAAGATTTGCCCTCATCAGGCTCACAGTTTAGCGTTTTTCGCATACTTGTTGAACAGATCCTGGGTTTTTTCTGGTTTGGATCACGAAGTAGTGTGGTACCACACTGAAACAGTCCATTAAACCTGGTTTCGCTCAATATTTTAGAGGATAACGCATGTTAGGTCTAGGTTAGGTCTGGGATTTGCCCTCATCAGGCTCTTACTTTCGCATATTTCTCACACTTGATGGCTAGATCCTGGGCTTTTTCTAGATTGCATCACGTAGTAATGTAGTACCACACTGAAACAGTCAATGAAACCAGGTTTCCATGAATATTTTAGAAGACATCGCAAGTTAGGTCTAGGTAAGTCCTGAGATTTTCACTGATCAGACTCATACTTTTTTTTTTTTTTTTTTTTTTTTTTGTCGTGGGGAAAATCTTCGAAAGACTCCCTCCCACCTCCTTGGGGAGAGGTGGGAGGGGTGTGTGGGATTCCCCGCGCCCGTACAACGACAGGCGCGGGACCTACCCACTAAAAACCCCACGGTGACCCTTCGGCACGCTTTGGGAGGATACCGGGAATCGCTCGAAGCATTCTTCCGGTATCCTCCCCGTGCCCGCGCTTTCGCGCCCATCCCCCGGGGGGACAATCGGTCCCCCCAGTAGACACACTGCCTCATAGCGGCGGGACGGGGCCACTCCATCCCGCCGCTATCCGTCTCGGGGCCGCGTTTAGTGGCGGCTGCGAGCCCCAACTCGCAACCGCCCGCGACCCCGTTTCGACCCCTCGGCGGCCGGGCGTTCATGGCCGCACCAGACCGCCGAGGGTGCCTCCCCTTGCGTCGGACCGGTAGGGGGAGGCACTCCTACCCCCAACCGGTCCGACCCGGCGCCGCCTGGCGGGAGGAGGGTCCCCTCAGGACCCCCCTCCCAGCCTAGGTCATCCGCCACGCCGAGGCGGCCGCCCGCGACGCCTCGCGACCGGGCGACGACCTCGGGCCACCGCACGAGCGCGAGCTTCAGTGCGCCGCTGAAGCTCGCGCTCCCTCCCCGCGGCCTCCTTCTGCAACATTACGTTCTCGCAGAAGGAGGCCACGGCCCTCCACTTCTCCTCGCTGCCGAGCATGGCGCGCACCACGCCCGGCAGCGAGACATCCCGCCCGACAACGCCGACCAGGACACGGCGCTCCCCCTCCCACGCGGGGCATACCTCCAGGGTATGATCCGCCGTGTCCTGCTCAGCGTCGCAGTGGCAGCAACGCGCCGTCGGCTCCTTCCCTATCCGGCACAGGTATCTTCCGAAGCTGCCATGCCCGGAAAATACCTGTGCCAGCCGGTAGGTGGGGCTGCCATGGCCTCTGTCCAGCCACTCCTTCAGGAGTGGCCGAACAGCCCCGACAGTCCGGTGCCCCGCGGTTGGCAGAGCCAGCCGCTCCTGCCACGCGAGCAACACGGACTGCCGGGCCTGGCGCTTCAAATCGCCCCAAGCAGCTTCCTGCCCGCCCAGGACCGCCCCCACCCCCGCGCGACGGTCGACGCGGTGCCGGTACATCACCGCGTGCGACCGCGCGAGCAGGTCCATGGGCGGCATCCCCGCTAGAACCGTCGCCGCCTCATGTGACATGGTCCGATACCCGCGGACGACCCTGAGCGCCATGCGCCTCTGCACCCGACGCAGCATAGTCATGCTGCGCCGGGAGGCAGCCAGGTCGTCCGCCCAGACGGGGGCCCCGTATAGGGCCACCGACTGGACCATTGCCACATAGAGGCGACGAACTCGGCCCGCCGGGCCCCCCAGGTTGGGCAGGATCCGGCCCAGAGCCGCAACCATCCTTTCCAACCGGGGGACCAGGCAGCGGAAATGCTCCTCGAAACGCCAGTGGCTATCGAGGATCAGCCCTAGATACCTGATCTGGGGCTTCACCTCGATGTCAGCCCCACCCACCCGGATCAGAGGGGGTGGCAGATCCTGCCGAGGTGAATGAAACGCAATCACCTCGGTCTTATGGACCGCCACCGTCATCCCCATCCCCCTGATCCGGTCGACGACGCGTTGCGACCCCTCCTCCGCGCGACGCATGGCCCTCCCCCAGTGCGCCCCGACGGCCAGCACCAGTGTGTCATCCGCATAACACACCGTGCTGACGCCGTCGGGGAGGCCGGCCCGCAACACCGAGTCGTACGCGATGTTCCACAGGAGTGGTCCGAGGACCGACCCCTGCGGAACACCGCAGTACACCTCTCTCCGCATATCACCATCCCGGCCCGGATACTCGATCCACCTGCCGCGGAGATAATCCCCGACGACCGCCCTGAGACAAGGGGGGACCCGATGATATTCGAGTCCCCTCCTTATCCCTTCCCAGGGGAGGGTGTTAAAGGCATTGGCAATATCCAAGGATATTGCCAATGCCACCCCTCCCCGGGAGACGGCCGCCCCCGAGAGGGCCCTCACACGACCTATCGCGTCGATAGTCGATCGGCCCCCCCGGAAACCGAACTGGCAGTCGGCCAGACCGGGATCACCCCGCGACAGGTGCTCGACGAGGCGGGCAGCAATCACCCGCTCGAAGAGCTTGCCCACCTCGTCGAGGAGACAAATGGGCCGGTATGCGGAGGGAGACTCCGCGGGCCGACCCTCCTTCCGGAGGAGGACCATCCTCGCCACCTTCCAACTGGGGGGGAATCGCCCGTCCCTCAGGCAGCGGTCGAACAACCGCCTGAGGTCGGCCCCAAGGACGCCCTGGGTCAAGACCCAAACCCGGCCGGGCACACCATCCGGACCCGGGGCCGTGTTACGAACCCCGAGCCGTCTGATGGCCGCTGCCAGCTCCTCCTGCGTGACCCCCAGCTCGGCCGTCCACTCCACTGGGACAGCCGCCGCCGCCGGAGGACGCGGTCCCCTCTCCCCAATTGGGAAGAGTGTATTGACCACGTCCTCCAGCAGCCGGGGGATCAGACTCATACTTTCGCATTCTTCACATACTTGTTGAACGGATCCTGGGTTTTTTCTGGTTTGGATGACGTAGTAATGTGGTACCACACTGAAACATTCAATTAAACCTGGTCTTGATAAATATTTTAGAGAATAACGCATGTTAGGTCTGGGTTAGGTCTAGGATTTGCCCTCATCAGGCTCATACTTTCGCATATTTCTCATACTTCATGGCTAGCTCCTGGGCTATTTCTGGATTGGATCACGTAGTAAAGTGGTACCACACTGAAACATTCAATGAAACCTGGTCTGGATAAATATCTTAGAGGACAACGCATGTTAGGTCAAGGTTAGGTCTAAGATTTGCCCTGATGAGGCTCACAGTTACGCGTTTTTCACATACTTGTTGAACATATCCTGGGTTTTTTCTGGTTTGGATGACGTAGTAATGTGGTACCACACTGAAACATTCAATTAAACCTGGTCTTGATAAATATTTTAGAGGATAACGCATGTTAGGTCTGGGTTAGGTCTAGGATTTGCTCTCATCAGGCTCATACTTTCGCATATTTCTCATACTTCATGGCTAGATCCTGGGCTGTTTCTGGATTGTATCACGTAGTAATGTGGTACCACGCTGAAACAGTCAATTAAACCTGGTTTCGATCAATATTTTAGAGGATAACGGAAGTTAGGTCTGGGATAGGTCTAGGATTTGCCCTCATCAGGCTCTTACTTTCGCATATTTCTCATACTTCATGGCTAGATCCTGGGCTATTTCTGGATTGGATCACGTAGTAAAGTGGTACCACACTGAAACATTCAATGAAACCTGGTCTGGATAAATATTTTAAAGGATAACGCATCTTAGGTCTGGGTTAGGTCTAAGATTTGCCCTCATCAGGCTCACAGTTTAGCGTTTCTCGCATACTTGTTGAACAGATCCTGGGTTTTTTCTGGTTTGGATCACGAAGTAGTGTGATACCACACTGAAACAGTCCATTAAACCTGGTCTTGATAAATATTTTAGAGGATAACGCATGTTAGGTCTAGGTTAGGTCTGGGATTTGCTCCCACCAGGCTCATTCTTTCGCATATTTCTCATACTTGATGGCTAGATCCTGGGCTTTTTCTGGATTGCATCACGTAATAATGTAGTACCACACTGAAACAGTCAATGAAACCTGGTTTCCATCAATATTTTAGAGGACAACGCA
Organism: Colletes latitarsis; assembly: GCF_051014445.1. Lineage (NCBI taxonomy): Eukaryota > Metazoa > Arthropoda > Insecta > Hymenoptera > Colletidae > Colletes > Colletes latitarsis. Next base: position 3,259,001 of record NC_135142.1, read on the forward strand.
AGTTAGGTCTAGGTAAGGCCTGAGATTTTCACTGATCAGACTCATACTTTCGCATTCTTGACATACTTGTTGAACGGATCCTGGGTTTTTTCTGGTTTTGATCACGTAGTAATGTGGTACCACACTGAAACATTCAATTAAACCTGGTCTTGATAAATATTTTAGAGAATAACGCATGTTAGGTCTGGGTTAGGTCTAGGATTTGCCCTCATCAGGCACATACTTTCGCATATATCTCATACTTCATGGCTAGATCCTGGTCTATTTCTGGATTGCATCACGTAGTAATGTGGCACCACACTGAAACAGTCAATTAAACCTGGTTTTGATCAATATTTTAGAGAATAATTCATGTTAGGTCTAGGTTAGGTCAGGGATTTGCTCCCATCAGGCTCATTCTTTCGCATATTTCTCATACTTGATGGCTAGATCCTGGGCTTTTTCTGGATTGCATCACGTAGTAATGAAGTACAACACTGAAACAGTCAATTAAACTTGGTCTTGATAAATATTTCAGAGGATAACGCATGTTAGGTCTGGGTTAGGTCTAGGATTTGCACTCATAAGGCTCATATTTTCGCGTTTTTCACATACTTGTTGAACAGATCCTGGGTTTTTTCTGGTTTGGATCACGTAGTAGTGTGGTACCACACTGAAACAGTCCATTAAACCTGGTTGCGAACAATGTTTTAGAGGATAACGCATGTTAGGTCTGGGTTAGGTCTAGTATTTGCCCTCATCAGGCTCATTCTTTCGCATATTTGTCAAACTTGATGGCTAGATCCTGGGCTTTTTCTGGATTGCATCACGTAGTAATGTAGTACCACACTGAAACATTCAATTAAACCTGGTCTTGATAAATATTTCAGAGGATAACGCATGTTAGGTCCGGGTTAGGTCTAGGATTTGCACTCATCAGGCTCATACTTTCGCATATTTCTCATACTTCATGGCTAGATCCTGGGCTGTTTCTGGATTGTATCACGTAGTAATGAAGTACAACACTGAAACAGTCAATTGAACCTGGTCTCCATCAATATCTTAGAGGACAACGCAAGTTAGGTCTGGGATAGGTCTTGGATTTGCCCTGATCAGGCTCACAGTTTCGCGTTTTTCACATACTTGTTGAACAGATCCTGGGTTTTTTCTGGTTTGGATGACGTAGTAATGTGGTACCACACTGAAACATTCAATTAAACCTGGTCTTGATAAATATTTTAGAGAATAACGCATGTTAGGTCTGGGTTAGGTCTAGGATTTGCTCTCATCAGGCTCATACTTTCGCATATTTCTCATACTTCATGGCTAGCTCCTGGGCTATTTCTGGATTGGATCACGTAGTAAAGTGGTACCACACTGAAACATTCAATGAAACCTGGTCTGGATAAATATCTTAGAGGACAACGCATGTTAGGTCAAGGTTAGGTCTAAGATTTGCCCTGATCAGGCTCACAGTTTCGCGTTTTTCACATACTTGTTGAACAGATCCTGGGTTTTTTCTGGTTTGGATCACGAAGTAGTGTGGTACCACACTGAAACAGTCCATTAAACCTGGTTTCGCTCAATATTTTAGAGGATAACGCATGTTAGGTCTAGGTTAGGTCTGGGATTTGCTCCCATCAGGCTCATTCTTTCGCATATTTCTCATACTTGATGGCTAGATCCTGGGCTTTTTCTGGATTGCATCACGTAATAATGAAGTACCACACTGAAACAGTCAATGAAACCTGGTTTCCATCAATATTTTAGAGGACAACGCAAGTTAGGTCTAGGTAAGGCCTGAGATTTTCACTGATCAGACTCATACTTTCGCATTCTTCACATACTTGTTGAACGGATCCTGGGTTTTTTCTGGTTTTGATCACGTAGTAATGTGGTACCACACTGAAACATTCAATTAAACCTTGTCTTGATAAATATTTTAGAGAATAACGCATGTTAGGTCTGGGTTTGGTCTAGGATTTGCCCTCACAGGCTCATACTTTCGCATATCTCTCATACTTCATGGCTAGATCCTGGGCTATTTCTGGATTGGATCAAGTAGTAATGTGGCACCACACTGAAACAGTCAATGAAACCTGGTTTTGATCGATATTTTAGAGAATAATTCATGTTAGGTCTAGGTTAGGTCAGGGATTTGCTCTCATCAGGCTCATTCTTTCGCATATTTCTCATACTTGATGGCTAGATCCTGGGCTTTTTCTGGATTGCATCCCGTAGTAATGAAGTACAACACTGAAACAGACAATTAAACTTGGTTTCCATCAATATTTTAGAGGACAACGCATGTTAGGTCTAGGTTAGGCCTGGGATTTGCCCTCATCAGGGTCATACTGTCGCAGTTTTAACATACATGTTGAACGGATTCTGGGTTTTTTCTGGTTTGGTTCACGTAGTAATGTGGTACCACACTGAAACATTCAATTAAACCTGGTCTTGATAAATATTTTAGAGGATAACGCATGTTAGGTTTGGGTTAGGTCTAGGATTTGCCCTCATCAGGCTCATACTTTCGCATATTTCTCATACTTCATGGCTAGATCCTGGGTTTTTTCAGGTTTGGATCACGTAGTAGTGTGGTACCACATTGAAACAGTCCATTAAGCCTGGTTGCGATCAATATTTTAGAGGATAACGCATGTTAGGTCTGGGTTAGGTCTAGTATTTGCCCTCATCAGGCTCATTCTTTCGCATATTTCTCAAACTTTATGGCTAGATCCTGGGCTTTTTCTGGATTGCATCACGTAGTAATGTAGTACCACACTGAAACATTCAATTAAACCTGGTCTTGATAAATATTTCAGGGGATAACGCATGTTAGGTCTGGGTTAGGTCTAGGATTTGCACTCATCAGGCTCATACTTTCGCATATTTCTCATACTTCATGGCTAGATCCTGGGCTTTTTGTGGATTGCATCACGTAGTAATGAAGTACAACACTGAAACAGTCAATTGAACCTGGTCTCCATCAATATCTTAGAGGACAACGCAAGTTAGGTCTGGGATAGGTCTTGGATTTGCCCTCATCAGGCTCATACTTTCGCACATTTCTCATACTTCATGGCCAGATCCTGGGCTATTTCTGGATTGGATCACGTAGTAAAGTGGTACCACACTGAAACATTCAATGAAACCTGGTCTGGATAAATATTTTAGAGGATAACGCATGTTAGGTCTGGGTTAGGTCTAGGATTTGCCCTCATCAGGCACATTCTTTCGCATATTTCTCATACTTGATGGCTAGATCCTGGGCTTTTTCTGGATTGCATCACGTAGTAATGTGGTACCACCTTGAAACAGTCAATTAAACCTGGTTTCGATCAATATGTTAGAGGACAACGCAAGTTAGGTCTGGGATAGGTCTTGGATTTGCCCTCATCAGGCTCATACTTTCGCACATTTCTCATACTTCATGGCCAGATCCTGGGCTATTTCTGGATTGGATCACGTAGTAAAGTGGTACCACACTGAAACATTCAATGAAACCTGGTCTGGATAAATATTTTAGAGGATAACGCATGTTAGGTCTGGGTTAGGTCTAGGATTTGCCCTCATCAGGCACATTCTTTCGCATATTTCTCATACTTCATGGCTAGATCCTGGGCTTTTTCTGGATTGCATCACGTAGTAATGAAGTACAACACTGAAACAGTCCATTAAACCTGGTTTCCATCAATATTTTAGAGGACAACGCATGTTAGGCCTAGGTTAGGCCTGGGATTTGCCCTCATCAGGGTCATACTGTCGCAGTTTTAACATACTTGTCGAACGGATCCTGGGTTTTTTCTGGTTTGGTTCACGTAGTAATGTGGTACCACACTGAAACATTCAATTAAACCTGGTCTTGATAAATATTTTAGAGGATAACGCAAGTTAAGTCTGGGATAGGTCTGGGATTTGGCCTCATCAGACTCATACTTTCGCGTTTTTCACATACTTGTTGAACAGATCCTGGGTTTTTCCTGGTTTGGATCACGTAGTAGTGTGGTACCACACTGAAACAGTCCATTAAACCTGGTTGCGATCAATATTATAGAGGATAACGCATGTTAGGTCTAGTATTTGCCCTCATCAGGCTCATTCTTTCGCATACTTCTCAAACTTGATGGCTAGATCCTGGGCTTTTTCTGGATTGCATCACGTAGTAATGTGGTACCACACTGAAACATTCAATTAAACCTGGTCTTGATAGATATTTTAGAAGATAACGCATGTTAGGTCTGGGTTAGGTCTAGGATTTGCCCTCATCAGGCTCATACTTTCGCATATTTCTCATACTTCATGGCTAGATCCTGGGCTATTTCTGGATTGGATCTCGTAGTAAAGTGGTACCACACTGAAACATTCAATGGAACCAGGTCTGGATAAATATTTTAGAGGATAACGCATGTTAGGTCTGGGTTAGGTCTAGGAATTGCCCACATCAGGCTTATTCTTTCGCATATTCTCATACATGATGGCTAGATCCTGGGCTTTTTCTTGATCGCATCACGTAGTAATGAAGTACAACACTGAAACAGTCACTTAAACCTGGTTTCCATCAATATTTTAGAGGACAACGCAGGTTAGGTCTGGGATAGATCTGGGATTCGCCCTAATCAGGCTCATACTTTCGCGTTTTTCACATACTTGTTGAACAGATCCTGGGTTATTTTCTGGTTTGGATCACATAGTAATATGGTACCACACTGAAACAGTCGATTAAACCAGGTTTCGGTCAATATTTTTGAGGATAACGCATGTTAGGTCTAGATTAGGCCTGGGATTTTCACTCATCAGACTCATACTTTCGCATTCTTCACATACTCGTTGAACAGATCCTGGGTTATTTTCTGGTTTGGATCACATAGTAATGTGGTACCACACTGAAACAGTCGATTAAACCAGGTTTCGATCAATATTTTAGAGGATAACGCATGTTAGGTCTAGGTTAGGCCTGGGATTTTCACTCATCAGACTCATACTTTCGCATTCTTCACATACTTGTTGAACGGATCCTGGGTTTTTTCTGGTTTGGTTCACGTAGTAATGTGGTACCACACTGAAACATTCAATTAAACCTGGTCTTGATAAATATTTTAGAGGATAACGCAAGTTAAGTCTGGGATAGGTCTGGGATTTGGCCTCATCAGACTCATTCTTTCGCATACTTCTCAAACTTGATGGCTAGATCCTGGGCTTTTTCTTGATCGCATCACGTAGTAATGAAGTACAACACTGAAACAGTCACTTAAACCTGGTTTCCATCAGTATCTTAGAGGACAACGCAAGTTAGGTCTGGGATAGGTCTGAAATTTGCCCTCATCAGGCTCATACTTTCGCGTTTTTCACATACTTGTTGAACAGATCCTGGGTTTTTTCTGGTTTGGATTACGTAGTAGTGTGGTACCACACTGAAACAGTCCATTAAACCTGGTTGCGATCAATATTATAGAGGATAACGCATGTTAGGTCTGGGTTAGGTCTAGTATTTGCCCTCATCAGGCTCATTCTTTCGCATATTTCTCAAACTTGATGGCTAGATCCTGGGATTTTTCTGGATTGCATCACGTAGTAATGTGGTACCACACTGAAACATTCAATTAAACCTGGTCTTGATAAATGTTTTAGAAGATAACGCATGTTAGGTCTGGGTTAGGTCTAGGATTTGCCCTCATCAGGCTCATACTTTCGCATATTTCTCATACTTCATGGCTAGATCCTGGGCTATTTCTGCATTGGATCTCGTAGTAAAGTGGTACCACACTGAAACATTCAATGGAACCTGGTCTGGATAAATATTTTAGAGGATAACGCATGTTAGGTCTGGGTTAGGTCTAGGAATTGCCCTCATCAGGCTTATTCTTTCGCATATGTCTCATACATGATGGCTAGATACTGGGCTTTTTCTTGATCGCATCACGTAGTAATGAAGTACAACACTGAAACAGTCACTTAAACCTGGTTTCCATCAATATCTTAGAGGACAACGCATGTTAGGTCTGGAATAGGTCTGGGATTTGACCTCGTCAGACTCATACTTTCGCACCCTTCACATACTCGTTGATCAGATCCTGGGTTATTTTCTGGTTTGGATCACATAGTAATATGGTACCACACTGAAACAGTCGATTAAACCTGGTTTCGATCAATATTTTAGAGAATAATTCATGTTATGTCTAGGTTAGGTCTGGGATTTGCTCTCATCAGGCTCATACTTTCGCATATTTCTCATACTTCATGGCTAGATCCTGGGCTATTTCTGGATTGGATCACGTAGTAATGTGGTACCACACTGAAACAGTCAATTAAACCTGGTTTCGATCAATATTTTAGAGAATAATTCATGTTAGGTCTAGGTTAGGTCTGGGATTTGCTCTCATCGGGCTCATTCTTTCGCATATTTCTCATACTTGATGGCTAGATCCTGGGCTTTTTCTGGATCGCATCACGTAGTAATGAAGTACAACACTGAAACAGTCACTTAAACCTGGTTTCCATCAATATCTTAGAGGACAACGCAAGTTAGGTCTGGGATAGGTCTGAAATTTGCCCTCATCAGACTCGTACTTTCGCACCCTTCACATACTCGTTGATCAGATCCTGGGTTATTTTCTGGTTCGGATGACATAGTAATATGGTACCACACTGAAACAGTCGATTAAACCAGGTTTCGGTCAATATTTTTGAGGATAACGCATGTTAGGTCTAGATTAGGCCTGGGATTTTCACCCATCAGACTCATACTTTCGCATTCTTCACATACTTGTTGAACGGAGCCTGGGTTTTTTCTGGTTTGCATCACGTAGTAATGTGGGACCACACTGAAACAGTCAATGAAACCTGGTCTGGATAAATATTTTAGAGGATAACGCATGTTAGGTCTGGGTTAGGTCTAGGATTTGCCCTCATCAGGCACATTCTTTCGCATATTTCTCATACTTCATGGCTAGATCCTGGGCTTTTTCTGGATTGCATCACGTAGTAATGAAGTACAACACTGAAACAGTCCATTAAACCTGGTTTCCATCAATATTTTAGAGGACAACGCATGTTAGGCCTAGGTTAGGCCTGGGATTTGCCCTCATCAGGGTCATACTGTCGCAGTTTTAACATACTTGTCGAACGGATCCTGGGTTTTTTCTGGTTTGGTTCACGTAGTAATGTGGTACCACACTGAAACATTCAATTAAACCTGGTCTTGATAAATATTTTAGAGGATAACGCAAGTTAAGTCTGGGATAGGTCTGGGATTTGGCCTCATCAGACTCATACTTTCGCGTTTTTCACATACTTGTTGAACAGATCCTGGGTTTTTCCTGGTTTGGATCACGTAGTAGTGTGGTACCACACTGAAACAGTCCATTAAACCTGGTTGCGATCAATATTATAGAGGATAACGCATGTTAGGTCTAGTATTTGCCCTCATCAGGCTCATTCTTTCGCATACTTCTCAAACTTGATGGCTAGATCCTGGGCTTTTTCTGGATTGCATCACGTAGTAATGTGGTACCACACTGAAACATTCAATTAAACCTGGTCTTGATAGATATTTTAGAAGATAACGCATGTTAGGTCTGGGTTAGGTCTAGGATTTGCCCTCATCAGGCTCATACTTTCGCATATTTCTCATACTTCATGGCTAGATCCTGGGCTATTTCTGGATTGGATCTCGTAGTAAAGTGGTACCACACTGAAACATTCAATGGAACCAGGTCTGGATAAATATTTTAGAGGATAACGCATGTTAGGTCTGGGTTAGGTCTAGGAATTGCCCACATCAGGCTTATTCTTTCGCATATTCTCATACATGATGGCTAGATCCTGGGCTTTTTCTTGATCGCATCACGTAGTAATGAAGTACAACACTGAAACAGTCACTTAAACCTGGTTTCCATCAATATTTTAGAGGACAACGCAGGTTAGGTCTGGGATAGATCTGGGATTCGCCCTAATCAGGCTCATACTTTCGCGTTTTTCACATACTTGTTGAACAGATCCTGGGTTATTTTCTGGTTTGGATCACATAGTAATATGGTACCACACTGAAACAGTCGATTAAACCAGGTTTCGGTCAATATTTTTGAGGATAACGCATGTTAGGTCTAGATTAGGCCTGGGATTTTCACTCATCAGACTCATACTTTCGCATTCTTCACATACTCGTTGAACAGATCCTGGGTTATTTTCTGGTTTGGATCACATAGTAATGTGGTACCACACTGAAACAGTCGATTAAACCAGGTTTCGATCAATATTTTAGAGGATAACGCATGTTAGGTCTAGGTTAGGCCTGGGATTTTCACTCATCAGACTCATACTTTCGCATTCTTCACATACTTGTTGAACGGATCCTGGGTTTTTTCTGGTTTGGTTCACGTAGTAATGTGGTACCACACTGAAACATTCAATTAAACCTGGTCTTGATAAATATTTTAGAGGATAACGCAAGTTAAGTCTGGGATAGGTCTGGGATTTGGCCTCATCAGACTCATTCTTTCGCATACTTCTCAAACTTGATGGCTAGATCCTGGGCTTTTTCTTGATCGCATCACGTAGTAATGAAGTACAACACTGAAACAGTCACTTAAACCTGGTTTCCATCAGTATCTTAGAGGACAACGCAAGTTAGGTCTGGGATAGGTCTGAAATTTGCCCTCATCAGGCTCATACTTTCGCGTTTTTCACATACTTGTTGAACAGATCCTGGGTTTTTTCTGGTTTGGATTACGTAGTAGTGTGGTACCACACTGAAACAGTCCATTAAACCTGGTTGCGATCAATATTATAGAGGATAACGCATGTTAGGTCTGGGTTAGGTCTAGTATTTGCCCTCATCAGGCTCATTCTTTCGCATATTTCTCAAACTTGATGGCTAGATCCTGGGATTTTTCTGGATTGCATCACGTAGTAATGTGGTACCACACTGAAACATTCAATTAAACCTGGTCTTGATAAATGTTTTAGAAGATAACGCATGTTAGGTCTGGGTTAGGTCTAGGATTTGCCCTCATCAGGCTCATACTTTCGCATATTTCTCATACTTCATGGCTAGATCCTGGGCTATTTCTGCATTGGATCTCGTAGTAAAGTGGTACCACACTGAAACATTCAATGGAACCTGGTCTGGATAAATATTTTAGAGGATAACGCATGTTAGGTCTGGGTTAGGTCTAGGAATTGCCCTCATCAGGCTTATTCTTTCGCATATGTCTCATACATGATGGCTAGATACTGGGCTTTTTCTTGATCGCATCACGTAGTAATGAAGTACAACACTGAAACAGTCACTTAAACCTGGTTTCCATCAATATCTTAGAGGACAACGCATGTTAGGTCTGGAATAGGTCTGGGATTTGACCTCGTCAGACTCATACTTTCGCACCCTTCACATACTCGTTGATCAGATCCTGGGTTATTTTCTGGTTTGGATCACATAGTAATATGGTACCACACTGAAACAGTCGATTAAACCTGGTTTCGATCAATATTTTAGAGAATAATTCATGTTATGTCTAGGTTAGGTCTGGGATTTGCTCTCATCAGGCTCATACTTTCGCATATTTCTCATACTTCATGGCTAGATCCTGGGCTATTTCTGGATTGGATCACGTAGTAATGTGGTACCACACTGAAACAGTCAATTAAACCTGGTTTCGATCAATATTTTAGAGAATAATTCATGTTAGGTCTAGGTTAGGTCTGGGATTTGCTCTCATCGGGCTCATTCTTTCGCATATTTCTCATACTTGATGGCTAGATCCTGGGCTTTTTCTGGATCGCATCACGTAGTAATGAAGTACAACACTGAAACAGTCACTTAAACCTGGTTTCCATCAATATCTTAGAGGACAACGCAAGTTAGGTCTGGGATAGGTCTGAAATTTGCCCTCATCAGACTCGTACTTTCGCACCCTTCACATACTCGTTGATCAGATCCTGGGTTATTTTCTGGTTCGGATGACATAGTAATATGGTACCACACTGAAACAGTCGATTAAACCAGGTTTCGGTCAATATTTTTGAGGATAACGCATGTTAGGTCTAGATTAGGCCTGGGATTTTCACCCATCAGACTCATACTTTCGCATTCTTCACATACTTGTTGAACGGAGCCTGGGTTTTTTCTGGTTTGCATCACGTAGTAATGTGGGACCACACTGAAACAGTCAATTAAATCTGGTTTCGATCAATATTTTAGAGAATAATTCATGTTAGGTCTAGGTTAGGCCTGGGATTTTCACTCATCAGACTCATACTTTCGCATTCTTCACATACTTGTTGAACGGATCCTGGGTTTTTTCTGGTTTGGATCACGTAGTAATGTGGGACCACACTGAAACAATCAATTAAACCTGGTCTTGATAAATATTTTGGAGGATAACGCATGTTAGGTCTGGGTTAGGTCTAGGATTTGCCCTCATCAGGCTCATACTTTCGCATATTTCTCATACTTCATGGCTAGATCCTGGGCTGTTTCTGGTTTGGATCACATAGTAATAGGGTACCACACTGAAACAGTCGTTTAAACCAGGTTTCGGTCAATATTTTTGACGATAACGCATGTTAGGTCTAGATTAGGCCTGGGATTTTCACTCATCAGACTCATACTTTCGCATTCTTCACATACTTGTTGAACGGAGCCTGGGTTTTTTCTGGTTTGCATCACGTAGTAATGTGGGACCACACTGAAAACGTCAATTAAATCTGGTTTCGATCAATATTTTAGAGAACAATTTGTGTTAGGTCTAGGTTATGCCTGGGATTTTCACTCATCAGAATCATACTTTCGCATTCTTCACATACTTGTTGAACGGATCCTGGGTTTTTTCTGGTTTGGATCACGTAGTAATGTGGGACCACACTGAAACAATCAATTAAACCTGGTCTTGATAAATATTTTGGAGGATAACGCATGTTAGGTCTGGGTTAGGTCTAGGATTTGCCCTCATCAGGCTCATACTTTCGCATATTTCTCATACTTCATGGCTAGATCCTGGGCTGTTTCTGGATTGTATCACGCAGTAATGTGGTACCACGCTGAAACAGTCAATTAAACCTGGTTTCGATCAATATTTTGGAGGATAACGCAAGTTAGGTCTGGGATAGGTCTAGGATTTGCCCTCATCTGGCGATTTCTTTCGCATATTTCTCATACTTCATGGCTAGATCGTGGGTTATTTCTGGATTGGATCACGTAGTAAAGTGGTACCACACTGAAACATTCAATGAAACCTGGTCTGGATAAATATTTTAGAGGATAATGCATCTTAGGTCTAGGTTAGGTCTAGGATTTGCCCTCATCAGGCTCATACTTTCGCATATTTCTCATACTTCATGGCTAGATCCTGGGCTATTTCTGGATTGGATCACGTAGTAATGTGGTACCACACTGAAACAGTCAATTAAACCTGGTTTCGACCAATATTTTAGAGGATAACGCAAGTTAGTTCTGGGATAGGTCTAGGATTTTCCCTCATCAGGCTCTTACTTTCGCATATTTCTCATACATGTTGAACAGATCCTGGGTATTTTCTGGCATGGAACACGTAGTAATGTGGGACCACACTGAAACTATCAATTAAACCTGGTCTTGATAAATATTTTAGAGGATAACGCATGTTAGGTCTGGGTTAGGTCTAGGATTTGCCCTCATCAAGCTCATACTTTCGCATATCTCTCATACTTCATGGCTAGATCCTGGGCTTTTTCTGGATTGCATCACGTAGTAATGAAGTACAACACTGAAATAGTCAATTAAACCTGGTTTCGATCAATATTTTAGAGAATAATTCATGTTAGGTCTAGGTTAGGTCTGGGATTTGCTCTCATCAGGCTCATTCTTTCGCATATTTCTCATACTTGATGGCTAGATCCTGGGCTTTTTCTGGATCGCATCACGTAGTAATGAAGTACAACACTGAAACAGTCAATTAAACCTGGTTTCCATCAATATCTTAGAGGACAACGCAAGTTAGGTCTGGGATAGGTCTGGGATTTGCCCTCATCAGACTCATACTTTCGCATATTTCTCATACTTCATGGCTAGATCCTGGGCTATTTCTGGATTGGATCACGTAGTAATGTGGTACCACACTGAAACAGTCAATTAAACCTGGTTTCGACCAATATTTTAGAGGATAACGCAAGTTAGTTCTGGGATAGGTCTAGGATTTGCCCTCATCAGGCTCTTACTTTCGCATATTTCTCATACATGTTGAACAGATCCTGTGTATTTTCTGGCATGGAACACGTAGTAATGTGGGACCACACTGAAACTATCAATTAAACCTGGTCTTGATAAATATTTTAGAGGATAACGCATGTTAGGTCTGGGTTAGGTCTGGGATTTGCTCTCATCAGGCTCATTGTTTCGCGTATTTCTCATACTTGATGGCTAGATCCTGGGCTTTTTCTGGATTGCATCAAGTAGTAATGTAGTACCACACTGAAACAGTCAATGAAACCTGGTTTCCATCAATATTTTAGAGGACAACGCAAGTTAGGTTTAGGTAAGGCCTGAGATTTTCACTGATCAGACTCACTCTTTCGCATATTTCTCATACATGTTGAACAGATCCTGGGTTTTTTCTGGTTTGAATCGCGTAGTAAAGTGGTACCACACTGAAACAGTCCATTAAACCTGGTTTCGATCAATACTTTTGAGGATAACGCATGTTAGGTCTCGGATAGGCCTGGGATTTGCCCTCATCAGACACATAATTTCGCATTCTTTACGTACTTGTTGAACAGCTCCTGGGTTTTTTTCTGTTTTGGATCACGTAGTAATGTGGTACCACACTGAAACTGTTGATTAAACCTGGTTTCGATCAATATTTTTGAGGATAACGCATGTTAGATCTAGGTTAGGCCTGGGATTTGCCCTCATCAGGGTCATACTTTCGCAGTTTTAACATACATGTTGACCTGATCGACGGTTTTTTCTGCTTTGGATCGCGTAGTAAATTGGTACCACACTGAAACAGTCCATTAAACCTGGTTTCGATCAATATTTTGGAGGATAACGCAATTTAGGTCTGGGATAGGTCTGGGATTCGCCCTCATCAGGCTCATACTTTCGCGTTTTTCACATACTTCTTGAACAGATCCTGGGTTTTTTCTGGTTTGGAACACATAGTAATGTGGTACCACACTGAAACAGTCCATTAAACCTGGTTTCGATCAATATTTTAGAGGATAATACATGTTAGGTCTAGGTTAGGCCTGGGATTTGCCCTCATCAGGGTCATACTTTCGCGTTTTTCACATACTTGTTGAACAGATACTGGGTTTTTTTTGGTTTGGATCACGTAGTAATGTGGTACCACACTGAAACAGTCGATTAACCCTGGTTTCGAACAATATTTTAGAGGATAACGCAAGTTAGGTCTAGGTTAGGCCTGGGATTTGACATCATCAGACTCATACTTTCGCACACTTTACATACTCGTTGAACAGATCCTGGGTTTTTTCTGGTTTGGAACACATAGTAATGTGGTACCACACTGAAACAGTCCATTAAACCTGGTTTCGATCAATATTTTAGAGGATAATGCATGTTAGGTCTGGGATAGGTCTGGGATTCGCCCTCATCAGGCTCATACTTTCGCGTTTTTCACATACTTCTTGATCAGATCCTGGGTTTTTTCTGGTTTGGAACACATGGTAATGTGGTACCACACTGAAACAGTCCATTAAACCTGGTTTCGATCAATATTTTTGAGGATAACGCATGTTAGGTCTCGGATAGGCCTGGGATTTGCCCTCATCAGACACATAATTTCGCATTCTTTACATACTCGTTGAACAGATCCTGGGTTTTTTCTGGTTTGGAACACATAGTAATGTGGTACCACACTGAAACAGTCCATTAAACCTGGTTTCGATCAATATTTTAGAGGATAATGCATGTTAGGTCTAGGTTAGGCCTGGGATTTGCCCTCATCAGGGTCATACTTTCGCAGTCTTAACATACATGTTGACCTGATCGACGGTTTTTTCTGCTTTGGATCGCGTAGTAAAGTGGTACCACACTGAAACAGTCCATTAAACCTGGTTTCGATCAATATTTTGGAGGATAACGCAATTTAGGTCTGGGATAGGTCTGGGATTCGCCCTCATCAGGCTCACACTTTCGCGTTTTTCACATACTTCTTGAACAGATCCTGGGTTTTTTCTGGTTTGGAACACATAGTAAAGTGGTACCACACTGAAACAGTCCATTAAACCTGGCCTTGATAAATATTTTAGAGGATAACGCATGTTACGTCAGGGTAAGGTCTAGGATTTGCCCTCATCAGGCTCATACTTTCGCATATTTCTAATACTTCATGGCTAGATCCTGGGCTATTTCTGGATTGCATCACGTACTAATGTAGTACCTCACTGAAACAGTCGATTAACCCTGGTTTGGATCAATATTTTAGAGGACAACGCAAGTTAGGTCTAGGTAAGGCCTGGGATTTGCCCTGATCAGGGTCATACTTTCGCGTTTTTCACATACTTGTTGAACAGCTCCTGGGTTTTTTTCTGGTTTGGATCACGTAGTAATGTGGTACCACACTGAAACAGTCGATTAACCCTGGTTTCGAACAATATTTTAGAGGATAACGCAAGTTAGGTCTGGATTAGGTCTAGGATTTGCCCTCGTCAGGATCATACTTTCGCATTTTTCACATACTTGTTGAACAGATCCTGGGTTTTTTCTGGTTTGGATCACGTAGTAGTGTGGTACCACACTGAAACAGTCCATTAAACCTGGTTTGGATCAATATTTTAGAGGATAACGCATGTTAGGTCTAGGTTAGGTCTGGGATTTTCACTCATCAGACTCATACTTTCGCATTCTTCACATACTTGTTGAGCGGATCCTGGGTTTTTTCTGGTTTGGTTCACGTAGTAATGTGGTACCACACTGTAACAGTCGATTAAACCTGGTTTCGAACAATATTTTAGAGGATAACGCAAGTTAGGTCTGGGATAGGTCTGGGATTTGACCTCATCAGACTCATACTTTCGCACACTTCACATACTCGTTCAACAGATCCTGGGTTATTTTCTGGTTTGGATCACATAGTAATGTGGTACCACACTGAAACAGTCGATTAAACCAGGTTTCGATCAATATTTTAGAGGATAACGCATGTTAGGTCTAGGTTAGGCCTGGGATTTTCACTCATCAGACTCATACTTTCGCATTCTTGACATACTTGTTGAACGAATCCTGGGTTTTTTCTGGTTTGGATCACGAAGTAGTGTGGTACCACACTGAAACAGTCCATTAAACCTGGTTTCGCTCAATATTTTAGAGGATAACGCATGTTAGGTCTAGGTTAGGTCTGGGATTTGCTCTCATCAGGCTCATTCTTTCGCATATTTCTCATACTTGATGGCTAGATCATGGGCTTTTTCTGGATTGCATCACGTAGTAATGTAGTACCACACTGAAACAGTCAATGAAACCTGGTTTCCATCAATATTTTAGAGGACAACGCAAGTTAGGTCTAGGTAAGGCCTGAGATTTTCACTGATCAGACTCATACTTTCGCATTCTTCACATACTTGTTGAACGGATCCTGGGTTTTTTCTGCTTTTGATCACGTAGTAAATAGGTACCACACTGAAACAGTCCATTAAACCTGGTTTGCATCAATATTTTAGAGGATAACGCTTGTTAGGTCTAGGTTAGCCCCGAGATTTTCACTCATCAGACTCATACTTTCGCATTCTTCACATTCTTGATGAACGGATCCTGGGTTTTTTCTGGTTTGGTTCACGTAGTAATGTGGTACCACACTGAAACATTCAATAAAACCTGGTCTTGATAAATATTTAAGAGGATAACGCATGTTAGGTCTGGGTCAGGTCTAGAATTTGCCCACATCATGCTCATACTTTCGCATCTTTCTCATACATCATGGCTAGATCCTGGGCTATTTCTGGATTGTAGCACGTAGTAATGTGGTACCACGCAGAAACAGTCCATTAACCCTGGTTTCGATGAATATTATAGAGGATAACGCATGTTAGGTCTGGGATAGGTCTAGGATTTGCCCTCATCAGGCTCATACTTTCGCATTTTTCCATACATGTTGAACAGATCCTGGGTTTTTTCTGGATTGGATCGCGCAGTAATGTGGTACCACACTGAAACAGTCCACTAAACCTGGTTTCGATCACTATTTTAGAGGATAACGCAATTTAGGTCTGGGATTGGTCTGGGATTCGCCCTCATCAGGCTCATACTTTCGCGTTTTTCACATACTTCTTGAACAGATCCTGGGTTTTTTCTGGTTTGGAACACATAGTAATGTGGTACCACACGGAAACAGTCCATTAAACCTGGTTTCGATCAATATTTTGGAGGATAACGCAATTTAGGTCTGGGATTGGTCTGGGATTCGCCCTCATCAGGCTCATACTTTCGCGTTTTTCACATACTTCTTGAACAGATCCTGGGTTTTTTCTGGTTTGGAACACATAGTAATGTGGTACCACACTGAAACAGTCCATTAAACCTGGTTTCGATCAATATTTTAGAGGATAATGCATGTTAGGTCTAGGTTAGGCCTGGGATTTGCCCTTATCAGGGTCATACTTTCGCGTTTTTCACATACTTGTTGAACAAATACTGGGTTTTTTTTTCGTTTGGATCACGTAGTAATGTGGTACCACACTGAAACAGTCGATTAACCCTGGTTTCGAACAATATTTTAGAGGATAACGCATGTTAGGTCTAGGTTAGGCCTGGGATTTGCCCTCATCAGGGTCATACTTTCGCGTTTTTCACATACTTGTTGAACAGCTGCTGGGTTTTTTTCTGGTTTGGATCACGTAGTAATGTGGTACCACACTGAAACTGTTGATTAAACCAGGTTTCGATCAATATTTTTGAGGATAACGCATGTTAGGTCTAGGTTAGGCCTGGGATTTGCCCTCATCAGGGTCATACTTTCGCAGTTTTAACATACATGTTGACCTGATCGACGGTTTTTTCTGCTTTGGATCGCGTAGTAAAGTGGTACCACACTGAAACAGTCCATTAAACCTGGTTTCGATCAATATTTTGGAGGATAACGCAATTTAGGTCTGGGATAGGTCTGGGATTCGCCCTCATCAGGCTCACACTTTCGCGTTTTTCACATACTTCTTGAACAGATCCTGGGTTTTTTCTGGTTTGGAACACATAGTAATGTGGTACCACACTGAAACAGTCCATTAAACCTGATCTTGATAAATATTTTAGAGGATAACGCATGTTACGTCAGGGTAAGGTCTAGGATTTGCCCTCATCATGCTCATACTTTCGCATATTTCTAATACTTCATGGCTAGATCCTGGACTATTTCTGGATTGCATCACGTAGTAATGTAGTACCTCACTGAAACAGTCGATTAACCCTGGTTTCGATCAATATTTTAGAGGATAACACATGTTAGGTCTAGGTTAGGCCTGGGATTTGACCTCATCAGACTCATACTTTCGCACACTTCACATACTCGTTGAACAGATCCTGGGTTTTTTCTAGTTTGGATCACGTAGTAATGTGGTACCACACTGAAACAGTCCATTAAACCTGGTTTGGATCAATATTTTAGAGGATAACGCATGTTAGGTCTAGGTTAGGTCTGGGATTTTCACTCATCAGACTCATACTTTCGCATTCTTCACATACTTGTTGAGCGGATCCTGGGTTTTTTCTGGTTTGGTTCACGTAGTAATGTGGTACCACACTGTAACAGTCGATTAAACCTGGTTTCGAACAATATTTTAGAGGATAACGCAAGTTAGGTCTGGGATAGGTCTGGGATTTGACCTCATCAGACTCATACTTCCGCACACTTCACATACTCGTTGAACAGATCCTGGGTTATTTTCTGGTTTGGATCACATAGTAATTTGGTACCACACTGAAACAGTCGATTAAACCAGGTTTCGATCAATATTTTAGAGGAGAACGCATGTTAGGTCTAGGTTAGGCCTGGGATTTTCACTCATCAGACTCATACTTTCGCATTCTTCACATACTTGTTGAACGGATCCTGGGTTTTTTCTGGTTTGGATCACGAAGTAGTGTGGTACCACACTGAAACAGTCCATTAAACCCGGTTTCGCTCAATATTTTAGAGGATAACGCATGTTAGGTCTAGGTTAGGTCTGGGATTTGCTCTCATCAGGCTCATTCTTTCGCATATTTCTCATACTTGATGGCTAGATCATGGGCTTTTTCTGGATTGCATCACGTAGTAATGTAGTACCACACTGAAACAGTCAATGAAACCAGGTTTCGATCAATATTTTAGAGGAGAACGCATGTTAGGTCTGGGATAGGTCTAGGATTTGCCCTCATCAGGCTCATACTTTCGCATTTTTCCATACATGTTGAACAGATCCTGGGTTTTTTCTGGATTGGATCGCGCAGTAATGTGGTACCACACTGAAACAGTCCACTAAACCTGGTTTCGATCAATATTTTAGAGGATAACGAAAGTTATGTCTAGGTTAGGCCTGGGATTTGGACTCATCAGGGTCATACTTTCGCAGTTTTAACATACATGTTGACCTGATCGACGGTTTTTTCTGCTTTGGATCGCGTAGTAAAGTGGTACCACACTGAAACAGTCCATTAAACCTGGTTTCGATCAATATTTTGGAGGATAACGCAATTTAGGTCTGGGATAGGTCTGGGATTCGCCCTCATCAGGCTCATACTTTCGCGTTTTTCACATACTTCTTGAACAGATCCTGGGTTTTTTCTGGTTTGGAACACATAGTAATGTGGTACCACACTGAAACGGTCCATTAAACCTGGTTTCGATCAATATTTTAGAGGATAATGCATGTTAGGTCTAGGTTAGGCCTGGGATTTGCCCTCATCAGGGTCATACTTTCGCGTTTTTCACATACTTGTTGAACAGATACTGGGTTTTTTTTTGGTTTGGATCACGTAGTAATGTGGTACCACACTGAAACAGTCGATTAACCCTGGTTTCGAACAATATTTTAGAGGATAACGCAAGTTAGGTCTAGGTTAGGCCTGGGATTTGACATCATCAGACTCATACTTTCGCACACTTCACATACTCGTTGAACAGATCCTGGGTTTTTTCTGGTTTGGAACACATAGTAATGTGGTACCACACTGAAACAGTCCATTAAACCTGGTTTCGATCAATATTTTAGAGGATAATGCATGTTAGGTCTGGGATAGGTCTGGGATTCGCCCTCATCAGGCTCATACTTTCGCGTTTTTCACATACTTGTTGAACAGCTTCTGGGTTTTTTTCTGGTTTGGATCGCGTAGTAAAGTGGTACCACACTGAAACAGTCCATTAAACCTGGTTTCGATCAATATTTTGGAGGATAACGCAATTTAGGTCTGGGATAGGTCTGGGATTCGCCCTCATCAGGCTCATACTTTCGCGTTTTTCACATACTTCTTGAACAGATCCTGGGTTTTTTCTGGTTTGGAACACATAGTAATGTGGTACCACACTGAAACAGTCTATTAAACCTGGTTTCGATCAATATTTTAGAGGATAATGCATGTTAGGTCTAGGTTAGGCCTGGGATTTGCCCTCATCAGGGTCATACTTTCGCGTTTTTCACATACTTGTTGAACAGATACTGGGTTTTTTTTTGGTTTGGATCACGTAGTAATGTGGTACCACACTGAAACAGTCGATTAACCCTGGTTTCGATCAATATTTTAGAGGATAACACATGTTAGGTCTAGGTTAGGCCTGGGATTTGACCTCATCAGACTCATACTTTCGCACACTTCACATACTCGTTGAACAGATCCTGGGTTTTTTCTAGTTTGGATCACGTAGTAATGTGGTACCACACTGAAACAGTCCATTAAACCTGGTTTCGATCAATATTTTTGAGGATAACGCATGTTAGGTCTGGGATAGGTCTGGGATTTGACCTCATCAGACTCATACTTTCGCACACTTCACATACTCGTTGAACAGATCCTGGGTTATTTTCTGGTTTGGATCACATAGTAATGTGGTACCACACTGAAACAGTCGATTAAACCAGGTTTCGATCAATATTTTAGAGGATAACGCATGTTAGGTCTAGGTTAGGCCTGGGATTTTCACTCATCAGACTCATACTTTCGCATTCTTCACATACTTGTTGAACGGATCCTGGTTTTTTTCTGGTTTGGATCACGAAGTAGTGTGGTACCACACTGAAACAGTCCATTAAACCTGGTTTCGCTCAATATTTTAGAGGACAGCGCATGTTAGGTCTAGGTTAGGTCTGGGATTTGCTCTCATCAGGCTCATTCTTTCGCATATTTCTCATACTTGATGGCTAGATCATGGGCTTTTTCTGGATTGCATCACGTAGTAATGTAGTACCACACTGAAACAGTCAATGAAACCTGGTTTCCATCAATATTTTAGAGGACAACGCAAGTTAGGTCTAGGTAAGGCCTGAGATTTTCACTGATCAGACTCATACTTTCGCATTCTTCACATACTTGTTGAACGGATCCTGGGTTTTTTCTGCTTTTGATCACGTAGTAAATAGGTACCACACTGAAACAGTCCATTAAACCTGGTTTCCATCAATATTTTAGAGGATAACGCTTGTTAGGTCTAGGTTAGCCCCGAGATTTTCACTCATCAGACTCATACTTTCGCATTCTTCCAATACTTGATGAACGGATCCTGGGTTTTTTCTGGTTTGGTTCACGTAGTAATGTGGTACCACACTGAAACATTCAATAAAACCTGGTCTTGATAAATATTTTAGAGGATAACGCATGTTAGGTCTGGGATAGGTCTAGGATTTGCCCTCATCAGGCTCATACTTTCGCATTTTTCCATACATGTTGAACAGATCCTGGGTTTTTTCTGGATTGGATCGCGCAGTAATGTGGTACCACACTGAAACAGTCCACTAAACCTGGTTTCGATCAATATTTTAGAGGATAACGAAAGTTATGTCTAGGTTAGGCCTGGGATTTGGACTCATCAGGGTCATACTTTCGCAGTTTTAACATACATGTTGACCTAATCCAGGGTTTTTTCTGCTTTGGATCACGTAGTAATGTGGTACCACACTGAAACAGTCCATTAAACTTGGTTTCGATGAATAATTTAGAGGATAACGCATGTTAGGTCTGGGATAGGTCTAGGATTTGCCCTCATCAGGCTCATACTTTCGCATATTTTTCATACTTCATGGCTAGATCCTGGGCTTTTTCTGGTTTGGATCACGTAGTAATGTGGTACCACACGGAAACAGTCCATTAAACCTGGTTTCGATCGATATTTTAGCAGATAACGCATGTTAGGTCTAGGATAGGCCTGGGATTTGCCCTCATCAGACACATAATTTCGCATTCTTTGCGTACTTGTTGAACAGCTCCTGGGTTTTTTTCTGGTTTGGATCACGTAGTAATGTGGTACCACACTGAAACTGTTGATTAAACCTGGTTTCGATCAATATTTTTCAGGATAACGCATGTTAGGTCTAGGTTAGGCCTGGGATTAGCCCTCATCAGGGTCATACTTTCGCAGTTTTAACATACATGTTGACCTGATCGACGGTTTTTTCTGCTTTGGATCGCGTAGTAAAGTGGTACCACACTGAAACAGTCCATTAAACCTGGTTTCGATCAATATTTTGGAGGATAACGAAATTTAGGTCTGGGATAGGTCTGGGATTCGCCCTCATCAGGCTCATACTTTCGCGTTTTTCACATACTTCTTGAACAGATCCTGGGTTTTTTCTGGTTTGGAACACATAGTAATGTGGTACCACACTGAAACGGTCCATTAAACCTGGTTTCGATCAATATTTTAGAGGATAATGCATGTTAGGTCTAGGTTAGGCCTGGGATTTGCCCTCATCAGGGTCATACTTTCGCGTTTTTCACATACTTGTTGAACAGATACTGGGTTTTTTTTTTGGTTTGGATCACGTAGTAATGTGGTACCACACTGAAACAGTCGATTAACCCTGGTTTCGAACAATATTTTAGAGGATAACGCAAGTTAGGTCTAGGTTGCTCGGGGTTCGTAACACGGCCCCGGGTCCGGATGGTGTGCCCGGCCGGGTTTGGGTCTTGACCCAGGGCGTCCTTGGGGCCGACCTCAGGCGGTTGTTCGACCGCTGCCTGAGGAACGGGCGATTCCCCCCCAGTTGGAAGGTGGCGAGGATGGTCCTCCTCCGGAAGGAGGGTCGGCCCGCGGAGTCTCCCTCCGCATACCGGCCCATTTGTCTCCTCGACGAGGTGGGCAAGCTCTTCGAGCGTGTGATTGCTGCCCGCCTCGTCGAGCACCTGTCGCGGGGTGATCCCGGTCTGGCCGACTGCCAGTTCGGTTTCCGGGGGGGCCGATCGACTATCGACGCGATAGGTTGTGTGAGGGCCCTCTCGGAGGCGGCCGTCTCCCGGGGAGAGGTGGCATTGGCAATATCCTTGGATATTGCCAATGCCTTTAACACCCTCCCCTGGGAAGAGATAAGGAGGGGACTCGAATATCATCGAGTCCCCCCTTGTCTCAGGGCGGTCGTCGGGGATTATCTCCGCGGCAGGTGGATCGAGTATCCGGGCCGGGATGGTGATATGCGGAGGGAGGTGTACTGCGGTGTTCCGCAGGGGTCGGTCCTCGGGCCACTCCTGTGGAACATCGCGTACGACTCGGTGTTGCGGGCCGGCCTCCCCGACGGCGTCAGCACGGTGTGTTATGCGGATGACACACTGGTGCTGGCCGTCGGGGCGCACTGGGGGAGGGCCATGCGTCGCGCGGAGGAGGGGTCGCAACGCGTCGTCGACCGGATCAGGGGGATGGGGATGACGGTGGCGGTCCATAAGACCGAGGTGATTGCGTTTCATTCACCTCGGCAGGATCCGCCACCCCCTCTGATTCGGGTGGGTGGGGCTGACATCGAGGTGAAGCCCCAGATCAGGTATCTGGGGCTGATCCTCGATAGCCACTGGCGTTTCGAGAAGCATTTCCGCTGCCTGGTCCCCCGGTTGGAAAGGATGGTTGCGGCTCTGGGCCGGATCCTGCCCAACTTGGGGGGCCCGGCGGGCCGAGTTCGTCGCCTCTATGTGGCAATGGTCCAGTCGGTGGCCCTATACGGGGCCCCCGTCTGGGCGGACGACCTGGCTGCCTCCCGGCGCAGCATGACTATGCTGCGTCGGGTGCAGAGGCGCATGGCGCTCAGGGTCGTCCGCGGGTATCGGACCATGTCACATGAGGCGGCGACGGTTCTAGCGGGGATGCCGCCCATGGACCTGCTCGCGCGGTCGCACGCGGTGATGTACCGGCACCGCGTCGACCGTCGCGCGGGGGTGGGGGCGGTCCCGGGCGGGCAGGAACCTGCTTGGGGCGATTTGAAGCGCCAGGCCCGGCAGTCCGTGTTGCTCGCGTGGCAGGAGCGGCTGGCTCTGCCAACCGCGGGGCACCGGACTGTCGGGGCTGTTCGGCCACTCCTGAAGGAGTGGCTGGACAGAGGCCATGGCAGCCTCACCTACCGGCTGGCACAGGTATTTTCCGGGCATGGCAGCTTCGGAAGATACCTGTGCCGGATAGGGAAGGAGCCGACGGCGCGTTGCTGCCACTGCGACGCTGAGCAGGACACGGCGGATCATACCCTGGAGGTATGCCCCGCGTGGGAGGGGGAGCGCCGTGTCCTGGTCGGCGTCGTCGGGCGGGATGTCTCGCTGCCGGGCGTGGTGCGCGCCATGCTCGGCAGCGAGGAGAAGTGGAGGGCCGTGGCCTCCTTCTGCGAGAACGTAATGTTGCAGAAGGAGGCCGCGGGGAGGGAGCGCGAGCTTCAGCGGCGCGCTGAAGCTCGCGCTCGTGCGGTGGCCCGAGGTCGTCGCCCGGTCGCGAGGCGTCGCGGGCGGCCGCCTCGGCGTGGCGGATGACCTAGGCTGGGAGGGTGGTCCTGAGGGGACCCTCCTCCCGCCAGGCGGCGCCGGGTCGGACCGGTTGGGGGTAGGAGTGCCTCCCCCTACCGGTCCGACGCAAGGGGAGGCACCCTCGGCGGTCTGGTGCGGCCATGAACGCCCGGCCGCCGAGGGGTGGAAACGGGGTCGCGGGCGGTTGCGAGTTGGGGCTCGCAGCCGCCACTAAACGCGGCCCCGGGACGGATAGCGGCGGGATGGAGTGGCCCCGTCCCGCCGCTATGAGGCAGTGTGTCTACTGGGGGGACCGATTGTCCCCCCGGGGGATGGGCGCGAAAGCGCGGGCACGGGGAGGATACCGGAAGAATGCTTCGAGCGATTCCCGGTATCCTCCCAAAGCGTGCCGAAGGGTCACCGTGGGGTTTTTAGTGGGTAGGTCCCGCGCCTGTCGTTGTACGGGCGCGGGGAATCCCACACACCCCTCCCACCTCTCCCCAAGGAGGTGGGAGGGAGTCTTTCGAAGATTTTCCCCACGACAAAAAAAAAAAAAAAAAAAAAAAAAAAGTTAGGTCTAGGTTAGGCCTGGGATTTGACATCATCAGACTCATACTTTCGCACACTTCACATACTCGTTGAACAGATCCTGGGTTTTTTCTGGTTTGGAACACATAGTAATGTGGTACCACACTGAAACAGTCCATTAAACCTGGTTTCGATCAATATTTTAGAGGATAATGCATGTTAGGTCTGGGATAGGTCTGGGATTCGCCCTCATCAGGCTCATACTTTCGCGTTTTTCACATACTTGTTGAACAGCTTCTGGGTTTTTTTCTGGTTTGGATCGCGTAGTAAAGTGGTACCACACTGAAACAGTACATTAAACCTGGTTTCGATCAATATTTTGGAGGATAACGCAATTTAGGTCTGGGATAGGTCTGGGATTCGCCCTCATCAGGCTCATACTTTCGCGTTTTTCACATACTTCTTGAACAGATCCTGGGTTTTTTCTGGTTTGGAACACATAGTAATGTGGTACCACACTGAAACAGTCCATTAAACCTGGTTTCGATCAATATTTTAGAGGATTATGCATGTTAGGTCTAGGTTAGGCCTGGGATTTGCCCTCATCAGGGTCATACTTTCGCGTTTTTCACATACTTGTTGAACAGATACTGGGTTTTTTTTTGGTTTGGATCACGTAGTAATGTGGTACCACACTGAAACAGTCGATTAACCCTGGTTTCGAACAATATTTTAGAGGATAACGCAAGTTAGGTCTAGGTTAGGCCTGGGATTTGACATCATCAGACTCATACTTTCGCACACTTCACATACTCGTTGAACAGATCCTGGGTTTTTTCTGGTTTGGAACACATAGTAATGTGGTACCACACTGAAACAGTCCATTAAACCTGGTTTCGATCAATATTTTAGAGGATAATGCATGTTAGGTCTGGGATAGGTCTGGGATTCGCCCTCATCAGGCTCATACTTTCGCGTTTTTCACATACTTGTTGAACAGCTTCTGGGTTTTTTTCTGGTTTGGATCGCGTAGTAAAGTGGTACCACACTGAAACAGTACATTAAACCTGGTTTCGATCAATATTTTGGAGGATAACGCAATTTAGGTCTGGGATAGGTCTGGGATTCGCCCTCATCAGGCTCATACTTTCGCGTTTTTCACATACTTCTTGAACAGATCCTGGGTTTTTTCTGGTTTGGAACACATAGTAATGTGGTACCACACTGAAACAGTCCATTAAACCTGGTTTCGATCAATATTTTAGAGGATAATGCATGTTAGGTCTAGGTTAGGCCTGGGATTTGCCCTCATCAGGGTCATACTTTCGCGTTTTTCACATACTTGTTGAACAGATACTGGGTTTTTTTTTGGTTTGGATCACGTAGTAATGTGGTACCACACTGAAACAGTCGATTAACCCTGGTTTCGAACAATATTTTAGAGGATAACGCAAGTTAGGTCTAGGTTAGGCCTGGGATTTGACATCATCAGACTCATACTTTCGCACACTTCACATACTCGTTGAACAGATCCTGGGTTTTTTCTGGTTTGGAACACATAGTAATGTGGTACCACACTGAAACAGTCCATTAAACCTGGTTTCGATCAATATTTTAGAGGATAATGCATGTTAGGTCTGGGATAGGTCTGGGATTCGCCCTCATCAGGCTCATACTTTCGCGTTTTTCACATACTTCTTGAACAGATCCTGGGTTTTGTCTGGTTTGGAACACATAGTAATGTGGTACCACACTGAAACAGTCCATTAAACCTGGTTTCGATCAATATTTTAGAGGATAATGCATGTTAGGTCTAGGTTAGGCCTGGGATTTGCCCTCATCAGGGTCATACTTTCGCGTTTTTCACATACTTGTTGAGCAGCTCCTGGTTTTTTTTCTGGATTGCATCACGTAGTAATGTGGTACCACACTGAAACTGTTGATTAAACCTGGTTTCGATCAATATTTTTCAGGATAACGCATGTTAGGTCTAGGTTAGGCCTGGGATTAGCCCTCATCAGGGTCATACTTTCGCAGTTTTAACATACATGTTGACCTGATCGACGGTTTTTTCTGCTTTGGATCGCGTAGTAAAGTGGTACCACACTGAAACAGTCCATTAAACCTGGTTTCGATCAATATTTTGGAGGATAACGCAATTTAGGTCTGGGATAGGTCTGGGATTCGCCCTCATCAGGCTCATACTTTCGCGTTTTTCACATACTTCTTGAACAGATCCTGGGTTTTTTCTGGTTTGGAACACATAGTAATGTGGTACCACACTGAAACGGTCCATTAAACCTGGTTTCGATCAATATTTTAGAGGATAATGCATGTTAGGTCTAGGTTAGGCCTGGGATTTGCCCTCATCAGGGTCATACTTTCGCGTTTTTCACATACTTGTTGAACAGATACTGGGTTTTTTTTTGGTTTGGATCACGTAGTAATGTGGTACCACACTGAAACAGTCGATTAACCCTGGTTTCGAACAATATTTTAGAGGATAACGCAAGTTAGGTCTAGGTTAGGCCTGGGATTTGACATCATCAGAGTCATACTTTCGCACACTTCACATACTCGTTGAACAGATCCTCGGTTTTTTCTGGTTTGGAACACATAGTAATGTGGTACCACACTGAAACAGTCCATTAAACCTGGTTTCGATCAATATTTTAGAGGATAATGCATGTTAGGTCTGGGATAGGTCTGGGATTCGCCCTCATCAGGCTCATACTTTCGCGTTTTTCACATACTTCTTGAACAGATCCTGGGTTTTGTCTGGTTTGGAACACATAGTAATGTGGTACCACACTGAAACAGTCCATTAAACCTGGTTTCGATCAATATTTTAGAGGATAATGCATGTTAGGTCTAGGTTAGGCCTGGGATTTGCCCTCATCAGGGTCATACTTTCGCGTTTTTCACATACTTGTTGAACAGCTCCTGGTTTTTTTTCTGGTTTGGATCACGTAGTAATGTGGTACCACACTGAAACTGTTGATTAAACCTGGTTGCGATCAATATTTTTGAGGATAACGCATGTTAGGTCTAGGTTAGGCCTGGGATTTGCCCTCATCAGGGTCATACTTTCGCAGTTTTAACATACATGTTGACCTGATCGACGGTTTTTTCTGCTTTGGATCGCGTAGTAAAGTGGTACCACACTGAAACAGTCCATTAAACCTGGTTTCGATCAATATTTTGGAGGATAACGCAATTTAGGTCTGGGATAGGTCTGGGATTCGCCCTCATCAGGCTCATACTTTCGCGTTTTTCACATACTTCTTGAACAGATCCTGGGTTTTTTCTGGTTTGGAACACATAGTAATGTGGTACCACACTGAAACAGTCCATTAAACCTGGTCTTGATAAATATTTTAGAGGATAACGCATGTTACGTCAGGGTAAGGTCTAGGATTTGCCCTCATCAGGCTCATACTTTCGCATATTTCTAATACTTCATGGCTAGATCCTGGGCTATTACTGGATTGCATCACGTAGTAATGTAGTACCTCACTGAAACAGTCGATTAACCCTGGTTTCGATCAATATTTTAGAGGATAACACATGTTAGGTCTAGGTTAGGCCTGGGATTTGACCTCATCAGACTCATACTTTCGCACACTTCACATACTCGTTGAACAGATCCTGGGTTTTTTCTGGTTTGGAACACATAGTAATGTGGTACCACACTGAAACAGTCCATTAAACCTGGTTTCGATCAATATTTTAGAGGATAATGCATGTTAGGTCTGGGGTAGGTCTGGGATTCGCCCTCATCAGGCTCATACTTTCGCGTTTTTCACATACTTGTTGAACAGCTTCTGGGTTTTTTTCTGGTTTGGATCGCGTAGTAAAGTGGTACCACACTGAAACAGTCCATTAAACCTGGTTTCGATCAATATTTTGGAGGATAACGCAATTTAGGTCTGGGATAGGTCTGGGATTCGCCCTCATCAGGCTCATACTTTCGCGTTTTTCACATACTTCTTGAACAGATCCTGGGTTTTTTCTGGTTTGGAACACATAGTAATGTGGTACCACACTGAAACAGTCCATTAAACCTGGTTTCGATCAATATTTTAGAGGATAATGCATGTTAGGTCTAGGTTAGGCCTGGGATTTGCCCTCATCAGGGTCATACTTTCGCGTTTTTCACATACTTGTTGAACAGATACTGGGTTTTTTTTTGGTTTGGATCACGTAGTAATGTGGTACCACACTGAAACAGTCGATTAACCCTGGTTTCGAACAATATTTTAGAGGATAACGCAAGTTAGGTCTAGGTTAGGCCTGGGATTTGACATCATCAGACTCATACTTTCGCACACTTCACATACTCGTTGAACAGATCCTGGGTTTTTTCTGGTTTGGAACACATAGTAATGTGGTACCACACTGAAACAGTCCATTAAACCTGGTTTCGATCAATATTTTAGAGGATAATGCATGTTAGGTCTGGGATAGGTCTGGGATTCGCCCTCATCAGGCTCATACTTTCGCGTTTTTCACATACTTCTTGAACAGATCCTGGGTTTTGTCTGGTTTGGAACACATAGTAATGTGGTACCACACTGAAACAGTCCATTAAACCTGGTTTCGATCAATATTTTAAGGGAAAATGCATGTTAGGTCTAGGTTAGGCCTGGGATTTGCCCTCATCAGGGTCATACTTTCGCGTTTTTCACATACTTGTTGAACAGCTCCTGGTTTTTTTTCTGGTTTGGATCACGTAGTAATGTGGTACCACACTGAAACTGTTGATTAAACCTGGTTTCGATCAATATTTTTCAGGATAACGCATGTTAGGTCTAGGTTAGGCCTGGGATTAGCCCTCATCAGGGTCATACTTTCGCAGTTTTAACATACATGTTGACCTGATCGACGGTTTTTTCTGCTTTGGATCGCGTAGTAAAGTGGTACCACACTGAAACAGTCCATTAAACCTGGTTTCGATCAATATTTTGGAGGATAACGCAATTTAGGTCTGGGATAGGTCTGGGATTCGCCCTCATCAGGCTCATACTTTCGCGTTTTTCACATACTTCTTGAACAGATCCTGGGTTTTTTCTGGTTTGGAACACATAGTAATGTGGTACCACACTGAAACGGTCCATTAAACCTGGTTTCGATCAATATTTTAGAGGATAATGCATGTTAGGTCTAGGTTAGGCCTGGGATTTGCCCTCATCAGGGTCATACTTTCGCGTTTTTCACATACTTGTTGAACAGATACTGGGTTTTTTTTTGGTTTGGATCACGTAGTAATGTGGTACCACACTGAAACAGTCGATTAACCCTGGTTTCGAACAATATTTTAGAGGATAACGCAAGTTAGGTCTAGGTTAGGCCTGGGATTTGACATCATCAGACTCATACTTTCGCACACTTCACATACTCGTTGAACAGATCCTCGGTTTTTTCTGGTTTGGAACACATAGTAATGTGGTACCACACTGAAACAGTCCATTAAACCTGGTTTCGATCAATATTTTAGAGGATAATGCATGTTAGGTCTGGGATAGGTCTGGGATTCGCCCTCATCAGGCTCATACTTTCGCGTTTTTCACATACTTCTTGAACAGATCCTGGGTTTTGTCTGGTTTGGAACACATAGTAATGTGGTACCACACTGAAACAGTCCATTAAACCTGGTTTCGATCAATATTTTAGAGGATAATGCATGTTAGGTCTAGGTTAGGCCTGGGATTTGCCCTCATCAGGGTCATACTTTCGCGTTTTTCACATACTTGTTGAACAGCTCCTGGTTTTTTTTCTGGTTTGGATCACGTAGTAATGTGGTACCACACTGAAACTGTTGATTAAACCTGGTTGCGATCAATATTTTTGAGGATAATGCATGTTAGGTCTAGGTTAGGCCTGGGATTTGCCCTCATCAGGGTCATACTTTCGCGTTTTTCACATACTTGTTGAACAGATACTGGGTTTTTTTTTGGTTTGGATCACGTAGTAATGTGGTACCACACTGAAACAGTCGATTAACCCTGGTTTCGATCAATATTTTAGAGGATAACGCAAGTTAGGTCTAGGTTAGGCCTGGGATTTGACATCATCAGACTCATACTTTCGCACACTTCACATACTCGTTGAACAGATCCTGGGTTTTTTCTGGTTTGGAACACATAGTAATGTGGTACCACACTGAAACAGTCCATTAAACCTGGTTTCGATCAATATTTTAGAGGATAATGCATGTTAGGTCTGGGATAGGTCTGGGATTCGCCCTCATCAGGCTCATACTTTCGCGTTTTTCACATACTTCTTGAACAGATCCTGGGTTTTGTCTGGTTTGGAACACATAGTAATGTGGTACCACACTGAAACAGTCCATTAAACCTGGTTTCGATCAATATTTTAGAGGATAATGCATGTTAGGTCTAGGTTAGGCCTGGGATTTGCCCTCATCAGGGTCATACTTTCGCGTTTTTCACATACTTGTTGAACAGCTCCTGGTTTTTTTTCTGGTTTGGATCACGTAGTAATGTGGTACCACACTGAAACTGTTGATTAAACCTGGTTGCGATCAATATTTTTGAGGATAACGCATGTTAGGTCTAGGTTAGGCCTGGGATTTGCCCTCATCAGGGTCATACTTTCGCAGTTTTAACATACATGTTGACCTGATCGACGGTTTTTTCTGCTTTGGATCGCGTAGTAAAGTGGTACCACACTGAAACAGTCCATTAAACCTGGTTTCGATCAATATTTTGGAGGATAACGCAATTTAGGTCTGGGATAGGTCTGGGATTCGCCCTCATCAGGCTCATACTTTCGCGTTCTTCACATACTTCTTGAACAGATCCTGGGTTTTTTCTGGTTTGGAACACATAGTAATGTGGTACCACACTGAAACAGTCCATTAAACCTGGTCTTGATAAATATTTTAGAGGATAACGCATGTTACGTCAGGGTAAGGTCTAGGATTTGCCCTCATCAGGCTCATACTTTCGCATATTTCTAATACTTCATGGCTAGATCCTGGGCTATTACTGGATTGCATCACGTAGTAATGTAGTACCTCACTGAAACAGTCGATTAACCCTGGTTTCGATCAATATTTTAGAGGATAACACATGTTAGGTCTAGGTTAGGCCTGGGATTTGACCTCATCAGACTCATACTTTCGCACACTTCACATACTCGTTGAACAGATCCTGGGTTTTTTCTAGTTTGGATCACGTAGTAATGTGGTACCACACTGAAACAGTCCATTAAACCTGGTTTCGATCAATATTTTTGAGGATAACGCATGTTAGGTCTGGGATAGGTCTGGGATTTGACCTCATCAGACTCATACTTTCGCACACTTCACATACTCGTTGAACAGATCCTGGGTTATTTTCTGGTTTGGATCACATAGTAATGTGGTACCACACTGAAACAGTCGATTAAACCAGGTTTCGATCAATATTTTAGAGGATAACGCATGTTAGGTCTAGGTTAGACCTGGGATTTTCACTCATCAGACTCATACTTTCGCATTCTTCACATACTTGTTGAACGGATCCTGGGTTTTTTCTGGTTTGGATCACGAAGTAGTGTGGTACCACACTGAAACAGTCCATTAAACCTGGTTTCGCTCAATATCTTAGAGGATAGCGCATGTTAGGTCTAGGTTAGGTCTGGGATTTGCTCTCATCAGGCTCATTCTTTCGCATATTTCTCATACTTGATGGCTAGATCATGGGCTTTTTCTGGATAGCATCACGTAGTAATGTAGTACCACACTGAAACAGTCAATGAAACCTGGTTTCCATCAATATTTTAGAGGACAACGCAAGTTAGGTCTAGGTAAGGCCTGAGATTTTCACTGATCAGACTCATACTTTCGCATTCTTCACATACTTGTTGAACGGATCCTGGGTTTTTTCTGCTTTTGATCACGTAGTAAATAGGTACCACACTGAAACAGTCCATTAAACCTGGTTTCCATCAATATTTTAGAGGATAACGCTTGTTAGGTCTAGGTTAGCCCCGAGATTTTCACTCATCAGACTCATACTTTCGCATTCTTCCAATACTTGATGAACGGATCCTGGGTTTTTTCTGGTTTGGTTCACGTAGTAATGTGGTACCACACTGAAACATTCAATAAAACCTGGTCTTGATAAATATTTTAGAGGATAACGCATGTTAGGTCTGGGTCAGGTCTAGAATTTGCCCACATCATGCTCATACTTTCGCATCTTTCTCATACATCATGGCTAGATCCTGGGCTATTTCTGGATTGTAGCACGTAGTAATGTGGTACCACGCAGAAACAGTCCATTAAACCTTGTTCGATGAATATTTTAGAGGATAACGCATGTTAGGTCTGGGATAGGTCTAGGATTTGCCCTCATCAGGCTCATACTTTCGCATTTTTCCATACATGTTGAACAGATCCTGGGTTTTTTCTGGATTGGATCGCGCAGTAATGTGGTACCACACTGAAACAGTCCACTAAACCTGGTTTCGATCAATATTTTAGAGGATAACGAAAGTTATGTCTAGGTTAGGCCTGGGATTTGGACTCATCAGGGTCATACTTTCGCAGTTTTAACATACATGTTGACCTAATCCAGGGTTTTTTCTGCTTTGGATCACGTAGTAATGTGGTACCACACTGAAACAGTCCATTAAACCTGGTTTCGATGAATAATTTAGAGGATAACGCATGTTAGGTCTGGGTCAGGTCTAGAATTTGCCCACATCATGCTCATACTTTCGCATCTTTCTCATACATCATGGCTAGATCCTGGGCTATTTCTGGATTGTAGCACGTAGTAATGTGGTACCACGCTGAAACAGTCCATTAAACCTGGTTTCGATCAATATTTTAGAGGATAACGAAAGTTATGTCTAGGTTAGGCCTGGGATTTGGACTCATCAGGGTCATACTTTCGCAGTTTTAACATACATGTTGACCTAATCCAGGGTTTTTTTCTGCTTTGGATCACGTAGTAATGTGGTACCACACTGAAACAGTCCATTAAACCTGGTTTCGATGAATATTTTAGAGGATAACGCATGTTAGGTCTGGGATAGGTCTAGGCTTTGCCCTCATCAGGCTCATACTTTCGCATATTTTTCATACTTCATGGCTAGATCCTGGGCTTTTTCTGGTTTGGATCACGTAGTAATGTGGTACCACACTGAAACTGTTGATTAAACCTGGTTTCGATCAATATTTTTCAGGATAACGCATGTTAGGTCTAGGTTAGGCCTGGGATTAGCCCTCGTCAGGGTCATACTTTCGCAGTTTTAACATACATGTTGACCTGATCGACGGTTTTTTCTGCTTTGGATCGCGTAGTAAAGTGGTACCACACTGAAACAGTCCATTAAACCTGGTTTCGATCAATATTTTGGAGGATAACGCAATTTAGGTCTGGGATAGGTCTGGGATTCGCCCTCATCAGGCTCATACTATCGCGTTTTTCACATACTTCTTGAACAGATCCTGGGTTTTTTCTGGTTTGGAACACATAGTAATGTGGTACCACACTGAAACGGTCCATTAAACCTGGTTTCGATCAATATTTTAGAGGATAATGCATGTTAAGTCTAGGTTAGGCCTGGGATTTGCCCTCATCAGGGTCATACTTTCGCGTTTTTCACATACTTGTTGAACAGACACTGGGTTTTTTTTTGGTTTGGATCACGTAGTAATGTGGTACCACACTGAAACAGTCGATTAACCCTGGTTTCGAACAATATTTTAGAGGATAGCGCAAGTTAGGTCTAGGTTAGGCCTGGGATTTGACATCATCAGACTCATACTTTCGCACACTTCACATACTCGTTGAACAGATCCTGGGTTTTTTCTGGTTTGGAACACATAGCAATGTGGTACCACACTGAAACAGTCCATTAAACCTGGTTTCGATCAATATTTTAGAGGATAATGCATGTTAGGTCTGGGATAGGTCTGGGATTCGCCCTCATCAGGCTCATACTTTCGCGTTTTTCACATACTTGTTGAACAGCTTCTGGGTTTTTTTCTGGTTTGGATCGCGTAGTAAAGTGGTACCACACTGAAACAGTCCATTAAACCTGGTTTCGATCAATATTTTAGAGGATAATGCATGTTAGGTCTGGGATAGGTCTGGGATTCGCCCTCATCAGGCTCATACTTTCGCGTTTTTCACATACTTCTTGAACAGATCCTGGGTTTTGTCTGGTTTGGAACACATAGTAATGTGGTACCACACTGAAACAGTCCATTAAACCTGGTTTCGATCAATATTTTAGAGGATAATGCATGTTAGGTCTAGGTTAGGCCTGGGATTTGCCCTCATCAGGGTCATACTTTCGCGTTTTTCACATACTTGTTGAACAGCTCCTGGTTTTTTTTCTGGTTTGGATCACGTAGTAATGTGGTACCACACTGAAACTGTTGATTAAACCTGGTTGCGATCAATATTTTTGAGGATAACGCATGTTAGGTCTAGGTTAGGCCTGGGATTTGCCCTCATCAGGGTCATACTTTCGCAGTTTTAACATACATGTTGACCTGATCGACGGTTTTTTCTGCTTTGGATCGCGTAGTAAAGTGGTACCACACTGAAACAGTCCATTAAACCTGGTTTCGATCAATATTTTGGAGGATAACGCAATTTAGGTCTGGAATAGGTCTGGGATTCGCCCTCATCAGGCTCATACTTTCGCGTTTTTCACATACTTCTTGAACAGATCCTGGGTTTTTTCTGGTTTGGAACACATAGTAATGTGGTACCACACTGAAACAGTCCATTAAACCTGGTCTTGATAAATATTTTAGAGGATAACGCATGTTACGTCAGGGTAAGGTCTAGGATTTGCCCTCATCAGGCTCATACTTTCGCATATTTCTAATACTTCATGGCTAGATCCTGGGCTATTACTGGATTGCATCACGTAGTAATGTAGTACCTCACTGAAACAGTCGATTAACCCTGGTTTCGATCAATATTTTAGAGGATAACACATGTTAGGTCTAGGTTAGGCCTGGGATTTGACCTCATCAGACTCATACTTTCGCACACTTCACATACTCGTTGAACAGATCCTGGGTTTTTTCTAGTTTGGATCACGTAGTAATGTGGTACCACACTGAAACAGTCCATTAAACCTGGTTTCGATCAATATTTTTGAGGATAACGCATGTTAGGTCTGGGATAGGTCTGGGATTTGACCTCATCAGACTCATACTTTCGCACACTTCACATACTCGTTGAACAGATCCTGGGTTATTTTCTGGTTTGGATCACATAGTAATGTGGTACCACACTGAAACAGTCGATTAAACCAGGTTTCGATCAATATTTTAGAGGATAACGCATGTTAGGTCTAGGTTAGGCCTGGGATTTTCACTCATCAGACTCATACTTTCGCATTCTTCACATACGTGTTGAACGGATCCTGGGTTTTTTCTGGTTTGGTTCACGTAGTAATGTGGTACCACACTGAAACATTCAATAAAACCTGGTCTTGATAAATATTTTAGAGGATAACGCATGTTAGGTCTGGGTCAGGTCTAGAATTTGCCCACATCATGCTCATACTTTCGCATCTTTCTCATACATCATGGCTAGATCCTGGGCTATTTCTGGATTGTAGCACGTAGTAATGTGGTACCACGCTGAAACAGTCCATTAAACCTGGTTTCGATCAATATTTTAGAGGATAACGAAAGTTATGTCTAGGTTAGGCCTGGGATTTGGACTAATCAGGGTCATACTTTCGCAGTTTTAACATACATGTTGACCTAATCCAGGGTTTTTTTCTGCTTTGGATCACGTAGTAATGTGGTACCACACTGAAACAGTCCATTAAACCTGGTTTCGATGAATATTTTAGAGGATAACGCATGTTAGGTCTGGGATAGGTCTAGGATTTGCCCTCATCAGGCTCATACTTTCGCATATTTTTCATACTTCATGGCTAGATCCTGGGCTTTTTCTGGTTTGGATCACGTAGTAAGGTGGTACCACACTGAAACAGTCGATTAAACCAGGTTTCGATCAATATTTTAGAGGATAACGCATGTTAGGTCTAGGTTAGGCCTGGGATTTTCACTCATCAGGGTCATACTTTCGCGTTTTTCACATACTTGTTGAACAGCTCCTGGGTTTTTTTCTGGTTTGGATCACGTAGTAATGTGGTACCACACTGAAACTGTTGATTAAGCCTGGTTGCGATCAATATTTTTGAGGATAACGCAAGTTAGGTCTAGGTTAGGCCTGGGATTTGACATCATCAGACTCATACTTTCGCACACTTCACATACTCGTTGAACAGATCCTGGGTTTTTTCTGGTTTGGAACACATAGTAATGTGGTACCACACTGAAACAGTCCATTAAACCTGGTTTCGATCAATATTTTAGAGGATAATGCATGTTAGGTCTGGGATAGGTCTGGGATTCGCCCTCATCAGGCTCATACTTTCGCGTTTTTCACATACTTCTTGAACAGATCCTGGGTTTTTTCTGGTTTGGAACACATAGTAATGTGGTACCACACTGAAACAGTCCATTAAACCTGGTCTTGATAAATATTTTAGAGGATAACGCATGTTACGTCAGGGTAAGGTCTAGGATTTGCCCTCATCAGGCTCATACTTTCGCATATTTCTAATACTTCATGGCTAGATCCTGGGCTATTTCTGGATTGCATCACGTAGTAATGTAGTACCTCACTGAAACAGTCGATTAACCCTGGTTTGGATCAATATTTTAGAGGACAACGCAAGTTAGGTCTAGGTAAGGCCTGGGATTTGCCCTCATCAGACTCATACTTTCGCATTCTTCACATACTTGTTGAGCGGATCCTGGGTTTTTTCTGGTTTGGTTCACGTAGTAATGTGGTACCACACTGAAACAGTCGATTAAACCTGGTTTCGAACAATATTTTAGAGGATAACGCAAGTTAGGTCTGGGATAGGTCTGGGATTTGACCTCATCAGACTCATACTTTCGCACACTTCACATACTCGTTGAACAGATCCTGGGTTATTTTCTGGTTTGGATCACATAGTAATGTGGTACCACACTGAAACAGTCGATTAAACCAGGTTTCGATCAATATTTTAGAGGATAACGCATGTTAGGTCTAGGTTAGGCCTGGGATTTTCACTCATCAGGGTCATACTTTCGCGTTTTTCACATACTTGTTGAACAGCTCCTGGGTTTTTTTCTGGTTTGGATCACGTAGTAATGTGGTACCA
Organism: Colletes latitarsis; assembly: GCF_051014445.1. Lineage (NCBI taxonomy): Eukaryota > Metazoa > Arthropoda > Insecta > Hymenoptera > Colletidae > Colletes > Colletes latitarsis. The sequence continues at coordinate 3,296,589 of NC_135142.1, forward strand.
CACTGAAACTGTTGATTAAGCCTGGTTGCGATCAATATTTTTGAGGATAACGCATGTTAGGTCTAGGTTAGGCCTGGGATTTGCCCTCATCAGGGTCATACTTTCGCAGTTTTAACATACATGTTGACCTGATCGACGGTTTTTTCTGCTTTGGATCGCGTAGTAAAGTGGTACCACACTGAAACAGTCCATTAAACCTGGTTTCGATCAATATTTTGGAGGATAACGCAATTTAGGTCTGGGATAGGTCTGGGATTCGCCCTCATCAGGCTCATACTTTCGCGTTTTTCACATACTTCTTGAACAGATCCTGGGTTTTTTCTGGTTTGGAACACATAGTAATGTGGTACCACACTGAAACAGTCCATTAAACCTGGTCTTGATAAATATTTTAGTGGATAACGCATGTTACGTCAGGGTAAGGTCTAGGATTTGCCCTCATCAGGCTCATACTTTCGCATATTTCTAATACTTCATGGCTAGATCCTGGGCTATTTCTGGATTGCATCACGTAGTAATGTAGTACCTCACTGAAACAGTCGATTAACCCTGGTTTGGATCAATATTTTAGAGGACAACGCAAGTTAGGTCTAGGTAAGGCCTGGGATTTGCCCTCATCAGGGTCATACTTTCGCGTTTTTCACATACTTGTTGAACAGCTCCTGGGTTTTTTTCTGGTTTGGATCACGTAGTAATGTGGTACCACACTGAAACAGTCGATTAACCCTGGTTTCGAACAATATTTTAGAGGATAACGCAAGTTAGGTCTGGGTTAGGTCTAGGATTTGCCCTCGTCAGGATCATACTTTCGCATTTTTCACATACTTGTTGAACAGATCCTGGGTTTTTTCTGGTTTGGATCACGTAGTAGTGTGGTACCACACTGAAACAGTCCATTAAACCTGGTTTGGATCAATATTTTAGAGGATAACGCATGTTAGGTCTAGGTTAGGTCTGGGATTTTCACTCATCAGACTCATACTTTCGCATTCTTCACATACTTGTTGAGCGGATCCTGGGTTTTTTCTGGTTTGGTTCACGTAGTAATGTGGTACCACACTGAAACAGTCGATTAAACCTGGTTTCGAACAATATTTTAGAGGATAACGCATGTTAGGTCTGGGATAGGTCTGGGATTTGACCTCATCAGACTCATACTTTCGCACACTTCACATACTCGTTGAACAGATCCTGGGTTATTTTCTGGTTTGGATCACATAGTAATGTGGTACCACACTGAAACAGTCGATTAAACCAGGTTTCGATCAATATTTTAGAGGATAACGCATGTTAGGTCTAGGTTAGGCCTGGGATTTTCACTCATCAGACTCATACTTTCGCATTCTTCTCATACTTGTTGAACGGATCCTGGGTTTTTTCTGGTTTGGATCACGAAGTAGTGTGGTACCACACTGAAACAGTCCATTAAACCTGGTTTCGCTCAATATTTTAGAGGATAACGCATGTTAGGTCTAGGTTAGGTCTGGGATTTGCTCTCATCAGGCTCATTCTTTCGCATATTTCTCATACTTGATGGCTAGATCATGGGCTTTTTCTGGATTGCATCACGTAGTAATGTAGTACCACACTGAAACAGTCAATGAAACCTGGTTTCCATCAATATTTTAGAGGACAACGCAAGTTAGGTCTAGGTAAGGCCTGAGATTTTCACTGATCAGACTCATACTTTCGCATTCTTCACATACTTGTTGAACGGATCCTGGGTTTTTTCTGCTTTTGATCACGTAGTAAGTAGGTACCACACTGAAACAGTCCATTAAGCCTGGTTTGCATCAATATTTTAGAGGATAACGCTTGTTAGGTCTAGGATAGCCCCGAGATTTTCACTCATCAGACTCATACTTTCGCATTCTTCACATACTTGATGAACGGATCCTGGGTTTTTTCTGGTTTGGTTCACGTAGTAATGTGGTACCACACTGAAACATTCAATAAAACCTGGTCTTGATAAATATTTTAGAGGATAACGCATGTTAGGTCTGGGTCAGGTCTTGAATTTGCCCACATCATGCTCATACTTTCGCATCTTTCTCATACATCATGGCTAGATCCTGGGCTATTTCTGGATTGTAGCACGTAGTAATGTGGTACCACGCTGAAACAGTCCATTAAACCTGGTTTCGATGAATATTTTAGAGGATAACGCATGTTAGGTCTGGGATAGGTCTAGGATTTGCCCTCATCAGGCTCATACTTTCGCATATTTTTCATACTTCATGGCAAGATCCTGGGCTTTTTCTGGTTTGGATCAGGTAGTAATGTGGTACCACACGGAAACAGTCCATTAAACCTGGTTTCGATCGATATTTTAGAAGATAACGCATGTTAGGTCTAGGATAGGCCTGGGATTTGCCCTCATCAGACACATAATTTCGCATTCTTTACGTACTTGTTGAACAGCTCCTGGGTTTTTTTCTGGTTTGGATCACGTAGTAATGTGGTACCACACTGAAACTGTTGATTAAACCTGGTTTCGATCAATATTTTTGAGGATAACGCATGTTAGGTCTAGGTTAGGCCTGGGATTTGCCCTCATCAGGGTCATACTTTCGCAGTTTTAACATACATGTTGACCTGATCGACGGTTTTTTCTGCTTTGGATCGCGTAGTAAAGTGGTACCACACTGAAACAGTCCATTAAACCTGGTTTCGATCAATATTTTGGAGGATAACGCAATTTAGGTCTGGGATTCGCCCTCATCAGGCTCATACTTTCGCGTTTTTCACATACTTCTTGAACAGATCCTGGGTTTTTTCTGGTTTGGAACACATAGTAATGTGGTACCACACTGAAACAGTCGATTAACCCTGGTTTCGGACAATATTTTAGAGGATAACGCAAGTTAGGTCTAGGTTAGGCCTGGGATTTGACCTCATCAGACTCATACTTTCGCACACTTCACATACTCGTTGAACAGATCCTGGGTTTTTTCTGGTTTGGAACACATAGTAATGTGGTACCACACTGAAACAGTCCATTAAACCTGGTCTTGATAAATATTTTAAAGGATAACGCATGTTACGTCAGGGTAAGGTCTAGGATTTGCCCTCATCAGGCTCATACTTTCGCATATTTCTAATACTTCATGGCTAGATCCTGGGCTATTTCTGGATTGCATCACGTAGTAATGTAGTACCTCACTGAAACAGTCGATTAACCCTGGTTTCGATCAATATTTTAGAGGATAACACATGTTAGGTCTAGGTTAGGCCTGGGATTTGACCTCATCAGAGTCATACTTTCGCACACTTCACATACTCGTTGAACAGATCCTGGGTTTTTTCTAGTTTGGATCACGTAGTAATGTGGTACCACACTGAAACAGTCCATTAAACCTGGTTTCGATCAATATTTTTGAGGATAACGCATGTTAGGTCTGGGTTAGGTCTAGGATTTGCCCTCGTCAGGATCATACTTTCGCATTTTTCACATACTTGTTGAACAGATCCTGGGTTTTTTCTGGTTTGGATCACGTAGTAGTGTGGTACCACACTGAAACAGTCCATTAAACCTGGTTTGGATCAATATTTTAGAGGATAACGCATGTTAGGTCTAGGTTAGGTCTGGGATTTTCACTCATCAGACTCATACTTTCGCATTCTTCACATACTTGTTGAGCGGATCCTGGGTTTTTTCTGGTTTGGTTCACGTAGTAATGTGGTACCACACTGAAACAGTCGATTAAACCTGGTTTCGAACAATATTTTAGAGGATAACGCAACTTAGGTCTGGGATAGGTCTGGGATTTGACCTCATCAGAATCATACTTTCGCACAGTTCACATACTCGTTGAACAGATCCTGGGTTATTTTCTGGTTTGGAACACATAGTAATGTGGTACCACACTGAAACAGTCGATTAAACCAGGTTTCGATCAATATTTTAGAGGATAACGCATGTTAGGTCTAGGTTAGGCCTGGGATTTTCACTCATCAGACTCATACTTTCGCATTCTTCACATACTTGTTGAACGGATCCTGGGTTTTTTCTGGTTTGGATCACGAAGTAGTGTGGTACCACACTGAAACAGTCCATTAAACCTGGTTTCGCTCAATATTTTAGAGGATAACGCATGTTAGGTCTAGGTTAGGTCTGGGATTTGCTCTCATCAGGCTCATTCTTTCGCATATTTTTCATACTTGATGGCTAGATCATGGGCTTTTTCTGGATTGCATCACGTAGTAATGTAGTACCACACTGAAACAGTCAATGAAACCTGGTTTCCATCAATATTTTAGAGGACAACGCAAGTTAGGTCTAGGTAAGGCCTGAGATTTTCACTGATCAGACTCATACTTTCGCATTCTTCACATACTTGTTGAACGGATCGTGGGTTTTTTCTGCTTTTGATCACGTAGTAAATAGGTACCACACTGAAACAGTCGATTAAACCTGGTTTGCATCAATATTTTAGAGGATAACGCATGTTAGGTCTAGGTTAGCCCCGAGATTTTCACTCATCAGACTCATACTTTCGCATTCTTCACATACTTGATGAACGGATCCTGGGTTTTTTCTGGTTTGGTTCACGTAGTAATGTGGTACCACACTGAAACATTCAATAAAACCTGGTCTTGATAAATATTTTAGAGGATAACGCATGTTAGGTCTGGGTCAGGTCTAGAATTTGCCCACATCATGCTCATACTTTCGCATCTTTCTCATACATCATGGCTAGATCCTGGGCTATTTCTGGATTGTAGCACGTAGTAATGTGGTACCACGCAGAAACAGTCCATTAAACCTTGTTCGATGAATATTTTAGAGGATAACGCATGTTAGGTCTGGGATAGGTCTAGGATTTGCCCTCATCAGGCTCATACTTTCGCATTTTTCCATACATGTTGAACAGATCCTGGGTTTTTTCTGGATTGGATCGCGCAGTAATGTGGTACCACACTGAAACAGTCCACTAAACCTGGTTTCGATCAATATTTTAGAGGATAACGAAAGTTATGTCTAGGTTAGGCCTGGGATTTGGACTCATCAGGGTCATACTTTCGCAGTTTTAACATACATGTTGACCTAATCCAGGGTTTTTTCTGCTTTGGATCACGTAGTAATGTGGTACCACACTGAAACAGTCCATTAAACCTGGTTTCGATGAATAATTTAGAGGATAACGCATGTTAGGTCTGGGATAGGTCTAGGATTTGCCCCCATCAGGCTCATACTTTCGCATATTTTTCATACTTCATGGCTAGATCCTGGGCTTTTTCTGGTTTGGATCACGTAGTAATGTGGTACCACACGGAAACAGTCCATTAAACCTGGTTTCGATCGATATTTTAGAAGATAACGCATGTTAGGTCTAGGATAGGCCTGGGATTTGCCCTCATCAGACACATAATTTCGCACTCTTTACGTACTTGTTGAACAGCTCCTGGGTTTTTTTCTGGTTTGGATCACGTAGTAATGTGGTACCACACTGAAACTGTTGATTAAACCTGGTTTCGATCAATATTTTTCAGGATAACGCATGTTAGGTCTAGGTTAGGCCTGGGATTAGCCCTCATCAGGGTCATACTTTCGCAGTTTTAACATACATGTTGACCTGATCGACGGTTTTTTCTGCTTTGGATCGCGTAGTAAAGTGGTACCACACTGAAACAGTCCATTAAACCTGGTTTCGATCAATATTTTGGAGGATAACGCAATTTAGGTCTGGGATAGGTCTGGGATTCGCCCTCATCAGGCTCATACTTTCGCGTTTTTCACATACTTCTTGAAAAGATCCTGGGTTTTTTCTGGTTTGGAACACATAGTAATGTGGTACCACACTGAAACGGTCCATTAAACCTGGTTTCGATCAATATTTTAGAGGATAATGCATGTTAGGTCTAGGTTAGGCCTGGGATATGCCCTCATCAGGGTCATACTTTCGCGTTTTTCACATACTTGTTGAACAGATACTGGGTTTTTTTTTGGTTTGGATCACGTAGTAATGTGGTACCACACTGAAACAGTCGATTAACCCTGGTTTCGAACAATATTTTAGAGGATAACGCAAGTTAGGTCTAGGTTAGGCCTGGGATTTGGCATAATCAGACTCATACTTTCGCACACTTCACATACTCGTTGAACAGATCCTGGGTTTTTTCTGGTTTGGAACACATAGTAATGTGGTACCACACTGAAACAGTCCATTAAACCTGGTTTCGATCAATATTTTAGAGGATAATGCATGTTAGGTCTGGGATAGGTCTGGGATTCGCCCTCATCAGGCTCATACTTTCGCGTTATTCACATACTTGTTGAACAGCTTCTGGGTTTTTTTCTGGTTTGGATCGCGTAGTAAAGTGGTACCACACTGAAACAGTCCATTAAACCTGGTTTCGATCAATATTTTGGAGGATAACGCAATTTAGGTCTGGGATAGGTCTGGGATTCGCCCTCATCAGGCTCATACTTTCGCGTTTTTCACATACTTGTTGAACAGATACTGGGTTTTTTTTTGGTTTGGATCACGTAGTAATGTGGTACCACGCTGAAACAGTCGATTAACCCTGGTTTCGAACAATATTTTAGAGGATAACGCAAGTTAGGTCTAGGTTAGGCCTGGGATTTGACATCATCAGACTCATACTTTCGCACACTTCACATACTCGTTGAACAGATCCTGGGTTTTTTCTGGTTTGGAACACATAGTAATGTGGTACCACACTGAAACAGTCCATTAAACCTGGTTTCGATCAATATTTTAGAGGATAATGCATGTTAGGTCTGGGATAGGTCTGGGATTCGCCCTCATCAGGCTCATACTTTCGCGTTTTTCACATACTTCTTGAACAGATACTGGGTTTTTTCTGGTTTGGAACACATAGTAATGTGGTACCACACTGAAACAGTCCATTAAACCTGGTTTCGATGAATATTTTAGAGGATAACGCATGTTAGGTCTGGGATAGGTCTAGGATTTGCCCTCATCAGGCTCATACTTTCGCATATTTTTCATACTTCATGGCTAGATCCTGGGCTTTTTCTGGTTTGGATCACGTAGTAATGTGGTACCACACGGAAACAGTCCATTAAACCTGGTTTCGATCGATATTTTTGAGGATAACGCAAGTTAGGTCTAGGTTAGGCCTGGGATTTGACATCATCAGACTCATACTTTCGCACACTTCACATACTCGTTGAACAGATCCTGGGTTTTTTCTGGTTTGGAACACATAGTAATGTGGTACCACACTGAAACAGTCCATTAAACCTGGTCTTGATAAATATTTTAGAGGATAACGCATGTTACGTCAGGGTAAGGTCTAGGATTTGCCCTCATCAGGCTCATACTTTCGCATATTTCTAATACTTCATGGCTAGATCCTGGGCTATTTCTGGATTGCATCACGTAGTAATGTAGTACCTCACTGAAACAGTCGATTAACCCTGGTTTGGATCAATATTCTAGAGGACAACGCAAGTTAGGTCTAGGTAAGGCCTGGGATTTGCCCTCATCAGGGTCATACTTTCGCGTTTTTCACATACTTGTTGAACAGCTCCTGGGTTTTTTTCTGGTTTGGATCACGTAGTAATGTGGTACCACACTGAAACAGTCGATTAACCCTGGTTTCGAACAATATTTTAGAGGATAACGCAAGTTAGGTCTGGGTTAGGTCTAGGATTTGCCCTCGTCAGGATCATACTTTCGCATTTTTCACATACTTGTTGAACAGATCCTGGGTTTTTCTGGTTTGGATCACGTAGTAGTGTGGTACCACACTGAAACAGTCCATTAAACCTGGTTTGGATCAATATTTTAGAGGATAACGCATGTTAGGTCTAGGTTAGGTCTGGGATTTTCACTCATCAGACTCATACTTTCGCATTCTTCACATACTTGTTGAGCGGATCCTGGGTTTTTTCTGGTTTGGTTCACGTAGTAATGTGGTACCACACTGAAACAGTCGATTAAACCTGGTTTCGAACAATATTTTAGAGGATAACGCAAGTTAGGTCTGGGATAGGTCTGGGATTTGACCTCATCAGACTCATACTTTCGCACACTTCACATACTCGTTGAACAGATCCTGGGTTATTTTCTGGTTTGGATCACATAGTAATGTGGTACCACACTGAAACTGTCGATTAAACCAGGTTTCGATCAATATTTTAGAGGATAACGCATATTAGGTCTAGGTTAGGCCTGGGATTTTCACTCATCAGACTCATACTTTCGCATTCTTCACATACTTGTTGAACGGATCCTGGGTTTTTTCTGGTTTGGATCACGAAGTAGTGTGGTACCACACTGAAACAGTCCATTAAACCTGGTTTCGCTCAATATTTTAGAGGATAACGCATGTTAGGTCTAGGTTAGGTCTGGGATTTGCTCTCATCAGGCTCATTCTTTCGCATATTTCTCATACTTGATGGCTAGATCATGGGCTTTTTCTGGATTGCATCACGTAGTAATGTAGTACCACACTGAAACAGTCAATGAAACCTGGTTTCCATCAATATTTTAGAGGACAACGCAAGTTAGGTCTAGGTAAGGCCTGAGATTTTCACTGATCAGACTCATACTTTCGCATTCTTCACATACTTGTTGAACGGATCCTGGGTTTTTTCTGGTTTGGAACACATAGTAATGTGGTACCACACTGAAACAGTCCATTAAACCTGGTTTCGATCAATATTTTAGAGGATAATGCATGTTAGGTCTAGGTTAGGCCTGGGATTTGCCCTCATCAGGGTCATACTTTCGCGTTTTTCACATACTTGTTGAACAGATACTGGGTTTTTTTTTGGTTTGGATCACGTAGTAATGTGGTACCACACTGAAACAGTCGATTAACCCTGGTTTCGAACAATATTTTAGAGGATAACGCAAGTTAGGTCTAGGTTAGGCCTGGGATTTGACCTCATCAGACTCATACTTTCGCACACTTCACATACTCGTTGAACAGATCCTGGGTTTTTTCTGGTTTGGAACACATAGTAATGTGGTACCACACTGAAACAGTCCATTAAACCTGGTCTTGATAAATATTTTTGAGGATAACGCATGTTAGGTCTGGGTTAGGTCTAGGATTTGCCCTCGTCAGGATCATACTTTCGCATTTTTCACATACTTGTTGAACAGATCCTGGGTTTTTTCTGGTTTGGATCACGTAGTAGTGTGGTACCACACTGAAACAGTCCATTAAACCTGGTTTGGATCAATATTTTAGAGGATAACGCATGTTAGGTCTAGGTTAGGTCTGGGATTTTCACTCATCAGACTCATACTTTCGCATTCTTCACATACTTGTTGAGCGGATCCTGGGTTTTTTCTGGTTTGGTTCACGTAGTAATGTGGTACCACACTGAAACAGTCGATTAAACCTGGTTTCGAACAATATTTTAGAGGATAACGCAAGTTAGGTCTGGGATAGGTCTGGGATTTGACCTCATCAGAATCATACTTTCGCACACTTCACATACTCGTTGAACAGATCCTGGGTTATTTTCTGGTTTGGAACACATAGTAATGTGGTACCACACTGAAACAGTCGATTAAACCAGGTTTCGATCAATATTTTAGAGGATAACGCATGTTAGGTCTGGGATAGGTCTAGGATTTGCCCTCATCAGGCTCATACTTTCGCATATTTTTCATACTTCATGGCTAGATCCTGGGCTTTTTCTGGTTTGGATCACGTAGTAATGTGGTACCACACGGAAACAGTCCATTAAACCTGGTTTCGCTCAATATTTTAGAGGATAACGCATGTTAGGTCTAGGTTAGGTCTGGGATTTGCTCTCATCAGGCTCATTCTTTCGCATATTTCTCATACTTGATGGCTAGATCATGGGCTTTTTCTGGATTGCATCACGTAGTAATGTAGTACCACACTGAAACAGTCAATGAAACCTGGTTTCCATCAATATTTTAGAGGACAACGCAAGTTAGGTCTAGGTAAGGCCTGAGATTTTCACAGATCAGACTCATACTTTCGCATTCTTCACATACTTGTTGAACGGATCCTGGGTTTTTTCTGCTTTTGATCACGTAGTAAATAGGTACCACACTGAAACAGTCCATTAAACCTGGTTTGCATCAATATTTTAGAGGATAACGCATGTTAGGTCTAGGTTAGCCCCGAGATTTTCACTCATCAGACTCATACTTTCGCATTCTTCACATACTTGATGAACGGATCCTGGGTTTTTTCTGGTTTGGTTCACGTAGTAATGTGGTACCTCACTGAAACATTCAATAAAACCTGGTCTTGATAAATATTTTAGAGGATAACGCATGTTAGGTCTGGGTCAGGTCTAGAATTTGCCCACATCATGCTCATACTTTCGCATCTTTCTCATACATCATGGCTAGATCCTGGGCTATTTCTGGATTGTAGCACGTAGTAATGTGGTACCACGCTGAAACAGTCCATTAAACCTGGTTTCGATCAATATTTTTGAGGATAACGCATGTTAGGTCTGGGATAGGTCTGGGATTTGCCCTCATGCGGGACATACTTTCGCATTTTTCCATACATGTTGAACAGATCCTGGGTTTTTTCTGGATTGGATCGCGCAGTAATGTGGTACCACACTGAAACAGTCCACTAAACCTGGTTTCGATCAATATTTTAGAGGATAACGAAAGTTATGTCTAGGTTAGGCCTGGGATTTGGACTCATCAGGGTCATACTTTCGCAGTTTTAACATACATGTTGACCTAATCCAGGGTTTTTTCTGCTTTGGATCACGTAGTAATGTGGTACCACACTGAAACAGTCCATTAAACCTGGTTTCGATGAATATTTTAGAGGATAACGCATGTTAGGTCTGGGATAGGTCTAGGATTTGCCCTCATCAGGCTCATACTTTCGCATATTTTTCATACTTCATGGCTAGATCCTGGGCTTTTTCTGGTTTGGATCACGTAGTAATGTGGTACCACACGGAAACAGTCCATTAAACCTGGTTTCGATCGATATTTTAGAAGATAACGCATGTTAGGTCTAGCATAGGCCTGGGATTTGCCCTCATCAGACACATAATTTCGCATTCTTTACGTACTTGTTGAACAGCTCCTGGGTTTTTTTCTGGTTTGGATCACGTAGTAATGTGGTACCACACTGAAACTGTTGATTAAACCTGGTTTCGATCAATATTTTTGAGGATAACGCATGTTAGGTCTAGGTTAGGCCTGGGATTTGCCCTCATCAGGGTCATACTTTCGCAGTTTTAACATACATGTTGACCTGATCGACGGTTTTTTCTGCTTTGGATCGCGTAGTAAATTGGTACCACACTGAAACAGTCCATTAAACCTGGTTTCGATCAATATTTTGGAGGATAACGCAATTTAGGTCTGGGATAGGTCTGGGATTCGCCCTCATCAGGGTCATACTTTCGCGTTTTTCACATACTTGTTGAACAGATACTGGGTTATTTTCTGGTTTGGATCTCATAGTAATGTGGTACCACACTGAGACAGTCGATTTAACCAGGTTTCGATCAATATTTTAGAGGATAACGCAAGTTAGGTCTGGGATAGGTCTGGGATTTGCCCTCATCAGACACATACTTTCGCACACTTCACATACTCGTTGAACAGATCCTGGGTTATTTTCTGGTTTGGATCACATAGTAATGTGGTACCACACTGAGACAGTCGATTAAACCAGGTTTCGATCAATATTTTAGAGGTCAACACAAGTTAGGTCTGGGATAGGTCTGGGATTTGCCCTCATCAGGGTCATACTTTCGCATATTTCTCATACTTGATGGCTAGATCCTGGGCTATTTCTGGATTGTATCACGTAGTAATGCGGTACCACGCTGAAACAGTCAATTAAACCTGGTTTCGATCAATATTTTAGAGGACAACGCAAGTTAGGTCTGGGATAGGTCTGGGATTTGCCCTCATCAGACTCATACTTTCGCACACTCCACATACTCGTAGAACAGATCCTGGGTTATTCTCTGGTTTGGATCACATAGTAATGTGGTACCACACTGAAACAGTCGATTAAACCAGGTTTCGATTAATAATTTTGAGGATAACGCATGTTAGGTCTGGGATAGGTCTGGGATTTGCCCTCATCAGACTCATACCTTCGCATTCTTCACATACTTGTTGAACGGATCCTGGGTTTTTTCTGGTTTGCACCACGTAGTAATGTGGGACCACACTGAAACAATCAATTAAACCTGGTCTTGATAAATATTTTAGAGGACAACGCATGTTAGTTCTGGGTTAGGTCTAGGATTTGCCCTCATCAGGCTCATACTTTCGCATATTTCTCATACTTCATGGCTAGATCCTGGGCTATTCCTGGATTGGATCACGTAGTAATGTGGTACCACACTGAAACAGTCAATTAAACCTGGTTTCGCTCAATATTTTAGGAGATAACGCATGTTAGGTCTAGGTTAGGCCTGGGATTTGCCCTCATCAGGGTCATACTTTCGCAGTTTTAACATGCATGTTGACCTGATCGAGAGTTCTTTCTGCTTTGGATCACGTAGTAAAGTGGTACCACAACTAAAACAGTCAATTAAACCTGGTTTCGATCACTATTTTAGAGGATAACGCAAGTTAGGTCTGGGATAGGTCTGGGATTATCCCTCATCAGACTCATACTTTCGCACACTTCACATACTCGTTGACATGATCCTGGGTTTTTTTCTGGTTTGGATCACGTAGTAATGTGGTACCACACTGAAACAGTCGACTAAACCTGGTTTCGATTAATATTTAAGAGAATAATTCATGTTAGGTCTAGGTTAGGTCTGGGATTTGCTCTCATCAGACCCATACTTTCGCGTTCTTCACATACTTGTTGAACGGATCCTGGGTTTTTTCTGGTTTGGATCACGTAGTAATGTGGGACCACACTGAAACAATCAATTAAACCTGGTCTTGATAAATATTTTAGAGGATAACGCAAGTTTGGTCTGGGATAGGTCTGGGATTTGCCCTCATCAGACTCATACTTTCGCACTCTTCACATACTCGTTGAACAGATCCTGGGTTATTTTCTGGTTTGGATCACATAGTAATGTGGTACCACACTGAAACAGTCGATTAAACCAGGTTTCGATCAATATTTTTGAGGATATCGCATGTTAGGTCTAGGATAGCCCTGGGATTTTCACTCATCAGACTCATACTTTCGCATTCTTCACATACTTGTTGAACCGATCCTGGGTTTTTTCTTGTTTGCATCACGTAGTAATGTGGGACCATAATGAAACAATCAATTAAACCTGGTCTTGATAAATATTTTAGAGGACAACGCATGTTAGGTCTGGGTTAGGTCTAGGATTTGCCCTCATCAGGCTCATACTTTCGCATATTTCTCATACTTCATGGCTATATCCTAGGATATTTCTGGATTGCATCACGTAGTAATGTGGTACCACACTGAAACAGTCAATTAAACCTGGTTTCGCTCAATATTTTAGAAGATGACGCATGTTAGGTCTAGGTTAGGCCTGGGATTTGCCCTCATCAGGGTCATACATTCGAAGTTTTAACATGCATGTTGACCTGATCGAGGGTTTTTTCTGCTTTGGATCACGTAGTAACGTGGTACCACACTGAAACAGTCGATTAAACCTTGTTTGGATCAATATTTTAGAGGATAACGCATGTTAGGTCTAGGATAGCCCTGGCATTTTCACTCATCAGACTCATACTTTCGCATTCTTCACATACTTGTTGAACAGATACAGGGTTTTTTCTGGTTTGGATCACATAGTAATGTGGTACCACACTGAAACAGTCAATTAAACCTGGTTTTCATCAATATTTTAGAGGACAACGCATGTTAAGTCCAGGTTAGGCCGAGGATTTTCACTCATCAGACTCATACTTTCGCATTCACCACATACTTCTTGAACAGATCATGGGTTTTTTCCGGTTTGGGTCACGTAGTAGTGTGGTACCACACTGAAACAGTCGATTAAACCTGGTTTCGATCCATATTTTTGAGGATAACGCATGTTAGGTCTAGGTTAGGCCGGGGATTTTCACTCATCAGACTCATACTTTCGCATTCTTCACATACTTGTTGAACGGATCCTGGGTTTTTACTGGTTTGGATCGCGTAGTAATGTGTACCACACTGAAACATTCAATTAAACCTGGTCTTGATAAATATTTTAGAGGATAACGCATGTTAGGTCTGGGTTAGGTCTAGGATTTGCCCCCATCAGGCTCATACTTTCGCATATTTCTCATACTTCATGGCTGGATCCTGGGCTATTTCTGGTTTGGATCACGTAGAAATATGGTACCACATTGAAACAGTCAATTAAACCTGGATTTGATCTATATTTTAGAGAATAATTCATGTTAGGTCTAGGTTAGATCTGGGATTTGCTCTCATCAGGCTCATTCTTTCGCATATTTCTCATACTTGATGGCTAGATCCTGGGCTTTTTCTGGATTTCATCACGTAGTAATGAAGTACAACACTGAAACAGTCAATTAAACCTGGTTTCCATCAATATTTTAGAGGACAACGCATGTTAGGTCTAGGTTAGGCCTGGGATTTACCCTCATCAGGGTCATACTTTCGCAGTTTTAACATACATGTTGACGTGATCGAGGGTTTTTTCTGCTTTGGATCACGTAGTAAAATGGTACCACACTGAAACAGTCCATTAAACCTTGTTTGGATCAATATTTTAGAGGATAACGCATGTTAGGTCTAGGTTAGCCCTGGGAATTTCACTCATCAGACTCATACTTTCACATTCTTCACATACTTGTTGAACAGATACAGGGTTTTTACTGGTTTGGATCACGTAGTAATGTGGTACCACACTGAAACATTCAATTCAACCTGGTCTTGAAAAATATTTTAGAGGATAACGCATGTTAGGTTTGGGTTAGGTCTAGGATTTGCCCTCATCAGGCTCATACTTTCGCATATTTCTCATACTTCATGGCTAGATCCTGGGCTGTTTCTGGATTTTATCACGTAGTAATGTGGGACCACACTGAAACAATCAATTAAACCTGGTCTTGATAAATATTATGGAGGATAATGCATGTTAGGTCTGGGATAGGTCTGGGATTTGCCCTCATCAGACTCATACTTTCGCACACTTCACATACTCGTTGAACAGATCCTGGGTTATTTTCTGGTTTGGATCACATAGTAATGTGGTACCACGCTGAAAGAGACGATTAAACCAGGTTTCGATCAATATTTTCGAGGATAACGCATGTTAGGTCTAGGTTAGGCCGGGGATTTTCACTCATCACACTCATACTTTCACATTCTTCACATACTTGTTGAACGGATCCTGGGTTTTTACTGGTTTGGATCACGTAGTAATGAAGTGCAACACTGAAACAGTCAATTAAACCTGGTTTCCATCAATATTTTAGAGGACAGCGCATGTTAGGTCTAGGTTAGGCCTGGGATTTGCCCACATCAGGGTCATACTTTCGCAGTTTTAACATACATGTTGACCTGATCGAGGGTTTTTTCTGCTTTGGATCACGCAGTAAAGTGGTACCACACTGAAACAGTAGATTAAACCTGGTTTCGATCAATATTTTTGAGGATAACGCATGTTAGGTCTAGGTTAGGCCGGGGATTTTCACTCATCAGTCTCATACTTTCGCATTCTTCACATACTTGTTGAACGGATCCCGGGTTTTGACTGGTTTGGATCACGTAGTAATGTGGGACCACACTGAAACAATCAATTAAACCTGGTCTTGATAAATATTATAGAGGATAATGCATGTTAGGTCTGGGATAGGTCTGGGATTTGCCCTCATCAGACTCATACTTTCGCACACTTCACATACTCGTTGAAAAGATCCTGGGTTTTTTCTGGTTTGGATCACGTAGTAATGTGGTACCACACTGAAACAGTCGATTAAACCAGGTTTCGATCAATATTTTTGAGGATAACGCGTGTTAGGTCTAGGTTAGGCCGAGGATTTTCACTCATCAAACTCATACCTTCGCATTCTCCACATACTTGTTGAACGGATCCTGGGTTTTTACTGGTTTGGATCACGTAGTAATGTGGTACCACACTGAAACATTCAATTAAACCTGGTCTTGATAAATATTATAGAGGATAACGCATGTTACGTTTGGTTAGGTCTAGGATTTTCCCTCATCAGGCTCATACTTTCGCATATTTCTCATACTTCATGGCTAGATCCTGGGCTGTTTCTGGATTGTATCACGTAGTAATGCGGTACCACGCTGCAACAGTCAATTAAACCTGGTGTCGATCAATATTTTAGAGGATAACGCAAGTTAGGTCTGGGATAGGTCTGAGATTCGCCCTCATCAGGGTCATACTTTCGCGTTTTTCACGTACTTGTTGAACTGATCCTGGGTTTTTTCTGGTTTGGAACACGTAGCAACGTGGTACCACACTGAAACAGTCGATTAAACCTGGTTTCGATCAATATTTTAGAGGATAACGCAAGTTTGGTCAGGGATAGGTCTGGGATTTGCCCTCATCAGGCTCATACTTTCGCGTTTTTCACATACTTGTTGAACAGATCCTGGGTTTTTTCTGGTTTGGGTCACGTAGTAATGTGGTACCACACTGAAATAGTCGATTAAACCAGGTTTCGATTAATAATTTTGAGGATAACGCATGTTAGGTCTAGGTTAGGCCTGGGATTTTCACTCATCAGACTCATACTTTCGCGTTCTTCACATACTTGTTGAACGGATCCTGGGTTTTTTCTGGTTTGGATCACGTAGTAATGTGGGACCACACTGAAACAATCAATTAAACCTCGTCATGATAAATATTTTAGAGGATAACGCATGTTAGGTCTGGGTTAGGTCTAGGCTTTGCACTCGTCAGGCTCATACTTTCGCATGTTTCTCATACTTCATGGCTAGATCCTGGGCTATTTCTGGATTGGACACGTAGTAATGTGGTACCACACTGAAACAGTCAATTAAACCTGGTTTCGATCAATATTTTAGATGATAACGCAAGTTTGGTCTGGGATAGGTCTGGGATTTGCTCTCATCAGGCTCATTCTTTCGCATATTTCTCATACTTGATGGCTAGTTCCTGGGCTATTTCTGGATTGCATCACGTAGTAATGAAGTACAACAATGAAACAGTCAATTAAACCTGGTTTCCATCAATATCTTAGAGGACAACGCAAGTTAGGTCTGGGATAGGTCTGGGATATGCCCTCATCAGGCTCATACTTTCGCGTTTTTCACATACTTGTTGAACAGATCCTGGGTTTTTTCTGGTTTGGATCACGTAGTAGTGTGGTACCACACTGAAACAGTCCATTAAACCTGGTTTGGATCAATATCTTAGAGGATAACGTATGTTAGGTCTAGGTTAGGTCTGGGATTTTCACTCTTCAGACTCATACTTTCGCATTCTTCACATACTTGTTGAACGGATCCTGGGTTTTTTCTGGTTTGGATCACGTAGTAATGTGGGACCACACTCAAACAATCAATTACACCTGGTCGTGATAAATATTTTAGAGGATAACGCATGTTAGGTCTGGGATAGGTCTGGGATTTGCCCTCATCAGACTCATACTTTCGCACACTCCACATACTCCTAGAACAGATCCTGGGTTATTTTCTGGTTTGGATCACATAGTAATGTGGTACCACAATGAAACAGTCGATTAAACCAGGTTTCGAACAATATTTTAGAGGATAACACATGTTAGGTCTAGGTTAGGCCTGGGATTTGACCTCATCAGACTCATACTTTCGCACACATCACATACTCGTTGAACAGATCCTGGGTTTTTTCTAGTTTGGATCACGTAGTAATGTGGTACCACACTGAAACAGTCCATTAAACCTGGTTTCGATCAATATTTTAGAGGATAACGCAAGTTAGGTCTAGGTTAGGCCTGGGATTTGACCTCATCAGACTCATA
This sequence comes from Colletes latitarsis, assembly GCF_051014445.1. Lineage (NCBI taxonomy): Eukaryota > Metazoa > Arthropoda > Insecta > Hymenoptera > Colletidae > Colletes > Colletes latitarsis. Next base: position 3,314,468 of record NC_135142.1, read on the forward strand.
CTTTCGCACACTTCACATACTCGTTGAACAGATCCTGGGTTTTTTCTGGTTTGGAACACATAGTAATGTGGTACCACACTGAAACAGTCCATTAAACCTGGTCATGATAAATATTTTAGAGGATAACGCATGTTACGTCAGGGTAAGGTCTAGGATTTGCCCTCATCAGGCTCATACTTTCGCATATTTCTAATACTTCATGGCTAGATCCTGGGCTATTTCTGGATTGCATCACGTAGTAATGTAGTACCTCACTGAAACAGTCGATTAACCCTGGTTTCGATCAATATTTTAGAGGATAACACATGTTAGGTCTAGGTTAGGCCTGGGATTTGACCTCATCAGACTCATACTTTCGCACACTTCACATACTCGTTGAACAGATCCTGGGTTTTTTCTAGTTTAGATCACGTAGTAATGTGGTACCACACTGAAACAGTCCATTAAACCTGGTTTCGATCAATATTTTTGAGGATAACGCATGTTAGGTCTGGGTTAGGTCTAGGATTTGCCCTCGTCAGGATCATACTTTCGCATTTTTCACATACTTGTTGAACAGATCCTGGGTTTTTTCTGGTTTGGATCACGTAGTAGTGTGGTACCACACTGAAACAGTCCATTAAACCTGGTTTGGATCAATATTTTAGAGGATAACGCATGTTAGGTCTAGGTTAGGTCTGGGATTTTCACTCATCAGACTCATACTTTCGCATTCTTCACATACTTGTTGAGCGGATCCTGGGTTTTTTCTGGTTTGGTTCACGTAGTAATGTGGTACCACACTGAAACAGTCGATTAAACCTGGTTTCGAACAATATTTTAGAGGATAACGCAAGTTAGGTCTGGGATAGGTCTGGGATTTGACCTCATCAGAATCATACTTTCGCACACTTCACATACTCGTTGAACAGATCCTGGGTTATTTTCTGGTTTGGAACACATAGTAATGTGGTACCACACTGAAACAGTCGATTAAACCAGGTTTCGATCAATATTTTAGAGGATAACGCATGTTAGGTCTGGGATAGGTCTAGGATTTGCCCTCATCAGGCTCATACTTTCGCATATTTTTCATACTTCATGGCTAGATCCTGGGCTTTTTCTGGTTTGGATCACGTAGTAATGTGGTACCACACGGAAACAGTCCATTAAACCTGGTTTCGCTCAATATTTTAGAGGATAACGCATGTTAGGTCTAGGTTAGGTCTGGGATTTGCTCTCATCAGGCTCATTCTTTCGCATATTTCTCATACTTGATGGCTAGATCATGGGCTTTTTCTGGATTGCATCACGTAGTAATGTAGTACCACACTGAAACAGTCAATGAAACCTGGTTTCCATCAATATTTTAGAGGACAACGCAAGTTAGGTCTAGGTAAGGCCTGAGATTTTCACTGATCAGACTCATTCTTTCGCATTCTTCACATACTTGTTGAACGGATCCTGGGTTTTTTCTGCTTTTGATCACGTAGTAAATAGGTACCACACTGAAACAGTTCATTAAACCTGGTTTGCATCAATATTTTAGAGGATAACGCATGTTAGGTCTAGGTTAGCCCCGAGATTTTCACTCATCAGACTCATACTTTCGCATTCTTCACATACTTGATGAACGGATCCTGGGTTTTTTCTGGTTTGGTTCACGTAGTAATGTGGTACCTCACTGAAACATTCAATAAAACCTGGTCTTGATAAATATTTTAGAGGATAACGCATGTTATGTCTGGGTCAGGTCTAGAATTTGCCCACATCATGCTCATACTTTCGCATCTTTCTCATACATCATGGCTAGATCCTGGGCTATTTCTGGATTGTAGCACGCAGTAATGTGGTACCACACTGAAACAGTCCACTAAACCTGGTTTCGATCAATATTTTAGAGGATAACGAAAGTTATGTCTAGGTTAGGCCTGGGATTTGGACTCATCAGGGTCATACTTTCGCAGTTTTAACATACATGTTGACCTAATCCAGGGTTTTTTCTGCTTTGGATCACGTAGTAATGTGGTACCACACTGAAACAGTCCATTAAACCTGGTTTCGATGAATATTTTAGAGGATAACGCATGTTAGGTCTGGGATAGGTCTAGGATTTGCCCTCATCAGGCTCATACTTTCGCATATTTTTCATACTTCATGGCTAGATCCTGGGCTTTTTCTGGTTTGGATCACGTAGTAATGTGGTACCACACGGAAACAGTCCATTAAACCTGGTTTCGATCGATATTTTAGAAGATAACGCATGTTAGGTCTAGCATAGGCCTGGGATTTGCCCTCATCAGACACATAATTTCGCATTCTTTACGTACTTGTTGAACAGCTCCTGGGTTTTTTTCTGGTTTGGATCACGTAGTAATGTGGTACCACACTGAAACTGTTGATTAAACCTGGTTTCGATCAATATTTTTGAGGATAACGCATGTTAGGTCTAGGTTAGGCCTGGGATTTGCCCTCATCAGGGTCATACTTTCGCAGTTTTAACATACATGTTGACCTGATCGACGGTTTTTTCTGCTTTGGATCGCGTAGTAAATTGGTACCACACTGAAACAGTCCATTAAACCTGGTTTCGATCAATATTTTGGAGGATAACGCAATTTAGGTCTGGGATAGGTCTGGGATTCGCCCTCATCAGGGTCATACTTTCGCGTTTTTCACATACTTGTTGAACAGATACTGGGTTATTTTCTGGTTTGGATCTCATAGTAATGTGGTACCACACTGAGACAGTCGATTTAACCAGGTTTCGATCAATATTTTAGAGGATAACGCAAGTTAGGTCTGGGATAGGTCTGGGATTTGCCCTCATCAGACACATACTTTCGCACACTTCACATACTCGTTGAACAGATCCTGGGTTATTTTCTGGTTTGGATCACATAGTAATGTGGTACCACACTGAGACAGTCGATTAAACCAGGTTTCGATCAATATTTTAGAGGTCAACACAAGTTAGGTCTGGGATAGGTCTGGGATTTGCCCTCATCAGGGTCATACTTTCGCATATTTCTCATACTTGATGGCTAGATCCTGGGCTATTTCTGGATTGTATCACGTAGTAATGCGGTACCACGCTGAAACAGTCAATTAAACCTGGTTTCGATCAATATTTTAGAGGACAACGCAAGTTAGGTCTGGGATAGGTCTGGGATTTGCCCTCATCAGACTCATACTTTCGCACACTCCACATACTCGTAGAACAGATCCTGGGTTATTCTCTGGTTTGGATCACATAGTAATGTGGTACCACACTGAAACAGTCGATTAAACCAGGTTTCGATTAATAATTTTGAGGATAACGCATGTTAGGTCTGGGATAGGTCTGGGATTTGCCCTCATCAGACTCATACCTTCGCATTCTTCACATACTTGTTGAACGGATCCTGGGTTTTTTCTGGTTTGCACCACGTAGTAATGTGGGACCACACTGAAACAATCAATTAAACCTGGTCTTGATAAATATTTTAGAGGACAACGCATGTTAGTTCTGGGTTAGGTCTAGGATTTGCCCTCATCAGGCTCATACTTTCGCATATTTCTCATACTTCATGGCTAGATCCTGGGCTATTCCTGGATTGGATCACGTAGTAATGTGGTACCACACTGAAACAGTCAATTAAACCTGGTTTCGCTCAATATTTTAGGAGATAACGCATGTTAGGTCTAGGTTAGGCCTGGGATTTGCCCTCATCAGGGTCATACTTTCGCAGTTTTAACATGCATGTTGACCTGATCGAGAGTTCTTTCTGCTTTGGATCACGTAGTAAAGTGGTACCACAACTAAAACAGTCAATTAAACCTGGTTTCGATCACTATTTTAGAGGATAACGCAAGTTAGGTCTGGGATAGGTCTGGGATTATCCCTCATCAGACTCATACTTTCGCACACTTCACATACTCGTTGACATGATCCTGGGTTTTTTTCTGGTTTGGATCACGTAGTAATGTGGTACCACACTGAAACAGTCGACTAAACCTGGTTTCGATTAATATTTAAGAGAATAATTCATGTTAGGTCTAGGTTAGGTCTGGGATTTGCTCTCATCAGACCCATACTTTCGCGTTCTTCACATACTTGTTGAACGGATCCTGGGTTTTTTCTGGTTTGGATCACGTAGTAATGTGGGACCACACTGAAACAATCAATTAAACCTGGTCTTGATAAATATTTTAGAGGATAACGCAAGTTTGGTCTGGGATAGGTCTGGGATTTGCCCTCATCAGACTCATACTTTCGCACTCTTCACATACTCGTTGAACAGATCCTGGGTTATTTTCTGGTTTGGATCACATAGTAATGTGGTACCACACTGAAACAGTCGATTAAACCAGGTTTCGATCAATATTTTTGAGGATATCGCATGTTAGGTCTAGGATAGCCCTGGGATTTTCACTCATCAGACTCATACTTTCGCATTCTTCACATACTTGTTGAACCGATCCTGGGTTTTTTCTTGTTTGCATCACGTAGTAATGTGGGACCATAATGAAACAATCAATTAAACCTGGTCTTGATAAATATTTTAGAGGACAACGCATGTTAGGTCTGGGTTAGGTCTAGGATTTGCCCTCATCAGGCTCATACTTTCGCATATTTCTCATACTTCATGGCTATATCCTAGGATATTTCTGGATTGCATCACGTAGTAATGTGGTACCACACTGAAACAGTCAATTAAACCTGGTTTCGCTCAATATTTTAGAAGATGACGCATGTTAGGTCTAGGTTAGGCCTGGGATTTGCCCTCATCAGGGTCATACATTCGAAGTTTTAACATGCATGTTGACCTGATCGAGGGTTTTTTCTGCTTTGGATCACGTAGTAACGTGGTACCACACTGAAACAGTCGATTAAACCTTGTTTGGATCAATATTTTAGAGGATAACGCATGTTAGGTCTAGGATAGCCCTGGCATTTTCACTCATCAGACTCATACTTTCGCATTCTTCACATACTTGTTGAACAGATACAGGGTTTTTTCTGGTTTGGATCACATAGTAATGTGGTACCACACTGAAACAGTCAATTAAACCTGGTTTTCATCAATATTTTAGAGGACAACGCATGTTAAGTCCAGGTTAGGCCGAGGATTTTCACTCATCAGACTCATACTTTCGCATTCACCACATACTTCTTGAACAGATCATGGGTTTTTTCCGGTTTGGGTCACGTAGTAGTGTGGTACCACACTGAAACAGTCGATTAAACCTGGTTTCGATCCATATTTTTGAGGATAACGCATGTTAGGTCTAGGTTAGGCCGGGGATTTTCACTCATCAGACTCATACTTTCGCATTCTTCACATACTTGTTGAACGGATCCTGGGTTTTTACTGGTTTGGATCGCGTAGTAATGTGTACCACACTGAAACATTCAATTAAACCTGGTCTTGATAAATATTTTAGAGGATAACGCATGTTAGGTCTGGGTTAGGTCTAGGATTTGCCCCCATCAGGCTCATACTTTCGCATATTTCTCATACTTCATGGCTGGATCCTGGGCTATTTCTGGTTTGGATCACGTAGAAATATGGTACCACATTGAAACAGTCAATTAAACCTGGATTTGATCTATATTTTAGAGAATAATTCATGTTAGGTCTAGGTTAGATCTGGGATTTGCTCTCATCAGGCTCATTCTTTCGCATATTTCTCATACTTGATGGCTAGATCCTGGGCTTTTTCTGGATTTCATCACGTAGTAATGAAGTACAACACTGAAACAGTCAATTAAACCTGGTTTCCATCAATATTTTAGAGGACAACGCATGTTAGGTCTAGGTTAGGCCTGGGATTTACCCTCATCAGGGTCATACTTTCGCAGTTTTAACATACATGTTGACGTGATCGAGGGTTTTTTCTGCTTTGGATCACGTAGTAAAATGGTACCACACTGAAACAGTCCATTAAACCTTGTTTGGATCAATATTTTAGAGGATAACGCATGTTAGGTCTAGGTTAGCCCTGGGAATTTCACTCATCAGACTCATACTTTCACATTCTTCACATACTTGTTGAACAGATACAGGGTTTTTACTGGTTTGGATCACGTAGTAATGTGGTACCACACTGAAACATTCAATTCAACCTGGTCTTGAAAAATATTTTAGAGGATAACGCATGTTAGGTTTGGGTTAGGTCTAGGATTTGCCCTCATCAGGCTCATACTTTCGCATATTTCTCATACTTCATGGCTAGATCCTGGGCTGTTTCTGGATTTTATCACGTAGTAATGTGGGACCACACTGAAACAATCAATTAAACCTGGTCTTGATAAATATTATGGAGGATAATGCATGTTAGGTCTGGGATAGGTCTGGGATTTGCCCTCATCAGACTCATACTTTCGCACACTTCACATACTCGTTGAACAGATCCTGGGTTATTTTCTGGTTTGGATCACATAGTAATGTGGTACCACGCTGAAAGAGACGATTAAACCAGGTTTCGATCAATATTTTCGAGGATAACGCATGTTAGGTCTAGGTTAGGCCGGGGATTTTCACTCATCACACTCATACTTTCACATTCTTCACATACTTGTTGAACGGATCCTGGGTTTTTACTGGTTTGGATCACGTAGTAATGAAGTGCAACACTGAAACAGTCAATTAAACCTGGTTTCCATCAATATTTTAGAGGACAGCGCATGTTAGGTCTAGGTTAGGCCTGGGATTTGCCCACATCAGGGTCATACTTTCGCAGTTTTAACATACATGTTGACCTGATCGAGGGTTTTTTCTGCTTTGGATCACGCAGTAAAGTGGTACCACACTGAAACAGTAGATTAAACCTGGTTTCGATCAATATTTTTGAGGATAACGCATGTTAGGTCTAGGTTAGGCCGGGGATTTTCACTCATCAGTCTCATACTTTCGCATTCTTCACATACTTGTTGAACGGATCCCGGGTTTTGACTGGTTTGGATCACGTAGTAATGTGGGACCACACTGAAACAATCAATTAAACCTGGTCTTGATAAATATTATAGAGGATAATGCATGTTAGGTCTGGGATAGGTCTGGGATTTGCCCTCATCAGACTCATACTTTCGCACACTTCACATACTCGTTGAAAAGATCCTGGGTTTTTTCTGGTTTGGATCACGTAGTAATGTGGTACCACACTGAAACAGTCGATTAAACCAGGTTTCGATCAATATTTTTGAGGATAACGCGTGTTAGGTCTAGGTTAGGCCGAGGATTTTCACTCATCAAACTCATACCTTCGCATTCTCCACATACTTGTTGAACGGATCCTGGGTTTTTACTGGTTTGGATCACGTAGTAATGTGGTACCACACTGAAACATTCAATTAAACCTGGTCTTGATAAATATTATAGAGGATAACGCATGTTACGTTTGGTTAGGTCTAGGATTTTCCCTCATCAGGCTCATACTTTCGCATATTTCTCATACTTCATGGCTAGATCCTGGGCTGTTTCTGGATTGTATCACGTAGTAATGCGGTACCACGCTGCAACAGTCAATTAAACCTGGTGTCGATCAATATTTTAGAGGATAACGCAAGTTAGGTCTGGGATAGGTCTGAGATTCGCCCTCATCAGGGTCATACTTTCGCGTTTTTCACGTACTTGTTGAACTGATCCTGGGTTTTTTCTGGTTTGGAACACGTAGCAACGTGGTACCACACTGAAACAGTCGATTAAACCTGGTTTCGATCAATATTTTAGAGGATAACGCAAGTTTGGTCAGGGATAGGTCTGGGATTTGCCCTCATCAGGCTCATACTTTCGCGTTTTTCACATACTTGTTGAACAGATCCTGGGTTTTTTCTGGTTTGGGTCACGTAGTAATGTGGTACCACACTGAAATAGTCGATTAAACCAGGTTTCGATTAATAATTTTGAGGATAACGCATGTTAGGTCTAGGTTAGGCCTGGGATTTTCACTCATCAGACTCATACTTTCGCGTTCTTCACATACTTGTTGAACGGATCCTGGGTTTTTTCTGGTTTGGATCACGTAGTAATGTGGGACCACACTGAAACAATCAATTAAACCTCGTCATGATAAATATTTTAGAGGATAACGCATGTTAGGTCTGGGTTAGGTCTAGGCTTTGCACTCGTCAGGCTCATACTTTCGCATGTTTCTCATACTTCATGGCTAGATCCTGGGCTATTTCTGGATTGGACACGTAGTAATGTGGTACCACACTGAAACAGTCAATTAAACCTGGTTTCGATCAATATTTTAGATGATAACGCAAGTTTGGTCTGGGATAGGTCTGGGATTTGCTCTCATCAGGCTCATTCTTTCGCATATTTCTCATACTTGATGGCTAGTTCCTGGGCTATTTCTGGATTGCATCACGTAGTAATGAAGTACAACAATGAAACAGTCAATTAAACCTGGTTTCCATCAATATCTTAGAGGACAACGCAAGTTAGGTCTGGGATAGGTCTGGGATATGCCCTCATCAGGCTCATACTTTCGCGTTTTTCACATACTTGTTGAACAGATCCTGGGTTTTTTCTGGTTTGGATCACGTAGTAGTGTGGTACCACACTGAAACAGTCCATTAAACCTGGTTTGGATCAATATCTTAGAGGATAACGTATGTTAGGTCTAGGTTAGGTCTGGGATTTTCACTCTTCAGACTCATACTTTCGCATTCTTCACATACTTGTTGAACGGATCCTGGGTTTTTTCTGGTTTGGATCACGTAGTAATGTGGGACCACACTCAAACAATCAATTACACCTGGTCGTGATAAATATTTTAGAGGATAACGCATGTTAGGTCTGGGATAGGTCTGGGATTTGCCCTCATCAGACTCATACTTTCGCACACTCCACATACTCCTAGAACAGATCCTGGGTTATTTTCTGGTTTGGATCACATAGTAATGTGGTACCACAATGAAACAGTCGATTAAACCAGGTTTCGAACAATATTTTAGAGGATAACACATGTTAGGTCTAGGTTAGGCCTGGGATTTGACCTCATCAGACTCATACTTTCGCACACATCACATACTCGTTGAACAGATCCTGGGTTTTTTCTAGTTTGGATCACGTAGTAATGTGGTACCACACTGAAACAGTCCATTAAACCTGGTTTCGATCAATATTTTAGAGGATAACGCAAGTTAGGTCTAGGTTAGGCCTGGGATTTGACCTCATCAGACTCATACTTTCGCACACTTCACATACTCGTTGAACAGATCCTGGGTTTTTTCTGGTTTGGAACACATAGTAATGTGGTACCACACTGAAACAGTCCATTAAACCTGGTCATGATAAATATTTTAGAGGATAACGCATGTTACGTCAGGGTAAGGTCTAGGATTTGCCCTCATCAGGCTCATACTTTCGCATATTTCTAATACTTCATGGCTAGATCCTGGGCTATTTCTGGATTGCATCACGTAGTAATGTAGTACCTCACTGAAACAGTCGATTAACCCTGGTTTCGATCAATATTTTAGAGGATAACACATGTTAGGTCTAGGTTAGGCCTGGGATTTGACCTCATCAGACTCATACTTTCGCACACTTCACATACTCGTTGAACAGATCCTGGGTTTTTTCTAGTTTAGATCACGTAGTAATGTGGTACCACACTGAAACAGTCCATTAAACCTGGTTTCGATCAATATTTTTGAGGATAACGCATGTTAGGTCTGGGTTAGGTCTAGGATTTGCCCTCGTCAGGATCATACTTTCGCATTTTTCACATACTTGTTGAACAGATCCTGGGTTTTTTCTGGTTTGGATCACGTAGTAGTGTGGTACCACACTGAAACAGTCCATTAAACCTGGTTTGGATCAATATTTTAGAGGATAACGCATGTTAGGTCTAGGTTAGGTCTGGGATTTTCACTCATCAGACTCATACTTTCGCATTCTTCACATACTTGTTGAGCGGATCCTGGGTTTTTTCTGGTTTGGTTCACGTAGTAATGTGGTACCACACTGAAACAGTCGATTAAACCTGGTTTCGAACAATATTTTAGAGGATAACGCAAGTTAGGTCTGGGATAGGTCTGGGATTTGACCTCATCAGAATCATACTTTCGCACACTTCACATACTCGTTGAACAGATCCTGGGTTATTTTCTGGTTTGGAACACATAGTAATGTGGTACCACACTGAAACAGTCGATTAAACCAGGTTTCGATCAATATTTTAGAGGATAACGCATGTTAGGTCTGGGATAGGTCTAGGATTTGCCCTCATCAGGCTCATACTTTCGCATATTTTTCATACTTCATGGCTAGATCCTGGGCTTTTTCTGGTTTGGATCACGTAGTAATGTGGTACCACACGGAAACAGTCCATTAAACCTGGTTTCGCTCAATATTTTAGAGGATAACGCATGTTAGGTCTAGGTTAGGTCTGGGATTTGCTCTCATCAGGCTCATTCTTTCGCATATTTCTCATACTTGATGGCTAGATCATGGGCTTTTTCTGGATTGCATCACGTAGTAATGTAGTACCACACTGAAACAGTCAATGAAACCTGGTTTCCATCAATATTTTAGAGGACAACGCAAGTTAGGTCTAGGTAAGGCCTGAGATTTTCACTGATCAGACTCATTCTTTCGCATTCTTCACATACTTGTTGAACGGATCCTGGGTTTTTTCTGCTTTTGATCACGTAGTAAATAGGTACCACACTGAAACAGTTCATTAAACCTGGTTTGCATCAATATTTTAGAGGATAACGCATGTTAGGTCTAGGTTAGCCCCGAGATTTTCACTCATCAGACTCATACTTTCGCATTCTTCACATACTTGATGAACGGATCCTGGGTTTTTTCTGGTTTGGTTCACGTAGTAATGTGGTACCTCACTGAAACATTCAATAAAACCTGGTCTTGATAAATATTTTAGAGGATAACGCATGTTATGTCTGGGTCAGGTCTAGAATTTGCCCACATCATGCTCATACTTTCGCATCTTTCTCATACATCATGGCTAGATCCTGGGCTATTTCTGGATTGTAGCACGTAGTAATGTGGTACCACGCTGAAACAGTCCATTAAACCTGGTTTCGATCAATATTTTTGAGGATAACGCATGTTAGGTCTGGGATAGGTCTGGGATTTGCCCTCATGCGGGACATACTTTCGCATTTTTCGATACATGTTGAACAGATCCTGGGTTTTTTCTGGATTGGATCGCGCAGTAATGTGGTACCACACTGAAACAGTCCACTAAACCTGGTTTCGATCAATATTTTAGAGGATAACGAAAGTTATGTCTAGGTTAGGCCTGGGATTTGGAGTCATCAGGGTCATACTTTCGCAGTTTTAACATACATGTTGACCTAATCCAGGGTTTTTTCTGCTTTGGATCACGTAGTAATGTGGTACCACACTGAAACAGTCCATTAAACCTGGTTTCGATGAATATTTTAGAGGATAACGCATGTTAGGTCTGGGATAGGTCTAGGATTTGCCCTCATCAGGCTCATACTTTCGCATATTTTTCATACTTCATGGCTAGATCCTGGGCTTTTTCTGGTTTGGATCACGTAGTAATGCGGTACCACACGGAAACAGTCCATTAAACCTGGTTTCGATCGATATTTTAGAAGATAACGCATGTTAGGTCTAGCATAGGCCTGGGATTTGCCCTCATCAGACACATAATTTCGCATTCTTTACGTACTTGTTGAACAGCTCCTGGGTTTTTTTCTGGTATGGATAACGTAGTAATGTGGTACCACACTGAAACTGTTGATTAAACCTGGTTTCGATCAATATTTTTGAGGATAACGCATGTTAGGTCTAGGTTAGGCCTGGGATTTGCCCTCATCAGGGTCATACTTTCGCAGTTTTAACATACATGTTGACCTGATCGACGGTTTTTTCTGCTTTGGATCGCGTAGTAAAGTGGTACCACACTGAAACAGTCCATTAAACCTGGTTTCGATCAATATTTAGGAGGATAACGCAATTTAGGTCTGGGATAGGTCTGGGATTCGCCCTCATCAGGGTCATACTTTCGCGTTTTTCACATACTTGTTGAACAGATACTGGGTTATTTTCTGGTTTGGATCTCATAGTAATGTGGTACCACACTGAGACAGTCGATTAAACCAGGTTTCGATCAATATTTTAGAGGATAACGCAAGTTAGGTCTGGGATAGGTCTGGGATTTGCCCTCATCAGACACATACTTTCGCACACTTCACATACTCGTTGAACAGATCCTGGGTTATTTTCTGGTTTGGATCACATAGTAATGTGGTACCACACTGAGACAGTCGATTAAACCAGGTTTCGATCAATATTTTAGAGGTCAACACAAGTTAGGTCTGGGATAGGTCTGGGATTTGCCCTCATCAGGGTCATACTTCCGCATATTTCTCATACTTGATGGCTAGATCCTGGGCTATTTCTGGATTGTATCACGTAGTAATGTGGTACCACGCTGAAACAGTCAATTAAACCTGGTTTCGATCAATATTTTAGAGGACAACGCAAGTTAGGTCTGGGATAGGTCTGGGATTTGCCCTCATCAGACTCATACTTTCGCACACTCCACATACTCGTAGAACAGATCCTGGGTTATTCTCTGGTTTGGATCACATAGTGATGTGGTACCACACTGAAACAGTCGATTAAACCAGGTTTCGATTAATAATTTTGAGGATAACGCATGCTAGGTCTGGGATAGGTCTGGGATTTGCCCTCATCAGACTCATACCTTCGCATTCTTCACATACTTGTTGAACGGATCCTGGGTTTTTTCTGGTTTGCATCACGTAGTAATGTGGGACCACACTGAAACAATCAATTAAACCTGGTCTTGATAAATATTTTAGAGGACAACGCATGTTAGTTCTGGGTTAGGTCTAGGATTTGCCCTCATCAGGCTGATACTTTCGCACACTTCACATACTCGTTGACATGATCCTGGGTTTTTTTCTGGTTTGGATCACGTAGTAATGTGGTACCACACTGAAACAGTCGACTAAACCTGGTTTCGATTAATATTTAAGAGAATAATTCATGTTAGGTCTAGGTTAGGTCTGGGATTTGCTCTCATCAGGCTCATACTTTCACGTTTTTCACATACTTGTTGAACAGATCCTGGGTTTTTTCTGGTTTGGGTCAGGTAGTAATGTGGTACCACACTGAAACAATCGATTGAACCAGGTTTCAATGAATATTTTTGAGGATAACGCATGTTAGGTCTAGGTTAGGTCTGGGATTTTCACACATCAGACCCATACTTTCGCATTCTTCACATACTTGTTGAACGGATCCTGGGTTTTTTCTGGTTTGGATCACGTAGTGATGTGGGACCACACTGAAACAATCAATTAAACCTGGTCGTGATAAATATTTTAGAGGATAACGCATGTTAGGTCTGGGATAGGTCTGGGATTTGCCCTCATCAGACTCATACTTTCGCACACTCCACATACTCGTAGAACAGATCCTGGGTTATTTTCTGGTTTGGATCACATAGTAATGTGGTACCACACTGAAGCAGTCAATTAAACCTGGTTTCGACCAATATTTTAGAGAATAATTCATGTTAGTTCTAGGTTAGGTCTGGGATTTGCTCTCATCAGGCTCATTCTTTCGCATATTTCTCATACTTGATGGCTAGTTCCTGGGCTATTTCTGGATTGCATCACGTAGTAATGAAGTACAACAATGAAACAGTCAATTAAACCTGGTTTCCATCAATATCTTAGAGGACAACGCAAGTTAGGTCTGGGATAGGTCTGGGATATGCCCTCATCAGGCTCATACTTTCGCGTTTTTCACATACTTGTTGAACAGATCCTGGGTTTTTTCTGGTTTGGATCACGTAGTAGTGTGGTACCACACTGAAACAGTCCATTAAACCTGGTTTGGATCAATATCTTAGAGGATAACGTATGTTAGGTCTAGGTTAGGTCTGGGAATTTCACTCTTCAGACTCATACTTTCGCATTCTTCACATACTTGTTGAACGGATCCTGGGTTTTTTCTGGTTTGGATCACGTAGTAATGTGGGACCACACTGAAACAATCAATTAAACCTGGTCGTGATAAATATTTTAGAGGATAACGCATGTTAGGTCTGGGATAGGTCTGGGATTTGCCCTCATCAGACTCATACTTTCGCACACTCCACATACTCGTAGAACAGATCCTGGGTTATTTTCTGGTTTGGATCACATAGTAATGTGGTACCACACTGAAACAGTCGATTAAACCAGGTTTCGATCAATATTTTTGAGGATAACGCATGTTAGGTCTAGGTTAGGCCTGGGATTTTCACTCATCAGACTCATACCTTCGCATTCTTCACATACTTGTTGAACGGGTCCTGGGTTTTTTCTGGTTTGCATCACGTAGTAATGTGGGACCACACTGAAACAATCAATTAAACCTGGTCTTGATAAATATTTTAGAGGACAACGCATGTTAGTTCTGGGTTAGGTCTAGGATTTGCCCTCATCAGGCTCATACTTTCGCATATTTCTCATACTTCATGGCTAGATCCTGGGCTATTCCTGGATTGGATCACGTAGTAATGTGGTACCACACTGAAACAGTCAATTAAACCTGGTTTCGCTCAATATTTTAGGAGATAACGCATGTTAGGTCTAGGTTAGGCCTGGGATTTGCCCTCATCAGGGTCATACTTTCGCAGTTTTAACATGCATGTTGACCTGATCGAGAGTGTTTTCTGCTTTGGATCACGTAGTAAAGTGGTACCACAACTAAAACAGTCAATTAAACCTGGTTTCGATCACTATTTTAGAGGATAACGCAAGTTAGGTCTGGGATAGGTCTGGGATTATCCCTCACCAGACTCATACTTTCGCACACTTCACATACTCGTTGACATGATCCTGGGTTTTTTTCTCGTTTCGATCACGTAGTAATGTGGTACCACACGGAAACAGTCGACTAAACCTGGTTTCGATTAATATTTTTGAGGATAACGCATGTTAGGTCTGGGATAGGTCTGGGATTTGCCCTCATCAGGCTCATACTTTCGCAGTTTTAACATGCATGTTGACCTGATCGAGGGTTTTTTCTGCATTGGATCACGCAGTAAAGTGGTACCACACTAAAACAGTCAATTAAACCTGGTTTCGATCAATATTTTAGAGGATAACGAAAGTTATGTCTAGTTTAGGCCTGGGATTTGCCCTCATCAGACTCATACTTTGGCATACTTCACATACTTGTTGAACAGATCCTGGGTTTTTTTCTGGTTTGGATCACGTAGTAATGTGGTACCACACTGAAACAGTCGATTAAACCTGGTTTCGATCAATAGTTTTGAGGATAACGCATGTTAGGTCTAGGTTAGGCCGAGGATTTTCACCCATCAAACACATACTTTCGCATTCTCCACATACTTGTTGAACGGATCCTGGGTTTTTACTGGTTTGGATCACGTAGTAATGTGGTACCACACTGAAACATTCAATTAAACCTGGTCTTGAAAAATATTTTAGAGGATAACGCATGTTAGGTTTGGGTTAGGTCTAGGATTTGCCCTCATCAGGCTCATACTTTCGCATATTTCTCATACTTCATGGCTAGATCCTGGGCTGTTTCTGGATTGTATCACGTAGTAATGTGGGACCACACTGAAACAATCAATTAAACCTGGTCTTGATAAATATTATAGAGGATAATGCATGTTAGGTCTGGGATAGGTCTGGGATTTGCCCTCATCAGACTCATACTTTCGCACACTTCACATACTCGTTGAACAGATCCTGGGTTATTTTCCGGTTTGGATCACATAGTAATGTGGTACCACACTGAAAGAGACGATTAAACCAGGTTTCGATCAATATTTTCGAGGATAACGCATGTTAGGACTAGGTTAGGCCGGGGATTTTCACTCATCACACTCATACTTTCAAATTCTTCACATACTTGTTGAACGGAACCTGGGTTTTTACTGGTTTGGATCACGTAGTAATGAAGTGCAACACTGAAACAGTCAATTAAACCTGGTTTCCATCAATATTTTAGAGGACAGCGCATGTTAGGTCTAGGTTAGGCCTGGGATTTGCCCACATCAGGGTCATACTTTCGCAGTTTTAACATACATGTTGACCTGATCGAGGGTTTTTTCTGCTTTGGATCACGCAGTAAAGTGGTCCTACACTGAAACAGTCGATTAAACCTGGTTTCGATCAATATTTTTGAGGATAGCGCATGTTAGGTCTAGGTTAGGCCGGGGATTTTCACTCATCAGACTCATACTTTCGCATTCTTCACATACTTGTTGAACGGATCCCGGGTTTTGACTCGTTTGGATCACGTAGTAATGTGGGACCACACTGAAACAATCAATTAAACCTGGTCTTGATAAATATTATAGAGGATAATGCATGTTAGGTCTGGGATAGGTCTGGGATTTGCCCTCATCAGACTCATACTTTCGCATATTTCTCATACTTCATGGCTGGATCCTGGGCTATTTCTGGATTGGATCACGTAGAAATGTGGTACCACACTGAAACAGTCCATTAAACCTGGTCTTGATAAATATTTTAGAGGATAACGCATGTTAGGTTTGGATTAGGTCTATGATTTGCCCTCATCAGGCTCATACTTTCGCATATTTCTCATACTTCATGGCTAGATCCTGGGCTGTTTCTGGATTGTATCACGTAGTAATGAGGTACCACGCTGAAACAGTCAATTAAACCTGGTATCGTTCAATATTTTAGAAGATAACGCAAGTTAGGTCTGGGATAGGTCTGGGAGTTGCCCTCATCAGGGTCATACTTTCGCAGTTTTAACATACATGTTGACCTGGTCGAGGGTTTTTTCTGCTTTGGATCACGCAGTAAAGTGGTACCACACTGAAACAGTCGATTAAACCTGGTTTCGATCAATATTTTTGAGGATAACGCATGTTAGGTCTAGGTTAGGCCGGGGATTTTCACTCATCAGACTCATACTTTCGCATTCTTCACATACTTGATGAACGAATCCTGGGTTTTTTCTGGATTGCATCACGTAGTAATGAAGTACAACACTGAAACAGTCAATTAAATATGGTTTCCATCAATATTTTAGAGGACAACGCATGTTAGGTCTAGGTTAGGCCAGGGATTTGCCCTCATCAGGGTCATACTTTCGCAGTTTTAACATACATGTTGGCCTGATCGAGGGTTTTTTTCTGCTTTGGATCACGTAGTAAACTGGTACCACACTGAAGCAGTCCATTAAACCTGGTCTGGATCAATATTTTAGAGGATAACGGATGTTAGGTTTGGGTTAGGTCTAGGATTTGCCCCCATCAGGCTCGTACTTTCACATATTTCTCATACTTCATGGCTAGATCCTGGGCTGTTTCTGGATTGTATCACGTAGTAATGTGGTACCATGCTGAAACAGTCAATTAAACCTGGTTTCGATCAATATTTTAGAGGATAACGCAAGTTAGTTCTGGGATAGGTCTGGGATTTGCCCTCATCAGACTCATACTTTCGCACACTTCACATACTCGTTGAACAGATCCTGGGTTATTTTCTGGTTGGGATCACATAGTAATGTGGTACCACACTGAAGCAGTCGATTAAACCAGGTTTCGATCAATATTTTTGAGGATATCGCATGTTAGGTCTAGGTTAGGCCTGGGATTTTCACTCATCAGACTCATACATTCGCATTCTTCACATACTTGTTGAACCGATCCTGGGTTTTTTCTGGTTTGGATCACGTAGTAATGTGGGACCATACTGAAACAATCAATTAAACCTGGTCTTGATAAATATTTTAGAGGACAACGCATGTTAGGTCTGGGTTAGGTCTAGGAATTGCCCTCATCAGGCTCATACTTTCGCATATTTCTCATACTTCATGGCTATATCCTGGGATATTTCTGGATTGCATCACGTAGTAATGTGGTACCACACTGAAACAGTCAATTAAACCTGGTTTCGCTCAATATTATAGAAGATGACGCATGTTAGGTCTAGGTTAGGCCTGGGATTTGCCCTCATCAGGGTCATACATTCGCAGTTTTAACATGCATGTTGACCTGATCGAGGGTTTTTTCTGCTTTGGATCACGTAGTAACGTGGTACCACTCTGAAACAGTCCATTAAACCTTGTTTGGATCAATATTTTAGAGGATAACGCATGTTAGGTCTAGGATAGCCCTGGGATTTTCACTCATCAGACTCATACTTTCGCATTCTTCACATACTTGTTGAACAGATACAGGGTTTTTTCTGGTTTGGATCACATAGTAATGTGGTACCACACTGAAACAGTCAATTAAACCTGGTTTCCATCAATATTTTAGAGGACAACGCATGTTAGGTCCAGGTTAGGCCGAGGATTTTCACTCATCAGACTCATACTTTCGCATTCTCCACATACTTGTTGAACAGATCATGGGTTTTTTCCGGTTTGGGTCACGTAGTAGTGTGGTACCACACTGAAACAGTCGATTAAACCTGGTTTCGATCAATATTTTAGAGGTCAACACAAGTTAGGTCTGGGATAGGTCTGGGATTTGCCCTCATCAGGGTCATACTTCCGCATATTTCTCATACTTGATGGCTAGATCCTGGGCTATTTCTGGATTGTATCACGTAGTAATGTGGTACCACGCTGAAACAGTCAATTAAACCTGGTTTCGATCAATATTTTAGAGGACAACGCAAGTTAGGTCTGGGATAGGTCTGGGATTTGCCCTCATCAGACTCATACTTTCGCACACTCCACATACTCGTAGAACAGATCCTGGGTTATTCTCTGGTTTGGATCACATAGTGATGTGGTACCACACTGAAACAGTCGATTAAACCAGGTTTCGATTAATAATTTTGAGGATAACGCATGCTAGGTCTGGGATAGGTCTGGGATTTGCCCTCATCAGACTCATACCTTCGCATTCTTCACATACTTGTTGAACGGATCCTGGGTTTTTTCTGGTTTGCATCACGTAGTAATGTGGGACCACACTGAAACAATCAATTAAACCTGGTCTTGATAAATATTTTAGAGGACAACGCATGTTAGTTCTGGGTTAGGTCTAGGATTTGCCCTCATCAGGCTGATACTTTCGCACACTTCACATACTCGTTGACATGATCCTGGGTTTTTTTCTGGTTTGGATCACGTAGTAATGTGGTACCACACTGAAACAGTCGACTAAACCTGGTTTCGATTAATATTTAAAAGAATAATTCATGTTAGGTCTAGGTTAGGTCTGGGATTTGCTCTCATCAGGCTCATACTTTCACGTTTTTCACATACTTGTTGAACAGATCCTGGGTTTTTTCTGGTTTGGGTCAGGTAGTAATGTGGTACCACACTGAAACAATCGATTGAACCAGGTTTCAATGAATATTTTTGAGGATAACGCATGTTAGGTCTAGGTTAGGTCTGGGATTTTCACACATCAGACCCATACTTTCGCATTCTTCACATACTTGTTGAACGGATCCTGGGTTTTTTCTGGTTTGGATCACGTAGTGATGTGGGACCACACTGAAACAATCAATTAAACCTGGTCGTGATAAATATTTTAGAGGATAACGCATGTTAGGTCTGGGATAGGTCTGGGATTTGCCCTCATCAGACTCATACTTTCGCACACTCCACATACTCGTAGAACAGATCCTGGGTTATTTTCTGGTTTGGATCACATAGTAATGTGGTACCACACTGAAGCAGTCAATTAAACCTGGTTTCGACCAATATTTTAGAGAATAATTCATGTTAGTTCTAGGTTAGGTCTGGGATTTGCTCTCATCAGGCTCATTCTTTCGCATATTTCTCATACTTGATGGCTAGTTCCTGGGCTATTTCTGGATTGCATCACGTAGTAATGAAGTACAACAATGAAACAGTCAATTAAACCTGGTTTCCATCAATATCTTAGAGGACAACGCAAGTTAGGTCTGGGATAGGTCTGGGATATGCCCTCATCAGGCTCATACTTTCGCGTTTTTCACATACTTGTTGAACAGATCCTGGGTTTTTTCTGGTTTGGATCACGTAGTAGTGTGGTACCACACTGAAACAGTCCATTAAACCTGGTTTGGATCAATATCTTAGAGGATAACGTATGTTAGGTCTAGGTTAGGTCTGGGATTTTCACTCTTCAGACTCATACTTTCGCATTCTTCACATACTTGTTGAACGGATCCTGGGTTTTTTCTGGTTTGGATCACGTAGTAATGTGGGACCACACTGAAACAATCAATTAAACCTGGTCGTGATAAATATTTTAGAGGATAACGCATGTTAGGTCTGGGATAGGTCTGGGATTTGCCCTCATCAGACTCATACTTTCGCACACTCCACATACTCGTAGAACAGATCCTGGGTTATTTTCTGGTTTGGATCACATAGTAATGTGGTACCACACTGAAACAGTCGATTAAACCAGGTTTCGATCAATATTTTTGAGGATAACGCATGTTAGGTCTAGGTTAGGCCTGGGATTTTCACTCATCAGACTCATACCTTCGCATTCTTCACATACTTGTTGAACGGGTCCTGGGTTTTTTCTGGTTTGCATCACGTAGTAATGTGGGACCACACTGAAACAATCAATTAAACCTGGTCTTGATAAATATTTTAGAGGACAACGCATGTTAGTTCTGGGTTAGGTCTAGGATTTGCCCTCATCAGGCTCATACTTTCGCATATTTCTCATACTTCATGGCTAGATCCTGGGCTATTCCTGGATTGGATCACGTAGTAATGTGGTACCACACTGAAACAGTCAATTAAACCTGGTTTCGCTCAATATTTTAGGAGATAACGCATGTTAGGTCTAGGTTAGGCCTGGGATTTGCCCTCATCAGGGTCATACTTTCGCAGTTTTAACATGCATGTTGACCTGATCGAGAGTGTTTTCTGCTTTGGATCACGTAGTAAAGTGGTACCACAACTAAAACAGTCAATTAAACCTGGTTTCGATCACTATTTTAGAGGATAACGCAAGTTAGGTCTGGGATAGGTCTGGGATTATCCCTCACCAGACTCATACTTTCGCACACTTCACATACTCGTTGACATGATCCTGGGTTTTTTTCTCGTTTCGATCACGTAGTAATGTGGTACCACACGGAAACAGTCGACTAAACCTGGTTTCGATTAATATTTTTGAGGATAACGCATGTTAGGTCTGGGATAGGTCTGGGATTTGCCCTCATCAGGCTCATACTTTCGCAGTTTTAACATGCATGTTGACCTGATCGAGGGTTTTTTCTGCATTGGATCACGCAGTAAAGTGGTACCACACTAAAACAGTCAATTAAACCTGGTTTCGATCAATATTTTAGAGGATAACGAAAGTTATGTCTAGTTTAGGCCTGGGATTTGCCCTCATCAGACTCATACTTTGGCATACTTCACATACTTGTTGAACAGATCCTGGGTTTTTTTCTGGTTTGGATCACGTAGTAATGTGGTACCACACTGAAACAGTCGATTAAACCTGGTTTCGATCAATAGTTTTGAGGATAACGCATGTTAGGTCTAGGTTAGGCCGAGGATTTTCACCCATCAAACTCATACTTTCGCATTCTCCACATACTTGTTGAACGGATCCTGGGTTTTTACTGGTTTGGATCACGTAGTAATGTGGTACCACACTGAAACATTCAATTAAACCTGGTCTTGAAAAATATTTTAGAGGATAACGCATGTTAGGTTTGGGTTAGGTCTAGGATTTGCCCTCATCAGGCTCATACTTTCGCATATTTCTCATACTTCATGGCTAGATCCTGGGCTGTTTCTGGATTGTATCACGTAGTAATGTGGGACCACACTGAAACAATCAATTAAACCTGGTCTTGATAAATATTATAGAGGATAATGCATGTTAGGTCTGGGATAGGTCTGGGATTTGCCCTCATCAGACTCATACTTTCGCACACTTCACATACTCGTTGAACAGATCCTGGGTTATTTTCCGGTTTGGATCACATAGTAATGTGGTACCACACTGAAAGAGACGATTAAACCAGGTTTCGATCAATATTTTCGAGGATAACGCATGTTAGGACTAGGTTAGGCCGGGGATTTTCACTCATCACACTCATACTTTCAAATTCGTCACATACTTGTTGAACGGATCCTGGGTTTTTACTGGTTTGGATCACGTAGTAATGAAGTGCAACACTGAAACAGTCAATTAAACCTGGTTTCCATCAATATTTTAGAGGACAGCGCATGTTAGGTCTAGGTTAGGCCTGGGATTTGCCCACATCAGGGTCATACTTTCGCAGTTTTAACATACATGTTGACCTGATCGAGGGTTTTTTCTGCTTTGGATCACGCAGTAAAGTGGTCCTACACTGAAACAGTCGATTAAACCTGGTTTCGATCAATATTTTTGAGGATAGCGCATGTTAGGTCTAGGTTAGGCCGGGGATTTTCACTCATCAGACTCATACTTTCGCATTCTTCACATACTTGTTGAACGGATCCCGGGTTTTGACTCGTTTGGATCACGTAGTAGTGTGGGACCACACTGAAACAATCAATTAAACCTGGTCTTGATAAATATTATAGAGGATAATGCATGTTAGGTCTGGGATAGGTCTGGGATTTGCCCTCATCAGACTCATACTTTCGCATATTTCTCATACTTCATGGCTGGATCCTGGGCTATTTCTGGATTGGATCACGTAGAAATGTGGTACCACACTGAAACAGTCCATTAAACCTGGTCTTGATAAATATTTTAGAGGATAACGCATGTTAGGTTTGGATTAGGTCTATGATTTGCCCTCATCAGGCTCATACTTTCGCATATTTCTCATACTTCATGGCTAGATCCTGGGCTGTTTCTGGATTGTATCACGTAGTAATGAGGTACCACGCTGAAACAGTCAATTAAACCTGGTATCGTTCAATATTTTAGAAGATAACGCAAGTTAGGTCTGGGATAGGTCTGGGAGTTGCCCTCATCAGGGTCATACTTTCGCAGTTTTAACATACATGTTGACCTGGTCGAGGGTTTTTTCTGCTTTGGATCACGCAGTAAAGTGGTACCACACTGAAACAGTCGATTAAACCTGGTTTCGATCAATATTTTTGAGGATAACGCATGTTAGGTCTAGGTTAGGCCGGGGATTTTCACTCATCAGACTCATACTTTCGCATTCTTCACATACTTGATGAACGGATCCTGGGTTTTTTCTGGATTGCATCACGTAGTAATGAAGTACAACACTGAAACAGTCAATTAAATATGGTTTCCATCAATATTTTAGAGGACAACGCATGTTAGGTCTAGGTTAGGCCAGGGATTTGCCCTCATCAGGGTCATACTTTCGCAGTTTTAACATACATGTTGGCCTGATCGAGGGTTTTTTTCTGCTTTGGATCACGTAGTAAACTGGTACCACACTGAAGCAGTCCATTAAACCTGGTCTGGATCAATATTTTAGAGGATAACGGATGTTAGGTTTGGGTTAGGTCTAGGATTTGCCCCCATCAGGCTCGTACTTTCGCATATTTCTCATACTTCATGGCTAGATCCTGGGCTGTTTCTGGATTGTATCACGTAGTAATGTGGTACCATGCTGAAACAGTCAATTAAACCTGGTTTCGATCAATATTTTAGAGGATAACGCAAGTTAGTTCTGGGATAGGTCTGGGATTTGCCCTCATCAGACTCATACTTTCGCACACTTCACATACTCGTTGAACAGATCCTGGGTTATTTTCTGGTTGGGATCACATAGTAATGTGGTACCACACTGAAGCAGTCGATTAAACCAGGTTTCGATCAATATTTTTGAGGATATCGCATGTTAGGTCTAGGTTAGGCCTGGGATTTTCACTCATCAGACTCATACATTCGCATTCTTCACATACTTGTTGAACCGATCCTGGGTTTTTTCTGGTTTGGATCACGTAGTAATGTGGGACCATACTGAAACAATCAATTAAACCTGGTCTTGATAAATATTTTAGAGGACAACGCATGTTAGGTCTGGGTTAGGTCTAGGAATTGCCCTCATCAGGCTCATACTTTCGCATATTTCTCATACTTCATGGCTATATCCTGGGATATTTCTGGATTGCATCACGTAGTAATGTGGTACCACACTGAAACAGTCAATTAAACCTGGTTTCGCTCAATATTATAGAAGATGACGCATGTTAGGTCTAGGTTAGGCCTGGGATTTGCCCTCATCAGGGTCATACATTCGCAGTTTTAACATGCATGTTGACCTGATCGAGGGTTTTTTCTGCTTTGGATCACGTAGTAACGTGGTACCACACTGAAACAGTCCATTAAACCTTGTTTGGATCAATATTTTAGAGGATAACGCATGTTAGGTCTAGGATAGCCCTGGGATTTTCACTCATCAGACTCATACTTTCGCATTCTTCACATACTTGTTGAACAGATACAGGGTTTTTTCTGGTTTGGATCACATAGTAATGTGGTACCACACTGAAACAGTCAATTAAACCTGGTTTCCATCAATATTTTAGAGGACAACGCATGTTAGGTCCAGGTTAGGCCGAGGATTTTCACTCATCAGACTCATACTTTCGCATTCTCCACATACTTGTTGAACAGATCATGGGTTTTTTCCGGTTTGGGTCACGTAGTAGTGTGGTACCACACTGAAACAGTCGATTAAACCTGGTTTCGATCAATATTTTTGAGGATAACGCATGTTAGGTCTAGGTTAGGCCGGGGATTTTCACTCATCAGACTCATACTTTCGCATTCTTCACATACTTGTTGAACGGATCCTGGGTGTTTACTGGTTTGGATCGCGTAGTAATGTGGTACCACACTGAAACATTCAATTAAACCTGGTCTTGATAAATATTTTAGAGGATAACGCATGTTAGGTCTGGGTTAGGTCTAGGATTTGCCCCCATCAGGCTCATACTTTCGCATATTTCTCATACTTCATGGCTGGATCCTGGGCTATTTCTGGATTGGATCACGTAGAAATGTGGTACCACATTGAAACAGTCAATTAAACCTGGATTTGATCAATATTTTAGAGAATAATTCATGTTAGGTCTAGGTTAGGTCTGGGATTTGCTCTCATCAGGCTCATTGTTTCGCATATTTCTCATACTTGATGGCTAGACCCCGGGCTTTTTCTGGATTTCATCACGTAGCAATGAAGTACAACACTGAAACAGTCAATTAAACCTGGTTTCCATGAATATTTTAGAGGACAACGCATGTTAGGTCTAGGTTAGGCCTGGGATTTACCCTCATCAGGGTCATACTTTCGCAGTTTTAACATACATGTTGACGTGATCGAGGGTTTTTTCTGCTTTGGATCACGTAGTAAAATGGTACCACACTGAAACAGTCCATTAAACCTTGTTTGGATCAATATTTTAGAGGATAACGCATGTTAGGTCTAGGTTAGCCCTGGGATTTTCACTCATCAGACTCATACTTTCACATTCTTCACATACTTGTTGAACGGATCCTGGGTTTTTACTGGTTTGGATCACGTAGTAATGAAGTGCAACACTGAAACAGTCAATTAAACCTGGTTTCCATCAATATTTTAGTGGACAACGCATGTTAGGTCTAGGTTAGGCCGAGGATTTTCAATCATCAGACTCATACTTTCGCATTCTCCACATACTTGTTGAACGGATCCTGGGTTTTTACTGGTTTGGATCACGTAGTAATGTGGTACCACACTGAAACAGTCGATTAAACCTGGTTTCGATCAATATTTTTGAGGATAGCGCATGTTAGGTCTAGGTTAGGCCGAGGATTTTCACCCATCAAACTCATACTTTCGCATTCTCCACATACTTGTTGAACGGATCCTGTGCTTTTACTGGTTTGGATCACGTAGTAATGTGGTACCACACTGAAACATTCAATTTAACCTGGTCTTGAAAAATATTTTAGAGGATAACGCATGTTAGGTTTGGGTTAGGTCTAGGATTTGCCCTCATCAGGCTCATACTTTCGCATATTTCTCATACTTCATGGCTAGATCCTGGGCTGTTTCTGGATTGTATCACGTAGTAATGTGGGACCACACTGAAACAATCAATTAAACCTGGTCTTGATAAATATTATAGAGGATAACGCATGTTAGGTCTGGGTTAGGTCTGGGATTTGCCCTCATCAGACTCATACTTTCGCACACTTCACATACTCGTTGAACAGATCCTGGGTTATTTTCTGGTTTGGATCACATAGTAATGTGGTACCACACTGAAAGAGACGATTAAACCAGGTTTCGATCAATATTTTCGAGGATAACGCATGTTAGGTCTATGTTAGGCCGGGGTTTTTCACTCATCACACTCATACTTTCGCATTCTTCACATACTTGTTGAACGGATCCTGGGTTTTTACTGGTTTGGATCACGTAGTAATGAAGTGCAACACTGAAACAGTCAATTGAACCTGGTTTCCATCAATATTTTAGAGGACAACGCATGTTAGGTCTAGGTTAGGCCTGGGATTTGCCTACATCAGGGTCATACTTTCGCAGTTTTAACATACATGTTGACCTGATCGACGGTTTTTTCTGCTTTGGATCACGCAGTAAAGTGGTACCACACTGAAACAGTCCATTAAACCTGGTTTGGATCAATATTTTAGAGGATAACGCTTGTTAGGTCTAGGTTAGCCCTGGGATTTTCATTCATCAGACTCATACTTTCGCATTCTTCACATACTTGTTGAACAGATACAGGGTTTTTTCTGGTTTGGTTCAGGTAGTAATGTGGTACCACACTGAAGCATTCAATTAAACCTGGTCTTGATAAATATTTTAGAGGATAACGCATGTTAGGTCTAGGTTAGCCCTGGGATTTTCACTCATCAGACTCATACTTTCGCATTCTTCACATACTTGTTGCACGGATCCTGGGTTTTTTCTAGTTTGGTTCACGTTGTAATGTGGTACCACACTGGAACATTCAATTAAACCTGGTCTTGATAAATATTTTGGAGGATAACGCATGTTAGGTTTGGATTAGGTCTATGATTTGCCCTCATCAGGCTCATACTTTCGCATATTTCTCATACTTCATGGCTAGATCCTGGGCTATTTCTGGATTGGATCACATAGTAATGTGGTACCACACTGAAACAGTCGATTAAACCAGGTTTCGATCAATATTTTTGAGGATAACGCATGTTAGGTCTAGGTTAGGCCTGGGATTTTCACTCATCAGACTCATACTTTCGCATTCTTCACATACTTGTTGACCGGATCCTGGGTCTTTTCTGGTTTGGATCACGTAGCAATGGGGTACCACACTGAAACAGTCAATTAAACCTGGTTTCGATCAATATTTTGGAGAATAATTCATGTTAGGTCTAGGTTAGGTCTGGGATTTGCTCTCATCAGGCTCATTCTTTCGCATATTTCTCATACTTGATGGCTAGATCCTGCGCTTTTTCTGGATTGCATCACGTAGTAATGAAGTACAACACTGAAACAGTCGATTAAACTATGGTTTCCATCAATATCTTAGAGGACAACGCAAGTTAGGTCTTGGATAGGTCTGGGATTTGCCCTCATCAGGCTCATACTTTCGCGATTTTCACATACTTGTTGAACAGATCCTGGGTTTTTTCTGGTTTGGATCACGTAGTAGTGTGGTACCACACTGAAACAGTCCATTAAACCTGGTTTGGATCAATATTTTAGAGGATAACGCATGTTAGGTCTAGGTTAGGTCTGTGATTTTCACTCATCAGACTCATACTTTCGCATTCTTCACATACTCGTTGAACAGATCCTGGGTTATTTTCTGGTTTGGATCACATAGTAATGTGGTACCACACTGAAACAGACGATTAAACCAGGTTTCGATAAATATTTTTGAGGATAACGCATGTTAGGTCTAGGTTAGGCCGGGGTTTTTCACTCATCACACTCATACTTTCGCATTCTTCACATACTTGTTGAACGGATCCTGGGTTTTTACTGGTTTGGATCATGTAGTAATGAAGTGCAACACTGAAACAGTCAATTAAACCTGGTTTCCATCAATATCTTAGAGGACAACGCATGTTAGGTCTAGGTTAGGCCTGGGATTTGCCCACATCAGGGTCATACTTTCGCAGTTTTAACATACATGTTGACCTGATCGAGGGTTTCTTCTGCTTTTGATCACGCAGTAAAGTGGTACCACACTCAAACAGTCCATTAAACCTGGTTTGGATCAATATTTTAGAGGATAACGCACGTTAGGTCTAGGTTAGGCCGGGGATTTTCACTCATCAGACTCATACTTTCGCATTCTTCACATACTTGTTGAACGGATCCTGGGTTTTTTCTGGTTTGGATCACGTAGTAATGTGGGACCACACTGAAACAATCAATTAAACCTGGTCTTGATAAATATTTTGGAGGATAACGCATGTTAAGTCTGGGTTAGGTCTAGGATTTGCCCTCGTCAGGCTCATACTTTCGCATATTTCTCATACTTCATGGCTAGATCCTGGGCTATTTCTGGATTGGATCTCGTAGTAATGAAGTACAACACTGAAACTGTCGATTAAACCAGGTTTCTATCAATATTTTTGAGGATAACGCAACTTAGGTCTGGGATGGGTCTGGGATTTGCCGTCATCAGGCTCATACTTTCGCGTTTTTCACATACTTGTTGAACAGGTCCTGGGTTTTTTTCTCGTTTGGATCACGTAGTAATGTGGTACCACACTGAAACAGTCGATTAAACCTGGTTTCGATCAATATTTTTGAGGATAACGCATGTTAGGTCTACGTTAGGTCTGTGATTTTCACTCATCAGACTCGTACATTCGCATTCTTCACATACTTGTTGAACGGATCCTGGGTTTTTTCTGGTTTGGATCGCGTAGTAATGCGGGACCACACAGAAACAATCAATTAAACCTGGTCTTGATAAATATTTTAGAGGACGACGCATGTTAGGTCTGGGATAGGTCGGGGATTTGCCCTCACCAGACTCATACTTTCGCACACTTCACATACTCGTTGAACAGATCCTGGGTTATTTTCTGGTTTGGATCACATAGTAATGTGGTACCACACTGAAACAGACGATTAAACCAGGTTTCGATCAATATTTTTGAGGATAACGCATGTCAGGTCTAGGTTAGGCCGGGGTTTTTCACTCATCACACTCATACTTTCGCATTCTTCACATACTTGTTGAACGGATCCTGGGTTTTTACTGGATTGCATCACGTAGTAATGAAGTACGACACTGAAACAGTCAATTAAACCTGGTTTCCATCAATGTTTTAGACGATAAGGCATGTTAGGTCTGGGTTTGGCCTGGGATTTTCACTCATCAGACGCATACTTTCGCATACTTCACATACTTGTTGAACGGATCCTGGGTTTTTTCTGGTTTGGATCACGTAGTAATATGGGACCACACTGAAACAATCAATTAAACCTGGTCTTGATAAATATTTTAGAGGATAACGCATGTTAGGTCTGGGTTAGGTCTAGGATTTGCCCTCGTCAGGCTCATACTTTCGCATATTTCTCATACTTCATGGCTGGATCCTGGGCTATTACTGGATTGGATCACGTAGTAATGTGGTACCACACTGAAACAGACGATTAAACCAGGTTTCGATCAATATTTTTGAGGATAACGCATGTCAGGTCTAGGTTAGGCCGGGGTTTTTCACTCATCACACTCATACTTTCGCATTCTTCACATACTTGTTGAACGGATCCTGGGTGTTTACTGGTTTGGATCGCGTAGTAATGTGGTACCACACTGAAACATTCAATTAAACCTGGTCTTGATAAATATTTTAGAGGATAACGCATGTTAGGTCTGGGTTAGGTCTAGGATTTGCCCCCATCAGGCTCATACTTTCGCATATTTCTCATACTTCATGGCTGGATCCTGGGCTATTTCTGGATTGGATCACGTAGAAATGTGGTACCACATTGAAACAGTCAATTAAACCTGGATTTGATCAATATTTTAGAGAATAATTCATGTTAGGTCTAGGTTAGGTCTGGGATTTGCTCTCATCAGGCTCATTCTTTCGCATATTTCTCATACTTGATGGCTAGACCCCGGGCTTTTTCTGGATTTCATCACGTAGCAATGAAGTACAACACTGAAACAGTCAATTAAACCTGGTTTCCATGAATATTTTAGAGGACAACGCATGTTAGGTCTAGGTTAGGCCTGGGATTTACCCTCATCAGGGTCATACTTTCGCAGTTTTAACATACATGTTGACGTGATCGAGGGTTTTTTCTGCTTTGGATCACGTAGTAAAATGGTACCACACTGAAACAGTCCATTAAACCTTGTTTGGATCAATATTTTAGAGGATAACGCATGTTAGGTCTAGGTTAGCCCTGGGATTTTCACTCATCAGACTCATACTTTCACATTCTTCACATACTTGTTGAACGGATCCTGGGTTTTTACTGGTTTGGATCACGTAGTAATGAAGTGCAACACTGAAACAGTCAATTAAACCTGGTTTCCATCAATATTTTAGAGGACAACGCATGTTAGGTCTAGGTTAGGCCGAGGATTTTCAATCATCAGACTCATACTTTCGCATTCTCCACATACTTGTTGAACGGATCCTGGGTTTTTACTGGTTTGGATCACGTAGTAATGTGGTACCACACTGAAACAGTCGATTAAACCTGGTTTCGATCAATATTTTTGAGGATAGCGCATGTTAGGTCTAGGTTAGGCCGAGGATTTTCACCCATCAAACTCATACTTTCGCATTCTCCACATACTTGTTGAACGGATCCTGTGTTTTTACTGGTTTGGATCACGTAGTAATGTGGTACCACACTGAAACATTCAATTTAACCTGGTCTTGAAAAATATTTTAGAGGATAACGCATGTTAGGTTTGGGTTAGGTCTAGGATTTGCCCTCATCAGGCTCATACTTTCGCATATTTCTCATACTTCATGGCTAGATCCTGGGCTGTTTCTGGATTGTATCACGTAGTAATGTGGGACCACACTGAAACAATCAATTAAACCTGGTCTTGATAAATATTATAGAGGATAACGCATGTTAGGTCTGGGTTAGGTCTGGGATTTGCCCTCATCAGACTCATACTTTCGCACACTTCACATACTCGTTGAACAGATCCTGGGTTATTTTCTGGTTTGGATCACATAGTAATGTGGTACCACACTGAAAGAGACGATTAAACCAGGTTTCGATCAATATTTTCGAGGATAACGCATGTTAGGTCTATGTTAGGCCGGGGTTTTTCACTCATCACACTCATACTTTCGCATTCTTCACATACTTGTTGAACGGATCCTGGGTTTTTACTGGTTTGGATCACGTAGTAATGAAGTGCAACACTGAAACAGTCAATTGAACCTGGTTTCCATCAATATTTTAGAGGACAACGCATGTTAGGTCTAGGTTAGGCCTGGGATTTGCCTACATCAGGGTCATACTTTCGCAGTTTTAACACACATGTTGACCTGATCGACGGTTTTTTCTGCTTTGGATCACGCAGTAAAGTGGTACCACACTGAAACAGTCCATTAAACCTGGTTTGGATCAATATTTTAGAGGATAACGCTTGTTAGGTCTAGGTTAGCCCTGGGATTTTCATTCATCAGACTCATACTTTCGCATTCTTCACATACTTGTTGAACAGATACAGGGTTTTTTCTGGTTTGGTTCAGGTAGTAATGTGGTACCACACTGAAGCATTCAATTAAACCTGGTCTTGATAAATATTTTAGAGGATAACGCATGTTAGGTCTGGGATAGGTCTGGGATTTTCACTCATCAGACTCATACTTTCGCATTCTTCACATACTTGTTGAACAGATACAGGGTTTTTTCTGCTTTGGATCACGTAGTAGAGTGGTACCACACTGAAACAGTCCATTAAACCTTGTTTGGATCAATAGTTTAGAGGATAACGCATGTTAGGTCTAGGTTAGCCCTGGGATTTTCACTCATCAGACTCATACTTTCGCATTCTTCACATACTTGTTGCACGGATCCTGGGTTTTTTCTAGTTTGGTTCACGTTGTAATGTGGTACCACACTGGAACATTCAATTAAACCTGGTCTTGATAAATATTTTAGAGGATAACGCATGTTAGGTTTGGATTAGGTCTATGATTTGCCCTCATCAGGCTCATACTTTCGCATATTTCTCATACTTCATGGCTAGATCCTGGGCTATTTCTGGATTGGATCACATAGTAATGTGGTACCACACTGAAACAGTCGATTAAACCTGGTTTCGATCAATATTTTTGAGGATAACGCATGTTAGGTCTAGGTTAGGCCTGGGATTTTCACTCATCAGACTCATACTTTCGCATTCTTCACATACTTGTTGACCGGATCCTGGGTCTTTTCTGGTTTGGATCACGTAGCAATGGGGTACCACACTGAAACAGTCAATTAAACCTGGTTTCGATCAATATTTTGGAGAATAATTCATGTTAGGTCTAGGTTAGGTCTGGGATTTGCTCTCATCAGGCTCATTCTTTCGCATATTTCTCATACTTGATGGCTAGATCCTGCGCTTTTTCTGGATTGCATCACGTAGTAATGAAGTACAACACTGAAACAGTCGATTAAACTATGGTTTCCATCAATATCTTAGAGGACAACGCAAGTTAGGTCTTGGATAGGTCTGGGATTTGCCCTCATCAGGCTCATACTTTCGCGATTTTCACATACTTGTTGAACAGATCCTGGGTTTTTTCTGGTTTGGATCACGTAGTAGTGTGGTACCACACTGAAACAGTCCATTAAACCTGGTTTGGATCAATATTTTAGAGGATAACGCATGTTAGGTCTAGGTTAGGTCTGTGATTTTCACTCATCAGACTCATACTTTCGCATTCTTCACATACTTGTTGAACGGATCCTGGGTTTTTCCTGGTTTGGATCACGTAGTAATGTGTGACCACACTGAAACAATCAATTAAACCTGATCTTGATAAATATTTTAGAGGATAACGCATGTTAGGTCTGGGATAGGTCTGGGATTTGCCCTCATCAGAATCATACTTTCGCACACTTCACATACTCGTTGAACAGATCCTGGGTTATTTTCTGGTTTGGATCACATAGTAATGTGGTACCACACTGAAACAGACGATTAAACCAGGTTTCGATAAATATTTTTGAGGATAACGCATGTTAGGTCTAGGTTAGGCCGGGGTTTTTCACTCATCACAGTCATACTTTCGCATTCTTCACATACTTGTTGAACGGATCCTGTGTTTTTACTGGTTTGGATCATGTAGTAATGAAGTGCAACACTGAAACAGTCAATTAAACCTGGTTTCCATCAATATCTTAGAGGACAACGCATGTTAGGTCTAGGTTAGGCCTGGGATTTGCCCACATCAGGGTCATACTTTCGCAGTTTTAACATACATGTTGACCTGATCGAGGGTTTCTTCAGCTTTGGATCACGCAGTAAAGTGGTACCACACTCAAACAGTCCATTAAACCTGGTTTGGATCAATATTTTAGAGGATAACGCACGTTAGGTCTAGGTTAGGCCGGAGATTTTCACTCATCAGACTCATACTTTCGCATTCTTCACATACTTGTTGAACGGATCCTGGGTTTTTTCTGGTTTGGATCACGTAGTAATGTGGGACCACACTGAAACAATCAATTAAACCTGGTCTTGATAAATATTTTGGAGGATAACGCATGTTAGGTCTGGGTTAGGTCTAGGATTTGCCCTCGTCAGGCTCATACTTTCGCATATTTCTCATACTTCATGGCTAGATCCTGGGCTATTTCTGGATTGGATCTCGTAGTAATGAAGTACAACACTGAAACAGTCGATTAAACCAGGTTTCTATCAATATTTTTGAGGATAACGCAACTTAGGTCTGGGATGGGTCTGGGATTTGCCGTCATCAGGCTCATACTTTCGCGTTTTTCACATACTTGTTGAACAGGTCCTGGGTTTTTTTCTCGTTTGGATCACGTAGTAATGTGGTACCACACTGAAACAGTCGATTAAACCTGGTTTCGATCAATATTTTTGAGGATAACGCATGTTAGGTCTACGTTAGGTCTGTGATTTTCACTCATCAGACTCGTACATTCGCATTCTTCACATACTTGTTGAACGGATCCTGGGTTTTTTCTGGTTTGGATCGCGTAGTAATGCGGGACCACACAGAAACAATCAATTAAACCTGGTCTTGATAAATATTTTAGAGGACGACGCATGTTAGGTCTGGGATAGGTCGGGGATTTGCCCTCACCAGACTCATACTTTCGCACACTTCACATACTCGTTGAACAGATCCTGGGTTATTTTCTGGTTTGGATCACATAGTAATGTGGTACCACACTGAAACAGACGATTAAGCCAGGTTTCGATCAATATTTTTGAGGATAACGCATGTCAGGTCTAGGTTAGGCCGGGGTTTTTCACTCATCACACTCATACTTTCGCATTCTTCACATACTTGTTGAACGGATCCTGGATTTTTACTGGTTTGGATCACGTAGTAATGAAGTGCAACACTGATACAGTCAATTAAACCTGGTTTCCATCAATATTTTAGAGAATAATTCATGTTAGGTCTAGGTTAGGACTGGGATTTGCTCTCATCAGGCTCATTCTTTCGCATATTTCTCATACTTGATGGCGAGATCCTGGGCTTTTTCTGGATTGCATCACGTAGTAATGAAGTACAACACTGAAACAGTCGATTAAACCTGGTTTCCATCAATATCTTAGAGGACAACGCAAGTTAGGTCTTGGATAGGTCTGGGATTCGCCCTCATCAGGCTCATTCTTTCGCATATTTCTCATACTTGATGGCTAGATCCTGGGTTTTTTCCAGTTTGGGTCACGTAGTAGTGCGGTACCACACTGAAACAGTCGATTAAATCTGGTTTCGAACAATATTTTTTAGGATAACGCATGTTAGGTCTGGGATAGGTCGGGGATTTGCCCTCACCAGACTCATACTTTCGCACACTTCACATACTCGTTGAACAGATCCTGGGTTATTTTCTGGTTTGTATCACATAGTAATGTGGTACCACACTGAAACAGACGATTAAACCAGGTTTCGATCAATATTTTTGAGGATAACGCATGTCAGGTCTAGGTTAGGCCGGGGTTTTTCACTCATCACACTCATACTTTCGCATTCTTCACATACTTGTTGAACGGATCCTGGGTTTTTACTGGATTGCATCACGTAGTAATGAAGTACGACACTGAAACAGTCAATTAAACCTGGTTTCCATCAATGTTTTAGACGATAAGGCATGTTAGGTCTGGGTTTGGCCTGGGATTTTCACTCATCAGACGCATACTTTCGCATACTTCACATACTTGTTGAACGGATCCTGGGTTTTTTCTGGTTTGGATCACGTAGTAATATGGGACCACACTGAAACAATCAATTAAACCTGGTCTTGATAAATATTTTAGAGGATAACGCATGTTAGGTCTGGGTTAGGTCTAGGATTTGCCCTCGTCAGGCTCATACTTTCGCATATTTCTCATACTTCATGGCTGGATCCTGGGCTATTACTGGATTGGATCACGTAGTAATGTGGTACCACACTGAAACAGTCAATTAAATCTGGTTTCGATCAATATTTTAGAGAATAATTCATGTTAGGTCTAGGTAAGGCCTGGGATTTGCCCTCATCAGGGTCATACTTTCGCAGTTCTAACATACATGTTGACCTGATCGAGGGTTTTTTCTGCTTTGGATCACGTAGTAAAGTGGTACCACACTGAAACAGTCCAAAAAACCTGGTTTCGATCAATATTTTAGAGGATAATGCATGTTAGGTCTAGGTTAGCCCTGAAATTTTCACTCATCAGACTCATACTTTCGCATTCTTCAGATACTTGTTGAACGGATCCTGGGTTTTTTCTGGTATGGTTCACGTAGTAATGTGGTACCACACTGAAACAAACAATTAAACCAGGTCTTGATAAATATTTTAGATTATAACGCATGTTAGGTCTGGGTTAGGTCTATGATTTGCCCTCATCAGGCTCATACTTTTGCATATTTCTCATACTTCATGGCTAGATCCTGGGCTGTTTCTGGATTGTATCACGTAGTAATGAGGTACCACGCTGAAACAGTCAATTAAACCTGGTTTCGTTCAATATTTTAGAAGATAACGCAAGTTAGGTCTGGGATAGGTCTGGGAGTTGCCCTCATCAGGCTCATACTTTCGCGTTTTTCACATACTTGTTGAACAGATCCTGGGTTTTTTCCGGTTTCGGTCACGTAGTAGTGTGGTACCACACTGAAACAGTCGATTAAACCTGGTTTCGATCAATATTTTTGAGGATAACGCATGTTAGGTCTAGGTTAGGCCGGGGATTTTCACTCATCAGACTCATACTATCGCATTCTTCACATACTTGTTGAACGGATCCTGGGTTTTTTTCTGGTTTGGATCACGTAGTAATGCGGAACCACACTGAAACAATCAATTAAACATGGTCTTGATAAATATTTTAGAGGATAACGCATGTTAGGTCTGGGATAGGTCTGGGATTTGCCCTCATCGGACTCATACTTTCGCACACTTCACATACTCGTTGAATAGATCCTGGGTTATTTTCTGGGGTGGATCACATAGTAATGTGGTACCACACTGAAACAGTCGATTAAACCAGGTTTCGATCAATATTTTTGAAGATAACGCATGTTAGGTCTAGGTTAGGCCTGGGATTTTCACTCATCAGACTCATACTTTCGCATTCTTCACATACTTGTTGAACGGATCCTGGGTTTTTTCTGGTTTGGATCACGTAGTAATGTGGGACCACACTGAAACAATCAATTAAACCTCGTCTTGATAAATATTCTAGAGGCCAACGTATGTTAGGTCTGGGTTAGGTCTAGGATTTGCCCTCATCAGGCTCATACTTTCGCATATTTCTCATACTTCATGGCTAGATCCTGGGCTATTTCTGGATTGGATCACGTAGTAATGTGGTACCACACTGAAACAGTCAATTAAACCTGGTTTCGCTCAATATTTTAGAAGATAACGCATGTTAGGCCTAGGTTAGGCCTGGGATCTGCCCTCATCAGGTTCATATTTTCGCGTTCTTCACATACTTGTTGAACAGATCCCTGGCTTTTTTTGCTTTGGATCACATAGTAATGTGGTACCACACTGAAACAGTCGATTAAACCAGGTTTCGATCAATATTTTTGAGGATAACGCATGTTAGGTCTAGGTTAGGCCTGGGATTTTCACTCATCAGACTCATACTTTCGCATTCTTCACATACTTGTTGACCGGATCCTGGGTTTTTTCTGCTTTGGATCACGTAGCAATGGGGTACCACACTGAAACAGTCAATTAAACCTGGTTTCGATCAATATTTTGGAGAATAATTCATGTTAGGTCTAGGTTAGGTCTGGGATTTGCTCTCATCAGGCTCATTCTTTCGCATATTTCTCATACTTGATGGCTAGATCCTGCGCTTTTTCTGGATTGCATCACGTAGTAATGAAGTACAACACTGAAACGGTCGATTAAACCTGGTTTCCATCAATATCTTAGAGGACAACGCAAGTTAGGTCTTGGATAGGTCTGGGATTTGCCCTTATCAGGCTCATACTTTCGCGATTTTCACATACTTGTTGAACAGATCCTGGGTTTTTTCTGGTTTGGATCACGTAGTAGTGTGGTACCACACTGGCACAGTCCATTAAACCTGGTTTGGATCAATATTTTAGAGGATAACGCATGTTAGGTCTAGGTTAGGTCTGTGATTTTCACTCATCAGACTCATACTTTCGCATTCTTCACATACTTGTTGAACGGATCCTGGGTTTTTTCTGGTTTGGATCACATAGTAATGTGGTACCACACTGAAACAGACGATTAAACCAGGTTTCGATAAATATTTTTGAGGATAACGCATGTTAGGTCTAGGTTAGGCCGGGGTTTTTCACTCATCACACTCATACGTTCGCATTCTTCACATACTTGTTGAACGGATCCTGGGTTTTTACTGGTTTGGATCACGTAGTAATGAAGTGCAACTCTGAAACAGTCAATAAACCTGGTTTCGATCAATATTTTGGAGAATAATTCATGTTAGGTCTAGGTTAGGTCTGGGATTTGCTCTCATCAGGCTCAATCTTTCGCATATTTCTCATACTTGATGGCTAGATCCTGCGCTTTTTCTGGATTGCATCACGTAGTAATGAAGTACAACACTGAAACAGTCCATTAAACCTGGTTTGGATCAATATTTTAGAGGATAACGCATGTTAGCTCTGGGATAGGTCTGGGATTTGCCCTCATCAGACTCATACTTTCGCACACTTCACATACTCGTTGAACAGATCCTGGGTTATTTTCTGGTTTGGATCACATAGTAATGTGGTACCACACTGAAACAATCGATTAAACCTGGTTTCGATCAATATTTTTGAGGATAACGCATGTTAGGCCTAGGTTAGCCCTGGGATTTTCACTCATCAGACTCATACTTTAGCATTCTTCACATACTTGTTGAACAGATACAGGGTTTTTTCTGGTTTGGTTCACGTAGTAATGTGGTACCACACTGAAACATTCAATTAAACCTGGTCTTGATAAATATTTTAGAGGATAACGCATGTTAGGTTTGGGTTAGGTCTTGGATTTGCCCTCATCAGGCTCATACTTTCGCATATTTCTCATACTTCATGGCTAGACCCTGGGCTGTTTCTGGATTGTATCACGTAGTAAAGTGGTACCACGCTGAAACAGTCAATTAAACCTGATTTCGATCAATATTTTAGAGGATAACGCAAGTTAGGTCTGGGATAGGTCAGGGATTCGCTCTCATCAGGCTCATACTTTCGCATATTTCTCTTACTTGATGACTAGATCCTGGGTTTTTTCCGGTTTGGGTCACGTAGTAGTGTGGTACCACATTGAAACAGTCCATTAAACCTGGTTTGGATCAATATTTTTTAGGATAACGCATGTTAGGTCTAGGTTTGGCCGGGGATTTTCACTCATCAGACTCATACTTTCGCATTCTTCACATACCTGTAGAACGGATCCTGGGTTCTTACTGGTTAGGATCACGTAGTAATATGGTACCACACTGAAACATTCAATTAAACCTGGTCTTGATAAATATTTTAGAGGATAATGCATGTTAGGTCTGGGTTAGGTCTAGGATTTGCCCTCGTCAGGCTCATACTTTCGCATATTTCACATACTCGTTGAACAGATCCTGGGTTATTTTCTGGTTTGGATCACATAGTAATGTGGTACCACACTGAAACAGTCGATTAAACCTGGTTTCGATCAATATTTTTGAGGATAACGCATGTTAGGTCTAGGTTAGGCCGGGGTTTTTCACTCATCACACTCATACTTTCGCATTCTTCACATACATGTTGAACGGATCCTGGATTTTTACTGGTTTGGATCACGTAGTAATGAAGTGCAACACTGATACAGTCAATTAAACCTGGTTTCCATCAAGATTTTAGAGAATAATTCATGTTAGGTCTAGGTTAGGTCTGGGATTTGCTCTCATCAGGCTCATTCTTTCGCATATTTCTCATACTTGTTGAACGGATCCCGGGTTTTTACTGGATTGCATCACGTAGTAATGAAGTACGACACTGAAACAGTCAATTAAACCTGGTTTCCATCAATGTTTTAGAGGATAAGGCATGTTAGGTCTGGGTTTGGCCTGGGATTTTCACTCATCAGACTCATACTTTCGCATACTTCACATACTTGTTGAACGGATCCTGGGTTTTTTCTGGTTTGGATCACGTAGTAATATGGGACCACACTGAAACAATCAATTAAACCTGGTCTTGATAAATATTTTAGAGGATAACGCATGCTAGGTCTGGGTTAGGTCTAGGATTTGCCCTCGGCAGGCTCATACTTTCGCATATTTCTCATACTTCATGGCTGGATCCTGGGCTATTACTGGATTGGATCACGTAGTAATGTGGTACCACACTGAAACAGTCAATTAAACCTGGTTTCGATGAATATTTTAGAGAATAATTCATGTTAGGTCTGGGTTAGGTCTGGGATTTGCTCTCATCAGGCTCATTCTTTCGCATATCTCTCATACTTGATGGCTAGATCCTGGGCTTTTTCTGGATTGCATCACGTAGTAATGTGGTACCACACTGAAACAGTCGATTAAACCAGGTTTCGATCAATATTTTTGAGGATAACACATGTTAGGTCTAGGTTCGGCCCGGGATTTTCACTCATCAGACTCATTCTTTCGCATTCTTCACATACTTGTTGAACGGATCCTGGGTTTTTTCTGGT
The DNA here is from genome assembly GCF_051014445.1 of Colletes latitarsis. Lineage (NCBI taxonomy): Eukaryota > Metazoa > Arthropoda > Insecta > Hymenoptera > Colletidae > Colletes > Colletes latitarsis. Next base: position 3,354,690 of record NC_135142.1, read on the forward strand.
GTGGATCACGTAGTAATGTGGTACCTCACTGAAACAGTCGATTAAACCTAGTTTCGATCAATATTTTAGAGAATAATTCATGTTAGGTCTAGGTTAGGTCTGGGATTTGCACTCATCAGACTCATTCTTTGCATATTTCTCATACTTGATGGCTAGATCCTGGGCTTTTTCTGGATTGCATCACGTAGTAATGAAGTACAACACTGAAACAGTCAATTAAACCTGTTTTCCATCAATATCTTAGAGGACAACGCAAGTTAGGTCTGGGAAAGGTCTGGGATTTGCCCTCATCAGACTCTTACGTTCGCATTCTTCACATACTTGTTGAACGGATCCTGGGTTTTTTCTGGTTTGGATCACGTAGTAATGTGGTACCACACTGAAACATCCAAATAAACCTGGTCTTGATAAATATTTTAGAGGATAACGCATGTTGGGTTTGGGTTAGGTCTAGGATTTGCCCACATCAGGCTCATACTTTCGCATATTTCTCATACTTCATGGCTAGATCCTGGGCTGTTTCTGGATTGTATCACGTAGTAATATGGTACCACGCTGAAACAGTCAATTAAACCTTGTTTCGATCAATATTTTGGAGGATAACGCAAGTTAGGTCTGGGATAGGTCTGGGATTCGCCCTCATCAGGCTCATACTTTCGCACACTTCACATACTCGTTTAACAGATCCTGGGTTTTTTCTGGTTTGGTTCACGTAGTAATGTGGTACCACACTGAAACATTCAATTAAACCTGGTCTTGATCAATATTTTAGAGGATAACGCATGTTAGGTTTGGGTTAGTTCTAGGATTTGCCCTCATCAGGCTCATACTTACGCATATTTCTCATACTTCATGGCTAGATCCTGGGCTATTTCTGGATTGGATCACGTAGTAATGTGGTACCACACTGAAACATTCAATGAAACCTGGTCTGGATAAATATTTTAGAGGATAACGCATCTTAGGTCTGTGTTAGGTCTAAGATTTGCCCTCCTCAGGCTCACAGTTTCGCGTTTTTCGCATACTTGTTGAACAGATCCTGGGTTTTCTCTGGTTTGGATCACGAAGTAGTGAGTTACCACACTGAAACAGTCCATTAAACCTGGTTTCGCTCAATATTTTAGAAGATAACGCATGTTAGGTCTGGGTTAGGACTAGGACTTGCCCTCATCAGGCTCATACTTTCGCATATTTCTCATACTTCATGGCTGGATCCTGGGCTATTACTGGATTGGATCACGTAGTAATGTGGTACCACACTGAAACAGTCAATTAAACCTGGTTTCGATCAATATTTTAGAGAATAATTCATGTTAGGTCTGGGTTAGGTCTGGGATTTGCTCTCATCAGGCTCATTCTTTCGCATATTTCTCATACTTGATGGCTAGATCCTGGGCTTTTTCTGGATTGCATCACGTAGTAATGAAGTACAACACTGAAACAGTCAATTAAACCTGGTTTCGATCAATATTTTAGAGAATAATTCATGTTAGGTCTAGGTTAGCCCTGAAATTTTCACTCATCAGACTCATACTTTCGCATTCTTCAGATACTTGTTGAACGGATCCTGGGCTTTTTCTGGTATGGTTCACGTAGTAATGTGGTACCACACTGAAACAATCAATAAAACCATGTGTGATAAATATTTTAGATGATAACGCATGTTAGGTCTGGGTTAGGTCTAGGATTTGCCCTCATCAGGCTCATACTTTCGCAAATTTCTCATACTTCATGCCTACATCCTGGGCTATTTCTGGATTGGTTCACGTAGTAATATGGTACCACACTGAGACAGTCAATTAAACCTTGTTTCGATCAATATCTTGGAGGATAACGCAAGTTAGGTCTGGGATAGGTCTGGGATTCGCCCTCATCAGGCTCATACTTTCGCACACTTCACATACTCGTTTAACAGATCCTGGGTTTTTTCTGGTTTGGTTCACGTAGTAATGTGGTACCACACTGAAACAGTCAATTAAACCTGGTTTCGATCAATATTTTAGAGAATAATTCATGTTAGGTCTGGGGTAGGTCTGGGATTTGCTCTCATCAGGCTCATTCTTTCGCATATTTCTCATACTTGATGGCTAGATCCTGGGCTTTTTCTGGATTGCATCACGTAGTAATGAAGTACAACACTGAAACAGTCAATTAAACCTGGTTTCGATCAATATTTTAGAGAATAATTCATGTTAGGTCTAGGTTAGGCCTGGGATTTGCCCTCATCAGGGTCATACTTTCGCAGTTCTAACATACATGTTGACCTGATCGAGGGTTTTTTCTGGTTTGGATCGCGCAGTAATGTGGTACCACACTGAGACAGCCCACTAAACCTGGTTTCGATCAATATTTTAGAGGATAATTCATGTTAGGTCTAGGTTAGGTCTGGGATTTGCTCTCGTCAGGCTAATTCTTTCGCATATTTCTCATACTTGACGGCTAGATCCTGGGTTTTTTCCGGTTTCGGTCACGTAGTAGTGTGGTACCACATAGAAACAGTCCATTAAACCTGGTTTGGATCAATATTTTTTAGGATAACGCATGTTAGGTCTAGGTTTGGCCGGGGATTTTCACTCATCAGACTCATACTTTCGCATTCTTCACATACTTGTAGAACGGATCCTGGGTTTTTACTGGTTAGGATCACGTAGTAATGTGGTACCACACTGAAACATTCAATTAAACCTGGTCTTGATAAATATTTTAGAGGATAACGCATGTTAGCTCTGGGATCGGTCTGGGATTTGCCCTCATCAGACTGATACTTTCGCACACTTCACATACTCGTTGAACAGATCCTGGGTTATTTTCTGGTTTGGATCACATAGTAATGTGGTACCACACTGAAACAATCGATTAAACCTGGTTTCGATCAATATTTTTGAGGATAACGCATGTTAGGCCTTGGTTAGGCCTGGGATTTTCACTCATCAGGGTCATACTTTCGCATTTTTCACATACTTGTTGAACAGATCCTGGGTTTTTTCTGGTATGAATCACGTAGCAATGTGGTACCACACTGAAACATTCAGTTAAACCTGGTCTTGATAAATATTTTTGAGGATAACGCATGTTAGGTCTGGGTTAGGTCTAGGATTTGCCCTCATCAGGCTCATACTTTCGCATATTTATTATACTTCATGGATAGATCCTGGGCTATTTTCTGGTTTGGGTCACATAGTAATGTGGTACCCCACTGAAACAGTCGATTAAACCAGGTTTCGATCAATATTTTTGAGGATAACGCATGTTAGGTCTAGGTTAGGCCTGAGATTTTCACTCATCAGACTCATTCTTTCGCATTCTTCACATACTTGTTGAACGGATCCTGGGTTTTTTCTGGTTTGGATCACGTAGTAATCAGGGACCACACTGAAACAATCAATTAAACCTGGTCTTGATAAATATTTTAGAGGATAATGCATGTTAGGTCTGGGTTAGGTCTAGGATTTGCCCTCGTCAGGCTCATACTTTCGCATATTTCTCATACTTCATGGCTAGATCCTGGGCTATTTCTGGATTGGATCTCGTAGTAATGAAGTACAACACTGAAACAGTCGCTTAAACCAGGTTTCTATCAATATTTTTGAGGATAACGCAAGTTAGGTCTGGGATGGGTCTGGGATTTGCCGTCATCAGGCTCATACTTTCGCGATTTTCACATACTTGTTGAACAGATCCTGGGTTTTTTTCTGGTTTGGATCACGTAGTAATGTGGTACCACACTGAAACATTCGATTAAACCTGGTTTCGATCAATATTTTTGAGGATAACGCATGTTAGGTCTAGGTTAGGCCGGGGTTTTTCACTCATCACACTCATACTTTCGCATTCTTCACATACATGTTGAACGGATCCTGGATTTTTACTGGTTTGGATCGCGTAGTAATGAAGTGCAACAGTGATACACTCAATTAAACCTGGTTTCCATCAATATTTTAGAGAATAATTCATGTTAGGTCTAGGTTAGGTCAGGGATTTGCTCTCATCAGGCTCATTCTTTCGCATATTTCTCATACTTGATGGCTAGATCCTGCGCTTTTTCTGGATTGCATCACGTAGTAATGAAGTACAACACTGAAACAGTCGATTAATTCTGGTTTCCATCAATATCTTAGAGGACAACGCAAGTTAGGTCTCGGATAGGTCTGGGATTTGCCCTCATCAGGCTCATACTTTCGCGTTTTTCACATACTTGTTGAACAGATCCTGGGTTTTTTCTGGTTTGGATCACGTAGTAGTGTGGTACCACACTGAAACAGTCCATTAAACCTGGTTTGGATCAATATTTTAGAGGATAACGCATGTTAAGTCTAGGTTAGGCCGGGGATTTTCACTCATCAGACTCATACTTTCGCATTCTTCACATACTCGTTGAACGGATCCTCGGTTTTTACTGGATTGCATCACGTAGTAATATGGGACCACACTGAAACAATCAATTAAACCTGGTCTTGATAAATATTTTAGAGGATAACGCATGATAGGTCTGGGTTAGGTCTAGGATTTGCCCTCGTCAGGCTCATACTTTCGCATATTTCTCATACTTCATGGCTGGATCCTGGGCTATTACTGGATTGGATCACGTAGTAATGTGGTACCACACTGAAACAGTCAATTAAACCTGGTTTCGATGAATATTTTAGAGAATAATTCATGTTAGGTCTGGGTTAGGTCTGGGATTTGCTCTCATCAGGCTCATTCTTTCGCATATCTCTCATACTTGATGGCTAGATCCTGGGCTTTTTCTGGATTGCACCACGTAGTAATGAAGTACAACACTGAAACAGTCAATTAAATCTGGTTTCGATCAATATTTTAGAGAATAATTCATGTTAGGTCTAGGTTAGGCCTGGGATTTGCCCTCATCAGGGTCATACTTTCGCAGTTCTAACATACATGTTGACCTGATCGAGGGTTTTTTCTGCTTTGGATCACGTAGTAAAGTGGTACCACACTGAAACAGTCCAAAAAACCTGGTTTGGATCAATATTTTAGAGGATAATGCATGTTAGGTCTAGGTTAGCCCTGAAATTTTCACTCATCAGACTCATACTTTCGCATTCTTCACATACTTGTTGAACGGATCCTGGGTTTTTTCTGGTATGGTTCACGTAGTAATGTGGTACCACACTGAAACAAACAATTAAACCTGGTCTTGATAAATATTTTAGATGATAACGCATGTTTGGTCTGGGTTAGGTCTAGGATTTGCCCTCATCAGGCTCATACTTTCACATATTTCTCATACTTCATGGCTAGATCCTGGGCTATTTCTGGATTGGATCACGTAGTAATGTGGTACCACACTGGAACAGTCAATTAAACCTGGTATCGATCAATATTTTAGAGGACAGTGCAAGTTAGGTCTGGGTTAGGTCTGGGATTTGCCCACATCAGGGTCATACTTTCGCATTTTTCACATACTTGTTGAACAGATCCTGGGTTTTTTCTGGTATGAATCACGTAGCAATGTGGTACCACACTGAAACATTCAGTTAAACCTGGTCTTGATAAATATTTTTGAGGATAACGCATGTTAGGTCTGGGTTAGGTCTAGGATTTGCCCTCATCAGGCTCATACTTTCGCATATTTATTATACTTCATGGATAGATCCTGGGCTATTTTCTGGTTTGGGTCACATAGTAATGTGGTACCCCACTGAAACAGTCGATTAAACCAGGTTTCGATCAATATTTTTGAGGATAACGCATGTTAGGTCTAGGTTAGGCCTGAGATTTTCACTCATCAGACTCATTCTTTCGCATTCTTCACATACTTGTTGAACGGATCCTGGGTTTTTTCTGGTTTGGATCACGTAGTAATGTGGGACCACACTGAAGCAATCAATTAAACCTGGTCTTGATAAATATTTTAGAGGATAACGCAAGTTAGGTCTGGGATAGGTCTGGGATTTGCCCTCATCAGACTCATACTTTCGCATTCTTCACATACTTGTTGAACGGATCTTGGGTTTTTTTTGGTGTGGATCACGTAGTAATGTGGTACCACACTGAAACAGTCAACTAAACCTGGTTTCGATCAATATTTTAGAGGATAACACAAGTTAGGTCTGGGATAGGTCTGGGATTTGCCCTCATCAGGCTCATACTTTCGCATTCTTCACATACTTGATGAACGGATCCTGGGGTTTTACTGGATTGGATCACGTAGTAATGTGGTACCACACTGAAACAGTCAATTAAACCTGGTTTCGATCAATATTTTAGAGAATAATTCATGTTAGGTCTAGGTTAGGTCTGGGATTTGCACTCATCAGACTCATTCTTTCGCATATTTCTCATACTTGATAGCTAGATCCTGGGCTTTTTCTGGATTGCATCACGTAGTAATGAAGTACAACACTAAACCAGTCAATTAAACCTGGTTTCCATCAATATCTTAGAGGACAACGCAAGTTAGGTCTGGGATAGGTCTGGGATTTGCCCTCATCAGACTCTTACGTTCGCATTCTTCACATACTTGTTGAACGGATCCTGGGTTTTTTCTGGTTTGGATAACGTAGTAATGTGGTACCACACTGAAACATTCAAATAAACCTGGTCTTGATAAATATTTTAGAGGATAACGCATGTTGGGTTTGGGTTAGGTCTAGGATTTGCCCACATCAGGCTCATACTTTCGCATATTTCTCATACTTCATGGATAGATCCTGGGCTGTTTCTTGATTGTATAACGTAGTAATGTGGTACCACGCTGAAACAGTCAATTAAACCTTGTTTCGATCAATATTTTAGAGGATACCGCAAGTTAGGTCTGGGATAGGTCTGGGATTCGCCCTCATCAGGCTCATACTTTCGCACACTTCACATACTCGTTTAACAGATCCGGGGTTTTTTCTGGTTTGGTTCACGTAGTAGTGTGGTACCACACTGAAACATTCAATTAAACATGGTCTTGATCAATATTTTAGAGGATAACGCATCTTAGGTCTGTGTTAGGTCTAAGATTTGCTCTCATCAGGCTCATTCTTTCGCATATCTCTCATACTTGATGGCTAGATCCTGGCCTTTTTCTGGATTGCATCACGTAGTAATGAAGTACAACAATGAAACAGCCCACTAAACCTGGTTTCGATCAATAGTTTGGAGGATAACGAAAGTTATGTCTAGGTTAGGCCTGGGATTTTCACTCATCAGACTCATTCTTTCGCATTCGTCACATACTTGTTGAACGGATCATGGGTTTTTTCTGGTTTGGTTCACGTAGTAATGTGGGACCACACTGAAACAATCAATAAATCCTGGTCTTGTTAAATATTTTAGAGGTTAACGCATGTTAGGTCTGGGTTAGGTGTAGGATTTGCTCTCGTCAGGCTCATACTTTCGCATATTTCTCATACCTCATGGCTAGATCCTGGGCTATTTCTGGATTGGATCACGTAGTAATGTGGTACCACACTGAAACAGTCAATTAAACCTGGTTTCGATCAATATTTTAGAGGATAACGCAAGTTAGGTCTAGGTTAGGCCGAGAATTTTCACTCATCAGACTCATACTTTCGCATTCTTCACATACTTGTTGAACGGATCCTGGGGTTTTACTGGATTTGATCACGTAGTAATGTGGTACCACACTGAAACAGTCAATTAAACCTGGTTTCGATCAATATTTTAGAGGATAACGCAAGTTAGGTCTGGGATAGGTCTAGGATTTGCCCTCATCAGGCTCATTCTTTCGCAAATTTCTCATACTTGATGGCTAGATCCTGGGCATTTTCTGGATTGCATCACGTAGTATTGTGGTACCACACTGAAACAGTCGATTAAACCAGGTTTCGATCAATATTTTTGAGGATAACGCATGTTAGGTCTAGGTTAGGCCTGGGATTTTCACTCATCAGAGTCATACTTTCGCATTCTTCACATACTTGTTGAACGGATCTTGGATTTTTTCTGGTGAGGATCACGTAGTAATGTGGTACCCCACTGAAACAATCAATTAAACCTGGTCTTGATAAATATTTTAGAGGATAACGCATGTTAGGTCTGGGTTAGGTCTGGGATTTGCCCTCATCAGGCTCATACTTTCGCATATCTCTTATACTTCATGGATAGATCCTGTGCTATTTTCTGGTTTGGATCACATAGTAATGTGGTACCACACTGAAACAGTCGATTAAACCTGGTTTCGATCAATATTTTAGAGAATAATTCATGTTATGTCTGGGATAGGTCTGGGATTCGCCCTCATCAGGCTCATACTTTCGCACACTTCACATACTCGTTTAACAGATCCGGGGTTTTTTCTGGTTTGGTTCACGTAGTAGTGTGGTACCACACTGAAACATTCAATTAAACCTGGTCTTGATCAATATTTTAGAGGATAACGCATGTTAGGTTTGTGTTAGGTCTGGGATTTGCCCTCATCAGGCTCATACTTTCGCATATCTCTTATACTTCATGGCTAGATCCTGGGCTATTACTGGATTGGATCACGTAGTAATGTGGTACCTCACTGAAACAGTCAATTAAACCTGGTTTCGATCAATATTTTAGAGAATAATTCATGTTAGGTCTGGGTTAGGTCTGGGATTTGCCCACGTCAGGGTCATACTTTCGAATTTTTCACATACTTGTTGAACAGATCCTGGTTTTTTTTCTGGTTTGGATCGCGCAGTAATGTGGTACCACACTCAAACAGCCCACTAAACCTGGTTTCGATCAATATTTTAGAGGATAACGAAAGTTATGTCTAGATCAGGCCTGGGATTTGCCCTCATCAGACTCATGCTTTCGCATTTTTCACATACTTGTTGAACAGATCCTGGGTTTTTTCTGGTATGGATCACGTAGTAATGTGGTACCACACTGAAACATTCCGTTAAACCTGGTCTTGATAAATATTTTTGAGGATAACGCATGTTAGGTCTGGGTTAGGTCTAGGATTTGCCCTCATCAGGCTCATACTTTCGCATATCTCTTATACTTCATGGATAGATCCTGGGCTATTTTCTGGTTTGGATCACATAGTAATGTGGTACCACACTGAAACAGTCGATTAAACCTGGTTTCGATCAATATTTTAGAGAATAATTCATGTTAGGTCTGGGTTAGGTCTGGGATTTGCCCACATCAGGGTCATTCTTTCGCATTCTTCACATACTTGTTGAACGGATCCTGGGTTTTTTCTGGTTTGGATCACGTAGTAATGTGGTACCACACTGAAACAGTCGATTAAACCAGGTTTCGATCAATATTTTTGAGGATAACGCATGTTAGGTCTAGGTTAGGCCTGGGATTTTCACTCATCAGACTCATTCTTTCGCATTCTTCACATACTTGTTGAACGGATCCTGGGTTTTTTCTGGTTTGGATCACGTAGTAATGTGGGACCACACTGAAACAATCAATTAAACCTGGTCTTGATAAATATTTTAGAGGATAACGCAAGTTAGGTCTGGGATAGGTCTGGGATTTGCCCTCATCAGACTCATACTTTCGCATTCCTCACATACTTGTTGAACGGATCTTGGGTTTTTTTTGGTGTGGATCACGTAGTAATGTGGTACCACACTGAAACAGTCAATTAAACCTGGTTTCGATCAATATTTTAGAGGATAACACAAGTTAGGTCTGGGATAGGTCTGGGATTTGCCCTCATCAGGCTCATACTTTCGCATTCTTCACATACTTGATGAACGGATCCTGGGGTTTTACTGGATTGGATCACGTAGTAATGTGGTTCCACACTGAAACAGTCAATTAAATCTGGTTTCGATCAATATTTTTGAGGATAACGCATGTTAGGTCTAGGTTCGGCCCGGGATTTTCACTCATCAGACTCATTCTTTCGCATTCTTCACATACTTGTTGAACGGATCCTGGGTTTTTTCTGGTTTGGATCACGTAGTAATGTGGTACCTCACTGAAACAGTCGATTAAACCTGGTTTCGATCAATATTTTAGAGAATAATTCATGTTAGGTCTAGGTTAGGTCTGGGATTTGCACTCATCAGACTCATTCTTTCGCATATTTCTCATACTTGATGGCTAGATCCTGGGCTTTTTCTGGATTGCATCACGTAGTAATGAAGTACAACACTGAAACAGTCAATTAAACCTGGTTTCCATCAATATCTTAGAGGACAACGCAAGTTAGGTCTGGGAAAGGTCTGGGATTTGCCCTCAGCAGACTCTTACGTTCGCATTCTTCACATACTTGTTGAACGGATCCTGGGTTTTTTCTGGTTTGGATCACGTAGTAATGTGGTACCACACTGAAACATTCAAATAAACCTGGTCTTGATAAATATTTTAGAGGATAACGCAAGTTGGGTTTGGGTTAGGTCTAGGATTTGCCCACATCAGGCTCATACTTTCGCATATTTCTCATACTTCATGGCTAGATCCTGGGCTGTTTCTGGATTGTATCACGTAGTAATGTGGTACCACGCTGAAACAGTCAATTAAACCTTGTTTCGATCAATATTTTGGAGGATAACGCAAGTTAGGTCTGGGATAGGTCTGGGATTCGCCCTCATCAGGCTCATACTTTCGCACACTTCACATACTCGTTTAACAGATCCTGGGTTTTTTCTGGTTTGGTTCACGTAGTAATGTGGTACCACACTGAAACATTCAATTAAACCTGGTCTTGATCAATATTTTAGAGGATAACGCATGTTAGGTTTGGGTTAGGTCTAGGATTTGCCCTCATCAGGCTCATACTTTCGCATATTTCTCATACTTCATGGCTAGATCCTGGGCTATTTCTGGATTGGATCACGTAGTAATGTGGTACCACACTGAAACATTCAATGAAACCTGGTCTGGAAAAATATTTTAGAGGATAACGCATCTTAGGTCTGTGTTAGGTCTAAGATTTGCCCTCCTCAGGCTCACAGTTTCGCGTTTTTCGCATACTTGTTGAACAGATCCTGGGTTTTCTCTGGTTTGGATCACGAAGGTGTGAGTTACCACACTGAAACAGTCCATTAAACCTGGTTTCGCTCAATATTTTAGAAGATAACGCATGTTAGGTCTGGGTTAGGACTAGGACTTGCCCTCATCAGGCTCTTACTTTCGCATATTTCCCATACTTCATGGCTGGATCCTGGCCTATTACTGGATTGGATCACGTAGTAATGTGGTACCACACTGAAACAGTCAATTAAACCTGGTTTCGATCAATATTTTAGAGAATAATTCATGTTAGGTCTGGGTTAGGTCTGGGATTTGCTCTCATCAGGCTCATTCTTTCGCATATTTCTCATACTTGATGGCTAGATCCTGGGATTTTTCTGGATTGCATCACGTAGTAATGAAGTACAACACTGAAACAGTCAATTAAACCTGGTTTCGATCAATATTTTAGAGAATAATTCATGTTAGGTCTAGGTTAGGCCTGGGATTTGCCCTCATCAGGGTCATACTTTCGCAGTTCTAACATACATGTTGACCTGATCGAGGGTTTTTTCTGCTTTGGATCACGTAGTAAAGTGGTACCACACTGAAACAGTCCAAAAAACCTGGTTTGGATCAATATTTTAGAGGATAATGCATGTTAGGTCTAGGTTAGCCCTGAAATTTTCACTCATCAGACTCATACTTTCGCATTCTTCAGATACTTGTTGAACGGATCCTGGGTTTTTTCTGGTATGGTTCACGTAGTAATGTGGTACCACACTGAAACAATCAATTAAACCAGGTGTGATAAATATTTTAGATGATAACGCATGTTAGGTCTGGGTTAGGTCTAGGCTATGCCCTCATCAGGCTCATACTTTCGCAAATTTCTCATACTTCATGGCTACATCCTGGGCTATTCCTGGATTGGATCACGTAGTAATATGGTACCACACTGAGACAGTCAATTAAACCTTGTTTCGATCAATATTTTGGAGGATAACGCAAGTTAGGTCTGGGATAGGTCTGGGATTCGCCCTCATCAGGCTCATACTTTCGCACACTTCACATACTCGTTTAACAGATCCTGGGTTTTTTCTGATTTGGTTCACGTAGTAATGTGGTACCACACTGAAACAGTCAATTAAACCTGGTTTCGATCAATATTTTAGAGAATAATTCATGTTAGGTCTGGGTTAGGTCTGGGATTTGCTCTCATCAGGCTCATTCTTTCGCATATTTCTCATACTTGATGGCTAGATCCTGGGATTTTTCTGGATTGCATCACGTAGTAATGAAGTACAACACTGAAACAGTCAATTAAACCTGGTTTCGATCAATATTTTAGAGAATAATTCATGTTAGGTCTAGGTTAGGCCTGGGATTTGCCCTCATCAGGGTCATACTTTCGCAGTTCTAACATGCATGTTGACCTGATCGAGGGTTTTTTCTGGTTTGGATCGCGCAGTAATGTGGTACCACACTGAGACAGCCCACTAAACCTGGTTTCGATCAATATTTTAGAGGATAACGAAAGTTATGTCTAGGTTAGGCCTGGGATTTGCCCTCATCAGACTCATTCTTTCGCATATTTCTCATACTAGATGGCTAGTTCCTGGGCTTTTTCTGGATTGCATCACGTAGTAATGAAGTACAACACTGAAACACTCAATTAAACCTGGTTTCGATCAATATTATTGAGGATAACGCATGTTAGGTCTAGGTTAGGCCTGGGATTTTCACTCATCAGACTCATACTTTCGCATTCTTCACATACTTGTTGAACGGATCTTGGGTTTTTTCTGGTGTGAATCACGTAGTAATGTGGTACCACACTGAAACAGTCAATTAAACCTGGTTTCGATCAATATTTTAGAGAATAATTCATGTTAGGTCTGGGGTAGGTCTGGGATTTGCTCTCATCAGGCTCATTCTTTCGCATATTTCTCATACTTGATGGCTAGATCCTGGGCTTTTTCTAGATTGCATCACGTAGTAATGAAGTACAACACTGAAACACTCAATTAAACCTGGTTTCGATCAATTTTTTAGAGAATAATTCATGTTAGGTCTAGGTTAGGTCTGGGTTTTGCTCTCATCAGGCTCATTCTTTCGCATATTTCTCATACTTGATGGCTAGATCCTGGGCTTTCTCTGGATTGCATCACGTAGTAGTGACGTACAACACTGAAGCAGTCAATCAAACCTGGTTTCCATCAATATTTTAGAGGACAACGTATGTTAGGTCTAGGTTAGGCCTGGGATTTGCTCTCATCAGGGTCATACTTTCGCAGTTTTAACATACATGTTGACCTGATCGAGGGTTTTTGCTGGTTTGGTTCACGTAGTGATGTGGTACTACACTGAAACATTGAATTAAACCTGGTCTTGATAAATATTTTAGAGGATAACGCATGTTAGGTTTGGGTTAGGTCTAGGATTTGCCCTCATCGGGCTCATACTTTCGCACACTTCACATACTCGTTTGACAGATCCTGTGTTATTTTCTGGTTTGGATCGCATAGTAATGTGGTACCACACTGAAACAGTCGATTAAACCAGGTTTTGATCAATATTTTTGAGGATAACGCATGTTAGGTCTAGGTTAGACGTGGGATTTTCACTCATCAGACTCATACTTTCGCGTTTTTCACATACTTGTTGAACAGATCCTGGGTTTTTTCTGGTTTGGATCACGTAGTAGTGTGGTACCACACAGAAACAGTCCATTAAACCTGGTTTGGATCAACATTTTAGAGGATAACGCATGTTAGGTCTAGGTTAGGTCTGGGATTTCCACTCATCAGACTCATACTTTCGCATTCTTCACATACTTGTTGAACGGATCCTGGGCTTTTTCTGGTTTGGATCACGTAATAATGTGGTACCACACTGAAACAGTCCATTAAACCAGGTTTCGATCAATATTTTAGAGAATAATTCATGTCAGGTCTAGGTTAGGTCTGGGATTTGCTCTCATCAGGCTCATTCTTTCGCATATTTCTCATACTTGATGGCTAGATCCGGGCCTTTTTCTGGATTGCATCAGGTAGTAATGAAGTACAACACTGAAACAGTCAATTAAACCTGGTTTCCATCAATATTTTAGAGGACAACGCATGATAGGTCTAGGTTAGGCCTGGGATTTGCCCACATCAGGGTCATACTTACGTAGTTTTAACATACATGTTGACCTGATCGAGGGTTTTTTCTGCTTTGGATCACGTAGTAAAGTGGTACCACACTGAAACAGTCCATTAAACCTGGTATGGATCAATATTTTAGAGGATAACGCATGTTAGGTCTAGGTTAGCCCTGGGATTTTCACTCATCAGACTCATACTTTCGCATTCTTCACATACTTGTTGAACGGATCCTGGGTTTTTTCTGGTTTGGATCACGTAGTAACGTGGGACCACACTGAAACAGTCAATTAAACCTGGTTTCGATCAATGTATTAGAGAATAATTCATGTTAGGTCTAGGTTAGGTCTGGGATTTGCTCTCATCAGGCTCATTCTTTCGCATATTTCTCATACTTGATGGCTAGATCCAGGCCTTTTTCTGGATTGCATCACGTAGTAGTGTGGTACCACACAGAAACAGTCCATTAAACCTGGTTTGGATCAACATTTTAGAGGATAACGCATGTTAGGTCTAGGTTAGGTCTGGGATTTCCACTCATCAGACTCATACTTTCGCATTCTTCACATACTTGTTGAACGGATCCTGGGCTTTTTCTGGTTTGGATCACGTAATAATGTGGTACCACACTGAAACAGTCCATTAAACCAGGTTTCGATCAATATTTTAGAGAATAATTCATGTCAGGTCTAGGTTAGGTCTGGGATTTTCACTCATCAGACTCATACTTTCGCGTTTTTCACATACTTGCTAACAGATCCTGGGTTTTTTCTGGTTTGGATCACGTAGTAGTGTGGTACCACACTGAAACAGTCCATTAAACCTGGTTTGGATCAACATTTTAGAGGATAACGCATGTTAGGTCTAGGTTAGGTCTGGGATTTCCACTCATCAGACTCATACTTTCGCATTCTTCACATACCTGTTGAACGGATCCTGGGTTTTTTCTGGTTTGGATCACGTAGTAATGTGGGACCACACTGAAGCAATCAATTAAACCTGGTCTTGATAAATATTTTAGAGGATAACGCATGTTAGGTCTGGGATAGGTCTGGGATTTGCCCTCATCAGACTCATACTTTCGCACACTTCACATACTCGTTGAACAGATCCTGGGTTATTTTCTGGTTTGGATCCCATAGTAATGTGGTACCACACTGAAACAGTCGATTAAACCAGGTTTCGATCAATATTTTTGAGGATAACGCATGTTAGGTCTAGGTTAGGCCTGGGATTTTCACCCATCAGACTCATACTTTCGCATTCTTCTCATACTTGTTGAACGGATCCTGGGTTTTTTCTGGTTTGGATCACGTAGTAATGTGGTACCACACTGAAACAGTCAATTAAACCTGGTTTTGATCAATATTTTAGAGAATAATTCATGTTAGGTCTAGGTTAGGTCTGGGATTTGCTCTCATCAGGCTCATTCTTTCGCATATTTCTCATACTTGATGGCTAGATCCTGGCCTTTTTCTGGATTGCATCACGTAGTAATGAAGTACAACACTGAAGCAGTCAATTAAACCTGGATTCTATCAATATCTTAGAGGACAACGCAAGTTAGGTCTGGGATAAGTCTGGGATTTGCCCACATCAGGCTCATACTTTCGCGTTTTTGACATACTCGTTGAACAGCTCCTGGGTTATTTTCTGGTTTGGATCGCATCGTAATGTGGTACCACACTGAAACAGTCGATTAAACCAGGTTTCGATCAATATTTTTGAGGATAACGCATGTTAGGTCTAGGTTAGGCCTGGGATTATCACTCATCAGACTCATACTTTCGCATTCTTCTCATACTTGTTGAACGGATCCTGGGTTTTTTCTGGATTGGGTCACGTAGTAGTGTGGTACCACACTGAAACAGTCGATTAAACCTGGTTTCGATCAATATTTTTGAGGATAACGCATGTTAGGTCTGGGTTAGGTCTAGGATTTGCCCTCGTCAGGCTCATACTTTCGCATATTTCTCATTCTTCATGGCCAGATCCTGGGCTATTTCTGGATTGTATCACGTAGTAATGTGGTACCACACAGAAACAATCAATTAAACCTGGTTTCGATCAATATTTTAGAGGATAACGCAAGTTAGGTCTGGGATAGGTCTGGGATTTTCCCTCATCAGGCTCATACTTTCGCGTTTTTCACATACTTGTTGAACAGATCCTGGGTTTTTTCTGGATTGGGTCACGTAGTAGTGTGGTACCACACTGAAACAGTCGATTAAACCTGGTTTCGATCAATATTTTTGAGGATAACGCATGTTAGGTCTAGGTTAGGCTGGGGATTTTCACTCATCAGACTCATACTTTCGCATTCTTCACATACTTGTTGAACGGATCCTGGGTTTTTTCTGGTTTGGATCACGTAGTAATGTGGGACCACACTGAAACAGTCAATTAAACCTGGTTTCGATCAATATATTAGAGAATAATTCACGTTAGGTCTAGGTTAGGTCTGGGATTTGCTCTCATCAGGCTCATTCTTACGCATATTTCTCATACTTGATGGCTAGATCCAGGCCTTTTTCTGGATTGCATCACGTAGTAATGAGGTACAACACTCAAACAGTCAATTAAACCTGGTTTCCATCAATATTTTAGAGGACAACGCATGATAGGTCTTGGTTAGGCCTGGGATTTGCCCTCATCAGGGTCATACTTTCGTAGTTTTAACATACATGTTGACCTGATCGAGGGTTTTTTCTGCTTTGGATCACGTAGTAAAGTGGTACCACACTGAAACAGTCCATTAAACCTGGTATGGATCAATATTTTAGAGGATAACGCATGTTAGGTCTAGGTTAGCCCTGGGATTTTCACTCATCAGACTCATACTTTCGCATTCTTCACATACTTGTTGAACGGATCCTGGGTTTTTTCTGGATTGGTTCACGTAGTAATGTGGTACCACACTGAAACATTCGATTAAACCTGATCTTGATCAATATTTTTGAGGATAACGCATGTTAGGTCTGGGTTAGGTCTAGGATTTGCCCTCGTCAGGCTCATACTTTCGCATATTTCTCATTCTTCATGGCCAGGTCCTGGGCTATTTCTGGATTGTATCACGTAGTAATGTGGTACCACACAGAAACAGTCAATTAAACCTGGTTTCGATCAATATTTTAGAGGATAACGCATGTTAGGTTTGGGTTAGGTCTGGGATTTGCTCTCATCAGGCTCATTCTTTCGCATATTTCTCATACTTGATGGCTAGATCCTGGGCTTTTTCTGGATTGCATCACGTAGTAATGAAGTACAACACTGAAGCAGTCAATTAAACCTGGTTTCGATCAATATTTTAGAGGATAACGCAAGTTAGGTCTGGGATAGGTCTGGGATTTTCCCTCATCAGGCTCATACTTTCGCGTTTTTCACATACTTGTTGAACAGATCCTGGGTTTTTTCTGGATTGGGTCACGTAGTAATGTGGGACCACACTGAAACAGTCAATTAAACGTGGTCTTGATAAATATTTTAGAGGATAACGCATGTTAGGTCTGGGTTAGGTCTAGGATTTGCCCTCGTCAGGCTCATACTTTCGCATATTTCTCATACTCCATGGCTAGATCCTGGGCTATTTCTGGATTGTATCACGTAGTAATGTGGTACCACACAGAAACAGTCAATTAAACCTGGTTTCGATCAATATTTTAGAGGATAACGCAAGTTAGGTCTGGGATAGGTCTGGGCTTTTCCCTCATCAGGCTCATACTTTCGCATATTTCTCATACTTGATGGCTAGATCCTGGGCTTTTTCTGGATTGCATCACGTAGTAATGAAGTACAACACTGAAACAGTCGATTAAACCTGGTTTCGATCAATATTTTTGAGGATAACGCATGTTAGGTCTAGGTTAGGCCGGGGATTTTCACTCATCAGACTCATTCTGTCGCATTCTTCACATACTTGTTGAACGGATCCTGGGTTTTTCCTGGTTTGGATCACGTAGTAATGTGGGACCACACTGAAACAGTCAATTAAACGTGGTCTTGATAAATATTTTAGAGGATAACGCATGTTAGGTCTGGGTTAGGTCTAGGATTTGCCCTCGTCAGGCTCATACTTTCGCATATTTCTCATACTCCATGGCTAGATCCTGGGCTATTTCTGGATTGTATCACGTAGTAATGTGGTACCACACAGAAACAGTCAATTAAACCTGGTTTCGATCAATATTTTAGAGGATAACGCAAGTTAGGTCTGGGATAGGTCTGGGATTTTCCCTCATCAGGCTCATACTTTCGCGTTTTTCACATACTTGTTGAACAGATCCTGGGTTTTTTCTGGATTGCGTCACGTAGTAGTGTGGTACCACACTGAAACAGGTGATTAAACCTGGTTTCGATCAATATTTTTGAGGATAACGCATGTTAGGTCTAGGTTAGGCCGGGGATTTTCACTCATCAGACTCATACTTTCGCATTCTTCACATACTTCTTGAACAGATCCTGGTTTTTTCTGGTTTGGAACACATAGTAATGTGGTACCACACCGAAACACTCCATTAAACCTGGTTTCGATCAATATTTTAGAGGATAATGCATGTTAGGTCTAGGTTAGGCCGGGGATTTTCACTCATCAGACTCATACATTCGCATTCTTCACATACTTGTTGAACGGATCCTGGGTTTTTTCTGGTTTGGATCACGTAGTAATGTGGGACCACACTGAAACAGTCAATTAAACCTGGTTTCGATCAATATATTAGAGAATAATTCATGTTAGGTCTAGGTTAGGTCTGGGATTTGCTCTCATCAGGCTCATTCTTTCGCATATTTCTCATACTTGATGGCTAGATCCAGGCCTTTTTCTGGATTGCATCACGTAGTAATGAAGTACAACACTCAAACAGTCAATTAAACCTGGTTTCCATCAATATTTTAGAGGACAACGCATGATAGGTCTAGGTTAGGCCTGGGATTTGTCCTCATCAGGGTCATACTTTCGTAGTTTTAACACACATGCTGACCTGATCGAGGGTTTTTTCTGCTTTGGATCACGTAGTAAAGTGGTACCACACTGAAACAGTCCATTAAACCTGGTATGGATCAATATTTTAGAGGATAACGCATGTTAGGTCTAGGTTAGCCCTGGGATTTTCACTCATCAGACTCATACTTTCGCATTCTTCACATACTTGTTGAACGGATCCTGGGTTTTTTCTGGTTTGGTTCACGTAGTAATGTGGTACCACACTGAAACATTCGATTAAACCTGATCTTGATCAATATTTTAGAGGATAACGCATGTTAGGTTTGGGTTAGGTCTGGGATTTGCTCTCATCAGGCTCATTCTTTCGCATATTTCTCATACTTGATGGCTAGATCCTGGGCTTTTTCTGGATTGCATCACGTAGTAATGAAGTACAACACTGAAGCAGTCAATTAAACCTGATTTCCATCAATATCTTAGCGGACAACGCAAGTTAGGTCTGGGATAGGTCTGGGATTTGCCCACATCAGGCTCATACTTTCGCGTTTTTCACATACTCGTTGAACAGATCCTGGGTTATTTTCTGGTTTCGAACGCATAGTAATGTGGTACCACACTGAAACAGTCGATTAAACCAGGTTTCGATCAGTATTTTTGAGGATAACGCATGTTAGGTCTAGGTTAGGCCTGGGATTTTCACTTATCAGACTCATACTTTCGCATTCTTCACATACTTGTTGAACGGATCCTGGGTTGTTTCTGGTTTGGATCACGTAGTAATGTGGGACCACACTCAAACAGTCAACTAAACCTGGTTTCGATCAATATTTTAGAGGATAACGCAAGTTAGGTCTGGGATAGGTCTGGGATTTTCCCTCATCAGGGTCATACTTTCGTAGTTTTAACATACATGTTGACCTGATCGAGGGTTTTTTCTGCTGTGGATCACGTAGTAAAGTGGTACCACACTGAAACAGTCCATTAAACCTGGTATGGATCAATATTTTAGAGGATAACGCATGTTAGGTCTAGGTTAGCCCTGGGATTTTCACTCATCAGACTCATACTTTCGCATTCTTCACATACTTGTTGAACGGATCCTGGGTTTTTTCTGGTTTTGTTCACGTAGTAATGTGGTACCACACTGAAACATTCGATTAAACCTGATCTTGATCAATATTTTAGAGGATAACGCATGTTAGGTTTGGGTTAGGTCTGGGATTTGCTCTCATCAGGCTCATTCTTTCGCATATTTCTCATACTTGATGGCTAGATCCTGGGCTTTTTCTGGATTGCATCACGTAGTAATGAAGTACAACACTGAAGCAGTCAATTAAACCTGATTTCCATCAATATCTTAGCGGACAACGCAAGTTAGGTCTGGGATAGGTCTGGGATTTGCCCACATCAGGCTCATACTTTCGCGTTTTTCACATACTTGTTGAACTGATCCTGGGCTTTTTCTGGTTTGGATCACGTAGTAGTGTGGTACCACACTGAAACAGTCGATTAAACCTGGTTTCGATCAATATTTTTGAGGATAACGCATGTTAGGTCTAGGTTAGGCCGGGGATTTTCACTCATCAGACTCATACTTTCGCATTCTTCACATACTTGTTGAACGGATCCTGGGTTTTTCCTGGTTTGGATCACGTAGTAATGTGGGACCACACTGAAACAGTCAATTAAACCTGGTTTCGAACAATATATTAGAGAATAATTCATGTTAGGTCTAGGTTAGGTCTGGGATTTGCTCTCATCAGGCTCATACTTTCGCATATTTCTCATACTTCATGGCTAGATCCTGGGCTGTTTCTGGATTGTATCACGTAGTAATGTGGTACCACGCTGAAACAGTCAATTAAACCTCGTTTCGATCAATATTTTAGAGGATAACGCAAGTTAGGCCTGGCATAGGTCTGGGATTCGCCCTCATCAGGCTCATACTCTCGCGTTTTTCACATACTTGTTGAACTGATCCTGGGCTTTTTCTGGTTTGGATCACGTAGTAATGTGGTACCACACCGAAACAGTCAATTAAACCTGGTTTCGATCAATATTTTAGAGAATAATTCATGTTAGGTCTAGGTTAGGTCTGGGATTTGCTCTCATCAGGCTCATACTTTCGCACACTTCACATACTCGTTTGACAGATCCTGTGTTATTTTCTGGTTTGGATCGCATAGTAATGTGTTACCACACTGAAACAGTCGATTAAACCAGGTTTCGATCAATATTTTTGAGGATAACGCATGTTAGGTCTAGGTTAGGCCTGGGATTTTCACTTATCAGACTCATACTTTCGCATTCTTCACATACTTGTTGAACGGATCCTGGGTTGTTTCTGGTTTGGATCACGTAGTAATGTGGGACCACACTCAAACAGTCAACTAAACCTGGTTTCGATCAATATATTAGAGAATAATTCATGTTAGGTCTAGGTTATGTCTGGGATTTGCTCTCATCAGGCTCATTCTTTCGCATATTTCTCATACTTGATGGCTAGATCCTGGGCTTTTTCTGGATTGCATCACGTAGTAATGAAGTACAACACTGAAACAGTCAATTAAACCTGGTTTCCATCAATATCTTAGAGGACAACGCAAGTTAGGTCTGGGATAGGTCTGGGATTTGCCCACATCAGGCTCATGCTTTCGCATTTTTCACATACTTGTTGAACAGATCCTGGGTTTTTTCTGGTATGGATCACGTAGTAATGTGGTACCACACTGAAACATTCCGTTAAACCTGGTCTTGATAAATATTTTTGAGGATAACGCATGTTAGGTCTGGGTTAGGTCTAAGATTTGCCCTCATCAGGCTCATACTTTCGCATATTTCTCATACTTCATGGATAGATCCTGGGCTATTTTCTGGTTTGGATCACATAGTAATGTGGTACCACACTGAAACAGTCGATTAAACCTGGTTTCGATCAATATTTTAGAGAATAATTCATGTTAGGTCTGGGTTAGGTCTGGGATTTGCCCACATCAGGGTCATTCTTTCGCATTCTTCACATACTTGTTGAACGGATCCTGGGTTTTTTCTGGTTTGGATCACGTAGTAATGTGGTACCACACTGAAACAGTCGATTAAACCAGGTTTCGATCAATATTTTTGAGGATAACGCATGTTAGGTCTAGGTTCGGCCCGGGATTTTCACTCATCAGACTCATTCTTTCGCATTCTTCACATACTTGTTGAACGGATCCTGGGTTTTTTCTGGTTTGGATCACGTAGTAATGTGGTACATCACTGAAACAGTCGATTAAATCTGGTTTCGATCAATATTTTAGAGAATAATTCATGTTAGGTCTAGGTTAGTTCTGGGATTTGCACTCATCAGACTCATTCTTTCGCATATTTCTCATACTTGATGGCTAGATCCTGGGCTTTTTCTGGATTGCATCACGTAGTAATGAAGTACAACACTGAAACAGTCAATTAAACCTGGTTTCCATCAATATCTTAGAGGACAACGCAAGTTAGGTCTGGGAAAGGTCTGGGATTTGCCCTCAGCAGACTCTTACGTTCGCATTCTTCACATACTTGTTGAACGGATCCTGGGTTTTTTCTGGTTTGGATCACGTAGTAATGTGGTACCACACTGAAACATTCAAATAAACCTGGTCTTGATAAATATTTTAGAGGATAACGCATGTTGGGTTTGGGTTAGGTCTAGGATTTGCCCACATCAGGCTCATACTTTCGCATATTTCTCATACTTCATGGCTAGATCCTGGGCTGTTTCTGGATTGTATCACGTAGTAATGTGGTACCACGCTGAAACAGTCAATTAAACCTTGTTTCGATCAATATTTTGGAGGATAACGCAAGTTAGGTCTGGGATAGGTCTGGGATTCGCCCTCATCAGGCTCATACTTTCGCACACTTCACATACTCGTTTAACAGATCCTGGGTTTTTTCTGGTTTGGTTCACGTAGTAATGTGGTACCACACTGAAACATTCAATTAAACCTGGTCTTGATCAATATTTTAGAGGATAACGCATGTTAGGTTTGGGTTAGGTCTAGGATTTGCCCTCATCAGGCTCATACTTTCGCATATTTCTCATACTTCATGGCTAGATCCTGGGCTATTTCTGGATTGGATCACGTAGTAATGTGGTACCACACTGAAACATTCAATGAAACCTGGTCTGGATAAATATTTTAGAGGATAACGCATCTTAGGTCTGTGTTAGGTCCAAGATTTGCCCTCCTCAGGCTCACAGTTTCGCGTTTTTCGCATACTTGTTGAACAGATCCTGGGTTTTCTCTGGTTTGGATCACGAAGTAGTGAGTTACCACACTGAAACAGTCCATTAAACCTGGTTTCGCTCAATATTTTAGAAGATAACGCATGTTAGGTCTGGGTTAGGACTAGGACTTGCCCTCATCAGGCTCTTACTTTCGCATATTTCTCATACTTCATGGCTGGATCCTGGCCTATTACTGGATTGGATCATTGTAGTAATGTGGTACCACACTAAAACAGTCAATTAAACCTGGTTTCTATCAATATTTTAGAGAATAATTCATGTTAGGTCTGGGTTAGGTCTGGGATTTGCTCTCATCAGGCTCATTCTTTCGCATATTTCTCATACTTGATGGCTAGATCCTGGGATTTTTCTGGATTGCATCACGTAGTAATGAAGTACAACACTGAAACAGTCAATTAAACCTGGTTTCTATCAATATTTTAGAGAATAATTCATGTTAGGTCTGGGTTAGGTCTGGGATTTGCTCTCATCAGGCTCATTCTTTCGCATATTTCTCATACTTGATGGCTAGATCCTGGGATTTTTCTGGATTGCATCACGTAGTAATGAAGTACAACACTGAAACAGTCAATTAAACCTGGTTTCGATCAATATTTTAGTGAATAATTCATGTTAGGTCTAGGTTAGGCCTGGGATTTGCCCTCATCAGGGTCATACTTTCGCAGTTCTAACATACATGTTGACCTGATCGAGGGTTTTTTCTGCTTTGGATCACGTAGTAAAGTGGTACCACACTAAAACAGTCCAAAAAACCTGGTTTGGATCAATATTTTAGAGGATAATGCATGTTAGGTCTAGGTTAGCCATGAAATTTTCACTCATCAGACTCATACTTTCGCATTCTTCAGATACTTGTTGAACGGATCCTGGGTTTTTTCTGGTATGGTTCACGTAGTAATGTGGTACCACACTGAAACAATCAATTAAACCAGGTGTGATAAATATTTTAGATGATAACGCATGTTAGGTCTGGGTTAGGTCTAGGATTTGCCCTCATCAGGCTCATACTTTCGCAAATTTCTCATACTTCATGGCTACATCCTGGGCTATTTCTGGATTGGATCACGTAGTAATATGGTACCACACTGAGACAGTCAATTAAACCTAGTTTCGATCAATATTTTGGAGGATAACGCAAGTTAGGTCTGGGATAGGTCTGGGATTCGCCCTCATCAGGCTCATACTTTCGCACACTTCACATACTCGTTTAACAGATCCTGGGTTTTTTCTGGTTTGGTTCACGTAGTAATGTGGTACCACACTGAAACAGTCAATTAAACCTGGTTTCGATCAATATTTTAGAGAATAATTCATGTTAGGTCAGGGGTAGGTCTGGGATTTGCTCTCATCAGGCTCATTCTTTCGCATATTTCTCATACATGATGGCTAGATCCTGGGCTTTTTCTGGATTGCATCACGTAGTAATGAAGTACAACACTGAAACAGTCAATTAAACCTGGTTTCGATCAATATTTTAGAGAATAATTCATGTTAGGTCTAGGTTAGGCCTGGGATTTGCCCTCATCAGGGTCATACTTTCGCAGTTCTAACATACATGTTGACCTGATCGAGGGTTTTTTCTGGTTTGGATCGCGCAGTAATGTGGTACCACACTGAGACAGCCCACTAAACCTGGTTTCGATCAATATTTTAGAGGATAACGAAAGTTATGTCTAGGTTAGGCCTGGGATTTGCCCTCATCAGACTCATTCTTTCGCATATTTCTCATACTAGATGGCTAGTTCCTGGGCTTTTTCTGGATTGCATCACGTAGTAATGAAGTACAACACTGAAACACTCAATTAAACCTGGTTTCGATCAATATTATTGAGGATAACGCATGTTAGGTCTAGGTTAGGCCTGGGATTTTCACTCATCAGACTCATACTTTCGCATTCTTCACATACTTGTTGAACGGATCTTGGGTTTTTTCTGGTGTGAATCACGTAGTAATGTGGTACCACACTGAAACATTCAATTAAACCTGGTTTCGATCAATATTTTAGAGAATAATTCATGTTAGGTCTGGGGTAGGTCTGGGATTTGCTCTCATCAGGCTCATTCTTTCGCATATTTCTCATACTTGATGGCTAGATCCTGGGCTTTTTCTGGATTGCATCACGTAGTAATGAAGTACAACACTGAAACAGTCAATTAAACCTGGTTTCGATCAATTTTTTAGAGAATAATTCATGTTAGGTCTAGGTTAGGTCTGGGTTTTGCTCTCATCAGGCTCATTCTTTCGCATATTTCTCATACTTGATGGCTAGATCCTGGGCTTTCTCTGGATTGCATCACGTAGTAGTGAAGTACAACACTGAAGCAGTCAATCAAACCTGGTTTCCATCAATATTTTAGAGGACAACGTATGTTAGGTCTAGGATAGGCCTGGGATTTGCTCTCATCAGGGTCATACTTTCGCAGTTTTAACATACATGTTGACCTGATCGAGGGTTTTTGTTGGTTTGGTTCACGTAGTGATGTGGTACTACACTGAAACATTGAATTAAACCTGGTCTTGATAAATATTTTAGAGGATAACGCATGTTAGGTTTGGGTTAGGTCTAGGATTTGCCCTCATCAGGCTCATACTTTCGCACACTTCACATACTCGTTTGACAGATCCTGTGTTATTTTCTGGTTTGGATCGCATAGTAATGTGGTACCACACTGAAACAGTCGATTAAACCAGGTTTTGATCAATATTTTTGAGGATAACGCATGTTAGGTCTAGGTTAGGCGTGGGATTTTCACTCATCAGACTCATACTTTCGCATTCTTCACATACTTGTTGAACGGATCCTGGGCTTTTTCTGGTTTGGATCACGTAATAATGCGGTACCACACTGAAACAGTCCATTAAACCTGGTTTCGATCAATATTTTAGAGAATAATTCATGTTAGGTCTAGGTTAGGTCAGGGATTTGCTCTCATCAGGCTCATTCTTTCGCATATTTCTCATACTTGTTGGCTAGATCCTGGGCTTTTTCTGGATTGCATCACGTAGTAATGAAGTACAACACTGAAACAGTCAATTAAACCTGGTTTCCATCAATATCTTAGAGGACAACGCAAGTTAGGTCTGGGATAGGTCTGGGATTTGCCCACTTCAGGCTCATACTTTCGTGTTTTTCACATACTTGTTGAACAGATCCTGGGTTTTTTCTGGTTTGGATCACGTAGTAGTGTGGTACCACACTGAAACAGTCCATTAAACCTGGTTTGGATCAACATTTTAGAGGATAACGCATGTTAGGTCTAGGTTAAGTCTGGGATTTTCACTCATCAGACTCAGACTTTCGCGTTTTTCACATACTTGTTGAACAGATCCTGGGTTTTTTCTGGTTTGGATCAGGTAGTAGTGTGGTACCACACAGAAACAGTCCATGAAACCTGGTTTGGATCAACATTTTAGAGGATAACGCATGTTAGGTCTAGGTTAGGTCTGGGATTTCCACTCATCAGACTCATACTTTCGCATTCTTCACATACTTGTTGAACGGATCCTGGGTTTTTTCTGGTTTGGATCACGTAGTAACGTGGGACCTCACTGAAACAGTCAATTAAACCTGGTTTCGATCAATATATTAGAGAATAATTCATGTTAGGTCTAGGTTAGGTCTGGGATTTGCTCTCATCAGGCTCATTCTTTCGCATATTTCTCATACTTGATGGCTAGATCCAGGCCTTTTTCTGGATTGCATCACGTAGTAATGAAGTACAACACTGAAACAGTCAATTAAACCTGGTTTCCATCAATATCTTAGAGGACAACGCAAGTTAGGTCTGGGATAGGTCTGGGATTTGCCCACTTCAGGCTCATACTTTCGCGTTTTTCACATACTTGCTAACAGATCCTGGGTTTTTTCTGGTTTGGATCACGTAGTAGTGTGGTACCACACTGAAACAGTCCATTAAACCTGGTCTTGATAAATATTTTAGAGGATAACGCATGTTAGGTCTGGGATAGGTCTGGGATTTGCCCTCATCAGACTCATACTTTCGCACACTTCACATACTCGTTGAACAGATCCTGGGTTATTTTCTGGTTTGGATCCCATAGTAATGTGGTACCACACTGAAACAGTCGATTAAACCAGGTTTCGATCAATATTTTTGAGGATAACGCATGTTAGGTCTAGGTTAGGCCTGGGATTTTCACTCATCAGACTCATACTTTCGCATTCTTCTCATACTTGTTGAACGGATCCTGGGTTTTTTCTGGTTTGGATCACGTAGTAATGTGGTACCACGCTGAAACAGTCAATTACCCCTGGTTTTGATCAATATATTAGAGAATAATTCATGTTAGGTCTAGGTTAGGTCTGGGATTTGCTCTCATCAGGCTCATTCTTTCGCATATTTCTCATACTTGATGGCTAGATCCAGGCCTTTTTCTGGATTGCATCACGTAGTAATGAAGTACAACACTGAAACAGTCAATTAAACCTGGTTTCCATCAATATCTTAGAGGACAACGCAAGTTAGGTCTGGGATAGGTCTGGGATTCGCCCTCATCAGGCTCATACTTTCGCACACTTCACATACTCGTTTAACAGATCCTGGGTTTTTTCTGGTTTGGTTCACGTAGTAATGTGGTACCACACTGAAACATTCAATTAAACCTGGTCTTGATCAATATTTTAGAGGATAACGCATGTTAGGTTTGGGTTAGGTCTAGGATTTGCCCTCATCAGGCTCATACTTTCGCATATTTCTCATACTTCATGGCTAGATCCTGGGCTATTTCTGGATTGGATCACGTAGTAATGTGGTACCACACTGAAACATTCAATGAAACCTGGTCTGGATAAATATTTTAGAGGATAACGCATCTTAGGTCTGTGTTAGGTCCAAGATTTGCCCTCCTCAGGCTCACAGTTTCGCGTTTTTCGC
The DNA here is from genome assembly GCF_051014445.1 of Colletes latitarsis. NCBI lineage: Eukaryota > Metazoa > Arthropoda > Insecta > Hymenoptera > Colletidae > Colletes > Colletes latitarsis. The sequence continues at coordinate 3,382,825 of NC_135142.1, forward strand.
ATACTTGTTGAACAGATCCTGGGTTTTCTCTGGTTTGGATCACGAAGTAGTGAGTTACCACACTGAAACAGTCCATTAAACCTGGTTTCGCTCAATATTTTAGAAGATAACGCATGTTAGGTCTGGGTTAGGACTAGGACTTGCCCTCATCAGGCTCTTACTTTCGCATATTTCTCATACTTCATGGCTGGATCCTGGCCTATTACTGGATTGGATCATTGTAGTAATGTGGTACCACACTGAAACAGTCAATTAAACCTGGTTTCCAGCAATATTTTAGAGAATAATTCATGTTAGGTCTGGGTTAGGTCTGGGATTTGCTCTCATCAGGCTCATTCTTTCGCATATTTCTCATACTTGATGGCTAGATCCTGGGATTTTTCTGGATTGCATCACGTAGTAATGAAGTACAACACTGAAACAGTCAATTAAACCTGGTTTCGATCAATATTTTAGAGAATAATTCATGTTAGGTCTAGGTTAGGCCTGGGATTTGCCCTCATCAGGGTCATACTTTCGCAGTTCTAACATACATGTTGACCTGATCGAGGGTTTTTTCTGCTTTGGATCACGTAGTAAAGTGGTACCACACTGAAACAGTCCAAAAAACCTGGTTTGGATCAATATTTTAGAGGATAATGCATGTTAGGTCTAGGTTAGCCATGAAATTTTCACTCATCAGACTCATACTTTCGCATTCTTCAGATACTTGTTGAACGGATCCTGGGTTTTTTCTGGTATGGTTCACGTAGTAATGTGGTACCACACTGAAACAATCAATTAAACCAGGTGTGATAAATATTTTAGATGATAACGCATGTTAGGTCTGGGTTAGGTCTAGGATTTGCCCTCATCAGGCTCATACTTTCGCAAATTTCTCATACTTCATGGCTACATCCTGGGCTATTTCTGGATTGGATCACGTAGTAATATGGTACCACACTGAGACAGTCAATTAAACCTAGTTTCGATCAATATTTTGGAGGATAACGCAAGTTAGGTCTGGGATAGGTCTGGGATTCGCCCTCATCAGGCTCATACTTTCGCACACTTCACATACTCGTTTAACAGATCCTGGGTTTTTTCTGGTTTGGTTCACGTAGTAATGTGGTACCACACTGAAACAGTCAATTAAACCTGGTTTCGATCAATATTTTAGAGAATAATTCATGTTAGGTCAGGGGTAGGTCTGGGATTTGCTCTCATCAGGCTCATTCTTTCGCATATTTCTCATACATGATGGCTAGATCCTGGGCTTTTTCTGGATTGCATCACGTAGTAATGAACTACAACACTGAAACAGTCAATTAAACCTGGTTTCGATCAATATTTTAGAGAATAATTCATGTTAGGTCTAGGTTAGGCCTGGGATTTGCCCTCATCAGGGTCATACTTTCGCAGTTCTAACATACATGTTGACCTGATCGAGGGTTTTTTCTGGTTTGGATCGCGCAGTAATGTGGTACCACACTGAGACAGCCCACTAAACCTGGTTTCGATCAATATTTTAGAGGATAACGAAAGTTATGTCTAGGTTAGGCCTGGGATTTGCCCTCATCAGACTCATTCTTTCGCATATTTCTCATACTAGATGGCTAGTTCCTGGGCTTTTTCTGGATTGCATCACGTAGTAATGAAGTACAACACTGAAACACTCAATTAAACCTGGTTTCGATCAATATTATTGAGGATAACGCATGTTAGGTCTAGGTTAGGCCTGGGATTTTCACTCATCAGACTCATACTTTCGCATTCTTCACATACTTGTTGAACGGATCTTGGGTTTTTTCTGGTGTGAATCACGTAGTAATGTGGTACCACACTGAAACATTCAATTAAACCTGGTTTCGATCAATATTTTAGAGAATAATTCATGTTAGGTCTGGGGTAGGTCTGGGATTTGCTCTCATCAGGCTCATTCTTTCGCATATTTCTCATACTTGATGGCTAGATCCTGGGCTTTTTCTGGATTGCATCACGTGGTAATGAAGTACAACACTGAAACAGTCAATTAAACCTGGTTTCGATCAATTTTTTAGAGAATAATTCATGTTAGGTCTAGGTTAGGTCTGGGTTTTGCTCTCATCAGGCTCATTCTTTCGCATATTTCTCATACTTGATGGCTAGATCCTGGGCTTTCTCTGGATTGCATCACGTAGTAGTGAAGTACAACACTGAAGCAGTCAATCAAGCCTGGTTTCCATCAATATTTTAGAGGACAACGTATGTTAGGTCTAGGATAGGCCTGGGATTTGCTCTCATCAGGGTCATACTTTCGCAGTTTTAACATACATGTTGACCTGATCGAGGGTTTTTGTTGGTTTGGTTCACGTAGTGATGTGGTACTACACTGAAACATTGAATTAAACCTGGTCTTGATAAATATTTTAGAGGATAACGCATGTTAGGTTTGGGTTAGGTCTAGGATTTGCCCTCATCAGGCTCATACTTTCGCACACTTCACATACTCGTTTGACAGATCCTGTGTTATTTTCTGGTTTGGATCGCATAGTAATGTGGTACCACACTGAAACAGTCGATTAAACCAGGTTTTGATCAATATTTTTGAGGATAACGCATGTTAGGTCTAGGTTAGGCGTGGGATTTTCACTCATCTGACTCATACTTTCGCATTCTTCACATACTTGTTGAACGGATCCTGGGCTTTTTCTGGTTTGGATCACGTAATAATGCGGTACCACACTGAAACAGTCCATTAAACCTGGTTTCGATCAATATTTTAGAGAATAATTCATGTTAGGTCTAGGTTAGGTCAGGGATTTGCTCTCATCAGGCTCATTCTTTCGCATATTTCTCATACTTGTTGGCTAGATCCTGGGCTTTTTCTGGATTGCATCACGTAGTAATGAAGTACAACACTGAAACAGTCAATTAAACCTGGTTTCCATCAATATCTTAGAGGACAACGCAAGTTAGGTCTGGGATAGGTCTGGGATTTGCCCACTTCAGGCTCATACTTTCGTGTTTTTCACATACTTGAAGAACAGATCCTGGGTTTTTTCTGGTTTGGATCACGTAGTAGTGTGGTACCACACTGAAACAGTCCATTAAACCTGGTTTGGATCAACATTTTAGAGGATAACGCATGTTAGGTCTAGGTTAGGTCTGGGATTTTCACTCATCAGACTCATACTTTCGCGTTTTTCACATACTTGTTGAACAGATCCTGGGTTTTTTCTGGTTTGGATCACGTAGTAGTGTGGTACCACACAGAAACAGTCCATGAAACCTGGTTTGGATCAACATTTTAGAGGATAACGCATGTTAGGTCTAGGTTAGGTCTGGGATTTCCACTCATCAGACTCATACTTTCGCATTCTTCACATACTTGTTGAACGGATCCTGGGTTTTTTCTGGTTTGGATCACGTAGTAACGTGGGACCTCACTGAAACAGTCAATTAAACCTGGTTTCGATCAATATATTAGAGAATAATTCATGTTAGGTCTAGGTTAGGTCTGGGATTTGCTCTCATCAGGCTCATTCTTTCGCATATTTCTCATACTTGATGGCTAGATCCAGGCCTTTTTCTGGATTGCATCACGTAGTAATGAAGTACAACACTGAAACAGTCAATTAAACCTGGTTTCCATCAATATCTTAGAGGACAACGCAAGTTAGGTCTGGGATAGGTCTGGGATTTGCCCACTTCAGGCTCATACTTTCGCGTTTTTCACATACATGTTGAACAGATCCTGGGTTTTTTCTGGTTTGGATCACGTAGTAGTGTGGTACCACACTGAAACAGTCCATTAAACCTGGTTTGGATCAACATTTTAGAGGATAACGCATGTTAGGTCTAGGTTAGTTCTGGGATTTTCACTCATCAGACTCATACTTTCGCATTCTTCACATACTTGTTGAACGGATCCTGGGTTTTTTCTGGTTTGGATCACGTAGTAGTGTGGTACCACACTGAAACAGTCCATTAAACCTGGTCTTGATAAATATTTTAGAGGATAACGCATGTTAGGTCTGGGATAGGTCTGGGATTTGCCCTCATCAGACTCATACTTTCGCACACTTCACATACTCGTTGAACAGATCCTGGGTTATTTTCTGGTTTGGATCCCATAGTAATGTGGTACCACACTGAAACAGTCGATTAAACCAGGTTTCGATCAATATTTTTGAGGATAACGCATGTTAGGTCTAGGTTAGGCCTGGGATTTTCACTCATCAGACTCATACTTTCGCATTCTTCTCATACTTGTTGAACGGATCCTGGGTTTTTTCTGGTTTGGATCACGTAGTAATGTGGTAGCACGCTGAAACAGTCAATTAAACCTGGTTTTGATCAATATTTTAGAGAATAATTCATGTTAGGTCTAGGTTAGGTCTGGGATTTGCTCTCATCAGGCTCATTCTTTCGCATATTTCTCATACTTGATGGCTAGATCCTGGCCTTTTTCTGGATTGCATCACGTAGTAATGAAGTACAACACTGAAGCAGTCAATTAAACCTGGATTCTATCAATATCTTAGAGGACAACGCAAGTTAGGTCTGGGATAAGTCTGGGATTTGCCCACATCAGGCTCATACTTTCGCGTTTTTGACATACTCGTTGAACAGCTCCTGGGTTATTTTCTGGTTTGGATCGCATAGTAATGTGGTACCACACTGAAACAGTCGATTAAACCAGGTTTCGATCAATATTTTTGAGGATAACGCATGTTAAGTCTAGGTTAGGCCTGGGATTATCACTCATCAGACTCATACTTTCGCATATTTCTCATTCTTCATGGCTAGATCCTGGGCTATTTCTGGATTGTATCACGTAGTAATGTGGTACCACACAGAAACAGTCAATTAAACCTGGTTTCGATCAATATTTTAGAGGATAACGCAAGTTAGGTCTGGGATAGGTCTGGGATTTTCCCTCATCAGGCTCATACTTTCGCGTTTTTCACATACTTGTTGAACAGATCCTGGGTTTTTTCTGGATTGGGTCACGTAGTAGTGTGGTACCACACTGAAACAGTCGATTAAACCTGGTTTCGATCAATATTTTTGAGGATAACGCATGTTAGGTCTAGGTTAGGCTGGGGATTTTCACTCATCAGACTCATACTTTCGCATTCTTCACATACTTGTTGAACGGATCCTGGGTTTTTTCTGGTTTGGATCACGTAGTAATGTGGGACCACACTGAAACAGTCAATTAAACCTGGCTTCGATCAATATATTAGAGAATAATTCATGTTAGGTCTAGGTTAGGTCTGGGATTTGCTCTCATCAGGCTCATTCTTTCGCATATTTCTCATACTTGATGGCTAGATCCAGGCCTTTTTCTGGATTGCATCACGTAGTAATGAAGTACAACACTCAAACAGTCAATTAAACCTGGTTTCCATCAATATTTTAGAGGACAACGCATGATAGGTCTTGGTTAGGCCTGGGATTTGCCCTCATCAGGGTCATACTTTCGTAGTTTTAACATACATGTTGACCTGATCGAGGGTTTTTTCTGCTTTGGATCACGTAGTAAAGTGGTACCACACTGAAACAGTCCATTAAACCTGGTATGGATCAATATTTTAGAGAATAACGCATGTTAGGTCTAGGTTAGCCCTGGGATTTTCACTCATCAGACTCATACTTTCGCATTCTTCACATACTTGTTGAACGGATCCTGGGTTTTTTCTGGTTTGGATCACGTAGTAATGTGGGACCACACTGAAACAGTCAATTAAACCTGGTTTCGATCAATATATTAGAGAATAATTCATGTTAGGTCTAGGTTAGGTCTGGGATTTGCTCTCATCAGGCTCATTCTTTCGCATATTTCTCATACTTGATGGCTAGATCCAGGCCTTTTTCTGGATTGCATCACGTAGTAATGAAGTACAACACCGAAACAGTCAATTAAACCTGGTTTCCATCAATATTTTAGAGGACAACGCATGATAGGTCTAGGTTAGGCCTGGGATTTGCCCTCATCAGGGTCATACTTTCGTAGTTTTAACATACATGTTGACCTGAACGAGGGTTTTTTCTGCTTTGGATCACGTAGTAAAGTGGTACCACACTGAAACAGTCCATTAAACCTGGTATGGATCAATATTTTGGAGGATAACGCATGTTAGGTCTAGGTTAGCCCTGGGATTTTCACTCATCAGACTCATACTTTCGCATTCTTCACATACTTGTTGAACGGAACCTGGGTTTTTTCTGGTTTGGTTCACGTAGTAATGTGGTACCACACTGAAACATTCGATTAAACCTGATCTTGATCAATATTTTAGAGGATAACGCATGTTAGGTTTGGGTTAGGTCTGGGATTTGCTCTCATCAGGCTCATTCTTTCGCATATTTCTCATACTTGATGGCTAGATCCTGGGCTTTTTCTGGATTGCATCACGTAGTAATGAAGTACAACACTGAAGCAGTCAATTAAACCTGGTTTCCATCAATATCTTAGCGGACAACGCAAGTTAGGTCTGGGATAGGTCTGGGATTTGCCCACATCAGGCTCATACTTTCGCGTTTTCCACATACTCGTTGAACAGATCCTGGGTTATTTTCTGGTTTGGATCGCATAGTAATGTGGTACCACACTGAAACAGTCGATTAAACCAGGTTTCGATCAGTATTTTTGAGGATAACGCATGTTAGGTCTAGGTTAGGCCTGGGATTTTCACTCATCAGACTCATACTTTCGCATTCTTCTCATACTTGTTGAACGGATCCTGGGTTTTTTCTGGTTTGGATCACGTAGTAATGTGGGACCACACAGAAACAATCAATTAAACCAGGTCTTGATAAATATTTTAGAGGATAACGCATGTTAGGTCTGGGTTAGGTCTAGGATTTGCCCTCGTCAAGCTCATACTTTCGCATATTTCTCATACTTCATGGCTAGATCCTGGGCTATTTCTAGATTGTATCACGTAGTAATGTGGTACCACACAGAAACAGTCAATTAAACCTGGTTTCGATCAATATTTTAGAGGATAACGCAAGTTAGGTCTGGGATAGGTCTGGGATTTTCCCTCATCAGGCTCATACTTTCGCGTTTTTCACATACTTGTTGAACAGATCCTGGGTTTTTTCTGGATTGGGTCACGTAGTAGTGTGGTACCACACTGAAACAGTCGATTAAACCTGGTTTCGATCAATATTTTTGAGGATAACGCATGTTAGGTCTAGGTTAGGCTGGGGATTTTCACTCATCAGACTCATTCTTTCGCATTCTTCACATACTTGTTGAACGGATCCTGGGTTTTTCCTGGTTTGGATCACGTAGTAATGTGGGACCACACTGAAACAGTCAATTAAACCTGGACTTGATAAATATTTTAGAGGATAACGCATGTTAGGTCTGGGTTAGGTCTAGGATTTGCCCTCGTCAGGCTCATACTTTCGCATATTTCTCATACTTCATGGCTAGATCCTGGGCTATTTCTGGATTGTATCACGTAGTAATGTGGTACCACACAGAAACAGTCAATTAAACCTGGTTTCGATCAATATTTTAGAGGATAACGCAAGTTAGGTCTGGGATAGGTCTGGGATTTTCCCTCATCAGGCTCATACTTTCGCGTTTTTCACATACTTGTTGAACAGATCCTGGGTTTTTTCTGGATTGGGTCACGTAGTAGTGTGGTACCACACTGAAACAGTCGATTAAACCTGGTTTCGAGCAATATTTTTGAGGATTACGCATGTTAGGTCTAGGTTAGGCCGGGGATTTTCACTCATCAGACTCATACTTTCGCATTCTTCACATACTTCTTGAACAGATCCTGGTTTTTTCTGGTTTGGAACACATAGTAATGTGGTACCACACTGAAACAGTCCATTAAACCTGGTTTCGATCAATATTTTAGAGGATAATGCATGTTAGGTCTAGGTTAGGCCGGGGATTTTCACTCATCAGACTCATACTTTCGCATTCTTCACATACTTGTTGAACGGATCCTGGGTTTTTTCTGGTTTGGATCACGTAGTAATGTGGGACCACACTGAAACAGTCAATTAAACCTGGTTTCGATCAATATATTAGAGAATAATTCATGTTAGGTCTAGGTTAGGTCTGGGATTTGCTCTCATCAGGCTCATTCTTTCGCATATTTCTCATTCTTGATGGCTAGATCCAGGCCTTTTTCTGGATTGCATCACGTAGTAATGAAGTACAACACTCAAACAGTCCATTAAACCTGGTATGGATCAATATTTTAGAGGATAACGCATGTTAGGTCTAGGTTAGCCCTGGGATTTTCACTCATCAGACTCATACTTTCGCATATTTCTCATACTTCATGGCTAGATCCTGGGCTATTTCTGGATTGTATCACGTAGTAATGTGGTACCACACAGAAACAGTCAATTAAACCTGGTTTCGATCAATATTTTAGAGGATAACGCAAGTTAGGTCTGGGATAGGTCTGGGATTTTCCCTCATCAGGCTCATACTTTCGCGTTTTTCACATACTTGTTGAACAGATCCTGGGTTTTTTCTGGATTGGGTCACGTAGTAGTGTGGTACCACACTGAAACAGTCGATTAAACCTGGTATGGATCAATATTTTAGAGGATAACGCATGTTAGGTCTAGGTTAGCCCTGGGATTTTCACTCATCAGACTCATACTTTCGCATATTTCTCATACTTCATGGCTAGATCCTGGGCTATTTCTGGATTGTATCACGTAGTAATGTGGTACCACACAGAAACAGTCAACTAAACCTGGTTTCGATCAATTTTTTAGAGAATAATTCATGTTAGGTCTAGGTTAGGTCTGGGTTTTGCTCTCATCAGGCTCATTCTTTCGCATATTTCTCATACTTGATGGCTAGATCCTGGGCTTTCTCTGGATTGCATCACGTAGTAGTGAAGTACAACACTGAAGCAGTCAATCAAGCCTGGTTTCCATCAATATTTTAGAGGACAACGTATGTTAGGTCTAGGATAGGCCTGGGATTTGCTCTCATCAGGGTCATACTTTCGCAGTTTTAACATACATGTTGACCTGATCGAGGGTTTTTGTTGGTTTGGTTCACGTAGTGATGTGGTACTACACTGAAACATTGAATTAAACCTGGTCTTGATAAATATTTTAGAGGATAACGCATGTTAGGTTTGGGTTAGGTCTAGGATTTGCCCTCATCAGGCTCATACTTTCGCACACTTCACATACTCGTTTGACAGATCCTGTGTTATTTTCTGGTTTGGATCGCATAGTAATGTGGTACCACACTGAAACAGTCGATTAAACCAGGTTTTGATCAATATTTTTGAGGATAACGCATGTTAGGTCTAGGTTAGGCGTGGGATTTTCACTCATCTGACTCATACTTTCGCATTCTTCACATACTTGTTGAACGGATCCTGGGCTTTTTCTGGTTTGGATCACGTAATAATGCGGTACCACACTGAAACAGTCCATTAAACCTGGTTTCGATCAATATTTTAGAGAATAATTCATGTTAGGTCTAGGTTAGGTCAGGGATTTGCTCTCATCAGGCTCATTCTTTCGCATATTTCTCATACTTGTTGGCTAGATCCTGGGCTTTTTCTGGATTGCATCACGTAGTAATGAAGTACAACACTGAAACAGTCAATTAAACCTGGTTTCCATCAATATCTTAGAGGACAACGCAAGTTAGGTCTGGGATAGGTCTGGGATTTGCCCACTTCAGGCTCATACTTTCGTGTTTTTCACATACTTGTTGAACAGATCCTGGGTTTTTTCTGGTTTGGATCACGTAGTAGTGTGGTACCACACTGAAACAGTCCATTAAACCTGGTTTGGATCAACATTTTAGAGGATAACGCATGTTAGGTCTAGGTTAGGTCTGGGATTTTCACTCATCAGACTCATACTTTCGCGTTTTTCACATACTTGTTGAACAGATCCTGGGTTTTTTCTGGTTTGGATCACGTAGTAGTGTGGTACCACACAGAAACAGTCCATGAAACCTGGTTTGGATCAACATTTTAGAGGATAACGCATGTTAGGTCTAGGTTAGGTCTGGGATTTCCACTCATCAGACTCATACTTTCGCATTCTTCACATACTTGTTGAACGGATCCTGGGTTTTTTCTGGTTTGGATCACGTAGTAACGTGGGACCTCACTGAAACAGTCAATTAAACCTGGTTTCGATCAATATATTAGAGAATAATTCATGTTAGGTCTAGGTTAGGTCTGGGATTTGCTCTCATCAGGCTCATTCTTTCGCATATTTCTCATACTTGATGGCTAGATCCAGGCCTTTTTCTGGATTGCATCACGTAGTAATGAAGTACAACACTGAAACAGTCAATTAAACCTGGTTTCCATCAATATCTTAGAGGACAACGCAAGTTAGGTCTGGGATAGGTCTGGGATTTGCCCACTTCAGGCTCATACTTTCGCGTTTTTCACATACATGTTGAACAGATCCTGGGTTTTTTCTGGTTTGGATCACGTAGTAGTGTGGTACCACACTGAAACAGTCCATTAAACCTGGTTTGGATCAACATTTTAGAGGATAACGCATGTTAGGTCTAGGTTAGTTCTGGGATTTTCACTCATCAGACTCATACTTTCGCATTCTTCACATACTTGTTGAACGGATCCTGGGTTTTTTCTGGTTTGGATCACGTAGTAATGTGGGACCACACTGAAACAGTCAATTAAACCTGGTTTCGATCAATATATTAGAGAATAATTCATGTTAGGTCTAGGTTAGGTCTGGGATTTGCTCTCATCAGGCTCATTCTTTCGCATATTTCTCATTCTTGATGGCTAGATCCAGGCCTTTTTCTGGATTGCATCACGTAGTAATGAAGTACAACACTCAAACAGTCCATTAAACCTGGTATGGATCAATATTTTAGAGGATAACGCATGTTAGGTCTAGGTTAGCCCTGGGATTTTCACTCATCAGACTCATACTTTCGCATATTTCTCATACTTCATGGCTAGATCCTGGGCTATTTCTGGATTGTATCACGTAGTAATGTGGTACCACACAGAAACAGTCAATTAAACCTGGTTTCGATCAATATTTTAGAGGATAACGCAAGTTAGGTCTGGGATAGGTCTGGGATTTTCCCTCATCAGGCTCATACTTTCGCGTTTTTCACATACTTGTTGAACAGATCCTGGGTTTTTTCTGGATTGGGTCACGTAGTAGTGTGGTACCACACTGAAACAGTCGATTAAACCTGGTATGGATCAATATTTTAGAGGATAACGCATGTTAGGTCTAGGTTAGCCCTGGGATTTTCACTCATCAGACTCATACTTTCGCATATTTCTCATACTTCATGGCTAGATCCTGGGCTATTTCTGGATTGTATCACGTAGTAATGTGGTACCACACAGAAACAGTCAACTAAACCTGGTTTCGATCAATTTTTTAGAGAATAATTCATGTTAGGTCTAGGTTAGGTCTGGGTTTTGCTCTCATCAGGCTCATTCTTTCGCATATTTCTCATACTTGATGGCTAGATCCTGGGCTTTCTCTGGATTGCATCACGTAGTAGTGAAGTACAACACTGAAGCAGTCAATCAAGCCTGGTTTCCATCAATATTTTAGAGGACAACGTATGTTAGGTCTAGGATAGGCCTGGGATTTGCTCTCATCAGGGTCATACTTTCGCAGTTTTAACATACATGTTGACCTGATCGAGGGTTTTTGTTGGTTTGGTTCACGTAGTGATGTGGTACAACACTGAAACATTGAATTAAACCTGGTCTTGATAAATATTTTAGAGGATAACGCATGTTAGGTTTGGGTTAGGTCTAGGATTTGCCCTCATCAGGCTCATACTTTCGCACACTTCACATACTCGTTTGACAGATCCTGTGTTATTTTCTGGTTTGGATCGCATAGTAATGTGGTACCACACTGAAACAGTCGATTAAACCAGGTTTTGATCAATATTTTTGAGGATAACGCATGTTAGGTCTAGGTTAGGCGTGGGATTTTCACTCATCTGACTCATACTTTCGCATTCTTCACATACTTGTTGAACGGATCCTGGGCTTTTTCTGGTTTGGAACACGTAATAATGCGGTACCACACTGAAACAGTCCATTAAACCTGGTTTCGATCAATATTTTAGAGAATAATTCATGTTAGGTCTAGGTTAGGTCAGGGATTTGCTCTCATCAGGCTCATTCTTTCGCATATTTCTCATACTTGTTGGCTAGATCCTGGGCTTTTTCTGGATTGCATCACGTAGTAATGAAGTACAACACTGAAACAGTCAATTAAACCTGGTTTCCATCAATATCTTAGAGGACAACGCAAGTTAGGTCTGGGATAGGTCTGGGATTTGCCCACTTCAGGCTCATACTTTCGTGTTTTTCACATACTTGTTGAACAGATCCTGGGTTTTTTCTGGTTTGGATCACGTAGTAGTGTGGTACCACACTGAAACAGTCCATTAAACCTGGTTTGGATCAACATTTTAGAGGATAACGCATGTTAGGTCTAGGTTAGGTCTGGGATTTTCACTCATCAGACTCATACTTTCGCGTTTTTCACATACTTGTTGAACAGATCCTGGGTTTTTTCTGGTTTGGATCACGTAGTAGTGTGGTACCACACAGAAACAGTCCATGAAACCTGGTTTGGATCAACATTTTAGAGGATAACGCATGTTAGGTCTAGGTTAGGTCTGGGATTTCCACTCATCAGACTCATACTTTCGCATTCTTCACATACTTGTTGAACGGATCCTGGGTTTTTTCTGGTTTGGATCACGTAGTAACGTGGGACCTCACTGAAACAGTCAATTAAACCTGGTTTCGATCAATATATTAGAGAATAATTCATGTTAGGTCTAGGTTAGGTCTGGGATTTGCTCTCGTCAGGCTCATTCTTTCGCATATTTCTCATACTTGATGGCTAGATCCAGGCCTTTTTCTGGATTGCATCACGTAGTAATGAAGTACAACACTGAAACAGTCAATTAAACCTGGTTTCCATCAATATCTTAGAGGACAACGCAAGTTAGGTCTGGGATAGGTCTGGGATTTGCCCACTTCAGGCTCATACTTTCGCGTTTTTCACATACATGTTGAACAGATCCTGGGTTTTTTCTGGTTTGGATCACGTAGTAGTGTGGTACCACACTGAAACAGTCCATTAAACCTGGTTTGGATCAACATTTTAGAGGATAACGCATGTTAGGTCTAGGTTAGTTCTGGGATTTTCACTCATCAGGCTCATACTTTCGCGTTTTTCACATACTTGCTAACAGATCCTGGGTTTTTTCTGGTTTGGATCACGTAGTAGTGTGGTACCACACTGAAACAGTCCATTAAACCTGGTCTTGATAAATATTTTAGAGGATAACGCATGTTAGGTCTGGGATAGGTCTGGGATTTGCCCTCATCAGACTCATACTTTCGCACACTTCACATACTCGTTGAACAGATCCTGGGTTATTTTCTGGTTTGGATCCCATAGTAATGTGGTACCACACTGAAACAGTCGATTAAACCAGGTTTCGATCAATATTTTTGAGGATAACGCATGTTAGGTCTAGGTTAGGCCTGGGATTTTCACTCATCAGACTCATACTTTCGCATTCTTCTCATACTTGTTGAACGGATCCTGGGTTTTTTCTGGTTTGGATCACGTAGTAATGTGGTAGCACGCTGAAACAGTCAATTAAACCTGGTTTTGATCAATATTTTAGAGAATAATTCATGTTAGGTCTAGGTTAGGTCTGGGATTCGCTCTCATCAGGCTCATTCTTTCGCATATTTCTCATACTTGATGGCTAGATCCTGGCCTTTTTCTGGATTGCATCACGTAGTAATGAAGTACAACACTGAAGCAGTCAATTAAACCTGGATTCTATCAATATCTTAGAGGACAACGCAAGTTAGGTCTGGGATAAGTCTGGGATTTGCCCACATCAGGCTCATACTTTCGCGTTTTTGACATACTCGTTGAACAGCTCCTGGGTTATTTTCTGGTTTGGATCGCATAGTAATGTGGTACCACACTGAAACAGTCGATTAAACCAGGTTTCGATCAATATTTTTGAGGATAACGCATGTTAAGTCTAGGTTAGGCCTGGGATTATCACTCATCAGACTCATACTTTCGCATATTTCTCATTCTTCATGGCTAGATCCTGGGCTATTTCTGGATTGTATCACGTAGTAATGTGGTACCACACAGAAACAGTCAATTAAACCTGGTTTCGATCAATATTTTAGAGGATAACGCAAGTTAGGTCTGGGATAGGTCTGGGATTTTCCCTCATCAGGCTCATACTTTCGCGTTTTTCACATACTTGTTGAACAGATCCTGGGTTTTTTCTGGATTGGGTCACGTAGTAGTGTGGTACCACACTGAAACAGTCGATTAAACCTGGTTTCGATCAATATTTTTGAGGATAACGCATGTTAGGTCTAGGTTAGGCTGGGGATTTTCACTCATCAGACTCATACTTTCGCATTCTTCACATACTTGTTGAACGGATCCTGGGTTTTTTCTGGTTTGGATCACGTAGTAATGTGGGACCACACTGAAACAGTCAATTAAACCTGGCTTCGATCAATATATTAGAGAATAATTCATGTTAGGTCTAGGTTAGGTCTGGGATTTGCTCTCATCAGGCTCATTCTTTCGCATATTTCTCATACTTGATGGCTAGATCCAGGCCTTTTTCTGGATTGCATCACGTAGTAATGAAGTACAACACTCAAACAGTCAATTAAACCTGGTTTCCATCAATATTTTAGAGGACAACGCATGATAGGTCTTGGTTAGGCCTGGGATTTGCCCTCATCAGGGTCATACTTTCGTAGTTTTAACATACATGTTGACCTGATCGAGGGTTTTTTCTGCTTTGGATCACGTAGTAAAGTGGTACCACACTGAAACAGTCCATTAAACCTGGTATGGATCAATATTTTAGAGAATAACGCATGTTAGGTCTAGGTTAGCCCTGGGATTTTCACTCATCAGACTCATACTTTCGCATTCTTCACATACTTGTTGAACGGATCCTGGGTTTTTTCTGGTTTGGATCACGTAGTAATGTGGGACCACACTGAAACAGTCAATTAAACCTGGTTTCGATCAATATATTAGAGAATAATTCATGTTAGGTCTAGGTTAGGTCTGGGATTTGCTCTCATCAGGCTCATTCTTTCGCATATTTCTCATACTTGATGGCTAGATCCAGGCCTTTTTCTGGATTGCATCACGTAGTAATGAAGTACAACACTGAAACAGTCAATTAAACCTGGTTTCCATCAATATTTTAGAGGACAACGCATGATAGGTCTAGGTTAGGCCTGGGATTTGCCCTCATCAGGGTCATACTTTCGTAGTTTTAACATACATGTTGACCTGAACGAGGGTTTTTTCTGCTTTGGATCACGTAGTAAAGTGGTACCACACTGAAACAGTCCATTAAACCTGGTATGGATCAATATTTTGGAGGATAACGCATGTTAGGTCTAGGTTAGCCCTGGGATTTTCACTCATCAGACTCATACTTTCGCATTCTTCACATACTTGTTGAACGGAACCTGGGTTTTTTCTGGTTTGGTTCACGTAGAAATGTGGTACCACACTGAAACATTCGATTAAACCTGATCTTGATCAATATTTTAGAGGATAACGCATGTTAGGTTTGGGTTAGGTCTGGGATTTGCTCTCATCAGGCTCATTCTTTCGCATATTTCTCATACTTGATGGCTAGATCCTGGGCTTTTTCTGGATTGCATCACGTAGTAATGAAGTACAACACTGAAGCAGTCAATTAAACCTGGTTTCCATCAATATCTTAGCGGACAACGCAAGTTAGGTCTGGGATAGGTCTGGGATTTGCCCACATCAGGCTCATACTTTCGCGTTTTCCACATACTCGTTGAACAGATCCTGGGTTATTTTCTGGTTTGGATCGCATAGTAATGTGGTACCACACTGAAACAGTCGATTAAACCAGGTTTCGATCAGTATTTTTGAGGATAACGCATGTTAGGTCTAGGTTAGGCCTGGGATTTTCACTCATCAGACTCATACTTTCGCATTCTTCTCATACTTGTTGAACGGATCCTGGGTTTTTTCTGGTTTGGATCACGTAGTAATGTGGGACCACACAGAAACAATCAATTAAACCTGGTCTTGATAAATATTTTAGAGGATAACGCATGTTAGGTCTGGGTTAGGTCTAGGATTTGCCCTCGTCAAGCTCATACTTTCGCATATTTCTCATACTTCATGGCTAGATCCTGGGCTATTTCTAGATTGTATCACGTAGTAATGTGGTACCACACAGAAACAGTCAATTAAACCTGGTTTCGATCAATATTTTAGAGGATAACGCAAGTTAGGTCTGGGATAGGTCTGGGATTTTCCCTCATCAGGCTCATACTTTCGCGTTTTTCACATACTTGTTGAACAGATCCTGGGTTTTTTCTGGATTGGGTCACGTAGTAGTGTGGTACCACACTGAAACAGTCGATTAAACCTGGTTTCGATCAATATTTTTGAGGATAACGCATGTTAGGTCTAGGTTAGGCTGGGGATTTTCACTCATCAGACTCATTCTTTCGCATTCTTCACATACTTGTTGAACGGATCCTGGGTTTTTCCTGGTTTGGATCACGTAGTAATGTGGGACCACACTGAAACAGTCAATTAAACCTGGACTTGATAAATATTTTAGAGGATAACGCATGTTAGGTCTGGGTTAGGTCTAGGATTTGCCCTCGTCAGGCTCATACTTTCGCATATTTCTCATACTTCATGGCTAGATCCTGGGCTATTTCTGGATTGTATCACGTAGTAATGTGGTACCACACAGAAACAGTCAATTAAACCTGGTTTCGATCAATATTTTAGAGGATAACGCAAGTTAGGTCTGGGATAGGTCTGGGATTTTCCCTCATCAGGCTCATACTTTCGCGTTTTTCACATACTTGTTGAACAGATCCTGGGTTTTTTCTGGATTGGGTCACGTAGTAGTGTGGTACCACACTGAAACAGTCGATTAAACCTGGTTTCGATCAATATTTTTGAGGATTACGCATGTTAGGTCTAGGTTAGGCCGGGGATTTTCACTCATCAGACTCATACTTTCGCATTCTTCACATACTTCTTGAACAGATCCTGGTTTTTTCTGGTTTGGAACACATAGTAATGTGGTACCACACTGAAACAGTCCATTAAACCTGGTTTCGATCAATATTTTAGAGGATAATGCATGTTAGGTCTAGGTTAGGCCGGGGATTTTCACTCATCAGACTCATACTTTCGCATTCTTCACATACTTGTTGAACGGATCCTGGGTTTTTTCTGGTTTGGATCACGTAGTAATGTGGGACCACACTGAAACAGTCAATTAAACCTGGTTTCGATCAATATATTAGAGAATAATTCATGTTAGGTCTAGGTTAGGTCTGGGATTTGCTCTCATCAGGCTCATTCTTTCGCATATTTCTCATTCTTGATGGCTAGATCCAGGCCTTTTTCTGGATTGCATCACGTAGTAATGAAGTACAACACTCAAACAGTCCATTAAACCTGGTATGGATCAATATTTTAGAGGATAACGCATGTTAGGTCTAGGTTAGCCCTGGGATTTTCACTCATCAGACTCATACTTTCGCATATTTCTCATACTTCATGGCTAGATCCTGGGCTATTTCTGGATTGTATCACGTAGTAATGTGGTACCACACAGAAACAGTCAACTAAACCTGGTTTCGATCAATATTTTTGAGGATAACGCATGTTAGGTCTAGGTTAGGCCGGGGATTTTCACTCATCAGACTCATACTTTCGCATTCTTCACATACTTGTTGAACGGATCCTGGGTTTTTCCTGGTTTGGATCACGTAGTAATGTGGTACCACACTGAAACAGTCCATTAAACCTGGTCTTGATAAATATTTTAGAGGATAACGCATGTTAGGTCTGGGATAGGTCTGGGATTTGCCCTCATCAGACTCATACTTTCGCATTCTTCACATACTTGTTGAACGGATCCTGGGTTTTTTCTGGTTTGGTTCACGTAGTAATGTGGTACCACACTGAAACATTCGATTAAACCTGATCTTGATCAATATTTTAGAGGATAACGCATGTTAGGTTTGGGTTAGGTCTGGGATTTGCTCTCATCAGGCTCATTCTTTCGCATATTTCTCATACTTGATGGCTAGATCCTGGGCTTTTTCTGGATTGCATCACGTAGTAATGAAGTACAACACTGAAGCAGTCAATTAAACCTGATGTCCATCAATATCTTAGCGGACAACGCAAGTTAGGTCTGGGATAGGTCTGGGATTTGCCCACATCAGGCTCATACTTTCGCGTGTTTCACATACTCGTTGAACAGATCCTGGGTTATTTTCTGGTTTGGATCGCATAGTAATGTGGTACCACACTGAAACAGTCGATTAAACCAGGTTTCGATCAGTATTTTTGAGGATAACGCATGTTAGGTCTAGGTTAGGCCTGGGATTTTCACTCATCAGACTCATACTTTCGCATATTTCTCATACTTCATGGCTAGATCCTGGGCTATTTCTGGATTGTATCACGTAGTAATGTGGTACCACACAGAAACAGTCAACTAAACCTGGTTTCGATCAATATTTTAGAGGATAACGCAAGTTAGGTCTGAGATAGGTCTGGGATTTTCCCGCATCAGGCTCATACTTTCGCGTTTTTCACATACTTGTTGAACAGATCCTGGGTTTTTTCTGGATTGGGACACGTAGTAGTGTGGTACCACACTGAAACAGTCGATTAAACCTGGTTTCGATCAATATTTTTGAGGATAACGCATGTTAGGTGTAGGTTAGGCCGGGGATTTTCACTCATCAGACTCATACTTTCGCATTCTTCACATACTTGTTGAACGGATCCTGGGTTTTTCCTGGTATGGATCACGTAGTAATGTGGTACCACACTGAAACAGTCCATTAAACCTGGTCTTGATAAATATTTTAGAGGATAACGCATGTTAGGTCTGGGATAGGTCTGGGATTTGCCCTCATCAGACTCATACTTTCGCACACTTCACATACTCGTTGAACAGATCCTGGGTTATTTTCTGGTTTGGATCCCATAGTAATGTGGTACCACACTGAAACAGTCGATTAAACCAGGTTTCGATCAATATTTTTGAGGATAACGCATGTTAGGTCTAGGTTAGGCCTGGGATTTTCACTCATCAGACTCATACTTTCGCATTCTTCTCATACTTGTTGAACGGATCCTGGGTTTTTTCTGGTTTGGATCACGTAGTAATGTGGTACCACGCTGAAACAGTCAATTAAACCTGGTTTTGATCAATATTTTAGAGAATAATTCATGTTAGGTCTAGGTTAGGTCTGGGATTTGCTCTCATCAGGCTCATTCTTTCGCATATTTCTCATACTTGATGGCTAGATCCTGGCCTTTTTCTGGATTGCATCACGTAGTAATGAAGTACAACACTGAAGCAGTCAATTAAACCTGGATTCTATCAATATCTTAGAGGACAACGCAAGTTAGGTCTGGGATAAGTCTGGGATTTGCCCACATCAGGCTCATACTTTCGCGTTTTTGACATACTCGTTGAACAGCTCCTGGGTTATTTTCTGGTTTGGATCGCATAGTAATGTGGTACCACACTGAAACAGTCGATTAAACCAGGTTTCGATCAATATTTTTGAGGATAACGCATGTTAAGTCTAGGTTAGGCCTGGGATTATCACTCATCAGACTCATACTTTCGCATATTTCTCATTCTTCATGGCTAGATCCTGGGCTATTTCTGGATTGTATCACGTAGTAATGTGGTACCACACAGAAACAGTCAATTAAACCTGGTTTCGATCAATATTTTAGAGGATAACGCAAGTTAGGTCTGGGATAGGTCTGGGATTTTCCCTCATCAGGCTCATACTTTCGCGTTTTTCACATACTTGTTGAACAGATCCTGGGTTTTTTCTGGATTGGGTCACGTAGTAGTGTGGTACCACACTGAAACAGTCGATTAAACCTGGTTTCGATCAATATTTTTGAGGATAACGCATGTTAGGTCTAGGTTAGGCTGGGGATTTTCACTCATCAGACTCATACTTTCGCATTCTTCACATACTTGTTGAACGGATCCTGGGTTTTTTCTGGTTTGGATCACGTAGTAATGTGGGACCACACTGAAACAGTCAATTAAACCTGGCTTCGATCAATATATTAGAGAATAATTCATGTTAGGTCTAGGTTAGGTCTGGGATTTGCTCTCATCAGGCTCATTCTTTCGCATATTTCTCATACTTGATGGCTAGATCCAGGCCTTTTTCTGGATTGCATCACGTAGTAATGAAGTACAACACTCAAACAGTCAATTAAACCTGGTTTCCATCAATATTTTAGAGGACAACGCATGATAGGTCTTGGTTAGGCCTGGGATTTGCCCTCATCAGGGTCATACTTTCGTAGTTTTAACATACATGTTGACCTGATCGAGGGTTTTTTCTGCTTTGGATCACGTAGTAAAGTGGTACCACACTGAAACAGTCCATTAAACCTGGTATGGATCAATATTTTAGAGAATAACGCATGTTAGGTCTAGGTTAGCCCTGGGATTTTCACTCATCAGACTCATACTTTCGCATTCTTCACATACTTGTTGAACGGATCCTGGGTTTTTTCTGGTTTGGATCACGTAGTAATGTGGGACCACACTGAAACAGTCAATTAAACCTGGTTTCGATCAATATATTAGAGAATAATTCATGTTAGGTCTAGGTTAGGTCTGGGATTTGCTCTCATCAGGCTCATTCTTTCGCATATTTCTCATACTTGATGGCTAGATCCAGGCCTTTTTCTGGATTGCATCACGTAGTAATGAAGTACAACACTGAAACAGTCAATTAAACCTGGTTTCCATCAATATTTTAGAGGACAACGCATGATAGGTCTAGGTTAGGCCTGGGATTTGCCCTCATCAGGGTCATACTTTCGTAGTTTTAACATACATGTTGACCTGAACGAGGGTTTTTTCTGCTTTGGATCACGTAGTAAAGTGGTACCACACTGAAACAGTCCATTAAACCTGGTATGGATCAATATTTTGGAGGATAACGCATGTTAGGTCTAGGTTAGCCCTGGGATTTTCACTCATCAGACTCATACTTTCGCATTCTTCACATACTTGTTGAACGGAACCTGGGTTTTTTCTGGTTTGGTTCACGTAGTAATGTGGTACCACACTGAAACATTCGATTAAACCTGATCTTGATCAATATTTTAGAGGATAACGCATGTTAGGTTTGGGTTAGGTCTGGGATTTGCTCTCATCAGGCTCATTCTTTCGCATATTTCTCATACTTGATGGCTAGATCCTGGGCTTTTTCTGGATTGCATCACGTAGTAATGAAGTACAACACTGAAGCAGTCAATTAAACCTGGTTTCCATCAATATCTTAGCGGACAACGCAAGTTAGGTCTGGGATAGGTCTGGGATTTGCCCACATCAGGCTCATACTTTCGCGTTTTCCACATACTCGTTGAACAGATCCTGGGTTATTTTCTGGTTTGGATCGCATAGTAATGTGGTACCACACTGAAACAGTCGATTAAACCAGGTTTCGATCAGTATTTTTGAGGATAACGCATGTTAGGTCTAGGTTAGGCCTGGGATTTTCACTCATCAGACTCATACTTTCGCATTCTTCTCATACTTGTTGAACGGATCCTGGGTTTTTTCTGGTTTGGATCACGTAGTAATGTGGGACCACACAGAAACAATCAATTAAACCTGGTCTTGATAAATATTTTAGAGGATAACGCATGTTAGGTCTGGGTTAGGTCTAGGATTTGCCCTCGTCAAGCTCATACTTTCGCATATTTCTCATACTTCATGGCTAGATCCTGGGCTATTTCTAGATTGTATCACGTAGTAATGTGGTACCACACAGAAACAGTCAATTAAACCTGGTTTCGATCAATATTTTAGAGGATAACGCAAGTTAGGTCTGGGATAGGTCTGGGATTTTCCCTCATCAGGCTCATACTTTCGCGTTTTTCACATACTTGTTGAACAGATCCTGGGTTTTTTCTGGATTGGGTCACGTAGTAGTGTGGTACCACACTGAAACAGTCGATTAAACCTGGTTTCGATCAATATTTTTGAGGATAACGCATGTTAGGTCTAGGTTAGGCTGGGGATTTTCACTCATCAGACTCATTCTTTCGCATTCTTCACATACTTGTTGAACGGATCCTGGGTTTTTCCTGGTTTGGATCACGTAGTAATGTGGGACCACACTGAAACAGTCAATTAAACCTGGACTTGATAAATATTTTAGAGGATAACGCATGTTAGGTCTGGGTTAGGTCTAGGATTTGCCCTCGTCAGGCTCATACTTTCGCATATTTCTCATACTTCATGGCTAGATCCTGGGCTATTTCTGGATTGTATCACGTAGTAATGTGGTACCACACAGAAACAGTCAATTAAACCTGGTTTCGATCAATATTTTAGAGGATAACGCAAGTTAGGTCTGGGATAGGTCTGGGATTTTCCCTCATCAGGCTCATACTTTCGCGTTTTTCACATACTTGTTGAACAGATCCTGGGTTTTTTCTGGATTGGGTCACGTAGTAGTGTGGTACCACACTGAAACAGTCGATTAAACCTGGTTTCGATCAATATTTTTGAGGATTACGCATGTTAGGTCTAGGTTAGGCCGGGGATTTTCACTCATCAGACTCATACTTTCGCATTCTTCACATACTTCTTGAACAGATCCTGGTTTTTTCTGGTTTGGAACACATAGTAATGTGGTACCACACTGAAACAGTCCATTAAACCTGGTTTCGATCAATATTTTAGAGGATAATGCATGTTAGGTCTAGGTTAGGCCGGGGATTTTCACTCATCAGACTCATACTTTCGCATTCTTCACATACTTGTTGAACGGATCCTGGGTTTTTTCTGGTTTGGATCACGTAGTAATGTGGGACCACACTGAAACAGTCAATTAAACCTGGTTTCGATCAATATATTAGAGAATAATTCATGTTAGGTCTAGGTTAGGTCTGGGATTTGCTCTCATCAGGCTCATTCTTTCGCATATTTCTCATTCTTGATGGCTAGATCCAGGCCTTTTTCTGGATTGCATCACGTAGTAATGAAGTACAACACTCAAACAGTCCATTAAACCTGGTATGGATCAATATCTTAGAGGATAACGGATGTTAGGTCTAGGTTAGCCCTGGGATTTTCACTCATCAGACTCATACTTTCGCATTCTTCACATACTTGTTGAACGGATCCTGGGTTTTTTCTGGTTTGGTTCACGTAGTAATGTGGTACCACACTGAAACATTCGATTAAACCTGATCTTGATCAATATTTTAGAGGATAACGCATGTTAGGTTTGGGTTAGGTCTGGGATTTGCTCTCATCAGGCTCATTCTTTCGCATATTTCTCATACTTGATGGCTAGATCCTGGGCTTTTTCTGGATTGCATCACGTAGTAATGAAGTACAACACTGAAGCAGTCAATTAAACCTGATGTCCATCAATATCTTAGCGGACAACGCAAGTTAGGTCTGGGATAGGTCTGGGATTTGCCCACATCAGGCTCATACTTTCGCGTGTTTCACATACTCGTTGAACAGATCCTGGGTTATTTTCTGGTTTGGATCGCATAGTAATGTGGTACCACACTGAAACAGTCGATTAAACCAGGTTTCGATCAGTATTTTTGAGGATAACGCATGTTAGGTCTAGGTTAGGCCTGGGATTTTCACTCATCAGACTCATACTTTCGCATATTTCTCATTCTTCATGGCTAGATCCTGGGCTATTTCTGGATTGTATCACGTAGTAATGTGGTACCACACAGAAACAGTCAATTAAACCTGGTTTCGATCAATATTTTAGAGGATAACGCAAGTTAGGTCTGGGATAAGTCTGGGATTTGCCCACATCAGGCTCATACTTTCGCGTTTTTGACATACTCGTTGAACAGCTCCTGGGTTATTTTCTGGTTTGGATCGCATAGTAATGTGGTACCACACTGAAACAGTCGATTAAACCAGGTTTCGATCAATATTTTTGAGGATAACGCATGTTAAGTCTAGGTTAGGCCTGGGATTATCACTCATCAGACTCATACTTTCGCATATTTCTCATTCTTCATGGCTAGATCCTGGGCTATTTCTGGATTGTATCACGTAGTAATGTGGTACCACACAGAAACAGTCAATTAAACCTGGTTTCGATCAATATTTTAGAGGATAACGCAAGTTAGGTCTGGGATAGGTCTGGGATTTTCCCTCATCAGGCTCATACTTTCGCGTTTTTCACATACTTGTTGAACAGATCCTGGGTTTTTTCTGGATTGGGTCACGTAGTAGTGTGGTACCACACTGAAACAGTCGATTAAACCTGGTTTCGATCAATATTTTTGAGGATAACGCATGTTAGGTCTAGGTTAGGCTGGGGATTTTCACTCATCAGACTCATACTTTCGCATTCTTCACATACTTGTTGAACGGATCCTGGGTTTTTTCTGGTTTGGATCACGTAGTAATGTGGGACCACACTGAAACAGTCAATTAAACCTGGTTTCGATCAATTTATTAGAGAATAATTCATGTTAGGTCTAGGTTAGGCTGGGGATTTTCACTCATCAGACTCATACTTTCGCATTCTTCACATACTTGTTGAACGGATCCTGGGTTTTTTCTGGTTTGGATCACGTAGTAGTGTGGTACCACACTGAAACAGTCGATTAAACCTGGTTTCGATCAATATTTTTGAGGATAACGCATGTTAGGTCTAGGTTAGGCTGGGGATTTTCACTCATCAGACTCATACTTTCGCATTCTTCACATACTTGTTGAACGGATCCTGGGCTTTTTCTGGATTGCATCACGTAGTAATGAAGTACAACACTGAAACAGTCAATTAAACCTGGTTTCCATCAATATTTTAGAGGACAACGCATGATAGGTCTAGGTTAGGCCTGGGATTTGCCCTCATCAGGGTCATACTTTCGTAGTTTTAACATACATGTTGACCTGAACGAGGGTTTTTTCTGCTTTGGATCACGTAGTAAAGTGGTACCACACTGAAACAGTCCATTAAACCTGGTATGGATCAATATTTTGGAGGATAACGCATGTTAGGTCTAGGTTAGGTCTGGGATTTCCACTCATCAGACTCATACTTTCGCATTCTTCACATACTTGTTGAACGGAACCTGGGTTTTTTCTGGTTTGGTTCACGTAGAAATGTGGTACCACACTGAAACATTCGATTAAACCTGGTCTTGATAAATATTTTAGAGGATAACGCATGTTAGGTCTGGGTTAGGTCTAGGATTTGCCCTCGTCAAGCTCATACTTTCGCATATTTCTCATACTTCATGGCTAGATCCTGGGCTATTTCTAGATTGTATCACGTAGTAATGTGGTACCACACAGAAACAGTCAATTAAACCTGGTTTCGATCAATATTTTAGAGGATAACGCAAGTTAGGTCTGGGATAGGTCTGGGATTTTCCCTCATCAGGCTCATACTTTCGCGTTTTTCACATACTTGTTGAACAGATCCTGGGTTTTTTCTGGTTTGGTTCACGTAGTAATGTGGTACCACACTGAAACATTCGATTAAACCTGATCTTGATAAATATTTTAGAGGATAACGCATGTTAGGTTTGGGTTAGGTCTGGGATTTGCTCTCATCAGGCTCATTCTTTCGCATATTTCTCATACTTGATGGCTAGATCCTGGGCTTTTTCTGGATTGCATCACGTAGTAATGAAGTACAACACTGAAGCAGTCAATTAAACCTGGTTTCCATCAATATCTTAGCGGACAACGCAAGTTAGGTCTGGGATAGGTCTGGGATTTGCCCACATCAGGCTCATACTTTCGCGTTTTCCACATACTCGTTGAACAGATCCTGGGTTATTTTCTGGTTTGGATCGCATAGTAATGTGGTACCACACTGAAACAGTCGATTAAACCAGGTTTCGATCAGTATTTTTGAGGATAACGCATGTTAGGTCTAGGTTAGGCCTGGGATTTTCACTCATCAGACTCATACTTTCGCATTCTTCTCATACTTGTTGAACGGATCCTGGGTTTTTTCTGGTTTGGATCACGTAGTAATGTGGGACCACACAGAAACAATCAATTAAACCTGGTCTTGATAAATATTTTAGAGGATAACGCATGTTAGGTCTGGGTTAGGTCTAGGATTTGCCCTCGTCAAGCTCATACTTTCGCATATTTCTCATACTTCATGGCTAGATCCTGGGCTATTTCTAGATTGTATCACGTAGTAATGTGGTACCACACAGAAACAGTCAATTAAACCTGGTTTCGATCAATATTTTAGAGGATAACGCAAGTTAGGTCTGGGATAGGTCTGGGATTTTCCCTCATCAGGCTCATACTTTCGCGTTTTTCACATACTTGTTGAACAGATCCTGGGTTTTTTCTGGATTGGGTCACGTAGTAGTGTGGTACCACACTGAAACAGTCGATTAAACCTGGTTTCGATCAATATTTTTGAGGATAACGCATGTTAGGTCTAGGTTAGGCTGGGGATTTTCACTCATCAGACTCATTCTTTCGCATTCTTCACATACTTGTTGAACGGATCCTGGGTTTTTCCTGGTTTGGATCACGTAGTAATGTGGGACCACACTGAAACAGTCAATTAAACCTGGACTTGATAAATATTTTAGAGGATAACGCATGTTAGGTCTGGGTTAGGTCTAGGATTTGCCCTCGTCAGGCTCATACTTTCGCATATTTCTCATACTTCATGGCTAGATCCTGGGCTATTTCTGGATTGTATCACGTAGTAATGTGGTACCACACAGAAACAGTCAATTAAACCTGGTTTCGATCAATATTTTAGAGGATAACGCAAGTTAGGTCTGGGATAGGTCTGGGATTTTCCCTCATCAGGCTCATACTTTCGCGTTTTTCACATACTTGTTGAACAGATCCTGGGTTTTTTCTGGATTGGGTCACGTAGTAGTGTGGTACCACACTGAAACAGTCGATTAAACCTGGTTTCGATCAATATTTTTGAGGATTACGCATGTTAGGTCTAGGTTAGGCCGGGGATTTTCACTCATCAGACTCATACTTTCGCATTCTTCACATACTTCTTGAACAGATCCTGGTTTTTTCTGGTTTGGAACACATAGTAATGTGGTACCACACTGAAACAGTCCATTAAACCTGGTTTCGATCAATATTTTAGAGGATAATGCATGTTAGGTCTAGGTTAGGCCGGGGATTTTCACTCATCAGACTCATACTTTCGCATTCTTCACATACTTGTTGAACGGATCCTGGGTTTTTTCTGGTTTGGATCACGTAGTAATGTGGGACCACACTGAAACAGTCAATTAAACCTGGTTTCGATCAATATATTAGAGAATAATTCATGTTAGGTCTAGGTTAGGTCTGGGATTTGCTCTCATCAGGCTCATTCTTTCGCATATTTCTCATTCTTGATGGCTAGATCCAGGCCTTTTTCTGGATTGCATCACGTAGTAATGAAGTACAACACTCAAACAGTCCATTAAACCTGGTATGGATCAATATCTTAGAGGATAACGGATGTTAGGTCTAGGTTAGCCCTGGGATTTTCACTCATCAGACTCATACTTTCGCATTCTTCACATACTTGTTGAACGGATCCTGGGTTTTTTCTGGTTTGGTTCACGTAGTAATGTGGTACCACACTGAAACATTCGATTAAACCTGATCTTGATCAATATTTTAGAGGATAACGCATGTTAGGTTTGGGTTAGGTCTGGGATTTGCTCTCATCAGGCTCATTCTTTCGCATATTTCTCATACTTGATGGCTAGATCCTGGGCTTTTTCTGGATTGCATCACGTAGTAATGAAGTACAACACTGAAGCAGTCAATTAAACCTGATGTCCATCAATATCTTAGCGGACAACGCAAGTTAGGTCTGGGATAGGTCTGGGATTTGCCCACATCAGGCTCATACTTTCGCGTGTTTCACATACTCGTTGAACAGATCCTGGGTTATTTTCTGGTTTGGATCGCATAGTAATGTGGTACCACACTGAAACAGTCGATTAAACCAGGTTTCGATCAGTATTTTTGAGGATAACGCATGTTAGGTCTAGGTTAGGCCTGGGATTTTCACTCATCAGACTCATACTTTCGCATATTTCTCATTCTTCATGGCTAGATCCTGGGCTATTTCTGGATTGTATCACGTAGTAATGTGGTACCACACAGAAACAGTCAATTAAACCTGGTTTCGATCAATATTTTAGAGGATAACGCAAGTTAGGTCTGGGATAAGTCTGGGATTTGCCCACATCAGGCTCATACTTTCGCGTTTTTGACATACTCGTTGAACAGCTCCTGGGTTATTTTCTGGTTTGGATCGCATAGTAATGTGGTACCACACTGAAACAGTCGATTAAACCAGGTTTCGATCAATATTTTTGAGGATAACGCATGTTAAGTCTAGGTTAGGCCTGGGATTATCACTCATCAGACTCATACTTTCGCATATTTCTCATTCTTCATGGCTAGATCCTGGGCTATTTCTGGATTGTATCACGTAGTAATGTGGTACCACACAGAAACAGTCAATTAAACCTGGTTTCGATCAATATTTTAGAGGATAACGCAAGTTAGGTCTGGGATAGGTCTGGGATTTTCCCTCATCAGGCTCATACTTTCGCGTTTTTCACATACTTGTTGAACAGATCCTGGGTTTTTTCTGGATTGGGTCACGTAGTAGTGTGGTACCACACTGAAACAGTCGATTAAACCTGGTTTCGATCAATATTTTTGAGGATAACGCATGTTAGGTCTAGGTTAGGCTGGGGATTTTCACTCATCAGACTCATACTTTCGCATTCTTCACATACTTGTTGAACGGATCCTGGGTTTTTTCTGGTTTGGATCACGTAGTAATGTGGGACCACACTGAAACAGTCAATTAAACCTGGTTTCGATCAATTTATTAGAGAATAATTCATGTTAGGTCTAGGTTAGGTCTGGGATTTGCTCTCTTCAGGCTCATTCTTTCGCATATTTCTCATACTTGATGGCTAGATCCAGGCCTTTTTCTGGATTGCATCACGTAGTAATGAAGTACAACACTGAAACAGTCAATTAAACCTGGTTTCCATCAATATTTTAGAGGACAACGCATGATAGGTCTAGGTTAGGCCTGGGATTTGCCCTCATCAGGGTCATACTTTCGTAGTTTTAACATACATGTTGACCTGAACGAGGGTTTTTTCTGCTTTGGATCACGTAGTAAAGTGGTACCACACTGAAACAGTCCATTAAACCTGGTATGGATCAATATTTTGGAGGATAACGCATGTTAGGTCTAGGTTAGGTCTGGGATTTCCACTCATCAGACTCATACTTTCGCATTCTTCACATACTTGTTGAACGGATCCTGAGTTTTTTCTGGTTTGGATCACGTAGTAACGTGGGACCTCACTGAAACAGTCAATTAAACCTGGTTTCGATCAATATATTAGAGAATAATTCATGTTAGGTCTAGGTTAGGTCTGGGATTTCCACTCATCAGACTCATACTTTCGCATTCTTCACATACTTGTTGAACGGATCCTGGGTTTTTTCTGGTTTGGATCACGTAGTAACGTGGGACCTCACTGAAACAGTCAATTAAACCTGGTTTCGATCAATATATTAGAGAATAATTCATGTTAGGTCTAGGTTAGGTCTGGGATTTGCTCTCATCAGGCTCATTCTTTCGCATATTTCTCATACTTGATGGCTAGATCCAGGCCTTTTTCTGGATTGCATCACGTAGTAATGAAGTACAACACTGAAACAGTCAATTAAACCTGGTTTCCATCAATATCTTAGAGGACAACGCAAGTTAGGTCTGGGATAGGTCTGGGATTTGCCCACTTCAGGCTCATACTTTCGCGTTTTTCACATACTTGCTAACAGATCCTGGGTTTTTTCTGGTTTGGATCACGTAGTAGTGTGGTACCACACTGAAACAGTCCATTAAACCTGGTCTTGATAAATATTTTAGAGGATAACGCATGTTAGGTCTGGGATAGGTCTGGGATTTGCCCTCATCAGACTCATACTTTCGCACACTTCACATACTCGTTGAACAGATCCTGGGTTATTTTCTGGTTTGGATCCCATAGTAATGTGGTACCACACTGAAACAGTCGATTAAACCAGGTTTCGATCAATATTTTTGAGGATAACGCATGTTAGGTCTAGGTTAGGCCTGGGATTTTCACTCATCAGACTCATACTTTCGCATTCTTCTCATACTTGTTGAACGGATCCTGGGTTTTTTCTGGTTTGGATCACGTAGTAATGTGGTACCACGCTGAAACAGTCAATTAAACCTGGTTTTGATCAATATTTTAGAGAATAATTCATGTTAGGTCTAGGTTAGGTCTGGGATTTGCTCTCATCAGGCTCATTCTTTCGCATATTTCTCATACTTGATGGCTAGATCCTGGCCTTTTTCTGGATTGCATCACGTAGTAATGAAGTACAACACTGAAGCAGTCAATTAAACCTGGATTCTATCAATATCTTAGAGGACAACGCAAGTTAGGTCTGGGATAAGTCTGGGATTTGCCCACATCAGGCTCATACTTTCGCGTTTTTGACATACTCGTTGAACAGCTCCTGGGTTATTTTCTGGTTTGGATCGCATAGTAATGTGGTACCACACTGAAACAGTCGATTAAACCAGGTTTCGATCAATATTTTTGAGGATAACGCATGTTAAGTCTAGGTTAGGCCTGGGATTATCACTCATCAGACTCATACTTTCGCATATTTCTCATTCTTCATGGCTAGATCCTGGGCTATTTCTGGATTGTATCACGTAGTAATGTGGTACCACACAGAAACAGTCAATTAAACCTGGTTTCGATCAATATTTTAGAGGATAACGCAAGTTAGGTCTGGGATAGGTCTGGGATTTTCCCTCATCAGGCTCATACTTTCGCGTTTTTCACATACTTGTTGAACAGATCCTGGGTTTTTTCTGGATTGGGTCACGTAGTAGTGTGGTACCACACTGAAACAGTCGATTAAACCTGGTTTCGATCAATATTTTTGAGGATAACGCATGTTAGGTCTAGGTTAGGCTGGGGATTTTCACTCATCAGACTCATACTTTCGCATTCTTCACATACTTGTTGAACGGATCCTGGGTTTTTTCTGGTTTGGATCACGTAGTAATGTGGGACCACACTGAAACAGTCAATTAAACCTGGCTTCGATCAATATATTTGAGAATAATTCATGTTAGGTCTAGGTTAGGTCTGGGATTTGCTCTCATCAGGCTCATTCTTTCGCATATTTCTCATACTTGATGGCTAGATCCAGGCCTTTTTCTGGATTGCATCACGTAGTAATGAAGTACAACACTCAAACAGTCAATTAAACCTGGTTTCCATCAATATTTTAGAGGACAACGCATGATAGGTCTTGGTTAGGCCTGGGATTTGCCCTCATCAGGGTCATACTTTCGTAGTTTTAACATACATGTTGACCTGATCGAGGGTTTTTTCTGCTTTGGATCACGTAGTAAAGTGGTACCACACTGAAACAGTCCATTAAACCTGGTATGGATCAATATTTTAGAGAATAACGCATGTTAGGTCTAGGTTAGCCCTGGGATTTTCACTCATCAGACTCATACTTTCGCATTCTTCACATACTTGTTGAACGGATCCTGGGTTTTTTCTGGTTTGGATCACGTAGTAATGTGGGACCACACTGAAACAGTCAATTAAACCTGGTTTCGATCAATATATTAGAGAATAATTCATGTTAGGTCTAGGTTAGGTCTGGGATTTGCTCTCATCAGGCTCATTCTTTCGCATATTTCTCATACTTGATGGCTAGATCCAGGCCTTTTTCTGGATTGCATCACGTAGTAATGAAGTACAACACTGAAACAGTCAATTAAACCTGGTTTCCATCAATATTTTAGAGGACAACGCATGATAGGTCTAGGTTAGGCCTGGGATTTGCCCTCATCAGGGTCATACTTTCGTAGTTTTAACATACATGTTGACCTGAACGAGGGTTTTTTCTGCTTTGGATCACGTAGTAAAGTGGTACCACACTGAAACAGTCCATTAAACCTGGTATGGATCAATATTTTGGAGGATAACGCATGTTAGGTCTAGGTTAGCCCTGGGATTTTCACTCATCAGACTCATACTTTCGCATTCTTCACATACTTGTTGAACGGAACCTGGGTTTTTTCTGGTTTGGTTCACGTAGTAATGTGGTACCACACCGAAACATTCGATTAAACCTGATCTTGATCAATATTTTAGAGGATAACGCATGTTAGGTTTGGGTTAGGTCTGGGATTTGCTCTCATCAGGCTCATTCTTTCGCATATTTCTCATACTTGATGGCTAGATCCTGGGCTTTTTCTGGATTGCATCACGTAGTAATGAAGTACAACCCTGAAGCAGTCAATTAAACCTGGTTTCCATCAATATCTTAGCGGACAACGCAAGTTAGGTCTGGGATAGGTCTGGGATTTGCCCACATCAGGCTCATACTTTCGCGTTTTCCACATACTCGTTGAACAGATCCTGGGTTATTTTCTGGTTTGGATCGCATAGTAATGTGGTACCACACTGAAACAGTCGATTAAACCAGGTTTCGATCAGTATTTTTGAGGATAAGGCATGTTAGGTCTAGGTTAGGCCTGGGATTTTCACTCATCAGACTCATACTTTCGCATTCTTCTCATACTTGTTGAACGGATCCTGGGTTTTTTCTGGTTTGGATCACGTAGTAATGTGGGACCACACAGAAACAATCAATTAAACCTGGTCTTGATAAATATTTTAGAGGATAACGCATGTTAGGTCTGGGTTAGGTCTAGGATTTGCCCTCGTCAAGCTCATACTTTCGCATATTTCTCATACTTCATGGCTAGATCCTGGGCTATTTCTGGATTGTATCACGTAGTAATGTGGTACCACACAGAAACAGTCAATTAAACCTGGTTTCGATCAATATTTTAGAGGATAACGCAAGTTAGGTCTGGGATAGGTCTGGGATTTTCCCTCATCAGGCTCATACTTTCGCGTTTTTCACATACTTGTTGAACAGATCCTGGGTTTTTTCTGGATTGGGTCACGTAGTAGTGTGGTACCACACTGAAACAGTCGATTAAACCTGGTTTCGATCAATATTTTTGAGGATAACGCATGTTAGGTCTAGGTTAGGCTGGGGATTTTCACTCATCAGACTCATTCTTTCGCATTCTTCACATACTTGTGGAACGGATCCTGGGTTTTTCCTGGTTTGGATCACGTAGTAATGTGGGACCACACTGAAACAGTCAATTAAACCTGGTCTTGATAAATATTTTAGAGGATAACGCATGTTAGGTCTGGGTTAGGTCTAGGATTTGCCCTCGTCAGGCTCATACTTTCGCATATTTCTCATACTTCATGGCTAGATCCTGGGCTATTTCTGGATTGTATCACGTAGTAATGTGGTACCACACAGAAACAGTCAATTAAACCTGGTTTCGATCAATATTTTAGAGGATAACGCAAGTTAGGTCTGGGATAGGTCTGGGATTTTCCCTCATCAGGCTCATACTTTCGCGTTTTTCACATACTTGTTGAACAGATCCTGGGTTTTTTCTGGATTGGGTCACGTAGTAGTGTGGTACCACACTGAAACAGTCGATTAAACCTGGTTTCGATCAATATTTTTGAGGATTACGCATGTTAGGTCTAGGTTAGGCCGGGGATTTTCACTCATCAGACTCATACTTTCGCATTCTTCACATACTTCTTGAACAGATCCTGGTTTTTTCTGGTTTGGAACACATAGTAATGTGGTACCACACTGAAACAGTCCATTAAACCTGGTTTCGATCAATATTTTAGAGGATAATGCATGTTAGGTCTAGGTTAGGCCGGGGATTTTCACTCATCAGACTCATACTTTCGCATTCTTCACATACTTGTTGAACGGATCCTGGGTTTTTTCTGGTTTGGATCACGTAGTAATGTGGGACCACACTGAAACAGTCAATTAAACCTGGTTTCGATCAATATATTAGAGAATAATTCATGTTAGGTCTAGGTTAGGTCTGGGATTTGCTCTCATCAGGCTCATTCTTTCGCATATTTCTCATTCTTGATGGCTAGATCCAGGCCTTTTTCTGGATTGCATCACGTAGTAATGAAGTACAACACTCAAACAGTCCATTAAACCTGGTATGGATCAATATTTTAGAGGATAACGCATGTTAGGTCTAGGTTAGCCCTGGGATTTTCACTCATCAGACTCATACTTTCGCATTCTTCACATACTTGTTGAACGGATCCTGGGTTTTTTCTGGTTTGGTTCACGTAGTAATGTGGTACCACACTGAAACATTCGATTAAACCTGATCTTGATCAATATTTTAGAGGATAACGCATGTTAGGTTTGGGTTAGGTCTGGGATTTGCTCTCATCAGGCTCATTCTTTCGCATATTTCTCATACTTGATGGCTAGATCCTGGGCTTTTTCTGGATTGCATCACGTAGTAATGAAGTACAACACTGAAGCAGTCAATTAAACCTGATGTCCATCAATATCTTAGCGGACAACGCAAGTTAGGTCTGGGATAGGTCTGGGATTTGCCCACATCAGGCTCATACTTTCGCGTTTTTCACATACTCGTTGAACAGATCCTGGGTTATTTTCTGGTTTGGATCGCATAGTAATGTGGTACCACACTGAAACAGTCGATTAAACCAGGTTTCGATCAGTATTTTTGAGGATAACGCATGTTAGGTCTAGGTTAGGCCTGGGATTTTCACTCATCAGACTCATACTTTCGCATATCTCTCATACTTCATGGCTAGATCCTGGGCTATTTCTGGATTGTATCACGTAGTAATGTGGTACCACACAGAAACAGTCAACTAAACCTGGTTTCGATCAATATTTTAGAGGATAACGCAAGTTAGGTCTGGGATAGGTCTGGGATTTTCCCTCATCAGGCTCATACTTTCGCGTTTTTCACATACTTGTTGAACAGATCCTGGGTTTTTTCTGGATTGGGACACGTAGTAGTGTGGTACCACACTGAAACAGTCGATTAAACCTGGTTTCGATCAATATTTTTGAGGATAACGCATGCTAGGTCTAGGTTAGGCCGGGGATTTTCACTCATCAGACTCATACTTTCGCATTCTTCACATACTTGTTGAACGGATCCTGGGTTTTTCCTGGTTTGGATCACGTAGTAATGTGGGACCACACTGAAACAGTCAATTAAACCTGGTTTCGAAAAATATATTAGAGAATAATTCATGTTAGGTCTAGGTTAGGTCTGGGATTTGCTCTCATCAGGCTCATACTTTCGCATATTTCTCATACTTCATGGCTAGATCCAGGGCTGTTTCTGGATTGTATCACGTAGTAATGTGGTACCACGCTGAAACAGTCAATTAAACCTCGTTTCGATCAATATTTTAGAGGATAACGCAAGTTAGGTCTGGCATAGGTCTGGGATTCGCCCTCATCAGGCTCATACTCTCGCGTTTTTCACATACTTGTTGAACTGATCCTGGGCTTTTTCTGGTTTGGATCACGTAGTAATGTGGTACCACACCGAAACTGTCAATTAAACCTGGTTTCGATCAATATTTTAGAGAATAACGCATGTTAGGTCTAGGTTTGGCCTGGGATTTTCACTTATCAGGCTCATACTTTCGCACACTTCACATACTCGTTTGACAGATCCTGTGTTATTTTCTGGTTTGGATCGCATAGTAATGTGGTACCACACTGAAACAGTCGATTAAACCAGGTTTCGATCAATATTTTTGAGGATAACGCATGTTAGGTCTAGGTTAGGCCTGGGATTTTCACTTATCAGACTCATACTTTCGCATTCTTCACATACTTGTTGAATGGATCCTGGGTTGTGTCTGGTTTGGATCACGCAGGAATGTGGGACCACACTCAAACAGTCAACTAAACCTGGTTTCGATCAATATATTAGAGAATAATTCATGTTAGGTCTAGGTTAGGTCTGGGATTTGCTCTCATCAGGCTCATTCTTTCGCATATTTCTCATACTTGATGGCTAGATCCTGGGCTTTTTCTGGATTGCATCACGTAGTAATGAAGTACAACACTGAAGCAGTCAATTAAAGATGGTTTCCATCAATATCTTAGAGGACAACGCAAGTTAGGTCTGGGATAGGTCTGGGATTTGCCCACTTCAGGCTCATACTTTCGTGTTTTTCACATACTTGTTGAACAGATCCTGGGTTTTTTCTGGTTTGGATCACGTAGTAGTGTGGTACCACACTGAAACAGTCCATTAAACCTGGTTTGGATCAACATTTTAGAGGATAACGCATGTTAGGTCTAGGTTAGGTCTGGGATTTTCACTCATCAGACTCATACATTCGCGTTTTTCACATACTTGTTGAACAGATCCTGGGTTTTTTCTGGTTTGGATCACGTAGTAGTGTGGTACCACACTGAAACAGTCCATTAAACCTGGTTTGGATCAACATTTTAGAGGATAACGCATGTTAGGTCTAGGTTAGGTCTGGGATTTTCACTCATCAGACTCATACTTTCGCGTTTTTCACATACTTGTTGAACATATCCTGGGTTTTTTCTGGTTTGGGTCACGTAGTAATGTGGTACCACACAGAAACAGTCCATTAAGCCTGGTTTTGGATCAACATTTTAGAGGATAACGCATGTTAGGTCTAGGTTAGGTCTGGGATTTCCACTCATCAGACTCATACTTTCGCATTCTTCACATACTTGTTGAACGGATCCTGGGTTTTTTCTGGTTTGGATCACGTAGTAATGTGGGACCACACTGAAACAATCAATTATACCTGGTCTTGATAAATATTTTAGAGGATAACGCATGTTAGGTCTGGGATAGGTCTGGGATTTGCCCTCATCAGGCTCATACTTTCGCGTTTTTCACGTACTTGTTGAACAGATCCTGGGTTTTTTCTGGATTGGGTCACGTAGTAGTGTGGTACCACACTGAAACAGTCGATTAAACCAGGTTTCGATCAATATTTTTGAGGATAACGCATGTTAGGTCTAGGTTACGCCTGGGATTTTCACTCATCAGACTCATACTTTCGCATTCTTCTCATACTTGTTGAACGGATCCTGGGTTTTTTCTGGTTTGGATCACGTAGTAATGTGGTACCACACTGAAACAGTCAATTAAACCTGGTTTTGATCAATATTTTAGAGAATAATTCATGTTAGGTCTAGGTTAGGTCTCGGATTTGCTCTCATCAGGCTCATTCTTTCGCATATTTCTCATAGTTGATGGCTAGATCCTGGCCTTTTTCTGGATTGCATCACGTAGTAATGAAGTACAACACTGAAGCAGTCAATTAAACCTGGATTCTTTCAATATCTTAGAGGACAACGCAAGTTAGGTCTGGGATAAGTCTGGGATTTGCCCACATCAGGCTCATACTTTCGCGTTTTTGACATACTCGTTGATCAGCTCCTGGGTTATTTTCTGGTTTGGATCGCATAGTAATGTGGTACCACACTGAAACAGTCGATTAAACCAGGTTTCGATCAATATTTTTGAGGATAACGCATGTTAGGTCTAGGTTAGGCCTGGGATTTTCACTTATCAGACTCATACTTTCGCATTCTTCTCATACTTGTTGAACGGATCCTGGGTTTTTTCTGGTTTGGATCACGTAGTAATGTGGGACCACACTGAAACAATCAATTAAACCTGGTCTTGATAAATATTTTAGAGGATAACGCATGTTAGGTCTGGGATAGGTCTGGGATTTGCCCTCATCAGACTCATACTTTCGCACACTTCACATACTCGTTGAACAGATCCTGGGTTATTTTCTGGTTTGGATCCCATAGTAATGTGGTACCACACTGAAACAGTCGATTAAACCAGGTTTCGATCAATATTTTTGAGGATAACGCATGTTAGGTCTAGGTTAGGCCTGGGATTTTCACTCATCAGGCTCATACTTTCGCATTCTTCTCATACTTGTTGAACGGATCCTGGGTTTTTTCTGGTTTGGATCACGTAGTAATGTGGTACCACGCTGAAACAGTCAATTAAACCTGGTTTTGATCAATATTTTAGAGAATAATTCATGTTAGGTCTAGGTTAGGTCTGGGATTTGCTCTCATCAGGCTCATTCTTTCGCATATTTCTCATACTTGATGGCTAGATCCTGGCCTTTTTCTGGATTGCATCACGTAGTAATGAAGTACAACACTGAAGCAGTCAATTAAACCTGGATTCTATCAATATCTTAGAGGACAACGCAAGTTAGGTCTGGGATAAGTCTGGGATTTGCCCACATCAGGCTCATACTTTCGCGTTTTTGACATACTCGTTGAACAGCTCCTGGGTTATTTTCTGGTTTGGATCGCATAGTAATGTGGTACCACACTGAAACAGTCGATTAAACCAGGTTTCGATCAGTATTTTAGAGGATAACGCATGTTAGGTCTAGGTTAGCCCTGGGATTTTCACTCATCAGACTCATACTTTCGCATTCTTCACATACTTGTTGAACGGATCCTGGGTTTTTTCTGCTTTGGATCACTTAGTAATGTGGGACCACACTGAAACATTCGATTAAACCTGATCTTGATCAATATTTTAGAGGATAACGCATGTTAGGTTTGGGTTAGGTCTGGGATTTGCTCTCATCAGGCTCATTCTTTCGCATATTTCTCATACTTGATGGCTAGATCCAGGCCTTTTTCTGGATTGCATCACGTAGTAATGAAGTACAACACTGAAACAGTCAATTAAACCTGGTTTCCATCAATATCTTAGCGGACAACGCAAGTTAGGTCTGGGATAGGTCTGGGATTTGCCCACATCAGGCTCATACTTTCGCGTTTTCCACATACTCGTTGAACAGATCCTGGGTTATTTTCTGGTTTGGATCGCATAGTAATGTGGTACCACACTGAAACAGTCGATTAAACCAGGTTTCGATCAGTATTTTTGAGGATAACGCATGTTAGGTCTAGGTTAGGCCTGGGATTTTCACTCATCAGACTCATACTTTCGCATTCTTCTCATACTTGTTGAACGGATCCTGGGTTTTTTCTGGTTTGGATCACGTAGTAATGTGGGACCACACAGAAACAATCAATTAAACCTGGTCTTGATAAATATTTTAGAGGATAACGCATGTTAGGTCTGGGTTAGGTCTAGGATTTGCCCTCGTCAGGCTCATACTTTCGCATATTTCTCATACTTCATGGCTAGATCCTGGGCTATTTCTGGATTGTATCACGCAGTAATGTGGTACCACACAGAAACAGTCAATTAAACCTGGTTTCGATCAATATTTTAGAGGATAACGCAAGTTAGGTCTGGGATAGGTCTGGGATTTTCCCTCATCAGGCTCATACTTTCGCGTTTTTCACATACTTGTTGAACAG
This sequence comes from Colletes latitarsis, assembly GCF_051014445.1. NCBI lineage: Eukaryota > Metazoa > Arthropoda > Insecta > Hymenoptera > Colletidae > Colletes > Colletes latitarsis. The sequence goes on from NC_135142.1 coordinate 3,422,285, forward strand.
ATCCTGGGTTTTTCCTGGTTTGGATCACGTAGTAATGTGGGACCACACTGAAACAGTCAATTAAACCTGGTCTTGATAAATATTTTAGAGGATAACGCATGTTAGGTCTGGGTTAGGTCTAGGATTTGCCCTCGTCAGGCTCATACTTTCGCATATTTCTCATACTTCATGGCTAGATCCTGGGCTATTTCTGGATTGTATCACGTAGTAATGTGGTACCACACAGAAACAGTCAATTAAACCTGGTTTCGATCAATATTTTAGAGGATAACGCAAGTTAGGTCTGGGATAGGTCTGGGATTTTCCCTCATCAGGCTCATACTTTCGCGTTTTTCACATACTTGTTGAACAGATCCTGGGTTTTTTCTGGATTGGGTCACGTAGTAGTGTGGTACCACACTGAAACAGTCGATTAAACCTGGTTTCGATCAATATTTTTGAGGATAACGCATGTTAGGTCTAGGTTAGGCCTGGGATTTTCACTCATCAGACTGTTACTTTCGCATTCTTCACATACTTGTTGAACGGATCCTGGGTTTTTTCTGGTTTGGATCACGTAGTAATGTGGGACCACACGGAAACAGTCAATTAAACCTGGTCTTGATAAATATTTTAGATGATAACGCATGTTAGGTCTGGGTTAGGTCTAGGATTTGCCCTCGTCAGGCTCATACTTTCGCATATTTCTCATACTTCATGGCTAGATCGTGGGCTGTTTCTGGATTGTATCACGTAGTAATGTGGTACCACGCTGAAACAGTCAATTAAACCTCGTTTCGATCAATATTTTAGTGGATAACGCAAGTTAGGTCTGGCATAGGTCTGGGATTCGCCCTCATCAGGCTCATACTTTCGCGTTTTTCACATACTTGTTGAACTGATCCTGGGCTTTTTCTGGTTTGGATCACGTAGTAATGTGGTACCACACTGAAACAGTCAATTAAACCTGGTTTTGATCAATATTTTAGAGAATAATTCATGTTAGGTCTAGGTTAGGTCTCGGATTTGCTCTCATCAGGCTCATTCTTTCGCATATTTCTCATAGTTGATGGCTAGATCCTGGCCTTTTTCTGGATTGCATCACGTAGTAATGAAGTACAACACTGAAGCAGTCAATTAAACCTGGATTCTATCAATATCTTAGAGGACAACGCAAGTTAGGTCTGGGATAAGTCTGGGATTTGCCCACATCAGGCTCATACTTTCGCGTTTTTGACATACTCGTTGATCAGCTCCTGGGTTATTTTCTGGTTTGGATCGCATAGTAATGTGGTACCACACTGAAACAGTCGATTAAACCAGGTTTCGATCAATATTTTTGAGGATAACGCATGTTAGGTCTAGGTTAGGCCTGGGATTTTCACTTATCAGACTCATACTTTCGCATTCTTCTCATACTTGTTGAACGGATCCTGGGTTTTTTCTGGTTTGGATCACGTAGTAATGTGGGACCACACTGAAACAATCAATTAAACCTGGTCTTGATAAATATTTTAGAGGATAACGCATGTTAGGTCTGGGATAGGTCTGGGATTTGCCCTCATCAGACTCATACTTTCGCACACTTCACATACTCGTTGAACAGATCCTGGGTTATTTTCTGGTTTGGATCCCATAGTAATGTGGTACCACACTGAAACAGTCGATTAAACCAGGTTTCGATCAATATTTTTGAGGATAACGCATGTTAGGTCTAGGTTAGGCCTGGGATTTTCACTCATCAGGCTCATACTTTCGCATTCTTCTCATACTTGTTGAACGGATCCTGGGTTTTTTCTGGTTTGGATCACGTAGTAATGTGGTACCACGCTGAAACAGTCAATTAAACCTGGTTTTGATCAATATTTTAGAGAATAATTCATGTTAGGTCTAGGTTAGGTCTGGGATTTGCTCTCATCAGGCTCATTCTTTCGCATATTTCTCATACTTGATGGCTAGATCCTGGCCTTTTTCTGGATTGCATCACGTAGTAATGAAGTACAACACTGAAGCAGTCAATTAAACCTGGATTCTATCAATATCTTAGAGGACAACGCAAGTTAGGTCTGGGATAAGTCTGGGATTTGCCCACATCAGGCTCATACTTTCGCGTTTTTGACATACTCGTTGAACAGCTCCTGGGTTATTTTCTGGTTTGGATCGCATAGTAATGTGGTACCACACTGAAACAGTCGATTAAACCAGGTTTCGATCAGTATTTTAGAGGATAACGCATGTTAGGTCTAGGTTAGCCCTGGGATTTTCACTCATCAGACTCATACTTTCGCATTCTTCACATACTTGTTGAACGGATCCTGGGTTTTTTCTGGTTTGGATCACGTAGTAATGTGGGACCACACAGAAACAATCAATTAAACCTGGTCTTGATAAATATTTTAGAGGATAACGCATGTTAGGTCTGGGTTAGGTCTAGGATTTGCCCTCGTCAGGCTCATACTTTCGCATATTTCTCATACTTCATGGCTAGATCCTGGGCTATTTCTGGATTGTATCACGCAGTAATGTGGTACCACACAGAAACAGTCAATTAAACCTGGTTTCGATCAATATTTTAGAGGATAACGCAAGTTAGGTCTGGGATAGGTCTGGGATTTTCCCTCATCAGGCTCATACTTTCGCGTTTTTCACATACTTGTTGAACAGATCCTGGGTTTTTCCTGGTTTGGATCACGTAGTAATGTGGGACCACACTGAAACAGTCAATTAAACCTGGTCTTGATAAATATTTTAGAGGATAACGCATGTTAGGTCTGGGTTAGGTCTGGGATTTTCCCTCATCAGGCTCATACTTTCGCGTTTTTCACATACTTGTTGAACAGATCCTGGGCTATTTCTGGATTGTATCACGTAGTAATGTGGTACCACACAGAAACAGTCAATTAAACCTGGTTTCGATCAATATTTTAGAGGATAACGCAAGTTAGGTCTGGGATAGGTCTGGGATTTTCCCTCATCAGGCTCATACTTTCGCGTTTTTCACATACTTGTTGAACAGATCCTGGGTTTTTTCTGGATTGGGTCACGTAGTAGTGTGGTACCACACTGAAACAGTCGATTAAACCTGGTTTCGATCAATATTTTTGAGGATAACGCATGTTAGGTCTAGGTTAGGCCTGGGATTTTCACTCATCAGGCTGTTACTTTCGCATTCTTCACATACTTGTTGAACGGATCCGGGGTTTTTTCTGGTTTGGATCACGTAGTAATGTGGGACCACACGGAAACAGTCAATTAAACCTGGTCTTGATAAATATTTTAGATGATAACGCATGTTAGGTCTGGGTTAGGTCTAGGATTTGCCCTCGTCAGGCTCATACTTTCGCATATTTCTCATACTTCATGGCTAGATCGTGGGCTGTTTCTGGATTGTATCACGTAGTAATGTGGTGCCACGCTGAAACAGTCAATTAAACCTCGTTTCGATCAATATTTTAGTGGATAACGCAAGTTAGGTCTGGCATAGGTCTGGGATTCGCCCTCATCAGGCTCATACTTTCGCGTTTTTCACATACTTGTTGAACTGATCCTGGGCTTTTTCTGGTTTGGATCACGTAGTAATGTGGTACCACACCGAAACAGTCAATTAAACCTGGTTTCGATCAATATTTTAGAGAATAATTCATGTTAGGTCTAGGTTAGGTCTGGGATTTGCTCTCATCAGGCTCATACTTTCGCACACTTCACATACTCGTTTGACAGATCCTGGGCTTTTTCTGGATTGCATCACGTAGTAATGAAGTACAACACTGAAACAGTCAATTAAACCTGGTTTCCATCAATATCTTAGAGGACAACGCAAGTTATGTCTGGGATAGGTCTGGGATTTGCCCACATCAGGCTCATACTTTCGCGTTTTTCACATACTTGTTGAACAGATCCTCGGTTTTTCTGGTTTGGATCACGTAGTAGTGTGGTACCACACTGAAACAGTCCATTAAACCTGGTTTGGATCAACATTTTAGAGGATAACGCATGTTAGGTCTAGGTTAGGTCTGGGATTTTCACTCATCAGACTCATACTTTCGCATTCTTCTCATACTTGTTGAACGGATCCTGGGTTTTTTCTGGTTTGGATCACGTAGCAATGTGGGACCACACAGAAACAATCAATTAAATCTGGTCTTGATAAATATTTTAGAGGATAACGCATGTTAGGTCTGGGTTAGGTCTAGGATTTGCCCTCGTCAGGCTCATACTTTCGCATATTTCTCATACTTCATGGCTAGATCCTGGGCTATTTCTGGATTGTATCACGTAGTAATGTGGTACCACACAGAAACAGTCAATTAAACCTGGTTTCGATCAATATTTTAGAGAATAATTCATGTTAGGTCTAGGTTAGGTCTGGGATTTGCTCTCATCAGGCTCGTACTTTCGCACACTTCACATACTCGTTTGACAGATCCTGCGTTATTTTCTGGTTTGGATCGCATAGTAATGTGGTACCACACTGAAACAGTCGATTAAACCAGGTTTCGATCAATATTTTTGCGGATAACGCATGTTAGGTCTAGGTTAGGCCTGGGATTTTCACTCATCAGACTCATACTTTCGCATTCTTCACATACTTGTTGAACGGACCTGGGTTTTTTCTGGTTTGGATCACGTAGTAATGTGGGACCACACTGAAACAGTCAATTAAACCTGGTTTCGATCAATATATTAGAGAATAATTCATGTTAGGTCTAGGTTAGGTCTGGGATTTGCTCTCATCAGGCTCATTCTTTCGCATATTTCTCATACTTGATGGCTAGATCCTGGGCTGTTTCTGGATTGCATCACGTAGTAATGAAGTACAACACTGAAACAGTCAATTAAACCTGGTTTCCATCAATATCTTAGAGGACAACGCAAGTTAGGTCTGGGATAGGTCTGGGATTTGCCCACATCAGGCTCATACTTTCGCGTTTTTCAGATACTTGTTGAACTGATCCTGGGCTTTTTCTTGTTTGGATCACGTAGTAATGTGGTACCACACTGAAACAGTCAATTAAACCTGGTTTCGATCAATATTTTAGAGGACAACGCAAGTTAGGTCTGGGATAGGTCTGGGATTTGCCCACATCATGCTCATACTTTCGCGTTTTTCAGATACTTGTTGAACTGATCCTGGGCTTTTTCTAGTTTGGATCACGTAGTAATGTGGTACCACACTGAAACGGTCGATTAAACCAGGTTTCGATCAATATTTTTGAGGATAATGCATGTTAGGTCTAGGTTAGGCCTGGGATTTTCACTCATCAGACTCATATTTTCGTATTCTTCTCATACTTGTTGAACGGATCCTGGGTTTTTTCTGGTTTGGATCACGTAGTAATGTGGTACCACACTGAAACAGTCAATTAAACCTGGTTTTGATCAATATTTTAGAAAATAATTCATGTTAGGTCTAGGTTAGGTCTGGGATTTGCTCTCATCAGGCTCATTCTTTCGCATATTTCTCATACTTGATGGCTAGATCCTGGGCTTTTTCTGGATTGCATAACGTAGTAATGAAGTACAACACTGAAACAGTCAATTAAACCTGGATTCCATCAATATCTTAGAGGACAACGCAAGTTAGGTCTGGGATAGGTCTGGGATTTGCCCACATCAGACTCATACTTTCGCGTTTTTCACATACTCGTTGAACAGATCCTGGGTCATTTTCTGGTTTGGATCGCATAGTAATGTGGTACCACACTGAAACAGTCGATTAAACCAGGTTTCGATCAATATTTTTGAGGATAACGCATGTTAGGTCTAGGTTAGGCCTGGGATTTTCACTCATCAGACTCATACTTTCGCATTCTTCTCATACTTGTTGAACGGATCCTGGGTTTTTGCTGGTTTGGATCACGTAGTAATGTGGGACCACACAGAAACAGTCAATTAAACCTGGTCTTGATAAATATTTTAGAGGATAACGCATGTTAGGTCTGGGTTAGGTCTGGGATTTTCCCTCATCAGCCTCATACTTTCGCGTTTTTCACATACTTGTTGAACGGATCCTGGGTTTTTTCTGGTTTGGATCACGTAGTAATGTGGGACCACACGGAAGCAGTCAATTAAACCTGGTTTCGATCAATATATTAGAGAATAATTCATGTTAGGTCTAGGTTAGGTCTGGGATTTGCTCTCATCAGGCTCATTCTTTCGCATATTTCTCATACTTGATGGCTAGATCCTGGGCTTTTTCTGGATTGCATCACGTAGTAATGAAGTACAACACTGAAACAGTCAATTAAACCTGGTTTCCATCAATATCTTAGAGGATAACGCAAGTTAGGTCTGGGATAGGTCTGGGATTTGCCCACATCAGGCTCATACTTTCGCGTTTTTCACATACTTGTTGAAAAGATCCTGGGTTTTTTCTGGTTTGGATCACGTAGTAGTGTGGTACCACACTGAAACGGTCCATTAAACCTGGTTTGGATCAACATTTTAGAGGATAACGCATGTTAGGTCTAGGTTCGGTCTGGGATTTTCACTCATCAGACTCATACTTTCGCATATTTCTCATACTTCATGGCTGGATCCTGGGCTATTTCTGGATTGCATCACGTAGTAATGAAGTACAACACTGAAACAGTCAATTAAACCTGGTTTCCATCAATATTTTAGAGGATAACGCAAGTTAGGTCTGGCAAAGGTCTGGGATTCGCCCTCATCAGACTCATACTTTCGCGTTTTTCACATACTTGTTGAACTGATCCTGGGCTTTTTCTGGTGTGGATCACGTAGTAATGTGGTACCACACTGAGACAGTCAATTAAACCTGGTCTTGATAAATATTTTAGAGGATAACGCATGTTAGGTCTGGGTTAGGTCTAGGATTTGCCCTCGTCAGGCTCATACTTTCGCATATTTCTCATACTTCATGGCTAGATCCTGGGCTATTTCTGGATTGTATCACGTAGTAATGTGGTACCACACAGAAACAGTCAATTAAACCTGGTTTCGATCAATATTTTAGAGAATAATTCATGTTAGGTCTAGGTTAGGTCTGGGATTTGCTCTCATCAGGCTCGTACTTTCGCACACTTCACATACTCGTTTGACAGATCCTGCGTTATTTTCTGGTTTGGATCGCATAGTAATGTGGTACCACACTGAAACAGTCGATTAAACCAGGTTTCGATCAATATTTTTGCGGATAACGCATGTTAGGTCTAGGTTAGGCCTGGGATTTTCACTCATCAGACTCATACTTTCGCATTCTTCACATACTTGTTGAACGGACCTGGGTTTTTTCTGGTTTGGATCACGTAGTAATGTGGGACCACACTGAAACAGTCAATTAAACCTGGTTTCGATCAATATATTAGAGAATAATTCATGTTAGGTCTAGGTTAGGTCTGGGATTTGCTCTCATCAGGCTCATTCTTTCGCATATTTCTCATACTTGATGGCTAGATCCTGGGATTTTTCTGGATTGCATCACGTAGTAATGGAGTACAACACAGAAACAGTCAATTAAACCTGGTTTCCATCAATATCTTAGAGGACAACGCAAGTTAGGTCTGGGATAGGTCTGGGATTTGCCCACATCAGGCTCATACTTTCGCGTTTTTCAGATACTTGTTGAACTGATCCTGGGCTTTTTCTAGTTTGGATCACGTAGTAATGTGGTACCACACTGAAACAGTCAATTAAACCTGGTTTCGATCAATATTTTAGAGGACAACGCAAGTTAGGTCTGGGATAGGTCTGGGATTTGCCCACATCATGCTCATACTTTCGCGTTTTTCAGATACTTGTTGAACTGATCCTGGGCTTTTTCTAGTTTGGATCACGTAGTAATGTGGTACCACACTGAAACGGTCGATTAAACCAGGTTTCGATCAATATTTTTGAGGATAATGCATGTTAGGTCTAGGTTAGGCCTGGGATTTTCACTCATCAGACTCATATTTTCGTATTCTTCTCATACTTGTTGAACGGATCCTGGGTTTTTTCTAGTTTGGATCACGTAGTAATGTGGTACCACACTGAAACAGTCAATTAAACCTGGTTTTGATCAATATTTTAGAAAATAATTCATGTTAGGTCTAGGTTAGGTCTGGGATTTGCTCTCATCAGGCTCATTCTTTCGCATATTTCTCATACTTGATGGCTAGATCCTGGGCTTTTTCTGGATTGCATAACGTAGTAATGAAGTACAACACTGAAACAGTCAATTAAACCTGGATTCCATCAATATCTTAGAGGACAACGCAAGTTAGGTCTGGGATAGGTCTGGGATTTGCCCACATCAGACTCATACTTTCGCGTTTTTCACATACTCGTTGAACAGATCCTGGGTTATTTTCTGGTTTGGATCGCATAGTAATGTGGTACCACACTGAAACAGTCGATTAAACCAGGTTTCGATCAATATTTTTGAGGATAACGCATGTTAGGTCTAGGTTAGGCCTGGGATTTTCACTCATCAGACTCATACTTTCGCATTCTTCTCATACTTGTTGAACGGATCCTGGGTTTTTGCTGGTTTGGATCACGTAGTAATGTGGGACCACACAGAAACAGTCAATTAAACCTGGTCTTGATAAATATTTTAGAGGATAACGCATGTTAGGTCTGGGTTAGGTCTGGGATTTTCCCTCATCAGCCTCATTCTTTCGCATATTTCTCATACTTGATGGCTAGATCCTGGGCTTTTTCTGGATTGCATCACGTAGTAATGAAGTACAACACTGAAACAGTCAATTAAACCTGGTTTCCATCAATATCTTAGAGGATAACGCAAGTTAGGTCTGGGATAGGTCTGTGATTTGCCCACATCAGGCTCATACTTTCGCGTTTTTCACATACTTGTTGAAAAGATCCTGGGTTTTTTCTGGTTTGGATCACGTAGTAGTGTGGTACCACACTGAAACGGTCCATTAAACCTGGTTTGGATCAACATTTTAGAGGATAACGCATGTTAGGTCTAGGTTCGGTCTGGGATTTTCACTCATCAGACTCATACTTTCGCATATTTCTCATACTTCATGGCTGGATCCTGGGCTATTTCTGGATTGCATCACGTAGTAATGAAGTACAACACTGAAACAGTCAATTAAACCTGGTTTCCATCAATATTTTAGAGGATAACGCAGGTTAGGTCTGGCAAAGGTCTGGGATTCGCCCTCATCAGACTCATACTTTCGCGTTTTTCACATACTTGTTGAACTGATCCTGGGCTTTTTCTGGTGTGGATCACGTAGTAATGTGGTACCACACTGAGACAGTCAATTAAACCTGGTCTTGATAAATATTTTAGAGGATAACGCATGTTAGGTCTAGGTTAGGTCTGGGATTTTCACTCATCAGACTCATACTTTCGCATTCTTCACATACTTGTTGAACGGATTCTGGGTTTTTTCTGGTTTGGATCACGTAGTAATGTGGGACCACACTGAAACAATCAATTAAACCTGGTCTTGATAAATATTTTAGGGGATAACGCATTTTAGGTCTGGGATAGGTCTGGGATTTGCCCTCATCAGACTCATACTTTCGCACACTGCACATACTCGTTGAACAGATCCTGGGTAATTTTCTGGTTTGGATCACATGGTAATGTGGTACCACACTGAAACAGTCGATTAAACCAGGTTTCGATCAATATTTTTGAGGATAACGCATGTTAGGTCTAGGTTAGGCCTGGGATTTTCACTCATCAGACTCATACTTTCGTATTCTTCTCATACCTGTTGAACGGATCCTGGGTTTTTTCTGGTTTGGATCACGTAGTAATGTGGTACCACACTGAAACAGTCAATTAAACCTGGTTTTGATCAATATTTTAGAGAATAATTCATGTTAGGTCTAGGTTAGGTCTGGGATTTGCTCTCATCAGGCTCTTTCTTTCGCATATTTCTCATACTTGATGGCTAGATCCTGGGCTTTTTCTGGATTGCATAACGTAGTAATGAAGTACAACACTGAAACAGTCAATTAAACCTGGATTCCATCAATATCATAGAGGACAACGCAAGTTAGGTCTGGGATAGGTCTGGGATTTTCCCACATCAGGCTCATACTTTCGCGTTTTTCACATACTCGTTGAACAGATCCTGGGTTATTTTCTGGTTTGGATCGCATAGTAATGTGGTACCACACTGAAACAGTCGACTAAACCAGGTTTCGATCAATATTTTTGAGGATAACGCATGTTAGGTCTAGGTTAGGCCTGGGATTTTCACTCATCAGACTCATACTTTCGCATTCTTCTCATACTTGTTGAACGGATCCTGGGTTTTTGCTGGTTTGGATCACGTAGTAATGTGGGGCCACACAGAAACAATCAATTAAACCTGGTCTTGATAAATATTTTAGAGGATAACGCATGTTAGGTCTGGGTTAGGTCTAGGATTTGCCCCCGTCAGACTCATACTTTCGCATATTTCTCATACTTCATGGCTAGATCCTGTGCTATTTCTGGATTGAATCACGTAGTAATGTGGTACCACACAGAAACAGTCAATTAAACCTGGTTTCCATCAATATTTTAGAGGATAACGCAAGTTAGGTCTGGGATAGGTCTGGGATTTTCCCACATCAGGCTCATACTTTCGGGTTTTTCACATACTCGTTGAACAGATCCTGGGTTATTTTCTGGTTTGGAACGCATAGTAATGTGGTACCACACTGAAACTGTCGATTAAACCAGGTTTCGATCGATATTTTTGAGGATGACGCATGTTAGGTCTAGGTTAGGCCTGGGATTTTCACTCATCAGACTCATACTTTCGCATTCTTCACATACTTGTTGAACGGACCTGGGTTTTTTCTGGTTTGGATCACGTAGTAATGTGGGACCACACGGAAACAGTCAATTAAACCTGGTTTCGATCAATATATTAGAGAATGATTCATGTTAGGTCTAGGTTAGGTCTGGGATTTGCTCTCATCAGGCTCATACTTTCGCGTTTTTCACATACTTGTTGAAGAGATCCTGGGTTTTTTCTGGTTTGGATCACGTAGTAGTGTGGTACCACACTGAAACGGTCCATTAAACCTGGTTTGGATCAACATTTTAGAGGATAACGCATGTTAGGTCTAGGTTAGGTCTGGGATTTTCACTCATCAGACTCATACTTTCGCATTCTTCACATACTTGTTGAACGGATCCTGTGTTTTTTCTGGTTTGGATCACGTAGTAATGTGGTACCACACTGAAACAGTCAATTAAACCTGGTTTTGATCAATATCATAGAGAATAATTCATGTTAGGTCTAGGTTAGGTCTGGGATTTGCCCTCATCAGGCTCATACTTTCGCATATTTCTCATACTTCATAGCTGGATCCTGGGCTATTTCTGGATTGGATCATGTAGTAATGTGGTACCACACTGAAACAGTCAATTAAACCTGGTTTGGATCAATATTTTTAGAGGATAACGCATGTTAGGTCTAGGTTAGCCCTGGGATTTTCACACATCAGACTCATACTTTCGCATTCTTCACATACTTGTTGAACGGATCCTGGGTTTTTTCTGGTTTGGTTCACGTAGTAATGTGGTACCACACTGAAAGATTCAATTAAACCTGATCTTGATAAATATTTCAGAGTATAACGCATGTTAGGTCTGGGTTAGGTCTAGGATTTGCCCTCATCAGGCTCATACTTTCGCACACTTCACATACTCGTTGAACAGATCCTGGGTTATTTTCTGGTTTGGATCACATAGTAATGTGGTACCACACTGAAACAGTCGATTAAACCAGGTTTCGATCAATATTTTTGAGGATAACGCATGTTAGGTCTAGGTGAGGCCTGGGATTTTCACTCATCAGACTCATACTTTCGTATTCTTCTCATACGTGTTGAGCGGATCCTGGGTTTTTTCTGGTTTGGATCACGTAGTAATGTGGTACCACACTGAAACAGTCAATTAAACCTGGTTTTGATCAATATTTTAGAGAATAATTCATGTTAGGTCTAGGTTAGGTCTGGGATTTGCTCTCATCAGGCTCTTTCTTTCGCATATTTCTCATACTTGATGGCTAGATCCTGGGCTTTTTCTGGATTGCATAACGTAGTAATGAAGTACAACACTGAAACAGTCAATTAAACCTGGATTCCATCAATATCTTAGAGGACAACGCAAGTTAGGTCTGGGATAGCTCTGGGATTTGCCCACATCAGGCTCATACTTTCGCGTTTTTCACATACTCGTTGAACAGATCCTGGGTTATTTTCTGGTTTGGATCGCATAGTAATGTGGTACCACACTGAAACAGTCGATTAAACCAGGTTTCAATCAATATTTTTGAGGATAACGCATGTTAGGTCTAGGTTAGGCCTGGGATTTTCACTCATCAGACTCATACTTTCGCATTCTTCTCATACTTGTTGAACGGATCCTGGGTTTTTGCTGGTTTGGATCACGTAGTAATGTGGGACCACACAGAAACAATCAATTAAACCTGGTCTTGATAAATATTTTAGAGGATAACGCATGTTAGGTCTGGGTTAGGTCTAGGATTAGCCCTCGTCAGGCTCATACTTTCGCATATTTCTCATACTTCATGGCTAGATCCTGGGCTATTTCTGGATTGTATCACGTAGTAATGTGGTACCACACAGAAACAGTCAATTAAACCTGGTTTCCATCAATATTTTAGAGGATAACGCAAGTTAGGTCTGGGATAGGTCTGGGATTTGCCCACATCAGGCTCATACTTTCGCGATTTTCACATACTTGTTGTACAGATCCTGGGTTTTTTCTGGTTTGGATCACGTAGTTGTGTGGTACCACACTGAAACAGTCCATTAAACCTGGTTTGGATCAACATTTTAGAGGATAACGCATGTTAGGTCTAGGTTAGGCCTGGGATTTTCACTCATCAGACTCATATTTTCGTATTCTTCTCATACTTGTTGAACGGATCCTGGGTTTTTTCTGGTTTGGATCACGTAGTAATGTGGTACCACACTGAAACAGTCAATTAAACCTGGTTTTGATCAATATTTTAGAGAATAATTAATGTTAGGTCTAGGTTAGGTCTGGGATTTGCCCTCATCAGACTCATACTTTCGCACACTTCACGTACTCGTTGAACAGATCCTGTGTTATTTTCTGGTTTGGATCACATAGTAATGTGGTACCACACTGAAACAGTCCATTAAACCTGGTTTGGATCAACATTTTAGAGGATAACGCATGTTAGGTCTAGGTTAGGCCTGGGATTTTCACTCATCAGACTCATATTTTCGTATTCTTCTCATACTTGTTGAACGGATCCTGGGTTTTTTCTGGTTTGGATCACGTAGTAATGTGGTACCACACTGAAACAGTCAATTAAACCTGGTTTTGATCAATATTTTAGAGAATAATTAATGTTAGGTCTAGGTTAGGTCTGGGATTTGCCCTCATCAGACTCATACTTTCGCACACTTCACGTACTCGTTGAACAGATCCTGTGTTATTTTCTGGTTTGGATCACGTAGTAATGTGGTACCACACTGAAACAGTCAATTAAACCTGGTTTTGATCAATATTTTAGAGAATAATTAATGTTAGGTCTAGGTTAGGTCTGGGATTTGCCCTCATCAGACTCATACTTTCGCACACTTCACGTACTCGTTGAACAGATCCTGTGTTATTTTCTGGTTTGGATCACATAGTAATGTGGTACCACACTGAAACAGTCCATTAAACCTGGTTTGGATCAACATTTTAGAGGATAACGCATGTTAGGTCTAGGTTAGGCCTGGGATTTTCACTCATCAGACTCATATTTTCGTATTCTTCTCATACTTGTTGAACGGATCCTGGGTTTTTTCTGGTTTGGATCACGTAGTAATGTGGTACCACACTGAAACAGTCAATTAAACCTGGTTTTGATCAATATTTTAGAGAATAATTAATGTTAGGTCTAGGTTAGGTCTGGGATTTGCACTCATCAGACTCATACTTTCGCACACTTCACGTACTCGTTGAACAGATCCTGTGTTATTTTCTGGTTTGGATCACATAGTAATGTGGTACCACACTGAAACAGTCGATTAAACCAGGTTTCGATCAATATCTTAGAGGACAACGCAAGTTAGGTCTGGGATAGGTCTGGGATTTGCCCACATCAGGCTCATACTTTCGCGTTTTTCACATACTTGTTGAAGAGATCCTGGGTTTTTTCTGGTTTGGATCACGTAGTAGTGTGGTACCACACTGAAACAGTCCATTAAACCTGGTTTGGATCAACATTTTAGAGGATAACGCATGTTAGGTCAAGGTTAGGTCTGGGATTTTCACTCATCAGACTCATACTTTCGCATTCCTCACATACTTGTTGAACTGATCCTGGGTTTTTACTGGTTTGGATCACGTAGTAATGTGGTACCACACTGAAACAGTCGATTAAACCTGGTCTCGATCAATATTTTAGAGAATAATTCATGTTAGGTCTAGGTTAGGTCTGGGATTTGCTCCACATCAGGCTCATTCTTTCGCATATTACTCATACTTGATGGCTACATCCTGGGCTGTTTCTGGATTGTAGTACGTAGTAATGTGGTACCACGCTGAAACAGTCAATTAAACCTGGCTTCGATCAATATTTTAGAGGATAACGCAAGTTAGGTCTGCCATAGGTCTGAGATTCGCCCTTATCAGACTCATACTTTCGCGTTTTTCACATACTTGTTGAACTGATCCTGGGCTTTTTCTGGTTTGGATTACGTAGTAATGTGGTACCACACTGAAACAGTCAATTGAACCTGGTCTTGATAAATATTTTAGAGGATAACGCATGTTAGGTCTGGGATAGGTCTGGGATTTGCCCTCATCAGACTCATACTTTCGCATATTTCTCATACTTCATGGCTAGATCCTGGGCTATTTCTGGATTGTATCACGTAGTAATGTGGTACCACACAGAAACAGTCAATTAACCCTGGTTTCGATCAATATTTTAGAGGATAACGCAAGTTAGGTCTGGGATAGGTCTGGGATTTGCCCACATCAGGCTCATACTTTCGCGTTTTTCACATACTTGTTGAAGAGATCCTGGGTTTTTTCTGGTTTGGATCACGTAGTAATGTGGTACCACACTGAAACAGTCGATTAAACCAGGTTTCGATCAGTATTTTTGAGGATAACGCATGTTAGGTCTAGGTTAGGCCTGGGATTTTCACTCATCAGACTCATACTTTCGCATTCTTCTCATACTTGTTGAACGGATCCTGGGTTTTTTCTGGTTTGGATCACGTAGTAATGTGGGACCACACAGAAACAATCAATTAAACCTGGTCTTGATAAATATTTTAGAGGATAACGCATGTTAGGTCTGGGTTAGGTCTAGGATTTGCCCTCGTCAGGCTCATACTTTCGCATATTTCTCATACTTCATGGCTAGATCCTGGGCTATTTCTGGATTGTATCACGCAGTAATGTGGTACCACACAGAAACAGTCAATTAAACCTGGTTTCGATCAATATTTTAGAGGATAACGCAAGTTAGGTCTGGGATAGGTCTGGGATTTTCCCTCATCAGGCTCATACTTTCGCGTTTTTCACATACTTGTTGAACAGATCCTGGGTTTTTCCTGGTTTGGATCACGTAGTAATGTGGGACCACACTGAAACAGTCAATTAAACCTGGTCTTGATAAATATTTTAGAGGATAACGCATGTTAGGTCTGGGTTAGGTCTAGGATTTGCCCTCGTCAGGCTCATACTTTCGCATATTTCTCATACTTCATGGCTAGATCGTGGGCTGTTTCTGGATTGTATCACGTACTAATGTGGTACCACGCTGAAACAGTCAATTAAACCTCGTTTCGATCAATATTTTAGTGGATAACGCAAGTTAGGTCTGGCATAGGTCTGGGATTCGCCCTCATCAGGCTCATACTTTCGCGTTTTTCACATACTTGTTGAACTGATCCTGGGCTTTTTCTGGTTTGGATCACGTAGTAATGTGGTACCACACCGAAACAGTCAATTAAACCTGGTTTCGATCAATATTTTAGAGAATAATTCATGTTAGGTCTAGGTTAGGTCTGGGATTTGCTCTCATCAGGCTCATACTTTCGCACACTTCACATACTCGTTTGACAGATCCTGGGCTTTTTCTGGATTGCATCACGTAGTAATGAAGTACAACACTGAAACAGTCAATTAAACCTGGTTTCCATCAATATCTTAGAGGACAACGCAAGTTATGTCTGGGATAGGTCTGGGATTTGCCCACATCAGGCTCATACTTTCGCGTTTTTCACATACTTGTTGAACAGATCCTCGGTTTTTCTGGTTTGGATCACGTAGTAGTGTGGTACCACACTGAAACAGTCCATTAAACCTGGTTTGGATCAACATTTTAGAGGATAACGCATGTTAGGTCTAGGTTAGGTCTGGGATTTTCACTCATCAGACTCATACTTTCGCATTCTTCTCATACTTGTTGAACGGATCCTGGGTTTTTTCTGGTTTGGATCACGTAGCAATGTGGGACCACACAGAAACAATCAATTAAATCTGGTCTTGATAAATATTTTAGAGGATAACGCATGTTAGGTCTGGGTTAGGTCTAGGATTTGCCCTCGTCAGGCTCATACTTTCGCATATTTCTCATACTTCATGGCTAGATCCTGGGCTATTTCTGGATTGTATCACGTAGTAATGTGGTACCACACAGAAACAGTCAATTAAACCTGGTTTCGATCAATATTTTAGAGAATAATTCATGTTAGGTCTAGGTTAGGTCTGGGATTTGCTCTCATCAGGCTCGTACTTTCGCACACTTCACATACTCGTTTGACAGATCCTGCGTTATTTTCTGGTTTGGATCGCATAGTAATGTGGTACCACACTGAAACAGTCGATTAAACCAGGTTTCGATCAATATTTTTGCGGATAACGCATGTTAGGTCTAGGTTAGGCCTGGGATTTTCACTCATCAGACTCATACTTTCGCATTCTTCACATACTTGTTGAACGGACCTGGGTTTTTTCTGGTTTGGATCACGTAGTAATGTGGGACCACACTGAAACAGTCAATTAAACCTGGTTTCGATCAATATATTAGAGAATAATTCATGTTAGGTCTAGGTTAGGTCTGGGATTTGCTCTCATCAGGCTCATTCTTTCGCATATTTCTCATACTTGATGGCTAGATCCTGGGCTGTTTCTGGATTGCATCACGTAGTAATGAAGTACAACACTGAAACAGTCAATTAAACCTGGTTTCCATCAATATCTTAGAGGACAACGCAAGTTAGGTCTGGGATAGGTCTGGGATTTGCCCACATCAGGCTCATACTTTCGCGTTTTTCAGATACTTGTTGAACTGATCCTGGGCTTTTTCTTGTTTGGATCACGTAGTAATGTGGTACCACACTGAAACAGTCAATTAAACCTGGTTTCGATCAATATTTTAGAGGACAACGCAAGTTAGGTCTGGGATAGGTCTGGGATTTGCCCACATCATGCTCATACTTTCGCGTTTTTCAGATACTTGTTGAACTGATCCTGGGCTTTTTCTAGTTTGGATCACGTAGTAATGTGGTACCACACTGAAACGGTCGATTAAACCAGGTTTCGATCAATATTTTTGAGGATAATGCATGTTAGGTCTAGGTTAGGCCTGGGATTTTCACTCATCAGACTCATATTTTCGTATTCTTCTCATACTTGTTGAACGGATCCTGGGTTTTTTCTGGTTTGGATCACGTAGTAATGTGGTACCACACTGAAACAGTCAATTAAACCTGGTTTTGATCAATATTTTAGAAAATAATTCATGTTAGGTCTAGGTTAGGTCTGGGATTTGCTCTCATCAGGCTCATTCTTTCGCATATTTCTCATACTTGATGGCTAGATCCTGGGCTTTTTCTGGATTGCATAACGTAGTAATGAAGTACAACACTGAAACAGTCAATTAAACCTGGATTCCATCAATATCTTAGAGGACAACGCAAGTTAGGTCTGGGATAGGTCTGGGATTTGCCCACATCAGACTCATACTTTCGCGTTTTTCACATACTCGTTGAACAGATCCTGGGTTATTTTCTGGTTTGGATCGCATAGTAATGTGGTACCACACTGAAACAGTCGATTAAACCAGGTTTCGATCAATATTTTTGAGGATAACGCATGTTAGGTCTAGGTTAGGCCTGGGATTTTCACTCATCAGACTCATACTTTCGCATTCTTCTCATACTTGTTGAACGGATCCTGGGTTTTTGCTGGTTTGGATCACGTAGTAATGTGGGACCACACAGAAACAGTCAATTAAACCTGGTCTTGATAAATATTTTAGAGGATAACGCATGTTAGGTCTGGGTTAGGTCTGGGATTTTCCCTCATCAGCCTCATACTTTCGCGTTTTTCACATACTTGTTGAACGGATCCTGGGTTTTTTCTGGTTTGGATCACGTAGTAATGTGGGACCACACGGAAGCAGTCAATTAAACCTGGTTTCGATCAATATATTAGAGAATAATTCATGTTAGGTCTAGGTTAGGTCTGGGATTTGCTCTCATCAGGCTCATTCTTTCGCATATTTCTCATACTTGATGGCTAGATCCTGGGCTTTTTCTGGATTGCATCACGTAGTAATGAAGTACAACACTGAAACAGTCAATTAAACCTGGTTTCCATCAATATCTTAGAGGATAACGCAAGTTAGGTCTGGGATAGGTCTGGGATTTGCCCACATCAGGCTCATACTTTCGCGTTTTTCACATACTTGTTGAAAAGATCCTGGGTTTTTTCTGGTTTGGATCACGTAGTAGTGTGGTACCACACTGAAACGGTCCATTAAACCTGGTTTGGATCAACATTTTAGAGGATAACGCATGTTAGGTCTAGGTTCGGTCTGGGATTTTCACTCATCAGACTCATACTTTCGCATATTTCTCATACTTCATGGCTGGATCCTGGGCTATTTCTGGATTGCATCACGTAGTAATGAAGTACAACACTGAAACAGTCAATTAAACCTGGTTTCCATCAATATTTTAGAGGATAACGCAAGTTAGGTCTGGCAAAGGTCTGGGATTCGCCCTCATCAGACTCATACTTTCGCGTTTTTCACATACTTGTTGAACTGATCCTGGGCTTTTTCTGGTGTGGATCACGTAGTAATGTGGTACCACACTGAGACAGTCAATTAAACCTGGTCTTGATAAATATTTTAGAGGATAACGCATGTTAGGTCTAGGTTAGGTCTGGGATTTTCACTCATCAGACTCATACTTTCGCATTCTTCACATACTTGTTGAACGGATTCTGGGTTTTTTCCGGTTTGGATCACGTAGCAATGTGGGACCACACAGAAACAATCAATTAAATCTGGTCTTGATAAATATTTTAGAGGATAACGCATGTTAGGTCTGGGTTAGGTCTAGGATTTGCCCTCGTCAGGCTCATACTTTCGCATATTTCTCATACTTCATGGCTAGATCCTGGGCTATTTCTGGATTGTATCACGTAGTAATGTGGTACCACACAGAAACAGTCAATTAAACCTGGTTTCGATCAATATTTTAGAGAATAATTCATGTTAGGTCTAGGTTAGGTCTGGGATTTGCTCTCATCAGGCTCGTACTTTCGCACACTTCACATACTCGTTTGACAGATCCTGCGTTATTTTCTGGTTTGGATCGCATAGTAATGTGGTACCACACTGAAACAGTCGATTAAACCAGGTTTCGATCAATATTTTTGCGGATAACGCATGTTAGGTCTAGGTTAGGCCTGGGATTTTCACTCATCAGACTCATACTTTCGCATTCTTCACATACTTGTTGAACGGACCTGGGTTTTTTCTGGTTTGGATCACGTAGTAATGTGGGACCACACTGAAACAGTCAATTAAACCTGGTTTCGATCAATATATTAGAGAATAATTCATGTTAGGTCTAGGTTAGGTCTGGGATTTGCTCTCATCAGGCTCATTCTTTCGCATATTTCTCATACTTGATGGCTAGATCCTGGGATTTTTCTGGATTGCATCACGTAGTAATGAAGTACAACACAGAAACAGTCAATTAAACCTGGTTTCCATCAATATCTTAGAGGACAACGCAAGTTAGGTCTGGGATAGGTCTGGGATTTGCCCACATCAGGCTCATACTTTCGCGTTTTTCAGATACTTGTTGAACTGATCCTGGGCTTTTTCTAGTTTGGATCACGTAGTAATGTGGTACCACACTGAAACAGTCAATTAAACCTGGTTTCGATCAATATTTTAGAGGACAACGCAAGTTAGGTCTGGGATAGGTCTGGGATTTGCCCACATCATGCTCATACTTTCGCGTTTTTCAGATACTTGTTGAACTGATCCTGGGCTTTTTCTAGTTTGGATCACGTAGTAATGTGGTACCACACTGAAACGGTCGATTAAACCAGGTTTCGATCAATATTTTTGAGGATAATGCATGTTAGGTCTAGGTTAGGCCTGGGATTTTCACTCATCAGACTCATATTTTCGTATTCTTCTCATACTTGTTGAACGGATCCTGGGTTTTTTCTGGTTTGGATCACGTAGTAATGTGGTACCACACTGAAACAGTCAATTAAACCTGGTTTTGATCAATATTTTAGAAAATAATTCATGTTAGGTCTAGGTTAGGTCTGGGATTTGCTCTCATCAGGCTCATTCTTTCGCATATTTCTCATACTTGTTGAACGGATCCTGGGTTTTTGCTGGTTTGGATCACGTAGTAATGTGGGACCACACAGAAACAGTCAATTAAACCTGGTCTTGATAAATATTTTAGAGGATAACGCATGTTAGGTCTGGGTTATGTCTGGGATTTTCCCTCATCAGCCTCATTCTTTCGCATATTTCTCATACTTGATGGCTAGATCCTGGGCTTTTTCTGGATTGCATCACGTAGTAATGAAGTACAACACTGAAACAGTCAATTAAACCTGGTTTCCATCAATATCTTAGAGGATAACGCAAGTTAGGTCTGGGATAGGTCTGTGATTTGCCCACATCAGGCTCATACTTTCGCGTTTTTCACATACTTGTTGAAAAGATCCTGGGTTTTTTCTGGTTTGGATCACGTAGTAGTGTGGTACCACACTGAAACGGTCCATTAAACCTGGTTTGGATCAACATTTTAGAGGATAACGCATGTTAGGTCTAGGTTCGGTCTGGGATTTTCACTCATCAGACTCATACTTTCGCATATTTCTCATACTTCATGGCTGGATCCTGGGCTATTTCTGGATTGCATCACGTAGTAATGAAGTACAACACTGAAACAGTCAATTAAACCTGGTTTCCATCAATATTTTAGAGGATAACGCAAGTTAGGTCTGGCAAAGGTCTGGGATTCGCCCTCATCAGACTCATACTTTCGCGTTTTTCACATACTTGTTGAACTGATCCTGGGCTTTTTCTGGTGTGGATCACGTAGTAATGTGGTACCACACTGAGACAGTCAATTAAACCTGGTCTTGATAAATATTTTAGAGGATAACGCATGTTAGGTCTAGGTTAGGTCTGGGATTTTCACTCATCAGACTCATACTTTCGCATTCTTCACATACTTGTTGAACGGATTCTGGGTTTTTTCTGGTTTGGATCACGTAGTAATGTGGGACCACACTGAAACAATCAATTAAACCTGGTCTTGATAAATATTTTAGGGGATAACGCATTTTAGGTCTGGGATAGGTCTGGGATTTGCCCTCATCAGACTCATACTTTCGCACACTGCACATACTCGTTGAACAGATCCTGGGTAATTTTCTGGTTTGGATCACATGGTAATGTGGTACCACACTGAAACAGTCGATTAAACCAGGTTTCGATCAATATTTTTGAGGATAACGCATGTTAGGTCTAGGTTAGGCCTGGGATTTTCACTCATCAGACTCATACTTTCGTATTCTTCTCATACCTGTTGAACGGATCCTGGGTTTTTTCTGGTTTGGATCACGTAGTAATGTGGTACCACACTGAAACAGTCAATTAAACCTGGTTTTGATCAATATTTTAGAGAATAATTCATGTTAGGTCTAGGTTAGGTCTGGGATTTGCTCTCATCAGGCTCTTTCTTTCGCATATTTCTCATACTTGATGGCTAGATCCTGGGCTTTTTCTGGATTGCATAACGTAGTAATGAAGTACAACACTGAAACAGTCAATTAAACCTGGATTCCATCAATATCATAGAGGACAACGCAAGTTAGGTCTGGGATAGGTCTGGGATTTTCCCACATCAGGCTCATACTTTCGCGTTTTTCACATACTCGTTGAACAGATCCTGGGTTATTTTCTGGTTTGGATCGCATAGTAATGTGGTACCACACTGAAACAGTCGACTAAACCAGGTTTCGATCAATATTTTTGAGGATAACGCATGTTAGGTCTAGGTTAGGCCTGGGATTTTCACTCATCAGACTCATACTTTCGCATTCTTCTCATACTTGTTGAACGGATCCTGGGTTTTTGCTGGTTTGGATCACGTAGTAATGTGGGGCCACACAGAAACAATCAATTAAACCTGGTCTTGATAAATATTTTAGAGGATAACGCATGTTAGGTCTGGGTTAGGTCTAGGATTTGCCCCCGTCAGACTCATACTTTCGCATATTTCTCATACTTCATGGCTAGATCCTGTGCTATTTCTGGATTGAATCACGTAGTAATGTGGTACCACACAGAAACAGTCAATTAAACCTGGTTTCCATCAATATTTTAGAGGATAACGCAAGTTAGGTCTGGGATAGGTCTGGGATTTTCCCACATCAGGCTCATACTTTCGCGTTTTTCACATACTCGTTGAACAGATCCTGGGTTATTTTCTGGTTTGGAACGCATAGTAATGTGGTACCACACTGAAACTGTCGATTAAACCAGGTTTCGATCGATATTTTTGAGGATGACGCATGTTAGGTCTAGGTTAGGCCTGGGATTTTCACTCATCAGACTCATACTTTCGCATTCTTCACATACTTGTTGAACGGACCTGGGTTTTTTCTGGTTTGGATCACGTAGTAATGTGGGACCACACGGAAACAGTCAATTAAACCTGGTTTCGATCAATATATTAGAGAATGATTCATGTTAGGTCTAGGTTAGGTCTGGGATTTGCTCTCATCAGGCTCATTCTTTCGCATATTTCTCATACTTGATGGCTAGATCCTGGGCTTTTTCTGGATTGCATAACGTAGTAATGAAGTACAACACTGAAACAGTCAATTAAACCTGGATTCCATCAATATCTTAGAGGACAACGCAAGTTAGGTCTGGGATAGGTCTGGGATTTGCCCACATCAGGCTCATACTTTCGCGTTTTTCACATACTCGTTGAACAGATCCTGGGTTATTTTCTGGTTTGGATCGCATAGTAATGTGGTACCACACTGAAACATTCGATTAAACCAGGTTTCGATCAATATTTTTGAGGATAACGCATGTTAGGTCTAGGTTAGGCCTGGGATTTTCACTCATCAGACTCATACTTTCGCATTCTTCTCATACTTGTTGAACGGATCCTGGGTTTTTGCTGGTTTGGATCACGTAGTAATGTGGGACCACACAGAAACAATCAATTAAACCTGGTCTTGATAAATATTTTAGAGGATAACGCATGTTAGGTCTGGGTTAGGTCTAGGATTTGCCCTCGTCAGGCTCATACTTTCGCATATTTCTCATACTTCATGGCTAGATCCTGGGCTATTTCTGGATTGTATCACGTAGTAATGTGGTACCACACAGAAACAGTCAATTAAACCTGGTTTCGATCAATATTTTAGAGGATAACGCAAGTTAGGTCTGGGATAGGTCTGGGATTTGCCCACATCAGGCTCATACTTTCGCGTTTTTCACATACTTGTTGAAGAGATCCTGGGTTTTTTCTGGTTTGGATCACGTAGTAGTGTGGTACCACACTGAAACGGTCCATTAAACCTGGTTTGGATCAACATTTTAGAGGATAACGCATGTTAGGTCTAGGTTAGGTCTGGGATTTTCACTCATCAGACTCATACTTTCGCATTCTTCACATACTTGTTGAACGGATCCTGTGTTTTTTCTGGTTTGGATCACGTAGTAATGTGGTACCACACTGAAACAGTCAATTAAACCTGGTTTTGATCAATATCATAGAGAATAATTCATGTTAGGTCTAGGTTAGGTCTGGGATTTGCCCTCATCAGGCTCATACTTTCGCATATTTCTCATACTTCATAGCTGGATCCTGGGCTATTTCTGGATTGGATCATGTAGTAATGTGGTACCACACTGAAACAGTCAATTAAACCTGGTTTGGATCAATATTTTTAGAGGATAACGCATGTTAGGTCTAGGTTAGCCCTGGGATTTTCACACATCAGACTCATACTTTCGCATTCTTCACATACTTGTTGAACGGATCCTGGGTTTTTTCTGGTTTGGTTCACGTAGTAATGTGGTACCACACTGAAAGATTCAATTAAACCTGATCTTGATAAATATTTCAGAGTATAACGCATGTTAGGTCTGGGTTAGGTCTAGGATTTGCCCTCATCAGGCTCATACTTTCGCACACTTCACATACTCGTTGAACAGATCCTGGGTTATTTTCTGGTTTGGATC
This sequence comes from Colletes latitarsis, assembly GCF_051014445.1. Taxonomy (NCBI): domain Eukaryota; kingdom Metazoa; phylum Arthropoda; class Insecta; order Hymenoptera; family Colletidae; genus Colletes; species Colletes latitarsis. Next base: position 3,446,794 of record NC_135142.1, read on the forward strand.
ACATAGTAATGTGGTACCACACTGAAACAGTTGATTAAACCAGGTTTCGATCAATATTTTTGAGGATAACGCATGTTAGGTCTAGGTGAGGCCTGGGATTTTCACTCATCAGACTCATACTTTCGTATTCTTCTCATACGTGTTGAGCGGATCCTGGGTTTTTTCTGGTTTGGATCACGTAGTAATGTGGTACCACACTGAAACAGTCAATTAAACCTGGTTTTGATCAATATTTTAGAGAATAATTCATGTTAGGTCTAGGTTAGGTCTGGGATTTGCTCTCATCAGGCTCTTTCTTTCGCATATTTCTCATACTTGATGGCTAGATCCTGGGCTTTTTCTGGATTGCATAACGTAGTAATGAAGTACAACACTGAAACAGTCAATTAAACCTGGATTCCATCAATATCTTAGAGGACAACGCAAGTTAGGTCTGGGATAGCTCTGGGATTTGCCCACATCAGGCTCATACTTTCGCGTTTTTCACATACTCGTTGAACAGATCCTGGGTTATTTTCTGGTTTGGATCGCATAGTAATGTGGTACCACACTGAAACAGTCGATTAAACCAGGTTTCAATCAATATTTTTGAGGATAACGCATGTTAGGTCTAGGTTAGGCCTGGGATTTTCACTCATCAGACTCATACTTTCGCATTCTTCTCATACTTGTTGAACGGATCCTGGGTTTTTGCTGGTTTGGATCACGTAGTAATGTGGGACCACACAGAAACAATCAATTAAACCTGGTCTTGATAAATATTTTAGAGGATAACGCATGTTAGGTCTGGGTTAGGTCTAGGATTAGCCCTCGTCAGGCTCATACTTTCGCATATTTCTCATACTTCATGGCTAGATCCTGGGCTATTTCTGGATTGTATCACGTAGTAATGTGGTACCACACAGAAACAGTCAATTAAACCTGGTTTCCATCAATATTTTAGAGGATAACGCAAGTTAGGTCTGGGATAGGTCTGGGATTTGCCCACATCAGGCTCATACTTTCGCGATTTTCACATACTTGTTGTACAGATCCTGGGTTTTTTCTGGTTTGGATCACGTAGTTGTGTGGTACCACACTGAAACAGTCCATTAAACCTGGTTTGGATCAACATTTTAGAGGATAACGCATGTTAGGTCTAGGTTAGGCCTGGGATTTTCACTCATCAGACTCATATTTTCGTATTCTTCTCATACTTGTTGAACGGATCCTGGGTTTTTTCTGGTTTGGATCACGTAGTAATGTGGTACCACACTGAAACAGTCAATTAAACCTGGTTTTGATCAATATTTTAGAGAATAATTAATGTTAGGTCTAGGTTAGGTCTGGGATTTGCCCTCATCAGACTCATACTTTCGCACACTTCACGTACTCGTTGAACAGATCCTGTGTTATTTTCTGGTTTGGATCACATAGTAATGTGGTACCACACTGAAACAGTCCATTAAACCTGGTTTGGATCAACATTTTAGAGGATAACGCATGTTAGGTCTAGGTTAGGCCTGGGATTTTCACTCATCAGACTCATACTTTCGCATATTTCTCATACTTCATAGCTGGATCCTGGGCTATTTCTGGATTGGATCATGTAGTAATGTGGTACCACACTGAAACAGTCAATTAAACCTGGTTTGGATCAATATTTTTAGAGGATAACGCATGTTAGGTCTAGGTTAGCCCTGGGATTTTCACACATCAGACTCATACTTTCGCATTCTTCACATACTTGTTGAACGGATCCTGGGTTTTTTCTGGTTTGGTTCACGTAGTAATGTGGTACCACACTGAAAGATTCAATTAAACCTGATCTTGATAAATATTTCAGAGTATAACGCATGTTAGGTCTGGGTTAGGTCTAGGATTTGCCCTCATCAGGCTCATACTTTCGCACACTTCACATACTCGTTGAACAGATCCTGGGTTATTTTCTGGTTTGGATCACATAGTAATGTGGTACCACACTGAAACAGTCGATTAAACCAGGTTTCGATCAATATTTTTGAGGATAACGCATGTTAGGTCTAGGTGAGGCCTGGGATTTTCACTCATCAGACTCATACTTTCGTATTCTTCTCATACGTGTTGAGCGGATCCTGGGTTTTTTCTGGTTTGGATCACGTAGTAATGTGGTACCACACTGAAACAGTCAATTAAACCTGGTTTTGATCAATATTTTAGAGAATAATTCATGTTAGGTCTAGGTTAGGTCTGGGATTTGCTCTCATCAGGCTCTTTCTTTCGCATATTTCTCATACTTGATGGCTAGATCCTGGGCTTTTTCTGGATTGCATAACGTAGTAATGAAGTACAACACTGAAACAGTCAATTAAACCTGGATTCCATCAATATCTTAGAGGACAACGCAAGTTAGGTCTGGGATAGCTCTGGGATTTGCCCACATCAGGCTCATACTTTCGCGTTTTTCACATACTCGTTGAACAGATCCTGGGTTATTTTCTGGTTTGGATCGCATAGTAATGTGGTACCACACTGAAACAGTCGATTAAACCAGGTTTCAATCAATATTTTTGAGGATAACGCATGTTAGGTCTAGGTTAGGCCTGGGATTTTCACTCATCAGACTCATACTTTCGCATTCTTCTCATACTTGTTGAACGGATCCTGGGTTTTTGCTGGTTTGGATCACGTAGTAATGTGGGACCACACAGAAACAATCAATTAAACCTGGTCTTGATAAATATTTTAGAGGATAACGCATGTTAGGTCTGGGTTAGGTCTAGGATTAGCCCTCGTCAGGCTCATACTTTCGCATATTTCTCATACTTCATGGCTAGATCCTGGGCTATTTCTGGATTGTATCACGTAGTAATGTGGTACCACACAGAAACAGTCAATTAAACCTGGTTTCCATCAATATTTTAGAGGATAACGCAAGTTAGGTCTGGGATAGGTCTGGGATTTGCCCACATCAGGCTCATACTTTCGCGATTTTCACATACTTGTTGTACAGATCCTGGGTTTTTTCTGGTTTGGATCACGTAGTTGTGTGGTACCACACTGAAACAGTCCATTAAACCTGGTTTGGATCAACATTTTAGAGGATAACGCATGTTAGGTCTAGGTTAGGCCTGGGATTTTCACTCATCAGACTCATATTTTCGTATTCTTCTCATACTTGTTGAACGGATCCTGGGTTTTTTCTGGTTTGGATCACGTAGTAATGTGGTACCACACTGAAACAGTCAATTAAACCTGGTTTTGATCAATATTTTAGAGAATAATTAATGTTAGGTCTAGGTTAGGTCTGGGATTTGCCCTCATCAGACTCATACTTTCGCACACTTCACGTACTCGTTGAACAGATCCTGTGTTATTTTCTGGTTTGGATCACATAGTAATGTGGTACCACACTGAAACAGTCCATTAAACCTGGTTTGGATCAACATTTTAGAGGATAACGCATGTTAGGTCTAGGTTAGGCCTGGGATTTTCACTCATCAGACTCATATTTTCGTATTCTTCTCATACTTGTTGAACGGATCCTGGGTTTTTTCTGGTTTGGATCACGTAGTAATGTGGTACCACACTGAAACAGTCAATTAAACCTGGTTTTGATCAATATTTTAGAGAATAATTAATGTTAGGTCTAGGTTAGGTCTGGGATTTGCCCTCATCAGACTCATACTTTCGCACACTTCACGTACTCGTTGAACAGATCCTGTGTTATTTTCTGGTTTGGATCACGTAGTAATGTGGTACCACACTGAAACAGTCAATTAAACCTGGTTTTGATCAATATTTTAGAGAATAATTAATGTTAGGTCTAGGTTAGGTCTGGGATTTGCCCTCATCAGACTCATACTTTCGCACACTTCACGTACTCGTTGAACAGATCCTGTGTTATTTTCTGGTTTGGATCACATAGTAATGTGGTACCACACTGAAACAGTCCATTAAACCTGGTTTGGATCAACATTTTAGAGGATAACGCATGTTAGGTCTAGGTTAGGCCTGGGATTTTCACTCATCAGACTCATATTTTCGTATTCTTCTCATACTTGTTGAACGGATCCTGGGTTTTTTCTGGTTTGGATCACGTAGTAATGTGGTACCACACTGAAACAGTCAATTAAACCTGGTTTTGATCAATATTTTAGAGAATAATTAATGTTAGGTCTAGGTTAGGTCTGGGATTTGCACTCATCAGACTCATACTTTCGCACACTTCACGTACTCGTTGAACAGATCCTGTGTTATTTTCTGGTTTGGATCACATAGTAATGTGGTACCACACTGAAACAGTCGATTAAACCAGGTTTCGATCAATATCTTAGAGGACAACGCAAGTTAGGTCTGGGATAGGTCTGGGATTTGCCCACATCAGGCTCATACTTTCGCGTTTTTCACATACTTGTTGAAGAGATCCTGGGTTTTTTCTGGTTTGGATCACGTAGTAGTGTGGTACCACACTGAAACAGTCCATTAAACCTGGTTTGGATCAACATTTTAGAGGATAACGCATGTTAGGTCAAGGTTAGGTCTGGGATTTTCACTCATCAGACTCATACTTTCGCATTCCTCACATACTTGTTGAACTGATCCTGGGTTTTTACTGGTTTGGATCACGTAGTAATGTGGTACCACACTGAAACAGTCGATTAAACCTGGTCTCGATCAATATTTTAGAGAATAATTCATGTTAGGTCTAGGTTAGGTCTGGGATTTGCTCCACATCAGGCTCATTCTTTCGCATATTACTCATACTTGATGGCTACATCCTGGGCTGTTTCTGGATTGTAGTACGTAGTAATGTGGTACCACGCTGAAACAGTCAATTAAACCTGGCTTCGATCAATATTTTAGAGGATAACGCAAGTTAGGTCTGCCATAGGTCTGAGATTCGCCCTTATCAGACTCATACTTTCGCGTTTTTCACATACTTGTTGAACTGATCCTGGGCTTTTTCTGGTTTGGATTACGTAGTAATGTGGTACCACACTGAAACAGTCAATTGAACCTGGTCTTGATAAATATTTTAGAGGATAACGCATGTTAGGTCTGGGATAGGTCTGGGATTTGCCCTCATCAGACTCATACTTTCGCATATTTCTCATACTTCATGGCTAGATCCTGGGCTATTTCTGGATTGTATCACGTAGTAATGTGGTACCACACAGAAACAGTCAATTAAACCTGGTTTCGATCAATATTTTAGAGGATAACGCAAGTTAGGTCTGGGATAGGTCTGGGATTTGCCCACATCAGGCTCATACTTTCGCGTTTTTCACATACTTGTTGAAGAGATCCTGGGTTTTTTCTGGTTTGGATCACGTAGTAGTGTGGTACCACACTGAAACGGTCCATTAAACCTGGTTTGGATCAACATTTTAGAGGATAACGCATGTTAGGTCTAGGTTAGGTCTGGGATTTTCACTCATCAGACTCATACTTTCGCATTCTTCACATACTTGTTGAACGGATCCTGTGTTTTTTCTGGTTTGGATCACGTAGTAATGTGGTACCACACTGAAACAGTCAATTAAACCTGGTTTTGATCAATATCATAGAGAATAATTCATGTTAGGTCTAGGTTAGGTCTGGGATTTGCCCTCATCAGGCTCATACTTTCGCATATTTCTCATACTTCATAGCTGGATCCTGGGCTATTTCTGGATTGGATCATGTAGTAATGTGGTACCACACTGAAACAGTCAATTAAACCTGGTTTGGATCAATATTTTTAGAGGATAACGCATGTTAGGTCTAGGTTAGCCCTGGGATTTTCACACATCAGACTCATACTTTCGCATTCTTCACATACTTGTTGAACGGATCCTGGGTTTTTTCTGGTTTGGTTCACGTAGTAATGTGGTACCACACTGAAAGATTCAATTAAACCTGATCTTGATAAATATTTCAGAGTATAACGCATGTTAGGTCTGGGTTAGGTCTAGGATTTGCCCTCATCAGGCTCATACTTTCGCATATTTCTCATACTTCATGGCTAGATCCTGGGCTGTTTCTGGATTGTATCACGTAGTAATGTGGTACCACGCTGAAACAGTCAATTAAACCTGGTTTCGATCAATATTTTAGAGGATAACGCAAGTTAGGTCTGGCATAGGTCTGGGATTCGCCCTCATCAGACTCATACTTTCGCGTTTTTCACATACTTGTTGAACAGATCCTGGGTTTTTTCTGGTTTGGATCACGTAGTAATGTGGTACCACACTGAGACAGTCAATTAAACCTGGTCTTGATAAATATTTTAGAGGATAACGCATGTTAGGTCTAGGTTAGGTCTGGGATTTTCACTCATCAGACTCATACTTTCGCATTCTTCACATACTTGTTGAACGGATCCTGGGTTTTTTCTGGTTTGGATCACGTAGTAATGTGGTACCACACTGAGACAGTCAATTAAACCTGGTCTTGATAAATATTTTAGAGGATAACGCATGTTAGGTCTAGGTTAGGTCTGGGATTTTCACTCATCAGACTCATACTTTCGCATTCTTCACATACTTGTTGAACGGATCCTGGGTTTCTTCAGGTTTGGTTCACGTAGTAATGTGGGACCACACTGAAACAATCAATTAAACCTGGTCTTGATAAATATTTTAGAGGATAACGCATGTTAGGTCTGGGATAGGTCTGGGATTTGCCCTCGTCAGGCTCATACTTTCGCATATTTCTCATACTTCATGGCTAGATCCTGGGCTATTTCTGGATTGTATCACGTAGTAATGTGGTACCACACTGAGACAGTCAATTAAACCTGGTCTTGATAAATATTTTAGAGGATAACGCATGTTAGGTCTAGGTTAGGTCTGGGATTTTCACTCATCAGACTCATACTTTCGCATTCTTCACATACTTGTTGAACGGATCCTGGGTTTTTTCTGGTTTGGATCACGTAGTAATGTGGTACCACACTGAGACAGTCAATTAAACCTGGTCTTGATAAATATTTTAGAGGATAACGCATGTTAGGTCTAGGTTAGGTCTGGGATTTTCACTCATCAGACTCATACTTTCGCACACTTCACATACTCGTTGAACAGATCCTGGGTTATTTTCTGGTTTGGATCACATAGTAATGTGGTACCACACTGAAACAGTCGATTAAACCAGGTTTCGATCAATATTTTTGAGGATAACGCATGTTAGGTCTAGGTGAGGCCTGGGATTTTCACTCATCAGACTCATACTTTCGTATTCTTCTCATACGTGTTGAGCGGATCCTGGGTTTTTTCTGGTTTGGATCACGTAGTAATGTGGTACCACACTGAAACAGTCAATTAAACCTGGTTTTGATCAATATTTTAGAGAATAATTCATGTTAGGTCTAGGTTAGGTCTGGGATTTGCTCTCATCAGGCTCTTTCTTTCGCATATTTCTCATACTTGATGGCTAGATCCTGGGCTTTTTCTGGATTGCATAACGTAGTAATGAAGTACAACACTGAAACAGTCAATTAAACCTGGATTCCATCAATATCTTAGAGGACAACGCAAGTTAGGTCTGGGATAGCTCTGGGATTTGCCCACATCAGGCTCATACTTTCGCGTTTTTCACATACTCGTTGAACAGATCCTGGGTTATTTTCTGGTTTGGATCGCATAGTAATGTGGTACCACACTGAAACAGTCGATTAAACCAGGTTTCGATCAATATTTTTGAGGATAACGCATGTTAGGTCTAGGTTAGGCCTGGGATTTTCACTCATCAGACTCATACTTTCGCATTCTTCTCATACTTGTTGAACGGATCCTGGGTTTTTGCTGGTTTGGATCACGTAGTAATGTGGGACCACACAGAAACAATCAATTAAACCTGGTCTTGATAAATATTTTAGAGGATAACGCATGTTAGGTCTGGGTTAGGTCTAGGATTTGCCCTCGTCAGGCTCATACTTTCGCATATTTCTCATACTTCATGGCTAGATCCTGGGCTATTTCTGGATTGTATCACGTAGTAATGTGGTACCACACAGAAACAGTCAATTAAACCTGGTTTCCATCAATATTTTAGAGGATAACGCAAGTTAGGTCTGGGATAGGTCTGGGATTTGCCCACATCAGGCTCATACTTTCGCGATTTTCACATACTTGTTGTACAGATCCTGGGTTTTTTCTGGTTTGGATCACGTAGTTGTGTGGTACCACACTGAAACAGTCCATTAAACCTGGTTTGGATCAACATTTTAGAGGATAACGCATGTTAGGTCTAGGTTAGGCCTGGGATTTTCACTCATCAGACTCATATTTTCGTATTCTTCTCATACTTGTTGAACGGATCCTGGGTTTTTTCTGGTATGGATCACGTAGTAATGTGGTACCACACTGAAACAGTCAATTAAACCTGGTTTTGATCAATATTTTAGAGAATAATTAATGTTAGGTCTAGGTTAGGTCTGGGATTTGCCCTCATCAGACTCATACTTTCGCACACTTCACGTACTCGTTGAACAGATCCTGTGTTATTTTCTGGTTTGGATCACATAGTAATGTGGTACCACACTGAAACAGTCCATTAAACCTGGTTTGGATCAACATTTTAGAGGATAACGCATGTTAGGTCTAGGTTAGGCCTGGGATTTTCACTCATCAGACTCATATTTTCGTATTCTTCTCATACTTGTTGAACGGATCCTGGGTTTTTTCTGGTTTGGATCACGTAGTAATGTGGTACCACACTGAAACAGTCAATTAAACCTGGTTTTGATCAATATTTTAGAGAATAATTAATGTTAGGTCTAGGTTAGGACTGGGATTTGCCCTCATCAGACTCATACTTTCGCACACTTCACGTACTCGTTGAACAGATCCTGTGTTATTTTCTGGTTTGGATCACATAGTAATGTGGTACCACACTGAAACAGTCGATTAAACCAGGTTTCGATCAATATCTTAGAGGACAACGCAAGTTAGGTCTGGGATAGGTCTGGGATTTGCCCACATCAGGCTCATACTTTCGCGTTTTTCACATACTTGTTGAAGAGATCCTGGGTTTTTTCTGGTTTGGATCACGTAGTAGTGTGGTACCACACTGAAACAGTCCATTAAACCTGGTTTGGATCAACATTTTAGAGGATAACGCATGTTAGGTCAAGGTTAGGTCTGGGATTTTCACTCATCAGACTCATACTTTCGCATATTTCTCATACTTGATGGCTAGATCGTGGGCTGTTTCTGGATTGTATCACGTAGTAATGTGGCTCCACGCTGAAACAGTCGCTTAAACCTGGTTTCGATCAATATTTTAGAGGATAACGCAAGTTAGGTCTGCCATAGGTCTGAGATTCGCCCTTATCAGACTCATACTTTCGCGTTTTTCACATACTTGTTGAACTGATCCTGGGCTTTTTCTGGTTTGGATTACGTAGTAATGTGGTACCACACTGAAACAGTCAATTGAACCTGGTCTTGATAAATATTTTAGAGGATAACGCATGTTAGGTCTAGGTTAGGTCTGGGATTTTCACTCATCAGACTCATACTTTCGCATTCTTCACATACTTGTTGAACGGATCCTGGGTTTTTTCTGGTTTGGATCACGTAGTGATGTGGGACCACACTGAAACAATCAACTAAACCTGGTCTTGATAAATATTTTAGAGGATAACGCATGTTAGGTCTGGGATAGGTCTGGGATTTGCCCTCATCAGACTCATACTTTCGCACACTTCACATACTCGTTGAACAGATCCTGGGTTATTTTCTGGTTTGGATCACATAGTAATGTGGTACCACACTGAAACAGTCGATTAAAGCAGGTTTCGATCAATATTTTTGAGGATAACGCATGTTAGGTCTAGGTTAGGCCTGGGATTTTCACTCATCAGGCTCATACTTTCGCGTTTTTCACATACTTGTTGAAGAGATCCTGGGGTTTTTCTGGTTTGGATCACGTAGTAGTGTGGTACCACACTGAAACAGTCAATTAAACCAGGTTTTGATCAATATTTTAGAGAATAATTCATGTTAGGTCTAGGTTAGGTCTGGGATTTGCTCTCATCAGGCTCATTCTTTCGCATATTTCTCATACTTGATGGCTAGATCCTGGGCTTTTTGTGGATTGCATAACGTAGTAATGAAGTACAACACTGAAACAGTCAATTAGACCTGGATTCCATCAATATCTTAGAGGACAACGCAAGTTATGTCTGGGATAGGTCTGGGATTTGCCCACATCAGGCTCATACTTTCGCGTTTTTCACATACTCGTTGAACAGATCCTGGGTTATTTTCTGGTTTGGATCGCATAGTAATGTGGTACCACACTGAAACAGTCGATTAAACCAGGTTTCGATCAATATTTTTGAGGATAACGCATGTTAGGTCTAGGTTAGGCCTGGGATTTTCACTCATCAGACTCTTACTTTTGCATTCTTCACATACTTGTTGAACGGATCCTGGGTTTTTTCTGGTTTGGATCTCGTAGTAATGTGGGACCACACGGAAACAGTCAATTAAACCTGGTTTCGATCAATATTTTTGAGGATAACGCATGTTAGGTCTAGGTTAGGCCTGGGATTTTCACTCATCAGACTCAAACTTTCGCATATTTCTCATACTTCATGGCTAGATCCTGGGCTATTTCTGGATTGTATCACGTAGTAATGTGGTACCACACAGAAACAGTCAATTAAACCTGGATTCGATCAATATTTTAGAGGATAACGCAAGTTAGGTCTGGGATAGGTCTGGGATTTTCCCTCATCAGGCTCATACTTTCGCGTCTTTCACATACTTGTTGAACAGATCCTGGGTTTTTTTCTGGATTGGGTGACGTAGTAGTGTGGTATCACACTGAAACAGTCGATTAAACCTGGTTTCGATCAATATTTTTGAGGATAACGCATGTTAGGTCTAGGTTAGGCCTGGGATTTTCACTCATCAGTCTCATACTTTCGCATTCTTCTGATACTTGTTGAACGGATCCTGGGTTTTTGCTGGTTTGGATCACGTAGTAATGTGGGACCACACGGAAACTGTCAATTAAACCTGGTTTCGATCAATATATTAGAGAATAATTCATGTTAGGTCTAGGTTAGGTCTGGGATTTGCTCTCATCAGGCTCATTCTTTCGCATATTTCTCATACTTGATGGCTAGATCCTGGGCTATTTCTGGATTGTATCACGTAGTAATGTGGTACCACACAGAAACAGTCAATTAAACCTGGATTCGATCAATATTTTAGAGGATAACGCAAGCTAGGTCTGGGATAGGTCTGGGATTTTCACTCATCAGACTCATACTTTCGCATTCTTCACATACTTGTTGACCGGATCCTGTGTTTTTTCTGGTTTGGATCACGTAGTAATGTGGTACCACACTGAAACAGTCAATTAAACCTGGTTTTGATCAATATCTTAGAGAATAATTCATGTTAGGTCTAGGTTAGGTCTGGGATTTGCCCTCATCAGGCTCATACTTTCGCATACTTCTCATACTTCATGGCTGGATCCTGGGCTATTTCTGGATTGGATCATGTAGTAATGTGGTACCACACTGAAACAGTCAATTAAACCTGGTTTGGATCAATATTTTTAGAGGATAACGCATGTTAGGTCTAGGTTAGCCCTGGGATTTTCACTCATCAGACTCATACTTTCGCATTCTTCACATACTTGTTGAACGGATCCTGGGTTTTTTCTGGATTGGTTCACGTAGTAATGTGGTACCACACTGAAACATTCAATTAAACCTGATCTTGATAAATATTTCTGAGTATAACGCATGTTAGGTCTGGGTTAGGTCTAGGATTTGCCCTCATCAGGCTCATACTTTCGCATATTTCTCATACTTCATGGCTAGATCCTGGGCTGTTTCTGGATTGTATCACGTAGTAATGTGGTACCACGCTGAAACAGTCAATTAAACCTGGTTTCGATCAATATTTTAGAGGATAACGCAAGTTAGGTCTGGCATAGGTCTGGGATTCGCCCTCATCAGACTCATACTTTCGCGTTTTTCACATACTTGTTGAACTGATCCTGTGCTTTTTCTGGTTTGGATCACGTAGTAATGTGGTACCACACTGAAACAGTCAATTAAACCTGGTTTCGATCAATATTTTAGAGAATAATACATGTGAGGTCTAGGTTAGGTCTGGGATTTGCTCTCATCAGGCTCATACTTTCGCATATTTCTCATACTAGATGGCTAGTTCCTGGGCTTTTTCTGGATTGCATCACGTAGTAATGAAGTACAACACTGAAACACTCAATTAAACCTGGTTTCGATCAATATTATTGAGGATAACTCATGTTAGGTCTAGGTTAGGCCTGGGATTTTCACTCATCAAACTCATACTTTCGCATTCTTCACATACTTGTTGAACGGATCCTGGGTTTTTTCTGGTTTGGATCACGTAGTAATGTGGGACCACACTGAAACAGTCAATTAAACCTGGTTTCGATCAATATTTTAGAGAATAATTCATGTTAGGTCTAGGTTAGGTATGGGATTTGCTCTCATCAGGCTCATTCTTTCGCATATTTCTCATACTTGATGGCTAGATCCTGGGCTTATTCTGGATTGCATCTCGTAGTAATGAAGTGCAACACTGAAACAGTCAATTAAACCTGGTTTCCATCAATATCTTAGAGGACAACGCAAGTTAGGTCTGGGATAGGTCTGGGACTTGCCCTCATCACGCTCATACTTTCGCGTTTTTGACATACTTGTTGAACAGATCCTGGGTTTTTTCTGGTTTGGATCACGTAGTAGTGTGGTACCACACTGAAACAGTCCATTAAACCAGGTTTGGATCAATATTTTAGAGGATAACGCATGTTAGGACTAGGTTAGGTCGGGGATTTTCACTCATCAGACACTTACTTTTGCATTCTTCACATACTTGTTGAACGGATCCTGGGTTTTTTCTGGTTTGGATCTCGTAGTAATGTGGGACCACACGGAAACAGTCAATTAAACCTGGTCTCGATCAATATTTTTGAGGATAACGCATGTTGGGTCTAGGTTAGGCCTGGGATTTTCACTCATCAGACTCATACTTCCGCATTCTTCTCATACTTGTTGAACGGATCCTGGGTTTTTGCTGGTTTGGATCACGTAGTAATGTGGGACCACACAGAAACAATCAATGAAACCTGGTCTTGATAAATATTTTAGAGGATAACGCATGTTAGGTCTGGGTTAGGTCTAGGATTTGCCCTCGTCAGGCTCAAACTTTCGCATATTTCTCATACTTCATGGCTAGATCCTGGGCTATTTCTGGATTGTATCACGTAGTAATGTGGTACCACACAGAAACAGTCAATTAAACCTGGATTCGATCAATATTTTAGAGGATAACGCAAGTTAGGTCTGGGATAGGTCTGGGATTTTCCCTCATCAGGCTCATACTTTCGCGTTTTTCACATACTTGTTGAACATATCCTGGGTTTTTTTCTGGATTGGGTGACGTAGTAGTGTGGTACCACACTGAAACAGTCGATTAAACCTGGTTTCGATCAATATTTTTGAGGATAACGCATGTTAGGTCTAGGTTAGGCCTGGGATTTTCACTCATCAGTCTCATACTTTCGCATTCTTCTCATACTTGTTGAACGGATCCTGGGTTTTTGCTGGTTTGGATCACGTAGTAATGTGGGACCACACGGAAACAGTCAATTAAACCTGGTTTCGATCAATATATTAGAGAATAATTCATGTTAGGTCTAGGTTAGGTCTGGGATTTGCTCTCATCAGGCTCATTCTTTCGCATATTTCTCATACTTGATGGCTAGATCCTGGGCTTTTTCTGGATTGCATCACGTAGTAATGAAGTACAACACTGAAACAGTCAATTAAACCTGGTTACCATCAATATCTTAGAGGACAACGCAAGTTAGGTCTGGGATAGGTCTGGGATTTGCCCACATCAGACTCATACTTTCGCGTTTTTCACATACTTGTTGAACTGATCCTGGGCTTTTTCTGGTTTGGATCACGTAGTAATGTGGTACCACACTGAAACAGTCAATTAATCCTGGTTTCGATCAATATTTTAGAGAATAATACATGTTAGGTCTAGGTTAGGTCTGGGATTTGCTCTCATCAGGCTCATACTTTCGCATATTTCTCATACTAGATGGCTGGATCCTGGGCTATTTCTGGATTGGATCATGTAGTAATGTGGTACCACACTGAAACAGTCAATTAAACCTGGTTTGGATCAATATTTTTAGAGGATAACGCATGTTAGGTCTAGGTTAGCCCTGGGATTTTCACTCATCAGACTCATACTTTCGCATTCTTCACATACTTGTTGAACGGATCCTGGGTTTTTTCTGGTTTGGTTCACGTAGTAATGTGGTACCACACTGAAACATTCAATTAAACCTGATCTTGATAAATATTTCAGAGTATAACGCATGTTAGGTCTGGGTTAGGTCTAGGATTTGCCCTCATCAGGCTCATACTTTCGCATATTTCTCATACTTCATGGCTAGATCCTGGGCTGTTTCTGGATTGTATCACGTAGTAATGTGGTACCACGCTGAAACAGTCAATTAAACCTGGTTTCGATCAATATTTTAGAGGATAACGCAAGTTAGGTCTGGTATAGGTCTGGGATTCGCCCTCATCAGACTCATACTTTCGCGTTTTTCACATACTTGTTGAACTGATCCTGGGCTTTTTCTGGTTTGGATCACGTAGTAATGTGGTACCACACTGAAACAGTCAATTAAACCTGGTTTCGATCAATATTTTAGAGAATAATACATGTTAGGTCTAGGTTAGGTCTGGGATTTGCTCTCATCAGGCTCATACTTTCGCATATTTCTCATACTAGATGGCTAGTTCCTGGGCTTTTTCTGGATTGCATCACGTAGTAATGAAGTACAACACTGAAACACTCAATTAAACCTGGTTTCGATCAATATTATTGAGGATAACTCATGTTAGGTCTAGGTTAGGCCTGGGATTTTCACTCATCAAACTCATACTTTCGCATTCTTCACATACTTGTTGAACGGATCCTGGGTTTTTTCTGGTTTGGATCACGTAGTAATGTGGGACCACACTGAAACAGTCAATTAAACCTGGTTTCGATCAATATTTTAGAGAATAATTCATGTTAGGTCTAGGTTAGGTCTGGGATTTGCTCTCATCAGGCTCATTCTTTCGCATATTTCTCATACTTGATGGCTAGATCCTGGGCTTTTTCTGGATTGCATCTCGTAGTAATGAAGTGCAACACTGAAACAGTCAATTAAACCTGGTTTCCATCAATATCTTAGAGGACAACGCAAGTTAGGTCTGGGATAGGTCTGGGACTTGCCCTCATCACGCTCATACTTTCGCGTTTTTGTCATACTTGTTGAACAGATCCTGGGTTTTTTCTGGTTTGGATCACGTAGTAGTGTGGCACCACACTGAAACAGTCGATTAAACCAGGTTTCGATCAATATCTTTGAAGATAACGCATGTTAGGTCTAGGTTAGGCCTGGGATTTTCACTCATCAGTCTCATACTTTCGCATTCTTTTCATACTTGTTGAACGGATCCTGGGTTTTTGCTGGTTTGGATCACGTAGTAATGTGGGACCACACGGAAACAGTCAATTAAACCTGGTTTCGATCAATATATTAGAGAATAATTCATGTTAGGTCTAGGTTAGGTCTGGGATTTTGACTCATCAGGCTCATACTTTCGCATATTTCTCATACTTGATGGCTAGATCCTGGGCTTTTTCTGGATTGCATAACGTAGTAATGAAGTACAACACTGAAACAGTCAATTAAACCTGGATTCCATCAATATCTTAGAGGACAACGCAAGTTAGGTCTGAGATAGGTCTGGGATTTGCCCACATCAGGCTCATACATTCGCGTTTTTCACATACTCGTTGAACAGATCCTGGGTTATTTTCTGGTTTGGATCGCATAGTAATGTGGTACCACACTGAAACAGTCGATTAAACCAGGTTTCGATCAATATTTTTGAGGATAACGCATGTTAGGTCTAGGTTAGGTCTGGGATTTTCACTCATCAGACTCATACTTTCGCATTCTTGACATACTTGTTGAACGGATCCTGTGTTTTTTCTGGTTTGGATCACGTAGTAATGTGGTACCACACTGAAACAGTCAATTAAACCTGGTCTTGTTAAATATTTTAGAGGATAACGCATGTTAGGTCTGGGTTAGGTCTAGGATTTGCCCTCGTCAGGCTCAAACTTTCGCATATTTCTCATACTTCATGGCTAGATCCTGGGCTATTTCTGGATTGTATCACGTAGTAATGTGGTACCACACAGAAACAGTCAATTAAACCTGGTTTCGATCAATATTTTAGAGGATAACGCAAGTTAGGTCTGGGATAGGTCTGGGATTTTCCCTCGTCAAGCTCATACTTTCGCGTTTTTCACATACTTGTTGAAGAGATCCTGGGTTTTTTCTGGTTTGGATCACGTAGTAGTGTGGTACCACACTGAAACAGTCCATTAAACCTGGGCTGGATCAATATTTTAGAGGATAACGCATGTTAGGTCTAGGTTAGGTCTGGGATTTTCACTCATCAGACTCATACTTTTGCACACTTCACATACTGGTTGAACGGATCCTGGGTTTTTTCTGGTTTGGATCACGTAGTAATGTGGTACCACACTGAAACAGTCGATTGAACCTGGTTTCGATCAGTATTTTAGAGGATAACGCAACATAAGTCTGGGATAGGTCTGGGATTTGACCTCATCAGACTGATACTTTCGCGTTTTTCACATACTTGTTGAAGAGATCCTGGGTTTTTTCTGGTTTGGATCGCATAGTAATCTGTTACCACACTGAAACAGTCGATTAAACCAGGTTTCGATCAATATTTTTGAGGATAACGCATGTTAGGTCTAGGTTAGGCCTGGGATTTTCACTCATCAGTCTCATACTTTCGCATTCTTCTCATACTTGTTGAACGGATCCTGGGTTTTTGCTGGTTTGGATCACGTAGTAATGTGGTACCACACTGAAACAGTCAATTAAACCTGGTTTCGATCAATATTTTAGAGAATAATTCATGTTAGGTCTAGGTTAGGTCTGGGATTTGCTCTCATCAGGCTCATACTTTCGCATATTTCTCATACTAGATGGCTAGTTCCTGGGCTTTTTCTGGATTGCATCACGTAGTAATGAAGTACAACACTGAAACACTCAATTAAACCTGGTTTCGATCAATATTATTGAGGATAACGCATGTTAGGTCTAGGTTAGGCCTGGGATTTTCACTCATCAGACTCATACTTTCGCATTCTTCACATACTTGTTGAACGGATCCTGGGTTTTTTCTGGTTTGGATCACGTAGTAATGTGGGACCACACTGAAACAGTCAATTAAACCTGGTTTCGATCAATATTTTAGAGAATAATTCATGTTAGGTCTAGGTTAGGTCTGGGATTTGCTCTCATCAGGCTCATTCTGTCGCATATTTCTCATACTTGATGGCTAGATCCTGGGCTTTTTCTGGATTGCATCTCGTAGTAATGAAGTGCAACACTGAAACAGTCAATTAAACCTGGTTTCCATCAATATCTTAGAGGACAACGCAAGTTAGGTCTGGGATAGGTCTGGGACTTGCCCTCATCACGCTCATACTTTCGCGTTTTTGACATACTTGTTGAACAGGTCCTGGGTTTTTTCTGGTTTGGATCACGTAGTAGTGTGGTACCACACTGAAACAGTCCATTAAACCAGGTTTGGATCAATATTTTAGAGGATAACGCATGTTAGGACTAGGTTAGGTCGGGGATCTACACTCATCAGACACTTACTTTTGCATTCTTCACATACTTGTTGAACGGATCCTGGGTTTTTTCTGGTTTGGATCTCGTAGTAATGTGGGACCACACGGAAACAGTCAATTAAACCTGGTTTCGAACAATATTTTTGAGGATAACGCATGTTAGGTCTAGGTTAGGCCTGGGATTTTCACTCATCAGACTCATACTTCCGCATTCTTCTCATACTTGTTGAACGGATCCTGGGTTTTTGCTGGTTTGGATCACGTAGTAATGTGGGACCACACAGAAACAATCAATTAAACCTGGTCTCGATAAATATTTTAGAGGATAACGCATGTTAGGTCTGGGTTAGGTCTAGGATTTGCCCTCGTCAGGCTCAAACTTTCGCATATTTCTCATACTTCATGGCTAGATCCTGGGCTATTTCTGGATTGTATCACGTAGTAATGTGGTACCACACAGAAACAGTCAATTAAACCTGGATTCGATCAATATTTTAGAGGATAACGCAAGTTAGGTCTGGGATAGGTCTGGGATTTTCCCTCATCAGGCTCATACTTTCGCGTTTTTCACATACTTGTTGAACATATCCTGGGTTTTTTTCTGGATTGGGTGACGTAGTAGTGTGGTACCACACTGAAACAGTCGATTAAACCTGGTTTCGATCAATATTTTTGAGGATAACGCATGTTAGGTCTAGGTTAGGCCTGGGATTTTCACTCATCAGTCTCATACTTTCGCATTCTTCTCATACTTGTTGAACGGATCCTGGGTTTTTGCTGGTTTGGATCACGTAGTAATGTGGGACCACACGGAAACAGTCAATTAAACCTGGTTTCGATCAATATATTAGAGAATAATTCATGTTAGGTCTAGGTTAGGTCTGGGATTTGCTCTCATCAGGCTCATTCTTTCGCATATTTCTCATACTTGATGGCTAGATCCTGGGCTTTTTCTGGATTGCATCACGTAGTAATGAAGTACAACACTGAAACAGTCAATTAAACCTGGTTACCATCAATATCTTAGAGGACAACGCAAGTTAGGTCTGGGATAGGTCTGGGATTTGCCCACATCAGACTCATACTTTCGCGTTTTTCACATACTTGTTGAACTGATCCTGGGCTTTTTCTGGTTTGGATCACGTAGTAATGTGGTACCACACTGAAACAGTCAATTAAACCTGGTTTCGATCAATATTTTAGAGAATAATACATGTTAGGTCTAGGTTAGGTCTGGGATTTGCTCTCATCAGGCTCATACTTTCGCATATTTCTCATACTAGATGGCTGGATCCTGGGCTATTTCTGGATTGGATCATGTAGTAATGTGGTACCACACTGAAACAGTCAATTAAACCTGGTTTGGATCAATATTTTTAGAGGATAACGCATGTTAGGTCTAGGTTAGCCCTGGGATTTTCACTCATCAGACTCATACTTTCGCATTCTTCACATACTTGTTGAACGGATCCTGGGTTTTTTCTGGTTTGGTTCACGTAGTAATGTGGTACCACACTGAAACATTCAATTAAACCTGATCTTGATAAATATTTCAGAGTATAACGCATGTTAGGTCTGGGTTAGGTCTAGGATTTGCCCTCATCAGGCTCATACTTTCGCATATTTCTCATACTTCATGGCTAGATCCTGGGCTGTTTCTGGATTGTATCACGTAGTAATGTGGTACCACGCTGAAACAGTCAATTAAACCTGGTTTCGATCAATATTTTAGAGGATAACGCAAGTTAGGTCTGGCATAGGTCTGGGATTCGCCCTCATCAGACTCATACTTTCGCGTTTTTCACATACTTGTTGAACTGATCCTGGGCTTTTTCTGGTTTGGATCACGTAGTAATGTGGTACCACACTGAAACAGTCAATTAAACCTGGTTTCGATCAATATTTTAGAGAATAATACATGTTAGGTCTAGGTTAGGTCTGGGATTTGCTCTCATCAGGCTCATACTTTCGCATATTTCTCATACTAGATGGCTAGTTCCTGGGCTTTTTCTGGATTGCATCACGTAGTAATGAAGTACAACACTGAAACACTCAATTAAACCTGGTTTCGATCAATATTATTGAGGATAACTCATGTTAGGTCTAGGTTAGGCCTGGGATTTTCACTCATCAAACTCATACTTTCGCATTCTTCACATACTTGTTGAACGGATCCTGGGTTTTTTCTGGTTTGGATCACGTAGTAATGTGGGACCACACTGAAACAGTCAATTAAACCTGGTTTCGATCAATATTTTAGAGAATAATTCATGTTAGGTCTAGGTTAGGTCTGGGATTTGCTCTCATCAGGCTCATTCTTTCGCATATTTCTCATACTTGATGGCTAGATCCTGGGCTTTTTCTGGATTGCATCTCGTAGTAATGAAGTGCAACACTGAAACAGTCAATTAAACCTGGTTTCCATCAATATCTTAGAGGACAACGCAAGTTAGGTCTGGGATAGGTCTGGGACTTGCCCTCATCACGCTCATACTTTCGCGTTTGTGACATACTTGTTGAACAGATCCTGGGTTTTTTCTGGTTTGGATCACGTAGTAGTGTGGCACCACACTGAAACAGTCGATTAAACCAGGTTTCGATCAATATCTTTGAGGATAACGCATGTTAGGTCTAGGTTAGGCCTGGGATTTTCACTCACCAGTCTCATACTTTCGCATTCTTTTCATACTTGTTGAACGGATCCTGGGTTTTTGCTGGTTTGGATCACGTAGTAATGTGGGACCACACGGAAACAGTCAATTAAACCTGGTTTCGATCAATATATTAGAGAATAATTCATGTTAGGTCTAGGTTAGGTCTGGGATTTTGACTCATCAGGCTCATACTTTCGCATATTTCTCATACTTGATGGCTAGATCCTGGGCTTTTTCTGGATTGCATAACGTAGTAATGAAGTACAACACTGAAACAGTCAATTAAACCTGGATTCCATCAATATCTTAGAGGACAACGCAAGTTAGGTCTGAGATAGGTCTGGGATTTGCCCACATCAGGCTCATACATTCGCGTTTTTCACATACTCGTTGAACAGATCCTGGGTTATTTTCTGGTTTGGATCGCATAGTAATGTGGTACCACACTGAAACAGTCGATTAAACCAGGTTTCGATCAATATTTTTGAGGATAACGCATGTTAGGTCTAGGTTAGGTCTGGGATTTTCACTCATCAGACTCATACTTTCGCATTCTTCACATACTTTTTGAACGGATCCTGTGTTTTTTCTGGTTTGGATCACGTAGTAATGTGGTACCACACTGAAACAGTCAATTAAACCTGGTCTTGTTAAATATTTTAGAGGATAACGCATGTTAGGTCTGGGTTAGGTCTAGGATTTGCCCTCGTCAGGCTCAAACTTTCGCATATTTCTCATACTTCATGGCTAGATCCTGGGCTATTTCTGGATTGTATCACGTAGTAATGTGGTACCACACAGAAACAGTCAATTAAACCTGGTTTCGATCAATATTTTAGAGGATAACGCAAGTTAGGTCTGGGATAGGTCTGGGATTTTCCCTCGTCAAGCTCATACTTTCGCGTTTTTCACATACTTGTTGAAGAGATCCTGGGTTTTTTCTGGTTTGGATCACGTAGTAGTGTGGTACCACACTGAAACAGTCCATTAAACCTGGGCTGGATCAATATTTAAGAGGATAACGCATGTTAGGTCTAGGTTAGGTCTGGGATTTTCACTCATCAGACTCATACTTTTGCACACTTCACATACTCGTTGAACAGATCCTGGGTTTTTTCTGGTTTGGATCACGTAGTAATGTGGTACCACACTGAAACAGTCGATGAAACCTGGTTTCGATCAATATTTTGGAGGATAACGCAAGTTAAGTCTGGGATTGGTCTGGGATTTTCACTCATCAGACTCATACTTTCGCACACTTCACATACTCGTTGAACAGATCCTGGGTTATTTTCTGGTTTGGATCACATAGTAATGTGGTACCACACTGAAACAGTCGATTAAACCAGGTTTCGATCAATATTTTTGAGGATAACGCATGCTAGGTCTAGGTTAGGCCTGGGATTTTCACTCATCAGGCTCATACTTTCGCATTCTTCACATACTTGTTGAACGGATCCTGGGTTTTTTCTGGTTTGGATCACGTAGTAATGTGGTACCACACTGAAACAGTCGATTGAACCTGGTTTCGATCAGTATTTTAGAGGATAACGCAACATAAGTCTGGGATAGGTCTGGGATTTGACCTCATCAGACTCATACTTTCGCGTTTTTCACATACTTGTTGAAGAGATCCTGGGTTTTTTCTGGTTTGGATCGCATAGTAATGTGTTACCACACTGAAACAGTCGATTAAACCAGGTTTCGATCAATATTTTTGAGGATAACGCATGTTAGGTCTAGGTTAGGCCTGGGATTTTCACTCATCAGTCTCATACTTTCGCATTCTTCTCATACTTGTTGAACGGATCCTGGGTTTTTGCTGGTTTGGATCACATAGTAATGTGGGACCACACGGAAACAGTCAATTAAACCTAGTTTCGATCAATATA
The DNA here is from genome assembly GCF_051014445.1 of Colletes latitarsis. Lineage (NCBI taxonomy): Eukaryota > Metazoa > Arthropoda > Insecta > Hymenoptera > Colletidae > Colletes > Colletes latitarsis. Next base: position 3,469,054 of record NC_135142.1, read on the forward strand.
TTAGAGAATAATTCATGTTAGGTCTAGGTTAGGTCTGGGATTTGCTCTCATCAGGCTCATTCTTTCGCATATTTCTCATACTTGATGGCTAGATCCTGGGCTTTTTCTGGATTGCATCACGTAGTAATGAAGTACAACACTGAAACAGTCAATTAAACCTGGTTACCATCAATATCTTAGAGGACAACGCAAGTTAGGTCTGGGATAGGTCTGGGATTTGCACACATCAGACTCATACTTTCGCGTTTTTCACATACTTGTTGAAGAGATCCTGGGTTTTTTCTGGTTTGGATCACGTAGTAGTGTGGTACCACACAGAAACAGTCCATTAAACCTGGTTTGGATCAACATTTTAGAGGATAACGCATGTTAGGTCTAGGTTAGGTCTGAGATTTTCACTCATCAGACTCATACTTTCGCATTCTTCACATACTTGTTGAACGGATCCTGGGTTTTTGCTGGTTTGGATCACGTAGTAATGTGGGACCACACGGAAACAGTCAATTAAACCTGGTTTCGATCAATATATTAGAGAATAATTCATGTTAGGTCTAGGTTAGGTCTGGGATTTTGACTCATCAGGCTCATACTTTCGCATATTTCTCATACTTGATGGCTAGATCCTGGGCTTTTTCTGGATTGCATAACGTAGTAATGAAGTACAACACTGAAACAGTCAATTAAACCTGGATTCCATCAATATCTTAGAGGACAACGCAAGTTAGGTCTGAGATAGGTCTGGGATTTGCCCACATCAGGCTCATACATTCGCGTTTTTCACATACTCGTTGAACAGATCCTGGGTTATTTTCTGGTTTGGATCGCATAGTAATGTGGTACCACACTGAAACAGTCGATTAAACCAGGTTTCGATCAATATTTTTGAGGATAACGCATGTTAGGTCTAGGTTAGGTCTGGGATTTTCACTCATCAGACTCATACTTTCGCATTCTTCACATACTTTTTGAACGGATCCTGTGTTTTTTCTGGTTTGGATCACGTAGTAATGTGGTACCACACTGAAACAGTCAATTAAACCTGGTCTTGTTAAATATTTTAGAGGATAACGCATGTTAGGTCTGGGTTAGGTCTAGGATTTGCCCTCGTCAGGCTCAAACTTTCGCATATTTCTCATACTTCATGGCTAGATCCTGGGCTATTTCTGGATTGTATCACGTAGTAATGTGGTACCACACAGAAACAGTCAATTAAACCTGGTTTCGATCAATATTTTAGAGGATAACGCAAGTTAGGTCTGGGATAGGTCTGGGATTTTCCCTCGTCAAGCTCATACTTTCGCGTTTTTCACATACTTGTTGAAGAGATCCTGGGTTTTTTCTGGTTTGGATCACGTAGTAGTGTGGTACCACACTGAAACAGTCCATTAAACCTGGGCTGGATCAATATTTAAGAGGATAACGCATGTTAGGTCTAGGTTAGGTCTGGGATTTTCACTCATCAGACTCATACTTTTGCACACTTCACATACTCGTTGAACAGATCCTGGGTTTTTTCTGGTTTGGATCACGTAGTAATGTGGTACCACACTGAAACAGTCGATGAAACCTGGTTTCGATCAATATTTTGGAGGATAACGCAAGTTAAGTCTGGGATTGGTCTGGGATTTTCACTCATCAGACTCATACCTTCGCACACTTCACATACTCGTTGAACAGATCCTGGGTTATTTTCTGGTTTGGATCAGATAGTAATGTGGTACCACACTGAAACAGTCGATTAAACCAGGTTTCGATCAATATTTTTGAGGATAACGCATGCTAGGTCTAGGTTAGGCCTGGGATTTTCACTCATCAGGCTCATACTTTCGCATTCTTCACATACTTGTTGAACGGATCCTGGGTTTTTTCTGGTTTGGATCACGTAGTAATGTGGTACCACACTGAAACAGTCGATTGAACCTGGTTTCGATCAGTATTTTAGAGGATAACGCAACATAAGTCTGGGATAGGTCTGGGATTTGACCTCATCAGACTCATACTTTCGCGTTTTTCACATACTTGTTGAAGAGATCCTGGGTTTTTTCTGGTTTGGATCGCATAGTAATGTGTTACCACACTGAAACAGTCGATTAAACCAGGTTTCGATCAATATTTTTGAGGATAACGCATGTTAGGTCTAGGTTAGGCCTGGGATTTTCACTCATCAGTCTCATACTTTCGCATTCTTCTCATACTTGTTGAACGGATCCTGGGTTTTTGCTGGTTTGGATCACATAGTAATGTGGGACCACACGGAAACAGTCAATTAAACCTAGTTTCGATCAATATATTAGAGAATAATTCATGTTAGGTCTAGGTTAGGTCTGGGATTTGCTCTCATCAGGCTCATTCTTTCGCATATTTCTCATACTTGATGGCTAGATCCTGGGCTTTTTCTGGATTGCATCACGTAGTAATGAAGTACAACACTGAAACAGTCAATTAAACCTGGTTACCATCAATATCTTAGAGGACAACGCAAGTTAGGTCTGGGATAGGTCTGGGATTTGCACACATCAGACTCATACTTTCGCGTTTTTCACATACTTGTTGAAGAGATCCTGGGTTTTTTCTGGTTTGGATCACGTAGTAGTGTGGTACCACACAGAAACAGTCCATTAAACCTGGTTTGGATCAACATTTTAGAGGATAACGCATGTTAGGTCTAGGTTAGGTCTGGGATTTTCACTCATCAGACTCATACTTTCGCATTCTTCACATACTTGTTGAACGGATCCTGTGTTTTTTCTGGTTTGGATCACGTAGTAATGTGGTACCACACTGAAACAGTCAATTAAACCTGGTTTTGATCAATATCTTAGAGAATAATTCATGTTAGGTCTAGGTTAGGTCTGGGATTTGCCCTCATCAGGCTCATACTTTCGCATATTTCTCATACTTCATGGCTGGATCCTGGGCTATTTCTGGATTGGATCATGTAGTAATGTGGTACCACACTGAAACAGTCAATTAAACATGGTTTGGATCAATATTTTTATAGGATAACGCATGTTAGGTCTAGGTTAGCCCTGGGATTTTCACTCATCAGACTCATACTTTCGCATTCTTCACATACTTGTTGAACGGATCCTGGGTTCTTTCTGGTTTGGTTCACGTAGTAATGTGGTACCACACTGAAACATTCAATTAAACCTGATCTTGATAAATATTTCAGAGTATAACGCATGTTAGGTCTGGGTTAGGTCTAGGATTTGCCCTCATCAGGCTCATACTTTCGCATATTTCTCATACTTCATGGCTAGATCCTGGGCTGTTTCTGGATTGTATCACGTAGTAATGTGGTACCACGCTGAAACAGTCAATTAAACCTGGTTTCGATCAATAATTTAGAGGATAACGCAAGTTAGGTCTGGCATAGGTCTGGGATTCGCCCTCATCAGACTCATACTTTCGCGTTTTTCACATACTTGTTGAACTGATCCTGGGCTTTTTCTGGTTTGGATCACGTAGTAATGTGGTACCACACTGAAACAGTCAATTAAACCTGGTTTCGATCAATATTTTAGAGAATAATTCATGTTAGGTCTAGGTTAGGTCTGGGATTTGCTCTCATCAGGCTCATACTTTCGCATATTTCTCATACTAGATGGCTAGTTCCTGGGCTTTTTCTGGATTGCATCACGTAGTAATGAAGTACAACACTGAAACACTCAATTAAACCTGGTTTCGATCAATATTATTGAGGATAACGCATGTTAGGTCTAGGTTAGGCCTGGGATTTTCACTCATCAGACTCATACTTTCGCATTCTTCACATACTTGTTGAACGGATCCTGGGTTTTTTCTGGTTTGGATCACGTAGTAATGTGGGACCACACTGAAACAGTCAATTAAACCTGGTTTCGATCAATATTTTAGAGAATAATTCATGTTAGGTCTAGGTTAGGTCTGGGATTTGCTCTCATCAGGCTCATTCTTTCGCATATTTCTCATACTAGATGGCTAGATCCTGGGCTTTTTCTGGATTGCATCTCGTAGTAATGAAGTGCAACACTGAAACAGTCAATTAAACCTGGTTTCCATCAATATCTTAGAGGACAACGCAAGTTAGGTCTGGGATAGGTCTGGGACTTGCCCTCATCACGCTCATACTTTCGCGTTTTTGACATACTTGTTGAACAGATCCTGGGTTTTTTCTGGTTTGGATCACGTAGTAGTGTGCTACCACACTGAAACAGTCCATTAAACCAGGTTTGGATCAATATTTTAGAGGATAACACATGTTAGGTCTAGGTTAGGTCGGGGATTTTCACTCATCAGACTCATACTTTCGCATTCTCCACATACTTGTTGAACGGATCCTGGGTTTTTTCTGGTTTGGATCACGTAGTAATGTGGTACCACACTGAAACAGTCGATTGAACCTGGTTTCGATCAGTATTTTAGAGGATAACGCAACATAAGTCTGGGATAGGTCTGGGATTTGACCTCATCAGACTCATACTTTCGCGTTTTTCACATACTTGTTGAAGAGATCCTGGGTTTTTTCTGGTTTGGATCACGTAGTAATGTAGTACCACACTGAAACAGTCAATTAAACCTGGTTTCGATCAATATTTTAGAGAATAATTCATGTTAGGTCTAGGTTAGGTCTGGGATTTGCTCTCATCAGGCTCATTCTTTCGCATATTTCTCATACTTGTTGGCTAGATCCTGGGCTTTTTCTGGATTGCATCACGTAGTAATGAAGTACCACACTGAAACAGTCCATTAAACCTGCTTGCGATCAATATTTTAGAGGATAACGCATGTTAGGACTGGGTTAGGTCTAGGATTTGCCCACATCAGGCTCATTCTTTCGCATATTTCTCAAACTTGATGGCTAGATCCTGGACTTTTTCTGGATTGCATCACGTAGTAATGTGGTACCACACTGAAGCATTCAATTAAACCTGGTCTTGATAAATATTTTAGAGGATAACGTATGTTAGGTCTGGGTTAGGTCTAGGATTTGCCCTCATCAGGCTCATACTTTCGCGTTTTTCACATACTTGTTGAACAGATCCTGGGTTTTTTCTGGTTTGTATCACGTAGTAGTTTGGTACCACACTGAAACAGTCCATGAAACCTGGTTTGCATCAATATTTTAGAGGATAACGCATGTTAGGTCTAGGTTAGCCCTGGGATTTTCACTCATTAGACTAATACTTTTTTTTTTTTTTTTTTTTTTTTTTTTTGTCGTGGGGAAAATCTGCGAAAGACTCCCTCCCACCTCCTTGGGGAGAGGTGGGAGGGGTGTGTGGGATTCCCCGCGCCCGTACAACGACAGGCGCGGGACCTACCCACTAAAAACCCCACGGTGACCATTCGGCACGATTTGGGAGGATACCGGGAATCGCTCGAAGCATTCTTCCGGTATCCTCCCCGTGCCCGCGCTTTCGCGCCCATCCCCCGGGGGGACAATCGGTCCCCCCAGCAGACACACTGCCTCATAGCGGCGGGACGGGGCCACTCCATCCCGCCGCTATCCGTCCCGTGGCCGCGTTTAGTGGCGGCTGCGAGCCCCAACTCGCAACCGCCAGCGACCCCGTTTCCACCCCTCGGCGGCCGGGCGTTCATGGCCGCACCAGACCGCCGAGGGTGCCTCCCCTTGCGTGGGACCGGTAGGGGGAGGCACTCCTACCCCCAACCGGTCCGACCCGGCGCCGCCTGGCGGGAGGAGGGTCCCCTCAGGACCCCCCTCCCAGCCTAGGTCATCCGCCACGCCGAGGCGGCCGCCCGCGACGCCTCGCGACCGGGCGACGACCTCGGGCCACCGCACGAGCGCGCGCTTCAGCACGCCGCGGAAGCTCGCGCTCCCTCCCCGCGGCCTCCTTCTGCAACATTACGTTCTCGCAGAAGGAGGCCACGGCCCTCCACTTCTCCTCGCTGCCGAGCATGGCGCGCACCACGCCCGGCAGCGAGACATCCCGCCCGACGACGCCGACCAGGACACGGCGCTCCCCCTCCCACGCGGGGCATACCTCCAGGGTATGATCCGCCGTGTCCTGCTCAGCGTCGCAGTGGCAGCAACGCGCCGTCGGCTCCTTCCCTATCCGGCACAGGTATCTTCCGAAGCTGCCATGCCCGGAAAATACCTGTGCCAGCCGGTAGGTGAGGCTGCCATGGCCTCTGTCCAGCCACTCCTTCAGGAGTGGCCGAACAGCCCCGACAGTCCGGTGCCCCGCGGTTGGCAGAGCCAGCCGCTCCTGCCACGCGAGCAACACGGACTGCCGGGCCTGGCGCTTCAAATCGCCCCAAGCAGGTTCCTGCCCGCCCGGGACCGCCCCCACCCCCGCGCGACGGTCGACGCGGTGCCGGTACATCACCGCGTGCGACCGCGCGAGCAGGTCCATGGGCGGCATCCCCGCTAGAACCGTCGCCGCCTCATGTGACATGGTCCGATACCCGCGGACGACCCTGAGCGCCATGCGCCTCTGCACCCGACGCAGCATAGTCATGCTGCGCCGGGAGGCAGCCAGGTCGTCCGCCCAGACGGGGGCCCCGTATAGGGCCACCGACTGGACCATTGCCACATAGAGGCGACGAACTCGGCCCGCCGGGCCCCCCATCAGTCTCATACTTTCGCGTTTTTCACATACTTGTTGACGTGATCGAGGGTTTTTTCTGCTTTGGATCACGTAGTAAAGTGGTACCACATTGAAACAGTCCATTAAACCTGGTTTGGATCAATATTTTAGAGGATAACGCATGTTAGGTCTAGGTTAGCCCTGGGATTATCACTCATCAGACTCATATTTTCGCATTCTTCACATACTTGTTGAACGGATCCTGGGTTTTTTCTGGTTTGGATCACGTAGTAATGTGGTACCACACTGAAACAGTTGATTAAACCTGGTCTCGATCAATATTTTAGAGGATAACGCATGTTAGGTCTAGGTTAGCCCTGGGATTATCACTCATCAGACTCATACTTTCGCATTCTTCACATACTTGTTGACCGGATCCTGGGTTTTTTCTGGTTTGGGTCACGTAGTAATGTGGTACCACACTGAAACATTCAATTAAACCTGATCTTGATAAATATTTGAGAGGATAGCGCATGTTAGGTTTGGGTTAAGTCTAGGATTTGCCCTCATCAGGCTCATACTTTCGCATATTTCTCATACTTCATGGCTAGATCCTTTGCTTTTTCTGGATTGTATCACGTAGTAATGAAGTACAACACTTAAACAGTCAATTAAACCTGGTTTCCATCAATATCTTAGAGGACAACGCAAGTTAGGTCTGGGATAGGTCTTGGACTTGCCCTCACCAGGCTCATACTTTCGCGTTTTTCACATACTTGTTGAACGGACCCTGGGTTTTTTCTGGTTTGGATCACGTAGTAATGTGGTACCACACTGAAACAGTTGATTAAACCTGGTCTCGATCAATATTTTAGAGGATAACGCATGTTAGGTCTAGGTTAGCCCTGGGATTATCACTCATCAGACTCATATTTTCGCATTCTTCACATACTTGTTGAACGGATCCTGGGTTTTTTCTGGTTTGGATCACGTAGTAATGTGGTACCACACTGAAACAGTTGATTAAACCTGGTCTCGATCAATATTTTAGAGGATAACGCATGTTAGGTCTAGGTTAGCCCTGGGATTATCACTCATCAGACTCATACTTTCGCATTCTTCACATACTTGTTGACCGGATCCTGGGTTTTTTCTGGTTTGGATCACGTAGTAGTGTGGTAACACACTGAAACATTCCATTAAACCTGGTTTGGATCAGTATTTTAGAGGATGACGCATGTTAGGTCTAGGTTAGGTCGGGGATTTTCACTCATCAGACTGATACTTTCGCATTCTTCACATACTTGTTGAACGGATCCTGGGTTTTTTCTGGTTTGGATCACGTAGTAATGTGGTACCACACTGAAACAGTCGATTAAACCTGGTTTCGATTAGTATTTTAGCGGATAACGCAAGATAAGTCTGGGATAGGTGTGGGATTTGACCTCATCAGAGTCATACTTTCGCGTTTTTCACATACTTGTTGAACAGATCCTGGGTTTTTTCTGGTTTGGATCACGTAGTAGTGTGGTACCACACTGAAACAGTCCATTAAACCTGCTTGCGATCAATATTTTAGAGGATAACGCATGTTAGGTCTGGGTTAGGTCCAGGATTTGCCCTCATCAGGCTCATTCTTTCGCATATTTCTCAAACTTGATTGCTAGATCCTGGGCTTTTTCTGGATTGCATCACGTAGTAATGTGGTACCACACTGAAACATTCAATTAAACCTGGTCTTGATAAATATTTTCGAGGATAACGCATGTTAGGTCTGGGTTAGGTCTAGGATTTGCCCTCATCAGGCTCATACTTTCGCATATTTCTCATACTTCATGGCTAGATCCTTTGCTTTTTCTGGATTGTATCACGTAGTAATGAAGTACAACACTTAAACAGTCAATTAAACCTGGTTTCCATCAATATCTTAGAGGACAACGCAAGTTAGGTCTGGGATAGGTCTTGGACTTGCCCTCACCAGGCTCATACTTTCGCGTTTTTCACATACTTGTTGAACAGTTCCTGGGTTTTTTCTGCTTTGGATCACGTAGTAAAGCGGTACCACATTGAAACAGTCCATTAAACCTGGTTTGGATCAATATTTTAGAGGATAACGCATGTTAGGTCTAGGTTAGCCCTGGGATTATCACTCATCAGACTCATATTTTCGCATTCTTCACATACTTGTTGAACGTTTCCTGGGTTTTTTCTGGTTTGGATCACGTAGTAATGTAGGACCACACTGAAACAGTCAATTAAACCTGGTTTCGATCAATATTTTAGAGAATAATTCATGTTAGGTCTAGGTTAGCCCTGGGATTATCACTCATCAGACTCATACTTTCGCATTCGTCACATACTTGTTGAACGGATCCTGGGTTTTTTCTGGTATGGTTCACGTAGTAATGTGGTACCACACTGAAACATTCAATTAAACCTGATCTTGATAAATATTTGAGAGGATAACGCATGTTAGGTTTGGGTTAAGTCTAGGATTTGCCTTCATCAGGCTCATACTTTCGCATATTTCTCATACTTGATGGCTAGATCCTGGGCTGTTTCTGGATTGTATCACGTAGTAATGTGGTACCACGCTGAAACAGTCAACTAAACCTGGCTTCGATCAATATTTTAGAGGATAACGCATGTTAGGTCTAGGTTAGCCCTGGGATTATCACTCATCAGGCTCATACTTTCGCGTTTTTCACATACTTGTTGAACAGATCCTGAGTTTTTTCTGCTTTGGATCACGTAGTAGTGTGGTAACACACTGAAACATTCCATTAAACCTGGTTTGGATCAGTATTTTAGAGGATGACGCATGTTAGGTCTAGGTTAGGTCGGGGATTTTCACTCATCAGACTGATACTTTCGCATTCTTCACATACTTGTTGAACGGATCCTGGGTTTTTTCTGCTTTGGATCACGTAGTAAAGCGGTACCACATTGAAACAGTCCATTAAACCTGGTTTGGATCAATATTTTAGAGGATAACGCATGTTAGGTCTAGGTTAGCCCTGGGATTATCACTCATCAGGCTCATACTTTCGCGTTTTTCACATACTTGTTGAACAGATCCTGGGTTTTTTCTGCTTTGGATCACGTAGTAAAGCGGTACCACATTGAAACAGTCCATTAAACCTGGTTTGGATCAATATTTTAGAGGATAACGCATGTTAGGTCTAGGTTAGCCCTGGGATTATCACTCATCAGACTCATACTTTCGCATTCGTCACATACTTGTTGAACGGATCCTGGGTTTTTTCTGGTATGGTTCACGTAGTAATGTGGTACCACACTGAAACATTCAATTAAACCTGATCTTGATAAATATTTGAGAGGATAACGCATGTTAGGTTTGGGTTAAGTCTAGGATTTGTCTTCATCAGTCTGATACTTTCGCGTTTTTCACATACTTGTTGACCGGATCCTGGGTTTTTTCTGGTTTGGTTCACGTAGTAATGTGGTACCACACTGAAACATTCAATTAAACCTGATCTTGATAAATATTTGAGAGGATAGCGCATGTTAGGTTTGGGTTAAGTCTAGGATTTGCCCTCATCAGGCTCATACTTTCGCATATTTCTCATACTTCATGGGTAGATCCTGGGTTTTTTCTGGTTTGGATCACGTAGTAGTGTGGTACCACACTGAAACATTCCATTAAACCTGGTTTGGATCAGTATTTTAGAGGATGACGCATGTCAGGTCTAGGTTAGGTCAGGGATTTTCACTCATCAGACTGATACTTTCGCATTCTTCACATACTTGTTGAACGGATCCTGGGTTTTTTATGGTTTGGATCACGTAGTAGTGTGGTACCACACTGAAACAGTCCATTAAACCTGCTTGCGATCAATATTTTAGAGGATTACGCATGTTAGGTCTGGGTTAGGTCCAGGATTTGTCCTCATCAGGCTCATTCTTTCGCATATTTCTCAAACTTGATTGCTAGATCCTGGGCTTTTTCTGGATTGCATCACGTAGTAATGTGGTACCACACTGAAACATGCAATTAAACCTCGTCTTGATACATATTTTCGAGGATAACGCATGTTAGGTCTGGGTTAGGTCTAGGATTTGCCCTCATCAGGCTCATACTTTCGCATATTTCTCATACTTCATGGCTAGATCCTTTGCTTTTTCTGGATTGGAGCACGTAGTAATGAAGTACAACACTGAAACAGTCAATTAAACCTGGTTTCCATCAATATCTTAGAGGACAACGCAAGTTAGGTCTGGGATAGGTCTTGGACTTGCCCTCACCAGGCTCATACATTCGCGTTTTTCACATACTTGTTGAACAGATCCTGGGTTTTTTCTGGTTTGGATCACGTAGTAGTGTGGTACCACACTGAAACAGACCATTAAACCTTGTTTGGATCAATATTTTAGAGGATAACGCATGTTAGGTCTAGGTTAGGTCTGGGATTTTCACTCATCAGACTCATACTTTCGCATTCTTCACATACTTGTTGAACGGATCCTGGGTTTTTTCTGGTTTGGATCACGTAGTAATGTGGGTCCACACTGAAACAATCAATTAAACCTGGTCTTGATAAATATTTTAGAGGATAACGCATGTTAGGTCTGGGATAGGTCTGGGATTTGCCCTCATCAGACTCATACTTTCGCACACTTCACATACTCGTTGAACAGATTCTGGGTTTTTCCTGGTTTGGATCACGTAGTAATGTGGTACCACACTGAAACAGTCGATTAAACCTGGTTTCGATCAATATTTTAGAGGATATCGCATGTTAGGTTTGGGTTAGGTCTAGGATTTGCCCTCATCAGGCTCATACTTTCGCATATTTCTCATACTTGATGGCTAGATCCTGGGCTGTTTCTGGATTGTATCACGTAGTAATGTGGCACCACGCTGAAACAGTCGATTAAACCTGGTTTCGATCAATATTTTAGAGGATAACGCAATTTAAGTCTGGGATAGGTCTGGGATTTGACCTCATCAGACTCATACTTTTGCGTTTTTCACATACTTGTTGAACAGATCCTGGGTTTTTTCTGGTTTGGATCACGTAGTAATGTGGGGCCACACTGAAACATTCAAGTAAACCTGTTTTCGATCAATATTTTAGAGAATAATTCATGTTAGGTCTAGGATAGGTCTGGGATTTGCTCTCATCAGGCTCATTCTTTCGCATATATCTCATACTTCAGGGCTAGATCCTGGGCTGTTTCTGGATTGTATCAGGTAGTAAAGTGGTACCACGCTGAAACAGTCGATTAAACCTGGTTTCGATCAATATTTTAGAGGATAACGCATGTTAGGTCTAGGTTAGGTCTGGGATTTGCTCCCATCAGGCTCATTCTTTCGCATGTTTCTCATACTTGATGGCTAGATCCTGGGCTGTTTCTGGATTGGATCACGTAGTAATGAAGTACAACACTGAAACTGTCAATTAAACCTGGTTTCCATCAATATTCTAGAGGACAACGCATGTTAGGTTTGGGTTAGGTCTAGGATTTGCCCTCATCAGGCTCATACTTTCGCATATTTCACATACTTCATGGCTAGATCCTGGGCTGTTTCTGGATTGTATCACGTAGTAATGTGGTACCACGCTGAAACAGTCGATTAAACCTGGTTTCGATCAATATTTTAGAGGATAACACAAGTTAAGTCTGGGATAGGTCTGGGATTTGACCTCATCAGACTCATACTTTCGCGTGTTTCACATACATGTTGAACAGATCCTGGGTTTTTTCTGGTTTGGATCACGTAGTAGTGTGGTACCACGCTGAAACAGTCCACTAAACCTGGTTTGGATCAATATTTTAGAGGATAACGCATGTTAGGTCTAGGTTAGGCCTGGGATTTTCACTCATCAGACTCATACTTTCGCATTCTTCACATACTTGTTGAACGGATCCTGGGTTATTTCTGGTTTGGATCACGTAGTAATGTGGGTCCACACTGAAACAGTCAATTAAACCTGGTTTCGATCAATATTTTAGAGAATAATTTATGTTAGGTCTATGTTAGGTTTGGGATTTGCTCTCATCAGGCTCATTCTTTCGCATATTTCTCATACTTGATGGCTAGATCCTGGGCTTTTTCTGGATTGCATCACGTAGTAATGTAGTACCACACTGAAACAGTCAATGAAACCTGGTTTCCATCAATATCTTAGAGGACAACGCAAGTTAGGTCTGGGATATGTCTGGGATTTGCCCTCATCAGGCTCATACTTTCGCGTTTTTCACATACTTGTTGAACAGATCCTGGGTTTTTTCTGGTTTGGATCACGTAGTAGTGTGGTACCACGCTGAAACAGTCCATTAAACCTGGTTTGGATGAATATTTTAGAGGATAACGCATGCTAGGTCTAGGTTAGGCCTGGGATTTTCACTCATCAGACTCATACTTTCGCATTCTTCACATACTTGTTGAACGGATCCTGGGTTATTTCTGGTTTGGATCACGTAGTAACGTGGGTCCACACTGAAACAGTCAATTAAACCTGGTTTCGATCAATATTTTAGAGAATAATTCATGTTTGGTCTATGTTAGGTCTGGGATTTGCTCTCATCAGGCTCATTCTTTCGCATATTTCTCATACTTGATGGCTAGATCGTGGGCTGTTTCTGGATTGTATCACGTAGTAATGTGGCACCACGCTGAAACAGTCGCTTAAACCTGGTTTCGATCAATATTTTAGAGGATAACGCATGTAAGGTCTAGGTTAGGTCTGGGATTTGCTCTCATCAGGCTCGTTCTTTCGCATATTTCTCATACTTGATGGCTAGATCCTGGGTTTTTTCTGGTTTGGATCACGTAGTAATGTGGTACCACACTAAAACAGTCGATTAAACCTGGTTTCGATCAATATTTTAGAGGATAACGCATGTTAAGTCTGGGATTGGTCTGGGATTTGACCTCATCAGACTCATACTTTCGCACACTTCACATACTCGTTGAACGGATCCTGGGTTTTTTCTGGTTTGGATCACGTAGTAATGTGGGACCACACTGAGACAGCCAATTAAACCTGGTTTCGATCAATATTTTAGAGAATAATTCATGTTAGGTCTAGGTCAGGTCTGGGATTTGCCCTCATCAGGCTCATACTTTCGCATATTTCTCATACTTCAAGGCTAGACCCTGGGCTGTTTCTGGATTGTATCACGTGGTAATGTGGTACCACGCTGAAACAGTCAATTAAACCTGGTTTCGAACATTATTTTAGAGGATAACGCAAGTTAGGTCTGGGATAGGTCTAGGATTTGCCCTCATCAGGCTCTTACTTTCGCATATTTCTCATACCTCATGGCTAGATCCTGGGCTATTTCTGGATTGGATCACGTAGTAAAGTGGTACCACACTGAAACATTCAATGAAACCTGGTCTGGATAAATATTTTAGAGGATAACGCATCTTAGGTCTGGGTTAGGTCTAAGATTTGCCCTCATCAGGCTCACAGTTTAGCGTTTTTCACATACTTGTTGAACAGATCCTGAGTTTTTTCTGGTTTGGATCACGAAGTAGTGTGGTACCACACTGAAACAGTCCATTAAACCTGGTTTCGCTCAATATATTAGAGGATAACGCATGTAAGGTCTCGGTTAGGTCTGGGATTTGCTCCCATCAGGCTCATTCTTTCGCATATTTCTCATACTTGATGGCTAGATCCTGGGTTATTTTCTGGTTTGGATCACATAGTAATGTGGTACCACACGGAAACAGTCGACTAAACCAGGTTTCGATCAATATTTTTGAGGATAACGCATGTTAGGTCTAGGTTAGGCCTGGGATTTGACCTCATCAGACTCATACTATCGCATTCTTCACATACTTGTTGAACGGATCCTGGGTTTTTTCTGGTTTGGATCACGTAGTAATGTGGTACCACACTGAAACAGTCGATTAAACCTGGTTTCGATCAATATTTTAGAGGATAACGCAAGCTAGGTCTGGGATAGGTCTGGGATTTGACCTCATCAGACTCATACTTTCGCACACTTCACATACTCCTTGAACAGATCCTGGGTTATTTTCTGGTTTGGATCACATAGTAATGTGGTACCACACTGAAACAGTCGATTAAACCAGGTTTCGATCAATATTTTAGAGGATAACGCATGTTAGGTCTAGGTTAGGCCTGGGATTTTCACCCATCAGACTCATACTTTCGCATTCTTCACATACTTGTTGAACGGATCCTGGGTTTTTTCTGGTTTGGATCACGTAGTAATGTGGTACCACACTGAAACATTCAAGTAAACCTGTTTTCGATCAATATTTTAGAGAATAATTCATGTTAGGTCTAGGATAGGTCTGGGCGTTGCTCTCATCAGGCTCATTCTTTCGCATATTTCTCATACATGTTGATCAGATCCTGGGTTTTTTCGGGTTTGGTTCACGTAGTAATGTGGTACCACACTGAAACATTCAATTAAACCTTTTCTTGATAAATATTTTAGAGGATAACGCATGTTAGGTTTGGGTTAGGTCTAGGATTTGCCCTCATCAGGCTCATACTTTCGCATATATCTCATACTTCATGGCTAGATCCTGGGCTGTTTCTGGATTGTATCAGGTAGTAAAGTGGTACCACACTTGAACATTCAATGAAACCTGGTCTGGATAAATATTTTAGAGGATAACGCATCTTAGGTCTGGGTTAGGTCTAAGATTTGCCCTCATCAGCCTCACAGTTTAGCGTTTTTCACATACTTCTTGAACAGATCCTGGGCTTTCTCTGGTTTGGATCACGAAGTAGTGTGGTACCACACTGAAACAGTCCATTAAACCTGGTTTCGCTCAATATTTTAGAGGATAACGCATGTTAGGTCTAGGTTAGGTCTGGGATTTGCTCCCATCAGGCTCATTCTTTCGCATGTTTCTCATACTTGATGGCTAGATCCTGGGCTTTTTCTGGATTGCATCACGTAGTAATGTGGTACCACACTGAAACATTCAATTAAACCTGGTCTTGATAAACATTTTAGAGGATAACGCATGTTAGGTTTGGGTTAGGTCTAGGATTTGCCCTCATCAGGCTCATACTTTCGCATATTTCTCATACTTGATGGCTAGATCCTGGGCTGTTTCTGGATTGTATCACGTAGTAATGTGGCACCACGCTGAAACAGTCGATTAAACCTGGTTTCGATCAATATTTTAGAGGATAACGCAATTTAAGTCTGGGATAGGTCTGGGATTTGACCTCATCAGACTCATACTTTTGCGTTTTTCACATACTTGTTGAACAGATCCTGGGTTTTTTCTGGTTTGGATCACGTAGTAATGTGGGGCCACACTGAAACATTCAAGTAAACCTGTTTTCGATCAATATTTTAGAGAATAATTCATGTTAGGTCTAGGATAGGTCTGGGATTTGCTCTCATCAGGCTCATTCTTTCGCATATATCTCATACTTCAGGGCTAGATCCTGGGCTGTTTCTGGATTGTATCAGGTAGTAAAGTGGTACCACGCTGAAACAGTCGATTAAACCTGGTTTCGATCAATATTTTAGAGGATAACGCATGTTAGGTCTAGGTTAGGTCTGGGATTTGCTCCCATCAGGCTCATTCTTTCGCATGTTTCTCATACTTGATGGCTAGATCCTGGGCTGTTTCTGGATTGGATCACGTAGTAATGAAGTACAACACTGAAACAGTCAATTAAACCTGGTTTCCATCAATATTCTAGAGGACAACGCATGTTAGGTTTGGGTTAGGTCTAGGATTTGCCCTCATCAGGCTCATACTTTCGCATATTTCACATACTTCATGGCTAGATCCTGGGCTGTTTCTGGATTGTATCACGTAGTAATGTGGTACCACGCTGAAACAGTCGATTAAACCTGGTTTCGATCAATATTTTAGAGGATAACACAAGTTAAGTCTGGGATAGGTCTGGGATTTGACCTCATCAGACTCATACTTTCGCGTGTTTCACATACTTGTTGAACAGATCCTGGGTTTTTTCTGGTTTGGATCACGTAGTAGTGTGGTACCACGCTGAAACAGTCCACTAAACCTGGTTTGGATCAATATTTTAGAGGATAACGCATGTTAGGTCTAGGTTAGGCCTGGGATTTTCACTCATCAGACTCATACTTTCGCATTCTTCACATACTTGTTGAACGGATCCTGGGTTATTTCTGGTTTGGATCACGTAGTAATGTGGGTCCACACTGAAACAGTCAATTAAACCTGGTTTCGATCAATATTTTAGAGAATAATTTATGTTAGGTCTATGTTAGGTTTGGGATTTGCTCTCATCAGGCTCATTCTTTCGCATATTTCTCATACTTGATGGCTAGATCCTGGGCTTTTTCTGGATTGCATCACGTAGTAATGTAGTACCACACTGAAACAGTCAATGAAACCTGGTTTCCATCAATATCTTAGAGGACAACGCAAGTTAGGTCTGGGATATGTCTGGGATTTGCCCTCATCAGGCTCATACTTTCGCGTTTTTCACATACTTGTTGAACAGATCCTGGGTTTTTTCTGGTTTGGATCACGTAGTAGTGTGGTACCACGCTGAAACAGTCCATTAAACCTGGTTTGGATCAATATTTTAGAGGATAACGCATGCTAGGTCTAGGTTAGGCCTGGGATTTTCACTCATCAGACTCATACTCTCGCATTCTTCACATACTTGTTGAACGGATCCTGGGTTATTTCTGGTTTGGATCACGTAGTAACGTGGGTCCACACTGAAACAGTCAATTAAACCTGGTTTCGATCAATATTTTAGAGAATAATTCATGTTAGGTCTATGTTAGGTCTGGGATTTGCTCTCATCAGGCTCATTCTTTCGCATATTTCTCATACTTGATGGCTAGATCGTGGGCTGTTTCTGGATTGTATCACGTAGTAATGTGGCTCCACGCTGAAACAGTCGCTTAAACCTGGTTTCGATCAATATTTTAGAGGATAACGCAAGTTAAGTCTGGGATAGGTCTGGGATTTGACCTCATCAGACTCATACTTTCGCGTTTTTCACATACTTGGTGAACAGATCCTGGGTTTTTTCTGGTTTGGATCACGTAGTAATGTGGGACCACACTGATACAGTCAAGTAAACCTGGTTTCGATCAATATTTTAGAGAATAATACATGTTAGGTCTAGGTTAGGTCTGGGATTTGCTCTCATCAGGCTCATTCTTTCGCATATTTCTCATACATGTTGAACAGATCCTGGGTTTTTTCTGGTTTGGATCACGTAGTAATGTGGGACCACACTGAGACAATCAATTAAACCTGATCTTGATAAATATTTTAGAGGGTAACGCATGTTAGGTCTGGGTTAGGTCTAGGATTTGCCCTCATCAGGCTCATACTTTCGCATATTTCTCATACTTCATGGCTAGATCCTGGGCTGTTTCTGGATTGGATCACGTAGTAATGTCGTACCACGCTGAAACAGTCAATTAAACCTGGTTTCGATCAATATTTTAGAGGATAACGCAAGTTAGGTCTGGGATAGGTCTAGGATTTGCCCTCATCAGGCTCTTACTTTCGCATATTTCTCATACTTCATGGCTAGATCCTGGGCTATTTCTGGACTGGATCACGTAGCAAAGTGGTACCACACTGAAACATTCAATGTAACCTGGTCTGGATAAATATTTTAGAGGATAACGCATCTTATGTCTGGGTGAGGTCTAAGATTTGCCCTCATCAGGCTCACAGTTTAGCGTTTTTCACATACTTGTTGAACAGATCCTGGGCTTTTTCTGGTTTGGATCACGAAGTAGTGTGGTACCTCACTGAAACAGCCCATTAAACCTGGTTTCGCTCAATATTTTAGAGGATAACGCATATTAGGTCTAGGTTAGGTCTGGGATTTGCTCTCATCAGGCTCATTCTTTCGCATATTTCTCATACTTGATGGCTAGATCCTGGGCTTTTTCTGGATTGCATCACGTAGTAATGTAGTACCACACTGAAACAGTCAATGAAACCTGGTTTCCAACAATATTTTAGAGGACAACGCAAGTTAGGTCTAGGTAAGGCCTGAGATTTTCACAGATCAGACTCATACTTTCGCATTCTTCACATACTTGTTGAACGGATCCTGGGTTTTTTCTGGTTTGGTTCTCGTAGTAATGTGGTACCACACTGAAACATTCAATTAAAGCTGGTCTTGATAAATATTTTAGAGGATAACGCAAGTTAAGTCTGGGATAGGTCTGGGATTTGACCTCATCAGACTCATACTTTCGCGTTTTTCACATACTTGTTGAACGGATCCTGGGTTATTTCTGGTTTGGATCACGTAGTAATGTGGGACCACACTGAAACAGTCAATTAAACCTGGTTTCGATCAATATTTTAGAGAATAATTCATGTTAGGTCTATGTTAGGTCTGGGATTTGCTCTCATCAGGCTCATTCTTTCGCATATTTCTCATACATGTTGAAAAGATCCTGGGTTTTTTCTGGTTTGGATCACGTAGTAATGTGGGACCACACTGAAACAATCAATTAAACCTGGTCTTGATAAATATTTTAGAGGATAAGGCATGTTAGGTCTGGGTTAGGTCTAGGATTTGCCCTCATCAGGCTCATACTTTCGCATATTTCTCATACTTCAAGGCTAGATCCTGGGCTGTTTCTGGATTGTATTACGTAGTAATGTGGTACCACGCTGAAACAGTCAATTAAACCTGGTTTCGATCAATATTTTAGAGGATAACGCATGTAAGGTCTAGGTTAGGCCTGGGATTTTCACTCATCAGGCTCATACTTTCGCATTCTTCACATACTTGTTGAACGGATCCTGGGTTATTTCTGGTTTGGATCACGTAGTAATGTGGGACCACACTGAAACAGTCAATTAAACCTGGTTTCGATCAATATTTTAGAGAATAATTCATGTTAGGTCTATGTTAGGTCTGGGATTTGCTCTCATCAGGCTCATTCTTTCGCATATTTCTCATACATGTTGAACAGATCCTGGGTTTTTTCTGGTTTGGATCACGTAGTAATGTGGGACCACACTGAAACAATCAATCAAACCTGGTCTTGATAAATATTTTAGAGGATAACGCATGTTAGGTCCGTGTTAGGTCTAAGATTTGCCCTCATCAGGCTCACAGTTTAGCGTTTTTCACATACTTGTTGAACAGATCCTGGGACTTTTCTGGTTTGGATCACGAAGTAGTGTGGTACCACACTGAAACAGTCGATTAAACCTGGTTTCGATCAATATTTTAGAGAATAATTCATGTTAGGTCTAGGTTAGGTCTGGGATTTGCCCTCATCAGGCTCATACTTTCGCATATTTCTCATACTTCAAGGCTAGATCCTGGGCTGTTTCTGGATTGTATTACGTAGTAATGTGGTACCACGCTGAAACAGTCAATTAAACCTGGTTTCGATCAATATTTTAGAGGATAACGCAGGTTAGGTCTGGGATAGGTCTAGGATTTGCCCTCATCAGGCTCTTACTTTCGCATATTTCTCATACTTCATGGCTAGATCCTGTGCTATTTCTGGATTGGATCACGTAGTAAAGTGGTACCACACTGAAACATTCAATGAAACCTGGTCTGGATAAATATTTTAGAGGTTAACGTATCTTAGGTCTGGGTTAGGTCTAAGATTTGCCCTCATCAGGCTCACAGTTTAGCGTTTTTCACATACTTGTTGAACAGATCCTGGGACTTTTCTGGTTTGGATCACGAAGTAGTGTGGTACCACACTGAAACAGTCGATTAAACCTGGTTTCGATCAATATTTTAGAGGATAACGCAAGTTAAGTCTGGGATTGGTCTGGGATTTGACCTCATCAGACTCACACTTTCGCACACTTCACCTACTCGTTGAACAGATCCTGGGTTATTTTCTGGTTGGGATCACATAGTAATGTGGTACCACACTGAAACAGTCGATTAATCCAGGTTTCGATCAATATTTTTGAGGATAACACATGTTAGGTCTAGGTTAGGCCTGGGATTTTCACTCATCAGACACATACTTTCGCATTCTTCACATACTTGTTGAACGGATCCTGGGTTTTTTCTGGTTTGGATCACGTAGTAATGTGGGACCACACTGAAACAGTCAATTAAACCTGGTTTCGATCAATATTTTAGAGAATAATTCATGTTAGGTCTAGGTTAGGTCTGGGATTTGCTCTCATCAGGCACATTCTTTCGCATATTTCTCAAACTTGATGGCTAGATCCTGGGCTTTTTCTGGATTGCATCACGTAGTAATGTGGTACCACACGGAAACTTTCAATTAAACCAGGTCTTGATGAATATTTTAGAGGCTAACGCATGTTAGGTCTGGGTTAGGTCTAGGATTTGCCCTCATCAGGCTCATACTTTCGCATATTTCTCATACTTCATGGCTAGATCCTGGGCTTTTTCTACATTGCATCACGTAGTAAAGTGGTACCACACTGAAACATTCTATGAACCTGGTTTCGATCAATATTATAGAGGATAACGCATGTTAGGTCTAGGTTAGGCCTGGGATTTTCACTCATCAGACTCATACTTTCGCATTCTTCACATACTTGTTGAACGGATCCTGGGTTTTTTCTGGTTTGGATCACGTAGTAATGTGGTACCACACTGAAACATTCAATGAAACCTGGTCTGGATAAATATTTTAGAGGACAACGCAAGTGAGGTCTAGGTAAGGCCTGAGATTTTCACTGATCAGACTCATACTTTCGCATTCTTCACATACTTGTTGAACGGATCCTAGGTTTTTTCTAGTTTGGATCACGTAGTAATGTGGTACCACACTCAAACATTCAATTAAACCTGGTCTTGATAAATATTTTAGAGGATAACGCAAGTTAGGTCTGGGATAGGTCTAGGATTTGCCCTCATCAGGCTCTTACTTTCGCATATTTCTCATACTTCATGGCTAGATCCTGGGCTATTTCTGGATTGGATCACGTAGTAAAGTGGTACCACACTGAAACATTCAATGAAACCTGGTCTGGATAAATATTTTAGAGGTTAACGCATCTTAGGTCTGGGTTAGGTCTAAGATTTGCCCTCATCAGCCTCACAGTTTAGCGTTCTTCACATACTTGTTGAACAGATCCTGGTTTTTTTCTGGTTTGGATCACATAGTAATGTGGTACCACACTGAAACAGTCGATTAAACCAGGTTTCGACCAATATTTTTGAGGATAACGCATGTTAGGTTTAGGTTAGGCCTGGGATTTTCACTCATCAGACTCATACTTTCGCATTCTTCACATACTTGTTGAACGGATCCTGGGTTTTTTCTGGTTTGGATCACGTAGTAATGTGGCACCACACTGAAACAGTCAATTAAACCTGGTTTCGATCAATATTTTAGAGAATAATTCATGTTAGGTCTAGGTTAGGTCTTGGATTTGCCCTCATCAGGCTCATACTTTCGCGTATTTCACATACTCGTTGAACAGATCCTGGGTTATTTTCTGGTTTGGATCACATAGTAATGTGGTACCACACTGAAACAGACGATTAAACCAGGTTTCGATCAATATTTTTGAGGATAACGCATGTTAGGTCCAGGTTAGGCCTGGGATTTTCACTCATCAGACTCATACTATCGCATTCTTCACATACTTGTTGAACGGATCCTGGGTTTTTTCTGGTTTGGATCACGTAGTAATGTGGGACCACACTGAAACAGTCAATTAAACCTGGTTTCGATCAATATTTTAGAGAATAATTCATGTTAGGTCTAGGTCAGGTCTGGGATTTGCTCTCATCAGGCTCATTCTTTCGCATATTTCTCATACTTGATGGCTAGATCCAGGGCTTTTTCTGGATTGCATCACGTAGTAATGAAGTACAACACTGAAACAGTCAATTAAACCTGGTTTCCATCAATATCTTAGAGGACAACGCAAGTTAGGTCTGGGATATGTCTGGGATTTGCCCTCATCAGGCTCATACTTTCGCGTTTTTCACATACTTGTTGAACAGATCCTGGGTTTTTTCTGGTTTGGATCACGTAGTAGTGAGGTACCACGCTGAAACAGTCCATTAAACCTGGTTTGGATCAATATTTTAGAGGATAACGCATGTAAGGTCTAGGTTAGGCCTGGGATTTTCACTCATCAGGCTCATACTTTCGCATTCTTCACATACTTGTTGAACGGATCCTGGGTTATTTCTGGTTTGGATCACGTAGTAATGTGGGACCACACTGAAACAGTCAATTAAACCTGGTTTCGATCAATATTTTAGAGAATAATTCATGTTAGGTCTATGTTAGGTCTGGGATTTGCTCTCATCAGGCTCATTCTTTCGCATATTTCTCATACATGTTGAACAGATCCTGGGTTTTTCCTGCTTTGGATCACGTAGTAATGTGGGACCACACTGAAACAATCAATTAAACCTGGTCTTGATAAATATTTTAGAGGATAACGCATGTTAGGTCCGTGTTAGGTCTAGGATTTGCCCTCATCAGGCTCATACTTTCGCATATTTCTCATACTTCAAGGCTAGATCCTGGGCTGTTTCTGGATTGTATTACGTAGTAATGTGGTACCACGCTGAAACAGTCAATTAAACCTGGTTTCGATCAATATTTTAGAGGATAACGCAAGTTAGGTCTGGGATAGGTCTAGGATTTGCCCTCATCAGGCTCTTACTTTCGCATATTTCTCATACTTCATGGCTAGATCCTGTGCTATTTCTGGATTGGATCACGTAGTAAAGTGGTACCACACTGAAACATTCAATGAAACCTGGTCTGGATAAATATTTTAGAGGTTAACGCATCTTAGGTCTGGGTTAGGTCTAAGATTTGCCCTCATCAGGCTCACAGTTTAGCGTTTTTCACATACTTGTTGAACAGATCCTGGGACTTTTCTGGTTTGGATCACGAAGTAGTGTGGTACCACACTGAAACAGTCGATTAAACCTGGTTTCGATCAATATTTTAGAGGATAACGCAAGTTAAGTCTGGGATTGGTCTGGGATTTGACCTCATCAGACTCATACTTTCGCACACTTCACATACTCCTTGAACAGATCCTGGGTTATTTTCTGGTTTGGATCTCGTAGTAATGTGGTACCACACTGAAACATTCAATGAAGCCTGGTCTGGATAAATATTTTAGAGGATAACGCATCTTAGGTCTGGTTTAGGTCTAAGATTTGCCCTCATCAGGCTCACAGTTTAGCGTTTTTCACACACTTGTTGAACAGATCCTGGGTTATTTTCTGGTTTGGATCACATAGTAATGTGGTACCACACTGAAACAGTCGATTAAACCAGGTTTCGATCAATATTTTAGAGGAGAACGCATGTTAGGTCTAGGTTAGGCCTGGGATTTTCACTCATCAGACTCATACTTTCGCATTCTTCACATACTTGTTGAACTGATCCTGTGTTTTTTCTGGTCTGGATCACGTAGTAATGTGGTACCGCACTGAAACAGTCGATTAAACCTGGTTTCGATCAATATTTTAGAGGATAACGCAAGTTAGGTCTGGGATAGGTCTGGGATTTGACCTCATCAGACTCATACTTTCGCACACTTCACATACTCCTTGAACAGGTCCTGGGTTATTTTCTGGTTGGGATCACATAGTAATGTGGTACCACACTGAAACAGTCGATTAAACCTGGTTTCGATCAATATTTTTGAGGATAACCCAAGTTAGGTCTAGGTTAGGCCTGGGATTTTCACTCATCCGACTCATACTTTCGCATTCTTCACATACTTGTTGAACGGATCCTGGGTTTTTTCTGGTTTGGATCACGTAGTAATGTGGGACCACACTGAAACAGTCAATTAAACCTGGTTTCGATCAATATTTTACAGAATAATTCATGTTAGGTCTAGGTTAGGTCTGGGATTTGCTCTCATCAGGCACATTCTTTCGCATATTTCTCAAACTTGATGGCTAGATCCTGGGCTTTTTCTGGATTGCATCACGTAGTAATGTGGTACCACACGGAAACTTTCAATTAAGCCAGGTCTTGATGAATATTTTAGAGGCTAACGCATGTTAGGTCTGGGTTAGGTCTAGGATTTGCCCTCATCAGGCTCATACTTTCGCATATTTCTCATACTTCATGGCTAGATCCTGGGCTTTTTCTACATTGCATCACGTAGTAAAGTGGTACCACACTGAAACATTCAATGAAACCTGGTTTCGATCAATATTTTAGAGGATAACGCATGTTAGGTCTAGGTTAGGCCTGGGATTTTCACTCATCAGACTCATACTTTCGCATTCTTCACATACTTGTTGAACGGATCCTGGGTTTTTTCTGGTTTGGATCACGTAGTAATGTGGGACCACACTGAAACATTCAATGAAACCTGGTCTGGATAAATATTTTAGAGGATAACGCATCTTACGTCTGGGTTAGGCCTAAGATTTGCCCTCATCAGGCTCACAGTTTAGCGTTTTTCACATACTTGTTGAACAGATCCTGGGTTTTTTCTGGTTTGGAACACGAAGTAGTGTGGTACCACACTGAAACAGTCCACTAAACCTGGTGTGGATAAATATATTAGAGGATAACGCATCTTAGGTCTGGGTTAGGTCTAAGATTTGCCCTCATCAGGCTCACAGTTTAGCGTTTTTCACATACTTGTTGAACAGATCCTGGGCTATTTCTGGTTTGGATCACGAAGTAGTGTGGTACCACACTGAAACAGTCCATTAAACCTGGTTTTGATCAATATTTTAGAGAATAATTCATGTTATGTCTAGGTTAGGTCAGGGATTTGCTCTCATCAGGCTCATTCTTTCGCATATTTCTCATACTTGATGGCTAGATCCTGGGCTTTTTCTGGATTGCACCACGTAGTAATGAAGTACAACACTGAAACAGTCAATTAAACCTAGTTTCCATCAATATTCTAGAGGACAACGCATGTTAGGTCTAGGTTAGGCCTGGGATTTGCCCTCGTCAGGGTCATACTGTCGCAGTTTTAACATACTTGTTGAGCGGATCCTGGGTTATTTCTGGTTTGGATCACGTAGTAATGTGGGACCACACTGAAACAGTCAATTAAACCTGGTTTTGATCAATATTTTAGAGGATAACGCAAGTTAGGTCTGGGATAGGTCTGGGATTTGACCTCATCAGACTCATACTTTCGCACACTTCACATACTCCTTGAACAGATCCTGGGTTATTTTCTGGTTTGGATCACATAGTAATGTGGTACCACACTGAAACTGTCGATTAAACCAGGTTTCGATCAATATTTTAGAGGAGAACGCATGTTAGGTCTAGGTTAGGCCTGGGATTTTCACTCATCACACTCATACTTTCGCATTCTTCACATACTTGTTGAACTGATCCTGGGCTTTTTCTGGATTGCATGACGTAGTAATGTAGTACCACACTGAAGCAGTCGATTAAACCTGGTTTCGATCAATATTTTAGAGGATAACCCAAGTGAGGTCTAGGTTAGGGCTGGGATTTACACTCATCAGACTCACACTTTCGCATTCTTCACATACTTTTTTTTTTTTGTTTTTTTTTTTTTTTTGTCGTGGGGAAAATCTTCGAAAGACTCCCTCCCACCTCCTTGGGGAGAGGTGGGAGGGGTGTGTGGGATTCCCCGCGCCCGTACAACGACTGGCGCGGGACCTACCCACTAAAAACCCCACGGTGACCCTTCGGCACGCTTTAGGAGGATACCGGGAATCGCTCGAAGCATTCTTCCGGTATCCTCCCCGTGCCCGCGCTTTCGCGCCCATCCCCCGGGGGGACAATCGGTCCCCCCAGTAGACACACTGCCTCATAGCGGCGGGACGGGGCCACTCCATCCCGCCGCTATCCGTCCCGGGGCCGCGGTTAGTGGCGGCTGCGAGCCCCAACTCGCAACCGCCCGCGACCCCGTTTCCACCCCTCGGCGGCCGGGCGTTCATGGCCGCACCAGACCGCCGAATTCTTCACATACTTGTTGAACGGATCCTGGGTTATTTCTGGTTTGGATCACGTAGTAATGTGGGACCACACTGAAACAGTCAATTAAACCTGGTTTCGATCAATATTTTAGAGAATAATTCATGTTAGGTCTAGGTTAGGTCTGGGATTTGCTCTCATCAGGCTCATTCTTTCGCATATTTCTCATACTTGATGGCTAGATCCTGGGCTTTTTCTGGATTGCATGACGTAGTAATGTAGTACCACACTGAAGCAGTCAATGAAACCTGGTTTCCATCAATATTTTAGAGGATAACGCAAGTTAAGTCTGGGAATGGTCTGGGATTTGACCTCATCAGACTCATACTTTCGCATTCTTCACATACTTGTTGAACGGATCCTGGGTTTTTTCTGGTTTGGATCACGTAGTAATGTGGTACCACACTGAAACATTCAATGAAACCTGGTCTGGATAAATATTTTAGAGGACAACGCAAGTGAGGTCTAGGTAAGGCCTGAGATTTTCACTGATCAGACTCATACTTTCGCATTCTTCACATACTTGTTGAACGGATCCTGGGTTTTTTCTAGTTTGGATCACGTAGTAATGTGGTACCACACTGAATCATTCAATTAAACCTGGTCTTGATAAATATTTTAGAGGATAACGCAAGTTAGGTCTGGGATAGGTCTAGGATTTGCCCTCATCAGGCTCTTACTTTCGCATATTTCTCATACTTCATGGCAAAATCCTGGGCTATTTCTGGATTGGATCACGTAGTAATGTGGGACCGCACTGAAACAGTCAATTAAACCTGGTTTCGATCAATATTTTAGAGAATAATTCATGTTAGGTCTAGGTTAGGTCTGGGATTTGCCCTCATCAGGCTCATTCTTTCGCATATTTCTCAAACCTGATGGCTAGATCCTGGGCTTTTTCTGGATTGCATCACGTAGTAATGAAGTACAACACTGAAACAGTCAATTAAACCTGGTTTCGATCAATATTTTAGAGAATAATTCATGTTAGGTCTGGGATAGGTCTTGGATTTGCCCTCATCAGGCTCATACTTTCGCGTTTTTCACATACTCGTTTAACAGATCCTGGGTTATTTTCTGGTTTGGATCACATAGTAATGTGGTACCACACTGAAACAGACGATTAAACCAGGTTTCGATCAATATTTTTGAGGATAACGCATGTTAGGTCTAGGTTAGGCCTGGGATTTTCACTCATCAGACTCATACTTTCGCATTCTTCACATACTTGTTGAACAGATCCTGGGTTTTTTCTGGTTTGGATCACATAGTAATGTGGTACCACACTGAAACAGTCGATTAAACCAGGTTTCGATCAATATTTTTGAGGATAACGCATGTTAGGTTTAGGTTAGGCCTGGGATTTTCACTCATCAGACTCATACTTTCGCATTCTTCACATACTTGTTGAACGGATCCTGGGTTTTTTCTGGTTTGGATCACGTAGTAATGTGGGACCACACTGAAACAGTCGATTAAACCTGGTTTCGATCAATATTTTAGAGGATAACGCATGTTAAGTCTGGGATTGGTCTGGCATTTGACCTCATCAGACTCACACTTTCGCACACTTCACCTACTCGTTGAACAGATCCTGGGTTATTTTCTGGTTGGGATCACATAGTAATGTGGTACCACACTGAAACAGTCGATTAAACCAGGTTTCGATCAATATTTTTGAGGATAACGCATGTTAGGTCTAGGTTAGGCCTGGGATTTTCACTCATCAGACTCATACTTTCGCATTCTTCACATACTTGTTGAACAGATCCTGGGTTTTTTCTGGTTTGGATCACATAGTAATGTGGTACCACACTGAAACAGTCGATTAAACCAGGTTTCGATCAATATTTTTGAGGATAACGCATGTTAGGTTTAGGTTAGGCCTGGGATTTTCACTCATCAGACTCATACTTTCGCATTCTTCACATACTTGTTGAACGGATCCTGGGTTTTTTCTGGTTTGGATCACGAAGTAATGTGGTACCACACTGAAACGGTCAATTTAACCTGGTTTTGATCAATATTTTAGAGGATAACGCAAGTTAGGTCTGGGATAGGTCTGGGATTTGACCTCATCAGACTCATACTTTCGCACACTTCACATACTCCTTGAACAGATCCTGGGTTATTTTCTGGTTTGGATCACATAGTAATGTGGTACCACACTGAAACAGTCGATTAAACCAGGTTTCGATCAATATTTTAGAGGAGAACGCATGTTAGGTCTAGGTTAGGCCTGGGATTTTCACTCATCAGACTCATACTTTCGCATTCTTCACATACTTGTTGAACTGATCCTGGGTTTTTTCTGGTCTGGATCACGTAGTAATGTGGTACCGCACTGAAACAGTCGATTAAACCTGGTTTCGATCAATATTTTAGAGGATAACGCAAGTTAGGTCTGGGATAGGTCTGGGATTTGACATCATCAGACTCATACTTTCGCACACTTCACATACTCCTTGAACAGGTCCTGGGTTATTTTCTGGTTGGGATCACATAGTAATGTGGTACCACACTGAAACAGTCGATTAAACCTGGTTTCGATCAATATTTTTGAGGATAACCCAAGTTAGGTCTGGGATAGGTCTGGGATTTTCACTCATCAGACTCATACTTTCGCACACTTCACATACTCCTTGAACAGATCCTGGGTTATTTTCTGGTTTGGATCTCGTAGTGATGTGGTACCACACTGAAACATTCAATGGAACCTGGTCTGGATAAATATTTTAGAGGATAACGCATCTTAGGTCTGGGTTAGGTCTAAGATTTGCCCTCATCAGGCTCACAGTTTAGCGTTTTTCACACACTTGTTGAACAGATCCTGGGTTTTTTCTGGTTTGGATCACGAACTAGTGTGGTACCACACTGCAACAGTCCATTAAACCATGTTTCGCTCAATATTTTAGAGGATAACGCATGTTAGGTCTAGGTTAGGTCTGGGATTTGCTCTCATCAGGCTCATTCTTTCGCATATTTCTCATACTTGATGGCTAGATCCTGGGCTTTTTCTGGATTGCATGACGTAGTAATGTAGTACCACACTGAAGCAGTCAATGAAACCTGGTTTCCTTCAATATTTAAGAGGATAACGCAAGTTAAGTCTGGGAATGGTCTGGGATTTGACCTCATCAGACTCATACTTTCGCATTCTTCACATACTTGTTGAACGGATCCTGGGTTTTTTCTGGTTTGGATCACGTAGTAATGTGGTACCACACTGAAACATTCAATGAAACCTGGTCTGGATAAATATTTTAGAGGACAACGCAAGTGAGGTCTAGGTAAGGCCTGAGATTTTCACTGATCAGACTCATACTTTCGCATTCTTCACATACTTGTTGAACGGATCCTGGGTTTTTTCTAGTTTGGATCACGTAGTAATGTGGTACCACACTGAAACATTCAATTAAACCTGGTCTTGATAAGTATTTTAGAGGATAACGCAAGTTAGGTCTGGGATAGGTCTAGGATTTGCCCTCATCAGGCTCTTACTTTCGCATATTTCTCATACTTCATGGCTAAATCCTGGGCTATTTCTGGATTGGATCACGTAGTAATGTGGGACCGCACTGAAACAGTCAATGAAACCTGGTCTGGATAAATATTTTAGAGGACAACGCAAGTGAGGTCTAGGTAAGGCCTGAGATTTTCACTGATCAGACTCATACTTTCGCATTCTTCACATACTTGTTGAACTGATCCTGGGTTTTTTCTGGTCTGGATCACGTAGTAATGTGGTACCGCACTGAAACAGTCGATTAAACCTGGTTCCCATCAATATCTTACAGGACAACGCAAGTTAGGTCTGGGATAGGTCTTGGATTTGCCCTCATCAGGCTCATACTTTCGCGTTTTTCACATACTCGTTTAACAGATCCTGGGTTATTTTCTGGTTTGGATCACATAGTAATGTGGTACCACACTGAAACAGACGATTAAACCAGGTTTCGATCAATATTTTTGAGGATAACGCATGTTAGGTCTAGGTTAGGCCTGGGATTTTCACTCATCAGACTCATACTTTCGCATTCTTCACATACTTGTTGAACGGATCCTGGATTTTTTCTAGTTTGGATCACGTAGTAATGTGGGACCACACTGAAACAGTCAATTAAACCTGGTTTCGATCAATATTTTAGAGAATAATTCATGTTAGGTCTAGGTCTGGTCTGGGATTTGCTCTCATCAGGCTCATTCTTTCGCATATTTCTCATAGTTGATGGCTAGATCCTGGGCTTTTTCCGGATTGCATCACGTAGTAATGTGGGACCACACTGAAACAGTCAATGAAACCTGGTTTCCATCAATATTTTAGAGGACAACGCAAGTTAGGTCTAGGTAAGGCCTGAGATTTTCACTGATCAGACTCTTACTTTCGCATTCTTCACATACTTGTTGAACGGATACTAGGTTTTTTCTAGTTTGGATCACGTAGTAATGTGGGACCACACTGAAACAGTCAATTAAACCTGGTTTCGATCAATATTTTAGAGAATAATTCATGTTAGGTCTAGGTCCGGTCTGGGATTTGCTCTCATCAGGCTCTTACTTTCGCATATTTCTCATACTTCATGGCTAGATCCTGGGCTATTTCTGGATTGGATCACGTAGTAAAGTGGTACCACACTGAAACATTCAATGAAACCAGGTCTGGATAAATATTTTAGAGGTTAACGCATCTTAGGTCTGGGTTAGGTCTAAGATTTGCCCTCATCAGGCTCACAGTTTAGCGTTCTTCACATACTTGTTGAACAGATCCTGGGTTTTTTCTGGTTTGGATCACATAGTAATGTGGTACCACACTGAAACACTCGATTAAACCAGGTTTCGATCAATATTTTTGAGGATAACGCATGTTAGGTTTAGGTTAGGCCTGGGATTTTCACTCATCAGACTCATACTTTCGCATTCTTCACATACTTGTTGAACGGATCCTGGGTTTTTTCTGGTTTGGATCACGTAGTAATGTGGGACCACACTGAAACAGTCAATTAAACCTGGTTTCGATCAATATTTTAGAGAATAATTCATGTTAGGTCTAGGTCAGGTCTGGGATTTGCTCTCATCAGGCTCATTCTTTCGCATATTTCTCATACTTGATGGCTAGATCCAGGGCTTTTTCTGGATTGCATCACGTAGTAATGAAGTACAACACTGAAACAGTCAATTAAACCTGGTTTCCATCAATATCTTAGAGGACAACGCAAGTTAGGTCTGGGATATGTCTGGGATTTGCCCTCATCAGGCTCATACTTTCGCGTTTTTCACATACTTGTTGAACAGATCCTGGGTTTTTTCTGGTTTGGATCACGTAGTAGTGAGGTGCCACGCTGAAACAGTCCATTAAACCTGGTTTGGATCAATATTTTAGAGGATAACGCATGTAAGGTCTAGGTTAGGCCTGGGATTTTCACTCATCAGACTCATACTTTCGCATTCTTCACATACTTGTTGAACGGATCCTGGGTTATTTCTGGTTGGGATCACGTAGTAATGTGGGACCACACTGAAACAGTCAATTAAACCCGGTTTCGATCAATATTTTAGAGAATAATTCATGTTAGGTCTATGTTAGGTCTGGGATTTGCTCTCATCAGGCTCATTCTTTCGCATATTTCTCATACATGTTGAACAGATCCTGGGTTTTTTCTGGTTTGGATCACGTAGTAATGTGGGACCACACTGAAACAATCAATTAAACCTGGTCTTGATAAATATTTTAGAGGATAACGCATGTTAGGTCCGTGTTAGGTCTAGGATTTGCCCTCATCAGGCTCATACTTTCGCATATTTCTCATACTTCAAGGCTAGATCCTGGGCTGTTTCTGGATTGTATTACGTAGTAATGTGGTACCACGCTGAAACAGTCAATTAAACCTGGTTTCGATCAATATTTTAGAGGATAACGCAAGTTAGGTCTGGGATAGGTCTAGGATTTGCCCTCATCAGGCTCTTACTTTCGCATATTTCTCATACTTCATGGCTAGATCCTGTGCTATTTCTGGATTGGATCACGTAGTAAAGTGGTACCACACTGAAACATTCAATGAAACCTGGTCTGGATAAATATTTTAGAGGTTAACGCATCTTAGGTCTGGGTTAGGTCTAAGATTTGCCCTCATCAGGCTCACAGTTTAGCGTTTTTCACATACTTGTTGAACAGATCCTGGGACGTTTCTGGTTTGGATCACGAAGTAGTGTGGTACCACACTGAAACAGTCGATTAAACCTGGTTTCGATCAATATTTTAGAGGATAACGCAAGTTAAGTCTGGGATTGATCTGGGATTTGACCTCATCAGACACACACTTTCGCACACTTCACCTACTCGTTGAACAGATCCTGGGTTATTTTCTGGTTGGGATCACATAGTAATGTGGTACCACACTGAAACAGTCGATTAAACCAGGTTTCGATCAATATTTTTGAGGATAACACATGTTAGGTCTAGGTTAGGCCTGGGATTTTCACTCATCAGACTCATACTTTCGCATTCTTCAAATACTTGTTGAACGGATCCTGGGTTTTTTCTGGTTTGGATCACGTAGTAATGTGGGACCACACTGAAACAGTCAATTAAACCTGGTTTCGATCAATATTTTACAGAATAATTCATGTTAGGTCTAGGTTAGGTCTGGGATTTGCTCTCATTAGGCACATTCTTTGGCATATTTCTCAAACTTGATGGCTAGATCCTGGGCTTTTTCTGGATTGCATCACGTAGTAATGTGGTACCACACGGAAACTTTCAATTAAACCAGGTCTTGATGAATATTTTAGAGGCTAACGCATGTTAGGTCTGGGTTAGGTCTAGGATTTGCCCTCATCAGGCTCATACTTTCGCATATTTCTCATACTTCATGGCTAGATCCTGGGCTTTTTCT
This sequence comes from Colletes latitarsis, assembly GCF_051014445.1. Lineage (NCBI taxonomy): Eukaryota > Metazoa > Arthropoda > Insecta > Hymenoptera > Colletidae > Colletes > Colletes latitarsis. The sequence goes on from NC_135142.1 coordinate 3,502,364, forward strand.
ACATTGCATCACGTAGTAAAGTGGTACCACACTGAAACATTCAATGAAACCTGGTTTCGATCAATATTTTAGAGGATAACGCATGTTAGGTCTAGGTTAGGCCTGGGATTTTCACTCATCAGACTCATACTTTCGCATTCTTCACATACTTGTTGAACGGATCCTGGGTTTTTTCTGGTTTGGATCACGTAGTAATGTGGGACCACACTGAAACATTCAATGAAACCTGGTCTGGATAAATATTTTAGAGGATAACGCATCTTACGTCTGGGTTAGGCCTAAGATTTGCCCTCATCAGGCTCACAGTTTAGCGTTTTTCACATACTTGTTGAACAGATCCGGGGTTTTTTCTGGTTTGGAACACGAAGTAGTGTGGTACCACACTGAAACAGTCCACTAAACCTGGTGTGGATAAATATATTAGAGGATAACGCATCTTAGGTCTGGGTTAGGTCTAAGATTTGCCCTCATCAGGCTCACAGTTTAGCGTTTTTCACATACTTGTTGAACAGATCCTGGGCTATTTCTGGTTTGGATCACGAAGTAGTGTGGTACCACACTGAAACAGTCCATTAAACCAGATTTTGATCAATATTTTAGAGAATAATTCATGTTATGTCTAGGTTAGGTCAGGGATTTGCTCTCATCAGGCTCATTCTTTCGCATATTTCTCATACTTGATGGCTAGATCCTGGGCTTTTTCTGGATTGCACCACGTAGTAATGAAGTACAACACTGAAACAGTCAATTAAACCTAGTTTCCATCAATATTCTAGAGGACAACGCATGTTAGGTCTAGGTTAGGCCTGGGATTTGCCCTCGTCAGGGTCATACTGTCGCAGTTTTAACATACTTGTTGAACGGATCCTGGGTTATTTCTGGTTTGGATCACGTAGTAATGTGGGACCACACTGAAACAGTCAATTAAACCTGGCTTTGATCAATATTTTAGAGGATAACGCAAGTTAGGTCTGGGATAGGTCTGGGATTTGACCTCATCAGACTCATACTTTCGCACACTTCACATACTCCTTGAACAGATCCTGGGTTATTTTCTGGTTTGGATCACATAGTAATGTGGTACCACACTGAAACAGTCGATTAAACCAGGTTTCGATCAATATTTTAGTGGAGAACGCATGTTAGGTCTAGGTTAGGCCTGGGATTTTCACTCATCAGACTCATACTTTCGCATTCTTCACATACTTGTTGAACTGATCCTGGGTTTTTTCTGGTTTGGATCACGTAGTAATGTGGTACCGCACTGAAACAGTCGATTAAACCTGGTTTCGATCAATATTTTAGAGGATAACGCAAGTTAGGTCTGGGATAGGTCTGGGATTTGACCTCATCAGACTCATACTTTCGCACACTTCACATACTCCTTGAACAGGTCCTGGGTTATTTTCTGGTTGGGATCACATAATAATGTGGTACCACACTGAAACAGTCGATTAAACCTGGTTTCGATCAATATTTTAGAGGATAACCCAAGTTAGGTCTGGGATAGGTCTGGGATTTTCTCTCATCAGACTCATACTTTCGCACACTTCACATACTCCTTGAACAGATCCTGGGTTATTTTCTGGTTTGGATCTCGTAGTAATGTGGTACCACACTGAAACAGTCAATGAAACCTGGTCTGGATAAATATTTTAGAGGATAACGCATCTTAGGTCTGGTTTAGGTCTAAGATTTGCCCTCATCAGGCTCACAGTTTAGCGTTTTTCACACACTTGTTGAACAGATCCTGGGTTTTTTCTGGTTTGGATCACGAAGTAGTGTGGTACAACACTGAAACAGTCCATTAAACCTGGTTTCGCTCAATATTTTAGAGGATAACGCATGTTAGGTCTAGGTTAGGTCTGGGATTTGCTCTCATCAGGCTCATTCTTTCGCATATTTCTCATACTTGATGGCTAGATCCTGGGCTTTTTCTGGATTGCATGACGTAGTATGTAGTACCACACTGAAGCAGTCAATGAAACCTGGTTTCCATCAATATTTTAGAGGATAACGCAAGTTAAGTCTGGGAATGGTCTGGGATTTGACCTCATCAGACTCATACTTTCGCATTCTTCACATACTTGTTGAACGGATCCTGGGTTTTTTCTGGTTTGGGTCACGTAGTAATGTGGTACCACACTGAAACATTCAATGAAACCTGGTCTGGATAAATATTTTAGAGGACAACGCAAGTGAGGTCTAGGTTAGGGCTGGGATTTTCACTCATCAGACTCACACTTTCGCATTCTTCACATACTTTTTTTTTTTTGTTTTTTTTTTTTTTTTGTCGTGGGGAAAATCTTCGAAAGACTCCCACCCACCTCCTTGGGGAGAGGTGGGAGGGGTGTGTGGGATTCCCCGCGCCCGTACAACGACTGGCGCGGGACCTACCCACTAAAAACCCCACGGTGACCCTTCGGCACGCTTTAGGAGGATACCGGGAATCGCTCGAAGCATTCTTCCGGTATCCTCCCCGTGCCCGCGCTTTCGCGCCCATCCCCCGGGGGGACAATCGGTCCCCCCAGTAGACACACTGCCTCATAGCGGCGGGACGGGGCCACTCCATCCCGCAGCTATCCGTCCCGGGGCCGCGGTTAGTGGCGGCTGCGAGCCCCAACTCGCAACCGCCCGCGACCCCGTTTCCACCCCTCGGCGGCCGGGCGTTCATGGCCGCACCAGACCGCCGAATTCTTCACATACTTGTTGAACGGATCCTGGGTTATTTCTGGTTTGGATCACGTAGTAATGTGGGACCACACTGAAACAGTCAATTAAACCTGGTTTCGATCAATATTTTAGAGAATAATTCATGTTAGGTCTAGGTTAGGTCTGCGATTTGCTCTCATCAGGCTCATTCTTTCTCATATTTCTCATACTCGATGTCTAGATCCTGGGCTTTTTCTGGATTGCATGACGTAGTAATGTAGTACCACACTGAAGCAGTCAATGAAACCTGGTTTCCATCAATATTTTAGAGGATAACGCAAGTTAAGTCTGGGAATGGTCTGGGATTTGACCTCATCAGACTCATACTTTCGCATTCTTCACATACTTGTTGAACGGATCCTGGGTTTTTTCTGGTTTGGATCACGTAGTAATGTGGTACCACACTGAAACATTCAATGAAACCTGGTCTGGATAAATATTTTAGAGGACAACGCAAGTGAGGTCTAGGTAAGGCCTGAGATTTTCACTGATCAGACTCATACTTTCGCATTCTTCACATACTTGTTGAACGGATCCTGGGTTTTTTCTAGTTTGGATCACGTAGTAATGTGGTACCACACTGAAACATTCAATTAAACCTGGTCTTGATAAATATTTTAGAGGATAACGCAAGTTAGGTCTGGGATAGGTCTAGGATTTGCCCTCATCAGGCTCTTACTTTCGCATATTTCTCATACTTCATGTCTAAATCCTGGGCTATTTCTGGATTGGATCACGTAGTAATGTGGGACCGCACTGAAACAGTCAATTAAACCTGGTTTCGATCAATATTTTAGAGAATAATTCATGTTAGGTCTGGGATAGGTCTTGGATTTGCCCTCATCAGGCTCATACTTTCGCGTTTTTCACATACTCGTTTAACAGATCCTGGGTTATTTTCTGGTTTGGATCACATAGTAATGTGGGACCACACTGAAACAAACAATTAAACCTGGTCTTGATAAATATTTTAGAGGATAACGCATGTTAGGTCTGGGTTAGGTCTAAGATTTGCCCTCATCAGGCTCACAGTTTAGCGTTTTTCACATACTTGTTGAACAGATCCTGGGACTTTTCTGGTTTGGATCACGAAGTAGTGTGGTACCACACTGAAACAGTCGATTAAACCTGGTTTCGATCAATATTTTAGAGGATAACGCAAGTTAAGTCTGGGATTGGTCTGGGATTTGACCTCATCAGACTCACACTTTCGCACACTTCACCTACTCGTTGAACAGATCCTGGGTTATTTTCTGGTTGGGATCACATAGTAATGTGGTACCACACTGAAACAGTCGATTAAACCAGGTTTCGATCAATATTTTTGAGGATAACACATGTTAGGTCTAGGTTAGGCCTGGGATTTTCACTCATCAGACTCATACTTTCGCATTCTTCACATACTTGTTGAACGGATCCTGGGTTTTTTCTGGTTTGGATCACGTAGTAATGTGGGACCACACTGAAACAGTCAATTAAACCTGGTTTCGATCAATATTTTAGAGAATGATTCATGTTAGGTCTAGGTCCGGTCTGGGATTTGCTCTCATCAGGCTCATTCTTTCGCATATTTCTCATACTTGATGGCTAGATCCAGGGCTTTTTCTGGATTGCATCACGTAGTAATGAAGTACAACACTGAAACAGTCAATTAAACCTGGTTTCCATCAATATCTTAGAGGACAACGCAAGTTAGGTCTGGGATATGTCTGGGATTTGCCCTCATCAGGCTCATACTTTCGCGTTTTTCACATACTTGTTGAACAGATCCTGGGGTTTTTCTGGTTTGGATCACGTAGTAGTGAGGTACCACGCTGAAACAGTCCATTAAACCTGGTTTCGATCAATATTTTAGAGGATAACGCATGTTAGGTCTAGGTTAGGCCTGGGATTTTCACTCATCAGACTCATACTTTCGCATTCTTCACATACTTGTTGAACGGATCCTGGGTTTTTTTTGGTTTGGATCACGTAGTAATGTGGGACCACACTGAAACATTCAATGAAACCTGGTCTGGATAAATATTTTAGAGGATAACGCATCTTACGTCTGGGTTAGGCCTAAGATTTGCCCTCATCAGGCTCACTGTTTAGCGTTTTTCACATACTTGTTGAACAGATCCTGGGTTTTTTCTGGTTTGGAACACGAAGTAGTGTGGTACCACACTGAAACAGTCCACTAAACCTGGTGTGGATAAATATATTAGAGGATGACGCATCTTAGGTCTGGGTTAGGTCTAGGATTTGCCCTCATCAGGCTCTTACTTTCGCATATTTCTCATACTTCATGGCTATATCCTGGGCTATTTCTGGATTGGATCACGTAGTAAAGTGGTACCACACTGAAACATTCAATGAAACCTGGTCTGGATAAATATTTTAGAGGTTAACGCATCTTAGGTCTGGGTTAGGTCTAAGATTTGCCCTCATCAGGCTCACAGTTTAGCGTTCTTCACATACTTGTTGAACAGATCCTGGGTTTTTTCTGGTTTGGATCACATAGTAATGTGGTACCACACTGAAACAGACGATTAAACCAGGTTTCGATCAATATTTTTGAGGATAACGCATGTTAGGTCTAGGTTAGGCCTGGGATTTTCACTCATCAGACTCATACTTTCGCATTCTTCACATACTTGTTGAACGGTTCCTGGGTTTTTTCTGGTTTGGATCACGTAGTAATGTGGGACCACACTGAAACAATCAATGAAACCTGGTCTTGATAAATATTTTAGAGGTTAACGCATCTTAGGTCTGGGTTAGGTCTAAGATTTGCCCTCATCAGGCTCACAGTTTAGCGTTTTTCACATACTTGTTGAACAGATCCTGGGTTTTTTCTGGTTTGGAACACGAAGTAGTGTGGTACCACACTGAAACAGTCCACTAAACCTGGTCTGGATAAATATATTAGAGGATAACGCATCTTAGGTCTGGGTTAGGTCTAAGATTTGCCCTCATCAGGCTCACAGTTTAGCGTTTTTCACATACTTGTTGAACAGATCCTGGGCTATTTCTGGTTTGGATCACGTAGTAATGTGGTACCACACTGAAACAGTCGATTAAACCAGGTTTCGATCAATATTTTTGAGGATAACACATGTTAGGTCTAGGTTAGGCCTGGGATTTTCACTCATCAGACTCATACTTTCGCATTCTTCACATACTTGTTGAACGGATCCTGGGTTTTTTCTGGTTTGGATCACGTAGTAATGTGGTACCACACTGAAACAGTCCATTAAACCTGGTTTTGATCAATATTTTAGAGAATAATTCATGTTAGGTCTAGGTTAGGTCAGGGATTTGCTCTCATCAGGCTCATTCTTTCGCATATTTCTCATACTTGATGGCTAGATCCTGGGCTTTTTCTGGATTGCATCACGTAGTAATGAAGTACAACACTGAAACAGTCAATTAAACCTGGTTTCGATCAATATTTTCGAGGAATAATTCATGTTAGGTCTAGGTTAGGTCTGGGATTTGCTCTCATCAGGCTCATTCTTTCGCATATTTCTCATACTTGATGGCTAGATCCTGGGCTTTTTCTGGATTGCATCACGTAGTAATGAAGTACAACACTGAAACAGTCAATTAAACCTGGTTTCGATCAATATTTTAGAGAATAATTCATGTTAGGTCTAGGTTAGGTCTGGGATTTGCTCTCATCAGGTTCATTCTTTCGCATATTTCTCATACTTGATGGCTAGATCCTGGGCTTTTTCTGGATTGCATCACGTAGTAATGAAGTACAACACTGAAGCAGTCAATTAAACCTGGTTTCCATCAATATTCTAGAGGACAACGCATGTTAGGTCTAGGTTAGGCCTGGGATTTGCCCTCATCAGGGTCATACTGTCGCAGTTTTAACATACTTGTTGAACGGATCCTGGGCTTTTTCTGGATTGCATCACGTAGTAATGTGGGACCACAATGAAACATTCAATTAAACCTGGTCTTGATAAATATTTTAGAGGATAACGCATGTTAGGTTTGGGTTAGGTCTAGGATTTGCCTTCATCAGGCTCATACTTTCGCATATTTCTCATACTTCATGGCTAGATCCTGGGCTGTTTCTGGATTGTATCACGTAGCAATGTGGCACCACTCTGAAACAGTCGATTAAACCTGGTTTCGATCAATATTTTAGAGGATAACGCATGTTAGGTCTAGGTTAGGTCTGGGATTTGCTCTCATCAGGCTCATTCTTTCGCATTTTTCTCATACTTCATGGCTAGATCCTGGGCTTTTTCTGGATTGCATCACGTAGTAAAGTGGTACCACACTGAAACATTCAATGAAACCTGGTCTGGATAAATATTTTAAAGGTTAACGCATGTTAGGTCTGGGTTAGGTCTACGATTTGCCCTCATCAGGCTCACAGTTTAGCGTTTTTCACATACTTGTTGAACAGATCCTGGGTTATTTTCTGGTTTGGATCACATAGTAACGTGGTACCATACTGAAACAATCGATTAAACCAGGTGTCGATCAATATTTTAGAGGAGAACGCATGTTAGGTCTAGGTTAGGCCTGGGATTTTCACTCATCAGACTCATACTTTCGCATTCTTCACATACTTGTTGAACTGATCCTGGGCTTTTTCTGGATTGCATCACGAAGTAATGTGGTACCACACTGAAACGGTCAATTAAACCTGGTTTTGATCAATATTTTAGAGGATAACGAAAGTTAGGTCTGGGATAGGTCTGGGATTTGACCTCATCAGACTCATACTTTCGCACACTTCACATACTCCTTGAACAGATCCCGGGTTATTTTCTGGTTTGGATCACATAGTAATGTGGTACCACACTGAAACAGTCGATTAAACCAGGTTTCGATCAATATTTTAGAGGAGAACGCATGTTATGTCTAGGTTAGGCCTGGGATTTTCACTCATCAGACTCATACTTTCGCATTCTTCACATACTTGTTGAACTGAACCTGGGTTTTTTCAGGTTTGGATCACGTAGTAAAGTGGTACCGCACTGAAACAGTCGATTAAACCTGGTTTCGATCGATATTTTAGAGGATAACGCAAGTTAGGTCTGGGATAGGTCTGGGATTTGACCTCATCAGACTCATACTTTCGCACACTTCACATACTCCTTGAACAGGTCCTGGGTTATTTTGTGGTTGGGATCACATAGTAATGTGGTAGCACACTGAAACAGTCGATTAAACCTGGTTTCGATCAATATTTTTGAGGATAACCCAAGTTAGGTCTGGGATAGGTCTGGGATTTTCACTCATCAGACTCATACTTTCGCACACTTCACATACTCCTTGAACAGGTCCTGGGTTATTTTCTGGTTTGGATCTCGTAGTAATGTGGTACCACACTGAAACATTCAATGAAACCTGGTCTGGATAAATATTTTAGAGGATAACGCATCTTAGGTCTGGGTTAGGCCTAAGATTTGCCCTCATCAGGCTCACAGTTTAGCGTTTTTCACATACTTGTTGAACAGATCCGGGGTTTTTTCTGGTTTGGAACACGAAGTAGTGTGGTACCACACTGAAACAGTCCACTAAACCTGGTGTGGATAAATATATTAGAGGATAACGCATCTTAGGTCTGGGTTAGGTCTAAGATTTGCCCTCATCAGGCTCACAGTTTAGCGTTTTTCACATACTTGTTGAACAGATCCTGGGCTATTTCTGGTTTGGATCACGAAGTAGTGTGGTACCACACTGAAACAGTCCATTAAACCAGATTTTGATCAATATTTTAGAGAATAATTCATGTTATGTCTAGGTTAGGTCAGGGATTTGCTCTCATCAGGCTCATTCTTTCGCATATTTCTCATACTTGATGGCTAGATCCTGGGCTTTTTCTGGATTGCACCACGTAGTAATGAAGTACAACACTGAAACAGTCAATTAAACCTAGTTTCCATCAATATTCTAGAGGACAACGCATGTTAGGTCTAGGTTAGGCCTGGGATTTGCCCTCGTCAGGGTCATACTGTCGCAGTTTTAACATACTTGTTGAACGGATCCTGGGTTATTTCTGGTTTGGATCACGTAGTAATGTGGGACCACACTGAAACAGTCAATTAAACCTGGCTTTGATCAATATTTTAGAGGATAACGCAAGTTAGGTCTGGGATAGGTCTGGGATTTGACCTCATCAGACTCATACTTTCGCACACTTCACATACTCCTTGAACAGATCCTGGGTTATTTTCTGGTTTGGATCACATAGTAATGTGGTACCACACTGAAACAGTCCATTAAACCTGGTTTCGCTCAATATTTTAGAGGATAACGCATGTTAGGTCTAGGTTAGGTCTGGGATTTGCTCTCATCAGGCTCATTCTTTCGCATATTTCTCATACTTGATGGCTAGATCCTGGGCTTTTTCTGGATTGCATGACGTAGTATGTAGTACCACACTGAAGCAGTCAATGAAACCTGGTTTCCATCAATATTTTAGAGGATAACGCAAGTTAAGTCTGGGAATGGTCTGGGATTTGACCTCATCAGACTCATACTTTCGCATTCTTCACATACTTGTTGAACGGATCCTGGGTTTTTTCTGGTTTGGGTCACGTAGTAATGTGGTACCACACTGAAACATTCAATGAAACCTGGTCTGGATAAATATTGTAGAGGACAACGCAAGTGAGGTCTAGGTTAGGGCTGGGATTTTCACTCATCAGACTCACACTTTCGCATTCTTCACATACTTTTTTTTTTTTGTTTTTTTTTTTTTTTGTCGTGGGGAAAATCTTCGAAAGACTCCCACCCACCTCCTTGGGGAGAGGTGGGAGGGGTGTGTGGGATTCCCCGCGCCCGTACAACGACTGGCGCGGGACCTACCCACTAAAAACCCCACGGTGACCCTTCGGCACGCTTTAGGAGGATACCGGGAATCGCTCGAAGCATTCTTCCGGTATCCTCCCCGTGCCCGCGCTTTCGCGCCCATCCCCCGGGGGGCAATCGGTCCCCCCAGTAGACACACTGCCTCATAGCGGCGGGACGGGGCCACTCCATCCCGCAGCTATCCGTCCCGGGGCCGCGGTTAGTGGCGGCTGCGAGCCCCAACTCGCAACCGCCCGCGACCCCGTTTCCACCCCTCGGCGGCCGGGCGTTCATGGCCGCACCAGACCGCCGAATTCTTCACATACTTGTTGAACGGATCCTGGGTTATTTCTGGTTTGGATCACGTAGTAATGTGGGACCACACTGAAACAGTCAATTAAACCTGGTTTCGATCAATATTTTAGAGAATAATTCATGTTAGGTCTAGGTTAGGTCTGCGATTTGCTCTCATCAGGCTCATTCTTTCTCATATTTCTCATACTCGATGTCTAGATCCTGGGCTTTTTCTGGATTGCATGTCGTAGTAATGTAGTACCACACTGAAGCAGTCAATGAAACCTGGTTTCCATCAATATTTTAGAGGATAACGCAAGTTAAGTCTGGGAATGGTCTGGGATTTGACCTCATCAGACTCATACTTTCGCATTCTTCACATACTTGTTGAACGGATCCTGGGTTTTTTCTGGTTTGGATCACGTAGTAATGTGGTACCACACTGAAACATTCAATGAAACCTGGTCTGGATAAATATTTTAGAGGACAACGCAAGTGAGGTCTAGGTAAGGCCTGAGATTTTCACTGATCAGACTCATACTTTCGCATTCTTCACATACTTGTTGAACGGATCCTGGGTTTTTTCTAGTTTGGATCACGTAGTAATGTGGTACCACACTGAAACATTCAATTAAACCTGGTCTTGATAAATATTTTAGAGGATAACGCAAGTTAGGTCTGGGATAGGTCTAGGATTTGCCCTCATCAGGCTCTTACTTTCGCATATTTCTCATACTTCATGTCTAAATCCTGGGCTATTTCTGGATTGGATCACGTAGTAATGTGGGACCGCACTGAAACAGTCAATTAAACCTGGTTTCGATCAATATTTTAGAGAATAATTCATGTTAGGTCTGGGATAGGTCTTGGATTTGCCCTCATCAGGCTCATACTTTCGCGTTTTTCACATACTCGTTTAACAGATCCTGGGTTATTTTCTGGTTTGGATCACATAGTAATGTGGGACCACACTGAAACAAACAATTAAACCTGGTCTTGATAAATATTTTAGAGGATAACGCATGTTAGGTCTGGGTTAGGTCTAAGATTTGCCCTCATCAGGCTCACAGTTTAGCGTTTTTCACATACTTGTTGAACAGATCCTGGGACTTTTCTGGTTTGGATCACGAAGTAGTGTGGTACCACACTGAAACAGTCGATTAAACCTGGTTTCGATCAATATTTTAGAGGATAACGCAAGTTAAGTCTGGGATTGGTCTGGGATTTGACCTCATCAGACTCACACTTTCGCACACTTCACCTACTCGTTGAACAGATCCTGGGTTATTTTCTGGTTGGGATCACATAGTAATGTGGTACCACACTGAAACAGTCGATTAAACCAGGTTTCGATCAATATTTTTGAGGATAACACATGTTAGGTCTAGGTTAGGCCTGGGATTTTCACTCATCAGACTCATACTTTCGCATTCTTCACATACTTGTTGAACGGATCCTGGGTTTTTTCTGGTTTGGATCACGTAGTAATGTGGGACCACACTGAAACAGTCAATTAAACCTGGTTTCGATCAATATTTTAGAGAATAATTCATGTTAGGTCTAGGTCCGGTCTGGGATTTGCTCTCATCAGGCTCATTCTTTCGCATATTTCTCATACTTGATGGCTAGATCCAGGGCTTTTTCTGGATTGCATCACGTAGTAATGAAGTACAACACTGAAACAGTCAATTAAACCTGGTTTCCATCAATATCTTAGAGGACAACGCAAGTTAGGTCTGGGATATGTCTGGGATTTGCCCTCATCAGGCTCATACTTTCGCGTTTTTCACATACTTGTTGAACAGATCCTGGGTTTTTTCTGGTTTGGATCACGTAGTAGTGAGGTACCACGCTGAAACAGTCCATTAAACCTGGTTTCGATCAATATTTTAGAGGATAACGCATGTTAGGTCTAGGTTAGGCCTGGGATTTTCACTCATCAGACTCATACTTTCGCATTCTTCACATACTTGTTGAACGGATCCTGGGTTTTTTCTGGTTTGGATCACGTAGTAATGTGGGACCACACTGAAACATTCAATGAAACCTGGTCTGGATAAATATTTTAGAGGATAACGCATCTTACGTCTGGGTTAGGCCTAAGATTTGCCCTCATCAGGCTCACTGTTTAGCGTTTTTCACATACTTGTTGAACAGATCCTGGGTTTTTTCTGGTTTGGAACACGAAGTAGTGTGGTACCACACTGAAACAGTCCACTAAACCTGGTGTGGATAAATATATTAGAGGATGACGCATCTTAGGTCTGGGTTAGGTCTAGGATTTGCCCTCATCAGGCTCTTACTTTCGCATATTTCTCATACTTCATGGCTATATCCTGGGCTATTTCTGGATTGGATCACGTAGTAAAGTGGTACCACACTGAAACATTCAATGAAACCTGGTCTGGATAAATATTTTAGAGGTTAACGCATCTTAGGTCTGGGTTAGGTCTAAGATTTGCCCTCATCAGGCTCACAGTTTAGCGTTCTTCACATACTTGTTGAACAGATCCTGGGTTTTTTCTGGTTTGGATCACATAGTAATGTGGTACCACACTGAAACAGACGATTAAACCAGGTTTCGATCAATATTTTTGAGGATAACGCATGTTAGGTCTAGGTTAGGCCTGGGATTTTCACTCATCAGACTCATACTTTCGCATTCTTCACATACTTGTTGAACGGTTCCTGGGTTTTTTCTGGTTTGGATCACGTAGTAATGTGGGACCACACTGAAACAGTCAATTAAACCTGGTTTCGATCAATATTTTAGAGAATAATTCATGTTAGGTCTAGGTCCGGTCTGGGATTTGCTCTCATCAGGCTCATTCTTTCGCATATTTCTCATACTTGATGGCTAGATCCAGGGCTTTTTCTGGATTGCATCACGTAGTAATGAAGTACAACACTGAAACAGTCAATTAAACCTGGTTTCCATCAATATCTTAGAGGACAACGCAAGCTAGGTCTGGGATATGTCTGGGATTTGCCCTCATCAGGCTCATACTTTCGCGTTTTTCACATACTTGTTGAACAGATCCTGGGTTTTTTCTGGTTTGGATCACGTAGTAGTGAGGTACCACGCTGAAACAGTCCATTAAACCTGGTTTGGATCAATATTTTAGAGGATAACGCATGTAAGGTCTAGGTTAGGCCTGGGATTTTCACTCATCAGACTCATACTTTCGCATTCTTCACATACTTGTTGAACGGATCCTGGGTTATTTCTGGTTTGGCTCACGTAGTAATGTGGGACCACACTGAAACAGTCAATTAAACCTGGTTTCGATCAATATTTTAGAGAATAATTCATGTTAGGTCTATGTTAGGTCTGGGATTTGCTCTCATCAGGCTCATTCTTTCGCATATTTCTCATACATGTTGAACAGATCCTGGGTTTTTTCTGGTTTGGATCACGTAGTAATGTGGGACCACACTGAAACAATCAATGAAACCTGGTCTTGATAAATATTTTAGAGGTTAACGCATCTTAGGTCTGGGTTAGGTCTAAGATTTGCCCTCATCAGGCTCACAGTTTAGCGTTTTTCACATACTTGTTGAACAGATCCTGGGACTTTTCTGGTTTGGATCACGAAGTAGTGTGGTACCACACTGAAACAGTCGATTAAACCTGGTTTCGATCAATATTTTAGAGGATAACGCAAGTTAAGTCTGGGATTGGTCTGGGATTTGACCTCATCAGACTCACACTTTCGCACACTTCACCTACTCGTTGAACAGATCCTGGGTTATTTTCTGGTTGGGATCACATAGTAATGTGGTACCACACTGAAACAGTCGATTAAACCAGGTTTCGATCAATATTTTTGAGGATAACACATGTTAGGTCTAGGTTAGGCCTGGGATTTTCACTCATCAGACTCATACTTTCGCATTCTTCACATACTTGTTGAACAGATCCTGGGTTTTTTCTGGTTTGGATCACGTAGTAATGTGGGACCACACTGAAACAGTCAATTAAACCTGGTTTCGATCAATATTTTAGAGGATAACGCAAGTTAGGTCTGGGATAGGTCTAGGATTTGCCCTCATCAGGCTCTTACTTTCGCATATTTCTCATACTTCATGGCTAGATCCTGTGCTATTTCTGGATTGGATCACGTAGTAAAGTGGTACCACACTGAAACATTCAATGAAACTTGGTCTGGATAAATATTTTAGAGGTTAACGCATCTTAGGTCTGGGTTAGGTCTAAGATTTGCCCTCATCAGGCTCACAGTTTAGCGTTTTTCACATACTTGTTGAACAGATCCTGGGACTTTTCTGGTTTGGATCACGAAGTAGTGTGGTACCACACTGAAACAGTCGATTAAACCTGGTTTCGATCAATATTTTAGAGGATAACGCAAGTTAAGTCTGGGATTGGTCTGGGATTTGACCTCATCAGACTCACACTTTCGCACACTTCACCTACTCGTTGAACAGATCCTGGGTTATTTTCTGGTTGGGATCACATAGTAATGTGGTACCACACTGAAACAGTCGATTAAACCAGGTTTCGATCAATATTTTTGAGGATAACACATGTTAGGTCTAGGTTAGGCCTGGGATTTTCACTCATCAGACTCATACTTTCGCATTCTTCACATACTTGTTGAACGGATCCTGGGTTTTTTCTGGTTTGGATCACGTAGTAATGTGGGACCACACTGAAACAGTCAATTAAACCTGGTTTCGATCAATATTTTAGAGAATAATTCATGTTAGGTCTAGGTTAGGTCTGGGATATGCTCTCATCAGGCACATTCTTTCGCATATTTCTCAAACTTGATGGCTAGATCCTGGGCTTTTTCTGGATTGCATCACGTAGTAATGTGGTACCACACGGAAACTTTCAATTAAACCAGGTCTTGATGAATATTTTAGAGGCTAACGCATGTTAGGTCTGGGTTAGGTCTAGGATTTGCCCTCATCAGGCTCATACTTTCGCATATTTCTCATACTTCATGGCTAGATCCTGGGCTTTTTCTACATTGCATCACGTAGTAAAGTGGTACCACACTGAAACATTCAATGAAACCTGGTTTCGATCAATATTTTAGAGGATAACGCATGTTAGGTCTAGGTTAGGCCTGGGATTTTCACTCAATCAGACTCATACTTTCGCATTCTTCACATACTTGTTGAACGGATCCTGGGTTTTTTCTGGTTTGGATCACGTAGTAATGTGGGACCACACTGAAACATTCAATGAAACCTGGTCTGGATAAATATTTTAGAGGATAACGCATCTTACGTCTGGGTTAGGCCTAAGATTTGCCCTCATCAGGCTCACAGTTTAGCGTTTTTCACATACTTGTTGAACAGATCCTGGGTTTTTTCTGGTTTGGAACACGAAGTAGTGTGGTACCACACTGAAACAGTCCACTAAACCTGGTCTGGATAAATATATTAGAGGATAACGCATCTTAGGTCTGGGTTAGGTCTAAGATTTGCCCTCATCAGGCTCACAGTTTAGCGTTTTTCACATACTTGTTGAACAGATCCTGGGCTATTTCTGGTTTGGATCACGTAGTAATGTGGTACCACACTGAAACAGTCGATTAAACCAGGTTTCGATCAATATTTTTGAGGATAACACATGTTAGGTCTAGGTTAGGCCTGGGATTTTCACTCATCAGACTCATACTTTCGCATTCTTCACATACTTGTTGAACGGATCCTGGGTTTTTTCTGGTTTGGATCACGTAGTAATGTGGTACCACACTGAAACAGTCCATTAAACCTGGTTTTGATCAATATTTTAGAGAATAATTCATGTTAGGTCTAGGTTAGGTCAGGGATTTGCTCTCATCAGGCTCATTCTTTCGCATATTTCTCATACTTGATGGCTAGATCCTGGGCTTTTTCTGGATTGCATCACGTAGTAATGAAGTACAACACTGAAACAGTCAATTAAACCTGGTTTCGATCAATATTTTCGAGGAATAATTCATGTTAGGTCTAGGTTAGGTCTGGGATTTGCTCTCATCAGGCTCATTCTTTCGCATATTTCTCATACTTGATGGCTAGATCCTGGGCTTTTTCTGGATTGCATCACGTAGTAATGAAGTACAACACTGAAACAGTCAATTAAACCTGGTTTCGATCAATATTTTAGAGAATAATTCATGTTAGGTCTAGGTTAGGTCTGGGATTTGCTCTCATCAGGTTCATTCTTTCGCATATTTCTCATACTTGATGGCTAGATCCTGGGCTTTTTCTGGATTGCATCACGTAGTAATGAAGTACAACACTGAAGCAGTCAATTAAACCTGGTTTCCATCAATATTCTAGAGGACAACGCATGTTAGGTCTAGGTTAGGCCTGGGATTTGCCCTCATCAGGGTCATACTGTCGCAGTTTTAACATACTTGTTGAACGGATCCTGGGCTTTTTCTGGATTGCATCACGTAGTAATGTGGGACCACACTGAAACATTCAATTAAACCTGGTCTTGATAAATATTTTAGAGGATAACGCATGTTAGGTTTGGGTTAGGTCTAGGATTTGCCTTCATCAGGCTCATACTTTCGCATATTTCTCATACTTCATGGCTAGATCCTGGGCTGTTTCTGGATTGTATCACGTAGCAATGTGGCACCACTCTGAAACAGTCGATTAAACCTGGTTTCGATCAATATTTTAGAGGATAACGCATGTTAGGTCTAGGTTAGGTCTGGGATTTGCTCTCATCAGGCTCATTCTTTCGCATTTTTCTCATACTTCATGGCTAGATCCTGGGCTTTTTCTGGATTGCATCACGTAGTAAAGTGGTACCACACTGAAACATTCAATGAAACCTGGTCTGGATAAATATTTTAAAGGTTAACGCATGTTAGGTCTGGGTTAGGTCTACGATTTGCCCTCATCAGGCTCACAGTTTAGCGTTTTTCACATACTTGTTGAACAGATCCTGGGTTATTTTCTGGTTTGGATCACATAGTAACGTGGTACCATACTGAAACAGTCGATTAAACCAGGTGTCGATCAATATTTTAGAGGAGAACGCATGTTAGGTCTAGGTTAGGCCTGGGATTTTCACTCATCAGACTCATACTTTCGCATTCTTCACATACTTGTTGAACTGATCCTGGGCTTTTTCTGGATTGCATCACGAAGTAATGTGGTACCACACTGAAACGGTCAATTAAACCTGGTTTTGATCAATATTTTAGAGGATAACGCAAGTTAGGTCTGGGATAGGTCTGGGATTTGACCTCATCAGACTCATACTTTCGCACACTTCACATACTCCTTGAACAGATCCCGGGTTATTTTCTGGTTTGGATCACATAGTAATGTGGTACCACACTGAAACAGTCGATTAAACCAGGTTTCGATCAATATTTTAGAGGAGAACGCATGTTATGTCTAGGTTAGGCCTGGGATTTTCACTCATCAGACTCATACTTTCGCATTCTTCACATACTTGTTGAACTGAACCTGGGTTTTTTCAGGTTTGGATCACGTAGTAAAGTGGTACCGCACTGAAACAGTCGATTAAACCTGGTTTCGATCGATATTTTAGAGGATAACGCAAGTTAGGTCTGGGATAGGTCTGGGATTTGACCTCATCAGACTCATACTTTCGCACACTTCACATACTCCTTGAACAGGTCCTGGGTTATTTTGTGGTTGGGATCACATAGTAATGTGGTAGCACACTGAAACAGTCGATTAAACCTGGTTTCGATCAATATTTTTGAGGATAACCCAAGTTAGGTCCGGGATAGGTCTGGGATTTTCACTCATCAGACTCATACTTTCGCACACTTCACATACTCCTTGAACAGGTCCTGGGTTATTTTCTGGTTTGGATCTCGTAGTAATGTGGTACCACACTGAAACATTCAATGAAACCTGGTCTGGATAAATATTTTAGAGGATAACGCATCTTAGGTCTGGGTTAGGTCTAAGATTTGCCCTCATCAGGCTCACAGTTTAGCGTTTTTCACACACTTGTTGAACAGATCCTGGGTTTTTTCTGGTTTGGATCACGAAGTAGTGTGGTACCACACTGAAACAGTCCATTAAACCTGGTTTCGCTCAATATTTTAGAGGATAACGCATGTTAGGTCTAGGTTAGGTCTGGGATTTGCTCTCATCAGGCTCATTCTTTCGCATATTTCTCATACTTGATGGCTAGATCCTGGGATTTTTCTGGATTGCATGACGTAGTAATGTAGTACCACACTGAAGCAGTCAATGAAACCTGGTTTCCATCAATATTTTAGAGGATAACGCAAGTTAAGTCTGGGAATGGTCTGGGATTTGACCTCATCAGACTCATACTTTCGCATTCTTCACATACTTGTTGAACGGATCCTGGGTTTTTTCTGGTTTGGATCACGTAGTAATGTGGTACCACACTGAAACATTCAATGAAACATGGTCTGGATAAATATTTTAGAGGACAACGCAAGTGAGGTCTAGGTAAGGCCTGAGATTTTCACTGATCAGACTCATACTTTCGCATTCTTCACATACTTGTTGAACGGATCCTGGGTTTTTTCTAGTTTGGATCACGTAGTAATGTGGTACCACACTGAAACATTCAATTAAACCTGGTCTTGATAAATATTTTAGAGGATAACGCAAGTTAGGTCTGGGATAGGTCTAGGATTTGCCCTCATCAGGCTCTTACTTTCGCATATTTCTCATACTTCATGGCTAAATCCTGGGCTATTTCTGGATTGGATCACGTAGTAATGTGGGACCGCACTGAAACAGTCAATTAAACCTGGTTTCGATCAATATTTTAGAGAATAATTCATGTTAGGTCTAGGTTAGGTCTGGGATTTGCCCTCATCAGGCTCATTCTTTCGCATATTTCTCAAACCTGATGGCTAGATCCTGGGCTTTTTCTGGATTGCATCACGTAGTAATGAAGTACAACACTGAAACAGTCAATTAAACCTGGTTTCCATCAATATCTTACAGGACAACGCAAGTTAGGTCTGGGATAGGTCTTGGATTTGCCCTCATCAGGCTCATACTTTCGCGTTTTTCACATACTCGTTTAACAGATCCTGGGTTATTTTCTGGTTTGGATCACATAGTAATGTGGTACCACACTGAAACAGACGATTAAACCAGGTTTCGAGCAATATTTTTGAGGATAACGCATGTTAGGTCTAGGTTTGGCCTGGGATTTTCACTCATCAGACTCATACTTTCGCATTCTTCACATACTTGTTGAACGGATCCTGGGTTTCTCTGGTTTGGATCACGTAGTAATGTGGGACCACACTGAAACAGTCAATTAAACCTGGTTTCGATCAATATTTTAGAGAATAATTCATGTTAGGTCTAGGTCCGGTCTGGGATTTGCTCTCATCAGGCTCATTCTTTCGCATATTTCTCATACTTGATGGCTAGATCCTGGGCTTTTTCCGGATTGCATCACGTAGTAATGTGGGACCACACTGAAACAGTCAATGAAACCTGGTTTCCATCAATATTTTAGAGGACAACGCAAGTTAGGTCTAGGTAAGGCCTGGGATTTTCACTGATCAGACTCATACTTTCGCATTCTTCACATACTTGTTGAACGGATCCTAGGTTTTTTCTAGTTTGGATCACGTAGTAATGTGGTACCACACTCAAACATTCAATTAAACCTGGTCTTGATAAATATCTTAGAGGATAACGCAAGTTAGGTCTGGGATAGGTCTAGGATTTGCCCACATCAGGCTCTTACTTTCGCATATTTCTCATACTTCATGGCTAGATCCTGGGCTATTTCTGGATTGGATCACGTAGTAATGTGGGACCGCACTGAAACAGTCAATTAAACCTGGTTTCGATCAATATTTTAGAGAATAATTCATGTTAGGTCTAGGTTAGGTCTGGGATTTGCCCTCATCAGGCTCATTCTTTCGCATATTTCTCAAACCTGATGGCTAGATCCTGGGCTTTTTCTGGATTGCATCACGTAGTAATGAAGTACAACACTGAAACAGTCAATTAAACCTGGTTTCCATCAATATCTTACAGGACAACGCAAGTTAGGTCTGGGATAGGTCTTGGATTTGCCCACATCAGGTTCATACTTTCGCGTTTTTCACATACTCGTTTAACAGATCCTGGGTTATTTTCTGGTTTGGATCACATAGTAATGTGGTACCACACTGAAACAGACGATTAAACCAGGTTTCGATCAATATTTTTGAGGATAACGCATGTTAGGTCTAGGTTAGGCCTGGGATTTTCACTCATCAGACTCATACTTTCGCATTCTTCACATACTTGTTGAACGGATCCTGGGTTTTTTCTGGTTTGGATCAAGTAGTAATGTGGGACCACACTGAAACAGTCAATTAAACCTGGTTTCGATCAATATTTTAGAGAATAATTCATGTTAGGTCTAGGTCAGGTCTGGGATTTGCTCTCATCAGGCTCATTCTTTCGCATATTTCTCATACTTGATGGCTAGATCCTGGGCTTTTTCTGGATTGCATCACGTAGTAATGAAGTACAACACTGAAACAGTCAATTAAACCTGGTCTCCATCAATATCTTAGAGGACAACGCAAGTTAGGTCTGGGATATGTCTGGGTTTTGCCCTCATCAGGCTCATACTTTCGCGTTTTTCACATACTTGTTGAACAGATCCTGGGTTTTTTCTGGTTTGGATCACGTAGTAGTGAGGTACCACGCTGAAACAGTCCATTAAACCTGGTTTGGATCAATATTTTAGAGGATAACGCATGTAAGGTCTAGGTTAGGCCTGGGATTTTCACTCATCAGACTCATACTTTCGCATTCTTCACATACTTGTTGAACGGATCCTGGGTTATTTCTGGTTTGGATCACGTAGTAATGTGGGACCACACTGAAACAGTCAATTAAACCTGGTTTCGATCAATATTTTAGAGAATTATTCATGTTAGGTCCATGTTAGGTCTGGGATTTGCTCTCATCAGGCTCATTCTTTCGCATATTTCTTATACATGTTGAACAGATCCTGGGTTTTTTCTGGTTTGGATCACGTAGTAATGTGGGACCACACTGAAACAATCAATTAAACCTGGTCTTGATAAATATTTTAGAGGATAACGCATGTTAGGTCTGGGTTAGGTCTAGGATTTGCCCTCATCAGGCTCATACTTTCGCATATTTCTCATACTTCAAGGCTAGATCCTGGGCTGTTTCTGGATTGTATTACGTAGTAATGTGGTACCACGCTGAAACAGTCAATTAAACCTGGTTTCGATCAATATTTTAGAGGATAACGCAAGTTAGGTCTGGGATAGGTCTAGGATTTGCCCTCACCAGGCTCTTACTTTCGCATATTTCTCATACTTCATGGCTAGATCCTGTGCTATTTCTGGATTGGATCACGTAGTAAAGTCGTACCACACTGAAACATTCAATGAAACCTGGTCTGGATAAATATTTTAGAGGTTAACGCATCTTAGGTCTGGGTTAGGTCTAAGATTTGCACTCATCAGGCTCACAGTTTAGCGTTTTTCACACACTTGTTGAACAGATCCTGGGTTTTTTCTGGTTTGGATCACGAAGTAGTGTGGTACCACACTGAAACAGTCCATTAAACCAGGTTTCGCTCAATATTTTAGAGGATAACGCAAGTTCAGTCTGGGATTGGTCTGGGATTTGACCTCATCAGACTCACACTTTCGCACACTTCACCTACCCGTTGAACAGATCCTGGGTTATTTTCTGGTTGGGATCACATAGTAATGTGGTACCACACTGAAACAGTCGATTAAACCAGGTTTCGATCAATATTTTTGAGGATAACACATGTTAGGTCTAGGTTAGGCCTGGGATTTTCACTCATCAGACTCATACTTTCGCATTCTTCACATACTTGTTGAACGGATCCTGGGTTTTTTCTGGTTTGGATCACGTAGTAATGTGGGACCACACTGAAACAGTCAATTAAACCTGGTTTCGATCAATATTTTAGAGAATAATTCATGTTAGGTCTAGGTTAGGTCTGGGATTTGCTCTCATCAGGCACATTCTTTCGCATATTTCTCAAACTTGATGGCTAGATCCTGGGCTTTTTCTGGATTGCATCACGTAGTAATGTGGTACCACACGGAAACTTTCAATTAAACCAGGTCTTGATGAATATTTTAGAGGCTAACGCATGTTAGGTCTGGGTTAGGTCTAGGATTTGCCCTCATCAGGCTCATACTTTCGCATATTTCTCATACTTCATGGCTAGATCCTGGGCTTTTTCTGGATTGCATCACGTAGTAAAGTGGTACCACACTGAAACATTCAATGAAACCTGGTTTCGATCAATATTTTAGAGGATAACGCATGTTAGGTCTAGGTTAGGCCTGGGATTTTCACTCATCAGACTCATACTTTCGCATTCTTCACATACTTGTTGAACGGATCCTGGGTTTTTTCTGGTTTGGATCACGTAGTAATGTGGGACCACACTGAAACATTCAATGAAACCTGGTCTGGATAAATATTTTAGAGGATAACGCATCTTACGTCTGGGTTAGGTCTAAGATTTGCCCTCATCAGGCTCACAGTTTAGCGTTTTTCACACACTTGTTGAACAGATCCCGGGTTTTTTCTGGTTTGGAACACGAAGTAGTGTGGTACCACACTGAAACAGTCCATTAAACCTGGTTTTGATCAATATTTTAGAGAATAATTCATGTTAGGTCTAGGTTAGGTCAGGGATTTGCTCTCATCAGGCTCATTCTTTCGCATATTTCTCATACTTGATGGCTAGATCCTGGGCTTTTTCTGGATTGCATCACGTAGTAATGAAGTACAACACTGAAACAGTCAATTAAACCTGGTTTCGATCAATATTTTAGAGAATAATTCATGTTAGGTCAAGGTTAGGTCTGGGATTTGCTCTCATCAGGCTCATTCTTTCGCATATTTCTCATACTTGATGGCTAGATCCTGGGCTTTTTCTGGATTGCATCACGTAGTAATGAAGTACAACACTGAAACAGTCAATGAAACCAGGTTTCGATCAATATTTTAGAGAATAATTCATGTTAGGTCTAGGTTAGGTCTGGGATTTGCTCTCATCAGGTTCATTCCTTCGCATATTTCTCATACTTGATGGCTAGATCCTGGGCTTTTTCTGGATTGCATCACGTAGTAATGAAGTACAACACTGAAGCAGTCAATTAAACCTGGTTTCCATCAATATTCTAGAGGACAACGCATGTTAGGTCTAGGTTAGGCCTGGGATTTGCCCTCATCAGGGACATTCTGTCGCAGTTTTAACATACTTGTTGAACGGATCCTGGGCTTTTTCTGGATTGCATCACGCAGTAATGTGGGACCACACTGAAACATTCAATTAAACCTGGTCTTGATAAATATTTTAGAGGATAACGCATGTTAGGTTTGGGTTAGGTCTAGGATTTGCCCTCATCAGGCTCATACTTTCGCATATTTCTCATACTTCATGGCTAGATCCTGGGCTGTTTCTGGATTGTATCACGTAGTAATGTGGCACCACGCTGAAACAGTCGATTAAACCTGGTTTCGATCAATATTTTAGAGGATAACGCATGTTAGGTCTAGGTTAGGTCTGGGATTTGCTCTCATCAGGCTCATTCTTCCGCGTATTTCTCATTCTTCATGGCTAGATCCTGGGCTTTTTCTGGATTGCATCACGTAGTAAAGTGGTACCACACTGAAACATTCAATGAAACCTGGTCTGGATAAATATTTTAAAGGTTGACGCATCTTAGGTCTGGGTTAGGTCTACGATATGCCCTCATCAGGCTCACAGTTTAGCGTTTTTCACATACTTGTTGAACAGATCCTGGGTTTTTTCTGGTTTGGATCACGAAGTAATGTGGTACCACACTGAAACGGTCAATTAAACCTGGTTTTGATCAATATTTTAGAGGATAACGCAAGTTAGGTCTGGGATAGGTCTGGGATTTGACCTCATCAGACTCATACTTTCGCACACTTCACATACTCCTTGAACAGATCCTGGGTTATTTTCTGGTTTGGATCACATAGTAATGTGGTACCACACTGAAACAGTCGATTAAACCAGGTTTCGATCAATATTTTAGAGGAGAACGCATGTTAGGTCTAGGTTAGGCCTGGGATTTTCACTCATCAGACTCATACTTTCGCATTCTTCACATACTTGTTGAACTGATCCTGGGTTTTTTCTGGTTTGGATCACGTAGTAATGTGGTACCGCACTGAAACAGTCGATTAAACCTGGTTTCGATCAATATTTTAGAGGATAACGCAAGTTAGGTCTGGGATAGGTCTGGGATTTGACCTCATCAGACTCATACTTTCGCACACTTCACATACTCCTTGAACAGATCCTGGGTTATTTTCTGGTTTGGATCACGTAGTAATGTGGTACCACACTGAAACATTCAATGACACCTGGTCTGGATAAATATTTTAGAGGATAACGCATCTTAGGCCTGGGTTAGGTCTAAGATTTGCCCTCATCAGGCTCACAGTTTAGCGTTTTTCACACACTTGTTGAACAGATCCTGGGTTTTTTCTGGTTTGGATCACGAAGTAGTGTGGTACCACACTGAAACAGTCCATTAAACCTGGTTTCGCTCAATATTTTAGAGGATAACGCATGTTAGGTCTAGGTTAGGTCTGGGATTTGCTCTCATCAGGCTCATTCTTTCGCATATTTCTCATACTTGATGGCTAGATCCTGGGCTTTTTCTGGATTGCATGACGTAGTAATGTAGTACCACACTGAAGCAGTCAATGAAACCTGGTTTCCATCAATATTTTAGAGGATAACGCAAGTTAAGTCTGGGAATGGTCTGGGATTTGACCTCATCAGACTCATACTTTCGCATTCTTCACATACTTGTTGAACGGATCCTGGGTTTTTTCTGGTTTGGATCACGTAGTAATGTGGTACCACACTGAAACATTCAATGAAACATGGTCTGGATAAATATTTTAGAGGACAACGCAAGTGAGGTCTAGGTAAGGCCTGAGATTTTCACTGATCAGACTCATACTTTCGCATTCTTCACATACTTGTTGACGGATCCTGGGTTTTTTCTAGTTTGGATCACGTAGTAATGTGGTACCACACTGAAACATTCAATTAAACCTGGTCTTGATAAATATTTTAGAGGATAACGCAAGTTAGGTCTGGGATAGGTCTAGGATTTGCCCTCATCAGGCTCTTACTTTCGCATATTTCTCATACTTCATGGCTAAATCCTGGGCTATTTCTGGATTGGATCACGTAGTAATGTGGGACCGCACTGAAACAGTCAATTAAACCTGGTTTCGATCAATATTTTAGAGAATAATTCATGTTAGGTCTAGGTTAGGTCTGGGATTTGCCCTCATCAGGCTCATTCTTTCGCATATTTCTCAAACCTGATGGCTAGATCCTGGGCCTTTTCTGGATTGCATCACGTAGTAATGAAGTACAACACTGAAACAGTCAATTAAACCTGGTTTCCATCAATATCTTACAGGACAACGCAAGTTAGGTCTGGTATAGGTCTTGGATTTGCCCTCATCAGGCTCATACTTTCGCGTTTTTCACATACTCGTTTAACAGATCCTGGGTTATTTTCTGGTTTGGATCACATAGTAATGTGGTACCACACTGAAACAGACGATTAAACCAGGTTTCGATCAATATTTTTGAGGATAACGCATGTTAGGTCTAGGTTTGGCCTGGGATTGTCACTCATCAGACTCATACTTTCGCATTCTTCACATACTTGTTGAACGGATCCTGGGTTTTTTCTGGTTTGGATCACGTAGTAATGTGGGACCACACTGAAACAGTCAATTAAACCTGGTTTCGATCAATATTTTAGAGAATAATTCATGTTAGGTCTAGGTCCGGTCTGGGATTTGCTCTCATCAGGCTCATTCTTTCGCATATTTCTCATACTTGATGGCTAGATCCTGGGCTTTTTCCGGATTGCATCACGTAGTAATGTGGGACCACACTGAATCAGTCAATGAAACCTGGTTTCCATCAATATTTTAGAGGACAACGCAAGTTAGGTCTAGGTAAGGCCTGAGATTTTCACTGATCGGACTCATACTTTCGCATTCTTCACATACTTGTTGAACGGATCCTAGGTTTTTTCTAGTTTGGATCACGTAGTAATGTGGTACCACACTCAAACATTCAATTAAACCTGGTCTTGATAAATATTTTAGAGGATAACGCAAGTTAGGTCTGGGATAGGTCTAGGATTTGCCCACATCAGGCTCTTACTTTCGCATATTTCTCATACTTCATGGCTAGATCCTGGGCTATTTCTGGATTGGATCACGTAGTAATGTGGGACCGCACTGAAACAGTCAATTAAACCTGGTTTCGATCAATATTTTAGAGAATAATTCATGTTAGGTCTAGGTTAGGTCTGGGATTTGCCCTCATCAGGCTCATTCTTTCGCATATTTCTCAAACCTGATGGCTAGATCCAGGGCTTTTTCTGGATTGCATCACGTAGTAATGAAGTACAACACTGAAACAGTCAACTAAACCTGGTTTCCATCAATATCTTACAGGACAACGCAAGTTAGGTCTGGGATAGGTCTTGGATTTGCCCTCATCAGGCTCATACTTTCGCGTTTTTCACATACTCGTTTAACAGATCCTGGGTTATTTTCTGGTTTGGATCACATAGTAATGTGGTACCACACTGAAACAGACGATTAAACCAGGTTTCGATCAATATTTTTGAGGATAACGCATGTTAGGTCTAGGTTTGGCCTGGGATTGTCACTCATCAGACTCATACTTTCGCATTCTTCACATACTTGTTGAACGGATCCTGGGTTTTTTCTGGTTTGGATCACGTAGTAATGTGGGACCACACTGAAACAGTCAATGAAACCTGGTTTCCATCAATATTTTAGAGGACAACGCAAGTTAGGTCTAGGTAAGGCCTGACTCTGTCGCAGTTTTAACATACTTGTTGAACGGATCCTGGGCTTTTTCTGGATTGCATCACGCAGTAATGTGGGACCACACTGAAACATTCAATTAAACCTGGTCTAGATAAATATTTTAGAGGATAACGCATGTTAGGTTTGGGTTAGGTCTAGGATTTGCCCTCATCAGGCTCATACTTTCGCATATTTCTCATACTTCATGGCTAGATCCTGGGCTGTTTCTGGATTGTATCACGTAGTAATGTGGCACCACGCTGAAACAGTCGATTAAACCTGGTTTCGATCAATATTTTAGAGGATAACGCATGTTAGGTCTAGGTTAGGTCTGGGATTTGCTCTCATCAGGCTCATTCTTCCGCATATTTCTCATACTTCATGGCTAGATTTTGGGCTTTTTCTGGATTGCATCACGTAGTAAAGTGGTACCACACTGAAACATTCAATGAAACCTGGTCTGGATAAATATTTTAAAGGTTAACGCATCTTAGGTCTGGGTTAGGTCTACGATTTGCCCTCATCAGGCTCACAGTTTAGCGTTTTTCACTTACTTGTTGAACAGATCCTGGGTTTTTTCTGGTTTGGATCACGAAGTAATGTGGTACCACACTGAAACGGTCAATTAAACCTGGTTTTGATCAATATTTTAGAGGATAACGCAAGTTAGGTCTGGGATAGGTCTGGGAATTGACCTCATCAGACTCATACTTTCGCACACTTCACATACTCCTTGAACAGATCCTGGGTTATTTTCTGGTTTGGATCACATAGTAATGTGGTACCACACTGAAACAGTCGATTAAACCAGGTTTCGATCAATATTTTAGAGGAGAACGCATGTTAGGTCTAGGTTAGGCCTGGGATTTTCACTCATCAGACTCATACTTTCGCATTCTTCACATACTTGTTGAACTGATCCTGGGTTTTTTCTGGCTTGGATCACGTAGTAATGTGGTACCGCACTGAAACAGTCGATTAAACCTGGTTTCGATCAATATTTTAGAGGATAACGCAAGTTAGGTCTGGGATAGGTCTGGGATTTGACCTCATCAGACTGATACTTTCGCACACTTCACATACTCCTTGAACAGGTCCTGGGTTATTTTCTGGTTGGGATCACATAGTAATGTGGTACCACACTGAAACAGTCGATTAAACCTGGTTTCGATCAATATTTTTGAGGATAACCCAAGTTAGGTCTGGGATAAGTCTGGGATTTTCACTCATCAGACTCATACTTTCGCACACTTCACATACTCCTTGAACAGATCCTGGGTTATTTTCTGGTTTGGATCACGTAGTAATGTGGTACCACACTGAAACATTCAATGAAACCTGGTCTGGATAAATATTTTAGAGGATAACGCATCTTAGGTCTGGGTTAGGTCTAAGATTTGCCCTCATCAGGCTCACGGTTTAGCGTTTTTCACACACTTGTTGAACAGATCCTGGGTTTTTTCTGGTTTGGATCACGAAGTAGTGTGGTACCACACTGAAACAGTCCATTAAACCTGGTTTCGCTCAATATTTTAGAGGATAACGCATGTTAGGTCTAGGTTAGGCCTGGGATTTTCACTCATCAGACTCATACTTTCGCATTCTTCACATACTTGTTGAACTGATCCTGGGTTTTTTCTGGTTTGGATCACGTAGTAATGTGGTACCGCACTGAAACAGTCGATTAAACCTGGTTTCGATTAATATTTTAGAGGATAACGCAAGTTAGGTCTGG
This sequence comes from Colletes latitarsis, assembly GCF_051014445.1. Classification (NCBI taxonomy): domain Eukaryota; kingdom Metazoa; phylum Arthropoda; class Insecta; order Hymenoptera; family Colletidae; genus Colletes; species Colletes latitarsis. The sequence continues at coordinate 3,530,805 of NC_135142.1, forward strand.
GATAGGTCTGGGATTTGACCTCATCAGACTGATACTTTCGCACACTTCACATACTCCTTGAACAGGTCCTGGGTTATTTTCTGGTTGGGATCACATAGTAATGTGGTACCACACTGAAACATTCAATGAAACCTGGTCTGGATAAATATTTTAGAGGTTAACGCATCTTAGGTCTGGGTTAGGTCTAAGATTTGCCCTCATCAGGCTCACAGTTTAGCGTTCTTCACATACTTGTTGAACAGATCCTGGGTTTTTTCTGGTTTGGATCACATAGTAATGTGGTACCACACTGAAACAGTCGATTAAACCAGGTTTCGATCAATATTTTTGAGGATAACGCATGTTAGGTTTAGGTAAGGCCTGGGATTTTCACTCATCAGACTCATACTTTCGCATTCTTCACATACTTGTTGAACGGATCCTGGGTTTTTTCTGGTTTGGATCACGTAGTAATGTGGGACCGCACTGAAACAGTCAATTAAACCTGGTTTCGATCAATATTTTAGTGAATAATTCATGTTAGGTCTAGGTTAGGTCTGGGATTTGCCCTCATCAGGCTCATTCTTTCGCATATTACTCAAACCTGATGGCTAGATCCTGGGATTTTTCTGGATTGCATCACGTAGTAATGAAGTACAACACTGAAACAGTCAATTAAACCTGGTTTCCAACAATATCTTACGGGACAACGCAAGTTAGGTCTGGGATAGGTCTTGGATTTGCCCTCATCAGGCTCATACTTTCGCGTTTTTCACATACTCGTTTAACAGATCCTGGGTTATTTTCTGGTTTGGATCACACAGTAATGTGGTACCACACTGAAACAGACGATTAAACCAGGTTTCGATCAATATTTGTGAGGATAACGCATGTTAGGTCTAGGTTAGGCCTGGGATTTTCACTCATCAGACTCATACTTTCGCATTCTTCACATACTTGTTGAACGGATCCTGGGTTTTTTCTGGTTTGGATCACGTAGTAATGTGGGACCACACTGAAACAGTCAATTAAACCTGGTTTCGATCAATATTTTAGAGAATAATTGATGTTAGGTCTAGGTCAGGTCTGGGATTTGCTCTTATCAGGCTCATTCTTTCGCATATTTCTCATACTTGATCGCTAGATCCTGGGCTTTTTCCGGATTGCATCACGTAGTAATGTGGGACCACACTGAAACAGTCAATGAAACCTGGTTTCCATCAATATTCTAGAGGACAACGCATGTTAGGTCTAGGTTAGGCCTGGGATTTGCCCTCATCAGGGTCATACTGTCGCAGTTTTAACATACTTGTTGAACGGATCCTGGGTTTTTTCTAGTTTGGATCACGTAGTAATGTGGTACCACACTGAAACATTGAATTAAACCTGGTCTTGATAAATATTTTAGAGGATAACGCAAGTTAGGTCTGGGATAGGTCTAGGATTTGCCCTCATCAGGCTCTTACTTTCGCATATTTCTCATACTTCATGGCTAGATCCTGGGCTTTTTCTGGATTGCATCACGTAGTAAAGTGGTACCACACTGAAACATTCAATGAAACCTGGTCTGGATAAATATTTTAAAGGTTAACGCATCTTAGGTCTGGGTTAGGTCTACGATTTGCCCTCATCAGGCTCACAGTTTAGCGTTTTTCACATACTTGTTGAACAGATCCTGGGTTTTTTCTGGTTTGGATCACGAAGTAATGTGGTACCACACTGAAACAGTCAATTAAACCTGGTTTCCATCAATATCTTACAGGACAACGCAAGTTAGGTCTGGGATAGGTCTTGGATTTGACCTCATCAGACTCATACTTTCGCACACTTCACATACTCCTTGAACAGATCCTGGGTTATTTTCTGGTTTGGATCACATAGTAATGTGGTACCACACTGAAACAGTCGATTAAACCAGGTTTCGATCAATATTTTAGAGGAGAACGCATGTTAGGTCTAGGTTAGGCCTGGGATTTTCACTCATCAGACTCATACTTTCGCATTCTTCACATACTTGTTGAACGGATCCTGGGTTTTTTCTGGTTTTGATCACGCAGTAATGAGGTACCACAATGAAACATTCAATTAAACCTGGTCTTGATAAAAATTTTACAGAATAACGCATGTTTGGTCTGGGTTTGGTCTAGGATTTGCCCTCATCAGGCTCGTACTTTCGCATATTTCTCATACTTCATGGCTAGATCCTGGGCTTTTTCTGGGTTGCATCACGTAGTAATGAAGTACAACACTGAAACAGTCAATTAAAACTGGTTTCGATCAATATTTTAGAGAATAATTCATGTTAGGTCTAGGTTAGGACTGGGATTTGCTCTCACCAGGCTCATTCTTTCGCATATTTCTCATACTTGATGGCTAGATCCTGGGCTTTTTCTGGATTGCATCACGTAGTAATGAAGTACAACACTGAAACAGTCAATTAAACCTTGTTTCCATCAATATTTTAGAGGACAACGCATGTTAGGTCTAGGTTAGGCCTGGGATTTGCCCTCATCAGGGTCATACTGTCGCAGTTTTAACATACTTGTTGAACGGATCCTGGGTTTTTTCTGGTTTGGTTCACGTAGTAATGTGGTACCACACTGAAACATTCAATTACACCTGGTGTTGATAAATATTTTAGAGGGTAACGCATGTTAGGTCTAGGTTAGTTCTGGGATTTGCTGTCATCAGGCTCATTCTTTCGCATATTTCTCATACTTGATGGCTAGATCCTGGGCTTTTTCTAGATTGCATCACGTAGTAATGTAGTACCACACTGAAACAGTCAATTAAACCTGGTTTCCATCAATATTTTAGAGGACAACGCATATTAGGTCTAGGTTAGGCCTGGGATTTGCCCTCATCAGGGTCATACTTTCGCAGTTTGAACTTACATGTTGGCCTGACCGATGGTTTTTTCTGCTTTGGATCACGTAGTAAAGTGGTGCCACACTGATACAGTCCATTAAACCTGGTTTCCATCAATATTTTAGAGGACAACGCAAGTTAGGTCTAGGTTAGGCCTGGGATTTGCCCTCATCAGGGTCATACTGTCGCAGTTTTAACATACTTGTTGAACGGATCCTGGGTTTTTTCTGGTTTGGTTCACGTAGTAATGTGATACCACACTGAAACATTCAATTAAACCTGGTCTTGATAAATATTTTAGAGGATAACGCATGTTAGGATTGGGTTAGGTCTAGGATTTGCCCTCATCAGGCTCATACTTTCGCATATTTCTCATACTTCATGGCTAGATCCTGGGTTTTTTCTGGTTTGGATCAGGTAGTAATGTGGGACCACACTGAAACAGTCAATTAAACCTGGTTTCGATCAATATTTTAGAGGATAACGCATGTTAGGTTTGGGTTAGCTCTAGGATTTGCCCTCATCAGGCTCATACTTTCGCATATTTCTCATACTTCATGGCTAGATCCTGGGCTGTTTCTGGAAGGTATCACGTAGTAATGTGGTACCACGCTGAAACAGTCAATTAAACCTGGTTTGGATCAATATATTAGAGGATAACGCATGTTAGGTCTAGGTTAGCCCTGGGATTTTCACTCATCAGACTCATGCTTTCGCATTCTTGTCATACTTGTTGAACTGATCCTGGGTTTTTTCTGGTTTGGATCACGTAGTAATGTGGTACCACACTGAAACAGTCGATTAAACCTGGTTTCGATCAATATTTTAGAGGATAACGCAAGTTAACTCTGGGATTGGTCTGGGATTTGACCTCATCAGACTCATACTTTCGCACACTTCACATACTCGTTGAACAGATCCTGGGTTACTTTCTGGTTTGAATCACATAGTAATGTGGTACCACACTGAAACAGTCGATTAAACCAGGTTTCGATCAATATTTTTGAGGATAACGCATGTTAGGTCTAGGTTAGGCCTGGGATTTTCACTCATCAGACTCATACTTTCGCATTCTTCACATACTTGTAGAACGGATCCTGGGTGTTTTCTGGTTTGGATCACGTAGTAATGTGGGACCACACTGAAACAGTCAATTAAACCTGGTCTTGAAAAATATTTTAGAGGATAACGCATGTTAGGTCTGGATCAGGTCTAGAATTTGCCCTCATCATGCTCATACTTTCGCATCTTTCTCATACATCATGGCTAGATCCTGGGCTATTTCTGGATTGTATCACGTAGTAATGTGGTACCACGCTGAAACAGTCGATTAAACCTGGTTCCGATCAATATTTTAGAGGATAACGTAAGTTAAGTCTGGGATTGGTCTGGGATTTGACCTCATCAGACTCATACTTTCGCACACTTCACATACTTGTTGAACAGATCCTGGGTTTTTTCTAGTTTGGATCCCGTAGTAGTGTGGTACCACACTGAAACAATCCATTAAACCTGGTTTCGCTCAATATTTTAGAGGATAACGCATGTTAGGTCTAGGTCAGGCCTGGGATTTTCACTCATCAGACTCATACTTTCGCATTCTTCACATACTTGTTGAACGGATCCTGGGTTTTTTCTGGTTTGGATCACGTAGTAATGTGGGTCCACACTGAAACAATCAATTAAACCTGGTCTTGATAAATATTTTATAGGATAACGCATGTTAGGTCTGGGATAGGTCTGGGATTTGCCCTCATCAGACTCATACTTTCGCACACTTCACATACTCGTTGAACAGATCCTGGGTTATTTTCTGGTTTGGATCACATAGTAATGTGGTACCACACTGAAACAGTCGATTAAACCAGGTTTCGATCAATATTTTTGAGGATAACGCATGTTAGGTCTAGGTTAGGCCTGGGATTTGCCCTCATCAGGCTCATACTTTCGCGTTTTTCACATACTTGTTGAACAGATCCTGGGTTTTTTCTGGTTTGGATCACGTAGTAATGTGGTACCACACTGAAACAGTCGATTAAACCTGGTTTTGATCAATATTTTAGAGGATAACGCATAATTGGGTTTGGGTTAGGTCTAGGATTTGCCCTCACCAGGCTCATACTTTCGCGTTTTTCACATACTTGTTGAACAGATCCTGTGTTTTTTCTGGTTTGTATCACATAGTAATGTGGTACCACACTGAAACAGTCGATTAAACCAGGTTTCCATTAATATCTTAGAGGACAACGCAAGTTAGGTCTGGGATAGGTCTGGGATTTGCCCTCATCAGGCTCATACTTTCGCGTTTTTCACATACTTGTTGAACAGATCCTGGGTTTTCTCTGGTTTGGATCACGTAGTATTGTGGTACCACACTGAAACAGTCCATTAAACCTGGTTTGGATCAATATTTTAGAGGATAACGCATGTTAGGTCTAGGTTAGGTCTGGGATTTTCACTCTTCACACTCATACTTTCGAATTCTTCACATACTTGTTGAACGGATCCTGGGTTTTTTCTGGTTTGGATCACGTGGTAATGTGGTACCACACTGAAACAGTCGATTAAACCGGGTTTTGATCAATATTTTAGAGGATAACGCATAGTTAGGTTCGGGATAGGTCTGGGATTTGACCTCATCAGACTCATACTTTCGCACACTTCACATACTCGTTGAACAGATCCTGCGTTTTTTCTGGTTTGGATCACGTAGTAATGTGGTACCACACTGAGACAGACGATTAAACCTGGTTTCGATCAATATCTTAGAGGATAACGAAAGTTAAGTCTGGGATTGGTCTGGGATTTGACCTCATCAGGTTCATACTTTCGCGTTTTTCACATACTTGTTGAACAGATCCTGGGTTTTTTCTGGTTTGGATCCCGTAGTAGTGTGGTACCACACTGAAACAGTCCATCAAACCTGGTTTCGCTCAATATTTTAGAGGATAGCGCATGTTAGGTCAAGGTTAGGTCTAAGATTTGCCCTCATCAGGCTCACAGTTTCGAGTTTTTCACATACCTGTTAAACAGATCCTGGGTTTTTTCTGGTTTGGATCACGAAGTAGTGTGGTACCACACTGAAACAGTCCATTAAACCTGGTTTCGCTCAATATTTTAGAGGATAACGCATGTTAGGTCTAGGTTAGGTCTGGGATTTGCTCTCATGAGGCTCATTCTTTCGCATATTTCTCATACTTGATGGCTAGATCATGGGCTCTCTCTGGATTGCATCACGTAGTAATGTAGTACCACACTGAAACAGTCAATGAAACCTGGTTTCCATCAATATTTTTGAAGCCATCGCAAGTTAGGTCTAGGTAAGGCCTGAGATTTTCACTGATCAGACTCATAATTTCGCCTTCTTCACATACTTGTTGAACGGATCCTGGGTTTTTTCTGATTTGGAACACGTAGTAATGTGGTACCACACTGAAACATTCAATTAAACCTGGTCTTGATAAATATTTTAGAGGATAACGCATGTTAGGTTTGGGTTAGGTCTAGGATTTGCCCTCAGCAGGGTCATACTTTCGCATATTTCTCATACTTCATGGCTAGATCCTGGGCTGTTTCTGGTTTGTATCACGTAGTAATGTGGTACCACGTTGAAACAGTCAATTAAACCTGGTTCCGATCAATATTTTAGAGGATAACGCATGTTAGGTCTAGGTTAGGTCTGGGATTTGCTCTCATCAGGCTCGTTCTTTCGCATATTTCTCATACTTGATGGCTAGATCCTGGGCTTTTTCTGGATTGCATCACGTAGTAATGAAGTACAACACTGAAACAGTCAATTAAACCTGGTTTCCATCAATATCTTAAAGGACAACGCAAGTTAGGTCTGGGATAGGTCTGGGATTTGCCCTCATCAGGCTCATACTTTCGTGTTTTTCACATACTTGTTGAACAGATCCTGGGTTTTCTCTGGTTTGGATCACGTAGTAGTGCGGTACCACACTGAAACAGTCCATTAAACCTGGTTTGGATCAATTGTTTACAGGATAACGCATGTTAGGTCTAGGTTAGCCCAAGGATTTTCACTCTTCAGACTCATACTTTCGCATTCTTCACATACTTGTTGAACGGATCCTGGGTTTTTTCTGGTTTGGATCACGTAGTAATGTGGTACCACACTGAAGCAGTCGATTAAACCTGGTTTTGATCAATATTTTAGAGGATAACGCAAAGTTAGGTTTGGGATAGGTCTGGGATTTGACCTCATCAGACTCATACTTTCGCACACTTCACATACTCGTTGAACAGATCCTGGGTTATTTTCTGGTTTGGATCACATAGTAATGTGGTACCACACTGAAAAAGTCGATTAAACCTGGTTTCGATCAATATTTTAGAGAATAATTCATGATAGGTCTAGGTTAGGTCTGCGATTTGCTCTCATCAGGCTCATTCTTTCGCATATTTCTCATACTTGCTGGCTAGATCCTGGGCTGTTCCTGGATCGTATGACGTAGTAATGTGGTACCACGCTGAAACAGCGAATTAAACCTGGTTTCGATCAATATTTTAGAGGATAACGCAAGTTAGGTCTAGGTTAGGCCTGGGATTTGCCCTCATCAGGGTCATACTTTCGCAGTTTTAACATACATGTTGACCTGATCGAGTGTTTTTTCTGCTTTGGATCACGTAGTAAAGTGGTACCACACTGAAACATTCAATTAAACCTGGTCTTGATAAATATTTTAGAGGATAACGCATGTTAGGTTTGGGTTAGGTCTAGGATTTGCCCTCATCAGGCTCATACTTTCGCATATTTCTCATACTTCATGGCTAGATCCTGGGCTGTTTCTGGATTGTATCACGTAGTAATGTGGTACCACGCTGAAACAGTCAATTAAACCTGGTTTGGATCAATATATTAGAGGATAACGCATGTTAGGTCTAGGTTAGTCCTGGGATTTTCACTCATCAGACTCATGCTTTCGCATTCTTGTCATACTTGTTGAACTGATCCTGGGTTTTTTCTGGTTTGGATCACGTAGTAATGTGGTACCACACTGAAACAGTCGATTAAACCTGGTTTCAATCAATATTTTTGAGGATAACGCATGTTAGGTCTAGGTTAGGCCTGGGATTTTCACTCATCAGACTCATACTTTCGCATTCTTCACATACTTGTAGAACGGATCCTGGGTTTTTTCTGGTTTGGATCACGTAGTAATGTGGGACCACACTGAAACAGTCAATTAAACCTGGTCTTGAAAAATATTTTAGAGGATAACGCATGTTAGGTCTGGATCAGGTCTAGAATTTGCCCTCATCATGCTCATACTTTCGCATCTTTCTCATACATCATGGCTAGATCCTGGGCTATTTCTGGATTGTATCACGTAGTAATGTGGTACCACGCTGAAACAGTCGATTAAACCTGGTTCCGATCAAAATTTTAGAGGATAACGTAAGTTAAGTCTGGGATTGGTCTGGGATTTGACCTCATCAGACTCATACTTTCGCACACTTCACATACTTGTTGAACAGATCCTGGGTTTTTTCTGGTTTGGATCCCGTAGTAGTGTGGTACCACACTGAAACAGTCCATTAAAACTGGTTTCGCTCAATATTTTAGAGGATAACGCATGTTAGGTCTAGGTCAGGCCTGGGATTTTCACTCATCAGACTCATACTTTCGCATTCGTCACATACTTGTTGAACGGATCCTGGGTTTTTTCTGGTTTGGATCACGTAGTAATGTGGGTCCACACTGAAACAATCAATTAAACCTGGTCTTGATAAATATTTTAGAGGATAACGCATGTTAGGTCTGGGATAGGTATGGGATTTGCCCTCATCAGACTCATACTTTCGCACACTTCACATACTCGTTGAACAGATCCTGGGTTATTTTCTGGTTTGGATCACATAGTAATGTGGTACTACACTGAAACAGTCGATTAAACCAGGTTTCGATCAATATTTTTGAGGACAACGCATGTTAGGTCTAGGTTAGGCCTGGGATTTTCACTCATCAGACTCATACTTTCGCATTCTTCACATACTTGTTGAACTGATCCTGGGTTTCTTCTGGTTTGGATCACGTAGTAATGTGGTACCACACTGAAACAGACGATTAAACCTGGTTTCGATCAATATCTTAGAGGATAACGAAAGTTAAGTCTGGGATTGGTCTGGGATTTGACCTCATCAGGCTCATACTTTCGCGTTTTTCACATACTTGTTGAACAGATCCTGGGTTTTTTCTGGTTTGGATCCCGTAGTAGTGTGGTACCACACTGAAACAGTCCATCAAACCTGGTTTCGCTCAATATTTTAGAGGATAACGCATGTTAGGTCCAGGTTACGTCTGGGATTTGCTCTCATTAGGCTCATTCTTTCGCATATTTCTCATACTTGATGGCTAGATCATGTGCTTTTTCTGGATTGCATCACGTAGTACTGTAGTACCACACTGAAACAGTCAATGAAACCTGGTTTCCATCAATATTTTAGAGGACAACGCAAGTTAGGTCTAGGTAAGGCCTGAGATTTTCACTGATCAGACTCGTACTTTCGCCTTCCTCACATACTTGTTGAACGGATCCTGGGTTTTTTCTGGTTTGGAACACGTAGTAATGTGGTACCACACTGAAACATTCAATTAAACCTGGTCTTGATAAATATTTTAGAGAATAACGCATGTTAGGTCTGGGTTAGGTCTAGGATTTGCCCTCATCAGGCTCATACTTTCGCATATTTCTCATACTTCATGGCTAGATCCTGGGCTATTTCTGGATTGGATCACGTAGTAAAGTGGTACCACACTGAAACATTCAATGAAACCTGGTCTGGATAAAAATCTTAGAGGATAACGCATGTTAGGTCAAGGTTAGGTCTAAGATTTGCCCTTATCAGGCTCACAGTTTCGCGTTTTTCACATACTTGTCGAACTGATCCTGGGTTTTTTGTGGTTTGGATCACGTAGTAATGTGGTACCACACTGAAACATTCAATTAAACCTGGTCTTGATAAATATTTTAGAGGATAACGCATGTTAGGTCTGGGATAGGTCTGGGATTAGCCCTCATCAGACTCATACTTTCGCACACTTCACATACTCGTTGACGAGATCCTGGGTTTTTTTCTAGTTTGGATCACGCAGTAATGTGGTACCACACTGAAACAGTCGATTAAACCTGGTTTCGCTCAAATTTTTAGAGGATAACGCATGTTAGGTCTAGATTAGGTCTGGGATTTGCACTCATCAGGCTCATTCTTTCGCATATTTCTCATACTTGATGGCTATATCCTGGGCTTTTTCTGGATTGCAGACGTAGTAACGTAGTACCACACTGAAACAGTCAATGAAACCTGGTTTCCATCAATATTTTAGAGGACAACGCAAGTTAGGTCTAGGTAAGGCCTGAGATTTTCACTGATCAGACTCATACTTTCGCCTTCTTCACATACTTGTTGAACGGATCCTGGGTTTTTTCTGGTTTGGAACACGTAATAATGTGGTACCACACTGAAACATTCAATTAAACCTGGTCTTGATAAATATTTTAGAGAATAACGCATGTTAGGTCTGGGTTAGGTCTAGGAGTTGCCCTCATCAGGCTCATACTTTCGCATATTTCTCATACTTCATGGCTAGATCCTGGGCTGTTTCTGGATTGTATCACGTAGTAATGTGGTACCACGCTGAAACAGTCAATTAAACCTGGTTTGGATCAATATATTAGAGGATAACGCATGTTAGGTCTAGGTTAGCCCTGGGATTTTCACTCATCAGACTCATGCTTTCGCATTCTTGTCATACTTGTTGAACTGATCCTGGGTTTTTTCTGGTTTGGATCACGTAGTAATGTGGTACCACACTGAAATAGTCGATTAAACCTGGTTTCGATCAATATTTTTGAGGATAACGCATGTTAGGTCTAGGTTAGGCCTGGGATTTTCACTCATCAGACTCATACTTTCGCATTCTTCACATACTTGTAGAACGGATCCTGGGTTTTTTCTGGTTTGGATCACGTAGTAATGTGGGACCACACTGAAACAGTCAATTAAACCTGGTCTTGAAAAATATTTTAGAGGATAACGCATGTTAGGTCTGGATCAGGTCTAGAATTTGCCCTCATCATGCTCATACTTTCGCATCTTTCTCATACATCATGGCTAGATCCTGGGCTATTTCTGGATTGTATCACGTAGCAATGTGGTACCACGCTGAAACGGTCGATTAAACCTGGTTCCGATCAATATTTTAGAGGATAACGTAAGTTAAGTCTGGGATTGGTCTGGGATTTGACCTCATCAGACTCATACTTTCGCACACTTCACATACTTGTTGAACAGATCCTGGGTTTTTTCTGGTTTGGATCCCGTAGTAGTGTGGTACCACACTGAAACAGTCCATTAAACCTGGTTTCGCTCAATATTTTAGAGGATAACGCATGTTAGGTCTAGGTCAGGCCTGGGATTTTCACTCATCAGACTCATACTTTCGCATTCGTCACATACTTGTTGAACGGATCCTGGGTTTTTTCTGGTTTGGATCACGTAGTAATGTGGGTCCACACTGAAACAATCAATTAAACCTGGTCTTGATAAATATTTTAGAGGATAACGCATGTTAGGTCTGGGATAGGTATGGGATTTGCCCTCATCAGACTCATACTTTCGCACACTTCACATACTCGTTGAACAGATCCTGGGTTATTTTCTGGTTTGGATCACATAGTAATGTGGTACTACACTGAAACAGTCGATTAAACCAGGTTTCGATCAATATTTTTGAGGACAACGCATGTTAGGTCTAGGTTAGGCCTGGGATTTTCACTCATCAGACTCATACTTTCGCATTCTTCACATACTTGTTGAACTGATCCTGGGTTTCTTCTGGTTTGGATCACGTAGTAATGTGGTACCACACTGAAACAGACGATTAAACCTGGTTTCGATCACTATCTTAGAGGATAACGAAAGTTAAGTCTGGGATTGGTCTGGGATTTGACCTCATCAGGCTCATACTTTCGCGTTTTTCACATACTTGTTGAACAGATCCTGGGTTTTTTCTGGTTTGGATCCCGTAGTAGTGTGGTACCACACTGAAACAGTCCATCAAACCTGGTTTCGCTCAATATTCTAGAGGATAACGCATGTTAGGTCTAGGTTACGTCTGGGATTTGCTCTCATTAGGCTCATTCTTTCGCATATTTCTCATACTTGATGGCTAGATCATGTGCTTTTTCTGGATTGCATCACGTAGTACTGTAGTACCACACTGAAACAGTCAATGAAACCTGGTTTCCATCAATATTTTAGAGGACAACGCAAGTTAGGTCTAGGTAAGGCCTGAGATTTTCACTGATCAGACTCGTACTTTCGCCTTCCTCACATACTTGTTGAACGGATCCTGGTTTTTTTCTGGTTTGGAACACGTAGTAATGCGGTACCACACTGAAACATTCAATTAAACCTGGTCTTGATAAATATTTTAGAGAATAACGCATGTTAGGTCTGGGTTAGGTCTAGGATTTGCCCTCATCAGGCTCATACTTTCGCACACTTCACATACTCGTTGACGAGATCCTGGGTTTTTTTCTAGTTTGGATCACGCAGTAATGTGGTACCACACTGAAACAGTCGATTAAACCTGGTTTCGCTCAAATTTTTAGAGGATAACGCATGTTAGGTCTAGATTAGGTCTGGGATTTGCTCTCATCAGGCTCATTCTTTCGCATATTTCTCATACTTGATGGCTATATCCTGGGCTTTTTCTGGATTGCAGACGTAGTAACGTAGTACCACACTGAAACAGTCAATGAAACCTGGTTTCCATCAATATTTTAGAGGACAACGCAAGTTAGGTCTAGGTAAGGCCTGAGATTTTCACTGATCAGACTCATACTTTCGCCTTCTTCACATACTTGTTGAACGGATCCTGGGTTTTTTCTGGTTTGGAACACGTAATAATGTGGTACCACACTGAAACATTCAATTAAACCTGGTCTTGATAAATATTTTAGAGAATAACGCATGTTAGGTCTGGGTTAGGTCTAGGATTTGCCCTCATCAGGCTCATACTTTCGCATATTTCTCATACTTCATGGCTAGATCCTGGGCTATTTCTGGATTGGATCACGTAGTAAAGTGGTACCACACTGAAACAATCAATGCAACCTGGTCTGGATAAAAATTTTAGAGGATAACGCATGTTAGGTCTGGGATAGGTCTGGGATTAGCCCTCATCAGACTCATACTCTCGCACACTTCACATACTCGTTGACGAGATCCAGGGTTTTTTTCTAGTTTGGATCACGCAGTAATGTGGTACCACACTGAAACAGTCGACTAAACCTGGTTTCGATCAATGTTTTTAAGGATAACGCATGTTATGTCTGGCATAGGTCTGGGATTAGCCCTCATCAGACTCATACTTTCGCTTTCTTCATACTTGTTGAACGATTCCTGGGCTTTTTCTGGATTGCATCACGTAGTAATGTAGTACCACACTGAAACAGTCAATGAAACCTGGTTTCCATCAATATTTTAGAGGACAACGCAAGTTAGGTCTAGGTAAGGCCTGAGATTTTCACTGATCAGACTCATACATTCGCATTTTTCACATACTTGTTGAACGGATCCTGGGTTTTTTCTGGTTTGGATCACGTAGTAATGTGGTACCACGCTGAAACAGTCAATTAAACCCGGTTTCGATCAATATTTTAGAGGATAACGCAAGTTAGGTCTGGGATAGGTCTAGGATTTGCCCTCATCAGGCTCTTACTATCGCATATTACTCATACTTCATGGCTAGATCCTGGGCTATTTCTGGATTGGATCACGTAGTAAAGTGGTACCACACTGAAACATTCAATGAAACCTGTTCTGGATAAATATTTTAGAGGATAACGCATCTTAGGTCTGGGTTAGGTCTAAGATTTGCCCTCATCAGGCTCACAGTTTCGCGTTTTTCACATACTTGTTAAACAGATCCTGGGTTTTTTCTGGTTTGGATCACGTAGTAATGTGGTAGCACACTAAAACAGTCAATTAAACCTGGTTTCGATCAATATTTTAGAGGATCACGCAAGCTAGGTCTGGGATAGGTCTGGGATTAGCCCTCATCAGACTCATACTTTCGCACACTTCACATACTCGTTGACAAGATCCTGGGTTTTTTTCTAGCTTGGATCACGTAGTAATGCGGTTCCACACTGAAACAGTCGATTAAACTTGGCTTCGATCAATATTTTAGAGGATAACGCAAGTGAGGTCTGGGATAGGTCTGGGATTTGCCCTCATCAGGCTCATACTTTCGCGTTTTTCACATACTTGTTGAACGGATCCTGGGTTTATTCTGGTTTGGTTCACGTAGTAATGTGGTACCACGCTGAAACAGTCAATTAAACCTGGTTTCGATCAATATTTTAGAGGATAACGCAAGCTAGGTCTGGGATAGGTCTAGGATTTGCCCTCATCAGGCTCTTACTATCGCATATTACTCATACTTCATGGCTAGATCCTGGGCTATTTCTGGTTTGGATCACGTAGTAGTGTGGTACCACACTGAAAGAGTCCATTAAACCTGGTTTCGCTCAATATTTTAGAGGATAACGCATGTTAGGTCTAGGTCAGTCCTGGGATTTTCACTCATCAGGCTCACATTTTCGCGTTTTTCACATACTTGTTGAACGGATCCTGGGTTTTTTCTGGATTGGATCACGTAGTAAAGTGGTACCACACTGAAACATTCAATGAAACCTGGTCTGGATAAATATTTTAGAGGACAACGCATCTTAGGTCTGGGTTAGGTCTAAGATTTGCCCTCATCAGGCTCACAGTTTCGCGTTTTTCACATACTTGTTGAACAGATCCAGGGTTTTTTCTGGTTTGGATCAGGTAGTAATGTGGGCCCGCACTGAAACAATCAATTAAACCTGGTCTTGATAAATATTTTAGAGGATAACGCATGTTAGGTCTGGGATAGGTCTGGGATTTGCCCTCATCAGACTCATACTTTCGCATTCTTCACATACTTGTTGAACTGATCCTGGGGTTTTTCTGGTTTGGATCACGTAGTAATGTGGTTCCACACTGAAACAGTCGGTTAAACCTGGTTTCGATCAATATTTTAGTGGATAACGCAAGTTAGGTCTGGAATAGGTCTGGGATTTGCCCTCATCAGACTCGTACCTACGCACACTTCACATACTCGTTGAACAAATCCTGGGTTATTTTCTTGTTTGGATCACATAGTAATGTGGTACCAAACTGAAACAGTCGATTAAACCAATATTTATGAGGATAACGCATGTTAGGGCTAGGTTAGGCCTGGGATTTTCACTCACCAGACTCATACTTTCGCATTCCTCACAAACTTGTTGAACGGATCCTGGGTTTTTTCTGGTTTGTATCACGTAGTAATGTGGTACCACACTGAAACAGTCCATTAAACCTGGTTTGGATCAATATTTTAGAGGATAACGCATGTTAGGTCTAGGTTAGCCCTGGGATTTTCACCCATCAGACTCATACTTTCGCATTCTTCTTATACTTGTTATTTTCTGGTTTGGATCACATAGTAATGTGGTACCACACTGAAACAGTCGATTAAACCAGGTTTCGATCAATATTTTTGAGGATAACGCATGTTAGGTCTAGGTTAGGCCTGGGATATTCACTCATCAGACTCATACATTCGCATTCCTCACATACTTTTTGAACGGATCCTGGGTTTTTTCTGGTTTGGATCACGTAGTAATGTGGTACCACACTGAAACAGTCGATTAAACCTGGTTTCGATCAATATATTAGAGGATAACGCAAGTTAGGTCTAGGTTAGGCCCGGGATTTTCACTCATCAGACTCATATTTCGCATTCTTCACATACTTGTTGAACGGATCCTGGGTTTTTTCTGGTTTGGATCACGTAGTAATGTGGGACCACACTGAATCAGTCAATTAAACCTGGTTTCGACCAATATCTTAGAGAATAATTCATGTTAGGTCTAGGTTAGGTCTGGGATTTTCTCTCATCAGGCTCATTCTTTCGCATATTTCTCATACTTGAGGGCTAGATCCTGGGCTTTTTCTGGATTGGATCACGTAGTAATGAAGTACAACACTGAAACAGTCAATTAAACCTGATTTCCATCAATATTTTAGAGGACAGCGCATGTTAGGTCTAGGTTAGGCCTGGGATTTGCCCTGATCAGGGTCATACTTTCGCAGTTTTGACATACATGTTGACCTGATCGAGGGTTTTTTCTGCTTTGGATCACGTAGTAAAGTGGTACCACACTGAAACAGTCCATTATACCTGGTTTGGATCAATATTTTAGAGGATAACGCATGTTAGGTCTAGGTTAGGTCTGGGATTTTCGCTCATGAGACTCATACTTTCGCATTCTTCACATACTTGTTGAACGGATCCTGGGTTTTTTCTGGTTTGGTTCATGTAGTAATGTGGTACCACACTGAAACATTCAATTAAACCTGGTCTTGATAAATATTTTAGAGGATAACGCATGTTAGGTTTGGCTTAGGTTTAGGATTTGCCCCCAGCAGGCTCATACTTTCGCATATTTCTCATACTTCATGGCTAGATCCTGGGCTGTTTCTGGTTTGTATCACGTAGTAATGTGGTACCACGCTGAAACAGTCAATTAAACCTGTTTTCGATCAATATTTTAGAGGATAACGCAAGTTAGGTCTGGCATAGATCTGGGATTCGCCCTCATCAGGCTCATACTTTCGCGTTTTTCACATACTTGTTGAACAGATCCTGGGTTTTTTCTGGTTTGTATCACGTAGTAGTGTGGTACCACACTGAAACAGTCCATTAAAGCTGGTTTGGATCTATTGTTTAGAGGATAACGCATGTTAGGTCTAGGTTAGCCCTGGGATTTTCACTCATCAGACTCATACTTGCGCATTCTTCTCATACTTGTAGAACTGATCCTGGGTTTTTTCTGGTTTGGATCACGTAGTAATTTGGTACTACACAGAAACAGTAGATTAAACCTGGTTTCGATCAATATATTAGAGGATAACGCAAGTTAGGTCTAGGTTAGGCCCGGGATTTTCACTCATCAGACTCATACTTCGCATTCTTCACATACTTGTTGACCGGATCCTGGGTTTTTTCTGGTTTGGATCACGTAGTAATGTGGGACCACACTGAATCAGTCAATTAAACCTGGTTTCGACCAATATCTTAGAGAATAATTCATGTTAGGTCTAGGTTAGGTCTAGGATTTTCTCTCATCAGGCTCATTCTTTCGCATATTTCTCATACTTGAGGGCTAGATCCTGGGCTGTTTCCGGATTGTATCACGTAGTAATGTGGTACCACGCTGAAACAGTCAATTAAACCTGGTTTCGATCAATATTTTAGAGAATAATTCATGTTAGGTCTAGGTTAGGTCTGGGATTTGCTCTCATCAGGCTCATACTTTCGCATTCTTCACATACTTGTTGAACGGATCCTGGGTTTTTTCTGGTTTGGATCACGTTGTAATGTGGGACCACACTGAAACAATCAATTAAACCTGGTCTTGATAAATATTTTAGAGGATAACGCATGTTAGGCTTGGGTTAGGTCTAGGATTTGCCCTCACCAGGCTCATACTTTCGCATATCTCTCATACTTCATGGCTAGATCCTGGGCTGTTTCCGGATTGTATCACGTAGTAATGTGGTACCACGCTGAAACAGTCAATTAAACCTGGTTTCGATCAATATTTTAGAGAATAATTCATGTTAGGTCTAGGTTAGGTCTGGGATTTGCTCTCATCAGGCTCATTCTTTCGCATATTTCTCATACATGTTGAACAGATCCTGGGTTTTTTCTGGTTTGAATCACGTAGTAATGTGGGACCACACTGAAACAATCCATTAAACCTGGTTTCCATCAATATTTTAGAGGACAACGCAAGTTAGGTCTGGGATAGGTCTGGGATATGCCCTCATCAGGCTCATACTTTCGCGTTTTTCACATACTTGTTGAACAGATCCTGGGTTTTTTCTGCATTGTATCACGTAGTAATGTGGTACCACGCTGAAACAGTCAATTAAACCTGGTTTCGATCAATATTTTAGAGGATAACGCAAGTTAGGTCTGGGATAGGTCTAGGATTTGCCCTCATCAGGCTCTTACTATCGCATATTTCTCATACTTCATGGCTAGATCCTGGGCTATGTCTGGATTGGATCACGTAGTAAAGTGGTACCACACTGAGACATTCAATGAAACCTGGTCTGGATAAATATTTTAGAGGATAACGCATCTTAGGTCTGGGTTAGGTCTAAGATTTGCCCTCATCAGGCTCACAGTTTCGCGTTTTTCACATACTTGTTGAACAGATCCTGGGTTTTTTCTGGTTTGGATCACGTAGTAATGTGGTACCACACTAGAACAGTCAATTAAACCTGGTTTCGATTAATATTTTGGAGGATAACGCTAGTTAGGTCTGGGATAGGTCTGGGATTTGCTCTCAACAGGCTCATTCTTTCGCATATTTCTCATACTTGATGGCTAGATCCTGAGCTTTTTCTGGATTGCATCACGTAGTAATGTGGTACCACACTGAAACAGTCCATTAAACCTGGTTTCGCTCAATATTTTAGAGGATAACGCAAGTTAGGTCTGGGATAGGTCTGGGATTCGCCCTAATCAGGCTCATACATTCGCGTTTTTCACGTACTTGTTGAACTGATCCTGGGTTTTTTCTGGTTTGGATCACGTAGTAATGTGGTACCACTCTGAAACAGTCGATTAAACCTCGTTTCGATCAATATCTTAGAGGATAACGAAAGTTAAGTCTGGGATTGGTCTGGGATTTGACCTCATGAGGCTCATACTTTCGCGTTTTTCACATACTTGTTGAACAGATCCTGGGTTTTTTTTGGTTTGGATCCCGTAGTAGTGTGGTACCACACTGAAACAGTCCATCAAACCTGGTTTCGCTCAATATTTTAGAGGATAACGCATGTTAGGTCTAGGTTACGTCTGGGATTTGCTCTCATTAGGCTCATTCTTTCGCATATTTCTCATACTTGATGGCTAGATCATGTGCTTTTTCTGGATTGCATCACGTAGTACTGTAGTACCACACTGAAACAGTCAATGAAACCTGGTTTCCATCAATATTTTAGAGGACAACGCAAGTTAGGTCTAGGTAAGGCCTGAGATTTTCACTGATCAGACTCGTACTTTCGCCTTCCTCACATACTTGTTGAACGGATCCTGGGTTTTTTCTGGTTTGGATCACGTTGTAATGTGGGACCACACTGAAACAATCAATTAAACCTGGTCTTGATAAATATTTTAGAGGATAACGCATGTTAGGCTTGGGTTAGGTCTAGGATTTGCCCTCACCAGGCTCATACTTTCGCATATCTCTCATACTTCATGGCTAGATCCTGGGCTGTTTCCGGATTGTATCACGTAGTAATGTGGTACCACGCTGAAACAGTCAATTAAACCTGGTTTCGATCAATATTTTAGAGAATAATTCATGTTAGGTCTAGGTTAGGTCTGGGATTTGCTCTCATCAGGCTCATTCTTTCGCATATTTCTCATACATGTTGAACAGATCCTGGGTTTTTTCTGGTTTGAATCACGTAGTAATGTGGGACCACACTGAAACAATCCATTAAACCTGGTTTCCATCAATATTTTAGAGGACAACGCAAGTTAGGTCTGGGATGGGTCTGGGATATGCCCTCATCAGGCTCATACTTTCGCGTTTTTCACATACTTGTTGAACAGATCCTGGGTTTTTTCTGCATTGTATCACGTAGTAATGTGGTACCACGCTGAAACAGTCAATTAAACCTGGTTTCGATCAATATTTTAGAGGATAACGCAAGTTAGGTCTGGGATAGGTCTAGGATTTGCCCTCATCAGGCTCTTACTATCGCATATTTCTCATACTTCATGGCTAGATCCTGGGCTATGTCTGGATTGGATCACGTAGTAAAGTGGTACCACACTGAAACATTCAATGAAACCTGGTCTGGATAAATATTTTAGAGGATAACGCATCTTAGGTCTGGGTTAGGTCTAAGATTTGCCCTCATCAGGCTCACAGTTTCGCGTTTTTCACATACTTGTTGAACAGATCCTGGGTTTTTTCTGGTTTGGATCACGTAGTAATGTGGTACCACACTAGAACAGTCAATTAAACCTGGTTTCGATTAATATTTTGGAGGATAACGCTAGTTAGGTCTGGGATAGGTCTGGGATTTGCTCTCAACAGGCTCATTCTTTCGCATATTTCTCATACTTGATGGCTAGATCCTGAGCTTTTTCTGGATTGCATCACGTAGTAATGTGGTACCACACTGAAACAGTCCATTAAACCTGGTTTCGCTCAATATTTTAGAGGATAACGCAAGTTAGGTCTGGGATAGGTCTGGGATTCGCCCTAATCAGGCTCATACATTCGCGTTTTTCACGTACTTGTTGAACTGATCCTGGGTTTTTTCTGGTTTGGATCACGTAGTAATGTGGTACCACTCTGAAACAGTCGATTAAACCTCGTTTCGATCAATATCTTAGAGGATAACGAAAGTTAAGTCTGGGATTGGTCTGGGATTTGACCTCATCAGGCTCATACTTTCGCGTTTTTCACATACTTGTTGAACAGATCCTGGGTTTTTTTTGGTTTGGATCCCGTAGTAGTGTGGTACCACACTGAAACAGTCCATCAAACCTGGTTTCGCTCAATATTTTAGAGGATAACGCATGTTAGGTCTAGGTTACGTCTGGGATTTGCTCTCATTAGGCTCATTCTTTCGCATATTTCTCATACTTGATGGCTAGATCATGTGCTTTTTCTGGATTGCATCACGTAGTACTGTAGTACCACACTGAAACAGTCAATGAAACCTGGTTTCCATCAATATTTTAGAGGACAACGCAAGTTAGGTCTAGGTAAGGCCTGAGATTTTCACTGATCAGACTCGTACTTTCGCCTTCCTCACATACTTGTTGAACGGATCCTGGGTTTTTTCTGGTTTGGAACACGTAGCAATGTGGTACCACACTGAAACATTCAATTAAACCTGGTCTTGATAAATATTTTAGAGAATAACGCATGTTAGGTCTGGGTTAGGTCTAGGATTTGCCCTCATCAGGCTCATACTTTCGCATATTTCTCATACTTCATGGCTAGATCCTGGGCTATTTCTGGATTGGATCACGTAGTAAAGTGGTACCACACTGAAACATTCAATGAAACCTGGTCTGGATAAAAATCTTAGAGGATAACGCATGTTAGGTCAAGGTTAGGTCTAAGATTTGCCCTTATCAGGCTCACAGTTTCGCGTTTTTCACATACTTGTCGAACTGATCCTGGGTTTTTTGTGGTTTGGATCACGTAGTAATGTGGTACCACACTGAAACATTCAATTAAACCTGGTCTTGATAAATATTTTAGAGGATAACGCATGTTAGGTCTGGGATAGGTCTGGGATTAGCCCTCATCAGACTCATACTTTCGCACACTTCACATACTCGTTGACGAGATCCTGGGTTTTTTTCTAGTTTGGATCACGCAGTAATGTGGTACCACACTGAAACAGTCGATTAAACCTGGTTTCGCTCAAATTTTTAGAGGATAACGCATGTTAGGTCTAGATTAGGTCTGGGATTTGCACTCATCAGGCTCATTCTTTCGCATATTTCTCATACTTGATGGCTATATCCTGGGCTTTTTCTGGATTGCAGACGTAGTAACGTAGTACCACACTGAAACAGTCAATGAAACCTGGTTTCCATCAATATTTTAGAGGACAACGCAAGTTAGGTCTAGGTAAGGCCTGAGATTTTCACTGATCAGACTCATACTTTCGCCTTCTTCACATACTTGTTGAACGGATCCTGGGTTTTTTCTGGTTTGGAACACGTAATAATGTGGTACCACACTGAAACATTCAATTAAACCTGGTCTTGATAAATATTTTAGAGAATAACGCATGTTAGGTCTGGGTTAGGTCTAGGATTTGCCCTCATCAGGCTCATACTTTCGCATATTTCTCATACTTCATGGCTAGATCCTGGGCTATTTCTGGATTGGATCACGTAGTAAAGTGGTACCACACTGAAACATTCAATGCAACCTGGTTTCGATCAATATTTTAGAGGATAACGCAAGTTAGGTCTGGGATAGGTCTAGGATTTGCCCTCATCAGGCTCATACTTTCGCATATTTCTCATACTTCATGGCTAGATCCTGGGCTATTTCTGGATTGGATCACGTAGTAAAGTGGTACCACACTGAAACATTCAATGAAACCTGGTCTGGATAAATATTTTAGAGGACAACGCATGTTAGGTCTGGGTTACGTCTTGGATTTGCCCTCATCAGGCTCATACTTTCGCATATTTCTCATACTTCATGGCTAGATCCTGGGCTGTTTCTGCATTGTATCACGTAGTAATGTGGTACCACACTGAAACATTCAATGCAACCTGGTTTCGATCAATATTTTAGAGGATAACGCATGTTAGGTCTGGGATAGGTCTGGGATTAGCCCTCATCAGACTCATACTTTCGCACACTTCACATACTCGTTGACGAGTTCCTGGGTTTTTTTCTAGTTTGGATCACGCAGTAATGTGGTTCCACACTGAAACAGACGGTTAAACCTGGTTTCGATCAATATTTTAGTGGATAACGCAAGTTAGGTCTGGAATAGGTCTGGGATTTGCCCTCATCAGACTCGTACCTACGCACACTTCACATACTCGTTGAACAAATCCTGGGTTATTTTCTTGTTTGGATCACATAGTAATGTGGTACCAAACTGAAACAGTCGATTAAACCAATATTTATGAGGATAACGCATGTTAGGGCTAGGTTAGGCCTGGGATTTTCACTCACCAGACTCATACTTTCGCATTCCTCACACACTTGTTGAACGGATCCTGGGTTTTTTCTGGTTTGTATCACGTAGTAATGTGGTACCACACTGAAACAGTCCATTAAACCTGGTTTGGATCAATATTTTAGAGGATAACGCATGTTAGGTCTAGGTTAGCCCTGGGATTTTCACCCATCAGACTCATACTTTCGCATTCTTCTTATACTTGTTATTTTCTGGTTTGGATCACATAGTAATGTGGTACCACACTGAAACAGTCGATTAAACCAGGTATCGATCAATATTTTTGAGGATAACGCATGTTAGGTCTAGGTTAGGCCTGGGATATTCACTCATCAGACTCATACATTCGCATTCTTCACATACTTTTTGAACGGATCCTGGGTTTTTTCTGGTTTGGATCACGTAGTAATGTGGTACCACACTGAAACAGTCGATTAAACCTGGTTTCGATCAATATATTAGAGGATAACGCAAGTTAGGTCTAGGTTAGGCCCGGGATTTTCACTCATCAGACTCATATTTCGCATTCTTCACATACTTGTTGAACGGATCCTGGGTTTTTTCTGGTTTGGATCACGTAGTAATGCGGGACCACACTGAATCAGTCAATTAAACCTGGTTTCGACCAATATCTTAGAGAATAATTCATGTTAGGTCTAGGTTAGGTCTGGGATTTTCTCTCATCAGGCTCATTCTTTCGCATATTTCTCATACTTGAGGGCTAGATCCTGGGCTTTTTCTGGATTGGATCACGTAGTAATGAAGTACAACACTGAAACAGTCAATTAAACCTGGTTTCCATCAATATTTTAGAGGACAGCGCATGTTAGGTCTAGGTTAGGCCTGGGATTTGCCCTGATCAGGGTCATACTTTCGCAGTTTTGACATACATGTTGACCTGATCGAGCGTTTTTTCTGCTTTGGATCACGTAGTAAAGTGGTACCACACTGAAACAGTCCATTAAACCTGGTTTGGATCAATATTTTAGAGGATAACGCATGTTAGGTCTAGGTTAGGTCTGGGATTTTCGCTCATGAGACTCATACTTTCGCATTCTTCACATACTTGTTGAACGGATCCTGGGTTTTTTCTGGTTTGGTTCATGTAGTAATGTGGTACCACACTGAAACATTCAATTAAACCTGGTCTTGATAAATATTTTAGAGGATAACGCATGTTAGGTTTGGCTTAGGTTTAGGATTTGCCCCCAGCAGGCTCATACTTTCGCATATTTCTCATACTTCATGGCTAGATCCTGGGCTGTTTCTGGTTTGTATCACGTAGTAATGTGGTACCACGCTGAAACAGTCAATTAAACCTGGTTTCGATCAATATTTTAGAGGATAACGCAAGTTAGGTCTGGCATAGATCTGGGATTCGCCCTCATCAGGCTCATACTTTCGCGTTTTTCACATACTTGTTGAACAGATCCTGGGTTTTTTCTGGTTTGTATCACGTAGTAGTGTGGTACCACACTGAAACAGTCCATTAAAGCTGGTTTGGATCTATTGTTTAGAGGATAACGCATGTTAGGTCTAGGTTAGCCCTGGGATTTTCACTCATCAGACTCATACTTGCGCATTCTTCTCATACTTGTAGAACTGATCCTGGGTTTTTTCTGGTTTGGATCACGTAGTAATTTGGTACCACACAGAAACAGTAGATTAAACCTGGTTTCGATCAATATATTAGAGGATAACGCAAGTTAGGTCTAGGTTAGGCCCGGGATTTTCACTCATCAGACTCATACTTCGCATTCTTCACATACTTGTTGACCGGATCCTGGGTTTTTTCTGGTTTGGATCACGTAGTAATGTGGGACCACACTGAATCAGTCAATTAAACCTGGTTTCGACCAATATCTTAGAGAATAATTCATGTTAGGTCTAGGTTAGGTCTAGGATTTTCTCTCATCAGGCTCATTCTTTCGCATATTTCTCATACTTGAGGGCTAGATCCTGGGCTGTTTCCGGATTGTATCACGTAGTAATGTGGTACCACGCTGAAACAGTCAATTAAACCTGGTTTCGATCAATATTTTAGAGAATAATTCATGTTAGGTCTAGGTTAGGTCTGGGATTTGCTCTCATCAGGCTCATACTTTCGCATTCTTCACATACTTGTTGAACGGATCCTGGGTTTTTTCTGGTTTGGATCACGTTGTAATGTGGGACCACACTGAAACAATCAATTAAACCTGGTCTTGATAAATATTTTAGAGGATAACGCATGTTAGGCTTGGGTTAGGTCTAGGATTTGCCCTCACCAGGCTCATACTTTCGCATATCTCTCATACTTCATGGCTAGATCCTGGGCTGTTTCCGGATTGTATCACGTAGTAATGTGGTACCACGCTGAAACAGTCAATTAAACCTGGTTTCGATCAATATTTTATAGAATAATTCATGTTAGGTCTAGGTTAGGTCTGGGATTTGCTCTCATCAGGCTCATTCTTTCGCATATTTCTCATACATGTTGAACAGATCCTGGGTTTTTTCTGGTTTGAATCACGTAGTAATGTGGGACCACACTGAAACAATCCATTAAACCTGGTTTCCATCAATATTTTAGAGGACAACGCAAGTTAGGTCTGGGATAGGTCTGGGATATGCCCTCATCAGGCTCATACTTTCGCGTTTTTCACATACTTGTTGAACAGATCCTGGGTTTTTTCTGCATTGTATCACGTAGTAATGTGGTACCACGCTGAAACAGTCAATTAAACCTGGTTTCGATCAATATTTTAGAGGATAACGCAAGTTAGGTCTGGGATAGGTCTAGGATTTGCCCTCATCAGGCTCTTACTATCGCATATTTCTCATACTTCATGGCTAGATCCTGGGCTATGTCTGGATTGGATCACGTAGTAAAGTGGTACCACGCTGAAACATTCAATGAAACCTGGTCTGGATAAATATTTTAGAGGATAACGCATCTTAGGTCTGGGTTAGGTCTAAGATTTGCCCTCATCAGGCTCACAGTTTCGCGTTTTTCACATACTTGTTGAACAGATCCTGGGTTTTTTCTGGTTTGGATCACGTAGTAATGTGGTACCACACTAGAACAGTCAATTAAACCTGGTTTCGATTAATATTTTGGAGGATAACGCTAGTTAGGTCTGGGATAGGTCTGGGATTTGCTCTCAACAGGCTCATTCTTTCGCATATTTCTCATACTTGATGGCTAGATCCTGAGCTTTTTCTGGATTGCATCACGTAGTAATGTGGTACCACACTGAAACAGTCCATTAAACCTGGTTTCGCTCAATATTTTAGAGGATAACGCAAGTTAGGTCTGGGATAGGTCTGGGATTCGCCCTAATCAGGCTCATACATTCGCGTTTTTCACGTACTTGTTGAACTGATCCTGGGTTTTTTCTGGTTTGGATCACGTAGTAATGTGGTACCACTCTGAAACAGTCGATTAAACCTCGTTTCGATCAATATCTTAGAGGATAACGAAAGTTAAGTCTGGGATTGGTCTGGGATTTGACCTCATCAGGCTCATACTTTCGCGTTTTTCACATACTTGTTGAACAGATCCTGGGTTTTTTTTGGTTTGGATCCCGTAGTAGTGTGGTACCACACTGAAACAGTCCATCAAACCTGGTTTCGCTCAATATTTTAGAGGATAACGCATGTTAGGTCTAGGTTACGTCTGGGATTTGCTCTCATTAGGCTCATTCTTTCGCATATTTCTCATACTTGATGGCTAGATCATGTGCTTTTTCTGGATTGCATCACGTAGTACTGTAGTACCACACTGAAACAGTCAATGAAACCTGGTTTCCATCAATATTTTAGAGGACAACGCAAGTTAGGTCTAGGTAAGGCCTGAGATTTTCACTGATCAGACTCGTACTTTCGCCTTCCTCACATACTTGTTGAACGGATCCTGGGTTTTTTCTGGTTTGGAACACGTAGTAATGTGGTACCACACTGAAACATTCAATTAAACCTGGTCTTGATAAATATTTTAGAGAATAACGCATGTTAGGTCTGGGTTAGGTCTAGGATTTGCCCTCATCAGGCTCATACTTTCGCATATTTCTCATACTTCATGGCTAGATCCTGGGCTATTTCTGGATTGGATCACGTAGTAAAGTGGTACCACACTGAAACATTCAATGAAACCTGGTCTGGATAAAAATCTTAGAGGATAACGCATGTTAGGTCAAGGTTAGGTCTAAGATTTGCCCTTATCAGGCTCACAGTTTCGCGTTTTTCACATACTTGTCGAACTGATCCTGGGTTTTTTGTGGTTTGGATCACGTAGTAATGTGGTACCACACTGAAACATTCAATTAAACCTGGTCTTGATAAATATTTTAGAGGATAACGCATGTTAGGTCTGGGATAGGTCTGGGATTAGCCCTCATCAGACTCATACTTTCGCACACTTCACATACTCGTTGACGAGATCCTGGGTTTTTTTCTAGTTTGGATCACGCAGTAATGTGGTACCACACTGAAACAGTCGATTAAACCTGGTTTCGCTCAAATTTTTAGAGGATAACGCATGTTAGGTCTAGATTAGGTCTGGGATTTGCACTCATCAGGCTCATTCTTTCGCATATTTCTCATACTTGATGGCTATATCCTGGGCTTTTTCTGGATTGCAGACGTAGTAACGTAGTACCACACTGAAACAGTCAATGAAACCTGGTTTCCATCAATATTTTAGAGGACAACGCAAGTTAGGTCTAGGTAAGGCCTGAGATTTTCACTGATCAGACTCATACTTTCGCCTTCTTCACATACTTGTTGAACGGATCCTGGGTTTTTTCTGGTTTGGAACACGTAATAATGTGGTACCACACTGAAACATTCAATTAAACCTGGTCTTGATAAATATTTTAGAGAATAACGCATGTTAGGTCTGGGTTAGGTCTAGGATTTGCCCTCATCAGGCTCATACTTTCGCATATTTCTCATACTTCATGGCTAGATCCTGGGCTATTTCTGGATTGGATCACGTAGTAAAGTGGTACCACACTGAAACATTCAATGCAACCTGGTTTCGATCAATATTTTAGAGGATAACGCAAGTTAGGTCTGGGATAGGTCTAGGATTTGCCCTCATCAGGCTCATACTTTCGCATATTTCTCATACTTCATGGCTAGATCCTGGGCTATTTCTGGATTGGATCACGTAGTAAAGTGGTACTACACTGAATAATTCAATGAAACCTGGTCTGGATAAATATTTTAGAGGACAACGCATGTTAGGTCTGGGTTACGTCTTGGATTTGCCCTCATCAGGCTCATACTTTCGCATATTTCTCATACTTCATGGCTAGATCCTGGGCTGTTTCTGCATTGTATCACGTAGTAATGTGGTACCACACTGAAACATTCAATGCAACCTGGTTTCGATCAATATTTTAGAGGATAACGCATGTTAGGTCTGGGATAGGTCTGGGATTAGCCCTCATCAGACTCATACTTTCGCACACTTCACATACTCGTTGACGAGATCCTGGGTTTTTTTCTAGTTTGGATCACGCAGTAATGTGGTACCACACTGAAACAGTCGACTAAACCTGGTTTCGATCAATATTTTTGAGGATAACGCATGTTATGTCTGGGATAGGTCTGGGATTAGCCCTCATCAGACCCATACTTTCGCTTTCTGCATACTTGTTGAACGGATCCTGGGCTTTTTCTGGATTGCATCACGTAGTAATGTAGTACCACACTGAAACAGTCAATGAAACCTGGTTTCCATCAATATTTTAGAGGACAACGCAAGTTAGGTCTAGGTAAGGCCTGAGATTTTCACTGATCAGACTCATACATTCGCATTCTTCACATACTTGTTGAACGGATCCTGGGTTTTTTCTGGTTTGGATCACGTAGTAATGTGGTACCACACTGAAACATTCAATTAAACCTGGTCTTGATAAATATTTTAGAGGATAACGCATGTTAGGTCTGGGTTACGTCTTGGATTTGCCCTCATCAGGCTCATACTTTCGCATATTTCTCATACTTCATGGCTAGATCCTGGGCTGTTTCTGCATTGTATCACGTAGTAATGTGGTACCACGCTGAAACAGTCAATTAAACCTGGTTTCGATCAATATTTTAGAGGATAACGCAAGTTAGGTCTGGGATAGGTCTAGGATTTGCCCTCATCAGGCTCTCACTATCGCATATTACTCATACTTCATGGCTAGATCCTGGGCTATTTCTGGTTTGGATCACGTAGTAGTGTGGTACCACACTAAAACAGTCCATTAAACCTGGTTTCGCTCAATATTTTAGAGGATAACGCATGTTAGGTCTAGGTCAGTCCTGGGATTTTCACTCATCAGGCTCACATTTTCGCGTTTTTCACATACTTGTTGAACAGATCCTGGGTTTTTTCTGGTTTGGATCCCGTAGTAGTGTGGTACCACAATAAAACAGTCAATTAAACCTGGTTTCGATCAATATTTTAGAGGATATCGCAAGTTAGGTCTGGGATAGGTCTGGGATTTGCCCTCATCAGGCTCATACTTTCGCGTTTTTCACATACTTGTTGAACGGATCCTGGGTTTTTTCTGGTTTGGATCACGTAGTAATGTGGTACCACACTGAAACATTCAATGAAACCTGGTCTTGATAAATATTTTAGAGGATAACGCATGTTAGGTCTGGGTTAGGTCTAGGATTTGCCCTCATCAGGCTCATACTTTCGCATATTTCTCATACTTCATGGCTAGATCCTGGGCTATTTCTGGATTGGATCACGTAGTAATGTGGTACCACGCTGAATCAGTCGATTAAACCTGGTTTCGATCAATATTTTAGAGGATAACGCAAGTTAGGTCTAGGTTAGGCCCGGGATTTTCACTCATCAGACTCATATTTCGCATTCTTCACATACTTGTTGAACGGATCCTGGGTTTTTTCTGGTTTGGATCACGTAGTAATGTGGGACCACACTGAATCAGTCGATTAAACCTGGTTTCGACCAATATCTTAGAGAATAATTCATGTTAGGTCTTGGTTAGGTCTGGGATTATCTCTCATCAGGCTCATTCTTTCGCATATTTCTCATACTTGAGGGCTAGATCCTGGGCTTTTTCTGGATTGGATCACGTAGTAATGAAGTACAACACTGAAACAGTCAATTAAACCTGGTTTCCATCAATATTTTAGAGGACAGCGCATGTTAGGTCTAGGTTAGGCCTGGGATTTGCCCTGATCAGGGTCATACTTTCGCAGTTTTGACATACATGTTGACCTGATCGAGGGTTTTTTCTGCTTTGGATCACGTAGTAAAGTGGTACCACGCTGAAACAATCCATTAAACCTGGTTTCCATCAATATTTTAGAGGATAACGCAAGTTAGGTCTGGCATAGATCTGGGATTCGCCCTCATCAGGCTCATACTTTCGCGTTTTTCACATACTTGTTGAACGGATCCTGGGTTTTTTCTGGTTTGGATCACGTTGTAATGTGGGACCACACTGAAACAGTCAATTAAACCTGGTCTTGATAAATATTTTAGAGGATAACGCATGTTAGGTCTGGGTCAGGTCTAGAATTTACCCTCATCATGCTCATACTTTCGCATCTTTCTCATACATCATGGCTAGATCCTGGGCTATTTCTGGATTGTATCACGTAGTAATGTGGTACCACGCTGAAACTGTCGATTAAACCTGGTTCCGATCAATATTTTAGAGGATAACGCAAGTTAAGTCTGGGATTGGTCTGGGATTTGACCTCATCAGACTCATACTTTCGCACCCTTCACATACTTGTTGAACAGATCCTGGGTTTTTTCTGGTTTGGATCCCGTAGTAGTGTGGTACCACACTGAAACAGTCCATTAAACCTGGTTTCGCTCAATATTTTAGAGAATAACGCATGTTAGGTCTAGGTTAGGCCTGGGATTTTCACTCATCAGACTCATACTTTCGCATTCTTCACATACTTGTTGAACGGATCCTGGGTTTTTTCTGGTTTGGATCACGTAGTATTGTGGGTCCACACTGAAACAATCAATTAAACCTGGTCTTGATAAATATTTTAGAGGATAACGCCTGTTAGGTTTGGGTTAGGTCTAGGATTTGCCCTCAGCAAGCTCATACTTTCGCATATCTCTCATACTTCATGGCTAGATCCTGGGCTGTTTTTGGATTGTATCACGTAGTAATGTGGTACCACGCTGACACAGTCAATTAAACCTGGTTTCGATCAATATTTTAGAGGATAACGCAAGTTAGGTCTAGGTTAGGCCCGGGATTTTCACTCATCAGACTCATATTTCGCATTCTTCACATACTTGTTGAACGGATCCTGGGTTTTTTCTGGTTTGGATCACGTAGTAATGTGGGACCACACTGAATCAGTCGATTAAACCTGGTTTCGATCAATATTTTAGAGGATAACGCAAGTTAGGTCTAGGTTAGGCCCGGGATTTTCACTCATCAGACTCATATTTCGCATTCTTCACATACTTGTTGAACGGATCCTGGGTTTTTTCTGGTTTGGATCACGTAGTAATGTGGGACCACACTGAATCAGTCGATTAAACCTGGTTTCGACCAATATCTTAGAGAATAATTCATGTTAGGTCTTGGTTAGGTCTGGGATTTTCTCTCATCAGGCTCATTCTTTCGCATATTTCTCATACTTGAGGGCTAGATCCTGGGCTTTTTCTGGATTGGATCACGTAGTAATGAAGTACAACACTGAAACAGTCAATTAAACCTGGTTTCCATCAATATTTTAGAGGACAGCGCATGTTAGGTCTAGGTTAGGCCTGGGATTTGCCCTGATCAGGGTCATACTTTCGCAGTTTTGACATACATGTTGACCTGATCGAGGGTTTTTTCTGCTTTGGATCACGTAGTAAAGTGGTACCACGCTGAAACAATCCATTAAACCTGGTTTCCATCAATATTTTAGAGGATAACGCAAGTTAGGTCTGGCATAGATCTGGGATTCGCCCTCATCAGGCTCATACTTTCGCGTTTTTCACATACTTGTTGAACGGATCCTGGGTTTTTTCTGGTTTGGTTCATGTAGTAATGTGGTACCACACTGAAACATTCAATTAAACCTGGTCTTGATAAATATTTTAGAGGATAACGCATGTTAGGTTTGGCTTAGGTTTAGGATTTGTCCCCAGCAGGCTCATACTTTCGCATATTTCTCATACTTCATGGCTAGATCCTGGGCTGTTTCTGGTTTGTATCACGTAGTAATTTGGTACCACACAGAAACAGTCGATTAAACCTGGTTTCGATCAATATCTTAGAGGATAACGCAAGTTAAGTCTGGGATTGGTCTGGGATTTGACCTCATCAGACTCATACTTTCGCACACTTCACATACTCGTTGAACAGATCCTGGGTTATTTTCTGATTTGGATCACATAGTAATGTGGTACCACACTGAAACAGTCGATTAAACCAGGTTTCGATCTATATTTTTGAGGATAACGCATGTTAGGTCTAGGTTAGGCCTGGGATTTTCACTCATCAGACTCATACTTTCGCATTCTTCACATACTTGTTGAACGGATCCTGGGTTTTTTCTGGTTTGGATCACGTTGTAATGTGGGACCACACTGAAACAATCAATTAAACCTGGTCTTGATAAATATTTTAGAGGATAACGCATGTTAGGCTTGGGTTAGGTCTAGGATTTGCCCTCAGCAGGCTCATACTTTCGCATATCTCTCATACTTCATGGCTAGATCCTGGGCTGTTCCCGGATTGTATAACGTAGTAATGTGGTACCACGCTGAAACAGTCAATTAAACCTGGTTTCGATCAATATTTTAGAGAATAATTCATGTTAGGTCTAGGTTAGGTCTGGGATTTGCTCTCATCAGGCTCATTCCTTCGCATATTTCTCATACATGTTGAACAGATCCTGGGTTTTTTCTGGTTTGAATCACGTAGTAATGTGGTACCACACTAGAACAGTCAATTAAACCTGGTTTCGATCAATATTTTGGAGGATAACGCATCTTAGGTCTGGGATAGGTCTGGGATTTTCACTCATCAGACTCATACTTTCGCACACTTCACATACTCGTTGAACAGATCCTGGGTTATTTTCTGGTTTGGATCCCGTAGTAGTGTGGTACCACACTGAAACAGTCCATTAAACCTGGTTTCGCTCAATATTTTAGAGGATAACGCATGTTAGGTCTAGGTCAGGCCTGGTTTTTTCACTCATCAGACTCATACTTTCGCATTCTTCACATACTTGTTGAACGGATCCTGGGTTTTTTCTGGTTTGGATCACGTAGTAATGTGGTACCACACTAGAACAGTCAATTAAACCTGGTTTCGATCAATATTTTGGAGGATAACGCAAGTTAGGTCTGGGATAGGTCTGGGATTTGCTCTCATCAGGCTCATTCTTTCGCATATTTCTCATACTTGATGGCTAGATCCTGAGCTTTTTCTGGATTGCATCACGTAGTAATGTGGTACCACACTGAAACATTCAATGAAACCTGGTCTGGATAAATATTTTAGAGGATAACGCATCTTAGGTCTGGGTTAGGTCTAAGATTTGCCCTCATCAGGCTCACAGTTTCGCGTTTTTCACATACTTGTTGAACAGATCCTGGGTTTTTTCTGGTTTGGATCACGTAGTAATGTGGTACCACACTAGAACAGTCAATTAAACCTGGTTTCGATCAATATTTTGGAGGATAACGCAAGTTAGGTCTGGGATAGGTCTGGGATTTGCTCTCATCAGGCTCATTCTTTCGCATATTTCTCATACTTGATGGCTAGATCCTGAGCTTTTTCTGGATTGCATCACGTAGTAATGTGGTACCACACTGAAACAGTCGATTAAACCTCGTTTCGATCAATATTTTAGAGGATAACGCAAGTTAAGTCTGGGATTGGTCTGGGATTTGCCCTCATCAGACTCATACTTTCGCACACTTCACATACTTGTTGAACAGATCCTGGGTTTTTTCTGGTTTGGATCCCGTAGTAGTGTGGTACCACACTGAAACAGTCCATTAAACCTGGTTTCGCTCAATATTTTAGAGGATAACGCATGTTAGGTCTAGGTCAGGCCTGGTTTTTTCACTCATCAGACTCATACTTTCGCATTCTTCACATACTTGTTGAACGGATCCTGGGTTTTTTCTGGTTTGGATCAGGTAGTTATGTGGGTCCACACTGAAACAATCAATTAAACCTGGTCTTGATAAATATTTTAGAGGATAACGCATGTTAGGTCTGGGATATTTCTGGGATTTGCCCTCATGAGACTCATACTTTCGCACACTTCACATACTCGTTGAACAGATCCTGGGTTATTTTCTGGTTTGGATCACATAGTAATGTGGTACCACACTGAAACATTCAATTAAACCAGGTTTCGATCAATATTTTTGAGGATAACGCATGTTAGGTCTAGGTTAGGCCTGGGATTTTCACTCATCAGACTCATACATTCGCATTCCTCACATGCTTGTTGAACGGATCCTGGGTATTTTCTGGTTTGTATCACGTAGTAATGTGGTACCACACTGAAACAGTCCATTAAACCTGGTTTGGATCAATATTTTAGAGGATAACGCAAGTTAGGTCTAGGTTAGCCCTGGGATTTTCACTCATCAGACTCATACTTTCGCATTCTTCTTATACTTGTTGAACTGACCCTGGGTTTTTTCTGGTTTGGATCACGTAGTAATGTGGTACCATACTGAAACAGTCGATTAAACCTGGTTTCGATCAATATTTTAGAGGATAACGCAAGTTAAGTCTGGGATTGGTCTGGGATTTGACCTCATCAGACTCATACTTTCGCACACTTCACATACTCGTTGAACAGATCCTGGGTTATTTTCTGGTTGGGATCACATAGTAATGTGGTACCACACTGAAACAGTCGATTAAACCAGGTTTCGATCAATATTTTTGAGGATAGCGCATGTTAGGTCTAGGTTAGGCCTGGGATTTTCACTCATCAGACTCATACTTTCGCATTCTTCACATACTTGTTGAGCGGATGATGGGTTTTTTCTGGTTTGGATCACGTAGTAATGTGGGACCACACTGAAACAATCAATTAAACCAGGTCTTGATAAATATTTTAGAGGATAACGCATGTTAGGCTTGGGTTAGGTCTAGGATTTGCCCTCAGCAGGCTCATACTTTCGCATATCTCTCATACTTCATGGCTAGATCCTGGGCTGTTTCCGGATTGTATCACGTAGTAATGTGGTACCACGCTGAAACAGTCAATTAAACCTGGTTTCGATCAATATTTTAGAGAATAATTCATGTTAGGTCTAGGTTAGGTCTGGGATTTGCTCTCATCAGGCTCATTCTTTCGCATATTTCTCATACATGTTGAACAGATCCTGGGTTTTTTCTGGTTTGAATCACGTAGTAATGTGGGACCACACTGAAACAATCCATTAAACCTGGTTTCCATCAATATTTTAGAGGACAACGCAAGTTAGGTCTGGGATAGGTCTGGGATATGCCCTCATCAGGCTCATACTTTCGCGTTTTTCACATACTTGTTGAACAGATCCTGGGTTTTTTCTGCATTGTATCACGTAGTTACGTGGTACCACGCTGAAACAGTCAATTAAACCTGGTTTCGATCAATATTTTAGAGGATAACGCAAGTTAGGTCTGGGATAGGTCTAGGATTTGCCCTCATCAGGCTCTTACTATCGCATATTTCTCATACTTCATGGCTAGATCCTGGGCTATGGCTGGATTGGATCACGTAGTAAAGTGGTACCACACTCAAACATTCAATGAAACCTGGTCTGGATAAATATTTTAGAGGATAACGCATCTTAGGTCTGGGTTAGGTCTAAGATTTGCCCTCATCAGGCTCACAGTTTCGCGTTTTTCACATACTTGTTGAACAGATCCTGGGTTTTTTCTGGTTTGGATCACGTAGTAATGTGGTACCACACCAGAACAGTCAATTAAACCTGGTTTCGATCAATATTTTGGAGGATAACGCAAGTTAGGTCTGGGATTTGCTCTCATCAGGCTCATTCTTTCGCATATTTCTCATACTTGATGGCTAGATCCTGAGCTTTTTCTGGATTGCATCACGTAGTAATGTGGTACCACACTGAAACAGTCGATTAAACCTCGTTTCGATCAATATTTTAGAGGATAACGCAAGTTAAGTCTGGGATAGGTCTGGGATTTGCTCTCATCATGCTCATACTTTCGCATTCTTCACATACTTGTTGAACGGATCCTGGGTTTTTTCTGGTTTGGATCACGTAGTATTGTGGGTCCACACTGAAACAATCAATTAAACCTGGTCTTGATAAATATTTTAGAGGATAACGCAAGTTAGGTCTGGCATAGGTCTGGGATTCGCCCTCATCAGGCTCATACTTTCGCGTTTTTCACATACTTGTTGAACAGATGCTGGGTTTTTTCTGGTTTGTATCACGCAGTAGTGTGGTACCACACTGAAACAGTCCATTAAACCTGGTTTGGATGAATATTTTAGAGGATAACGCATGTAAGGTCTAGGTTAGCCCTGGGATTTTCACTCATCAGACTCATACTTTCGCATTCCTCTCATACTTGTTGAACTGATCCAGGGTTTTTTCTGGTTTGGATCACGTTGTAATGTGGCACCACACTGAAACAGACGACTAAACCTGGTTTCGCTCAATATTTTAGAGGATAACGCATGTTAGGTCAAGGTTAGGTCTAAGATTTGTCCTTATCGGGCTCACAGTTTCGAGTTTTTCACATACCTGTTAAACAGATCCTGGGTTTTTTCTGGTTTGGATCACGAAGTAGTGTGGTACCACACTGAAACTGTTCATTAAACCTCGTTTCGCTCAATATTTTAGAGGATAACGCATGTTAGGTCTAGGTTAGGTCTGGGATTTGCTCTCATTAGGCTCATTCTTTCGCATATTTCTCATACTTGATGGCTAGGTCATGGGCTTTTTCTGCATTGCATCACGTAGTTATGTAGTACCACACTAGAACAGTCAATGAAACCTGGTTTCCATTAATATTTTAGAGGACAACGAAAGTTAGGTCTAGGTAAGGCCTGAGATTTTCACTGATCAGACTCATAATTTCGCCTTCTTCACATACTTGTTGAACGGATCCTGGGTTTTTTCTGGTTTGGAACACGTAGTAATGTGGTACCACACTGAAACATTAAATTAAACCTGGTCTTGATAAATATTTTAGAGAACAACGCAGGTTAGGCTTGGGTTAGGTCTAGGATTTGCCCTCAGCAGGCTCATACTTTCGCATATCTCTCATACTTCATGGCTAGATCCTGGGCTGTTCCCGGATTGTATAACGTAGTAATGTGGTACCACGCTGAAACAGTCAATTAAACCTGGTTTCGATCAATATTTTAGAGAATAATTCATGTTAGGTCTAGGTTAGGTCTGGGATTTGCTCTCATCAGGCTCATTCTTTCGCATATTTCTCATACATGTTGAACAGATCCTGGGTTATTTTCTGGTTTGGATCCCGTAGTAGTGTGGTACCACACTGAAACAGTCCATTAAACCTGGTTTCGCTCAATATTTTAGAGGATAACGCATGTTTGGTCTAGGTCAGGCCTGGTTTTTTCACTCATCAGACTCATACTTTCGCATTCTTCACATACTTGTTGAACGGATCCTGGGTTTTTTCTGGTTTGGATCACGTAGTAATGTGGTACCACACTAGAACAGTCAATTAAACCTGGTTTCGATCAATATTTTGGAGGATAACGCAAGTTAGGTCTGGGATAGGTCTGGGATTTGCTCTCATCAGGCTCATTCTTTCGCATATTTCTCATACTTGATGGCTAGATCCTGAGCTTTTTCTGGATTGCATCACGTAGTAATGTGGTACCACACTGAAACATTCAATGAAACCTGGTCTGGATAAATATTTTAGAGGATAACGCATCTTAGGTCTGGGTTAGGTCTAAGATTTGCCCTCATCAGGCTCACAGTTTCGCGCTTTTCACATACTTGTTGAACAGATCCTGGGTTTTTTCTGGTTTGGATCACGTAGTAATGTGGTACCACACTAGAACAGTCAATTAAACCTGGTTTCGATCAATATTTTGGAGGATAACGCAAGTTAGGTCTGGGATAGGTCTGGGATTTGCTCTCATCAGGCTCATTCTTTCGCATATTTCTCATACTTGATGGCTAGATCCTGAGCTTTTTCTGGATTGCATCACGTAGTAATGTGGTACCACACTGAAACAGTCGATTAAACCTCGTTTCGATCAATATTTTAGAGGATAACGCAAGTTAAGTCTGGGATTGGTCTGGGATTTGCCCTCATCAGACTCATACTTTCGCACACTTCACATACTTGTTGAACAGATCCTGGGTTTTTTCTGGTTTGGATCCCGTAGTAGTGTGGTACCACACTGAAACAGTCCATTAAACCTGGTTTCGCTCAATATTTTAGAGGATAACGCATGTTAGGTCTAGGTCAGGCCTGGTTTTTTCACTCATCAGACTCATACTTTCGCATTCTTCACATACTTGTTGAACGGATCCTGGGTTTTTTCTGGTTTGGATCAGGTAGTTATGTGGGTCCACACTGAAACAATCAATTAAACCTGGTCTTGATAAATATTTTAGAGGATAACGCATGTTAGGTCTGGGATAGTTCTGGGATTTGCCCTCATGAGACTCATACTTTCGCACACTTCACATACTCGTTGAACAGATCCTGGGTTATTTTCTGGTTTGGATCACATAGTAATGTGGTACCACACTGAAACATTCAATTAAACCAGGTTTCGATCAATATTTTTGAGGATAACGCATGTTAGGTCTAGGTTAGGCCTGGGATTTTCACTCATCAGACTCATACATTCGCATTCCTCACATGCTTGTTGAACGGATCCTGGGTATTTTCTGGTTTGTATCACGTAGTAATGTGGTACCACACTGAAACAGTCCATTAAACCTGGTTTGGATCAATATTTTAGAGGATAACGCAAGTTAGGTCTAGGTTAGCCCTGGGATTTTCACTCATCAGACTCATACTTTCGCATTCTTCTTATACTTGTTGAACTGACCCTGGGTTTTTTCTGGTTTGGATCACGTAGTAATGTGGTACCATACTGAAACAGTCGATTAAACCTGGTTTCGATCAATATTTTAGAGGATAACGCAAGTTAAGTCTGGGATTGGTCTGGGATTTGACCTCATCAGACTCATACTTTCGCACACTTCACATACTCGTTGAACAGATCCTGGGTTATTTTCTGGTTGGGATCACATAGTAATGTGGTACCACACTGAAACAGTCGATTAAACCAGGTTTCGATCAATATTTTTGAGGATAGCGCATGTTAGGTCTAGGTTAGGCCTGGGATTTTCACTCATCAGACTCATACTTTCGCATTCTTCACATACTTGTTGAACGGATGATGGGTTTTTTCTGGTTTGGATCACGTAGTAATGTGGGACCACACTGAAACAATCAATTAAACCAGGTCTTGATAAATATTTTAGAGGATAACGCATGTTAGGCTTGGGTTAGGTCTAGGATTTGCCCTCAGCAGGCTCATACTTTCGCATATCTCTCATACTTCATGGCTAGATCCTGGGCTGTTTCCGGATTGTATCACGTAGTAATGTGGTACCACGCTGAAACAGTCAATTAAACCTGGTTTCGATCAATATTTTAGAGAATAATTCATGTTAGGTCTAGGTTAGGTCTGGGATTTGCTCTCATCAGGCTCATTCTTTCGCATATTTCTCATACATGTTGAACAGATCCTGGGTTTTTTCTGGTTTGAATCACGTAGTAATGTGGGACCACACTGAAACAATCCATTAAACCTGGTTTCCATCAATATTTTAGAGGACAACGCAAGTTAGGTCTGGGATAGGTCTGGGATATGCCCTCATCAGGCTCATACTTTCGCGTTTTTCACATACTTGTTGAACAGATCCTGGGTTTTTTCTGCATTGTATCACGTAGTTACGTGGTACCACGCTGAAACAGTCAATTAAACCTGGTTTCGATCAATATTTTAGAGGATAACGCAAGTTAGGTCTGGGATAGGTCTAGGATTTGCCCTCATCAGGCTCTTACTATCGCATATTTCTCATACTTCATGGCTAGATCCTGGGCTATGTCTGGATTGGATCACGTAGTAAAGTGGTACCACACTCAAACATTCAATGAAACCTGGTCTGGATAAATATTTTAGAGGATAACGCATCTTAGGTCTGGGTTAGGTCTAAGATTTGCCCTCATCAGGCTCACAGTTTCGCGTTTTTCACATACTTGTTGAACAGATCCTGGGTTTTTTCTGGTTTGGATCACGTAGTAATGTGGTACCACACCAGAACAGTCAATTAAACCTGGTTTCGATCAATATTTTGGAGGATAACGCAAGTTAGGTCTGGGATTTGCTCTCATCAGGCTCATTCTTTCGCATATTTCTCATACTTGATGGCTAGATCCTGAGCTTTTTCTGGATTGCATCACGTAGTAATGTGGTACCACACTGAAACAGTCGATTAAACCTCGTTTCGATCAATATTTTAGAGGATAACGCAAGTTAAGTCTGGGATTGGTCTGGGATTTGCCCTCATCAGACTCATACTTTCGCACACTTCACATACTTGTTGAACAGATCCTGGGTTTTTTCTGGTTTGGATCCCGTAGTAGTGTGGTACCACACTGAAA
Organism: Colletes latitarsis; assembly: GCF_051014445.1. NCBI lineage: Eukaryota > Metazoa > Arthropoda > Insecta > Hymenoptera > Colletidae > Colletes > Colletes latitarsis. The sequence continues at coordinate 3,571,166 of NC_135142.1, forward strand.
CAGTCCATTAAACCTGGTTTCGCTCAATATTTTAGAGGATAACGCATGTTAGGTCTAGGTCAGGCCTGGGATTTTCACTCATCAGACTCATACTTTCGCATTCTTCACATACTTGTTGAACGGATCCTGGGTTTTTTCTGGTTTGGATCACGTAGTATTGTGGGTCCACACTGAAACAATCAATTAAACCTGGTCTTGATAAATATTTTAGAGGATAACGCAAGTTAGGTCTAGGTCAGGCCTGGGATTCGCCCTCATCAGGCTCATACTTTCGCGTTTTTCACATACTTGTTGAACAGATGCTGGGTTTTTTCTGGTTTGAATCACGCAGTAGTGTGGTACCACACTGAAACAGTCCATTAAACCTGGTTTGGATGAATATTTTAGAGGATAACGCATGTAAGGTCTAGGTTAGCCCTGGGATTTTCACTCATCAGACTCATACTTTCGCATTCCTCTCATACTTGTTGAACTGATCCAGGGTTTTTTCTGGTTTGGATCACGTTGTAATGTGGCACCACACTGAAACAGACGACTAAACCTGGTTTCGCTCAATATTTTAGAGGATAACGCATGTTAGGTCAAGGTTAGGTCTAAGATTTGTCCTTATCGGGCTCACAGTTTCGAGTTTTTCACATACCTGTTAAACAGATCCTGGGTTTTTTCTGGTTTGGATCACGAAGTAGTGTGGTACCACACTGAAACTGTTCATTAAACCTCGTTTCGCTCAATATTTTAGAGGATAACGCATGTTAGGTCTAGGTTAGGTCTGGGATTTGCTCTCATTAGGCTCATTCTTTCGCATATTTCTCATACTTGATGGCTAGGTCATGGGCTTTTTCTGCATTGCATCACGTAGTTATGTAGTACCACACTAGAACAGTCAATGAAACCTGGTTTCCATTAATATTTTAGAGGACAACGAAAGTTAGGTCTAGGTAAGGCCTGAGATTTTCACTGATCAGACTCATAATTTCGCCTTCTTCACATACTTGTTGAACGGATCCTGGGTTTTTTCTGGTTTGGAACACGTAGTAATGTGGTACCACACTGAAACATTAAATTAAACCTGGTCTTGATAAATATTTTAGAGAACAACGCAGGTTAGGTCAGGGTTAGTTCTAGGATTTGCCCTCATCAGGCTCATACTTTCGCATATTTCTCATACTTCATGGCTAGATCCTGGGCTATTTCTGGATTGGATCACGTAGTAAAGTGGTACCACACTGAAACATTCAATGAAACCTGGTCTGGATAAATATTTTAGAGAATAACGCATGTTAGGTCAAGGATAGGTCTAAGATTTGCCCTCATCAGGCTCTCAGTTTCGCGTTTTTCACATACTTGTTGAACAGATCCTGGGTTTTTTCTGGTTTGTATCACGCAGTAGCGTGGTACCACACTGAAACAGTCCATTAAACCTGGTTTGGATGAATATTTTAGAGGATAACGCATGTAAGGTCTAGGTTAGCCCTGGGATTTTCACTCATCAGACTCATACTTTCGCATTCTTCTCATACTTGATGGCTAGATCCTGGGCTTTTTCTGGATTGCATCACGTAGTAATGAAGTATAACACTGAAACAGTCAATTAAACCTGGTTTCCATCAATACCTTAGAGGACAACGCAAGTTAGGTCTAGGTTAGGTCTGGGATTTTCGCTCATGAGACTCATACTTTCGCATTCTTCACATACTTGTTGAACGGATCCTGGGTTTTTTCTGGTTTGGTTCAGGTAGTAATGTGGTACCACACTGAAACATTCAATTAAACCTGGTCTTGATAAATATTTTAGAGGATAACGCAAGTTAGGTCTGGCATAGGTCTGGGATTCGCCCTCATCAGGCTCATACTTTCGCGTTTTTCACATACTTGTTGAACAGATCCTGGGTTTTTTCTGGTCTGTATCACGTAGTAATGTGGTGCCACACTGAAACAGTCGATTCAACCTGGTTTTGATCAATATTTTAGAGGATAACGCATAGTTAGGTTTGGGATAGGTCTGGGATTTGACCTCATCATACACATACTTTCGCACACTTCACATACTCGCTGAACAGATCCTGGGTTATTTTCTGGTTTGGATTACATAGTAATGTGGTACCACACTGAAACAGTCGATTAAACCTGGTTTCGATCAATATTTTAGAGAATAATTCATGTTAGGTCCAGGTTAGGTCTGGGATTTGCACCCATCAGGCTCGTTCTTTCGCATATTTCTCATACTTGATGGCTAGACCCTGGGCTTTATCTGGATTGCATCACGTAGTAATGAAGTACAACACTGAAACAGACGACTAAACCTGGTTTCGCTCAATATTTTAGAGGATAACGCATGTTAGGTCAAGGTTAGGTCTAAGATTTGTCCTTATCGGGCTCACAGTTTCGAGTTTTTCACATACCTGTTAAACAGATCCTGGGTTTTTTCTGGTTTGGATCACGAAGTAGTGTGGTACCACACTGAAACTGTTCATTAAACCTCGTTTCGCTCAATATTTTAGAGGATAACGCATGTTAGGTCTAGGTTAGGTCTGGGATTTGCTCTCATTAGGCTCATTCTTTCGCATATTTCTCATACTTGATGGCTAGGTCATGGGCTTTTTCTGCATTGCATCACGTAGTTATGTAGTACCACACTAGAACAGTCAATGAAACCTGGTTTCCATTAATATTTTAGAGGACAACGAAAGTTAGGTCTAGGTAAGGCCTGAGATTTTCACTGATCAGACTCATAATTTCGCCTTCTTCACATACTTGTTGAACGGATCCTGGGTTTTTTCTGGTTTGGAACACGTAGTAATGTGGTACCACACTGAAACATTAAATTAAACCTGGTCTTGATAAATATTTTAGAGAACAACGCAGGTTAGGCTTGGGTTAGGTCTAGGATTTGCCCTCAGCAGGCTCATACTTTCGCATATCTCTCATACTTCATGGCTAGATCCTGGGCTGTTCCCGGATTGTATAACGTAGTAATGTGGTACCACGCTGAAACAGTCAATTAAACCTGGTTTCGATCAATATTTTAGAGAATAATTCATGTTAGGTCTAGGTTAGGTCTGGGATTTGCTCTCATCAGGCTCATTCTTTCGCATATTTCTCATACATGTTGAACAGATCCTGGGTTTTTTCTGGTTTGAATCACGTAGTAATGTGGTACCACACTAGAACAGTCAATTAAACCTGGTTTCGATCAATATTTTGGAGGATAACGCATCTTAGGTCTGGGATAGGTCTGGGATTTTCACTCATCAGACTCATACTTTCGCACACTTCACATACTCGTTGAACAGATCCTGGGTTATTTTCTGGTTTGGATCCCGTAGTAGTGTGGTACCACACTGAAACAGTCCATTAAACCTGGTTTCGCTCAATATTTTAGAGGATAACGCATGTTAGGTCTAGGTCAGGCCTGGTTTTTTCACTCATCAGACTCATACTTTCGCATTCTTCACATACTTGTTGAACGGATCCTGGGTTTTTTCTGGTTTGGATCACGTAGTAATGTGGTACCACACTAGAACAGTCAATTAAACCTGGTTTCGATCAATATTTTGGAGGATAACGCAAGTTAGGTCTGGGATAGGTCTGGGATTTGCTCTCATCAGGCTCATTCTTTCGCATATTTCTCATACTTGATGGCTAGATCCTGAGCTTTTTCTGGATTGCATCACGTAGTAATGTGGTACCACACTGAAACATTCAATGAAACCTGGTCTGGATAAATATTTTAGAGGATAACGCATCTTAGGTCTGGGTTAGGTCTAAGATTTGCCCTCATCAGGCTCACAGTTTCGCGTTTTTCACATACTTGTTGAACAGATCCTGGGTTTTTTCTGGTTTGGATCACGTAGTAATGTGGTACCACACTAGAACAGTCAATTAAACCTGGTTTCGATCAATATTTTGGAGGATAACGCAAGTTAGGTCTGGGATAGGTCTGGGATTTGCTCTCATCAGGCTCATTCTTTCGCATATTTCTCATACTTGATGGCTAGATCCTGAGCTTTTTCTGGATTGCATCACGTAGTAATGTGGTACCACACTGAAACAGTCGATTAAACCTCGTTTCGATCAATATTTTAGAGGATAACGCAAGTTAAGTCTGGGATTGGTCTGGGATTTGCCCTCATCAGACTCATACTTTCGCACACTTCACATACTTGTTGAACAGATCCTGGGTTTTTTCTGGTTTGGATCCCGTAGTAGTGTGGTACCACACTGAAACAGTCCATTAAACCTGGTTTCGCTCAATATTTTAGAGGATAACGCATGTTAGGTCTAGGTCAGGCCTGGTTTTTTCACTCATCAGACTCATACTTTCGCATTCTTCACATACTTGTTGAACGGATCCTGGGTTTTTTCTGGTTTGGATCAGGTAGTTATGTGGGTCCACACTGAAACAATCAATTAAACCTGGTCTTGATAAATATTTTAGAGGATAACGCATGTTAGGTCTGGGATAGTTCTGGGATTTGCCCTCATGAGACTCATACTTTCGCACACTTCACATACTCGTTGAACAGATCCTGGGTTATTTTCTGGTTTGGATCACATAGTAATGTGGTACCACACTGAAACATTCAATTAAACCAGGTTTCGATCAATATTTTTGAGGATAACGCATGTTAGGTCTAGGTTAGGCCTGGGATTTTCACTCATCAGACTCATACATTCGCATTCCTCACATGCTTGTTGAACGGATCCTGGGTATTTTCTGGTTTGTATCACGTAGTAATGTGGTACCACACTGAAACAGTCCATTAAACCTGGTCTGGATAAATATTTTAGAGGATAACGCATCTTAGGTCTGGGTTAGGTCTAAGATTTGCCCTCATCAGGCTCACAGTTTCGCGTTTTTCACATACTTGTTGAACAGATCCTGGGTTTTTTCTGGTTTGGATCACGTAGTAATGTGGTACCACACCAGAACAGTCAATTAAACCTGGTTTCGATCAATATTTTGGAGGATAACGCAAGTTAGGTCTGGGATTTGCTCTCATCAGGCTCATTCTTTCGCATATTTCTCATACTTGATGGCTAGATCCTGAGCTTTTTCTGGATTGCATCACGTAGTAATGTGGTACCACACTGAAACAGTCGATTAAACCTCGTTTCGATCAATATTTTAGAGGATAACGCAAGTTAAGTCTGGGATTGGTCTGGGATTTGCCCTCATCAGACTCATACTTTCGCACACTTCACATACTTGTTGAACAGATCCTGGGTTTTTTCTGGTTTGGATCCCGTAGTAGTGTGGTACCACACTGAAACAGTCCATTAAACCTGGTTTCGCTCAATATTTTAGAGGATAACGCATGTTAGGTCTAGGTCAGGCCTGGGATTTTCACTCATCAGACTCATACTTTCGCATTCTTCACATACTTGTTGAACGGATCCTGGGTTTTTTCTGGTTTGGATCACGTAGTATTGTGGGTCCACACTGAAACAATCAATTAAACCTGGTCTTGATAAATATTTTAGAGGATAACGCAAGTTAGGTCTGGCATAGGTCTGGGATTCGCCCTCATCAGGCTCATACTTTCGCGTTTTTCACATACTTGTTGAACAGATGCTGGGTTTTTTCTGGTTTGTATCACGCAGTAGTGTGGTACCACACTGAAACAGTCCATTAAACCTGGTTTGGATGAATATTTTAGAGGATAACGCATGTAAGGTCTAGGTTAGCCCTGGGATTTTCACTCATCAGACTCATACTTTCGCATTCCTCTCATACTTGTTGAACTGATCCAGGGTTTTTTCTGGTTTGGATCACGTTGTAATGTGGCACCACACTGAAACAGACGACTAAACCTGGTTTCGCTCAATATTTTAGAGGATAACGCATGTTAGGTCAAGGTTAGGTCTAAGATTTGTCCTTATCGGGCTCACAGTTTCGAGTTTTTCACATACCTGTTAAACAGATCCTGGGTTTTTTCTGGTTTGGATCACGAAGTAGTGTGGTACCACACTGAAACTGTTCATTAAACCTCGTTTCGCTCAATATTTTAGAGGATAACGCATGTTAGGTCTAGGTTAGGTCTGGGATTTGCTCTCATTAGGCTCATTCTTTCGCATATTTCTCATACTTGATGGCTAGGTCATGGGCTTTTTCTGCATTGCATCACGTAGTTATGTAGTACCACACTAGAACAGTCAATGAAACCTGGTTTCCATTAATATTTTAGAGGACAACGAAAGTTAGGTCTAGGTAAGGCCTGAGATTTTCACTGATCAGACTCATAATTTCGCCTTCTTCACATACTTGTTGAACGGATCCTGGGTTTTTTCTGGTTTGGAACACGTAGTAATGTGGTACCACACTGAAACATTAAATTAAACCTGGTCTTGATAAACATTTTAGAGAACAACGCAGGTTAGGTCAGGGTTAGTTCTAGGATTTGCCCTCATCAGGCTCATACTTTCGCATATTTCTCATACTTCAAGGCTAGATCCTGGGCTATTTCTGGATTGGATCACGTAGTAAAGTGGTACCACACTGAAACATTCAATGAAACCTGGTCTGGATAAAAATTTTAGAGAATAACGCATGTTAGGTCAAGGATAGGTCTAAGATTTGCCCTCCTCAGGCTCTCAGTTTCGCGTTTTTCACATACTTGTTGAACAGATCCTGGGTTTTTTCTGGTTTGTATCACGCAGTAGCGTGGTACCACACTGAAACAGTCCATTAAACCTGGTTTGGATGAATATTTTAGAGGATAACGCATGTAAGGTCTAGGTTAGCCCTGGGATTTTCACTCATCAGACTCATACTTTCGCATTCTTCTCATACTTGATGGCTAGATCCTGGGCTTTTTCTGGATTGCATCACGTAGTAATGAAGTATAACACTGAAACAGTCAATTAAACCTGGTTTCCATCAATACCTTAGAGGACAACGCAAGTTAGGTCTAGGTTAGGTCTGGGATTTTCGCTCATGAGACTCATACTTTCGCATTCTTCACATACTTGTTGAACGGATCCTGGGTTTTTTCTGGTTTGGTTCAGGTAGTAATGTGGTACCACACTGAAACATTCAATTAAACCTGGTCTTGATAAATATTTTAGAGGATAACGCAAGTTAGGTCTGGCATAGGTCTGGGATTCGCCCTCATCAGGCTCATACTTTCGCGTTTTTCACATACTTGTTGAACAGATCCTGGGTTTTTTCTGGTCTGTATCACGTAGTAATGTGGTGCCACACTGAAACAGTCGATTCAACCTGGTTTTGATCAATATTTTAGAGGATAACGCATAGTTAGGTTTGGGATAGGTCTGGGATTTGACCTCATCATACACATACTTTCGCACACTTCACATACTCGCTGAACAGATCCTGGGTTATTTTCTGGTTTGGATCACATAGTAATGTGGTACCACACTGAAACAGTCGATTAAACCTGGTTTCGATCAATATTTTAGAGAATAATTCATGTTAGGTCCAGGTTAGGTCTGGGATTTGCACCCATCAGGCTCGTTCTTTCGCATATTTCTCATACTTGATGGCTAGACCCTGGGCTTTATCTGGATTGCATCACGTAGTAATGAAGTACAACACTGAAACGGTCAATTAAACCTGGTTTCCATCAATATCTTAGAGGACAACGCAAGTTAGGTCTGGGATAGGTCTGGGATTTGCCCTCATCAGGCTCATACTTTCGCGTTTTTCACATACCTGTTAAACAGATCCTGGGTTTTTTCTGGTTTGGATCACGAAGTAGTGTGGTACCACACTGAAACTGTTCATTAAACCTCGTTTCGCTCAATATTTTAGAGGATAACGCATGTTAGGTCTAGGTTAGGTCTGGGATTTGCTCTCATTAGGCTCATTCTTTCGCATATTTCTCATACTTGATGGCTAGGTCATGGGCTTTTTCTGCATTGCATCACGTAGTTATGTAGTACCACACTGGAACAGTCAATGAATCCTGGTTTCCATTAATATTTTAGAGGACAACGCAAGTTAGGTCTAGGTAAGGCCTGTGATTTTCACTGATCAGACTCATAATTTCGCCTTCTTCACATACTTGTTGAACGGATCCTGTGTTTTTTCTGGATTGGAACACGTAGTAATGTGGTGCCACACTGAAACATTCAATTAAACCTGGTCTTGATAAATATTTTAGAGAACAACGCAGGTTAGGTCAGGGTTAGTTCTAGGATTTGCCCTCATCAGGCTCATACTTTCGCAAATTTCTCATACTTGATGGCTAGATCCTGGGCTTTTTCTGGATTGCATCACGTAGTAATGAAGTATAACACTGAAACAGTCAATTAAACCTGGTTTCCATCAATATCTTAGAGGACAACGCAAGTTAGCTCTGGGATTGGTCTGGGATTTGCCCTCATCTGGCTCATACTTTCGCGTTTTTCACATACTTGTTGAACAGATCCTGGGTTTTTTCTGGTTTGGTTCACGTAGTAGTGTGGAACCACACTGAAACAGTCCATTAAACCTGGTTTGGATCAATATTTTAGAGAATAACGCATGTTAGGTCTAGATTAGGTCTGGGATTTTCGCTCATGAGACTCATACTTTCGCATTCTTCACATACTTGTTGAACGGATCCTGGGTTTTTTGTGGTTTGGTTCAGGTAGTAATGTGGTACCACACTGAAACATTCAATTAAACCTGGTCTTGATAAATATTTTAGAGGATAACGCAAGTTTTGTCTGGCATAGGTCTGGGATTCGCCCTCATCAGGCTCATACTTTCGCGTTTCTCACATACTTGTTGAACAGATCCTGGGTTTTTTCTGGTCTGTATCACGTAGTAGTGTGGTACCACACTGAAACAGTCCATTAAACCTGGTTTGGATCAATTGTTTAGAGGATAACGCATGTTAGGTCTAGGTTAGCCCTGGGATTTTCACTCATCAGACTCATACTTTCGCATTCTTCACATACTTGTTGAACGGATCCTGCGTTTTTTCTGGTTTGGATCACGTAGTAATATGGTGCCACACTGAAACAGTCGATTCAACCTGGTTTTGATCAATATTTTAGAGGATAACGCATAGTTAGGTTTGGGATAGGTCTGGGATTTGACCTCATCATACACATACTTTCGCACACTTCACATACTCGTTGAACAGATCCTGGGTTATTTTCTGGTTTGGATCACATAGTAATGTGGTACCACACTGAAACAGTCGATTAAACCTGGTTTCGATCAATATTTTAGAGAATAATTCATGTTAGGTCCAGGTTAGGTCTGGGATTTGCACCCATCAGGCTCGTTCTTTCGCATATTTCTCATACTTGATGGCTAGATCCTGGGCTTTATCTGGATTGCATCACGTAGTAATGAAGTACAACACTGAAACGGTCAATTAAACCTGGTTTCCATCAATATCTTAGAGGACAACGCAAGTTAGGTCTGGGATAGGTCTGGGATTTGCCCTCATCAGGCTCATACTTTCGCGTTTTTCACATACTTGTTGAACAGATCCTGGGTTTTCTCTGGTTTGGATCACGTAGTAGTGTGGTACCACACTGAAACAGTCCATTAAACCTGGTTTGGATCAATATTTTAGAGGATAACGCATGTAGGTCTAGGCTAGGTCTGGGATTTTCACCCTTCAGACTCATACTTTCGCATTCTTCACATACTTGTTGAACGGATCCTGGGTTTTTTCTGGTTTGGATCACGTAGTAATGTGGTACCACACTGAAACAGTCGATTAAACGTGGTTTTGATCAATATTTTAGAGGATAACGCATAGTTAGGTTTGGGATAGGTCTGGGATTTGACCTCATCAGACTCATACTTTCGCACACTTCACATACTCGTTGAACAGATCCTGGGTTATTTTCTGGTTTGGATCACATAGTAATGTGGTACCACACTGAAACAGTCGATTGAACCTGGTTTCGATGAATATTTTAGAGAATAATTCATGTTAGGTCTAGGTTAGGTCTGGGATTTGCACTCATCAGGCTCATTCTTTCGCATATTTCTCATACTTGTTGAAAAGATCCTGGGTTTTTTCTGGTTTGGATCCCGTAGTAGTGTGATACCACACTGAAACAGTCCATTAAACCTGGTTTCGCTCATTATTTTAGAGGATAACGCATGTTAGGTCTAGGTCAGGCCAGGGATTTTCACTCATCAGACTCATACTTTCGCATTCTTCACATACTTGTTGAACTGACCCTGGGTTTTTTCTGGTTTGGATCACGTTGTAGTGTGGGACCACACTGAAACAATCAATTAAACCTGGTCTTGATAAATATTTTAGAGAATAACGCATGTTAGGTCTGGGTTAGGTCTAGGATTTGCCCTCATCAGGCTCATACTTTCGCATATTTCTCATACTTCATGGCTAGATCCTGGGCTATTTCTGGATTGGATCACGTAGTAAAGTGGTACCACACTGAAACATTCAATGAAACCTGGTCTGGATATAAATTTTAGAGGATAACGCATGTTAGGTCAAGGTTAGGTCTAAGATTTGCCCTCATCAGGCTCACAGTTTCGCGTTTTTCACATACTTGTCGAACAGATCCTGGGTTTTTTGTGGTTTGGATCACGTAGTAATGTGGTACCACACTGAAGCATTCAGTTAAACCTGGTCTTGATAAATATTTTAGAGGATAACGCATGTTAGGTCTGGGATAGGTCTTCGATTAGCCCTCATCAGACTCATACTTTCGCACACTTCACATACTCGTTGACGAGATCCTGGGTTTTTTTCTAGTTTGGATCACGCAGTAATGTGGTACCACACCGAAACAGTCGATTAAACCTGGTTTCGATCAATATTTTTGAGGACAACGCATGTTAGGTCTGGGATAGGTCTGGGATTAGCCCTCATCAGACTCATACTTTCGCTTTCTTCACATACTTGTTGAACGGATCCTGGGCTTTTTCTGGATTGCATCACGTAGTAATGTAGTACCACACTGAAACAGTCGATTAAACCTGGTTTCGATCAATATTTTTGAGGATAACGCATGTTAGGTCTGGGATAGGTCTGGGATTAGCCCTCATCAGACTCATACTTTCGCATGTCTCTCATATTTCATGGCTAGATCCTGGGCTTTTTCTGGATTGGATCACGCAGTAATGTGGTACCACACTGAAACAGTCGATTAAACCTGGTTTCGATCAATATTTTTGAGGATAACGCATGTTAGGTCTGGGATAGGTCTGGGATTTGCCCTCATCAGGCTCATACTTTCGCTTTCTTCACATACTTGTTGAACGGATCCTGGGCTTTTTCTGGATTGCATCACGTAGTAATGTAGTACCACACTGAAACAGTCGATTAAACCTGGTTTCGATCAATATTTTTGAGGATAACGCATGTTAGGTCTGGGATAGGTCTGGGATTTGCCCTCATCAGGCTCATACTTTCGCATATCTCTCATATTTCATGGCTAGATCATTGGCTTTTTCTGGATTGCATCACGTAGTAATGTGGTACCACACTGAAACATTCAATTAAACCTGGTCTTGATAAATATTTTAGAGGATAACGCATGTTAGGTCTGGGTTACGTCTAGGATTTGCCCTCATCAGGCTCATACTTTCGCATATTTCTCATACTTCATGGCTAGATCCTGGGCTGTTTCTGCATTGTATCACGTAGTAATGTGGTACCACGCTGAAACAGTCAATTAAACCTGGTTTCGATCAATATTTTAGAGGATAACGCAAGCTAGGTCTGGGATAGGTCTAGGATTTGCCCTCATCAGGCTCTTACTATCGCATATTTCTCATACTTCATGGCTAGATCCTGGGCTATTTCTGGATTGGATCACGTAGTAAAGTGGTACCACACTGAAACATTCAATGAAACCTGTTCTGGATAAATGTTTTAGAGGATAACGCATCTTAGGTCTGGGTTAGATCTAAGATTTGCCCTCATCAGGCTCACAGTTTCGCGTTTTTCACATACTTGTTGAACGGATCCTGGATTTTTTCTGGTTCGGGTCACGTAGTAATGTGGGACCACACTGAAACAGTCAATTAAACCTGGTTTCGACCAATATTTTAGAGAATAATTCATGTTAGGTCTAGGTTAGGTCTGGGATTTGCTCTCATCAGGCTCATACTTTCGCACACTTCACATACTTGTTGAACGGATCCTGGGTTTTTTCTTGTTTGGATCACGTAGTAGTGTGGTACCACACTGAAACAGTCCATTATACCTGGTTTCGCTCAATATTTTAGAGGATAACGCATGTTAGGTCTAGGTCAGTCTTGGATTTTCACTCATCAGACTCATACTTTCGGATTCTTCACATACTTGCTGAACGGATCCTGGGTTTTTTCTGGTTTGGATCACGTAGTAATGTGGGTCCACACTGAGACAATCAATTAAACCTGGTCTTGATAAATATTTTAGAGGATATCGCATGTTAGGTCTGGGATAGGTCTGGGATTTGCCCTCATCGGACTCATACTTTCGCACACTTCACATACTCGTTGAACAGATCCTGCGTTATTTTCTGGTTTGGATCACATAGTAATGTGGTACCACACTGAAACGTTCGATTAAACCTGGTCTTGATAAATATTTTAGAGGATAACGCATGTTAGGTCTGGGTTAGGTCTAGGATTTGCCCTCATCAGGCTCATACTTTCGCATATTTCTCATACTTCATGGCTAGATCCTGGGCTATTTCTGGATTGGATCACGTAGTAAAGTGGTACCACACTGAAACATTCAATGAAACCTGGTCTGGATAAATATTTTAGAGGACAACGCATCTTAGGTCTGGGTTAGGTCTAAGATTTGCCCTCATCAGGCTCACAGTTTCGCGTTTTTCACATACTTGTTGAACAGATCCTGGGCTTTTTCTGGTTTGACTCACGTAGTAATGTGGTACCACAATAAAACAGTCAATTAAACCTGGTTTCGATCAATATTTTAGAGGATCACGCAAGCTAGGTCTGGGGTAGGTCTGGGATTAGCCCTCATCAGACTCATACTTTCGCACGCTTCACATACTCGTTGACAAGATCCTGGGTTTTTTTCTGGCTTGGATCACGTAGTAATGTGGTTCCACACTGAAACAGTCGATTAGACTTGGCTTCGATCAATATTTTAGAGGATAACGCAAGTTAGGTCTGGGATAGGTCTGGGATTTGCCCTCATCAGGCTCATACTTTCGCGTTTTTCACATACTTGTTGAACGGATCCTGGGTTTTTTCTGGTTTTGTTCACGTAGTAATGTGGGTCCACACTGAAACAATCAATTAAACCTGGTCTTGATAAATATTTTAGAGGATAACGCATGTTAGGTCTGGCATAGGTCTGGGATTTGCCCTCATCAGACTCATACTTTCGCACACTTCACATACTCGTTGAACAGATCCTGGGTTATTTTCTGGTTTGGATCACATAGTAATGTGGTACCACACTGAAACATTCAATTAAACCTGGTCTTGATAAATATTTTAGAGGATAACGCATGTTAGGTCTGGGTTACGTCTAGGATTTGCCCTCATCAGGCTCCTACTTTCGCATATTTCTCATACTTGATGGCTATATCCTGGGCTATTTCTGGATTGGATCACGTAGTAAAGTGGTACCACACTGAAACAGTCAATGAAACCTGGTTTCCATCAATATTTTAGAGGACAACGCAAGTTAGGTCTAGGTAAGGCCTGAGATTTTCACTGATCAGACTCATACGTTCGCATTCTTCACATACTTGTTGAACGGATCCTGGGTTTTTTCTGGTTTGGATCACGTAGTTATGTGGGTCCACACTGAAACAATCAATTAAACCTGGTCTTGATAAATATTTTAGAGGATAACGCGTGTTAGGTCTGGGATAGGTCTGGGATTTGCCCTCATCAGACTCATACTTTCGCACACTTCACATACTCGTTGAACAGATCCTGGGTTATTTTCTGGTTTGGATCACATAGTAATGTGGTACCACACTGAAACAGTCGAGTAAACCAGGTTTCGATCAATATTTTTGAGGATAACGCATGTTAGGTCTAGGTTAGGCCTGGGATTTTCACTCATCAGACTCATACTTTCGCATTCTTCACATACTTGTTGAACGGATCCTGGGTTTTTTCTGGTTTGGATCACGTAGTAATCTGGGTCCACACTGAAACAATCAATTAAACCTGGTCTTGATAAATATTTTAGAGGATAACGCATGTTAGGTCTGGGATAGGTCTGGGATTTGCCCTCATCAGACTCATACTTTCGCACACTTCACATACTCGTTGAAAAGATCCTGGGTTATTTTCTGGTTTGGATCACATAGTAATGTGGTACCACACTGAAACAGTCGATTAAACCAGGTTTCGATCAATATTTTTGAGGACAACGCATGTTAGGTCTAGGTTAGGCCTGGGATTTTCACTCATCAGACTCATACTTTCGCATTCTTCACATACTTGTTGAACTGAAACTGGGTTTTTTTCTGGTTTGGATCACGCAGTAATGTGGTTCCACACTGAAACAGTCGGTTAAACCTGGTTTCGGTCAATATTTTAGTGGATAACGCAAGTTAGGTCTGGGATAGGTCTGGGATTTGCCCTCATCAGACTCATACCTACGCACACTTCACATACTCGTTGAACAGATCCTGGGTTATTTTCTGGTTTGGATCACATAGTAATGTGGTACCAAACTGAAACAGTCGATTAAACCAGGTTTCGATCAATATTTTTTAGGATAACGCATGTTAGGTCTAGGTTAGGCCTGGGATTTTACTCATCAGACTCATACTTTCGCATTCCTCACATACTTGTTGAACGGATCCTGTGATTTGTCTGGCTTGTATCACGTAGTAATGTGGTACCACACTGAAACAGTCCATTAAACCTGGTTTGGATGAATATTTTAGAGGATAACGCATGTAAGGTCTAGGTTAGCCCTGGGATTTCCACTCATCAGACTCATACTTTCGCATTCTTCTCATACTTGTTGAACTGATCCTGGGTTTTTTCTGGTTTGGATCACGTAGTAATGTGGTACCACACTGAAACAGACGATTAAACCTGGTTTCGATCAATATCTTAGAGGATAACGCAAGTTAAGTCTGGGATTGGTCTGGGATTTGACCTCATCAGACTCATACTTTCGCACACTTCACATACTCGTTGAACAGATCCTGGGTTATTTTCTGGTTTGTATTACATAGTAATGTGGTACCACACTGAAACAGTCGATTAAACATGGTTTCGATCAATATTTTAGAGAATAATTCATGTTAGGTCTAGGTTAGGTCTGGGATTTGCTCTCATCAGGCTCGTTCTTTCGCATATTTCTCATACTTGATGGCTAGATCCTGGGCTTTTTCTGGATTGCATCACGTAGTAATGAAGTACAACACTGAAACAGTCAATTAAACCTGGTTTCCATCAATATCTTAAAGGACAACGCAAGTTAGGTCTGGGATAGGTCTGGGATTTGCCCTCATCAGGCTCATACTTTCGTGTTTTTCACATACTTGTTGAACAGATCCTGGGTTTTCTCTGGTTTGGATCACGTAGTAGTGCGGTACCACACTGAAACAGTCCATTAAACCTGGTTTGGATCAATATTTTAGAGGATAACGCATGTTAGGTCTAGGTTAGGTCTGGAATTTTCACTCTTCAGACTCATACTTTCGCATTCTTCACATACTTGTTGAACGGATCCTGGGTTTTTTCTGGTTTGGATCACGTAGTAATGTGGTACCACACTGAAACAGTCGATTAAACCTGGTCTGGATAAATATTTTAGAGGATAACGCAAGTTAGGTTTGGGATAGGTCTGGGATTTGACCTCATCAGACTCATACTTTCGCACACTTCACATACTCGTTGAACAGATGCTGGGTTATTTTCTGGTTTGGATCACATTGTAATGTGGTACCACACTGAAACTGTCGATTGAACCTGGTTTCGATGAATATTTTAGAGAATAATTCATGTTAGGTCTAGGTTAGGTCTGGGATTTGCTCTCATCAGGCTCATTCTTTCGCATATTTCTCATACTTGTTGAACAGATCCTGGGTTTTTTCTGGTTTGGATCCCGTAGTAGTGTGGTACCACACTGAAACAGTCCATTAATCCTGGTTTCGCTCAATATTTTAGAGGATAACGCATGTTAGGTCTAGGTCAGGCCTGGGATTTTCACTCATCAGACTCATACTTTCGCATTCTTCACATACTTGTTGAACGGAGCCTGGGTTTTTTCGGGTTTGGATCACGTAGTAATGTGGGTCCACACTGAAACAGTCGATTAAACCTGGTTTCGATCAATATTTTAGAGGATAACGCATGTTAAGTCTGGGATTGGTCTGGCATTTGACCTCATCAGACTCACACTTTCGCACACTTCACCTACTCGTTGAACAGATCCTGGGTTATTTTCTGGTTTGGATCACATAGTAATGTGGTACCACACTGAAACAGTCGATTAAACCAGGTTTCGATCAATATTTTTGAGGACAACGCATGTTAGGTCTAGGTTAGGCCTGGGATTTTCACTCATCAGACTCATACTTTCGCATTCTTCACATACTTGTTGAACTGAAACTGGGTTTTTTTCTGGTTTGGATCACGTAGTAATGTGGTTCCACACTGAAACAGTCGGTTAAACCTGGTTTCGGTCAATATTTTAGTGGATAACGCAAGTTAGGTCTGGGATAGGTCTGGGATTTGCCCTCATCAGACTCATACCTACGCACACTTCACATACTCGTTGAACAGATCCTGGGTTATTTTCTGGTTTGGATCACATAGTAATGTGGTACCAAACTGAAACAGTCGATTAAACCAGGTTTCGATCAATATTTTTGAGGATAACGCATGTTAGGTCTAGGTTAGGCCTGGGATTTTACTCATCAGACTCATACTTTCGCATTCCTCACATACTTGTTGAACGGATCCTGTGATTTGTCTGGCTTGTATCACGTAGTAATGTGGTACCACACTGAAACAGTCCATTAAACCTGGTTTGGATGAATATTTTAGAGGATAACGCATGTAAGGTCTAGGTTAGCCCTGGGATTTCCACTCATCAGACTCATACTTTCGCATTCTTCTCATACTTGTTGAACTGATCCTGGGTTTTTTCTGGTTTGGATCACGTAGTAATGTGGTACCACACTGAAACAGACGATTAAACCTGGTTTCGATCAATATCTTAGAGGATAACGCAAGTTAAGTCTGGGATTGGTCTGGGATTTGACCTCATCAGACTCATACTTTCGCACACTTCACATACTCGTTGAACAGATCCTGGGTTATTTTCTGGTTTGTATTACATAGTAATGTGGTACCACACTGAAACAGTCGATTAAACATGGTTTCGATCAATATTTTAGAGAATAATTCATGTTAGGTCTAGGTTAGGTCTGGGATTTGCTCTCATCAGGCTCGTTCTTTCGCATATTTCTCATACTTGATGGCTAGATCCTGGGCTTTTTCTGGATTGCATCACGTAGTAATGAAGTACAACACTGAAACAGTCAATTAAACCTGGTTTCCATCAATATCTTAAAGGACAACGCAAGTTAGGTCTGGGATAGGTCTGGGATTTGCCCTCATCAGGCTCATACTTTCGTGTTTTTCACATACTTGTTGAACAGATCCTGGGTTTTCTCTGGTTTGGATCACGTAGTAGTGCGGTACCACACTGAAACAGTCCATTAAACCTGGTTTGGATCAATATTTTAGAGGATAACGCATGTTAGGTCTAGGTTAGGTCTGGAATTTTCACTCTTCAGACTCATACTTTCGCATTCTTCACATACTTGTTGAACGGATCCTGGGTTTTTTCTGGTTTGGATCACGTAGTAATGTGGTACCACACTGAAACAGTCGATTAAACCTGGTCTGGATAAATATTTTAGAGGATAACGCAAGTTAGGTTTGGGATAGGTCTGGGATTTGACCTCATCAGACTCATACTTTCGCACACTTCACATACTCGTTGAACAGATGCTGGGTTATTTTCTGGTTTGGATCACATTGTAATGTGGTACCACACTGAAACTGTCGATTGAACCTGGTTTCGATGAATATTTTAGAGAATAATTCATGTTAGGTCTAGGTTAGGTCTGGGATTTGCTCTCATCAGGCTCATTCTTTCGCATATTTCTCATACTTGTTGAACAGATCCTGGGTTTTTTCTGGTTTGGATCCCGTAGTAGTGTGGTACCACACTGAAACAGTCCATTAATCCTGGTTTCGCTCAATATTTTAGAGGATAACGCATGTTAGGTCTAGGTCAGGCCTGGGATTTTCACTCATCAGACTCATACTTTCGCATTCTTCACATACTTGTTGAACGGAGCCTGGGTTTTTTCGGGTTTGGATCACGTAGTAATGTGGGTCCACACTGAAACAATCAATTAAACCTGGTCTTGATAAATATTTTAGAGGATAACGCATGTTAGGTCTGGGATAGGTATGGGATTTGCCCTCATCAGACTCATACTTTCGCACACTTCACATACTCGTTGAACAGATCCTGGGTTATTTTCTGGTTTGGATCACATAGTAATGTGGTACCACACTGAAACAGTCGATTAAACCAGGTTTCGATCAATATTTTTGAGGATAACGCATGTTAGGGCTAGGTTAGGCCTGGGATTTTCACTCATCAGACTCATACTTTCGCATTCTTCACATACTTGTTGAACTGACCCTGGGTTTTTTCTGGTTTGGATCACGTTGTAGTGTGGGACCACACTGAAACAATCAATTAAACCTGGTCTTGATAAATATTTTAGAGGATAACGCATGTTAGGTTTGGGTTAGGTCTAGGATTTGCCCTCAGCAGGCTCATACTTTCGCATATCTCTCATATTTCATGGCTAGATCCTGGGCTGTTTCTGGATTGTGTCACGTAGTAATGTGGTACCACGCTGAAACAGTCAATTAAACCTGGTTTCGATTATTATTTTAGAGGATAACGCAAGTTAGGTCTGGCATAGGTCTGGGATTCGCCCTCATCAGGCTCATACTCTCGCGTTTTTCACATACTTGTTGAACAGATCCTGGGTTTTTTCTGGTTTGTATCACGCAGTAGTGTGGTACCACACTGAAACAGTCCATTAAACCTGGTTTGGATGAATATTTTAGAGGATAACGCATGTTAGGTCAAGGTTAGGTCTAAGATTTGCCCTCATCAGGCTCACAGTTTCGAGTTTTTCACATACTTGTTGAACGGATCCTGTGTTTTTTCTGGATTGGATCACGTAGTAATGTGGTACCACACTGAAACATTCAATGAAACCTGGTCTGGATAAATATTTTAGAGGTTAACGCATGTTAGGTCTAGGTTACGTCTGGGATTTGCTCCCATTAGGCTCATACTTTCGCATATTTGTCATACTTGATGGCTAGATCATGGGCTTTTTCTGGATTGCATCACGTAGTAATGTAGTACCACACTGAAACAGTCAATGAAACCTGGTTTCCATCAATATTTTAGAGGACAACGCAAGTTAGGTCTAGGTAAGGCCTGAGATTTTCACTGATCAGACTCATACTTTCGCCTTCTTCACATACTCGTTGAACGGATCCTGGGTTTTTTCTGGTTTGGATCACGTAGTAATGTGGTACCACACTGAAGCATTCAATTAAACCTGGTCTTGATAAATATTTTAGAGGATAACGCATGTTAGGTCTGGGATAGGTCTGCGATTAGCCCTCATCAGACTCATACTTTCGCACACTTCACATACTCGTTGACGAGATCCTGGGTTTTTTTCTAGTTTGGATCACGCAGTAATCTGGTACCACACTGAAACAGTCGA
The DNA here is from genome assembly GCF_051014445.1 of Colletes latitarsis. Taxonomy (NCBI): domain Eukaryota; kingdom Metazoa; phylum Arthropoda; class Insecta; order Hymenoptera; family Colletidae; genus Colletes; species Colletes latitarsis. The sequence continues at coordinate 3,590,897 of NC_135142.1, forward strand.
TTAAACCTGGTTTCGATCAATATTTTTGAGGATAACGCATGTTAGGTCTGGGATAGGTCTGGGATTAGCCCTCATCAGACTCATACTTTCGCTTTCTTCACATACTTGTTGAACGGATCCTGGGCTTTTTCTGGATTGCATCACGTAGTAATGTAGTACCACACTGAAACAGTCGATTAAACCTGGTTTCGATCAATATTTTTGAGGATAACGCATGTTAGGTCTGGGATAGGTCTGGGATTTGCCCTCATCAGGCTCATACTTTCGCATATCTCTCATATTTCATGGCTAGATCCTGGGCTTTTTCTGGATTGCATCACGCAGTAATGTGATACCACACTGAAACAGTCGATTAAACCTGGTTTCGATCAATATTGTTGAGGATAACGCATGTTAGGTCTGGGATAGGTCTGGGATTTGCCCTCATCAGGCTCATACTTTCGCATATTTCTCATACTTGATGGCTAGATCATGGGCTTTTTCTGGATTGCATCACGTAGTAATGTGGTACCACACTGAAACATTCAATTAAACCTGGTCTTGATAAATATTTTAGAGGATAACGCATGTTAGGTCTGGGTTACGTCTAGGATTTGCCCTCATCAGGCTCATACTTTCGCATATTTCTCATACTTCATGGCTAGATCCTGGGCTGTTTCTGCATTGCATCGCGTAGTAATGTGGTACCACGCTGAAACAGTCAATTAAACCTGGTTTCGATCAATATTTTAGAGGATAACGCAAGCTAGGTCTGGGATAGGTCTAGGATTTGCCCTCATCAGGCTCTTACTATCGCATATTTCTCATACTTCATGGCTAGATCCTGGGCTATTTCTGGATTGGATCACATAGTAAAGTGGTACCACACTGAAACATTCAATGAAACCTGTTCTGGATAAATATTTTGGAGGATAACGCATCTTCGGTCTGGGTTAGGTCTAAGATTTGCCCTCATCAGGCTCACAGTTTCGCGTTTTTCACATACTTGTTGAACGGATCCTGGATTTTTTCTGGTTTGGGTCACGTAGTAATGTGGGACCACACTGAAACAGTCAATTAAACCTGGTTTCGACCAATATTTTAGAGAATAATTCATGTTAGGTCTAGGTTAGGTCTGGGATTTGCTCTCATCAGGCTCATACTTTCGCACACTTCACATACTTGTTGAACGGATCCTGGGTTTTTTCTTGTTTGGATCACGTAGTAGTGTGGTACCACACTGAAACAGTCCATTAAACCTGGTTTCGCTCAATATTTTAGAGGATAACGCATGTTAGGTCTAGGTCAGTCTTGGATTTTCACTCATCAGACTCATACTTTCGGATTCTTCACATACTTGTTGAACGGATCCTGGGTTTTTTCTGGTTTGGATCACATAGTAATGTGGGTCCACACTGAGACAATCAATTAAACCTGGTCTTGATAAATATTTTAGAGGATATCGCATGTTAGGTCTGGGATAGGTCTGGGATTTGCCCTCATCGGACTCATACTTTCGCACACTTCACATACTCGTTGAACAGATCCTGCGTTATTTTCTGGTTTGGATCACATAGTAATGTGGTACCACACTGAAACATTCGATTAAACCTGGTCTTGATAAATATTTTAGAGGATAACGCATGTTAGGTCTGGGTTAGGTCTAGGATTTGCCCTCATCAGGCTCATACTTTCGCATATTTCTCATACTTCATGGCTAGATCCTGGGCTATTTCTGGATTGGATCACGTAGTAAAGTGGTACCACACTGAAACATTCAATGAAACCTGGTCTGGATAAATATTTTAGAGGACAACGCACCTTAGGTCTGGGTTAGGTCTAAGATTTGCCCTCATCAGGCTCACAGTTTCGCGTTTTTCACATACTTGTTGAACTGATCCTGGGTTTTTTCTGGTTTGAATCACGTAGTAATGTGGTACCACACTAAAACAGTCAATTAAACCTGGTTTCGATCAATATTTTAGAGGATCACACAAGCTAGGTCTGGGACAGGTCTGGGATTAGCCCTCATCAGACTCATACTTTCGCACGCTTCACATACTCGTTGACAAGATCCTGGGTTTTTTTCTGGCTTGGATCACGTAGTAATGTGGTTCCACACTGAAACAGTCGATTAGACTTGGCTTCGATCAATATTTTAGAGGATAACGCAAGTTAGGTCTGGGATAGGTCTGGGATTTGCCCTCATCAGGCTCATACTTTCGCGTTTTTCACATACTTGTTGAACGGATCCTGGGTTTTTTCTGGTTTTGTTCACGTAGTAATGTGGGTCCACACTGAAACAATCAATTAAACCTGGTCTTGATAAATATTTTAGAGGATAACGCATGTTAGGTCTGGGATAGGTCTGGGATTTGCCCTCATCAGACTCATACTTTCGCACACTTCACATACTCGTTGAACAGATCCTGCGTTATTTTCTGGTTTGGATCACATAGTAATGTGGTACCACACTGAAACATTCAATTAAACCTGGTCTTGATAAATATTTTAGAGGATAACGCATGTTAGGTCTGGGTTAGGTCTAGGATTTGCCCTCATCAGGCTCATACTTTCGCATATTTCTCATACTTCATGGCTAGATCCTGGGCTATTTCTGGATTGGATCACGTAGTAAAGTGGTACCACACTGAAACACCCAATGAAACCTGGTCTGGATAAATATTTTAGAGGATAACGCATCTTAGGTCTGGGTTAGGTCTAAGATTTGCCCTCATCAGGCTCACAGTTTCGCGTTTTTCACATACTTGTTGAACAGATCCTGGGTTTTTTCTGGTTTGGATCACGTAGTAATGTGGTACCACACTAAAACAGTCAATTAAACCAGGTTTCGATCAATATTTTGGAGGATAACGCAAGTTAGGTCTGGAATAGGTCTGGGATTTGCTCTCATCAGGCTCATTCTTTCGCATATTTCTCATACTTGATGGCTAGATCCTGAGCTTTTTCTGGATTGCATCACGTAGTAATGTAGTACCACACTGAAACAGTCAATGAAACCTGGTTTCCATCAATATTTTAGAGGACAACGCAAGTTAGGTCTAGGTAAGGCCTGAGATTTTCACTGATCAGACTCATACGTTCGCATTCTTCACATACTTGTTGAACGGATCCTGGGTTTTTTCTGGTTTGGATCACGTAGTTATGTGGGTCCACACTGAAACAGTCGATTAAACCTGGTCTTGATAAATATTTTAGAGGATAACGCATGTTAGGTCTGGGATAGGTCTGGGATTTGCCCTCATCAGACTCATACTTTCGCACAATTCACATACTCGTTGAACAGATCCTGGGTTATTTTCTGGTTTGGATCACATAGTAATGTGGTACCACACTGAAACAGTCGATTAAACCAGGTTTCGATCAATATTTTTGAGGACAACGCATGTTAGGTCTAGGTTAGGCCTGGGATTTTCACTCATCAGACTCATACTTTCGCATTCTTCACATACTTGTTGAACTGAAACTGGGTTTTTTTCTGGTTTGGATCACGTAGTAATGTGGTTCCACACTGAAACAGTCGGTTAAACCTGGTATTGGTCAATATTTTAGTGGATAACGCAAGTTAGGTCTGGGATAGGTCTGGGATTTGCCCTCATCAGACTCACACCTACGCACACTTCACATACTCGTTGAACAGATCCTGGGTTATTTTCTGGTTTGGATCACATAGTAATGTTGTACCAAACTGAAACAGTCGATTAAACCAGGTTTCGATCAATATTTTTGAGGATAACGCATGTTAGGTCTAGGTTAGGCCTGGGATTTTACTCATCAGACTCATACTTTCGCATTCCTCACATACTTGTTGAACGGATCATGTGATTTGTCTGGCTTGTATCACGTAGTAATGTGGTACCACACTGAAACAGTCAATTAAACCTGGTTTCGATCAATATTTTAGAGAATAATTCATGTTAGGTCTGCGTTAGGTCTAGGATTTGCTTTCATCAGGCTCATACTTTCGCATATTTCTTATACTTCATGGATAGATCCTGGGCTATTTTCTGGTTTGGATCACATAGTAATGTGGTACCACACTGAAACAGTTGATTAAACCAGGTTTCGATCAATATTCTTGAGGATAACGCATGTTAGGTCTAGGTTAGCCCTGAGATTTTCACTCATCAGACTCATACTTTCGCATTCTTCACATACTTGTTGAACGGATCCTGTGTTTTTTCTGGATTGGATCACGTAGTAATGTGGTACCACACTGAAACATTCAATGAAACCTGGTCTGGATAAATATTTTAGAGGATAACGCAAGTTAGGTCTGGGGTAGGTCTGGGATTAGCCCTCATCAGACTCATACTTTCGCACACTTCACATACTCGTTGAACGGATCCTGGGTTTTTTCTGGTTTGGATCACGTAGTAATGTGGGACCACACTGAAACAGTCAATTAAACCTGGTTTCCATCAATATTTTAGAGGACAACGCAAGTTAGGTCTGGGTTAGGTCTAAGATTTGCCCTCATCAGGCTCACAGTTTCGCGTTTTTCACATACTTGTCGAACAGATCCTGGGTTTTTTGTGGTTTGGATTACGTAGTAATGTGGTACCACACTGAAACATTCAATTAAACCTGGTCTTGATAAATATTTTAGAGGATAACGCATGTTAGGTCTGGGATAGGTCTGGGATTAGCCCTCATCAGACTCATACTTTCGCACACTTCACATACTCGTTGACGAGATCCTGGGTTTTTTTCTAGTTTGGATCACGCAGTAATGTGGTACCACACTGAAACAGTCGATTAAACCTGGTTTCGATCAATATTTTAGAGGATAACGCATGTTAGGTCTGGGATAGGTCTGGGATTAGCCCTCATCAGACTCATACTTTCGCTTTCTTCATACTTGTTGAACGGATCCTGGGCTTTTTCTGGATTGCATCACGTAGTAATGTAGTACCATACTGAAACAGTCAATGAAACCTGGTTTCCATCAATATTTTAGAGGACAACGCAAGTTAGGTCTAGGTAAGGCCTGAGATTTTCACTGATCAGACTCATACATTCGCATTCTTCACATACTTGTTGAACGGATCCTGGGTTTTTTCTGGTTTGGATCACGTAGTAATGTGGTACCACACTGAAACATTCAATGAAACCTGGTCTTGATAAATATTTTAGAGGATAACGCATGTTAGGTCTGGGTTACGTCTAGGATTTGCCCTCATCAGGCTCATACTTTCGCATATTTCTCATACTTCATGGCTAGATCCTGGGCTGTTTCTGCATTGTATCTCGTAGTAATGTGGTACCACGCTGAAACAGTCAATTAAACCTGGTTTCGATCAATATTTTAGAGGATAACGCAAGTTAGGTCTGGGATAGGTCTAGGATTTGCCCTCATCAGGCTCTTACTATCGCATATTTCTCATACTTCATGGCTAGATCCTGGGCTATTTCTGGATTGGATCACGTAGTAAAGTGGTACCACACTGAAACATTCAATGAAACCTGTTCTGGATAAATATTTTAGAGGATAACGCATCTTAGGTCTGGGTTAGGTCTAAGATTTGCCCTCATCAGGCTCACAGTTTCGCGTTTTTCACATACTTGTTAAACAGATCCTATGTTTTTTCTGGTTTGGATCACGTAGAAATGTGGTACCACACTAAAACAGTCAATTAAACCTGGTTTCGATCAATATTTTACAGGATCACGCAAGCTAGGTCTGGGATAGGTCTGGGGTTAGCCCTCATCAGACTCATACTTTCGCACACTTCACATACTCGTTGACAAGATCCTGGGTTTTTTTCTGGCTTGGATCACGTAGTAATGTGGTTCCACACTGATACAGTCGATTAAACTTGGCTTCGATCAATATTTTAGAGGATAACGCAAGTTAGGTCTGGGATAGGTCTGGGATTTGCCCTCATCAGGCTCATACTTTCGCGTTTTTCACATACTTGTTGAACGGATCCTGGGTTTTTTCTGGTTTGGTTCACTTAGTAATGTGGGTCCACACTGAAACAATCAATTAAACCTGGTCTTGATAAATATTTTAGAGGATAACGCATGTTAGGTCCGGGATAGGTCTGGGATTTGCCCTCATCAGACTCATACTTTCGCACACTTCACATACTCGTTGACGAGATCCTGGGTTTTTTTCTAGTTTGGATCACGCAGTAATGTGGTACCACACTGAAACAGTCGATTAAACCTGGTTTCGATCAATATTTTAGAGGATAACGCATGTTAGGTCTGGGATAGGTCTGGGATTAGCCCTCATCAGACTCATACTTTCGCTTTCTTCATACTTGTTGAACGGATCCTGGGCTTTTTCTGGATTGCATCACGTAGTAATGTAGTACCATACTGAAACAGTCAATGAAACCTGGTTTCCATCAATATTTTGGAGGACAACGCAAGTTAGGTCTAGGTAAGGCCTGAGATTTTCACTGATCAGACTCATACATTCGCATTCTTCACATACTTGTTGAACGGATCCTGGGTTTTTTCTGGTTTGGATCACGTAGTAATGTGGTACCACACTGAAACATTCAATTAAACCTGGTCTTGATAAATATTTTAGAGGATAACGCATGTTAGGTCTGGGTTACGTCTAGGATTTGCCCTCATCAGGCTCATACTTTCGCATATTTCTCATACTTCATGGCTAGATCCTGGGCTGTTTCTGCATTGTATCTCGTAGTAATGTGGTACCACGCTGAAACAGTCAATTAAACCTGGTTTCGATCAATATTTTAGAGGATAACGCAAGTTAGGTCTGGGATAGGTCTAGGATTTGCCCTCATCAGGCTCTTACTATCGCATATTTCTCATACTTCATGGCTAGATCCTGGGCTATTTCTGGATTAGATCACGTAGTAAAGTGGTACCACACTGAAACATTCAATGAAACCTGTTCTGGATAAATATTTTAGAGGATAACGCATCTTAGGTCTGGGTTAGGTCTAAGATTTGCCCTCATCAGGCTCACAGTTTCGCGTTTTTCACATACTTGTTAAACAGATCCTTTGTTTTTTCTGGTTTGGATCACGTAGAAATGTGGTACCACACTAAAACAGTCAATTAAACCTGGTTTCGATCAATATTTTACAGGATCACGCAAGCTAGGTCTGGGATAGGTCTGGGATTAGCCCTCATCAGACTCATACTTACGCACACTTCACATACTCGTTGACAAGATCCTGGGTTTTTTTCTGGCTTGGATCACGTAGTAATGTGGTTCCACACTGATACAGTCGATTAAACTTGGCTTCGATCAATATTTTAGAGGATAACGCAAGTTAGGTCTGGGACAGGTCTGGGATTTGCCCTCATCAGGCTCATACTTTCGCGTTTTTCACATACTTGTCGAACGGATCCTGGGTTTTTTATGGTTTGGTTCACTTAGTAATGTGGGTCCACACTGAAACAATCAATTAAACCTGGTTTCGATCAATATTTTAGAGGATAACGCAAGTTAGGTCTGGCATAGGTCTGGGATTCGCCCTCATAAGGCTCATACTTTCGCGTTTTTCACATACTTGTTGAACAGATCCTGGGTTTTTTCTGGTTTGTATCACGTAGTAGTGTGGTACCACATTGAAACAGTCCATTAAACCTGGTTTGGATGAATATTTTAGAGGATAACGCAAGTTAAGTCTGGGATTGGTCTGGGATTTGACCTCATCAGACTCATACTTTCGCATTCTTCTCATACTTGTTGAACTGATCCTGGGTTTTTTCTGGTTTGGATCACGTAGTAATGTGGTTCCACACTGAAACAGACGATTAAACCTGGTTTCGATCAATATCTTAGAGGATAACGCAAGTTAAGTCTGGGATTGGTCTGGGATTTGACCTCATCAGACTCATACTTTCGCATTCTTCTCATACTTGTTGAACTGATCCTGGGTTTTTTCTGGTTTGGATCACGTAGTAATGTGGTTCCACACTGAAACAGACGATTAAACCTGGTTTCGATCAATATCTTAGAGGATAACGCAAGTTAAGTGTGGGATTGGTCTGGGATTTGACCTCATCAGACTCATACTTTCGCACACTTCACATACTCGTTGAACAGATCCTGGGTTATTTTCTGGTTTGGATCACATAGTAATGTGGTACCACACTGAAACAGTCGATTAAACCAGGTTTCGATCAATATTTTAGAGGATATCGCAAGTTAGGTCTAGGTTAGGCCTGGGATTTTCACACATCAGACTCATACTTTCGCATTCTTCACATACTTGTTGAACGGATCCTGGGTTTTTTCTGGTTTGGATCACGTAGTAATGTGGGACCACACTGAAACAGTCAATTAAACCTGGTTTCCATCAATATTTTAGAGGAAAACGCAAGTTAGGTCTGGGATAGGTCTGGGATTTGCCCTCATCAGACTCATACCTACGCACACTTCACATACTCGTTGAACAGATCCTGGGTTTTTTCTGGAGTGGATCACGTAGTAATGAAGTACAACACTGGAACAGTCAATTAAACCTGGTTTCCATCAATATTTTAGAGGACAGCGCATGTTAGGTCTAGGTTAGGCCTGGGATTTGCCCTGATCAGGGTTATACTTTCGCAGTTTTAACATACATGTTGACCTGATCGAGGGTTTTTTCTGCTTTGGATCACGTAGTAAAGTGGTACCACACTGAAACAGTCCATTAAACCTGGTTTGGATCAATTGTTTAGAGGATAACGCATGTTAGGTCTAGGTCAGCCCTGGGATTTTCACTCATCACACTCATACTTTCGCATTCTTCTCATACTTGTTGAACAGATCCTGGGTTTTTTTCTGGTTTGCATCACGTAGTAGTGTGGTACCACACTGAAACAGTCCATTAAACCTGGTTTGGATCAATTGTTTAGAGGATAACGCATGTTAGGTCTAGGTTAGCCCTGGGATTTTCACTCATCAGACTCATACTTTCGCATTCTTCTCATACTTGTTGAACTGATCCTGGGGGGTTTCTGGTTTGGATCACGTAGTAATGTGGTACCACACTGAAACAGTCGATTAAACTTGGCTTCGATCAATATTTTAGAGGATAACGCAAGTTAGGTCTGGGACAGGTCTGGGATTTGCCCTCATCAGGCTCATACTTTCGCGTTTTTCACATACTTGTTGAACGGATCCTGGGTTTTTTCTTGTTTGGTTCACTTAGTAATGTGGGTCCACACTGAAACAATCAATTAAACCTGGTCTTGATAAATATTTTAGAGGATAACGCGTGTTAGGTCTGGGATAGGTCTGGGATTTGACCTCATCAGACTCATACTTTCGCACACTTCACATACTTGTTGAATAGATCCTGCATTATTTTCTGGTTTGGATCACATAGTAATGTGGTACCACACTGAAACGTTCAGTTAAACCTGGCCTTGATAAATATTTTGGAGGATAACGCAAGTTAGGTCTGGGATAGGTCTGGGATTTGCTCTCATCAGGCTCATTCTTTCGCATATTTCTCATCCTTGATGGCTAGATCCTGAGCTTTTTGTGGATTGCATCACGTAGTAATGTAGTACCACACTGAAACAGTCAATGAAACCTGGTTTCCATCAATATTTTAGAGGACAACGCAAGTTAGGTCTAGGTAAGGCCTGAGATTTTCACTGATCAGACTCATACATTCGCATTCTTCACATACTTGTTGATCGGATCCTGGGTTTTTTCTGGTTTGGATCACGTAGTTATGTGGGTCCACACTGAAACAAACAATTAAACCTGGTCTTGATAAATATTTTAGAGGATAACGCGTGTTAGGTCTGGGATAGGTCTGGGATTTGACCTCATCAGACTCATACTTTCGCACACTTCACATACTTGTTGAACAGATACTGGGTTTTTTCTGGTTTGGATCCCGTAGTAGTGTGGTACCACACTGAAACAGTCCATTAAACCTGGTTTCGCTCAATATTTTAGAGGATAACGCATGTTAGGTCTAGGTCAGGCCTGGGATTTTCACTCATCAGACTCATACTTTCGCATTCTTCACATACTTGTTGAACGGATCCTGGGTTTTTTCTGGTTTGGATCACGTTGTAATGTGGGACCACACTGAAACAATCAATTAAACCTTGTCTTGATAAATATTTTAGAGGATAACGCATGTTAGGCTTGGGTTAGGTCTAGGATTTGCACTCAGCAGGCTCATACTTTCGCATATCTCTCATACTTCATGGCTAGATCCTGGGCTGTTTCTGGATTGTATCACGTAGTAATGTGGTACCACGCTGAAACAGTCAATTAAACCTGGTTTCGATCAATATTTTAGAGGATAACGCAAGTTAGGTCTGGCATAGGTCTGGGATTCGCCCTCATAAGGCTCATACTTTCGCGTTTTTCACATACTTGTTGAACAGATCCTGGGTTTTTTCTGGTTTGTATCACGTAGTAGTGTGGTACCACTTTGAAACAGTCCATTAAACCTGGTTTGGATGAATATTTTAGAGGATAACGCATGTAAGGTCTAGGTTAGCCCTGGGATTTCCAGTCATCAGACACATACTTTCGGATTCTTCTCATACTTGTTGAACTGATCCTGGGTTTTTTCTGGTTTGGATCACGTAGTAATGTGGTTCCACACTGAAACAGACGATTAAACCTGGTTTCGATCAATATTTTAGAGGATATCGCAAGTTAGGTCTAGGTTAGGCCTGGGATTTTCACTCATCAGACTCATACTTTCGCATTCTTCACATACTTGTTGAACGGATCCTGGGTTTTTTCTGGTTTGGATCACGTAGTAATGTGGGACCACACTGAAACAGTCAATTAAACCTGGTTTCCATCAATATTTTAGAGGAAAACGCAAGTTAGGTCTGGGATAGGTCTGGGATTTGCCCTCATCAGACTCATACCTACGCACACTTCACATACTCGTTGAACAGATCCTGGGTTTTTTCTGGAGTGGATCACGTAGTAATGAAGTACAACACTGAAACAGTCAATTAAACCTGGTTTCCATCAATATTTTAGAGGACAGCGCATGTTAGGTCTAGGTTAGGCCTGGGATTTGCCCTGATCAGGGTTATACTTTCGCAGTTTTAACATACATGTTGACCTGATCGAGGGTTTTTTCTGCTTTGGATCACGTAGTAAAGTGGTACCACACTGAAACAGTCCATTAAACCTGGTTTGGATCAATTGTTTAGAGGATAACGCATGTTAGGTCTAGGTTAGCCCTGGGAATTTCACTCATCAGACTCATACTTTCGCATTCTTCTCATACTTGTTGAACTGATCCTGGGGTTTTTCTGGTTTGGATCACGTAGTAATGTGGTACCACACTGAAACAGTCGATTAAACCTGGTTTCGATCAATATCTTAGAGGATAACGGAAGTTAAGTCTGGGATTGGTCTGGGATTTGACCTCATCAGACTCATACTTTCGCACACTTCACATACTCGTTGAACAGATCCTGGGTTATTTTCTGGTTTGGATCACATAGTAATGTGGTACCACACTGAAACGGTCGATTAACCCAGGTTTCGATCAATATTTTTGAGGATAACGCATGTTAGGTCTAGGTTAGGCCTGGGATTTTCACTCATCAGACTCATACTTTCGCATTCTTCACATACTTGTTGAACGGATCCTGGGTTTTTTCTGGTTTGGATCATGTAGTAATGTGGTACCACACTGAAACAGTCGATTAAACCTGGTTATGATCAATATTTTACAGGATAACGCATAGTTAGGTTTGGGATAGGTCTGGGATTTGACCTCATCAGACTCATACTTTCGCACACTTCACATACTCGTTGAACAGATCCTGGGTTATTTTCTGGTTTGGATCACACAGTAATGTGGTACCACACTGAAACAGTCGATTAAACCTGGTTTCGATCAATATTTTAGAGAATAATTCATGTTAGGTCTAGGTTAGGTCTGGGATTTGCTCTCATCAGGCTCGTTCTTTCGCATATTTCTCATACTTGATGGCTAGATCCTGGGCTTTTTCTGGATTGCATCACGTAGTAATGAAGTACAACACTGAAACAGTCAATTAAACCTGGTTTCCATCAATATCTTAGAGGACAACGCAAGTTAGGTTTGGGATAGGTCTGGGATTTGACCTCATCAGACTCATACTTTCGCACACTTCACATACTCGTTGAACAGATCCTGGGTTATTTTGTGGTTTGGATCACATAGTAATGTGGTACCACACTGAAACAGTCGATTAAACCTGGTTTCGATCAATATTTTAGAGAATAATTCATGTTAGGTCTAGGTTAGGTCTGGGATTTGCTCTCATCAGGCTCATTCTTTCGCATATTTCTCACACTTGATGGCTAGATCCTGGGCTGTTTCTGGATTGTATGACGTAGTAATGTGGTACCACGCTGAAACAGCGAATTAAACCTGGTTTCGATCAATATTTTAGAGGATAACGCAAGTTAGGTCTAGGGTAGGCCTGGGATTTGCCCTCATCAGGGTCATACTTTCGCAGTTTTAACATACATGTTGACCTGATCGACGGTTTTTTCTGCTTTGAATCACGTAGTAAAGTGGCACCACACTGAAACATTCAATTAAACCTGGTCTTGATAAATATTTTAGAGGATAACGCATGTTAGGTTTGGGTTAGGTCTAGGATTTGCCCTCAGCAGGCTCATACTTTCGCATATTTCTCATACTTCATGGCTAGATCCTGGGCTGTTTCTGGATTGTATCACGTAGTACTGTGGTACCACGCTGAAGCAGTCAATTAAACCTGGTTTCGATCAATATTTTAGAGGAAAACGCAAGTTAGGTCTGGCATAGGTCTGGGATTCGCCCACATCAGGCTCATACTTTCGCGTTTTTCACATACTTGTTGAACAGATCCTGGGTTTTTTCAGGCTTGGATCACGTAGTAATGTGGTATCACACTGAAACAGTCGATTAAACCTGGTTTCGATCAATATTTTAGAGGATAACGCAAGTTAAGTCTGGGATTGGTCTGGGATTTGACCTCATCAGATTCATACTTTCGTACACTTCACATACTCGTTGAACAGATCCTGGGTTACTTTCTGGTTTGGATCACATAGTAATGTGTTACCACACTGAAACAGTCGATTAAACCAGGTTTCCATCAATATTTTTGAGGATAACGCATGTTAGGTCTAGGTTAGGCCTGGGATTCTCACTCATCAGACTCATACTTTCGCATTCTTCACATACTTGTAGAACGGATCCTGGGTTTTTTCTGGTTTGGATCACGTAGTAATGTGGGACCTCACTGAAACAGTCAATTAAACCTGGTCTTGATAAATATTTTAGAGGATAACGCATGTTAGGTCTGGGTCAGCTCTAGAATTTGCCTTCATCATGCTCATTCTTTCGTATATTTCTCATACATGTTGAACAGATCCTGGGTTTTTTCTGGTTTGGATCACGTAGTAATGTGGGACCACACTGAAACAATCAATTAAACCTGGTTTCCATCAATATATTAGAGGACAACGCAAGTTAGGTCTGGGATAGGTCTGGGATTTGCCCTCATCAGGCTCATACTTTCGCGTTTTTCACATACTTGTAGAACGGATCCTGGGTTTTTTCTGGTTTGGATCCCGTAGTAGTGTGGTACCACAATAAAACAGTCAATTAAACCTTGTTTCGATCAATATTTTAGAGGATATCGCAAGTTAGGTCTGGGATACGTCTGGGATTTTCACTCATCAGACTCATACTTTCGCATTCTTCACATACTTGTTGAACGGATCCTGTGTTTTTTCTGTATTGGATCACATAGTAATGTGGTACCACACTGAAACATTCAATGAAACCTGGTCTGGATAAATATTTTAGAGGATAACGCAAGTTAGGTCTGGGATAGGTCTGGGATTAGCCCTCATCAGACTCATACTTTCGCACACTTCACATACTCGTTGAACAGATCCTGGGTTTTTTTCTGGTTTGGATCACGTAGTAATGTGGTAACACACTGAAACAGTCGATTAAACCTGGTTTCGATCAATATTATTGAGGATAACGCATGTTAGGTCTAGGTCAGGTCTAGGATTTGCCCTCATCAGGCTCATACTTCATGGCTGGATCCTGGGCTATTTCTGGATTGGATCACGTAGTAATGTGGTACCACACTGAAACAGTCAATTAAACCTGGTTTCGATTAATATTTTAGAGGACAACGCAAGTTAGGTCTATGTAAGGCCTGAGATTTTCACTGATCAGACTCATACTTTCGCCTTCTTCACATACTTGTTGAACGGATCCTGGGTTTTTTCTGGTTTGGAACACGTAGTAATGTGGTACGACACTGAAACATTCAATTAAACCTGGTCTTGATAAATATTTTAGAGAATAACGCATGTTAGGTCTGGGTTAGGTCTAGGATTTGCCCTCATCAGGCTCATACCTTCGCATATTTCTCATACTTCATGGCTAGATCCTGGGCTATTTCTGGATTGGATCACGTAGTAAAGTGGTACCACACTGAAACATTCAATGAAACCTGGTCTGGATATAAATTTTAAAGGATAACGCATGTTAGGTCAAGGTTAGGTCTAAGATTTGCCCTCATCAGGCTCACAGTTTCGCGTTTTTCACATACTTGTCGAACAGATCCTGGGTTTTTTGTGGTTTGGATCACGTAGTAATGTAGTACCACACAGAAACATTCAATTAAACCTGGTCTTGATAAATATTTTAGAGGATAACGCATGTTAGGTCTGGGATAGGTCTGGGATTAGCCCTCAACAGACTCATACTTTCGCTTTCTTCATACTTGTTGAACGGATCCTGGGCTTTTTCTGGATTGCATCACGTAGTAATGTAGTACCATACTGAAACAGTCAATGAAACCTGGTTTCCATCAATATTTTAGAGGACAACGCAAGTTAGGTCTAGGTAAGGCCTGAGATTTTCACTAATCAGACTCATACATTCGCATTCTTCACATACTTGTTGAACGGATCCTGGGTTTTTTCTGGTTTGGATCACGTAGTAATGTGGTACCACACTGAAACATTCAATTAAACCTGGTCTTGATAAATATTTTAGAGGATAACGCATGTTAGGTCTGGGTTACGTCTAGGATTTGCCCTCATCAGGCTCATACTTTCGCATATTTCTCATACTTCATGGCTAGATCCTGGGCTGTTTCTGCATTGTATCTCGTAGTAATGTGGTACCACGCTGAAACAGTCAATTAAACCTGGTTTCGATCAATATTTTAGAGGATAACGCAAGTTAGGTCTGGGATAGGTCTAGGATTTGCCCTCATCAGGCTCTTACTATCGCATATTTCTCATACTTCATGGCTAGATCCTGGGCTATTTCTGGATTGGATCACGTAGTAAAGTGGTACCACACTGAAACATTCAATGAAACCTGTTCTGGATAAATATTTTAGAGGATAACGCATCTTAGGTCTGGGTTAGGTCTAAGATTTGCCCTGATCAGGCTCACAGTTTCGCGTTTTTCACATACTTGTTAAACAGATCCTGGGTCTTTTCTGGTTTGGATCACGTAGTAATGTGGTACCACACTAAAGCAGTCAATTAAACCTGGTCTTGATAAATATTTTAGAGGATAACGCATGTTAGGTCTGGGATAGGTCTGGGATTTGCCCTCATCAGACTCATACCTACGCACACTTCACATACTCGTTGAACAGATCCTGGGTTTTTTCTGGAGTGGATCACGTAGTAATGAAGTACAACACTGAAACAGTCAATTAAACCTGGTTTCCATCAATATTTTAGAGGACAGCGCATGTTAGGTCTAGGTTAGGCCTGGGATTTGCCCTGATCAGGGTTATACTTTCGCAGTTTTAACATACATGTTGACCTGATCGAGGGTTTTTTCTGCTTTGGATCACGTAGTAAAGTGGTACCACACTGAAACAGTCCATTAAACCTGGTTTGGATCAATTGTTTAGAGGATAACGCATGTTAGGTCTAGGTCAGCCCTGGGATTTTCACTCATCAGACTCATACTTTCGCATTCTTCTCATACTTGTTGAACTGATCCTGGGGTTTTTCTGGTTTGGATCACGTAGTAATGTGGTACCACACTGAAACAGTCGATTAAACCTGGTTTCGATCAATATCTTAGAGGATAACGCAAGTTAAGTCTGGGATTGGTCTGGGATTTGACCTCATCAGACTCATACTTTCGCACACTTCACATACTCCTTGAACAGATCCTGGGTTATTTTCTGGTTTGGATCACATAGTAATGTGGTACCACACTGAAACGGTCGATTAAACCAGGTTTCGATCAATATTTTTGAGGATAACGCATGTTAGGTCTAGGTTAGGCCTGGGATTTTCACTCATCAGACTCATACTTTCGCATTCTTCACATACTTGTTGAACGGATCCTTGGTTTTTTCTGGTTTGGATCATGTAGTAATGTGGTACCACACTGAAACAGTCGATTAAACCTGGTTATGATCAATATTTTACAGGATAACGCATATTTAGGTTTGGGATAGGTCTGGGATTTGACCTCATCAGACTCATACTTTCGCACACTTCACATACTCGTTGAACAGATCCTGGGTTATTTTCTGGTTTGGATCACATAGTAATGTGGTACCACACTGAAACAGTCGATTAAACCTGGTTTCGATCAATATTTTAGAGAATAATTCATGTTAGGTCTAGGTTAGGTCTGGGATTTGCTCTCATCAGGCTCGTTCTTTCGCATATTTCTCATACTTGATGGCTAGATCCTGGGCTTTTTCTGGATTGCATCACGTAGTAATGAAGTACAACACTGAAACAGTCAATTAAACCTGGTTTCCATCAATATCTTAGAGGACAACGCAAGTTAGGTTTGGGATAGGTCTGGGATTTGACCTCATCAGACTCATACTTTCGCACACTTCACATACTCGTTGAACAGATCCTGGGTTATTTTCTGGTTTGGATCACATAGTAATGTGGTACCACACTGAAACAGTCGATTAAACCTGGTTTCGATCAATATTTTAGAGAATAATTCATGTTAGGTCTAGGTTAGGTCTGGGATTTGCACTCATCAGGCTCATTCTTTCGCATATTTCTCACACTTGATGGCTAGATCCTGGGCTGTTTCTGGATTGTATGACGTAGTAATGTGGTACCACGCTGAAACAGCGAATTAAACCTGGTTTCGATCAATATTTTAGAGGATAACGCAAGTTAGGTCTAGGGTAGGCCTGGGATTTGCCCTCATCAGGGTCATACTTTCGCAGTTTTAACATACATGTTGACCTGATCGACGGTTTTTTCTGCTTTGAGTCACGTAGTAAAGTGGCACCACACTGAAACATTCAATTAAACCTGGTCTTGATAAATATTTTAGAGGATAACGCATGTTAGGTTTGGGTTAGGTCTAGGATTTGCCCTCAGCAGGCTCATACTTTCGCATATTTCTGATACTTCATGGCTAGATCCTGGGCTGTTTCTGGATTGTATCACGTAGTACTGTGGTACCACGCTGAAGCAGTCAATTAAACCTGGTTTCGATCAATATTTTAGAGGATAACGCAAGTTAGGTCTAGGTTAGGCCTGGGATTCTCACTCATCAGACTCATACTTTCGCATTCTTCACATACTTGTAGAACGGATCCTGGGTTTTTTCTGGTTTGGATCACGTAGTAATGTGGGACCTCACTGAAACAGTCAATTAAACCTGGTCTTGATAAATATTTTAGAGGATAACGCATGTTAGGTCTGGGTCAGCTCTAGAATTTGCCCTCATCATGCTCATTCTTTCGTATATTTCTCATACATGTTGAACAGATCCTGGGTTTTTTCTGGTTTGGATCACGTAGTAATGTGGGACCACACTGAAACAATCAATTAAACCTGGTTTCCATCAATAAATTAGAGGACAACGCAAGTTAGGTCTGGGATAGGTCTGGGATTTGCCCTCATCAGGCTCATACTTTCGCGTTTTTCACATACTTGTTGAACGGATCCTGGGTTTTTTCTGGTTTGGATCACGTAGTAATGTGGGACCACACTGAAACAGTCAATTAAACCTGGTTTCCATCAATATTTTAGAGGACAACGCAAGTTAGGTCTGGGATAGGTCTGGGATTTGCCCTCATCAGGCTCATATTTTCGCGTTTTTCACATACTTGTTGAACAGATCCTGGGTTTTTTCTGGTTTGGATCCCGTAGTAGTGTGGTACCACAATAAAACAGTCAATTAAACCTGGTTTCGATCAATATTTTAGAGGATATCGCAAGTTAGGTCTGGGATACGTCTGGGATTTTCACTCATCAGACTCATACTTTCGCATTCTTCACATACTTGTTGAACGGATCCTGTGTTTTTTCTGGATTGGATCACGTAGTAATGTGGTACCACACTGAAACATTCAATGAAACCTGGTCTGGATAAATATTTTAGAGGATAACGCAAGTTAGGTCTGGGATAGGTCTGGGATTAGCCCTCATCAGACTCATACTTTCGCTTTCTTCACATACTCGTTGAACAGATCCTGTGTTATTTTCTGGTTTGGATCACATAGTATTGTGGTACCACACTGAAACAGTCGATTAAACCAGGTTTCGATCAATATTTTTGAGGATAACGCATGTTAGGTCTAGGTCAGGTCTGGGATTTTCACTCATCAGACTCATACTTTCGCATTCTTCACATACTTGTGGAACGGATCCTGGGTTTTTTCTGGATTGGATCACGTAGTAAAGTGGTACCACACTAAAACAGTCAATTAAACCTGGTTTCGATCAATATTTTAGAGGATAACGCAAGTTAGGCCTGGGATAGGTCTGGGATTAGCCCTCATCAGACTCATACTTTCGCACACTTCACATACTCGTTGAACAGATCCTGGGTTTTTTTCTGGTTTGGATCACGTAGTAATGTGGTAACACACTGAAACAGTCGATTAAACCTGGTTTCGATCAATATTATTGAGGATAACGCATGTTAGGTCTAGGTCAGGTCTAGGATTTGCCCTCATCAGGCTCATACTTTCGCATATTTCTCATACTTCATGGCTAGATCCTGGGCTGTTTCTGCATTGTATCTCGTAGTAATGTGGTACCACGCTGAAACAGTCAATTAAACCTGGTTTCGATCAATATTTTAGAGGATAACGCAAGTTAGGCCTGGGATAGGTCTGGGATTAGCCCTCATCAGACTCATACTTTCGCACACTTCACATACTCGTTGAACAGATCCTGGGTTTTTTTCTGGTTTGGATCACGTAGTAATGTGGTAACACACTGAAACAGTCGATTAAACCTGGTTTCGATCAATATTATTGAGGATAACGCATGTTAGGTCTAGGTCAGGTCTAGGATTTGCCCTCATCAGGCTCTTACTATCGCATATTTCTCATACTTCATGGCTAGTTCCTGGGCTATTTCTGGATTGGATCACGTAGTAAAGTGGTACCACACTGAAACATTCAATGAAACCTGTTCTGGATAAATATTTTAGAGGATAACGCATCTTGGGTCTGGGTTAGGTCTAAGATTTGCCCTCATCAGGCTCACAGTTTCGCGTTTTTCACATACTTGTTAAACAGATCCTGGGTTTTTTCTGGTTTGGATCACGTAGTAATGTGGTACCACACTAAAGCAGTCAATTAAACCTGGTCTTGATAAATATTTTAGAGGATAACGCATGTTAGGTCCGGGATAGGTCTGGGATTTCCCCTCATCAGACTCATTCTTTCGCGTTTTTCACATACTTGTTGAACGGATCCTGGGTTTTTTCTGGTTTGGATCACATAGCAACGTGGTACCACACTGAAACAGTCGATTAAACCAGGTTTGGATCAATATTTTTGGGGATAACGCATGTTAGGTCTAGGCTAGGTCTGGGATTTTCACTCATCAGGCTCATACTTTCTCATATTTCTCATACTTCATGGCTGGATCCTGGGCTATTTCTGGATTGGATCACGTAGTAATGTGGTACCACACTGAAACAGTCAATTAAACCTGGTTTCGATTAATATTTTAGAGAATAATTCATGTTTGGTCTGGGATAGGTCTGGGATTCGCCCTCATCAGGCTCATACTTTCGCATATTTCTCATACTTGATGGCTAGATCCTGGGCTATTTCTGGATTGGGTCACGTAGTAATGTGGTACCACACTGAAACAGTCAATTAAGCATGGTTTTGATCAATATTTTAGAGAATAATTCTTGTTAGGTCCAGGTTAGGTCTGGGATTTGCTCTCGTCGGGCTCATTCTTTCGCATATTTCTCATACTTGATGGCTAGATCCTGGGCTTTTTCTGGATTGCATCACGTAGTAATGAAGTGCAACACTGAAACAGTCAATTAAGCCTGGTTTCGATTAATATTTTAGAGGATAACGCATGTTAGGTCTGGGATAGCTCTGGGATTCGCCCTCATCAGGCTCATACTTTCACATATTTCTCATACTTGTTGAACGGATCCTGGGTTTTGTCTGGTTTGGATCACGTAGTAATGTGGTACCACACTGAAACATTCAATTAAACCTGGTCTTGATAAATATTTTAGAGGATAACGCATGTTAGGTCTGGGTTAGGTCTAGGATTTGCCCCCATCAGGCTTATACTTTCGCATATTTCTCATACTTCATGGCTGGATCCTGGGCTATTTCTGGATTGGGTCACGTAGTAATGTGGTACCACACTGAAACAGTCAATTAAGCCTGGTTTTGATCAATATTTTAGAGAATAATTAATGTTAGGTCCAGGTTAGGTCTGGGATTTGCTCTCGTCGGGCTCATTCTTTCGCATATTTCTCATACTTGATGGCTAGATCCTGGGCTTTTTCTGGATTGCATCACGTAGTAATGAAGTGCATCACTGAAACAGTCAATTAAGCCTGGTTTCTATCAATATTTTAGAGGACAACGCATGTTAGGTCTAGGTTAGCCCAGGGATTTTCACTCATCAGACTCATACTTTCGCATTCTTCACATACTTGTTGAACGGATCCTGGGTTTTTTCTGGTTTGGATCACGTAGTAATGTGGGACGACACTGAAACAATCAATTAAACCTGGTCATGATAAATATTTTAGAGGATAACGCATGTTAGGTCTGGGTTTGGTCTAGTATTTGCCCTCGTCAGGCTCATACTTTCGCATATTTCTCATACTTCATGGCTAGATCCTGGGCTATTTCTGGATTGGATCACGTAGTAATGTGGTACCACACTGAAACAGTCGATTAAACCAGGTTTCTATAAATATTTTTGAGGATAACGCAAGTTAGGTCTGGGATAGGTCTGGGATTTGCCCTCATCAGGCTCATACTTTCGCGTTTTTCACATACTTGTTGAACAGATCCTGGGTTTTTTCCTGTTTGGGTCACGTAGTAGTGTGGTACCACACTGAAACAGTCGATTAAACCTGGTTTCGATCAATATTTTTGAGGATAACGCATGTTAGGTCTAGGTTAGGTCTGGGATTTTCACTCATCAGGCTCATACTTTCGCATTTTTCTCATACTTCATGGCTAGATCCTGGGCTATTTCTGGATTGTATCACGTAGTAATGTGGTACCACACTGAAACAGTCAATTAAACCTGGTTTCGCTCAATATTTTAGAAGATAACTCATGTTAGGCCTAGGTTAGGCCTGGGATTTGCCCTCATCAGGGTCATACTTTCGCAGTTTTAACATACATGTTGGCCTGATCGAGGGTTTTTTCTGCTTTAGATCACGTAGTGAAGTGGTACCGCACTGAAGCAGACCATTAAACCTGGTTTGGATCAATATTTTAGAGGATAACGCATGTTAGGTCTAGGTTGGGCCTGGGATTTTCACTCATCAGACACATATTTTCGCATTCTTCACATACTTGTTGAACGTATCCTGGGTTTTTCCTGGTTTGGATCAGGTAGTAATGTGGGACCACACTGGAGCAGTCAATTAAACCTGGTTTCGATCAATGTTTTAGAGAATATTTCATGTTAGGTCTAGGTTAGGTCTGGGATTTGCTCTCATCAGGCTCATACTTTCGCATATTTCTCATACTTCATGGCTGGATCCTGGGCTATTTCTGGATTGGATCACGTGGTAATGTGGTACCACACTGAAACAGTCAATTAAACCTGGTTTCCATCAATATTTTAGAGGAAAACGCATGTTAGGTCTAGGTTAGGCCTGGGATTTGCCCTCATCAGGGTCATACTTCCGCAGTTTTAACATACATGTTAACATGATCGAGGGTTTTTTCTGCTTTGGATCACGTAGTGAAGTGGTACCGCACCGAAGCAGACCATTAAACCTGGTTTGGATCAATATTTTAGAGGACAACGCATGTTAGGTTTGGGTTAGGTCTAGGATTTGCACTCATCAGGCTCATACTTTCGCATATTTCTCATACTTCATGGCTAGGTCCTGGGCTGTTTCAGGATTGTATTACGTAGTAATGTGGTACCACGCTGAAACAGTCAATTAAAACTGGTTTCGATCAATATTTTAGAGGATAACGCAAGTTTGGTCTGGGATAGGTCTGGGATTTGCCCTCATCAGGCTCATACTTTCGCGTTTTTCACATACTTGTTGAACTGGTCCTCGGTTTTTTCTGGTTTGGATCACGTAGCAATGTGGTACCACACTGAAGCAGTCGGTTAAACCTGGTTTCGATCAATATTTTAGAGGATAACGCAAGTTTGGTCTGGGATAGGTCTGGGATTTGCCCTCATCAGGCTCATACTTTCGCATTCTTCACATACTTGTTGAACGGATCCAGGGTTTTTTCTGGTTTGGATCACGTAGTAATGTGGGACCACACTGAAACAATCAATTAAACCTGGTCATGATAAATATTTTGGAGGATAACGCATGATAGGTCTGGGTTTGGTCTAGGATTTGCCCTCGTCAGGCTCATACTTTCGCATATTTCTCATACTTCATGGCTAGATCCTGGGCTTTTTCTGGATTGCATCACGTAGTAATGAAGTACAACACTGAAACAGTCAATTAAACCTGGTCTTGATAAATATTTTAGAGGATAACGCATGTTAGGTTTGGGTTAGGTCTAGGATTTGCCCTCATCAGGCTCATACGTTCGCATATTTCTCATACTTCATGGCTAGATCCTGGGCTTTTTCTGGATTGCATCACGTAGTAATGAAGTACAACACTGAAACAGTCAATTAAACCTGGTCTTGATAAATATTTTAGAGGATAACGCATGTTAGGTTTGGGTTAGGTCTAGGATTTGCACTCATCAGGCTCATACTTTCGCATATTTCTCATACTTCATGGCTAGGTCCTGGGCTGTTTCAGGATTGTATCACGTAGTAATGTGGTACCACGCTGAAACAGTCAATTAAAACTGGTTTCGATCAATATTTTAGAGGATAACGCAAGTTTGGTCTGGGATAGGTCTGGGATTCGCCCTCATCAGGCTCATACTTTCGCGTTTTTCACATACTTGTTGAACAGATCCTGGGTTTTTTCCTGTTTGGGTCACGTAGTGAAGTGGTACCGCACTGAAACAGTCAATTAAACCTGGTCTTGATAAATATTTTAGAGGATAACGCATGTTAGGTTTGGGTTAGGTCTAGGATTTGCCCCCATCAGGCTCATACTTTCGCATATTTCTCATACTTCATGGCTGGATCCTGGGCTATTTCTGGATTGGATCACGTGGTAATGTGGTACCACACTGAATCAGTCAATTAAACCTGGTTTCCATCATTATTTTAGAGGAAAACGCATGTTAGGTCTAGGTTAGGCCTGGGATTTGCCCTCATCAGGGTCATACTTCCGCAGTTTTAACATACATGTTGACCTGATCGAGGGTTTTTCTGCTTTGGATCACGTAGTGAAGTGGTACCGCACTGAAGCAGACCATTAAACCTGGTTTGAATCAATATTTTAGAGGATAACGCATGTTAGGTTTGGGTTAGGTCTAGGATTTGCACTCATCAGGCTCATGCTTTCGCATATTTCTCATACTTCATGGCTAGATCCTGGGCTTTTTCTGGATTGCATCACGTAGTAATGAAGTACAACACTGAAACAGTCAATTAAACCTGGTCTTGATAAATATTTTAGAGGATAACGCAAGTTTGGTCTGGGATAGGTCTGGGATTTGCCCTCATCAGGCTCATACTTTCGCGTTTTTCACATACTTGTCGAACTGGTCCTCGGTTTTTTCTGGTTTGGATCACGTAGCTATGTGGTACCACAATGAAGCAGTCGGTTAAACCAGGTTTCGATCAATATTTTAGAGGATAACGCAAGTTTGGTCTGGGATAGGTCTGGGATTTGCCCTCATCAGGGTCATACTTCCGCAGTTTTAACATACATGTTGACCTGATCGAGGGTTTTTTCTGCTTTGGATCACGTAGTGAAGTGGTACCGCACTGAAGCAGACCATTAAACCTGGTTTGGATCAATATTTTAGAGGATAACGCATGTTAGGTTTGGGTTAGGTCTAGGATTTGCACTCATCAGGCTCATACTTTCGCATTCTTCACATACTTGTTGAACGGATCCTGGGTTTTTTCTGGTTTGGATCACGTAATAATGTGGGACCACACTGAAACAATCAATTAAACCTGGTCATGATCAATATTTTAGAGAATAATTCATGGTATGTCTAGGTTAGGTCTGGGATTTGCTCTCATCAGGCTCATTCTTTCGCATATTTCTCATACTTGATGGCTAGATCCTGGGCTTTTTCTGGATTGCATCACGTAGTAATGAAGTACAACACTGAAACATTCAAATAAACCTGGTCTTGATAAATATTTTAGAGGATAACGCATGTTAGGTTTGGGTTAGGTCTAGGATTTGCCCACATCAGGCTCATGCTTTCGCATATTTCTCGTACTTCATGGCTAGATCCTGGGCTGTTTCTGGATTGTATCACGTAGTAATGTGGTACCACGCTGAAACAGTCAATTAAACCTGGTCTGGATAAATATTTTAGAGGATAACGCATCTTAGGTCTGTGTTAGGTCTAAGATTTGCCCTCCTCAGGCTCACAGTTTCGCGTTTTTCGCATACTTGTTGAACAGATCCTGGTTTTTCTCTGGTTTGGATCACGAAGTAGTGAGGTACCACACTGAAACAGTCCATTAAACCTGGTTTCGCTCAATATCTTAGAAGATAACGCATGTTAGGCCTAGGTTAGGCCTGGGATTTGCCCTCATCAGGGTCATACTTTCGCAGTTTTAACATGCATGTTGACCTGATCGAGGGTTTTTTCTGCTTTGGATCACGTAGTAAAGTGGTACCACACTAAAACAGTCAATTAAACCTGGTTTCGATCAATATTTTAGAGGATAACGCAAGTTAGGCCTGGGATAGGTCTAGGATTTGCCCTCATCAGGCTCATTCTTTCGCATATTTCTCATACTTCATGGCTGGATCCTGGACTATTACTGGTTTGGATCACGTAGTAATGTGGTACCACACTGAAACAGTCAATTAAACCTGGTTTCGATCAATATTTTAGAGAATAATTCATGTTAGGTCTGCGTTAGGTCTAGGATTTGCTTTCATCAGGCTCATACTTTCGCATATTTCTTATACTTCATGGATAGATCCTGGGCTATTTTCTGGTTTGGATCACATAGTAATGTGGTACCACACTGAAACAGTTGATTAAACCAGGTTTCGATCAATATTCTTGAGGATAACGCATGTTAGGTCTAGGTTAGCCCTGAGATTTTCACTCATCAGACACATTCTTTCGCATTCTTCACATACCTGTTGAACGGATCCTGGGTTTTCTCTGGTTTGGATCAAGAAGTAGTGAGGTACCACACTGAAACAGTCCATTAAACCTGGTTTCGCTCAATATCTTAGAAGATAACGCATGTTAGGTCTGGGTTAGATCTAGGATTTGCTCTCGTCAGGCTCATACTTTCGCATATTTCTCATACTTGTTGAACAGATCCTGAGTTTTTTCTGGATTGGATCACGTATTAATGTGGTACCACACTGAAACAGTCAATTAAACCTGGTTTCCATCAATATTTTAGAGGACAATGCAAGTTAGGTCTGGGATAGGTCTAGGATTTGCTCTCGTCAGGCTCATACTTTCGCATATTTCTCATACTTGTTGAACAGATCCTGGGTTTTTTCTGCTTTGGATCACGTAGTAAAGTGGTACCACACTAAAACAGTCAATTAAACCTGGTTTCGATCAATATTTTAGAGGATAACGCAAGTTAGGCCTGGGATAGGTCTAGGATTTGCCCACATCAGGCTCATGCTTTCGCATATTTCTCATACTTCATGGCTAGATCCTGGGCTGTTTCTGGATTGTATCACGTAGTAATGTGGTACCACGCTGAAACAGTCAATTAAACCTGGTGCGGATAAATATTTTAGAGGATAACGCATCTTAGGTCTGTGTTAGGTCTAAGATTTGCCCTCCTCAGGCTCACAGTTTCGCGTTTTTCGCATACTTGTTGAACAGATCCTGGGCTTTTTCTGGATGGCATCACGTAGTATTGTGGTACCACACTGAAACAGTCGATTAAACCAGGTTTCGATCAATATTTTTGAGTATAACGCATGTTAGGTCTAGGTTAGGCCTGGGATTTTCACTCATCAGACTCATACTTTCGCATTCTTCACATACTTGTTGAACGGATCTTAGGTTTTTCCGGTGTGGATCACGTAGTAATGTGGCACCACACTGATACAATCAATTAAACCTGGTCTTGATAAATATTTTAGAGGATAACGCATGTTAGGTCTGGGTTAGGTCTAGGATTTGCCCTCATCAGGCTCATACTTTCGCATATTTCTCATACTTCATGGCTGGATCCTGGACTATTACTGGTTTGGATCACGTAGTAATGTGGTACCACACTGAAACAGTCAATTAAACCTGGTTTCGATCAATATTTTAGAGAATAATTCATGTTAGGTCTGGGTTAGTTCTGGGATTTGCTCTCATCAGGCTCATTCTTTCGCATATTACTCATACTTGATGGCCAGATCCTGGGCTTTTTCTGGATTGGATCACGTAGTAATGAAGTACAACACTGAAACAGTCAATTAAACCTGGTTTCGATAAATATTTTAGAGAACAATTCATGTTAGGTCTAGGTTAGGCCTGGGATTTGCCCTCATCAGGGTCATACTTTCGCAGTTCTAACATACATGTTGACCTGGTCGAGGGTTTTTTCTGCATTGGATCACGTAGTAAAGTGGTACCACACTGAAACAGTCCACTAAACCTGGTTTGGATCAATATTTTAGAGGATAATGCATGTTAGGTCTAGGTTAGCCCTGAGATTTTCAATCATCAGACTCATACTTTCGCATTCTTCAGATACTTGTTGAATGGATCCTGGGTTTTTTCTGGTATGGTTCACGTAGTAATGTGGTACCACACTGAAACAGTCGATTAAACCAGGGTTCGATCAATATTTTAGATGATAACACATGTTAGGTCTGGGTTAGGTCTAGGATTTGCCCTCATCAGGCTCATACTTTCGCATATTTCTCATACTTGATGGCTAGATCCTGGGCTTTTTCTGGATTGCATCACGTAGTAATGAAGTACAACACTGAAACAGTCAATAAAACCTGGTTTCCATCAATATCATACAGGACAACGCAAGTTAGGTCTGCGATAGGTCTGGGATTTGCCCACATCAGACTCATACGTTCGCGTTTTTCACGTACTTGTTGAACGGATCCTGGGTTTTTTCTGGTTTGGATCACGTAGTAATGTGGTACCACACTGAAACATTCAAATAAACCAGGTCTTGATAAATATTTTAGATGATAACACATGTTAGGTCTGGGTTAGGTCTAGGATTTGCCCTCATCAGGCTCATACTTTCGCATATTTCTCATACTTCATGGCTAGATCCTGGGCTATTTCTGGTTTGGATCGCGCAGTAATGTGGTACCACACTGAAACAGCCCACTAAACCTGGTTTCGATCAATATTTTAGAGGATAACGAAAGTTATGTCTAGGTTAGGCCTGGGATTTGCTCTCATCAGACTCATGCTTTCGCATTTTTCACATACTTGTTGAACAGATCCTGGGTTTTTTCTGGTATGGATCACGCAGTAATGTGGTACCACACTGAAACATTCTGTTAAACCTGGTCTTGATAAACATTTTTGAGGATAACGCATGTTAGGTCTGGGTTAGGTCTAGGATTTGCCCCCATCAGGCTCATACTTTCGCATATTTCTTATACTTCATGGATAGATCCTGGGCTATTTTCTGGTTTGGATCACATAGTAATGTGGTACCACACTGAAACAGTCCACTAGACCTGGTTTGGATCAATATTTTAGAGGATAATGCATGTTAGGTCTAGGTTAGCCCTGAGATTTTCACTCATCAGACTCATACTTTCGCATTCTTCAGATACTTGTTGAATGGATCCTGGGTTTTTTCTGGTATGGTTCACGTAGTAATGTGGTACCACACTGAAACAGTCGATTAAACCAGGGTTCGATCAATATTCTTGAGGATAACGCATGTTAGGTCTAGGTAAGGCCTGGGATTTTCACTCATCACACTCATTCTTTCGCATTCTTCACATACCTGTTGAACGGATCCTGGGTTTTTTCTGGTTTGGATCACGTAGTAATGTGGGACCACACTGAAACAATCAATTAAACCTGGTCTTGATAAATATTTAGAGGATAACGCATGTTAGGTCTGGGTTAGGTCTAGGATTTGCTCTCGTCAGGCTCATACTTTCGCATATTTCTCTTACTTGATGGCTAGATCCTGGGCTTTTTCTGGATTGCATCACGTAGTAATGAAGTACAACACTGAAACAGTCAATTAAACCTGGTTTCCATCAATATCTTAGAGGACAACGCAAGTTCGGTCTGGGATAGGTCTGGGATTTGCCCTCATCAGACTCATACGTTCGCGTTTTTCACATACTTGTTGAACGGATCCTGGGTTTTTTCTGGTTTGGATCACGTAGTAATGTGGTACCACACTGAAACATTCAAATAAACCTGGTCTTGATAAACATTTTAGAGGATAACGCATGTTAGGTTTGGGTTAGGTCTAGGATTTGCCCACATCAGGCTCATACTTTCGCATATTTCTCATACTTCCTGGGCTGTTTCTGGATTGTATCACGTAGTAATGTGGTACCACGCTGAAACAGTCAATTAAACCTTGTTTCGATCAATATTTTAGAGGATAACGCAAGTTAGGTCTGGGATAGGTCTGGGATTCGCCCTCATCAGGCTCATACTTTCGCAGACTTCACAGACTCGTTTAACAGATCCTGGGTTTTTTCTGGTTTGGTTCACGTAGTAATGTGGTACCAAACTGAAACATTCAATTAAACCTGGTCTTGATCAATATTTTAGAGGATAACGCATGTTAGGTTTGGGTTAGGTCTAGGATTTGCCCACATCAGGCTCATACTTTCGCATTTTTCACAGACTTGTTGAACAGATCCTGGGATTTTTCTGGTATGGATCACGTAGTAATGTGGTACCATACTGAAACATTCAGTTAAACCTGGTCTTGATAAATATTTTTGAGGATAACGCATGTTAGGTCTGGGTTAGGTCTAGGATTTGCCCTCATCAGGCTCATACTTTCGCATATTTCTTATACTTCATGGATAGATCCTGGGCTATTTTCTGGTTTGGATCACATAGTAATGTGGTACCACACTGAAACAGTCGATTAAACCAGGTTTCGATCAATATTTCTGAGGATAACGCATGTTAGGTCTAGGTTAGGCCTGGGATTTTCTCTCATCAGACTCATTCTTTCGCATACTTCACATACTTGGTGAACGGATCCTGGGTTTTTTCTGGTTTGGATCACGTAGTAATGTGGGACCACACTGAAACAATCAATTAAACCTGGTCTTGATAAATATTTTAGAGGATAACGCATGTTAGGTTTGGGTTAGGTCCAGGATTTGCCCTCATCACGCTCATACTTTCGCATATTTCTCATACTTCATGGCTATATCCAGGGCTTTTTCTGGATTGCATCACGTAGTAATGAAGTACAACACTGAAACAGTCAATTAAACCTGGTTTCGATAAATATTTTAGAGAATAATTCATGTTAGGCCTAGGTTAGGCCTGGGATTTGCCCTCATCAGGGTCATACTTTCGCAGTTCTAACATACGTGTTGACCTGATCGAGGGTTTTTTCTGCTTTGGATCGCGTAGTAAAGTGGTACCACACTGAAACAGTACACTAAACCTGGTTTGGATCAATATTTTAGAGGATAATGCATGTTAGGTCTAGGTTAGCCCTGAGATTTTCACTCATCAGACTCATACTTTCGCATTCTTCAGATACTTGTTGAACGGATCCTGGGTTTTTTCTGGTATGGTTCACGTAGTAATGTGGTACCACACTGAAACAATCAATTAAACCAGGTCTTGATAAATATTTTAGATGATAACGGATGTTAGGTCTGGGTTAGGTCTAGGATTTGCCCTCATCAGGCTCATACTTTCGCATATTTCTCATACTTCATGGCTAGATCCTGGGCTATTTCTGGATTGGATCACGTAGTAATGTGGTACCACACTGAAACAGTCGATTAAACCAGGTTTCGATCAATATTTTTGAGGATAACGCATGTTAGGTCCAGGTTAGGCCTGGGATTTTCACTCATCAGACTCATTCTTTCGCATTCTTCACATACTTGTTGAACGGATCCTGGGTTTTTTCTGGTTTGGATCACGTAGTAATGTGGGACCACACTGAAACAATCAATTAAACCTGGTCTTGATAAATATTTTAGAGGATAACGCATGTTAGGTCTGGGTTAGGTCTAGGATTTGCCCTCATCAGGCTCATTCTTTCGCATATTTCTCATACTTGATGGCTAGATCCTGGGCTTTTTCTGGATTGCATCACGTAGTAATGAAGTACAACACTGAAACAGTCAATTAAACCTGGTTTCGATAAATATTTTGGAGAATAATTCATGTTAGGTCTAGGTTAGGCGTGGGATTTGCCCTCATCAGGGTCATACTTTCGCAGTTCTAACATACATATTGACCTGATCGAAGGGTTTTTTCTGCTTTGGATCACGTAGTAAAGTGGTACCACACTGAAACAGTCCACTAAACCTGGTTTCCATCAATATCTTAGAGGACAACGCAAGTTAGGTCTGGGATAGGTCTGGGATTTGCCCTCATCAGACTCATACTTTCGCATTCTTCAGATACTTGTTGAACAGATCCTGGGATTTTTCTGGTATGGATCACGTAGTAATGTGGTACCACACTGAAACATTCAGTTAAACCTGGTCTTGATAAATATTTTTGAGGATAACGCATGTTAGGTCTGGGTTAGGTCTAGGATTTGCCCTCATCAGGATCATACTTTCGCATATTTCTTATACTTCATGGATAGATCCTGGGCTATTTTCTGGTTTGGATCACATAGTAATGTGGGACCACACTGAAACAGTCGATTAAAACAGGTTTTGATCAATATTCACGAGGATAACGCATGTTAGGTCTAGGTAAGGCCTGGGATTTTCACTCATCAGACTCATTCTTTCGCATTCCTCACTTACCTGTTGAACGGATCCTGGGTTTTTTCTGGTTTGGATCACGTAGTAATGTGGGACCACACTGAAGCAATCAATTAAACCTGGTCTTGAAAAATATTTTAGAGGATAACGCATGTTAGGTCTGGGTTAGGTCTAGGATTTGCTCTCGTCAGGCTCATACTTTCGCATATTTCTCATACTTGATGGCTACATCCTGGGCTTTTTCTGGATTGCATCACGTAGTAATGAAGTACAACACTGAAACAATCAATTAAACCTGGTTTCCATCAATATCTTAGAGGACAACGCAAGTTAGGTCTGCGATAGGTCTGGGATTTGCCCTCATCAGACTCATACGTTCGCGTTTTTCACATACTTGTTGAACGGATCCTGGGTTATTTCTGGTTTGGATCACGTAGTAATGTGGTACCACACTGAAACATTCAAATAAACCAGGTCTTGATAAATATTTTAGATGATAACACATGTTAGGTCTGGGTTAGGTCTAGGATTTGCCCTCATCAGGCTCATACTTTCGCATATTTCTCATACTTCATGGCTGGATCCTGGGCTATTTCTGGATTGGATCACGTAGTAATGTGGTACCACACTGAAACGGTCAATTATACCTGGTTTCGATCTATATTTTAGAGGACAATGCAAGTTAGGTCTGGGATAGGTCTGGGATTTACCCACATCAGGGTCATACTTTCGCATTTTTCACATACTTGTTGAACAGATCCTGGGTTTTTTCTGGTTTGGATCGCGCAGTAATGTGGTACCACACTGAAACAGCCCACTAAACCTGGTTTCGATCAATATTCTGGAGGATAACGAAAGTTATGTCTAGGTTAGGCCTGGGATTTGCCCTCATCAGGCTCATACTTCCGCATATTTCTCATACTTCATGGCTGGATCCTGGGCTGTTACTGGTTTGGATCACGTAGTAATGTGGTACCACACTGAAACAGTCAATTAAACCTGGTTTCGATCAATATTTTAGAGAATAATTCATGTTAGGTCTGCGTTACGTCTGGGATTTGCTCTCATCAGGCTCATTCTTTCGCATATTTCTCATACTTGATGGCTAGATCCTGGGCTTTTTCTGGATTGCATCACGTAGTAATGAAGTACAACACTGAAACAGACAATTAAACCTGGTTTCGATAAATATTTTAGAGAATAATTCATGTTAGGTCTAGGTTAGGCGTGGGAATTGCCCTCATCAGGGTCATCCTTTCGCAGTTCTAACATACATGTTGACCTGATCGAGGGTTTTTTCTGCTTTGGATCACGTAGTAAAGTGGTACCACACTGAAACAGTCCACTAAACCTGGTTTGGATCAATATTTTAGAGGATAATGCATGTTAGGTCTAAGTTAGCCCTGAGATTTTCACTCATCAGACTCATACTTTCGCATTCTTCAGATACTTGTTGAACGGATCCTGGGCATTTTCTGGATTGCTTCTCGTAGTAATGAAGCACAACACTGAAACAGTCAATTAAACCAGGTTTCGATCAATATTTTAGAGAATAATTCATGTTAGGTCTAGGTTAGGTCTGGGATTTGCTCCCATCAGGCACATTCTTTCGCATATTTGTCATACTTGATGGCTAGATCCTGGGCTTTTTCAGGATTGCATCACGTAGTAATGAAGTACAACACTGAAACAGTCAATTAAACCTAGTTTCCATCAATATCTTAGAGGACAACGCAAGTTAGGTCTGGGATAGGTCTGGGATTTGCCCACATCAGGGTCATACTTTCGCATTTTTCACATACTTGTTGAACAGATCCTGGGCTTTTTCTGGTTTGGATCGCGCAGTAATGTGGTACCACACTGAAACAGCCCACTAAACCTGGTTCCGATCAATATTTTAGAGGATAACGAAAGTTGTGTCTTGGTTAGGCCTGGGATTTGCTCTCATCAGACTCATGCTTTCGCATTTTTCACATACTTGTGGAACAGATCCTGGGTTTTTTCTGGTATGGATCACGTAGTAATGTGGTACCACACTGAAACATTCAGTTAAACCTGGTCTTGATAAATATTTTTGAGGATAACGCATGTTAGGTCTGGGTTAGGTCTAGGATTTGCCCTCATCAGGCTCATACTTTCGCATATTTCTCATACTTCCTGGGCTGTTTCTGGATTGTATCACGTAGTAATGTGGTACCACGCTGAAACAGTCAATTAAACCTTGTTTCGATCAATATTTTAGTGGATAACGCAAGCTAGGTTTGGGTTAGGTCTAGGATTTGCCCACATCAGGCTCATACTTTCGCATTTTTCACAGACTTGTTGAACAGATCCTGGGATTTTTCTGGTATGGATCACGTAGTAATGTGGTACCATACTGAAACATTCAGTTAAACCTGGTCTTGATAAATATTTTTGAGGATAACGCATGTTAGGTCTGGTTTAGGTCTAGGATTTGCCCTCATCAGGCTCATACTTTCGCATATTTCTTATACTTCATGGATAGATCCTGGGCTATTTTCTGGTTTGGATCACATAGTAATGTGGTACCACACTGAAACAGTCGATTAAACTAGGTTTCGATCAATATTTTTGAGGATAACGCATGTT
Organism: Colletes latitarsis; assembly: GCF_051014445.1. Taxonomy (NCBI): domain Eukaryota; kingdom Metazoa; phylum Arthropoda; class Insecta; order Hymenoptera; family Colletidae; genus Colletes; species Colletes latitarsis. The sequence continues at coordinate 3,624,889 of NC_135142.1, forward strand.
AGGTCTAGGTTAGGCCTGGGATTTTCACTCATCAGACTCATTCTTTCGCATATTTCTCATACTTCATGGCTAGATCCTGGGCTATTTCTGGATTGGATCACGTAGTAATGTGGCACCACACTGAAACAGTCAATTAAACCTTGTCTTGATAAATATTTTAGAGGATAACGCATGTTAGGTTTGGGTTAGGTCTAGGATTTGCCCACATCAGGCTCATACTTTCGCATTTTTCACAGACTTGTTGAACAGATCCTGGGATTTTTCTGGTATGGATCACGTAGTAATGTGGTACCATACTGAAACATTCAGTTAAACCTGGTCTTGATAAATATTTTTGAGGATAACGCATGTTAGGTCTGGGTTAGGTCTAGGATTTGCCCTCATCACGCTCATACTTTCGCATATTTCTCATACTTCATGGCTAGATCCAGGGCTTTTTCTGGATTGCATCACGTAGTAATGAAGTACAACACTGAAACAGTCAATTAAACCTGGTTTCGATACATATTTTAGAGAATAATTCATGTTAGGCCTAGGTTAGGCCTGGGATTTGCCCTCATCAGGGTCATACTTTCGCAGTTCTAACATACGTGTTGACCTGATCGAGGGTTTTTTCTGCTTTGGATCACGTAGTAAAGTGGTACCACACTGAAACAGTCCACTAAACCTGGTTTGGATCAATATTTTAGAGGATAATGCATGTTAGGTCTAGGTTAGCCCTGAGATTTTCACTCATCAGACTCATACTTTCGCATTCTTCAGATACCTGTTGAACGGATCCTGGGTTTTTTCTGGTCTGGTTCACGTAGTAATGTGGTACCACACTGAAACATTCACTTAAACCTGGTCCTGATAAATATTTTACAGGATAACGCATGTTAGGTCTGGGTTAGGTCTAGGATTTGCCCTCATCAGGCTCCTCCTTTCGCATATTTCTCATACTTCATGGCTGGATCCTGGGCTATTTCTGGATTGGATCACATAGTAATGTGGTACCACACTGAAACAGTCAATTAAACCTGGTTTTGATCAATATTTTAGAGAATAATTCATGTTAGGTCTAGGTTCGGTCAGGGATTTGCTCTCATCAGGCACATTCTTTCGCATATTTCTCATACTTGATGGCTAGATCCTGGGCATTTTGTGGATTGCTTCACGTAGTAATGAAGCACAACTCTGAAACAGTCAATTAAACCAGGTTTCGATCAATATTTTAGAGAATAATTCATGTTAGGTCTAGGTTAGGTCTGGGATTTGCTCCCATCAGGCTCATTCTTTCGCATATTTGTCTTACTTGATGGCTAGATCCTGGGCTTTTTCTGGATTGCATCACGTAGTAATGAAGTACAACACTGAAACAGTCAATTAAACCTAGTTTCCATCAATATCTTAGAGGACAACGCAAGTTAGGTCTGGGATAGGTCTGGGATTTGCCCACATCAGGCTCATACTTTCGTGTTTTTCACATACTTGTTGAACAGATCCTGGGTTTTTTCTGGTTTGGATCACGTAGTAGAGGGTACCACACTGAAACAGTCCATTAAACCTGGTTTGGATCTATATTTTAGAGGATAACGCATGTTAGGTCTAGGTTAGGTCTCGGATTTGCCCTCATCAGACTCATACTTTCGCGTTTTTCACATACTTGTTGAACAGATCCTGGCTTTTTTCTAGATTGGGTCACGTAGTAGTGTGGTACCACACTGAAACAGTCGATTAAACCTGGTTTCGATCAATATTTTTGAGGATAACGCATGTTAGGTTTGGGTTAAGTCCTGGATCTGCCCTCATCAGGCTCATACTTTCGCATATTTCTCATACTTCATGGCTAGATCCTGGGCTGTTTCTGGATTGTATCACGTAGTAATTTGGTACCACGCTGAAACAGTCAATTAAACCTGGTTTCGATCAATATTTTGCAGGATAACGCAAGTTAGGTCTGGCATAGGTCTGGGATTCGCCCTCATCAGACTCATACTTTCGCGTTTTTCACATACTTGTTGAACTGATCCTGGGCTTTTTCTGGTTTGGATTGCGTAGTAATGTGGTACCACACTGAAACAGTCAATTAAGCCTGGTTTCGATCAATATTTTAGAGAATAATTCATGTTAGGTTTAGGTTAGTTCTGGGTTAGGTCTGGGATTTGCCCTCATCAGGCTCATACTTTCCGCGTTTTTCACATGCTTGTTGAACAGATCCTGGGTTTTTTCTGGTTTGGATCACGTAGCAATGTGGTACCACACTGAAACAGTCAATTAAGCCTGGTTTCGATCAATATTTTAGAGAATAATTCATGTTAGGTTTAGGTTAGGTCTGGGATAGGTCTGGGATTTGCCCTCATCAGGCTCATACTTTCCGCGTTTTTCACATGCTTGTTGAACAGATCCTCGGTTTTTTCTGGTTTGGATCACGTAGTAGTGTGGGACCACACTGAAACAATCAATTAAACCTGGTCTTGATAAATATTTTAGAGGATAACGCATGTTAGGTCTGGGATAGGTCTGGGATTTGCCCTCATCAGACTCATACTTTCGCACACTTCACATACTCGTTGAACAGATCCTGGGTTATTTTCTGGTTTGGATCACGTAGTAGTGTGGTACCACACTGAAACAGTCCATTAAACCTGGTTTGGATCAATATTTTAGAGCATAACGCATGTTAGGTCTAGGTTAGGTCTTGGATTTTCACTCATCAGACTCATACTTTCGCATTCTTCACATACTTGTTGAACGGATCCTGGGTTTTTTCTGGTTTGGATCACGTAGTAATGTGGGTCCACATTGAAACAGTCAATTAAACCTGGTCTTGATAAATATTTTAGAGGATAACGCATGTTATGTCTAGGTTAGGCCTGGGATTAGCCCTCATCAGACTCATACTTTCGCATACTTCACATACTTGTTGAACGGATCCTGTGTTTTTACTGGATTGGTTCACGTAGTAATGGGGTACCACACTGAAACATTCAATTAAACCTGGTCTTGATAAATATTTTAGTGGATAACGCATGTTAGGTCTGGGATAGGTCTGGGATTTGCCCTCATCAGGCTCATACTTTCCGCGTTTTTCACATGCTTGTTGAACAGATCCTGGGTTTTTTCTGGTTTGGATCACGTAGTAGCGTGGGACCACACTGAAACAATCAATTAAACCTGGTCTTGATAAATATTTTAGAGGATAACGCATGTTAGGTCTAGGTTAGGTCTGGGATTTTCACTCATCAGACTCACACTTTCGCACACTTCACATACTCGTTGAACAGATCCTGGGTTATTTTCTGGTTTGGATCACATAGTAATGTGATACCACACTGAAACGGTCGATTAAACCAGGTTTCGATCAATATTTTTGAGGATAACGCATGTTAGGTCTAGGTTAGGCCTGGGATTTTCACTCATCAGACTCATACTTTCGCATTCTTCACATGCTTGTTGTACGGATCCTGGGTTTTTTCTGGTTTGGATCACGTAGTAATGTGGAACCACACTGAAACAGTCAATTAAACCTGGTATCGATCAATATTTTTGAGAATAATTCATGTTAGGTCTTGGTTAGGTCTGGGATTTTCACTCATCAGACTCATACTTTCGCATTCTTCACATACTTGTTGAACGGATCATGGGTTTTTTCTGGTTTGGATCACGTAGTAATGTGGGACCACACTGAAACAATCAATTAAACCTGGTCTTGATAAATATTTTAGAGGATAACGCATGTTAGGCCTGGGATAGGTCGGGGATTTGCCCTCATCAGCCACATACTTTCGCACACTTCACATACTCGTTGAACAGATCCTGGTTTTTTCTGGTTTGGATCACGTAGTAATGTGGAACCACACTGAAACAATCAATTAAACCTGGTCTTGATAAATATTTTAGAGGATAACGCATGTTAGGTCTAGGTTAGGTCTGGGATTTGCTCTCATCAGGCTCATACTTTCGCACACTTCACATACTCGTTTGACAGATCCTGGGTTATTTTCTAGTTTGGATCACGTAGTAATGTGGGACCACACTGAAACAGTCAATTAAACCTGGTTTCGATCAATATTTTAGAGAATAATTCATGTTATGTCTAGGTTAGGTCTGGGATTTGCTCTCATCAGGCTCATTCTTTCGCAAATTTCTCATACTTGATGGCTAGATGCTGGGCTTTTTCTGGATTGCATCACGTAGTAATGAAGTACAACACTGAAACAGTCAATTAAACCTGGTTTCCATCATTATCTTACAGGACACCGCAAGTTAGGTCTGGGATAGGTCTGGGATTTTCACTCATCAGACTCATACTTTCGCATTCTTCACATACTTGTTGAACGGATCATGGGTTTTTTCTGGTTTGGATCACGTAGTAATGTGGGACCACACTGAAACAATCAATTAAACCTGGTCTTGATAAATATTTTAGAGGATAACGCATGTTAGGTCTGGGATAGGTCGGGGATTTGCCCTCATCAGCCACATACCTTCGCACACTTCACATACTCGTTGAACAGATCCTGGTTTTTTCTGGTTTGGATCACGTAGTAATGTGGAACCACACTGAAACAATCAATTAAACCTGGTCTTGATAAATATTTTAGAGGATAACGCATGTTAGGTCTGGGTAAGGTCTAGGATTTGCCCTCGTCAGGCTCATACTTTCGCATATTTCTCATACTTCATGGCTAGATCCTGGGCTATTTCTGGATTAGATCACGTAGTAATGTGGTCCCACACTGAAACAGTCAATTAAACTTGGTTTCCATCAATATCTTAAAGGACAACGCAAGTTAGGTCTGGGATAGGTCTTGGATTTGCCCTCATCAGGCTCATACTTTCGCGTTTTTCACATACTTTTTGAACAGATCCTGGGTTTTTTCTGGTTTGGATCACGTAGTAGTATGGTACCACACTGAAACAGTCAATTAAACCTAGTTTCGATCAATATTTTAGAGGATAACGCATGTTAGGTCTAGGTTAGGTCTGGGATTTTCACTCATCAGACTCATACTTTCGCATTCTTCACATACTTGTTGAACGGATCCTGGGTTTTTTCTGGTTTGGATCACGTAGTAATGTGGTACCACACTGAAACAGTCGATTAAACCTGGTTTCGATCAATATTTTAGAGGATAACGCAAGTTAAGTCTGGGATTGGTCTGGGATTTGACCTCATCAGACTCATACTTTCGCATATTTCTCATACTTCATGGCTAGATCCTGGGCTGTTTCTGGATTGTACCACGTAGTAATTTGGTACCACGCTGAAACAGTCAATTAAACCAGGTTTCGATCAATATTTTTGAGGATAACGCATGTTAGGTCTTGGTTGGGTTTGGGATTTTCACTCATCAGACTCATACTTTCGCATTCTTCACATACTTGTTGAACGGATCATGGGTTTTTTCTGGTTTGGATCACGTAGTAATGTGGGACCACACTGAAACAATCAATTAAACCTGGTCTTGATAAATATTTTAGAGGATAACGCATGTTAGGTCTGGGATAGGTCGGGGATTTGCCCTCATCAGCCACATACTTTCGCACACTTCACATACTCGTTGAACAGATCCTGGTTTTTTCTGGTTTGGATCACGTAGTAATGTGGAACCACACTGAAACAATCAATTAAACCTGGTCTTGATAAATATTTTAGAGGATAACGCATGTTAGGTCTGGGTAAGGTCTAGGATTTGCCCTCGTCAGGCTCATACTTTCGCATATTTCTCATACTTCATGGCTAGATCCTGGGCTATTTCTGGATTAGATCACGTAGTAATGTGGTACCACACTGAAACAGTCGATTAAACCAGGTTTCGATCAATATTTTTGAGGATAACGCATGTTAGGTCTAGGATAGGCCTGGGATTTTCACTCATCAGACTCATACTTTCGCATTCTTCACATACTTGTTGAACGGATCCTGGGTTTTTTCTGGTTTGGATCACGTAGTAATGTGGGACCACACTGAAACAGTCAATTAAACCTAGTTTCGATCAATATTTTAGAGAATAATTCATGTTAGGTCTAGGTTAGGTCTGGGATTTGCTCTCATCAGGCTCATTCTTTCGCAAATTTCTCATACTTGATGGCTAGATGCTGGGCTTTTTCTGGATTGCATCACGTAGTAATGAAGTACAACACTGAAACAGTCAATTAAACCTGGTTTCCATCATTATCTTACAGGACACCGCAAGTTAGGTCTGGGATAGGTCTGGGATTTGCCCTCATCAGGCTCATACTTTCCGCGTTTTTCACAGACTTGTTGAACAGATCCTGGGTTTTTTCTGGTTTGGATCACGTAGTAGTGTGGTACCACACTGAAACAATCAATTAAACCTGATCTTGATAAATATTTTATAGGATAACGCATGTTAGGTCTGGGATAGGTCTGGGATTTGCCCTCATCAGACTCATACTTTCGCACAGTTCACATACTCGTTGAACAGATCCTGGGTTATTTTCTGGTTTGGATCACATAGTAATGTGGTACCACACTGAAACAGTCGATTAAACCAGGTTTCGATCAATATTTTTGAGGATAACGCATGTTAGGTCTTGGTTAGGTCTGGGATTTTCACTCATCAGACTCATACTTTCGCATATTTCTCATACTAGATGGCTAGATCCTGTGCTTTTTCTGGATTGCATCACGTTGTAATGAAGTACAACACTGAAACACTCAATTAAACCTGGTTGCGATCAATATTTTAGAGGATAACGCATGTTAGGTCTAGGTTAGCCCTGGGATTTTCACTCATCAGACTCATACTTTCGCATTCTTCACATATATGTTGAACGGATCTTGGGTTTTTTCTGGTGTGGATCACGTAGTAATGTGGTACTACACTGAAACAATCAATTAAACCTGATCTTGATAAATATTTTAGAGGATAACGCATGTTAGGTCTGGGATAGGTCGGGGATTTGCCCTCATCAGCCTCATACTTTCGCACACTTCACATACTCGTTGAACAGATCCTGGGTTTTTTCTGGTTTGGATCACGTAGTAATGTGGAACCACACTGAAACAATCAATTAAACCTGGTCTTGATAAATATTTTAGAGGATAACGCATGTTAGGTCTGGGTAAGGTCTAGGATTTGCCCTCGTCAGGCTCATACTTTCGCATATTTCTCATACTTCATGGCTAGATCCTGGGCTATTTCTGGATTAGATCACGTAGTAATGTGGTACCACACTGAAACAGTCAATTAAACTTGGTTTCCATCAATATCTTAAAGGACAACGCAAGTTAGGTCTGGGATAGGTCTTGGATTTGCCCTCATCAGGCTCATACTTTCGCGTTTTTCACATACTTTTTGAACAGATCCTGGGTTTTTTCTGGTTTGGATCACGTAGTAGTATGGTACCACACTGAAACAGTCCATTGAACCTGGTTTGGATCAATATTTTAGAGGATAACGCATGTTAGGTCTAGGTTAGGTCTGGGATTTTCACTCATCAGACTCATACTTTTGCATTCTTCACATACTTGTTGAACGGATCCTGGGTTTTTTCTGGTTTGGATCACGTAGTAATGTGGTACCACACTGAAACAGTCGATTAAACCTGATTTGGATCAATATTTTAGAGCATAACGCATGTTAGGCCTAGGTTAGGTCTTGGATTTTCACTCATCAGACTCATACTTTCGCATTCTTCACATACTTGTTGAACGGATCCTGGGTTTTTTCTGGTTTGGATCACGTAGTAATGTGGGTCCACATTGAAACAGTCAATTAAACCTGGTCTTGATAAATATTTTAGAGGATAACGCATGTTATGTCTAGGTTAGGCCTGGGATTAGCCCTCATCAGACTCATACTTTCGCATACTTCACATACTTGTTGAACGGATCCTGTGTTTTCACTGGATTGGTTCACGTAGTAATGGGGTACCACACTGAAACATTCAATTAAACCTGGTCTTGATAAATATTTTAGTGGATAACGCATGTTAGGTCTGGGATAGGTCTGGGATTTGCCCTCATCAGGCTCATACTTTCCGCGTTTTTCACATGCTTGTTGAACAGATCCTGGGTTTTTTCTGGTTTGGATCACGTAGTAGCGTGGGACCACACTGAAACAATCAATTAAACCTGGTCTTGATAAATATTTTAGAGGATAACGCATGTTAGGTCTAGGTTAGGTCTGGGATTTTCACTCATCAGACTCACACTTTCGCACGCTTCACATACTCGTTGAACAGATCCTGGGTTATTTTCTGGTTTGGATCACATAGTAATGTGATACCACACTGAAACGGTCGATTAAACCAGGTTTCGATCAATATTTTTGAGGATAACGCATGTTAGGTCTAGGTTAGGCCTGGGATTTTCACTCATCAGACTCATACTTTCGCATTCTTCACATGCTTGTTGTACGGATCCTGGGTTTTTTCTGGTTTGGATCACGTAGTAATGTGGAACCACACTGAAACAGTCAATTAAACCTGGTATCGATCAATATTTTTGAGAATAATTCATGTTAGGTCTTGGTTAGGTCTGGGATTTTCACTCATCAGACTCATACTTTCGCATTCTTCACATACTTGTTGAACGGATCATGGGTTTTTTCTGGTTTGGATCACGTAGTAATGTGGGACCACACTGAAACAATCAATTAAACCTGGTCTTGATAAATATTTTAGAGGATAACGCATGTTAGGCCTGGGATAGGTCGGGGATTTGCCCTCATCAGCCACATACTTTCGCACACTTCACATACTCCTTGAACAGATCCTGGTTTTTTCTGGTTTGGATCACGTAGTAATGTGGAACCACACTGAAACAATCAATTAAACCTGGTCTTGATAAATATTTTAGAGGATAACGCATGTTAGGTCTAGGTTAGGTCTGGGATTTGCTCTCATCAGGCTCATACTTTCGCACACTTCACATACTCGTTTGACAGATCCTGGGTTATTTTCTAGTTTGGATCACGTAGTAATGTGGGACCACACTGAAACAGTCAATTAAACCTGGTTTCGATCAATATTTTAGAGAATAATTCATGTTATGTCTAGGTTAGGTCTGGGATTTGCTCTCATCAGGCTCATTCTTTCGCAAATTTCTCATACTTGATGGCTAGATGCTGGGCTTTTTCTGGATTGCATCACGTAGTAATGAAGTACAACACTGAAACAGTCAATTAAACCTGGTTTCCATCATTATCTTACAGGACACCGCAAGTTAGGTCTGGGATAGGTCTGGGATTTTCACTCATCAGACTCATACTTTCGCATTCTTCACATACTTGTTGAACGGATCATGGGTTTTTTCTGGTTTGGATCACGTAGTAATGTGGGACCACACTGAAACAATCAATTAAACCTGGTCTTGATAAATATTTTAGAGGATAACGCATGTTAGGTCTGGGATAGGTCGGGGATTTGCCCTCATCAGCCACATACCTTCGCACACTTCACATACTCGTTGAACAGATCCTGGTTTTTTCTGGTTTGGATCACGTAGTAATGTGGAACCACACTGAAACAATCAATTAAACCTGGTCTTGATAAATATTTTAGAGGATAACGCATGTTAGGTCTGGGTAAGGTCTAGGATTTGCCCTCGTCAGGCTCATACTTTCGCATATTTCTCATACTTCATGGCTAGATCCTGGGCTATTTCTGGATTAGATCACGTAGTAATGTGGTCCCACACTGAAACAGTCAATTAAACTTGGTTTCCATCAATATCTTAAAGGACAACGCAAGTTAGGTCTGGGATAGGTCTTGGATTTGCCCTCATCAGGCTCATACTTTCGCGTTTTTCACATACTTTTTGAACAGATCCTGGGTTTTTTCTGGTTTGGATCACGTAGTAGTATGGTACCACACTGAAACAGTCAATTAAACCTAGTTTCGATCAATATTTTAGAGGATAACGCAAGTTAAGTCTGGGATTGGTCTGGGATTTGACCTCATCAGACTCATACTTTCGCATATTTCTCATACTTCATGGCTAGATCCTGGGCTATTTCTGGATTAGATCACGTAGTAATGTGGTACCACACTGAAACAGTCAATTAAACTTGGTTTCCATCAATATCTTAAAGGACAACGCAAGTTAGGTCTGGGATAGGTCTTGGATTTGCCCTCATCAGGCTCATACTTTCGCGTTTTTCACATACTTTTTGAACAGATCCTGGGTTTTTTCTGGTTTGGATCACGTAGTAGTATGGTACCACACTGAAACAGTCCATTGAACCTGGTTTGGATCAATATTTTAGAGGATAACGCATGTTAGGTCTAGGTTAGGTCTGGGATTTTCACTCATCAGACTCATACTTTCGCATTCTTCACATACTTGTTGAACGGATCCTGGGTTTTTTCTGGTTTGGATCACGTAGTAATGTGGTACCACACTGAAACAGTCGATTAAACCTGGTTTCGATCAATATTTTAGAGGATAACGCAAGTTAAGTCTGGGATTGGTCTGGGATTTGACCTCATCAGACTCCTACTTTCGCATATTTCTCATACTTCATGGCTAGATCCTGGGCTGTTTCTGGATTGTACCACGTAGTAATTTGGTACCACGCTGAAACAGTCAATTAAACCAGGTTTCGATCAATATTTTTGAGGATAACGCATGTTAGGTCTTGGTTAGGTTTGGGATTTTCACTCATCAGACTCATACTTTCGCATTCTTCACATACTTGTTGAACGGATCATGGGTTTTTTCTGGTTTGGATCACGTAGTAATGCGGGACCACACTGAAACAATCAATTGAACCTGGTCTTGATAAATATTTTAGAGGATAACGCATGTTAGGTCTGGGATAGGTCTAGGATTTGCCCTCATCAGGCTCATACTTTCGCATATTTCTCATACTTCATGGCTAGATCCTGGGCTATTTCTGGATTGGATCACGTAGTAATGTGGTACCACACTGAAACAGTCAACTAAACCTGGTCTTGATAAATATTTTAGAGGATAACGCATGTTAGGTCTGGGTAAGTTCTAGGATTTGTCCTCGTCAGGCTCATACTTTCGCATATTTCTCATACTTCATGGCTAGATCCTGGGCTATTTCTGGATTAGATCACGCAGTAATGTGGTACCACACTGAAACAGTCAATTCAACTTGGTTTCCATCAATATCTTAAAGGACAACGCAAGTTAGGTCTGGGATAGGTCTTGGATTTGCCCTCATCAGGCTCATACTTTCGCGTTTTTCACATACTTTTTGAACAGATCCTGGGTTTTTTCTGGTTTGGATCACGTAGTAGTAAGGTACCACACTGAAACAGTCCATTGAACCTGGTTTGGATCAATATTTTAGAGGATAGCGCATGTTAGGTCTAGGTTAGGTCTGGGATTTTCACTCATCAGACTCATACTTTCGCATTCTTCACATACTTGTTGAACTGATCCTGGGTTTTTTCTGGTTTGGATCACGTAGTAATGTGGTACCACACTGATACAGTCGATTAAACCTGGTTTCGATCAATATTTTAGAGGATAACGCAAGTTAAGTCTGGGATTGGTCTGGGATTTGTCCTCATCAGACTCACACTTTCGCACACTTCACATACTCGTTGAACAGATCCTGGGTATTTTCTGGTTTGGATCACGTAGTGATGTGGTACCACACTGAAACAGTCGATTAAAACAGGTTTCGATCAATATTTTTGAGGATAACGCATGTTAGGTCTAGGTTAGGCCCGGGATTTTCACTCGTCAGGCTCATACTTTCGCATTCTTCACATACTTGTTGAACTGATCCTGGGTTTTTTCTGGTTTGGATCACGTAGTAATGTGGGACCACACTGAAACAGTCAATTAAACCTGGTTTCGATCAATATTTTAGAGAATAATTCATGTTAGGTCTAGGTTAGGTCTGGGATTTGCTCTCATCAGGCTCATTCTTTTGCATATTTCTCATACTTGATGGCTAGATCCTGGGCTTTTTCTGGATTGCATCACGTAGTAATGAAGTACAACACTGAAACAGTCAATTAAACCTGGTTTCCATCAATATCTTAGAGGACAACGCAAGTTAGGTCTGGGATAGGTCTGGGATTTGCCCTCATCAGACTCATACGTTTCGTTTTTCACATACTTGTTGAACGGATCCTGGATTTTTTCTGGTTTGGATCACGTAGTAATGTGGTACCACACTGAAACATTCAAATAAACCTGGTCTTGATAAATATTTTAGAGGATAACGCGTGTTAGGTTTGGGTTAGGTCTAGGATTTGCCCACATCAGGCTCATACTTTCGCATATTTCTCATACTTCATGGCTAGATCCTGGGCTATTTCTGGATTGGATCACGTAGTAATGTGGTACCACACTGAAACAGTCAACTAAACCTGGTCTTGATAAATATTTTAGAGGATAACGCATGTTAGGTCTGGGTAAGTTCTAGGATTTGCCCTCGTCAGGCTCATACTTTCGCATATTTCTCATACTTCATGGCTAGATCCTGGGCTATTTCTGGATTAGATCACGTAGTAATGTGGTACCACACTGAAACAGTCAATTCAACTTGGTTTCCATCAATATCTTAAAGGACAACGCAAGTTAGGTCTGGGATAGGTATTGGATTTGCCCTCATCAGGCTCATACTTTCGCGTTTTTCACATACTTTTTGAACAGATCCTGGGTTTTTTCTGGTTTGGATCACGTAGTAGTAAGGTACCACACTGAGACAGTCCATTGAACCTGGTTTGGATCAATATTTTAGAGGATAGCGCATGTTAGGTCTAGGTTAGGTCTGGGATTTTCACTCATCAGACTCATACTTTCGCATTCTTCACATACTTGTTGAACTGATCCTGGGTTTTTTCTGGTTTGGATCACGTAGTAATGTGGTACCACACTGAAACAGTCGATTAAACCTGGTTTCGATCAATATTTTAGAGGAAAACGCAAGTTAAGTCTGGGATTGGTCTGGGATTTGTCCTCATCAGACTCACACTTTCGCACACTTCACATACTCGTTGAACAGATCCTGGGTATTTTCTGGTTTGGATCACGTAGTGATGTGGTACCACACTGAAACAGTCGATTAAAACAGGTTTCGATCAATATTTTTGAGGATAACGCATGTTAGGTCTAGGTTAGGCCCGGGATTTTCACTCGTCAGGCTCATACTTTCGCATTCTTCACATACTTGTTGAACTGATCCTGGGTTTTTTCTGGTTTGGATCACGTAGTAATGTGGGACCACACTGAAACAGTCAATTAAACCTGGTTTCGATCAATATTTTAGAGAATAATTCATGTTAGGTCTAGGTTAGGTCTGGGATTTGCTCTCATCAGGCTCATTCTTTTGCATATTTCTCATACTTGATGGCTAGATCCTGGGCTTTTTCTGGATTGCATCACGTAGTAATGAAGTACAATACTGAAACAGTCAATTAAACCTGGTTTCCATCAATATCTTAGAGGACAACGCAAGTTAGGTCTGGGATAGGTCTGGGATTTGCCCTCATCAGACTCATACGTTTCGTTTTTCACATACTTGTTGAACGGATCCTGGATTTTTTCTGGTTTGGATCACGTAGTAATGTGGTACCACACTGAAACATTCAAATAAACCTGGTCTTGATAAATATTTTAGAGGATAACGCGTGTTAGGTTTGGGTTAGGTCTAGGATTTGCCCACATCAGGCTCATACTTTCGCATATTTCTCATACTTCATGGCTAGATCCTGGGCTGTTTCTGGATTGTATCACGTAGTAATGTGGTACCACGCTGAAACAGTCAATTAAATCTTGTTTCGATCGATATTTTAGAGGATAACGTAAGTTAGGTCTGGGATAGGTCTGGGATTTGCCCTCATCAGACTCATGCTTTCGCATTTTTCACATACTTGTTGAACAGATCCTGGGTTTTTTCTGGTATGGATCACGTAGTAATGTGGTACCATACTGAAACATTCAGTTAAACCTGGTCTTGATAAATATTTTTGAGGATAACGCATGTTAGGTCTGGGTTAGGTCTAGGATTTGCCCTCGTCAGGCTCATACTTTCGCATATTTCTTATACTTCATGGATAGATCCTGGGCTATTTTCTGGTTTGGATCACATAGTAATGTGGTACCACACTGAAACAGTCGATTAAACCAGGTTTCGATCAATATTTTTGAGGATAACGCATGTTAGGTCTAGGTTAGGCCTGGGATTATCACTCATCAGACTCATTCTTTCGCATACTTCACATACTTGTTGCACGGATCCTGGGTTTTTTCTGGTTTGGATCACGTAGTAATGTGGGACCACACTGAAACAATCAATTCAACCTGGTCTTGATAAATATTTTAGAGGATAACGCATGTTAGGTCTGGGTTAGGCCTGGGATTTGCCCTCATCAGGGTCATACTTTCGCAGTTCTAACATACATGTTGACCTGATCGAGGGTTTTTTCTGCTTTGGATCACGTAGTAAAGTGGTACCACACTGAAACAGTCCACTAAACCTGGTTTGGATCAATATTTTAGAGGATAATGCATGTTAGGTCTAGGTTAGCCCTGAGATTTTCACTCATCAGACTCATACTTTCGCATTCTTCAGATACCTGTTGAACGGATCCTGGGTTTTTTCTGGTATGGTTCACGTTGTAATGTGGTACCATACTGAAACATTCAGTTAAACCTGGTCTTGATAAATATTTTTGAGGATAACGCATGTTAGGTCTGGGTTAGGCCTGGGATTTGCCCTCATCAGGGTCATACCTTCGCAGTTCTAACATACATGTTGACCTGATCGAGGGTTTTTTCTGCTTTGGATCACGTAGTAAAGTGGTACCACACTGAAACAGTCCACTAAACCTGGTTTGGATCAATATTTTAGAGGATAATGCATGTTAGGTCTAAGTTAGCCCTGAGATTTTCACTCATCAGACTCATACTTTCGCATTCTTTAGATACCTGTTCAACGGATCCTGGGTTTTTTCTGGTATGGTTCACGTAGTAATGTGGGACCACACTGAAACAATCAATTAAACCAGGTCTTGATAAATATTTTAGATGATAACGCATGTTAGGTCTGGGTTAGGTCTAGGATTTGCCCTCATCAGGCTCATACTTTCGCATATTTCTCATACTTCATGGCTAGATCCTGGGCTATTTCTGGATTGGATCACGTAGTAATGTGGTACCACACTGAAACAGTCAATTAAACCTGGTTTCGATCAATATTTTAGAGGACAATGCAAGTTAGGTCTGGGATAGGTCTGGGATTTGCCCACATCAGGGTCATACTTTCGCATTTTTCACATACTTGTTGAACAGATCCTGGGGGTTTTCTGGTTTCGATCGCGCAGTAATGTGGTACCACACTGAAACAGCCCACTAAACCTGGTTTCGATCAATATTTTAGAGGATAACGTAAGTTATGTCTAGGTTAGGCCTGGGATTTGCCCTCATCAGACTCATGCTTTCGCATTTTTCACATACTTGTTGAACAGATCCTGGGTTTTTTTCTGGTTTGGATCACGTAGTAGTGTGGTACCACACTGAAACATTCAGTTAAACCTGGTCTTGATAAATATTTTTGAGGATAACGCATGTTAGGTCTAGGTTAGGCCGGGGATTTTCACTCATCAGACTCATACTTTCGCATTCTTCACATACTTGTTGAACGGATCCTGGGTTTTTACTGGTTTGGATCACGTAGTAATGTGGTACCTCACTGAAACATTCAATTAAACCTGGTCTTGAAAAATATTTTAGAGGATAACGCATGTTAGGTCTGGGTTATGTCTAGGATTTGCCCTCATCAGGCTCCTCCTTTCGCATATTTCTCATACTTCATGGCTGGATCCTGGGCTATTTCTGGATTGGATCACATAGTAATGTGGTACCACACTGAAACAGTCAATTAAACCTGGTTTTGATCAATATTTTAGAGAATAATTCATGTTAGGTCTAGGTTCGGTCAGGGATTTGCTCTCATCAGGCACATTCTTTCGCATATTTCTCATACTTGATGGCTAGAACCTGGGCATTTTCTGAATTGCTTCACGTAGTAATGAAGCACAACACTGAAACAGTCAATTAAACCTGGTTTCCATCAATATTTTAGAGGAGAACGCATGTCAGGTCTAGGTTAGGTCTGGGATTTGCTCTCATAAGGGTCATACTGTTGCAGTTTTAACTTACTTGTTGAACGGATCCTGGGTTTTTTCTGGTTTGGTTCACGTAGTAATGTGGTACCACACTGAAACATTCAATTAAACCTGGTCTTGATAAATATTTTAGAGGATAACGCATGTTAGGTTTGGGTTAGGTCTAGGATTTGCCCTCATCAGGCTCATACTTTCGCATATCACTCATACTTCATGGCTAGATCCTGGGCTGTTTCTGGATTGTATCACATAGTAATGTGGTACCACGCTGAAACAGTCGATTAAACCTGGTTTCGATCAATATTTTAGAGGATAACGCAAGTTAAGACTGGGATAGGTCTGGGATTTGACCTCATCAGACTCATACTTTCGCATTTTTCACATACTTGTTGAACAGATCCTGGGTTTTTTCTGGTTTGGATCACGTAGTAGTGTGGTACCACACTGAAACAGTCCATTAAACCTGGTTTTGATCAATATTTTAGAGAATAATTCATGTTAGGTCTGGGATAGGTCTGGGATTTGCCCTCATCAGACTCATACTTTCGCACACTTCACATACTCGTTGAACAGATCCTAGGTTATTTTCTGGTTTGGATCACGTAGTAGTGTGGTACCACACTGAAACAGTCCATTAAACCTGGTTTGGATCAATATTTTAGAGCATAACGCATGTTAGGTCTAGGTTAGGCCTGGGATTTTCACTCATAAGACTCATACTTTCGCGTTCTTCACATACTTGTTGAACGGATCCTGGGTTTTTTCTGGTTTGGATCACGTAGTAATGTGTGTCCACACTGAAACAATCAATTAAACCTGGTCTTGATAAATATTTTAGAGGATAACGCATGTTAGGTCCGGGATAGGTCTGGGATTTGCCCTCATCAGACTCATACTTTCGCACACTTCACATACTCGTTGACGAGATCCTGGGTTTTTTTCTAGTTTGGATCACGCAGTAATGTGGTACCACGCTGAAACAGTCAATTAAACCTAGTTTCCATCAATATCTTAGAGGACAACGCAAGTTAGGTCTGGGATAGGTCTGGGATTTGCCCACATCAGGCTCATACTTTCGCGTTTTTCACATACTTGTTGAACAGATCCTGGGTTTTTTCTGGTTTGGATCACGTAGTAGAGGGTACCACACTGAAACAGTCCATTAAACCTGGTTTGGATCTATATTTTAGAGGATAACGCATGTTAGGTCTAGGTTAGGCCGGGGATTTTCACTCATCAGACTCATACTTTCGCATTCTTCACATACTTGTTGAGCGGATCCTAGGTTTTTACCGGTTTGGATCACGTAGTAATGTGGTACCACACTGAAACATTCAATTAAACCTGGTCTTGATAAATATTGTTGCGACGGTATGAAGATTCCGCGCAATACCGCGAAATTGCATCGTCGCAATGGTGTGAAGAGGCTTCGCGATGAGGTGAAGCTGCCACACAAAAACGAGCGGATGCGAGATCCCGAGCCTTCCGGTTGCTGAGAAACCGGCAACGTTTTGAAGATTAGAATTACGACAGATCGCAAGGCGAACAGACGTATTGAAAAGCACTGTTGTTAATAAAGTTCCCAGTTTACATTAGTGTGTTACGTTGTGCTGTTTTAATTGTGTTGAGACAATATGAGGCGAGCGACGAGCAATACTCCCCGGCGCAACAGTGGTGATGCTTGGAATTAAGAAGACAAGGACAACTCCATTACACCCTCAGTCGGACGGGCTCGTTGAGCGGATGATTAGAACCTTGTTGCGATATTTGTCTCAGTTTGTTGCAGAACATCAAAGGGACTGGGACGAATGGATTCCAACGTTCTTGCTTGCTTATCGTTCCTCGCAACATGAAGTGACACAGAATACTCCGTCAATGGTCCTCACGGGACGGGAGCTGCGCCTTCCTCTGGATCTTCTAAGGGGAGCTGTTCCTGCTGAGAGAAAGGATGAAGATGATTTCATTGAGGAAACCAAGAAAAGGATTGAAGAAGTTCACAAATTCGTTCGACAGCGGATGCGAATTTGTTCGGAGAGGACGAAATCGTGGTATGATTCGTTCTCGAGATCAATTTCCTTTGCTCCAGGAGAGAAGGTGTGGTTATACAATCCTCGAAGGACGAAAGGAAGATGCCCGAAGCTCCAATACGACTGGGAAGGGCCCTACGAGGTGAAAAATCGGCTGAATGAGTTGATCTACCGGATAGTCCGTTCCCCGAAGTCCAAACCAAGGGTGGTGCATGTGAATCGACTGGCCCGGTACGATTCACGAGAGGCCCCCTGCGAAGAAACTGCGAGGTGAGGATTGAGAAAGATGGCCGACATCTTCGCCCAAGAAGAGGACGTTTCATCGCAGAAGGCGAGGATCGGGTTTTCTTACCGGCCGCGGAGGACTCTCCATTTCCGCAGGTCAGAACGGCCGGGGAAGTGCGATTCTCCCCGGGGAGGGTCGCCCCCCAGTCATGCTCGACTCTAATAGCGGAGTGGGGCACAGACGGTCGGACGGCGGAATTGTGGTATGTTCCACAACCGATCTTCGAGGAAATTCTCCTTGGAGATTGGGGAACATCCCATGGGAAGTTCTCTCGTGAGGCTGGGGGGGAATCCGCATCCGGGAAGACATCAAGAAAGAAGTACGCAAGTCGTAAGAGTCAAGAGGAGAGCGAGGATCGGTCGGGATTTAAGTTCCATCCAGAGGAATCGCACAAAGGACTTACACCGGCGCCTTGCTCAAGGTTTTTGAGTGGTTTTCCTTGGGACGAAGGACGAATGTCAAGGCGCTGACTGTCTGATAAAGGCCACTCAGGTAAATGTTCGACCTATTAGTTTATCTACTTTACAGACAGAGGTGTACAGGTTCGACGCAGCTTCGTGACAACCCGGAGGTTAGGAGACTACGGGTGAAGTTGGCTGTTCGAACGGAATTTGCAGCGGTCGGGACGACCGCTCTGAAGGAAGAGGAAGCAGTGTTGCGACGGTATGAAGATTCCGCGCAATACCGCGAAATTGCATCGTCGCAATGGTGTGAAGAGGCTTCGCGATGAGGTGAAGCTGCCACACAAAAACGAGCGGATGCGAGATCCCGAGCCTTCCGGTTGCTGAGAAACCGGCAACGTTTTGAAGATTAGAATTACGACAGATCGCAAGGCGAACAGACGTATTGAAAAGCACTGTTGTTAATAAAGTTCCCAGTTTACATTAGTGTGTTACGTTGTGCTGTTTTAATTGTGTTGAGACAATATGAGGCGAGCGACGAGCAATACTCCCCGGCGCAACAATATTTTAGAGGATAACGCATGTTAGGTCTGGGTTAGGTCTAGGATTTGCCCTCATCAGGCTCATACTTTCGCATATTTCTCATACTTCATGGCTGGATCCTGGGCTATTTCTGGATTGGATCACGTAGCAATGTGGTACCACACTGAAACAGTCAATTAAACCTGGTTTTGATGAATATTTTAGAGAATAATTCATGTTAGGTCTAGGTTAGGTCAGGGATTTGCTCTCATCAGGCTCATTCTTTCGCATATTTCTCATACTAGATGGCTAGATCCTGGGCTTTTTCTGGATTGCATCACGTAGTAATGAAGTACAACACTGAAACACTCAATTAAACCTGGTTTCGATCAATATTATTGAGGATAACGCACGTTAGGTCTAGGGTGGCCTGGGATTTTCACTCATCAGACTCATACTTTCGCATTCTTCACATACTTGTTGAACGGATCCTGGGTTTTTTCTGGTTTCGTTCACGTAGTAATGTGGTACCACACTGAAACATTCAACTAAACCTGATCTTGATAAATATTTGAGAGGATAACGCATGTTAGGTTTGGGTTAAGTCCTGGATTTGCCCTCATCAGGCTCATACTTTCGCATATTTCTCATACTTCATGGCTAGATCCTGGGCTGTTTCTGGATTGTATCACGTAGTAATTTGGTACCACGCTGAAACAGTCAGTTAAACCTGGTTTCGATCAATATTTTGCAGGATAACGCAAGATAGGTCTGGCATAGGTCTGGGATTCGCCCTCATCAGACTCATACTTTCGCGTTTTTCACATATTTGTTGAACTGATCCTGGGCTTTTTCTGGTTTGGATCACGTAGTAATGTGGTACCACACTGAAACAGTCAATTAAGCCTGGTTTCGATCAATATTTTAGAGAATAATTCATGTTAGGTTTAGGTTAGGTCTGGGTTAGGTCTGGGATTTGCCCTCATCAGGCTCATACTTTCCGCGTTTTTCACATGCTTGTTGAACAGATCCTGGGTTTTTTCTGGTTTGGATCACGTAGTAATGTGGGACCACATTGAAACAGTCAATTAAACCTGGTTTCGATCAATATTTTAGAGAATAATTCATGTTAGGTCTAGGTTAGGTCAGGGATTTGCTCTCATCAGGCTCATTCTTTCGCATATTTCTCATACTAGATGGCTAGATCCTGGGCTTTTTCTGGATTGCATCACGTAGTAATGAAGTACAACACTGAAACACTCAATTAAACCTGGTTTCGATCAATATTATTGAGGATAACGCACGTTAGGTCTAGGGTGGCCTGGGATTTTCACTCATCAGACTCATACTTTCGCATTCTTCACATACTTGTTGAACGGATCCTGGGTTTTTTCTGGTTTCGTTCACGTAGTAATGTGGTACCACACTGAAACATTCAACTAAACCTGATCTTGATAAATATTTGAGAGGATAACGCATGTTAGGTTTGGGTTAAGTCCTGGATTTGCCCTCATCAGGCTCATACTTTCGCATATTTCTCATACTTCATGGCTAGATCCTGGGCTGTTTCTGGATTGTATCACGTAGTAATTTGGTACCACGCTGAAACAGTCAGTTAAACCTGGTTTCGATCAATATTTTGCAGGATAACGCAAGATAGGTCTGGCATAGGTCTGGGATTCGCCCTCATCAGACTCATACTTTCGCGTTTTTCACATATTTGTTGAACTGATCCTGGGCTTTTTCTGGTTTGGATCACGTAGTAATGTGGTACCACACTGAAACAGTCAATTAAGCCTGGTTTCGATCAATATTTTAGAGGATAACGCAAGTTAAGTCTGGGATTGGTCTGGGATTTGACCTCATCAGACTCATACTTTCGCATATTTCTCATACTTCATGGCTAGATCCTGGGTTTTTTCTGGTTTGGATCACGTAGTAATGTGGTACCACACTGAAACAGTCGATTAAACCTTGTTTCAATCAATATTTTAGAGGATAACGCAAGTTAGGTCTGGGATTGCGGAGGGAGGTGTACTGCGGTGTTCCGCAGGGGTCGGTCCTCGGGCCACTCCTGTGGAACATCGCGTACGACTCGGTGTTGCGGGCCGGCCTCCCCGACGGCGTCAGCACGGTGTGTTATGCGGATGACACACTGGTGCTGGCCGTCGGGGCGCACTGGGGGAGGGCCATGCGTCGCGCGGAGGAGGGGTCGCAACGCGTCGTCGACCGGATCAGGGGGATGGGGATGACGGTGGCGGTCCATAAGACCGAGGTGATTGCGTTTCATTCACCTCGGCAGGATCCGCCACCCCCTCTGATCCGGGTGGGTGGGGCTGACATCGAGGTGAAGCCCCAGATCAGGTATCTAGGGCTGATCGTCGATAGCCACTGGTGTTTCGAGGAGCATTTCCGCTGCCTGGTCCCCCGGTTGGAAAGGATGGTTGCGGCTCTGGACCGGAACCTGCCCAACCTGGGGGGCCCGGCGGGCCGAGTACGTCGCCTCTATGTGGCAATGGTCCAGTCGGTGGCCCTATACGGGGCCCCGTCTGGGCGGACGACCTGGCTGCCTCCCGGCGCAGCATGACTATGCTGCGTCGGGTGCAGAGGCGCATGGCGCTCAGGGTCGTCCGCGGGTATCGGACCATGTCACATGAGGCGGCGACGGTTCTAGCGGGGATGCCGCCCATGGACCTGCTCGCGCGGTCGCACGCGGTGATGTACCGGCACCGCGTCGACCGTCGCGCGGGGGTGGGGGCGGTCCCGGGCGGGCAGGAACCTGCTTGGGGCGATTTGAAACGCCAGGCCCGGCAGTCCGTGTTGCTCGCGTGGCAGGAGCGGCTGGCTCTGCCAACCGCGGGGCACCGGACTGTCGGGGCTGTTCGGCCACTCCTGAAGGAGTGGCTGGACAGAGGCCATGGCAGCCTCACCTACCGGCTGGCACAGGTATTTTCCGGGCATGGCAGTTTCGGAAGATACCTGTGCCGGTTAGGGAAGGAGCCGACGGCGCGTTGCTGCCACTGCGACGCTGAGCAGGGCACGGCGGACCATACCCTGGAGGTATGCCCCGCGTGGGAGGGGGAGCGCCGTGTCCTGGTCGGCGTCGTCGGGCGGGATGTCTCGCTGCCGGGCGTGGTGCGCGCCATGCTCGGCAGCGAGGAGAAGTGGAGGGCCGTGGCCTCCTTCTGCGAGAACGTAATGTTGCAGAAGGAGGCCGCGGGGAGGGAGCGCGAGCTTCAGCGGCGCACTGAAGCTCGCGCTCGTGCGGTGGCCCGAGGTCGTCGCCCGGTCGCGAGGCGTCGCGGGCGGCCGCCTCGGCGTGGCGGATGACCTAGGCTGGGAGGGGGGTCCTGAGGGGACCCTCCTCCCGCCAGGCGGCGCCGGGTCGGACCGGTTGGGGGTAGGAGTGCCTCCCCCTACCGGTCCGACGCAAGGGGAGGCACCCTCGGCGGTCTGGTGCGGCCATGAACGCCCGGCCGCCGAGGGGTGGAAACGGGGTCGCGGGCGGTTGCGAGTTGGGGCTCGCAGCCGCCACTAAACGCGGCCCCGAGACGGATAGCGGCGGGATGGAGTGGCCCCGTCCCGCCGCTATGAGGCAGTGTGTCTACTGGGGGGACCGATTGTCCCCCCGGGGGATGGGCGCGAAAGCGCGGGCACGGGGAGGATAGCGGAAGAATGCTTCGAGCGATTCCCGGTATCCTCCCAAAGCGTGCCGAAGGGTCACCGTGGGGTTTCTAGTGGGTAGGTCCCGCGTCTGTCGTTGTACGGGCGCGGGGAATCCCACACACCCCTCCCACATCTCCCCAAGGAGTCTTTCGAAGATTTTCCCCACGACAAAAAAAAAAAAAAAAGTTAGGTCTGGGATAGGTCTGGGATTTGACCCCATCAGACTCATACTTTCGCACACTTCACATACTCGTTGAACAGATCCTGGGTTATTTTCTGGTTTGGATCACATAGTAATGTGGTACCACACTGAAACAGTCGATTAAACCAGGTTTCGATCAATATTTTTGAGGATAACGCATGTTAGGTCTAGGTTAGGCCTGGGATTTTCACTCATCAGACTCATACTTTCGCATTCTTCACATACTTGTTGAACGGATCCTGGGTTTTTTCTGGTTTGGATCACGTAGTAATGTGGGACCACACTGAAACAGTCAATTAAACCTAGTTTCGATCAATATTTTAGAGAATAATTCATGTTAGGTCTAGGTTAGGTCTGGGATTTGCTCTCATCAGGCTCATACTTTCGCACACTTCACATACTCCTTTGACAGATCCTGGGTTATTTTCTGGTTTGGATCACGTAGTAATGTGGGACCACACTGAAACAGTCAATTAAACCTGGTTTCGATCAATATTTTAGAGAATAATTCATGTTATGTCTAGGTTAGGTCTGGGATTTGCTCTCATCAGGCTCATTCTTTCGCATATTTCTCATACTTGATGGCTAGATGCTGGGCTTTTTCTGGATTGCATCACGTAGTAATGAAGTACAACACTGAAACAGTCAATTAAACCTGGTTTCCATCATTATCTTAGAGGACAACGCAAGTTAGGTCTGGGATAGGTCTGGGATTTTCACTCATCAGGCTCATTCTTTCGCATATTTCTCATACTTGATGGCTAGATGCTGGGCTTTTTCTGGATTGCATCACGTAGTAATGAAGTACAACACTGAAACAGTCGATTAAACCTGGTTTCGATCAATATTTTAGAGGATAACGCAAGTTAAGCCTGGGATTGGTCTGGGATTTGACCTCATCAGACTCACACTTTCGCACACTTCACATACTCGTTGAACAGATCCTGGGTATTTTCTGGTTTGGATCACGTAGTGATGTGGTACCACACTGAAACAGGCGATTAAACCTGGTTGCGATCAATATTTTAGAGGATAACGCATGTTAGGTCTAGGTTAGCCCTGGGATTTTCACTCATCAGACTCATACTTTCGCATATTTCTCATACTTCATGGCTAGATCCTGGGCTGTTTCTGGATTGTATCACGTAGTAATTTGGTACCACGCTGAAACAGTCAATTAAACCAGGTTTCGATCAATATTTTTGAGGATAACGCATGTTAGGTCTTGGTTAGGTCTGGGATTTTCACTCATCAGACTCATACTTTCGCATTCTTCACATACTTGTTGAACGGATCATGGGTTTTTTCTGGTTTGGATCACGTAGTAATGTGGGACCACACTGAAACAATCAATTAAACCTGGTCTTGATAAATATTTTAGGGGATAACGCATGTTAGGTCTGGGATAGGTCGGGGATTTGCCCTCATCAGCCTCATACTTTCGCACACTTCATATACTCGTTGAACAGATCCTGGGTT
This sequence comes from Colletes latitarsis, assembly GCF_051014445.1. Taxonomy (NCBI): domain Eukaryota; kingdom Metazoa; phylum Arthropoda; class Insecta; order Hymenoptera; family Colletidae; genus Colletes; species Colletes latitarsis. Next base: position 3,649,543 of record NC_135142.1, read on the forward strand.
TTTTCTGGTTTGGATCACGTAGTAATGTGGAACCACACTGAAACAATCAATTAAACCTGGTCTTGATAAATATTTTAGAGGATAACGCATGTTAGGTCTGGGTAAGGTCTAGGATTTGCCCTCGTCAGGCTCATACTTTCGCATATTTCTCATACTTCATGGCTAGATCCTGGGCTATTTCTGGATTATATCACGTAGTAATGTGGTACCACACTGAAACAGTCAATTAAACTTGGTTTCCATCAATATCTTAAAGGACAACGCAAGCTAGGTCTTGGATAGGTCTTGGATTTGCACTCATCAGGCTCATACTTTCGCGTTTTTCACATACTTTTTGAACAGATCCTGGGTTTTTTCTGGTTTGGATCACGTAGTAGTATGGTACCACACTGAAACAGTCCATTGAACCTGGTTTCCATCAATATCTTAGAGGACAACGCAAGTTAGGTCTGGGATAGGTCTGGGATTTTCACTCATCAGACTCATACTTTCGCATTCTTCGCATACGTGTTGAACGGATCCTGGGTTTTTTCTGGTTTGGATCACGTAGTAATGTGGTACCACACTGAAACAGTCGATTAAACCTGGTTTCGATCAATATTTTAGAGAATAATTCATGTTAGGTCTAGGTTAGGTCTGGGATTTGCTCTCATCAGGCTCATTCTTTCGCATATTTCTCATACTTGATGGCTAGATCCTGGGCTTTTTCTGGATTGCATCACGTAGTAATGAAGTACAACACTGAAACAGTCAATTAAACCTGGTTTCCATCAATATCTTAGAGGACAACGCAAGTTAGGTCTGGGATAGGTCTGGGATTTTCACTCATCAGACTCATACTTTCGCATTCTTCGCATACGTGTTGAACGGATCCTGGGTTTTTTCTGGTTTGGATCACGTAGTAATGTGGTACCACACTGAAACAGTCGATTAAACCTGGTTTCGATCAATATTTTAGAGGATAACGCAAGTTATGTCTGGGATTGGTCTGGGATTTGACCTCATCAGACTCACACTTTCGCACACTTCACATACTCGTTGAACAGATCCTGGGTATTTTCTGGTTTGGATCACGTAGTGATGTGGTACCACACTGAAACAGGCGATTAAACCTGGTTGCGATCAATATTTTAGTGGATAACGCATGTTAGGTCTAGGTTAGCCCTGGGATTTTCACTCATCAGACTCATACTTTCGCATATTTCTCATACTTCATGGCTAGATCCTGGGCTGTTTCTGGATTGTATCACGTAGTAATTTGGTACCACGCTGAAACAGTCAATTAAACCAGGTTTCGATCAATATTTTTGAGGATAACGCATGTCAGGTCTTGGTTAGGTCTGGGATTTTCACTCATCAGACTCATACTTTCGCATTCTTCACATACTTGTTGAACGGATCATGGGTTTTTTCTGGTTTGGATCACGTAGTAATGTGGGACCACACTGAAACAATCAATTAAACCTGGTCTTGATAAATATTTTAGAGGATAACGCATGTTAGGTCTGGGATAGGTCGGGGATTTGCCCTCATCAGCCTCATACTTTCGCACACTTCATATACTCGTTGAACAGATCCTGGGTTTTTTCTGGTTTGGATCACGTAGTAATGTGGAACCACAATGAAACAATCAATTAAACCTGGTCTTGATAAATATTTTAGAGGATAACGCATGTTAGGTCTGGGTAAGGTCTAGGATTTGCCCTCGTCAGGCTCATACTTTCGCATATTTCTCATACTTCATGGCTAGATCCTGGGCTATTTCTGGATTATATCACGTAGTAATGTGGTACCACACTGAAACAGTCAATTAAACTTGGTTTCCATCAATATCTTAAAGGACAACGCAAGCTAGGTCTGAGATAGGTCTTGGATTTGCACTCATCAGGCTCATACTTTCGCACACTTCATATACTCGTTGAACAGATCCTGGGTTTTTTCTGGTTTGGATCACGTAGTAATGTGGAACCACAATGAAACAATCAATTAAACCTGGTCTTGATAAATATTTTAGAGGATAACGCACGTTAGGTCTGGGTAAGGTCTAGGATTTGCCCTCGTCAGGCTCATACTTTCGCATATTTCTCATACTTCATGGCTAGGTCCTGGGCTATTTCTGGATTATATCACGTAGTAATGTGGTACCACACTGAAACAGTCAATTAAACTTGGTTTCCATCAATATCTTAAAGGACAACGCAAGCTAGGTCTGAGATAGGTCTTGGATTTGCACTCATCAGGCTCATACTTTCGCGTTTTTCACATACTTTTTGAACAGATCCTGGGTTTTTTCTGGTTTGGTTCACGTAGTAGTATGGTACCACACTGAAACAGTCCATTGAACCTGGTTTGGATCAATATTTTAGAGGATAACGCATGTTAGGTCTAGGTTAGGTCTGGGATTTTGACTCATCAGACTCATACTTTCGCATTCGTCACATACTTGTTGAACGGATCCTGGGTTTTTTCTGGTTTGGATCAGGTAGTAATGTGGTACCACACTGAAACAGTCGATTAAACCTGGTTTCGATCAATATTTTAGAGAATAATTCATGTTAGGTCTAGGTTAGGTCTGGGATTTGCTCTCATCAGGCTCATTCTTTCGCATATTTCTCATACTTGTTGAACGGATCCTGGGTTTTTTCTGGTTTGGATCACGTAGTAGTGTGGGACCACACTGAAACAGTTCACTAAACCTGGTTTCGCTCAATATTTTAGAGGATAACGCATGTTAGGTCTAGGTTAGGTCTAGGATTTGCTCTCATCAGCCTCATTCTTTCGCATATTTCTCATACTTGATGGCTAGATGCTGGGCTTTTTCTGGATTGCATCACGTAGTAGTGTGGTACCACACTGAAAGAGTCCATTAAACCTGGTCTGGATCAATATTTTAGAGGATAACGCATGTTAGGTCTAGGTTAGCCCTGGGATTTTCACTCATCAGACTCATACTTTCGCATTCTTCACATACTTGTTGAACGGATCATGGGTTTTTTCTGGTTTGGATCACGTAGTAATGTGGGACCACACTGAAACAATCAATTAAACCTGGTCTTGATAAATATTTTAGGGGATAACGCATGTTAGGTCTGGGATAGGTCGGGGATTTGCCCTCATCAGCCTCATACTTTCGCACACTTCATATACTCGTTGAACAGATCCTGGGTTTTTTCTGGTTTGGATCACGTAGTAATGTGGAACCACACTGAAACAATCAATTAAACCTGGTCTTGATAAATATTTTAGAGGATAACGCATGTTAGGTCTGGGTAAGGTCTAGGATTTGCCCTCGTCAGGCTCATACTTTCGCATATTTCTCATACTTCATGGCTAGATCCTGGGCTGTTTCTGGATTATATCACGCAGTAATGTGGTACCACACTGAAACAGTCAATTAAACTTGGTTTCCATCAATATCTTAAAGGACAACGCAAGCTAGGTCTGGGATAGGTCTTGGATTTGCACTCATCAGGCTCATACTTTCGCGTTTTTCACATACTTTTTGAACAGATCCTGGGTTTTTTCTGGTTTGGATCACGTAGTAGTATGGTACCACACTGAAACAGTCCATTGAACCTGGTTTGGATCAATATTTTAGAGGATAACGCATGTTAGGTCTAGGTTAGGTCTGGGATTTTGACTCATCAGACTCATACTTTCGCATTCTTCACATACTTGTTGAACGGATCCTGGGTTTTTTCTGGTTTGGATCACGTAGTAATGTGGTACCACACTGAAACAGTCGATTAAACCTGGTTTCGATCAATATTTTAGAGAATAATGTATGTTAGGTTTAGGTTAGGTCTGGGATTTGCTCTCATCAGGCTCATACTTTCGCACACTTCACATACTCGTTTGACAGATCCTGGGTTATTTTCTGGTTTGGATCACGTAGTAACGTGGGACCACACTGAAACAGTCAATTAAACCTGGTTTCGATCAATATTTTAGAGAATAATTCATGTTATGTCTAGGTTAGGTCTGGGATTTGCTCTCATCAGGCTCATTCTTTCGCATATTTCTCATACTTGATGGCTAGATGCTGGGCTTTTTCTGGATTGCATCACGTAGTAATGAAGTACAACACTGAAACAGTCAATTAAACCTGGTTTCCATCATTATCTTAGAGGACAACGCAAGTTAGGTCTGGGATAGGTCTGGGGTTTTCACTCATCAGACTCATACTTTCGCATTCTTCACATACGTGTTGAACGGATCCTGGGTTTTTTCTGGTTTGGATCACGTAGTAATGTGGTACCACACTGAAACAGTCGATTAAACCTGGTTTCGATCAATATTTTAGAGGATAACGCAAGTTAAGTCTGGGATTGGTCTGGGATTTGACCTCATCAGACTCACACTTTCGCACACTTCACATACTCGTTGAACAGATCCTGGGTATTTTCTGGTTTGGATCACGTAGTGATGTGGTACCACACTGAAACAGGCGATTAAACCTGGTTGCGATCAATATTTTAGTGGATAACGCATGTTAGGTCTAGGTTAGCCCTGGGATTTTCACTCATCAGACTCATACTTTCGCATATTTCTCATACTTCATGGCTAGATCCTGGGCTGTTTCTGGATTGTATCACGTAGTAATTTGGTACCACGCTGAAACAGTCAATTAAACCAGGTTTCGATCAATATTTTTGAGGATAACGCATGTTAGGTCTTGGTTAGGTCTGGGATTTTCACTCATCAGACTCATACTTTCGCATTCTTCACATACTTGTTGAACGGATCATGGGTTTTTTCTGGTTTGGATCACGTAGTAATGTGGGACCACACTGAAACAATCAATTAAACCGGGTCTTGATAAATATTTTAGAGGATAACGCATGTTAGGTCTGGGATAGGTCGGGGATTTGCCCTCATCAGCCTCATACTTTCGCACACTTCATATACTCGTTGAACAGATCCTGGGTTTTTTCTGGTTTGGATCACGTAGTAATGTGGAACCACACTGAAACAATCAATTAAACCTGGTCTTGATAAATATTTTAGAGGATAACGCATGTTAGGTCTGGGTAAGGTCTAGGATTTGCCCTCGTCAGGCTCATACTTTCGCATATTTCTCATACTTCATGGCTAGATCCTGGGCTATTTCTGGATTATATCACGTAGTAATGTGGTACCACACTGAAACAGTCAATTAAACTTGGTTTCCATCAATATCTTAAAGGACAACGCAAGCTAGGTCTGGGATAGGTCTTGGATTTGCACTCATCAGGCTCATACTTTCGCGTTTTTCACATACTTTTTGAACAGATCCTGGGTTTTTTCTGGTTTGGATCACGTAGTAGTATGGTACCACACTGAAACAGTCCATTGAACCTGGTTTGGATCAATATTTTAGAGGATAACGCATGTTAGGTCTAGGTTAGGTCTGGGATTTTGACTCATCAGACTCATACTTTCGCATTCTTCACATACTTGTTGAACGGATCCTGGGTTTTTTCTGGTTTGGATCACGTAGTAATGTGGTACCACACTGAAACAGTCGATTAAACCTGGTTTCGATCAATATTTTAGAGAATAATGTATGTTAGGTTTAGGTTAGGTCTGGGATTTGCTCTCATCAGGCTCATACTTTCGCACACTTCACATACTCGTTTGACAGATCCTGGGTTATTTTCTGGTTTGGATCACGTAGTAACGTGGGACCACACTGAAACAGTCAATTAAACCTGGTTTCGATCAATATTTTAGAGAATAATTCATGTTATGTCTAGGTTAGGTCTGGGATTTGCTCTCATCAGGCTCATTCTTTCGCATATTTCTCATACTTGATGGCTAGATGCTGGGCTTTTTCTGGATTGCATCACGTAGTAATGAAGTACAACACTGAAACAGTCAATTAAACCTGGTTTCCATCATTATCTTAGAGGACAACGCAAGTTAGGTCTGGGATAGGTCTGGGGTTTTCACTCATCAGACTCATACTTTCGCATTCTTCACATACGTGTTGAACGGATCCTGGGTTTTTTCTGGTTTGGATCACGTAGTAATGTGGTACCACACTGAAACAGTCGATTAAACCTGGTTTCGATCAATATTTTAGAGGATAACGCAAGTTAAGTCTGGGATTGGTCTGGGATTTGACCTCATCAGACTCACACTTTCGCACACTTCACATACTCGTTGAACAGATCCTGGGTATTTTCTGGTTTGGATCACGTAGTGATGTGGTACCACACTGAAACAGGCGATTAAACCTGGTTGCGATCAATATTTTAGTGGATAACGCATGTTAGGTCTAGGTTAGCCCTGGGATTTTCACTCATCAGACTCATACTTTCGCATATTTCTCATACTTCATGGCTAGATCCTGGGCTGTTTCTGGATTGTATCACGTAGTAATTTGGTACCACGCTGAAACAGTCAATTAAACCAGGTTTCGATCAATATTTTTGAGGATAACGCATGTTAGGTCTTGGTTAGGTCTGGGATTTTCACTCATCAGACTCATACTTTCGCATTCTTCACATACTTGTTGAACGGATCATGGGTTTTTTCTGGTTTGGATCACGTAGTAATGTGGGACCACACTGAAACAATCAATTAAACCGGGTCTTGATAAATATTTTAGAGGATAACGCATGTTAGGTCTGGGATAGGTCGGGGATTTGCCCTCATCAGCCTCATACTTTCGCACACTTCATATACTCGTTGAACAGATCCTGGGTTTTTTCTGGTTTGGATCACGTAGTAATGTGGAACCACACTGAAACAATCAATTAAACCTGGTCTTGATAAATATTTTAGAGGATAACGCATGTTAGGTCTGGGTAAGGTCTAGGATTTGCCCTCGTCAGGCTCATACTTTCGCATATTTCTCATACTTCATGGCTAGATCCTGGGCTATTTCTGGATTATATCACGTAGTAATGTGGTACCACACTGAAACAGTCAATTAAACTTGGTTTCCATCAATATCTTAAAGGACAACGCAAGCTAGGTCTGGGATAGGTCTTGGATTTGCACTCATCAGGCTCATACTTTCGCGTTTTTCACATACTTTTTGAACAGATCCTGGGTTTTTTCTGGTTTGGATCACGTAGTAGTATGGTACCACACTGAAACAGTCCATTGAACCTGGTTTGGATCAATATTTTAGAGGATAACGCATGTTAGGTCTAGGTTAGGTCTGGGATTTTGACTCATCAGACTCATACTTTCGCATTCTTCACATACTTGTTGAACGGATCCTGGGTTTTTTCTGGTTTGGATCAGGTAGTAATGTGGTACCACACTGAAACAGTCGATTAAACCTGGTTTCGATCAATATTTTAGAGAATAATTCATGTTAGGTCTAGGTTAGGTCTGGGATTTGCTCTCATCAGGCTCATTCTTTCGCATATTTCTCATACTTGTTGAACGGATCCTGGGTTTTTTCTGGTTTGGATCACGTAGTAGTGTGGGACCACACTGAAACAGTTCACTAAACCTGGTTTCGCTCAATATTTTAGAGGATAACGCATGTTAGGTCTAGGTTAGGTCTGGGATTTGCTCTCATCAGCCTCATTCTTTCGCATATTTCTCATACTTGATGGCTAGATGCTGGGCTTTTTCTGGATTGCATCACGTAGTAATGAAGTACAAAACTGAAACAGTCAATTAAACCTGGTTTCCATCATTATCTTAGAGGACAACGCAAGCTAGGTCTGGGATAGGTCTTGGATTTGCACTCATCAGGCTCATACTTTCGCGTTTTTCACATACTTTTTGAACAGATCCTGGGTTTTTTCTGGTTTGGATCACGTAGTAGTATGGTACCACACTGAAACAGTCCATTGAACCTGGTTTGGATCAATATTTTAGAGGATAACGCATGTTAGGTCTAGGTTAGGTCTGGGATTTTGACTCATCAGGCTCATACTTTCGCGTTTTTCACATACTTGCTGAACAGATCCTGGGGTTTTCTGGTTTGTATCACGTAGTAGTGTGGTACCACACTGAAAGAGTCCATTAAACCTGGTCTGGATCAATATTTTAGAGGATAACGCATGTTAGGTCTAGGTTAGCCCTGGGATTTTCACTCATCAGACTCATACTTTCGCATTCTTCACATACTTGTTGAACGGATCCTGGGTTTTTTCTGGTTTGGATCACGTAGTAGTGTGGGACCACACTGAAACAGTTCACTAAACCTGGTTTCGCTCAATATTTTAGAGGATAACGCATGTTAGGTCTAGGTTAGGTCTGGGATTTGCTCTCATCAGCCTCATTCTTTCGCATATTTCTCATACTTGATGGCTAGATGCTGGGCTTTTTCTGGATTGCATCACGTAGTAATGAAGTACAAAACTGAAACAGTCAATTAAACCTGGTTTCCATCATTATCTTAGAGGACAACGCATGTTAGGTCTGGGATAGGTCTGGGATTTGCCCTCATCAGACTCATACTTTTGCACAGTTCACATACTCGTTGAACAGATCCTGGGTTATTTTCTGGTTTGGATCACATAGTAATGTGGTACCACACTGAAACAGTCGATTAAACCAGGTTTCGATGTATATTTTTGAGGATAACGCATATTAGGTCTTGGTTAGGTCTGGGATTTTCACTCATCAGACTCATACTGTCGCATATTTCTCATACTAGATGGCTAGATCCTGTGCTTTTTCTGGATTGCATCACGTAGTAATGTGGTACCACACTGAAACAATCAATTAAACCTGATCTTGATAAATATTTTAGAGGATAACGCATGTTAGGTCTAGGTTAGGTCTGGGATTTGCTCTCATCAGGCTCATTCTTTTGCATATTGCTCATACTTGACGGCTAGATCCTGGGCTTTTTCTGGATTGCATCACGTAGTAATGAAGTACAACACTGAAACAGTCAATTAAACCTGGTTTCGATCAATATTTTAGGGAATAATTCATGTTAGGTCTAGGTTAGGTCTGGGATTTGCTCTCATCAGGCTCATTCTTTCGCATATTTCTCATACTTGACGGCTAGATCCTGGGCTTTCTCTGGATTGCATCACGTAGTAATGAAGTACAACACTGAAACAGTCAATTAAACCTGGTTTCCGTCAATATTTTACAGGACAACGCATGTCAGGTCTAGGTTAGGCCTGGGATTGGCTCTCATCAGGGTCATACTTTCGCAGTTTTAACATACATGTTGACCTGATCGAGGGTTTTTTCTGCTTTGGATCACGTAGTAAGGTGGTACCACACTGAAACAGTCCATTAAACCTGGTTTGGATCAATATTTTTGAGGATAACGCATGTTAGGTCTAGGTTAGGCCGGGGATTTTCACTCTTCAGACTCATACTTTCGCATATTTCTCATACTTCATGGCTAGATCCTGGGCTGTTTCTGGATTGTATCACATAGTAATGTGGTACCACGCTGAAACAGTCGATTAAACCTGGTTTCGATCAATATTTTAGAGGATAACGCATGTTAAGTCTGGGATAGGCCTGGGATTTGATCTCATCAGACTCATACTTTCGCGTTTTTCACATACTTCATTGGTAGATCCAGGGCTGTTTCTGGATAGTATCACGTAGTAATTTGGTACCACGCTGAAACAGTCAATTAAACCTGGTTTCGATCAATATTTTACAGGATAACGCAAGTTATGTCTGGCATAGTTCTGGGATTCGCCCTCATCAGACTCATACTTTCGCGTTTTTCATATACTTGTTGAACTGATCCTCGGCTTTTTCTGGTTTGGATCACGTAGTAATGTGGTACCACACTGAAACAGTCAATTAAACCTTGTTTCGATCAATATTTTAGAGAATAATTCATGTTAGGTCTAGGTTAGGCCTGGGATTTGCTCTCATCAGGCTCATTCTTTCGCATATTTCTCATACTTGATGGCTAGATGCTGGGCTTTTTCTGGATTGCATCACGTAGTAATGAAGTACAACACTGAAACAGTCAATTAAACCTGGTTTCCATCAATATCTTAGAGGACAACGCAGATTAGGTCTGGGATAGGTCTGGGATTTGCCCTCATCAGGCTCAAACTTTCCGCGTTTTTCACATACTTGTTGAACAGATCCTGGGTTTTTTCTGGTTTGGATCATGTAGTAGTGTGGGACCACACTGAAACAATCAATTAAACCAGGTCTTGATAAATATTTTAGAGGATAACGCATGTTAGGTCTGGGATAGGTCTGGGATTTGCCCTCATCAGACTCATACTTTCGCACACTTCACATACTCGTTGAACAGATCCTAGGTTATTTTCTGGTTTGGATCACATAGCAATGTGGTACCACACTGAAACAGTCGATTAAACCAGGTTTCGATCAATATTTTTGAGGATAACGCATGTTAGGTCTTGGTTAGGTCTGGGATTTTCACTCATCAGACTCATACTTTCGCACACTTCACATACTCGTTGATCAGATCCTGGGTTTTTTCTGGTTTGGATCACGTAGTAATGTGGAACTACACAGAAACAATCAATTAAACCTGGTCTTGATAAATATTTTAGAGGATAACGCATGTTAGGTCTGGGTTAGGTCTAGGATTTGCCCTCGTCAGGCTCATACTTCCGCATATTTCTCATACTTCATGCCTAGATCCTTGGCTATTTCTGGATTAGATCACGTAGTAATGTGGTACCACACTGAAACAGTCCATTAAACCTGGTTTGGATCAATATTTTAGGGGATAACGCATGTTAGGACTAGGTTAGGTCTGGGAATTTCACTCATCAGACTCATACTTTCGCACACTTCACATACTCGTTGAACAGATCCTGGGCTATTTTCTGGTTTGGATCACATAGTAATGTGGTACCACACTGAAACAGTCGATTATACCAGGTTTCGATCAATATTTTTGAGGATAACGCATGTTAGGTCTAGGTTAGGCCTGGGATTTTCACTCATCAGACTCATACTTTCGCATTGTTCACATACTTGTTGTACGGATCCTGGGTTTTTTCTGGTTTGGATCACGTAGTAATGTGGGACCACACTGAAACAGTCAATTAAACCAGGTTTCGATCAATGTTTTTGAGAATAATACATGTTAGGTCTAGGTTAGGTCTGGGATTTGCTCTCATCAGGCTCATTCTTTCGAATATTTCTCATACTTGATGGCTAGATGCTGGGCTTTTTCTGGATTGCATCACGTAGTAATGAAGTACAACACAGAAACAGTCAATTAAACCTGGTTTCCATCAATATCTTAGAGGACAACGCAAATTAGGTCTGGGATAGGTCTTGGATTTGCCCTCATCAGGCTCATACTTTCGCGTTTTTCACATACTTTTTGAACAGATCCTGGGTTTTTTCTGGTTTGGATCACGTAGTAGTGTGGTACCACACTGAGACAGTCTATTAAACCTGGTTTGGATCAATATTTTAGAGGATAACGCATGTTAGGTCTAGGTTAGGTCTGGGAATTTCACTCATCAGACTCATACTTTCGCACACTTCACATACTCGTTGAACAGATCCTGGGTTATTTTCTGGTTTGGATCACATAGTAATGTGGTACCACACTGAAACAGTCGATTATACCAGGTTTCGATCAATATTTTTGAGGATAACGCATGTTAGGTCTAGGTTAGGCCTGGGATTTTCACTCATCAGACTCATTCTTTCGCATTCTTCACATACTTGTTGTACGGATCCTGGGTTTTTTCTGGTTTGGATCACGTAGTAATGTGGGACCACACTGAAACAGTCAATTAAACCTGGTTTCGATCAATATTTTTGAGAATAATACATGTTAGGTCTAGGTTAGGTCTGGGATTTGCTCGCATCAAGCTCATTCTTTCGCATATTTCTCATACTTGATGGCTAGATGCTGGGCTTTTTCTGGATTGCATCACGTAGTAATGAAGTACAACACAGAAACAGTCAATTAAACCTGGTTTCCATCAATATCTTAGAGGACAACGCAAGTTAGGTCTGGGATAGGTCTGGGATTTGCCCTCATCAGGCTCATACTTTCGCGTTTTTCACATACTTGTTGAACAGATCCTGTGTTTTTTCTGGTTTGGATCACGTAGTAGTGTGGTACCACACTGAAACAGTCCATTAAACCTGGTTTGGATCAATATTTTAGAGGATAACGCATGTTAGGTCTAGGTTAGCCCTGGGATTTTCACTCATCAGACTCATACTTTCGCACACTTCACATACTCGTTTGGCAGATCCTGGGTTGTTTTCTGGATTGGATCACGTAGTAATTTAAGTACTACACTGAAACAGTCAATTAAACCTGGTTTCCATCAATATCTTAGAGGACAACGCAAGTTAGGTCTGGGATAGCTCTGGGATTTGCCCTCATCAGGCCCATACTTTCCGCGTTTTTCACATACTTGTTGAACAGATCCTGGGTTTTTTCTGGGTTGGATCACGTAGTAATGTGGGACCACACTGAAACAATCAATTAAACCTGGTCTTGATAAATATTTTAGAGGATAACGCATGTTAGGTCTGGGATAGGTCGGGGATTAGCCCTCATCAGACTCATACTTTCGCACACTTCACATACTCGTTGAACAGATCCTGGGTTTTTTCTGGTTTGGATCACGTAGTAATGTGGAACCGCACTGAAACAATCAATTAAACCTGGTCTTGATAAATATTTTGGAGGATAACGCATGTTAGGTCTGGGTTAGGTCTAGGATTAGCCCTCGTCAGGCTCATACTTTCGCATATTTCTCATACTTCATGGATAGATCCTGGGCTATTTCTGGTTTGGATCACGTAGTAATGTGGTACCACACTGAAACAGTCGATTAAACCTGGTTTCGATCAATATTTTAGAGGATAACGCAAGTTAGGTCTGGGATAGGTCTGGGATTTGACCTCATCAGACTCATACTTTCGCACACTTCACATACTCGTTGAACAGATCCTGGGTTATTTTCTGGTTTGGATCACATAGTAATGTGGTACCACACTGAAACAGTCGATTAAACCAGGTTTCGATCAATATTTTAGAGAATAATTCATGTTAGGTCTAGGTTAGGTCTGGGATTTGCTCTCATCAGGCTCATTCTTTCGCATATTTCTCATACATGTTGAACAGATCCTGGGTTTTTTCTGGTTTGGATCACGTAGTAATGTGGGACCACACTGAAACATTCAATTAAATCTGGTCTTGATAAATATTTCAAAGGATAACGCATGTTTGGTCTAGGTTAGGTCTGGGATTTGCTCTCATCAGGCTCATTCTTTCGCATATTTCTCATACTTGATGGCTAGATCCTGGGCTTTTTCTGGATTGCATCACGTAGTAATGTAGTACCACACTGAAACAGTCAATGAAACCTGGTTTTCATCAATATTTTAGAGTACAACGCAAGTTAGGTCTAGGTAAGGCCTGTGATTTTCACTGATCAGACTCCTACTTTCGCATTCTTCACATACTTGTTGAACCGATCCTGGGTTTTTTCTGGTTTGGATCACGTAGTAATGTGGTACCACACTGAAACGGTCAATTAAACCTGGTTTCGATCAATATTTTAGAGGATAACGCAAGTTAGGTCTGGGATAGGTCTGGGATTTGCCTTCATCAGGCTCATACTTTCGCGTTTTTCACATACTTGTTGAACAGATCATGGGTTTTTTCTGGTTTGGGTCACGTGGTAGTGCGATGCCACACTGAAACAGTCGATTAAACCTGGTTTCGATCAATATTTTAGAGGATAACGCATGTTAGGTCTAGGTTAGCCCTGGGATTTTCACTCATCAGACTCATACTTTCGCATTCTTCACATACTTGTTGAACTGATCCTGGGTTTTTTCTGGTTTGGATCACGTAGTAATGTGGTACCACACTGAAACAGTCGATTAAACCTGGTTTCGATCAATATTTTAGAGGATAACGAATGTTAGGTCTAGGTTAGCCCTGGGATTTTCACTCATCAGACTCATACTTTCGCATTCTTCACATACTTGTTGAACTGATCCTGGGTTTTTTCTGGTTTGGATCACGTAGTAATGTGGTACCACACTAAAACAGTCGATTAAACCTGGTTTCGATCAATATTTTAGAGGATAGCGCAAGTTAAGTCTGGGATTGGTCTGGGATTTGACCTCATCAGACTTATACTTTCGCGTTTTTCACATACTTGTTGAACAGATCCTGGGTTATTTTCTGGTTTGGATCACATAGTAATGTGGTACCACACTGAAACAGTCGATTAAACCAGGTTTCGTTCAATATTTTTGAGGATAACGCATGTTAGGTCTAGGTTAGGCCTGGGATTTCCACTCATCAGACTCATACTTTCGCATTCTTCACATACTTGTTGAACGGATCCTGGGTTTTTTCTGGTTTGGATCACGTCGTAATGTGGGACCACACTGAAACAGTCGATTAAACCTCGTTTCGATCAATATTTTAAAGGATAACGCAAGTTAGGTCTGGGATAGGTCAGGGATTTGGCCTCATCAGACTCATAATTTCGCACACTTCACATACTCCTTGAACAGATCCTGGGTTATTTTCTGGTTTGGATCACATAGTAATGTGGTACCACACTGAAACAGTCGATTAAACCTGCTTTCGATCAATATTTTAGAGAATGATTCATGTTAGGTCTAGGTTAGGTCTGGGATTTGCTCTCATCAGGCTCATTCTTTCGCATATTTCTCATACTTGATGGCTAGATCCTGGGCTTTTTCTGGATTGCATCACGTAGTAATGAAGTACAACACTGAAACAGTCAATTAAACCTGGTTTCGATCAATATTTTAGAGAATAATTCATGTTAGGTCTAGGTTAGGTCTGGGATTTGCTCTCATCAGGCTCATTCTTTCGCATATTTCTCATACTTGATGGCTAGATCCTGGGCTTTTTCTGGATTGCATCACGTAGTAATGTGGTACCACACTGAAACATTCAATTAAACCTGGTCTTGATGAATATTTTAGAGGATAACGCATGTTAGGTCTGGGCTAGGTCTAGGATTTGCCCTCATCAGGCTCATTCTTTCGCATATTTCTCATACTTGATGGCTAGATCCCGGGCTTTTTCTGGACTGCATCACTTAGTAATGAAGTACAACACTGAAGCAGTCAATTAAACCTGTTTTCGATCAATATTTTAGAGGATAACGGAAGTTAGGTCTGGGATAGTTCTAGGATTTGCCCCCATCAGGCTCTTACTTTCGCATATTTCTCATACTTCATGGCTAGATCCTGGGCTGTTTCTGGATTGTATCACGTAGTAATGTGGTACCACGCTGAAACAGTCAATTAAACCTGGTTTCGATCAATATTTTAGAGGATAACGGAAGTTAGGTCTGGGATAGGTCTAGGATTTGCCCTCATCAGGCTCTTACTTTCGCATATTTCTCATACTTCATGGCTAGATCCTGGGCTATTTCGGGATTGGATCACGTAGTAAAGTGGTACCACACTGAGACAGTCCATTAAACCTGGTTTCCATCAATATTTTAGAGGACAACGCAAGTTAGGTATAGGTAAGGCCTGAGATTTTCACTGATCAGACTCATACTTTCGCATTCTTCACATACTTGTTGAACAGATCCTGGGTTTTTTCTGGTTTTGATCACGTAGTAATGTGGTACCACACTGAAACATTCAATTAAACCTTGTCTTGATAAATATTTTAGAGAGTATCGCATGGTAGGTCTGGGTTAGGTCTAGGATTTGCCCTCATCAGGCTCATACTTTCGCATATCTCTCATACTTCATGGCTAGATCCTGGGCTATTTCTGGATTGGATCATGTAGTAATGTGGCACCACACTGAAACAGTCAATTAAACCTGGTTTTGATCAATATTTTAGAGAATAATTCATGTTAGGTCTAGGTTAGGAAAGGGATTTGCTCTCATCAGGCTCATTCTTTCGCATATTTCTCATACTTGATGGCTAGATCCTGGGCTTTTTCTGGATTGCATCACGTAGTAATGAAGTACAACACTGAAACAGTCAATTAAACTTGGTTTCCATCAATATTTTAGAGGACAACGCATGTTAGGTCTAGGTTAGGCCTGGGATTTGCCCTCATCAGGGTCATACTGTCGCATTTTTAACATACTTGTTGAACGGATCCTGGGTTTTTTCTGGCTTGGTTAACGTAGTAATGTGGTAGCACACTGAAACATTCAATTAAACCTGGTCTTGATAAATATTTTAGAGGATAACGCATGTTAGGTTTGGGTTAGGTCTAGGATTTGCCCTCATTAGGCTCATACTTTCGCATATTTCTCGTACTTCATGGCTAGATCCTGGGCTGTTTCTGGATTGTATCACGTAGTAATGTGGTACCACGCTGAAACAGTCGATTAAACCTGGTTTCGATCAATATTTTAGAGGATAACGCAAGTTAAGTCTGGGATAGGTCTGGGATTTGACCTCATCAGACTCATACTTTCGCGTTTTTCACATACTTGTTGAACAGATCCTGGGTTTTTTCTGGTTTGGATCACGTAGTAGTGTGGTACCACACTGAAACAGTCCATTAAACCTGGTTGCGATCAATGTTTTAGAGGATAACGCATGTTAGGTCTGGGTTAGGTCTAGTATTTGCCCTCATCAGGCTCATTCTTTCGCATATTTCTCAAACTTGATGGCTAGATCCTGGGCTTTTTCTGGATTGCATCACGTAGTAATGTAGTACCACACTGAAACATTCAATTAAACCTGGTCTTGATAAATATTTCAGAGGACAACGCATGTTAGGTCTGGGTTAGGTCTAGGATTTGCACTCATCAGGCTCATACTTTCGCATATTTCTCATACTTCATGGCTAGATCCTGGGCTTTTTCTGGATTGCATCACGTAGTAATGAAGCACAACACTGAAACAGTCAATTGAACCTGGTCTCCATCAATATCTTAGAGGACAACGCAAGTTAGGTCTGGGATAGGTCTTGGATTTGCCCTCATCAGGCTCATACTTTCGCATATTTCTCATACTTCATGGCTAGATCCTGGGCTATTTCTGGATTGGATCACGTAGTAAAGTGGTACCACACTGAAACATTCAATGAAACCTGGTCTGGATAAATATTTTAGAGGATAACGCATGTTAGGTCTGGGTTAGGTCTAGGATTTGCCCTCATCAGGCTCATTCTTTCGCATATTTCTCATACTTGATGGCTAGATCCTGGGCTTTTTCTGGATTGCATCGCGTAGTAATGTAGTACGACACTGAAACAGTCAATGAAACCTAGTTTCCATCAATATTTTAGAGGACAACGCAAGTTAGGTCTAGGTAAGGCCTGAGATTTTCACTGATCAGACTCATACTTTCGCATTCTTCACATACTTGTTGAACGGATCCTGGGTTTTTTCTGGTTTTGATCACGTAGTAATGTGGTACCACACTGAAACATTCAATTAAACCTGGTCTTGATAAATATTTTAGAGAATAACGCATGTTAGGTCTGGGTTAGGTCTAGGATTTGCCCTCATCAGGCTCATACTTTCGCATATTTCTCATACTTCATGGCTAGATCCTGGGCTGTTTCAGGATTGTATCACGTAGTAATGTGGTACCACGCTGAAACAGTCAATTAAACCTGGTTTCGATCAATATTTTAGAGGATAACGGAAGTTAGGTCTGGGATAGGTCTAGGATTTGCCCTCATCAGGCTCTTACTTTCGCATATTTCTCATACTTCATGGCTAGATCCTGGGCTATTTCGGGATTGGATCACGTAGTAAAGTGGTACCTCACTGAGACAGTCCATTAAACCTGGTTTCGCTCAATATTTTAGAGGATAACGCATGTTAGGTCTAGGTTAGGTCTGGGATTTGCTGTCATCAGGCTCATTCTTTCGCATATTTCTCACACTTGATGGCTAGATCCTGGGCTTTTTCTAGATTGCATCACGTAGTAATGTAGTACCACACTGAAACAGTCAATGAAACCAGGTCTCCATGAATATTTTAGAAGACAACGCAAGGTGGGTCTTGGTAAGGCCTGAGATTTTCACTGATCAGACTCATACTTTCGCATTCTTCGCATACTTGTTGAACGGATCCTGGGTTTTTTCTGGTTTTGATCACGTAGTAATGTGGTACCACACTGAAACATTCAATTAAACCTGGTCTTGATAAATATTTTAGAGAATAACGCATGTTAGGTCTGGGTTAGGTCTAGGATTTGCCCTCATCAGGCTCATACTTTCGCATATTTCTCATACTTCATGGCTAGATCCTGGGCTGTTTCTGGATTGGATCACGTAGTAATGTGGCACCACACTGAAACAGTCAATTAAACCTGGTTTTGATCAATATTTTAGAGAATAATTCATGTTAGGTCTAGGTTAGGTCAGGGATTTGCTCTCATCAGGGTCATACTGCCGCAGTTTTAACATACTTGTTGAACGGATCCTGGGTTTTTTCTGGTTTGGTTCACGTAGTAATGTGGTACCACACTGAAACATTCAATTAAACCTGGTCTTGATAAATATTTTAGAGAATAACGCATGTTAGGTCTGGGTTAGGTCTAGGATTTGCCCTCATCAGGCTCATACTTTCGCATATTTCTCATACTTCATGGCTAGCTCCTGGGCTATTTCTGGATTGGATCACGTAGTAAAGTGGTACCACACTGAAACATTCAATGAAGCCTGGTCTGGATAAATATCTTAGAGGATAACGCATGTTAGGTCAAGGTTAGGTCTAAGATTTGCCCCCATCAGGCTCACAGTTTCGCGTTTTTCACATACTTGTTGAACAGATCCTGGGTTTTTTCTGGTTTGGATCACGAAGTAGTGTGGTACCACACTGAAACAGTCCATTAAACCTGGTTTCGCTCAATATTTTAGAGGATAACGCATGTTAGGTCTAGGTTAGGTCTGGGATTTGCTCTCATCAGGCTCATTCTTTCGCATATTTCTCATACTTGATGGCTAGATCCTGGGCTTTTTCTGGATTGCATCACGTAGTAATGTAGTACCACACTGAAACAGTTTATGAAACCTGGTTTTCATCAATATTTTAGAGGACAACGCAAGTTAGGTTTAGGTAAGGCCTGAGATTTTCACACATCAGACTCATACTTCCGCATTCTTCACATACTTGTTGAACAGATCCTGGGTTTTTTCTGGTTTGGATCACGTAGTAATGAGGTACCACACTGAAACATTCAATTAAACCTGGTCTTGATAAATATTTTAGAGAATAACGCATGTTAGGTCTGGGTTAGGTCTAGGATTTGCCCTCATCAGGCTCATACTTTCGCATATTTCTCATACTTTATGGCTAGATCCTGGGCTATTTCTGGATTGGATCACGTACTAAAGTGGTACCACACTGAAACAGTCGATAAAACCTGGTTTCGATCAATATTATTGAGGATAACGCATGTTAGGTCTAGGTTAGGCCTGGGATTTTCACTCATCAGTCTCATACTTTCGCATTCTTCACATACTTGTTGAACGGATCCTGGGTTTTTTCTGGTTTGGATCACGTAGTAATGTGGTACCACACTGAAACAGTCCATTAAACCTGGTTTCGCTCAATATTTTAGAGGATAACGCATGTTAGTTCTAGGTTAGGTCTGGGATTTGCTCTCATCAGGCTCATTCTTTCGCATATTTCTCATACTTGATGGCTAGATCCTGGGCTTTTTCTGGATTGCATCACGTAATAATGTAGTACCACACTGAAACAGTCAATGACACCTGGTTTCCATCAATATTTTAGAGGACAACGCAAGTTAGGTCTAGGTAAGGCCTGAGATTTTCACTGATCAGACTCATACTTTCGCATTCTTCACATACTTGTTGAACGGATCCTGGGTTTTTTCTGGTTTTGATTACGTAGTAATGTGGTACCACACTGAAACATTCAATTAAACCTGGTCTTGATAAATATTTTAGAGAATAACGCATGTTAGGTCTGGGTTAGGTCTAGGATTTGCCCTCATCAGGCTCATACTTTCGCATATTTCTCATACTTCATGGCTAGATCCTGGGCTGTTTCTGGATTGGATCACGTAGTAATGTGGCACCACACTGAAACAGTCAATTAAACCTGGTTTTGATCAATATTTTAGAGAATAATTCATGTTAGGTCTAGGTTAGGTCAGGGATTTGCTCTCATCAGGGTCATACTGCCGCAGTTTTAACATACTTGTTGAACGGATCCTGGGTTTTTTCTGGTTTGGTTCACGTAGTAATGTGGTACCACACTGAAACATTCAATTAAACCTGGTCTTGATAAATATTTTAGAGAATAACGCATGTTAGGTCTGGGTTAGGTCTAGGATTTGCCCTCATCAGGCTCATACTTTCGCATATTTCTCATACTTCATGGCTAGCTCCTGGGCTATTTCTGGATTGGATCACGTAGTAAAGTGGTACCACACTGAAACATTCAATGAAGCCTGGTCTGGATAAATATCTTAGAGGATAACGCATGTTAGGTCAAGGTTAGGTCTAAGATTTGCCCCCATCAGGCTCACAGTTTCGCGTTTTTCACATACTTGTTGAACAGATCCTGGGTTTTTTCTGGTTTGGATCACGAAGTAGTGTGGTACCACACTGAAACAGTCCATTAAACCTGGTTTCGCTCAATATTTTAGAGGATAACGCATGTTAGGTCTAGGTTAGGTCTAGGATTTGCCCTCATCAGGCTCATACTTTCGCATATTTCTCATACTTTATGGCTAGATCCTGGGCTATTTCTGGATTGGATCACGTACTAAAGTGGTACCACACTGAAACAGTCGATAAAACCTGGTTTCGATCAATATTATTGAGGATAACGCATGTTAGGTCTAGGTTAGGCCTGGGATTTTCACTCATCAGTCTCATACTTTCGCATTCTTCACATACTTGTTGAACGGATCCTGGGTTTTTTCTGGTTTGGATCACGTAGTAATGTGGTACCACACTGAAACAGTCGATTAAACCAGGTTTCGATCAATGTTTGTGAGGATAACGCATGTTAGGTCTGGGTTAGGTCTAGGATTTGCTCTCGTCAGGCTCATACTTTCGCATGTTTCTCATACTTCAAGGCTAGATCCTGGGCTATTTCTGGATTGGACCACGTAGTAATGTGGTACCACACTGAAACAGTCAATGAAACCTGGTTTCGATCAATATTTTAGAGGATAACGCAAGTTAGGTCTGGGATAGGTCTGGGATTCGCCCTAATCAGGCTCACACATTCGCGTGTTTCACATACTTGTTGTACTGATCCTGGGTTTTTTCTGGTTTGGATCACGTAGTAATGTGGTACCACACTGAAACAGTCGATTAAACCTGGTTTCGATCAATATATTAGAGGATAACGCAAGTTAGGTCTGGGATAGGTCTGGGATTTGACCTCATCAGACTCATACTTTCGCACCCTTCACATACTCGTTGAACAGATCCTGGGTTATTTTCTGGTTTGGATCACATAGTAATGTGGTACCACACTGAAACAGTCGATTAAACCAGGTGTCGATCAATATTTTTGAGGATAACGCATGTTAGGTCTAGGTTAGGCCTGGGATTTTCAGTCATCAGACTGATACTTTCGCATTCTTCACATACTTGTTGAACGGATCCTGGGTTTTTTCTGGTTTGGATCACGTAGTAGAGTGGTACCACAATGAAACAGTCAATTAAACCTGGTTTCGATCAATATTTTAGAGGATATCGCAAGTTAGGTCTGGGATAGGTCTGGGATTTGCCCTCATCAGGCTCATACTTTCGCGTTTTTCACATACTTGTTGAACATATCCTGGGTTTTTTCTGGTTTGGATCACGTAGTAGTGTGGTACCACACTGAAACAGTCCATTAAACCTGGTTTGGATCAATATTTTAGAGGATAACGCATGTTAGGTCTAGGTTAGGTCTGGGATTTTCACTAATCAGACTCATACTTTCGCATTCTTCACATACTTGTTGAACGGATCCTGGGTTTTTTCTGGTTTGGATCACGTAATAGAGTGGCACCACAATAAAGCAGTCAATTAAACCTGGTTTCGATCAATATTTTAGAGGATATCGCAAGTTAGGTCTGGGATAGGTCTGGGATTCGCCCTAATCAGGCTCATACTTTCGCGTGTTTCACATACTTGTTGCACTGATCCTGGGTTTTTTCTGGTTTGGATCACGTAGTAATGTGGGACCAGTCTGAAACAGTCAATTAAACCTGGTTTCGATCAATATTTTAGAGAATAATTCATGTTAGGTCCTGGTTATTTCTGGGATTTACTCCCATCAGGCTCATTCTTTCGCATATTACTCATACTTGATGGCTAGATCCTGGGCTCTTTCTGGATTGGATCACGTAGTAATGTGGGACCACACTGAAACAGTGAATTAAACCTGGTTTCCATCAATATCTTAGAGGACAACGCAAGTTAGGTCTGGGATAGCTCTGGGATTTGCCGTCATCAGGCTCATACTTTCGCGTTTTTCACATACTTGTTGATCAGATCCTGGGTTTTTTCTGGTTTGGATCACGTAGTAGTGAGGTACCACACTGAAACAATCAATTAAACCTGGTCTTGATAAATATTTTAGAGGATAACGCATGTTAGGTTTGGGTAAGGTTTAGGATTTGCCCTAAGCAGGCTCATACTTTCGCATATCTCTCATACTTCATGGCTAGATCCTGGGCTGTTTCTGGATTGTATCACGTACTAATGTGGTACCACGCTGAAACAGTCAATTAAACCTGGTTTCGATCAATATTTTAGAGAATAATTCATGTTAGGTCTAGGTTAGGTCTGGGATTTGCTCTCATCAGCCTCGTTCTTTCGCATATTTCTCATACTTGATGGCTAGATCCTGGGCTTTTTCTGGATTGCATCACGTAGTAATGTGGTACCACACTGAAACAGTCGATTAAACCTGGTTTCGATCAATATTTTAGAGGATAACGCAAGTTAAGTCCGCGATTGGCCTGGGATTTGACCTCATCAGACTCATACTTTCGCACACTTCACATACTTGCTGAACAGATCCTGCGTTTTTTCTGGTATGGATCCCGTAGTAGTGTGCTACCACACTGAAACAGTCCATTATACCTTGTTTCGCTCAATATTTTAGAGGATAACGCATGTTAGGTCAAGGTTAGGTCTAAGATTTGCCCTCATCAGGCTCACAGTTTCGCGTTTTTCACATACTTGTTGAACAGATCCTGGGTTTTTTCTGGTTTGGCTCACGAAGTAGTGTGGTACCACACTGAAACAATCAATTAAACCTGGTCTTGATAAATATTTTAGAGGATAACGCATGTTAGGTTTGGGTTAGGTTTAGGATTTGCCCTCAGCAGGCTCATACTTTCGCATATCTCTCATACTTCATGGCTAGATCCTGGGCTGTTTCTGGATTGTATCACGTAGTAATGTGGTACCACGCTGAAACAGTCAATTAAACCTGGTTTCGATCAATATTTTAGAGAATAATTCATGTTAGGTCTAGGTTAGGTCTGGGATTTGCTCTCATCAGCCTCGTTCTTTCGCATATTTCTCATACTTGATGGCTAGATCCAGGGCTTTTTCTGGATTGCATCACGTAGTAATGAAGTACAACACTGAAACAGTCAATTAAACCTGGTTTCCATCAATATCTTAGAGGACAACGCAAGTTAGGTCTGGGATAGGTCTGGGATTTGCCCTCATCAGGCTCATACTTTCGCGTTTTTCACATACTTGTTGAACAGATCCTGGGTTTTTTCTGGTTTGGATCACGTAGTAGTGTGGTACCACACTGAAACAGTCCATTAAACCTGGTTTGGATCAATATTTTAGAGGATAACGCATGTTAGGTCTAGGTTAGGTCTGGGATTTTCTCTCATCAGACTCATACTTTCGCATTCTTCACATACTTGTTGAGCGGATCCTGGGTTTTTTCTGGTTTGGTTCACGTAGTAATGTGGTACCACACTGAAACAGTCGATTAAACCTGGTTTCGATCAATATTTTAGAGGATAACGCAAGTTAGGTCTGCGATAGGTCTGGGATTTGACCTCATCAGACTCATACTTTCGCACTCTTCACATACTTGTTGAACGGATCCTGGGTTTTTTCTGGTTTGGATCACGTAGTAATGTGGGACCATACAGAAACAGTCAACTAAACCTGGTTTCGATCAATATTTTAGAGAATAATTCATGTTAGGTCTAGGTTAGGACGGGGATTTGCTCTTATCAGGCTCATTCTGTCGCATATTTCTCATACATGTTGAATAGATGCTGGGCTTTTTCTGGATTGCATCACGTAGTAATGTAGTACCACACTGAAACAGTTAATGAAACCTGGTTTCCATCAATATTTTAGAGGACAACGCATGTTAGGTCTAGGTAAGGCCTGAGATTTTCACTGATCAGACTCATACTTTCGCATTCTTCACATACTTGTTGAACGGATCCTGGGTTTTTTCTGGTTTGGAACACGTAGTAATGTGGTAACACACTGAAACATTCAATTAAACCTGGTCTTGTTAAATATTTTAGAGAATAACGCATGTTAGGTCTGGGTTAGGTCTAGGATTTGCCCTCATCAGGCTCATTCTTGCGCATATTTCTCATACTTCATGGCTGGATCCTGGGCTATTTCTGGATTGGATCACGTAGTAATGTGGTACCACACTGAAACAGTCAATTAAACCTGGTTTCGATTAATATTTTAGAGAATAATTCATGTTAGGTCTGGGTTACGTCTGGGATTTGCTCTCATCAGGCTCATTCTTTCGCATATTTCTCATACTTGATGGCTAGATCCTGGGCTTTTTCTGGTTTGGTTCACGTAGTAATGTGGTACCATACTGAAACATTCAATAAAACCTGGTCTTGATAAATATTTTAGAGGATAACGCATGTTAGGTCTGGGTCAGGTCTAGAATTTGCCCACATCATGCTCATACTTTCGCATCCTTCTCATACATCATGGCTAGATCCTGGGCTATTTCTGGATTGTATCACGTAGTAATGTGGTACCGCGCAGAAACAGTCAATTAAACCTGGTTTCGATCAATATTTTTGAGGATAACGCAAGTTAGGTCTGGGATAGGTCTGGGATTCGCCCTCATCAGGCTCATACTTTTGCGTTTTTCACATACTTGTTGAACTGATCCTGGGTTATTTCTGGTTTGGGTCACGTAGTAATGTGGTACCACGCTGAAACAGTCAATTATACCTGGTTTCGATCAATATTTTAGAGAATAATTCATGTTAGGTCTAGGTTAGGTCTGGGATTTGCTCTCATCAGGCTCGTTCTTTCGCATATTTCTCATACTTGATGGCTAGATCCTGGGCTTTTTCTGGATTGCATCACGTAGTAATGTGGTACCACACTGAAACAGTCGATTAAACCTGGTTTCGATCAATATTTTAGAGGATAACGCATGTTAGGTCTAGGTTAGGTCTGGGATTTTCTCTCATCAGACTCATACTTTCGCACACTTCACATACTTGCTGAACAGATCCTGCGTTTTTTCTGGTATGGATCCCGTAGTAGTGTGCTACCACACTGAAACAGTCCATTAAACCTTGTTTCGCTCAATATTTTAGAGGATAACGCATGTTAGGTCGAGGTTATGTCTAAGATTTGCCCTCATCAGGCTCACAGTTTCGCGTTTTTCACATACTTGTTGAACAGATCCTGGGTTTTTTCTGGTTTGGCTCACGAAGTAGTGTGGTACCACACTGAAACAATCAATTAAACCTGGTCTTGATAAATATTTTAGAGGATAACGCATGTTAGGTTTGGGTTAGGTTTAGGATTTGCCCTCAGCAGGCTCATACTTTCGCATATCTCTCATACTTCATGGCTAGATCCTGGGCTGTTTCTGGATTGTATCACGTAGTAATGTGGTACCACGCTGAAACAGTCAATTAAACCTGGTTTCGATCAATATTTTAGAGAATAATTCATGTTAGGTCTAGGTTAGGTCTGGGATTTGCTCTCATCAGCCTCGTTCTTTCGCATATTTCTCATACTTGATGGCTAGATCCAGGGCTTTTTCTGGATTGCATCGCGTAGTAATGAAGTACAACACTGAAACAGTCCATTAAACCTGGTTTGGATCAATATTTTAGAGGATAACGCATGTTAGGTCTAGGTTAGGTCTGGGATTTTCTCTCATCAGACTCATACTTTCGCATTCTTCACATACTTGTTGAGCGGATCCTGGGTTTTTTCTGGTTTGGTTCACGTAGTAATGTGGGACCGCACTGAAACAGTCAATTAAACCTGGTTTCGATCAATATTTTAGAGAATAATTCATGTTAGGTCTAGGTTAGGTCTGGGATTTGCTCTCATCAGGCTCATACTTTTTTTTTTTTTTTTTTTTTGTCGTGGGGAAAATCTTCGAAAGACTCCCTCCCACCTCCTTGGGGAGAGGTGGGAGGGGTGTGTGGGATTCCCCGCGCCCGTACAACGACAGGCGCGGGACCTACTCACTAAAAACCCCACGGTGACCCTTCGGCACGCTTTGGGAGGATACCGGGAATCGCTCGAAGCATTCTTCCGGTATCCTCCCCGTGCCCGCGCTTTCGCGCCCATCCCCCGGGGGGACAATCGGTCCCCCCAGTAGACACACTGCCTCATAGCGGCGGGACGGGGCCACTCCATACCGCCGCTATCCGTCCCGGGGCCGCGTTTAGTGGCGGCTGCGAGCCCCAACTCGCAACCGCCCGCGACCCCGTTTCCACCCCTCGGCGGCCGGGCGTTCATGGCCGCACCAGACCGCCGAGGGTGCCTCCCCTTGCGTCGGACCGGTAGGGGGAGGCACTCCTACCCCCAACGGGTCCGACCCGGCGCCGCCTGGCGGGAGGAGGGTCCCCTCAGGACCCCCCTCCCAGCCTAGGTCATCCGCCACGCCGAGGCGGCCGCCCGCGACGCCTCGCGACCGGGCGACGACCTCGGGCCACCGCACGAGCGCGAGCCTCAGTGCGCCGCTGAAGCTCGCGCTCCCTCCCCGCGGCCTCCTTCTGCAACATTACGTTCTCGCAGAAGGAGGCCACGGCCCTCCACTTCTCCTCGCTGCCGAGCATGGCGCGCACCACGCCCGGCAGCGAGACATCCCGCCCGACGACGCCGACCAGGACACGGCGCTCCCCCTCCCACGCGGGGCATACCTCCAGGGTATGGTCCGCCGTGTCCTGCTCAGCGTCGCAGTGGCAGCAACGCGCCGTCGGCTCCTTCCCTAACCGGCACAGGTATCTTCCGAAACTGCCATGCCCGGAAAATACCTGTGCCAGCCGGTAGGTGAGGCTGCCATGGCCTCTGTCCAGCCACTCCTTCAGGAGTGGCCGAACAGCCCCGACAGTCCGGTGCCCCGCGGTTGGCAGAGCCAGCCGCTCCTGCCACGCGAGCAACACGGACTGCCGGGCCTGGCGCTTCAAATCGCCCCAAGCAGGTTCCTGCCCGCCCGGGACCGCCCCAACCCCCGCGCGACGGTCGACGCGGTGCCGGTACATCACCGCGTGCGACCGCGCGAGCAGGTCCATGGGCGGCATCCCCGCTAGAACCGTCGCCGCCTCATGTGACATGGTCCGATACCCGCGGACGACCCTGAGCGCCACGCGCATCTGCACCCGACGCAGCATAGTCATGCTGCGCCGGGAGGCAGCCAGGTCGTCCGCCCAGACGGGGGCCCCGTATAGGGCCACCGACTGGACCATTGCCACATAGAGGCGACGAACTCGGCCCGCCGCGCCCCCCAGGTTGGGCAGGATCCGGCCCAGAGCCGCAACCATCCTTTCCAACCGGGGGACCAGGCAGCGGAAATGCTTCTCGAAACGCCAGTGGCTATCGAGGATCAGCCCTAGATACCTGATCTGGGGCTTCACCTCGATGTCAGCCCCACCCACCCGAATCAGAGGGGGTGGCGGATCCTGCCGAGGTGAATGAAACGCAATCACCTCGGTCTTATGGACCGCCACCGTCATCCCCATCCCCCTGATCCGGTCGACGACGCGTTGCGACCCCTCCTCCGCGCGACGCATGGCCCTCCCCCAGTGCGCCCCGACGGCCAGCACCAGTGTGTCATCCGCATAACACACCGTGCTGACGCCGTCGGGGAGGCCGGCCCGCAACACCGAGTCGTACGCGATGTTCCACAGGAGTGGCCCGAGGACCGACCCCTGCGGAACACCGCAGTACACCTCCCTCCGCATATCACCATCCCGGCCCGGATACTCGATCCACCTGCCGCGGAGATAATCCCCGACGACCGCCCTGAGACAAGGGGGGACTCGATGATATTCGAGTCCCCTCCTTATCTCTTCCCAGGGGAGGGTGTTAAAGGCATTGGCAATATCCAAGGATGTTGCCAATGCCACCCCTCCCCGGGAGACGGCCGCCTCCGAGAGGGCCCTCACACGACCTATCGCGTCGATAGTCGATCGGCCCCCCCGGAAACCGAACTGGCAGTCGGCCAGACCGGGATCACCCCGCGACAGGTGCTCGACGAGGCGGGCAGCAATCACACGCTCGAAGAGCTTGCCCACCTCGTCGAGGAGACAAATGGGCCGGTATGCGGAGGGAGACTCCGCGGGCCGACCCTCCTTCCGGAGGAGGACCATCCTCGCCACCTTCCAACTGGGGGGGAATCGCCCGTCCCTCAGGCAGCGGTCGAACAACCGCCTGAGGTCGGCCCCAAGGACGCCCTGGGTCAAGACCCAAACCCGGCCGGGCACACCATCCAGACCCGGGGCCGTGATCAGGCTCATACTTTCGCACACTTCACATACTCGTTTGACAGATCCTGTGTTATGTTCTGGTTTGGATCGCATAGTAATGTGGTACCACATTGAAACAGTCGATTAAACCAGGTTTCGATCAATATTTTTGAGGATAACGCATGTTAGGTCTAGGTTAGGCCTGGGATTTTCACTCATCACACTCATACTTTCGCATTCTTCACATACTTGTTGAACGGATCCTGGGTTGTTTCTGGTTTGGATCACGTAGTATTGTGGGACCACACTGATACAGTCAACTACACCTGGTTTCGATCAATATATTAGAGAATAATTCATGTTAGGTCTAGGTTAGGTCTGGGATTTGCTCTCATCAGGCTCATTCTTTCGCATATTTCTCATAGTTGATGGCTAGATCCTGGGCTTTTTCTGGATTGCATCACGTAGTAATGAAGTACAACACTGAAACAGTCAATTAAACCTGGTTTCCATCAATATCTTAGAGGACAACGCAAGTTAGGTCTGGGATAGGTCTGGGATTTGCCCACATCAGGCTCATACTTTCGCGTTTTTCACATACTCGTTGAACAGATCCTGGGTTATTTTCTGGTTTGGATCACGTAGTATTGTGGTACCACACTGAAACAGTCAATTAAACCAGGTTTCGATCAATATTTTTGAGGATAACGCATGTTAGGTCTAGGTTAGGCCTGGGATTTTCACTCATCAGACTCATACTTTCGCATTCTTCTCATACTTGTTGAACGGATCCTGGGTTTTTTCTGGTTTGGATCACGTAGTAATGTGGGACCACACAGAAACAATCAATTAAACCTGGTCTTGATAAATATCTTAGAGGATAACGCATGTTAGGTCTGGGTTAGGTCTAGGATTTGCCCTGTCAGGCTCATACTTTCGCATATTTCTCATACTTCATGGCTAGATCCTGGGCTATTTCTGGTTTGGATCACGAAGTAGTGTGGTACCACACTGAAACAGTCCATTAATCCTGGTTTCGCTCAATATTTTAGAGGATAACGCATGTTAGGTCTAGGTTAGGTCTGGGATTTGCTCTCATCAGGCTCATTCCTTCGCATATTTCTCATACTTGATGGCTAGATCCTGGGCTTTTTCTGGATTGCATCACGTAGTAATGTAGTACCACACTGAAACAGTCAATGAAACCTGGTTTCCATCAATATTTTAGAGGACACCGCAAGTTAGGTCTGGGATAGGTCTGGGATTTGCCCTCATCAGGCTCATACTTTCGCACAATTCACATACTCGTAGAACAGATCCTGGGTTATTTTCTGGTTTGGATCACATAGTAATGTGGTACCACACTGAAACAGTGGATTAAACCAGGTTTCGATCAATATTTTTGAGGATAACGCATGTTAGGTCTAGGTTAGGCCTGGGATTTTCACTCATCAGACTCATACTTTCGCATTCTTCTCATACTTGTTGAACGGATCCTGGGTTTTTTCTGGTTTGGATCACGTAGTAATGTGGGACCACACAGAAACAATCAATTAAACCTGGTCTTGATAAATATTTTAGAGGATAACGCATGTTAGGTCTGGGTTAGGTCTAGGATTTGCCCTCATCAGGCTCATACTTTCGCATATTTCTCATACTTCATGGCTAGATCCTGGGCTGTTTCTGGATTGTATCACGTAGTAATGTGGTACCACGCCGAAACAGTCAATTAACCCTGGTTTCGATCAATATTTTAGAGGATAACGCAAGTTACGTCTGGGATAGGTGTAGGATTTGCCCTCATCAGGCTCTTTCTTTCGCATATTTCTCATACTTCATGGCTAGATCCTGGGCTATTTCTGGTTTGGATCACGAAGTAGTGTGGTACCACACTGAAACAGTCCATTAAACCTGGTTTCGCTCAATATTTTAGAGGATAACGCACGTTAGGTCTAGGTTAGGTCTGGGATTTGCTCTCATCAGGCTCATTCCTTATCATATTTCTCATACTTGATGGCTAGATCCTGGGCTTTTTCTGGATTGCATCACGTAGTAATGTAGTACCACACTCAAACAGTCAATGAAACCTGGTTTCCATCAATATTTTAGAGGACAACGCAAGTTAGGTCTGGGATAGGTCTGGGATTTGCCCTCATCAGGCTCATACTTTCGCGTTTTTCACATACTTGTTGAACAGATCATGGGTTTTTTCTGGTTTGGGTCACGTAGTAGTGTGATACCACACTGAAACAGTCGATTAAACCTGGTTTCGATCAATATTTTAGAGGATAACGCATGTTAGGTCTAGGATAGCCCTGGGATTTTCACTCATCAGACTCATACTTTCGCATTCTTCACATACTTGTTGAACTGATCCTCGGTTTTTTCTGGTTTGGATTACGTAGTAATGTGGCACCACACTGAAACAGTCGATTAAACCTGGTCTCGATCAATATTTTAGAGAATAATTCATGTTAGGTCTAGGTTAGGTCTGGGATTTGCTCTCATCAGGCTCATTCTTTCGCATATTTCTCATACTTGATGGCTAGATCCTGGGCTTTTTCTGGATTGCATCACGTAGTAATGAAGTACAACACTGAAACTGTCAATTAAACCTGGTTTCCATCAATATCTTAGAGGACAACGCAAGTTAGGTCTGGGATAGGTCTGGGATTTGCCCACATCAGGCTCATACTTTCGCGTTTTTCACATACTCGTTGAACAGATCCTGGGTTATTTTCTGGTTTGGATCGCCTAGTAATGTGGTACCACACTGAAACAGTCGATTAAACCAGGTTTCGATCAGTATTTTTGAGGATAACGCATGTTAGGTCTAGGTTAGGCCTGGGATTTTCACTCATCAGACTCATACTTTCGCATTCTTCACATACTTGTTGAACGGATCCTGGGTTGTTTCTGGTTTGGATCACGTAGTAATGTGGGACCACACTGAAACAGTCAACTAAACCTGGTTTCGATCAATATATTAGAGAATAATTCATGTTAGGTCTAGGTTAGGTCTAGGATTTGCCCTCGTCAGGCTCATACTTTCGCATATTTCTCATACTTCATGGCTAGATCCTGGGCTATTTCTGGATTGTATCACGTAGTAATGTGGTCCCACACAGAAACAGTCAATTAAACCTGGTTTCGATCAATATTTTAGAGGATAACGCAAGTTAGGTCTGGGATAGGTCTGGGATTTTCCCTCATCAGGCTCATACTTTCGCGTTTTTCACATACTTGTTGAACAGATCCTGGGTTTTTTCTGGATTGGGTCACGTAGTAGTGTGGTACCACACTGAAACAGTCGATTAAACCTGGTTTCGATCAATATTTTTGAGGATAACGCATGTTAGGTCTAGGTTAGGCCTGGGATTTTCACTGATCAGACTCATACTTTCGCATTCTTCACATACTTGTTGAACGGATCCTGGGTTTTTTCTGGTTTGGATCACGTAGTAATGTGGGACTACACTGAAACAGTCAATTAAACCTGGTTTCGATCAATATTTTAGAGAATAATTCATGTTAGGTCTAGGTTAGGTCGGGAATTTACTCTCATCATGCTCATTCTTTCGCATATTTCTCATACTTGATGGCTAGATCCTGGGTTATTTTCTGGTTTGGATCACATAGTAATGTGGTACCACACTGAAACAGTCGATTAAACCAGGTTTCGATCAATATTTTAGAGTATAACTCATGTTAGGTCTAGGTTAGGCCTGGGATTTTCACTGATCAGACTCATACTTTCGCATTCTTCACATACTTGTTGAACGGATCCTGGGTTTTTTCTGGTTTGGATCACGTAGTAATGTGGGACCACACTGAAACAGTCAATTAAACCTGGTTTCGATCAATATTTTAGAGAATAATTCATGTTAGGTC
The DNA here is from genome assembly GCF_051014445.1 of Colletes latitarsis. Classification (NCBI taxonomy): domain Eukaryota; kingdom Metazoa; phylum Arthropoda; class Insecta; order Hymenoptera; family Colletidae; genus Colletes; species Colletes latitarsis. The sequence continues at coordinate 3,681,983 of NC_135142.1, forward strand.
TAGGTTAGGTCGGGGATTTGCTCTCATCATGCTCATTCTTTCGCATATTTCTCATACTTGATGGCTAGATCCTGGGTTATTTTCTGGTTTGGATCACATAGTAATGTGGTACCACACTGAAACAGTCGATTAAACCAGGTTTCGATCAATATTTTAGAGTATAACTCATGTTAGGTCTAGGTTAGGCCTGGGATTTTCACTGATCAGACTCATACTTTCGCATTCTTCACATACTTCTAAAACGGATCCTGGGTTTTTTCTGGTTTGGATCACGTAGTAATGTGGTACCACACTGAAACAGTCGATTAAACCTGGTTTCGATCAATATTTTAGAGGATAATGCAAGTTAAGTCTGGGATTGGTCTGGGATTTGACCTCATCAGACTCATACCTTCGCACACTTCACATACTCGTTGAACAGATCCTGGGTTTTTTCTGGTTTGGATCACGTAGTAATGTGGTGCCACACTGAAACAGTCGATTAAACCTGGTTTCGATCAAAATTTTTGAGGATAACGCATGTTAGGTCTAGGTTAGGCCTGGGATTTTCACTCATCAGACTCATACTTTCGCATTCTTCTCATACTTCTTGAACGGATCCTGGGTTTTTTCTGGTTTGGATCACGTAGTAATGTGGGACCACACAGAAACAATCAATTAAACCTGGTCTTGATAAATATTTTAGAGGATAACGCATGTTAGGTCTGGGTTAGGTCTAGGATTTGCCCTCATCAGGCTCACACTCTCGCATATTTCTCATACTTCATGGCTAGATCCTGGGCTGTTTCTGGATTGTATCACGTAGTAATGTGGTACGACACTGAAACAGTCCATTAAACCTGGTTTCGCTCAATATTTTAGAGGATAACGCACGTTAGGTCTAGGTTAGGTCTGGGATTTGCTCTCATCAGGGTCATTCCTTATCATATTTCTCATACTTGATGGCTAGATCCTGGGCTTTTTCTGGATTGCATCACGTAGTAATGTAGTACCACACTCAAACAGTCAATGAAACCTGGTTTCCATCAATATTTTAGAGGACAACGCAAGTTAGGTCTGGGATAGGTCTGGGATTTGCCCTCATCAGGCTCATACTTTCGCGTTTTTCACATACTTGTTGAACAGATCATGGGTTTTTTCTGGTTTGGGTCACGTAGTAGTGTGATACCACACTGAAACAGTCGATTAAACCTGGTTTCGATCAATATTTTAGAGGATAACGCATGTTAGGTCTAGGATAGCCCTGGGATTTTCACTCATCAGACTCATACTTTCGCATTCTTCACATACTTGTTGAACTGATCCTCGGTTTTTTCTGGTTTGGATTACGTAGTAATGTGGTACCACACTGAAACAGTCGATTAAACCTGGTCTCGATCAATATTTTAGAGAATAATTCATGTTAGGTCTAGGTTAGGTCTGGGATTTGCTCTCATCAGGCTCATTCTTTCGCATATTTCTCATACTTGATGGCTAGATCCTGGGCTTTTTCTGGATTGCATCACGTAGTAATGAAGTACAACACTGGAACAGTCAATTAAACCTGGTTTCCATCAATATCTTAGAGGACAACGCAAGTTAGGTCTGGGATATGTCTGGGATTTGCCCTTATCAGGCTCATACTTTCGCGTTTTTCACATACTCGTTGAACAGATCCTGGGTTATTTTCTGGTTTGGATCACACAGTAATGTGGTACCACACTGAAACAGTCGATTAAACCAGGTTTCGATCAATATTTTTGAGGATAACGCATGTTAGGTCTAGGTTAGGCCTGGGATTTTCACTCATCATGCTCATTCTTTCGCATATTTCTCATACTTGATGGCTAGATCCTGGGTTATTTTCTGGTTTGGATCACATAGTAATGTGGTACCACACTGAAACAGTCGATTAAACCAGGTTTCGATCAATATTTTAGAGTATAACTCATGTTAGGTCTAGATTAGGCCTGGGATTTTCACTGATCAGACTCATACTTTCGCATTCTTCACATACTTGTTGAACGGATCCTGGGTTTTTTCTGGTTTGGATCACGTAGTAATGTGGGACCACACTGAAACAGTCAATTAAACCTGGTTTCGATCAATATTTTAGAGAATAATTCATGTTAGGTCTAGGTTAGGTCGGGGATTTGCTCTCATCATGCTCATTCTTTCGCATATTTCTCATACTTGATGGCTAGATCCTGGGTTATTTTCTGGTTTGGATCACATAGTAATGTGGTACCACACTGAAACAGTCGATTAAACCAGGTTTCGATCAATATTTTAGAGTATAACTCATGTTAGGTCTAGGTTAGGCCTGGGATTTTCACTGACCAGACTCATACTTTCGCATTCTTCACATACTTGTTGAACGGATCCTGGGTTTTTTCTGGTTTGGATCACGTAGTAATGTGGGACCACACTGAAACAGTCAATTAAACCTGGTTTCGATCAATATTTTAGAGAATAATTCATGTTAGGTCTAGGTTAGGTCGGGGATTTGCTCTCATCATGCTCATTCTTTCGCATATTTCTCATACTTGATGGCTAGATCCTGGGTTATTTTCTGGTTTGGATCACATAGTAATGTGGTACCACACTGAAACAGTCGATTAAACCAGGTTTCGATCAATATTTTAGAGTATAACTCATGTTAGGTTTAGGTTAGGCCTGGGATTTTCACTGATCAGACTCATACTTTCGCATTCTTCACATACTTCTAAAACGGATCCTGGGTTTTTTCTGGTTTGGATCACGTAGTAATGTGGTACCACACTGAAACAGTCGATTAAACCTGGTTTCGATCAATATTTTAGAGGATAATGCAAGTTAAGTCTGGGATTGGTCTGGGATTTGACCTCATCAGACTCATACCTTCGCATACTTCACATACTCGTTGAACAGATCCTGGGTTTTTTCTGGTTTGGATCACGTAGTAATGTGGTACCACACTGAAACAGTCGATTAAACCTGGTTTCGATCAAAATTTTAGAGGATAACGCAAGTTAGGTCTGGGATAGGTCTGGGATTTGACCTCATCAGACTCATACTTTCGCACACTTCACATACTCCTTGAACGGATCCTGGGTTATTTTCTGGTTTGGATCACATAGTAATGTGGAACCGCACTGAAACAGTCGATTAAACCAGGTTTCGATCAATATTTTAGAGGATAACGCATGTTAGGTCTAGGTTAGGCCTGGGATTTTCACTCATCAGACTCATACTTTCGCATTCTTCACATACTTGTTGAACGGATCCTGGGCTGTTTCTGGATTGTATCACGTAGTAATGTGGTACCACGCTGAAACAGTCAATTAAACCTGGTTTCGATCAATATTTTAGAGGATAACGCAAGTTAGTTCTGGGATAGGTCTAGGATTTGCCCTCATCAGGCTCTTACTGTCGCATATTTCTCATACTTCATGGCTAGATCCTGGGCTATCTCTGGACTGGATCACGTAGTAAAGTGGTACCACACTGAAACATTCAATGAAACCTGGTCTGGATAAATATTTTAGAGGATAACGCAAGCTAGGTCTAGGTTGGGCCTGGGATTTTCACTGATCAGACTCATACTTTCGCATTCTTCACATACTTGTTGAACTGATCCTGGGTTTTTGCTGGTTTGGATCACGTAGTAATGTGGTACGACACTGAAACAGTCGATTAAACCTGGTTTCGATCAATATTTTAGAGTATAACTCATGTTAGGTCTAGGTTAGGCCTGGGATTTTCACTCATCAGACTCATACTTTCGCATTCTTCACATACTTGTTGAAGGGATCCTGGGTTTTTTCTGGTTTGGATCACGTAGTAATGTGGGACCACACTGAAACTGTCAATTAAACCTGGTTTCGATCAATATCTTAGAGAATAATTCATGTTAGGTCTAGGTTAGGTCTGGTATTTGCTCTCATCAGGCTCATTCTGTCGCATATTTCTCATACTTGATGGCTAGATCCTTGGCTTTTTCTCGATTGCATCACGTAGTAATGAAGTACAACACTGAAACAGTCAATTAAACCTGGTATCCATCAATATCTTAGAGGACAACGCAAGTTAGGTCTGGGATATGTCTGGGATTTGCCCTCATCAGGCTCATACTTTCGCGTTTTTCACATAATTGTTGAACAGATCCTGGGTTTTTTCTGGTTTGGATCACGTAGTAGTGTGGTACCACACTGCAACAGTCCATTAAACCTGGTTTGGATCAATATTTTAGGGGATAACGCATGTTAGGTCTAGGTTAGGTCTGGGATTCTCACTCATCCGACTCATACTTTCGCATTCTTCACATACTTGTTGAACAGATCCTGGGTTTTTTCTGGTTTGGATCACGTAGTAGTGTGGTACCACACTGAAACAGTCCATTAAACCTGGTTTCGATCAATATTTTAGAGGATAACGCAAGTTAGGTCTGGGATAGGTCTAGGATTTGCCCTCATCAGGCTCATTCTTTCGCATATTTCTCATACGTCATGGCTAGATCCTGGGCTATTTCTGGATTGGATCACGTAGTAGAGTGGTACCACACTGAAGCATTCAATGAAACCTGGTCTGGATAAATATTTTAGAGGATAACGCATCTTAGGTCAGGGTTAGGTCTAAGATTTGCCCTCATCAGGCTCACAGTTTCGCGTTTTTCACATTCTTGTTGAACAGATCCTGGGTTTTGTCTGGTTTGGATCACGAAGTAGTGTGGTACCACACTGAAACAGTCCACTAAACCTGGTTTCGCTCAATATTTTAGAGGATAACGCATGTTAGGCCTAGGTTAGGTCTGGGATTTGCTCTCATCAGGCTCATTCTTTCGCATATTTCTCATACTTGATGGCTAGATCCTGGGCTTCCTCTGGATTGCATCACGTAGTAATGAAGCACAACACTGAAACAGTCGATTAAACCAGGTTTCGATCAATATTTTAGAGTATAACTCATGTTAGGTCTAGGTTAGGCCTGGGATTTTCACTGATCAGACTCATACTTTCGCATTCTTCACATACTTCTAAACGGATCCGGGGTTTTTTCTGGTTTGGATCACGTAGTAATGCGGTACCACACTGAAACAGTCGATTAAACCTGGTTTCGATCAATATTTTAGAGGATAACGCAAGTTAAGTCTGGGATTGGTCTGGGATTTGACCTCATCAGACTCATACTTTCGCACACTTCACATACTCGTTGAACAGATCCTGGGTTTTTTCTGGTTTGGATCACGTAGTAATGTGGTACCACACTGAAACAGTCGATTAAACCTGGTATCGGTCAAAATTTTAGAGGATAACGCCAAGTTAGGTCTGGGATAGGTCTGGAATTTGACCTCATCAGACTCATACTTTCGCACACTTCACATACTCCTTGAACAGATCCTGGGTTATTTTCTGGTTTGGATCACATAGTAATGTGGTACCACGCTGAAACAGTCAATTAAACCTGGTTTCGATCAATATTTTAGAGGATAACGCAAGTTAGGTCTGGGATAGGTCTAGGATTTGCCCTCATCAGGCTCTTACTGTCGCATATTTCTCAAACTTCATGGCTAGATCCTGGGCTATTTCTGGTCTGGATCACGTAGTAAAGTGGTACCACACTGAAACAGTCGATTAAACCAGGTTTCGATCAATATTTTAGAGTATAACTCATGTTAGGTCTAGGTTAGGCCTGGGATTTTCACTCATCAGACTCATACTTTCGCATTCTTCACATACTTGTTGAACGGATCCTGGGCTGTTTCTGGATTGTATCACGTAGTAATGTGGTACCACGCTGAAACAGTCAATTAAACCTGGTTTCGATCAATATTTTAGAGGATAACGCAAGTTAGGTCTGGGATAGGTCTAGGATTTGCCCTCATCAGGCTCTTACTGTCGCATATTTCTCAAACTTCATGGCTAGATCCTGGGCTATTTCTGGTCTGGATCACGTAGTAAAGTGGTACCACACTGAAACATTCAATGAAACCTGCTCTTGATAAATATTTTAGAGGATAACGCATGTTAGGTCTGCGATAGGTCTAGGATTTGCCCTCATCAGGCTCTTACTGTCGCATATTTCTCAAACTTCATGGCTAGATCCTGGGCTATTTCTGGTCTGGATCACGTAGTAAAGTGGTACCACACTGAAACAGTCGATTAAACCAGGTTTCGATCAATATTTTAGAGTATAACTCATGTTAGGTCTAGGTTAGGCCTGGGATTTTCACTCACCAGACTCATACTTTCGCATTCTTCACATACTTGTTGAACGGATCCTGGGTTTTTTCTGGTTTGGATCACGTAGTAATGTGGGACCACACTGAAACAATCAATTAAACCTGGTTTCGATCAATATTTTAGAGGTTAACGCAAGTTAGGTCTGGGATAGGGCTGGGATTTGACCTCATCAGGCTCAGACTTTCGCGTATTTCACATACTTGTTGAACAGATCCCGGGTTTTTTCTGGTTTGGATCACGTAGTAGTGTGGTTCCACACTGAAACATTCAATTAAACCTGGTCTTGATAAATATTTTAGAGGATAACGCATGTTGGGTTTGGGTTAGGTCTAGGATTTTCACTCACCAGACTCATACTTTCGCATTCTTCACATACTTGTTGAACGGATCCTGGGTTTTTCTGGTTTCGATCACGTAGTAATGTGGGACCACACTGAAACAGTCAATTAAACCTGCTCTTGATAAATATTTTAGAGGATAACGCATGTTAGGTCTGGGTTAGGTCTAGGATTTGCCCTCGTCAGGCTCATACTTTCGCATATTTCTCATACTTCATGGCTAGATCCTGGGCTATTTCTGGATTGGATCACGTAGTAATGTGGTACCACACTGAAACAGTCAATTAAACCTGGTTTCGATCAATATTTTAGAGGTTAACGCAAGTTAGGTCTGGGATAGGGCTGGGATTTGCCCTCATCAGGCTCAGACTTTCGCGTATTTCACATGCTTGTTGAACAGATCCTTGGTTTTTTCTGGTTTGGATCACGTAGTAGTGTGATGCCACACTGAAAGAGTCGATTAAACCAGGTTTCGATCAATATTTTTGAGGATAACGCATGTTAGGTCTAGGTTAGGCCTGGGATTTTCACTCATCGGACTCATACTTTCGCATTCTTCACATACTTGTTGAACGGATCCTGGGTTTTTTCTGGTTTGGATCACGAAGTAATGTGGGACCACACTGAAACAGTCAATGAAACCAGGTTTCCATCAATATTTTAGAGGACAACGCAAGTTAGGTCTAGGTAAGGCCTGAGATTTTCACTGATCAGACTCATACTTTCGCATTCTTCACATACTTGTTGAACTGATCCTGGGTTTTTTCTGGTTTGGATCACGTAGTAATGTGGTACCACACTGAAACATTCAATTAAACCTGGTCTTGATAAATATTTTAGAGGATAACGCATGTTGGGTTTGGGTTAGGTCTAGGATTTTCACTCACCAGACTCATACTTTCGCATTCTTCACATACTTGTTGAACGGATCCTGGGTTTTTTCTGGTTTGGATCACGTAGTAATGTGGGACCACACAGAAACAATCAATTAAACCTGGTTTCGATCAATATTTTAGAGGTTAACGCAAGTTAGGTCTGGGATAGGGCTGGGATTTGCCCTCATCAGGCTCAGACTTTCGCGTATTTCACATACTTGTTGAACAGATCCCGGGTTTTTTCTGGTTTGGATCACGTAGTAGTGTGGTACCACTCTGAAACATTCAATTAAACCTGGTCTTGATAAATATTTTAGAGGATAACGCATGTTGGGTTTGGGTTAGGTCTAGGATTTTCACTCACCAGACTCATACTTTCGCATTCTTCACATACTTGTTGAACGGATCCTGGGTTTTTTCTGGTTTGGATCACGTAGTAATGTGGGACCACACTGAAACAGTCAATTAAACCTGCTCTTGATAAATATTTTAGAGGATAACGCATGTTAGGTCTGGGTTAGGTCTAGGATTTGCCCTCGTCAGGCTCATACTTTCGCATATTTCTCATACTTCATGGCTAGATCCTGGGCTATTTCTGGATTGGATCACGTAGTAATGTGGTACCACACTGAAACAGTCAATTAAACCTGGTTTCGATCAATATTTTAGAGAATAATTCATGTTAGGTCTAGGTTAGGTCCGGGATTTGCTCTCATCAGGCTCATTCTTTCGCATATTTCTCATACTTGATGGCTAGATCCAGGGTTTTTTCTGGTTTGGATCACGTAGTAATGTGGTACCACACTGAAACAGTCGATTAAACCTGGTTTCGATCAATATTTTAGAGGATAACGCAAGTTAAGTCTGGGATTGGTCTGGGATTTGACCTCATCAGACACATACTTTCGCATTCTTCACATACTTGTTGAACGGATCCTGGGTTTTTACTGGTTTGGATCACGTAGTAATGTGGTACCACACTGAAACATTCAATTAAACCTGGTCTTGATAAGTATTTTAGAGGATAACGCATGTTAGGTCTGGGTTAGGTCTGGGATTTTCACTCATCAGACTCATACTTTCGCATTCTTCACATACTTGTTGAACGGATCCTGGGTTTTTTCTGGTTTGGATCACGTAGTAATGTGGGACCACACTGAAACAATCAATTAAACCTGGGCTTGATAAATATTTTAGAGGATAACGCATGTTAGGTCTGGGTTAGGTCTAGGATTTGCCCTCATGAGGCTCATACTTTCGCATATTTCTCATACTTCATGGCTAGATCCTGGGCTGTTTCTGGATTGTATCACGTAGTAATGTGGTACCACGCTGAAACAGCCAATTAAACCTGGTTTCGATCAATACTTTAGAGGATAACGCATGTTAGGTCTAGGATAGGTCTGGGATTTGCTGTCATCAGGCTCATTCTTTCGCATATTTCTCATGCTTGATGGCTAGATCCTGGGCTTTGTCTAGATTGCATCACGTAGTAATGTAATCCCACACTGAAACAGTCATTGAAACCAGGTTTCCATCAATATTTTAGAGGACAACGCAAGTTAGGTCTAGGTAAGGCCTGAGATTTTCACTGATCAGACTCATACTTTCGCATCCTTCACATAGTTGAACGGATCCTGGGTTTTTTCTGGTTTGGATCACGTAGTAATGTGGTACCACACTGAAACGGTCAATTAAACCTGGTTTCGATCAATATTTTAGAGGATAACGCAAGTTAGGTCTGGGATAGTTCTGGGATTTGCCCTCATCAGGCTCATACTTTCGCGTTTTTCACATACTTGTTGAACAGATCATGGGTTTTTTCTGGTTTGGGTCACGTAGTAGTGTGGTACCACACTGAAACAGTCCATTAAACCTGGTTTGGATCAATATTTTAGGGGATAACGCATGGTAGGTCTAGGTTAGGTCTGGGATTTTCACTCATCAGACTCATACTTTCGCATTCTTCACATACTTGTTGAACAGATCCTGGGTTTTTTCTGGTTTGGATCACGTAGTAGTGTGCTACCACACTGAAACAGTCCATTAAACCTGGTTTCGATCAATATTTCAGAGGATAACGCAAGTTAGGTCTGGGATAGGTCTAGGATTTGCCCTCATCAGGCTCTTACTTTCGCATATTTCTCATACTTCATGGCTAGATGCTGGGCTATTTCTGGATTGGATCACGTAGTAGAGTGGTACCACACTGAAACATTCAATGAAACCTGGTCTGGATAAATATTTTAGAGGATAACGCATGTTAGGTCTGGGTTAGGTCTAGGATTTGCCCTCGTCAGGCTCATACTTTCGCATATTTCTCATACTTCATGGCTAGATCCTGGGCTTCTTCTGGATTGCATCACGTAGTAATGAAACACAACACTGAAACAGTCAATTAAACCTGGTTTCCATCAATATCTTAGAGGACAACGCAAGTTAGGTCTGGGATATGTCTGGGATTTGCCCTCATCAGGCTCATACTTTCGCATATTTCTCAAACTTCATGGCTAGATCCTGGGCTCTTTCTGGATTGTATCACGTAGTAATGTGGTACCACACTGAAACATTCAATTAAACCTGGTCTTGATAAATATTTTAGGGGGTAACGCATGTTAGGATAGGGTTAGGTCTAGGATTTGCTCTCATCAGGCTCATTCTTTCGCAGATTTCTCATACTTCATGGCTAGATCCTGGACTGTTTCTGGATTGTATCACGTAGTAATGTGGTACCACACTGAAACAGTCAATGAAACCAGGTTTCCATCAATATTTTAGAGGACAACGCATGTTAGGTCTAGGTAAGGCCTGAGATTTTCACTGATCAGACTCATACTTTCGCATTCTTCACATACTTGTTTAACTGATCCTGGGTTTTTTCTGGTTTGGATCACGTAGTAATGTGGTACCACACTGATACAGTCCACTAAACCTGGTTTCGCTCAATATTTTAGAGGATAACGCATGTTAGGCCTAGGTTAGGTCTGGGATTTGCTCTCATCAGGCTCATTCTTTCGCATATTTCTCATACCTGATGGCTAGATCCTGGGCTTCTTCTGGATTGCATCACGTAGTAATGTAGTACCACACTGAAACAGTCAATGAAACCTGGTTTCCATCACTATTTTAGAGGACAACGCAAGTTAGGTCTAGGTAAGGCCTGAGATTTTCACTGATCGGACACATACTTTCGCATTCTTCACATACTTGTTGAACTGATCCTGGGTTTTTTCTGGTTTGGATCACGTAGTAATGTGGTACCACACTGAAACAGTCGATTAAACCTAGTTTCGTTCAATATTTTAGAGGATAACGCAAGTTAGGTCTGGGATAGGTCGGGGATTTGACCTCATCAGACTCATACTTTCGCACACTTCACATACTCCTTGAACAGATCCTGGGTTATTTTCTGGTTTGGATCACATAGTAATGTGGTACCACACTGAAACAGTCGATTAAACCAGGTTTCGATCAATATTTTTGAGGATAACGCATGTTAGCTCTAGGTTAGGCCTGGGATTTTCACTCATCAGACTCATACTTTCGCATTCTTCACATACTTGTTGAACGGATCCTGGGTTTTTTCTGGTTTGGATCACGTAGTAATGTGGGACCACACTGAAACAGTCAATTAAACCTGCTCTTGATAAATATTTTAGAGGATAACGCATGTTAGGTTGGGGTTAGGTCTAGGATTTGCTCTCATCAGGCTCATTCTTTCGCAGATTTCTCATACTTCATGGCTAGATCCTGGGCTCTTTCTGGATTGTATCACGTAGTAATGTGGTACCACACTGAAACATTCAATTAAACCTGGTCTTGACAAATATTTTAGGGGATAACGCATGTTAGGTTAGGGTTAGGTCTAGGATTTGCTCTCATCAGGCTCATTCTTTCGCAGATTTCTCATACTTCATGGCTAGATCCTGGACTGTTTCTGGATTGTATCACGTAGTAATGTGGTACCACACTGAAACAGTCAATGAAACCAGGTTTCCATCAATATTTTAGAGGACAACGCAAGTTAGGTCTAGCTAAGACCTGAGATTTTCACTGATCAGACTCATACTTTCGCATTCTTCACATACTTGTTGAACTGATCCTGGGTTTTTTCTGGTTTGGATCACGTAGTAATGTGGTACGACACTGAAACATTCAATTAAACCTGGTCTTGATAAATATTTTAGAGGATAACGCATGTTGGGTTTGGGTTAGGTCTAGGATTTTCACTCACCAGACTCATACTTTCGCATTCTTCACATACTTGTTGAACGGATCCTGGGTTTTTTCTGGTTTGGATCACGTAGTAATGTGGGACCACACTGAAACAATCAATTAAACCTGGTTTCGATCAATATTTTAGAGGTTAACGCAAGTTAGGTCTGGGATAGGGCTGGGATTTGCCCTCATCAGGCTCAGACTTTCGCGTATTTCACATACTTGTTGAACAGATCCCGGGTTTTTTCTGGTTTGGATCACGTAGTAGTGTGGTACCACACTGAAACATTCAATTAAACCTGGTCTTGATAAATATTTTAGAGGATAACGCATGTTGGGTTTGGGTTAGGTCTAGGATTTTCACTCACCAGACTCATACTTTCGCATTCTTCACATACTTGTTGAACGGATCCTGGGTTTTTCTGGTTTCGATCACGTAGTAATGTGGGACCACACTGAAACAGTCAATTAAACCTGCTCTTGATAAATATTTTAGAGGATAACGCATGTTAGGTCTGGGTTAGGTCTAGGATTTGCCCTCGTCAGGCTCATACTTTCGCATATTTCTCATACTTCATGGCTAGATCCTGGGCTATTTCTGGATTGGATCACGTAGTAATGTGGTACCACACTGAAACAGTCAATTAAACCTGGTTTCGATCAATATTTTAGAGGTTAACGCAAGTTAGGTCTGGGATAGGGCTGGGATTTGCCCTCATCAGGCTCAGACTTTCGCGTATTTCACATACTTGTTGAACAGATCCTTGGTTTTTTCTGGTTTGGATCACGTAGTAGTGTGATGCCACACTGAAAGAGTCGATTAAACCAGGTTTCGATCAATATTTTTGAGGATAACGCATGTTAGGTCTAGGTTAGGCCTGGGATTTTCACTCATCGGACTCATACTTTCGCATTCTTCACATACTTGTTGAACGGATCCTGGGTTTTTTCTGGTTTGGATCACGAAGTCATGTGGGACCACACTGAAACAGTCAATTAAACCTGGTTTCGATCAATATTTTAGAGAATAATTCTTGTTAGGTCTAGGTTAGGTCCGGGATTTACTCTCATCGGGCTCATTCTTTCGCATATTACTCATACTTGATGGCTAGATCCCGGGCTTTTTCTGGATTGGATCACGTAGTAATGTGGGACCACACTGAAACAATCAATTAAACCTGGTTTCGATCAATATTTTAGAGAATAATTCATGTTAGGTCTAGGTTAGGTCTGGGATTTGCTCTTATCAGGCTCATTCTTTCGCATATTTCTTATACTTGATGGCTAGATCCTGGGCTTTATCTGGATTGTATAACGTAGTAATGACGTACAACACTGAAACAGACAATTAAACCTGGTTTCCATCAATATCTTAGAGGATAACGCAAGCTAGGTCTGGGAGAGGCCTGGGATTTGCCCTCATCAGACTCATACTTTCGCACACTTCACATACTCGTTGAACAGATCCTGGGTTATTTTCTGGTTTGGATCACATAGTAATGTGGTACCACACTGAAACATTCAATTAAACCTGGTCTTGATAAATATTTTAGAGAATAACGCATGCTAGGTCTGGGTCAGGCTTAGGATTTGCCCTCATCAGGCTCATACTTTCGCATATTTCTCATACTTCATGGCTAGATCCTGGGCTATTTCTGGATTGGATCACGTAGTAATGTGGTACCACACTGAAACAGTCAATTAAACCTGGTTTTGATCAATATTTTAGAGAATAATTCATGTTAGGTCTTGGTTAGGTCAGGGATTTGCTCTCATCAGGCTCATTCTTTCGCATATTTCTCATGCTTGATGGCTAGATCCTGGGCTTTTTCTGGATTGCATCACGTAGTAATGAAGTACAACACTGAAACAGTCAATTAAACCTGGTTTCGATCAATATTTTAGAGAATAATTCATGTTAGGTCTAGGTTAGGTCTGGGATTTGCTCTCATCAGGCTCATTCCTTCGCATATTTCACATACTTGATGCCTAGATCCTGGGCTTTTTCTGGATTGCATCACGTAGTAATGAAGTACAACACTGAAACAGTCAATTAAACCTGGTTTCCATCAATATTTTAGAGGAAAACGCATGTTAGGGCTAGGTTAGGCCTGGGATTTGCCCTCATCAGGGTCATACTGTCGCAGTTTTAACATACTTGTTGAACGGATCCTGGGTTTTTTCTGGTTTGGATCACGTAGTAGTGTGGTACCACACTGAAACAGTCAATTAAACCTGGTTGCGATCAATATTTTAGAGGACAACGCATGTTAGGTCTGGGTTAGGTCTAGGATTTGCCCTCATCAGGCTCATTCTTTCGCATATTTCTCAAACTTTATGGCTAGATCCTGGGCTTTTTCTAGATTGCATCACGTAGTAATGTGGTACCACACTGAAACATTCAATTAAACCTGGTCTTGATAAATATTTTAGAGGCTAACGCATGTTAGGTCTGGGTTAGGTCTAGGATTTGCCTTCATCAGGCTCATACTTTCGCATATTTCTCATACTTCATGGCTAGATCCTGGGCTTCTTCTGGATTGCATCACGTAGTAATGAAGTACCACACTGAAACAGTCAATTAAACCTGTTTTCCATCAATATCTTAGTGGACAACGCATGTTAGGTCTGGGATAGATCTTGGAATTGCCCTCATCAGGCTCATACTGTTGCGTTTTTCAGATACTTGTTGAACAGTTCCTTGGTTTTTTCTGGTTTGGATCACGTAGTATTGTGGTACCACACTGAAACAGTCCATTATACTTGGTTCGGATCAATATTTTAGAGGATAACGCATGTTAGGTCTAGGTTAGGTCTGGGATTTTCACTCAACAGACTCATACTTTCGCAGTCTTCACATACCTGTTGAACGGATCCTTGGTTTTTTCTGGTTTGGATTACGTAGTAATGTGGTACCGCACTGAAACAGTCGATTAAAGCTGGTTTCGATTAATAATTTAGAGGATAACGCAAGTTAGGTCTGGGATAGGTCTGGGATTTGACCTCATCAGACTCATACTTTCGCACACTTCACATACTCGTTGAACAGATCCTGGGTTATTTTCTGGATTGGATCACATAGTAATGTGGTACCACACTGAAACAGTCGATTAAACCAGGTTTCGATCAATATTTTTGAGGATAACGCATGTTAGGTCGAGGTTAGGCCTGGGATTTTCACTCATCAGACTCATACTTTCGCATTCTTCACATACTTGTTGAACGGATCCTGGGTTTTTTCTGGTTTGGATCACGTAGTAATGTGGGACCACACTGAAACAGTCAATTAAACCTGGTTTCGATCAATATTTTAGAGAATAATTCATGTTAGGTCTAGGTTAGGTCTGGGATTTGCTCTCATCAGGCTCATTCTTTCGCATATTTCTCATACATGTTGACAGATCCTGGGTTTTTTCTGGTTTGGATCACGTAGTAATGTGGGACCACACTGAAACAATAAATTAAACCTGGTCTGGATAAATATTTTAGAGGATAACGCATGTTAGGTCTGGGTTAGGTCTAGGATTTGCCCTCATCAGGCTGATACTTTCGCATATCTCTCATACTTCATGGCTAGATCCTGGGCTGTTTCTGGATTGTATCACGTAGTAATGTGGTACCACGCTGAAACAGTCGATTAAACCTGGTTTCGATCAATATTTTAGAGGATAACGCAAGTTAGATCTGGGATAGGTCTAGGATTTGCCCTCATCAGGCTCTTACTTTCGCATATTTCTCATAGTTCATGGCTAGATCCTGGGCTATTTCTGGATTGGATCACGTAGTAAAGTGATACCACACTGAAACATTTAATGAAACCTGATCTGGATAAATATTTTAGAGGATAACGCATCTTAGGTCTGGGTTAGGTCTACGATTCGCCCTCATCAGGCTCACAGTTTAGAGTTTTTCACATACTTCTTGAACAGATCCTGGGTTTTTTCTGGTTTGGATCACGAAGTAGTGTGGTACCACACTGAAACAGTCCATTAAACCTGGTTTCGATCAATATTTTAGAGAATAATTCATGTTAGGTCTAGGTTAGGCCTGGGATTTTCACTCATCAGACTCATACTTTCGCAGTCCTTACGTACTTGTTGACCGGATCCTGGGTTTTTTCTGGTTTGGATCACGTAGTAATGTGGTACCACACTGAAACATTCAATTAAACCTGGTCTTGATAAATATTTTAGAGGCTAACGCATGTTAGGTCTAGGTTAGGTCTGGGATTTTCACTCATCAGACTCATACTTTCGCAGTCTTCACATACTTGTTGAGCAGATCCTTGGTTTTTTCTGGTTTGGATCACGTAGTATTGTGGTACCACACTGAAACAGTCCATTATACCTGGTTTGGATCAATATTTTAGAGGATAACGCATGTTAGGTCTAGGTTAGGCCTGGGATTTTCACTCATCAGACTCATTCTTTCGCATTCTTCACATACTTGTTGAACGGATCCTGGGTTTTTACTGGTTTGGATCACGTAGTAATGTGGTACCACACCGAAACGGTCAATTAAACCTGGTTTCGATCAATATTTTTGAGGATAACGCATGTTAGGTCTGGGTTAGGCCGGGGATTTTCACTCATCTGACTCATACTTTCGCATTCTTCACATACTTGTTGAACGGATCCTGGGTTTTTACTGGTTTGGATCACGTAGTAATGTGAGACCACACTGAAACAATCAATTAAACCTGGTCTTGATAAATATTTTAGAGGATAGCGCATGTTAGGTCTGGGAGAGGTCTGGGGTTTGCCCTCATCAGACTCATACTTTCGCACACTTCACATACTCGTTGAACAGATCCTGGGTTATTTTCTGGTTTGGATCACATAGTAATGTGGTACCACACTGAAACATTCAATTAAACCTGGTCTTGATAAATATTTTAGAGAATAACGCATGCTAGGTCTGGGTCAGGTTTAGGATTTGCCCTCATCAGGCTCATACTTTCGCATATTTCTCATACTTCATGGCTAGATCCTGGGCTATTTCTGGATTGGATCACGTAGTAATGTGGTACCACACTGAAACAGTCAATTAAACCTGGTTTTGATCAATATTTTAGAGAATAATTCATGTTAGGTCTAGGTTAGGTCAGGGATTTGCTCTCATCAGGCTCATTCTTTCGCATATTTCTCATACTTGATGGCTAGATCCTGGGCTTTTTCTGGATTGCATCACGTAGTAATGAAGTACAACACTGAAACAGTCAATTAAACCTGGTTTCGATCAATATTTTAGAGAATAATTCATGTTAGGTCTTGGTTAGGTCTGGGATTTGCTCTCATCAGGCTCATTCCTTCGCATATTTCACATACTTGATGCCTAGATCCTGGGCTTTTTCTGGATTGCATCACGTAGTAATGAAGTACAACACTGAAACAGTCAATTAAACCTGGTTTCCATCAATATTTTAGAGGAAAACGCATGTTAGGGCTAGGTTAGGCCTGGGATTTGCCCTCATCAGGGTCATACTGTCGCAGTTTTAACATACTTGTTGAACGGATCCTGGGTTCTTTCTGGTTTGGATCACGTAGTAGTGTGGTACCACACTGAAACAGTCAATTAAACCTGGTTGCGATCAATATTTTAGAGGATAACGCATGTTAGGTCTGGGTTAGGTCTAGGATTTGCCCTCATCAGGCTCATTCTTTCGCATATTTCTCAAACTTGATGGCTAGATCCTGGGCTTTTTCTAGATTGCATCACGTAGTAATGTGGTACCACACTGAAACATTCAATTAAACCTGGTCTTGATAAATATTTTAGAGGCTAACGCATGTTAGGTCTGGGTTAGGTCTAGGATTTGCCCTCATCAGGCTCATACTTGCGCATATTTCTCATACTTCATGGCTAGATCCTGGGCTTCTTCTGGATTGCATCACGTAGTAATGAAGTACAACACTGAAACAGTCAATTAAACCTGTTTTCCATCAATATCTTAGTGGACAACGCAAGTTAGGTCTGGGATAGGTCTTGGAATTGCCCTCATCAGGCTCATACTGTTGCGTTTTTCAGATACTTGTTGAACAGTTCCTTGGTTTTTTCTGGTTTGGATCACGTAGTATTGTGGTACCACACTGAAACAGTCCATTATACCTGGTTCGGATCAATATTTTAGAGGATAACGCATGTTAGGTCTGGGTTAGGTCTAGGATTTGCCCTCATCAGGCTGATACTTTCGCATATCTCTGATACTTCATGGCTAGATCCTGGGCTGTTTCTGGATTGTATCACGTAGTAATGTGGTACCACGCTGAAATAGTCGATTAAACCTGGTTTCGATCAATATTTTAGAGGATAACGCAAGTTAGATCTGGGATAGGTCTAGGATTTGCCCTCATCAGGCTCTTACTTTCGCATATTTCTCATACTTCATGGCTAGATCCTGGGCTATTTCTGGATTGGATCACGTAGTAAAGTGATACTACACTGAAACATTTAATGAAACCTGATCTGGATAAATATTTTAGAGGATAACGCATCTTAGGTCTGGGTTAGGTCTACGATTCGCCCTCATCAGGCTCACAGTTTAGAGTTTTTCACATACTTCTTGAACAGATCCTGGGTTTTTTCTGGTTTGGATCACGAAGTAGTGTGGTACCACACTGAAACAGTCCATTAAACCTGGTTTCGATCAATATTTTAGAGAATAATTCATGTTAGGTCTAGGTTAGGTCTGGGATTTTCGCTCATCAGACTCATACTTTCGCAGTCCTTACGTACTTGTTGACCGGATCCTGGGTTTTTTCTGGTTTGGATCACGTAGTAATGTGGTACCACACTGAAACATTCAATTAAACCTGGTCTTGATAAATATTTTAGAGGCTAACGCATGTTAGGTCTAGGTTAGGTCTGGGATTTTCACTCATCAGACTCATACTTTCGCAGTCTTCACATACTTGTTGAACAGATCCTTGGTTTTTTCTGGTTTGGATCACGTAGTATTGTGGTACCACACTGAAACGGTCCATTATACCTGGTTTCCATCAATATTTTAGAGGAAAACGCATGTTAGGGCTAGGTTAGGCCTGGGATTTGCCCTCATCAGGGTCATACTGTCGCAGTTTTAACATACTTGTTGAACGGATCCTGGGTTTTCTCTGGTTTGGATCACGTAGTAGTGTGGTACCACACTGAAACAGTCCATTAAACCTGGTTGCGATCAATATTTTAGAGGATAACGCATGTTAGGTCTAGGTTAGGTCTGGGATTTTCACTCAACAGACTCATACTTTCGCAGTCATCACATACTTGTTGAACGGATCCTGGGTTTTTTCTGGTTTGGATCACGTAGTAATGTGGTGCCAGACTAAAACAGTCGATTAAACCTGGTTTCGATCAATATCTTAGAGGACAACGCAAGTTAGGTCTGGGATATGTCTGGGATTTGCCCTCATCAGGCTCATACTTTCGCATTCTTCACATACTTGTTGAACGGATCCTAGGTTATTTCTGGTTTGGATCACGTAGTAATGTGGGACCACACTGAAACAGTCAATTAAACCTGGTTTCGATCAATATTTTAGAGAATAATTCATGTTAGGTCTATGTTAGGTCTGGGATTTGCTCTCATCAGGCTCATACTTTCGCATATTTCTCATACTTCAAGGCTAGATCCTGGGCTGTTTCTGGATTGTATCACGTAGTAATGTGGTACCACGCTGAAACAGTCAATTACACCTGGTTTCGATCAATATTTTAGAGGATAACGCAAGTTAGGTATGGGATAGGTCTAGGACTTGCCCTCATCAGGCTCTTACTTTCGCATATTTCTCATACTTCATGGCTAGATCCTGTGCTATTTCTGGATTGGATCACGTAGTAAAGTGGTACCACACTGAAGCATTCAATGAAACCTTGTGTGGATAAATATTTTAGAGGTTAACGCATCTTAGGTCTAGGTTAGGTCTGGGATTTGCTCTCATCAGGCTCATTCTTTCGCATATTTCTCATACTTGATGGCTAGATCCTGGGTTTTTTCTGGTTTGGATCACGTAGTAACGTGGGACCACACTGACACAGTCAATTAAACCTGGTTTCGATCAATATTTTACAGAATAATTCATGTTAGGTCTAGGTTAGGTCTGGGATTTGCTCTCATCAGGCTCATTCTTTCGTATATTTCTCATACTTGATGGCTAGATCCTGGGATTTTTCTGGATTGCATCACGTAGTAATGAAGTACAACACTGAAACAGTCAATTGAACCTGGTTTCCATCAATATCTTTGAGGACAACGCAAGTTAGGTCTGGGATATGTCTGGGGTTTGCCCTCATCAGGCTCATACTTTCGCGTTTTTCACATAATTGTTGAAGAGATCCTGGGTTTTTTCTGGTTTGGATCACGTAGTAGTGTGGTACCACGCAGAAACAGTCCATTAAACCTGGTTTGGATCAATATTTTAGAGGATAACGCATGTTAGGTCTAGGTTAGGCCTGGGATTTTCACTCATCAGACTCATACTTTCGCATTCTTCACATACTTGTTGAACGGATCCTGGGTTATTTCTGGTTGGGATCACGTAGTAATGTGGGACCACACTGAAACAGTCAATTAAACCTGGTTTCGATCAATATTTTAGAGAATAATTCATGTTAAGTCTATGTTAGGTCTGGGATTTGCTCTCATCAGGCTGATTCTTTCGCATATTTCTCATACGTGATGGCTAGATCCTGGTCTTTTTCTGGATTGCATCACGTAGTAATGTAGTACCACACTGAAACAGTCAATGAAACCTGGTTTCCATCAATATTTCAGAGGACAACGCATGTTAGGGCTAGGTTAGCCCTGGGAATTACACTCATCAGACTCATCCTTTCGCATTCTTCACATACTTGTTGAACGGATCCTGGGTTTTTTCTGGTTTGGATCACGTTGTATTGTGGTACCACACTGAAACTGTCAATGAAACCTGGTTTCCATCAATATTTTAGAGGACAGCGCATGTTAGGTCTAGGTAAGGCCTGAGATTTTCACTGATCGGACTCATACTTTCGCATTTTCCACATAATTGTTGAACGGATCCTGGGTTTTTTCTGGTTTGGATCACGTAGTAATGTGGTACCACACTGAAACGGTCAATTAAACCTGGTTTCGATCAATATTTTAGTGGATAACGCAAGTTGGGTCTGGGATAGGTCTGGGATTTGCCCTCATCAGGCTCATACTTTGGCGTTTTTCACATACTTGTTGAACAGATCCTGGGTTTTTTCTGGTTTGGGTCAGGTAGTAGTGTGATACCACACTGAAACAGTCGATTAAACCTGGTTTCGATCAATATTTTAGAGGATAACGCATGTTATGTCTAGGTTAGCCCTGGGAATTACACTCATCAGACTCATACTTTCGCATTCTTCACATACTTGTTGAACTGATCCTGGGTTTTTTCTGGTTTGGATCACGTAGTAATGTGGTACCGCACTGAAACAGTCGATTAAACCTGGTATCGATCAATATTTTAGAGGATAACGCAAGTTAGGTCTGGGATAGGTCTGCGATTTGACCTCATCAGACTCATACTTTCGCACACTTCACATACTCCTTGAACAGATCCTTGGTTCTTTTCTGGTTTGGATCACATAGTAATGTGGTACCACACTGAAACAGTCGATTAAACCTGGTTTCGATCAATATTTTAGAGGATAACGCATGTTATGTCTAGGTTAGCCCTGGGAATTACACTCATCTGACTCATACTTTCGCATTCTTCACATACTTGTTGAACTGATCCTGGGTTTTTTCTGGTTTGGATCACATAGTAATGTAGTACCACACTGAAACAGTCAATGAAACCTGGTTTCCATCAATATTTTAGAGGACAACGCAAGTTAGGTCTGGGATATGTCTGGGATTTGCCCTCATCAGGCTCATACTTTCGCGTTTTTCACATACTTGTTGAACAGATCCTGGGTTTTTTCTGGTTTGGATCATGTAGTAATGTGGGACCACACTGAAACAGTCAATTAAACCTGGTCTTGATAAATATTTTAGAGGATAACGCATGTTAGGTCTAGGTTAGGTCTGGGCTAAGCTCTCATCAGGCTCATTCTTTCGCATATTTCTCATACATGTTGAACAGATCCTGGCCTTTTTCGGGTTTGGATCACGTAGTAATGAAGTACAACACTGAAACAGTCAATTAAACCTGGTTTCCATCAATATCTTAGAGGACAACGCAAGTTAGGTTTGGGATATGTCTGGGATTTGCCCTCATCAGGCTCATACTTTCGCGTTTTTCACATACTTGTTCAACAGATCCTGGGTTTTTTCTGGTTTGGATCACGTAGTAGTGTGGTACCACGCTGAAACAGTCCATTAAACATGGTTTGGATCAATATTTTAGAGGATAACGCATGCTAGGTCTAGGTTACGTCTGGGATTTTCACTCATCAGACTCATACTATCGCATTCTTCACATACTTGTTGAACGGATCCTGGGTTTTTTCTGGTTTGGATCACGTAGTAATGTGGTACCACACTGAAACAGTCGATTAAACCTGGTTTCGATCAATATTTTAGAGGATATCGCAAGTTAGGTCTGGGATAGGTCTGGGATTTGACCTCATCAGACTCATACTTTCGCACACTTCACATACTCCTTGAACAGATCCTGGGTTATTTTCTGGTTTGGATCACATAATAATGTGGTACCACACTGAAACTGTCGATTAAACCAGGGTTCGATCAATATTTTAGAGGATAACGCATGTTAGGTCTAGGTTAGGACTGGGATTTTCACTCATCAGACTCATACTTTCGCATTCTTCACATACTTGATGGCTAGATCCTGGAATTTTTCTGGTTTGGATCACGTAGTAATGTGGTACCACACTGAAACAGTCGATTAAACCTGGTTTCGATCAATATTTTAGAGGATAACGCAAGTTAAGTCTGGGAATGGTCTGGGATTTGACCTCATCAGACTCATACTTTCGCACACTTCACATACTCGTTGAACAGATACAGGGTTATTTTCTGGTTTGGATCACATAGTAACGTGGTACCATACTGAAACAGTCGATTAAACCAGGTTTCAATCAATATTTTTGAGGATAACGCATGTTAGGTCTAGGTTAGGCCTGGGATTTGACCTCATCAGACACATACTTTCGCATTCTTCACATACTTGTTGAACGGATCCTGGGTTTTTTCTGGTTTGGATCACGTAGTAATGTGGGACCACACTGAAACAGTCAATTAAACCTGGTTTCGATCAATATTTTAGAGAATAATTCATGTTAGGTCTAGGTTAGGCCTGGGATTTGCTCTCATCAGGCTCATTCTTTCGCATATTTCTCATACTTGATGGCTAGCTCCTGGGCTTTTTCTGGATTGCATCACGTAGTAATGAAGTACAACACTGAAACAGTCAATTAAACCTGGTTACCATCAATATCTTAGAGGACAACGCAAGTTAGGTCTGGGATATGTCTGGGATTTGCCCTCATCAGGCTCATACTTTCGCGTTTTTCACACACTTGTTGAACAGACCCTGGGTTTTTTCTGGTTTGGATCACGTAGTAGTGTGGTACCACGCTGAAACAGTCCATTAAACCTGGTTTGGATCAATGTTTTAGAGGATAACGCATGTTAGGTCTAGGTTAGGTCTGGGATTTTCACTCATCAGACCTATACTATCGCATTCTTCACATACTTGTTGAACGGATCCTGGGTTTTTTCTGGTTTGGATCACGTAGTAATGTGGTACCACACTGAAACAGTCGATTAAACCTGGTTTCGATCAATATTTTAGAGGATAACGCAAGTTAGGTCTGGGAGAGGTCTGGGATTTGATATCATCGGACTCATACTTTCGCACACTTCACATACTCCTTGAACAGATCCTGGGTTATTTTCTGGTTTGGATCACATAGTAATGTGGTACCACACTGAAACAGTCGATTAAACCAGGTTTCGATCAATATTTTAGAGGATAACGCATGTTAGGTCTAGGTTAGGACTGGGATTTTCACCCATCAGACTCATACTTTCGCATTCTTCACATACTTGTTGAACGGATCCTGGGTTTTTTCTGGTTTGGATCACGTAGTAATGTGGTACCACACTGAAACAGTCGATTAATCCTGGTTTCGAACAATATTTTAGAGGATAACGCAAGTTAGGTCTGGGATAGGTCTGGGATTTGACCTCATCAGACTCATACTTTCGCACACTTCACAAACTCCTTGAACAGATCCTGGGTTATTTTCTGGTTTGGATCACATAGTAATGTGGTACCACACTGAAACAGTCGATTAAACCAGGTTTCGATCAATATTTTAGAGGATAACGCATGTTAGGTCTAGGTTAGGCCTGGGATTTTCACTCATCAGACTCATACTATTGCATTCTTCACATACTTGTTGAACGGATCCTGGGTTTTTTCTAGTTTGGATGACGTAGTAACGTGGTACCACACTGAAACATTCAATTAAACCTGGTCTGGATAAATATTTTAGAGGTTAACGCATCTTAGGTCTGCGTTAGGTCTAAGATATGCCCTCATCAGGCACACAGTTTAGCGTTTTTCACATACTTGTTGAACAGATCCTGGGTTTTTTCTGGTTTTGATCACGTAGTAATGAGGTACCACAATGAAACATTAAATTAAACCTGGCCTTGATAAAAATTTTACAGAATAACGCATGTTAGGTCTGGGTTAGGTCTAGGATTTGCCCTCATCAGGCTCATACTTTCGCATATTTCTCATACTTCATGGCTAGATCCTGGGCTATTTCTGGATTGGATCACGTAGTAATGTGGTACCACACTGAAATAGTCAATTAAACCTGGTTTTGATCAATATTTTAGAGAATAATTCATGTTAGGTCTAGGTTAGGTCTGGGATTTGCTCTCATCAGGCTCATTCTTTCGTTTATTTCTCATACTTGATGGCTAGATCCTGGGCTTTTTCTGGATTGCATCACGTAGTAATGAAGTACAACACTGAAACAGTCAATTAAACCTGGTTTCCATCAATATCTTAGAGGACAACGCAAGTAAGGTCTGGGATAGGTCTGGGATTTGCCTTCATCAGGCTCATACTTTCGCATATTTCTCATACTTCATGGCTAGATCCTGGGCTATTTCTGGATTGGATCACGTAGTAAAGTGGTACCACACTGAAACATTCAATGAAACCTGGTTTGGATAAATATTTTAGAGGATAACGCATCTTAGGTCTGGGTTAGGTCTAAGATTTACCCTCATCAGGCTCACAGTTTAGCGTTTTTCACATACTTGTTGAACAGATCCTGGGATTTTTCTGGTTTGGATCACGAAGTAGTGTGGTACCACACTGAAACAGTCCATTAAACCTGGTTTCGCTCAATATTTTAGAGGATGACGCATGTTAGCTCTAGGTTAGGTCTGGAATTTGCTCTCATCAGGCTCATACTTTCGCATATTTCTCATACTTGATGGCTAGATCCTGGGCGTTTTCTGGATTGCATCACGTAGTAATGTAGTACCACACTGAAACAGTCAATGAAACCTGGTTTCGCTCAATATTTTAGAGGATAACGCATGTTAGGTCTAGGTTAGGTCTGGGATTTGCCCTCATCAGGCTCATTCTTTCGCATATTTCTCATACTTGATGGCTAGATCCTGGGCGTTTTCTGGATTGCATCACGTAGTAATGTAGTGCCACACTGAAACAGTCAATGAAACCTGGTTTCCATCAATATTTTAGAGGACAACGCAAGTTAGGTCTAGGTAAGGCCTGAGATTTTCACTGATCAGACTCATACTCTCGCATTCTTCACATACTTGTTGAACGGATCCTGGGTTTTTTCTAGTATGGATGACGTAGTAACGTGGTACCACACTGAAACATTCAATTAAACCTGGTCTGGATAAATATTTTAGAGGTTAACGCATCTTAGGTCTGCGTTAGGTCTAAGATATGCCCTCATGAGGCACACAGTTTAGCGTTTTTCACATACTTGTTGAACAGATCCTGGGTTTTTTCTGGTTTTGATCACGTAGTAATGAGGTACCACAATGAAACATTAAATTAAACCTGGCCTTGATAAAAATTTTACAGAATAACGCATGTTAGGTCTGGGTTAGGTCTAGGATTTGCCCTCATCAGGCTCATACTTTCGCATATTTCTCATACTTCATGGCTAGATCCTGGGCTATTTCTGGATTGGATCACGTAGTAGTGTGGTACCACGCTGAAACAGTCCATTAAACCTGGTTTGGATCAATATTTTAGAGGATAACGCATGTTAGGTCTAGGTTAAGCCTGGGATTTTCACTCATCAGACTCACACTTTCGCATTCTTCACATACTTGTTGAACGGATCCTGGGTTATTTCTGGTTTGGATCACGTAGTAATGTGGGACCACACTGAAACAGTCAATTAAACCTGGTTTCGATCAATATTTTAGAGAGTAATTCATGTTAGGTCTATGTTAGGTCTGGGATTTTCTCTCATCAGGCTCATTCTTTCGCATATTTCTCATACATGTTGAACAGATCCTGCGTTTTTTCTGGTTTGGATCACGTAGTAATGTGGGACCACACTGAAACAATCAATTAAACCTGGTCTTGATAAATATTTTAGAGGATAACGCATGCTAGGTCTGTGTTAGGATTAGGATTTGCCCTCATCAGGCTCATACTTTCGCATATTTCTCATACTTCAAGGCTAGATCCTGGGCTGTTTCTGGATTGTATCACGTAGTAATGTGGTACCACGCTGAAACAGTCAATTATACCTGGTTTCGATGAATATTATAGAGGATATCGCAAGTTAGGTCTGGGATAGGTCTAGGATTTGCCCTCATCAGGCTCTTACTTTCGCATATTTCTCATACTTCATGGCTAGATCCTGTGCTATTTCTGGATTGGATCACGTAGTAAAGTGGTATCACACTGAAACATTCAATGAAACCTGGTCTGGATAAATATTTTAGAGGTTAACGCATCTTAGGTCTGGGTTAGGTCTAGGATTTGCCCCCATCAGGCTCATACCTTCGCATATTTCTCATACTTCATGGCTAGATCCTGGGCTTTTTCTGGATTGCATCACGTAGTAAAGTGGTACCACACTGACACATTCAATGAAACCTGGTCTGGATAAATATTTTAGAGGATAACGCAAGTTAAGTCTGGGATTGGTCTGGGATTTGACCTCATCAGACTCATACTTTCGCACACTTCATATACTCGTTGAACAGATCCTGGGTTTTTTCTGGTTTGGATCACGTAGTAATGTGGGACCACACTGAAACAGTCAATTAAACCTGGTTTCGATCAATATTTTAGAGTATAATTCATGTTAGGTCTAGGTTAGGTCTGGGATTTGCTCTCATCAGGCACATTCTTTCGCATATTTCTCAAACTTGATGGCTAGATCCTGGGCTTTCTCTGGATTGCATCACGTAGTAATGTGGTACCACACTGAAACATTCAATGAAACCTGGTCTAGATAAATATTTTAGAGGATAACGCATCTTAGGTCTGGGTTAGGTCTAAGATTTGCCCTCATCAGACTCATACTTTCGCATTCTTCACATACTCGTTGAACTGATCCTGGGGTTTTTCTGGTTTGGATCACGTAGTAATGTGGGACCACACTGAAACAGTCAATTAAACCTGGTTTCGATCAATATTTTAGAGTATAATTCATGTTAGGTCTAGATTAGGTCTGGGATTTGCTCTCATCAGGCACATTCTCTCGCATATTTCTCAAACTTGATGGCTAGATCCTGGGCTTTCTCTGGATTGCATCACGTAGTAATGTGGTACCACACTGAAACATTCAATTAAACCAGGTCTTGATAAATATTTTAGAGGCTAACGCATGTTAGGTCTGGGTTAGGTCTAGGATTTGCCCCCATCAGGCTCATACTTTCGCATATTTCTCATACTTGTTGAACTGATCCTGGGTTTTTTCTGGTTTGGATCACGTAGTAATGTGGTACCACACTGAAACGGTCAATTAAACCTGGTTTCGATCAATACAGGGTGTCCCGTAAATAGTGTAAGAACCGGAAATGGGGGGTAGCTGAGACGATTCTGAACAACAATTTCCTTTGCGAAAATGCCGGATGGAGCTTCGTTTTTGAATTATTAACGAAAAACACTGACCAATCACGGCGCGCGCCTGCCGCGCGCTCAGGGCCGTCCGAACTCAGAGAGCCACCGTGTCGAGTAGGTAGCAAGATGTGCATCAGAGATACGTCGAGGAACGAATACAAATAATTAAAAATACTACCACTGCAACTGTTACCTCTGCGGATTGGATAAATCAGCCAGCTAAATCCAATTTATTAATTATTTGTATTCGCTGTTTCCAAGGAAGAAGGAATAAAATGTGGGAAGATGTTCTCGGAATTTTTAGGAAATTAATTAAAAACTGTACTGGAAAAGCAGACTGGATTTGTGCGTACCGAAACATTCTTCGCATGCAAGGGGTTAATAGTGTAGGATAAAATCAGCGCACACACTCGCTCCGCATTCCCCAATTGCTCGCAACGCTCTGTCTTTTCCACGGTCACTCTCTCCTACTTTCATACTCTCTCACATACACACACACACACGCGCGCCTTAAGACAAAACCTGCACGCATTCTGCATTCGTCTTCGTAACCGGGCAAAATCGATAAAACCGGGCAATCGATTAGTTTGCTTTCCCGGTCCCAACAGCTGACTCCAGTCATTCACCTCACGTATTTACATACCAACGCACTCACATTCTCACTCCACAATAGAGAATTAATTGAAATTCGCCTTACCCATTTACTTGCAAGTTGCAATAGGGCCGGCGAAGAATTAATTTCCTAAAAATTCCGAGAGCATCTTCCCACATTTTATTCCTTCTTCCTTGGAAACAGCGAATACAAATAATTAATAAATTGGATTTAGCTGGCTGATTTATCCAATCCGCAGAGGTAACAGTTGCAGTGGTAGTATTTTTAATTATTTGTATTTGTTCCTCGACGTATCTCCGATGCACATCTTGCTACCTACTCGACACGGTGGCTCTCTGAGTTCGGACGGCCCTGAGCGCGCGGCAGGCGCGCGCCGTGATTGGTCAGTGTTTTTCGTTAATAATTCAAAAACGAAGCCCCATCCGGCATTTTCGCAAAGGAAATTGTTGTTCAGAATCGTCTCAGCTACCCCCCATTTCCGGTTCTTACACTATTTACGGGACACCCTGTATTTTAGAGGATAACGCAAGTTAGGTCTGGGATAGGTCTGGGATTTGACCTCATCAGACTCATACTTTCGCACACTACACATACTCGTTGAACAGATCCTGGGTTATTTTCTGGTTTGGATCACATAGTAATGTGGTACCACACTGAAACAGCCGATTAAACCAGGTTTCGATCAATATTTTAGAGGAGAACGCATGTTAGGTCTAGGTTAGGCCCGGGATTTTCACTCATCACACTCATACTTTCGCATTCTTCACATTCTTGTTGAACGGATCCTGGGTTTTTTCTGGTTTGGATCACGTAGTAATGTGGTACCACGCTGAAACAGTCAATTAAACCTGGTTTCGATCAATATTTTAGAGGATAACGCAAGTTAGGTCTGGGATAGGTCTAGGATTTGCCCTCATCAGGCCCTTACTTTCGCATATTTCTCATACTTCATGGCTAGATCCTGGGCTATTACTGGATTGGATCACGTAGTAAAGTGGTACCACACTGAAACATTCAATGAAACCTGGTCTAGATAAATATTTTAGAGGATAACGCATCTTAGGTCTGGGTTAGGTCTAAGATTTGCCCTCATCAGACTCATACTTTCGCATTCTTCACATACTCGTTGAACTGATCCTGAGGTTTTTCTGGTTTGGATCACGTAGTAATGTGGTACCACACTGAAACAGTCGATTAAACCTGGTTTCGATCAATATTTTAGAGGATAACGAATGTTAGGTCTATGTTAGCCCTGGGATTTGCTCTCATCAGGTTCATTCTTTCGCATATTTCTCATACTTGATGGCTAGATCCTGGGTTTTTTCTGGTTTGGATCACGTAGTAATGTGGTACCGCACTGAAACGGTCGATTAAACCTGGTTTCGATCAATATTTTAGAGGATAACGCAAGTTAGGTCTGGAATAGGTCTGGGATTTGACCTCATCAGACTCATACTTTCACACACTTCACATACTCCTTGAACAGATCCTGGGTTATTTTCTGGTTTGGATCACATAGTAATGTGGTACCACACTGAAACAGTCGATTAAAGCTGGTTTCGATCAATATTTTAGAGGATAACGCAAGTTAGGTCTGGGATAGGTCTGGGATTTGACCTCATCAGACTCATACTTTCGCACACTTCACATACTCCTTGAACAGATCCTGGGTTATTTTCTGGTTTGGATCACACAGTAATGTGGTACCACACTGAAACAGTCGATTAAACCAGGTTTCGATCAATATTTTAGAGGATAACGCACGTGAAGTCTAGGTTAGGTCTGGGATTTTCACTCATCAGACTCATACTTTCGCATTCTTCACATACTTGTTGAACGGATCCTGGGTTTTTTCTGGTTGGGATCACGAAGTAGTGTGGTACCACACTGAAACAGTCCATTAAACCTGGTTTCGCTCAATATTTTAGAGGATAATTCAAGTTAGGTCTAGGTTAGGTCTGGGATTTGCTCTCATCAGGCACATTCTTTCGCATATTTCTCAAACTTGATGGCTAGATCCTGGGCTTTCTCTGGATTGCATCACGTAGTAATGTGGTACCACACTGAAACATTCAATGAAACCTGGTCTAGATAAATATTTTAGAGGATAACGCATCTTAGGTCTGGGTTAGGTCTAAGATTTGCCCTCATCAGACTCATACTTTCGCATTCTTCACATACTCGTTGAACTGATCCTGGGGTTTTTCTGGTTTGGATCACGTAGTAATGTGGTACCACACTGAAACGGTCAATTAAACCTGGTTTCGATCAATATTTTAGAGGATAACGCAAGTTAGGTCTGGGATAGGTCTGGGATTTGACCTCATCAGACTCATACTTTCGCACACTACACATACTCGTTGAACAGATCCTAGGTTATTTTCTGGTTTGGATCACATAGTAATGTGGTACCACACTGAAACAGTCGATTAAACCAGGTTTCGATCAATATTTTAGAGGAGAACGCATGTTAGGTCTAGGTTAGGCCCGGGATTTTCACTCATCACACTCATACTTTCGCATTCTTCACATTCTTGTTGAACGGATCCTGGGTTTTTTCTGGTTTGGATCACGTAGTAATGTGGTACCACGCTGAAACAGTCAATTAAACCTGGTTTCGATCAATATTTTAGAGGATAACGCAAGTTAGGTCTGGGATAGGTCTAGGATTTGCCCTCATCAGGCTCTTACTTTCGCATATTTCTCATACTTCATGGCTAGATCCTGGGCTATTTCTGGATTGGATCACGTAGTAAAGTGGTACCACACTGAAACATTCAATGAAACCTGGTCTAGATAAATATTTTAGAGGATAACGCATCTTAGGTCTGGGTTAGGTCTAAGATTTGCCCCCATCAGACTCATACTTTCGCATTCTTCACATACTCGTTGAACTGAACCTGGGGTTTTTCTGGTTTGGATCACGTAGTAATGTGGTACCACACTGAAACAGTCGATTAAACCTGGTTTCGATCAATATTTTAGAGGATAACGAATGTTAGGTCTATGTTAGCCCTAGGATTTGCTCTCATCAGGTTCATTCTTTCGCATATTTCTCATACTTGATGGCTAGATCCTGGGTTTTTTCTGGTTTGGATCACGTAGTAATGTGGTACCGCACTGAAACAGTCGATTAAAGCTGGTTTCGATCAATATTTTAGAGGAAAACGCAAGTTAGGTCTGGGATAGGTCTGGGATTTGACCTCATCAGACTCATACTTTCGCACACTTCACATACTCCTTGAACAGATCCTGGGTTATTTTCTGGTTTGGATCACACAGTAATGTGGTACCACACTGAAACAGTCGATTAAACCAGGTTTCGATCAATATTTTAGAGGATAACGCACGTTAAGTCTAGGTTAGGTCTGGGATTTTCATTCATCAGACTCATACTTTCGCAATCTTCACATACTTGTTGAACGGATCCTGGGTTTTTTCTGGTTTGGATCACGTAGTAATGTGGTACCACGCTGAAACAGTCGATCAAACCTGGTTTCGATCAATATTTTTGAGGATAACGCAAGTTAGGTCTGGGATAGGTCTGGCATTTGACCTCATCAGACTCATACTTTCGCACACTTCACATACTCCTTGAACAGATCCTGGGTTATTTTCTGGTTTGCATCACATAGTAATGTTGTACGTCACTGAAACAGTCGATTAAACCAGGTTTCGATCAATATTTTAGAGGATAACGCATGTTAGATCTAGGTAAAGCCTGGGATTTTCTCTCATCAGACTCATACTTTCGAATTCTTCACATACTTGTTGAACGGATCCTGGGGTTTTTCTGGTTTGGATCACGTAGTAATGTGGGACCACACTGAAACAGTCGATTAAACCTGGTTTCGATCAATATTTTGGAGGATAACGCAAGTTAGGTCTGGGATAGGTCTGGCATTTGACCTCATCAGACTCATACTTTCGCACACTTCACATACTCCTTGAACAGATCCTGGGTTATTTTCTGGTTTGCATCACATAGTAATGTGGTACGTCACTGAAACAGTCGATTAAACCAGGTTTCGATCAATATTTTAGAGGATAACGCATGTTATGTCTACGTTAGCCCTGGGATTTGCTCTCATCAGGTTCATTCTTTCGCATATTTCTCATACTTGATGGCTAGATCCTGGGCTTTTTCTGGATTGCGTCACATAGTAATGTGGCACCACACTGAAACAGTCGATTAAACCAGGTTTCGATCAATATTTTAGAGGATAACGCATGTTAGGTCTAGGTTAGGCCTGGGATTTTCACTCATCAGACTCATACTTTCGCATTCTTCACATACTTGTTGAACGGACCCTGGGTTTTTTCTGGTTTGGATCACGTAGTAATGTGGTACCACACTGAAACATTCAATGAAACCTGGTATGGATAAATATTTTAGAGGTTAACGCATCTTAGGTCTGGGTTAGGTCTAAGATTTGCCCTCATCATGCTCACAGTTTAGCGTTCTTCACATACTTGTTGAACAGATCCTGGGTTTTTTCTGGTTTGGATCACATAGTAATGTGGTACCACACTGAGACAGTCGATTAAACCAGGTTTCGATCAATATTTTTGAGGATAACGCAAGTTAGGTCTGGGATAGGTCTGGCATTTGACCTCATCAGACTCATACTTTCGCACACTTCACATACTCCTTGAACAGATCCTGGGTTATTTTCTGGTTTGCATCACATAGTAATGTTGTACGTCACTGAAACAGTCGATTAAACCAGGTTTCGATCAATATTTTAGAGGATAACGCATGTTAGGTCTAGGTTAGGCCTGGGATTTTCACTCATCAGACTCATACTTTCGCATTCTTCACATACTTTGTTGAACGGACCCTGGGTTTTTTCTGGTTTGGATCACGTAGTAATGTGGTACCACACTGAAACATTCAATGAAACCTGGTCTGGATAAATATTTTAGAGGTTAACGCATGTTAGGTTTGGGTTAGGTCTAGGATTTGCCCTCATCAGGCTCATACTTTCGCATATTTCTCATACTTCATGGCTAGATCCTGGGCTTTTTCTGGATTGCATCACATAGTAATGTGGCACCACACTGAAACAGTCGATTAAACCAGGTTTCGATCAATATTTTAGAGGATAACGCATGTTAGGTCTAGGTTAGGCCTGGGATTTTCACTCATCAGACTCATACTTTCGCATTCTTCACATACTTGTTGAACGGACCCTGGGTTTTTTCTGGTTTGGATCACGTAGTAATGTGGTACCACACTGAAACATTCAATGAAACCTGGTCTGGATAAATATTTTAGAGGTTAACGCATCTTAGGTCTGGGTTAGGTCTAAGATTTGCCCTCATCAGGGTCACAGTTTAGCGTTCTTCACATACTTGTTGAACGGACCCTGGGTTTTTTCTGGTTTGGATCACGTAGTAATGTGGTACCACACTGAAACATTCAATGAAACCTGGTCTTGATAAATATTTTAGAGGATAACGCATGTTAGGTTTGGGTTAGGTCTAGGATTTGCCCTCATCAGGCTCATACTTTCGCATATTTCTCATACTTCATGGCTAGATCCTGGGCTGTTTCTGCATTGTATCACGTAGTAATGTGGTACCACGCTGAAACAGTCGATTAAACCTGGTCTGGATGAATATTTTAGAGGATAACGCATCTTATATCTGGGTTAGGTCTAAGATTTGCCCTCGTCAGGGTCATACTGTCGCGGTTTTAACATACTTGTTGAACGGATACTGGGTTTTTTCTGCTTCGGTTCACGTAGTAATGTGGTACCACACTGAAACATTCAATTAAACCTGGTCTTGATAAATATTTTAGAGGATAACGCATGTTAGGCTTGGGTTAGGTCTAGGATTTACCCTCATCAGGCTCATACTTTCGCATATTTCTCATACTTCCTGGCTAGATCCTGGGCTGTTTCTGGATTGTATCACGTAGTAATGTGGTACCACGCTGAAACAGTCGATTAAACCTGGTTTCGATCAATATTTTAGAGGATAACGCAAGTTAAGTCGGGGATAGGTCTGGGATTTGACCTCATCAGACTCATACTTTCGCATTCTTCACATACTTGTTGAACGGATCCTGGGTTTTTTCTGGTTTGGATCACGTAGTAATGTGGGACCACACTGAAACAGTCGACTAAACCTGGTTTCGATCAATATTTTAGAGGATAACGCATGTTAGGTCTAGGTTAGGCCTGGGATTTTCCCTCATCAGACTCATACTTTCGCATATTTCTCATACTTCATGGCTAGATCCTGGGCTTTTTCTGGATTGCATCACATAGTAATGTGGCACCACACTGAAACAGTCGATTAAACCAGGTTTCGATCAATATTTTAGAGGATAACGCATGTTAGGTCTAGGTTAGGCCTGGGATTTTCACTCATCAGACTCATACTTTCGCATTCTTCACATACTTGTTGAACGGACCCTGGGTTTTTTCTGGTTTGGATCACGTAGTAATGTGGTACCACACTGAAACATTCAATGAAACCTGGTCTGGATAAATATTTTAGAGGTTAACGCATCTTAGGTCTGGGTTAGGTCTAAGATTTGCCCTCATCAGGGTCACAGTTTAGCGTTCTTCACATACTTGTTGAACGGACCCTGGGTTTTTTCTGGTTTGGATCACGTAGTAATGTGGTACCACACTGAAACATTCAATGAAACCTGGTCTTGATAAATATTTTAGAGGATAACGCATGTTAGGTTTGGGTTAGGTCTAGGATTTGCCCTCATCAGGCTCATACTTTCGCATATTTCTCATACTTCATGGCTAGATCCTGGGCTGTTTCTGCATTGTATCACGTAGTAATGTGGTACCACGCTGAAACAGTCGATTAAACCTGGTCTGGATGAATATTTTAGAGGATAACGCATCTTATATCTGGGTTAGGTCTAAGATTTGCCCTCGTCAGGGTCATACTGTCGCGGTTTTAACATACTTGTTGAACGGATACTGGGTTTTTTCTGCTTCGGTTCACGTAGTAATGTGGTACCACACTGAAACATTCAATTAAACCTGGTCTTGATAAATATTTTAGAGGATAACGCATGTTAGGCTTGGGTTAGGTCTAGGATTTACCCTCATCAGGCTCATACTTTCGCATATTTCTCATACTTCCTGGCTAGATCCTGGGCTGTTTCTGGATTGTATCACGTAGTAATGTGGTACCACGCTGAAACAGTCGATTAAACCTGGTTTCGATCAATATTTTAGAGGATAACGCAAGTTAAGTCGGGGATAGGTCTGGGATTTGACCTCATCAGACTCATACTTTCGCATTCTTCACATACTTGTTGAACGGATCCTGGGTTTTTTCTGGTTTGGATCACGTAGTAATGTGGGACCACACTGAAACAGTCGACTAAACCTGGTTTCGATCAATATTTTAGAGGATAACGCATGTTAGGTCTAGGTTAGGCCTGGGATTTTCCCTCATCAGGGTCATACTGTCGCAGTTTTAACATACTTGTTGAACGGATCCTGGGTTTTTTCTGGTTTGGTTCACGTAGTAATGTGGTACCACACTGAAACATTCAATTAAACCTGGTCTTGATAAATATTTTAGAGGATAACGCATGTTAGGTTTGGGTTAGGTCTAGGATTTGCCCTCATCAGGCTCATACTTTCGCATATTTCTCATACTTCATGGCTAGATCCTGGGCTGTTTCTGGATTGTATCACGTAGTAATGTGGTACCACGCTGAAACAGTCGATTAAACCTGGTTTCGATCAATATTTTAGAGGATAACGCAAGTTAAGTCGGGGATAGGTCTGGGATTTGACCTCATCAGACTCATACTTTCGCATTCTTCACATACTTGTTGAACGGATCCTGGGTTTTTTCTGGTTTGGATCACGTAGTATTGTGGGACCACACTGAAGCAGTCAAGTAAACCTGGTTTCGATCAATATTTTAGAGAATAATTCATGTTAGGTCTAGGTTAGGTCTGGGATTTGCTCTCATCAGGCTCGTTCTTTCGCATATCTCTCATACTTCATGGCTAGATCCTGGGCTGTTTCTGGACTGGATCACGTAATAAAGTGGTACCACACTGAAACATTCAATGAAACCTGGTCTGGATAAATATTTTAGAGGATAACGCATCTTAGGTCTGGGTTAGGTCTAAGATTTGCCCTCGTCAGGCTCACAATTTAGCGTTTTTCACATACTTCTAAAACAGATCCTGGGCTTTCTCTGGTTTGGATCACGAAGTAGTGTGGTACCACACTGAAACAGTCCATTAAACCCGGTTTCGCTCAATATTTTAGAGGATAACGCATGTTAGGTCTAGGTTAGGTCTGGGATTTGCTCTCATCAGGCTCATTCTTTCGCATATTTCTCATACTTGATGGCTAGATCCTGGGCTTTTTCTGGATTGCATCACGTAGTAATGAAGTACAACACTGAAACAGTCAATTAAACCTAATTCGATCAATATTTTAGAGAATAATTTATGTTAGGTCTAGGTTAGGTCTGGGATTTGCTCTCATCAGGTTCATTCTTTCGCATATTTCTCATACTTGATGGCTAGATCCTGGGCTTTTTCTGGATTGCATCACGTAGTAATGAAGTACAACACTGAAACAGTCAATTAAACCTGCTTTCCATCAATATTCTAGAGGACAACGCATGTTAGGTCTACGTTAGGCCTGGGATTTGCCCTCATCAGGGTCATACTGTCGCAGTTTTAACATACTTGTTGAACGGATCCTGGGTTTTTTCTGGTTTGGTTCACGTAGTAATGTGGTACCACACTGAAACATTCAATTAAACCTGGTCTTGATAAATATTTTAGAGGATAACGCATGTTAGGTTTGGGTTAGGTCTAGGATTTGCCCTCATCAGGCTCATACTTTCGCATATTTCTCATACTTCATGGCTAGATCCTGGGCTGTTTCTGGATTGTATCACGTAGTAATGTGGTACCACGCTGAAACAGTCCATTAAACCTGGTTTGGATCAATATTTTAGAGGATAACGCATGTTAGGTCTAGGTTAAGCCTGGGATTTTCACTCATCAGACTCACACTTTCGCATTCTTCACATACTTGTTGAACGGATCCTGGGTTATTTCTGGTTTGGATCACGTAGTAATGTGGGACCACACTGAAACAGTCAATTAAACCTGGTTTCGATCAATATTTTAGAGAGTAATTCATGTTAGGTCTATGTTAGGTCTGGGATTTTCTCTCATCAGGCTCATTCTTTCGCATATTTCTCATACATGTTGAACAGATCCTGCGTTTTTTCTGGTTTGGATCACGTAGTAATGTGGGACCACACTGAAACAATCAATTAAACCTGGTCTTGATAAATATTTTAGAGGATAACGCATGCTAGGTCTGTGTTAGGATTAGGATTTGCCCTCATCAGGCTCATACTTTCGCATATTTCTCATACTTCAAGGCTAGATCCTGGGCTGTTTCTGGATTGTATCACGTAGTAATGTGGTACCACGCTGAAACAGTCAATTATACCTGGTATCGATGAATATTTTAGAGGATATCGCAAGTTAGGTCTGGGATAGGTCTAGGATTTGCCCTCATCAGGCTCTTACTTTCGCATATTTCTCATACTTCATGGCTAGATCCTGTGCTATTTCTGGATTGGATCACGTAGTAAAGTGGTACCACACTGAAACATTCAATGAAACCTGGTCTGGATAAATATTTTAGAGGTTAACGCATCTTAGGTCTGGGTTAGGTCTAAGATTTGCCCTCATCAGGTTCACAGTTTAGCGTTTTTCACATACTTGTTGAACAGATCCTGGGTTTTTTCTGGTTTGGATCACGAAGTAGTGTGGTACCACACTGAAACAGTCTATTAAACCTGGTTTCGCTCAATATTTTAGAGGATAACGCATGTAAGGTCTAGGTTAGGTCTGGGATTTGCTCTCATCAGGTTCATTCTTTCGCATATTTCTCATACTTGATGGCTAGATCCTGGGTTTTTTCTGGTTTGGATCACGTAGTAATGTGGTACCACACTGAAACAGTCGATTAAACCTGGTTTCGATCAATATTTTAGAGGATAACGCAAGTTAAGTCTGGGATTGGTCTGGGATTTGACCTCATCAGACTCATACTTTCGCACACTTCACATACTCGTTGAACAGATCCTGGGTTATTTTCTGGTTGGGATCACATAGTAATGTGGTACCACACTGAAACAGTCGATTAAACCAGGTTTCGATCAATATTTTTGAGGATAACGCATGTTAGGTCTAGGTTAGGTCTGGGATTTGCTCTCATCAGGCTCATTCTTTCGCATATATCTCATACTTGATGGCTAGATCCTGGGCTTTTTCTGGATTGCATCACGTAGTAATGTGGTACCACACTGAAACTGTCAAATAAACCTGGTTTCGATCAATATTTTTGAGGATAACGCATGTTAGGTCCTAGGTTAGGCCTGGGATTTTCACTCATCAGACTCATACTTTCGCATTCTTCACATACTTGTTGAACGGATCCTGGGTTTTTTCTGGTTTGGATCACGTAGTAATGTGGGACCACACTGAAACAGTCAATTAAACCTGGTTTCGATCAATATTTTAGAGGCTAACGCATGTTAGGTCTGGGTTAGGTCTAGGATTTGCCCCCATCAGGCTCATACCTTCGCATTCTTCACATACTCGTTGAACTGATCCTGGGGTTTTTCTGGTTTGGATCACGTAGTAATGTGGTACCACACTGAAACAGTCGATTAAACCTGGTTTCGATCAATATTTTAGAGGATAACGAATGTTAGGTCTAGGTTAGGTCTGGGATTTGCTCTCATCAGGCACATTCTTTCGCATATTTCTCAAACTTGATGGCTAGATCCTGGGCTTTCTCTGGATTGCATCACGTAGTAATGTGGTACCACACTGAAACATTCAATGAAACCTGGTCTAGATAAATATTTTAGAGGATAACGCATCTTAGGTCTGGGTTAGGTCTAAGATTTGCCCTCATCAGACTCATACTTTCGCATTCTTCACATACTTGTTGAACGGATCCTGGGTTTTTTCTGGTTTGGATCACGTAGTAATGTGGGACCACACTGAAACAGTCAATTAAACCTGGTTTCGATCAATATTTTAGAGTATAATTCATGTTAGGTCTAGGTTAGGTCTGGGATTTGCTCTCATCAGGCACATTCTTTCGCATATTTCTCAAACTTGATGGCTAGATCCTGGGCTTTCTCTGGATTGTATCACGTAGTAATGTGGTACCACACTGAAACATTCAATTAAACCAGGTCTTGATAAATATTTTAGAGGCTAACGCATGTTAGGTCTGGGTTAGGTCTAGGATTTGCCCCCATCAGGCTCATACTTTCGCATATTTCTCAAACTTGTTGAACTGATCCTGGGTTTTTTCTGGTTTGGATCACGTAGTAATGTGGTACCACACTGAAACGGTCAATTAAACCTGGTTTCGATCAATATTTTAGAGGATAACGCAAGTTAGGTCTGGGATAGGTCTGGGATTTGACCTCATCAGACTCATACTTTCGCACACTACACATACTCGTTGAACAGATCCTGGGTTATTTTCTGGTTTGGATCACATAGTAATGTGGTACCACACTGAAACAGTCGATTAAACCAGGTTTCGATCAATATTTTAGAGGAGAACGCATGTTAGGTCTAGGTTAGGCCCGGGATTTTCACTCATCACACTCATACTTTCGCATTCTTCACATTCTTGTTGAACGGATCCTGGGTTTTTTCTGGTTTGGATCACGTAGTAATGTGGTACCACGCTGAAACAGTCAATTAAACCTGGTTTCGATCAATATTTTAGAGGATAACGCAAGTTAGGTCTGGGATAGGTCTAGGATTTGCCCTCATCAGGCTCTTACTTTCGCATATTTCTCATACTTCATGGCTAGATCCTGTGCTATTTCTGGATTGGATCACGTAGTAAAGTGGTACCACACTGAAACATTCAATGAAACCTGGTCTGGATAAATATTTTAGAGGTTAACGCATCTTAGGTCTGGGTTAGGTCTAAGATTTGCCCTCATCAGGTTCACAGTTTAGCGTTTTTCACATACTTGTTGAACAGATCCTGGGGTTTTTCTGGTTTGGATCACGTAGTAATGTGGTACCACACTGAAACAGTCGATTAAACCTGGTTTCGATCAATATTTTAGAGGATAACGCAAGTTAAGTCTGGGATTGGTCTGGGATTTGACCTCATCAGACTCATACTTTCGCACACTTCACATACTCGTTGAACAGATCCTGGGTTATTTTCTGGTTGGGATCACATAGTAATGTGGTACCACACTGAAACAGTCGATTAAACCAGGTTTCGATCAATATTTTTGAGGATAACGCATGTTAGGTCTAGGTTAGGTCTGGGATTTGCTCTCATCAGGCTCATTCTTTCGCATATATCTCATACTTGATGGCTAGATCCTGGGCTTTTTCTGGATTGCATCACGTAGTGATGTGGTACCACACTGAAACTGTCAAATAAACCTGGTTTCGATCAATATTTTTGAGGATAACGCATGTTAGGTCCTAGGTTAGGCCTGGGATTTTCACTCATCAGACTCATACTTTCGCATTCTTCACATACTTGTTGAACGGATCCTGGGTTTTTTCTGGTTTGGATCACGTAGTAATGTGGGACCACACTGAAACAGTCAATTAAACCTGGTTTCGATCAATATTTTAGAGGCTAACGCATGTTAGGTCTGGGTTAGGTCTAGGATTTGCCCCCATCAGGCTCATACCTTCGCATTCTTCACATACTCGTTGAACTGATCCTGGGGTTTTTCTGGTTTGGATCACGTAGTAATGTGGTACCACACTGAAACAGTCGATTAAACCTGGTTTCGATCAATATTTTAGAGGATAACGAATGTTAGGTCTAGGTTAGGTCTGGGATTTGCTCTCATCAGGCACATTCTTTCGCATATTTCTCAAACTTGATGGCTAGATCCTGGGCTTTCTCTGGATTGCATCACGTAGTAATGTGGTACCACACTGAAACATTCAATGAAACCTGGTCTAGATAAATATTTTAGAGGATAACGCATCTTAGGTCTGGGTTAGGTCTAAGATTTGCCCTCATCAGACTCATACTTTCGCATTCTTCACATACTTGTTGAACGGATCCTGGGTTTTTTCTGGTTTGGATCACGTAGTAATGTGGGACCACACTGAAACAGTCAATTAAACCTGGTTTCGATCAATATTTTAGAGTATAATTCATGTTAGGTCTAGGTTAGGTCTGGGATTTGCTCTCATCAGGCACATTCTTTCGCATATTTCTCAAACTTGATGGCTAGATCCTGGGCTTTCTCTGGATTGCATCACGTAGTAATGTGGTACCACACTGAAACATTCAATTAAACCAGGTCTTGATAAATATTTTAGAGGCTAACGCATGTTAGGTCTGGGTTAGGTCTAGGATTTGCCCCCATCAGGCTCATACTTTCGCATATTTCTCAAACTTGTTGAACTGATCCTGGGTTTTTTCTGGTTTGGATCACGTAGTAATGTGGTACCACACTGAAACGGTCAATTAAACCTGGTTTCGATCAATATTTTAGAGGATAACGCAAGTTAGGTCTGGGATAGGTCTGGGATTTGACCTCATCAGACTCATACTTTCGCACACTACACATACTCGCTGAACAGATCCTGGGTTATTTTCTGGTTTGGATCACATAGTAATGTGGTACCACACTGAAACAGTCGATTAAACCAGGTTTCGATCAATATTTTAGAGGAGAACGCATGTTAGGTCTAGGTTAGGCCCGGGATTTTCACTCATCACACTCATACTTTCGCATTCTTCACATTCTTGTTGAACGGATCCTGGGTTTTTTCTGGTTTGGATCACGTAGTAATGTGGTACCACGCTGAAACAGTCAATTAAACCTGGTTTCGATCAATATTTTAGAGGATAACGCAAGTTAGGTCTGGGATAGGTCTAGGATTTGCCCTCATCAGGCTCTTACTTTCGCATATTTCTCATACTTCATGGCTAGATCCTGGGCTATTTCTGGATCGGATCACGTAGTAAAGTGGTACCACACTGAAACATTCAATGAAACCTGGTCTAGATAAATATTTTAGAGGATAACGCATCTTAGGTCTGGGTTAGGTCTAAGATTTGCCCTCATCAGACTCATACTTTCGCATTCTTCACATACTCGTTGAACTGATCCTGGGGTTTTTCTGGTTTGGATCACGTAGTAATGTGGTACCACACTGAAACAGTCGATTAAACCTGGTTTCGATCAATATTTTAGAGCATAACGAATGTTAGGTCTATGTTAGCCCTGGGATTTGCTCTCATCAGGTTCATTCTTTCGCATATTTCTCATACTTGATGGCTAGATCCTGGGTTTTTTCTGGTTTGGATCACGTAGTAATGTGGTACCGCACTGAAACAGTCGATTAAACCTGGTTTCGATCAATATTTTAGAGGATAACGCAAGTTAGGTCTGGAATAGGTCTGGGATTTGACCTCATCAGACTCATACTTTCGCACACTTCACATACTCCTTGAACAGATCCTGGGTTATTTTCTGGTTTGGATCACATAGTAATGTGGTACCACACTGAAACAGTCGATTAAAGCTGGTTTCGATCAATATTTTAGAGGATAACGCAAGTTAGGTCTGGGATAGGTCTGGGATTTGACCTCATCAGACTCATACTTTCGCACACTTCACATACTCCTTGAACAGATCCTGGGTTATTTTCTGGTTTGGATCACACAGTAATGTGGTACCACACTGAAACAGTCGATTAAACCAGGTTTCGATCAATATTTTAGAGGATAACGCACGTTAAGTCTAGGTTAGGTCTGGGATTTTCACTCATCAGACTCATACTTTCGCATTCTTCACATACTTGTTGAACGGATCCTGGGTTTTTTCTGGTTTGGATCACGAAGTAGTGTGGTACCACACTGAAACAGTCCATTAAACCTGGTTTCGCTCAATATTTTAGAGGATAACGCATGTTAGGTCTAGGTTAGGTCTGGGATTTGCTCTCATCAGGCTCATTCTTTCGCATATATCTCATACTTGATGGCTAGATCCTGGGCTTTTTCTGGATTGCATCACGTAGTAATGTAGTACCACACTGAAACTGTCAATGAAACCTGGTTTCCATCAATATTTTAGAGGACAACGCAAGTTAGGTCTAGGTAAGGCCTGAGATTTTCACTGATCAGACTCATACCTTCGCATTCTTCACATACTTGTTGAACGGATCCTGGGTTTTTTCTGGTTTTGATCACGTAGTAATGTGGGACCACACTGAAACATTCAATTAAACCTGGTCTTGATAAATATTTTAGAGAATAACGCATGTTAGGTCTGGGTTAGGTCTAGGATTTGCCCTCATCAGGCTCATACTTTCGCATATTTCTCATAC
This sequence comes from Colletes latitarsis, assembly GCF_051014445.1. Lineage (NCBI taxonomy): Eukaryota > Metazoa > Arthropoda > Insecta > Hymenoptera > Colletidae > Colletes > Colletes latitarsis. The sequence continues at coordinate 3,725,682 of NC_135142.1, forward strand.
TTCATGGCTAGATCCTGGGCTATTTCTGGATTGGATCAGGTAGTAATGTGGTACCACACTGAAACAGTCAAATAAACCTGGTTTCGATCAATATTTTTGAGGATAACGCATGTTAGGTCTAGGTTAGGCCTGGGATTTTCACTCATCAGACTCATACTTTCGCATTCTTCACATACTTGTTGAACGGATCCTGGGTTTTTTCTGGTTTGGATCACGTAGTAATGTGGGACCACACTGAAACAGTCAATTAAACCTGGTTTCGATCAATATTTTAGAGGCTAACGCATGTTAGGTCTGGGTTAGGTCTAGGATTTGCCCCCATCAGGCTCATACCTTCGCATATTTCTCATACTTCATGGCTAGATCCTGGGCTTTTTCTGGATTGCATCACGTAGTAAAGTGGTACCACACTGACACATTCAATGAAACCTGGTCTGGATAAATATTTTAGAGGATAACGCAAGTTAAGTCTGGGATTGGTCTGGGATTTGACCTCATCAGACTCATACTTTCGCACACTTCACATACTCGTTGAACAGATCCTGGGTTATTTTCTGGTTGGGATCACATAGCAATGTGGTACCACACTGAAACAGTCGATTAAACCAGGTTTCGATCAATATTTTTGAGGATAACGCATGTTAGGTCTAGGTTAGGCCTGGGATTTTCACTCATCAGACTCATACTTTCGCATTCTTCACATACTTGTTGAACGGATCCTGGGTTTTTTCTGGTTTGGATCACGTAGTAATGTGGGACCACACTGAAACAGTCAATTAAACCTGGTTTCGATCAATATTTTAGAGTATAATTCATGTTAGGTCTAGGTTAGGTCTGGGATTTGCTCTCATCAGGCACATTCTTTCGCATATTTCTCAAACTTGATGGCTAGATCCTGGGCTTTCTCTGGATTGCATCACGTAGTAATGTGGTACCACACTGAAACATTCAATGAAACCTGGTCTAGATAAATATTTTAGAGGATAACGCATCTTAGGTCTGGGTTAGGTCTAAGATTTGCCCTCATCAGACTCATACTTTCGCATTCTTCACATACTCGTTGAACTGATCCTGGGGTTTTTCTGGTTTGGATCACGTAGTAATGTGGTACCACACTGAAACGGTCAATTAAACCTGGTTTCGATCAATATTTTAGAGGATAACGCAAGTTAGGTCTGGGATAGGTCTGGGATTTGACCTCATCAGACTCATACTTTCGCACACTACACATACTCGTTGAACAGATCCTGGGTTATTTTCTGGTTTGGATCACATAGTAATGTGGTACCACACTGAAACAGTCGATTAAACCAGGTTTCGATCAATATTTTAGAGGAGAACGCATGTTAGGTCTAGGTTAGGCCCGGGATTTTCACTCATCACACTCATACTTTCGCATTCTTCACATTCTTGTTGAACGGATCCTGGGTTTTTTCTGGTTTGGATCACGTAGTAATGTGGTACCACGCTGAAACAGTCAATTAAACCTGGTTTCGATCAATATTTTAGAGGATAACGCAAGTTAGGTCTGGGATAGGTCTAGGATTTGCCTTCATCAGGCTCTTACTTTCGCATAATTTCTCATACTTCATGGCTAGATCCTGGGCTATTTCTGGATTGGATCACGTAGTAAAGTGGTACCACACTGAAACATTCAATGAAACCTGGTCTAGATAAATATTTTAGAGGATAACGCATCTTAGGTCTGGGTTAGGTCTAAGATTTGCCCTCATCAGACTCATACTTTCGCATTCTTCACATACTCGTTGAACTGATCCTGGGGTTTTTCTGGTTTGGATCACGTAGTAATGTGGTACCACACTGAAACAGTCGATTAAACCTGGTTTCGATCAATATCTTAGAGGATAACGAATGTTAGGTCTATGTTAGCCCTGGGATTTGCTCTCATCAGGTTCATTCTTTCGCATATTTCTCATACTTGATGGCTAGATCCTGGGTTTTTTCTGGTTTGGATCACGTAGTAATGTGGTACCGCACTGAAACAGTCGATTAAACCTGGTTTCGATCAATATTTTAGAGGATAACGCAAGTTAGGTCTGGAATAGGTCTGGGATTTGACCTCATCAGACTCATACTTTCGCACACTTCACATACTCCTTGAACAGATCCTGGGTTATTTTCTGGTTTGGATCACATAGTAATGTGGTACCACACTGAAACAGTCGATTAAAGCTGGTTTCGATCAATATTTTAGAGGATAACGCAAGTTAGGTCTGGGATAGGTCTGGGATTTGACCTCATCAGACTCATACTTTCGCACACTTCACATACTCCTTGAACAGATCCTGGGTTATTTTCTGGTTTGGATCACGAAGTAGTGTGGTACCACACTGAAACAGTCCATTAAACCTGGTTTCGCTCAATATTTTAGAGGATAACGCATGTTAGGTCTAGGTTAGGTCTGGGATTTGCTCTCATCAGGCTCATTCTTTCGCATATATCTCATACTTGATGGCTAGATCCTGGGCTTTTTCTGGATTGCATCACGTAGTAATGTAGTACCACACTGAAACTGTCAATGAAACCTGGTTTCCATCAATATTTTAGAGGACAACGCAAGTTAGGTCTAGGTAAGGCCTGAGATTTTCACTGATCAGACTCATACCTTCGCATTCTTCACATACTTGTTGAACGGATCCTGGGTTTTTTCTGGTTTTGATCACGTAGTAATGTGGGACCACACTGAAACATTCAATTAAACCTGGTCTTGATAAATATTTTAGAGAATAACGCATGTTAGGTCTGGGTTAGGTCTAGGATTTGCCCTCATCAGGCTCATACTTTCGCATATTTCTCATACTTCATGGCTAGATCCTGGGCTATTTCTGGATTGGATCAGGTAGTAATGTGGTACCACACTGAAACAGTCAAATAAACCTGGTTTCGATCAATATTTTTGAGGATAACGCATGTTAGGTCTAGGTTAGGCCTGGGATTTTCACTCATCAGACTCATACTTTCGCATTCTTCACATACTTGTTGAACGGATCCTGGGTTTTTTCTGGTTTGGATCACGTAGTAATGTGGGACCACACTGAAACAGTCAATTAAACCTGGTTTCGATCAATATTTTAGAGGCTGACGCATGTTAGGTCTGGGTTAGGTCTAGGATTTGCCCCCATCAGGCTCATACCTTCGCATATTTCTCATACTTCATGGCTAGATCCTGGGCTTTTTCTGGATTGCATCACGTAGTAATGTGGTACCACGCTGAAACAGTCAATTAAACCTGGTTTCGATCAATATTTTAGAGGATAACGCAAGTTAGGTCTGGAATAGGTCTGGGATTTGACCTCATCAGACTCATACTTTCGCACACTTCACATACTCCATGAACAGATCCTGGGTTATTTTCTGGTTTGGATCACATAGAAATGTGGTACCACACTGAAACAGTCGATTAAAGCTGGTTTCGATCAATATTTTAGAGGATATCGCAAGTTAGGTCTGGGATAGGTCTGGGATTTGACCTCATCAGACTCATACTTTCGCACACTTCACATACTCCTTGAACATATCCTGGGTTATTTTCTGGTTTGGATCACACAGTAATGTGGTACCACACTGAAACAGTCGATTAAACCAGGTTTCGATCAATATTTTAGAGGATAACGCACGTTAAGTCTAGGTTAGGTCTGGGATTTTCACTCATCAGACTCATACTTTCGCATTCTTCACATACTTGTTGAACGGATCCTGGGTTTTTTCTGGTTTGGATCACGTAGTAATGTGGTACCACACTGAAACAGTCGATCAAACCTGGTTTCGATCAATATTTTTGAGGATAACGCAAGTTAGGTCTGGGATAGGTCTGGCATTTGACCTCATCAGACTCATACTTTCGCACACTTCACATACTCCTTGAACAGATCCTGGGTTATTTTCTGGTTTGCATCACATAGTAATGTTGTACGTCACTGAAACAGTCGATTAAACCAGGTTTCGATCAATATTTTAGAGGATAACGCATGTTAGGTCTAGGTTAGGCCTGGGATTTTCTCTCATCAGACTCATACTTTCGAATTCTTCACATACTTGTTGAACGGATCCTGGGGTTTTTCTGGTTTGGATCACGTAGTAATGTGGGACCACACTGAAACAGTCGATTAAACCTGGTTTCGATCAATATTTTGGAGGATAACGCAAGTTAGGTCTGGGATAGGTCTGGCATTTGACCTCATCAGACTCATACTTTCGCACACTTCACATACTCCTTGAACAGATCCTGGGTTATTTTCTGGTTTGCATCACATAGTAATGTGGTACGTCACTGAAACAGTCGATTAAACCAGGTTTCGATCAATATTTTAGAGGATAACGCATGTTAGGTCTATCTTAGCCCTGGGATTTGCTCTCATCAGGTTCATTCTTTCGCATATTTCTCATACTTGATGGCTAGATCCTGGGCTTTTTCTGGATTGCATCACATAGTAATGAGGCACCACACTGAAACAGTCGATTAAACCAGGTTTCGATCAATATTTTAGAGGATAACGCATGTTAGGTCTAGGTTAGGCCTGGGATTTTCACTCATCAGACTCATACTTTCGCATTCTTCACATACTTGTTGAACGGGCCCTGGGTTTTTTCTGGTTTGGATCACGTAGTAATGTGGTACCACACTGAAACATTCAATGAAACCTGGTCTGGATAAATATTTTAGAGGTTAACGCATCTTAGGTCTGGGTTAGGTCTAAGATTTGCCCTCATCAGGCTCACAGTTTAGCGTTCTTCACATACTTGTTGAACAGATCCTGGGTTTTTTCTGGTTTGGATCACATAGTAATGTGGTACCACACTGAGACAGTCGATTAAACCAGGTTTCGATCAATATTTTTGAGGATAACGCATGTTAGGTCTAGGTTAGGCCTGGGATTTTCACTCATCAGACTCATACTTTCGCATTCTTCACATACTTGTTGAACGGATCCTGGGTTTTTTCTGGTTTGGATCACATAGTAATGTGGTACCTCACTGAAACAGTCAATTAAACCAGGTTTCGATCAATATTTTTGAGGATAACGCATGTTAGGTCTAGGTTAGGCCTGGGATTTGACCTCATCAGACTCATACTTTCGCATTCTTCACATACTTGTTGAACGGATTCTGGGTTTTTTCTGGTGTGGATCACGTAATAATGTGGGACCACACTGAAACAGTCAATTAAACCTGGTTTCGATCAATGTTTTAGAGAATAATTCATGTTAGGTCTAGGTTAGGTCTGGGATTTGCTCTCATCAGGCTCATTCTTTCGCATATTTCTCATACTTGATGGCTAGATCCTGGGCTTTTTCTGGATTGCATCACGTAGTAATGTAGTACCACACTGAAACAGTCAATGAAACCTAGTTTCCATCAATATTTTAGAGGACAACGCAAGTTAGGTCTAGGTAAGGCCTGAGATTTTCACTGATCAGACTCATACTTTCGCATTCTTCACATACTTGTTGAACGGATCCTGGGTTTTTTCTGGTTTGGATCACGTAGTAATGAAGTACAACACTGAAACAGTCAATTAAACCTGGTTTCCATCAATATATTACAGAATAACGCATGTTAGGTCTGGGTTAGGTCTAGGATTTGCCCTCATCAGGCTCATTCTTTCGCATATTTCTCATACTTCATGACTAGATCCTGGGCTTTTTCTGGATTGCATCACGTAGTAATGAAGTACAACACTGAAACAGTCAATTAAACCTGGTTTCGATCAATATTGTAGAGAATAATTCATGTAAGGTTTGGGTTAGGTCTAGGATTTGCCCTCATCAGGCTCATACTTTCGCATATTTCTCATACTTCATGGCTAGATCCTGGGCTGTTTCTGGATTGTATCACGTAGTAATGTGGTACCACGCTGAAACAGTCGATTAAACCTGGTTTCGATCAATATTTTAGAGGGTAACGCAAGTTAAGTCTGGGATAGGTCTGGGATTTGACCACATCAGAGTCATACTTTCGCATTCTTCACATACTTGTTGAACGGATCCTGGGTTTTTTCTGGTGTGGATCACGTAGTAATGTGGGACCACACTGAAACAGTCGACTAAACCTGGTTTCGATCAATATTTTAGAGGATAACGCATGTTATGTCTAGGTTAGGCCTGGGATTTTCCCTCATCAGACTCATACTTTCGCATTCTTCACATACTTGTTGAACGGATCCTGGGTTTTTTCTGGTTTGGATCACGTAGTAATGTGGGACCACACTGAAGCAGTCAAGTAAACCTGGTTTCGATCAATATTTTAGAGAATAGTTCATGTTAGGTCTAGGTTAGGTCTGGGATTTGATCTCATCAGGCTCATTCTTTCGCATATTTCTCATACATGTTGAACAGATACTGGGTTTTTTCTTGTTTGGATCACGTAGTAATGTGGGACCACACTGAAACAATCAATTAAACCTGATCCTGATAAATATTTTAGAGGATAACGCATGTTAGGTCTGGGTTAGGTCTAGGATTTGCCCTCATCAGGCTCATACTTTCGCATATTTCTCATACTTCATGGCTAGATCCTGGGCTTTCTCTGGTTTGGATCACGAAGTAGTGTGGTACCACACTGAAACAGTCCATTAAACCTGGTTTCGCTCAATATTTTAGAGGATAACGCATGTTAGGTCTAGGTTAGGTCTGGGATTTGCTCTCATCAGGCTCATTCTTTCGCATATTTCTCATACTTGATGGCTAGATCCTGGGCTTTTTCTGGATTGCATCACGTAGTAATGTAGTACCACACTGAAACAGTCAATGAAACCTAGTTTCCATCAATATTTTAGAGGACAACGCATGTTAGGTCTGGGTTAGGTCTAGGGTTTGCCCCCATCAGGCTCATACTTTCGCATATTTCTCATACTTCATGGCTAGATCCTGGGCTATTTCTGGATTGGATCACGTAGTAATGTGGTACCACACTGAAACAGTCAATTAAACCTGGTTTTGATCAATATTTTAGAGAATAATTCATTGTAGTTCTAAGTTAGGTCAGGGATTTGCTCCCATCAGGCTCACTGTTTCGCATATTTCTCATACTTGATGGCTAGATCTTGGGCTCTTTCTGGATTGCATCACGTAGTAATGAAGTACAACACTGAAACAGTCAATTAAACCTGGTTTCGATCAATATTTTAGAGGACAACGCAAGTTAGGTCTAGGTAAGGCCTGAGATTTTCACTGATCAGACTCATACTTTCGCATTCTTCACATACTTGTTGAACGGATCCTGGGTTTTTTCTGGTTTGGTTCTCGTAGTAATGTGGTACCACACTGAAACAGTCAATTAAACCTGGTTTCGATCAATATTTTAGAGAATAATTCATGTTAGGTCTAGGTTAGGCCTGGGATGTTCAGTCATCAGGCTCATCCTTTCGCATATTTCTCATACTTCATGGCTAGATCCTGGGCTGTTTCTGGATTGTATCACGTAGTAATGTGATACCACGCTGAAACAGTCGATTAAACCTGGTTTCGATCAATATTTTAGAGGATAACGCAAGTTAAGTCTGGGATAGGTCTGGGATTTGACCTCATCAGACTCATACTTTCGCATTCTTCACATACTTATTGAACGGATCCTGGGTTTTTTCTGGTTTGGATCACGTAGTAATGTGGGACCACACTGAAACAGTCAATTAAACCTGGTTTCGATCAATATTTTAGAGAATAATTCATGTTAGGTCTAGGTTAGGTCTGGGATTTGCTCTTATCAGGCTCATTCTTTCGCATATTTCTCATACTTGATGGCTAGACCCTGGGCTTTTTCTGGATTGCATAACGTAGTAATGAAGTACAACACTGAAATAGTCAATTAAACCTGGTTTCCATCAATATTTTAGAGGACAACGCATGTTAGGTCTAGGTTAGGCCTGGGATTTGCCCTCATCAGGGTCATACTTTCGCAGTTTTAACATACATGTTGACCTGATCGAGGGTTTTTTCTGCTTTGGATCACGTAGTAATGTGGGACCACACTGAAACAGTCAATTAAACCTGGTTTCGATCAATATTTTAGAGAATAATTCATGTTAGGTCTAGGTTAGGTCTAGGATTTGCTCTCATCAGGCTCATTCTTTCGCATATTTCTCATACATGTAGAACAGATCCTGGGTTTTTTCTGTTTTGGATCACATAGTAATGTGGGACCACACCTAAACATTCAATTAAACCTGGTCTTGATAAATATTTTAGAGGATAACGCATGTTTGGTCTGGGTTAGGTCTAGGATTTGCCCTCATCAGGCTCATACTTTCGCATATTTCTCATACTTGATGGCTAGATCCTGGGCTTTTTATGGATTGCATCACGTAGTAATGAAGTACAACACTGAAACAGTCAATTAAACCTGGTTTCGATCAATATTTTAGAGAATAATTCATGTTAGGTCTAGGTTAGGTCTGGGATTTGCTCTCATCAGGCTCATTCTTTCGCATATTTCTCATACTTGGTGGCTAGATCCTGGGCTTTTTCTGGATCGCATCACGTAGTATTGAAGTACAACACTGAAACAGTCAATTAAACCTGGTTTCCATCAGTATTTTAGAGGACAACGCAAGTTAGGTCAAGGTAAGGCCTGAGATTTTCACTGATCAGACTCATACTTTCGCATTCTTCACATACTTGTTTAACAGATCCTGGGTTTTTTCTGGTGTGGATCACGTAGTAGTGTGGTACCACACTGAAACAGTCCATTAAACCTGGTTTGGATCAATATTTTAGAGGATAACGCATGTTAGGTCTAGGTTAGGTCTGGGATTTTCACTCATCAGACTCATACTTTCGCATTCTTCACATACTTGTTGAACGGATCCTGGGATTTCTCTGGTTTGGATCACGTAGTAATGTGGTACCACACTGAAACAGTCGACTAAACCTTGTTTCGATCAATATTTTAGAGGATAACGCAAGTTAGGACTGGGATAGGTCTGGGATTTGCCCTCATGAGGCTCATACTTTCACGTTTTACACATACTTGTTGAACAGATCCTGGGTTTTTTCTGGTCTGGGTCACGTAGTAATGTGGTACCACACTGAAACGTTCAATTAAACCTAGTCTTGATAAATACTTTAGAGGATAACGCATGTTAGGTCTGGGCTAGGTCTAGGATTTGCCCTCATCATGCTCATACTTTCGCAATATTACTCATACTTCATGGCTAGATCCTGGGCTGTTTCTGGATTGTATCACGTAGTAAAGTGGTACCACGCTGAAACAGTCAATTAAACCTGGTTTCGATCAATACTTTAGAGGATAACGCAAGTTAGGTCTGAGATAGATCTAGGATTTGCCCTCATCAGGCTCTTACTTTCGCATATTTCTCATACTTCATGGCTAGTTGCTGGGCTATTTCTGGATTGGATCACATAGTAAAGTGGTACCACACTGAAACATTCAATGAAACCTGGTCTGGATAAATATTTTAGAGGATAACGCATGTTAGGTCTGGGTTAGGTCTGGGATTTTCACTCATCAGACTCATACTTTCACATTCTTCACATACTTGTTGAACAGATCCTGGGATATTTTCTGGTTTGGATCACATAGTAATGTGGTACCACTCTGGGACAGTCGATTAAACCAGGTTTCGATCAATATCTTAGAGAATAATTCATGTTAGGTCTAGGTTAGGTCTGGGATTTACTCTCATCAGGCTCATTCATTCGCATATTACTCATTCTTCATGGCTGGATCCTGGGCTGTTTCTGGATTGTATCCCGTAGTAATGTGGAACCACATTGAAACAATCAATTAAACCTGGTCTTGATAAATATTTTAGAGGATAGCGCATGTTAGGTCTGGGATAGGTCTGGGATTTGCCCTAATCAGACTCATACTTTCGCATTCTTCACATACTCGTTGAACTGATCCTGGGGTTTTTCTGGTTTGGATCACGTAGTAATGTGGTACCACACTGAAACAGTCGATTAAACCTGGTTTCGATCAATATTTTAGAGGATAACGCAAGTTAGGTCTGGAATAGGTCTGGGATTTGACCTCATCAGACTCATACTTTCGCACACTTCACATACTCCATGAACAGATCCTGGGTTATTTTCTGGTTTGGATCACATAGTAATGTGGTACCACACTGAAACAGTCGATTAAAGCTGGTTTCGATCAATATTTTAGAGGATAACGCAAGTTAGGTCTGGGATAGGTCTGGGATTTGACCTCATCAGACTCATACTTTCGCACACTTCACATACTCCTTGAACAGATCCTGGGTTATTTTCTGGTTTGGATCACACAGTAATGTGGTACCACACTGAAACAGTCGATTAAACCAGGTTTCGATCAATATTTTAGAGGATAACGCACGTTAAGTCTAGGTTAGGTCTGGGATTTTCACTCATCAGACTCATACTTTCGCATTCTTCACATACTTGTTGAACGGATCCTGGGTTTTTTCTGGTTTGGATCACGTAGTAATGTGGTACCACACTGAAACAGTCGATCAAACCTGGTTTCGATCAATATTTTTGAGGATAACGCAAGTTAGGTCTGGGATAGGTCTGGCATTTGACCTCATCAGACTCATACTTTCGCACACTTCACATACTCCTTGAACAGATCCTGGGTTATTTTCTGGTTTGCATCACATAGTAATGTGGTACGTCACTGAAACAGTCGATTAAACCAGGTTTCGATCAATATTTTAGAGGATAACGCATGTTAGGTCTAGGTTAGGCCTGGGATTTTCTCTCATCAGACTCATACTTTCGAATTCTTCACATACTTGTTGAACGGATCCTGGGGTTTTTCTGGTTTGGATCACGTAGTAATGTGGGACCACACTGAAACAGTCGATTAAACCTGGTTTCGATCAATATTTTGGAGGATAACGCAAGTTAGGTCTGGGATAGGTCTGGCATTTGACCTCATCAGACTCATACTTTCGCACACTTCACATACTCCTTGAACAGATCCTGGGTTATTTTCTGGTTTGCATCACATAGTAATGTGGTACGTCACTGAAACAGTCGATTAAACCAGGTTTCGATCAATATTTTAGAGGATAACGCATGTTAGGTCTATCTTAGCCCTGGGATTTGCTCTCATCAGGTTCATTCTTTCGCATATTTCTCATACTTGATGGCTAGATCCTGGGCTTTTTCTGGATTGCATCACATAGTAATGAGGCACCACACTGAAACAGTCGATTAAACCAGGTTTCGATCAATATTTTAGAGGATAACGCATGTTAGGTCTAGGTTAGGCCTGGGATTTTCACTCATCAGACTCATACTTTCGCATTCTTCACATACTTGTTGAACGGGCCCTGGGTTTTTTCTGGTTTGGATCACGTAGTAATGTGGTACCACACTGAAACATTCAATGAAACCTGGTCTGGATAAATATTTTAGAGGTTAACGCATCTTAGGTCTGGGTTAGGTCTAAGATTTGCCCTCATCAGGCTCACAGTTTAGCGTTCTTCACATACTTGTTGAACAGATCCTGGGTTTTTTCTGGTTTGGATCACATAGTAATGTGGTACCACACTGAGACAGTCGATTAAACCAGGTTTCGATCAATATTTTTGAGGATAACGCATGTTAGGTCTAGGTTAGGCCTGGGATTTTCACTCATCAGACTCATACTTTCGCATTCTTCACATACTTGTTGAACGGATCCTGGGTTTTTTATGGTTTGGATCACGTATTAATGTGGGACCACACTGAAACAGTCAATTAAACCTGGTTTCGATCAATATTTTAGAGAATAATTCATGTTAGGTCTAGGTTAGGTCTGGGATTTGCCCTCATCAGGCTCATTCTTTCGCATATTTCTCAAACTTGATGGCTAGATCCTGGGCTTTTTCTGGATTGCATCACGTAGTAATGAAGTACAACACGGAAACAGTCAATTAAACCTGCTTTCCATCAATATCTTAGAGGACAACGCAAGTTAGGTCTGGGATAGGTCTTGGATTTGCTCCCATCAGGCTCATACTTTTGCGTTTTTCACATACTTGTTGAACAGATCCTGGGTTTTTTCTGGTTTGGATCACGTAGTAGTGTGGTACCACACTGAAACAGTCGATTAAACCTGGTTTCGATCAATATTTTAGAGGATAACGCAACTTAAGTCTGGGAATGGTCTGGGATTTGACCTCATCAGACTCATACTTTCGCACACTTCACATACTCGTTGAACAGATCCTGGGTTATTTTCTGGTTTGGATCACATAGTAATGTGGTACCTCACTGAAACAGTCAATTAAACCAGGTTTCGATCAATATTTTTGAGGATAACGCATGTTAGGTCTAGGTTAGGCCTGGGATTTGACCTCATCAGACTCATACTTTCGCATTCTTCACATACTTGTTGAACGGATTCTGGGTTTTTTCTGGTGTGGATCACGTAATAATGTGGGACCACACTGAAACAGTCAATTAAACCTGGTTTCGATCAATGTTTTAGAGAATAATTCATGTTAGGTCTAGGTTAGGTCTGGGATTTGCTCTCATCAGGCTCATTCTTTCGCATATTTCTCATACTTGATGGCTAGATCCTGGGCTTTTTCTGGATTGCATCACGTAGTAATGTAGTACCACACTGGAACAGTCAATGAAACCTAGTTTCCATCAATATTTTAGAGGACAACGCAAGTTAGGTCTAGGTAAGGCCTGAGATTTTCACTGATCAGACTCATACTTTCGCATTCTTCACATACTTGTTGAACGGATCCTGGGTTTTTTCTGGTTTGGATCACGTAGTAATGAAGTACAACACTGAAACAGTCAATTAAACCTGGTTTCCATCAATATTTTACAGAATAACGCATGTTAGGTTTGGGTTAGGTCTAGGATTTGCCCTCATCAGGCTCATTCTTTCGCATATTTCTCATACTTCATGACTAGATCCTGGGCTTTTTCTGGATTGCATCACGTAGTAATGAAGTACAACACTCAAACAGTCAATTAAACCTGGTTTCGATCAATATTTTAGAGAATAATTCATGTAAGGTTTGGGTTAGGTCTAGGATTTGCCCTCATCAGGCTCATACTTTCGCATATTTCTCATACTTCATGGCTAGATCCTGGGCTGTTTCTGGATTGTATCACGTAGTAATGTGGTACCACGCTGAAACAGTCGATTAAACCTGGTTTCGATCAATATTTTAGAGGATAACGCAAGTTAAGTCTGGGATAGGTCTGGGATTTGACCACATCAGAGTCATACTTTCGCATTCTTCACATACTTGTTGAACGGATCCTGGGTTTTTTCTGGTGTGGATCACGTAGTAATGTGGGACCACACTGAAACAGTCGACTAAACCTGGTTTCGATCAATATTTTAGAGGATAACGCATGTTATGTCTAGGTTAGGCCTGGGATTTTCCCTCATCAGACTCATACTTTCGCATTCTTCACATACTTGTTGAACGGATCCTGGGTTTTTTCTGGTTTGGATCACGTAGTAATGTGGGACCACACTGAAGCAGTCAAGTAAACCTGGTTTCGATCAATATTTTAGAGAATAGTTCATGTTAGGTCTAGGTTAGGTCTGGGATTTGATCTCATCAGGCTCATTCTTTCGCATATTTCTCATACATGTTGAACAGATACTGGGTTTTTTCTGGTTTGGATCACGTAGTAATGTGGGACCACACTGAAACAATCAATTAAACCTGATCCTGATAAATATTTTAGAGGATAACGCATGTTAGGTCTGGGTTAGGTCTAGGATTTGCCCTCATCAGGCTCATACTTTCGCATATTTCTCATACTTCATGGCTAGATCCTGGGCTGTTTCTGGATTGTAACACGTAGTAATGTGGTACCACGCTGAAACAGTCAATTAAACCTGGTTTCGATCAATATTTTAGAGGATAACGCAAGTTAGGTCTGGGATATGTCTAGGATTTGCCCTCATCAGGCTCATACTTTCGCATATTTCTCATACTTGATGGCTAGATCCTGGGCTTTTTATGGATTGCATCACGTAGTAATGAAGTACAACACTGAAACAGTCAATTAAACCTGGTTTCGATCAATATTTTAGAGAATAATTCATGTTAGGTCTAGGTTAGGTCTGGGATTTGCTCTCATCAGGCTCATTCTTTCGCATATTTCTCATACTTGGTGGCTAGATCCTGGGCTTTTTCTGGATCGCATCACGTAGTATTGAAGTACAACACTGAAACAGTCAATTAAACCTGGTTTCCATCAGTATTTTAGAGGACAACGCAAGTTAGGTCAAGGTAAGGCCTGAGATTTTCACTGATCAGACTCATACTTTCGCATTCTTCACATACTTGTTTAACAGATCCTGGGTTTTTTCTGGTGTGGATCACGTAGTAGTGTGGTACCACACTGAAACAGTCCATTAAACCTGGTTTGGATCAATATTTTAGAGGATAACGCATGTTAGGTCTAGGTTAGGTCTGGGATTTTCACTCATCAGACTCATACTTTCGCATTCTTCACATACTTGTTGAACGGATCCTGGGATTTCTCTGGTTTGGATCACGTAGTAATGTGGTACCACACTGAAACAGTCGACTAAACCTTGTTTCGATCAATATTTTAGAGGATAACGCATGTTAGGTCTGGGTGAGGTCTAGGATTTGCCCTCGTCAGGATCATACTTTCGCATATTTCTAATACTTCATGGCTAGCTCCTGGGCTCTTCCTGGATTGGATCACGTAGTAATGTGGCACCACACAGAAATAGTCGATTAAACCTGGTTTCGATCAATATTTTAGAGGATAACTCATGTTAGGTCTAGGATAGGTCTGGGATCTGCCCTCATCACGCTCATAGTTTCGCGTTTTTCACATACTTGTTGCACAGATCCTGGGTTTTTTCCGGTTTCGATCGTGTAGTAATATGGTACCACACTGAAACAGTCCATTAAACCTGGTTTCGATCAATATTTTAGAGAATAACGCATGTTAGCTCTTGGTTAGGTCTGGGATTTGCTGTCATCAGGCTCGTACTTTCGCATATTTCTCGTAGTTGATGGCCAGATTCTGGGTTTTTTCTGGTTTGGATCACGTAGTAATGTGGTACCACACTGAAATAGTCGATTAAACCTGGTTTCTATCAATATTTTTGAGGGTAACGCATGTTAGGTCTAGGATAGGTCTGGGATTTGCCCTCATCACGCTCATCGTTTCGCGTTTTTCACATTCTTCTTCCACAGATCCTGGGTTTTTTCTGGTTTGGATCACGTAGAAATGTGGTACCACACTGAAACATTCAACTAAACCTGGTACTGATAAATATTTTTGAGGGTAACGCATGTTAGGTCTAAGATAGGCCTGGGATTTTCCCTCATCAGACACATACTTTCGCATTCTTCGCATACTTGTTAAACGTATCCTGGGTTTTTTCTGGTTTGGATCACGTAGTAATGTGGTACCACACTGAAACTGTCGATTAAACCTGCTTTCGATCAATATATTTGAGAATAACTCATGTTAGGTCTAGGTTAGGTCTGGGATTTGCTCAAATCAGGCTCGTACTTTCGCAAATTTTTCATACCTGATGGCCTGGTTCTGTGCTTTTTCTGGTTTGGATCCCGTAGTAATGTGGTACCACACTGAAACAGTCCATTGAACCTGGTTTCGATCAATATTTTTGAGGATAACGCATGTTATGTCTAGGTTAGGCCTGTGATTTGCCCTCATCAGACACATACTTTCGCATTCTTCACATACTTGTTGAACGGATCCTGGGTATTTTTCTGGTTTGGATCACGTAGTGATGTGGTACCACACTGAAACAGTCAATTAAACCGGGTTTCCATCAATATTTTAGAGGTCAACGCATGTTAGGTCTAGGTTAGGCCTGGGATTTGCCCTCATCACAGTCATATTTCCGCGTTCTTCACATACTTGTTGAACGTATCCTGGGTTTTTTCTGGTTTGGATCACGTAGTAATGTGGTAGCACACTGAAACAGTCCATTAAACCTGGTTTCTATCAATATTTTTGAGGGTAACGCATGTTAGGTCTAGGTTAGGCCTGGGATTTTCCCTCATCAGACACATACTTTCGCATTCTTCACATACTTGTTGAACAGATCCTGGGTTTTTTCTGGTTTGGATCACGTAGTAATGAAGTACCGGACTCAAACAGTCCATTAAACCCGGTTTCGATCAATATTTTAGAGAATAACGCATGATAGAGCTTGGTTAGGTCTGGGATTTGCTGTCATCAGGCTCGTACTTTCGCATATTTCGCATACTTGATGGCCAGATTCTGGACTTTTTCTAGTTTGGATCCTGTAGTAATGTGGTACCACACTGAAACTGTCGATTATACCTGCTTTCGATCAATATATTTGAGAATAACTGATGATAGGTCTAGGTTAGGTCTGGGATTTGCTCTCATCAGGCTCGTACTTTCGCAAATTTCTCATACTTGATGGCCTGATTCTGTGCTTTTTCTGGTTTGAATCCCGTAGTAATGTGGTACCACACTGAAACAGTCCATTAAACCTGGTTTCGATCAATATTTTTGAGGATAACGCATATTATGTCTAGTTTAGGCCTGTGATTTGCCCTCATCAGACACATACTTTCGCATTCTTCACAAACTTGTTGAACGGATCCTGGGTATTTTTCTGGTTTGGATCACGTAGTGATGTGGTACCATACTGAAACAGTCCATTAAACCTGGTTTCGATCAATATTTTAGAGGATAACGCATGTCATGTCTAGTTTAGGCCTGTGATTTGCCCTCGTCAGACACATATTTTCGCATTCTCCACATACTTGTTGAACAGATCCTGGGTTTTTTCAGGTTTGGATCACGTAGTAATGTGGTACCACACTGTAACATTCAATTAAACCTGGTCTTGATAAATATTTTAGAGGATAACGCATGCTAGGTCTGGGTTAGGTCTAGGATTTGCCCACTTCAGGCTCATACTTTCGCATATTTCTCATACTTGATGGCTAGACCAAGGGCTTTTTCTGGATTGGATCACGTAGTAATGTGGTACCACACTGAAACAGTCAATTAAACCTGGTTTCCATCAATATTTTAGAGGTCAACGCATGTTAGGTCTGGTATAGGTCTGGGATTTGCCCTCATCAGGGTCATATTTTCGAGTTCTTCACATACTTATTGTACAGATCCTGGGGTTTTTTTCTGGTTTGGATCACGTAGTAATGTGGTACCACACTGAAACAGTCGGTTAAACCTGGTCTTGATAAATATTCTTGAGGGTAACGCATGTTAGGTCTAGGTTAGGCCTGGGATTTTCCCTCATCCGACACATACTTTCGCATTCTCCACATACTTGTTGGACAGATCCTGGGTTTTCTCAGGTTTGGACACATAGTAATGTGGTACCACACTGAAACATTCAATTAAACCTGGTCTTGATAAATATTTTAGAGGATAACACATGTTAGGTCTAGGTTAGGTCTGGGATTTGCTCTCATCAGGCTCATTCTTTCGCATATTTCTCATACTTGATGGCTAGATCCTGGGCCTTTTCTGGATTGCATCACGTAGTAATGTAGTACCACACTGAAACAGTCGATTAAACCAGGTTTCGATCAATATTTTAGAGGATAACGCATGTTAGGTCTAGGTTAGGTCTGGGATTTTCACTCATCAGACTCATACTTTCGCATTCTTCACATACTTCTTGAACGGATCCTGGGTTATTTCTGGTTTGGATCATGTAGTAATGTGGGACCACACTGAAAGAGTCAATTAAACCTGGTTTCGATCAATATTTTAGAGAATAATTCATGTTAGGTCTAGGTTAGGTCTGGGATTTGCTCTCATCAGGCTCATTCTTTCGCATATTTCTCATACATGTTGAACAGATCCTGGGTTTTTTCTGGTTTGGATCACGTAGTAATGTGGGACCACACTGAAACAATCAATTAAACCTGGTCTTGATAAATATTTTAGAGGATAACGCAAGTTAGGTCTGGGATAGGTCTAGGATTTGCCCTCATCAGGCTCCTACTTTCGCATATTTCTTATACTTGATGGCTAGATCCTGGGCTTTTTCTGGATTGGATCACGTAGTAAAGTGGTACCACACTGAAACATTCAATGAAACCTGGTCTGGATAAATATTTTAGAGGATAACGCATCTTAGGTCTGGGTTAGGACTAAGATTTGCCCTCATCAGGCTCACAGTTTAGCGTTTTTCACATACTTGTTGAACAGATCCTGGGTTTATTCTGGTTTGGATCACGAAGCAGTGTGGTATCACACTGAAACAGTCCATTAAACCTGGTTTCGCTCAATATTTTAGAGGATAACGCATGTTAGGTCTAGGTTAGGTCTGGGATTTGCTCTCATCAGGCTCATTCTTTCGCATATTTCTCATACTTGATGGCTAGATCCTGGGCTTTTTCTGGATTGCATCACGTAGTAATGTAGTACCACACTGAAACAGTCGATTAAACCAGGTTTCGATCAATATTTTAGAGGATAACGCATGTTAGGTCTAGGTTAGGTCTGGGATTTTCACTCATCAGACTCATACTTTCGCATTCTTCACATACTTGTTGAACGGATCCTGGGTTTTTTCTGGTTTGGATCACGTAGTAATGTGGGACCACACTGAAACATTCAATGAAACCTGGTCTGGATAAATATTTTAGAGGATAACGCATCTTAGGTCTGGGTTAGGCCTGGGATTTGCCCTCAACAGGCTCATACTTTCGCATGTTTCTCATACTTCATGGCTAGATCCTGGGCTGTTTCTGGATTGTATCACGTAGTAATGTGGTACCACGCTGAAACAGTCAATTAAACCTGGTTTCGATCAATATTTTAGAGGATAACGCATGTTAGGTCTAGGTTAGGTCTGGGATTTGCTCTCATCAGGCTCATTCTTTCGCATATTTCTCATACTTGATGGCTAGATCCTGGGCTTTTCCTGGATTGCATCACGTAGTAATGTAGTACCACACTGAAACAGTCAATGAAACCTGGTTTCCATCAATGTTTTAGAGGACGACGCAAGTTAGGTCTAGGTAAGGCCTGAGATTTTCACTGATCAGACTCATACTTTCGCATTCTTCACATACTTGTTGAACGGATCCTGGGTATTTTCTAGTTTGGATCACGCAGTAATGTGGTACCACACTGAAACATTCAATTAAACCTGGTCTTGATAAATATTTTAGAGGATAACGCAAGTTAGGTCTGGGATAGGTCTAGGATTTGCCCTCATCAGACTCATACTTTCGCATTCTTCACATACTTGTTGAACGGATCCTGGGTTATTTCTGGTTTGGATCATGTAGTAATGTGGGACCACACTGAAACAGTCAATTAAACGTAGTTTCGATCAATATTTTAGAGAATAATTCATGTTAGGTCTAGGTTAGGACTGGGATTTGCTCTCATCAGGCTCATTCTTTCGCATATCTCTCATACATGTTGAACAGATCCTGGGTTTTTTCTAGTTTGGATCACGCAGTAATGTGGTACCACACTGAAACATTCAATTAAACCTGGTCTTGATAAATATTTTAGAGGATAACGCACGTTAGGTCTGGGTTAGGTCTAGGATTTGCCCTCATCAGGCTCATACTTTCGCATATTTCTCATACTTCAAGGCTAGACCCTGGGCTGTTTCTGGATTGTATCACGTAGTAATGTGGTACCACGCTGAAACAGACGATTAAACCAGGTTTCGATCAATATTTTTGAGGATAACGCATGTTAGGTCTAGGTTAGGCCTGGGATTTTCACTCATCAGACTCATACTTTCGCATTCTTCACATACTTGTTGAACAGATCCTGGGTTTTTTTTGGTTTGGATCACGAAGCAGTGTGGTACCACACTGAAACAGTCCATTAAACCTGGTTTCGCTCAATATTTTAGAGGATAACGCATGTAAGGTCTAGGTTAGGTCTGGGATTTGCCCTCATCAGGCTCATACTTTCGCATATTTCTCATACTTCAAGGCTAGACCCTGGGCTGTTTCTGGATTGTATCACGTAGTAATGTGGTACCACACTGAAACAGTCGATTAAACCTGGTTTCGATCAATATTTTAGAGGATAACGCATGTTAAGTCTGGGATTGGTCTGGGATTTGACCTCATCAGACTCATACTTTCGCACACTTCACATACTTGTTGAACGGATCCTGGGTTTTTTCTAGTTTGGATCACGCAGTAATGTGGTACCACACTGAAACATTCAATTAAACCTGGTCTTGATAAATATTTTAGAGGATAACGCACGTTAGGTCTGGGTTAGGTCTAGGATTTGCCCTCATCAGGCTCATACTTTCGCATATTTCTCATACTTCAAGGCTAGACCCTGGGCTGTTTCTGGATTGTATCACGTAGTAATGTAGTACCACACTGAAACAGTCAATGAAACCTGGTTTCCATCAATGTTTTAGAGGACGACGCAAGTTAGGTCTAGGTAAGGCCTGAGATTTTCACTGATCAGACTCATACTTTCGCATTCTTCACATACCTGTTGTACGGATCCTCGGTTTTTTCTGGTTTGGATCACGTAGTAATGTGGTACCACACTGAAACATTCAATTAAACCTGGTCTTGATAAATATTTTAGAGGATAACGCATGTTAGGTTTGGGTTAGGTCTAGGATTTGCACTCATCAGGCTCATCCTTTCGCATATTTCTCATACTTCATGGCTAGATCCTGGGCTGTTTATGGATTGTGTCACGTAGTAATGTGGTACCACACTGAAACAGTCCATTAAACCTGGTTTCGCTCAATATTTTAGGGGATAACGCAAGTTAGGTCTGGGATAGGTCTGGGATTCGCCCTAATCAGGCTCATACATTCGCGTTTTTCACGTACTTGTTGAACTGATCCTGGGTTTTTTCTGGTTTGGATCACGTAGTAATGTGGTACCACACTGAAACAGTCGATTAAACCTCGTTTCGATCAATATTTTAGAGGATAACGCAAGTTAGGTCTGGGATAGGTCTGGGATTTGACCTCATCAGACTCATACCTTCGCACCCTTCACATACTCGTTGAACAGATCCTGGGTTTTTTCTGGTTTGGATCACGTAGCAATGTGGGACCACACTGAAACAGTCAATTAAGCCTGGTTTCGATCAATATTTTAGAGAATAATTCATGTTAGGTCTAGGTTAGGTCTGGGATTTGCTCTTATCAGGCTCATTCTTTCGCATATTTCTCATACTTGATGGCTAGATCCTGGGCTTTTTCTGGATTGCACAACGTAGTAATGAAGTACAACACTGAAACAGTCAATTAAACCTGGTTTCCATCAATATTTTAGAGGACAACGCATATTAGGTCTAGGTTAGGCCTGGGATTTGCCCTCATCAGGGTCATACTTTCGCAGATTTAACTTACATGTTGGCCTGATCGATGGTTTTTTCTGCTTTGGATCACGTAGTAACGTGGTGCCACACTGATACAGTCCATTAAACCTGGTTTCCACCAATATTTTAGAGGACAACGCATGTTAGGTCTAGGTTAGGCCTGGGATTTGCCCTCATCAGGGTCATACTGTCGCAGTTTTAACATACTTGTTGAACGGATCCTGGGTTTTTTCTGGTTTGGTTCACGTAGTAATGTGGTACCACACTGAAACATTCAATTAAACCTGGTCTTGATAAATATTTTAGAGGATAACGCATGTTAGGATTGGGTTAGGTCTAGGATTTGCCCTCATCAGGCTCATACTTTCGCATATTTCTCATACTTCATGGCTAGATCCTGGGTTTTTTCTGGTTTGGATCACGTAGTAATGTCGGACCACACTGAAACAGTCAATTAAACCTGGTTTCGATCAATATTTTAGAGAATAATTCATGTTAGGTCTAGGTTAGGTCTGGGATTTACTCTCATCAGGCTCATTCTTTCGCATATTACTCAGACTTGATGGCTAGATCCTGGGCTTTTTCTGGATTGGATCACGTAGTAATGTGATACCACACTGAAACATTCAATTAAACCTGGTCTTGATAAATATTTTAGAGGATAACGCATGTTAGGTCTGGGTTATGTCTAGGATTTGCCCTCATCAGACTCATACTTTCGCAGTCTTCACATACTTGTTGAACAGATCCTGGGTTATTTTCTGGTTTGGTTCACGTAGTAATGTGGTTCCACACTGAAACATTCAATTAAACCTGGTCTTGATAAATATTTTAGAGGATAACGCATGTTAGGTTTGGGTTAGGTCTAGGATTTGCCCTCATCAGACTCATAGATTCGCATTCTTCACATGCTTCTTGAACGGATCCTGGGTTTTTTCTGGTTTGGATCACGTAGTAATGTGGGACCACACTGAAACAGTCAATTAATCCTGGTTTCGATAAATATTTTAGAGAATAATTCATGTTAGGTATAGGTTAGTTCTGGGATTTGCTCTTATCAGGCTCATTCTTTCGCATATTTCTCATACTTGATGGCTAGATTCTGGGCTTTTTCTGGATTGCATAACGTAGTAATGAGGTACAACACTGAAACAGTCAATTAAACCTGCTTTCCATCAATATTTTAGAGGACAACGCATATTAGGTCTAGGTTAGGCCTGGGATTTGCCCTCATCAGGGTCATACTTTCGCAGTTTTAACATACATGTTGGCCTGATCGAGGGTGTTTTCTGCTTTGGATCACGCAGTAAAGTGGTGCCACACTGAAACAGTACATTAAACCTGGTTTCCATCAATATTTTAGAGGACAACGCATGTTAGGTCTAGGTTAGGCCTGGGATTTGCCCTCATCAGGATCATACTGTCGCAGTTTTAACATACTTGTTGAACGGATCCTGGGTTTTTTCTGGTTTGGTGCACGTAGTAATGTGGTACCACACTGAAACATTCAATTAAACCTGGTCTTGATAAATATTTTAGAGGATAACGCATGTTAGGTTTGGGTTAGGTCTAGGATTTGCCCTCATCAGGCTCATACTTTCGCATATTTCTCATACTTCATGGCTAGATCCTGGGCTGTTTCTGGATTGTATCAGGTAGTAATGTGGTACCACACTGAAACAGTCAATTAAACCTGGTCTTGATAAATATTTTAGAGGATAACGCAAGTTAGGTCTGGGATAGGTCTAGGATTTGCCCTCATCAGGCTCCTACTTTCGCATATTTCTTATACTTGATGGCTAGATCCTGGGCTTTTTCTGGATTGGATCACGTAGTAAAGTGGTACCACACTGAAACATTCAATGAAACCTGGTCTGGATAAATATTTTAGAGGATAACGCATCTTAGGTCTGGGTTAGGACTAAGATTTGCCCTCATCAGGCTCACAGTTTAGCGTTTTTCACATACTTGTTGAACAGATCCTGGGTTTATTCTGGTTTGGATCACGAAGCAGTGTGGTATCACACTGAAACAGTCCATTAAACCTGGTTTCGCTCAATATTTTAGAGGATAACGCATGTTAGGTCTAGGTTAGGTCTGGGATTTGCTCTCATCAGGCTCATTCTTTCGCATATTTCTCATACTTGATGGCTAGATCCTGGGCTTTTTCTGGATTGCATCACGTAGTAATGTAGTACCACACTGAAACAGTCGATTAAACCAGGTTTCGATCAATATTTTAGAGGATAACGCATGTTAGGTCTAGGTTAGGTCTGGGATTTTCACTCATCAGACTCATACTTTCGCATTCTTCACATACTTGTTGAACGGATCCTGGGTTTTTTCTGGTTTGGATCACGTAGTAATGTGGGACCACACTGAAACATTCAATGAAACCTGGTCTGGATAAATATTTTAGAGGATAACGCATCTTAGGTCTGGGTTAGGCCTGGGATTTGCCCTCAACAGGCTCATACTTTCGCATGTTTCTCATACTTCATGGCTAGATCCTGGGCTGTTTCTGGATTGTATCACGTAGTAATGTGGTACCACGCTGAAACAGTCAATTAAACCTGGTTTCGATCAATATTTTAGAGGATAACGCATGTTAGGTCTAGGTTAGGTCTGGGATTTGCTCTCATCAGGCTCATTCTTTCGCATATTTCTCATACTTGATGGCTAGATCCTGGGCTTTTCCTGGATTGCATCACGTAGTAATGTAGTACCACACTGAAACAGTCAATGAAACCTGGTTTCCATCAATGTTTTAGAGGACGACGCAAGTTAGGTCTAGGTAAGGCCTGAGATTTTCACTGATCAGACTCATACTTTCGCATTCTTCACATACTTGTTGAACGGATCCTGGGTATTTTCTAGTTTGGATCACGCAGTAATGTGGTACCACACTGAAACATTCAATTAAACCTGGTCTTGATAAATATTTTAGAGGATAACGCAAGTTAGGTCTGGGATAGGTCTAGGATTTGCCCTCATCAGACTCATACTTTCGCATTCTTCACATACTTGTTGAACGGATCCTGGGTTATTTCTGGTTTGGATCATGTAGTAATGTGGGACCACACTGAAACAGTCAATTAAACGTAGTTTCGATCAATATTTTAGAGAATAATTCATGTTAGGTCTAGGTTAGGACTGGGATTTGCTCTCATCAGGCTCATTCTTTCGCATATCTCTCATACATGTTGAACAGATCCTGGGTTTTTTCTAGTTTGGATCACGCAGTAATGTGGTACCACACTGAAACATTCAATTAAACCTGGTCTTGATAAATATTTTAGAGGATAACGCACGTTAGGTCTGGGTTAGGTCTAGGATTTGCCCTCATCAGGCTCATACTTTCGCATATTTCTCATACTTCAAGGCTAGACCCTGGGCTGTTTCTGGATTGTATCACGTAGTAATGTGGTACCACGCTGAAACAGACGATTAAACCAGGTTTCGATCAATATTTTTGAGGATAACGCATGTTAGGTCTAGGTTAGGCCTGGGATTTTCACTCATCAGACTCATACTTTCGCATTCTTCACATACTTGTTGAACAGATCCTGGGTTTTTTTTGGTTTGGATCACGAAGCAGTGTGGTACCACACTGAAACAGTCCATTAAACCTGGTTTCGCTCAATATTTTAGAGGATAACGCATGTAAGGTCTAGGTTAGGTCTGGGATTTGCCCTCATCAGGCTCATACTTTCGCATATTTCTCATACTTCAAGGCTAGACCCTGGGCTGTTTCTGGATTGTATCACGTAGTAATGTGGTACCACACTGAAACAGTCGATTAAACCTGGTTTCGATCAATATTTTAGAGGATAACGCATGTTAAGTCTGGGATTGGTCTGGGATTTGACCTCATCAGACTCATACTTTCGCACACTTCACATACTTGTTGAACGGATCCTGGGTTTTTTCTAGTTTGGATCACGCAGTAATGTGGTACCACACTGAAACATTCAATTAAACCTGGTCTTGATAAATATTTTAGAGGATAACGCACGTTAGGTCTGGGTTAGGTCTAGGATTTGCCCTCATCAGGCTCATACTTTCGCATATTTCTCATACTTCAAGGCTAGACCCTGGGCTGTTTCTGGATTGTATCACGTAGTAATGTAGTACCACACTGAAACAGTCAATGAAACCTGGTTTCCATCAATGTTTTAGAGGACGACGCAAGTTAGGTCTAGGTAAGGCCTGAGATTTTCACTGATCAGACTCATACTTTCGCATTCTTCACATACCTGTTGTACGGATCCTCGGTTTTTTCTGGTTTGGATCACGTAGTAATGTGGTACCACACTGAAACATTCAATTAAACCTGGTCTTGATAAATATTTTAGAGGATAACGCATGTTAGGTTTGGGTTAGGTCTAGGATTTGCACTCATCAGGCTCATCCTTTCGCATATTTCTCATACTTCATGGCTAGATCCTGGGCTGTTTATGGATTGTGTCACGTAGTAATGTGGTACCACACTGAAACAGTCCATTAAACCTGGTTTCGCTCAATATTTTAGGGGATAACGCAAGTTAGGTCTGGGATAGGTCTGGGATTCGCCCTAATCAGGCTCATACATTCGCGTTTTTCACGTACTTGTTGAACTGATCCTGGGTTTTTTCTGGTTTGGATCACGTAGTAATGTGGTACCACACTGAAACAGTCGATTAAACCTCGTTTCGATCAATATTTTAGAGGATAACGCAAGTTAGGTCTGGGATAGGTCTGGGATTTGACCTCATCAGACTCATACCTTCGCACCCTTCACATACTCGTTGAACAGATCCTGGGTTTTTTCTGGTTTGGATCACGTAGCAATGTGGGACCACACTGAAACAGTCAATTAAGCCTGGTTTCGATCAATATTTTAGAGAATAATTCATGTTAGGTCTAGGTTAGGTCTGGGATTTGCTCTTATCAGGCTCATTCTTTCGCATATTTCTCATACTTGATGGCTAGATCCTGGGCTTTTTCTGGATTGCACAACGTAGTAATGAAGTACAACACTGAAACAGTCAATTAAACCTGGTTTCCATCAATATTTTAGAGGACAACGCATATTAGGTCTAGGTTAGGCCTGGGATTTGCCCTCATCAGGGTCATACTTTCGCAGATTTAACTTACATGTTGGCCTGATCGATGGTTTTTTCTGCTTTGGATCACGTAGTAACGTGGTGCCACACTGATACAGTCCATTAAACCTGGTTTCCACCAATATTTTAGAGGACAACGCATGTTAGGTCTAGGTTAGGCCTGGGATTTGCCCTCATCAGGGTCATACTGTCGCAGTTTTAACATACTTGTTGAACGGATCCTGGGTTTTTTCTGGTTTGGTTCACGTAGTAATGTGGTACCACACTGAAACATTCAATTAAACCTGGTCTTGATAAATATTTTAGAGGATAACGCATGTTAGGATTGGGTTAGGTCTAGGATTTGCCCTCATCAGGCTCATACTTTCGCATATTTCTCATACTTCATGGCTAGATCCTGGGTTTTTTCTGGTTTGGATCACGTAGTAATGTCGGACCACACTGAAACAGTCAATTAAACCTGGTTTCGATCAATATTTTAGAGAATAATTCATGTTAGGTCTAGGTTAGGTCTGGGATTTACTCTCATCAGGCTCATTCTTTCGCATATTACTCAGACTTGATGGCTAGATCCTGGGCTTTTTCTGGATTGGATCACGTAGTAATGTGATACCACACTGAAACATTCAATTAAACCTGGTCTTGATAAATATTTTAGAGGATAACGCATGTTAGGTCTGGGTTATGTCTAGGATTTGCCCTCATCAGACTCATACTTTCGCAGTCTTCACATACTTGTTGAACAGATCCTGGGTTATTTTCTGGTTTGGTTCACGTAGTAATGTGGTTCCACACTG
The DNA here is from genome assembly GCF_051014445.1 of Colletes latitarsis. Taxonomy (NCBI): domain Eukaryota; kingdom Metazoa; phylum Arthropoda; class Insecta; order Hymenoptera; family Colletidae; genus Colletes; species Colletes latitarsis. The sequence continues at coordinate 3,752,868 of NC_135142.1, forward strand.
AAACATTCAATTAAACCTGGTCTTGATAAATATTTTAGAGGATAACGCATGTTAGGTTTGGGTTAGGTCTAGGATTTGCCCTCATCAGACTCATAGATTCGCATTCTTCACATGCTTCTTGAACGGATCCTGGGTTTTTTCTGGTTTGGATCACGTAGTAATGTGGGACCACACTGAAACAGTCAATTAATCCTGGTTTCGATAAATATTTTAGAGAATAATTCATGTTAGGTATAGGTTAGTTCTGGGATTTGCTCTTATCAGGCTCATTCTTTCGCATATTTCTCATACTTGATGGCTAGATTCTGGGCTTTTTCTGGATTGCATAACGTAGTAATGAGGTACAACACTGAAACAGTCAATTAAACCTGCTTTCCATCAATATTTTAGAGGACAACGCATATTAGGTCTAGGTTAGGCCTGGGATTTGCCCTCATCAGGGTCATACTTTCGCAGTTTTAACATACATGTTGGCCTGATCGAGGGTGTTTTCTGCTTTGGATCACGCAGTAAAGTGGTGCCACACTGAAACAGTACATTAAACCTGGTTTCCATCAATATTTTAGAGGACAACGCATGTTAGGTCTAGGTTAGGCCTGGGATTTGCCCTCATCAGGATCATACTGTCGCAGTTTTAACATACTTGTTGAACGGATCCTGGGTTTTTTCTGGTTTGGTGCACGTAGTAATGTGGTACCACACTGAAACATTCAATTAAACCTGGTCTTGATAAATATTTTAGAGGATAACGCATGTTAGGTTTGGGTTAGGTCTAGGATTTGCCCTCATCAGGCTCATACTTTCGCATATTTCTCATACTTCATGGCTAGATCCTGGGCTGTTTCTGGATTGTATCAGGTAGTAATGTGGTACCACACTGAAACAGTCAATTAAACCTGGTTTCGATCAATATTTTAGAGGATAACGCAAGTTAGGTCTGGGATAGGGCTGGGATTCGCCCTAATCAGGCTCATACTTTCGCGTTTTTCACATACTTGTTGAACTGATCCTGGGTTTTTCCTGGTTTGGATCACGTAGTAATGTGGTACCACACTGAAACATTCAATTAAACCTGGTCTTGATAAATATTTTAGAGAATAACGCATGTTAGGACTGGGTTAGGTCTAGGATTTGCCCTCATCGGGCTCATACTTTCGCATATTTCTCATACTTCATGGCTAGATCCTGGGCTATTTCTGGATTGGATCACGTAGTAAAGTGGTACCACACTCAAACATTCAATGAAACCTGGTCTGGATAAATATTTTAGAGGATAACGCATGTTAGGTCAAGGTTAGGTCTAAGATTTGCCCTCATCAGGCTCACAGTTTCGCGTTTTTCACATACTTGTTGAACAGATCCAGGGTTTTTTCTGGTTTGGATCACGTAGTAGTGTGGTACCACACTGAAACATTAAATTAAACCTGGCCTTGATAAATATTTTAGAGGATAACGCATGTTAGGTCTGGGTTAGGTCTGTGATTTGCCCTCTTCAGGGTCATACTTTCGCAGTTTTAACATGCATGTTGACCTGATCGAGGGTTTTTTCTGGTTTGGATCACGTAGTAATGTGGGACCACACTGAAACAGTCAATTAAATCTGGTTTTGATGAATATTTTAGAGAATAATTCATGTTAGGTCTAGCTTAGGCCTGGGATTTTCACTCATCAGACTCATACTTTCGACATTCTTCACATACTTGTTGAACGGATCCTGGGTTTTTTCTGGTTTGGATCACGTAGTAATGTGGTACCACACTGAAACGTTCAATTAAACCTGGTCCTGATAAATATTTTAGAGGATAACGCATGTTAGGTCTGGGTTATGTCTAGGATTTGCCCTCATCAGACTCATACTTTCGCATTCTTCACATACTTGCTGAACGGATCCTGGGTTTTTTCTGGTTTGGATCACGTAGTAATGTGGGACCACACTGAAAAAGTCAATTAAACCTGGTTTCGATCACTATTTTAGAGAACAATTCATGTTAGGTCTAGGTTAGCCCTGGGGTTTTCACTCATCAGACTCATACTTTCGCATTCTTCACATACTTGTTGAACTGATCCTTGTTTTTTTCTGGTTTGTTTCACGTAGTAATGTGGTACCACACTGAAACATTCAATTAAACCTGGTCTTGATAAATATTTTAGAGGATAACGCATGTTAGGTCTGGGTTAGGTCTAGGATTTGCCCTCATCAGGCTCATACAATCGCATATTGCTCATACTTCATGGCTAGATCCTGGGCTGTTTCTGGATTGTATCACGTAGTAATGTGGTACCACACTAAAACAGTAAATTAAACCTGGTTTCGATCAATATTTTGCAGGATAACGCAAGTTAGGTCTGGGATAGGTCTGGGATTTGCTCTCATCAGGCTCATTCTTTCGCATATTTCTCATACTTGATGGCTAGATCCTGAGCTTTTTCTGGATTGCATCACGTAGTAATGAAGTACAACACTGAAACAGTCAATTAAACCTGGTTTCCATCAATATTTTAGAGGACAACGCAAGTTAGGTCTGGGATAGGTCTGGGATTTGCCCTCATCAGGCTCATACTGTCGCGTTTTTCACATACTTGTTGAACAGATCCTGGGTTTTTTCTGGTTTGGATCCCGTAGTAGTGTGGTACCACACTGAAACAGTCCATTAAACCTGGTTTCGCTCAATATTTTAGAGGATAACGCATGTTAGGTCTAGGTCAGGCCTGGTTTTTTCACTCATCAGACTCATACTTTCGCATTCTTCACATACTTGTTGAACGGATCCTGAGTTTTTTCTGGTTTGGATCACGTAGTAATGTGGGTCCACACTGAAACAATCAATTAAACCTGGTCTTGATAAATATTTTAGAGGATAACGCATGTTAGGTCTGGGATAGGTCTGGGATTTGCTCTCATCAGACTCATACTTTCGCACACTTCACATACTCGTTGAACAGATCCTGGGTTATTTTCTGGTTTGGATCACATAGTAATGTCGTGCCACACTGAAACAGTCGATTAAACCAGGTTTCGGTCAATATTTTTGAGGATAACGCATGTTAGGTCTAGGTTAGGCCTGGGATTTTCACTCATCAGACTCATACTTTCGCATTCTTCACATACTTGTTGAACGGATCCTGGGTTTATTCTGGTTTGGATCACGTAGTAATGTGGGTCCACACTGAAACAATCAATTAAACCTGGTCTTGATAAATATTTTAGAGGATAACGCATAGTTAGGTTTGGGATAGGTCTGGGATTTGACCTCAACAGACTCATACTTTCGCACACTTCACACACTCGTTGAACAGATCCTAGGTTATTTTCTGGTTTGGATCACATAGTAATGTGGTACCACACTGAAACAGTCGATTAAACCAGGTTGCGATCAATATTTTTGAGGATAACGCATGTTAGGTCTAGGTTAGGCCTGGGATTTTCACTCATCAGACTCATGCTTTCGCATTCTTCACATACTTGTTGAACGGATCCTGGGTTTTTTCTGGTTTGGATCACGTAGCAATGTGGGACCACACTGAAACAGTCAATTAAACCTGGTTTCGATCAATATTTTAGAGAATAATTCATGTTAGGTCTAGGTTAGGTCTGGGATTTGCTCTTATCAGGCTCATTCTTTCGCATATTTCTCATACTTGATGGCTAGATCCTGGGCTTTTTCTGGATTGCACAACGTAGTAATGAAGTACAACACTGAAACAGTCAATTAAACCTGGTTTCCATCAATATTTTAGAGGACAACGCATATTAGGTCTAGGTTAGGCCTGGGATTTGCCCTCATCAGGGTCATACCTTCGCAGATTTAACTTACATGTTGGCCTGATCGATGGGTTTTTCTGCTTTGGATCACGTAGTAACGTGGTCCCACACTGATACAGTCCATTAAACCTGGTTTCCATCAATATTTTAGAGGACAACGCATGTTAGGTCTAGGTTAGGCCTGGGATTTGCCCTCATCAGGGTCATACTGTCGCAGTTTTAACATACTTGTTGAACGGATCCTGGGTTTTTTCTGGTTTGGTTCACGTAGTAATGTGGTACCACACTGTAACATTCAATTAAACCTGGTCTTGATAAATATTTTAGAGGATAACGCATGTTAGGATTGGGTTAGGTCTAGGATTTGCCCTCATCAGGCTCATACTTTCGCATATTTCTCATACTTCATGGCTAGATCCTGGGTTTTTTCTGGTTTGGATCACGTAGTAATGTCGGACCACACTGAAACAGTCAATTAAACCTGGTTTCGATCAATATTTTAGAGAATAATTCATGTTAGGTCTAGGTTAGGTCTGGGATTTACTCTCATCAGGCTCATTCTTTCGCATATTACTCATACTTGATGGCTAGATCCTGGGCTTTTTCTGGATTGGATCACGTAGTAATGTGGTACCACACTGAAACATTCAATTAAACCTGGTCTTGATAAATATTTTAGAGGATAACGCATGTTAGGTCTGGGTTATGTCTAGGATTTGCCCTCATCAGACTCATACTTTCGCAGTCTTCACATACTTGTTGAACAGATCCTGGGTTATTTTCTGGTTTGGTTCACGTAGTAATGTGGTTCCACACTGAAACATTCAATTAAACCTGGTCTTGATAAATATTTTAGAGGATAACGCATGTTAGGTTTGGGTTAGGTCTAGGATTTGCCCTCATCAGACTCATAGATTCGCATTCTTCACATGCTTCTTGAACGGATCCTGGGTTTTTTCTGGTTTGGATCACGTAGTAATGTGGGACCACACTGAAACAGTCAATTAAACCTGGTTTCGATAAATATTTTAGAGAATAATTCATGTTAGGTATAGGTCAGTTCTGGGATTTGCTCTTATCAGGCTCATTCTTTCGCATATTTCTCATACTTGATGGCTAGATTCTGGGCTTTTTCTGGATTGCATAACGTAGTAATGAAGTACAACACTGAAACAGTCAATTAAACCTGCTTTCCATCAATATTTTAGAGGACAACGCATATTAGGTCTAGGTTAGGCCTGGGATTTGCCCTCATCAGGGTCATACTTTCGCAGTTTTAACATACATGTTGGCCTGATCGAGGGTTTTTTCTGCTTTGGATCACGCAGTAAAGTGGTGCCACACTGAAACAGTACATTAAACCTGGTTTCCATCAATATTTTAGAGGACAACGCATGTTAGGTCTAGGTTAGGCCTGGGATTTGCCCTCATCAGGATCATACTGTCGCAGTTTTAACATACTTGTTGAACGGATCCTGGGTTTTTTCTGGTTTGGTGCACGTAGTAATGTGGTACCACACGGAAACATTCAATTAAACCAGGTCTTGATAAATATTTTAGAGGATAACGCATGTTAGGTTTGGGTTAGGTCTAGGATTTGCCCTCATCAGGCTCATACTTTCGCATATTTCTCATACTTCATGGCTAGATCCTGGGCTGTTTCTGGATTGTATCAGGTAGTAATGTGGTACCACGCTGAAACAGTCAATTAAACCTGGTTTCGATCAATATTTTAGAGGATAACGCAAGTTAGGTCTGGGATAGGCCTGGGATTTTCACTCATCAGACTCATACTTTCGCATTCTTCACATACTTGTTGAACGGATCCTGGGTTTTTTCTGGTTTGGATCACGTAGTAATGTGGGACCACACTGAAACAGTCAATTAAACCTGGTTTCGATCAATATTTTAGAGAATAATTCATGTTAGGTCTAGGTTAGGTCTGGGATTTGCTCTCATCAGGCTCATTCTTTCGCATATTTCTCATACATGTAGAACAGATCCTGGGTTTTTTCTGTTTTGGATCTTGTAGTAATGTGGGACCACACTGAAACAATCAATTAAACCTGGTCTTGATAAATATTTTAGAGGATAACGCATGTTAGGTCTGGGTTAGGTCTAGGATTTGCCCTCATCAGGCTCATACATTCGCATATTGCTCATACTTCATGGCTAGATCCTGGGCTGTTTCTGGATTGTATCACGTAGTAATGTGGTACCACGCTGAAACAGTTAATTAAACCTGATTTCGATCAATATTTTAGAGGATAACGCAAGTTAGGTCTAGGTTAGGTCTGGGATTTGCTGTCATCAGGCTCATTCTTTCGCATATTTCTCATACTTCATGGCTAGATCCTGGGCTATTTCTGGATTGGATCACGTAGTAAAGTGGTACCACACTGAAACATTCAATGAAACCTGGTCTGGAGAAATATTTTAGAGGATAACTCATCTTTGGTCTGGGTTGGGTCTAAGATTTGCCCTCATCAGGCTCACACTTTCGCGTTTTTCACATACTTGTTGAACGGATCCTGGGTTTTTTCTGGTTTGGATCACGTAGTAATGTGGGACCACACTGAAACAGTCAATTAAACCTGGTTTCGACCAATATTTTAGAGAATAATTCATGTTAGGTCTAGGTTAGGTCTGGGATTTGCTCTCATCAGGCTCATTCTTTCGCATATTTCTCATACTTGTTGAACGGATCCTGGGTTTTTTCTGGTTTGGGTCACGTAGTAATGTGGGACCACACTGAAACAGTCAATTAAACCTGGTTTCGACCAATATTTTAGAGAATAATTCATGTTAGGTCTAGGTTAGGTCTGGGATTTGCTCTCATCAGACTCATACTTTCGCATTCTTCACATACTCGTTGAACAGATCCTGCGTTATTTTCTGGTTTGGATCACATAGTAATGTGGTACCACACTGAAACATTCAATTAAACCTGGTCTCGATAAATATTTTAGAGGATGACGCATGTTAGGTCTGGGTTAGGTCTAGGATTTGCCCTCATCAGGCTCATACTTTCGCATATTTCTCATGCTTCAAGGCTAGATCCTGGGCTATTTCTGAATTGGATCACGTAGTAAAGTGGTACCACACTGAAACATTCAATGAAAACTGGTCTGGATAAATATTTTAGAGGACAACGCATCTTAGGTCTGGGATAGGTCTAAGATTTGCCCACATCAGGCTCACAGTTTCGCGTTTTTCATATACTTGTTGAACAGATCCTGGGTTTTTTCTGGTTTGGATCACGAAGTAGTGTGGTACCACACTGAAACCGTCCATTAAACCTGGTTTCGCTCAATATTTTAGAGGGTAACACATGTTAGGTCTAGGTTAGGTCTGGGATTTGCTCTCATCAGGCTCATTCTTTCGCATATGTCTCATACTTGATGGCTAGATCCTGAGCTTTTTCTGGATTGCATCACGTAGTAATGAAGTACAACACTGAAACAGTCAATTAAACCTGGTTTCGATCAATATTTTAGAGAATAATTCATGTTAGGTCTAGGTTAGGTCTGGGATTTGCTCTCATCAGGCACATTCTTTCGCATATTTCTCATACTTGATGGCTAGATCCTGGGCTGTTTCTGGATTGTATGACGTAGTAATGTGGTACCACACTGAAACAGTCAATTAAACCTGGTTTCGATCAATATTTTAGAGGATAACGCAAGTTAGGTCTAGGTTAGGCCTGGGATTTGCACTCATCAGGGTCATACTTTCGCAGTTTTAACATACATGTTGACCTGATCGAGGGTTTTTTCTGCTTTGGATCACGTAGTAAAGTGGTACCACACTGAAACATTCAATTAAACCTGGTCTTGATAAATATTTTAGAGGATAACGCATGTTAGGTCTAGGTTAGGTCTGGGATTTGCTCACATCAGGCTCATTCTTTCGCATATTTCTCATACTTGATGGCTATATCCAGGGCTTTTTCTGGACTGCATCACGTAGTAATGAAGTACAACACTGAAATAGTCAATTAAACCTGGTTTCCATCAATATCTTAGAGGACAACGCAAGTTAGGTCTGGCATAGGACTGGGATTCGCCCTCATCAGGCTCATACTGTCGCGTTTTTCACATACTTGTTGAACAGATCCTGGGTTTTTTCTGGTTTGGATCCCGTAGTAGTGTGGTACCACACTGAAACAGTCCATTAAACCTGGTTTCGCTCAATATTTTAGAGGATAACGCATGTTAGGTCTAGGTCAGGCCTGGTTTTTTCACTCATCAGACTCATACTTTCGCATTCTTCACATACTTGTTGAACGGATCCTGAGTTTTTTCTGGTTTGGATCACGTAGTAATGTGGGTCCACACTGAAACAATCAATTAAACCTGGTCTTGATAAATATTTTAGAGGATAACGCATGTTAGGTCTGGGATAGGTCTGGGATTTGCACTCATCAGACTCATACTTTCGCACACTTCACATACTCGTTGAACAGATCCTGGGTTATATTCTGGTTTGGATCACATAGTAATGTCGTACCTCACTGAAACAGTCGATTAAACCAGGTTTCGGTCAATATTTTTGAGGATAACGCATGTTAGGTCTAGGTTAGGCCTGGGATTTTCACTCATCAGACTCATACTTTCGCATTCTTCACATACTTGTTGAACGGATCCTGGGTTTTTTCTGGTTTGGATCACGTAGTAATGTGGGTCCACACTGAAACAATCAATTAAACCTGGTCTTGATAAATATTTTAGAGGATAACGCATAGTTAGGTTTGGGATAGGTCTGGGATTTGACCTCATCAGACTCATACTTTCGCACACTTCACACACTCGTTGAACAGATCCTAGGTTATTTTCTGGTTTGGATCACATAGTAATGTGGTACCACACTGAACCAGTCGATTAAACCTGGTTTCGATCAATATTTTAGAGAATAATTCATGTTAAGTCTAGGTTAGGTCTGGGATTTGCTCTCATCAGGCACATTCTTTCGCATATTTCTCATACTTGATGGCTAGATCCTGGGCTTTTTCTGGATTGCATCAGGTAGTAATGAAGTACAACACTGAAACAGTCAATTAAACCTGGTTTCCATTAATATCTTAGAGGACAACGCAAGTTAGGTCTGGGATAGGTCTGGGATTTGCCCTCATCGGGCTTATACTTTCGCGTTTTTTACATACTTGTTGAACAGATCCTGGGTTTTTTCTGGTTTGGATCACGTAGTAGTGTGGTACCACACTGAAACAGTCCATTAAACCTGGTTTGGATCAATATTTTAGAGGATAACGCATGTGAGGTCTAGGTTAGGTCTGGGATTTTCACTCTTCAGACTCATACTTTCGAATTCTTCACATACTTGTTGAACGGATCCTGGGTTTTTTCTGGTTTGGATCACGTAGTAATGTGGTACCACACTGAAACAGTCGATTAAACCTGGTTTTGATCAATATTTTAGAGGATAACGCATAGTTAGGTTTGGGATAGGTCTGGGATTTGACCTCATCAGACTCATACTTTCGCACACTTCACATACTCGTTGAACAGATCCTGGGTTACTTTCTGGTTTGGATCACATAGTAATGTGGTACCACACTGAAACAGTCGATTAAACCAGGTTTCGATCAATATTTTTGAGGATAACGCATGTTAGGTCTAGGTTAGGCCTGGGATTTTCACTCATCAGACTCATAGTTTCGCATTCTTCACATTCTTGTAGAACGGATCCTGGGTTTTTTCTGGTTTGGATCACGTAGTAGTGTGGTACCACACTGAAACAGTCCATTAAACCTGGTTTGGATCAATATTTTAGAGGATAACGCATGTGAGGTCTAGGTTAGGTCTGGGATTTTCACTCTTCAGACTCATACTTTCGAATTCTTCACATACTTGTTGAACGGATCCTGGGTTTTTTCTGGTTTGGATAACGTAGTAATGTGGTACCACACTGAAACAGTCGATTAAACCTGGTTTTGATCAATATTTTAGAGGATAACGCATAGTTAGGTTTGGGATAGGTCTGGGATTTGACCTCATCAGACTCATACTTTCGCACACTTCACATACTCGTTGAACAGATCCTGGGTTACTTTCTGGTTTGGATCACATAGCAATGTGGTACCACACTGAAACAGTCGATTAAACCAGGTTTCGATCAATATTTTTGAGGATAACGCATGTTAGGTCTAGGTTAGGCCTGGGATTTTCACTCATCAGACTCATAGTTTCGCATTCTTCACATACTTGTAGAACGGATCCTGGGTTTTTTCTGGTTTGGATCACGTAGTAATGTGGGGCCACACTGAAACAGTCAATTAAACCTGGTCTTGATAAATATTTTAGAGGATAACGCATGTTAGGTTTGGGTTAGGTCTAGGATTTGCCCTCAGCAGGCTCATACTTTCGCGTTTTTCACATACTTGTTGAACAGATCCTGGGTTTTTTCTGGTGTGTATCACGCAGTAGTGTGGTACCACACTGAAACAGTCCATTAAACCTGGTTTGGATGAATATTTTAGAGGATAACGCATGTAAGGTCTAGGTTAGCCCTGGGATTTTCACTCATCAGACTCATATTTTCGCATTCTTCTCATACTTGTTGAACTGATCCTGGGTTTTTTCTGGTTTGGATCACGTTGCAATGTGGTACCACACTGAAACAGTCCATCACACCTGATTTCGCTCAATATTTTAGAGGATAACGCATGTTAGGTCAAGGTTAGGTCTAAGATTTGCCCTCATCAGGCTCACAGTTTCGAGATTTTCACATACTTGTTGAACAGATCCTGGGTTTTTTCTGGTTTGTATCACGCAGTAGTGTGGTACCACACTGAAACAGTCCATTAAACCTGGTTTGGATGAATATTCTAGAGGATAACGCATGTAAGGTCTAGGTTAGCCCTGGGATTTTCACTCATCAGACTCATACTTTCGCATTCTTCTCATACTTGTTGAACTGATCCTGGGTTTTTTCTGGTTTGGATCACGTAGTAATGTGGCACCACACTGAAACAGTCCATCAAACCTGGTTTCGCTCAATATTTTAGAGAATAATTCATGTTAGGTCTAGGTTAGGTCTGGGGTTTGCTCTCATCAGGCTCGTTCTTTCGCATATCTCTCATACTTCATGGCTAGATCCTGGGCTGTTTCTGGATTGTATCACGTAGTAATGTGGTACCACGCTGAAACAGTCAATTAAACCTGGTTTCGATCAATATTTCAGAGGATAACGCAAGTTAGGTCTGGCATAGGTCTGGGATTCACCCTCATCAGGCTCATACTTTCGTGTTTTTCATATACTTGTTGAACAGATCCTGGGTTTTTTTCTGGTTTGGATCCCGTAGTAGTGTGGTACCACACTGAAACAGTCCATCAAACCAGGTTTCGCTCAATATTTTAGAGGATAACGCATGTTAGGTCAAGGTTAGGTCTGGGATTTGCTCTCATGAGGCTCATTCTTTCGCATATTTCTCATACTTGATGTCTAGATCATGGGCTTTCTCTGGATTGCATCACGTAGTAATGTAGTACCACACTGAAACAGTCAATGAAACCTGGTTTCCATCAATATTTTTGAAGCTATCGCAAGTTAGGTCTAGGTAAGGCCTGAGATTTTCACTGATCAGACTCATAATTTCGCCTTCTTCACATACTTGTTGAACGGATCCTGGGTTTTTTCTGGTTTGGAACACGTAGTAATGTGGTACCACACTGAAACATTCAATTAAACCTGGTCTTGATAAATATTTTAGAGGATAACGCATGTATGGTCTAGGTTAGCCGTGGGATTTTCACTGATCAGACTCATACTTTCGCATATTTCTCATACTTCATGGCTAGATCCTGGGCTATTTCTGGATTGGATCACGTAGTAAAGTGGTACCACACTGAAACATTCAATGAAACCTGGCCTGGATAAAAATTTTAGAGGATAACGCATGTTAGATCAAGGTTAGGTCTAAGATTTGCCCTCATCAGGCTCACAGTTTAGCGTTTTTCACATACTTGTTGAACAGATCCTGGGTTTTTTCTGGTTTGTATCACGCAGTATTGTGGTACCACACTGAAACAGTCCATTAAACCTGGTTTGGATCAATATTTTAGAGGATAACGCATGTTAGGTCTAGGTTAGGTCTGGGATTTTCGCTCATGAGACTCATACTTTCGCATTCTTCACATACCTGTTGAACGGATCCTGGGTTTTTTCTGGTTTGGTTCAGGTAGTAATGTGGTACCACACTGAAACATTCAATTAAACCTGGTCTTGATAAATATTTTAGAGGATAACGCATGTTAGGTTTGGGTTAGGTCTAGGATTTGCCCTCAGCAGGCTCATACTTTCCCATATTTCTCATACTTCATGGCTAGATCCTGGGCTGATTCTGGTTTGTATCACGTAGTAATGTGGTTCCACGCTGAAACAGTCAATTAAACGAGGTTTCGATCAATATTTTTGAGGATAACGCATGTTAGGTCTAGGTTAGGCCTGGGATTTTCACTCATCAGCCTCATACTTTCGCATTCTTCACATAATTGTTGAACGGATCCTGGGTTTTTTCTGGTTTGGATCACGTAGTAATGTGGTACCACACTGAAACAGTCGATTAAACCTGGTTTTGATCAATATTTTAGAGGATAACGCATAGTCAGGTTTGGGATAGGTCTGGGATTTGACCTCATCAGACTCATACTTTCGCACACGTCACATACTCGTTGAACAGATCCTGGGTTAATTTCTGGTTTGTATCACATAGTAATGTGGTACCACACTGAAACAGTCGATTAAACATGGTTTCGATCAATATTTTAGAGAATAATTCATGTTAGGTCTAGGTTAGGTCAGGGATTTGCTCTCATCAGGCTCGTTCTTTCGCATATTTCTCATACTTGATGGCTAGATCCTGGGCTTTTTCTGGATTGCATCACGTAGTAATGAAGTACAACACTGAAACAGTCAATTAAACCTGGTTTCCATCAATATCTTAGAGGACAACGCAAGTTAGGTCTGGGATAGGTCTGGGATTTGCCCTCATCAGGCTCATACTTTCGTGTTTTTCACATACTTGTTGAATGATCCTGGGTTTTCTCTGGTTTGGATCACGTAGTAGTGTGGTACCACACTGAAACAGTCCATTAAACCTGGTTTGGATCAATATTTTAGAGGATAGCGCATGTTAGGTCTAGGTTAGGTCTGGAATTTTCACTCTTCAGACTCATACTTTCGCATTCTTCACATACTTGTTGAACGGATCCTGGGTTTTTTCTGGTTTGGATCACGTAGTAATGTGGTACCACACTGAAACAGTCGATTAAACCTGGTTTTGATCAATATTTTAGAGGATAACGCATAGTTAGGTTTGGGATAGGTCTGGGATTTGACCTCATCAGACTCATACTTTCGCACACTTCACATACTCGTTGAACAGATCCTGGGTTATTTTCTGGTTTGGATCACATAGTAATGTGGTACCGCACTGAAACAGTCGATTAAACCTGGTTTCGATCAATATTTTAGAGAATAATTCATGTTAGGTCTAGGTTAGGTCTGGGATTTGCTCTCATCAGGCTCATTCTTTCGCATATTTCTCATACTTGATGGCTAGATCCTGGGCTGTTCCTGGATTGTATGACGTAGTAATGTGGTACCACGCTGAAACAGCGAATTAAACCTGGTTTCGATCAATATTTTAGAGGATAACGCAAGTTAGGTCTAGGTTAGGCCTGGGATTTGCCCTCATCAGGGTCATACTTTCGCAGTTTTAACATACATGTTGACCTGGTCGAGGGTTTTTTCTGCTTTGGATCACGTTGTAAAGTGGTACCGCACTGAAACATTCAATTAAACCTGGTCTTGATAAATATTTTAGTGGATAACGCATGTTAGGTATGGGTTAGGTCTAGGATTTGCCCTCATCAGGCTCATACTTTCGCATATTTCTCATACTTCATGGCTAGATCCTGGGCTGTTTCTGGATTGTATCACGTAGTAATGTGGTACCACGCTGAAACAGTCAATTAAACCTGGTTTGGATCAATATATTAGAGGATAACGCATGTTAGGTCTAGGTTAGCCCTGGGATTATCACTCATCAGACTCATACTTTCGCATTCTTGTCATACTTGTTGAACTGATCCTGGGTTTTTTCTGGTTTGGATCACGTAGTAATGTGGTACCACACTGTAACAGTCGATTAAACCTGGTTGCGATCAATATTTTAGAGGATAACGCAAGTTAACTCTGGGATTGGTCTGGGATTTGACCTCATCAGACTCATACTTTCGCACACTTCACATACTCGTTGAACAGATCCTGGGTTACTTTCTGGTTTGAATCACATAGTAATGTGGTACCACACTGAAACAGTCGATTAAACCAGGTTTCTATCAATATTTTTGAGGATAACGCATGTTAGGTCTAGGTTAGGCCTGGGATTTTCACTCATCAGACTCATACTTTCGCATTCTTCACATACTTGTAGAACGGATCCTGGGTTTTTTCTGGTTTGGATCCCGTAGTAGTGTGGTACCACACTGAAACAGTCCATTAAACCTGGTTTCGCTCAATATTTTAGAGGATAACGCATGTTAGGTCTAGGTCAGGCCTGGGATTTTCACTCATCAGACTCATACTTTCGCATTCTTCACATACTTGTTGAACAGATCCTGGGTTTTTTCTGGTTTGGATCACGTAGTAATGTGGGTCCACACTGAAACAATCAATTAAACCTGGTCTTGATAAATATTTTAGAGGATAACGCATGTTAGGTCTGGGATAGGTATGGGATTTGCCCTCATCAGACTCATACTTTCGCACACTTCACATACTCGTTGAACAGATCCTGGGTTATTTTCTGGTTTGGATCACATAGTAATGTGGTACTACACTGAAACAGTCGACTAAACCAGGTTTCGATCAATATTTTTGAGGACAACGCATGTTAGGTCTAGGTTAGGCCTGGGATTTTCACTCATCAGACTCATACTTTCGCATTCTTCACATACTTGTTGAACTGGTCCTGGGTTTTTTCTGGTTTGGATCACGTAGTAATGTGGTACCACACTGAAACAGACGATTAAACCTGGTTTCGATCAATATCTTAGAGGAAAACGAAAGTTAAGTCTGGGATTGGTCTGGGATTTGACCTCATCAGGCTCATACTTTCGCGTTTTTCACAGACTTGTTGAACAGATCCGGGGTTTTTTCCGGTTTGGATCCCGTAGTAGTGTGGTACCACACTGAAACAGTCCATCAAACCTGGTTTCGCTCAATATTTTAGAGGATAACGCATGTTAGGTCTAGGTTAGGTCTGGGATTTGCTCTCATTAGGCTCATTCTTTCGCATATTTCTCATACTTGATGGCTAGATCATGTGCTTTTTCTGGATTGCATCACGTAGTACTGTAGTACCACACTGAAACAGTCCATCAAACCTGGTTTCGCTCAATATTTTAGAGGATAACGCATGTTAGGTCAAGGTTAGGTCTGGGATTTGCTCTCATGAGGCTCATTCTTTCGCATATTTCTCATACTTGATGGCTAGATCATGGGCTTTCTCTGGATTGCATCACGTAGTAATGTAGTACCACATTGAAACAGTCAATGAAACCTGGTTTCCATCAATATTTTTGAAGATATCGCAAGTTAGGTCTAGGTAAGGCCTGAGATTTTCACTGATCAGACTCATAATTTCGCCTTCTTCACATACTTGTTGAACGGATCCTGGGTTTTTTCTGGTTTGGAACACGTAGTAATGTGGTACCACACTGAAACATTCAATTAAACCTGGTCTTGATAAATATTTTAGAGGATAACGCATGTATGGTCTAGGTTAGCCGTGGGATTTTCACTGATCAGACTCATACTTTCGCATATTTCTCATACTTCATGGCTAGATCCTGGGCTATTTCTGGATTGGATCACGTAGTAAAGTGGTACCACACTGAAACATTCAATGAAACCTGGTCTGGATAAAAATTTTAGAGGATAACGCATGTTAGATCAAGGTTAGGTCTAAGATTTGCCCTCATCAGGCTCACAGTTTCGCGTTTTTCACATACTTGTTGAACAGATCCTGGGTTTTTTCTGGTTTGTATCACGCAGTATTGTGGTACCACACTGAAACAGTCCATTAAACCTGGTTTGGATCAATATTTTAGAGGATAACGCATGTTAGGTCTAGGTTAGGTCTGGGATTTTCGCTCATGAGACTCATACTTTCGCATTCTTCACATACCTGTTGAACGGATCCTGGGTTTTTTCTGGTTTGGTTCAGGTAGTAATGTGGTACCACACTGAAACATTCAATTAAACCTGGTCTTGATAAATATTTTAGAGGATAACGCATGTTAGGTTTGGGTTAGGTCTAGGATTTGCCCTCAGCAGGCTCATACTTTCCCATATTTCTCATACTTCATGGCTAGATCCTGGGCTGATTCTGGTTTGTATCACGTAGTAATGTGGGTCCACACTGAAACAATCAATTAAACCTGGTCTTGATAAATATTTTAGAGGATAACGCATAGTTAGGTTTGGGATAGGTCTGGGATTTGACCTCATCAGACTCATACTTTCGCACACTTCACACACTCGTTGAACAGATCCTAGGTTATTTTCTGGTTTGGATCACATAGTAATGTGGTACCACACTGAACCAGTCGATTAAACCTGGTTTCGATCAATATTTTAGAGAATAATTCATGTTAAGTCTAGGTTAGGTCTGGGATTTGCTCTCATCAGGCACATTCTTTCGCATATTTCTCATACTTGATGGCTAGATCCTGGGCTTTTTCTGGATTGCATCAGGTAGTAATGAAGTACAACACTGAAACAGTCAATTAAACCTGGTTTCCATTAATATCTTAGAGGACAACGCAAGTTAGGTCTGGGATAGGTCTGGGATTTGCCCTCATCGGGCTTATACTTTCGCGTTTTTTACATACTTGTTGAACAGATCCTGGGTTTTTTCTGGTTTGGATCACGTAGTAGTGTGGTACCACACTGAAACAGTCCATTAAACCTGGTTTGGATCAATATTTTAGAGGATAACGCATGTGAGGTCTAGGTTAGGTCTGGGATTTTCACTCTTCAGACTCATACTTTCGAATTCTTCACATACTTGTTGAACGGATCCTGGGTTTTTTCTGGTTTGGATCACGTAGTAATGTGGTACCACACTGAAACAGTCGATTAAACCTGGTTTTGATCAATATTTTAGAGGATAACGCATAGTTAGGTTTGGGATAGGTCTGGGATTTGACCTCATCAGACTCATACTTTCGCACACTTCACATACTCGTTGAACAGATCCTGGGTTACTTTCTGGTTTGGATCACATAGTAATGTGGTACCACACTGAAACAGTCGATTAAACCAGGTTTCGATCAATATTTTTGAGGATAACGCATGTTAGGTCTAGGTTAGGCCTGGGATTTTCACTCATCAGACTCATAGTTTCGCATTCTTCACATTCTTGTAGAACGGATCCTGGGTTTTTTCTGGTTTGGATCACGTAGTAGTGTGGTACCACACTGAAACAGTCCATTAAACCTGGTTTGGATCAATATTTTAGAGGATAACGCATGTGAGGTCTAGGTTAGGTCTGGGATTTTCACTCTTCAGACTCATACTTTCGAATTCTTCACATACTTGTTGAACGGATCCTGGGTTTTTTCTGGTTTGGATCACGTAGTAATGTGGTACCACACTGAAACAGTCGATTAAACCTGGTTTTGATCAATATTTTAGAGGATAACGCATAGTTAGGTTTGGGATAGGTCTGGGATTTGACCTCATCAGACTCATACTTTCGCACACTTCACATACTCGTTGAACAGATCCTGGGTTACTTTCTGGTTTGGATCACATAGCAATGTGGTACCACACTGAAACAGTCGATTAAACCAGGTTTCGATCAATATTTTTGAGGATAACGCATGTTAGGTCTAGGTTAGGCCTGGGATTTTCACTCATCAGACTCATAGTTTCGCATTCTTCACATACTTGTAGAACGGATCCTGGGTTTTTTCTGGTTTGGATCACGTAGTAATGTGGGGCCACACTGAAACAGTCAATTAAACCTGGTCTTGATAAATATTTTAGAGGATAACGCATGTTAGGTCTAGGTCAGGCCTGGGATTTTCACTCATCAGACTCATACTTTCGCATTCTTCACATACTTGTTGAACAGATCCTGGGTTTTTTCTGGTTTGGATCACGTAGTAATGTGGGTCCACACTGAAACAATCAATTAAACCTGGTCTTGATAAATATTTTAGAGGATAACGCATGTTAGGTCTGGGATAGGTATGGGATTTGCCCTCATCAGACTCATACTTTCGCACACTTCACATACTCGTTGAACAGATCCTGGGTTATTTTCTGGTTTGGATCACATAGTAATGTGGTACTACACTGAAACAGTCGACTAAACCAGGTTTCGATCAATATTTTTGAGGACAACGCATGTTAGGTCTAGGTTAGGCCTGGGATTTTCACTCATCAGACTCATACTTTCGCATTCTTCACATACTTGTTGAACTGGTCCTGGGTTTTTTCTGGTTTGGATCACGTAGTAATGTGGTACCACACTGAAACAGACGATTAAACCTGGTTTCGATCAATATCTTAGAGGAAAACGAAAGTTAAGTCTGGGATTGGTCTGGGATTTGACCTCATCAGGCTCATACTTTCGCGTTTTTCACAGACTTGTTGAACAGATCCGGGGTTTTTTCCGGTTTGGATCCCGTAGTAGTGTGGTACCACACTGAAACAGTCCATCAAACCTGGTTTCGCTCAATATTTTAGAGGATAACGCATGTTAGGTCTAGGTTAGGTCTGGGATTTGCTCTCATTAGGCTCATTCTTTCGCATATTTCTCATACTTGATGGCTAGATCATGTGCTTTTTCTGGATTGCATCACGTAGTACTGTAGTACCACACTGAAACAGTCCATCAAACCTGGTTTCGCTCAATATTTTAGAGGATAACGCATGTTAGGTCAAGGTTAGGTCTGGGATTTGCTCTCATGAGGCTCATTCTTTCGCATATTTCTCATACTTGATGGCTAGATCATGGGCTTTCTCTGGATTGCATCACGTAGTAATGTAGTACCACATTGAAACAGTCAATGAAACCTGGTTTCCATCAATATTTTTGAAGATATCGCAAGTTAGGTCTAGGTAAGGCCTGAGATTTTCACTGATCAGACTCATAATTTCGCCTTCTTCACATACTTGTTGAACGGATCCTGGGTTTTTTCTGGTTTGGAACACGTAGTAATGTGGTACCACACTGAAACATTCAATTAAACCTGGTCTTGATAAATATTTTAGAGGATAACGCATGTATGGTCTAGGTTAGCCGTGGGATTTTCACTGATCAGACTCATACTTTCGCATATTTCTCATACTTCATGGCTAGATCCTGGGCTATTTCTGGATTGGATCACGTAGTAAAGTGGTACCACACTGAAACATTCAATGAAACCTGGTCTGGATAAAAATTTTAGAGGATAACGCATGTTAGATCAAGGTTAGGTCTAAGATTTGCCCTCATCAGGCTCACAGTTTCGCGTTTTTCACATACTTGTTGAACAGATCCTGGGTTTTTTCTGGTTTGTATCACGCAGTATTGTGGTACCACACTGAAACAGTCCATTAAACCTGGTTTGGATCAATATTTTAGAGGATAACGCATGTTAGGTCTAGGTTAGGTCTGGGATTTTCGCTCATGAGACTCATACTTTCGCATTCTTCACATACCTGTTGAACGGATCCTGGGTTTTTTCTGGTTTGGTTCAGGTAGTAATGTGGTACCACACTGAAACATTCAATTAAACCTGGTCTTGATAAATATTTTAGAGGATAACGCATGTTAGGTTTGGGTTAGGTCTAGGATTTGCCCTCAGCAGGCTCATACTTTCCCATATTTCTCATACTTCATGGCTAGATCCTGGGCTGATTCTGGTTTGTATCACGTAGTAATGTGGTTCCACGCTGAAACAGTCAATTAAACGAGGTTTCGATCAATATTTTTGAGGATAACGCATGTTAGGTCTAGGTTAGGCCTGGGATTTTCACTCATCAGCCTCATACTTTCGCATTCTTCACATAATTGTTGAACGGATCCTGGGTTTTTTCTGGTTTGGATCACGTAGTAATGTGGTACCACACTGAAACAGTCGATTAAACCTGGTTTTGATCAATATTTTAGAGGATAACGCATAGTCAGGTTTGGGATAGGTCTGGGATTTGACCTCATCAGACTCATACTTTCGCACACGTCACATACTCGTTGAACAGATCCTGGGTTAATTTCTGGTTTGTATCACATAGTAATGTGGTACCACACTGATACAGTCGATTAAACATGGTTTCGATCAATATTTTAGAGAATAATTCATGTTAGGTCTAGGTTAGGTCAGGGATTTGCTCTCATCAGGCTCGTTCTTTCGCATATTTCTCATACTTGATGGCTAGATCCTGGGCTTTTTCTGGATTGCATCACGTAGTAATGAAGTACAACACTGAAACAGTCAATTAAACCTGGTTTCCATCAATATCTTAGAGGACAACGCAAGTTAGGTCTGGGATAGGTCTGGGATTTGCCCTCATCAGGCTCATACTTTCGTGTTTTTCACATACTTGTTGAATGATCCTGGGTTTTCTCTGGTTTGGATCACGTAGTAGTGTGGTACCACACTGAAACAGTCCATTAAACCTGGTTTGGATCAATATTTTAGAGGATAGCGCATGTTAGGTCTAGGTTAGGTCTGGAATTTTCACTCTTCAGACTCATACTTTCGCATTCTTCACATACTTGTTGAACGGATCCTGGGTTTTTTCTGGTTTGGATCACGTAGTAATGTGGTACCACACTGAAACAGTCGATTAAACCTGGTTTTGATCAATATTTTAGAGGATAACGCATAGTTAGGTTTGGGATAGGTCTGGGATTTGACCTCATCAGACTCATACTTTCGCACACTTCACATACTCGTTGAACAGATCCTGGGTTATTTTCTGGTTTGGATCACATAGTAATGTGGTACCGCACTGAAACAGTCGATTAAACCTGGTTTCGATCAATATTTTAGAGAATAATTCATGTTAGGTCTAGGTTAGGTCTGGGATTTGCTCTCATCAGGCTCATTCTTTCGCATATTTCTCATACTTGATGGCTAGATCCTGGGCTGTTCCTGGATTGTATGACGTAGTAATGTGGTACCACGCTGAAACAGCGAATTAAACCTGGTTTCGATCAATATTTTAGAGGATAACGCAAGTTAGGTCTAGGTTAGGCCTGGGATTTGCCCTCATCAGGGTCATACTTTCGCAGTTTTAACATACATGTTGACCTGGTCGAGGGTTTTTTCTGCTTTGGATCACGTTGTAAAGTGGTACCGCACTGAAACATTCAATTAAACCTGGTCTTGATAAATATTTTAGAGGATAACGCATGTTAGGTATGGGTTAGGTCTAGGATTTGCCCTCATCAGGCTCATACTTTCGCATATTTCTCATACTTCATGGCTAGATCCTGGGCTGTTTCTGGATTGTATCACGTAGTAATGTGGTACCACGCTGAAACAGTCAATTAAACCTGGTTTGGATCAATATATTAGAGGATAACGCATGTTAGGTCTAGGTTAGCCCTGGGATTATCACTCATCAGACTCATACTTTCGCATTCTTGTCATACTTGTTGAACTGATCCTGGGTTTTTTCAGGTTTGGATCACGTAGTAATGTGGTACCACACTGTAACAGTCGATTAAACCTGGTTGCGATCAATATTTTAGAGGATAACGCAAGTTAACTCTGGGATTGGTCTGGGATTTGACCTCATCAGACTCATACTTTCGCACACTTCACATGCTCGTTGAACAGATCCTGGGTTACTTTCTGGTTTGAATCACATAGTAATGTGGTACCACACTGAAACAGTCGATTAAACCAGGTTTCTATCAATATTTTTGAGGATAACGCATGTTAGGTCTAGGTTAGGCCTGGGATTTTCACTCATCAGACTCATACTTTCGCATTCTTCACATACTTGTAGAACGGATCCTGGGTTTTTTCTGGTTTGGATCCCGTAGTAGTGTGGTACCACACTGAAACAGTCCATCAAACCTGGTTTCGCTCAATATTTTAGAGGATAACGCATGTTAGGTCTAGGTTAGGTCTGGGATTTGCTCTCATTAGGCTCATTCTTTCGCATATTTCTCATACTTGATGGCTAGATCATGTGCTTTTTCTGGATTGCATCACGTAGTACTGTAGTACCACACTGAAACAGTCAATGAAACCTGGTTTCCATCAATATTTTAGAGGACAACGCAAGTTAGGTCTAGGTAAGGCCTGAGATTTTCACTGATCAGACTCATACTTTCGCCTTCTTCACATACTTGTTGAACGGATCCTGGGTTTTTTCTGGTTTGGAACACGTAGTAATGTGGTACCACACTGAAACATTCAATTAAACCTGGTCTTGATAAATATTTTAGAGAATAACGCATGTTAGGTCTGGGTTAGGTCTAGGATTTGCCCTCATCAGGCTCATACTTTCGCATATTTCTCATACTTCATGGCTAGATCCTGGGCTATTTCTGGATTGGATCACGTAGTAAAGTGGTACCACACTGTAACAGTCGATTAAACCTGGTTGCGATCAATATTTTAGAGGATAACGCAAGTTAACTCTGGGATTGGTCTGGGATTTGACCTCATCAGACTCATACTTTCGCACCCTTCACATACTCGTTGAACAGATCCTGGGTTACTTTCTGGTTTGAATCACATAGTAATGTGGTACCACACTGAAACAGTCGATTAAACCAGGTTTCTATCAATATTTTTGAGGATAACGCATGTTAGGTCTAGGTTAGGCCTGGGATTTTCACTCATCAGACTCATACTTTCGCATTCTTCACATACTTGTAGAACGGATCCTGGGTTTTTTCTGGTTTGGATCCCGTAGTAGTGTGGTACCACACTGAAACAGTCCATTAAACCTGGTTTCGCTCAATATTTTAGAGGATAACGCATGTTAGGTCTAGGTCAGGCCTGGGATTTTCACTCATCAGACTCATACTTTCGCATTCTTCACATACTTGTTGAACGGATCCTGGGTTTTTTCTGGTTTGGATCACGTAGTAATGTGGGTCCACAATGAAACAATCAATTAAACCTGGTCTTGATAAATATTTTAGAGGATAACGCATGTTAGGTCTGGGATAGGTATGGGATTTGCCCTCATCAGACTCATACTTTCGCACACTTCACATACTCGTTGAACAGATCCTGGGTTATTTTCTGGTTTGGATCACATAGTAATGTGGTACTACACTGAAACAGTCGACTAAACCAGGTTTCGATCAATATTTTTGAGGACAACGCATGTTAGGTCTAGGTTAGGCCTGGGATTTTCACTCATCAGACTCATACTTTCGCATTCTTCACATACTTGTTGAACTGGTCCTGGGTTTTTTCTGGTTTGGATCACGTAGTAATGTGGTACCACACTGAAACAGACGATTAAACCTGGTTTCGATCAATATCTTAGAGGAAAACGAAAGTTAAGTCTGGGATTGGTCTGGGATTTGACCTCATCAGGCTCATACTTTCGCGTTTTTCACAGACTGGTTGAACAGATCCGGGGTTTTTTCCGGTTTGGATCCCGTAGTAGTGTGGTACCACACTGAAACAGTCCATCAAACCTGGTTTCGCTCAATATTTTAGAGGATAACGCATGTTAGGTCTAGGTTAGGTCTGGGATTTGCTCTCATTAGGCTCATTCTTTCGCATATTTCTCATACTTGATGGCTAGATCATGTGCTTTTTCTGGATTGCATCACGTAGTACTGTAGTACCACACTGAAACAGTCAATGAAACCTGGTTTCCATCAATATTTTAGAGGACAACGCAAGTTAGGTCTAGGTAAGGCCTGAGATTTTCACTGATAAGACTCATACTTTCGTCTTCTTCACATACTTGTTGAACGGATCCTGGGTTTTTTCTGGTTTGGAACACGTAGTAATGTGGTACCACACTGAAACATTCAATTAAACCTGGTCTTGATAAATATTTTAGAGAATAACGCATGTTAGGTCTGGGTTAGGTCTAGGATTTGCCCTCATCAGGCTCATACTTTCGCATATTTCTCATACTTCATGGCTAGATCCTGGGCTATTTCTGGATTGGATCACGTAGTAAAGTGGTACCACACTGTAACAGTCGATTAAACCTGGTTGCGATCAATATTTTAGAGGATAACGCAAGTTAACTCTGGGATTGGTCTGGGATTTGACCTCATCAGACTCATACTTTCGCACACTTCACATACTCGTTGAACAGATCCTGGGTTACTTTCTGGTTTGAATCACATAGTAATGTGGTACCACACTGAAACAGTCGATTAAACCAGGTTTCTATCAATATTTTTGAGGATAACGCATGTTAGGTCTAGGTTAGGCCTGGGATTTTCACTCATCAGACTCATACTTTCGCATTCTTCACATACTTGTAGAACGGATCCTGGGTTTTTTCTGGTTTGGATACCGTAGTAGTGTGGTACCACACTGAAACAGTCCATTAAACCTGGTTTCGCTCAATATTTTAGAGGATAACGCATGTTAGGTCTAGGTAAGGCCTGAGATTTTCACTGATCAGACTCATACTTTCGCCTTCTTCACATACTTGTTGAACGGATCCTGGGTTTTTTCTGGTTTGGAACACGTAGTAATGTGGTACCACACTGAAACATTCAATTAAACCTGGTCTGGATAAAAATCTTAGAGGATAACGCATGTTAGGTCAAGGTTAGGTCTAAGATTTGCCCTCATCAGACTCATACTTTCGCTTTCTTCACATACTTGTTGAACGGATCCTGGGTTTTTTCTGGTTTGGATCACGTAGTAATGTGGTACCACACTGAAACATTCAACTAAACCTGGTCTTCGTAAATATTTTAGAGGATAACGCATGTTAGGTCTGGGTTACGTCTAGGATTTGCCCTCATCAGGCTCATACTTTCGCATATTTCTCATACTTCATGGCTAGATCCTGGGCTGTTTCTGCATTGTATCACGTAGTAATGTGGTACCACGCTGAAACAGTCAATTAAACCTGGTTTCGATCAATATTTTAGAGGATAACGCAAGTTAGGTCTGGGATAGGTCTAGGATTTGCCCTCATCAGGCTCTTACTATCGCATATTACTCATACTTCATGGCTAGATCCTGGGCTATTTCTGGATTGGATCACGTAGTAATGTGGTACCACACTGAAACATTCAATGCAACCTGGTCTGGATAAAAATTTTAGAGGATAACGCATGTTAGGTCAAGGTTAGGTCTAAGATTTGCCCTCATCAGGCTCACAGTTTCGCGTTTCTCACATACTTGTCGAACAGATCCTGGGTTTTTTCTGGTTTGGATCACGTAGTAATGTGGGTCCACACTGAAACAATCAATTAAACCTGGTCTTGATAGATATTTTAGAGGATAACGCATGTTAGGTCTGGGATAGGTCTGGGATTTGCCCTCATCAGACTCATACTTTCGCACACTTCACATACTCGTTGAACAGATCCTGCGTTATTTTCAGGTTTGGATCACATAGTAATGTGGTACCACACTGAAACATTCAATTAAACCTGGTCTTCATAAATATTTTAGAGGATAACGCATGTTAGGTCTGGGTTAGGTCTAGGATTTGCCCTCATCAGGCTCATACTTTCGCATATTTCTCATACTTCATGGCTAGATCCTGGGCTATTTCTGGATTGGATCACGTAGTAAAGTGGTACCACACTGAAACATTCAATGAAACCTGGTCTGGATAAATATTTTAGAGGACAACGCATCTTAGGTCTGGGTTAGGTCTAAGATTTGCCCTCATCAGGCTCACAGTTTCGCGTTTTTCACATACTTGTTGAACAGATCCTGGTTTTTTTCTGGTTTGGATCACGTAGTAGTGTGGTACCACACTGAAACAGTCCATTAAACCTGGTTTCGCTCAAATTTTTAGAGGATAACGCATGTTAGGTCTAGATTAGGTCTGGGATTTGCTCTCATCAGGCTCATTCTTTCGCATATTTCTCATACTTGATGGCTATATCCTGGGCTTTTTCTGGACTGCATCACGTAGTAACGTAGTACCACACTGAAACAGTCAATGAAACCTGGTTTCCATCAATATTTTAGAGGACAACGCAAGTTAGGTCTACGTAAGGCCTGAGATTTTCACTGATCAGACTCATACTTTCGCCTTCTTCACATACTTGTTGAACGGATCCTGGGTTTTTTCTGGTTTGGAACACGTAGTAATGTGGTACCACACTGAAACATTCAATTAAACCTGGTCTTGATAAATATTTTAGAGGATAACGCATGTTAGGTCTGGGATAGGTCTGGGATTAGCCCTCATCAGGCTCATACTTTCGCATATTTCTCATACTTCATGGCTAGATCCTGGGCTATTTCTGGATTGGATCACGTAGTAAAGTGGTACCACACTGAAACATTCAATGTAACCTGGTCTGGATAAAAATTTTAGAGGATAACGCAAGTTAGGTCAAGGTAAGGTCTAAGATTTGCCCTCATCAGGCTCACAATTTCGCGTTTTTCACATACTTGTCGAACAGATCCTGGGTTTTTTGTGGTTTGGATCACGTAGTAATGTGGTACCACACTGAAACATTCAATTAAACCTGGTCTTGATAAATATTTTAGAGGATAACGCATGTTAGGTCTGGGATAGGTCTGGGATTAGCCCTCATCAGACTCATACTTTCGCACACTTCACATACTCGTTGACGAGATCCTGGGTTTTTTTCTAGTTTGGATCACGCAGTAATGTGGTACCACACTGAAACAGTCGATTAAACCTGGTTTCGATCAATATTTTTGAGGATAACGCATGTTATGTCTGGGATAGGTCTGGGATTAGCCCTCATCAGACTCATACTTTCGCTTTCTTCATACTTGTTGAACGGATCCTGGGCTTTTTCTGGATTGCATCGCGTAGTAATGTAGTACCACACTGAAACAGTCAATGAAACCTGGTTTCCATCAATATTTTAGAGGGCAACGCAAGTTAGGTCTAGGTAAGGCCTGAGATTTTCACTGATCAGAGTCATACATTCGCATTCTTCACATACTTGTTGAACGGATCCTGGGTTTTTTCTGGTTTGGATCACGTAGTAATGTGGTACCACACTGAAACATTCAACTAAACCTGGTCTTTATAAATATTTTAGAGGATAACGCATGTTAGGTCTGGGTTAAGTCTAGGATTTGCCCTCATCTGGCTCATACTTTCGCATATTTCTCATACTTCATGGTTAGATCCGGGGCTGTTTCTGCATTGTATCACGTAGTAATGTGGTACCACGCTGAAACAGTCAATTAAACCTGGTTTCGATCAATATTTTAGAGGATAACGCAAGTTAGGTCTGGGATAGGTCTAGGATTTGCCCTCATCAGGCTCTTACTATCGCATATTACTCATACTTCATGGCTAGATCCTGGGCTATTTCTGGATTGGATCACGTAGTAAAGTGTTACCACACTGAAACATTCAATGAAACCTGTTCTGGATAAATATTTTAGAGGATAACGCTTCTTAGGTCTGAGTTAGGTCTAAGATTTGCCCTCATCAGGCTCACAGTTTCGCGTTTTTCACATACTTGTTAAACAGATCCTGGGTTTTTTCTGGTTTGGATCACGTAGTAATGTGGTAGCACACTAATACAGTCAATTAAACCTGGTTTCGATCAATATTTTAGAGGATAACGCATGTTAGGTCTAGGTTAGGCCTGGGATTTTCACTCATCAGACTCATACATTCGCATTCTTCACATACTTTTTGAACGGATCCTGGGTTTTTTTCTGGTTTGGATCACGTAGTAATGTGGGTCCGCACTGAAACAATCAATTAAACCTGGTCTTGATAAATATTTTAGAGGATAACGCATGTAAGGTCTGGGATAGGTCTGGGATTTGCCCTCATCAGACTCATACTTTCGCATTCTTCACATACTTGTTGAACTGATCCTGGGTTTTTTCTGGTTTGGATCACGTAGTAATGTGGTTCCACACTGAAACAGTCGATTAAACCTGGTTTCGATCAATATTTTAGAGGATAACGCAAGTTAGGTCTAGGTTAGGCCCGGGATTTTCACTCATCAGACTCATACATTCGCATTCTTCACATACTTGTTGAACGGATCCTGGGTTTTTTCTGGTTTGGATCACGTAGTAATGTGGTACCACACTGAAACATTCAAGTAAACCTGGTCTTGATAAATATTTTAGAGGATAACGCATGTTAGGTCTGGGTTACGTCTAGGATTTGCCCTCATCAGGCTCATACTTTCGCATATTTCTCATACTTCATGGCTAGATCCTGAGCTTTTTCTGGATTGCATCACGTAGTAATGAAGTACAACACTGAAACAGTCAATTAAACCTGGTTTCCATCAATATTTTAGAGGACAACGCAAGTTAGGTCCGGGATAGGTCTGGGATTTGCCCTCATCAGGCTCATACTTTCGCGTTTTTCACATACTTGTTGAACGGATCCTGGGTTTTTTCTGGTTTGGATCACGTAGTTATGTGGGTCCACACTGAAACAATCAATTAAACCTGGTCTTGATAAATATTTTAGAGGATAACGCGTGTTAGGTCTGGGATAGGTCTGGGATTTGCCCTCATCAGACTCATACTTTCGCACACTTCACATACTCGCTGAACACATCCTGGGTTTTTTCTGGTTTGGATCACATAGTAATGTGGTACCACACTGAAACAGTCAATTAAACCAGGTTTCGAACAATATTTTTGAGGATAACGCATGTTAGGTCTAGGTTAGGCCTGGGATTTTCACTCATCAGACTCATACATTCGCATTCTTCACATACTTGTTGAACGGATCCTGGGCTTTTTCTGGATTGCATCATGTAGTAATGTAGTACCACACTGAAACAGTCAATGAAACCTGGTTTCCATCAATATTTTAGAGGACAACGCAAGTTAGGTCTAGGTAAGGCCTGAGATTTTCACTGATCAGAGTCATACATTCGCATTCTTCACAGACTTGTTGAACAGATCCGGGGTTTTTTCTGGTTTGGATCCCGTAGTAGTGTGGTACCACACTGAAACAGTCCATCAAACCTGGTTTCGCTCAATATTTTAGAGGATAACGCATGTTAGGTCTAGGTTAGGTCTGGGATTTGCTCTCATTAGGCTCATTCTTTCGCATATTTCTCATACTTGATGGCTAGATCATGTGCTTTTTCTGGATTGCATCACGTAGTACTGTAGTACCACACTGAAACAGTCAATGAAACCTGGTTTCCATCAATATTTTAGAGGACAACGCAAGTTAGGTCTAGGTAAGGCCTGAGATTTTCACTGATCAGACTCATACTTTCGCCTTCTTCACATACTTGTTGAACGGATCCTGGGTTTTTTCTGGTTTGGAACACGTAGTAATGTGGTACCACACTGAAACATTCAATTAAACCTGGTCTTGATAAATATTTTAGAGAATAACGCATGTTAGGTCTGGGTTAGGTCTAGGATTTGCCCTCATCAGGCTCATACTTTCGCATATTTCTCATACTTCATGGCTAGATCCTGGGCTATTTCTGGATTGGATCACGTAGTGAAGTGGTACCACACTGAAACATTCAATGAAACCTGGTCTGGATAAAAATCTTAGAGGATAACGCATGTTAGGTCAAGGTTAGGTCTAAGATTTGCCCTTATCAGGCTCACAGTTTCGCGTTTTTCACATACTTGTCGAACTGATGCTGGGTTTTTTGTGGTTTGGATCACGTAGTAGTGTGGTACCACACTGAAACAGTCCATTAAACCTGGTTTCGCTCAAATTTTTAGAGGATAACGCATGTTAGGTCTAGATTAGGTCTGGGATTTGCTCTCATCAGGCTCATTCTTTCGCATATTTCTCATACTTGATGGCTATATCCTGGGCTTTTTCTGGACTGCATCACGTAGTAACGTAGTACCACACTGAAACAGTCAATGAAACCTGGTTTCCATCAATATTTTAGAGGACAACGCAAGTTAGGTCTACGTAAGGCCTGAGATTTTCACTGATCAGAGTCATACATTCGCATTCTTCACATACTTGTTGAACGGATCCTGGGTTTTTTCTGGTTTGGATCACGTAGTAATGTGGTACCACACTGAAACATTCAACTAAACCTGGTCTTTATAAATATTTTAGAGGATAACGCATGTTAGGTCTGGGTTAAGTCTAGGATTTGCCCTCATCAGGCTCATACTTTCGCATATTTCTCTTACTTCATGGTTAGATCCGGGGCTGTTTCTGCATTGTGTCACGTAGTAATGTGGTACCACGCTGAAACAGTCAATTAAACCTGGTTTCGATCAATATTTTAGAGGATAACGCAAGTTAGGTCTGGGATAGGTCTAGGATTTGCCCTCATCAGGCTCTTACTATCGCATATTACTCATACTTCATGGCTAGATCCTGGGCTATTTCTGGATTGGATCACGTAGTAAAGTGTTACCACACTGAAACATTCAATGAAACCTGTTCTGGATAAATATTTTAGAGGATAACGCATCTTAGGTCTGGGTTAGGTCTAAGATTTGCCCTCATCAGGCTCACAGTTTCGCGTTTTTCACATACTTGTTAAACAGATCCTGGGTTTTTTCTGGTTTGGATCACGTAGTAATGTGGTAGCACACTAATACAGTCAACTAAACCTGGTTTCGATCAATATTTTAGAGGATAACGCATGTTAGGTCTAGGTTAGGCCTGGGATTTTCACTCATCAGACTCATACATTCGCATTCTTCACATACTTTTTGAACGGATCCTGGGTTTTTTCTGGTTTGGATCACGTAGTAATGTGGGTCCGCACTGAAACAGTCGATTAAACCTGGTTTCGATCAATATTTTAGAGGATAACGCAAGTTAGGTCTAGGTTAGGCCCGGGATTTTCACTCATCAGACTCATACATTCGCATTCTTCACATACTTGTTGAACGGATCCTGGGTTTTTTCTGGTTTGGATCACGTAGTAATGTGGTACCACACTGAAACATTCAAGTAAACCTGGTCTTGGTAAATATTTTAGAGGATAACGCATGTTAGGTCTGGGTTACGTCTAGGATTTGCCCTCATCAGGCTCATACTTTCCCATATTTCTCATACTTCATGGCTAGATCCTGAGCTTTTTCTGGATTGCATCACGTAGTAATGAAGTACAACACTGAAACAGTCAATTAAACCTGGTTTCCATCAATATTTTAGAGGACAACGCAAGTTAGGTCTGGGATAGGTCTGGGATTTGCCCTCATCAGGCTCATACTTTCGCGTTTTTCACATACTTGTTGAACGGATCCTGGGTTTTTTCTGGTTTGGATCACGTAGTTATGTGGGTCCACACTGAAACAATCAATTAAACCTGGTCTTGATAAATATTTTAGAGGATAACGCGTGTTAGGTCTGGGATAGGTCTGGGATTTGCCCTCATCAGACTCATACTTTCGCACACTTCACATACTCGCTGAACACATCCTGGGTTTTTTCTGGTTTGGATCACATAGTAATGTGGTACCACACTGAAACAGTCGATTAAACCAGGTTTCGATCAATATTTTTGAGGATAACGCATGTTAGGTCTAGGTTAGGCCTGGGATTTTCACTCATCAGACTCATACATTCGCATTCTTCACATACTTTTTGAACGGATCCTGGGTTTTTTCTGGTTTGGATCACGTAGTAATGTGGGTCCGCACTGAAACAATCAATTAAACCTGGTCTTGATAAATATTTTAGAGGATAACGCATGTAAGGTCTGGGATAGGTCTGGGATTTGCCCTCATCAGACTCATACTTTCGCATTCTTCACATACTTGTTGAACTGATCCTGGGTTTTTTCTGGTTTGGATCACGTAGTAATGTGGTTCCACACTGAAACAGTCGATTAAACCTGGTTTCGATCAATATTTTAGAGGATAACGCAAGTTAGGTCTAGGTTAGGCCCGGGATTTTCACTCATCAGACTCATATTTCGCATTCTTCACATACTTGTTGAACGGATCCTGGGTTTTTTCTGGTTTGGATCACGTAGTAATGTGGGACCACACTGAATCAGTCAATTAAACCTGGTTTCGACCAATATTTTAGAGAATAATTCATGTTAGGTCTAGGTTAGGTCTGGGATTTTCTCTCATCAGGCTCATTCTTTCGCATATTTCTCATACCTGAGGGCTAGATCCTGGGCTTTTTCTGGATTGGATCTCGTAGTAATGAAGTACAACACTGAAACAGTCAATTAAACCTGGTTTCCATCAATATTTTAGAGGACAGCGCATGTTAGGTCTAGGTTAGGCCTGGGATTTGCTCTGATCAGGGTCATACTTTCGCCGTTTTAACATACATCTTGACCTGATCGAGGGTTTTTTCTGCTTTGGATCACGTAGTAAAGTGGTACCACACTGAAACAGTCCATTAAACCTGGTTTGGATCAATATTTTAGAGGATAACGCATGTTAGGTCTAGGTTAGGTCTGGGATTTTCGCTCATGAGACTCATACTTTCGCATTCTTCACATACTTGTTGAACGGATCCTGGGTTTTTTCTGGTTTGGTTCATGTAGTAATGTGGTACCACACTGAAACATTCAATTAAACCTGGTCTTGATAAATATTTTAGAGGATAACGCATGTTAGGTTTGGCATAGGTCTAGGATTTGCTCCCAGCAGGCTCATACTTTCGCATATTTCTCATACTTCATGGCTAGATCCTGGGCTGTTTTTGGTTTGTATCACGTAGTAATGTGGTACCACGCTGAAACAGTCAATTAAACCTGGTTTCGATCAATATTTTAGAGGATAACGCAAGTTAGGTCTGGCATAGGTCTGGGATTCGCCCTCATCAGGCTCATACTTTCGCGTTTTTCACATACTTGTTGAACAGATCCTGGGTTTTTTCTGGTTGTATCACGTAGTAGTGTGGTACCACACTGAAACTGTCCATTAAAGCTGGTTTGGATCAATTGTTTAGAGGATAACGCATGTTAGGTCTAGGTTAGCCCTGGGATTTTCACTCATCAGACTCATACTTTCGCATTCTTCTCATACTTGTTGAACTGATCCTGGGTTTTTTCTGGTTTGGATCACGTAGTAATTTGGTACCACACTGAAACAGTCGATTAAACCTGGTTTCACTCAATATTTTAGAGGATAACGCATGTTAGGTCTAGGTCAGGCCTGGGATTTTCACTCATCAGACTCATACTTTCGCATTCTTCACATACTTGTTGAACGGATGCTGGGTTTTTTCTGGTTTGGATCACGTATTAATGCGGTACCACGCTGAAACAGTCAATTAAACCTGGTTTCCATCAATATTTTAGAGGACAACGCAAGTTAGGTCTGGGATAGGTCTGGGATTTGCCCTCATCAGACTCATACTTTCGCACACTTCACATACTCGTTGAACAGATCCTGGGTTTTTTCTGGTTTGGATCACGTAGTAATGTGGTTCCACACTGAAACAGTCGGTTAAACCTGGTTTCGATCAATATTTTTGAGGATAACGCATGTTAGGTCTAGGTTAGGCCTGGGATTTTCACTCATCAGACTCATACTTTCGCATTCTTCACATACTTGTTGAACGGACCCTGGGTTTTTTCTGGTTTGGATCAGGTAGTTATGTGGGTCCACACTGAAACAATCAATTAAACCTGGTCTTGATAAATATTTTAGAGGATAACGCATGTTAGGTCTGGGATAGGTCTGGGATTTGCCCTCATCAGACTCATACTTTCGCACACTTCACATACTCGTTGAACAGATCCTGGGTTATTTTCTGGTTTGGATCACATAGTAATGTGGTACCACACTGAAACAGTCGATTAAACCAGGTTTCGATCAATATTTTTGAGGATAACGCATGTTAGGTCTAGGTTAGGCCTGGGATTTTCACTCATCAGACTCATACATTCGCATTCTTCACATACTTTTTGAACGGATCCTGGGTTTTTTCTGGTTTGGATCACGTAGTAATGTGGGTCCGCACTGAAACAATCAATTAAACCTGGTCTTGATAAATATTTTAGAGGATAACGCATGTAAGGTCTGGGATAGGTCTGGGATTTGCCCTCATCAGACTCATACTTTCGCATTCTTCACATACTTGTTGAACTGATCCTGGGTTTTTTCTGGTTTGGATCACGTAGTAATGTGGTTCCACACTGAAACAGTCGATTAAACCTGGTTTCGATCAATATTTTAGAGGATAACGCAAGTTAGGTCTAGGTTAGGCCCGGGATTTTCACTCATCAGACTCATATTTCGCATTCTTCACATACTTGTTGAACGGATCCTGGGTTTTTTCTGGTTTGGATCACGTAGTAATGTGGGACCACACTGAATCAGTCAATTAAACCTGGTTTCGACCAATATTTTAGAGAATAATTCATGTTAGGTCTAGGTTAGGTCTGGGATTTTCTCTCATCAGGCTCATTCTTTCGCATATTTCTCATACCTGAGGGCTAGATCCTGGGCTTTTTCTGGATTGGATCTCGTAGTAATGAAGTACAACACTGAAACAGTCAATTAAACCTGGTTTCCATCAATATTTTAGAGGACAGCGCATGTTAGGTCTAGGTTAGGCCTGGGATTTGCTCTGATCAGGGTCATACTTTCGCCGTTTTAACATACATCTTGACCTGATCGAGGGTTTTTTCTGCTTTGGATCACGTAGTAAAGTGGTACCACACTGAAACAGTCCATTAAACCTGGTTTGGATCAATATTTTAGAGGATAACGCATGTTAGGTCTAGGTTAGGTCTGGGATTTTCGCTCATGAGACTCATACTTTCGCATTCTTCACATACTTGTTGAACGGATCCTGGGTTTTTTCTGGTTTGGTTCATGTAGTAATGTGGTACCACACTGAAACATTCAATTAAACCTGGTCTTGATAAATATTTTAGAGGATAACGCATGTTAGGTTTGGCATAGGTCTAGGATTTGCTCCCAGCAGGCTCATACTTTCGCATATTTCTCATACTTCATGGCTAGATCCTGGGCTGTTTTTGGTTTGTATCACGTAGTAATGTGGTACCACGCTGAAACAGTCAATTAAACCTGGTTTCGATCAATATTTTAGAGGATAACGCAAGTTAGGTCTGGCATAGGTCTGGGATTCGCCCTCATCAGGCTCATACTTTCGCGTTTTTCACATACTTGTTGAACAGATCCTGGGTTTTTTCTGGTTGTATCACGTAGTAGTGTGGTACCACACTGAAACTGTCCATTAAAGCTGGTTTGGATCAATTGTTTAGAGGATAACGCATGTTAGGTCTAGGTTAGCCCTGGGATTTTCACTCATCAGACTCATACTTTCGCATTCTTCTCATACTTGTTGAACTGATCCTGGGTTTTTTCTGGTTTGGATCACGTAGTAATTTGGTACCACACTGAAACAGTCGATTAAACCTGGTTTCACTCAATATTTTAGAGGATAACGCATGTTAGGTCTAGGTCAGGCCTGGGATTTTCACTCATCAGACTCATACTTTCGCATTCTTCACATACTTGTTGAACGGATGCTGGGTTTTTTCTGGTTTGGATCACGTATTAATGCGGTACCACGCTGAAACAGTCAATTAAACCTGGTTTCCATCAATATTTTAGAGGACAACGCAAGTTAGGTCTGGGATAGGTCTGGGATTTGCCCTCATCAGACTCATACTTTCGCACACTTCACATACTCGTTGAACAGATCCTGGGTTTTTTCTGGTTTGGATCACGTAGTAATGTGGTTCCACACTGAAACAGTCGGTTAAACCTGGTTTCGATCAATATTTTTGAGGATAACGCATGTTAGGTCTAGGTTAGGCCTGGGATTTTCACTCATCAGACTCATACTTTCGCATTCTTCACATACTTGTTGAACGGACCCTGGGTTTTTTCTGGTTTGGATCAGGTAGTTATGTGGGTCCACACTGAAACAATCAATTAAACCTGGTCTTGATAAATATTTTAGAGGATAACGCATGTTAGGTCTGGGATAGGTCTGGGATTTGCCCTCATCAGACTCATACTTTCGCACACTTCACATACTCGTTGAACAGATCCTGGGTTATTTTCTGGTTTGGATCACATAGTAATGTGGTACCACACTGAAACAGTCGATTAAACCAGGTTTCGATCAATATTTTTGAGGATAACGCATGTTAGGTCTAGGTTAGGCCTGGGATTTTCACTCATCAGACTCATACTTTCGCATTCTTCACATACCTGTTGAACGGATCCTGGGTTTTTTCTGGTTTGGATCACGTAGTAATGTGGGTCCACACTGAAACAATCAACTAAACCTGGTCTTGATAAATATTTCAGAGGATAACGCATGTTAGGTCTGGGATAGGTCTAGGATTTGCCCTCATCAGACTCATACTTTCGCACACTTCACATACTCGTTGAACAGATCCTGGGTTATTTTCTGGTTTGGATCACATAGTAATGTGGTACCACACTGAAACAGTCGATTAAACCAGGTTTCGATCAATATTTTTGAGGATAACGCATGTTAGGTCTAGGTTAGGCCTGGGATTTTCACTCATCAGACTCATACTTTCGCATTCTTCACATACTTGTTGAACGGACGCTGGGTTTTTTCTGGTTTGGATCACGTAGTAATGTGGGTCCACACTGAAACAATCAATTAAACCTGGTCTTGATAAATATTTTAGAGGATAACGCATGTTAGGTCTGGGATAGGTCTGGGATATGCCCTCATCAGACTCATACCTACGCACACTTCACATACTCGTTGAACAGATCCTGGGTTATTTTCTGGTTTGGATCACATAGTAATGTGGTACCAAACTGAAACAGTCGATTAAACCAGGTTTCGATCAATATTTTTGAGGATAACGCATGTTAGGTCTAGGTTAGGCCTGGGATTTTCACTCATCAGACTCATACATTCGCATTCCTCACATACTTGTTGAACGGATCCTGGGTTTTTTCTGGTTTGTATCACGTAGTAATGTGGTACCACACTGAAACAGTCCATTAAACCTGGTTTGGATCAATATTTTAGAGGATAACGCATGCTAGGTCTAGGTTAGCCCTGGGATTTTCACTCATCAGACTCATACTTTCGCATTCTTCTTATACTTGTTGAACTGATCCTGGGTTTTTTCTGGTTTGGATCACGTAGTAATGTGGTACCACACTGAAACAGTCGATTAAACCTGGTTTCGATCAATATTTTAGAGGATAACGCAAGTTAAGTCTGGGATTGGTCTGGGATTTTCACTCATCAGACTCATAGTTTCGCACACTTCACATACTCGTTGAACAGATCCTGGGTTATTTTCTGGTTTGGATCACATAGTAATGTGGTACCACACTGAAACAGTCGATTAAACCAGGTTTCGATCAATATTTTTGAGGATAACGCATGTTAGGTCTAGGTTAGGCCTGGGATTTTCACTCATCAGACTCATACTTTCGCATTCTTCACATACTTGTTGAACGGACCCTGGGTTTTTTCTGGTTTGGATCACGTAGTAATGTGGGTCCACACTGAAACAATCAATTAAACCTGGTCTTGATAAATATTTTAGAGGATAACGCATGTTAGGTCTGGGATAGGTCTGGGATTTGCCCTCATCAGACTCATACCTACGCACACTTCACATACTCGTTGAACAGATCCTGGGTTATTTTCTGGTTTGGATCACATAGTAATGTGGTACCAAACTGAAACAGTCGATTAAACCAGGTTTCGATCAATATTTTTGAGGATAGCGCATGTTAGGTCTAGGTTAGGCCTGGGATTTTCACTCATCAGACTCATACATTCGCATTCCTCACTTACTTGTTGATCGGATCCTGGGTTTTTTCTGGTTTGTATCACGTAGTAATGTGGTACCTCACTGAAACAGTCCATTAAACCTGGTTTGGATCAATATTTTAGAGGATAACGCATGTTAGGTCTAGGTTAGCCCTGGGATTTTCACTCATCAGACTCATACTTTCGCATTCTTCTTATACTTGTTGAACGGATCCTGGGTTTTTTCTGGTTTGGATCACGTAGTAATGTGGGTCCACACTGAAACAATTAATTAAACCTGGTCTTGATAAATATTTTAGAGGATAACGCATGTTAGGTCTGGGTTAGCCCTGGGATTTTCACTCATCAGACTCATACTTTCGCGTTCTTCTCATACTTGTTGAACGGATCCTGGGTTTTTTCTGGTTTGGAACACGTAGTAATGTGGTACCACACTGAAACATTCAATTAAACCTGGTCTTGATAAATATTTTAGAGAATAACGCATGTTAGGTCTGGGTTAGGTCTAGGATTTGCCCTCATCAGGCTCATACTTTCGCATATTTCTCATACTTCATGGCTAGATCCTGGGCTATTTCTGGATTGGATCACGTAGTGAAGTGGTACCACACTGAAACATTCAATTAAACCTGGTCTTGATAAATATTTTAGAGGATAACGCATGTTAGGTTTGGGTTAGGTCTAGGATTTGCCCTCATCAGGCTCACAGTTTCGCGTTTTTCACATACTTGTCGAACAGATCCTGGGTTTTTTGTGGTTTGGATCACGTAGTAATGTGGTACCACACTGAAACAGTCGATTAAACCAGGTTTCGATCAATATTTTAGAGGATAACGCAAGTTAAGTCAGGGATTGGTCTGGGATTTGACCTCATCAGACTCATACATTCGCACACTTCACATACTCGTTGAACAGATCCTGGGTTACTTTCTGGTTTGGATCACATAGTAACGTGGTACCACACTGAAACAGTCGATTAAACCAGGTTTCGATCAATATTTTTGAGGATAACGCATGTTAGGTATAGGTTAGGCCTGGGATTTTCACTCATCAGACTCATACTTTCGCATTCTTCACATACTTGTAGAACGGATCCTGTGTTTTTTCTGGTTTGGATCACGTAGTAATGTGGGGCCACACTGAAACAGTCAATTAAACCTGGTCTTGATAAATATTTTAGAGGGTAACGCATGTTAGGTCGGGGTCAGGTCTAGAATTTGACCTCATCATGCTCATACTTTCGCATCTTTCTCATACATCATGGCTAGATCCTGGGCTATTTCTGGATTGTATCACGTAGTAATGTGGTACCACGCTGAAACAGTCGATTAAACCTGGTTCCGATCAATATTTTAGAGGATAACGCAAGTTAAGTCTGGGATTGGTCTGGGATTTGACCTCATCAGACTCATACTTTCGCACCCTTCACATACTTGTTGAACAGATCCTGGGTTTTTTCTGGTTTGGATCCCGTAGTAGTGTGGTACCACACTGAAACAGTCCATTAAACCTGGTTTCGCTCAATATTTTAGAGGATAACGCATGTTAGGTCTAGGTCAGGCCTGGGATTTTCACTCATCAGACTCATACTTTCGCATTCTTCACATACTTGTTGAACGGATCCTGGGCTTTTCTGGTTTGGATCACGTAGTATTGTGGGTCCACACTGAAACAATCAATTAAACCTGGTCTTGATAAATACTTTAGAGGATAACGCATGTTAGGTCTGGGATAGGTATGGGATTTGCCCTCATCAGACTCATACTTTCGCACACTTCACATACTCGTTGAACAGATCCCGGGTTATTTTCTGGTTTGGATCACATAGTAATGTGGTACCACACTGAAACAGTCGATTAAACCAGGTTTCGATCAATATTTTTGAGGATAACGCATGTTAGGTCTAGGCTAGGCCTGGGATTTTCACTCATCAGACTCATACTTTCGCATTCTTCACATACTTGTTGAACAGATCCTGGGTTTTTTCTGGTTTGGATCCCGTAGTAGTGTGGTACCACACTGAAACACTCCATTAAACCTGGTTTCGCTCAATATTTTAGAGGATAACGCATGTTAGGTCTAGGTCAGGCCTGGGATTTTCACTCATCAGTCTCATACTTTCGCACACTTCACATACTCGTTGAACAGATCCTGGGTTATTTTCTGGTTTGGATCACATAGTAATGTGGTACCACACTGAAACAGTCGATCAAAGCAGGTTTCGATCAATATTTTTCAGGATAACGCATGTTAGGTCTAGGTTAGGCCTGGTATTTTCACCCATCAGACTCATACTTTCGCATTCTTCACATACTTGTTGAACGGATCCTGGGTTATTTTCTGGTTTGGATCACATAGTAATGTGGTACCACACTGAAACAGTCGATTAAACCAGGTTTCGATCAATATTTTTGAGGATAACGCATGTTAGGTCTAGGTTAGCCCTGGGATTTTCACTCATCAGACTCATACTTTCGCATTCCTCTCATACTTGTTGAACTGATCCTGGGTTTTTTCTGGTTTGGATCACGTAGTAATGTGGTACCACACTGAAACAGACGATTAAACCTGGTTTCGATCAATATCTTAGAGGATAACGAAAGTTAA
The DNA here is from genome assembly GCF_051014445.1 of Colletes latitarsis. Classification (NCBI taxonomy): domain Eukaryota; kingdom Metazoa; phylum Arthropoda; class Insecta; order Hymenoptera; family Colletidae; genus Colletes; species Colletes latitarsis. The sequence goes on from NC_135142.1 coordinate 3,793,090, forward strand.
GTCTGGGATTGGTCTGGGATTTGACCTCATCAGGCTCATACTTTCGCGTTTTTCACATACTTGATGAACAGATCCTGGGTTTTTTCTGGTTTGGATCCCGTAGTAGTGTGGTACCACACTGAAACGGTCCATCAAACCTGGTTTCGCTCAATATTTTAGAGGATAACGCATGTTAGGTCTAGGTCAGGCCTGGGATTTTCACTCATCAGGCTCACAGTTTCGTGTTATTCACATACCTGTTAAACAGATCCTGGGTTTTTTCTGGTTTGGATCACGAAGTAGTGTGGTACCTCACTGAAACAGTCCATTAAACCTGGTTTCGCTCAATATTTTAGAGGATAACGCATGTTAGGTCTAGGTTGGGTCTGGGATTTACTCTCATTAGGCTCATTCTTTCGCATATTTCTCATACTTGATGGCTAGATCATGGGCTTTTTCTGCATTGCATCACGTAGTTATGTAGTACCACACTGAAACTGTCAATGAAACCTGGTTTCCATCAATATTTTAGAGGACAACGCAAGGTAGGTCTAGGTAAGACCTGAGATTTTCACTGATCAGACTCATAATTTCGCCTTCTTCACATACTTGTTGGACGGATCCTGGGTTTTTTCTGGTTTGGAACACGTAGTAATGTGGTACCACACTGAAACATTCAATTAAACCTGGTCTTGATAAATATTTTAGAGAATAACGCATGTTAGGTCAGGGTTAGGTCTAGGATTTGCCCTCATCAGGCTCATACTTTCGCATATTTCTCATACTTCATGGCTAGATCCTGGGCTATTTCTGGATTGGATCACGTAGTAAAGTGGTACCACACTGAAACATTCAGTGAAACCTGGTCTGGATAAAAAGTTTAGAGAATTACGCATGTTAGGTCAAGGTTAGGTATAAGATTTGCCCTCATCAAGCTCACAGTTTCGCGTTTTTCACATACTTGTTGAACAGATCCTGGGGTTTTTCTGGTTTGTATCACGCAGTAGTGTGGTACCACACTGAAACAGTCGATTAAACCTGGTTTCGATGAATATTTTAGAGAATAATTCATGTTAGGTCTAGGTTAGGTCTGAGATTTGCTCTCATCAGGCTCATTCTTTCGCATATTTCTCATACTTGATGGCTAGATCCTGGGCTTTTTCTGGATTGCATCACGTAGTAATGAAGTACAACACTGAAACAGTCAATTAAACCTGGTTTCCATCAATATCTTAGAGGACATCGCAAGTTAGGTCTGGGATTGGTCTGGGATTTGCCCACATCAGGCTCATACTTTCGCGTTTTTCACATACTTGTTGGACAGATCCTGGGTTCTTTCTGGTTTGGATCACGTAGTAGTGTGGTACCACACTGAAACAGTCCATTAAACCTGGTTTGGATCAATATTTTTGAGGATAACGCATGTTAGGTCTAGGTTAGGTCTGGGATTTTCGCTCATGAGACTCATACTTTCGCATTCTTCACATACTTGTTGAACGGATCCTGGGTTTTTTCTGGTTTGGTTCAGGTAGTAATGTGGTACCACACTGAAACATTCAATTAAACCTGGTCTTGATAAATATTTTAGAGGATAACGCAAGTTAGGTCTGGCATAGGTCTGGGATTCGCCCTCATCAGGCTCATACTTTCGCGTTTTTCACATACTTGTTGAACAGATCCTGGGTTTTTTCTGGTCTGTATCACGTAGTAGTGTGGTACCACACTGAAACAGTCCATTAAACCTGGTTTGGATCAATTGTTTAGAGGATAACGCATGTTAGGTCTAGGTTAGCCCTGGGATTTTCACTGATCAGACTCATACTTTCGCATTCTTCACATACTTGTTGAACGGATCCTGGGTATTTTCTGGTTTGGATCACGTAGTAATGTGGTGCCACACTGAAACAGTCGATTCAACCTGGTTTTGATCAATATTTTAGAGGATAACGCATAGTTAGGTTTGGGATAGGTCTGGGATTTGACCTCATCAGACTCATACTTTCGCACACTTCACATACTCGTTGAACAGATCCTGGGTTATTTTCTGGTTTGGATCACATAGTAATGTGGTACCACACTGAAACAGTCGATTAAACCTGGTTTCGATCAATATTTTAGAGAATAATTCATGTTAGGTCTAGGTTAGGTCTGAGATTTGCTCTCATCAGGCTCATTCTTTCGCATATTTCTCGTACTTCATGGCTAGATCCTGGGCTGTTTCTGGATTGTATCACGTAGTAATGTGGTACCACGCTGAAACAGTCGATTCAACCTGGTTTTGATCAATATTTTAGAGGATAACGCATAGTTAGGTTTGGGATAGGTCTGGGATTCGCCCTCATCAGGCTCATACTTTCGCGTTTTTCACATACTTGTTGAACAGATCCTGGGTTTTTTCTGGTTTGTATCACGTAGTAGTGTGGTACCACACTGAAACAGTCCATTAAACCTGGTTTGGATCAATATTTTAGAGGATAACGCAAGTTAAGTCAGGGATTGGTCTGGGATTTGACCTCATCAGACTCATACTTTCGCGTTTTTCACATACTTGTTGAACAGATCCTGGGTTTTTTCTGGTTTGGGTCCCGTAGTAGTGTGGTACCACACTGAAACAGTCCATCAAACCTGGTTTCGCTCAATATTTTAGAGGATAACGCATGTTAGGTCAGGGTTAGGTCTAAGATTTGCCCTTATCAGGCTCACAGTTTCGAGTTTTTCACATACCTGTTAAACAGATCCTGGGTTTTTTCTGGTTTGGATCACGAAGTAGTGTGGTACCACACTGAAACAGTCCATTAAACCTGGTTTCGCTCAATATTTTAGAGGATATCGCATGTTAGGTCTAGGTTAGGTCTGGGATTTGCTCTCATTAGGCTCATTCTTTCGCATATTTCTCATACTTGATGGCTAGGTCATGGGCTTTTTCTGCATTGCATCACGTAGTTATGTAGTACCACACTGAAACAGTCAATGAAACCTGGTTTCCATCAATATTTTAGAGGACAACGCAAGTTAGGTCTAGGTAAGGCCTGAGATTTTCACTGATCAGACTCATAATTTCGCCTTCTTCACATACTTGTTGAACGGATCCTGGGTTTTTTCTGGTTTGGAACACGTAGTAATGTGGTACCACACTGAAACATTCAATTAAACCTGGTCTTGATAAATATTTTAGAGAACAACGCATGTTAGGTCAGGGTTAGTTCTAGGATTTGCCCTCATCAGGCACATACTTTCGCATATTTCTCATACTTCATGGCTAGATCCTGGGCTATTTCTGGATTGGATCACGTAGTAAAGTGGTACCACACTGAAACATTCAATGAAACCTGGTCTGGATAAAAATTTTAGAGAATAACGCATGTTAGGTCAAGGTTAGGTCTAAGATTTGCCCTCATCAGGCTCACAGTTTCGCGTTTTTCACATACTTGTTGAACAGATCCTGGGTTTTTTCTGGTTTGTATCACGCAGTAGTGTGGTACCACACTGAAACAGTCCATTAAACCTGGTTTGGATGAATATTTTAGAGGATAACGCATGTAAGGTCTAGGTTAGCCCTGGGATTTTCACTCATCAGACTCATACTTTCGCATTCTTCTCATACTTGATGTCTAGATCCTGGGCTTTTTCTGGATTGCATCACGTAGTAATGAAGTACAACACTGAAACAGTCAATTAAACCTGGTTTCCATCAATATCTTAGAGGACAACGCAAGTTAGGTCTGGGATTGGTCTGGGATTTGCCCTCATCAGGCTCATACTTTCGCGTTTTTCACATACTTGTTGAACAGATCCTGGGTTTTTTCTGGTTTGGATCACGTAGTAGTGTGGTACCACACTTAAACAGTCCATTAAACCTGGTTTGGATCATTATTTTAGAGAATAACGCATGTTAGGTCTAGGTTAGGTCTGGGATTTTCGCTCATGAGACTCATACTTTCGCATTCTTCACATACTTGTTGAACGGATCCTGGGTTTTTTCTGGTTTGGTTCAGGTAGTAATGTGGTACCACACTGAAACATTCAATTAAACCTGGTCTTGATAAATATTTTAGAGGATAACGCAAGTTAGGTCTGGCATAGGTCTGGGATTCGCCCTCATCAGGCTCATACTTTCGCGTTTTTCACATACTTGTTGAACAGATCCTGGGTTTTGTCTGGTCTGTATCACGTAGTAGTGTGGTACCACACTGAAACAGTCCATTAAACCTGGTTTGGATCAATTGTTTAGAGGATAACGCATGTTATGTCTAGGTTAGGCCTGGGATTTTCACTCATCAGACTCATACTTTCGCATTCTTCACATACTTGTTGAACGGATCCTGGGTTTTTTCTGGTTTGGATCACGTAGTAATGTGGGTCCACACTGAAACAATCAATTAAACCTGGTCTTGATAAATATTTTAGAGGATAACGCATGTTAGGTCTGGGATAGGTCTGGGATTTGCCCTCATCAGGCTCATACTTTCGCGTTTTTCACATACTCGTTGAACAGATCCTGGGTTATTTTCTGGTTTGGATCACATAGTAATGTGGTACCACACTGAAACAGTCGGTTAAACCTGGTTTCGATCAATATTTTAGAGGATAACGCAAGTTAGGTCTGGCATAGGTCTGGGATTCGCCCTCATCAGGCTCATACTTTCGCGTTTTTCACATACTCGTTGAACAGTTCCTGGGTTATTTTCTGGTTTGGATCACATAGTAATGTGGTACCACACTGAAACAGTCGATTAAACCAGGTTTCGATCAATATTCTTGAGGATAACGCATGTTAGGTCTAGGTTAGGCCTGGGATTTTCACTCATCAGACTCATACTTTCGCATTCTTCACATACTTGTTGAACGGATCCTGGGTTATTTTCTGGTTTGGATCACATAGTAATGTGGTACCACACTGAAGCAGTCGATTAAACCTGGTTTCGATCAATATTTTAGAGAATCATTCATGTTAGGTCTAGGTTAGGTCTGGGATTTGCTCCCATCAGGCTCGTTCTTTCGCATATTTCTCATACTTGATGGCTAGATCCTGGGCTTTTTCTGGATTGCGTCACGTAGTAATGAAGTACAACACTGAAACAGTCAATTAAACCTGGTTTCCATCAATATCTTAGAGGATAACGCATGTTAGGTCAAGGTTAGGTCTAAGATTTGCCCTTATCAGGCTCACAGTTTCGAGTTTTTCACATACCTGTTAAACAGATCCTGGGTTTTTTCTGGTTTGGATCACGAAGTAGTGTGGTACCACACTGAAACAGTCCATTAAACCTGGTTTCGCTCAATATTTTAGAGGATATCGCATGTTAGGTCTAGGTTAGGTCTGGGATTTGCTCTCATTAGGCTCATTCTTTCGCATATTTCTCATACTTGATGGCTAGGTCATGGGCTTTTTCTGCATTGCATCACGTAGTTATGTAGTACCACACTGAAACAGTCAATGAAACCTGGTTTCCATCAATATTTTAGAGGACAACGCAAGTTAGGTCTAGGTAAGGCCTGAGATTTTCACTGATCAGACTCATAATTTCGCCTTCTTCACATACTTGTTGAACGGATCCTGGGTTTTTTCTGGTTTGGTACACGTAGTAATGTGGTACCACACTGAAACATTCAATTAAACCTGGTCTTGATAAATATTTTAGAGAACAACGCATGTTAGGTCAGGGTTAGTTCTAGGATTTGCCCTCATCAGGCACATACTTTCGCATATTTCTCATACTTCATGGCTAGATCCTGGGCTATTTCTGGATTGGATCACGTAGTAAAGTGGTACCACACTGAAACATTCAATGAAACCTGGTCTGGATAAAAATTTTAGAGAATAACGCATGTTAGGTCAAGGTTAGGTCTAAGATTTGCCCTCATCAGGCTCACAGTTTCGCGTTTTTCACATACTTGTTGAACAGATCCTGGGTTTTTTCTGGTTTGTATCACGCAGTAGTGTGGTACCACACTGAAACAGTCCATTAAACCTGGTTTGGATGAATATTTTAGAGGATAACGCATGTAAGGTCTAGGTTAGCCCTGGGATTTTCACTCATCAGACCCATACTTTCGCATTCTTCTCATACCTGATGGCTAGATCCTGGGCTTTTTCTGGATTGCATCACGTAGTAATGAAGTACAACACTGAAACAGTCAATTAAACCTGGTTTCCATCAATATCTTAGAGGACAACGCAAGTTAGGTCTGGGATTGGTCTGGGATTTGCCCTCATCAGGCTCATACTTTCGCGTTTTTCACATACTTGTTGAACAGATCCTGGGTTTTTTCTGGTTTGTATCACGCAGTAGTGTGGTACCACACTGAAACAGTCCATTAAACCTGGTTTGGATGAATATTTTAGAGGATAACGCATGTAAGGTCTAGGTTAGCCCTGGGATTTTCACTCATCAGACTCATACTTTCGCATTCTTCTCATACTTGATGGCTAGATCCTGGGCTTTTTCTGGATTGCATCACGTAGTAATGAAGTACAACACTGAAACAGTCAATTAAACCTGGTTTCCATCAATATCTTAGAGGACAACGCAAGTTAGGTCTGGGATTGGTCTGGGATTTGCCCTCATCAGGCTCATACTTTCGCGTTTTTCACATACTTGTTGAACAGATCCTGGGTTTTTTCTGGTTTGGATCACGTAGTAGTGTGGTACCACACTTAAACAGTCCACTAAACCTGGTTTGGATCATTATTTTAGAGAATAACGCATGTTAGGTCTAGGTTAGGTCTGGGATTTTCGCTCATGAGACTCATACTTTCGCATTCTTCACATACTTGTTGAACGGATCCTGGGTTTTTTCTGGTTTGGTTCAGGTAGTAATGTGGTACCACACTGAAACATTCAATTAAACCTGGTCTTGATAAATATTTTAGAGGATAACGCAAGTTAGGTCTGGCATAGGTCTGGGATTCGCCCTCATCAGGCTCATACTTTCGCGTTTTTCACATACTTGTTGAACAGATCCTGGGTTTTGTCTGGTCTGTATCACGTAGTAGTGTGGTACCACACTGAAACAGTCCATTAAACCTGGTTTGGATCAATTGTTTAGAGGATAACGCATGTTATGTCTAGGTTAGGCCTGGGATTTTCACTCATCAGACTCATACTTTCGCATTCTTCACATACTTGTTGAACGGATCCTGGGTTTTTTCTGGTTTGGATCACGTAGTAATGTGGGTCCACACTGAAACAATCAATTAAACCTGGTCTTGATAAATATTTTAGAGGATAACGCATGTTAGGTCTGGGATAGGTCTGGGATTTGCCCTCATCAGGCTCATACTTTCGCGTTTTTCACATACTCGTTGAACAGATCCTGGGTTATTTTCTGGTTTGGATCACATAGTAATGTGGTACCACACTGAAACAGTCGGTTAAACCTGGTTTCGATCAATATTTTAGAGGATAACGCAAGTTAGGTCTGGCATAGGTCTGGGATTCGCCCTCATCAGGCTCATACTTTCGCGTTTTTCACATACTCGTTGAACAGTTCCTGGGTTATTTCCTGGTTTGGATCACATAGTAATGTGGTACCACACTGAAACAGTCGATTAAACCAGGTTTCGATCAATATTCTTGAGGATAACGCATGTTAGGTCTAGGTTAGGCCTGGGATTTTCACTCATCAGACTCATACTTTCGCATTCTTCACATACTTGTTGAACGGATCCTGGGTTATTTTCTGGTTTGGATCACATAGTAATGTGGTACCACACTGAAGCAGTCGATTAAACCTGGTTTCGATCAATATTTTAGAGAATCATTCATGTTAGGTCTAGGTTAGGTCTGGGATTTGCTCCCATCAGGCTCGTTCTTTCGCATATTTCTCATACTTGATGGCTAGATCCTGGGCTTTTTCTGGATTGCGTCACGTAGTAATGAAGTACAACACTGAAACAGTCAATTAAACCTGGTTTCCATCAATATCATAGAGGATAACGCATGTTAGGTCAAGGTTAGGTCTAAGATTTGCCCTTATCAGGCTCACAGTTTCGAGTTTTTCACATACCTGTTAAACAGATCCTGGGTTTTTTCTGGTTTGGATCACGAAGTAGTGTGGTACCACACTGAAACAGTCCATTAAACCTGGTTTCGCTCAATATTTTAGAGGATATCGCATGTTAGGTCTAGGTTAGGTCTGGGATTTGCTCTCATTAGGCTCATTCTTTCGCATATTTCTCATACTTGATGGCTAGGTCATGGGCTTTTTCTGCATTGCATCACGTAGTTATGTAGTACCACACTGAAACAGTCAATGAAACCTGGTTTCCATCAATATTTTAGAGGACAACGCAAGTTAGGTCTAGGTAAGGCCTGAGATTTTCACTGATCAGACTCATAATTTCGCCTTCTTCACATACTTGTTGAACGGATCCTGGGTTTTTTCTGGTTTGGAACACGTAGTAATGTGGTACCACACTGAAACATTCAATTAAACCTGGTCTTGATAAATATTTTAGAGAACAACGCATGTTAGGTCAGGGTTAGTTCTAGGATTTGCCCTCATCAGGCACATACTTTCGCATATTTCTCATACTTCATGGCTAGATCCTGGGCTATTTCTGGATTGGATCACGTAGTAAAGTGGTACCACACTGAAACATTCAATGAAACCTGGTCTGGATAAAAATTTTAGAGAATAACGCATGTTAGGTCAAGGTTAGGTCTAAGATTTGCCCTCATCAGGCTCACAGTTTCGCGTTTTTCACATACTTGTTGAACAGATCCTGGGTTTTTTCTGGTTTGTATCACGCAGTAGTGTGGTACCACACTGAAACAGTCCATTAAACCTGGTTTGGATGAATATTTTAGAGGATAACGCATGTAAGGTCTAGGTTAGCCCTGGGATTTTCACTCATCAGACCCATACTTTCGCATTCTTCACATACTTGTTGAACGGATCCTGGGTTTTTTCTGGTTTGGTTCAGGTAGTAATGTGGTACCACACTGAAACATTCAATTAAACCTGGTCTTGATAAATATTTTAGAGGATAACGCAAGTTAGGTCTGGCATAGGTCTGGGATTCGCCCTCATCAGGCTCATACTTTCGCGTTTTTCACATACTTGTTGAACGGATCCTGGGTTTTGTCTGGTCTGTATCACGTAGTAGTGTGGTACCACACTGAAACAGTCCATTAAACCTGGTTTGGATCAATTGTTTAGAGGATAACGCATGTTATGTCTAGGTTAGGCCTGGGATTTTCACTCATCAGACTCATACTTTCGCATTCTTCACATACTTGTTGAACGGATCCTGGGTTTTTTCTGGTTTGGTTCAGGTAGTAATGTGGTACCACACTGAAACATTCAATTAAACCTGGTCCTGATAAATATTTTAGAGGATAACGCAAGTTAGGTCTGGCATAGGTCTGGGATTCGCCCTCATCAGGCTCATACTTTCGCGTTTTTCACATACTCGTTGAACAGATCCTGGGCTATTTTCTGGTTTGGATCACATAGTAATGTGGTACCACACTGAAACAGTCGGTTAAACCTGGTTTCGATCAATATTTTAGAGGATAACGCAAGTTAGGTCTGGCATAGGTCTGGGATTCGCCCTCATCAGGCTCATACTTTCGCGTTTTTCACATACTTGTTGAACAGATCCTGGGTTTTGTCTGGTCTGTATCACGTAGTAGTGTGGTACCACACTGAAACAGTCGATTAAACCAGGTTTCGATCAATATCTTGGAGGATAACGCAAGATAAGTCTGGGATTGGTCTGGGATTTGACCTCATCAGACTCATACTTTCGCACACTTCACATACTCGTTGAACAGATCCTGGGTTATTTTCTGGTTTGGATCACATAGTAATGTGGTACCACACTGAAACAGTCGATTAAACCAGGTTTCGATCAATATTTTAGAGGATAACGCATGTTAGGTTTAGGTTAGGCCTGGGATTTCCACTCATCAGACTCATACTTTCACATTCTTCACATACTTGTTGAACGGATCCTGGGTTTTTTCTGGTTTGGATCACGTAGTAATGTGGGACCACACTGAAACAGTCAATTAAACCTGGTTTCCATCAATATTTTAGAGGACAACGCAAGTTAGGTCTGGGATAGGTTTGGGATTTGCCCTCATCAGGCTCATACTTTCGCGTTTTTCACATACTTGTTGAACAGATCCTGGGTTTTTTCTGGTTTGGATCCCGTAGTAGTGTGGTACCACAATAAAACAGTCAATTAAACTTGGTTTCGATCAATATTTTAGAGGATATCGCAAGTTAGGTCTGGGATTGGTCTGGGATTTGACCTCATCAGACTCATACTTTCGCACACTTCACATACTCGTTGAACAGATCCTGGGTTATTTTCTGGTTTGGATCACGTAGTAATGTGGTAACACACTGAAACAGTCGATTAAACCTGGTTTCGATCAATATTATTGAGGATAACGCATGTTAGGTCTAGGTCAGGTCTAGGATTTGCCCTCATCAGGCTCATACTTTCTCATATTTCTCATACTTCATGGCTGGATCCTGGGCTATTTCTGGATTGGATCACGTAGTAATGTGGTACCACACTGAAACAGTCAATTAAACCTGGTTTCGATTAATATTTTAGAGGATAACGCATGTTAGGTCTGGGATAGGTCTGGGATTAGCCCTCATCAGACTCATACTTCCGCACACTTCACATACTCGTTGACGAGATCCTGGGTTTTTTTCTATTTTGGATCACGCAGTAATGTGGTACCACACTGAAACAGTCGATTAAACCTGGTTTCGATCAATATTTTTGAGGATAACGCATGTTAGGTCTGGGATAGGTCTGGGATTAGCCCTCATCAGACTCATACTTTCGCTTTCTTCATACTTGTTGAACGGATCCTGGCCTTTTTCCGGATTGCATCACGTAGTAATGTAGTACCATACTGAAACAGTCAATGAAACCTGGTTTCCATCAATATTTTAGAGGACAACGCAAGTTAGGTCTAGGTACGGCCTGAGATTTTCACTGATCAGACTCATACATTCGCATTCTTCACATACTTGTTGAACGGATCCTAGGTTTTTTCTGGATTGGATCACGTAGTAATGTGGTACCACACTGAAACATTCAATGAAACCTGGTCTGGATAAATATTTTTGAGGATAACGCTTGTTAGGTCTGGGATAGGTCTGGGATTTGCCCTCATCAGGCTCATACTTTCTCATATTTCTCATACTTCATGGCTGGATCCTGGGCTATTTCTGGATTGGATCACGTAGTAATGTGGTAACACACTGAAACAGTCGATTAAACCTGGTTTCGATCAATATTATTGAGGATAACGCATGTTAGGTCTAGGTCAGGTCTAGGATTTGCCCTCATCAGGCTCATACTTTCGCGTTTTTCACATACTTGTTGAACAGATCCTGGGTTTTGTCTGGTCTGTATCACGTAGTAGTGTGGTACCACACTGAAACAGTCCATTAAACCTGGTTTGGATCAATTGTTTAGAGGATAACGCATGTTATGTCTAGGTTAGGCCTGGGATTTTCACTCATCAGACTCATACTTTCGCATTCTTCACATACTTGTTGAACGGATCCTGTGTTTTTTCTGGTTTGGATCACGTAGTAATGTGGTACCACACTGAAACATTCAATTAAACCTGGTCTTGATAAATATTTTAGAGGATAACGCAAGTTAGGTCTGGGTTACGTCTAGGATTTGCCCTCATCAGGCTCATACTTTCGCATATTTCTCATACTTCATGGCTAGATCCTGGGCTGTTTCTGCATTGTATCTCGTAGTAATGTGGTACCACGCTGAAACAGTCAATTAAACCTGGTTTCGATCAATATTTTAGAGGATAACGCAAGTTAGGTCTGGGATAGGTCTAGGATTTGCCCTCATCAGGCTCTTACTATCGCATATTTCTCATACTTCATGGCTAGATCCTGGGCTATTTCTGGATTGGATCACGTAGTAAAGTGGTACCACACTGAAACATTCAATGAAACCTGTTCTGGATAAATATTTTAGAGGATAACGCAAGTTAGGTCTAGGTAAGGCCTGAGATTTTCACTGATCGGACTCATACTTTCGCCTTCTTCACATACTTGTTGAACGGATCCTGGGTTTTTTCTGGTTTGGAACACGTAGTAATGTGGTACCACACTGAAACATTCAATTAAACCTGGTCTTGATAAATATTTTAGAGGATAACGCATGTTAGGTCTGGGATAGGTCTGGGATTAGCCCTCATCAGACTCATACTTTCGCTTTCTTCATACTTGTTGAACGGATCCTGGCCTTTTTCTGGATTGCATCACGTAGTAATGTAGTACCATACTGAAACAGTCAATGAAACCTGGTTTCCATCAATATTTTAGAGGACAACGCAAGTTAGGTCTGGGATAGGTCTGGGATTAGCCCTCATCAGACTCATACTTTCGCACACTTCACATACTCGTTGAACAGATCCTGGGTTTTTTTCTGGTTTGGATCACGTAGTAATGTGGTAACACACTGAAACAGTCGATTAAACCTGGTTTCGATCAATATTATTGAGGATAACGCATGTTAGGTCTAGGTCAGGTCCAGGATTTGCCCTCATCAGGCTCATACTTTCTCATATTTCTCATACTTCATGGCTGGATCCTGGGCTATTTCTGGATTGGATCACGTAGTAATGTGGTACCACACTGAAACAGTCAATTAAACCTGGTTTCGATTAATATTTTAGAGGACAACGCAAGTTAGGTCTAGGTAAGGCCTGAGATTTTCACTGATCGGACTCATACTTTCGCCTTCTTCACATACTTGTTGAACGGATCCTGGGTTTTTTCTGGTTTGGAACACGTAGTAATGTGGTACCACACTGAAACATTCAATTAAACCTGGTCTTGATAAATATTTTAGAGGATAACGCATGTTAGGTCTGGGATAGGTCTGGGATTAGCCCTCATCAGACTCATACTTTCGCTTTCTTCATACTTGTTGAACGGATCCTGGCCTTTTTCTGGATTGCATCACGTAGTAATGTAGTACCATACTGAAACAGTCAATGAAACCTGGTTTCCATCAATATTTTAGAGGACAACGCAAGTTAGGTCTGGGATAGGTCTGGGATTTGCCCTCATCAGGCTCATACTTTCGCGTTTTTCACATACTTGTTGAACGGATCCTGGGTTTTTTCTGGTTTGGATCACGTAGTAATGTGGGACCACACTGAAACAATCAATTAAGCCTTGTCTTGATAAATATTTTAGAGGATAACGCATGTTAGGTCTGGGATAGGTCTGGGATAAGCCCTCATCAGACTCATACTTTCGCATATTTCTCATACTTCATGGCTAGATCCTGGGCTATTTCTGGATTGGATCACGTAGTAAAGTGGTACCACACTGAAACATTCAATGAAACCTGGTCTGGATATAAATTTTAAAGGATAACGCATGTTAGGTCAAGGTTAGGTCTAAGATTTGCCCTCATCAGGCTCACAGTTTCGCGTTTTTCACATAGTTGTCGAACAGAACCTGGGTTTTTTGTGGTTTGGATCACGTAGTAATGTGGTACCATACTGAAACATTCAATTAATCCTGGTCTTGTTAAATATTTTGGAGGATAACGCATGTTAGGTCTGGGATAGGTCTGGGATTAGCCCTCATCAGACTCATACTTCCGCACACTTCACATACTCGTTGACGAGATCCTGGGTTTTTTTCTGGTTTGGATCACATAGTAATGTGGTACCACACTGAAACAGTCGGTTAAACCTGGTTTCGATCAATATTTTAGAGGATAACGCAAGTTAGGTCTGGCATAGGTCTGGGATTCGCCCTCATCAGGCTCATACTTTCGCGTTTTTCACATACTCGTTGAACAGATCCTGGGTTATTTTCTGGTTTGGATCACATAGTAATGTGGTACCACACTGAAACAGTCGATTAAACCAGGTTTCGATCAATATTTTAGAGGATAACGCATGTTAGGTCTAGGTTAGGCCTGGGATTTTCACTCATCAGACTCATACTTTCACATTCTTCACATACTTGTTGAACGGATCCTGGGTTTTTTCTGGTTTGGATCACGTAGTAATGTGGGACCACACTGAAACAGTCAATTAAACCTGGTTTCCATCAATATTTTAGAGGACAACGCAAGTTAGGTCTGGGATAGGTCTGGGATTTGCCCTCATCAGGCTCATACTTTCTCATATTTCTCATACTTCATGGCTGGATCCTGGGCTATTTCTGGATTGGATCACGTAGTAATGTGGTACCACACTGAAACAGTCAATTAAACCTGGTTTCGATTAATATTTTAGAGGATAACGCATGTTAGGTCTGGGATAGGTCTGGGATTTTCACTCATCAGACTCATACTTTCGCATTCTTCACATACTTGTTGAACGGATCCTGTTTTTTTTCTGGTTTGGATCACGTAGTAATGTGGTACCACACTGAAACATTCAATTAAACCTGGTCTTGATAAATATTTTAGAGGATAACGCAAGTTAGGTCTGGGTTACGTCTAGGATTTGCCCTCATCAGGCTTATACTTTCGCATATTTCTCATACTTCATGGCTAGATCCTGGGCTGTTTCTGCATTGTATCTCGTAGTAATGTGGTACCACGCTGAAACAGTCAATTAAACCTGGTTTCGATCAATATTTTAGAGGATAACGCAAGTTAGGTCTGGGATAGGTCTAGGATTTGCCCTCATCAGGCTCTTACTATCGCATATTTCTCATACTTCATGGCTAGATCCTGGGCTATTTCTGGATTGGATCACGTAGTAAAGTGGTACCACACTGAAACATTCAATGAAACCTGTTCTGGATAAATATTTTAGAGGATAACGCATCTTAGGTCTGGGTTAGGTCTAAGATTTGCCCTCATCAGGCTCACAGTTTCGCGTTTTTCACATACTTGTTAAACAGATCCTGGGTTTTTTCTGGTTTGGATCACGTAGTAATGTGGTACCACACTAAAACAGTCAATTAAACCTGGTTTCGATCAATATTTAACAGGATCACGCAAGCTAGGTCTGGGATAGGTCTGGGATTAGCCCTCATCAGACTCATACTTTCGCACACTTCACATACTCGTTGAACAGATCCTGGGTTTTTTTCTGGTTTGGATCACGTAGTAATGTGGTAACACACTGAAACAGTCGATTAAACCTGGTTTCGATCAATATTATTGAGGATAACGCATGTTAGGTCTAGGTCAGGTCTAGGATTTGCCCTCATCAGGCTCATACTTTCTCATATTTCTCATACTTCATGGCTGGATCCTGGGCTATTTCTGGATTGGATCACGTAGTAATGTGGTACCACACTGAAACAGTCAATTAAACCTGGTTTCGATTAATATTTTAGAGGACAACGCAAGTTAGGTCTAGGTAAGGCCTGAGATTTTCACTGATCGGACTCATACTTTCGCCTTCTTCACATACTTGTTGAACGGATCCTGGGTTTTTTCTGGTTTGGAACACGTAGTAATGTGGTACCACACTGAAACATTCAATTAAACCTGGTCTTGATAAATATTTTAGAGGATAACGCATGTTAGGTCTGGGATAGGTCTGGGATTAGCCCTCATCAGACTCATACTTTCGCTTTCTTCATACTTGTTGAACGGATCCTGGCCTTTTTCTGGATTGCATCACGTAGTAATGTAGTACCATACTGAAACAGTCAATGAAACCTGGTTTCCATCAATATTTTAGAGGACAACGCAAGTTAGGTCTAGGTAAGGCCTGAGATTTTCACTGATCAGACTCATACAGTCGCATTCTTCACATACTTGTTGAACGGATCCTGGCCTTTTTCTGGATTGCATCACGTAGTAATGTAGTACCATACTGAAACAGTCAATGAAACCTGGTTTCCATCAATATTTTAGAGGACAACGCAAGTTAGGTCTAGGTAAGGCCTGAGATTTTCACTGATCAGACTCATACATTCGCATTCTTCACATACTTGTTGAACGGATCCTGGGTTTTTTCTGGTTTGGATCACGTAGTAATGTGGGACCACACTGAAACAGTCAATTAAACCTGGTTTCGATCAATATTTTAGAGGATAACGCAAGTTAGGTCTGGGATAGGTCTAGGATTTGCCCTCATCAGGCTCTTACTATCGCATATTTCTCATACTTCATGGCTAGATCCTGGGCTATTTCTGGATTGGATCACGTAGTAAAGTGGTACCACACTGAAACATTCAATGAAACCTGTTCTGGATAAATATTTTAGAGGATAACGCATCTTAGGTCTGGGTTAGGTCTAAGATTTGCCCTCATCAGGCTCACAGTTTCGCGTTTTTCACATAGTTGTCGAACAGAACCTGGGTTTTTTGTGGTTTGGATCACGTAGTAATGTGGTACCATACTGAAACATTCAATTAATCCTGGTCTTGTTAAATATTTTGGAGGATAACGCATGTTAGGTCTGGGATAGGTCTGGGATAAGCCCTCATCAGACTCATACTTCCGCACACTTCACATACTCGTTGACGAGATCCTGGGTTTTTTTCTAGTTTGGATCACGCAGTAATGTGGTACCACACTGAAACAGTCGATTAAACCTGGTTTCGATCAATATTATTGAGGATAACGCATGTTAGGTCTGGGATAGGTCTGGGATTAGCCCTCATCAGGCTCATACTTTCGCATATTTCTCATACTTCATGGCTAGATCCTGGGCTATTTCTGGATTGTATCACGTAGTAATGTGGTACCGCGCTGAAACATTCAATTAAACCTGGTCTGGATAAATATTTTAGAGGATATCGCATGTTAGGTCTAGGTTAGGCCTGGGATTTGCCCTAATCAGGGTCATACTTTCGCAGCTTTAACATACATGTTGACCTGATCGAGGGTTTTTTCTACTTTGGATCACGTAGTAAAGTGGTAACACACTGAAACAGTCAATTAAACCTGGTCTTGATAAATATTTTAGAGGATAACGCGTGTTAGGTCTGGGATAGGTCTGGGATTTGCCCTCATCAGACTCATACTTTCGCACACTTCACATACTCGTTGAACAGATCCTGGGTTATTTTCTGGTTTGGATCACATAGTAATGTGGTACCACACTGAAACAGTCGATTAAACCAGGTTTCGATCACTATTTTTGAGGACAACGCATGTTAGGTCTAGGTTAGGCCTGGGATTTTCACTCATCAGACTCATACTTTCGCATTCTTCACATACTTGTTGAACTGAAACTGGGTTTTTTCTGGTTTGGATCACGTAGTAATGTGGTTCCACACTGAAACAGTCGGTTAAACCTGGTTTCGATCAATATTTTAGAGGATAACGCAAGTTAGGTCTGGGATAGGTCTGGGATTTGCCCTCATCAGACTCATACCTACGCACACTTAACATACTCGTTGAACAGATCCTGGGTTTTTTCTGGAGTGGATCACGTAGTAATGAAGTACAACACTGAAACAGTCAATTAAACCTGGTTTCCATCAATATTTTAGAGGACAGCGAATGCTAGGTCTAGGTTAGGCCTGGGATTTTCACTCATCAGACTCATACTTTCGCATTCTTCTCATACTTGTTGAACAGATCCTGGGTTATTTTCTGGTTTGGATCACATAGTAATGTGGTACCACACTGAAACAGTCGATTAAACCAGGTTTCGATCAATATTTTTGAGGATAACGCATGTTAGGTCTAGGTTAGGCCTGGGATTTTCACTCATCAGACTCATACTTTCGCATTCTTCACATACTTGTTGAACGGATCCTGGGTTTTTTCTGGTTTGGATCACGTAGTAATGTGGGTCCACACTGAAACAATCAATTAAACCTGGTCTTGATAAATATTTTAGAGGATAACGCATGTTAGGTCTGGGATAGGTCTGGGATTTGCCCTCATCAGACTCATACTTTCGCACACTTCACATACTCGTTGAACAGATCCTGGGTTATTTTCTGGTTTGGATCACATAGTAATGTGGTACCACACTGAAACAGTCGATTAAACCAGGTTTCGATCACTATTTTTGAGGACAACGCATGTTAGGTCTAGGTTAGGCCTGGGATTTTCACTCGTCAGACTCATACTTTCGCATTCTTCACATACTTGTTGAAGTGAAACTGGGTTTTTTCTGGTTTGGATCACGTAGTAATGTGGTTCCACACTGAAACAGTCGGTTAAACCTGGTTTCGATCAATTTTTTAGAGGATAACGCAAGTTAAGTCTGGGATTGGTCTGGGATTTGACCTCATCAGAGTCATACTTTCGCACACTTCACATACTTGTTGAACGGATCCTGGGTTTTTTCTGGTTTGGACCCCGTAGTAGTGTGGTACCATACTGAAACAGTCCATTAAACCTGGTTTCGCTCAATATTTTAGAGGATAACGCATGTTAGGTCTAGGTCAGGCCTGGGATTTTCACTCATCAGCCTCATTCTTTCGTATATTTCTCATACATGTTGAACAGATCGTGGGTTTTTTCTGGTTTGGATCACGTAGTAATGTGGGACCACACTGAAACAATCAATTAAACCTGGTTTCCATCAATATTTTAGAGGATATCGCAAGTTAGGTCTGGGATAGGTCTGGGATTTGCCCTCATCAGACTCATACTTTCGCACACTTGACATACTCGTTGATCAGATCCTGGGTTTTTTTCTGGTTTGGATCACGTAGTAATGTGGTACCACACTGAAACATTCAATGAAACCAGGTCTGGATAAATATTTTAGAGGATAACGCATGTTAGGTCTGGGATAGGTCTGGGATAAGCCCTCATCAGACTCATACTTTCGCACACTTCACATACTCGTTGAACAGATCCTGGGTTTTTTTTGGGTTTGGATCACGTAGTAATGTGGTAACACACTGAAACAGTCGATTAAACCTGGTTTCGAATAATATTTTAGAGAATAATTCATGTTAGGTCTGGGATAGGTCTGGGATTTGCTCTCATCAGGCTCATTCTTTCGCATATTTCTCATACTTGATGGCTAGATCCTGGGCTTTTTCTGGATTGCATCACGTAGTAATGAAGTACAACACTGAAACAGTCAATTAAACCTGGTTTCCATCAATATTTTAGAGGACAACGCAAGTTAGGTCTGGGTTAGGCCTGGGATTTGCCCTCATCAGGATCATACTTTTGCAATTTTAACGGACATGTTCACCTGATCGAGGGTTTTTTCTGCTTTGGATCACGTAGTAAAGTGGTACCACACTGAAACAGTCCATTAAACCTGGTTTGCATCAATATTTTAGAGGATAACGCATGTTAGGTATAGGTTAGCCCCGAGATTTTCACTCATCAGACTCATACTTTCGCATTCTTCACATACTTGTTGAACGGATCCTGGGTTTTTTCTGGTTTGGATCACGTAGTAATGTGGGACCACACTGAAACAATCAATTAAACCAGGTCTTGATAAATTTTTTAGAGGACAACGTATGTTAGGTCTGGGTTAGGTCTAGGATTTGCCCTCATCAGGCTCATACTTTCGCATATTTCTCATACTTCATGGCTAGATCCTGGGCTGTTTCTGGATTGTATCACGTAGTACTGTGGTACCACGCTGAAGCAGTCAATTAAACCTGGTTTCGATCAGTATTTTAGAGGATAACGCAAGCTAGGTCTGGCATAGGTCTGGGATTCGCCCTCATCAGGCTCATACTTTCGCGTTTTTCACATACTTGTTGAACAGATCCTGGGTTTTTTCTGGTTTGTATCACGTAGTAGTGTGGTACCACACTGAAACAGTCCATTAAACCTGGTTTGGATCAATATTTTAGAGGATAACGCATGTTAGGGCTAGGTTAGCCCTGGGATTTGCACTCGTCAGACTCATACTTTCGCATTCTCCTCATACTTGTTGAACTGATCCTGGGTTTTTTCTGGTTTGGACCCCGTAGTAGTGTGGTACCATACTGAAACAGTCCATTAAACCTGGTTTCGCTCAATATTTTAGAGGATAACGCATGTTAGGTCTAGGTCAGGCCTGGGATTTTCACTCATCAGCCTCATTCTTTCGTATATTTCTCATACATGTTGAACAGATCGTGGGTTTTTTCTGGTTTGGATCACGTAGTAATGTGGGACCACACTGAAACAATCAATTGAACCTGGTTTCCATCAATATTTTAGAGGACAACGCAAGTTAGGTCTGGGATAGGTCTGGGATTTGCCCTCATCAGGCTCATACTTTCGCGTTTTTCATATACTTGTTGAACAGATCCTGGGTTTTTTCTGGTTTGGATCCCGTAGTCGTGTGGTACCACAATAAAACAGTCAATTAAACCTGGTTTCGATCAATATTTTAGAGGATATCGCAAGTTAGGTCTGGGATAGGTCTGGGATTTGCCCTCATCAGACTCATACTTTCGCACACTTGACATACTCGTTGATCAGATCCTGGGTTTTTTTCTGATTTGGATCACGTAGTAATGTGGTACCACACTGAAACATTCAATGAAACCAGGTCTGGATAAATATTTTAGAGGATAACGCAAGTTAGGTCTGGGATAGGTCTGGGATTAGCCCTCATCAGACTCATACTTTCGCTTTCTTCACATACTCGTTGAACAGATCCTGTGTTATTTTCTGGTTTGGATCACATAGTAATGTAGTACCACACTGAAATAGTCGATTAAACCAGGTTTCGATCAATATTTTTGAGGATAACGGATGTTAGGTCTAGGTTAGGTCTGGGATTTTCACTCATCAGACTCATACTTTCGCATTCTTCACATACTTGTTGAACGGATCCTGGGTTTTTTCTGGATTGGATCACGTAGTAATGTGGTACCACACTGAAACATTCAATGAAACCTGGTCTGGATAAATATTTTAGACGATAACGCAAGTTAGGTCTGGGGTAGGTCTGGGATTAGCCCTCATCAGACTCATACTTTCGGACACTTCACATACTCGTTGAACAGATCCTGGGTTTTTTTTGGGTTTGGATCACGTAGTAGTGTGGTATCACACTGAAACAGTCGATTAAACCTGGTTTCGAATAATATTTTAGAGAATAATTCATGTTAGGTCTGGGATAGGTCTGGGATTTGCTCTCATCAGGCTCATTCTTTCGCATATTTCTCATACTTGATGGCTAGATCCTGGGCTTTTTCTGGATTGCATCACGTAGTAATGAAGTACAACACTGAAACAGTCAATTAAACCTGGTTTCCATCAATACTTTAGAGGACAACGCAAGTTAGGTCTAGGTTAGGCCTGGGATTTGCCCTCATCAGGATCATACTTTTGCAGTTTTAACATACATGTTCACCTGATCGAGGGTTTTTTCTGCTTTGGATCACGTAGTAAAGTGGTACCACACTGAAACAGGCCATTAAACCTGGTTTGCATCAATATTTTAGAGGATAACGCATGTTAGGTATAGGTTAGCCCCGAGATTTTCACTCATCAGACTCATACTTTCGCATTCTTCACATACTTGTTGAACGGATCCTGGGTTTTTTCTGGTTTGGATCACGTAGTAATGTGGGACCACACTGAAACAATCAATTAAACCAGGTCTTGATAAATTTTTTAGAGGACAACGTATGTTAGGTCTGGGTTAGGTCTAGGATTTGCCCTCATCAGGCTCATACTTTCGCATATTTCTCATACTTCATGGCTAGATCCTGGGCTACTCCTGGATTCGATCACGTAGTAATGTGGTACTACACTGAAACAGTCAATTAAACCTGGTTTCGCTCAATATTTTAGAAGATAACGCATGTTAGGCCTAGGTTAGGCCTGGGATTTGCCTTATCAGGGTCATACTTTCGCAGTTTTAACATGCATGTTGACCTGATCGAGTGTTTTTTCTGCTTTGGATCACGTAGTAAAGTCGTACCACAACTAAAACAGTCAATTAAACCTGGTTTCGATCACTATTTTAGAGGATAACGCAAGTTAGGTCTGGGATAGGTCTGGGATTAGCCCTCATCAGACTCATACTTTCGCATATTTCTCATACTTGATGACTAGATCCTGGGCTTTTTCTGGATTGCATCACGTAGTAATGAAGTACAACACTGAAACAGTCAATTAAACCTGGTTTCCATGAATATTTTACAGGACAACGCATGTTAGGTCTAGGTTAGGCCTGGGATTTGCCCTCATCAGGGTCATACTTTCGCAGTTTTAACATACATGTTGACGTGATCGAGGGTTTTTTCTGCTTTGGATCACGTAGTAAAGTGGTACCACATTGAAACAGTCCATTAAACCTTGTTTGGATCAATATTTTTGAGGATAACGCATGTTAGGTCTATGTTAGGCCTGGGATTTTCACTCATCAGACTCATACTTTCGCACACTTCACATACTCGTTGACAAGATCCTGGGTTTTTTTCTGGTTTGGATCACGTAGTAATGTGGTACCACACTGAAACTGTCGATTAAACCTGGTATCGAACACTATTTTAGAAGACAATGCAAGTTAGGTCTGGGATAGGTCTGGGATTCGCCCTCATCAGGCTCATACTTTCGCGTTTTTCACATACTTGTTGAACAGATCCTGGTTTTTTTCTGGTTTGTATCACGTAGTAGTGTGGTACCACACTGAAACAGTCCATTAAACCTGGTTTGGATCAATATTTTAGAGGATAACGCATGTTAGGGCTAGGTTAGCCCTGGGATTTGCACTCATCAGACTCATACTTTCGCATTCTCCTCATACTTGTTGAACTGATCCTGGGTTTTTTCTGGTTTGGACCCCGTAGTAGTGTGGTACCATACTGAAACAGTCCATTAAACCTGGTTTCGCTCAATATTTTAGAGGATAACGCATGGTAGGTCTAGGTCAGGCCTGGGATTTTCACTCATCAGCCTCATTCTTTCGTATATTTCTCATACATGTTGAACAGATCGTGGGTTTTTTCTGGTTTGGATCACGTAGTAATGTGGGACCACACTGAAACAATCAATTAAACCTGGTTTCCATCAATATTTTAGAGGACAACGCAAGTTAGGTCTGGGATAGGTCTGGGATTTGCCCTCATCAGGCTCATACTTTCGCGTTTTTCACATACTTGTTGAACAGATCCTGGGTTTTTTCTGGTTTGGATCCCGTAGTCGTGTGGTACCACAATAAAACAGTCAATTAAACCTGGTTTCGATCAATATTTTAGAGGATATCGCAAGTTAGGTCTGGGATAGGTCTGGGATTTGCCCTCATCAGACTCATACTTTCGCACACTTGACATACTCGTTGATCAGATCCTGGGTTTTTTTCTGGTTTGGATCACGTAGTAATGTGGTACCACACTGAAACATTCAATGAAACCAGGTCTGGATAAATATTTTAGAGGATAACGCAAGTTAGGTCTGGGATAGGTCTGGGATTAGCACTCATCAGACTCATACTTTCGCTTTCTTCACATACTCGTTGAACAGATCCTGTGTTATTTTCTGGTTTGGATCACATAGTAATGTAGTACCACACTGAAATAGTCGATTAAACCAGGTTTCGATCAATATTTTTGAGGATAACGGATGTTAGGTCTAGGTTAGGTCTGGGATTTTCACTCATCAGACTCATACTTTCGCATTCTTCACATACTTGTTGAACGGATCCTGGGTTTTTTCTGGATTGGATCACGTAGTAATGTGGTACCACACTGAAACATTCAATGAAACCTGGTCTGGATAAATATTTTAGACGATAACGCAAGTTAGGTCTGGGGTAGGTCTGGGATTAGCCCTCATCAGACTCATACTTTCGGACACTTCACATACTCGTTGAACAGATCCTGGGTTTTTTTTGGGTTTGGATCACGTAGTAATGTGGTAACACACTGAAACAGTCGATTAAACCTGGTTTCGAATAATATTTTAGAGAATAATTCATGTTAGGTCTGGGATAGGTCTGGGATTTGCTCTCATCAGGCTCATTCTTTCGCATATTTCTCATACTTGATGGCTAGATCCTGGGCTTTTTCTGGATTGCATCACGTAGTAATGAAGTACAACACTGAAACAGTCAATTAAACCTGGTTTCCATCAATACTTTAGAGGACAACGCAAGTTAGGTCTAGGTTAGGCCTGGGATTTGCCCTCATCAGGATCATACTTTTGCAGTTTTAACATACATGTTCACCTGATCGAGGGTTTTTTCTGCTTTGGATCACGTAGTAAAGTGGTACCACACTGAAACAGTCCATTAAACCTGGTTTGCATCAATATTTTAGAGGATAACGCATGTTAGGTATAGGTTAGCCCCGAGATTTTCACTCATCAGACTCATACTTTCGCATTCTTCACATACTTGTTGAACGGATCCTGGGTTTTTTCTGGTTTGGATCACGTAGTAATGTGGGACCACACTGAAACAGTCAATTAAACCTGGTTTCCATCAATATTTTAGAGGACAACGCAAGTTAGGTCTGGGATAGGTCTGGGATTTGCCCTCATCAGGCTCATACTTTCGCGTTTTTCACATACTTGTTGAACAGATCCTGGGTTTTTTCTGGTTTGGATCCCGTAGTAGTGTGGTACCACAATAAAACAGTCAATTAAACTTGGTTTCGATCAATATTTTAGAGGATATCGCAAGTTAGGTCTGGGATTGGTCTGGGATTTGCCTTATCAGGGTCATACTTTCGCAGTTTTAACATGCATGTTGACCTGATCGAGTGTTTTTTCTGCTTTGGATCACGTAGTAAAGTCGTACCACAACTAAAACAGTCAATTAAACCTGGTTTCGATCACTATTTTAGAGGATAACGCAAGTTAGGTCTGGGATAGGTCTGGGATTAGCCCTCATCAGACTCATACTTTCGCATATTTCTCATACTTGATGACTAGATCCTGGGCTTTTTCTGGATTGCATCACGTAGTAATGAAGTACAACACTGAAACAGTCAATTAAACCTGGTTTCCATGAATATTTTACAGGACAACGCATGTTAGGTCTAGGTTAGGCCTGGGATTTGCCCTCATCAGGGTCATACTTTCGCAGTTTTAACATACATGTTGACGTGATCGAGGGTTTTTTCTGCTTTGGATCACGTAGTAAAGTGGTACCACATTGAAACAGTCCATTAAACCTTGTTTGGATCAATATTTTTGAGGATAACGCATGTTAGGTCTATGTTAGGCCTGGGATTTTCACTCATCAGACTCATACTTTCGCACACTTCACATACTCGTTGACAAGATCCTGGGTTTTTTTCTGGTTTGGATCACGTAGTAATGTGGTACCACACTGAAACTGTCGATTAAACCTGGTATCGAACACTATTTTAGAAGACAATGCAAGTTAGGTCTGGGATAGGTCTGGGATTTGCCCTCATCAGGCTCAAACTTTCGCGTTTTTCACATACTTGTTGAACAGATCCTGGTTTTTTTCTGGTTTGGATCACGTAGTAGTGTGGTACCACACTGAAACAGTCAATTAAACCTGGTTTCGATCACTATTTTAGAGGATAACGCATGTTAGGTCTGGGATAGGTCTGGGATTTGCCCTCATCAGACTCATACTTTCGCACACTTCACATACTCGTTGACAAGATCCTGGGTTTTTTTCTGGTTTGGATCACGTAGTAATGTGGTACCACACTGAAACTGTCGGTTAAACCTGGTTTCGATCAATATTTTAGTGGATAACGCAAGTTAGGTCTGGGATGGGGAGCAAGAAGTGCTCCCCCCCCTCCCGGAAGGAGAGGAAGAGGCGGGCTGCACCGGCTCCGGTGCCGAGGGCGGTGGCATCGTCCACCATGGAGGTGGACGGTGCTACGGGGACGGACGGCCGGGAGGAGGCTGGCGCGGCCATTAATTAATGCCGCCCCGCCTCCTCCTCCAGGCCAACCTCAACCACTGCCGCGCGGCACAGGACTTGATGTCCCAAGTCCTCGCGGAGTGGGGGGTTGGCCTGGCGGTCGCCGCCGAGCAGTACCGCGTCCCTGATCACCCTCATTGTGTGGGCGACGCGGACGGCTTGGTGGCGACGGTATGGGGAGGGGGCGACGGGTCCCCACCGTTCTCCTTGTTGGAGCGCGGTCGGGGATTCGTCGCCGTGGACTGGGGGGGAGTCGCTGTGGTGGGGTGCTACATTTCGCCCCGTAGCGGTCACGCTGCGTTCGAGCTGTACTTGGCCGAGGTCGCGGCATGCGTGCAGCGCTACGCGGCCCGGCCGGTGCTGGTCCTGGGGGATTTTAATGCCAAGTCGGTGGCTTGGGGATCCCCCAGGACCTCCGTTCGCGGCGGGATCCTGGGCGATTGGGCGGCGGGGCTCGACCTCCGGGTATTGAACCGGGGGTCGGAGCACACATGCGTGCGGCGATATGGGGGGTCCATCGTGGATGTTGGATTCGCGACCCCCAACGCCGTGCGCATGGTGTCGGGTTGGCACGTGGTCGCGGGGGCAGAGACACTCTCCGATCACCGGTACATCCGGATGGAGGTCTCTGCCGCCGCGAGTGCATCCCGACACGGCCGCCTGCGTGGCACCCCACCACGCCGCTGGGCGCTTCGGCGCCTGGACAAGGCCGCCCTGATGGCAGCTGCCCTCGCTGCAACTTGGCCGCAGGGAGCGGCCGAGTAGCCGAGCATAGAGGAGGTCGCCCGGCTCGGAGCATTGGTCGCGGGTATTTGCGACGCGGCGATGCCTCGGGTCGGGCGGGCTTCTCCTCGCCGGGCGGTGTACTGGTGGTCGGACGCGATCGCGGAGTTGCGAGTCGCGACTGTCCGCGCCCGACGCCAGTACACCCGCGCGCGCCGTCGTCAACGTACAGGCGACGGCGTGGCGCGAGCGAGGACAGCTGATGACCTGTATGGAGCATACCGCGTGGCGCGGGTTGCTCTGCA
Organism: Colletes latitarsis; assembly: GCF_051014445.1. NCBI lineage: Eukaryota > Metazoa > Arthropoda > Insecta > Hymenoptera > Colletidae > Colletes > Colletes latitarsis. Next base: position 3,819,824 of record NC_135142.1, read on the forward strand.
GGTCGCCATCAAACGGGCCAAGACCCAGGCATGGAAGGAGCTCCTCCAGACCCTTGATGACGATCCATGGGGGCGCCCATATAAGGTGGTGCTGAATAAGCTCCGCCCGTGGGCGCCACCCGTCACCGAGGGTCTTGACCCCCGGCTGCTGGAGGACGTGGTCAATACACTCTTCCCAATTGGGGAGAGGGGACCGCGTCCTCCGGCGGCGGCGGCTGTCCCAGTGGAGTGGACGGCCGAGCTGGGGGTCACGCAGGAGGAGCTGGCAGCGGCCATCAGACGGCTCGGGGTTCGTAACACGGCCCCGGGTCCGGATGGTGTGCCCGGCCGGGTTTGGGTCTTGACCCAGGGCGTCCTTGGGGCCGACCTCAGGCGGTTGTTCGACCGCTGCCTGAGGGACGGGCGATTCCCCCCCCAGTTGGAAGGTGGCGAGGATGGTCCTCCTCCGGAAGGAGGGTCGGCCCGCGGAGTCTCCCTCCGCATACCGGCCCATTTGTCTCCTCGACGAGGTGGGCAAGCTCTTCGAGCGTGTGATTGCTGCCCGCCTCGTCGAGCACCTGTCGCGGGGTGATCCCGGTCTGGCCGACTGCCAGTTCGGTTTCCGGGGGGGCCGATCGACTATCGACGCGATAGGTCGTGTGAGGGCCCTCTCGGAGGCGGCCGTCTCCCGGGGAGGGGTGGCACTGGCAATATCCTTGGATATTGCCAATGCCTTTAACACCCTCCCCTGGGAAGAGATAAGGAGGGGGCTCGAATATCATCGAGTCCCCCCTTGTCTCAGGGCGGTCGTCGGGGATTATCTCCGCGGCAGGTGGATCGAGTATCCGGGCCGGGATGGTGATATGCGGAGGGAGGTGTACTGAGGTGTTCCGCAGGAGTCGGTCCTCGGGCCACTCCTGTGGAACATCGCGTACGACTCGGTGTTGCGGGCCGGCCTCCCCGACGGCGTCAGCACGGTGTGTTATGCGGATGACACACTGGTGCTGGCCGTCGGGGCGCACTGGGGGAGGGCCATGCGTCGCGCGGAGGAGGGGTCGCAACGCGTCGTCGACCGGATCAGGGGGATGGGGATGACGGTGGCGGTCCATAAGACCGAGGTGATTGCGTTTCATTCACCTCGGCAGGATCCGCCACCCCCTCTGATTCGGGTGAAGATCAGGTATCTGGGGCTGATCCTCGATAGCCACTGGCGTTTCGAGAAGCATTTCCGCTGCCTGGTCCCCCGGTTGGAAAGGATGGTTGCGGCTCTGGGCCGGATCCTGCCCAACCTGGGGGGCCCGGCGGGCCGAGTTCGTCGCCTCTATGTGGCAATGGTCCAGTCGGTGGCCCTATACGGGGCCCCCGTCTGGGCGGACGACCTGGCTGCCTCCCGGCGCAGCATGACTATGCTGCGTCGGGTGCAGAGGCGCATGGCGCTCAGGGTCGTCCGCGGGTATCGGACCATGTCACATGAGGCGGCGACGGTTCTAGCGGGGATGCCGCCCATGGACTTGCTCGCGCGGTCGCACGCGGTGATGTACCGGCACCGCGTCGACCGTCGCGCGGGGGTGGGGGCGGTCCCGGGCGGGCAGGAACCTGCTTGGGGCGATTTGAAGCGCCAGGCCCGGCAGTCCGTGTTGCTCGCGTGGCAGGAGCGGCTGGCTCTGCCAACCGCGGGGCACCGGACTGTCGGGGCTGTTCGGCCACTCCTGAAGGAGTGGCTGGACAGAGGCCATGGCAGCCTCACCTACCGGCTGGCACAGGTATTTTCCGGGCATGGCAGCTTCGGAAGATACCTGTGCCGGATAGGGAAGGAGCCGACGGCGCGATGCTGCCACTGCGACGCTGAGCAGGACACGGCGGATCATACCCTGGAGGTATGCCCCGCGTGGGAGGGGGAGCGCCGTGTCCTGGTCGGCGTCGTCGGGCGGGATGTCTCGCTGCCGGGCGTGGTGCGCGCCATGCTCGGCAGCGAGGAGAAGTGGAGGGCCGTGGCCTCCTTCTGCGAGAACGTAATGTTGCAGAAGGAGGCCGCGGGGAGGGAGCGCGAGCTTCAGCGGCGCGCTGAAGCTCGCGCTCGTGCGGTGGCCCGAGGTCGTCGCCCGGTCGCGAGGCGTCGCGGGCGGCCGCCTCGGCGTGGCGGATGACCTAGGCTGGGAGGGGGGTCCTGAGGGGACCCTCCTCCCGCCAGGAGGCGCCGGGTCGGACCGGTTGGGGGTAGGAGTGCCTCCCCCTACCGGTCCGACGCAAGGGGAGGCACCCTCGGCGGTCTGGTGCGGCCATGAACGCCCGGCCGCCGAGGGGTGGAAAACGGGTCGCGGGCGGTTGCGAGTTGGGGCTCGCAGCCGCCACTAAACGCGGCCCCGGGACGGATAGCGGCGGGATGGAGTGGCCCCATCCCGCCGCTATGAGGCAGTGTGTCTACTGGGGGGACCGATTGTCCCCCCGGGGGATGGGCGCGAAAGCGCGGGCACGGGGAGGATACCGGAAGAATGCTTCGAGCGATTCCCGGTATCCTCCCAAAGCGTGCCGAAGGGTCACCGTGGGGTTTTTAGTGGGTAGGTCCCGCGCCTGTCGTTGTACGGGCGCGGGGAATCCCACACACCCCTCCCACCTCTCCCCAAGGAGGTGGGAGGGAGTCTTTCGAAGATTTTCCCCACGACAAAAAAAAAAAAAAAAAAAGTTAGGTCTGGGATAGGTCTGGGATTTGCCCTCATCAGACTCATACTTTCGCAGTTTTAACATACATGTTGACCTGATCGAGGGTTTTTTCTGCTTTGGATCACGCTGTAAAGTGGTACCACACTGAAACAGCCCATTAAACCAGGTTTGGATCAATATTTTTGAGGATAACGCATGTTAGGTCGAGGTTAGCCCTGGGATTTTCACTCATCAGGCTCATACTTTCGCATTCTTCACATACTTGTTGGACAGATACTGGGTTTTTTTCTGTTTTGGTTCACGCAGTAATGTGGTACCACACTGAAACATTCAATTAAACCTGGTCTTGATAAATATTTTAGAGGATAACGCATGTTAGGTTTGGGTTAGGTCTTGGATTTGCCCTCATCAGGCTCATACTTTCGCATATCTCTCATACTTCATGGCTAGACCCTGGGCTGTTTCTGGATTGTATCACGTAGTAATGTGGTACCACGCTGAAACAGTCAATTAAACCTGATTTCGATCAATAGTTTAGAGGATAACGCAAGTTAGGTCTGGGATAGGTCTGGAATTCGCCCTCATCAGGCTCATACTTTCGCATATTTCTCATACTTGATGGCTAGATCCTGGGTTTCTTCCGGTTTGGGTCACGTAGTAGTGTGGTACCACACTGAAACAGTCGATTAAACCTGGTTTCGAACAATATTTTTTAGGATAACGCATGTTAGGTCTAGGTTAGGCCGGGGATTTTCACTCATCAGACTCATACTTTCGCATTCTTCACATACTTGTTGAACGGATCCTGGGTTTTTACTGGTTTGGATCACGCAGTAATGCGGTACCACACTGAAACATTCAATTAAACCTGGTCTTGATAAATATTTTAGAGGATAACGCATGTTAGGTCTGGGATAGGTCTGGGATTAGCCCTCATCAGGCTCATACTTTCGCAGTTTTAACATGCATGTTGACCTGATCGAGGGTTTTTTCTGCTTTGGATCACGTAGTAAAGTGGTACCACAACTAAAACAGTCAATTAAACCTGGTTTCGATCAATATTTTAGAGAATAATTCATGTTAGGTCTAGGTTAGGTCTGGGATTAGCCCTCATCAGACTCATACTTTCGCATATTTCTCATACTTGATGGCTAGATCCTGGGCTTTTTCTGGATTGTATCACGTAGTAATGTGGTACCACGCTGAAACAGTCAATTAAACCTGGTTTCGCTCAATATTTTAGAAGATAACGCATGTTAGGCCTAGGTTAGGCCTGTGATTTTCACTCATCAGACTCATACTTTCGCATTCTTCACATACTTGTTGAACGGATCCTGGGTTTTTTCTGGTTTGGTTCACGTAGTAATGTGGTACCACACTGGAACATTCAATTAAACCTGGTCTTGATAAATATTTTAGAGGATAACGCATGTTAGGTTTGGGTTAGGTCTAGGATTTGCCCTCATCAGGCTGATACTTTCGCATATTTCTCATACTTCATGGCTAGATCCTGGGCTGTTTCTGGATTGTATCACGTAGTAATGTGGTACCACGCTGAAACAGTCAATTAAGCCTGATTTCGATGAATATTTTAGAGGATAACGCAAGTTAGGTCTGGGATAGGTCTGGGACTCGCCCTCATCAGGCTCATACCTTCGCATATTTCTCATACTTGATGGCTGGATCCTGGGCTATTTCTGGATTGGATCAGGTAGTAATGTGGTACCACACTGAAACAGTCAATTAAACCTGGTTTTGATCAATGTTTTAGAGAATAATTCATGTCAGGTCTAGGTTAGGTCTGGGATTTGCTCTCATCAGGCTCATTCTTTCGCATATTTCTCGTACTTGATGGCTAGATCCTGGGCTTTTTCCGGATTGCATCACGTAGTAATGAAGTACCACACTGAAACATTCAATGAAACCTGGTCTGGATAAATATTTTAGAGGATAACGCATGTTAGGTCTGGGATAGGTCTGGGATTTGCCCTCATCAGGCTCATACTTTCGCGTTTTTCACATACTTGTTGAACAGATCGTGGGTTTTTTCTGATTTGGATCACGTAGTAGTGTGGTACCACACTGAAACAGACCATTAAACCAGGTTTCGATCAATATTTTTGAGGATAACGCATGTTAGGTCTGGGATAGGTCTGGGATTTGCCCTCATCAGACTCATACTTTCGCACACTTCACATACTCGATGAACAGATCCTGGGTTATATTCTGGTTTGGATCACATAGTAATGTGGTACCACACTGAAACAGTCGATTAAACCAGGTTGCGATCAATATTTTTGAGGATAACGCATGTTAGGTCTAGGTTAGGCCTGGGATTTTCACTCATCAGACTCATACTTTCGCATTCTTCACATACTTGTTGAACGGATCCTTGGTTTTTTCTGGTTTGGATTACGTATTAATGTGGGACCACACTGAAACAATCAAATAAACCTGGCCTTGATAAATATTTTAGAGGATAACGCATGTTAGGTCTGCGTTTGGTCTAGGATTTGCCCTCGTCAGGCTCATACTTTCGCATATTTCTAATACTTCATGGCTAGATCCTGGGTCATTTCCGGATTGGATCACGTAGTAATGTGGTACCACACTGAAACAGTCGATTAAACCAGGTTTCGATCAATATTTTTGAGGATAACGCAAGTTAGGTCTGGGATAGGTCTGGGATTTGCCCTCATCAGGCTCATTCTTTCGCATATTTCTCATACTTGATGGCTAGATCCTGGGCTTTTTCTGGATTGCATCACGTAGTAATGTGGTACCACACTGAAACAGTCAATTAAACCTGGTTTCGATCAATATTTTAGAGGATAACGCAAGTTAGGTCTGGGATAGGTCTGGGATTCGCCCTCATCAGACTCATACTTTCGCACACTTCACATACTCGTTGAACAGATCCTGGGTTATTTTCTGGTTTGGATCACATAGTAATGTGGTACCACACTGAAACAGCAGATTAAACCAGGTTTCGATCAATATTTTTGAGGATAACGCGTGTTAGGTCTAGGTTAGGCCTGGGATTTTCACTCATCAGACTCATACATTCGCATTCTTCACATACTTGTTGAACGGATCCTGGGTTTTTTCTGGTTTGGTTCGCGTAGTAATGTGGTACCACACTGGAACATTCAATTAAACCTGGTCTTGATAAATATTTTAGAGGATAACGCATGTTAGGTCTGGGTTAGGTCTAGGATTTGCTCTCGTCAGGCTCATACTTTCGCATATTTCTCATACTTGATGGCTAGATCCTGGGCTTTTTCTGGATTGCATCACGTAGTAATGAAGTACAACACTGAAACAGTCAATTAAACCTGGTTTCCATCAATATCTTAAAGGACAACACAAGTTAGGTCTGCGATAGGTCTGGGATTTGCCCTCATCAGACTCATACGTTCGCGTTTTTCACATACTTGTTGAACGGATCCTGGGTTTTTTCTGGTTTGGATCACGTAGTAATGTGGTACCACACTGAAACATTCAAATAAACCAGGTCTTGATAAATATTTTAGATGATAACACATGTTAGGTCTGGGTTAGGTCTAGGATTTGCCCTCATCAGGCTCATACTTTCGCATATTTCTCATACTTCATGGCTAGATCCTGGGCTATTTCTGGATTGGATCACGTAGTAATGTGGTACCACACTGAAACAGTCAATTAAACCTGGTTTCGATCAATATTTTAGAGGACAATGCAAGTTAGGTCTGGGACAGGTCTGGGATTTGCCACATCAGGGTCATACTTTCGCATTTTTCACATACTTGTTGAACAGATCCTGGGTTTTTTCTGGTTTGGATCGCGCAGTAATGTGGTACCACACTGAAACAGCCCACTAAACCTGGTTTCGATCAATATTTTAGAGGATAACGAAAGTTATGTCTAGGTTAGGCCTGGGATTTGCTCTCATCAGACTCATGCTTTCGCATTTTTCACATACTTGTTGAACAGATCCTGGGTTTTTTCTGGTATGGATCACGCAGTAATGTGGTACCACACTGAAACATTCAGTTAAACCAGGTCTTGATAAATATTTTTGAGGATAACGCATGTTAGGTCTGGGTTAGGTCTAGGATTTGCCCTCATCAGGCTCATACTTTCGCATATTTCTTATACTTCATGGATAGATCCTGGGCTATTTTCTGGTTTGGATCACATAGTAATGTGGTACCACACTGAAACAGTCCACTAAACCTGGTTTGGATCAATATTTTAGAGGATAATGCATGTTAGGTCTAGGTTAGCCCTGAGATTTTCACTCATCAGACTCATACTTTCGCATTCTTCAGATACTTGTTGAATGGATCCTGGGTTTTTTCTGGTATGGTTTACGTAGTAATGTGGGACCACACTGAAACAATCAATTAAACCTGGTCTTGATAAATATTTTAGAGGATAACGCATGTTAGGTCTGGGTTAGGTCTAGGATTTGCCCTCATCAGGCTCATACTTTCGCATATTTCTCATACTTCATGGCTAGATCCTGGGCTATTTCTGGATTGGATCACGTAGTAATGTGGTACCACACTGAAACATTCAATGAAACCTGGTCTGGATAAATATTTTAGAGGATAACGCATCTTAGGTCTGTGTTAGGTCTAAGATTTGCCCTCCTCAGGCTCACAGTTTCGCGTTTTTCGCATACTTGTTGAACAGATCCTGGGTTTTCTCTGGTTTGGATCACGAAGTAGTGAGGTACCACACTGAAACAGTCCATTAAACCTGGTTTCGCTCAATATCTTAGAAGATAACGCATGTTTGGTCTAGGTTAGGCCTGGGATTTGCCCGCATCAGGGTCATACTTTCGCAGTTTTAACATGCATGTTGACCTGATCGAGGGTTTTTTCTGCTTTGGATCACGCAGTAAAGTGGTACCACACTAAAACAGTCAATTAAACCAGGTTTCGATCAATATTTTAGAGGATAACGCAAGTTAGGCCTGGGATAGGTCTAGGATTTGCCATCATCAGGCTCATTCTTTCGCATATTTCTCATACTTGATGGCTAGATCCTGGGCACTTTCTGGATTGCATCACGTAGTATTGTGGTACCACACAGAAACAGTCGATTAAACCAGGTTTCGATCAATATTTTTGAGGATGGGGCATGTTAGGTCTGGGTTAGGTCTAGGATTTGCCCTCATCAGGCTCATACTTCCGCATATTTCTCATACTTCATGGCTGGATCCTGGGCTGTTACTGGTTTGGATCACGTAGTAATGTGGTACCACACTGAAACAGTCAATTAAACCTGGTTTCGATCAATATTTTAGAGAATAATTCATGTTAGGTCTGCGTTAGGTCTGGGATTTGCTCTCATCAGGCTTATTCTTTCGCATATTTCTCATACTTGATGGCTAGATCCTGGGCTTTTTCTGGATTGCATCACGTAGTAATGAAGTACAACTCTGAAACAGTCAATTAAACCTGGTTTCGATAAATATTTTAGAGAATAATTCATGTTAGGTCTAGGTTAGGCGTGGGATTTGCCCTCATCAGGGTCATACTTTCGCAGTTCTAACATACATGTTGACCTGATCGAGAGTTTTTTCTGCTTTGGATCACGTAGTAAAGTGGTACCACACTGAAACAGTCCACTAAACCTGGTTCGGATCAATATTTTAGAGGATAATGCATGTTAGGTCTAGGTTAGCCCTCAGATTTTCACTCATCAGACTCATACTTTCGCATTCTTCAGATACTTGTTGAACGGATCCTGGGTTTTTTCTGGTATGGTTCACGTAGTAATGTGGTACCACACTGAAACAATCAATTAAACCAGGTCTTGATAAATATTTTAGATGATAACGCATGTTAGGTCTGGGTTAGGTCTAGGATTTGCCCTCATCACGCTCATACTTTCGCATATTTCTCATACTTCATGGCTAGATCCTGGGCTATTTCTGGATTGGATCACGTAGTAATGTGGTACCACACTGAAACAGTCAATTAAACCTGGTTACGATCAATATTTTAGAGGACAATGCAAGTTAGGTCTGGGATAGGTCTGGGATTTGCCCACATCAGGGTCATACTTTCGCATTTTTCACATACTTGTTGAACAGATCCTGGGTTTTTTCTGGTTTGGATCGCGCAGTAATGTGGTACCACACTGAAACAGCCCACTAAACCTGGTTCCGATCAATATTTTAGAGGATAACGAAAGTTATGTCTAGGTTAGGCCTGGGATTTGCTCTCATCAGACTCATGCTTTCGCATTTTTCACATACTTGTGGAACAGATCCTGGGTTTTTTCTGGTATGGATCACGTAGTAATGTGGTACCACACTGAAACATTCAGTTAAACCTGGTCTTGATAAATATTTTTGAGGATAACGCATGTTAGGTCTGGGTTAGGTCTAGGATTTGCCCTCATCAGGCTCATACTTTCGCATATTTCTTATACTTCATGGATAGAGTCTGGGCATTTTCTGGATTGCATCACGTAGTATTGTGGTACCACACTGAAACAGTCGATTAAACCAGGTTTCGATCAATATTCTTGAGGATAACGCATGTTAGGTCTAGGTAAGGCCTGGGATTTTCACTCATCAGACTAATTCTTTCGCATTCTTCACATACCTGTTGAACGGATCCTGGGTTTTTTCTGGTTTGGATCACGTAGTAATGTGGGACCACACTGAAGCAATCAATTAAACCTGGTCTTGATAAATATTTTAGAGGATAACGCATGTTAGGTCTGGGTTAGGTCTAGGATTTGCCCTCATCAGGCTCATACTTTCGCATATTTCTCATACTTCATGGCTAGATCCTGGGCTATTTCTGGATTGGATCACGTAGTAATGTGGTACCACACTGAAACAGTCAATTAAACCTGGTTTCGATCAATATTTTAGAGGACAATGCAAGTTAGGTCTGGGACAGGTCTGGGATTTGCCACATCAGGGTCATACTTTCGCATTTTTCACATACTTGTTGAACAGATCCTGGGTTTTTTCTGGTTTGGATCGCGCAGTAATGTGGTACCACACTGAAACAGCCCACTAAACCTGGTTTCGATCAATATTTTAGAGGATAACGAAAGTTATGTCTAGGTTAGGCCTGGGATTTGCTCTCATCAGACTCATGCTTTCGCATTTTTCACATACTTGTTGAACAGATCCTGGGTTTTTTCTGGTATGGATCACGCAGTAATGTGGTACCACACTGAAACATTCAGTTAAACCTGGTCTTGATAAATATTTTTGAGGATAACGCATGTTAGGTCTGGGTTAGGTCTAGGATTTGCCCTCATCAGGCTCATACTTTCGCATATTTCTTATACTTCATGGATAGATCCTGGGCTATTTTCTGGTTTGGATCACATAGTAATGTGGTACCACACTGAAACAGTCCACTAAACCTGGTTTGGATCAATATTTTAGAGGATAATGCATGTTAGGTCTAGGTTAGCCCTGAGATTTTCACTCATCAGACTCATACTTTCGCATTCTTCAAATACTTGTTGAATGGATCCTGGGTTTTTTCTGGTATGGTTCACGTAGTAATGTGGTACCACACTGAAACTGTCGATTAAACCAGGTTTCGATCAATATTCTTGAGGATAACGTATGTTAGGTCTAGGTAAGGCCTGGGATTTTCACTCATCACACTCATTCTTTCGCATTCTTCACATACCTGTTGAACGGATCCTGGGTTTTTTCTGGTTTGGATCACGTAGTAATGTGGGACCACACTGAAACAATCAATTAAACCTGGTCTTGATAAATATTTTAGAGGATAACGCATGTTAGGTCTGGGTTAGGTCTAGGATTTGCTCTCGTCAGGCTCATACTTTCGCATATTTCTCTTACTTGATGGCTAGATCCTGGGCTTTTTCTGGATTGCATCACGTAGTAATGAAGTACAACACTGAAACAGTCAATTAAACCTGGTTTCCATCATTATCTTAGAGGACAACGCAAGTTAGGTCTGGGATAGGTCTGGGATTTGCCCTCATCAGACTCATACGTTCGCGTTTTTCACATACTTGTTGAACGGATCCTGGGTTTTTTCTGGTATGGATCACGTAGTAATGTGGTACCACACTGAAACATTCAAATAAACCTGGTCTTGATAAATATTTTAGAGGATAACGCATGTAAGGTTTGGGTTAGGTCTAGGATTTGCCCACATCAGGCTCATACTTTCGCATATTTCTCATACTTCCTGGGCTGTTTCTGGATTGTATCACGTAGTAATGTGGTACCACGCTGAAACAGTCAATTAAACCTTGTTTCGATCAATATTTTAGAGGATAACGCAAGTTAGGTCTGGGATAGGTCTGGGATTCGCCCTCATCAGGCTCATACTTTCGCACACTTCACAGACTCGTTTAACAGATCCTGGGTTTTTTCTGGTTTGGTTCACGTAGTAATGTGGTACCAAACTGAAACATTCAATTAAACCTGGTCTTGATCAATATTTTAGAGGACAACGCAAGTTAGGTCTGGGATAGGTCTGGGATTTGCCCTCATCAGACTCATACGTTCGCGTTTTTCACATACTTGTTGAACGGATCCTGGGTTTTTTCTGGTATGGATCACGTAGTAATGTGGGACCACACTGAAACAATCAATTAAACCTGGTCTTGATAAATATTTTAGAGGATAACGCATGTTAGGTCTGGGTTAGGTCTAGGATTTGCCCTCATCAGGCTCATACTTTTTTTTTTTTTTTTTTTTTTGTCGTGGGGAAAATCTTCGAAAGACTCCCTCCCACCTCCTTGGGGAGAGGTGGGAGGGGTGTGTGGGATTCCCCGCGCCCGTACCACGACAGGCGCGGGACCTACCCACTAAAAACCCCACGGTGACCCTTCGGCACGCTTTGGGAGGATACCGGGAATCGCTCGAAGCATTCTTCCGGTATCCTCCCCGTGCCCGCGCTTTCGCGCCCATCCCCCGGGGGGACGATCGGTCCCCCCAGTAGACACACTGCCTCATAGCGGCGGGACGGGGCCACTCCATCCCGCCGCTAATCGTCCCGGGGCCGCGTTTAGTGGCGGCTGCGAGCCCCAACTCGCAACCGCCCGCGACCCCGTTTCCACCCCTCGGCGGCCGGGCGTTCATGGCCGCACCAGACCGCCGAGGGTGCCTCCCCTTGCGTCGGACCGGTAGGGGGAGGCACTCCTACCCCCAACCGGTCCGACCCGGCGCCGCCTGGCGGGAGGAGGGTCCCCTCAGGACCCCCCTCCCAGCCTAGGTCATCCGCCACGCCGAGGCAGCCGCCCGCGACGCCTCGCGACCGGGCGACGACCTCGGGCCACCGCACGAGCGCGAGCTTCAGTGCGCCACTCGCGCTCCCTCCCCGCGGCCTCCTTCTGCAACATTACGTTCTCGCAGAAGGAGGCCACGGCCCTCCACTTCTCCTCGCTGCCGAGCATGGCGCGCACCACGCCCGGCAGCGAGACATCCCGCCCGACGACGCCGACCAGGACACGGCGCTCCCCCTCCCACGCGGGGCATACCTCCAGGGTATGATCCGCCGTGTCCTGCTCAGCGTCGCAGTGGCAGCAACGCGCCGTCGGCTCCTTCCCTATCCGGCACAGGTATCTTCCGAAGCTGCCATGCCCGGAAAATACCTGTGCCAGCCGGTAGGTGAGGCTGCCATGGCCTCTGTCCAGCCACTCCTTCAGGAGTGGCCGAACAGCCCCGACAGTCCGGTGCCCCGCGGTTGGCAGAGCCAGCCGCTCCTGCCACGCGAGCAACACGGATTGCCGGGCCTGGCGCTTCAAATCGCCCCAAGCAGGTTCCTGCCCGCCCGGGACCGCCCCCACCCCCGCGCGACGGTCGACGCGGTGCCGGTACATCACCGCGTGCGACCGCGCGAGCAGGTCCATGGGCGGCATCCCCGCTAGAACCGTCGCCGCCTCATGTGACATGGTCCGATACCCGCGGACGACCCTGAGCGCCATGCGCCTCTGCACCCGACGCAGCATAGTCATGCTGCGCCGGGAGGCAGCCAGGTCGTCCGCCCAGACGGGGGCCCCGTATAGGGCCACCGACTGGACCATTGCCACATAGAGGCGACGAACTCGGCCCGCCGGGCCCCCCAGGTTGGGCAGGATCCGGCCCAGAGCCGCAACCATCCTTTCCAACCGGGGGACCAGGCAGCGGAAATGCTTCTCGAAACGCCAGTGGCTATCGAGGATCAGCCCTAGATACCTGATCTGGGGCTTCACCTCGATGTCAGCCCCACCCACCCGAATCAGAGGGGGTGGCGGATCCTGCCGAGGTGAATGAAACGCAATCACCTCGGTCTTATGGAGCGCCACCGTCATCCCCATCCCCCTGATCTGGTCGACGACGCGTTGCGACCCCTCCTTCGCGCGACGCATGGCCCTCCCCCAGTGCGCCCCGACGGCCAGCACCAGTGTGTCATCCGCATAACACACCGTGCTGACGCCGTCGGGGAGGCCGGCCCGCAACACCGAGTCGTACGCGATGTTCCACAGGAGTGGCCCGAGGACCGACCCCTGCGGAACACCGCAGTACACCTCCCTCCGCATATCACCATCCCGGCCCGGATACTCGATCCACCTGCCGCGGAGATAATCCCCGACGACCGCCCTGAGACACGGGGGGACCCGATGATATTCGAGTCCCCTCCTTATCTCTTCCCAGGGGAGGGTGTTAAAGGCATTGGCAATATCCAAGGATATTGCCAATGCCACCCCTCCCCGGGAGACGGCCGCCTCCGAGAGGGCCCTCACACGACCTATCGCGTCGATAGTCGATCGGCCCCCCCGGAAACCGAACTGGCAGTCGGCCAGACCGGGATCACCCCGCGACAGGTGCTCGACGAGGCGGGCAGCAATCACACGCTCGAAGAGCTTGCCCACCTCGTCGAGGAGACAAATGGGCCGGTATGCGGAGGGAGACTCCGCGGGCCGACCCTCCTTCCGGAGGAGGACCATCCTCGCCACCTTCCAACTGGGGGGGAATCGCCCGTCCCTCAGGCAGCGGTCGAACAACCGCCTGAGGTCGGCCCCAAGGACGCCCTGGGTCAAGACCCAAACCCGGCCGGGCACACCATCCGGACCCGGGGCCGTGTTACGAACCCCGAGCCGTCTGATGGCCGCTGCCAGCTCCTCCTGCGTGACCCCCAGCTCGGCCGTCCACTCCACTGGGACAGCCGCTGCCGCCGGAGGACGCGGTCCCCTCTCCCCAATTGGGAAGAGTGTATTGACCACGTCCTCCAGAAGCCGGCGGTCAAGACCCTCGGTGACGGGGGGCGCCCACGGGCGGAGCTTATTCAGCACCACCTTATATGGGCGCCCCCATGGATCGTCATCAAGGGTCTGGAGGAGCTCCTTCCATGCCTGGGTCTTGGCCCGTTTGATGGCGACCTGCAGAGCAACCCGCGCCACGCGGTATGCTCCATACAGGTCATCAGCTGCCCTCGCTCGCGCCACGCCGTCGCCTGTACGTTGACGACGGCGCGCGCGGGTGTACTGGCGTCGGGCGCGGACAGTCGCGACTCGCAACTCCGCGATCGCGTCCGACCACCAGTACACCGCCCGGCGAGGAGAAGCCCGCCCGACCCGAGGCATCGCCGCGTCGCAAATACCCGCGACCAATGCTCCGAGCCGGGCGACCTCCTCCTCTATGCTCGGCAACTCGGCCGCTCCCTGCGGCCAAGTTGCAGCGAGGGCAGCTGCCATCAGGGCGTCCTTGTCCAGGCGCCGAAGCGCCCAGCGGCGTGGTGGGGTGCCACGCAGGCGGCCGTGTCGGGATGCACTCGCGGCGGCAGAGACCTCCATCCGGATGTACCGGTGATCGGAGAGTGTCTCTGCCCCCGCGACCACGTGCCAACCGGACACCATGCGCACGGCGTTGGGGGTCGCGAATCCAACATCCACGATGGACCCCCCATATCGCCGCACGCATGTGTGCTCCGACCCCCGGTTCAATACCCGGAGGTCGAGCCCCGCCGCCCAATCGCCCAGGATCCCGCCGCGAACGGAGGTCCTGGGGGATCCCCAAGCCACCGACTTGGCATTAAAATCCCCCAGGACCAGCACCGGCCGGGCCGCGTAGCGCTGCACGCATGCCGCGACCTCGGCCAAGTACAGCTCGAACGCAGCGTGACCGCTACGGGGCGAAATGTAGCACCCCACCACTGCGACTCCCCCCCAGTCCACGGCGACGAATCCCCGACCGCGCTCCAACAAGGAGAACGGTGGGGACCCGTCGCCCCCTCCCCATACCGTCGCCACCAAGCCGTCCGCGTCGCCCACCCAATGAGGGTGATCAGGGACGCGGTACGGCTCGGCGGCGACCGCCAGGCCAACCCCCCACTCCGCAAGGACTTGGGACATCAAGTCCTGTGCCGCGCGGCAGTGGTTGAGGTTGGCCTGGAGGAGGAGACGGGGCGGCATTAATTAATGGCCGCGCCAGCCTCCTCCCGGCCGTCCGTCCCCGTAGCACCGTCCACCTCCATGGAGGACGATGCCACCGCCCTCGGCACCGGAGCCGGTGCAGCCCGCCTCTTCCTCTCCTTCCGGGAGGGGGGGGGAGCACTTCTTGCTCCCCACCCTGTGATCGGCTGGCCTCCCCATGTCCGCACACAGCGGGCAGTGGGGGGCCGCCGAGCACTGGCTCGCACGGTGCTCTTTGGCACCGCAGCGGTAACACTGACCGCTGCGGTCCACCGGCGAGGTGCACCACTGCCTCACGTGCCCCAATTCGAGGCAGCGGTGACACCGGAGCGGGCGCGGCGCGAGGATTTCCACTCGCGCCGAAACCCACCCCACCAACACCCTCCCGGATTCCGCCACCTTACGGGCGGCGGAGAGGGGGCACCGGGCCCACACCGACCCGAGGCCGGAGGGCGACCTGCGGATCTCTCCGATCCGCAGGTCCTCCACAGGACAGTCCCCCGCCCTCGCAAGGGCACGGGACACATCCTGTGCGCTGACCGAGTCGTCCAGCCCACAAACGCGCATCTCCGTGCGCTTCGTGGGCCGGGCGACCCGGACACCTCGCTCGCCCAGCTGCTCCCGGAGCCTCTGGGCGAGACGATCCGCCTTCGCGCCGCCTTCTGCACCGGGGATCTCCAGCAAGAGACCCCCGGTCACGGCCCTCTTCGCCCTCACGGAGGCGATGCCCAGCTCTTCCAGGGAGATATTCTCCCTGGCGAGCCGCATCGCCTCCGCGAGGGTCAGGTCGCCCCCCTGCGCAACGGTCAGCGTCACCGCTGCCGTTTTTGGGGGACGACCTGGTCGTGCCTTCCCGACCTTCGCGGCCTTTACCTTGGCCGCCGGCGGCAGAGGCGGAGGCTGCGGTTGCGAGGCCTGCCTCGCCTTCCGCCCCACCACCTCACTCCACGCCACCCCCCCTTGGGAGGGTGCTGTGGAGGACGCGACCACCGCGACCACGGGTACACCACCCCCCTTGGGGGTCGCGACCCGGGGCCCTGGTGCCGCAACGCTGGGCGGAGCCTTCACTCCGCCCTTCTTTGCCTTCCCCGACTGTACCGGAACAGGTCGGGGAGGCACCGCCTTCCTGCTGACCGCTCTTCCGGCGAGGAGCTCCTCCCGGAAGGCGGCCAGCTTGCCATCAATCATGTCCCCAATCCTCCTCAGAAGATCGTCTTCTGAGGAGGACGAGGACTTCTTCACGGGCGGAGTGCGGGTGGAGGGGCCCGCGGTGCCCCGCACCACTGCCGCCGCACTCCGCTTATTTACCACCGCCGAGGGACGCGGCGGTGGAGGAGGAGGGAGGATGGGAGGGAGGGCCGCGCTGTTCCACAGCGCCTCTGCCCTCCTCCTCCCCTGTCGCTCCTCCTCCAACAGGAGCTGCAGACGGGCGTTCCGCCCTCTGAGCTCCCGCGCCGCCTCCCTCATTTCCTCCGCCGCGGCCTTCAGGGCCTCCGCGCCACCGCTTTTCTGCCCCTTAAAGGCGCAGGCAGCGGCGACTTTCTCCACCCGCCTCAGGGACGAGGAGATCCTCTCCGATATCTCCTCGGTCACCTCGTCCCTGAGGCAACTCAGCCTCACCGACGGGCTCATCGCCCCGCCCACCTCGACGACGGCCTGCCCCGTCCTCTTCCTCTTAGAGCCTATGTGGCTCGTGCTGGAGGAGAAGGACGAGACCGACGCCGTCTCGTCGTCCTCCTCCACCCTCCACGAAGCCGGACCTGGCGCTGAGTGGGGCGCGAGCGCCGCCACCCTAACCCCAACCCCGTCACCGTCCTCCCCAACCGACAAAACCCGCCCCATCCCCATTTTATTTTCTGTGTCCATAATAGTCCCACGAGATGGTCGGAAATAAAGGTCCACCCGGGCAGAGCCGCCTTACCCGGGTAAGCCTAATACTCCGGGGGTTCGGCAGGTTCCCCGGAGGTGGTCGCTTGGGATTGGGCCTTCTCCCCCAACCATGCATCCCATCGCCGCGCACCATAGCTTAGGATTGGAGGGCGATTTTATAGAGTCGCCATACTCATGGCCCAGGCGGTTAAGCCAAGACCCCCGTTCCTCCTGCCGTCACGTACCATTCACAAAACCAATAGGGAATTGTGAATGGGTCGTTGTGACGACCAACAGGATGCTTACGGTGTGTGTATGACTCGGGTACCCCGGGTTCGTTAAGCCCGTACTGCAGCTGAAAGGCTGGCAGCCCCTGAGGGGATCAGGCTCATACTTTCGCATATTTCTCATACTTGATGGCTAGATCCAGGGCTTTTTCTGGATTGCATCACGTAGTAATGAAGTACAACACTGAAACAGTCAATTAAACCTGGTTTCGATAAATATTTTAGAGAATAATTCATGTTAGGCCTAGGTTAGGCCTGGGATTTGCCCTCATCAGGGTCATACTTTCGCAGTTCTAACATACGTGTTGACCTGATCGAATGTTTTTTCTGCTTTGGATCACGTAGTGAAGTGGTACCACACTGAAACAGTACACTAAACCTGGTTTGGATCAATATTTTAGAGGATAATGCATGTTAGGTCTAGGTTAGCCCTGAGATTTTCACTCATCAGACTCATACATTCGCATTCTTCAGATAGTTGTTGAACGGATCCTGGGTTTTTTCTGGTATGGTTCACGTAGTAATGTGGTGCCACACTGAAACAATCAATTAAACCAGGTCTTGATAAATATTTTAGATGATAACGGATGTTAGGTCTGGGTTAGGTCTAGGATTTGCCCTCATCAGGCTCATACTTTCGCATATTTCTCATACTTCATGGCTAGATCCTGGGCTATTTCTGGATTGGATCACGTAGTAATGTGGTACCACACTGAAACAGTCGATTAAACCAGGTTTCGATCAATATTTTTGAGGATAACGCATGTTAGGTCTAGGTTAGGCCTGGGATTTTCACTCATCAGTCTCATTCTTTCGCATTCTTCACATAGTTGTTGAACGGATCCTGGGTTTTTTCTGGTTTGGATCACGTAGTAATGTGGGACCACACTGAAACAATCAATTAAACCTGGTCTTGATAAATATTTTAGAGGATAACGCATGTTAGGTCTGGGTTAGGCCTGTGATTTGCCCTCATCCGGGTCATACTTTCGCAGTTTTAACATACATGTTGACCTGATCGAGGGTTTTTTCTGCTTTGGATCACGTAGTAAAGTGGTACCACACTGAAACAGTCCACTAAACCTGGTTTGGATCAATATTTTAGAGGATAATGCATGTTAGGTCTAGGTTAGCCCTGAGATTTTCACTCATCAGACTCATACTTTCGCATTCTTCAGATACCTGTTGAACGGATCCTGGGTTTTTTCTGGTCTGGTTCACGTAGTAATGTGGTACCATACTGAAACATTCAGTTAAACCTGGTCTTGATAAATATTTTTGAGGATAACGCATGTTAGGTCTGGGTTAGGCCTGGGATTTGCCCTCATCAGGGTCATACTTTCGCAGTTCTCACATACACGCTGGCCTGATCGAGGGTTTTTTCTGCTTTGGATCACGTAGTAAAGTGGTACCACACTGAAACAGTCCACTAAACCTGGTTTGGATCAATATTTTAGAGGATAATGCATGTTAGGTCTACGTTAGCCCTGAGATTTTCACTCATCAGACTCATACTTTCGCATTCTTCAGATACCTGTTGAACGGATCCTGGGTTTTTTCTGGTAAGGTTCACGTAGTAATGTGGTACCATACTGAAACATTCAGTTAAACCTGGTCTTGATAAATATTTTTGAGGATAATGCATGTTAGGTCTGGGTTAGGCCTGGGATTTGCCCTCATCAGGGTCATACTTTCGCAGTTCTCACATACACGTTGACCTGATCAAGGGTTTTTTCTGCTTTGGATCACGTAGTAATGTGGTACCACACTGAAACAGTCAATTAAACATGGTTTCGATCAATATTTTAGAGGTCAATGCAAGTTAGGTCTGGGTTAGGTCTGGGATTTGCCCACATCAGGGTCATACTTTCGCATTTTTCACATACTTGTTGATCAGATCCTGGGTTTTTTCTGGTATGGATCACGTAGTAATGTGGTACCACACTGAAACATTCAGTTAAACCTGGTCTTGATAAATATTTTTGAGGATAACGCATGTTAGGTCTGGGTTAGGTCTAGGATTTGCCCTCATCAGGCTCATACTTTCGCATATTTCTTATACTTCATGGATAGATCCTGGGCTATTTTCTGGTTTGGATCACATAGTAATGTGGTACCACACTGAAACAGTCGATTAAACCAGGTTTCGATCAATATTTTTGAGGATAACGCATGTTAGGTCTAGGTTTGGCCGGGGATTTTCTCTCATCAGACTCATACTTTCGCATTCTTCACATACTTGTTGAGCGGATCCTGGGTTTTTACCGGTTTGGATCACGTAGTAATGTGGTACCACACTGAAACATTCAATTAAACCTGGTCTTGATAAATATTTTAGAGGATAACGCATGTTAGGTCTGGGTTAGGTCTAGGATTTGCCCTCATCAGACTCATACTTTCGCGTTTTTCACATACTTGTTGAACAGATCCTGGCTTTTTTCTGGATTGGGTCACGTAGTAGTGTGGTACCACACTGAAACAGTCGATTAAACCTGGTTTCGATCAATATTTTTGAGGATAACGCATGTTAGGTCTAGGTTAGGCCGGGGATTTTCTCTCATCAGACTCATACTTTCGCATTCTTCACATACTTGTTGAGCGGATCCTGGGTTTTTACCGGTTTGGATCACGTAGTAATGTGGTACCACACTGAAACATTCAATTAAACCTGGTCTTGATAAATATTTTAGAGGATAACGCATGTTAGGTCTGGGTTAGGTCTAGGATTTGCCCTCATCAGGCTCATTCTATCGCATATTTCTCATACTAGATGGCTAGATCCTGGGCTTTTTCTGGATTGCATCACGTAGTAATGAAGTACAACACTGAAACACTCAATTAAACCTGGTTTCGATCAATGTTATTGAGGATAACGCACGTTAGGTCTAGGGTGGCCTGGGATTTTCACTCATCAGACTCATACTTTCGCATTCTTCTCGTATTTGTTGAACGAATCTTGGGTTTTTTCTGGTGTGGATCACGTAGTAATGTGGTACCACACTGAAACAATCAATTAAACCTGATCTTGATAAATATTTTACAGGATAACGCATGTTAGGTCGGGGTTAGGTCTAGGATTTGCCCTCATCAGGCTCATACTTTCGCATATTTCTCATACTTGACGGCTAGATCCTGGGCTTTTTCTGGATTGCATCAGGTAGTAATGAAGTACAACACTGAAACAGTCAATTAAACCTGGTCTCGATCAATATCTTAGAGAATAATTCATGTTAGGTCTAGGTTAGGTCTGGGATTTGCTCTCATCAGGCTCATTCTTTCGCATATTTCTCATACTTGACGGCTAGATCCTGGGCTTTCTCTGGATTGCATCACGTAGTGATGAAGTACAACACTGAAACAGTCAATTAAACCTGGTTTCCATCAATATTTTAGAGGACAGCGCATGTTAGGTCTAGGTTAGGCCTGGGATTTGCTCTCATCAGGGTCATACTTTCGCAGTTTTAACATACATGTTGACCTGATCGAGAGTTTTTTCTGCTTTGGATCACGTAGTAAAGTGGTACCACACTGAAACAGTCCATTAAACCTGGTTCGGATCAATATTTCTGAGGATAACGCATGTTAGGTCTAGGTTAGGCCGGGGAATTTCACTCATCAGGCTCATACTTTCGCATATTTCTCATACTTCATGGCTAGATCCTGGGCTGTTTCTGGATTGTATCACGTAGTAATTTGGTACCACGCTGAAACAGTCAATTAAACCTGGTTTCGATCAATATTTTGCAGGATAACGCAAGTTAGGTCTGGCATAGGTCTGGGATTCGCCCTCATCAGACTCATGCTTTCGCGTTTTTCACATACTTGTTGAACTGATCCTGGGCTTTTTCTTGTTTGGATCACGTAGTAATGTGGTACCACACTGAAACAGTCAATTAAGCCTGGTTTCGATCAATATTTTAGAGAATAATTCATGTTAGGTTTAGGTTAGGTCTGGGATTTGCTCTCATCAGGCTCATACTTTCGCACACTTCACATACTCGTTTGACAGATCCTGGGTTATTTTCTGGTTTGGATCACGTGGTAATGTGGGACCACATCGAAACAGTCAATTAAACCTGGTTTCGATCAATATTTTAGAGAATAATTCATGTTAGGTCTAGGTTAGGTCTGGGATTTGCTCTCATGAGGCTCATTCTTTCGCATATTTCTCATACTTGATGGCTAGATGCTGGGCTTTTTCTGGATTGCATCACGTAGTAATGAAGTACAACACTGAAACAGTCAATTAAACCTGGTTTCCATCAATATCTTAGAGGACAACGCAAGTTAGGTCTGGGATAGGTCTGGGATTTGCCCTCATCAGGCTCATACTTCCCGCATTTTTCACATGCTTGTTGAACAGATCCTGGGTTTTTTCTGGTTTGGATCACGTAGTAGTGTGGGACCACACTGAAACAATCAATTAAACCTGGTCTTGATAAATATTTTAGAGGATAACGCATGTTAGGTCTGGGATAGGCCTGGGATTTGCCCTCATCAGACTCATACTTTCGCACACTTCACATACTCGTTGAACAGATCCTGGGTTATTTTCTGGTTTGGATCACGTAGTAGTGTGGTACCACACTGAAACAGTCCATTAAACCTGGTTTGGATCAATATTTTAGAGCATAACGCATGTTAGGTCTAGGTTAGGTCTGGGATTTTCACTCATCAGACTCATACTTTCGCATTCTTCACATACTTGTTGAACGGATCCTGGGTTTTTTCTGGTTTGGATCACGTAGTAATGTGTGTCCACACTGAAACAATCAATTAAACCTGGTCTTGATATATATTTTAGAGGATAACGCAATTTAGGTCTGGGATAGGTCTGGGATTTGCCCTCATCAGACTCATACTTTCGCACACTACACATACTCGTTGAACAGATCCTGGGTTTTTTTCTGGTTTGGATCACGTAGTAATGTGGTACCACACTGAAACAGCCCACTAAACCTGGTTTCGATCAATATTTTAGAGGATAACGAAAGTTATGTCTAGGTTAGGCCTGGGATTTGCTCTCATCAGACTCATGCTTTCGCATTTTTCACATACTTGTTGAACAGATCCTGGGTTTTTTCTGGTATGGATCACGCAGTAATGTGGTACCACACTGAAACATTCAGTTAAACCTGGTCTTGATAAATATTTTTGAGGATAACGCATGTTAGGTCTGGGTTAGGTCTAGGATTTGCCCTCATCAGGCTCATACTTTCGCATATTTCTTATACTTCATGGATAGATCCTGGGCTATTTTCTGGTTTGGATCACATAGTAATGTGGTACCACACTGAAACAGTCCACTAAACCTGGTTTGGATCAATATTTTAGAGGATAATGCATGTTAGGTCTAGGTTAGCCCTGAGATTTTCACTCATCAGACTCATACTTTCGCATTCTTCAGATACTTGTTGAATGGATCCTGGGTTTTTTCTGGTATGGTTCACGTAGTAATGTGGTACCACACTGAAACTGTCGATTAAACCAGGTTTCGATCAATATTCTTGAGGATAACGCATGTTAGGTCTAGGTAAGGCCTGGGATTTTCACTCATCACACTCATTCTTTCGCATTCTTCACATACCTGTTGAACGGATCCTGGGTTTTTTCTGGTTTGGATCACGTAGTAATGTGGGACCACACTGAAACAATCAATTAAACCTGGTCTTGATAAATATTTTAGAGGATAACGCATGTTAGGTCTGGGTTAGGTCTAGGATTTGCTCTCGTCAGGCTCATACTTTCGCATATTTCTCTTACTTGATGGCTAGATCCTGGGCTTTTTCTGGATTGCATCACGTAGTAATGAAGTACAACACTGAAACAGTCAATTAAACCTGGTTTCCATCATTATCTTAGAGGACAACGCAAGTTAGGTCTGGGATAGGTCTGGGATTTGCCCTCATCAGACACATACGTTCGCGTTTTTCACATACTTGTTGAACGGATCCTGGGTTTTTTCTGGTATGGATCACGTAGTAATGTGGTACCACACTGAAACATTCAAATAAACCTGGTCTTGATAAATATTTTAGAGGATAACGCATGTTAGGTTTGGGTTAGGTCTAGGATTTGCCCACATCAGGCTCATACTTTCGCATATTTCTCATACTTCCTGGGCTGTTTCTGGATTGTATCACGTAGTAATGTGGTACCACGCTGAAACAGTCAATTAAACCTTGTTTCGATCAATATTTTAGAGGATAACGCAAGTTAGGTCTGGGATAGGTCTGGGATTCGCCCTCATCAGGCTCATACTTTCGCACACTTCACAGACTCGTTTAACAGATCCTGGGTTTTTTCTGGTTTGGTTCACGTAGTAATGTGGTACCAAACTGAAACATTCAATTAAACCTGGTCTTGATCAATATTTTAGAGGACAACGCAAGTTAGGTCTGGGATAGGTCTGGGATTTGCCCTCATCAGACTCATACGTTCGCGTTTTTCACATACTTGTTGAACGGATCCTGGGTTTTTTCTGGTATGGATCACGTAGTAATGTGGGACCACACTGAAACAATCAATTAAACCTGGTCTTGATAAATATTTTAGAGGATAACGCATGTTAGGTCTGGGTTAGGTCTAGGATTTGCCCTCATCAGGCTCATACTTTTTTTTTTTTTTTTTTTTTGTCGTGGGGAAAATCTTCGAAAGACTCCCTCCCACCTCCTTGGGCAGAGGTGGGAGGGGTGTGTGGGATTCCCCGCGCCCGTACCACGACAGGCGCGGGACCTACCCACTAAAAACCCCACGGTGACCCTTCGGCACGCTTTGGGAGGATACCGGGAATCGCTCGAAGCATTCTTCCGGTATCCTCCCCGTGCCCGCGCTTTCGCGCCCATCCCCCGGGGGGACGATCGGTCCCCCCAGTAGACACACTGCCTCATAGCGGCGGGACGGGGCCACTCCATCCCGCCGCTAATCGTCCCGGGGCCGCGTTTAGTGGCGGCTGCGAGCCCCAACTCGCAACCGCCCGCGACCCCGTTTCCACCCCTCGGCGGCCGGGCGTTCATGGCCGCACCAGACCGCCGAGGGTGCCTCCCCTTGCGTCGGACCGGTAGGGGGAGGCACTCCTACCCCCAACCGGTCCGACCCGGCGCCGCCTGGCGGGAGGAGGGTCCCCTCAGGACCCCCCTCCCAGCCTAGGTCATCCGCCACGCCGAGGCAGCCGCCCGCGACGCCTCGCGACCGGGCGACGACCTCGGGCCACCGCACGAGCGCGAGCTTCAGTGCGCCACTCGCGCTCCCTCCCCGCGGCCTCCTTCTGCAACATTACGTTCTCGCAGAAGGAGGCCACGGCCCTCCACTTCTCCTCGCTGCCGAGCATGGCGCGCACCACGCCCGGCAGCGAGACATCCCGCCCGACGACGCCGACCAGGACACGGCGCTCCCCCTCCCACGCGGGGCATACCTCCAGGGTATGATCCGCCGTGTCCTGCTCAGCGTCGCAGTGGCAGCAACGCGCCGTCGGCTCCTTCCCTATCCGGCACAGGTATCTTCCGAAGCTGCCATGCCCGGAAAATACCTGTGCCAGCCGGTATGTGAGGCTGCCATGGCCTCTGTCCAGCCACTCCTTCAGGAGTGGCCGAACAGCCCCGACAGTCCGGTGCCCCGCGGTTGGCAGAGCCAGCCGCTCCTGCCACGCGAGCAACACGGACTGCCGGGCCTGGCGCTTCAAATCGCCCCAAGCAGGTTCCTGCCCGCCCGGGACCGCCCCCACCCCCGCGCGACGGTCGACGCGGTGCCGGTACATCACCGCGTGCGACCGCGCGAGCAGGTCCATGGGCGGCATCCCCGCTAGAACCGTCGCCGCCTCATGTGACATGGTCCGATACCCGCGGACGACCCTGAGCGCCATGCGCCTCTGCACCCGACGCAGCATAGTCATGCTGCGCCGGGAGGCAGCCAGGTCGTCCGCCCAGACGGGGGCCCCGTATAGGGCCACCGACTGGACCATTGCCACATAGAGGCGACGAACTCGGCCCGCCGGGCCCCCCAGGTTGGGCAGGATCCGGCCCAGAGCCGCAACCATCCTTTCCAACCGGGGGACCAGGCAGCGGAAATGCTTCTCGAAACGCCAGTGGCTATCGAGGATCAGCCCTAGATACCTGATCTGGGGCTTCACCTCGATGTCAGCCCCACCCACCCGAATCAGAGGGGGTGGCGGATCCTACCGAGGTGAATGAAACGCAATCACCTCGGTCTTATGGAGCGCCACCGTCATCCCCATCCCCCTGATCTGGTCGACGACGCGTTGCGACCCCTCCTTCGCGCGACGCATGGCCCTCCCCCAGTGCGCCCCGACGGCCAGCACCAGTGTGTCATCCGCATAACACACCGTGCTGACGCCGTCGGGGAGGCCGGCCCGCAACACCGAGTCGTACGCGATGTTCCACAGGAGTGGCCCGAGGACCGACCCCTGCGGAACACCGCAGTACACCTCCCTCCGCATATCACCATCCCGGCCCGGATACTCGATCCACCTGCCGCGGAGATAATCCCCGACGACCGCCCTGAGACACGGGGGGACCCGATGATATTCGAGTCCCCTCCTTATCTCTTCCCAGGGGAGGGTGTTAAAGGCATTGGCAATATCCAAGGATATTGCCAATGCCACCCCTCCCCGGGAGACGGCCGCCTCCGAGAGGGCCCTCACACGACCTATCGCGTCGATAGTCGATCGGCCCCCCCGGAAACCGAACTGGCAGTCGGCCAGACCGGGATCACCCCGCGACAGGTGCTCGACGAGGCGGGCAGCAATCACACGCTCGAAGAGCTTGCCCACCTCGTCGAGGAGACAAATGGGCCGGTATGCGGAGGGAGACTCCGCGGGCCGACCCTCCTTCCGGAGGAGGACCATCCTCGCCACCTTCCAACTGGGGGGGAATCGCCCGTCCCTCAGGCAGCGGTCGAACAACCGCCTGAGGTCGGCCCCAAGGACGCCCTGGGTCAAGACCCAAACCCGGCCGGGCACACCATCCGGACCCGGGGCCGTGTTACGAACCCCGAGCCGTCTGATGGCCGCTGCCAGCTCCTCCTGCGTGACCCCCAGCTCGGCCGTCCACTCCACTGGGACAGCCGCTGCCGCCGGAGGACGCGGTCCCCTCTCCCCAATTGGGAAGAGTGTATTGACCACGTCCTCCAGAAGCCGGCGGTCAAGACCCTCGGTGACGGGGGGCGCCCACGGGCGGAGCTTATTCAGCACCACCTTATATGGGCGCCCCCATGGATCGTCATCAAGGGTCTGGAGGAGCTCCTTCCATGCCTGGGTCTTGGCCCGTTTGATGGCGACCTGCAGAGCAACCCGCGCCACGCGGTATGCTCCATACAGGTCATCAGCTGCCCTCGCTCGCGCCACGCCGTCGCCTGTACGTTGACGACGGCGCGCGCGGGTGTACTGGCGTCGGGCGCGGACAGTCGCGACTCGCAACTCCGCGATCGCGTCCGACCACCAGTACACCGCCCGGCGAGGAGAAGCCCGCCCGACCCGAGGCATCGCCGCGTCGCAAATACCCGCGACCAATGCTCCGAGCCGGGCGACCTCCTCCTCTATGCTCGGCAACTCGGCCGCTCCCTGCGGCCAAGTTGCAGCGAGGGCAGCTGCCATCAGGGCGTCCTTGTCCAGGCGCCGAAGCGCCCAGCGGCGTGGTGGGGTGCCACGCAGGCGGCCGTGTCGGGATGCACTCGCGGCGGCAGAGACCTCCATCCGGATGTACCGGTGATCGGAGAGTGTCTCTGCCCCCGCGACCACGTGCCAACCGGACACCATGCGCACGGCGTTGGGGGTCGCGAATCCAACATCCACGACGGACCCCCCATATCGCCGCACGCATGTGTGCTCCGACCCCCGGTTCAATACCCGGAGGTCGAGCCCCGCCGCCCAATCGCCCAGGATCCCGCCGCGAACGGAGGTCCTGGGGGATCCCCAAGCCACCGACTTGGCATTAAAATCCCCCAGGACCAGCACCGGCCGGGCCGCGTAGCGCTGCACGCATGCCGCGACCTCGGCCAAGTACAGCTCGAACGCAGCGTGACCGCTACGGGGCGAAATGTAGCACCCCACCACTGCGACTCCCCCCCAGTCCACGGCGACGAATCCCCGACCGCGCTCCAACAAGGAGAACGGTGGGGACCCGTCGCCCCCTCCCCATACCGTCGCCACCAAGCCGTCCGCGTCGCCCACCCAATGAGGGTGATCAGGGACGCGGTACGGCTCGGCGGCGACCGCCAGGCCAACCCCCCACTCCGCGAGGACTTGGGACATCAAGTCCTGTGCCGCGCGGCAGTGGTTGAGGTTGGCCTGGAGGAGGAGACGGGGCGGCATTAATTAATGGCCGCGCCAGCCTCCTCCCGGCCGTCCGTCCCCGTAGCACCGTCCACCTCCATGAAGGACGATGCCACCGCCCTCGGCACCGGAGCCGGTGCAGCCCGCCTCTTCCTCTCCTTCCGGGAGGGGGGGGAGCACTTCTTGCTCCCCACCCTGTGATCGGCTGGCCTCCCCATGTCCGCACACAGCGGGCAGTGGGGGGCCGCCGAGCACTGGCTCGCACGGTGCTCTTTGGCACCGCAGCGGTAACACTGACCGCTGCGGTCCACCGGCGAGGTGCACCACTGCCTCACGTGCCCCAATTCGAGGCAGCGGTGACACTGGAGCGGGCGCGGCGCGAGGATTTCCACTCGCGCCGAAACCCACCCCACCAACACCCTCCCGGATTCCGCCACCTTACGGGCGGCGGAGAGGGGGCACCGGGCCCACACCGACCCGAGGCCGGAGGGCGACCTGCGGATCTCTCCGATCCGCAGGTCCTCCACAGGACAGTCCCCCGCCCTCGCAAGGGCACGGGACACATCCTGTGCGCTGACCGAGTCGTCCAGCCCACAAACGCGCATCTCCGTGCGCTTCGTGGGCCGGGCGACCCGGACACCTCGCTCGCCCAGCTGCTCCCGGAGCCTCTGGGCGAGACGATCCGCCTTCGCGCCGCCTTCTGCACCGGGGATCTCCAGCAAGAGACCCCCGGTCACGGCCCTCTTCGCCCTCACGGAGGCGATGCCCAGCTCTTCCAGGGAGATATTCTCCCTGGCGAGCCGCATCGCCTCCGCGAGGGTCAGGTCGCCCCCCTGCGCAACGGTCAGCGTCACCGCTGCCGTTTTTGGGGGACGACCTGGTCGTGCCTTCCCGACCTTCGCGGCCTTTACCTTGGCCGCCGGCGGCAGAGGCGGAGGCTGCGGTTGCGAGGCCTGCCTCGCCTTCCGCCCCACCACCTCACTCCACGCCACCCCCCCTTGGGAGGGTGCTGTGGAGGACGCGACCACCGCGACCACGGGTACACCACCCCCCTTGGGGGTCGCGACCCGGGGCCCTGGTGCCGCAACGCTGGGCGGAGCCTTCACTCCGCCCTTCTTTGCCTTCCCCGACTGTACCGGAACAGGTCGGGGAGGCACCGCCTTCCTGCTGACCGCTCTTCCGGCGAGGAGCTCCTCCCGGAAGGCGGCCAGCTTGCCATCAATCATGTCCCCAATCCTCCTCAGAAGATCGTCTTCTGAGGAGGACGAGGACTTCTTCACGGGCGGAGTGCGGGTGGAGGGGCCCGCGGTGCCCCGCACCACTGCCGCCGCACTCCGCTTATTTACCACCGCCGAGGGACGCGGCGGTGGAGGAGGAGGGAGGATGGGAGGGAGGGCCGCGCTGTTCCACAGCGCCTCTGCCCTCCTCCTCCCCTGTCGCTCCTCCTCCAACAGGAGCTGCAGACGGGCGTTCCGCCCTCTGAGCTCCCGCGCCGCCTCCCTCATTTCCTCCGCCGCGGCCTTCAGGGCCACCGCGCCACCGCTTTTCTGCCCCTTAAAGGCGCAGGCAGCGGCGACTTTCTCCACCCGCCTCAGGGACGAGGAGATCCTCTCCGATATCTCCTCGGTCACCTCGTCCCTGAGGCAACTCAGCCTCACCGACGGGCTCATCGCCCCGCCCACCTCGACGACGGCCTGCCCCGTCCTCTTCCTCTTAGAGCCTATGTGGCTCGTGCTGGAGGAGAAGGACGAGACCGACGCCGTCTCGTCGTCCTCCTCCACCCTCCACGAAGCCGGACCTGGCGCTGAGTGGGGCGCGAGCGCCGCCACCCTAACCCCAACCCCGTCTCCGTCCTCCCCAACCGACAAAACCCGCCCCATCCCCATTTTATTTTCTGTGTCCATAATAGTCCCACGAGATGGTCGGAAATAAAGGTCCACCCGGGCAGAGCCGCCTTACCCGGGTAAGCCTAATACTCCGGGGGTTCGGCAGGTTCCCCGGAGGTGGTCGCTTGGGATTGGGCCTTCTCCCCCAACCATGCATCCCATCGCCGCGCACCATAGCTTAGGATTGGAGGGCGATTTTATAGAGTCGCCATACTCGTGGCCCAGGCGGTTAAGCCAAGACCCCCGTTCCTCCTGCCGTCACGTACCATTCACAAAACCAATAGGGAATTGTGAATGGGTCGTTGTGACGACCAACAGGATGCTTACGGTGTGTGTATGACTCGGGTACCCCGGGTTCGTTAAGCCCGTACTGCAGCTGAAAGGCTGGCAGCCCCTGAGGGGATCAGGCTCATACTTTCGCATATTTCTCATACTTGATGGCTAGATCCAGGGCTTTTTCTGGATTGCATCACGTAGTAATGAAGTACAACACTGAAACAGTCAATTAAACCTGGTTTCGATAAATATTTTAGAGAATAATTCATGTTAGGCCTAGGTTAGGCCTGGGATTTGCCCTCATCAGGGTCATACTTTCGCAGTTCTAACATACGTGTTGACCTGATCGAATGTTTTTTCTGCTTTGGATCACGTAGTGAAGTGGTACCACACTGAAACAGTACACTAAACCTGGTTTGGATCAATATTTTAGAGGATAATGCATGTTAGGTCTAGGTTAGCCCTGAGATTTTCACTCATCAGACTCATACATTCGCATTCTTCAGATAGTTGTTGAACGGATCCTGGGTTTTTTCTGGTATGGTTCACGTAGTAATGTGGTGCCACACTGAAACAATCAATTAAACCAGGTCTTGATAAATATTTTAGATGATAACGGATGTTAGGTCTGGGTTAGGTCTAGGATTTGCCCTCATCAGGCTCATACTTTCGCATATTTCTCATACTTCATGGCTAGATCCTGGGCTATTTCTGGATTGGATCACGTAGTAATGTGGTACCACACTGAAACAGTCGATTAAACCAGGTTTCGATCAATATTTTTGAGGATAACGCATGTTAGGTCTGGGATAGGTCCGGGATTTGCCCTCATCAGACTCATACTTTCGCACAGTTCACATACTCGTTGAACAGATCCTGGGTTATTTTCTGGTTTGGATCACATAGTAATGTGATACCACACTGAAACGGTCGATTAAACCAGGTTTCGATCAATATTTTTGAGGATAACGCATGTTAGGTCTTGGTTAGGTCTGGGATTTTCACTCATCAGACTCATACTTTCGCATAATTCTCATACTAGATGGCTAGATCCTGTGCTTTTTCTGGATTGCATCACGTTGTAATGAAGTACAACACTGAAACACTCAATTAAACCTGGTTTCGATCAATATTACTGAGGATAACGCATGTTAGGTCTAGGTTAGGCCTGGGATTTTCACTCATCAGACTCATACTTTCACAGTCTTCACATATTTGCTGAACGGATCTTGGGTTTTTTCTGGTGTGGATCACGTAGTAATGTGGTACCACACTGAAACAATCAGTTAAACCTGATCTTGATAAATATTTTAGAGGATAACACATGTTAGGTCTGGGATTGGTCTGGGATTTGACCTCATCAGACTCACACTTTCGCACACTTCACATACTCGTTGAACAGATCCTGGGTATTTTCTGGTTTGGATCACGTAGTGATGTGGTACCACACTGAAACAGTCGATTAAACCTGGTTGCTATCAATATTTTAGAGGATAACGCATGTTAGGTCTAGGTTAGCCCTGGGATTTTCACTCATCAGACTCATACTTTCGCATTCTTCACATATTTGTTGAACGGATCTTGGTTTTTTTCTGGTGTGGATCACGTAGTAATGTGGTACCACACTGAAACAATCAATTAAACCTGATCTTGATAAATATTTTAGAGGATAACGCATGTTAGGTCTGGGATAGGTCGGGGATTTGCCCTCATCAGCCTCATACTTTCGCACACTTCACATACTCGTTGAACAGATCCTGGGTTTTTTCTGGTTTGGATCACGTAGTAATGTGGAACCACACTGAAACAATCAATTAAACCTGGTCTTGATAAATATTTTAGAGGATAACGCATGTTAGGTCTGGGTAAGGTCTAGGATTTGCCCTCGTCAGGCTCATACTTTCGCATATTTCTCATACTTCAAGGCTAGATCCTGGGCTATTTCTGCATTAGATCACGTAGTAATGTGGTACCACACTGAAACAGTCAATTAAACTTGGTTTCCATCAATATCTTAAAGGACAACGCAAGTTAGGTCTGGGATAGGTCTTGGATTTGCCCTCATCAGGCTCATACTTTCGCGTTTTTCACATACTTTTTGAACAGATCCTGGGTTTTTTCTGGTTTGGATCACGTAGTAATGTGGGACCACACTGAAACAATCAATTAAACCTGGTCTTGATAAATATTTTAGAGGATAACGCATGTTAGGTCTAGGTTAGGTCTGGGATTTTCACTCATCAGACTCATACTTTCGCATTCTTCACATACTTTTTGGACGGATCCTGGGTTTTTTCTGGTTTGGATCACGTAGTAATGTGGTACCACACTGAAACAGTCGATTAAACCTGGTTTCGATCAATATTTTAGAGGATAACGCAAGTTAAGTCTGGGATTGGTCTGGGATTTGACCTCATCAGACTCACACTTTCGCACACTTCACATACTCGTTGAACAGATCCTGGGTTATTTTCTGGTTTGGATCACATAGTAATGTGATACCACACTGAAACGGTCGATTAAACCAGGTTTCGATCAATATTTTTGAGGATAACGCATGTTAGGTCTAGGTTAGGCCTGGGATTTTCACTCATCAGACTCATACTTTCGCATTCTTCACATACTTGTTGTACGGATCCTGGGTTTTTTCTGGTTTGGATCACGTAGTAATGTGGGACCACACTGAAACAGTCAATTAAACCTAGTTTCGATCAATATTTTAGAGAATAATTCATGTTAGGTCTAGGTTAGGTCTGGGATTTGCTCTCATCAGGCTCATACTTTCGCACACTTCACATACTCGTTTGACAGATCCTGGGTTATTTTCTGGTTTGGATCACGTAGTAATGTGGGACCACACTGAAACAGTCAATTAAACCTGGTTTCGATCAATATTTTAGAGAATAATTCATGTTATGTCTAGGTTAGGTCTGGGATTTGCTCTCATCAGGCTCATTCTTTCGCATATTTCTCATACTTGATGGCTAGATGCTGGGCTTTTTCTGGATTGCATCACGTAGTAATGAAGTACAACACTGAAACAGTCAATTAAACCTGGTTTCCATCATTATCTTAGAGGACAACGCAAGTTAGGTCTGGGATAGGTCTGGGATTTGCCCTCATCAGGCTCATACTTTCGCACAGTTCACATACTCGTTGAACAGATCCTGGGTTATTTTCTGGTTTGGATCACATAGTAATGTGATACCACACTGAAACGGTCGATTAAACCAGGTTTCGATCAATATTTTTGAGGATAACGCATGTTAGGTCTTGGTTAGGTCTGGGATTTTCACTCATCAGACTCATACTTTCGCATATTTCTCATACTAGATGGCTAGATCCTGTGCTTTTTCTGGATTGCATCACGTTGTAATGAAGTACAACACTGAAACACTCAATTAAACCTGGTTTCGATCAATATTATTGAGGATAACGCATGTTAGGTCTAGGTTAGGCCTGGGATTTTCACTCATCAGACTCATACTTTCGCAGTCTTCACATATTTGTTGAACGGATCTTGGGTTTTTTCTGGTGTGGATCACGTAGTAATGTGGTACCACACTGAAACAATCAGTTAAACCTGATCTTGATAAATATTTTAGAGGATAACGCATGTTAGGTCTGGGATTGGTCTGGGATTTGACCTCATCAGACTCACACTTTCGCACACTTCACATACTCGTTGAACAGATCCTGGGTATTTTCTGGTTTGGATCACGTAGTGATGTGGTACCACACTGAAACAGTCGATTAAACCTGGTTGCTATCAATATTTTAGAGGATAACGCATGTTAGGTCTAGGTTAGCCCTGGGATTTTCACTCATCAGACTCATACTTTCGCATTCTTCACATATTTGTTGAACGGATCTTGGGTTTTTTCTGGTGTGGATCACGTAGTAATGTGGTACCACACTGAAACAATCAATTAAACCTGATCTTGATAAATATTTTAGAGGATAACGCATGTTAGGTCTGGGATAGGTCGGGGATTTGCCCTCATCAGCCTCATACTTTCGCACACTTCACATACTCGTTGAACAGATCCTGGGTTTTTTCTGGTTTGGATCACGTAGTAATGTGGAACCACACTGAAACAATCAATTAAACCTGGTCTTGATAAATATTTTAGAGGATAACGCATGTTAGGTCTGGGTAAGGTCTAGGATTTGCCCTCGTCAGGCTCATACTTTCGCATATTTCTCATACTTCAAGGCTAGATCCTGGGCTATTTCTGCATTAGATCACGTAGTAATGTGGTACCACACTGAAACAGTCAATTAAACTTGGTTTCCATCAATATCTTAAAGGACAACGCAAGTTAGGTCTGGGATAGGTCTTGGATTTGCCCTCATCAGGCTCATACTTTCGCGTTTTTCACATACTTTTTGAACAGATCCTGGGTTTTTTCTGGTTTGGATCACGTAGTAATGTGGGACCACACTGAAACAATCAATTAAACCTGGTCTTGATAAATATTTTTGAGGATAACGCATGTTAGGTCTAGGTTAGGCCTGGGATTTTCACTCATCAGACTCATACTTTCGCATTCTTCACATACTTGTTGTACGGATCCTGGGTTTTTTCTGGTTTGGATCACGTAGTAATGTGGAACCACACTGAAACAGTCGATTAAACCTGGTTTCGATCAATATTTTAGAGGATAACGCAAGTTAAGTCTGGGATTGGTTTGGGATTTGACCTCATCAGACTCATACTTTCGCACACTTCACATACTCGTTGAACAGATCCTGGGTTATTTTCTGGTTTGGATCACATAGTAATGTGGTACCACACTGAAACAGTCGATTAAACCAGGTTTCGATCAATATTCTTGAGAATAACGCATGTTAGGTCTAGGTTAGGCCTGGGATTTTCACTCATCAGACTCATACTTTCGCATTCTTCACATACTTGTTGAACGGATCCTGGGTTTTTTCTGGTTTGGATCACGTAGTAATGTGGGACCACACTGAAACAGTCAATTAAACCTAGTTTCGATCAATATTTTAGAGAATAATTCATGTTAGGTCTAGGTTAGGTCTGGGATTTGCTCTCATCAGGCTCATACTTTCGCACACTTCACATACTCGTTTGACAGATCCTGGGTTATTTTCTGGTTTGGATCACGTAGTAATGTGGGACCACACTGAAACAGTCAATTAAACCTGGTTTCGATCAATATTTTAGAGAATAATTCATGTTATGTCTAGGTTAGGTCTGGGATTTGCTCTCATCAGGCTCATTCTTTCGCATATTTCTCATACTTGATGGCTAGATGCTGGGCTTTTTCTGGATTGCATCACGTAGTAATGAAGTACAACACTGAAACAGTCAATTAAACCTGGTTTCCATCATTATCTTAGAGGACAACGCAAGTTAGGTCTGGGATAGGTCTGGGATTTGCCCTCATCAGGCTCATACCTTCCGCGTTTTTCACATACTTGTTGAACAGATCCTGGGTTTTTTCTGGTTTGGATCACGTAGTAGTGTGGGACCACACTGAAACAATCAATTAAACCTGATCGTGATAAATATTTTAGAGGATAACGCATGTTAGGTCTGGGATAGGTCTGGGATTTGCCCTCATCAGACTCATACTTTCGCACAGTTCACATACTCGTTGAACAGATCCTGGGTTATTTTCTGGTTTGGATCACATAGTAATGTGATACCACACTGAAACGGTCGATTAAACCAGGTTTCGATCAATATTTTTGAGGATAACGCATGTTAGGTCTTGGTTAGGTCTGGGATTTTCACTCATCAGACTCATACTTTCGCATATTTCTCATACTAGATGGCTAGATCCTGTGCTTTTTCTGGATTGCATCACGTTGTAATGAAGTACAACACTGAAACACTCAATTAAACCCGGTTTCGATCAATATTATTGAGGATAACGCATGTTAGGTCTAGGTTAGGCCTGGGATTTTCACTCATCAGACTCATACTTTCGCAGTCTTCACATATTTGTTGAACGGATCTTGGGTTTTTTCTGGTGTGGATCACGTAGTAATGTGGTACCACACTGAAACAATCAGTTAAACCTGATCTTGATAAATATTTTAGAGGATAACGCATGTTAGGTCTGGGATTGGTCTGGGATTTGACCTCATCAGACTCACACTTTCGCACACTTCACATACTCGTTGAACAGATCCTGGGTATTTTCTGGTTTGGATCACGTAGTGATGTGGTACCACACTGAAACAGTCGATTAAACCTGGTTGCTATCAATATTTTAGAGGATAACGCATGTTAGGTCTAGGTTAGCCCTGGGATTTTCACTCATCAGACTCATACTTTCGCATTCTTCACATATTTGTTGAACGGATCTTGGGTTTTTTCTGATGTGGATCACGTAGTAATGTGGTACCACACTGAAACAATCAATTAAACCTGATCTTGATAAATATTTTAGAGGATAACGCATGTTAGGTCTGGGATAGGTCGGGGATTTGCCCTCATCAGCCTCATACTTTCGCACACTTCACATACTCGTTGAACAGATCCTGGGTTTTTTCTGGTTTGGATCACGTAGTAATGTGGAACCACACTGAAACAATCAATTAAACCTGGTCTTGATAAATATTTTAGAGGATAACGCATGTTAGGTCTGGGTAAGGTCTAGGATTTGCCCTCGTCAGGCTCACACTTTCGCATATTTCTCATACTTCAAGGCTAGATCCTGGGCTATTTCTGGATTAGATCACGTAGTAATGTGGTACCACACTGAAACAGTCAATTAAACTTGGTTTCCATCAATATCTTAAAGGACAACGCAAGTTAGGTCTGGGATAGGTCTTGGATTTGCCCTCATCAGGCTCATACTTTCGCGTTTTTCACATACTTTTTGAACAGATCCTGGGTTTTTTCTGGTTTGGATCACGTAGTAATGTGGGACCACACTGAAACAATCAATTAAACCTGGTCTTGATAAATATTTTAGAGGATAACGCATGTTAGGTCTAGGTTAGGTCTGGGATTTTCACTCATCAGACTCATACTTTCGCATTCTTCACATACTTTTTAGACGGATCCTGGGTTTTTTCTGGTTTGGATCACGTAGTAATGTGGTACCACACTGAAACAGTCGACTAAACCTGGTTTCGATCAATATTTTAGAGGATAACGCAAGTTAAGTCTGGGATTGGTCTGGGATTTGACCTCATCAGACTCACACTTTCGCACACTTCACATACTCGTTGAACAGATCCTGGGTTATTTTCTGGTTTGGATCACATAGTAATGTGATACCACACTGAAACGGTCGATTAAACCAGGTTTCGATCAATATTTTTGAGGATAACGCATGTTAGGTCTAGGTTAGGCCTGGGATTTTCACTCATCAGACTCATACTTTCGCATTCCTCACATACTTGTTGTACGGATCCTGGGTTTTTTCTGGTTTGGATCACGTAGTAATGTGGAACCACACTGAAACTGTCGATTAAACCTGGTTTCGATCAATATTTTAGAGGATAACGCAAGTTAAGTCTGGGATTGGTTTGGGATTTGACCTCATCAGACTCATACTTTCGCACACTTCACATACTCGTTGAACAGATCGTGGGTTATTTTCTGGTTTGGATCACATAGCAATGTGGTACCACACTGAAACAGTCGATTAAACCAGGTTTCGATCAATATTTTTGAGAATAACGCATGTTAGGTCTAGGTTAGGCCTGGGATTTTCACTCATCAGACTCATACTTTCGCATTCTTCACATACTTGTAGAACGGATCCTGGGTTTTTTCTGGTTTGGATCACGTAGTAATGTGGGACCACACTGAAACAGTCAATTAAACCTAGTTTCGATCAATATTTTAGAGAATAATTCATGTTAGGTCTAGGTTAGGTCTGGGATTTGCTCTCATCAGGCTCATACTTTCGCACACTTCACATACTCGTTTGACAGATCCTGGGTTTTTTCTGGTTTGGATCACGTAGTAATGTGGAACCACACTGAAACAATCAATTAAACCTGGTTTCGATCAATATTTTAGAGGATAACGCAAGTTAAGTCTGGGATTGGTCTGGGATTTGACCTCATCAGACTCACACTTTCGCACACTTCACATACTCGTTGAACAGATCCTGGGTTATTTTCTGGTTTGGATCACATAGTAATGTGGGACCACACTGAAACAGTCAATTAAACCTGGTTTCGATCAATATTTTAGAGAATAATTCATGTTATGTCTAGGTTAGGTCTGGGATTTGCTCTCATCAGGCTCATTCTTTCGCATATTTCTCATACTTGATGGCTAGATGCTGGGCTTTTTCTGGATTGCATCACGTAGTAATGAAGTACAACACTGAAACAGTCAATTAAACCTGGTTTTCATCATTATCTTAGAGGACAACGCAAGTTAGGTCTGGGATAGGTCTGGGATTTGCCCTCATCAGGCTCATACTTTCGCACACTTCACATACTCGTTGAACAGATCCTGGGTTTTTTCTGGTTTGGATCACGTAGTAATGTGGAACCACACTGAAACAATCAATTAAACCTGGTCTTGATAAATATTTTAGAGGATAACGCATGTTAGGTCTGGGATAGGTCGGGGATTTGCCCTCATCAGCCTCATACTTTCGCACACTTCACATACTCGTTGAACAGATCCTGGGTTTTTTCTGGTTTGGATCACGTAGTAATGTGGAACCACACTGAAACAATCAATTAAACCTGGTCTTGATAAATATTTTAGAGGATAACGCATGTTAGGTCTGGGATAGGTCTTGGATTTGCCCTCATCAGGCTCATACTTTCGCGTTTTTCACACACTTTTTGAACAGATCCTGGGTTTTTTCTGGTTTGGATCACGTAGTAGTATGGTACCACACTGAAACAGTCCATTGAACCTGGTTTGGATCAATATTTTAGAGGACAACGCAAGTTAGGTCAAGGTAAGGCCTGAGATTTTCACTGATCAGACCCATACTTTCGCATTCTTCACATACTTGTTGAACGGATCCTGGGTTTTTTCTGGTTTGGATCACGTAGTAATGTGGTACCACACTGAAACAGTCGATTAAACCTGGTTTCGATCCATATTTTAGAGGATAACGCAAGTTAAGTCTGGGATTGGTTTGGGATTTGACCTCATCAGACTCATACTTTCGCACACTTCACATACTCGTTGAACAGATCCTGGGTCATTTTCTGGTTTGGATCACATAGTAATGTGGTACCACACTGAAACAGTCGATTAAACCAGGTTTCGATCAATATTTTTGAGGATAACGCATGTTAGGTCTAGGTTAGGCCTGGGGTCTTCACTCATCAGGCTCATACTTTCGCATTCTTCACAGACTTGTTGAACGGATCCTGGGCTTTTCTGGTTTGGATCACGTAGTAATGTGGGACCACACTGAAACAGCCAATTAAACCTGGTTTCGATCAATATTTTAGAGAATAATTCATGTTAGGTCTAGGTTAGGTCTGGGATTTGCTCTCATCAGGCTCATTCATTCGCATATTTCTCATACTTGATATCTAGATCCTGGGCTTTTTCTGGATTGCATCACGTAGTAATGATGTACATCACTGAAACAGTCAATTAAACCTGGTTTCCATCAATATCTTAGAGGACAACGCAAGTTAGGTCTGGGATAGGTCGGGGATTTGCCCTCATCAGACTCACACTTTCGCACACTTCACATACTTGTTGAACAGATCCTGGGTTATTTTCTGGTTTGGATCACATAGTAATGTGATACCACACTGAAACGGTCGATTAAACCAGGTTTCGATCAATATTTTTGAGGATAACGCATGTTAGGTCTAGGTTAGGCCCGGGGAATTTCACTCGTCAGGCTCATACTTTCGCATATTTCTCATACTTCATGGCTAGATCCTGGGCTATTTCTGGATTAGATCACGTAGTAATGTGGTACCACACTGAAACAGTCAATTAAACCTGGTTTCGATCAATATTTTTGAGAATAATTCATGTTAGGTCTTGGTTAGGACTGGGATTTTCACTCATCAGACTCATACTTTCGCATTCTTCACATACTTGTTGTACGGATCCTGGGTTTTTTCTGGTTTGGATCACGTAGTAATGTGGAACCACACTGAAACAGTCAATTAAACCTGGTTTCGATCAATATTTTTGAGAATAATTCATGTTAGGTCTTGGTTATGTCTGGGATTTTCACTCATCAGACTCATACTTTCGCATTCTTCACATACTTGTAGAACGGATCATGGGATTTTTCTGGTTTGGATCACGTAGTAATGTGATACCACACTGAAACGGTCGATTAAACCAGGTTTCGATCAATATTTTTGAGGATAACGCATGTTAGGTCTTGGTTAGGCCTGGGATTTTCACTCATCAGACTCATACTTTCGCATTCTTCACATACTTGTTGAACGGATCATGGGTTTTTTCTGGTTTGGATCACATAGTAATGTGGGACCACACTGAAACAATCAATTAAACCTGGTCTTGATAAATATTTTAGAGGATAACGCATGTTAGGTCTAGGTTAGGTCTGGGATTTTCACTCATCAGACTCATACTTTCGCATTCTTGACATACTTGTTTAACGGATCCTGGGTTTTTTGTGGTTTGGATCACGTAGTAATGTGGTGCCACACTGAAACAGTCGATTAAACCTGGTTTCGATCAATATTTTAGAGGATAACGCAAGTTAAGTCTGGGCTTGGTCTGGGATTTGACCTCATCAGACTCACACTTTCGCACACTTCACATACTCGTTGAACAGATCCTGGGCTATTTTCTGGTTTGGATCACATAGTAATGTGATACCACACAGAAACGGTCGATTAAACCAGGTTTCGATCAATATTTTTGAGGATAACGCATGTTAGGCCTAGGTTAGGCCTGGGGTCTTCACTCATCAGGCTCATACTTTCGCATTCTTCACAGACTTGTTGAACGGATCCTGGGTTTTTTCTGGTTTGGATCACGTAGTAATGTGGGACCACACTGAAACAGCCAATTAAACCTGGTTTCGATCAATATTTTAGAGAATAATTCATGTTAGGTCTAGGTTAGGTCTGGGATTTTCACTCATCAGACTCATACTTTCGCATTCTTCACATACTTGTTGAACGGATCCTGGGTTTTTTGTGGTTTGGATCACGTAGTAATGTGGTGCCACACTGAAACAGTCGATTAAACCTGGTTTCGATCAATATTTTAGAGGATAACGCAAGTTAAGTCTGGGATTGGTCTGGGATTTGACCTCATCAGACTCACACTTTCGCACACTTCACATACTCGTTGAACAGATCCTGGGTTATTTTCTGGTTTGGATCACATAGTAATGTGATACCACACTGAAACGGTCGATTAAACCAGGTTTCGATCAATATTTTTGAGGATAACGCATGTTAGGTCTAGGTTAGGCACGGGGAATTTCACTCGTCAGGCTCATACTTTCGCATATTTCTCATACTTCATGGCTAGATCCTGGGCTATTTCTGGATTAGATCACGTAGTAATGTGGTACCACACTGAAACAGTCAATTAAACCTGGTTTCGATCAATATTTTTGAGAATAATTCATGTTAGGTCTTGGTTAGGTCTGGGATTTTCACTCATCAGACTCATACTTTCGCATTCTTCACATACTTGTAGTACGGATCCTGGGTTTTTTCTGATTTGGATCACGTAGTAATGTGGAACCACACTGAAACAGTCAATTAAACCTGGTTTCGATCAATATTTTTGAGAATAATTCATGTTAGGTCTTGGTTAGGTCTGGGATTTTCACTCATCAGACTCATACTTTCGCATTCTTCACATACTTGTGGAACGGATCATGGGATTTTTCTGGTTTGGATCACGTAGTAATGTGGGACCACACTGAAACAATCAATTAAACCTGGTCTTGATAAATATTTTAGAGGATAACGCATGTTAGGTCTGGGATAGGTCGGGAATTTGCCCTCATCAGCCTCATACTTTCGCACACTTCACATACTCGTTGAACAGATCCTGGGTTTTTTCTGGTTTGGATCACGTAGTAATGTGGAACCACACTGAAACAATCAATTAAACCTGGTCTTGATAAATATTTTAGAGGATAACGCATGTTAGATCTGGGTAAGGTCTAGGATTTGCCCTCGTCAGGCTCATACTTTCG
This sequence comes from Colletes latitarsis, assembly GCF_051014445.1. Lineage (NCBI taxonomy): Eukaryota > Metazoa > Arthropoda > Insecta > Hymenoptera > Colletidae > Colletes > Colletes latitarsis. The sequence goes on from NC_135142.1 coordinate 3,861,597, forward strand.
CATATTTCTCATACTTCATGGCTAGATCCTGGGCTATTTCTGGATTAGATCACGTAGTAATGTGGTACCTCACTGAAACAGTCAATTAAACTTGGTTTCCGTCAATATCTTAAAGGACAACGCAAGATAGGTCTGGGATAGGTCTTGGATTTGCCCTCATCAGGCTCATACTTTCGCGTTTTTCACATACTTTTTGAACAGATCCTGGGTTTTTTCTGGTTTGGATCACGTAGTAGTATGGTACCACACTGAAACAGTCCATTGAACCTGGTTTCGATCAATATTTTTGAGAATAATTCATGTTAGGTCTTGGTTAGGTCTGGGATTTTCACTCATCAGACTCATACTTTCGCATTCTTCACATACTTGTTGAACGGATCATGGGTTATTTTCTGGTTTGGATCACATAGTAATGTGGTACCACACTGAAACAGTCGATTAAACCAGGTTTCGATCAATATTTTTGTGGATAACGCATGTTAGGTCTAGGTTAGGCCTGGGGTCTTCACTCATCAGGCTCATACTTTCGCATTCTTCACATACTTGTTGAACGGATCCTGGGTTTTTTCAGGTTTGGATCACGTAGTAATGTGGGACCACACTGAAACAGTCAATTAAACCTAGTTTCGATCAATATTTTAGAGAATAATTCATGTTAGGTCTAGGTTAGGTCTGGGATTTGCTCTCATCAGGCTCATACATTCGCACACTTCACATACTCGTTTGACAGATCCTGGGTTATTTTCTGGTTTGGATCACGTAGTAATGTGGGACCACACTGAAACAGTCAATTAAACCTGGTTTCGATCAATATTTTAGAGAATAATTCATGTTATGTCTAGGTTAGGTCTGGGATTTGCTTTCATCGGGCTCATTCTTTCGCATATTTCTCATACTTGATGGCTAGATGCTGGGCTTTTTCTGGATTGCATCACGTAGTAATGAAGTACAACACTGAAACAGTCAATTAAACCTGGTTTCCATCATTATCTTAGAGGACAACGCAAGTTAGGTCTGGGATAGGTCTGGGATTTGCCCTCATCAGGCTCACACTTTCCGCGTTTTTCACATACTTGTTGAACAGATCCTGGGTTTTTTCTGGTTTGGATCACGTAGTAGTGTGGGACCACACTGAAACAATCAATTAAACCTGATCTTGATAAATATTTTAGAGGATAACGCATGTTAGGTCTGGGATAGGTCTGGGATTTGCCCTCATCAGACTCATACTTTCGCACAGTTCACATACTCGTTGAACAGATCCTGGGTTATTTTCTGGTTTGGATCACATAGTAATGTGGTACCACACTGAAACAGTCAATTAAACCAGGTTTCGATCAATATTTTTGAGGATAACGCATGTTAGGTCTTGGTTAGGTCTGGGATTTTCACTCATCAGACTCATACTTTCGCATATTTCTCATACTAGATGGCTAGATCCTGTGCTTTTTCTGGATTGCATCACGTTGTAATGAAGTACAACACTGAAACACTCAATTAAACCTGGTTTCGATCAATATTATTGAGGATAACGCATGTTAGGTCTAGGTTAGGCCTGGGATTTTCACTCATCAGACTCATACGTTCGCAGTCTTCACATATTTGTTGAACGGATCTTGGGTTTTTTCTGGTGTGGATCACGTAGTAATGTGGTACCACACTGAAACAATCAATTAAACCTGATCCTGATAAATATTTTAGAGGATAACGCATGTTAGGTCTGGGATTGGTCTGGGATTTGACCTCATCAGACTCACACTTTCGCACACTTCACATACTCGTTGAACAGATCCTGGGTATTTTCTGGTTTGGATCACGTAGTGATGTGGTACCACACTGAAACAGTCGATTAAACCTAGTTGCGATCAATATTTTAGAGGATAACGCATGTTAGGTCTAGGTTAGCCCTGGGATTTTCACTCATCAGACTCATACTTTCGCATTCTTCACATATTTGTTGAACGGATCTTGGGTTTTTTTCTGGTGTGGATCACGTAGTAATGTGGTACCACACTGAAACAATCAATTAAACCGGGTCTTGATAAATATTTTAGAGGATAACGCATGTTAGGTCTGGGATAGGTCGGGGATTTGCCCTCATCAGCCTCATACTTTCGCACACTTCACATACTCGTTGAAAAGATCCTGGGTTTTTTCTGGTTTGGATCACGTAGTAATGTGGAATCACACTGAAACAATCAATTAAACCTGGTCTTGATAAATATTTTAGAGGATAACGCATGTTAGGTCTGGGTAAGGTCTAGGATTTGCCCTCGTCAGGCTCATACTTTCGCATATTTCTCATACTTCATGGCTAGATCCTGGGCTATTTCTGGATTAGATCACGTAGTAATGCGGTACCACACTGAAACAGTCAATTAAACTTGGTTTCCAGCAATATCTTAAAGGACAACGCAAGTTAGGTCTGGGATAGGTCTTGGATTTGCCCTCATCAGGCTCATACTTTCGCGTTTTTCACATACTTTTTGAACAGATCCTGGGTTTTTTCTGGTTTGGATCACGTAGTAATGTGGGACCACACTGAAACAATCAATTAAACCTGGTCTTGATAAATATTTTAGAGGATAACGCATGTTAGGTCTAGGTGAGGTCTGGGATTTTCACTCATCAGACTCATACTTTCGCATTCTTCACATACTTGTTGAACGGATCCTGGGTTTTTTCTGGATTGCATCACGTAGTAATGATGTACATCACTGAAACAGTCAATTAAACCTGGTTTCCATCAATATCTTAGAGGACAACGCAAGTTAGGTCTGGGATAGGTCGGGGATTTGCCCTCATCAGACTCACACTTTCGCACACTTCACATACTCGTTGAACAGATCCTGGGTTATTTTCTGGTTTGGATCACATAGTAATGTGATACCACACTGAAACGGTCGATTAAACCAGGTTTCGATCAATATTTTTGAGGATAACGCATGTTAGGTCTAGGTTAGGCCCGGGGAATTTCACTCGTCAGGCTCATACTTTCGCATATTTCTCATACTTCATGGCTAGATCCTGGGCTATTTCTGGATTAGATCACGTAGTAATGTGGTACCACACTGAAACAGTCAATTAAACCTGGTTTCGATCAATATTTTTGAGAATAATTCATGTTAGGTCTTGGTTAGGACTGGGATTTTCACTCATCAGACTCATACTTTCGCATTCTTCACATACTTGTTGTACGGATCCTGGGTTTTTTCTGGTTTGGATCACGTAGTAATGTGGAACCACACTGAAACAGTCAATTAAACCTGGTTTCGATCAATATTTTTGAGAATAATTCATGTTAGGTCTTGGTTAGGTCTGGGATTTTCACTCATCAGACTCATACTTTCGCATTCTTCACATACTTGTAGAACGGATCATGGGATTTTTCTGGTTTGGATCACGTAGTAATGTGATACCACACTGAAACGGTCGATTAAACCAGGTTTCGATCAATATTTTTGAGGATAACGCATGTTAGGTCTTGGTTAGGCCTGGGATTTTCACTCATCAGACTCATACTTTCGCATTCTTCACATACTTGTTGAACGGATCATGGGTTTTTTCTGGTTTGGATCACATAGTAATGTGGGACCACACTGAAACAATCAATTAAACCTGGTCTTGATAAATATTTTAGAGGATAACGCATGTTAGGTCTAGGTTAGGTCTGGGATTTTCACTCATCAGACTCATACTTTCGCATTCTTGACATACTTGTTGAACGGATCCTGGGTTTTTTGTGGTTTGGATCACGTAGTAATGTGGTGCCACACTGAAACAGTCGATTAAACCTGGTTTCGATCAATATTTTAGAGGATAACGCAAGTTAAGTCTGGGCTTGGTCTGGGATTTGACCTCATCAGACTCACACTTTCGCACACTTCACATACTCGTTGAACAGATCCTGGGCTATTTTCTGGTTTGGATCACATAGTAATGTGATACCACACAGAAACGGTCGATTAAACCAGGTTTCGATCAATATTTTTGAGGATAACGCATGTTAGGCCTAGGTTAGGCCTGGGGTCTTCACTCATCAGGCTCATACTTTCGCATTCTTCACAGACTTGTTGAACGGATCCTGGGTTTTTTCTGGTTTGGATCACGTAGTAATGTGGGACCACACTGAAACAGCCAATTAAACCTGGTTTCGATCAATATTTTAGAGAATAATTCATGTTAGGTCTAGGTTAGGTCTGGGATTTTCACTCATCAGACTCATACTTTCGCATTCTTCACATACTTGTTGAACGGATCCTGGGTTTTTTGTGGTTTGGATCACGTAGTAATGTGGTGCCACACTGAAACAGTCGATTAAACCTGGTTTCGATCAATATTTTAGAGGATAACGCAAGTTAAGTCTGGGATTGGTCTGGGATTTGACCTCATCAGACTCACACTTTCGCACACTTCACATACTCGTTGAACAGATCCTGGGTTATTTTCTGGTTTGGATCACATAGTAATGTGATACCACACTGAAACGGTCGATTAAACCAGGTTTCGATCAATATTTTTGAGGATAACGCATGTTAGGTCTAGGTTAGGCCCGGGGAATTTCACTCGTCAGGCTCATACTTTCGCATATTTCTCATACTTCATGGCTAGATCCTGGGCTATTTCTGGATTAGATCACGTAGTAATGTGGTACCACACTGAAACAGTCAATTAAACCTGGTTTCGATCAATATTTTTGAGAATAATTCATGTTAGGTCTTGGTTAGGTCTGGGATTTTCACTCATCAGACTCATACTTTCGCATTCTTCACATACTTGTAGTACGGATCCTGGGTTTTTTCTGATTTGGATCACGTAGTAATGTGGAACCACACTGAAACAGTCAATTAAACCTGGTTTCGATCAATATTTTTGAGAATAATTCATGTTAGGTCTTGGTTAGGTCTGGGATTTTCACTCATCAGACTCATACTTTCGCATTCTTCACATACTTGTGGAACGGATCATGGGATTTTTCTGGTTTGGATCACGTAGTAATGTGGGACCACACTGAAACAATCAATTAAACCTGGTCTTGATAAATATTTTAGAGGATAACGCATGTTAGGTCTGGGATAGGTCGGGAATTTGCCCTCATCAGCCTCATACTTTCGCACACTTCACATACTCGTTGAACAGATCCTGGGTTTTTTCTGGTTTGGATCACGTAGTAATGTGGAACCACACTGAAACAATCAATTAAACCTGGTCTTGATAAATATTTTAGAGGATAACGCATGTTAGATCTGGGTAAGGTCTAGGATTTGCCCTCGTCAGGCTCATACTTTCGCATATTTCTCATACTTCATGGCTAGATCCTGGGCTATTTCTGGATTAGATCACGTAGTAATGTGGTACCTCACTGAAACAGTCAATTAAACTTGGTTTCCGTCAATATCTTAAAGGACAACGCAAGATAGGTCTGGGATAGGTCTTGGATTTGCCCTCATCAGGCTCATACTTTCGCGTTTTTCACATACTTTTTGAACAGATCCTGGGTTTTTTCTGGTTTGGATCACGTAGTAGTATGGTACCACACTGAAACAGTCCATTGAACCTGGTTTCGATCAATATTTTTGAGAATAATTCATGTTAGGTCTTGGTTAGGTCTGGGATTTTCACTCATCAGACTCATACTTTCGCATTCTTCACATACTTGTTGAACGGATCATGGGTTATTTTCTGGTTTGGATCACATAGTAATGTGGTACCACACTGAAACAGTCGATTAAACCAGGTTTCGATCAATATTTTTGTGGATAACGCATGTTAGGTCTAGGTTAGGCCTGGGGTCTTCACTCATCAGGCTCATACTTTCGCATTCTTCACATACTTGTTGAACGGATCCTGGGTTTTTTCAGGTTTGGATCACGTAGTAATGTGGGACCACACTGAAACAGTCAATTAAACCTAGTTTCGATCAATATTTTAGAGAATAATTCATGTTAGGTCTAGGTTAGGTCTGGGATTTGCTCTCATCAGGCTCATACATTCGCACACTTCACATACTCGTTTGACAGATCCTGGGTTATTTTCTGGTTTGGATCACGTAGTAATGTGGGACCACACTGAAACAGTCAATTAAACCTGGTTTCGATCAATATTTTAGAGAATAATTCATGTTATGTCTAGGTTAGGTGTGGGATTTGCTTTCATCGGGCTCATTCTTTCGCATATTTCTCATACTTGATGGCTAGATGCTGGGCTTTTTCTGGATTGCATCACGTAGTAATGAAGTACAACACTGAAACAGTCAATTAAACCTGGTTTCCATCATTATCTCAGAGGACAACGCAAGTTAGGTCTGGGATAGGTCTGGGATTTGCCCTCATCAGGCTCACACTTTCCGCGTTTTTCACATACTTGTTGAACAGATCCTGGGTTTTTTCTGGTTTGGATCACGTAGTAGTGTGGGACCACACTGAAACAATCAATTAAACCTGATCTTGATAAATATTTTAGAGGATAACGCATGTTAGGTCTGGGATAGGTCTGGGATTTGCCCTCATCAGACTCATACTTTCGCACAGTTCACATACTCGTTGAACAGATCCTGGGTTATTTTCTGGTTTGGATCACATAGTAATGTGGTACCACACTGAAACAGTCAATTAAACCAGGTTTCGATCAATATTTTTGAGGATAACGCATGTTAGGTCTTGGTTAGGTCTGGGATTTTCACTCATCAGACTCATACTTTCGCATATTTCTCATACTAGATGGCTAGATCCTGTGCTTTTTCTGGATTGCATCACGTTGTAATGAAGTACAACACTGAAACACTCAATTAAACCTGGTTTCGATCAATATTATTGAGGATAACGCATGTTAGGTCTAGGTTAGGCCTGGGATTTTCACTCATCAGACTCATACGTTCGCAGTCTTCACATATTTGTTGAACGGATCTTGGGTTTTTTCTGGTGTGGATCACGTAGTAATGTGGTACCACACTGAAACAATCAATTAAACCTGATCCTGATAAATATTTTAGAGGATAACGCATGTTAGGTCTGGGATTGGTCTGGGATTTGACCTCATCAGACTCACACTTTCGCACACTTCACATACTCGTTGAACAGATCCTGGGTATTTTCTGGTTTGGATCACGTAGTGATGTGGTACCACACTGAAACAGTCGATTAAACCTAGTTGCGATCAATATTTTAGAGGATAACGCATGTTAGGTCTAGGTTAGCCCTGGGATTTTCACTCATCAGACTCATACTTTCGCATTCTTCACATATTTGTTGAACGGATCTTGGGTTTTTTTCTGGTGTGGATCACGTAGTAATGTGGTACCACACTGAAACAATCAATTAAACCGGGTCTTGATAAATATTTTAGAGGATAACGCATGTTAGGTCTGGGATAGGTCGGGGATTTGCCCTCATCAGCCTCATACTTTCGCACACTTCACATACTCGTTGAAAAGATCCTGGGTTTTTTCTGGTTTGGATCACGTAGTAATGTGGAATCACACTGAAACAATCAATTAAACCTGGTCTTGATAAATATTTTAGAGGATAACGCATGTTAGGTCTGGGTAAGGTCTAGGATTTGCCCTCGTCAGGCTCATACTTTCGCATATTTCTCATACTTCATGGCTAGATCCTGGGCTATTTCTGGATTAGATCACGTAGTAATGCGGTACCACACTGAAACAGTCAATTAAACTTGGTTTCCAGCAATATCTTAAAGGACAACGCAAGTTAGGTCTGGGATAGGTCTTGGATTTGCCCTCATCAGGCTCATACTTTCGCGTTTTTCACATACTTTTTGAACAGATCCTGGGTTTTTTCTGGTTTGGATCACGTAGTAATGTGGGACCACACTGAAACAATCAATTAAACCTGGTCTTGATAAATATTTTAGAGGATAACGCATGTTAGGTCTAGGTGAGGTCTGGGATTTTCACTCATCAGACTCATACTTTCGCATTCTTCACATACTTGTTGAACGGATCCTGGGTTTTTTCTGGTTTGGATCACGTAGTAATGTGGTACCACACTGAAACAGTCGATTAAACCTGGTTTCGATCAATATTTTAGAGGATAACGCAAGTTAAGTCTGGGATTGGTCTGGGATTTGACCTCATCAGACTCACACTTTCGCACACTTCACATACTCGTTGAACAGATCCTGGGTATTTTCTGGTTTGGATCACATAGCAATGTGATACCACACTGAAACGGTCGATTAAACCAGGTTTCGATCAATATTTTTGAGGATAACGCATGTTAGGTCTAGGTTAGGCCTGGGATTTTCACTCATCAGACTCATACTTTCGCATTCTTCACATACTTGTTGTACGGATCCTGGGTTTTTTCTGGTTTGGATCACGTAGTAATGTGGAACCACACTGAAACAGTCAATTAAACCTGGTTTCGATCAATATTTTTGAGAATAATTCATGTTAGGTCTTGGTTAGGTCTGGGATTTTCACTCATCAGACTCATACTTTCGCATTCTTCACATACTTGTAGAACGGATCATGGGTTTTTTCTGGTTTGGATCACGTAGTAATGTGGGACCACACTGAAACAATCAATTAAACCTAGTCTTGATAAATATTTTAGAGGATAACGCATGTTAGGTCTGGGATAGGTCGGGGATTTGCCCTCATCAGCCTCATACTTTCGCACACTTCACATACTCGTTGAACAGATCCTGGGTTTTTTTCTGGTTTGGATCACGTAGTAATGTGGAACCACACTGAAAAAATCAATTAAACCTGGTCTTGATAAATATTTTAGAGGATAACGCATGTTAGGTCTGGGTAAGGTCTAGGATTTGCCCTCGTCAGGCTCATACTTTCTCATATTTCTCATACTTCATGGCTAGATCCTGGGCTATTTCTGGATTAGATCACGTAGTAATGTGGTACCACACTGAAACAGTCAATTAAACTTGGTTTCCATCAATATCTTAAAGGACAACGCAAGTTAGGTCTCGGATAGGTCTTGGATTTGCCCTCATCAGGCTCATACTTTCGCGATTTTCACATACTTTTTGAACAGATCCTGGGTTTTTTCTGGTTTGGATCACGTAGTAGTATGGTACCACACTGAAACAGTCCATTGAACCTGGTTTGGATCAATATTTTAGAGGACAACGCAAGTTAGGTCTAGGTAAGGCCTGAGATTTTCACATCAGACTCATACTTTCGCATTCTTCACATACTTGTTGAACGGATCCTGGGTTTTTTCTGGTTTGGATCACGTAGTAATATGGTACCACACTGAAACAGTCGATTAAACCTGGTTTCCATCAATATTTTAGAGGATAACGCAAGTTAAGTCTGGGATTGGTTTGGGATTTGACCTCATCAGACTCATACTTTCGCACACTTCACATACTCGTTGAACAGATCCTGGGTTATTTTCTGGTTTGGATCACATAGTAATGTGGTACCACACTGAAACAGTCGATTAAACCAGGTTTCGATCAATATTTTTGAGGATAACGCATGTTAGGTCTAGGTTAGGCCTGGGATTTTCACTCATCAGACTCATACTTTCGCATTCTTCACATACTTGTTGAACGGATCCTGGGTTTTTTCTAGTTTGGATCACGTAGTAATGTGGGACCACACTGAAACAGTCAATTAAACCTAGTTTCGATCAATATTTTAGAGAATAATTCATGTTAGGTCTAGGTTAGGTCTGGGATTTGCTCTCATCAGGCTCATACTTTCGCACACTTCACATACTCGTTTGATAGATCCTGGGTTATTTTCTGGTTTGGATCACGTAGTAATCGGGACCACACTGAAACAGTCAATTAAACCTGGTTTCGATCAATATTTTAGAGAATAATTCATGTTATGTCTAGGTTAGGTCTGGGATTTGCTCTCATCAGGCTCATTCTTTCGCATATTTCTCATACTTGATGGCTAGATGCTGGGCTTTTTCTGGATTGCATCACGTAGTAATGAAGTACAACACTGAAACAGTCAATTAAACCTGGTTTCCATCATTATCTTAGAGGACAACGCAAGTTAGGTCTGGGATAGGTCTGGGATTTGCCCTCATCAGGCTCACACTTTCCGCGTTTTTCACATACTTGTTGAACAGATCCTGGGTTTTTTCTGGTTTGGATCACGTAGTAGTGTGGGACCACACTGAAACAATCAATTAAACCTGATCTTGATAAATATTTTAGAGGATAACGCATGTTAGGTCTGGGATAGGTCTGGGATTTGCCCTCATCAGACTCATACTTTCGCACAGTTCACATACTCGTTGAACAGATCCTGGGTTATTTTCTGGTTTGGATCACATAGTAATGTGGTACCACACTGAAACAGTCAATTAAACCAGGTTTCGATCAATATTTTTGAGGATAACGCATGTTAGGTCTTGGTTAGGTCTGGGATTTTCACTCATCAGACTCATACTTTCGCATATTTCTCATACTAGATGGCTAGATCCTGTGCTTTTTCTGGATTGCATCACGTTGTAATGAAGTACAACACTGAAACACTCAATTAAACCTGGTTTCGATCAATATTATTGAGGATAACGCATGTTAGGTCTAGGTTAGGCCTGGGATTTTCACTCATCAGACTCATACGTTCGCAGTCTTCACATATTTGTTGAACGGATCTTGGGTTTTTTCTGGCGTGGATCACGTAGTAATGTGGTACCACACTGAAACAATCAATTAAACCTGATCCTGATAAATATTTTAGAGGATAACGCATGTTAGGTCTGGGATTGGTCTGGGATTTGACCTCATCAGACTCACACTTTCGCACACTTCACATACTCGTTGAACAGATCCTGGGTATTTTCTGGTTTGGATCACGTAGTGATGTGGTACCACACTGAAACAGTCGATTAAACCTAGTTGCGATCAATATTTTAGAGGATAACGCATGTTAGGTCTAGGTTAGCCCTGGGATTTTCACTCATCAGACTCATACTTTCGCATTCTTCACATATTTGTTGAACGGATCTTGGGTTTTTTTCTGGTGTGGATCACGTAGTAATGTGGTACCACACTGAAACAATCAATTAAACCGGGTCTTGATAAATATTTTAGAGGATAACGCATGTTAGGTCTGGGATAGGTCGGGGATTTGCCCTCATCAGCCTCATACTTTCGCACACTTCACATACTCGTTGAAAAGATCCTGGGTTTTTTCTGGTTTGGATCACGTAGTAATGTGGAATCACACTGAAACAATCAATTAAACCTGGTCTTGATAAATATTTTAGAGGATAACGCATGTTAGGTCTGGGTAAGGTCTAGGATTTGCCCTCGTCAGGCTCATACTTTCGCATATTTCTCATACTTCATGGCTAGATCCTGGGCTATTTCTGGATTAGATCACGTAGTAATGCGGTACCACACTGAAACAGTCAATTAAACTTGGTTTCCAGCAATATCTTAAAGGACAACGCAAGTTAGGTCTGGGATAGGTCTTGGATTTGCCCTCATCAGGCTCATACTTTCGCGTTTTTCACATACTTTTTGAACAGATCCTGGGTTTTTTCTGGTTTGGATCACGTAGTAATGTGGGACCACACTGAAACAATCAATTAAACCTGGTCTTGATAAATATTTTAGAGGATAACGCATGTTAGGTCTAGGTGAGGTCTGGGATTTTCACTCATCAGACTCATACTTTCGCATTCTTCACATACTTGTTGAACGGATCCTGGGTTTTTTCTGGTTTGGATCACGTAGTAATGTGGTACCACACTGAAACAGTCGATTAAACCTGGTTTCGATCAATATTTTAGAGGATAACGCAAGTTAAGTCTGGGATTGGTCTGGGATTTGACCTCATCAGACTCACACTTTCGCACACTTCACATACTCGTTGAACAGATCCTGGGTATTTTCTGGTTTGGATCACATAGCAATGTGATACCACACTGAAACGGTCGATTAAACCAGGTTTCGATCAATATTTTTGAGGATAACGCATGTTAGGTCTAGGTTAGGCCTGGGATTTTCACTCATCAGACTCATACTTTCGCATTCTTCACATACTTGTTGTACGGATCCTGGGTTTTTTCTGGTTTGGATCACGTAGTAATGTGGAACCACACTGAAACAGTCAATTAAACCTGGTTTCGATCAATATTTTTGAGAATAATTCATGTTAGGTCTTGGTTAGGTCTGGGATTTTCACTCATCAGACTCATACTTTCGCATTCTTCACATACTTGTAGAACGGATCATGGGTTTTTTCTGGTTTGGATCACGTAGTAATGTGGGACCACACTGAAACAATCAATTAAACCTAGTCTTGATAAATATTTTAGAGGATAACGCATGTTAGGTCTGGGATAGGTCGGGGATTTGCCCTCATCAGCCTCATACTTTCGCACACTTCACATACTCGTTGAACAGATCCTGGGTTTTTTTCTGGTTTGGATCACGTAGTAATGTGGAACCACACTGAAAAAATCAATTAAACCTGGTCTTGATAAATATTTTAGAGGATAACGCATGTTAGGTCTGGGTAAGGTCTAGGATTTGCCCTCGTCAGGCTCATACTTTCTCATATTTCTCATACTTCATGGCTAGATCCTGGGCTATTTCTGGATTAGATCACGTAGTAATGTGGTACCACACTGAAACAGTCAATTAAACTTGGTTTCCATCAATATCTTAAAGGACAACGCAAGTTAGGTCTCGGATAGGTCTTGGATTTGCCCTCATCAGGCTCATACTTTCGCGATTTTCACATACTTTTTGAACGGATCCTGGGTTTTTTCTGGTTTGGATCACGTAGTAGTATGGTACCACACTGAAACAGTCCATTGAACCTGGTTTGGATCAATATTTTAGAGGACAACGCAAGTTAGGTCTAGGTAAGGCCTGAGATTTTCACATCAGACTCATACTTTCGCATTCTTCACATACTTGTTGAACGGATCCTGGGTTTTTTCTGGTTTGGATCACGTAGTAATATGGTACCACACTGAAACAGTCGATTAAACCTGGTTTCCATCAATATTTTAGAGGATAACGCAAGTTAAGTCTGGGATTGGTTTGGGATTTGACCTCATCAGACTCATACTTTCGCACACTTCACATACTCGTTGAACAGATCCTGGGTTATTTTCTGGTTTGGATCACATAGTAATGTGGTACCACACTGAAACAGTCGATTAAACCAGGTTTCGATCAATATTTTTGAGGATAACGCATGTTAGGTCTAGGTTAGGCCTGGGATTTTCACTCATCAGACTCATACTTTCGCATTCTTCACATACTTGTTGAACGGATCCTGGGTTTTTTCTAGTTTGGATCACGTAGTAATGTGGGACCACACTGAAACAGTCAATTAAACCTAGTTTCGATCAATATTTTAGAGAATAATTCATGTTAGGTCTAGGTTAGGTCTGGGATTTGCTCTCATCAGGCTCATACTTTCGCACACTTCACATACTCGTTTGATAGATCCTGGGTTATTTTCTGGTTTGGATCACGTAGTAATCGGGACCACACTGAAACAGTCAATTAAACCTGGTTTCGATCAATATTTTAGAGAATAATTCATGTTATGTCTAGGTTAGGTCTGGGATTTGCTCTCATCAGGCTCATTCTTTCGCATATTTCTCATACTTGATGGCTAGATGCTGGGCTTTTTCTGGATTGCATCACGTAGTAATGAAGTACAACACTGAAACAGTCAATTAAACCTGGTTTCCATCATTATCTTAGAGGACAACGCAAGTTAGGTCTGGGATAGGTCTGGGATTTGCCCTCATCAGGCTCATACTTTCCGCGTTTTTCACATACTTGTTGAACAGATCCTGGGTTTTTTCTGGTTTGGATCACGTAGTAGTGTGGGACCACACTGAAACAATCGATTAAACCTGATCTTGATAAATATTTTAGAGGATAACGCATGTTAGGTCTGGGTAAGGTCTAGGATTTGCCCTCGTCAGGCTCATACATTCGCATATTTCTCATACTTCATGGCTAGATCCTGGGCTATTTCTGGATTAGATCACGTAGTAATGTGGTACCAGACTGAAACAGTCTATTAAACTTGGTTCCATCAATATCTTAAAGGACAACGCAAGTTAGGTCTGGGATAGGTCTTGGATTTGCCCTCATCAGGCTCATACTTTCGCGTTTTTCACATACTTTTTGAACAGATCCTGGGTTTTTTCTTCTTTGGATCACGTAGTAATGTGGGACCACACTGAAACAATCAATTAAACCTGGTCTTGATAAATATTTTAGAGGATAACGCATGTTAGGTCTAGGTTAGGTCTGGGATTTTCACTCATCAGACTCATACTTTCGCATTCTTCACATACTTGTTGAACGGATCCTGGGTTTTTTCTGGTTTGGATCACGTAGTAATGTGGTACCACACTGAAACAGTCGATTAAACCTGGTTTCGATCAATATTTTAGAGGATAACGCAAGTTAAGTCTGGGATTGGTCTGGGATTTGACCTCATCAGACTCACACTTTCGCACACTTCACATACTCGTTGAACAGATCCTGGGTATTTTCTGGTTTGGATCACATAGTAATGTGATACCACACTGAAACGGTCGATTAAACCAGGTTTCGATCAATATTTTTGAGGATAACGCATGTTAGGTCTAGGTTAGGCCTGGGATTTTGACTCATCAGACTCATACTTTCGCATTCTTCACATACTTGTTGTACGGATCCTGGGTTTTTTCTGGTTTGGATCACGTAGTAATGTGGAACCACACTGAAACAGTCAATTAAACCTGGTTTCGATCAATATTTTTGAGAATAATTCATGTTAGGTCTTGGTTAGGTCTGGGATTTTCACTCATCAGACTCATACTTTCGCATTCTTCACATACCTGTAGAACGGATCATGGGTTTTTTCTGGTTTGGATCACGTAGTAATGTGGTACCACACTGAAACAATCAATTAAACCTGGTCTTGATAAATATATTAGAGGATAACGCATGTTAGATCTGGGATAGGTCGGGGATTTGCCCTCATCAGCCTCATACTTTCGCACACTTCACATACTCGTTGAACAGATCCTGGGTTTTTTCTGGTTTGGATCACGTAGTAATGTGGAACCACACTGAAACAATCAATTAAACCTGGTCTTGATAAATATTTTAGAGGATAACGCATGTTAGGTCTGGGTAAGGTCTAGGATTTGCCCTCGTCAGGCTCATACTTTCGCATATTTCTCATACTTCATGGCTAGATCCTGGGCTATTTCTGGATTAGATCACGTAGTAATGTGGTACCACACTGAAGCAGTCAATTAAACTTGGTTTCCATCAATATCTTAAAGGACAACGCAAGTTAGGTCTGGGATAGGTCTTGGATTTGCCCTCATCAGGCTCATACTTTCGCGTTTTTCACATACTTTTTGAAAAGATCCTGGGTTTTTTCTGGTTTGGATCACGTAGTAGTATGGTACCACACTGAAACAGTCCATTGAACCTGGTTTGGATCAATATTTTAGAGGATAACGCATGTTAGGTCTAGGTTAGGTCTGGGATTTTTACTCATCAGACTCATACTTTCGCATTCTTCACATACTTGTTGAACGGATCCTGGGTATTTTCTGGTTTGGATCACGTAGTGATGTGGTACCACACTGAAACAGTCGATTAAACCAGGTTTCGATCAATATTTTTGAGGATTACGCATGTTAGGTCTAGGTTAGGCCTGGGATTTTCACTCGTCAGGCTCATACTTTCGCATTCTTCACATACTTGTTGAACGGATCCTGGGTTATTTTCTGGTTTGGATCACGTAGTAATGTGGGAACCACACTGAAACAGTCAATTAAACCTGGTTTCGATCGATATTTTAGAGAATAATTCATGTTATGTCTAGGTTAGGTCTGGGATTTGCTCTCATCAGGCTCATTCTTCCGCATATTTCTCATACTTGATGGCTAGATGCTGGGCTTTTTCTGGATTGCATCACGTAGTAATGAAGTACAACACTGAAACAGTCAATTAAACCTGGTTTCCATCATTATCTTAGAGGACAACGCAAGTTAGGTCTGGGACAGGTCTGGGATTTGCCCTCATCAGGCTCATACTTTCCGCGTTTTTCACATACTTGTTGAACAGATCCTGGGTTTTTTCTGGTTTGGATCACGTAGTAGTGTGGGACCACACTGAAACAATCAATTAAACCTGATCTTGATAAATATTTTAGAGGATAACGCATGTTAGGTCTGGGATAGGTCTGGGATTTGCCCTCATCAGACTCATACTTTCGCACAGTTCACATACTCGTTGAACAGATCCTGGGTTATTTTCTGGTTTGGATCACATAGTAATGTGGTACCACACTGAAACAGTCGATTAAACCTGGTTGCGATCAATATTTTAGAGGATAACGCATGTTAGGCCTAGGTTAGCCCTGGGATTTTCATTCATCAGACTCATACTTTCGCAAATTTCTCATACTTCATGGCTAGATCCTGGGCTGTTTCTGGATTGGATCACGTAGTAATGTGGTACCGCACTGAAACGGTCGATTAAACCTGGTTTCGATCAATATTTTAGAGGATAACGCAAGTTAGGTCTGGAATAGGTCTGGGATTTGACCTCATCAGACTCATACTTTCACACACTTCACATACTCCTTGAACAGATCCTGGGTTATTTTCTGGTTTGGATCACACAGTAATGTGGTACCACACTGAAACAGTCGATTAAAGCTGGTTTCGATCAATATTTTAGAGGATAACGCAAGTTAGGTCTGGGATAGGTCTGGGATTTGACCTCATCAGACTCATACTTTCGCACACTTCACATACTCCTTGAACAGATCCTGGGTTATTTTCTGGTTTGGATCACACAGTAATGTGGTACCACACTGAAACAGTCGATTAAACCAGGTTTCGATCAATATTTTATAGGATAACGCACGTGAAGTCTAGGTTAGGTCTGGGATTTTCACTCATCAGACTCATACTTTCGCATTCTTCACATACTTGTTGAACGGATCCTGGGTTTTTTCTGGTTTGGATCACGAAGTAGTGTGGTACCACACTGAAACAGTCCATTAAACCTGGTTTCGCTCAATATTTTAGAGGATAATTCAAGTTAGGTCTAGGTTAGGTCTGGGATTTGCTCTCATCAGGCACATTCTTTCGCATATTTCTCAAACTTGATGGCTAGATCCTGGGCTTTCTCTGGATTGCATCACGTAGTAATGTGGTACCACACTGAAACATTCAATGAAACCTGGTCTAGATAAATATTTTAGAGGATAACGCATCTTAGGTCTGGGTTAGGTCTAAGATTTGCCCTCATCAGACTCATACTTTCGCATTCTTCACATACTCGTTGAACTGATCCTGGGGTTTTTCTGGTTTGGATCACGTAGTAATGTGGTACCACACTGAAACGGTCAATTAAACCTGGTTTCGATGAATATTTTAGAGGATAACGCAAGTTAGGTCTGGGATAGGTCTGGGATTTGACCTCATCAGACTCATACTTTCGCACACTACACATACTCGTTGAACAGATCCTAGGTTACTTTCTGGTTTGGATCACATAGTAATGTGGTACCACACTGAAACAGTCGATTAAACCAGGTTTCGATCAATATTTTAGAGGAGAACGCATGTTAGGTCTAGGTTAGGCCCGGGATTTTCACTCATCACACTCATACTTTCGCATTCTTCACATTCTTGTTGAACGGATCCTGGGTTTTTTCTGGTTTGGATCACGTAGTAATGTGGTACCACGCTGAAACAGTCAATTAAACCTGGTTTCGATCAATATTTTAGAGGATAACGCATGTTAGGTCTAGGTTAGGCCTGGGATTTTCACTCATCAGACTCATACTTTCGCATTCTTCACATACTTGTTGAACGGACCCTGGGTTTTTTCTGGTTTGGATCACGTAGTAATGTGGTACCACACTGAAACATTCAATGAAACCTGGTATGGATAAATATTTTAGAGGTTAACGCATCTTAGGTCTGGGTTAGGTCTAAGATTTGCCCTCATCATGCTCACAGTTTAGCGTTCTTCACATACTTGTTGAACAGATCCTGGGTTTTTTCTGGTTTGGATCACATAGTAATGTGGTACCACACTGAGACAGTCGATTAAACCAGGTTTCGATCAATATTTTTGAGGATAACGCAAGTTAGGTCTGGGATAGGTCTGGCATTTGACCTCATCAGACTCATACTTTCGCACACTTCACATACTCCTTGAACAGATCCTGGGTTATTTTCTGGTTTGCATCACATAGTAATGTTGTACGTCACTGAAACAGTCGATTAAACCAGGTTTCGATCAATATTTTAGAGGATAACGCATGTTAGGTCTAGGTTAGGCCTGGGATTTTCACTCATCAGACTCATACTTTCGCATTCTTCACATACTTTGTTGAACGGACCCTGGGTTTTTTCTGGTTTGGATCACGTAGTAATGTGGTACCACACTGAAACATTCAATGAAACCTGGTCTGGATAAATATTTTAGAGGTTAACGCATGTTAGGTTTGGGTTAGGTCTAGGATTTGCCCTCATCAGGCTCATACTTTCGCATATTTCTCATACTTCATGGCTAGATCCTGGGCTTTTTCTGGATTGCATCACATAGTAATGTGGCACCACACTGAAACAGTCGATTAAACCAGGTTTCGATCAATATTTTAGAGGATAACGCATGTTAGGTCTAGGTTAGGCCTGGGATTTTCACTCATCAGACTCATACTTTCGCATTCTTCACATACTTGTTGAACGGACCCTGGGTTTTTTCTGGTTTGGATCACGTAGTAATGTGGTACCACACTGAAACATTCAATGAAACCTGGTCTGGATAAATATTTTAGAGGTTAACGCATCTTAGGTCTGGGTTAGGTCTAAGATTTGCCCTCATCAGGGTCACAGTTTAGCGTTCTTCACATACTTGTTGAACGGACCCTGGGTTTTTTCTGGTTTGGATCACGTAGTAATGTGGTACCACACTGAAACATTCAATGAAACCTGGTCTTGATAAATATTTTAGAGGATAACGCATGTTAGGTTTGGGTTAGGTCTAGGATTTGCCCTCATCAGGCTCATACTTTCGCATATTTCTCATACTTCATGGCTAGATCCTGGGCTGTTTCTGCATTGTATCACGTAGTAATGTGGTACCACGCTGAAACAGTCGATTAAACCTGGTCTGGATGAATATTTTAGAGGATAACGCATCTTATATCTGGGTTAGGTCTAAGATTTGCCCTCGTCAGGGTCGTACTGTCGCGGTTTTAACATACTTGTTGAACGGATACTGGGTTTTTTCTGCTTCGGTTCACGTAGTAATGTGGTACCACACTGAAACATTCAATTAAACCTGGTCTTGATAAATATTTTAGAGGATAACGCATGTTAGGCTTGGGTTAGGTCTAGGATTTACCCTCATCAGGCTCATACTTTCGCATATTTCTCATACTTCCTGGCTAGATCCTGGGCTGTTTCTGGATTGTATCACGTAGTAATGTGGTACCTCGCTGAAACAGTCGATTAAACGTGGTTTCGATCAATATTTTAGAGGATAACGCAAGTTAAGTCGGGGATAGGTCTGGGATTTGACCTCATCAGACTCATACTTTCGCATTCTTCACATACTTGTTGAACGGATCCTGGGTTTTTTCTGGTTTGGATCACGTAGTAATGTGGGACCACACTGAAACAGTCGACTAAACCTGGTTTCGATCAATATTTTAGAGGATAACGCATGTTAGGTCTAGGTTAGGCCTGGGATTTTCCCTCATCAGACTCATACTTTCGCGTTCTTCACATACTTGTTGAACGGATCCTGGGTTTTTTCTGGTTTGGATCACGTAGTATTGTGGGACCACACTGAAGCAGTCAAGTAAACCTGGTTTCGATCAATATTTTAGAGAATAATTCATGTTAGGTCTAGGTTAGGTCTGGGATTTGCTCTCATCAGGCTCGTTCTTTCGCATATCTCTCATACTTCATGGCTAGATCCTGGGCTGTTTCTGGACTGGATCACGTAATAAACTGGTACCACACTGAAACATTCAATGAAACCTGGTCTGGATAAATATTTTAGAGGATAACGCATCTTAGGTCTGGGTTAGGTCTAAGATTTGCCCTCGTCAGGCTCACAATTTAGCGTTTTTCACATACTTCTAAAACAGATCCTGGGCTTTCTCTGGTTTGGATCACGAAGTAGTGTGGTACCACACTGAAACAGTCCATTAAACCTGGTTTCGCTCAATATTTTAGAGGATAACGCATGTTAGGTCTAGGTTAGGTCTGGGATTTGCTCTCATCAGGCTCATTCTTTCGCATATTTCTCATACTTGATGGCTAGATCCTGGGCTTTTTCTGGATTGCATCACGTAGTAATGAAGTACAACACTGAAACAGTCAATTAAACCTAATTCGATCAATATTTTAGAGAATAATTTATGTTAGGTCTAGGTTAGGTCTGGGATTTGCTCTCATCAGGTTCATTCTTTCGCATATTTCTCATACTTGATGGCTAGATCCTGGGCTTTTTCTGGATTGCATCACGTAGTAATGAAGTACAACACTGAAACAGTCAATTAAACCTGCTTTCCATCAATATTCTAGAGGACAACGCATGTTAGGTCTACGTTAGGCCTGGGATTTGCCCTCATCAGGGTCATACTGTCGCAGTTTTAACATACTTGTTGAACGGATCCTGGGTTTTTTCTGGTTTGGTTCACGTAGTAATGTGGTACCACACTGAAACATTCAATTAAACCTGGTCTTGATAAATATTTTAGAGGATAACGCATGTTAGGTTTGGGTTAGGTCTAGGATTTGCCCTCATCAGGCTCATACTTTCGCATATTTCTCATACTTCATGGCTAGATCCTGGGCTGTTTCTGGATTGTATCACGTAGTAATGTGGTACCACGCTGAAACAGTCCATTAAACCTGGTTTGGATCAATATTTTAGAGGATAACGCATGTTAGGTCTAGGTTAAGCCTGGGATTTTCACTCATCAGACTCACACTTTCGCATTCTTCACATACTTGTTGAACGGATCCTGGGTTATTTCTGGTTTGGATCACGTAGTAATGTGGGACCACACTGCAACAGTCAATTAAACCTGGTTTCGATCAATATTTTAGAGAGTAATTCATGTTAGGTCTATGTTAGGTCTGGGATTTTCTCTCATCAGGCTCATTCTTTCGCATATTTCTCATACATGTTGAACAGATCCTGCGTTTTTTCTGGTTTGGATCACGTAGTAATGTGGGACCACACTGAAACAATCAATTAAACCTGGTCTTGATAAATATTTTAGAGGATAACGCATGCTAGGTCTGTGTTAGGATTAGGATTTGCCCTCATCAGGCTCATACTTTCGCATATTTCTCATACTTCAAGGCTAGATCCTGGGCTGTTTCTGGATTGTATCACGTAGTAATGTGGTACCACGCTGAAACAGTCAATTATACCTGGTATCGATGAATATTTTAGAGGATATCGCAAGTTAGGTCTGGGATAGGTCTAGGATTTGCCCTCATCAGGCTCTTACTTTCGCATATTTCTCATACTTCATGGCTAGATCCTGTGCTATTTCTGGATTGGATCACGTAGTAAAGTGGTACCACACTGAAACATTCAATGAAACCTGGTCTGGATAAATATTTTAGAGGTTAACGCATCTTAGGTCTGGGTTAGGTCTAAGATTTGCCCTCATCAGGTTCACAGTTTAGCGTTTTTCACATACTTGTTGAACAGATCCTGGGTTTTTTCTGGTTTGGATCACGAAGTAGTGTGGTACCACACTGAAACAGTCTATTAAACCTGGTTTCGCTCTATATTTTAGAGGATAACGCATGTAAGGTCTAGGTTAGGTCTGGGATTTGCTCTCATCAGGTTCATTCTTTCGCATATTTCTCATACTTGATGGCTAGATCCTGGGTTTTTTCTGGTTTGGATCACGTAGTAATGTGGTACCACGCTGAAACAGTCAATTATACCTGGTATCGATGAATATTTTAGAGGATATCGCAAGTTAGGTCTGGGATAGGTCTAGGATTTGCCCTCATCAGGCTCTTACTTTCGCATATTTCTCATACTTCATGGCTAGATCCTGTGCTATTTCTGGATTGGATCACGTAGTAAAGTGGTACCACACTGAAACATTCAATGAAACCTGGTCTGGATAAATATTTTAGAGGTTAACGCATCTTAGGTCTGGGTTAGGTCTAAGATTTGCCCTCATCAGGTTCACAGTTTAGCGTTTTTCACATACTTGTTGAACAGATCCTGGGTTTTTTCTGGTTTGGATCACGAAGTAGTGTGGTACCACACTGAAACAGTCTATTAAACCTGGTTTCGCTCTATATTTTAGAGGATAACGCATGTAAGGTCTAGGTTAGGTCTGGGATTTGCTCTCATCAGGTTCATTCTTTCGCATATTTCTCATACTTGATGGCTAGATCCTGGGTTTTTTCTGGTTTGGATCACGTAGTAATGTGGTACCACACTGAAACAGTCGATTAAACCTGGTTTCGATCAATATTTTAGAGGATAACGCAAGTTAAGTCTGGGATTGGTCTGGGATTTGACCTCATCAGACTCATACTTTCGCACACTTCACATACTCGTTGAACAGATCCTGGGTTATTTTCTGGTTGGGATCACATAGTAATGTGGTACCACACTGAAACAGTCGATTAAACGAGGTTTCGATCAATATTTTTGAGGATAACGCATGTTAGGTCCTAGGTTAGGCCTGGGATTTTCACTCATCAGACTCATACTTTCGCATTCTTCACATACTTGTTGAACGGATCCTGGGTTTTTTCTGGTTTGGATCACGTAGTAATGTGGGACCACACTGAAACAGTCAATTAAACCTGGTTTCGATCAATATTTTAGAGGCTAACGCATGTTAGGTCTGGGTTAGGTCTAGGATTTGCCCCCATCAGGCTCATACCTTCGCATTCTTCACATACTCGTTGAACTGATCCTGGGGTTTTTCTGGTTTGGATCACGTAGTAATGTGGTACCACACTGAAACAGTCGATTAAACCTGGTTTCGATCAATATTTTAGAGGATAACGAATGTTAGGTCTAGGTTAGGTCTGGGATTTGCTCTCATCAGGCACATTCTTTCGCATATTTCTCAAACTTGATGGCTAGATCCTGGGCTTTCTCTGGATTGCATCACGTAGTAATGTGGTACCACACTGAAACATTCAATGAAACCTGGTCTAGATAAATATTTTAGAGGGTAACGCATCTTAGGTCTGGGTTAGGTCTAAGATTTGCCCTCATCAGACTCATACTTTCGCATTCTTCACATACTTGTTGAACGGATCCTGGGTTTTTTCTGGTTTGGATCACGTAGTAATGTGGGACCACACTGAAACAGTCAATTAAACCTGGTTTCGATCAATATTTTAGAGTATAATTCATGTTAGGTCTAGGTTAGGTCTGGGATTTGCTCTCATCAGGCACATTCTTTCGCATATTTCTCAAACTTGATGGCTAGATCCTGGGCTTTCTCTGGATTGCATCACGTAGTAATGTGGTACCACACTGAAACATTCAATTAAACCAGGTCTTGATAAATATTTTAGAGGCTAACGCATGTTAGGTCTGGGTTAGGTCTAGGATTTGCCCCCATCAGGCTCATACTTTCGCACACTTCACATACTCGTTGAACAGATCCTGGGTTATTTTCTGGTTGGGATCACATAGCAATGTGGTACCACACTGAAACAGTCGATTAAACCAGGTTTCGATCAATATTTTTGAGGATAACGCATGTTAGGTCTAGGTTAGGCCTGGGATTTTCACTCATCAGACTCATACTTTCGCACACTACACATACTCGTTGAACAGATCCTGGGTTATTTTCTGGTTTGGATCACATAGTAATGTGGTACCACACTGAAACAGTCGATTAAACCAGGTTTCGATCAATATTTTAGAGGAGAACGCATGTTAGGTCTAGGTTAGGCCCGGGATTTTCACTCATCACACTCATACTTTCGCATTCTTCACATTCTTGTTGAACGGATCCTGGGTTTTTTCTGGTTTGGATCTCGTAGTAATGTGGTACCACGCTGAAACAGTCAATTAAACCTGGTTTCGATCAATATTTTAGAGGATAACGCAAGTTAGGTCTGGGATAGGTCTAGGATTTGCCCTCATCAGGCTCTTACTTTCGCATATTTCTCATACTTCATGGCTAGATCCTGGGCTATTTCTGGATTGGATCACGTAGTAAAGTGGTACCACACTGAAACATTCAATGAAACCTGGTCTAGATAAATATTTTAGAGGATAACGCATCTTAGGTCTGGGTTAGGTCTAAGATTTGCCCTCATCAGACTCATACTTTCGCATTCTTCACATACTCGTTGAACTGATCCTGGGGTTTTTCTGGTTTGGATCACGTAGTAATGTGGTACCACACTGAAACAGTCGATTAAACCTGGTTTCGATCAATATTTTAGAGGATAACGAATGTTAGGTCTATGTTAGCCCTGGGATTTGCTCTCATCAGGTTCATTCTTTCGCATATTTCTCATACTTGATGGCTAGATCCTGGGTTTTTTCTGGTTTGGATCACGTAGTAATGTGGTACCGCACTGAAACAGTCGATTAAACCTGGTTTCGATCAATATTTTAGAGGATAACGCAAGTTAGGTCTGGAATAGGTCTGGGATTTGACCTCATCAGACTCATACTTTCGCACACTTCACATACTCCTTGAACAGATCCTGGGTTATTTTCTGGTTTGGATCACATAGTAATGCGGTACCACACTGAAACAGTCGATTAAAGCTGGTTTCGATCAATATTTTAGAGGATAACGCAAGTTAGGTCTGGGATAGGTCTGGGATTTGACCTCATCAGACTCATACTTTCGCACACTTCACATACTCCTTGAACAGATCCTGGGTTATTTTCTGGTTTGGATCACACAGTAATGTGGTACCACACTGAAACAGTCGATTAAACCAGGTTTCGATCAATATTTTAGAGGATAACGCACGTTAAGTCTAGGTTAGGTCTGGGATTTTCACTCATCAGACTCATACTTTCGCATTCTTCACATACTTGTTGAACGGATCCTGGGTTTTTTCTGGTTTGGATCACGAAGTAGTGTGGTACCACACTGAAACAGTCCATTAAACCTGGTTTCGCTCAATATTTTAGAGGATAACGCATGTTAGGTCTAGGTTAGGTCTGGGATTTGCTCTCATCAGGCTCATTCTTTCGCATATATCTCATACTTGATGGCTAGATCCTGGGCTTTTTCTGGATTGCATCACGTAGTAATGTAGTACCACACTGAAACTGTCAATGAAACCTGGTTTCCATCAATATTTTAGAGGACAACGCAAGTTAGGTCTAGGTAAGGCCTGAGATTTTCACTGATCAGACTCATACCTTCGCATTCTTCACATACTTGTTGAACGGATCCTGGGTTTTTTCTGGTTTTGATCACGTAGTAATGTGGGACCACACTGAAACATTCAATTAAACCTGGTCTTGATAAATATTTTAGAGAATAACGCATGTTAGGTCTGGGTTAGGTCTAGGATTTGCCCTCATCAGGCTCATACTTTCGCATATTTCTCATACTTCATGGCTAGATCCTGGGCTATTTCTGGATTGGATCAGGTAGTAATGTGGTACCACACTGAAACAGTCAAATAAACCTGGTTTCGATCAATATTTTTGAGGATAACGCATGTTAGGTCTAGGTTAGGCCTGGGATTTTCACTCATCAGACTCATACTTTCGCATTCTTCACATACTTGTTGAACGGATCCTGGGTTTTTTCTGGTTTGGATCACGTAGTAACGTGGGACCACACTGAAACAGTCAATTAAACCTGGTTTCGATCAATATTTTAGAGGCTAACGCATGTTAGGTCTGGGTTAGGTCTAGGATTTGCCCCCATCAGGCTCATACCTTCGCATGTTTCTCATACTTCATGGCTAGATCCTGGGCTTTTTCTGGATTGCATCACGTAGTAAAGTGGTACCACACTGACACATTCAATGAAACCTGGTCTGGATAAATATTTTAGAGGATAACGCAAGTTAAGTCTGGGATTGGTCTGGGATTTGACCTCATCAGACTCATACTTTCGCACACTTCACATACTCGTTGAACAGATCCTGGATTATTTTCTGGTTGGGATCACATAGCAATGTGGTACCACACTGAAACAGTCGATTAAACCAGGTTTCGATCAATATTTTTGAGGATAACGCATGTTAGGTCTAGGTTAGGCCTGGGATTTTCACTCATCAGACTCATACTTTCGCATTCTTCACATACTTGTTGAACGGATCCTGGGTTTTTTCTGGTTTGGATCACGTAGTAATGTGGGACCACACTGAAACAGTCAATTAAACCTGGTTTCGATCAATATTTTAGAGTATAATTCATGTTAGGTCTAGGTTAGGTCTGGGATTTGCTCTCATCAGGCACATTCTTTCGCATATTTCTCAAACTTGATGGCTAGATCCTGGGCTTTCTCTGGATTGCATCACGTAGTAATGTGGTACCACACTGAAACATTCAATGAAACCTGGTCTAGATAAATATTTTAGAGGATAACGCATCTTAGGTCTGGGTTAGGTCTAAGATTTGCCCTCATCAGACTCATACTTTCGCATTCTTCACATACTCGTTGAACTGATCCTGGGGTTTTTCTGGTTTGGATCACGTAGTAATGTGGTACCACACTGAAACGGTCAATTAAACCTGGTTTCGATCAATATTTTAGAGGATAACGCAAGTTAGGTCTGGGATAGGTCTGGGATTTGACCTCATCAGACTCATACTTTCGCACACTACACATACTCGTTGAACAGATCCTGGGTTATTTTCTGGTTTGGATCACATAGTAATGTGGTACCACACTGAAACAGTCGATTAAACCAGGTTTCGATCAATATTTTAGAGGAGAACGCATGTTAGGTCTAGGTTAGGCCCGGGATTTTCACTCATCACACTCATACTTTCGCATTCTTCACATTCTTGTTGAACGGATCCTGGGTTTTTTCTGGTTTGGATCACGTAGTAATGTGGTACCACGCTGAAACAGTCAATTAAACCTGGTTTCGATCAATATTTTAGAGGATAACGCAAGTTAGGTCTGGGATAGGTCTAGGATTTGCCTTCATCAGGCTCTTACTTTCGCATAATTTCTCATACTTCATGGCTAGATCCTGGGCTATTTCTGGATTGGATCACGTAGTAAAGTGGTACCACACTGAAACATTCAATGAAACCTGGTCTAGATAAATATTTTAGAGGATAACGCATCTTAGGTCTGGGTTAGGTCTAAGATTTGCCCTCATCAGACTCATACTTTCGCATTCTTCACATACTCGTTGAACTGATCCTGGGGTTTTTCTGGTTTGGATCACGTAGTAATGTGGTACCACACTGAAACAGTCGATTAAACCTGGTTTCGATCAATATTTTAGAGGATAACGCAAGTTAGGTCTGGAATAGGTCTGGGATTTGACCTCATCAGACTCATACTTTCGCACACTTCACATACTCCATGAACAGATCCTGGGTTATTTTCTGGTTTGGATCACATAGAAATGTGGTACCACACTGAAACAGTCGATTAAAGCTGGTTTCGATCAATATTTTAGAGGATATCGCAAGTTAGGTCTGGGATAGGTCTGGGATTTGACCTCATCAGACTCATACTTTCGCACACTTCACATACTCCTTGAACATATCCTGGGTTATTTTCTGGTTTGGATCACACAGTAATGTGGTACCACACTGAAACAGTCGATTAAACCAGGTTTCGATCAATATTTTAGAGGATAACGCACGTTAAGTCTAGGTTAGGTCTGGGATTTTCACTCATCAGACTCATACTTTCGCATTCTTCACATACTTGTTGAACGGATCCTGGGTTTTTTCTGGTTTGGATCACGTAGTAATGTGGGACCACACTGAAACAGTCGATTAAACCTGGTTTCGATCAATATTTTGGAGGATAACGCAAGTTAGGTCTGGGATAGGTCTGGCATTTGACCTCATCAGACTCATACTTTCGCACACTTCACATACTCCTTGAACAGATCCTGGGTTATTTTCTGGTTTGCATCACATAGTAATGTGGTACGTCACTGAAACAGTCGATTAAACCAGGTTTCGATCAATATTTTAGAGGATAACGCATGTTAGGTCTATCTTAGCCCTGGGATTTGCTCTCATCAGGTTCATTCTTTCGCATATTTCTCATACTTGATGGCTAGATCCTGGGCTTTTTCTGGATTGCATCACATAGTAATGAGGCACCACACTGAAACAGTCGATTAAACCAGGTTTCGATCAATATTTTAGAGGATAACGCATGTTAGGTCTAGGTTAGGCCTGGGATTTTCACTCATCAGACTCATACTTTCGCATTCTTCACATACTTGTTGAACGGGCCCTGGGTTTTTTCTGGTTTGGATCACGTAGTAATGTGGTACCACACTGAAACATTCAATGAAACCTGGTCTGGATAAATATTTTAGAGGTTAACGCATCTTAGGTCTGGGTTAGGTCTAAGATTTGCCCTCATCAGGCTCACAGTTTAGCGTTCTTCACATACTTGTTGAACAGATCCTGGGTTTTTTCTGGTTTGGATCACATAGTAATGTGGTACCACACTGAGACAGTCGATTAAACCAGGTTTCGATCAATATTTTTGAGGATAACGCATGTTAGGTCTAGGTTAGGCCTGGGATTTTCACTCATCAGACTCATACTTTCGCATTCTTCACATACTTGTTGAACGGATCCTGGGTTTTTTCTGGTTTGGATCACGTATTAATGTGGGACCACACTGAAACAGTCAATTAAACCTGGTTTCGATCAATATTTTAGAGAATAATTCATGTTAGGTCTAGGTTAGGTCTGGGATTTGCCCTCATCAGGCTCATTCTTTCGCATATTTCTCAAACTTGATGGCTAGATCCTGGGCTTTTTCTGGATTGCATCACGTAGTAATGAAGTACAACACGGAAACAGTCAATTAAACCTGCTTTCCATCAATATCTTAGAGGACAACGCAAGTTAGGTCTGGGATAGGTCTTGGATTTGCTCCCATCAGGCTCATACTTTTGCGTTTTTCACATACTTGTTGAACAGATCCTGGGTTTTTTCTGGTTTGGATCACGTAGTAGTGTGGTACCACACTGAAACAGTCGATTAAACCTGGTTTCGATCAATATTTTAGAGGACAACGCAAGTTAGGTCTGGGATAGGTCTTGGATTTGACCTCATCAGACTCATACTTTCGCATTCTTCACATACTTGTTGAACGGATTCTGGGTTTTTTCTGGTGTGGATCACGTAATAATGTGGGACCACACTGAAACAGTCAATTAAACCTGGTTTCGATCAATGTTTTAGAGAATAATTCATGTTAGGTCTAGGTTAGGTCTGGGATTTGCTCTCATCAGGCTCATTCTTTCGCATATTTCTCATACTTGATGGCTAGATCCTGGGCTTTTTCTGGATTGCATCACGTAGTAATGTAGTACCACACTGAAACAGTCAATGAAACCTAGTTTCCATCAATATTTTAAAGGACAACGCAAGTTAGGTCTAGGTAAGGCCTGAGATTTTCACTGATCAGACTCATACTTTCGCATTCTTCACATACTTGTTTAACGGATCCTGGGTTTTTTCTGGTTTGGATCACGTAGTAATGAAGTACAACACTGAAACAGTCAATTAAACCTGGTTTCCATCAATATTTTACAGAATAACGCATGTTAGGTCTGGGTTAGGTCTAGGATTTGCCCTCATCAGGCTCATTCTTTCGCATATTTCTCATACTTCATGACTAGATCCTGGGCTTTTTCTGGATTGCATCACGTAGTAATGAAGTACAACACTGAAACAGTCAATTAAACCTGGTTTCGATCAATATTTTAGAGAATAATTCATGTAAGGTTTGGGTTAGGTCTAGGATTTGCCCTCATCAGGCTCATACTTTCGCATATTTCTCATACTTCATGGCTAGATCCTGGGCTGTTTCTGGATTGTATCACGTAGTAATGTGGTACCACGCTGAAACAGTCGATTAAACCTGGTTTCGATCAATATTTTAGAGGATAACGCAAGTTAAGTCTGGGATAGGTCTGGGATTTGACCACATCAGAGTCATACTTTCGCATTCTTCACATACTTGTTGAACGGATCCTGGGTTTTTTCTGGTGTGGATCACGTAGTAATGTGGGACCACACTGAAACAGTCGACTAAACCTGGTTTCGATCAATATTTTAGAGGATAACGCATGTTATGTCTAGGTTAGGCCTGGGATTTTCCCTCATCAGACTCATACTTTCGCATTCTTCACATACTTGTTGAACGGATCCTGGGTTTTTTCTGGTTTGGATCACGTAGTAATGTGGGACCACACTGAAGCAGTCAAGTAAACCTGGTTTCGATCAATATTTTAGAGAATAGTTCATGTTAGGTCTAGGTTAGGTCTGGGATTTGATCTCATCAGGCTCATTCTTTCGCATATTTCTCATACATGTTGAACAGATACTGGGTTTTTTCTGGTTTGGATCACGTAGTAATGTGGGACCACACTGAAACAATCAATTAAACCTGATCCTGATAAATATTTTAGAGGATAACGCATGTTAGGTCTGGGTTAGGTCTAGGATTTGCCCTCATCAGGCTCATACTTTCGCATATTTCTCATACTTCATGGCTAGATCCTGGGCTGTTTCTGGATTGTAACACGTAGTAATGTGGTACCACGCTGAAACAGTCAATTAAACCTGGTTTCGATCAATATTTTAGAGGATAACGCAAGTTAGGTCTGGGATAGGTCTAGGATTTGCCCTCATCAGGCTCATACTTTCGCATATTTCTCATACTTCATGGCTAGATCCTGGGCTATTCCTGGATTGGATCACGTAGTAAAGTGGTACCACACTGAAACATGCAATGAAACCTGGTCTGGATAAATATTTTAGAGGATAACGCATCTTAGGTCTGGGTTAGGTCTAAGATTTGCCCTCATCAGGCTCACAGTTTAGCGTTTTTCACATACTTCTTGAACAGATCCTGGGCTTTCTCTGGTTTGGATCACGAAGTAGTGTGGTACCACACTGAAACAGTCCATTAAACCTGGTTTCGCTCAATATTTTAGAGGATAACGCATGTTAGGTCTAGGTTAGGTCTGGGATTTGCTCTCATCAGGCTCATTCTTTCGCATATTTCTCATACTTGATGGCTAGATCCTGGGCTTTTTCTGGATTGCATCACGTAGTAATGTAGTACCACACTGAAACAGTCAATGAAACCTAGTTTCCATCAATATTTTAGAGAATAATTCATTGTAGTTCTAAGTTAGGTCAGGGATTTGCTCCCATCAGGCTCACTGTTTCGCATATTTCTCATACTTGATGGCTAGATCTTGGGCTCTTTCTGGATTGCATCACGTAGTAATGAAGTACAACACTGAAACAGTCAATTAAACCTGGTTTCGATCAATATTTTAGAGGACACGCAAGTTAGGTCTAGGTAAGGCCTGAGATTTTCACTGATCAGACTCATACTTTCGCATTCTTCACATACTTGTTGAACGGATCCTGGGTTTTTTCTGGTTTGGTTCTCGTAGTAATGTGGTACCACACTGAAACAGTCAATTAAACCTGGTTTCGATCAATATTTTAGAGAATAATTCATGTTAGGTCTAGGTTAGGCCTGGGATTTTCAGTCATCAGGCTCATCCTTTCGCATATTTCTCATACTTCATGGCTAGATCCTGGGCTGTTTCTGGATTGTATCACGTAGTAATGTGATACCACGCTGAAACAGTCGATTAAACCTGGTTTCGATCAATATTTTAGAGGATAACGCAAGTTCAGTCTGGGATAGGTCTGGGATTTGACCTCATCAGACTCATACTTTCGCATTCTTCACATACTTGTTGAACGGGCCCTGGGTTTTTTCTGGTTTGGATCACGTAGTAATGTGGGACCACACTGAAACAGTCAATTAAACCTGGTTTCGATCAATATTTTAGAGAATAATTCATGTTAGGTCTAGGTTAGGTCTGGGATTTGCTCTTATCAGGCTCATTCTTTCGCATATTTCTCATACTTGATGGCTAGACCCTGGGCTTTTTCTGGATTCCATAACGTAGTAATGAAGTACAACACTGAAATAGTCAATTAAACCTGGTTTCCATCAATATTTTAGAGGACAACGCATGTTAGGTCTAGGTTAGGCCTGGGATTTGCCCTCATCAGGGTCATACTTTCGCAGTTTTAACATACATGTTGACCTGATCGAGGGTTTTTTCTGCTTTGGATCACGTAGTAATGTGGGACCACACTGAAACAGTCAATTAAACCTGGTTTCGATCAATATTTTAGAGAATAATTCATGTTAGGTCTAGGTTAGGTCTAGGATTTGCTCTCATCAGGCTCATTCTTTCGCATATTTCTCATACATGTAGAACAGATCCTGGGTTTTTTCTGTTTTGTATCACATAGTAATGTGGGACCACACTGAAACAATCAACTAAACCTGGTCTTGATAAATATTTTAGAGGATAACGCATGTTAGGTCTGGGTTAGGTCTATGATTTGCGATCATCAGGCTCATACTTTCGCATATTGCTCATACTTCATGGCTAGATCCTGGGCTGTTTCTGGATTGTATCACGTAGTAATGTGGTACCACGCTGAAACAGTCAATTAAACCTGGTTTCGATCAATATTTTAGAGGATAACGCAAGTTAGGTCTGGGATGGGTCTAGGATTTGCCCTCATCAGGTTCATACTTTCGCATATTCCTCATACCTCATGGCTAGATCCTGGGCTGTTTCTGGATTGTATCACATAGTAATGTGGCACCACACTGAAATAATCAATTAAACCTGGTTTCGATCAATATTTTAGAGGATAACGCAAGTTACGTCTGGGATAGGTCTGGGATTTGCCCTCATCAGGCTCATACTTTCGCGTTTTTCACATACTTGTTGAACAGATCCTGGGTTTTTTCTGGTTTGGGTCACGTAGTAATGTGGTACCACACCTAAACATTCAATTAAACCTGGTCTTGATAAATATTTTAGAGGATAACGCATGTTTGGTCTGGGTTAGGTCTAGGATTTGCCCTCATCAGGCTCATACTTTCGCATATTTCTCATACTTGATGGCTAGATCCTGGGCTTTTTATGGATTGCATCACGTAGTAATGAAGTACAACACTGAAACAGTCAATTAAACCTGGTTTCGATCAATATTTTAGAGAATAATTCATGTTAGGTCTAGGTTAGGTCTGGGATTTGCTCTCATCAGGCTCATTCTTTCGCATATTTCTCATACTTGGTGGCTAGATCCTGGGCTTTTTCTGGATCGCATCACGTAGTATTGAAGTACAACACTGAAACAGTCAATTAAACCTGGTTTCCATCAGTATTTTAGAGGACAACGCAAGTTAGGTCAAGGTAAGGCCTGAGATTTTCACTGATCAGACTCATACTTTCGCATTCTTCACATACTTGTTTAACAGATCCTGGGTTTTTTCTGGTGTGGATCACGTAGTAGTGTGGTACCACACTGAAACAGTCCATTAAACCTGGTTTGGATCAATATTTTAGAGGATAACGCATGTTAGGTCTAGGTTAGGTCTGGGATTTTCACTCATCAGACTCATACTTTCGCATTCTTCACATACTTGTTGAACGGATCCTGGGATTTCTCTGGTTTGGATCACGTAGTAATGTGGTACCACACTGAAACAGTCGACTAAACCTTGTTTCGATCAATATTTTAGAGGATAACGCAAGTTAGGTCTAGGTTAGGTCTGGGATTTGCTCTCATCAGGCTCATACTTTCGCACACTTCACATACTCGTTTGATAGATCCTGGGTTTTTTCTGGTCTGGGTCACGTAGTAATGTGGTACCACACTGAAACGTTCAATTAAACCTAGTCTTGATAAATACTTTAGAGGATAACGCATGTTAGGTC
Organism: Colletes latitarsis; assembly: GCF_051014445.1. Taxonomy (NCBI): domain Eukaryota; kingdom Metazoa; phylum Arthropoda; class Insecta; order Hymenoptera; family Colletidae; genus Colletes; species Colletes latitarsis. The sequence goes on from NC_135142.1 coordinate 3,895,559, forward strand.
TGGGTTAGGTCTAGGATTTGACCTCATCAGACTCATACTTTCGCACACTTCACATACTCCATGAACAGATCCTGGGTTATTTTCTGGTTTGGATCACATAGTAATGTGGTACCACACTGAAACAGTCGATTAAAGCTGGTTTCGATCAATATTTTAGAGGATAACGCAAGTTAGGTCTGGGATAGGTCTGGGATTTGACCTCATCAGACTCATACTTTCGCACACTTCACATACTCCTTGAACAGATCCTGGGTTATTTTCTGGTTTGGATCACACAGTAATGTGGTACCACACTGAAACAGTCGATTAAACCAGGTTTCGATCAATATTTTAGAGGATAACGCACGTTAAGTCTAGGTTAGGTCTGGGATTTTCACTCATCAGACTCATACTTTCGCATTCTTCACATACTTGTTGAACGGATCCTGGGTTTTTTCTGGTTTGGATCACGTAGTAATGTGGTACCACACTGAAACAGTCGATCAAACCTGGTTTCGATCAATATTTTTGAGGATAACGCAAGTTAGGTCTGGGATAGGTCTGGCATTTGACCTCATCAGACTCATACTTTCGCACACTTCACATACTCCTAGAACAGATCCTGGGTTATTTTCTGGTTTGCATCACATAGTAATGTTGTACGTCACTGAAACAGTCGATTAAACCAGGTTTCGATCAATATTTTAGAGGATAACGCATGTTAGGTCTAGGTTAGGCCTGGGATTTTCTCTCATCAGACTCATACTTTCGAATTCTTCACATACTTGTTGAACGGATCCTGGGGTTTTTCTGGTTTGGATCACGTAGTAATGTGGGACCACACTGAAACAGTCGATTAAACCTGGTTTCGATCAATATTTTGGAGGATAACGCAAGTTAGGTCTGGGATAGGTCTGGCATTTGACCTCATCAGACTCATACTTTCGCACACTTCACACACTCCTTGAACAGATCCTGGGTTATTTTCTGGTTTGCATCACATAGTAATGTGGTACGTCACTGAAACAGTCGATTAAACCAGGTTTCGATCAATATTTTAGAGGATAACGCATGTTAGGTCTATCTTAGCCCTGGGATTTGCTCTCATCAGGTTCATTCTTTCGCATATTTCTCATACTTGATGGCTAGATCCTGGGCTTTTTCTGGATTGCATCACATAGTAATGAGGCACCACACTGAAACAGTCGATTAAACCAGGTTTCGATCAATATTTTAGAGGATAACGCATGTTAGGTCTAGGTTAGGCCTGGGATTTTCACTCATCAGACTCATACTTTCGCATTCTTCACATACTTGTTGAACGGGCCCTGGGTTTTTTCTGGTTTGGATCACGTAGTAATGTGGTACCACACTGAAACATTCAATGAAACCTGGTCTGGATAAATATTTTAGAGGTTAACGCATCTTAGGTCTGGGTTAGGTCTAAGATTTGCCCTCATCAGGCTCACAGTTTAGCGTTCTTCACATACTTGTTGAACAGATCCTGGGTTTTTTCTGGTTTGGATCACATAGTAATGTGGTACCACACTGAGACAGTCGATTAAACCAGGTTTCGATCAATATTTTTGAGGATAACGCATGTTAGGTCTAGGTTAGGCCTGGGATTTTCACTCATCAGACTCATACTTTCGCATTCTTCACATACTTGTTGAACGGATCCTGGGTTTTTTATGGTTTGGATCACGTATTAATGTGGGACCACACTGAAACAGTCAATTAAACCTGGTTTCGATCAATATTTTAGAGAATAATTCATGTTAGGTCTAGGTTAGGTCTGGGATTGCCCTCATCAGGCTCATTCTTTCGCATATTTCTCAAACTTGATGGCTAGATCCTGGGCTTTTTCTGGATTGCATCACGTAGTAATGAAGTACAACACGGAAACAGTCAATTAAACCTGCTTTCCATCAATATCTTAGAGGACAACGCAAGTTAGGTCTGGGATAGGTCTTGGATTTGCTCCCATCAGGCTCATACTTTTGCGTTTTTCACATACTTGTTGAACAGATCCTGGGTTTTTTCTGGTTTGGATCACGTAGTAGTGTGGTACCACACTGAAACAGTCGATTAAACCTGGTTTCGATCAATATTTTAGAGGATAACGCAACTTAAGTCTGGGAATGGTCTGGGATTTGACCTCATCAGACTCATACTTTCGCACACTTCACATACTCGTTGAACAGATCCTGGGTTATTTTCTGGTTTGGATCACATAGTAATGTGGTACCTCACTGAAACAGTCAATTAAACCAGGTTTCGATCAATATTTTTGAGGATAACGCATGTTAGGTCTAGGTTAGGCCTGGGATTTGACCTCATCAGACTCATACTTTCGCATTCTTCACATACTTGTTGAACGGATTCTGGGTTTTTTCTGGTGTGGATCACGTAATAATGTGGGACCACACTGAAACAGTCAATTAAACCTGGTTTCGATCAATGTTTTAGAGAATAATTCATGTTAGGTCTAGGTTAGGTCTGGGATTTGCTCTCATCAGGCTCATACTTTCGCATATTTCTCATACTTCATGGCTAGATCCTGGGCTGTTTCTGGATTGTATCACGTAGTAATGTGGTACCACGCTGAAGCAGTCGATTAAACCTGGTTTCGATCAATATTTTAGAGGATAACGCAAGTTAAGTCTGGGATAGGTCTGGGATTTGACCACATCAGAGTCATACTTTCGCATTCTTCACATACTTGTTGAACGGATCCTGGGTTTTTTCTGGTGTGGATCACGTAGTAATGTGGGACCACACTGAAACAGTCGACTAAACCTGGTTTCGATCAATATTTTAGAGGATAACGCATGTTATGTCTAGGTTAGGCCTGGGATTTTCCCTCATCAGACTCATACTTTCGCATTCTTCACATACTTGTTGAACGGATCCTGGGTTTTTTCTGGTTTGGATCACGTAGTAATGTGGGACCACACTGAAGCAGTCAAGTAAACCTGGTTTCGATCAATATTTTAGAGAATAGTTCATGTTAGGTCTAGGTTAGGTCTGGGATTTGATCTCATCAGGCTCATTCTTTCGCATATTTCTCATACATGTTGAACAGATACTGGGTTTTTTCTGGTTTGGATCACGTAGTAATGTGGGACCACACTGAAACAATCAATTAAACCTGATCCTGATAAATATTTTAGAGGATAACGCATGTTAGGTCTGGGTTAGGTCTAGGATTTGCCCTCATCAGGCTCATACTTTCGCATATTTCTCATACTTCATGGCTAGATCCTGGGCTGTTTCTGGATTGTAACACGTAGTAATGTGGTACCACGCTGAAACAGTCAATTAAACCTGGTTTCGATCAATATTTTAGAGGATAACGCAAGTTAGGTCTGGGATAGGTCTAGGATTTGCCCTCATCAGGCTCATACTTTCGCATATTTCTCATACTTCATGGCTAGATCCTGGGCTATTCCTGGATTGGATCACGTAGTAAAGTGGTACCACACTGAAACATGCAATGAAACCTGGTCTGGATAAATATTTTAGAGGATAACGCATCTTAGGTCTGGGTTAGGTCTAAGATTTGCCCTCATCAGGCTCACAGTTTAGCGTTTTTCACATACTTCTTGAACAGATCCTGGGCTTTCTCTGGTTTGGATCACGAAGTAGTGTGGTACCACACTGAAACAGTCCATTAAACCTGGTTTCGCTCAATATTTTAGAGGATAACGCATGTTAGGTCTAGGTTAGGTCTGGGATTTGCTCTCATCAGGCTCATTCTTTCGCATATTTCTCATACTTGATGGCTAGATCCTGGGCTTTTTCTGGATTGCATCACGTAGTAATGTAGTACCACACTGAAACAGTCAATGAAACCTAGTTTCCATCAATATTTTAGAGGACAACGCATGTTAGGTCTGGGTTAGGTCTAGGGTTTGCCCCCATCAGGCTCACACTTTCGCATATTTCTCATACTTCATGGCTAGATCCTGGGCTATTTGTGGATTGGATCACGTAGTAATGTGGTACCACACTGAAACAGTCAATTAAACCTGGTTTTGATCAATATTTTAGAGAATAATTCATTGTAGTTCTAAGTTAGGTCAGGGATTTGCTCCCATCAGGCTCACTGTTTCGCATATTTCTCATACTTGATGGCTAGATCTTGGGCTCTTTCTGGATTGCATCACGTAGTAATGAAGTACAACACTGAAGCAGTCAATTAAACCTGGTTTCGATCAATATTTTAGAGGACAACGCAAGTTAGGTCTAGGTAAGGCCTGAGATTTTCACTGATCAGACTCATACTTTCGCATTCTTCACATACTTGTTGAACGGATCCTGGGTTTTTTCTGGTTTGGTTCTCGTCGTAATGTGGTACCACACTGAAACAGTCAATTAAACCTGGTTTCGATCAATATTTTAGAGAATAATTCATGTTAGGTCTAGGTTAGGCCTGGGATTTTCAGTCATCAGGCTCATCCTTTCGCATATTTCTCATACTTCATGGCTAGATCCTGGGCTGTTTCTGGATTGTATCACGTAGTAATGTGATACCACGCTGAAACAGTCGATTAAACCTGGTTTCGATCAATATTTTAGAGGATAACGCAAGTTAAGTCTGGGATAGGTCTGGGATTTGACCTCATCAGACTCATACTTTCGCATTCTTCACATACTTATTGAACGGATCCTGGGTTTTTTCTGGTTTGGATCACGTAGTAATGTGGGACCACACTGAAACAGTCAATTAAACCTGGTTTCGATCAATATTTTAGAGAATAATTCATGTTAGGTCTAGGTTAGGTCTGGGATTTGCTCTTATCAGGCTCATTCTTTCGCATATTTCTCATACTTGATGGCTAGATCCTGGGCTTTTTCTGGATTGCATAACGTAGTAATGAAGTACAACACTGAAATAGTCAATTAAACCTGGTTTCCATCAATATTTTAGAGGACAACGCATGTTAGGTCTAGGTTAGGCCTGGGATTTGCCCTCATCAGGGTCATACTTTCGCAGTTTTAACATACATGTTGACCTGATCGAGGGTTTTTTCTGCTTTGGATCACGTAGTAATGTGGGACCACACTGAAACAGTCAATTAAACCTGGTTTCGATCAATATTTTAGAGAATAATTCATGTTAGGTCTAGGTTAGGTCTAGGATTTGCTCTCATCAGGCTCATTCTTTCGCATATTTCTCATACATGTAGAACAGATCCTGGGTTTTTTCTGTTTTGGATCACATAGTAATGTGGGACCACACTGAAACAATCAACTAAACCTGGTCTTGATAAATATTTTAGAGGATAACGCATGTTAGGTCTGGGTTAGGTCTATGATTTGCGATCATCAGGCTCATACTTTCGCATATTGCTCATACTTCATGGCTAGATCCTGGGCTGTTTCTGGATTGTATCACGTAGTAATGTGGTACCACGCTGAAACAGTCAATTAAACCTGGTTTCGATCAATATTTTAGAGGATAACGCAAGTTAGGTCTGGGATGGGTCTAGGATTTGCCCTCATCAGGTTCATACTTTCGCATATTCCTCATACCTCATGGCTAGATCCTGGGCTGTTTCTGGATTGTATCACATAGTAATGTGGCACCACACTGAAATAATCAATTAAACCTGGTTTCGATCAATATTTTAGAGGATAACGCAAGTTACGTCTGGGATAGGTCTGGGATTTGCCCTCATCAGGCTCATACTTTCGCGTTTTTCACATACTTGTTGAACAGATCCTGGGTTTTTTCTGGTTTGGGTCACGTAGTAATGTGGTACCACACCGAAACATTCAATTAAACCTGGTCTTGATAAATATTTTAGAGGATAACGCATGTTTGGTCTGGGTTAGGTCTAGGATTTGCCCTCATCAGGCTCATACTTTCGCATATTTCTCATACTTGATGGCTAGATCCTGGGCTTTTTATGGATTGTATCACGTAGTAAAGTGGTACCACGCTGAAACAGTCAATTAAACCTGGTTTCGATCAATACTTTAGAGGATAACGCAAGTTAGGTCTGAGATAGATCTAGGATTTGCCCTCATCAGGCTCTTACTTTCGCATATTTCTCATACTTCATGGCTAGTTGCTGGGCTATTTCTGGATTGGATCACATAGTAAAGTGGTACCACACTGAAACATTCAATGAAACCTGGTCTGGATAAATATTTTAGAGGATAACGCATGTTAGGTCTGGGTTAGGTCTGGGATTTTCACTCATCAGACTCATACTTTCACATTCTTCACATACTTGTTGAACAGATCCTGGGATATTTTCTGGTTTGGATCAGATAGTAATGTGGTACTACTCTGGGACAGTCGATTAAACCAGGTTTCGATCAATATCTTAGAGAATAATTCATGTTAGCTCTAGGTTAGGTCTGGGATTTACTCTCATCAGGCTCATTCATTCGCATATTACTCATACTTCATGGCTGGATCCTGGGCTGTTTCTGGATTGTATCCCGTAGTAATGTGGAACCACATTGAAACAATCAATTAAACCTGGTCTTGATAAATATTTTAGAGGATAGCGCATGTTAGGTCTGGGATAGGTCTGGGATTTGCCCTAATCAGACTCATACTTTCGCACACTTCACATACTCGTTGAACTGATCCTGGGTTATTTTCTGGTTTGGATCACATAGTAATGTGGTACCACACTGAAACTGTCGATTAAACCAGGTTTCGATCAATATTTTTGACGATAACGCATGTTAGGTCTGGGTTAGGTCTGGGATTTGCTCTCATCAGGCTCATTCTTTCGCATATTTCTCATACTTGATGGCTAGATCCTGGGCTTTTTCTGGATCGCATCACGTAATAATGAAGTACAACACTGAAACAGTCAATTAAACCAGGTTTCCATCAATATTTTAGAGGATAACGCATGTTAGGTCTAGGTTAGGTCTGGGATTTTCACTCATCAGACTCATACTTTCGCATATTTCTCATACTTCATGGCTGGATCCTGGGCTGTTTCTGGATTGTATCCCGTAGTAATGTGGGACCACACTGAAACAATCAATTAAACCTGGTCTTGATAAATATTTTAGTGGATAGCGCATGTTAGGTCTGGGATAGGTCTGCGATTTGCCCTAATCAGACTCATACTTTCGCACACTTCACATACTTGTTGAACGGATCCTGGGATTTTTCTGGTTTGGATCACGTAGTAATGTGGTACCACACTGAAACAGTCGACTAAACCTGGTTTCGATCAATATTTTAGAGGATAACACAAGTTAGGTCTGGGATAGGTCTGGGATTTGACCTCATCAGACTCATACTTTCGCGTTTTTCACATACTTGTTGAACGGATCCTGGGTTTTTTCTGGCTAGGATCACGTAGTAATGTGGTACCACACTGAAACAGTCGACTAAACCTGGTTTCGATCAATATTTTAGAGGATAACACAAGTTAGGTCTGGGATAGGTCTGGGATTTGACCTCATCAGACTCATACTTTCGCGTTTTTCACATACTTGTTGAACAGATCCTGGGTTTTTTCTGGTTTGGTTCATTTAGTAGTGTGGTACCACACTGAAACAGTGCATTAAACCAGGTTTCGATCAATATTTTAGAGGATAACGCATGTTAGGTCTGGGTTAGGTCTAGGATTTGCCCCCATCAGGCTCACACTTTCGCATATTTCTCATACTTCGTGGCTGGATCCTGGGCTGTTTCTGGATTGTATCACGTAGTAATGTGGTACCACGCTGAAACAGTCAATTAAACCTGGTTTCGATCAATATTTTAGAGAATAATTCATGTTAGGTCTAGGTTAGGTCTGGGATTTACTCTCATCAGGCTCATTCTTTCGCATATTACTCATACTTGATGGCTAGATCCTGGGCTTTTTCTGGATTGGATCACGTAGTAATGTGGGACCACACTGAAACAATCAATTAAACCTGGTCTTGATAAATATTTTAGAGGATAGCGCATGTTAGGTCTGGGATAGGTCTGGGATTTGCCCTAATCAGACTCATACTTTCGCACACTTCACATACTCGTTGAACTCATCCTGGGTTATTTTCTGGTTTGGATCACATAGTAATGTGGTACCACACTGAAACAGTCGATTAAACCAGGTTTCGATCAATATTTTTGAGGATAACGCATGTTAGGTCTGGGTTTGGTCTAGGATTTGCTCTCGTCAGGCTCATACTTTCGCATATTTCTCATACTTCATGGCTAGATCCTGGGCTATTTCTGGATTGGATCACGTAGTAGCGTGGTACCACACTGAAACATTCAATTAAACCTGGTCTTGATAAATATTTTAGAGGATAACGCATGTTAGGTTTGAGTTAGGTCTAGGATTTGCCCTCATCAGGCTCATACTTTCGCATATTTCACATACTTCATGGCTAGATCCTGGTCTGTTTCTGGATTGTATTACGTAGTAATGTGGTACCACGCTGAAACAGTCAATTAAACCTGGTTTCGATCAATATTTTAGAGGATAACGCAAATTAGGTCTGGGATAGGTCTGGGATTCGCCCTAATCAGGCTCATACTTTCACGTTTTTCACGTACTTGTTGAACTGATCCTGGGTCTTTTCTGGTTTGGATCACGTAGTAATGTGGTACCACACTGAAACAGTCGATTAAACCTGGTTTCGATCAATATTTTAGAGGATAACGCAAGTTAGATCTGGGATAGGTCTGGGATTTGACCTCATCAGACTCATACTTTCGCACCCTTCACATACTCGTTGAGCAGATCCTGGGTTTTTTCTGGCTTGGATAACGTAGTAGTGTGGTACCACACTGAAACAGTGCATTAAACCTGGTTGCGATCAATATTTTTGAGGATAACGCATGTTCGGTCTGGGTTGGGTGTAGGATTTGCCCTCATCAGGCTCATTCTTTCGCATATTTCTCAAACTTGATGGCTAGATCCTGGGCTTTTTCTGGATTGCATCACGTAGCAATGTGGTACCACACTGAAACATTCAATTAAACCTGGTCTTGATAAATATTTTAGAGGATAACGCATGTTAGGTCTGGGTTAGGTCTGGGATTTGCTCTCATCAGGCTCATTCTTTCGCATATTTCTCATACTTGATGGCTAGATCCTGGGCTTTTTCTGGATCGCATCACGTAGTAATGAAGTACAACACTGAAACAGTCAATTAAACCAGGTTTCCATCAATATTTTAGAGGATAACGCATGTTAGGTCTAGGTTAGGTCTGGGATTTTCACTCATCAGACTCATACTTTCGCATTCTTCACATACTTGTTGAACGGATCCTGGGTTTTTTCTGGTTTGGATCACGTAGTAATGTGGTACCACACTGAAACAGTCGACTAAACCTGGTTTCGATCAATATTTTAGAGGATAACACAAGTTAGGTCTGGGATAGGTCTGGGATTTGACCTCATCAGACTCATACTTTCGCGTTTTTCACATACTTGTTGAACAGATCCTGGGTTTTTTCTGGTTTGGATCACGTAGTAGTGTGGTACCACACTGAAACAGTGCATTAAACCAGGTTTCGATCAATATTTTAGAGGATAACGCATGTTAGGTCTGGGTTAGGTCTAGGATTTGCCCTCATCAGGCTCATACTTTCGCATATTTCTCATACTTGATGGCTAGATCCTGGGCTTTTTCTGGATCGCATCACGTAGTAATGAAGTACAACACTGAAACAGTCAATTAAACCAGGTTTCCATCAATATTTTAGAGGATAACGCATGTTAGGTCTAGGTTAGGTCTGGGATTTTCACTCATCAGACTCATACTTTCGCATTCTTCACATACTTGTTGAACGGATCCTGGGTTTTTTCTGGTTTGGATCACGTAGTAATGTGGTACCACACTGAAACAGTCGACTAAACCTGGTTTCGATCAATATTTTAGAGGATAACACAAGTTAGGTCTGGTATAGGTCTGGGATTTGACCTCATCAGACTCATACTTTCGCGTTTTTCACATACTTGTTGAACAGATCCTGGGTTTTTTCTGGTTTGGATCACGTAGTAGTGTGGTACCACACTGAAACAGTGCATTAAACCAGGATTCGATCAATATTTTAGAGGATAACGCATGTTAGGTCTGGGTTAGGTCTAGGATTTGCCCACATCAGGCTCACACTTTCGCATATTTCTCATACTTCGTGGCTGGATCCTGGGCTGTTTCTGGATTGTATCACGTAGTAATGTGGTACCACGCTGAAACAGTCAATTAAACCTGGTTTCGATCAATATTTTAGAGAATAATTCATGTTAGGTCTAGGTTAGGTCTGGGATTTACTCTCATCAGGCTCATTCTTTCGCATATTACTCATACTTGATGGCTAGATCCTGGGCTTTTTCTGGATTGGATCACGTAGTAATGTGGGACCACACTGAAACAATCAATTAAACCTGGTCTTGATAAATATTTTAGAGGATAGCGCATGTTAGGTCTGGGATAGGTCTGGGATTTGCCCTAATCAGACTCATACTTTCGCACACTTCACATACTCGTTGAACTCATCCTGGGCTATTTTCTGGTTTGGATCACATAGTAATGTGGTACCACACTGAAACAGTCGATTAAACCAGGTTTCGATCAATATTTTTGAGGATAACGCATGTTAGGTCTGGGTTAGGTCTAGGATTTGCTCTCGTCAGGCTCATACTTTCGCATATTTCTCATACCTTATGGCTAGATCCTGGGCTGTTTCTGGATTGTATCACGTAGTAATGTGGTACCACGCTGAAACAGACGATTAAACCTGGTTTCGATCAATATTTTAGAGGATAACGCAAGTTAAGTCTGGGATAGGTCTGGGATTTGACCTCATCAGACTCATACTTTCGCGTTTTTCACATACTTGTTGAACAGATCCTGGGTTTTTTCTGGTTTGGATCACGTAGCAAAGTGGTGCCACACTGAAACAGTCCATTAAACCTGGTTTGGATCAATATTTTAGAGGATAACGTATGTTAGGTCTAGGTTAGCCCTGGGATTTTCACTAATCAGACTCATACTTTCGCATTCTTCACATACTTGTTGAACGGATCCTGGGTTTTTTCTGGTTTGGTTCACGTAGTAATGTGGTACCACACTGAAACATTCAATTAAACCTGGTCTTGATAAATATTTTAGAGGATAACGCATGTTAGGTCTGGGTTAGGTCTAGGATTTGCCCTCATCAGACTCATACTTTCGCATTCTTCACATACTTGTTGAACGGATCCTGGGTTTTTTCTGGTTTGGATCACGTAGTAATGTGGTACTACACTGAAACAGTCGATTAAACCTGGTTTCGATCAATATTTTAGAGGATAACGCAAGTTAGGTCTGGGATAGGTCTGGGATTTGACCTCGTCAGACTCATACTTTCGCGTTTCTCACATACTTGTTGAACAGATCCTGGGTTTTTTCTGGTTTGGATCACGTAGTAGTGTGGTACCACACTGAAACAGTGCATTAAACCTGGTTGCGATCAATATTTTTGAGGATAACGCATGTTAGGTCTGGGTTGGGTGTAGGATTTGCCCTCATCAGGCTCATTCTTTCGCATATTTCTCATACTTCATGGCTAGATCCTGGGCTGTTTCTGGATTGTATCACGTAGTAAAGTGGTACCACGCTGAAACAGTCAATTAAACCTGGTTTCGATCCATACTTTAGAGGATAACGCAAGTTAGGTCTGGGATAGGTCTAGGATTTGCCCTCATCAGGCTCTTACTTTCGCATATTTCTCATACTTCATGGCTAGATGCTGGGCTATTTCTCGATTGGATCACATAGTAAAGTGGTACCACACTGAAACATTCAATGAAACCTGGTCTGGATAAATATTTTAGAGGATAACGCATGTTAGGTCTGGGTTAGGTCTGGGATTTTCACTCATCAGACTCATACTTTCGCATTCTTGACATACTTGTTGAACAGATCCTGGGATATTTTCTGGTCTGGATCACATAGTAATGTGGTACCACTCTGGAACAGTCGATTAAACCAGGTTTCGATTAATATCTTAGAGAATAATTCATGTTAGGTCTAGGTTAGGTCTGGGATTTGACCTCATCAGACTCATACTTTCGCATTCTTCACATACTTGTTGAACAGATCCTGGGATATTTTCTGGTCTGGATCACATAGTAATGTGGTACCACTCTGGAACAGTCGATTAAACCAGGTTTCGATCAATATCTTAGAGGATAACGCATGTTAGGTCTGGGTTAGGTCTAGGATTTGCCCTCATCAGACTCATACTTTCGCATTCTTCACATACTTGTTGAACGGATCCTGGGTTTTTTCTGGTTTGGATCACGTAGTAATGTGGTACTACACTGAAACAGTCGATTAAACCTGGTTTCGATCAATATTTTAGAGGATAACGCAAGTTACGTCTGGGATAGGTCTGGGATTTGCCCTCATCAGCCTCATACTTTCGCATATTGCTCATACTTCATGGCTAGATCCTGGGCTGTTTCTGGATTGTATCACGTAGTAAAGTGGTACCACGCTGAAACAGTCAATTAAACCTGGTTTCGATCAATACTTTAGAGGATAACGCAAGTTAGGTCTGGGATAGGTCTAGGATTTGCCCTCATCAGGCTCATACTTTCGCGTTTTTCATATACTTGTTGAACAGATCCTGGGTTTTTTCTGGTTTGGGTCACGCAGTAATGTGGTACCACACTGAAACATTCAATTAAACCTGGTCTTGATAAATATTTTAGAGGATAACGCAAGTTAGGTCTGGGATAGGTCTGGGATTTTCACCCATCAGACTCATACTTTCGCATTCTTCACATTCTTGTTGAACAGATCCTGGGATATTTTCTGGTTTGGATCACATTGTAATGTGGTACCACTCTGGGACAGTCGATTAAACCAGGTTTCGATCAATATCTTAGAGAATAATTCATGTTAGGTCTAGGTTAGGTCTGGGATTTACTCTCATCAGGCTCATTCTTTCGCATAATACTCATACTTGATGGCTAGATCCTGGGCTTTTTCTGGATTGGATCACGTAGTAATGTGGGACCACAATGAAACAATCAATTAAACCTGGTCTTGATAAATATTTTAGAGGATAGCGCATGTTAGGTCTGGGATAGGTCTGGGATTTGCCCTAATCAGACTCATACTTTCGCACACTTCACAATACTTGTTGAACAGATCCTGGGTTTTTTCTGGTTTGGATCACGTAGTAGTGTGGTACCACACTGAAACAGTGCATTAAACCAGGTTTCGATCAATATTTTAGAGGATAACGCATGTTAGGTCTGGGTTAGGTCTAGGATTTGCCCTCATCAGGCTCATACTTTCGCATATTTCTCATACCTCATGGCTGGATCCTGGGCTGTTTCTGGATTGTATCACGTAGTAATGTGGTACCACGCTGAAACAGTCAATTAAACCTGGTTTCGATCAATATTTTAGAGGATAACGCAAGTTAGGTCTGGGATAGGTCTAGGATTTGCCCTCATCAGGCTCATACTTTCGCATATTTCTCATACCTCATGACTAGATCCTGGGCTTTTTATGGATTGCATCACGTAGTAATGAAGTACAACACTGAAACAGTCAATTAAACCTGGTTTCGATCAATATTTTAGAGAATAATTCATGTTAGGTCTGGGATAGGTCTGGGATTTGCCCTCATCAGGCTCATACTTTTTTTTTTTTTTTTTTTTTTTTTTTTTGTCGTGAGGAAAATCTTCGAAAGACTCCCTCCCACCTCCTTGGGGAGAGGTGGGAGGCGTGTGTGGGATTCCCCGCGCCCGTACAACGACAGGCGCGGGACCTACCCACTAAAAACCCCACGGTGACCCTTCGGCACGCTTTGGGAGGATACCGGGAATCGCTCGAAGCATTCTTCCGGTATCCTCCCCGTGCCCGCGCTTTCGCGCCCATCCCCCGGGGGGACAATCGGTCCCCCCAGTAGACACACTGCCTCATAGCGGCGGGACGGGGCCACTCCATCCCGCCGCTATCCGTCCCGGGGCCGCGTTTAGTGGCGGCTGCGAGCCCCAACTCGCAACCGCCCGCGACCCCGTTTCCATCCCTCGGCGGCCGGGCGTTCATGGCCGCACCAGACCGCCGAGGGTGCCTCCCCTTGCGTCGGACCGGTAGGGGAAGGCACTCCTACCCCCAACCGGTCCGACCCGGCGCCGCCTGGCGGGAGGAGGGTCCCCTCAGGACCCCCCTCCCAGCCTAGGTCATCCGCCACGCCGAGGCGGCCGCCCGCGACGCCTCGCGACCGGGCGACGACCTCGGGCCACCGCACGAGCGCGCGCTTCAGCACGCCGCTGAAGCTCGCGCTCCCTCCCCGCGGCCTCCTTCTGCAACATTACGTTCTCGCAGAAGGAGGCCACGGCCCTCCACTTCTCCTCGCTGCCGAGCATGGCGCGCACCACGCCCGGCAGCGAGACATCCCGCCCGACGACGCCGACCAGGACACGGCGCTCCCCCTCCCACGCAGGGCATACCTCCAGGGTATGATCCGCCGTGTCCTGCTCAGCGTCGCAGTGGCAGCAACGCGCCGTCGGCTCCTTCCCTATCCGGCACAGGTATCTTCCGAAGCTGCCATGCCCGGAAAATACCTGTGCCATCCGGTAGGTGAGGCTGCCATGGCCTCTGTCCAGCCACTCCTTCAGGAGTGGCCGAACAGCCCCGACAGTCCGGTGCCCCGCGGTTGGCAGAGCCAGCCGCTCCTGCCACGCGAGCAACACGGACTGCCGGGCCTGGCGCTTCAAATCGCCCCAAGCAGGTTCCTGCCCGCCCGGGACCGCCCCCACCCCCGGTGCCGGTACATCACCGCGTGCGACCGCGCGAGCAGGTCCATGGGCGGCATCCCCGCTAGAACCGTCGCCGCCTCATGCGACATGGTCCGATACCCGCGGACGACCCTGAGCGCCATGCGCCTCTGCACCCGACGCAGCATAGTCATGCTGCGCCGGGAGGCAGCCAGGTCGTCCGCCCAGACGGGGGCCCCGTATAGGGCCACCGACTGGACCATTGCCACATAGAGGCGACGAACTCGGCCCGCCGGGCCCCCCAGGTTGGGCAGGATCCGGCCCAGAGCCGCAACCATCCTTTCCAACCGGGGGACCAGGCAGCGGAAATGCTTCTCGAAACGCCAGTGGCTATCGAGGATCAGCCCTAGATACCTGATCTGGGGCTTCACCTCGATGTCAGCCCCACCCACCCGAATCAGAGGGGGTGGCGGATCCTGCCGAGGTGAATGAAACGCAATCACCTCGGTCTTATGGACCGCCACCGTCATCCCCATCCCCCTGATCCGGTCGACGACGCGTTGCGACCCCTCCTCCGCGCGACGCATGGCCCTCCCCCAGTGCGCCCCGACGGCCAGCACCAGTGTGTCATCCGCATAACACACCGTGCTGACGCCGTCGGGGAGGCCGGCCCGCAACACCGAGTCGTACGCGATGTTCCACAGGAGTGGCCCGAGGACCGACCCCTGCGGAACACCGCAGTACACCTCCCTCCGCATATCACAATCCCGGCCCGGATACTCGATCCACCTGCCGCGGAGATAATCCCCGACGACCGCCCTGAGACAAGGGGGGACCCGATGATATTCGAGTCCCCTCCTTATCTCTTCCCAGGGGAGGGTGTTAAAGGCATTGGCAATATCCTTGGATATTGCCAATGCCACCCCTCCCCGGGAGACGGCCGCCTCCGAGAGGGCCCTCACACGACCTATCGCGTCGATAGTCGATCGGCCCCCCCGGAAACCGAACTGGCAGTCGGCCAGACCGGGATCACCCCGCGACAGGTGCTCGACGAGGCGGGCAGCAATCACACGCTCGAAGAGCTTGCCCACCTCGTCGAGGAGACAAATGGGCCGGTATGCGGAGGGAGACTCCGCGGGCCGACCCTCCTTCCGGAGGAGGACCATCCTCGCCACCTTCCAACTGGGGGGGAATCGCCCGTCCCTCAGGCAGCGGTCGAACAACCGCCTGAGGTCGGCCCCAAGGACGCCCTGGGTCAAGACCCAAACCCGGCCGGGCACACCATCCGGACCCGGGGCCGTGTTACGAACCCCGAGCCGTCTGATGGCCGCTGCCAGCTCCTCCTGCGTGACCCCCAGCTCGGCCGTCCACTCCACTGGGACAGCCGCCGCCGCCGGAGGACGCGGTCCCCTCTCCCCAATTGGGAAGAGTGTATTGACCACGTCCTCCAGCAGCCGGCGGTCAAGACCCTCGGTGACGGGGGGCGCCCACGGGCGGAGCTTATTCAGCACCACCTTATATGGGCGCCCCCATGGATCGTCATCAAGGGTCTGGAGGAGCTCCTTCCATGCCTGGGTCTTGGCCCGTTTGATGGCGACCTGCAGAGCAACCCGCGCCACGCGGTATGCTCCATACAGGTCATCAGCTGCCCTCGCTCGCGCCACGCCGTCGTCTGTACGTTGACGACGGCGCGCGCGGGTGTACTGGCGTCGGGCGCGGACAGTCGCGACTCGCAACTCCGCGATCGCGTCCGACCACCAATACAATCAGGCTCATACTTTCGCGTTTTCCACATACTTGTTGAACAGATCCTGGGTTTTTTCTGGTGTGGATCACGTAGTAGTGTGGTACCACACTGAAACAGTCCATTAAACCTGGTACGGATCAATATTTTAGAGGATAACGCATGTTAGGTCTGGGTTAGGTCTAGGATTTGCCCTCATCAGGCTCATACTTTCGCATATTTCTCATACTTGATGGCTAGATCCTGGGCTTTTTATGGATTGCATCACGTAGCAATGCAGTACAGCACTGAAACAGTCAATTAAACCTGGTTTCGATCAATATTTTAGAGAATAATTCATGTTAGGTCTAGGTTAGGTCTGGGATTTGCTCTCATCAGGCTCATTCTTTCGCATATTTCTCATACATGTAGAACAGATCCTGGGTTTTTTCTGGTTTGGATCACGTAGTAATGTGGTACCACACTGAAACAGTCGACTAAACCTGGTTTCGATCAATATTTTAGAGGATAACGCAAGTTACGTCTGGGATAGGTCTGGGATTTGCCCTCATCAGCCTCATACTTTCGCATATTGCTCATACTTCATGGCTAGATCCTGGGCTGTTTCTGGATTGTATCACGTAGTAAAGTGGTACCACGCTGAAACAGTCAATTAAACCTGGTTTCGATCAATACTTTAGAGGATAACGCAAGTTAGGTCTGGGATAGGTCTAGGATTTGCCCTCATCAGGCTCATACTTTCGCGTTTTTCATATACTTGTTGAACAGATCCTGGGTTTTTTCTGGTTTGGGTCACGTAGTAATGTGGTACCACACTGAAACATTCAATTAACCCTGGTCTTGATAAATATTTTAGAGGATAACGCATGTTAGGTCTAGGTTAGGTCTGGGATTTTCACCCATCAGACTCATACTTTCGCATTCTTCATATACTTGTTGAACAGATCCTGGGATATTTTCTGGTTTGGATCACATAGTAATGTGGTACCACACTGAAACAATCAATTAAACCTGGTCTTGATAAATATTTTAGAGGATAGCGCATGTTAGGTCTGGGATAGGTCTGGGATTTGCCCTAATCAGACTCATACTTTCGCACACTTCACATACTCGTTGAACTGATCCTGGGTTATTTTCTGGTTT
This sequence comes from Colletes latitarsis, assembly GCF_051014445.1. Lineage (NCBI taxonomy): Eukaryota > Metazoa > Arthropoda > Insecta > Hymenoptera > Colletidae > Colletes > Colletes latitarsis. The sequence continues at coordinate 3,913,130 of NC_135142.1, forward strand.
GGATCACATAGTAATGTGGTACCACACTGAAACAGTCGATTAAACCAGGTTTCGATCAATATCTTAGAGGATAACGCAAGTTAGATCTGGGATGGGTCTGGGATTTGACCTCATCAGACTCATACTTTCGCACCCTTCACATACTCGTTGAGCAGATCCTGGGTTATTTTCTGGTTTGGATCACATAGTAATGTGGTACCACTCTGGGACAGTCGATTAAACCAGGTTTCGATCAATATCTTAGAGAATAATTCATGTTATGTCTAGGTTAGGTCTGGGATTTACTCTCATCAGGCTCATTCTTTCGCATATTACTCATACTTGATGGCTAGATCCTGGGCTTTTTCTGGATTGGATCACGTAGTAATGTGGGACCACACTGAAACAATCAATTAAACCTGGTCTTGATAAATATTTTAGAGGATAGCGCATGTTAGGTCTGGGATAGGTCTGGGATTTGCCCTAATCAGACTCATACTTTCGCACACTTCACATACTCGTTGAACTGATCCTGGGTTATTTTCTGGTTTGGATCACATAGTAATGTGGTACCACACTGAAACAGTCGATTAAACCAGGTTTCGATCAATATCTTAGAGGATAACGCAAGTTAGATCTGGGATGGGTCTGGGATTTGACCTCATCAGGCTCATACTTTCGCACCCTTCACATACTCGTTGAGCAGATCCTGGGTTATTTTCTGGTTTGGATCACATAGTAATGTGGTACCACTCTGGGACAGTCGATTAAACCAGGTTTCGATCAATATCTTAGAGAATAATTCATGTTATGTCTAGGTTAGGTCTGGGATTTACTCTCATCAGGCTCATTCTTTCGCAAATTACTCATACTTGATGGCTAGATCCTGGGCTTTTTCTGGATTGGATCACGTAGTAATGTGGGACCACACTGAAACAATCAATTAAACCTGGTCTTGATAAATATTTTAGAGGATAGCGCATGTTAGGTCTGGGATAGGTCTGGGATTTGCCCTAATCAGACTCATACTTTCGCACACTTCACATACTCGTTGAACTGATCCTGGGTTATTTTCTGGTTTGGATCACATAGTAATGTGGTACCACTCTGGGACAGTCGATTAAACCAGGTTTCGATCAATATCTTAGAGAATAATTCATGTTAGGTCTAGGTTAGGTCTGGGATTTACTCTCATCAGGCTCATTCTTTCGCATATTACTCATACTTGATGGCTAGATCCTGGGCTTTTTCTGGATTGGATCACGTAGTAATGTGGGACCACACTGAAACAATCAATTAAACCTGGTCTTGATAAATATTTTAGAGGATAGCGCATGTTAGGTCTGGGATAGGTCTGAGATTTGCCCTAATCAGACTCATACTTTCGCACACTTCACATACTCGTTGAACTGATCCTGGGTTATTTTCTGGTTTGGATCACATAGTAATGTGGTACCACACTGAAACAGTCGATTAAACCAGGTTTCGATCAATATTTTTGAGGCTAACGCATGTTAGGTCTGGGTTAGGTCTGGGATTTGCTCTCATCAGGCTCATTCTTTCGCATATTTCTCATACTTGATGGCTAGATCCTGGGCTTTTTCTGGATCGCATCACGTAGTAGTGAAGTACAACACTGAAACAGTCAATTAAACCTGGTTTCCATCAATATTTTAGAGGATAACGCATGTTAGGTCTAGGTTAGGTCTGGGATTTTCACTCATCAGACTCATACTTTCGCATATTTCTCATACATGTAGAACAGATCCTGGGTTTTTTTCTGGTTTGGATCACGTAGTAATGTGGTACCACACTGAAACAGTCGACTAAACCTGGTTTCGATCAATATTTTAGAGGATAACGCAAGTTACGTCTGGGATAGGTCTGGGATTTGCCCTCATCAGCCTCATACTTTCGCATATTGCTCATACTTCATGGCTAGATCCTGGGCTGTTTCTGGATTGTATCACGTAGTAAAGTGGTACCACGCTGAAACAGTCAATTAAACCTGGTTTCGATCAATACTTTAGAGGATAACGCAAGTTAGGTCTGGGATAGGTCTAGGATTTGCCCTCATCAGGCTCATACTTTCGCGTTTTTCATATACTTGTTGAACAGATCCTGGGTTTTTTCTGGTTTGGGTCACGTAGTAATGTGGTACCACACTGAAACATTCAATTAAACCTGGTCTTGATAAATATTTTAGAGGATAACGCAAGTTAGGTCTGGGATAGGTCTGGGATTTTCACCCATCAGACTCATACTTTCGCATTCTTCACATTCTTGTTGAACAGATCCTGGGATATTTTCTGGTTTGGATCACATAGTAATGTGGTACCACTCTGGGACAGTCGATTAAACCAGGTTTCGATCAATATCTTAGAGAATAATTCATGTTAGGTCTAGGTTAGGTCTGGGATTTACTCTCATCAGGCTCATTCTTTCGCATAATACTCATACTTGATGGCTAGATCCTGGGCTTTTTCTGGATTGGATCACGTAGTAATGTGGGACCACACTGAAACAATCAATTAAACCTGGTCTTGATAAATATTTTAGAGGATAGCGCATGTTAGGTCTGGGATAGGTCTGGGATTTGCCCTAATCAGACTCATACTTTCGCACACTTCACAATACTTGTTGAACAGATCCTGGGTTTTTTCTGGTGTGGATCACGTAGTAGTGTGGTACCACACTGAAACAGTCCATTAAACCTGGTACGGATCAATATTTTAGAGGATAACGCATGTTAGGTCTGGGTTAGGTCTAGGATTTGCCCTCATCAGGCTCATACTTTCGCATATTTCTCATACTTGATGGCTAGATCCTGGGCTTTTTATGGATTGCATCACGTAGCAATGCAGTACAGCACTGAAACAGTCAATTAAACCTGGTTTCGATCAATATTTTAGAGAATAATTCATGTTAGGTCTAGGTTAGGTCTGGGATTTGCTCTCATCAGGCTCATTCTTTCGCATATTTCTCATACATGTAGAACAGATCCTGGGTTTTTCCTGGTTTGGATCACGTAGTAATGTGGTACCACACTGAAACAGTCGACTAAACCTGGTTTCGATCAATATTTTAGAGGATAACGCAAGTTACGTCTGGGATAGGTCTGGGATTTGCCCTCATCAGCCTCATACTTTCGCATATTGCTCATACTTCATGGCTAGATCCTGGGCTGTTTCTGGATTGTATCACGTAGTAAAGTGGTACCACGCTGAAACAGTCAATTAAACCTGGTTTCGATCAATACTTTAGAGGATAACGCAAGTTAGGTCTGGGATAGGTCTAGGATTTACTCTCATCAGGCTCATACTTTCGCGTTTTTCATATACTTGTTGAACAGATCCTGGGTTTTTTCTGGTTTGGGTCACGTAGTAATGTGGTACCACACTGAAACATTCAATTAACCCTGGTCTTGATAAATATTTTAGAGGATAACGCATGTTAGGTCTAGGTTAGGTCTGGGATTTTCACCCATCAGACTCATACTTTCGCATTCTTCATATACTTGTTGAACAGATCCTGGGATATTTTCTGGTTTGGATCACATAGTAATGTGGTACCACACTGAAACAATCAATTAAACCTGGTCTTGATAAATATTTTAGAGGATAGCGCATGTTAGGTCTGGGATAGGTCTGGGATTTGCCCTAATCAGACTCATACTTTCGCACACTTCACATACTCGTTGAACTGATCCTGGGTTATTTTCTGGTTTGGATCACATAGTAATGTGGTACCACACTGAAACAGTCGATTAAACCAGGTTTCGATCAATATCTTAGAGGATAACGCAAGTTAGATCTGGGATGGGTCTGGGATTTGACCTCATCAGACTCATACTTTCGCACCCTTCACATACTCGTTGAGCAGATCCTGGGTTATTTTCTGGTTTGGATCACATAGTAATGTGGTACCACTCTGGGACAGTCGATTAAACCAGGTTTCGATCAATATCTTAGAGAATAATTCATGTTATGTCTAGGTTAGGTCTGGGATTTACTCTCATCAGGCTCATTCTTTCGCAAATTACTCATACTTGATGGCTAGATCCTGGGCTTTTTCTGGATTGGATCACGTAGTAATGTGGGACCACACTGAAACAATCAATTAAACCTGGTCTTGATAAATATTTTAGAGGATAGCGCATGTTAGGTCTGGGATGGGTCTGGGATTTGCCCTAATCAGACTCATACTTTCGCACACTTCACATACTCGTTGAACTGATCCTGGGTTATTTTCTGGTTTGGATCACATAGTAATGTGGTACCACACTGGGACAGTCGATTAAACCAGGTTTCGATCAATATCTTAGAGAATAATTCATGTTAGGTCTAGGTTAGGTCTGGGATTTACTCTCATCAGGCTCATTCTTTCGCATATTACTCATACTTGATGGCTAGATCCTGGGCTTTTTCTGGATTGGATCACGTAGTAATGTGGGACCACACTGAAACAATCAATTAAACCTGGTCTTGATAAATATTTTAGAGGATAGCGCATGTTAGGTCTGGGATAGGTCTGGGATTTGCCCTAATCAGACTCATACTTTCGCACACTTCACATACTCGTTGAACTCATCCTGGGTTATTTTCTGGTTTGGATCACATAGTAATGTGGTACCACTCTGGGACAGTCGATTAAACCAGGTTTCGATCAATATCTTAGAGAATAATTCATGTTAGGTCTAGGTTAGGTCTGGGATTTACTCTCATCAGGCTCATTCTTTCGCATATTACTCATACTTGATGGCTAGATCCTGGGCTTTTTCTGGATTGGATCACGTAGTAATGTGGGACCACACTGAAACAATCAATTAAACCTGGTCTTGATAAATATTTTAGAGGATAGCGCATGTTAGGTCTGGGATAGGTCTGAGATTTGCCCTAATCAGACTCATACTTTCGCACACTTCACATACTCGTTGAACTGATCCTGGGTTATTTTCTGGTTTGGATCACATAGTAATGTGGTACCACACTGAAACAGTCGATTAAACCAGGTTTCGATCAATATTTTTGAGGCTAACGCATGTTAGGTCTGGGTTAGGTCTGGGATTTGCTCTCATCAGGCTCATTCTTTCGCATATTTCTCATACTTGATGGCTAGATCCTGGGCTTTTTCTGGATCGCATCACGTAGTAGTGAAGTACAACACTGAAACAGTCAATTAAACCTGGTTTCCATCAATATTTTAGAGGATAACGCATGTTAGGTCTAGGTTAGGTCTGGGATTTTCACTCATCAGACTCATACTTTCGCATATTTCTCATACATGTAGAACAGATCCTGGGTTTTTTTCTGGTTTGGATCACGTAGTAATGTGGTACCACACTGAAACAGTCGACTAAACCTGGTTTCGATCAATATTTTAGAGGATAACGCAAGTTACGTCTGGGATAGGTCTGGGATTTGCCCTCATCAGCCTCATACTTTCGCATATTGCTCATACTTCATGGCTAGATCCTGGGCTGTTTCTGGATTGTATCACGTAGTAAAGTGGTACCACGCTGAAACAGTCAATTAAACCTGGTTTCGATCAATACTTTAGAGGATAACGCAAGTTAGGTCTGGGATAGGTCTAGGATTTGCCCTCATCAGGCTCATACTTTCGCGTTTTTCATATACTTGTTGAACAGATCCTGGGTTTTTTCTGGTTTGGGTCACGTAGTAATGTGGTACCACACTGAAACATTCAATTAAACCTGGTCTTGATAAATATTTTAGAGGATAACGCAAGTTAGGTCTGGGATAGGTCTGGGATTTTCACCCATCAGACTCATACTTTCGCATTCTTCACATTCTTGTTGAACAGATCCTGGGATATTTTCTGGTTTGGATCACATAGTAATGTGGTACCACTCTGGGACAGTCGATTAAACCAGGTTTCGATCAATATCTTAGAGAATAATTCATGTTAGGTCTAGGTTAGGTCTGGGATTTACTCTCATCACGCTCATTCTTTCGCATAATACTCATACTTGATGGCTAGATCCTGGGCTTTTTCTGGATTGGATCACGTAGTAATGTGGGACCACACTGAAACAATCAATTAAACCTGGTCTTGATAAATATTTTAGAGGATAGCGCATGTTAGGTCTGGGATAGGTCTGGGATTTGCCCTAATCAGACTCATACTTTCGCACACTTCACAATACTTGTTGAACAGATCCTGGCTTTTTTCTGGTGTGGATCACGTAGTAGTGTGGTACCACACTGAAACAGTCCATTAAACCTGGTACGGATCAATATTTTAGAGGATAACGCATGTTAGGTCTGGGTTAGGTCTAGGATTTGCCCTCATCAGGCTCATACTTTCGCATATTTCTCATACTTGATGGCTAGATCCTGGGCTTTTTATGGATTGCATCACGTAGCAATGCAGTACAGCACTGAAACAGTCAATTAAACCTGGTTTCGATCAATATTTTAGAGAATAATTCATGTTAGGTCTAGGTTAGGTCTGGGATTTGCTCTCATCAGGCTCATTCTTTCGCATATTACTCATACTTGATGGCTAGATCCTGGGTTTTTTCTGGTTTGGGTCACGTAGTAATGTGGTACCACACTGAAACATTCAATTAACCCTGGTCTTGATAAATATTTTAGAGGATAACGCATGTTAGGTCTAGGTTAGGTCTGGGATTTTCACCCATCAGACTCATACTTTCGCATTCTTCATATACTTGTTGAACAGATCCTGGGATATTTTCTGGTTTGGATCACATAGTAATGTGGTACCACACTGAAACAATCAATTAAACCTGGTCTTGATAAATATTTTAGAGGATAGCGCATGTTAGGTCTGGGATAGGTCTGGGATTTGCCCTAATCAGACTCATACTTTCGCACACTTCACATACTCGTTGAACTGATCCTGGGTTATTTTCTGGTTTGGATCACATAGTAATGTGGTACCACACTGAAACAGTCGATTAAACCAGGTTTCGATCAATATCTTAGAGGATAACGCAAGTTAGATCTGGGATGGGTCTGGGATTTGACCTCATCAGACTCATACTTTCGCACCCTTCACATACTCGTTGAGCAGATCCTGGGTTATTTTCTGGTTTGGATCACATAGTAATGTGGTACCACTCTGGGACAGTCGATTAAACCAGGTTTCGATCAATATCTTAGAGAATAATTCATGTTATGTCTAGGTTAGGTCTGGGATTTACTCTCATCAGGCTCATTCTTTCGCATATTACTCATACTTGATGGCTAGATCCTGGGCTTTTTCTGGATTGGATCACGTAGTAATGTGGGACCACACTGAAACAATCAATTAAACCTGGTCTTGATAAATATTTTAGAGGATAGCGCATGTTAGGTCTGGGATAGGTCTGGGATTTGCCCTAATCAGACTCATACTTTCGCACACTTCACATACTCGTTGAACTGATCCTGGGTTATTTTCTGGTTTGGATCACATAGTAATGTGGTACCACACTGAAACAGTCGATTAAACCAGGTTTCGATCAATATCTTAGAGGATAACGCAAGTTAGATCTGGGATGGGTCTGGGATTTGACCTCATCAGACTCATACTTTCGCACCCTTCACATACTCGTTGAGCAGATCCTGGGTTATTTTCTGGTTTGGATCACATAGTAATGTGGTACCACTCTGGGACAGTCGATTAAACCAGGTTTCGATCAATATCTTAGAGAATAATTCATGTTATGTCTAGGTTAGGTTTGGGATTTACTCTCATCAGGCTCATTCTTTCGCAAATTACTCATACTTGATGGCTAGATCCTGGGCTTTTTCTGGATTGGATCACGTAGTAATGTGGGACCACACTGAAACAATCAATTAAACCTGGTCTTGATAAATATTTTAGAGGATAGCGCATGTTAGGTCTGGGATGGGTCTGGGATTTGCCCTAATCAGACTCATACTTTCGCACACTTCACATACTCGTTGAACTGATCCTGGGTTATTTTCTGGTTTGGATCACATAGTAATGTGGTACCACACTGGGACAGTCGATTAAACCAGGTTTCGATCAATATCTTAGAGAATAATTCATGTTAGGTCTAGGTTAGGTCTGGGATTTACTCTCATCAGGCTCATTCTTTCGCATATTACTCATACTTGATGGCTAGATCCTGGGCTTTTTCTGGATTGGATCACGTAGTAATGTGGGACCACACTGAAACAATCAATTAAACCTGGTCTTGATAAATATTTTAGAGGATAGCGCATGTTAGGTCTGGGATAGGTCTGGGATTTGCCCTAATCAGACTCATACTTTCGCACACTTCACATACTCGTTGAACTCATCCTGGGTTATTTTCTGGTTTGGATCACATAGTAATGTGGTACCACTCTGGGACAGTCGATTAAACCAGGTTTCGATCAATATCTTAGAGAATAATTCATGTTAGGTCTAGGTTAGGTCTGGGATTTACTCTCATCAGGCTCATTCTTTCGCATATTACTCATACTTGATGGCTAGATCCTGGGCTTTTTCTGGATTGGATCACGTAGTAATGTGGGACCACACTGAAACAATCAATTAAACCTGGTCTTGATAAATATTTTAGAGGATAGCGCATGTTAGGTCTGGGATAGGTCTGAGATTTGCCCTAATCAGACTCATACTTTCGCACACTTCACATACTCGTTGAACTGATCCTGGGTTATTTTCTGGTTTGGATCACATAGTAATGTGGTACCACACTGAAACAGTCGATTAAACCAGGTTTCGATCAATATTTTTGAGGCTAACGCATGTTAGGTTTGGGTTAGGTCTGGGATTTGCTCTCATCAGGCTCATTCTTTCGCATATTTCTCATACTTGATGGCTAGATCCTGGGCTTTTTCTGGATCGCATCACGTAGTAGTGAAGTACAACACTGAAACAGTCAATTAAACCTGGTTTCCATCAATATTTTAGAGGATAACGCATGTTAGGTCTAGGTTAGGTCTGGGATTTTCACTCATCAGACTCATACTTTCGCATATTTCTCATACATGTAGAACAGATCCTGGGTTTTTTTCTGGTTTGGATCACGTAGTAATGTGGTACCACACTGAAACAGTCGACTAAACCTGGTTTCGATCAATATTTTAGAGGATAACGCAAGTTACGTCTGGGATAGGTCTGGGATTTGCCCTCATCAGCCTCATACTTTCGCATATTGCTCATACTTCATGGCTAGATCCTGGGCTGTTTCTGGATTGTATCACGTAGTAAAGTGGTACCACGCTGAAACAGTCAATTAAACCTGGTTTCGATCAATACTTTAGAGGATAACGCAAGTTAGGTCTGGGATAGGTCTAGGATTTGCCCTCATCAGGCTCATACTTTCGCGTTTTTCATATACTTGTTGAACAGATCCTGGGTTTTTTCTGGTTTGGGTCACGTAGTAATGTGGTACCACACTGAAACATTCAATTAAACCTGGTCTTGATAAATATTTTAGAGGATAACGCAAGTTAGGTCTGGGATAGGTCTGGGATTTTCACCCATCAGACTCATACTTTCGCATTCTTCACATTCTTGTTGAACAGATCCTGGGATATTTTCTGGTTTGGATCACATAGTAATGTGGTACCACTCTGGGACAGTCGATTAAACCAGGTTTCGATCAATATCTTAGAGAATAATTCATGTTAGGTCTAGGTTAGGTCTGGGATTTACTCTCATCACGCTCATTCTTTCGCATAATACTCATACTTGATGGCTAGATCCTGGGCTTTTTCTGGATTGGATCACGTAGTAATGTGGGACCACACTGAAACAATCAATTAAACCTGGTCTTGATAAATATTTTAGAGGATAGCGCATGTTAGGTCTGGGATAGGTCTGGGATTTGCCCTAATCAGACTCATACTTTCGCACACTTCACAATACTTGTTGAACAGATCCTGGCTTTTTTCTGGTGTGGATCACGTAGTAGTGTGGTACCACACTGAAACAGTCCATTAAACCTGGTACGGATCAATATTTTAGAGGATAACGCATGTTAGGTCTGGGTTAGGTCTAGGATTTGCCCTCATCAGGCTCATACTTTCGCATATTTCTCATACTTGATGGCTAGATCCTGGGCTTTTTATGGATTGCATCACGTAGCAATGCAGTACAGCACTGAAACAGTCAATTAAACCTGGTTTCGATCAATATTTTAGAGAATAATTCATGTTAGGTCTAGGTTAGGTCTGGGATTTGCTCTCATCAGGCTCATTCTTTCGCATATTTCTCATACATGTAGAACAGATCCTGGGTTTTTTCTGGTTTGGATCACGTAGTAATGTGGTACCACACTGAAACAGTCGACTAAACCTGGTTTCGATCAATATTTTAGAGGATAACGCAAGTTACGTCTGGGATAGGTCTGGGATTTGCCCTCATCAGCCTCATACTTTCGCATATTGCTCATACTTCATGGCTAGATCCTGGGCTGTTTCTGGATTGTATCACGTAGTAAAGTGGTACCACGCTGAAACAGTCAATTAAACCTGGTTTCGATCAATACTTTAGAGGATAACGCAAGTTAGGTCTGGGATAGGTCTAGGATTTGCCCTCATCAGGCTCATACTTTCGCGTTTTTCATATACTTGTTGAACAGATCCTGGGTTTTTTCTGGTTTGGGTCACGTAGTAATGTGGTACCACACTGAAACATTCAATTAAACCTGGTCTTGATAAATATTTTAGAGGATAACGCATGTTAGGTCTAGGTTAGGTCTGGGATTTTCACCCATCAGACTCATACTTTCGCATTCTTCACATACTTGTTGAACAGATCCTGGGATATTTTCTGGTTTGGATCACATAGTAATGTGGTACCACACTGAAACAATCAATTAAACCTGGTCTTGATAAATATTTTAGAGGATAGCGCATGTTAGGTCTGGGATAGGTCTGGGATTTGCCCTAATCAGACTCATACTTTCGCACACTTCACATACTCGTTGAACTGATCTTGGGTTATTTTCTGGTTTGGATCACATAGTAATGTGGTACCACACTGAAACAGTCGATTAAACCAGGTTTCGATCAATATCTTAGAGGATAACGCAAGTTAGATCTGGGATGGGTCTGGGATTTGACCTCATCAGACTCATACTTTCGCACCCTTCACATACTCGTTGAGCAGATCCTGGGTTATTTTCTGGTTTGGATCACATAGTAATGTGGTACCACTCTGGGACAGTCGATTAAACCAGGTTTCGATCAATATCTTAGAGAATAATTCATGTTAGGTCTAGGTTAGGTCTGGGATTTACTCTCATCAGGCTCATTCTTTCGCATATTACTCATACTTGATGGCTAGATCCTTGGCTTTTTCTGGATTGGATCACGTAGTAATGTGGGACCACACTGAAGCAATCAATTAAACCTGGTCTTGATAAATATTTTAGAGGATAGCGCATGTTAGGTCTGGGATAGGTCTGGGATTTGCCCTAATCAGACTCATACTTTCGCAAACTTCACATACTCGTTGAACTCATCCTGGGTTATTTTCTGGTTTGGATCACATAGTAATGTGGTACCACTCTGGGACAGTCGATTAAACCAGGTTTCGATCAATATCTTAGAGAATAATTCATGTTAGGTCTAGGTTAGGTCTGGGATTTACTCTCATCAGGCTCATTCTTTCGCATATTACTCATACTTGATGGCTAGATCCTGGGCTTTTTCTGGATTGGATCACGTAGTAATGTGGGACCACACTGAAACAATCAATTAAACCTGGTCTTGATAAATATTTTAGAGGATAGCGCATGTTAGGTCTGGGATAGGTCTGGGATTTGCCCTAATCAGACTCATACTTTCGCACACTTCACATACTCGTTGAACTGATCCTGGGTTATTTTCTGGTTTGGATCACATAGTAATGTGGTACCATACTGAAACAGTCGATTAAACCAGGTTTCGATCAATATTTTTGAGGCTAACGCATGTTAGGTCTGGGTTAGGTCTGGGATTTGCTCTCATCAGGCTCATTCTTTCGCATATTTCTCATACTTGATGGCTAGATCCTGGGCTTTTTCTGGATCGCATCACGTAGTAGTGAAGTACAACACTGAAACAGTCAATTAAACCTGGTTTCCATCAATATTTTAGAGGATAACGCATGTTAGGTCTAGGTTAGGTCTGGGATTTTCACTCATCAGACTCATACTTTCGCATATTTCTCATACTTCATGGCTGGATCCTGGGCTGATACTGGATTGTATCCCGTAGTAGTGTGGGACCACACTGACACAATCAATTAAACATGGTCTTGATAAATATTTTAGTGGATAGCGCATGTTAGGTCTGGGATAGGTCTGCGATTTGCCCTAATCAGACTCATACTTTCGCACACTTCACATACTTGTGGAACGGATCCTGGGTTTTTTCTGGTTTGGATCACGTAGTAATGTGGTACCACACTGAAACAGTCGACTAAACCTGGTTTCGATCAATATTTTAGAGGATAACACAAGTTAGGTCTGGGATAGGTCTGGGATTTGACCTCATCCGACTCATACTTTCGCGTTTTTCACATACTTGTTGAACAGATCCTGGGTTTTTTCTGGTTTGGATCACGTAGTAGTGTGGTACCACACTGAAACAGTGCATTAAACCAGGTTTCGATCAATATTTTAGAGGATAACGCATGTTAGGTCTGGGTTAGGTCTAGGATTTGCCCTCATCAGGCTCATACTTTCGCATATTTCTCATACCTCATGGCTGGATCCTGGGCTGTTTCTGGATTGTATCACGTAGTAATGTGGTACCACGCTGAAACAGTCAATCAAACCTGGTTTCGATCAATATTTTAGAGAATAATTCATGTTAGGTCTAGGTTAGGTCTGGGATTTACTCTCATCAGGCTCAGTCTTTCCCATATTACTCACACTTGATGGCTAGATCCTGGGCTTTTTCTGGATTGGATCACGTCGTAATGTGGGACCATACTGAAACAATCAATTAAACCTCGTCTTGATAAATATTTTAGAGGATAGCGCATGTTAGGTCTGGGATAGGTCTGGGATTCGCCCTAATCAGGCTCATACTTTCACGTTTTTCACGTACTTGTTGAACTGATCCTGGGTCTTTTCTGTTTTGGATCACGTAGTAATGTGGTACCACGCTGAAACAGTCGATTAAACCTGGTTTCGATCAATATCTTAGAGGATAACGCAAGTTAGATCTGGGATGGGTCTGGGATTTGACCTCATCAGACTCATACTTTCGCACCCTTCACATACTCGTTGAGCAGATCCTGGGTTATTTTCTGGTTTGGATCACATAGTAATGTGGTACCACACTGAAACAGTCGATTAAACCAGGTTTCGATCAATATTTTTCAGGATAATTCATGTTAGGTCTAGGTTAGGTCTGGGATTTGCTCTCATCAGGCTCATTCTATCGCATATTTCTCATACATGTAGAACAGATCCTGGGTTTTTTCTGGTTTGGATCACGTAGTAATGTGGTACCACACTGAAACAGTCGACTAAACCTGGTTTCGATCAATATTTTAGAGGATAACGCAAGTTACGTCTGGGATAGGTCTGGGATTTGCCCTCATCAGCCTCATACTTTCGCATATTGCTCATACTTCATGGCTAGATCCTGGGCTGTTTCTGGATTGTATCACGTAGTAAAGTGGTACCACGCTGAAACAGTCAATTAAACCTGGTTTCGATCAATACTTTAGAGGATAACGCAAGTTAGGTCTGGGATAGGTCTAGGATTTGCCCTCATCAGGCTCATACTTTCGCGTTTTTCATATACTTGTTGAACAGATCCTGGGTTTTTTCTGGTTTGGGTCACGTAGTAATGTGGTACCACACTGAAACATTCAATTAAACCTGGTCTTGATAAATATTTTAGAGGATAACGCATGTTAGGTCTAGGTTAGGTCTGGGATTTTCACCCATCAGACTCATACTTTCGCATTCTTCACATACTTGTTGAACAGATCCTGGGATATTTTCTGGTTTGGATCACATAGTAATGTGGTACCACACTGAAACAATCAATTAAACCTGGTCTTGATAAATATTTTAGAGGATAGCGCATGTTAGGTCTGGGATAGGTCTGGGATTTGCCCTAATCAGACTCATACTTTCGCACACTTCACATACTCGTTGAACTGATCTTGGGTTATTTTCTGGTTTGGATCACATAGTAATGTGGTACCACACTGAAACAGTCGATTAAACCAGGTTTCGATCAATATCTTAGAGGATAACGCAAGTTAGATCTGGGATGGGTCTGGGATTTGACCTCATCAGACTCATACTTTCGCACCCTTCACATACTCGTTGAGCAGATCCTGGGTTATTTTCTGGTTTGGATCACATAGTAATGTGGTACCACTCTGGGACAGTCGATTAAACCAGGTTTCGATCAATATCTTAGAGAATAATTCATGTTAGGTCTAGGTTAGGTCTGGGATTTACTCTCATCAGGCTCATTCTTTCGCATATTACTCATACTTGATGGCTAGATCCTTGGCTTTTTCTGGATTGGATCACGTAGTAATGTGGGACCACACTGAAGCAATCAATTAAACCTGGTCTTGATAAATATTTTAGAGGATAGCGCATGTTAGGTCTGGGATAGGTCTGGGATTTGCCCTAATCAGACTCATACTTTCGCAAACTTCACATACTCGTTGAACTCATCCTGGGTTATTTTCTGGTTTGGATCACATAGTAATGTGGTACCACTCTGGGACAGTCGATTAAACCAGGTTTCGATCAATATCTTAGAGAATAATTCATGTTAGGTCTAGGTTAGGTCTGGGATTTACTCTCATCAGGCTCATTCTTTCGCATATTACTCATACTTGATGGCTAGATCCTGGGCTTTTTCTGGATTGGATCACGTAGTAATGTGGGACCACACTGAAACAATCAATTAAACCTGGTCTTGATAAATATTTTAGAGGATAGCGCATGTTAGGTCTGGGATAGGTCTGGGATTTGCCCTAATCAGACTCATACTTTCGCACACTTCACATACTCGTTGAACTGATCCTGGGTTATTTTCTGGTTTGGATCACATAGTAATGTGGTACCATACTGAAACAGTCGATTAAACCAGGTTTCGATCAATATTTTTGAGGCTAACGCATGTTAGGTCTGGGTTAGGTCTGGGATTTGCTCTCATCAGGCTCATTCTTTCGCATATTTCTCATACTTGATGGCTAGATCCTGGGCTTTTTCTGGATCGCATCACGTAGTAGTGAAGTACAACACTGAAACAGTCAATTAAACCTGGTTTCCATCAATATTTTAGAGGATAACGCATGTTAGGTCTAGGTTAGGTCTGGGATTTTCACTCATCAGACTCATACTTTCGCATATTTCTCATACTTCATGGCTGGATCCTGGGCTGATACTGGATTGTATCCCGTAGTAGTGTGGGACCACACTGACACAATCAATTAAACATGGTCTTGATAAATATTTTAGTGGATAGCGCATGTTAAGTCTGGGATAGGTCTGCGATTTGCCCTAATCAGACTCATACTTTCGCACACTTCACATACTTGTGGAACGGATCCTGGGTTTTTTCTGGTTTGGATCACGTAGTAATGTGGTACCACACTGAAACAGTCGACTAAACCTGGTTTCGATCAATATTTTAGAGGATAACACAAGTTAGGTCTGGGATAGGTCTGGGATTTGACCTCATCCGACTCATACTTTCGCGTTTTTCACATACTTGTTGAACAGATCCTGGGTTTTTTCTGGTTTGGATCACGTAGTAGTGTGGTACCACACTGAAACAGTGCATTAAACCAGGTTTCGATGAATATTTTAGAGGATAACGCATGTTAGGTCTAGGTTAGGTCTGGGATTTACTCTCATCAGGCTCAGTCTTTCCCATATTACTCACACTTGATGGCTAGATCCTGGGCTTTTTCTGGATTGGATCACGTCGTAATGTGGGACCATACTGAAACAATCAATTAAACCTCGTCTTGATAAATATTTTAGAGGATAGCGCATGTTAGGTCTGGGATAGGTCTGGGATTCGCCCTAATCAGGCTCATACTTTCACGTTTTTCACGTACTTGTTGAACTGATCCTGGGTCTTTTCTGTTTTGGATCACGTAGTAATGTGGTACCACGCTGAAACAGTCGATTAAACCTGGTTTCGATCAATATTTTAGAGGATAACGCATGTTAGGTCTGGGTTAGGTCTAGGATTTGCCCTCATCAGGCTCATACTTTCGCATATTTCTCATACCTCATGGCTGGATCCTGGGCTGTTTCTGGATTGTATCACGTAGTAATGTGGTACCACGCTGAAACAGTCAATTAAACCTGGTTTCGATCAATACTTTAGAGGATAACGCAAGTTAGGTCTGGGATAGGTCTAGGATTTGCCCTCATCAGGCTCATACTTTCGCGTTTTTCATATACTTGTTGAACAGATCCTGGGTTTTTTCTGGTTTGGGTCACGTAGTAATGTGGTACCACACTGAAACATTCAATTAAACCTGGTCTTGATAAATATTTTAGAGGATAACGCATGTTAGGTCTAGGTTAGGTCTGGGATTTTCACCCATCAGACTCATACTTTCGCATTCTTCACATACTTGTTGAACAGATCCTGGGATATTTTCTGGTTTGGATCACATAGTAATGTGGTACCACACTGAAACAATCAATTAAACCTGGTCTTGATAAATATTTTAGAGGATAGCGCATGTTAGGTCTGGGATAGGTCTGGGATTTGCCCTAATCAGACTCATACTTTCGCACACTTCACATACTCGTTGAACTGATCTTGGGTTATTTTCTGGTTTGGATCACATAGTAATGTGGTACCACACTGAAACAGTCGATTAAACCAGGTTTCGATCAATATCTTAGAGGATAACGCAAGTTAGGTCTGGGATAGGTCTGGGATTTGCCCTAATCAGACTCATACTTTCGCAAACTTCACATACTCGTTGAACTCATCCTGGGTTATTTTCTGGTTTGGATCACATAGTAATGTGGTACCACTCTGGGACAGTCGATTAAACCAGGTTTCGATCAATATCTTAGAGAATAATTCATGTTAGGTCTAGGTTAGGTCTGGGATTTACTCTCATCAGGCTCATTCTTTCGCATATTACTCATACTTGATGGCTAGATCCTGGGCTTTTTCTGGATTGGATCACGTAGTAATGTGGGACCACACTGAAACAATCAATTAAACCTGGTCTTGATAAATATTTTAGAGGATAGCGCATGTTAGGTCTGGGATAGGTCTGGGATTTGCCCTAATCAGACTCATACTTTCGCACACTTCACATACTCGTTGAACTGATCCTGGGTTATTTTCTGGTTTGAATCACATAGTAATGTGGTACCATACTGAAACAGTCGATTAAACCAGGTTTCGATCAATATTTTTGAGGCTAACGCATGTTAGGTCTGGGTTAGGTCTGGGATTTGCTCTCATCAGGCTCATTCTTTCGCATATTTCTCATACTTGATGGCTAGATCCTGGGCTTTTTCTGGATCGCATCACGTAGTAGTGAAGTACAACACTGAAACAGTCAATTAAACCTGGTTTCCATCAATATTTTAGAGGATAACGCATGTTAGGTCTAGGTTAGGTCTGGGATTTTCACTCATCAGACTCATACTTTCGCATATTTCTCATACTTCATGGCTGGATCCTGGGCTGATACTGGATTGTATCCCGTAGTAGTGTGGGACCACACTGACACAATCAATTAAACATGGTCTTGATAAATATTTTAGTGGATAGCGCATGTTAGGTCTGGGATAGGTCTGCGATTTGCCCTAATCAGACTCATACTTTCGCACACTTCACATACTTGTGGAACGGATCCTGGGTTTTTTCTGGTTTGGATCACGTAGTAATGTGGTACCACACTGAAACAGTCGACTAAACCTGGTTTCGATCAATATTTTAGAGGATAACACAAGTTAGGTCTGGGATAGGTCTGGGATTTGACCTCATCCGACTCATACTTTCGCGTTTTTCACATACTTGTTGAACAGATCCTGGGTTTTTTCTGGTTTGGATCACGTAGTAGTGTGGTACCACACTGAAACAGTGCATTAAACCAGGTTTCGATCAATATTTTAGAGGATAACGCATGTTAGGTCTGGGTTAGGTCTAGGATTTGCCCTCATCAGGCTCATACTTTCGCATATTTCTCATACCTCATGGCTGGATCCTGGGCTGTTTCTGGATTGTATCACGTAGTAATGTGGTACCACGCTGAAACAGTCAATCAAACCTGGTTTCGATCAATATTTTAGAGAATAATTCATGTTAGGTCTAGGTTAGGTCTGGGATTTACTCTCATCAGGCTCAGTCTTTCCCATATTACTCACACTTGATGGCTAGATCCTGGGCTTTTTCTGGATTGGATCACGTCGTAATGTGGGACCATACTGAAACAATCAATTAAACCTCGTCTTGATAAATATTTTAGAGGATAGCGCATGTTAGGTCTGGGATAGGTCTGGGATTCGCCCTAATCTGGCTCATACTTTCACGTTTTTCACGTACTTGTTGAACTGATCCTGGGTCTTTTCTGTTTTGGATCACGTAGTAATGTGGTACCACGCTGAAACAGTCGATTAAACCTGGTTTCGATCAATATCTTAGAGGATAACGCAAGTTAGATCTGGGATGGGTCTGGGATTTGACCTCATCAGACTCATACTTTCGCACCCTTCACATACTCGTTGAGCAGATCCTGGGTTATTTTCTGGTTTGGATCACATAGTAATGTGGTACCACACTGAAACAGTCGATTAAACCAGGTTTCGATCAATATTTTTGAGGATAACGCAGGTTAGGTCTAGGTTAGGCCTGGGATTTTCACTCATCAGACTCATACTTTCGCATTCTTCACATACTTGTTGAACGGATCCTGGGTTTTTTCTGGTTTGGATCACGTAGTAATGTGGTACCACACTAAAACTGTCAATTGAACCTGGTCTTGATAAATATATTAGAGGATAACGCATGTTAGGTCTGGGATAGGTCTGGGATTTGCCCTCATGAGACTCATACTTTCGCACACTTCACATACTCGTTGAACAGATCCTGGGTTATTTTCTGGTTTGGATCATATAGCAATGTGGTACCACACTGAAACAGTCGATTAAACCTGGTTTCGCACAATATTTTAGAGGATAACGCATGATAGGTCTAGGTCAGGCCTGGGATTTTCACTCATCAGACTCATACTTTCGCATTCTTCACATACTTGTTGAACGGATCCTGGGTTTTTTCTGGTTTGGATAACGTAGTAATGTGGGACCACACTGAAACAATCAATTAATCCTGGTCTGGATAAATATTTTAGAGGATAACGCATCTTAGGTCTGGGTTAGGTCTAGGATTTGCTCTCATCAGGCTCATTCTTTCGCATATTTCTCATACTTGATGGCTAGATCCTGAGCTTTTTCTGGATTGCATAACGTAGTAATGAAGTACAACACTGAAACAGTCAATTAAACCTGGTTTCCGTCAATATTTTAGAGGACAACGCGAGTTAGGTCTGGGATAGGTCTGGGATTTGCCCTCATCAGGCTCATACTGCCGCGTTTTTCACATACTTGTTGAACAGATCCTGGGTTTTTTCTGGTTTGGATCCCGTAGTAGTGTGGTACCACACTGTAACAGTCCATTAAACCTGGTTTCGCTCAATATTTTAGAGGATAACGCATGTTAGGTCTAGGTCAGGCCTGGTTTTTTCACTCATCAGACTCATACTTTCGCATTCTTCACATACTTGTTGAACGGATCCTGGGTATTTTCTGGTTTGGATCACGTAGTTATGTGGTACCACACTGAAACATTCAATTAAACCTGGTCTTGATAAATATTTTAGAGGATAACGCATGTTAGGTCTGGGATAGGTCTGGGATTAGCCCTCATCAGACTCATACTTTCGCACACTTCACATACTCGTTGACGAGATCCTGGGTTTTTTTCTAGTTTGGATCAGGTAGTAATGTGGTACCACACTGAAACAGTCGA
This sequence comes from Colletes latitarsis, assembly GCF_051014445.1. NCBI lineage: Eukaryota > Metazoa > Arthropoda > Insecta > Hymenoptera > Colletidae > Colletes > Colletes latitarsis. Next base: position 3,933,103 of record NC_135142.1, read on the forward strand.
TTAAACCAGGTTTCGATCGATATTTTTGAGGATAACGCATGTTAGGTCTGGGATAGGTCTGGGATTAGCCCTCATCAGACTCATACTTTCGCATATTTCTCATACTTCATTGCTAGATCCTGGGCTGTTTCTGCATTGTATCACGTAGTAATGTGGTACCACGCCGAAACAGTCAATTAAACCTGGTTTCGCTCAATATTTTAGAGGATAACGCATGTTAGGTCTAGGTAAGGCCTGAGATTTTCACTGATCAGACTCATACATTCGCATTCTTCACATACTTGTTGAACGGATCCTGGGTTTCTTCTGGTTTGGATCACGTAGTAATGTGGTACCACACTGAACTTTCAATTAAACCTGGTCTTGATAAATATTTTAGAGGATAACGCATGTTAGGTCTGGGTTACGTCTAGGATTTGCCCTCATCAGGCTCATACTTTCGCATATTTCTCATACTTCATGGCTAGATCCTGGGCTGTTTCTGCATTGTATCACGTAGTAATGTGGTACCACGCCGAAACAGTTAATTAAACCTGGTTTCGCTCAATATTTTAGAAGATAACGCATGTTAGGTCTAGGTCAGTCCTGGGATTTTCACTCATCAGACTCATACTTTCGCATTCTTCACATCCTTGTTGAACGGATCCTGGGTTTTTTCTGGTTTGGATCACGTAGTAATGTGGGTCCACACTGAAACAATCAATTAAACCTGGTCTTGATAAATATTTTAGAGGATAACGCATGTTAGGTCTGGGATAGGTCTGGGATTTGCCCTCATGAGACTCATACTTTCGCACACTTCACATACTCGTTGAACAGATCCTGGGTTATTTTCTGGTTTGGATCATATAGCAATGTGGTACCACACTGAAACAGTCGATTAAACCTGGTTTCGCACAATATTTTAGAGGATAACGCATGATAGGTCTAGGTCAGGCCTGGGATTTTCACTCATCAGACTCATACTTTCGCATTCTTCACATACTTGTTGAACGGATCCTGGGTATTTTCTGGTTTGGATCACGTAGTTATGTGGTACCACACTGAAACATTCAATTAAACCTGGTCTTGATAAATATTTTAGAGGATAACGCATGTTAGGTCTGGGATAGGTCTGGGATTAGCCCTCATCAGACTCATACTTTCGCACACTTCACATACTCGTTGACGAGATCCTGGGTTTTTTTCTAGTTTGGATCAGGTAGTAATGTGGTACCACACTGAAACAGTCGATTAAACCAGGTTTCGATCGATATTTTTGAGGATAACGCATGTTAGGTCTGGGATAGGTCTGGGATTAGCCCTCATCAGACTCATACTTTCGCATATTTCTCATACTTCATTGCTAGATCCTGGGCTGTTTCTGCATTGTATCACGTAGTAATGTGGTACCACGCCGAAACAGTCAATTAAACCTGGTTTCGCTCAATATTTTAGAGGATAACGCATGTTAGGTCTAGGTAAGGCCTGAGATTTTCACTGATCAGACTCATACATTCGCATTCTTCACATACTTGTTGAACGGATCCTGGGTTTCTTCTGGTTTGGATCACGTAGTAATGTGGTACCACACTGAACTTTCAATTAAACCTGGTCTTGATAAATATTTTAGAGGATAACGCATGTTAGGTCTGGGTTACGTCTAGGATTTGCCCTCATCAGGCTCATACTTTCGCATATTTCTCATACTTCATGGCTAGATCCTGGGCTGTTTCTGCATTGTATCACGTAGTAATGTGGTACCACGCCGAAACAGTTAATTAAACCTGGTTTCGCTCAATATTTTAGAAGATAACGCATGTTAGGTCTAGGTCAGTCCTGGGATTTTCACTCATCAGACTCATACTTTCGCATTCTTCACATCCTTGTTGAACGGATCCTGGGTTTTTTCTGGTTTGGATCACGTAGTAATGTGGGTCCACACTGAAACAATCAATTAAACCTGGTCTTGATAAATATTTTAGAGGATAACGCATGTTAGGTCTGGGATAGGTCTAGGATTTGCCCTCATCAGGCTCTTACTATCGCATATTTCTCATACTTCATGGCTAGATCCGGGCTATTTCTGGATTGGATCACGTAGTAATGTGGTACCACACTGAAACATTCAATTAAACCTGGTCTTGATAAATATTTTAGAGGATAACGCATGTTAGGTCTGGGATAGGTCTGGGATTAGCCCTCATCAGACTCATACTTTCGCACACTTCACATACTTGTTGAACAGATCCTGGGTTTTTTCTGGTTTGGATCCCGTAGAAGTGTGGTACCACACTGAAACAGTCGATTAAACCAGGTTTGGATCAATATTTTTGAGGATAACGCATGTTAGGTCTAGGTCAGGCCTGGGATTTTCACTTATCAGACTCATAGTTTCGCATTCTTCACATACTTGTTGAACGGATGCTGGGTTTTTTCTGGTTTGGATCACGTAGTAATGTGGGTCCACACTGAAACAATCAATTAAACCTGGCCTTGATAAATATTTTAGAGGATAACGAATGTTAGGTCTGGGATAGGTATGGGATTTGCCCTCATCAGACTCATACTTTCGCACACTTCACATACTCGTTGAACAGATCCTGGGCTATTTTCTGGTTTGGATCACATAGTAATGTGGTACCACACTGAAACAGTCGATTTAACCAGGTTTCGATCAATATTTTTGAGGATAACGCATGTTAGGTCTAGGTTAGGCCTGGGATTTTCACTCATCAGACTCATACTTTCGCATTCTTCACATACTTGTTGAACGGATCCTGGGTTTTTTCTGGTTTGGATCACGTAGTAATGTGGGACCACACTGAATCAGTCAATTAAACCTGGTTTCGACCAATATTTTAGAGAGTAATTCATGTTAGGTCTAGGTTAGGTCTGGGATTTTCTCTCATCAGGCTCATTCTTTCGCATATTTCTCATACTTGATGGCTAGATCCTGGGCTTTTTCCGGATTGGATCACGTAGTAATTAAGTACAACACTGAAACAGTCAATTAAACCTGGTTTCCATCAATATTTTAGAGGACAGCGCATGTTAGGTCTAGGTTAGGCCTGGGATTTGCCCTGATCAGGGTCATACTTTCGCAGTTTTAACACATACATGTGTTTTAACACATACATTTAACAAATACATGTTCACCTGATCGAGGGTCTTTTCTGCTTTGGATCACGTAGTAAAGTGGTACCACACTGAAACAGTCCATTAAACCTGGTTTGGATCAATATTGTAGAGAATAATTCGTGTTAGGTCTAGGTTAGGTCTGGGATTTGCTCTCATCAGGCTCGTACATTCGCATATTTCTCATACTTGATGGCTATATCCTTGGCTTTTTCTGGATTGCATCACGTAGTAACGTAGTACCTCACTGAAACAGTCAATGAAACCTGGTTTCCATCAATATTTTAGAGGACAACGCAAGTTAGGTCTAGGTAAGGCCTGAGATTTTCACTGATCAGACTCATACATTCGCATTCTTCACATACTTGTTGAACGGATCCTGGGTTTTTTCTGGTTTGGATCACGTAGTAATGTGGTACCACACAGAAACATTCAATTAAACCTGGTCTTGATAAATATTTTAGAGGATAACGCATGTTAGGTCTGGGTTACGTCTAGGATTTGCGCTCATCAGGCTCATACTTTCGCATATTTCTCATACTTCATGGCTAGATCCTGGGATGTTTCTGGATTGGATCACGTAGTAAAGTGGTACCACGCTGAAACACTCAATGAAACCTGGTCTGGATAAATATTTTAGAGGATAACGCATCTTAGGTCTGGGATTGGTCTGGGATTTGACCTCATCATACTCATACTTTCGCACACTACACATACTTGTTGAACAGATCATGGGTTTTTTCTGATTTGGATCCCGTAGAAGTGTGGTACCACACTGAAACAGTCAATTAAACCTGGTTTCCATCAATATTTTAGAGGACAACGCAAGTTAGGTCTGGGATAGGTCTGGGATTTGCCCTCATCAGGCTCATACCTTCGCGTTTTTCGCATACTTGTTGAACGGATCCTGGGTTTTTTCTGGTTTGGATCACGTAGTAATGTGGGTCCACACTGAAACAATCAATTAAACCTGGTCTTGATAAATATTTTAGAGGATAACGCATGCTAGGTCTGGGATAGGTCTGGGATTTGCCCTCATCAGACTCATACTTTCGCACACTTCACATACTCGTTGAACAGATCCTGGGTTATTTTCTGGTTTGGATCACATAGTAATGTGGTACCACACTGAAACAGTCGATTAAACCAGGTTTCGATCAATATTTTTGAGGACAATGCATGTTAGGTCTAGGTCAGGCCTGGGATTTTCACTCATCAGACTCATACTTTCGCATTCTTCACATACTTGTTGAACGGATGCTGGGTTTTTTCTGGTTTCGATCACGTAGTAATGTGGGTCCAGACTGAAACAATCAATTAAACCTGGTCTTGATAAATATTTTAGAGGATAACGAATGTTAGGTCTGGGATAGGTATGCGATTTGCCCTCATCAGACTCATACTTTCGCACACTTCACATACTCGTTGAGCAGATCCTGGGTTATTTTCTGGTTTGGATCACATAGTAATGTGGTACCACACTGAAACTGTCGATTAAACCAGGTTTCGATCAATATTTTTGAGGATAACGCATGTTAGGTCTAGGTTAGGCCTGGGATTTGCCCTGATCAGGGTCATACTTTCGCAGTTTTAACATACATGTTCACCTGATCGTGGGTCTTTTCTGCTTTGGATCACGTAGTAAAGTGGTACCACACTGAAACAGTCCATTAAACCTGGTTTGGATCTATATTGTAGAGAATAATTCGTGTTAGGTCTAGGTTAGGTCTGGGATTTCCTCTCATCAGGCTCGTACATTCGCATATTTCTCATACTTGATGGGCAGATTCTGGGCTTTTTCTGGTTTGGATCACGTAGTAATGTGGTACCACACGGAAACAGACCATTAAACCTGCTTTCGATCAATATTTTAGAGGATAACGCATGTTAGGTCTAGGTTAGGTCTGGGATTTGCTCTCATCAGGCTCGTTCTTTCGCATATTTCTCATACTTGATGGCTAGATCCTGGGCTTTTTCTGGATTGCATCACGTAGTAATGAAGTACAACACTGAAACAGTCAATTAAACCTGGTTTCCATCAATATCTTAGAGGACAACGCAAGTTAGGTCTGGGATAGGTCTGGGATTTGACCTCATCAGACTCATACTTTCGCACACTTCACATACTCGTTGAACAGATCCTGGGTTATTTTCTGGTTTGGATCACATTGTAATGTGGTACCACACTGAAACAGTCGATTAAACCTGGTTTCGATCAATATTTTAGAGAATCATTCATGTTAGGTCTAGGTTAGGTCTGGGATTTGCTCTCATCAGGCTCATTCTTTCGCATATTTCTCATACTTGATGGCTAGATCCTGGGCTGTTTCTGGATTGTATGACGTAGTAATGTGGTACCACGCTGCAACAGCGAATTAAACCTGGTTTCGATCAATATTTTAGAGGATAACGCAAGTTAGGTCTAGGTTAGGCCTGGGATTTGCCCTCATCAGGGTCTTACTTTCGCAGTTTTAACATACATGTTGACCTGATCGAGGGTTTTTTCTGCTTTGGATCACGTAGTAATGTGGTACCACGCTAAAACAGTCAATTAAACCTGGTTTCGATCAATATTTTAGAGGATAACGCAAGTTAGGTCTGGCATAGGTTTGGGATTCGCCCTCATCAGGCTCATACTTTCGCGTTTTTCACATACTTGTTGAACAGATCCTGAGTTTTTTCTGGTTTGTAGCACGTAGTAGTGTGGTACCACACTGAAACAGCCCATTAAACCTGGTTTGGATCAATATTTTAGAGGATAACGCATGTTAGGTCTAGGTTAGCCCTGGGATTTTCACTCATCAGACTCATACTTTCGCATTCTTCTCATACTTGTTGAACTGATCTTGGGTTTTCTCTGGTTTGGATCACGTAGTAATGTGGTACCACACTGAAACAGTCCATAAACCTGGTTTCGCTTAATATTTTAGAGGATAACGCATGTTAGGTCTGGGTTAGGTCTGGGATTTTCACACATCAGACTCATACTTTCGCATTCTTCACATACTTGTTGAACGGATCCTGGGTTTTTTCTGGATTGGATCACGTAGTAATGTGGTACCACACTGAAACAGTCGATTAAACCAGGTTTCGATCAATATTTTTGAGGATAACGCATGTTAGGTCTGGCATAGGTCTGGGATTCGCCCTCATCATGCTCATACTTTCGCATCTTTCTCATACATCATGGCTAGATCCTGGGCTATTTCTGGATTGTATCACGTAGTAATGTGGTACGACGCTGAAACAGTCGATTAAACCTGGTTTCGATCAATATTTTAGAGGATAACGCAAGTTAGGTCTGGCATAGGTCTGGGATTCGCCCTCATCATGCTCATACTTTCGCATCTTTCTCATACATCATGGCTAGATCCTGGGCTATTTCTGGATTGTATCACGTAGTAATGTGGTACCACGCTGAAACAGTCGATTAAACCAGGTTTCGATCAATATTTTACAGGATAACGCAAGTTAGGTCTGGCATAGGTCTGGGATTCGCCCTCATCAGGCTCATACTTTCGCGTTTTTCACATACTTGTTGAACAGATCCTGGGTTTTTTCTGGTTTGTATCACGTAGTAGTGTGGTACCACACTGAAACAGTCCATTAAACCTGGTTTCGCTCAATATTTTAGAGGATAACGCATGCTAGGTCTGGGACAGGTCTGGGATTTGCCCTCATCAGACCCATACTTTCGCATATTTCTCATACTTCATGGCTAGATCCTGGGCTTTTTCTGGATTGCATCACGTAGTAATGAAGTACAACACCGAAACAGTCAATTAAACCTGGTTTCCATCAATATTTTAGAGGACAGCACATGTTAGGTCTAGGTTAGGCCTGGGATTTGCCCTCATCAGGGTCATACATTCGCAGTTTTAACATACATGTCGACCTGATCGAGGGTTTTTTCTGCTTTGGATCACGTAGTAAAGTGGTACAACACTAAAGCAGTCAATTAAACCTGGTTTCGATCAATATTTTAGAGGACAACGCAAGTAAGGTCTGGGATAGGTCTAGGATTTGCCCTCATCAGGCTCATACCTTCGCGTTTTTCGCATACTTGTTGAACGGATCCTGGGTTTTTTCTGGTTTGGATCACGTTGTAATGTGGGACCACACTGAAACAGTCAATTAAACCTGGTCTTGATAAATATTTTAGAGGATAACGCATGTTATGTCTAGGTTAGGCCTGGGATTAGCCCTCATCAGACTCATACTTTCGCATACTTCACATACTTGTTGAACGGATCCTGTGTTTTTACTGGATTGGTTCACGTAGTAATGGGGTACCACACTGAAACATTCAATTAAACCTGGTCTTGATAAGTATTTTAGTGGATAACGCATGTTAGGTCTGGGTTAGGTCTAGGATTTGCCCTCATCAGGCTCATACTTTCGCATATTTCTCATACTTCATGGCTAGATCCTGGGCTATTTCTGGATTGGATCACGTAGTAATGTGTTACCACACTGAAACAGTCAATTAAACCTGGTTTCCAACAATAATTTAGAGGACAACGCAAGTTAGGTCTGTGTTAGGCCTGGGATTTGCCCTCATCAGACTCATACTTTCGCATACTTCACATACTTGTTGAACAGATCCTGGGTTTTGCTCCTGTTTGGATCACGTAGTAATGTGGTACCACACTGAAACAGTCGATTAAACCTGGTTTCGATCAATATTTTTGAGCATAACGTATGTTAGGTCTAGGTTAGGTCTGGGATTTGCTCTCATCAGGCTCGTACTTTCGCATATTTCTCATACTTGATGGGCAGATTCCAGGCTTTTTGTGGATTGGATCACGTAGTAATTTAGTAGCACACTGAAACAGTCGATTAAACCTGGTTTCGATCAATACATAGGAGCATAACGCATGTTAGGTCTAGGTTAGGCCTGGGATTTGCCCTCATCAGACTCATACTTTCGCATTCTTCATATACTTGTTGAACGGATCCTGTGTTTTTACCGGTATGGATCACGTAGTAATGTGGTACCACACTGAAACATTCAATTAAACCTGGACTTGATAAATATTTTAGAGGATAACGCATGTTAGGTCAGGGTAAGGTCTAGGATTTGGCCTCATCAGACACATACTTTCGCATTCTTCACGTACTTGTTGAACAGCTCCAGGGTTTTTTTCTGGTTTGGATCACGACGTAATGTGGTACCACACTGAAACTGTCGATTAAACCTGGTTTCGATCAATATTTTTGAGGATAACGCATGTTAGGTCTGGGATAGGTCTGGGATTTGCCCTCATCAGGGTCATACTTTCGCAGTTTTGACATGCATGTTGACCTAATCGAGGGTTTTTTCTGCTATGGATCACGTAGTAAAGTGGTACCACACTAAAACAGTCAATTAAACCTGGTTTCGATCAATATTTTAGAGGACAACGCAAGTAAGGTCTGGGATAGGTATGAGATTTGCACTCATCAGGGTCATACTTTCGCATTTTTCACATACTTGTTGAACAGATCCTGGGTTTTTTCTGGTTTGGATCACGCAGTAATGTGGTACCACACTGAAACAGTCGATTAAACCTGGTTTCGATCAATATTTTTGAGCATAACGCATGTTAGGTCTAGGTTAGGTCTGGGATTTGCTCTCATCAGGCTCGTACTTTCGTATTTTTCACATACTTCTTGAACGGATCCTGGGTTTTTTCTGGTGTGGATAACGTAGTAATGTGGTGCCACACTGAAACAATCAATTAAACCTGGACTTGATAAATATTTGAGAGGATAACGCATGTTAGGTCTGGGTTATGTCTAGGATTTGCCCTCATCAGGCTCATACTTTCGCATATTTCTCATAATTCATGGCCAGATCCTGGGCTATTTCTGGATTGCATCACGTAGTAATGTAGTACCACACTAAAACAGTCAATTAAACCTGGTTTCCATCACTATTTTAGAGGACAACGCAAGTTAGGTCTGGGATAGGTCTGGGATTTGCCCTCGTCAGGATCATACTTTCGCATTTTTCACATACTTGTTGAACAGATCCTGGGTTTTTTCTGGTTTGGATCACGCAGTAATGTGGTACCACACTGAAACAGTCGTTTAAACCTGGTTTCGATCAATATTTTTGAGCATAACGCATGTTAGGTCTAGGTTAGGTCTGGGATTTGCCCTCATCAGGGTCATACTTTCGCAGTTTTAACATACATGTTGACCTAATCGAGGGTTTTTTCTGCTATGGATCACGTAGTAAAGTGGTACCACACTAAAACAGTCAATTAAACCTGGTTTCGATCAATATTTTAGAGGACAACGCAAGTAAGGTCTGGGATAGGTATGGGATTTGCCCTCATCAGGGTCATACTTTCGCATTTTTCACATACTTGTTGAACAGATCCTGGGTTTTTTCTGGTTTGGATCACGCAGTAATGTGGTACCACACTGAAACAGTCGATTAAACCTGGTTTCGATCAATATTTTTGAGCATAACGCATGTTAGGTCTAGGTTAGGTCTGGGATTTGCTCTCATCAGGCTCGTACTTTCGTATTTTTCACATACTTCTTGAACGGATCCTGGGTTTTTTCTGGTGTGGATAACGTAGTAATGTGGGGCCACACTGAAACAATCAATTAAACCTGGACTTGATAAATATTTTAGAGGATAACGCATGTTAGGTCTGGGTTATGTCTAGGATTTGCCCTCATCAGGCTCATACTTTCGAATTTTTTTCATACTTCATGGCTAGATCCTGGGCTATTTCTTGTTTGGATCACGTAGTAATGTGGTACCACACTGAAACATTCAATTAAACCTGGTCATGATAAATATTTTAGTGGATAACGCATGTTAGGTCTGGGTTAGGTCTAGGATTTGCCCTTAGCAGGCTCATACTTTCGCATATTTCTCATACTTCATGGCTAGATCCTGGGCTATTTCTGGATTGGATCACGTAGTAATGTGTTACCACACTGAAACAGTAAAGTAAACCTGGTTTCGATCAATATTTTAGAGGATAACGCAAGTTAGGTCTGGGATAAGTCTGTGATACGCCCTCATCAGGCTCATACTTTCGCGTTTTTCACATACTTGTTGAACAGATCTCGGTTTTTTCTGGTTTGGATCACGTAGTAATGTGTTACCACACTGAAACAATCCATTAAACCTGGTTTCGATGAATATTTTCGAGGATAACGCATGTTAGGTCTAGGTTAGGCCGGCGATTTGCCCTCATCAGGGTCATACTTTCGCAGTTTTAACATACATGTTGACCCGATCGAGGGTTTTTTCTGCTTTGGATCACGTAGTAAAGTGGTACCACACTGAAACAGTCCATTAAACCTGGTTTCGATCAATATTTTAGAGGATAACGCAAGTTAGGTCTGGGATAGGTCTGGGATTCGCCCTCATCAGGCTCATACTTTCGCGTTTTTCACATTCTTCTTGAACAGATCCTGGGTTTTCTCTGGTTTGGATCACATAGTAATGTGGTACCACACTGAAGCAGTCCATTAAACCTGGTTTCGATCAATATTTTTGAGGATAATGCATGTTAGGTCTATGTTAGGCCGGGATTTGCCCTCATCTGGGTCATACTTTCGCGTTTTTCACATACTTGTTGAACAGATCGTGGGTTTTTTCTAGTTTGGATCACGTAGTAATGTGGTACCACACCGAAACAATCCATTAAACCTGGTTTCGATCAATATTTTTGAGGATAACGCATGTTAGGTCTGGGTTAGGTCTGGGATTTGCTCTCATCAGGCTCATTCTTTCGCATATTTCACATACTTGATGGCTAGATACTGGGTTTTTCCTGGTTTGGATCACGCAGTGATGTGGTACCACACTGAAACAGTCCACTCAACCTGGTTTCGATCAATATTTTAGAGGATAACGCATGTTATGTCTAGGTTAGGCCTGGGACTAGCCCTCATCAGATTCATACTTTCGCACTCTTCACATACTTGTTGAACAGATCCTGGGTTTTTTTCCGGTTGGATCACGTAGTAATGTGGTACCACACTGAAACAGTCGATTAAACCTGGTTTCGATCTATATTTTTGAGGATAACGCATGTTAGGTCTAGGTTAGGCCTGGGATTTTCACTCATCAGACTCATACTTTCGCATTCTTCACATACTTGTTGACCTCATCGAGGGTTTTTTCTGCTTTGGATCACGTAGTAAAGTGGTGCCACTCTAAAACTCTCAATTAAACCTGGTTTCGATCAATATTTTAGAGGATAACGCAAGTTATGTCTGGGATAGGTCTGGGGATTTGCCCTCATCAGTCTCATACTTTCGCATTCTTCACATACTTCTTGAACAGATCCCGGGTTTTCTCTGGTTTCGATCTCGTAGTAATGTGGTACCACACTGAAGCATACCAATAAACCTGGTTCCGATTTTATTTTAGAGGATAACACATGTTAGGTCTAGGTTATGTCTGGGATTTGCTCTCATCAGGCTCATTCTTTCGCATATTTCTCATACTTCATGGCTACATCCTCGGCTATGTCTGGATTGGATCACGTAGTAATGTGGTACCACACTGAAACAGTCAATTAAACGTGGTTCCCATGAATATTTTAGAGGATAACGCATGCTAGGTCTGGGACAGGTCTGGGATTTGCCCTCATCAGACCCATACTTTCGCATATTTCTCATACTTGATGGCTAGATCCTAGGCTTTTTCTGGATTGCATCACGTAGTAATGTAGTACCACACTGAAACAGTCAATAAATCTTGGTTTCCATCAATATTTTAGAGGACAACGCATGTTAGGTCTAGGTTTGGCCTGGGATTTGCCCTCATCAGGGTCATACTTTTGCATATTTCACATACTTGATGGCCAGATTCTGAGCCTTTTCTGGTTTGGATCACGTAGTAATGTGGTACCACACTGAAACAGTCCATTAAACCTGGTTTCGATCAATATTTTAGAGGATAACGCAAGTTATGTCTGGGATAGGTCTGGGGATTTGCCCTCATCAGTCTCATACTTTCGCATTCTTCACATACTTCTTGAACAGATCCCGGGTTTTCTCTGGTTTCGATCTCGTAGTAATGTGGTACCACACTGAAGCATACCAATAAACCTGGTTCCGATTTTATTTTAGAGGATAACACATGTTAGGTCTAGGTTATGTCTGGGATTTGCTCTCATCAGGCTCATTCTTTCGCATATTTCTCATACTTCATGGCTACATCCTCGGCTATGTCTGGATTGGATCACGTAGTAATGTGGTACCACACTGAAACAGTCAATTAAACGTGGTTCCCATGAATATTTTAGAGGATAACGCATGCTAGGTCTGGGACAGGTCTGGGATTTGCCCTCATCAGACCCATACTTTCGCATATTTCTCATACTTGATGGCTAGATCCTAGGCTTTTTCTGGATTGCATCACGTAGTAATGTAGTACCACACTGAAACAGTCAATAAATCTTGGTTTCCATCAATATTTTAGAGGACAACGCATGTTAGGTCTAGGTTAGGCCTGGGATTTGGCCTCATCAGGGTCATACTTTTGCATATTTCTCATACTTGATGGCCAGATTCTGAGCCTGTTCTGGTTTGGATCACGTAGTAATGTGGTACCACACTGAAACAGTCCATTAAACCTGGTTTCGATCAATATTTTTGAGGATAACGCATGTTAGGTCTGGGTGAGGTCTAGGATTTGCCCTCATCAGACCCATACTTTCGCATATTTCTCATACTTCATGGCTAGATCCTGGGCTTTTTCTGGATTGCATCACGTAGTAATGAAGTACAACACCGAAACAGTCAATTAAACCTGGTTTCCATCAATATTTTAGAGGACAGCACATGTTAGGTCTAGGTTAGGCCTGGGATTTGCCCTCATCAGGGTCATACATTCGCAGTTTTAACATACATGTCGACCTGATCGAGGGTTTTTTCTGCTTTGGATCACGTAGTAAAGTGGTACAACACTAAAGCAGTCAATTAAACCTGGTTTCGATCAATATTTTAGAGGACAACGCAAGTAAGGTCTGGGATAGGTCTAGGATTTGCCCTCATCAGGCTCATACCTTCGCGTTTTTCGCATACTTGTTGAACGGATCCTGGGTTTTTTCTGGTTTGGATCACGTTGTAATGTGGGACCACACTGAAACAGTCAATTAAACCTGGTCTTGATAAATATTTTAGAGGATAACGCATGTTATGTCTAGGTTAGGCCTGGGATTAGCCCTCATCAGACTCATACTTTCGCATACTTCACATACTTGTTGAACGGATCCTGTGTTTTTACTGGATTGGTTCACGTAGTAATGGGGTACCACACTGAAACATTCAATTAAACCTGGTCTTGATAAGTATTTTAGTGGATAACGCATGTTAGGTCTGGGTTAGGTCTAGGATTTGCCCTCATCAGGCTCATACTTTCGCATATTTCTCATACTTCATGGCTAGATCCTGGGCTATTTCTGGATTGGATCACGTAGTAATGTGTTACCACACTGAAACAGTCAATTAAACCTGGTTTCCAACAATAATTTAGAGGACAACGCAAGTTAGGTCTGTGTTAGGCCTGGGATTTGCCCTCATCAGACTCATACTTTCGCATACTTCACATACTTGTTGAACAGATCCTGGGTTTTGCTCCTGTTTGGATCACGTAGTAATGTGGTACCACACTGAAACAGTCGATTAAACCTGGTTTCGATCAATATTTTTGAGCATAACGTATGTTAGGTCTAGGTTAGGTCTGGGATTTGCTCTCATCAGGCTCGTACTTTCGCATATTTCTCATACTTGATGGGCAGATTCCAGGCTTTTTGTGGATTGGATCACGTAGTAATTTAGTAGCACACTGAAACAGTCGATTAAACCTGGTTTCGATCAATACATAGGAGCATAACGCATGTTAGGTCTAGGTTAGGCCTGGGATTTGCCCTCATCAGACTCATACTTTCGCATTCTTCATATACTTGTTGAACGGATCCTGTGTTTTTACCGGTATGGATCACGTAGTAATGTGGTACCACACTGAAACATTCAATTAAACCTGGACTTGATAAATATTTTAGAGGATAACGCATGTTAGGTCAGGGTAAGGTCTAGGATTTGGCCTCATCAGACACATACTTTCGCATTCTTCACGTACTTGTTGAACAGCTCCAGGGTTTTTTTCTGGTTTGGATCACGACGTAATGTGGTACCACACTGAAACTGTCGATTAAACCTGGTTTCGATCAATATTTTTGAGGATAACGCATGTTAGGTCTGGGATAGGTCTGGGATTTGCCCTCATCAGGGTCATACTTTCGCAGTTTTGACATGCATGTTGACCTAATCGAGGGTTTTTTCTGCTATGGATCACGTAGTAAAGTGGTACCACACTAAAACAGTCAATTAAACCTGGTTTCGATCAATATTTTAGAGGACAACGCAAGTAAGGTCTGGGATAGGTATGGGATTTGCACTCATCAGGGTCATACTTTCGCATTTTTCACATACTTGTTGAACAGATCCTGGGTTTTTTCTGGTTTGGATCACGCAGTAATGTGGTACCACACTGAAACAGTCGATTAAACCTGGTTTCGATCAATATTTTTGAGCATAACGCATGTTAGGTCTAGGTTAGGTCTGGGATTTGCTCTCATCAGGCTCGTACTTTCGTATTTTTCACATACTTCTTGAACGGATCCTGGGTTTTTTCTGGTGTGGATAACGTAGTAATGTGGTGCCACACTGAAACAATCAATTAAACCTGGACTTGATAAATATTTGAGAGGATAACGCATGTTAGGTCTGGGTTATGTCTAGGATTTGCCCTCATCAGGCTCATACTTTCGCATATTTCTCATAATTCATGGCCAGATCCTGGGCTATTTCTGGATTGCATCACGTAGTAATGTAGTACCACACTGAAACAGTCAATTAAACCTGGTTTCCATCACTATTTTAGAGGACAACGCAAGTTAGGTCTGGGATAGGTCTGGGATTTGCCCTCGTCAGGATCATACTTTCGCATTTTTCACATACTTGTTGAACAGATCCTGGGTTTTTTCTGGTTTGGATCACGCAGTAATGTGGTACCACACTGAAACAGTCGTTTAAACCTGGTTTCGATCAATATTTTTGAGCATAACGCATGTTAGGTCTAGGTTAGGTCTGGGATTTGCCCTCATCAGGGTCATACTTTCGCAGTTTTAACATACATGTTGACCTAATCGAGGGTTTTTTCTGCTATGGATCACGTAGTAAAGTGGTACCACACTAAAACAGTCAATTAAACCTGGTTTCGATCAATATTTTAGAGGACAACGCAAGTAAGGTCTGGGATAGGTATGGGATTTGCCCTCATCAGGGTCATACTTTCGCATTTTTCACATACTTGTTGAACAGATCCTGGGTTTTTTCTGGTTTGGATCACGCAGTAATGTGGTACCACACTGAAACAGTCGATTAAACCTGGTTTCGATCAATATTTTTGAGCATAACGCATGTTAGGTCTAGGTTAGGTCTGGGATTTGCTCTCATCAGGCTCGTACTTTCGTATTTTTCACATACTTCTTGAACGGATCCTGGGTTTTTTCTGGTGTGGATAACGTAGTAATGTGGGGCCACACTGAAACAATCAATTAAACCTGGACTTGATAAATATTTTAGAGGATAACGCATGTTAGGTCTGGGTTATGTCTAGGATTTGCCCTCATCAGGCTCATACTTTCGAATTTTTTTCATACTTCATGGCTAGATCCTGGGCTATTTCTTGTTTGGATCACGTAGTAATGTGGTACCACACTGAAACATTCAATTAAACCTGGTCATGATAAATATTTTAGTGGATAACGCATGTTAGGTCTGGGTTAGGTCTAGGATTTGCCCTCATCAGGCTCATACTTTCGCATATTTCTCATACTTCATGGCTAGATCCTGGGCTATTTCTGGATTGGATCACGTAGTAATGTGTTACCACACTGAAACAGTAAAGTAAACCTGGTTTCGATCAATATTTTAGAGGATAACGCAAGTTAGGTCTGGGATAAGTCTGTGATACGCCCTCATCAGGCTCATACTTTCGCGTTTTTCACATACTTGTTGAACAGATCTCGGTTTTTTCTGGTTTGGATCACGTAGTAATGTGTTACCACACTGAAACAATCCATTAAACCTGGTTTCGATGAATATTTTCGAGGATAACGCATGTTAGGTCTAGGTTAGGCCGGCGATTTGCCCTCATCAGGGTCATACTTTCGCAGTTTTAACATACATGTTGACCCGATCGAGGGTTTTTTCTGCTTTGGATCACGTAGTAAAGTGGTACCACACTGAAACAGTCCATTAAACCTGGTTTCGATCAATATTTTAGAGGATAACGCAAGTTAGGTCTGGGATAGGTCTGGGATTCGCCCTCATCAGGCTCATACTTTCGCGTTTTTCACATTCTTCTTGAACAGATCCTGGGTTTTCTCTGGTTTGGATCACATAGTAATGTGGTACCACACTGAAACAGTCCATTAAACCTGGTTTCGATCAATATTTTTGAGGATAATGCATGTTAGGTCTATGTTAGGCCGGGATTTGCCCTCATCTGGGTCATACTTTCGCGTTTTTCACATACTTGTTGAACAGATCGTGGGTTTTTTCTAGTTTGGATCACGTAGTAATGTGGTACCACACTGAAACAATCCATTAAACCTGGTTTCGATCAATATTTTTGAGGATAACGCATGTTAGGTCTGGGTTAGGTCTGGGATTTGCTCTCATCAGGCTCATTCTTTCGCATATTTCACATACTTGATGGCTAGATACTGGGTTTTTCCTGGTTTGGATCACGCAGTGATGTGGTACCACACTGAAACAGTCCACTCAACCTGGTTTCGATCAATATTTTAGAGGATAACGCATGTTATGTCTAGGTTAGGCCTGGGACTAGCCCTCATCAGATTCATACTTTCGCACTCTTCACATACTTGTTGAACAGATCCTGGGTTTTTTTCCGGTTGGATCACGTAGTAATGTGGTACCACACTGAAACAGTCGATTAAACCTGGTTTCGATCTATATTTTTGAGGATAACGCATGTTAGGTCTAGGTTAGGCCTGGGATTTGCCCTCATCAGGGTCATACTTTTGCATATTTCACATACTTGATGGCCAGATTCTGAGCCTTTTCTGGTTTGGATCACGTAGTAATGTGGTACCACACTGAAACAGTCCATTAAACCTGGTTTCGATCAATATTTTAGAGGATAACGCAAGTTATGTCTGGGATAGGTCTGGGGATTTGCCCTCATCAGTCTCATACTTTCGCATTCTTCACATACTTCTTGAACAGATCCCGGGTTTTCTCTGGTTTCGATCTCGTAGTAATGTGGTACCACACTGAAGCATACCAATAAACCTGGTTCCGATTTTATTTTAGAGGATAACACATGTTAGGTCTAGGTTATGTCTGGGATTTGCTCTCATCAGGCTCATTCTTTCGCATATTTCTCATACTTCATGGCTACATCCTCGGCTATGTCTGGATTGGATCACGTAGTAATGTGGTACCACACTGAAACAGTCAATTAAACGTGGTTCCCATGAATATTTTAGAGGATAACGCATGCTAGGTCTGGGACAGGTCTGGGATTTGCCCTCATCAGACCCATACTTTCGCATATTTCTCATACTTGATGGCTAGATCCTAGGCTTTTTCTGGATTGCATCACGTAGTAATGTAGTACCACACTGAAACAGTCAATAAATCTTGGTTTCCATCAATATTTTAGAGGACAACGCATGTTAGGTCTAGGTTAGGCCTGGGATTTGCCCTCATCAGGGTCATACTTTTGCATATTTCTCATACTTGATGGCCAGATTCTGAGCCTGTTCTGGTTTGGATCACGTAGTAATGTGGTACCACACTGAAACAGTCCATTAAACCTGGTTTCGATCAATATTTTTGAGGATAACGCATGTTAGGTCTGGGTGAGGTCTAGGATTTGCCCTCATCAGGCTCATACTTTCGCATATTTCTCATAATTCATGCCTAGATCCTGGGCTATTTCTGGATTGCATCATGTAGTGATGTAGTACCACACTGAAACAGTCAATTAAACCTGGTTTCCATCACTATTTTAGAGGACAACTCAAGTTAGGTCTGGGATAGTCTCATCAGGGTCATGCTTTCGCATATTTCTCATACTTGATGGCCAGATTCTGGGCCTCTTCTGGTTTGGATCTCGTAGTAATGTGGTACCACACTGAAACAGTCCATTAAACCTGGTTTCGATCAATATTTTTGAGGATAACGCATGTTAGGTCTGGGTTAGGTCTAGGATTTGCCCTCATCAGGATCATACTTTCGCATATTTCTCATAATTCATGGCTAGATCCTGGGCTATTTCTGGATTGGATCACGTAGTAATGTGGTACCACACTGAAACAGTCCATTAAACCTGGTTTCGATCAATATTTTAGAGGACAACGCAAGTTAGGTCTGGGATAGGTATGGGATTTGCCCTCATCAGGGTCATACTTTCGCATTTTTCACATACTTGTTGAACAGATCCTGGGTTTTTTCTGGTTTGGATCACGCAGTAATGTGGTACCACACTGAAACTGTCCACTAAACCTGGTTTCGATCAATATTTTAGAGGATAACGTATGTTATGTCTAGGTTAGACCTGGGATTTGCCCTCATCAGACTCATACTTACGCATACTTCACATACTTGTTAAACAGATCCTGGGTTTTTTTCTGGTTTGGATCACGTAGTAATGTGGTACCACTCTGAAACAGTCGATTAAACTTGGTTTCGATCAATATTTTTGAGGATAACGCAAGTTATGTCTGGGATAGGTCTGGGGATTTGCCCTCATCAGTCTCATACTTTCGCATTCTTCACATACTTCTTGAACAGATCCCGGGTTTTTTCTGGTTTCGATCACGTAGTAATGTGGTACCACACTGAAGCATACCAATAAACCTGGTTTCGATTTTTATTTTAGAGGATAACACATGTTAGGTCTAGGTTATGTCTGAGATTTGCTCTCATCAGGCTCATTCTTTCGCATATTTCTCATACTTCATGGCTAGATCCTCGGCTATTTCTGGATTGGATCACGTAGTAATGTGGTACCACACTGAAACAGTCAATTAAACCTGGTTTCGATGAATATTTTAGAGGATAACGCATGTTAGGTCTGGGATAGGTCTGGGATTTGCCCTCATCAGGCTCATACTTTCGCGTTTTTCACATACATGTTTAACAGATCCTGGGATTTTTCTGGTTTTGGATCACGTAGTAATGTGGTACCAGAATGAAACATTCCATTAAACCTGGTTTCGATTAATATTTTAGAGGATAAGGCATGTTATGTCTAGGTTAGGTCTAGGATTTGCCCTCGTCAGGATCATACTTTCGCATATTTCTCATACTTGATGGCTAGATCCTGGGCTTTTTCTGGATTGCATCACGTAGTAATGTAGTACCACACTGAAACAACCAATTAAACGTGGTTCCCATCAATATTTTAGAGGATAACGCATGCTAGGTCTGGGACAGGTCTGGGATTTGCCCTCATCAGGGTCATACATTCGCAGTTTTAACATACATGTCGACCTGATCGAGGGTTTTTTCTGCTTTGGATCACGTAGTAAAGTGGTACCACACTAAAACAGTCAATTAAACCTGGTTTCGATCAATATTTTAGAGGACAACGCAAGTAAGGTCTGGGATAGGTATGGGATTTGCCCTCATCAGGGTCATACTTTCGCATTTTTCACATACTTGTTGAACAGATCCTGGGTTTTCTCTGGTTTCGATCTCGTAGTAATGTGGTACCACACTGAAGCATACCAATAAACCTGGTTTCGATTTTTATTTTAGAGGATAACACATGTTAGGTCTAGGTTATGTCTGGGATTTGCTCTCATCAGGCTCATTCTTTCGCATATTTCTCATACTTCATGGCTAGATCCTCGGCTATTTCTCGATTGGATCACGTAGTAATGTGGTACCACACTGAAACAGTCAATTAAACGTGGTTCCCATCAATATTTTAGAGGATAACGCATGCTAGGTCTGGGACAGGTCTGGGATTTGCCCTCATAAGACCCATACTTTCGCATATTTCTCATACTTGATGGCTAGATCCTAGGCTTTTTCTGGATTGCATCACGTAGTAATGAAGTACCACACTGAAACAGTCAATAAATCTTGGTTTCCATCAATATTTTAGAGAATAATTCATGTTAGGTCTAGTTTAGGTGTGGGATTTGCTCTCATCAGACTCATTCTCTCGCATATTTCTCATACTTGATGACTAGATCCTGGGCTTTTTCTGGATTGCGTCACGCAGCAATGTAGTACAACACTGAAACAGTCAATTAAACCTTGTTTCCATCAATATTTTAGAGGACAACGCATGTTAGGTCTGGGTGAGGTCTAGGATTTGCCCTCATCAGGCTCATACTTTCGCATATTTCTCATAATTCATGCCTAGATCCTGGGCTATTTCTGGATTGCATCACGTAGTGATGTAGTACCACACTGAAACAGTCAATTAAACCTGGTTTCCATCACTATTTTAGAGGACAACTCAAGTTAGGTCTGGGATAGTCTCATCAGGGTCATGCTTTCGCATATTTCTCATACCTGATGGCCAGATTCTGGGCCTCTTCTGGTTTGGATCACGTAGTAATGTGGTACCACACTGAAACAGTCCATTAAACCTGGTTTCGATCAATATTTTTGAGGATAACGTATGTTATGTCTAGGTTAGACCTGGGATTTGCCCTCATCAGACTCATACTTACGCATACTTCACATACTTGTTAAACAGATCCTGGGTTTTTTTCTGGTTTGGATCACGTAGTAATGTGGTACCACTCTGAAACAGTCGATTAAACTTGGTTTCGATCAATATTTTTGAGGATAACGCAAGTTATGTCTGGGATAGGTCTGGGGATTTGCCCTCATCAGTCTCATACTTTCGCATTCTTCACATACTTCTTGAACAGATCCCGGGTTTTTTCTGGTTTCGATCACGTAGTAATGTGGTACCACACTGAAGCATACCAATAAACCTGGTTTCGATTTTTATTTTAGAGGATAACACATGTTAGGTCTAGGTTATGTCTGAGATTTGCTCTCATCAGGCTCATTCTTTCGCATATTTCTCATACTTCATGGCTAGATCCTCGGCTATTTCTGGATTGGATCACGTAGTAATGTGGTACCACACTGAAACAGTCAATTAAACCTGGTTTCGATCAATATTTTAGAGGATAACGCATGTTAGGTCTGGGATAGGTCTGGGATTTGCCCTCATCAGGCTCATACTTTCGCGTTTTTCACATACATGCTTAACAGATCCTGGGTTTTTTCTGGTTTTGGATCACGTAGTAATGTGGTACCAGAATGAAACATTCCATTAAACCTGGTTTCGATTAATATTTTAGAGGATAAGGCATGTTATGTCTAGGTTAGGTCTAGGATTTGCCCTCGTCAGGATCATACTTTCGCATATTTCTCATACTTGATGGCTAGATCCTGGGCTTTTTCTGGATTGCATCACGTAGTAATGTAGTACCACACTGAAACAACCAATTAAACGTGGTTCCCATCAATATTTTAGAGGACAGCACATGTTAGGTCTAGGTTAGGCCTGGGATTTGCCCTCATCAGGGTCATACATTCGCAGTTTTAACACACATGTCGACCTGATCGAGGGTTTTTTCTGCTTTGGATCACGTAGTAAAGTGGTACCACACTAAAACAGTCAATTAAACCTGGTTTCGATCAATATTTTAGGGGACAACGCAAGTAAGGTCTGGGATAGGTATGGGATTTGCCCTCATCAGGGTCATACTTTCGCATTTTTCACATACTTGTTGAACAGATCCTGGGTTTTCTCTGGTTTCGATCTCGTAGTAATGTGGTACCACACTGAAGCATACCAATAAACCTGGTTTCGATTTTTATTTTAGAGGATAACACATGTTAGGTCTAGGTTATGTCTGGGATTTGCTCTCATCAGGCTCATTCTTTCGCATATTTCTCATACTTCATGGCTAGATCCTCGGCTATTTCTCGATTGGATCACGTAGTAATGTGGTACCACACTGAAACAGTCAATTAAACGTGGTTCCCATCAATATTTTAGAGGATAACGCATGCTAGGTCTGGGACAGGTCTGGGATTTGCCCTCATAAGACCCATACTTTCGCATATTTCTCATACTTGATGGCTAGATCCTAGGCTTTTTCTGGATTGCATCACGTAGTAATGAAGTACCACACTGAAACAGTCAATAAATCTTGGTTTCCATCAATATTTTAGAGAATAATTCATGTTAGGTCTAGTTTAGGTGTGGGATTTGCTCTCATCAGACTCATTCTCTCGCATATTTCTCATACTTGATGAGTAGATCCTGGGCTTTTTCTGGATTGCGTCACGCAGTAATGTAGTACAACACTGAAACAGTCAATTAAACCTTGTTTCCATCAATATTTTAGAGGACAACGCATGTTAGGTCTGGGTGAGGTCTAGGATTTGCCCTCATCAGGCTCATACTTTCGCATATTTCTCATAATTCATGCCTAGATCCTGGGCTATTTCTGGATTGCATCACGTAGTGATGTAGTACCACACTGAAACAGTCAATTAAACCTGGTTTCCATCACTATTTTAGAGGACAACTCAAGTTAGGTCTGGGATAGTCTCATCAGGGTCATGCTTTCGCATATTTCTCATACCTGATGGCCAGATTCTGGGCCTCTTCTGGTTTGGATCACGTAGTAATATGGTACCACACTGAAACAGTCCATTAAACCTGGTTTCGATCAATATTTTTGAGGATAACGCATGTTA
Source organism: Colletes latitarsis (assembly GCF_051014445.1). Lineage (NCBI taxonomy): Eukaryota > Metazoa > Arthropoda > Insecta > Hymenoptera > Colletidae > Colletes > Colletes latitarsis. The sequence goes on from NC_135142.1 coordinate 3,956,029, forward strand.
GGTCTGGGTTAGGTCTAGGATTTGCCCTCATCAGGCTCATACTTTCGCATATTTCTCATAATTCATGGCCAGATCCTAGGCTTTTTCTGGATTGCATCACGTAGTTATGAAGTACCACACTGAAACAGTCAATAAATCTTGGTTTCCATCAATATTTTAGAGAATAATTCATGTTAGGTCTAGTTTAGGTGTGGGATTTGCTGTCATCAGACTCATTCTCTCGCATATTTCTCATACTTGATGGCTAGATCCTGGTTTTTTTCTGGTTTGGATCACGTAGTAATGTAGTACCTCACTGAAACAGTCTATTAAACCTGGTTTCCATCACTATTTTAGAGGACAACGCAAGTTAGGTCTGGGATAGGTCTGGGATTTGCCCTCGTCAGGATCATACTTTCGCATTTTTCACATACTTGTTGAACAGATCCTGGGTTTTTTCTGGTTTGGATCACGCAGTAATGTGGTACCACACTGAAACAGTCGATTAAACCTGGTTTCGATCAATATTTTTGAGCATAACGCATGTTAGGTCTAGGTTAGGTCTGGGATTTGCCCTCATCAGGGTCATACTTTCGCAGTTTTAACATACATGTTGACCTAATCGAGGGTTTTTTCTGCTATGGATCACGTAGTAAAGTGGTACCACACTAAAACAGTCAATTGAACCTGGTTTCGATCAATATTTTAGAGGACAACGCAAGTAAGGTCTGGGATAGGTATGGGATTTGCCCTCATCATGGTCATACTTTCGCGTTTTTCACATACTTGTTGAACAGATCTCGGTTTTTTCTGGTTTGGATCACGTAGTAATGTGTTACCACACTGAAACAATCCATTAAACCTGGTTTCGATCAATATTTTAGAGGATAACGCAAGTTAGGTCTGGGATAGGTCTGGGATTTGCCCTCGTCAGGATCATACTTTCGCATTTTTCACATACTTGTTGAACAGATCCTGGGTTTTTTCTGGTTTGGATCACGCAGTAGTGTGGTACCACACTGAAACAGTCGATTAAACCTGGTTTCGATCAATATTTTTGAGCATAACGCATGTTAGGTCTAGGTTAGGTCTGGGATTTGCTCTCATCAGGCTCGTACTTTCGTATTTTTCACATACTTCTTGAACGGATCCTGGGTTTTTTCTGGTGTGGATAACGTAGTAATGTGGTGCCACACTGAAACAATCAATTAAACCTGGACTTGATAAATATTTTAGAGGATAACGCATGTTAGGTCTGGGTTATGTCTAGGATTTGCCCTCATCAGGCTCATACTTTCGAATTTTTTTCATACTTCATGGCTAGATCCTGGGCTATTTCTTGTTTGGATCACGTAGTAATGTGGTACCACACTGAAACATTCAATTAAACCTGGTCATGATAAATATTTTAGTGGATAACGCATGTTAGGTCTGGGTTAGGTCTAGGATTTGCCCTCATCAGGCTCATACTTTCGCATATTTCTCATATTTCATGGCTAGATCCTGGGCTATTTCTGGATTGGATCACGTAGTAATGTGGCACCACACTGAAACAGTCAATTAAACCTGGTTTCGATCAATATTTTAGAGGATAACGCAAGTTATGTCTGGGTTAGGTCTAGGATTTGCCCTCATCAGGCTCATACTTTCGCATATTTCTCATACTTCATGGCTAGATCCTGGGCTATTTCTAGATTGCATCACGTAGTAATGTAGTACCACACTGAAACAGTCAATTAAACCTGGTTTCCATCACTATTTTAGAGGACAACTCAAGTTAGGTCTGGGATAGGTCTAGGATTTGCCCTCGTCAGGATCATACTTTCGCATTTTTCACATACTTGTTGTACAGATCCTGGGTTCTTTCCGGTTTGGATCACGCAGTAGTGTGGTACCACACTGAAACATTCAATTAAACCTGGTCTTGATAAATATTTTAGAGGACAACGCATGTTAGGTCTAGGTTAGGCCTGGGATTTGCCCTCATCAGGGTCATACTTTTGCATATTTCTCATACTTGATGGCCAGATTCTGGGCCTTTTCTGGTTTGGATCACGTAGTAATGTGGTACCACACTGAAACAGTCCATTAAACCTGGTTTCGATCAATATTTTTGAGGATAACGCATGTTAGGTCTGGGTTAGGTCTAGGATTTGCCCCGATCAGGCTCATACTTTCGCATATTTCTCATAATTCATGGCTAGATCCTGGGCTATTTCTGGATTGCATCACGTAGTAATGTAGTACCACACTGAAACAGTCAATTAAACCTGGTTTCCATCACTATTTTAGAGGACAACTCAAGTTAGGTCTGGGATAGGTCTGGGATTTGCCCTCGTCAGGATCATACTTACGCATACTTCACATACTTGTTAAACAGATCCTGGGTTTTTTTCTGGTTTGGATCACGTAGTAATGTGGTACCACACTGAAACAGTCCATTAAACCTGGTTTCGATCAATATTTTTGAGGATAACGCATGTTAGATCTGGGTGAGGTCTAGGATTTGCCCTCATCAGGCTCATACTTTCGCATGTTTCTCATAATTCATGCCTAGATCCTGGGCTATTTCTGGATTGCATCACGTAGTGATGTAGTACTACACTGAAACAGTCAATTAAACCTGGTTTCCATCACTATTTTAGAGGACAACTCAAGTTAGGTCTGGGATAGTCTCATCAGGGTCATGCTATCGCATATTTCGCATACTTGATGGCCAGATTCTGGGCCTTTTCTGGTTTGGATCACGTAGTAATGTGGTACCACTCTGAAACAGTCGATTAAACATGGTTTCGATCAATATTTTTGAGGATAACGCAAGTTATGTCTGGGATAGGTCTGGGGATTTGCCCTCATCAGTCTCATACTTTCGCATTCCTCACATACTTCTTGAACAGATCCCGGGTTTTTTCTGGTTTCGATCACGTAGTAATGTGGTACCACACTGAAGCATACCAATAAACCTGGTTTCGATTTTTATTTTAGAGGATAACACATGTTATGTCTAGGTTAGGTCTAGGATTTGCCCTCGTCAGGATCATACTTTCGCATATTTCTCATACTTGATGGCTAGATCCTGGGCTTTTTCTGGATTGCATCACGTAGTAATGTAGTACCACACTGAAACAGTCAATTAAACGTGGTTCCCATCAATATTTTAGAGGATAACGCATGCTAGGTCTGGGGCAGGTCTGGGATTTGCCCTCATCAGACCCATACTTACGCATATTTCTCATACTTCATGGCTAGATCCTGGGCTTTTTCTGGATTGCATCACGTAGTAATGAAGTACAACACCGAAACAGTCAATTAAACCTGGTTTCCATCAATATTTTAGAGGACAGCGCATGTTAGGTCTAGGTTAGGCCTGGGATTTGCCCTCATCAGGGTCATACTTTCGCAGTTTTAACATACATGTCGACCTGATCGAGGGTTTTTTCTGCTTTGGATCACGTAGTAAAGTGGTACCACACTGAAACAGTCCATTAAACCTGGTTTGGATCAATATTTTAGAGGATAACGCATGTTCTGTCTAGGTTAGCCCTGGGATTTTCACTCATCAGACTCATACTTTCGCATTCTTCACATACTTGTTGAACGGATCCTGGGTTTTTTCTGGGTTGGTTCACGTAGTAATGTGTTACCACACTGAAGCATTCAAGTAAACCTGGTCTTGATAAATATTTTAGAGGATAACGCATGCTAGGTCTAGGTTAGGCCTGGGATTTGCCCCCATCAGACCCATACCTTCGCATATTTCTCATACTTCATGGCTAGATCCTGGGCTATTTATAGATTGGATCACGTAGTAATGTGGCACCACACTGAAACAGTCAATTAAACCTGGTTTCGATCAATATTTTAGAGGATAACGCAAGTTATGTCTGGGTTAGGTCTAGGATTTGCCCTCATCAGGCTCATACTTTCGCATGTTTCTCATACTTCATGGCTAGATCCTGGGCTATTTCTGGATTGCATCACGTTGTAATGTAGTACCACACTGAAACAGTCAATTAAACCCGGTTTCCATCACTATTTTAGAGGACAACTCAAGTTAGATCTGGAATAGGTCTGGGATTTGCCCTCGTCGGGATCATACTTTCGCATTTTTCACATACTTGTTGAACAGTTCCTGGGTTTTTTCTGGTTTGTATCACGCAGTAGTGTGGTACCACACTGAAACATTCAATTAAACCTGGTCTTGATAAATATTTTAGAGGATAACGCATGTTAGGTCTAGGTTAGGCCTGGGATTCGCCCTCATCAGGCTCATACTTTCGCGTTTTTCACATACTTCTTGAACAGATCCTGGGTTTTTTCTGGTTTGGATCACATAGTAATGTGGTACCACACTGAAACAGTCCATTAAACCTGGTTTCGATCAATATTTTAGAGGATAATGAATGTTAGGTCTATGTTAGGCCTGAGATTTTCACTCATCAGACACAAACTTTCGCATTTTTCACATACTTCTTGAACGGATCCTGGGTTTTTTCTGGTGTGGATCACGTAGTAATGTGGTACCACACTGAAACAATCAATTAAACCTGGTCTTGATAAATATTTTAGAGGATAACGCATGTTAGGTCTGGGTTATGTCTAGGATTTGCCCTCATCAGGCTCATACTTTCGCATATTTTTCATACTTCATGGCTAGATCCTGGGCTATTTCTGGTTTGGATCACGTAGTAATGTGGTACCACACTGAAACATTCAATTAAACCTGGTCATGATAAATATTTTAGTGGATAACGCATGTTAGGTCTGGGTTAGGTCTAGGATTTGCCATCATCAGGCTCATACTTTCGCATATTTCTCATACTTCATGGCTAGATCCTGGGCTATTTCTGGATTGGATCACGTAGTAATGTGTTACCACACTGAAACTGCAAAGTAAACCTGGTTTCGATCAATATTTTAGAGGATAACGCAAGTTAGGTCTGGGATAGGTCTGGGATTCGCCCTCATCAGGCTCATACTTTCGCGTTTTTCACTTACTTCTTGAACAGATCCTGGGTTTTTTCTGATTTGGATCACATAGTAATGTGGTACCACACTGAAACAGTCCATTAAACCTGGTTTCGATCAATATTTTAGAGGATAATGAATGTTAGGTCTATGTTAGGCCTGGGATTTGCCCTCATCAGTCTCATACTTTCGCATTCTTCACATACTTGTTGAACAGATCCTGTGTTTTTACCGGTTTGGATCACGTAGTAATGTGGTACCACACTGAAACATTCAATTAAACCTGGTCTTGATAAATATTTTAGAGGATAACGCATGTTAGGTCAGGGTAAGGTCTAGGATTTGCCCTCATCAGGCTCATACTTTCGCATATTTCTAATACTTCATGGCTAGATCCTGGGCTCTTTCTGGATTGGATCACGTAGTAATGTGGTACCACACTGAAACAGTCCATTAAACCTGGTTTCGATCAATATTTTTGAGGATAACACATGTTAGGTCTAGGTTAGGAGTGGGATTTGCTCTCATAGTAAAGTGGTACCACACTGAAACAGTCCATTAAACCTGGTTTGGATCAATATTTTAGAGGATAACGCATGTTCGGTCTAGGTTAGCCCTGGGATTTTCACTCATGAGACTCATACTTTCGCATTCTTCACATACTTGTTTAACGGATCCTGGGTTTTTTCTGGTTGTTCACGTAGTAATGTGTTACCACACTGAAGCATTCAATTAAACCTGGTCTTGATAAATATTTTAGAGGATAACGCAAGTTAGGTCTGGGATAGTTCTGGGATTCGCCCTCATCAGGCTCCTACTTTCGCGTTTTTCACATACTTGTTGAACTGATCCTGGGTTTTTTCTGGTTTGGATCACGTAGTAATGTGGTACCACACTGAAACAGTCAATTCAACCTGGTTTCGATCAATATGTTAGAGAATAATTCATGTTAGGTCTAGGGTATGTCTGGGATTTGCCCCCATCAGGCTCATACTTTCGCGTTTTTCACATACTTGATGGGCAGATTCTGGGTTTTTTCTGGTTTGGATCACGTAGTAATGTGGTACCACACTGAAACAGTCCATAAAACCTGGTTTCGATCAATATGTTAGAGAATAATTCATGTTAGGTCTAGGGTAGGTCTGGGATTTGCTCCCATCAGGCTCATTCTTTCGCATATTTCTCATACTTGATGGCTAGATCCTGGGCTATTTCTGGATTGGATCACGTAGTAATGTAGTACATCACTGAAACAGACAATTAAACCTGGTTTCCATCAATATTTTAGAGGATTACGCGAGTTATGTCTGGGATAGGTCTGGGGATTTGCCCTCTTCAAGCTTATACTTTCGCGTTTTTCACATTCTTGTTGAACAGATCCTGGGTTTTTTCTGCTTTGGATCACCTGGTAATGTGGTACCACACTGAGACAGTCCATTAAACCTGGTTTCGATCAATATTTTAGAGAATAATTCATGTTGGGTCAAGGTTAGGTAAGGGATTTGCTCTCATCAGGCTCGTACTTTCGCATATTTCTCATACTTGATGGGCAGATTCTGGGCTTTTTCTGGTTTGGATCACGTAGTAATGTGGTACCACACGGAAACAGTCCATTAAACCTGGTTTCGATCAATATTTTAGAAGATAACGCATGTTAGGTCTAGGTTAGGCCTGGGATTTGCCCTCATCAGACACATACTTTCGCATTCTTCACATACTTGTTGAACAGATCCTGGGTTTTTTTCTGGTTTGGATCACGTAGTTATGTGGCACCACACTGAAACAGTCCATTAAACCTGGTTTCGACCAATATTTTAGAGGATAACGCATGTTAGGTCTGGGATAGGTCTGGGATTTGCCCTCATCAGGGTCATACTTTCGCATTTTTCACATACTTGTTGAACAGATCCTGGGTTTTTTCTGGTTTGGATCACGGAGTACTGTGGTACCACACTGAAACAGTCCACTAAACCTGGTTTCGATCAATATTTTAGAGGATAACTCATGCTAGGTCTAGGTTAGGCCTGGGATTTGCCCCCAACAGACCCATACTTTCGCATATTTCTCATACTTCATGGCTAGATCCTGGGCTCTTTCTGGATTGGATCACGTATTATTGTTGTACCACACTGAAACCGTCCATTAAACCTGGTTTCGATCAATATTTTTGAGGATAACACATGTTAGGTCTAGGTTAGGTCTGGGATTTGCTCTCATCAGGCTCATTCTTTCGCATATTTCTCATACTTGATGGCTAGATCCTGAGCTTTTTCTGGATTCGATCAAGTAGTAATGTAGAACCACACTGAAACAGTCAATTAACTCTGGTTTCGATCAATGTTTTAGAGGACAACGCATGTTAGGTCTAGGTTTGGCCTGGGATTTGCCCTCATCAGACACATACTTTCGCATTCTTTACGTACTTGTTGAACAACTCCTGGGTTTTTTTCTGGTTTGGATCACGTAGTAATGTGTTACCACACTGAAACAATCCATTAAACCTGGTTTCGATGAATATTTTAGAGGATAACGCATGTTAGGTCTAGGTTAGGCCTGCGATTTGCTCTCATCAGGGTCATACTTTCGCAGTTTTAACATACATGTTGACCTGATCGAGGGTTTTTTCTGCTTTGGATCACGTAGTAAAGTGGTACCACACTGAAATAGTCCATTAAACCTGGTTTCGATCAATATTTTAGAGGATAACGCAAGTTAGGTCTGGGATAGGTCTGGGATTCGCCCTCATCAGGCTCATACTTTCGCGTTCTTCACATACTTCTTGAACAGATCCGGGGTTTTTTCTGGTTTGGATCACATAGTAATGTGGTACCACACTGAAACAGTCCACTAAACCTGGTTTCGATCAATATTTTAGAGGATAATGCATGTTAGGTCTAGGTTAGGCCTGGGATTTGCCCTCATCAGGGTCATACTTTCGCATATTTCTCATAATTCATGGCTAGATCCCGGGCTATTTCTGGATTGCATCACGTAGTAATGTAGTACGACACTGAAACAGTCCATTAAACCTGGTTTCGATCAACTTTTTTGAGGATAACACATGTTAGGTCTAGGTTAGGTCTGGGATTTGCTCTCATCAGGCTCATTCTTTCGCATATTTCTCATACTTGATGGCTAGATCCTGGGCTTTTCTGGATTGGATCACGTAGTAATGTAGAACCACACTGAAACAGTCAATTAACCCTGGTTTCGATCACTATTTTAGAGGATAACGCATGTTAGGTATGGGATAGTTCTGGGATTTGCCCTCATCAGGCTCATACTTTCGCGTTCTTCACATACTTCTTGAACAGATACCGGGTTTTTTCTGGTTTCGATCACGTAGTAATGTGGTACCACACTGAAGCAGTCCACTCAACGTGGTTTCTATCAATATTTTAGAGGATAACGCATGTTATGTCTAGGTTAGGCCTGGGATTTGCCCTCATCAGACACATACTTCCGGATTTTTCACATACTTGTTGAACAGATCCTGGGTTTTTTATGGTTTGGATCACGTAGTAATGTGGTACCACACTAAAACAGACCATTAAACCTGGTTTCGATCAATATTTTAGAGAATAATTCATGTTAGGTCTAGGTTAGGTGTGGGATTTGCTCTCATCAGACTCATTCTTTCGCATATTTCTCATACTTGATGGCTAGATCCTGGGCCTTTTCTGGTTTGGATCACGTAGTAATGTGGTACCACACTGAAACAGTCCATTAAACCTGGTTTCGATCAATATTTTTGAGGATGACGCATGTTAGGTCTGGGTGAGGTCTAGGATTTGCACTCATCAGGATCATACTTTCGCATTTTTCACATACTTGTTGAACAGATCCTGGGTTTTTTCTGGTTTGGATCACGCAGTAGTGTGGTACCACACTGAAACATTCAATTAAACCTGGTTTCGATCAATATTTTAGAGGATAACGTATGTTATGTCTAGGTTAGGCCTGGGATTTGCCCTCATCAGACTCATACTTACGCATACTTCACATACTTGATAAACAGGTCCTGGGTTTTTTTCTGGTTTGGATCACGTAGTAATGTGGTACTACACTGAGACGGTCAATTAAACCTGTTTTCGATCAATATTTTTGAGGATAACGCATGTTAGGTCTGGGTGAGGTCTAGGATTTGCCCTCGTCAGGATCATACTTTCGCATATTTCTAATACTTCATGGCTAGCTCCTGGGCTCTTCCTGGATTGGATCACGTAGTAATGTGGTACCACACTGATACAGTCCATTAAACCTGGTTTCGATCAATATTTTTGAGGATAACACATGTTAGGTCTAGGTTAGGTCTGGGATTTGCTCTCATCAGGCTCATTCTTTCGCATATTTCACATACTTGATGGCTAGATACGGGGTTTTTCCTGGTTTGGATCACGCAGTAATGTGGTACCACACTGAAACAGTCCACTCAACCTGGTTTCGATCAATATTTTAGAGGATAACGCATGTTATGTCTAGGTTAGGCCTGGGATTAGCCCTCATCAGATTCATACTTTCGCATACTTCACATACTTGTTGAACAGATCCTGGGTTTTTTTTCTGGTTTGGATCACGTAGTAATGTGGTACCACACTGATACAGTCGATTAAACCTGGTTTCGATCTATATTTTTGAGGATAACGCATGTTAGGTCTAGGTTAGGCCTGGGATATGCCCTCATCAGGGTCATACTTTCGCAGGTTTAACATACATGTTGACCTCATCGAGGGTTTTTTCTGCTTTGGATCACGTAGTAAAGTGGTGCCACACTAAAACTGTCAATTAAACCTGGTATCGATCAATATTTTAGAGGATAACGCAAGTTATGTCTGGGATAGGTCTGGGGATTTGCCCTCATCAGTCTCATACTTTCGCAGTCTTCACATACTTCTTGAACAGATCCCGGGTTTTTTCTGGTTTCGATCATGTAGTAATGTGGTACCACACTGAAGCAGTCCACTCAACGTGGTTTCTATCAATATTTTAGAGGATAACGCATGTTATGTCTAGGTTAGGCCTGGGATTTGCCCTCATCAGACTCATACTTCCGGATTTTTCACATACTTGTTGAACAGATCCTGGGTTTTTTATGGTTTGGATCACGTAGTAATGTGGTACCACACTAAAACAGTCCATTAAACCTGGTTTCGATCAATATTTTAGAGAATAATTCATGTTAGGTCTAGGTTAGGTGTGGGATTTGCTCTCATCAGACTCATTCTTTCGCATATTTCTCATACTTGATGGCTAGATCCTGGGCTTTTTCTGGATTGCGTCACGCAGTAATGTAGTACAACACTGAAACAGTCAATTAAACCTGGTTTCCATCAATATTTTAGAGGACAACGCATGTTAGGTCTAGGTTAGGCCTGCGATTTGCCCTCATCAGGGTCATACTTTCGCATATTTCTCATACTTGATGGCCAGATTCTGGGCCTTTTCTGGTTTGGATCACGTAGTAATGTGGTACCACACTGAAACAGTCCATTAAACCTGGTTTCGATCAATATTTTTGAGGACAACGCAAGTTAGGTCTGGGTTAGGCCTGGGATTTGCCCTCATCAGACTCATACTTTCGCATACTTCACATACTTGTTGAACAGATCCTGGGTTTTTTTACGGTTTCGATCACGTAGAAATGTGGTACCATACTGAAACATTCAATTAAACCTGGTACTGATAAATATTTTTGAGGGAAACGCATGTTAGGTCTAGGTTAGGCCTGGGATTTTCCCTCATCAGACTCATACTTTCGGATTTTTCACATACTTGTTGAACAGATCCTGGGTTTTTTATGGTTTGGATCACGTAGTAATGTGGTACCACACTAAAACAGTCCATTAAACCTGGTTTCGATCAATATTTTTGAGGATAACGCATATTAGGTCTGGGTGAGGTCTAGGATTTGCCCTCATCAGGCTCATACTTTCGCATATTTCTCATAATTCATGGCTAGATACTGGGCTATTTCTGGATTGCATCACGTAGTAATGTAGTACCACTCTGAAACAGTCAATTAAACCTGGTTTCCATCACTATTTTAGACGACAACTCAAGTTAGGTCTGGGATAGGTCTGGGATTTGCCCTCGTCAGGATCATACTTTCGCATTTTTCACATACTTGTTGAACAGATCCTGGGTTTTTTCTGGTTTGGATCACGCAGTACTGTGGTACCACACTGAAACATTCAATTAAACCTGGTCTTGATAAATATTATAGAGGATAACGCATGTTAGGTCTAGGTTAGGCCTGGGATTTGCCCACATCAGGGTCATACTTTCGTAGTTTTAACATACATGTTGACCTAATCGAGGGTTTTTTCTGCTATGGATCACGTAGAAAAGTGGTACCACACTAAAACAGTCAATTAAACCTGGTTTCGATCAATATTTTAGAGGACAACGCGAGTTAGGTCTGAGATAGGTATGGGATTTGCCCTCATCAGGGTCATACTTTCGCATTCTTCACATACTTGTTGAACAGATCCTGGGTTTTTTCTGGTTTGGATCACGCAGTAATGTGGTACCACACTGAAACTGTCCACTAAACCTGGTTTCGATCAATATTTTAGAGGATAACGTATGTTATGTCTAGGTTAGGCCTGGGATTTGCCCTCATCAGACTCATACTTACGCATACTTCACATACTTGATAAACAGGTCCTGGGTTTTTTTCTGGTTTGGATCACGTAGTAATGTGGTACTACACTGAAACGGTCAATTAAACCTGTTTTCGATCAATATTTTTGAGGATAACGCATGTTAGGTCTGGGTGAGGTCTAGGATTTGCCCTCGTCAGGATCATACTTTCGCATATTTCTAATACTTCATGGCTAGCTCCTGGGCTCTTCCTGGATTGAATCACGTAGTAATGTGGTACCACACTGATACAGTCCATTAAACCTGGTTTCGATCAATATTTTTGAGGATAACACATGTTAGGTCTAGGCTAGGTCTGGGATTTGCTCTCATCAGGCTCATTCTTTCGCATATTTCACATACTTGATGGCTAGATACGGGGTTTTTCCTGGTTTGGATCACGCAGTAATGTGGTACCACACTGAAACAGTCCACTCAACCTGGTTTCGATCAATATTTTAGAGGATAACGCATGTTATGTCTAGGTTAGGCCTGGGATTAGCCCTCATCAGATTCATACTTTCGCATACTTCACATACTTGTTGAACAGATCCTGGGTTTTTTTTCTGGTTTGGATCACGTAGTAATGTGGTACCACACTGATACAGTCGATTAAACCTGGTTTCGATCTATATTTTTGAGGATAACGCATGTTAGGACTAGGTTAGGCCTGGGATATGCCCTCATCAGGGTCATACTTTCGCAGGTTTAACATACATGTTGACCTCATCGAGGGTTTTTTCTGCTTTGGATCACGTAGTAAAGTGGTGCCACACTAAAACTGTCAATTAAACCTGGTATCGATCAATATTTTAGAGGATAACGCAAGTTATGTCTGGGATAGGTCTGGGGATTTGCCCTCATCAGTCTCATACTTTCGCAGTCTTCACATACTTCTTGAACAGATCCCGGGTTTTTTCTGGTTTCGATCACGTAGTAATGTGGTACCACACTGAAGCAGTCCACTCAACGTGGTTTCTATCAATATTTTAGAGGATAACGCATGTTATGTCTAGGTTAGGCCTGGGATTTGCCCTCATCAGACTCATACTTCCGGATTTTTCACATACTTGTTGAACAGATCCTGGGTTTTTTATGGTTTGGATCACGTAGTAATGTGGTACCACATTAAAACAGTCCATTAAACCTGGTTTCGATCAATATTTTAGAGAATAATTCATGTTAGGTCTAGGTTAGGTGTGGGATTTGCTCTCATCAGACTCATTCTTTCGCATATTTCTCATACTTGATGGCTAGATCCTGGGCTTTTTCTGGATTGCGTCACGCAGTAATGTAGTACAACACTGAAGCAGTCAATTAAACCTGGTTTCCATCAATATTTTGGAGGACAACGCATGTTAGGTCTAGGTTAGGCCTGGGATTTGCCCTCATCAGGGTCATACTTTGGCATATTTCTCATACTTGATGGCCAGATTCTGGGCCTTTTCTGGTTTGGATCACGTAGTAATGTGGTACCACACTGAAACAGTCCATTAAACCTGGTTTCGATCAATATTTTTGAGGATAACGCATGTTAGGTCTGGGTGAGGTCTAGGATTTGCCCTCATCAGGATCATACTTTCGCATTTTTCACATACTTGTTGAACAGATCCTGGGTTTTTTCTGGTTTGGATCACGCAGTAGTGTGGTACCACACTGAAACATTCAATTAAACCTGGTCTTGATAAATATATTAGAGGATAACGCATGTTAGGTCTAGGTTAGGCCTGGGATTTGCCCTCATCAGGGTCATACTTTCGCAGTTTTAACATACATGTTGGCCTAATCGAGGGTTTTTTCTGCTATGGATCACGTAGTAAAGTGGTACCACACTAAAACAGTCAATTAAACCTGGTTTCCATCAATATTTTAGAGGACAACGCAAGTTAGGTCTGGGTTAGGCCTGGGATTTGCCCTCATCAGACTCATACTTTCGCATACTTCACATACTTGTTGAACAGATCCTGGGTTTTTTCTGGTTTGGATCACGCAGTAATGTGGTACCACACTGAAACTGTCCACTAAACCTGGTTTCGATCAATATTTTAGAGGATAACGTATGTTATGTCTAGGTTAGGCCTGGGATTTGCCCTCATCAGACTCATACTTACGCATACTTCACATACTTGATAAACAGGTCCTGGGTTTTTCTCTGGTTTGGATCACGTAGTAATGTGGTACCACACTGAAATAGTCGATTAAACCTGGTTTCTATCAATATTTTTGAGGGTAACGCATGTTAGGTCTAGGATAGGTCTGGGATTTGCCCTCATCACGCTCATCGTTTCGCGTTTTTCACATTCTTCTTCCACAGATCCTGGGTTTTTTCTGGTTTGGATCACGTAGAAATGTGGTACCACACTGAAACATTCAACTAAACCTGGTACTGATAAATATTTTTGAGGGTAACGCATGTTAGGTCTAAGATAGGCCTGGGATTTTCCCTCATCAGACACATACTTTCGCATTCTTCGCATACTTGTTAAACGTATCCTGGGTTTTTTCTGGTTTGGATCACGTAGTAATGTGGTACCACACTGAAACTGTCGATTAAACCTGCTTTCGATCAATATATTTGAGAATAACTCATGTTAGGTCTAGGTTAGGTCTGGGATTTGCTCAAATCAGGCTCGTACTTTCGCAAATTTTTCATACCTGATGGCCTGGTTCTGTGCTTTTTCTGGTTTGGATCCCGTAGTAATGTGGTACCACACTGAAACAGTCCATTGAACCTGGTTTCGATCAATATTTTTGAGGATAACGCATGTTATGTCTAGGTTAGGCCTGTGATTTGCCCTCATCAGACACATACTTTCGCATTCTTCACATACTTGTTGAACGGATCCTGGGTATTTTTCTGGTTTGGATCACGTAGTGATGTGGTACCACACTGAAACAGTCAATTAAACCGGGTTTCCATCAATATTTTAGAGGTCAACGCATGTTAGGTCTAGGTTAGGCCTGGGATTTGCCCTCATCACAGTCATATTTCCGCGTTCTTCACATACTTGTTGAACGTATCCTGGGTTTTTTCTGGTTTGGATCACGTAGTAATGTGGTAGCACACTGAAACAGTCCATTAAACCTGGTTTCTATCAATATTTTTGAGGGTAACGCATGTTAGGTCTAGGTTAGGCCTGGGATTTTCCCTCATCAGACACATACTTTCGCATTCTTCACATACTTGTTGAACAGATCCTGGGTTTTTTCTGGTTTGGATCACGTAGTAATGAAGTACCGGACTGAAACAGTCCATTAAACCCGGTTTCGATCAATATTTTAGAGAATAACGCATGATAGAGCTTGGTTAGGTCTGGGATTTGCTGTCATCAGGCTCGTACTTTCGCATATTTCGCATACTTGATGGCCAGATTCTGGACTTTTTCTAGTTTGGATCCTGTAGTAATGTGGTACCACACTGAAACTGTCGATTATACCTGCTTTCGATCAATATATTTGAGAATAACTGATGATAGGTCTAGGTTAGGTCTGGGATTTGCTCTCATCAGGCTCGTACTTTCGCAAATTTCTCATACTTGATGGCCTGATTCTGTGCTTTTTCTGGTTTGAATCCCGTAGTAATGTGGTACCACACTGAAACAGTCCATTAAACCTGGTTTCGATCAATATTTTTGAGGATAACGCATATTATGTCTAGTTTAGGCCTGTGATTTGCCCTCATCAGACACATACTTTCGCATTCTTCACAAACTTGTTGAACGGATCCTGGGTATTTTTCTGGTTTGGATCACGTAGTGATGTGGTACCATACTGAAACAGTCCATTAAACCTGGTTTCGATCAATATTTTAGAGGATAACGCATGTCATGTCTAGTTTAGGCCTGTGATTTGCCCTCGTCAGACACATATTTTCGCATTCTCCACATACTTGTTGAACAGATCCTGGGTTTTTTCAGGTTTGGATCACGTAGTAATGTGGTACCACACTGTAACATTCAATTAAACCTGGTCTTGATAAATATTTTAGAGGATAACGCATGCTAGGTCTGGGTTAGGTCTAGGATTTGCCCACTTCAGGCTCATACTTTCGCATATTTCTCATACTTGATGGCTAGACCAAGGGCTTTTTCTGGATTGGATCACGTAGTAATGTGGTACCACACTGAAACAGTCAATTAAACCTGGTTTCCATCAATATTTTAGAGGTCAACGCATGTTAGGTCTGGTATAGGTCTGGGATTTGCCCTCATCAGGGTCATATTTTCGAGTTCTTCACATACTTATTGTACAGATCCTGGGGTTTTTTTCTGGTTTGGATCACGTAGTAATGTGGTACCACACTGAAACAGTCGGTTAAACCTGGTCTTGATAAATATTCTTGAGGGTAACGCATGTTAGGTCTAGGTTAGGCCTGGGATTTTCCCTCATCCGACACATACTTTCGCATTCTCCACATACTTGTTGGACAGATCCTGGGTTTTCTCAGGTTTGGACACATAGTAATGTGGTACCACACTGAAACATTCAATTAAACCTGGTCTTGATAAATATTTTAGAGGATAACGCATGTTAGGTCTAGGTTAGGTCTGGGATTTGCTCTCATCAGGCTCATTCTTTCGCATATTTCTCATACTTGATGGCTAGATCCTGGGCCTTTTCTGGATTGCATCACGTAGTAATGTAGTACCACACTGAAACAGTCGATTAAACCAGGTTTCGATCAATATTTTAGAGGATAACGCATGTTAGGTCTAGGTTAGGTCTGGGATTTTCACTCATCAGACTCATACTTTCGCATTCTTCACATACTTCTTGAACGGATCCTGGGTTATTTCTGGTTTGGATCATGTAGTAATGTGGGACCACACTGAAAGAGTCAATTAAACCTGGTTTCGATCAATATTTTAGAGAATAATTCATGTTAGGTCTAGGTTAGGTCTGGGATTTGCTCTCATCAGGCTCATTCTTTCGCATATTTCTCATACATGTTGAACAGATCCTGGGTTTTTTCTGGTTTGGATCACGTAGTAATGTGGGACCACACTGAAACAATCAATTAAACCTGGTCTTGATAAATATTTTAGAGGATAACGCAAGTTAGGTCTGGGATAGGTCTAGGATTTGCCCTCATCAGGCTCCTACTTTCGCATATTTCTTATACTTGATGGCTAGATCCTGGGCTTTTTCTGGATTGGATCACGTAGTAAAGTGGTACCACACTGAAACATTCAATGAAACCTGGTCTGGATAAATATTTTAGAGGATAACGCATCTTAGGTCTGGGTTAGGACTAAGATTTGCCCTCATCAGGCTCACAGTTTAGCGTTTTTCACATACTTGTTGAACAGATCCTGGGTTTATTCTGGTTTGGATCACGAAGCAGTGTGGTATCACACTGAAACAGTCCATTAAACCTGGTTTCGCTCAATATTTTAGAGGATAACGCATGTTAGGTCTAGGTTAGGTCTGGGATTTGCTCTCATCAGGCTCATTCTTTCGCATATTTCTCATACTTGATGGCTAGATCCTGGGCTTTTTCTGGATTGCATCACGTAGTAATGTAGTACCACACTGAAACAGTCGATTAAACCAGGTTTCGATCAATATTTTAGAGGATAACGCATGTTAGGTCTAGGTTAGGTCTGGGATTTTCACTCATCAGACTCATACTTTCGCATTCTTCACATACTTGTTGAACGGATCCTGGGTTTTTTCTGGTTTGGATCACGTAGTAATGTGGGACCACACTGAAACATTCAATGAAACCTGGTCTGGATAAATATTTTAGAGGATAACGCATCTTAGGTCTGGGTTAGGCCTGGGATTTGCCCTCAACAGGCTCATACTTTCGCATGTTTCTCATACTTCATGGCTAGATCCTGGGCTGTTTCTGGATTGTATCACGTAGTAATGTGGTACCACGCTGAAACAGTCAATTAAACCTGGTTTCGATCAATATTTTAGAGGATAACGCATGTTAGGTCTAGGTTAGGTCTGGGATTTGCTCTCATCAGGCTCATTCTTTCGCATATTTCTCATACTTGATGGCTAGATCCTGGGCTTTTCCTGGATTGCATCACGTAGTAATGTAGTACCACACTGAAACAGTCAATGAAACCTGGTTTCCATCAATGTTTTAGAGGACGACGCAAGTTAGGTCTAGGTAAGGCCTGAGATTTTCACTGATCAGACTCATACTTTCGCATTCTTCACATACTTGTTGAACGGATCCTGGGTATTTTCTAGTTTGGATCACGCAGTAATGTGGTACCACACTGAAACATTCAATTAAACCTGGTCTTGATAAATATTTTAGAGGATAACGCAAGTTAGGTCTGGGATAGGTCTAGGATTTGCCCTCATCAGACTCATACTTTCGCATTCTTCACATACTTGTTGAACGGATCCTGGGTTATTTCTGGTTTGGATCATGTAGTAATGTGGGACCACACTGAAACAGTCAATTAAACGTAGTTTCGATCAATATTTTAGAGAATAATTCATGTTAGGTCTAGGTTAGGACTGGGATTTGCTCTCATCAGGCTCATTCTTTCGCATATTTCTCATACATGTTGAACATATCCTGGGTTTTTTCTAGTTTGGATCACGCAGTAATGTGGTACCACACTGAAACATTCAATTAAACCTGGTCTTGATAAATATTTTAGAGGATAACGCACGTTAGGTCTGGGTTAGGTCTAGGATTTGCCCTCATCAGGCTCATACTTTCGCATATTTCTCATACTTCAAGGCTAGACCCTGGGCTGTTTCTGGATTGTATCACGTAGTAATGTAGTACCACACTGAAACAGTCAATGAAACCTGGTTTCCATCAATGTTTTAGAGGACGACGCAAGTTAGGTCTAGGTAAGGCCTGAGATTTTCACTGATCAGACTCATACTTTCGCATTCTTCACATACCTGTTGTACGGATCCTCGGTTTTTTCTGGTTTGGATCACGTAGTAATGTGGTACCACACTGAAACATTCAATTAAACCTGGTCTTGATAAATATTTTAGAGGATAACGCATGTTAGGTTTGGGTTAGGTCTAGGATTTGCACTCATCAGGCTCATCCTTTCGCATATTTCTCATACTTCATGGCTAGATCCTGGGCTGTTTATGGATTGTATCACGTAGTAATGTGGTACCACACTAAAACAGTCCATTAAACCTGGTTTCGATCAATATTTTTGAGGATAACGCATATTAGGTCTGGGTGAGGTCTAGGATTTGCCCTCATCAGGCTCATACTTTCGCATATTTCTCATAATTCATGGCTAGATACTGGGCTATTTCTGGATTGCATCACGTAGTAATGTAGTACCACTCTGAAACAGTCAATTAAACCTGGTTTCCATCACTATTTTAGACGACAACTCAAGTTAGGTCTGGGATAGGTCTGGGATTTGCCCTCGTCAGGATCATACTTTCGCATTTTTCACATACTTGTTGAACAGATCCTGGGTTTTTTCTGGTTTGGATCACGCAGTACTGTGGTACCACACTGAAACATTCAATTAAACCTGGTCTTGATAAATATTATAGAGGATAACGCATGTTAGGTCTAGGTTAGGCCTGGGATTTGCCCACATCAGGGTCATACTTTCGTAGTTTTAACATACATGTTGACCTAATCGAGGGTTTTTTCTGCTATGGATCACGTAGAAAAGTGGTACCACACTAAAACAGTCAATTAAACCTGGTTTCGATCAATATTTTAGAGGACAACGCGAGTTAGGTCTGAGATAGGTATGGGATTTGCCCTCATCAGGGTCATACTTTCGCATTCTTCACATACTTGTTGAACAGATCCTGGGTTTTTTCTGGTTTGGATCACGCAGTAATGTGGTACCACACTGAAACTGTCCACTAAACCTGGTTTCGATCAATATTTTAGAGGATAACGTATGTTATGTCTAGGTTAGGCCTGGGATTTGCCCTCATCAGACTCATACTTACGCATACTTCACATACTTGATAAACAGGTCCTGGGTTTTTTTCTGGTTTGGATCACGTAGTAATGTGGTACTACACTGAAACGGTCAATTAAACCTGTTTTCGATCAATATTTTTGAGGATAACGCATGTTAGGTCTGGGTGAGGTCTAGGATTTGCCCTCGTCAGGATCATACTTTCGCATATTTCTAATACTTCATGGCTAGCTCCTGGGCTCTTCCTGGATTGGATCACGTAGTAATGTGGTACCACACTGATACAGTCCATTAAACCTGGTTTCGATCAATATTTTTGAGGATAACACATGTTAGGTCTAGGTTAGGTCTGGGATTTGCTCTCATCAGGCTCATTCTTCGCATATTTCACATACTTGATGGCTAGATACGGGGTTTTTCCTGGTTTGGATCACGCAGTAATGTGGTACCACACTGAAACAGTCCACTCAACCTGGTTTCGATCAATATTTTAGAGGATAACGCATGTTATGTCTAGGTTAGGCCTGGGATTAGCCCTCATCAGATTCATACTTTCGCATACTTCACATACTTGTTGAACAGATCCTGGGTTTTTTTTCTGGTTTGGATCACGTAGTAATGTGGTACCACACTGATACAGTCGATTAAACCTGGTTTCGATCTATATTTTTGAGGATAACGCATGTTAGGTCTAGGTTAGGCCTGGGATATGCCCTCATCAGGGTCATACTTTCGCAGGTTTAACATACATGTTGACCTCATCGAGGGTTTTTTCTGCTTTGGATCACGTAGTAAAGTGGTGCCACACTAAAACAGTCAATTAAACCTGGTTTCGATCAATATTTTAGAGGACAACGCGAGTTAGGTCTGAGATAGGTATGGGATTTGCCCTCATCAGGGTCATACTTTCGCATTCTTCACATACTTGTTGAACAGATCCTGGGTTTTTTCTGGTTTGGATCACGCAGTAATGTGGTACCACACTGAAACTGTCCACTAAACCTGGTTTCGATCAATATTTTAGAGGATAACGTATGTTATGTCTAGGTTAGGCCTGGGATTTGCCCTCATCAGACTCATACTTACGCATACTTCACATACTTGATAAACAGGTCCTGGGTTTTTTTCTGGTTTGGATCACGTAGTAATGTGGTACTACACTGAAACGGTCAATTAAACCTGTTTTCGATCAATATTTTTGAGGATAACGCATGTTAGGTCTGGGTGAGGTCTAGGATTTGCCCTCGTCAGGATCATACTTTCGCATATTTCTAATACTTCATGGCTAGCTCCTGGGCTCTTCCTGGATTGGATCACGTAGTAATGTGGTACCACACTGATACAGTCCATTAAACCTGGTTTCGATCAATATTTTTGAGGATAACACATGTTAGGTCTAGGTTAGGTCTGGGATTTGCTCTCATCAGGCTCATTCTTTCGCATATTTCACATACTTGATGGCTAGATACGGGGTTTTTCCTGGTTTGGATCACGCAGTAATGTGGTACCACACTGAAACAGTCCACTCAACCTGGTTTCGATCAATATTTTAGAGGATAACGCATGTTATGTCTAGGTTAGGCCTGGGATTAGCCCTCATCAGATTCATACTTTCGCATACTTCACATACTTGTTGAACAGATCCTGGGTTTTTTTTCTGGTTTGGATCACGTAGTAATGTGGTACCACACTGATACAGTCGATTAAACCTGGTTTCGATCTATATTTTTGAGGATAACGCATGTTAGGTCTAGGTTAGGCCTGGGATATGCCCTCATCAGGGTCATACATTCGCAGGTTTAACATACATGTTGACCTCATCGAGGGTTTTTTCTGCTTTGGATCACGTAGTAAAGTGGTGCCACACTAAAACTGTCAATTAAACCTGGTATCGATCAATATTTTAGAGGATAACGCAAGTTATGTCTGGGATAGGTCTGGGGATTTGCCCTCATCAGTCTCATACTTTCGCAGTCTTCACATACTTCTTGAACAGATCCCGGGTTTTTTCTGGTTTCGATCACGTAGTAATGTGGTACCACACTGAAGCAGTCCACTCAACGTGGTTTCTATCAATATTTTAGAGGATAACGCATGTTATGTCTAGGTTAGGCCTGGGATTTGCCCTCATCAGACTCATACTTCCGGATTTTTCACATACTTGTTGAACAGATCCTGGGTTTTTTATGGTTTGGATCACGTAGTAATGTGGTACCACATTAAAACAGTCCATTAAACCTGGTTTCGATCAATATTTTAGAGAATAATTCATGTTAGGTCTAGGTTAGGTGTGGGATTTGCTCTCATCAGACTCATTCTTTCGCATATTTCTCATACTTGATGGCTAGATCCTGGGCTTTTTCTGGATTGCGTCACGCAGTAATGTAGTACAACACTGAAGCAGTCAATTAAACCTGGTTTCCATCAATATTTTGGAGGACAACGCATGTTAGGTCTAGGTTAGGCCTGGGATTTGCCCTCATCAGGGTCATACTTTGGCATATTTCTCATACTTGATGGCCAGATTCTGGGCCTTTTCTGGTTTGGATCACGTAGTAATGTGGTACCACACTGAAACAGTCCATTAAACCTGGTTTCGATCAATATTTTTGAGGATAACGCATGTTAGGTCTGGGTGAGGTCTAGGATTTGCCCTCATCAGGATCATACTTTCGCATTTTTCACATATTTGTTGAACAGATCCTGGGTTTTTTCTGGTTTGGATCACGCAGTAGTGTGGTACCACACTGAAACATTCAATTAAACCTGGTCTTGATAAATATATTAGAGGATAACGCATGTTAGGTCTAGGTTAGGCCTGGGATTTGCCCTCATCAGGGTCATACTTTCGCAGTTTTAACATACATGTTGGCCTAATCGAGGGTTTTTTCTGCTATGGATCACGTAGTAAAGTGGTACCACACTAAAACAGTCAATTAAACCTGGTTTCCATCAATATTTTAGAGGACAACGCAAGTTAGGTCTGGGTTAGGCCTGGGATTTGCCCTCATCAGACTCATACTTTCGCATACTTCACATACTTGTTGAACAGATCCTGGGTTTTTTCTGGTTTGGATCACGCAGTAATGTGGTACCACACTGAAACTGTCCACTAAACCTGGTTTCGATCAATATTTTAGAGGATAACGTATGTTATGTCTAGGTTAGGCCTGGGATTTGCCCTCATCAGACTCATACTTACGCATACTTCACATACTTGATAAACAGGTCCTGGGTTTTTCTCTGGTTTGGATCACGTAGTAATGTGGTACCACACTGAAATAGTCGATTAAACCTGGTTTCTATCAATATTTTTGAGGGTAACGCATGTTAGGTCTAGGATAGGTCTGGGATTTGCCCTCATCACGCTCATCGTTTCGCGTTTTTCACATTCTTCTTCCACAGATCCTGGGTTTTTTCTGGTTTGGATCACGTAGAAATGTGGTACCACACTGAAACATTCAACTAAACCTGGTACTGATAAATATTTTTGAGGGTAACGCATGTTAGGTCTAAGATAGGCCTGGGATTTTCCCTCATCAGACACATACTTTCGCATTCTTCGCATACTTGTTAAACGTATCCTGGGTTTTTTCTGGTTTGGATCACGTAGTAATGTGGTACCACACTGAAACTGTCGATTAAACCTGCTTTCGATCAATATATTTGAGAATAACTCATGTTAGGTCTAGGTTAGGTCTGGGATTTGCTCAAATCAGGCTCGTACTTTCGCAAATTTTTCATACCTGATGGCCTGGTTCTGTGCTTTTTCTGGTTTGGATCCCGTAGTAATGTGGTACCACACTGAAACAGTCCATTGAACCTGGTTTCGATCAATATTTTTGAGGATAACGCATGTTATGTCTAGGTTAGGCCTGTGATTTGCCCTCATCAGACACATACTTTCGCATTCTTCACATACTTGTTGAACGGATCCTGGGTATTTTTCTGGTTTGGATCACGTAGTGATGTGGTACCACACTGAAACAGTCAATTAAACCGGGTTTCCATCAATATTTTAGAGGTCAACGCATGTTAGGTCTAGGTTAGGCCTGGGATTTGCCCTCATCACAGTCATATTTCCGCGTTCTTCACATACTTGTTGAACGTAACCTGGGTTTTTTCTGGTTTGGATCACGTAGTAATGTGGTAGCACACTGAAACAGTCCATTAAACCTGGTTTCTATCAATATTTTTGAGGGTAACGCATGTTAGGTCTAGGTTAGGCCTGGGATTTTCCCTCATCAGACACATACTTTCGCATTCTTCACATACTTGTTGAACAGATCCTGGGTTTTTTCTGGTTTGGATCACGTAGTAATGAAGTACCGGACTGAAACAGTCCATTAAACCCGGTTTCGATCAATATTTTAGAGAATAACGCATGATAGAGCTTGGTTAGGTCTGGGATTTGCTGTCATCAGGCTCGTACTTTCGCATATTTCGCATACTTGATGGCCAGATTCTGGACTTTTTCTAGTTTGGATCCTGTAGTAATGTGGTACCACACTGAAACTGTCGATTATACCTGCTTTCGATCAATATATTTGAGAATAACTGATGATAGGTCTAGGTTAGGTCTGGGATTTGCTCTCATCAGGCTCGTACTTTCGCAAATTTCTCATACTTGATGGCCTGATTCTGTGCTTTTTCTGGTTTGAATCCCGTAGTAATGTGGTACCACACTGAAACAGTCCATTAAACCTGGTTTCGATCAATATTTTTGAGGATAACGCATATTATGTCTAGTTTAGGCCTGTGATTTGCCCTCATCAGACACATACTTTCGCATTCTTCACAAACTTGTTGAACGGATCCTGGGTATTTTTCTGGTTTGGATCACGTAGTGATGTGGTACCATACTGAAACAGTCCATTAAACCTGGTTTCGATCAATATTTTAGAGGATAACGCATGTCATGTCTAGTTTAGGCCTGTGATTTGCCCTCGTCAGACACATATTTTCGCATTCTCCACATACTTGTTGAACAGATCCTGGGTTTTTTCAGGTTTGGATCACGTAGTAATGTGGTACCACACTGTAACATTCAATTAAACCTGGTCTTGATAAATATTTTAGAGGATAACGCATGCTAGGTCTGGGTTAGGTCTAGGATTTGCCCACTTCAGGCTCATACTTTCGCATATTTCTCATACTTGATGGCTAGACCAAGGGCTTTTTCTGGATTGGATCACGTAGTAATGTGGTACCACACTGAAACAGTCAATTAAACCTGGTTTCCATCAATATTTTAGAGGTCAACGCATGTTAGGTCTGGTATAGGTCTGGGATTTGCCCTCATCAGGGTCATATTTTCGAGTTCTTCACATACTTATTGTACAGATCCTGGGGTTTTTTTCTGGTTTGGATCACGTAGTAATGTGGTACCACACTGAAACAGTCGGTTAAACCTGGTCTTGATAAATATTCTTGAGGGTAACGCATGTTAGGTCTAGGTTAGGCCTGGGATTTTCCCTCATCCGACACATACTTTCGCATTCTCCACATACTTGTTGGACAGATCCTGGGTTTTCTCAGGTTTGGACACATAGTAATGTGGTACCACACTGAAACATTCAATTAAACCTGGTCTTGATAAATATTTTAGAGGATAACGCATGTTAGGTCTAGGTTAGGTCTGGGATTTGCTCTCATCAGGCTCATTCTTTCGCATATTTCTCATACTTGATGGCTAGATCCTGGGCCTTTTCTGGATTGCATCACGTAGTAATGTAGTACCACACTGAAACAGTCGATTAAACCAGGTTTCGATCAATATTTTAGAGGATAACGCATGTTAGGTCTAGGTTAGGTCTGGGATTTTCACTCATCAGACTCATACTTTCGCATTCTTCACATACTTCTTGAACGGATCCTGGGTTATTTCTGGTTTGGATCATGTAGTAATGTGGGACCACACTGAAAGAGTCAATTAAACCTGGTTTCGATCAATATTTTAGAGAATAATTCATGTTAGGTCTAGGTTAGGTCTGGGATTTGCTCTCATCAGGCTCATTCTTTCGCATATTTCTCATACATGTTGAACAGATCCTGGGTTTTTTCTGGTTTGGATCACGTAGTAATGTGGGACCACACTGAAACAATCAATTAAACCTGGTCTTGATAAATATTTTAGAGGATAACGCAAGTTAGGTCTGGGATAGGTCTAGGATTTGCCCTCATCAGGCTCCTACTTTCGCATATTTCTTATACTTGATGGCTAGATCCTGGGCTTTTTCTGGATTGGATCACGTAGTAAAGTGGTACCACACTGAAACATTCAATGAAACCTGGTCTGGATAAATATTTTAGAGGATAACGCATCTTAGGTCTGGGTTAGGACTAAGATTTGCCCTCATCAGGCTCACAGTTTAGCGTTTTTCACATACTTGTTGAACAGATCCTGGGTTTATTCTGGTTTGGATCACGAAGCAGTGTGGTATCACACTGAAACAGTCCATTAAACCTGGTTTCGCTCAATATTTTAGAGGATAACGCATGTTAGGTCTAGGTTAGGTCTGGGATTTGCTCTCATCAGGCTCATTCTTTCGCATATTTCTCATACTTGATGGCTAGATCCTGGGCTTTTTCTGGATTGCATCACGTAGTAATGTAGTACCACACTGAAACAGTCGATTAAACCAGGTTTCGATCAATATTTTAGAGGATAACGCATGTTAGGTCTAGGTTAGGTCTGGGATTTTCACTCATCAGACTCATACTTTCGCATTCTTCACATACTTGTTGAACGGATCCTGGGTTTTTTCTGGTTTGGATCACGTAGTAATGTGGGACCACACTGAAACATTCAATGAAACCTGGTCTGGATAAATATTTTAGAGGATAACGCATCTTAGGTCTGGGTTAGGCCTGGGATTTGCCCTCAACAGGCTCATACTTTCGCATGTTTCTCATACTTCATGGCTAGATCCTGGGCTGTTTCTGGATTGTATCACGTAGTAATGTGGTACCACGCTGAAACAGTCAATTAAACCTGGTTTCGATCAATATTTTAGAGGATAACGCATGTTAGGTCTAGGTTAGGTCTGGGATTTGCTCTCATCAGGCTCATTCTTTCGCATATTTCTCATACTTGATGGCTAGATCCTGGGCTTTTCCTGGATTGCATCACGTAGTAATGTAGTACCACACTGAAACAGTCAATGAAACCTGGTTTCCATCAATGTTTTAGAGGACGACGCAAGTTAGGTCTAGGTAAGGCCTGAGATTTTCACTGATCAGACTCATACTTTCGCATTCTTCACATACTTGTTGAACGGATCCTGGGTATTTTCTAGTTTGGATCACGCAGTAATGTGGTACCACACTGAAACATTCAATTAAACCTGGTCTTGATAAATATTTTAGAGGATAACGCAAGTTAGGTCTGGGATAGGTCTAGGATTTGCCCTCATCAGACTCATACTTTCGCATTCTTCACATACTTGTTGAACGGATCCTGGGTTATTTCTGGTTTGGATCATGTAGTAATGTGGGACCACACTGAAACAGTCAATTAAACGTAGTTTCGATCAATATTTTAGAGAATAATTCATGTTAGGTCTAGGTTAGGACTGGGATTTGCTCTCATCAGGCTCATTCTTTCGCATATTTCTCATACATGTTGAACATATCCTGGGTTTTTTCTAGTTTGGATCACGCAGTAATGTGGTACCACACTGAAACATTCAATTAAACCTGGTCTTGATAAATATTTTAGAGGATAACGCACGTTAGGTCTGGGTTAGGTCTAGGATTTGCCCTCATCAGGCTCATACTTTCGCATATTTCTCATACTTCAAGGCTAGACCCTGGGCTGTTTCTGGATTGTATCACGTAGTAATGTAGTACCACACTGAAACAGTCAATGAAACCTGGTTTCCATCAATGTTTTAGAGGACGACGCAAGTTAGGTCTAGGTAAGGCCTGAGATTTTCACTGATCAGACTCATACTTTCGCATTCTTCACATACCTGTTGTACGGATCCTCGGTTTTTTCTGGTTTGGATCACGTAGTAATGTGGTACCACACTGAAACATTCAATTAAACCTGGTCTTGATAAATATTTTAGAGGATAACGCATGTTAGGTTTGGGTTAGGTCTAGGATTTGCACTCATCAGGCTCATCCTTTCGCATATTTCTCATACTTCATGGCTAGATCCTGGGCTGTTTATGGATTGTATCACGTAGTAATGTGGTACCACACTGAAACAGTCCATTAAACCTGGTTTCGCTCAATATTTTAGGGGATAACGCAAGTTAGGTCTGGGATAGGTCTGGGATTCGCCCTAATCAGGCTCATACATTCGCGTTTTTCACGTACTTGTTGAACTGATCCTGGGTTTTTTCTGGTTTGGATCACGTAGTAATGTGGTACCACACTGAAACAGTCGATTAAACCTCGTTTCGATCAATATTTTAGAGGATAACGCATGTTAGGTCTGGGATAGGTCTGGGATTTGACCTCATCAGACTCATACCTTCGCACCCTTCACATACTCGTTGAACAGATCCTGGGTTTTTTCTGGTTTGGATCACGTAGCAATGTGGGACCACACTGAAACAGTCAATTAAACCTGGTTTCGATCAATATTTTAGAGAATAATTCATGTTAGGTCTAGGTTAGGTCTGGGATTTGCTCTTATCAGGCTCATTCTTTCGCATATTTCTCATACTTGATGGCTAGATCCTGGGCTTTTTCTGGATTGCACAACGTAGTAATGAAGTACAACACTGAAACAGTCAATTAAACCTGGTTTCCATCAATATTTTAGAGGACAACGCATATTAGGTCTAGGTTAGGCCTGGGATTTGCCCTCATCAGGGTCATACTTTCGCAGATTTAACTTACATGTTGGCCTGATCGATGGTTTTTTCTGCTTTGGATCACGTAGTAACGTGGTGCCACACTGATACAGTCCATTAAACCTGGTTTCCACCAATATTTTAGAGGACAACGCATGTTAGGTCTAGGTTAGGCCTGGGATTTGCCCTCATCAGGGTCATACTGTCGCAGTTTTAACATACTTGTTGAACGGATCCTGGGTTTTTTCTGGTTTGGTTCACGTAGTAATGTGGTACCACACTGAAACATTCAATTAAACCTGGTCTTGATAAATATTTTAGAGGATAACGCATGTTAGGATTGGGTTAGGTCTAGGATTTGCCCTCATCAGGCTCATACTTTCGCATATTTCTCATACTTCATGGCTAGATCCTGGGTTTTTTCTGGTTTGGATCACGTAGTAATGTCGGACCACACTGAAACAGTCAATTAAACCTGGTTTCGATCAATATTTTAGAGAATAATTCATGTTAGGTCTAGGTTAGGTCTGGGATTTACTCTCATCAGGCTCATTCTTTCGCATATTACTCATACTTGATGGCTAGATCCTGGGCTTTTTCTGGATTGGATCACGTAGTAATGTGATACCACACTGAAACATTCAATTAAACCTGGTCTTGATAAATATTTTAGAGGATAACGCATGTTAGGTCTGGGTTATGTCTAGGATTTGCCCTCATCAGACTCATACTTTCGCAGTCTTCACATACTTGTTGAACAGATCCTGGGTTATTTTCTGGTTTGGTTCACGTAGTAATGTGGTTCCACACTGAAACATTCAATTAAACCTGGTCTTGATAAATATTTTAGAGGATAACGCATGTTAGGTTTGGGTTAGGTCTAGGATTTGCCCTCATCAGACTCATAGATTCGCATTCTTCACATGCTTCTTGAACGGATCCTGGGTTTTTTCTGGTTTGGATCACGTAGTAATGTGGGACCACACTGAAACAGTCAATTAAACCTGGTTTCGATAAATATTTTAGAGAATAATTCATGTTAGGTATAGGTTAGTTCTGGGATTTGCTCTTATCAGGCTCATTCTTTCGCATATTTCTCATACTTGATGGCTAGATTCTGGGCTTTTTCTGGATTGCATAACGTAGTAATGAGGTACAACACAGAAACAGTCAATTAAACCTGCCTTCCATCAATATTTTAGAGGACAACGCATATTAGGTCTAGGTTAGGCCTGGGATTTGCCCTCATCAGGGTCATACTTTCGCAGTTTTAACATACATGTTGGCCTGATCGAGGGTGTTTTCTGCTTTGGATCACGCAGTAAAGTGGTGCCACACTGAAACAGTACATTAAACCTGGTTTCCATCAATATTTTAGAGGACAACGCATGTTAGGTCTAGGTTAGGCCTGGGATTTGCCCTCATCAGGATCATACTGTCGCAGTTTTAACATACTTGTTGAACGGATCCTGGGTTTTTTCTGGTTTGGTGCACGTAGTAATGTGGTACCACACTGAAACATTCAATTAAACCTGGTCTTGATAAATATTTTAGAGGATAACGCATGTTAGGTTTGGGTTAGGTCTAGGATTTGCCCTCATCAGGCTCATACTTTCGCATATTTCTCATACTTCATGGCTAGATCCTGGGCTGTTTCTGGATTGTATCAGGTAGTAATGTGGTACCACGCTGAAACAGTCAATTAAACCTGGTTTCGATCAATATTTTAGAGGATAACGCAAGTTAGGTCTGGGATAGGGCTGGGATTCGCCCTAATCAGGCTCATACTTTCGCGTTTTTCACATACTTGTTGAACTGATCCTGGGTTTTTCCTGGTTTGGATCACGTAGTAATGTGGTACCACACTGAAACATTCAATTAAACCTGGTCTTGATAAATATTTTAGAGAATAACGCATGTTAGGACTGGGTTAGGTCTAGGATTTGCCCTCATCGGGCTCATACTTTCGCATATTTCTCATACTTCATGGCTAGATCCTGGGCTATTTCTGGATTGGATCACGTAGTAAAGTGGTACCACACTCAAACATTCAATGAAACCTGGTCTGGATAAATATTTTAGAGGATAACGCATGTTAGGTCAAGGTTAGGTCTGTGATTTGCCCTCTTCAGGCTCACAGTTTCGCGTTTTTCACATACTTGTTGAACAGATCCAGGGTTTTTTCTGGTTTGGATCACGTAGTAGTGTGGTACCACACTGAAACATTAAATTAAACCTGGCCTTGATAAATATTTTAGAGGATAACGCATGTTAGGTCTGGGTTAGGTCTGTGATTTGCCCTCTTCAGGGTCATACTTTCGCAGTTTTAACATGCATGTTGACCTGATCGAGGGTTTTTTCTGGTTTGGATCACGTAGTAATGTGGGACCACACTGAAACAGTCAATTAAATCTGGTTTTGATGAATATTTTAGAGAATAATTCATGTTAGGTCTAGCTTAGGCCTGGGATTTTCACTCATCAGACTCATACTTTCGACATTCTTCACATACTTGTTGAACGGATCCTGGGTTTTTTCTGGTTTGGATCACGTAGTAATGTGGTACCACACTGAAACGTTCAATTAAACCTGGTCCTGATAAATATTTTAGAGGATAACGCATGTTAGGTCTGGGTTATGTCTAGGATTTGCCCTCATCAGACTCATACTTTCGCATTCTTCACATACTTGCTGAACGGATCCTGGGTTTTTTCTGGTGTGGATCACGTAGTAATGTGGGACCACACTGAAAAAGTCAATTAAACCTGGTTTCGATCACTATTTTAGAGAACAATTCATGTTAGGTCTAGGTTAGCCCTGGGGTTTTCACTCATCAGACTCATACTTTCGCATTCTTCACATACTTGTTGAACTGATCCTTGTTTTTTTCTGGTTTGTTTCACGTAGTAATGTGGTACCAAACTGAAACATTCAATTAAACCTGGTCTTGATAAATATTTTAGAGGATAACGCATGTTAGGTTTGGGTTAGGTCTAGGATTTGCCCTCATCAGGCTCATACTTTCGCATATTTCTCATACTTCATGGCTAGATTCTGGGCTGTTTCTGGATTGTATCAGGTAGTAATGTGGTACCACGCTGAAACAGTCAATTAAACCTGGTTTCGATCAATATTTTAGAGGATAACGCAAGTTAGGTCTGGGATAGGCCTGGGATTTTCACTCATCAGACTCATACTTTCGCATTCTTCACATACTTGTTGAATGGATCCTGGTTTTTTTCTGGTTTGGATCACGTAGTAATGTGGGACCACACTGAAACAGTCAATTAAACCTGGTTTCGATCAATATTTTAGAGAATAATTCATGTTAGGTCTAGGTTAGGTCTGGGATTTGCTCTCATCAGGCTCATTCTTTCGCATATTTCTCATACATGTAGAACAGATCCTGGGTTTTTTCTGTTTTGGATCACGTAGTAATGTGGGACCACACTGAAACAATCAATTAAACCTGGTCTTGATAAATATTTTAGAGGATAACGCATGTTAGGTCTGGGTTAGGTCTAGGATTTGCCCTCATCAGGCTCATACAATCGCATATTGCTCATACTTCATGGCTAGATCCTGGGCTGTTTCTGGATTGTATCACGTAGTAATGTGGTACCACACTAAAACAGTCAATTAAACCTGGTTTCGATCAATATTTTGCAGGATAACGCAAGTTAGGTCTGGGATAGGTCTGGGATTTGCTCTCATCAGGCTCATTCTTTCGCAAATTTCTCATACTTGATGGCTAGATCCTGAGCTTTTTCTGGATTGCATCACGTAGTAATGAAGTACAACACTGAAACAGTCAATTAAACCTGGTTTCCATCAATATTTTAGAGGACAACGCAAGTTAGGTCTGGGATAGGTCTGGGATTTGCCCTCATCAGGCTCATACTGTCGCGTTTTTCACATACTTGTTGAACAGATCCTGGGTTTTTTCTGGTTTGGATCCCGTAGTAGTGTGGTACCACACTGAAACAGTCCATTAAACCTGGTTTCGCTCAATATTTTAGAGGATAACGCATGTTAGGTCTAGGTCAGGCCTGGTTTTTTCACTCATCAGACTCATACTTTCGCATTCTTCACATACTTGTTGAACGGATCCTGAGTTTTTTCTGGTTTGGATCACGTAGTAATGTGGGTCCACACTGAAACAATCAATTAAACCTGGTCTTGATAAATATTTTAGAGGATAACGCATGTTAGGTCTGGGATAGGTCTGGGATTTGCTCTCATCAGACTCATACTTTCGCACACTTCACATACTCGTTGAACAGATCCTGGGTTATTTTCTGGTTTGGATCACATAGTAATGTCGTACCACACTGAAACAGTCGATTAAACCAGGTTTCGGTCAATATTTTTGAGGATAACGCATGTTAGGTCTAGGTTAGGCCTGGGATTTTCACTCATCAGACTCATGCTTTCGCATTCTTCACATACTTGTTGAACGGATCCTGGGTTTTTTCTGGTTCGGATCACGTAGCAATGTGGGACCACACTGAAACAGTCAATTAAACCTGGTTTCGATCAATATTTTAGAGAATAATTCATGTTAGGTCTAGGTTAGGTCTGGGATTTGCTCTTATCAGGCTCATTCTTTCGCATATTTCTCATACTTGATGGCTAGATTCTGGGCTTTTTCTGGATTGCATAACGTAGTAATGAAGTACAACACTGAAACAGTCAATTAAACCTGCTTTCCATCAATATTTTAGAGGACAACGCATATTAGGTCTAGGTTAGGCCTGGGATTTGCCCTCATCAGGGTCATACTTTCGCAGTTTTAACATACATGTTGGCCTGATCGAGGGTTTTTTCTGCTTTGGATCACGCAGTA
This sequence comes from Colletes latitarsis, assembly GCF_051014445.1. Taxonomy (NCBI): domain Eukaryota; kingdom Metazoa; phylum Arthropoda; class Insecta; order Hymenoptera; family Colletidae; genus Colletes; species Colletes latitarsis. The sequence goes on from NC_135142.1 coordinate 3,989,166, forward strand.
AAGTGGTGCCACACTGAAACAGTACATTAAACCTGGTTTCCATCAATATTTTAGAGGACAACGCATGTTAGGTCTAGGTTAGGCCTGGGATTTGCCCTCATCAGGATCATACTGTCGCAGTTTTAACATACTTGTTGAACGGATCCTGGGTTTTTTCTGGTTTGGTGCACGTAGTAATGTGGTACCACACGGAAACATTCAATTAAACCAGGTCTTGATAAATATTTTAGAGGATAACGCATGTTAGGTTTGGGTTAGGTCTAGGATTTGCCCTCATCAGGCTCATACTTTCGCATATTTCTCATACTTCATGGCTAGATCCTGGGCTGTTTCTGGATTGTATCAGGTAGTAATGTGGTACCACGCTGAAACAGTCAATTAAACCTGGTTTCGATCAATATTTTAGAGGATAACGCAAGTTAGGTCTGGGATAGGCCTGGGATTTTCACTCATCAGACTCATACTTTCGCATTCTTCACATACTTGTTGAACGGATCCTGGGTTTTTTCTGGTTTGGATCACGTAGTAATGTGGGACCACACTGAAACAGTCAATTAAACCTGGTTTCGATCAATATTTTAGAGAATAATTCATGTTAGGTCTGGGTTAGGTCTAGGATTTGCCCTCATCAGGCTCATACTTTCGCATATTTCTCATGCTTCAAGGCTAGATCCTGGGCTATTTCTGAATTGGATCACGTAGTAAAGTGGTACCACACTGAAACATTCAATGAAAACTGGTCTGGATAAATATTTTAGAGGACAACGCATCTTAGGTCTGGGATAGGTCTAAGATTTGCCCACATCAGGCTCACAGTTTCGCGTTTTTCATATACTTGTTGAACAGATCCTGGGTTTTTTCTGGTTTGGATCACGAAGTAGTGTGGTACCACACTGAAACCGTCCATTAAACCTGGTTTCGCTCAATATTTTAGAGGATAACACATGTTAGGTCTAGGTTAGGTCTGGGATTTGCTCTCATCAGGCTCATTCTTTCGCATATGTCTCATACTTGATGGCTAGATCCTGAGCTTTTTCTGGATTGCATCACGTAGTAATGAAGTACAACACTGAAACAGTCAATTAAACCTGGTTTCGATCAATATTTTAGAGAATAATTCATGTTAGGTCTAGGTTAGGTCTGGGATTTGCTCTCATCAGGCACATTCTTTCGCATATTTCTCATACTTGATGGCTAGATCCTGGGCTGTTTCTGGATTGTATGACGTAGTAATGTGGTACCACACTGAAACAGTCAATTAAACCTGGTTTCGATCAATATTTTAGAGGATAACGCAAGTTAGGTCTAGGTTAGGCCTGGGATTTGCACTCATCAGGGTCATACTTTCGCAGTTTTAACATACATGTTGACCTGATCGAGGGTTTTTTCTGCTTTGGATCACGTAGTAAAGTGGTACCACACTGAAACATTCAATTAAACCTGGTCTTGATAAATATTTTAGAGGATAACGCATGTTAGGTCTAGGTTAGGTCTGGGATTTGCTCACATCAGGCTCATTCTTTCGCATATTTCTCATACTTGATGGCTATATCCAGGGCTTTTTCTGGACTGCATCACGTAGTAATGAAGTACAACACTGAAATAGTCAATTAAACCTGGTTTCCATCAATATCTTAGAGGACAACGCAAGTTAGGTCTGGCATAGGACTGGGATTCGCCCTCATCAGGCTCATACTTTCGCGTTTTTCACATATTTGTTGGACAGATCCTGGGTTTTTTCTGGTTTGGATCACGTAGTAATGTGGTACCACACTAAAACAGTCAATTAAACCTGGTTTCGATCAATATTTTGCAGGATAACGCAAGTTAGGTCTGGGATAGGTCTGGGATTTGCCCTCATCAGGCTCATACTGTCGCGTTTTTCACATACTTGTTGAACAGATCCTGGGTTTTTTCTGGTTTGGATCCCGTAGTAGTGTGGTACCACACTGAAACAGTCCATTAAACCTGGTTTCGCTCAATATTTTAGAGGATAACGCATGTTAGGTCTAGGTCAGGCCTGGTTTTTTCACTCATCAGACTCATACTTTCGCATTCTTCACATACTTGTTGAACGGATCCTGGGTTTTTTCTGGTTTGGATCACGTAGTAATGTGGGTCCACACTGAAACAGTCAATTAAACCTGGTTTCGATCAATATTTTGCAGGATAACGCATGTTAGGTCTGGGATAGGTCTGGGATTTGCACTCATCAGACTCATACTTTCGCACACTTCACATACTCGTTGAACAGATCCTGGGTTATTTTCTGGTTTGGATCACATAGTAATGTCGTACCTCACTGAAACAGTCGATTAAACCAGGTTTCGGTCAATATTTTTGAGGTTAACGCATGTTAGGTCTAGGTTAGGCCTGGGATTTTCACTCATCAGACTCATACTTTCGCATTCTTCACATACTTGTTGAACGGATCCTGGGTTTTTTCTGGTTTGGATCACGTAGTAATGTGGGTCCACACTGAAACAATCAATTAAACCTGGTCTTGATAAATATTTTAGAGGATAACGCATAGTTAGGTTTGGGATAGGTCTGGGATTTGACCTCATCAGACTCATACTTTCGCACACTTCACACACTCGTTGAACAGATCCTAGGTTATTTTCTGGTTTGGATCACATAGTAATGTGGTACCACACTGAACCAGTCGATTAAACCTGGTTTCGATCAATATTTTAGAGAAAAATTCATGTTAAGTCTAGGTTAGGTCTGGGATTTGCTCTCATCAGGCACATTCTTTCGCATATTTCTCATACTTGATGGCTAGATCCTGGGCTTTTTCTGGATTGCATCACGTAGTAATGAAGTACAACACTGAAACAGTCAATTAAACCTGGTTTCCATTAATATCTTAGAGGACAACGCAAGTTAGGTCTGGGATAGGTCTGGGATTTGCCCTCATCGGGCTTATACTTTCGCGTTTTTTACATACTTGTTGAACAGATCCTGGGTTTTTTCTGGTTTGGATCACGTAGTAGTGTGGTACCACACTGAAACAGTCCATTAAACCTGGTTTGGATCAATATTTTAGAGGATAACGCATGTTAGGTCTAGGTTAGGTCTGGGATTTTCACTCTTCAGACTCATACTTTCGAATTCTTCACATACTTGTTGAACGGATCCTGGGTTTCTTCTGGTTTGGATCACGTAGTAATGTGGTACCACACTGAAACAGTCGATTAAACCTGGTTTTCATCAATATTTTAGAGGATAACGCATAGTTAGGTTTGGGATTGGTCTGGGATTTGACCTCATCAGACTCATACTTTCGCACACTTCACATACTCGTTGAACAGATCCTAGGTTACTTTCTGGTTTGGATCACATAGTAATGTGGTACCACACTGAAACAGTCGATTAAACCAGGTTTCGATCAATATTTTTGAGGATAACGCATGTTAGGTCTAGGTTAGGCCTGGGATTTTCACTCATCAGACTCATAGTTTCGCATTCTTCACATACTTGTAGAACGGATCCTGGGTTTTTTCTGGTTTGGATCACGTAGTAGTGTGGTACCACACTGAAACAGTCCATTAAACCTGGTTTGGATCAATATTTTAGAGGATAACGCATGTGAGGTCTAGGTTAGGTCTGGGATTTTCACTCTTCAGACTCATACTTTCGAATTCTTCACATACTTGTTGAACGGATCCTGGGTTTTTTCTGGTTTGGATCACGTAGTAATGTGGTACCACACTGAAACAGTCGATTAAACCTGGTTTTGATCAATATTTTAGAGGATAACGCATAGTTAGGTTTGGGATAGGTCTGGGATTTGACCTCATCAGACTCATACTTTCGCACACTTCACATACTCGTTGAACAGATCCTGGGTTACTTTCTGGTTTGGATCACATAGCAATGTGGTACCACACTGAAACAGTCGATTAAACCAGGTTTCGATCAATATTTTTGAGGATAACGCATGTTAGGTCTAGGTTAGGCCTGGGATTTTCACTCATCAGACTCATAGTTTCGCATTCTTCACATACTTGTAGAACGGATCCTGGGTTTTTTCTGGTTTGGATCACGTAGTAATGTGGGGCCACACTGAAACAGTCAATTAAACCTGGTCTTGATAAATATTTTAGAGGATAACGCATGTTAGGTTTGGGTTAGGTCTAGGATTTGCCCTCAGCAGGCTCATACTTTCGCGTTTTTCACATACTTGTTGAACAGATCCTGGGTTTTTTCTGGTGTGTATCACGCAGTAGTGTGGTACCACACTGAAACAGTCCATTAAACCTGGTTTGGATGAATATTTTAGAGGATAACGCATGTAAGGTCTAGGTTAGCCCTGGGATTTTCACTCATCAGACTCATATTTTCGCATTCTTCTCATACTTGTTGAACTGATCCTGGGTTTTTTCTGGTTTGGATCACGTTGCAATGTGGTACCACACTGAAACAGTCCATCACACCTGATTTCGCTCAATATTTTAGAGGATAACGCATGTTAGGTCAAGGTTAGGTCTAAGATTTGCCCTCATCAGGCTCACAGTTTCGAGATTTTCACATACTTGTTGAACAGATCCTGGGTTTTTTCTGGTTTGTATCACGCAGTAGTGTGGTACCACACTGAAACAGTCCATTAAACCTGGTTTGGATGAATATTTTAGAGGATAACGCATGTAAGGTCTAGGTTAGCCCTGGGATTTTCACTCATCAGACTCATACTTTCGCATTCTTCTCATACTTGTTGAACTGATCCTGGGTTTTTTCTGGTTTGGATCACGTAGTAATGTGGCACCACACTGAAACAGTCCATCAAACCTGGTTTCGCTCAATATTTTAGAGAATAATTCATGTTAGGTCTAGGTTAGGTCTGGGGTTTGCTCTCATCAGGCTCGTTCTTTCGCATATCTCTCATACTTCATGGCTAGATCCTGGGCTGTTTCTGGATTGTATCACGTAGTAATGTGGTACCACGCTGAAACAGTCAATTAAACCTGGTTTCGATCAATATTTTAGAGGATAACGCAAGTTAGGTCTGGCATAGGTCTGGGATTCACCCTCATCAGGCTCATACTTTCGTGTTTTTCATATACTTGTTGAACAGATCCTGGGTTTTTTTCTGGTTTGGATCCCGTAGTAGTGTGGTACCACACTGAAACAGTCCATCAAACCTGGTTTCGCTCAATATTTTAGAGGATAACGCATGTTAGGTCAAGGTTAGGTCTGGGATTTGCTCTCATGAGGCTCATTCTTTCGCATATTTCTCATACTTGATGGCTAGATCATGGGCTTTCTCTGGATTGCATCACGTAGTAATGTAGTACCACACTGAAACAGTCAATGAAACCTGGTTTCCATCAATATTTTTGAAGCTATCGCAAGTTAGGTCTAGGTAAGGCCTGAGATTTTCACTGATCAGATCTTAATTTCGCCTTCTTCACATACTTGTTGAACGGATCCTGGGTTTTTTCTGGTTTGGAACACGTAGTAATGTGGTACCACACTGAAACATTCAATTAAACCTGGTCTTGATAAATATTTTAGAGGATAACGCATGTATGGTCTAGGTTAGCCGTGGGATTTTCACTGATCAGACTCATACTTTCGCATATTTCTCATACTTCATGGCTAGAACCTGGGCTATTTCTGGATTGGATCACGTAGTAAAGTGGTACCACACTGAAACATTCAATGAAACCTGGTCTGGATAAAAATTTTAGAGGATAACGCATGTTAGATCAAGGTTAGGTCTAAGATTTGCCCTCATCAGGCTCACAGTTTCGCGTTTTTCACATACTTGTTGAACAGATCCTGGGTTTTTTCTGGTTTGTATCACGCAGTATTGTGGTACCACACTGAAACAGTCCATTAAACCTGGTTTGGATCAATATTTTAGAGGATAACGCATGTTAGGTCTAGGTTAGGTCTGGGATTTTCGCTCATGAGACTCATACTTTCGCATTCTTCACATACCTGTTGAACGGATCCTGGGTTTTTTCTGGTTTGGTTCAGGTAGTAATGTGGTACCACACTGAAACATTCAATTAAACCTGGTCTTGATAAATATTTTAGAGGATAACGCATGTTAGGTTTGGGATAGGTCTAGGATTTGCCCTCAGCAGGCTCATACTTTCCCATATTTCTCATACTTCATGGCTAGATCCTGGGCTGATTCTGGTTTGTATCACGTAGTAATGTGGTTCCACGCTGAAACAGTCAATTAAACGAGGTTTCGATCAATATTTTTGAGGATAACGCATGTTAGGTCTAGGTTAGGCCTGGGATTTTCACTCATCAGCCTCATACTTTCGCATTCTTCACATAATTGTTGAACGGATCCTGGGTTTTTTCTGGTTTGGATCACGTAGTAATGTGGTACCACACTGAAACAGTCGATTAAACCTGGTTTTGATCAATATTTTAGAGGATAACGCATAGTCAGGTTTGGGATAGGTCTGGGATTTGACCTCATCAGACTCATACTTTCGCACACGTCACATACTCGTTGAACAGATCCTGGGTTAATTTCTGGTTTGTATCACATAGTAATGTGGTACCACACTGAAACAGTCGATTAAACATGGTTTCGATCAATATTTTAGAGAATAATTCATGTTAGGTCTAGGTTAGGTCAGGGATTTGCTCTCATCAGGCTCGTTCTTTCGCATATTTCTCATACTTGATGGCTAGATCCTGGGCTTTTTCTGGATTGCATCACGTAGTAATGAAGTACAACACTGAAACAGTCAATTAAACCTGGTTTCCATCAATATCTTAGAGGACAACGCAAGTTAGGTCTGGGATAGGTCTGGGATTTGCCCTCATCAGGCTCATACTTTCGTGTTTTTCACATACTTGTTGAATGATCCTGGGTTTTCTCTGGTTTGGATCACGTAGTAGTGTGGTACCACACTGAAACAGTCCATTAAACCTGGTTTGGATCAATATTTTAGAGGATAGCGCATGTTAGGTCTAGGTTAGGTCTGGAATTTTCACTCTTCAGACTCATACTTTCGCATTCTTCACATACTTGTTGAACGGATCCTGGGTTTTTTCTGGTTTGGATCACGTAGTAATGTGGTACCACACTGAAACAGTCGATTAAACCTGGTTTTGATCAATATTTTAGAGGATAATGCATAGTTAGGTTTGGGATAGGTCTGGGATTTGACCTCATCAGACTCATACTTTCGCACACTTCACATACTCGTTGAACAGATCCTGGGTTATTTTCAGGTTTGGATCACATAGTAATGTGGTACCGCACTGAAACAGTCGATTAAACCTGGTTTCGATCAATATTTTAGAGAATAATTCATGTTAGGTCTAGGTTAGGTCTGGGATTTGCTCTCATCAGGCTCATTCTTTCGCATATTTCTCATACTTGATGGCTAGATCCTGGGCTGTTCCTGGATTGTATGACGTAGTAATGTGGTACCACGCTGAAACAGCGAATTAAACCTGGTTTCGATCAATATTTTAGAGGATAACGCAAGTTAGGTCTAGGTTAGGCCTGGGATTTGCCCTCATCAGGGTCATACTTTCGCAGTTTTAACATACATGTTGACCTGGTCGAGGGTTTTTTCTGCTTTGGATCACGTAGTAAAGTGGTACCGCACTGAAACATTCAATTAAACCTGGTCTTGATAAATATTTTAGAGGATAACGCATGTTAGGTATGGGTTAGGTCTAGGATTTGCCCTCATCAGGCTCATACTTTCGCATATTTCTCATACTTCATGGCTAGATCCTGGGCTGTTTCTGGATTGTATCACGTAGTAATGTGGTACCACGCTGAAACAGTCAATTAAACCTGGTTTGGATCAATATATTAGAGGATAACGCATGTTAGGTCTAGGTTAGCCCTGGGATTATCACCCATCAGACTCATACTTTCGCATTCTTGTCATACTTGTTGAACTGATCCTGGGTTTTTTCTGGTTTGGATCACGTAGTAATGTGGTACCACACTGTAACAGTCGATTAAACCTGGTTGCGATCAATATTTTAGAGGATAACGCAAGTTAACTCTGGGATTGGTCTGGGATTTGACCTCATCAGACTCATACTTTCGCACACTTCACATACTCGTTGAACAGATCCTGGGTTACTTTCTGGTGTGAATCACATAGTAATGTGGTACCACACTGAAACAGTCGATTAAACCAGGTTTCTATCAATATTTTTGAGGATAACGCATGTTAGGTCTAGGTTAGGCCTGGGATTTTCACTCATCAGACTCATACTTTCGCATTCTTCACATACTTGTAGAACGGATCCTGGGTTTTTTCTGGTTTGGATCCCGTAGTAGTGTGGTACCACACTGAAACAGTCCATTAAACCTGGTTTCGCTCAATATTTTAGAGGATAACGCATGTTAGGTCTAGGTCAGGCCTGGGATTTTCACTCATCAGACTCATACTTTCGCATTCTTCACATACTTGTTGAACAGATCCTGGGTTTTTTCTGGTTTGGATCACGTAGTAATGTGGGTCCACACTGAAACAATCAATTAAACCTGGTCTTGATAAATATTTTAGAGGATAACGCATGTTAGGTCTGGGATAGGTATGGGATTTGCCCTCATCAGACTCATACTTTCGCACACTTCACATACTCGTTGAACAGATCCTGGGTTATTTTCTGGTTTGGATCACATAGTAATGTGGTACTACACTGAAACAGTCGACTAAACCAGGTTTCGATCAATATTTTTGAGGACAACGCATGTTAGGTCTAGGTTAGGCCTGGGATTTTCACTCATCAGACTCATACTTTCGCATTCTTCACATACTTGTTGAACTGGTCCTGGGTTTTTTCTGGTTTGGATCACGTAGTAATGTGGTACCACACTGAAACAGACGATTAAACCTGGTTTCGATCAATATCTTAGAGGAAAACGAAAGTTAAGTCTGGGATTGGTCTGGGATTTGACCTCATCAGGCTCATACTTTCGCGTTTTTCACAGACTTGTTGAACAGATCCGGGGTTTTTTCCGGTTTGGATCCCGTAGTAGTGTGGTACCACACTGAAACAGTCCATCAAACCTGGTTTCGCTCAATATTTTAGAGGATAACGCATGTTAGGTCTAGGTTAGGTCTGGGATTTGCTCTCATTAGGCTCATTCTTTCGCATATTTCTCATACTTGATGGCTAGATCATGTGCTTTTTCTGGATTGCATCACGTAGTACTGTAGTACCACACTGAAACAGTCAATGAAACCTGGTTTCCATCAATATTTTAGAGGACAACGCAAGTTAGGTCTAGGTAAGGCCTGAGATTTTCACTGATAAGACTCATACTTTCGTCTTCTTCACATACTTGTTGAACGGATCCTGGGTTTTTTCTGGTTTGGAACACGTAGTAATGTGGTACCACACTGAAACATTCAATTAAACCTGGTCTTGATAAATATTTTAGAGAATAACGCATGTTAGGTCTGGGTTAGGTCTAGGATTTGCCCTCATCAGGCTCATACTTTCGCATATTTCTCATACTTCATGGCTAGATCCTGGGCTATTTCTGGATTGGATCACGTAGTAAAGTGGTACCACACTGTAACAGTCGATTAAACCTGGTTGCGATCAATATTTTAGAGGATAACGCAAGTTAACTCTGGTATTGGTCTGGGATTTGACCTCATCAGACTCATACTTTCGCACACTTCACATACTCGTTGAACAGATCCTGGGTTACTTTCTGGTTTGAATCACATAGTAATGTGGTACCACACTGAAACAGTCGATTAAACCAGGTTTCTATCAATATTTTTGAGGATAACGCATGTTAGGTCTAGGTTAGGCCTGGGATTTTCACTCATCAGACTCATACTTTCGCATTCTTCACATACTTGTAGAACGGATCCTGGGTTTTTTCTGGTTTGGATCCCGTAGTAGTGTGGTACCACACTGAAACAGTCCATTAAACCTGGTTTCGCTCAATATTTTAGAGGATAACGCATGTTAGGTCTAGGTCAGGCCTGGGATTTTCACTCATCAGACTCATACTTTCGCATTCTTCACATACTTGTTGAACGGATCCTGGGTTTTTTCTGGTTTGGATCACGTAGTAATGTGGGTCCACACTGAAACAATCAATTAAACCTGGTCTTGATAAATATTTTAGAGGATAACGCATGTTAGGTCTGGGATAGGTATGGGATTTGCCCTCATCAGACTCATACTTTCGCACACTTCACATACTCGTTGAACAGATCCTGGGTTATTTTCTGGTTTGGATCACATAGTAATGTGGTACTACACTGAAACAGTCGACTAAACCAGGTTTCGATCAATATTTTTGAGGACAACGCATGTTAGGTCTAGGTTAGGCCTGGGATTTTCACTCATCAGACTCATACTTTCGCATTCTTCACATACTTGTTGAACTGGTCCTGGGTTTTTTCTGGTTTGGATCACGTAGTAATGTGGTACCACACTGAAACAGACGATTAAACCTGGTTTCGATCAATATCTTAGAGGAAAACGAAAGTTAAGTCTGGGATTGGTCTGGGATTTGACCTCATCAGGCTCATACTTTCGCGTTTTTCACAGACTTGTTGAACAGATCCGGGGTTTTTTCCGGTTTGGATCCCGTAGTAGTGTGGTACCACACTGAAACAGTCCATCAAACCTGGTTTCGCTCAATATTTTAGAGGATAACGCATGTTAGGTCTAGGTTAGGTCTGGGATTTGCTCTCATTAGGCTCATTCTTTCGCATATATCTCATACTTGATGGCTAGATCATGTGCTTTTTCTGGATTGCATCACGTAGTACTGTAGTACCACACTGAAACAGTCAATGAAACCTGGTTTCCATCAATATTTTAGAGGACAACGCAAGTTAGGTCTAGGTAAGGCCTGAGATTTTCACTGATAAGACTCATACTTTCGTCTTCTTCACATACTTGTTGAACGGATCCTGGGTTTTTTCTGGTTTGGAACACGTAGTAATGTGGTACCACACTGAAACATTCAATTAAACCTGGTCTTGATAAATATTTTAGAGAATAACGCATGTTAGGTCTGGGTTAGGTCTAGGATTTGCCCTCATCAGGCTCATACTTTCGCATATTTCTCATACTTCATGGCTAGATCCTGGGCTATTTCTGGATTGGATCACGTAGTAAAGTGGTACCACACTGTAACAGTCGATTAAACCTGGTTGCGATCAATATTTTAGAGGATAACGCAAGTTAACTCTGGGATTGGTCTGGGATTTGACCTCATCAGACTCATACTTTCGCACACTTCACATACTCGTTGAACAGATCCTGGGTTACTTTCTGGTTTGAATCACATAGTAATGTGGTACCACACTGAAACAGTCGATTAAACCAGGTTTCTATCAATATTTTTGAGGATAACGCATGTTAGGTCTAGGTTAGGCCTGGGATTTTCACTCATCAGACTCATACTTTCGCATTCTTCACATACTTGTAGAACGGATCCTGGGTTTTTTCTGGTTTGGATCCCGTAGTAGTGTGGTACCACACTGAAACAGTCCATTAAACCTGGTTTCGCTCAATATTTTAGAGGATAACGCATGTTAGGTCTAGGTAAGGCCTGAGATTTTCACTGATCAGACTCATACTTTCGCCTTCTTCACATACTTGTTGAACGGATCCTGGGTTTTTTCTGGTTTGGATCACGTAGTAATGTGGGTCCACAATGAAACAATCAATTAAACCTGGTCTGGATAAAAATCTTAGAGGATAACGCATGTTAGGTCAAGGTTAGGTCTAAGATTTGCCCTCATCAGACTCATACTTTCGCTTTCTTCACATACTTGTTGAACGGATCCTGGGTTTTTTCTGGTTTGGATCACGTAGTAATGTGGTACCACACTGAAACATTCAACTAAACCTGGTCTTCGTAAATATTTTAGAGGATAACGCATGTTAGGTCTGGGTTACGTCTAGGATTTGCCCTCATCAGGCTCATACTTTCGCATATTTCTCATACTTCATGGCTAGATCCTGGGCTATTTCTGGATTGGATCACGTAGTAAAGTGGTACCACACTGAAACATTCAATGAAACCTGGTCTGGATAAATATTTTAGAGGACAACGCATCTTAGGTCTGGGTTAGGTCTAAGATTTGCCCTCATCAGGCTCACAGTTTCGCGTTTTTCACATACTTGTTGAACAGATCCTGGTTTTTTTCTGGTTTGGATCACGTAGTAGTGTGGTACCACACTGAAACAGTCCATTAAACCTGGTTTCGCTCAAATTTTTAGAGGATAACGCATGTTAGGTCTAGATTAGGTCTGGGATTTGCTCTCATCAGGCTCATTCTTTCGCATATTTCTCATACTTGATGGCTATATCCTGGGCTTTTTCTGGACTGCATCACGTAGTAACGTAGTACCACACTGAAACAGTCAATGAAACCTGGTTTCCATCAATATTTTAGAGGACAACGCAAGTTAGGTCTACGTAAGGCCTGAGATTTTCACTGATCAGACTCATACTTTCGCCTTCTTCACATACTTGTTGAACGGATCCTGGGTTTTTTCTGGTTTGGAACACGTAGTAATGTGGTACCACACTGAAACATTCAATTAAACCTGGTCTTGATAAATATTTTAGAGGATAACGCATGTTAGGTCTGGGATAGGTCTGGGATTAGCCCTCATCAGGCTCATACTTTCGCATATTTCTCATACTTCATGGCTAGATCCTGGGCTATTTCTGGATTGGATCACGTAGTAAAGTGGTACCACACTGAAACATTCAATGCAACCTGGTCTGGATAAAAATTTTAGAGGATAACGCAAGTTAGGTCAAGGTAAGGTCTAAGATTTGCCCTCATCAGGCTCACAGTTTCGCGTTTTTCACATACTTGTCGAACAGATCCTGGGTTTTTTGTGGTTTGGATCACGTAGTAATGTGGTACCACACTGAAACATTCAATTAAACCTGGTCTTGATAAATATTTTAGAGGATAACGCATGTTAGGTCTGGGATAGGTCTGGGATTAGCCCTCATCAGACTCATACTTTCGCACACTTCACATACTCGTTGACGAGATCCTGGGTTTTTTTCTAGTTTGGATCACGCAGTAATGTGGTACCACACTGAAACAGTCGATTAAACCTGGTTTCGATCAATATTTTTGAGGATAACGCATGTTATGTCTGGGATAGGTCTGGGATTAGCCCTCATCAGACTCATACTTTCGCTTTCTTCATACTTGTTGAACGGATCCTGGGCTTTTTCTGGATTGCATCGCGTAGTAATGTAGTACCACACTGAAACAGTCAATGAAACCTGGTTTCCATCAATATTTTAGAGGGCAACGCAAGTTAGGTCTAGGTAAGGCCTGAGATTTTCACTGATCAGAGTCATACATTCGCATTCTTCACATACTTGTTGAACGGATCCTGGGTTTTTTCTGGTTTGGATCACGTAGTAATGTGGTACCACACTGAAACATTCAACTAAACCTGGTCTTTATAAATATTTTAGAGGATAACGCATGTTAGGTCTGGGTTAAGTCTAGGATTTGCCCTCATCTGGCTCATACTTTCGCATATTTCTCATACTTCATGGTTAGATCCGGGGCTGTTTCTGCATTGTATCACGTAGTAATGTGGTACCACGCTGAAACAGTCAATTAAACCTGGTTTCGATCAATATTTTAGAGGATAACGCAAGTTAGGTCTGGGATAGGTCTAGGATTTGCCCTCATCAGGCTCTTACTATCGCATATTACTCATACTTCATGGCTAGATCCTGGGCTATTTCTGGATTGGATCACGTAGTAAAGTGTTACCACACTGAAACATTCAATGAAACCTGTTCTGGATAAATATTTTAGAGGATAACGCATCTTAGGTCTGGGTTAGGTCTAAGATTTGCCCTCATCAGGCTCACAGTTTCGCGTTTTTCACATACTTGTTAAACAGATCCTGGGTTTTTTCTGGTTTGGATCACGTAGTAATGTGGTAGCACACTAATACAGTCAATTAAACCTGGTTTCGATCAATATTTTAGAGGATAACGCATGTTAGGTCTAGGTTAGGCCTGGGATTTTCACTCATCAGACTCATACATTCGCATTCTTCACATACTTTTTGAACGGATCCTGGGTTTTTTTCTGGTTTGGATCACGTAGTAATGTGGGTCCGCACTGAAACAATCAATTAAACCTGGTCTTGATAAATATTTTAGAGGATAACGCATGTAAGGTCTGGGATAGGTCTGGGATTTGCCCTCATCAGACTCATACTTTCGCATTCTTCACATACTTGTTGAACTGATCCTGGGTTTTTTCTGGTTTGGATCACGTAGTAATGTGGTTCCACACTGAAACAGTCGATTAAACCTGGTTTCGATCAATATTTTAGAGGATAACGCAAGTTAGGTCTAGGTTAGGCCCGGGATTTTCACTCATCAGACTCATACATTCGCATTCTTCACATACTTGTTGAACGGATCCTGGGTTTTTTCTGGTTTGGATCACGTAGTAATGTGGTACCACACTGAAACATTCAAGTAAACCTGGTCTTGATAAATATTTTAGAGGATAACGCATGTTAGGTCTGGGTTACGTCTAGGATTTGCCCTCATCAGGCTCATACTTTCGCATATTTCTCATACTTCATGGCTAGATCCTGAGCTTTTTCTGGATTGCATCACGTAGTAATGAAGTACAACACTGAAACAGTCAATTAAACCTGGTTTCCATCAATATTTTAGAGGACAACGCAAGTTAGGTCCGGGATAGGTCTGGGATTTGCCCTCATCAGGCTCATACTTTCGCGTTTTTCACATACTTGTTGAACGGATCCTGGGTTTTTTCTGGTATGGATCACGTAGTTATGTGGGTCCACACTGAAACAATCAATTAAACCTGGTCTTGATAAATATTTTAGAGGATAACGCGTGTTAGGTCTGGGATAGGTCTGGGATTTGCCCTCATCAGACTCATACTTTCGCACACTTCACATACTCGCTGAACACATCCTGGGTTTTTTCTGGTTTGGATCACATAGTAATGTGGTACCACACTGAAACAGTCAATTAAACCAGGTTTCGATCAATATTTTTGAGGATAACGCATGTTAGGTCTAGGTTAGGCCTGGGATTTTCACTCATCAGACTCATACATTCGCATTCTTCACATACTTGTTGAACGGATCCTGGGCTTTTTCTGGATTGCATCATGTAGTAATGTAGTACCACACTGAAACAGTCAATGAAACCTGGTTTCCATCAATATTTTAGAGAACAACGCAAGTTAGGTCTAGGTAAGGCCTGAGATTTTCACTGATCAGAGTCATACATTCGCATTCTTCACAGACTTGTTGAACAGATCCGGGGTTTTTTCTGGTTTGGATCCCGTAGTAGTGTGGTACCACACTGAAACAGTCCATCAAACCTGGTTTCGCTCAATATTTTTGAGGATAACGCATGTTAGGTCTAGGTTAGGTCTGGGATTTGCTCTCATTAGGCTCATTCTTTCGCATATTTCTCATACTTGATGGCTAGATCATGTGCTTTTTCTGGATTGCATCACGTAGTACTGTAGTACCACACTGAAACAGTCAATGAAACCTGGTTTCCATCAATATTTTAGAGGACAACGCAAGTTAGGTCTAGGTAAGGCCTGAGATTTTCACTGATCAGACTCATACTTTCGCCTTCTTCACATACTTGTTGAACGGATCCTGGGTTTTTTCTGGTTTGGAACACGTAGTAATGTGGTACCACACTGAAACATTCAATTAAACCTGGTCTTGATAAATATTTTAGAGAATAACGCATGTTAGGTCTGGGTTAGGTCTAGGATTTGCCCTCATCAGGCTCATACTTTCGCATATTTCTCATACTTCATGGCTAGATCCTGGGCTATTTCTGGATTGGATCACGTAGTGAAGTGGTACCACACTGAAACATTCAATGAAACCTGGTCTGGATAAAAATCTTAGAGGATAACGCATGTTAGGTCAAGGTTAGGTCTAAGATTTGCCCTTATCAGGCTCACAGTTTCGCGTTTTTCACATACTTGTCGAACTGATGCTGGGTTTTTTGTGGTTTGGATCACGTAGTAGTGTGGTACCACACTGAAACAGTCCATTAAACCTGGTTTCGCTCAAATTTTTAGAGGATAACGCATGTTAGGTCTAGATTAGGTCTGGGATTTGCTCTCATCAGGCTCATTCTTTCGCATATTTCTCATACTTGATGGCTATATCCTGGGCTTTTTCTGGACTGCATCACGTAGTAAAGTGGTACCACACTCAAACATTCAATGAAACCTGGTCTGGATAAATATTTTAGAGGATAACGCATGTTAGGTCAAGGTTAGGTCTGTGATTTGCCCTCTTCAGGCTCACAGTTTCGCGTTTTTCACATACTTGTTGAACAGATCCAGGGTTTTTTCTGGTTTGGATCACGTAGTAATGTGGTACCACACTGAAACATTCAACTAAACCTGGTCTTTATAAATATTTTAGAGGATAACGCATGTTAGGTCTGGGTTAAGTCTAGGATTTGCCCTCATCAGGCTCATACTTTCGCATATTTCTCTTACTTCATGGTTAGATCCGGGGCTGTTTCTGCATTGTGTCACGTAGTAATGTGGTACCACGCTGAAACAGTCAATTAAACCTGGTTTCGATCAATATTTTAGAGGATAACGCAAGTTAGGTCTGGGATAGGTCTAGGATTTGCCCTCATCAGGCTCTTACTATCGCATATTACTCATACTTCATGGCTAGATCCTGGGCTATTTCTGGATTGGATCACGTAGTAAAGTGTTACCACACTGAAACATTCAATGAAACCTGTTCTGGATAAATATTTTAGAGGATAACGCATCTTAGGTCTGGGTTAGGTCTAAGATTTGCCCTCATCAGGCTCACAGTTTCGCGTTTTTCACATACTTGTTAAACAGATCCTGGGTTTTTTCTGGTTTGGATCACGTAGTAATGTGGTAGCACACTAATACAGTCAATTAAACCTGGTTTCGATCAATATTTTAGAGGATAACGCATGTTAGGTCTAGGTTAGGCCTGGGATTTTCACTCATCAGACTCATACATTCGCATTCTTCACATACTTTTTGAACGGATCCTGGGTTTTTTCTGGTTTGGAACACGTAGTAATGTGGTACCACACTGAAACATTCAATTAAACCTGGTCTTGATAAATATTTTAGAGGATAACGCATGTTAGGTCTGGGATAGGTCTTGGATTAGCCCTCATCAGGCTCATACTTTCGCATATTTCTCATACTTCATGGCTAGATCCTGGGCTATTTCTGGATTGGATCACGTAGTAAAGTGGTACCACACTGAAACATTCAATGCAACCTGGTCTGGATAAAAATTTTAGAGGATAACGCAAGTTAGGTCAAGGTAAGGTCTAAGATTTGCCCTCATCAGGCTCACAGTTTCGCGTTTTTCACATACTTGTCGAACAGATCCTGGGTTTTTTGTGGTTTGGATCACGTAGTAATGTGGTACCACACTGAAACATTCAATTAAACCTGGTCTTGATAAATATTTTAGAGGATAACGCATGTTAGGTCTGGGATAGGTCTGGGATTAGCCCTCATCAGACTCATACTTTCGCACACTTCACATACTCGTTGACGAGATCCTGGGTTTTTTTCTAGTTTGGATCACGCAGTAATGTGGTACCACACTGAAACAGTCGATTAAACCTGGTTTCGATCAATATTTTTGAGGATAACGCATGTTATGTCTGGGATAGGTCTGGGATTAGCCCTCATCAGACTCATACTTTCGCTTTCTTCATACTTGTTGAACGGATCCTGGGCTTTTTCTGGATTGCATCGCGTAGTAATGTAGTACCACACTGAAACAGTCAATGAAACCTGGTTTCCATCAATATTTTAGAGGGCAACGCAAGTTAGGTCTAGGTAAGGCCTGAGATTTTCACTGATCAGAGTCATACATTCGCATTCTTCACATACTTGTTGAACGGATCCTGGGTTTTTTCTGGTTTGGATCACGTAGTAATGTGGTACCACACTGAAACATTCAACTAAACCTGGTCTTTATAAATATTTTAGAGGATAACGCATGTTAGGTCTGGGTTAAGTCTAGGATTTGCCCTCATCTGGCTCATACTTTCGCATATTTCTCATACTTCATGGTTAGATCCGGGGCTGTTTCTGCATTGTATCACGTAGTAATGTGGTACCACGCTGAAACAGTCAATTAAACCTGGTTTCGATCAATATTTTAGAGGATAACGCAAGTTAGGTCTGGGATAGGTCTAGGATTTGCCCTCATCAGGCTCTTACTATCGCATATTACTCATACTTCATGGCTAGATCCTGGGCTATTTCTGGATTGGATCACGTAGTAAAGTGTTACCACACTGAAACATTCAATGAAACCTGTTCTGGATAAATATTTTAGAGGATAACGCATCTTAGGTCTGGGTTAGGTCTAAGATTTGCCCTCATCAGGCTCACAGTTTCGCGTTTTTCACATACTTGTTAAACAGATCCTGGGTTTTTTCTGGTTTGGATCACGTAGTAATGTGGTAGCACACTAATACAGTCAATTAAACCTGGTTTCGATCAATATTTTAGAGGATAACGCATGTTAGGTCTAGGTTAGGCCTGGGATTTTCACTCATCAGACTCATACATTCGCATTCTTCACATACTTTTTGAACGGATCCTGGGTTTTTTTCTGGTTTGGATCACGTAGTAATGTGGGTCCGCACTGAAACAATCAATTAAACCTGGTCTTGATAAATATTTTAGAGGATAACGCATGTAAGGTCTGGGATAGGTCTGGGATTTGCCCTCATCAGACTCATACTTTGGCATTCTTCACATACTTGTTGAACTGATCCTGGGTTTTTTCTGGTTTGGATCACGTAGTAATGTGGTTCCACACTGAAACAGTCGATTAAACCTGGTTTCGATCAATATTTTAGAGGATAACGCAAGTTAGGTCTAGGTTAGGCCCGGGATTTTCACTCATCAGACTCATACATTCGCATTCTTCACATACTTGTTGAACGGATCCTGGGTTTTTTCTGGTTTGGATCACGTAGTAATGTGGTACCACACTGAAACATTCAAGTAAACCTGGTCTTGATAAATATTTTAGAGGATAACGCATGTTAGGTCTGGGTTACGTCTAGGATTTGCCCTCATCAGGCTCATACTTTCGCATATTTCTCATACTTCATGGCTAGATCCTGAGCTTTTTCTGGATTGCATCACGTAGTAATGAAGTACAACACTGAAACAGTCAATTAAACCTGGTTTCCATCAATATTTTAGAGGACAACGCAAGTTAGGTCTGGGATAGGTCTGGGATTTGCCCTCATCAGGCTCATACTTTCGCGTTTTTCACATACTTGTTGAACGGATCCTGGGTTTTTTCTGGTTTGGATCACGTAGTTATGTGGGTCCACACTGAAACAATCAATTAAACCTGGTCTTGATAAATATTTTAGAGGATAACGCGTGTTAGGTCTGGGATAGGTCTGGGATTTGCCCTCATCAGACTCATACTTTCGCACACTTCACATACTCGCTGAACACATCCTGGGTTTTTTCTGGTTTGGATCACATAGTAATGTGGTACCACACTGAAACAGTCGATTAAACCAGGTTTCGATCAATATTTTTGAGGATAACGCATGTTAGGTCTAGGTTAGGCCTGGGATTTTCACTCATCAGACTCATACATTCGCATTCTTCACATACTTTCTGAACGGATCCTGGGTTTTTTCTGGTTTGGATCACGTAGTAATGTGGGTCCGCACTGAAACAATCAATTAAACCTGGTCTTGATAAATATTTTAGAGGATAACGCATGTAAGGTCTGGGATAGGTCTGGGATTTGCCCTCATCAGACTCATACTTTCGCATTCTTCACATACTTGTTGAACTGATCCTGGGTTTTTTCTGGTTTGGATCACGTAGTAATGTGGTTCCACACTGAAACAGTCGATTAAACCTGGTTTCGATCAATATTTTAGAGGATAACGCAAGTTAGGTCTAGGTTAGGCCCGGGATTTTCACTCATCAGACTCATATTTCGCATTCTTCACATACTTGTTGAACGGATCCTGGGTTTTTTCTGGTTTGGATCACGTAGTAATGTGGGACCACACTGAATCAGTCAATTAAACCTGGTTTCGACCAATATTTTAGAGAATAATTCATGTTAGGTCTAGGTTAGGTCTGGGATTTTCTCTCATCAGGCTCATTCTTTCGCATATTTCTCATACCTGAGGGCTAGATCCTGGGCTTTTTCTGGATTGGATCTCGTAGTAATGAAGTACAACACTGAAACAGTCAATTAAACCTGGTTTCCATCAATATTTTAGAGGACAGCGCATGTTAGGTCTAGGTTAGGCCTGGGATTTGCTCTGATCAGGGTCATACTTTCGCCGTTTTAACATACATCTTGACCTGATCGAGGGTTTTTTCTGCTTTGGATCACGTAGTAAAGTGGTACCACACTGAAACAGTCCATTAAACCTGGTTTGGATCAATATTTTAGAGGATAACGCATGTTAGGTCTAGGTTAGGTCTGGGATTTTCGCTCATGAGACTCATACTTTCGCATTCTTCACATACTTGTTGAACGGATCCTGGGTTTTTTCTGGTTTGGTTCATGTAGTAATGTGGTACCACACTGAAACATTCAATTAAACCTGGTCTTGATAAATATTTTAGAGGATAACGCATGTTAGGTTTGGCATAGGTCTAGGATTTGCCCCCAGCAGGCTCATACTTTCGCATATTTCTCATACTTCATGGCTAGATCCTGGGCTGTTTTTAGTTTGTATCACGTAGTAATGTGGTACCACGCTGAAACAGTCAATTAAACCTGGTTTCGATCAATATTTTAGAGGATAACGCAAGTTAGGTCTGGCATAGGTCTGGGATTCGCCCTCATCAGGCTCATACTTTCGCGTTTTTCACATACTTGTTGAACAGATCCTGGGTTTTTTCTGGTTGTATCACGTAGTAATTTGGTACCACACTGAAACAGTCGATTAAACCTGGTTTCACTCAATATTTTAGAGGATAACGCATGTTAGGTCTAGGTCAGGCCTGGGATTTTCACTCATCAGACTCATACTTTCGCATTCTTCACATACTTGTTGAACGGATGCTGGGTTTTTTCTGGTTTGGATCACGTAGTAATGCGGTACCACGCTGAAACAGTCAATTAAACCTGGTTTCCATCAATATTTTAGAGGACAACGCAAGTTAGGTCTGGGTTAGGTCTGGGATTTGCCCTCATCAGACTCATACTTTCGCACACTTCACATACTCGTTGAACAGATCCTGGGTTTTTTCTGGTTTGGATCACGTAGTAATGTGGTTCCACACTGAAACAGTCGGTTAAACCTGGTTTCGATCAATATTTTTGAGGATAACGCATGTTAGGTCTAGGTTAGGCCTGGGATTTTCACTCATCAGACTCATACTTTCGCATTCTTCACATACTTGTTGAACGGACCCTGGGTTTTTTCTGGTTTGGATCAGGTAGTTATGTGGGTCCACACTGAAACAATCAATTAAACCTGGTCTTGATAAATATTTTAGAGGATAACGCATGTTAGGTCTGGGATAGGTCTGGGATTTGCCCTCATCAGACTCATACTTTCGCACACTTCACATACTCGTTGAACAGATCCTGGGTTATTTTCTGGTTTGGATCACATAGTAATGTGGTACCACACTGAAACAGTCGATTAAACCAGGTTTCGATCAATATTTTTGAGGATAACGCATGTTAGGTCTAGGTTAGGCCTGGGATTTTCACTCATCAGACTCATACTTTCGCATTCTTCACATACCTGTTGAACGGATCCTGGGTTTTTTCTGGTTTGGATCACGTAGTAATGTGGGTCCACACTGAAACAATCAACTAAACCTGGTCTTGATAAATATTTCAGAGGATAACGCATGTTAGGTCTGGGATAGGTCTAGGATTTGCCCTCATCAGACTCATACTTTCGCACACTTCACATACTCGTTGAACAGATCCTGGGTTATTTTCTGGTTTGGATCACATAGTAATGTGGTACCACACTGAAACAGTCGATTAAACCAGGTTTCGATCAATATTTTTGAGGATAACGCATGTTAGGTCTAGGTTAGGCCTGGGATTTTCACTCATCAGACTCATACTTTCGCATTCTTCACATACTTGTTGAACGGACGCTGGGTTTTTTCTGGTTTGGATCACGTAGTAATGTGGGTCCACACTGAAACAATCAATTAAACCTGGTCTTGATAAATATTTTAGAGGATAACGCATGTTAGGTCTGGGATAGGTCTGGGATATGCCCTCATCAGACTCATACCTACGCACACTTCACATACTCGTTGAACAGATCCTGGGTTATTTTCTGGTTTGGATCACATAGTAATGTGGTACCAAACTGAAACAGTCGATTAAACCAGGTTTCGATCAATATTTTTGAGGATAACGCATGTTAGGTCTAGGTTAGGCCTGGGATTTTCACTCATCAGACTCATACATTCGCATTCCTCACATACTTGTTGAACGGATCCTGGGTTTTTTCTGGTTTGTATCACGTAGTAATGTGGTACCACACTGAAACAGTCCATTAAACCTGGTTTGGATCAATATTTTAGAGGATAACGCATGCTAGGTCTAGGTTAGCCCTGGGATTTTCACTCATCAGACTCATACTTTCGCATTCTTCTTATACTTGTTGAACTGATCCTGGGTTTTTTCTGGTTTGGATCACGTAGTAATGTGGTACCACACTGAAACAGTCGATTAAACCTGGTTTCGATCAATATTTTAGAGGATAACGCAAGTTAAGTCTGGGATTGGTCTGGGATTTTCACTCATCAGACTCATAGTTTCGCACACTTCACATACTCGTTGAACATATCCTGGGTTATTTTCTGGTTTGGATCACATAGTAATGTGGTACCACACTGAAACAGTCGATTAAACCAGGTTTCGATCAATATTTTTGAGGATAACGCATGTTAGGTCTAGGTTAGGCCTGGGATTTTCACTCATCAGACTCATACTTTCGCATTCTTCACATACTTGTTGAACGGACCCTGGGTTTTTTCTGGTTTGGATCACGTAGTAATGTGGGTCCACACTGAAACAATCAATTAAACCTGGTCTTGATAAATATTTTAGAGGATAACGCATGTTAGGTCTGGGATAGGTCTGGGATTTGCCCTCATCAGACTCATACCTACGCACACTTCACATACTCGTTGAACAGATCCTGGGTTATTTTCTGGTTTGGATCACATAGTAATGTGGTACCAAACTGAAACAGTCGATTAAACCAGGTTTCGATCAATATTTTTGAGGATAGCGCATGTTAGGTCTAGGTTAGGCCTGGGATTTTCACTCATCAGACTCATACATTCGCATTCCTCACTTACTCGTTGATCGGATCCTGGGTTTTTTCTGGTTTGTATCACGTAGTAATGTGGTACCTCACTGAAACAGTCCATTAAACCTGGTTTGGATCAATATTTTAGAGGATAACGCATGTTAGGTCTAGGTTAGCCCTGGGATTTTCACTCATCAGACTCATACTTTCGCATTCTTCTTATACTTGTTGAACGGATCCTGGGTTTTTTCTGGTTTGGATCACGTAGTAATGTGGGTCCACACTGAAACAATTAATTAAACCTGGTCTTGATAAATATTTTAGAGGATAACGCATGTTAGGTCTGGGTTAGCCCTGGGATTTTCACTCATCAGACTCATACTTTCGCGTTCTTCTCATACTTGTTGAACTGATCCTGGGTTTTTTCTAGTTTGGACCACGTAGTAATTTGGTACCACACTGAAACAGTCGATTAAACCTGGTTTCGATCAATATCTTAGAGGATAACGCAAGTTAAGTCTTGGATTGGTCTGGGATTTGACCTCATCAGACTCATACTTTCGCACACTTCACATACTCGTTGAACAGATCCTGTGTTATTTTCTGGTTTGGATCACACAGTAATGTGGTACCACACTGAAACAGTCGATTAAACCTGGTTTCACTCAATATTTTAGAGGATAACGCATGTTAGGTCTAGGTCAGGCCTGGGATTTTCACTCATCAGACTCATACTTTCGCATTCTTCACATACTTGTTGAACGGATGCTGGGTTTTTTCTGGTTTGGATCACGTAGTAATGCGGTACCACGCTGAAACAGTCAATTAAACCTGGTTTCCATCAATATTTTAGAGGACAACGCAAGTTAGGTCTGGGATAGGTCTGGGATTTGCCCTCATCAGGCTCATACTTTCCCGTTTTTCACATACTTGTTGAACAGATCCTGGGTTATTTTCTGGTTTGGATCACACAGAAATGTGGTACCACACTGAAACAGTCGATTAAACCTGGTTTCACTCAATATTTTAGAGGATAACGCATGTTAGGTCTAGGTCAGGCCTGGGATTTTCACTCATCAGACTCATACTTTCGCATTCTTCACATACTTGTTGAACGGATGCTGGGTTTTTTCTGGTTTGGATCACGTAGTAATGCGGTACCACACTGAAACAGTCCATTAAACCTGGTTTCGCTCAATATTTTAGAGGATAACGCATGTTAGGTCTAGGTAAGGCCTGATTTTTTCACTCATCAGACTCATACCTTCGCATTCTTCACATACTTGTTGAACGGATCCTGGGTTTTTTCTGGTTTGGATCACGTAGTAATGTGGGTCCACACTGAAACAATCAACTAAACCTGGTCTTGATAAATATTTCAGAGGATAACGCATGTTAGGTCTGGGATAGGTCTGGCATTTGCCCTCATCAGACTCATACTTTCGCACACTTCACATACTCGTTGAACAGATCCTCGGTTTTTACTGGTTTGGATCACATAGTAATGTGGTACCACACTGAAACAGTCGATTAAACCAGGTTTCGATCAATATTTTTGAGGATAACGCATGTTAGGTCTAGGTTAGGCCTGGGATTTTCACTCATCAGACTCATACTTTCGCGTTCTTCACATACTTGTTGAACTGATCCTGGGTTTTTTCTGGTTTGGATCACGTAGTAATGTGGTTCCACACTGAAACAGTCGGTTAAACCTGGTTTCGATCAATATTTTAGAGGATAACGCAAGTTAGGTCTGGGATATGCCCTCATCAGACTCATACCTACGCACACTTCACATACTCGTTGAACAGATCCTGGGTTATTTTCTGGTTTGGATCACATAGTAATGTGGTACCAAACTGAAACAGTCGATTAAACCAGGTTTCGATCAATATTTTTGAGGATAACGCATGTTAGGTCTAGGTTAGGCCTGGGATTTTCACTCATCAGACTCATACATTCGCATTCCTCACATACTTGTTGAACGGATCCTGGGTTTTTTCTGGTTTGTATCACGTAGTAATGTGGTACCACACTGAAACAGTCCATTAAACCTGGTTTGGATCAATATTTTAGAGGATAACGCATGTTAGGTCTAGGTTAGCCCTGGGATTTTCACTCATCAGACTCATACTTTCGCATTCTTCTTATACTTGTTGAACTGATCCTGGGTTTTTTCTGGTTTGGATCACGTAGTAATGTGGTACCACACTGAAACAGTCGATTAAACCTGGTTTCGATCAATATTTTAGAGGATAACGCAAGTTAAGTCTGGGATTGGTCTGGGATTTGACCTCATCAGACTCATAGTTTCGCACACTTCACATACTCGTTGAACAGATCCTGGGTTATTTTCTGGTTTGGATCACATAGTAATGTGGTACCACACTGAAACAGTCGATTAAACCAGGTTTCGATCAACATTTTTGAGGATAACGCATGTTAGGTCTAGGTTAGGCCTGGGATTTTCACTCATCAGACTCATACTTTCGCATTCATCACATACTTGTTGAACGGATCCTGGGTTTTTTCTGGTTTGGATCACGTAGTAATGTGGGTCCACACTGAAACAATCAATTAAACCTGGTCTTGATAAATATTTTAGAGGATAACGCATGTTAGGTCTGGGATAGGTCTGGGATTTGCCCTCATCAGACTCATACTTTCGCACACTTCACATACTTGTTGAACGGATCCTGGGTTATTTTCTGGTTTGGATCACATAGTAATGTGGTACCACACTGAAACAGTCGATTAAACCAGGTTTCGAACATTATTTTTGAGGATAACGCATGTTTGGTCTAGGTTAGGCCTGGGATTTTCACTCATCAGACTCATACATTCGCATTCCTCACATACTTGTTAAACGGATCCTGGGTTTTTACTGGTTTGGATCACGTAGTAATGTGGTACCACACTGAAACAGTCGATTAAACCTGGTTTCGATCAATATTTTAGACAATAATTCATGTTAGGTCCAGGTTAGGTCTGGGCTTTGCTCTCATCAGGCTCATTCTTTCGCATATTTCTCATACTTGATGGCTAGATCCTGGGCTGTTTCTGGATTGTATGACGTAGTAATGTGGTACCACGCTGAAACAGCGAATTAAACCTGGTTTCGATCAATATTTTAGAGGATAACGCAAGTTAGGTCTAGGTTAGGCCTGGGATTTGCCCTCATCAGGGTCATACTTTCGCAGTTTTAACATACATGTTGACCTGATCGAGGGTTTTTTCTGCTTTGGATCAGGTAGTAAAGTGGTACCACACTGAAACATTCAATTAAACCTGGTCTTGATAAATATTTTAGAGGATAACGCATGTTAGGTTTGGGTTAGGTCTAGGATTTGCCCTCATCAGGCTCACAGTTTCGCGTTTTTCACATACTTGTCGAACAGATCCTGGGTTTTTTGTGATTTGGATCACGTAGTAATGTGGTACCACACTGAAACAGTCGATTAAACCTGGTTTCGATCAATATTTTAGAGGATAACGCAAGTTAAGTCAGGGATTGGTCTGGGATTTGACCTCATCAGACTCATACATTCGCACACTTCACATACTCGTTGAACAGATCCTGTGTTACTTTCTGGTTTGGATCACATAGTAACGTGGTACCACACTGAAACAGTCGATTAAACCAGGTTTCGATCAATATTTTTGAGGATAACGCATGTTAGGTATAGGTTAGGCCTGGGATTTTCACTCATCAGACTCATACTTTCGCATTCTTCACATACTTGTAGAACGGATCCTGTGTTTTTTCTGGTTTGGATCACGTAGTAATGTGGGGCCACACTGAAACAGTCAATTAAACCTGGTCTTGATAAATATTTTAGAGGGTAACGCATGTTAGGTCGGGGTCAGGTCTAGAATTTGACCTCATCATGCTCATACTTTCGCATCTTTCTCATACATCATGGCTAGATCCTGGGCTATTTCTGGATTGTATCACGTAGTAATGTGGTACCACGCTGAAACAGTCGATTAAACCTGGTTCCGATCAATATTTTAGAGGATAACGCAAGTTAAGTCTGGGATTGGTCTGGGATTTGACCTCATCAGACTCATACTTTCGCACCCTTCACATACTTGTTGAACAGATCCTGGGTTTTTTCTGGTTTGGATCCCGTAGTAGTGTGGTACCACACTGAAACAGTCCATTAAACCTGGTTTCGCTCAATATTTTAGAGGATAACGCATGTTAGGTCTAGGTCAGGCCTGGGATTTTCACTCATCAGACTCATACTTTCGCATTCTTCACATACTTGTTGAACGGATCCTGGGTTTTTTCTGGTTTGGATCACGTAGTATTGTGGGTCCACACTGAAACAATCAATTAAACCTGGTCTTGATAAATATTTTAGAGGATAACGCATGTTAGGTCTGGGATAGGTATGGGATTTGCCCTCATCAGACTCATACTTTCGCACACTTCACATACTCGTTGAACAGATCCCGGGTTATTTTCTGGTTTGGATCACATAGTAATGTGGTACCACACTGAAACAGTCGATTAAACCAGGTTTCGATCAATATTTTTGAGGATAACGCATGTTAGGTCTAGGCTAGGCCTGGGATTTTCACTCATCAGACTCATACTTTCGCATTCCTCTCATACTTGTTGAACTGATCCTGGGTTTTTTCTGGTTTGGATCACGTAGTAATGTGGTACCACACTGAAACAGACGATTAAACCTGGTTTCGATCAATATCTTAGAGGATAACGAAAGTTAAGTCTGGGATTGGTCTGGGATTTGACCTCATCAGGCTCATTCTTTCGCATATTTCTCATACTTGATGGCTAGATCATGGGCTTTTTCTGCATTGCATCACGTAGTTATGTAGTACCACACTGAAACTGTCAATGAAACCTGGTTTCCATCAATATTTTAGAGGACAACGCAAGGTAGGTCTAGGTAAGACCTGAGATTTTCACTGATCAGACTCATAATTTCGCCTTCTTCACATACTTGTTGGACGGATCCTGGGTTTTTTCTGGTTTGGATCCCGTAGTAGTGTGGTACCACACTGAAACACTCCATTAAACCTGGTTTCGCTCAATATTTTAGAGGATAACGCATGTTAGGTCTAGGTCAGGCCTGGGATTTTCACTCATCAGTCTCATACTTTCGCACACTTCACATACTCGTTGAACAGATCCTGGGTTATTTTCTGGTTTGGATCACATAGTAATGTGGTACCACACTGAAACAGTCGATCAAAGCAGGTTTCGATCAATATTTTTCAGGATAACGCATGTTAGGTCTAGGTTAGGCCTGGTATTTTCACCCATCAGACTCATACTTTCGCATTCTTCACATACTTGTTGAACGGATCCTGGGTTATTTTCTGGTTTGGATCACATAGTAATGTGGTACCACACTGAAACAGTCGATTAAACCAGGTTTCGATCAATATTTTTGAGGATAACGCATGTTAGGTCTAGGTTAGCCCTGGGATTTTCACTCATCAGACTCATACTTTCGCATTCCTCTCATACTTGTTGAACTGATCCTGGGTTTTTTCTGGTTTGGATCACGTAGTAATGTGGTACCACACTGAAACAGACGATTAAACCTGGTTTCGATCAATATCTTAGAGGATAACGAAAGTTAAGTCTGGGATTGGTCTGGGATTTGACCTCATCAGGCTCATACTTTCGCGTTTTTCACATACTTGATGAACAGATCCTGGGTTTTTTCTGGTTTGGATCCCGTAGTAGTGTGGTACCTCACTGAAACAGTCCATTAAACCTGGTTTCGCTCAATATTTTAGAGGATAACGCATGTTAGGTCTAGGTTGGGCCTGGGATTTACTCTCATTAGGCTCATTCTTTCGCATATTTCTCATACTTGATGGCTAGATCATGGGCTTTTTCTGCATTGCATCACGTAGTTATGTAGTACCACACTGAAACTGTCAATGAAACCTGGTTTCCATCAATATTTTAGAGGACAACGCAAGGTAGGTCTAGGTAAGACCTGAGATTTTCACTGATCAGACTCATAATTTCGCCTTCTTCACATACTTGTTGGACGGATCCTGGGTTTTTTCTGGTTTGGAACACGTAGTAATGTGGTACCACACTGAAACATTCAATTAAACCTGGTCTTGATAAATATTTTAGAGAATAACGCATGTTAGGTCAGGGTTAGGTCTAGGATTTGCCCTCATCAGGCTCATACTTTCGCATATTTCTCATACTTCATGGCTAGATCCTGGGCTATTTCTGGATTGGATCACGTAGTAAAGTGGTACCACACTGAAACATTCAGTGAAACCTGGTCTGGATAAAAATTTTAGAGAATTACGCATGTTAGGTCAAGGTTAGGTATAAGATTTGCCCTCATCAAGCTCACAGTTTCGCGTTTTTCACATACTTGTTGAACAGATCCTGGGGTTTTTCTGGTTTGTATCACGCAGTAGTGTGGTACCACACTGAAACAGTCGATTAAACCTGGTTTCGATGAATATTTTAGAGAATAATTCATGTTAGGTCTAGGTTAGGTCTGAGATTTGCTCTCATCAGGCTCATTCTTTCGCATATTTCTCATACTTGATGGCTAGATCCTGGGCTTTTTCTGGATTGCATCACGTAGTAATGAAGTACAACACTGAAACAGTCAATTAAACCTGGTTTCCATCAATATCTTAGAGGACATCGCAAGTTAGGTCTGGGATTGGTCTGGGATTTGCCCACATCAGGCTCATACTTTCGCGTTTTTCACATACTTGTTGGACAGATCCTGGGTTCTTTCTGGTTTAGATCACGTAGTAGTGTGGTACCACACTGAAACAGTCCATTAAACCTGGTTTGGATCAATATTTTTGAGGATAACGCATGTTAGGTCTAGGTTAGGTCTGGGATTTTCGCTCATGAGACTCATACTTTCGCATTCTTCACATACTTGTTGAACGGATCCTGGGTTTTTTCTGGTTTGGTTCAGGTAGTAATGTGGTACCACACTGAAACATTCAATTAAACCTGGTCTTGATAAATATTTTAGAGGATAACGCAAGTTAGGTCTGGCATAGGTCTGGGATTCGCCCTCATCAGGCTCATACTTTCGCGTTTTTCACATACTTGTTGAACAGATCCTGGGTTTTTTCTGGTCTGTATCACGTAGTAGTGTGGTACCACACTGAAACAGTCCATTAAACCTGGTTTGGATCAATTGTTTAGAGGATAACGCATGTTAGGTCTAGGTTAGCCCTGGGATTTTCACTGATCAGACTCATACTTTCGCATTCTTCACATACTTGTTGAACGGATCCTGGGTATTTTCTGGTTTGGATCACGTAGTAATGTGGTGCCACACTGAAACAGTCGATTCAACCTGGTTTTGATCAATATTTTAGAGGATAACGCATAGTTAGGTTTGGGATAGGTCTGGGATTTGACCTCATCAGACTCATACTTTCGCACACTTCACATACTCGTTGAACAGATCCTGGGTTATTTTCTGGTTTGGATCACATAGTAATGTGGTACCACACTGAAACAGTCGATTAAACCTGGTTTCGATCAATATTTTAGAGAATAATTCATGTTGGGTCTAGGTTAGGTCTGAGATTTGCTCTCATCAGGCTCATTCTTTCGCATATTTCTCGTACTTCATGGCTAGATCCTGGGCTGTTTCTGGATTGTATCACGTAGTAATGTGGTACCACGCTGAAACAGTCAATTAAACCTGGTTTCGATCAATATTTTAGAGGATAACGCAAGTTAGGTCTGGCATAGGCCGCGGGGAGGGAGCGCGAGCTTCAGCGGCGCGCTGAAGCTCGCGCTCGTGCGGTGGCCCGAGGTCGTCGCCCGGTCGCGAGGCGTCGCGGGCGGCCGCCTCGGTGTGGCGGATGACCTAGGCTGGGAGGGGGGTCCTGAGGGGACCCTCCTCCCGCCAGGCGGCGCCGGGTCGGACCGGTTGGGGGTAGGAGTGCCTCCCTCTACCGGTCCGACGCAAGGGGAGGCACCCTCGGCGGTCTGGTGCGGCCATGAACGCCCGGCCGCCGAGGGGTGGAAACGGGGTCGCGGGCGGTTGCGAGTTGGGGCTCGCAGCCGCCACTAAACGCGGCCCCGGGACGGATAGCGGCAGGATGGAGTGGCCCCGTCCCGCCGCTATGAGGCAGTGTGTCTACTGGGGGGA
Source organism: Colletes latitarsis (assembly GCF_051014445.1). Lineage (NCBI taxonomy): Eukaryota > Metazoa > Arthropoda > Insecta > Hymenoptera > Colletidae > Colletes > Colletes latitarsis. The sequence continues at coordinate 4,020,645 of NC_135142.1, forward strand.
CCGATTGTCCCCCCGGGGGATGGGCGCGAAAGCGCGGGCACGGGGAGGATACCGGAAGAATGCTTCGAGCGATTCCCGGTATCCTCCCAAAGCGTGCCGAAGGGTCACCGTGGGGTTTTTAGTGGGTAGGTCCCGCGCCTGTCGTTGTACGGGCGCGGGGAATCCCACACACCCCTCCCACCTCTCCCCAAGGAGGTGGGAGGGAGTCTTTCGAAGATTTTCCCCACGACAAAAAAAAAAAAAAAAAAAAAAAAAAGTTAGGTCTGGCATAGGTCTGGGATTCGCCCTCATCAGGCTCATACTTTCGCGTTTTTCACATACTTGTTGAACAGATCCTGGGTTTTTTCTGGTTTGTATCACGTAGTAGTGTGGTACCACACTGAAACAGTCCATTAAACCTGGTTTGGATCAATATTTTAGAGGATAACGCAAGTTAAGTCAGGGATTGGTCTGGGATTTGACCTCATCAGACTCATACTTTCGCGTTTTTCACATACTTGTTGAACAGATCCTGGGTTTTTTCTGGTTTGGGTCCCGTAGTAGTGTGGTACCACACTGAAACAGTCCATCAAACCTGGTTTCGCTCAATATTTTAGAGGATAACGCATGTTAGGTCAGGGTTAGGTCTAAGATTTGCCCTTATCAGGCTCACAGTTTCGAGTTTTTCACATACCTGTTAAACAGATCCTGGGTTTTTTCTGGTTTGGATCACGAAGTAGTGTGGTACCACACTGAAACAGTCCATTAAACCTGGTTTCGCTCAATATTTTAGAGGATATCGCATGTTAGGTCTAGGTTAGGTCTGGGATTTGCTCTCATTAGGCTCATTCTTTCGCATATTTCTCATACTTGATGGCTAGGTCATGGGCTTTTTCTGCATTGCATCACGTAGTTATGTAGTACCACACTGAAACAGTCAATGAAACCTGGTTTCCATCAATATTTTAGAGGACAACGCAAGTTAGGTCTAGGTAAGGCCTGAGATTTTCACTGATCAGACTCATAATTTCGCCTTCTTCACATACTTGTTGAACGGATCCTGGGTTTTTTCTGGTTTGGAACACGTAGTAATGTGGTACCACACTGAAACATTCAATTAAACCTGGTCTTGATAAATATTTTAGAGAACAACGCATGTTAGGTCAGGGTTAGTTCTAGGATTTGCCCTCATCAGGCACATACTTTCGCATATTTCTCATACTTCATGGCTAGATCCTGGGCTATTTCTGGATTGGATCACGTAGTAAAGTGGTACCACACTGAAACATTCAATGAAACCTGGTCTGGATAAAAATTTTAGAGAATAACGCATGTTAGGTCAAGGTTAGGTCTAAGATTTGCCCTCATCAGTCTCACAGTTTCGCGTTTTTCACATACTTGTTGAACAGATCCTGGGTTTTTTCTGGTTTGTATCACGCAGTAGTGTGGTACCACACTGAAACAGTCCATTAAACCTGGTTTGGATGAATATTTTAGAGGATAACGCATGTAAGGTCTAGGTTAGCCCTGGGATTTTCACTCATCAGACTCATACTTTCGCATTCTTCTCATACTTGATGGCTAGATCCTGGGCTTTTTCTGGATTGCATCACGTAGTAATGAAGTACAACACTGAAACAGTCAATTAAACCTGGTTTCCATCAATATCTTAGAGGACAACGCAAGTTAGGTCTGGGATTGGTCTGGGATTTGCCCTCATCAGGCTCATACTTTCGCGTTTTTCACATACTTGTTGAACAGATCCTGGGTTTTTTCTGGTTTGGTTCAGGTAGTAATGTGGTACCACACTGAAACATTCAATTAAACCTGGTCTTGATAAATATTTTAGAGGATAACGCAAGTTAGGTCTGCGATAGGTCTGGGATTTGCCCTCATCAGACTCATACGTTCGCGTTTTTCACATACTTGTTGAACGGATCCTGGGTTTTTTCTGGTTTGGATCACGTAGTAATGTGGTACCACACTGAAACATTCAAATAAACCAGGTCTTGATAAATATTTTAGATGATAACACATGTTAGGTCTGGGTTAGGTCTAGGATTTGCCCTCATCAGGCTCATACTTTCGCATATTTCTCATACTTCATGGCTAGATCCTGGGCTATTTCTGGATTGGATCACGTAGTAATGTGGTACCACACTGAAACAGTCAATTAAACCTGGTTTCGATCAATATTTTAGAGGACAATGCAAGTTAGGTCTGGGACAGGTCTGGGATTTGCCACATCAGGGTCATACTTTCGCATTTTTCACATACTTGTTGAACAGATCCTGGGTTTTTTCTGGTTTGGATCGCGCAGTAATGTGGTACCACACTGAAACAGCCCACTAAACCTGGTTTCGATCAATATTTTAGAGGATAACGAAAGTTATGTCTAGGTTAGGCCTGGGATTTGCTCTCATCAGACTCATGCTTTCGCATTTTTCACATACTTGTTGAACAGATCCTGGGTTTTTTCTGGTATGGATCACGCAGTAATGTGGTACCACACTGAAACATTCAGTTAAACCAGGTCTTGATAAATATTTTTGAGGATAACGCATGTTAGGTCTGGGTTAGGTCTAGGATTTGCCCTCATCAGGCTCATACTTTCGCATATTTCTTATACTTCATGGATAGATCCTGGGCTATTTTCTGGTTTGGATCACATAGTAATGTGGTACCACACTGAAACAGTCCACTAAACCTGGTTTGGATCAATATTTTAGAGGATAATGCATGTTAGGTCTAGGTTAGCCCTGAGATTTTCACTCATCAGACTCATACTTTCGCATTCTTCAGATACTTGTTGAATGGATCCTGGGTTTTTTCTGGTATGGTTCACGTAGTAATGTGGGACCACACTGAAACAATCAATTAAACCTGGTCTTGATAAATATTTTAGAGGATAACGCATGTTAGGTCTGGGTTAGGTCTAGGATTTGCCCTCATCAGGCTCATACTTTCGCATATTTCTCATACTTCATGGCTAGATCCTGGGCTATTTCTGGATTGGATCACGTAGTAATGTGGTACCACACTGAAACATTCAATGAAACCTGGTCTGGATAAATATTTTAGAGGATAACGCATCTTAGGTCTGTGTTAGGTCTAAGATTTGCCCTCCTCAGGCTCACAGTTTCGCGTTTTTCGCATACTTGTTGAACAGATCCTGGGTTTTCTCTGGTTTGGATCACGAAGTAGTGAGGTACCACACTGAAACAGTCCATTAAACCTGGTTTCGCTCAATATCTTAGAAGATAACGCATGTTTGGTCTAGGTTAGGCCTGGGATTTGCCCGCATCAGGGTCATACTTTCGCAGTTTTAACATGCATGTTGACCTGATCGAGGGTTTTTTCTGCTTTGGATCACGCAGTAAAGTGGTACCACACTAAAACAGTCAATTAAACCAGGTTTCGATCAATATTTTAGAGGATAACGCAAGTTAGGCCTGGGATAGGTCTAGGATTTGCCATCATCAGGCTCATTCTTTCGCATATTTCTCATACTTGATGGCTAGATCCTGGGCATTTTCTGGATTGCATCACGTAGTATTGTGGTACCACACAGAAACAGTCGATTAAACCAGGTTTCGATCAATATTTTTGAGGATGGGGCATGTTAGGTCTGGGTTAGGTCTAGGATTTGCCCTCATCAGGCTCATACTTCCGCATATTTCTCATACTTCATGGCTGGATCCTGGGCTGTTACTGGTTTGGATCACGTAGTAATGTGGTACCACACTGAAACAGTCAATTAAACCTGGTTTCGATCAATATTTTAGAGAATAATTCATGTTAGGTCTGCGTTAGGTCTGGGATTTGCTCTCATCAGGCTTATTCTTTCGCATATTTCTCATACTTGATGGCTAGATCCTGGGCTTTTTCTGGATTGCATCACGTAGTAATGAAGTACAACTCTGAAACAGTCAATTAAACCTGGTTTCGATAAATATTTTAGAGAATAATTCATGTTAGGTCTAGGTTAGGCGTGGGATTTGCCCTCATCAGGGTCATACTTTCGCAGTTCTAACATACATGTTGACCTGATCGAGAGTTTTTTCTGCTTTGGATCACGTAGTAAAGTGGTACCACACTGAAACAGTCCACTAAACCTGGTTCGGATCAATATTTTAGAGGATAATGCATGTTAGGTCTAGGTTAGCCCTCAGATTTTCACTCATCAGACTCATACTTTCGCATTCTTCAGATACTTGTTGAACGGATCCTGGGTTTTTTCTGGTATGGTTCACGTAGTAATGTGGTACCACACTGAAACAATCAATTAAACCAGGTCTTGATAAATATTTTAGATGATAACGCATGTTAGGTCTGGGTTAGGTCTAGGATTTGCCCTCATCACGCTCATACTTTCGCATATTTCTCATACTTCATGGCTAGATCCTGGGCTATTTCTGGATTGGATCACGTAGTAATGTGGTACCACACTGAAACAGTCAATTAAACCTGGTTACGATCAATATTTTAGAGGACAATGCAAGTTAGGTCTGGGATAGGTCTGGGATTTGCCCACATCAGGGTCATACTTTCGCATTTTTCCCATACTTGTTGAACAGATCCTGGGTTTTTTCGGGTTTGGATCGCGCAGTAATGTGGTACCACACTGAAACAGCCCACTAAACCTGGTTCCGATCAATATTTTAGAGGATAACGAAAGTTATGTCTAGGTTAGGCCTGGGATTTGCTCTCATCAGACTCATGCTTTCGCATTTTTCACATACTTGTGGAACAGATCCTGGGTTTTTTCTGGTATGGATCACGTAGTAATGTGGTACCACACTGAAACATTCAGTTAAACCTGGTCTTGATAAATATTTTTGAGGATAACGCATGTTAGGTCTGGGTTAGGTCTAGGATTTGCCCTCATCAGGCTCATACTTTCGCATATTTCTTATACTTCATGGATAGAGTCTGGGCATTTTCTGGATTGCATCACGTAGTATTGTGGTACCACACTGAAACAGTCGATTTAACCAGGTTTCGATCAATATTCTTGAGGATAACGCATGTTAGGTCTAGGTAAGGCCTGGGATTTTCACTCATCAGACTAATTCTTTCGCATTCTTCACATACCTGTTGAACGGATCCTGGGTTTTTTCTGGTTTGGATCACGTAGTAATGTGGGACCACACTGAAGCAATCAATTAAACCTGGTCTTGATAAATATTTTAGAGGATAACGCATGTTAGGTCTGGGTTAGGTCTAGGATTTGCTCTCGTCAGGCTCATACTTTCGCATATTTCTCATACTTGATGGCTAGACCCTGGGCTTTTTCTGGATTGCATCACGTAGTAATGAAGTACAACACTGAAACAGTCAATTAAACCTGGTTTCCATCAATATCTTATAGGACAACGCAAGTTAGGTCTGCGATAGGTCTGGGATTTGCCCTCATCAGACTCATACGTTCGCGTTTTTCACATACTTGTTGAACGGATCCTGGGTTTTTTCTGGTTTGGATCACGTAGTAATGTGGTGCCACACTGAAACATTCAAATAAACCAGGTCTTGATAAATATTTTAGATGATAACACATGTTAGGTCTGGGTTAGGTCTAGGATTTGCCCTCATCAGGCTCATACTTTCGCATATTTCTCATACTTCATGGCTAGATCCTGGGCTATTTCTGGATTGGATCACGTAGTAATGTGGTACCACACTGAAACAGTCAATTAAACCTGGTTTCGATCAATATTTTAGAGGACAATGCAAGTTAGGTCTGGGACAGGTCTGGGATTTGCCACATCGGGGTCATACTTTCGCATTTTTCACATACTTGTTGAACAGATCCTGGGTTTTTTCTGGTTTGGATCGCGCAGTAATGTGGTACCACACTGAAACAGCCCACTAAACCTGGTTTCGATCAATATTTTAGAGGATAACGAAAGTTATGTCTAGGTTAGGCCTGGGATTTGCTCTCATCAGACTCATGCTTTCGCATTTTTCACATACTTGTTGAACAGATCCTGGGTTTTTTCTGGTATGGATCACGCAGTAATGTGGTACCACACTGAAACATTCAGTTAAACCTGGTCTTGATAAATATTTTTGAGGATAACGCATGTTAGGTCTGGGTTAGGTCTAGGATTTGCCCTCATCAGGCTCATACTTTCGCATATTTCTTATACTTCATGGATAGATCCTGGGCTATTTTCTGGTTTGGATCACATAGTAATGTGGTACCACACTGAAACAGTCCACTAAACCTGGTTTGGATCAATATTTTAGAGGATAATGCATGTTAGGTCTAGGTTAGCCCTGAGATTTTCACTCATCAGACTCATACTTTCGCATTCTTCAGATACTTGTTGAATGGATCCTGGGTTTTTTCTGGTATGGTTCACGTAGTAATGTGGTACCACACTGAAACTGTCGATTAAACCAGGTTTCGATCAATATTCTTGAGGATAACGCATGTTAGGTCTAGGTAAGGCCTGGGATTTTCACTGATCACACTCATTCTTTCGCATTCTTCACATACCTGTTGAACGGATCCTGGGTTTTTTCTGGTTTGGATCACGTAGTAATGTGGGACCACACTGAAACAATCAATTAAACCTGGTCTTGATAAATATTTTAGAGGATAACGCATGTTAGGTCTGGGTTAGGTCTAGGATTTGCTCTCGTCAGGCTCATACTTTCGCATATTTCTCTTACTTGATGGCTAGATCCTGGGCTTTTTCTGGATTGCATCACGTAGTAATGAAGTACAACACTGAAACAGTCAATTAAACCTGGTTTCCATCATTATCTTAGAGGACAACGCAAGTTAGGTCTGGGATAGGTCTGGGATTTGCCCTCATCAGACTCATACGTTCGCGTTTTTCACATACTTGTTGAACGGATCCTGGGTTTTTTCTGGTATGGATCAGGTAGTAATGTGGTACCACACTGAAACATTCAAATAAACCTGGTCTTGATAAATATTTTAGAGGATAACGCATGTTAGGTTTGGGTTAGGTCTAGGATTTGCCCACATCAGGCTCATACTTTCGCATATTTCTCATACTTCCTGGGCTGTTTCTGGATTGTATCACGTAGTAATGTGGTACCACGCTGAAACAGTCAATTAAACCTTGTTTCGATCAATATTTTAGAGGATAACGCAAGTTAGGTCTGGGATAGGTCTGGGATTCGCCCTCATCAGGCTCATACTTTCGCACACTTCACAGACTCGTTTAACAGATCCTGGGTTTTTTCTGGTTTGGTTCACGTAGTAATGTGGTACCAAACTGAAACATTCAATTAAACCTGGTCTTGATCAATATTTTAGAGGACAACGCAAGTTAGGTCTGGGATAGGTCTGGGATTTGCCCTCATCAGACTCATACGTTCGCGTTTTTCACATACTTGTTGAACGGATCCTGGGTTTTTTCTGGTATGGATCACGTAGTAATGTGGGACCACACTGAAACAATCAATTAAACCTGGTCTTGATAAATATTTTAGGGGATAACGCATGTTAGGTCTGGGTTAGGTCTAGGATTTGCCCTCATCAGGCTCATACTTTTTTTTTTTTTTTTTTTTTGTCGTGGGGAAAATCTTCGAAAGACTCCCTCCCACCTCCTTAGGGAGAGGTGGGAGGGGTGTGTGGGATTCCCCGCGCCCGTACCACGACAGGCGCGGGACCTACCCACTAAAAACCCCACGGTGACCCTTCGGCACGCTTTGGGAGGATACCGGGAATCGCTCGAAGCATTCTTCCGGTATCCTCCCCGTGCCCGCGCTTTCGCGCCCATCCCCCGGGGGGACGATCGGTCCCCCCAGTAGACACACTGCCTCATAGCGGCGGGACGGGGCCACTCCATCCCGCCGCTAATCGTCCCGGGGCCGCGTTTAGTGGCGGCTGCGAGCCCCAACTCGCAACCGCCCGCGACCCCGTTTCCACCCCTCGGCGGCCGGGCGTTCATGGCCGCACCAGACCGCCGAGGGTGCCTCCCCTTGCGTCGGACCGGTAGGGGGAGGCACTCCTACCCCCAACCGGTCCGACCCGGCGCCGCCTGGCGGGAGGAGGGTCCCCTCAGGACCCCCCTCCCAGCCTAGGTCATCCGCCACGCCGAGGCAGCCGCCCGCGACGCCTCGCGACCGGGCGACGACCTCGGGCCACCGCACGAGCGCGAGCTTCAGTGCGCCACTCGCGCTCCCTCCCCGCGGCCTCCTTCTGCAACATTACGTTCTCGCAGAAGGAGGCCACGGCCCTCCACTTCTCCTCGCTGCCGAGCATGGCGCGCACCACGCCCGGCAGCGAGACATCCCGCCCGACGACGCCGACCAGGACACGGCGCTCCCCCTCCCACGCGGGGCATACCTCCAGGGTATGATCCGCCGTGTCCTGCTCAGCGTCGCAGTGGCAGCAACGCGCCGTCGGCTCCTTCCCTATCCGGCACAGGTATCTTCCGAAGCTGCCATGCCCGGAAAATACCTGTGCCAGCCGGTAGGTGAGGCTGCCATGGCCTCTGTCCAGCCACTCCTTCAGGAGTGGCCGAACAGCCCCGACAGTCCGGTGCCCCGCAGTTGGCAGAGCCAGCCGCTCCTGCCACGCGAGCAACACGGATTGCCGGGCCTGGCGCTTCAAATCGCCCCAAGCAGGTTCCTGCCCGCCCGGGACCGCCCCCACCCCCGCGCGACGGTCGACGCGGTGCCGGTACATCACCGCGTGCGACCGCGCGAGCAGGTCCATGGGCGGCATCCCCGCTAGAACCGTCGCCGCCTCATGTGACATGGTCCGATACCCGCGGACGACCCTGAGCGCCATGCGCCTCTGCACCCGACGCAGCATAGTCATGCTGCGCCGGGAGGCAGCCAGGTCGTCCGCCCAGACGGGGGCCCCGTATAGGGCCACCGACTGGACCATTGCCACATAGAGGCGACGAACTCGGCCCGCCGGGCCCCCCAGGTTGGGCAGGATCCGGCCCAGAGCCGCAACCATCCTTTCCAACCGGGGGACCAGGCAGCGGAAATGCTTCTCGAAACGCCAGTGGCTATCGAGGATCAGCCCTAGATACCTGATCTGGGGCTTCACCTCGATGTCAGCCCCACCCACCCGAATCAGAGAGGGTGGCGGATCCTGCCGAGGTGAATGAAACGCAATCACCTCGGTCTTATGGAGCGCCACCGTCATCCCCATCCCCCTGATCTGGTCGACGACGCGTTGCGACCCCTCCTTCGCGCGACGCATGGCCCTCCCCCAGTGCGCCCCGACGGCCAGCACCAGTGTGTCATCCGCATAACACACCGTGCTGACGCCGTCGGGGAGGCCGGCCCGCAACACCGAGTCGTACGCGATGTTCCACAGGAGTGGCCCGAGGACCGACCCCTGCGGAACACCGCAGTACACCTCCCTCCGCATATCACCATCCCGGCCCGGATACTCGATCCACCTGCCGCGGAGATAATCCCCGACGACCGCCCTGAGACACGGGGGGACCCGATGATATTCCAATGCCACCCCTCCCCGGGAGACGGCCGCCTCCGAGAGGGCCCTCACACGACCTATCGCGTCGATAGTCGATCGGCCCCCCCGGAAACCGAACTGGCAGTCGGCCAGACCGGGATCACCCCGCGACAGGTGCTCGACGAGGCGGGCAGCAATCACACGCTCGAAGAGCTTGCCCACCTCGTCGAGGAGACAAATGGGCCGGTATGCGGAGGGAGACTCCGCGGGCCGACCCTCCTTCCGGAGGAGGACCATCCTCGCCACCTTCCAACTGGGGGGGAATCGCCCGTCCCTCAGGCAGCGGTCGAACAACCGCCTGAGGTCGGCCCCAAGGACGCCCTGGGTCAAGACCCAAACCCGGCCGGGCACACCATCCGGACCCGGGGCCGTGTTACGAACCCCGAGCCGTCTGATGGCCGCTGCCAGCTCCTCCTGCGTGACCCCCAGCTCGGCCGTCCACTCCACTGGGACAGCCGCCGCCGCCGGAGGACGCGGTCCCCTCTCCCCAATTGGGAAGAGTGTATTGACCACGTCCTCCAGCAGCCGGGGGTCAAGACCCTCGGTGACGGGGGGCGCCCACGGGCGGAGCTTATTCAGCACCACCTTATATGGGCGCCCCCATGGATCGTCATCAAGGGTCTGGAGGAGCTCCTTCCATGCCTGGGTCTTGGCCCGTTTGATGGCGACCTGCAGAGCAACCCGCGCCACGCGGTATGCTCCATACAGGTCATCAGCTGCCCTCGCTCGCGCCACGCCGTCGCCTGTACGTTGACGACGGCGCGCGCGGGTGTACTGGCGTCGGGCGCGGACAGTCGCGACTCGCAACTCCGCGATCGCGTCCGACCACCAGTACACCGCCCGGCGAGGAGAAGCCCGCCCGACCCGAGGCATCGCCGCGTCGCAAATACCCGCGACCAATGCTCCGAGCCGGGCGACCTCCTCCTCTATGCTCGGCAACTCGGCCGCTCCCTGCGGCCAAGTTGCAGCGAGGGCAGCTGCCATCAGGGCGTCCTTGTCCAGGCGCCGAAGCGCCCAGCGGCGTGGTGGGGTGCCACGCAGGCGGCCGTGTCGGGATGCACTCGCGGCGGCAGAGACCTCCATCCGGATGTACCGGTGATCGGAGAGTGTCTCTGCCCCCGCGACCACGTGCCAACCGGACACCATGCGCACGGCGTTGGGGGTCGCGAATCCAACATCCACGATGGACCCCCCATATCGCCGCACGCATGTGTGCTCCGACCCCCGGTTCAATACCCGGAGGTCGAGCCCCGCCGCCCAATCGCCCAGGATCCCGCCGCGAACGGAGGTCCTGGGGGATCCCCAAGCCACCGACTTGGCATTAAAATCCCCCAGGACCAGCACCGGCCGGGCCGCGTAGCGCTGCACGCATGCCGCGACCTCGGCCAAGTACAGCTCGAACGCAGCGTGACCGCTACGGGGCGAAATGTAGCACCCCACCACTGCGACTCCCCCCCAGTCCACGGCGACGAATCCCCGACCGCGCTCCAACAAGGAGAACGGTGGGGACCCGTCGCCCCCTCCCCATACCGTCGCCACCAAGCCGTCCGCGTCGCCCACCCAATGAGGGTGATCAGGGACGCGGTACGGCTCGGCGGCGACCGCCAGGCCAACCCCCCACTCCGCAAGGACTTGGGACATCAAGTCCTGTGCCGCGCGGCAGTGGTTGAGGTTGGCCTGGAGGAGGAGACGGGGCGGCATTAATTAATGGCCGCGCCAGCCTCCTCCCGGCCGTCCGTCCCCGTAGCACCGTCCACCTCCATGGAGGACGATGCCACCGCCCTCGGCACCGGAGCCGGTGCAGCCCGCCTCTTCCTCTCCTTCCGGGAGGGGGGGGAGCACTTCTTGCTCCCCACCCTGTGATCGGCTGGCCTCCCCATGTCCGCACACAGCGGGCAGTGGGGGGCGCCGAGCACTGGCTCGCACGGTGCTCTTTGGCACCGCAGCGGTAACACTGACCGCTGCGGTCCACCGGCGAGGTGCACCACTGCCTCACGTGCCCCAATTCGAGGCAGCGGTGACACTGGAGCGGGCGCGGCGCGAGGATTTCCACTCGCGCCGAAACCCACCCCACCAACACCCTCCCGGATTCCGCCACCTTACGGGCGGCGGAGAGGGGGCACCGGGCCCACACCGACCCGAGGCCGGAGGGCGACCTGCGGATCTCTCCGATCCGCAGGTCCTCCACAGGGCAGTCCCCCGCCCTCGCAAGGGCACGGGACACATCCTGTGCGCTGACCGAGTCGTCCAGCCCACAAACGCGCATCTCCGTGCGCTTCGTGGGCCGGGCGACCCGGACACCTCGCTCGCCCAGCTGCTCCCGGAGCCTCTGGGCGAGACGATCCGCCTTCGCGCCGCCTTCTGCACCGGGGATCTCCAGCAAGAGACCCCCGGTCACGGCCCTCTTCGCCCTCACGGAGGCGATGCCCAGCTCTTCCAGGGAGATATTCTCCCTGGCGAGCCGCATCGCCTCCGCGAGGGTCAGGTCGCCCCCCTGCGCAACGGTCAGCGTCACCGCTGCCGTTTTTGGGGGACGACCTGGTCGTGCCTTCCCGACCTTCGCGGCCTTTACCTTGGCCGCCGGCGGCAGAGGCGGAGGCTGCGGTTGCGAGGCCTGCCTCGCCTTCCGCCCCACCACCTCACTCCACGCCACCCCCCCCTTGGGAGGGTGCTGTGGAGGACGCGACCACCGCGACCACGGGTACACCACCCCCCTTGGGGGTCGCGACCCGGGGCCCTGGTGCCGTAACGCTGGGCGGAGCCTTCACTCCGCCCTTCTTTGCCTTCCCCGACTGTACCGGAACAGGTCGGGGAGGCACCGCCTTCCTGCTGACCGCTCTTCCGGCGAGGAGCTCCTCCCGGAAGGCGGCCAGCTTGCCATCAATCATGTCCCCAATCCTCCTCAGAAGATCGTCTTCTGAGGAGGACGAGGACTTCTTCACGGGCGGAGTGCGGGTGGAGGGGCCCGCGGTGCCCCGCACCACTGCCGCCGCACTCCGCTTATTTACCACCGCCGAGGGACGCGGCGGTGGAGGAGGAGGGAGGATGGGAGGGAGGGCCGCGCTGTTCCACAGCGCCTCTGCCCTCCTCCTCCCCTGTCGCTCCTCCTCCAACAGGAGCTGCAGACGGGCGTTCCGCCCTCTGAGCTCCCGCGCCGCCTCCCTCATTTCCTCCGCCGCGGCCTTCAGGGCCACCGCGCCACCGCTTTTCTGCCCCTTAAAGGCGCAGGCAGCGGCGACTTTCTCCACCCGCCTCAGGGACGAGGAGATCCTCTCCGATATCTCCTCGGTCACCTCGTCCCTGAGGCAACTCAGCCTCACCGACGGGCTCATCGCCCCGCCCACCTCGACGACGGCCTGCCCCGTCCTCTTCCTCTTAGAGCCTATGTGGCTCGTGCTGGAGGAGAAGGACGAGACCGACGCCGTCTCGTCGTCCTCCTCCACCCTCCACGAAGCCGGACCTGGCGCTGAGTGGGGCGCGAGCGCCGCCACCCTAACCCCAACCCCGTCTCCGTCCTCCCCAACCGACAAAACCCGCCCCATCCCCATTTTATTTTCTGTGTCCATAATAGTCCCACGAGATGGTCGGAAATAAAGGTCCACCCGGGCAGAGCCGCCTTACCCGGGTAAGCCTAATACTCCGGGGGTTCGGCAGGTTCCCCGGAGGTGGTCGCTTGGGATTGGGCCTTCTCCCCCAACCATGCATCCCATCGCCGCGCACCATAGCTTAGGATTGGAGGGCGATTTTATAGAGTCGCAATACTCGTGGCCCAGGCGGTTAAGCCAAGACCCCCGTTCCTCCTGCCGTCACGTACCATTCACAAAACCAATAGGGAATTGTGAATGGGTCGTTGTGACGACCAACAGGATGCTTACGGTGTGTGTATGACTCGGGTACCCCGGGTTCGTTAAGCCCGTACTGCAGCTGAAAGGCTGGCAGCCCCTGAGGGGATCAGGCTCATACTTTCGCATATTTCTCATACTTGATGGCTAGATCCAGGGCTTTTTCTGGATTGCATCACGTAGTAATGAAGTACAACACTGAAACAGTCAATTAAACCTGGTTTCGATAAATATTTTAGAGAATAATTCATGTTAGGCCTAGGTTAGGCCTGGGATTTGCCCTCATCAGGGTCATACTTTCGCAGTTCTAACATACGTGTTGACCTGATCGAATGTTTTTTCTGCTTTGGATCACGTAGTGAAGTGGTACCACACTGAAACAGTACACTAAACCTGGTTTGGATCAATATTTTAGAGGATAATGCATGTTAGGTCTAGGTTAGCCCTGAGATTTTCACTCATCAGACTCATACATTCGCATTCTTCAGATAGTTGTTGAACGGATCCTGGGTTTTTTCTGGTATGGTTCACGTAGTAATGTGGTGCCACACTGAAACAATCAATTAAACCAGGTCTTGATAAATATTTTAGATGATAACGGATGTTAGGTCTGGGTTAGGTCTAGGATTTGCCCTCATCAGGCTCATACTTTCGCATATTTCTCATACTTCATGGCTAGATCCTGGGCTATTTCTGGATTGGATCACGTAGTAATGTGGTACCACACTGAAACAGTCGATTAAACCAGGTTTCGATCAATATTTTTGAGGATAACGCATGTTAGGTCTGGGATAGGTCTGGGATTTGCCCTCATCAGACTCATACTTTCGCACAGTTCACATACTCGTTGAACAGATCCTGGGTTATTTTCTGGTTTGGATCACATAGTAATGTGATACCACACTGAAACGGTCGATTAAACCAGGTTTCGATCAATATTTTTGAGGATAACGCATGTTAGGTCTTGGTTAGGTCTGGGATTTTCACTCATCAGACTCATACTTTCGCATAATTCTCATACTAGATGGCTAGATCCTGTGCTTTTTCTGGATTGCATCACGTTGTAATGAAGTACAACACTGAAACACTCGATTAAACCTGGTTTCGATCAATATTATTGAGGATAACGCATGTTAGGTCTAGGTTAGGCCTGGGATTTTCACTCATCAGACTCATACTTTCGCAGTCTTCACATATTTGTTGAACGGATCTTGGGTTTTTTCTGGTGTGGATCACGTAGTAATGTGGTACCACACTGAAACAATCAATTAAACCTGATCTTGATAAATATTTTAGAGGATAACGCATGTTAGGTCTGGGATTGGTCTGGGATTTGACCTCATCAGACTCACACTTTCGCACACTTCACATACTCGTTGAACAGATCCTGGGTATTTTCTGGTTTGGATCACGTAGTGATGTGGTACCACACTGAAACAGTCGATTAAACCTGGTTGCTATCAATATTTTAGAGGATAACGCATGTTAGGTCTAGGTTAGCCCTGGGATTTTCACTCATCAGACTCATACTTTCGCATTCTTCACATATTTGTTGAACGGATCTTGGGTTTTTTCTGGTGTGGATCACGTAGTAATGTGGTACCACACTGAAACAATCAATTAAACCTGATCTTGATAAATATTTTAGAGGATAACGCATGTTAGGTCTGGGATAGGTCGGGGATTTGCCCTCATCAGCCTCATACTTTCGCACACTTCACATACTCGTTGAACAGATCCTGGGTTTTTTCTGGTTTGGATCACGTAGTAATGTGGAACCACACTGAAACAATCAATTAAACCTGGTCTTGATAAATATTTTAGAGGATAACGCATGTTAGGTCTGGGTAAGGTCTAGGATTTGCCCTCGTCAGGCTCATACTTTCGCATATTTCTCATACTTCAAGGCTAGATCCTGGGCTATTTCTGCATTAGATCACGTAGTAATGTGGTACCACACTGAAACAGTCAATTAAACTTGGTTTCCATCAATATCTTAAAGGACAACGCAAGTTAGGTCTGGGATAGGTCTTCGATTTGCCCTCATCAGGCTCATACTTTCGCGTTTTTCACATACTTTTTGAACAGATCCTGGGTTTTTTCTGGTTTGGATCACGTAGTAATGTGGGACCACACTGAAACAATCAATTAAACCTGGTCTTGATAAATATTTTAGAGGATAACGCATGTTAGGTCTAGGTTAGGTCTGGGATTTTCACTCATCAGACTCATACTTTCGCACACTTCACATACTCGTTTGACAGATCCTGGGTTATTTTCTGGTTTGGATCACGTAGTAATGTGGGACCACACTGAAACAGTCAATTAAACCTGGTTTCGATCAATATTTTAGAGAATAATTCATGTTATGTCTAGGTTAGGTCTGGGATTTGCTCTCATCAGGCTCATTCTTTCGCATATTTCTCATACTTGATGGCTAGATGCTGGGCTTTTTCTGGATTGCATCACGTAGTAATGAAGTACAACACTGAAACAGTCAATTAAACCTGGTTTCCATCATTATCTTAGAGGACAACGCAAGTTAGGTCTGGGATAGGTCTGGGATTTGCCCTCATCAGGCTCATACTTTCCGCGTTTTTCACATACTTGTTGAACAGATCCTCGGTTTTTTCTGGTTTGGATCACGTAGTAGTGTGGGACCACACTGAAACAATCAATTAAACCTGATCTTGATAAATATTTTAGAGGATAACGCATGTTAGGTCTGGGATAGGTCTGGGATTTGCCCTCATCAGACTCATACTTTCGCACAGTTCACATACTCGTTGAACAGATCCTGGGATATTTTCTGGTTTGGATCACATAGTAATGTGATACCACACTGAAACGGTCGATTAAACCAGGTTTCGATCAATATTTTTGAGGATAACGCATGTTAGGTCTTGGTTAGGTCTGGGATTTTCACTCATCAGACTCATACTTTCGCATATTTCTCATACTAGATGGCTAGATCCTGTGCTTTTTCTGGATTGCATCACGTTGTAATGAAGTACAACACTGAAACACTCAATTAAACCTGGTTTCGATCAATATTATTGAGGATAACGCATGTTAGGTCTAGGTTAGGCCTGGGATTTTCACTCATCAGACTCATACTTTCGCAGTCTTCACATATTTGTTGAACGGATCTTGGGTTTTTTCTGGTGTGGATCACGTAGTAATGTGGTACCACACTGAAACAATCAGTTAAACCTGATCTTGATAAATATTTTAGAGGATAACGCATGTTAGGTCTGGGATTGGTCTGGGATTTGACCTCATCAGACTCACACTTTCGCACACTTCACATACTCGTTGAACAGATCCTGGGTATTTTCTGGTTTGGATCACGTAGTGATGTGGTACCACACTGAAACAGTCGATTAAACCTGGTTGCTATCAATATTTTAGAGGATAACGCATGTTAGGTCTAGGTTAGCCCTGGGATTTTCACTCATCAGACTCATACTTTCGCATTCTTCACATATTTGTTGAACGGATCTTGGGTTTTTTCTGGTGTGGATCATGTAGTAATGTGGTACCACACTGAAACAATCAATTAAACCTGATCTTGATAAATATTTTAGAGGATAACGCATGTTAGGTCTGGGATAGGTCGGGGATTTGCCCTCATCAGCCTCATACTTTCGCACACTTCACATACTCGTTGAACAGATCCTGGGTTTTTTCTGGTTTGGATCACGTAGTAGTGTGGAACCACACTGAAACAATCAATTAAACCTGGTCTTGATAAATATTTTAGAGGATAACGCATGTTAGGTCTGGGTAAGGTCTAGGATTTGCCCTCGTCAGGCTCATACTTTCGCATATTTCTCATACTTCAAGGCTAGATTCTGGGCTATTTCTGGATTAGATCACGTAGTAATGTGGTACCACACTGAAACAGTCAATTAAACTTGGTTTCCATCAATATCTTAAAGGACAACGCAAGTTAGGTCTGGGATAGGTCTTGGATTTGCCCTCATCAGGCTCATACTTTCGCGTTTTTCACATACTTTTTGAACAGATCCTGGGTTTTCTCTGGTTTGGATCACGTAGTAATGTGGGCACCACACTGAAACAATCAATTAAACCTGGTCTTGATAAATATTTTAGAGGATAACGCATGTTAGGTCTAGGTTAGGTCTGGGATTTTCACTCATCAGACTCATACTTTCGCATTCTTCACATACTTTTTGGACGGATCCTGGGTTTTTTCTGGTTTGGATCACGTAGTAATGTGGTACCACACTGAAACAGTCGATTAAACCTGGTTTCGATCAATATTTTAGAGGATAACGCAAGTTAAGTCTGGGATTGGTCTGGGATTTGACCTCATCAGACTCACACTTTCGCACACTTCACATACTCGTTGAACAGATCCTGGGTTATTTTCTGGTTTGGATCTCATAGTAATGTGATACCACACTGAAACGGTCGATTAAACCAGGTTTCGATCAATATTTTTGAGGATAACGCATGTTAGGTCTAGGTTAGGCCTGGGATTTTCACTCATCAGACTCATACTTTCGCATTCTTCACATACTTGTTGTACGGATCCTGGGTTTTTTCTGGTTTGGATCACGTAGGAATGTGGAACCACACTGAAACAGTCGATTAAACCTGGTTTCGATCAATATTTTAGAGGATAACGCAAGTTAAGTCTGGGATTGGTTTGGGATTTGACCTCATCAGACTCATACTTTCGCACACTTCACATACTCGTTGAACAGATCCTGGGTTATTTTCTGGTTTGGATCACATAGTAATGTGGTACCACACTGAAACAGTCGATTAAACCAGGTTTCGATCAATATTTTTGAGAATAACGCATGTTAGGTCTAGGTTAGGCCTAGGATTTTCACTCATCAGACTCATACTTTCGCATTCTTCACATACTTGTTGAACGGATCCTGGGTTTTTTCTGGTTTGGATCACGTAGTAATGTGGGACCACACTGAAACAGTCAATTAAACCTAGTTTCGATCAATATTTTAGAGAATAATTCATGTTAGGTCTAGGTTAGGTCTGGGATTTGCTCTCATCAGGCTCATACTTTCGCACACTTCACATACTCGTTTGACAGATCCTGGGTTATTTTCTGGTTTGGATCACGTAGTAATGTGGGACCACACTGAAACAGTCAATTAAACCTGGTTTCGATCAATATTTTAGAGAATAATTCATGTTATGTCTAGGTTAGGTCTGGGATTTGCTCTCATCAGGCTCATTCTTTCGCATATTTCTCATACTTGATGGCTAGATGCTGGGCTTTTTCTGGATTGCATCACGTAGTAATGAAGTACAACACTGAAACAGTCAATTAAACCTGGTTTCCATCATTATCTTAGAGGACAACGCAAGTTAGGTCTGGGATAGGTCTGGGATTTGCCCTCATCAGGCTCATACCTTCCGCGTTTTTCACATACTTGTTGAACAGATCCTGGGTTTTTTCTGGTTTGGATCACGTAGTAGTGTGGGACCACACTGAAACAATCAATTAAACCTGATCTTGATAAATATTTTAGAGGATAACGCATGTTAGGTCTGGGATAGGTCTGGGATTTGCCCTCATCAGACTCATACTTTCGCACAGTTCACATACTCGTTGAACAGATCCTGGGTTATTTTCTGGTTTGGATCACATAGTAATGTGATACCACACTGAAACGGTCGATTAAACCAGGTTTCGATCAATATTTTTGAGGATAACGCATGTTAGGTCTTGGTTAGGTCTGTGATTTTCACTCATCAGACTCATACTTTCGCATATTTCTCATACTAGATGGCTAGATACTGTGCTTTTTCTGGATTGCATCACGTTGTAATGAAGTACAACACTGAAACACTCAATTAAACCCGGTTTCGATCAATATTATTGTGGATAACGCATGTTAGGTCTAGGTTAGGCCTGGGATTTTCACTCATCAGACTCATACTTTCGCAGTCTTCACATATTTGTTGAACGGATCTTGGGTTTTTTCTGGTGTGGATCACGTAGTAATGTGGTACCACACTGAAACAATCAGTTAAACCTGATCTTGATAAATATTTTAGAGGATAACGCATGTTAGGTCTGGGATTGGTCTGGGATTTGACCTCATCAGACTCACACTTTCGCATACTTCACATACTCGTTGAACAGATCCTGGGTATTTTCTGGTTTGGATCACGTAGTGATGTGGTACCACACTGAAACAGTCGATTAAACCTGGTTGCTATCAATATTTTAGAGGATAACGCATGTTAGGTCTAGGTTAGCCCTGGGATTTTCACTCATCAGACTCATACTTTCGCATTCTTCACATATTTGTTGAACGGATCTTGGGTTTTTTCTGGTGTGGATCACGTAGTAATGTGGTACCACACTGAAACAATCAATTAAACCTGATCTTGATAAATATTTTAGAGGATAACGCATGTTAGGTCTGGGATAGGTCGGGGATTTGCCCTCATCAGCCTCATACTTTCGCACACTTCACATACTCGTTGAACAGATCCTGGGTTTTTTCTGGTTTGGATCACGTAGTAATGTGGAACCACACTGAAACAATCAATTAAACCTGGTCTTGATAAGTATTTTAGAGGATAACGCATGTTAGGTCTGGGTAAGGTCTAGGATTTGCCCTCGTCAGGCTCACACTTTCGCATATTTCTCATACTTCAAGGCTAGATCCTGGGCTATTTCTGGATTAGATCACGTAGTAATGTGGTACCACACTGAAACAGTCAATTAAACTTGGTTTCCATCAATATCTTAAAGGACAACGCAAGTTAGGTCTGGGATAGGTCTTGGATTTGCCCTCATCAGGCTCATACTTTCGCGTTTTTCACATACTTTTTGAACAGATCCTGGGCTTTTTCTGGTTTGGATCACGTAGTAATGTGGGACCACACTGAAACAATCAATTAAACCTGGTCTTGATAAATATTTTAGAGGATTACGCATGTTAGGTCTAGGTTAGGTCTGGGATTTTCACTCATCAGACTCATACTTTCGCATTCTTCACATACTTTTTAGACGGATCCTGGGTTTTTTCTGGTTTGGATCACGTAGTAATGTGGTACCACACTGAAACAGTCGACTAAACCTGGTTTCGATCAATATTTTAGAGGATAACGCAAGTTAAGTCTGGGATTGGTCTGGGATTTGACCTCATCAGACTCACACTTTCGCACACTTCACATACTCGTTGAACAGATCCTGGGTTATTTTCTGGTTTGGATCACATAGTAATGTGATACCACACTGAAACGGTCGATTAAACCAGGTTTCGATCAATATTTTTGAGGATAACGCATGTTAGGTCTAGGTTAGGCCTGGGATTTTCACTCATCAGACTCATACTTTCGCATTCCTCACATACTTGTTGTACGGATCCTGGGTTTTTGCTGGTTTGGATCACGTAGTAATGTGGAACCACACTGAAACTGTCGATTAAACCTGGTTTCGATCAATATTTTAGAGGATAACGCAAGTTAAGTCTGGGATTGGTTTGGGATTTGACCTCATCAGACTCATACTTTCGCACACTTCACATACTCGTTGAACAGATCCTGGGTTATTTTCTGGTTTGGATCACATAGTAATGTGGTACCACACTGAAACAGTCGATTAAACCAGGTTTCGATCAATATTTTTGAGAATAACGCATGTTAGGTCTAGGTTAGGCCTGGGATTTTCACTCATCAGACTCATACTTTCGCATTCTTCACATACTTGTAGAACGGATCCTGGGTTTTTTCTGGTTTGGATCACGTAGTAATGTGGGACCACACTGAAACAGTCAATTAAACCTAGTTTCGATCAATATTTTAGAGAATAATTCATGTTAGGTCTAGGTTAGGTCTGGGATTTGCTCTCATCAGGCTCATACTTTCGCACACTTCACATACTCGTTTGACAGATCCTGGGTTTTTTCTGGTTTGGATCACGTAGTAATGTGGAACCACACTGAAACAATCAATTAAACCTGGTTTCGATCAATATTTTAGAGGATAACGCAAGTTAAGTCTGGGATTGGTCTGGGATTTGACCTCATCAGACTCACACTTTCGCACACTTCACATACTCGTTGAACAGATCCTGGGTTATTTTCTGGTTTGGATCACATAGTAATGTGGGACCACACTGAAACAGTCAATTAAACCTGGTTTCGATCAATATTTTAGAGAATAATTCATGTTATGTCTAGGTTAGGTCTGGGATTTGCTCTCATCAGGCTCATTCTTTCGCATATTTCTCATACTTGATGGCTAGATGCTGGGCTTTTTCTGGATTGCATCACGTAGTAATGAAGTACAACACTGAAACAGTCAATTAAACCTGGTTTTCATCATTATCTTAGAGGACAACGCAAGTTAGGTCTGGGATAGGTCTGGGATTTGCCCTCATCAGGCTCATACTTTCGCACACCTCACATACTTGTTGAACAGATCCTGGGTTTTTTCTGGTTTGGATCACGTAGTAATGTGGAACCACACTGAAACAATCAATTAAACCTGGTCTTGATAAATATTTTAGAGGATAACGCATGTTAAGTCTGGGATTGGTTTGGGATTTGACCTCATCAGACTCATACTTTCGCACACTTCACATACTCGTTGAACAGATCCTGGGTCATTTTCTGGTTTGGATCACATAGTAATGTGGTACCACACTGAAACAGTCGATTAAACCAGGTTTCGATCAATATTTTTGAGGATAACGCATGTTAGGTCTAGGTTAGGCCTGGGGTCTTCACTCATCAGGCTCATACTTTCGCATTCTTCACAGACTTGTTGAACGGATCCTGGGCTTTTTCTGGTTTGGATCACGTAGTAATGTGGGACCACACTGAAACAGCCAATTGAACCTGGTTTCGATCAATATTTTAGAGAATAATTCATGTTAGGTCTAGGTTAGGTCTGGGATTTGCTCTCATCAGGCTCATTCATTCGCATATTTCTCATACTTGATATCTAGATCCTGGGCTTTTTCTGGATTGCATCACGTAGTAATGATGTACAACACTGAAACAGTCAATTAAACCTGGTTTCCATCAATATCTTAGAGGACAACGCAAGTTAGGTCTGGGATAGGTCGGGGATTTGCCCTCATCAGACTCACACTTTCGCACACTTCACATACTCGTTGAACAGATCCTGGGTTATTTTCTGGTTTGGATCACATAGTAATGTGATACCACACTGAAACGGTCGATTAAACCAGGTTTCGATCAATATTTTTGAGGATAACGCATGTTAGGTCTAGGTTAGGCCCGGGGAATTTCACTCGTCAGGCTCATACTTTCGCATATTTCTCATACTTCATGGCTAGATCCTGGGCTATTTCTGGATTAGATCACGTAGTAATGTGGTACCACACTGAAACAGTCAATTAAACCTGGTTTCGATCAATATTTTTGAGAATAATTCATGTTAGGTCTTGGTTAGGACTGGGATTTTCACTCATCAGACTCATACTTTCGCATTCTTCACATACTTGTTGTACGGATCCTGGGTTTTTTCTGGTTTGGATCACGTAGTAATGTGGAACCACACTGAAACAGTCAATTAAACCTGGTTTCGATCAATATTTTTGAGAATAATTCATGTTAGGTCTTGGTTAGGTCTGGGATTTTCACTCATCAGACTCATACTTTCGCATTCTTCACATACTTGTAGAACGGATCATGGGATTTTTCTGGTTTGGATCACGTAGTAATGTGATACCACACTGAAACGGTCGATTAAACCAGGTTTCGATCAATATTTTTGAGGATAACGCATGTTAGGTCTTGGTTAGGCCTGGGATTTTCACTCATCAGACTCATACTTTCGCATTCTTCACATACTTGTTGAACGGATCATGGGTTTTTTCTGGTTTGGATCACATAGTAATGTGGGACCACACTGAAACAATCAATTAAACCTGGTCTTGATAAATATTTTAGAGGATAACGCATGTTAGGTCTAGGTTAGGTCTGGGATTTTCACTCATCAGACTCATACTTTCGCATTCTTCACATACTTGTTGAACGGATCCTGGGTTTTTTGTGGTTTGGATCACGTAGTAATGTGGTGCCACACTGAAACAGTCGATTAAACCTGGTTTCGATCAATATTTTAGAGGATAACGCAAGTTAAGTCTGGGCTTGGTCTGGGATTTGACCTCATCAGACTCACACTTTCGCACACTTCACATACTCGTTGAACAGATCCTGGGCTATTTTCTGGTTTGGATCACATAGTAATGTGATACCACACAGAAACGGTCGATTAAACCAGGTTTCGATCAATATTTTTGAGGATAACGCATGTTAGGCCTAGGTTAGGCCTGGGGTCTTCACTCATCAGGCTCATACTTTCGCATTCTTCACAGACTTGTTGAACGGATCCTGGGTTTTTTCTGGTTTGGATCACGTAGTAATGTGGGACCACACTGAAACAGCCAATTAAACCTGGTTTCGATCAATATTTTAGAGAATAATTCATGTTAGGTCTAGGTTAGGTCTGGGATTTTCACTCATCAGACTCATACTTTCGCATTCTTCACATACTTGTTGAACGGATCCTGGGTTTTTTGTGGTTTGGATCACGTAGTAATGTGGTGCCACACTGAAACAGTCGATTAAACCTGGTTTCGATCAATATTTTAGAGGATAACGCAAGTTAAGTCTGGGATTGGTCTGGGATTTGACCTCATCAGACTCACACTTTCGCACACTTCACATACTCGTTGAACAGATCCTGGGTTATTTTCTGGTTTGGATCACATAGTAATGTGATACCACACTGAAACGGTCGATTAAACCAGGTTTCGATCAATATTTTTGAGGATAACGCATGTTAGGTCTAGGTTAGGCCCGGGGAATTTCACTCGTCAGGCTCATACTTTCGCATATTTCTCATACTTCATGGCTAGATCCTGGGCTATTTCTGGATTAGATCACGTAGTAATGTGGTACCACACTGAAACAGTCAATTAAACCTGGTTTCGATCAATATTTTTGAGAATAATTCATGTTAGGTCTTGGTTAGGTCTGGGATTTTCACTCATCAGACTCATACTTTCGCATTCTTCACATACTTGTGGAACGGATCATGGGATTTTTCTGGTTTGGATCACGTAGTAATGTGGGACCACACTGAAACAATCAATTAAACCTGGTCTTGATAAATATTTTAGAGGATAACGCATGTTAGGTCTGGGATAGGTCGGGAATTTGCCCTCATCAGCCTCATACTTTCGCACACTTCACATACTCGTTGAACAGATCCTGGGTTTTTTCTGGTTTGGATCACGTAGTAATGTGGAACCACACTGAAACAATCAATTAAACCTGATCTTGATAAATATTTTAGAGGATAACGCATGTTAGATCTGGGTAAGGTCTAGGATTTGCCCTCGTCAGGCTCATACTTTCGCATATTTCTCATACTTCATGGCTAGATCCTGGGCTATTTCTGGATTAGATCACGTAGTAATGTGGTACCTCACTGAAACAGTCAATTAAACTTGGTTTCCGTCAATATCTTAAAGGACAACGCAAGATAGGTCTGGGATAGGTCTTGGATTTGCCCTCATCAGGCTCACACTTTCCGCGTTTTTCACATACTTGTTGAACAGATCCTGGGTTTTTTCTGGTTTGGATCACGTAGTAGTGTGGGACCACACTGAAACAATCAATTAAACCTGATCTTGATAAATATTTTAGAGGATAACGCATGTTAGGTCTGGGATAGGTCTGGGATTTGCCCTCATCAGACTCATACTTTCGCACAGTTCACATACTCGTTGAACAGATCCTGGGTTATTTCCTGGTTTGGATCACATAGCAATGTGATACCACACTGAAACGGTCGATTAAACCAGGTTTCGATCAATATTTTTGAGGATAACGCATGTTAGGTCTAGGTTAGGCCTGGGATTTTCACTCATCAGACTCATACTTTCGCATTCTTCACATACTTGTTGTACGGATCCTGGGTTTTTTCTGGTTTGGATCACGTAGTAATGTGGAACCACACTGAAACAGTCAATTAAACCTGGTTTCGATCAATATTTTTGAGAATAATTCATGTTAGGTCTTGGTTAGGTCTGGGATTTTCACTCATCAGACTCATACTTTCGCATTCTTCACATACTTGTAGAACGGACCATGGGTTTTTTCTGGTTTGGATCACGTAGTAATGTGGGACCACACTGAAACAATCAATTAAACCTAGTCTTGATAAATATTTTAGAGGATAACGCATGTTAGGTCTGGGATAGGTCGGGGATTTGCCCTCATCAGCCTCATACTTTCGCACACTTCACATACTCGTTGAACAGATCCTGGGTTTTTTTCTGGTTTGGATCACGTAGTAATGTGGAACCACACTGAAAAAATCAATTAAACCTGGTCTTGATAAATATTTTAGAGGATAACGCATGTTAGGTCTGGGTAAGGTCTAGGATTTGCCCTCGTCAGGCTCATACTTTCTCATATTTCTCATACTTCATGGCTAGATCCTGGGCTATTTCTGGATTAGATCACGTAGTAATGTGGTACCACACTGAAACAGTCAATTAAACTTGGTTTCCATCAATATCTTAAAGGACAACGCAAGTTAGGTCTCGGATAGGTCTTGGATTTGCCCTCATCAGGCTCATACTTTCGCGATTTTCACATACTTTTTGAACAGATCCTGGGTTTTTTCTGGTTTGGATCACGTAGTAGTATGGTACCACACTGAAACAGTCCATTGAACCTGGTTTGGATCAATATTTTAGAGGACAACGCAAGTTAGGTCTAGGTAAGGCCTGAGATTTTCACATCAGACTCATACTTTCGCATTCTTCACATACTTGTTGAACGGATCCTGGGTTTTTTCTGGTTTGGATCACGTAGTAATATGGTACCACACTGAAACAGTCGATTAAACCTGGTTTCCATCAATATTTTAGAGGATAACGCAAGATAAGTCTGGGATTGGTTTGGGATTTGACCTCATCAGACTCATACTTTCGCACACTTCACATACTCGTTGAACAGATCCTGGGTTATTTTCTGGTTTGGATCACATAGTAATGTGGTACCACACTGAAACAGTCGATTAAACCAGGTTTCGATCAATATTTTTGAGGATAACGCATGTTAGGTCTAGGTTAGGCCTGGGATTTTCACTCATCAGACTCATACTTTCGCATTCTTCACATACTTGTTGAACGGATCCTGGGTTTTTTCTGGTTTGGATCACGTAGTAATGTGGGACCACACTGAAACAGTCAATTAAACCTAGTTTCGATCAATATTTTAGAGAATAATTCATGTTAGGTCTAGGTTAGGTCTGGGATTTGCTCTCATCAGGCTCATACTTTCGCACACTTCACATACTCGTTTGATAGATCCTGGGTTATTTTCTGGTTTGGATCACGTAGTAATCGGGACCACACTGAAACAGTCAATTAAACCTGGTTTCGATCAATATTTTAGAGAATAATTCATGTTATGTCTAGGTTAGGTCTGGGATTTGCTCTCATCAGGCTCATTCTTTCGCATATTTCTCATACTTGATGGCTAGATGCTGGGCTTTTTCTGGATTGCATCACGTAGTAATGAAGTACAACACTGAAACAGTCAATTAAACCTGGTTTCCATCATTATCTCAGAGGACAACGCAAGTTAGGTCTGGGATAGGTCTGGGATTTGCCCTCATCAGGCTCATACTTTCCGCGTTTTTCACATACTTGTTGAACAGATCCTGGGTTTTTTCTGGTTTGGATCACGTAGTAGTGTGGGACCACACTGAAACAATCGATTAAACCTGATCTTGATAAATATTTTAGAGGATAACGCATGTTAGGTCTGGGTAAGGTCTAGGATTTGCCCTCGTCAGGCTCATACTTTCGCATATTTCTCATACTTCATGGCTAGATCCTGGGCTATTTCTGGATTAGATCACGTAGTAATGTGGTACCAGACTGAAACAGTCTATTAAACTTGGTTCCATCAATATCTTAAAGGACAACGCAAGTTAGGTCTGGGATAGGTCTTGGATTTGCCCTCATCAGGCTCATACTTTCGCGTTTTTCACATACTTTTTGAACAGATCCTGGGTTTTTTCTTCTTTGGATCACGTAGTAATGTGGGACCACACTGAAACAATCAATTAAACCTGGTCTTGATAAATATTTTAGAGGATAACGCATGTTAGGTCTAGGTTAGGTCTGGGATTTTCACTCATCAGACTCATACTTTCGCATTCTTCACATACTTGTTGAACGGATCCTGGGTTTTTTCTGGTTTGGATCACGTAGTAATGTGGTACCACACTGAAACAGTCGATTAAACCTGGTTTCGATCAATATTTTAGAGGATAACGCAAGTTAAGTCTGGGATTGGTCTGGGATTTGACCTCATCAGACTCACACTTTCGCACACTTCACATACTCGTTGAACAGATCCTGGGTATTTTCTGGTTTGGATCACATAGTAATGTGATACCACACTGAAACGGTCGATTAAACCAGGTTTCGATCAATATTTTTGAGGATAACGCATGTTAGGTCTAGGTTAGGCCTGGGATTTTCACTCATCAGACTCATACTTTCGCATTCTTCACATACTTGTTGTACGGATCCTGGGTTTTTTCTGGTTTGGATCACGTAGTAATGTGGAACCACACTGAAACAGTCAATTAAACCTGGTTTCGATCAATATTTTTGAGAATAATTCATGTTAGGTCTTGGTTAGGTCTGGGATTTTCACTCATCAGACTCATACTTTCGCATTCTTCACATACCTGTAGAACGGATCATGGGTTTTTTCTGGTTTGGATCACGTAGTAATGTGGTACCACACTGAAACAATCAATTAAACGTGGTCTTGATAAATATTTTAGAGGATAACGCATGTTAGGTCTGGGATAGGTCGGGAATTTGCCCTCATCAGCCTCATACTTTCGCACACTTCACATACTCGTTGAACAGATCCTGGGTTTTTTCTGGTTTGGATCACGTAGTAATGTGGAACCACACTGAAACAATCAATTAAACCTGGTCTTGATAAATATTTTAGAGGATAACGCATGTTAGATCTGGGTAAGGTCTAGGATTTGCCCTCGTCAGGCTCATACTTTCGCATATTTCTCATACTTCATGGCTAGATCCTGGGCTATTTCTGGATTAGATCACGTAGTAATGTGGTACCTCACTGAAACAGTCAATTAAACTTGGTTTCCGTCAATATCTTAAAGGACAACGCAAGATAGGTCTGGGATAGGTCTTGGATTTGCCCTCATCAGGCTCACACTTTCCGCGTTTTTCACATACTTGTTGAACAGATCCTGGGTTTTTTCTGGTTTGGATCACGTAGTAGTGTGGGACCACACTGAAACAATCAATTAAACCTGATCTTGATAAATATTTTAGAGGATAACGCATGTTAGGTCTGGGATAGGTCTGGGATTTGCCCTCATCAGACTCATACTTTCGCACAGTTCACATACTCGTTGAACAGATCCTGGGTTATTTTCTGGTTTGGATCACATAGTAATGTGGTACCACACTGAAACAGTCAATTAAACCAGGTTTCGATCAATATTTTTGAGGATAACGCATGTTAGGTCTTGGTTAGGTCTGGGATTTTCACTCATCAGACTCATACTTTCGCATATTTCTCATACTAGATGGCTAGATCCTGTGCTTTTTCTGGATTGCATCACGTTGTAATGAAGTACAACACTGAAACACTCAATTAAACCTGGTTTCGATCAATATTATTGAGGATAACGCATGTTAGGTCTAGGTTAGGCCTGGGATTTTCACTCATCAGACTCATACGTTCGCAGTCTTCACATATTTGTTGAACGGATCTTGGGTTTTTTCTGGTGTGGATCACGTAGTAATGTGGTACCACACTGAAACAATCAATTAAACCTGATCCTGATAAATATTTTAGAGGATAACGCATGTTAGGTCTGGGATTGGTCTGGGATTTGACCTCATCAG
The DNA here is from genome assembly GCF_051014445.1 of Colletes latitarsis. Classification (NCBI taxonomy): domain Eukaryota; kingdom Metazoa; phylum Arthropoda; class Insecta; order Hymenoptera; family Colletidae; genus Colletes; species Colletes latitarsis. The sequence goes on from NC_135142.1 coordinate 4,049,917, forward strand.
ACTCACACTTTCGCACACTTCACATACTCGTTGAACAGATCCTGGGTATTTTCTGGTTTGGATCACGTAGTGATGTGGTACCACACTGAAACAGTCGATTAAACCTAGTTGCGATCAATATTTTAGAGGATAACGCATGTTAGGTCTAGGTTAGCCCTGGGATTTTCACTCATCAGACTCATACTTTCGCATTCTTCACATATTTGTTGAACGGATCTTGGGTTTTTTTCTGGTGTGGATCACGTAGTAATGTGGTACCACACTGAAACAATCAATTAAACCGGGTCTTGATAAATATTTTAGAGGATAACGCATGTTAGGTCTGGGATAGGTCGGGGATTTGCCCTCATCAGCCTCATACTTTCGCACACTTCACATACTCGTTGAAAAGATCCTGGGTTTTTTCTGGTTTGGATCACGTAGTAATGTGGAATCACACTGAAACAATCAATTAAACCTGGTCTTGATAAATATTTTAGAGGATAACGCATGTTAGGTCTGGGTAAGGTCTAGGATTTGCCCTCGTCAGGCTCATACTTTCGCATATTTCTCATACTTCATGGCTAGATCCTGGGCTATTTCTGGATTAGATCACGTAGTAATGCGGTACCACACTGAAACAGTCAATTAAACTTGGTTTCCAGCAATATCTTAAAGGACAACGCAAGTTAGGTCTGGGATAGGTCTTGGATTTGCCCTCATCAGGCTCATACTTTCGCGTTTTTCACATACTTTTTGAACAGATCCTGGGTTTTTTCTGGTTTGGATCACGTAGTAATGTGGGACCACACTGAAACAATCAATTAAACCTGGTCTGGATAAATATTTTAGAGGATAACGCATGTTAGGTCCAGGTGAGGTCTGGGATTTTCACTCATCAGACTCATACTTTCGCATTCTTCACATACTTGTTGAACGGATCCTGGGTTTTTTCTGGTTTGGATCACGTAGTAATGTGGTACCACACTGAAACAGTCGATTAAACCTGGTTTCGATCAATATTTTAGAGGATAACGCAAGTTAAGTCTGGGATTGGTCTGGGATTTGACCTCATCAGACTCACACTTTCGCACACTTCACATACTCGTTGAACAGATCCTGGGTATTTTCTGGTTTGGATCACATAGCAATGTGATACCACACTGAAACGGTCGATTAAACCAGGTTTCGATCAATATTTTTGAGGATAACGCATGTTAGGTCTAGGTTAGGCCTGGGATTTTCACTCATCAGACTCATACTTTCGCATTCTTCACATACTTGTTGTACGGATCCTGGGTTTTTTCTGGTTTGGATCACGTAGTAATGAGGAACCACACTGAAACAGTCAATTAAACCTGGTTTCGATCAATATTTTTGAGAATAATTCATGTTAGGTCTTGGTTAGGTCTGGGATTTTCACTCATCAGACTCATACTTTCGCATTCTTCACATACTTGTAGAACGGATCATGGGTTTTTTCTGGTTTGGATCACGTAGTAATGTGGGACCACACTGAAACAATCAATTAAACCTAGTCTTGATAAATATTTTAGAGGATAACGCATGTTAGGTCTGGGATAGGTCGGGGATTTGCCCTCATCAGCCTCATACTTTCGCACACTTCACATACTCGTTGAACAGATCCTGGGTTTTTTTCTGGTTTGGATCACGTAGTAATGTGGAACCACACTGAAAAAATCAATTAAACCTGGTCTTGATAAATATTATAGAGGATAACGCATGTTAGGTCTGGGTAAGGTCTAGGATTTGCCCTCGTCAGGCTCATACTTTCTCATATTTCTCATACTTCATGGCTAGATCCTGGGCTATTTCTGGATTAGATCACGTAGTAATGTGGTACCACACTGAAACAGTCAATTAAACTTGGTTTCCATCAATATCTTAAAGGACAACGCAAGTTAGGTCTCGGATAGGTCTTGGATTTGCCCTCATCAGGCTCATACTTTCGCGATTTTCACATACTTTTTGAACAGATCCTGGGTTTTTTCTGGTTTGGATCACGTAGTAGTATGGTACCACACTGAAACAGTCCATTGAACCTGGCTTGGATCAATATTTTAGAGGACAACGCAAGTTAGGTCTAGGTAAGGCCTGAGATTTTCACATCAGACTCATACTTTCGCATTCTTCACATACTTGTTGAACGGATCCTGGGTTTTTTCTGGTTTGGATCACGTAGTAATATGGTACCACACTGAAACAGTCGATTAAACCTGGTTTCCATCAATATTTTAGAGGATAACGCAAGTTAAGTCTGGGATTGGTTTGGGATTTGACCTCATCAGACTCATACTTTCGCACACTTCACATACTCGTTGAACAGATCCTGGGTTATTTTCTGGTTTGGATCACATAGTAATGTGGTACCACACTGAAACAGTCGATTAAACCAGGTTTCGATCAATATTTTTGAGGATAACGCATGTTAGGTCTAGGTTAGGCCTGGGATTTTCACTCATCAGACTCATACTTTCGCATTCTTCACATACTTGTTGAACGGATCCTGGGTTTTTTCTGGTTTGGATCACGTAGTAATGTGGGACCACACTGAAACAGTCAATTAAACCTAGTTTCGATCAATATTTTAGAGAATAATTCATGTTAGGTCTAGGTTAGGTCTGGGATTTGCTCTCATCAGGCTCATACTTTCGCACACTTCACATACTCGTTTGATAGATCCTGGGTTATTTTCTGGTTTGGATCACGTAGTAATCGGGACCACACTGAAACAGTCAATTAAACCTGGTTTCGATCAATATTTTAGAGAATAATTCATGTTATGTCTAGGTTAGGTCTGGGATTTGCTCTCATCAGGCTCATTCTTTCGCATATTTCTCATACTTGATGGCTAGATGCTGGGCTTTTTCTGGATTGCATCACGTAGTAATGAAGTACAACACTGAAACAGTCAATTAAACCTGGTTTCCATCATTATCTTAGAGGACAACGCAAGTTAGGTCTGGGATAGGTCTGGGATTTGCCCTCATCAGGCTCATACTTTCCGCGTTTTTCACATACTTGTTGAACAGATCCTGGGTTTTTTCTGGTTTGGATCACGTAGTAGTGTGGGACCACACTGAAACAATCGATTAAACCTGATCTTGATAAATATTTTAGAGGATAACGCATGTTAGGTCTGGGTAAGGTCTAGGATTTGCCCTCGTCAGGTTCATACTTTCGCATATTTCTCATACTTCATGGCTAGATCCTGGGCTATTTCTGGATTAGATCACGTAGTAATGTGGTACCAGACTGAAACAGTCTATTAAACTTGGTTCCATCAATATCTTAAAGGACAACGCAAGTTAGGTCTGGGATAGGTCTTGGATTTGCCCTCATCAGGCTCATACTTTCGCGTTTTTCACATACTTTTTGAACAGATCCTGGGTTTTTTCTTCTTTGGATCACGTAGTAATGTGGGACCACACTGAAACAATCAATTAAACCTGGTCTTGATAAATATTTTAGAGGATAACGCATGTTAGGTCTAGGTTAGGTCTGGGATTTTCACTCATCAGACTCATACTTTCGCATTCTTCACATACTTGTTGAACGGATCCTGGGTTTTTTCTGGTTTGGATCACGTAGTAATGTGGTACCACACTGAAACAGTCGATTAAACCTGGTTTCGATCAATATTTTAGAGGATAACGCAAGTTAAGTCTGGGATTGGTCTGGGATTTGACCTCATCAGACTCACACTTTCGCACACTTCACATACTCGTTGAACAGATCCTGGGTATTTTCTGGTTTGGATCACATAGTAATGTGATACCACACTGAAACGGTCGATTAAACCAGGTTTCGATCAATATTTTTGAGGATAACGCATGTTAGGTCTAGGTTAGGCCTGGGATTTTCACTCATCAGACTCATACTTTCGCATTCTTCACATACTTGTTGTACGGATCCTGGGTTTTTTCTGGTTTGGATCACGTAGTAATGAGGAACCACACTGAAACAGTCAATTAAACCTGGTTTCGATCAATATTTTTGAGAATAATTCATGTTAGGTCTTGGTTAGGTCTGGGATTTTCACTCATCAGACTCATACTTTCGCATTCTTCACATACCTGTAGAACGGATCATGGGTTTTTTCTGGTTTGGATCACGTAGTAATGTGGTACCACACTGAAACAATCAATTAAACCTGGTCTTGATAAATATATTAGAGGATAACGCATGTTAGATCTGGGATAGGTCGGGGATTTGCCCTCATCAGCCTCATACTTTCGCACACTTCACATACTCGTTGAACAGATCCTGGGTTTTTTCTGGTTTGGATCACGTAGTAATGTGGAACCACACTGAAACAATCAATTAAACCTGGTCTTGATAAATATTTTAGAGGATAACGCATGTTAGGTCTAGGTTAGGCCTGGGATTTTCACTCATCAGTCTCATACTTTCGCACACTTCACATACTCGTTGAACAGATCCTGGGTTATTTTCTGGTTTGGATCACATAGTAATGTGGTACCACACTGAAACAGTCGATCAAAGCAGGTTTCGATCAATATTTTTCAGGATAACGCATGTTAGGTCTGGGATAGGTCTTGGATTTGCCCTCATCAGGCTCATACTTTCGCGTTTTTCACATACTTTTTGAACAGATCCTGGGTTTTTTCTGGTTTGGATCACGTAGTAGTATGGTACCACACTGAAACAGTCCATTGAACCTGGTTTGGATCAATATTTTAGAGGACAACGCAAGTTAGGTCTCGGTAAGGCCTGAGATTTTCACTGATCAGACTCATACTTTCGCATTCTTCACATACTTGTTGAACGGATCCTGGGTTTTTTCTGGTTTGGATCACGTAGTAATGTGGGACCACACTGAAACAGTCAATTAAACCTAGTTTCGATCAATATTTTAGAGAATAATTCATGTTAAGTCTGGGATTGGTCTGGGATTTGACCTCATCAGACTCACACTTTCGCACACTTCACATACTCGTTGAACAGATCCTGGGTATTTTCTGGTTTGGATCACATAGTAATGTGATACCACACTGAAACGGTCGATTAAACCAGGTTTCGATCAATATTTTTGAGGATAACGCATGTTAGGTCTAGGTTAGGCCTGGGATTTTCACTCATCAGACTCATACTTTCGCATTCTTCACATACTTGTTGTACGGATCCTGGGTTTTTTCTGGTTTGGATCACGTAGTAATGTGGAACCACACTGAAACAGTCAATTAAACCTGGTTTCGATCAATATTTTTGAGAATAATTCATGTTAGGTCTTGGTTAGGTCTGGGATTTTCACTCATCAGACTCATACTTTCGCATTCTTCACATACCTGTAGAACGGATCATGGGTTTTTTCTGGTTTGGATCACGTAGTAATGTGGTACCACACTGAAACAATCAATTAAACCTGGTCTTGATAAATATATTAGAGGATAACGCATGTTAGATCTGGGATAGGTCGGGGATTTGCCCTCATCAGCCTCATACTTTCGCACACTTCACATACTCGTTGAACAGATCCTGGGTTTTTTCTGGTTTGGATCACGTAGTAATGTGGAACCACACTGAAACAATCAATTAAACCTGGTCTTGATAAATATTTTAGAGGATAACGCATGTTAGGTCTAGGTTAGGCCTGGGATTTTCACTCATCAGTCTCATACTTTCGCACACTTCACATACTCGTTGAACAGATCCTGGGTTATTTTCTGGTTTGGATCACATAGTAATGTGGTACCACACTGAAACAGTCGATCAAAGCAGGTTTCGATCAATATTTTTCAGGATAACGCATGTTAGGTCTGGGATAGGTCTTGGATTTGCCCTCATCAGGCTCATACTTTCGCGTTTTTCACATACTTTTTGAACAGATCCTGGGTTTTTTCTGGTTTGGATCACGTAGTAGTATGGTACCACACTGAAACAGTCCATTGAACCTGGTTTGGATCAATATTTTAGAGGACAACGCAAGTTAGGTCTAGGTAAGGCCTGAGATTTTCACTGATCAGACTCATACTTTCGCATTCTTCACATACTTGTTGAACGGATCCTGGGTTTTTTCTGGTTTGGATCACGTAGTAATGTGGGACCACACTGAAACAGTCAATTAAACCTAGTTTCGATCAATATTTTAGAGAATAATTCATGTTAGGTCTAGGTTAGGTCTGGGATTTGCTCTCATCAGGCTCATACTTTCGCACACTTCACATACTCGTTTGACAGATCCTGGGTTATTTTCTGGTTTGGATCACGTAGTAATGTGGGACCACACTGAAACAGTCAATTAAACCTGGTTTCGATCAATATTTTAGAGAATAATTCATGTTATGTCTAGGTTAGGTCTGGGATTTGCTCTCATCAGGCTCATTCTTTCGCATATTTCTCATACTTGATGGCTAGATCCTGGGCTTTTTCTGGATTGCATCACGTAGTAATGAAGTACAACTCTGAAACAGTCAATTAAACCTGGTTTCGATAAATATTTTAGAGAATAATTCATGTTAGGTCTAGGTTAGGCGTGGGATTTGCCCTCATCAGGCTCATACTTTCGCATATTTCTCATACTTCATGGCTAGATCCTGGGCTATTTCTGGATTGGATCACGTAGTAATGTGGTACCACACTGAAACATTCAATGAAACCTGGTCTGGATAAATATTTTAGAGGATAACGCATCTTAGGTCTGTGTTAGGCCTAAGATTTGCCCTCCTCAGGCTCACAGTTTCGCGTTTTTCGCATACTTGTTGAACAGATCCTGGGTTTTCTCTGGTTTGGATCACATAGTAATGTGGTACCACACTGAAACAGTCGATTAAACCAGGTTTCGATCATTATTTTTGAGGATAACGCATGTTAGGTCTTGGTTAGGTCTGGGATTTTCAGTCATCAGACTCATACTTTCGCATATTTCTGATACTAGATGGCTAGATCCTGTGCTTTTTCTGGATTGCATCACGTTGTAATGAAGTACAACACTGAAACACTCAATTAAACCTGGTTTCGATCAATATTATTGAGGATAACGCATGTTAGGTCTAGGTTAGGCCTGGGAGTTTCACTCATCAGACTCATACTTTCGCAGTCTTCACATATTTGTTGAACGGATCTTGGGTTTTTTCTGGTGTGGATCACGTAGTAATGTGGTACCACACTGAAACAATCAATTAAACCTGATCTTGATAAATATTTTAGAGGATAACGCATGTTAGGTCTGGGATTGGTCTGGGATTTGACCTCATCAGACTCACACTTTCGCACACTTCACATACTCGTTGAACAGATCCTGGGTATTTTCTGGTTTGGATGACGTAGTGATGTGGAACCACACTGAAACAATCAATTAAACCTGGTTGCGATCAATATTTTAGAGGATAACGCATGTTAGGTCTGGGTAAGGTCTAGGATTTGCCCTCGTCAGGCTCATACTTTCGCATATTTCTCATACTTCATGGCTAGATCCTGGGCTATTTCTGGTTTGGATCACGTAGTAGTATGGTACCACACTGAAACAGTCCATTGAACCTGGTTTGGAACAATATTTTAGAGGATAACGCATGTTAGGTCTAGGTTAGGTCTGGGATTTTTACTCATCAGACTCATACTTTCGCATTCTTCACATACTTGTTGAACGGATCCTGGGTATTTTCTGGTTTGGATCACGTAGTGATGTGGTACCACACTGAAACAGTCGATTAAACCAGGTTTCGATCAATATTTTTGAGGATTACGCATGTTAGGTCTAGGTTAGGCCTGGGATTTTCACTCGTCAGGCTCATACTTTCGCATTCTTCACATACTTGTTGAACGGATCCTGGGTTATTTTCTGGTTTGGATCACGTAGTACTGTGGGAACCACACTGAAACAGTCAATTAAACCTGGTTTCGATCGATATTTTAGAGAATAATTCATGTTATGTCTAGGTTAGGTCTGGGATTTGCTCTCATCAGGCTCATTCTTCCGCATATTTCTCATACTTGATGGCTAGATGCTGGGCTTTTTCTGGATTGCATCACGTAGTAATGAAGTACAACACTGAAACAGTCAATTAAACCTGGTTTCCATCATTATCTTAGAGGACAACGCAAGTTAGGTCTGGGACAGGTCTGGGATTTGCCCTCATCAGGCTCATACTTTCCGCGTTTTTCACATACTTGTTGAACAGATCCTGGGTTTTTTCTGGTTTGGATCACGTAGTAGTGTGGGACCACACTGAAACAATCAATTAAACCTGATCTTGATAAATATTTTAGAGGATAACGCATGTTAGGTCTGGGATAGGTCTGGGATTTGCCCTCATCAGACTCATACTTTCGCACAGTTCACATACTCGTTGAACAGATCCTGGGTTATTTTCTGGTTTGGATCACATAGTAATGTGGTACCACACTGAAACAGTCGATTAAACCTGGTTGCGATCAATATTTTAGAGGATAACGCATGTTAGGCCTAGGTTAGCCCTGGGATTTTCATTCATCAGACTCATACTTTCGCAAATTTCTCATACTTCATGGCTAGATCCTGGGCTGTTTCTGGATTGGATCACGTAGTAATTTGGTACCACGCTGAAACAGTCAATTAAACCAGGTTTCGATCAATATTTTTGAGGATAACGCATGTTAGGTCTAGGTTAGGCCTGGGATTTTCACTCGCCAGGCTCATACTTTCGCATTCTTCACATACTTGTTGAACGGATCCTGGGTTTTTTCTGGTTTGGATCACGTAGTACTGTGGGACCACACTGAAACAGTCAATTATACCTGGTTTCGATCAATATTTTGGAGAATAATTCATGTTAGGTCTAGGTTAGGTCTGGGATTTGCTCTCATCAGGCTCATTCTTTCGCATATTTCTCATACTTGATGGCTAGATCCTGGGTTTTTTCTGGTTTGGATCACGTAGTAATGTGGTACCACACTGAAACAGTCAATTAAACCTGGTCTTGATAAATATTTTAGAGGATAACTCATGTTAGGTCTAGGTTAGGTCTGGGATTTGACCTCATCAGACTCACACTTTCGCACACTTCACATACTCGTTGAACAGATCCTGGGTATTTTCTGGTTTGGATCACGTAGTGATGTGGTACCACACTGAACCAGTCATTTAAACCTGGTCTTGATAAATATTTTAGAGGATAACGCATGTTAGGTCTGGGATAGGTCTAGGATTTGCCCTCATCAGGCTCATACCTTCGCATATTTCTCATACTTCATGGCTAGATCCTGGGCTATTTCTGGATTGGATCACGTAGTAATGTGGTACCACACTGAAACAGTCAATTAAACCTGGTCTTGATAAATATTTTAGAGGATAACTCATGTTAGGTCTAGGTTAGGTCTGGGATTTGCTCTCATCAGTCAATTAAACTTGGTTTCCATCAATATCTTAAAGGACAACGCAAGTTGGGTCTGGGATATGTCTTGGATTTGCCCTCATCAGGCTCATACTTTCGCGTTTTTCACATACTTTTTGAACAGATCCTGGGTTTTTTCTGGTTTGGATCACGTAGTAGTATGGTACCACACTGAAACAGTCCATTGAACCTGGTTTGGATCAATATTTTAGAGGATAACGCATGTTAGGTCTAGGTTAGGTCTGGGATTTTCACTCATCAGACTCATACTTTCGCATTCTTCACATACTTGTTGAACGGATCCTGGGTTTTTTCTGGATTAGATCAGGTAGTAATGTGGTACCACACTGAAACAGTCAATTAAACTTGGTTTCCATCAATATCTTAAAGGACAACGCAAGTTAGGTCTGGGATAGGTCTTGGATTTGCACTCATCAGGCTCATACTTTCGCGTTTTTCACATACTTGTTGAACAGATCCTGGGTTTTTTCTGGTTTGTATCACGTAGTAATGTGGAACCACACTGAAACAATCAATTAAACCTGGTCTTGATAAATATTTTAGAGGATAACGCATGTTAGGTCTGGGTAAGGTCTAGGATTTGCCCTCGTCAGGCTCATACCTTCGCATTCTTCACATACTTGTTGAACGGATCCTGGGTTTTTTCTGGTTTGGATCACGTAGTAATGTGGTACCACACTGAAACAGTCGATTAAACCTGGTTTCGATCAATATTTTAGAGGATAACGCAAGTTAAGTCTGGGATTGGTCTGTGATTTGACCTCATCAGACTCACGCTTTCGCACACTTCACATACTCGTTGAACAGATCCTGGGTATTTTCTGGTTTGGATCACGTAGTGATGTGGTACCACACTGAAACAGTCGATTAAACCAGGTTTCGATCAATATTTTTGAGGATAACGCATGTTAGGTCTAGGTTAGGCCTGGGATTTTCACTCGCCAGGCTCATACTTTCGCATTCTTCACATACTTGTTGAACGGATCCTGGGTTTTTTCTGGTTTGGATCACGTAGTAATGTGGGACCACACTGAAACAGTCAATTAGACCTGGTTTCGATTAATATTTTGGAGAATAATTCATGTTAGGTCTAGGTTAGGTCTGGGATTTGCTCTCATCAGGCTCATTCTTTCGCATATTTCTCATACTTGATGGCTAGATCCTGGGCTTTTTCTGGATTGCATCACGTAGTAATGTAGTACCACACTGAAACAGTCAATGAAACCTGGTTTTCATCAATATTTTAGAGGACAACGCAAGTTAGGTCTAGGTAAGGCCTGAGATTTTCACTGATCAGACTCATACTTTCGCATTCTTCACATACTTGTTGAACGGATCCTGGGATTTTTCTGGTTTGGATCACGTAGTAATGTGGTACCACACTGAAACAGTCGATTAAACCTGGTTTCGATCAATATTTTAGAGGATAACGCAAGTTAAGTCTGGGATTGGTTTGGGATTTGACCTCATCAGACTCATACTTTCGCACACTTCACATACTCGTTGAACAGATCCTGGGTTATTTTCTGGTTTGGATCACATAGTAATGTGGTACCACACTGAAACAGTCGATTAAACCAGGTTTCGAACAATATTTTTGAGGATAACGCATGTTAGGTCTAGGTTAGGCCTGGGATTTTCACTCATCAGACTCATACTTTCGCATTCTTCACATACTTCTTGAACGGATCCTGGGTTTTTTCTGGTTTGGAGCACGTAGTAATGTGGGACCACACTGAAACAGTCAATTAAACCTAGTTTCGATCAATATTTTAGAGAATAATTCATGTTAGGTCTAGGTTAGGTCTGGGATTTGCTCTCATCAGGCTCATACTTTCGCACACTTCACATACTCGTTTGACAGATCCTGGGTTATTTTCTGGTTTGGATCACGTAGTAATGTGGGACCACACTGAAACAGTCAATTAAACCTGGTTTCGATCAATATTTTAGAGAATAATTCATGTTATGTCTAGGTTAGGTCTGGGATTTGCTCTCATCAGGCTCATTCTTTCGCATATTTCTCATACTTGATGGCTAGATCCTGGGCTTTTTCTGGATTGCATCACGTAGTAATGAAGTACAACTCTGAAACAGTCAATTAAACCTGGTTTCGATAAATATTTTAGAGAATAATTCATGTTAGGTCTAGGTTAGGCGTGGGATTTGCCCTCATCAGGCTCATACTTTCGCATATTTCTCATACTTCATGGCTAGATCCTGGGCTATTTCTGGATTGGATCACGTAGTAATGTGGTACCACACTGAAACATTCAATGAAACCTGGTCTGGATAAATATTTTAGAGGATAACGCATCTTAGGTCTGTGTTAGGCCTAAGATTTGCCCTCCTCAGGCTCACAGTTTCGCGTTTTTCGCATACTTGTTGAACAGATCCTGGGTTTTCTCTGGTTTGGATCACATAGTAATGTGGTACCACACTGAAACAGTCGATTAAACCAGGTTTCGATCATTATTTTTGAGGATAACGCATGTTAGGTCTTGGTTAGGTCTGGGATTTTCAGTCATCAGACTCATACTTTCGCATATTTCTGATACTAGATGGCTAGATCCTGTGCTTTTTCTGGATTGCATCACGTTGTAATGAAGTACAACACTGAAACACTCAATTAAACCTGGTTTCGATCAATATTATTGAGGATAACGCATGTTAGGTCTAGGTTAGGCCTGGGAGTTTCACTCATCAGACTCATACTTTCGCAGTCTTCACATATTTGTTGAACGGATCTTGGGTTTTTTCTGGTGTGGATCACGTAGTAATGTGGTACCACACTGAAACAATCAATTAAACCTGATCTTGATAAATATTTTAGAGGATAACGCATGTTAGGTCTGGGATTGGTCTGGGATTTGACCTCATCAGACTCACACTTTCGCACACTTCACATACTCGTTGAACAGATCCTGGGTATTTTCTGGTTTGGATGACGTAGTGATGTGGAACCACACTGAAACAATCAATTAAACCTGGTTGCGATCAATATTTTAGAGGATAACGCATGTTAGGTCTGGGTAAGGTCTAGGATTTGCCCTCGTCAGGCTCATACTTTCGCATATTTCTCATACTTCATGGCTAGATCCTGGGCTATTTCTGGTTTGGATCACGTAGTAGTATGGTACCACACTGAAACAGTCCATTGAACCTGGTTTGGAACAATATTTTAGAGGATAACGCATGTTAGGTCTAGGTTAGGTCTGGGATTTTTACTCATCAGACTCATACTTTCGCATTCTTCACATACTTGTTGAACGGATCCTGGGTATTTTCTGGTTTGGATCACGTAGTGATGTGGTACCACACTGAAACAGTCGATTAAACCAGGTTTCGATCAATATTTTTGAGGATTACGCATGTTAGGTCTAGGTTAGGCCTGGGATTTTCACTCGTCAGGCTCATACTTTCGCATTCTTCACATACTTGTTGAACGGATCCTGGGTTATTTTCTGGTTTGGATCACGTAGTACTGTGGGAACCACACTGAAACAGTCAATTAAACCTGGTTTCGATCGATATTTTAGAGAATAATTCATGTTATGTCTAGGTTAGGTCTGGGATTTGCTCTCATCAGGCTCATTCTTCCGCATATTTCTCATACTTGATGGCTAGATGCTGGGCTTTTTCTGGATTGCATCACGTAGTAATGAAGTACAACACTGAAACAGTCAATTAAACCTGGTTTCCATCATTATCTTAGAGGACAACGCAAGTTAGGTCTGGGACAGGTCTGGGATTTGCCCTCATCAGGCTCATACTTTCCGCGTTTTTCACATACTTGTTGAACAGATCCTGGGTTTTTTCTGGTTTGGATCACGTAGTAGTGTGGGACCACACTGAAACAATCAATTAAACCTGATCTTGATAAATATTTTAGAGGATAACGCATGTTAGGTCTGGGATAGGTCTGGGATTTGCCCTCATCAGACTCATACTTTCGCACAGTTCACATACTCGTTGAACAGATCCTGGGTTATTTTCTGGTTTGGATCACATAGTAATGTGGTACCACACTGAAACAGTCGATTAAACCTGGTTGCGATCAATATTTTAGAGGATAACGCATGTTAGGCCTAGGTTAGCCCTGGGATTTTCATTCATCAGACTCATACTTTCGCAAATTTCTCATACTTCATGGCTAGATCCTGGGCTGTTTCTGGATTGGATCACGTAGTAATTTGGTACCACGCTGAAACAGTCAATTAAACCAGGTTTCGATCAATATTTTTGAGGATAACGCATGTTAGGTCTAGGTTAGGCCTGGGATTTTCACTCGCCAGGCTCATACTTTCGCATTCTTCACATACTTGTTGAACGGATCCTGGGTTTTTTCTGGTTTGGATCACGTAGTACTGTGGGACCACACTGAAACAGTCAATTATACCTGGTTTCGATCAATATTTTGGAGAATAATTCATGTTAGGTCTAGGTTAGGTCTGGGATTTGCTCTCATCAGGCTCATTCTTTCGCATATTTCTCATACTTGATGGCTAGATCCTGGGTTTTTTCTGGTTTGGATCACGTAGTAATGTGGTACCACACTGAAACAGTCAATTAAACCTGGTCTTGATAAATATTTTAGAGGATAACTCATGTTAGGTCTAGGTTAGGTCTGGGATTTGACCTCATCAGACTCACACTTTCGCACACTTCACATACTCGTTGAACAGATCCTGGGTATTTTCTGGTTTGGATCACGTAGTGATGTGGTACCACACTGAACCAGTCATTTAAACCTGGTCTTGATAAATATTTTAGAGGATAACGCATGTTAGGTCTGGGATAGGTCTAGGATTTGCCCTCATCAGGCTCATACCTTCGCATATTTCTCATACTTCATGGCTAGATCCTGGGCTATTTCTGGATTGGATCACGTAGTAATGTGGTACCACACTGAAACAGTCAATTAAACCTGGTCTTGATAAATATTTTAGAGGATAACTCATGTTAGGTCTAGGTTAGGTCTGGGATTTGCTCTCATCAGTCAATTAAACTTGGTTTCCATCAATATCTTAAAGGACAACGCAAGTTGGGTCTGGGATATGTCTTGGATTTGCCCTCATCAGGCTCATACTTTCGCGTTTTTCACATACTTTTTGAACAGATCCTGGGTTTTTTCTGGTTTGGATCACGTAGTAGTATGGTACCACACTGAAACAGTCCATTGAACCTGGTTTGGATCAATATTTTAGAGGATAACGCATGTTAGGTCTAGGTTAGGTCTGGGATTTTCACTCATCAGACTCATACTTTCGCATTCTTCACATACTTGTTGAACGGATCCTGGGTTTTTTCTGGATTAGATCAGGTAGTAATGTGGTACCACACTGAAACAGTCAATTAAACTTGGTTTCCATCAATATCTTAAAGGACAACGCAAGTTAGGTCTGGGATAGGTCTTGGATTTGCACTCATCAGGCTCATACTTTCGCGTTTTTCACATACTTGTTGAACAGATCCTGGGTTTTTTCTGGTTTGTATCACGTAGTAATGTGGAACCACACTGAAACAATCAATTAAACCTGGTCTTGATAAATATTTTAGAGGATAACGCATGTTAGGTCTGGGTAAGGTCTAGGATTTGCCCTCGTCAGGCTCATACCTTCGCATTCTTCACATACTTGTTGAACGGATCCTGGGTTTTTTCTGGTTTGGATCACGTAGTAATGTGGTACCACACTGAAACAGTCGATTAAACCTGGTTTCGATCAATATTTTAGAGGATAACGCAAGTTAAGTCTGGGATTGGTCTGTGATTTGACCTCATCAGACTCACGCTTTCGCACACTTCACATACTCGTTGAACAGATCCTGGGTATTTTCTGGTTTGGATCACGTAGTGATGTGGTACCACACTGAAACAGTCGATTAAACCAGGTTTCGATCAATATTTTTGAGGATAACGCATGTTAGGTCTAGGTTAGGCCTGGGATTTTCACTCGCCAGGCTCATACTTTCGCATTCTTCACATACTTGTTGAACGGATCCTGGGTTTTTTCTGGTTTGGATCACGTAGTAATGTGGGACCACACTGAAACAGTCAATTAGACCTGGTTTCGATTAATATTTTGGAGAATAATTCATGTTAGGTCTAGGTTAGGTCTGGGATTTGCTCTCATCAGGCTCATTCTTTCGCATATTTCTCATACTTGATGGCTAGATCCTGGGCTTTTTCTGGATTGCATCACGTAGTAATGTAGTACCACACTGAAACAGTCAATGAAACCTGGTTTTCATCAATATTTTAGAGGACAACGCAAGTTAGGTCTAGGTAAGGCCTGAGATTTTCACTGATCAGACTCATACTTTCGCATTCTTCACATACTTGTTGAACGGATCCTGGGATTTTTCTGGTTTGGATCACGTAGTAATGTGGTACCACACTGAAACAGTCGATTAAACCTGGTTTCGATCAATATTTTAGAGGATAACGCAAGTTAAGTCTGGGATTGGTTTGGGATTTGACCTCATCAGACTCATACTTTCGCACACTTCACATACTCGTTGAACAGATCCTGGGTTATTTTCTGGTTTGGATCACATAGTAATGTGGTACCACACTGAAACAGTCGATTAAACCAGGTTTCGAACAATATTTTTGAGGATAACGCATGTTAGGTCTAGGTTAGGCCTGGGATTTTCACTCATCAGACTCATACTTTCGCATTCTTCACATACTTCTTGAACGGATCCTGGGTTTTTTCTGGTTTGGAGCACGTAGTAATGTGGGACCACACTGAAACAGTCAATTAAACCTAGTTTCGATCAATATTTTAGAGAATAATTCATGTTAGGACTAGGTTAGGTCTGGGATTTGCTCTCATCAGGCTCATACTTTCGCACACTTCACATACACGTTTGACAGATCCTGGGTTATTTTCTGGTTTGGATCACGTAGTAATGTGGGACCACACTGAAACAGTCAATTAAACCTGGTTTCGATCAATATTTTAGAGAATAATTCATGTTATGTCTAGGTTAGGTCTGGGATTTGCTCTCATCAGGCTCATTCTTTCGCATATTTCTCATACTTGATGGCTAGATGCTGGGCTTTTTCTGGATTGCATCACGTAGTAATGAAGTACAACACTGAAACAGTCAATTAAACCTGGTTTCCATCATTATCTTAGAGGACAACGCAAGTTAGGTCTGGGATAGGTCTGGGATTTTCACTCATCAGACTCATACTTTCGCATTCTTCACATACGTGTTGAACGGATCCTGGGTTTTTTCTGGTTTGGATCACGTAGTAATGTGGTACCACACTGAAACAGTCGATTAAACCTGGTTTCGATCAATATTTTAGAGGATAACGCAAGTTAAGTCTGGGATTGGTCTGGGATTTGACCTCATCAGACTCACACTTTCGCACACTTCACATACTCGTTGAACAGATCCTGGGTATTTTCTGGTTTGGATCACGTAGTGATGTGGTACCACACTGAAACAGGCGATTAAACCTGGTTGCGATCAATATTTTAGAGGATAACGCATGTTAGGTCTAGGTTAGCCCTGGGATTTTCACTCATCAGACTCATACTTTCGCATATTTCTCATACTTCATGGCTAGATCCTGGGCTGTTTCTGGATTGTATCACGTAGTAATTTGGTACCACGCTGAAACAGTCAATTAAACCAGGTTTCGATCAATAGTTTTGAGGATAACGCATGTTAGGTCTTGGTTAGGTCTGGGATTTTCACTCATCAGACTCATACTTTCGCATTCTTCACATACTTGTTGAACGGATCATGGGTTTTTTCTGGTTTGGATCACGTAGTAATGTGGGACCACACTGAAACAATCAATTAAACCTGGTCTTGATAAATATTTTAGAGGATAACGCATGTTAGGTCTGGGATAGGTCGGGGATTTGCCCTCATCAGCCTCATACTTTCGCACTCTTCACATACTCGTTGAACAGATCCTGGGTTTTTTCTGGTTTGGATCACGTAGTAATGTGGAGCCACACTGAAACAATCAATTAAACCTGGTCTTGATAAATATTTTAGAGGATAACGCATGTTAGGTATGGGTAAGGTCTAGGATTTGCCCTCGTCAGGCTCATACTTTCGCATATTTCTCATACTTGATGGCTAGATCCTGGGCTATTTCTGGATTAGATCACGTAGTAATGTGGTACCACACTGAAACAGTCAATTAAACTTGGTTTCCATCAATATCTTAAAGGACAACGCAAGTTAGGTCTGGGATAGGTCTTGGATTTGCCCTCATCAGGCTCATACTTTCGCGTTTTTCACATACTTGTTGAACAGATCCTGGGTTTTTTCTGGTTTCTATCACGTAGTAATGTGGAACCACACTGAAACAATCAATTAAACCTGGTCCTGATAAATATTTTAGAGGATAACGCATGTTAGGTCTGGGTAAGGTCTAGGATTTGCCCTCGTCAGGCTCATACCTTCGCATTCTTCACATACTTGTTGAACGGATCCTGGGTTTTTTCTGGTTTGGATCACGTAGTAATGTGGTACCACACTGAAACAGTCGATTAAACCTGGTTTCGATCAATATTTTTGAGGATAACGCATGTTAGGTCTAGGTTAGGCCTGGGATTTTCACTCGCCAGGCTCATACTTTCGCATTCTTCACATACTTGTTGAACGGATCCTGGGTTTTTTCTGGTTTGGATCACGTAGTACTGTGGGACCACACTGAAACAGTCAATTATACCAGGTTTCGATCAATATTTTGGAGAATAATTCATGTTAGGTCTAGGTTAGGTCTGGGATTTGCTCTCATCAGGCTCATTCTTTCGCATATTTCTCATACTTGATGGCTAGATCCTGGGTTTTTTCTGGTTTGGATCACGTAGTAATGTGGTACCACACTGAAACAGTCGATTAAACCTGGTTTCGATCAATATTTTAGAGGATAACGCAAGTTAAGTCTGGGATTGGTCTGGGATTTGACCTCATCAGACTCACACATTCGCACACTTCACATACTCGTTGAACAGATCCTGGGCTTTTTCTGGATTGCATCACGTAGCAATGTAGTACCACACTGAAACAGTCAATGAAACCTGGTTTTCATCAATATTTTAGAGGACAACGCAAGTTAGGTCTAGGTAAGACCTGAGATTTTCACTGATCAGACTCATACTTTCGCATTCTTCACATACTTGTTGAACGGATCCTGGGTTTTTTCTGGATTGGATCACGTAGTAATGTGGTACCACACTGAAACATTCAATGAAACCTGGTCTGGATAAATATTTTAGAGGATAAAGCAAGTTAGGTCTGGGGTAGGTCTGGGATTAGCCCTCATCAGACTCATACTTTCGCACACTTCACATACTCGTTGAACAGATCCTGGGTTTTTTTTGGGTTTGGTTCACGTAGTAATGTGGTAACACACTGAAACAGTCGATTAAACCTGGTTTCGAATAATATTTTAGAGAATAATTCATGTTAGGTCTGGGATAGGTCTGGGATTTGCTCTCATCAGGCTCATTCTTTCGCATATTTCTCATACTTGATGGCTAGATCCTGGGCTTTTTCTGGATTGCACCACGTAGTAATGAAGTACAACACTGAAACAGTCAATTAAACCTGGTTTCCATCAATATTTTAGAGGACAACGCAAGTTAGGTCTAGGTTAGGCCAGGGATTTGCCCTCATCAGGATCATACTTTTGCAGTTTTAACATACATGTTCACCTGATCGAGGGTTTTTTCTGCTTTGGATCACGTAGCAAAGTGGTACCACACTGAAACAGTCCATTAAACCTGGTTTGCATCAATATTTTAGAGGATAACGCATGTTAGGTATAGGTTAGCCCCGAGATTTTCACTCATCAGACTCATACTTTCGCATTCTTCACATACTTGTTGAACAGATCCTGGGTTTTTTCTGGTTTGGATCACGTAGTAATGTGGGACCACACTGAAACAATCAATTAAACCAGGTCTTGATAAATATTTTAGAGGACAACGCATGTTAGGTCTTGGTTAGGTCTGGGATTTTCAGTCATCAGACTCATACTTTCGCATATTTCTCATACTAGATGGCTAGATCCTGTGCTTTTTCTGGATTGCATCACGTTGTAATGAAGTACAACACTGAAACAGTCAATTAAACCTCGTTTCGCTCAATATTTTAGAAGATAACGCATGTTAGGCCTAGGTTAGGCCTGGGATTTGCCTTATCAGGGTCATACTTTCGCAGTTTTAACATGCATGTTGACCTGATCGAGTGTTTTTTCTGCTTTGGATCACGTAGTAAAGTCGTACCACAACTAAAACAGTCAATTAAACCTGGTTTCGATCACTATTTTAGAGGATAACGCAAGTTAGGTCTGGGATAGGTCTGGGATTAGCCCTCATCAGACTCATACTTTCGCATATTTCTCATACTTGATGACTAGATCCTGGGCTTTTTCTGGATTGCATCACGTAGTAATGAAGTACAACACTGAAACTGTCAATTAAACCTGGTTTCCATGAATATTTTAGAGGACAACGCATGTTAGGTCTAGGTTAGGCCTGGGATTTGCCCTCATCAGGGTCATACTTTCGCAGTTTTAACATACATGTTGACGTGATCGAGGGTTTTTTCTGCTTTGGATCACGTAGCAAAAAGTGGTACCACATTGAAACAGTCCATTAAACCTTGTTTGGATCAATATTTTTGAGGATAACGCATTTTAGGTCTATGTTAGGCCTGGGATTTTCACTTATCAGACTCATTCTTTCGCTCACTTCACATACTCGTTGACAAGATCCTGGGTTTTTTTCTGGTTTGGATCACGTAGTAATGTGGTACCACACTGAAACTGTCGATTAAACCTGGTATCGAAAACTATTTTAGAAGACAATGCGAGTTAGGTCTGGGATAGGTCTGGGATTTGCCCTCATCAGGCTCAAACTTTCGCGTTTTTCACATACTTGTTGAACAGATCCTGGTTTTTTTCTGGTTTGGATCACGTAGTAGTGTGGTACCACCCTGCAACAGTCAATTAAACCTGGTTTCGATCACCATTTTAGAGGATAACGCAAGTTAGGTCTGGGATAGGTCTGGGATTATCCCTCATCAGACTCATACTTTCGCACACTTCACATACTCGTTGACAAGATCCTGGGTTTTTTTCTGGTTTGGATCACGTAGTAATGTGGTACCACACTGAAACTGACGGTTAAACCTGGTTTCGATCAATATTTTAGTGGATAACGCAAGTTAGGTCTGGGATAGGTCTGGGATTTGCCCTCATCAGACTCATACTTTCGCAGTTTTAACATACATGTTGACCTGATCGAGGGTTTTTTCTGCTTTGGATCACGCTGTAAAGTGGTACCACACTGAAACAGTCCATTAAACCAGGTTTGGATCAATATTTTTGAGGATAACGCATGTTAGGTCTAGGTTAGCCCTGGGATTTTCACTCATCAGGCTCATACTTTCGCATTCTTCACATACTTGTTGGACAGATACTGGGTTTTTTTCTGGTTTGGTTCACGCAGTAATGTGGTACCACACTGAAACATTCAATTAAACCTGGTCTTGATAAATATTTTAGAGGATAACGCATGTTAGGTTTGGGTTAGGTTTTGGATTTGCCCTCATCAGGCTCATACTTTCGCATATCTCTCATACTTCATGGCTAGACCCTGGGCTGTTTCTGAATTGTATCACGTAGTAATGTGGTACCACGCTGAAACAGTCAATTAAACCTGATTTCGATCAATATTTTAGAGGATAACGCAAGTTAGGTCCGGGATAGGTCTGGGATTCGCCCTCATCAGGCTCATACTTTCGCATATTTCTCATACTGGATGGCTAGATCCGGGGTTTCTTCCGGTTTGGGTCACGTAGTAGTGTGGTACCACACTGAAACAGTCGATTAAACCTGGTTTCGAACAATATTTTTTAGGATAACGCATGTTAGGTCTAGGTTAGGCCGGGGATTTTCACTCATCAGACTCATACTTTCGCATTCTTCACATACTTGTTGAACGGATCCTGGGTTTTTACTGGTTTGGATCACGCAGTAATGTGGTACCACACTGAAACATTCAATTAAACCTGGTCTTGATAAATATTTTAGAGGATAACGCATGTTAGGTCTGGGATAGGTCTGGGATTAGCCCTCATCAGGCTCATACTTTCGCAGTTTTAACATGCATGTTGACCTGATCGAGGGTTTTTTCTGCTTTGGATCAAGTAGTAAAGTGGTACCACAACTAAAACAGTCAATTAAACCTGGTTTCGATCAATATTTTAGAGAATAATTCATGTTAGGTCTAGGTTAGGTCTGGGATTAGCCCTCATCAGACTCATACTTTCGCACACTTCACATACTCGTTGACAAGATCCTGGGTTTTTTTCTTGCTTGGATCACGTAGTAATGTGGTACCACACTGAAACAGTCGATTGAACCTGGTTTCGATTAATATCTTAGAGGATAACGCATGTTAGGTCTGGGATAGGTCTGGGATTCGCCCTCATCAGGCTCATACTTTCGCATATTTCTCATACTTGATGGCTAGATCCTGGGCTTTTTCTGGATTGCATCATGTAGTAATGAAGTGCAACACTGAAACAGTCAATTAAGCCTGGTTTCCATCAATATTATAGAGGACAACGCATGTTAGGTCTAGGTTAGCCAGGGATTTTCACTCATCAGACTCATACTTTCACATTCTTCACATACTTGTTGAACGGATCCTGGGTTTTTTCTGGTTTGGATCACGTAGTAATGTGGGACCACACTGAAACAATCAATTAAACCTGGTCATGATAAACATTTTAGAGGATAACGCATGTTAGGTTTGGGTTTGGTCTAGGATTTGCCCTCGTCAGGCTCATACTTTCGCACATTTCTCATACTTCATGGCCAGATCCTGGGCTATTTCTGGATTGGATCACGTAGTAATGTGGTACCACACTGAAACAGTCGATTAAACCAGGTTTCTATCAATATTTTTGAGGATAACGCAAGTTAGGTCTGGGATAGGTCTGGGATTTGCCCTCATCAGGCTCATACTTTCGCGTTTTTCACATACTTGTTGAACAGATCCTGGGTCTTTTCCTGTTTGGGTCACGTAGTAGTGTGGTACCACACTGAAACAGTCGATTAAACCTGGTTTCGATCAATATTTTTGAGGATAACGCATGTTAGGTCTAGGTAAGGTCTGGGATTTTCACTCATCAGGCTCATACTTTCGCATATTTCTCATACTTCATGGCTGGATCCTGGGCTATTTCTGGATTGGATCACGTGGTAATGTGGTACCACACTGAAACAGTCAATTAAACCTGGTTTCCATCAATATTTTAGAGGAAAACGCATGTTAGGTCTAGGTTAGGCCTGGGATTTGCCCTCATCAGGGCCATACTTCCGCAGTTTTAACATACATGTTGACCTGATCGAGGGTTCTTTCTGCTTTGGATCACGTAGTGAAGTGGTACCGCACTGAAGCAGACCATTAAACCTGGTTTGGATCAATATTTTAGAGGATAACGCATGTTAGGTCTAGGTTGGGCCTGGGATTTTCACTCATCAGACACAAATTTTCGCATTCTTCACATACTTGTTGAACGGATCCTGGGTTTTTCCTGGTTTGGATCAGGTAGTAATGTGGGGCCACACTGGAGCAGTCAATTAAACCTGGTTTCGATCAATGTTTTAGAGAATATTTCATGTTAGGTCTAGGTTAGGTCTGGGATTTGCTCTCATCAGGCTCATACTTTCGCATATTTCTCATACTTCATGGCTGGATCCTGGGCTATTTCTGGATTGCATCACGTGGTAATGTGGTACCACACTGAAACAGTCAATTAAACCTGGTTTCCATCAATATTTTAGAGGAAAACGCATGTTAGGTCTAGGTTAGGCCTGGGATTTGCCCTCATCAGGGCCATACTTCCGCAGTTTTAACATACATGTTGACCTGATCGAGGGTTCTTTCTGCTTTGGATCACGTAGTGAAGTGGTACCGCACTGTAGCAGACCATTAAACCTGGTTTGGATCTGTATTTTAGAGGATAACGCATGTTATGTTTGGGTTAGGTCTAGGATTTGCACTCATCAGGCTCATACTTTCGCATATTTCTCATACTTCATGGCTAGATCCTGGGCTGTTTCAGGATTGTATCACGTAGTAATGTGGTACCACGCTGAAACAGTCAATTAAAACTGGTTTCGATCAATATTTTAGAGGATAACGCAAGTTTGGTCTGGGATAGGTCTGGGATTTGCCCTCATCAGACTCATACTTTCGTATTCTTCACATACTTGTTGAACGGATCCTGGGTTTTTTCTTGTTCGGCTTACGTAGTAATGAGGGACCACACTGAAACAATCAATTAAACCTGGTCTAGATAAATATTTTAGAGGATAACGCATGTTAGGTCTGGGTTAGGTCTAGGATTTGCCCCCATCAGGCTCATACTTTCGCATATTTCTCATACTTCATGGCTGGATCCTGGGCTATTTCTGGATTGGATCAGGTAGTAATGTGGTACCACACTGAAACAGTCAATTAAACCTGGCTTTGATCAATGTTTTAGAGAATAATTCATGTCAGGTCTAGGTTAGGTCTGGGATTTGCTCTCATCAGGCTCATTCTTTCGCATATTTCTCGTACTTGATGGCTAGATCCTGGGCTTTTTCCGGATTGCATCACGTAGTAATGAAGTACAACACTGAAACGGTCAATTCAACCTGGTTTCCATCAATATTTTAGAGGACAACGCATGTTAGGTCTAGGTTAGGCCTGGGATTTGCCCTCATCAGGGTCATACTTTCGCAGTTTTAACATACATGTTGACGTGATCGAGGGTTTTTTGTGCTTTGGATCACGTAGTAAAGTGGTACCACACTGAAACAGTCCATTAAACCTGGTTTGGATCAATATTTTAGAGGATAACGCATGTTAGGTCTAGGTTAGCCCTGGGATTTTCACTCATCAGACTCATACTTTCGCATTCTTCACATACTTGTTGAACGGATCCTGGGTTTTTTCTGGTTTGGTTCACGTAGTAATGTGGTACCACACTGGAACAATCAATTAAACCTGGTCATGATAACTATTTCAGAGGATAACGCATGTTAGGTCTGGGTTTGGTCTAGGATTTGCCCTCGTCAGGCTCATACTTTCGCATATTTCTCATACTTCATGGCTAGATCCTGGGCTATTTCTGGATTGGATCACGTAGTAATGTGGTACCACACTGAAACAGTCGATTAAACCAGGTTTCTATGAATATTTTTGAGGATAACGCAAGTTAGGTCTGGGATAGGTCTGGGATTTTCACTCATCAGACACAAATTTTCGCATTCTTCACATACTTGTTGAACGGATCCTGGGTTTTTCCTGGTTTGGATCAGGTAGTAATGTGGGACCACACTGGAGCAGTCAATTAAACCTGGTTTCGATCAATGTTTTAGAGAATATTTCATGTTAGGTCTAGGTTAGGTCTGGGATTTGCTCTCATCAGGCTCATACTTTCGCATATTTCTCATACTTCATGGCTGGATCCTGGGCTATTTCTGGATTGGATCACGTGGTAATGTGGTACCACACTGAAACAGTCAATTAAACCTGGTTTCCATCAATATTTTAGAGGAAAACGCATGTTAGGTCTAGGTTAGGCCTGGGATTTGCCCTCATCAGGGCCATACTTCCGCAGTTTTAACATACATGTTGACCTGATCGAGGGTTCTTTCTGCTTTGGATCACGTAGTGAAGTGGTACCGCACTGTAGCAGACCATTAAACCTGGTTTGGATCAGTATTTTAGAGGATAACGCATGTTATGTTTGGGTTAGGTCTAGGATTTGCACTCATCAGGCTCATACTTTCGCATATTTCTCATACTTGATGGCTAGATCCTGGGCTTTTTCTGGATTGCATCACGTAGTAATGAAGTACAACACTGAAACAGTCAATTAAACCTGGTCTTGATAAATATTTTAGAGGATAACGCATGTTAGGTTTGGGTTAGGTCTAGGATTTGCCCTCATCAGGCTCATACTTTCGCATATTTCTCATACTTCATGGCTAGATCCTGGGCTGTTTCTGGATTGTATCACGTAGTAATGTGGTACCACGCTGAAACAGTCAATTAAAACTGGTTTCGATCAATATTTTAGAGGATAACGCAAGTTAGGTCTGGGATAGGTCTGGGATTCGCCCTCATCAGGCTCATACTTTCGCGTTTTTCACATACTTGTTGAACAGATCCTGGGTTTTTTCTGGTTTGGATCACGTAGTAATGTGGGACCACACTGAAGCAGTCCATTAAACCTGGTTTGGATCCACATTTTAGAGGATAACGCATGTTAGGTCTAGGTTAGCCCTGGGATTTTAACTCATCAGACTCATACATTCGCATTCTTCACATACTTGTTGAACGGATCCTGGGTTTTTTCTGGTTTGGTTCACGTAGTAATGTGGTACCACACTGGAACATTCAATTAAACCTGGTCTTGATAAATATTTTAGAGGATAACGCATGTTAGGTTTGGGTTAGGTCTAGGATTTGCCCTCATCAGGCTCATACTTTCGCATATTTCTCATACTTCATGGCTAGATCCTGGGCTGTTTCTGGATTGTATCACGTAGTAATGTGGTACCACGCTGAAACAGTCAATTAAAACTGGTTTCGATCAATATTTTAGAGGACAACGCAAGTTAGGTCTGGGATAGGTCTGGGATTCGCCCTCATCAGGCTCATACTTTCGCGTTTTTCACATACTTGTTGAACAGATCCTGGGTTTTTTTCTGCTTTGGATCACGTAGTAAAGTGGTACCACACTGAAACAATCCATTAAACCTGGTTTGGATCAATATTTTAGAGGATAACGCATGTTAGGTCTAGGTTAGGTCTGGGATTTTCAGTCATCAGACTCATACTTTCTCATTCATCACATACTTGTTGAACGGATCCTGGGTTTTTTCTGGTTTGGATCACGTAGTAATGTGGGACCACACCGAAACAATCAATTAAATCTGGTCTTGATAAATATTTTAGAGGATAACGCATGTCAGGTCTGGGATAGGTCTGGGATTTGACCTCATCAGGGTCATACTTTCGCAGTTTTAACATGCATGTTGACCTCATCGAGGGTTTTTTCTGCTTTGGATCACGTAGTAAAGTGGTACCACAACTAAAACAGTCAATTAAACCTGGTTTCGATCATTATTTTAGAGGATAACGCAAGTTAGGTCTGGGATAGGTCTGGGATTAGCCCTCAACAGACTCATACTTTCGCATTCTTCACATACTTGTTGAACGGATCCTGGGTTTTTTCCGGTTTGGGTCAAGTAGTTGTGTGGTACCACACTGAAACAGTCGATTAAACCTGGTTTCGATCAATATTTTTGAGGATAACGCATTTTAGGTCTAGGTTAGGCCGGGGATTTTCACTCAGCAGACTCATACTTTCGCATTCTTCACATACTTGTTGAACGGATCCTGGGTTTTTACTGGTTTGGATCACGTTGTAATGTCGTACCACACTGAAACATTCAATTAAACCTGGTTTTGATCAATATTTTAGAGAATAATTCATGTTAGGTCTAGGTTAAGTCTGGTATTTGCTCTCATCAGGCTCATTCTTTCGCATATTTCTCATACTTGATGGCTAGATCCTGGGCTTTTTCTGGATTGCATCACGTAGTAATGAAGTACAACACTGAAACAGTCAATTCAACCTGGTATCGATCAATATTTTAGAGGACAACGCATGTTAGGTCTAGGTTAGGCCTGGGATTTGCCCTCATCAGGGTCATACTTTCGCTGTTTTAACATACATGTTGAACAGATCCTGGGTTATTTTCTGGTTTGGATCACATAGTAATGTGGTACCACACTGAAACAGTCGATTAAACCAGGTTTCGATCAATATTTTTGAGGATAACGCATGTTAGGTCTAGGTTAGGCCTGGGATTTTCACTCATCAGACTCATACTTTCGTATTCTTCACATACTTGTTGAACGGATCCTGGGCTTTTTCTGGTTTGGATTACGTAGTAATGAGGGACCACACTGAAACAATCAAATAAACCTGGTCTTGATAAATATTTTAGAGGATAAAGCATGTTAGGTCTTCGTTAGGTCTAGGATTTGCCCTCGTCAGGCACATACTTTCGCATATTTCTCATACTTCATGGCTAGATCCTGGGCTATTTCTGGATTGGATCACGTAGTAATGTGGTACCACACTGAAACAGTCGATTAAACCAGGTTTCGATCAATATTTTTGAGGATAACGCAACTTAGGTCTGGGATAGGTCTGGGATTTGCCCTCGTCAGGCTCATACTTTCGCGTTTTTCACATAGTTGTTCAACAGATCCTGGGTTTTTCCGGTTTGGGTCACGTAGTAATGTGGTACCACACTGAAACATTCAATTAAACCTGGTCTAGATAAATATTTTAGATGATAACGCATGTTAGGTCTGGGTTAGGTCTAGGATTTGCCCCCATCAGGCTCATACTTTCGCATATTTCTCATACTTCATGGCTGGATCCTGGGCTATTTCTGGATTGGATCAGGTAGTAATGTGGTACCACACTGAAACAGTCAATTCAACCTGGTTTTGATCAATATTTTAGAGAATAATTCATGTCAGGTCTAGGTTAGGTCTGGGATTTGCTCTCATCAGGCTCATTCTTTCGCATATTTCTCGTACTTGATGGCTAGATCCTGGGCTTTTTCCGGATTGCATCACGTAGTAATGAAGTACAACACTGAAACAGTCAATTCGACCTGGTTTCCATCAATATTTTAGAGGACAACGCATGTTAGGTCTAGGTTAGGCCTGGGATTTGCCCTCATCAGGGTCATACTTTCGCAGTTTTAACATACATGTTGACGTGATCGAGGGTTTTTTCTGCCTTGGATCACGTAGTAAAGTGGTACCACACTGAAACAGTCCATTAAACCTGGTTTGGATCAATATTTTAGAGGATAACGCATGTTAGGTCTAGGTTAGCCCTGGGATTTTCACTCATCAGACTCATACTTTCGCATTCTTCACATACTTGTTGAACGGATCCTGGGTTTTTCCTGGTTTGGTTCACGTAGTAATGTGGTACCACACTGGAACATTCAATTAAACCTGGTCTTGATAAATAATTTAGAGGATAACGCATGTTAGGATTGGGTTAGTTCTAGGATTTGCCCTTATCAGGCGCATACTTTCGCATATTTCTCATACTTGATGGCTAGATCCTGGGCTGTTTCTGGATTGTATCACGTAGTAATGTGGTACCACGCTGAAACAGTCAATTAAACCTGGTTTCGTTCAATATTTTAGAGGATAACGCAAGTTAGGTCTGGGATAGGTCTGGGATTTGCCCTCATCAGGCTCATACTTTTGCGTTTTTCACATACTTGTTGAACAGATCCTGGGTTTTTTCCAGTTTGGGTCACGTAGTAGTGTGGTACCACACTGAAACAGTCGATTAAACCTGGTTTCGATCAATATTTTTGAGGATAACGCATGTTAGGTCTAGGTTAGGCCGGGGAATTTCACTCATCAGAATCATACTTTCGCATTCTTCACATACTTGTTGAACGGATCGTGGGTTTTTTCTGGTTTGGATCACGTAGTTATTGCGGGACCACACTGAAGCAATCAATGAAACCTGGTCATGATAACTATTTTAGAGGATAACTCATGTTAGGTTTCGGTTAGGTCTAGGATTTGCCCACATCAGGCTCATACTTTCGCATATTTCTCATACTTCATGGCTAGATCCTGGGCTGCTCCTGGATTGTATCACGTAGTAATGTGGTACCACGCTGAAACAGTCGATTAAACCAGGTTGCGATCAATATTTTTGAGGATAACGCATGTTAGGTCTAGGTTAGGCCTGGGATTTTCACTCATCAGACTCATACTTTCGCATTCTTCACATACTTGTTGAACGGATCCTTGGTTTTTTCTGGTTTGGATTACGTATTAATCTGGGACCACACTGAAACAATCAAATAAACCTGGCCTTGATAAATATTTCAGAGGATAACGCATGTTAGGTCTGCGTTAGGTCTAGGATTTGCCCTCGTCAGGCTCATACTTTCGCATATTTCTAATACTTCATGGCTAGATCCTGGGTCATTTCCGGATTGGATCACGTAGTAATGTGGTACCACACTGAAACAGTCGATTAAACCAGGTTTCGATTAATATTTTTGAGGATAACGCAAGTTAGGTCTGGGATAGGTCTGGGATTTGCCCTCATCAGGCTCATTCTTTCGCATATTTCTCATACTTGATGGCTAGATCCTGGGCTTTTTCTGGATTGCATCACGTAGTAATGAAGTACAACACTGAAACAGTCAATTAAACCTGGTTTCCATCAATATTTTAGAGGACAACGCATGTTAGGTCTAGGTAAGGCCTGGGATTTGCCCTCATCAGGGTCATACTTTCGCAGTTTTAACATACATGTTGACATGATCGAGGGTTCTTAATGCTTTGGATCACGTAGTAAAGTGGTACCACCCTGGAACAGTCCATTAAACCTGGTTTGGATCAATATTTTAGAGGATAACGCATGTTAGGTTTGGGTTAGGTCTAGGATTTCCCCTCATCAGGCTCATACATTCGCATATTTCTCATACTTCATGGCTAGATCCTGGGCTGTTTCTGGATTGTATCACGTTGTAATGTGGTACCACGCTGAAACAGTCAATTAAACCTGGTTTCGATCAATATTTTAGAGGATAACGCAAGTTAGGTCTGGGATAGGTCTGGGATTCGCCCTCATCAGGCTCATACTTTCGCGATTTTCACATACTTGTTGAACTGATCCTGGGTTTTTTCTGGTTTGGATCACGTATTAATGCGGTACCACACTGAGACAGTCGATTAAACCCGGTTTCGATCAATATTCTAGAGGATAACGCAAGTTAAGTCTGGGATAGGTCTGGGATTTGACCTCATCAGACTCATACTTTCGCACACTTCACATACTCGTTGAACAGATCCTGGGTTATTTTCTGGTTTGGATCACATAGTAATGTGGTACCACACTGAAACAGCAGATTAAACCAGGTTTCGATCAATATTTTTGAGGATAACGCGTGTTAGGTCTAGGTTAGGCCTGGGATTTTCACTCATCAGACTCATACTTTCGCATTCTTCACATACTTGTTGAACGGATCCTGGGTTTTTTCTGGTTTGGTTCACGTAGTAATGTGGGACCACACTGAAATAGTCAATTAAACCTGGATTCGATCAATATTTTAGAGAATAATTCATGTTTGGTCTAGGTTAGGTCTGGGATTTGCTCTCATCAGGCTCATTCTTTCGCACATTTCTCATACTTGATGGCTAGATCCTGGGCTTTTTCTGGATTGCATCACGTAGTAATGAAGTACAACACTGAAACAGTCAATTCAACCTGGTATCGATCAATATTTTAGAGGACAACGCATGTTAGGTCTAGGTTAGGCCTGGGATTTGCCCTCATCAGGGTCATACTTTCGCAGTTTTAACATACATGTTGACCTGATCGAGTGTTTTTTCTGCTTTGGATCACGTAGTAAAGTGGTACCACACTGAAACAATCCATTAAACCTGGTTTGGATCAATATTTTAGAGGATAACGCATGTTAGGTCTAGGTTAGGTCTGGGATTTTCAGTCATCAGACTCATACTTTCGCATTCATCACATACTTGTTGAACGGATACTGGGTTTTTTCTGGTTTGGATCACGTAGTAATGTGGGACCACACCGAAACAATCAATTAAATCTGGTCTTGATAAATATTTTAGAGGATAACGCATGTCAGGTCTGGGATAGGTCTGGGATTTGACCTCATCAGGGTCATACTTTCGCAGTTTTAACATGCATGTTGACCTCATCGAGGGTTTTTTCTGCTTTGGATCACGTAGTAAAGTGGTACCACAACTAAAACAGTCAATTAAACCTGGTTTCGATCATTATTTTAGAGGATAACGCAAGTTAGGTCTGGGATAGGTCTGGGATTAGCCCTCATCAGACTCATACTTTCGCATTCTTCACATACTTGTTGAACGGATCCTGGGTTTTTTCCGGTTTGGGTCAAGTAGTTGTGTGGTACCACACTGAAACAGTCGATTAAACCTGGTTTCAATCAATATTTTTGAGGATAACGCATTTTAGGTCTAGGTTAGGCCGGGGATTTTCACTCAGCAGACTCATACTTTCGCATTCTTCACATACTTGTTGAACGGATCCTGGGTTTTTACTGGTTTGGATCACGTTGTAATGTCGTACCACACTGAAACATTCAATTAAACCTGGTTTTGATCAATATTTTAGAGAATAATTCATGTTAGGTCTAGGTTAGGTCTGGTATTTGCTCTCATCAGGCTCATTCTTTCGCATATTTCTCATACTTGATGGCTAGATCCTGGGCTTTTTCTGGATTGCATCACGTAGTAATGAAGTACAACACTGAAACAGTCAATTCAACCTGGTATCGATCAATATTTTAGAGGACAACGCATGTTAGGTCTAGGTTAGGCCTGGGATTTGCCCTCATCAGGGTCATACTTTCGCAGTTTTAACATACATGTTGACGTGATCGAGGGTTTTTTCTGCTTTGGATCACGTAGTAAAGTGGTACCACACCGAAACTGTCCATTAAACCTGGTTTGGATCCACATTTTAGAGGATAACGCATGTTAGGTCTAGGTTAGCCCTGGGATTTTAACTCATCAGACTCGTACATTCGCATTCTTCACATACTTGTTGAACGGATCCTGGGTTTTTTCTGGTTTGGTTCACGTAGTAATGTGGTACCACACTGGACCATTCAATTAAACCTTGTCTTGATAAATATTTTAGAGGATAACGCATGTTAGGTTTGGGTTAGGTCTAGGATTTGCCCTCATCAGGCTCATGCTTTCGCATATTTCTCATACTTCATGCCTAGATCCTGGGCTGTTTCTGGATTGTACCACGTAGTAATGTGGTACCACGCTGAAACAGTCAATTAAACCTGGTTTCGTTCAATATTTTAGAGGATAACGCAAGTTAGGTCTGGGATAGGCCTGGGATTTGCCCTCATGAGGCTCATTCTTTCGCATATTTATCATACTTGATGGCTAGATCCTGGGCTTTTTCTGGATTGCATCACGTAGTAATGAAGTACAACACTGAAACGGTCAATTAAACCTGGTTTCCATCAATATTTTAGAGGACAACGCATGTTAGGACTAGGTAAGGCCTGGGATTTGCCCTCATCAGGGTCATACTTTCGCAGTTTTAACATACATGTTGACCTGATCGAGTGTTCTTAATGCTTTGGATCACGTAGTAACGTGGTACCACACTGGAACAGGCCATTAAACCTGGTTTCGATCAATATTTTAGAGGATAACGCAAGTTAAGTCTGGGATAGGTCTGGGATTTGACCTCATCAGACTCATTCTTTCGCACACTTCACATACTCGTTGAACAGATCCTGGGTTATTTTCTGGTTTGGATCAAATAGTAATGTGGTACCACACTGAAACATTCAATTAAAGCTGGTCTAGATAAATATTTTAGAGGATAACTCATGTTAGGTCTGGGTTAGTTCTAGGATTTGCCCCCAACAGGCTCATACTTTCGCATATTTCTCATACTTGTTGAACGGATCCTGGGTTTTTTCTGGTTTGGATCACGTAATAATGTGGGACCACGCTGAAACAGTCAATTAAACCTGGATTCGATCAATATTTTGGAGAATAATTCATGTTTGGTCTAGGTTAGGTCTGGGATTTCCTCTCATCAGGCTGATTCTTTCGCATATTTCTCATACTTGATGGCTAGATCCTGGGCTTTTTCTGGATTGCATCACGTAGTAATGAAGTACAACACTGAAACAGACAATTAAACCTGGTTTCCATCAATATCTTAGAGGACAACGCAAGTTAGGTCTGGGATAGGTCTGGGATTTGACCTCATCAGGGTCATACTTTCGCAGTTTTAACATGCATGTTGACCTCATCGAGGGTTTTTTCTGCTTTGGATCACGTAGTAAAGTGGTACCACAACTAAAACAGTCAATTAAACCTGGTTTCGATCATTATTTTAGAGGATAACGCAAGTTAGGTCTGGGATAGGTCTGGGATTAGCCCTCATCAGACTCATACTTTCGCATTCTTCACATACTTGTTGAACGGATCCTCGGTTTTTACTGGTTTGGATCACGTTGTAATGTGGTACCACACTGAAACATTCAATTAAACCTGGTTTTGATCAATATTTTAGAGAATAATTCATGTTAGGTCTAGGTTAGGTCTGGTGTTTGCTCTCATCAGGCTCATTCTTTCGCAGTTTTAACATACATGTTGACGTGATCGAGGGTTTTTTCTGCTTTGGATCACGTAGTAAAGTGGTACCATACTGAAACAGTCCATTAAACCTGGTTTCCATCAATATTTTAGAGGACAACGCATGTTAGGTCTAGGTAAGGCCTGGGATTAGCCCTCATCAGACTCATACTTTCGCATTCTTCACATACTTGTTGACCTGATCGAGGGTTTTTTCCGCTTTGGATCACGTGGTAAAGTGGTACCACACTGAAGCAGTCCAGTAAACCTGGTTTGGATCAATATTTTAGAGGATAACGCATGTTAGGTTTGGGTTAGGTCTAGGATTTGCCCTCATCAGGCTCATACTTTCGCATATTTCTCATAAATCATGGCTAGATCCTGGGCTTTTTCTGGATTGCATCACGTAGTAATGAAGTACAACACTGAAACAGTCAATTAAACCTGGTTTCCATCAATATTTTAGAGGACAACGCATGTTAGGTCTAGGTTAGGCCTGGGATTTGCCCTCATCAGGGTCAAACTTTCGCAGTTTTAACATACACGTTGACCTGATTGAGGGTTTTTTCCGCTTTGGATCACGTAGTAAAGTGGTACCACACTGAAGCAATCCATTAAACCTGGTTTCCATCAATATTTTACAGGACAACGCATGTTAGGTCTAGGTTAGGCCTGGGATTTGCCCTCATCAGGGTCATACTTTCGCTGTTTTAACATACATGTTGACCTGATCGAGGGTTTTTTCCGCTTTGGATCACGTGGTAAAGTGGTACCATACTGAAGCAGTCCAGTAAACCTGGTTTGGATCAATATTTTAGAGGATAACGCAAGTTAGGTCTGGGATAGGTCTGGGATTCGCCCTCATCAGGCTCATACTTTCGCAGTTCTAACATACTTTTTGACCTGATCGAGTGTTTTTTCTGCTTTGGATCACGTAGTAAAGTGGTACCACACTGAAACAGTCCATTAAACCTGGTTTCCATCAATATTTTACAGGACAACGCATGTTAGGTCTAGGTTAGGCCTGGGATTTGCCCTCATCAGGGTCAAACTTTCGCAGTTTTAACATACACGTTGACCTGATCGAGGGTTTTTTCCGCTTTGGATCACGTAGTAAGGTGGTACCACACTGAAGCAATCCATTAAACCCGGTTTGGATCAATATTTTAGAGGATAACGCATGTTAGGTTTGGGTTAGGTCTAGGATTTGCCCTCATCAGGCTCATACTTTCGCAGTTCTAACATACATTTTGACCTGATCGAGTGTTTTTTCTGCTTTGGATCACGTAGTAAAGTGGTACCACACTGAAACAGTCCATTAAACCTGGTTTCCATCAATATTTTACAGGACAACGCATGTTAGGTCTAGGTTAGGCCTGGGATTTGCCCTCATCAGGGTCAAACTTTCGCAGTTTTAACATACATGTTGACCTGATCGAGGGTTTTTTCCGCTTTGGATCACGTAGTAAAGTGGTACCACACTGAAGCAATCCATTAAACCCGGTTTGGATCAATATTTTAGAGGATAACGCATGTTAGGTCTGGGTTAGGTCTAGGATTTGCTCTCGTCGGGCTCATACTTTCACATATTTCTCATACTTGTTGAACAGATCCTGGGTTTTTTCTGGATTGGATCACGTAGTAGTGAGGTACCACACTGAAACAGTCCATTAAACCTGGTTTCGCTCAATATCTTAGAAGATAACGCATGTTAGGTCTAGGTTAGGCCTGGGATTTGCCCTCATCAGGGTCATACTTTCGCAGTTTTAACATGCATGTTGACCTGATCGAGGGTTTTTTCTGCTTTGGATCACGTAGTAAAGTGGTACCACACTAAAACAGTCAATTAAACCTGGTTTCGATCAATATTTTAGAGGATAACGCAAGTTAGGCCTGGGATAGGTCTAGGATTTGCCCTCATCAGGCTCATTCTTTCGCATATTTCTCATACTTGATGGCTAGATCCTGGGCATTTTCTGGATTGCATCACGTAGTATTGTGCTACCACACAGAAACAGTCGATTAAACCAGGTTTCGATCAATATTTTTGAGGATGACGCATGTTAGGTCTGGGTTAGGTCTAGGATTTGCCCTCATCAGGCTCATACTTCCGCATATTTCTCATACTTCATGGCTGGATCCTGGGCTGTTACTGGTTTGGATCACGTAGTAATGTGGTACCACACTGAAACAGTCAATTAAACCTGGTTTCGATCAATATTTTGGAGAATAATTCATGTTAGGTCTGCGTTAGGTCTGGGATTTGCTCTCATCAGGCTCATTCTTTCGCATATTTCTCATACTTGATGGCTAGATCCTGGGCTTTTTCTGGATTGCATCACGTAGTAATGAAGTACAACTCTGAAACAGTCAATTAAACCTGGTTTCGATAAATAGTTTAGAGAATAATTCATGTTAGGTCTAGGTTAGGCGTGGGATTTGCCCTCATCAGGCTCATACTTCCGCATATTTCTCATACTTCATGGCTGGATCCTGGGCTGTTACTGGTTTGGATCACGCAGTAAAGTGGTACCACACTAAAACAGTCAATTAAACCTGGTTTCGATCAATATTTTAGAGGATAACGCAAGTTAGGCCTGGGATAGGTCTGGGATTTGCCCTCATCAGACCCATACGTTCGCATATTTCTCATACTTGTTGAACGGATCCTGGGTTTTTTTCTCGTTTGGATCACGTAGTAATGTGGGACCACACTGAAACAGCCAATTAAACCAGGTTTCGATCAATATTTTAGAGAATAATTCATGTTTGGTCTAGGTTAGGTCTGGGATTTGCTCTCATCAGGCTCATTCATTCGCATATTTCTCATACTTGATATCTAGATCCTGGGCTTTTTCTGGATTGCATCACGTAGTAATGGTGTACAACACTGAAACAGTCAATTAAACCTGGTTTCCAGCAATATCTTAGAGGACAACGCAAGTTAGGTCTGGGATAGGTCGGGGATTTGCCCTCATCAGACTCATACTTTCGCACACTTCACATACTTTTGGAACAGATCCTGGGTTATTTTCTGGTTGGGATCACATAGTAATGTGGTACCACACTGAAACAGTCGATTAAACCAGGTTTCGATCAATATTTTTGAGGATAACGCATGTTAGGTCTTGGTTAGGCCTGGGATTTTCACTCATCAGACTCATACTTTCGCATTCTTCACATACTTGTTGAACGGATCATGGGTTTTTTCTGGTTTGGATCACGTAGTAATGTGGGACCACACTGAAACAATCAATTAAACCTGGTCTTGATAAATATTTTAGAGGATAACGCATGTTAGGTCTAGGTTAGGTCTGGGATTTTCACTCATCAGACTCATACTTTCGCATTCTTCACATACTTGTTGAACGGATCCTGGGTTTTTTCTGGTTTGGATCACGTAGTAATGTGGGACCACACTGAAACAATCAATTAAACCCGGTCTTGATAAATATTTCATAGGATAACGCATGTTAGGTCTGGGATAGGTCGGGGATTTGCCCTCATCAGCCTCATACTTTCGCACACTTCACATACTCGTTGAACAGATCCTGGGTTTTTTCTGGTTTGGATCACGTGGTAATGTGGAACCACACTGAAACAATCAATTAAACCTGGTCTTGATAAATATTTTAGAGGATAACGCATGTTAGGTCTGGGTAAGGTCTAGGATTTGCCCTCGTCAGGCTCATACTTTCGCATATTTCTCATACTTCATGGCTAGATCCTGGGCTATTTCTGGATTAGATCACGTAGTAATGTGGTACCACACTGAAACAGTCAATTAAACTTGGTTTCCATCAATATCTTAAAGGACAACGCAAGTTAGGTCTGGGATAGGTCTTGGATTTGCCCTCATCAGGCTCATACTTTCGCGTTTTTCACATACTTGTTGAACGGATCCTGGGTTTTTTTCTCGTTTGGATCACGTAGTAATGTGGGACCACACTGAAACAGCCAATTAAACCAGGTTTCGATCAATATTTTAGAGAATAATTCATGTTTGGTCTAGGTTAGGTCTGGGATTTGCTCTCATCAGGCTCATTCATTCGCATATTTCTCATACTTGATATCTAGATCCTGGGCTTTTTCTGGATTGCATCACGTAGTAATGGTGTACAACACTGAAACAGTCAATTAAACCTGGTTTCCAGCAATATCTTAGAGGACAACGCAAGTTAGGTCTGGGATAGGTCGGGGATTTGCCCTCATCAGACTCATACTTTCGCACACTTCACATACTTTTGGAACAGATCCTGGGTTATTTTCTGGTTGGGATCACATAGTAATGTGGTACCACACTGAAACAGTCGATTAAACCAGGTTTCGATCAATATTTTTGAGGATAACGCATGTTAGGTCTTGGTTAGGCCTGGGATTTTCACTCATCAGACTCATACTTTCGCATTCTTCACATACTTGTTGAACGGATCATGGGTTTTTTCTGGTTTGGATCACGTAGTAATGTGGGACCACACTGAAACAATCAATTAAACCTGGTCTTGATAAATATTTTAGAGGATAACGCATGTTAGGTCTAGGTTAGGTCTGGGATTTTCACTCATCAGACTCATACTTTCGCATTCTTCACATACTTGTTGAACGGATCCTGGGTTTTTTCTGGTTTGGATCACGTAGTAATGTGGGACCACACTGAAACAATCAATTAAACCCGGTCTTGATAAATATTTCATAGGATAACGCATGTTAGGTCTGGGATAGGTCGGGGATTTGCCCTCATCAGCCTCATACTTTCGCACACTTCACATACTCGTTGAACAGATCCTGGGTTATTTTCTGGTTTGGATCACATAGTAATGTGATACCACACTGAAACGGTCGATTAAACCAGGTTTCGAACAATATTTTTGAGGATAACGCATGTTAGGTCTAGGTTAGGCCCGGGGAATTTCACTCGTCAGGCTCATACTTTCGCATATTTCTCATACTTCATGGCTAGATCCTGGGCTATTTCTGGATTAGATCACGTAGTAATGTGGTACCACACTGAAACAGTCAATTAAACCTGGTTTCGATCAATATTTTTGAGAATAATTCATGTTAGGTCTTGGTTAGGTCTGGGATTTTCACTCATCAGACTCATACTTTCGCATTCTTCACATACTTGTAGAACGGATCATGGGTTTTTTGTGGTTTGGATCAGGTAGTAATGTGGGACCACACTGAAACAATCAATTATACCTGGTCTTGATAAATATTTTAGAGGATAACGCATGTTAGGTCTGGGATAGGTCGGGGATTTGCCCTCATCAGCCTCATACTTTCGCACACTTCACATACTCGTTGAACAGATCCTGGGTTTTTTCTGGTTTGGATCACGTAGTAATGTGGAACCACACTGAAACAACCAATTAAACCTGGTCTTGATAAATATTTTAGAGGATAACGCATGTTAGGTCTGGGTAAGGTCTAGGATTTGCCCTCGTCAGGCTCATACTTTCGCATATTTCTCATACTTCATGGCTAGATCCTGGGCTATTTCTGGATTAGATCACGTAGTAATGTGGCACCACACTGAAACAGTCAATTAAACTTGGTTTCCATCAATATCTTAAAGGACAACGCAAGTTAGGTCTGGGATAGGTCTTGGATTTGCCCTCATCAGGCTCATACTTTCGCGTTTTTCACATACTTTTTGAACAGATCCTGGGTTTTTTCCGCTTTGGATCACGTAGTAAAGTGGTACCACACTGAAGCAATCCATTAAACCTGGTTTCCATCAATATTTTACAGGACAACGCATGTTAGGTCTAGGTTAGGCCTGGGATTTGCCCTCATCAGGGTCATACTTTCGCTGTTTTAACATACATGTTGACCTGATCGAGGGTTTTTTCCGCTTTGGATCACGTGGTAAAGTGGTACCATACTGAAGCAGTCCAGTAAACCTGGTTTGGATCAATATTTTAGAGGATAACGCAAGTTAGGTCTGGGATAGGTCTGGGATTCGCCCTCATCAGGCTCATACTTTCGCAGTTCTAACATACTTTTTGACCTGATCGAGTGTTTTTTCTGCTTTGGATCACGTAGTAAAGTGGTACCACACTGAAACAGTCCATTAAACCTGGTTTCCATCAATATTTTACAGGACAACGCATGTTAGGTCTAGGTTAGGCCTGGGATTTGCCCTCATCAGGGTCAAACTTTCGCAGTTTTAACATACACGTTGACCTGATCGAGGGTTTTTTCCGCTTTGGATCACGTAGTAAGGTGGTACCACACTGAAGCAATCCATTAAACCCGGTTTGGATCAATATTTTAGAGGATAACGCATGTTAGGTTTGGGTTAGGTCTAGGATTTGCCCTCATCAGGCTCATACTTTCGCAGTTCTAACATACATTTTGACCTGATCGAGTGTTTTTTCTGCTTTGGATCACGTAGTAAAGTGGTACCACACTGAAACAGTCCATTAAACCTGGTTTCCATCAATATTTTACAGGACAACGCATGTTAGGTCTAGGTTAGGCCTGGGATTTGCCCTCATCAGGGTCAAACTTTCGCAGTTTTAACATACATGTTGACCTGATCGAGGGTTTTTTCCGCTTTGGATCACGTAGTAAAGTGGTACCACACTGAAGCAATCCATTAAACCCGGTTTGGATCAATATTTTAGAGGATAACGCATGTTAGGTCTGGGTTAGGTCTAGGATTTGCTCTCGTCGGGCTCATACTTTCACATATTTCTCATACTTGTTGAACAGATCCTGGGTTTTTTCTGGATTGGATCACGTAGTAGTGAGGTACCACACTGAAACAGTCCATTAAACCTGGTTTCGCTCAATATCTTAGAAGATAACGCATGTTAGGTCTAGGTTAGGCCTGGGATTTGCCCTCATCAGGGTCATACTTTCGCAGTTTTAACATGCATGTTGACCTGATCGAGGGTTTTTTCTGCTTTGGATCACGTAGTAAAGTGGTACCACACTAAAACAGTCAATTAAACCTGGTTTCGATCAATATTTTAGAGGATAACGCAAGTTAGGCCTGGGATAGGTCTAGGATTTGCCCTCATCAGGCTCATTCTTTCGCATATTTCTCATACTTGATGGCTAGATCCTGGGCATTTTCTGGATTGCATCACGTAGTATTGTGCTACCACACAGAAACAGTCGATTAAACCAGGTTTCGATCAATATTTTTGAGGATGACGCATGTTAGGTCTGGGTTAGGTCTAGGATTTGCCCTCATCAGGCTCATACTTCCGCATATTTCTCATACTTCATGGCTGGATCCTGGGCTGTTACTGGTTTGGATCACGTAGTAATGTGGTACCACACTGAAACAGTCAATTAAACCTGGTTTCGATCAATATTTTGGAGAATAATTCATGTTAGGTCTGCGTTAGGTCTGGGATTTGCTCTCATCAGGCTCATTCTTTCGCATATTTCTCATACTTGATGGCTAGATCCTGGGCTTTTTCTGGATTGCATCACGTAGTAATGAAGTACAACTCTGAAACAGTCAATTAAACCTGGTTTCGATAAATAGTTTAGAGAATAATTCATGTTAGGTCTAGGTTAGGCGTGGGATTTGCCCTCATCAGGCTCATACTTCCGCATATTTCTCATACTTCATGGCTGGATCCTGGGCTGTTACTGGTTTGGATCACGCAGTAAAGTGGTACCACACTAAAACAGTCAATTAAACCTGGTTTCGATCAATATTTTAGAGGATAACGCAAGTTAGGCCTGGGATAGGTCTGGGATTTGCCCTCATCAGACCCGTACGTTCGCATATTTCTCATACTTGTTGAACGGATCCTGGGTTTTTTTCTCGTTTGGATCACGTAGTAATGTGGGACCACACTGAAACAGCCAATTAAACCAGGTTTCGATCAATATTTTAGAGAATAATTCATGTTTGGTCTAGGTTAGGTCTGGGATTTGCTCTCATCAGGCTCATTCATTCGCATATTTCTCATACTTGATATCTAGATCCTGGGCTTTTTCTGGATTGCATCACGTAGTAATGGTGTACAACACTGAAACAGTCAATTAAACCTGGTTTCCAGCAATATCTTAGAGGACAACGCAAGTTAGGTCTGGGATAGGTCGGGGATTTGCCCTCATCAGACTCATACTTTCGCACACTTCACATACTTTTGGAACAGATCCTGGGTTATTTTCTGGTTGGGATCACATAGTAATGTGGTACCACACTGAAACAGTCGATTAAACCAGGTTTCGATCAATATTTTTGAGGATAACGCATGTTAGGTCTTGGTTAGGCCTGGGATTTTCACTCATCAGACTCATACTTTCGCATTCTTCACATACTTGTTGAACGGATCATGGGTTTTTTCTGGTTTGGATCACGTAGTAATGTGGGACCACACTGAAACAATCAATTAAACCTGGTCTTGATAAATATTTTAGAGGATAACGCATGTTAGGTCTAGGTTAGGTCTGGGATTTTCACTCATCAGACTCATACTTTCGCATTCTTCACATACTTGTTGAACGGATCCTGGGTTTTTTCTGGTTTGGATCACGTAGTAATGTGGGACCACACTGAAACAATCAATTAAACCCGGTCTTGATAAATATTTCATAGGATAACGCATGTTAGGTCTGGGATAGGTCGGGGATTTGCCCTCATCAGCCTCATACTTTCGCACACTTCACATACTCGTTGAACAGATCCTGGGTTTTTTCTGGTTTGGATCACGTGGTAATGTGGAACCACACTGAAACAATCAATTAAACCTGGTCTTGATAAATATTTTAGAGGATAACGCATGTTAGGTCTGGGTAAGGTCTAGGATTTGCCCTCGTCAGGCTCATACTTTCGCATATTTCTCATACTTCATGGCTAGATCCTGGGCTATTTCTGGATTAGATCACGTAGTAATGTGGTACCACACTGAAACAGTCAATTAAACTTGGTTTCCATCAATATCTTAAAGGACAACGCAAGTTAGGTCTGGGATAGGTCTTGGATTTGCCCTCATCAGGCTCATACTTTCGCGTTTTTCACATACTTGTTGAACGGATCCTGGGTTTTTTTCTCGTTTGGATCACGTAGTAATGTGGGACCACACTGAAACAGCCAATTAAACCAGGTTTCGATCAATATTTTAGAGAATAATTCATGTTTGGTCTAGGTTAGGTCTGGGATTTGCTCTCATCAGGCTCATTCATTCGCATATTTCTCATACTTGATATCTAGATCCTGGGCTTTTTCTGGATTGCATCACGTAGTAATGGTGTACAACACTGAAACAGTCAATTAAACCTGGTTTCCAGCAATATCTTAGAGGACAACGCAAGTTAGGTCTGGGATAGGTCGGGGATTTGCCCTCATCAGACTCATACTTTCGCACACTTCACATACTTTTGGAACAGATCCTGGGTTATTTTCTGGTTGGGATCACATAGTAATGTGGTACCACACTGAAACAGTCGATTAAACCAGGTTTCGATCAATATTTTTGAGGATAACGCATGTTAGGTCTTGGTTAGGCCTGGGATTTTCACTCATCAGACTCATACTTTCGCATTCTTCACATACTTGTTGAACGGATCATGGGTTTTTTCTGGTTTGGATCACGTAGTAATGTGGGACCACACTGAAACAATCAATTAAACCTGGTCTTGATAAATATTTTAGAGGATAACGCATGTTAGGTCTAGGTTAGGTCTGGGATTTTCACTCATCAGACTCATACTTTCGCATTCTTCACATACTTGTTGAACGGATCCTGGGTTTTTTCTGGTTTGGATCACGTAGTAATGTGGGACCACACTGAAACAATCAATTAAACCCGGTCTTGATAAATATTTCATAGGATAACGCATGTTAGGTCTGGGATAGGTCGGGGATTTGCCCTCATCAGCCTCATACTTTCGCACACTTCACATACTCGTTGAACAGATCCTGGGTTTTTTCTGGTTTGGATCACGTGGTAATGTGGAACCACACTGAAACAATCAATTAAACCTGGTCTTGATAAATATTTTAGAGGATAACGCATGTTAGGTCTGGGTAAGGTCTAGGATTTGCCCTCGTCAGGCTCATACTTTCGCATATTTCTCATACTTCATGGCTAGATCCTGGGCTATTTCTGGATTAGATCACGTAGTAATGTGGTACCACACTGAAACAGTCAATTAAACTTGGTTTCCATCAATATCTTAAAGGACAACGCAAGTTAGGTCTGGGATAGGTCTTGGATTTGCCCTCATCAGGCTCATACTTTCGCGTTTTTCACATACTTGTTGAACGGATCCTGGGTTTTTTCTGGTTTGGATCACGTAGTAATGTGGGACCACACTGAAACAGTCAATTAAACCTAGTTTCGATCAATATTTTAGAGAATAATTCATGTTAGGTCTAGGTTAGGTCTGGGATTTGCTCTCATCAGGCTCATTCATTCGCATATTTCTCATACTTGATATCTAGATCCTGGGCTTTTTCTGGATTGCATCACGTAGTAATGATGTACAACACTGAAACAGTCGATTAAACCAGGTTTCGATCAATATTTTTGAGGATAACGCATGTTAGGTCTTGGTTAGGCCTGGGATTTTCACTCATCAGACTCATACTTTCGCATTCTTCACATACTTGTTGAACGGATCATGGGTTTTTTCTGGTTTGGATCACGTAGTAATGTGGGACCACACTGAAACAATCAATTAAACCTGGTCTTGATAAACATTTTAGAGGATAACGCATGTTAGGTCTAGGTTAGGTCTGGGATTTTCACTCATCAGACTCATACTTTCGCACACTTCACATACTCGTTGAACAGATCCTGGGTTATTTTCTGGTTTGGATCACATAGTAATGTGATACCACACTGAAACGGTCGATTAAACCAGGTTTCGAACAATATTTTTGAGGATAACGCATGTTAGGTCTAGGTTAGGCCCGGGGAATTTCACTCGTCAGGCTCATACTTTCGCATATTTCTCATACTTCATGGCTAGATCCTGGGCTATTTCTGGATTAGATCACGTAGTAATGTGGTACCACACTGAAACAGTCAATTAAACCTGGTTTCGATCAATATTTTTGAGAATAATTCATGTTAGGTCTTGGTTAGGTCTGGGATTTTCACTCATCAGACTCATACTTTCGCATTCTTCACATACTTGTAGAACGGATCATGGGTTTTTTGTGGTTTGGATCAGGTAGTAATGTGGGACCACACTGAAACAATCAATTATACCTGGTCTTGATAAATATTTTAGAGGATAACGCATGTTAGGTCTGGGATAGGTCGGGGATTTGCCCTCATCAGCCTCATACTTTCGCACACTTCACA
Organism: Colletes latitarsis; assembly: GCF_051014445.1. Lineage (NCBI taxonomy): Eukaryota > Metazoa > Arthropoda > Insecta > Hymenoptera > Colletidae > Colletes > Colletes latitarsis. The sequence goes on from NC_135142.1 coordinate 4,094,851, forward strand.
TACTCGTTGAACAGATCCTGGGTTTTTTCTGGTTTGGATCACGTAGTAATGTGGAACCACACTGAAACAACCAATTAAACCTGGTCTTGATAAATATTTTAGAGGATAACGCATGTTAGGTCTGGGTAAGGTCTAGGATTTGCCCTCGTCAGGCTCATACTTTCGCATATTTCTCATACTTCATGGCTAGATCCTGGGCTATTTCTGGATTAGATCACGTAGTAATGTGGCACCACACTGAAACAGTCAATTAAACTTGGTTTCCATCAATATCTTAAAGGACAACGCAAGTTAGGTCTGGGATAGGTCTTGGATTTGCCCTCATCAGGCTCATACTTTCGCGTTTTTCACATACTTTTTGAACAGATCCTGGGTTTTTTCCGCTTTGGATCACGTAGTAAAGTGGTACCACACTGAAGCAATCCATTAAACCTGGTTTCCATCAATATTTTACAGGACAACGCATGTTAGGTCTAGGTTAGGCCTGGGATTTGCCCTCATCAGGGTCATACTTTCGCTGTTTTAACATACATGTTGACCTGATCGAGGGTTTTTTCCGCTTTGGATCACGTGGTAAAGTGGTACCATACTGAAGCAGTCCAGTAAACCTGGTTTGGATCAATATTTTAAAGGATAACGCAAGTTAGGTCTGGGATAGGTCTGGGATTCGCCCTCATCAGGCTCATACTTTCGCAGTTCTAACATACTTTTTGACCTGATCGAGTGTTTTTTCTGCTTTGGATCACGTAGTAAAGTGGTACCACACTGAAACAGTCCATTAAACCTGGTTTCCATCAATATTTTACAGGACAACGCATGTTAGGTCTAGGTTAGGCCTGGGATTTGCCCTCATCAGGGTCAAACTTTCGCAGTTTTAACATACACGTTGACCTGATCGAGGGTTTTTTCCGCTTTGGATCACGTAGTAAGGTGGTACCACACTGAAGCAATCCATTAAACCCGGTTTGGATCAATATTTTAGAGGATAACGCATGTTAGGTTTGGGTTAGGTCTAGGATTTGCCCTCATCAGGCTCATACTTTCGCAGTTCTAACATACATTTGGCCTGATCGAGTGTTTTTTCTGCTTTGGATCACGTAGTAAAGTGGTACCACACTGAAACAGTCCATTAAACCTGGTTTCCATCAATATTTTACAGGACAACGCATGTTAGGTCTAGGTTAGGCCTGGGATTTGCCCTCATCAAGGTCAAACTTTCGCAGTTTTAACATACATGTTGACCTGATCGAGGGTTTTTTCCGCTTTGGATCACGTAGTAAAGTGGTACCACACTGAAGCAATCCATTAAACCCGGTTTGGATCAATATTTTAGAGGATAACGCATGTTAGGTCTGGGTTAGGTCTAGGATTTGCTCTCGTCGGGCTCATACTTTCACATATTTCTCATACTTGTTGAACAGATCCTGGGTTTTTTCTGGATTGGATCACGTAGTAGTGAGGTACCACACTGAAACAGTCCATTAAACCTGGTTTCGCTCAATATCTTAGAAGATAACGCATGTTAGGTCTAGGTTAGGCCTGGGATTTGCCCTCATCAGGGTCATACTTTCGCAGTTTTAACATGCATGTTGACCTGATCGAGGGTTTTTTCTGCTTTGGATCACGTAGTAAAGTGGTACCACACTAAAACAGTCAATTAAACCTGGTTTCGATCAATATTTTAGAGGATAACGCAAGTTAGGCCTGGGATAGGTCTGGGATTTGCCCTCATCAGACCCATACGTTCGCATATTTCTCATACTTGTTGAACGGATCCTGGGTTTTTTTCTCGTTTGGATCACGTAGTAATGTGGGACCACACTGAAACAGCCAATTAAACCAGGTTTCGATCAATATTTTAGAGAATAATTCATGTTTGGTCTAGGTTAGGTCTGGGATTTGCTCTCATCAGGCTCATTCATTCGCATATTTCTCATACTTGATATCTAGATCCTGGGCTTTTTCTGGATTGCATCACGTAGTAATGGTGTACAACACTGAAACAGTCAATTAAACCTGGTTTCCAGCAATATCTTAGAGGACAACGCAAGTTAGGTCTGGGATAGGTCGGGGATTTGCCCTCATCAGACTCATACTTTCGCACACTTCACATACTTTTGGAACAGATCCTGGGTTATTTTCTGGTTGGGATCACATAGTAATGTGGTACCACACTGAAACAGTCGATTAAACCAGGTTTCGATCAATATTTTTGAGGATAACGCATGTTAGGTCTTGGTTAGGCCTGGGATTTTCACTCATCAGACTCATACTTTCGCATTCTTCACATACTTGTTGAACGGATCATGGGTTTTTTCTGGTTTGGATCACGTAGTAATGTGGGACCACACTGAAACAATCAATTAAACCTGGTCTTGATAAATATTTTAGAGGATAACGCATGTTAGGTCTAGGTTAGGTCTGGGATTTTCACTCATCAGACTCATACTTTCGCATTCTTCACATACTTGTTGAACGGATCCTGGGTTTTTTCTGGTTTGGATCACGTAGTAATGTGGGACCACACTGAAACAATCAATTAAACCCGGTCTTGATAAATATTTCATAGGATAACGCATGTTAGGTCTGGGATAGGTCGGGGATTTGCCCTCATCAGACTCATACTTTCGCACACTTCACATACTTTTGGAACAGATCCTGGGTTATTTTCTGGTTGGGATCACATAGTAATGAGGTACCACACTGAAACAGTCCATTGAACCTGGTTTGGATCAATATTTTAGAGGACAACGCAAGTTAGGTCTAGGTAAGGCCTGAGATTTTCACTGATCAGACTCATACTTTCGCATTCTTCACATACTTGTTGAACGGATCCTGGGTTTTTTCTGGTTTGGATCTCATAGTAATGTGGTACCACACTGAAACAGTCGATTAAACCAGGTTTCGATCAATATTTTTGAGGATAACGCATGTTAGGTCTAGGTTAGGCCTGGGGTCTTCACTCATCAGGCTCATACTTTCGCATTCTTCACAGACTTGTTGAACGGATCCTGGGCTTTTTCTGGTTTGGATCACGTAGTAATGTGGGACCACAGTGAAACAGCCAATTAAACCTGGTTTCGATCAATATTTTAGAGAATAATTCATGTTAGGTTTAGGTTAGGTCTGGGATTTGCTCTCATGAGGCTCATTCTTTCGCATATTTCTCATACTTGATGGCTAGATGCTGGGCTTTTTCTGGATTGCATCACGTAGTAATGAAGTACAACACTGAAACAGTCAATTAAACCTGGTTTCGATCAATATCTTTGAGGATAACGCATGTTAGGTCTAGGTTAGGCCTGGGGTCTTCACTCATCAGGCTCATACTTTCGCATTCTTCACTGACTTGTTGAACGGATCCTGGGTTTTTTCTGGTTTGGATCACGTAGTAATGTGGGACCACACTGAAACAGCCAATTAAACCAGGTTTGATCAATATTTTAGAGAATAATTCATGTTTGGTCTAGGTTAGGTCTGAGATTTGCTCTCATCAGACTCATTCATTCGCATATTTCTCATACTTGATATCTAGATCCTGGGCTTTTTCTGGATTGCATCACGTAGTAATGATGTACAACACTGAAACAGTCAATTAAACCTGGTTTCCAGCAATATCTTAGAGGACAACGCAAGTTAGGTCTGGGATAGGTCGGGGATTTGCCCTCATCAGACTCATACTTTCGCACACTTCACATACTTTTGGAACAGATCCTGGGTTATTTTCTGGTTGGGATCACATAGTAATGTGGTACCACACTGAAACAGTCGATTAAACCAGGTTTCGATCAATATTTTTGAGGATAACGCATGTTAGGTCTTGGTTAGGCCTGGGATTTTCACTCATCAGACTCATACTTTCGCATTCTTCACATACTTGTTGAACGGATCATGGGTTTTTTCTGGTTTGGATCACGTAGTAATGTGGGACCACACTGAAACAATCAATTAAACCTGGTCTTGATAAATATTTTAGAGGATAACGCATGTTAGGTCTAGGTTAGGTCTGGGATTTTCACTCATCAGACTCATACTTTCGCATTCTTCACATACTTGTTGAACGGATCCTGGGTTTTTTCTGGTTTGGATCACGTAGTAATGTGGTACCACACTGAAACAGTCGATTAAACCTAGTTTCGATCAATATTTTAGAGAATAATTCATGTTAGGTCTAGGTTAGGTCTGGGATTTGCTCTCATCAGGCTCATTCATTCGCATATTTCTCATACTTGATATCTAGATCCTGGGCTTTTTCTGGATTGCATCACGTAGTAATGATGTACAACACTGAAACAGTCAATTAAACCTGGTTTCCATCAATATCTTAGAGGACAACGCAAGTTAGGTCTGGGATAGGTCGGGGATTTGCCCTCATCAGACTCATACTTTCGCACACTTCACATACTTTTGGAACAGATCCTGGGTTATTTTCTGGTTGGGATCACATAGTAATGAGGTACCACACTGAAACAGTCGATTAAACCAGGTTTCGATCAATATTTTTGAGGATAACGCATGTTAGGTCTTGGTTAGGCCTGGGATTTTCACTCATCAGACTCATACTTTCGCATTCTTCACATACTTGTTGAACGGATCCTGGGTTTTTTCTGGTTTGGATCACGTAGTAATGTGGAACCACACTGAAACAACCAATTAAACCTGGTCTTGATAAATATTTTAGAGGATAACGCATGTTAGGTCTGGGTAAGGTCTAGGATTTGCCCTCGTCAGGCTCATACTTTCGCATATTTCTCATACTTCATGGCTAGATCCTGGGCTATTTCTGGATTAGATCACGTAGTAATGTGGCACCACACTGAAACAGTCAATTAAACTTGGTTTCCATCAATATCTTAAAGGACAACGCAAGTTAGGTCTGGGATAGGTCTTGGATTTGCCCTCATCAGGCTCATACTTTCGCGTTTTTCACATACTTTTTGAACAGATCCTGGGTTTTTTCTGGTTTGGATCACGTAGTAGTATGGTACCACACTGAAACAGTCCATTGAACCTGGTTTGGATCAATATTTTAGAGGACAACGCAAGTTAGGTCTAGGTAAGGCCTGAGATTTTCACTGATCAGACTCATACTTTCGCATTCTTCACATACTTGTTGAACGGATCCTGGGTTTTTTCTGGTTTGGATCTCATAGTAATGTGGTACCACACTGAAACAGTCGATTAAACCAGGTTTCGATCAATATTTTTGAGGATAACGCATGTTAGGTCTAGGTTAGGCCTGGGGTCTTCACTCATCAGGCTCATACTTTCGCATTCTTCACAGACTTGTTGAACGGATCCTGGGCTTTTTCTGGTTTGGATCACGTAGTAATGTGGGACCACAGTGAAACAGCCAATTAAACCTGGTTTCGATCAATATTTTAGAGAATAATTCATGTTAGGTTTAGGTTAGGTCTGGGATTTGCTCTCATGAGGCTCATTCTTTCGCATATTTCTCATACTTGATGGCTAGATGCTGGGCTTTTTCTGGATTGCATCACGTAGTAATGAAGTACAACACTGAAACAGTCAATTAAACCTGGTTTCGATCAATATCTTTGAGGATAACGCATGTTAGGTCTAGGTTAGGCCTGGGGTCTTCACTCATCAGGCTCATACTTTCGCATTCTTCACTGACTTGTTGAACGGATCCTGGGTTTTTTCTGGTTTGGATCACGTAGTAATGTGGGACCACACTGAAACAGCCAATTAAACCAGGTTTGATCAATATTTTAGAGAATAATTCATGTTTGGTCTAGGTTAGGTCTGAGATTTGCTCTCATCAGACTCATTCATTCGCATATTTCTCATACTTGATATCTAGATCCTGGGCTTTTTCTGGATTGCATCACGTAGTAATGATGTACAACACTGAAACAGTCAATTAAACCTGGTTTCCAGCAATATCTTAGAGGACAACGCAAGTTAGGTCTGGGATAGGTCGGGGATTTGCCCTCATCAGACTCATACTTTCGCACACTTCACATACTTTTGGAACAGATCCTGGGTTATTTTCTGGTTGGGATCACATAGTAATGTGGTACCACACTGAAACAGTCGATTAAACCAGGTTTCGATCAATATTTTTGAGGATAACGCATGTTAGGTCTTGGTTAGGCCTGGGATTTTCACTCATCAGACTCATACTTTCGCATTCTTCACATACTTGTTGAACGGATCATGGGTTTTTTCTGGTTTGGATCACGTAGTAATGTGGGACCACACTGAAACAATCAATTAAACCTGGTCTTGATAAATATTTTAGAGGATAACGCATGTTAGGTCTAGGTTAGGTCTGGGATTTTCACTCATCAGACTCATACTTTTTTTTTTTTTTTTTTTTTTTTTTTTTTTGTCGTGGGGAAAATCTTCGAAAGACTCCCTCCCACCTCCTTGGGGAGAGGTGGGAGGGGTGTGTGGGATTCCCCGCGCCCGTACAACGACAGGCGCGGGACCTACCCACTAAAAACCCCACGGTGACCCTTCGGCACGTTTTGGGAGGATACCGGGAATCGCTCGAAGCATTCTTCCGGTATCCTCCCCGTGCCCGCGCTTTCGCGCCCATCCCCCGGGGGGACAATCGGTCCCCCCAGTAGACACACTGCCTCATAGCGGCGGGACGGGGCCACTCCATCCCGCCGCTATCCGTCCCGGGGCCGCGCTTAGTGGCGGCTGCGAGCCCCAACTCGCAACCGCCCGCGACCCCGTTTCCACCCCTCGGCGGCCGGGCGTTCATGGCCGCACCAGACCGCCGAGGGTGCCTCCCCTTGCGTCGGACCGGTAGGGGGTGGCACTCCCACCCCCAACCGGTCCGACCCGGCGCCGCCTGGCGGGAGGAGGGTCCCCTCAGGACCCCCCTCCCAGCCTAGGTCATCCGCCACGCCGAGGCGGCCGCCCGCGACGCCTCGCGACCGGGCGACGACCTCGGGCCACCGCACGAGCGCGAGCTTCAGCGCGCCGCTGAAGCTCGCGCTCCCTCCCCGCGGCCTCCTTCTGCAACATTACGTTCTCGCAGAAGGAGGCCACGGCCCTCCACTTCTCCTCGCTGCCGAGCATGGCGCGCACCACGCCCGGCAGCGAGACATCCCGCCCGACGACGCCGACCAGGACACGGCGCTCCCCCTCCCACGCGGGGCATACCTCCAGGGTATGATCCGCCGTGTCCTGCTCAGCGTCGCAGTGGCAGCAACGCGCCGTCGGCTCCTTCCCTATCCGGCACAGGTATCTTCCGAAGCTGCCATGCCCGGAAAATACCTGTGCCATCCGGTAGGTGAGGCTGCCATGGCCTCTGTCCAGCCACTCCTTCAGGAGTGGCCGAACAGCCCCGACAGTCCGGTGCCCCGCGGTTGGCAGAGCCAGCCGCTCCTGCCACGCGAGCAACACGGACTGCCGGGCCTGGCGCTTCAAATCGCCCCAAGCAGGTTCCTGCCCGCCCGGGACCGCCCCCACCCCCGCGCGACGGTCGACGCGGTGCCGGTACATCACCGCGTGCGACCGCGCGAGCAGGTCCATGGGCGGCATCCCCGCTAGAACCGTCGCCGCCTCATGTGACATGGTCCGATACCCGCGGACGACCCTGAGCGCCATGCGCCTCTGCACCCGACGCAGCATAGTCATGCTGCGCCGGGAGGCAGCCAGGTCGTCCGCCCAGACGGGGGCCCCGTATAGGGCCACCGACTGGACCACTGCCACATAGAGGCGACGAACTCGGCCCGCCGGGCCCCCCAGGTTGGGCAGGATCCGGCCCAGAGCCGCAACCATCCTTTCCAACCGGGGGACCAGGCAGCGGAAATGCTTCTCGAAACGCCAGTGGCTATCGAGGATCAGCCCTAGATACCTGATCTGGGGCTTCACCTCAATGTCAGCCCCACCCACCCGAATCAGAGGGGGTGGCGGATCCTGCCGAGGTGAATGAAACGCAATCACCTCGGTCTTATGGACCGCCACCGTCATCCCCATCCCCCTGATCCGGTCGACGACGCGTTGCGACCCCTCCTCCGCGCGACGCATGGCCCTCCCCCAGTGCGCCCCGACGGCCAGCACCAGTGTGTCATCCGCATAACACACCGTGCTGACGCCGTCGGGGAGGCCGGCCCGCAACACCGAGTCGTACGCGATGTTCCACAGGAGTGGCCCGAGGACCGACCCCTGCGGAACACCGCAGTACACCTCCCTCCGCATATCACCATCCCGGCCCGGATACTCGATCCACCTGCCGCGGAGATAATCCCCGACGACCGCCCTGAGACAAGGGGGGACTCGATGATATTCGAGTCCCCTCCTTATCTCTTCCCAGGGGAGGGTGTTAAAGGCATTGGCAATATCCAAGGATATTGCCAATGCCACCCCTCCCCGGGAGACGGCCGCCTCCGAGAGGGCCCTCACACGACCTATCGCGTCGATAGTCGATCGGCCCCCCCGGAAACCGAACTGGCAGTCGGCCAGACCGGGATCACCCCGCGACAGGTGCTCGACGAGGCGGGCAGCAATCACACGCTCGAAGAGCTTGCCCACCTCGTCGAGGAGACAAATGGGCCGGTATGCGGAGGGAGACTCCGCGGGCCGACCCTCCTTCCGGAGGAGGACCATCCTCGCCACCTTCCAACTGGGGGGGAATCGCCCGTCCCTCAGGCAGCGGTCGAACAACCGCCTGAGGTCGGCCCCAAGGACGCCCTGGGTCAAGACCCAAACCCGGCCGGGCACACCATCCGGACCCGGGGCCGTGTTACGAACCCCGAGCCGTCTGATGGCCGCTGCCAGCTCCTCCTGCGTGACCCCCAGCTCGGCCGTCCACTCCACTGGGACAGCCGCCGCCGCCGGAGGACGCGGTCCCCTCTCCCCAATTGGGAAGAGTGTATTGACCACGTCCTCCAGCAGCCGGGGGTCAAGACCCTCGGTGACGGGGGGCGCCCACGGGCGGAGCTTATTCAGCACCACCTTATATGGGCGCCCCCATGGATCGTCATCAAGGCTCTGGAGGAGCTCCTTCCATGCCTGGGTCTTGGCCCGTTTGATGGCGACCTGCAGAGCAACCCGCGCCAAGCGGTATGCTCCATACAGGTCATCAGCTGCCCTCGCTCGCGCCACGCCGTCGCCTGTACGTTGACGACGGCGCGCGCGGGTGTACTGGCGTCGGGCGCGGACAGTCGCGACTCGCAACTCCGCGATCGCGTCCGACCACCAGTACACCGCCCGGCGAGGAGAAGCCCGCCCGACCCGAGGCATCGCCGCGTCGCAAATACCCGCGACCAATGCTCCGAGCCGGGCGACCTCCCCCTCTATGCTCGGCAACTCGGCCGCTCCCTGCGGCCAAGTTGCAGCGAGGGCAGCTGCCATCAGGGCGTCCTTGTCCAGGCGCCGAAGCGCCCAGCGGCGTGGTGGGGTGCCACGCAGGCGGCCGTGTCGGGATGCACTCGCGGCGGCAGAGACCTCCATCCGGATGTACCGGTGATCGGAGAGTGTCTCTGCCCCCGCGACCACGTGCCAACCCGACACCATGCGCACGGCGTTGGGGGTCGCGAATCCAACATCCACGATGGACCCCCCATATCGCCGCACGCAAGTGTGCTCCGACCCCCGGTTCAATACCCGGAGGTCGAGCCCCGCCGCCCAATCGCCCAGGATCCCGCCGCGAACGGAGGTCCTGGGGGATCCCCAAGCCACCGACTTGGCATTAAAATCCCCCAGGACCAGCACCGGCCGGGCCGCGTAGCGCTGCACGCATGCCGCGACCTCGGCCAAGTACAGCTCGAACGCAGCGTGACCGCTACGGGGCGAAATGTAGCACCCCACCACAGCGACTCCCCCCCAATCCACGGCGACGAATCCCCGACCGCGCTCCAACAAGGAGAACGGTGGGGACCCGTCGCCCCCTCCCCATACCGTCGCCACCAAGCCGTCCGCGTCGCCCACCCAATGAGGGTGATCAGGGACGCGGTACGGCTCGGCGGCGACCGCCAGGCCAACCCCCCACTCCGCGAGGACTTGGGACATCAAGTCCTGTGCCGCGCGGCAGTGGTTGAGGTTGGCCTGGAGGAGGAGGCGGGGCGGCATTAATTAATGGCCGCGCCAGCCTCCTCCCGGCCGTCCGTCCCCGTAGCACCGTCCACCTCCATGGAGGACGATGCCACCGCCCTCGGCACCGGAGCCGGTGCAGCCCGCCTCTTCCTCTCCTTCCGGGAGGGGGGGGAGCACTTCTTGCTCCCCACCCTGTGATCGGCTGGCCTCCCCATGTCCGCACACAGCGGGCAGTGGGGGGCCGCCGAGCACTGGCTCGCACGGTGCTCTTTGGCACCGCAGCGGTAACACTGACCGCTGCGGTCCACCGGCGAGGTGCACCACTGCCTCACGTGCCCCAATTCGAGGCAGCGGTGACACTGGAGCGGGCGCGGCGCGAGGATTTCCACTCGCGCCGAAACCCACCCCACCAACACCCTCCCGGATTCCGCCACCTTACGGGCGGCGGAGAGGGGGCACCGGGCCCACACCGACCCGAGGCCGGAGGGCGACCTGCGGATCTCTCCGATCCGCAGGTCCTCCTCAGGACAGTCCCCCGCCCTCGCAAGGGCACGGGACACATCCTGTGCGCTGACCGAGTCGTCCAGGCCACAAACGCGCATCTCCGTGCGCTTCGTGGGCCGGGCGACTCGGACACCTCGCTCGCCCAGCTGCTCCCGGAGCCTCTGGGCGAGACGATCCGCCTTCGCGCCGCCTTCTGCACCGGGGATCTCCAGCAAGAGACCCCCGGTCACGGCCCTCTTCGCCCTCACGGAGGCGATGCCCAGCTCTTCCAGGGAGATATTCTCCCTGGCGAGCCGCATCGCCTCCGCGAGGGTCAGGTCACCCCCCTGCGCAACGGTCAGCGTCACCGCTGCCGTTTTTGGGGGACGACCTGGGCGCGCCTTCCCGACCTTCGCGGCCTTTACCTTGGCCGCCGGCGTCGGAGGCGGAGGCTGCGGTTGCGAGGCCTTCCTCGCCGCCCGCTTCGCCTTCCGCCCCACAACCTCACTCCACGCCACCCCCCCTTGGGAGGGTGCCGTGGAGGACGCGACCACCGCGACCACGGGTACACCACCCCCCTTGGGGGTCGCGACCCGGGGCCCTGGTGCCGCAACTCTGGGCGGAGCCTTCACTCCGCCCTTCTTTGCCTTCCCCGACTGTACCGGAACAGGTCGGGGAGGCACCGCCTTCCTGCTGACCGCTCTTCCGGCGAGGAGTTCCTCCCGGAAGGCGGCCAGCTTGCCATCAATCATGTCCCCAATCCTCCTCAGAAGATCGTCTTCTGAGGAGGACGGGGACTTCTTCACGGGCGGAGTGCGGGTGGAGGGGCCCGCGGTGCCCCGCACCACTGCCGCCGCACTCCGCTTATTTACCACCGCCGAGGGACGCGGCGGTGGAGGAGGAGGGAGGATGGGAGGGAGGGCCGCGCTGTTCCACAGCGCCTCTGCCCTCCTCCTCCCCTGTCGCTCCTCCTCCAACAGGAGCTGCAGACGGGCGTTCCGCCCTCTGAGCTCCCGCGCCGCCTCCCTCATTTCCTCCGCCGCGGCCTTCAGGGCCTCCGCGCCACCGCTTTTCTGCCCCTTAAAGGCGCAGGCAGCGGCGACTTTCTCCACCCGCCTCAGGGACGAGGAGATCCTCTCCGATATCTCCTCGGTCACCTCGTCCCTGAGGCAACTCAGCCTCACCGACGGGCTCATCGCCCCGCCCACCTCGACGACGGCCTGCCCCGTCCTCTTCCTCTTAGAGCCTATGAGGCTCCTGGTGGAGGAGAAGGACGAGACTGACGCAGTCTCGTCGTCCTCCTCCACCTTCCACGAAGCCGGGCCAGGCGCTGGAGGCGGCGCGAGCGCCGTCACTCCAGTCCCAACCCCGCCTTCGTCCTCCCCCTCTGACTTACCCCGTCCCATCCCCGTTTTAATATTGAACTCCATAACATTCCCACGAGCTGGTCGGAAGAAAAGGTCCGCCCGGGCAGAGCCGCCTTACCCGGGTAAGCCTATATACTCCGGGGGTTCGGCAGGTTCCCCGGAGGTGGTCGCTTGGGATTGGGCCTTCTCCCCCAACCATGCATCCCATCGCCGCGCACCATAGCTTAGGATTGGAGGGCGATTTTATAGAGTCGCCATACTCGTGGCCCAGGCGGTTAAGCCAAGACCCCCGTTCCTCCTGCCGTCACGTACCATTCACAAAACCAATAGGGAATTGTGAATGGGTCGTTGTGACGACCAACAGGAGGCTTACGGTGTGTGTATGACTCGGGTACCCCGGGTTCGTTAAGCCCGTACTGCAGCTGAAAGGCTGGCAGCCCCTGAGGGGATCAGACTCATACTTTCGCATTCTTCACATACTTGTTGAACGGATCCTGGGTTTTTTCTGGTTTGGATCACGTAGTAATGTGGTACCACACTGAAACAGTCGATTAAACCTGGTTTCGATCAATATTTTAGAGGATAACGCAAGTTAAGTCTGGGATTGCTCTGGGATTTGACCTCATCAGACTCACACTTTCGCACACTTCACATACTTGTTGAACAGATCCTGGGTTATTTTCTGGTTTGGATCACATAGTAATGTGATACCACACTGAAACGGTCGATTAAACCAGGTTTCGATCAATATTTTTGAGGATAACGCATGTTAGGTCTAGGTTAGGCCTGGGAATTTCACTCGTCAGGCTCATACTTTCGCATATTTCTCATACTTCATGGCTAGATCCTGGGCTATTTCTGGATTAGATCACATAGTAATGTGGTACCACACTGAAACAATCAATTAAACCTGGTCTTGATAAATATTTTAGAGGATAACGCATGTTAGGGCTCGGTTAGGTCCGGGATTTTCACTCATCAGACTCATACTTTCGCATTCTTCACATACTTGTAGGACGGATCATGGGTTATTTCTAGTTTGGATCACGTAGTAATGTGGGACCACACTGAAACAATCAATTAAACCCGGTCTTGATAAATATTTCAGAGGATAACGCATGTTAGGTCTGGGATAGGTCGGGGATTTGCCCTCATCAGCCTCATACTTTCGCACACTTCACATACTCGTTGAACAGATCCTGGGTTTTTTCTGGTTTGGATCACGTGGTAATGTGGAACCACACTGAAACAATCAATTAAACCTGGTCTTGATAAATATTTTAGAGGATAACGCATGTTAGGTCTGGGTAAGGTCTAGGATTTGCCCTCGTCAGGCTCATATTTTCGCATATTTCTCATACTTCATGGCTAGATCCTGGGCTTTTTCTGGATTGCATCACGTAGTAATGAAGTACAACACTGAAACAGTCAATTAAACCTGGTTTCGATCAATATCTTTGAGGATAACGCATGTTAGGTCTAGGTTAGGCCTGGGGTCTTCACTCATCAGGCTCATACTTTCGCATTCTTCACTGACTTGTTGAACGGATCCTGGGTTTTTTCTGGTTTGGATCACGTAGTAATGTGGGACCACACTGAAACAGTCAATTAAACCTAGTTTCGATCAATATGTTAGAGAATAATTCATGTTAGGTCTAGGTTAGGTCTGGGATTTGCTCTCATCAGGCTCATTCATTCGCATATTTCTCATACTTGATATCTAGATCCTGGGCTTTTTCTGGATTGCATCACGTAGTAATGATGTACAACACTGAAACAGTCAATTAAACCTGGTTTCCATCAATATCTTAGAGGACAACGCAAGTTAGGTCTGGGATAGGTCGGGGATTTGCCCTCATCAGACTCATACTTTCGCACACTTCACATACTTTTGGAACAGATCCTGGGTTATTTTCTGGTTTGGATCACATAGTAATGTGGTACCACACTGAAACAGTCGATTAAACCAGGTTTCGATCAATATTTTTGAGGATAACGCATGTTAGGTCTTGGTTAGGCCTGGGATTTTCACATATCAGACTCATACTTTCGCATTCTTCACATACTTGTTGAACGGATCATGGGTTTTTTCTGGTTTGGATCACGTAGTAATGTGGGACCACACTGAAACAATCAATTAAACCTGGTCTTGATAAATATTTTAGAGGATAACGCATGTTAGGTCTAGGTTAGGTCTGGGATTTTCACTCATCAGACTCATACTTTCGCATTCTTCACATACTTGTTGAACGGATCCTGGGTTTTTTGTGGTTTGGATCACGTAGTAATGTGGTGCCACACTGAAACAGTCGATTAAACCTGGTTTCGATCAATATTTTAGAGGATAACGCAAGTTAAGTCTGGGATTGGTCTGGGATTTGACCTCATCAGACTCACACTTTCGCACACTTCACATACTCGTTGAACAGATCCTGGGTTATTTTCTGGTTTGGATCACATAGTAATGTGATACCACACTGAAACGGTCGATTAAACCAGGTTTCGATCAATATTTTTGAGGATAACGCATGTTAGGTCTAGGTTAGGCCCGGGGTATTTCACTCGTCAGGCTCATACTTTCGCATATTTCTCATACTCCATGGCTAGATCCTGGGCTATTTCTGGATTAGATCACGTAGTAATGTGGTACCACACTGAAACAGTCAATTAAACCTGGTTTCGATCAATATTTTTGAGAATAATTCATGTTAGGTCTTGGTTAGGTCTGGGATTCTCACCCATCAGACTCATACTTTCGCATTCTTCACATACTTGTTGTACGGATCCTGGGTTTTTTCTGGTTTGGATCACGTAGTAATGTGGAACCACACTGAAACAGTCAATTAAACCTGGTTTCGATCAATATTTTTGAGAATAATTCATGTTAGGTCTTGGTTAGGTCTGCGATTTTCACTCATCAGACTCATACTTTCGCATTCTTCACATACTTGTAGAACGGATCATGGGTTTTTTCTGGTTTGGATCACGTAGTAATGTGGGACCACACTGAAACAATCAATTTAACCTGGTCTTGATAAATATTTTAGAGGATAACGCATGTTAGGTCTGGGATAGGTCGGGGATTTGCCCTCATCAGCCTCATACTTTCGCACACTTCACATACTCGTTGAACAGATCCTGGGTTTTTTCTGGTTTGGATCACGTAGTAATGTGGAACCACACTGAAACAATCAATTAAACCTGGTCTTGATAAATATTTTAGAGGATAACGCATGTTAGGTCTGGGTAAGGTCTAGGATTTGCCCTCGTCAGGCTCATACTTTCGCATATTTCTCATACTTCATGGCTAGATCCTGGGCTATTTCTGGATTAGATCACGTAGTAATGTGGTACCACACTGAAACAGTCAATTAAACTTGGTTTCCATCAATATCTTAAAGGACAACGCAAGTTAGGTCTGGGATAGGTCTTGGATTTGCCCTCATCAGGCTCATACTTTCGCGTTTTTCACATAATTTTTGAACAGATCCTGGGTTTTTTCTGGTTTGGATCACGTAGTAGTATGGTACCACACTGAAACAGTCCATTGAACCTGGTTTGGATCAATATTTTAGAGGACAACGCAAGTTAGGTCTAGGTAAGGCCTGAGATTTTCACTGATCAGACTCATACTTTCGCATTCTTCACATACTTGTTGAACGGATCCTGGGTTTTTTCTGGTTTGGATCACGTAGTAATGTGGTACCACACTGAAACAGTCGATTAAACCTGGTTTCGATCAATATTTTAGAGGATAACGCAAGTTAAGTCTGGGATTGGTTTGGGATTTGACCTCATCAGACTCATACTTTCGCACACTTCACATACTCGTTGAACAGATCCTGGGTTATTTTCTGGTTTGGATCACATAGTAATGTGGTACCACACTGAAACTGTTGATTAAACCAGGTTTCGATCAATATTTTTGAGGATAACGCATGTTAGGTCTAGGTTAGGCCTGGGATTTTCACTCATCAGACTCATACTTTCGCGTTTTTCACATACTTGTTGAACGGATCCTGGGTTTTTTCTGGTTTGGATCACGTAGTAATGTGGGACCACACTGAAACAGTCAATTAAACCTAGTTTCGATCAATATTTTAGAGAATAATTCATGTTAGGTCTAGGTTAGGTCTGGGATTTGCTCTCATCAGGCTCATTCATTCGCATATTTCTCATACTTGATATCTAGATCCTGGGCGTTTTCTGGATTGCATCACGTAGTAATGATGTACAACACTGAAACAGTCAATTAAACCTGGTTTCCATCAATATCTTAGAGGACAACGCAAGTTAGGTCTGGGATAGGTCGGGGATTTGCCCTCATCAGACTCATACTTTCGCACACTTCACATACTTTTGGAACAGATCCTGGGTTATTTTCTGGTTTGGATCACATAGTAATGTGGTACCACACTGAAACAGTCGATTAAACCAGGTTTCGATCAATATTTTTGAGGATAACGCATGTTAGGTCTTGGTTAGGCCTGGGATTTTCACTCATCAGACTCATACTTTCGCATTCCTCACATACTTGTTGAACGGATCCTGGGTTTTTTGTGGTTTGGATCACGTAGTAATGTGGTGCCACATTGAAACAGTCAATTAAACCTGGTTTCGATCAATATTTTAGAGGATAACGCAAGTTAAGTCTGGGATTGGTCTGGGATTTGACCTCATCAGACTCACACTTTCGCACACTTCACATACTCGTTGAACAGATCCTGGGTTATTTTCTGGTTTGGATCACATAGTAATGTGATACCACACTGAAACGGTCGATTAAACCAGGTTTCGAACAATATTTTTGAGGATAACGCATGTTAGGTCTAGGTTAGGCCCGGGGAATTTCACTCGTCAGGCTCATACTTTCGCATATTTCTCATACTTCATGGCTAGATCCTGGGCTATTTCTGGATTAGATCACGTAGTAATGTGGTACCACACTGAAACAGTCAATTAAACCTGGTTTCGATCAATATTTTTGAGAATAATTCATGTTAGGTCTAGGTAAGGCCAGGGATTTTCACTCACCAGACTCATACTTTCGCATTCTTCACATACTTGTTGAACGGATCATGGGTTTTTTCTGGTTTGGATCACGTAGTAATGTGGGACCACACTGAAACAATCAATTAAACCAGGTCTTGATAAACATTTTAGAGGATAACGCATGTTAGGTCTAGGTTAGGTCTGGGATTTTCACTCATCAGACTCATACTTTCGCATTCCTCACATACTTGTTGAACGGATCCTGGGTTTTTTGTGGTTTGGATCACGTAGTAATGTGGTGCCACATTGAAACAGTCAATTAAACCTGGTTTCGATCAATATTTTAGAGGATAACGCAAGTTAAGTCTGGGATTGGTCTGGGATTTGACCTCATCAGACTCACACTTTCGCACACTTCACATACTCGTTGAACAGATCCTGGGTTATTTTCTGGTTTGGATCACATAGTAATGTGATACCACACTGAAACGGTCGATTAAACCAGGTTTCGAACAATATTTTTGAGGATAACGCATGTTAGGTCTAGGTTAGGCCCGGGGAATTTCACTCGTCAGGCTCATACTTTCGCATATTTCTCATACTTCATGGCTAGATCCTGGGCTATTTCTGGATTAGATCACGTAGTAATGTGGTACCACACTGAAACAGTCAATTAAACCTGGTTTCGATCAATATTTTTGAGAATAATTCATGTTAGGTCTAGGTAAGGCCAGGGATTTTCACTCACCAGACTCATTCTTTCGCATTCTTCACATACCTGTTGAACGGATCCTGGGTTTTTTCTGGTTTGGATCACGTAGTAATGTGGGACCACACTGAAACAATCAATTAAACCTGGTCTTGATAAATATTTTAGAGGATAACGCTTGTTAGGTCTGGGTTAGGTCTAGGATTTGCCCTCATCAGGCTCATACTTTCGCATATTTCTCATACTTCATGGCTGGATCCTGGGCTATTTCTGGATTGGATCACGTAGTAATGTGGTACCACACTGAAACAGTCAATTAAACCTGGTTTTGATGAATATATTAGAGGATAATTCATGTTAGGTCTAGGTTAGGTCAGGGATTTGCTCTCATCAGGCTCATTCTTTCGCATATTTCTCATACTAGATGGCTAGATCCTGGGCTTTTTCTGGATTGGATCACGTAGTAATGTGGTACCACACTGAAACAGTCAATTAAACCTGGTTTCGATCAATATTTTAGAGGACAATGCAAGTTATGTCTAGGTTAGGCCTGGGATTTGCCCTCATCAGACCCATGCTTTCGCATTTTTCACATACTTGTTGAACAGATCCTGGCTTTTTTCTGGATGGGGTCACGTAGTAGTGTGGTACCACACTGAAACAGTCGATTAAACCTGGTCTTGATAAATATTTTAGAGGATAACGCATGTTAGGGCTCGGTTAGGTCCGGGATTTTCACTCATCAGACTCATACTTTCGCATTCTTCACATACTTGTAGAACGGATCATGGGTTTTTTCTGGTTTGGATCACGTAGTAATGTGGGACCACACTGAAACAATCAATTAAACCCGGTCTTGATAAATATTTCATAGGATAACGCATGTTAGGTCTGGGATAGGTCGGGGATTTGCCCTCATCAGGCTCATACTTTCGCATATTTCTCATACTTCATGGCTGGATCCTGGGCTGTTTCTGG
Source organism: Colletes latitarsis (assembly GCF_051014445.1). Classification (NCBI taxonomy): domain Eukaryota; kingdom Metazoa; phylum Arthropoda; class Insecta; order Hymenoptera; family Colletidae; genus Colletes; species Colletes latitarsis. The sequence goes on from NC_135142.1 coordinate 4,113,397, forward strand.
ATTGTATCACGTAGTAATTTGGTACCACGCTGAAACAGTCAATTAAACCTGGTTTCGATCAATATTTTGCAGGATAACGCAAGTTAGGTCTGGCATAGGTCTGGGATTCGCCCTCATCAGGCTCATACTTTCGCATATTTCTTATACTTCATGGATAGATCCTGGGCTATTTTCTGGTTTGGATCACATAGTGATGAAGTACAACACTGAAACAGTCAATTAAACCTGGTTTCCATGAATATTTTAGAGGACAGCGCATGTTAGGTCTAGGTTAGGTCTGGGATTTGCTCTCATCAGGGTCATACTTTCGCAGTTTTAACATACACGTTGACCTGATCGAAAGTTTTTTCTGCTTTGGATCACGTAGTAAAGTGGTACCACACTGAAACAGTCCATTAAACCTGGTTTGGATCAATATTTTTGAGGATAACGCTTGTTAGGTCTAGGTTAGGCCGGGGAATTTCACTCATCAGGCTCATACTTTCGCATATTTCTCATACTTCATGGCTAGATCCTGGGCTGTTTCTGGATTGTATCACTTAGTAATTTGGTACCACGCTGAAACAGTCAATTAAACCTGGTTTCGATCAATATTTTGCAGGATAACGCAAGTTAGGTCTGGCATAGGTCTGGGATTCGCCCTCATCAGACTCATACTTTCGCGTTTTTCACATACTTGTTGAACTGATCCTGGGCTTTTTCTGGTTTGGATCACGTAGTAATGTGGTACCACACTGAAACAGACAATTAAGCCTGGTTTCGATCAATATTTTAGAGAATAATTCATGTTAGGTTTAGGTTAGGTCTGGGATTTGCTCTCATCAGGCTCATACTTTCGCACACTTCACATACTCGTTTGACAGATCCTGGGTTATTTTCTGGTTTGGATCACGTAGTAATGTGGGACCACATTGAAACAGTCAATTAAACCTGGTTTCGATCAATATTTTAGAGAATAATTCATGTTAGGTCTAGGTTAGGTCTGGGGTTTGCTCTCATGAGGCTCATTCTTTCGCATATTTCTCATACTTGATGGCTAGATGCTGGGCTTTTTCTGGATTGCATCACGTAGTAATGAAGTACAACACTGAAACAGTCAATTAAACCTGGTTTCGATCAATATCTTTGAGGATAACGCATGTTAGGTCTAGGTTAGGCCTGGGGTCTTCACTCATCAGGCTCATACTTTTTTTTTCTTTTTTTTTTTTTTTTTTGTCGTGGGGAAAATCTTCGAAAGACTCCCTCCCACCTCCTTGGGGAGAGGTGGGAGGGGTGTGTGGGATTCCCCGCGCCCGTACAACGACAGGCGCGGGACCTACCCACTAAAAACCCCACGGTGACCCATCGGCACGCTTTGGGAGGATACCGGGAATCGCTCGAAGCATTCTTCCGGTATCCTCCCCGTGCCCGCGCTTTCGCGCCCATCCCCCGGGGGGACAATCGGTCCCCCCAGTAGACACACTGCCTCATAGCGGCGGGACGGGGCCACTCCATCCCGCCGCTATCCGTCCCGGGGCCGCGTTTAGTGGCGGCTGCGAGCCCCAACTCGCAACCGCCCGCGACCCCGTTTCCACCCCTCGGCGGCCGGGCGTTCATGGCCGCACCAGACCGCCGAGGGTGCCTCCCCTTGCGCCGGACCGGTAGGGGGAGGCACACCTACCCCCAACCGGTCCGACCCGGCGCCGCCTGGCGGGAGGAGGGTCCCCTCAGGACCCCCCTCCCAGCCTAGGTCATCCGCCACGCCGAGGCGGCCGCCCGCGACGCCTCGCGACCGGGCGACGACCTCGGGCCACCGCACGAGCGCGAGCTTCAGCGCGCCGCTGAAGCTCGCGCTCCCTCCCCGCGGCCTCCTTCTGCAACATTACGTTCTCGCAGAAGGAGGCCACGGCCCTCCACTTCTCCTCGCTGCCGAGCATGGCGCGCACCACGCCCGGCAGCGAGACATCCCGCCCGACGACGCCGACCAGGACACGGCGCTCCCCATCCCACGCGGGGCATACCTCCAGGGTATGATCCGCCGTGTCCTGCTCAGCGTCGCAGTGGCAGCAACGCGCCGTCGGCTCCTTCCCTATCCGGCACAGGTATCTTCCGAAGCTGCCATGCCCGGAAAATACCTGTGCCAGCCGGTAGGTGAGGCTGCCATGGCCTCTGTCCAGCCACTCCTTCAGGAGTGGCCGAACAGCCCCGACAGTCCGGTGCCCCGCGGTTGGCAGAGCCAGCCGCTCCTGCCACGCGAGCAACACGGACTGCCGGGCCTGGCGCTTCAAATCGCCCCAAGCAGGTTCCTGCCCGCCCGGGACCGCCCCCACCCCCGCGCGACGGTCGACGCGGTGCCGGTACATCACCGCGTCCGACCGCGCGAGCAGGTCCATGGGCGGCATCCCCGCTAGAACCGTCGCCGCCTCATGTGACATGGTCCGATACCCGCGGATGACCCTGAGCGCCATGCGCCTCTGCACCCGACGCAGCATAGTCATGCTGCGCCGGGAGGCAGCCAGGTCGTCCGCCCAGACGGGGGCCCCGTATAGGGCCACCGACTGGACCATTGCCACATAGAGGCGACGAACTCGGCCCGCCGGGCCCCCCAGGTTGGGCAGGATCCGGCCCAGAGCCGCAACCATCCTTTCCAACCGGGGGACCAGGCAGCGGAAATGCTTCTCGAAACGCCAGTGGCTATCGAGGATCAGCCCTAGATACCTGATCTGGGGCTTCACCTCGATGTCAGCCCCACCCACCCGAACCAGAGGGGGTGGCGGATCCTGCCGAGGTGAATGAAACGCAATCACCTCGGTCTTATGGACCGCCACCGTCATCCCCATCCCCCTGATCCGGTCGACGACGCGTTGCGACCCCTCCTCCGCGCGACGCATGGCCCTCCCCCAGTGCGCCCCGACGGCCAGCACCAGTGTGTCATCCGCATAACACACCGTGCTGACGCCGTCGGGTAGGCCGGCCCGCAACACCGAGTCGTACGCGATGTTCCACAGGAGTGGCCCGAGGACCGACCCCTGCGGAACACCGCAGTACACCTCCCTCCGCATATCACCATCCCGGCCCGGATACTCGATCCACCTGCCGCGGAGATAATCCCCGACGACCGCCCTGAGACAAGGGGGGATTCGATGATATTCGAGTCCCCTCCTTATCTCTTCCCAGGGGAGGGTGTTAAAGGCATTGGCAATATCCAAGGATATTGCCAATGCCACCCCTCCCCGGGAGACGCCCGCCTCCGAGAGGGCCCTCACACGACCTATCGCGTCGATAGTCGATCGGCCCCCCCGGAAACCGAACTGGCAGTCGGCCAGACCGGGATCACCCCGCGACAGGTGCTCGACGAGGCGGGCAGCAATCACACGCTCGAAGAGCTTGCCCACCTCGTCGAGGAGACAAATGGGCCGGTATGCGGAGGGAGACTCCGCGGGCCGACCCTCCTTCCGGAGGAGGACCATCCTCGCCACCTTCCAACTGGGGGGAAATCGCCCGTCCCTCAGGCAGCGGTCGAACAACCGCCTGAGGTCGGCCCCAAGGACGCCCTGGGTCAAGACCCAAACCCGGCCGGGCACACCATCCGGACCCGGGGCCGTGTTACGAACCCCGAGCCGTCTGATGGCCGCTGCCAGCTCCTCCTATCAGGCTCATACTTTCGCATTCTTCACTGACTTGTTGAACGGATCCTGGGTTTTTTTCTGGTTTGGATCACGTAGTAATGTGGGACCACACTGAAACAGCCAATTAAACCAGGTTTCGATCAATATTTTAGAGAATAATTCATGTTTGGTCTAGGTTAGGTCTGGGATTTGCTCTCATCAGGCTCATTCATTCGCATATTTCTCATACTTGATATCTAGATCCTGGGCTTTTTCTGGATTGCATCACGTAGTAATGATGTACAACACTGAAACAGTCAATTAAACCTGGTTTCCAGCAATATCTTAGAGGACAACGCAAGTTAAGTCTGGGATTGCTCTGGGATTTGACCTCATCAGACTCACACTTTCGCACACTTCACATACTTGTTGAACAGATCCTGGGTTATTTTCTGGTTTGGATCACATAGTAATGTGATACCACACTGAAACGGTCGATTAAACCAGGTTTCGATCAATATTTTTGAGGATAACGCATGTTAGGTCTAGGTTAGGCCTGGGAATTTCACTCGTCAGGCTCATACTTTCGCATATTTCTCATACTTCATGGCTAGATCCTGGGCTATTTCTGGATTAGATCACATAGTACTGTGGTACCACACTGAAACAATCAATTAAACCTGGTCTTGATAAATATTTTAGAGGATAACGCATGTTAGGGCTCGGTTAGGTCCGGGATTTTCACTCATCAGACTCATACTTTCGCATTCTTCACATACTTGTAGAACGGATCATGGGTTTTTTCTGGTTTGGATCACGTAGTAATGTGGGACCACACTGAAACAATCAATTAAACCCGGTCTTGATAAATATTTCAGAGGATAACGCATGTTAGGTCTGGGATAGGTCGGGGATTTGCCCTCATCAGCCTCATACTTTCGCACACTTCACATACTCGTTGAACAGATCCTGGGTTTTTTCTGGTTTGGATCACGTGGTAATGTGGAACCACACTGAAACAATCAATTAAACCTGGTCTTGATAAATATTTTAGAGGATAACGCATGTTAGGTCTGGGTAAGGTCTAGGATTTGCCCTCGTCAGGCTCATACTTTCGCATATTTCTCATACTTCATGGCTAGATCCTGGGCTATTTCTGGATTAGATCACGTAGTAATGTGGTACCACACTGAAACAGTCAATTAAACTTGGTTTCCATCAATATCTTAAAGGACAACGCAAGTTAGGTCTGGGATAGGTCTTGGATTTGCCCTCATCAGGCTCATACTTTCGCGTTTTTCACATACTTGTTGAACGGATCCTGGGTTTTTTCTGGTTTGGATCACGTAGTAATGTGGGACCACACTGAAACAGTCAATTAAACCTAGTTTCGATCAATATTTTAGAGAATAATTCATGTTAGGTCTAGGTTAGGTCTGGGATTTGCTCTCATCAGGCTCATTCATTCGCATATTTCTCATACTTGATATCTAGATCCTGGGCTTTTTCTGGATTGCATCACGTAGTAATGATGTACAACACTGAAACAGTCAATTAAACCTGGTTTCCATCAATATCTTAGAGGACAACGCAAGTTAGGTCTGGGATAGGTCGAGGATTTGCCCTCATCAGACTCATACTTTCGCACACTTCACATACTTTTGGAACAGATCCTGGGTTATTTTCTGGTTTGGATCACATAGTAATGTGGTACCACACTGAAACAGTCGATTAAACCAGGTTTCGATCAATATTTTTGAGGATAACGCATGTTAGGTCTTGGTTAGGCCTGGGATTTTCACTCATCAGACTCATACTTTCGCATTCTTCACATACTTGTTGAACGGATCATGGGTTTTTTCTGGTTTGGATCACGTAGTAATGTGGGACCACACTGAAACAATCAATTAAACCTGGTCTTGATAAACATTTTAGAGGATAACGCATGTTAGGGCTAGGTTAGGTCTGGGATTTTCACTCATCAGACTCATACTTTCGCATTCTTCACATACTTGTAGAACGGATCATGAGTTTTTTCTGGTTTGGATCACGTAGTAATGTGGGACCACACTGAAACAATCAATTAAACCTGGTCTTGATAAATATTTTAGAGGATAACGCATGTTAGGTCTGGGTAAGGTCTAGGATTTGCCCTCGTCAGGCTCATACTTTCGCATATTTCTCATACTTCATGGCTAGATCCTGGGCTATTTCTGGATTAGATCACGTAGTAATGTGGCACCACACTGAAACAGTCAATTAAACTTGGTTTCCATCAATATCTTAAAGGACAACGCAGGTTAGGTCTGGGACAGGTCTTGGATTTGCCCTCATCAGGCTCATACTTTCGCGTTTTTCACATACTTTTTGAACAGATCCAGGGTTTTTTCTGGTTTGGATCACGTAGTAGTATGGTACCACACTGAAACAGTCCATTGAACCTGGTTTGGATCAATATTTTAGAGGACAACGCAAGTTAGGTCTAGGTAAGGCCTGAGATTTTCACTGATCAGACTCATACTTTCGCATTCTTCACATACTTGTTGAACGGATCCTGGGTTTTTTCTGGTTTGGATCTCATAGTAATGTGGTACCACACTGAAACAGTCGATTAAACCAGGTTTCGATCAATATTTTTGAGGATAACGCATGTTAGGTCTAGGTTAGGCCTGGGGTCTTCACTCATCAGGCTCATACTTTCGCATTCTTCACAGACTTGTTGAACGGATCCTGGGCTTTTTCTGGTTTGGATCACGTAGTAATGTGGGACCACAGTGAAACAGCCAATTAAACCTGGTTTCGATCAATATTTTAGAGAATAATTCATGTTAGGTTTAGGTTAGGTCTGGGATTTGCTCTCATCAGGCTCATACTTTCGCACACTTCACATACTCGTTTGACAGATCCTGGGTTATTTTCTGGTTTGGATCACGTAGTAATGTGGGACCACATTGAAACAGTCAATTAAACCTGGTTTCGATCAATATTTTAGAGAATAATTCATGTTAGGTCTAGGTTAGGTCTGGGATTTGCTCTCATGAGGCTCATTCTTTCGCATATTTCTCATACTTGATGGCTAGATGCTGGGCTTTTTCTGGATTGCATCACGTAGTAATGATGTACAACACTGAAACAGTCAATTAAACCTGGTTTCGATCAATATCTTTGAGGATAACGCATGTTAGGTCTAGGTTAGGCCTGGGGTCTTCACTCATCAGGCTCATACTTTCGCATTCTTCACTGACTTGTTGAACGGATCCTGGGTTTTTTCTGGTTTGGATCACGTAGTAATGTGGGACCACACTGAAACAGCCAATTAAACCAGGTTTGATCAATATTTTAGAGAATAATTCATGTTTGGTCTAGGTTAGGTCTGGGATTTGCTCTCATCAGGCTCATTCATTCGCATATTTCTCATACTTGATATCTAGATCCTGGGCTTTTTCTGGATTGCATCACGTAGTAATGATGTACAACACTGAAACAGTCAATTAAACCTGGTTTCCAGCAATATCTTAGAGGACAACGCAAGTTAGGTCTGGGATAGGTCGGGGATTTGCCCTCATCAGACTCATACTTTCGCAACCTTCACATACTTTTGGAACAGATCCTGGGTTATTTTCTGGTTGGGATCACATAGTAATGTGGTACCACACTAAAACAGTCGATTAAACCAGGTTTCGATCAATATTTTTGAGGATAACGCATGTTAGGTCTTGGTTAGGCCTGGGATTTTCACTCATCAGACTCATACTTTCGCATTCTTCACATACTTGTTGAACGGATCATGGGTTTTTTCTGGTTTGGATCACGTAGTAATGTGGGACCACACTGAAACAATCAATTAAACCTGGTCTTGATAAATATTTTAGAGGATAACGCATGTTAGGTCTAGGTTAGGTCTGGGATTTTCACTCATCAGACTCATACTTTCGCATTCTTCACATACTTGTAGAACGGATCATGGGTTTTTTCTGGTTTGGATCACGTAGTAATGTGGGACCACACTGAAACAATCAATTTAACCTGGTCTTGATAAATATTTTAGAGGATAACGCATGTTAGGTCTGGGATAGGTCGGGGATTTGCCCTCATCAGCCTCATACTTTCGCACACTTCACATACTCGTTGAACAGATCCTGGGTTTTTTCTGGTTTGGATCACGTAGTAATGTGGAACCACACTGAAACAATCAATTAAACCTGGTCTTGATAAATATTTTAGAGGATAACGCATGTTAGGTCTGGGTGAGGTCTAGGATTTGCCCTCGTCAGGCTCATACTTTCGCATATTTCTCATACTTCATGGCTAGATCCTGGGCTATTTCTGGATTAGATCACGTAGTAATGTGGTACCACACTGAAACAGTCAATTAAACCTGGTTTCGATCAATATTTTTGAGAATAATTCATGTTAGGACTTGGTTAGGTCTGGGATTTTCACTCTTCAGACTCATACTTTCGCATTCTTCACATACTTGTTGTACGGATCCTGGGTTTTTTCTCGTTTGGATCACGTAGTAATGTGGAACCACACTGAAACAGTCAATTAAACCTGGTTTCGAACAATATTTTTGAGAATAATTCATGTTAGGTCTTGGTTAGGTCTGGGATTTTCACTCATCAGACTCATACTTTCGCATTCTTCACATACTTGTAGAACGGATCATGGGTCTTTTCTGGTTTGGATCACGTAGTAATGTGGGACCACACTGAAACAATCAATTAAACCTGGTCTTGATAAATATTTTAGAGGATAACGCATGTTAGGTCTGGGATAGGTCGGGGATTTGCCCTCATCAGCCTCATACTTTCGCACACTTCACATACTCGTTGAAAAGATCCTGGGTCTTTTCTGGTTTGGATCACGTAGTAATGTGGAACCACACTGAAACAATCAATTAAACCTGGTCTTGATAAATATTTTAGAGGATAACGCATGTTAGGTCTGGGTAAGGTCTAGGATTTGCCCTCGTCAGGCTCATACTTTCGCATATTTCTCATACTTCATGGCTAAATCCTGGGCTATTTCTGGATTAGATCACGTAGTAATGTGGCACCACACTGAAACAGTCAATTAAACTTGGTTTCCATCAATATCTTAAAGGACAACGCAAGTTAGGTCTGGGATAGGTCTTGGATTTGCCCTCATCAGGCTCATACTTTCGCGTTTTTCACATACTTTTTGAACAGATCCTGGGTTTTTTCTGGTTTGGATCACGTAGTAGTATGGTACCACACTGAAACAGTCCATTGAACCTGGTTTGGATCAATATTTTAGAGGACAACGCAAGTTAGGTCTAGGTAAGGCCTGAGATTTTCACTGATCAGACTCATACTTTCGCATTCTTCACATACTTGTTGAACGGATCCTGGGTTTTTTCTGGTTTGGATCACGTAGTAATGTGGTACCACACTGAAACAGTCGATTAAACCTGGTTTCGATCAATATTTTAGAGGATAACGCAAGTTAAGTCTGGGATTGGTTTGGGATTTGACCTCATCAGACTCATACTTTCGCACACTTCACATACTCGTTGAACAGATCCTGGGTCATTTTCTGGTTTGGATCACATAGTAATGTGGTACCACACTGAAACAGTCGATTAAACCAGGTTTCGATCAATATTTTTGAGGATAACGCATGTTAGGTCTAGGTTAGGCCTGGGATTTTCACTCATCAGACTCATACTTTCGCATTCTTCACATACTTGTTGAACGGATCATGGGTTTTTTCTGGTTTGGATCACGTAGTAATGTGGGACCACACTGAAACAATCAATTAAACCTGGTCTTGATAAATATTTTAGAGGATAACGCATGTTAGGTCTAGGTTAGGTCTGGGATTTTCACTCATCAGACTCATACTTTCGCATTCTTCACATACTTGTTGAACGGATCCTGGGTTTTTTCTGGTTTGGATCACGTAGTAATGTGGTACCACACTGAAACAGTCGATTAAACCTGGTTTCGATCAATATTTTAGAGGATAACGCAAGTTAAGTCTGGGATTGGTCTGGGATTTGAACTCATCAGACTCACACTTTCGCACACTTCACATACTCGTTGAACAGATACTGGGTTATTTTCTGGTTTGGATCACATAGTAATGCGATACCACACTGAAACGGTCGATTAAACCAGGTTTCGATCAATATTTTTGAGGATAACGCATGTTAGGTCTTGGTTAGGCCTGGGATTTTCACTCATCAGACTCATACTTTCGCATTCTTCACATACTTGTTGAACGGATCATGGGTTTTTTCTGGTTTGGATCACGTAGTAATGTGGGACCACACTGAAACAATCAATTTAACCTGGTCTTGATAAATATTTTAGAGGATAACGCATGTTAGGTCTAGGTTAGGTCTGGGATTTTCACTCATCAGACTCATACTTTCGCATTCTTCACATACTTGTTGAACGGATCCTGGGTTTTTTGTGGTTTGGATCACGTAGTAATGTGGTGCCACACTGAAACAGTTGATTAAACCTGGTTTCGATCAATATTTTAGAGGATAACGCAAGTTAAGTCTGGGATTGGTCTGGGATTTGACCTCATCAGACTCACACTTTCGCACACTTCACATACTCGTTGAACAGATCCTGGGTTATTTTCTGGTTTGGATCACATAGTAATGTGATACCACACTGAAACGGTCGATTAAACCAGGTTTCGATCAATATTTTTGAGGATAACGCATGTTAGGTCTAGGTTAGGCCCGGGGAATTTCACTCGTCAGGCTCATACTTTCGCATATTTCTCATACTTCATGGCTAGATCCTGGGCTATTTCTGGATTAGATCACGTAGTAATGTGGTACCACACTGAAACAGTCAATTAAACCTGGTTTCGATCAATATTTTTGAGAATAATTCATGTTAGGTCTTGGTTAGGTCTGGGATTTTCACTCATCAGACTCATACTTTCGCATTCTTCACATACTTGTAGAACGGATCATGGGTCTTTTCTGGTTTGGATCACGTAGTAATGTGGGACCACACTGAAACAATCAATTAAACCTGGTCTTGATAAATATTTTAGAGGATAACGCATGTTAGGTCTGGGATAGGTCGGGGATTTGCCCTCATCAGCCTCATACTTTCGCACACTTCACATACTCGTTGAAAAGATCCTGGGTCTTTTCTGGTTTGGATCACGTAGTAATGTGGAACCACACTGAAACAATCAATTAATCCTGGTCTTGATAAATATTTTAGAGGATAACGCATGTTAGGGCTGGGTAAGGTCTAGGATTTGCCCTCGTCAGGCTCATACTTTCGCATATTTCTCATACTTCATGGCTAAATCCTGGGCTATTTCTGGATTAGATCACGTAGTAATGTGGCACCACACTGAAACAGTCAATTAAACTTGGTTTCCATCAATATCTTAAAGGACAACGCAAGTTAGGTCTGGGATAGGTCTTGGATTTGCCCTCATCAGGCTCATACTTTCGCGTTTTTCACATACTTTTTGAACAGATCCTGGGTTTTTTCTGGTTTGGATCACGTAGTAGTATGGTACCACACTGAAACAGTCCATTGAACCTGGTTTGGATCAATATTTTAGAGGACAACGCAAGTTAGGTCTAGGTAAGGCCTGAGATTTTCACTGATCAGACTCATACTTTCGCATTCTTCACATACTTGTTGAACGGATCCTGGGTTTTTTCTGGTTTGGATCACGTAGTAATGTGGTACCACACTGAAACAGTCGATTAAACCTGGTTTCGATCAATATTTTAGAGGATAACGCAAGTTAAGTCTGGGATTGGTTTGGGATTTGACCTCATCAGACTCATACTTTCGCACACTTCACATACTCGTTGAACAGATCCTGGGTTATTTTCTGGTTTGGATCACATAGTAATGTGGTACCACACTGAAACAGTCGATTAAACCAGGTTTCGATCAATATTTTTGAGGATAACGCATGTTAGGTCTAGGTTAGGCCTGGGGTCTTCACTCATCAGGCTCATACTTTCGCATTCTTCACAGACTTGTTGAACGGATCCTGGGTTTTTTCTGGTTTGGATCACATAGTAATGTGGAACCACACTGAAACAGTCAATTAAACCTGGTTTCGAACAATATTTTTGAGAATAATTCATGTTAGGTCTTGGTTAGGTCTGGGATTTTCACTCATCAGACTCATACTTTCGCATTCTTCACATACTTGTTGTACGGATCCTGGGTCTTTTCTGGTTTGGATCACGTAGTAATGTGGTGCCACACTGAAACAGTCGATTAAACCTGGTTTCGATCAATATTTTAGAGGATAACGCAAGTTAAGTCTGGGATTGGTCTGGGATTTGACCTCATCAGACTCACACTTTCGCACACTTCACATACTCGTTGAACAGATCCTGGGTTATTTTCTGGTTTGGATCACATAGTAATGTGGTACCACACTGAAACAGTCGATTAAACCAGGTTTCGATCAATATTTTTGAGGATAACGCATGTTAGGTCTTGGTTAGGCCTGGGATTTCACTCATCAGACTCATACTTTCGCATTCTTCACATACTTGTTGAACGGATCATGGGTTTTTTCTGGTTTGGATCACGTAGTAATGTGGGACCACACTGAAACAATCAATTAAACCTGGTCTTGATAAATATTTTAGAGGATAACGCATGTTAGGTCTGGGATAGGTCGGGGATTTGCCCTCATCAGCCTCATACTTTCGCACACTTCACATACTCGTTGAACAGATCCTGGGTTTTATCTGGTTTGGATCACGTAGTAATGTGGAACCACACTGAAACAATCAATTAAACCTGGTCTTGATAAATATTTTAGAGGATAACGCATGTTAGGTCTGGGTAAGGTCTAGGATTTGCCCTCGTCAGGCTCATACTTTCGCATATTTCTCATACTTCATGGCTAGATCCTGGGCTATTCCTGGATTAGATCACGTAGTAATGTGGTACCACACTGAAACAGTCAATTAAACTTGGTTTCCATCAATATCTTAAAGGACAACGCATGTTAGGTCTAGGTTAGGTCTGGGATTTTCAGTCATCAGACTCATACTTTCGCATTCTTCACATACTTGTTGAACGGATCCTGGGTTTTTTCTGGTTTGGATCACGTAGTAATGTGGTACCACACTGAAACAGTCGATTAAACCTGGTTTCGATCAATATTTTAGAGGATAACGCAAGTTAAGTCTGGGATTGGTCTGGGATTTGACCTCATCAGACTCACACTTTCGCACACTTCACATACTCGTTGAACAGATACTGGGTTATTTTCTGGTTTGGATCACATAGTAATGTGATACCACACTGAAACGGTCGATTAAACCAGGTTTCGATCAATATTTTTGAGGATAACGCATGTTAGGTCTTGGTTAGGCCTGGGATTTTCACTCATCAGACTCATACTTTCGCATTCTTCACATACTTGTTGAACGGATCATGGGTTTTTTCTGGTTTGGATCACGTAGTAATGTGGGACCACACTGAAACAATCAATTAAACCTGGTCTTGATAAATATTTTAGAGGATAACGCATGTTAGGTCTAGGTTAGGTCTGGGATTTTCACTCATCAGACTCATACTTTCGCATTCTTCACATACTTGTTGAACGGATCCTGGGTTTTTTGTGGTTTGGATCACGTAGTAATGTGGTGCCACACTGAAACAGTTGATTAAACCTGGTTTCGATCAATATTTTAGAGGATAACGCAAGTTAAGTCTGGGATTGGTCTGGGATTTGACCTCATCAGACTCACACTTTCGCACACTTCACATACTCGTTGAACAGATCCTGGGTTATTTTCTGGTTTGGATCACATAGTAATGTGGTACCACACTGAAACAGTCGATTAAACCAGGTTTCGATCAATATTTTTGAGGATAACGCATGTTAGGTCTTGGTTAGGCCTGGGATTTTCACTCATCAGACTCATACTTTCGCATTCTTCACATACTTGTTGAACGGATCATGGGTTTTTTCTGGTTTGGATCACGTAGTAATGTGGGACCACACTGAAACAATCAATTAAACCTGGTCTTGATAAATATTTTAGAGGATAACGCATGTTAGGTCTGGGATAGGTCGGGGATTTGCTCTCATCAGCCTCATACTTTCGCACACTTCACATACTCGTTGAACAGATCCTGGGTTTTTTCTGGTTTGGATCACGTAGTAATGTGGAACCACACTGAAACAATCAATTAAACCTGGTCTTGATAAATATTTTAGAGGATAACGCATGTTAGGTCTGGGTAAGGTCTAGGATTTGCCCTCGTCAGGCTCATACTTTCGCATATTTCTCATACTTCATGGCTAGATCCTGGGCTATTTCTGGATTAGATCACGTAGTAATGTGGTACCACACTGAAACAGTCAATTAAACTCGGTTTCCATCAATATCTTAAAGGACAACGCATGTTAGGTCTAGGTTAGGTCTGGGATTTTCAGTCATCAGACTCATACTTTCGCATTCTTCACATACTTGTTGAACGGATCCTGGGTTTTTTCTGGTTTGGATCACGTAGTAATGTGGTACCACACTGAAACAGTCGATTAAACCTGGTTTCCATCAATATTTTAGAGGATAACGCAAGTTAAGTCTGGGATTGGTCTGGGATTTGACCTCATCAGACTCACACTTTCGCACACTTCACATACTCGTTGAACAGATCCTGGGTTATTTTCTGGTTTGGATCACATAGTAATGTGATACCACACTGAAACGGTCGATTAAACCAGGTTTCGATCAATATTTTTGAGGATAACGCATGTTAGGTCTAGGTTAGGCCCGGGGAATTTCACTCGTCAGGCTCATACTTTCGCATATTTCTCATACTTCATGGCTAGATCCTGGGCTATTTCTGGATTAGATCACGTAGTAATGTGGTACCACACTGAAACAGTCAATTAATCCTGGTTTCGATCAATATTTTTGAGAATAATTCATGTTAGGACTTGGTTAGGTCTGGGATTTTCACTCATCAGACTCATACTTTCGCATTCTTCACATACTTGTTGTACGGATCCTGGGTTTTTTCTGGTTTGGATCACGTAGTAATGTGGAACCACACTGAAACAATCAATTAAACCTGGTCTTGATAAATATTTTAGAGGATAACGCATGTTAGGTCTGGGATAGGTCGGGGATTTGCCCTCATCAGCCTCATACTTTCGCACACTTCACATACTCGTTGAAAAGATCCTGGGTTTTTTCTGGTTTGGATCACGTAGTAATGTGGAACCACACTGAAACAATCAATTAAACCTGGTCTTGATAAATATTTTAGAGGATAACGCATGTTAGGTCTGGGTAAGGTCTAGGATTTGCCCTCGGCAGGCTCATACTTTCGCATATTTCTCATACTTCATGGCTAAATCCTGGGCTATTTCAGGATTAGATCACGTAGTAATGTGGCACCACACTGAAACATTCAATTAAACTTGGTTTCCATCAATATCTTAAAGGACAACGCAAGTTAGGTCTGGGATAGGTCTTGGATTTGCCCTCATCAGGCTCATACTTTCGCGTTTTTCACATACTTTTTGAACAGATCCTGGGTTTTTTCTGGTTTGGATCACGTAGTAGTATGGTACCACACTGAAACAGTCCATTGAACCTGGTTTGGATCAATATTTTAGAGGACAACGCAAGTTACGTCTTGGTAAGGCCTGAGATTTTCACTCATCAGACTCATACTTTCGCATTCTTCACATACTTGTTGAACGGATCCTGGGTTTTTTCTGGTTTGGATCACGTAGTAATGTGGTACCACACTGAAACAGTCGATTAAACCTGGTTTCGATCAATATTTTAGAGGATAACGCAAGTTAAGTCTGGGATTGGTTTGGGATTTGACCTCATCAGACTCATACTTTCGCACACTTCACATACTCGTTGAACAGATCCTGGGTTATTTTCTGGGTTGGATCACATAGTAATATGGTACCACACTGAAACAGTCGATTAAACCAGGTTTCGATCAATATTTTTGAGGATAACGCATGTTAGGTCTAGGTTAGGCCTGGGGTCTTCACTCATCAGGCTCATTCATTCGCATATTTCTCATACTTGATATCTAGATCCTGGGATTTTTCTGGATTTCATCACGTAGTAATGATGTACAACACTGAAACAGTCAATTAAACCTGGTTTCCATCAATATCTTAGAGGACAACGCAAGTTAGGTCTGGGATAGGTCGGGGATTTGCCCTCATCAGACTCATACTTTCGCACACTTCACATACTTTTGGAACAGATCCTGGGTTATTTTCTGGTTTGGATCACATAGTAATGTGATACCACACTGAAACGGTCGATTAAACCAGGTTTCGATCAATATTTTTGAGGATAACGCATGTTAGGTCTAGGTTAGGCCCGGGGAATTTCACTCGTCAGGCTCATACTTTCGCATATTTCTCATACTTCATGGCTAGATCCTGGGCTATTTCTGGATTAGATCACGTAGTAATGTGGTACCACACTGAAACAGTCAATTAAACCTGGTTTCGATCAATATTTTTGAGAATAATTCATGTTAGGTCTTGGTTAGGTCTGGGATTTTCACTCATCAGACTCATACTTTCGCATTCTTCACATACTTGTTGTACGGATCCTGGGTTTTTTCTGGTTTGGATCACGTAGTAATGTGGAACCACACTGAAACAGTCAATTAAACCTGGTTTCGATCAATATTTTTGAGAATAGTTCATGTTAGGTCTTGGTTAGGTCTGGGATTTTCACTCATCAGACTCATACTTTCGCATTCGTCACATACTTGTAGAACGGATCATGGGTTTTTTCTGGTTTGGATCACGTAGTAATGTGGGACCACACTGAAACAATCAATTAAACCTGGTCTTGATAAATATTTTAGAGGATAACGCATGTTAGGTCTGGGATAGGTCGGGGATTTGCCCTCATCAGCCTCATACTTTCGCACACTTCACATACTCGTTGAACAGATCCTGGGTTTTTTCTGGTTTGGATCACGTAGTAATGTGGAACCACACTGAAACAATCAATTAAACCTGGTCTTGATAAATATTTTAGAGGATAACGCATGTTAGGTCTGGGTAAGGTCTAGGATTTGCCCTCGTCAGGCTCATACTTTCGCATATTTCTCATACTTCATGGCTAGATCCTGGGCTATTTCTGGATTAGATCACGTAGTAATGTGGTACCACACTGAAACAGTCAATTAAACTTGGTTTCCATCAATATCTTAAAGGACAACGCAAGTTAGGTCTGGGATAGGTCTTGGATTTGCCCTCATCAGACTCATACTTTCGCATTCTTCACATACTTGTTGAACGGATCCTGGGTTTTTTCTGGTTTGGATCACGTAGTAATGTGGTACCACACTGAAACAGTCGATTAAACCTGGTTTCGATCAATAGTTTAGAGGATAACGCAAGTTAAGTCTGGGATTGGTTTGGGATTTGACCTCATCAGACTCATACTTTCGCACACTTCACATACTTGTTGAACAGATCCTGGGTTATTTTCTGGGTTGGATCACATAGTAATGTGGTACCACACTGAAACAGTCGATTAAACCAGGTTTCGATCAATATTTTTGAGGATAACGCATGTTAGGTCTAGGTTAGGCCTGGGGTCTTCACTCATCAGGCTCATACTTTCGCATTCTTCACAGACTTGTTGAACGGATCCTGGGTTTTTTCTGGTTTGGATCACGTAGTAATGTGGGACCACACTGAAACAGCCAATTAAACCTGGTTTCGATCAATATTTTAGAGAATAATTCATGTTAGGTCTAGGTTAGGTCTGGGATTTGCTCTCATCAGGCTCATTCATTCGCATATTTCTCATACTTGATATCTAGATCCTGGGCTTTTTCTGGATTTCATCACGTAGTAATGATGTACAACACTGAAACAGTCAATTAAACCTGGTTTCCATCAATATCTTAGAGGACAACGCAAGTTAGGTCTGGGATAGGTCGGGGATTTGCCCTCATCAGACTCATACTTTCGCACACTTCACATACTTTTGGAACAGATCCTGGGTTATTTTCTGGTTTGGATCACATAGTAATGTGATACCACACTGAAACGGTCGATTAAACCAGGTTTCGATCAATATTTTTGAGGATAACGCATGTTAGGTCTAGGTTAGGCCCGGGGAATTTCACTCGTCAGGCTTATACTTTCGCATATTTCTCATACTTCATGGCTAGATCCTGGGCTATTTCTGGATTAGATCACGTAGTAATGTGGTACCACACTGAAACAGTCAATTAAACCTGGTTTCGATCAATATTTTTGAGGATAACGCATGTTAGGTCTTGGTTAGGTCTGGGATTTTCACTCATCAGACTCATACTTTCGCATTCTTCACATACTTGTTGTACGGATCCTGGGTTTTTTCTGGTTTGGATCACGTAGTAATGTGGAACCACACTGAAACAGTCAATTAAACCTGGTTTCGATCAATATTTTTGAGAATAGTTCATGTTAGGTCTTGGTTAGGTCTGGGATTTTCACTCATCAGACTCATACTTTCGCATTCTTCACATACTTGTAGAACGGATCATGGGTTTTTTCTGGTTTGGATCACGTAGTAATGTGGAACCACACTGAAACAATCAATTAAACCTGGTCTTGATAAATATTTTAGAGGATAACGCATGTTAGGTCTGGGTAAGGTCTAGGATTTGCCCTCGGCAGGCTCATACTTTCGCATATTTCTCATACTTCATGGCTAAATCCTGGGCTATTTCTGGATTAGATCACGTAGTAATGTGGCACCACACTGAAACAGTCAATTAAACTTGGTTTCCATCAATATCTTAAAGGACAACGCAAGTTAGGTCTGGGATAGGTCTTGGATTTGCCCTCATCAGGCTCATACTTTCGCGTTTTTCACATACTTTTTGAACAGATCCTGGGTTTTTTCTGGTTTGGATCACGTAGTAGTATGGTACCACACTGAAACAGTCCATTGAACCTGGTTTGGATCAATATTTTAGAGGACAACGCAAGTTACGTCTTGGTAAGGCCTGAGATTTTCACTGATCAGACTCATACTTTCGCATTCTTCACATACTTGTTGAACGGATCCTGGGTTTTTTCTGGTTTGGATCACGTAGTAATGTGGTACCACACTGAAACAGTCGATTAAACCTGGTTTCGATCAATATTTTAGAGGATAACGCAAGTTAAGTCTGGGATTGGTTTGGGATTTGACCTCATCAGACTCATACTTTCGCACACTTCACATACTCGTTGAACAGATCCTGGGTTATTTTCTGGGTTGGATCACATAGTAATGTGGTACCACACTGAAACAGTCGATTAAACCAGGTTTCGATCAATATTTTTGAGGATAACGCATGTTAGGTCTAGGTTAGGCCTGGGGTCTTCACTCATCAGGCTCATACTTTCGCATTCTTCACAGACTTGTTGAACGGATCCTGGGTTTTTTCTGGTTTGGATCACGTAGTAATGTGGGACCACACTGAAACAGCCAATTAAACCTGGTTTCGATCAATATTTTAGAGAATAGTTCATGTTAGGTCTAGGTTAGGTCTGGGATTTGCTCTCATCAGGCTCATTCATTCGCATATTTCTCATACTTGATATCTAGATCCTGGGCTTTTTCTGGATTTCATCACGTAGTAATGATGTACAACACTGAAACAGTCAATTAAACCTGGTTTCCATCAATATCTTAGAGGACAACGCAAGTTAGGTCTGGGATAGGTCGGGGATTTGCCCTCATCAGACTCATACTTTCGCACACTTCACATACTTTTGGAACAGATCCTGGGTTATTTTCTGGTTTGGATCACATAGTAATGTGATACCACACTGAAACGGTCGATTAAACCAGGTTTCGATCAATATTTTTGAGGATAACGCATGTTAGGTCTAGGTTAGGCCCGGGGAATTTCACTCGTCAGGCTCATACTTTCGCATATTTCTCATACTTCATGGCTAGATCCTGGGCTATTTCTGGATTAGATCACGTAGTAATGTGGTACCACACTGAAACAGTCAATTAAACTTGGTTTCCATCAATATCTTAAAGGACAACGCAAGTTAGGTCTGGGATAGGTCTTGGATTTGCCCTCATCAGACTCATACTTTCGCATTCTTCACATTCTTGTTGAACGGATCCTGGGTTTTTTCTGGTTTGGATCACGTAGTAATGTGGTACCACACTGAAACAGTCGATTAAACCTGGTTTCGATCAATATTTTAGAGGATAACGCAAGTTAAGTCTGGGATTGGTTTGGGATTTGCCCTCATCAGACTCATACTTTCGCATTCTTCACATACTTGTTGAACAGATCCTGGGTTATTTTCTGGGTTGGATCACATAGTAATGTGGTACCACACTGAAACAGTCGATTAAACCAGGCTTCGATCAATATTTTTGAGGATAACGCATGTTAGGTCTAGGTTAGGCCTGGGGTCTTCACTCATCAGGCTCATACTTTCGCATTCTTCACAGACTTGTTGAACGGATCCTGGGTTTTTTCTGGTTTGGATCACGTAGTAATGTGGGACCACACTGAAACAGCCAATTAAACCTGGTTTCGATCAATATTTTAGAGAATAATTCATGTTAGGTCTAGGTTAGGTCTGGGATTTGCTCTCATCAGGCTCATTCATTCGCATATTTCTCATACTTGATATCTAGATCCTGGGCTTTTTCTGGATTTCATCACGTAGTAATGATGTACAACACTGAAACAGTCAATTAAACCTGGTTTCCATCAATATCTTAGAGGACAACGCAAGTTAGGTCTGGGATAGGTCGGGGATTTGCCCTCATCAGACTCATACTTTCGCACACTTCACATACTTTTGGAACAGATCCTGGGTTATTTTCTGGTTTGGATCACATAGTAATGTGATACCACACTGAAACGGTCGATTAAACCAGGTTTCGATCAATATTTTTGAGGATAACGCATGTTAGGTCTAGGTTAGGCCCGGGGAATTTCACTCGTCAGGCTCATACTTTCGCATATTTCTCATACTTCATGGCTAGATCCTGGGCTATTTCTGGATTAGATCACGTAGTAATGTGGTACCACACTGAAACAGTCAATTAAACTTGGTTTCCATCAATATCTTAAAGGACAACGCAAGTTAGGTCTGGGATAGGTCTTGGATTTGCCCTCATCAGACTCATACTTTCGCATTCTTCACATTCTTGTTGAACGGATCCTGGGTTTTTTCTGGTTTGGATCACGTAGTAATGTGGTACCACACTGAAACAGTCGATTAAACCTGGTTTCGATCAATATTTTAGAGGATAACGCAAGTTAAGTCTGGGATTGGTTTGGGATTTTCACTCATCAGACTCATACTTTCGCATTCTTCACATACTTGTAGAACGGATCATGGGTTTTTTCTGGTTTGGATCACGTAGTAATGTGGGACCACACTGAAACAATCAATTAAACCTGGTCTTGATAAATATTTTAGAGGATAACGCATGTTAGGTCTGGGATAGGTCGGGGATTTGCCCTCATCAGCCTCATACTTTCGCACACTTCACATACTCGTTGAACAGATCCTGGGTTTTTTCTGGTTTGGATCACGTAGTAATGTGGAACCACACTGAAACAATCAATTAAACCTGGTCTTGATAAATATTTTAGAGGATAACGCATGTTAGGTCTGGGTAAGGTCTAGGATTTGCCCTCGTCAGGCTCATACTTTCGCATATTTCTCATACTTCATGGCTAGATCCTGGGCTATTTCTGGATTAGATCACGTAGTAATGTGGTACCACACTGAAACAGTCAATTAAACTTGGTTTCCATCAATATCTTAAAGGACAACGCAAGTTAGGTCTGGGATAGGTCTTGGATTTGCCCTCATCAGACTCATACTTTCGCATTCTTCACATTCTTGTTGAACGGATCCTGGGTTTTTTCTGGTTTGGATCACGTAGTAATGTGGTACCACACTGAAACAGTCGATTAAACCTGGTTTCGATCAATATTTTAGAGGATAACGCAAGTTAAGTCTGGGATTGGTTTGGGATTTGCCCTCATCAGACTCATACTTTCGCATTCTTCACATACTTGTTGAACAGATCCTGGGTTATTTTCTGGGTTGGATCACATAGTAATGTGGTACCACACTGAAACAGTCGATTAAACCAGGTTTCGATCAATATTTTTGAGGATAACGCAAGTTAAGTCTGGGATTGGTCTGGGATTTGACCTCATCAGACTCACACTTTCGCACACTTCACATACTCGTTGAACAGATACTGGGTTATTTTCTGGTTTGGATCACATAGTAATGTGGAACAACACTGAAACAATCAATTAAACCTGGTCTTGATAAATATTTTAGAGGATAACGCATGTTAGGTCTAGGTTTGGTCTGGGATTTTCACTCATCAGACTCATACTTTCGCATTCTTCACATACTTGTTGAACGGATCCTGGTTTTTTCTGGTTTGGATCACGTAGTAATGTGGTACCACACTGAAACAGTCGATTAAACCTGGTTTCGATCAATATTTTAGAGGATAACGCAAGTTAAGTCTGGGATTGGTCTGGGATTTGACCTCATCAGACTCACACTTTCGCACACTTCACATACTCGTTGAACAGATACTGGGTTATTTTCTGGTTTGGATCACATAGTAATGTGATACCACACTGAAACGGTCGATTAAACCAGGTTTCGATCAATATTATTGAGGATAACGCATGTTAGGTCTTGGTTAGGCCTGGGATTTTCACTCATCAGACTCATACTTTCGCATTCTTCACATACTTGTTGAACGGATCATGGGTTTTTTCTGGTTTGGATCACGTAGTAATGTGGGACCACACTGAAACAATCAATTAAACCTGGTCTTGATAAATATTTTAGAGGATAACGCATGTTAGGTCTAGGTTAGGTCTGGGATTTTCACTCATCAGACTCATACTTTCGCATTCTTCACATACTTGTTGAACGGATCCTGGGTTTTTTGTGGTTTGGATCACGTAGTAATGTGGGGCCACACTGAAACAGTCGATTAAACCTGGTTTCGATCAATATTTTAGAGGATAACGCAAGTTAAGTCTGGGATTGGTCTGGGATTTGACCTCATCAGACTCACACTTTCGCACACTTCACATACTCGTTGAACAGATCCTGGGTTATTTTCTGGTTTGGAACACATAGTAATGTGATACCACACTGAAACGGTCGATTAAACCAGGTTTCGATCAATATTTTTGAGGATAACGCATGTTAGGTCTAGGTTAGGCCCGGGGAATTTCACTCATCAGGCTCATACTTTCGCATATTTCTCATACTTCATGGCTAGATCCAGGGCTATTTCTGGATTAGATCACGTAGTAATGTGGTGCCACACTGAAACAGTCAATTAAACCTGGTTTCGATCAATATTTTTGAGAATAATTCATGTTAGGACTTGGTTAGGTCTGGGATTTTCACTCATCAGACTCATACTTTCGCATTCTTCACATACTTGTTGTACGGATCCTAGGTTTTTTCTGGTTTGGATCACGTAGTAATGTGGAACCACACTGAAACAGTCAATTAAACCTCGTTTCGATCAATATTTTTGAGAATAATTCATGTTAGGTCTTGGTTAGGTCTGGGATTTTCACTCATCAGACTCATACTTTCGCATTCGTCACATACTTGTAGAACGGATCATGGGTTTTTTCTGGTTTGGATCACGTAGTAATGTGGGACCACACTGAAACAATCAATTAAACCTGGTCTTGATAAATATTTTAGAGGATAACGCATGTTAGGTCTGGGATAGGTCGGGGATTTGCCCTCATCAGCCTCATACTTTCGCACACTTCACATACTCGTTGAACAGATCCTGGGTTTTTTCTGGTTTGGATCACGTAGTAATGTGGAACCACACCGAAACAATCAATTAAACCTGGTCTTGATAAATATTTTAGAGGACAACGCATGTTAGGTCTGGGTAAGGTCTAGGATTTGCCCTCGTCAGGCTCATACTTTCGCATATTTCTCATACTTCATGGCTAGATCCTGGGCTATTTCTGGATTAGATCACGTAGTAATGTGGCACCACACTGAAACAGTCAATTAAACTTGGTTTCCATCAATATCTTAAAGGACAACGCAAGTTAGGTCTGGGATAGGTCTTGGATTTGTCCTCATCAGGCTCATACTTTCGCATTTTTCACATACTTTTTGAACAGATCCTGGGTTTTTTCTGGTTTGGATCACGTAGTAGTATGGTACCACACTGAAACAGTCCATTGAACCTGGTTTGGATCAATATTTTAGAGGACAACGCAAGTTAGGTCTAGGTAAGGCCTGAGATTTTCACTGATCAGACTCATACTTTCGCATTCTTCACATACTTGTTGAACGGATCCTGGGTTTTTTCTGGTTTGGATCACGTAGTAATGTGGTACCACACTGAAACAGTCGATTAAACCTGGTTTCGATCAATATTTTAGAGGATAACGCAAGTTAAGTCTGGGATTGGTTTGGGATTTGACCTCATCAGACTCATACTTTCGCACACTTCACATACTCGTTGAACAGATCCTGGGTTATTTTCTGGGTTGGATCACATAGTAATGTGGTACCACACTGAAACAGTCGATTATACCAGGTTTCGATCAATATTTTTGTGGATAACGCATGTTAGGTCTAGGTTAGGCCTGGGGTCTTCACTCATCAGGCTCATACTTTCGCATTCTTCACAGACTTGTTGAACGGATCCTGGGTTTTTTCTGGTTTGGATCACGTAGTAATGTGGGACCACACTGAAACAGCCAATTAAACCTGGTTTCGATCAATATTTTAGAGAATAATTCATGTTAGGTCTAGGTTAGGTCTGGGATTTGCTCTCACCAGGCTCATTCATTCGCATATTTCTCATACTTGATATCTAGATCCTAGGCTTTTTCTGGATTTCGTCACGTAGTAATGATGTACAACACTGAAACAGTCAATTAAACCTGGTTTCCATCAATATCTTAGAGGACAACGCAAGTTAGGTCTGGGATAGGTCGGGGATTTGCCCTCATCAGACTCATACTTTCGCACACTTCACATACTTTTGGAACAGATCCTGGGTTATTTTCTGGTTTGGATCACATAGTAATGTGGTACCACACTGAAACAGTCGATTAAACCAGGTTTCGATCAATATTTTTGAGGATAACGCATGTTAGGTCTTGGTTAGGCCTGGGATTTTCACTCATCAGACTCATACTTTCGCATTCTTCACATACTTGTGGAACGGATCATGGGTTTTTTCTGGTTTGGATCACGTAGTAATGTAGGACCACACTGAAACAATCAATTAAACCTGGTCTTGATAAATATTTTAGAGGATAACGCATGTTAGGTCTGGGATAGGTCGGGGCTTTGCCCTCATCAGCCTCATACTTTCGCACACTTCACATACTCGTTGAACAGATCCTGGGTTTTTTCTGGTTTGGATCACGTAGTAATGTGGAAGCACACTGAAACAATCAATTAAACCTGGTCTTGATAAATATTTTAGAGGATAACGCATGTTAGGTCTGGGTAAGGTCTAGGATTTGCCCTCGTCAGGCTCATACTTTCGCATATTTCTCATACTTCATGGCTAGATCCTGGGCTATTTCTGGATTAGATCACGTAGTAATGTGGTACCACACTGCAACAGTCAATTAAACTTGGTTTCCATCAATATCTTAAAGGACAACGCAAGTTAGGTCTGGGATAGGTCTTGGATTTGCCCTCATCAGGCTCATACTTTCGCGTTTTTCACATACTTTTTGAACAGATCCTGGGTTTTTTTCTGGTTTGGATCACGTAGTAGTATGGTACCACACTGAAACAGTCCATTGAACCTGGTTTGGATCAATATTTTAGAGGACAACGCAAGTTAGGTCTAGGTAAGGCCTGAGATTTTCACTGATCAGACTCACACTTTCGAATTCTTCACATACTTGTTGAACGGATCCTGGGTTTTTTCTGGTTTGGATCACGTAGTAATGTGGTACCACACTGAAACAGTCAATTAAACCTGGTTTCGATCAATATTTTTGAGAATAATTCATGTTAGGACTTGGTTAGGTCTGGGATTTTCACTCATCAGACTCATACTTTCGCATTCTTCACATACTTGTTGTACGGATCCTAGGTTTTTTCTGGTTTGGATCACGTAGTAATGTGGAACCACACTGAAACAATCAATTAAACCTGGTCTTGATAAATATTTTAGAGGATAACGCATGTTAGGTCTGGGTAAGGTCTAGGATTTGCCCTCGTCAGGCTCATACTTTCGCATATTTCTCATACTTCATGGCTAGATCCTGGGCTATTTCTGGATTAGATCACGTAGTAATGTGGCACCACACTGAAACAGTCAATTAAACCTGGTTTCGATCAATATTTTTGAGAATAATTCATGTTAGGTCTTGGTTAGGTCTGGGATTTTCACTCATCAGACTCATACTTTCGCATTCTTCACATACTTGTAGAACGGATCATGGGTTTTTTCTGGTTTGGATCACGTAGTAATGTGGGACCACACTGAAACAATCAATTAAACCTGGTCTTGATAAATATTTTAGAGGATAACGCATGTTAGGTCTGGGATAGGTCGGGGATTTGCCCTCATCAGCCTCATACTTTCGCACACTTCACATACTCGTTGAACAGATCCTGGGTTTTTTCTGGTTTGGATCACGTAGTAATGTGGAACCACACTGAAACAATCAATTAAACCTGGTCTTGATAAATATTTTAGAGGATAACGCATGTTAGGTCTGGGTAAGGTCTAGGATTTGCCCTCGTCAGGCTCATACTTTCGCATATTTCTCATACTTCATGGCTAGATCCTGGGCTATTTCTGGATTAGATCACGTAGTAATGTGGCACCACACTGAAACAGTCAATTAAACCTGGTTTCGATCAATATTTTACAGGATAACGCAAGTTAAGTCTGGGATTGGTTTGGGATTTGACCTCATCAGACTCATACTTTCGCACACTTCACATACTCGTTGAACAGATGCTGGGTTATTTTCTGGTTTGGAGCACATAGTAATGTGGTACCACACTGAAACAGTCGATTAAACCAGGTTTCGATCAATATTTTTGAGGATAACGCATGTTAGGTCTAGGTTAGGCCTGGGGTCTTCACTCATCAGGCTCATACTTTCGCATTCTTCACAGACTTGTTGAACGGATCCTGGGTTTTTTCTGGTTTGGATCACGTAGTAATGTGGGACCACACTGAAACAGCCAATTAAACCTGGTTTCGATCAATATTTTAGAGAATAATTCATGTTAGGTCTAGGTTAGGTCTGGGATTTGCTCTCATCAGGCTCATTCATTCGCATATTTCTCATACTTGATATCTAGATCCTGGGCTTTTTCTGCATTTCATCACGTAGTAATGATGTACAACACTGAAACAGTCAATTAAACCTGGTTTCCATCAATATCTTAGAGGACAACGCAAGTTAGGTCTGGGATAGGTCGGGGATTTGCCCTCATCAGACTCATACTTTCGCACACTTCACATACTTTTGGAACAGATCCTGGGTTATTTTCTGGTTTGGATCACATAGTAATGTGGTACCACACTGAAACAGTCGATTAAACCAGGTTTCGATCAATATTTTTGAGGATAACGCATGTTAGGTCTTGGTTAGGCCTGGGATTTTCACTCATCAGACTCATACTTTCGCATTCTTCACATACTTGTTGAACGGATCATGGGTTTTTTCTGGTTTAGATCACGTAGTAATGTGGGACCACACTGAAACAATCAATTAAACCTGGTCTTGATAAATATTTTAGAGGATAACGCATGTTAGGTCTAGGTTAGGTCTGGGATTTTCACTCATCAGACTCATACTTTCGCATTCTTCACATACTTGTTGAACGGATCCTGGGTTTTTTCTGGTTTGGATCACGTAGTAATGTGGTACCACACTGAAACAGTCGATTAAACCTGGTTTCGATCAATATTTTAGAGGATAACGCAAGTTAAGTCTGGGATTGGTCTGGGATTTGACCTCATCAGACTCACACTTTCGCACACTTCACATACTCGTTGAACAGATCCTGGGTTATTTTCTGGTTTGGATCACATAGTAATGTGATACCACACTGAAACGGTCGATTAAACCAGGTTTCGATCAATATTTTTGAGGATAACGCATGTTAGGTCTAGGTTAGGCCTGGGAATTTCACTCGTCAGGCTCATACTTTCGCATATTTCTCATACTTCATGGCTAGATCCTGGGCTATTTCTGGATTAGATCACGTAGTAATGTGGTACCACACTGAAACAGTCAATTAAACCTGGTTTCGATCAATATTTTTGAGAATAATTCATGTTAGGTCTTGGTTAGGTCTGGGATTTTCACTCATCAGACTCATACTTTCGCATTCTTCACATACTTGTACGGATCCTGGGTTTTTTCTGGTTTGGATCACGTAGTAATGTGGAACCACACTGAAACGGTCGATTAAACCTGGTCTTGATAAATATTTTAGAGGATAACGCATGTTAGGTCTGGGATAGGTCGGGGATTTGCCCTCATCAGCCTCATACTTTCGCACACTTCACATACTCGTTGAACAGATCCTGGGTTTTTTCTGGTTTGGATCACGTAGTAATGTGGGACCACACTGAAACAATCAATTAAACCTGGTCTTGATAAATATTTTAGAGGATAACGCATGTTAGGTCTGGGATAGGTCGGGGATTTGCCCTCATCAGCCTCATACTTTCGCACACTTCACATACTCGTTGAACAGATCCTGGGTATTTTCTGGTTTGGATCACGTAGTAATGTGGAAGCACACTGAAACAATCAATTAAACCTGGTCTTGATAAATATTTTAGAGGATAACGCATGTTAGGTCTGGGTAAGGTCTAGGATTTGCCCTCGTCAGGCTCATACTTTCGCATAATTCTCATTCTTCATGGCTAGATCCTGGGCTATTTCTGGATTAGATCACGTAGTAATGTGGTACCACACTGCAACAGTCAATTAAACTTGGTTTCCATCAATATCTTAAAGGACAACGCAAGTTAGGTCTGGGATAGGTCTTGGATTTGCCCTCATCAGGATCATACTTTCGCGTTTTTCACATACTTTTTGAACAGATCCTGGGTTTTTTCTGGTTTGGATCACGTAGTAGTATGGTACCACACTGAAACAGTCCATTGAACCTGGTTTGGATCAATATTTTAGAGGACAACGCAAGTTAGGTCTAGGTAAGGCCTGAGATTTTCACTGATCAGACTCATACTTTCGAATTCTTCACATACTTGTTGAACGGATCCTGGGTTTTTTCTGGTTTGGATCACGTAGTAATGTGGTACCACACTGAAACAGTCGATTAAACCAGGTTTCGATCAATATTTTTGAGGATAACGCATGTTAGGTCTAGGTTAGGCCTGGGGTCTTCACTCATCAGGCTCATACTTTCGCATTCTTCACAGACTTGTTGAACGGATCCTGGGTTTTTTCTGGTTTGGATCACGTAGTAATGTGGGACCACACTGAAACAGCCAATTAAACCTGGTTTCGATCAATATTTTAGAGAATAATTCATGTTAGGTCTAGGTTAGGTCTGGGATTTGCTCTCATCAGGCTCATTCATTCGCATATTTCTCATACTTGATATCTAGATCCTGGGCTTTTTCTGCATTTCATCACGTAGTAATGATGTACAACACTGAAACAGTCAATTAAACCTGGTTTCCATCAATATCTTAGAGGACAACGCAAGTTAGGTCTGGGATAGGTCGGGGATTTGCCCTCATCAGACTCATACTTTCGCACACTTCACATACTTTTGGAACAGATCCTGGGTTATTTTCTGGTTTGGATCACATAGTAATGTGGTACCACACTGAAACAGTCGATTAAACCAGGTTTCGATCAATATTTTTGAGGATAACGCATGTTAGGTCTTGGTTAGGCCTGGGATTTTCACTCATCAGACTCATACTTTCGCATTCTTCACATACTTGTTGAACGGATCATGGGTTTTTTCTGGTTTAGATCACGTAGTAATGTGGGACCACACTGAAACAATCAATTAAACCTGGTCTTGATAAATATTTTAGAGGATAACGCATGTTAGGTCTAGGTTAGGTCTGGGATTTTCACTCATCAGACTCATACTTTCGCATTCTTCACATACTTGTTGAACGGATCCTGGGTTTTTTCTGGTTTGGATCACGTAGTAATGTGGTACCACACTGAAACAGTCGATTAAACCTGGTTTCGATCAATATTTTAGAGGATAACGCAAGTTAAGTCTGGGATTGGTCTGGGATTTGACCTCATCAGACTCACACTTTCGCACACTTCACATACTCGTTGAACAGATCCTGGGTTATTTTCTGGTTTGGATCACATAGTAATGTGATACCACACTGAAACGGTCGATTAAACCAGGTTTCGATCAATATTTTTGAGGATAACGCATGTTAGGTCTAGGTTAGGCCTGGGAATTTCACTCGTCAGGCTCATACTTTCGCATATTTCTCATACTTCATGGCTAGATCCTGGGCTATTTCTGGATTAGATCACGTAGTAATGTGGTACCACACTGAAACAGTCAATTAAACCTGGTTTCGATCAATATTTTTGAGAATAATTCATGTTAGGTCTTGGTTAGGTCTGGGATTTTCACTCATCAGACTCATACTTTCGCATTCTTCACATACTTGTACGGATCCTGGGTTTTTTCTGGTTTGGATCACGTAGTAATGTGGAACCACACTGAAACGGTCGATTAAACCTGGTCTTGATAAATATTTTAGAGGATAACGCATGTTAGGTCTGGGATAGGTCGGGGATTTGCCCTCATCAGCCTCATACTTTCGCACACTTCACATACTCGTTGAACAGATCCTGGGTTTTTTCTGGTTTGGATCACGTAGTAATGTGGGACCACACTGAAACAATCAATTAAACCTGGTCTTGATAAATATTTTAGAGGATAACGCATGTTAGGTCTGGGATAGGTCGGGGATTTGCCCTCATCAGCCTCATACTTTCGCACACTTCACATACTCGTTGAACAGATCCTGGGTATTTTCTGGTTTGGATCACGTAGTAATGTGGAAGCACACTGAAACAATCAATTAAACCTGGTCTTGATAAATATTTTAGAGGATAACGCATGTTAGGTCTGGGTAAGGTCTAGGATTTGCCCTCGTCAGGCTCATACTTTCGCATAATTCTCATTCTTCATGGCTAGATCCTGGGCTATTTCTGGATTAGATCACGTAGTAATGTGGTACCACACTGCAACAGTCAATTAAACTTGGTTTCCATCAATATCTTAAAGGACAACGCAAGTTAGGTCTGGGATAGGTCTTGGATTTGCCCTCATCAGGATCATACTTTCGCGTTTTTCACATACTTTTTGAACAGATCCTGGGTTTTTTCTGGTTTGGATCACGTAGTAGTATGGTACCACACTGAAACAGTCCATTGAACCTGGTTTGGATCAATATTTTAGAGGACAACGCAAGTTAGGTCTAGGTAAGGCCTGAGATTTTCACTGATCAGACTCATACTTTCGAATTCTTCACATACTTGTTGAACGGATCCTGGGTTTTTTCTGGTTTGGATCACGTAGTAATGTGGTACCACACTGAAACAGTCGATTAAACCTGGTCTTGATAAATATTTTAGAGGATAACGCATGTTAGGTCTGGGATAGATCGGGGATTTGCCCTCATCAGCCTCATACTTTCGCACACTTCACATACTCGTTGAACAGATCCTGGGTTTTTTCTGGTTTGGATCACGTAGTAATGTGGAACCACACTGAAACAATCAATTAAACCTGGTCTTGATAAATATTTTAGAGGATAACGCATGTTAGGTCTGGGTAAGGTCTAGGATTTGCCCTCGTCAGGCTCATACTTTCGCATATTTCTCATACTTCATGGCTAGATCCTGGGCTATTTCTGGATTAGATCACGTAGTAATGTGGCACCACACTGAAACAGTCAATTAAACCTGGTTTCGATCAATATTTTTGAGAATAATTCATGTTAGGTCTTGGTTAGGTCTGGGATTTTCACTCATCAGACTCATACTTTCGCATTCTTCACATACTTGTAGAACGGATCATGGGTTTTTTCTGGTTTGGATCACGTAGTAATGTGGGACCACACTGAAACAATCAATTAAACCTGGTCTTGATAAATATGTTAGAGGATAACGCATGTTAGGTCTGGGATAGGTCGGGGATTTGCCCTCATCAGCCTCATACTTTCGCACACTTCACATACTCGTTGAACAGATCCTGGGTTTTTTTCTGGTTTGGATCACGTAGTAATGTGGAACCACACTGAAACAATCAATTAAACCTGGTCTTGATAAATATTTTAGAGGATAACGCATGTTAGGTCTGGGTAAGGTCTAGGATTTGCCCTCGTCAGGCTCATACTTTCGCATATTTCTCATACTTCATGGCTAGATCCTGGGCTATTTCTGGATTAGATCACGTAGTAATGTGGCACCACACTGAAACAGTCAATTAAACCTGGTTTCGATCAATATTTTACAGGATAACGCAAATTAAGTCTGGGATTGGTTTGGGATTTGACCTCATCAGACTCATACTTTCGCACACTTCACATACTCGTTGAACAGATCCTGGGTTATTTTCTGGTTTGGAGCACATAGTAATGTGGTACCACACTGAAACAGTCGATTAAACCAGGTTTCGATCAATATTTTTGAGGATAACGCATGTTAGGTCTAGGTTAGGCCTGGGGTCTTCACTCATCAGGCTCATACTTTCGCATTCTTCACAGACTTGTTGAACGGATCCTGGGTTTTTTCTGGTTTGGATCACGTAGTAATGTGGGACCACACTGAAACAGCCAATTAAACCTGGTTTCGATCAATATTTTAGAGAATAATTCATGTTAGGTCTAGGTTAGGTCTGGGATTTGCTCTCATCAGGCTCATTCATTCGCATATTTCTCATACTTGATATCTAGATCCTGGGCTTTTTCTGGATTTCATCACGTAGTAATGATGTACAACACTGAAACAGTCAATTAAACCTGGTTTCCATCAATATCTTAGAGGACAACGCAAGTTAGGTCTGGGATAGGTCGGGGATTTGCCCTCATCAGACTCATACTTTCGCACACTTCACATACTTTTGGAACAGATCCTGGGTTATTTTCTGGTTTGGATCACATAGTAATGTGGTACCACACTGAAACAGTCGATTAAACCAGGTTTCGATCAATATTTTTGAGGATAACGCATGTTAGGTCTTGGTTAGGCCTGGGATTTTCACTCATCAGACTCATACTTTCGCATTCTTCACATACTTGTTGAACGGATCATGGGTTTTTTCTGGTTTGGATCACGTAGTAATGTGGGACCACACTGATACAATCAATTAAACCTGGTCTTGATAAATATTTTAGAGGATAACGCATGTTAGGTCTAGGTTAGGTCTGGGATTTTCACTCATCAGACTCATACTTTCGCATTCTTCACATACTTGTTGAACGGATCCTGGGTTTTTTCTGGTTTGGATCACGTAGTAATATGGTACCACACTGAAACAGTCGATTAAACCTGGTTTCGATCAATATTTTAGAGGATAACGCAAGTTAAGTCTGGGATTGGTCTGGGATTTGACCTCATCAGACTCACACTTTCGCACACTTCACATACTCGTTGAACAGATACTGGGTTATTTTCTGGTTTGGATCACATAGTAATGTGATACCACACTGAAACGGTCGATTAAAGCAGGTTTCGATCAATATTTTTGAGGATAACGCATGTTAGGTCTCGGTTAGGCCTGGGAATTTCACCCGTCAGGCTCATACTTTCACATATTTCTCATACTTCATGGCTAGATCCTGAGCTATTTCTGGATTAGATCACGTAGTAATGTGGTACCACACTGAAACAGTCAATTAAACCTGGTTTCGATCAATATTTTTGAGAATAATTCATGTTAGGTCTTGGTTAGGTCTGGGATTTTCACTCATCAGACTCATACTGTCGCATTCTTCACATACTTGTTGTACGGATCCTGGGTTTTTTCTGGTTTGGATCACGTAGTAATGTGGAACCACACTGAAACGGTCGATTAAACTTGGTTTCGATCAATATTTTAGTGGATAACGCAAGTTAAGTCTGGGATTGGTTTGGGATTTGACCTCATCAGACTCATACTTTCGCACACTTCACATACTCGTTGAACAGATCCTGGGTTATTTTCTGGATTGGATCACATAGTAACGTGGTACCACACTGAAACAATCAATTAAACCTGGTTTTGATAAATATTTTAGAGGATAACGCATGTTAGGTCTAGGTTAGGTCTGGGATTTTCACTCATCAGACTCATACTTTCGCATTCTTCACATACTTGTAGAACGGATCATGGGTTTTTTCTGGTTTGGATCACGTAGTAATGTGGGACCACACTGAAACAATCAATTAAACCTGGTCTTGATAAATATTTTAGAGGATAACGCATGTTAGGTCTGGGATAGGTCGGGGATTTGCCCTCATCAGCCTTATACTTTCGCACACTTCACATACTCGTTGAACAGATCCTGGGTTTTTTCTGGTTTGGATCATGTAGTAATGTGGAACCACACTGAAACAATCAATTAAACCTGGTCTTGATAAATGTTTTAGAGGATAACGCATGTTAGGTCTGGGTAAGGTCTAGGATTTGCCCTCGTCAGGCTCATACTTTCGCATATTTCTCATACTTCATGGCTAGATCCTGGGCTATTTCTGGATTAGATCACGTAGTAATGTGGTACCACACTGAAACAGTCAATTAAACTTGGTTTCCATCAATATCTTAAAGGACAACGCAAGTTAGGTCTGGGATAGGTCTTGGATTTGCCCTCATCAGGCTCATACTTTCGCGTTTTTCACATACTTTTTGAACAGATCCTGGGTTTTTTCTGGTTTGGACCACGTAGTAGTATGGTACCACACTGAAACAGTCCATTGAACCTGGTTTGGATCAATATTTTAGAGGACAACGCAAGTTAGGTCTAGGTAAGGCCTGAGATTTTCACTGATCAGACTCATACTTTCGCATTCTTCACATACTTGTTGAACGGATCCTGGCTTTTTTCTGGTTTGGATCACGTAGTAATGTGGGACCACACTGAAACAGCCAATTAAACCTGGTTTCGATCAATATTTTAGAGAATAATTCATCTTAGGTCTAGGTTAGGTCTGGGATTTGCTCTCATCAGGCTCATTCACTCGCATATTTCTCATACTTGATATCTAGATCCTGGGCTTTTTCTGGATTTCGTCACGTAGTAATGATGTACAACACTGAAACAGTCAATTAAACCTGGTTTCCATCAATATCTTAGAGGACAACGCAAGTTAGGTCTGGGATAGGTCGGGGATTTGCCCTCATCAGACTCATACTTTCGCACTCTTCACATACTTTTGGAACAGATCCTGGGTTATTTTCTGGTTTGGATCACATAGTAATGTGGTACCACACTGAAACTGTCGATTAAACCAGGTTTCGATCAATATTTTTGAGGATAACGCATGTTAGGTCTTGGTTAGGCCTGGGATTTTCACTCATCAGACTCATACTTTCGCATTCTTCACATACTTGTTGAACGGATCATGGGTTTTTTCTGGTTTAGATCACGTAGTAATGTGGGACCACACTGAAACAATCAATTAAACCTGGTCTTGATAAATATTTTAGAGGATAACGCATGTTAGGTCTAGGTTAGGTCTGGGATTTTCACTCATCAGACTCATACTTTCGCATTCTTCACATACTTGTTGAACGGATCCTGGGTTTTTTCTGGTTTGGATCACGTAGTAATGTGGTACCACACTGAAACAGTCGATTAAACCTGGTTTCGATCAATATTTTAGAGGATAACGCAAGTTAAGTCTGGGATTGGTCTGGGATTTGACCTCATCAGACTCACACTTTCGCACACTTCACATACTCGTTGAACAGATCCTGGGTTATTTTCTGGTTTGGATCACATAGTAATGTGATACCACACTGAAACAATCAATTAAACCTGGTCTTGATAAATATTTTAGAGGATAACGCATGTTAGGTCTAGGTTAGGCCTGGGAATTTCACTCGTCAGGCTCATACTTTCGAATTCTTCACATACTTGTTGAACGGATCCTGGGTTTTTTCTGGTTTGGATCACGTAGTAATGTGGTACCACACTGAAACGGTCGATTAAACCAGGTTTCGATCAATATTTTTGAGGATAACGCATGTTAGGTCTAGGTTAGGCCTGGGAATTTCACTCGTCAGGCTCATACTTTCGCATATTTCTCATACTTCATGGCTAGATCCTGGGCTATTTCTGGATTAGATCACGTAGTAATGTGGTACCACACTGAAACAGTCAATTAAACCTGGTTTCGATCAATATTTTTGAGAATAATTCATGTTAGGTCTTGGTTAGGTCTGGGATTTTCACTCATCAGACTCATACTTTCGCATTCTTCACATACTTGTACGGATCCTGGGTTTTTTCTGGTTTGGATCACGTAGTAATGTGGAACCACACTGAAACGGTCGATTAAACCTGGTCTTGATAAATATTTTAGAGGATAACGCATGTTAGGTCTGGGATAGGTCGGGGATTTGCCCTCATCAGCCTCATACTTTCGCACACTTCACATACTCGTTGAACAGATCCTGGGTTTTTTCTGGTTTGGATCACGTAGTAATGTGGGACCACACTGAAACAATCAATTAAACCTGGTCTTGATAAATATTTTAGAGGATAACGCATGTTAGGTCTGGGTAAGGTCTAGGATTTGCCCTTGTCAGGCTCATACTTTCGCATATTTCTCATTCTTCATGGCTAGATCCTGGGCTATTTCTGGATTAGATCACGTAGTAATGTGGTACCACACTGCAACAGTCAATTAAACTTGGTTTCCATCAATATCTTAAAGGACAACGCAAGTTAGGTCTGGGATAGATCTTGGATTTGCCCTCATCAGGATCATACTTTCGCGTTTTTCACATACTTTTTGAACAGATCCTGGGTTTTTTCTGGTTTGGATCACGTAGTAGTATGGTACCACACTGAAACAGTCCATTGAACCTGGTTTGGATCAATATTTTAGAGGACAACGCAAGTTAGGTCTAGGTAAGGCCTGAGATTTTCACTGATCAGACTCATACTTTCGAATTCTTCACATACTTGTTGAACGGATCCTGGGTTTTTTCTAGTTTGGATCACGTAGTAATGTGGTACCACACTGAAACAGTCGATTAAACCTGGTTTCGATCAATATTTTAGAGGATAACGCAAGTTAAGTCTGGGATTGGTTTGGGATTTGACCTCATCAGACTCATACTTTCGCACACTTCACATACTCGTTGAACAGATCCTGGGTTATTTTCTGGTTTAGATCACGTAGTAATGTGGGACCACACTGAAACAATCAATTAAACCTGGTCTTGATAAATATTTTAGAGGATAACGCATGTTAGGTCTAGGTTAGGTCTGGGATTTTCACTCATCAGACTCATACTTTCGCATTCTTCACATACTTGTTGAACGGATCCTGGGTTTTTTCTGGTTTGGATCACATAGTAATGTGGTACCACACTGAAACAGTCGATTAAACCAGGTTTCGATCAATATTTTTGAGGATAACGCATGTTAGGTCTAGGTTAGGCCTGGGATTTTCACTCATCAGACTCATACTTTCGCATTCTTCACATATTTGTTGAACGGATCTTGGGTTTTTTCTGGTGTGGATCACGTAGTAATGTGGTACCACACTGAAACAATCAATTAAACCTGATCTTGATAAATATTTTAGAGGATAACGCATGTTAGGTGGGGGGGTTGGTCTGGGATTTGACCTCATCAGACTCACACTTTCGCACACTTCACATACTCGTTGAACAGATCCTGGGTATTTTCTGGTTTGGATCACGTAGTGATGTGGTACCACACTGAAACAGTCGATTAAACCTGGTTGCGATCAATATTTTAGAGGATAACGCATGTTAGGTCTAGGTTAGCCCTGGGATTTTCACTCATCAGACTCATACTTTCGCATTCTTCACATATTTGTTGAACGGATCTTGGGTTTTTTTCTGGTGTGGATCACGTAGTGATGTGGTACCACACTGAAACAATCAATTAAACCTGGTCTTGATAAATATTTTAGACGATAACGCATGTTAGGTCTGGGATAGGTCGGGGATTTGCCCTCATCAGCCTCATACCTTCGCACACTTCACATACTCGTTGAACAGATCCTGGGTTTTTTCTGGTTTGGATCACGTAGTAATGTGGAATCACACTGAAACAATCAATTAAACCTGGTCTTGATAAATATTTTAGAGGATAGCGCATGTTAGGTCTGGGTAAGGTCTAGGATTTGCCCTCGTCAGGCTCATACTTTCGCATATTTCTCATACTTGATGGCTAGATCCTGGGCTATTTCTGGATTAGATCACGTAGTAATGTGGTACCACACTGAAACAGTCAATTAAACTTGGTTTCCATCAATATCTTAAAGGACAACGCAAGTTAGGTCTGGGATAGGTCTTGGATTTGCCCTCAACAGGCTCATACTTTCGCATATTTCTCATACTAGATGGCTAGATCCTGTGCTTTTTCTGGATTGCATCACGTTGTAATGAAGTACAACACTGAAACACTCAATTAAACCTGGTTTCGATCAATATTATTGAGGATAACGCATGTTAGGTCTAGGTTAGGCCTGGGATTTTCACTCATCAGACTCATACTTTCGCAGTCTTCACATATTTGTTGAACGGATCTTGGGTTTTTTCTGGTGTGGATCACGTAGTAATGTGGTACCACACTGAAACAATCAATTAAACCTGATCTTGATAAATATTTTAGAGGATAACGCATGTTAGGTCTGGGATAGGTCGGGGATTTGCCCTCATCAGACTCATACTTTCGCACACTTCACATACTCGTTGAACAGATCCTGGGTTTTTTTCTGGTTTGGATCACGTAGTAATGTGGAACCACACTGAAAAAATCAATTAAACCTGGTCTTGATAAATATTTTAGAGGATAGCGCATGTTAGGTCTGGGATAGGTCGGGGATTTGCCCTCATCAGCCTCATACTTTCGCACACTTCACATACTCGTTGAACAGATCCTGGGTTTTTTCTGGTTTGGATCACGTAGTAATGTGGAATCACACTGAAACAATCAATTAAACCTGGTCTTGATAAATATTTTAGAGGATAGCGCATGTTAGGTCTGGGATAGGTCTGGGATTTGCCCTCATCAGACTCATACTTTCGCACAGTTCACATACTCGTTGAACAGATCCTGGGTTATTTTCTGGTTTGGATCACATAGTAATGTGGTACCACACTGAAACAGTCAATTAAACCAGGTTTCGATCAATATTTTTGAGGATAACGCATGTTAGGTCTTGGTTAGGTCTGGGATTTTCACTCATCAGACTCATACTTTCGCATATTTCTCATACTAGATGGCTAGATCCTGTGCTTTTTCTGGATTGCATCACGTTGTAATGAAGTACAACACTGAAACACTCAATTAAACCTGGTTTCGATCAATATTATTGAGGATAACGCATGTTAGGTCTAGGTTAGGCCTGGGATTTTCACTCATCAGACTCATACTTTCGCAGTCTTCACATATTTGTTGAACGGATCTTGGGTTTTTTCTGGTGTGGATCACGTAGTAATGTGGTACCACACTGAAACAATCAATTAAACCTGATCTTGATAAATATTTTAGAGGATAACGCATGTTAGGTCTGGGATTGGTCTGGGATTTGACCTCATCAGACTCACACTTTCGCACACTTCACATACTCGTTGAACAGATCCTGGGTATTTTCTGGTTTGGATCACGTAGTGATGTGGTACCACACTGAAACAGTCGATTAAACCTGGTTGCGATCAATATTTTAGAGGATAACGCATGTTAGGTCTAGGTTAGCCCTGGGATTTTCACTCATCAGACTCATACTTTCGCATTCTTCACATATTTGTTGAACGGATCTTGGGTTTTTTTCTGGTGTGGATCACGTAGTAATGTGGTACCACACTGAAACAATCAATTAAACCTGGTCTTGATAAATATTTTAGACGATAACGCATGTTAGGTCTGGGATAGGTCGGGGATTTGCCCTCATCAGCCTCATACTTTCGCACACTTCACATACTCGTTGAACAGATCCTGGGTTTTTTCTGGTTTGGATCACGTAGTAATGTGGAATCACACTGAAACAATCAATTAAACCTGGTCTTGATAAATATTTTAGAGGATAGCGCATGTTAGGTCTGGGTAAGGTCTAGGATTTGCCCTCGTCAGGCTCATACTTTCGCATATTTCTCATACTTGATGGCTAGATCCTGGGCTATTTCTGGATTAGATCACGTAGTAATGTGGTACCACACTGAAACAGTCAATTAAACTTGGTTTCCATCAATATCTTAAAGGACAACGCAAGTTAGGTCTGGGATAGGTCTTGGATTTGCCCTCATCAGGCTCATACTTTCGCATATTTCTCATACTAGATGGCTAGATCCTGTGCTTTTTCTGGATTGCATCACGTTGTAATGAAGTACAACACTGAAACACTCAATTAAACCTGGTTTCGATCAATATTATTGAGGATAACGCATGTTAGGTCTAGGTTAGGCCTGGGATTTTCACTCATCAGACTCATACTTTCGCAGTCTTCACATATTTGTTGAACGGATCTTGGGTTTTTTCTGGTGTGGATCACGTAGTAATGTGGTACCACACTGAAACAATCAATTAAACCTGATCTTGATAAATATTTTAGAGGATAACGCATGTTAGGTCTGGGATAGGTCGGGGATTTGCCCTCATCAGCCTCATACTTTCGCACACTTCACATACTCGTTGAACAGATCCTGGGTTTTTTTCTGGTTTGGATCACGTAGTAATGTGGAACCACACTGAAAAAATCAATTAAACCTGGTCTTGATAAATATTTTAGAGGATAACGCATGTTAGGTCTGGGTAAGGTCTAGGATTTGTCCTCGTCAGGCTCATACTTTCGCATATTTCTCATACTTCATGGCTAGATCCTGGGCTATTTCTGGATTAGATCACGTAGTAATGTGGTACCACACTGAAACAGTCAATTAAACTTGGTTTCCATCAATATCTTAAAGGACAACGCAAGTTAGGTCTGGGATAGGTCTTGGGTTTGCCCTAATCAGGCTCATACTTTCGCGATTTTCACATACTTTTTGAACAGATCCTGGGTTATTTTCTGGTTTGGATCACATAGTAATGTGGTACCACACTGAAACAGTCGATTAAACAAGGTTTCGATCAATATTTTTGAGGATAACGCATGTTAGGTCTAGGTTAGGCCTGGGATTTTCACTCATCAGACTCATACTTTCGCATTCTTCACATACTTGTTGAACGGATCCTGGGTTTTTTCTGGTTTGGATCACGTAGTAATGTGGTACCACACTGAAACAGTCGATTAAACCTGATCTTGATAAATATTTTAGAGGATAACGCATGTTAGGTCTGGGATAGGTCTGGGATTTGCCCTCATCAGACTCATACTTTCGCACAGTTCACGTACTCGTTGAACAGATCCTGGGTTATTTTCTGGTTTGGATCACATAGTAATGTGGTACCACACTGAAACAGTCGATTAAACCAGGTTTCGATCAATATTTTTGAGGATAACGCATGTTAGGTCTAGGTTAGGCCTGGAATTTTCACTCATCAGACTCATACTTTCGCATTCTTCACATACTTGTTGAACGGATCCTGGGTTTTTTCTGGTTTGGATCACGTAGTAATGTGGGACCACACTGAAACAGTCAATTAAACCTAGTTTCGATCAATATTTTAGAGAATAATTCATGTTAGGTCTAGGTTAGGTCTGGGATTTGCTCTCATCTGGCTCATACTTTCGCACACTTCACATACTCGTTTGACAGATCCTGGGTTATTTTCTGGTTTGGATCACGTAGTAATGTGGGACCACACTGAAACAGTCAATTAAACCTGGTTTCGATCAATATTTTAGAGAATAATTCATGTTATGTCTAGGTTAGGTCTGGGATTTGCTCTCATCAGGCTCATTCTTTCGCATATTCCTCATACTTGATGGCTAGATGCTGGGCTTTTTCTGGATTGCATCACGTAGTAATGAAGTACAACACTGAAACAGTCAATTAAACCTGGTTTCCATCATTATCTTAGAGGACAACGCAAGTTAGGTCTGGGATAGGTCTGGGATTTGCCCTCATCAGGCTCATACTTTCCGCGTTTTTCACATACTTGTTGAACAGATCCTGGGTTTTTTCAGGTTTGGATCACGTAGTAGTGTGGGACCACACTGAAACAATCAATTAAACCTGATCTTGATAAATAGTTTAGAGGATAACGCATGTTAGGTCTGGGATAGGTCTGGGATTTGCCCTCATCAGACTCATACTTTCGCACAGTTCACATACTCGTTGAACAGATCCTGGGTTATTTTCTGGTTTGGATCACATAGTAATGTGGTACCACACTGAAACAGTCGATTAAACCAGGTTTCGATCATTATTTTTGAGGATAACGCATGTTAGGTCTTGGTTAGGTCTGGGATTTTCCCTCATCAGACTCATACTTTCGCATATTTCTCATACTAGATGGCTAGATCCTGTGCTTTTTCTGGATTGCATCACGTTGTAATGAAGTACAACACTGAAACAATCAATTAAACCTGATCTTGATAAATATTTTAGAGGATAACGCATGTTAGGTCTGGGATTGGTCTGGGATTTGACCTCATCAGACTCACACTTTCGCACACTTCACATACTCGTTGAACAGATCCTGGGTATTTTCTGGTTTGGATGACGTAGTGATGTGGTACCACACTGAAACAGTCGATTAAACCTGGTTGCGATCAATATTTTAGAGGATAACGCATGTTAGGTCTAAGTTAGCCCTGGGATTTTCACTCATCAGACTCATACTTTCGCATTCTTCACATATTTGTTGAACGGATCTTGGGTTTTTTCTGGTGTGGATCACGTAGTAATGTGGTACCACACTGAAACAATCAATTAAACCTGATCTTGATAAATATTTTAGAGGATAACGCATGTTAGGTCTGGCATAGGTCGTGGATTTGCCCTCATCAGCCTCATACTTTCGCACACTTCACATACTCGTTGAACAGATCCTGGGTTTTTTCTGGTTTGGATCACGTAGTAATGTGGAACCACACTGAAACAATCAATTAAACCTGGTCTTGATAAATATTTTAGAGGATAACGCATGTTAGGTCTGGGTAAGGTCTAGGATTTGCCCTCGTCAGGCTCATACTTTCGCATATTTCTCATACTTCATGGCTAGATCCTGGGCTATTTCTGGATTGGATCACGAAGTAATGTGGTACCACACTGAGACAGTCAATTAAACTTGGTTTCCATCAATATCT
The DNA here is from genome assembly GCF_051014445.1 of Colletes latitarsis. Taxonomy (NCBI): domain Eukaryota; kingdom Metazoa; phylum Arthropoda; class Insecta; order Hymenoptera; family Colletidae; genus Colletes; species Colletes latitarsis. The sequence continues at coordinate 4,156,448 of NC_135142.1, forward strand.
TAAAGGACAACGCAAGTTAGGTCTGGGATAGGTCTTGGATTTGCCCTCATCAGGCTCATACTTTCGCGTTTTTCACATACTTTTTGAAAAGATCCTGGGTTTTTTCTGGTTTGGATCACGTAGTAGTATGGTACCACACTGAAACAGTCCATTGAACCTGGTTTGGATCAATATTTTAGAGGATAACGCATGTTAGGTCTAGGTTAGGTCTGGGATTTTTACTCATCATACTCATACTTTCGCATTCTTCACATACTTGTTGAACGGATCCTGGGTTTTTTCTGGTTTGGATCACGTAGTAATGTGGTACCACACTGAAACAGTCGATTAAACCTGGTTTCGATCAATATTTTAGAGGATAACGCAAGTTAAGTCTGGGATTGGTCTGGGATTTGACCTCATCAGACTCACACTTTCGCACACTTCACATACTCGTTGAACAGATCCTGGGTATTTTCTGGTTTGGATCACGTAGTGATGTGGTACCACACTGAAACAGTCATTTAAACCTGGTCTTGATAAATATTTTAGAGGATAACGCATGTTAGGTCTGGGATAGGTCTAGGATTTGCCCTCATCAGGCTTATACTTTCGCATATTTCTCATACTTCATGGCTAGATCCTGGGCTATTTCTGGATTGGATCACGTAGTAATGTGGTACCACACTGAAACAGTCAATTAAACCTGGTCTTGATAAATATTTTAGAGGATAACGCATGTTAGGTCTAGGTTAGGCCTGGGATTTTCACTCGCCAGGCTCATACTTTCGCATTCTTCACATACTTGTTGAACGGATCCTGGGTTTTTTCTGGTTTGGATCACGTAGTAATGAAGTACAACACTGAAACAGTCAATTAAACCTGGTTTCCATCATTATCTTAGAGGACAACGCAAGATAGGTCTGGGATAGGTCTGGGATTTTCACTCATCAGACTCATACTTTCGCATTCTTCACATACGTGTTGAACGGATCCTGGGTTTTTTCTGGATTGGATCACGTAGTGATGTGGTACCACACTGAAACAGGCGATTAAACCTGGTTGCGATCAATATTTTAGAGGATAACGCATGTTAGGTCTAGGTTAGCCCTGGGATTTTCACTCATCAGACTCATACTTTCGCATATTTCTCATACTTCATGGCTAGATCCTGGGCTGTTTCTGGATTGTATCACGTAGTAATTTGGTACCACGCTGAAACAGTCAATGAAACCAGGTTTCGATCAATATTTTTGAGGATAACGCATGTTAGGTCTTGGTTAGGTCTGGGATTTTCACTCATCAGACTCATACTTTCGCATTCTTCACATACTTGTTGAACGGATCATGGGTTTTTTCTGGTTTGGATCACGTAGTAATGTGGGACCACACTGAAACAATCAATTAAACCTGGTCTTGATAAATATTTTAGAGGATAACGCATGTTAGGTCTGGGATAGGTCGGGGATTTGCCCTCATCAGCCTCATACTTTCGCACACTTCACATACTCGTTGAACAGATCCTGGGTTTTTTCTGGTTTGGATCACGTAGTAATGTGGAACCACACTGAAGCAATCAATTAAACCTGGTCTTGATAAATATTTTAGAGGATAACGCATGTTAGGTCTGGGTAAGGTCTAGGATTTGCCCTCGTCAGGCTCATACTTTCGCATATTTCTCATACTTGATGGCTAGATCCTGGGCTATTTCTGGATTAGATCACGTAGTAATGTGGTACCACACTGAAACAGTCAATTAAACTTGGTTTCCATCAATATCTTAAAGGACAACGCAAGTTAGGTCTGGGATAGGTCTTGGATTTGCCCTCATCAGGCTCATACTTTTGCGTTTTTCACATACTTGTTGAACAGATCCTGGGTTTTTTCTTGTTTCTATCACGTAGTAATGTGGAACCACACTGAAACAATCAATTAAACCTGGTCCTGATAAATATTTTAGAGGATAACGCATGTTAGGTCTGGGTAAGGTCTAGGATTTGCCCTCGTCAGGCTCATACCTTCGCATTCTTCACATACTTGTTGAACGGATCCTGGGTTTTTTCTGGTTTGGATCACGTAGTAATGTGGTACCACACTGAAACAGTCGATTAAACCTGGTTTCGATCAATATTTTAGAGGATAACGCAAGTTAGGTCTGGGATAGGTCTTGGATTTGCCCTCATCAGGCTCATACTTTCGCGTTTTTCACATACTTTTTGAAAAGGTCCTGGGTTTTTTCTGGTTTGGATCACGTAGTAGTATGGTACCACACTGAAACAGTCCATTGAACCTGGTTTGGATCAATATTTTAGAGGATAACGCATGTTAGGTCTAGGTTAGGTCTGGGATTTTTACTCATCAGACTCATACTTTCGCATTCTTCACATACTTGTTGAACGGATCCTGGGTTTTTTCTGGTTTGGATCACGTAGTGTGGTACCACACTGAAACAGTCGATTAAACCTGGTTTCGATCAATATTTTAGAGGATAACGCAAGTTAAGTCTGGAATTGGTCTGGGATTTGACCTCATCAGACTCACACTTTCGCACACTTCACATACTCGTTGAACAGATCCTGGGTATTTTCTGGTTTGGATCACGTAGTGATGTGGTACCACACTGAAACAGTCGATTAAACCAGGTTTCGATCAATATTTTTGAGGATAACGCATGTTAGGTCTAGGTTAGGCCTGGGATTTTCATTCGCCAGGCTCATACTTTCGCACTCTTCACATACTTGTTGAACGGATCCTGGGTTTTTTCTGGTTTGGATCACGTAGTAATGTGGGACCACACTGAAACAGTCAATTATACCTGGTTTCGATCAATATTTTGGAGAATAATTCATGTTAGGTCTAGGTTAGGTCTGGGATTTGCTCTCATCAGGCTCATTCTTTCGCATATTTCTCATACTTGATGGCTAGATCCTGGGCTTTTTCTGGATTGCATCACGTAGCAATGTGGGACCACACTGAAACAGTCAATTAAACCTGGTTTCGATCAATATTTTAGAGAATAATTCATGTTATGTCTAGGTTAGGTCTGGGATTTGCTCTCATCAGGCTCATTCTTTCGCATATTCCTCATACTTGATGGCTAGATGCTGGGCTTTTTCTGGATTGCATCACGTAGTAATGAAGTACAACACTGAAACAGTCAATTAAACCTGGTTTCCATCATTATCTTAGAGGACAACGCAAGTTAGGTCTGGGATAGGTCTGGGATTTGCCCTCATCAGGCTCATACTTTCCGCGTTTTTCACATACTTGTTGAACAGATCCTGGGTTTTTTCAGGTTTGGATCACGTAGTAGTGTGGGACCACACTGAAACAATCAATTAAACCTGATCTTGATAAATAGTTTAGAGGATAACGCATGTTAGGTCTGGGATAGGTCTGGGATTTGCCCTCATCAGACTCATACTTTCGCACAGTTCACATACTCGTTGAACAGATCCTGGGTTATTTTCTGGTTTGGATCACATAGTAATGTGGTACCACACTGAAACAGTCGATTAAACCAGGTTTCGATCATTATTTTTGAGGATAACGCATGTTAGGTCTTGGTTAGGTCTGGGATTTTCCCTCATCAGACTCATACTTTCGCATATTTCTCATACTAGATGGCTAGATCCTGTGCTTTTTCTGGATTGCATCACGTTGTAATGAAGTACAACACTGAAACAATCAATTAAACCTGATCTTGATAAATATTTTAGAGGATAACGCATGTTAGGTCTGGGATTGGTCTGGGATTTGACCTCATCAGACTCACACTTTCGCACACTTCACATACTCGTTGAACAGATCCTGGGTATTTTCTGGTTTGGATGACGTAGTGATGTGGTACCACACTGAAACAGTCGATTAAACCTGGTTGCGATCAATATTTTAGAGGATAACGCATGTTAGGTCTAAGTTAGCCCTGGGATTTTCACTCATCAGACTCATACTTTCGCATTCTTCACATATTTGTTGAACGGATCTTGGGTTTTTTCTGGTGTGGATCACGTAGTAATGTGGTACCACACTGAAACAATCAATTAAACCTGATCTTGATAAATATTTTAGAGGATAACGCATGTTAGGTCTGGCATAGGTCGTGGATTTGCCCTCATCAGCCTCATACTTTCGCACACTTCACATACTCGTTGAACAGATCCTGGGTTTTTTCTGGTTTGGATCACGTAGTAATGTGGAACCACACTGAAACAATCAATTAAACCTGGTCTTGATAAATATTTTAGAGGATAACGCATGTTAGGTCTGGGTAAGGTCTAGGATTTGCCCTCGTCAGGCTCATACTTTCGCATATTTCTCATACTTCATGGCTAGATCCTGGGCTATTTCTGGATTGGATCACGAAGTAATGTGGTACCACACTGAGACAGTCAATTAAACTTGGTTTCCATCAATATCTTAAAGGACAACGCAAGTTAGGTCTGGGATAGGTCTTGGATTTGCCCTCATCAGGCTCATACTTTCGCGTTTTTCACATACTTTTTGAAAAGATCCTGGGTTTTTTCTGGTTTGGATCACGTAGTAGTATGGTACCACACTGAAACAGTCCATTGAACCTGGTTTGGATCAATATTTTAGAGGATAACGCATGTTAGGTCTAGGTTAGGTCTGGGATTTTTACTCATCATACTCATACTTTCGCATTCTTCACATACTTGTTGAACGGATCCTGGGTTTTTTCTGGTTTGGATCACGTAGTAATGTGGTACCACACTGAAACAGTCGATTAAACCTGGTTTCGATCAATATTTTAGAGGATAACGCAAGTTAAGTCTGGGATTGGTCTGGGATTTGACCTCATCAGACTCACACTTTCGCACACTTCACATACTCGTTGAACAGATCCTGGGTATTTTCTGGTTTGGATCACGTAGTGATGTGGTACCACACTGAAACAGTCATTTAAACCTGGTCTTGATAAATATTTTAGAGGATAACGCATGTTAGGTCTGGGATAGGTCTAGGATTTGCCCTCATCAGGCTTATACTTTCGCATATTTCTCATACTTCATGGCTAGATCCTGGGCTATTTCTGGATTGGATCACGTAGTAATGTGGTACCACACTGAAACAGTCAATTAAACCTGGTCTTGATAAATATTTTAGAGGATAACGCATGTTAGGTCTAGGTTAGGCCTGGGATTTTCACTCGCCAGGCTCATACTTTCGCATTCTTCACATACTTGTTGAACGGATCCTGGGTTTTTTCTGGTTTGGATCACGTAGTAATGAAGTACAACACTGAAACAGTCAATTAAACCTGGTTTCCATCATTATCTTAGAGGACAACGCAAGATAGGTCTGGGATAGGTCTGGGATTTTCACTCATCAGACTCATACTTTCGCATTCTTCACATACGTGTTGAACGGATCCTGGGTTTTTTCTGGATTGGATCACGTAGTGATGTGGTACCACACTGAAACAGGCGATTAAACCTGGTTGCGATCAATATTTTAGAGGATAACGCATGTTAGGTCTAGGTTAGCCCTGGGATTTTCACTCATCAGACTCATACTTTCGCATATTTCTCATACTTCATGGCTAGATCCTGGGCTGTTTCTGGATTGTATCACGTAGTAATTTGGTACCACGCTGAAACAGTCAATGAAACCAGGTTTCGATCAATATTTTTGAGGATAACGCATGTTAGGTCTTGGTTAGGTCTGGGATTTTCACTCATCAGACTCATACTTTCGCATTCTTCACATACTTGTTGAACGGATCATGGGTTTTTTCTGGTTTGGATCACGTAGTAATGTGGGACCACACTGAAACAATCAATTAAACCTGGTCTTGATAAATATTTTAGAGGATAACGCATGTTAGGTCTGGGATAGGTCGGGGATTTGCCCTCATCAGCCTCATACTTTCGCACACTTCACATACTCGTTGAACAGATCCTGGGTTTTTTCTGGTTTGGATCACGTAGTAATGTGGAACCACACTGAAGCAATCAATTAAACCTGGTCTTGATAAATATTTTAGAGGATAACGCATGTTAGGTCTGGGTAAGGTCTAGGATTTGCCCTCGTCAGGCTCATACTTTCGCATATTTCTCATACTTGATGGCTAGATCCTGGGCTATTTCTGGATTAGATCACGTAGTAATGTGGTACCACACTGAAACAGTCAATTAAACTTGGTTTCCATCAATATCTTAAAGGACAACGCAAGTTAGGTCTGGGATAGGTCTTGGATTTGCCCTCATCAGGCTCATACTTTTGCGTTTTTCACATACTTGTTGAACAGATCCTGGGTTTTTTCTTGTTTCTATCACGTAGTAATGTGGAACCACACTGAAACAATCAATTAAACCTGGTCCTGATAAATATTTTAGAGGATAACGCATGTTAGGTCTGGGTAAGGTCTAGGATTTGCCCTCGTCAGGCTCATACCTTCGCATTCTTCACATACTTGTTGAACGGATCCTGGGTTTTTTCTGGTTTGGATCACGTAGTAATGTGGTACCACACTGAAACAGTCGATTAAACCTGGTTTCGATCAATATTTTAGAGGATAACGCAAGTTAGGTCTGGGATAGGTCTTGGATTTGCCCTCATCAGGCTCATACTTTCGCGTTTTTCACATACTTTTTGAAAAGGTCCTGGGTTTTTTCTGGTTTGGATCACGTAGTAGTATGGTACCACACTGAAACAGTCCATTGAACCTGGTTTGGATCAATATTTTAGAGGATAACGCATGTTAGGTCTAGGTTAGGTCTGGGATTTTTACTCATCAGACTCATACTTTCGCATTCTTCACATACTTGTTGAACGGATCCTGGGTTTTTTCTGGTTTGGATCACGTAGTGTGGTACCACACTGAAACAGTCGATTAAACCTGGTTTCGATCAATATTTTAGAGGATAACGCAAGTTAAGTCTGGAATTGGTCTGGGATTTGACCTCATCAGACTCACACTTTCGCACACTTCACATACTCGTTGAACAGATCCTGGGTATTTTCTGGTTTGGATCACGTAGTGATGTGGTACCACACTGAAACAGTCGATTAAACCAGGTTTCGATCAATATTTTTGAGGATAACGCATGTTAGGTCTAGGTTAGGCCTGGGATTTTCATTCGCCAGGCTCATACTTTCGCACTCTTCACATACTTGTTGAACGGATCCTGGGTTTTTTCTGGTTTGGATCACGTAGTAATGTGGGACCACACTGAAACAGTCAATTATACCTGGTTTCGATCAATATTTTGGAGAATAATTCATGTTAGGTCTAGGTTAGGTCTGGGATTTGCTCTCATCAGGCTCATTCTTTCGCATATTTCTCATACTTGATGGCTAGATCCTGGGCTTTTTCTGGATTGCATCACGTAGCAATGTAGTACCACACTGAAACAGTCAATGAAACCTGGTTTTCATCAATATTTTAGAGGACAACGCAAGTTAGGTCTAGGTAAGACCTGAGATTTTCACTGATCAGACTCATACTTTCGCATTCTTCACATACTTGTTGAACGGATCCTGGGTTTTTTCTGGTTTGGATCACGTAGTAATGTGGTACCACACTGAAACAGTCGATTAAACCTGGTTTCGATCAATATTTTAGAGGATAACGCAAGTTAAGTCTGGGATTGGTTTGGGATTTGACCTCATCACACTCATACTTTCGCACACTTCACATACTCGTTGAACAGATCCTGGGTTATTTTCTGGTTTGGATCACATAGTAATGTGGTACCACACTGAAACAGTCGATTAAACCAGGTTTCGAATAATATTTTTGAGGATAACGCATGTTAGGTCTAGGTTAGGTCTGGGATTTTCACTGATCAGACTCATACTTTCGCATTCTTCACATACTTGTTGAACGGATCCTGGGTTTTTTCTGGTTTGGATCACGTAGTAATGTGGTACCACACTGAAACAGTCGATTAAACCTGGTTTCGATCAATATTTTAGAGGATAACGCAAGTTAAGTCTGCGATTGGTTTGGGATTTGACCTCATCAGACTCATACTTTCGCATTCTTCACATACTTGTTGAACGGATCCTGGGTTTTTTCTGATTTGGATCACGTAGTAATGTGGGACCACACTGAAACAGTCAATTAAACCTAGTTTCGATCAATATTTTAGAGAATAATTCATGTTAGGTCTAGGTTAGGTATGAGATTTGCTCTCATCAGGCTCATACTTTCGCACACTTCACATACTCGTTTGACAGATCCTGGTTTATTTTCTGGTTTGGATCACGTAGTAATGTGGGACCCTACTGAAACAGTCCATTAAACCTGGTTTCGATCAATATTTTAGAGAATAATTCATGTTATGTCTAGGTTAGGTCTGGGATTCGCTTTCATCAGGCTCATTCTTTCGCATATTTCTCATACTTGATGGCTAGATGCTGGGCTTTTTCTGGATTGCATCACGTAGTAATGAAGTACAACACTGAAACAGTCAATTAAACCTGGTTTCCATCATTATCTTAGAGGACAACGCAAGTTAGGTCTGGGATAGGTCTGAGATTTTCACTCATCAGACTCATACTTTCGCATTCTTCACATACTTGTTGAACGGATCCTGGGTTTTTTCTGATTTGGATCACGTAGTAATGTGGGACCACACTGAAACAGTCAATTAAACCTAGTTTCGATCAATATTTTAGAGAATAATTCATGTTAGGTCTAGGTTAGGTCTGAGATTTGCTCTCATCAGGCTCATACTTTCGCACACTTCACATACTCGTTTGACAGATCCTGGGTTATTTTCTGGTTTGGATCACGTAGTAATGTGGGACCCTACTGAAACAGTCCATTAAACCTGGTTTCGATCAATATTTTAGAGAATAATTCATGTTATGTCTAGGTTAGGTCTGGGATTCGCTTTCATCAGGCTCATTCTTTCGCATATTTCTCATACTTGATGGCTAGATGCTGGGCTTTTTCTGGATTGCATCACGTAGTAATGAAGTACAACACTGAAACAGTCAATTAAACCTGGTTTCCATCATTATCTTAGAGGACAACGCAAGTTAGGTCTGGGATAGGTCTGAGATTTTCACTCATCAGACTCATACTTTCGCATTCTTCACATACGTGTTGAACGAATCCTGGGTTTTTTCTGGTTTGGATCACGTAGTAATGTGGTACCACACTGAAACAGTCGATTAAACCTGGTTTCGATCAATATTTTAGAGGATAACGCAAGTTAAGTCTGGGATTGGTCTGGGATTCGACCTCATCAGACTCACACTTTCGCACACTTCACATACTCGTTGAACAGATCCTGGGTATTTTCTGGTTTGGATCACGTAGTGATGTGGTGCCACACTGAAACAGGCGATTAAACCTGGTTGCGATCAATATTTTAGAGGATAACGCATGTTAGGTCTAGGTTAGCCCTGGATTTTCACTCATCAGACTCATACTTTCGCATATTTCTCATACTTCATGGCTAGATCCTAGGCTGTTTCTGGATTGTATTACGTAGTAATTTGGTACCACGCTGAAACAGTCAATTAAACCAGGTTTCGATCAATATTTTTGAGGATAACGCATGTTAGGTCTTGGTTAGGTCTGGGATTTTCACTCATCAGACTCATACTTTCGCATTCTTCACATACTTGTTGAACGGATCATGGGTTTTTTCTGGTTTGGATCACGTAGTAATGTGGGACCACACTGAAACAATCAATTAAACCTCGTCTTGATAAATATTTTAGAGGATAACGCATGTTAGGTCTGGGATAGGTCGGGGATTTGCCCTCATCAGCCTCATACTTTCGCACACTTCACATACTCGTTGAACAGATCCTGGGTTTTTTCTGGTTTGGATCACGTAGTAATGTGGAACCACACTGAAACAATCAATTAAACCTGGTCTTGATAAATATTTTAGAGGATAACGCATGTTAGGTCTGGGTAAGGTCTAGGATTTGCCCTCGTCAGGCTCATACTTTCGCATATTTCTCATACTTCATGGCTAGATCCTGGGCTATTTCTGGATTAGATCACGTAGTAATGTGGTACCACACTGAAACAGTCAATTAAACTTGGTTTCCATCAATATCTTAAAGGACAACGCAAGTTAGGTCTGGGATAGGTCTTGGATTTGCCCTCATCAGGCTCATACTTTCGCGTTTTTCACATACTTTTTGAACAGATCCTGGGTTTTTTCTGGTTTTGATCACGTAGTAATGTGGTACCACACTGAAACTGTCGATTAAACCTGGTTTGGATCAGTATTTTAGAGGATAACGCATGTTAGGTCTAGGTTAGGTCTGGGATTTACACTCATCAGACTCATACTTTCGCATTCTTCACATACTTGTTGAACGGATCCTGGGTTTTTTCTGGTTTGGATCACGTAGTAATGTGGTACCACACTGAAACAGTCGATTAAACCTGGTTTCGATCAATATTTTAGAGGATAACGCAAGTTAAGTCTGGGATTGGTCTGGGATTTGACCTCATCAGACTCACACTTTCGCACACTTCACATACTCGTTGAACAGATCCTGGGTATTTTCTGGTTTGGATCACGTAGTGATGTGGTACCACACTGAAACAGTCGATTAAACCAGGTTTCGATCAATATTTTTGAGGATAACGCATGTTAGGTCCAGGTTAGGCCTGGGATTTTCACTCGTCAGGCTCATACTTTCGCATTCTTCACATACTTGTTGAACGGATCCTCGGTTTTTTCTGGTTTGGATCACGCAGTAATGTGGGACCACACTGAAACAGTCAATTAAACCTGGTTTCGATCAATATTTTAGAGAATAATTCATGTTAGGTCTAGGTTAGGTCTGGGATTTGCTCTCATCAGGCTCATTCTTTCGCATATTTCTCATACTTGATGGCTAGATCCTGGGCTTTTTCTGGATTGCATCACGTAGTAATGAAGTACAACACTGAAACAGTCAATTAAACCTGGTTTCCATCAATATCTTAGAGGACAACGCAAGTTAGGTTTGGGATAGGTCTGGGATTTGCCCTCATCAGGCTCATACTTTCGCGTTTTTCACATACTTGCTGAACAGATCCTGGGTTTTTCTGGTTTGTATCACGTAGTAGTGTGGTACCACACTGAAAGAGTCCATTAAACCAGGTTTGGATCAATATTTTAGAGGATAACGCATGTTAGGTCTAGGTTAGCCCTGGGATTTTCACTCATCAGACTCATACTTTCGCATTCTTCACATACTTGTTGAACTGATCCTGGGTTTTTTCTGGTTTGGATCACGTAGTAATGTGGTACCACACTGAAACAGTCGATTAAACCTGGTTTCAATCAATATTTTAGAGGATAATTCATGTGATGTCTAGGTTAGGTCTGGGATTTGCTCTCATCAGGCTCATTCTTTCGCATATTTCTCATACATGTTGAACAGATCCTGGGTTTTTTCTGGTTTGGATCACTTAGTAATGTGGGACCACACTGAAACAATCAATTAAACCTGGTCTAGATAAATATTTTAGAGGATAACGCATGTTAGGTCTGGGTTAGGTCTAGGACTTGCCCTCATCAGGCTCATACTTTCGCATATTTCTCATACTTCATGGCTAGATCCTGGGCTGTTTCTGGATTGTATCACGTAGTAATGTGGTACCACGCTGTAACAGTCAATTAAACCTGGTTTCAATCAATATTTTAGAGGATAACGCATGTTAGGCCTCGGTTAGGTCTGGGATTTTCACTCATCAGACTCTTACTTTCGCATTCTTCACATACTTGTTGAACGGATCCTGGGTTTTTTCTGGTTTGGATCACGTAGTAATGTGGGACCACACTGAAACATTTCATTAAACCTGGTTTCGCTCAATATTTTAGAGGATAGCGCATGTTAGGTCTAGGTTAGGTCTGGGATTTGCTCTCATCAGGCTCATTCTTTCGCATATTTCTCATACTTGATGGCTAGATCCTGGGCTTTTTCTGGATTGCATCACGTAGTAATGTAGCACCACACTGAAACAGTCAATGAAACCTGGTTTTCATCAATATTTTAGAGGACAACGCAAGTTAGGTCTAGGTAAGGCCTGAGATTTTCACTGATCAGGCTCATACTTTCGCATTCTTCACATACTTGTTGAACGGATCCTGGGTTTTTTCTGGTTTGGATCACGTAGTAATGTGGTACCACACTGAAACAGTCGATTAAACCTGGTTTCGATCAATATTTTAGAGGATAACGCAAGTTAAGTCTGGGATTGGTTTGGGATTTGACCTCATCAGACTCATACTTTCGCACACTTCACATACTCGTTGAACAGATCCTGGGTTATTTTCTGGTTTGGATCACATAGTGATGTGGTACCACACTGAAACAGTCGATTAAACCAGGTTTCGATCAATATTTTTGAGGATAACGCATGGTAGGTCTAGGTTAGGCCCGGGATTTTCACTCATCAGACTCATACTTTCGCATTCTTCACATACTTGTTGAACGGATCCTGGGTTATTTTCTGGTTTGGATCACGTAGTAATGTGGGACCACACTGAAACAGTCAATTAAACCTGGTTTCGATCAATATTTTAGAGAATAATTCATGTTATCTCTAGGTTAGGTCTGGGATTTGCTCTCATCAGGCTCATTCTTTCGCATATTTCTCATACATGTTGAACAGATCCTGGGTTTTTTCTGGTTTGGATCACTTAGTAATGTGGGGCCACACTGAAACAATCAATTAAACCTGGTCTTGATAAATATTTTAGAGGATAACGCATGTTAGGTCTGGGTTAGGTCTAGGACTTGCCCGCATCAGGCTCATACTTTCGCATATTTCTCATACTTCATGGCTAGATCCTGGGCTGTTTCTGGATTGTATCACGTAGTAATGTGGTACCACGCTGAAACAGTCAATTAAACCTGGTTTCAATCAATATTTTAGAGGATAACGCATGTTAGGCCTCGGTTAGGTCTGGGATTTTCACTCATCAGGCTCATTCTTTCGCATATTTCTCATACTTGATGGCTAGATCCTGGGCTTTTTCTGGATTGCATCACGTAGTAATGTAGTACCACACTGAAACAGTTAATGAAACCTGGTTTTCATCAATATTTTAGAGGACAACGCAAGTTAGGTCTAGGTAAGGCCTGAGATTTTCACTGATCAGGCTCATACTTTCGCATTCTTCACATACTTGTTGAACAGATCCTGGGTTTTTTCTGGTTTGGATCACTTAGTAATGTGGGACCACACTGAAACAATCAATTAAACCTGGTCTTGATAAATATTTTAGAGGATAACGCATGTTAGGTCTGGGTTAGGTCTAGGACTTGCCCGCATCAGGCTCATACTTTCGCATATTTCTCATACTTCATGGCTAGATCCTGGGCTGTTTCTGGATTGTATCACGTAGTAATGTGGTACCACGCAGAGACAGTCAATTAAACCTGGTTTCAATCAATATTTTAGAGGATAACGCATGTTAGGCCTCGGTTAGGTCTGGGATTTTCAATCATCAGGCTCATTCTTTCGCATATTTCTCATACTTGATGGCTAGATGCTGGGCTTTTTCTGGATTGCATCACGTAGTAATGAAGTACAACACTGAAACAGTCAATTAAACCTGGTTTCCATCATTATCTTAGAAGACAACGCCAGTTAGGTTTGGGATAGGTCTGGGATTTGCCCTCATCAGGCTCATACTTTCCGCGTTTTTCACATACTTGTTGAACAGATCCTGGGTTTTTTCTGGTTTGGATCACGTAGTAGTCTGGGACCATACTGAAACAATAAATTAAACCTGATCTTGATAAATATTTTAGAGGATAACGCATGTTAGGTCTAGGTTAGGCCTGGGATTTTCACTCATCAGACTCATACTTTCGCGTTCTTCACATATTTGTTGAACGGATCTTGGGTTTTTTCTGGTGTGGATCACGTAGTAATGTGGTACCACACTGAAACAATCAATTAAACCTGATCTTGATAAATATCTTAGAGGATAACGCATGTTAGGTCTAGGTTAGGTCTGGGATTTGCTCTCATCAGGCTCATTCTTTCGCATATTTCTCATACTTGACGACTAGATCCTGGGCTTTTTCTGAATTGCATCACGCAGTAATGTAGTACAACACTGAAACAGTCAATTAAACCTGGTTTCGATCAATATTTTAGAGAATAATTCATGTTAGGTCTAGGTTAGGTCTGGGATTTGCTCTCATCAGGCTCATTCTTTCGCATATTTCTCATACTTGACGGCTAGATCCTGGGCTTTCTCTGGATTGCATCACGTAGTAATGAAGTACAACACTGAAACAGTCAATTAAACCTGGTTTCCATCAATATTTTAGAGGACAACGCATGTCAGGTCTAGGTTAGGCCTGGGATCGGCTCTCATCAGGGTCATACTTTCGCAGTTTTAACATACATGTTGACCTGATCGAGGGTTTTTTCTGCTTTGGATCACGTAGTAAGGTGGTACCACACTGAGACAGTCCATTAAACCTGGTTTAGATCAATATTTTTGAGGATAACGCATGTTAGGTCTAGGTTAGGCCGGGGACTTTCACTCATCAGACTCATACTTTCGCATATTTCTCATACTTCATGGCTAGATCCTGGGCTGTTTCTGGATTGTATCACATAGTAATGTGGTACCACGCTGAAACAGTCGATTAAACCTGGCTTCGATCAATATTTTAGAGGATAACGCATGTTAGGTCTAGGTTAGCCGTGGGATTTTCACTCATCAGACTCATACTTTCGCATTCTTCACATACTTGTTGAACTGATCCTGGGTTTTTTCTGGTTTGGATCACGTAGTAATGTGGTACCACACTGAAACAGTCGATTAAACCTGGTTTCAATCAATATTTTAGAGGATAACGCAAGTTAGGTCTGGGATAGTTCTGGGATTTGACCCCATCAGACTCATACTTTCGCATTCTTCACATACTTGTTGAACGGATCCTGGGTTTTTTCTGGTTTGGATCACGTAGTAATGTGGGACCACACTGAAACAGTTCATTAAACCTGGTTTCGCTCAATATTTTAGAGGATAACGCATGTTAGGTCTAGGTTAGGTCTGGGATTTGCTCTCATCAGGCTCATTCTTTCGCATATTTCTCATACTTGATGGCTAGATCCTGGGCTTTTTCTGGATTGCATCACGTAGTAATGTAGTACCACACTGAAACAGTCAATGAAACCTGGTTTTCATCAATATTTTAGAGGACAACGCCAGTTAGGTCTAGGTAAGGCCTGAGATTTTCACTGATCAGGCTCATACTTTCGCATTCTTCACATACTTGTTGAACGGATCCTGGGTTTTTTCTGGTTTGGATCACGTAGTAATGTGGTACCACACTGAAACAGCCGATTAAACCTGGTTTCGATCAATATTTTAGAGGATAACGCAAGTTAAGTCTGGGATTGGTTTGGGATTTGACTTCATCAGACTCATACTTTCGCACACTTCACATACTCGTTGAACAGATCCTGGGTTATTTTCTGGTTTGCATCACATAGTAATGTGGTACCACACTGAAACAGTCGATTAAACCAGGTTTCGATCAATATTTTTGAGGATAACGCATGGTAGGTCTAGGTTAGGCCTGGGATTTTCACTCATCAGACTCATACTTTCGCATTTTTCACATACTTGTTGAACGGATCCTGGGTTTTTTCTGGTTTGGATCACGTAGTAATGTGGGACCACACTGAAACAGTCAATTAAACCTAGTTTCGATCAATATTTTAGAGAATAATTCATGTTAGGTCTAGGTTAGGTCTGGGATTTGCTCTCATCAGGCTCATACTTTCGCACACTTCACATACTCGTTTGACAGATACTGGGTTATTTTCTGGTTTGGATCACGTAGTAATGTGGGACCACACTGAAACAGTCAATTAAACCTGGCTTCGATCAATATTTTAGAGAATAATTCATGTTATGTCTAGGTTAGGTCTGGGATTTGCTCTCATCTGGCTCATTCTTTCGCATATTTCTCTTACTTGATGGCTAGATGCTGGGCTTTTTCTGGATTGCATCACGTAGTAATGAAGTACAACACTGAAACAGTCAATTAAACCTGTTTTCCATCATTATCTTAGAGGACAACGCAAGTTAGGTCTGGGATAGGTCTGGGATTTGACCTCATCAGACTCATACTTTCGCGTTTTTCACATACTTTTTGAACAGATCCTGGGTTTTTTCTGGTTTGGATCACGTAGTAGTGTGGTACCACACTGAAACAGTCCATTAGACCTGGTTTGGATCAATATTTTAGAGGATAACGCATGTTAGGTCTAGGTTAGGTCTGGGAATTTCACTCATCAGACTCATACTTTCGCACACTTCACATACTCGTTGAACAGATCCTGGGTTATTTTCTGGTTTGGATCACATAGTAATGTGGTACCACACTGAAACAGTCGATTATACCAGGTTTCGATCAATATTTTGGAGGATAACGCATGTTAGGTCTAGGTTAGGCCTGGGATTTTCACTCATCAGACTCATACTTTCGCATTCTTCACATACTTGTTGTACGGATCCTGGGTTTTTTCTGGTTTGGATCACGTAGTAATGTGGGACCACACTGAAACAGTCAATTAAACCAGGTTTCGATCAATATTTTTGAGAATAATACATGTTAGGTCTAGGTTAGGTCTGGGATTTGCTCTCATCAGGCTCATTCTTTCGAATATTTCTCATACTTGATGGATAGATGCTGGGCTTTTTCTGGATTGCATCACGTTGTAATGAAGTACAACACAGAAACAGTCAATTAAACCTGGTTTCCATCAATATCTTAGAGGACAACGCAAGTTAGGTCTGGGATAGGTCTTGGATTTGCCCTCATCAGGCTCATACTTTCGCATTCTTCACATACTTGTTGAACGGATCCTGGGTTTTTTCTGGTTTGGATCACGTAGTAGTGTGGTACCACACTGAAACAGTCGATTAAACCTGGTTTCGATCAATATTTTAGAGGATAACGCATGTTAGGTCTAGGTTAGCCCTGGGATTTTCACTCATCAGACTCATACTTTCGCGTTTTTCACATACTTGTTGTACAGATCCTGGGTTTTTTCTGGTTTGGATCACGTAGTAGTGTGGTACCACACTGAAACAGTCCATTAAACCTGGTTTTGATCAATATTTTAGAGGATAACGCATGTTAGGTCTAGGTTAGGTCTGGGATTTTCACTCAACAGACTCATACTTTCGCATTCTTCACATACTTGCTGAACGGATCCTGGGTTTTTTCTGGTTTGGATCACCTAGTAATGTGGGCCCACACTGAAACAATCAACTAAACCTGGTCTTGATAAATATTTTAGAGGATAACGCATGTTAGGTCTGGGATAGGTCTGGGATTTGCCCTCATCAGACTCATACTTTCGCACACTTCACATACTCGTTGAACAGATCCTGGGTTTTTTCTGGTTTGGATCACGTAGTAATGTGGTACGACACTGAAACAGTCGATTAAACCTGGTTTCGATCAATATTTTAGAGGATAACGCAAGTTAAGTCTGGGATTGGTTTGGGATTTGACCTCATCACACTCATACTTTCGCACACTTCACATACTCGTGGAACAGATCCTGGGTTATTTTCTGGTTTGGATCACTTAGTAATGTGGTACCACACTGAAACAATCAACTAAACCTGGTCTTGATAAATATTTTAGAGGATAACGCATGTTAGGTCTGGGTTAGGTCTAGGATTTGCCCTCATCAGGCTCATACTTTCGCATATTTCTCATACTTCATGGCTAGATCCTGGGCTGTTTCTGGATTGTATCACGTAGTAATGTGGTACCACGCTGAAACAGTCAATTAAACCTGGTTTCAATCAATATTTTAGAGGATAACGCATGTTAGGTCTGGGATAGGTCTGGGATTTGCCCTCATCAGGCTCATACTTTCGCATATTTCTCATACACGTTGAACAGATCCTGGGTTTTTTCTGGTTTGGATCACGTAGTAATGTGCGACCACACTGAAACAATCAACTAAACCTGGTCTTGATAAATATTTTAGAGGATAACGCATGTTAGGTCTGGGTTAGGTCTAGGATTTGCCCTCATCAGGCTCATACTTTCGCATATTTCTCATACTTCATGGCTAGATCCTGGGCTGTTTCTGGATTGTATCACGTAGTAATGTGGTACCACGCTGAAACAGTCAATTAAACCTGGTTTCAATCAATATTTTAGAGGATAACGCATGTTAGGTCTGGGATAGGTCGGGGATTTGCCCTCATCAGACTCATACTTTCGCACACTTCACATACTCGTTTGGCAGATCCTGGGTTGTTTTCTGGATTGGATCACGTAGTAATTTAGGTACTACACTGAAACAGTCAATTAAACCTGGTTTCCATCAATATCTTAGAGGACAACGCAAGTTAGGTCTGGGATAGCTCTGGGATTTGCCCTCATCAGGCTCATACTTTCCGCGTTTTTCACATACTTGTTGAACAGATCCTGGGTTTTTTCTGGTTTGGATCACGTAGTAATGTGGCACCACACTGAAACAATCAATTAAACCTGGTCTTGATAAATATTTTAGAGGATAACGCATGTTAGGTCTGGGATAGGTCGGGGATTAGCCCTCATCAGACTCATACTTTCGCACACTTCACATACTCGTTGAACAGATCCTGGGTTTTTTCTGGTTTGGATCACGTAGTAATGTGGAACCACACTGAAACAATCAATTAAACCTGGTCTTGATAAATATTTTGGAGGATAACGCATGTTAGGTCTGGGTTAGGTCTAGGATTAGCCCTCGTCAGGCTCATACTTTCGCATATTTCTCATACTTCATGGCTAGATCCTGGGCTATTTTTGGTTTGGATCACGTAGTAATGTGGTACCACACTGAAACAGTCGATTAAACCTGGTTTCGATCAATATTTTAGAGGATAACGCAAGTTAGGTCTGGGATAGGTCTGGGATTTGACTTCATCAGACTCATACTTTCGCACACTTCACATACTCGTTGAACAGATCCTGGGTTATTTTCTGGTTTGGATCACATAGTAATGTGGTACCACACTGAAACAGTCGATTAAACCAGGTTTCGATCAATATTTTAGAGAATAATTCATGTTAGGTCTAGGTTAGGTCTGGGATTTGCTCTCATCAGGCTCATTCTTTCGCATATTTCTCATACATGTTGAACAGATCCTGGGTTTTTTCTGGTTTGGATCACGTAGTAATGTGGGACCACACTGAAAGAATCAATTAAACCTGGTCTTGATAAATATTTTAGAGGATAACGCATGTTAGGTCTGGGTTAGGTCTAGGATTTGCCCTCATCAGGCTCATACCTTCGCATATTTCTCATACTTCATGGCTAGATCCTGGGCTGTTTCTGGATTGTATCACGTAGTAATGTGGTACCACGCTGAAACAGTCAATTAAACCTGGTTTCAATCAATATGTTTGAGGATAACGCATGTTAGGCCTAGGTTAGGTCTGGGATTTGCCTTCATCAGGCTCATACTTTCGCGTTTTTCACATACTTGTTGAACAGATCATGGGTTTTTTCTGATTTGGGTCACGTAGTAGTGTGATACCACACTGAAACAGTCGATTAAACCTGGTTTCGATCAATATTTTTGAGGATAACGCATGTTAGGTCTAGGTTAGGCCTGGGATTTTCACTCATCAGACTCATACTTTCGCATTCTTCACATACTTGTTGTACGGATCCTGGGTTTTTTCTGGTTTGGATCGTGTAGTAATGTGGGACCACACTGAAACAGTCAATTAAACCTGGTTTGGATCAATATTTTAGAGGATAACGCATGTTAGGTCTAGGTTAGGTCTGGGAATTTCACTCATCAGACTCATACTTTCGCATTCTTCACATACTTGTTGTACGGATCCTGGGTTTTTTCTGGTTTGGATCACGTAGTAATGTGGGACCACACTGAAACAATCAACTAAACCTGGTCTTGATAAATATTTTAGAGGATAACGCATGTTAGGTCTGGGATAGGTCGGGGATTAGCCCTCATCAGACTCATACTTTCGCACACTTCACATACTCGTTGAACAGATCCTGGGTTTTTTCTGGTTTGGATCACGTAGTAATGTGGAACCACACTGAAACAATCAATTAAACCTGGTCTTGATAAATATTTTGGAGGATAACGCATGTTAGGTCTGGGTTAGGTCTAGGATTAGCCCTCGTCAGGCTCATACTTTCGCATATTTCTCATACTTCATGGCTAGATCCTGGGCTATTTCTGGTTTGGATCACGTAGTAATGTGGAACCACACTGAAAGAATCAATTAAACCTGGTCTTGATAAATATTTTAGAGGATAACGCATGTTAGGTCTGGGTTAGGTCTAGGATTTGCCCTCATCAGGCTCATACTTTCGCATATTTCTCATACTTCATGGCTAGATCCTGGGCTGTTTCTGGATTGTATCACGTAGTAATGTGGTACCACGCTGAAACAGTCAATTAAACCTGGTTTCAATCAATATGTTTGAGGA
The DNA here is from genome assembly GCF_051014445.1 of Colletes latitarsis. Taxonomy (NCBI): domain Eukaryota; kingdom Metazoa; phylum Arthropoda; class Insecta; order Hymenoptera; family Colletidae; genus Colletes; species Colletes latitarsis. The sequence goes on from NC_135142.1 coordinate 4,176,879, forward strand.
TAACGCATGTTAGGCCTAGGTTAGGTCTGGGATTTTCACTCATCAGACTCATACTTCCGCATTCTTCACATACTTGTTGAACGGATCCTGGGTTTTTTCTGGTTTGGATCACGTAGTAATGTGGGACCACACAGAAACAGTTCATTAAACCTGGTTTCGCTCAATATTTTAGAGGATAACGCATGTTAGGTCTAGGTTAGGTCTGGGATTTGCTCTCATCAGGCTCATTCTTTCGCATATTTCTCATACTTGATGGCTAGATCCTGGGCTTTTTCTGGATTGCATCACGTAGTAATGTAGTACCACACTGAAACTGTCAATGAAACCTGGTTTTCATCAATATTTTAGAGTACAACGCAAGTTAGGTCTAGGTAAGGCCTGAGATTTTCACTGATCAGACTCATACTTTCGCATTCTTCACATACTTGTTGAACGGATCCTGGGTTTTTTCTGGTTTGGATCACGTAGTAATGTGGTACCACACTGAAACGGTCAATTAAACCTGGTTTCGATCAATATTTTAGAGGATAACGCAAGTTAGGTCTGGGATAGGTCTGGGATTTGCCTTCATCAGGCTCATACTTTCGCGTTTTTCACATACTTGTTGAACAGATCATGGGTTTTTTCTGGTTTGGGTCACGTAGTAGTGTGATACCACACTGAAACAGTCGATTGAACCTGGTTTCGATCAATATTTTTGAGGATAACGCATGTTAGGTCTAGGTTAGGCCTGGGATTTTCACTCATCAGACTCATACTTTCGCATTCTTCACATACTTGTTGTACGGATCCTGGGTTTTTTCTGGTTTGGATCACGTAGTAATGTGGGACCACACTGAAACAGTCAATTGAACCAGGTTTCGATGAATATTCTTGAGAATAATACATGTTAGGTCTAGGTTAGGTCTGGGATTTGCTCTCATCAGGCTCATTCTTTCGAATATTCCTCATACTTGATGGCTAGATGCTGGGCTTTTCTGGATTGCATCACGTAGTAATGAAGTACAACACAGAAACAGTCAATTAAACCTGGTTTCCATCAATATCTTAGAGGACAACGCAAGTTAGGTCTGGGATAGGTCTGGTATTTGCCCTCATCAGGCTCATACTTTCGCGTTTTTCACATACTTGTTGAACAGATCCTGTGTTTTTTCTGGTTTGGATCACGTAGTAGTGTGGTACCACACTGAAACAGTCCATTAAACCTTGTTTGGATCAATATTTTAGAGGATAACGCATGTTAGGTCTAGGTTAGGTCGGGGATTTTCACTCATCAGACTCATACTTTCGCATTCTTCACATACTTGTTGAACGGATCCTGGGTTTTTTCTGGTTTGGATCACGTAGTAATGTGGTACCACACTGAAACAGTCGATTAAACCTGGTTTCGATCAATATTTTAGAGGATAACGCATGTTAGGTCTAGGTTAGCCCTGGGATTTTCACTCATCAGACTCATACTTTCGCGTTTTTCACATACTTGTTGAACAGATCCTGGGTTTTTTCTGGTTTGGATCACGTAGTAGTGTGGTACCACACTGAAACAGTCCATTAAACCTGGTTTGGATCAATATTTTAGAGGATAACGCATGTTAGGTCTAGGTTAGGTCTGGGATTTGCCCTCATCAGACTCATACTTTCGCACACTTCACATACTCGTTGAACAGATCCTGGGTTTTTTCTGGTTTGGATCACGTAGTAATGTGGTATCACACTGAAACTGTCGACTAAACCTGGTTTCGATCAATATTTTAGAGGATAACGCAAGTTAAGTCTGGGATTGGTCTGGGATTTGACCTCATCAGACTCATACTTTCGCACACTTCACATACTCGTTGAACAGATCCTGGGTTATTTTCTGGTTTGGATCACTTAGTAGTGTGGTACCACACTGAAACAGTCGGTTACACCATGTTTTGATCAATATTTTTGAGGATAACGCATGTTAGGTCTAGGTTAGGCCTAGGAATTTCACTCATCAGGCTCATACTTTCGCATTCTTCACATACTTGTTGAACGGATCCTGGGTTTTTTCTTGTTTGGATCACGTAGTAATGTGGGACCACACTGAAACAGTCAAATAAACCTGGTTTCGATTAATATTTTAGAGAATAATTCATGTTAGGTCTAGGTTAGGTCTGGGATTTGCTCTCATCAGGCTCATTCCTTCGCATATTTCTCATACTTGAAGGCTAGATCCTGGGCTTTTTCTGGATTGCATCACGTAGTAATGAAGTACAACACTGAAACAGTCAATTAAGCCTGGTTTCGATCAATATTTTAGAGAATAACGCATGTTAGGTCTAGGTTAGGTCTGGGATTTGCCCTCATCAGGCTCATACTTTCGCATATTTCTCATACACGTTGAACAGATCCTGGGTTTTTTCTGGTTTGGATCACGTAGTAATGTGGGACCACACTGAAACAATCAACTAAACCTGGTCTTGATAAATATTTTAGAGGATAACGCATGTTAGGTCTGGGTTAGGTCTAGGATTTGCCCTCATCAGGCTCATACTTTCGCATATTTCTCATACTTCATGGCTAGATCCTGGGCTGTTTCTGGATTGTATCACGTAGTAATGTGGTACCACGCTGAAACAGTCAATTAAACCTGGTTTCAATCAATATTTTAGAGGATAACGCATGTTAGGTCTGGGATAGGTCGGGGATTTGCCTTCATCAGACTCATACTTTCGCACACTTCACATACTCGTTTGGCAGATCCTGGGTTGTTTTCTGGATTGGATCACGTAGTAACTTAAGAACTACACTGAAACAGTCAATTAAACCTGGTTTCCATCAATATCTTAGAGGACAACGCAAGTTAGGTCTGGGATAGCTCTGGGATTTGCCCTCATCAGGCTCATACTTTCCGCGTTTTTCACATACTTGTTGAACAGATCCTGGGTTTTTTCTGGTTTGGATCACGTAGTAATGTGGGACCACACTGAAACAATCAATTAAACCTGGTCTTGATAAATATTTTAGAGGATAACGCATGTTAGGTCTGGGATAGGTCGGGGATTAGCCCTCATCAGACTCATACTTTCGCATATTTCTCATACTTCATGGCTAGAACCTGGGCTGTTTCTGGATTGTATCACGTAGTAATGTGGTACCACGCTGAAACAGTCAATTAAACCTGGTTTCAATCAATATTTTAGAGGATAACGCAAGTTAGGTCTGGGATAGGTCTGGGATTTGACCTCATCAGACTCATACTTTCGCACACTTCACATACTCGTTGAACGGATCCTGGGTTATTTTCTGGTTTGGATCACATAGTAATGTGGTACCACACTGAAACAGTCGATTAAACCAGGTTTCGATCAATATTTTAGAGAATAATTCATGTTAGGTCTAGGTTAGGTCTGGGATTTGCTCTCATCAGGCTCATTCTTTCGCATATTTCTCATACATGTTGAACAGATCCTGGGTTTTTTCTGGTTTGGATCACGTAGTAATGTGGGACCACACTGAAAGAATCAATTAAACCAGGTCTTGATAAATATTTTAGAGGATAACGCATGTTAGGTCTGGGTTAGGTCTAGGATTTGCCCTCATCAGGCTCATACTTTCGCATATTTCTCATACTTGATGGCTAGATCCTGGGCTTTTTCTGGATTGCATCACGTAGTAATGTAGTACCACACTGAAACAGTCAATGAAACCTGGTTTTCATCAATATTTTAGAGTACAACGCAAGTTAGGTCTAGGTAAGGCCTGAGATTTTCACTGATCAGACTCATACTTTCGCATTCTTCACATACTTATTGAACGGATCCTGGGTTTTTTCTGGTTTGGATCACGTAGTAATGTGGTACCACACTGAAACGGTCAATTAAACCTGGTTTCGATCAATATTTTAGAGGATAACGCAAGTTAGGTCTGGGATAGGTCTGGGATTTGCCTTCATCAGGCTCATACTTTCGCGTTTTTCACATACTTGTTGAACAGATCATGGGTTTTTTCTGGTTTGGGTCACGTAGTAGTGTGATACCACACTGAAACAGTCGATTAAACCTGGTTTCGATCAATATTTTTGAGGATAACGCATGTTAGGTCTAGGTTAGGCCTGGGATTTTCACTCATCAGACTCATACTTTCGCATTCTTCACATACTTGTTGTACGGATCCTGGGTTTTTTCTGGTTTGGATCGTGTAGTAATGTGGGACCACACTGAAACAGTCAATAAAACCAGGTTTCGATCAATATTTTTGAGAATAATACATGTTAGGTCTAGGATAGGTCTGGGATTTGCTCCCATCAGGCTCATTCTTTCGAATATTTCTCATACTTGATGGCTAGATGCTGGGCTTTTTCTGGATTGCATCACGTAGTAATGAAGTACAACACAGAAACAGTCAATTAAACCTGGTTTCCATCAATATCTTAGAGGACAACGCAAGTTAGGTCTGGGATAGGTCTTGGATTTGCCCTCATCAGGCTCATACTTTCGCGTTTTTCACATACTTTTTGAACAGATCCTGGGTTTTTTCTGGTTTGGATCACGTAGTAGTGTGGTACCACACTGAAAGAGTCCATTAAACCTGGTTTGGATCAATATTTTAGAGGATAACGCATGTTAGGTCTAGGTTAGGTCTAGGAATTTCACTCATCAGACTCATACTTTCGCATTCTTCACATACTTGTTGTACGGATCCTGGGTTTTTTCTGGTTTGGATCACGTAGTAATGTGGGACCACACTGAAACAGTCAATTAAACCAGGTTTCGATGAATATTTTTGAGAATAATACATGTTAGGTCTAGGTTAGGTCTGGGATTTGCTCTCATCAGGCTCATTCTTTCGAATATTCCTCATACTTGATGGCTAGATGCTGGGCTTTTCTGGATTGCATCACGTAGTAATGAAGTACAACACAGAAACAGTCAATTAAACCTGGTTTCCATCAATATCTTAGAGGACAACGCAAGTTAGGTCTGGGATAGGTCTGGTATTTGCCCTCATCAGGCTCATACTTTCGCGTTTTTCACATACTTGTTGAACAGATCCTGTGTTTTTTCTGGTTTGGATCACGTAGTAGTGTGGTACCACACTGAAACAGTCCATTAAACCTGGTTTGGATCAATATTTTAGAGGATAACGCATGTTAGGTCTAGGTTAGGTCTAGGAATTTCACTCATCAGACTCATACTTTCGCATTCTTCACATACTTGTTGTACGGATCCTGGGTTTTTTCTGGTTTGGATCACGTAGTAATGTGGGACCACACTGAAACAGTCAATTAAACCAGGTTTCGATGAATATTTTTGAGAATAATACATGTTAGGTCTAGGATAGGTCTGGGATTTGCTCCCATCAGGCTCATTCTTTCGAATATTTCTCATACTTGATGGCTAGATGCTGGGCTTTTTCTGGATTGCATCACGTAGTAATGAAGTACAACACAGAAACAGTCAATTAAACCTGGTTCCCATCAATATCTTAGAGGACAACGCAAGTTAGGTCTGGGATAGGTCTTGGATTTGCCCTCATCAGGCTCATACTTTCGCGTTTTTCACATACTTTTTGAACAGATCCTGGGTTTTTTCTGGTTTGGATCACGTAGTAGTGTGGTACCACACTGAAACAGTCCATTAAACCTGGTTTGGATCAATATTTTAGAGGATAACGCATGTTAGGTCTAGGTTAGGTCTAGGAATTTCACTCATCAGACTCATACTTTCGCATTCTTCACATACTTGTTGTACGGATCCTGGGTTTTTTCTGGTTTGGATCACGTAGTAATGTGGGACCACACTGAAACAGTCAATTAAACCAGGTTTCGATGAATATTTTTGAGAATAATACATGTTAGGTCTAGGTTAGGTCTGGGATTTGCTCTCATCAGGCTCATTCTTTCGAATATTCCTCATACTTGATGGCTAGATGGTGGGCTTTTCTGGATTGCATCACGTAGTAATGAAGTACAACACAGAAACAGTCAATTAAACCTGGTTTCCATCAATATCTTAGAGGACAACGCAAGTTAGGTCTGGGATAGGTCTGGTATTTGCCCTCATCAGGCTCATACTTTCGCGTTTTTCACATACTTGTTGAACAGATCCTGTGTTTTTTCTGGTTTGGATCACGTAGTAGTGTGGTACCACACTGAAACAGTCCATTAAACCTGGTTTGGATCAATATTTTAGAGGATAACGCATGTTAGGTCTAGGTTAGGTCGGGGATTTTCACTCATCAGACTCATACTTTCGCATTCTTCACATACTTGTTGAACGGATCCTGGGTTTTTTCTGGTTTGGATCACGTAGTAATGTGGTACCACACTGAAACAGTCGATTAAACCTGGTTTCGATCAATATTTTAGAGGATAACGCATGTTAGGTCTAGGTTAGCCCTGGGATTTTCACTCATCAGACTCATACTTTCGCGTTTTTCACATACTTGTTGAACAGATCCTGGGTTTTTTTCTGGTTTGGATCACGTAGTAGTGTGGTACCACACTGAAACAGTCCATTAAACCTGGTTTGGATCAATATTTTAGAGGATAACGCATGTTAGGTCTAGGTTAGGTCTGGGATTTTCACTCATCAGGCTCATACTTTCGCATTCTTCACATACTTGCTGAACGGATCCTGGGTTTTTTCTGGTTTGGATCACCTAGTAATGTGGGCCCACACTGAAACAATCATTTAAACATGGTCTTGATAAATATTTTAGAGGATAACGCATGTTAGGTCTGGGATAGGTCTGGGATTTGCCCTCATCAGACTCATACTTTCGCACACTTCACATACTCGTTGAACAGATCCTGGGTTTTTTCTGGTTTGGATCACGTAGTAATGTGGTATCACACTGAAACTGTCGACTAAACCTGGTTTCGATCAATATTTTAGAGGATAACGCAAGTTAAGTCTGGGATTGGTCTGGGATTTGACCTCATCAGACTCATACTTTCGCACACTTCACATACTCGTCGAACAGATCCTGGGTTATTTTCTGGTTTGGATCACTTAGTAGTGTGGTACCACACTGAAACAGTCGGTTACACCATGTTTTGATCAATATTTTTGAGGATAACGCATGTTAGGTCTAGGTTAGGCCTAGGAATTTCACTCATCAGGCTCATACTTTCGCATTCTTCACATACTTGTTGAACGGATCCTGGGTTTTTTCTTGTTTGGATCACGTAGTAATGTGGGACCACACTGAAACAGTCAAATAAACCTGGTTTCGATTAATATTTTAGAGAATAATTCATGTTAGGTCTAGGTTAGGTCTGGGATTTGCTCTCATCAGGCTCATTCCTTCGCATATTTCTCATACTTGAAGGCTAGATCCTGGGCTTTTTCTGGATTGCATCACGTAGTAATGAAGTACAACACTGAAACAGTCAATTAAGCCTGGTTTCGATCAATATTTTAGAGAATAACGCATGTTAGGTCTAGGTTAGGTCTGGGATTTGCCCTCATCAGGCTCATACTTTCGCATATTTCTCATACACGTTGAACAGATCCTGGGTTTTTTCTGGTTTGGATCACGTAGTAATGTGGGACCACACTGAAACAATCAACTAAACCTGGTCTTGATAAATATTTTAGAGGATAACGCATGCTAGGTCTGGGTTAGGTCTAGGATTTGCCCTCATCAGGCTCATACTTTCGCATATTTCTCATACTTCATGGCTAGATCCTGGGCTGTTTCTGGATTGTATCACGTAGTAATGTGGTACCACGCCGAAACAGTCAATTAAACCTGGTTTCAATCAATATTTTAGAGGATAACGCATGTTAGGTCTGGGATAGGTCGGGGATTTGCCTTCATCAGACTCATACTTTCGCACACTTCACATACTCGTTTGGCAGATCCTGGGTTGTTTTCTGGATTGGATCACGTAGTAATTTAAGTACTACACTGAAACAGTCAACTAAACCTGGATTCCATCAATATCTTAGAGGACAACGCAAGTTAGGTCTGGGATAGCTCTGGGATTTGCCCTCATCAGGCTCATACTTTCCGCGTTTTTCACATACTTGTTGAACAGATCCTGGGTTTTTTCTGGTTTGGATCACGTAGTAATGTGGGACCACACTGAAACAATCAATTAAACCTGGTCTTGATAAATATTTTAGAGGATAACGCATGTTAGGTCTGGGATAGGTCGGGGATTAGCCCTCATCAGACTCATACTTTCGCATATTTCTCATACTTCATGGCTAGAACCTGGGCTGTTTCTGGATTGTATCACGTAGTAATGTGGTACCACGCTGAAACAGTCAATTAAACCTGGTTTCAATCAATATTTTAGAGGATAACGCAAGTTAGGTCTGGGATAGGTCTGGGATTTGACCTCATCAGACTCATACTTTCGCACACTTCACATACTCGTTGAACAGATCCTGGGTTATTTTCTGGTTTGGATCACATAGTAATGTGGTACCACACTGAAACAGTCGATTAAACCAGGTTTCGATCAATATTTTAGAGAATAATTCATGTTAGGTCTAGGTTAGGTCTGGGATTTGCTCTCATCAGGCTCATTCTTTCGCATATTTCTCATACATGTTGAACAGATCCTGGGTTTTTTCTGGTTTGGATCACGTAGTAATGTGGGACCACACTGAAAGAATCAATTAAACCAGGTCTTGATAAATATTTTAGAGGATAACGCATGTTAGGTCTGGGTTAGGTCTAGGATTTGCCCTCATCAGGCTCATACTTTCGCATATTTCTCATACTTCATGGCTAGAACCTGGGCTGTTTCTGGATTGTATCACGTAGTAATGTGGTACCACGCTGGAACAGTCAATTAAACCTGGTTTCAATCAATATTTTAGAGGATAACGCATGTTAGGTCTAGGTTAGCCCTGGGATTTTCACACATCAGACTCATACTTTCGCATTCTTCACATACTCGTTGAACAGATCCTGGGTTATTTTCTGGTTTGGATCACATAGTAATGTGGTACCACACTGAAACAGTCGACTAAACCAGGTTTCGTTCAATATTTTTGAGGATAACGCATGTTAGGTCTAGGTTAGGCCTGGGATTTTCACTCATCAGACTCATACTTTCGCATTCTTCACATACTTGTTGAACGGATGCTGGGTTTTTTCTGGTTTGGATCACGTAGTAATGTGGGACCACACTGAAACAGTCGATTAAACCTGGTTTCGATCAATATTTTAGAGGATAACGCAAGTTAGGTCTGGGATAGGTCAGGGATTTGACCTCATCAGACTCATAATTTCGCACACTTCACATACTCCTTGAACAGATCCTGGGTTTGCTTTCTGGTTTGGATCACATAGTAATGTGGTACCACACTGAAACAGTCGATTAAACCTGCTTTTGATCAATATTTTTGAGAATAATTCATGTTAGGTCTAGGTTAGGTCAGGGATTTGCTCACATCAGGCTCATTCTTTCGCATATTTCTCATACTTGATGGCTAGATCCTGGACTTCTTCTGGATTGCATCACGTAGTAATGAAGTACAACACTGAAACAGTCAATTAAACCTGGTTTCCATCAATATTTTAGAGGACAACGCAAGTTAGGTCTAGGTAAGGCCTGAGATTTTCACTCATCAGACTCATACTTTCGCAATCTTCACATACTTGTTGAACGGATCCTGGGTTTTTTCTGGTTTGGATTACGTAGTAATGTGGTACCACACTGAAACATTCAATTAAACCTGGTCTTGATAAATATTTTAGAGAATAACGCATGTTAGGTGTGGATTAGGTCTAGGATTTGCCCTCATCAGGCTCATATTTTCGCATATTTCTCATACTTCATGGCTAGATCCTGGGCTATTTCTGGATTGCGTCACGTAGTAATGTGGTACCACACTGAAACAGTCAATTAAACCTGCTTTTGATCAATATTTTAGAGAATAAGTCATGTTAGGTCTAGGTTAGGTCTGGGATTTGCTCTCATCAGGCTCATTCTTTCGCATATTTCTCATACTTGATGGCTAGATCCTGGGCTTTTTCTGGATTGCATCACGTAGTAATGAAGTACAACACTGAAACAGTCAATTAAACCTGGTTTCGATCAATATTTTAGAGAATAATTCATGTTAGGTCTAGGTTAGGTCTGGGATTTGCTCTCATCAGGCTCATTTTTTCGCATATTTCTCATACTTGATGGCAAGATCCTGGGCTTTTTCTGGATTGCATCACGTAGTAATGTGGTACCACACTGAAACATTCAATTAAACCTGGTCTTGATGAATATTTTAGAGGATAACGCATGTTAGGTCTGGGCTAGGTCTAGGATTTGCCCTCATCAGGCTCATTCTTTCGCATATTTCTCATACTTGATGGCTAGATCCCGGGCTTTTTCTGGATTGCATCACTTAGTAATGAAGTACAACACTGAAACAGTCAATTAAACCTGTTTTCGATCAATATTTTAGAGGATAACGGAAGTTAGGTCTGGGATAGGTCTAGGATTTGCCCCCATCAGGCTCTTACTTTCGCATATTTCTCATACTTCATGGCTAGATCCTGGGCTGTTTCTGGATTGTATCACGTAGTAATGTGGTACCACGCTGAAACAGTCAATTAAACCTGGTTTCGATCAATATTTTAGAGGATAACGGAAGTTAGGTCTGGGATAGGTCTAGGATTTGCCCTCATCAGGCTCTTACTTTCGCATATTTCTCATACTTCATGGCTAGATCCTGGGCTATTTCGGGATTGGATCACGTAGTAAAGTGTTACGACACTGAAACAGTCCATTAAACCTGGTTTCGCTCAATATTTTAGAGGATAACGCATGTTAGGCCTAGGTTAGGTCAGGGATTTGCTCACATCAGGCTCATTCTTTCGCATATTTCTCATACTTGATGGCTAGATCCTGGACTTTTTCTGGATTGCATCACGTAGTAATGAAGTACAACACTGAAACAGTCAATTAAACCTGGTTGCGGTCAATATTTTAGAGGATAACGCATGTTAGGTCTGGGTTAGCTCTAGGATTTGCCCTCATCAGGCTCATTCTTTCGCATATTTCTCATACTTCATGGCTAGATCCTGGACTTTTTCTGGATTGCATCACGTAGTAATGAAGTACAACACTGAAACAGTCAATTAAACCTGGTTGCGGTCAATATTTTAGAGGATAACGCATGTTAGGTCTGGGTTAGCTCTAGGATTTGCCCTCATCAGGCTCATTCTTTCGCATATTTCTCATACTTCATGGCTAGATCCTGGGCTTTTTCTGGATTGCATCACGTAGTAATGTGGTACAACACTAAAACATTCAATTAAACCTGGTCTTGATAAATATTTTAGAGGATAACGCATGTTAGGTCTGGGTTAGGTCTAGGATTTGCTCTCATCAAACTCATACTTTCGCATTCTTCACATACTTGTTGAACGGATCCTGGGTTTTTTCTGGTTTGGATCACGTAGTAATGTGGGACCACACTGAAACAGTCAATTAAACCTGGTTTCGATCAATATTTTAGAGAATAATTCATGTTAGGTCTAGGTTAGGTCTGGGATTTGCTCTTATCAGGCTCATTCTTTGGCATATTTCTCATACTTGATGGCTAGATCCTGGGCTTTTTCTGGATTGCATAACGTAGTAATGAAGTACAACACTGAAACAGTCAATTAAACCTGGTTTCCATCAATATTTTAGAGGACAACGCAAGTTAGGTCTGGGATAGATCTGGGATTCGCCCTAATCAGGCTCATACTTTCGCGTTTTTCACATACTTGTTGAAGAGATCCTAGGTTTTTTCTGGTTTGGATCATGTAGTAATGTGGTACGACACTGAAACATTCAATTAAACCTGGTCTTGATAAATATTTTAGAGAATAACGCATGTTAGGTCTGGATTAGGTCTAGGATTTGCCCTCATCAGGCTCATATTTTCGCATATTTCTCATACTTCATGGCTAGATCCTGGGCTATTTCTGGATTGGGTCACGTAGTAAAGTGGTACCACACTGAAACAGTCCATTAAACCTGTTTTCGCTCAATATTTTAGAGGATAACGCATGTTAGGTCTAGGTTAGGTCTGGGATTTGCTGTCATCAGGCTCATTCTTTCGCATATTTCTCACACTTGATGGCTAGATCCTGGGCTTTTTCTAGATTGCATCACGTAGTAATGTAGTACCACACTGAAACAGTCAATGAAACCAGGTTTCCATGAATATTTTAGCAGACAACGCAAGTTAGGTCTAGGTAAGGCCTGAGATTTCACTGATCAGACTCATACTTTCGCATTCTTCGCATACTTGTTGAACGGATCCTGGGTTTTTTCTGGTTTGGATGACGTAGTAATGTGGTACCACACTGAAACATTCAATTAAACCTGGTCTTGATAAATATTTTAGAGAATAACGCATGTTAGGTCTGGGTTAGGTCTAGGATTTGCCCTCATCAGGCTCATACTTTCGCATATTTCTCATACTTCATGGCTAGATCCTGGGCTATTTCTGGATTGGATCACGTAGTAACGTGGCACCACACTGAAACAGTCAATTGAACCTGGTTTTGATCAATATTTTGGAGAATAATTCATGTTAGGTCTAGGTTAGGTCTGGGATTTGCTCAAATCAGGCTCATTCTTTCGCATATTTCTCATACTTGATGGCTAGATCCTGGGCTTTTTCTGGATTGCATCACGTAATAATGTAGTACCACACTGAAACAGTCAATGAAACCTGGTTTCCATCAATATTTTAGAGGACAACGCAAGTTAGGTCTAGATAAGGCCTGAGATTTTCACTGATCAGACTCATACTTTCGCATTCTTCACATACTTGTTGAACGGATCCTGGGTTTTTTCTGGTTTTGATCACGTAGTAATGTGGTACCACACTGAAACATACAATTAAACCTGGTCTTGATGAATATTTTAGAGAATAGCGCATGTTAGGTCTGGGTTAGGTCTAGGATTTGCCCTCATCAGGCTCATACTTTCGCATATTTCTCATACTTCATGGCTAGATCCTGGGCTATTTCTGGATTGGATCACGTAGTAATGTGGCACCACACTGAAACAGTCAATTAAACCTGGTTTTGACCAATATTTTAGAGAATAATTCATGTTAGGTCTAGGTTAGGTCAGGGATTTGCTCTCATCAGGGTCATGCTGCCGCAGTTTTAACATACTTGTTGAACGGATCCTGGGTTGTTTCTGGTCTGGTTCACGTAGTAATGTGGTACCACACTGAAACATTCAATTAAACCTGGTTTTGATAAATATTTTAGAGGATAACGCATGTTAGGTTTGGGTTAGGTCTAGGATTTGCCCTCATTAGGCTCATACTTTCGCATATTTCTCATACTTCATGGCTAGATCCTGGGCTGTTTCTGGATTGGATCACGTAGTAATGTGGCACCACACTGAAACAGTCAATTAAACCTGGTTTTGATCAATATTTTAGAGAATAATTCATGTTAGGTCTAGGTTAGGTCAGAGATTTGCTCTCATCAGGCTCATTCTTTCGCATATTTCTCATACTTGATGGCTAGATCCTGGGCTTTTTCTGGATTGCATCACGTAGTAATGAAGTACAACACTGAAACAGTCAATTAAACTTGGTTTCCATCAATATTTTAGAGGACAACGCATGTTAGGTCTAGGTTAGGCCTGGGATTTGCCCTCATCAGGGTCATACTGCCGCAGTTTTAACATACTTGTTGAACGGATCCTGGGTTTTTTCTGGTTTGGTTCACGTAGTAATGTGGTACCACACTGAAACATTCAATTAAACCTGGTCTTGATAAATATTTTAGAGGATAACGCATGTTAGGTTTGGGTTAGGTCTAGGATTTGCCCTCATTAGGCTCATACTTTCGCATATTTCTCATACTTCATGGCTAGATCCTGGGCTGTTTCTGGATTGTATCACGTAGTAATGTGGTACCACGCTGAAACAGTCGATTAAACCTGGTTTCGATCAATATTTTAGAGGATAACGCTAGTTAAGTCTGGGATAGGTCTGGGATTTGACCTCATCAGACTCATACTTTCGCGTTTTTCACATACTTGTTGGACAGATGGGTTTTTTCTGGTTTGGATCACGTAGTAGTGTGGTACCACACTGAAACAGTCCATTAAACCTGGTTGCGATCAATGTTTTAGAGGATAACGCATGTTAGGTCTGGGTTAGGTCTAGTATTTGCCCTCATCAGGCTCATTCTTTCGCATATTTCTCAAACTTAATGGCTAGATCCTGGGGTTTTTCTGGATTGCATCACGTAGTAATGTAGTACCACACTGAAACATTCAATTAAACCTGGTCTTGATAAATATTTCAGAGGATAACGCATGTTAGGTCTGGGTTAGGTCTAGGATTTGCACTCATCAGGCTCATACTTTCGCATATTTCTCATACTTCATGGCTAGATCCTGGGCTTTTTCAGGATTGCATCACGTAGTAATGAAGTACAACACTGAAACAGTCAATTGAACCTGGTCTCCATCAATATTTTAGAGGACAACGCATGTTAGGTCTGGGTTAGGTCTAGGATTTGCACTCATCAGGCTCATTATTTCGCATATTTCTCAAACTTAATGGCTAGATCCTGGGGTTTTTCTGGATTGCATCACGTAGTAATGTAGTACCACACTGAAACATTCAATTAAACCTGGTCTTGATAAATATTTCAGAGGATAACGCATGTTAGGTCTGGGTTAGGTCTAGGATTTGCACTCATCAGGCTCATACTTTCGCATATTTCTCATCCTTCATGGCTAGATCCTGGGCTTTTTCTGGATTGCATCACGTAGTAATGAAGTGCAACACTGAAACAGTCAATTGAACCTGGTCTCCATCAATATCTTAGAGGACAACGCAAGTTAGGTCTGGGATAGGTCTTGGATTTGCCCTCATCAGGCTCATACTTTCGCATATTTCTCATACTTCATGGCTAGATCCTGGGCTATTTCTGGATTGGATCACGTAGTAAAGTGGTACCACACTGAAACATTCAATGAAACCTGGTCTGGATAAATATTTTAGAGGATAACGCATGTTAGGTCTGGGTTAGGTCTAGGATTTGCCCTCATCAGGCTCATTCTTTCGCATATTTCTCATACTTGATGGCTAGATCCTGGGCTTTTTCTGGATTGCATCACGTAGTAATGTGGTACCACGCTGAAACAGTCAATTAAACCTGGTTTCGATCAATATGTTAGAGGATAACGCTTGTTAGGTATGGGATAGGTCTAGGATTTGCCCTCATCAGGCTCTTACTTTCGCATATTTTTCATACTTCATGGCTAGATCCTGGGCTTTTTCTGGATTGCATCACGTAGTAATGAAGTACAACACTGAAACAGTCAATTAAACCTGGTTTCCATCAATATTTTAGAGGACAACGCATGTTAGGTCTAGGTTAGGCCTGGGATTTGCCCTCATCAGGGTCATACTGTCGCAGTTTTAACATACTTGTTGAACGGATCCTGGGTTTTTTCTGGTTTGGTTCACGTAGTAATGTGGTACCACACTGAAACATTCAATTAAACCTGGTCTTGATAAATATTTTAGAGGATAACGCAAGTTAAGTCTGGGATAGGTCTGGGATTTGACCTCGTCAGACTCATACTTTCGCGTTTTTCACATACTTGTTGAACAGATCCTGGGTTTTTTCTGGTTTGGATCACGTAGTAGTGTGGTACCACACTGAAACAGTCCATTAAACCTGGTTGCGATCAATATTATAGAGGATAACGCATGTTAGGTTTGGGTTAGGTCTAGTATTTGCCCTCATCAGGCTCATTCTTTCGCATATTTCTCAAACTTGATGGCTAGATCCTGGGCTTTTTCTGGATTGCATCACGTAGTAATGTGGTACCACACTGAAACATTCAATTAAACCTGGTCTTGATAAATATTTTAGAGGATAACGCATGTTAGGTTTGGGTTAGGTCTAGGATTTGCCCTCATTAGGCTCATACTTTCGCATATTTCTCATACTTCATGGCTAGATCCTGGGCTGTTTCTGGATTGTATCACGTAGTAATGTGGTACCACGCTGAAACAGTCGATTAAACCTGGTTTCGATCAATATTTTAGAGGATAACGCAAGTTAAGTCTGGGATAGGTCTGGGATTTGACCTCATCAGACTCATTCTTTCGCGTTTTTCACATACTTGTTGAACAGATCCTGGGTTTTTTCAGGATTGCATCACGTAGTAATGAAGTACAACACTGAAACAGTCAATTGAACCTGGTCTCCATCAATATTTTAGAGGACAACGCATGTTAGGTCTGGGTTAGGTCTAGGATTTGCACTCATCAGGCTCATTATTTCGCATATTTCTCAAACTTAATGGCTAGATCCTGGGGTTTTTCTGGATTGCATCACGTAGTAATGTAGTACCACACTGAAACATTCAATTAAACCTGGTCTTGATAAATATTTCAGAGGATAACGCATGTTAGGTCTGGGTTAGGTCTAGGATTTGCACTCATCAGGCTCATACTTTCGCATATTTCTCATCCTTCATGGCTAGATCCTGGGCTTTTTCTGGATTGCATCACGTAGTAATGAAGTGCAACACTGAAACAGTCAATTGAACCTGGTCTCCATCAATATCTTAGAGGACAACGCAAGTTAGGTCTGGGATAGGTCTTGGATTTGCCCTCATCAGGCTCATACTTTCGCATATTTCTCATACTTCATGGCTAGATCCTGGGCTATTTCTGGATTGGATCACGTAGTAAAGTGGTACCACACTGAAACATTCAATGAAACCTGGTCTGGATAAATATTTTAGAGGATAACGCATGTTAGGTCTGGGTTAGGTCTAGGATTTGCCCTCATCAGGCTCATTCTTTCGCATATTTCTCATACTTGATGGCTAGATCCTGGGCTTTTTCTGGATTGCATCACGTAGTAATGTGGTACCACGCTGAAACAGTCAATTAAACCTGGTTTCGATCAATATGTTAGAGGATAACGCAAGTTAGGTATGGGATAGGTCTAGGATTTGCCCTCATCAGGCTCTTACTTTCGCATATTTTTCATACTTCATGGCTAGATCCTGGGCTTTTTCTGGATTGCATCACGTAGTAATGAAGTACAACACTGAAACAGTCAATTAAACCTGGTTTCCATCAATATTTTAGAGGACAACGCATGTTAGGTCTAGGTTAGGCCTGGGATTTGCCCTCATCAGGGTCATACTGTCGCAGTTTTAACATACTTGTTGAACGGATCCTGGGTTTTTTCTGGTTTGGTTCACGTAGTAATGTGGTACCACACTGAAACATTCAATTAAACCTGGTCTTGATAAATATTTTAGAGGATAACGCAAGTTAAGTCTGGGATAGGTCTGGGATTTGACCTCGTCAGACTCATACTTTCGCGTTTTTCACATACTTGTTGAACAGATCCTGGGTTTTTTCTGGTTTGGATCACGTAGTAGTGTGGTACCACACTGAAACAGTCCATTAAACCTGGTTGCGATCAATATTATAGAGGATAACGCATGTTAGGTTTGGGTTAGGTCTAGTATTTGCCCTCATCAGGCTCATTCTTTCGCATATTTCTCAAACTTGATGGCTAGATCCTGGGCTTTTTCTGGATTGCATCACGTAGTAATGTGGTACCACACTGAAACATTCAATTAAACCTGGTCTTGATAAATATTTTAGAGGATAACGCATGTTAGGTTTGGGTTAGGTCTAGGATTTGCCCTCATTAGGCTCATACTTTCGCATATTTCTCATACTTCATGGCTAGATCCTGGGCTGTTTCTGGATTGTATCACGTAGTAATGTGGTACCACGCTGAAACAGTCGATTAAACCTGGTTTCGATCAATATTTTAGAGGATAACGCAAGTTAAGTCTGGGATAGGTCTGGGATTTGACCTCATCAGACTCATTCTTTCGCGTTTTTCACATACTTGTTGAACAGATCCTGGGTTTTTTCTGGTTTGGATCACGTAGTAGTGTGGTACCACACTGAAACAGTCACTTAAACCTGGTTTCCATCAATATCTTAGAGGACAACGCAAGTTAGGTCTGGGATAGGTCTGAAATTTGCCCTCATCAGGCTCATACTTTCGCGTTTTTCACATACTTGTTGAACAGATCCTGGGTTTTTTCTGGTTTGGATCACGTAGTAGTGTGGTACCACACTGAAACAGTCCATGAAACCTGGTTGCGGTCAATATTTTAGAGGATAACGCATGTTAGGTCTGGGTTAGCTCTAGGATTTGCCCTCATCAGGCTCATTCTTTCGCATATTTCTCATACTTGATGGCTAGATCCTGGGCTTTTTCTGGATTGCATAACGTAGTAATGAAGTACAACACTGAAACAGTCAATTAAACCTGGTTTCCATCAATATTTTAGAGGACAACGCAAGTTAGGTCTGGGATAGATCTGGGATTCGCCCTAATCAGGCTCATACTTTCGCGTTTTTCACATACTTGTTGAACAGATCCTGGGTTATTTTCTGGTTTGGATCACATAGTAATATGGTACCACACTGAAACAGTCAATTAAACCTGGTTTCGATCAATATTTTAGAGAATAATTCATGTTAGGTCTAGGTTAGGCCTGGGATTTTCACTCATCAGACTCATACTCTCGCATTCTTCACATACTTGTTGAACGGATCCTGGGTTTTTTCTGGTTTGGATCACGTAGTAATGTGGGACCACACTGAAACAATCAATTAAGCGTGGTCTTGATAAATATTTTGGAGGATAACGCATGTTAGGTCTGGGTTAGGTCTAGGATTTGCCCTCATCAGGCTCATACTTTCGCATATTTCTCATACTTCATGGCTAGATCCTGGGCTGTTTCTGGATTGTATCACGTAGTAATGTGGTACCACGCTGAAACAGTCAATTAAACCTGGTTTCGATCAATATTTTGGAGGATAACGCAAGTTAGGTCTGGGATAGGTCTAGGATTTGCCCTCATCAGGCTCTTACTTTCGCATATTTCTCATACTTCATGGCTAGATCGTGGGCTATTTCTGGATTGGATCACGTAGTAAAGTGGTACCACACTGATACATTCAATGAAACCTGGTCTGGATCAATATTTTAGAGGATAACGCATGTTAGGTCTAGGTTAGCCCTGGGATTTTCACTCATCAGGCTCACAGTTTCGCGTTTTTCACATACTTGTTGAACAGATCCTGGGTTTTTTCTGGTTTGGATCACGAAGTAGTGTGGTACCACACTGAAACAGACCATTAAACCTGGTTTCGCTCAATATTTTAGAGGATAACGCATGTTAGGTCTAGGTTAGGTCTGGGATTTGCTCTCATCAGGCTCATTCTTTCGTATATTTCTCATACTTGATGGCTATATCCTGGGCTTTTTCTGGATTGCATCACGTAGTAATGTAGTACCACACTGAAACAGTCAATGAAACCTGGTTTCCATCAATATTTTAGAGGACAACGCACGTTAGGTTTAGGTAAGGCCTGAGATTTTCACTGATCAGACTCATTCTTTCGCATATTTCTCATACATGTTGAACAGATCCTGGGTTTTTTCTGGTTTGGATCACGTAGTAATGTGGGACCACACTGAAACAACCAATTAAACCTGGTCTTGATAAATATTTTAGAGGATAACGCATGTTAGGTCTGGGTTAGGTCTAGGATTTGCCCTCATCAGGCTTATTCTTTCGCATATTTCTCATACTTGATGGCTAGATCCTGGGCTTTTTCTGGATTGCATCACGTAGTAATGTGGGACCACGCTGAAACAGTCAATTAAACCTGGTCTGGATAAATATTTTAGAGGATAACGCATCTTAGGTCTGGGATAGGTCTAGGATTTGCCCTCATCAGGCTCTTACTTTCGCATATTTCTCATACTTCATGGCTAGATCCTGGGCTTCTTCTGGATTGCATCACGTAGTAATGAAGTACAACACTGAAACAGTCCATTAAACTTGGTTTCCATCAATATTTTAGAGGACAACGCATGTTAGGTCTAGGTTAGGCCTGGGATTTGCCCTCATCAGGGTCATACTGCCGCAGTTTTAACATACTTGTTGAACGGATCCTGGGTTTTTTCTGATTTGGTTCACGTAGTAATGTGGTACCACACTGAAACATTCAATTAAACCTGGTCTTGATAAATATTTTAGAGGATGACGCATGTTAGGTCTGGGTTAGGTCTAGGATTTGCCCTCATCAGGCTCATTCTTTCGCATATTTCTCATACTTGATGGCTAGATCCTGGGCTTTTTCTGGATTGCATCACGTAGTAATGTGGGACCACACTGAAACAGTCAATTAAACCTGGTTTCGATCAATATTTTAAAGAATAATTCATGTTTGGTCTAGGTTAGGTCTGGGATTTGCTCTCATCAGGCTCATTCTTTCGTATATTTCTCATACTTGATGGCTAGATCCAGGGCTTTTTCTGGATTGCATCACGTAATAATGTAGTACCACACTGAAACAGTCAATGAAATCTGGTTTCCATCAATATTTTAGAGGACAACGCAAGTTAGGTCTAGGTAAGGCCTGGGATTTTCACTGATCAGACTCATACTTTCGCATTCTTCACATACTTGTTGAACGGATCCTGGGTTTTTTCTGGTTTTGATCACGTAGTAATGTGGTACCACACTGAAACATTCAATTAAACCTGGTCTTGATAAATATTTTAGAGAATAACGCATGTTAGGTCTGGGTTAGGTCTAGGATTTGCCCTCATCAGGCTCATTCTTTCGCATATTTCTCATACTTGATGGCTAGATCCTGGGCTTTTTCTGGATTGCATCACGTAGTAATGTGGGACCACACTGAAACAGTCAATTAAACCTGGTTTCGATCAATATTTTAAAGAATAATTCATGTTAGGTCTAGGTTAGGTCTGGGATTTGCTCTCATCAGGCTCATTCTTTCGTATATTTCTCATACTTGATGGCTAGATCCTGGGCTTTTTCTGGATTGCATCACGTAGTAATGAAGTACAACACTGAAACAGTCAATTAAACTTGGTTTCCATCAATATTTTAGAGGATAACGCATGTTAGGTCTGGGTTAGGTCTAGTATTTGTCCTCATCAGGCTCATTCTTTCGCATATTTCTCAAACTTAATGGCTAGATCCTGGGGTTTTTCTGGATTGCATCACGTAGTAATGTAGTACCACACTGAAACATTCAATTAAACCTGGTCTTGATAAATATTTCAGAGGATAACGCATGTTAGGTCTGGGTTAGGTCTAGGATTCGCACTCATCAGGCTCATACTTTCGCATATTTCTCATACTTCATGGCTAGATCCTGGGCTTTTTCTGGATTGCATCACGTAGTAATGAAGTACAACACTGAAACAGTCAATTGAACCTGGTCTCCATCAATATTTTAGAGGACAACGCATGTTAGGTCTGGGTTAGGTCTAGGATTTGCACTCATCAGGCTCATTCTTTCGCATATTTCTCAAACTTAATGGCTAGATCCTGGGGTTTTTCTGGATTGCATCGCGTAGTAATGTAGTACCACACTGAAACATTCAATTAAACCTGGTCTTGATAAATATTTCAGAGGATAACGCATGTTAGGTCTGGGTTAGGTCTAGGATTTGCACTCATCAGGCTCATACTTTCGCATATTTCTCATACTTCATGGCTAGATCCTGGGCTTTTTCTGGATTGCATCACGTAGTAATGAAGTGCAACACTGAAACAGTCAATTGAACCTGGTCTCCATCAATATCTTAGAGGACAACGCAAGTTAGGTCTGGGATAGGTCTTGGATTTGCCCTCATCAGGCTCATACTTTCGCATATTTCTCATACTTCATGGCTAGATCCTGGGCTATTTCTGGATTGGATCACGTAGTAAAGTGGTACCACACTGAAACATTCAATGAAACCTGGTCTGGATAAATATTTTAGAGGATAACGCATGTTAGGTCTGGGTTAGGTCTAGGATTTGCCATCATCAGGCTCATTCTTTCGCATATTTCTCATACTTGATGGCTAGATCCTGGGCTTTTTCTGGATTGCATCACGTAGTAATGTGGTACCACGCTGAAACAGTCAATTAAACCTGGTTTCGATCAATATGTTAGAGGATAACGCAAGTTAGGTATGGGATAGGTCTAGGATTTGCCCTCATCAGGCTCTTACTTTCGCATTATTCTCATACTTCATGGCTAGATCCTGGGCTTTTTCTGGATTGCATCACGTAGTAATGAAGTACAACACTGAAACAGTCAATTAAACCTGGTTTCCATCAATATTTTAGAGGACAACGCATGTTAGGTCTAGGTTAGGCCTGGGATTTGCCCTCATCAGGGTCATACTGTCGCAGTTTTAACATACTTGTTGAACGGATCCTGGGTTTTTTCTGGTTTGGTTCACGTAGTAATGTGGTACCACACTGAAACATTCAATTAAACCTGGTCTTGATAAATATTTTAGAGGATAACGCAAGTTAAGTCTGGGATAGGCCTGGGATTTGACCTCGTCAGACTCATACTTTCGCGTTTTTCACATACTTGTTGAACAGATCCTGGGTTTTTTCTGGTTTGGATCACGTAGTAGTGTGGTACCACACTGAAACAGTCCATTAAACCTGGTTGCGATCAATATTATAGAGGATAACGCATGTTAGGTTTGGGTTAGGTCTAGTATTTGCCCTCATCAGGCTCATTCTTTCGCATATTTCTCAAACTTGATGGCTAGATCCTGGGCTTTTTCTGGATTGCATCACGTAGTAATGTGGTACCACACTGAAACATTCAATTAAACCTGGTCTTGATAAATATTTTAGAAGATAACGCATGTTAGGTCTGGGTTAGGTCTAGGATTTGCCCTCATCAGGCTCATACTTTCGCATATTTCTCATACTTCATGGCTAGATCCTGGGATATTTCTGGATTGGATCTCGTAGTAAAGTGGTACCACACTGAAACATTCAATGGAACCTGGTCTGGATAAATATTTTAGAGGATAACGCATGTTAGGTCTGGGTTAGGTCTCGGAATTGCCCTCATCAGGCTTATTCTTTCGCATATGTCTCATACATGATGGCTAGATCCTGGGCTTTTTCTTGATCGCATCACGTAGTAATGAAGTACAACACTGAAACAGTCACTTAAACCTGGTTTCCATCAATATCTTAGAGGACAACGCAAGTTTGGTCTGGGATAGGTCTGAAATTTGCCCTCATCAGGCTCATACTTTCGCGTTTTTCACATACTAGTTGAACAGATCCTGGGTTTTTTCTGGTTTGGATCACGTAGTAATGTGGTACCACGCTGAAACAGTTGATTAGACCCGGTTTCGATCAATATTTTAGAGGATAACGCAAGTTAAGTCTGGGATAGGTCTGGAATTTGACCTCATCAAACTCATACTTTCGCATATTTCTCATACTTCATGGCTAGATCCTGGGCTATTTCTGGATTGGATCACGTAGTAAAGTGGTAGCACACTGAAACATTCAATGAAACCTGGTCTGGATAAATATTTTAGAGGATAACGCATCTTAGGTCTGGGTTAGGTCTAAGATTTGCCCTCATCAGGCTCACAGTTTCGCGTTTTTCACATACTTGTTGAACAGATCCTGGGTTTCTTCTGGTTTGGATCACGAAGTAGTGTGGTACCTCACTGAAACAGTCCATTAAACCTGGTTGCGATCAATATTTTAGAGGATAACGCATGTTAGGTCTGGGTTAGGTCTAGGATTTGCCCTCATCAGGCTTATTCTTTCGCATATTTCTCAAACTTGATGGCTAGATCCTGGGCTTTTTCTGGATTGCATCACGTAGTAATGTGGTACCACACTGAAACATTCAATTAAACCTGGTCTTGATAAATATTTTAGAGGATAACGCATGTTAGGTCTGGGTTAGGTCTAGGATTTGCCCTCATCAGACTCATACTTTCGCATTCTTCACGTACTTGTTGAACGGATCCTGGGTTTTTTCTGGACTGTATCACGTAGTAATGTGGTACCACGCTGAAACAGTCAATTAAACCTGGTTTCGATCAATATTTTAGAGGATAACGCAAGTTAGGTCTGGGATAGGTCTGGGATTCGCCCTAATCAGGCTCATACTTTCGCGTTTTTCACATACTTGTTGAACTGATCCTGGGTTTTTTCTGGTTTGGATCAGGTAGTAATGTGGTACCACACTGAAACAGTCGATTAAACCAGGTTTCGATCAATATTTTTGAGGATAAAGCATGTTAGGTCTAGGTTAGGCCTGGGATTTTCACTCATCAGACTCATACTTTCGCATTCTTCACATACTTGTTGCACGGACCCTGGGTTTTATCTGGTTTGGATCACGTAGTAATGTGGGACCACACTGAAACAGTCAATTAAATCTGGTTTCGATCAATATTTTAGAGAATAATTCATGTTAGGTCTAGGTTAGGCCTAGGATTTTCACTCATCAGACTCATACTTTCGCATTCTTCACATACTTGTTGAACGGATCCTGGGTTTTTTCTGGTTTGGATCTCGTAGTAATGTGGGACCACACTGAAACATTCAATGAAACCTGGTCTGGATAAATATTTTAGAGGATAACGTATCTTAGGTCTGGGTTAGGTCTAAGATTTGCCCTCATCAGGCTCACAGTTTCGCGTTTTTCACATACTTGTTGAACAGATCCTGGGTTTTTTCTGGTTTGGATCACGTAGTCATGTGGTACCACGCTGAAACAGTCAATTAAACCTGGTTTCGATCAATATTTTAGAGGATACCGCAAGTTAGGTCTGGGATAGGGCTGGGATTCGCCCCAATCAGGCTCATACTTTCGCGTTTTTCACATACTTGTTGAACTGATCCTGGGTTTTTTCTGGTTTGGATCACGTAGTAAT
This sequence comes from Colletes latitarsis, assembly GCF_051014445.1. Classification (NCBI taxonomy): domain Eukaryota; kingdom Metazoa; phylum Arthropoda; class Insecta; order Hymenoptera; family Colletidae; genus Colletes; species Colletes latitarsis. The sequence continues at coordinate 4,201,647 of NC_135142.1, forward strand.
GTGGTACCACACTGAAACAATCAATTAAACCTGGTCTTGATAAATATTTTAGAGGATAACGCATGTTAGGTCTGGGTTAGGTCTGGGATTTGCCCTCATCAGGCTCATACTTTCGCATATTTCTCATACTTCATGGCTAGATCCTGGGCTGTTTCTGGATTGTATCACGTAGTAATGTGGTACCACGCTGAAACAGTCAACTAAACCTGGTTTCGATCAATATTTTGGAGGATAACGCAAGTTAGGTCTGGGATAGGTCTAGGATTTGCCCTCATCAGGCTCTTACTTTCGCATATTTCTCATACTTCATGGCTAGATCCTGGGCTATTTCTGGATTGGACCACGTAGGAATGTGGTACCACACTGAAACATTCAATGAAACCTGGTCTGGATAAATATTTTAGAGGATAACGCATCTTAGGTCTGGGTTAGGTCTAAGATTTGCCCTCATCAGGCTCACAGTTTCGTGTTTTTCACATACTTGTTGAACAGATCCTGGGTTTTTTCTGGTTTGGATCACGAATTAGTGTGGTACCACACTGAAACTGTCCATTAAACCTGGTTTCGCTCAATATTTTAGAGGATAACGCATGTTAGGTCTAGGTTAGGTCTGGGATTTGCTCTCATCAGGATCATTCTTTCGCATATTTCTCATACTTGATGGCTAGATCCTGGGCTTTTTCTGGATTGCATTAGGTAGTAATGTAGTACCACACTGAAACAGCCAATGAAACCTGGTTTCCATCAATATTTTAGAGGACAACGCAAGTTAGGTTTAGGTAAGGCCTGAGATTTTCACTGATCAGACTCATTCTTTCGCATATTTCTCATACATGTTGAACAGATCCTGGGTTCTTTCTGGTTTGGATCACGTAGTAATGTGGTACCACACTGAAACAACCAATTAAACCAGGTCTTGATAAATATTTTAGAGGATAACGCAAGTTAGGTCTGGGATAGGTCTAGTATTTGCCCCCATCAGGCTCTCACTTTCGCATATTTCTCATACTTCATGGCTAGATCCTGGGCTATTTCTGGATTGGATCACGTAGTAAAGTGGTACCACACTGAAACATTCAATGAAACCTGGTCTGGATAAATATTTTAGAGGATAACGCATCTTAGGTCTGGGTTAGGTCTAAGATTTGCCCTCATCAGGCTCACAGTTTCGCGTTTTTCACATACTTGTTGAACAGATCCTGGGCTTTTCCAGGTTTGGATCACGTAGTAAAGTGGTACCACACTGAAACAGTCGATTAATCCCGGTCACGATCAATACTTTATAGGATAACGCAAGTTAGGTCTGGGATAGGTGTGGGATCTGCCCTCATCAGGCTCATACCTTCGCATTTCTCACATACTTGTTGGCCAGATTCTGGGTTTTCACTGGCCTGGATCACGTAGTAATGTGGTACCACACTGAAACAGGCCATTAAACCTGGTTTCGACCAATATTTGCGAGGATAACTCATGCTAGGTCTGGGATAGGTCTGGGATTTGCCCTCAACAGGCTCATAGTTTCGCGTTTTTCACATACTTGTTGAACAGATCCTGGGCTTTTTCTGGTTTGGATTACGTAGTAATGTGGTACCACACTGAAACATTCGATTAAACCTGGTTTCGATCAATATTTTGGACGTTATCGCACGTCAGGGCTAGGTTTGGTCTGGGATTTGCCCTCATCAGGCTCAAACTTTCGCATATTTTTCATACTTGTTGGGCAGATCCTTGGATTTTACTGGATTGGATCACGTAGTAATGTGGTACCACTCTGAAACAGCCGATTAAACCTGGTTTTGATCAATATTTTTGATGATAACGCATGTTAGGTCTGGTTTAGGTCTAGGATTTGCCTTCATCAGACCCATACTTTCGCATTCTTCACATACTTGTTGAACAGATCCTGGGTTATTTCTGGTTTGGATCACGTAGTAAAGTGGTACCACACTGAAACAGACGATTAATCCTGGTCTCCAACAATATTTTAGAGGATAACGCATGTTAGGTCTAGGTTAGGCCTGGGATTTGCCCTCATCAGACTCATACTTTCGCATTTTTCACATACTTGTTGTACAGATCCTGGGTTTTTTCTGGCTTGAATCACGTGGTAATGTGGTACCACACTGATACAGTCCATGAAACCTGGTTTCGATCAATATTTTAGAGGATAACGCATGTTAGGTCTAGGTTAGGCCTGGGATTTGCCCTCATCAGACTCATACTTTCGCATTTTTCACATACTTGTTGTACAGATCCTGGGTTTTCTCTGGCTTGAATCACGTGGTAATGTGGTACCACACTGATAGAGTCCATGAAACCTGGTTTCGATCAATATTTTAGAGGATAACGGATGTTAGGTCTATGTTAGGCCTGGGATATGCCCTGATCAGACTCAAACTTTCGCATATTTCTCATACTTGTTGGGCAGATCCTTGGATTTTTCTGGATTGGATCACGTAGTAATGTGGTACCACAGTGAATCAGTTAATTAAACCTGGATACGACCAATATTTTAGAGGATTCACCATGTTAGGTCTAGGTTAGGCCTGGGATTTGCCGTCATGAGACTCATACTTTCGCATATTTCTCATACATGTTGGCCAGATCCTGGGCTATTTCTGGTTTGGATCAGGTAGTAATGTGGTACCACTCTGAAACAGTCGATTAAAACTGGTTTCGATCAATATTTTTGAGGGTAACGCATGTTAGGTCTGGGTTAGGTCTGGGATTTGCCCTCATCAGGGTCATACATTCGCATTTTTCGCATACTAGTTGGCCAGATCCTGGGCTTTTTCTGGTTTGGATCACGTAGTAAAGTGGTACCACACTGAAACAGTCGATTAATCCTGGTCTCGAACAGTATTTTAGAGGGTAACGCATGTTAGGTCAAGGTTAGGCCTGGGATTTGCCCTCATCAGGCTCATACTTTCGCATTTTTCACATACTTGTTGTACAGATCCTGGATTTTTTCTGGCTTGAATCACGTGGTAATGTGGTACCACACTGATACAGTCGATTAATCCTGGTCTCGAACAATATTTTAAAGGATAACGCATGTTAGGTCTAGGTTAGGCCTGGGATTTGCCCTCATCAGACTAATAGTTTCGCGTTCTTCACATACTTGTTGAACGGATCCTGGGTTTTTCCCTGGTTTGGATCACGTAGTAATGTGGTACCACACTGAAACAGTCGATTAATCCCGGTCTCGATCAATATTTTATAGGATAACGCAAGTTAGGTCTGGGATAGGTGTGGGATCTGCCACTCATCAGGCTCATACCTTCGCATTTCCCACATCCTTTTGGTCAGATCCTGGGCTTTCACTGGTCTGGATCACGTAGTAATGTGGTACCACACTGAAACAGTCGAATAATCCCGGTCTCGATCAATATTTTATAGGATAACGCAAGTTAGGTCTGGGATAGGTCTGGGATTTGCCCTCAACAGGCACATAGTTTCGCGTTTTTCACATACTTGTTGAACAGATCCTGAGCTTTTTCTGGTTTTGATCACGTAGTAATGTGGTACCACACTGAAACCGTCCATTAAACCTGGTTTCGAACAATATTCTAGAGAATGACGCGTGTTAGGTCTTGGTTAGATCTCGGATATGCTCTCATCACGCTCGTACTTTCGCATATTTCTCATACTTGATGGCCAGATTCTGGGCTTTTTCTGGTTTGAATCACGTAGCAATGTGGTACCACACTGAAACAGTCGATTAATCCCGGTCTCGATCAATATTTTATAGGATAACGCATGTTAGGTCTGGGATAGGTCTGGGATTTGCCCTCATCAGGGTCATACTTTCGCATTTTTCGCATACTCGATGGCCAGATCCTGGGCTTTTTCTGGTTTGGATCACGTAGTAAAGTGGTACCACACTGAAACAGTCGATTAATCCTGGTCTCGAACAATATTTTAGAGGATAACGCATGTTAGGTCTAGGTTAGGCCTGGGATTTGCCCTCATCGGGCTCATACTTTTTTTTTTTTTTTTTTTTTTTTTTTTGTCGTGGGTAAAATCTTCGAAAGACTCCCTCCCACCTCCTTGGGGAGAGGTGAGAGGGGTGTGTGGGATTCCCCGCGCCCGTACAACGACAGGCGCGGGACCTACCCACTAAAAACCCCACGGTGACCATTCGGCACGCTTTGGGAGGATACCGGGAATCGCTCGAAGCATTCTTCCGGTATCCTCCCCGTGCCCGCGCTTTCGCGCCCATCCCCCGGGGGGACAATCGGTCCCCCCAGTAGACACACTGCCTCATAGCGGCGGGACGGGGCCACTCCATCCCGCCGCTATCCGTCCCGGGGCCGCGTTTAGTGGCGGCTGCGAGCCCCAACTCGCAACCGCCCGCGACCCCGTTTCCACCCCTCGGCGGCCGGGCGTTCATGGCCGCACCAGACCGCCGAGGGTGCCTCCCCTTGCGTCGGACCGGTAGGGGGAGGCACTTCTACCCCCAACCGGTCCGACCCGGCGCCGCCTGGCGGGAGGATGGTCCCCTCAGGACCCCCCTCCCAGCCTAGGTCATCCGCCACGCCGAGGCGGCCGCCCGCGACGTCTCGCGACCGGGCGACGACCTCGGGCCACCGCACGAGCGCGAGCTTCAGCGCGCCGCTGGAGCTCGCGCTCCCTCCCCGCGGCCTCCTTCTGCAACATTACGTTCTCGCAGAAGGAGGCCACGGCCCTCCACTTCTCCTCGCTGCCGAGCATGGCGCGCACCACGCCCGGCAGCGAGACATCCCGCCCGACGACGCCGACCAGGACACGGCGCTCCCCCTCCCACGCGGGGCATACCTCCAGGGTATGATCCGCCGTGTCCTGCTCAGCGTCGCAGTGGCAGCAACGCGCCGTCGGCTCCTTCCATATCCGGCACAGGTATCTTCCGAAGCTGCCATGCCCGGAAAATACCTGTGCCATCCGGTAGGTGAGGCTGCCATGACCTCTGTCCAGCCACTCCTGAAGGAGTGGCCGAACCGCCCCGACAGTCCGGTGCCCCGCGGTTGGCAGAGCCAGCCGCTCCTGCCACGCGAGCAACACGGACTGCCGGGCCTGGCGCTTCAAATCGCCCCAAGCAGGTTCTTGCCCGCCCGGGACCGCCCCCACCCCCGCGCGACGGTCGACGCGGTGCCGGTACATCACCGCGTGCGACCGCGCGAGCAGGTCCATGGGCGGCATCCCCGCTAGAACCGTCGCCGCCCCATGTGACATGGTCCGATACCCGCGGACGACCCTGAGCGCCATGCGCCTCTGCACCCGACACAGCATAGTCATGCTGCGCCGGGAGGCAGCCAGGTCGTCCGCCCAGACGGGGGCCCCGTATAGGGCCACCGACTGGACCATTGCCACATAGAGGCGACGAACTCGGCCCGCCGGGCCCCCCAGGTTGGGCAGGATCCGGCCCAGAGCCGCAACCATCCTTTCCAACCGGGGCAATCGGGCTCATACTTTCGCATTTTTCACATACTTGTTGAACAGAACCCTGACTTTTTCTGGTTTGGATCACGTAGTAAAGTGGTACCACACTGAAACAGTCAATTAAACCTGGTTTCGTTCAATATTTTAGACGATATCGCATGCTAGGTCTGGGATATGTCTGGGATTTGCCCTCATCAGGCTAATAGTTTCGCGTTTTTCACATACTTGTTGAACAGATCCTGGGCTTTTTTTGGTTTGGATCACGTAGTAAAGTGGTACCACACTGAAACAGTCGATTAATCCTGGTCTCGAACAATATTATAGACGATATCGCATGTTAGGTCTGGGATAGGTCTGGGATTTGCCCTCATCAGGGTCATACTTTCGCATTTTTCGCATACTCTTTGGCCAGATCCTGGGCTTTTTCTGGTTTGGATCACGTAGTAAAGTGGTACCACACTGAAACAATCAATTAAACCTGGTCTTGATAAATATTTTAGAGGATAACGCATGTTAGGTCTGGGTTAGGTCTGGGATTTGCCCTCATCAGGCTCATACTTTCGCATATTTCTCATACTTCATGGCTAGATCCTGGGCTGTTTCTGGATTGTATCACGTAGTAATGTGGTACCACGCTGAAACAGTCAACTAAACCTGGTTTCGATCAATATTTTGGAGGATAACGCAAGTTAGGTCTGGGATAGGTCTAGGATTTGCCCTCATCAGGCTCTTACTTTCGCATATTTCTCATACTTCATGGCTAGATCCTGGGCTATTTCTGGATTGGACCACGTAGGAATGTGGTACCACACTGAAACATTCAATGAAACCTGGTCTGGATAAATATTTTAGAGGATAACGCATCTTAGGTCTGGGTTAGGTCTAAGATTTGCCCTCATCAGGCTCACAGTTTCGTGTTTTTCACATACTTGTTGAACAGATCCTGGGTTTTTTCTGGTTTGGATCACGAATTAGTGTGGTACCACACTGAAACTGTCCATTAAACCTGGTTTCGCTCAATATTTTAGAGGATAACGCATGTTAGGTCTAGGTTAGGTCTGGGATTTGCTCTCATCAGGATCATTCTTTCGCATATTTCTCATACTTGATGGCTAGATCCTGGGCTTTTTCTGGATTGCATTAGGTAGTAATGTAGTACCACACTGAAACAGCCAATGAAACCTGGTTTCCATCAATATTTTAGAGGACAACGCAAGTTAGGTTTAGGTAAGGCCTGAGATTTTCACTGATCAGACTCATTCTTTCGCATATTTCTCATACATGTTGAACAGATCCTGGGTTCTTTCTGGTTTGGATCACGTAGTAATGTGGTACCACACTGAAACAACCAATTAAACCAGGTCTTGATAAATATTTTAGAGGATAACGCAAGTTAGGTCTGGGATAGGTCTAGTATTTGCCCCCATCAGGCTCTCACTTTCGCATATTTCTCATACTTCATGGCTAGATCCTGGGCTATTTCTGGATTGGATCACGTAGTAAAGTGGTACCACACTGAAACATTCAATGAAACCTGGTCTGGATAAATATTTTAGAGGATAACGCATCTTAGGTCTGGGTTAGGTCTAAGATTTGCCCTCATCAGGCTCACAGTTTCGCGTTTTTCACATACTTGTTGAACAGATCCTGGGCTTTTCCAGGTTTGGATCACGTAGTAAAGTGGTACCACACTGAAACAGTCGATTAATCCCGGTCACGATCAATACTTTATAGGATAACGCAAGTTAGGTCTGGGATAGGTGTGGGATCTGCCCTCATCAGGCTCATACCTTCGCATTTCTCACATACTTGTTGGCCAGATTCTGGGTTTTCACTGGCCTGGATCACGTAGTAATGTGGTACCACACTGAAACAGGCCATTAAACCTGGTTTCGACCAATATTTGCGAGGATAACTCATGCTAGGTCTGGGATAGGTCTGGGATTTGCCCTCAACAGGCTCATAGTTTCGCGTTTTTCACATACTTGTTGAACAGATCCTGGGCTTTTTCTGGTTTGGATTACGTAGTAATGTGGTACCACACTGAAACATTCGATTAAACCTGGTTTCGATCAATATTTTGGACGTTATCGCACGTCAGGGCTAGGTTTGGTCTGGGATTTGCCCTCATCAGGCTCAAACTTTCGCATATTTTTCATACTTGTTGGGCAGATCCTTGGATTTTACTGGATTGGATCACGTAGTAATGTGGTACCACTCTGAAACAGCCGATTAAACCTGGTTTTGATCAATATTTTTGATGATAACGCATGTTAGGTCTGGTTTAGGTCTAGGATTTGCCTTCATCAGACCCATACTTTCGCATTCTTCACATACTTGTTGAACAGATCCTGGGTTATTTCTGGTTTGGATCACGTAGTAAAGTGGTACCACACTGAAACAGACGATTAATCCTGGTCTCCAACAATATTTTAGAGGATAACGCATGTTAGGTCTAGGTTAGGCCTGGGATTTGCCCTCATCAGACTCATACTTTCGCATTTTTCACATACTTGTTGTACAGATCCTGGGTTTTTTCTGGCTTGAATCACGTGGTAATGTGGTACCACACTGATACAGTCCATGAAACCTGGTTTCGATCAATATTTTAGAGGATAACGCATGTTAGGTCTAGGTTAGGCCTGGGATTTGCCCTCATCAGACTCATACTTTCGCATTTTTCACATACTTGTTGTACAGATCCTGGGTTTTCTCTGGCTTGAATCACGTGGTAATGTGGTACCACACTGATAGAGTCCATGAAACCTGGTTTCGATCAATATTTTAGAGGATAACGGATGTTAGGTCTATGTTAGGCCTGGGATATGCCCTGATCAGACTCAAACTTTCGCATATTTCTCATACTTGTTGGGCAGATCCTTGGATTTTTCTGGATTGGATCACGTAGTAATGTGGTACCACGGTGAATCAGTTAATTAAACCTGGATACGACCAATATTTTAGAGGATTCACCATGTTAGGTCTAGGTTAGGCCTGGGATTTGCCGTCATGAGACTCATACTTTCGCATATTTCTCATACATGTTGGCCAGATCCTGGGCTATTTCTGGTTTGGATCAGGTAGTAATGTGGTACCACTCTGAAACAGTCGATTAAAACTGGTTTCGATCAATATTTTTGAGGGTAACGCATGTTAGGTCTGGGTTAGGTCTGGGATTTGCCCTCATCAGGGTCATACATTCGCATTTTTCGCATACTAGTTGGCCAGATCCTGGGCTTTTTCTGGTTTGGATCACGTAGTAAAGTGGTACCACACTGAAACAGTCGATTAATCCTGGTCTCGAACAGTATTTTAGAGGGTAACGCATGTTAGGTCAAGGTTAGGCCTGGGATTTGCCCTCATCAGGCTCATACTTTCGCATTTTTCACATACTTGTTGTACAGATCCTGGATTTTTTCTGGCTTGAATCACGTGGTAATGTGGTACCACACTGATACAGTCGATTAATCCTGGTCTCGAACAATATTTTAAAGGATAACGCATGTTAGGTCTAGGTTAGGCCTGGGATTTGCCCTCATCAGACTAATAGTTTCGCGTTCTTCACATACTTGTTGAACGGATCCTGGGTTTTTCCCTGGTTTGGATCACGTAGTAATGTGGTACCACACTGAAACAGTCGATTAATCCCGGTCTCGATCAATATTTTATAGGATAACGCAAGTTAGGTCTGGGATAGGTGTGGGATCTGCCACTCATCAGGCTCATACCTTCGCATTTCCCACATCCTTTTGGTCAGATCCTGGGCTTTCACTGGTCTGGATCACGTAGTAATGTGGTACCACACTGAAACAGTCGAATAATCCCGGTCTCGATCAATATTTTATAGGATAACGCAAGTTAGGTCTGGGATAGGTCTGGGATTTGCCCTCAACAGGCACATAGTTTCGCGTTTTTCACATACTTGTTGAACAGATCCTGAGCTTTTTCTGGTTTTGATCACGTAGTAATGTGGTACCACACTGAAACCGTCCATTAAACCTGGTTTCGAACAATATTCTAGAGAATGACGCGTGTTAGGTCTTGGTTAGATCTCGGATATGCTCTCATCACGCTCGTACTTTCGCATATTTCTCATACTTGATGGCCAGATTCTGGGCTTTTTCTGGTTTGAATCACGTAGCAATGTGGTACCACACTGAAACAGTCGATTAATCCCGGTCTCGATCAATATTTTATAGGATAACGCATGTTAGGTCTGGGATAGGTCTGGGATTTGCCCTCATCAGGGTCATACTTTCGCATTTTTCGCATACTCGATGGCCAGATCCTGGGCTTTTTCTGGTTTGGATCACGTAGTAAAGTGGTACCACACTGAAACAGTCGATTAATCCTGGTCTCGAACAATATTTTAGAGGATAACGCATGTTAGGTCTAGGTTAGGCCTGGGATTTGCCCTCATCGGGCTCATACTTTTTTTTTTTTTTTTTTTTTTTTTTTTTGTCGTGGGTAAAATCTTCGAAAGACTCCCTCCCACCTCCTTGGGGAGAGGTGAGAGGGGTGTGTGGGATTCCCCGCGCCCGTACAACGACAGGCGCGGGACCTACCCACTAAAAACCCCACGGTGACCATTCGGCACGCTTTGGGAGGATACCGGGAATCGCTCGAAGCATTCTTCCGGTATCCTCCCCGTGCCCGCGCTTTCGCGCCCATCCCCCGGGGGGACAATCGGTCCCCCCAGTAGACACACTGCCTCATAGCGGCGGGACGGGGCCAAACCATCCCGCCGCTATCCGTCCCGGGGCCGCGTTTAGTGGCGGCTGCGAGCCCCAACTCGCAACCGCCCGCGACCCCGTTTCCACCCCTCGGCGGCCGGGCGTTCATGGCCGCACCAGACCGCCGAGGGTGCCTCCCCTTGCGTCGGACCGGTAGGGGGAGGCACTTCTACCCCCAACCGGTCCGACCCGGCGCCGCCTGGCGGGAGGATGGTCCCCTCAGGACCCCCCTCCCAGCCTAGGTCATCCGCCACGCCGAGGCGGCCGCCCGCGACGTCTCGCGACCGGGCGACGACCTCGGGCCACCGCACGAGCGCGAGCTTCAGCGCGCCGCTGGAGCTCGCGCTCCCTCCCCGCGGCCTCCTTCTGCAACATTACGTTCTCGCAGAAGGAGGCCACGGCCCTCCACTTCTCCTCGCTGCCGAGCATGGCGCGCACCACGCCCGGCAGCGAGACATCCCGCCCGACGACGCCGACCAGGACACGGCGCTCCCCCTCCCACGCGGGGCATACCTCCAGGGTATGATCCGCCGTGTCCTGCTCAGCGTCGCAGTGGCAGCAACGCGCCGTCGGCTCCTTCCATATCCGGCACAGGTATCTTCCGAAGCTGCCATGCCCGGAAAATACCTGTGCCATCCGGTAGGTGAGGCTGCCATGACCTCTGTCCAGCCACTCCTGAAGGAGTGGCCGAACCGCCCCGACAGTCCGGTGCCCCGCGGTTGGCAGAGCCAGCCGCTCCTGCCACGCGAGCAACACGGACTGCCGGGCCTGGCGCTTCAAATCGCCCCAAGCAGGTTCTTGCCCGCCCGGGACCGCCCCCACCCCCGCGCGACGGTCGACGCGGTGCCGGTACATCACCGCGTGCGACCGCGCGAGCAGGTCCATGGGCGGCATCCCCGCTAGAACCGTCGCCGCCCCATGTGACATGGTCCGATACCCGCGGACGACCCTGAGCGCCATGCGCCTCTGCACCCGACACAGCATAGTCATGCTGCGCCGGGAGGCAGCCAGGTCGTCCGCCCAGACGGGGGCCCCGTATAGGGCCACCGACTGGACCATTGCCACATAGAGGCGACGAACTCGGCCCGCCGGGCCCCCCAGGTTGGGCAGGATCCGGCCCAGAGCCGCAACCATCCTTTCCAACCGGGGCAATCGGGCTCATACTTTCGCATTTTTCACATACTTGTTGAACAGAACCCTGACTTTTTCTGGTTTGGATCACGTAGTAAAGTGGTACCACACTGAAACAGTCAATTAAACCTGGTTTCGTTCAATATTTTAGACGATATCGCATGCTAGGTCTGGGATATGTCTGGGATTTGCCCTCATCAGGCTAATAGTTTCGCGTTTTTCACATACTTGTTGAACAGATCCTGGGCTTTTTTTGGTTTGGATCACGTAGTAAAGTGGTACCACACTGAAACAGTCGATTAATCCTGGTCTCGAACAATATTATAGACGATATCGCATGTTAGGTCTGGGATAGGTCTGGGATTTGCCCTCATCAGGGTCATACTTTCGCATTTTTCGCATACTCTTTGGCCAGATCCTGGGCTTTTTCTGGTTTGGATCACGTAGTAAAGTGGTACCACACTGAAACAGTCGATTAATCCTGGTCTCGAACAATATTTTAGACGATATCGCATGTTAGGTCAGGTATAGGTCTGGGATTTGCCCTCATCAGGGTCATACTTTCGCATTTTTCACATACTTGTTGAACAGAACCCTGGCTTTTTCTGGTTTGGATCACGTAGTAATGTGGTACCACACTGAAACAGTCGATTAATCCCGGTCTCGATCAATATTTTATACGATAACGAAAGTTAGGTTTGGGATAGGTGTGGGTTCTGCCCTCACCAGGCTCATACCTTCGCATTTCTCACATACTTGTTGGCCAGATCCTGGGCTTTCACTGGTCTGGATCACGTAGTAATGTGGTAACACACTGAAACAGTCCATTAAGCCTGGTTTCGATCAATATTTTAGAGGATAACTCATGCTAGGTCTGGGATAGGTCTGGGATTTGCCCTTATCAGGCTAATGGTTTCGCGTTTTTCACATACTAGTTGAACAGTTCCTGGGTTATTTCTGGTTTGGATCAGGTAGTAATGTGGTACCACTCTGAAACAGTCGATTAAGACTGGTTTCGATCAATATTTTAGATGATAACGCATGTTAGGTCTGGGTTAGGTCTAGGATTTGCCCACATCTGGCTCATTCTTTCGCATTTTTCGCATACTCGTTGGCCAGATCCTGGGGTTTTTCTGGTTTGGATCACGTAGTAATGTGGCACCACACTAAAACAGTCGATTAAACCTGGTTTCGATCAATATTTTAGACGATCTCGCATGTTAGGTCTGGGATAGGTCTGGGATTTGCCCTCATCAGGGTCATACTTCCGCATTTTTCGCATACTTGTTCGACAGATCCTGGGTTTTTTCTGGCTTGAATCACGTGGTAATGTGGTACTACACTGATACAGTCCATGAAACCTGGTTTCGATCAATATTTTAGAGGATAACGCATGTTAGGTCTAGGTTAGGCCTGGGATTTGCCCACATCTGGCTCATTCTTTCGAATATTTCTCATACTTGTTGGGCAGATCATTGGATTTTTCTGGATTGGATCACGTAGTAATGTGGTACCACAGTGAGACACTTAATTAAACCTTAATACGACCAATATTTTAGAGGATACACCATGTTAGGTCTAGGTTAGGCCTGGGATTTGCCCTCATGAGTCTCATACTTTCGCATATTTCTCATACTTGTTGGCCAGATCCTGGGCTTTCACTGGTCTGGATCACGTAGTAATGTGGTAACACACTGAAACAGTCCATTAAGCCTGGTTTCGGTCAATATTTTAGAGGATAGCTCATGCTTGGTCTGCGATAGGTCTGGGATTTGCCCTCATCAGGTTCATAGTTTCGCGTTTTTCACATACTTGTTGAACAGATCCTGGGCTTTTTCTGGTTTGGATCACGTAGTAATGTGGTACCACACTGAAACAGTCGATTAATCCCGGTCTCGATCAATATTTTAGACGATATCGCATGTTAGGTCTGGGATAGGTCTGGGATTTGCCCTCATCAGGGTCATACTTTCGCATTCTTCACATACTTGTTGGCCAGATTCTGAGCTTTCACTTGTCTGGATCTCGTAGTAGTGTGGTACCACACTGAAACAGTCCATTAATCCTGGTTTCGATCAATATTTTAGAGGATAGCTCATGCTCGGTCTACGTTAGGCCTGGGATTTGCCCCCATCAGACCCATACTTTCGCATTCTTCACATACTTGTTGAACAGATCCTGGCTTATTTCAGGTTTGGATCATGTAGTAATGTGGTGCCACACTGAAACAGTCAATTATACCTGGACTCGATCAATAGTTTAGAGGATAACGCATGTTACGTCTGGGATAGGTCCAGGATTTGCCCTCATCAGGGTAATACTTTCGCATTCTTCACATACTTGTTGGCCAGATCCTGAGCTTTCACTTGTCTGGATCTCGTAGTAGTGTGGTACCACACTGAAACAGTCCACTAAACCTGGTTTCGATCAATATTATAGAGGATAACTCATGCTCGGTCTAGGTTAGGCCTGGGATTTGCCCCCATCAGACCCATACTTTCGCATTCTTCACATACTTGTTGAACAGATCCTGGCTTATTTCTGGTTTGGATCACGTAGTAATGTGGTACCACACTGAAACAGTCGATTAAACCTGGTTTCGATCAATATTTTAGACGATATCACATGTTACGTCTGGGATATGTCTGGGATTTGCCCTCATCAGGGTCATACTTTCGCATTTTTCACATACTTGTTGAACAGAACCCTGGCTTTTTCTCGTTTGGATCACGTAGTAAAGTGGTACCGCACTGAAACAGTCGATTAATCCCGGTCTCGATCAATAATTTAGACGATATCGCATGTTAGGTCTGGGATAGGTCAGGGATTTGCCGTCATCTGGGTCATACTTTCGCTTTTTTCGCATACTCGTTTGCCAGATCCTGGGCTTTTTCTGGTTTGGATCAGGTAGTAATGTGGTACCACACTGAAACAGTCGATTAAACCTGGTTTCGATCAATATTTTAGACGATATCGCATGTTAGGTCTGGGATTTGCACTCATCAGGGTCATACTTTCGCAGTTTTAACATACATGTTGACCTGATCGAGGGTTTTTTCTGCTTTGGATCACGTAGTAAAGTGGAACCACACTAAAACGGCCAGTTAAACCTGGACACGACCAATATTTTAGAGGATAACGCATGTTAGGTCTAGGTTAGGCCTGGGATTTGCCCTCATCAGACTCATACTTTCGCATTTTTCACATACTTGTTGTACAGATCCTGGTTTTTTTCTGGCTTGAATCACGTGGTAATGTGGTACCACACTGATACAGTCCATGAAACCTGGTTTAGATCAATATTTTAGAGGATAACGGATGTTAGGTCTATGTTAGGCCTGGGATTTGCCCTCATCAGACTCAAACTTTCGCAAATTTCTCATACTTGTTGGGCAGATCCTTGGATTTTTCTGGATTGGATCACGTAGTAATGTGGTACCACAGTGAAACATTCAATTAAACCTGGTCTTGATAAATATTTAAGAGGACAACGCATGTTAGGTCTGGCATAGGTCTGGGATTTGCCCTCATCAGGCTCATAGTTTCGCGTTTTTCACATACTTGTTGAACAGATCCTGGGCTTTTTCTGGTTTGGATCACGTAGTAATGTGGTACCACACTGAAACCGTCCATTAAACCTGGTTTCGAACAATATTCTAGAGAATAACGCGTGTTAGGTCTTGGTTAGGTCTCGGATATGCTCTCATCACGCTCGTACTTTCGCATATTTCTCATACTTGATGGCCAGATTCTGGGCTTTTTCTGGTTTGGATCACGTAGTAATGTGGTACCACACTGAAACAGTCGATTAATCCCGGTCTCGATCAATATTTTAGAGGATAACGCATGTTAGGTCTGGGATAGATCTGGGATTTGCCCTCATCTGGCTCATATTTTCGCGTTTTTTACATACTTGTTTAACATATCCTAGGTTTTTTCTGGTTTGGATCACGTAGTAATGTGCTACCACACTGAAGCTGTCGATTAAACCTGGTTTCGATCAATATTTTAAAGGATAACGCATGTTAGGTCTAGGTTAGGCCTGGGATTTGCCCTCATCAGACTCAAACTTTCGCATATTTCTCATACTTGTTGGGCAGATCATTGGATTTTTCTGGATTGGATCACGTAGTAATGTGGTACCACAGTGAAACAGTTAATTAAACCTGGATACGACCAATATTTTTGAGGGCAACGCATGTTAGGTCTAGATTAGGCCTGGGATTTTCACTCATCAGACTCATACTTTCGCATTCTTCACATACTTGTTGAACAGATCCTGGGTCTTTCCCTGGTTTGGATCACGTAGTAATGTGGTACCACACTGAAACATTCAATTAAACCTGGTCTTGATAAATATTTTAGAGGATAACGCATGTTACGTCTGGCATAGGTCTGGAATTAGCCCTCATCAGGCTCATAGTTTCGCGTTCTTCACATACTTGTTGAACAGATCCTGGGCTTTTTCTGGTTTGGATCACGTAGTAATGTGGTACCACACAGTAACAGTCCATGAAACCTGGTTTCGATCAATATTTTAAAGGATAACGCATGTTAGGTGTAGGTTAGGCCTGGGATTTGCCCTCATCAGACTCATACTTTCGCATTTTTCACATACTTGTTGTACAGATCCTGGTTTTTTTCTGGCTTGAATCACGTGGTAATGTGGTACCACACTGATACAGTCCATGAAACCTGGTTTAGATCAATATTTTAGAGGATAACGGATGTTAGGTCTATGTTAGGCCTGGGATTTGCCCTCATCAGACTCAAACTTTCGCATATTTCTCATACTTGTTGGGCAGATCCTTGGATTTTTCTGGATTGGATCACGTAGTAATGTGGTACCACAGTGAAACATTCAATTAAACCTGGTCTTGATAAATATTTAAGAGGACAACGCATGTTAGGTCTGGGATAGGTCTGGGATTTGCCCTCATCAGACTCATACTATCGCATTCTACACATACTTGTTGAACAGATCCCTGGCTTTTTCTGGTTTGGATCACGTAGTAAAGTGGTACCACACTGGAACAGTCGATTAATCCCGGTCTCGATCAATATTTTAGAGGATAACGCATGTTAGGTCTGGGATAGATCTGGGATTTGCCCTCATCTGGCTCATATTTTCGCGTTTTTTACATACTTGTTTAACAGATCCTAGGTTTTTTCTGGTTTGGATCACGTAGTAATGTGGTACCACACTGAAGCTGTCGATTAAACCTGGTTTCGATCAATATTTTAGAGGATAACACATGTTAGGTCTAGGTTTGGTCTGGGATTTGCCCTCATCAGGTTCATACTTTCGCAGTTTTAACATACATGTTGACCTGATCGAGGGTTATTTCTGCTTTGGATCACGTAGTAAAGTGGAACCACACTAAAACAGTCAGTTAAACCTGGACACGACCAATATTTTAGAGGGTAACGCATGTTAGGTTTAGCTTAGGCCTGGGATTTGCCCTCATCATACACAAACTTTCACATTTTTCGCATACACGTTGGCCAGATCCTGGGCTTTTTCTGGTTTGGATCACGTAGTGATGTGGTACCACACTGATACAGTCCATGAAACCTGGTTTCGATCAATATTCTAAAGGATAACGCATGTTAGGTCTAGGTTAGGCCTGGGATTTGCCCTCATCAGACTCAAACTTTCGCATATTTCTCATACTTGTTGGGCAGATCATTGGATTTTTCTGGATTGGATCACGTAGTAATGTGGTACCACAGTGAAACAGTTAATTAAACCTGGATACGACCAATATTTTTGAGGGCAACGCATGTTAGGTCTAGATTAGGCCTGGGATTTTCACTCATCAGACTCATACTTTCGCATTCTTCACATACTTGTTGAACAGATCCTGGGTCTTTCCCTGGTTTGGATCACGTAGTAATGTGGTACCACACTGAAACATTCAATTAAACCTGGTCTTGATAAATATTTTAGAGGATAACGCATGTTACGTCTGGCATAGGTCTGGAATTAGCCCTCATCAGGCTCATAGTTTCGCGTTCTTCACATACTTGTTGAACAGATCCTGGGCTTTTTCTGGTTTGGATCACGTAGTAATGTGGTACCACACAGTAACAGTCCATTAAACCTGGTTTCGATCAATATTGTAGAGAATAACGCATGTTAGGTCTTGGTTAGGTCTCGGATATGCTCTCATCACGCTCGTACTTTCGCATATTTCTCATACTTGTTTAACAGATCCTAGGTTTTTCTGGTTTGGATCACGTAGTAATGTGGTACCACAGTGAAACAGTTAATTAAACCTGGATACGACCAATATTTTAGAGGATACACCATGTTAGGTCTGGGATAGGTCTGGGATTTGCCCTCATCAGGGTCATACTTTCGCAGTTTTAACATACATGTTGACCTGATCGAGGGTTTTTTCTGCTTTGGATCACGTAGTAAAGTGGAACCACACTAAAACGACCAGTTAAACCTGGACACGACCAATATTTTAGAGGATAACGCATGTTAGGTCTAGGTTAGGCCTGGGATTTGCCCTCATCAGACTCATACTTTCGCATTTTTCACATACTTGTTGTACAGATCCTGGTTTTTTTCTGGCTTGAATCACGTGGTAATGTGGTACCACACTGATACAGTCCATGAAACCTGGTTTAGATCAATATTTTAGAGGATAACGGATGTTAGGTCTATGTTAGGCCTGGGATTTTCCCTCATCAGACTCAAACTTTCGCATATTTCTCATACTTGTTGGGCAGATCCTTGGATTTTTCTGGATTGGATCACGTAGTAATGTGGTACCACAGTGAAACATTCAATTAAACCTGGTCTTGATAAATATTTAAGAGGACAACGCATGTTAGGTCTGGCATAGGTCTGGGATTTGCCCTCATCAGGCTCATAGTTTCGCGTTTTTCACATACTTGTTGAACAGATCCTGGGCTTTTTCTGGTTTGGATCACGTAGTAATGTGGTACCACACTGAAACCGTCCATTAAACCTGGTTTCGAACAATATTCTAGAGAATAACGCGTGTTAGGTCTTGGTTAGGTCTCGGATATGCTCTCATCACGCTCGTACTTTCGCATATTTCTCATACTTGATGGCCAGATTCTGGGCTTTTTCTGGTTTGGATCACGTAGTAATGTGGTACCACACTGAAACAATCGATTAAAACTGGTTTCGATCAATATTTTAGACGATATCGCATGTTAGGTCTGGGATAGGTCTGGGATTTGCCCTCATCAGACTCATACTATCGCATTCTACACATACTTGTTGAACAGATCCCTGGCTTTTTCTGGTTTGGATCACGTAGTAAAGTGGTACCACACTGGAACAGTCGATTAATCCCGGTCTCGATCAATATTTTAGAGGATAACGCATGTTAGGTCTGGGATAGATCTGGGATTTGCCCTCACCTGGCTCATATTTTCGCGTTTTTTACATACTTGTTTAACAGATCCTAGGTTTTTTCTGGTTTGGATCACGTAGTAATGTGGTACCACACTGAAGCTGTCGATTAAACCTGGTTTCGATCAATATTTTTGAGGATAACACATGTTAGGTCTAGGTTTGGTCTGGGATTTGCCCTCATCAGGTTCATACTTTCGCAGTTTTAACATACATGTTGACCTGATCGAGGGTTTTTTCTGCTTTGGATCACGTAGTAAAGTGGAACCACACTAAAACAGTCAGTTAAACCTGGACACGACCAATATTTTAGAGGGTAACGCATGTTAGGTTTAGCTTAGGCCTGGGATTTGCCCTCATCATACTCAAACTTTCGCATTTTTCGCATACACGTTGGCCAGATCCTGGGCTTTTTCTGGTTTGGATCACGTAGTGATGTGGTACCACACTGATACAGTCCATGAAACCTGGTTTCGATCAATATTTTAAAGAATAACGCATGTTAGGTCTAGGTTAGGCCTGGGATTTGCCCTCATCAGACTCAAACTTTCGCATATTTCTCATACTTGATGGGCAGATCATTGGATTTTTCTGGATTGGATCACGTAGTAATGTGGTACCACAGTGAAACACTTAATTAAACCTTAATACGACCAATATTTTAGAGGATACACCATGTTAGGTCTAGGTTAGGCCTGCGATTTGCCCTCATGAGACTCATACTTTCGCATATTTCTCATACATGTTGGCCAGATCCTGGGCTATTTCTGGTTTGGATCACGTAGTAATGTGGTACCACACTGAGACAGTCGATTAAGCCTGGTTTCGGTCAATATTTTAGAGGATAACTCATGTTTGGTCTGCGATAGGTCTGGGATTTGCCCTCATCAGGCTCATAGTTTCGCGTTTTTCACATACTTGTTGAACAGATCCTGGGCTTTTTCTGGTTTGGATCACGTAGTAATGTGGTACCACACTGAAACAGTCGATTATTCCCGATGTCGATCAATATTTTATAGGATAACGAAAGTTAGGTCTGGGATAGGTGTGGGTTCTGCCCTCACCAGGCTCATACCTTCGCATTCTTCACATACTTGATGAACAGATCCCTGGCTTTTTCTGGTTTGGATCACGTAGTAATGTGGTACCACACTGAAACAGTCCATTAAACCTGGTTTCGATCAATATTTTAGAGGATAACTCATGCTAGGTCTAGGTTAGGCCTAGGATTTGCCCTCATCAGACCCATACTTTCGTATTCCTCACATACTAGTTGAACAGTTCCTGGGTCATTTCTGGTTTGGATCAGGTGGTAATGTGGTACCACTCTGAAACAGTCGATTAAAACTGGTTTCGATCAATATTTTACATGATAAAGGATGTTAGGTCTGGGTTAGGTCTAGGATTTGCCCTCATCTGGCTCATTCTTTCGCATTTTTCGCATACTCGTTGGCCAGATCCTGGGGTTTTTCTGGTTTGGATCACGTAGTAATGTGGTACCACACTGAAACAGTCGATTAAAACTGGTTTCGAACAATATTTTAGAGGATAACGCATGTTAGGTCTAGGTTAGGCCAGGGATTTGCCCGCATCGGGCTCATACTTTCGCATTTTTCACATACTTGTTGAACAGAACCCTGGCTTTTTCTGGTTTGGATCACGTAGTAAAGTGGTACCACACTGAAGCAGTCGATTATACCTGGTTTCGATAAATATTTTAGACGATATCGCATGTTAGGTCTGGGATAGGTCTGGGTTTTGCCCTCATCAGGGTCATACTTTCGCTTTTTTCGCATACTCGTTTGCCAGATCCTGGGCTTTTTCTGGTTTGGATCAGGTAGTAATGTGGTACCACACTGAAACAGTCGATTAAACTTGGTTTCGATCAATATTTTAGACGATATCGCATGTTAGGTCTGAGATTTGCACTCATCAGGGTCATACATTCGCATTTTTCCCATACTTGTTGAAAAGAACCCTGGCTTTTTCTGGTTTGGATCACGTAGTAAAGTGATACCACACTGAAACAGTCAATTATACCTGGACTCGATCAATAATTTAGAGGATAACGCATGTTACGTCTGGGATAGGTCCAGGATTTGCCCTCATCAGACTCAAACTTTCGCATATTTCTCATACTTGTTGGGCAGATCCTTGGATTTTTCTGGCTTGGATCACGTAGTAATGTGGTACCACAGTGAAACAGATAATTAAACCTGGATACGACCAATATTTTAGAGGATACACCATGGTAGGTCTGGGATAGGTCTGGGATTTGCCCTCATCAGGGTCATACTTTCGCATTTTTCACATACTTGTTGAACAGAACCCTGGCTTTTCCAGGTTTGGATCACGTAGTAAAGTGGTACCACACTGAAACAGTCGATTAATCCCGGTCTCGATCAATATTTTATAGGATAACGCAAGTTAGTCCTGGGATAGGTGTGGGATCTGCCCTCATCAGGCTCATACCTTCGCATTTCTCACATACTTGTTAGCCAGATCCTGGGTTTTCACTGGTCTGGATCACGTAGTAGTGTGGTACCACACTGAAACAGTCCATTAAACCTGGTTTCGATCAATATTTTTGATGATAACGCATGTTAGGTCTGGGTTACGTCTAGGATTTGCCTTCATCGGACCCATACTTCGCATTCTTCACATATTTGTTGAACAGATCCTGGGTTATTTCTGGTTTGGATCACGTAGTAAAGTGGTACCACACAGAAACAGTCCATTAATCCTGGTCTCGAACAATATTTTAGAGGATAACGCATGTTAGGTCTAGGTTAGGCCTGGGATTTGCCCTCATCAGACTCATACGTTCGCATTTCTCACATACTTGTTGGCCAGATCCTGGGTTTTCACTGGTCTGGATCACGTAGTAATGTGGTACCACACTGAAACAGTCCATTAATCCTGGTCTCGAACAATATTTTAGAGGATAACGCATGTTAGGTCTGGGATAGGTCTGGGATTTGCCCTCATCTGGCTCATATTTTCGCGTTTTTCACATACTTGTTTAACAGATCCCAGGTTTTTTCTGGTTTGGATCACGTAGTAATGTGGTACCACACTGTAACAGTCCATTAAACCTGGTTTCGATCAATATTCTAGAGAATAACGCATGTTAGGTCTTGGTTAGGTCTCGGATATGCTCTCATCACGCTCGTACTTTCGCATATTTCTCATACTTTTTGGGCAGATCCTTGGATTTCTCTGGATTGGATCACGTAGTAATGTGGTACCACAGTGAAACAGTTAATTAAACCTGGATACGACCAATATTTTTGAGGGTAACGCATGTTAGGTCTAGATTAGGCCTGGGATTTTCACTCATCAGACTCATACTTTCGCATTCTTCACATACTTGTTGAACAGATCCTGGGTCTTTCCCTGGTTTGGATCACGTAGTAATGTGGTACCACACTAAAACTGTCAGTTAAACCTGGACACGACCAATATTTTAGAGGATAACGCATGTTAGGTCTAGGTTAGGCCTGGGATTTGCCCTCATCAGACTCAATCTTTCGCATATTTCTCATACTTGTTGGGCAGATCCTTGGATTTTACTGGATTGGATCACGTAGTAATGTGGTACCACTCTGAAACAGCCGATTAAACCTGGTTTCGATCAATATTTTTGATGATAACGCATGTTAGGTCTGGGTTACGTCTAGGATTTGCCTTCATCAGACCCATACTTCGCATTCTTCACATATTTGTTGAACAGATCCTGGGTTATTTCTGGTTTGGATCACGTAGTAAAGTGGTACCACACAGAAACAGTCGATTAATCCTGGTCTCGAACAATATTTTAGAGGATAACGCATGTTAGGTGTAGGTTAGGCCTGGGATTTGCCCTCATCAGACTCATACCTTCGCATTTCTCACATACTTGTTGGCCAGATCCTGGGTTTTCACTGGTCTGGATCACGTAGTAATGTGGTACCACACTGAAACAGTCCATTAATCCTGGTCTCGAACAATATTTTAGAGGATAACGCATGTTAGGTCTGGGATAGGTCTGGGATTTGCCCTCATCTGGCTCATATTTTCGCGTTTTTCACATACTTGTTTAACAGATCCTAGGTTTTTTCTGGGTTGGATCACGTAGTAATGTGGTACCACACTGTAACAGTCCATTAAACCTGGTTTCGATCAATATTCTAGAGAATAACGCATGTTAGGTCTTGGTTAGGTCTCGGATATGCTCTCATCACGCTCGTACTTTCGCATATTTCTCATACTTGTTGGGCAGATCCTTGGATTTTTCTGGATTGGATCACGTAGTAATGTGGTACCACAGTGAAACAGTTAATTAAACCTGGATACGACCAATATTTTTGAGGGCAACGCATGTTAGGTCTAGATTAGGCCTGGGATTTTCACTCATCAGACTCATACTTTCGCATTCTTCACATACTTGTTGAACAGATCCTGGGTCTTTCCCTGGTTTGGATCACGTAGTAATGCGGTACCACACTGAAACATTCAATTAAACCTGGTCTTGATAAATATTTTAGAGGATAACGCATGTTACGTCTGGCATAGGTCTGGAATTAGCCCTCATCAGGCTCATAGTTTCGCGTTCTTCACATACTTGTTGAACAGATCCTGGGCTTTTTCTGGTTTGGATCACGTAGTAATGTGGTACCACACAGTAACAGTCCATTAAACCTGGTTTCGATCAATATTCTAGAGAATAACGCATGTTAGGTCTTGGTTAGGTCTCGGATATGCTCTCATCACGCTCGTACTTTCGCATATTTCTCATACTTGTTTAACAGATCCTAGGTTTTTTCTGGTTTGGATCACGTAGTAATGTGGTACCACAGTGAAAGAGTTAATTAAACCTGGATACGACCAATATTTTAGAGGATACACCATGTTAGGTCTGGGATAGGTCTGGGATTTGCCCTCATCAGGGTCATACTTTCGCAGTTTTCACATACTAGTTGAACAGTTCCTGGGTAATTTCTGGTTTGGATCAGGTGGTAATGTGGTACCACTCTGAAACAGTCGATTAAAACTGGTTTCGATCAATATTTTACATGATAAAGCATGTTAGGTCTGGGTTACGTCTAGGATTTGCCTTCATCAGACCCATACTTCGCATTCTTCACATATTTGTTGAACAGATCCTGGGTTATTTCTGGTTTGAATCACGTAGTAATGTGGTACCACACTGAAACAGTCGATTAATCCCGGTCCCGATCAATATTTTATAGGATAACGCAAGTTAGGTCTGGGATAGGTGTGGGATCTGCCCCTCATCAGGCTCATACCTTCGCATTTCTCACATCCTTTTGGCCAGATCCTGGGCTTTCACTGGTCTGGATCACGTAGTAATGTGGTACCACACTGAAAGAGTCCATTAAACCTGGTTTCGATCAATATTTTAGAGGATAACGCATGTTAGGTCTAGGTTAGGCCTGGGATTTGCCCTCATCAGACTCAAACTTTCGCATATTTCTCATACTTGTTTGGCAGATCCTTGGATTTTCCTGGATTGGATCACGTAGTAATGTGGTACCACAGTGAAACAGTTAATTAAACCTGTATACGACCAATATTTTAGAGGATACACCATGTTAGGTCTGGGATAGTTCTGGGATTTGCCCTCATCAGGGTCATACTTTCGCATTTTTCACATACTTGTTGAACAGAACCCTGGCTTCTTCAGGTTTGGATCACGTAGTAAAGTGGTACCACACTGAAACAGTCGATTAATCCCGGTCTCGATCAATATCTTATAGGATAACGCAAGTTAGGTCTGGGATAGGTGTGGGATCTGCCCTCATCAGGCTCATACCTTCGCATTTCTGACATACTTGTTGGCCAGATCTTGGGTTTTCACTGGTCTGGATCACGTAGTAATGTGGGACCACACTGAAACAGTCCATTAAACCTGGTTTCGATCAGTATTTTAGAGGATAACTCATGCTAGGTCTGGGATAGGCCTGGGAATTGCCCTCAACAGGCTCATAGTTTCGCGTTTTTCACATACATGTTGAACAGATCCTGGGCTTTTTCTGGGTTGGATTGCGTAGTAATGTGGTACCACACTGAAACATTTGATTAAACCTGGTTTCGATCAATGTTTTGGACGTTATCGCATGTTAGGTCTGGGATAGGTCTGGGATTTGCCCTCATCAGGGTCATACTTTCTCATACTTCACATACAAGTTGAACAGTTCCTGGGTTATTTCTGGTTTGGATCAGCGAGTAATGTGGTACCACACTGAAACAGTCCATTAAACCAGGTTTCGATCAATATTTTACATGATAACGCATGTTAAGTCTAGGTTAGGCCTGGGATTTGCCCTCATCAGACTCATACTATCGCATTCTTCACATACTTGTTGAAAAGATCCCTGGCTTTTTCTGGTTTGGATCAGGTAGTAATGTGGTACCACACCCAAACAGTCCATTAAACCTGGGTTCGATCAATATTTTAGAGGATAACGCATGTTAGGTCTATGTTAGGCCTGGGATTTGCCCTCATCAGACTCAAACTATCGCATTCTTCACATACTTGATGAACAGATCCCTGGCTTTTTCTGGTTTGGATCACGTAGTAATGTGGTACCACACTGAAACAGTCGATTAAACCAGGTTTCGATCAATATTTTAGATGATAACGCATGTTAAGTCTAGGTTAGGCCTGGTATTTGCCCTCATCAGACTCAAACTATCGCATTCTTCAAATACTTGATGAACAGATCCCTTGCTTTTTCTGGTTTGGATCACGTAGTAATGTGGTACCACACTGAAACAGTCCATTAAACCTGGTTTCGATCAATATTCTAGAGGATAACGCATGTTATGTCGGGGATAGGTCTGGGATTTGCCCTCATCAGACTCATACTTTCGCATACTTCACATACTTGTTGAATAGATCCTGGGTTTTTTCTGGTTTGGATCACGTAGTAATGTGGTACCACACAGAAACAGTCGATTAAACCTGGTTTCGATCAATATTTTTGAGGGTAACGCATGTTAGGTCTAGGTTAGGCCTGGGATTTTCACTCATCAGACTCATACTTTCGCATGCTTCACATACCTGTTGAATAGATCCCGGCTTTCTTCTGGTTTGGATCACGTAGTAATGAGGTACCACTCTGAAACAGTCGATTAAACCTGGTTTCGATCAATATTTTAGACGATATCACTTGTTAGGTCTGGGATAGGTCTGGGATTTGCCCTCATCAGGGTCATACTTTCGCATTTTTCACATACTTGTTGAACAGAACCCTGGCTTTTCTGGTTTGGATCACGTAGTAAAGTGGTACCGCACTGAAACAGTCGATTAATCCCGGTCTCGATCAATATTTTAGACGATATCGCATGTTAGGTCTGGGATAGGTCTGGGATTTGCCCTCATCTGGGTCATACTTTCGCATTTTTCGCATACCCGTTGGCCACATCCTGGGCTTTTTCTGGTTTGGATCACGTAGTAATGTGGTACCACACTGAAACCGTCCATTAAACCAGGTTTCGATCAATATTTTAGAGGATAACTCATGCTAGGTCTGGGATAGGTCTGGGATTTGCCCTCATCAGGCTAATAGTTTCGTTTTTTTCACATACTTGTTGAACAGATCCTGGGCTTTTTTTGGTTTGAATCACGTAGTAATGTGGTACGACACTGAAACAGTCGACTAAACCTGGTTTCGATCAATATTTTTGACGATATCGCATGTTAGGTCTGGGATAGGTCTGGGATTTGCCCCCATCAGGCTCAAACTTTCGCATTTTTCACATACTTGTTGTACAGAACCTGGGTTTTTTCTGGCTTGAATCACGTGGAAATGTGGTACCACACTGATACAGTCCATGAAACCTGGTAACGATCAATATTTTAGAGGATAACGCATGTTAGGTCTAGGTTAGGTCTGGGATTTGCCCCCATCAGGCTCATAGTTTCGCGTTTTTCACATACTTGTTGAACAGATCCTGGGCTTTTTTTGGTTTGGATCACGTAGTAATGTGGTACGACACTGAAACAGTCGACTAAACCTGGTTTCGATCAATATTTTTGACGATATCGCATGTTAGGTCTGGGCTAGGTCTGGGATTTGCCCTCATCAGGGTCATACTTTCGCATACTTCACATACTAGTTGTACAGTTCCTGGGTTATTTCTGGTTTGGATCAGCTAGTAATGTGGTACCACACTGAAACAGTCGATTAAACCAGGTTTCGATCAATATTTTAGATGATAGCGCATGTTAAGTCTAGGTTAGGCCTGGGATTTGCCCTCATCAGACTCATACTATCGCATTCTTCACATACTAGTTGTACAGTTCCTGGGTTATTTCTGGTTTGGATCACGTAGTAATGTGGTACCACACTGAAACAGTCCATTAAACCTGGTTTCGATCAATATTTTAGAGGATAACGCATGTTAGGTCTGGGATAGGTCTGGGATTTGCCCTCATCAGGCTCAAACTTTCGCATTTTTCACATACTTGTTGTACAGAACCTGGGTTTTTTCTGGCTTGAATCACGTGGTAATGTGGTACCACACTGATACAGTCCATGAAACCTGGTCTTGATAAATATTCTAGAGAATAACGCGTGTTAGGTCTTGGTTAGGTCTCGGATATGCTCTCATCACGCTCGTACTTTCGCATATTTCACACACTTGTTGTACAGATCCTGGGTTATTTCTGGTTTGGATCACGTAGTAAAGTGGTACCACACTGAAACAGTCGATTAATCCCGGTCTCGATCAATATTTTATAGGATAGCGCAAGTTAGGTCTGGGATAGGTGTGGGATCTGCCCCTGATCAGGCTCATACCTTCGCATTTCTCACATCCTTTTGGCCAGATCCTGGGCTTTCACTGGTCTCGATCACGTAGTAATGTGGTACCACACTGAAAGAGTCCATTAAACCTGGTTTCGATCAATATTTTAGAGGATAACGCATGTTTGGTCTAAGTTAGGCCTGGGATTTGCCCTCATCAGACTCAAACTTTCGCATATTTCTCATACATGTTGGGCAGATCCTTGGATTTTTCTGGATTGGATCACGTAGTAATGTGGTACCACAGTGAAACAGTCGATTAATCCCGGTCTCGATCAATATTTTATAGGATAACGAAAGTTAGGTGTTGGGATAGGTGTGGGTTCTGCCCTCATCAGGCTCATACCTTCGCATTTCTCACATGCTTGTTGGCCAGATCCTGAGCTTTCTCTTGTCTGGATCTCGTAGTAGTGTGGTACCACACTGAAACAGTCGATTAATCCTGGTCTCGAACAATATTTTAGAGGATAACGCATGTTAGGTGTAGGTTAGGCCTGGGATTTGTCCTCATGAGACTCATACTTTCGCATTTTTCACATACTTCTTGTACAGATCCTGAGTTCTTTCTGGCTTGAATCACGTGTTAATGTGGTACCACACTGATACAGTCCATGAAACCTGGTATCGATCAATATTTTAGAGGATAACGCATGTTAGGTCTAGGCTAGGCCTGGGATTTGCCCTCATCAGACTCATACTTTCGCATTTTTCACATACTTGTTGAATAGATCCTGGGTTTTTTCTGGTTTGGATCACGTAGTAATGTGGTACCACACTGAAACAGTCGATTAAACCTGGTTTCGATCAATATTTTAGAGGATAACTCATGCTCGGGCTAGGTTAGGCCTGGCATTTGCCCCCATCAGACCCATACTTTCGCATTCTTCACATACTTGTTGAACAGATCCTGGCCTATTTCTGGTTTGGATCACGTAGTAATGTGGTACCACACTGAAACCGTCCATTAAACCTGGATTCGAACAATATGTTTGAGGGTAACGCATGTTAGGTCTGGGTTAGGTCTAGGATTTGCTCTCATCTGGCTCACTCTTTCGCATTTTTCGCATACCCGTTGGCCAGATCCTGGGCTTTTTCAGGTTTGGATCACGTAGTCATGTGGCACCTCACTGATACAGTCCATGAAACCTGGTTTCGATCAATATTTTAGAGGATAACGCATGTTAGGTCTAGGTTAGGTCTGGGATTTGCCCTCATCAGGCTCATAGTTTCGCGTTTTTCACATACTTGTTGAACAGATCCTGGGCTTTTTCTGGTTTGGATCGCGTAGTAATGTGGTACCACACTGAAACCGTCCATTAAACCTGGTTTCGATCAATATTTTAGAGGTTAACTCATGCTAGGTCTAGGTTGGGCCTGGGATTTTCACTCATCAGACTCATACTTTCGCATTCTGCACATACTTGTTGAACAGATCCTGGGCTTTTTCTGGTTTGAATCACGTAGTAATGTGGTACCACACAGAAACAGTCGATTAATCCCGGTCTCGATCAATATTTTATAGGATAACGCAAGTTAGGTCTGGGATAGGTGTGGGATCTGCCCCTCATCAGGCTCATACCATCGCATTTCTCACATCCTTTTGGCCAGATCCGGGGCTTTCACTGGTCTGGATCACGTAGTAATGTGGTACCACACTGAAAGCGTCCATTAAACCTGGTTTCGATCAATATTTTAGAGGATAACACATGTTAGGTCTAGGTTTGGTCTGGGATTGGCCCTCATCAGGTTCATACTTTCGCAGTTTTAACATACATGTTGACCTGATCGAGGGTTTTTTCTGCTTTGGATCACGTAGTAAAGTGGAACCACACTAAAACAGTCAGTTAAACCTGGACACGTCCAATATTTTAGAGGATAACGCATGTTAGGTCTAGGTTAGGCCTGGGATTTGCCCTCATCAGACTCAAACTTTCGCATATTTCTCATACTTGTTGGGCAGATCCTTGGATTTTACAGGATTGGATCACGTAGTAATGTGGTACCACCCTGAAACAGCCGATTAAACCTGGTTTCGATCAATATTTTTGATGATAACGCATGTTAGGTCTGGGTTAGGTCTAGGATTTGCCTTCATCAGGCTCAAAATTTCGCATTCTTCACATACTTGTTGAACAGATCCTGGGTTATTTCTGGTTTGGATCACGTAGTAAAGTGGTACCACACTGAAACAGTCGATTAATCCTGGTCTCGAACAATATTTTAGAGGATAACGCATGTTAGGTCTAGGTTAGGCCTGGGATTTGCCCTCAACAGACTCATACTTTCGCATTTTTCACATACTTGTTGTACAGATCCTGGGGTTTTCTGGCTTGAATCACGTGGTAATGTGGTACCACACTGATACAGTCCATGAAACCTGGTTTAGATCAATATTTTAGAGGATAACGGATGTTAGGTCTATGTTAGGCCTGGGATTTGCCATCATGAGACTCATACTATCGCATTCTTCACATACTTGTTGAAAAGATCTCTGGCTTTTTCTGGTTTGGGTCACGTAGTAATGTGGTACCACACTGAAACAGTCCATTAAACCTGGGTTCGATCAATATTTTAGAGGATAACGCATGTTAGGTCTGGGATAGGTCTGGTATTTGCCCTCATCTGGCTCATATTTTCGCGTTTTTCACATACTTGTTTAACAGATCCTAGGTTTTTTCTGGTTTGGATCACGTAGTAATGTGGTACCACAGTGAAACAGTCGATTAAACCTGGTTTCGATCAATATTTTTGAGGATAACACATGTTAGGTCTAGGTTTGGTCTGGGATTTGCCCTCATCAGGCTCATATTTTCGCGTTTTTGACATACTTGTAGAACAGATCCTGGGTTTTTCCCTGGTTTGGATCACGTAGTAATGTGGTACCACACTGAAACATTCAATTAAACCTGGTCTTGAAAAATATTTTAGAGGATAACGCATGTAAGGTCTGGCATAGGTCTGGAATTTGCCCACATCAGGCTCATAGTTTCGCGTTTTTCACATACTTGTTGTACAGACCCTGAGTTTTTTCTGGCTTGAATCACGTGGTAATGTGGTACCACACTGATACAGTCCATGAAACCTGGTTTCGACAAATATTTTAGAGGATAACGCATGTTAGGTCTAGGTTAGGCCTGGGATTTGCCCTCATCAGACTCACACTTTCGCATTTTTCACATACTTGTTGTACAGATCCTGGGTTTTTTCTGGCTAGAATCACGTGGTAATGTGGTACCACACTGATACAGTCCATGAAACCTGGTTTAGATCAATATTTTAGAGGATAACGGATGTTAGGTCTATGTTAGGCCTGGGATTTGCCCTCATCAGACTCAAACTTTCGCATATTTCTCATACTTGTTGGGCAGATCCTTTGATTTTTCTGGATTGGGTCACGTAGTAATGTGGTACCACAGTGAAACATTCAATTAAACCTGGTCTTGATAAATATTTAAGAGGACAACGCATGTTAGGTCTGGCATAGGTCTGGGATTTGCCCTCATCAGGCTCATAGTTTCGCGTTTTTCACATACTTGTTGAACAGATCCTGGGCTTTTTCTGGTTTGGATCACGTAGTAATGTGGTACCACACTGAAACCGTCCATTAAACCTGGTTTCGAACAATATTCTACAGAATAACGCGGGTTAGGTCTTGGTTAGGTCTCGGATATGCTCTCATCACGCTCGTACTTTCGCATATTTCTCATACTTGATAGCCAGATTCTGGGCTTTTTCTGGTTTGGATCACATAGTAATGTGGTACCACACTGAAACAGTCGATTAATCCCGGTCTCGATCAATATTTTATAGGATAACGCAAGTTAGGTCTGGGATAGGTGTGGGATCTGCCCTCATCAGGCTCATAACTTCGCATTTCTCACATCCTTTTGGCCAGATCCTGGGTTTTCACTGGTCTGGATCACGTAGTAATGTGGTACCACACTGAAACAGTCCATTAAACCTGGTTTCGATCAGTATTTTAGAGGATAACTCATGCTAGGTCTGGGATAGGTCTGGGATTTGCCCTCAACAGGCTCATAGTTTCGCGTTTTTCACATACATGGTGAACAGATCCTGGGCTTTTTCTGGGTTGGATTACGTAGTAATGTGGTACCACACTGAAACATTTGATTAAACCTGGTTTCGATCAATATTTTTGATGATAACGCATGTTAGGTGTAGGTTAGGCCTGGGATTTGCCCTCATGAGACTCATACTTTCGCATTTTTCACATACTTGTTGTACAGATCCTGAGTTTTTTCTGGCTTGAATCACGTAGTAAAGTGGTACCACACTGAAACAGTCGATTAATCCTGGTCTCGAACGATATTTTAGAGGATAACGCATGTTAGGTCTAGGTTAGGCCTGGGATTTGCCCACATCAGACTCAAACTTTCGCATATTTCTCATACTTGTTGGGCAGATCCTTGGATTTTACTGGATTGGATCACGTAGTAATGTGGTACCACTCTGAAACAGCCGATTAAACCTGGTTTCGATCAATATTTTTGATGATAACGCATGTTAGGTCTGGGTTAGGTCTAGGATTTGCCTTCATCAGACCCATACTTCGCATTCTTCACATACTTGTAGAACAGATCCTGGGTTATTTCTGGTTTGGATCACGCAGTAAAGTGGTACCACACTGAAACAGTCGATTAATCCTGGTCTCGAACAATATTTTAGAGGATAACGCATGTTAGGTCTAGGTTAGGCCTGGGATTTGCCCTCATCAGACTCATACTTTCGCATTTTTCACATACTTGTTGTACAGATCCTGGGTTTTTTCTGGCTTGAATCACGAGTTAATGTGGTACCACACTGATACAGTCCATGAAACCTGGTTTCGATCAATATTTTAGAGGATAACGCATGTTAGGTCTAGGCTAGGCCTGGGATTTGCCCTCATCAGACTCATACTTTCGCATTTTTCACATACTTGTTGTACAGATCCTGGGTTTTTTCTGGCTTGATTCACGTGGTAATGTGGTACCACACTGATACAGTCCATGAAACCTGGTTTAGATCAATATTTTAGAGGATAACGCATGTTAGGTCTATGTTAGGCCTGGGATTTGCCCTCATCAGACTCAAACCTTCGCATATTTCTGATACTTGTTGGGCAGATCCTTGGATTTTTCTGGATTGGATCACGTAGTAATGTGGTACCACAGTGAAACAGTTAATTAAACCTGGATACGACCAATATTTTAGAGGATAACGAAAGTTAGGTGTTGGGATAGGTGTGGGTTCTGCCCTCATCAGGCTCATACCTTCGCATTTCTCACATACTTGTTGAATAGATCCTGGGTTTTTTCTGGTTTGGATCACGTAGTAATGTGGTACCACACTGAAACAGTCGATTAAACCTGGTTTCGGTCAATATTTTTGAGGGTAACGCATGTTAGGTCTGGGATAGGTCTGGGATTTGCCCTCATCAGGGTCATACTTTCGCATACTTCACATACTTGTTAAATAGGTCCTGGGTTTTTGCTGGTTTGGATCACGTAGTAATGTGGTACCACACTGAAACAGTCGATTAAACCTGGTTTCGGTCAATATTTTTGAGGGTAACGCATGTTAGGTCTAGGTTAGGCCTGGGATTTTCACTCATCAGACTCATACTTTCGCATACTTCACATACTTGTTGAATAGATCCTGGGTTTTTTCTGGTTTGGATCACGTAGTAATGTGGTACCACACTGAAACAGTCGATTAAACCTGGTTTCGATCAATATATTAGAGGATAACTCATGCTCGGGCTAGGTTAGGCCTGGGATTTGCCCCCATCAGAACCATACTTTCGCATTCTTCACATACTTGTTGAACAGATCCTGGCTTATTTCTGGTTTGGATCACGTAGTAATGTGGTACCACACTGAAACAGTCGATTAAACCTGGTTTCGAACAATATTTTTGAGGGTAACGCATGTTAGGTCTGGGTTAGGTCTAGGATTTGCTCTTATCTGGCTCACTCTTTCGCATTTTTCGCATACTCGTTGGCCAGATCCTGGGCTTTTTCTGGTTGGGATCACGTAGTAATGTGGTACCACACTGAAACAGTCGATTAATCCTGGTCTCGATCAATATTTTAGACGATATCGCATGTTAGGTCTGGGATAGGTCTGGGATTTGCCCTCATCTGGGTCATACTTTCGCATTTTTCGCATACCCGTTGGCCAGATCCTGGGCTTTTTCAGGTTTGGATCACGTAGTCATGTGGCACCTCACTGATACAGTCGACTAAACCTGGTTTCGATCAATATTTTAGACGATAACGCATGTTAGGTCTGGGTTGGGTCTAGGATTTGCCTTCATCAGACCCATACTTCGCATTCTTCACATACTTGTTGAACAGATCCTGGGTTATTTCTAGTTTGGATCACGTAGTAAAGTGGTACCACACTGAAACAGTCGATTAATCCTGGTCTCGAACAATATTTTAGAGGATAACGCATGTTAGGTCTAGGTTAGGCCTGGGATTTGCCCTCATCAGACTCATACTTTCGCATTTTTCACATACTTGTTGTACAGATCCTGGGTTTTTTCTGGTTTGAATCACGTGGTAATGTGGTACCACACTGATACAGTCCATGAAACCTGGTTTAGATCAATATTTTAGAGGATAACGGATGTTGGGTCTATGTTAGGCCTGGGATTTGCCATCATGAGACACATACTATCGCATTCTTCACATACTTGTTGAAAAGATCTCTGGCTTTTTCTGGTTTGGGTCACGTAGTAATGTGGTACCACACTGAAACAGTCCATTAAACCTGGTTTCGATGAATATTTTAGAGGATAACGCATGTTAGGTCTAGGTTTGGTCTGGGATTTGCCCTCATCAGGCTCATAGTTTCGCGTTTTTGACATACTTGTAGAACAGATCCTGGGTTTTTCCCTGGTTTGGATCACGTAGTAATGTGGTACCACACTGAAACATTCAATGAAACCTGGTCTTGAAAAATATTTTAGAGGATAACGCATGTAAGGTCTGGCATAGGTCTGGAATTTGCCCACATCAGGCTCATAGTTTCGCGTTTTTCACATACTTGTTGAACAGATCCTGAGTTTTTTCTGGCTTGAATCACGTGGTAATGTGGTACCACACTGATACAGTCCATGAAACCTGTTTTCGACAAATATTTTGGAGGATAACGCATGTTAGGTCTAGGTTAGGCCTGGGATTTGCCCTCATCAGACTCACACTTTCGCATTTTTCACATACTTGTTGTACAGATCCTGGGTTTTTTCTGGCTAGAATCACGTGGTAATGTGGTACCAAACTGATACAGTCCATGAAACCTGGTTTAGATCAATATTTTAGAGGATAACGGATGTTAGGTCTATGTTAGGCCTGGGATTTGCCCTCATCAGACTCAAACTTTCGCATATTTCTCATACTTGTTGGGCAGATCCTTTGATTTTTCTGGATCGGATCACGTAGTAATGTGGTACCACAGTGAAACATTCAATTAAACCTGGTCTTGATAAATATTTAAGAGGACAACGCATGTTAGGTCTGGCATAGGTCTGGGATTTGCCCTCATCAGGCTCATAGTTTCGCGTTTTTCACATACTTGTTGAACAGATCCTGGGCTTTTTCTGGTTTGGATCACGTAGTAATGTGGTACCACACTGAAACCGTCCATTAAACCTGGTTTCGAACAATATTCTACAGAATAACGCGGGTTAGGTCTTGGTTAGGTCTCGGATATGCTCTCATCACGCTCGTACTTTCGCATATTTCTCATACTTGATAGCCAGATTCTGGGCTTTTTCTGGTTTGAATCACATAGTAATGTGGTACCACACTGAAACAGTCGATTAATCCCGGTCTCGATCAATATTTTATAGGATAACGCAAGTTAGGTCTGGGATAGGTGTGGGATCTGCCCTCATCAGGCTCATAACTTCGCATTTCTCACATCCTTTTGGCCAGATCCTGGGTTTTCACTGGTCTGGATCACGTAGTAATGTGGTACCACACTGAAACAGTCCATTAAACCTGGTTTCGATCAGTATTTTAGAGGATAACTCATGCTAGGTCTGGGATAGGTCTGGGATTTGCCCTCAACAGGCTCATACTTTCGCATTCTTCACATACTTGTTGAACAGATCCTGGGTTATTTCTGGTTTGGATCACGTAGTAACGTGGTACCACACTGAAACAGTCGATTAATCCTGGTCTCGAACAATATTTTAGAAGATAACGCATGTTAGGTCTAGGTTAGGCCTGGGATTTGCCCTCATCAGACTCATACTTTCGCATTTTTCACATACTTGTTGTACAGATCCTGGGTTTTTTCTGGCTTGAATCACGTGGTAATGTGGTACCACACTGATACAGTCCATGAAACCTGGTATCGATCAATATTTTAGACGATATCGCATGTTAGGTCTGGGAGAGGTCTGGGATTTGCCCTCATCAGGGTCATACTTTCGCATTTTTCACATACTTATTGAACAGAACCCTGGCTTTCTCTGGTTTGGATCACGTGGTAATGTGGTACCACACTGATACAGTCCATGAAACCTGGTTTCGATCAATATTTTAGAGGATAACAGATGTTAGGTCTATGTTAGGCCTGGGACTTGCCCTCATGAGACTCATACTTTCGCATATTTCTCATACATGTTGGCCAGATCCTGGGCTATTTCTGGTTTGGAGCACGTAGTAATGTGGTACCACACTGAAACAGTCGATTAAACCTGGTTTCGATCAATATTTTAGACGATATCGCATGTTAGGTCTGGGATAGGTCTGGGATTTGCCCTCATCTGGGTCATACTTTCGCGTTTTTCACATACATGTTGAACAGATCCTGGGCTTTTTCTGGGTTGGATTACGTAGTAATGTGGTACCACACTGAAACATTTGATTAAACCTGGTTTCGATCAATATTTTTGATGATAACGCATGTTAGGTCTGGGTTGGGTATAGGATTTGCCTTCATCAGACCCATACTTCGCATTCTTCACATACTTGCTGAACAGATCCTGGGTTATTTCTGGTTTGGATCACGTAGTAAAGTGGTACCACACT
Organism: Colletes latitarsis; assembly: GCF_051014445.1. Classification (NCBI taxonomy): domain Eukaryota; kingdom Metazoa; phylum Arthropoda; class Insecta; order Hymenoptera; family Colletidae; genus Colletes; species Colletes latitarsis. The sequence continues at coordinate 4,238,184 of NC_135142.1, forward strand.
GAAACAGTCGATTAATCCTGGTCTCGAACGATATTTTAGAGGATAACGCATGTTAGGTGTAGGTTAGGCCTGGGATTTGCCCTCATGAGACTCATACTTTCGCATTTTTCACATACTTGTTGTACAGATCCTGAGTTTTTTCTGGCTTGAATCACGTAGTAATGTGGTACCACACTGAAACAGTCCATTAAACCTGGGTTCGATCAATATTTTAGAGGATAACGCATGTCAGGTCTGGGATAGGTCTGGGATTTGCCCTCATCTGGCTCATATTTTCGCAGTTTTAACATACATGTTGACCTGATCGAGGGTTTTTTCTGCTTTGGATCACGTAGTAAAGTGGAACCACACTAAAACAGTCAGTTAAACCTGGACACGACCAATATTTTAGAGGATAACGCATGTTAGGTCTAGGTTAGGCCTGGGATTTGCCCACATCAGACTCAAACTTTCGCATATTTCTCATACTTGTTGGGCAGATCCTTGGATTTTACTGGATTGGATCACGTAGTAATGTGGTACCACTCTGAAACAGCCGATTAAACCTGGTTTCGATCAATATTTTTGATGATAACGCATGTAAGGTCTGGGTTAGGTCTAGGATTTGCCTTCATCAGACCCATACTTCGCATTCTTCACATACTTGTAGAACAGATCCTGGGTTATTTCTGGTTTGGATCACGCAGTAAAGTGGTACCACACTGAAACAGTCGATTAATCCTGGTCTCGAACAATATTTTAGAGGATAACGCATGTTAGGTCTAGGTTAGGCCTGGGATTTGCCCTCATCAGACTCATACTTTCGCATTTTTCACATACTTGTTGTACAGATCCTGGGTTTTTTCTGGCTTGATTCACGTGGTAATGTGGTACCACACTGATACAGTCCATGAAACCTGGTTTAGATCAATATTTTAGACGATATCGCATGTTAGGTCTGAGATTGGTCTGGGATTTGCCCTCATCAGGGTGATACCTTCGCATTTCTCACATACTTGTTGGCCAGATCCTGGGTTTTCACTGGCCTGGATCACGTAGTAATGTGGTACCACACTGAAACAGTCCAGTAAACCTGGTTTCGATCAATATTTTAGAGGATAACTCATGCAAGGTCTGGGATAGGTCTGGGATTTGCCCTCAACAGGCTCATAGTTTCGGGTTTTTCACATACTTGTTGAACAGATCCTGGGCTTCTTCTGGTTTGGATTACGTAGTAATGTGGTACCACACTGAAACATTTGATTAAACCTGGTTTCGATCAATGTTTTAGACGTTATCCCCTGTTAGGTTTGGGATAGGTCTGGGATTTGCCCTCATCCGGGTCATACTTTCGCATACTTCACATACTAGTTGGACAGTTCCTGGGTTATTTCTGGTTTGGATCAGCGAGTAATGTGGTACCACACTGAAACAGTCGATTAAACCAGGTTTCGATCAATATTTTAGAGGATAACGCAAGTCAGGTCTGGGATAGTTCTGGGATTTGCCCTCATCAGGGTCATACCTTCGCATTTCTCACATCCTTTTGGCCAGATCCTGGGCTTTCACTGGTCTGGATCACGTAGTAATGTGGTACCACACAGAAACAGTCCATTAAACCTGGTTTCGATCAATATTTTAGAGGATAACGCATGTTAGGTCTGGCATAGGTCTGGAATTTGCCCTCATCAGGTTCATACTTTCGCGGTTTTAACATACATGTTGACCTGATCGAGGGGTTTTTCTGCTTTGGATCACGTAGTAAAGTGGAACCACACTAAAACAGTCAGTTAAACCTGGACACGCCCAATATTTTAGAGGATAATGCATGTTAGGTCTAGGTTAGGCCTGGGATTTGCCTTCATCAGACTCAAACTTTCGCATATTTCTCATACTTGTTGGGCAGATCCTTGGATTTTACTGGATTGGATCACGTAGTAATGTGGTACCACTCTGAAACAGCCGATTAAACCTGGTTTCGATTAATATTTTTGATGATACCGCATGTTAGGTCTGGGTTAGGTCTAGGATTTGCCTTCATGAGACCCATACTTCGCATTCTTCACATACTTGTTGAACAGATCCTGGGTTATTTCTGATTTGGATCACGTAGTAAAGTGGTACCACACTGAAACAGTCGATTAATCCTGGTCCCGAATAATATTTTAGTGGATAACGCATGTTAGGTCTAGGTTAGGCCTGGGATTTGCCCTCATCAGACTCATACTTTCGCATTTTTCACATACTTGTTGTACAGATCCTGGGTTTTTTCTGGCTTGAGTCACGTGGTAATGTGGCGCCACACTGATACAGTCCATGAAACCTGGTTTCGATCAATATTTTAGAGGATAACGCATGTTAGGTCTAGGTTAGGCCTGGGATTTGCCCTCATCAGACTCAAACTTTCGCATTCTTCACATACTTGTTTGGCAGATCCTTGGATTTTCCTGGATTGGATCACGTAGTAATGTGGTACCACAGTGAAACAGTTAATTAAACCTGTATACGACCAATATTTTAGAGGATACACCATGTTAGGTCTGGGATAGTTCTGGGATTTGCCCTCATCAGGGTCATACTTTCGCATTTTTCACATACTTGTTGAACAGAACCCTGGGCTTTTTCTGGTTTGGATCACGTAGTAATGTGGTACCACACTGAAACCGTCCACTAAACCTGGTTTCGAACAATATTCTAGAGAATAACGCGTGTTAGGTCTTGGTTAGGTCTCGGATATGCTCTCATCACGCTCGTACTTTCGCATATTTCTCATACTTGATGGTCAGATTCTGAGGTTTTTCTGGTTTGAATCACGTAGTAATGTGGTACCACACTGAAACAGTCGATTAAACCTGGTTTCCATCAACATTTTACAGGACAACGCAAGTTAGGTCTGGGATAGGTCTGGGATTTGCCCTCATCAGGCTCGTACTTTCGCGTTTTTCACACACTTGTTGAACAGATCCTGGGTTTCTTCTGGTTTGGATCACGTAGTAATGTGGTACCATACTGAAACAGTCCATTAAACCTGGTTTCGATCAATAGTTTAGAGAATAAAGCATGTTAGGTCTAGGTTAGGTCAGGGATTTGCTCTCATCAGGCTCGTATTTTCGCATATTTATCATACTTGATTGCCAGATTCGGGGTTTTTTCGGGTTTCGATCACGTAGTAATGTGGTACCACACTGAAGCAGACCATTAAACCTGGTTTCAATTATTATTTTAGGGAATAACGCATGTTAGGTCTGGGTTAGGTCTAGGATTTGCTTTCATCAGACCCATACTTTCGCATTCTTCACATACTTGTTGAACAGATCCTGGGTTATTTCTGGTTTGGATCACGTAGTAACGTGGTACCACACTGAAACAGTCGATTAATCCTGGTCTCGAACAATATTTTAGAAGATAACGCATGTTAGGTCTAGGTTAGGCCTGGGATTTGCCCTCATCAGACTCATACTTTCGCATTTTTCACATACTTGTTGTACAGATCCTGGGTTTTTTCTGGCTTGAATCACGTGGTAATGTGGTACCACACTGATACAGTCCATGAAACCTGGTATCGATCAATATTTTAGACGATATCGCATGTTAGGTCTGGGAGAGGTCTGGGATTTGCCCTCATCAGGGTCATACTTTCGCATTTTTCACATACTTATTGAACAGAACCCTGGCTTTCTCTGGTTTGGATCACGTGGTAATGTGGTACCACACTGATACAGTCCATGAAACCTGGTTTCGATCAATATTTTAGAGGATAACAGATGTTAGGTCTATGTTAGGCCTGGGACTTGCCCTCATGAGACTCATACTTTCGCATATTTCTCATACATGTTGGCCAGATCCTGGGCTATTTCTGGTTTGGAGCACGTAGTAATGTGGTACCACACTGAAACAGTCGATTAAACCTGGTTTCGATCAATATTTTAGACGATATCGCATGTTAGGTCTGGGATAGGTCTGGGATTTGCCCTCATCTGGGTCATACTTTCGCATATTTCTCATACATGTTGGCCAGATCCTGGGCTATTTCTGGTTTGGAGCACGTAGTAATGTGGTACCACACTGAAACAGTCGATTAAACCTGGTTTCGATCAATATTTTAGACGATATCGCATGTTAGGTCTGGGATAGGTCTGGGATTTGCCCTCATCAGACTCATACTTTCGCATTTTTCACATACTTGTTGTACAGATCCTGGGTTTTTTCTGGCTTGAATCACGTGGTAATGTGGTACCACACTGATACAGTCCATGAAACCTGGTATCGATCAATATTTTAGACGATATCGCATGTTAGGTCTGGGAGAGGTCTGGGATTTGCCCTCATCAGGGTCATACTTTCGCATTTTTCACATACTTATTGAACAGAACCCTGGCTTTCTCTGGTTTGGATCACGTGGTAATGTGGTACCACACTGATACAGTCCATGAAACCTGGTTTCGATCAATATTTTAGAGGATAACAGATGTTAGATCTATGTTAGGCCTGGGACTTGCCCTCATGAGACTCATACTTTCGCATATTTCTCATACATGTTGGCCAGATCCTGGGCTATTTCTGGTTTGGAGCACGTAGTAATGTGGTACCACACTGAAACAGTCGATTAAACCTGGTTTCGATCAATATTTTAGACGATATCGCATGTTAGGTCTGGGATAGGTCTGGGATTTGCCCTCATCTGGGTCATACTTTCGCATTTTTCACATACTTGTTGAACAGATCCTGAGCTCTCACTTGTCTGGACCTCGTAGTAGTGTGGTACCACACTGAAACAGTCCATTAAACCTGGTTTCGATCAATATTTTAGTGGATAACTCATGCTCGGTCTAGGTTAGGCCTGGGATTTGCCCCCATCAGACCCATACTTTCGCATTCTTCACATACTTGTTGGCCAGATCCTGGGCTATTTCTGGTTTGGATCACGTAGTAATGTGGTACCACACTGAAACAGTCGATTAAACCTGGTTTCGATCAATATTTTAGACGATATCGCATGTTAGGTCTGGGTTAGGTCTGGGATTTGCCCTCATCAGGGTCATACTTTCGCATTTTTCACATACTTGTTGAACAGAACCCTGGCCTTTTCTGGTTTGGATCACGTAGTAAAGTGGTACCACACTGAAACAGTCGATTAATCCCGGTCTCGATCAATATTTTATAGGATAACGCAAGTTAGGTCTGGGATAGGTGTGGGATCTGCCCTCATCAGGCTCATACCTTCGCATTTCTCACATACTTGTTGGACAGATCCTGGGCTTTCACTGGTCTGGATCACGTAGTAATGTGGTACCACACTGAAACAGTTCATTAAACCTGTTTTCGATGAATATTTTAGGGGATAACTCATGCTAGGTCTAGGTTAGGCCTAGGATTTGCCCTCATCAGACCCATACTTTCGTATTCCTCACATACTAGTTGAACAGTTCCTGGGTTATTTCTGGTTTGCATCAGGTAGTAATGTGGTACCATTCTGAAACAGTCGATTAGTCCTGGTCTCGAACAATATTTTTGAGGGTAACGCATGTTATGTCTAGGTTTGGCCTGGGATTTGCCCTCATCAGACTCAAACTTTCGCATTCTTCACATACTTGTTGAACGGATCCTGGGTTTTTCCCTGGTTTGTATCACGTAGTAATGTGGTACCACACTGAAACAGTCCATTAAACCAGGTTTCGATCAATATTCTAGAGAATAACGCGTGTTAGGTCTGGGATAGGTCTAGGATTTGCCTTCATCAGACCCATACTTTCGCATTCTTCACATACTTGTTGAACAGATCCTGGGTTATTTCTGGTTTGGATCACGTAGTAAAGTGGTACCACACTGAAACAGTCGATTAATCCTGGTCTCGAACAATATTTTAGAGGATAACGCATGTTAGGTCTGGGTTAGGCCTGGGATTTGCCCTCATCAGACTCATACTTTCGCATTTTTCACATACTTGTTGTACAGATCCTGGGTTTTTTCTGGCTTGAATCACGTGGTAATGTGGTACCACACTGATACAGTCCATGAAACCTGGTTTCGATCTATATTTTAGAGGATAACGCATGATAGGTCTAGGTTAGGCCTGGGATTTGTCCTCATCGGACTCATACTTTCGCATTTTTCACATACTTGTTGTACAGATCCTTGGATTTTTCTGGATTGGATCACGTAGTAATGTGGTACCACAGTGAAACAGTTAATTAAACCTGGATACGACCAATATTTTAGAGGATACACCATGTTAGGTCTAGGTTAGGCCTGGGATTTGCCCTCATGAGGCTCATACTTTCGCATATTTCTCATACATGTTGGCCAGATCCTGGGCTATTTCTGGTTTGGATTACGTAGTAATGTGGTACCACACTGAAACAGTCCATTAAACCTGGTTTCGATCAATATTTTAGAGGATAACTCATGCTCGGTCTAGGTTACGCCAGGGATTTGCCCCCATCAGACCCATACTTTCGCATTCTTCACATACTTTTTGAACAGATCCTGGCTTATTTCTGGTTTGGATCACGTAGTAATGTGGTACCACACTGAAACAGTAGATTAAACCTGGTTTCGATCAATATTTTAGACGATATCACATGTTAGGTCTGGGATAGGTCTGGGATTTGCCCTCATCAGGGTCATACTTTCGCATTTTTCACATACTTGTTGAACAGAACCCTGGCTTTTTCTGGTTTGGATCACGTAGTAAAGTGGTACCGCACTGAAACAGTCGATTAATCCCAGTCTCGATCAATATTTTAGACGATATCGCATGTTAGGTCTGGGATAGGTCTGGGATTTGCCCTCATCTGGGTCATACTTTCGCATTTTTCAGATACTTGTTGAACAGAACCCTGGCCTTTTCTGGTTTGGGTCACGTAGTAAAGTGGTACCACACTGAAACAGTCGATTAATCCCGGTCTCGATCAATATTTTATAGGATAACGCAAGTTAGGTCTGGCATAGGTCTGGGATTTGCCCTCATCAGGCTCATAGTCTCGCGTTTTACAGATACTTGTTGAACAGATCCTGGGCTTTTTCTGGTTTGGATCACGTAGTAATGTGGTACCACACTGAAACAGTCGATTAAACCTGGTTTCGATCAATATTTTAGACGATATCGCATGTTAGGTCTGGGTTAGGTCTGGGATTTGCCCTCATCAGGGTCATACTTTCGCATTTTTCACATACTTGTTGAACAGAACCCTGGCCTTTTCTGGTTTGGATCACGTAGTAATGAGGTACCACACTGAAACAGACGATTAATCCCGGTCTCGATCAATATTTTATAGGATAACGCAAGTTAGGTCTGGGATAGGTGTGGGATCTGCCCCTCATCAGGCTCATACCTTTGCATTTCTCACATCCTTTTGGCCAGATCCTGAGCTTTCACTGGTCTGGATCACGTAGTAAAGTGGTACCACACTGAAACAGTCCATTAAGCCTGGTTTCGATCAATATTTTAGAGGATAGCTCATGCTAGGTCTGGGATAGGCCTGGGATATGCCCTCATCAGGCTAATAGTTTCGCGTTTTTCACATACTTGTTGAACAGATCCCGGGCTGTTTTTGGTTTGGATCACGTAGTAATGTGGTACCACACTGAAACAGTCGATTAAACCTGGTTTCGATCAATATTTTAGACAATATCGCATGTTTGGTCTGGGATAGGTCTGGGATTTGCCCTCATCAGGCTCGTACTTTCGCGTTTTTCACACACTTGTTGAACAGATCCTGGGTTTTTTCTGGTTTGGATCACGTAGTAATGTGGTACCACACTGAAACAGTCCATTAAACCTGGTGTCGATCAATATTTTAGAGAATAAAGCATGTTAGGTCTAGGTTAGGTCTGGGATTTGCTCTCATCAGGTCCGCACTTTCGCATATTTATCATACTTGATTGCCAGATTCGGGGTTTTTTCGGGTTTGGATCACGTAGTAAAGTGGTACCACACTGAAACAGTCGATTAATCCTGGTCTCGAACAATATTTTAGAGGATAACGCATGTTAGGTCTAGGTTAGGCGTGGGATTTGCCCTCATCAGACTCATACTTTCGCATTTTTCACATACTTGTTGTACAGATTCTGGGCTTTTTCTGGTTTGAATCACGTAGTAATGTGGTGCCACACTGAAACAGTCGATTAATCCTGGTCTCGATCAATATTTTATAGGATAACGCATGTTAGGTCTGGGATAGGTCTGGGATTTGCCCTCATCAGACTCATACTATCGCATTCTTCACATACTTGTTGAACAGATCCCTGGCTTTTTCTGGTTTGGATCACGTAGTAATGTGGTACCACACTGAAACAGTCGATTAAACCTGGTTTCGATCAATATTTTAGACAATATCGCATGTTTGGCCTGGGATAGGTCTGGGATTTGCCCTCATCAGGGTCATACTTTCGCATTCTTCACATATTAGTTGTACAGTACCTGGGTTATTTCTGGTTTGGATCAGCTAGTAATGTGGTACCACACTGAAACAGTCGATTAAACCAGGTTTCGATCAATATTTTAGATGATAACGCATGATAAGTCTAGGTTAGGCCTGGGATTTGCCCTCATCAGACTCATACTATCGCATTCTTCACATACTTGTTGAACAGATCCCTGGCATTTTCTGGTTTGGATCACGTAGTAATGTGGTACCACACTGAAACATTCAATTAAACCTAGTCTTGATAAATATTTTAGAGGATAACGCATGTTAGGTCTGGCATAGGTCTGGAATTTGCCCTCATCAGGCTCATAGTTTCGCGTTTTTCACATACTTGTTGAACAGATCCTGGGCTTTTACTGGTTTGGATCACGTAGTAATGTGGTACCACACTGAAACAGTCCATTAAACCTGGTTTCGATCAATATTCTAGAGAATAACGCATGTTATGTCTTGGTTAGGTCTCGGATATGCTCTCATTACGCTCGTACTTTCGCATATTTCTCATACTTGATGGCCAGATTCTGGGCATTTTCGGGTTTTGATCACGTAGTAATGTAGTACCACAGTGAAACAGTCAATTAAACCTGGTTTCCATCAATATTTTACAGGATAACGCATGTTAGGTCTGGGATAGGTCTGGGATTTGCCCTCATCAGGCTCGTACTTTCGCGTTTTTCACACACTTGTTGAACAGATCCTGGGTTTTTTCTGGTTTGGATCACGTAGTAATGTGGTACCACACTGAAACAGTCCATTAGACCTGGTGTCGATCAATATTTTAGAGAATAAAGCATGTTAGGTCTAGGTTAGGTCTGGGATTTGCTCTCATCAGGTTCGCACTTTCGCATATTTATCATACTTGATTGCCAGATTCGGGGTTTTTTCGGGTTTGGATCACGTAGTAATGTGGTACCACACTGAAACATTCAATTAAACCTGGTCTTGAAAAATATTTTAGAGGATAACGCATGTAAGGTCTGGCATAGGTCTGGAATTTGCCCACATCAGGCTCATAGTTTCGCGTTTTTCACATACTTGTTGAACAGATCCTGGGTTATTTCTGGTTTGGATCACGTAGTAAAGTGGTACCACACTGAAACAGTCGATTAATCCTGGTCTCGAACAATATTTTAGAGGATAACGCATGTTAAGTCTAGGTTAGGTCTGGGATTTGCCCTCATCAGACTCATACTTTCGTATTTTTCACATACTTGTTGTACAGATTCTGGGCTTTTTCTGGTTTGAAGCACGTAGTAATGTGGTGCCACACTGAAACAGTCGATTAATCCTGGTCTCGATCAATATTTTATAGGATAACGCATGTTAGGTCTGGGATAGGTCTGGGATTTGCCCTCATCAGACTCATACTATCGCATTCTTCACATACTTGTTGAACAGATCCCTGGCTTTTTCTGGTTTGGATCACGTAGTAATGTGGTACCACACTGAAACAGTCCATTAAACCTGGTTTCGATCAATATTTTAGAGGATAACGCATGTTAGGTCTGGGATAGGTCTGGGATTTGTCCTCATCAGACTCATACTTTCGCATACTTCACATACTTGTTGAATAGATCCTGGGTTTTTTCTGGTTTGAAACACGTAGTAATGTGGTACCACACTGAAACAGTCGATTAAACCTGGTTTCGATCAATATTTTAGAGGGTAACGCATGTTAGGTCTAGGTTAGGCCTGGGATTTTCTCTCGCCAGACTCATACTTTCGCATTCTTCACATACTTGTTGAACAGATCCTGGGTTTTTCCCTGGTTTGGATCACGTAGTAATGTGGTACCACACTGAAACATTCAATTAAACCTGGTCTTGATAAATATTTTGGAGGATAACGCATGTTAGGCCTGGCATAGGTCTGGAATTTGCCCTCATCAGGCTCATAGTTTCGCGTTTTTCACATACTTATTGAACAGATCCTGGGCTTTTTCTGGTCTGGATCACGTAGTAATGTGGTACCACACTGAAACAGTCCATTAAACCTGGTTTCGATCAATATTTTAGAGGATAACTCATGCTAGGTCTGGGATAGGTATGGGATTTGCCATCATCAGGCTAATTGTTTCGCGTTTTTCACATACTTGTTGAACAGATCCTGGGCTTTTTCTGGTTTGGATCACGTAGTAATGTGGTACCACACTGAAACAGTCAATTAAAACTGGCTTCGATCAATATTTTAGATGATAACGCATGTTAAGTCTAGGTTAGGCCTCAGATTTGCCCTCATCAGACTCATACTATCGCATTCTTCACATACTTGTTGAACAGATCCCTGGCTTTTTCTGGTTTGGATCACGTAGTAATGTGGTACCACACTGAAACAGTCCATTAAACCCGGTTTCGATCAATATTTTAGAGGACAACGCATGTTATGTCTAGGTTTGGCCTGGGATTTGCCCTCATCAGGGTCATACTTTCGCAGTTTTAACATGCATGTTGTCCTGATCAATGGTTTTTTCTTATTTGGATAACGTAGCAAAATGGTACCACACTGAAACAGTCAATTAAACCTTGTTTCGATCAATATTTTATAGGATGACGCAAGTTGTGTCTGGGATAGGTCTGGGATTTGCCCTCATCAGGCTCGTACTTTCGCGTTTTTCACACACTTGTTGAACAGATCCTGGGTTATTTCTGATTTGGATCAGGTACTAATGTGGTACCACACAGAAACAGTCGATTAAACCTGGTCACGATCAAGATTTTAGAGGATACCGCATGTTAGGTCTAGGTTAGGTCTGGGATTTGCTCTCATCAGGCTCGTACTTTCGCATAGTTCTCATACTTGATGGCCAGATTCTGGGCTTTTCTGGTTTGGATCAAGTAGTAATGTGGTACCACACTGAAAGTCGATGAAATCCGGTTTCGATCAATATTTTAGAGGATAACGCAAGTCAGGTCTGGGATAGGTCTGGGATTTGCCCTCATCAGGGTCATACCTTCGCATTTCTCACATCCTTTTGGCCAGATCCTGGGCTTTCACTGGTCTGGATCACGTAGTAATGTGGTACCACACAGAAACAGTCCATTAAACCTGGTTTCGATCAATATTTTAGAGGATAACGCATGTTAGGTCTGGCATAGGTCTGGAATTTGCCCTCATCAGGCTCATAGTTTCGCGTTTTTCACATACTTGTTGAACAGATCCTGGGTTTTTTCTGGTCTGGATCACGTAGTAATGTGGTACCACACTGAAACAGTCCATTAAACCTGGTTTCGATCAATATTTTAGAGGATAACTCATGCTAGGTCTCGGATAGGTCTGGGATTTGCCCTTATCAGGCTAATAGTTTCGCGTTTTTCACATACTTGTTGAACAGATCCTGGGCTTTTTCTGGTATGGATCACGTAGTAATGTGGTACCACACTGAAACAGTCGATTAAAACTGGTTTCGATCAATATTTTAGAGGATAACTCATGCTAGGTCTGGGTTAGGTCTAGGATTTCCTCTCATCTGGCTCATTCTTTCGCATTTTTCGCATACTCGTTGGCCAGATCCAGGGCTTTTTGTGGTTTGGATCACGTGGTAATGTGGTACCACACTGATACAGTCGATTAATCCTGGTTTCGATCAATATTTTAGAGGACAACGCATGTTATGTCTAGGTTTGGCCTGGGATTTGCCCTCATCAGACTCAAACTTTCGCATTCTTCACATACTTGTTGAACGGATCCTGGGTTTTTCCCTGGTTTGGATCACGTAGTAATGTGGTACCACACTGAAACATTCAATTAAACCTGGTCTTGATAAATATTTTAGAGGATAACGCATGTTAGGTCTGGGATAGGTCTGGGATTTGCCCTCATCAGGCTCATAGTTTCGCGTTTTTCGCATACTTGTTGAACAGATCCTGGGCTTTTTCTGGCTTGGATCACGTAGTAATGTGGTACCACACTGAAACCGTCCATTAAACCTGGTTTCGAACAATATTCTAGAGAATAACGCGTGTTAGGCCTTGGTTAGGTCTTGGATATGCTCTCATCACGCTCGTACTTTCGCATATTTCTCATACTTGATGGCCAGATTCTGGGCTTTTTCTTGTTTGAATCACGTAGTAATGTGGTACCACACTGAAACAGTCGATTAATCCCGGTCTCGATCAATATTTTATAGGATAACGCAAGTTAGGTCTGGGATAGGTGTGGGATCTGCCCCTCATCAGGCTCATACCTTCGCATTTCTCACATCCTTTTGGCCAGATCCTGGGCTTTCACTGGTCTGGATCACGTAGTAATGTGGTGCCACACTGAAACAGTCCATTAAACCTGGTTTCGATGAATATTTTGGAGGATAACGCATGTTAGGTCTAGGTTAGGCCTGAGGATTTTCACTCATCAGACTCATACTTTCGCATTCTTCACATACTTGTTGAACAGATCCTGGGTTATTTCTGGTTTGGATCACGTGGTAAAATGGTACCACATTGATACAGTCCATGAAACTTGGTTTCGATCAGTATTTTAGAGGATAACGCTTGTTAGGTCTAAGTTAGGCCTGGGATTTGCCCTCATCAGGCTCATACTTTCGTATATTTCTCATACTTGTTGCACAGATCCTGTGTTTTTTCTGGCTTGAATCACATGGTAATGTGGTACCACACTGATACAGTCGATTAATCCTGGTTTCGATCAATATTTTAGAGGAAAACGCATGTTATGTCTAGGTTTGGCCTGGGATTTGCCCTCATGAGACTCAAACTTTCGCATTCTTCACATACTTGTTGAACGGATCCTGGGTTTTTCCCTGGTTTGTATCACGTAGTAATGTGGTACCACACTGAAACAGTCCATTAAACCAGGTTTCGATCAATATTCTAGAGAATAACGCGTGTTAGGTCTGGGATAGGTCTAGGATTTGCCTTCATCAGACTCATACTTTCGCATTTTTCACATACTTGTTGTACAGATCCTGGGTTTTTTCTGGCTTGAATCACGTGGTAATGTGGTACCACACTGATACAGTCCATGAAACCTGGTTTCGATCTATATTTTAGAGGATAACGCATGATAGGTCTAGGTTAGGCCTGGGATTTGTCCTCATCGGACTCATACTTTCGCATTTTTCACATACTTGTTGTACAGATCCTTGGATTTTTCTGGATTGGATCACGTAGTAATGTGGTACCACAGTGAAACAGTTAATTAAACCTGGATACGACCAATATTTTAGAGGATACACCATGTTAGGTCTAGGTTAGGCCTGGGATTTGCCCTCATGAGACTCATACTTTCGCATATTTCTCATACATGTTGGCCAGATCCTGGGCTATTTCTGGTTTGGATTACGTAGTAATGTGGTACCACACTGAAACACTCCATTAAACCTGGTTTCGATCAATATTTTAGAGGATAACTCATGCTCGGTCTAGGTTACGCCAGGGATTTGCCCCCATCAGACCCATACTTTCGCATTCTTCACATACTTTTTGAACAGATCCTGGCTTATTTCTGGTTTGGATCACGTAGTAATGTGGTACCACACTGAAACAGTCGATTAAACCTGGTTTCGATCAATATTTTAGACGATATCACATGTTAGGTCTGGGATAGGTCTGGGATTTGCCCTCATCAGGGTCATACTTTCGCATTTTTCACATACTTGTTGAACAGAACCCTGGCTTTTTCTGGTTTGGATCACGTAGTAAAGTGGTACCGCACTGAAACAGTCGATTAATCCCAGTCTCGATCAATATTTTAGACGATATCGCATGTTAGGTCTGGGATAGGTCTGGGATTTGCCCTCATCTGGGTCATACTTTCGCATTTTTCAGATACTTGTTGAACAGAACCCTGGCCTTTTCTGGTTTGGGTCACGTAGTAAAGTGGTACCACACTGAAACAGTCGATTAATCCCGGTCTCGATCAATATTTTATAGGATAACGCAAGTTAGGTCTGGCATAGGTCTGGGATTTGCCCTCATCAGGCTCATAGTCTCGCGTTTTACAGATACTTGTTGAACAGATCCTGGGCTTTTTCTGGTTTGGATCACGTAGTAATGTGGTACCACACTGAAACAGTCGATTAAACCTGGTTTCGATCAATATTTTAGACGATATCGCATGTTAGGTCTGGGTTAGGTCTGGGATTTGCCCTCATCAGGGTCATACTTTCGCATTTTTCACATACTTGTTGAACAGAACCCTGGCCTTTTCTGGTTTGGATCACGTAGTAATGAGGTACCACACTGAAACAGTCGATTAATCCCGGTCTCGATCAATATTTTATAGGATAACGCAAGTTAGGTCTGGGATAGGTGTGGGATCTGCCCCTCATCAGGCTCATACCTTTGCATTTCTCACATCCTTTTGGCCAGATCCTGAGCTTTCACTGGTCTGGATCACGTAGTAAAGTGGTACCACACTGAAACAGTCCATTAAGCCTGGTTTCGATCAATATTTTAGAGGATAGCTCATGCTAGGTCTGGGATAGGCCTGGGATATGCCCTCATCAGGCTAATAGTTTCGCGTTTTTCACATACTTGTTGAACAGATCCCGGGCTGTTTTTGGTTTGGATCACGTAGTAATGTAGTACCACACTGAAACAGTCGATTAAACCTGGTTTCGATCAATATTTTAGACAATATCGCATGTTTGGTCTGGGATAGGTCTGGGATTTGCCCTCATCAGGCTCGTACTTTCGCGTTTTTCACACACTTGTTGAACAGATCCTGGGTTTTTTCTGGTTTGGATCACGTAGTAATGTGGTACCACACTGAAACAGTCCATTAAACCTGGTGTCGATCAATATTTTAGAGAATAAAGCATGTTAGGCCTAGGTTAGGTCTGGGATTTGCTCTCATCAGGTCCGCACTTTCGCATATTTATCATACTTGATTGCCAGATTCGGGGTTTTTTCGGGTTTGGATCACGTAGTAATGTGGTACCACACTGAAACATTCAATTAAACCTGGTCTTGAAAAATATTTTAGAGGATAACGCATGTAAGGTCTGGCATAGGTCTGGAATTTGCCCACATCAGGCTCATAGTTTCGCGTTTTTCACATACTTGTTGAACAGATCCTGGGTTATTTCTGGTTTGGATCACGTAGTAAAGTGGTACCACACTGAAACAGTCGATTAATCCTGGTCTCGAACAATATATTAGAGGATAACGCATGTTAGGTCTAGGTTAGGCCTGGGATTTGCCCTCATCAGACTCATACTTTCGCATTTTTCACATACTTGTTGTACAGATTCTGGGCTTTTTCTGGTTTGAATCACGTAGTAATGTGGTGCCACACTGAAACAGTCGATTAATCCTGGTCTCGATCAATATTTTATAGGATAACGCATGTTAGGTCTGGGATAGGTCTGGGATTTGCCCTCATCAGACTCATACTATCGCATTCTTCACATACTTGTTGAACAGATCCCTGGCTTTTTCTGGTTTGGATCACGTAGTAATGTGGTACCACACTGAAACAGTCGATTAAACCTGGTTTCGATCAATATTTTAGACAATATCGCATGTTTGGTCTGGGATAGGTCTGGGATTTGCCCTCATCAGGGTCATACTTTCGCATTCTTCACATATTAGTTGTACAGTACCTGGGTTATTTCTGGTTTGGATCAGCTAGTAATGTGGTACCACACTGAAACAGTCGATTAAACCAGGTTTCGATCAATATTTTAGATGATAACGCATGATAAGTCTAGGTTAGGCCTGGGATTTGCCCTCATCAGACTCATACTATCGCATTCTTCACATACTTGTTGAACAGATCCCTGGCATTTTCTGGTTTGGATCACGTAGTAATGTGGTACCACACTGAAACATTCAATTAAACCTGGTCTTGATAAATATTTTAGAGGATAACGCATGTTAGGTCTGGCATAGGTCTGGAATTTGCCCTCATCAGGCTCATAGTTTCGCGTTTTTCACATACTTGTTGAACAGATCCTGGGCTTTTACTGGTTTGGATCACGTAGTAATGTGGTACCACACTGAAACAGTCCATTAAACCTGGTTTCGATCAATATTCTAGAGAATAACGCATGTTATGTCTTGGTTAGGTCTCGGATATGCTCTCATCACGCTCGTACTTTCGCATATTTCTCATACTTGATGGCCAGATTCTGGGCATTTTCGGGTTTTGATCACGTAGTAATGTAGTACCACAGTGAAACAGTCAATTAAACCTGGTTTCCATCAATATTTTACAGGATAACGCATGTTAGGTCTGGGATAGGTCTGGGATTTGCCCTCATCAGGCTCGTACTTTCGCGTTTTTCACACACTTGTTGAACAGATCCTGGGTTTTTTCTGGTTTGGATCACGTAGTAATGTGGTACCACACTGAAACAGTCCATTAAACCTGGTGTCGATCAATATTTTAGAGAATAAAGCATGTTAGGTCTAGGTTAGGTCTGGGATTTGCTCTCATCAGGTTCGCACTTTCGCATATTTATCATACTTGATTGCCAGATTCGGGGTTTTTTCGGGTTTGGATCACGTAGTAATGTGGTACCACACTGAAACATTCAATTAAACCTGGTCTTGAAAAATATTTTAGAGGATAACGCATGTAAGGTCTGGCATAGGTCCGGAATTTGCCCACATCAGGCTCATAGTTTCGCGTTTTTCACATACTTGTTGAACAGATCCTGGGCTTTTTCTGGTATGGATCACGTAGTAATGTGGTACCACACTGAAACAGTCGATTAAAACTGGTTTCGATCAATATTTTAGAGGATAACTCATGCTAGGTCTGGGATAGGTCTGGGATTTGCCCTTATCAGGCTAATAGTTTCGCGTTTTTCACATACATGTTGAACAGATCCTGGGCTTTTTCTGGTATGGATCACGTAGTAATGTGGTACCACACTGAAACAGTCGATTAAAACTGGTTTCGATCAATATTTTAGACGATATCGCATGTTAGGTCTGGGATAGGTCTGGGATTTGCCCTCATCAGGGTCTTACTTTCGCATATTTCTCACACTTCATGGCTAGATCCTGGGCTTTTTCTGGATTGGATCACGTAGTAATGTGGTAGCACACTGAAACAGTCAATCAAAACAGGCTTCGATCAATATTTTAGATGATAACCCATGTTAAGTCTAGGTTAGGCCTGGGATTTGCCCTCATCAGACTCATACTATCGCATTCTTCACATACTTGTTGAATATATCCTGGGTTTTTTCTGGTTTGGATCACGTAGTAATGTGGTACCACACTGAAACAGTCGATTAAACCTGGTTTCGATCAATATTTTAGAGAATAAAGCATGTTAGGTCTAGGTTAGGTCTGGGATTTGCTCTCATCAGGCTCGTACTATCGCATATTTATCATACTTGATGACCAGATTCTGGGTTTTTTCGGGTTTCGATCACGTAGTAATGTGATACCACACTGAAGCAGACCATTAAACCTAGTTTCAATTACTATTTTAGAGGATAACACATGTTAGGTCTAGGTTATTTCTGGGATTTGCCCTCATCAGGGTCATACTTTCGCAGTTTTAACATACATGTTGTCCTGATCAATGGTTTTTTCTTATTTGGATAACGTAGCAAAATGGTACCACACTGAAACAGTCAATTAAACCTTGTTTCGATCAATATTTTATAGGATGACGCAAGTTGGGTCTGGGATAGGTCTGGGATTTGCCCTCATCAGGCTCGTACTTTCGCGTTTTTCACACACTTGTTGAACAGATCCTGGGTTATTTCTGATTTGGAACAGGTAGTAATGTGGTACCACACAGAAACAGTCGATTAAACCTGGTCACGATCAAGATTTTAGAGGATACCGCATGTTAGGTCTAGGTTAGGTCTGGGATTTGCTCTCATCAGGCTCGTACTTTCGCATATTTCTCATACTTGATGGCCAGATTCTGGGCTTTTCTGGTTTGGATCAAGTAGTAATGTGGTACCACACTGAAAGTCGATGAAACCCGGTTTCGATCAATATTTTATAGGATAACGCAAGTCAGGTCTGGGATAGGTCTGGGATTTGCCCTCATCAGGGTCATACCTTCGCATTTCTCACATCCTTTTGGCCAGATCCGGGGCTTTCACTGGTCTGGATCACGTAGTAATGTGGTACCACACAGAAACAGTCCATTAAACCTGGTTTCGATCAATATTTTAGAGGATACCTCATGCTAGGTCTAGGATAGGTCTGGGATTTGCCCTCATCAGGCTAATAGATCCGCGTTTTTCACATACTTGTTGAACATATCCTGGGCTTTTTCTGGTTTGGATCACGTAGTAATGTGGTACCACACTGAAACAGTCGATTAAACCTGGTTTCGATCAATATTTTAGACGATATCGCATGTTAGGTCTGGGATAGGTCGGGGATTTGCCCGCATCAGGGTCATACTTTCGCATACTTCACATAGCAGTTGTACAGTTCCTGGGTTATTTCTGGTTTGCATCAGCTAGTAATGTGGTACCACACTGAAACATTCAATTAAACCTGATCTTGATAAATATTTTAGAGGATAACGCATGTTAGGTCTGGCATAGGTCTGGAATTTGCCCTCATCAGGCTCATAGTTTCGCGTTTTTCACATACTTGTTGAACAGATCCTGGGCTTTTTCTGATATGGATCACGTAGTAATGTGGTACCACACTGAAACAGTCGATTAAAACTGGTTTCGATCAATATTTTATACGATATCGCATGTTAGGTCTGGGATAGGTCCGGGATTTGCCCTCATCAGGGTCTTACTTTCGCATATTTCTCACACTTCATGGCTAGATCCTGGGCTTTTTCTGGATTGGATCACGTAGTAATGTGGTAGCACACTGAAACAGTCAATTAAAACAGGCTTCGATCAATATTTTAGAGGATAACGCATGTTAGATCTGGGATAGGTCTGGGATTTGCCCTCATCAGACTCATACTTTCGCATACTTCACATACTTGTTGAACATATCCTGGGCTTTTTCTGGATTGGATCACGTAGTAATGTGGTAGCACACTGAAACAGTCAATTAAAACAGGCTTCGATCAATATTTTAGAGGATAACGCATGTTAGATCTGGGATAGGTCCGGGATTTGCCCTCATCAGGGTCTTACTTTCGCATATTTCTCACACTTCATGGCTAGATCCTGGGCTTTTTCTGGATTGGATCACGTAGTAATGTGGTACCACACTGAAACAGTCGATTAAACCTGGTTTCGATCAATATTTTGGAGAATAAAGCATGTTAGGTCTAGGTTAGGTCTGGGATTTGCTCTCATCAGGCTAGTACTTTCGCATATTTATCATACTTGATGGCCAAATTCTGGGTTTTTTCGGGTTTCGATCACGTAGTAATGTGATACCACACTGAAGCAGACCATTAAACCTAGTTTCAATTACTATTTTAGAGGATAACACATGTTAGGTCTAGGTTATTTCTGGGATTTGCCCTCATCAGGGTCATACTTTCGCAGTTTTAACATACATGTTGTCCTGATCAATGGTTTTTTCTGCTTTGGATAACGTAGCAAGATGGTACCACTCTGAAACAGTCAATTAAACCTTGTTTCGATCAATATTTTATAGGATGACGCAAGTTGGGTCTGGGATAGGTCTGGGATTTGCCCTCATCAGGCTCGTACTTTCGCGTTTTTCACACACTTGTTGAACAGATCCTGGGTTATTTCTGATTTGGATCAGGTAGTAATGTGGTACCACACAGAAACAGTCGATTAAACCTGGTCACGATCAATATTTTAGAGGATACCGCATGTTAGGTCTAGGTTAGGTCTGGGATTTGCTCTCATCAGGCTCGTACTTTCGCATATTTCTCATACTTGATGGCCAGATTCTGGGCTTTTCTGGTTTGGATCAAGTAGTAATGTGGTACCACACTGAAACAGTCGATGAAACCCGGTTTCGATCAATATTTTAGAGGATAACGCAAGTTAGGTCTGGGATAGGTCTGGGATTTGCCCTCATCAGGGTCATACTTTCGTATTTTTCACATACTTGTTGAACAGATCCTGGGCTGTTCTGGTTTGGATCACGCAGTAATGTGGTACCACACTGAAACAGTCCACTAAACCTGGTTTCGATCAATATTTTAGAGGATACCGCATGTTATGTCTAGGTTAGGCCTGGGATTTGCCCTCATCAGACTCATACTTTCGCATACTTCACATACTGGTTGAACACATCCTGGGTTTTTTCTGGTTTGGATCAGGTAGTAATGTGGCACCACACTGAAACAGTCGATTAAACCTGGTTTCGATAAATATTCTAGAGATTAACGCATGTTAGGTCTTGGTTAGGTCTCGGATATGCTCTCATCACGCTCGCACTTTCGCATATTTCTCATACTTGATGGCCAGATTCTGGGCTTTTTCTGGTTTGAATCACGTAGTAATGTGCTACCACACTGAAACAGTCGATTAATCTCGGTCTGGATCAATATTTGATAGGATAACGCATGCTAAGTCTAGGTTAGGCCTGGGATTTGCCCTCATCAGACTCATACTATCGCATTCTTCACATACTTGTTGAACAGATCCCTGGCTTTTTCTGGTTTGGATCACGTAGTAATGTGGTACCACGCTGAAACAGTCGCTTAAACCTGGATTCGATCAATATTTTAGATGATAATGCATGTTAGGTCTGGGTTAGGTCTAGGATTTGCCCTCATCTGGCTCATACTTTCGCATATTTCTCATACTTGTTGGCCAGATCCCTGGCTTTTTCTGGTTTGGATCACGTAGTTATGTGGTACCACACTAAAACAGTCAATTAAACCTGGTCTTGATAAATATATTAGAGGATAACGCATGTTAGGTCTGGCATAGGTCTGGGATTTGCCCTCATCAGACTAATACTTTCGCATACTTCACATACTTCTTGAACAGATCCTGAGTTTTTTTCTGGTTTGGATCACGTAGTAATGTGGTACCACACTGAAACAGTAGATTAAACCTGGTTTCGATCAATATTTTAGACGATATCGCATGTTAGGTGTAGGTTAGGCCTGTGATTTGCCCTCATCAGACTCATACTATCGCATTCTTCACATACTTGTTGAATATATCCTGGGTTTTTTCTGGTTTGGATCACGTAGTAATGTGGTACCACACTGAAACAGTCGATTAAACCTGGTTTCGATCAATATTTTAGAGAATAAAGCATGTTAGGTCTAGGTTAGGTCTGGGATTTGCTCTCATCAGGCTCGTACTTTCGCATATTTATCATACTTGATTGCCAGATTCGGGGTTTTTTCGGGTTTCGATCACGTAGTAATGTGGTACCACACTGAAGCAGACCATTAAACCTGGTTTCAATTATTATTTTAGAGGATAACACACGTTACGTCTAGGATTGGTCTGGGATTTGCCCTCATCAGGTTCGTACTTTCGCAGTCTTAACATACACGTTGACCTGATCGAGGGTTTTTTCTGCTTCGGATCACGTAGTAAAATGGATCCTCACTAAAACAGTCTATTAAACCTGGTCTTGATAAATATTTTAGAGGATAACGCATGTTAGGTCTGGCATAGCTCTGGGATTTGCCCTCATCAGACTCATACTTTCGCATACTTCACGTACTTGTGGAACAGATCCTGGGTTTTTTTCTGGTTTGGATCACGTAGTTATGTGGTACCACACTGAAACAGTCCATTAAACCTGGTTTCGATATATATTCTAGAGATTAACGCATGTTAGGTCTTGGTTAGGTCTCGGATATGCTCTCATCACGCTCGCACTTTCGCATATTTCCCATACCTGATGGCCAGATTCTGGGCTTTTTCTGGTTTGAATCACGTAGTAATGTGCTACCACACTGAAACAGTCGATTAATCTCGGTCTCGATCAATATTTTATAGGATAACGCATGCTAAGTCTAGGTTAGGCCTGGGATTTGCCCTCATCAGACTCATACTATCGCATATTTCTGATACTTGTTGGCCAGATCCTTGGATTTTTCTGGATTGGATCACGTAGTAACGTGGTACCACACTGAAACAGTTAATTAAACCTGGATACGGCCAATATTTTAGAGGATAGCGCATGTTAGGTCTGGGTTACGTCTAGGATTTGCCCTCAACTGGCTCATAATTTCGCAAATTTCTCATACTTCATGGCTAGATCCTGGGCTTTTTCTGGATTGGATCACGTAGTAATGTGGTACCACCGTGAAACAGTCGATTAAACCTGGTTTCGATGAATATTTTAGAGGATAACGCAAGTTAGGTCTGGGATAGGTCTGGGATTTGCCCTTAGCAGGATCTTTTTTTCGAATTTTTCACATACTTGTTGAACGGATCCCTGGCTTTTTCGCGTTTGCTTCTCGTAGTAATGTGGTACCACACTGAACCAGTCGATTAATCTCGGTCTCGATCAATATTTTATAGGATAACGCAGGTTGGGTGTGGGATAGGTGTGGGATCTGCCCTCATCAGGCTCATACCTTCACATTTCTCACATCCTTTTGGCCAGATCCTGGGCTTTCACTGGTCTGGATCACGTAGTAATGTGGTACCACACTGAAACAGTCCATTAAACCAGGTTTCGATCAATATTTTAGAGGATAACTCATGCTAGGTCTAGGATAGGTCTGGGATTTGCGCTCATCAGGCTAATAGTTTCGCGTTTTTCACATACTTGTTGAACAGATACAAGCTTTTTCTGGTTTGGATCACGTAGTAATGTGGCACCACACTGAAACAGCCGATTAAACCTGGTTTCGAACAATATTCTAGAGATTAACGCATGTTAGGTCTTGGTTAGGTCTCGGATATGCTCTCATCACGCTCGCACTTTCGCATATTTCTCATACTTGATGGCCAGATTCTGGGCTTTTTCTGGTTTGGAACACGTAGTAATGTGGCACCACACTGAAACAGTCGATTAAACCTGGTTTCGATCAATATTCTAGAGATTAACGCATGTTAGGTCTTGGTTAGGTCTCGGATATGCTCTCATCACGCTCGTACTTTCGCATTTTTCTCATACTTGATGGCCAGATTCTGGGCTTTTCCTGGTTTTGATCACGTAGTAATGTAGTACCACAATGGAACAGTCAATTAAACCTGGTTTCCATCAATATTTTAGAGAATAAAGCATGTTAGGTCTAGGTTAGGTCTGGGATTTGCTCTCACCAGGCTCGTACTTTCGCATATTTATCATACTTGATTGCCAGATTCGGGGTTTTTTCGGGTTTCGATCACGTAGTAATGTGGTACCACACTGAAGCAGACCACTAAACTTGGTTTCAATTATTATTTTAGAGGATAACACACGTTACGTCTAGGATTGGTCTGGGATTTGCCCTCATCAGGTTCGTACTTTCGCAGTCTTAACATACATGTTGACCTGATCGAGGGTATTTTCTGCATTGGATCACGTAGTAAAATGGATCCTCACTAAAACAGTCTATTAAACCTGGTCTTGATAAATATTTTAGAGGATAACGCATGTTAGGTCTGGCATAGCTCTGGGATTTGCCCTCATCAGACTCATACTTTCGCATACTTCACGTACTTGTTGAACAGATCCTGGGTTTTTTTCTGGTTTGGATCACGTAGTTATGTGGTACCACACTGAAACAGTCCATTAAACCTGGTTTCGATCAATATTTTAGAGAATAAAGCATGTTAGGACTAGGTTAGGTCTGGGATTTGCTCCCATCAGGCTCGTACTTTCGCATATTTATCATGCTTGATGGGCAGATTCTGGGTTTTTTCTGGTTTGGATCACGTAGTAGTGTGGAACCACACTGAAGCAGACCATTAAACCTGGTTTCAATTATTATTTTAGAGGATAACACATGTTAGGTCTAGGTTTGGTCTGGGATTTGCCCTCATCAGGTTCATACTTTCGCAGTTTTAACATACTTGTTGAACAGATACAAGCTTTTTCTGGTTTGGATCACGTAGTAATGTGGCACCACACTGAAACAGCCGATTAAACCTGGTTTCGATCAATATTCTAGAGATTAACGCATGTTAGGTCTTGGTTAGGTCTCGGATATGCTCTCATCACGCTCGCACTTTCGCATATTTCTCATACTTGATGGCCAGATTCCGGGCTTTTTCTGGTTTGGATCACGTAGTAATGTGGCACCACACTGAAACAGTCGATTAAACCTGGTTTCGATCAATATTCTAGAGATTAACGCATGTTAGGTCTTGGTTAGGTCTCGGATATGCTCTCATCACGCTCGTACTTTCGCATTTTTCTCATACTTGATGGCCAGATTCTGGGCTTTATCTGGTTTTGATCACGTAGTAATGTAGTACCACAATGGAACAGTCAATTAAACCTGGTTTCCATCAATATTTTAGAGAATAAAGCATGTTAGGTCTAGGTTAGGTCTGGGATTTGCTCTCATCAGGCTCGTACTTTCGCATATTTATCATACTTGATTGCCAGATTCGGGGTTTTTTCGGGTTTCGATTACGTAGTAATGTGGTACCACACTGAAGCAGACCACTAAACCTGGTTTCAATTATTATTTTAGAGGATAACACACGTTACGTCTAGGATTGGTCTGGGATTTGCCCTCATCAGGTTCGTACTTTCGCAGTCTTAACATACATGTTGAAATGATCGAGGGTTTTTTCTGCTTTGGATCACGTAGTAAAATGGATCCTCACTAAAACAGTCTATTAAACCTGGTCTTGATAAATATTTTAGAGGATAACGCATGTTAGGACTGGCATAGCTCTGGGATTTGCCCTCATCAGACTCATACTTTCGCATACTTCACGTACTTGTTGAACAGATCCTGGGTTTTTTTCTGGTTTGGATCACGTAGTTATGTGGTACCACACTGAAACAGTCCATTAAACCTGGTTTCGATCAATATTTTAGAGAATAAAGCATGTTAGGACTAGGTTAGGTCTGGGATTTGCTCCCATCAGGCTCGTACTTTCGCATATTTATCATGCTTGATGGGCAGATTCTGGGTTTTTTCTGGTTTGGATCACGTAGTAGTGTGGTACCACACTGAAGCAGACCATTAAACCTGGTTTCAATTATTATTTTAGAGGACAACGCAAGTTAGGCCTGGGATAGGTCTGGGATTTGCCCTCATCAGGCTCGTACTTTCGCGTTTTTCACACACTTGCTGCTCAGACCCTGGGTTTTTTCTGGTTTGGATCACGTAGTAATGTGGTACCACACTGAAACAGTTAATTAAACCTGGATACGGCCAATATTTTAGAGGATAACGCATGTTAGGTCTGGGTTAGGTCTAGGATTTGCTCTCATCAGGCTCGTACTTTCGCATTTTTCGCATACTCGTTGGCCAGATCCTTGGCTTTTCTGGTTTGGATCATGTAGTAAAGTGGTACCACACTGAAGCAGACCATTAAACCTGGTTTCAATTATTATTTTAGAGGATAACACATGTTAGGTCTAGGTTAGGTCTGGGATTTGCCCTCATCAGGTTCATACTTTCGCAGTTTTAACATACATGTTGACCAGATCGAGGGTTTTTTCTGCTTTGGATCACGTAGTAAAGTGGTACCACACAGAAACAGTCGATTAATCCTGGTCTCGAACAATATTTTAGAGGATAACTTATGCTAGGTCTAGGTTAGGCCTGGGATTAGCCCTCATCAGACTCATACTATCGCATTCTTCACATACTTGTTGAGCAGATCCTGGGTTTTTTCTGGTTTGGATCAGGTAGTAATGTGGTATCACACTGTTACAGTCGTTTAAACCTGGTTTCGATCAATAGTTTAGAGGATAACGCATGTTAGGTCTAGGTTAGGCCTGGGATTTGCCCTCATCAGACTCATACTATCGCATATTTCTCATACTTGTTGGCCAGATCCTTGGATTTTTCTGGATTGGATCACGTAGTAACGTGGTACCACACTGAAACAGTTAATTAAACCTGGTCTCGATCAATATTTTATTGGCTAACGCAAGTTAGGTCTGGGATTTGTCTGGGATCTGCCCTCATCAGACTCATACTTTCGTATTCTTCACATACTTGTTGAACAGATCCGGGGTTTTTTCTGGTTTGGATCAGGTAGTAATGTGGTGCCACACTGATACAGTCGATTAAACCTGGTTTCGATCAATAGTTTAGTGGATAACGCATGTTAGGTCTAGGTTAGGCCTGGGATTTGCCCTCATCAGACTCATACTATCGCATATTTCTCATACTTGTTGGCCAGATCCTTGGATTTTTCTGGATTGGATCACGTAGTAACGTGGTACCACACTGAAACAGTTAATTAAACCTGGATACGGCCAATATTTTAGAGGATAACGCATGTTAGGTCTGGGTTAGGTCTAGGATTTGCCCTCAACTGGCTCATAATTTCGCAAATTTCTCATACTTCATGGCTAGATCCTGGGCTTTTTCTGGATTGGATCACGTAGTAATGTGGTACCACCGTGAAACAGTCGATTAAACCTGGTTTCGATGAATATTTTAGAGGATAACGCAAGTTAGGTCTGGGATAGGTCTGGGATTTGCCCTCAGCAGGATCTTTTTTTCGAATTTTTCACATACTTGTTGAACGGATCCCTGGCTTTTTCTCGTTTGCTTCTCGTAGTAATGTGGTACCACACTGAACCAGTCGATTAATCTCGGTCTCGATCAGTATTTTATAAGATAACGCAAGTTGGGTGTGGGATAGGTGTGGGATCTGCCCTCATCAGGCTCATACCTTCACATTTCTCACATCCTTTTGGCCAGATCCTGGGCTTTCACTGGTCTGGATCACGTAGTAATGTGGTACCACACTGAAACAGTCCATTAAACCTGGTTTCGATCAATATTTTAGAGGATAACTCATGCTAGGTCTAGGATAGGTCTGGGATTTGCCCTCATCAGGCTAATAGTTTCGCGTTTTTCACATACTTGTTGAACAGATACAAGCTTTTTCTGGTTTGGATCACGTAGTAATGTGGCACCACACCGAAACATTCAATTAAACCTGGTCTTGATGAATATTTTAGAGGATAACGCGTGTTAGGTCTGGGTTAGGTCTAGGATTTACCCTCATCAGGCTCATACTTTCGCGTTTTTCACACACTTGTTGAACAGATCCTGGGTTTCTTCTGGTTTCGATCACGTAGTAATGTGATACCACACTGAAGCAGACCATTAAGCCTGTTTTCAATTACTATTTTAGAGGATAACACATGTTAGGTCTAGGTTATTTCTGGGATTTGCCCCCATCAGGGTCATACTTTCGCAGTTTTAACATGCATGTTGTCCTGTTCAATGGTTTTTTCTGCTTTGGATAACGTAGCAAAATGGTACCACACTGAAACAGACAATTAAACCTTGTTTCGATGAATATTTTATAGGATGACGCAAGTTGGATCTGGGATAGGTCTGGGATTTGCCCTCATCAGGATCGTACTTTCGCGTTCCTCACACACTTGTTGAACAGATCCTGGGTTTTTTTCTGGTTTGGATCACGTAGTAATGTGGTACCACACTGAAAAAGTCGATTAAACCTGGTTTCGCTCAATATTTTTGAGGATAACGCATGTTAGGTCTGGGATAGGCCTGGGATTTGCCATCATCAGACTCATACTTTCGCATACTTCACATACTTGTTGAACAGATCCTGGGTTTTTTCTGGTTTGGATCACGTAGTAATGTGGTACCACACTGAAACATTCAATTAAACCTGGTCTTGATAAATATTTTAGAGGATAACGCATGTTAGGTCTGAGTTAGGTCTAGGATTTGCCCTCGTGAGGCTCATACTTTCGCATATTTCTCATACTTGATGGCCAGATTCTGGGATTTTTCTGGTTTGGATCAAGTAGTAATGTGGTACCACACTGAAACAGTCGATTAAACCGGGTTTCGATCAATATTTTAGAGAATAACTCATGCTGGGTCTAGGTTAGGCCTGCGATTTGCCCTGATCAGACCCATACTTCCGCATTCATCACATACTTGTTGAACAGATCCTGGGTTTTTTCTGGTTTGGATCACGTAGTAATGTGGTACCACACTGAAACATTCAATTAAACCTGGTCTTGATAAATATTTTAGAGGATAACGCATGTTAGGTCTGAGTTAGGTCTAGGATTTGCCCTCGTGAGGCTCATACTTTCGCATATTTCTCATACTTGATGGCCAGATTCTGGGATTTTTCTGGTTTGGATCAAGTAGTAATGTGGTACCACACTGAAACAGTCGATTAAACCGGGTTTCGATCAATATTTTAGAGAATAACTCATGCTGGGTCTAGGTTAGGCCTGCGATTTGCCCTGATCAGACCCATACTTCCGCATTCATCACATACTTGTTGAACAGATCCTGGGCTTTTCCGGTTTGGATCACGCAGAAATGTGGTACCACACTGAAACAGTCCACTAAACCTGGTTTCGATCAATATTTTAGAGGATATCGCATGTTATGTCTAGGTTAGGCCTGGGATTTGCCCTCATCAGACTCATGCTTTCGCATACTTCACATACTTGTTGAACAGATCCTGGGTTTTTTTCTGGTTTGGATCACGTAGTAATGTGGTGCCACACTGAAACAGTCGATTAAACCTGGTTTCGATCAATATTTTTGAGGATAACGCATGTTAGGTCCGGGTTAGGTCTAGGATTTGCCCTCATCAGGCTCATACTTTCGCATATTTCTCATACTTCATGGCTAGATCCTGGGCTATTTCTGGATTGAATCACGTAGTAATGTAGTACCACACTGAAACAGTCAATGAAACCTGGTTTCCATCAATATTTTACAGGACAACGCAAGTTAGGTCTGGGGTAGGTCTGGGATTTGCCCTCATCAGGCTCGTACTTTCGCGTTTTTCACACACTTGTTGAACAGACCCTGGGTTTTTTCTGGTTTGGATCACGCAGTAATGTGGAACCACACTGAAACAGTTAACTAAACCTGGATACGGCCAATATTTTAGAGGATAACGCATGTTAGGTCTGGGTTAGGTCTAGTATTTGCCCTCATCTGGCTCATAATTTCGCATATTTCTCATACTTCATGGCTAGATCCTTGGCTATTTCTGGATTGCATCACGTTGTAATGAGGTACCACATTGAAACAGTCCATTAAACCTGGTTTCGAATAATATTTTAAAGAATAAAGCATATTAGGTCTTGGTTCGTCTGGGATTTGCTCTATCAGGCTCGTACTTTCGCATATTTATCATACCTCATGGCCAGATTCTGGGTTTTTTCGGGTTTCGATCACGTAGTAATGTGGTACCTCACTGAAGCAGACCATTAAACCTGGTTTCAATTATTATTTTAGAGGATAACACATGTTAGGTCTAGGTTAGGTCTGGGATTTGCTCTCATCAGGTTCATACTTTCGCAGTTTTAACATACATGTTGACCTGATCGAGTGTTTTTTCCGCTTTGGATCACGTAGCAAAGTGGTACCACACTGAAACAGTCGATTAATCCTGGTCTCGATCAATATTTTAGAGGATAAAGCAAGTTAGGTCTGGGATTTGTCTGGGATCTGCCCTCATCAGTCTCATACTTTCGCATTCTTCACATACGTGTTGAGCAGATCCTGGGTTTTTTCTGGTTTGGATCACGTAGAAATGTGGTACCACACTGAAGCAGACCATTAAACCTGTTTTCAATTATTATTTTAGAGGATAACGCATGTTAGGTCTAGGTTAGGCCTGGGATTTGCTCTCATCAGGCTCGTACTTTCGCATTCTCCACATACTTGTTGAACAGCTCCTGGCCACACTGAAACAGTCGATTAATCCTGGTCTCGAACAATATTTTAGAGGATAACGCATGTTAGATCTAGGTTAGGCCTGGGATTTGCCCTCATCAGACTCATACTATCGCATATTTCTCATACTTGTTGGCCAGATCCGTGGATTTTTCTGGATTGGATCACGTAGTAACGTGGTACCACACTGAAACAGTTAATTAAACCTGGATACGGCCAATATTTTAGAGGATCACGCATGTTAGGTCTGGGTTAGGTCTAGGATTTGCCCTCATCTGGCTCATAATTTCGCATATTTCTCATACTTCATGGCTAGATCCTGGACTTTTTCTGGTTTGGATGATGTAGTAATGTGGTACCACAGTGAAACAGTCGATGAAACCAGGTTTCGATCAATATTTTAGAGGATAACGCATGTTAGGGCTAGGTTAGGTCTGGTATTTGCTCTCATCAGGCTCGTACTTTCGCATTCTGCACATACTTGTTGAACAGCTCCGGTGCTTTTTCTGGTTTGGATCACGTAGTTATGTGGTACCACAGTGAAACAGTCAATTAAACCTGGTTTCGATCAATATTATAGAGGATAACGCAAGTTACGTCTAGGTTAGGCCTGGGATTTGCCCTCATCAGACACATACTTTCGCATACTTCACATACTTGTTGAACAGATCCTGGGTTTTTTTCTGGTTTGGATCACGTAGTAATGTGGTACCACACTGAAACAGTCGATGAAACCTGGTTTCGATCAATATTTTATAGGTTCACGCAAGTTAGGTCTGGGATAAGTCTGGGATTTGCCCTCATCAGGGTCATATTTTCGCGTTTTTCACACAGTTGTTGAACAGATCCCCGTCTTTTTCTGGCTTGGATCACGTACTAATGTGGTACCACACTGAAACAGTCGATTAATCCTGGTCTCGATCAATATTTTATTGGATAAAGCAAGTTAGGTCTGGGATTTGTCTGGGATCTGCCCTCATCAGTCTCATACTTTCGCATTCTTCACATACGTGTTGAACAGATCCTGGGTTTTTTCTGGTTTGGATCACGTAGAAATGTGGTACCACACTGAAGCAGACCATTAAACCTGTTTTCAATTATTATTTTAGAGGATAACGCATGTTAGGTCTAGGTTAGGCCTGGGATTTGCTCTCATCAGGCTCGTACTTTCGCATTCTCCACATACTTGTTGAACAGCTCCTGGGCTTTTTCTGGTTTGGATCACGTAGTAATGTGCTACCACACTGAAACAGTCAATTAAATCTGGTTTCCATCAATCTTTTAGAGGACAACGCAAGTTTGGTCTGGGATAGGTCTGGGATTTGCCCTCATCAGGGTCATACTTTCGCATTTTTCACATACTTGTTGATCAGATCCTCGGTTCTTTCTGGTTTGGATCACGCAGTAATGTGGTACCACACTGAAACAGTCGATTAATCCTGGTCTCGATCAATATTTTAGAGGATACCGCATGTTATGTCTAGGTTAGGCCTGGAATTTGCCCTCATCAGACTCATACTTTCGCATACTTCACATACTTGTTGAACGGATCCTGGGTTTTTTCTGGTTTGGATCACGTAGTAATGTGGTACCACACTGAAACATTCAATTAAACCTGGTCTTGATAACTGTTTTAGAGGATAACGAATGTTAGGTCTGGGTAAGGTCTAGGATTTGCCCTCATCAGGGTCATACTTTCGTATTTTTCTCATACTTGTTGAACGGATCCTGGGTTTTTTCTGGTTTGGATCACGTACTAATGTGGTACCACACTGAAACAGTCCATCAAACCTAGTTTCGATCAATATTTTAGAGGATAACGCATGATAGGTCTAGGTTAGGCCTGGGATTTGCCCTTATCAGACTCATACTTTCGCATACTTCACATACTTGTTGAACAGATCCTGGGTTTTTTTCTGGTTTGGATCACGTAGTAATGTGGTACCACACTGAAACAGTTAACCAAACCTGGATACGGCCAATATTTTAGAGGATAACGCATGTTAGGTCTGGGTTAGGTCTAGGATTTGCCCTCGTGAGGCTCATACTTTCCCATATTTCTCATACTTCATGGCTAGAACCTGGGCTTTTTCTGGATTGGATCACGTAGTAATGTAGTACCACACTGAAACAGTCAATTAAACCTGGTTTCGATCAATATTTTAGAGGATAACGCATGTTAGGTCTAGGTTAGGCCTGGGATTTGCCCTCATCAGACTCATACTTTCGCATACTTCACATACTTGTTGAACAGATCCTGGGTTTTTTTCTGGTTTGGGTGACGTAGTAATGTGGTACCACACTGAAACATTGAATTAAACCTGGTCTTGATAAATATTTTAGAGGATAACGCAAGTTAGGTCTGGGATAGGTCTGGGATTTGCCCTCATCAGGGTCATATTTTCGCATTTTTCACATACTTGTTGACCGGGTCCTGGGTTTTTTCTGGTTTGGGTCACGTAGTAATGTGGTACCACACTGAGACAGTCCATTAAACCTGGTTTCGATCAATATTTTAGAGAATAACGCATGTTAGGTCTAGGTTAGGTCTGGGATTTGCCCTCATCAGACTCATACTTTCGCATACATCACATGCTTGTTGAACAGATCCTGGGTTTTTTTCTGGTTTGGATCACGTAGTTATGTGGCACCACACTGAAACAGTCGATTAAACCTGGTCTCGATCAATATTTTTGAGGATAACGCATGTTAGGTCTGGGTTAGGTCTAGGATTTGCCGTCATCTGGCTCATACTTTCGCATATTTCTCATACTTGTTGGCCAGATCCTTGGATTTTTCTGGATTGGATCACGTAGTAACGTGGTACCACACTGAAGCAGTTAATTAAACCTGGATGCGGCCAATATTTGAGAGGATGGCGCATGTTAGGTCTGGGTTAGGTCTAGTATTTGCCCTCGTCAGGCTCTTACTTTCGCTTATTTCTCACACTTCATGGCTAGATCCTGGGCTTTTTCTGGATTGGATCAAATAGTAATGTGGTACCACACTGAAACATTCAATTAAACCTGGTCTTGATAACTATTTTAGAGGATAACGCATGTTAGGTCTGGGTAAGGTCTAGGATTTGCCCTCATCAGGGTCATACTTTCGTATTTTTCTCATACTTGTTGGACGGATCCTGCGTTTTTTCAGGTTTGGATCACGTAGTAGTGTGGTACCACACTGAAGCAGACCATTAAACCTGGTTTCAATTATTATTTTAGAGGATAACACATGTTAGGTCTAGGTTAGTTCTGGGATTTGCCCTCATCAGGGTCATACTTTCGCAGTTTTAACATACATGTTGTCCTGATCGATGGTTTTTTCTGCTTTGGATCACGTAGTAAAGTGGTACCACACTGAAACAGTTAACCAAACCTGGATACGGCCAATATTTTAGAGGATAACGCATGTTAGGTCTGGGTTAGGTCTAGGATTTGCCCTCGTGAGGCTCATACTTTCCCATATTTCTCATACTTCATGGCTAGAACCTGGGCTTTTTCTGGATTGGATCACGTAGTAATGTAGTACCACACTGAAACAGTCAATTAAACCTGGTTTCGATCAATATTTTAGAGGATAACGCATGTTAGGTCTAGGTTAGGCCTGGGATTTGCCCTCATCAGACTCATACTTTCGCATACTTCACATACTTGTTGAACAGATCCTGGGTTTTTTTCTGGTTTGGGTGACGTAGTAATGTGGTACCACACTGAAACATTGAATTAAACCTGGTCTTGATATATATTTTAGAGGATAACGCAAGTTAGGTCTGGGATAGGTCTGGGATTTGCCCTCATCAGGGTCATATTTTCGCATTTTTCACATACTTGTTGACCGGGTCCTGGGTTTTTTCTGGTTTGGGTCACGTAGTAATGTGGTACCACACTGAGACAGTCCATTAAACCTGGTTTCGATCAATATTTTAGAGAATAACGCATGTTAGGTCTAGGTTAGGTCTGGGATTTGCCCTCATCAGACTCATACTTTCGCATACATCACATGCTTGTTGAACAGATCCTGGGTTTTTTTCTGGTTTGGATCACGTAGTTATGTGGCACCACACTGAAACAGTCGATTAAACCTGGTCTCGATCAATATTTTTGAGGATAACGCATGTTAGGTCTGGGTTAGGTCTAGGATTTGCCGTCATCTGGCTCATACTTTCGCATATTTCTCATACTTGTTGGCCAGATCCTTGGATTTTTCTGGATTGGATCACGTAGTAACGTGGTACCACACTGAAGCAGTTAATTAAACCTGGATGCGGCCAATATTTGAGAGGATGGCGCATGATAGGTCTGGGTTAGGTCTAGTATTTGCCCTTGTCAGGCTCTTACTTTCGCTTATTTCTCACACTTCATAGCTAGATCCTGGGCTTTTTCTGGATTGGATCAAGTAGTAATGTGGTACCACACTGAAACAGTCAATTAAAACTGGCTTCGATCAATATTTTAGGGGATAACGCAAGTTAGGTCTGGGATAGGTCTGGGATTTGCCCTCATCACGCTCGTACTTTCGCGTTTTTCACACACTTGTTGAACAGATCCTGGGTTATTTCTGGTTTGGATAAGGGAAGTAATGTGGTACCACACTGAAACAGTCGATTAAACCTGGTCACGATCAATATTTTAGAGAATAACGCATGTTAGGTCTAGGTTATGTCTGGGATTTGCTCTCATCAGGCTCGTACTTTCGCATATTTCTCATACTTGATGGCCAGATCCTGGGTTTTTTCTGGTTTTGATCACGCAGTAATGTGGTACCACACTGAAACAGTCCACTAAACCTGGTTTCGATCAATATTTTAGAGGATACCGCATGATATGTCTAGGTTAGGCCTGGGATTTGCCCTCATCAGACTCATACTTTCGTATTCTTCACATACTAGTTGAACAGTTCCTGGGTTATTTCTGGTTTGGATCATGTAGTAATGTGGTACCACACTGATACAGTCGATTAAACCTGGTTTCGATCAATAGTTTAGAGGATAACGCATGTTAGGTCTAGGTTAGGCCTGGGATTTGCCCTCATCAGACTCATACTATCGCATATTTCTCATACTTGTTGGCCGGATCCTTGGATTTTTCTGGATTGGATCACGTAGTAACGTGGTACCACACTGAAACTGTTAATTAAACCTGGATACGGCCAATATTTTAGAGGATAACGCATGTTAGGTCTGGGTTAGGTCTAGGATTTGCCCACATCTGGCTCATAATTTCGCATATTTCTCATACTTCATGGCTAGATCCTGGGCTTTTTCTGGATTGGATCACGTAGTAATGTGGTACCACCCTGAAACAGTCAATTAAACCTGGTTTCGATGAATATTTTAGAAGATAACGCAAGTTTGGTCTGGGATAGTTCTGGGATTTGCCCTCATCAGGGTCTTTTTTTCGAATTTTTCACATACTTGTTGAACGGATCCCTGGCTTTTTCTCGTTTGCTTCTCGTAGTAATGTGGTACCACACTGAAACAGTCCACTAATCCTGGTTTCGATCAATATTTTAGAGGATAACGCATGTTAGGTCTAGGTTAGGCCTGGGATTTGCCCTCATCAGACTCATGCTTTGGCATACTTCACATACTTCTTGAACAGATCCTGGGTTTTTTTCTGGTTTGGATCACGTAGTAATGTGGCACTACACCGAAACATTCAATTAAACCTGGTCTTCATACATATTTTAGAGGATAACGCATGTTAGGTCTGGGTTAGGTCTAGGATTTACCCTCATCAGGCTCATACTTTCGCGTTTTTCACACACTTGTTGAACAGATCCTGGGTTTTTTCTGGTTTGGATCACGTAGTAATGTGGTACCACACTGAAACAGTCCATTAAACCTGGTTTCCATCAATATTTTAAAGAATGATGCATGTTAGGTCTAGGTTAGGTCTGGGATTTGCTCCCATCAGGCTCGTACTTTCGCATTTTTCGCATACTCGTTGGCCAGATCCTGGGCTTTTTCTGGTTTGGATCATGTAGTAAAGTGGTACCACACTGAAGCAGACCATTAAACCTGGTTTCACTTATTATTTTAGAGGATAACACATGTTAGGTCATGGTTAGGTCTGGGATTTGCCCTCATGAGGTTCATACTTTCGCAGTTTCAACATACATGTTGACCTGATCGAGGGTTTTTTCTGCTTTGGATCACGTAGTAAAGTGGTACCACACAGAAATAGTCGATCAATCCTGGTCTCGAACAATATTTTAGAGGATAACTTATGCTATGTCTAGGTTAGGCCTGGGATTTGCCCTCATTAGACCCATACTTTCGCATTTATAACATACTTGTTGAACAGATCCAGGGTTATTTCTGGTTTGGATAAGGGAAGTAATGTGGTACCACACTGAAACAGTCGATTAAAGCTGTTCACGATCAATATTTTAGAGAATAACGCATGTTAGGTCTAGGTTAGGTCTGGGATTTGCTCTCATCAGGCTCGTACTTTCGCATATTTCTCATACTTGATGGCCAGATTCTGGGCTTTTTCTGGTTTGTATCACGTACTAATGTGGTACCACATTGAAACAGTCCATTAAATCAGGTTTCGATCAATATTTTAGAGAATAGCGCATGTTAGGTCTAGGTCAGGTCTGGGATTTGCTCTCATCAGGCTCGTACATTCGCATATTTCTCATACATGATGGCCAGATTCTGGGCTTTCTCTGGTTTTGATCGAGTAGTAATGTAGTACCACACTGAAGCAGTCGATTAAACCCAGTTTCGATCAATATTTTAGAGGATAACGCAAGCTAGGCCTGGGATAGGTCTGGGATTTGCCCTCATCAGGGTCATATTTTCGTATTTTTCACATACTTGTTGACCGGGTCCTGGGTTTTTTCTAGTTTGGGTCACGTAGTAATGAGGTACCACACTGAGACAGTCCATTAAACCTGGTTTCGATTAATATTTTAGAGAATAACGCATGTTAGGTCTCGGTTAGGTCTGGGATTTGCCCTCATCAGACTCATACTTTCGCATACTTCACATACTTGTTGAACAGATCCTGGGTTTTTTTCTGGTTTGGATCACGTAGTTATGTGGCACCACACTGAAACAGTCGATTAAACCCGGATCCGATCAATATATTTGAGGATAACGCATGCTAGGTCTGGGTTAGGTCTAGGATTTGCCGTCATCTGGCTCATACTTTCGCATATTTCTCATACTTGTTGGCCAGATCCTTGGATTTTTCTGGATTGGATCACGTAGTAACGTGGTACCACACTGAAGCAGTTAATTAAACCTGGATACGGCCAATATTTGAGAGGATAACGCATGTTAGGTCTGGGTTAGGTCTAGCATTTGCCCTCGTCAGGCTCTTACTTTCGCATATTTCTCACACGTCATGGCTAGATCCTGGGCTTTTTCTGGATTGGATCAAGTAGTAATGTGGTACCACACTGAAACAGTCAATTAAAACTGGCTTCGATCAATATTTTAGGGGATAACGCAAGTTAGGTCAGGGCTAGGTCTGGGATTTGCCCTCATCAGTCTCGTACTTTCGCGTTTTTCACACACTTGTTGAACAGATCCTGGGTTTTTTCTGATTTGGATCTCGTAGTAATGTGGTACCACACTGAAACAGTCCATTAAACCTGGTCTCGATCAATATTTTAGAGGATAACGCATGTTAGGTCTAGGTTAGGTCTGGGATTTGCTCCCATCAGGCTCGTACTTTCCCATATTTATCATACTTGATGGCCAGATTCTGGGTTTTTTCGGGTTTCGATCACGTAGTAATGTGACACCACACTGAAGCAGACCATTACACCTGGTTTCAATTACTATTTTAGAGGATAACACATGTTAGGTCTAGGTTATTTCTGGGATTTGCCCTCATCAGGGTCATACTTTCGCAGTTTTAACATACATGTTGTCCTGATCAATGGTTTTTTCTGCTTTGGATAACGTAGCAAAATGGTACCACACTGAAACAGTCAATTAAACCTTGTTTCGATCAATATTTTATAGGATGACGCAAGTTGGGTCTGGGATTGGTCTGGGATTTGCCCTCATCAGGCGCGTACTTTCGCGTTTTTCACACAGTTGTTGAACAGATCCTGGGTTTCTTCTGGTTTGTATCACGTAGTAATGTGGTACCACACTGAAACAGTCCAATAAACCTGGTTTCGATCAATATTTTGGAGAATAAAGCATGTTAGGTCTAGGTTAGGTCTGGGATTTGCTCTCATCAGGCTCGTACTTTCGCATATTTATCATACTTGATGGCCAGATTCTGGGTTTTTTCTGGTTTGGATCACGTAGTAGTGTGGTACCACACTGAAGCAGACCATTAAACCTGGTTTCAATTATTATTTTAGAGGATAACACATGTTAGGTCTAGGTTTGGTCTGGGATTTGCCCTCATCAGGTTCATACTTTCGCAGTTTTAACATACATGTTGTCCTGAGAGAGGCTTTTTTCTGCTTTGGATCACGTAGTAAAGTGGAACCACACTATAACAGTCAATTAAACCTGGTCTTGATAAATATTTTAGAGGATAACGCATGTTATGTCTGGCATAGGTCTGGGATTTGCCCTCATCAGACTCATGCTTTCGCATACTTCACATACTTGTTGAACAGATCCTGGGTTTTTTTCTGGTTTGGATCACGTAGTAATGTGGTACCACACTGAAACAGTTAACCAAACCTGGATACGGCCAATATTTTAGAGGATAACGCATGTTAGGTCTGGGTTAGGTCTAGGATTTGCCCTCATCTGGCTCATAATTTCGCATATTTCTCATACTTCATGGCTAGAACCTGGGCTTTTTCTGGATTGGATCACGTAGTAATGTAGTACCACACTGAAACAGTCAATTAAACCTGGTTTCGATCAATATTTTAGAGGATAACGCATGTTAGGTCTAGGTTAGGTCTGGTATTTGCTCTCATCAGGCTCGTACTTTCGCATTCTGCACATACTTGTTGAACAGCTCCGGTGCTTTTTCTGGTTTGGATCACGTAGTTATGTGGTACCACAGTGAAACAGTCAATTAAACCTGGTTTCGATCAATATTATAGAGGATAACGCAAGTTACGTCTAGGTTAGGCCTGGGATTTGCCCTCATCAGACTCATACTTTCGCATACTTCACATACGTGTTGAACAGATCCTTGGTTTTTTCTGGTTTGGATCACGTAGAAATGTGGTACCACACTGAAGCAGACCATTAAACCTGTTTTCAATTATTATTTTAGAGGATAACGCATGTTAGGTATAGCTTAGGTCTGGGATTTGCTCTCATCAGGCTCGTACTTTCGCATTCTCCACATACTTGTTGAACAGCTCCTGGGCTTTTTCTGGTTTGGATCACGTAGTAATGTGCTACCACACTGAAACAGTCAATTAAATCTGGTTTCCATCAATCTTTTAGAGGACAACGCAAGTTTGGTCTGGGATAGGTCTGGGATTTGCCCTCATCAGGGTCATACTTTCGCATTTTTCACATACTTGTTGAACAGATCCTCGGTTTTTTCTGGTTTGGATCACGCAGTAATGTGGTACCACTCTGAAACAGTCGATTAATCCTGGTCTCGATCAATATTTTAGAGGATACCGCATGTTATGTCTAGGTTAGGCCTGGAATTTGCCCTCATCAGACTCATACTTTCGCATACTTCACATACTTGTTGAACGGATCCTGGGTTTTTTCTGGTTTGGATCACGTAGTAATGTGGTACCACACTGAAACATTCAATTAAACCTGGTCTTGATAACTATTTTAGAGGATAACGAATGTTAGGTCTGGGTAAGGTCTAGGATATGCCCTCATCAGGGTCATACTTTCGTATTTTTCTCATACTTGTTGAACGGATCCTGGGTTTTTTCTGGTTTGGATCACGTACTAATGTGGTACCACACTGAAACAGTCCATCAAACCTGGTTTCGATCAATATTTTAGAGGATAACGCATGATAGGTCTAGGTTAGGCCTGGGATTTGCCCTTATCAGACTCATACTTTCGCATACTTCACATACTTGTTGAACAGATCCTGGGTTTTCTTCCTGGTTTGGATCACGTAGTCATGTGGTACCACACTGAAACAGTCAATGAAACCAGGTTTCGATCACTATTTTTTAGGTTGACGCAAGTTAGGTCTGGGATAGGTCTGGGATTTGCCCTCATCAGACTCATACTTTCGCATACTTCACATACTTGTTGAACGGATCCTGGGTTTTTTCTGGTTTGGATCACGTAGTAATGTGGTACCACACTGAAACATTCAATTAAACCTGGTCTTGATAACTATTTTAGAGGATAACGCACGTTAGGTCTGGGTAAGGTCTAGGATTTGCCCTCATCAGGGTCATACTTTCGTATTTTTCTCATACTTGTTGAACGGATCCTGGGTTTTTTCTGGTTTGGATCACGTACTAATGTGGTACCACACTGAAACAGTCCATCAAACCTGGTTTCGATCAATATTTTAGAGGATAACGCATGATAGGTCTAGGTTAGGCCTGGGATTTGCCCTTATCAGACTCATACTTTCGCATACTTCACATACTTGTTGAACAGATCCTGGGTTTTTTTCTGGTTTGGATCACGTAGTAATGTGGTACCACACTGAAACAGTCAATGAAACCAGGTTTCGATCACTATTTTTTAGGTTGACGCAAGTTAGGTCTGGGATAGGTCTGGGATTTGCCCTCATCAGACTCATACTTTCGCATACTTCACATACTTGTTGAACGGATCCTGGGTTTTTTCTGGTTTGGATCACGTAGTAATGTGGTACCACACTGAAACAGTCGATTAATCCCGGTCACGATCAATATTATATTGTATAACGCAAGTTAGTTCTGGGATTTGTCTGGGATCTGCCATCATCAGTCTCATACTTTCGCATTCTTCACATAGTTGTTGAACAGATCCTGGGTTTTTTCTGGTTTGGATCAGGTAGTAATGTGGTACCACACTGAAACAGTCGACTAAACCTGGTTTCGATCCAAAATTTAGAGGATAACGCATGTTAGGTCTGGGTTAGGTCTAGGATTTGCCCTCGTGAGGCTCATACTTTCGCATATTTCTCATACTTCATGGCTAGATCCTGGGCTCTTTCTGGATTGGATCACGTAGTAATGTGGTACCACACTGAAACAGTCGATTAAACCTGGTTTCGATCAAAATTTAGAGGATAACACATGTTAGGTCTAGGTTAGGCCTGGGATTTGCCCTTATCAGACTCATACTATCGCATATTTCTCATACTTGTTGTCCAGATCCTTGGATTTTCCTGGATCGGATCACACAGTAACGTGGTACCACACTGAAGCAGTTAACCAAACCTGGATACGGCCAATATTTTAGAGGATAACGCATGTTAGGTTTGGGTTAGGTCTAGGATTTGCCCTCGTGAGACTCATACTTTCGCATATTTCTCATACTTCATGGCTAGAACCTGGGCTTTTTCTGGATTGGATCACGTAGTAATGTAGTACCACACTGAAACAGTCAATTAAACCTGGTTTCGATCAATATTTTAGAGGATAACGCATGTTAGGTCTAGGTTAGGCCTGGGATTTGCCCTCATCAGACTCATACTTTCGCATACTTCACATACTTGTTGAACAGATCCTGGGTTTTTTTCTGGTTTGGATCACGTAGTAATGTGGTACCACACTGAAACATTGAATCAAACCTGGTCTTGATAAATATTTTAGAGGATAACGCAAGTTAGGTCTGGGATAGGTCTGGGATTTGCCCTCATCAGGGTCATATTTTCGCATTTTTCACATACTTGTTGACCGGGTCCTGGGTTTTTTCTGGTTTGGGTCACGTAGTAATGTGGTACCACACTGAGACAGTCCATTAAACCTGGTTTCGATCAATATTTTAGAGGATAACGCAAGTTAGGTCTGGGATAGGTCTGGGATTTGCCCTCATCAGGCTCGTACTTTCGCGTTTTTCACACACTTGTTGAACAGATCCTGGGCATTTTCAGGTTTGGATCACGTAGTAGTGTGGTACCACACTGAAGCAGACCATTAAACCTGGTTTCAATTATTATTTTAGAGGATAACACATGTTAGGTCTAGGTTAGTTCTGGGATTTGCCCTCATCAGGGTCATACTTTCGCAGTTTTAACATACATGTTGTCCTGATCGATGGTTTTTTCTGCTTTGGATCACGTAGTAAAGTGGTACCACACTAAAACAGTCAATTAAACCGGGTTTCGATCAATATTTTAGAGGATAACGCATGTTAGGTCTAGGTTAGGCCTGGGATTTGCCCTAATCAGACTCACACTTTCGCATACTTTCACATACTTGTTGAACAGATCCTGGGTTTCTTTCTGCTTTGGATCACGTAGTAATGTGGTACCACACTGAAACAGTCAAAGAAACCTGGTTTCGATCAATATTCTTTAGGTTGACGCAAGTTAGGTCTGGGATAGGTCTGGGAATTGCCCTCATCAGGGTCATATTTTCGCGTTTTTCACATGCTTGTTGAACAGATCCCTGGATTTTCTGGTTTGGATCACGTACTAATGTGGTACCACACTGAAACAGTCCATCAAACCTGGTTTCGATCAATATTTTAGAGGATAACGCAAGTTATGTTTGGGTTAGTTCTGGGGATTTGCCCTCATCAGGCTCATACTTTCCCGTTTTTCACATACCTGTTGAACAGATCCTGGGTTTTTTCTGGTTTGGATCACGTAGTAGTGTGGTACCACATTGAAACAGTCCATTAAATCAGGTTTCGATCAATATTTTAGAGAATAGCGCATGTTAGGTCTAGGTCAGGTCTGGGATTTGCTCTCATCAGGCTCGTACATTCGCATATTTCTCATACATGATGGCCAGATTCTGGGCTTTCTCTGGTTTGGATCAAGTAGTAATGTAGTACCACACTGAAGCAGTCGATTAAACCCAGTTTCGATCAATATTTTAGAGGATAATGCAAGCTAGGCCTGGGATAGGTATGGGATTTGCCCTCATCAGGGTCATATTTTCGTATTTTTCACATACTTGTTGACCGGGTCCTGGGTGTTTTCTAGTTTGGATCACGTACTAATGTGGTACCACACTGAAACAGTCCATCAAACCTGGTTTCGATCAATATTTTA
Organism: Colletes latitarsis; assembly: GCF_051014445.1. Lineage (NCBI taxonomy): Eukaryota > Metazoa > Arthropoda > Insecta > Hymenoptera > Colletidae > Colletes > Colletes latitarsis. Next base: position 4,281,313 of record NC_135142.1, read on the forward strand.
GAGGATAACGCATGATAGGTCTAGGTTAGGCCTGGGATTTGCCCTCATCAGACTCATACTTTCTCATACTTCACATACTTGTTGAACAGATCCTGGCTTTTTTTCTGGTTTGGATCACGTAGTAATGTGGTACCACACTGAAACATTGAATTAAACCTGGTCTTGATAAATATTTTAGAGGATAACGCAAGTTAGGTCTGGGATAGGTCTGGGATTTGCCCTGATCAGGCTCGTACTTTCGCGTTTTTCACACACTTGTTGAACAGATCCTGGGCATTTTCAGGTTTGGATCACGTAGTAGTGTGGTACCACACTGAAGCAGACCATTAAACCTGGTTTCAATTATTATTTTAGAGGATAACACATGTTAGGTCTAGGTTAGTTCTGGGATTTGCCCTCATCAGGGTCATACTTTCGCAGTTTTAACATACATGTTGTCCTGATCGATGGTTTTTTCTGCTTTGGATCACGTAGTAAAGTGGTACCACACTAAAACAGTCAACTAAACCGGGTTTCGATCAATATTTTAGAGGATAACGCATGTTAGGTCTAGGTTAGGCCTGGGATTTGCCCTAATCAGACTCACACTTTCGCATACTTTCACATACTTGTTGAACAGATCCTGGGTTTCTTTCTGCTTTGGATCACGTGGTAATGTGGTACCACACTGAAACAGTCAAAGAAACCTGGTTTCGATCAATATTCTTTAGGTTGACGCAAGTTAGGTCTGGGATAGGTCTGGGAATTGCCCTCATCAGGGTCATATTTTCGCGTTTTTCACATGCTTGTTGAACAGATCCCTGGATTTTCTGGTTTGGATCACGTACTAATGTGGTACCACACTGAAACAGTCCATCAAACCTGGTTTCGATCAATATTTTAGAGGATAACGCAAGTTATGTTTGGGTTAGTTCTGGGGATTTGCCCTCATCAGGCTCATACTTTCCCGTTTTTCACATACCTGTTGAACAGATCCTGGGTTTTTTCTGGTTTGGATCACGTAGTAGTGTGGTACCAAATTGAAACAGCCCATTAAATCAGGTTTCGATCAATATTTTAGAGAATAGCGCATGTTAGGTCTAGGTCAGGTCTGGGATTTGCTCTCATCAGGCTCGTACATTCGCATATTTCTCATACATGATGGCCAGATTCTGGGCTTTCTCTGGTTTGGATCAAGTAGTAATGTAGTACCACACTGAAGCAGTCGATTAAACCCAGTTTCGATCAATATTTTAGAGGATAACGCAAGCTAGGCCTGGGATAGGTATGGGATTTGCCCTCATCAGGGTCATATTTTCGTATTTTTCACATACTTGTTGACCGGGTCCTGGGTGTTTTCTAGTTTGGGTCACGTAGTAATGTGGTACCACACTGAGACAGTCCATTAAACCTGGTTTCGATTAATATTTTAGAGAATAACGCATGTTAGGTCTAGGTTAGGTCTGGGATTTGCCCTCATCAGACTCATACTTTCGCATACTTCACATACTTGTTGAACAGATCCTGGGTTTTTTTCTGGTTTGGATCACGTGGTTATGTGGCACCACACTGAAACAGTCGATTAAACCCGGATCCGATCAATATTTTTGAGGATAACGCATGCTAGGTCTGGGTTAGGTCTAGGATTTGCAGTCATCTGGCTCATACTTTCGCATATTTCTCATACTTGTTGGCCAGATCCTTGGATTTTTCTGGATTGGATCAGGTAGTAACGTGGTACCACACTGAAACAGTCAATTAAACCTGGTTTCGATGAATATTTTAGAAGATAACGCAAGTTTGGTCTGGGATAGTTCTGGGATTTGCCCTCATCAGGGTCTTTTTTTCGAATTTTTCACATACTTGTTGAACGGATCCCTGGCTTTTTCTCGTTTGCTTCTCGTAGTAATGTGGTACCACACTGAAACAGTCCACTAATCCTGGTTTCGATCAATATTTTAGAGGATAACGCATGTTAGGTCTAGGTTAGGCCTGGGATTTGCCCTCATCAGACTCATGCTTTGGCATACTTCACATACTTGTTGAACAGATCCTGGGTTTTTTTCTGGTTTGGATCACGTAGTAATGTGGCACTACACCGAAACATTCAATTAAACCTGGTCTTGATACATATTTTAGAGGATAACGCATGTTAGGTCTGGGTTAGGTCTAGGATTTACCCTCATCAGGCTCATACTTTCGCGTTTTTCACACACTTGTTGAACAGATCCTGGGTTTTTTCTGGTTTGGATCACGTAGTAATGTGGTACCACACTGAAACAGTCCATTAAACCTGGTTTCCATCAATATTTTAAAGAATGATGCATGTTAGGTCTAGGTTAGGTCTGGGATTTGCTCTCATCAGGCTCGTACTTTCGCATTTTTCGCATACTCGTTGGCCAGATCCTGGGCTTTTTCTGGTTTGGATCATGTAGTAAAGTGGTACCACACTGAAGCAGACCATTAAACCTGGTTTCACTTATTATTTTAGAGGATAACACATGTTAGGTCATGGTTAGGTCTGGGATTTGCCCTCATGAGGTTCATACTTTCGCAGTTTTAACATACATGTTGACCTGATCGAGGGTTTTTTCTGCTTTGGATCACGTAGTAAAGTGGTACCACACAGAAATAGTCGATCAATCCTGGTCTCGAACAATATTTTAGAGGATAACTTATGCTATGTCTAGGTTAGGCCTGGGATTTGCCCTCATCAGACCCATACTTTCGCATTTATAACATACTTGTTGAACAGATCCAGGGTTATTTCTGGTTTGGATAAGGGAAGTAATGTGGTACCACACTGAAACAGTCGATTAAAGCTGTTCACGATCAATATTTTAGAGAATAACGCATGTTAGGTCTAGGTTAGGTCTGGGATTTGCTCTCATCAGGCTCGTACTTTCGCATATTTCTCATACTTGATGGCCAGATTCTGAGCTTTTTCTGGTTTGTATCACGTACTAATGTGGTACCACATTGAAACAGTCCATTAAATCAGGTTTCGATCAATATTTTAGAGAATAGCGCATGTTAGGTCTAGGTCAGGTCTGGGATTTGCTCTCATCAGGCTCGTACATTCTCATATTTCTCATACATGATGGCCAGATTCTGGGCTTTCTCTGGTTTTGATCGAGTAGTAATGTAGTACCACACTGAAGCAGTCGATTAAACCCAGTTTCGATCAATATTTTAGAGGATAACGCAAGCTAGGCCTGGGATAGGTCTGGGATTTGCCCTCATCAGGGTCATATTTTCGTATTTTTCACATACTTGTTGACCGGGTCCTGGGTTTTTCCTAGTTTGGGTCACGTAGTAATGAGGTACCACACTGAGACAGTCCATTAAACCTGGTTTCGATTAATATTTTAGAGAATAACGCATGTTAGGTCTCGGTTAGGTCTGGGATTTGCCCTCATCAGACTCATACTTTCGCATACTTCACATACTTGTTGAACAGATCCTGGGTTTTTTTCTGGTTTGGATCACGTAGTTATGTGGCACCACACTGAAACAGTCGATTAAACCCGGATCCGATCAATATATTTGAGGATAACGCATGCTAGGTCTGGGTTAGGTCTAGGATTTGCCGTCATCTGGCTCATACTTTCGCATATTTCTCATACTTGTTGGCCAGATCCTTGGATTTTTCTGGATTGGATCACGTAGTAACGTGGTACCACACTGAAGCAGTTAATTAAACCTGGATACGGCCAATATTTGAGAGGATAACGCATGTTAGGTCTGGGTTAGGTCTAGCATTTGCCCTCGTCAGGCTCTTACTTTCGCATATTTCTCACACGTCATGGCTAGATCCTGGGCTTTTTCTGGATTGGATCAAGTAGTAATGTGGTACCACACTGAAACAGTCAATTAAAACTGGCTTCGATCAATATTTTAGGGGATAACGCAAGTTAGGTCAGGGCTAGGTCTGGGATTTGCCCTCATCAGTCTCGTACTTTCGCGTTTTTCACACACTTGTTGAACAGATCCTGGGTTTTTTCTGATTTGGATCTCGTAGTAATGTGGTACCACACTGAAACAGTCCATTAAACCTGGTCTCGATCAATATTTTAGAGGATAACGCATGTTAGGTCTAGGTTAGGTCTGGGATTTGCTCCCATCAGGCTCGTACTTTCCCATATTTATCATACTTGATGGCCAGATTCTGGGTTTTTTCGGGTTTCGATCACGTAGTAATGTGACACCACACTGAAGCAGACCATTACACCTGGTTTCAATTACTATTTTAGAGGATAACACATGTTAGGTCTAGGTTATTTCTGGGATTTGCCCTCATCAGGGTCATACTTTCGCAGTTTTAACATACATGTTGTCCTGATCAATGGTTTTTTCTGCTTTGGATAACGTAGCAAAATGGTACCACACTGAAACAGTCAATTAAACCTTGTTTCGATCAATATTTTATAGGATGACGCAAGTTGGGTCTGGGATTGGTCTGGGATTTGCCCTCATCAGGCGCGTACTTTCGCGTTTTTCACACAGTTGTTGAACAGATCCTGGGTTTCTTCTGGTTTGTATCACGTAGTAATGTGGTACCACACTGAAACAGTCCAATAAACCTGGTTTCGATCAATATTTTGGAGAATAAAGCATGTTAGGTCTAGGTTAGGTCTGGGATTTGCTCTCATCAGGCTCGTACTTTCGCATATTTATCATACTTGATGGCCAGATTCTGGGTTTTTTCTGGTTTGGATCACGTAGTAGTGTGGTACCACACTGAAGCAGACCATTAAACCTGGTTTCAATTATTATTTTAGAGGATAACACATGTTAGGTCTAGGTTTGGTCTGGGATTTGCCCTCATCAGGTTCATACTTTCGCAGTTTTAACATACATGTTGTCCTGAGAGAGGCTTTTTTCTGCTTTGGATCACGTAGTAAAGTGGAACCACACTATAACAGTCAATTAAACCTGGTCTTGATAAATATTTTAGAGGATAACGCATGTTATGTCTGGCATAGGTCTGGGATTTGCCCTCATCAGACTCATGCTTTCGCATACTTCACATACTTGTTGAACAGATCCTGGGTTTTTTTCTGGTTTGGATCACGTAGTTATGTGGTACCACACTGAAACAGTCGATTAAACCCGGTTTCGATCAATATTTTCGAGGATAACGCAAGTTAGGTCTGGGATAGGTCTGGGATTTGCCCTCATCAGGGTCATACTTTCGTATTTCTCACATACTTGTTGAACAGATCCTGGGTTTTTTCTGGTTTGGATCACGCAGTAATGTGGTACCACACTGAAACAGTCCACTAAACCTGGTTTCGATCAATATTTTAGAGGATACCGCATGTTATGTCTAGGTTAGGTCTGGGATTTGCCCTCATCAGACTCATACTTTCGCATTCTTCACATACTTGTTGAACGGATCCTGGGTTTTTTCTGGTTTGGATCACGTAGTAATGTGGTACCACACTGAACAGTCAATTAAACCTGGTCTTGATAAATATTTTAGAGGATAACGCATGTTAGGTCTGGGTAAGGTCTAGGATTTGCCCTCATGAGGCTCATACTTTCGCATATTTCTCATACTTGTTGGCCAGATCCTTGGATTTTTCTGGATTGGATCACGTAGTAACGTGGTACCACACTGAAACAGTTAATTAAACCTGGATACGGCCAATATTTTAGAGGATCACGCATGTTAGGTCTGGGTTAGGTCTAGGATTTGCCCTCATCTGGCTCATAATTTCGCATATTTCTCATACTTCATGGCTAGATCCTGGACTTTTTCTGGTTTGGATGATGTAGTAATGTGGTACCACAGTGAAACAGTCAATTAAACCTGGTTTCGATCAATATTTTAGAGGATAACGCATGTTAGGTCTAGGTTAGGTCTGGTATTTGCTCTCATCAGGCTCGTACTTTCGCATTCTGCACATACTTGTTGAACAGCTCCGGTGCTTTTTCTGGTTTGGATCACGTAGTTATGTGGTACCACAGTGAAACAGTCAATTAAACCTGGTTTCGATCAATATTATAGAGGATAACGCAAGTTACGTCTAGGTTAGGCCTGGGATTTGCCCTCATCAGACTCATACTTTCGCATACTTCACATACTTGTTGAACAGATCCTGGGTTTTTTTCTGGTTTGGATCACGTAGTAATGTGGTACCACACTGAAACAGTCGATGAAACCTGGTTTCGATCAATATTTTATAGGTTCACGCAAGTTAGGTCTGCGATAGGTCTGGGATTTGCCCTCATCAGGGTCATATTTCCGCGTTTTTCACATACTTGTTGAACAGATCCCCGTCTTTTTCTGGCTTGGATCACGTACTAATGTGGTACCACACTGAAACAGTCGATTACTCCTGGTCTCGATCAATATTTTATTGGATAAAGCAAGTTAGGCCTGGGATTTGTCTGGGATCTGCCCTCATCAGTCTCATACTTTCGCATTCTTCACATACGTGTTGAACAGATCCTTGGTTTTTTCTGGTTTGGATCACGTAGAAATGTGGTACCACACTGAAGCAGACCATTAAACCTGTTTTCAATTATTATTTTAGAGGATAACGCATGTTAGGTATAGCTTAGGTCTGGGATTTGCTCTCATCAGGCTCGTACTTTCGCATTCTCCACATACTTGTTGAACAGCTCCTGGGCTTTTTCTGGTTTGGATCACGTAGTAATGTGCTACCACACTGAAACAGTCAATTAAATCTGGTTTCCATCAATCTTTTAGAGGACAACGCAAGTTTGGTCTGGGATAGGTCTGGGATTTGCCCTCATCAGGGTCATACTTTCGCATTTTTCACATACTTGTTGAACAGATCCTCGGTTTTTTCTGGTTTGGATCACGCAGTAATGTGGTACCACACTGAAACAGTCGATTAATCCTGGTCTCGAACAATATTTTAGAGGATACCGCATGTTATGTCTAGGTTAGGCCTGGAATTTGCCCTCATCAGACTCATACTTTCGCATACTTCACATACTTGTTGAACGGATCCTGGGTTTTTTCTGGTTTGGATCACGTAGTAATGTGGTACCACACTGAAACATTCAATTAAACCTGGTCTTGATAACTATTTTAGAGGATAACGAATGTTAGGTCTGGGTAAGGTCTAGGATATGCCCTCATCAGGGTCATACTTTCGTATTTTTCTCATACTTGTTGAACGGATCCTGGGTTTTTTCTGGTTTGGATCACGTACTAATGTGGTACCACACTGAAACAGTCCATCAAACCTGGTTTCGATCAATATTTTAGAGGATAACGCATGATAGGTCTAGGTTAGGCCTGGGATTTGCCCTTATCAGACTCATACTTTCGCATACTTCACATACTTGTTGAACAGATCCTGGGTTTTTTCCTGGTTTGGATCACGTAGTCATGTGGTACCACACTGAAACAGTCAACGAAACCAGGTTTCGATCACTATTTTTTAGGTTGACGCAAGTTAGGTCTGGGATAGGTCTGGGATTTGCCCTCATCAGACTCATACTTTCGCATACTTCACATACTTGTTGAACGGATCCTGGGTTTTTTCTGGTTTGGATCACGTAGTAATGTGGTACCACACTGAAACATTCAATTAAACCTGGTCTTGATAACTATTTTAGAGGATAACGCACGTTAGGTCTGGGTAAGGTCTAGGATTTGCCCTCATCAGGGTCATACTTTCGTATTTTTCTCATACTTGTTGAACGGATCCTGGGTTTTTTCTGGTTTGGATCACGTACTAATGTGGTACCACACTGAAACAGTCCATCAAACCTGGTTTCGATCAATATTTTAGAGGATAACGCATGATAGGTCTAGGTTAGGCCTGGGATTTGCCCTTATCAGACTCATACTTTCGCATACTTCACATACTTGTTGAACAGATCCTGGGTTTTTTTCTGGTTTGGATCACGTAGTAATGTGGTACCACACTGAAACAGTCAATGAAACCAGGTTTCGATCACTATTTTTTAGGTTGACGCAAGTTAGGTCTGGGATAGGTCTGGGATTTGCCCTCATCAGACTCATACTTTCGCATACTTCACATACTTGTTGAACGGATCCTGGGTTTTTTCTGGTTTGGATCACGTAGTAATGTGGTACCACACTGAAACAGTCGATTAATCCCGGTCACGATCAATATTATATTGTATAACGCAAGTTAGTTCTGGGATTTGTCTGGGATCTGCCATCATCAGTCTCATACTTTCGCATTCTTCACATAGTTGTTGAACAGATCCTGGGTTTTTTCTGGTTTGGATCAGGTAGTAATGTGGTACCACACTGAAACAGTCGACTAAACCTGGTTTCGATCAAAATTTAGAGGATAACGCATGTTAGGTCTGAGTTAGGTCTAGGATTTGCCCTCGTGAGGCTCATACTTTCGCATATTTCTCATACTTCATGGCTAGATCCTGGGCTCTTTCTGGATTGGATCACGTAGTAATGTGGTACCACACTGAACCAGTCGATTAAACCTGGTTTCGATCAAAATTTAGAGGATAACACATGTTAGGTCTAAGTTAGGCCTGGGATTTGCCCTTATCAGACTCATACTATCGCATATTTCTCATACTTGTTGTCCAGATCCTTGGATTTTTCTGGATCGGATCACACAGTAACGTGGTACCACACTGAAGCAGTTAACCAAACCTGGATACGGCCAATATTTTAGAGGATAACGCATGTTAGGTTTGGGTTAGGTCTAGGATTTGCCCTCGTGAGACTCATACTTTCGCATATTTCTCATACTTCATGGCTAGAACCTGGGCTTTTTCTGGATTGGATCACGTAGTAATGTAGTACCACACTGAAACAGTCAATTAAACCTGGTTTCGATCAATATTTTAGAGGATAACGCATGTCAGGTCTAGGTTAGGCCTGGGATTTGCCCTCATCAGACTCATACTTTCGCATACTTCACATACTTGTTGAACAGATCCTGGGTTTTTTTCTGGTTTGGATCACGTAGTAATGTGGTACCACACTGAAACATTGAATCAAACCTGGTCTTGATAAATATTTTAGAGGATAACGCAAGTTTGGTCTGGGATAGGTCTGGGATTTGCCCTCATCAGGGTCATATTTTCGCATTTTTCACATACTTGTTGACCGGGTCCTGGGTTTTTTCTGGTTTGGGTCACGTAGTAATGTGGTACCACACTGAGACAGTCCATTAAACCTGGTTTCGATCAATATTTTAGAGAATAACGCATGTTAGGTCTAGGTTAGGTCTGGGATTTGCCCTCATCAGACTCATACTTTCGCATACATCACATGCTTGTTGAACAGATCCTGGGTTTTTTTCTGGTTTGGATCACGTAGTTATGTGGCACCACACTGAAACAGTCGATTAAACCTGGTCTCGATCAATATTTTTGAGGATAACGCATGTTAGGTCTGGGTTAGGTCTAGGATTTGCCGTCATCTGGCTCATACTTTCGCATATTTCTCATACTTGTTGGCCAGATCCTTGGATTTTTCTGGATTGGATCACGTAGTAACGTGGTACCACACTGATGCAGTTAATTAAACCTGGATGCGGCCAATATTTGAGAGGATGGCGCATGTTAGGTCTGGGTTAGGTCTAGTATTTGCCCTCGCCAGGCTCTTACTTTCGCTTATATCTCACACTTCATGGCTAGATCCTGGGCTTTTTCTGGATTGGATCAAATAGTAATGTGGTACCACACTGAAACATTCAATTAAACCTGGTCTTGATAACTATTTTAGAGGATAACGCAAGTTAGGTATGGGATAGGTCTGGGATTTGCCCTCATCAGGCTCGTACTTTCGCATACTTCACATACTTGTTGAACAGATCCTGGGTTTTTTTCTGGTTTGGATCACGTAGTAATGTGGTACCACACTGAAACATTGAATTAAACCTGGTCTTGATAAATATTTTAGAGGATAACGCAAGTTAGGTCTGGGATAGGTCTGGGATTTGCCCTCATCAGGCTCGTACTTTCGCGTTTTTCACACACTTGTTGAACAGATCCTGGGCATTTTCAGGTTTGGATCACGTAGTAGTGTGGTACCACACTGAAGCAGACCATTAAACCTGGTTTCAATTGTTATTTTAGAGGATAACACATGTTAGGTCTAGGTTAGTTCTGGGATTTGCCCTCATCAGGGTCATACTTTCGCAGTTTTAACATACATGTTGTCCTGATCGATGGTTTTTTCTGCTTTGGATCACGTAGTAAAGTGGTACCACACTAAAACAGTCAATTAAACCGGGTTTCGATCAATATTTTAGAGGATAACGCATGTTAGGTCTAGGTTAGGCCTGGGATTTGCCCTAATCAGACTCACACTTTCGCATACTTTCACATACTTGTTGAACAGATCCTGGGTTTCTTTCTGCTTTGGATCACGTAGTAATGTGGTACCACACTGAAACAGTCAAAGAAACCTGGTTTCGATCAATATTCTTTAGGTTGACGCAAGTTAGGTCTGGGATAGGTCTGGGAATTGCCCTGATCAGGGTCATATTTTCGCGTTTTTCACATGCTTGTTGAACAGATCCCTGGCTTTTTCTGGTTTGGATCACGTACTAATGTGGTACCACACTGAAACAGTCCATCAAACCTGGTTTCGATCAATATTTTAGAGGATAACGCAAGTTATGTTTGGGTTAGTTCTGGGGATTTGCCCTCATCAGGCTCATACTTTCCCGTTTTTCACATACCTGTTGAACAGATCCTGGGTTTTTTCTGGTTTGGATCACGTAGTAGTGTGGTACCACATTGAAACAGTCCATTAAATCAGGTTTCGATCAATATTTTAGAGAATAGCGCATGTTAGGTCTAGGTCAGGTCTGGGATATGCTCTCATCAGGCTCGTACATTCGCATATTTCTCATACATGATGGCCAGATTCTGGGCTTTCTCTGGTTTGGATCAAGTAGTAATGTAGTACCACACTGAAGCAGTCGATTAAACCCAGTTTCGAGCAATATTTTAGAGGATAACGCAGGCTAGGCCTGGGATAGGTCTGGGATTTGGCCTCATCAGGGTCATACTTTCGTATTTTTCACATACTTGTTGACCGGATCCTGGGTTTTTTCTAGTTTGGGTCACGTAGTAATGTGGTACCACACTGAGACAGTCCATTAAACCTGGTTTCGATTAATATTTTAGAGAATAACGAATGTTAGGTCTAGGTTAGGTCTGGGATTTGCCCTCATCAGACTCATACTTTCGCATACTTCACATACTTGTTGAACAGATCCTGGGTTTTTTTCTGGTTTGGATCACGTGGTTATGTGGCACCACACTGAAACAGTCGATTAAACCCGGATCCGATCAATATTTTTGAGGATAACGCATGCTAGGTCTGGGTTAGGTCTAGGATTTGCCGTCATCTGGCTCATACTTTCGCATATTTCTCATACTTGTTGGCCAGATCCTTGGATTTTTCTGGATTGGATCAGGTAGTAACGTGGTACCACACTGAAGCAGTTAATTAAACCTGGATACGGCCAATATTTGAGAGGATAACGCATGTTAGGTCTGGGTTAGGTCTAGCATTTGCCCTCGTCAGGCTCTAACTTTCGCATATTTCTCACACGTCATGGCTAGATCCTGGGCTTTTTCTGGATTGGATCAAGTAGTAATGTGGTACCACACTGAAGCAGTCAATTAAAACTGGCTTCGATCAATATTTTAGGGGATAACGCAAGTTAGGTCTGGGATAGGTCTGGGATTTGCCCTCATCAGGCTCGTACTTTCGCGTTTTTCACACACTTGTTGAACAGATCCTGGGTTATTTCTGGTTTGGATAAGGGAAGTAATGTGGTACCACACTGAAACAGTCGATTAAACCTGGTCACGATCAATATTTTAGAGAATAACGCATGTGAGGTCTAGGTTAGGTCTGGGATTTGCTCTCATCAGGCTCGTACTTTCGCATATTTCTCATACTTGATGGCCAGATCCTGGGTTTTTTCTGGTTTGGATCACGCAGTAATGTGGTACCACACTGAAACAGTCCACTAAACCTGGTTTCGATCAATATTTTAGAGGATACCGCATGATATGTCTAGGTTAGGCCTGGGATTTGCCCTCATCAGACTCATACTTTCGTATTCTTCACATACTAGTTGAACAGTTCCTGGGTTATTTCTGGTTTGGATCATGTAGTAATGTGGTACCACACTGATACAGTCGATTAAACCTGGTTTCGATCAATAGTTTAGAGGATAACGCATGTTAGGTCTAGGTTAGGCCTGGGATTTGCCCTCATCAGACTCATACTATCGCATATTTCTCATACTTGTTGGCCGGATCCTTGGATTTTTCTGGATTGGATCACGTAGTAACGTGGTACCACACTGAAACTGTTAATTAAACCTGGATACGGCCAATATTTTAGAGGATAACGCATGTTAGGTCTGGGTTAGGTCTAGGATTTGCCCACATCTGGCTCATAATTTCGCATATTTCTCATACTTCATGGCTAGATCCTGGGCTTTTACTGGATTGGATCACGTAGTAATGTGGTACCACCCTGAAACAGTCAATTAAACCTGGTTTCGATGAATATTTTAGAAGATAACGCAAGTTTGGTCTGGGATAGTTCTGGGATTTGCCCTCATCAGGGTCTTTTTTTCGAATTTTTCACATACTTGTTGAACGGATCCCTGGCTTTTTCTCGTTTGCTTCTCGTAGTAATGTGGTACCACACTGAAGCAGACCATTAAACCTGGTTTCACTTATTATTTTAGAGGATAACACATGTTAGGTCATGGTTAGGTCTGGGATTTGCCCTCATGAGGTTCATACTTTCGCAGTTTTAACATACATGTTGACCTGATCGAGGGTTTTTTCTGCTTTGGATCACGTAGTAAAGTGGTACCACACAGAAATAGTCGATCAATCCTGGTCTCGAACAATATTTTAGAGGATAACTTATGATATGTCTAGGTTAGGCCTGGGATTTGCCCTCATCAGATCCATACTTTCGCATTTATAACATACTTGTTGAACAGATCCAGGGTTATTTCTGGTTTGGATAAGGGAAGTAATGTGGTACCACACTGAAACAGTCGATTAAAGCTGTTCACGATCAATATTTTAGAGAATTACGCATGTTAGGTCTAGGTTAGGTCTGGGATTTGCTCTCATCAGGCTCGTACTTTCGCATATTTCTCATACTTGATGGCCAGATTCTGGGCTTTTTCTGGTTTGGATCACGTACTAATGTGGTACCACACTGAAACAGTCCATCAAACCTGGTTTCGATCAATATTTTAGAGGATAACGCAAGTTATGTTTGGGTTAGGTCTGGGGATTTGCCCTCATCAGGTTCATACTTTCCCGTTTTTCACATACTTGTTGAACAGATCCTGGGTTTTTTCTGGTTTGGATCACGTAGTAGTGTGGTACCACATTGAAACAGTCCATTAAATCAGGTTTCGATCAATATTTTTGAGAATAGCGCATGTTAGGTCTAGGTCAGGTCTGGGATTTGCTCTCATCAGGCTCGTACATTCGCATATTTCTCATACATGATGGCCAGATTCTGGGCTTTCTCTGGTTTGGATCAAGTAGTAATGTAGTACCACACTGAAGCAGTCGATTAAACCCAGTTTCGATCAATATTTTAGAGGATAACGCAAGCTAGGCCTGGGATAGGTCTGGGATTTGCCCTCATCAGGGTCATATTTTCGTATTTTTCACATACTTGTTGACCGGGTCCTGGGTTTTTTCTAGTTTGGGTCACGTAGTAATGAGGTACCACACTGAGACAGTCCATTAAACCTGGTTTCGATTAATATTTTAGAGAATAACGCATGTTAGGTCTAGGTTAGGTCTGGGATTTGCCCTCATCAGACTCATACTTTCGCATACTTCACATACTTGTTGAACAGATCCTGGGTTTTTTTCTGGATTGGATCACGTAGTTATGTGGCACCACACTGAAACAGTCGATTAAACCCGGATCCGATCAATATTTTTGAGGACAACGCATGCTAGGTCTGGGTTAGGTCTAGGATTTGCCGTCATCTGGCTCATACTTTCGCATATTTCTCATACTTGTTGGCCAGATCCTTGGATTTTTCTGGATTGGATCACGTAGTAACGTGGTACCACACTGAAGCAGTTAATCAAACCTGGATACGGCCAATATTTGAGAGGATAACGCATGTTAGGTCTGGGTTAGGTCTAGCATTTGCCCTCGTCAGGCTCTTACTTTCGCATATTTCTCACACGTCATGGCTAGATCCTGGGCTTTTTCTGGATTGGATCAAGTAGTAATGTGGTACCACACTGAAACAGTCAATTAAAACTGGCTTCGATCAATATTTTAGGGGATAACGCAAGTTAGGTCTGGGCTTGGTCTGGGATTTGCCCTCATCAGTCTCGTACTTTCGCGTTTTTCACACACTTGTTGAACAGATCCTGGGTTTTTTCTGATTTGGATCTCGTAGTAATGTGGTACCACACTGAAACAGTCCATTAAACCTGGTCTCGATCAATATTTTAGAGAATAAAGCATATTAGGTCTAGGTTAGGTCTGGGATTTGCTCCCATAAGGCTCGTACTTTCGCATATTTATCATGCTTGATGGCCAGATTCTGGGTTTTTTCTGGTTTCGATCACGGAGTAATGTGGTACCACACTGCAGCAGACCATTAAACCTGGTTTCAATTACTATTTAAGAGGATAACACATGTTAGGTCTAGGTTATTTCTGGGATTTGCCCTCATCAGGGTCATACTTTCGCAGTTTTAACATACATGTTGTCCTGATCGATGGTTTTTTCTGCTTCGGATAACGTAGCAAAATGGTACCACACTGAAACAGTCAATGAAACCTTGTTTCGATCAATATTTTATAGGATGACGCAAGTTGGGTCTGGGATAGGTCTGGGATTTGCCCCCATCAGGCTCGTACTTTCGCGTTTTTCACACACTTGTTGAACAGATCCTGGGTTTTTTCTGGTTTGGATCACGTAGTAATGTGGTACCACACTGAAACAGTCCATTAAAACTGGTTTCCATTAATATTTTAAAGCATAAAGCATGTTAGGTCTAGGTTAGGTCTGGGATTTGCTCTCATCACGCTCGTACTTTCGCATTTTTCGCATACTCGTTGGCCAGATCCTGGGCTTTTTCTGGTTTGGATCATGTAGTAAAGTGGTACCACACTGAAGCAGACCATTAAACCTGGTTTCAATTATTATTTTAGAGGATAACACATGTTAGGTCTAGGTTAGGTCTGGGATTTGCCCTCATCAGGTTCATACTTTCGCAGTTTTAACATACATGTTGACCTGATCGAGGGTTTTTTGTGCTTTGGATCACGTAGTAAAGTGGTACCACACAGAAACAGTCGATTAATCCTGGTCTCGAACAATATTTTAGAGGATAACTCATGCTAGGTCTAGGTTAGGCCTGGGATTTGCCGTCATCAGACCCATACTTTCGCATTTATCACATACTTGTTGAACAGATCCCGGGTTATTTCTGGTTTGAATCAGGTAGTAATGTGGTACCACACTGAAACAGTCGATTAAACCTGGTCACGATCAATATTATAGAGAATAACGCATGTTAGGTCTAGGTTAGGTCTGGGATTTGCTCTCGTCAGGCTCGTACTTTCGCATACTTCACATACTTGTTGAACAGATCCTGGGTTTCTCTCTGGTTTGGATCAAGTAGTAATGTGGTACCACACTGAAACAGTCCACTAAACCCGGTTTCGGACAATATTTTAGAGGATAACGCAAGTTAGCTCTGGGATAGGTCTGGGATTTGCCCTCATCAGGCTCGTACTATCGCGTTTTTCACACACTTGTTGAACAGATCCTGGATTTTTTCTGCTTTGGATAACGTAGCAAAATGGTACCACTCTGAAACAGTCAATTAATCCTTGTTTCGATCAATATTTTATAGGATGACGCAAGTTGGGTCTGGGATAGGTCTGGGATTTGCCCTCATCAGGCTCATACTTTCGCATACTTCACATACTTGTTGAACAGATCCTGGGTTTTTTTGTGGTTTGGATCACGTAGTAATGTGGCACCACACTGAAACAGTCGATTAAACCTGGTTTCCATCAATATTTTACAGGACAACGCAAGTTAGGCGTGGGATAGTTCTGGGATTTGCCCTCATCAGGCTCGTACCTTTGCGTTTTTCACACACTTGTTGAACAGATCCTGGATTTTTTCTGGTTTGGATCACGTAGTAATGTGGTACCACACTGAAACAGTCCATTAAACCTGGTTTCCATCAATATTTTAAAGAATGAGGCATGTTAGGTCTAGGTTAGGTCTGGGATTTGCTCTCATCAGGCTCGTACTTTCGCATTTTTCGCATACTCGTTGGCCAGATCCTGGGCTTTTTCTGGTTTGTATCATGTAGTAAAGTGGTACCACACTGAAGCAGACCATTAAACCTGGTTTTATTTATTATTTTAGAGGATAACGTATGTTAGGTCTAGGTTAGGTCTGGGATTTGCCCTCATCAGGGTCATACTTTCGCAGTTTTAACATACATGTTGTCCTGATCGATGGTTTTTTCTGCTTTGGATAACGTAGCAAAATGGTACCACACTGAAACAGTCAATTAAACCTTGTTTCGATCAATATTTTATAGGATGACGCAAGTTGGGTCTGGGATAGGTCTGGGATTTGCCCTCATCAGGCTCGTTCTTTCGCGTTTTTCAACACCTGTTGAACAGATCCTAGGTTTTTTCTGGTTTGGATCACGTAGTAATATGGTACCACACTGAAACGGTCCATTAAACCTGGTGTCGAACAATATTTTAAAGAATAAAGCATATTAGGTCTTGGTTCGTCTAGGATTTGCTCTCATCAGGCTCCAACTTTCGCATATTTCTCATACTTGTTGGCGAGATCCTTGGATTTTTCTGGATTGGATCACGTAATAACGTGGTACCACACACAAACAGTTAATTAAATCTGGACACGGCCAATATTTTAGAGGATAACGCATGTTAGGTGTGGGTTAGGTCTAGGATTTGCCCTCATCTGGCTCATAATTTCGCATATTTCTCATACTTCATGGCTAGATCCTGGACTTTTTCTAGTTTGGATGACGTAGTAATGTGGTACCACAATGAAACAGTCAATTAAACCTGGTTTCGATCAATATTTTAGAGGATAACGCATGTTAGGTCTAGGTTAGGTCTGGTATTTGCTCTCATGAGGCTCGTACTTTCGCAATCTGCACATACTTGTTGAACAGATCCTGGGCTTTTTTCTGGTTTGGATCACGTACTTATGTGGCACCACACTGAAACAGTCGATTAAACCTGGTTTTGATCAATATTTTTGAGGATAACGCATGTTAGGTCTAGGTTAGGCCTGGGATTTTCACTCATCAGTCTCATACTTTCGCATACTTCACATACTAGTTGAACAGTTCCTGGGTTATTTCTGGTTTTGATCAGGTAGTAATATGGTACCACACTGAAACAGTCGTGTAAACCTGGTTTCGAACAATATTCTAGATGATAATGCATGTTAGGTCTGGGTTAGGTCTAGGATTTGCCGTCATCTGGCTCATACTTTCGCATATTTCCCATACTTGTTGGCCAGATGCTTGGATTTTTCTGGATTGGATCACGTAGTAACGTGGTACCACACTGAAGCAGTTAATTGAACCTGGATACTGCCAATATTTGAGAGGATAACGCATGTTAGGTCTGGGTTAGGTCTAGTATTTGCCCTCGACAGGCTCTTACTTTCGCATATTTCTCACACTTCATGGCAAGATCCTGGGCTTTTTCTGGATTGGATCAAGTAGTAATGTGGTACCACACTGAAACAGACAACTAAAACCGGCTTCGATTAATATTTTGGAGGATAGCGCAAGTTAGGTCTGGGATAGGTCTGGATTTGCCCTCATCAGGCTGGTACTTTCGCGTTTTTCACACACTTGTTGAACAGATCCTGGGTTTTTTCTGATTTGGATCTCGTAGTAATGTGGTACCACACTGAAACAGTCCATTAAACCTGGTTTCGATCAATATTTTAGAGAATAAAGCATGTTAGGACTAGGTTAGGTCTGGGATTTGCTCCCATCAGGCTCGTACTTTCGCATATTTATCATGCTTGATGGGCAGATTCTGGGTTTTTTCTGGTTTTGATCACGTAGCTATGTAGTACCACAATGAAACAGTCAATTAAACCTGGTTTCCATCACTATTTTACAGGACAACGCAAGTTAGGCCTGGGATAGGTCTGGGATTTGCCCTCATCAGGCTCGTACTTTCGCGTTTATCACACACTTGTTGAACAGATCCTGGGTTTTTTCTGGTTTCGATCACGTAGTAATGTGGTACCACACTGAAGCAGACCATTAAACATGGTTTCAATTATTATTTTAGAGAATAACGCATGTTTGGTCTAGGTTATTTCTGGGATTTGCCCTCATCAGGGTCATACTTTCGCATACTTCACATACTTGTTGAACAGATCCTGGGTTTTTTTGTGGTTTGGATCACGTAGTAATGTGGCACCACACTGAAACAGTCGATTAAACCTGGTTTCCATCAATATTTTACAGGACAACGCAAGTTAGGCGTGGGATAGTTCTGGGATTTGCCCTCATCAGGCTCGTACCTTCGCGTTTTTCACACACTTGTTGAACAGATCCTGGGTTTTTTCTGGTTTGGATCACGTAGTAATGTGGTACCACACTGAAACAGTCCATTAAACCTGGTTTCCATCAATATTTTAAAGAATGAGGCATGTTAGGTCTAGGTTAGGTCTGGGATTTGCTCTCATCAGGCTCGTACTTTCGCATTTTTCGCATACTCGTTGGCCAGATCCTGGGCTTTTTCTGGTTTGTATCATGTAGTAAAGTGGTACCACACTGAAGCAGACCATTAAACCTGGTTTTAATTATTATTTTAGAGGATAACGTATGTTAGGTCTAGGTTAGGTCTGGGATTTGCCCTCATCAGGTTCATACTTTCGCATTAATCACATACTTGTTGAACAGATCCTGGGTTATTTCAGGTTTGGATAAGGGAAGTAATGTGGTACCACACAGAAACAGTCGATTAAACCTGGTCACGATCAATATTTTAGATAATAACGCATGTTAGGGTTAGGTTAGGCCTGGGATTTGCCCTCATCAGACTCATACTTTGGCATACTTCACATACTTGTTGAACAGATCCTGGGTTTTTTTCTGGTTTGGATGACGCAGTAATGTGGTACCACACTGAAACAGTCAATTAAACCTGGTTTCGATGAATATTTTAGAGGATAACGCAAGTTAGGTCTAGGTCAGGCCTGGCATTTGCCCTCATCAGACTCATACTTTGGCATACTTCACATACTTGTTGAACAGATCCTGGGTTTTTTTCTGGTTTGGATCACGTAGTAATGTGGTACTACACCGAAACATTCAATTAAACCTGGTCTTGATAAATATTTTAGAGGATAACGCATGTTAGGTCTGGGTTAGGTCTAGGATTGACCCTCATCAGGCTCGTACTTTCGCAATCTGCACATACTTGTTGAACAGCTCCGGTGCTTTTACTGGTTTGGATCACGTAGTTATGTGGTACCACACTGAAACAGTCAATTAAACCTGGTTTCGATCAATATTTTATAGGTTCACGCAAGTTAGGTCTGGGATAGGTCTGGGATTTGTCCTCATCAGGGTCATATTTTCGCGTTTTTCACATACTTGTTGAACAGATCCCTGTCTTTTTCTGGTTTGGATCACGTACTAATGTGGTACCACACTGAAACAGTCCATCAAACCTGGTTTCGATCAATATTTTAGAGGATAACGCATGTTAGGTCTAGGTTAGGCCTGGGATTTGCCCTCATCACTCATACTATCGCATATTTCTCATACTTGTTGGCCAGATCCTTGGATTTTTCTGGATTGGATCACGTAGTAACGTGGTACCACACTGAAACAGTTAATTAAACCTGGATACGGCCAATATTTTAGAGGATAACGCATGTTAGGTCTGGGTTAGGTCTAGGATTTGCCCTCATCTGGCTCATAATTTCGCATATTTCTCATACTTCATGGCTAGACCCCGGACTTTTTCTGGTTTGGATGACGTAGTAATGTGGTACCACAGTGAAACAGTCAATTAAACCTGGTGTCGATCAATATTTTAGAGGATAACGCATGTTAGGTCTAGGTTAGGTCTGGTATTTGCTCTCTTCAGGCTCGTACTTTCGCAATCTGCACATACTTGTTGAACAGCTCCGGTGCTTTTTCTGGTTTGGGTCACGTAGTTATGTGGTACCACACTGAAACAGTCAATTAAACCTGGTTTCGATCAATATTTTATAGGTTCACGCAAGTTAGGTCTGGGATAGGTCTGGGATTTGTCCTCATCAGGGTCATATTTTCGCGTTTTTCACATACTTGTTGAACAGATCCCTGTCTTTTTCTGGTTTGGATCACGTACTAATGTGGTACCACACTGAAACAGACGATTAAACCCAGTTTCGATCAATATTTTAGAGGATAACGCAAGTTAGGTCTAGGTTAGGTCTGGGATTTGCCCTCATCAGACTCATACTTTCGCATACTTCACATTCTAGTTGAACAGTTCCTGGGTTATTTCTGGTTTTGATCAGGTAGTAATATGGTACCACACTGAAACAGTCGATTAAACCTGGTTTCGAACAATATTCTAGATGATAATGCATGTTAGGTCTGGGTTAGGTCTAGGATTTGCCGTCATCTTGCTCATACTTTCGCATATTTCCCATACTTGTTGGCCAGATGCTTGGATTTTTCTGGATTGGATCACGTAGTAACGTGGTACCACACTGAAGCAGTTAATTGAACCTGGATACGGCCAATATTTGAGAGGATAACGCATGTTAGGTCTGAGTTAGGTCTAGTATTTGCCCTCGACAGGCTCTTACTTTCGCATATTTCTCACACTTCATGGATAGATCCTGGGCTTTTTCTGGATTGGATCAAGTAGTAATGTGATACCACACTGAAACAGACAACTAAAACCGGCTTCGATCAATATTTTAGAGGATAGCGCAAGTTAGGTCTGGGATAGGTCTGGATTTGCCCTCATCAGGCTGGTACTTTCGCGTTTTTCACACACTTGTTGAACAGATCCTGGGTTTTTTCTGGTTTTGATCACGTAGTAATGTAGTACCACAATGAAACAGTCAATTAAACCTGGTTTCCATCAATATTTTACAGGACAACGCAAGTTAGGCCTGGGATAGGTCTGGGATTTGCCCTCATCAGGCTCGTACTTTCGCGTTTTTCACACACTTGTTGAACAGATCCTGGGCTTTTTCTGGATTGGATCACGTAGTAATGTGGTACCACCCTGAAACAGTCAATTAAACCTGGTTTCGATGAATATTTTAGAGGATAACACATGTTAGGTCTAGGTTAGGCCTGGGATTTGCCCTCATCAGACTCATACTTTGGCATACTTCACATACTTGTTGAACAGATCCTGGGTTTTTTTCTGGTTTGGATCACGTAGTAATGTGGTACTACACCGAAACATTCAATTAAACCTGGTCTTGATAGATATTTTAGAGGATTACGCATGTTAGGTCTGGGTTAGGTCTAGGATTTACCCTCATCAGGCTCATACTTTCGCGTTTTTCACACACTTGTGGAACAGATCCTGGGTTTTTTCTGGTTTGGATCACGTAGTAATGTGGTACCACACTGGAGCAGACCATTGAACCTGGTTTCAATTATTATTTTAGAGGATAACACATGTTAGGTCTAGGTTAGTTCTGGGATTTGCCCTCATCAGGGTCTTACTTTCGCAGTTTTAACATACATGTTGACCTGATCAATGGTTTTTTCTGCATTGGATAACGTAGCAAAATGGTACCACACTGAAACAGTCAATTAAACCTTGTTTCGATCAATATTTTATAGGATGACGCAAGTTGAGTCTGGGATTGGTCTGGGATTAGCCCTCATCAGGCGCGTACTTTCGCGTTTTTCACACAGTTGTTGAACAGATCCTGGGTTTCTTCTGGTTTGGATCACGTAGTAATGTGGTACCATACTGAAACAGTCCAATAAACCTGGTTTCGATAAATATTTCAGAGAATAAAGCATGTTAGGTCTAGGTTAGGTCTGGGATTTGCTCTCATCAGGCTCGTACTTTCGCATATTTATCATACTTCATGGCCAGATTCTGGGTTTTTTCGGGTTTCGATCATGTAGTAATGTGATACCACACTGAAGCAGACCATTAAACCTGGTTTCAATTACTATTTTAGAGGATAACACATGTTAGGTCTAGGTTATTTCTGGGATTTGCCCTCATCAGGGTCATACTTACGCAGTTTTAACATACATGTTGTGCTGATCAATGGTTTTTTCTGCTTTGGATAACGTAGCAAAATGTTACCACACCGAAACAGTCAATTAAACCTTGTAACGATCAATATTTTATAGGATGACGCAAGTTAGGCGTGGGATAGTTCTGGGATTTGCCCTCATCAGGCTCGTACTTTCGCATTTTTCGCATACTCGTTGGCCAGATCCTGGGCTTTTTCTGGTTTCGATCATGTAGTAATGTGATACCACACTGAAGCAGACCATTAAACCTGGTTTCAATTACTATTTTAGAGGATAACACATGTTAGGTCTAGGTTATTTCTGGGATTTGCCCTCATCAGGGTCATACTTACGCAGTTTTAACATACATGTTGTGCTGATCAATGGTTTTTTCTGCTTTGGATAACGTAGCAAAATGTTACCACACCGAAACAGTCAATTAAACCTTGTAACGATCAATATTTTATAGGATGACGCAAGTTAGGCGTGGGATAGTTCTGGGATTTGCCCTCATCAGGCTCGTACTTTCGCATTTTTCGCATACTCGTTGGCCAGATCCTGGGCTTTTTCTGGTTTTGATCATATATTAAAGTGGTACCACACTGAAGCAGACCATTAAACCTGGTTTCAATTATTATTTTAGAGGATAACGCATGTTAGGTCTAGGTTAGGCCTGGGATTTGCCCTCATCAGACTCATACTTTGGCATACTTCACATACTTGTTGAACAGATCCTGGGTTTTTTTCTGGTTTGGATCACGTAGTAATGTGGTACTACACCGAAACATTCAATTAAACCTGGTCTTGATAAATATTTTAGAGGATAACGCATGTTAGGTCTGGGTTAGGTCTAGGATTTACCCTCATCAGGCTCATATTGTCGTATTTTTCACATACTTGTTGACCGGGTCCTGGGTTTTTTCTGGTTTAGGTCACGTAGTAATGTGGTACCACACTGAGACAGTCCATTAAACCTGGTTTCGATCAATATTTTAGAGAATAACGCATGTTAGGTCTAGGTTAGGTCTGGGATTTGCCCTCATCAGACTCATACTTTCGCATACTACACACAGTTGTTGAACAGATCCTGGGTTTCTTCTGGTTTCGATCACGTAGTAATGTGGTACCACACTGAAACAGTCCAATAAACCTGGTTTCGATAAATATTTTAGAGAATAAAGCATGTTAGGTCTGGGATAGGTCTAGGATTTGTCCTCATCAGGGTCATATTTTCGCGTTTTTCACATACTTGTTGAACAGATCCCTGTCTTTTTCTGGTTTGGATCACGTACTAATGTGGTACCACACTGAAACAGTCCACCAAACCTGGTTTCGATCAATATTTTAGAGGATAACGCATGTTAGGTCTAGGTTAGGCCTGGGATTTGCCCTTATCAGACTCATACTTTCGCATACTTCACATTCTTGTTGAACAGATCCAGGGTTTTTTTCTGGTTTGGATCACGTAGTAATGTGGTACCACAGTGAAACATTAAATTAAACCTGGTCTTGATAAATATTTTGGAGGATAACGCAAGTTAGGTCTGGGATAGGTCTGGGATTTGCCCTCATCAGGCTCGTACTTTCGCGTTCTTCACACACTTGTTGAACAGATCGCGGGTTTTTCCTGGTTTGGATCACGTAGTAATGTGGTACCACACTGAAGCAGACCATTAAACCTGGTTTCAATTATTATTTTAGAGGATAACTCATGTTAGGTCTAGGATAGTTCTGGGATTTGCCCTCATCAGGGTCATACTTTCGCAGTTTTAACATACATGTTGTCCTGATCGATGGTTTTTTCTGCTTTGGATAACGTAGCAAAATGGTACCACACTGAAACAGTCAATTAAACCTTGTTTCGATCAATATTTTAGGCAATAACGCAAGTTAGGTCTAGGTTAGGTCTGGGATTTGCTCTCATCAGGCTCGTGCTTTCGCATTCTCCACATACTTGTTGAACAGGTCCTGGGCTTTTTCTGGTTTGGATCACGTAGTAATGTGCTACCACACTGAGACAGTCAATTAAATCTGGTTTCCATCAATCTTTTAGAGGACAACGCAAGTTTGGTCTGGGATTTGCCCTCATCAGTCTCATACTTTCGCATACTTCACATTCTTGTTGAACAGATCCAGGGTTTTTTTCTGGTTTGGATCACGTAGTAATGTGGTACCACACTGAAACATTAAATTAAACCTGGTCTTGGTAAATATTTCAGAGGATAACGCAAGTTAGGTCTGGGATAGGTCTGGGATTTGCCCTCATCAGGCTCGTACTTTCGCGTTCTTCACACACTTGTTGAACAGATCCTGGGTTTTTTCTGGTTTGGATCACGTAGTAATGTGGTACCACACTGAAACAGTCGATTAAACCTGGTTTCGATCAATATTTTAGAGGATAACGCATGTTAGGCCTAGGCTAGGCCTGGGATTTGCCCTCATCACTCATACTATCGCATATTTCTCATACTGTTTGGCCAGATCCTTGGATTTTTCTGGATTGGATCACGTAGTAACGTGGTACCACACTGAAACAGTTAATTAAACCAGGATACGGCCAATATTTTAGAGGATAACGCATGTTAGGTCTGGGTTAGGTCTAGGATTTGCCCTCATCTGGCTCATAATTTCCCATATTTCTCATACTTCATGGCTAGATCCCGGACTTTTTCTGGTTTGAATAACGTAGTAATGTGGTACCACAGTGAAACAGTCAATTAAACCTGGTTTCGATCAATATTTTAGAGGATAACGCATGTTAGGTCTAGGTTAGGTCTGGTATTTGCTCTCATCAGGCTCGTACTTTCGCATTCTGCACATACTTGTTGAACAGCTCCGGTGCTTTTTCTGGTTTGGATCACGTAGTAATGTGCTACCACACTGAAACAGTCAATTAAATCTGGTTTCCATCAATCTTTTAGAGGACAACGCAAGTTTGGTCTGGGATTTGCCCTCATCAGGCTCGTACTTTCGCATATTTCTCATACTTGATGGCCAGATTCTGGGCTTTTTCTGGTTTGGATCAAGTAGTAATGTGGTACCACACTGAAACAGTCGATTAAACCCAGTTTCGATCAATATTTTAGAGGATAACGGAAGTTAGGTCTGGGATAGGTCTGGGATTTGCCCTCATCAGGGTCATATTGTCGTATTTTTCACATACTTGTTGACCGGGTCCTGGGTTTTTTCTGGTTTGGGTCACGCAGTAATGTGGTACCACACTGAGACAGTCCATTAAACCTGGTTTCGATCAATATTTTAGAGAATAACGCATGTTAGGACTAGGTTAGGTCTGGGATTTGCCCTCATCAGGCTCGTACTTTCGCATATTTCTCATACTTGATGGCCAGATTCTGGGCTTTTTCTGGTTTGGATCAAGTAGTAATGTGGTACCACACTGAAACAGTCGATTAAACCCAGTTTCGATCAATATTTTAGAGGATAACGCATGTTAGGTCTAGGTTAGGTCTGGGATTTGCCCTCATCAGACTCATACTTTCGCATACTTCACATACTTGTTGAACAGATCCTGGGTTTTTTTCTGGTTTGGATCACGTAGTTATGTGGTACCACACTGAAACAGTCGATTAAACCTGGTTTCGATCAATATTTTTGAGGATAACGCATGTTAGGTCTAGGTTAGGCCTGGGATTTTCACTCATCAGTCTCATACTTTCGCATACTTCACATTCTTGTTGAACAGATCCAGGGTTTTTTTCTGGTTTGGATCACGTAGTAATGTGGTACCACAGTGAAACATTAAATTAAACCTGGTCTTGATAAATATTTTAGAGGATAACGCAAGTTAGGTCTGGGATAGGTCTGGGATTTGCCCTCATCAGGCTCGTACTTTCGCGTTCTTCACACACTTGTTGAACAGATCGTGGGTTTTTTCTGGTTTGGATCACGTAGTAATGTGGTACCACACTGAAGCAGACCATTAAACCTGGTTTCAATTATTATTTTAGAGGATAACACATGTTAGGTCTAGGTTAGTTCTGGGATTTGCCCTCATCAGGGTCATACTTTCGCAGTTTTAACATACATGTTGTCCTGATCGATGGTTTTTTCTGCTTTGGATAACGTAGCAAAATGGTACCACACTGAAACAGTCAATTAAACCTTGTTTCGATCAATATTTTAGGGAATAACGCAAGTTAGGTCTAGGTTAGGTCTGGGATTTGCTCTCATCAGGCTCGTGCTTTCGCATTCTCCACATACTTGTTGAACAGGTCCTGGGCTTTTTCTGGTTTGGATCACGTAGTAATGTGCTACCACACTGAGACAGTCAATTAAATCTGGTTTCCATCAATCTTTTAGAGGACAACGCAAGTTTGGTCTGGGATTTGCCCTCATCAGTCTCATACTTTCGCATACTTCACATTCTTGTTGAACAGATCCAGGGTTTTTTTCTGGTTTGGATCACGTAGTAATGTGGTACCACACTGAAACATTAAATTAAACCTGGTCTTGATAAATATTTCAGAGGATAACGCAAGTTAGGTCTGGGATAGGTCTGGGATTTGCCCTCATCAGGCTCGTACTTTCGCGTTCTTCACACACTTGTTGAACAGATCCTGGGTTTTTTCTGGTTTGGATCACGTAGTAATGTGGTACCACACTGAAACAGTCGATTAAACCTGGTTTCGATCAATATTTTAGAGGATAACGCATGTTAGGTCTAGGTTAGGCCTGGGATTTGCCCTCATCACTCATACTATCGCATATTTCTCATACTTGTTGGCCAGATCCTTGGATTTTTCTGGATTGGATCACGTAGTAACGTGGTACCACACTGAAACAGTTAATTAAACCAGGATACGGCCAATATTTTAGAGGATAACGCATGTTAGGTCTGGGTTAGGTCTAGGATTTGCCCTCATCTGGCTCATAATTTCCCATATTTCTCATACTTCATGGCTAGATCCCGGACTTTTTCTGGTTTGAATAACGTAGTAATGTGGACCACAGTGAAACAGTCAATTAAACCTGGTTTCGATCAATATTTTAGAGGATAACGCATGTTAGGTCTAGGTTAGGTCTGGTATTTGCTCTCATCAGGCTCGTACTTTCGCATTCTGCACATACTTGTTGAACAGCTCCGGTGCTTTTTCTGGTTTGGATCACGTAGTAATGTGCTACCACACTGAAACAGTCAATTAAATCTGGTTTCCATCAATCTTTTAGAGGACAACGCAAGTTTGGTCTGGGATTTGCCCTCATCAGGCTCGTACTTTCGCATATTTCTCATACTTGATGGCCAGATTCTGGGCTTTTTCTGGTTTGGATCAAGTAGTAATGTGGTACCACACTGAAACAGTCGATTAAACCCAGTTTCGATCAATATTTTAGAGGATAACGCAAGTTAGGTCTGGGATAGGTCTGGGATTTGCCCTCATCAGGGTCATATTGTCGTATTTTTCACATACTTGTTGACCGGGTCCTGGGTTTTTTCTGGTTTGGGTCACGCAGTAATGTGGTACCACACTGAGACAGTCCATTAAACCTGGTTTCGATCAATATTTTAGAGAATAACGCATGTTAGGTCTGGGTTAGGTCTGGGATTTGCCCTCATCAGGCTCGTACTTTCGCATATTTCTCATACTTGATGGCCAGATTCTGGGCTTTTTCTGGTTTGGATCAAGTAGTAATGTGGTACCACACTGAAACAGTCGATTTAACCCAGTTTCGATCAATATTTTAGAGGATAACGCAAGTTAGGTCTGGGATAGGTCTGGGATTTGCCCTCATCAGGGTCATATTGTCGTATTTTTCACATACTTGTTGACCGGGTCCTGGGTTTTTTCTGGTTTGGGTCACGTAGTAATGTGGTACCACACTGAGATAGTCCATTAAACCTGGTTTCGATCAATATTTTAGAGAATAGCGCATGTTAGGTCTAGGTTAGGTCTGGGATTTGCCCTCATCAGACTCATACTTTCGCATACTTCACATACTTGTTGAACAGATCCTGGGTTTTTTTCTGGTTTGGATCACGTAGTTATGTGGCACCACACTGAAACAGTCGATTAAACCTGGTTTCGATCAATATTTTTGAGGATAACGCATGTTAGGTCTAGGTTAGGCCTGGGATTTTCACTCATCAGTCTCATACTTTCGCATACTTCACATACTAGTTGAACAGTTCCTGGGTTATTTCTGGTTTTGATCAGGTAGTAATATGGTACCACACTGAAACAGTCGATTAAACCTGGTTTCGATCAATATTCTAGATGATAATGCATGTTAGGTCTGGGTTAGGTCTGGGTTAGGTCTAGGATTTGCCGTCATCTGGCTCATACTTTCGCATGTTTCTCATTGTTAAAGTACTGAGGGACTTTAACGTGGGTCCGGATGAGGAAACAGACAGGGAGAGAAAATGTTACAAGTTTTTCAATAAAGATTTTATTACAAAAATATAAATGAACTATTTATAACATTTTAACAAAACAAAACTAGAAACTAAAAGAAAAAACTGACGACGGCTCCTATTGCGGCCTCGTCTCCTCTTTTTTAGTCTCCTTATTTCAATTTTCTACTGCGGAGGCTTTCTGAAACAAAAGAATCCGTCTAATAAATACATTTGCGGACAAGTCAACAATCGCGCGCTCGTCAGCTGTTTCTCGCGCTCCAGCGACAGTCTGGTGTGCTTGGAGGGGAGAGCTGGCTGGCTATCTAGCGCTATAGCTAGTGGACTGTATATTCTTCTCTTTCTGGTCGATGAGATTCTCTTTCTACGATCTCACCAACGCGCACACCGGGTAGACGAGCTTTTCTCCGTTCTACCGGGTTCTCTTTGCAATGCCACGGTCGGGAAACCAAATGGAGGTTGTAAGGCTCCAAGAAGCTATATCCCGCGAGCACGCTCCCCGTGCGGGTGACGTTTCTACACCACCCACGCAAGAGGACGTCTTGTCCTAGTTCGGCTCCCTCGTCAGCTGCTCCTCAGGAGCGACCTGCGGTATGTACACGTGGTTGCCAAGCCGGCGATTCCTTCATCAAAGGAACGCCCGGCAGCCAGCCGTGGCTACCTCGACGGAGGCTCCTGTCCCGAGGAACTGGCCTGCGGCTCACCGGTTCAGGACTCAATCCCCTGCAATTCCAACCACCCTACGTTCACAGCCCAGTGTGGTCGACTCACAGCTGGTAGTGGGTGTAGCGATGGAAGGAAGGCTCTTCGAACCCTTTGCTCCACCGTACGCTTAGGCCCTACTTATTGTCCCCTCACGACGGTATATTGGAGCGGGTTCTCCGACGCCCGATGCACGGAGAGCACCACGAAGTGATATTCTTTCTGAGTATCTATCTTCCGGTTGCTCCTACGCCGTATAGCTCTAATCTTGGTCGGTGAAACTTTCCACCCCACCGGTCGGTGTACTCTCACTTGTACACAGAACGAGTGGTTCCAGTGGGTTTCATATGACCTCTACGAACGGTGAACTACCACTAGGTGATACCAGTATGTCGGTATCAGCCCTCCAGTAGCTCTAACCGGATAATTGGAAGAAGACTCAAGGCGATCCACCGAATCTCCAACGTCGCAGTCGCATCCACGAACTGCAACGTTCAATCATAATCCTGCGTCTACGATCGCTTCACACTCGATGTGCCTTGCGATCGCTGCAACGTCAGGCAGATTGTCCGTTTTCTGGGGAAAATCTCAAGTCGCTATGACGAGATTTTCCAATAAACTATTTGTCCGCAAACTGATTCTATTACGAGGAAAGAGATCGGCTCATCCACCCCGGAGCTCGTAGGGAAATGGGAACGCGACCGTCACAAGGTCCGCTCTCGATCGCCGACGGCTCATGAATGAACCGTGACGATCTGCAAGCAGCGACGGCCGCGGCCGGTTCCGTCGCGCAAGCGCAGAACCGGGTAGCTACGCCTCGCGTTGCTGGGCCCGGGCAGCTACGCGCCGCGAGGCCACGGCGCGGCGCTGCCGTGTTTCGTCTATCGATCTTTTTCCGATAGATCTCTTTTCTCTCTCTCTCTCAGCGCTAACAACACATTCCCAGAATTTGCTCCAAAACTCGAGAATTTCAGGGAAGCTAGCTTGAAAAAACACATAAATAGCCGCGGTATACTAATCTGAACGATGGAAAATTTCCATGTCAGCACAACCATCTAGAATTACGCGAATTCAATATAGATACGGGCATCGCGGCCGAGTTTCTGCGTCTCGGACTCACGCGATATTTAAACACTCATACTTGTTGGCCAGATCCTTGGATTTTTCTGGATTCGATCACGTAGTAACGTGGTACCACACTGAAGCAGTTAATTAAACCTGGATACGGCCAATACTTGAGAGGATAACGCATGTTAGGTCTGGGTTAGGTCTAGTATTTGCCCTCGTCAGGCTCTTACTTTCGCATATTTCTCACACTTCATGGCTAGATCCTGGGCTTTTTCTGGATTGGATCAAGCAGTAATGTGGTACCACACTGAAACAGTCAACTAAAACTGGCTTCGATCAATATTTTAGAGGATAACGCAAGTTAGGTCTGGGATAGGTCTGGGATTTGCCCTCATCAGGCTCGTACGTTCGCGTTTTTCACACACTTGTTGAACAGATCCTGGGTTTTTTCTGCATTGGATAACGTAGCAAAATGGTACCACACTGAAACAGTCAATTAAACCTTGTTTCGATCAATATTACACAGGACAACGCAAGTTAGGCCTGGGATAGTTCTGGGATTTGCCCTCATCAGGCTCGTACTTTCGCGTTTTTCACACACTTGTTGAACAGATCCTGGGTTTTTTCTGGTTTGGATCACGTAGTAATGTGGTACCACACTGAAACAGTCCATTAAACCTGGTTTCCATCAATATTTTAAAGAATGAAGCATGTTAGGTCTTGTTTAGGTCTGGGATTTGCTCTCATCAGGCTCGTACTTTCGCATTTTTCGCATACTCGTTGGCCAGATCCTGGGTTTTTTCTGGTTTGGATCACGTAGTAATGTGGTACCACACTGAAGCAGACCATTGAACCTGGTTTCAATTATTCTTTTAGAGGATAACACATGTTAGGTCTAGGTTAGGTCTGGGATTTGCCCTCATCAGGCTCGTACTTTCGCATATTTCTCATACTTGATGGCCAGATTCTGGGCATTTTCTGGTTTGGATCAAGTAGTAATGTTGTACCACACTGAAACAGTCGATTAAACCTGGTTTCGATCAATATTTTTGAGGATAACGCATGTTATGTCTGGGATAGGTCTGGGATTTGCCCTCATCAGGCTCATACTTTCGCGTTTTTCACACACTTGTTGAACGGATCCTGGGTTTTTTCTGGATTGGATCACGTAGTAATGTGGTACCACACTGAAACATTCAATTAAACCTGGTCTTGATAAATATTTTAGAGGATTACGCATGTTAGGTCTGGGTAAGGTCTAGGATTTGCCCTCATGAGGCTCATACTTTCGCATATTTCTAATACTTCATGGCTAGATCCTGGGCTATTTCTGGATTGGATCACGTTGTAATGTGGTGCAACACTGAAACAGTCCATTGAACCTGGTTTCGATCAATATTTTTGAGGAGAACGCATGTTATGTCTAGGTTAGGCCTGGGAGTTTCGTTCATCAGTCTCATACTTTCGCATACTTCACATACTAGTTGAACAGTTCCTGGGTTATTTCTGGTTTGGATCAGGTAGTAATGTGGTACCACACTGAAACAGTCGCTTAAACCCGGGTTCGATGAATATTTTAGAGGATAATGCATGTTAGGTCTGGGTTAGGTCTAGGATTTGCCCTCATCTGGCTCATACTTTCGCATATTTCTCATACTTGTTGGCCAGATCCTTGGATTTTTCTGGATTGGATCACGTAGTAACGTGGTACCACACTGATACAGTTAACTAAACATGGATACGGCCAATATTTTAGAGGATAACGCTAGTTAGGTCTGGGATAGGTCTGGGATTTGCCCTCATCAGACTCATACTTTGGCATACTTCACATACTTGTTGAACAGATCCTGGGTTTTTTTCTGGTTTGGATCACGTAGTAATGTGGTATTACACCGAAACATTCAATTAAACCTGGTCTTGATAAATATTTTAGAGGATAACGCATGTTAGGTCTGGCATAGGTCTGGGATTTGCCCTCATCAGACTCATACTTTCGCATACTTCACATACTTGTTGAGCAGGTCCTGGGTTTTTTTCTGGTTTGGATCACGTAGTAATGTGGCACCGAACTGAAGCAGTCGATTAAACCTGGTTTCGATCAATATTTTTGAGGATAACGCATGTTAGGTCTAGGTTAGGCCTGGGATTTTCACTCATCAGTCTCATACTTTCGCATACTGCACATACTAGTTGAACAGTTCCTGGGTTATTTCTGGTTTTGATCAGGTAGTAATGAGGTACCACACTGAAACAGTCTGTTAAACCTGGATACGGCCAATATTTGAGGGGATAACGCATGTTAGGTCTGGGTTAGGTCTAGTATTTGCCCTCGTCAGGCTCTTACTATCGCATATTTCTCACACTTCATGGCTAGATCCTGGGCTTTTTCTGGATTGGATCAAGTAGTAATGTGGCACCACACTGAAACAGTCAACTAAAACTGGCTTCGATCAATATTTTAGAGGATAACGCAAGTTTGGTCTGGGATTGGTCTGGGATTTGCCCTCATCAGGCGCATACTTTCGCATTTTTCACACAGTTGTTGAAGAGATCCTGGGCTATTTCTCGATTGGATCACGTAGTAATGTGGTACCACACAGAAACAGTCCAATAAACCCGGTTTCGATCAATATTTTTGAGGATAACGCAAGTTAGGTCTGGGATAGGTCTGGGATTTGCCCTCATCAGGGTCATACTTTCGTATTTCTCACATACTTGTTGAACAGATCCTGGGTTTTTTTCTGGTTTGGATCACGTACTAATGTGGCACCACACTGAAACAGTCGATTAAACCTGGTTTCCATCAATATTTTACAGGACAACGCAAGTTAGGCCTGGGATAGTTCTGGGATTTGCCGTCATCAGGCTCGTACTTTCGCGTTTTTCACACACTTGTTGAACAGATCCTGGGTTTTTTCTGGTTTGGATCACGTAGTAATGTGGTACCACACTGAAACAGTCCATTAAACCAGGTTTCCATCAATATATTAGAGGATAACACATGTTAGGTCTAGGTTAGGTCTGGGATTTGCCCTCATCAAGTTCATACTTTCGCAGTTTTAACATACATGTTGACCTGATCGAGGGTTTTTTCTGCTTTGGATCACGTAGTAAAGTGGTACCGCACAGAAACAGTCGATTAATCCTGGTCTCGGACAATGTTTTAGAGGATAACTTATGCTAGGTCTAGGTTAAGCCTGGGATTTGCCCTCATCAGACTCATACTTTCGTATTCTTCACATACTTGTTGAACGGATCCTGGGTTTTTTCTGGTTTGGATCAGGTAGTAATGTGGTACCACACTGAAACAGTCGCTTAAACCTGGTTTCGATCAATATTTTAGATGATAATTCATGTTAGGTCTGGGTTAGGTCTAGGATTTGCCCCCATCTGGCTCATACTTTCG
Organism: Colletes latitarsis; assembly: GCF_051014445.1. Lineage (NCBI taxonomy): Eukaryota > Metazoa > Arthropoda > Insecta > Hymenoptera > Colletidae > Colletes > Colletes latitarsis. The sequence goes on from NC_135142.1 coordinate 4,315,118, forward strand.
CATATTTCTCATACTTGTTGGCCAGATCCTTGGATTTTTCTGGATTGGATCACGTAGTAACGTGGTACGACACTGAAGCAGTTAACTAAACCTGGATACGGCCAATATTTGAGAGGATAACGCATGTTAGGTCTGGGTTAGGTCTAGTATTTGCCCTCGTCAGGCTCTTACATTCGCATATTTCTCACACTTCATGGCTAGATCCTGGGCTTTTTCTGATTTGGATCTCGCAGTAATGTGGTACCACACTGAAACAGTCCATTAAACCTGGTTTCGATCAATATTTTAGAGAATAAAGCATGTTAGGACTAGGTTAGGTCTGCGATTTGCTCCCATCAGGCTCGTACTTTCGCATTTTTCGCATACTCGTTGGCCAGATCCTGGGCTTTTTCTGGTTTGGATCGTAGTAAAGTGGTACCACACTGAAGCAGACCATGAAACCTAGTTTCAATTATTATTTTAGAGGAAAACTCATGCTAGGTCTAGGTTAGGCCTGGGGTTTGCCCTCATCAGACCCATACTTTCGCATTTATCACATACTTGTTGAACAGATCCTGGGTTATTTCTGGTTTGGATCAGTTAGTAATGTGGTACCACACTGAAACAGTCGATTAAACCTAGTCACGATCAATATTTTAGAGAATGACGCATGTTAGGTCTAGGTTAGGTCTGGGATTTGCTCTCATCAGGCTCGTACTTTCGCATACTTCACATACTTGTTGAACAGATCCTGGGTTTTTTCTGGTTTGGATCACGTAGTAATGTGGTACCACACTGAAACATTCAATTAAACCTGGTCTTGATAAATATTTTAGAGGATAACGCATGTCAGGTCTAGGTTAGGCCTGGGAGTTTCACTCATCAGTCTCATACTTTCGCATACTTCACATACTAGTTGAACAGTTCCTGGGTTATTTCTGGTTTGGATCAGGTAGTAATGTGGTACCACACTGAAACAGTCGATTAAACCTGGTTTCGATCAATATTTTAGATGATAATGCATGTTGGGTCTGGGTTTGGTCTAGGATTTGCCCTCATCAGACTCATACTTTCGCATACTTCACATACTTGTTGAGCAGATCCTGGGTATTTTTCTGGTTTGGATCACGTAGTAATGTGGCACCAAACTGAAGCAGTCGATTAAACCTGGTTTCGATCAATATATTTGGGATAACGCATGTTAGGTCTAGGTTAGGCCTGGGATTTTCACTCATCAGTCTCATACTTTCGCATACTGCACATACTAGTTGAACAGTTCCTGGGTTATTTCTGGTTTCGATCAGGTAGTAATGAGGTACCACACTGAAACAGTCGATTAAACCTTGTTTCCTTCAATATTTTATAGGATGACGCATGTTGGGTCTGGGATAGGTCTGGGAATTGCCCTCATCAGGCTCGTACTTTCGCGTGTTTCACACAATTGTTGAACAGATCCTGGGTTTCTTCTGGTTTGGATCACGTAGTAATGTGGTACCACACTGAAACAGTCCAATAAACCTGGTTTCGATCAATATTTAAGAGAATAAAGCATGTTAGGTCTAGGTTAGGTCTGGGATTTGCTCTCATGAGGCTCGTACTTTCGCATATTTGTCATACTTGATGGCCAGATTTTGGGTTTTTTCGTGTTTCGATCACGTAGTAATGTGGTACCACACTGAAGCAGACCATTAAACCTGGTTTCAATTACTATTTTAGAGGATAAAACATGTTAGGTCTAGGTTATTTCTGGGATTTGCCCTCATCAGGGTCATACTTTCGGAGTTTTATCATACATGTTGTCCTGATCGATGGTTTTTTCTGCTTTGGATAACGTAGCAAAATGGTACCACACTGAAACAGTCAATTAAACCTTGTTTCGATCAATATTTTATAGGATGACGCAAGTTGGGTCTGGGATAGTTCTGGGATTTGCCCTCATCAGGCTCGTACTTTCGCGTTTTTCAAACACCTGTTGAACAGATCCTAGGTTTTTTCTGGTTTGGATCATGTAGTAATGTGGTACCACACTGAAACAGTCCATTAAACCTGGTTTCGATCAATATTTTAAAGAATAAAGCATCTTAGGTCTAGGTTCGTCTGGGATTTGCTCTCATCAGGCTCGTACTTTCGCATATTTATCATACTTCATGGCCAGATTCTGGGTTTTTTCGGGTTTCGATCACGTAGTAATGTGGTACCACACTGAAGCAGACCATTAAACATGGTTTCAATTATTATTTTAGAGAATAACGCATGTTTGGTCTAGGTTAGGTCTGGGATTTGCTCTCATCAGGCTCGTACTTTCGCATATTTCTCATACTTGATGGCCAGATTGTGGGCTTTTTCTGGTTTGGATCAAGTAAGAATGTGGTACCACACAGAAACAGTCGACTAAACCCGGTTTCGATCAATATTTTAAAGGATAACGCAGGTTTGGTCTGGGATAGGTCTGGGATTTGCCCTCATCAGGGTCATACATTCGAATTTTTCACATACTTGTCAAACAGATCCTGGGTTTTTTCTGCTTTGGATCACGCAGTAATGTGGTACCACACTGAAACAGTCCACCAAACCTGGTTTCGATAAATATTTTAGAGGACACCGCATGTTATGTCTAGGTTAGGCCTGGGAGTTTCACTCATCAGTCTCATACATTCGCATACTTCACATACTTGATGAACAGATCCTGGATTTTTTTCTGGTTTGGATCACGTAGTAATGTGGTACCACACTGAAGCAGACCATTAAACCTAGTTTCAATTATTATTTTAGAGGAAAACTCATGCTAGGTCTAGGTTAGGCCAGGGATTTGCCCTCATCAGACCCATACTTTCGCACTTATCACATACTTGTTGAACAGATCCTGGGTTATTTCTTGTTTGGATCAGGTAGTAATGTGGTACCACACTGAAACAGTCGATTACACCTGGTCACGATCAATATTTTAGAGAATAACGCATGTTAGGTCTAGGTTAGGTCTGGGATTTGCACTCATCAGGCCCGTACTTTCGCATACTTCACATACTTGTTGAACAGATCCTGGGTTTTTTCTAGTTTGGATCACGTAGTAATGTGGTACCACACTGAAACATTCAATTAAACCTGGTCTTGATAAATATTTTAAAGGATAACGCATGTTAGGTCTAGGTTAGGCCTGGGAGTTTCACTCATCATTCTCATACTTTCGCATACTTCACATACTTGTTGAACAGATCCTGGATTTTTTTCTGGATTGGATCACGTAGTAATGTGGTACCACACTGAAACATTCAATTAAACCTGGTCTTGATAAATATTTTAGAGGATAACGCATGTTAGGTCTGGGATAGTTCTGGGATTTGCCCTCGTCAGGCTCGTACTTTCGCGTTTTTCACGCACTTGTTGAACAGATCCTGGGTTTTTTCTGGTTTGGATCACGTAGTAATGTGGTACCACACTGCAACAGTCCATTAAACCTGGTTTCAATTATTATTTTAGAGGATAACGTATGTTAGGTCTAGGTTAGGCCTGGGATTTGCCCTCATCAGACTCATACTTTGGCATACTTCACATACTTGTTGAACAGATCCTGTGTTTTTTCTGGTTTGGATCACGTAGTAATGTGGTACTACACCGAAACATTCAATTAAACCTGGTCTTGATAAATATTTTAGAGGGTAACGCATTTTTGGTCTGGGTTAGGTCTAGGATTTACCCTCATCAGGCTCATACTTTCGCGTTTTTCACACACTTGTTGAACAGATCCTGGGTTTTTTCTGGTTTGGATCACGTAGTAATGTGGTACCACACTGAAACAGTCGCTTAAACCTGGTTTCGATCAATATTTTAGAGGATAACGCATGTTAGGTCTAGGTTAGGCCTGGGATTTGCCCTCATCAGACTCATACTTTGGCATACTTCACATAGTTGTTGCACAGATCCTGTGTTTTTTTCTGGTTTGGATCACGTAGCAATGTGGCACCAAACTGGAGCAGTCGATTAAACCTGGTTTCGATCAATATTTTTGAGGATAACGCATGTTAGTTCTAGGTTAGGCCTGAGATTTTCACTCATCAGTCTCATACTTTCGCATACTGCACATACTTGTTGAACGGATCCTGGGTTTTTTCTGGTATTGATCAGGTAGTAATGAGGTACCACACTGAAACAGTCGATTAAACCTGGTTTCGATCAATATTTTAGAGAATGACGCATGTTAGGTCTAGGTTAGGTCTGGGATTTGCTCTCATCAGGCTCGTACTTTCGCATACTTCACATACTTGTTGAACAGATCCTGGGTTTTTTCTGGTTTGGATCACGTAGTAATGTGGTACCACACTGAAACATTCAATTAAACCTGGTCTTGATAAATATTTTAGAGGATAACGCATGTCAGGCCTAGGTTAGGCCTGGGAGTTTCACTCATCAGTCTCATACTTTCGCATACTTCACATACTAGTTGAACAGTTCCTGGGTTATTTCTGGTTTGGATCAGGTAGTAATGTGGTACCACACTGAAACAGTCGATTAAACCTGGTTTCGATCAATATTTTAGATGATAATGCATGTTGGGTCTGGGTTTGGTCTAGGATTTGCCCTCATCAGACTCATACTTTCGCATACTTCACATACTTGTTGAGCAGATCCTGGGTATTTTTCTGGTTTGGATCACGTAGTAATGTGGCACCAAACTGAAGCAGTCGATTAAACCTGGTTTCGATCAATATATTTGAGGATAACGCATGTTAGGTCTAGGTTAGGCCTGGGATTTTCACTCATCAGTCTCATACTTTCGCATACTGCACATACTAGTTGAACAGTTCCTGGGTTATTTCTGGTTTCGATCAGGTAGTAATGAGGTACCACACTGAAACAGTCGATTAAACCTGGTTTCGATCAATATTCTAGATGATAATGCATGTTAGGTCTGGGTTAGGTCAAGGATTTGCCGTCATCTGGCTCATACTTTCGCATATTTCTCATACTTGTTGGCCAGATCCTTGGATTTTTCTGGATTGGATCACGTAGTAACGTGGTACCACACTGAAGCACTTAACTAAACCTCGATACGGCCAATATTTGAGAGGATAACGCATGTTAGGTCTGGGTTATGTCTAGGATTTGCCCTCGTGAGGCTCCTACATTCGCATATTTCTCATACTTCATGGCTAGATCCTGGCCTTTTTCTGGATTGGATCACGTACTAAAGTAGTACCATACTGAAACAGTCAATTAAACCTGATTTCGATCAATATTTTAGAGGATAACGCAAGTTAGGTCTGGGATAGGTCTGGGATATGCCCTCATCAGGCTCGTACTTTCGCGTTTATCACACACTTGTTGAACAGATCCTGGGTTTTTTCTGGTTTCGATCACGTAGTAATGTGGTACCACACTGAAGCAGACCATTAAACATGGTTTCAATTATTATTTTAGAGAATAACGCATGTTTGGTCTAGGTTAGGTCTGGGATTTGCTCTCATCAGGCTCGTACTTTCGCATATTTCTCATACTTGATGGCCAGATTGTGGGCTTTTTCTGGTTTGGATCAAGTAAGAATGTGGTACCACACAGAAACAGTCGACTAAACCCGGTTTCGATCAATATTTTAAAGGATAACGCAGGTTTGGTCTGGGATAGGTCTGGGATTTGCCCTCATCAGGGTCATACATTCGAATTTTTCACATACTTGTCAAACAGATCCTGGGTTTTTTCTGCTTTGGATCACGCAGTAATGTGGTACCACACTGAAACAGTCCACCAAACCTGGTTTCGATAAATATTTTAGAGGACACCGCATGTTATGTCTAGGTTAGGCCTGGGAGTTTCACTCATCAGTCTCATACATTCGCATACTTCACATACTTGATGAACAGATCCTGGATTTTTTTCTGGTTTGGATCACGTAGTAATGTGGTACCACACTGAAGCAGACCATTAAACCTAGTTTCAATTATTATTTTAGAGGAAAACTCATGCTAGGTCTAGGTTAGGCCAGGGATTTGCCCTCATCAGACCCATACTTTCGCACTTATCACATACTTGTTGAACAGATCCTGGGTTATTTCTTGTTTGGATCAGGTAGTAATGTGGTACCACACTGAAACAGTCGATTACACCTGGTCACGATCAATATTTTAGAGAATAACGCATGTTAGGTCTAGGTTAGGTCTGGGATTTGCACTCATCAGGCCCGTACTTTCGCATACTTCACATACTTGTTGAACAGATCCTGGGTTTTTTCTAGTTTGGATCACGTAGTAATGTGGTACCACACTGAAACATTCAATTAAACCTGGTCTTGATAAATATTTTAAAGGATAACGCATGTTAGGTCTAGGTTAGGCCTGGGAGTTTCACTCATCAGTCTCATACTTTCGCATACTTCACATACTTGTTGAACAGATCCTGGATTTTTTTCTGGATTGGATCACGTAGTAATGTGGTACCACACTGAAACATTCAATTAAACCTGGTCTTGATAAATATTTTAGAGGATAACGCATGTTAGGTCTGGGATAGTTCTGGGATTTGCCCTCGTCAGGCTCGTACTTTCGCGTTTTTCACGCACTTGTTGAACAGATCCTGGGTTTTTTCTGGTTTGGATCACGTAGTAATGTGGTACCACACTGAAGCAGACCATTGAACCTAGTTTCAATTATTATTTTAGAGGATAACACATGTTAGGACTAGGTTAGTTCTGGGATTTGCCTTCATCAGGGTCATACTTTCGCAGTTTTAACATACATGTTGTCCTGATCGATGGTTTTTTCTGCTTTGGATAACGTAGCAAAATGGTACCACACTGAAACAGTCAATTAAACCTTGTTTCGATCAATATTTTATAGGATGACGCAAGTTGGGTCTGGGATAGGTCTGGGAATTGCCCTCATCAGGCTCGTACTTTCGCGTGTTTCACACAATTGTTGAACAGATCCTGGGTTTCTTCTGGTTTGGATCACGTAGTAATGTGGTACCACACTGAAACAGTCCAATAAACCTGGTTTCGATCAATATTTAAGAGAATAAAGCATGTTAGGTCTAGGTTAGGTCTGGGATTTGCTCTCATGAGGCTCGTACTTTCGCATATTTGTCATACTTGATGGCCAGATTTTGGGTTTTTTCGTGTTTCGATCACGTAGTAATGTGGTACCACACTGAAGCAGACCATTAAACCTGGTTTCAATTACTATTTTAGAGGATAAAACATGTTAGGTCTAGGTTATTTCTGGGATTTGCCCTCATCAGGGTCATACTTTCGGAGTTTTAACATACAAGTTGTCCTGATCGATGGTTTTTTCTGCTTTGGATAACGTAGCAAAATGGTACCACACTGAAACAGTCAATTAAACCTTGTTTCGATCAATATTTTATAGGATGACGCAAGTTGGGTCTGGGATAGTTCTGGGATTTGCCAACATCAGGCTCGTACTTTCGCGTTTTTCAAACACCTGTTGAACAGATCCTAGGTTTTTTCTGGTTTGGATCAGGTAGTAATGTGGTACCACACTGAAACAGTCCAATAAACCTGGTTCCGATCAATATTTTAGAGAATAAAGCATGTTAGGTCTAGGTTAGGTCAGGGATTTGCTCTCATCAGGCTTGTACTTTCGCATATTTCTCATACTTGATGGCCAGATTGTGGGCTTATTCTGGTTTGGATCACGTAGTAATGTGGTACCACACTGAAACAGTCGATTAAACCCGGTTTCGATCAATATTTTAAAGGATAACGCAGGTTAGGTCTGGGATAGGTCTGGGATTTGCCCTCATCAGGGTCATACATTCGAATTTTTCACATACTTGTCAAACAGATCCTGGGTTTTTTCTGGTTTGGATCACGCAGTAATGTGGTACCACACTGAAACAGTCCACCAAACCTGGTTTCGATAAATATTTTAGAGGACACCGCATGTTATGTCTAGGTTAGGCCTGGGAGTTTCACTCATCAGTCTCATACATTCGCATACTTCACATACTTGATGAACAGATCCTGGGTTTTTTTCTGGTTTGGATCACGTAGTAATGTGGTACCACACTGAAACAGTCAATGAAACCTGGTTTCGATCAATATTTTTTAGGTTGACGCAAGTTAGGTCTGGGATAGGTCTGGGAATTGCCCTCATCAGTGTCATATTTTCGCGTTTTTCACATGCTTGTTGAACAGATCCCTGGCTTTTTCTGGTTTGGATCACGTACTAATGTGGTACCACACTGAAACAGTCCATCAAACCTGGTTTCGATCAATATTTTAGAGGATAATGCATGTTAGGTCTGGGTTAGGTCTAGGATTTGCCGTCATCTGGCTCATACTTTCGCATATTTCTCATACTTGTTGGCCAGATCCTTGGATTTTTCTGGATTGGACCACGTAGTAATGTGGTACCACACTGAAACAGTCAATTAAAACTGGCTTCGGTCAATATTTTAGAGGATAACGCAAGTTAGGTCTGGGCTAGGTCTGGGATTTGCCCTCATCAGGCTCGTACTTTCGCGTTTTTCACACACTTGTTGAACAGATCCCGGGTTTTTTCTGGTTTGGATCTCGTAGCAATGTGGTACCACACTGAAACAGTCCATTAAACCTGGTTTCGATCAATATTTTGGAGAATAAAGCATGTTAGGACTAGGTTAGGTCTGGGATTTGCTCCCATCAGGCTCGTTCTTTCGCATTTTTCGCATACTCGTTGGCCAGATCCTGGGCATTTTCTGGTTTGGATCATGTAGTAAAGTGGTACCACACTGAAGCAGACCATTAAACCTAGTTTCAATTATTATTTTAGAGGATAACTCATGCTTGGTCTAGGTTGGGCCTGGGATTTGCCCTCATCAGACCCATACTTTCGCATTTATCACATACTTGTTGAACAGATCCTGGGTTATTTCTTGTTTGGATCAGGTAGTAATGTGGTACCACACTGAAACAGTCGACTAAACCTGGTCACGATCAATATTTTAGAGAATAACGCATGTTAGGTCTAGGTTAGGTCTGGGATTTGCTCTCATCAGGCTCGTACTTTCGCATACTTCACATACTTGTTGAACAGTTCCTGGGTTATTTCTGGTTTGGATCAGGTAGTAATGTGGTACCACACTGAAACAGTCGATTAAACCTGGTTTCGATCAATATTTTAGATGATAATGCATGTTAGGTCTGGGTTTGGTCTAGGATTTGCCCTCATCTGGCTCATACTTTCACATATTTCTCATACTTGTTGGCCAGATCCTGGGCTTTTTCTGGATTGGATCACGTAGTTATGTGGTACCACACTGAAACAGTCGATTAATCCTGGTCTCGATCAATATTTTATTGGATAACGCAAGTTAGGTCTGGGGTTTGTCTGGGATCTGCCCTCATCAGACTCATACTTTCGCATACTTCACATACTTGTTGACTTGATCGAGTGTTTTTTCTGCTTTGGATCACGTAGTAAAGTGGTACCATACTGAAACTGTCGATTAATCCTGGTCTCGAACAATATTTTAGAGGATAACTCATGCTAGGTCTAGGTTAGGCCTGGGATTTGCCCTCATCAGACCCATACTTTCGCATTCATCACATACTTGTTGAACAGATCCTGGGATTTTTTCTGGTTTGGATCACGTAGTAATGTGGTACCACACTGAAACATTCAATTAAACCTGGTCTTGATAAATATTTTAGAGGATAACGCAAGTTAGGTCTGGGATAGGTCTGGGATTTGCCCCCATCAGGCTCGTACTTTCGCGTTTTTCACACACTTGTTGAACAGATCCTGGGTTTTTTCTGGTTTGGATCACGTAGTAATGTGGTACCACACTGAAGCAGACCATTAAACCTGGTTTCAATTATTATTTTAGAGGATAACACATGTTAGGTCTAGGTTAGTTCTGGGATTTGCCCTCATCAGGGTCATACTTTCGCAGTTTTAACATACATGTTGTCCTGATCGATGGTTTTTTCTGCTTTGGATAACGTAGCAAAATGGTACCACACTGAAACAGTCAATTAAACCTTGTTTCGATCAATATTTTAGGGAATAACGCATGTTAGGTCTAGGTTAGGTCTGGGATTTGCCCTCATCATACTCATACTATCGCATATTTCTCATACTTGTTGGCCAGATCCTTGGATTTTTCTGGATTGGATCACGTAGTAATGTGGTACCACACTGAAACAGTCGATTAAACCTGGTCACGATCAATATTTTAGAGAATAACTCATGCTGGGTCTAGGTTAGGCCTGCGATTTGCCCTCATCAGACCCATACTTCCGCATTTATCACATACTTGTTGAACAGATCCTGGGCTATTTCTGGATTGGATCACGTTGTAATGTGGTACCACACTGAAACAGTCCATTAAACCTGGATACGGCCAATATTTTAGAGGATAACGCATGTTAGGTCTGGGTTAGGTCTAGGATTTGCCCTCATCTGGCTCATATTTTCGCATATTTCTCATACTTCATGGCTAGATCCTGGACCTTTTCTGGTTTGGATGACGTAGTAATTTGGTACCACACTGAAACAGTCGATTAATCCTGGTCTCGATCAATATTTTATTGGATAACGCAAGTTAGGTCTGGGATTTGCCTGGAATTTGCCCTCATCAGACTCATACTTTCGCATACTTCACATACTTGTTGAACAGATCCTGGGTTTTTTTCTGGTTTGGATCACGTAATAATGTGGTACCACACTGAAACAGTCGATGAAACCTGGTTTCGATCAATATTTTATAGGTTCACGCAAGTTAGGTCTGGGATAGGTCTGGGATTTGCCCTCATCAGGGTCATACCTTCGCATTTTTTACATACTTGTTGAACAGATCCTGGGTTTTTTCTGGTTTGGATCACGCAGTAATGTGGTACCACACTGAAACAGTCCACTAAACCTGGTTTCGATCAATATTTTAGAGGATAACGCATGTTATGTCTAGTTTAGGCCTGGGATTTGCCCTCATCAGGGTCATACTTTCGCATTTTTCACATACTTGTTGAACAGATCCTGGGTTTTTTCTGGTTTGGATCACGTAGTAATGTGGTACCACACTCAAACAGTCGATTAAACCTGGTTTCGATCAAAATTTAGAGGATAACGCATGTTAGGTCTGGGTTAGGTCTAGGATTTGCCCTCATCTGGCTCATACTTTCGCATATTTCTCATACTTGTTGGCCAGATCCTGGGCTTTCTCTGGATTGGATCACGTAGTCATGTGGTACCACACTGAAACAGTCGATTAATCCTGGTCTTGATCAATAGTTTATTGGATAACGCAAGTTAGGTCTGGGATTTTTCTGGGATCTGTCCTCATCAGTCTCATACTTTCGCATTCTTCACATACTTGTTGAATAGATCCTGGGTTTTTTCTGGTTTGGATCAGGTAGTAATGTGGTACCACACTGAAACAGTCGATTAAACCTGGTTTCGATCAAAATTTAGAGGATAACGCATGTTAGGTCTAGGATAGGCCTGGGATTTGCCCTCATCAGACTCATACTATCGCATATTTCTCATACTTGTTGGCCAGATCCCTGGATTTTTCTGGATTGGATCACGTAGTAACGTGGTACCACACCAAAACAGTTCATTAAACCTGGATACGGCCAATATTTTAGAGGATAACGCATGTTAGGTCTGGGTTAGGTCTAGGATTTGCCCTCATCTGGCTCATAATTTCGCATATTTCTCATACTTCATGGCTAGATCCTGGACTTTTTCTGGTTTGGATGACGCAGTTATGTAGTACCATACTGAAACATTCAATTAAACCTTGTTTCGATCAATATTTTATAGGATGACGCAAGTTGGGTCTGGGATAGGTCTGGGAATTGCCCTCATCAGGCTCGTACTTTCGAGTGTTTCACACACTTCTTGAACAGAGCCGGGGTTTCTTCTGGCTTGGATCACGTAGTAATGTGGTACCACACTGAAACAGTCCAATAAACCTGGCTTCGATCAATATTTTAGAGAATAAAGCATGTTAGGTCCAGGTTAGGTCTGGGATTTGCTCTCATCAGGCTCGTACTTTCGCATATTTATCATACTTGATGGCCAGATTTTGGGTTCTTTCGGGTTTCGATCACGTAGTAATGTGGTACCACACTGAAGCAGACCATTAAACCGGGTTTCAGTTACTATTTTAGAGGATAAAACATGTTAGGTCTAGGTTATTTCTGGGATTTGCCCTCATCAGGGTCATACTTTCGCAGTTTTAACATACATGTTGTCCAGATCGAGTGTTTTTTCTGCTTTGGATCACGTAGTAAGGTGGTACCACACTGAAACTGTCGATTAATCCTGGTCTCGAACAATATTTTAGAGGATAACTCATGCTAGGTCTAGGTTAGTCCTGGGATTTGGCCTCATCAGACCCATACTTTCGCATTCATCACATACTTGTTGAATAGATCCTGGGTTATTTCTGGTTTGGATCAGGTAGTAATGTGGTACCACACTGAAACAGTCGATTAAACCTGGTCACGATCAATATTTTATTGGATAACGCAAGTTAGGTCTGGGATTTGTCTGGGATCTGCCCTCATCAGACTCATTCTTTCGCATTCTCCACATACTTGTTGAACAGATCCTGGGTTTTTTCTCGTTTGGATCAGGTAGTAATGTGGTACCACACAGAAACAGTCGATTAAACCTGGTTTCGATCAATATTTTAGAGGATAACGCATGTTAGGTCTAGGATAGGCCTGGGATTTGCCCTCATCAGACTCATACTATCGCATATTTCTCATACTTGTTGGCCAGATCCTCGGCTTTTTCTGGATTAGATCACGTAGTTATGTGGTACCACACTGAAACAGTCGATTAATCCTGGTCTAGATCAATATTTTATTGGATAACGCAAGTTAGGTCTGTGATTTGTCTGGGATTTGCCCTCATCAGACTCATACTTTCGCATACTTCACATACTTGTTGAATAGATCCTGGGTTTTTTTCTGGTTTGGATCACGTAGTAATGTGGTACCACACTGAAACAGTTAATTAAACCTGGATACGGCCAATATTTTAGAGGATAACGCATGTTAGGTCTGGGTTAGGTCTAGGATTTGTCCTCATCTGGCTCATAATTTCGCATATTTCTCATACTTCATGGCTAGATCCTGGACCTTTTCTGGTTTGGAAGACGTAGTAATGTGGTACCACACTGAAACAGTCGATTAAACCTGGTCACGATCAATATTTTAGAGAATAACTCATGCTGGGTCTAGGTTAGGCCTGCGATTTGCCCTCATCAGACCCATACTTCCGCATTTATCACATACTTGTTGAACAGATCCTGGGCTATTTCTGGATTGGATCACGTTGTAATGTGGTACCACACTGAAACAGTCCATTAAACCTGGATACGGCCAATATTTTAGAGGATAACGCATGTTAGGTCTGGGTTAGGTCTAGGATTTGCCCTCATCTGGCTCATATTTTCGCATATTTCTCATACTTCATGGCTAGATCCTGGACCTTTTCTGGTTTGGATGACGTAGTAATGTGGTACCACACTGAAACAGTCGATTAATCCTGGTCTCGATCAATATTTTATTGGATAACGCAAGTTAGGTCTGGGATTTGCCTGGAATTTGCCCTCATCAGACTCATACTTTCGCATACTTCACATACTTGTTGAACAGATCCTGGGTTTTTTTCTGGTTTGGATCACGTAATAATGTGGTACCACACTGAAACAGTCGATGAAACCTGGTTTCGATCAATATTTTATAGGTTCACGCAAGTTAGGTCTGGGATAGGTCTGGGATTTGCCCTCATCAGGGTCATATTTTCGCGTTTTTCACACACTTGTTGAACAGATCCTGGGTTTTTTCTGGTTTGGATCAGGTACTAATGTGGTACCACACTGAAGCAGACCATTAAACCTGGTTTCAATTATTACTTTGGAGGATAACAAATGTCAGGTCTAGGTTAGTTCTGGGATTTGCCCTCATCACGGTCATACTTTCGCAGTTTTAACATACATGTTGTCCTGATCGATGGTTTTTTCTGCTTTGGATAACGTAGCAAAATGGTACCACACTGAAACAGTCAATTAAACCTTGTTTCGATCAATATTTTAGGGAATAACGCATGTTAGGTCTAGGTTAGGTCTGGGATTTGCTCTCATCAGGCTCGTACTTTCGCATTCTGCACATACTTGTTGAACATTACCGGTGCTTTTTCTGGTTTGGATCACATAGTAATGTGCTACCACACTGAAACAGTCAATTAAATCTGGTTTCCATTAATATTTTAGAGGACAACGCAAGTTAGGTCTGGGATAGGTCTGGGATTTGCCCTCATCAGGGTCATACCTTCGCATTTTTTACATACTTGTTGAACAGATCCTGGGTTTTTTCTGGTTTGGATCACGCAGTAATGTGGTACCACACTGAAACAGTCCACTAAACCTGGTTTCGATCAATATTTTAGAGGATAACGCATGTTATGTCTAGTTTAGGCCTGGGATTTGCCCTCATCAGGGTCATACTTTCGCATTTTTCACATACTTGTTGAACAGATCCTGGGTTTTTTCTGGTTTGGATCACGTAGTAATGTGGTACCACACTGAAGCAGACCATTAAACCTGGTTTCAATTATTATTTCAGAGGATAACACATGTTAGGTCTAGGTTAGGTCTGGGATTTGCCCTCATCAGGGTCATACTTTCGCAGTTTTAACATACATGTTGTCCTGATCGATGGTATTTTCTGCTTTGGATAACGTAGCAAAATGGTACCACACTGAAACAGTCAATTAAACCTTGTTTCGATCAATATTTTATAGGATGACGCAAGTTGGGTCTGGGATAGTTCTGGGATTTGCCAACATCAGGCTCGTACTTTCGCGTTTTTCAAACACCTGTTGAACAGATCCTAGGTTTTTTCTGGTTTGGATCAGGTAGTAATGTGGTACCACACTGAAACAGTCCAATAAACCTGGTTCCGATCAATATTTTAGAGAATAAAGCATGTTAGGTCTAGGTTAGGTCAGGGATTTGCTCTCATCAGGCTTGTACTTTCGCATATTTCTCATACTTGATGGCCAGATTGTGGGCTTATTCTGGTTTGGATCACGTAGTAATGTGGTACCACACTGAAACAGTCGATTAAACCCGGTTTCGATCAATATTTTAAAGGATAACGCAGGTTAGGTCTGGGATAGGTCTGGGATTTGCCCTCATCAGGGTCATACATTCGAATTTTTCACATACTTGTCAAACAGATCCTGGGTTTTTTCTGGTTTGGATCACGCAGTAATGTGGTACCACACTGAAACAGTCCACCAAACCTGGTTTCGATAAATATTTTAGAGGACACCGCATGTTATGTCTAGGTTAGGCCTGGGAGTTTCACTCATCAGTCTCATACATTCGCATACTTCACATACTTGATGAACAGATCCTGGGTTTTTTTCTGGTTTGGATCACGTAGTAATGTGGTACCACACTGAAACAGTCAATGAAACCTGGTTTCGATCAATATTTTTTAGGTTGACGCAAGTTAGGTCTGGGATAGGTCTGGGAATTGCCCTCATCAGTGTCATATTTTCGCGTTTTTCACATGCTTGTTGAACAGATCCCTGGCTTTTTCTGGTTTGGATCACGTACTAATGTGGTACCACACTGAAACAGTCCATCAAACCTGGTTTCGATCAATATTTTAGAGGATAATGCATGTTAGGTCTGGGTTAGGTCTAGGATTTGCCGTCATCTGGCTCATACTTTCGCATATTTCTCATACTTGTTGGCCAGATCCTTGGATTTTTCTGGATTGGACCACGTAGTAATGTGGTACCACACTGAAACAGTCAATTAAAACTGGCTTCGGTCAATATTTTAGAGGATAACGCAAGTTAGGTCTGGGCTAGGTCTGGGATTTGCCCTCATCAGGCTCGTACTTTCGCGTTTTTCACACACTTGTTGAACAGATCCCGGGTTTTTTCTGGTTTGGATCTCGTAGCAATGTGGTACCACACTGAAACAGTCCATTAAACCTGGTTTCGATCAATATTTTGGAGAATAAAGCATGTTAGGACTAGGTTACGTCTGGGATTTGCTCCCATCAGGCTCGTTCTTTCGCATTTTTCGCATACTCGTTGGCCAGATCCTGGGCATTTTCTGGTTTGGATCATGTAGTAAAGTGGTACCACACTGAAGCAGACCATTAAACCTAGTTTCAATTATTATTTTAGAGGATAACTCATGCTTGGTCTAGGTTGGGCCTGGGATTTGCCCTCATCAGACCCATACTTTCGCATTTATCACATACTTGTTGAACAGATCCTGGGTTATTTCTTGTTTGGATCAGGTAGTAATGTGGTACCACACTGAAACAGTCGACTAAACCTGGTCACGATCAATATTTTAGAGAATAACGCATGTTAGGTCTAGGTTAGGTCTGGGATTTGCTCTCATCAGGCTCGTACTTTCGCATACTTCACATACTTGTTGAACAGTTCCTGGGTTATTTCTGGTTTGGATCAGGTAGTAATGTGGTACCACACTGAAACAGTCGATTAAACCTGGTTTCGATCAATATTTTAGATGATAATGCATGTTAGGTCTGGGTTTGGTCTAGGATTTGCCCTCATCTGGCTCATACTTTCACATATTTCTCATACTTGTTGGCCAGATCCTGGGCTTTTTCTGGATTGGATCACGTAGTTATGTGGTACCACACTGAAACAGTCGATTAATCCTGGTCTCGATCAATATTTTATTGGATAACGCAAGTTAGGTCTGGGGTTTGTCTGGGATCTGCCCTCATCAGACTCATACTTTCGCATACTTCACATACTTGTTGACTTGATCGAGTGTTTTTTCTGCTTTGGATCACGTAGTAAAGTGGTACCATACTGAAACTGTCGATTAATCCTGGTCTCGAACAATATTTTAGAGGATAACTCATGCTAGGTCTAGGTTAGGCCTGGGATTTGCCCTCATCAGACCCATACTTTCGCATTCATCACATACTTGTTGAACAGATCCTGGGATTTTTTCTGGTTTGGATCACGTAGTAATGTGGTACCACACTGAAACATTCAATTAAACCTGGTCTTGATAAATATTTTAGAGGATAACGCAAGTTAGGTCTGGGATAGGTCTGGGATTTGCCCCCATCAGGCTCGTACTTTCGCGTTTTTCACACACTTGTTGAACAGATCCTGGGTTTTTTCTGGTTTGGATCACGTAGTAATGTGGTACCACACTGAAGCAGACCATTAAACCTGGTTTCAATTATTATTTTAGAGGATAACACATGTTAGGTCTAGGTTAGTTCTGGGATTTGGCCTCATCAGGGTCATACTTTCGCAGTTTTAACATACATGTTGTCCTGATCGATGGTTTTTTCTGCTTTGGATAACGTAGCAAAATGGTACCACACTGAAACAGTCAATTAAACCTTGTTTCGATCAATATTTTAGGGAATAACGCATGTTAGGTCTAGGTTAGGTCTGGGATTTGCCCTCATCATACTCATACTATCGCATATTTCTCATACTTGTTGGCCAGATCCTTGGATTTTTCTGGATTGGATCACGTAGTAATGTGGTACCACACTGAAACAGTCGATTAAACCTGGTCACGATCAATATTTTAGAGAATAACTCATGCTGGGTCTAGGTTAGGCCTGCGATTTGCCCTCATCAGACCCATACTTCCGCATTTATCACATACTTGTTGAACAGATCCTGGGCTATTTCTGGATTGGATCACGTTGTAATGTGGTACCACACTGAAACAGTCCATTAAACCTGGATACGGCCAATATTTTAGAGGATAACGCATGTTAGGTCTGGGTTAGGTCTAGGATTTGCCCTCATCTGGCTCATATTTTCGCATATTTCTCATACTTCATGGCTAGATCCTGGACCTTTTCTGGTTTGGATGACGTAGTAATTTGGTACCACACTGAAACAGTCGATTAATCCTGGTCTCGATCAATATTTTATTGGATAACGCAAGTTAGGTCTGGGATTTGCCTGGAATTTGCCCTCATCAGACTCATACTTTCGCATACTTCACATACTTGTTGAACAGATCCTGGGTTTTTTTCTGGTTTGGATCACGTAATAATGTGGTACCACACTGAAACAGTCGATGAAACCTGGTTTCGATCAATATTTTATAGGTTCACGCAAGTTAGGTCTGGGATAGGTCTGGGATTTGCCCTCATCAGGGTCATACCTTCGCATTTTTTACATACTTGTTGAACAGATCCTGGGTTTTTTCTGGTTTGGATCACGCAGTAATGTGGTACCACACTGAAACAGTCCACTAAACCTGGTTTCGATCAATATTTTAGAGGATAACGCATGTTATGTCTAGTTTAGGCCTGGGATTTGCCCTCATCAGGGTCATACTTTCGCATTTTTCACATACTTGTTGAACAGATCCTGGGTTTTTTCTGGTTTGGATCACGTAGTAATGTGGTACCACACTCAAACAGTCGATTAAACCTGGTTTCGATCAAAATTTAGAGGATAACGCATGTTAGGTCTGGGTTAGGTCTAGGATTTGCCCTCATCTGGCTCATACTTTCGCATATTTCTCATACTTGTTGGCCAGATCCTGGGCTTTCTCTGGATTGGATCACGTAGTCATGTGGTACCACACTGAAACAGTCGATTAATCCTGGTCTTGATCAATAGTTTATTGGATAACGCAAGTTAGGTCTGGGATTTTTCTGGGATCTGTCCTCATCAGTCTCATACTTTCGCATTCTTCACATACTTGTTGAATAGATCCTGGGTTTTTTCTGGTTTGGATCAGGTAGTAATGTGGTACCACACTGAAACAGTCGATTAAACCTGGTTTCGATCAAAATTTAGAGGATAACGCATGTTAGGTCTAGGATAGGCCTGGGATTTGCCCTCATCAGACTCATACTATCGCATATTTCTCATACTTGTTGGCCAGATCCCTGGATTTTTCTGGATTGGATCACGTAGTAACGTGGTACCACACCAAAACAGTTCATTAAACCTGGATACGGCCAATATTTTAGAGGATAACGCATGTTAGGTCTGGGTTAGGTCTAGGATTTGCCCTCATCTGGCTCATAATTTCGCATATTTCTCATACTTCATGGCTAGATCCTGGACTTTTTCTGGTTTGGATGACGCAGTTATGTAGTACCATACTGAAACATTCAATTAAACCTTGTTTCGATCAATATTTTATAGGATGACGCAAGTTGGGTCTGGGATAGGTCTGGGAATTGCCCTCATCAGGCTCGTACTTTCGAGTGTTTCACACACTTCTTGAACAGAGCCGGGGTTTCTTCTGGCTTGGATCACGTAGTAATGTGGTACCACACTGAAACAGTCCAATAAACCTGGCTTCGATCAATATTTTAGAGAATAAAGCATGTTAGGTCCAGGTTAGGTCTGGGATTTGCTCTCATCAGGCTCGTACTTTCGCATATTTATCATACTTGATGGCCAGATTTTGGGTTCTTTCGGGTTTCGATCACGTAGTAATGTGGTACCACACTGAAGCAGACCATTAAACCGGGTTTCAGTTACTATTTTAGAGGATAAAACATGTTAGGTCTAGGTTATTTCTGGGATTTGCCCTCATCAGGGTCATACTTTCGCAGTTTTAACATACATGTTGTCCAGATCGAGTGTTTTTTCTGCTTTGGATCACGTAGTAAGGTGGTACCACACTGAAACTGTCGATTAATCCTGGTCTCGAACAATATTTTAGAGGATAACTCATGCTAGGTCTAGGTTAGTCCTGGGATTTGGCCTCATCAGACCCATACTTTCGCATTCATCACATACTTGTTGAATAGATCCTGGGTTATTTCTGGTTTGGATCAGGTAGTAATGTGGTACCACACTGAAACAGTCGATTAAACCTGGTCACGATCAATATTTTATTGGATAACGCAAGTTAGGTCTGGGATTTGTCTGGGATCTGCCCTCATCAGACTCATTCTTTCGCATTCTCCACATACTTGTTGAACAGATCCTGGGTTTTTTCTCGTTTGGATCAGGTAGTAATGTGGTACCACACAGAAACAGTCGATTAAACCTGGTTTCGATCAATATTTTAGAGGATAACGCATGTTAGGTCTAGGATAGGCCTGGGATTTGCCCTCATCAGACTCATACTATCGCATATTTCTCATACTTGTTGGCCAGATCCTCGGCTTTTTCTGGATTAGATCACGTAGTTATGTGGTACCACACTGAAACAGTCGATTAATCCTGGTCTAGATCAATATTTTATTGGATAACGCAAGTTAGGTCTGTGATTTGTCTGGGATTTGCCCTCATCAGACTCATACTTTCGCATACTTCACATACTTGTTGAATAGATCCTGGGTTTTTTTCTGGTTTGGATCACGTAGTAATGTGGTACCACACTGAAACAGTTAATTAAACCTGGATACGGCCAATATTTTAGAGGATAACGCATGTTAGGTCTGGGTTAGGTCTAGGATTTGTCCTCATCTGGCTCATAATTTCGCATATTTCTCATACTTCATGGCTAGATCCTGGACCTTTTCTGGTTTGGAAGACGTAGTAATGTGGTACCACACTGAAACAGTCGACTAATCCTGATCTCGATCAATATTTTATTGGATAACGCAAGTTAGGTCTGTGATTTGTCTGGGATTTGCCCTCATCAGACTCATACTTTCGCATACTTCACATACTTGTTGAACGGATCCTGGGTTTTTTTCTGGTTTGGATCACGTAGTAATGTGGTACCACACTGAAACAGTCGATGAAACCTGGTTTCGATCAGTAATTTAGAGGATAACGCAAGTTAGGTCTGGGATTGGTCTGGGATTTGCCCTCATCAGGGACATACATTCGTATTTTTCACATACTTGTCAAACAGATCCTGGGTTTTTCCTGGTTTGGATCACGCAGTAATGTGGTACCACACTGAAACAGTCCACTAAACCTGGTTTCGATAAATATTTTAGAGGATCCCGCATGTTATGTCTAGGTTAGGCCTGGGAGTTTCACTCATAAGTCTCATACATTCGCATACTTCACATACTTGTTGAACAGATCCTGGGTTTTTTTCTGGTTTGGATCACGTAGTAATGTGGTACCACACTGAAACAGTCGATTAAACCTGGTCACGATCAATATTTTAGAGAATAACTCATGCTGGGTCTAGGTTAGGCCTGCGATTTGCCCTCATCAGACCCATACTTCCGCATTTATCACATACTTGTTGAACAGATCCTGGGCTATTTCTGGATTGGATCACGTTGTAATGTGGTACCACACTGAAACAGTCCATTAAACCTGGATACGGCCAATATTTTAGAGGATAACGCATGTTAGGTCTGGGTTAGGTCTAGGATTTGCCCTCATCTGGCTCATATTTTCGCATATTTCTCATACTTCATGGCTAGATCCTGGACCTTTTCTGGTTTGGATGACGTAGTAATGTGGTACCACACTGAAACAGTCGATTAATCCTGGTCTCGATCAATATTTTATTGGATAACGCAAGTTAGGTCTGGGATTTGCCTGGAATTTGCCCTCATCAGACTCATACTTTCGCATACTTCACATACTTGTTGAACAGATCCTGGGTTTTTTTCTGGTTTGGATCACGTAATAATGTGGTACCACACTGAAACAGTCGATGAAACCTGGTTTCGATCAATATTTTATAGGTTCACGCAAGTTAGGTCTGGGATAGGTCTGGGATTTGCCCTCATCAGGGTCATATTTTCGCGTTTTTCACACACTTGTTGAACAGATCCTGGGTTTTTTCTGGTTTGGATCACGTACTAATGTGGTACCACACTGAAGCAGACCATTAAACCTGGTTTCAATTATTACTTTGGAGGATAACAAATGTCAGGTCTAGGTTAGTTCTGGGATTTGCCCTCATCACGGTCATACTTTCGCAGTTTTAACATACATGTTGTCCTGATCGATGGTTTTTTCTGCTTTGGATAACGTAGCAAAATGGTACCACACTGAAACAGTCAATTAAACCTTGTTTCGATCAATATTTTAGGGAATAACGCATGTTAGGTCTAGGTTAGGTCTGGGATTTGCTCTCATCAGGCTCGTACTTTCGCATTCTGCACATACTTGTTGAACATTACCGGTGCTTTTTCTGGTTTGGATCACATAGTAATGTGCTACCACACTGAAACAGTCAATTAAATCTGGTTTCCATTAATATTTTAGAGGACAACGCAAGTTAGGTCTGGGATAGGTCTGGGATTTGCCCTCATCAGGGTCATACCTTCGCATTTTTTACATACTTGTTGAACAGATCCTGGGTTTTTTCTGGTTTGGATCACGCAGTAATGTGGTACCACACTGAAACAGTCCACTAAACCTGGTTTCGATCAATATTTTAGAGGATAACGCATGTTATGTCTAGTTTAGGCCTGGGATTTGCCCTCATCAGGGTCATACTTTCGCATTTTTCACATACTTGTTGAACAGATCCTGGGTTTTTTCTGGTTTGGATCACGTAGTAATGTGGTACCACACTGAAGCAGACCATTAAACCTGGTTTCAATTATTATTTCAGAGGATAACACATGTTAGGTCTAGGTTAGGTCTGGGATTTGCCCTCATCAGGGTCATACTTTCGCAGTTTTAACATACATGTTGTCCTGATCGATGGTATTTTCTGCTTTGGATAACGTAGCAAAATGGTACCACAATGAAACAGTCAATTGAACCTTATTTCGATCAATATTTTAGGGAATAACGCATGTTAGGTCTAGGTTAGGTCTGGGATTTGCTCTGATCAGGCTCGTACTTTCGCATACTTCTCATACTTGTTGAACAGCTCCTGGGCTTTTTCTGGTTTGGATCACGTAGTAATGTGGTACCACACTGAAACAGTCCACTAAACCAGGTTTCGATCAATATTTTAGAGGATAACGCATGTTAGGTCTAGGTTAGGCCTGGGATTTGCCCTCATCAGACTCATACTATCGCATATTTCTCATACTTGTTGGCCAGATCTTTGGATTTTTCTGGATTGGATCACGTAGTAACGTGGTACCACACTGAAACAGTTAATTAAACCTGGATACGGCCAATATTTTAGAGGATAGCGCATGTTAGGTCTGGGTTAGGTCTAGGATTTGCCCTCATCTGGCTCACAATTTCGCATATGTCTCTTACTTCATGGCTAGATCCTGGACCTTTTCTGGTTTGGATGACGTAGTTATGTGGTACCACACTGAAACAGTCGATTAATCCTGGTCTCGATCAATATTTTATTGGATAACGCAAGTTAGGTCTGGGAATTGTCTGGGATCTGCCCTCATCAGACTCATACTTTCGCATTCTTCACATACTTGTTGAACAGATCCTGGGTTTTTTCTGGTTTGGATCACATAGTAATGTGCTACCACACTGAAACAGTCGATTAAACCTGGTCACGATCAATATTTTAGAGAATAACTCATGCTGGGTCTAGGTTAGGCCTGCGATTTGCCCTCATCAGACCCATACTTCCGCATTTATCACATACTTGTTGAACAGATCCTGGGCTATTTCTGGATTGGATCACGTTGTAATGTGGTACCACACTGAAACAGTCCATTAAACCTGGATACGGCCAATATTTTAGAGGATAACGCATGTTAGGTCTGGGTTAGTCCTAGGATTTGCCCTCATCTGGCTCATATTTTCGCATATTTCTCATACTTCATGGCTAGATCCTGGACCTTTTCTGGTTTGGATGACGTAGTAATGTGGTACCACACTGAAACAGTCGATTAATCCTGGTCTCGATCAATATTTTATTGGATAACGCAAGTTAGGTCTGGGATTTGCCTGGAATTTGCCCTCATCAGACTCATACTTTCGCATACTTCACATACTTGTTGAACAGATCCTGGGTTTTTTTCTGGTTTGGATCACGTAATAATGTGGTACCACACTGAAACAGTCGATGAAACCTGGTTTCGATCAATATTTTATAGGTTCACGCAAGTTAGGTCTGGGATAGGTCTGGGATTTGCCCTCATCAGGGTCATATTTTCGCGTTTTTCACACACTTGTTGAACAGATCCTGGGTTTTTTCTGGTTTGGATCACGTACTAATGTGGTACCACACTGAAGCAGACCATTAAACCTGGTTTCAATTATTATTTTGGAGGATAACAAATGTCAGGTCTAGGTTAGTTCTGGGATTTGCCCTCATCACGGTCATACTTTCGCAGTTTTAACATACATGTTGTCCTGATCGATGGTTTTTTCTGCTTTGGATAACGTAGCAAAATGGTACCACACTGAAACAGTCAATTAAACCTTGTTTCGATCAATATTTTAGGGAATAACGCATGTTAGGTCTAGGTTAGGTCTGGGATTTGCTCTCATCAGGCTCGTACTTTCGCATTCTGCACATACTTGTTGAACATTACCGGTGCTTTTTCTGGTTTGGATCACATAGTAATGTGCTACCACACTGAAACAGTCAATTAAATCTGGTTTCCATTAATATTTTAGAGGACAACGCAAGTTAGGTCTGGGATAGGTCTGGGATTTGCCCTCATCAGGGTCATACCTTCGCATTTTTTACATACTTGTTGAACAGATCCTGGGTTTTTTCTGGTTTGGATCACGCAGTAATGTGGTACCACACTGAAACAGTCCACTAAACCTGGTTTCGATCAATATTTTAGAGGATAACGCATGTTATGTCTAGTTTAGGCCTGGGATTTGCCCTCATCAGGGTCATACTTTCGCATTTTTCACATACTTGTTGAACAGATCCTGGGTTTTTTCTGGTTTGGATCACGTAGTAATGTGGTACCACACTGAAGCAGACCATTAAACCTGGTTTCAATTATTATTTCAGAGGATAACGCATGTTAGGTCTAGGTTAGGTCTGGGATTTGCCCTCATCAGGGTCATACTTTCGCAGTTTTAACATACATGTTGTCCTGATCGATGGTATTTTCTGCTTTGGATAACGTAGCAAAATGGTACCACAATGAAACAGTCAATTGAACCTTATTTCGATCAATATTTTAGGGAATAACGCATGTTAGGTCTAGGTTAGGTCTGGGATTTGCTCTGATCAGGCTCGTACTTTCGCATACTTCTCATACTTGTTGAACAGCTCCTGGGCTTTTTCTGGTTTGGATCACGTAGTAATGTGGTACCACACTGAAACAGTCCACTAAACCAGGTTTCGATCAATATTTTAGAGGATAACGCATGTTAGGTCTAGGTTAGGCCTGGGATTTGCCCTCATCAGACTCATACTATCGCATATTTCTCATACTTGTTGGCCAGATCTTCGGATTTTTCTGGATTGGATCACGTAGTAACGTGGTACCACACTGAAACAGTTAATCAAACCTGGATACGGCCAATATTTTAGAGGATAGCGCATGTTAGGTCTGGGTTAGGTCTAGGATTTGCCCTCATCTGGCTCACAATTTCGCATATGTCTCTTACTTCATGGCTAGATCCTGGACCTTTTCTGGTTTGGATGACGTAGTTATGTGGTACCACACTGAAACAGTCGATTAATCCTGGTCTCGATCAATATTTTATTGGATAACGCAAGTTAGGTCTGGGAATTGTCTGGGATCTGCCCTCATCAGACTCATACTTTCGCATTCTTCACATACTTGTTGAACAGATCCTGGGTTTTTTCTGGTTTGGATCACATAGTAATGTGCTACCACACTGAAACAGTCAATTAAATCTGGTTTTCATTAATATTTTAGAGGACAACGCAAGTTAGGTCTGGGATAGGTCTGGGATTTGCCCTCATCAGGGTCATACCTTCGCATTTTTTACATACTTGTTGAACAGATCCTGGGTTTTTTCTGGTTTGGATCACGCAGTAATGTGGTACCACACTGAAACAGACCATTAAACCTGGTTTCAATTATTATTTTAGAGGATAACACATGTTAGGTCTAGGTTAGGTCTGGGATTTGCCCTCATCAGGGTCATACTTTCGCAGTTTTAACATACATGTTGTCCTGATCGATGGTATCTTCTACTTTGGATAACGTAGCAAAATGGTACCACAATGAAACAGTCAATTGAACCTTATTTCGATCAATATTTTAGGGAATAACGCATGTTAGGTCTAGGTTAGGTCTGGGATTTGCTCTGATCAGGCTCGTACTTTCGCATGCTTCTCATACTTGTTGAACAGCTCCTGGGCTTTTTCTGGTTTGGATCACGTAGTAATGTGGTACCACACTGAAACAGTCCACTAAACCAGGTTTCGATCAATATTTTAGAGGATAACGCATGTTACGTCTAGTTTAGGCCTGGGATTTGCCCTCATCAGGTTCATACTTTCGCATATTCCTCATACTTGTTGGCCAGATCCTGGGCTTTTTCTGGATTGGATCAAGTGGTCATGTGGTACTACACTGAAACAGTCGATTAATCCTGGTCTCGATCAATATTTTATTGGATAACGCAAGGTAGGTCTGGGATTTGTCTGGGATCTGCCCTCATCAGACTCATACTTTCGCATTCTGCACATACTTGTTGAACATCTCCGGTGCTTTTTCTGGTTTGGATCACGTAGTAATGTGGTACCTCACTGAAGCAGACCATTAAACCTGGTTTCAATTATTATTTTAGAGGATAACACATGTTAGGTCTAGGTTAGGTCTGGGATTTGCCCTCATCAGGTTAATACTTTCGCAGTTTTAACATACATGTTGACCTGATCGAGTTTTTTTTCTGCTTTGGATCACGTAGTAAAGTGGTACCACACTGAAACTGTCGATTAATCCTGGTCTCGAACAATATTTTAGAGGATAACTCTTGCTAGGTCTAGGTTAGGCCTGGGATTTGGCTTCATCAGACCCATACTTTCGCATTCATCACATACTTGTTGAACAGATCCTGGGTTATTTCTGGTTTGGATCAGGTAGTAATGTGGTACCACACTGAAACAGTCGATTAAACCTGGTCACGATCAATATTTTAGAGAATAACGCATGTTAGGTCTAGGTTAGGTCTGGGATTTGCTCTCATCGGGCTCGTACTTTCGCATATTTCTCATACTTGATGGCCAGATTGTGGGCTTTTCCTGGTTTGGATCAAGTAGTGATGAGGTACCACACTGAAACAGTCGATTAAATCCGGTTTCGATCAATATTTTAGAGGATAACGCAAGTTAGGTCTGGGATAGGTCTGGGATTTGCCCTCATCAGGGTCATACATTCGTATTTTTCACATACTTGTCAAACAGATCCTGGGTTTTTTCTGGTTTGGATCACGCAGTAATGTGGTACCACACTGAAACAGTCCACTAAACCTGGTTTCGATAAATATTTTAGAGGATACCGCATGTTATGTCTAGGTTAGGCCTGGGAGTTTCACTCATCAGTCTCATACTTTCGCATTCTTCACATACTTGTTGAACAGATCCTGGGTTTTTTCTGGTTGGGATCAGGTTGTAATGTGGTACCACACAGAAACAGTCGATTAATCCTGGTTTCGATCAATATTTTAGAGGATAACGCATGTTAGGTCTAGGTTAGGCCTGGGATTTGCCCTCATCAGACTCATACTATCGCATATTTCTCATACTTGTTGGCCAGATCCTTGCATTTTTCTGGATTATATCACGTAGTAACGTGGTACCACACTGAAAAAGTTAATTAAACCTGGATACGGCCAATATTTTAGAGGATAACGCATGTTAGGTCTGGGTTAGGTCTAGGATTTGCCCTCATCTGGCTCATAATTTCGCATATTTCTCATACTTCATGGCTAGATCCTGGGCTATTTCTGGATTGGATCACGTTGTAATGTGGTACGACACTGAAACAGTCAATGAAATCTGGTTTCAATTATTATTTTAGAGGATTACACATATTAGGTCTAGGTTAGGTCTGGGATTTGCCCTCATCAGGGTCATACTTTCGCAGTTTTAACATACATGTTGTCCTGATCGATGGTATTTTCTGCTTTGGATAACGTAGCAAAATGGTACCACAATGAAACAGTCAATTAAACCTGGTTACGATCAATATTTTTGAGGATAACGCATGTTAGGTCTAGGTTAGTTCTGGGAGTTTCACTCACCAGTCTCATACTTTCGCATACTTCACATACTAGTTGAACAGTTCCTGGGTTATTTCTTGTTTGGATCAGGTAGTAATGTGGTACCACACTGAAACAGTCGATTAAACCTGGTTTCGATCAATATTTTAGATGATAATGCATGTTAGGTCTAGGTTAGGCCTGGGATTTGCCCTCATCAGACTCATACTTTCGCATATTTCTAATACTTCATGGCTGGATTCTGGGCTATTTCTGGATTGGATCACGTTGTAATGTGGTATCACACTGAAGCGGTCCATTAAACCTGGTTACGATCAATATTTTTGAGGATAACGCATGTTAGGTCTAGGTTAGTTCTGGGAGTTTCACTCACCAGTCTCATACTTTCGCATACTTCACATACTAGTTGAACAGTTCCTGGGTTATTTCTTGTTTGGATCAGGTAGTAATGTGGTACCACACTGAAACAGTCGATTAAACCTGGTTTCGATCAATATTTTAGATGATAATGCATGTTAGGTCTAGGTTAGGCCTGGGATTTGCCCTCATCAGACTCATACTATCGCATATTTCTCATACTTGTTGGCCAGATCCTTGCATTTTTCTGGATTGTATCACGTAGTAACGTGGTACCACACTGAAACAGTGAATTACACCTGGATACGGCCAATATTTTAGAGGATAACGCATGTTAGGTCTGGGTTAGGTCTAGGATTTGCCCTCATCTGGCTCATAATTTCGCATATTTCTCATACTTCATGGCTAGATCCTGGGCTATTTCTGGATTGGACCACGTTGTAATGTGGTACGACACTGAAACAGTCAATGAAACCTGGTTTCGATCAATATTTTATAGGTTGACGCAAGTTAGGTCTGGGATAGGTCTGGGATTTGCCATCATCAGGGTCATATTATCGCGTTTTTCACATACTTGTTGAACAGATCCTGGGTTATTCACGGTTTGGATCAGGTAGTAATGTGGTACCACACTGAAACAGTCGATTAAACCTGGTCACGATCAATATTTTAGAGAATAACGCATGTTAGGTCTAGGTTAGGCCTGGGATTTGCCCTCATCAGACTAATACTTTCGCATACTTCACATACTTGTTGAACAGATCCTGGGTTTTTTTCTGGTTTCGATCACGTAGTAATGTGGTACCACACTGAAACATACAATTAAACCTGATCTTGATAAATATTTTAGAGGATAACGCATGTTAGGTCTGGGTTAGGTCTAGGATTTGCCCCGTGAGGCTCATACTTTCGCATATTTCTCATACTTCATGGCTAGATCTTGGGCTTTATCTGGATTGGATCACGTAGTAATGTAATACCACACTGGAACAGTCAATTAAAACTGGTTTCGATCAATATTTTAGTGGATAACGCAAGTTAGGTCAGGGATAGTTCTGGGATTTGCCCTCATCAGGCTCATACTGTCGCGTTTTTCACATACTTGTTGAACAGATCCTGGGTTTTTTCTGGTTTGGATCACGTAGTAATGTGGTACCACACTGAAGCAGACCATTAAACCTGGTTTCAATTGTTATTTTATAGGATAACGCATGTTATGTCTGGGATAGTTCTGGGATTTGCCCTCATCAGGCTCATACTGTCGCGTTTTTCACATACTTGTTGAACAGATCCTCGGTTTTTTCTGGTTTGGATCACGTAGTAATGTGGTACCACCCTGAAACAGTCCATTAAACCTGGTTTCGATCTATATGTTAGTGAATAATTCATGTTACGTCTTGGTTAGGTCTGGGATTTGCTCTCATCAGGCTCATTCTTTCGCATATTTCTCATACTTCATGGCTAGATCCTGGGCTTTTTCTGGATTGGATCACGTAGTAATGTAATACCACACTGAAACAGTCAATTAAAACTGGTTTCGATCAATATTTTAGTGGATAACGCAAGTTATGTCTGGGATTGGTCTGGGATTTGCCCCCATCATGCTCATACTTTCGCGTTTTTCACATACTTGTTGAACAGATCCTGGGCTATTTTTGGATTGGATCACGTTGTAATGTGGTACGACACTGAAACAGTCAATGAAACCTGGTTTCGATCAATATTTTATAGGTTGACGCAAGTTAGGTCTGGGATAGGTCTGGGATTTGCCCTCATCAGGGTCATGTTTTCGCGTTTTTCACATACTTGTTGAACAGATCCCTGGCTGTTTCTGGTTTGGATCACGTACTAATGTGGTACCACACACAAACAGTCCATCAAACATGGTTTCGATCAATATTTTAGAGGATAACGCATGTGAGGTCTAGGTTAGGCCTGGGATTCGCTCTCATCAGACTCATACTTTCGCATACTTCACATACTTGTTGAACAGATCCTGGGTTTTTTTCTGGTTTCGATCACGTAGTAATGTGGTACCACACTGAAACATACAGTTAAACCTGGTCTTGATAAATATTTTAGAGGATAACGCATGTTAGGTCTGGGGTAGGTCTAGGATTTGCCCTCATCAGACTCATACTTTCGCATACTTCACATACTTGTTGAACAGATCCTGGGTTTTATTCTGGTTTCGATCACGTAGTAATGTGGTACTACACTGAAACAGTCGATTAATCCTGGTCTCGATCAATATTTTATTGGATAACGCATGTTAGGTCTAGGTTAGGCCTGGGATTTGCCCCCATCAGACTCATACTATCGCATATTTCTCATACTTCATGGCCAGATTCTGGGTTTTTTTCGGGTTTCGATCACGTAGTAATGTGGTACCACACTGATGCAGACCATTAAACCTGGTTTCAATTATTATTTTAGAGGATAACACATGTTAGGTCTAGGTTAGGTCTGGGATTTGCCCTCACCAGGTTCATACTTTCGCAGTTTTAACATACATGTTGACCTGATCGAGTTTTTTTTCTGCTTTGGATCACGTAGTAAAGTGGTACCACACTGAAACTGTCGATTAATCCTGGTCTCGAACAATATTTTAGAGGATAACTCATGCTAGGTCTAGGTTAGGCCTGGGATTTGGCCTCATCAGACCCATACTTTCGCATTCATCACATACTTGTTGAACAGATCCTGGGTTATTTCTGGTTTGGATCAGGTAGTAATGTGGTACCACACTGAAACAGTCGATTAAACCTGGTCACGATCAATATTTTAGAGAATAACGCATGTTATGTCTAGGTTAGGTCTGGGATTTGCTCTCATCAGGCTCGTACTTTCGCATATTTCTCATACTTGATGGCCCGATTGTGGGCTTTTTCTGGTTTGGATCAAGTAGTAATGAGGTACCACACTGAAACAGTCGATTAAACCCGGTTTCGATCAATATTTTAGAGGATAACGCAAGTTATGTCTAGGTTAGGCCTGGGATTTGCCTTCATCAGACTCATACTTTCGCATACTTCACATACTTGTTGAACAGATCCTGGGTTTTTTTCTAGTTTGGATCACGTAGTAATGTGGTACCACACTGAAACAGTCAATGAAACCTGGTTTCGATCAATATTTTTTAGGTTGACGCAAATTGGGTCTGGGATAGGTCTGGGAATTGCCCTCATCAGTGTCATATTTTCGCGTTTTTCTCATGCTTGTTGAACAGGTCCCTGGCTTTTTCTGGTTTGGATCACGTACTAATGTGGTACCACACTGAAACAGTCCATCAAACCTGGTTTCGATCAATATTTAAGAGGATAACGCATGTTAGGTCTAGGTTAGGCCTGGGATTTGCCCTCATCAGACTCATACTTTCGCATATTTCTAATACTTCATGGCTAGATTCTGGGCTATTTCTGGATTGGATCACGTTGTAATGTGGTACCACACTGAAACAGTCCATTAAACCTGGTTTCGATCAATATTTTTGAGGATAACGCATGTTAGGTCTAGGTTAGTTCTGGGAGTTTCACTCATCTGGCTCATAATTTCGCATATTTCTCATACTTCATGGCTAGATCCTGGGCTATTTCTGGATTGGATCACGTTGTAATGTGGTACCACACTGAAACAGTCGATTAAACCCAGTTTCGATCAATATTTTAGAGGATAACGCAAGTTAGGTCAGGGATAGTTCTGGGATTTGCCCTCATCAGGCTCATACTGTCGCGTTTTTCACATACTTGTTGAACAGATCCTGGGTTTTTTCTGGTTTGGATCACATAGTAATGTGGTACCACACTGAAGCAGACCATTAAACCTGGTTTCAATTGTTATTTTATAGGATAACGCATGTTATGTCTGGGATAGTTCTGGGATTTGCCCTCATCAGGCTCATACTGTCGCGTTTTTCACATACTTGTTGAGCAGATCCTCGGTTTTTTCTGGTTTGGATCACGTAGTAATGTGGTACCACCCTGAAACAGTCCATTAAACCTGGTTTCGATCTATATGTTAGTGAATAATTCATGTTACGTCTTGGTTAGGTCTGGGATTTGCTCTCATCAGGCTCATTCTTTCGCATATTTCTCATACTTCATGGCTAGATCCTGGGCTTTTTCTGGATTGGATCACGTAGTAATGTAATACCACACTGAAACAGTCAATTAAAACTGGTTTCGATCAATATTTTAGTGGATAACGCAAGTTATGTCTGGGATTGGTCTGGGATTTGCCCCCATCATGCTCATACTTTCGCGTTTTTCACATACTTGTTGAACAGATCCTGGGCTATTTTTGGATTGGATCACGTTGTAATGTGGTACGACACTGAAACAGTCAATGAAACCTGGTTTCGATCAATATTTTATAGGTTGACGCAAGTTAGGTCTGGGATAGGTCTGGGATTTGCCCTCATCAGGGTCATGTTTTCGCGTTTTTCACATACTTGTTGAACAGATCCCTGGCTGTTTCTGGTTTGGATCACGTACTAATGTGGTACCACACTCAAACAGTCCATCAAACATGGTTTCGATCAATATTTTAGAGGATAACGCATGTTAGGTCTAGGTTAGGCCTGGGATTTGCTCTCATCAGACTCATACTTTCGCATACTTCACATACTTGTTGAACAGATCCTGGGTTTTTTTCTGGTTTCGATCACGTAGTAATGTGGTACCACACTGAAACATACAGTTAAACCTGGTCTTGATAAATATTTTAGAGGATAACGCATGTTAGGTCTGGGGTAGGTCTAGGATTTGCCCTCATCAGACTCATACTTTCGCATACTTCACATACTTGTTGAACAGATCCTGGGTTTTATTCTGGTTTCGATCACGTAGTAATGTGGTACTACACTGAAACAGTCGATTAATCCTGGTCTCGATCAATATTTTATTGGATAACGCATGTTAGGTCTAGGTTAGGCCTGGGATTTGCCCCCATCAGACTCATACTATCGCATATTTCTCATACTTCATGGCCAGATTCTGGGTTTTTTTCGGGTTTCGATCACGTAGTAATGTGGTACCACACTGATGCAGACCATTAAACCTGGTTTCAATTATTATTTTAGAGGATAACACATGTTAGGTCTAGGTTAGGTCTGGGATTTGCCCTCACCAGGTTCATACTTTCGCAGTTTTAACATACATGTTGACCTGATCGAGTTTTTTTTCTGCTTTGGATCACGCAGTAAAGTGGTACCACACTGAAACTGTCGATTAATCCTGGTCTCGAACAATATTTTAGAGGATAACTCATGCTAGGTCTAGGTTAGGCCTGGGATTTGGCCTCATCAGACCCATACTTTCGCATTCATCACATACTTGTTGAACAGATCCTGGGTTATTTCTGGTTTGGATCAGGTAGTAATGTGGTACCACACTGAAACTGTCGATTAAACCTGGTCACGATCAATATTTTAGAGAATAACGCATGTTATGTCTAGGTTAGGTCTGGGATTTGCTCTCATCAGGCTCGTACTTTCGCATATTTCTCATACTTGATGGCCCGATTGTGGGCTTTTTCTGGTTTGGATCAAGTAGTAATGAGGTACCACACTGAAACAGTCGATTAAACCCGGTTTCGATCAATATTTTAGAGGATAACGCAAGTTATGTCTAGGTTAGGCCTGGGATTTGCCTTCATCAGACTCATACTTTCGCATACTTCACATACTTGTTGAACAGATCCTGGGTTTTTTTCTGGTTTGGATCACGTAGTAATGTGGTACCACACTGAAACAGTCAATGAAACCTGGTTTCGATCAATATTTTTTAGGTTGACGCAAATTGGGTCTGGGATAGGTCTGGGAATTGCCCTCATCAGTGTCATATTTTCGCGTTTTTCTCATGCTTGTTGAACAGATCCCTGGCTTTTTCTGGTTTGGATCACGTACTAATGTGGTACCACACTGAAACAGTCCATCAAACCTGGTTTCGATCAATATTTAAGAGGATAACGCATGTTAGGTCTAGGTTAGGCCTGGGATTTGCCCTCATCAGACTCATACTTTCGCATATTTCTAATACTTCATGGCTAGATTCTGGGCTATTTCTGGATTGGATCACGTTGTAATGTGGTACCACACTGAAACAGTCCATTAAACCTGGTTTCGATCAATATTTTTGAGGATAACGCATGTTAGGTCTAGGTTAGTTCTGGGAGTTTCACTCATCTGGCTCATAATTTCGCATATTTCTCATACTTCATGGCTAGATCCTGGGCTATTTCTGGATTGGATCACGTTGTAATGTGGTACCACACTGAAACAGTCGATTAAACCCAGTTTCGATCAATATTTTAGAGGATAACGCATGTTAGGTCTGGGTTAGGTCTAGGATTTGCCCTCATCTGGCTCATAATTTCGCATATTTCTCATACTTCATGGCTAGATCCTGGGCTATTTCTGGATTGGATCACGTTGTAATGTGGTACCACACTGAAACAGTCGATTAAACCCAGTTTCGATCAATATTTTAGAGGATAACGCAAGTTAGGTCTGGGATAGGTCTGGGATTTGCCCTCATCAGGGTCATATTGTCGTATTTTTCACACACTTGTTGAACAGATCCTAGGTTTTTTCTGGTTTGGATAACGTAGTAATGTGGTACCACACTGAAGCAGACCATTAAACCTGGTTTCAATTGTTATTTTAGAGGATAACACATGTTAGGTCTAGGTTAGGTCAGGGATTTGCTCTCAACAGGCTCGTACTTTCGCATATTTCTCATACTTGATGGCCAGATTCTGGGCTTTTTCTGGTTTGGATCAAGTAGTGATGTGGTTGCACACTGAAACAGTCGATTAAACCCGGTTTCGATCAATATTTTAGAGGATAACGCAAGTTAGGTCTGGGATAGGTCTGTGTTTTGCCCTCATCAGGGTCATATTTTCGCATTTTTCACATACTTGTTGGACAGATCCTGGGTTTTTTCTGGTTTGGATCACGCAGTAATGTGGTACCACTCTGAAACAGACCACTAAACCTGGTTTCGATCAATATTTTAGAGGATAACGCATGTTATGTCTAGTTTAGGCCTGGGATTTTCACTCATCAGGTTCATACTTTCGAAGCTTTAACATACATGTTGACCTGATCGAGGGTTGTTTCTGCTTTGGATCACGTAGTAAAGTGGTACCACACTGATACAGTCAATTAAACCTGGTTTCGATCAATATTTTAGAGGATAAAGCATGTTCTGTCTGGGATAGGTCTGGGATTTGCCCTCATCAGGGTCATACTTTCACATTTTTCACATACTTGTTGAACAGATCCTGGTTTTTTTCTGGTTTGGATCACGCAGTAATGTGGTACCACACTGAAACAGTCCACTCAACCTTGTTTCGACCAATATTTTATAGGATAACGCATGTTAGGTCTAGATTAGGCCTGGGATTTGCCCTCATCAGGGTCATACTTTCGCAGTTTTAACATACATGTTGTCCTGATCGATGGTTTTTTCTGCTTTGGATAACGTAGTAATGTGGTACCACAGTGAAACAGTCCATTAAACCTGGTTTCGATCAATATTTTAGAGGATAACGCAAGTTATGTCTGGGATAGATCCGGGATTTTCCCTCATCGGACTAATACCTTCGCATTCTTCACATACTTGTTAAACAGATCCTGGGTTATTTCTGGTTTAGATCACGTAGTAATGTGGTACCACACTGAAACATTCAATTAAACCTGGTCTTGATAAATATTTTAGAGGATAACGCATGTTAGGTCTGGGTAAGGTCTAGGGTTTGCCCTCATCAGGCTCATACTTTCGCATATTTCTAATACTTCATGGCAAGATCCTGGGCTATTTCTGGATTCGATCACGTTGTAATGTGGTACCACACTGAGACAGTCCATTAAACCTGGTTTCGATCAATATTTTAGAGGATAACGCATGTTACGTCTAGGTTAGGCCTGGGATTTGCCCTCATCAGACTCATACTTTCGCATACTTCACATACTTGTTGAACAGATCCTGGGTTTTATTCTGGTTTCGATCACGTAGTAATGTGGTACTACACTGAAACAGTCGATTAATCCTGGTCTCGATCAATATTTTATTGGATAACGCAAGTTAGGGCTGGGATTTGTCTGGGATCTGCCCTCATCAGACTCATACTTTCGCAGTTTTAACATACATGTTGACCTGATCGAGTTTTGTCTCTGCTTTGGATCACGTAGTAAAGTGGTACCACACTGAAACTGTCGATTAATCCTGGTCTCGAACAATATTTTAGAGGATAACTCATGCTAGGTCTAGGTTAGGCCTGGGATTTGGCCTCATCAGACTCATACTATCGCATATTTCTCATACTTCATGGCCAGATTCTGGGTTTTTTTCGGGTTTCGATCACGTAGTAATGTGATACCACACTGATGCAGACCATTAAACCTGGTTTCAATTATTATTTTAGAGGATAACACATGTTAGGTCTAGGTTAGGTCTGGGATTTGCCCTCATCAGGTTCATACTTTCGCAGTTTTAACATACATGTTGACCTGATCGAGTTTTTTTTCTGCTTTGGATCACGTAGTGAAGTGGTACCACACTGAAACTGTCGATTAATCCTGGTCTCGAACAATATTTTAGAGGATAACTCATGCTAGGTCTAGGTTAGGCCTGGGATTTGGCCTCATCAGACCCATACTTTCGCATTCTTCTCGTACTTGTTGAACAGATCCTGGGTTTTTTCTGGTTTGGATCAGGTAGTAATGTGGTACCACACTGAAACAGTCGATTAAACCTGGTCACGATCAATATTTTAGAGAATAACGCATGTTAGGTCTAGGTTAGGTCTGGGATTTGCTCTCATCAGGCTCGTACTTTCGCATATTTCTCATACTTGATGGCCAGATTGTGGGCTTTTTCTGGTTTGGATCAAGTAGTAATGAGGTACCACACTGAAACAGTCGATTAAACCCGGTTTCGATCAATATTTTAGAGGATAACGCATGTTAGGTCTAGATTAGGCCTGGGATTTGCCCTCATCAGGGTCATACTTTCGCAGTTTTAACATACATGTTGTCCTGATCGATGGTTTTTTCTGCTTTGGATAACGTAGTAATGTGGTACCACAGTGAAACAGTCCATTAAACCTGGTTTCGATCAATATTTTAGAGGATAACGCACGTTCAGTCTGGGATAGGTCTGGGATTTGCCCTCATCAGGGTCATACTTTCGCATTTTTCACATACTTGTTGAACAGATCCTGGGTTTTTTCTGGTTTGGATCACGCAGTAATGTGGTACCACACTGAAACAGTCCACTCAACCTTGTTTCGATCAATATTTTATAGGATAACGCATGTTATGACTGGGATAGTCCTGGGATTTGCCCTCATCAGGCTCATACTGTCGCGTTTTTCACATACTTGTTGAACAGATCCTGGGTTTTTTCTGGTTTGAATCACGTAGTAATGTGGTACCACACTGAAACAGTCAATTAAACCTGGTTTCGATCAATATTTTAGAGGATAACGCAAGATAGGTCTGGGATAGGTCTGGGATTTGCCCTCATCAGGCTCATAGTTTCGCGTTTTTCACATACTTGTTGAACAGATCCTGGGTTTTTTCTGGTTTGGATCACGTAGTAATGTGGTACCACACTGAAACTGTCCATTAAACCTGGTTTCGATCTATATTTTAGAGGATAACGCATGTTTGGTCAAGATTAGGCCTGGGATTTGCCCCCATTAGGGTCATACTTTCGCAGTTTTAACATACATGTTGACCTGATCGATGGTTTTTTCTGGATTGGATCACGTAGTAATGTAGTACCATACCGAAACAGTCCATTAAACCTGGTTTCGATCAATATTTTAGAGGATAACGCAAGTTATGTCTGGGATAGATCCGGGATTTTCCCTAATCGGACTAATACCTTCGCATTCTTCACATACTTGTTAAACAGATCCTGGGTTATTTCTGGTTTAGATCACGTAGTAATGTGGTACCACACTGAAACATTCAATTAAACCTGGTCTTGATAAATATTTTAGAGGATAACGCATGTTAGGTCTGGGTAAGGTCTAGGGTTTGCCCTCATCAGGCTCATACTTTCGCATATTTCTAATACTTCATGGCAAGATCCTGGGCTATTTCTGGATTCGATCACGTTGTAATGTGGTACCACACTGAGACAGTCCATTAAACCTGGTTTCGATCAATATTTTAGAGGATAACGCATGTTACGTCTAGGTTAGGCCTGGGATTTGCCCTCATCAGACTCATACTTTCGCATACTTCACATACTTGTTGAACAGATCCTGGGTTTTATTCTGGTTTCGATCACGTAGTAATGTGGTACTACACTGAAACAGTCGATTAATCCTGGTCTCGATCAATATTTTATTGGATAACGCAAGTTAGGGCTGGGATTTGTCTGGGATCTGCCCTCATCAGACTCATACTTTCGCAGTTTTAACATACATGTTGACCTGATCGAGTTTTTTTTCTGCTTTGGATCACGTAGTAAAGTGGTACCACACTGAAACTGTCGATTAATCCTGGTCTCGAACAATATTTTAGAGGATAACTCATGCTAGGTCTAGGTTAGGCCTGGGACTTGGCCTCATCAGACTCATACTATCGCATATTTCTCATACTTCATGGCCAGATTCTGGGTTTTTTTCGGGTTTTGATCACGTAGTAATGTGATACCACACTGATGCAGACCATTAAACCTGGTTTCAATTATTATTTTAGAGGATAACACATGTTAGGTCTAGGTTAGGTCTGGGATTTGCCCTCATCAGGTTCATACTTTCGCAGTTTTAACATACATGTTGACCTGATCGAGTTTTTTTTCTGCTTTGGATCACGTAGTGAAGTGGTACCACACTGAAACTGTCGATTAATCCTGGTCTCGAACAATATTTTAGAGGATAACTCATGCTAGGTCTAGGTTAGGCCTGGGATTTGGCCTCATCAGACCCATACTTTCGCATTCTTCTCGTACTTGGTGAACAGATCCTGGGTTTTTTCTGGTTTGGATCAGGTAGTAATGTGGTACCACACTGAAACAGTCGATTAAACCTGGTCACGATCAATATTTTAGAGAATAACGCATGTTAGGTCTAGGTTAGGTCTGGGATTTGCTCTCATCAGGCTCGTACTTTCGCATATTTCTCATACTTGATGGCCAGATTGTGGGCTTTTTCTGGTTTGGATCAAGTAGTAATGAGGTACCACACTGAAACAGTCGATTAAACCCGGTTTCGATCAATATTTTAGAGGATAACGCAAGTTAGGTCTGGGATAGATCTGGGATTTGCCCTCATCAGGGTCATACATTCGTATTTTTCACATACTTGTCAAACAGATCCAGGGCTTTTTCTGGTTTGGATCACGTAGTAATGTGGTACCACACTGAAACAGTCGATTAAACCTGGTCACGATCAATATTTTAGAGAAAAACTCATGCTGGGTCTAGGTTAGGCCTGCGATTTGACCTCATCAGACTCATACTTCCGCATTCATCACATACTTGTTGAACAGATCCTGGGCTATTTCTGGATTGGATCACGTTGTAATGTGGTACCACACTGAAACAGTCCATTAAACCTGGTTTCGATCAATATTTTTGAGGATAACGCATGTTAGGTCTAGGTTAGGCCTGGGATTTGCCCTCATCAGACTCATACTATCGCATATTTCTCATACTTCTTGGCCATATCCTTGGATTTTTCTGGATTGGATCACGTAGTAACGTGGTACCACACTGAAACTGTTAATTAAACCTGGATACGGCCAATATTTTAGAGGATAACGCATGTAGGTCTGGGTTAGGTCTAGGATTTGCCCTCATCTGGCTCATACTTCCGCATATCTCTCATACTTGTTGGCCAGATCCTTGGCTTTTTCTGGACTGGATCACGTAGTTATGTGGTACCACACTGAAACAGTCGATTAATCCTGGTCTCGATCAATATTTTATTGGATAACGCAGGTTAGGTCTGGGATTTGTCTGAGATCTGCCCTCATCAGACTCATACTTTCGCATTCATCACATACTTGTTGAACAGATCCTGGGTTTTTTCTGGTTTCGATCAGGTAGTAATGTGGTACCACACAGAAACAGTCGATTAAACCTGGTTTCGATCAATATTTTAGAGGATAACGCATGTTAGGTCTGGGTTAGGTCTAGGATTTGCCCTCATCTGGCTCATAATTTCGCATATTTCTCATACTTCATGGCTAGATCCCGGGCTATTTCTGGATTGGGTCACGTTGTAATGTGGTACGACACTGAAACATTCAATGAAACCTGGTTTCGATCAATATTTTATAGGTTGACGCAAGTTAGGTCTAGGTTAGGCCTGGGATTTGCCCTCATCAGACTCATACTTTCGCATACTTCACATACTTGTTGAACAGATCCTTGGTTTTTTTCTGGTTTCGATCACGTAGTAATGTGGTACCACACTGAAACATACAATTAAACTTGGTCTTGATAAATATTTTAGAGGATAACGCATGTTAGGTCTGGGTTAGGTCAAGGATTTGCCCCCGTGAGGCTCATACTTTCGCATATTTCTCATACTTCATGGCTAGATCCTTGGCTTTTTTTGGATTGGATCAGGTAGTAATGTGGTACCACACTGAAACAGTCGATTAAACCTGGTCACGATCAATATTTTAGAGAATAACGCATGTTAGGTCTAGGTTAGGTCTGGGATTTGCTCTCATCAGGCTCGTACTTTCGCATATTTCTCATACTTGATGACCAGATTGTGGGCTTTTTCTGGTTTGGATCAAGTAGTAATGAGGTACCACACTGAAACAGTCGATTAAACCCGGTTTCGATCAATATTTTAGAGGATAACGCAAGTTAGGTCTGGGATAGATCTGGGATTTGCCCTCATCAGGGTCATACATTCGTATTTTTCACATACTTGTCAAACAGATCCAGGGCTTTTTCTGGTTTGGATCACGTAGTAATGTGGTACCACACTGAAACAGTCGATTAAACCTGGTCACGATCAATATTTTAGAGAAAAACTCATGCTGGGTCTAGGTTAGGCCTGCGATTTGACCTCATCAGACCCATACTTCCGCATTCATCACATACTTGTTGAACAGATCCTGGGCTATTTCTGGATTGGATCACGTTGTAATGTGGTACCACACTGAAACAGTCCATTAAACCTGGTTTCGATCAATATTTTTGAGGATAACGCATGTTAGGTCTAGGTTAGGCCTGGGATTTGCCCTCATCAGACTCATACTATCGCATATTTCTCATACTTCTTGGCCATATCCTTGGATTTTTCTGGATTGGATCACGTAGTAACGTGGTACCACACTGAAACTGTTAATTAAACCTGGATACGGCCAATATTTTAGAGGATAACGCATGTAGGTCTGGGTTAGGTCTAGGATTTGCCCTCATCTGGCTCATACTTTCGCATATCTCTCATACTTGTTGGCCAGATCCTTGGCTTTTTCTGGATTGGATCACGTAGTTATGTGGTACCACACTGAAACAGTCGATTAATCCTGGTCTCGATCAATATTTTATTGGATAACGCAGGTTAGGTCTGGGATTTGTCTGAGATCTGCCCTCATCAGACTCATACTTTCGCATTCATCACATACTTGTTGAACAGATCCTGGGTTTTTTCTGGTTTCGATCAGGTAGTAATGTGGTACCACACAGAAACAGTCGATTAAACCTGGTTTCGATCAATATTTTAGAGGATAACGCATGTTAGGTCTGGGTTAGGTCTAGGATTTGCCCTCATCTGGCTCATAATTTCGCATATTTCTCATACTTCATGGCTAGATCCCGGGCTATTTCTGGATTGGGTCACGTTGTAATGTGGTACGACACTGAAACAGTCAATGAAACCTGGTTTCGATCAATATTTTATAGGTTGACGCAAGTTAGGTCTAGGTTAGGCCTGGGATTTGCCCTCATCAGACTCATACTTTCGCATACTTCACATACTTGTTGAACAGATCCTTGGTTTTTTTCTGGTTTCGATCACGTAGTAATGTGGTACCACACTGAAACATACAATTAAACCTGGTCTTGATAAATATTTTAGAGGATAACGCATGTTAGGTCTGGGTTAGGTCAAGGATTTGCCCCCGTGAGGCTCATACTTTCGCATATTTCTCATACTTCATGGCTAGATCCTTGGCTTTTTTTGGATTGGATCACGTAGTAATGTAGTACCACACTGAAACAGTCAATTAAAACTGGTTTCGGTCAATATTTTAGTGGATAACGCAAGTTAGATCTGGGATAGGTCTCGGATATGCCCTCATCAGGCTCGTACTTTCGCGTTTTTCACACACTTGTTGAACAGATCCTAGGTTTTTTCTGGTTTGGATCACGTAGTAATGTGGTACCACACTGAACCAGACCATTAAACCTGGTTTCAATTGTTATTTTAGACGATAACACATGTTAGGTCTAGGTTAGGTCAGGGATTTGCCCTCATCAGGGTCATACATTCGCATTCATCGCATACTTCTTGAAG
This sequence comes from Colletes latitarsis, assembly GCF_051014445.1. Lineage (NCBI taxonomy): Eukaryota > Metazoa > Arthropoda > Insecta > Hymenoptera > Colletidae > Colletes > Colletes latitarsis. Next base: position 4,357,933 of record NC_135142.1, read on the forward strand.
GGATCCTGGGTTTTTTCTGGTTTCGATAACGTAGTAATGTGGTACCACACTGAAACAGTCCATTAAACCTGGTTTCGATCAATATTTTAGAGGATAATGCATGTTCTGTCTGGGATAGGTCTGGGATTTGCCCTCATCAGGGTCATACTTTCACATTTTTCACATACTTGTTGAACAGATCCTGGTTTTTTTCTGGTATGGATCACGCAGTAATGTGGTACCACACTGAAACAGTCCACTCAACCTTGTTTCGACCAATATTTTATAGGATAACGCATGTTTTGTCTGGGATAGTTCTGGGATTTGCCGTCATCAGGCTCATACTGTCGCGTTTTTCACATACTTGTTGAACAGATCCTGGGTTTTTTCTGGTTTGAATCACGTAGTAATGTGGTACCACACTGAAACAGTCCATTAAACCTGGTTTCGATCAATATTTTAGAGGATAACGTATGTTAGGTCTAGGTTAGGCCTGGGATTTGCCCTCATCAGGGTCATACTTTCGCAGTTTTAACATACATGTTGACCTGATCGAGGGTTTTTTCTGGTTTGGATCACGTAGTAATGTGGTACCACAGTGAAACAGTCCATTAAACCTGGTTTCGATCAATATTTTAGAGGATAACGCACGTACAGTCTGGGATAGGTCTGGGATTTGCCCTCATCAGGGTCATACTTTCGCATTTTTCACATACTTGTTGAACAGATCCTGGGTTTTTTCTGGTTTGGATCACGCAGTAATGTAGTACCACACTGAAACAGTCTACTCAACCTTGTTTCGATCAATATTTTATAGAATAACGCATGTTATGTCTGGGATAGTTCTGGGATTTGCCCTCATCAGGCTCATACTGTCGCGTTTTTCACATACTTGTTGAACAGATCCTGGGTTTTTTCTGGTTTGGATCACGTAGTAATGTGGTACCACACTGAAACAGTCCATTAAACCTGGTTTCGATCTATATTTTAGAGGATAACGCATGTTTGGTCAAGATTAGGCCTGGGATTTGCCCCCATTAGGGTCATACTTTCGCAGTTTTAACATACATGTTGACCTGATCGATGGTTTTTTCTGGATTGGATCACGTAGTAATGTGGTACCATACCGAAACAGTCCATTAAACTGGTTTCGATCAATATTTTAGAGGATAACGCAAGTTATGTCTGGGATAGATCCGGGATTTTCCCTCATCGGACTAATACCTTCGCATTCTTCACATACTTGTTAAACAGATCCTGGGTTATTTCTGGTTTAGATCAGGTAGTAATGTGGTACCACACTGAAACATTCAATTAAACCCGGTCTTGATAAATATTTTAGAGTATAACGCATGTTAGGTCTGGGTAATGTCTAGGGTTTGCCCTCATCGGGCTCATATTTTCGCATATTTCTAATACTTCATGGCTAGATCGTGGATTATTTCTGGATTCGATCACGTTGTAATGTGGTACCACACTGAAACAGTCAATTAAACCTGGTTTCGATCAATATTTTAGAGGATAACGCATGTTCTGTCTGGGATAGGTCTGGGATTTGCCCTCATCGGGCACATGCTTACGCGTTTTTCACATACTTGTTGAACACATCCTGGGTTTTTTCTGGTTTAGATCACGCAGTAATGTGGTACCAGACTGAAGCAGTCCATTAAACCTGGTTTCGATCAATATTTTAGAGGATAAGGCCTGTTATGTCTAGGTTAGGTCTAGGATTTGCCCTCATCAGTCTCATACATTCGCATTCATCGCATACTTCTTGAAGAGATCCTGGGTTTTTTCTGGTTTCGATAACGTAGTAATGTGGTACCACACTGAAACAGTCCATTAAACCTGGTTTCGATCAATATTTTAGAGGATAATGCATGTTCCGTCTGGGATAGGTCTGGGATTTGCCCTCATCAGGGTCATACTTTCACATTTTTCACATACTTGTTGAACAGATCCTCGTTTTTTTCTGGTTTGGATCACGCAGTAATGTGGTACCACACTGAAACAGTCCACTCAACCTTGTTTCGACCAATATTTTATAGGATAACGCATGTTTTGTCTGGGATAGTTCTGGGATTTGCCCTCATCAGGCTCATACTGTCGCGTTTTTCACATACTTGTTGAACAGATCCTGGGTTTTTTCTGGTTTGAAGCACGTAGTAATGTGGTACCACACTGAAACAGTCCATTAAACCTGGTTTCGATCAATATTTTAGAGGATAACGTATGTTAGGTCTAGGTTAGGCCTGGGATTTGCCCTCATCAGGGTCATACTTTCGCAGTTTTAACATACATGTTGACCTGATCGAGGGTTTTTTCTGGTTTGGATCACGTAGTAATGTGGTACCACAGTGAAACAGTCCATTAAACCTGGTTTCGATCAATATTTTAGAGGATAACGCACGTTCAGTCTGGGATAGGTCAGGGATTTGCCCTCATCAGGGTCATACTTTCGCATTTTTCACATACTTGTTGAACAGATCCTGGGTTTTTTCTGGTTTGGATCACGCAGTAATGTGGTACCACACTGAAACAGTCTACTCAACCTTGTTTCGATCAATATTTTATAGGATAACGCATGTTATGTCTGGGATAGTTCTGGGATTTGCCCTCATCAGGCTCATACTGTCGCGTTTTTCACATACTTGTTGAACAGATCCTGGGTTTTTTCTGGTTTGAAGCACGTAGTAATGTGGTACCACAGTGAAACAGTCAATTAAACCTGGTTACGATCAATATTTTAGAGGATAGCGCAAGATAGGTCTGGGATAGGTCTGGGATTTGCCCTCATCAGGCTCATAGTTTCGCGTTTTTCACATACTTGTTGAACAGATCCTGGGTTTTTTCTGGTTTGGATCACGTAGTAATGTGGTACCACACTGAAACAGTCCATTAAACCTGGTTTCGATCTATATTTTAGAGGATAACGCTGTTTGGTCAAGATTAGGCCTGGGATTTGCCCGCATTAGGGCCATACTTTCGCAGTTTTAACATACATGTTGACCTGATCGATGGTTTTTTCTGGATTGCATCACGTAGTAATGTGGTACCATACCGAAACAGTCTATTAAACTGGTTTCGATCAATATTTTAGAGGATAACGCAAGTAATGTCTGGGATAGATCCGGGATTTTCCCTCATCGGACTAATACCTTCGCATTCTTCACATACTTGTTAAACAGATCCTGGGTTATTTCTGTTTTAGATCAGGTAGTAATGTGGTACCACACTGAAACATTCAATTAAACCTGGTCTTGATAAATATTTTAGAGGATAACGCATGTTAGGTCTGGGTAAGGTCTAGGGTTTGCCCTCATCAGGCTCATACTTTCGCATATTTCTAATACTTCATGGCTAGATCCTGGGTTATTTCTGGATTCGATCACGTTGTAATGTGGTACCACACTGAAACAGTCCATTAAACCTGGTTTCGATCAATATTTTAGAGGATAACGCAAGTTATGTCTGGGATAGATCCGGGATTTTCCCTCATCGGACTAATACTTTCGCATTCTTCACATACTTGTTAAACAGATCCAGGGTTTTTTCTGGTTTGGATCACGTAGTAATGTGGTACCACACTGAAACATTCAATTAAACCTGGTCTTGATAAATATTTTAGAGGATAACGCATGTTAGGTCTGGGTTAGGCCTAGGATTTGCCCTCATCAGTCTCATACATTCGCGTTTTTCACATACTTGTTGAACAGATCCTGGGTTTCTTCTGGTTAGGATCACGTAGTAATGTGGTACCACAGTGAGACAGTCAATTAAACCTGGTTACGATCAATATTTTAGAGGATAGCGCAAGATAGGTCTGGGATAGGTCTGGGATTTGCCCTCATCAGGCTCATAGTTTCGCGTTTTTCACATACTTGTTGAACAGATCCTGGGTTTTTTCTGGTTTGGATCACGTAGTAATGTGGTACCACACTGAAACAGTCCATTAAACCTGGTTTCGATCTATATTTTAGAGGATAACGCTGTTTGGTCAAGATTAGGCCTGGGATTTGCCCCCATTAGGGCCATACTTTCGCAGTTTTAACATACATGTTGACCTGATCGATGGTTTTTTCTGGATTGCATCACGTAGTAATGTGGTACCATACCGAAACAGTCTATTAAACTGGTTTCGATCAATATTTTAGAGGATAACGCAAGTTATGTCAGGGATAGATCCGGGATTTTCCCTCATCGGACTAATACCTTCGCATTCTTCACATACTTGTTAAACAGATCCTGGGTTATTTCTGGTTTAGATCAGGTAGTAATGTGGTACCACTCTGAAACATTCAATTAAACCCGGTCTTGATAAATATTTTAGAGGATAACGCATGTTAGGTCTGGGTATTGTCTAGGGTTTGCCCTCATCGGGCTCATATTTTCGCATATTTCTAATACTTCATGGCTAGATCGTGGATTATTTCTGGATTCGATCACGTTGTAATGTGGTACCACACTGAAACAGTCCATTAAACCTGGTTTCGATCAATATTTTTGAGGATAACGCACGTTAGGCCTGGGAGTTTCACTCATCAGTCTCATACTTTCGCATACTTCACATACTAGTTGAACAGTTCCTGGGTTATTTCTGGTTTGGATCACGTAGTAATGTGCTACCACACTGAAACAGTCAATTAAACCTGGTTTCCTTCAATATTTTAGAGGACAACGGAAGTTAAGTCTGGGATAGGTCTGGGATTTGCCCTCATCAGGGTCATACTTTCGCATTTTTCACATACTTGATGGACAGATCCTGGGTTTTTTCTGGTTTGGATCACGCAGTAATGTGGTACCACACTGAAACAGGCCACTAAACCTGGTTTCGATCAATATTTTAGAGGATAACGCATGTTATGTCTAGTTTAGGCCTGGGATTTTCACTGATCAGACTCATACTTTAGCATTCTTCACATTCTTGTTGAACGGTTCCTGGGTTTTTTCGGGTTTCGATCACGTAGTAATGTGGTACCACACTGAAGCAGACCATTAAACCTGGTTTCAATTATTATTTTAGAGGATAACACATGTTAGGTCTAGGTTAGGTCTGGGATTTGCCCCCATCAGGTTCATACTTTCGCAGCTTTAACATACATGTTGACCTGATCGAGGGTTGTTTCTGCTTTGGATCACGTAATAAAGTGGTACCACACTGAAACAGTCAATTAAACCTGGTTTCGATCAATATTTTAGAGGATAACGCATGTTCTGTCTGGGATAGGTCTGGGATTTGCCCTCATCGGGCACATGCTTACGCGTTTTTCACATACTTGTTGAACACATCCTGGGTTTTTTCTGGTTTGGATCACGCAGTAATGTGGTACCAGACTGAAGCAGTCCATTAAACCTGGTTTCGATCAATATTTTAGAGGATAAGGCCTGTTATGTCTAGGTTAGGTCTAGGATTTGCCCTCATCAGTCTCATACATTCGCATTCATCGCATACTTCTTGAAGAGATCCTGGGTTTTTTCTGGTTTCGATAACGTAGTAATGTGGTACCACACTGAAACAGTCCATTAAACCTGGTTTCGATCAATATTTTAGAGGATAATGCATGTTCCGTCTGGGATAGGTCTGGGATTTGCCCTCATCAGGGTCATACTTTCACATTTTTCACATACTTGTTGAACAGATCCTCGTTTTTTTCTGGTTTGGATCACGCAGTAATGTGGTACCACACTGAAACAGTCCACTCAACCTTGTTTCGACCAATATTTTATAGGATAACGCATGTTTTGTCTGGGATAGTTCTGGGATTTGCCCTCATCAGGCTCATACTGTCGCGTTTTTCACATACTTGTTGAACAGATCCTGGGTTTTTTCTGGTTTGAAGCACGTAGTAATGTGGTACCACACTGAAACAGTCCATTAAACCTGGTTTCGATCAATATTTTAGAGGATAACGTATGTTAGGTCTAGGTTAGGCCTGGGATTTGCCCTCATCAGGGTCATACTTTCGCAGTTTTAACATACATGTTGACCTGATCGAGGGTTTTTTCTGGTTTGGATCACGTAGTAATGTGGTACCACAGTGAAACAGTCCATTAAACCTGGTTTCGATCAATATTTTAGAGGATAACGCACGTTCAGTCTGGGATAGGTCAGGGATTTGCCCTCATCAGGGTCATACTTTCGCATTTTTCACATACTTGTTGAACAGATCCTGGGTTTTTTCTGGTTTGGATCACGCAGTAATGTGGTACCACACTGAAACAGTCTACTCAACCTTGTTTCGATCAATATTTTATAGGATAACGCATGTTATGTCTGGGATAGTTCTGGGATTTGCCCTCATCAGGCTCATACTGTCGCGTTTTTCACATACTTGTTGAACAGATCCTGGGTTTTTTCTGGTTTGAAACACGTAGTAAAGTGGTACCACAGTGAAACAGTCAATTAAACCTGGTTACGATCAATATTTTAGAGGATAGCGCAAGATAGGTCTGGGATAGGTCTGGGATTTGCCCTCATCAGGCTCATAGTTTCGCGTTTTTCACATACTTGTTGAACAGATCCTGGGTTTTTTCTGGTTTGGATCACGTAGTAATGTGGTACCACACTGAAACAGTCCATTAAACCTGGTTTCGATCTATATTTTAGAGGATAACGCTGTTTGGTCAAGATTAGGCCTGGGATTTGCCCCCATTAGGGCCATACTTTCGCAGTTTTAACATACATGTTGACCTGATCGATGGTTTTTTCTGGATTGCATCACGTAGTAATGTGGTACCATACCGAAACAGTCTATTAAACTGGTTTCGATCAATATTTTAGAGGATAACGCAAGTTATGTCTGGGATAGATCCGGGATTTTCCCTCATCGGACTAATACCTTCGCATTCTTCACATACTTGTTAAACAGATCCTGGGTTATTTCTGGTTTAGATCAGGTAGTAATGTGGTACCACACTGAAACATACAATTAAACCTGGTCTTGATAAATATTTTAGAGGATAACGCATGTTAGGTCTGGGTAAGGTCTAGGGTTTGCCCTCATCAGGCTCATACTTTCGCATATTTCTAATACTTCATGGCTAGATCCTGGGTTATTTCTGGATTCGATCACGTTGTAATGTGGTACCACACTGAAACAGTCCATTAAACCTGGTTTCGATCAATATTTTTGAGGATAACGCACGTTAGGCCTGGGAGTTTCACTCATCAGTCTCATACTTTCGCATACTTCACATACTAGTTGAACAGTTCCTGGGTTATTTCTGGTTTGGATCACGTAGTAATGTGCTACCACACTGAAACAGTCAATTAAACCTGGTTTCCTTCAATATTTTAGAGGACAACGCAAGTTAAGTCTGGGATAGGTCTGGGATTTGCCCTCATCAGGGTCATACTTTCGCATTTTTCACATACTTGATGGACAGATCCTGGGTTTTTTCTGGTTTGGATCACGCAGTAATGTGGTACCACACTGAAACAGGCCACTAAACCTGGTTTCGATCAATATTTTAGAGGATAACGCATGTTATGTCTAGTTTAGGCCTGGGATTTTCACTGATCAGACTCATACTTTAGCATTCTTCACATTCTTGTTGAACGGTTCCTGGGTTTTTTCGGGTTTCGATCACGTAGTAATGTGGTACCACACTGAAGCAGACCATTAAACCTGGTTTCAATTATTATTTTAGAGGATAACACATGTTAGGTCTAGGTTAGGTCTGGGATTTGCCCCCATCAGGTTCATACTTTCGCAGCTTTAACATACATGTTGACCTGATCGAGGGTTGTTTCTGCTTTGGATCACGTAATAAAGTGGTACCACACTGAAACAGTCAATTAAACCTGGTTTCGATCAATATTTTGGAGGATAACGCATGTTCTGTCTGGGATAGGTCTGGGATTTGCCCTCATCGGGCACATGCTTACGCGTTTTTCACATACTTGTTGAACACATCCTGGGTTTTTTCTGGTTTGGATCACGCAGTAATGTGGTACCAGACTGAAGCAGCCCATTAAACCTGGTTTCGATCAATATTTTAGAGGATAAGGCCTGTTATGTCTAGGTTAGGTCTAGGATTTGCCCTCATCAGTCTCATACATTCGCATTCATCGCATACTTCTTGAAGAGATCCTGGGTTTTTTCTGGTTTCGATAACGTAGTAATGTGGTACCACACTGAAACAGTCCATTAAACCTGGTTTCGATCAATATTTTAGAGGATAATGCATGTTCCGTCTGGGATAGGTCTGGGATTTGCCCTCATCAGGGTCATACTTTCACATTTTTCACATACTAGTTGAACAGATCCTCGTTTTTTTCTGGTTTGGATCACGCAGTAATGTGGTACCACACTGAAACAGTCCACTCAACCTTGTTTCGACCAATATTTTATAGGATAACGCATGTTTTGTCTGGGATAGTTCTGGGATTTGCCCTCATCAGGCTCATACTGTCGCGTTTTTCACATACTTGTTGAACAGATCCTGGGTTTTTTCTGGTTTGAAGCACGTAGTAATGTGGTACCACACTGAAACAGTCCAATAAACCTGGTTTCGATCAATATTTTAGAGGATAACGTATGTTAGGTCTAGGTTAGGCCTGGGATTTGCCCTCATCAGGGTCATACTTTCGCAGTTTTAACATACATGTTGACCTGATCGAGGGTTTTTTCTGGTTTGGATCACGTAGTAATGTGGTACCACAGTGAAACAGTCCATTAAACCTGGTTTCGATCAATATTTTAGAGGATAACGCACGTTCAGTCTGGGATAGGTCAGGGATTTGCCCTCATCAGGGTCATACTTTCGCATTTTTCACATACTTGTTGAACAGATCCTGGGTTTTTTCTGGTTTGGATCACGCAGTAATGTGGTACCACACTGAAACAGTCTACTCAACCTTGTTTCGATCAATATTTTATAGGATAACGCATGTTATGTCTGGGATAGTTCTGGGATTTGCCCTCATCAGGCTCATACTGTCGCGTTTTTCACATACTTGTTGAACAGATCCTGGGTTTTTTCTGGTTTGAAGCACGTAGTAATGTGGTACCACAGTGAAACAGTCAATTAAACCTGGTTACGATCAATATTTTAGAGGATAGCGCAAGATAGGTCTGGGATAGGTCTGGGATTTGCCCTCATCAGGCTCATAGTTTCGCGTTTTTCACATACTTGTTGAACAGATCCTGGGTTTTTTCTGGTTTGGATCACGTAGTAATGTGGTACCACACTGAAACAGTCCATTAAACCTGGTTTCGATCTATATTTTAGAGGATAACGCTGTTTGGTCAAGATTAGGCCTGGGATTTGCCCCCATTAGGGCCATACTTTCGCAGTTTTAACATACATGTTGACCTGATCGATGGTTTTTTCTGGATTGCATCACGTAGTAATGTGGTACCATACCGAAACAGTCTATTAAACTGGTTTCGATCAATATTTTAGAGGATAACGCAAGTTATGTCTGGGATAGATCCGGGATTTTCCCTCATCGGACTAATACCTTCGCATTCTTCACATACTTGTTAAACAGATCCTGGGTTATTTCTGGTTTAGATCAGGTAGTATTGTGGTACCACACTGAAACATTCAATTAAACCTGGTCTTGATAAATATTTTAGAGGATAACGCATGTTAGGTCTGGGTAAGGTCTAGGGTTTGCCCTCATCAGGCTCATACTTTCGCATATTTCTAATACTTCATGGCTAGATCCTGGGTTATTTCTGGATTCGATCACGTTGTAATGTGGTACCACACTGAAACAGTCCATTAAACCTGGTTTCGATCAATATTTTAGAGGATAACGCAAGTTATGTCTGGGATAGATCCGGGATTTTCCCTCATCGGACTAATACCTTCGCATACTTCACATACTAGTTGAACAGTTCCTGGGTTATTTCTGGTTTGGATCACGTAGTAATGTGCTACCACACTGAAACAGTCAATTAAACCTGGTCTTGATAAATATTTTAGAGGATAACGCATGTTAGGTCTGGGTAAGGTCTAGGATTTGCCCTCATCAGGCTCATACTTTCGCATATTTCTAATACTTCATTGCTAGATCCTGGGTTATTTCTGGTTTGGATCACGTACTAATGTGCTACCACACTGAAACAGTCAATTAAACCTGGTTTCCATCAATATTTTAGAGGACAACGCAAGTTAGGTCTGGGATTGGTCTGGGATTTGCCCTCATCAGGGTCTTACTTTCGCATTTTTCGCATACTTGTTGAACAGATCCTGGGTTTTTTCTGGTTGGGATCACGCAGTAATGTGGTTCCACACTGAAACAGACCACTAAACCTGGTTTCGATCAATATTTTAGAGGATAATGCATGTTATGTCTAGTTTAGGCCTGGGATTTTCACTCATCAGACTCATAGCTTCGCATTCTTCACATTCTTGTTGAACGGTTCCTGGGTTTTTTCGGGATTCGATCACGTAGTAATGTGGTACCACACTGAAACAGTCCATTAAACCTGGTTTCGACCAATATTTTTGAGGATAACGCATGTTAGGTCTAGGTTAGGCCTGGGATTTTCACTCATCAGACCCATACTTTCGCATTCATCACATATTTGTTAAACAGATCCCGGGTTATTTCTGCTTTGGATCAGGTAGTAATGTGGTACCACACTGAAACAGTCGATTAAACCTGGTCACGATCAATATTTCAGAGAATAACGCATGTTAGGTCTAGGTTAGGTCTGGGATTTGCTCTCATCAGGCTCGTACTTTCGCATATTTATCATACTTGATGGCCAGATTCTGGGTTTTTTTCGGGATTCGATCACGTAGTAATGTGGTACCACACTGAAGCAGACTATTAAACCTGGTTTCAATTATTATTTTAGAGGATAACATATGTTACGTCTAGGTTAGGTCAGGGATTTGCTCTCATCAGGCTCGTACTTTCGCATATTTCTCATACTTGATGGCCAGATTCTGGGCTTTTTCTGGTTTGGATCAAGTAGTAATGTGGGTCCACACTGAAACAGTCGATTAAACCCGGTTTCGATCAATATTTTAGAGGATAACGCAAGTTAGGTCTGGGATAGGTCTGGGATTTGCCCTCATCAGGGTCATATTTTCGTATTTTTCGCATGCTTCTTGAACGGTTCCTGGGTTCTTTCGGGATTGGATCACGTAGTAATGTGGTACCACACTGAAACAGTCCATTAAACCTGGTTTCGATCAATATTTTAGGGAATAACGCATGTTAGGTCTAGGTTAGGTCTGGGATTTGCTCTCATCAGGCTCATACTTTCGCATTCTTCACATTCTTGTTGAACGGTTCCTGGGTTTTTTCGGGTTTCGATCACGTATTAATGTGGTACCACACTGAAGCAGACCATTAAACCTGGTTTCAATTATTATTTTAGAGGATAACACATGTTAGGTCTAGGTTCGGTCTGGGATTTGCCCTCATCAGGTTCATACTTTCGCAGTTTCAACATACATGTTGATCTGATCGAGGGTCTTTTTTACTTTGGATCACGTAGTTATGTGGTACCACACTGAAACAGTCGATTAATCCTGGTCACGATCAATATTTTATTGGATAACGCAAGTTAGGTCTGGGATTTGTCTGGGATCTGCCCTCATCAGACTCATACTTTCGCATTCTTCACATACTTGTTGAACAGATCCTGGGTTTTTTCTGGTTTGGATCAGGTAGTAATGTGGTTCCACACTGAAACAGTCGATTAAACCTGGTCACGATCAATATTTCAGAGAATAACGCATGTTAGGTCTAGGTTAGGTCTGGGATTTGCTCTCATCCGGCTCGTACTTTCGCATATTTATTATACTTGATGGCCAGATTCTGGGTTTTTTTCGGGATTCGATCACGTTGTAATGTGGTACCACACTGAAGCAGACCATTAAACCTGGTTTCAATTATTATTTTGGAGGATAACACATGGTACGTCTAGGTTAGGTCAGGGATTTGCTCTCATCAGGCTCGTACTTTCGCATATTTCTCATACTTGATGGCCAGATTCTGGGCTTTTTCTGGTTTGGATCAAGTAGTAATGTGGTACCACACTGAAACAGTCGATTAAACCCGGTATCGATCAATATTTTAGAGGATAACGCATGTTCTGTCTGGGATAGGTCTGGGATTTGCCCTCATCAGGGTCATACTTTCGCATTTTTCACATACTTTTTGGACAGATCCTGAGTTTTTTCTGGTTTGGATCAGGTAGTAATGTGGTACCACACTGAAACGGTCGATTAAACCTGGTCACGATCAATATTTTGGAGAATAACGCATGTTAGGTCTAGGTTAGGTCAGGGATTTGCTCTCATCAGGTTCATACTTTCGCAGTTTCAACATACATGTTGATCTGATCGAGGGTTTTTTTTACTTTGGATCACGTAGTTATGTGGTACCACACTGAAACAGTCGATTAATCCTGGTCACGATCAATATTTTATTGGATAACGCAAGTTAGGTCTGGGATTTGTCTGGGATCTGCCCTCATCAGACTCATACTTTCGCATTCTTCACATACTTGTTGAACAGATCCTGGGTTTTTTCTGGTTTGGATCAGGTAGTAATGTGGTTCCACACTGAAACAGTCGATTAAACCTGGTCACGATCAATATTTTAGAGAATAACGCATGTTAGGTCTAGGTTAGGTCTGGGATTTGCTCTCATCCGGCTCGTACTTTCGCATATTTATTATACTTGATGGCCAGATTCTGGGTTTTTTTCGGGTTTCGATCACGTAGTAATGTGGTACCACACTGAAGCAGACCATTAAACCTGGTTTCAATTATTATTTTGGAGGATAACACATGGTACGTCTAGGTTAGGTCAGGGTTTGCTCTCATCAGGCTCGTACTTTCGCATATTTCTCATACTTGATGGCCAGATTCTGGGCTTTTTGTGGTTTGGATCAAGTAGTAATGTGGTACCACACTGAAACAGTCGATTAAACCCGGTTTCGATCAATATTTTAGAGGATAACGCATGTTCTGTCTGGGATAGGTCTGGGATTTGCCCTCATCAGGGTCATACTTTCGCATTTTTCACATACTTTTTAGACAGATCCTGAGTTTTTTCTGGTTTGGATCAGGTAGTAATGTGGTACCACACTGAAACAGTCGATTAAACCTGGTCACGATCAATATTTTAGAGAATAACGCATGTTAGGTCTAGGTTAGGTCAGGGATTTGCTCTCATCAGGCTCGTAGTTTCGCATATTTATTATACTTGATGGCCAGATTCTGGGTATTTTCTGGTTTGGATCAGGTAGTAATGTGGTACCACACTGAAACAGTCCAATAAACCTGGTCTCGATCAATATTTTAGGGAATAATGCATGTTAGGTCTAGGTTAGGTCTGGGATCATCAGGCTCGTACTTTAACATTCTCCACATACTTGTTGAACAGATCCTGGGCTTCTTCTGGTTTGGATCACGTAGTAATGTGCTACCACACTGAAACAGTCAATTAAACCTGGTTTCCTTCAATATTTTAGAGGACAACGCAAATTAAGTCTGTGATAGGTCTGGGATTTGCCCTCATCAGGGTCATACTTTCGCATTTTTCACATACTTTTTGGACAGATCCTGGGTTTTTTCTGGTTTGGATCACGCAGTAATGTGGTACCACACTGAAACAGACCATTAAACCTGGTTTCAATTATTATTTTGGAGGATAACCCATGTTATGTCTAGTTTAGGCCTGGGATTTTCACTCATCAGACTCATACTTTCGCAGTTTTAACATACATGTTGACCTGATCGAGGGTTTTTTCTGCTTTGGATCACGTAGTAAAGTGGTACCACATTGAAACAGTCAATTAAACCTGGTTTCGATCAATATTTTAGAGGATAACGCATGTTCTGTCTGGGATAGGTCTGGGATTTGCCCTCATCAGGCACATGCTTACGCGTTTTTCACATACTTGTTGAACAGATCATGGGTTGTTTCTGGTTTGGATCACGTAGTAATGTGGTACCACTCTGAAACAGTCCATTAAACCTGGTTTCGATCAATATTTTAGAGGACAACGCAAGTTAAGTCTGGGTTAGGTCAGGGATTTGCCCTCATCAGGGTCATACATTCGCATTCATCGCATACTTCTTGAAGAGATCCTGGGTTTTTTCTGGTTTCGATAACGTAGTAATGTGGTACCACACTGAAACAGTCCATTAAACCTGGTTTCGATCAATATTTTAGAGGATAATGCATGTTCTGTCTGGGATAGGTCTGGGATTTTCCCTCATCGGACTAATACTTTCGCATTCTTCACATACTTGTTAAACAGATCCTCGGTTTTTTCTGGTTTGGATCACGTAGTAATGTGGTACCACACTGAAACATTCAATTAAACCTGGTCTTGATAAATATTTTAGAGGATAACGCATGTTAGGTCTGGGTTAGGCCTAGGATTTGCCCTCATCAGGCTCATACAATCGCGTTTTTCACATACTTGTTGAACAGATCCTGGGTTTTTTCTGGTTTGGATCACGTAGTAATGTGGCACCAGACTGAAAAAGTCCATTAAACCTGGTTTCGATCAATATCTTAGAGGATAACGCATGATTGATCAAGGTTAGGCGTGGGATTTGCCCCCATTAGTGTCATACATTCGCAGTTTTATCATGCATGTTGATCTGATGGAGGGTTTTTTCTACTTTGGTTCTCGGAGTAATGTGGTACCACACTAGCACAGTCCACTAAACCTGGTTTCGATCAATATTTTAGAGGATAACGCGTGTCATGTCTAGGTTTGGCCTGGGACTTGCCCTCATCAGAGTCATACTTTCGCATACCTCACATACTTGTTGAACAGTTCCTGGGTTTTTTTCTGGTTTGGATCACGTAGTAATGTGGTACCACACTGAAACAGTCGATTAAACCTGGTTTCGATCAATATTTTTGAGGATAACGCATGTTAGGTCTAGGTTAGGCCTGGGAGTTTCACTCATCAGTCTCATACTTTCGCATACTTCACATACTAGTTGAACAGTTCCTGGGTTATTTCTTGTTTGGATCACGTAGTAATGTGCTACCACACTGAAACAGTCAATTAAACCTGGTCTTGATAAATATTTTAGAGGATAACGCATGTTAGGTCTGCGTAAGGTCTAGGATTTGCCCTCATCAGGCTCATACTTTCGCATATTTCTAATACTTCATGGCTAGATCCTGGGCTATTTCTGGATTGGATCACGTTGTAATGTGGTACCACACTGAAACAGTCGATTAAACCTGGTTTCGATGAATATTTTTGAGGATAACGCATGTTAGGTCTAGGTTAGGCCTGGGAGTTTCACTCATCAGTCTCATACTTTCGCATACTTCACATACTAGTTGAACAGTTCCTGGGTTATTTCTTGTTTGGATCACGTAGTAATGTGCTACCACACTGAAACAGTCAATTAAACCTGGTCTTGATAAATATTTTAGAGGATAACGCATGTTAGGTCTGCGTAAGGTCTAGGATTTGCCCTCATCAGGCTCATACTTTCGCATATTTCTAATACTTCATGGCTAGATCCTGGGCTATTTCTGGATTGGATCACGTTGTAATGTGGTACCACACTGAAACAGTCCATTAAACCAGGTTTCGATGAATATTTTTGAGGATAACGCATGTTAGGTCTAGGTTAGGCCTGGGAGTTTCACTCATCAGTCTCATACTTTCGCATACTTCACATACTTGGTGAACGGTTCCTGGGTTTTTTCGGGATTCGATCACGTTGTAATGTGGTACCACACTGAAACAGTCCATTAAACCTGGTTTCGATCAATATTTTAGGGAATAACGCATGTTAGGTCTAGGTTAGGTCTGGGATTTGCTCTCATCAGGCTCGTACTTTCGCATTCTTCACATTCTTGTTGAACGGTTCCTGGGTTTTTTCGGGTTTCGATCACGTATTAATGTGGTACCACACTGAAGCAGTAAATTAAACCTGGTTTCGATCAATATTTTAGATGATAACGCAAGTTAGGTCTGGGATTGGTCTGGGATTTGGCCCCATCAGGGTCATTTTTTCGCAATTTTCACATATTTGTTGAACAGATCCCTGGCTTTTTCTGGTTTGGATCACGTAGTAATGTGGTACCACACTGAAACAGTCAACTCAACCTGGTTTCGATTAATATCTTTGAGGATAACGCACGTTAGGTCTATGTTAGGCCAGGGATTTGCCCTAATCAGGGTCATACTTTCGCAGTTTTAACATACATGAGTAGGTGAGTAAGGGGAGTTCTGGACAGGGGGCTCCGAGGGGGGTGCGGGGAGGGGGATGGTGGGGTGGGAGGGGGGGCCTGTGCGCCGGAGTGGGGGGGCCCGTGGTGGGTCCGTCGGGGGGGGGCAGTCGGAGTGGGAGGTCGGTAACTATTACCGACAGCCGATAATTGGTATCTACGGTCGGTAATTAGTATCTATGGTTGGTAATTAGTATTTATGGTCGGTAATTAGCTTCAGCGATCGATAATTGACATTAACGGCTGGTAATTTGCAGAGGTTAGAAAATGAAAGAGGGTAATTGCCTGGTATCGATAAAAAGGGAAGGGGGGATTAAAGAGATGCATTTGGTAAGAAGAAGTGGTAATTATCAAAGGTAATTATCAGAAGTCGATAGAGAGGGGGTGGGGAAAGAAATTAGACGTGTTTTGTCTATTTCGAAATTTTATTCCACAAAAATTAGATACAGTTTTTATTTTTAATTATTAATAGCATCATATAAAATGTTATCCAGCGCATATGCCAACAGCAAGCAATCTACAGGCGAATTTTTATCGTAATATTCACGAAGGATTTTGTCTGCATCACGTTTACGCATAATACTATTGCGTTTTAAAATATTTGTAAATTCTTGGTATTTCTCACCAACATAGTGCGCATTTTGGCATAGCCACGAATATGCATGCTCGATGCACTGTTCCAGTTCGAATAAAAACAATAGAGTTGTCGGTTTCATATACATGCAAGCATCATGCAATTTCACTTGTACAATGTTCGTATCCTGATAGCACATGTTGTTTGATGTCCTCGCGTTTCTGAATAAACACCATCCATGTTGAGTAAGACAGCAACAATTTATTTCCTCGAGTATCGCCAAGTATAATTTCCACGGCGGATACAGGTCCTACACCGATTGCAATATCCAAATACTTGTATGCTGTGGATGTGAGGGCAAACCTCCTTCCCAGTATATGAGGCGTTGGATGCTGTTTCTTGCTACTGTTACATGTAGAAAAGTAAATAAAGAATAAAAGGTAAGTAATGACAATAAGTAATAACAATAAGAAAAAATGGATAAGAAAAAAATTGTGGTAATAATACTTACTCATTACTTGTGCATGCTGTATCGCAAGGAATGCAATAATTCATTTTTTCAGAAAAAATTTGAACGTAGAATTCAATAGATAATGTTTCACGACGATACTATCAAACGAGTGTGAATATTGTGCAGCACTTAAATGCAACGTTGCATCATATGTATCAGGGAAGCGGGTGGCGCGTAGTGGGGGGACGAATTTCAGGGAAGCGAGTGGCGCCTAGTGGGGGAAGGAATTTTTTATATCACATGTTCTTCTTCTGCGAAAAGTGCAACTTTTGCAGAAATGTCTTTTAGATTACCTTGAACACGTCTAAACATGCAACTTCTGCAAAGCGTATAACATTACATTCGCAGGATGATGCAAACAAATAATATTCTTCGCGACATAGATCATTTGTGGGGAAGGAGGAATTTTTTATATCACGTGTTCTTCTTCTGTGAAAAGTGCAACTTTTTGCAAAAATTGTTTTTTAGATTACCTTGAACATGTCTAAACATGCAACTTCTGCAAAGCGTATAACATTACACACGAATTGTGCGAGCTATTGGGGTCCTAATCATTTTACGTACACGCTATTCATATTCTTATTTTATGTCGCATGTTCTTCTTTTGCGAAGAGCGCAACGTTTTTTTTTGCAAGACGTTTTAGATTACACTGAACACGTGCAAAAACGCAACTTCTGCAAACGTATACATTGCATTCACAGGCAAAGAATTCTGTAACATATATGTTAGAAACTAAGGGTTCTAACCGGGGTCCGGACGAGGGAAATACTAGGGAGAGTGATTGATAAGTTTTTATTTTGTAATTTTCACTTGTCGCGAAGCGACAAGCCGTTTATTTAAATTTAACAAAAAAAAAGTGAAAAAAAAATAAAAAAAATATAAATTACAAAAAAAAGAATTATTTTTTAATCCAGCCAGGGGTGTGGCTTCACCGGCGTTGCCCCGGTTGGGATGGACCTTGGTTGCTGTAACAAAGGTTTGTTCAGATTAAATACGTGCGTACACGTATCGTAAACACGCTCGTCAGCTGCTCGCCTCGCTCTCCTAGCGACCAGCGGTGCGCAGGGAGGGGGGAATCAGCTGTCGTTTAACGTGAATCAGTGGACTGTAAATTTGTACTTGTACGCTGATAATTATTTATTGAAATTATCAGCGATACTTTTGCCCTGAACAGAAGAGAATTCACTCGTATCTGTCGGGGGCGACTTAGCCACGGACGGGTCACCAAATGGAGGTCGTAAAGCTCCAAATGGGTGGATCCCGTGAGCACGCTCTCCGTGCGGGTGACGTAGGAACGTCGTGCGAGGTGATTTCCTGCGACACTGTAAAATTACTGCACGGCGACCGTTTCTACCGGGGACCGTGACAGTAAAGTGTCCTTTGCAAAAAATCCCTCGCGGGTCCAACCGCACTATAAAGCCTACCCGGCGACCGTGTTGCACGGGGACCGTATTTGGTAGGCGGCGTGACGGAAGGTGAGGCGACCTTGAACCCGAACTCCTCCGTAGGGTGTACGGTCGACTCGTACACCGACGGGTTTTTGGAGAGGGTTTTTTGGCGACCTTTGCACGAAGAGCACTCCACGAGGCGGTACCGATTCAACGGTATGACCTTTGGGAGGCTCCAAAGCCGTATAGCTTTAAAGGGATTCTGGGTGAGTGCACCCTGAGTCCCTTACGTCGCGGTCGCGGCAACGACTGCAACGTACAATCCTTCCTAGCGAAGGCGGTCGCGCCACGCGCAGCGTGTATGACGACCTCCCTTTTCTCGCAGGTAGATTGTTCTAGGAAACTCTAACCGCAGCAACGGAGAGAATTCTTTGTTAAACAAGTCCAAATGTTATATGCGAGTCCGTACTTGAGGAGCGAGATCTTCTGGGATCCGCTCTCGTTGGCAGTCGGCTCGTGAATAATTACGAATATCGTCGCGGATCGACAGACGAAGACTCGGTCGCACCTTGTCGTCGCGACGCGGCGCTGCCGAATTCAGCTGTCGATCTCTTTTCAATATATCATACGGTTCTCTCTCTCGACGCTGACGTCACGATACCGTTTAAACCGGTGTGAAGCGAATCTTCGCGTGAGGTCGGCGTACAAAAACACGTAAACGGCCGCGGTTTTAAATCGTCCGAACGTTCAACGAACCTGACGAACGCTTAACCTTCCGCAGTGTCACGTACACAAACGGATACGGGAATCGCAGCCGAGAATTTAATATTTTCAGACTAACGCGATTTTAAATAATTTTTTAACATATTTAAACAATATATATATGGAGACCGTTACCATGGGAAAGAAATTAGATACCATGTTTTGATGATTTAAAAATATGATATATTTATTGAAGCAATGAATAATTATGTTACAAAACATTACTTTTGTGGATCCACGAGTTGTGCGAGTTATTGAGCCCCAACCATTTTACGTACACGTTGTTCCCCTTCTTACGCAATACTTTTTCAACTAGATACACGTCGGAATTTGCAACTCGTTGCAACTCGTGTTCGTAGAATCCTCCAGCAATTGGTTTTTCATAAATATCTTTCAGCAGATACGTTGCAGGATTAGTTTTCTGTACCTCGGCGATTGTAAATATTTCAGTGCTCCAATTCGGTGTGTAACTTTTTTCAAAAATTGTCTTGAATTTGCTCACGCGTACTGCATCTCCCACTTTGAATCGTGCAGGAGCGGCAATTTTTATATGATTATACGCCATTGTTAAGAGCTTAGCAGCGTTTGTTGGTGTAACATCAATTGGTCGCATAGCGATAGTTCGATACTTTCGCGCGTTGTAATTTGATATGAGATGCTGCAGCGAATCAATCCATTTATAATTTCCATTAAGTGTAAACAGTTTCCACATATCGTTTTTGTGTGTACGATTGAACCGCTCGACGACTGACGCCTTCATCACCGAATACGTTGAATAATGATTTATGGTGTATTTTGACAAAAGTTTTTGCATATTTGCGTTGTAAAATTCCTTTCCTTTGTCGGTCTGCAAATTTTTCGGATACCTCCCACTGTCTCGGATTATCTTCCCGATCGCTGTAGAAACTTCATTTCCATTCTTGGTTTTGAGGGGTATAGCCCACGCATGCTTACTCAGCACATCGATAACAGTGAGTATGTAATGGAAGCCTCTGTTATATCGCGTGTAAGGTCGCATCTCGACCACGTCCGCTTGCCATAGGTCGTCGTATCCATGTACTATGACGCGTCTTCGAGGAAAATGTCTTCTCGCTGGAGCATGCAATTCTTCCACAAGACATCGTTTCTCGATACTGGAGGTTTTCTTCTCGGCCATGTATGACTCGCCACTAACGCGAAGACCTAACGCACACGTCTTATCAATCAATGTTCAACGTCTCAACACCCCAACGTCCTCAACACCCCAACACCTCAACGCTCCAACATCTCAATGTCCCAACATCCCAACGCCCCAACGTCCCAACGTCTCAACACCCCAACGTCCCCAACACCCCAACACCTCAACGCTCCAACATCTCAATGTCCCAACATCCCAACGCCCCAACGTCCCAACATCCAGCTATTGATGCATTTGATTTCGGAATTCGATAATATCCCTCTCCAAGTGATTCAGTTGATCTTTCAAATTCTGAACGTAATCTTGAAACATGATCATCTTCTTGTCGAATTCATCTTGTCGATTTTTTATAAATGTCATGTTTTCTTGCAAGTATAGTTTGTTGATAGCGTCACCATCCTCTACAGGTGGTGCTACTCGACGAATCTTGCGCGCCTTTGCATCATAATCGGCACCGACAATACATAGAGCGTTGTTGCGCACATAATTTCTCACTACTCCATTCCAGCGATAGTATGATTCCATTGTTCCAAACGATGACCCAAACTTGTTGATTGGCATTTTGATAATGGTTGATTCTATCGTCAAAGTGCAGCTTAATTTATAATGAGCTCTGCCTCGCGAAGTTCCTCGATAATCGATAACATCTCATTATCGTGAGCATTGTGACCAGCTTGACGCGAAGCCTCGAGCAATCGAAGCCGATCTACGAGTTCGTTAGGATCATTCCAATGAACGTATTCAATCTTGATGCTGGTTAATCTCATCGAGCTTGGTACACCCTTTCCAACTTTTCTATCTTTCAATAAGGGCTTGATTACATAGTTATACTTGTATCCTTTGTTGCCTAATGTTTTACCATACGAATCATGCTTGTACTTATGTGCACTCGTTGTCAGTAGTATGTCCCTATATTTGCATTCATCAGCCTCAGTATAAATGTCGTTATCTGGAATTTTCTTAAATATCAATTCATAAAGACCGGGTGTACCAGAATATCGTATGCCATCGATAATTATGTTATCAGCATTGTCCACATCAACATGTTTATTACCGAGCATCGGTCCATCATTACCGAGATAAACACCATACACATGATCCATACCAACCTCTATGTCTCCACGTAATACAGGCGCGATGTATTTTTGACTCAGCGGACCTAGGTGATTCCGCAACGTTTTTTCACCTTCCGACGTTTGCAACCGACTTCGAACAGATGTTGAGAAACTGCTTTTTGGGCTTTCAAAAACATCTTCGTTTGCTAAGCTTTTTGGACTTTCAAAAGTATCTTCGTTTCCTAAGCTTTTTGTTGCGGGTGTTGTTTTAATCGGTATAGAGGTCATCGTATTCATACCAGGTAAACTGCTTAATCTTGCTGAGGTTTTTATTGTTGGTACTATCTTAATCGGTGTAGAGGCCATCAGATTCGTATCGGGTAGACTTGCTGAGCTTTTTATTGTTGGCATCGTCTTAATCGATGTAGAGGCCGGTGTAGAAATCATGGGATTCATATCGAGTAAACTGCTTAATCTTGGTTTTTTTATTTTTAGTGGTTTCGAAAGATTTAGCCAGTAATTTGATTGTGTTTAATCCAATTCTTTGATATTCGGAGTGGCTAATGGTTCGCTTCCGATATCTGTATTATTGTATAGATCATAATTTTTTGTCGCGTTATCAACAATTGCTTTCAACGGTTCAGTAACAGGCTTAAAGTGTTTTTCCAGCGCAATCTCTTCCTCAATTTTACCAGTTTTCAATTCACGATACTTTTTGCGAATCAAATCACTCGTTCTCGCAATCTGTTTCGTTATCCTCTCACAATCTTCAATATTGTTGCTCATGTTGGAACACTGCTTTGTCAACGTATCGGAAATAACTGAACATGTTATGATATTGCAAAGTCATTAAATCCCTTTCTATAGCGACCATTCCATAATGCGCTGTCTTTATCAATCACTACAAATCCATATTTTTCTTGCCAACAAGCGGTACACAATTTGCAGAAATTCTCAAATGACATGTCAGTGTTAACATGATCGTTGTATACATGTTTTAGATTTGTACCATCTTGTTTGAACATGATCAGCAGGTTCGCGTTGTCGCGTATCAGATGCTTCGGTATCTTTGCATATGTCTGACAAAGATAGAAACAGTCAACGTCCGAGTGCCTACCCATTGCAAAGTATTCTCTTACCACGTTTTGCTTATCACATGCCACATCATCAAAGATAAAAATGGAATTCGGAAGTGCATCGCTCGGCGGAACGACATCGCTGTTATTCGAAAATGTAAAATAACCAATTTCGTCTATCGATGAGAATATATTTTCTAGATATCGATATTTCGGTTGGTGCAACGATTTCGAGTACACGTATACGTTTTCGAAACGAACACCGTGCGGACTTTCTAACAAACTAATCAACACGTTCGTTTTGCCGCAATTCGATGGACCGCAGATGATACCACGTATAGAGGCCGGCAGCATATTTCCATGTTTGCGTAAGTCTTTCTCAGACTGCATCTTTTTGTCTAAATTAGACACTTTGATCATAGGTGATTGGCGTATAAACTGCATATTTTATCAGCATTATACAAATGAAGATACTTTCGAAAGAATGCTGGTCTATTTATAGCGATGCATAGAGCCGAAACAATCAGTATTCAAATATAACCTGTCGAGTCAGCAGAACACACATTGACTGTCTACCACCACCATCGATAAACAACTGTGACGAATGTCAGCAAAAATTGGGAAAGGCCTATTAAATCGCGTTATAAACACACTTCCGATTGAATTACATATTCCAGGTTATCAGTTTTGTGGCCCCGGAACACATTTAGAGAAACGTTTGGCGCGAGGCAATCAAGGTATCAATCCGCTGGATGCTGCATGTCGCGAGCATGATATAGCGTATTCACAAAATAACGATCTCGTAAAACGACACGCAGCTGACAACATCCTAGCAGCAAAAGCACGAGAACGCATTACTGCGAGAGATTCCAGTCTCGGGGAAAAGGCTGCTGCTACAACCGTTTGGGCGGCTATGAAGGCCAAAACAAAATTCGGCATGGGTTTGAAAAAGAAAAAAAAGAGTGCTGTGAAGAAGCGAATACTTCCAACGGCGAAACGTGGCGGTATCCTACCGATTTTACCATTATTGGGGGTTCTTGGCTCATTGGTTGGAGGGGCGGCAGGAGTCGCAAAGGCTGTGAACGATAAGAAGGCAATGCATCGCCAGCTAGAAGAAATGAAACGTCATAATCTCGCCATGGAAGGTCGCGGACTTTATCTCGCGCCATACAAACGCGGGCGAGGAGTCTCAAAGAGGAAAAAAAAAAAGTCAAAATTAAAATGCCTGAAGGCGTAACCACAAACATACAACTGCAGCAACTGGCAAAACGTATGCGTATTCCATATTTCAGAGGTATTTTTATGCGCAATACTTTACCAACAGATGGGGTACGCAGGAATGAGAACGGGATCGTAAATTTGGATACTGTTGAGGGACCAGGTACTCATTGGGTGGCATACGCAAAACGGGGAACATGCGCCATATATTTTGATAGTTTTGGCAATCTTCAACCACCGAGGGAACTGATACAATATTTGAAGAATAGTGTAATTGAGTATAATCACATGCCTTATCAGCGCTATAATCAAAGCAATTGTGGACAGCTGTGTTTGCAGTTTCTGCTGACAGTTGACAATCAATTTAAGGATAATCATTGTACGCTTTAACTCCAGTATCCGTTGGAACATGTCGCTGACGCTAACGCTCACCGGGCAAAGTAGTATTCTCGCAGTAAGCTATTTTCCAGCCATCGATTTGAGCAATGGTGATTACGAACTCGGTCTTATGGACTTTGAAACATATTACACAATACCGAATGTAAATTTGTCAAATAATAAATTTTACTATGATAATGATGATAAGGAAATCATTATTCCCGAGGGATCTTATGAGCTGAACGACATTCACATGTATTTGCAACGATCGCTTTCATGGGATAATGAAGGGAACCCGCCCTTGATGCTTAGAGCTAACAACAATACGATGAAGAGCGAAATTAGGTGTAATTATAGCATAAATTTTACCAAACCCAATACTATTGGCTCGTTACTGGGGTTTTCAACGAATCGGGTGCTACAACCACGAAAATGGCACGAATCGGATACATCAATCAATATAATGAATGTAAATATCATTCGCATTGAATGCAACGTGACAGCTGGCGCTTACAGCAATAACAAGTGTGCGCACACGATACATGAGTTTTCGCCTACCGTTCCACCAGGATATAAGATATCGGAAAGACCAACACAGATCATTTACCTTCCGATTACTGCACGAAGCATTTCGGATTTGACGATTCGCGTTGTGAATCAAGACGATCAATTGCTCGATTTTCGAGGGGAACAGATCACCGTTCGATTGCATGTGCGGAGACAGCGACTGTAGTAGGAGGTGCTTGTGCTGAACGAAGGGGAGCAAGTGAAACAGACGACGCATGAAAATAAAGAGAAGACAATTCAATCGCTTGCACACCACACTGTATCGAATATTGACTGTCTAAAACCATCAGGCGAGAGGACAATTCGATTACCCACAAAACTTACTGCATCGAATGTTGAATTTCTGAAATCGTTGGGTTTTGTTGTACGAAATGACTAATATCTTAAACATTGGAAGCGAACCGATCTTTGATGATCGCATTGTCAAGATTGAGACTCACACATACAACCCATACGCCAACACAACGTTTGGACACAACGATGAGATACGAATACCTATACAACAGCAGGATTTACACACGCTACCATGTGAGAGCTTTCTATACGTTGAAGGAAGATTCATAGTAAAGAAGCCAAACAATGAGTTGGATGCATTCCTCGGAAATAATTGTGTTGCGTTTATGTTTGATGAAATTCGATATGTACTCAATGGTGTGGAGATCGATCGTAACAGAAACGTTGGGATAACAAGTACCATCAAAACATTTGTGTCCTCAACATATGACAAATCGTTAATTTTACGGAATGCTGGATGGGCCGCATAATCAAACATACCGACAGGTTATTTTAACTTTTGTGTACCGCTCAATATGCTGTTGGGGTTTTGCGAAGATTACAGGCGTATAGTAGTCAACGCTCAACATGAACTCATTCTTATACGCGCTCGCAATGATAACAACTGCATCATTGCAAATTCCGCGCTGGAGCCGGAGATCGAATTACTAAAGATACAGTGGCGAATGCCGCGCATTATACTGAATGATACGAATAAACTATCGATGTTGCGGATTTTGGAAAGCGGACAATACCTAAGCATGAGTTTTCGTTCGTGGGACCTGTATGAGTACCCATTATTGCAAAGTACAACAAAACATTCGTGGGCTGTTAAAACTGCAACTCAGCTGGAGAAGCCGCGATACGTCATTTTTGCGCTGCAGACTGGTCGGAAGAACAACATGTCTAAAGATGCAAGCAATTTCGATGAATGTAACTTGACCAATGTGAAACTGTATCTAAACTCTGACTTTTATCCATATGATGACTTGAATCTTGATTTTGATAAAAACAGATATGCTATTCTTTTTGATATGTATGCACGTTTTCGTAAAGCTTATTATGGATACGACTGTTACGAAACGCTTTGCAACAGGGAGAACTTTTCGTTGTATGGACCGTTTGTAGTCATCGATTGTTCGAGACAGAACGAATCAATCAAGAGCGCTACCATAGATGTGCGAATAGAATTTGATTGTAAAGAAAACGTGCCAGCAAATACTACCGCCTATTGTCTTATTTTACATGATCGTGTTGTCGAATACTGTCCCCTGTCCAACGTTGTGCGCAAGATTACATAAACTGTAACATCAGCAATGTTTGTAATATATATAACAGGCGGACACGCCGCATTGCAGCATAGTTTCAAAGATATTTTCATGATGGTACCAACATTTGTCGACATACAAGAATTCGTTAGCGACACAGAGTTTGTTGTAAAGGAAGTGGCAGTGTTGAAAAAAGGAAGCACTCTAGCGCATTATATCTTCCAAAGTCCATATCCATGGTGTTTATTATCTGCGCCCGATAAATGACGAGCTACTTGGGTGACGAAGAATCATCACGGACTGTCGTGGGACGACGGTTTTATACCCTACAGCATGAGCAAAATGCTTATTACATCGGCAATAATAGATGAGTCAAACCCAATCGTCTATGTTAAAGGGCTTCAAAAACGTGATTGGTTAACAAACACGGTGGCTGAACATATTAATGCAGAGAACATCGATGCTGATTATGGTGATATTGAATGCTTAAAAAATCTTGATTGTGCAAACACATGGCGATGTGGTAACCATAAAAAGACATGCGCTATGCAAAATGTATTTAAATTATACAATTGGTGGTTAAAATATCAAAAATAAATGTACCTTTTTTGATTTGTAAAATGTATTTAAATTATGCAATTGGTGGTTAAAATATTGGAAATAAATGTATCTTTTTGAATCAATTTATGTCATTTAAAAAATACATCTAATTTCCCCATCCTCCTCCTTCCTAGCAATTTTTATAAAATTATGAACTTTCAGAATATGTCTAAAAATCTTTTAATGTTTTTGCAAGCTTCTGAAAAACATGTACTTATTAGTGATGGTTGAAATATTGGATATAAATGTATCTTTTTATAAAATTATGAACTTTAGAATAAATCTAAAACCATTGATGCCGATTATGAAGATATCAAGTGTTTGAAAAATCTCGATCGTGCTAATACATTGTAATCCAACAACCATGAAAAGACTTGTGTTTTACAAAAATGTATTTAAATTATACAGCGAGTGGTTGAAATATCAGAAATAATAATTTTTTTTTTTTTTACTGTGAACTTTTCCTAATGTAAAATTAATAACAAATTGGGGTGAGGGAGATGTGTAGAGATACCATGTATATATAAATTGTTTTATTACATACTATAATTACATACATAAAAAATATATACAGGGTGTCCCGTAAATAGTGTAAGAGCCGGAAATGTGGGGTAGCTGAGACGATTCTGAACAACAATTTCCTTTGCAAAAATGTCGGATGGAGCTTCGTTTTTGAATTATTAACGAAAAACACTGACGAATCACGGCGCGCGCCTGCCGCGCGCTCAGGGCCGTCCGAACTAAGAGAGCCACCGTGTCGGGTAGGTAGCAAGATGTGCATCGGAGATACGTCGAGGAACGAATACAAATAATTAAAAATACTACCACTGCAACTGTTACCTCTGCGGATTGGATAAATCAGCCAGCTAAATCGAATTTATTCATTATTTGTATTCGCTGTTTCCAAGGAAGAAGGAATAAAATGTGGGAAGATGCTCTCGGAATTTTTAGGAAATTAATTCTTCGCACCTGAATGACGCTTCTCGCCAGTGTGTGTTAAAATTAAAATAAGAATTATTTTCAGAAAATTAAAATAAATACGGTAAGAACCATTTGTAATCGTTTGTTATTAAAAACTGTACTGGAAAAGCAGGCTGGATTTGTGCGTACCGAAACATTCTTCGCATGCAAGGGGTTAATAGAGAATTAATTGAAATTCGCCTTACCCATTTACTTGCAAGTTGCAATAGGGCCGGTTAGTGCACCCCTGTCAATCATGGAAAGGTCGAAGACCCCAATAAAAATCAGCTGATGGGACAGCCCGGTCACTGTACTCGCTTCTTACCCCGAAAACACTTCACAGCACGGTCACTAGCACTTTTCACTTTTACATTTTCGGGGTAAGAAGCGGGTGCAGTGACCGGGCCGTCCCATCAGCTGATTTTTATTGGGGTCTTCGACCTTTCCGTGATCGACAGGAGTGCACTAACCAGGCCTTATTGTCAGCGCAGCAGAGCAACTTGCTAGTAAATGGGTAAGTCGAATTTCAATTATTTCTCTATTAAAGCCTTTGCATTCGAGGAATGTTTCGGCATGCACAAATTCAGTCTGCTTTTCCAGTCAGTTTTTAATAACAAACGATTACAAATGGTTCTTACCGTATTTATTTTAATTTTCTGAAAATAATTCTTATTTTAATTTTAACACACACTGGCGAGAAGCGTCATTCAGGTGTGAAGAATTAATTTCCTAAAAATTCCGAGAGCATCTTCCCACATTTTATTCCTTCTTGCTTGGAAACAGCGAATACAAATAATTAATAAATTCGATTTAGCTGGCTGATTTATCCAATCCGCAGAGGTAACAGTTGCAGTGGTAGTATTTTTAATTATTTGTATTCGTTTCTCGACGTATCTTCGATGCACATCTTGCTACCTACCCGACACGGTGGCTCTCTTAGTTCGGACGGCCCTGAGCGCGCGGCAGGCAAGCGCCGTGATTCGTCAGTGTTTTTCGTTAATAATTCAAAAACGAAGCTCCATCCGACATTTTTGCAAAGGAAATTGTTGTTCAGAATCGTCTCAGCTACCCCACATTTCCGGCTCTTACACTATTTACGGGACACCCTGTATATAACGAAATGAATAAAAAATATAAAAATTACATGAAAATATAAATAAAAAATATATATATTGAAAAATGAATAAGAAATATAATTGGTATGTCTAAAGCGGTATTTTATAATGCCCCCACGGCAGCGTCTTGGTTGAATATGGTACAATATATCGTTTGTCATCGTATGGACTCAAAGCAATTTTTGTTTCTGATACCGTGTACACTTCATGCAACATGGATCTTATACACGATTAGTGACAAATCTTTTCAACCTCACCCATCAAACATTGCACATAATCATCAAATGTTATAGTTCGCGCTACAACATTACTCTTGACACCTTTCACCTTTTTCGTATCTTTCTTACCATCGACTTGTATGGCATACATTTTCGCTCTCAATCCAACAAGTTCCGTCATAATCGCACCATTATTTTCATCTTTCATTAAACCTGGTACCTTCTTATTAGCAAGCGGAATACCATATCGATTATCTGTGGGATAATCGCTCGTGTCAAAGCGGGTAATATCGCGTATCATAAGTTCATAAATATCGTCACACTCGATGTGGTAGATTAGACTGTCTGTATCGGTGTACATAATTTTACATTTATTCCTATGTGTGGGTAACATGTAATCGTAATGGAATTCATACAAACAAATCTTAGATATATCTAGTATACACATGCCCACATAGATTGGTTTGTTAAATTTTACGAACAATTTATGCAGTCCGATCGCAACTAGGTTTTCCGAAAATATGCTGCGACTGTGGAAATTTGGTTTAGCGATTAGTGCCTCTGCACCGTATCTCCCTCCCCATTTCGTTACTAATTTGACATCTACATGATTGCGCACATACTCCATGGTTTTACCAAACACTGCATTATTCATTAACTTATATAAATTTTTCTCAAAATCGTTTGTAGTAAGAGTTCTGAACTTTGTATTTAGTTCGATGTAATCGCGAAGCCATGGGGATTGGGAAAACTGTAATACGCGGTGAACTTCAGTTACGCGAAGGCCGTGACGAATACATTGTTGCAGATTGCGATAGTGTATTACGTAACGCTTCTTATCGTATAGAGTTGCGAGGAGCTTCTCCTGGCGCTTGCCAGGTGGTTTATCATGTGTTGGGCAGAGCGGTAGGTCAGTGTGCGAATCATGCAGATGTTGCGGATACTCTAGATCGACTTCCAAAATATACCCCGTCGATGAGTCTAACGCTGCGGTCATTACATCTACATCTTTGTTGTTGACCCACTGAAAATTGGCATATGGTAATGGTTGACACATTGCCCAGCCGTACAAATTATTTACATCGAAATACATTAAATATGACGACGGTTGCGATGGATCGTGCGATTGCGTGTATTTGTTGTTGGCTCGTGCGCGTCTGTTGGAACATTGACTCAAACCACCACGTATACCACGTTCGATAAATAGGACCATGTCGATATCGGTAAGAAGTTCGAAATTGATACGTGTATGCTTCAGCATGGCATCCCACGTAAAACCAGGCAAAGTATAATAGTGCGCGGGGTCGAGTCCATAACTTGCGATGCAACTATTGCGAAAATTTTCAAAAATATCAGCCAACAGCAAGACATCCGTCTTCAGATACAAATCGCTATACTCGCCGAGCGTTTCAATGGAGAACCGCTTCCACACGTTGACAGCGTGTGCGTAGTCGTTTTCGGGTACTGTATCGCCAGTTAAGGAACTGTAAAATGAATTGCGTGATGGTAAACATGATTGGTCCAACTTTTCAATACAGTCAATGTACTCGTATGGAAACACCCCTTTTCGCGTCAATAAATCAAAATCTTCCGCAGATAATTTCTGAAACTCGGCCCGTGTAATTTCAAGTTTATCTTTTCTAAGAAAAGATACCAATTTCTCGAGACTTGTATTTAAAAATTTAAATGAATCGATGAATTGCAATTTTATGCGCTTGCGCGAGTTTGATTCTTCATTCGCGTTTTCAACGTATTTTGTAAATGAAATGTACTTCTCTTTTGTTATCGGCAATACAGTGACATCACCCTCAAATGCTGTGGCTATCTCCTTGATAATAAAATGTGAATCATAACCGGATAAATTGTGAAAGACTATAGGGATGGCAAATGCGTCTTTATAATTTAGATTGTGATTTGAATGTGCAGGACCTCTGTACCGACCGGTTAAGTGGCAATGATCGCGTACTCGCATATCATCTCGCGTAAACGGTGTTTTGCATATATGGCAGTGTGTTGCCGTATTAAAATTTCGTAATTGTTCAGCTGATAAATTTTCCATGGGTACATTGATCGATAAGATGGACTTTACACGATGTGATAAATCTTGAAGTTGTATCACAAACCATGATACGCACTCAGGATCGCGACGACATTGAAACGTAGATAACGAGTCGTCGTACGAGCACCACACATAATATCCCACGCTAAATACTCGATGATGCTGGTACGTGTATCTTGACGCTTCTCGATCAGTATCCGTTTTCTCCAGGATGCATTCCAGATCGGCATACACGATAAACGGAACACGCTCTTTCCTGTTGTAGTTGCTGAAGCTGAGCCACTTACTGCAATCATCATTTGGCAATATGATTGCGCAATCGTTCATCTTCTCACAATCCATGGTGTGAGCTTCCAGCTTCTCATTCGAACTAAAGTAGTGTAAGCATCTGCAATAAGAGGCATAATTTTTATCTAACATAAAATATTTAAAAGATTTATTATATACATACCTATCACAAAAGTATTTCCTGCCATTGTGTTTACTCAATTGTGTGCATACGAGGCGAGATAAGTTCTTAATCCATGTGAAATGTCCCACGTCGTTTGCTCCTTCTAAATACAACAAATTGACATGTCTTTCCATCTTCTTATCGGTGACTCGTATTGGTAACACCTTCTTATTCTCAATGGTATAGACATTGATGGAGATGTTGTTGATATGTTCAAACTTTTTAATTTGGTTCAATGTCATTGGAAATTCAATATCCTGGATATTCAACACTGTTGTATAATGAGGATATGACGATGCGAGAGATACGTGACTTTCGGCTGGATACAGAGCGGCCACCACCGACCACGCAAAACATGCATTGTCCGTCGAGCATACATTGATTACTGCTTTCTTTAGTCGTACCTCTCGCGGTAATTGTATGGCACATCCTGCATGCATTGGCATATATTTATTTACATTAACAATTAAATTCAGTATCCGCGACAGCGCCCACCCACTATCACGTTCCTGAAATTCGTCTAAGGATGCTAGAATGGGTTCGATGACACGTAAATCATACCATTCGCGTAGGTCAGACAAGCGAAAAAGTTCACAATTTTTCGTGTTAACACTTTTGTTTGCACATTTGTTACCAACAACAAATTCACCATTAAGTATAGTATTTATTTTTACAGTATCATGTTTCAGCAGAATGTTTCGCACATGATCGACTACAATATCCCTCGCATCTTCCAGAAAATTGCGAGGTTCTATGTGGTTAGAATTTATCACTGCACCGGTCAATATACGGTTAACGAAAGCCGTATCAATTTCACGCCATCTGAGTCTTGCACTATGTCCAGCACCCGCATGTACAAATCGATTGCGTGTCGAATCTTTTAGACTTTCTAATCTAGCGATACGAGCAATCAATGATTGTTTTTCACCGATTGAGAGTCGCAGTGTTGATTCGGCTTCGTTCCTCCAACGAATCGAGATAATCGCCAAATCGATGTTCCCATAAATTGTATTCTTCCATCGACCTTAATTGAGCGGCTTGCTCGTACAGCTCCTGCTCTTGATGATCCATACTGTCGTCTTTTGTGTTAATGTGTATAGTGATGCATACGATATATTACAAAAAATCACTGTTCCTGATGATGCTTTCGGTGATGCTCGCGATATATTACAGAAATCTGTGTCCGCGAATGCGCTGTTATAGGTTTTGCAGAGGTTGTGTTTTTTGCGCGTGTTCATCCACAAATGTATTGTATACGTTTTTTGCACATGTTCAGTGTAATCTAAAACACCTTGCAAAAAAGTTGCGCTTTTCGCAGAAGAACATGTAACATAAAATAGTAAGAAGGGGGAACAACGTGTACGTAAATATGGTTGGGGTTCAATAACTCGCACAATTCATGGACCGAACACGAGTTGCAACGCGTTGAAAATTCCGACGTGTATCTAGTTGAAAAAGTATTGCATAAGAAGAGGAACAACGTGTACGTAAAATGGTTGGGGCTCAATAACTCGCACAATTCGTGGATCCACAAAAGTAATGTTTTGTAACATAATTATTCATTGCTTTAATAAATATATCATATTTTTAAATCATCAAAACATGGTATCTAATTTCTTTCCCATGGTAAGGGTCTCCATATATATATATTACAGAATTCTTTGCCTGTGAATGCAATGTATACGTTTGCAGAAGTTGCGTTTTTGCACGTGTTCAGTGTAATCTAAAACGTCTTGCAAAAAAAAAAAACGTTGCGCTCTTCGCAGAAGAAGAACATGCGACATAAAATAAGAATATGAATAGCGTGTACGTAAAATGATTAGGACCCCAATAGCTCGCACAATTCGTGTGTAATGTTATACGCTTTGCAGAAGTTGCATGTTTAGACATGTTCAAGGTAATCTAAAAAACAATTTTTGCAAAAAGTTGCACTTTTCACAGAAGAAGAACACGTGATATAAAAAATTCCTCCTTCCCCACAAATGATCTATGTCGCGAAGAATATTATTTGTTTGCATCATCCTGCGAATGTAATGTTATACGCTTTGCAGAAGTTGCATGTTTAGACGTGTTCAAGGTAATCTAAAAGACATTTCTGCAAAAGTTGCACTTTTCGCAGAAGAAGAACATGTGATATAAAAAATTCCTTCCCCCACTAGGCGCCACTCGCTTCCCTGAAATTCGTCCCCCCACTACGCGCCACCCGCTTCCCTGATACATATGATGCAACGTTGCATTTAAGTGCTGCACAATATTCACACTCGTTTGATAGTATCGTCGTGAAACATTATCTATTGAATTCTACGTTCAAATTTTTTCTGAAAAAATGAATTATTGCATTCCTTGCGATACAGCATGCACAAGTAATGAGTAAGTATTATTACCACAATTTTTTTCTTATCCATTTTTTCTTATTGTTATTACTTATTGTCATTACTTACCTTTTATTCTTTATTTACTTTTCTACATGTAACAGTAGCAAGAAACAGCATCCAACGCCTCATATACTGGGAAGGAGGTTTGCCCTCACATCCACAGCATACAAGTATTTGGATATTGCAATCGGTGTAGGACCTGTATCCGCCGTGGAAATTATACTTGGCGATACTCGAGGAAATAAATTGTTGCTGTCTTACTCAACATGGATGGTGTTTATTCAGAAACGCGAGGACATCAAACAACATGTGCTATCAGGATACGAACATTGTACAAGTGAAATTGCATGATGCTTGCATGTATATGAAACCGACAACTCTATTGTTTTTATTCGAACTGGAACAGTGCATCGAGCATGCATATTCGTGGCTATGCCAAAATGCGCACTATGTTGGTGAGAAATACCAAGAATTCACAAATACTTTGAAACGCAATAGAATTATGCGTAAACGTGATGCAGACAAAATCCTTCGTGAATATTACGATAAAAATTCGCCTGTAGATTGCGAGCTGCTGGCATATGCGCTGGATAACATTTTATATGATGCTATTAATAATTAAAAATAAAAACTGTATCTAATTTTTGTGGAATAAAATTTCGAAATAGTCAAAACACGTCTAATTTCTTTCCCCACCCCCTCTTTATCGACCTCTGATAATTACCTTTGATAATTACCACTTCTTCTTACCAAATGCATCTCTTTAATCCCACCTTCCCTTTTTATCGATACCAGGCAATTACCCTCTATCATTTTCTAACCTCTGCTAAGTACCAGCTGTTAATGTCAATTATCGATCTTTGATACTAATTACCGACCATAAATACTAATTACCAACCATAGATACAAATTACCGACCGTAGATACCAATTATCGGCTGTCGGTAATAGTTACCGACCTCTCACTCCGACTGCCCCCCCCCCCACGGACCCACCACGGGCCCCCCCACTCCGGCGCACAGGCCCCCACCCCCCTCATCACCATCCCCCTCCCCGCACCCCCCTCGGAGCCCCCTGTCCAGAACTCCCCTTACTCACCTACTTACATGTTTACCTGATCGAGGGTCTTTTCTGCTTTGGATCACGTAGTAAAGTGGTACCACACTGAAACAGTCAATTAAACCTGGTTTCGATCAATATTTTTGAGGGTAACGCATGTTAGGTCTGGGATAGTTCTGGGATTTGCCCTCATCAGGCTCATATTTTCGCGATTTTCACATACATGTTGAACAGATCGTGGGTTTTTTCTGGTTTGGATCACGTAGTAATGTGGTACCACACTGAATCATTCAATTAAACCTGGTTTCGATCAATAATCTAGAGAATAACGCATGTTAGGTCTTGGTTAGGTCTGGGATATGCTCTCATCAGGGTCATACTTTCGCATTTTTCACATACTTGTTGAACAGATCCTGGGTTTTTTCTGGTTTGGGTCACGCAGTAATGTGGTACCACACTGAAACAGTCCACTAATCCTGGTTTCGATCAATATTTTAGAGGATAACGCATGTTAGGTCTAGGGCAGGCCTGCGATTTGCCATCATCAGACTCATACTTTCGCATACTTCACATACTTGTTGAACAGATCCTGGGTTTTTTTCCGGTTTGGATCACGTAGTAATGTGGTACCACACTGCAACATTCAATTAAACCTGGTCTTGATAAATATTTTAGAGGATAACGCATGTTAGGTCTGGGTTAGGTCTAGGATTTGCCCTCGTGAGGCTCATACTTTCGCATATTTCTCATACTTCATGGCTAGATCCTGGGCTTTTTCTGGATTGGATCCCCTAGTGACGTAGTACCACACTGGAACAGTCAATTAAACCTGGTTTCGATCAATATTTTAGAGCATAACGCAAGTTAGGTCTGGGATAGGTCTGGGATTTGCCCTCATCAGGCTCGTACTTTCGCGTTTTTCACACACTTGTTGAACATGTCCTGGGTTTTTTCTGGTTTGGATCACGTAGTAATGTGGTACCACACTGAAGCCGGCCACTAAACCTGGTTTCAATTATTATTTTAGAGGATAACACATGTTAGGTCTAGGTTAGTTCTGGGATTTGCCCTCATCAGGGTCATACTTTTTTTTTTTTTTTTTTTTTTTTTTTTTTGTCGTGGGGAAAATCTTCGAAAGACTCCCTCCCAACTCCTTGGGGAGAGGTGGGAGGCGTGTGTGGGATTCCCCGCGCCCGTACAACGACAGGCGCGGGACCTACCCACTAAAAACCCCACGGTGACCCTTCCGCACGCTTTGGGAGGATACCGGGAATCGCTCGAAGCATTCTTCCGGTATCCTCCCCGTGCCCGCGCTTTCGCGCCCATCCCCCGGGGGGACAATCGGTCCCCCCAGTAGACACACTGCCTCATAGCGGCGGGACGGGGCCACTCCATCCCGCCGCTATCCGTCCCGGGGCCGCGTTTAATGGCGGCTGCGAGCCCGAACTCGCAACCGCCCGCGACCCCGTTTCCACCCCTCGGCGGCCGGGCGTTCATGGCCGCACCAGACCGCCGAGGGTGCCTCCCCTTGCGTCGGACCGGTAGGGGAAGGCACTCCTACCCCCAACCGGTCCGACCCGGCGCCGCCTGGCGGGAGGAGGGCCCCTCAGGACCCCCCTCCCAGCCTAGGTCATCCGCCACGCCGAGGCGGCCGCCCGCGACGCCTCGCGACCGGGCGACGACCTCGGGCCACCGCACGAGCGCGCGCTTCAGCACGCCGCTGAAGCTCGCGCTCCCTCCCCGCGGCCTCCTTCTGCAACATTACGTTCTCGCAGAAGGAGGCCACGGCCCTCCACTTCTCCTCGCTGCCGAGCATGGCGCGCACCACGCCCGGCAGCGAGACATCCCGCCCGACGACGCCGACCAGGACACGGCGCTCCCCCTCCCACGCGGGGCATACCTCCAGGGTATGATCCGCCGTGTCCTGCTCAGCGTCGCAGTGGCAGCAACGCGCCGTCGGCTCCTTCCCTATCCGGCACAGGTATCTTCCGAAGCTGCCATGCCCGGAAAATACCTGTGCCAGCCGGTAGGTGAGGCTGCCATGGGCTCTGTCCAGCCACTCCTTCAGGAGTGGCCGAACAGCCCCGACAGTCCGGTGCCCCGCGGTTGGCAGAGTCAGCCGCTCCTGCCACGCGAGCAACACGGACTGCCGGGCCTGGCGCTTCAAATCGCCCCAAGCAGGTTCCTGCCCGCCCGGGACCGCCCCCACCCCCGCGCGACGGTCGACGCGGTGCCGGTACATCACCGCGTGCGACCGCGCGAGCAGGTCCATGGGCGGCATCCCCGCTAGAACCGTCGCCGCCTCATGTGACATGGTCCGATACCCGCGGACGACCCTGAGCGCCATGCGCCTCTGCACCCGACGCAGCACAGTCATGCTGCGCCGGGAGGCAGCCAGGTCGTCCGCCCAGACGGGGGCCCCGTATAGGGCCACCGACTGGACCATTGCCACATAGAGGCGACGAACTCGGCCCGCCGGGCCCCCCAGGTTGGGCAGGATCCGGCCCAGAGCCGCAACCATCCTTTCCAACCGGGGGACCAGGCAGCGGAAATGCTTCTCGAAACGCCAGTGGCTATCGAGGATCAGCCCTAGATACCTGATCTGGGGCTTCACCTCGATGTCAGCCCCACCCACCCGAATCAGAGGGGGTGGCGGATCCTGTCGAGGTGGATGACACGCAATCACCTCGGTCTTATGGACCGCCACCGTCATCCCCATCCCCCTGATCCGGTCGACGACGCGTTGCGACCCCTCCTCCGCGCGACGCATGGCCCTCCCCCAGTGCGCCCCGACGGCCAGCACCAGTGTGTCATCTGCATAACACACCGTGCTGACGCCGTCGGGGTGGCCGGCCCGCAACACCGAGTCGTACGCGATGTTCCACAGGAGTGGCCCGAGGACCGACCCCTGCGGAACACCGCAGTACACCTCCCTCCGCATATCACCAGCCCGGCCCGGATACTCGATCCACCTGCCGCGGAGATAATCCCCGACGACCGCCCTGAGACAAGGGGGGACTCGATGATATTCGAGTCCCCTCCTTATCTCTTCCCAGGGGAGGGTGTTAAAGGCATTGGCAATATCCAAGGATATTGCCAATGCCACCCCTCCCCGGGAGACGGCCGCCTCCGAGAGGGCCCTCACACGACCTATCGCGTCGATAGTCGATCGGCCCCCCCGGAAACCGAACTGGCAGTCGGCCAGACCGGGATCACCCCGCGACAGGTGCTCGACGAGGCGGGCAGCAATCACACGCTCGAAGAGCTTGCCCACCTCGTCGAGGAGACAAATGGGCCGGTATGCGGAGGGAGACTCCGCGGGCCGACCCTCCTTCCGGAGAAGGACCATCCTCGCCACCTTCCAACTGGGGGGGAATCGCCCGTCCCTCAGGCAGCGGTCGAACAACCGCCTGAGGTCGGCCCCAAGGACGCCCTGGGTCAAGACCCAAACCCGGCCGGGCACACCATCCGGACCCGGGGCCGTGTTACGAACCCCGAGCCGTCTGATGGCCGCTGCCAGCTCCTCCTGCGTGACCCCCAGCTCGGCCGTCCACTCCACTGGGACAGCCGCCGCCGCCGGAGGACGCGGTCCCCTCTCCCCAATTGGGAAGAGTGTATTGACCACGTCCTCCAGCAGCCGGGGGTCAAGACCCACGGTGACGGGGGGCGCCCACGGGCGGAGCTTATTCAGCACCACCTTATATGGGCGCCCCCATGGATCGTCATCAAGGGTCTGGAGGAGCTCCTTCCATGCCTGGGTCTTGGCCCGTTTGATGGCGACCTGCAGAGCAACCCGCGCCACGCGGTATGCTCCATACAGGTCATCAGCTGCCCTCGCTCGCGCCACGCCGTCGCCTGTACGTTGACGACGGCGCGCGCGGGTGTACTGGCGTCGGGCGCGGACAGTCGCGACTCGCAACTCCGCGATCGCGTCCGACCACCAGTACACCGCCCGGCGAGGAGAAGCCCGCCCGACCCGAGGCATCGCCGCGTCGCAAATACCCGCGACCAATGCTCCGAGCCGGGCGACCTCCTCCTCTATGCTCGGCAACTCGGCCGCTCCCTGCGGCCAAGTTGCAGCGAGGGCAGCTGCCATCAGGGCGTCCTTGTCCAGGCGCCGAAGCGCCCAGCGGCGTGGTGGGGTGCCACGCAGGCGGCCGTGTCGGGATGCACTCGCGGCGGCAGAGACCTCCATCCGGATGTACCGGTGATCGGAGAGTGTCTCTGCCCCCGCGACCACGTGCCAACCCGACACCATGCGCACGGCGTTGGGGGTCGCGAATCCAACATCCACGATGGACCCCCCATATCGCCGCACGCATGTGTGCTCCGACCCCCGGTTCAATACCCGGAGGTCGAGCCCCGCCGCCCAATCGCCCAGGATCCCGCCGCGAACGGAGGACCTGGGGGATCCCCAAGCCACAGACTTGGCATTAAAATCCCCCAGGACCAGCACCGGCCGGGCCGCGTAGCGCTGCACGCATGCCGCGACCTCGGCCAAGTACAGCTCGAACGCAGCGTGACCGCTACGGGGCGAAATGTAGCACCCCACCACAGCGACTCCCCCCCAGTCCACGGCGACGAATCCCCGACCGCGCTCCAACAAGGAGAACGGTGGGGACCCGTCGCCCCCTCCCCTTACCGTCGCCACCAAGCCGTCCGCGTCGCCCACCCAATGAGGGTGATCAGGGACGCGGTACGGCTCGGCGGCAACCGCCAGGCCAACCCCCCACTCCGCGACGACTTGGGACATCAAGTCCTGTGCCGCGCGGCAGTGGTTGAGGTTGGCCTGGAGGAGGAGGCGGGGCGGCATTAATTAATGGCCGCGCCAGCCTCCTCCCGGCCGTCCGTCCCCGTAGCACCGTCCACCTCCATGGAGGACGATGCCACCGCCCTCGGCACCGGAGCCGGTGCAGCCCGCCTCTTCCTCTCCTTCCGGGAGGGGGGGGGGTGCACTTCTTGCTCCCCACCCTGTGATCGGCTGGCCTCCCCATGTCCGCACACAGCGGGCAGTGGGGGGCCGCCGAGCACTGGCTCGCACGGTGCTCTTTGGCACCGCAGCGGTAACACTGACCGCTGCGGTCCACCGGCGAGGTACACCACTGCCTCACGTGCCCCAATTCGAGGCAGCGGTGACACCGGAGCGGGCGCGGCGCGAGGATTTCCACTCGCGCCGAAACCCACCCCACCAACACCCTCCCGGATTCCGCCACCTTACGGGCGGCGGAGAGGGGGCACCGGGCCCACACCGACCCGAGGCCGGAGGGCGACCTGCGGATCTCTCCGATCCGCAGGTCCTCCACAGGACAGTCCCCCGCCCTCGCAAGGGCACGGGACACATCCTGTGCGCTGACCGAGTCGTCCAGCCCACAAACGCGCATCTCCGTGCGCTTCGTGGGCCGGGCGACCCGGACACCTCGCTCGCCCAGCTGCTCCCGGAGCCTCTGGGCGAGACGATCCGCCTTCGCGCCGCCTTCTGCACCGGGGATCTCCAGCAAGAGACCCCCGGTCACGGCCCTCTTCGCCCTCACGGAGGCGATGCCCAGCTCTTCCAGGGAGATATTCTCCCTGGCGAGCCGCATCGCCTCCGCGAGGGTCAGGTCGCCCCCCTGCGCAACGGTCAGCATCACCGCTGCCGTTTTTGGGGGACGACCTGGTCGTGCCTTCCCGACCTTCGCGGCCTTTACCTTGGCCGCCGGCGGCGGAGGCGGAGGCTGCGGTTGCGAGGCCTTCCTCGCCGCCCGCTTCGCTTTCCGGCCCACCACCTCACTCCACGCCACCCCCCCTTGGGAGGGTGCTGTGGAGGACGCGACCACCGCGATCACGGGTACACCACCCCCCTTGGGGGTCGCGACCCGGGGCCCTGGTGCCGCAACGCTGGGCGGAGCCTTCACTCCGCCCTTCTTTGCTTTCCCCGACTGTACCGGAACAGGTCGGGGAGGCACCGCCTTCCTGCTGACCGCTCTTCCGGCGAGGAGCTCCTCCCGGAAGGCGGCCAGCTTGCCATCAATCATGTCCCCAATCCTCCTCAGAAGATCGTCTTCTGAGGAGGACGGGGACTTCTTCACGGGCGGAGTGCGGTTGGAGGGGCCCGCGGTGCCCCGCACCACTGCCGCCGCACCCCGCTTATTTACCTCCGCCGAGGGACGCGGCGGTGGAGGAGG
This sequence comes from Colletes latitarsis, assembly GCF_051014445.1. Lineage (NCBI taxonomy): Eukaryota > Metazoa > Arthropoda > Insecta > Hymenoptera > Colletidae > Colletes > Colletes latitarsis. The sequence goes on from NC_135142.1 coordinate 4,399,352, forward strand.
AGGGAGGATGGGAGGGAGGGCCGCGCTGTTCCACAGCGCCTCTGCCCTCCTCCACCCCTGTCGCTCCTCCTCCAACAGGAGCTGCAGACGGGCGTTCCGCCCTCTGAGCTCCCGCGCCGCCTCCCTCATTTCCTCCGCCGCGGCCTTCATGGCCTCCGCGCCACCGCTTTTCTGCCCCTTAAAGGCGCAGGCAGCGGCGACTTTCTCCACCCGCCTCAGGGACGAGGAGATCCTCTCCGATATCTCCTCGGTCACCTCGTCCCTGAGGCAACTCAGCCTCACCGACGGGCTCATCGCCCCGCCCACCTCGACGACGGCCTGCCCCGTCCTCTTCCTCTTAGAGCCTATGTGGCTCGTGCTGGAGGAGAAGGACGAGACCGACGCCGTCTCGTCGTCCTCCTCCACCCTCCACGAAGCCGGACCTGGCGCTGAGTGGGGCGCGAGCGCCGCCACCCTAACTCCAACCCCGTCTCCGTCCTCCCCAACCGACAAAACCCGCCCCATCCCCATTTTATTTTCTGTGTCCATAATAGTCCCACGCGATGGTCGGAAATAAAGGTCCACCCGGGCAGAGCCGCCTTACCCGGGTAAGCCTAATACTCCGGGGGTTCGGCAGGTTCCCCGGAGGTGGTCGCTTGGGATTGGGCCTTCTCCCCCAACCATGCATCCCATCGCCGCGCACCATAGCTTAGGATTGGAGGGCGATTTTATAGAGTCGCCATACTCGTGGCCCAGGCGGTTAAGCCAAGACCCCCGTTCCTCCTGCCGTCACGTACCATTCACAAAACCAATAGGGAATTGTGAATGGGTCGTTGTGACGACCAACAGGAGGCTTACGGTGTGTCTATGACTCGGGTACCCCGGGTTCGTTAAGCCCGTACTGCAGCTGAAAGGCTGGCAGTCCCTGAGGGAATCAGGGTCATACTTTCGCAGTTTTAACATACATGTTGTCCTGATCCATGGTTTTTTCTGCTTTGGATAACGTAGTAATGTGGTACCACACTAAAACATTCAATTAAACCTGGTCTTGATAAATATTTTAGAGGATAACGCATGTTATGTCTAGGTTAGGCCTGGGATTTGCCCACATCAGTGTCATAGTTTCGCAGTTTTAACATACATGTTGATCTGATCGATGGTTTTCTCTGGATTGGATCACGTAGTAATGTGGTACCACACTGAAACAGTCAATTAAACCTGGTTTCGATCAATATTTTAGAGGATAACGCAAGTTATGTTTGGGATAGGTCTGGGGATTTGCGCTCATCCGGCTCATACTTTCGCGTTTTTCACATACTTGTTGAATAGATCCTGGGATTTTTCTGGTTTGAATCACGTAGTAATGTGGTACCACACTGAAACAGTCCATTAAACCTGGTTTCGATCAATATTTTAGAGAATAATTCATGTTAGGTCTAGGTTAGGTCTGGGATTTGCTCTCATCAGGCTCATACTTTCGCGTTTTTCACATTCTTGTTGAACAGATCCTGGGTTTTTTCTGGTTTGGATCACGTAGTAATGTGGCACCAGACTGAAACAATTCATTAAACCTGGTTTCGATCAATATATTAGAGGATAACGCATGTTAGGTCTAGGTTAGGCCTGGGATTTGCCCCCATTAGGGTCATACTTTCGCAGTTTTAACATACATGTTGACCTGATCGGGGGTTTTTTCTACTTTGTATCACGTAGCAATGTGGTACCACACGGAAACAGTCCACTAAACCTGGTTTCGATCATTATTTTAGAGGATAACGCATGTTATGTCTAGGTTAGGCCTGGGACTTGCCCCCATTAGGGTCATACTTTCGCAGTTTTAACATACATGTTGACCTGATCGGGGGTTTTTTCTACTTTGTATCACGTAGCAATGTGGTACCACACGGAAACAGTCCACTAAACCTGGTTTCGATCATTATTTTAGAGGATAACGCATGTTATGTCTAGGTTAGGCCTGGGACTTGCCCTCCTCAGTCTCATACTTTCGAATACCTCACATACTTGTTGAACAGATCCTGGGTTTTTTCTGGTTTGGATCACGTAGTAATGTGGTACCAGACTGAAACAGTCGATTAAACGCGGTTTCGATCAATATTTTAGAGAATAATTCATGTTAGGTCTAGGTTAGGTCTGTGATTTGCTCTCATCAGGCTCGTACATTCGCATACTTCACATACTTGTTGAACAGACCCTGGGTTTTTTCTGGTTTGGGTCACGCAGTAATGTGATACCACACTGAAACAGTCCACTAATCCTGGTTTCGATCAATATTTTAGAGAATAATTCATGTTAGGTCTAGGTTAGGTCTGGGATTTGCTCTCATCAGGCTCGTACATTCGCATACTTCACATACTTGTTGAACAGATCCTGGGTTTTTTCTGGTTTGGGTCACGCAGTAATGTGGTACCACACTGAAACAGTCCACTAATCCTGGTTTCGATCAATATTTTAGTGGATAACGCATGTTAGGTCTAGGTTAGGTCTGGGATTTGCTCCCATCAGGCTCGTACATTCGCATACTTCACATACTTGTTGAACGGATCCAGGGTTTTTTCCGGTTTGGATCACGTAGTAATGTGGTACCACACTGAAACATTCAATTAAACCTGGTCTTGATAAATATTTTAGAGGATAACGCATGTTAGGTCTGGGTTAGGCCTGGGATTTGCCCTCATCGGGCTCATACTTTCGCGTTTTTCACATACTCGTTGAACAGATCCTGGGGTTTTTCTGGTTTGGATCACGTAGTAATGTGGTACCACAGTGAAACATTCAATTAAACCTGGTCTTGATAAATATTTTAGAGGATAACGCATGTTAGGTCTGGGTTAGGTCTAGGATTTGCCCTCGTGAGGCTCATACTTTCGCATATTTCTCATACTTCATGGCTAGATCCTGGGCTTTTTCTGGATTGGATCCCGTAGTAACGTAGTACCACACTGGAACTGTCAATTAAACCTGGTTTCGATCAATATTTTAGAGAATAATTCATGTTAGGTCTAGGTTAGGTCTGGGATTTGCTCTCATCAGGCTCGTACATTCGCATACTTCACATACTTGTTGAACAGATCCTGGGTTTTTTTCCGGTTTGGATCACGTAGTAATGTGGTACCACACTGAAACATTCAATTAAACCTGGTCTTGATAAATATTTTAGAGGATAACGCATGTTAGGTCTGGGTTAGGTCTAGGATTTGCCCTCGTGAGGCTCATACTTTCGCATATTTCTCATACTTCATGGCTAGATCCTGGGCTTTTTCTGGAATGGATCCCGTAGTAACGTAGTACCACACTGGAACTGTCAATTAAACCTGGTTTCGATCAATATTTTAGAGGATAACCCAAGTTAGGTCTGGGATAGGTCTGGGATTTGCCCTCATCAGGCTCGTACTTTCGCGTTTTTCACACACTTGTTGAACAGATCCTGGGTTTTTTCTGGTTTGGATCACGTAGTAATGTGGTACCGCACTGACGCCGGCCACTAAACCTGGTTTGAATTATTATTTTAGAGGATAACACATGTTAGGTCTAGGTTAGTTCTGGGATTTGCCCTCATCAGGGTCATACTTTCGCAGTTTTAACATACATGTCCTGATCGATGGTTTTTTCTGCTTTGGATAACGTGGCAAACTGGTACCACACTAAAACAGTCAATTACACCTGGTTTTGATCAATATTTTAGAGGATAACGCAAGTTATGTCTGGGGTAGGTCTGGGGATTTGCCCTCATCAGCCTCATACTTTCCCGTTTTTCACATACTTGTTGAACAGGTCCTGGGTTTTTTCTGGTTTGGATCACGTAGTAGTGTGGTACCACATTGAAACAGTCCATTAAATCAGGTTTCGATCAATATTTTAGAGAATAACGCATGTTAGGTCTAGGTTAGGTCTGAGATTTGCTCTCATCAGGCTCGTACTTTCGCATATTTCTCATACTTGATGGCCAGATTCTGGGATTTTTCTGGTTTGGCTCAAGTAGTAATGTGGTACCACACTGAAATAGTCGATTAAACCCGGTTTCGATCAATATTTTAGAGGATAACGCAAGTTAGGTCTGGGATAGGTCTGGGATTTGCCCTCAGTAGGGTCATATTTTCGTATTTTTCACATATTTGTTGAACAGATCCTGGGTTTTTTCTGGTTTGCAACACGTAGTAATGTGGTACCACACAAAAACATTCAATTAAACCTGGTCTTGATAAATATTTTAGAGGATAACGCATGTTAGGTCTGGGTTAGGCCTGGGATTTGCCCTTATCAGGCTCATACTTTCGCGTTTTTCACATACTCGTTGAACAGATCCTGGGTTTTTTCTGGTTTGGATCACGCAGTAATGTGGCACCAGACAGAAACAGTCCATTAAACCTGGTTTCGATCAATATTTTAGAGAATAACGCATGTTAGGTCTAGGTTAGGTCTGAGATTTGCTCTCATCAGGCTCGTACTTTCGCATATTTCTCATACTTGATGGCCAGATTCTGGGATTTTTCTGGTTTGGCTCAAGTAGTAATGTGGTACCACACTGAAATAGTCGATTAAACCCGGGTTCGATCAATATTTTAGAGGATAACGCAAGTTAGGTCTGGGATAGGTCTGGGATTTGCCCTCAGCAGGGTCATAGTTTCGCAGTTTTAACATACATGTTGACCTGATCGATGGTTTTCTCTGGATTGGGTCACGTAGTAATGTGGTACCACACAAAAACATTCAATTAAACCTGGTCTTGATAAATATTTTAGAGGATAACGCATGTTAGGTCTGGGTTAGGCCTGGGATTTGCCCCCATCAGGCTCATACTTTCGCGTTTTTCACATACTCGTTGAACAGATCCTGGGTTTTTTCTGGTTTGGATCACGCAGTAATGTGGTACCACACAGAAACAGTCCACTAAACCTGGTTTCGATCAATATTTTTGAGGATAACGCATGTTATGTCTAGGTTAGGCCTGGGATTTGCCCTCATCAGTGTCATAGTTTCGCAGTTTTAACATACATGTTGACCTGATCGATGGTTTTCTCTGGATTGGGTCACGTAGTAATGTGGTACCACACTGAAACAGTCAATTTAACTTGGTTTCGATCAATATTTTAGAGGATAACGCAAGTTAGGTCTGTGATAGGTCTGGGATTTGCCCTTATCAGGCTCATACTTTCGCGTTTTTCACATACTTGTTGAACAGATCCTGGGTTTTTTCTGGTTTGGATCACGTAGTAATGTGGCACCAGACAGAAACAGTCCATTAAACCTGGTTTCGATCAATATTTTAGAGAATAATTCATGTTAGGTCTAGGTTAGGTCTGGGATTTGCTCTCATCAGGCTCGTACTTTCGCATTTTTCTCATACTTGATGGCCAGGTTCTGGGCTTTATCTGGTTTGGATCACGTAGTAAAGTGGTACCAGACTGAAACAATTCATTAAACCTGGTTACGATCAATATTTTAGAGAATAATTCATGTTAGGTCTAGGTTAGGCCGGGGATTTGCCCCCATTAGGGTCATACTTTCGCAGTTTTAACATACATGTTGACCTGATCGGAGGTTTTCTCTACTTTGTATCACGTAGCAATGTGGTACCACACGGAAACAGTCCACTAAAGCTGGTTTCGTTCAATATTTTAGAGGATAACGCATGTTATGTCTAGGTTAGGCCTGAGACTTGCCCTCCTTAGACTCATACTTTCGAATACCTCACATACTTGTTGAACAGATCCTGGGTTTTTTCTGGTTTGGATCACGTAGTAATGTGGTACCAGACTGAAACAGTCGATTAGACGTGGTTTTGATCAATATTTTTGAGGATAACGCATGTTAGGTCTAGGTTAGGCCTGGGATTTGCCCGCATCAGGATCATACTTTCGTGTTTTTCACTTACTTGTTGAACAGATCCTGGGTTTTTTCTGGTTTGGATCACGCCGTAATGTGGTACCACACTGAAACAGTCCATTAAACCTGGTTTCGATCAATATTTTAGAGAATAATTCATGTTAGGTCTAGGTTAGGTCTGGGATTTGCTCTCATCAGGCTCGTACATTCGCATACTTCACATACTTGTTGAACAGATCCTGGGTTTTTTCTGGTTTGGATCACGTAGTAATGTGGTACCACACTGAAGCCGGCCACTAAACCTGGTTTCAATTATTATTTTAGAGGATAACACATGTTAGGTCTAGGTTAGTTCTGGGATTTGCCCTCATCAGGGTCATACTTTCGCAGTTTTAAAATACATGTTGTCCTGATCGATGGTTTTTTCTGCTTTGGATAACGTAGCAAAATGGTACCACACTAAAACAGTCAATTACACCTGGTTTTGATCAATATTTTAGAGGATAACACAAGTTATGTCTGGGGTAGGTCTGGGGATTTGACCTCATCAGCCTCATACTTTCTCGTTTTTCACATACTTGTTGAACAGATCCTGGGTTTTCTCTGGTTTGGATCACGTAGTAGTGTGGTACCACATTGAAACAGTCCATTAAATCAGGTTTCGATCAATATTTTAGAGAATAACGCAAGTTAGGTCTGGGATAGGTCTGGGATTTGCCCTTATCAGGCTCATACTTTCGCGTTTTTCACATACTCGTTGAACAGATCCTGGGGTTTTTCTGGTTTGGATCACGTAGTAATGTGGTACCACACTGAAACATTCAATTAAACCTGGTCTTGATAAATATTTTAGAGGATAACGCATGTTAGGTCTGGGTTAGGTCTAGGATTTGCCCTCGTGAGGCTCATACTTTCGCATATTTCTCATACTTCATGGCTAGATCCTGGGCTTTTTCTGGATTGGATCCCGTAGTAACGTAGTACCACACTGGAACTGTCAATTAAACCTGGTTTCGATCAATATTTTAGAGAATAATTCATGTTAGGTCTAGGTTAGGTCTGGGATTTGCTCTCATCAGGCTCGTACATTCGCATACTTCACATACTTGTTGAACAGATCCTGGGTTTTTTTCTGCTTTGGATAACGTGGCAAACTGGTACCACACTAAAACAGTCAATTACACCTGGTTTTGATCAATATTTTAGAGGATAACGCAAGTTATGTCTGGGGTAAGTCTGGGGATTTGCCCTCATCAGCCTCATACTTTCCCGTTTTTCACATACTTGTTGAACAGGTCCTGGGTTTTTTCTGGTTTGGATCACGTAGTAGTGTGGTACCACATTGAAACAGTCCATTAAATCAGGTTTCGATCAATATTTTAGAGAATAACGCATGTTAGGTCTAGGTTAGGTCTGAGATTTGCTCTCATCAGGCTCGTACTTTCGCATATTTCTCATACTTGAAGGCCAGATTCTGGGATTTTTCTGGTTTGGCTCAAGTAGTAATGTGGTACCACACTGAAATAGTCGATTAAACCCGGTTTCGATCAATATTTTAGAGGATAACGCAAGTTAGGTCTGGGATAGGTCTGGGATTTGCCCTCAGCAGGGTCATATTTTCGTATTTTTCACATATTTGTTGAACAGATCCTGGGTTTTTTCTGGTTTGGATCACGTAGTAATGTGGTACCACACAAAAACATTCAATTAAACCTGGTCTTGATAAATATTTTAGAGGATAACGCATGTTAGGTCTGGGTTAGGCCTGGGATTTGCCCCCATCAGGCTCATACTTTCGCGTTTTTCACATACTCGTTGAACAGATCCTGGGTTTTTTCTGGTTTGGATCACGCAGTAATGTGGTACCACACTGAAACAGTCCACTAAACCTGGTTTCGATCAATATTTTTGAGGATAACGCATGTTAAGTCTAGGTTAGGCCTGGGATTTGCCCTCATCGGTGTCATAGTTTCGCAGTTTTAACATACATGTTGACCTGATCGATGGTTTTCTCTGGATTGGGTCACGTAGTAATGTGGTACCACACTGAAACAGTCAATTTAACCTGGTTTCGATCAATATTTTAGAGGATAACGCAAGTTAGGTCTGGGATAGGTCTGGGATTTGCCCCAATCAGGCTCATACTTTCGCGTTTTTCACATACTTGTTGAACAGATCCTGGGTTTTTTCTGGTTTGGATCGCGTAGTAATGTGGCAACAGACTGAAACAATTGATTAAACCTGGTTTCGATCAATATATTAGAGGATAACGCATGTTAGGTCTAGGTTAGGCCTGGGATTTGCCCCCATTAGGGTCATACTTTCGCAGTTTTAACATACACGTTAACCAGATCGAGGGTTCTTTCTACTTTGGATCACGTAGTAAAGTGGTACCACGCTAAAGCAGTCAACTAAACCTGGTATCGATCAATACTTTAGAGGATAACGCAAGTTATGTTTGGGATAGGTCTGGGGATTTTCCCTCATCGGACTCATACTTTCGCATTCTTCACATTCTTGTTGAACAGATCCTGGGTTTTTTGTAGTTTGGATCACGTAGTAATGTGGTACCACACTGAAACATTCAATTAAACCTGGTCTTGATAAATATTTTAGAGGATAACGCATGTTAGGTCTGGGTTAGGCCTGGGATTTGCCCTCATCACCCTCATACTTTCGCGTTTTTCACATACTTGTTGAACAGATCCTGGGTTTTTTCTGGTTTGGATCACGTAGTAATGTGGCACCAGACTGAAACAATTCATTAAACCTGGTAACGATCAATATTTTAGAGAATAATTCATGTTAGGTCTAGGTTTGGCCTGGGATTTGCCCCCATTAGGGTCATACTTTCGCAGTTTTAACATACATGTTGTCCTGATCGATGGTTTTTTCTGCTTTGGATAACGTAGCAAGATGGTACCACACTAAAACAGTCAATTACACCTGGTTATGATCAATATTTTAGAGGATAACACAAGTTATGTCTGGGGTAGGTCTGGGGATTTGCACTGATCAGCCTCATACTTTCCCGTTTTTCACATACTTGTTGAACAGATCCTGGGTTTTTTCTGGTTTGGATCACGTAGTAATGTGGTACCACACTGAAGCCGGCCACTAAACCTGGTTTCAATTATTATTTTAGAGGATAACACATGTTAGGTCTAGGTTAGTTCTGGGATTTGCCCTCATCAGGGTCATACTTTCGCAGTTTTAACATACATGTTGTCCTGATCGATGGTTTTTTCTGCTTTGGATAACGTAGCAAAATGGTACCACACTAAAACAGTCAATTACACCTGGTTTTGATCAATATTTTAGAGGATAACACAAGTTATGTCTGGGGTAGGTCTGGGGATTTGACCTCATCAGCCTCATACTTTCCCGTTTTTCACATACTTGTTGAACAGATCCTGGGTCTTCTCTGGTTTGGATCACGTAGTAGTGTGGTACCACATTGAAACAGTCCATTAAATCAGGTTTCGATCAATATTTTAGAGAATAACGCAAGTTATGTTTGGGATAGGTCTGGGGATTTTCGCTCACCGGACTAATACTTTCGCATTCTTCACATACTTGTTCAACAGATCCTGGGTTTTTTCTGGTATGGAACACGTAGTAATGTGGTACCACACTGAAACATTTAATTAAACCTGGTATTGATAAATATTTTTGAGGATAACGCATGTTAGGTCTAGGTTAGGCCTGGGATTTGCCCGCATCAGGCTCATACTTTCGTGTTTTTCACATACTTGTTGAACAGATCCTGGGTTTTTTCTGCTTTGGATCACGCAGTAATGTGGTACCACACTGAAACAGTCCATTAAACCTGGTTTCGATCAATATTTTAGAGAATAATTCATGTTAGGTCTAGGTTAGGTCTGGGATTTGCTCTCATCAGGCTCGTACATTCGCATACTTCACATACTTGTTGAACAGATCCTGGGTTTTTATCCGGTTTGGATCACGTAATAATGTGGTACCACACTGAAACATTCAATTAAACCTGGTCTTGATAATTATTTGAGAGGATAACGCATGTTAGGTCTGGGATAGGTCTGGGATTTGCCCTCATCAGGGTCATATTTTCGTATTTTTCACATACTTGTTGAACTGATCCTGGGTTTTTTCTGGTTTGGATCACGTAGTAATGTGGTATCACACTAAAACATTCAATTAAACCTGGTCTTGATAAATATTTTAGAGGATAACGCATGTTAGGTCTGGGTTAGGCCTGGGATTTGCCCTCATCAGGCTCATACTTTCGCGTTTTTCACATACTCGTTGAACAGATCCTGGGTTTTTTTCTGGTTTGGATCACGCAGTAATGTGGTACCACACTGAACCAGTCCACTAAACATGGTTTCGATCAATATTTTAGAGGATAACGCATGTTATGTCTAGGTTAGGCCTGGGATTTGCCCACATCAGTGTCATAGTTTCGCAGGTTTTACATACATGTTGACCTGATCGATGGTTTTCTCTGGATTGGATCACGTAGTAATGTGGTACCACACTGAAACAGTCAATTAAACCTGGTTTCGATCAATATTTTAGAGGATAACGCCAGTTAGGTCTGCGATAGGTCTGGGATTTGCCCTTATCAGGCTCATACTTTCGCGTTTCTCACATACTCGTTGAACAGATCCTGGGGTTTTTCTGGTTTGGATCACGTAGTAATGTGGTACCACACTGAAACATTCAATTAAACCTGGTCTTGATAAATATTTTAGAGGATAACGCATGTTAGGTCTGGGTTATGTCTAGGATTTGCCCTCGTGAGGCTCATACTTTCGCATATTTCTCATACTTCATGGCTAGATCCTGGGGTTTTTCTGGATTGGATCCCGTAGTAACGTAGTACCACACTGGAACTGTCAATTAAACCTGGTTTCGATCAATATTTTAGAGAATAATTCATGTTAGGTCTAGGTTAGGTCTGGGATTTGCTCTCATCAGGCTCGTACATTCGCATACTTCACATACTTGTTGAACAGATCCTGGGTTTTTTCTGGTTTGGATCACGTAGTAATGTGGTACCGCACTGAAGCCGGCCACCAAACCTGGTTTGAATTATTATTTTAGAGGATAACACATGTTAGGTCTGGGTTAGTTCTGGGATTTGCCCTCATCAGGGTCATACTTTCGCAGTTTTAACATACATGTTGTCCTGATCGATGGTTTTTTCTGCTTTGGATAACGTGGCAAACTGGTACCACACTAAAACAGTCAATTACACCTGGTTTTGATCAATATTTTAGAGGATAACGCAAGTTATGTCTGGGGTAGGTCTGGGGATTTGCCCTCATCAGCCTCATACTTTCCCGTTTTTCACATACTTGTTGAACAGGTCCTGGGTTTTTTCTGGTTTGGATCACGTAGTAGCGTGGTACCACATTGAAACAGTCCATTAAATCAGGTTTCGATCAATATTTTAGAGAATAACGCATGTTAGGTCTAGGTTAGGTCTGAGATTTGCTCTCATCAGGCTCGTACTTTCGCATATTTCTCATACTTGATGGCCAGATTCTGGGATTTTTCTGGTTTGGCTCAAGTAGTAATGTGGTACCACACTGAAATAGTCGATTAAACCCGGTTTCGATCAATATTTTAGAGGATAACGCAAGTTAGGTCTGGGATAGGTCTGGGATTTGCCCTCAGCAGGGTCATATTTTCGTGTTTTTCACATATTTGTTGAACAGATCCTGGGTTTTTTCTGGTTTGGATCAGGTAGTAATGTGGTACCACACAAAAACATTCAATTAAACCTGGTCTTGATAAATATTTTAGAGGATAACGCATGTTAGGTCTGGGTTAGGCCTGGGATTTGCCCCCATCAGGCTCATACTTTCGCGTTTTTCACATACTCGTTGAACAGATCCTGGGTTTTTTTCTGGTTTGGATCACGCAGTAATGTGGTACCACACTGAAACAGTCCACTAAACCTGGTTTCGATCAATATTTTTGAGGATAACGCATGTTATGTCTAAGTTAGGCCTGGGATTTGCCCTCATCAGTGTCATAGTTTCGCAGTTTTAACATACATGTTGACCTGATCGATGGTTTTCTCTGGATTGGGTCACGTAGTAATGTGGTACCACACTGAAACAGTCAATTTAACCTGGTTTCGATCAATATTTTAGAGGATAACGCAAGTTAGGTCTGGGATAGGTCTGGGATTTGCCCTTATCAGGCCCATACTTTCGCGTTTTTCACATACTTGTTGAACAGATCCTGGGATTTTTCTGGTTTGGATCACGTAGTAATGTGGCAACAGACTGAAACAATTCATTAAACCTGGTTTCGATCAATATTTTAGAGGATAACGCAAGCTTTGTTTGGGATAGTTCTGGGGATTTGCGCTCATCCGGCTCATACTTTCGCGTTTTTCACATTCTTGTTGAATAGATCCTGGGTTTTCTCTGGTTTGAATCACGTAGTAATGTGGTACCACACTGAAACATTCAATTAAACCTGGTCTTGATAAATATGTTAGAGGATAAGGCATGTTAGGTCTGGGTTAGGCCTGGGATTTGCCCCAATCAGGCTCATACTTTCGCGTTTTTCACATACTTGTTGAACAGATCCTGGGTTTTTTCTGGTTTGGATCGCGTAGTAATGTGGCAACAGACTGAAACAATTCATTAAACCTGGTTTCGATCAATATATTAGAGGATAACGCATGTTAGGTCTAGGTTAGGCCTGGGATTTGCCCCCATTAGGGTCATACTTTCGCAGTTTTAACATACACGTTAACCAGATCGAGGGTTCTTTCTACTTTGGATCACGTAGTAATGTGGTACCACACTAAAACAGTCAATTAAACCTGGTTTCGATCAATATTTTAGAGGATAACGCAAGTTATGTTTGGGATAGGTCTGGGGATTTTCGCTCGCCGGACTAATACTTTCGCATTCTTCACATACTTGTTCAACAGATCCTGGGTTTTTTCTGGTTTGGAACACGTAGTAATGTGGTACCACACTGAAACATTTAATTAAACCTGGTATTGATAAATATTTTTGAGGATAACGCATGTTAGGTCTAGGTTAGGCCTGGGATTTGCCCGCGTCAGGCTCATACTTTCGTGTTTTTCACATACTTGTTGAACAGATACTGGGTATTTTCTGCTTTGGATCACGCAGTAATGTGGTACCACACTGAAACAGTCCATTAAACCTAGTTTCGATCAATATTTTAGAGAATAATTCATGTTAGGTCTAGGTTAGGTCTGGGATTTGCTCTCATCAGGCTCGTACATTCGCATACTTCACATACTTGTTGAACAGATCCTGGGTTTTTTCTGGTTTGGGTCACGCAGTAATGTGGTACCACACTGAAACAGTCCACTAATCCTGGTTTCGATCAATATTTTAGAGGATAACGCATGTTAGGTCTAGGGCAGGCCTGCGATTTGCCATCATCAGACTCATACTTTCGCATTCTTCACACTTTTGTTGAACAGATCCTGGGTTTTTTTCCGGTTTGGATCACGTAATAATGTGGTACCACACTGAAACATTCAATTAAACCTGGTCTTGATAAATATTTTAGAGGATAACGCATGTTAGGTCTGGGTTAGGTCTAGGATTTGCCCTCGTGAGGCTCATACTTTCGCATATTTCTCATACTTCATGGCTAGATCCTGGGCTTTTTCTGGATTGGATCCCGTAGTATCGTAGTACCACACTGGAACTGTCAATTAAACCTGGTTTCGATCAATATTTTAGAGGATAACGCAAGTTAGGTCTGGGATAGGTCTGGGATTTGCCCTCAGCAGGGTCATACTTTCGCGTTTTTCACATACTCGTTGAACAGATCCTGGGTTTTTTCTGGTTTGAATCACGCAGTAATGTGGTACCACACTGAAACAGTCCACTAAACCTGGTTTCGATCAATATTTTTGAGGATAACGCATGTTATGTCTAGGTTAGGCCTGGGATTTGCCCTCATCAGTGTCATAGTTTCGCAGTTTTAACATACATGTTGACCTGATCGATGGTTTTCTCTGGATTGGGTCACGTAGTAATGTGGTACCACACTGAAACAGTCAATTTAACCTGGTTTCGATCAATATTTTAGAGGATAACGCAAGTTAGGTCTGGGATAGGTCTGGGATTTGCCCTTATCAGGCTCATACTTTCGCGTTTTTCACATACTTGTTGAACAGATCCTGGGTTTTTTCTGGTTTGGATCACGTAGTAATGTGGCACCAGACAGAAACAGTCCATTAAACCTGGTTTCGATCAATATTTTAGAGAATAATTCATGTTAGGTCTAGGTTAGGTCTGGGATTTGCTCTCATCAGGCTCGTACTTTCGCATTTTTCTCATACTTGATGGCCAGGTTCTGGGCTTTATCTGGTTTGGATCACGTAGTAAAGTGGTACCACGCTAAAACAGTCAATTAAACCTGGTATCGATCAATACTTTAGAGGATAACGCAAGTTATGTTTGGGATAGGTCTGGGGATTTTCCCTCATCGGACTCATACTTTCGCATTCTTCACATTCTTGTTGAACAGATCCTGGGTTTTTTCTAGTTTGGATCACGTAGTAATGTGGTACCACACTGAAACATTCAATTAAACCTGGTCTTGATAAATATTTTAGAGGATAACGCATGTTAGGTCTGGGTTAGGCCTGGGATTTGCCCTCATCACCCTCATACTTTCGCGTTTTTCACATACTTGTTGAACAGATCCTGGGTTTTTTCTGGTTTGGATCACGTAGTAATGTGGCACCAGACTGAAACAATTCATTAAACCTGGTTACGATCAATATTTTAGAGAATAATTCATGTTAGGTCTAGGTTAGGCCTGGGATTTGCCCCCATTAGGGTCATACTTTCGCAGTTTTAACATACATGTTGTCCTGATCGATGGTTTTTTCTGCTTTGGATAACGTAGCAAAATGGTACCACACTAAAACAGTCAATTACACCTGGTTTTGATCAATATTTTAGAGGATAACACAAGTTATGTCTGGGGTAGGTCTGGGGATTTGCACTCATCAGCCTCATACTTTCCCGTTTTTCACATACTTGTTGAACAGATCCTGGGTTTTTTCTGGTTTGGATCACGTAGTAATGTGGTACCACACTGAAACAGTCCATTAAATAAGGTTTCGATCAATATTTTAGAGAATAACGCAAGTTAGGTCTGGGATAGGTCTGGGATTTGCCCTCATCACCCTCATATTTTCGTATTTTTCACATACTTGTTGAACAGATCCTGGGTTTTTTCTACTTTGGATCACGTAGTAAAGTGGTACCACACTAAAACAGTCAATTAATCCTGGTTTCGATCAATATTTTAGAGGATAACGCAAGTTATGTTTGGGATAGGTCTGGGGATTTGCGCTCATCCGGCTCATACTTTCGCGTTTTTCACATTCTTGTTGAATAGATCCTGGGTTTTTTCTGGTTTGAATCACGTAGTAATGTGGTACCACACTGAAACAGACCATTACACCTGGTTTCGATCAATATTTTAGAGAATAATTCATGTTAGGTCTGGGATTTGCTCTCATCAGGCTCGTACTTTCGCATTTTTCTCATACTTGATGGCCAGGTTCTGGGCTTTATCTGGTTTGGATCACGTAGTAATGTGGCACCAGACTGAAACAGTCCATTAAACCCGGCTTCGATCAATATTTTAGAGGATAAGGCATGTTAGGTCTGGGTTAGGCCTGGGATTTGCCCTCATCACCCTCATACTTTCGCGTTTTTCACATACTTGTTGAACAGATCCTGGGTTTTTTCTGGTTTGGATCACGTAGTAATGTGGCACCAGACTGAAACAATTCATTAAACCTGGTTACGATCAATATTTTAGAGAATAATTCATGTTAGGTCTAGGTTAGGCCTGGGATTTGCCCCCATTAGGGTCATACTTTCGCAGTTTTAACATACATGTTGTCCTGATCGATGGTTTTTTCTGCTTTGGATAACGTAGCAAAATGGTACCACACTAAAACAGTCAATTACACCTGGTTTTGATCAATATTTTAGAGGATAACACAAGTTATGTCTGGGGTAGGTCTGGGGATTTGCACTCATCAGCCTCATACTTTCCCGTTTTTCACATACTTGTTGAACAGATCCTGGGTTTTTTCTGGTTTGGATCACGTAGTAATGTGGTACCACACTGAAGAGTCCATTAAATAAGGTTTCGATCAATATTTTAGAGAATAACGCAAGTTAGGTCTGGGATAGGTCTGGGATTTGCCCTCATCAGGGTCATATTTTCGTATTTTTCACATACTTGTTGAACAGATCCTGGGTTTTTTCTGGTTTGGATCACCTAGTAATGTGGTACCACACTAAAACAGTCAATTAATCCTGGTTTCGATCAATATTTTAGAGGATAACGCAAGTTTTGTTTGGGATAGTTCTGGGGATTTGCGCTCATCCGGCTCATACTTTCGCGTTTTTCACATTCTTGTTGAATAGATCCTGGGTTTTTTCTGGTTTGAATCACGTAGTAATGTGGTACCACACTGAAACAGTCCATTAAACCTGGTTGCGATCAATATTTTAGAGAATAATTCATGTTAGGTCTAGGTTAGGTCTGGGATTTGCTCTCATCAGGCTCGTACTTTCGCATTTTTCTCATACTTGATGGCCAGGTTCTGGGCTTTATCTGGTTTGGATCACGTAGTAATGTGGCACCAGACTGAAACAGTCCATTAAACCCGGTTTCGATCAATATTTTAGAGGATAAGGCATGTTAGGTCTGGGTTAGGCCTGGGATTTGCCCTCATCACCCTCATACTTTCGCGTTTTTCACATACTTGTTGAACAGATCCTGGGTTTTTTCTGGTTTGGATCACGTAGTAATGTGGCACCAGACTGAAACAATTCATTAAACCTGGTTACGATCAATATTTTAGAGAATAATTCATGTTAGGTCTAGGTTTGGCCTGGGATTTGCCCCCATTAGGGTCATACTTTCGCAGTTTTAACATACATGTTGTCCTGATCGATGGTTTTTTCTGCTTTGGATTACGTAGCAAAATGGTACCACACTAAAACAGTCAATTACACCTGGTTTTGATCAATATTTTAGAGGATAACACAAGTTATGTCTGCGGTAGGTCTGGGGATTTGCACTCATCAGCCTCATACTTTCCCGTTTTTCACATACTTGTTGAACAGATCCTGGGTTTTTTCTGGTTTGGATCACGTAGTAATGTGGTACCACACTGAAACAGTCCATTAAATAAGGTTTCGATCAATATTTTAGAGAATAACGCAAGTTAGGTCTGGGATAGGTCTGGGATTTGCCCTCATCAGGGTCATATTTTCGTATTTTTCACATACTTGTTGAACAGATCCTGGGTTTTTTCTGGTTTGGATCACCTAGTAATGTGGTACCACACTAAAACAGTCAATTAATCCTGGTTTCGATCAATATTTTAGAGGATAACGCAAGTTTTGTTTGGGATAGTTCTGGGGATTTGCGCTCATCCGGCTCATACTTTCGCGTTTTTCACATTCTTGTTGAATAGATCCTGGGTTTTTTCTGGTTTGAATCACGTAGTAATGTGGTACCACACTGAAACAGTCCATTAAACCTGGTTTCGATCAATATTTTAGAGAATAATTCATGTTAGGTCTAGGTTAGGTCTGGGATTTGCTCTCATCAGGCTCGTACTTTCGCATTTTTCTCATACTTGATGGCCAGGTTCTGGGCTTTATCTGGTTTGGATCACGTAGTAATGTGGCACCAGACTGAAACAGTCCATTAAACCCGGTTTCGATCAATATTTTAGAGGATAAGGCATGTTAGGTCTGGGTTAGGCCTGGGATTTGCCCCAATCAGGCTCATACTTTCGCGTTTTTCACATACTTGTTGAACAGATCCTGGGTTTTTTCTGGTTTGGACCGCGTAGTAATGTGGCAACAGCCTGAAACAATTCATTAAACCTGGTTTCGATCAATATATTAGAGGATAACGCATGTTAGGTCTAGGTTAGGCCTGGGATTTGCCCCCATTAGGGTCATACTTTCGCAGTTTTAACATACATGTTGACCTGATCGGGGGTTTTTCTACTTTGTATCACGTAGCAATGTGGTACCACACTGAAACAGTCCACTAAACCTGGTTTCGATCAATATTTTAGAGTATAACGCTTGTTATGTCTACGTTAGGCCTGGGACTTGCCCTCGTGAGGCTCATACTTTCGCATATTTCTCATACTTCATGGCTAGATCCTGGGCTTTTTCTGGATTGGATCCCGTAGTAACGTAGTACCACACTGGAACTGTCAATTAAACCTGGTTTCGATCAGTATTTTAGAGGATAACGCAAGTTAGGTCTGGGATAGGTCTGGGATTTGCCCTCCTCAGACCCATACTTTCGAATACCTCACATACTTGTTGAACAGATCCTGGGTTTTTTCTGGTTTGGATCACGTAGTAATGTGGTACCACACCGAAACAGTCCATTAAACCTGGTTTCGATCAATATTTTAGAGAATAATTCATGTTAGGTCTAGGTTAGGTCTGGGATTTGCTCTCATCAGGCTCGTACTTTCGCATTTTTCTCATACTTGATGGCCAGGTCCTGGGCTTTATCTGGTTTGGATCACGTAGTAATGTGGTACCACACCGAAACAGTCCATTAAACCTGGTTACGATCAATATTTTAGAGGATAACGCAAGTTATGTCAGGGATAGATCCGGGATTTTCCCTCATCGGACTCATACTTTCGCATTCTTCACATACTTGTTGAACAGATCCTGGGTTTTTTCTGGTTTGGATCACGTAGTAATGTGGTACCACACTGAAACGTTCAATTAAACCTTGTCTTGATAAATATTTTAGAGGATAACGCATGTTAGGTCTGGGTTAGTTCTGGGATTTGCCCTCATCAGGGTCATACTTTCGCAGTTTTAACATACATGTTGTCCTAATCCATGGTTTTTTCTGCTTTGGATAACGTAGCAAAATGGTACCACACTAAAACAGTCAATTAGACCTGGTTTTGATCAATATTTTAGAGAATAATTCATGTTAGGTCTAGGTTAGGCCTGGGATTTGCCCCCATTAGGGTCATACTTTCGCAGTTTTAACATACATGTTAACCTGATCGAGGGTTTTTTCTACTTTGGATCACGTAGTAATGTGGTACCACACTGAAACAGTCCATTAAACCTGGTTACGATCAATATTTTAGAGAATAATTCATGTTAGGTCTAGATTAGGGCTGGGATTTGCCCCCATTAGGGTCATACTTTCGCAGTTTTAACATACATGTTGACCTGATCGGGGGTTTTTTCTACTTTGTATCACGTAGCAATGTGGTACCACACTGAAACAGTCCACTAAACCTGGTTCCGATCAATATTTTAGAGGATAACGCATGTTAGGTCTAGGTTAGGCCTGGGATTTGCCCGCATCAGGCTCATACTTTCGTGTTTTTCACATACTTGTTGAACAGATCCTGGGTTTTTTCTGGTTTGGATCACGCAGTAATGTGGTACCACACTGAAACAGTCCATTAAACCTGGTTTCGATCAATATTTTAGAGAATAATTCATGTTAGGTCTAGGTTAGGTCTGGGATTTGCTCTCATCAGGCTCGTACATTCGCATACTTCACATACTTGTTGAACAGATCCTGGGTTTTTTTCCGGTTTGGATCACGTAGTAATGTGGTACCGCACTGAAACATTCAATTAAACCTGGTCTTGATAAATATTTTAGAGGATAACGCATGTTAGGTCTGGGTTAGGTCTAGGGTTTGCCCTCGTGAGGCTCATACTTTCGCATATTTCTCATACTTCATGGCTAGATCCTGGGCTTTTTCTGGATTGGATCCCGTAGTAACGTAGTACCACACTGGAACTGTCAATTAAACCTGGTTTCGATCAATATTTTAGAGGATAACCCAAGTTAGGTCTGGGATAGGTCCGGGATTTGCCCTCATCAGGCTCCTACTTTCGCGTTTTTCACACACTTGTTGAACAGATCCTGGGTTTTTTCTGGTTTGGATCACGTAGTAATGTGGCACCGCACTGAAGCCGGCCACTAAACCTGGTTTCAATTATTATTTTAGAGGATAACACATGTTAGGTCTAGGTTAGGTCTGGGATTTGCTCTCATCAGGCTCGTACATTCGCATACTTCACATACTTGTTGAACAGATCCTGGGTTTTTTTCCGGTTTGGATCACGTAGTAATGTGGTACCGCACTGAAACATTCAATTAAACCTGGTCTTGATAAATATTTTAGAGGATAACGCATGTTAGGTCTGGGTTAGGTCTAGGGTTTGCCCTCGTGAGGCTCATACTTTCGCATATTTCTCATACTTCATGGCTAGATCCTGGGCTTTTTCTGGATTGGATCCCGTAGTAACGTAGTACCACACTGGAACTGTCAATTAAACCTGGTTTCGATCAATATTTTAGAGGATAACACAAGTTATGTCTGGGGTAGGTCTGGGGATTTGACCTCATCAGCGTCATACTTTCCCGTTTTTCACATACTTGTTGAACAGATCCTGGGTTTTTTTCTGGTTTGGATCACGTAGTAGTGTGGTACCACATTGAAACAGTCCATTAAATCAGGTTTCGATCAATATTTTAGAGAATAACGCAAGTTAGGTCTGGGATAGGTCTGGGATTTGCCCTCATCAGAGTCATATTTTCGTATTTTTCACATACTTGTTGAACAGATCCTGGGTTTTTTCTGGTTTGGATCACGGAGTAATGTGGTACCACACTAAAACATTCAATTAAACCTGGTCTTGATAAATATTTTAGAGGATAACGCAAGTTAGGTCTGGGATAGGTCCGGGATTTGCCCTTATCAGGCTCATACTTTCGCGTTTTTCACATACTTGTTGAACAGATCCTGGGTTTTTTCTGGTGTGGATCACGTAGTAATGTGGCACCAGACTGAAACAGTCCATTAAACCCGGTTTCGATCAATATTTTAGAGAATAAAACATGTTAGGTCTAGGTTAGGCCTGGGATTTGCCCCCATTAGGGTCATACTTTCGCAGTTTTAACATGCATGTTGACCTGATCAAGGGTTTTTTCTACTTTGGATCACGTAGTAAAGTGGTACCACACTAAAACAGTCAATTAATCCTGGTTTCGATCAATATTTTAGAGGATAACGCAAGTTATGTTTGGGATAGGTCTGGGGATTTGCGCTCATCCGGCTCATACTTTCGCGTTTTTCACATTCTTGTTGAATAGATCCTGGGTTTTTTCTGGTTTGAATCACGTAGTAATGTGGTACCACACTGAAACAGACCATTACACCTGGTTTCGATCAATATTTTAGAGAATAATTCATGTTAGGTCTGGGATTTGCTCTCATCAGGCTCGTACTTTCGCATTTTTCTCATACTTGATGGCCAGGTTCTGGGCTTTATCTGGTTTGGATCACGTAGTAAAGTGGTACCACACTAAAACAGTCAATTAAACCTGGTTTCGATCAATATTTTAGAGGATAACGCAAGTTATGTTTGGGATAGGTCTGGGGATTTTCCCTCATCGGACTCATACTTTCGCATTCTTCACATTCTTGTTGAACAGATCCTGGGTTTTTTCTAGTTTGGATCACGTAGTAATGTGGTACCACACTGAAACATTCAATTAAACCTGGTCTTGATAAATATTTTAGAGGATAACGCATGTTAGGTCTGGGTTAGGCCTGGGATTTGCCCTCATCAGGCTCATACTTTCGCGTTTTTCACATACTTGTTGATCAGATCCAGGGTTTTTTCTGGTTTGGATCACGTCGTACTGTGGTACCACACTGAAACAGTCGATTAAACCTGGTTTCGACCAATATTTTTGAGGATAACGCATGTTAGGTCTAGGTTGGGCCTGGGATTTTCACCCATCAGACTCATACTTTCGCTTTCTTCACATACTTGTTGAACGGATCCTGGGTTTTTTCTGGTTTGGATCACGTAGTAATGTGGTACCACACTGAAACAGTCCATTAAACCTGGTTTCGATCAATATTTCAGAGAATAACGCATGTTATGTCTGGGATAAGTCTGGGATTTTCCCTCATCGGACTCATACTTTCGCATTCTTCACATACTTGTTGAACAGATCCTGGGTTTTTTCTGGTTTGGATCACGTAGTAATGTGGTACCACACTGAAACATTCAATTAAACCTGGTCTTGATAAATATTTTAGAGGATAACGCATGTTAGGTCTGGGTTAGGTCTAGGATTTGCCCTCAGCAGGCTCATACTTTCGCATATTTCTCTTACTTGATGGCTAGATCCTGGGCTTTTTCTGGATTGGATCATGTAGTAATGTGGGTACCACACTGAAACAGTCAATTAAACCTGGTTTCGATCAATATTTTAGAGGATAACGCATGTTATGTCTGGGATAGGTCTGGGATTTGCCCTGATCAGGCTCATACAGTTGCGTTTTTCACATACTTGTTGAACAGAACCTGGGTTTTTTCTGGTTTGGATCACGTAGTAATGTGGTACCAGACTGAGACAGTCCATTGAACATGGTTTCGATCAATATTTTAGAGGATAACGCATGTTAGGTCTAGTTTAGGCCTTGGATTTGCCCTCATCAGGGTCATACATTCGCGTTTTTCACATACTTGTTGAACAGATCCAGGGTTTTTTCTGGTTTGGATCACGTCGTACTGTGGTACCACACTGAACCAGTCGATTAAACCTGGTTTCGATCAATATTTTTGAGGATAACGCATGTTAGGTCGAGGCTAGGCCTGGGTTTTTCACTCGTCAGACTCATACTTTCGCATTCTTCACATACTTGTTGAACGGATCCTGGGTTTTTTCTGGTTTGGATCACGTAGTAATGTGGTACCACACTGAAACATTCAATTAAACCTGGCCTTGATAATTATTTTAGAGGATAACGCATGTTAGGTCTGGGTTAGGTCTGGGATTTGCCCCCATCAGACTCATACTTTCGCATATTTCTCATACTTCATGGCTAGATCCTGAGCTTTGTCTGGATTGGATCGCGTAGTAATATGGTACCACACTGAAACAGTCAACAAAACTTGGTTTCGATCCATATTTTAGAGAATAACGCATGTTAGGTCTTGGTTATTTCAGGGATTTGCTCTCTTCAGGCACGTACTTTCGCATATTTCTCATACTTGATGGCCAGATTCTGGGCTTTTTCTGGTTTCGATAACGTTGTAAAGTGGTACCACACTGAAACAGTAAATTAAACCTGGTTTCGATCAATATTTTAGAGGATAACGCAAGTTAGGTCTGGTATACGTCTTGGATCTGCCCACATCAGGCCCATACCTTCGCATTTTTCTCATACTTGTTGAACAGATCCTGGGTTATTCTGGTTTGGATCACGTAGTAATGTGGTACCACACTGAAACTGTCCATTAAACCTGGTTTCCATCAATATTTTAGAGGATAACGAAAGTTAGCTCTGGTATAGGTCTTGGATCTGCCCACATCAGGCTCATACCTTCGCATTTTTCTCATACTAGTTGAACAGATCCTGGGTTTTTTTCTTGTTTGGATCACGTAGTAATGTGGTACCACACTGATACATTCAATTAAACCTGGTCTTGATAAATATTTTAGAGAATAACTCATTTTAGGTCTAGGTTAGGTCTGGGATTTGCTCTCATCAGGCTCGTACTTTCGCATATTTCTCATACTTGATGGCCAGATTCTGGGTTTTTTCTGGTTTGGATCCCGTAGTAATGTGGTACCAGACTGAAACATTCAATTAAACCTGGTCTTGATAATTATTTTAGAGGATAACGCATGTTAGGTCTGGGTTAAGTCTGGGATTTGCCCTCATCAGACTCATACTTTCGCATATTTCTCATACTTCATGGCTAGATCCTGGGCTATTTCTGGATTGGATCACGTAGTAATGTGGTACCACACTGAAACAGTCAATTAAACCTGGTTTCGATCAATATTTTAGAGGATAACGCAATTAAGGTCTGGGATAGGTCTGGGATTTGCCCACATCAGGCTCATACTTTCGCATATTTCTCATACTTCATGGCTAGATCCTGAGCTTTGTCTGGATTGGATCGCGTAGTAATATGGTACCACACTGAAACAGTCAACAAAACCTGGTTTCGATCCATATTTTAGAGAATAACGCATGTTAGGTCTGGTATAGGTCTTGGATCTGCCCACATCAGGCCCATACCTTCGCATTTTTCTCATACTTGTTGAACAGATCCTGGGTTATTCTGGTTTGGATCACGTAGTAATGTGGTACCACACTGAAAATGTCCATTAAACCTGGTTTCCATCAAT
Source organism: Colletes latitarsis (assembly GCF_051014445.1). NCBI lineage: Eukaryota > Metazoa > Arthropoda > Insecta > Hymenoptera > Colletidae > Colletes > Colletes latitarsis. Next base: position 4,423,447 of record NC_135142.1, read on the forward strand.
ATTTTAGAGGATAACGAAAGTTAGCTCTGGTATAGGTCTTGGATCTGCCCAAATCAGGCTCATACCTTCGCATTTCTCTCATACTAGTTGAACAGATCCTGGGTTTTTTTCTTGTTTGGATCACGTAGTAATGTGGTACCACACTGATACATTCAATTAAACCTGGTCTTGATAAATATTTTAGAGAATAACTCATTTTAGGTCTAGGTTAGGTCTGGGATTTGCTCTCATCAGGCTCGTACTTTCGCATATTTCTCATACTTGATGGCCAGATTCTGGGATTTTTCTGGTTTGGATCCCGTAGTAATGGGTTACCACACTGGAACAGTCCATTAAACGTTGTTTCGATCAATATTTTGGTGGATAACGCATGTTAGGTCTTGGTTAGGTCTGGGATTTGCTCTCATCAGGCTCGTACTTTCGCATATTTTTCATAGTTGATGGCCAGATTCTGGGCTTTTTCTGGTTTGGATCACGTAGTAAAGTGGTACCACACTAAAACAGTCAATTAAACCTGGTTTCGATCAATATTTTAGAGGATAACGCAAGTTATGTCTAGGTTAGTCCTAGGATTTGCCCTCATCAGGGTCATATTTTCGCGTTCTTCACATACTTGTTAAACAGATCCTGGGTATTTTTCTGGTTTTGATCAGGTAGTAATGTGTTACCGCACTGAAACAGTCGATTAAACCTGGTTTCGAGCAATATTTTTGAGGATAACGCATGTTAGGCCTAGGTTAGGCCTGGGATTTTCCCACATCAGACCCATACTTTCGCATTCTCCACATACTTGTTGAACAGATCCTGGGTTTTTTCTGGTTTGGATCACGTAGTAATGTGGTACCACACTGGAACAGTCCATTAAACCTGGTTTCGATCCATATTTTAGAGAATAACGCATGTTAGGTCTTGGTTAGGTCTGGGATTTGCTCTCATCAGGCTCGTACTTTCGCATATTTTTCATAGTTGATGGCCAGATTCTGGGCTTTTTCTGGTTTGGATCACGTAGTAGTGTGGTACCACACTGAACCGGTCAATTAAACCTGGTTTCGATCAATATTTTAGAGGATAACGCAAGTTAGGTCTGGGATAGGTCTTAGATCTGCCCACATCAGGCTCATACATTCGCATTTTTCTCATACTTGTTGAACAGATCCTGGGTTATTCTGGTTTGGATCACGTAGTAATGTGGTACCACACTGAAACTGTCCATTAAACCTGGTTTCCATCAATATTTTAGAGGATAACCCAAGTTAGCTCTGGTATAGGTCTTGGATCTGCCCACATCAGGCTCATACCTTCGCATTTTTCTCATACTTGTTGAACAGATCCTGGGTTTTTTCTAGTTTGGATCACGTAGTAATGTGGTACCAAACTGACACATTCAATTAAACCTGGTCTTGATAAATATTTTAGAGAATAACGCAAGTTATGTTTGGGATAGGTCTGGGGATTTGCCCTCATCAGGCTGATACTTTCGCATTTTTCACATACTTGTTGAACAGATCCTAGGTTTTTTCTGGTTTGGATCACGTAGTAATGTGGCACCAGACAGAAACAGTCCATTAAACCTGGTTTCGATCAATATTTTAGAGGATAACGCATGTTAGGTCTAGGTTAGGCCTGGGATTTGCCACCATTAGGGTCATACTTTCGCAGTTTTAACATACATGTTGTCCAGATCGAGGGTTTTTTCTGCCTTGGATCACGTAGTAATGTGGTACCACACTGAAACAGTCAATTAAACCTGGTTTCGATCAATATTTTAGAGGATAACGCAAGTTATGTTTGGGATAGGTCTGGGGATTTGCCCTCATCAGGCTCATACTTTCGCATATTTATCATACTTCATGGCTAGATCCTGAGCTTTGTCTGGATTGGGTCGCGTATTAATATGGTACCACACTGAAACAGTCAACAAAACCTGGTTTCGATCCATATTTTAGAGAATAACGCATGTTAGGTCTGGTATAGGTCTTGGATCGGCCCACATCAGGCCCATACCTTCGCAATTTTCTCATACTTGTTGAACAGATCCTGGGTTATTCTGGTTTGGATCACGTAGTAATGTGGCACCACACTGAAACTGTCCATTGAACCTGGTTTCCATCAATATTTTAGAGGATAGCGCAAGTTAGCTCTGGTATAGGTCTTGGATCTGCCCACATCAGGCTCATACCTTCGCATTTTTCTCATACTAGTTGAACAGATCCTGGGTTTTTTCTTGCTTGGATCACGTAGTAATGTGGTACCACACTGATACATTCAATTAAACCTGGTCTTGATAAATATTTTAGAGAATAACTCATTTTAGGTCTAGGTTAGGTCTGGGATTTGCTCTCATCAGGCTCGTACTTTCGCATATTTCTCATACTTGATGGCCAGATTCTGGGTTTTTTCTGGTTTGGATCCCGTAGTAATGGGGTACCACACTGGAACAGTCCATTAAACGTTGTTTCGATCAATATTTTGGAGGATAACGCATGTTATGTCTAGGTTAGTCCTGGGATTTGCCTTCATCAGGGTCATATTTTCGCGTTCTTCACATACTTGTTAAACAGATCCTGGGTATTTTTCTGGTTTTGATCAGGTAGTAATGTGTTACCGCACTGAAACAGTCGATTAAACCTGGTTTCGAACAATAGTTTTGAGGATAACGCATGTTAGGCCTAGGTTAGGCCTGGGATTTTCCCTCATCAGACACATACTTTCGCATTCTCCACATACTTGTTGAACAGATCCTGGATTTTTTCTGGTTTGGATCACGTAGTAATGTGGTACCACACTGGAACAGTCCATTAAACCTGGTTTCGATCCATATTTTAGAGAATAACGCATGTTAGGTCTTGGTTAGGTCTGGGATTTGCTCTCATCAGGCTCGTACTTTCGCATATTTTTCATAGTTGATGGCCAGATTCTGGGCTTTTTCTGGTTTGGATCACGTAGTAGTGTGGTACCACACTGAAACAGTCAATTAAACCTGGTTTCGATCAATATTTTAGAGGATAACGCAAGTTAGGCCTGGAATAGGTCTTAGATCTGCCCACATCAGGCTCATACCTTCGCATTTTTCTCATACTTGTTGAACAGATCCTGGGTTATTCTGGTTTGGATCACGTAGTAATGTGGTACCACACTGAAACTGTCCATTAAACCTGGTTTCCATCAATATTTTAGAGGATAACCCAAGTTAGCTCTGGTATAGGTCTTGGATCTGCCCACATCAGGCTCATACCTTCGCATTTTTCTCATACTTGTTGAACAGATCCTGGGTTTTTTCTAGTTTGGATCACGTAGTAATGTGGTACCAAACTGACACATTCAATTAAACCTGGTCTTGATAAATATTTTAGAGAATAACGCAAGTTATGTTTGGGATAGGTCTGGGGATTTGCCCTCATCAGGCTCATACTTTCGCGTTTTACATATACTTGTTGAACAGATCCTGGCGTTTTTCAGGTTTGGATCACGTAGTCATGTGGTACCACACTGAAACAGTCTATTAAACATGGTTTCGATCAATATTTTTGAGGATAACGCAAGTTAGGTCTGGGGTAGGTCTGGGATTTGCCCTCATCAGGGTCATACTTTCGCTCTTTTCACATACTTGTTGCACAGATCCCTGGCTTTTTTCTGGTTTGGATCACGTAGTAATGTGGTACCACACTGAAACAGTCCATTAAACATGGTTTGGATCAATATTTTTGAGGATAACGCAAGTTAGGTCTGGGATAGGTCTGGGATTTGCCCTCATCAGGGTCTTACTTTCGCATTTTTCACATACTTGTTGAACAGATCCCTGGTTTTTTCTAGTTTCGATCACGTAGTGATGTGGTACCACACTGAAGCATTCAATTAAACCTGTTTTCGATCAATATTTTTGAGGGTAACGCATGTTAGGTCAAGGTTAGGCCAAGGATTTGCTCCCATCAGGCTCGTACTTACGCATATTTCTCATACTTGATGACCAAATTCTGGGCTTTTTCTGGTTTCGATCCCGTAGTAGTGTGGTACCACACTGAAACAGTCCATTAAACCTGGTTTCGATCAATATTTTAGAGGATAACGCAAGTTAGGTCTGGGATAGGTCTGGGATCTGCCCTCATAAGACTCATACTTTCGCATACCTCACATACTTGTTGAACAGATCCTGGGCTTTTTTCTGGTTTGGATCACGTAGTAAAGTGGTGCCACACTGAAACAGTCGATTAAACCTGGTTTCGATTAATATTTTAGAGGATAACGCATGTTATGTCTACGTTAGGCCTGGGATTTGCCCTCATCAGGGTCATATTTTCGCGTTCTTCACATACTTGTTGAAGAGATCCTGGGAACTTTTCAGGTTTGGATCAGGTAGTAATGTGGTACCACACTGGAACAGTCGATTAAACCTGGTTTCGATCAATATTTTTGAGGATAACGCATGTTAGGTCTAGGTTAGGCCTGGGATTTTCCCTCATCAGACACATACTTTCGCAGTCTCCACATACTTGTTGAACAGATCCTGGGTTTTTTCTGGTTTGGATCACGTAGTAATGTGGTACCACAATGAAACAGTCCATTAAAGCTGGTTTCGATCAATATTTTAGAGAATAACGCATGTTAGGTCTTGGTTAGGCCTGGGATTTGCCCTCAACAGGGTCATATTTTCGCGTTCTTCACAATCTTGTTGAACAGATCCTGGGTATTTCTCTGGTTTGGATCAGGTAGTAATGTGGTACCACACTGAAACAGTCGATTAAACCTGGTTTCGATCAATATTTTAGAGGATAACGCATGTTAGGTCTGGGTTAGGTCTAGGATTTGCCCTAATCAGGTTCATAATTTCGCATATTTCTCATACTTGATGGCCAGATTCTGGGCTTTTTCTTGTTTGGATCCCGTAGTAATGTGGTACCACACTGAAACAGTTCATTAAACCTCGTTTCGATCAATATTTCAGAGGATAACGCAAGCTAGGTCTGGGGTAGGTCTGGGATTTGCCCTCATCAGGGTCATATTTTTGCATTTTTCACATACTTGTTGAACAGATCCCTGGCTTTTTCTGGTTTGGATCACGTTGTAATGTGGTACCACACTGAAACAGTTCATTAAACCTGGTTTCGATCAATATTTTAGAGGATAACGCATGTTAGGTGTGGGATAGATCTGGGATTTGCCCTCATCAGGCTCATACTTTCGCGTTTTTCACGTACTTGTTGAACAGATCCAGGGTTTTTTCTGGTTTGGATCACGTAGTAATGTGGTACCACACTGAAACAGTCCATTAAACCTGGTTTCAATCAATATTTTACAGAATAACGCTTGTTAGGTCTTGGTTAGGTCTGGGATATGCTCTCATCAGGCTCATAATTTCGCATATTTCTCATACTTCATGGCTAGATCCTGGGCCTTTTCTGGATTGGATCACGTAGTAATGTGGTACCACACTGAAACAGTAAATTAAACCTCGTTTCGATCAATATTTTAGAGGATAACGCAAGCTAGGTCTGGGGTAGGTCTGGGATTTGCCCTCATCAGGGTCATATTTTCGCATTTTTCACAAACTTGTTGAACAGATCCCTGGCTTCTTCTGGTTTGGATCACGTTGTAATGTGGTACCACACTGAAACAGTTCATTAAACCTGGCTTCGATCAATATTTTAGAGGATAACGCATGTTAGGTGTGGGATAGATCTGGGATTTGCCCTCATCAGGCTCATACTTCCGCGTTTTTCACATACTTGTTGAACAGATCCTGGGTTTTTTCTGGTTTGGATCACGTAGTAATGTGGTACCACACTGAAACAGTCCATTAAACCTGGCTTCAATCAATATTTTAGAGAATAACGCTTGTTAGGTCTTGGTTAGGTCTGGGATTTGCTCTCATCAGGGTCATATTTCCGCGTTCTTCACATAGTTGTTGTACAGATCCTGCGTTTTTTTCTGGTTTGGATCACGTAGTAATGTGGTACCACACTGAAGCTAACGATTAAACCTGGTTTCGATCAATATCTTTGAGGGTAACGCATTTTAGGTCTAGGTTAGGCCTGGGATTTTCCCTCATCAGACACATACTATCGCATTCTTCACATACTTTTTGAACGGATCCTGTGTCTTTTCTGGTTTGAATCACGGAGTAATGAGGTACCACACTGAAACAGTCCATTAAACCTGGTTTCGAACAATATTTTAGAGGATAACGCATCTAATGTCTAGGTTAGGCCTGGGATTTGCTCTCATCAGACACATACTTTCGCATTCTCCACATACTTGTTGAACGGAGCCTGGGTTCTTTCTGGTTTGGATTTCGTAGTATTGTGGTACCACACTGAAACAGTCCATTAAACCTGGTTTCGCTCAATATTTTAGAGAATAACGCTTGTTAGATCCTGGTTAGATCTGGGATTTGCTCTCATCAGGCTCGTACTTTCGTATATTTCTCATAGTTGATGGCTAGATTCTGGGCCTTTTCTGGTTTGGATCCCATAGTAATGTGGTACCACACTGAAACAGTCAATTACACCTGGTTTCGATAAATATTTTAGAGGATAACGCATGTTATGTCTAGGTTAGGCCTAGGATTTGCCCTCATCAGACACATACTTTCGCATTCTCCACATACTTGGTGAACAGATCCTGGAGTTTTTCTTGTTTGGATCACGTAGTAATGTGGTACCACACTGAAACATTCAATTAAACCTGGTCTTGATAAATATTTTAGGGTATAACGCATGTTAGGTCTAGGTTAGGTCTGGGATTTTCCCTCATCAGATTCATACCTTCGCATTCCTCACATACTTGTTGAACGGATCCTGGGTTTTTTCTGGTTAGGATCACGTAGTAATGTGGTACCACACTGAAACATTCAATTAAACCTGGTCTAGATAAATATTTTAGAGGATAACGCATGTTAGGTCTGGGATAGGTCTGGGATTTGCCCTCATCAGGGTCATATTTTCGCATTTTTCACATACTTGTTGAACAGATCCCTGGCTTTTTCTGGTTTGGATCATGTAGTAATGTGGTACCACACTGAAACAGTCCATTAAACCTGGTTTCGATCAATATTTTAGGGGATAACGCATGTTATGTCTAGGTTTGGCCCGGGATTTGCCCTGATCAGGGTCATATTTTCGCGTTCCTCACATACTTGTTGAACAGATCGTGGGTATTTTTCTTGTTTGGATCAGGTAGTAATGTGGTACCACACTGAGACAGTCCATTGAACATGGTTTCGATCAATATTTTAGAGGATAACGCATGTTAGTTCTAGGTTAGGCCTTGGAATTGCCCGCATCAGGGTCATACTTTCGCAGTTTTAGCATACATGTTGACCTGATCGAGGGTTTATTCTGCTTTGGATCACGTAGTAAAGTGGTACCACACTAAAACAGTCAATTAAACCTGATTTCGATCAATATTTTAGAGGATAACGCAAGTTATGTCTGGGATAGGTCTGGGATTTGCCCTCATCAGGCTCATACTTTCGCGTTTTTCACATACTTGTTGAACAGATCCAGGGTTTTTTCTGGTTTGGATCACGTAGTAATGTGGTACCACACTGAAACATTCAATTAAACCTGGTCTTGATAATTATTTTAGAGGATAACGCATGTTAGGTCTGGGTTAAGTCTGGGATTTGCCCTCATCAGACTCATACTTTCGCATATTTCTCATACTGCATGGCTAGATCCTGGGCTATTTCTGGATTGGATCACGTAGTAATGTGGTACCACACTGAAACAGTCAATTAAACCTGGTTTCGATCAATATTTTAGAGGATAACGCAATTTAGGTCTGGGATAGGTCTGGGATTTGCCCACATCAGGCTCATACTTTCGCATATTTCTCATACTTCATGGCTAGATCCTGAGCTTTGTCTGGATTGGATCGCGTAGTAATATGGTACCACACTGAAACAGTCAACAAAACCTGGTTTCGATCCATATTTTAGAGAATAACGCATGTTAGGTCTGGTATAGGTCTTGGATCTGCCCACATCAGGCCCATACCTTCGCATTTTTCTCATACTTGTTGAACAGATCCTGGGTTATTCTGGTTTGGATCACGTAGTAATGTGGTACCACACTGAAACTGTCCATTAAACCTGGTTTCCATCAATATTTTAGAGGATAACGAAAGTTAGCTCTGGTATAGGTCTTGGATCTGCCCACATCAGGCTCATACCTTCGCATTTTTCTCATACTAGTTGAACAGATCCTGGGTTTTTTTCTTGTTTGGATCACGAAGTAATGTGGTACCACACTGATACATTCAATTAATCCTGGTCTAGATAAATATTTTAGAGAATAACTCATTTTAGGTCTAGGTTAGGTCTGGGATTTGCTCTCATCAGGCTCGTACTTTCGCATATTTCTCATACTTGATGGCCAGATTCTGGGTTTTTTCTGGTTTGGATCCCGTAGTAATGGGTTACCACACTGGAACAGTCCATTAAACGTTGTTTCGATCAATATTTTGGAGGATAACGCATGTTAGGTCTTGGTTAGGTCTGGGATTTGCTCTCATCAGGCTCGTACTTTCGCATATTTTTCATAGTTGATGGCCAGATTCTGGGCTTTTTCTGCTTTGGATCACGTAGTAAAGTGGTACCACACTAAAACAGTCAATTAAACCTGGTTTCGATCAATATTTTAGAGGATAACGCAAGTTATGTCAAGGTTAGTCCTGGGATTTGCCCTCATCAGGGTCATATTTTCGCGTTCTTCACATACTTGTTAAACAGATCCTGGGTATTTTTCTGGTTTTGATCAGGTAGTAATGTGTTACCGCACTGAAACAGTCGATTAAACCTGGTTTCGAACAATATTTTTGAGGATAACGCATGTTAGGCCTAGGTTAGGCCTGGGATTTTCCCTCATCAGACCCATACTTTCGCATTCTCCACATACTTGTTGAACAGATCCTGGGTTTTTTCTAGTTTGGATCACGTAGTAATGTGGTACCAAACTGACACATTCAATTAAACCTGGTCTTGATAAATATTTTAGAGAATAACGCAAGTTATGTTTGGGATAGGTCTGGGGATTTGCCCTCATCAGGCTGATACTTTCGCGTTTTTCACATACTTGTTGAACAGATCCTAGGTTTTTTCTGGTTTGGATCACGTAGTAATGTGGCACCAGACAGAAACAGTCCATTAAACCTGGTTTCGATCAATATTTTAGAGGATAACGCATGTTAGGTCTAGGTTAGGCCTGGGATTTGCCACCATTAGGGTCATACTTTCGCAGTTTTAACATACATGTTGTCCAGATCGAGGGTTTTTTCTGCCTTGGATCACGTAGTAATGTGGTACCACACTGAAACAGTCAATTAAACCTGGTTTCGATCAATATTTTAGAGGATAACGCAAGTTATGTTTGGGATAGGTCTGGGGATTTGCCCTCATCAGGCTCATACTTTCGCATATTTCTCATACTTCATGGCTAGATCCTGAGCTTTGTCTGGATTGGGTCGCGTAGTAATATGGTACCACACTGAAACAGTCAACAAAACCTGGTTTCGATCCATATTTTAGAGAATAACGCATGTTAGGTCTGGTATAGGTCTTGGATCTGCCCACATCAGGCCCATACCTTCGCATTTTTCTCATACTTGTTGAACAGATCCTGGGTTATTCTGGTTTGGATCACGTAGTAATGTGGTACCACACTGAAACTGTCCATTAAACCTGGTTTCCATCAATATTTTAGAGGATAACGCAAGCTAGCTCTGGTATAGGTCTTGGATCTGCCCACATCAGGCTCATACCTTCGCATTTTTCTCATACTAGTTGAACAGATCCTGGGTTTTTTCTTGTTTGGATCACGTAGTAATGTGGTACCACACTGATACAGTCAATTAAACCTGGTCTTGATAAATATTTTAGAGAATAACTCATTTTAGGTCTAGGTTAGGTCTGGGATTTGCTCTCATCAGGCTCGTACTTTCGCATATTTCTCATACTTGATGGCCAGATTCTGGGTTTTTTCTGGTTTGGATCCCGTAGTAATGGGGTACCACACTGGAACAGTCCATTAAACTTTGTTTCGATCAATATTTTGGAGGATAACGCATGTTATGTCTAGGTTAGTCCTGGGATTTGCCTTCATCAGGGTCATATTTTCGCGTTCTTCACATACTTGTTAAACAGATCCTGGGTATTTTTCTGGTTTTGATCAGGTAGTAATGTGTTACCGCACTGAAACAGTCGATTAAACCTGGTTTCGAACAATATTTTTGAGGATAACGCATGTTAGGCCTAGGTTAGGCCTGGGATTTGCCCTCATCAGGGTCATATTTTCGCGTTCTTCACATACTTGTTAAACAGATCCTGGGTATTTTTCTGGTTTTGATCAGGTAGTAATGTGTTACCGCACTGAAACAGTCGATTAAACCTGGTTTCCATCAATATTTTAGAGGATAACGCAAGTTAGCTCTGGTATAGGTCTTGGATCTGCCCACATCAGGCTCATACCTTCGCATTTTTCTCATACTTGTTGAACAGATCCTGGGTTTTTTCTAGTTTGGATCACGTAGTAATGTGGTACCAAACTGACACATTCAATTAAACCTGGTCTTGATAAATATTTTAGAGAATAACGCAAGTTATTTTTGGGATAGGTCTGGGGATTTGCCCTCATCAGGCAGATACTTTCGCGTTTTTCACATACTTGTTGAACAGATCCTAGGTTTTTTCTGATTTGGATCACGTAGTAATGTGGCACCAGACAGAAACAGTCCATTAAACCTGGTTTCGATCAATATTTTAGAGGATAACGCATGTTAGGTCTAGGTTAGGCCTGGGATTTGCCACCATTAGGGTCATACTTTCGCAGTTTTAACATACATGTTGTCCAGATCGAGGGTTTTTTCTGCCTTGGATCACGTAGTAATGTGGTACCACACTGAAACAGTCAATTAAACCTGGTTTCGATCAATATTTTAGAGGATAACGCAAGTTATGTTTGGGATAGGTCTGGGGATTTGCCCTCATCAGGCTCATACTTTCGCGTTTTACATATACTTGTTGAACAGATCCTGGCGTTTTTCAGGTTTGGATCACGTAGTCATGTGGTACCACACTGAAACAGTCTATTAAACATGGTTTCGATCAATATTTTTGAGGATAACGCAAGTTAGGTCTGGGGTAGGTCTGGGATTTGGCCTCATCAGGGTGATACTTTCGCTCTTTTCACATACTTGTTGCACAGATCCCTGGCTTTTTTCTGGTTTGGATCACGTAGTAATGTGGTACCACACTGAAACAGTCCATTAAACATGGTTTGGATCAATATTTTTGAGGATAACGCAAGTTAGGTCTGGGATAGGTCTGGGATTTGCCCTCATCAGGGTCTTACTTTCGCATTTTTCACATACTTGTTGAACAGATCCCTGGTTTTTTCTAGTTTCGATCACGTAGTAATGTGGTACCACACTGAAGCATTCAATTAAACCTGTTTTCGATCAATATTTTTGAGGGTAACGCATGTTAGGTCAAGGTTAGGCCAAGGATTTGCTCCCATCAGGCTCGTACTTACGCATATTTCTCATACTTGATGACCAAATTCTGGGCTTTTTCTAGTTTCGATCCCGTAGTAGTGTGGTACCACACTGAAACAGTCCATTAAACCTGGTTTCGATCAATATTTTAGAGGATAACGCAAGTTAGGTCTGGGATAGGTCTGGGATCTGCCCTCATAAGACTCATACTTTCGCATTCTCCACATACTTGTTGAACAGATCCTGGGTTTTTTCTGGTTTGGATCACGTAGTAATGTGGTACCACATTGAAACAGTCCATTAAAGCTGGTTTCGATCAATATTTTAGAGAATAACGCATGTTAGGTCTTGGTTAGGCCTGGGATTTGCCCTCAACAGGGTCATATTTTCGCGTTCTTCACAATCTTGTTGAACAGATCCTGGGTATTTCTCTGGTTTGGATCAGGTAGCAATGTGGTACCACACTGAAACAGTCGATTAAACCTGGTTTCGATCAATATTTTAGAGGATAACGCATGTTAGGTCTGGGTTAGGTCTAGGATTTGCCCTAATCAGGTTCATAATTTCGCATATTTCTCATACTTGATGGCCAGATCCTGGGTTTTTTCTGGTTTGGATCACGTAGTAATGTGGTACCACACTGAAACAGTCCATTAAACCTGGTTTCAATCAATATTTTAGAGAATAACGCTTGTTAGGTCTTGGTTAGGTCTGGGATTTGCTCTCATCAGGGTCATATTTTCGCGTTCTTCACATACTTGTTGTACAGATCCTGCGTTTTTTTCTGATTTGGATCACGTAGTAATGTGGTACCACACTGAAGCTAACGATTAAACCTGGTTTCGATCAATATCTTTGAGGGTAACGCATTTTAGGTCTAGGTTAGGCCTGGGATTTTCCCTCATCAGACACATACTATCGCATTCTTCACATACTTTTTGAACGGATCCTGTGTCTTTTCTGGTTTGAATCACGGAGTAATGAGGTACCACACTGAAACAGTCCATTAAACCTGGTTTCGAACAATATTTTAGAGGATAACGCATCTAATGTCTAGGTTAGGCCTGGGATTTGCTCTCATCAGACACATACTTTCGCATTCTCCACATACTTGTTGAACGGAGCCTGGGTTCTTTCTGGTTTGGATTTCGTAGTATTGTGGTACCACACTGAAACAGTCCATTAAACCTGGTTTCGCTCAATATTTTAGAGAATAACGCTTGTTAGATCCTGGTTAGATCTGGGATTTGCTCTCATCAGGCTCGTACTTTCGTATATTTCTCATAGTTGATGGCTAGATTCTGGGCCTTTTCTGGTTTGGATCCCGTAGTAATGTGGTACCACACTGAAACAATCCATTATACCCGGCTTCGATCAATATTTTAGAGGATAACGCAAGTTAGGTCTGGGATAGGTCTGGGATTTGCCCTCATCAGGGTCGTATTTTCGCATTTTTCACATACTTGTTGAACAGATCCTGGGTTTTTTTCTGGTTTGGATCACGTAGTAATGTGGTACCACACTGAAACAGTCCATTAAACCTGGTTTCGATCAATATTTTAGAGAATAACGCTTGTTAGATCTTGGTTAGGTCTGGGATTTGCTCTCATCAGGCTCGTACTTTCGTATATTTCTCATAGTTCTGGCTAGATTCTGGGCTTTTTCTGGTTTGGATCCCATAGTAATGTGGTACCACACTGAAACAGTCAATTACACCTGGTTTCGATAAATATTTTAGAGGATAACGCATGTTATGTCTAGGTTAGGCCTAGGATTTGCCCTCATCAGACACATACTTTCGCATTCTCCACATACTTGGTGAACAGATCCTGGAGTTTTTCTTGTTTGGATCACGTAGTAATGTGGTACCACACTGAAACATTCAATTAAACCTGGTCTTGATAAATATTTTAGGGTATAACGCATGTTAGGTCTAGGTTAGGTCTGGGATTTTCCCTCATCAGATTCATACCTTCGCATTCCTCACATACTTGTTGAACGGATCCTGGGTTTTTTCTGGTTAGGATCACGTAGTAATGTGGTACCACACTGAAACAGTCCATTAAACCTGGTTTCGAACAATATTTTAGGGGATAACGCATGTTATGTCTAGGTTTGGCCCGGGATTTGCCCTGATCAGGGTCATATTTTCGCGTTCCTCACATACTTGTTGAACAGATCGTGGGTATTTTTCTGGTTTGGATCAGGTAGTAATGTGCTACCACACTGAAACAGTCGATTAAACCTGGTTTCGATCAATATTTTTGAGGATAACGCATGGTATGTCTTGGTTAGGCCTGGGATTTTCCTTCATCAGACTCATACCTTCGCATTCTTCACATACTTGTTGAACGGATCCTGGGTTTTTTCTGGTTTGGATCACGTAGTAATATGGTACCACACTGAAACATTCAATTAAACCTGGTCTTGATAAATATTTTAGAGGATAACGCATGTTAGGTCTAGGTTAGGTCTGGGATTTTCCCTCATCAGATTCATACCTTCGCATTCTTCACATACTTGTTGAACGGATCCTGGGTTTTTTCTGGTTAGGATCACGTAGTAATGTGGTACCACCCTGAAACATTCAATTAAACCTGGTCTAGATAAATATTTTAGAGGATAACGCATGTTAGGTCTGGGATAGGTCTGGGATTTGCTCTCATCAGGGTCATATTTTCGCATTTTTCACATACTTGTTGATCAGATCCCTGGCTTTTTCTGGTTTGGATCATGTAGTAATGTGGTACCACACTGAAACAGTCCATTAAACCTGGCTTCGATCAATATTTTTGAGGGTAACGCATGTTAGGTCTAGGTTAGGCCTGGGATTTTCCCTCATCAGACACATAATTTCCCATTCTTCACATACTTGTTGACCGGATCCTGGGTTTTTTCTAGTTTGGATCACGTAGTAATGTGGTACCACACTGAAACAGTAAATTAAACCTGGTTTCGATCAATATTTTAGAGGATAAGGAATGTTATGTCTAGGTTAGGCTCGGGATTTGCCCTCATCAGGGTCATATTTCCGCGTTCCTCACATACTAGTTGAACAGATCCTGGGTATTTTTCTGGTTTGGATCAGGTAGTAATGTGCTACCACACTGAAACAGTCGATTAAACCTGGTTTCGATCAATATTTTTGAGGATAACGCATGGTCTTGGTTAGGCCTGGGATTTTCCTTCATCAGACTCATACCTTCGCATTCTTCACATACTTGTTGAACGGTTCCTGGGTTCTTTCTGGTTTGGATCACGTGGTCATGTGGTACCACAGTGAAACAGTCCATTAAACCTGGTTTCGATCAATATTTTAGAGGATAACGCAAGTTATGTCTGGGATAAGTCTCGGTTTTGACCTCGTCAGGCTCATACTTCCGCATTCTTCACATACTTGTTGTACAGATCCTGGGTTTTTTTCTGGTTTGGATCACGTAGTAATGTGGTACCACACTGAAACAGTCCAGTAAACCTGGTTTCGATCAATATTTTAGAGGATAGCACATGTTAGGTCTGGGCTAGGCCTGGGATTTTCCCTCATCAGACACACACTTTCGCATTCTTCACATACTTGTTGAACGGTTCCTGGGTTTTTAGTGGTTTGGATCACATGGTCATGTGGTACCACACTGAAACATTCAATTAAACCTGGTCTTGATAAATATTTTAGAGGATAACGCATGTTAGGTCTGGGTTAGTTCTTGGATTTTCCCTCATCAGGCTCATACTTTCGCATATTTCTCATACTTCATGGCTAGATCCTGGGCTTTTTCTGGTTTGGGTCACGTAGTAATGTGGTACCACACTGGAACAGTCCATTAAACCAGGTTTCGATCCATATTTTAGAGGATAACGCATGTTAGGTCTTGGTTAGTTCTGGGATTTGCTCTCATGAGGCTCATACTTTCGCGTTTCTCACATGCTTGTTGAACGGATCCTGGGTTTTTTCTAGTTTGGATCACGTAGTAATGTGGTACCACACTGAAACAGTCCATTAAACCTGGTTTCGATCAATATTTTAGAGAATAACTCATGTTTGGTCTAGGTTAGGTCTGGTATTTGCTCTCATCAGGCTCGTACTTTCACATATTTCTCATAGCTGATGGCCAGATTCTGGGCTTTTTCTGGTTTGGATCTCGTAGTAATGTGGTACCACACTGAAACAGTCGATTAAACCTGGTTTCGATCAATATTTTAGAGGATAACGCAACTTAGGTCTGGGATAGGTCTAGGATTTGCCTTCGTCAGGCTAATACTTTCGCTTTCTTCACATACTTGTTGTACAGATCCTGGGTTTTTTTCTGGTTTGGATCATGTAGTAATGTGGTACCACACTGAAACAGTCCATTATACCTGGTTTCGATCAATATCTTAGAGAATAACTCATGTTAGGTCTAGGTTAGGTCTGGGATTTGTTCTCATCAGGCTCGTGCTTTTGCATATTTCTCATACTTGATGGCCAGATTCTGGGCTTTTTCTGGTTTGGATCACGTAGTAATGTGGTAGCAAACTGAAACAGTCGATTAAACCGGGTTTCGAACAATATCTTAGAGGATAACGCAAGTTGTGTCTGGGATAGGTCTGGGATTTGCCCTCGTCAGGCTCATACTTTCGCATTCTTCACATACTTGTTGTACGGATCCTGCGTTTTTTTCTGGTTTGGATCACGTAGTAATGTGGTACCACACTGAAACAGTCCATTATACCTGGTTTCTATCAATATTTTGGAGGATAACGCAAGTTTGGTCTGGGATAGCTCCGGGATTTGCCCTCATCAGTGTCATATTTTCGCATTTTTCACATACTTGTTGAACAGATAGTAGGTGAGTAAGGGGAGTTCTGGTCAGGGGGCTCCGGGGGGGGGGGGGGGGGGGTACGGGGGAGGGGGTGATGTGGGTGAGGGGTTGGGGGAGGGGGCCTGTGCGCCGGAGTTGGGGGGGCCGGGGTGGGTCCGTCGGGGTGGGGCAGTCAGAGTGGGGGGTCGGTAACTATTACCGACAGTCGATAATTGGTATCTACGGTCGGTAATTAGTATCTATGGTTGGTAATTAGTATTTATGGTCGGTAATTAGTATCAACGATCGATAATTGACATTAACGGCTGGTAATTAGCAGAGGTTAGAAAGTGAAAGAGGGTAATTGCCTGGTATCGATAAAAAGGGAAGGTGTGATAAAAGGGATGCATCTGGTAAAAAGAAGTGGTAATTATCAAAGGTAATTATCAGAGGTCAATAAAGAGGAGGTGGGGAAAGAAATTAGACGCCTTTTGACTATTTCAAAATTTTATTTCACAAAAATTAGATACAGTTTTTATTTTTAATTATTAATAGCATCATATAAAATGTTATCCAGCGCATATGCCAACAGCTCGCAATCTACAGGCGAATTTTTATCGTAATATTCACGAAGGATTTTGTCTGCATCACGTTTACGCATAATACTATTGCGTCTTAAAATATTTGTAAATTCTTGGTATTTCTCACCAACATAGTGCGCATTTTGGCATAGCCACGAATATGCATGCTCGATGCACTGTTCCAGTTCGAATAAAAACAATAGAGTTGTCGGTTTCATATACATGCAAGCATCATGCAATTTCACTTGTACAATGTTCATATCATGCATTGCAACAACCGTATGCACCAAATCACAAATTGATAACGATGTTGGAGAAGGAGCTGATAGCACATGTTGTTTGATGTCCTCGCGTTTGTGAATAAACACCATCCATGTTGAGTAAGACAGCAACAATTTATTTCCTCGAGTATCACCAAGTATAATTTCCACGGCGGATACAGGTCCTACACCGATTGCAATATCCAAATACTTGTATGCTGTGGATGTGAGGGCAAACCTCCTTCCCAGTATATGAGGCGTTGGATGCTGTTTCTTGCTACTGTTACATATAGAAAAGTAAATAAAAAATAAAAGGTAAGTAATGACAATAAGTAATAACAATAAGAAAAAATGGATAAGAAAAAAATTGTGGTAATAATACTTACTCGTTACTTGTGCATGCTGTATCGTAAGGAATGCAATAATTCATTTTTTCAGAAAAAATTTGAACGTAGAATTCAATAGATAATGTTTCACGATGATACTATCAAACGAGTGTGAATATTGTGCAGCACTTAAATGCAACGTTGCATCATATGTATCAGGGAAGCGGGTGGCGCGTAGTGGGGGAATGAATTTTTTATATCACATGTTCTTCTTCTGCGAAAAGTGCAACTTTTGCAAAAATGTCTTTTAGATTACCTTGAACACATCTAAACATGCAACTTCTGCAAAGCGTATAACATTACATTCGCAGGATGATGCAAACAAATAATATTCTTCGCGACATAGATCATTTGTGGGGAAGAAGGAATTTTTTATATCACGTGTTCTTCTTCTGTGAAAAGTGCAACTTTTTGCAAAAATTGTTTTTTAGATTACCTTGAACATGTCTAAACATGCAACTTCTGCAAAGCGTATAACATTACACACGAATTGTGCGAGCTATTGGGGTCCTAATCATTTTACGTACACGTTGTTCCCCTTCTTATGCAATACTTTTTCAACTAGATACACTTCGGAATTTGCAGAGTTATTGAACCCCAACCATATTTACGTACACGTTGTTCCCCCTTCTTACTATTTTATGTTACATGTTCTTCTGCGAAAAGCGCAACTTTTTTGCAAGGTGTTTTAGATTACACTGAACATGTGCAAAAAACGTATACAATACATTTGTGGATGAACACGCGCAAAAAACACAACCTCTGCAAAACCTATAACAGCGCATTCGCGGACACAGATTTCTGTAATATATCGCGAGCATCACCGAAAGCATCATCAGGAACAGTGATTTTTTGTAATATATCGTATGCATCACTATACACATTAACACAAAAGACGACAGTATGGATCATCAAGAGCAGGAGCTGTACGAGCAAGCCGCTCAATTAAGGTCGATGGAAGAATACAATTTATGGGAACATCGATTTGGCGATTATCTCGATTCGTTGGAGGAACGAAGCCGAATCAAGAGACTGCGACTCTCAATCGGTGAAAAACAATCATTGATTGCTCGTATCGCTAGATTAGAAAGTCTAAAAGATTCGACACGCAATCGATTTGTACATGCGGGTGCTGGACATAGTGCAAGACTCAGATGGCGTGAAATTGATACGGCTTTCGTTAACCGTATATTGACCGGTGCAGTGATAAATTCTAACCACATAGAACCTCGCAATTTTCTGGAAGATGCGAGGGATATTGTAGTCGATCATGTGCGAAACATTCTGCTGAAACATGATAGTGTAAAAATAAATACTATACTTAATGGTGAATTTGTTGTTGGTAACAAATGTGCAAACAAAAGTGTTAACACGAAAAATTGTGAACTTTTTCGCTTGTCTGACCTACGCGAATGGTATGATTTACGAGTCATTGAACCCATTCTAGCATCCTTAGACGAATTTCAGGAACGTGATAGTGGGTGGGCGCTGCCGCGGATACTGAATTTAATTGTTAATGTAAATAAATATATGCCAATGCATGCAGGATGTGCCATACAATTACCGCGAGAGGTACGACTAAAGAAAGCAGTAATCAATGTATGCTCGACGGACAATGCATGTTTTGCGTGGTCGGTGGTGGCCGCTCTGTATCCAGCCGAAAGTCACGTATCTCTCGCATCGTCATATCCTCATTATACAACAGTGTTGAATATCCAGGATATTGAATTTCTAATGACATTGAACCAAATTAAAAAGTTTGAACATATCAACAACATCTCCATCAATGTCTATACCATTGAGAATAAGAAGGTGTTACCAATACGAGTCACTGATAAGAAGATGGAAAGACATGTCAATTTGTTGTATTTAGAAGGAGCAAACGACGTGGGACATTTCACATGGATTAAGAACTTATCTCGCCTCGTATGCACACAATTGAGTAAACATAATGGCAGGAAATACTTTTGTGATAGGTATGTATATAATAAATCTTTTAAATATTTTATGTTAGATAAAAATTATGCCTCTTATTGCAGATGCTTACACTACTTTAGTTCGAATGTGAAGCTGGAAGCTCACACCATGGATTGTGAGAAGATGAACGATTGCGCAATCATATTGCCAAATGATGATTGCAGTAAGTGGCTCAGCTTCAGCAACTACAACAGGAAAGAGCGTGTTCCGTTTATCGTGTATGCCGATCTGGAATGCATCCTGGAGAGAACGGATACTGATCGAGAAGCGTCAAGATACACGTACCAGCATCATCGAGTATTTAGCGTGGGATATTATGTGCGGTGCTCGTACGACGACTCGTTATCTACGTTTCAATGTCGTCGCGATCCTGATTGCGTATCATGGTTTGTGGGACAACTTCAAGATTTGTCACATCGTATAAAGTCCATCTTATCGACCAATGTACCCATGGAAAATTTATCAGCTGAACAATTACGAAATTTTAATATGGCAACACACTGCCATATATGCGAAACACCATTTACGCGAGATGATATGCGAGTACGCGATTATTGCCACTTAACCGGTCGGTACAGAGGTCCTGCACATTCAAATCACAATCTAAATTATAAAGACGCATTTGTCATCCCTATAGTCTTTCACAATTTATCCGGTTATGATTCACATTTTATTATCAAGGAGATAGCCACAGCATTTGAGGGTGATGTCACTGTATTGCCGATAACAAAAGAGAAGTACATTTCATTTACAAAATACGTTGAAAACGCGAATGAAGAATCAAACTCGCGCAAGCGCATAAAATTGCAATTCATCGATTCATTTAAATTTTTAAATACAAGTCTCGAGAAATTGGTATCTTTTCTTAGTAAAGATAAACTTGAAATTACACGGTCCGAGTTTCAAAAATTATCTGCGGAAGATTTTGATTTATTGACGCGAAAAGGGGTGTTTCCATACGAGTACATTGACTGTATTGAAAAGTTGGACCAATCATGTTTACCATCACGCAACTCATTTTACAGTTCCTTAACTGGCGATACAGTATCCGAAAACGACTACGCACACGCTGTCAACGTGTGGAAGCGGTTCTCCATTGAAAAGCTCGGCGAGTATAGCGATTTGTATCTGAAGACGGATGTCTTGCTGTTAGCAGATATTTTTGAAAATTTTCGCAATAGTTGCATCGCAAGTTATGGACTCGACCCCGCGCACTATTATACTTTGCCTGGTTTTACGTGGGATGCCATGCTGAAGCATACACGTATCAATTTCGAACTTCTTACCGATATCGACATGGTCCTATTTATCGAACGTGGTATACGTGGTGCTTTGAGTCAATGTTCCAACAGACGCGCACGAGCCAACAACAAATACACGCAATCGCACGATCCATTGCAACCGTCGTCATATTTAATGTATTTCGATGTAAATAATTTGTACGGCTGGGCAATGTGTCAACCATTACCATATGCCAATTTTCAGTGGGTCAACAATAAAGATGTAGATGTAATGACCGTAGCGTTAGACTCATCGATGGGGTATATTTTGGAAGTCGATCTAGAGTATCCGCAACATCTGCATGATTCGCACACTGACCTACCGTTCTGCACAACACATGATAAACCGCCTGGCAAGCGCCAGGAGAAGCTCCTCGCAACTCTATACGATAAGAAGCGTTACGTAATACACTATCGCAATCTGCAGCAATGTATTCGTCACGGCCTTCGCGTAACTGAAATTCACCACGTATTACAGTTTTCCCAATCCCCATGGCTTCGCGATTACATCGAACTAAATACAAAGTTCAGAACTCTTGCTACAAACGATTTTGAGAAAAATTTATATAAGTTAATGAATAATGCAGTGTTTGGTAAAACCATGGAGAATGCGCGCAATCATGTAGATGTCAAATTAGTAACGAAATGGGGAGGGAGATACGGTGCAGAGGCATTAATCGCTAAACCAAATTTCCACAGTCGCAGCATATTTTCGGAAAACCTAGTTGCGATCGAACTGCATAAATTGTTCGTAAAATTTAACAAACCAATCTATGTGGGCATGTGTATACTAGATATATCTAAGATTTGTTTGTATGAATTCCATTACGATTACATGTTACCCACACATAGGAATAAATGTAAAATTATGTACACCGATACAGACAGTCTAATCTACCACATCGAGTGTGATGATATTTATGAACTTATGATACGCGATATTACCCGCTTTGACACGAGCAATTATCCCACAGACAATCGATATGGTATTCCGCTTGCTAATAAGAAGGTACCAGGTTTAATGAAAGATGAAAATAATGGTGCGATTATGACGGAATTTGTTGGATTGAGAGCGAAAATGTATGCCATACAAGTCGATGGTAAGAAAGATACGAAAAAGGTGAAAGGTGTCAAGAGTAATGTTGTAGCGCGAACTATAACATTTGATGATTATGTGCAATGTTTGATGGGTGAGGTTGAAAAGATTTGTCACTAATCGTGTATAAGATCCATGTTGCATGAAGTGTACACGGTATCAGAAACAAAAATTGCTTTGAGCCCATACGATGACAAACGATATATTGTACCATATTCAACCAAGACGCTGCCGTGGGGGCATTATAAAATACCGCTTTAGACATACCAATTATATTTCTTATTCATTTTTCAATATATATATTTTTTATGTAATTTTTATATTTCTTATTCATTTTTCAATATATATATTTTTATTTATATTTTTTATGTAATTTTTATATTTCTTATTCATTTTTCAATATATATATTTTTATTTATATTTTTTATGTAATTTTTATATTTCTTATTCATTTTTCAATATATATATTTTTTATTTATATTTTCATGTAATTTTTATATTTTTTATTCATTTCATTATATATATATTTTTATGTATGTAATTATAGTATGTAATAAAACAATTTATATATACATGGTATCTCTACACATCTCCCTCACCCCAATTTGTTATTAATTTTACATTAGGAAAAGTTCACAGTAAAAAAAAAAAAAAAAAAAAAAAAAAAAAAAAAAATTATTATTTCTGATATTTCAACCACTCGCTGTATAATTTAAATACATTTTTGTAAAACACAAGTCTTTTCATGGTTGTTGGATTACAATGTATTAGCACGATCGAGATTTTTCAAACACTTGATATCTTCATAATCGGCATCAATGGTTTTAGATTTATTCTAAAGTTCATAATTTTATAAAAAGATACATTTATATCCAATATTTCAACCATCACTAATAAGTACATGTTTTTTTCAGAAGCTTGCAAAAACATTAAAAGATTTTTAGACATATTCTGAAAGTTCATAATTTTATAAAAATTGCTAGGAAGGAGGAGGATAAGGAAATTAGATGTATTTTTTAAATGACATAAATTGATTCAAAAAGATACATTTATTTCCAATATTTTAACCACCAATTGCATAATTTAAGTACATTTTACAAATCAAAAAAGGTACATTTATTTTTGATATTTTAACCACCAATTGTATAATTTAAATACATTTTGCATAGCGCATGTCTTTTTATGGTTACCACATCGCCATGTGTTTGCACAATCAAGATTTTTTAAACATTCAATATCACCATAATCAGCATCGATGTTCTCTGCATTAATATGTTCAGCCACCATGTTTGTTAACCAATCACGTGTTTGAAGTCCTTTAACATAGACGATTGGGTTTGACTCATCAATTATTGCCGATGTAATAAGCATTTTGCTCATGTTGTATGGTATAAAACCGTCGTCCCACGGCAGTCCGTGGTGATTCTTCGTCACCCAAGTAGCTCATGATTTATCGGGCGCTGATAATAAACACCATGGATATGGACTTTGGAAGATATAATGCGCTAGAGTGCTTCCTTTTTTCAACACCGCCACTTCCTTTACAACAAACTCTGTGTCGCTAACGAACCCCTGCATGTCGACAAATGTTGGTACCATCATGAAAATATCTTTGAAACTATGCTGCAATGCGGCGTGTCCGCCTGTTATACATATTACAAACATTGCTGATGTTACAGTTTATATAATCTTTTTTTTTTTTTTTTTTTTTTTTTTGTCGTGGGGAAAATCTTCGAAAGACTCCCCCCCACCTCCTTGGGGAGAGGTGGGAGGGGTGTGTGGGATTCCCCGCGCCCGTACAACGACAGGCGCGGGACCTACCCACTAAAAACCCCACGGTGACCCTTCGGCACGCTTTGGGAGGATACCGGGAATCGCCCGAAGCATTCTTCCGGTATCCTCCCCGTGCCCGCGCTTTCGCGCCCATCCCCCGGGGGGACAATCAGTTCCCCCAGTAGACACACTGCCTCATAGCGGCGGGACGGGGCCACTCCATCCCGCCGCTATCCGTCCCGGGGCCGCGTTTAGTGGCGGCTGCGAGCCCCAACTCGCAGCCGCCCGCGACCCCGTTTCCACCCCTCGGCGGCCGGGCGTTCATGGCCGCACCAGACCGCCGAGGGTGCCTCCCCTTGCGTCGGACCGGTAGGGGGAGGCACTCCTACCCCCAACCGGTCCGACCCGGCGCCGCCTGGCGGGAGGAGGGTCCCCTCAGGACCCCCCTCCCAGCCTAGGTCATCCGCCACGCCGAGGCGGCCGCCCGCGACGCCTCGCGACCGGGCGACGACCTCGGGCCACCGCACGAGCGCGAGCTTCAGCGCGGCCTCCTTCTGCAACATTACGTTCTCGCAGAAGGAGGCCACGGCCCTCCACTTCTCCTCGCTGCCGAGCATGGCGCGCACCACGCCCGGCAGCGAGACATCCCGCCCGACGACGCCGACCAGGACACGGCGCTCCCCCTCCCACGCGGGGCATACCTCCAGGGTATGATCCGCCGTGTCCTGCTCAGCGTCGCAGTGGCAGCAACGCGCCGTCGGCTCCTTCCCTATCCGGCACAGGTATCTTCCGAAGCTGCCATGCCCGGAAAATACCTGTGCCAGCCGGTAGGTGAGGCTGCCATGGCCTCTGTCCAGCCACTCCTTCAGGAGTGGCCGAACAGCCCCGACACACCGGTGCCCCGCGGTTGGCAGAGCCAGCCGCTCCTGCCACGCGAGCAACACGGACTGCCGGGCCTGGCGCTTCAAATCGCCCCAAGCAGGTTCCTGCCCGCCCGGGACCGCCCCCACCCCCGCGCGACGGTCGACGCGGTGCCGGTACATCACCGCGTGCGACCGCGCGAGCAGGTCCATGGGCGGCAGCCCCGCTAGAACCGTCGCCGCCTCATGTGACATGGTCCGATACCCGCGGACGACCCTGAGCGCCATGCGCCTCTGCACCCGACGCAGCATAGTCATGCTGCGCCGGGAGGCAGCCAGGTCGTCCGCCCAGACGGGGGCCCCGTATAGGACCACCGACTGGACCATTGCCACATAGAGGCGACGAACTCGGCCCGCCGGGCCCCCCAGGTTGGGCAGGATCCGGCCCAGAGCCGCAACCATCCTTTCCAACCGGGGGACCAGGCAGCGGAAATGCTTCTCGAAACGCCAGTGGCTATCGAGGATCAGCCCCAGATACCTGATCTGGGGCTTCACCTCGATGTCAGCCCCACCCACCCGGATCAGAGGGGGTGGCGGATCCTGCCGAGGTGAATGAAACGCAATCACCTCGGTCTTATGGACCGCCACCGTCATCCCCATCCCCCTGATCCGGTCGACGACGCGTTGCGACCCCTCCTCCGCGCGACGCATGGCCCTCCCCCAGTGCGCCCCGACGGCCAGCACCAGTGTGTCATCCGCATAACACACCGTGCTGACGCCGTCGGGGAGGCCGGCCCGCAACACCGAGTCGTACGCGATGTTCCACAGGAGTGGCCCGAGGACCGACCCCTGCGGAACACCGCAGTACACCTCCCTCCGCATATCACCATCCCGGCCCGGATACTCGATCCACCTGCCGCGGAGATAATCCCCGACGACCGCCCTGAGACAAGGGGGGACTCGGTGATATTCGAGTCCCCTCCTTATCTCTTCCCAGGGGAGGGTGTTAAAGGCATTGGCAATATCCTTGGATATTGCCAATGCCACCCCTCCCCGGGAGACGGCCGCCTCCGAGAGGGCCCTCACACGACCTATCGCGTCGATAGTCGATCGGCCCCCCCGGAAACCGAACTGGCAGTCGGCCAGACCGGGATCACCCCGCGACAGGTGCTCGACGAGGCGGGCAGCAATCACACGCTCGAAGAGCTTGCCCACCTCGTCGAGGAGACAAATGGGCCGGTATGCGGAGGGAGACTCCGCGGGCCGACCCTCCTTCCGGAGGAGGACCATCCTCGCCACCTTCCAACTGGGGGGGAATCGCCCGTTCCTCAGGCAGCGGTCGAACAACCGCCTGAGGTCGGCCCCAAGGACGCCCTGGGTCAAGACCCAAACCCGGCCGGGCACACCATCCGGACCCGGGGCCGTGTTACGAACCCCGAGCCGTCTGATGGCCGCTGCCAGCTCCTCCTGCGTGACCCCCAGCTCGGCCGTCCACTCCACTGGGACAGCCGCCGCCGCCGGAGGACGCGGTCCCCTCTCCACAATTGGGAAGAGTGTATTGACCACGTCCTCCAGCAGCCGGGGGTCAAGACCCTCGGTGACGGGGGGCGCCCACGGGCGGAGCTTATTCAGCACCACCTTATATGGGCGCCCCCATGGATCGTCATCAAGGGTCTGGAGGAGCTCCTTCCATGCATCAGACACATACTTTCGCATTCTCCACAAACTTGTTGAACGGATCCTGCGTTTTTTCTGGTTTGGATCACGTAGTAATGCGGTACCACACTGAAACACTCAATTAAACCTGGTCTTGAAAAATATTTTAGAGGATAACGCATGTTAGGTCTGGATTAGGTCTAGGATTTGCCCTAGTCAGGCTCATAATTTCGCATATTTCTCATACTTCATGGCTAGATCCTGGGCGTTTTCTGGATTGGATCACGTAGTAATGTGGTGCCACACTGAAACAGTCGATTAAACCTGGTCTTGATAAATATTTTAGAGGATAACGCATGTTAGGTCTGGGTTAGGTGTAGGATTTGCCCTAATCAGGCTCATAATTTCGCATATTTCTCGTAGTTGAAGGCCAGATTCTTGGCTTTTTCTGGTTTGGATCACGTAGTAATGTGGCACCACACTGCAACAGTCGATTAAAACAGGTTTCGAACAATATTTTTGAGGGTAACGTATGTTAGGTCTGGGTTAGTCCTGGAATTTTCCATGATCAGACACATACTTTCGCATTCTTCACATACTTGTTGAGCGGATCCTGGGTTTTTTCTGGATTGGATCACGTAGTAATGTGGTACCACACTGAAACAGTAAATTAAACCTAGTTTCGATCAATATTTTAGAGGATAACACAAGTTAGGTCTGGGATAGTTCCGGGATTTGCCCTCATCAGGCTCATAATTTCGCATATTTCTGATACTTCATGGCTAGTTCCTGGGCTTTTTCTGGATTGGATCTCGTAGTAATGTGGTACCACACTGAAACAGTAAATTAAACCTGGTTTCGATCAATATTGTAGAGGATAATGCAAGTTAGGTCTGGGATAGGTCCGGGATTTGCCCCCATGAGGGTCATATTTTCGCATTTTTCACATACTTGTTGAACAGATCCCTGGCTTTTTCTGGTTTGGATCACGTAGTAATGTGGTACCACACTGAAACAGTCCATTAAACCTAGTTTCGATCAATATTTTAGAGAATAACTCATGTTAGGTCTAGGTTAGGTCTGGGATTTGCTCTCGTCAGGCTCGTACTTTTGCATATTTCTCATACTTGATGGCCAGATTCTGGGCTTTTTCTGGTTTGGATCCCGTAGTAATGTGGTACCACACTGAAACAGTCCATTAAACCTGGTTTCGATGAATATTTTAGAGAATAACTCATGTTAGGTCTAGGTTAGGTCTGGGATTTGCCCTCATCAGGCTCATAGTTTCGCGTTTCTCACATACTCGTTGAACAGATCCTTGGTTTTTTCTGGTTTGCATCACGTAGTAATGTGGTACCACACTGAAACAGTCCATTAAACCTGGTGTCGATCAATATTTCAGAGGATAACGCATGTTAGGTCTGGATTAGGTCAAGGACTTGCTAGTCAAGCTCAGAATTT
The DNA here is from genome assembly GCF_051014445.1 of Colletes latitarsis. Lineage (NCBI taxonomy): Eukaryota > Metazoa > Arthropoda > Insecta > Hymenoptera > Colletidae > Colletes > Colletes latitarsis. Next base: position 4,451,042 of record NC_135142.1, read on the forward strand.
CGTATATTTGTCATACTTGATGGCCAGATTCTGTGCTTTATCTGGTTTGGATACCGTAGTAATGTGGTACCACACTGAAACAGTCCATTTAACCTGGCTTCGATCAATATTTTAGAGGATAACGCATGTTATGTCTAGGTTAGGTCCGGGATTTGCCCCCATGAGGGTCATATTTTCGCATTTTTCACATACTTGTTGAACAGATCCCTGGCTTTTTCTGGTTTGGATCACGTAGTAATGTGGTACCACACTGAAACAGTCCATTAAACCTGGTTTCGATCAATATTTTAGAGGATAGCGCATGTTAAGTCTGGGATAGGTCTGGGATTTGCCCTCATCAGGCTCATACTTTCGCATATTTCTCATACTTGATGGCTAGATCCTGGGCTCTTTCTGGATTAGATCCCGTAGTAATGTGGTACCACACTGAAACAGTCCATTAAACCTGGTTTCGATCAATATTTTAGAGGATAACGCAAGTTATGTCTGGGATAGGTCTAGCATTTGCCCTCAGCAGGCTCATACTTTCGCATGTTTCTCATACTTGATGGCCAGATTCTTGGCTTTTTCTGGTTTGGATCCCGTAGTAATGCGGTACCACACAGAAACAGTCCATTAAACCTGGTTTCGATCAATATTTTAGCATATAACGCATGTTATGTCTAGGTTAGGCCTGGGATTTGCCCTAATCAGGCTCATAATTTCGCATATTTCTCATACTTCAAGGCTTGATCCGGGGCTTTTTCTGGATTGGATCACGTAGTAATGTGGTACCACACTGAAACAGTAAACTAAACCTCGGTTCGATCAATATTTTAGAGGATAACGCAAGCTAGGTCTGGGGTAGGTCTGGGATTCGCCCTCATCAGGGTCATATTTTCGCATTTTTCACATACTTGTTGAACAGATCCCTGGCTTTTTCTGGTTCGGATCACGTTGTAATGTGGTACCACACTGAAACAGTTCATTAAACCTGGTTTCGATCAATATTTTAGAGGATAACGCATGTTAGGTGTGGGATAGGTCAGGGATTTGCTCTCATCAGGCTCGTACTTTCGCATTCTTCACATACTTGTTGTACAGATCCTGCGTTTTTCTGGTTTGGATCACGTAGAAAATGTGGTACCACACTGAAACTGTCCATTTAACCTGGTTTCGATCAATATTTTAGAGGACAACGTAAGTTAGGTCTGGGATAGGTCTGGGATTTGCCCTCATCAGGCTCGTACTTTCGCATTTTTCTCATACTTGTTGAACAGATCCTGGGTTTTTCTGGTTTGGATCACGTAGAAAATGTGGTACCACACTGAATCTGTCCTTTTAACCTGGTTTCGATCAATATTTTAGAGGACAACGCAAGTTAGGTCTGGGACAGGTCTGGGATTTGGCCTCATCAGGCTCATAGTTTCGCGTTTTTCACATACTTGTTGTACAGATCCTGGGTTTTTTCTGGTTTGGATCACGTAGTTATGTGGTACCACACTGAAACATTCAATTAAACCTGGTCTTGATAAAAATTTTACAGAATCACTCATGTTAGGTCTTGGTTAGGTCAGGGATTTGCTCTCATTAGGCTCGTACATTCGCATTCTCCACATACTTGTTGAACGGATCCTGGGTTTTTGTCTGGTTTGGATCACGTAGTAATGTGGTACCACACTGAAACAGTCCATTAAACCTGGTTTCGATCAATATTTAAGAGGATAACGCATGTTAGGTCTGTGATAGGACTGGGATTTGCCCTCATCAGGCTCGTACTTTCGCATTTTTCTCATACTTGTTGAACAGATCCTGGGTTTTTCTGGTTTGGATCACGTAGAAAGTGTGGTACCACACTGAATCTGTCCTTTTAACCTGGTTTCGATCAATATTTTAGAGGACAGCGCAAGTTAGGTCTGGGATAGGTCTGGGATTTGGCCTCATCAGGCTCATAGTTTCGCGTTTTTCACATACTTGTTGTACAGATCCTGGGTTTTTTCTGGTTTGGATCACGTAGTTATGTGGTACCACACTGAAACATTCAATTAAACCTGGTCTTGATAAATATTTTAGATGATAACGCATGTTATGTCTAGGTTAGGCCTGGGATTTGCCATCATCAGGTTCATATTTTCGCGTTCTTCACAGACTTGTTGTACAGACCCTGCGTTTTTTTCTGGTTTGGATCACGTAGTAATGTGGTACCACACTGGAACAGACGATTAAACCTGGTTTCGATCAATATTTTTGAGGGTAAAGCATGTTAGGTCTAGGTTAGGCCTGGGATTTTCCCTCAACAGACACATACTATCGCATTCTTCACATACTTGTTGAACGGATCCTGGGTTTTTTCTGGTTTGAATCACGTAGTAATGTGGTACCACACTGAAACATTCAATTAAACCTGGTCTTGATAAATATTTTAGAGGATAACGCAAGTTAGGTCTGGGATAGGTCTGGGATTTGCCCTCATCAGGGTCATATTTTCGCATTTTTCACATACTTGTTCTACAGATCCCTGGCTTTTTCTGGTTTGGATCACGTAGTAATGTGGTACCACACTGAAACAGTCCATTAAACCTGGTTTCGATCAATATTTAAGAGGATAACGCATGTTAGGTCTGAGATAGGTCTGAGATTTGCCCTCATCAGGCTCATAGTTTCGCGTTTTTCACATACTTGTTGAACAGATACTGGGTTTTTTCTGGTTTGGATCACGTAGTAATGTGGTACAACACTGAAACAGTCCATTAAACCTGGTTTCGATCAATATTTTAGAGAATAACGAATGTTAGGTCTTGGTTAGGTCTGGGATTTGCTCTCATCAGGCTCGTACTTTCGCATATTTCCATAGTTGATGGCCAGATTCTGGGCTTTTTCTGGTTTGGATCACGTAGTAATGTGGTACCACACTGAAACAGTCGATTAAAACAGGTTTCGGTCAATATTTTAGATGATAACGCAAGTTATGTCTCGGATAGGTCTGGGATTTGCCATCGTCAGGCTCATACTTTCGCCTTCTTCACATACTAGTTGTACAGATCCTGAGTTTTTTTCTGGTTTGGATCACGAAGTAATGTGGTACCACACTGAAACAGTCGATTAAACCTGGTTTCGATCAATAAGTTTGAGGGTAACGCATGTTAGGTCTGGGTTAGGTCTAGGATTTGCCCTCAGCGGGCTCATACTTTCGCATATTTCTCAGACTTGATGGCTAGATCCTGGGCATATTCTGGATTGGATCACGTAGTTATGTGGTATCACACTGAAACATTCAATTAATTCTGGTTTCGATCAATATTCTAGATGATAACGCAAGTTAGGTCTGGGATAGGTCCGGGATTTGCCCTCATCAGTGTCATATTTTCGCATTTTTCACATACTTGTTGAACAGATCCCTGGCATTTTCTGGTTTGGATCACGTAGTAGTGTGGTACCACACTGAAACAGTCCATCAAACCTGGTCTTGATAAATATTTTAGAGGATAACGCATGTTAGGTCTGGGTTAGGTCTAGGATTTGCCCTCAGCAGGCTCTACTTTCGCATATTTCTCATACTTGATGGCCAGATTCTGGGCTTTTTCTGGTTTGGATCCCGTAGTAATGTGGTGCCACACAGAAACAGCCCATTAGACCTGGTTTCGATCAATATTTTAGAGGATAACGCATGTTATGTCTAGTTTAGGCCGGGGATTTGCCCTCATCAGGGTCATATTTTCGCGTTCTTCACATACTTGTTAAACAGATCCTGGGTATTTTTGTGGTTTCGATCAGGTAGTAATGTGGTACCACACTGAAGCTGTCCTTTTAACCTGGTTTCGATCAATATTTTAGAGGACAACGCAAGTTAGGTCTGGGATAGGTCTGGGATTTGGCCTCATCAGGCTCATAGTTTCGCGTTTTTCACATACTTGTTGTACAGATCCTGGGTTTTTTCTGGTTTGGATCACGTAGTTATGTGGTACCACACTGAAACATTCAATTAATCCTGGTCTTGATAAATATTTTAGATGATAACGCATGTTATGTCTAGGTTAGGCCTGGGATTTGCCATCATCAGGTTCATATTTTCGCGTTCTTCACAGACTTGTTGTACAGACCCTGCGTTTTTTTCTGGTTTGGATCACGTAGTAATGTGGTACCACACTGGAACAGACGATTAAACCTGGTTTCGATCAATATTTTTGAGGGTAAAGCATGTTAGGTCTAGGTTAGGCCTGGGATTTTCCCTCAACAGACACATACTATCGCATTCTTCACATACTTGTTGAACGGATCCTGGGTTTTTTCTGGTTTGAATCACGTAGTAATGTGGTACCACACTGAAACATTCAATTAAACCTGGTCTTGATAAATATTTTAGAGGATAACGCAAGTTAGGTCTGGGATAGGTCTGGGATTTGCCCTCATCAGGGTCATATTTTCGCATTTTTCACATACTTGTTCTACAGATCCCTGGCTTTTTCTGGTTTGGATCACGTAGTAATGTGGTACCACACTGAAACAGTCCATTAAACCTGGTTTCGATCAATATTTAAGAGGATAACGCATGTTAGGTCTGAGATAGGTCTGAGATTTGCCCTCATCAGGCTCATAGTTTCGCGTCTTTCACATACTTGTTGAACAGATACTGGGTTTTTTCTGGTTTGGATCACGTAGTAATGTGGTACAACACTGAAACAGTCCATTAAACCTGGTTTCGATCAATATTTTAGAGAATAACGAATGTTAGGTCTTGGTTAGGTCTGGGATTTGCTCTCATCAGGCTCGTACTTTCGCATATTTCCATAGTTGATGGCCAGATTCTGGGCTTTTTCTGGTTTGGATCACGTAGTAATGTGGTACCACACTGAAACAGTCGATTAAAACAGGTTTCGGTCAATATTTTAGATGATAACGCAAGTTATGTCTCGGATACGTCTGGGATTTGCCATCGTCAGGCTCATACTTTCGCCTTCATCACATACTAGTTGTACAGATCCTGAGTTTTTTTCTGGTTTGGATCACGAAGTAATGTGGTGCCACACAGAAACAGCCCATTAGACCTGGTTTCGATAAATATTTTAGAGGATAACGCATGTTATGTCTAGTTTAGGCCGGGGATTTGCCCTCATCAGGGTCATATTTTCGCGTTCTTCACATACTTGTTAAACAGATCCTGGGTATTTTTGTGGTTTCGCTCAGGTAGTAATGTGGTACCACACTGAAACAGTCGATTAAACCTGGTTTCGATCAATATTTTTGAGGATAACGCATGTTAGGTCTTGGTTGGGCCTGGGATTTTCCTTCATCAGACACATACATTCGCATTCTCCACATACTTGTTGAACGGATCCTGGGTTCTTTCTGGTTTGGATCACGTAGTAATGTTGTACCACACTGACACAGTCGATTAAACCTGGTTTCGATCAATATTTAAGAGGATAACGCATGTTAGGTCTGTGATAGGACTGGGATTTGCCCTCATCAGGCTCATACTTTCGCGTTTTTCACATACTTGTTGGACAGATTCTGGGTTTTTTCTGGTTTGGATCACGTAGTAGTGTGGTACCACACTGAAACAGTCCATCAAACCTGGTCTTGATAAATATTTTAGAGGATAACGCATGTTAGGTCTGGGTTAGGTCTAGGATTTGCCCTCAGCAGGCTCTACTTTCGCATATTTCTCATACTTGATGGCCAGATTCTGGGCTTTTTCTGGTTTGGATCCCGTAGTAATGTGGTGCCACACAGAAACAGCCCATTAGACCTGGTTTCGATCAATATTTTAGAGAATAACGAATGTTAGGTCTTGGTTAGGTCTGGGATTTGCTCTCATCAGGCTCGTACTTTCGCATATTTCCATAGTTGATGGCCAGATTCTGGGCTTTTTCTGGTTTGGATCACGTAGTAATGTGGTACCACACTGAAACAGTCGATTAAAACAGGTTTCGGTCAATATTTTAGATGATAACGCAAGTTATGTCTCGGATAGGTCTGGGATTTGCCATCGTCAGGCTCACACTTTCGCCTTCTTCACATACTAGTTGTACAGATCCTGAGTTTTTTTCTGGTTTGGATCACGAAGTAATGTGGTACCACACTGAAACAGTCGATTAAACCTGGTTTCGATCAATATTTAAGAGGATAACGCATGTTAGGTCTGTGATAGGACTGGGATTTGCCCTCATCAGGCTCATACTTTCGCGTTTTTCACATACTTGTTGGACAGATTCTGGGTTTTTTCTGGTTTGGATCACGTAGTAATGTGGTACCACACTGAAACAATCAATTAAACCTGGTCTGGATAAATATTTTAGAGGATAGCGCATGTTAGGTCTGGGTTAGGTCTAGGATTTGCTCTAATCAGGCTCATAATTTCGCATATTTCTCATACTTCATGGCTAGATCCTGGGCTTTTTCTGGTCTGGATCACGTAGTAATGTGGTACCACACTGGAACAGTTCATTAAACCTGGTTTCGATCCATATTTTACAGAATCACTCATGTTAGGTCTTGGTTAGGTCAGGGATTTGCTCTCATTAGGCTCGTACATTCGCATTCTCCACATACTTGTTGAACGGATCCTGGGTTTTTGTCTGGTTTGGATCACGTAGTAATGTGGTACCACACTGAAACAGTCCATTAAACCTGGTTTCGATCAATATTTTAGAGAATAATGCATGTTAGGTCTTGGTTAGGTCTGGGATTTGCTCTCATCAGGCTCGTACTTTCGCATATTTCTCATAGTTGATGGCCAGATTCTGGGCTTTTTCTGGTTTGGATCACGTAGTAATGTGGCGCCACACTGCGACAGTCGATTAAAACAGGTTTCGAACAATATTTTTGAGGGTAACGCATGTTAGGTCTAGGTTAGTCCTGGAATTTTCCCTCATCAGACACATACTTTCGCATGCTTCACATACTTGTTGAACCGTTCCTGGGAGTTTTTTTTGTTTGGATCACGTAGTAATGTGGTACCACACTGAAACAGTCGATTAAATCTGGTCTTGATAAATTTTTTAGAGGATAACGCATGTTAGGTCTGGGTTAGGTGTTGGAATTGCCCTAATCAGGCTCCTAATTTCGCATATTTCTGATACTTCATGGCTAGTTCCTGGGCTTTTTCTGGATTGGATCACGTAGTAATGTGGTACCATATTGAAACAGTCCATTAAACCTGGTTTCGATCAATATTTTAGAGAATAACGCATGTTAGGTCTTGGTTAGGTCTGGGATTTGCTCTCAACAGGCTCGCGCTTTCGCATATTTCTCATACTTGATGGCCAGATCCTGGGCTCTCTCTGGATTGGATCACGTAGTAGTGTAGTACCACACTGAAACAGTCCATTAAACCTGGTTTCGATCAATATTTTAGAGAATAACTCATATTAGGTCTAGGTTAGGTCTGGGATTTGCTCTCATCAGGCTCGTATTTTCGTATATTTCTCATACTTGATGGCCAGATCCTGGGCTTTTTCTGGATTGGATCACGTAGTAATGTGGTACCACACTGAAACAGTCCATTAAACCTGGTTTCGATCAATATTTTAGAGGATAACGCAAGTTAGGTCTGGGATCGGTCAGGGATTTGCCCTCATCAGGCTCACGGTTTCGCGTTTTTCACATACTTGTTGAACAGATCCGGGGTTTTTTCTGGTTTGGAGCACGTAGTAATGTGGTACCACGCTGAAACAGTCGATTAATCATGGTTTCGATCAATATTTTTGAGGGTAACGCATGTTAGGTCTAGGTTAGGCCTGGGATTTGCCCTCATCAGGGTCATACTTTCGCGTTTTCCACATACTTGCTGAACAGATCCCTGGCTTATTCTGGTTTGGATCATGTACCAATGTCGTACCACACTGAAACAGTCCATTAAACCTGGTTTGGATCAATATTTTAGATGACAACGCATGTTAGGTCTGGGATCGGTCAGGGATTTGCCCTCATCAGGCTCAAGGTTTCGCGTTTTTCACATACTTGTTGAACAGATCCGGGGTTTTTTCTGGTTTGGATCACGTAGTAAAGTGGTACCACACTAAAACAGTCGATTAAACCTGGTTTCGATCAATATTTTTGAGGGTAACGCATGTTAGGTCTAGGTTAGGCCTGGGATTTTCCCTCATCAGACACATATTTTCGCATTCTTCACATACTTGTTGAACGGATCCTGGGTTTTTTCTGGTTTGGATCACGTAGTAATGTAGTACCACACTGAAACAGTCCATTAAACCTGGTTTGGATCAATATTTTAGATGATAACGCATGTTAGGTCTGGGATCGGTCAGGGATTTGCCCTCATCAGGCTCAAGGTTTCGCGATTTTCACATACTTGTTGAACAGATCCCTGGCTTTTTCTGGTTTGGAGCACGTAGTAATGTGGTACAACACTGAAACAGTCCATTAAACCTGGTTTCGATCAATATTTTAGAGGATAACGCATGTTAGGTCTGGGATAGGTCAGGGATTTGCCCTCATCAGGCTCAAGGTTTCGCGTTTTTCACATACTTGTTGAACAGATCCTGGGTTTTTTCTGGTTTGGATCACGTAGTAATGTGGAACCATACTGAAACGGTCCATTAAACCTGGTTTCGATCAATATTTTAGAGAATAACGCATGTTAGGTCTTGGTTAGGTCTGGGATTTGCTCTCATCAGGATCATACTTTCGCATAGTTCTCATACTTGTTGAACAGATCCTGGGTTTCTCTGGTTTGGATCACGTAGTAATGTGGTACCACACTGAAACAGTCCATTAAACCTAGTTTCGATCAATATTTTAGAGGATAACGCATGTTAGGTCTGGGATAGGTCTGGGATTTGCCCCCATCAGGCTCATAGTTTCGCGTTATTCACATACTTGTTGAACAGATCCCTGGCTTTTTCTGGTTTGGAGCACGTAGTAATGTGGTACCACACTGAAACAGTCCATTAAACCTGGTTTCGATCAATGTTTTAGAGAATAACGCATGATAGGTCTAGGTTAGGTCTGGGATTTGCACTCATCAGGCTCGTATTTTCGTATATTTCTCATACTTGATGGCCAGATCCTGGGTTTTTCCTGGATTGTATCAAGTAGTAATGTGGTACCACACTGAAACAGTCCATTAAACCTGGTTTCGATGAATATTTCAGAGGATAACGCATGTTATGTCTAGGTTAGGCCTGGGATTTGCCCTCATCAGACACATACCTTCGCGTTCTCCAGAAACTTGTTGAACCGATCCTGGGTTTTTTCTAGTTTGGATCACGTAGAAATGTGGTACCACACTGAAACAGTCCATTAAACTTGGTTTCGATCAATATTTTAGAGGATAACGCATGTTAGGTCTGGGATAGTTCTGGTATTTGCCCTCATCAGGCTCATAGTTTTGCGTTTCTCACATACTCGTTGAACAGTTCCTGGGTTTTTTCTGGTTTGGATCACGTAGTAATGTGGTACCATACTGAAACAGTCCATTAAACCTGGTTTCGATCAATATTTTAGAGAATAACGCATGTTAGGTCTTGGTTAGGTCTGGGATTTGCTCTCATCAGGCTCGCGCTTTCGCATATTTCTCATACTTGATGGCCAGATTCTGTGCTTTTTCTGGTTTGGATACCGTAGTAATGTGGTACCACACTGAAACAGTCCATTTAACCTGGCTTCGATCAATATTTTAGAGGATAACGCATGTTATGTCTAGGTTAGGTCCGGGATTTGCCCCCATGAGGGTCATATTTTCGCATTTTTCACATACTTGTTGAACAGATCCCTGGCTTTTTCTGGTTTGGATCACGTAGTAATGTGGTACAACACTGAAACAGTCCATTAAGCCTGGTTTCGATCAATATTTTAGAGGATAACGCATGTTAAGTCTGGGATAGGTCTGGGATTTGCCCTCATCAGGCTCATACTTTCGCATATTTCTCATACTTGATGGCTAGATCCTGGGCTCTTTCTGGATTGGATCACGTAGTAATGTGGTACCACACTGAAACAGTCCATTAAACCTGGTTTCGATCAATATTTTAGAGGATAACGCAAGTTATGTCTGGGATAGGTCTAGCATTTGCCCTCAGCAGGCTCATACTTTCGCATATTTCTCATACTTGATGGCCAGATTCTTGGCTTTTTCTGGTTTGGATCCCGTAGTAATGCGGTACCACACAGAAACAGTCCATTAAACCTGGTTTCGATCAATATTTTAGAGGATAACGCATGTTAGGTCTGGATTAGGTCTAGGACTTGCTAGTCAGGCTCATAATTTCGCATATTTGTCATACTTGATGGCTAGCACCTGGGCTTTTTCTGGATTGGATCACGTAGTAATGTGGTACCACACTGATACAGTCCATTAAACCTGGTTTCGATCAATATTTTAGAGAATAACTCATGTTAGGTCTAGGTTAGGTCTGGGATTTGCTCTCATCAGGCTCGCGCTTTCGCATATTTCTCATACTTGATGGCCAGATTCTGTGCTTTTTCTGGTTTGGATTCCGTAGTAATGTGGTACCTCACTGAAACAGTCCATTAAACCTGGTTTCGATCAATATTCTAGAGGATAACGCATGTTATGTCTAGGTTAGGCCTGGGATTTGCCCTCATCAGACTCATACTTTCGCATTCTCCACATACTTGTTGAACAGATCCTGGTTTTTTTCTGGTTTGGATCAGGTAGTAATGTAGTACCACACTGAAAAATTCAATTAAGCCTGGTCTTGATAAACATTTTACAGGATAACGCATGTTAGGTCTGGGTTAGATCTAGGATTTGCACTCAGCAGGCTCATACTTTCGCATGCTTCACATACTTGTTGAACCGTTCCTGGGAGTTTTTTTTGTTTGGATCACGTAGTAATGTGGTACCACACTGAAACAGTCGATTAAATCTGGTCTTGATAAATATTTTAGAGGATAACGCATGTTAGGTCTGGGTTAGGTGTTGGAATTGCCCTAATCAGGCTCCTAATTTCGCATATTTCTGATACTTCATGGCTAGTTCCTGGGCTTTTTCTGGATTGGATCACGTAGTAATGTGGTACCATATTGAAACAGTCCATTAAACCTGGTTTCGATCAATATTTTAGAGAATAACGCATGTTAGGTCTTGGTTAGGTCTGGGATTTGCTCTCAACAGGCTCGCGCTTTCGCATATTTCTCATACTTGATGGCCAGATCCTGGGCTCTCTCTGGATTGGATCACGTAGTAGTGTAGTACCACACTGAAACAGTCCATTAAACCTGGTTTCGATCAATATTTTAGAGAATAACTCATATTAGGTCTAGGTTAGGTCTGGGATTTGCTCTCATCAGGCTCGTATTTTCGTATATTTCTCATACTTGATGGCCAGATCCTGGGCTTTTTCTGGATTGGATCACGTAGTAATGTGGTACCACACTGAAACAGTCCATTAAACCTGGTTTCGATCAATATTTTAGAGGATAACGCAAGTTAGGTCTGGGATCGGTCAGGGATTTGCCCTCATCAGGCTCACGGTTTCGCGTTTTTCACATACTTGTTGAACAGATCCGGGGTTTTTTCTGGTTTGGAGCACGTAGTAATGTGGTACCACGCTGAAACAGTCGATTAGTCATGGTTTCGATCAATATTTTTGAGGGTAACGCATGTTAGGTCTAGGTTAGGCCTGGGATTTGCCCTCATCAGGGTCATACTTTCGCGTTTTCCACATACTTGCTGAACAGATCCCTGGCTTATTCTGGTTTGGATCATGTACCAATGTCGTACCACACTGAAACAGTCCATTAAACCTGGTTTGGATCAATATTTTAGATGACAACGCATGTTAGGTCTGGGATCGGTCAGGGATTTGCCCTCATCAGGCTCAAGGTTTCGCGTTTTTCACATACTTGTTGAACAGATCCGGGGTTTTTTCTGGTTTGGATCACGTAGTAAAGTGGTACCACACTAAAACAGTCGATTAAACCTGGTTTCGATCAATATTTTTGAGGGTAACGCATGTTAGGTCTAGGTTAGGCCTGGGATTTTCCCTCATCAGACACATATTTTCGCATTCTTCACATACTTGTTGAACGGATCCTGGGTTTTTTCTGGTTTGGATCACGTAGTAATGTAGTACCACACTGAAACAGTCCATTAAACCTGGTTTGGATCAATATTTTAGATGATAACGCATGTTAGGTCTGGGATCGGTCAGGGATTTGCCCTCATCAGGCTCAAGGTTTCGCGATTTTCACATACTTGTTGAACAGATCCCTGGCTTTTTCTGGTTTGGAGCACGTAGTAATGTGGTACCTCACTGAAACAGTCCATTAAACCTGGTTTCGATCAATATTTTAGAGGATAACGCATGTTAGGTCTGGGATAGGTCAGGGATTTGCCCTCATCAGGCTCAAGGTTTCGCGTTTTTCACATACTTGTTGAACAGATCCTGGGTTTTTTCTGGTTTGGATCACGTAGTAATGTGGAACCATACTGAAACAGTCCATTAAACCTGGTTTCGATCAATATTTTAGAGAATAACGCATGTTAGGTCTTGGTTAGGTCTGGGATTTGCTCTCATCAGGATCATACTTTCGCATAGTTCTCATACTTGTTGAACAGATCCTGGGTTTCTCTGGTTTGGATCACGTAGTAATGTGGTACCACACTGAAACAGTCCATTAAACCTAGTTTCGATCAATATTTTAGAGGATAACGCATGTTAGGTCTGGGATAGGTCTGGGATTTGCCCCCATCAGGCTCATAGTTTCGCGTTTTTCACATACTTGTTGAACAGATCCCTGGCTTTTTCTGGTTTGGAGCACGTAGTAATGTGGTACCACACTGAAACAGTCCATTAAACCTGGTTTCGATCAATGTTTTAGAGAATAACGCATGTTAGGTCTAGGTTAGGTCTGGGATTTGCACTCATCAGGCTCGTATTTTCGTATATTTCTCATACTTGATGGCCAGATCCTGGGCTTTTCCTGGATTGTATCAAGTAGTAATGTGGTACCACACTGAAACAGTCCATTAAACCTGGTTTCGATGAATATTTCAGAGGATAACGCATGTTATGTCTAGGTTAGGCCTGGGATTTGCCCTCATCAGACACATACCTTCGCATTCTCCAGAAACTTGTTGAACCGATCCTGGGTTTTTTCTAGTTTGGATCACGTAGAAATGTGGTACCACACTGAAACAGTCCATTAAACTTGGTTTCGATCAATATTTTAGAGGATAACGCATGTTAGGTCTGGGATAGTTCTGGTATTTGCCCTCATCAGGCTCATAGTTTTGCGTTTCTCACATACTCGTTGAACAGTTCCTGGGTTTTTTCTGGTTTGGATCACGTAGTAATGTGGTACCATACTGAAACAGTCCATTAAACCTGGTTTCGATCAATATTTTAGAGAATAACGCATGTTAGGTCTTGGTTAGGTCTGGGATTTGCTCTCATCAGGCTCGCGCTTTCGCATATTTCTCATACTTGATGGCCAGATTCTGTGCTTTTTCCGGTTTGGATCACGTAGTCATGTGGTACCACACTGAAAAAGTCAATTAAACCTGGTTTCTATCAATATTTTAGAGGACAACGCAAGTTAGGCCTGGGACAGGTCAGGGATTTGCCCTCATCAGGGTCATACTTTCGCATTTTTCACATACTTGTTGAACAGATCCTGGGTTTTTCTGGTTTGGATCACGTAGTAATGTGGTACCACACTGAAACAGTCCATTTAACCTGGTTTCGATGAATATTTTAGAGGATAACGCAAGTTATGTCTGGGGTAGGTCTGGGATTTGCCCCCGTCAGGCTCATACTATCGCATTCTTCACATACTTGTTGTACAGATCCTGGGTTTTTTTCTGGTATGGATCACGTAGTAATGTGGTACCACACTGAAACAGTCCATTAAACCTGGTTTCGATCAATATTTTTGAGGGTAACGCATGTTAGGTCTAGGTTAGCCCTGGGATTTTCCCTCATCACACACATACTTTCGCATTCTTCACATACTTGTTGAACGGATCCTGGGTTTTTTCTGGTTTGGATCACGTAGTAAGGTGGTACCACACTGAAAAAGTCCATTAAACCTGGTTTCGATGAATATTTTAGAGAATAACTCATGTTAGGTCTAGGTTAGGTCTGGGATTTGCTCTCGTCAGGCTGGTACTTTTGCATATTTCTCATACTTGATGGCCAGATTCTGGGCTTTTTCTGGTTTGGATCCCGTAGTAATGTGGTACCACACTAAAACAGTCCATTAAACCTGGTTTCGATCAATATTTTAGAGGACAACGCAAGATAGGCCTGGGACAGGTCAGGGATTTGCCCTCATCAGGGTCATACTTTCGCATTTTTCACATACTTGTTGAACAGATCCTGGGTTTTTCTGGTTTGGATCACGTAGTAATGTGGTACCACATTGAAACAGTCCATTAAACCTGGTTTCGATGAATAGTTCAGAGGATAACGCTTGTTATGTCTAGGTTAGGCCTGCGATTTGCCCTCATCAGACACATACCTTCGCATTCTCCACATACTTGTTGAACCGATCCTGGGTTTTTTTTGGTCTGGATCACGTAGCAATGTGGTACCACACTGAAACAGACCATTAAACTTGGTTTCGATCAATATTTTAGAGGATAACGCATGTTAGGTATGGGATAGGTTTGGGTTTTGCCCTCATCAGGCTCATAGTTTCGCGTTTCTCACACACTCGTTGAACAGATCCCGGGTTTTTTCTGGTTTGGATCACGTAGTCATGTGGTACCACACTGAAAAAGTCAATTAAACCTGGTTTCGATCAATATTTTGGAGAATAACTCATGTTAGGTCTGGGTTAGGTCTCGGATTTGCTCTCATCAGGCTCGTATTTTCGTATATTTCTCATACTTGATGGCCAGATCCTGGGCATTTTCTGGATTGGATCACGTAGTAATGTGGTACCACACTGAAACAGTCCATTTAACCTGGTTTCGATGAATATTTTAGAGGATAACGCATGTTAGGTCTTGGTTAGGTCTGGGATTTGCTCTCATCAGGCTCATACTTTGGCATATTTCTCATACTTGATGGCTAGATCGTGGGCTTTTTCTGGATTGGATCACGGAGTAATGTGGTACCACACTGAAACAGTCCATTAAACCTAGTTTCGATCAATATTTTAGAGGATAACGCATGTTAGGTCTAGGTTAGGCCTGGGATTTGCCCTCATCAGGGTCATACTTTCGCGTTTTTCACATACTTGCTGAACAGATCCCTGGCTTATTCTGGTTTGGATCATGTACTAATGTCGTACCACACTGAAACAGTCCATTAAACCTGGTTTGGATCAATATTTTAGATGATAACGCAAGTTATGTCAGGGATAAGTCTTGGATTTGCCCTCGTCAGTCTCATACTTTCGCATTCTTCACATACTTGTTGTACAGATCCTGGGTTTTTTTCTGGTTTGGATCACGTAGTAATGTGGTACCGCACTGAAACAGTCGATTAAACCTGGTTTCGATCAATAATTTTGAGGGTAACGCATGTTAGGTCCAGGTTAGTCCTGGAATTTTCCCTCATCAGACACATACTTTCGCATGCTTCACATACTTGTTGAACCGTTCTTGGGATTTTTCTGGTTTGGATCACGTACTAATGTGGTACTACACTGAAACCGTCGATTAAACCTGGTCTTGATAAATATTTTAGAGCATAACGCATGTTAGGTCTGGGTTAGGTGTAGGATTTGCCCTAATCAGGCTCATAATTTCGCATATTTCTGATACTTCATGGCTAGTTCCTGGGCTTTTACTGGATTGGATCTCGTAGTAATGTGGTACCACACTGATACAGTAAAGTAAACCTGGTTTCGATCAATATTTTAGAAGATAACGCAAGTTAGGTCTGGGATAGGTCCGGGTTTTGCCCCCATCGGGGTCGTAGTTTCGCGTTTTTCACATACTTGTTGAATAGATTCTGGGTTTTTTCTGGTTTGGATCACGTAGTAATGTGGTACCACACAGAAACAGACGATTAAACCTGGTCTTGATAAATATATTAGAGGATAACTCATGTTAGGTCTGGGTTATGTGTGGGATTTGCCCTAATCAGGCTCATGATTTCGCATATTTCTGGTACTTCATGGCTAGTTCCTGGGCTTTTTCTGGATTGGATCTCGTAGTAATGTGGTACCACACTGAAACAGTAAATTAAACCTGGTTTCGATCAATATTTTAGAAGATAACGCAAGTTAGGTCTGCGATAGGTCCGGGTTTTGCCCCCATCGGGGTCGTAGTTTCGCGTTCTTCACAGAATTGTTCAACAGATCCTGCGTCTTTTTCTGGTTTGAATAACGTAGTAATGTGGTACCACACTGGAACAGACGATTAAACCTGGTTTCGATCAATATTTTAGAGAATAACTCATGTTAGGTCTAGGTTAGGTCTGGGATTTTCCCACAACAGACACATACTATCGCATTCTTCACATACTTGTTGAACGTATCCTGGGTTTTTTCTGGTTTGAAACACGTAGTAATGTGGTACCACACTGAAACAGTCCATTAAACCTGGTTTCGATCAATATTTTAGAGGATAACGCAAGTTATGTCTGGGACAGGTCTGGGATTTGCCCTCGTCAGGCTCATACTTTCGCATTCTTCACATACTTGTTGTACAGATCCTCGGTTCTTTTCTGGTTTGGATCACGTAGTAATGTGGTACCACACTGAAACAATCGACTAAACGTGGTTTCGATCAATATTTTTCAGGACAACGCAAGTTAGGTCTGGGATAGGTCTGGGATTTGCCCTCATCAGGGTCATACTTTCGCATTTTTCACATACTTGTTGAACAGATCCTGGGTTTTTCTGGTTTGGATCACGTAGTAATGTGGTACCACACTGAAACAGTCCATTAAACCTAGTTTCGATCAATATTTTAGAGAATAACGCATGTTAGGTCTAGGTTAGGCCTGGGATTTGCCTTCATCAGGGTCATACTTTCGCGTTTTTCACATACTTGCTGAACAGATCCCTGGCTTATTCTGGTTTGGATCATGTACTAATGTCGTACAACACTGAAACATTCCATTAAACCTGGTTTGGATCAATATTTTAGATGATAACGCAAGTTATGTCAGGGATAAGTCTTGGATTTGCCCTCGTCAGTCTCATACTTTCGCATTCTTCACATACTTGTTGTACAGATCCTGGGTTTTTTTCTGGTTTGGATCACGTAGTAATGTGGTACCGCACTCAAACAGTCGATTAAACCTGGTTTCGATCAATAATTTTGAGGGTAACGCATGTTAGGTCTAGGTTAGTCCTGGAATTTTCCCTCATCAGACACATACTTTCGCATTCTCACATACAAGTTGAACGGATCCCGGGTTTTTTCTGGTTTGGATCACGTAGTAATGTGGTACCACACTAAAACAGTCATTAAACCTGGTTTCGATGAATATTTTAGAGAATAACTCATATTAGGTCTAGGTTAGGTCTGGGATTTGCTCTCATCAGGCTCGTATTTTCGTATATTTCTCATACTTGATGGCCAGATCCTGGGCTTCTTCTGGTTTCGATCCCGTAGTAATGTGGTACCGCACTGAAACAGTCCATTAAACCTGGTTTCGATGAATAGTTCAGAGGATAACGCTTGTTATGTCTAGGTTAGGCCTGGCATTTGCCCTCAACAGACACATACCTTCGCATTCTCCACATACTTGTTGAACCGATCCTGGGTTTTTTCTGGTTTGGATCACGTAGCAATGTGGTACCACACTGAAACAGTCCATTAAACTTGGTTTCGATCAATATTTTAGAGGATAGCGCATGTTAGGTATGGGATAGGTTTGGGATTTGCCCTCATCAGGCTCATAGTTTCGCGTTTCTCACACACTCGTTGAACAGATCCTGGGTTTTTTCTGGTTTGGATCACGTAGTAATGTGGTACCACACTGAAACAGTCCATTAAACCTGGTTTCGATCAATATTTTAGAGAATAACGCATGTTAGGTCTTGGTTAGGTCTGGGATTTGCTCTCATCAGGCTCATACTTTCGCATATTTCTCATACTTGATGGCTAGATCGTGGGATTTCTCTGGATTGGATCACGGAGTAATGTGGTACCACACTGAAACATTAAATTAAACCTGGTTTCCATCAATATTTTAGAGGACAACGCAAGTTAGGTCTGGGATAGGTCTGGGATTTGCCCTCATCAGGGTCATACTTTCGCATTTTTCACATACTTGTTGAACAGATCCTGGGATTTTCTGGTTTGGATCACGTAGTAATGTGGTACCACACTGAGACAGTCCATTAAACCTAGTTTCGATCAATATTTTAGAGGATAACGCATGGTAGGTCTAGGTTAGGCCTGGGATTTGCCCTCATCAGGGTCATACTTTCGCTTTTTTCACATACTTGCTGAACAGATCCCGGGCTTATTCTGGTTTGGATCATGCAGTAATGTCGTACCACACTAAAACAGTCGATTAAACCTGGTTTCGATCAATATTTTAGAGAATAACTCATATTAGGTCTAGGTTAGGTCTGGGATTTGCTCTCATCAGGCTCGTATTTTCGTATATTTCTCATACTCGATGGCCAGATCCTGGGCTTTTTCTGGATTGGATCACGGAGTAATGTGGTACCACACTGAAACAGTCAATTAAACCTGGTTTCCATCAATATTTTAGAGGACAACGCAAGTTAGGTCTGGGATAGGTCTGGGATTTGCCCTCATCAGGGTCATACTTTCGCATTTTTCACATACTTGTTGAACAGATCCTGGGTTTTTCTGGTTCGGATCACGTAGTAATGTGGTACCACACTGAAACAGTCCATTAAACCTAGTTTCGATCAATATTTTAGAGGATAACGCATGTTAGGTCTAGGTTAGGCCTGGGATTTGCCCTCATCAGGGTCATACTTTCGCGTGTTTCACATACTTGCTGAACAGATCCCAGGCTTATTCTGGTTTGGATCATGTAGTAATGTCGTACCACACTGAAACAGTCCATTAAACCTGGTTTGGATCAATATTTTAGATGATTACGCAAGTTATGTCAGGGATAAGTCTTGGATTTGCCCTCGTCAGACTCATACTTTCGCATTCTTCACATACCTGTTGTACAGATCCTGGGTTTTTTTCTGGTTTGGATCACGTAGTAATGTGGTACCGCACTGAAACGGTCGATTAAACCTGGTTTCGATCAATAACTTTGAGGGTAACGCATGTTAGGTCTAGGTTAGTCCTGGAATTTTCCCTCTTCAGACACATACTTTCGCATGCTTCACATACTTGTTGAACCGTTCCTGGGATTTTTCTGGTTTGGATCACGTAGTAATGTGGTACCACACTGAAACAGTCGGTTAAACCTGGTCTTGATAAATATTTTAGAGGATAACGCATGTTAGGTCTGGGTTAGGTGTAGGATTTGCCGTAATCAGGCTCATAATTTCGCATATTTCTGATACTTCATGGCTAGTTCCTGGGCTTTTACTGGATTGGATCTCGTAGTAATGTGGTACCACACTGAAACAGTAAATTAAACCTGGTTTCGATCAATATTTTAGAGCATAACGCAAGTTAGGTCTAGGTTAGGCCTGGGATTTCCCCTCATCAGACCCATACTTTCGCATTCTCACATACATGTTGAACGGATCCCGGGTTTTTTCTGGTTTGGATCACGTAGTAATGTGGTACCACACTAAAACAGTCGATTAAACCTGGTTTCGATCAATATTTTAGAGAATAACTCATATTAGGTCTAGGTTAGGTCTGGGATTTGCTCTCATTACGCCCGTATTTTCGTATATTTCTCATACTTGATGGCCAGATCCTGGGCTTTTTCTGGATTGGATCACGTAGTAATGTGGCACCAGACTGAAACAGTCCATTAAACCTGGTTTCGATCAATCTTTTAGAGGATAACGCAAGTTATGTCAGGGATAAGTCTTGGATTTGCCCACGTCAGGCTAATACTATCGCATTCTTCACATACTTGTTGTACAGATCCTGGGTTTTTTTCTGGTTTGGATCACGTAGTAATGTGGTACCACACTAAAACAGTCGATTAAACCTGGTTTCGATCAATATTTTAGAGAATAACTCATATTAGGTCTGGGTTAGGTCTGGGATTTGCTCTCATCAGGCTCGTATTTCCGTATATTTCTCACACTTGATGGCCAGATCCTGGGTTTTTTCTGGATTGGATCACGGAGTAATGTGGTACCACACTGAAGCAGTCAATTAAACCTGGTTTCCACCAATATTTTAGAGGACAACGCAAGTTAGGTCTGGGATAGGTCTGGGATTTGCCCTCATCAGACACATACCTTCGCATTCTTCACATACTTGTTGTACAGATCCTAGGTTTTTTTCTGGTTTGGATCACGTAGTAATGTGGTACCGCACTGAAACGGTCGATTAAACCTGGTTTCGATCAATAACTTTGAGGGTAACGCATGTTAGGTCTAGGTTAGTCCTGGAATTTTCCCTCTTCAGACACATACTTTCGCATGCTTCACATACTTGTTGAACCGTTCCTGGGATTTTTCTGGTTTGGATCACGTAGTAATGTGGTACCACACTGAAACAGTCGATTAAACCTGGTCTTGATAAATATTTTAGAGGATAACGCATGTTAGGTCTGGGTTAGGTGTAGGATTTGCCGTAATCAGGCTCATAATTTCGCATATTTCTGATACTTCATGGCTAGTTCCTGGGCTTTTACTGGATTGGATCTCGTAGTAATGTGGTACCACACTGAAACAGTAAATTAAACCTGGTTTCGATCAATATTTTAGAGCATAACGCAAGTTAGGTCTAGGTTAGGCCTGGGATTTTCCCTCATCAGACCCATACTTTCGCATTCTCACATACATGTTGAACGGATCCCGGGTTTTTTCTGGTTTGGATCACGTAGTAATGTGGTACCACACTAAAACAGTCGATTGAACCTTGTTTCGGTCAATATTTTAGAGAATAACTCATATTAGGTCTAGGTTAGGTCTGGGATTTGCTCTCATCACGCCCGTATTTTCGTATATTTCTCATACTTGATGGCCAGATCCTGGGCTTTTTCTGGATTGGATCACGTAGTAATGTGGTACCACACTGAAACAGTCCATTAAACCTGGTTTCGATCAATCTTTTAGAGGATAACGCAACTTATGTCAGGGATAAGTCTTGGATTTGCCCACGTCAGGCTAATACTATCGCATTCTTCACATACTTGTTGTACAGATCCTGGGTTTTTTTCTGGTTTGGATCACGTAGTAATGTGGTACCACACTAAAACAGTCGATTAAACCTGGTTTCGATCAATATTTTAGAGAATAACTCATATTAGGTCTGGGTTAGGTCTGGGATTTGCTCTCATCAGGCTCGTATTTTCGTATATTTCTCACACTTGATGGCCAGATCCTGGGTTTTTTCTGGATTGGATCACGGAGTAATGTGGTATCACACTGAAGCAGTCAATTAAACCTGGTTTCCACCAATATTTTAGAGGACAACGCAAGTTAGGTCTGGGATAGGTCTGGGATTTGCCCTCATCAGACACATACCTTCGCATTCTTCACATACTTGTTGTACAGATCCTAGGTTTTTTTCTGGTTTGGATCACGTAGTAATGTGGTACCGCACTGAAACGGTCGATTAAACCTGGTTTCGATCAATAACTTTGAGGGTAACGCATGTTAGGTCTAGGTTAGTCCTGGAATTTTCCCTCTTCAGACACATACTTTCGCATGCTTCACATACTTGTTGAACCGTTCCTGGGATTTTTCTGGTTTGGATCACGTAGTAATGTGGTACCACACTGAAACAGTCGGTTAAACCTGGTCTTGATAAATATTTTAGAGGATAACGCATGTTAGGTCTGGGTTAGGTGTAGGATTTGCCGTAATCAGGCTCATAATTTCGCATATTTCTGATACTTCATGGCTAGTTCCTGGGCTTTTACTGGATTGGATCTCGTAGTAATGTGGTACCACACTGAAACAGTAAATTAAACCTGGTTTCGATCAATATTTTAGAGAATAACTCATATTAGGTCTAGGTTAGGTCTGGGATTTGCTCTCATCAGGCTCGTATTTTCGTTTATTTCTCATACTTGATGGCCAGATCCTGGGCTTTTTCTGGATTGGATCACGGAGTAATGTGGTACCACACTGAAGCAGTCAATTAAACCTGGTTTCCATCAATATTTTAGAGGACAACGCAAGTTAGGTCTGGGATATGTCTGGGATTTGCCCTCATCAGGGTCATACTTTCGCATTTTTCACATACTTGTTGAACAGATCCTGGGTTTTTCTGGTTTGGATCACGTAGTAATGTGGTACCACACTGAAACAGTCCATTAAACCTAGTTTCGATCAATATTTTAGAGGATAACGCATGTTAGGTCTAGGTTAGGCCTGGGATTTGCCCTCATCAGGGTCATACTTTCGCGTTTTTCACATACTTGCTGAACAGATCCCTGGCTTATTCTGGTTTGGATCATGTACTAATGTCGTTCCACACTGAAACAGTCCATTAAACCTGGTTTCGATCAATATTTTAGGGAATAACGCATGTTAGGTCTTGGTTAGGTCTGGGATTTGCTCTCAACAGGCTCATACTTTCGCATATTTCTCATACTTGATGGCTAGATCGTGGGCTCTTTCTGGATTGGATCACGGAGTAATGTGGTACCACACTGAAACAGTCAATTAAACCTGGTTTCCATCAATATTTTAGAGAACAACGCAAGTTAGGTCTGGGATAGGTCTGGGATTTGCCCTCATCAGGGTCATACTTTCGCATATTTCTCTTACTTGATGGCCAGATTCTGGGCTTTTTCTGGTTTGGATCCCGTAGTAATGTGGTACCACACTGAAACAGTCCATTAAACCTGGTTTCGATGAATATTTCAGAGGATACCGCATGTTATGTCTAGGTTAGGCCTGGGATTTGCCCTCATCAGACACATACCTTCGCATTCTCCACATACTTGTTGAACCGATCCTGGGACTTTTCTGGTTTGGATCACGTAGTAATGTGGTACCACACTAAAACAGTCGATTAAACCTGGTTTCGATCAATATTTTAGAGAATAACTCATATTAGGTCTAGGTTAGGTCTGGGATTTGCCCTCGTCAGGCTCATACTTTCGCATTCTTCACATACCTGTTGTACAGATCCTGGGTTTTTTTCTGCTTTGGATCACGTAGTAATGTGGTACCACACTGAAACAGTCGATTAAACCTGGTTTCGATCAATATTTTAGAGGATAACGCAAGTTAGATCTGGGATAGGTCTGGGATTTGCCCTCATCAGGGCCATATTTTCGCATTTTTCACATACTTGTTGAACAGATCCCTGGCTTTTTCTGGTTTGGAGCACGTAGTAATGTGGTACCACACTGAAACAGTCCATTAAACCTGGTTTCGATCAATATTTTTGAGGGTAACGCATGTTAGGTCTAGGTTAGGCCTGGGATTTTACCTCATCAGACACATACTTTCGCATACTTTACACACTTGTTGAACGGATCCTGGGTTTTTTCTGATTTGGATCACGTAGTAATGTGGTACCACACTGAAACAGTCAATTAAACCTGGTTTCGATCAATATTTTAGAGGATAACGCAAGTTAGATCTGGGATAGGCCTGGGATTTGCCCTCATCAGGGCCATATTTTCGCATTTTTCACATACTTGTTGAACAGATCCCTGGCTTTTTCTGGTTTGGAGCACGTAGTAATGTGGTACCACACTGAAACAGTCCATTAAACCTGGTTTCGATGAATATTTCAGAGGATACCGCATGTTATGTCTAGGTTGGGCCTGGGATTTGCCCTCATCAGACACATGCCTTCGCATTCTCCACATACTTGTTGAACCGATCCTGGGTTTTTTCTGGTTTGGATCACGTGGAAATGTGGTACCACACTGAAACAGTCCATTAAACTTGGTTTCGATCAATATTTTAGAGGATAACGCAAGTTATGTCTGGGATATGTCTGGGATTTGCCCTCGTCAGGCTCATACTTTCGCATTCTTCACATACTTGTTGTACAGATCCTGGGTTTTTTTCTGCTTTGGATCACGTAGTAATGTGGTACCACACTGAAACAGTCGATTAATCATGGTTTCGATCAATATTTTTGAGGGTAACGCATGTCAGGTCTAGGTTAGGCCTGGGATTTGCCCTCATCAGGGTAATACTTTCGCGTTTCCCACATACTTGCTGAACAGATCCCTGGCTTATTCTGGTTTGGATCATGTACTAATGTCGTACCACACTGAAGCAGTCCATTAAACCTGGTTTGGATCAATATTTTAGATGATAACGCAAGTTATGTCTGGGATATGTCTGGGATTTGCCCTCGTCAGGCTCATACTTTCGCATTCTCCACATACTTTTTGTACAGATCCTGGGTTTTTTTCTGGTTTGGATCACGTACTAACGAGGTACCACACTAAAACAGACGATTAAACCTGGTTTCGATCAATATTTTTGAGGGTAACGCATGTTAGGTCTAGGTTAGGCCTGGGATTTTCCCTCATCAGACACATACTTTCGCATACTTTACACACTTGTTGAACGGATCCTGGGTTTTTTCTGATTTGGATCACGTAGTAATGTGGTACCACACTGAAACAGTCGATTAAACCTGGTTTCGATCAATATTTTAGAGGATAACGCAAGTTAGATCTGGGATAGGTCTGGGATTTGCCCTCATCAGGGCCATATTTTCGCATTTTTCACATACTTGTTGAACAGATCCCTGGCTTTTTCTGGTTTGGAGCACGTAGTAATGTGGTACCACACTGAAACAGTCCATTAAACCTGGTTTCGATCAATATTTTAGAGGATAACGCATGTTAGGTCTGGGATCGGTCAGGGATTTGCCCTCATCAGGCTCAAAGTTTCGCGTTTTTCACATACTTGTTGAACAGATCCTGGGTTTTTTCTGGTTTGGATCACGTAGTAATGTGGTACCATACTGAAACAGTCCATTAAACCTGGTTTCGATCAATATTTTAGAGAATAACGCATGTTAGGTCTTGGTTAGGTCTGGGATTTGCTCTCATCAGGCTCATACTTTCGCATATTTCTCATACTTGATGGCCAGATCCTGGGCTTTTTCTGGATTGGATCACGTAGTAATGTGGTACCACACTGAAACAGTCAATTAAACCTGGTTTCCATCAATGTTTTAGAGGACAACGCAAGTTAGGTCTGGGATAGGTCTGGGATTTGCCCTCATCAGGGTCATACTTTCGCATTTTTCACATACTTGTTGAACAGATCCTGGGTTTCTCTGGTTTGGATCACGTAGTAATGTGGTACCACACTGAAACAGTCCATTAAACCTAGTTTCGATCAATATTTTAGATGATAACGCAAGTTATGTCTGGGATAAGTCTGGGATTTGCCCACGTCAGGCTCATACTATCGCATTCTTCACATACTTGTTGTACAGATCCTGGGTTTTTTTCTGGTTTGGATCACGTAGTAATGTGGTACCGCAATGAAACAGTCGATTAAACCTGGTTTCGATCAATATATATGAGGGTAACGCATGTTAGGTCTAGGTTAGCCCTGGAATTTCCCTCATCAGACACATACTTTCGCATTCTTCACATACTTGTTGAACGGATCCTGGGTTTTTTCTGGTTTGGATCACGTAGTAATGTGGTACCACACTAAAACAGTCGATTAAACCTGGTTTCGATCAATATTTTAGAGAATAACTGATATTAGGTCTAGGTTAGGTCTGGGATTTTCCCTCATCAGACACATACTTTCGCATTCTTCACATACTTGTTGAACGGATCCTGGGTTTTCTCTGGATTGGATCAATTAGTAATGTGGTACCACACTGAAACAGTCCATTGAACCTGTTTTCGATCAATATTTTAGAGGATAACGCAAGTTATGTCTGGGATAAGTCTGGGATTTGCCCACGTCAGGCTCATACTATCGCATTCTTCACATACTTGTTGTACAGATCCTGGGTTTTTTTCTGGTTTGGATCACGTAGTAATGTGGTACCGCAATGAAACAGTCGATTAAACCTGGTTTCGATCAATATATATGAGGGTAACGCATGTTAGGTCTAGGTTAGCCCTGGAATTTCCCTCATCAGACACATACTTTCGCATTCTTCACATACTTGTTGAACGGATCCTGGGTTTTTTCTGGTTTGGCTCACGTAGTAATGTGCTACCACACTGAAACAATCGATTAAACATGGTTTCGATCAATATTTTTGAGGGTAACGCATGTTAGGTCTAGGTTAGCCCGGGGATTTTCCCTCATCAGACACATACTTTCGCATTCTTCACATACTTGTTGAACCGATCCTGGGTTTTTTCTGGTTTGGATCACGTAGAAATGTGGTACCACACTGAAACAGTCCATTAAACTTGGTTTCGATCAATATTTTAGAGGATAACGCATGTTAGGTATGGGATAGTTTTGGGATTTGCCCTCATCAGGCTCATAGTTTCGCGTTTCTCACACACTCGTTGAACAGATCCTGGGTTTTTGCTGGTTTGGATCACGTAGTAATGTGGTACCACACTGAAACAGTAAATTAAACCTAGCTTCGATAAATATTTTAGAGGATAACGCATGTTAGGTCTAGGTTAGGCCTGGGATTTGCCCTCATGAGGGTCATACTTTCGCGTTTTTCACATACTTGCTGAACAGATCCTGGGTTTTTCTGGTTTGGATCACGTAGTAATGTGATACCACACTGAAACAGTCCATTAAACCTAGTTCCGATCAATATTTTAGAGGATAACGCATGTTAGGTCTAGGTTAGGCCTGGGATTTGCCCTCATCAGGGTCATACTTTCGCGTTTTTCACATACTTGCTGAACAGATCCCTGGCTTATTCTGGTTTGGATCATGTACTAATGTCGTACCACACTGCAGCAGTCGATTAAACCTGGTTTCGATCAATATATTTAAGGGTAACGCATGTTAGGTCTGGGTTAGGTCTGGGATTCGCCCTCATGAGGCTCATACTTTCGCATATTTCTCATACTTGTTGACCAGATCCTGGG
Organism: Colletes latitarsis; assembly: GCF_051014445.1. NCBI lineage: Eukaryota > Metazoa > Arthropoda > Insecta > Hymenoptera > Colletidae > Colletes > Colletes latitarsis. The sequence continues at coordinate 4,478,008 of NC_135142.1, forward strand.
CTTTTTCTGGTTTGGATCGCGTGGTAATGTGGTATCACACTGAAACAGTCGATTAAACATGGTTTCGATTTATATTTTAGAGGATAACGCATGTTAGGACTATGTTAGATCCGGGATTTGTTCTCATCAGGCTCGTATTTTCGTATATTTCTCATACTTGATGGCCAGATTCTGGGCTTTTTCTGGTTTGGATCCCGTAGTAATGTGGTACCACACTGAAACAGTCCATTAAACCTGGTTTCCATCAATATTTTAGAGAATGACGCATGTTAGGTCTTGGTTACGTCTGGGATTTGCTCTCATCAGGCTCATAGTTTTGCGTTTCTCACATACTCGTTGAACAGATCCTGGGTTTTTTCTGGTTTGGATCCCGTAGTAATGTGGTACCACACTGAAACAGTCCATTAAACCTGGTTTCCATCAATATTTTAGAGAATAATTCATGTTAGGTCTATGTTAGGTCTGGGATTTGCTCTCATCAGGCTCATTCTTTCGCATATTTCTCATACTTGATGGCTAGATCCTGGGCTGTTTCTGGATTGTATCACGTAGTAATGTGGCACCACGCTGAAACAGTCGATTAAACCTGGTTTCGATCAATATTTTAGAGGATAACGCAATTCAAGTCTGGGATAGGTCTGGGATTTGACCTCATCAGACTCTTACTTTCGCATATTTCTCATACTTCATGGCTAGATCCTGGGCTGTTTCTGGATTGTATCCCGTAGTAATGTGGTACCACACTGAAACAGTCCATTAAACCTGGTTTCCATCAATGTTTTAGAGGACAACGCAAGTTAGGTCTGGGTTAGGTCTAGGATTTGCCCTCATCAGGCTCATACTTTCGCATATTTCTCATACTTGATGGCTAGATCCTGGGCTGTTTCTGGATTGTATCACGTAGTAACGTGGCACCACGCTGAAACAGTCGATTAAACCTGGTTTCGATCAATATTTTAGAGGATAACGCAATTTAAGTCTGGGATAGGTCTGGGATTTGACCTCATCAGACTCATACTTTCGCGTTTTTCACATACTTGTTGAACAGATCCTGGGTTTTTTCTGGTTTGGATCACGTAGTAATGTGGGGCCACACTGAAACAGTCAAGTAAACGTGGTTTCGGTCAATATTTTAGAGAATAATTCATGTTAGGTCTAGGTTAGGTCTAGGATTTGCCCTCGTCAGGCTCATTCTTTCGCATATTTCTCATACTTGATGGCTAGATCCTGGGCTTTTTCTGGATTGCATCACGTAGTAATGAAGTACAACACTGAAACAGTCAGTTAAACCTGGTTTCGATCAATATTTTAGAGGATAACGCAAGTTAGGTCTGGGATAGGTCTAGGATTTGCCCTCATCAGGCTCTTACTTTCGCATATTTCTCATACTTCATGGCTAGATCCTGGGCTATTTCTGGATTGGATCACGTAGCAAAGTGGTACCACACTGAAACATTCAATGAAACCTGGTCTGGATAAATATTTTAGAGGATAACGCATCTTATGTCTGTGTTAGGTCTAAGATTTGCCCTCATCAGGCTCACAGTTTAGCGTTTTTCACATACTTGTTGAACAGATCCTGGGCTTTTTCTGGATTGCATCACGTAGTAATGAAGTACAACACTGAAACAGCCAATTAAACCTGGTTTCGATCAATATTTTAGAGAATAATACATGCTAGGTCTAGGTTAGGTCTGGGATTTGCCCTCATCAGGCTCATACTTTCGCTTAGTTCTCATACTGCATGGCTAGATCGTGGGCTGTTTCTGGATTGTATCACGTAGTAATGTGGCACCACGCTGAAACAGTCGATTAAACCTGGTTTCCATCAATATTTTAGAGGATAACGCAAGTTAAGTCTGGGATAGGTCTGGGATTTGACCTCATCAGACTCATACTTTCGCGTTTTTCACATACTTGGTGAACAGATCCTGGGTTTTTTCTGGTTTGGATCACGTAGTAATGTGGGACCACACTGAAACAGTCAAGTAAACCTGGTTTCGATCAATATTTTAGAGAATAATTCATGTTAGGTCTAGGTTAGGTCTGGGATTTGCTCTCATCAGGCTCATTCTTTCGCATATTTCTCATACATGTTGAACAGATCCTGGGTTTTTTCTGGTTTGGATCACCTAGTAATGTGGGACCACACTGAAACAATCAATTAAACCTGATCTTGATAAATATTTTAGAGGATAACGCATGTTAGGTCTGGGTTAGGTCTAGGATTTGCCCTCATCAGGCTCATACTTTCGCATATTTCTCATACTTCATGGCTAGATCCTGGGCTGTTTCTGGATTGGATCACGTAGTAATGTGGTACCACGCTGAAACAGTCAATTAAACCTAGTTCCAATCAATATTTTAGAGGATAACGCATGTTAGGTCTAGGTTAGGCCTGGGATTTGCCCTCATCAGGGTCATACTTTCGCGTTTTTCACATACTTGCTGAACAGATCCCTGGCTTATTCTGGTTTGGATCATGTACTAATGTCGTACCACACTGCAACAGTCTATTAAACCTGGTTTCGATCAATATATTTAAGGGTAACGCATGTTAGGTCTGGGTTAGGTCTGGGATTCGCCCTCATGAGGCTCATACTTTCGCATATTTCTCATACTTGTTGACCAGATCCTGGGCTTTTTCTGGTTTGGATCGCGTGGTAATGTGGTATCACACTGAAACAGTCGATTAAACATGGTTTCGATTTATATTTTAGAGTATAACGCATGTTAGGACTATGTTAGATCCGGGATTTGTTCTCATCAGGCTCGTATTTTCGTATATTTCTCATACTTGATGGCCAGATTCTGGGCTTTTTCTGGTTTGGATCCCGTAGTAATGTGGTACCACACTGAAACAGTCCATTAAACCTGGTTTCCATCAATATTTTAGAGAATGACGCATGTTAGGTCTTGGTTAGGTCTGGGATTTGCTCTCATCAGGCTCATAGTTTTGCGTTTCTCACATACTCGTTGAACAGATCCTGGGTTTTTTCTGGTTTGGATCCCGTAGTAATGTGGTACCACACTGAAACAGTCCATTAAACCTGGTTTCCATCAATATTTTAGAGAATGACGCATGTTAGGTCTTGGTTAGGTCTGGGATTTGCTCTCATCAGTCTCATAGTTTTGCGTTTCTCACATACTCGTTGAACAGATCCTGGGTTTTTTCTGGTTTGGATCATGTAGTAAAGTGGTACCATACTGAAACAGTCCATTAAACCTGGTTTCGCTCAATATTTTAGAGGATAACGCATGTTAGGTTTGGGTTAGGTCTAGGATTTGCCCTCATCAGGCTCATACTTTCGCATATTTCTCATACTTGATGGCTAGATCCAGGGCTGTTTCTGGATTGTATCACGTAATAATGTGGCACCACGCTGAAACAGTCGATTAAACCTGGTTTCGATCAATATTTTAGAGGATAACGCAATTTAAGTCTGGGATAGGTCTGGGATTTGACCTCATCAGACTCATAGTTTCGCGTTTTTCACATACTTGTTGAACAGATCGTGGGTTTTTTCTGGTTTGGATCACGTAGTAATGTGGGGCCACACTGAAACAGTCAAGTAAACCTGGTTTCGATCAATATTTTAGAGAATAATTCATGTTAGGTCTAGGTTAGGTCTGGGATTTGCCCTCGTCAGGCTCATTCTTTCGCATATTTCTCATACTTGATGGCTAGATCCTGGGCTTTTTCTGGATTGCATCACGTAGTAATGAAGTACAACACTGAAACAGTCAATTAAACCTGGTTTCGATCAATATTTTAGAGGATAACGCAAGTTAGGTCTGGGATAGGTCTAGGATTTGCCCTCATCAGGCTCTTACTTTCGCATATTTCTCATACTTCATGGCTAGATCCTGGGCTATTTCTGGATTGGATCACGTAGCAAAGTGGTACCACACTGAAACATTCAATGAAACCTGGTCTGGATAAATATTTTAGAGGATAACGCATCTTATGTCTGGGTTAGGTCTAAGATTTGCCCTCATCAGGCTCACAGTTTAGCGTTTTTCACATACTTGTTGAACAGATCCTGGGTTATTTTCAGGTTTGGATCACATAGTAATGTGGTACCACACTGAAACAGTCGATTAAACCAGGTTTCGATCAATATTTTTGAGGATAACGCATGTTAGGTCTTGGTTAGGCCTGGGATTTTCACTCATCAGACTCATACTTTCGCATTCTTCACATACTTGGTGAACGGATCCTGGGTTATTTCTGGTTTGGATCACGTAGTAATGTGGGTCCACACTGAAACAGTCAATTAAACCTGGTTTCGATCGATATTTTAGAGAATAATTCATGTTAGGTCTATGTTAGGTCTGGGATTTGCTCTCATCAGGCTCATTCTTTCGCATATTTCTCATACTTGATGGCTAGATCGTGGGCTGTTTCTGGATTGTACCACGTAGTAATGTGGCACCACGCTGAAACAGTCGATTAAACCTGGTTTCAATCAATATTTTAGAGGATAACGCAAGTTAAGTCTGGGATAGGCCTGGGATTTGACCTCATCAGACTCATACTTTCGCGTTTTTCACATACTTGGTGAACAGATCCTGGGTTTTTTCAGGTTTGGATCACATAGTAATGTGGTACCACACTGAAACAGTCGATTAAACCAGGTTTCGATCAATATTTTTGAGGATAACGCATGTTAGGTCTAGGTTAGGCCTGGGATTTTCACTCATCAGACTCATACTTTCGCATTCTTCACATACTTGTTGAACAGATCCTGGGTTTTTTCTGGTTTGGATCCCGTAGTAATGTGGTACCACACTGAAACAGTCCATTAAACCTGGTTTCCATCAATATTTTAGAGAATGACGCATGTTAGGTCTATGTTAGGTCTGGGATTTGCTCTCATCAGTCTCATTCTTTCGCATATTTCTCATACTTGTTGAACAGATCCTGGGTTTTTTCTGGTTTGGATCACGTAGTAGTGTGGTACCACGTTGAAACAGTCCATTAAACCTGGTTTGGATCAATATTTTAGAGAATAATTCATGTTAGGTCTAGGTTAGGTCTAGGATTTGACCTCATCAGACTCTTACTTTCGCATATTTCTCATACTTCATGCCTAGATCCTGGGCTGTTTCTGGATTGTATCCCGTAGTAATGTGGTACCACACTGAAACAGTCCATTAAACCTGGTTTCCATCAATGTTTTAGAGGACAACGCAAGTTAGGTCTGGGTTAGGTCTAGGATTTGCCCTCATCAGGCTCATACTTTCGCATATTTCTCATACTTGATGGCTAGATCCTGGGCTGTTTCTGGATTGTATCACGTAGTAATGTGGCACCACGCTGAAACAGTCGATTAAACCTGGTTTCGATCAATATTTTAGAGGATAACGCAATTTAAGTCTGGGATAGGTCTGGGATTTGACCTCATCAGACTCATACTTTCGCGTTTTTCACATACTTGTTGAACAGATCCTGGGTTTTTTCTGGTTTGGATCACGTAGTAATGTGGGGCCACACTGAAACAGTCAAGTAAACGTGGTTTCGGTCAATATTTTAGAGAATAATTCATGTTAGGTCTAGGTTAGGTCTAGGATTTGCCCTCGTCAGGCTCATTCTTTCGCATATTTCTCATACTTGATGGCTAGATCCTGGGCTTTTTCTGGATTGCATCACGTAGTAATGAAGTACAACACTGAAACAGTCAGTTAAACCTGGTTTCGATCAATATTTTAGAGGATAACGCAAGTTAGGTCTGGGATAGGTCTAGGATTTGCCCTCATCAGGCTCTTACTTTCGCATATTTCTCATACTTCATGGCTAGATCCTGGGCTATTTCTGGATTGGATCACGTAGCAAAGTGGTACCACACTGAAACATTCAATGAAACCTGGTCTGGATAAATATTTTAGAGGATAACGCATCTTATGTCTGTGTTAGGTCTAAGATTTGCCCTCATCAGGCTCACAGTTTAGCGTTTTTCACATACTTGTTGAACAGATCCTGGGCTTTTTCTGGATTGCATCACGTAGTAATGAAGTACAACACTGAAACAGCCAATTAAACCTGGTTTCGATCAATATTTTAGAGAATAATACATGCTAGGTCTAGGTTAGGTCTGGGATTTGCCCTCATCAGGCTCATACTTTCGCTTAGTTCTCATACTGCATGGCTAGATCGTGGGCTGTTTCTGGATTGTATCACGTAGTAATGTGGCACCACGCTGAAACAGTCGATTAAACCTGGTTTCGATCAATATTTTAGAGGATAACGCAAGTTAAGTCTGGGATAGGTCTGGGATTTGACCTCATCAGACTCATACTTTCGCGTGTTTCACATACTTGTTGAACAGATCCTGGGTTATTTTCAGGTTTGGATCACATAGTAATGTGGTACCACACTGAAACAGTCGATTAAACCAGGTTTCGATCAATATTTTTGAGGATAACTCATGTTAGGTCTAGGTTAGGCCTGGGATTTTCACTCATCAGACTCATACTTTCGCATTCTTCACATACTTGTTGAACGGATCCTGGGTTATTTCTGGTTTGGATCACGTAGTAATGTGGGTCCACACTGAAACAGTCAATTAAACCTGGTTTCGATCAATATTTTAGAGAATAATTCATGTTAGGTCTATGTTAGGTCTGGGATTTGCTCTCATCAGGCTCATTCTTTCGCATATTTCTCATACTTGATGGCTAGATCGTGGGCTGTTTCTGGATTGTATCACGTAGTAATGTGGCATCACGCTGAAACAGTCGATTAAACCTGGTTTCGATCAATATTTTAGAGGATAACGCAAGTTAAGTCTGGGATAGGTCTGGGATTTGACCTCATCAGACTCATACTTTCGCGTTTTTCACATACTTGGTGAACAGATCCTGGGTTTTTTCTGGTTTGGATCACGTAGTAATGTGGGACCACACTGAAACAGTCAAGTAAACCTGGTTTCGATCAATATTTTAGAGAATAATTCATGTTAGGTCTAGGTTAGGTCTGGGATTTGCTCTCATCAGGCTCATTCTTTCGCATATTTCTCATACATGTTGAACAGATCCTGGGTTTTTTCTGGTTTGGATCACCTAGTAATGTGGGACCACACTGAAACAATCAATTAAACCTGATCTTGATAAATATTTTAGAGGATAACGCATGTTAGGTCTGGGTTAGGTCTAGGATTTGCCCTCATCAGGCTCATACTTTCGCATATTTCTCATACTTCATGGCTAGATCCTGGGCTGTTTCTGGATTGGATCACGTAGTAATGTGGTACCACGCTGAAACAGTCAATTAAACCTAGTTCCAATCAATATTTTAGAGGATAACGCATGTTAGGTCTAGGTTAGGCCTGGGATTTGCCCTCATCAGGGTCATACTTTCGCGTTTTTCACATACTTGCTGAACAGATCCCTGGCTTATTCTGGTTTGGATCATGTACTAATGTCGTACCACACTGCAACAGTCTATTAAACCTGGTTTCGATCAATATATTTAAGGGTAACGCATGTTAGGTCTGGGTTAGGTCTGGGATTCGCCCTCATGAGGCTCATACTTTCGCATATTTCTCATACTTGTTGACCAGATCCTGGGCTTTTTCTGGTTTGGATCGCGTGGTAATGTGGTATCACACTGAAACAGTCGATTAAACATGGTTTCGATTTATATTTTAGAGGATAACGCATGTTAGGACTATGTTAGATCCGGGATTTGTTCTCATCAGGCTCGTATTTTCGTATATTTCTCATACTTGATGGCCAGATTCTGGGCTTTTTCTGGTTTGGATCCCGTAGTAATGTGGTACCACACTGAAACAGTCCATTAAACCTGGTTTCCATCAATATTTTAGAGAATGACGCATGTTAGGTCTTGGTTAGGTCTGGGATTTGCTCTCATCAGGCTCATAGTTTTGCGTTTCTCACATACTCGTTGAAGAGATCCTGGGTTTTTTCTGGTTTGGATCCCGTAGTAATGTGGTACCACACTGAAACAGTCCATTAAACCTGGTTTCCATCAATATTTTAGAGAATGACGCATGTTAGGTCTTGGTTAGGTCTGGGATTTGCTCTCATCAGTCTCATAGTTTTGCGTTTCTCACATACTCGTTGAACAGATCCTGGGTTTTTTCTGGTTTGGATCATGTAGTAAAGTGGTACCATACTGAAACAGTCCATTAAACCTGGTTTCGCTCAATATTTTAGAGGATAACGCATGTTAGGTTTGGGTTAGGTCTAGGATTTGCCCTCATCAGGCTCATACTTTCGCATATTTCTCATACTTGATGGCTAGATCCAGGGCTGTTTCTGGATTGTATCACGTAATAATGTGGCACCACGCTGAAACAGTCGATTAAACCTGGTTTCGATCAATATTTTAGAGGATAACGCAATTTAAGTCTGGGATAGGTCTGGGATTTGACCTCATCAGACTCATAGTTTCGCGTTTTTCACATACTTGTTGAACAGATCGTGGGTTTTTTCTGGTTTGGATCACGTAGTAATGTGGGGCCACACTGAAACAGTCAAGTAAACCTGGTTTCGATCAATATTTTAGAGAATAATTCATGTTAGGTCTAGGTTAGGTCTGGGATTTGCCCTCGTCAGGCTCATTCTTTCGCATATTTCTCATACTTGATGGCTAGATCCTGGGCTTTTTCTGGATTGCATCACGTAGTAATGAAGTACAACACTGAAACAGTCAATTAAACCTGGTTTCGATCAATATTTTAGAGGATAACGCAAGTTAGGTCTGGGATAGGTCTAGGATTTGCCCTCATCAGGCTCTTACTTTCGCATATTTCTCATACTTCATGGCTAGATCCTGGGCTATTTCTGGATTGGATCACGTAGCAAAGTGGTACCACACTGAAACATTCAATGAAACCTGGTCTGGATAAATATTTTAGAGGATAACGCATCTTATGTCTGGGTTAGGTCTAAGATTTGCCCTCATCAGGCTCACAGTTTAGCGTTTTTCACATACTTGTTGAACAGATCCTGGGTTATTTTCAGGTTTGGATCACATAGTAATGTGGTACCACACTGAAACAGTCGATTAAACCAGGTTTCGATCAATATTTTTGAGGATAACGCATGTTAGGTCTTGGTTAGGCCTGGGATTTTCACTCATCAGACTCATACTTTCGCATTCTTCACATACTTGGTGAACGGATCCTGGGTTATTTCTGGTTTGGATCACGTAGTAATGTGGGTCCACACTGAAACAGTCAATTAAACCTGGTTTCGATCGATATTTTAGAGAATAATTCATGTTAGGTCTATGTTAGGTCTGGGATTTGCTCTCATCAGGCTCATTCTTTCGCATATTTCTCATACTTGATGGCTAGATCGTGGGCTGTTTCTGGATTGTACCACGTAGTAATGTGGCACCACGCTGAAACAGTCGATTAAACCTGGTTTCGATCAATATTTTAGAGGATAACGCAAGTTAAGTCTGGGATAGGCCTGGGATTTGACCTCATCAGACTCATACTTTCGCGTTTTTCACATACTTGGTGAACAGATCCTGGGTTTTTTCAGGTTTGGATCACATAGTAATGTGGTACCACACTGAAACAGTCGATTAAACCAGGTTTCGATCAATATTTTTGTGGATAACGCATGTTAGGTCTAGGTTAGGCCTGGGATTTTCACTCATCAGACTCATACTTTCGCATTCTTCACATACTTGTTGAACAGATCCTGGGTTTTTTCTGGTTTGGATCCCGTAGTAATGTGGTACCACACTGAAACAGTCCATTAAACCTGGTTTCCATCAATATTTTAGAGAATGACGCATGTTAGGTCTATGTTAGGTCTGGGATTTGCTCTCATCAGTCTCATTCTTTCGCATATTTCTCATACTTGTTGAACAGATCCTGGGTTTTTTCTGGTTTGGATCACGTAGTAGTGTGGTACCACGTTGAAACAGTCCATTAAACCTGGTTTGGATCAATATTTTAGAGGATAACGCATGTTAGGTTTGGGTTAGGTCTAGGATTTGCCCTCACCAGGCTCATACTTTCGCATATTTCTCATACTTCATGGCTAGATCCTGGGCTGTTTCTGGATTGTACCAGGTAGTAATGTGGTACCACGCTGAAACATTCAATGAAACCTGGTCTAGGATAAATATTTTAGAGGTTAACGCATCTTAGGTCTGGGTTAGGTCTAAGATTTGCCCTCATCAGGCTCACAGTTTAGCGTTTTTCACATACTTGTTGAACAGATCCTGGGATTTTTCTGGTTTGGATCACGAAGTAGTGTGGTACCACCCTGAAACAGTCCATTAAACCTGGTTTCGCTCAATATTTTAGAGGATAACGCATGTAAGGTCTAGGTTAGGTCTGGGATTTGCTCTCACCAGGCTCATTCTTTCGCATATTTCTCATACATGTTGAACAGATCCTGGGTTTTTTCTTGTTTGGATCACGTAGTAATGTGGGACCACACTGAAACAATCAATTAAACCTGGTCTTGATAAATATTTTAGAGGATAACGCATGTTAGGTCTGGGTTAGGTCTAGGATTTGCCCTCATCAGGCTCATACTTTCGCATATTTCTCATACTTCAAGGCTAGATCCTGGGCTGTTTCTGGATTGCATTACGTAGTAATGTGGTACCACGCTGAAACAGTCAATTAAACCTGGTTTCGATCAATATTTTAGGGGATAACGCAAGTTAGGTCTGGGATAGGTCTAGGATTTGCCCTCATCAGGCTCTTACTTTCGCATATTTCTCATACTTCATGGCTAGATCCTGTGCTATTTCTGGATTGGATCACGTAGTAAAGTGGTACCACACTGAAACATTCAATGAAACCTGGTCTAGGATAAATATTTTAGAGGTTAACGCATCTTAGGTCTGGGTTAGGTCTAAGATTTGCCCTCATCAGGCTCACAGTTTAGCGTTTTTCACATACTTGTTGAACAGATCCTGGGATTTTTCTGGTTTGGATCACGAAGTAGTGTGGTACCACCCTGAAACAGTCCATTAAACCTGGTTTCGCTCAATATTTTAGAGGATAACGCATGTAAGGTCTAGGTTAGGTCTGGGATTTGCTCTCACCAGGCTCATTCTTTCGCACATTTCTCATACTTGATGGCTAGATCCTGGGCTTTTTCTGGTTTGGATCACGTAGTAATGTGGTACCACACTGAAACAGTCGATTAAACCTGGTTTCGATCAATATTTTAGAGGATAACACAAGTTAAGTCTGGGATAGGTCTGGGATTTGACCTCATCAGACTCATACTTTCGCACACTTCACATACTTGTTGAACGGATCCTGGGTTATTTCTGGATTTGATCACGTAGTAATGTGGGTCCACACTGAAACAGTCAATTAAACCTGGTTTCGATCAATATTTTAGAGAATAATTCATGTTAGGTCTATGTTAGGTCTGGGATTTGCTCTCATCAGGCTCATTCTTTCGCATATTTCTCATACTTGATGGCTAGATCGTGGGCTGTTTCTGGATTGTATCACGTAGTAATGTGGCACCACGCTGAAACAGTCGATTAAACCTTGTTTCGATCAATATTTTAGAGGATAACGCAAGTTAAGTCTGGGATAGGTCTGGGATTTGACCTCATCAGACTCATACTTTCGCGTTTTTCACATACTTGGTGAACAGATCCTGGGTTTTTTCAGGTTTGGATCACATAGTAATGTGGTACCACACTGAAACAGTCGATTAAACCAGGTTTCGATCAATATTTTTGAGGATAACGCATGTTAGGTCTAGGTTAGGCCTGGGATTTTCACTCATCAGACTCATACTTTCGCATTCTTCACATACTTGTTGAACAGATCCTGGGTTTTTTCTGGTTTGGATCCCGTAGTAATGTGGTACCACACTGAAACAGTCCATTAAACCTGGTTTCCATCAATATTTTAGAGAATGACGCATGTTAGGTCTTGGTTAGGTCTGGGATTTGCTCTCATCAGTCTCATAGTTTTGCGTTTCTCACATACTCGTTGAACAGATCCTGGGTTTTTTCTGGTTTGGATCATGTAGTAAAGTGGTACCATACTGAAACAGTCCATTAAACCTGGTTTCGATCAACATTTTAGAGGATAACGCATGCTAGGTTTGGGTTAGGTCTAGGATTTGCCCTCATCAGGCTCATACTTTCGCATATTTCTCATACTTGATGGCTAGATCCTGGGCTGTTTCTGGATTGTATCACGTAGTAATGTGGCACCACGCTGAAACAGTCGATTAAACCTGGTTTCGATCAATATTTTAGAGGATAACGCAAGTTAGGTCTGGGATAGGTCTAGGATTTGCCCTCATCAGGCTCTTACTTTCGCGTGTTTCACATACTTGTTGAACAGATCCTGGGTTATTTTCAGGTTTGGATCACATAGTAATGTGGTACCACACTGAAACAGTCGCTTAAACCAGGTTTCGATCAATATTTTTGAGGATAACGCATGTTAGGTCTAGGTTAGGCCTGGGATTTTCACTCATCAGGCTCATTCTTTCGCATATTTCTCATACTTGATGGCTAGATCGTGGGCTGTTTCCGGATTGTATCACGTAGTAATGTGGCACCACGCTGAAACAGTCGATTAAACCAGGTTTCGATCAATATTTTAGAGGATAACGCAAGTTAAGTCTGGGATAGGTCTGGGATTTGACCTCATCAGACTCATACTTTCGCGTGTTTCACATACTTGTTGAACGGATCCTGGGTTATTTCTGGTTTGGATCACGTAGTAATGTGGGTCCACACTGAAACAGTCAATTAAACCTGGTTTCGATCAATATTTTAGAGAATAATTCATGTTAGGTCTATGTTAGGTCTGGGATTTGCTCTCATCAGGCTCATTCTTTCGCATATTTCTCATACTTGATGGCTAGATCGTGGGCTGTTTCTGGATTGTATCACGTAGTAATGTGGCATCACGCTGAAACAGTCGATTAAACCTGGTTTCGATCAATATTTTAGAGGATAACGCAAGTTAAGTCTGGGATAGGTCTGGGATTTGACCTCATCAGACTCATACTTTCGCGTTTTTCACATACTTGGTGAACAGATCCTGGGTTTTTTCTGGTTTGGATCACGTAGTAATGTGGGACCACACTGAAACAGTCAAGTAAACCTGGTTTCGATCAATATTTTAGAGAATAATTCATGTTAGGTCTAGGTTAGGTCTGGGATTTGCTCTCATCAGGCTCATTCTTTCGCATATTTCTCATACATGTTGAACAGATCCTGGGTTTTTTCTGGTTTGGATCACGTAGTAATGTGGGACCACACTGAAACAATCAATTAAACCTGATCTTGATAAATATTTTAGAGGATAACGCATGTTAGGTCTGTGTTAGGTCTAGGATTTGCCCTCATCAGGCTCATACTTTCGCATATTTCTCATACTTCATGGCTAGATCCTGGGCTGTTTCTGGATTGGATCACGTAGTAATGTGGTACCACGCTGAAACAGTCAATTAAACCTGGTTTCGATCAATATTTTAGAGGATAACGCAATATAAGTCTGGGATAGGTCTGGGATTTGACCTCATCAGACTCATTCTTTCGCATATTTCTCATACTTGATGGCTAGATCGTGGGCTGTTTCTGGATTGTATCACGTAGTAATGTGGCATCACGCTGAAACAGTCGATTAAACCTGGTTTCGATCAATATTTTAGAGGATAACGCAAGTTAAGTCTGGGATAGGTCTGGGATTTGACCTCATCAGACTCATACTTTCGCGTTTTTCACATACTTGGTGAACAGATCCTGGGCTATTTCTGTTTTGAATCACGTAGCAAAGTGGTACCACACTGAAACATTCAATGAAACCTGGTCTGGATAAATATTTTAGAGGATAACGCATCTTATGTCTGGGTTAGGTCTAAGATTTGCCCTCATCAGGCTCACAGTTTAGCGTTTTTCACATACTTGTTGAACAGATCCTGGGCTTTTTCTGGTTTGGATCACGAAGTAGTGTGGTACCTCACTGAAACAGTCCATTAAACCTGGTTTCGCTCAATATTTTAGAGGATAACGCATGTTAGGTCTAGGTTAGGTCTGGGATTTGCTCTCATCAGGCTCATTCTTTCGCATATTTCTCATACTTGATGGCTAGATCCTGGGCTTTTTCTGGATTGCATCACGTAGTAATGTAGTACCACACTGAAACAGTCAATGAAACCTGGTTTCCATCAATATTTTAGAGGACAACGCAAGTTAGGTCTAGGTAAGGCCTGAGATTTTCACTGATCAGACTCATACTTTCGCATTCTTCACATACTTGTTGAACGGATCCTGGGTTTTTTCTGGTTTGGTTCTCGTAGTAATGTGGTACCACACTGAAATATTCAATTAAACCTGGTCTTGATAAATATTTTAGAGGATAACGCATGTTAGGTCTGGGTTAGGTCTAGGATTTGCCCCCATCAGGCTCATACTTTCGCATATTTCTCATACTTGATGGCTAGATCCTGGGCTGTTTCTGGATTGTATCACGTAGTAATGTGGCACCACGCTGAAACAGTCGATTAAACCTGGTTTCGATCAATATTTTAGAGGATAACGCAATATAAGTCTGGGATAGGTCTGGGATTTGACCTCATCAGACTCATAGTTTCGCGTTTTTCACATACTTGTTGAACAGATTGTGGGTTTTTTCTGGTTTGGTTCACGTAGTAATGTGGGGCCACACTGAAACAGTCAAGTAAACCTGGTTTCGATCAATATTTTAGAGAATAATTTATGTTAGGTCTAGGTTAGGTCTGGGATTTGCCCTCGTCAGGCTCATTCTTTCGCATATTTCTCATACTTGATGGCTAGATCCTGGGCTTTTTCTGGATTACATCACGTAGTAATGAAGTACACCACTGAAACAGTCAATTAAACCTGGTTTCGATCAATATTTTAGAGAATAATTCATGTTAGGTCTATGTTAGGTCTGGGATTTGCTCTCATCAGGCTCATTCTTTCGCATATTTCTCATACTTGATGGCTAGATCGATGGCTGTTTCTGGATTGTATGACGTAGTAATGTGGCACCACGCTGAAACAGTCAATGAAACCTGGTTTCCATCAATATTTTAGAGGACAACGCAAGTTAGGTCTAGGTAAGGCCTGAGATTTTCACTGATCAGACTCATACTTTCGCGTGTTTCACATACTTGTTGAACGGATCCTGGGTTATTTCAGGTTTGGATCACATAGTAATGTGGTACCACACTGAAACAGTCGATTAAACCAGGTTTCGATCAATATTATTGAGGATAACGCAAGTTAGGTCTAGGTTAGGCCTGGGATTTTCACTCATCGGACTCATACTTTCGCATTCTTCACATACTTGTTGAACGGATGCTGGTTTTTTTCTGGTTTGGATCACGTAGTAATGTGGGACCACACTGAAACAGTCAATTAAACCTGGTTTCGATCAATATTTTAGAGAATAATTCATGTTAGGTCAAGGTTAGGTCTGGGATTTGCTCTCATCTGGCTCATTCTTTCGCATATTTCTCATACTTGATGACTAGATCCTGGGCTTTTTCTGGATCGCATCACGTAGTATTGAAGTACAACACTGAGACAGTCAATTAAACCTGGTCTCCATCAATATCTTAGAGGACAACGCAAGTTAGGTCTGGGATATGTCTGGGATTTGCCCTCATCAGGCTCATACTTTCGCGTTTATCACATACTTGTTGAACAGATCCTGGGTTTTTTCTGGTTTGGATCACGTAGTAGTGTGGTACCACGTTGAAACATTCAATGAAACCTGGTCTGGATAAATATTTTAGAGGATAACGCATGTTAGGTCAAGGTTAGGCCTGGGATTTTCACTCATCAGACTCATACTTTCGCATTCTTCACATACTTGTTGAACGGATCCTGGGTTATTTCTGGTTTGGATCACGTAGTAATGTGGGACCAAACTGAAACAGTCAATTAAACCTGGTTTCGATCAATATTTTAGAGAATAATTCATGTTAGGTCTATGTTAGGTCTGGGATTTGCTCTCATCAGGCTCATTCTTTCGCATATTTCTCATACATGTTGAACAGATCCTGGGTTTTTTCTGGTTTGGATCACGTAGTAATGTGGGACCACACTGAAACAATCAATTAAACCTCGTC
Organism: Colletes latitarsis; assembly: GCF_051014445.1. NCBI lineage: Eukaryota > Metazoa > Arthropoda > Insecta > Hymenoptera > Colletidae > Colletes > Colletes latitarsis. The sequence continues at coordinate 4,494,094 of NC_135142.1, forward strand.
TTGATAAATATTTTAGAGGATAACGCATGTTAGGTCTGGGTTAGGTCTAGGATTTGCCCTCATCAGGCTCATACTTTCGCATATTTCTCATACTTCAAGGCTAGATCCTGGGCTGTTTCTGGATTGTATTACGTAGTAATGTGGTACCACGCTGAAACAGTCAATTAAACCTGGTTTCGATCAATATTTTAGGGGATAACACAAGTTAGGTCTGGGATAGGTCTAGGATTTGCCCTCATCAGGCTCTTACTTTCGCATATTTCTCATACTTCATGGCTAGATCCTGTGCTATTTCTGGATTGGATCACGTAGTAAAGTGGTACCACACTGAAACATTCAATGAAACCTGGTCTAGGATAAATATTTTAGAGGTTAACGCATCTTAGGTCTGGGTTAGGTCTAAGATTTGCCCTCATCAGGCTCACAGTTTAGCGTTTTTCACATACTTGTTGAACAGATCCTGCGATTTTTCTGGTTTGGGTCACGAAGTAGTGTGGTACCACACTGAAACTGTCCATTAAACCTGGTTTCGCTCAATATTTTAGAGGATAACGCATGTAAGGTCTAGGTTAGGTCTGGGATTTGCTCTCACCAGGCTCATTCTTTCGCATATTTCTCATACTTGATGGCTAGATCCTGGGCTTTTTCTGGTTTGGATCACGTAGTAATGTGGTACCACACTGAAACAGTCGATTAAACCTGGTTTCGATCAATATTTTAGAGGATAACACAAGTTAAGTCGGGGATAGGTCTGGGATTTGACCTCATCAGACTCATACTTTCGCACACTTCACAAACTCGTTGAACAGATCCTGGGTTATTTTCAGGTTTGGATCACATAGTAATGTGGTACCACACTGAAACAGTCGATTAAACCAGGTTTCGATCAATATTTTTGAGGATAACGCATGTTAGGTCTAGGTTAGGCCTGGGATTTTCACTCATCAGACTCATACTTTCGCATTCTTCACATACTTGTTGAACGGGTCCTGGGTTATTTCTGGTTTGGATCACGTAGTAATGTGGGTCCACACTGAAACAGTCAATTAAACCTGGTTTCGATCAATATTTTAGAGAATAATTCATGTTAGGTCTATGTTAGGTTTGGGATTTGCTCTCATCAGGCTCATTCTTTCGCATATTTCTCATACTTGATGGGTAGATCGTGGGCTGTTTCTGGATTGTATCACGTAGTAATGTGGCACCACGCTGAAACAGTCGATTAAACCTGGTTTCGATCAATCTTTTAGAGGATAACGCAAGTTAAGTCTGGGATAGGTCTGGGATTTGACCTCATCAGACTCATACTTTCGCGTTTTTCACATACTTGGTGAACAGATCCTGGGTTTTTTCTGGTTTGGATCACGTAGTAATGTGGGACCACACTGAAACAGTCAAGTAAACCTGGTTTCGATCAATATTTTAGAGAATAATTCATGTTAGGTCTAGGTTAGGTCTGGGATTTGCTCTCATCAGGCCCATTCTTTCGCATATTTCTCATACATGTTGAACAGATCCTGGGTTTTTTCTGGTTTGGATCACGTAGTAATGTGGGACCACACTGAAACAATCAATTAAACCTGATCTTGATAAATATTTTAGAGGATAACGCATGTTAGGTCTGGGTTAGGTCTAGGATTTGCCCTCATCAGGCTCATACTTTCGCATATTTCTCATACTTCATGGCTAGATCCTGGGCTGTTTCTCGATTGGATCACGTAGTAATGTGGTACCACGCTGAAACAGTCAATTAAACCTGGTTTCGATCAATATTTTAGAGGATAACGCAAGTTAGGTCTGGGATAGGTCTAGGATTTGCCCTCATCAGGCTCTTATTTTCGCATATTTCTCATACTTCATGGCTAGATCCTGGGCTATTTCTGGATTGGATCACGTAGCTAAGTGGTACCACACTGAAACATTCAATGAAACCGAGTCTGGATAAATATTTTAGAGGATAACGCATCTTATGTCTGGGTTAGGTCTAAGATTTGCCCTCATCAGGCTCACAGTTTAGCGTTTTCGCACATACTTGTTGAACAGATCCTGGGCTTTTTCTGGATTGCATCACGTAGTAATGTAGTACCACACTGAAACAGTCAATGAAACCTGGTTTCCATCAATATTTTAGAGGACAACGCAAGTTAGGTCTAGGTGAGGCCTGAGATTTTCACTGATCAGACTCATACTTTCGCATTCTTCACATACTTGTTGAACGGATCCTGGGTTTTTTCTGGTTTGGTTCTCCTAGTAATGTGGTACCACACTGAAACAGTCGATTAAACCAGGTTTCGATCAATATTTTTGAGGATAACGCAAGTTAGGTCTAGGTTAGGCCTGGGATTTTCACTCATCGGACTCATACTTTCGCATTCTTCACATACTTGTTGAACGGATCCTGGTTTTTTTCTGGTTTGGATCACGTAGTAATGTGGGACCACACTGAAACAGTCAATTAAACCTGGTTACGATCAATATTTTAGAGAATAATTCATGTTAGGTCTAGGTTAGGTCTGGGATTTGCTCTCACCAGGCACATTCTTTCGCATATTTCTCATACTTGATGGCTAGATCCTGGCTTTTTCTGGTTCGCATCACGTAGTATTGAAGTACAACACTGAGACAGTCAATTAAACCTGGTTTCCATCAATATCTTAGAGGACAACGCAAGTTAGGTCTGGGATATGTCTGGGATTTGCCCTCATCAGGCTCATACTTTCTCGTTTTTCACATACTTGTTGAACAGATCCTGGGTTTTTTCTGGTTTGGATCACGTAGTAGTGTGGTACCACGCTGAAACAGTCCATTAAACCTGGTTTGGATCAATATTTTAGAGGATAACGCATGTTAGGTCTAGGTTAGGCCTGGGATTTTCACTCATCAGACTCATACTTTCGCATTCTTCACATACTTGTTGAACGGATCCTGGGTTATTTCTGGTTTGGATCACGTAGTAATGTGGGACCACACTGAAACAGTCAATTAAACCTGGTTTCGATCAATATTTTAGAGAATAATTCATGTTAGGTCTATGTTAGGTCTGGGATTTGCTCTCATCAGGCTCATTCTTTCGCATATTTCTCATACATGTTGAACAGATCCTGGGTTTTTTCTGGTTTGGATCACGTAGTAATGTGGGACCACACTGAAACAATCAATTAAACCTGGTCTTGATAAATATTTTAGAGGATAACGCATGTTAGGTCTGGGTTAGGTCTAGGATTTGCCCTCATCAGGCTCATACTTTCGCATATTTCTCATACTTCAAGGCTAGATCCTGGGCTGTTTCTGGATTGTATTACGTAGTAATGTGGTACCACGCTGAAACAGTCAATTAAACCTGGTTTCGATCAATATTTTAGGGGATAACGCAAGTTAGGTCTGGGATAGGTCTAGGATTTGCCCTCATCATGCTCTTACTTTCGCATATTTCTCATACTTCATGGCTAGATCCTGTGCTATTTCTGGATTGGATCACGTAGTAAAGTGGTACCACACAGAAACATTCAATGAAACCTGGTCTAGGATAAATATTTTAGAGGTTAACGCATCTTAGGTCTGGGTTAGGTCTAAGATTTGCCCTCATCAGGCTCACAGTTTAGCGTTTTTCACATACTTGTTGAACAGATCCTGGGATTTTTCTGGTTTGGATCACGAAGTAGTGTGGTACCACACTGAAACAGTCCATTAAACCTGGTTTCGCTCAATATTTTAGAGGATAACGCATGTAAGGTCTAGGTTAGGTCTGGGATTTGCTCTCACCAGGCTCATTCTTTCGCATATTTCTCATACTTGATGGCTAGATCCTGGGCTTTTTCTGGTTTGGATCACGTCATAATGTGGTACCACACTGAAACAGTCGATTAAAACTGGTTTCGATCAATATTTTAGAGGATAACGCAAGTTAAGTCTGGAATTGGTCTGGGATTTGACCTCATCAGACTCATGCTTTCGCACATTTCACATACTCGTTGAACAGATCCTGGGTTATTTTCTGGTTGGGATCACATAGTAATGTGGTACCACACTGAAACAGTCGATTAAACCAGGTTTCGATCAATATTTTTGAGGATAACGCACGTTAGGTCTAGGTTAGGCCTGGGATTTTCACTCATCAGACTCATACTTTCGCATTCTTCACATACTTGTTGAACAGATCCTGGGTTTTTTCTGGTTTGGATCCCGTAGTAATGTGGTACCACACTGAAACAGTCCATTAAACCTGGTTTCCATCAATATTTTAGAGAATGACGCATGTTAGGTCTTGGTTAGGTCTGGGATTTGCTCTCATCAGGCACATTCTTTCGCATATTTCTCAAACTTGATGGCTAGATCCTGGGCTTTTTCTGGATTGCATCACGTAGTAATGTGGTACCACACGGAAACTTTCAATTAAACCAGGTCTTGATAAATATTTTAGAGGCTAACGCATGTTAGGTCTGGGTTAGGTCTAGGATTTGCCCTCATCAGGCTCATATTTTCGCATATTTCTCATACTTCATGGCTAGATCCTGGGCTTTTTCTGGATTGCATCACGTAGTAGTGTGGTACCACACTGAAACAGTCCATTAAACCTGGTTTTGATGAATATTTTAGAGAATAATTCATGTTAGGTCTAGGTTAGGTCAGGGATTTGCTTTCATCAGGCTCATTCTTTCGCATATTTCTCATACTTGATGGCTAGATCCTGGGCTTTTTCTGGATTGCATCACGTAGTAATGAAGTACCACAATGAAACAGTCAATTAAACCTGGTTTCGATCAATATTTTAGAGAATAATTCATGTTAGGTCTAGGTTAGGTCTGGGATTTGCTCTCATCAGGCTCATTCTTTCGCATATTTCTCATACTTGATGGCTAGATCCTGGGCTTTTTCTGGATTGCATCACGTAGTAATGAAGTACAACACTGAAACAGTCAATTAAACCTGGTTTCGATCAATATTTTAGAGAATAATTCATGTTAGGTCTAGGTTAGGTCTGGGTTTTGCTCTCATCAGGTTCATTCTTTCGCATATTTCTCATACTTGATGGCTAGATCCTGGGCTTTTTCTGGATTGCATCACGTAGTAATGAAGTACAACACTGAAACAGTCAATTAAACCTGGTTTCCATCAATATTCTAGAGGACAACGCATGTTAGGTCTAGGTTAGGCCTGGGATTTGCCCTCATCAGGGTCATACTGTCGCAGTTTTAACATACTTGTTGAACGGATCCTGGGTTTTTTCTGATTTGGTTCACGTAGTAATGTGGTTTCACACTGAAACAGTCAATTAAACCTGGTTTCGATCAATATTTTAGAGAATAATTCATGTTAGGTCTAGGTTAGGTCTGGGATTTGCTCTCATCAGGTTCATTCTTTCGCATATTTCTCATACTTGATGGCTAGATCCTGGGCTTTTTCTGGATTGCATCACGTAGTAATGAAGTACAACACTGAAACAGTCAATTAAACCTGGTTTCCATCAATATTCTAGAGGACAACGCATGTTAGGTCTAGGTTAGGCCTGGGATTTGCCCTCATCAGGGTCATACTGTCGCAGTTTTAACATACTTGTTGAACGGATCCTGGGTTTTTTCTGGTTTGGTTCACGTAGTAATGTGGTTTCACACTGAAACATTCAATTAAACCTGGTCTTGATAAATATTTTAGAGAATAATTCATGTTAGGTCTAGGTTAGGTCAGGGATTTGCTTTCATCAGGCTCATTCTTTCGCATATTTCTCATACTTGATGGCTAGATCCTGGGCTTTTTCTGGATTGCATCACGTAGTAATGAAGTACAACACTGAAACAGTCAATTAAACCTGGTTTCGATCAATATTTTAGAGAATAATTCATGTTAGGTCTAGGTTAGGTCTGGGATTTGCTCTCATCAGGCTCATTCTTTCGCATATTTCTCATACTTGATGGCTAGATCCTGGGCTTTTTCTGGATTGCATCACGTAGTAAAGTGGTACCACACTGAAACAGTCCATTAAACCTGGTTTCGCTCAATATTTTAGAGGATAACGCATGTTAGGTCTAGGTTAGGTCTGGGATTTGCTCTCATCAGGCTCATTCTTTCGCATATTTCTCATACTTCATGGCTACATCCTGGGCTTTTTCTGGATTGCATCACGTAGTAAAGTGGTACCACACTGAAACATTCAATGAAACCTGGTCTGGATAAATATTTTAAAGGCTAACGCATCTTAGGTCTGCGTTAGGTCTACGATTTGCCCTCATCAGGCTCACAGTTTAGCGTTTTTCACATACTTGTTGAACAGATCCAGGGTTTTTTCTGGTTTGGATCACGAAGTAATGTGGTACCTCACTGAAACGGTCAATTAAACCTGGTTTTGGTCAATATTTTAGAGGATAACGCAAGTTAGGTCTGGGATAGGTCTGGGATTTGACCTCATCAGACTCACACTTTCGCACACTTCACATACTTCTTGAACAGATCCTGGGTTATTTTCTGGTTTGGATCACATAGTAATGTGGTACCACACTGAAACAGTCGATGAAACCAGGTTTCGATCAATATTTTAGAGGAGAACGCATGTTAGGTCTAGGTTAGGCCTGGGATTTTCACTCATCAGACTCATACTTTCGCATTCTTCACATACTTGTTGAACTGATCCTGGGTTTTTTCTGGTTTGGATCACGTAGTGATGTGGTACCGCACTGAAACAGTCGATTAAACCTGGTTTCCATCAATATTTTAGAAGATAACGCAAGTTAGGTCTGGGATAGGTCTGGGATTTGACCTCATCAGACTTATACTTTCGCACACTTCACATACTCCTTGAACAGGTCCTGGGTTATTTTCTGGTTGGGATCACATAGTAATGAGGTACCACACTGAAACCGTCGATTAAACCTGGTTTCGATCAATATTTTTGAGGATAACCCAAGATAGGTCTGGGATAGGTCTGGGATTTTCACTCATCAGACTCATACTTTCGCACACTTCACATACTCCTTGAACAGATCCTGGGTTATTTTCTGGTTTGGATCACGTAGTAATGTGGGACCACACTGAAACATTCAATGAAACCTGGTCTGGATAAATATTTTAGAGGATAACGCATCTTAGGTCTGGGTTAGGTCTAAGATTTGCCCTCATCAGGCTCACAGTTTAGCGTTTTTCACATACTTGTTGAACAGATCCTGGGTTTTTTCTGGTTTGGATCACGAAGTAGTGTGGTACCACACTGAAACAGTCCATTAAACCTGGTTTCGCTCAATATTTTAGAGGATAACGCATGTTAGGTCTAGGTTAGGTCTGGGATTTGCTCTCATCAGGCTCATTCTTTCGCATATTTCTCATACTTGATGGCTAGATCCTGGGCTTTTTCTGGATTGCATGACGTAGTAATGTAGTACCACACTGAAACAGTCAATGAAACCTGGTCTTGTCATCAATATTTTAGAGGACAACGCACGTGAGGTCTAGGTAAGGCCTGAGATTTTCACTGATCAGACTCACACTTTCGCATTCTTCACATACTTGTTGAACGGATCCTGGGTTTTTTCTAGTTTGGATCACGTAGTAATGTGGTACCACACTGAAACATTCAATTAAACCTGGTCTTGATAAATATTTTAGAGGATAACGCAAGTTAGGTCTGGGATAGGTCTAGGATTTGCCCTCATCAGGCTTTTACTTTCGCATATTTCTCATACTTCATGGCTAGATCCTGGGCTATTTCTGGATTGGATCACGTAGTAAAGTGGTACCACACTGAAACATTCAATGAAACCTGGTCTGGATAAATATTTTAGAGGTTAACGCATCTTAGGTCTGGGTTAGGTCTAAGATTTGCCCTCATCAGGCTCACAGTTTAGCGTTCTTCACATACTTGTTGAACAGATCCTGGGTTTTTTCTGGGTTGGATCACATAGTAATGTGGTACCACACTGAAACAGTCCAATAAACCTGGTTTCGATAAATATTTTAGAGAATAAAGCATGTTAGGTCTGGGTTAGGTCTAGGATTTGCCCTCACCAGGCTCATACTTTCGCATATTTCTCATACTTCATGGCTAGATCCTGGGCTTTTTCTGGATTGCATCACGTAGTAAAGTGGTACCACGCTGAAACAGTCGATTAAATCTGGTTTCGATCAATATTTTAGATGATAACGCAAGTTAAGTCTGGGATAGGTCTGGGATTTGACCTCATGAGACTCATACTTTCGCACTCTTCACATACTTGTTGAACGGATCCTGGGTTTTTTCTGGTTTGGTTCTCGTAGTAATGTGGTACCACACTGAAACGTTCAATTAAACCTGGTCTTGATAAATATTTTAGATGATAACGCATGTTAGGTTTGGGTTAGTTCTAGGATTTGCCCTCATCAGGCTCATTCTTTCGCATATTTCACATACTTCATGGCTAGATCCTGGGCTTTATCTGGATTGCATCACGTAGTAAAGTGGTACCACACTGAAACATTCAATGAAACCTGGTTTCGATCAATATTTTAGAGGATAACACAAGTTAAGTCTGGGATAGGTCTGGGATTTGACCTCATCAGACTCATACTCTCGCGTTTTTCACATACTTGTTGAACAGATCCTGGGTTTTTTCTGGTTTGGATCACGTAGTAGTGTGGTACCACACTGAAAGAGTCCATTAAACCTGGTTGCGATCAATATTTTAGAGGATAACGCATGTTAGGTCTGGGTTAGGTCTAGTATTTGCCCTCATCAGGCTCATTCTTTCGCATATTTCTCATACTTCATGGCTAGATCCTGGGCTATTTCTGGATTGGATCACGTAGTAAAGTGGTAGCACACTGAAACATTCAATAAAACCTGGTCTGGATAAATATTTTAGAGGATAACGCATGTTAGGTCAAGGTTAGGTCTAAGATTTGCCCTCATCAGGCTCACAGTTTCGCGTTTTTCACATACTTTTTGAACAGATCCTGGGTTTTTTCTGGTTTGGATCACGTAGTACTGTGGTACCATACTGAAACAGTCCATTAAACCTGGTTTCGCTCAATATTTTAGAGGATAACGCATGTAAGGTCTATGTTAGGTCTGGGATTTGCTCTCATCAGGCTCACAGTTTAGCGTTTTTCACATACTTGTTGAACAGATCCTGGGTTTTTTCTGGTTTGGATCACGAAGAAGTGTGGTACCACACTGAAACAGTCCATTAAACCTGGTTTCGCTCAATATTTTAGAGGATAACGCATGTTAGGTTTGGGTTAGGTCTAGGATTTGCCCTCACCAGGCTCATACTTTCGCATATTTCTCGTACTTCATGGCTAGATCCTGGGCTGTTTCTGGATTGTACCACGTAGTAATGTGGTACCACGCTGAAACAGTCGATTAAATCTGGTTTCGATCAATATTTTAGATGATAACGCAAGTTAAGTCTGGGATAGGTCTGGGATTTGACCTCATCAGGCTTTTACTTTCGCATATTTCTCATACTTCATGGCTAGATCCTGGGCTATTTCTGGATTGGATCACGTAGTAAAGTGGTACCACACTGAAACATTCAATGAAACCTGGTCTGGATAAATATTTTAGAGGTTAACGCATCTTAGGTCTGGGTTAGGTCTAAGATTTGCCCTCATCAGGCTCACAGTTTAGCGTTCTTCACATACTTGTTGAACGGATCCTGGGTTTTTTCTGGTTTGGTTCTCGTAGTAATGTGGTACCACACTGAAACGTTCAATTAAACCTGGTCTTGATAAATATTTTAGATGATAACGCATGTTAGGTTTGGGTTAGTTCTAGGATTTGCCCTCATCAGGCTCATTCTTTCGCATATTTCACATACTTCATGGCTAGATCCTGGGCTTTATCTGGATTGCATCACGTAGTAAAGTGGTACCACACTGAAACATTCAATGAAACCTGGTTTCGATCAATATTTTAGAGGATAACACAAGCTAAGTCTGGGATAGGTCTGGGATTTGACCTCATCAGACTCATACTCTCGCGTTTTTCACATACTTGTTGAACAGATCCTGGGTTTTTTCTGGTTTGGATCACGTAGTAGTGTGGTACCACACTGAAAGAGTCCATTAAACCTGGTTGCGATCAATATTTTAGAGGATAACGCATGTTAGGTCTGGGTTAGGTCTAGTATTTGCCCTCATCAGGCTCATTCTTTCGCATATTTCTCATACTTCATGGCTAGATCCTGGGCTATTTCTGGATTGGATCACGTAGTAAAGTGGTAGCACACTGAAACATTCAATAAAACCTGGTCTGGATAAATATTTTAGAGGATAACGCATGTTAGGTCAAGGTTAGGTCTAAGATTTGCCCTCATCAGGCTCACAGTTTCGCGTTTTTCACATACTTTTTGAACAGATCCTGGGTTTTTTCTGGTTTGGATCACGTAGTACTGTGGTACCATACTGAAACAGTCCATTAAACCTGGTTTCGCTCAATATTTTAGAGGGTAACGCATGTTAGGTCTAGGTTAGTTCTGGGATTTGCTGTCATCAGGCTCATTCTTTCGCATATTTCTCATACTTCATGGCTAGATCCTGGGCTGTTTCTGGATTGTATCACGTAGTAATGTGGTACCACACTGAAACTGTCCATTAAACCTGGTTTCGCTCAATATTTTAGAGGACAACGCATATTAGGTCTAGGTTAGGCCTGGGATTTGCCCTCATCAGGGTCATACTTTCGCAGATTTAACTTACATGTTGGCCTGATCGATGGTTTTTTCTGCTTTGGAACACGTAGTAAAGTGGTGCCACACAGATACAGTCCATTAAACCTGGTTTCCATCAATATTTTAGAGGACAACGCATGTTAGGTCTAGGTTAGGCCTGGGATTTGCCCTCATCAGGGTCATACTGTCGCAGTTTTAGCATACTTGTTGAACGGATCCTGGGTTTTTTCTGGTTTGGTTCACGTAGTAATGTGGTACCACACTGAAACATTCAACTAAACCTGGTCTTGATAAATATTTTAGAGGTTAACGCATGTTAGGATTGGGTTAGGTCTAGGATTTGCCCTCATCAGGCTCATACTTTCGCATATTTCTCATACTTCATGGCTAGATCCTGGGTTTTTTCTGGTTTGGATCACGTAGTAATGTGGGACCACACTGAAACAGTCAATTAAACCTGGTTTCGATCAATATTTTAGAGAATAATTCATGTTAGGTCTAGGTTAGGTCTGGGATTTACTCTCATCAGGCTCATTCTTTCGCATATTACTCATACTTGATGGCTAGATCCTGGGCTTTTTCTGGATTGGATCACGTAGTAATGTGGTACCACACTGAAACATTCAATTAAACCTGGTCTTGATAAATATTTTAGAGGATAACGCATGTTAGGTCTGGGTTATGTCTAGGTTTTGCCCTCATCAGACTCATACTTTCGCAGTCTCCACATACTTGTTGAACAGATCCTGGGTTATTTTCTGGTTTGGTTCACGTAGTAATGTGGTACCACACTGAAACATTCAATTAAACCTGGTCTTGATAAATATTTTAGAGGATAACGCATGTTAGGTTTGGGTTAGGTCTAGGATTTGCCCTCATCAGACTCATAGATTCGCATTCTTCACATGCTTCTTGAACGGATCCTGGGTTTTTTCTGTTTTGGATCACGTAGTAATGTGGGGCCACACTGAAACAGTCAATTAAACCAGGTTTCGATAAATATTTTAGAGAATAATTCATGTTAGGTCTAGGTTAGTTCTGGGATTTGCTCTTATCAGGCTCATTCTTTCGCATATTTCTGATACTTGATGGCTAGATTCTGGGCTTTTTCTGGATTGCATAACGTAGTAATGAAGTACAACACTGAAACAGTCAATTAAACCTGGTTTCCATCAATATTTTAGAGGACAACGCACATTAGGTCTAGGTTAGGCCTGGGATTTGCTCTCATCAGGGTCATACTTTCGCAGTTTTAACATACATGTTGGCCTGATCGAGGGTTTTTTCTGCTTTGGATCACGCAGTAAAGTGGTGCCACACTGAAACAGTACATTAAACCTGGTTTCCATCAATATTTTAGAGGACAACGCATGTTAGGTCTAGCTTAGGCCTGGGATTTGCCCTCATCAGGATCATACTGTCGCAGTTTTAACATACTTGTTGAACGGATCCTGGGTTTTTTCTGGTTTGGTTCACGTAGTAATGTGGTACCACACTGAAACGTTCAATTAAACCTGGTCTTGATAAATATTTTAGAGGATAACGCATGTTAGGTTTGGTTTAGGTCTAGGATTTGCCCTCGTCAGGCTCATACTTTCGCATATTTCTCATACTTCATGGCTAGATCCTGGGCTGTTTCTGGTTTGGATCACGTAGTAGTGTGGTACCACACTGAAACAGTCCATTAAACCTGGTTTGGATCAATATTTTAGAGGATAACGCATGTTAGGTCTAGGTTAGCCCTGGGATTTTCACTCATCAGACTCATACTTTCGCATTCTTCTCATACTTGCTGAACTGATCCTGGGTTTTTTCTGGTTTGGATCACGTAGTAATGTGGTACCACACTGAAACAGTCGATTAAACCTGGTTTCGATCAATATCTTAGAGGATAACGCAAGTTAAGTCTGGGATTGGTCTGGGATTTGACCTCATGAGACTCATACTTTCGCATTCTTCACATACTTGTTGAACGGATCCTGGGTTTTTTCTGGTTTGGATCACGTAGTAATGTGGTACCACACTGAAACATTCAATTAAACCTGGTCTTGATAAATATTTTAGAGGATAACGCATGTTAGGTCTGGGTTACGTCTAGGATTTGCCCTCATCAGGCTCATACTTTCGCATATTTCTCATACTTCATGGCTAGATCCTGGGCTGTTTCTGCATTGTATCACGTAGTAATGTGGTACCACGCTGAAACTGTCAATTAAACCTGGTTTCGATCAATATTTTAGAGGATAACGCAAGTTAGGTCTGGGATAGGTCTAGGATTTGCCCTCATCAGGCTCTTACTATCGCATATTTCTCATACTTCATGGCTAGATCCTGGGCTATTTCTGGATTGGATCACGTAGTAAAGTGGTACCACACTGAAACATTCAATGAAACCTGTTCTGGATAAATATTTTAGAGGATAACGCATCTTAGGTCTGGGTTAGGTCTAAGATTTGCCCTCATCAGGCTCATACTTTCGCACACTTCACATACTCGTTGAACAGATCCTGGGTTATTTTCTGGTTTGGATCACATAGTAATGTGGTACCACACTGAAACAGTCGATTAAACCAGGTTTCGATCAATATGTTTAAGGATAACGCATGTTAGGTCTAGGTTAGGCCTAGGATATTCACTCATCAGCCTCATACTTTCGCATTCTTCACATACTTGTTGAACGGATCCTGGGTTTTTTCTGGTTTGGATCACGTAGTAATGTGGTACCACACTGAAACAGTCGATTAAACCTGGTTTTGATCAATATTTTAGAGGATAACGCATAGTTTGGTTTGGGATAGGTCTGGGATTTGACCTCATCAGACTCGTACTTTCGCACACTTCACACACTCGTTGAACAGATCCTAGGTTATTTTCTGGTTTGTATCACGCAGTAGTGTGGTACCACACTGAAACAGTCCATTAAACCTGGTTTGGATCAATATTTTAGAGGATATCGCATGTTAGGTCTAGGTTAGGTCTGGGATTTTCACTCATCAGGCTCACAGTTTCGCGTTTTTCACATACTTGTTGAACAGATCCTGGGGTTTTTCTGGTTTGTATCACGCAGTAGTGTGGTACCAGACTGAAACAGTCGATTAAACCTGGTTTTGATCAATATTTTAGAGGATAACGCATAGTCAGGTTTGGGATAGGTCTGGGATTTGACCTCATCAGACTCATACTTTCGCACACTTCACATACTCGTTGAACAGATCCTGGGTTATTTTCTGGTTTGTATCACATAGTAATGTGGTACCACACTGAAACAGTCGATTAAACATGGTTTCGATCAATATTTTAGAGAATAATTCATGTTAGGTCTAGGTTAGGTCTGGGATTTGCTCTCATCAGGCTCGTTCTTTCGCATATTTCTCATACTTGATGGCTAGATCCTGGGCTTTTTCTGGATTGCATCACGTAGTAATGACGTACAACACTGAAACAGTCAATTAAACCTGGTTTCCATCAATATCTTAGAGGACAACGCAAGTTAGGTCCGGGATAGGTCTGGGATTTGCCCCCATCAGGCTCATACTTTCGTGTTTTTCACATACTTGTTGAATGATCCTGGGTTTTCTCTGGTTTGGATCACGTAGTAATGTGGTACCACGCTGAAACAGTCCATTAAACCTGGTTTGGATCAATATTTTAGAGGATATCGCATGTTAGGTCTAGGTTAGCCCAGGGATTTTCACTCATCAGACTCATACTTTCGCATTCTTGTCATACTTGTTGAACTGATCCTGGGTTTTCTCTGGTTTGGATCACGTAGTAATGTGGGACCACACTGAAACAGTCAATTAAACCTGGTCTTGAAAAATATTTTAGAGGATAACGCATGTTAGGTCTGGATCAGGTCTAGAATTTGCCCTCATCATGCTCATACTTTCGCATCTTTCTCATACATCATGGCTAGATCCTGGGCTATTTCTGGATTGTATCACGTAGTAATGTGGTACCACGCTGAAACAGTCGATTAAACCTGGTTCCGATCAATATTTTAGAGGATAACGTAAGTTAAGTCTGGGATTGGTCTGGGATTTGACCTCATCAGACTCATACTTTCGCATTCTTCACATACTTGTTGAACGGATCCTGGGTTTTTTCTGGTTTGGATCACGTAGTAATGTGGGTCCACACTGAAACAATCAATTAAACCTGGTCTTGATAAATATTTTAGAGGACAACGCATCTTAGGTCTGGGATAGGTCTAAGATTTGCCCTCATCAGGCTCACAGTTTCGCGTTTTTCACATACTTGTTGAACAGATCCTGGTTTTTTTCTGGTTTGGATCACGAAGTAGTGTGGTACCACACTGAAACAGTCGATTAAACCTGGTTTCGATCAATATTTTAGAGGATAACGCAAGTTAGGTCTAGGTCAGGCCCGGGATTTTCACTCATCAGACTCATATTTCGCATTCTTCACATACTTGTTGAACGGATCCTGGGTTTTTTCTGGTATGGATCACGTAGTAATGTGGGACCACACTGAATCAGACAATTAAACCTGGTTTCGACCAATAATTTAGAAAATAATTCATGTTAGGTCTAGGTTAGGTCTGGGATTTTCTCTCATCAGGCTCATTCTTTCGCATATTTCTCATACTTGAGGGCTAGATCCTGGGCTTTTTCTGGATTGGATCACGTAGTAATGAAGTACAACACTGAAACAGTCAATTAAACCTGGTTTCCATCAATATTTTAGAGGACAGCGCATGTTAGGTCTAGGTTAGGCGTGGGATTTGCTCTGATCAGGGTCATACTTTCGCAGTTTTAACATACATGTTGACCTGATCGAGGGTTTTTTCTGCTTTGGATCACGTAGTAAAGTGGTACCACACTGAAACAGTCCATTAAACCTGGTTTCGATCAATATCTTAGAGGATAACGCAAGTTAAGTCTGGGATTGGTCTGGTATTTGACCTCATCAGACTCATACTTTCGCACACTTCACATACTCGTTGAACAGATCCTGTGTTATTTTCTGGTTTGGATCACACAGTAATGTGGTACCACACTGAAACAGTCGATTAAACCTGGTTTCACTCAATATTTTAGAGGATAACGCATGTTAGGTCTAGGTCAGGCCTGGGATTTTCACCCATCAGACTCATACTTTCGCATTCTTCACATACTTGTTGAACGGATGCTGGGTTTTTTCTGGTTTGGATCACGTAGTAATGTGGGTCCACACTGAAACAATCAATTAAACCTGGTCTTGATAAATATTTTAGAGGATAACGCATGTTAGGTCTGGGATAGGTATGGGATTTGCCCTCATCAGACTCATACTTTCGCACACTTCACATACTCGTTGAACAGATCCTGGGTTATTTTCTGGTTTGGATCACATAGTAATGTGGTACCACACTGAAACAGTCGATTAAACCAGGTTTCGATCTATATTTTTGAGGATAACGCATGTTAGGTCTAGGTTAGGCCTGGGATTTTCACTCACCAGGCTCATTCTTACGCATATTTCTCATACATGCTGAACAGATCCTGGGTTTTTTCTGGTTTGGATCACGTAGTAATGTGGGACCACACTGAAACAATCAATTAAACCTGGTTTCCATCAATATTTTAGAGGACAACGCAAGTTAGGTCTGGGATAGGTCTGGGATTTGCCCTCATCAGACTCATACTTTCGCACACTTGACATACTCGTTGATCAGATCCTGGGTTTTTTTCTGGTTTGGATCACGTAGTAATGTGGTACCACACTGAAACATTCAATGGAACCAGGTCTGGATAAATATTTTAGAGGATAACGCAAGTTAGGTCTGGGATAGGTCTGGGATTAGCCCTCATCAGACTCATACTTTCGCATTCTTCACATACTTGTTGAACGGATCCTGGGTTTTTTCTGGTTTGGATCACGTTGTAACATGGGACCACACTGAAACAATCAATTAAACCTGGTCTTGATAAATATTTTAGAGGATAACGCATGTTAGGCTTGGGTTAGGTCTAGGATTTGCCCTCAGCAGGCTCATACTTTCGCATATCCCTCATACTTCATGACTAGATCCTGGGCTGTTTCTGGATTGTATAACGTAGTAATGTGGTACCACGCTGAAACAGTCAATTAAACCTGGTTTCGATCAATATTTTAGAGAATAATTCATGTTAGGTCTAGGTTAGGTCTGGGATTTGCTCTCATCAGGCTCATTCTTACGCATATTTCTCATACATGCTGAACAGATCCTGGGTTTTTTCTGGTTTGGATCACGTAGTAATGTGGGACCACACTGAAACAATCAATTAAACCTGGTTTCCATCAATATTTTAGAGGACAACGCAAGTTAGGTCTGGGATAGGTCTGGGATTTGCCCTCATCAGACTCATACTTTCGCACACTTGACATACTCGTTGATCAGATCCTGGGTTTTTTTCTGGTTTGGATCACGTAGTAATGTGGTACCACACTGAAACAGTCGATTAAACCAGGTTTCGAACAATATTTTTGAGGATACCGCATGTTAGGTCTAGGTTAGGTCTGGGATTTTCACTCATCAGACTCATACTTTCGCATTTTTCACTTACTTGTTGAACGGATCCTGGGTTTTTTCTGCATTGTATCACGTAGTAATGTGGTACCACGCTGAAACAGTCAATTAAACCTGGTTTCGATCAATATTTTAGAGCATAACGCAAGTTAGGTCTGGGATAGGTCTAGGATTTGCCCTCATCAGGCTCTTACTATCGCATATTTCTGATACTTCATGGCTAGATCCTGGGCTATGTCTGGATTGGATCACGTAGTAAAGTGGAACCACACTGAAACATTCAATGTAACCTGGTCTGGATAAATATTTTGGAGGATAACACATCTTAGGTCTGGGTTAGGTCTAAGATTTGCCCTCATCAGGCTCACAGTTTCGCGTTTTTCACATACTTGTTGAACAGATCCTGGGTTTTTTCTGGTTTGGATCACGTAGTAATGTGGTACCACACTAGAACAGTCAATTAAACCTGGTTTCGAGCAATATTTTGGAGGATAACGCAAGTTAGGTCTGCGATAGGTCTGGGATTTGCTCTCATCAGGCTCATTCTTTCGCATATTTCTCATACTTGATGGCTAGAACCTGAGCTTTTTCTGGATTGCATCACGTAGTAATGAAGTACAACACTGAAACAGTCAATTAAACCTGGTTTCCATCAATATTTTAGAGGACATCGCAAGTTAGGTCTGGGATAGGTCTGGGATTTGCCCTCATCAGGCTCATACTGTCGCGTTTTTCACATACTTGTTGAACAGATCCTGGGTTTTTTCTGGTTTGGATCCCGTAGTAGTGTGGTACCACACTGAAACAGTCCATTAAACCTGGTTTCGCTCAATATTTTAGAGGATAACGCATGTTAGGTCTAGGTTAGGTCTGGGATTTGCTCTCATCAGGCTCGTTCTTTCGCATATTTCTCATACTTGATGGCTAGATCCTGGGCTTTTTCTGGATTGCATCACGTAGCAATGAAGTACAACACTGAAACAGTCAATTAAACCTGGTTTCCATCAATATCTTAGAGGACAACGCAAGTTAGGTCTGGGATAGGTCTGGGATTTGCCCTCATCAGGCTCATACTTTCGTGTTTTTCACATACTTGTTGAATGATCCTGGGTTTTCTCTGGTTTGGATCACGTAGTAGTGTGGTACCACACTGAAACAGTCCATTAAACCTGGTTTGGATCAATATTTTAGAGGATAACGCATGTTAGGTCTAGGTTAGGTCTGGAATTTTCACTCTTCAGACTCATACTTTCGCATTCTTCACATACTTGTTGAACGGATCCTGGGTTTTTTCTGGTTTGGATCACGTAGTAATGTGGTACCACACTGAAACAGTCGATTAAACCTGGTTTTGATCAATATTTTAGAGGATAACGCATAGCTAGGTTTGGGATAGGTCTGGGATTTGACCTCATCAGACTCATACTTTCGCACACTTCACATACTCGTTGAACAGATCCTGGGTTATTTTCTGGTTTGGATCACATAGTAATGTGGTACCACACTGAAACAGTCGATTAAACCTGGTTTCGATCAATATTTTAGAGAATAATTCATGTTAGGTCTAGGTTAGGTCTGGGATTTGCTCTCATCAGGCTCATTCTTTCGCATATTTCTCATACTTGATGGCTAGATCCTGGGCTGTTCCTGGATTGTATGACGTAGTAATGTGGTACCACGCTGAAACAGCGAATTAAACCTGGTTTCGATCAATATTTTAGAGGATAACGCTAGTTAGGTCTAGGTTAGGCCTGGGATTTGCCCTCATCAGGGTCATACATTCGCAGTTTTAACATACATGTTGACCTGATCGAGGGTTTTTTCTGCTTTGGATCACGTAGTAAAGTGGTACCACACTGAAACATTCAATTAAACCTGGTCTTGATAAATATTTTAGAGGATAACGCATGTTAGGTCTAGGTTAGCCCTGGGATTTTCACTCATCAGACTCATACTTTCGCATTCTTGTCATACTTGTTGAACTGATCCTGGGTTTTTTCTGGTTTGGATCACGTAGTAATGTGGTACCACACTGAAACAGTCGATTAAACCTGGTTTCGATCAATATTTTAGAGGATAACGCAAGTTAACTCTGGGATTGGTCTGGGATTTGACCTCATCAGACTCATACTTTCGCACACTTCACATACTCGTTGAACAGATCCTGGGTTACTTTCTGGTTTGAATCACATAGTAATGTGGTACCACACTGAAACAGTCGATTAAACCAGGTTTCTATCAATATTTTTGAGGATAACGCATGTTAGGTCTAGGTTAGGCCTGGGATTTTCACTCATCAGACTCATACTTTCGCATTCTTCACATACTTGTAGAACGGATCCTGGGTTTTTTCTGGTTTGGATCACGTAGTAATGTGGGACCACACTGAAACAGTCAATTAAACCTGGTCTTGAAAGATATTTTAGAGGATAACGCATGTTAGGTCTGGATCAGGTCTAGAATTTGCCCTCATCATGCTCATACTTTCGCATCTTTCTCATACATCATGGCTAGATCCTGGGCTATTTCTGGATTGTATCACGTAGTAATGTGGTACCACGCTGAAACAGTCCATTAAACCTGGTTTGGATCAATATTTTAGAGGATAACGCATGTTAGGTCTAGGTTAGCCCTGGGATTTTCACTGATCAGACTCATACATTCGCATTCTTCACATACTTGTTGAACGGATCCTGGGTTTTTTCTGGTTTGGATCACGTAGTAATGTGGTACCACACTGAAACATTCAATTAAACCTGGTCTGGATAAATATTTTAGAGGATAACGCATCTTAGGTCTGGGTTAGGTCTAAGATTTGCCCTCATCAGGCTCACAGTTTCGCGTTTTTCACATACTTGTTGAACAGATCCTGGGTTTTTTCTGGTTTGTATCACGTAGTAATGTGGTACCACACTGAAACAGTCCATTAAACCTGGTTTGGATCAATATTTTAGAGGATAACGCATGTTAGGTCTAGGTTAGCCCTGGGATTTTCACTGATCAGACTCATACATTCGCATTCTTCACATACTTGTTGAACGGATCCTGGGTTTTTTCTGGTTTGGATCACGTAGTAATGTGGTACCACACTGAAACATTCAATTAAACCTGGTCTGGATAAATATTTTAGAGGATAACGCATCTTAGGTCTGGGTTAGGTCTAAGATTTGCCCTCATCAGGCTCACAGTTTCGCGTTTTTCACATACTTGTTGAACAGATCCTGGGTTTTTTCTGGTTTGGATCACGTAGTAATGTGGTACCACGCTGAAACAGTCAATTAAACCTGGTTTCGATCAATATTTTAGAGGATAACGCAAGTTAGGTCTGGGATAGGTCTAGGATTTGCCCTCATCAGGCTCTTACTATCGCATATTACTCATACTTCATGGCTAGATCCTGGGCTATTTCTGGATTGGATCACGTAGTAAAGTGGTACCACACTGAAACATTCAATGAAACCTCTTCTGGATAAATATTTTAGAGGATAACGCATCTTAGGTCTGGGTTAGGTCTAAGATTTGCCCTCATCAGGCTCACAGTTTCGCGTTTTTCACATACTTGTTAAACAGATCCTGGGTTTTTTCTGGTTTGGATCACGTAGTAATGTGGTAGCACACTAAAACAGTCAATTAAACCTGGTTTCGATCAATATTTTAGAGAATCACGCAAGCTAGGTCTGGGATAGGTCTGGGATTAGCCCTCATCAGACTCATACTTTCGCACACTTCACATACTCGTTGACAAGATCCTGGGTTTTTTTCTGGCTTGGATCACGTAATAATGTGGTTCCACACTGAAACAGTCGATTAAACTTGGCTTCGATCAATATTTTAGAGGATAACGCAAGTTAGGTCTGGGATAGGTCTGGGATTTGCCCTCATCAGGCTCATACTTTCGCGTTTTTCACATGCTTGTTGAACGGATCCTGGGTTTTTTCTGGTTTGGTTCACGTAGTAATGTGGTACCACGCTGAAACGATCAATTAAACCTGGTTTCGATCAATATTTTAGAGGATAACGCAAGTTAGGTCTGGGATAGGTCTAGGATTTGCCCTCATCAGGCTCTTACTATCGCATATTACTCATACTTCATGACTAGATCCTGGGCTATTTCTGGTTTGGATCACGTAGCAGTGTGGTACCACACTGAAACAGTCCATTAAACCTGGTTTCGCTCAATATTTTAGAGGATAACGCATGTTAGGTCTAGGTCAGTCCTGGGATTTTCACTCATCAGGCTCACATTTTCGCGTTTTTCACATACTTGTTGAACAGATCCTGGGTTTTTTCTGGTTTGGATCCTGTAGTAGTGTGGTACCACAATAAAACAGTCAATTAAACCTGGTTTCGATCAATATTTTAGAGGATATCGCAAGTTAGGTCTGGGATAGGTCTGGGATTTGCCCTCATCAGGCTCATACTCTCGCGTTTTTCACATACTTGTTGAACGGATCCAGGGTTTTTTCTGGTTTGGATCACGTAGTAATGTGGTACCACACTGAAACATTCAATGAAACCTGGTCTTGATAAATATTTTAGAGGATAACGCATGTTAGGTCTGGGTTAGGTCTAGGATTTGCCCTCATCAGGCTCATACTTTCGCATATTTCTCATACTTCATGGCTAGATCCTGGGCTATTTCTGGATTGGATCACGTAGTAAAGTGGTACCACACTGAAACATTCAATGAAACCTGGTCTGCATAAATATTTTAGAGGACAACGCATCTTAGGTCTGGGTTAGGTCTAAGATTTGCCCTCATCAGGCTAACAGTTTCGCGTTTTTCACATACTTGTTGAACAGATCCAGGGTTTTTTCTGGTTTGGATCATGTAGTAATGTGGTAGCACACTAAAACAGTCAATTAAACCAGGTTTCGATCAATATTTTAGAGGATCACGCAAGCTAGGTCTGGGATAGGTCTGGGATTAGCCCTCATCAGGCTCATTCTTTCGCATATTTCTCATACTTGATGGCTATATCCTGGGCTTTTTCTGGATTGCATCACGTAGTAACGTAGTACCACACTGAAACAGTCAATGAAACCTGGTTTCCATCAATATTTTAGAGGACAACGCAAATTAGGTCTAGGTAAGGCCTGAGATTTTCACTGATCAGACTCATACATTCGCATTCTTCACATACTTGTTGAACGGATCCTGGGTTTTTTCTGGTTTGGATCACGTAGTAATGTGGTACCACACTGAAACATTCAATTAAACCTGGTCTGGATAAATATTTTAGAGGATAACGCATCTTAGGTCTGGGTTAGGTCTAAGATTTGCCCTCATCAGGCTCACAGTTTCGCGTTTTTCACATACTTGTTGAACAGATCCTGGGTTTTTTCTGGTTTGGATCACGTAGTAATGTGGTACCACACTAAAAAAGTCAATTAAACCTGGTTTCGATCAATATTTTTGAGGATAACGCAAGTTAGGTCTGGGATAGGTCTGGGATTTGCTCTCATCAGGCTCATTCTTTCGCATATTTCTCATACTTGATGGCTAGATCCTGAGCTTCTTCTGGATTGCATCACGTAGTAATGAAGTACAACACTGAAACAGTCAATTAAACCTGGTTTCCATCAATATTTTAGAGGACAACGCAAGTTAGGTCTGGGATAGGTCTGGGATTTGCCCTCATCAGCCTCATACTTTCGCGTTTTTCACATACTTGTTGAACGGATCCTGGGTTTTTTCTGGTTTGGATCACGTCGTTATGTGGGTCCACACTGAAACAATCAATTAAACCTGGTCTTGATAAATATTTTAGAGGATAACGCGTGTTAGGTCTGGGATAGGTCTGGGATTTGCCCTCATCAGACTCATACTTTCGCACACTTCACATACTCGCTGAACACATCCTGGGTTTTTTCTGGTTTGGATCACATAGTAATGTGGTACCACACTGAAACAGTCGATTAAACCAGGTTTCGATCAATATTTTTGAGGATAACGCATGTTAGGTCTAGGTTAGGCCTGGGATTTTCACTCATCAGACTCACACATTCGCATTCTTCACATACTTTTTGAACGGATCCTGGGTTTTTTCTGGTTTGGATCACATAGTAATGTGGGTCCGCACTGAAACAATCAATTAAACCTGGTCTTGATAAATATTTTAGAGGATAACGCATGTTAGGTCTAGGTTAGGCCGGGGATTTTCACTCATCAGACTCATACATTAGCATTCCTCACTTACTTGTTGATCGGATCCTGGGTTTTTTCTGGTTTGTATCACGTAGTAATGTGGTACCACACTGAAACAGTCCATTAAACCTGGTTTGGATCAATATTTTAGAGGATAACGCATGTTAGGTCTAGGTTAGCCCTGGGATTTTCACTGATCAGACTCATACATTCGCATTCTTCACATACTTGTTGAACGGATCCTGGGTTTTTTCTGGTTTGGATCACGTAGTAATGTGGTACCACACTGAAACATTCAATTAAACCTGGTCTGGATAAATATTTTAGAGGATAACGCATCTTAGGTCTGGGTTAGGTCTAAGATTTGCCCTCATCAGGCTCACAGTTTCGCGTTTTTCACATACTTGTTGAACAGATCCTGGGTTTTTTCTGGTTTGGATCACGTAGTAATGTGGTACCACACTAAAAAAGTCAATTAAACCTGGTTTCGATCAATATTTTTGAGGATAACGCAAGTTAGGTCTGGGATAGGTCTGGGATTTGCTCTCATCAGGCTCATTCTTTCGCATATTTCTCATACTTGATGGCTAGATCCTGAGCTTCTTCTGGATTGCATCACGTAGTAATGAAGTACAACACTGAAACAGTCAATTAAACCTGGTTTCCATCAATATTTTAGAGGACAACGCAAGTTAGGTCTAGGTTAGGTCTGGAATTTTCACTCTTCAGACTCATACTTTCGCATTCTTCACATACTTGTTGAACGGATCCTGGGTTTTTTCTGGTTTGGATCACGTAGTAATGTGGTACCACACTGAAACAGTCGATTAAACCTGGTTTTGATCAATATTTTAGAGGATAACGCATAGCTAGGTTTGGGATAGGTCTGGGATTTGACCTCATCAGACTCATACTTTCGCACACTTCACATACTCGTTGAACAGATCCTGGGTTATTTTCTGGTTTGGATCACATAGTAATGTGGTACCACACTGAAACAGTCGATTAAACCTGGTTTCGATCAATATTTTAGAGAATAATTCATGTTAGGTCTAGGTTAGGTCTGGGATTTGCTCTCATCAGGCTCATTCTTTCGCATATTTCTCATACTTGATGGCTAGATCCTGGGCTGTTCCTGGATTGTATGACGTAGTAATGTGGTACCACGCTGAAACAGCGAATTAAACCTGGTTTCGATCAATATTTTAGAGGATAACGCAAGTTAGGTCTAGGTTAGGCCTGGGATTTGCCCTCATCAGGGTCATACATTCGCAGTTTTAACATACATGTTGACCTGATCGAGGGTTTTTTCTGCTTTGGATCACGTAGTAAAGTGGTACCACACTGAAACATTCAATTAAACCTGGTCTTGATAAATATTTTAGAGGATAACGCATGTTAGGTCTAGGTTAGCCCTGGGATTTTCACTCATCAGACTCATACTTTCGCATTCTTGTCATACTTGTTGAACTGATCCTGGGTTTTTTCTGGTTTGGATCACGTAGTAATGTGGTACCACACTGAAACAGTCGATTAAACCTGGTTTCGATCAATATTTTAGAGGATAACGCAAGTTAACTCTGGGATTGGTCTGGGATTTGACCTCATCAGACTCATACTTTCGCACACTTCACATACTCGTTGAACAGATCCTGGGTTACTTTCTGGTTTGAATCACATAGTAATGTGGTACCACACTGAAACAGTCGATTAAACCAGGTTTCTATCAATATTTTTGAGGATAACGCATGTTAGGTCTAGGTTAGGCCTGGGATTTTCACTCATCAGACTCATACTTTCGCATTCTTCACATACTTGTAGAACGGATCCTGGGTTTTTTCTGGTTTGGATCACGTAGTAATGTGGGACCACACTGAAACAGTCAATTAAACCTGGTCTTGAAAGATATTTTAGAGGATAACGCATGTTAGGTCTGGATCAGGTCTAGAATTTGCCCTCATCATGCTCATACTTTCGCATCTTTCTCATACATCATGGCTAGATCCTGGGCTATTTCTGGATTGTATCACGTAGTAATGTGGTACCACGCTGAAACAGTCGATTAAACCTGGTTCCGATCAATATTTTAGAGGATAACTTAAGTTAAGTCTGGGATTGGTCTGGGATTTGACCTCATCAGACTCATGCTTTCGCATTCTTCACATACTTGTTGAACGGATCCTGGGTTTTTTCTGGTTTGGATCACGTAGTAATGTGGGTCCACACTGAAACAATCAATTAAACCTGGCCTTGATAAATATTTTAGAGGATAACGCATGTTAGGTCTGGGATAGGTATGGGATTTGCCCTCATCAGACTCATACTTTCGCACACTACACATACTCGTTGAACAGATCCTGGGTTACTTTCTGGATTGCATCACGTAGTAATGTAGTACCACACTGAAACCGTCAATGAAACCTGGTTTCCATAAATATTTTAGAGGACAACGCAAGTTAGGTCTAGGTAAGGCCTGAGATTTTCACTGATCAGAGTCATGCATTCGCATTCTTCACATACTTGTTGAACGGATCCTGGGTTTTTTCTGGTTTGGATCACGTAGTAATGTGGTACCACACTGAAACATTCAACTAAACCTGGTCTTCATAAATATTTTAGAGGATAACGCATGTTAGGTCTGGGTTACGTCTAGGATTTGCCCTCATCAGGCTCATACTTTCGCATATTTCTCATACTTCATGGCTAGATCCTGGGCTGTTTCTGCAATATATCACGTAGTAATGTGGTACCACGCTGAAACAGTCAATTAAACCTGGTTTCGATCAATATTTTAGAGGATAACGCAAGTTAGGTCTGGGATAGGTCTAGGATTTGCCCTCATCAGGCTCTTACTATCGCATATTACTCATACTTCATGGCTAGATCCTGGGCTATTTCTGGATTGGATCACGTAGTAAAGTGGTACCACACTGAAACATTCAATGAAACCTCTTCTGGATAAATATTTTAGAGGATAACGCATCTTAGGTCTGGGTTAGGTCTAAGATTTGCCCTCATCAGGCTCACAGTTTCGCGTTTTTCACATACTTGTTAAACAGATCCTGGGTTTTTTCTGGTTTGGATCACGTAGTAATGTGGTAGCACACTAAAACAGTCAATTAAACCTGGTTTCGATCAATATTTTAGAGAATCACGCAAGCTAGGTCTGGGATAGGTCTGGGATTAGCCCTCATCAGACTCATACTTTCGCACACTTCACATACTCGTTGACAAGATCCTGGGTTTTTTCCTGGCTTGGATCACGTAATAATGTGGTTCCACACTGAAACAGTCGATTAAACTTGGCTTCGATCAATATTTTAGAGGATAACGCAAGTTAGGTCTGGGATAGGTCTGGGATTTGCCCTCATCAGGCTCATACTTTCGCGTTTTTCACATGCTTGTTGAACGGATCCTGGGTTTTTTCTGGTTTGGTTCACGTAGTAATGTGGTACCACGCTGAAACAATCAATTAAACCTGGTTTCGATCAATATTTTAGAGGATAACGCAAGTTAGGTCTGGGATAGGTCTAGGATTTGCCCTCATCAGGCTCTTACTATCGCATATTACTCATACTTCATGACTAGATCCTGGGCTATTTCTGGTTTGGATCACGTAGTAGTGTGGTACCACACTGAAACAGTCCATTAAACCTGGTTTCGCTCAATATTTTAGAGGATAACGCATGTTAGGTCTAGGTCAGTCCTGGGATTTTCACTCATCAGGCTCACATTTTCGCGTTTTTCACATACTTGTTGAACAGATCCTGGGTTTTTTCTGGTTTGGATCCTGTAGTAGTGTGGTACCACAATAAAACAGTCAATTAAACCTGGTTTCGATCAATATTTTAGAGGATATCGCAAGTTAGGTCTGGGATAGGTCTGGGATTTGCCCTCATCAGGCTCATACTCTCGCGTTTTTCACATACTTGTTGAACGGATCCAGGGTTTTTTCTGGTTTGGATCACGTAGTAATGTGGTACCACACTGAAACATTCAATGAAACCTGGTCTTGATAAATATTTTAGAGGATAACGCATGTTAGGTCTGGGTTAGGTCTAGGATTTGCCCTCATCAGGCTCATACTTTCGCATATTTCTCATACTTCATGGCTAGATCCTGGGCTATTTCTGGATTGGATCACGTAGTAAAGTGGTACCACACTGAAACATTCAATGAAACCTGGTCTGCATAAATATTTTAGAGGACAACGCATCTTAGGTCTAGGTTAGGTCTAAGATTTGCCCTCATCAGGCTAACAGTTTCGCGTTTTTCACATACTTGTTGAACAGATCCAGGGTTTTTTCTGGTTTGGATCACGTAGTAATGTGGTAGCACACTAAAACAGTCAATTAAACCAGGTTTCGATCAATATTTTAGAGGATCACGCAAGCTAGGTCTGGGATAGGTCTGGGATTAGCCCTCATCAGGCTCATTCTTTCGCATATTTCTCATACTTGATGGCTATATCCTGGGCTTTTTCTGGATTGCATCACGTAGTAACGTAGTACCACACTGAAACAGTCAATGAAACCTGGTTTCCATCAATATTTTAGAGGACAACGCAAATTAGGTCTAGGTAAGGCCTGAGATTTTCACTGATCAGACTCATACATTCGCATTCTTCACATACTTGTTGAACGGATCCTGGGTTTTTTCTGGTTTGGATCACGTAGTAATGTGGTACCACACTGAAACATTCAATTAAACCTGGTCTGGATAAATATTTTAGAGGATAACGCATCTTAGGTCTGGGTTAGGTCTAAGATTTGCCCTCATCAGGCTCACAGTTTCGCGTTTTTCACATACTTGTTGAACAGATCCTGGGTTTTTTCTGGTTTGGATCACATAGTAATGTGGTACCACACTGAAACAGTCGATTAAACCAGGTTTCGATCAATATTTTTGAGGATAACGCATGTTAGGTCTAGGTTAGGCCTGGGATTTTCACTCATCAGACTCATACTTTCGCATTCTTCACATACTTGTTGAACGGATCCTGGGTTTTTTCTGGTTTGGATCACGTAGTAATGTGGGTCCACACTGAAACAATCAATTAAACCTGGTCTTGATAAATATTTTAGAGGATAACGCATGTTAGGTCTGGGATAGGTCTGGGATTTGCTCTCATCAGACTCATACTTTCGCACACTTCACATACTCGTTGAACAGATCCTGGGTTATTTTCTGGTTTGGATCACATAGTAATGTGGTACCACACTGAAACAGTCGATTAAACCAGGTTTCGATCAATATTTTTCAGGATAACGCATATTAGGTCTAGGTTAGGCCTGGGATTTTCACTCATCAGACACATACTTTCGCATTCTTCACATACTTGTAGAACGGATCCTGGGTTTTTACTGGTTTGGATCACGTAGTAATGTGGTACCACACTGAAACATTCAATTAAACCTGGTTTCGATCAATATTTTAGAGGATAACGCAAGTTAGGTCAGGGATAGGTCCGGGATTTGCCCTCATCAGGCTCATACTTTCGCGTTTTTCACATACTTGTTGAACAGATCCTGGGTTTCTTCTGGTATGGGTCACGTAGTAGTGTGATACTACACTGAAACAGTCGACTAAACCAGGTTTCTATCAATATTTTTGAGGATAACGCATGTTAGGTCTAGGTTAGGCCTGGGATTTTCACACATCAGACTCATACTTTCGCATTCTTCACATACTTGTTGAACGGATCCTGGGTTTTTTCTGGTTTGGATCACGTAGTAATGTGGTTCCACACTGAAACAGTCGGTTAAACCTGGTTTCGATCAATATTTTAGAGGATAACGCAAGTTAGGTCTGGGATAGGTCTGGGATTTGCCCTCATCAGACTCATACCTACGCACACTTCACATACTCGTTGAACAGATCCTGGGTTATTTTCTGGTTTGGATCACATAGTAATGTGGTACCAAACTGAAACAGTCGATTAAACCAGGTTTCGATCAATATTTTAGAGCATAACGCATGTTAGGTCTAGGTTAGCCCTGGGATTTTCAGTCATCAGACTCATACTTTCGCTTTCTTCTTATACTTATTGAACTGATCCTGGGTTTTTTCTGGTTTGGATCACGTAGTAATGTGGTACCACACTGAAACAGTCGATTAAACCTGGTTTCGATCAATATTTTAGAGGATAACGCAAGTTAAGTCTGGGATTGGTCTGGGATTTGACCTCATCAGACTCATACTTTCGCACACTTCACATACTCGTTGAACAGATCCTGGGTTATTTTCTGGTTTGGATCACATAGTAATGTGGTACCACACTGAAACAGTCGATTAAACCAGGTTTCGATCAATATTTTTCAGGATAACGCATGTTAGGTCTAGGTTAGGCCTGGGATTTTCACCCATCAGACTCATACTTTCGCATTCTTCACATACTTGTTGAACGGATCCTGGGTTATTTTCTGGTTTGGATCACATAGTAATGTGGTACCACACTGAAACAGTCGATTAAACCAGGTTTCGATCAATATTTTTGAGGATAACGCAAGTTAAGTCAGGGATTGGTCTGGGATTTGACCTCATCAGACTCATACATTCGCACACTTCACATACTCGTTGAACAGATCCTGGGTTACTCTCTGGTTTGGATCACATAGTAACGTGGTACCACACTGAAACAGTCGATTAAACCAGGTTGCGATCAATATTTTTGAGGATAACGCATGTTAGGTATAGGTTAGGCCTGGGATTTTCACTCATCAGACTCATACTTTCGCATTCTTCACATACTTGTAGAACGGATCCTGGGTTTTTTCTGGTTTGGATCACGTAGTAATGTGGGGCCACACTGAAACAGTCAATTAAACCTGGTCCTGATAAATATTTTAGAGGGTAACGCATGTTAGGTCTGGGTCAGGTCTAGAATTTGACCTCATCATGCTCATACTTTCGCATCTTTCTCATACATCATGGCTAGATCCTGGGCTATTTCTGGATTGTATCACGTAGTAATGTGGTACCACGCTGAAACAGTCGATTAAACCTGGTTCCGATCAATATTTTAGAGGATAACGCAAGTTAAGTCTGGGATTGGTCTGGGATTTGACCTCATCAGACTCATACTTTCGCACCCTTCACATACTTGTTGAACAGATCCTGGGTTTTTTCTGGTTTGGATCCCGTAGTAGTGTGGTACCACACTGAAACAGTCCATTAAACCTGGTTTCGCTCAATATTTTAGAGGATAACGCATGTTAGGTCTAGGTCAGGCCTGGGATTTTCACTCATCAGGCTCACAGTTTCGCGTTTTTCACATACTTGTTGAACAGATCCTGGGGTTTTTCTGGTTTGTATCACGCAGTAGTGTGGTACCAGACTGAAACAGTCGATTAAACCTGGTTTCGATGAATATTTTAGAGAATAATTCATGTTAGGTCTAGGTTAGGTCTGAGATTTGCTCTCATCAGGCTCATTCTTTCGCATATTTCTCATACTTGATGGCTAGATCCTGGGCTTTTTCTGGATTGCATCACGTAGTAATGAAGTACAACACTGAAACAGTCAATTAAACCTGGTTTCCATCAATATCTTAGAGGACAACGCAAGTTAGGTCTGGGATTGGTCTGGGATTTGCCCTCATCAGGATCATACTTTCGCATTTTTCACATACATGTTGAACAGATACTGGGCTTTTCTGGTTTGGATCACGTAGTAATGTGGTACCACACTGAAACGTTCAATTAAACCTGGTCTTGATAATTATTTTAGAGGATAGCGCATGTTATGTCTGGGTTAGGCCTGGGATTTTCACCCATCAGACTCATACTTTCGCATTCTTCACATACTTGTTGAACGGATCCTGGGTTATTTTCTGGTTTGGATCACATAGTAATGTGGTACCACACTGAAACAGTCGATTAAACCAGGTTTCGATCAATATTTTTGAGGATAACGCAAGTTAAGTCAGTGATTGGTCTGGGATTTGACCTCATCAGACTCATACATTCGCACACTTCACATACTCGTTGAACAGATCCTGGGTTACTTTCTGGTTTGGATCACATAGTAACGTGGTACCACACTGAAACAGTCGATTAAACCAGGTTGCGATCAATATTTTTGAGGATAACGCATGTTAGGTATAGGTTAGGCCTGGGATTTTCACTCATCAGACTCATACTTTCGCATTCTTCACATACTTGTAGAGCGGATCCTGGGTTTTTTCTGGTTTGGATCACGTAGTAATGTGGTTCCACACTGAAACAGTCGGTTAAACCTGGTTTCGATCAATATTTTAGAGGATAACGCAAGTTAGGTCTGGGATAGGTCTGGGATTTGCCCTCATCAGACTCATACCTACGCACACTTCACATACTCGTTGAACAGATCCTGGGTTATTTTCTGGTTTGGATCACATAGTAATGTGGTACCAAACTGAAACAGTCGATTAAACCAGGTTTCGATCAATATTTTAGAGCATAACGCATGTTAGGTCTAGGTTAGCCCTGGGATTTTCACTCATCAGACTCATACTTTCGCTTTCTTCTTATACTTATTGAACTGATCCTGGGTTTTTTCTGGTTTGGATCACGTAGTAATGTGGTACCACACTGAAACAGTCGATTAAACCTGGTTTCGATCAATATTTTAGAGGATAACGCAAGTTAAGTCTGGGATAGGTCTGGGATTTGCCCTCATCAGACTCATACCTACGCACACTTCACATACTCGTTGAACAGATCCTGGGTTATTTTCTGGTTTGGATCACATAGTAATGTGGTACCACACTGAAACAGTCGATTAAACCAGGTTTCGATTAATATTTTTCAGGATAACGCATGTTAGGTCTAGGTTAGGCCTGGGATTTTCACGCATCAGACTCATACTTTCGCATTCTTCACATACTTGTTGAACGGATCCTGGGTTATTTTCTGGTTTGGATCACATAGTAATGTGGTACCACACTGAAACAGTCGATTAAACCAGGTTTCGATCAATATTTTTGAGGATGACGCAAGTTAAGTCAGGGATTGGTCTGGGATTTGACCTCATCAGACTCATACATTCGCACACTTCACATACTCGTTGAACAGATCCTGGGTTACTTTCTGGTTTGGATCACATAGTAACGTGGTACCACACTGAAACAGTCGATTAAACCAGGTTGCGATCAATATTTTTGAGGATAACGCATGTTAGGTATAGGTTAGGCCTGGGATTTTCACTCATCAGACTCATACTTTCGCATTCTTCACATACTTGTAGAACGGATCCTGGGTTTTTTCTGGTTTGGATCACGTAGTAATGTGGGGCCACACTGAAACAGTCAATTAAACCTGGTCCTGATAAATATTTTAGAGGGTAACGCATGTTAGGTCTGGGTCAGGTCTAGAATTTGACCTCATACTTTCGCATCTTTCTCATACATCATGGCTAGATCCTGGGCTATTTCTGGATTGTATCACGTAGTAATGTGGTACCACGCTGAAACAGTCGATTAAACCTGGTTCCGATCAATATTTTAGAGGATAACGCAAGTTAAGTCTGGGATTGGTCTGGGATTTGACCTCATCAGACTCATACTTTCGCACCCTTCACATACTTGTTGAACAGATCCTGGGTTTTTTCTGGTTTGGATCCCGTAGTAGTGTGGTACCACACTGAAACAGTCCATTAAACCTGGTTTCGCTCAATATTTTAGAGGATAACGCATGTTAGGTCTAGGTCAGGCCTGGGATTTTCACTCATCAGGCTCACAGTTTCGCGTTTTTCACATACTTGTTGAACAGATCCTGGGGTTTTTCTGGTTTGTATCACGCAGTAGTGTGGTACCAGACTGAAACAGTCGATTAAACCTGGTTTCGATGAATATTTTAGAGAGTAATTCATGTTAGGTCTAGGTTAGGTCTGAGATTTGCTCTCATCAGGCTCATTCTTTCGCATACTTCTCATACTTGATGGCTAGATCCTGGGCTTTTTCTGGATTGCATCACGTAGTAATGAAGTACAACACTGAAACAGTCAATTAAACCTGGTTTCCATCAATATCTTAGAGGACAACGCAAGTTAGGTCTGGGATTGGTCTGGGATTTGCCCCCATCAGGCTCATACTTTCGCGTTTTTCACATACTTGTTGAACAGATCCTGGGTTTGTTCTGGTTTGGATCACGTAGTAGTGTGGTACCACACTGAAACAGTCCATTAAACCTGGTTTGGATCAATATTTTAGAGGATAACGCATGTTAGGTCTAGGTTAGGTCTGGGATTTTCGCTCATGAGACTCATACTTTCGCATTCTTCGAATACTTGTTGAACGGATCCTGGGTTTTTTCTGGTTTGGTTCAGGTAGTAATGTGGTACCACACTGAAACATTCAATTAAACCTGGTCTTGATAAATATTTTAGAGGATAACGCATGTTAGGTCTGGCATAGGTCTGGGATTCGCCCTCATCAGGCTCATACTTTCGCGTTTTTCACATACTTGTTGAACAGATCCTGGGTTTTTTCTGGTCTGTATCACGTAGTAGTGTGGTACCACACTGAAATAGTCCATTAAACCTGGTTTGGATCAATTGTTTAGAGGATAACGCATGTTAGGTCTAGGTTAGCCCTGGGATTTTCACTGATCAGACTCATACTTTCGCATTCTTCACATACTTGTTCAACGGATCCTGGGTTTTTTCTGGTTTGGATCACGTAGTAATGTGGTGCCACACTGAAACAGTCGATTCAACCTGGTTTTGATCAATATTTTAGAGGAAAACGCATAGTTAGGTTTGGGATAGGTCTGGGATTTGACGTCATCAGACTCATACTTTCGCACACTTCACATACTCGTTGAACAGATCCTGGGTTATTTTCTGGTTTGGATCACATAGTAATGTGGTACCACACTGAAACAGTCGATTAAACCTGGTTTCGATCAATATTTTAGAGAATAATTCATGTTAGGTCCAGGTTAGGTCTGGGATTTGCTCTCATCAGGCTCGTTCTTTCGCATATTTCTCATACCTGATGGCTAGATCCTGGGCTTTTTCTGGATTGCATCACGTAGTAATGAAGTACAACACTGAAACAGTCAATTAAACCTGGTTTCCATCAATATCTTAGAGGACAACGCAAGTTAGGTCTGGGATAGGTCTGGGATTTGCCCTCATCAGGCTCATACTTTCGCGTTTTTCACATACTTGTTGAACAGATCCTGGGTTTTTTCTGGTTTGGATCAGGTAGTAATGTGGTACCACACTGAAACAGTCGATTAAACGTGGTTTTGATCAATATTTTAGAGGATAACGCATAGTTAGGTTTGGGATAGGTCTGGGATTTGACCTCATCAGACTCATACTTTCGCACACTTCACATACTCGTTGAACAGATCCTGGGTTTTTTCTGGTTTGGATCACGTAGTAGTGTGGTACCACACTGAAACAGTCCATTAAACCTGGTTTGGATCAATATTTTAGAGGATAACGCATGTCAGGTCTAGGTTAGGTCTGGGATTTTCACCCTTCAGACTCATACTTTCGCATTCTTCACATACTTGTTGAACGGATCCTGGGTTTTTTCTGGTTTGGATCACGTAGTAATGTGGTACCACACTGAAACAGTCGATTAAACGTGGTTTTGATCAATATTTTAGAGGATAACGCATAGTTAGGTTTGGGATAGGTCTGGGATTTGACCTCATCAGACTCATACTTTCGCACACTTCACATACTCGTTGAACAGATCCTGGGTTATTTTCTGGTTTGGATCACATAGTAATGTGGTACCACACTGAAACAGTCGATTGAACCTGGTTTCGATGAATATTTTAGAGAATAATTCATGTTAGGTCTAGGTTAGGTCTGGGATTTTCACTCATCAGACTCATACTTTCGCATTCTTCACATACTTGTTGAAGGGATCCTGGGTTTTTTCTGGCTTGGATCACGTTGTAGTGTGGGACCACACTGAAACAATCAATTAAACCTGGTCTTGATAAATATTTTAGAGGATAACGCCTGTTAGGTTTGGGTTAGGTCTAGGATTTGCCCTCAGCAGGCTCATACTTTCGCATATCTCTCATACTTCATGGCTAGATCCTGGGCTGTTTCTGGATTGTATCACGTGGTAATGTGGTACCACGCTGACACAGTCAATTAAACCTGGTTTCGATCAATATTTTAGAGGATAACGCAAGTTAGGTCTGGCATAGGTCTGGGATTCGCCCTCATCAGGCTCATACTTTCGCGTTTTTCACATACTTGTTGAACAGATGCTGGGTTTTTTCTGGTTTGTATCACGCAGTAGTGTGGTACCACACTGATACAGTCCGTTAAACCTGGTTTGGATGAATATTTTAGAGGATAACGCATGTAAGGTCAAGGTTAGCCCTGGGATTTTCACTCATCAGACTCATACTTTCGCATTCTTCTCATACTTGTTGAACAGATCCTGGGTTTTTTCTGGTTTGGATCCCGTAGTAGTGTGGTACCACACTGAAACAGTCCATCAAACCTGGTTTCGCTCAATATTTTAGAGGATAACGCATGTTAGGTCTAGGTCAGGCCTGGGATTTTCACTCATCAGGCTCACAGTTTCGAGTTTTTCACATACCTGTTAAACAGATCCTGGGTTTTTTCTGGTTTGGATCACGAAGTAGTGTGGTACCACACTGAAACAGTCCATTAAACCTGGTTTCGCTCAATATTTTAGAGGATAACGCATGTTAGGTCTAGGTTGGGTCTGGGATTTGCTCTCATTAGGCTCATTCTTTCGCATATTTCTTATACTTGATGGCTAGATCATGGGCTTTTTCTGCATTGCATCACGTAGTTATGTAGTACCACACTGAAACAGTCAATGAAACCTTGTTTCCATCAATATTTTAGAGGACAACGCAAGTTAGGTCTAGGTAAGGCCTGAGATTTTCACTGATCAGACTCATAATTTCGCCTTCTTCACATACTTGTTGAACGGATCCTGGGTTTTTTCTGGTTTGGAACACGCAGTAATGTGGTACCACACTGAAACATTCAATTAAACCTGGTCTTGATAAATATTTTAGAGAATAACGCATGTTAGGTCAGGGTTAGGTCTAGGATTTGCCCTCATCAGGCTCATACTTTCGCATATTTCTCATACTTCATCGCTAGATCCTGGGCTATTTCTGGATTGGATCACGTAGTAAAGTGGTACCACACTGAAACATTCAATGAAACCTGGTCTGGATAAAAATTTTAGAGAATTACGCATGTTAGGTCAAGGTTAGGTCTAAGATTTGCCCTCATCAGGCTCACAGTTTCACGTTTTTCACATACTTGTTGAACAGATCCTGGGGTTTTTCTGGTTTGTATCACGCAGTAGTGTGGTACCACACTGAAACAGTCGATTAAACCTGGTTTCGATGAATATTTTAGAGAATAATTCATGTTAGGTCTAGGTTAGGTCTGAGATTTGCTCTCATCAGGCTCATTCTTTCGCATATTTCTCATACTTGATGGCTAGATCCTGGGGTTTTTCTGGATTGCATCACGTAGTAATGAAGTACAACACTGAAACAGTCAATTAGACCTGGTTTCCTTCAATATCTTAGAGGACAACGCAAGTTAGGTCTGGGATTGGTCTGGGATTTGCCCTCATCAGGCTCATACTTTCGCGTTTTTCACATACTTGTTGAACAGATCCTGGGTTTTTTCTGGTTTGGATCACGTAGTAGTGTGGTACCACACTGAAACAGTCCATTAAACCTGGTTTGGATCAATATTTTAGAGGATAACGCATGTTAGGTCTAGGTTAGGTCTGGGATTTTCGCTCATGAGACTCATACTTTCGCATTCTTCACATACTTGTTGAACGGATCCTGGGTTTTTTCTGGTTTGGTTCAGGTAGTAATGTGGTACCACACTGAAACATTCAATTAAACCTGGTCTTGATAAATATTTTAGAGGATAACGCAAGTTAGGTCTGGCATAGGTCTGGGATTTGACCTCATCAGACTCATACTTTCGCACACTTCACATACTCGTTGAACAGATCCTGGGTTATTTTCTGGTTTGGATCACATAGTAATGTGGTACCACACTGAAACAGTCGATTAAACCTGGTTTCGATGAATATCTTAGAGAATAATTCATGTTAGGTCTAGGTTAGGTCTGAGATTTGCTCTCATCAGGCTCATTCTTTCGCATATGTCTCATACTTGATGGCTAGATCCTGGGCTTTTTCTGGATTGCATCACGTAGTAATGAAGTACAACACTGAAACAGTCAATTAAACCTGGTTTCCATCAATATCTTAGAGGACACCGCAAGT
Organism: Colletes latitarsis; assembly: GCF_051014445.1. Taxonomy (NCBI): domain Eukaryota; kingdom Metazoa; phylum Arthropoda; class Insecta; order Hymenoptera; family Colletidae; genus Colletes; species Colletes latitarsis. The sequence continues at coordinate 4,531,644 of NC_135142.1, forward strand.
TAGGTCTGGGATAGGTCTGGGATTTGCCCTCATCAGGCTCATACTTTCGCGTTTTTCACATACTTGTTGAACAGATCCTGGGTTTTCTCTGGTTTGGATCACGTAGTAGTGTGGTATCACACTGAAACAGTCCATTAAACCTGGTTTGGATCAATATTTTAGAGGATAACGCATGTTAGGTCTAGGTTAGGTCTGGGATTTTCACCCTTCAGACTCATACTTTCGCATTCTTCACATACTTGTTGAACGGATCCTGGGTTTTTTTTGGTTTGGATCACGTACTAATGTGGTACCACACTGAAACAGTCGATTAAACGTGGTTTTGATCAATATTTTATAGGATAACGCATAGTTAGGTTTGGGATAGGTCTGGGATTTGACCTCATCAGACTCATACTTTCGCACACTTCACATACTCGTTGAACAGATCCTGGGTTATTTTCTGGTTTGGATCACATAGTAATGTGGTACCACACTGAAACAGTCGATTAAACCTGGTTTCGATGAATATCTTAGAGAATAATTCATGTTAGGTCTAGGTTAGGTCTGAGATTTGCTCTCATCAGGCTCATTCTTTCGCATATTTCTCATACTTCATGGCTAGATCCTGGGCTGTTTCTGGATTGTATCACGTAGTAATGTGGTACCACGCTGAAACAGTCAATTAAACCTGGTTTCGATCAATATTTTAGAGGATAACGCAAGTTAGGTCTGGCATAGGTCTGGGATTCGCCCTCATCAGGCTCATACTTTCGCTTTTTTCACATACTTGTTGAACAGATCCTGGGTTTTTTCTGGTTTGTATCACGTAGTAGTGTGGTACCACACTGAAACAGTCCATTAAACCTGGTTTGGATCAATATTTTAGAGGATAACGCATGTTAGGTCTAGGGTAGCCCTGGGATTTTCACTCATCAGACTCATACTTTCGCATTCTTCTCATACTTGTTGAACTGATCCTGGGTTTTTTCTGGTTTGGATCCCGTAGTAGTGTGGTACCACACTCAAACAGTCCATCAAACCTGGTTTCGCTCAATATTTTAGAGGATAACGCATGTTAGGTCAAGGTTAGGTCTAAGATTTGCCCTTATCAGGCTCACAGTTTCGAGTATTTCACATACCTGTTAAACAGATCCTGGGTTTTTTCTGGTTTGGATCACGAAGTAGTGTGGTACCACACTGAAACAGTCCATTAAACCTGGTTTCACTCAATATTTTAGAGGATAACGCATGTTAGGTCTAGGTTAGGTCTGGGATTTGCTCTCATTAGGCTCATTCTTTCGCATATTTCTCATACTTGATGGCTAGGTCATGGGCTTTTTCTGCATTGCATCACTTAGTTATGTAGTACCACACTGAAACAGTCAATGAAACCTGGTTTCCATCAATATTTTAGAGGACAACGCAAGTTAGGTCTAGGTAAGGCCTGAGATTTTCACTGATCAGACTCATAATTTCGCCTTCTTCACATACTTGTTGAACGGATCCTGGGTTATTTTCTGGTTTGGATCACATAGTAATGTGGTACCACACTGAAACAGTCGATTAAACCAGGTTTCGATCACTATTTTTGAGGACAACGCATGTTAGGTCTAGGTAAGGCCTGAGATTTTCACTGATCAGACTCATACATTCGCATTCTTCACATACTTGTTGAACGGATCCTGGGTTTTTTCTGGTTTGGATCACGTAGTATTGTGGTAACACACTGAAACAGTCGATTAAACCTGGTTTCGATCAATATTATTGAGGATAACGCATGTTAGGTCTAGGTCAGATCTAGGATTTGCCCTCATCAGGCTCATACTTTCTCGTATTTCTCATACTTCATGGCTGGATCCTGGGCTATTTCTGGATTGGATCACGTTGTAATGTGGTACCACACTGAAACAGTCAATTAAACCTGGTTTCGATTAATATTTTAGAGGACAACGCAAGTTAGGTCTAGGTAAGGCCTGAGATTTTCACTGATCAGACTCATACTTTCGCCTTCTTCACATACTTGTTGAACGGATCCTGGGTTTTTTCTGGTTTGGAACACGTAGTAATGTGATACCACACTGAAACATTCAATTAAACCTGGTCTGGATAAAAATTTTAGAGAATTACGCATGTTAGGTCAAGGTTAGGTCTAAGATTTGCCCTCATCAGGCTCACAGTTTCGCGTTTTTCACATACTTGTTGAACAGATCCTGGGGTTTTTCTGGTTTGTATCACGCAGTAGTGTGGTATCACACTGAAACAGTCGATTAAACCTGGTCTTGATAAATATTTTAGAGAATAACGCATGTTAGGTCTGGGTTAGGTCTAGGATTTGCCCTCATCAGGCTCATACTTTCGCATATTTCTCATACTTCATGGCTAGATCCTGGGCTATTTCTGGATTGGATCACGTAGTAAAGTGGTACCACACTGAAACATTCAATGAAACCTGGTCTGGATATAAATATTAAAGGATAACGCATGTTAGGTCAAGGTTAGGTCTAAGATTTCCCCTCATCAGGCTCACAGTTTCGCGTTTTTCACATAGTTGTCGAACAGATCCTGGGTTTTTTCTGGTTTGGATCACGAAGTAGTGTGGTACCACACTGAAACAGTCCATTAAACCTGGTTTCGATCAATATTTTAGAGGATAACGCAAGTTAGGTCTGGCATAGGTCTGGGATTCGCCCTCATCAGGCTCATACTTTCGCGTTTTTCACATACTTGTTGAACAGATGCTGGGTTTTTTATGGTTTGTATCACGCAGTAGTGTGGTACCACACTGAAACAGTCCATTAAACCTGGTTTGGATGAATATTTTAGAGGATAACGCATGTAAGGTCTAGGTTAGCCCTTGGTTTTTTCACTCATCAGACTCATACTTTCGCATTCCTCTCATACTTGTTGAACTGATCCTGGGTTTTTTCTGGTTTGGATCACGTAGTAATGTGGTACCACACTGAAACAGACGATTAAACCTGGTTTCGATCAATATCTTAGAGGATAACGAAAGTTAAGTCTGGGATTGGTCTGGGATTTGACCTCATCAGGCTCATACTTTCGCGTTTTTCACATACTTGTTGAACAGATCCTGGGTTTTTTCTGGTTTGGATCCCGTAGTAGTGTGGTACCACACTGAAACAGTCCATCAAACCTGGTTTCGCTCAATATTTTAGAGGATAACGCATGTTAGGTCTAGGTCAGGCCTGGGATTTTCACTCATCAGGCTCACAGTTTCGAGTTTTTCACATACCTGTTAAACAGATCCTGGGTTTTTTCTGGTTTGGATCACGAAGTAGTGTGGTACCACACTGAAACAGTACATTAAACCTGGTTTCGCTCAATATTTTAGAGGATAACGCATGTTAGGTCTAGGTTAGGTCTGGGATTTGCTCTCATTAGGCTCATTCTTTCGCATATTTCTCATACTTGATGGCTAGGTCATGGGCTTTTTCTGCATTGCATCACGTAGTTATGTAGTACCACACTGAAACAGTCAATGAAACCTGGTTTCCATCAATATTTTAGAGGACAACGCAAGTTAGGTCTAGGTAAGGCCTGAGATTTTCACTGATCAGACTCATAATTTCGCCTTCTTCACATACTTGTTGAACGGATCCTGGGTTTTTTCTGGTTTGGAACACGTAGTAATGTGGTACCACACTGAAACATTCAATTAAACCTGGTCTTGATAAATATTTTAGAGAATAACGCATGTTAGGTCAGGGTTAGGTCTAGGATTTGCCCTCATCAGGCTCATACTTTCGCATATTTCTCACACTTCATGGCTAGATCCTGGGCTATTTCTGGATTGGATCACGTAGTAAAGTGGTACCACACTGAAACATTCAATGAAACCTGGTCTGGATAAAAATTTTAGAGAATTACGCATGTTAGGTCAAGGTTACGTCTAAGATTTGCCCTCATCAGGCTCACAGTTTCGCGTTTTTCACATACTTGTTGAACAGATCCTGGGGTTTTTCTGGTTTGTATCACGCAGTAGTGTGGTACCACACTGAAACAGTCCATTAAACCTGGTTTGGATCAATTGTTTAGAGGATAACGCATGTTAGGTCTAGGTTAGCCCTGGGATTTTCACTGATCAGACTCATACTTTCGCATTCTTCACATACTTGTTGAACGGATCATGGGTTTTTTCTGGTTTGGATCACGTAGTAATGTGGTGCCACACTGAAACAGTCGATTCAACCTGGTTTTGATCAATATTTTAGAGGATAACGCATAGTTAGGTTTGGGATAGGTCTGGGATTTGACCTCATCAGACTCATACTTTCGCACACTTCACATACTCGTTGAACAGATCCTGGGTTATTTTCTGGTTTGGATCACATAGTAATGTGGTACCACACTGAAACAGTCGATTAAACCTGGTTTCGATCAATATTTTAGAGAATAATTCATGTTAGGTCTAGGTTAGGTCTGGGATTTGCTCTCATCAGGCTCGTTCTTTCGCATATTTCTCATACTTGATGGCTAGATCCTGGGCTTTTTCTGGATTGCATCACGTAGTAATGAAGTACAACACTGAAACAGTCAATTAAACCTGGTTTCCATCAATATCTTAGAGGATAACGCAAGTTAGGTCTGGCATAGGTCTGGGATTCGCCCTCATCAGGCTCATACTTTCGCGTTTTGCACATACTTGTTGAACAGATCCTGGGTTTTTTCTGGTTTGTATCACGTAGTAGTGTGGTACCACACTGAAACAGTCCATTAAACCTGGTTTGGATCAATATTTTAGAGGATAACGCATGTTAGGTCTAGGTTAGCCCTGGGATTTTCACTCATCAGACTCATACTTTCGCATTCTTCTCATACTTGTTGAACTGATCCTGGGTTTTTTCTGGTTTGGATCACGTAGTAATGTGGTACCACACTGAAACAGTCGATTAAACCTGGTTTCGATCAATATTTTAGAGGATAACGCAAGTTAAGTCAGGGATTGGTCTGGGATTTGACCTCATCAGACTCATACTTTCGCGTTTTTCACATACTTGTTGAACAGATCCTCGGTTTTTTCTGGTTTGGATCCCGTAGTAGTGTGGTACCACACTGGAACAGTCAATTAAACCTGGTTTCGATCACTATTTTAGAGGATAACGCAAGTTAGGTCTGGGATAGGTCTGGGATTATCCCTCATCAGACTCATACTTTCGCACACTTCACATACTCGTTGACAAGATCCTGGGTTTTTTTCTGGTTTGGATCACGTAGTAATGTGGTACCACACTGAAACTGTCGGTTAAACCTGGTTTCGATCAATATTTTAGTGGATAACGCAAGTTAGGTCTGGGATAGGTCTGGGATTTGCCCTCATCAGACTCATACTTTCGCAGTTTTAACATACATGTTGACCTGATCGAGGGTTTTTTCTGCTTTGGATCACGCTGTAAAGTGGTACCACACTGAAACAGTCCATTAAACCTGGTTTGGATCAATATTTTTGAGGATAACGCATGTTAGGTCTAGGTTAGCCCTGGGATTTTCACTCATCAGGCTCATACTTTCGCATTCTTCGCATACTTGTTGGACAGATCCTGGGTTATTTTCTGGTTTGGATCACATAGTAATGTGGTACCACACTGAAACAGTCGATAAAACCAGGTTTCGATCAATATTTTTGAGGATGACGCATGTCAGGTCTAGGTTAGGCCTGGGATTTTCACTCATCAGACTCATACTTTCGCATTCCTCACATACTTGTTGAACGGATCCTGGGTTTTTTCTGGTTTGGTTCACGCAGTAATGTGGTACCACACTGAAACATTCAATTAAACCTGGTCTTGATAAATATTTTAGAGGATAACGCATGTTAGGTTTGGGTTAGGTCTTGGATTTACCCTCATCAGGCTCATACTTTCGCATATCTCTCATACTTCATGGCTAGACCCTGGGCTGTTTCTGGATTGTATCACGTAGTAATGTGGTACCACGCTGAAACAGTCAATTAAACCTGATTTCGATCAATATTTTAGAGGATAACGCAAGTTAGGTCTGGGATAGGTCTGGGATTCGCCCTCATCAGGCTCATACTTTCGCATATTTCTCATACTTGATGGCTAGATCCTGGGTTTCTTCCGGTTTGGGTCACGTAGTAGTGTGGTACCACACTGAAACAGTCGATTAAACCTGGTTTCGGACAATATTTTTTAGGATAACGCATGTTAGGTCTAGGTTAGGCCGGGGATTTTCACTCATCAGACTCATACTTTCGCATTCTTCACATACTTGTTGAACGGTTCCTGGGTTTTTACTGGTTTGGATCACGTAGTAATGTGGTACCACACTGAAACATTCAATTAAACCTGGTCTTGATAAATATTTTAGAGGATAACGCATGTTAGGTCTGGGATAGGTCTGGGATTTGCACTCATCAGACTCATACTTTCGCACGCCTCACATACTCGTTGAACAGATCCTGGGTTATTTTCTGGTTTGGATCACATAGTAATGTGGTACCACACTGAAACAGTCGATTAAACCAGGTTTCGATCAATATTTTTGAGGATAACGCATGTCAGGTCTAGGTTAGGCCTGGGATTTTCACTCATCAGACTCATACTTTCGCATTCTTCACATACTTGTTGAACGGATCCTGGGTTTTTTCTGGTTTGGATCACGTAGTAATGTGGGACCACACTGAAACAATCAATTAAACCTGATCTTGATAAATATTTTAGAGGATAACGCATGTTTGGTCTGGGTTTGGTCTAGGATTTGCCCTCATCAGGCTCATACTTTCGCATATTTCTCATACTTCATGGCTAGATCCTGGGCTAATTCTGGATTGGATCACGTAGTAATGTGGTACCACACTGAAACAGTCGATTAAACCAGGTTTCTATCAATATTTTTGAGGATAACGCAAGTTAGGTCTGGGATAGGTCTGGGATTTGCCCTCATCAGGCTCATACTTTCGCGTTTTTCACATACTTGTTGAACAGATCCTGGGTTTTTTCCTGTTTGGGTCACGTAGTAGTGTGGTACCACACTGAAACAGTCGATTAAACCTGGTTTCGATCAATATTTTTGAGGATAGCGCATGTTAGGTCTAGGTTAGGTCTGGGATTTTCACTCATCAGGCTCATACTTTCGCATTTTTCTCATACTTCATGGCTAGATCCTGGGCTATTTCTGGATTGTATCACGTGGTAGTGTGGTACCACACTGAAACAGTCAATTAAACCTGGTTTCGCTCAATATTTTAGAAGATAACGCATGTTAGGCCTAGGTTAGGCCTGGGATCTGCCCTCATCAGGGTCATACTTTCGCAGTTTTAACATGCATGTTGACCTGATCGAGTGTTTTTTCTGCTTTGGATCACGTAGTAAAGTGGTACCACATCTAAAACAGTCAATTAAACCTGGTTTCGATCTCTATTTTAGAGGATAACGCAAGTTAGGTCTGGGATAGGTCTGGGATTAGCCCTCATCAGGCTCATACTTTCGCAGTTTTAACATGCATGTTGACCTGATCGAGGGTTTTTTCTGCTTTGGATCACGTAGTAAAGTGGTACCACAACTAAAACAGTCAATTAAACCTGGTTTCGATCAATATTTTAGAGAATAATTCATGTTAGGTCTAGGTTAGGTCTGGGATTAGCCCTCATCAGGCTCATACTTTCGCGTTTTTCACATACTTGATGAACAGATCCTGGGTTTTTTCTGGTTTGGATCACGTAGTAGTGTGGTACCACACTGAAACAGTACATTAAACCTGGTTTCGATCAATATTTTTGAGGATAACGCATGTTAGGTCTAGGTTAGGCCGGGGATTTTCACTCATCAGACTCATACTTTCGCATTCTTCGCATACTTGTTGAACGGATCCTGGGTTTTGTCTGGTTTGGATCACGTAGTAATGTGGTACCACACTGAAACATTCAATTAAACCTGGTCTTGATAAATATTTTAGAGGATAACGCATGTTAGGTCTGGGATAGGTCTAGGATTTGCCCCCATCAGGCTTATACTTTCGCATATTTCTCATACTTCATGGCTGGATCCTGGGCTATTTCTGGATTGGGTCACGTAGTAATGTGGTACCACACTGAAACAGTCAATTAAGACTGGTTTTGATCAATATTTTAGAGAATAATTCATGTTAGGTCCAGGTTAGGTCTGGGATTTGCTCTCGTCGGGCTCATTCTTTCGCATATTTCTCATACTTGATGGCTAGATCCTGGGCTGTTTCTGGATTGCATCACGTAGTAATGAAGTGCAACACTGAAGCAGTTAATTAAGCCTGGTTTCCATCAATATTTTAGAGGACAACGCATGTTAGGTCTAGGTTAGCCCAGGGATTTTCACTCATCAGACTCATACTTTCGTATTCTTCACATACTTGTTGAACGGATCCTGGGTTTTTTCTGGTTTGGATCACGTAGTAATGTGGGACCACACTGAAACAATCAATTAAACCTGGTCATGATAAATATTTTAGAGGATAACGCATGTTAGGTCTGGGTTTGGTCTAGGATTTGCCCTCGTCAGGCTCATACTTTCGCATATTTCTCATACTTCATGGCTAGATCCTGGGCTATTTCTGGATTGGATCACGTAGTAATGTGGTACCACACTGAAACAGTCGATTAAACCAGGTTTCTATCAATATTTTTGAGGATAACGCATGTCAGGTCTAGGTTAGGCCTGGGATTTTCACTCATCAGACTCATACTTTCGCATTCCTCACATACTTGTTGAACGGATCCTGGGTTTTTTCTGGTTTGGTTCACGCAGTAATGTGGTACCACACTGAAACATTCAATTAAACCTGGTCTTGATAAATATTTTAGAGGATAACGCATGTTAGGTTTGGGTTAGGTCTTGGATTTACCCTCATCAGGCTCATACTTTCGCATATCTCTCATACTTCATGGCTAGACCCTGGGCTGTTTCTGGATTGTATCACGTAGTAATGTGGTACCACGCTGAAACAGTCAATTAAACCTGGTTTCGCTCAATATTTTAGAAGATAACTCATGTTAGGCCTAGGTTAGGCCTGGGATTTGCCCTCCTCAGGGTCATACTTTCGCAGTTTTAACATACATGTTGGCCTGATCGAGGGTTTTTTCTGCTTTGGATCTCGTAGTGAAGTGGTACCGCACTGAAGCAGACCATTAAACCTGGTTTGGATCAATATTTTAGAGGATAACGCATGTTAGGTCTAGGTTGGGCCTGGGATTTTCACTCATCAGACACAAATTTTCGCATTCTTCACATACTTGTTGAAAGGATCCTGGGTTTTTCCTGGTTTGGATCAGGTAGTAATGTGGGACCACACTGGAGCAGTCAATTAAACCTGGTTTCGATCAATGTTTTAGAGAATATTTCATGTTAGGTCTAGGTTAGGTCTGGGGTTTGCTCTCATCAGGCTCATACTTCCGCATATTTCTCATACTTCATGGCTGGATCCTGGGCTATTTCTGGATTGGATCACGTGGTAATGTGGTACCACACTGAAACAGCCAATTAAACCTGGTTTCCATCAATATTTTAGAGGAAAACGCATGTTAGGTCTAGGTTAGGCCTGGGATTTGCCCTCATCAGGGCCATACTTCCGCAGTTTTAACATACATGTTGACCCGATCGAGGGTTTTTTCTGCTTTGGATCACGTAGTGAAGTGGTACCGCACTGTAGCAGACCATTAAACCTGGTTTGGATCAGTATTTTAGAGGATAACGCATGTTATGTTTGGGTTAGGTCTAGGATTTGCACTCATCAGGCTCATACTTTCGCATATTTCTCATACTTCATGGCTAGATCCTGGGCTGTTTCAGGATTGTATCACGTAGTAATGTGGTACCACGCTGAAACAGTCAATTAAAACTGGTTTCGATCAATATTTTAGAGGATAACGCAAGTTTGGTCTGGGATAGGTCTGGGATTTGCCCTCATCAGGCTCATACTTTTTTTTTTTTTTTTTTTTTTTTTTTTTTTTGTCGTGGGGAAAATCTTCGAAAGACTCCCTCCCACCTGCTTGGGGAGAGGTGGGAGGGGTGTGTGGGATTCCCCGCGCCCGTACAACGACAGGCGCGGGACCTACCCACTAAAAACCCCACGGTGACCCTTCGGCACGCTTTGGGAGGATACCGGGAATCGCTCGAAGCATTCTTCCGGTATCCTCCCCGTGCCCGCGCTTTCGCGCCCATCCCCCGGGGGGACAATCGGTCCCCCCAGTAGACACACTGCCTCATAGCGGCGGGACGGGGCCACTCCATCCCGCCGCTATCCGTCCCGGGGCCGCGTTTAGTGGCGGCTGCGAGCCCCAACTCGCAACCGCCCGCGACCCCGTTTCCACCCCTCGGCGGCCAGGCGTTCATGGCCGCACCAGACCGCCGAGGGTGCCTCCCCTTGCGTCGGACCGGTAGAGGGAGGCACTCCTACCCCCAACCGGTCCGACCCGGCGCCGCCTGGCGGGAGGAGGGTCCCCTCAGGACCCCCCTCCCAGCCTAGGTCATCCGCCACGCCGAAGCGGCCGCCCGCGACGCCTCGCGACCGGGCGACGACCTCGGGCCACCGCACGAGCGCGAGCTTCAGCGCGCCCCTGAAGCTCGCGCTCCCTCCCCGCGGCCTCCTTCTGCAACATTACGTTCTCGCAGAAGGAGGCCACGGCCCTCCACTTCTCCTCGCTGCCGAGCATGGCGCGCACCACGCCCGGCAGCGAGACATCCCGCCCGACGACGCCGACCAGGACACGGCGCTCCCCCTCCCACGCGGGGCATACCTCCAGGGTATGATCCGCCGTGTCCTGCTCAGCGTCGCAGTGGCAGCAACGTGCCGTCGGCTCCTTCCCTATCCGGCACAGGTATCTTCCGAAGCTGCCATGCCCGGAAAATACCTGTGCCAGCCGGTAGGTGAGGCTGCCATGGCCTCTGTCCAGCCACTCCTTCAGGAGTGGCCGAACAGCCCCGACAGTCCGGTGCCCCGCGGTTGGCAGAGCCAGCCGCTCCTGCCACGCGAGCAACACGGACTGCCGGGCCTGGCGCTTCAAATCGCCCCAAGCAGGTTCCTGCCCGCCCGGGACCGCCCCCACCCCCGCGCGACGGTGGACGCGGTGCCGGTACATCACCGCGTGCGACCGCGCGAGCAGGTCCATGGGCGGCATCCCCGCTAGAACCGTCGCCGCCTCATGTGACATGGTCCGATACCCGCGGACGACCCTGAGCGCCATGCGCCTCTGCACCCGACGCAGCATAGTCATGCTGCGCCGGGAGGCAGCCAGGTCGTCCGCCCAGACGGGGGCCCCGTATAGGGCCACCGACTGGACCATTGCCACATAGAGGCGACGAACTCGGCCCGCAGGGCCCCCCAGGTTGGGCAGGATCCGGCCCAGAGCCGCAACCATCCTTTCCAACCGGGGGACCAGGCAGCGGAAATGCTTCTCGAAACGCCAGTGGCTATCGAGGATCAGCCCCAGATACCTGATCTGGGGCTTCACCTCGATGTCAGCCCCACCCACCCGAATCAGAGGGGGTGGCGGATCCTGCCGAGGTGAATGAAACGCAATCACCTCGGTCTTATGGACCGCCACCGTCATCCCCATCCCCCTGATCCGGTCGACGACGCGTTGCGACCCCTCCTCCGCGCGACGCATGGCCCTCCCCCAGTGCGCCCCGACGGCCAGCACCAGTGTGTCATCTGCATAACACACCGTGCTGACGCCGTCGGGGTGGCCGGCCCGCAACACCGAGTCGTACGCGATGTTCCACAGGAGTGGCCCGAGGACCGACCCCTGCGGAACACCGCAGTACACCTCCCTCCGCATATCACCATCCCGGCCCGGATACTCGATCCACCTGCCGCGGAGATAATCCCCGACGACCGCCCTGAGACAAGGGGGGACTCGATGATATTCGAGCCCCCTCCTTATCTCTTCCCAGGGGAGGGTGTTAAAGGCATTGGCAATATCCAAGGATATTGCCAATGCCACCCCTCCCCGGGAGACGGCCGCCTCCGAGAGGGCCCTTACACGACCTATCGCGTCGATAGTCGATCGGCCCCCCCGGAAACCGAACTGGCAGTCGGCCAGACCGGGATCACCCCGCGACAGGTGCTCGACGAGGCGGGCAGCAATCACACGCTCGAAGAGCTTGCCCACCTCGTCGAGGAGACAAATGGGCCGGTATGCGGAGGGAGACTCCGCGGGCCGACCCTCCTTCCGGAGGAGGACCATCCTCGCCACCTTCCAACTGGGGGGGAATCGCCCGTCCCTCAGGCAGCGGTCGAACAACCGCCTGAGGTCGGCCCCAAGGACGCCCTGGGTCAAGACCCAAACCCGGCCGGGCACACCATCCGGACCCGGGGCCGTGTTACGAACCCCGAGCCGTCTGATGGCCGCTGCCAGCTCCTCCTGCGTGACCCCCAGCTCGGCCGTCCACTCCACTGGGACAGCCGCCGCCGCCGGAGGACGCGGTCCCCTCTCCCCAATTGGGAAGAGTGTATTGACCACGTCCTCCAGCAGCCGGGGGTCAAGACCCTCGGTGACGGGGGGCGCCCACGGGCGGAGCTTATTCAGCACCACCTTATATGGGCGCCCCCATGGATCGTCATCAAGGGTCTGGAGGAGCTCCTTCCATGCCTGGGTCTTGGCCCGTTTGATGGCGACCTGCAGAGCAACCCGCGCCACGCGGTATGCTCCATACAGGTCATCAGCTGCCCTCGCTCGCGCCACGCCGTCGCCTGTACGTTGACGACGGCGCGCGCGGGTGTACTGGCGTCGGGCGCGGACAGTCGCGACTCGCAACTCCGCGATCGCGTCCGACCACCAGTACACCGCCCGGCGAGGAGAAGCCCGCCCGACCCGAGGCATCGCCGCGTCGCAAATACCCGCGACCAATGCTCCGAGCCGGGCGACCTCCTCCTCTATGCTCGGCAACTCGGCCGCTCCCTGCGGCCAAGTTGCAGCGAGGGCAGCTGCCATCAGGGCGTCCTTGTCCAGGCGCCGAAGCGCCCAGCGGCGTGGTGGGGTGCCACGCAGGCGGCCGTGTCGGGATGCACTCGCGGCGGCAGAGACCTCCATCCGGATGTACCGGTGATCGGAGAGTGTCTCTGCCCCCGCGACCACGTGCCAACCCGACACCATGCGCACGGCGTTGGGGGTCGCGAATCCAACATCCACGATGGACCCCCCATATCGCCGCACGCATGTGTGCTCCGACCCCCGGTTCAATACCCGGAGGTCGAGCCCCGCCGCCCAATCGCCCAGGATCCCGCCGCGAACGGAGGTCCTGGGGGATCCCCAAGCCACCGACTTGGCATTAAAATCCCCCAGGACCAGCACCGGCCGGGCCGCGTAGCGCTGCACGCATGCCGCGACCTCGGCCAAGTACAGCTCGAACGCAGCGTGACCGCTACGGGGCGAAATGTAGCACCCCACCACAGCAACTCCCCCCCAGTCCACGGCGACGAATCCCCGACCGCGCTCCGACAAGGAGAACGGTGGGGACCCGTCGCCCCCTCCCCATACCGTCGCCACCAAGCCGTCCGCGTCGCCCACCCAATGAGGGTGATCAGGGACGCGGTACGGCTCGGCGGCGACCGCCAGGCCAACCCCCCACTCCGCGAGGACTTGGGACATCAAGTCCTGTGCCGCGCGGCAGTGGTTGAGGTTGGCCTGGAGGAGGAGGCGGGGCGGCATTAATTAATGGCCGCGCCAGCCTCCTCCCGGCCGTCCGTCCCCGTAGCACCGTCCACCTCCATGGAGGACGATGCCACCGCCCTCGGCACCGGAGCCGGTGCAGCCCGCCTCTTCCTCTCCTTCCGGGAGGGGGGGGGAGCACTTCTTGCTCCCCACCCTGTGATCGGCTGGCCTCCCCATGTCCGCACACAGCGGGCAGTGGGGGGCCGCCGAGCACTGGCTCGCACGGTGCTCTTTGGCACCGCAGCGGTAACACTGACCGCTGCGGTCCACCGGCGAGGTGCACCACTGCCTCACGTGCCCCAATTCGAGGCAGCGGTGACACTGGAGCGGGCGCGGCGCGAGGATTTCCACTCGCGCCGAAACCCACCCCACCAACACCCTCCCGGATTCCGCCACCTTACGGGCGGCGGAGAGGGGGCACCGGGCCCACACCGACCCGAGGCCGGAAGGCGACCTGCGGATCTCTCCGATCCGCAGGTCCTCCACAGGACAGTCCCCCGCCCTCGCAAGGGCACGGGACACATCCTGTGCGCTGACCGAGTCGTCCAGCCCACAAACGCGCATCTCCGTGCGCTTCGTGGGCCGGGCGACCCGGACACCTCGCTCGCCCAGCTGCTCCCGGAGCCTCTGGGCGAGACGATCCGCCTTCGCGCCGCCTTCTGCACCGGGGATCTCCAACAAGAGACCCCCGGTCACGGCCCTCTTCGCCCTCACGGAGGCGATGCCCAGCTCTTCCAGGGAGATATTCTCCCTGGCGAGCCGCATCGCCTCCGCGAGGGTCAGGTCGCCCCCCTGCGCAACGGTCAGCGTCACCGCTGCCGTTTTTGGGGGACGACCTGGTCGTGCCTTCCCATCCTTCGCGGCCTTTACCTTGGCCGCCGGCGGCGGAGGCGGAGGCCGCGGTTGCGAGGCCTTCCTCGCCGCCCGCTTCGCCTTCCGCCCCACCACCTCACTCCACGCCACCTCCCCTTGGGAGGGTGCTGTGGAGGACGCGACCACCGCGACCACGGGTACACCACCCCCCTTGGGGGTCGCGACCCGGGGCCCTGGTGCCGCAACGCTGGGCGGAGCCTTCACTCCGCCCTTCTTTGCCTTCCCCGACTGTACCGGAACAGGTCGGGGAGGCACCGCCTTCCTGCTGACCGCTCTTCCGGCGAGGAGCTCCTCCCGGAAGGCGGCCAGCTTGCCATCAATCATGTCCCCAATCCTCCTCAGAAGATCGTCTTCTGAGGAGGACGGGGACTTCTTCACGAGCGGAGTGCGGGTGGAGGGGCCCGCGGTGCCCCGCACCACTGCCGCCGCACTCCGCTTATTTACCTCCGCCGAGGGACGCGGCGGTGGAGGAGGAGGGAGGATGGGAGGGAGGGCCGCGCTGTTCCACAGCGCCTCTGCCCTCCTCCTCCCCTGTCGCTCCTCCTCCAACAGGAGCTGCAGACGGGCGTTCCGCCCTCTGAGCTCCCGCGCCGCCTCCCTCATTTCCTCCGCCGCGGCCTTCAGGGCCTCCGCGCCACCGCTTTTCTGCCCCTTAAAGGCGCAGGCAGCGGCGACTTTCTCCACCCGCCTCAGGGACGAGGAGATCCTCTCCGATATCTCCTCGGTCACCTCGTCCCTGAGGCAACTCAGCCTCACCGACGGGCTCATCGCCCCGCCCACCTCGACGACGGCCTGCCCCGTCCTCTTCCTCTTAGAGCCTATGTGGCTCGTGCTGGAGGAGAAGGACGAGACCGACGCCGTCTCGTCGTCCTCCTCCACCCTCCACGAAGCCGGACCTGGCGCTGAGTGGGGCGCG
Organism: Colletes latitarsis; assembly: GCF_051014445.1. Classification (NCBI taxonomy): domain Eukaryota; kingdom Metazoa; phylum Arthropoda; class Insecta; order Hymenoptera; family Colletidae; genus Colletes; species Colletes latitarsis. The sequence continues at coordinate 4,547,078 of NC_135142.1, forward strand.
AGCGCCGCCACCCTAACCCCAACCCCGTCTCCGTCCTCCCCAACCGACAAAACCCGCCCCATCCCCATTTTATTTTCTGTGTCCATAATAATCCCACGAGATGGTCGGAAATAAAGGTCCACCCGGGCAGAGCCGCCTTACCCGGGTAAGCCTAATACTCCGGGGGTTCGGCAGGTTCCCCGGAGGTGGTCGCTTGGGATTGGGCCTTCTCCCCCAACCATGCATCCCATCGCCGCGCACCATAGCTTAGGATTGGAGGGCGATTTTATAGAGTCGCCATACTCGTGGCCCAGGCGGTTAAGCCAAGACCCCCGTTCCTCCTGCCGTCACGTACCATTCACAAAACCAATAGGGAATTGTGAATGGGTCGTTGTGACGACCAACAGGAGGCTTACGGTGTGTGTATGACTCGGGTACCCCGGGTTCGTTAAGCCCGTACTGCAGCTGAAAGGCTGGCAGCCCCTGAGGGGATCTGGCTCGTACTTTCGCATTTTCCGCATACTTGTTGGCCAGATCCTGGCCTTTTTCTGGTTTGAATCACGTAGTAATGCGGTACCACTCCGAAACAGTCAATTAAACCTGGTTGCGATTAATATTTTGGTGGATAACGCCGGTAATGTCTTGGTTAGCACTGGGATTTGCCCTCATCTGGCTCGTACTTTCGCATTTTTCGTATACTTGTTGGCCAGGTCCTGGCTTCATTCTGGTTTGGATCGCGCAGTAATGTGGTACCACACTGAAACAGTCAATAAAAGCTTGTTCCGATTAGTATTTTAGAGGAAAACTCTGGTTATGTCAGGGTTAGTTCTGGTATTTGCAATCACCTGGCTCATACTTTCGCATTTTTCGCATACTTGTTGGCCAGCTACAGGGCTTTTTCTGGCTTGTATCGCGTAGTAATGCGGCACCACACCGAAACAGTCAATTAAACCTGGTTGCGATTAATATTTTAGAGGGTAATGCCGGTTATGTCTCGGTTAGGTCTGGGATTTACCCCCATCTGGCTTCTACTTTCGCATTTTTCGCATACTTGTTGGCCAGATCCTGGCCTTTCTCTGGTTTGGGTCACGTTGTAATGCGGTACCACACCGAAACAGTCAATTAAACCTGGTTGCGATTAATAATATAGAGGATAACGCCGGTTATGTCTCGGTTAGGTCTGGGATTTGTACTCATCTGGCTCCTACTTTCGCATTTTTCTTATACTCGTTGGCCAGATCCTGGGCCTTTTCTGGTTTGGATCACGTAGTAATGTGGTACCACACTGAAACAGTCAATAAAAGCTTGTTCCGATTGTTATTTTAGAGGAAAACTCTGGTTATGTCTGGGTTAGTTCTGGTATTCGCAATCATCTGGCTCATACTTTCGCGTTTTTCGCATACTTGTTGGCCAGATCCTGGCCTCTTTCTGGTTTGGATCCCGCACTAATGTGGTTCCACACCGGAGCAGTCAATTAAACCTGGTTGCGATTAATATTTAAGAGGATAACGCCGGTTATGTCTCGGTTAGGTCTGGGATATGCCCGCATCTGGCGCGTACTTTCGCATTTTTCGCATACTTGATGGCCAGATCCTGGCCTCATTCTGGTTTGGATCCCGCACCAATGTGGTTCCGCACCGAAACAGTCAATTAAACCTGGTTGCGATAAATATTTTAGAGGATAACGCCGGTTATGTCTCGGTTAGTCATGGTATTTGCAATCATCTGGCTCATACTTTCGCGTTTTTCGCATACTTGTTGGCCAATCCTGGCCTCATTCTGGTTTGGATCCCGCACTAATGTGGTTCCACACCGAAACAGTCAATTAATCTTTGTTCCGAGTAATAGTTTAGAGGATAACGCCTGTTATGTGTGGGTTAGGTCTGGGGTTTGCCCTCATCTGGCCCGTGCCTTCGCATTTTTCGCATACTTGTTGGCAAGATCCTGGGGTTTTTCTGGTTTGGATCACGTAGTAATGCTGTACAACACCGAAACAGTCAATTAATCTTTGTTGCGAGTAATATTTTAGAGGATAACGCCGGTTATGTCTGGGTTAGGTCTGGGGTTTGCCCTCATCTGGCCCGTGCCTTCGCATTTTTCGCATACTTGTTCGCCATATCCTGGGCATTTTGTGGCTTGCATCACGTAGTAATGCGGTACCACATCGAAACAGTCAATTAAACCTGGTTGTGATTAATATTTAAGAGGATAACGCCGGTTATGTCGCGGTTAGGTCTGGGATTTGCCCTCATCTGCCTCGTACTTTCGCATTTTTCGCATACTTGTTGGCCAGGTCCTGGCCTTTTTCTGGTTTGGATCACGTAGTAATGCGGTACCACAGCGAAATAGTCAATGAAGCCTGGTTGCGAGTAATATTTAAGAGGATAACGCCGGTTATGTCTGGGTCGGGTCTGGGGTTTGCCCTCCTCTGGCTCGTACTTTCGCATTTTTCGCATACTTGTTGGCCAGATCCTCGCCTTTTTCTGGTTTGGACCACGTAGTAATGTGGTACCACACTGAAACAGTCAATTAAACCGGGTTCCGATTAATATTTTAGAGGATAACGCCGGTTATGTCTCGGTCAGGTCTGGTAATTGCCCTCATCTAGCTCGTACTTTCGCATCTTTCGCATACTTGTTGGCCAGATCCTCGCCTTTTTCTGGTTTGGATCAGGCAGTAATGCGGTACCACACCGAAATCGTCAATGAAACCTGGTTGCAAGTAATATTTTAGAGGATAACGCCGGTTATGTCTGGGTTAGGTCTGGGGTTTGCCCTCATCTGGCTCGTACCTTCGCATTTTTCGCATACTTGTTGGCAAGATCCTGGGCTTCTTCTGGTTTGGATCACGTAGTAATGCGGTACCACACCGATACAGTCAATTAAACCTGGTTGTGATTAATATTTAAGAGGATAACGCCGGTTATGTCTCGGTTAGGTGTTGTATTTGCCCTCATCTGGCTCGTACTTTCGCATTTTTCTTATACTTGTTGGCCAGGTCCTGGCTTTTTTCTGACTTGGACCACGTAGTACTGTGGTACCACACTGAAACAGTCAATAAAAGCATTTTCCGATTAGTATTTTAGAGGAAGGCACTGGTTATGTCTGGGTTAGTTCCGGTATTTGCAATCTACTGCCTCATACTTTCGCGTTTTTCGCATACTTGTTGGTCAGATCCTGTCCTCTTTCTGGTATGGATCCCGCACTAATGTGGTTCCACACCGAAACAGTCTATAAAAGCTTGTTCCGATTAGTATTTTAGAGGATAACGCTGGTTATGACTGTGTTAGTCATGGTATTTGCAATCATCTGGCTCATACTTTCGCGTTTTTCGCATACTTGTTGGCCAAATCCTGGCCTCTTTCCGGTTTGGATCCCGCACAAAATGTGGTTCCACACCGAAACAGACAATTAAACCTGGTTGCGAATAATATTTTAGAGGATAACGCCGGCTATGTCTCGGTCAGGTCTGGTAATTGCCCTCATCTAGCTCGTACTTTCACATTTTTCGCATACTTGTTGGCCAGATCCTCGCCTTTTTCTGGTTTGGATCACGCAGTAATGCGGTACCACACCGAAATAGTCAATGAAACCTGGGTGCGAGTAATATTTTAGAGGATAACGCCGGTTATGTCTGGGTTAGGTCTGGGGTTTGCCCTCATCTGGCCCGTACTTTCGCATTTTTCGCATACTTGTTCGCCATATCCTGGGCATTTTGTGGCTTGCATCACGTAGTAATGCGGTACCACATCGAAACAGTCAATTAAACCTGGTTGTGATTAATATTTAAGAGGATAACGCCGGTTATGTCGCGGTTAGGTCTGGGATTTGCCCTCATCTGCCTCGTACTTTCGCGTTTTTCACATACTTGTTCAACTGGTCCTCGGATTTTTTTGGTTTGGATCACGTAGCAATGTGGTACCACACTGAAGCAGTCGGTTAAACCTGGTTTCGATCAATATTTTAGAGGATAACGCAAGTTTGGTCTGGGATAGGTCTGGGATTTGCCCTCATCAGGCTCATACTTTCGCATTCTTCACATACTTGTTGAACGGATCCTGGGTTTTTTCTGGTTTGGATCACGTAGAAATGTGGGACCACACTGAAACAATCAATTAAACCTGGTCATGATCAATATTTTAGAGAATAATTCATGTTATGTCTTGGTTAGGTCTGGGATTTGCTCTCATCAGGCTCATTCTTTCGCATATTTCTCATACTTGATGGCTAGATCCTGGGCATTTTCTGGATTGCATCACGTAGTAATGAAGTACAACACTGAAACAGTCAATTAAACCTGGTCTTGATAAATATTTTAGAGGATAACGCATGTTAGGTTTGGGTTAGGTCTAGCATTTGCCCTCATCAGGCTCATACTTTCGCATATTTCTCATACTTCATGTCTAGATCCTGGGCTGTTTCTGGATTGTATCACGTAGTAATGTGGTACCACGCTGAAACAGTCAATTAAAACTGGTTTCGATCAATATTTTAGAGGATAACGCAAGTTAGGTCTGGGATAGGTCTGGGATTCGCCCTCATCAGGCTCATACTTTCGCGTTTTTCACATACTTGTTGAACAGATCCTGGGTTTTTTCTGGTTTGGATCACGTAGTAATGTGGGACCACACTGAAACAGTCCATTAAACCTGGTTTGGATCAATATTTTAGAGGATAACGCAAGTTTGGTCTAGGTTAGGTCTGGGATTTTCACTCATCAGACTCATACTTTCGCATTCTTCACATACTTGTTGAACAGATCCTGGGTTTTTTATGGTTTGGTTCACGTAGTAATGTGGTACCACACTGAAACAATCAATTAAACCTAGTCTTGATAAATATTTTAGAGGATAACGCATGTTAGGTCTGGGTTAGGACTAGGATTTGCCCCCATCAGGCTCATACTTTCGCATATTTCTCATACTTCAAGGCTGGATCCTGGGCTATTTCTGGTTTGGATCACGTATTAATGTGGTACCATACTGAAACAGTCAATTAAACCTGGTTTTGATCAATATTTTAGAGAATAATTCATGTCAGGTCTAGGTTAAGTCTGGGATTTGCTCTCATCAGGCTCATTCTTTCGCATATTTCTCATACTTGATGGCTAGATCCTGGGCTTTTTCCGGTTTGCATCACGTAGTAATGGAGTACAACACTGAAACAGTCAACTCAACCTGGTTTCCATCAATATTTTAGAGGACAACGCATGTTAGCTCTAGGTTAGGTCTGGGATTTTCACTCATCAGGCTCATACTTTCGCATTTTTCTCATACTTGATGGCTAGATCCTGGGCTTTTTCTGGATTGCATCATGTAGTCATGAAGTACAACACTGAAACAGTCAATTAAACCTGGTTTCCATCAATATCTTAGAGGACAACGCAAGTTAGGTCTGGGATAGGTCTGGGATTTGCCCTCATCAGGGTCATACTTTCGCAGTTTTAACATACATGTTGACGTGATCGAGGGTTTTTTGTGCTTTGGATCACGTAGTAAAGTGGTACCACACTGAAACAGTCCATTAAACCTGGTTTGGATCAATATTTTAGAGGATAACGCATGTTAGGTCTAGGTTAGCCCTGGGATTTTCACTCATCAGACTCATACTTTCGCATTCTTCACATACTTGTTGAACGGATCCTGGGTTTTTTCTAGTTTGGATCACGTAGTAATGTGGGACCACACTGAAACAGTCCATTAAACCTGGTTTGGATCAATATTTTAGAGGATAACGCAAGTTTGGTCTAGGTTAGGTCTGGGATTTTCACTCATCAGACTCATACTTTCGCATTCTTCACATACTTGTTGAACAGATACTGGGTTTTTTATGGTTTGGTTCACGTAGTAATGTGGTACCACACTGAAACATTCAATTAAACCTAGTCTTGATAAATATTTTAGAGGATAACGCATGTTAGGTCTGGGTTAGGACTAGGATTTGCCCCCATCAGGCTCATACTTTCGCATATTTCTCATACTTCATGGCTGGATCCTGGGCTATTTCTGGTTTGGATCACGTAGTAATGTGGTACCACACTGAAACAGTCAATTAAACCTGGTTTTGATCAATATTTTAGAGAATAATTCATGTCAGGTCTAGGTTAGGTCTGGGATTTGCTCTCATCAGGCTCATTCTTTCGCATATTTCTCACACTTGATGGCTAGATCCCGGGCTTTTTCCGGTTTGCATCACGTAGTAATGAAGTACAACACTGAAACAGTCAACTCAACCTGGTTTCCATCAATATTTTAGAGGACAACGCATGTTAGGTCTAGGTTAGGCCTGGGATTTGCCCTCATCAGGGTCATACTTTCGCAGTTTTAACATACATGTTGACGTGATCGAGGGTTTTTTCTGCTTTGGATCACGTAGTAAAGTGGTACCACACTGAAACAGTCCATTAAACCTGGTTTGGATCAATATTTTAGAGGATAACGCATGTTAGGTCTAGGTTAGCCCTGTGATTTTCACTCATCAGACTCATACTTTCGCATTCTTCACATACTTGTTGAACGGATCCTGGGTTTTTTCTGGTTTGGTTCACGTAGTAATGTGGTGCCACACTGAAACGGTCGATTAAACCAGGTTTCGATCAATATTTTTGAGGATAACGCATGTTAGGTCTAGGTTAGGCCTGGGATTTTCACTCATCAGACTCATACTTTCGTATTCTTCACATACTTGTTGAACGGATCCTGGTTTTTTTCTGGTTTGGATTACGTAGTAATGAGGGACCACACTGAAACAATCAAATAAACCTGGTCTTGATAAATATTTTAGAGGATAAAGCATGTTAGGTCTTCGTTAGGTCTAGGATTTGCCCTCGTCAGGCTCATACTTTCGCATATTTCTCATACTTCATGGCTAGATCCTGGGCTATTTCTGGTTTGGATCACGTAGTAATGTGGTATCACACTGAAAAAGTCAATTAAACCTGGTTTTGATCAATATTTTAGAGAATAATTCATGTCAGGTCTAGGTTAGGTCTGGGATTTGCTCTCATCAGGCTCATTCTTTCGCATATTTCTCACACTTGATGGCTAGATCCCGGGCTTTTTCCGGTTTGCATCACGTAGTAATGAAGTACAACACTGAAACAGTCAACTCAACCTGGTTTCCATCAATATTTTAGAGGACAACGCATGTTAGGTCTAGGTTAGGCCTGGGATTTGCCCTCATCAGGGTCATACTTTCGCAGTTTTAACATACATGTTGACGTGATCGAGGGTTTTTTCTGCTTTGGATCACGTAGTAAAATGGTACCACACTGAAACAGTCCATTAAACCTGGTTTGGATCAATATTTTAGAGGATAACGCAAGTTAGGTCTGGGATAGGTCTGGGATTCGCCCTCATCAGGCTCATACCTTCGCATATTTCTCATACTTGATGGCTAGATCCTGGGCTTTTTCTGGATTGCATCACGTAGTAATGAAGTACAACACTGAAGCAGTCAATTAAACCTGGTTTCCATCAATATCTTAGAGGACAACGCAAGTTAGGTCTGGGATAAGTCTGGGATTTGCCCTCATCAGGCTCATACTTTCGCGTTTTTCACATACTTGTTGAACATATCCTGTGTTTTTTCTGGTTTGGATCACGTAGTAGTGTGGTACCACACTGAAACAGTCCATTAAACCTTGTTTGGATCAATATTTTAGAGGATAACGCATGTTAGGTCTGGGATAGGTCTGGGATTTGCCCTCATCAGACTCATACTTTCGCACACTTCACATACTCGTTGAACAGATGCTGGGTTATTTTCTGGTTTGGATCACGTAGTAATGTTGTACCACACTGAAAAAGTCAATTAAACCTGGTTTTGATCAATATTTTAGAGAATAATTCATGTCAGGTCTAGGTTAGGTCTGGGATTTGCTCTCATCAGGCTCATTCTTTCGCATATTTCTCACACTTGATGGCTAGATCCCGGGCTTTTTCCGGTTTGCATCACGTAGTAATGAAGTACAACACTGAAGCAGTCAATTAAACCTGGTTTCCATCAATATTTTAGAGGACAACGCATGTTAGGTCTAGGTTAGGCCTGGGATTTGCCCTCATCAGGGTCATACTTTCGCAGTTTTAACATACATGTTGACGTGATCGAGGGTTTTTTCTGCTTTGGATCACGTAGTAAAGTGGTACCACACTGAAACAGTCCATTAAACCTGGTTTGGATCAATATTTTAGAGGATAACGCATGTTAGGTCTAGGTTAGCCCTGTGATTTTCACTCATCAGACTCATACTTTCGCATTCTTCACATACTTGTTGAACGGATCCGGGGTTTTTTCTGGTTTGGTTCACGTAGTAATGTGGTACCACACTGGAACATTCAATTAAACCTGGTCTTGATAAATATTTTAGAGGATAACGCATGTTAGGTTTGGGTTAGGTCTAGGATTTGCCCTCATCAGGCTGATACTTTCGCATATTTCTCATACTTCAGGGCTAGATCCTGGGCTGTTTCTGGATTGTATCACGTAGTAATGTGGTACCACGCTGAAACAGTCAATTAAGCCTGATTTCGATGAATATTTTAGAGGATAACGCAAGTTAGGTCTGGGATAGGTCTGGGATTCGCCCTCATCAGGCTCATACCTTCGCATATTTCTCATACTTGATGGCTAGATCCTGGGCTTTTTCTGGATTGCATCACGTAGTAATACGGACCACACTGAAACAATCAAATAAACCTGGTCTTGATAAATATTTTAGAGGATAAAGCATGTTAGGTCTTCGTTAGGTCTAGGATTTGCCCTCGTCAGGCTCATACTTTCGCATATTTCTCATACTTCATGGCTAGATCCTGGGCTATTTCTGGATTGGATCACGTAGTAATGTGGTACCACAGTGAAACAGTCGATTAAACCAGGTTTCGATCAATATTTTTGAGGATAACGCAACTTAGGTCTGGGATAGGTCTGGGATTTGCCCTCGTCAGGCTCATACTTTCGCGTTTTTCACATACTTGTTCAACAGATCCTGGGTTTTTCCGGTTTGGGTCACGTAGAAGTGTGGTACCACACTGAAACAGTCGATTAAACCTGGTTTCGATCAATATTTTTGAGGATAACGCATGTTAGGTCTAGGTTAGGCCGGGGATTTTCACTCAGCAGACTCGTACTTTCGCATTCTTCACATACTTGTTGAACGGATCCTGGGTTTTTTCTGGTTTGGATCACATAGTAATGTGGTACCACACTGAAACATTCAATTAAACCTGGTCTAGATAAATATTTTAGAGGATAACGCATGTTAGGTCTGGGTTAGGTCTAGGATTTGCCCCCATCAGGCTCATACTTTCGCATATTTCTCATACTTCATGGCTGGATCCTGGGCTATTTCTGGATTGGATCAGGTAGTAATGTGGTACCACACTGAAACAGTCAATTAAACCTGGTTTTGATCAGTATTTTAGAGAATAATTCATGTCAGGTCTAGGTTAGGTCTGGGATTTGCTCTCATCAGGCTCATTCTTTCGCATATTTCTCGTACTTGATGGCTAGATCCTGGGCTTTTTCCGGATTGCATCACGTAGTAATGAAGTACAACACTGAAACAGTCAATTCAACCTGATTTCCATTAATATTTTAGAGGACAACGCATGTTAGGTCTAGGTTAGGCCTGGGATTTGCCCTCATCAGGGTCATACTTTCGCAGTTTTAACATACATGTTGACGTGATCGAGGGTTTTTTCTGCCTTGGATCACGTAGTAAAGTGGTACCACACTGAAACAGTCCATTAAACGTGGTTTGGATCAATATTTTAGAGGATAACGCATGTTAGGTCTAGGTTAGCCCTGGGATTTTCACTCATCAGACTCATACTTTCGCATTCTTCACATACTTGTTGAACGGATCCTGGGTTTTCTCTGGTTTGGTTCACGTAGTAATGTGGTACCACACTGGAACATTCAATTAAACCTGGTCTTGATAAATAATTTAGAGGATAACGCATGTTAGGATTGGGTTATGTCTAGGATCTGCCCTTATCAGGCTCATACTTTCGCATATTTCTCATACTTCATGGCTAGATCCTGGGCTGTTTCTGGATTGTATCACGTAGGAATGTGGTACCACGCTGAAACAGTCAATTAAACCTGGTTTCGTTCAATATTTTAGAGGATAACGCAAGTTAGGTCTGGGATAGGTCTGGGATTTGCCCTCATCAGGCTCATACTTTCGCGTTTTTCACATACTTGTTGAACAGATCCTGGGTTTTTTCCGGTTTGGGTCACGTAGTAGTGTGGTATCACACTGAAACAGTCGATTAAACCTGGTTTCGATCAATATTTTAGAGGATAACGCATGTTAGGTCTAGGTTAGGCCGGGGATTTTCACTCATCAGACTCATACTTTCGCAGTTTTAACATACATGTTGACCTGATCGAGGGTTCTTAATGCTTTGGATCACGTAGTAAAGTGGTACCACCCTGGAACAGTCCATTAAACCTGGTTTGGATCAATATTTTAGAAGATAACGCATGTTAGGATTGGGTTATGTCTAGGATCTGCCCTTATCAGGCTCATACTTTCGCATATTTCTCATACTTCATGGCTAGATCCTGGGCTGTTTCTGGATTGTATCACGTAGAAGTGTGGTACCACACTGAAACAGTCGATTAAACCTGGTTTCGATCAATATTTTTGAGGATAACGCATGTTAGGTCTAGGTTAGGCCGGGGATTTTCACTCAGCAGACTCGTACTTTCGCATTCTTCACATACTTGTTGAACGGATCCTGGGTTTTTTCTGGTTTGGATCACGTAGTAATGAGGGACCACACTGAAGCAATCAAATAAACCTGGTCTTGATAAATATTTTAGAGGATAAAGCATGTTAGGTCTTCGTTAGGTCTAGGATTTGCCCTCGTCAGGCTCATACTTTCGCATATTTCTCATACTTCATGGCTAGATCCTGGGCTATTTCTGGATTGGATCACGTAGTAATGTGGTACCACAGTGAAACAGTCGATTAAACCAGGTTTCGATCAATATTTTTGAGGATAACGCAACTTAGGTCTGGGATAGGTCTGGGATTTGCCCTCGTCAGGCTCATACTTTCGCGTTTTTCACATACTTGTTGAACAGATCCTGGGTTTTTTCTGCCTTGGATCACGTAGTAAAGTGGTACCACACTGAAACAGTCCATTAAACGTGGTTTGGATCAATATTTTAGAGGATAACGCATGTTAGGTCTAGGTTAGCCCTGGGATTTTCACTCATCAGACTCATACTTTCGCATTCTTCACATACTTGTTGAACGGATCCTGGGTTTTCTCTGGTTTGGTTCACGTAGTAATGTGGTACCACACTGAAATAGTTAATTAAACCTGGTTTCGATCATTATTTTAGAGGATAACGCAAGTTAGGTCTGGGATAGCTCTGGGATTCGCCCTCATCAGGCTCATACTTTCGCGATTTTCACATACTTGTTGAACTGATCCTGGGTTTTTTCTGGTTTGGATCACGTATTAATCTGGTACCACACTGAGACAGTCGATTAAACCCGGTTTCGATCAATATTTTAGAGGATAACGCAAGTTATGTCTGGGATAGGTCTGGGATTTGACCTCATCAGACTCATACTTTCGCACACTTCACATGCTCGTTGAACAGATCCTGGGTTATTTTCTGGTTTGGATCACATAGTAATGTGGTACCACACTGAAACAGCAGATTAAACCAGGTTTCGATCAATATTTTTGAGGATAACGCGTGTTAGGTCTAGGTTAGGCCTGGGATTTTCTCTCATCAGACTCATACTTTCGCATTCTTCACATACTTGTTGAACGGATCCTGGATTTTTTCTGGTTTGGATCACGTAGTAATGTGGGACCACACTGAAATAGTTAATTAAACCTGGATTCGATCAATATCTTAGAGAATAATTCATGTTTGGTCTAGGTTAGGTCTGGGATTTGCTCTCATCAGGCTCATTCTTTCGCACATTTCTCATACTTGATGGCTAGATCCTGGGCTTTTTCTGGATTGCATCACGTAGTAATGAAGTACCACACTGAAACAGTCAATTAAACCTGGTTTCCATCAATATCTTAGAGGACAACGCAAGTTAGGTCTGGGATAGGTCTGGGATTTGCCCTCATCAGGGTCATACTTTCGCAGTTCTAACATACATGTTGACCTGATCGAGTGTTTTTTCTGCTTTGGATCACGTAGTAAAGTGGTACCACACTGAAACAATCCATTAAACCTTGTTTGGATCAATATTTTAGAGGATAACGCATGTTAGGTCTAGGTTAGGTCTGGGATTTTCAGTCATCAGACTCATACTTTCGCATTCATCACATACTTGTTGAACGGATCCTGGGTTTTTTCTGCTTTGGATCACGTAGTAAAGTGGTACCACAACTAAAACAGTCAATTAAACCTGGTTTCGATCATTATTTTGGAGGATAACGCAAGTTAGGTCTGGGATAGGTCTGGGATTAGCCCTCATCAGACTCATACTTTCGCATTCTTCACATACTTGTTGAACGGATCCTGGGTTTTTTCCGGTTTGGGTCAAGTAGTAGTGTGGTACCACACTGAAACAGTCGATTAAACCTGGTTTCGATCAATATTTTTGAGGATAACGCATTTTAGGTCTAGGTTAGGCCGGGGATTTTCACTCAGCAGACTCATACTTTCGCATTCTTCACATACTTGTTGAACGGATCCTGGGTTTTTTCTGGTTTGGATCACGTAGTAATGTGGGACCACACTGAAGCAATCAATTAAACCTGGTCTTGATAAATATTTTAGAGGATTACGCATGTTAGGTCTGGGTTAGGTCTAGGATTTGCTCTCGTCAGGCTCATACTTTCGCATATTTCTCATACTTGATGGCTAGATCCTGGGCTTTTTCTGAATTGCATCACGTAGTAATGAAGTACAACACTGAAACAGTCAATTAAACCTGGTTTCCATCAATATCTTAGAGGACAACGCAAGTTAGGTCTGGGATAGGTCTGGGATTTGCCCTCATCAGACTCATACGTTCGCGTTTTTCACATACTTGTTGAACGGATCCTGGGTTTTTTCTGGTTTGGATCACGAAGTAATGTGGTACCACACTGAAACATTCAAATAAACCTGGTCTTGATAAATATTTTAGAGGATAACGCATGTTAGGTTTGGGTTAGGTCTAGGATTTGCCCACATCAGGCTCATACTTTCGCATATTTCTCATACTTCTTGGGCTGTTTCTGGATTGTATCACGTAGTAATGTGGTACCACGCTGAAACAGTCAATTAAACCTTGTTTCGATAAATATTTTAGAGAATAATTCATGTTAGGCCTAGGTTAGGCCTGGGATTTGCCCTCATCAGGGTCATACTTTCGCAGTTCTAACATACGTGTTGACCTGATCGAGGGTTTTTTCTGCTTTGGATCACGTAGTAAAGTGGTACCACACTGAAACAGTACACTAAACCTGGTTTGGATCAATATTTTAGAGGATAATGCATGTTAGGTCTAGGTTAGCCCTGAGATTTTCACTCATCAGACTCATTCTTTCGCATTCTTCACATACTTGTTGAACGGATCCTGGGTTTTTTCTGGTTTGGATCACGTAGTAATGTGGGACCACACTGAAACAATCAATTAAACCTGGTCTTGATAAATATTTTAGAGGATAACGCATGTTAGGTCTGGGTTAGGCCTGTGATTTGCCCTCATCCGGGTCATACTTTCGCAGTTCTAACATACATGTTGACCTGATCGAGGGTTTTTTCTGCTTTGGATCACGTAGTAAAGTGGTACCACACTGAAACAGTCCACTAAACCTGGTTTGGATCAATATTTTAGAGGATAATGCATGTTAGGTCTAGGTTAGCCCTGAGATTTTCACTCATCAGACTCATACTTTCGCATTCTTCAGATACCTGTTGAACGGATCCTGGGTTTTTTCTGGTCTGCTTCACGTAGTAATGTGGTACCATACTGAAACATTCAGTTAAACCTGGTCCTGATAAATATTTTTGAGGATAACGCATGTTAGGTCTGGGTTAGGCCTGGGATTTGCCCTCATCAGGGTCATTCTTTCGCAGTTCTCGCATACACGTTGACCTGATCAAGGGTTTTTTCTGCTTTGGATCACGTAGTAATGTGGTACCACACTGAAACAGTCAATTAAACATGGTTTCGATCAATATTTTAGAGGTCAATGCAAGTTAGGTCTGGGATAGGTCTGGGATTTGCCCACATCAGGGTCATACTTTCGCATTTTTCACATACTGGTTGATCAGATCCTGGTTTTTTTCTGGTATGGATCACGTAGTAATGTGGTACCACACTGAAACATTCAGTTAAACCTGGTCTTGATAAATATTTTTGAGGATAACGCATGTTAGGTCTGGGTTAGGTCTAGGATTTGCCCTCATCAGGCTCATACTTTCGCATATTTCTTATACTTCATGGATAGATCCTGGGCTATTTTCTGGTTTGGCTCACATAGTAATGTGGTACCACACTGAAACAGTCGATTAAACCAGGTTTCGATCAATATTCTTGAGGATAACGCACGTTAGGTCTAGGTAAGGCCTGGGATTTTCACTCACCAGACTCATTCTTTCGCATTCTTCACATACTTGTTGAACGGATCCTGGGTTTTTTCTGGTTTGGATCACGTAGTAGTGTGGTACCACACTGAAACAGTCCATTAAACCTGGTTTCCATCAATATTTTAGAGGATAACGCAAGTTAAGTCTGGGATAGGTCTGGGATTTGACCTCATCAGACTCATACTTTCGCACACCTCACATACTTGTTGAACAGATCCTGGGTTTTTTCTGGTTTGGATCACGTAGTAATGTGGTACCACACTGAAACATTCAGTTAAACCTGGTCTTGATAAATATTTTTGAGGATAACGCATGTTAGGTCTGGGTTAGGTCTAGGATTTGCCCTCATCAGGCTCATACTTTCGCATATTTCTCATACTTCATGGCTGGATCCTGGGCTATTTCTGGATTGGATCACATAGTAATGTGGTACCACACTGAAACAGTCAATTAAACCTGGTTTTGATCAATATTTTAGAGAATAATTCTTGTTAGGTCTAGGTTCGGTCAGTGATTTGCTCTCATCAGGCACATTCTTTCGCATATTTCTCATACTTGATGGCTAGATCCTGGGCATTTTCTGGATTGCTTCACGTAGTAATGAAGCACAACACTGAAACAGTCAATTAAACCTGGTTTCCATCAATATTTTAGAGGACAACGCATGTCAGGTCTAGGTTAGGTCTGGGATTTGCTCTCATCAGGCTCATTCTTTCGCATATTTCTCATACTTGATGGCTAGATCCTGGGTTTTTTCTGGTTTGGTTCACGTAGTAATGTGGTACCACACTGAAACATTCAATTAAACCTGGTCTTGATAAATATTTTAGAGGATAACGCATGTTAGGTTTGGGTTAGGTCTAGGATTTGCCCTCATCAGGCTCATACTTTTGCATATCTCTCATACTTCATGGCTAGATCCTGGGCTGTTTCTGGATTGTATCACATAGTAATGTGGTACCACGCTGAAACAGTCGATTAAACCTGGTTTCGATCAATATTTTAGAGGATAACGCAAGTTAAGTCTGGGATAGGTCTGGGATTTGACCTCATCAGACTCATACTTTCGCACACCTCACATACTTGTTGAACAGATCCTGGGTTTTTTCTGGTTTGGATCACGTAGTAGTGTGGTACCACACTGAAACAGTCAATTAAACCTGGTTTCCATCAATATTTTAGAGGACAGCGCATGTTAGGTCTAGGTTAGGCCTGGGATTTGCTCTCATCAGGGTCATACTTACGCAGTTTTGACATACATGTTGACCTGATCGAGAGTTTTTTCTGCTGTGGATCACGTAGTAAAGTGGTACCACACTGAAACAGTCCATTAAACCTGGTTTGGATCAATATTTTTGAGGATAACGCATGTTAGGTCTAGGTTAGGCCGGGGAATTTCACTCATCAGGCTCATACTTTCGCATATTTCTCATACTTCATGGCAAGATCCTGGGCTGTTTCTGGATTGTATCACATAGTAATGTGGTACCACGCTGAAACAGTCGATTAAACCTGGTTTCGATCAATATTTTAGAGGATAACGCAAGTTAAGTCTGGGATAGGTCTGGGATTTGACCTCATCAGACTCATACTTTCGCACACCTCACATACTTGTTGAACAGATCCTGGGTTTTTTCTGGTTTGGATCACGTAGTAGTGTGGGACCACATTGAAACAGTCAATTAAACCTGGTTTCGATCAATATTTTAGAGAATAATTCATGTTAGGTCTAGGTTAGGTCTGGGATTTGCTCTCATCAGGCTCATTCTTTCGCATATTTCTCATACTTGATGGCTAGATGCTGGGCTTTTTCTGGATTGCATCACGTAGTATTGAAGTACAACACTGAAACAGTCAATTAAACCTGGTTTCCATCAATATCTTAGAGGACAACGCAAGTTAGGTCTGGGATAGGTCTGGGATTTGCCCTCATCAGGCTCATACTTTCCGCGTTTTACACATGCTTGTTGAACAGATTCTGGGTTTTTTCTGGATTGGATCACGTAGTTATGTGTGTCCACACTGAAACAATCAATTAAACCTGGTCTTGATATATATTTTAGAGGATAACGCAATTTAGGTCTGGGATAGGTCTGGGATTTGCCTTCATCAGACTCATACTTTCGCACACCTCACATACTTGTTGAACAGATCCTGGGTTTTTTCTGGTTTGGTTCACGTAGTAATGTGGTACCACACTGAAACATTCAATTAAACCTGGTCTTGATAAATATTTTAGAGGATAACGCATGTTAGGTCTGGGATAGGTCTGGGATTTGCCCTCATCAGACTCATACTTTCGCACACTTCACATACTCGTTGAGCAGATCCTGGGTTATTTTCTGGTTTGGTTCACGTAGTAGTGTGGTACCACACTGAAACAGTCCATTAAACCTGGTTTGGATCAATATTTTAGAGCATAACGCATGTTAGGTCTAGGTTAGGTCTGGGATTTTCACTCATCAGACTCATACTTTCGCATTCTTCACATACTTGTTGAGCGGATCCTGGGCTTTTTCTGGTTTGGATCACGTAGTTATGTGTGTCCACACTGAAACAATCAATTAAACCTGGTCTTGATATATATTTTAGAGGATAACGCAATTTAGGCCTGGGATAGGTCTGGGATTTGCCCTCATCAGACTCATACTTTCGCACACTACACATACTCGTTGAACAGATCCTGGGTTTTTTCGGGTTTGGATCACGTAGTAGTGTGGTACCACACTGAAACAGTCGATTAAACCAGGTTTCGATCAATATTTTTGAGGATAACGCATGTTAGGTCTAGGTTAGGCCTGGGGTCTTCACTCATCAGGCTCATACTTTCGCATTCTTCACAGACTTGTTGAACGGATCCTGGGTTTTTTCTGGTTTGGATCACGTAGTAATGTGGTACCACACTGAAACAGTCGATTAAACCTGGTTTCGATCAATATTTTAGAGGATAACGCAAGTTAAGTCTGGGATTGGTCTGGGATTTGACCTCATCAGACTCACACTTTCGCACACTTCACATACTCGTTGAACAGATCCTGGGTTATTTTCTGGTTTGGATCACATAGTAATGTGATACCACACTGAAACGGTCGATTAAACCAGGTTTCGATCAATATTTTTGAGGATAACGCATGTTAGGTCTAGGTTAGGCCTGGGAATTTCACTCGTCAGGCTCATACTTTCGCATATTTCTCATACTTCATGGCTAGATCCTGGGCTATTTCTGGATTAGATCACGTAGTAATGTGGTACCACACTGAAACAGTCAATTAAACCTGGTTTTGATCAATATTTTAGCGAATAATTCTTGTTAGGTCTAGGTTCGGTCAGTGATTTGCTCTCATCAGGCACATTCTTTCGCATATTTCTCATACTTGATGGCTAGATCCTGGGCATTTTCTGGATTGCTTCACGTAGTAATGAAGCACAACACTGAAACAGTCAATTAATCCTGGTTTCCATCAATATTTTAGAGGACAACGCATGTCAGGTCTAGGTTAGGTCTGGGATTTGCTCTCATCAGGCTCATTCTTTCGCATATTTCTCATACTTGATGGCTAGATCCTGGGTTTTTTCTGGTTTGGTTCACGTAGTAATGTGGTACCACACTGAAACATTCAATTAAACCTGGTCTTGATAAATATTTTAGAGGATAACGCATGTTAGGTTTGGGTTAGGTCTAGGATTTGCCCTCATCAGGCTCATACTTTCGCATATCTCTCATACTTCATGGCTAGATCCTGGGCTGTTTCTGGATTGTATCACATAGTAATGTGGTACCACGCTGAAACAGTCGATTAAACCTGGTTTCGATCAATATTTTAGAGGATAACGCAAGTTAAGTCTGGTATAGGTCTGGGATTTGACCTCATCAGACTCATACTTTCGCACACCTCACATACTTGTTGAACAGATCCTGGGTTTTTTCTGGTTTGGATCACGTAGTAGTGTGGTACCACACTGAAACGGTCGATTAAACCAGGTTTCGATCAATATTTTTGAGGATAACGCATGTTAGGTCTAGGTTAGTCCTGGGAATTTCACTCGTCAGGCTCATACTTTCGCATATTTCTCATACTTGATGGCTAGATCCTTGGCTTTTTCTGGATTGCATCACGTAGCAATGAAGTACAACACTGAAACAGTCAATTAAACCAGGTTTCGATCAATATTTTAGAGAATAATTCATGTTAGGTCTAGGTTAGGTCTGGGATTTGCTCCCATCAGGCTCATTCTTTCGGATATTTCTCATACTTGACGGCTAGATCCTGGGCTTTTTCTGGATTGCATCACGTAGTAATGAAGTACAACACTGAAACAGTCAATTAAACCTAGTTTCCATCAATATCTTAGAGGACAGCGCATGTTAGGTCTAGGTTAGGCCTGGGATTTGCTCTCATCAGGGTCATACTTTCGCAGTTTTAACATACATGTTGACCTGATCGAGAGTTTTTTCTGCTGTGGATCACGTAGTAAAGTGGTACCACACTGAAACAGTCCATTAAACCTGGTTTGGATCAATATTTTTGAGGATAACGCATGTTAGGTCTAGGTTAGGCCGGGGAATTTCACTCATCAGGCTCATACTTTCGCATATTTCTCATACTTCATGGCTAGATCCTGGGCTGTTTCTGGATTGTATCACGTAGTAATTTGGTACCACGCTGCAACAGTCAATTAAACCTGGTTTCGATCAATATTTTGCAGGATAACGCAAGTTAGGTCTGGCATAGGTCTGGGATTCGCCCTCATCAGACTCATACTTTCGCGTTTTTCACATACTTGTTGAACTGATCCTGGGCTTTTTCTGGTTTGGATCACATAGTAATGTGATACCACACTGAAACGGTCGATTAAACCAGGTTTCGATCAATATTTTTGAGGATAACGCATGTTAGGTCTAGGTTAGGCCTGGGAATTTCACTCGTCAGGCTCATACTTTCGCATATTTCTCATACTTCATGGCTAGATCCTGGGCTATTTCTGGATTAGATCACGTAGTAATGTGGTACCACACTGAAACAGTCGATTAAACCTGGTTTCGATCAATATTTTAGAGGATAACGCAAGTTAAGTCTGGGATTGGTCTGGGATTTGACCTCATCAGACTCACACTTTCGCACACTTCACATACTCGTTGAACAGATCCCGGGTTATTTTCTGGTTTGGATCACATAGTAATGTGATACCACACTGAAACGGTCGATTAAACCAGGTTTCGATCAATATTTTTGAGGATAACGCATGTTAGGTCTAGGTTAGGCCTGGGAATTTCACTCGTCAGGCTCATACTTTCGCATATTTCTCATACTTCATGGCTAGATCCTGGGCTATTTCTGGATTAGATCACTTAGTAATGTGGTACCACACTGAAACAGTCAATTAAACCTGGTTTCGATCAATATTTTTGCGAATAGTTCATGTTAGGTCTTGTTTAGGTCCGGGATTTTCACTCATCAGACTCATACTTTCGCATTCTTCACATACATGTTGTACGGGTCCTGGGTTTTTTCTGGTTTGGATCACGTAGTAATGTGGAACCACACTGAAACGGTCGATTAAACTTGGTTTCGATCAATATTTTAGAGGATAACGCAAGTTAAGTCTGGGATTGGTTTGGGATTTGACCTCATCAGACTCATACTTTCGCACACCTCACATACTCGTTGAACAGATCCTGGGTTATTTTCTGGTTTGGATCACATAGTAATGTGGTACCACACTGAAACAATCAATTAAACCTGGTCTTGATAAATATTTTAGAGGATAACGCATGTTAGGTCTAGGTTAGGTCTGGGATTTTCACTCATCAGACTCATACTTTCGCATTCTTCACATACTTGTTGAACGGATCCTGGGTTTTTTCTGGTTTGGATCACATAGTAATGTGATACCACACTGAAACGGTCAATTAAACCTGGTCTTGATAAATATTTTAGAGGATAACGCATGTTAGGTCTGGGATAGGTCGGGGATTTGCCCTCATCAGCCTCATACTTTCGCACACTTCACATACTCGTTGAACAGATCCTGGGTATTTTCTGGTTTGGATCACGTAGTAATGTGGAACCACACTGAAACAATCAATTAAACCTGGTCTTGATAAATATTTTAGAGGATAACGCATGTTAGGTCTGGGTAAGGTCTAGGATTTGCCCTCGTCAGGCTCATACTTTCGCATATTTCTCATACTTCATGGCTAGATCCCGGGCTATTTCTGGATTAGATCACGTAGTAATGTGGTACCACACTGAAACAGTCAATTAAACTTGGTTTCCATCAATATCTTAAGGGACAACGCAAGTTAGGTCTGGGATAGGTCTTGGATTTGCCCTCATCAGGCTCATACTTTCGCGTTTTTCACATACCTTTTGAACAGATCCTGGGTTTTTTCTGGTTTGGATCACGTAGTAGTATGGTACCACACTGAAACAGTCCACTAAACCTGGTTTGGATCAATATTTTATAGGATAATGCATGTTAGGTCTAGGTTAGCCCTGTCATTTTCACTCAGCAGACTCATACTTTCGCATTCTTCAGATACTTGTTGAACGGATCCTGGGTTTTTTCTGGTATGGTCCACGTAGTAATGTGGTACCACACTGAAACAGTCGATTAAACCAGGTCTTGATAATATTTTAGAGGATAACGCAAGTTAGGTCTGGGTTAGGTCTAGGATTTGCTCTCGTCAGGCTCATACTTTCGCATATTTCTCATACTTGATGGCTAGATCATGGGCTTTTTCTGGATTGCACCACGTAGTAATGAAGTACAGCACTGAAACAGTCAATTAAACCTGGTTTCCATCAATATTTTATTGGACAACGCAAGTTAGGTCTGGGATAGGTCTGGGATTTGCTCTCATCAGACCCATACGTTCGCGTTTTTCACATACTTGTTGAACGGATCCTGGGTTTTTTCTGGTTTGGATCACGTAGTAATGTGGTACCACACTGAAACATTCAAATAAACCTGGTCTTGATAAATATTTTAGAGGATAACGCATGTTAGGTTTGGGTTAGGTCTAGGATTTGCCCACATCAGGCTCATGCTTTCGCATATTTCTCATACTTCCTGGGCTGTTTCTGGATTGTATCACGTAGTAATGTGGTACTACACTGAAACATTCAATTAAACCTGGTCTTGATCAATATTTTAGAGGATAACGCATGTTAGGTTTGGGTTAGGTCTAGGATTTGCCCACATCAGGCTCATAGTTTCGCATTTTTCACATACTTGTTGAACAGATCCTGGCTTTTTCTGGTTTGGATCGCGCAGTAATGTGGTACCACACTGAAACAGCCCACTAAACCTGGTTTCGATCAATATTTTAGAGGATAACGAAAGTTATGTCTAGGTTAGGCATATGGGATTTACCCTCATCAGACTCATGCTTTTTTTTTTTTTTTTTTTTTTTTTTTGTCGTGGGGAAAATCTTCGAAAGACTCCCTCCCACCTCCTTGGGGAGAGGTGGGAGGCGTGTGTGGGATTCCCCGCGCCAGTACAACGACAGGCGCGGGACCTACCCACTAAAAACCCCACGGTGACCCTTCGGCACGCTTTGGGAGGATACCGGGAATCGCTCGAAGCATTCTTCCGGTATCCTCCCCGTGCCCGCGCTTTCGCGCCCATCCCCCGGGGGGACAATCGGTCCCCCCAGTAGACACACTGCCTCATAGCGGCGGGACGGGGCCACTCCATCCCGCCGCTATCCGTCCCGGGGCCGCATTTAGTGGCGGCTGCGAGCCCCAACTCGCAACCGCCCGCGACCCCGTTTATCAGACTCATGCTTTCGCATTTTTCACATACTTGTTGAACAGATCCTGGGCTATTTCTGGATTGGATCACGTAGTAATGTGGTACCACCCTGAAACATTCAATGAAACCTGGTCTGGATAAATATTTTAGAGGATGACGCATCTTAGGTCTGTGTTAGGTCTAAGATTTGCCCTCCTCAGGCTCACAGTTTCGCGTTTTTCGCATACTTGTTGAACAGATCCTGGGTTTTCTCTGGTTTGGATCAAGAAGTAGTGAGGTACCACACTGAAACAGTCCATTAAACCTGGTTTCGCTCAATATCTTAGAAGATAACGCATGTTAGGTCTAGGTTAGGCCTGGGATATGCCCTCATCAGGGTCATACTTTCGCAGTTTTAACATGCATGTTGACCTGATCGAGGGTTTTTTCTGCTTTGGATCACGCAGTAAAGTGGTACCACACTAAAACAGTCAACTAAACCTAGTTTCGATCAATATTTTAGAGGATAACGCATGTTAGGTCTGGGATAGGTCTAGGATTTGCCCTCATTAGGCTCATTCCTTCGCATATTTCTCATACTTGATGGCTAGATCCTGGGCATTTTCTGGATTGCATCACGTAGTATTGTGGAACCACACAGAAACAGTCGATTAAACCAGGTTTCGATAAATATTTTTGAGGATAACGCATGTTAGGTCTGGGTTAGGTCTAGGATTTGCCCTCATCAGGCTCATACTTCCGCATATTTCTCATACTTCATGGCTGGATCCTGGGCTGTTACTGGTTTGGATCACGTAGTAATGTGGTACCACACTGAAACAGTCAATTAAACCTGGTTTCGATCAATATTTTAGAGAATAATTCATGTTAGGTCTGCGTTAGGTCTGGGATTTTCACTCATCAGACACATTCTTTCGCATATTTCTCATACTTGATGGCTAGATCCTGGGCTTTTTCTGGATTGCATCACGTAGTAATGAAGTACAACACTGAAACAGTCAATTAAACCTGGTTTCGATAAATATTTTAGAGAATAATTCATGTTAGGTCTAGGTTAGGCGTGGGATTTGCCCTCACCAGGGTCATACTTTCGCAGATCTAACATACATGTTGACCTGATCGAGGGTTTTTTCTGCTTTGGATCACGTAGTAAAGTGGTACCACACTGAAACAGTCCACTAAACCTGGTTCGGATCAATATTTTAGAGGATAATGCATGTTAGGTCTAGGTTAGCCCTGAGATTTTCACTCATCAGACTCATACTTTCGCATTCTCCAGATACTTGTTGAACGGATCCTGGGTTTTTTCTGGTATGGTTCACGTAGTAATGTGGTACCACACTGAAACAATCAATTAAACCAGGTCTTGATAAATATTTTAGATGATAACGCATGTTAGGTCTGGGTTAGGTCTAGGATTTGCCCTCATCACGCTCATACTTTCGCATATTTCTCATACTTCATGGCTAGATCCTGGGCTATTTCTGGATTGGATCACGTAGTAATGTGGTACCACACTGAAACAGTCCACTAAACCTGGTTTGGATCAATATTTTAGAGGATAATGCATGTTGGGTCTAGGTTAGCCCTGAGATTTTCACTCATCAGACTCATACTTTCGCATTCTTCAGATACTTGTTGAATGATCCTGGGTTTTTTCTGGTATGGTTCACGTAGTAATGTGGTATCACACTGAAACAGTCGATTAAACCAGGTTTCGATCAATATTCTTGAGGATAACGCATGTTAGGTCTAGGTAAGGCCTGGGATTTTCACTCATCACACTCATTCTTTCGCATTCTTCACATACCTGTTGAACGGATCCTGGGTTTTTTCTGGTTTGGATCACGTAGTAATGTGGGACCACACTGAAACAATCAATTAAACCTGGTCTTGATAAATATTTTAGAGGATAACGCATGTTAGGTCTGGGTTAGGTCTAGGATTTGCTCTCGTCAGGCTCATACTTTCGCATATTTCTCTTACTTGATGGCTAGATCCTGGGCTTTTTCTGGATTGCATCACGTAGTAGTGAAGTACAACACTGAAACAGTCAATTAAACCTGGTTTCCATCAATATCTTAGAGGACAACGCAAGTTAGGTCTGGGATAGGTCTGGGATTTGCCCTCATCAGACTCATACGTTCGCGTTTTTCACATACTTGTTGAACGGATCCTGGGTTTTTTCTGGTTTGGATCACGTAGTAATGTGGTACCACACTGAAACATTCAAATAAACCTGGTCTTGATAAATATTTTAGAGGATAACGCATGTTAGGTTTGGGTTAGGTCTAGGATTTGCCCACATCAGGCTCATACTTTCGCATATTTCTCATACTTCCTGGGCTGTTTCTGGATTGTATCACGTAGTAATGTGGTACCACGCTGAAACAGTCAATTAAACCTTGTTTCGATCAATATTTTAGAGGATAACGCAAGTTAGGTCTGGGATAGGTCTGGGATTCGCCCTCATCAGGCTCATACTTTCGCACACTTCACAGACTCGTTTAACAGATCCTGGGTTTTTTCTGGTTTGGTTCACGTAGTAATGTGGTACCAAACTGAAACATTCAATTAAACCTGGTCTTGATCAATATTTTAGAGGATAACGCATGTTAGGTTTGGGTTAGGTCTAGGATTTGCCCACATCAGGCTCATACTTTCGCATTTTTCACAGACTTGTTGAACAGATCCTGGGATTTTTCTGGTATGGATCACGTAGTAATGTGGTACCATACTGAAACATTCAGTTAAACCTGGTCTTGATAAATATTTTTGAGGATAACGCATGTTAGGTCTGGGTTAGGTCTAGGATTTGGCCTCATCAGGCTCATACTTTCGCATATTTCTTATACTTCATGGATAGATCCTGGGCTATTTTCTCGTTTGGATCACATAGTAATGTGGTACCACACAGAAACAGTCGATTAAACCTGGTTTCGATCAATATTTTTGAGGATAACGCATGTTAGGTCTAGGTTAGGCCTGGGATTTTCACTCATCAGACTCATTCTTCCGCATACTTCACATACTTGTTGAACGGATCCTGAGTTTTTTCTGGCTTGGATCACGTAGTAATGTGGGACCACACTGAAACAATCAATTAAACCTGGTCTTGATAAATATTTTAGAGGATAACGCATGTTAGGTCTGGGTTAGGTCTAGGATTTGCCCCCATCAGGCTCATACATTCGCATATTTCTCATACTTCATGGCTAGATCCAGGGCTTTTTCTGGATTGCATCACGTAGTAATGAAGTACAACACTGAAACAGTCAATTAAACCTGGTTTCGATAAATATTTTAGAGAATAATTCATGTTAGGCCTAGGTTAGGCCTGGGATTTGCCCTCATCAGGGTCATACTTTCGCATATTTCTCATACTTCATGGCTAGATCCTGGGCTATTTCTGGATTGGATCACGTTGTAATGTGGTACCACACTGAAACAGTCGATTAAACCAGGTTTCGATCAATATTTTTGAGGATAACGCATGTTAGGTCTAGGTTAGGCCTGGGATTTTCACTCATCAGACTCATTCTTTCGCATTCTTCACATACTTGTTGAACGGATCCTGGGTTTTTTCTGGTTTGGATCACGTAGTAGTGTGGGACCACACTGAAACAATCAACTAAATCTGGTCTTGATAAATATTTTAGAGGATAACGCATGTTAGGTCTGGGTTAGGCCTGTGATTTGCCCTCATCCGGGTCATACTTTCGCAGTTCTAACATACATGTTGACCTGATCGAGAGTTTTTTCTGCTTTGGATCACGTAGTAAAGTGGTACCACACTGAAACAGTCCACTAAACCTGGTTTGGATCAATATTTTAGAGGATAATGCATGTTAGGTCTAGGTTAGCCCTGAGATTTTCACTCATCAGACTCATACTTTCGCATTCCTCAGATACCTGTTGAACGGATCCTGGATTTTTTCTGGTCTGGTTCACGTAGTAATGTGGTACCATACTGAAACATTCAGTTAAACCTGGTCTTGATAAATATTTTTGTGGATAACGCATGTTAGGTCTGGGTTAGGCCTGGGATTTGCCCTCATCAGGGTCATACTTTCGCAGTTCTCACATACACGTTGGCCTGATCGAGGGTTTTTTCTGCTTTGGATCACGTAGTAAAGTGGTACCACACTGAAACAGTCCACTAAACCTGGTTTGGATCAATATTTTAGAGGATAATGCATGTTAGGTCTAGGTTAGCCCTGAGATTTTCACTCATCAGACTCATACTTTCGCATTCTTCAGATACCTGTTGAACGGATCCTGGGTTTTTTCTGGTATGGTTCACGTAGTAATGTGGTACCATACTGAAACATTCAGTTAAACCTGGTCTTGATAAATATTTTTGAGGAAAACGCATGTTAGGTCTGGGTTAGGCCTGGGATTTGCCCTCATCAGGGTCATACTTTCGCAGTTCTCACATACACGTTGACCTGATCAAGGGTTTTTTCTGCTTTGGATCACGTAGTAATGTGGTACCACACTGAAACAGTCAATTAAACATGGTTTCGATCAATATTTTAGAGGTCAATGCAAGTTAGGTCTGGGATAGGTCTGGGATTTGCCCACATCAGGGTCATACTTTCGCATTTTTCACATGCTTGTTGATCAGATCCTGGGTTTTTTCTGGTTTGGATCACGTAGTAATGTGGTACCACACTGAAACATTCAAATAAACCTGGTCTTGATAAATATTTTAGAGGATAACGCATGTTAGGTTTGGGTTAGGTCTAGGATTTGCCCACATCAGGCTCATACTTTCGCATATATCTTATACTTCATGGATAGATCCTGGGCTATTTTCTGGTTTGGATCACATAGTAATGTGGTACCACACTGAAACAGTCGATTAAACCAGGTTTCGATCAATATTCTTGAGGATAACGCATGTTAGGTCTAGGTAAGGCCTGGGATTTTCACTCACCAGACTCATTCTTTCGCATTCTTCACATACCTGTTGAACGGATCCTGGGTTTTTTCTGGTATGGTTCACGTAGTAATGTGGTACCACACTGAAACATTCAGTTAAACCTGGTCTTGATAAATATTTTTGAGGATAACGCATGTTAGGTCTGGGTTAGGTCTAGGATTTGCCCTCATCAGGCTCATACTTTCGCATATTTCTTATACTTCATGGATAGATCCTGGGCTATTTTCTGGTTTGGATCACATAGTAATGTGGTACCACACTGAAACAGTCGATTAAACCAGGTTTCGATCAATATTCTTGAGGATAACGCATGTTAGGTCTAGGTAAGGCCTGGGATTTTCACTCACCAGACTCATTCTTTCGCATTCTTCACATACCTGTTGAACGGATCCTGGGTTTTTTCTGGTTTGGATCACGTAGTAATGTGGGGCCACACTGAAACAATCAATTAAACCTGGTCTTGATAAATATTTTAGAGGATAACGCATGTTAGGTCTGGGTTAGGTCTAGGATTTGCTCTCGTCAGGCTCATACTTTCGCATATTTCTCAAACTTGATGGCTAGATCCTGGGCTTTTTCTGGATTACATCACGTAGTAATGAAGTACAACACTGAAACAGTCAATTAAACCTGGTTTCCATCAATATCTTAGAGGACAACGCAAGTTAGGTCTGGGATAGGTCTGGGATTTGCCCTCATCAGACTCATACGTTCGCGTTTTTCACATACTTGTTGAACGGATCCTGGGTTTTTTCTGGTTTGGATCACGTAGTAATGTGGTACCACACTGAAACATTCAAATAAACCTGGTCTTGATAAATATTTTAGAGGATAACGCATGTTAGGTTTGGGTTAGGTCTAGGATTTGCCCACATCAGGCTCATACTTTCGCATATTTCTCATACTTCCTGGGCTGTTTCTGGATTGTATCACGTAGTAATGTGATACCACGCTGAAACAGTCAATTAAACCTTGTTTCGATCAATATTTTAGAGGATAACGCAAGTTAGGTCTGGGATAGGTCTGGGATTCGCCCTCATCAGGCTCATACTTTCGCACACTTCACAGACTCGTTTAACAGATCCTGGGTTTTTTCTTGTTTGGTTCACGTAGTAATGTGGTACCAAACTGAAACATTCAATTAAACCTGGTCTTGATCAATATTTTAGAGGATAACGCATGTTAGGTTTGGGTTAGGTCTAGGATTTGCCCACATCAGGCTCATACTTTCGCATTTTTCACAGACTTGTTGAACACATCCTGGGATTTTTCTGGTATGGATCACGTAGTAATGTGGTACCATACTGAAACATTCAGTTAAACCTGGTCTTGATAAATATTTTTGAGGATAACGCATGTTAGGTCTGGGTTAGGTCTAGGATTTGCCCTCATCAGGCTCATACTTTCGCATATATCTTATACTTCATGGATAGATCCTGGGCTATTTTCTGGTTTGGATCACATAGTAATGTGGTACCACACAGAAACAGTCGATTAAACCAGGTTTCGATCAATATTTTTGAGGATAACGCATGTTAGGTCTAGGTTAGGCCTGGGATTTTCACTTATCAGACTCATTCTTCCGCATACTTCACATACTTGTTGAACGGATCCTGAGTTTTTTCTGGTTTGGATCACGTAGTAATGTGGGACCACACTGAAACAATTAATTAAACCTGGTCTTGATAAATATTTTAGAGGATAACGCATGTTAGGTCTGGGTTAGGTCTAGGATTTGCCCTCATCAGGCTCATACTTTCGCATATTTCTCATACTTCATGGCTAGATCCAGGGCTTTTTCTGGATTGCATCACGTAGTAATGAAGTACAACACTGAAACAGTCAATTAAACATGGTTTCGATAAATATTTTAGAGAATAATTCATGTTAGGCCTAGGTTAGGCCTGGGATTTGCCCTCATCAGGGTCATACTTTCGCAGTTCTAACATACGTGTTGACCTGATCGAGGGTTTTTTCTGCTTTGGATCACGTAGTAAAGTGGTACCACACTGAAACAGTACACTAAACCTGGTTTGGATCAATATTTTAGAGGATAATGCATGTTAGGTCTAGGTTAGCCCTGAGATTTTCACTCATCAGACTCATACATTCGCATTCTTCAGATACTTGTTGAACGGATCCTGGGTTTTTTCTGGTATGGTTCACGTAGTAATGTGGTACCACACTGAAACAATCAATTAAACCAGGTCTTGATAAATATTTTAGATGATAACGGATGTTAGGTCTGGGTTAGGTCTAGGATTTGCCCTCATCAGGCTCATACTTTCGCATATTTCTCATACTTCATGGCTAGATCCTGGGCTATTTCTGGATTGGATCACGTAGTAATGTGGTACCACACTGAAGCAGTCGATTAAACCAGGTTTCGATCAATATTTTTGAGGATAACGCATGTTAGGTCTAGGTTAGGTCTGGGATTTGCCCACATCAGGGTCATACTTTCGCATTTTTCACATACTTGTTGAACAGATCCTGGGTTTTTTCTGGTTTGGATCGCGCAGTAATGTGGTACCACACTGAAACAGCCCACTAAACCTGGTTCCGATCAATATTTTAGAGGATAACGAAAGTTACGTCTAGGTTAGGCCTGGGATTTGCTCTCATCAGACTCATGCTTTCGGATTTTTCACATACTTGTGGAACAGATCCTGGGGTTTTTCTGGTATGGATCACGTAGTAATGTGGTACCACACTGAAACATTCAGTTAAACCTGGTCTTGATAAATATTTTTGAGGATAACGCATGTTAGGTCTGGGTTAGGTCTAGGATTTGCCCTCATCAGGCTCATACTTTCGCATATTTCTTATACTTCATGGATAGATCCTGGGCTATTTTCTGGTTTGGATCACATAGTAATGTGGTACCACACTGAAACAGTCGATTAAACCAGGTTTCGATCAATATTCTTGAGGATAACGCATGTTAGGTCTAGGTAAGGCCTGGGATTTTCACTCATCAGACTCATTCTTTCGCATTCTTCACATACCTGTTGAACGGATCCTGGGTTTTTTCTGGTTTGGATCACGTAGTAATGTGGGACCACACTGAAGCAATCAATTAAACCTGGTCTTGATAAATATTTTAGAGGATAACGCATGTTAGGTCTGGGTTAGGTCTAGGATTTGCTCTCGTCAGGCTCATACTTTCGCATATTTCTCATACTTGATGGCTAGATCCTGGGCTTTTTCTGGATTGCATCACGTAGTAATGAAGTACAACACTGAAACAGTCAATTAAACCTGGTTTCCATCAATATCTTAGAGGACAACGCAAGTTAGGTCTGCGATAGGTCTGGGATTTGCCCTCATCAGACTCATACGTTCGCGTTTTTCACATACTTGTTGAACGGATCCTGGGTTTTTTCTGGTTTGGATCACGTAGTAATGTGGTACCACACTGAAACATTCAAATAAACCAGGCCTTGATAAATATTTTAGATGATAACACATGTTAGGTCTGGGTTAGGTCTAGGATTTGCCCTCATCAGGCTCATACTTTCGCATATTTCTCATACTTCATGGCTAGATCCTGGGCTATTTCTGGATTGGATCACGTAGTAATGTGGTACCACACTGAAACAGTCAATTAAACCTGGCTTCGATCAATATTTTAGAGGACAATGCAAGTTAGGTCTGGGATAGGCCTGGGATTTTCACTAATCAGACTCATTCTTTCGCATACTTCACATACTTGTTGAACAGATCCTGGGTTTTTTCTGGTTTGGATCGCGCAGTAATGTGGTACCACACTGAAACAGCCCACTAAACCTGGTTTCGATCAATATTTTAGAGGATAACGAAAGTTATGTCTAGGTTAGGCCTGGGATTTGCTCTCATCAGACTCATGCTTTCGCATTTTTCACATACTTGTTGAACAGATCCTGGGATTTTTCTGGTATGGATCACGCAGTAATGTGGTACCACACTGAAACATTCAGTTAAACTTGGTCTTGATAAATATTTTTGAGGATAACGCATGTTAGGTCTGGGTTAGGTCTAGGATTTGCCCTCATCAGGCTCATACTTTCGCATATTTCTTATACATCATGGATAGATCCTGGGCTATTTTCTGGTTTGGATCACATAGTAATGTGGTACCACACTGAAACAGTCCACTAAACCTGGTTTGGATCAATATTTTAGAGGATAATGCATGTTAGGTCTAGGTTAGCCCTGAGATTTTCACTCATCAGACTCATACTTTCGCATTCTTCAGATACTTGTTGAATGGATCCTGGGTTTTTTCTGGTATGGTTCACGTAGTAATGTGGTATCACACTGAAACAGTCGATTAAACCAGGTTTCGATCAATATTCTTGAGGATAACGCATGTTAGGTCTAGGTAAGGCCTGGGATTTTCACTCATCACACTCATTCCTTCGCATTCTTCACATACCTGTTGAACGGATCCTGGGTTTTTTCTGGTTTGGATCACGTAGTAATGTGGGACCACACTGAAACAATCAATTAAACCTGGTCTTGATAAATATTTTAGAGGATAACGCATGTTAGGTCTGGGTTAGGTCTAGGATTTGCTCTCGTCAGGCTCATACTTTCGCATATTTCTCTTACTTGATGGCTAGATCCTGGGCTTTTTCTGGATTGCATCACGTAGTAATGAAGTACAACACTGAAACAGTCAATTAAACCTGGTTTCCATCAATATCTTAGAGGACAACGCAAGTTAGGTCTGGGATAGGTCTGGGATTTGCCCTCATCAGACTCATACGTTCACGTTTTTCACATACTTGTTGAACGGATCCTGGGTTTTTTCTGGTTTGGATCACGTAGTAATGTGGTACCACACTGAAACATTCAAATAAACCTGGTCTTGATAAATATTTTAGAGGATAACGCATGTTAGGTTTGGGTTAGGTCTAGGATTTGCCCACATCAGGCTCATACTTTCGCATATTTCTCATACTTCCTGGGCTGTTTCTGGATTGTATCACGTAGTAATGTGGTACCACGCTGAAACAATCAATTAAACCTTGTTTCGATCAATATTTTAGAGGATAACGCAAGTTAGGTCTGGCATAGTTCTGGGATTCGCCCTCATCAGGCTCATACTTTCGCACACTTCACAGACTCGTTTAACAGATCCTGGGTTTTTTCTGGTTTGGATCACGTAGTAATGTGGGACCACACTGAAGCAATCAATTAAACCTGGTCTTGATAAATATTTTAGAGGATAACGCATGTTAGGTCTGGGTTAGGTCTAGGATTTGCTCTCGTCAGGCTCATACTTTCGCATATTTCTCATACTTGATGGCTAGATCCTGGGCTTTTTCTGGATTGCATCACGTAGTAATGAAGTACAACACTGAAACAGTCAATTAAACCTGGTTTCCATCAATATCTTAGAGGACAACGCAAGTTAGGTCTGCGATAGGTCTGGGATTTGCCCTCATCAGACTCATACGTTCGCGTTTTTCACATACTTGTTGAACGGATCCTGGGTTTTTTCTGGTTTGGATCACGCAGTAATGTGGTACCACACTGAAACATTCAAATAAACCAGGTCTTGATAAATATTTTAGATGATAACACATGTTAGGTCTGGGTTAGGTCTAGGATTTGCCCTCAT
Organism: Colletes latitarsis; assembly: GCF_051014445.1. NCBI lineage: Eukaryota > Metazoa > Arthropoda > Insecta > Hymenoptera > Colletidae > Colletes > Colletes latitarsis. Next base: position 4,579,935 of record NC_135142.1, read on the forward strand.
CAGGCTCATACTTTCGCATATTTCTCATACTTCATGGCTAGATCCTGGGCTATTTCTGGATTGGATCACGTAGTAATGTGGTACCACACTGAAACAGTCAATTAAACCTGGCTTCGATCAATATTTTAGAGGACAATGCAAGTTAGGTCTGGGATAGGCCTGGGATTTTCACTCATCAGACTCATTCTTTCGCATACTTCACATACTTGTTGAACAGATCCTGGGTTTTTTCTGGTTTGGATCGCGCAGTAATGTGGTACCACACTGAAACAGCCCACTAAACCTGGTTTCGATCAATATTTTAGAGGATAACGAAAGTTATGTCTAGGTTAGGCCTGGGATTTGCTCTCATCAGACTCATGCTTTCGCATTTTTCACATACTTGTTGAACAGATCCTGGGATTTTTCTGGTATGGATCACGCAGTAATGTGGTACCACACTGAAACATTCAGTTAAACTTGGTCTTGATAAATATTTTTGAGGATAACGCATGTTAGGTCTGGGTTAGGTCTAGGATTTGCCCTCATCAGGCTCATACTTTCGCATATTTCTTATACATCATGGATAGATCCTGGGCTATTTTCTGGTTTGGATCACATAGTAATGTGGTACCACACTGAAACAGTCCACTAAACCTGGTTTGGATCAATATTTTAGAGGATAATGCATGTTAGGTCTAGGTTAGCCCTGAGATTTTCACTCATCAGACTCATACTTTCGCATTCTTCAGATACTTGTTGAATGGATCCTGGGTTTTTTCTGGTATGGTTCACGTAGTAATGTGGTATCACACTGAAACAGTCGATTAAACCAGGTTTCGATCAATATTCTTGAGGATAACGCATGTTAGGTCTAGGTAAGGCCTGGGATTTTCACTCATCACACTCATTCCTTCGCATTCTTCACATACCTGTTGAACGGATCCTGGGTTTTTTCTGGTTTGGATCACGTAGTAATGTGGGACCACACTGAAACAATCAATTAAACCTGGTCTTGATAAATATTTTAGAGGATAACGCATGTTAGGTCTGGGTTAGGTCTAGGATTTGCTCTCGTCAGGCTCATACTTTCGCATATTTCTCATACTTCATGGCTAGATCCTGGGCTATTTCTGGATTGGATCACGTAGTAATGTGGTACCACACTGAAACAGTCAATTAAACCTGGTTTCGATCAATATTTTAGAGGACAATGCAAGTTAGGTCTGGGATAGGTCTGGGATTTGCCCACATCAGGGTCATACTTTCGCATTTTTCACATACTTGTTGAACAGATCCTGGGGGTTTTCCGGTTTGGATCGCGCAGAAATGTGGTACCACACTGAAACAGCCCACTAAACCTGGTTGCGATCAATATTTTAGAGGATAACGAAAGTTATGTCTAGGTTAGGCCTGGGATTTGCCCTCATCAGACTCATGCTTTCGCATTTTTCACATACTTGTTGAACAGATCCTGGGTTTTTTTCTGGTTTGGATCACGTAGTAGTGTGGTACCACACTGAAACATTCAGTTAAACCTGGTCTTGATAAATATTTTTGAGGATAACGCATGTTAGGTCTAGGTTATGCCGGGGATTTTCACTCATCAGACTCATACCTTCGCATTCTTCACATACTTGTTGAACCGATCCTGGGTTTTTACTGGTTTGGATCACGTAGTAATGAGGTACCACACTGAAACATTCAATTAAACCTGGTCTTGATAAATATTTTAGAGGATAACGCATGTTAGGTCTGGGTTAGGTCTAGGATTTGCCCTCATCAGGCTCATACTTTCGCATATTTCTCATACTTCATGGCTAGATCCAGGGCTTTTTCTGGATTGCATCACGTAGTAATGAAGTACAACACTGAAACAGTCAATTAAACCAGGTTTCGATAAATATTTTAGAGAATAATACATGTTAGGCCTAGGTTAGGCCTGGGATTTGCCCTCATCAGGGTCATACTTTCGCAGTTCTAACATACGTGTTGACCTGATCGAGGGTTTCTTCTGCTTTGGATCACGTAGTAAAGTGGTACCACACTGAAACAGTACACTAAACCTGGTTTGGATCAATATTTTAGAGGATAATGCATGTTAGGTCTAGGTTAGCCCTGAGATTTTCACTCATCAGACTCATACATTCGCATTCTTCAGATACTTGTTGAACGGATCCTGGGTTTTTTCTGGTATGGTTCACGTAGTAATGTGGTACCACACTGAAACAATCAATTAAACCAGGTCTTGATAAATATTTTAGATGATAACGGATGTTAGGTCTGGGTTAGGTCTAGGATTTGCCCTCATCAGGCTCATACTTTCGCATATTTCTCATACTTGATGGCTAGGTCCTGGGCTTTTTCTGGATTGCATCAGTAGTAACGAAGTACAACACTGAAACAGTCAATTAAACCTGGTTTCCATCAATATCTTAGAGGACAACGCAAGTTAGGTCTGCGATAGGTCTGGGATTTGCCCTCATCAGACTCATACGTTCGCGTTTTTCACATACTTGTTGAACGGATCCTGGGTTTTTTCTGGTTTGGATCACGTAGTAATGTGGTACCACACTGAAACATTCAAATAAACCAGGTCTTGATAAATATTTTAGATGATAACACATGTTAGGTCTGGGTTAGGTCTAGGATTTGCCCTCATCAGGCTCATACTTTCGCATATTTCTCATACTTCATGGCTAGATCCTGGGCTATTTCTGGATTGGATCACGTAGTAATGTGGTACCACACTGAAACAGTCAATTAAACCTGGTTTCGATCAATATTTTAGAGGACAATGCAAGTTAGGTCTGGGATAGGTCTGGGATTTGCCCTCATCAGGCTCATACTTTCGCATTTTTCACATACTTGTTGAACAGATCCTGGGTTTTTTCTGGTTTGGATCGCGCAGTAATGTGATACCACACTGAAACAGCCCACTAAACCTGGTTTCGATCAATATTTTAGAGGATAACGAAAGTTATGTCTAGGTTAGGCCTGGGATTTGCTCTCATCAGACTCATGCTTTCGCATTTTTCACATACTTGTTGAACAGATCCTGGGATTTTTCTGGTATGGATCACGCAGTAATGTGGTACCACACTGAAACATTCAAATAAACCTGGTCTTGATAAATATTTTAGAGGATAACGCATGTTAGGTTTGGGTTAGGTCTAGGATTCGCCCACATCAGGCTCATACCTTCGCATATTTCTCATACTTCCTGGGCTGTTTCTGGATTGTATCACGTAGTAATGTGGTACCACGCTGAAACAGTCAATTAAACCTTGTTTCGATCAATATTTTAGAGGATAACGCAAGTTAGGTCTGGGATAGGTCTGGGATTCGCCCTCATCAGGCTCATACTTTCGCACACTTCACAGACTCGTTTAACAGATCCTGGGTTTTTTCTGGTTTGGTTCACGTAGTAATGTGGTACCAAACTGAAACATTCAATTAAACCTGGTCTTGATCAATATTTTAGAGGATAACGCATGTTAGGTTTGGGTTAGGTCTAGGATTTGCCCACATCAGGCTCATACTTTCGCATTTTTCACAGACTTGTTGAACAGATCCTGGGATTTTTCTGGTATGGATCACGTAGTAATGTGGTACCATACTGAAACATTCAGTTAAACCTGGTCTTGATAAATATTTTAGAGGATAACGCATGTTAGGTCTGGGTTAGGTCTAGGATTTGCCCTCATCAGGCTCATACTTTCGCATATTTCTTATACTTCATGGATAGATCCTGGGCTATTTTCTGGTTTGCATCACGTAGTAATGAAGTACAACACTGGAACAGTCAATTAAACCTGGTTTCGATAAATATTTTAGAGAATAATTCATGTTAGGCCTAGGTTAGGCCTGGGATTTGCCCTCATCAGGGTCATACTTTCGCAGTTCTAACATACGTGTTGACCTGATCGAGGGCTTTTTCTGCTTTGGATCACGTAGTAAAGTGGTACCACACTGAAACAGTACACTAAACCTGGTTTGGATCAATATTTTAGAGGATAATGCATGTTAGGTCTAGGTTAGCCCTGAGATTTTCACTCATCAGACTCATACTTTCGCATTCTTCACATACTTGTTGAACGGATCCTGGGTTTTTTCTGGTTTGGATCACGTAGTAATGTGGGACCACACTGAAACAATCAACTAAACCTGGTCTTGATAAATATTTTAGAGGATAACGCATGTTAGGTCTGGGTTAGGCCTGTGATTTGCCCTCATCCGGGTCATACTTTCGCAGTTCTAACATACATGTTGACCTGATCGAGGGTTTTTTCTGCTTTGGATCACGTAGTAAAGTGGTACCACACTGAAACAGTCCACTAAACCTGGTTTGGATCAATATTTTAGAGGATAATGCATGTTAGGTCTAAGTTAGCCCTGAGATTTTCACTCATCAGACTCATACTTTCGCATTCTTCAGATACCTGTTGAACGGATCCTGGGGTTTTTCTGGTCTGGATCACGTAGTAATGTGGTACCATACTGAAACATTCAGTTAAACCTGGTCTTGATAAATATTTTTGAGGATAACGCATGTTAGGTCTGGGTTAGGCCTGGGATTTGCCCTCATCAGGGTCATACTTTCGCAGTTCTCACATACACGTTGGCCTGATCGAGGGTTTTTTCTGCTTTGGATCACGTAGTAAAGTGGTACCACACTGAAACAGTCCACTAAACCTGGTTTGGATCAATATTTTAGAGGATAATGCATGTTAGGTCTAGGTTAGCCCTGAGATTTTCACTCATCAGACTCATACTTTCGCATTCTTCAGATACCTGTTGAACGGATCCTGGGTTTTTTCTAGTATGGTTCACGTAGTAATGTGGTACCATACTGAAACATTCAGTTAAACCTGGTCTTGATAAATATTTTTGAGGATAACACATGTTAGGTCTGGGTTAGGCCTGGGATTTGCCTTCATCAGGGTCATACTTTCGCAGTTCTCACATACACGTTGACCTGATCAAGGGTTTTTTCTGCTTTGGATCACGTAGTAATGTGGTACCACACTGAAACAGTCAATTAAACATGGTTTCGATCAATATTTTAGAGGTCAATGCAAGTTAGGTCTGGGATAGGTCTGGGATTTGCCCACATCAGGGTCATACTTTCGCATTTTTCACATACTTGTTGATCAGATCCTGGGTTTTTTCTGGTATGGATCACGTAGTAATGTGGTACCACACTGAAACATTCAGTTAAACCTGGTCTTGATAAATATTTTTGAGGATAACGCATGTTAGGTCTGGGTTAGGTCTAGGATTTGCCCTCATCAGGCTCATACTTTCGCATATTTCTTATACTTCATGGATAGATCCTGGGCTATTTTCGGGATTGCATCACGTAGTAATGAAGTACAACACTGAAACAGTCAATTAAACCTGGTTTCCATCAATATCTTAGAGGATAACGCATGTTAGGTCTAGGTAAGGCCTGGGATTTTCACTCACCAGACTCATTCTTTCGCATTCTTCACATACCTGTTGAACGGATCCTGGGTTTTTTCTGGTTTGGATCACGTAGTAATGTGGGGCCACACTGAAACAATCAATTAAACCTGGTCTTGATAAATATTTTAGAGCATAACGCATGTTAGGTCTGGGTTAGGTCTAGGATTTGCTCTCGTCAGGCTCATACTTTCGCATATTTCTCAAACTTGATGGCTAGATCCTGGGCTTTTTCTGGATTGCATCACGTAGTAATGAAGTACAACACTGAAACAGTCAATTAAACCTGGTTTCCATCAATATCTTAGAGGACAACGCAAGTTAGGTCTGGGATAGGTCTGGGATTTGCCCTCATCAGACCCATACGTTTCGTTTTTCACATACTTGTTGAACGGATCCTGGGTTTTTCTGGTTTGGATCACGTAGTAATGTGGTACCCCACTGAAACATTCAAATAAACCTGGTCTTGATAAATATTTTAGAGGATAACGCATGTTAGGTTTGGGTTAGGTCTAGGATTTGCCCACATCAGGCTCATACTTTCGCATATTTCTCATACTTCATGGCTAGATCCAGGGCTTTTTCTGGATTGCATCACGTAGTAATGAAGTACAACACTGAAACAGTCAATTAAACCTGGTTTCGATAAATATTTTAGAGAATAATTCATGTTAGGCCTAGGTTAGGCCTGGGATTTGCCCTCATCAGGGTCATACTTTCGCAGTTCTAACATACGTGTTGACCTGATCGAGGGTTTTTTCTGCTTTGGATCACGTAGTAAAGTGGTACCACACTGAAACAATACACTAAACCTGGTTTGGATCAATATTTTAGAGGATAATGCATGTTAGGTCTAGGTTAGCCCTGAGATTTTCACTCATCAGACTCATACATTCGCATTCTTCACATACTTGTTGAACGGATCCTGGGTTTTTTCTGGTTTGGATCACGTAGTAATGTGGCACCACACTGAAACAATCAACTAAACCTGGTCTTGATAAATATTTTAGAGGATAACGCATGTTAGGTCTGGGTTAGGCCCGTGATTTGCCCTCATCCGGGTCATACTTTCGCAGTTCTAACATACATGTTGACCTGATCGAGGGTTTTTTCTGCTTTGGATCACGTAGTAAAGTGGTACCACACTGAAACAGTCCACTAAACCTGGTTTGGATCAATATTTTAGAGGATAATGCATGTTAGGTCTAGGTTAGCCCTGAGATTTTCACTCATCAGACTCATACTTTCGCATTCTTCAGATACCTGTTGAACGGATCCTGGGTTTTTTCTGGTATGGTTCACGTAGTAATGTGGTACCACACTGAAACAGTCAATTAAACCTGGTCTTGATAAATATTTTAGAGGATAACGCATGTTAGGTCTGGGTAAGGTCTAGGATTTGCCCTCGTCAGGCTCATACTTTCGCATATTTCTCATACTTCATGGCTAGATCCTGGGCTGTTTCTGGATTGTATCACGTAGTAATTTGGTACCACGCTGAAACAGTCAATTAAACCAGGTTTCGATCAATATTTTTGAGGATAACGCATGTTAGGTCTTGGTTAGGTCTGGGATTTTCACTCATCAGACTCATACTTTCGCGTTCTTCACATACTTGTTGAACGGATCATGGGTTTTTTCTGGTTTGGATCACGTAGTAATGTGGGACCACACTGAAACAATCAATTAAACCTGGTCTTGATAAATATTTTAGAGGATAACGCATGTTAGGTCTGGGATAGGTCTAGCATTTGCCCTCATCAGGCTCATACTTTCGCATATTTCTCATACTTCATGGCTAGATCCTGGGCTATTTCTGGATTGGATCACGTAGTAATGTGGTACCACACTGAAACAGTCAATTAAACCTGGTCTTGATAAATATTTTAGAGGATAACGCATGTTAGGTCTGGGTAAGGTCTAGGATTTGCCCTCGTCAGGCTCATACTTTCGCATATTTCTCATACTTCATGGCTAGATCCTGGGCTATTTCTGGATTAGATCACGTAGTAATGTGGTACCACACTGAAACAGTCAATTAAACTTGGTTTCCATCAATATCTTAAAGGACAACGCAAGTTGGGTCTGGGATAGGTCTTGGATTTGCCCTCATCAGGCTCATACTTTCGCGTTTTTCACATACTTTTTGAACAGATCCTGGGTTTTTTCTGGTTTGGATCACGTAGTAGTATGGTACCACACTGAAACAGTCCATTGAACCTGGTTTGGATCAATATTTTAGAGGATAACGCATGTTAGGTCTAGGTTAGGTCTGGGATTTTCACTCATCAGACTCACACTTTCGCACACTTCACATACTCGTTGAACAGATCCTGGGTATTTTCTGGTTTGGATCACGTAGTGATGTGGTACCACACTGAAACAGTCATTTAAACCTGGTCTTGATAAATATTTTAGAGGATAACGCATGTTAGGTCTGGGATAGGTCTAGGATTTGCCCTCATCAGGCTCATACTTTCGCATATTTCTCATACTTCATGGCTAGATCCTGGGCTATTTCTGGATTGGATCACGTAGTAATGTGGTACCACACTGAAACTGTCCATTAAACCTGGTCTTGATAAATATTTTAGAGGATAACGCATGTTAGGTCTAGGTTAGGTCTGGGATTTGCTCTCATCGGGCTCATTCTTTCGCATATTTCTCATACTTGATGGCTAGATCCTGGGCTATTTCTGGATTAGATCACGTACTAATGTGGTACCACACTGAAACAGTCAATTAAACTTGGTTTCCATCAATATCTTAAAGGACAACGCAAGTTAGGTCTGGGATAGATCTTGGATTTGCCCTCATCAGGCTCATACTTTCGCGTTTTTCACATACTTTTTGAACAGATCCTGGGTTTTTTCTGGTTTGGATCACGTAGTAGTATGGTACCACACTGAAACAGTCCATTGAACCTGGTTTGGATCAATATTTTAGAGGATAACGCATGTTAGGTCTAGGTTAGGTCTGGGATTTTCACTCATCAGACTCACACTTTCGCACACTTCACATACTCGTTGAACAGATCCTGGGTATTTTCTGGCTTGGATCACGTAGTGATGTGGTACCACACTGAAACAGTCGATTAAACCAGGTTTCGATCAATATTTTTGAGGATAACGCATGTTAGGTCTAGGTTAGGCCTGGGATTTGCTCTCATCGGGCTCATTCTTTCGCATATTTCTCATACTTGATGGCTAGATCCTGGGCTATTTCTGGATTAGATCACGTAGTAATGTGGTACCACACTGAAACAGTCAATTAAACTTGGTTTCCATCAATATCTTAAAGGACAACGCAAGTTAGGTCTGGGATAGATCTTGGATTTGCCCTCATCAGGCTCATACTTTCGCGTTTTTCACATACTTGTTGAACAGATCCTGGGTTTTTTCTGGTTTGTATCACGTAGTAATGTGGAACCACACTGCAACAATCAATTAAACCTGGTCTTGATAAATATTTTAGAGGATAACGCATGTTAGGTCTGGGTAAGGTCTAGGATTTGCCCTCGTCAGGCTCATACCTTCGCATTCTTCACATACTTGTTGAACGGATCCTGGGTTTTTTCTGGTTTGGATCACGTAGTAATGTGGTACCACACTGAAACAGTCGATTAAACCTGGTTTCGATCAATATTTTAGAGGATAACGCAAGTTAAGTCTGGGATTGGTTTGGGATTTGACCTCATCACACTCATACTTTCGCACACTTCACATACTCGTTGAACAGATCCTGGGTTATTTTCTGGTTTGGATCACATAGTAATGTGGTACCACACTGAAACAGTCGATTAAACCAGGTTTCGATCAATATTTTTGAGGATAACGCATGTTAGGTCTAGGTTAGGTCTGGGATTTTCACTCATCAGACACATACTTTCGCATTCTTCAAATACTTGTTGAACGGATCCTGGGTTTTTTCTGGTTTGGATCACGTAGTAATGTGGTACCACACTGAAACAGTCAATTAAACCTGGTTTCCATCAATATCTTAGAGGACAACGCAAGTTAGGTCTGGGATAGGTCTGGGATTTGCCCTCATCAGGCTCATACTTTCGCGTTTTTCACATACTTGCTGAACAGATCCTGGGTTTTTTCTGGTTTGGATCACTTAGTATTGTGGGACCACACTGAAACAATCAATTAAACCTGGTCTTGATAAATATTTTAGAGGATAACGCATGTTAGGTCTGGGTTAGGTCTAGGATTTGCCCTCGTCAGGCTCATACTTCCGCATATTTCTCATACTTCATGGCTAGATCCTGGGCTATTTCTGGATTAGATCACGTAGTAATGTGGTTCCACACTGAAACAGTCAATTAAACCTGGTTTCCATCAATATCTTAGAGGACAACGCAAGTTAGGTCTGGGATAGGTCTTGGATTTGCCCTCATCAGGCTCATACTTTCGCGTTTTTCACATACTTTTTGAACAGATCCTGGGTTCTTTCTGGTTTGGATCACGTAGTAGTGTGGTACCACACTGAAACAGTCCATTAAACCTGGTTTGGATCAATATTTTAGAGGATAACGCATGTTAGGTCTAGGTTAGGTCTGGGAATTTCACTCATCAGACTCATACTTTCGCACACTTCACATACTCGTTGAACAGATCCTGGGTTATTTTCTGGTTTGGATCACATAGTAATGTGGTACCACACTGAAACAGTCGATTATACCAGGTTTCGATCAATATTTTCGAGGATAACGCATGTTAGGTCTAGGTTAGGCCTGGGATTTTCACTCATCAGACTCATACTTTCGCATTCTTCACATACTTGTTGTACGGATCCTGGGTTTTTTCTGGTTTGGATCATGTAGTAATGTGGGACCACACTGAAACAGTCAATTAAACCAGGTTTCGATCAATATTTTTGAGAATAATACATGTTAGGTCTAGGTTAGGTCTGGGATTTGCTCTCATCAGGCTCATTCTTTCGAATATTTCTCATACTTGATGGCTAGATGCTGGGCTTTTTCTGGATTGCATCACGTTGTAATGAAGTACAACACAGAAACAGTCAATTAAACCTGGTTTCCATCAATATCTTAGAGGACAACGCAAGTTAGGTCTGGGATAGGTCTTGGATTTGCCCTCATCAGGCTCATACTTTCGGGTTTTTCACATACTTTTTGAACAGATCCTGGGTTTTTTCTGGTTTGGATCACGTAGTAGTGAGGTACCACACTGAAACAGTCCATTAAACCTGGTTTGGATCAATATTTTAGAGGATAACGCATGTTACGTCTAGGTTAGGTCTGGGAATTTCACTCATCAGACTCATACTTTCGCATTCTTCACATACTTGTTGTACGGATCCTGGGTTTTTTCTGGTTTGGATCACGTAGTAATGTGGGACCACACTGAAACAGTCAATTAAACCAGGTTTCGATCAATATTATAGAGAATAATACATGTTAGGTCTAGCTTAGGTCTGGGATTTGCTCTCATCGGGCTCATTCTTTCGCATATTTCTCATACTTGATGGCTAGATCCTGGGCTATTTCTGGATTAGATCACGTAGTAATGTGGTACCACACTGAAACAGTCAATTAAACTTGGTTTCCATCAATATCTTAAAGGACAACGCAAGTTAGGTCTGGGATAGATCTTGGATTTGCCCTCATCAGGCTCATACTTTCGCGTTTTTCACATACTTGTTGAACAGATCCTGGGTTTTTTCTGGTTTGCATCACGTAGCAATGTGGTACCACACTGAAACAGTCGATTAAACCTGGTTTCGATCAATATTTTAGAGGATAACGCAAGTTAAGTCTGGGATTGGTCTGGGATTTGACCTCATCAGACTCACACTTTCGCACACTTCACATACTCGTTGAACAGATCCTGGGTATTTTCTGGCTTGGATCACGTAGTGATGTGGTACCACACTGAAACAGTCGATTAAACCAGGTTTCGATCAATATTTTTGAGGATAACGCATGTTAGGTCTAGGTTAGGCCTGGGATTTGCTCTCATCGGGCTCATTCTTTCGCATATTTCTCATACTTGATGGCTAGATCCTGGGCTATTTCTGGATTAGATCACGTAGTAATGTGGTACCACACTGAAACAGTCAATTAAACATGGTTTCCATCAATATCTTAAAGGACAACGCAAGTTAGGTCTGGGATAGGTCTTGGATTTGCCCTCATCAGGCTCATACTTTCGCGTTTTTCACATACTTGTTGAACAGATCCTGGGTTTTTTCTGGTTTGTATCACGTAGTAATGTGGAACCACACTGCAACAATCAATTAAACCTGGTCTTGATAAATATTTTAGAGGATAACGCATGTTAGGTCTGGGTAAGGTCTAGGATTTGCCCTCGTCAGGCTCATACCTTCGCATTCTTCACATACTTGTTGAACGGATCCTGGGTTTTTTCTGGTTTGGATCACGTAGTAATGTGGTACCACACTGAAACAGTCGATTAAACCTGGTTTCGATCAATATTTTAGAGGATAACGCAAGTTAAGTCTGGGATTGGTTTGGGATTTGACCTCATCACACTCATACTTTCGCACACTTCACATACTCGTTGAACAGATCCTGGGTTATTTTCTGGTTTGGATCACATAGTAATGTGGTACCACACTGAAACAGTCGATTAAACCAGGTTTCGATCAATATTTTTGAGGATAACGCATGTTAGGTCTAGGTTAGGTCTGGGATTTTCACTCATCAGACACATACTTTCGCATTCTTCAAATACTTGTTGAACGGATCCTGGGTTTTTTCTGGTTTGGATCACGTAGTAATGTGGTACCACACTGAAACAGTCAATTAAACCTGGTTTCCATCAATATCTTAGAGGACAACGCAAGTTAGGTCTGGGATAGGTCTGGGATTTGCCCTCATCAGGCTCATACTTTCGCATTTTTCACATACTTGCTGAACAGATCCTGGGTTTTTCTGTTTTGGATCACGTAGTAGTGTGGTACCACACTGAAAGAGTCCATTAAACCTGGTTCCAATCAATATTTTAGAGGATAACGCAAGTTAGGTCTGGGATAGGTCTGGGATTTGACCCCATCAGACTCATTCTTTCGCACACTTCACATACTCGTTGAACAGATCCTGGGTTATTTTCTGGTTTGGATAACATAGTAATGTGGTACCACACTGAAACAGTCGATTAAACCAGGTTTCGATCAATATTTTAGAGAATAATTCATGTGATGTCTAGGTTAGGTCTGGGATTTGCTCTCATCAGGCTCATTCTTTCGCATATTTCTCATACATGTTGAACAGATCCTGGGTTTTTTCTGGTTTGGATCACTTAGTATTGTGGGACCACACTGAAACAATCAATTAAACCTGGTCTTGATAAATATTTTAGAGGATAACGCATGTTAGGTCTGGGTTAGGTCTAGGACTTGCCCTCATCAGGCTCATACTTTCGCATATTTCGCATACTTCATGGCTAGATCCAGGGCTGTTTCTGGATTGTATCACGTAGTAATGTGGTACCACGCTGAAACAGTCAATTAAACCTGGTTTCAATCAATATTTTAGAGGATAACGCATGTTAGGCCTCGGTTAGGTCTGGGATTTTCACTCATCAGACTCTTACTTTCGCATTCTTCCACATACTTGTTGAACGGATCCTGGGTTTTTTCTGGTTTGGATCACGTAGTAATGTGGGACCACACTGAAACAGTTCATTAAACCTGGTTTCGCTCAATATTTTAGAGGATAACGCATATTAGGTCTAGGTTAGGTCTGGGATTTGCTCTCATCGGGCTCATTCTTTCGCATATTTCTCATACTTGATGGCTAGATCCTGGGCTTTTTCTGGATTGCATCACGTAGTAATGTAGTACCACACTGAAACAGTCAATGAAACCTGGTTTTCATCAATATTTTAGAGGACAACGCAAGTTAGGTCTAGGTAAGGCCTGAGATTTTCACTGATCAGGCTCATACTTTCGCATTCTTCACATACTTGTTGAACGGATCCTGGGTTTTTTCTGGTTTGGATCACGTAGTAATGTGGTACCACCCTGAAACAGTTGATTAAACCTGGTTTCGATCAATATTTTAGAGGATAACGCAAGTTAAGTCTGGGATTGGTTTGGGGTTTGACCTCATCAGACTCATACTTTCGCACACTTCACATACTCGTTGAACAGATCCTGGGTTATTTTCTGGTTTGGATCACATAGTAATGTGGTACCACACTGAAACAGTCGATTAAACCAGGTTTCGATCAATATTTTTGAGGATAACGCATGTTAGGTCTTGGTTAGGTCTGGGATTTTCACTCATCAGACTCATACTTTCGCATTCTTCACATACTTGTTGAATGGATCATGTGTTTTTTCTGGTTTGGATCACGTAGTAATGTGGGACCACACTGAAACAATCAATTAAACCTGGTCTTGATAAATATTTTAGAGGATAACGCATGTTAGGTCTGGTATAGGTCGGGGATTTGCCCTCATCAGACTCATACTTTCGCACACTTCACATACTCGTTGATCAGATCCTGGGTTTTTTCTGGTTTGGATCACGTAGTAATGTGGAACTACACTGAAACAATCAATTAAACCTGGTCTTGATAAATATTTTAGAGGATAACGCATGTTAGGTCTGGGTTAGGTCTAGGATTTGCCCTCGTCAGGCTCATACTTCCGCATATTTCTCATACTTCATGGCTAGATCCTGGGCTATTTCTGGATTAGATCACGTAGTAATGTGGTACCACACTGAAACAGTCCATTAAACCTGGTTTGGATCAGTATTTTAGAGGATAACGCATGTTAGGTCTAGGTTAGGTCTGGGAATTTCACTCATCAGACTCATACTTTCGCACACTTCACATACTCGTTGAACAGATCCTGGGTTATTTTCTGGTTTGGATCACATAGTAATGTGGTACCACACTGAAACAGTCGATTATACCAGGTTTCGATCAATATTTTTGAGGATAACGCATGTTAGGTCTAGGTTAGGCCTGGGATTTTCACTCATCAGACTCATACTTTCGCATTCTTCACATACTTGTTGTACGGATCCTGGGTTTTTTCTGGTTTGGATCATGTAGTAATGTGGGACCACACTGAAACAGTCAATTAAACCAGGTTTCGATCAATATTTTTGAGAATAATACATGTTAGGTCTAGGTTAGGTCTGGGATTTGCTCTCATCAGGCTCATTCTTTCGAATATTTCTCATACTTGATGGCTAGATGCTGGGCTTTTTCTGGATTGCATCACGTTGTAATGAAGTACAACACAGAAACAGTCAATTAAACCTGGTTTCCATCAATATCTTAGAGGACAACGCAAGTTAGGTCTGGGATAGGTCTTGGATTTGCCCTCATCAGGCTCATACTTTCGGGTTTTTCACATACTTTTTGAACAGATCCTGGGTTTTTTCTGGTTTGGATCACGTAGTAGTGTGGTACCACACTGAAACAGTCCATTAAACCTGGTTTGGATCAATATTTTAGAGGATAACGCATGTTACGTCTAGGTTAGGTCTGGGAATTTCACTCATCAGACTCATACTTTCGCATTCTTCACATACTTGTTGTACGGATCCTGGGTTTTTTCTGGTTTGGATCACGTAGTAATGTGGGACCACACTGAAACAGTCAATTAAACCAGGTTTCGATCAATATTTTTGAGAATAATACATGTTAGGTCTAGCTTAGGTCTGGGATTTGCTCTCATCAGGCTCATTCTTTCGAATATTTCTCATACTTGATGGCTAGATGCTGGGCTTTTTCTGGATTGCATCACGTAGTAATGAAGTACAACACAGAAACAGTCAATTAAACCTGGTTTCCATCAATATCTTAGAGGACAACGCAAGTTAGGTCTGGGATAGGTCTGGTATTTGCCCTCATCAGGCTCATACTTTCGCGTTTTTCACATACTTGTTGAACAGATCCTGGGTTTTTTCTGGTTTGGATCACGTAGTAGTGTGGTACCACACTGAAACAGTCCATTAAACCTGGTTTGGATCAATATTTTAGAGGATAACGCATGTTAGGTCTAGGTTAGGTCGGGGATTTTCACTCATCAGACTCATACTTTCGCATTCTTCACATACTTGTTGTACGGATCCTGGGTTTTTTCTGGTTTGGATCACGTAGTAATGTGGGACCACACTGAAACAGTCAATTAAACCTGGTTTCGATCAATATTTTTGAGAATAATACATGTTAGGTCTAGGTTAGGTCTGGGATTTGCTCTCATCAGGCTCATTCTTTCGCATATTTCTCATACTTGATGGCTAGATGCTGGGCTTTTTCTGGATTGCATCACGTAGTAATGAAGTACAACACAGAAACAGTCAATTAAACCTGGTTTCCATCAATATCTTAGAGGACAACGCAAGTTAGGTCTGGGATAGGTATGGGATTTGCCCTCATCAGGCTCATACTTTCGCGTTTTTCACATACTTGTTGAACAGATCCTGGGTTTTTTCTGGATTGGATCACGTAGTAATTTAAGTACTACACTGAAACAGTCAATTAAACCTGGTTTCCATCAATATCTTAGAGGACAACGCAAGTTAGGTCTGGGATAGCTCTGGGATTTGCCCTCATCAGGCTCATACTTTCCGCGTTTTTCACATACTTGTTGAACAGATCCTGGGTTTTTTCTGGTTTGGATCACGTAGTAGTGTGGTACCACACTGAAACAGTCCATTAAACCTGGTTTGGATCAATATTTTAGAGGATAACGCATGTTAGGTCTAGGTTAGGTCGGGGATTTTCACTCATCAGACTCATACTTTCGCATTCTTCACATACTTGTTGTACGGATCCTGGGTTTTTTCTGGTTTGGATCACGTAGTAATGTGGGACCACACTGAAACAGTCAATTAAACCTGGTTTCGATCAATATTTTTGAGAATAATACATGTTAGGTCTAGGTTAGGTCTGGGATTTGCTCTCATCAGGCTCATTCTTTCGCATATTTCTCATACTTGATGGCTAGATGCTGGGCTTTTTCTGGATTGCATCACGTAGTAATGAAGTACAACACAGAAACAGTCAATTAAACCTGGTTTCCATCAATATCTTAGAGGACAACGCAAGTTAGGTCTGGGATAGGTATGGGATTTGCCCTCATCAGGCTCATACTTTCGCGTTTTTCACATACTTGTTGAACAGATCCTGGGTTTTTTCTGGATTGGATCACGTAGTAATTTAAGTACTACACTGAAACAGTCAATTAAACCTGGTTTCCATCAATATCTTAGAGGACAACGCAAGTTAGGTCTGGGATAGCTCTGGGATTTGCCCTCATCAGGCTCATACTTTCCGCGTTTTTCACATACTTGTTGAACAGATCCTGGGTTTTTTCTGGTTTGGATCACGTAGTAATGTGGGACCACACTGAAACAATCAATTAAACCTGGCCTTGATAAATATTTTAGAGGATAACGCATGTTAGGTCTGGGATAGGTCGGGGATTAGCCCTCATCAGACTCATACTTTCGCACACTTCACATAGTCGTTGAACAGATCCTGGGTTTTTTCTGGTTTGGATCACGTAGTAATGTGGAACCACACTGAAACAATCAATTAAACCTGGTCTTGATAAATATTTTGGAGGATAACGCATGTTAGGTCTGGGTTAGGTCTAGGATTAGCCCTCGTCAGGCTCATACTTTCGCATATTTCTCATACTTCAAGGCTAGATCCTGGGCTATTTCTGGTTTGGATCACGTAGTAATGTGGTACCACACTGAAACAGTCGATTAAACCTGGTTTCGATCAATATTTTAGAGGATAACGCAAGTTAGGTCTGGGATAGGTCTGGGATTTGACCTCATCAGACTCATACTTTCGCACACTTCACATACTCGTTGAACAGATCCTGGGTTATTTTCTGGTTTGGATCACATAGTAATGTGGTACCACACTGAAACAGTCGATTAAACCAGGTTTCGATCAATATTTTAGAGAATAATTCATGTTAGGTCTAGGTTAGGTCTGGGATTTGCTCTCATCAGGGTCATTCTTTCGCATATTTCTCATACATGTTGAACAGATCCTGGGTTTTTTCTGGTTTGGATCACGTAGTAATGTGGTACCACACTGAAACAGTCGATTAAACCCGGTTTCGATCAATATTTTAGAGGATAACGCATGTTAGGTCTAGGTTAGGTCTGGGATTTGCTCTCATCAGGCTCATTCTTTCGCATATTTCTCATACTTGATGGCTAGATCCTGGGCTTTTTCTGGATTGCATCACGTAGTAATGTAGTACCACACTGAAACAGTCAATGAAACCTGGTTTCCATCAATATTTTAGAGGATAGCGCAAGTTAAGTCTGGGATTGGTCTGGGATTTGACCTCATCAGACTCATACTTTCGCACACTTCACATACTCGTTGAACAGATCCTGGGTTATTTTCTGGTTTGGATCACATAGTAATGTGGTACCACACTGAAACAGTCGATTAAACCAGGTTTCGTTCAATATTTTTGAGGATAACGCATGTTAGGTCTAGGTTAGGCCTGGGATTTTCACTCATCAGACTCATACTTTCGCATTCTTCACATACTTGTTGAACGGATCCTGGGTTTTTTCTGGTTTGGATCACGTAGTAATGTGGGACCACACTGAAACAGTCGATTAAACCTGGTTTCGATCACTATTTTAGAGGATAACGCATGTTAGGTCTAGGTTAGGTCTGGGATTTGCTCTCATCAGGCTCATTCTTTGGCATATTTCTCATACTTGATGGCTAGATCCTGGGCTTTTTCTGGATTGCATCACGTAGTAATGTAGTACCACACTGAAACAGTCAATGAAACCTGGTTTCCATGAATATTTTAGAGGACAACGCAAGTTAGGTCTAGGTAAGGCCTGAGATTTTCACTGATCAGGCTCATACTTTCGCATTCTTCACATACTTGTTGAACGGATCCTGGGTTTTTTCTGGTTTGGATCACGTAGTAATGTGGTACCACACTGAAACAGTCGATTAAACCTGGTTTCGATCAATATTTTAGAGGATAACGCAAGTTAAGTCTGGGATTGGTTTGGGGTTTGACCTCATCAGACTCATACTTTCGCACACTTCACATACTCGTTGAACAGATCCTGGGTTATTTTCTGGTTTGGATCACATAGTAATGTGGTACCACACTGAAACAGTCGATTAAACCAGGTTTCGATCAATATTTTTGAGGATAACGCATGTTAGGTCTTGGTTAGGTCTGGGATTTTCACTCATCAGACTCATACTTTCGCATTCTTCACATACTTGTTGAATGGATCATGTGTTTTTTCTGGTTTGGATCACGTAGTAATGTGGGACCACACTGAAACAATCAATTAAACCTGGTCTTGATAAATATTTTAGAGGATAACGCATGTTAGGTCTGGGATAGGTCGGGGATTTGCCCTCATCAGACTCATACTTTCGCACACTTCACATACTCGTTGATCAGATCCTGGGTTTTTTCTGGTTTGGATCACGTAGTAATGTGGAACTACACTGAAACAATCAATTAAACCTGGTCTTGATAAATATTTTAGAGGATAACGCATGTTAGGTCTGGGTTAGGTCTAGGATTTGCCCTCGTCAGGCTCATACTTCCGCATATTTCTCATACTTCATGGCTAGGTCCTGGGCTATTTCTGGATTAGATCACGTAGTAATGTGGTTCCACACTGAAACAGTCAATTAAACCTGGTTTCCATCAATATCTTAGAGGACAACGCAAGTTAGGTCTGGGATAGGTCTTGGATTTGCCCTCATCAGGCTCATACTTTCGCGTTTTTCACATACTTTTTGAACAGATCCTGGGTTTTTTCTGGTTTGGATCACGTAGTAGTGTGGTACCACACTGAAACAGTCCATTAAACCTGGTTTGGATCAATATTTTAGAGGATAACGCATGTTAGGTCTAGGTTAGGTCTGGGAATTTCACTCATCAGACTCATACTTTCGCACACTTCACATACTCGTTGAACAGATCCTGGGTTATTTTCTGGTTTGGATCACATAGTAATGTGGTACCACACTGAAACAGTCGATTATACCAGGTTTCGATCAATATTTTTGAGGATAACGCATGTTAGGTCTAGGTTAGGCCTGGGATTTCCACTCATCAGACTCATACTTTCGCATTCTTCACATACTTGTTGTACGGATCCTGGGTTTTTTCTGGTTTGGATCATGTAGTAATGTGGGACCACACTGAAACAGTCAATTAAACCAGGTTTCGATCAATATTTTTGAGAATAATACATGTTAGGTCTAGGTTAGGTCTGGGATTTGCTCTCATCAGGCTCATTCTTTCGAATATTTCTCATACTTGATGGCTAGATGCTGGGCTTTTTCTGGATTGCATCACGTTGTAATGAAGTACAACACAGAAACAGTCAATTAAACCTGGTTTCCATCAATATCTTAGAGGACAACGCTAGTTAGGTCTGGGATAGGTCTTGGATTTGCCCTCATCAGGCTCATACTTTCGGGTTTTTCACATACTTTTTGAACAGATCCTGGGTTTTTTCTGGTTTGGATCACGTAGTAGTGTGGTACCACACTGAAACAGTCCATTAAACCTGGTTTGTATCAATATTTTAGAGGATAACGCATGTTAGGTCTAGGTTAGGTCTGGGAATTTCACTCATCAGACTCATACTTTCGCATTCTTCACATACTTGTTGTACGGATCCTGGGTTTTTTCTGGTTTGGATCACGTAGTAATGTGGGACCACACTGAAACAGTCAATTAAACCAGGTTTCGATCAATATTTTTGAGAATAATACATGTTAGGTCTAGCTTAGGTCTGGGATTTGCTCTCATCAGGCTCATTCTTTCGCATATTTCTCATACTTGATGGCTAGATGCTGGGCTTTTTCTGGATTGCATCACGTAGTAATGAAGTACAACACAGAAACAGTCAATTAAACCTGGTTTCCATCAATATCTTAGAGGACAACGCAAGTTAGGTCTGGGATAGGTCTGGGATTTGCCCTCATCAGGCTCATACTTTCGCGTTTTTAACATACTTGTTGAACAGATCCTGTGTTTTTTCTGGTTTGGATCACGTAGTAGTGTGGTACCACACTGAAACAGTCCATTAAACCTGGTTTGGATCAATATTTTAGAGGATAACGCATGTTAGGTCTAGGTTAGGTCGGGGATTTTCACTCATCAGACTCATACTTTCGCATTCTTCACATACTTGTTGAACGGATCCTGGGTTTTTTCTGGTTTGGATCACGTAGTAATGTGGTGCCACACTGAAACAGTCGATTAAACCTGGTTTCGATCAATATTTTAGAGGATAACGCATGTTAGGTCTAGGTTAGCCCTGGGATTTTCACTCATCAGACTCATACTTTCGCGTTTTTCACATACTTGTTGAACAGATCCTGGGTTTTTTCTGGTTTGGATCACGTAGTAGTGTGGTACCACACTGAAACAGTCCATTAAACCTGGTTTGGATCAATATTTTAGAGGATAACGCATGTTAGGTCTGGGTTAGGTCTAGGATTTGCCCTCATCAGGCTCATACTTTCGCATTCTTCACATACTTGTTGAACGGATCCTGGGTTTTTTCTGGTTTGGATCACGTAGTAATGTGGGACCATACTGAAACTGTCGATTAAACCTGGTTTCGATCAATATTTTAGAGGATAACGCAAGTTAGGTCTGGGATAGGTCAGGGATTTGACCTCATCAGACTCATAATTTCGCACACTTCACATACTCCTTGAACAGATCCTGGGTTATTTTCTGGTTTGGATCACATAGTAATGTGGTACCACACTGAAACAGTCGATTAAACCTGCTTTTGATCAATATTTTAGAGAATAATTCATGTTAGGTCTAGGTTAGGTCAGGGATTTACTCACATCAGGCTCATTCTTTCGCATATTTCTCATACTTGATGGCTAGATCCTGGACTTTTTCTGGATTGCATCACGTAGTAATGAAGTACAACACTGAAACAGTCAATTAAACCTGGTTTCAATCAATATTTTAGAGGATAACGCATGTTAGGCCTCGGTTAGGTCTGGGATTTTCACTCATCAGACTCTTACTTTCGCATTCTTCACATACTTGTTGAACAGATCCTGGGTTTTTTCTGGTTTGGATCACGTAGTAATGTGGTGCCACACTGAAACAGTCGATTAAACCTGGTTTCGATCAATATTTTAGAGGATAACGCATGTTAGGTCTAGGTTAGCCCTGGGATTTTCACTCATCAGACTCATACTTTCGCGTTTTTCACATACTTGTTGAACAGATCCTGGGTTTTTTCTGGTTTGGATCACGTAGTAGTGTGGTACCACACTGAAACAGTCCATTAAACCTGGTTTGGATCAATATTTTAGAGGATAACGCATGTTAGGTCTGGGTTAGGTCTAGGATTTGCCCTCATCAGGCTCATACTTTCGCATTCTTCACATACTTGTTGAACGGATCCTGGGTTTTTTCTGGTTTGGATCACGTAGTAATGTGGGACCATACTGAAACAGTCGATTAAACCTGGTTTCGATCAATATTTTAGAGGATAACGCAAGTTAGGTCTGGGATAGGTCAGGGATTTGACCTCATCAGACTCATAATTTCGCACACTTCACATACTCCTTGAACAGATCCTGGGTTATTTTCTGGTTTGGATCACATAGTAATGTGGTACCACACTGAAACAGTCGATTAAACCTGCTTTTGATCAATATTTTAGAGAATAATTCATGTTAGGTCTAGGTTAGGTCAGGGATTTACTCACATCAGGCTCATTCTTTCGCATATTTCTCATACTTGATGGCTAGATCCTGGACTTTTTCTGGATTGCATCACGTAGTAATGAAGTACAACACTGAAACAGTCAATTAAACCTGGTTTCAATCAATATTTTAGAGGATAACGCATGTTAGGCCTCGGTTAGGTCTGGGATTTTCACTCATCAGACTCTTACTTTCGCATTCTTCACATACTTGTTGAACGGATCCTGCGTTTTTTCTGGTTTGGATCACGTAGTAATGTGGGACCACACTGAAACAGTTCATTAAACCTGGTTTCGCTCAATATTTTAGAGGATAACGCATGTTAGGTCTTGGTTAGGTCTGGGATTTGCTCTCATCAGGCTCATTCTTTCGCATATTTCTCATACTTCATGGCTAGATCCTGGGCTATTTCTGGATTAGATCACGTAGTAATGTGGTTCCACACTGAAACAGTCAATTAAACCTGGTTTCCATCAATATCTTAGAGGACAACGCAAGTTAGGTCTGGGATAGGTCTTGGATTTGCCCTCATCAGGCTCATACTTTCGGGTTTTTCACATACTTTTTGAACACATCCTGGGTTTTTTCTGGTTTGGATCACGTAGTAGTGTGGTACCACACTGAAACAGTCCATTAAACCTGGTTTGGATCAATATTTTAGAGGATAACGCATGTTAGGTCTAGGTTAGGTCTGGGAATTTCACTCATCAGACTCATACTTTCGCATTCTTCACATACTTGTTGTACGGATCCTGGGTTTTTTCTGGTTTGGATCACGTAGTAATGTGGGACCACACTGAAACAGTCAATTAAACCAGGTTTCGATCAATATTTTTGAGAATAATACATGTTAGGTCTAGCTTAGGTCTGGGATTTGCTCTCATCAGGCTCATTCTTTCGAATATTTCTCATACTTGATGGCTAGATGCTGGGCTTTTTCTGGATTGCATCACGTAGTAATGAAGTACAACACAGAAACAGTCAATTAAACCTGGTTTCCATCAATATCTTAGAGGAGAACGCAAGTTAGGTCTGGGATAGGTCTGGTATTTGCCCTCATCAGGCTCATACTTTCGCGTTTTTCACATACTTGTTGAACAGATCCTGGGTTTTTTCTGGTTTGGATCACGTAGTAGTGTGGTACCACACTGAAACAGTCCATTAAACCTGGTTTGGATCAATATTTTAGAGGATAACGCATGTTAGGTCTAGGTTAGGTCTGGGAATTTCACTCATCAGACTCATACTTTCGCGTTTTTCACATACTTGTTGAACAGATCCTGGGTTTTTTCTGGTTTGGATCACGTAGTAGTGTGGTACCACACTGAAACAGTCCATTAAACCTGGTTTGGATCAATATTTTAGAGGATAACGCATGTTAGGTCTAGGTTAGGTCGGGGATTTTCACTCATCAGACTCATACTTTCGCATTCTTCACATACTTGTTGTACGGATCCTGGGTTTTTTCTGGTTTGGATCACGTAGTAGTGTGGTACCACACTGAAACAGTCAATTAAACCTGGTTTCCATCAATATCTTAGAGGACAACGCAAGTTAGGTCTGGGATAGGTCTGGGATTTGCCCTCATCAGGCTCATACTTTCGCGTTTTTCACATACTTGTTGAACAGATCCTGTGTTTTTTCTGGTTTGGATCACGTAGTAGTGTGGTACCACACTGAAACAGTCCATTAAACCTGGTTTGGATCAATATTTTAGAGGATATCGCATGTTAGGTCTAGGTTAGGTCGGGGATTTTCACTCATCAGACTCATACTTTCGCATTCTTCACATACTTGTTGAACGGATCCTGGGTTTTTTCTGGTTTGGATCACGTAGTAATGTGGTGCCACACTGAAACAGTCGATTAAACCTGGTTTCGATCAATATTTTAGAGGATAACGCATGTTAGGTCTAGGTTAGCCCTGGGATTTTCACTCATCAGACTCATACTTTCGCGTTTTTCACATACTTGTTGAACAGATCCTGGGTTTTTTCTGGTTTGGATCACGTAGTAGTGTGGTACCACACTGAAACAGTCCATTAAACCTGATTTGGATCAATATTTTAGAGGATAACGCATGTTAGGTCTGGGTTAGGTCTAGGATTTGCCCTCATCAGGCTCATACTTTCGCATATTTCTGATACTTCATGGCTAGATCCTGGGCTGTTTTTGGATTGTATCACGTAGTAATGTGGTACCACGCTGAAACAGTCAATTAAACCTGGTTTCAATCAATATTTTAGAGGATAACGCAAGTTAGGTCTGGGATAGGTCTGGGATTTGCCTTCATCAGGCTCATACTTTCGCGTTTTTCACATACTTGTTGAACAGATCATGGGTTTTTTCTGGTTTGGGTCACGTAGTAGTGTGATACCACACTGAAACAGTTGATTAAACCTGGTTTCGATCAATATTTTAGAGGATAACGCATGTTAGGTCTAGGTTAGCCCTGGGAATTTCACTCATCAGACTCATACTTTCGCATTCTTCACATACTTGTTGAACTGATCCTGGGTTTTTTCTGGTTTGGATCACGTAGTAATGTGGTACCACACTGAAACAGTCGATTAAACCTGGTTTCGATCAATATTTTAGAGGATAACGCATGTTAGGTCTAGGTTAGCCCTGGGATTTTCACTCATCAGACTCATACTTTCGCATTCTTCACATACTTGTTGAACTGATCCTGGGTTTTTTCTGGTTTGGATCACGTAGTAATGTGGTACCACGCTGAAACAGTCGATTAAACCTGGTTTCGATCAATATTTTAGAGGATAGCGCAAGTTAAGTCTGGGATTGGTCTGGGATTTGACCTCATCAGACTCATACTTTCGCACACTTCACATACTCGTTGAACAGATCCTGGGTTATTTTCTGGTTTGGATCACATAGTAATGTGGTACCACACTGAAACAGTCGATTAAACCAGGTTTCGTTCAATATTTTTGAGGATAACGCATGTTAGGTCTAGGTTAGGCCTGGGATTTTCACTCATCAGACTCATACTTTCGCATTCTTCACATACTTGTTGAACGGATCCTGGGTTTTTTCTGGTTTCGATCACGTAGTAATGTGGGACCATACTGAAACAGTCGATTAAACCTGGTTTCGATCAATATTTTAGAGGATAACGCAAGTTAGGTCTGGGATAGGTCAGGGATTTGACATCATCAGACTCATAATTTCGCACACTTCACATACTCCTTGAACAGATCCTGGGTTATTTTCTGGTTTGGATCACATAGTAATGTGGTACCACACTGAAACAGTCGATTAAACCTGCTTTTGATCAATATTTTAGAGAATAATTCATGTTAGGTCTAGGTTAGGTCAGGGATTTACTCACATCTTTTTCTGGATTGCATCACGTAGTAATGAAGTACAACACTGAAACAGTCAATTAAACCTGGTTTCAATCAATATTTTAGAGGATAACGCATGTTAGGCCTCGGTTAGGTCTGGGATTTTCACTCATCAGACTCTTACTTTCGCATTCTTCACATACTTGTTGAACGGATCCTGCGTTTTTTCTGGTTTGGATCACGTAGTAATGTGGGACCACACTGAAACAGTTCATTAAACCTGGTTTCGCTCAATATTTTAGAGGATAACGCATGTTAGGTCTAGGTTAGGTCTGGGATTTGCTCTCATCAGGCTCATTCTTTCGCATATTTCTCATACTTGATGGCTAGATCCTGGGCTTTTTCTGGATTGCATCACGTAGTAATGTAGTACCACGCTGAAACAGTCAATGAAACCTGGTTTTCATCAATATTTTAGAGGACAACGCAAGTTAGGTCTAGGTAAGGCCTGAGATTTTCACTGATCAGGCTCATACTTTCGCATTCTTCACATACTTGTTGAACGGATCCTGGGTTTTTTCTGGTTTGGATCACGTAGTAATGTGGTACCACACTGAAACAGGCGATTAAACCTGGTTTCGATCAATATTTTAGAGGATAACGCAAGTTAAGTCTGGGATTGGTTTGGGGTTTGACCTCATCAGACTCATACTTTCGTACACTTCACATACTCGTTGAACAGATCCTGGGTTATTTTCTGGTTTCGATCACATAGTAATGTGGTACCACACTGAAACAGTCGATTAAACCAGGTTTCGATCAATATTTTTGAGGATAACGCATGTTAGGTCTTGGTTAGGTCTGGGATTTTCACTCATCAGACTCATACTTTCGCATTCTTCACATACTTGTTGAATGGATCATGTGTTTTTTCTGGTTTGGATCACGTAGTAATGTGGGACCACACTGAAACAATCAATTAAACCTGGTCTTGATAAATATTTTAGAGGATAACGCATGTTAGGTCTGGGATAGGTCGGGGATTTGCCCTCATCAGACTCATACTTTCGCACACTTCACATACTCGTTGATCAGATCCTGGGTTTTTTCTGGTTTGGATCACGTAGTAATGTGGAGCTACACTGAAACAATCAATTAAACCTGGTCTTGATAAATATTTTAGAGGATAACGCATGTTAGGTCTGGGTTAGGTCTAGGATTTGCCCTCGTCAGGCTCATACTTCCGCATATTTCTCATACTTCATGGCTAGATCCTGGGCTATTTCTGGATTAGATCACGTAGTAATGTGGTTCCACACTGAAACAGTCAATTAAACCTGGTTTCCATCAATATCTTAGAGGACAACGCAAGTTAGGTCTGGGATAAATCTTGGATTTGCCCTCATCAGGCTCATACTTTCGCGTTTTTCACATACTTTTTAAACAGATCCTGGGTTCTTTCTGGTTTGGATCACGTAGTAGTGTGGTACCACACTGAGACAGCCCATTAAACCTGGTTTGGATCAATATTTTAGAGGATAACGCATGTTAGGTCTAGGTTAGGTCTGGGAATTTCACTCATCAGACTCATACTTTCGCACACTTCACATACTCGTTGAACAGATCCTGGGTTATTTTCTGGTTTGGATCACATAGTAATGTGGTACCACACTGAAACAGTCGATTATACCAGGTTTCGATCAATATTTTAGAGGATAACGCAAGTTAGGTCTGGGATAGGTCAGGGATTTGACATCATCAGACTCATACTTTCGCACACTTCACATACTCGTTGATCAGATCCTGGGTTTTTTCTGGTTTGGATCACGTAGTAATGTGGAGCTACACTGAAACAATCAATTAAACCTGGTCTTGATAAATATTTTAGAGGATAACGCATGTTAGGTCTGGGTTAGGTCTAGGATTTGCCCTCGTCAGGCTCATACTTCCGCATATTTCTCATACTTCATGGCTAGATCCTGGGCTATTTCTGGATTAGATCACGTAGTAATGTGGTTCCACACTGAAACAGTCAATTAAACCTGGTTTCCATCAATATCTTAGAGGACAACGCAAGTTAGGTCTGGGATAAATCTTGGATTTGCCCTCATCAGGCTCATACTTTCGCGTTTTTCACATACTTTTTAAACAGATCCTGGGTTCTTTCTGGTTTGGATCACGTAGTAGTGTGGTACCACACTGAGACAGCCCATTAAACCTGGTTTGGATCAATATTTTAGAGGATAACGCATGTTAGGTCTAGGTTAGGTCTGGGAATTTCACTCATCAGACTCATACTTTCGCACACTTCACATACTCGTTGAACAGATCCTGGGTTATTTTCTGGTTTGGATCACATAGTAATGTGGTACCACACTGAAACAGTCGATTATACCAGGTTTCGATCAATATTTTTGAGGATAACGCATGTTAGGTCTAGGTTAGGCCTGGGATTTTCACTCATCAGACTCATACCTTCGCATTCTTCACATACTTGTTGTACGGATCCTGGGTTTTTTCTGGTTTGGATCATGTAGTAATGTGGGACCACACTGAAACAGTCAATTAAACCAGGTTTCGATCATTATTTTTGAGAATAATACATGTTAGGTCTAGGTTAGGTCTGGGATTTGCTCTCATCAGGCTCATTCTTTCGAATATTTCTCATACTTGATGGCTAGATGCTGGGCTTTTTCTGGATTGCATCACGTTGTAATGAAGTACAACACAGAAACAGTCAATTAAACCTGGTTTCCATCAATATCTTAGAGGACAACGCAAGTTAGGTCTGGGATAGGTCTTGGATTTGCCCTCATCAGGCTCATACTTTCGGGTTTTTCACATACTTTTTGAACAGATCCTGGGTTTTTTCTGGTTTGGATCACGTAGTAGTGTGGTACCACACTGAAACAGTCCATTAAACCTGGTTTGGATCAATATTTTTGAGAATAATACATGTTAGGTCTAGCTTAGGTCTGGGATTTGCTCTCATCAGGCTCATTCTTTCGAATATTTCTCATACTTGATGGCTAGATGCTGGGCTTTTTCTGGATTGCATCACGTAGTAATGAAGTACAACACAGAAACAGTCAATTAAACCTGGTTTCCATCAATATCTTAGAGGACAACGCAAGTTAGGTCTGGGATAGGTCTGGTATTTGCCCTCATCAGGCTCATACTTTCGCGTTTTTCACATACTTGTTGAACAGATCCTGGGTTTTTTCTGGTTTGGATCACGTAGTAGTGTGGTACCACACTGAAACAGTCCATTAAACCTGGTTTGGATCAATATTTTAGAGGATAACGCATGTTAGGTCTAGGTTAGGTCGGGGATTTTCACTCATCAGACTCATACTTTCGCATTCTTCACATACTTGTTGTACGGATCCTGGGTTTTTTCTGGTTTGGATCACGTAGTAATGTGGGACCACACTGAAACAGTCAATTAAACCTGGTTTCGATCAATATTTTTGAGAATAATACATGTTAGGTCTAGGTTAGGTCTGGGATTTGCTCTCATCAGGCTCATTCTTTCGCATATTTCTCATACTTGATGGCTAGATGCTGGGCTTTTTCTGGATTGCATCACGTAGTAATGAAGTACAACACAGAAACAGTCAATTAAACCTGGTTTCCATCAATATCTTAGAGGACAACGCAAGTTAGGTCTGGGATTGGTCTGGGATTTGCCCTCATCAGGCTCATACTTTCGCGTTTTTCACATACTTGTTGAACAGATCCTGGGTTTTTTCTGGTTTGGATCACGTAGTAGTGTGGTACCACACTGAAACAGTCCATTAAACCTGGTTTGGATCAATATTTTAGAGGATAACGCATGTTAGGTCTAGGTTAGGTCGGGGATTTTCACTCATCAGACTCATACTTTCGCATTCTTCACATACTTGTTGTACGGATCCTGGGTTTTTTCTGGTTTGGATCACGTAGTAATGTGGTGCCACACTGAAACAGTCGATTAAACCTGGTTTCGATCAATATTTTTGAGAATAATACATGTTAGGTCTAGGTTAGGTCTGGGATTTGCTCTCATCAGGCTCATTCTTTCGCATATTTCTCATACTTGATGGCTAGATGCTGGGCTTTTTCTGGATTGCATCACGTAGTAATGAAGTACAACACAGAAACAGTCAATTAAACCTGGTTTCCATCAATATCTTAGAGGACAACGCAAGTTAGGTCTGGGATAGGTCTGGGATTTGCCCTCATCAGGCTCATACTTTCGCGTTTTTCACATACTTGTTGAACAGATCCTGTGTTTTTTCTGGTTTGGATCACGTAGTACTGTGGTACCACACTGAAACAGTCCATTAAACCTTGTTTGGATCAATATTTTAGAGGATAACGCATGTTAGGTCTAGGTTAGGTCAGGGATTTTCACTCATCCGACTCATACTTTCGCATTCTTCACATACTTGTTGAACGGATCCTGGGTTTTTTCTTGTTTGGATCACGTAGTAATGTGGGACCACACTGAAACAGTCAAATAAACCTGGTTTCGATCAATATTTTAGAGAATAATTCATGTTAGGTCTAGGTTAGGTCTGGGATTTGCTCTCATCAGGCTCATTCTTTCGCATATTTCTCATACTTGATGGCTAGATCCTGGGCTTTTTCTGGATTGCATCACGTAGTAATGAAGTACAACACTGAAACAGTCAATTAATCCTGGTTTCGATCAATATTTTAGAGAATAACGCATGTTAGGTCTAGGTTAGGTCTGGGATTTGCCCTCATCAGGCTCATACTTTCGCATATTTCTCATACACGTTGAACAGATCCTGGGTTTTTTCTGGTTTGGATCACGTAGTAATGTGGGACCACACAGAAACAATCAACTAAACCTGGTCTTGATAAATATTTTAGAGGATAACGCATGTTAGGTCTGGGTTAGGTCTAGGATTTGCCCTCATCAGGCTCATACTTTCGCATATTTCTCATACTTCATGGCTAGATCCTGGGCAGTTTTTGGATTGTATCACGTAGTAATGTGGTACCACGCTGAAACAGTCAATTAAACCTGGTTTCAATCAATATTTTAGAGGATAACGCATGTTAGGTCTGGGATAGGTCGGGGATTTGCCCTCATCAGACTCATACTTTCGCACACTTCACATACTCGTTTGGCAGATCCTGGGTTGTTTTCTGGATTGGATCACGTAGTAATTTAGGTACTACACTGAAACAGTCAATTAAACCTGGTTTCCATCAATATCTTAGAGGACAACGCAAGTTAGGTCTGGGATAGCTCTGGGATTTGCCCTCATCAGGCTCATACTTTCCGCGTTTTTCACATACTTGTTGAACAGATCCTGGTTTTTTCTGGTTTGGATCACGTAGTAATGTGGGACCACACTGAAACAATCAATTAAACCTGGTCTTGATAAATATTTTAGAGGATAACGCAGTTTAGGTCTGGGATAGGTCGGGGATTAGCCCTCATCAGACTCATACTTTCGCACACTTCACATACTCGTTGAACAGATCCTGGGTTTTTTCTGGAATGGATCACGTAGTAATGTGGAACCACACTGAAACAATCAATTAAACCTGGTCTTGATAAATATTTTGGAGGATAACGCATGTTAGGTCTGGGTTAGGTCTGGGATTTGCTCTCATCAGGCTCATTCTTTCGCATATTTCTCATACTTGATGGCTAGATCCTGGGCTTTTTCTGGATTGCATCACGTAGTAATGAAGTACAACACTGAAACAGTCAATTAATCCTGGTTTCGATCAATATTTTAGAGAATAACGCATGTTAGGTCTAGGTTAGGTCTGGGATTTGCCCTCATCAGGCTCATACTTTCGCATATTTCTCATACACGTTGAACAGATCCTGGGTTTTTTCTGGTTTGGATCACGTAGTAATGTGGGACCACACTGAAACAATCAACTAAACCTGGTCTTGATAAATATTT
This sequence comes from Colletes latitarsis, assembly GCF_051014445.1. Taxonomy (NCBI): domain Eukaryota; kingdom Metazoa; phylum Arthropoda; class Insecta; order Hymenoptera; family Colletidae; genus Colletes; species Colletes latitarsis. The sequence continues at coordinate 4,611,353 of NC_135142.1, forward strand.
TGGAGGATAACGCATGTTAGGTCTGGGTTAGGTCTAGGATTAGCCCACGTCAGGCTCATACTTTCGCATATTTCTCATACTTCAAGGCTAGATCCTGGGCTATTTCTGGTTTGGATCACGTAGTAATGTGGTACCACACTGAAACAGTCGATTAAACCTGGTTTCGATCAATATTTTAGAGGATAACGCAAGTTAGGTCTGGGATAGGTCTGGGATTTGACCTCATCAGACTCATACTTTCGCACACTTCACATACTCGTTGAACAGATCCTGGGTTATTTTCTGGTTTGGATCACATAGTAATGTGGTACCACACTGAAACAGTCGAATAAACCAGGTTTCGATCAATATTTTAGAGAATAATTCATGTTAGGTCTAGGTTAGGTCTGGGATTTGCTCTCATCAGGCTCATTCTTTCGCATATTTCTCATACATGTTGAACAGATCCTGGGTTTTTTCTGGTTTGGATCACGTAGTAATGTGGGACCACACTGAAAGAATCAATTAAACCTGGTCATGATAAATATTTTAGAGGATAACGCATGTTAGGTCTGGGTTAGGTCTAGGATTTGCCCTCATCAGGCTCATACTTTGGCATATTTCTCATACTTCATGGCTAGATCCTGGGCTGTTTCTGGATTGTATCACGTAGTAATGTGGTACCACGCTGAAACAGTCAATTAAACCTGGTTTCAATCAATATTTTAGAGGATAACGCATGTTAGGTCTAGGTAAGGCCTGAGATTTTCACTCATCAGACTCATACTTCCGCATTCTTCACATACTTGTTGAACGGATCCTGGGTTTTTTTCTGGTTTGGATCACATACTAATGTGGTACCACACTGAAACAGTCGATTAAACCTGCTTTTGATCAATATTTTAGAGAATAATTCATGTTAGGTCTAGGTTAGGTCAGGGATTTGCTCACATCAGGCCCATTCTTTCGCATATTTCTCATACTTGATGGCTAGATCCTGGACTTTTTCTGGATTGCATCACGTAGTAATGAAGTACAACACTGAAACAGTCAATTAAACCTGGTTTCGATCAATATTTTAGAGAATAATTCATGTTAGGTCTAGGTTAGGCCTGGGATTTGCTCTCATCAGGCTCATTCTTTCGCATATTTCTCATACTTGATGGCGAGATCCTGGGCTTTTTCTGGATTGCATCACGTAGTAATGAAGCACAACACTGAAACAGTCAATTAAACCTGGTTTCCATCAATATTTTAGTGGACAACGCAAGTTAGGTCTAGGAAAGGCCTCAGATTTTCACTCATCAGACTCATACTTTCGCAATTTTCACATACTTGTTGAACGGATCCTGGGTTTTTTCTGGTTTGGATCACGTAGTAATGTGGTACGACACTGAAACATTCAATTAAACCTGGTCTTGATAAATATTTTAGAGAATAGCGCATGTTAGGTCTGGATTAGGTCTAGGATTTGCCCTTATCAGGCTCATATTTTCGCATATTTCTCATACTTCATGGCTAGATCCTGGGCTATTTATGGATTGGGTCACGTAGTAATGTGGTACCACACTGAAACAGTCAATTCAACCTGCTTTTGATCAATATTTTAGAGAATAATTCATGTTAGGTCTAGGTTAGGGCAGGGATTTGCTCTCAGCAGGCTCATTCTTTCGCATATTTCTCATACTTGATGGCTAGATCCTGGGCTTTTTCTGGATTGCATCACGTAGTAATGAAGGACAACACTGAAACAGTCAATTAAACCTGGTTTCGATCAATATATTAGAGAATAATTCATGTTAGGTCTAGGTTAGGTCTGGGATTTGCTCTCATCAGGCTCATTCTTTCGCATATTTCTCATACTTGATGGCTAGATCCTGGGCTTTTTCTGGATTGCATTACGTAGTAATGAAGTACAACACTGAAACAGTCAATTAAACCTGGTTTCGATCAATATTTTAGAGAATAATTCATGTTAGGTCTAGGTTAGGTCTGGGATTTGCTCTCATCAGGCTCTTACTTTCGCATATTTCTCATACTTCATGGCTAGATCCTGGGCTGTTTCTGGATTGTATCACGTAGTAATGTGGTACCACGCTGAAACGGTCAATTAAACCTGGTTTCGATCAATATTTTAGAGGATAACGGAAGTTAGGTCTGGGATAGGTCTAGGATTTGCCCTCATCAGGCTCTTACTTTCGCATATTTCTCATACTTTATGGCTAGATCCTGGGCTATTTCGGGATTGGATCACGTAGTAAAGTGGTACCACACTGAAACAGTCCATTAAACCTAGTTTCGCTCAATATTTTAGAGGATAACGCATGTTAGGTCTAGGTTAGGTCTGGGATTTGCTGTCATCAGGCTCATTCTTTCGCATATTTCTCATACTTCATGGCTAGATCCTGGGCTGTTTCTGGATTGTATCACGTAGTAATGTGGTACCACGCTGAAACAGTCAATTAAACCTGCTTTTGATCAATATTTTAGAGAATAATTCATGTTAGGTCTAGGTTAGGTCTGGGATTTGCTGTCATCAGGCTCATTCTTTCGCATATTTCTCATACTTCATGGCTAGATCCTGGGCTGTTTCTGGATTGTATCACGTAGTAATGTGGTACCACGCTGAAACAGTCAATTAAACCTGGTTTCAATCAATATTTTAGAGGATAACGCATGTTAGGTCTAGGTAAGGCCTGAGATTTCCACTGATCAGACTCATACTTTCGCATTCTTCGCATACTTCTTGAACGGATCCTGGGTTTTTTCTGGTTTGGATGACGTAGTAATGTGGTTCCACACTGAAACATTCAATTAATCCTGGTCTTGATAAATATTTTAGAGAATAACGCATGTTAGGTCTGGGTTAGGTCTAGGATTTGCCCTCATCAGGCTCATACTTTCGCATATTTCTCATACTTGTTGAACAGATCCTGGGTTTTTTCTGGTTTGGATCACGTAGTAATGTGGGACCACACTGAAACAGTCAAGTAAACCTGGTTTCGATCAATATTTTACAGAATAATTCATGTTAGGTCTAGGTTAGGTCTGGGATTTGCTCTCATCAGGCTCATTCTTCCGCATATTTCTCATACATGTTGAACAGATCCTGGGTATTTTCTGGCATGGAACACGTAGTAATGTGGGACCACACTGAAACAATCAATTAAACCTGGTCTTGATAAATATTTTAGAGGATAACGCATGTTAGGTCTGGCTTAGGTCTAGGATTTGCCCTCATCAGGCTCATACTTTCGCATATTTCTCATACTTCATGGCTAGATCCTGGGCTATTTCTGGATTGGATCACGTAGTAATGTGGCACCACACTGAAACAGTCAATTAAACCTGGTTTTGATCAATATTTTAGAGAATAATTCATGTTAGGTCTAGGTTAGGTCTGGGATTTGCTCTCATCACGCTCATTCTTTCGCATATTTCTCATACTTGATGGCTAGATCCTGGGCTTTTTCTGGATTGCATCACGTAATAATGTGGCACCACACTGAAACAGTCAATTAAACCTGGTTTTGATCAATATTTTAGAGAATAATTCATGTTAGGTCTAGGTTAGGTCAGGGATTTGCTCTCATCAGGGTCATACTGCCGCAGTTTTAACATACTTGTTGAACGGATCCTGGGTTTTTTCTGGTTTTGATCACGTAGTAATGTGGTACCACACTGAAACATTCAATTAAACCTGGTCTTGATAAATATTTTAGAGAATAACGCATGTTAGGTCTGGGTTAGGTCTAGGATTTGCCCTCATCAGGCTCATACTTTCGCATATTTCTCATACTTCATGGCTAGATCCTGGGCTATTTCTGGATTGGATCACGTAGTAATGTGGCACCACACTGAAACAGTCAATTAAACCTGGTTTTGATCAATATTTTAGAGAATAATTCATGTTAGGTCTAGGTTAGGTCAGGGATTTGCTCTCATCAGGGTCATACTGCCGCAGTTTTAACATACTTGTTGAACGGATCCTGGGTTTTTTCTGGTTTGGTTCACGTAGTAATGTGGTACCACACTGAAACATTCAATTAAACCTGGTCTTGATAAATATTTTAGAGGATAACGCATGTTAGGTTTGGGTTAGGTCTAGGATTTGCCCTCATTAGGCTCATACTTTCGCATATTTCTCATACTTCATGGCTAGATCCTGGGCTGTTTCTGGATTGTATCACGTAGTAATGAAGTACAACACTGAAACAGTCAATTGAACCTGGTCTCCATCAATATCTTAGAGGACAACGCAAGTTAGGTCTGGGATAGGTCTTGGATTTGCCCTCATCAGGCTCATACTTTCGCATATTTCTCATACATCATGGCTAGATCCTGGGCTATTTCTGGATTGGATCACGTAGTAAAGTGGTACCACACTGAAACATTCAATGAAACCTTGTCTGGATAAATATTTTAGAGGATAACGCATCTTAGGTCTGGGTTAGGTCTTAGATTTGCCCTCATCAGACTCATACGTTCGCGTTTTTCACATACTTGTTGAACAGATCCTGGGTTTTTTCTGGTTTGGATCACGTAGTAGTGTGGTACCACACTGAAACAGTCCATTAAACCTGGTTGCGATCAATATTATAGAGGATAACGCATGTTAGGTCTGGGTTAGGTCTAGTATTTGCCCTCATCAGGCTCATTCTTTCGCGTTTTTCACATACTTGTTGAACAGATCCTGGGTTTTTTCTGGTTTGGATCACGTAGTAGTGTGGTACCACACTGAAACAGTCCATGAAACCTGGTTGCGGTCAATATTTTAGAGGATAACGCATGTTAGGTCTAGGTTAGGTCTGGGATTTGCTCTTATCAGGCTCATTCTTTCGCATATTTCTCATACTTGATGGCTAGATCCTGGGCTTTTTCTGGATTGCATAACGTAGTAATGAAGTACAACACTGAAACAGTCAATTAAACCTGGTTTCCATCAATATTTTAGAGGACAACGCAAGTTAGGTCTGGGATAGATCTGGGATTCGCCCTAATCAGGCTCATACTTTCGCGTTTTTCACATACTTGTTGAACAGATCCTGGGTTTTTTCTGGTTTGGATCACGTAGTAATGTGGTACCACACTGAAACAGTCGATTAAACCTGGTTTCGATCAATATTTTAGAGGATAACGCATGTTATGTCTGGAATAGGTCTGGGATTTGACCTCGTCAGGCTCATACTTTCGCACCCTTCACATATTCGTTGATCGGATCCTGGGTTATTTTCTGGTTTGGATCACATAGTAATATGGTACCACACTGAAACAGTCGATTAAACCAGGTTTCGGTCAATATTTTTGAGGATAACGCATGTTAGGTCTAGATTAGGCCTGGGATTTTCACTCATCAGACTCATACTTTCGCATTCTTCACATACTTGTTGAACGGAGCCTGGGTTTTTTCTGGTTTGCATCACGTAGTAATGTGGGAACACACTGAAACAGTCAATTAAATCTGGTTTCGATCAATATTTTAGAGGTTAACGGAAGTTAGGTCTGGGATAGGTCTAGGATTTGCCCTCATCAGGCTCTTACTTTCGCATATTTCTCATACTTCATGGCTAGATTCTGGGCTATTTCTGGATTGGATCACGTAGTAAAGTGGTACCACACTGAAACATTCAATGAAACCTGGTCTGGATAAATATTTTAGAGGATAACGCAACTTAGGTCTGGGTTAGGTCTAAGATTTGCCCTCATCAGCCTCACAGTTTAGCGTTTTTCGCATACTTGTTGAACAGATCCTGGGTTTTTTCTGGTTTGGATCACGAAGTAGTGTGGTACCACACTGAAACAGTCCATTAAACCTGGTTTCGCTCAATATTTTAGAGGATAACGCATGTTAGGTCTAGGTTAGGTCTGCGATTTGCTCTCATCAGGCTCATTCTTTCGCATATTTCTCATACTTGATGGCTAGATCCTGGGCTTTTTCTGGATTGCATCACGTAATAATGTAGTACCACACTGAAACAGTCAATGAAACCTGGTTTCCATCAATATTTTAGAGGACAACGCAAGTTAGGTCTAGGTAAGGCCTGAGATTTTCACTGATCAGACTCATACTTTCGCATTCTTCACATACTTGTTGAACGGATCCTGGGTTTTTTCTGGTTTTGAACACGTAGTAATGTGGTACCACACTGAAACATTCAATTAAACCTAGTCTTGATAAATATTTTAGAGAATAACGCATGTTAGGTCTGGGTTAGGTCTAGGATTTGCCCTCCTCAGGCTCATACTTTCGCATATTTCTCATACTTCATGGCTAGATCCTGGGCTATTTCTGGATTGGATCACGTAGTAATGTGGCACCACACTGAAACAGGCAATTAAACCTGGTTTTGATCAATATTTTAGAGAATAATTCATGTTAGGTCTAGGTTAGGTCAGGGATTTGCTCTCATCAGGCTCATTCTTTCGCATATTTCTCATACTTGATGGCTAGATCCTGGGCTTTTTCTGGATTGCATCACGTAGTAATGAAGTACAACACTGAGACAGTCAATTAAACTTGGTTTCCATCAATATTTTAGAGGGCAACGCATGTTAGGTCTAGGTTAGGCCTGGGATTTTCCCTCATCAGGGTCATACTGCCGCAGTTTTAACATACTTGTTGAACGGATCCTGGGTTTTTTCTGGTTTGGTTCACGTAGAAATGTGGTACCACACTGAAACATTCAATTAAACCTGGTCTTGATAAATATTTTAGAGGATAACGCATGTTAGGTTTGGGTTAGGTCTAGGATTTGCCCTCATTAGGCTCATACTTTCGCATATTTCTCATACTTCATGGCTAGATCCTGGGCTGTTTCTGGATTGTATCACGTAGTAATGTGGTACCACGCTGAAACAGTCGATTAAACCTGGTTTCGATCAATATTTTAGAGGAGAACGCAAGTTAGGTCTGGGATAGATCTGGGATTCGCCCTAATCAGGCTCATACTTTCGCGTTTTTCACATACTTGTTGAACAGATCCTGGGTTTTTTCTGGTTTGGATCACGTAGTAATGTGGTACCACACTGAAACAGTCGATTAAACCTGGTTTCGATCAATATTTTAGAGGATAACGCATGTTATGTCTGGAATAGGTCTGGGATTTGACCTCGTCAGGCTCATACTTTCGCACCCTTCACATATTCGTTGATCGGATCCTGGGTTATTTTCTGGTTTGGATCACATAGTAATATGGTACCACACTGAAACAGTCCATTAAACCTGGTTGCGATCAATGTTTTAGAGGATAACGCATGTTAGGTCTGGGTTAGGTCTAGTATTTGCCCTCATCAGGCTCATTCTTTCGCATATTTCTCAAACTTAATGGCTAGATCCTGGGCTTTTTCTGGATTGCATCACGTAGTAATCTAGTACCACACTGAAACATTCAATTAAACCTGGTCTTGATAAATATTTCAGAGGATAACGCATGTTAGGTCTGGGTTAGGTCTAGGATTTGCACTCATCAGGCTCATACTTTCGCATATTTCTCATACTTCATGGCTAGATCCTGGGCTTTTTCTGGATTGCATCACGTAGTAATGAAGTACAACACTGAAACAGTCAATTGAACCTGGTCTCCATCAATATCTTAGAGGACAACGCAAGTTAGGTCTGGGATAGGTCTTGGATTTGCCCTCATCAGGCTCATACTTTCGCATATTTCTCATACTTCATGGCTAGATCCTGGGCTATTTCTGGATTGGATCACGTAGTAAAGTGGTACCACACTGAAGCATTCAATGAAACCTGGTCTGGATAAATATTTTAGAGGATAACGCATGTTAGGTCAAGGTTAGGTCTAAGATTTGCCCTCATCAGGCTCACAGTTTCGCGTTTTTCACATACTTGTTGAACAGATCCTGGGTTTTTTCTGGTTTGGATCACGTAGTAGTGTGGTACCACACTGAAACAGTCCATTAAACCTGGTTGCGATCAATATTATAGAGGATAACGCATGTTAGGTCTGGGTTAGGTCTAGTATTTGCCCTCATCAGGCTCATTCTTTCGCGTTTTTCACATACTTGTTGAACAGATCCTGGGTTTTTTCTGGTTTGGATCACGTAGTAATGTGGGACCACACTGAGACAGTCAATTAAACCTGGTTTCGATCAGTATTTTAGAGACTAATTCATGTTAGGTCTAGGTTAGGTCTGGTATTTGCTCTTATCAGGCTCATTGTTTCGCATATTTCTGATACTTGATGGCTAGATCCTGGGCTTTTTCTGGATTGCATAACGTAGTAATGAAGTACAACACTGAAACAGTCAATTAAACCTGGTCTTGATAAATATTTTAGAGGATAACGCATGTTAGGTCTGGGTTAGGTCTAGGATTTGACCTCGTCAGACTCATACTTTCGCACCCTTCACATACTCGTTGAACAGATCCTGGGTTATTTTCTGGTTTGGATCACATAGTAATGTGGTACCACACTGAAACAGTCGATTAAACCAGGTTTCGATCAATATTTTTGAGGATAAAGCATGTTAGGTCTAGGTTAGGCCTGGGATTTTCACTCATCAGACTCATACTTTCACATTCTTCACATACTTGTTGAACGGACCCTGGGTTTTTTCTGGTTTGGATCACGTAGTAATGTGGGACCACACTGAAACAGTCAATTAAATCTGGTTTCGATCACTATTTTAGAGAATAATTCATGTTAGGTCTAGGTTAGGCCTAGGATTTTCACTCATCAGACTCATACTTTCGCATTCTTCACATACTTGTTGAACGGATCCTGGGTTTTTTCTGGTTTGGATCTCGTAGTAATGTGGGACCACACTGAAACATTCAATGAAACCTGGTCTGGATAAATATTTTAGCGGATAACGCTGCTTAGGTCTGGGTTAGGACTAAGATTTGCCCTCATCAGGCTCACAGTTTCGCGTTTTTCACATACTTGTTGAACAGATCCTGGGTTTTTTCTGGTCTGGATCACGTGGTCATGTGGTACCACGCTGAAACAGTCAATAAAACCTGGTTTCGATCAATATTTTAGAGGATACCGCAAGTTAGGTCTGGGATAGGGCTGGGATTCGCCCTAATCAGGCTCATACTCTCGCGTTCTTCACATACTTGTTGAACTGATCCTGGATTTTTCCGGTTTGGATCACGTAGTAATGTGGTACCACACTGAAACAATCAATTAAACCTGGTCTTGATAAATATTTTAGAGGATAACGCATGTTAGGTCTGGGTTAGGTCTAGGAATTGCCCTCATCAGGCTCATACTTTCGCATATTTCTCATACTTCATGGCTAGATCCTGGGCTGTTTCTGGATTGTATCACGTAGTAATGTGGTACCACGCTGAAACAGTCAACTAAACCTGGTTTCGCTCAATATTTTAGAGGATAACGCAAGTTAGGTCTGGGGTAGGTCTAGGATTTGCCCTCATCAGGCTCTTACTTTCGCATATTTCTCATACTTCATGGCTGGATCCTGGGCTATTTCTGGATTGGATCACGTAGTAAAGTGGTACCACACTGAAACATTCAATGAAACCTGGTCTGGATAAATATTATAGAGGATAACGCATCTTAGGTCTGGCTTAGGTCTAAGATTTGCCCTCATCAGGCTCACAGTTTCGCGTTTTTCACATACTTGTTGAACAGATCCTGGGTTTTTTCTGGTTTGGATCACGAAGTAGTGTGGTACCACACTGAAACAGTCCATTAAACCTGGTTTCGCTCAATATTTTAGAGGATAACGCATGTTAGGTCTAGGTTAGGTCTGGGATTTGCTCTTATCAGGCTCATTCTTTCGCATATTTCTCATACATGTTGAACAGATCCTGGGTTTTTTCTGGTTTGGATCACGTAGTAATGTGGGACCACACTGAAACAACCAATTAAACCTGGTCTTGATAAATATTTTAGAGGATAACGCATGTTAGGTCTGGGTTAGGTCTAGGATTTGCCCTCATCAGGCTCATACTTTCGCATATTTCTCATACTTCATGGCTAGATCCTGGGCTGTTTCTGGATTGTATCACGTAGTAATGTGGTACCACACTGAAACAGTCAATGAAACCTGGTTTCCATCAATATTTTAGAGGACAACGCAAGTTAGGTTTAGGTAAGGCCTGAGATTTTCACTGATCAGACTCATTCTTTCGCATATTTCTCATACATGTTGAACAGATCCTGGGTTTTTTCTGGTTTGGATCACGTAGTAATGTGGGACCACACTGAAACAACCAATTAAACCTGGTCTTGATAAATATTTTAGAGGATAACGCAAGTTAGGTCTGGGGTAGGTCTAGGATTTGCCCTCATCAGGCTCATTCTTTCGCATATTTCTCATACTTGATGGCTAGATCCTGGGCTTTTTCTGGATTGCATCACGTAGTAATGAAGTACAACACTGAGACAGTCAATTAAACTTGGTTTCCATCAATATTTTAGAGGGCAACGCATGTTAGGTCTAGGTTAGGCCTGGGATTTGCCCTCATCAGGGTCATACTGCCGCAGTTTTAACATACTTGTTGAACGGATCCTGGGTTTTTTCTGGTTTGGTTCACGTAGAAATGTGGTACCACACTGAAACATTCAATTAAACCTGGTCTTTATAAATATTTTAGAGGATAACGCATGTTAGGTTTGGGTTAGGTCTAGGATTTGCCCTCATTAGGCTCATACTTTCGCATATTTCTCATACTTCATGGCTAGATCCTGGGCTGTTTCTGGATTGTATCACGTAGTAATGTGGTACCACGCTGAAACAGTCGATTAAACCTGGTTGCGATCAATGTTTTAGAGGATAACGCATGTTAGGTCTGGGTTAGGTCTAGTATTTGCCCTCATCAGGCTCATTCTTTCGCATATTTCTCAAACTTAATGGCTAGATCCTGGGCTTTTTCTGGATTGCATCACGTAGTAATCTAGTACCACACTGAAACATTCAATTAAACCTGGTCTTGATAAATATTTCAGAGGATAACGCATGTTAGGTCTGGGTTAGGTCTAGGATTTGCACTCATCAGGCTCATACTTTCGCATATTTCTCATACTTCATGGCTAGATCCTGGGCTATTTCTGGATTGGATCACGTAGTAAAGTGGTACCACACTGAAGCATTCAATGAAACCTGGTCTGGATAAATATTTTAGAGGATAACGCATGTTAGGTCAAGGTTAGGTCTAAGATTTGTCCTCATCTGGCTCACAGTTTCGCGTTTTTCACATACTTGTTGAACAGATCCTCGGTTTTTTCTGCTTTGGATCACGTAGTAAAGTGGTACCACAATAAAACAGTCAATCAAACCTGGTTTCGATCAATATTTTAGAGGATAACGCATGTTAGGTCTAGGTTAGGCCTGGGATTTTCACTCATCAGACTCATACTTTCGCATTCTTCACATACTTGTTGAACGGATCCTGGGTTTTTTCTGGTTTGGATCACGTAGTAATGTGGGACCACACTGAGACAGTCAATTAAACCTGGTTTCGATCAGTATTTTAGAGACTAATTCATGTTAGGTCTAGGTTAGGTCTGGTATTTGCTCTTATCAGGCTCATTGTTTCGCATATTTCTGATACTTGATGGCTAGATCCTGGGCTTTTTCTGGATTGCATAACGTAGTAATGAAGTACAACACTGAAACAGTCAATTAGACCTGGTCTTGATAAATATTTTAGAGGATAACGCATGTTAGGTCTGGGTTAGGTCTAGGATTTGACCTCGTCAGACTCATACTTTCGCACCCTTCACATACTCGTTGAACAGATCCTGGGTTATTTTCTGGTTTGGATCACATAGTAATGTGGTACCACACTGAAACAGTCGATTAAACCAGGTTTCGATCAATATTTTTGAGGATAAAGCATGTTAGGTCTAGGTTAGGCCTGGGATTTTCACTCATCAGACTCATACTTTCACATTCTTCACATACTCGTTGAACGGACCCTGGGTTTTTTCTGGTTTGGATCACGTAGTAATGTGGGACCACACTGATACAGTCAATTAAATCTGGTTTCGATCACTATTTTAGAGAATAATTCATGTTAGGTCTAGGTTAGGCCTAGGATTTTCACTCATCAGACTCATACTTTCGCATTCTTCACATACTTGTTGAACGGATCCTGGGTTTTTTCTGGTTTGGATCTCGTAGTTATGTGGGACCACACTGAAACATTCCATTAAACCTGGTCTGGATAAATATTTTAGCGGATAACGCTGCTTAGGTCTGGGTTAGGTCTACGATTTGCCCTCATCAGGCTCACAGTTTCGCGTTTTTCACATACTTGTTGAACAGATCCTGGGTTTTTTCTGGTCTGGATCACGTGGTCATGTGGTACCACGCTGAAACAGTCAATTAAACCTGGTTTCGATCAATATTTTAGAGGATACCGCAAGTTAGGTCTGGGATAGGGCTGGGATTCGCCCTAATCAGGCTCATACTTTCGCGTTCTTCACATACTTGTTGAACTGATCCTGGATTTTTCCGGTTTGGATCACGTAGTAATGTGGTACCACACTGAAACAATCAATTAAACCTGGTCTTGATAAATATTCTAGAGGATAACGCATGTTAGGTCTGGGTTAGGTCTAGGAATTGCCCTCATCAGGCTCATACTTTCGCATATTTCTCATACTTCATGGCTAGATCCTGGGCTGTTTCTGGATTGTATCACGTAGTAATGTGGTACCACGCTGAAACAGTCAACTAAACCTGGTTTCGCTCAATATTTTAGAGGATAACGCAAGTTAGGTCTGGGGTAGGTCTAGGATTTGCCCTCATCAGGCTCTTACTTTCGCATATTTCTCATACTTCATGGCTAGATCCTGGGCTATTTCTGGATTGGATCACGTAGTAAAGTGGTACCACACTGAAACATTCAATGAAACCTGGTCTGGATAAATATTATAGAGGATAACGCATGTTAGGTCTAGGTTAGGTCTGGGATTTGCTCTTATCAGGCTCATTCTTTCGCATATTTCTCATACATGTTGAACAGATCCTGGGTTTTTTCTGGTTTGGATCACGTAGTAATGTGGGACCACACCGAAACAACCAATTAAACCTGGTCTTGATAAATATTTTAGAGGATAACGCATGTTAGGTCTGGGTTAGGTCTAGGATTTGCCCTCATCAGGCTCATACTTTCGCATATTTCTCATACTTCATGGCTAGATCCTGGGCTGTTTCTGGATTGTATCACGTAGTAATGTGGTACCACACTGAAACAGTCAATGAAACCTGGTTTCCATCAATATTTTAGAGGACAACGCAAGTTAGGTTTAGGTAAGGCCTGAGATTTTCACTGATCAGACTCATTCTTTCGCATATTTCTCATACATGTTGTACAGATCCTGGGTTTTTTCTGGTTTGGATCACGTAGTAATGTGGGACCACACTGAAACAACCAATTAAACCTGGTCTTGATAAATATTTTAGAGGATAACGCAAGTTAGGTCTGGGGTAGGTCTAGGATTTGCCCTCATCAGGCTCTTACTTTCGCATATTTCTCATACTTCATGGCTAGATCCTGGGCTATTTCTGGATTGGATCACGTAGTAAAGTGGTACCACACTGAAACATTCAATGAAACCTGGTCTTTTTTTTTTTTTTTTTTTTTTTTTTTTTTTTGTCGTGGGGAAAATCTTCGAAAGACTCCCTCCCACCTCCTTGGGGAGAGGTGGGAGGGGTGTGTGGGATTCCCCGCGCCCGTACAACGACAGGCGCGGGACCTACCCACTAAAAACCCCACGGTGACCCTTCGGCACGCTTTGGGAGGATACCGGGAATCGCTCGAAGCATTCTTCCGGTATCCTCCCCGTGCCCGCGCTTTCGCGCCCATCACCCGGGGGGACAATCGGTCCCCCCAGTAGACACACTGCCTCATAGCGGCGGGACGGGGCCACTCCATCCCGCCGCTATCCGTCCCGGGGCCGCGTTTAGTGGCGGCTGCGAGCCCCAACTCGCAACCGCCCGCGACCCCGTTTCCACCCCTCGGCGGCCGGGCGTTCATGGCCGCACCAGACCGCCGAGGGTGCCTCCCCTTGCGTCGGACCGGTAGGGGGAGGCACTCCTACCCCCAACCGGTCCGACCCGGCGCCACCTGGCGGGAGGAGGGTCCCCTCAGGACCCCCCTCCCAGCCTAGGTCATCCGCCACGCCGAGGCGGCCGCCCGCGACGCCTCGCGACCGGGCGACGACCTCGGGCCACCGCACGAGCGCGAGCTTCAGCGCGCCGCTGAAGCTCGCGCTCCCTCCCCGCGGCCTCCTTCTGCAACATTACGTTCTCGCAGAAGGAGGCCACGGCCCTCCACTTCTCCTCGCTGCCGAGCATGGCGCGCACCACGCCCGGCAGCGAGACATCCCGCCCGACGACGCCGACCAGGACACGGCGCTCCCCCTCCCACGCGGGGCATACCTCTAGGGTATGATCCGCCGTGTCCTGCTCAGCGTCGCAGTGGCAGCAACGCGCCGTCGGCTCCTTCCCTATCCGGCACAGGTATCTTCCGAAGCTGCCATGCCCGGAAAATACCTGTGCCAGCCGGTAGGTGAGGCTGCCATGGCCTCTGTCCACCCACTCCTTCAGGAGTGGCCGAACAGCCCCGACAGTCCGGTGCCCCGCGGTTGGCAGAGCCAGCCGCTCCTGCCACGCGAGCAACACGGACTGCCGGGCCTGGCGCTTCAAATCGCCCCAAGCAGGTTCCTGCCCGCCCGGGACCGCCCCCACCCCCGCGCGACGGTCGACGCGGTGCCGGTACATCACCGCATGCGACCGCGCGAGCAGGTCCATGGGCGGCATCCCCGCTAGAACCGTCGCCGCCTCATGTGACATGGTCCGATACCCGCGGACGACCCTGAGCGCCATGCGCCTCTGCACCCGACGCAGCATAGTCATGCTGCGCCGGGAGGCAGCCAGGTCGTCCGCCCAGACGGGGGCCCCGTATAGGGCCACCGACTGGACCATTGACACATAGAGGCGACGAACTCGGCCCGCCGGGCCCCCCAGGTTGGGCAGGATCCGGCCCAGAGCCGCAACCATCCTTTCCAACCGGGGGACCAGGCAGCGGAAATGCTTCTCGAAACGCCAGTGGCTATCGAGGATCAGCCCTAGATACCTGATCTGGGGCTTCACCTCGATGTCAGCCCCACCCACCCGAATCAAAGGGGGTGGCGGATCCTGCCGAGGTGAATGAAACGCAATCACCTCGGTCTTATGGACCGCCACCGTCATCCCCATCCCCCTGATTCGGTCGACGACGCGTTGCGACCCCTCCTCCGCGCGACGCATGGCCCTCCCCCAGTGCGCCCCGACGGCCAGCACCAGTGTGTCATCCGCATAACACACCGTGCTGACGCCGTCGGGGAGGCCGGCCCGCAACACCGAGTCGTACGCGATGTTCCACAGGAGTGGCCCGAGGACCGACCCCTGCGGAACACCGCAGTACACCTCCCTCCGCATATCACCATCCCGGCCCGGATACTCGATCCACCTGCCGCGGAGATAATCCCCGACGACCGCCCTGAGACAAGGGGGGACTCGATGATATTCGAGTCCCCTCCTTATCTCTTCCCAGGGGAGGGTGTTGAAGGCATTGGCAATATCCTTGGATATTGCCAATGCCACCCCTCCCCGGGAGACGGCCGCCTCCGAGAGGGCCCTCACACGACCTATCGCGTCGATTGTCGATCGGCCCCCCCGAAAACCGAACTGGCAGTCGGCCAGACCGGGATCACCCCGCGACAGGTGCTCGACGAGGCGGGCAGCAATCACACGCTCGAAGAGCTTGCCCACCTCGTCGAGGAGACAAATGGGCCGGTATGCGGAGGGAGACTCCGCGGGCCGACCCTCCTTCCGGAGGAGGACCATCCTCGCCACCTTCCAACTGGGGGGGAATCGCCCGTCCCTCAGGCAGCGGTCGAACAACCGCCTGAGGTCGGCCCCAAGGACGCCCTGGGTCAAGACCCAAACCCGGTCGGGCACACCATCCGGACCCGGGGCCGTGTTACGAACCCCGAGCCGTCTGATGGCCGCTGCCAGCTCCTCCTGCCTGACCCCCAGCTCGGCCGTCCACTCCACTGGGACAACCGCCGCCGCCGGAGGACGCGGTCCCCTCTCCCCAATTGGGAAGAGTGTATTGACCACGTCCTCCAGCAGCCGGGGGTCAAGACCCTCGGTGACGGGGGGCGCCCACGGGCGGAGCTTATTCAGCACCACCTTATATGGGCGCCCCCATGGATCGTCATCAAGGGTCTGGAGGAGCTCCTTCCATGCCTGGGTCTTGGCCCGCTTGATGGCGACCTGCAGAGCAACCCGCGCCACGCGGTATGCTCCATACAGGTCATCAGCTGCCCTCGCTCGCGCCACGCCGTCGCCTGTACGTTGACGACGGCGCGCGCGGGTGTACTGGCGTCGGGCGCGGACAGTCGCGACTCGCAACTCCGCGATCGCGTCCGACCACCAGTACACCGCCCGGCGAGGAGAAGCCCGCCCGACCCGAGGCATCGCCGCGTCGCAAATACCCGCGACCAATGCTCCGAGCCGGGCGACCTCCTCCTCTATGCTCGGCAACTCGGCCGCTCCCTGCGGCCAAGTTGCAGCGAGGGCAGCTGCCATCAGGGCGTCCTTGTCCAGGCGCCGAAGCGCCCAGCGGCGTGGTGGGGCGCCACGCAGGCGGCCGTGTCGGGATGCACTCGCGGCGGCAGAGACCACCATCCGGATGTACCGGTGATCGGAGAGTGTCTCTGCCCCCGCGACCACGTGCCAACCCGACACCATGCGCACGGCGTTGGGGGTCGCGAATCCAACATCCACGATGGACCCCCCATATCGCCGCACGCATGTGTGCTCCGACCCCCGGTTCAATACCCGGAGGTCGAGCCCCGCCGCCCAATCGCCCAGGATCCCGCCGCGAACGGAGGTCCTGGGGGATCCCCAAGCCACCGACTTGGCATTAAAATCCCCCAGGACCAGCACCGGCCGGGCCGCGTAGCGCTGCACGCATGCTGCGACCTCGGCCAAGTACAGCTCGAACGCAGCGTGACCGCTACGGGGCGAAATGTAGCACCCCACCACAGCGACTCCCCCCCAGTCCACGGCGACGAATCCCCGACCGCGCTCCAACAAGGAGAACGGTGGGGACCCGTCGCCCCCTCCCCATACCGTCGCCACCAAGCCGTCCGCGTCGCCCACCCAATGAGGGTGATCAGGGACGCGGTACGGCTCGGCGGCGACCGCCAGGCCAACCCCCCACTCCGCGAGGACTTGGGACATCAAGTCCTGTGCCGCGCGGCAGTGGTTGAGGTTGGCCTGGAGGAGGAGGCGGGGCGGCATTAATTAATGGCCGCGCCAGCCTCCTCCCGGCATGAAACCAGGTCTGGATAAATATTTTAGAGGATAACGCATATTAGGTCTGGGTTAGGTCTAAGATTTGCCCTCATCAGGCTCACAGTTTCGCGTTTTTCACATACTTGTTGAACAGATCCTGGGTTTTTTCTGGTTTGGATCACGAAGTAGTGTGGCACCACACTGAAACAGACCATTAAACCTGGTTTCGCTCAATATTTTAGAGGATAACGCATGTTAGGTCTAGGTTAGGTCTGGGATTTGCTCTCATCAGGCTCACTCTTTCGCATATTTCTCATACTTGATGGCTATATCCTGGGCTTTTTCTGGATTGCATCACGTAGTAATGTAGTACCACACTGAAACAGTCAATGAAACCTGGTTTCCATCAATATTTTAGAGGACAACGCAAGTTAGGTTTAGGTATGGCCTGAGATTTTCACTGATCAGACTCATTCTTTCGCATATTTCTCATACATGTTGAACAGATCCTGGGTTTTTTCTGGTTTGGATCACGTAGTAATGTGGGACCACACTGAAGCAACCAATTAAACCTGGTCTTGATAAATATTTTAGAGGATAACGCATGTTAGGTCTGGGTTAGGTCTAGGATTTGCCCTCATCAGGCTCATACTTTCGCATATTTCTCATATTTCATGGCTAGATCCTGGGCTGTTTCTGGATTGCATCACGTAGTAATGTGGTACCACACTGAAACATTCAATTAAACCTGGTCTTGATAAATATTTTAGAAGATAACGCATGTTAGGTCTGGGTTAGGTCTAGGATTTGCCCTCATCAGGCTCATACTTTCGCATATTTCTCATACTTCATGGCTAGATCCTGGGATATTTCTGGATTGGATCTCGTAGTAAAGTGGTACCACACTGAAACATTCAATGGAACCTGGTCTGGATAAATATTTTAGAGGATAACGCATGTTAGGTCTGGTTTAGGTCTCGGAATTGCCCTCATCAGGCTTATTCTTTCGCATATGTCTCATACATGATGGCTAGATCCTGGGCTTTTTCTTGATCGCATCACGTAGTAATGAAGTACAACACTGAAACAGTCACTTAAACCTGGTTTCCATCAATATCATAGAGGACAACGCAAGTTAGGTCTGGGATAGGTCTGAAATTAGCCCTCATCAGGCTCATACTTTCGCGTTTTTCACATACTTGTTGAACAGATCCTGGGTTTTTTCTGGTTTGGATCACGTAGTAATGAAGTACAACACTGAAACAGACACTTAAACCTGGTTTCCATCAATATCTTAGAGGACAACGCAAGTTAGGTCTGGGATAGGTCTGAAATTTGCACTCATCAGGCTCATACTTTCGCGTTTTTCACATACTTGTTGAACAGATCCTGGGTTTTTTCTGGTTTGGATCACGTAGTAGTGTGGTACCACACTGAAACAGTCCATGAAACCTGGTTGCGGTCAATATTTTAGAGGATAACGCATGTTAGGTCTGGGTTAGCTCTAGGATTTGCCCTCGTCAGACTCATACTATCGCACCCTTCACATACTCGTTGATCAGATCCTGGGTTATTTTCTGGTTTGGATCACATAGTAATATGGTACCACACTGAAACAGTCGATTAAACCAGGTTTCGGTCAATATTTTTGAGGATAACGCATGTTAGGTCTAGATTAGGCCTGGGATTTGCTCTCATCAGACTCATACTTTCGCATTCTTCACATACTTGTTGAACGGATCCTGGGTTTTTTCTGGTTTGGATCACGTAGTAATGTGGGACCACACTGAAACAGTCAATTAAACCTGGTTTCGATCAATATTTTAGAGAATAATTCATGATAGGTCTAGGTTAGGTCTGGGATTTGCTCTTATCAGGCTCATTCTTTCGCATATTTCTCATACTTGATGGCTAGATCCTGGGCTTTTTCTGGATTGCATAATGTAGTAATGAAGTACAACACTGAAACAGTTAATTAAACCTGGTTTCCATCAATATTTTAGAGGACAACGCAAGTTAGGTCTGGGATAGATCTGGGATTTTCACTCATCTGACTCATACTTTCGCATTCTTCACATACTTGTTGAACGGAGCCTGGGTTTTTTCTGGTTTGCATCACGTAGTAATGTGGGACCACACTGAAAACGTCAATTAAACCTCGTTTCGATCAATATTTTAAAGAATACTTCATGTTAGGTCTAGGTTAGGTCTGGGATTTGCTCTTATCAGGCTCATTCTTTCGCATATTTCTCATACTTGATGGCTAGATCCTGGGCTTTTTCTGGATTGCATAACGTAGTAATGAAGTACAACACTGAAACAGTCAATTAAACCTGGTTTCCATCAATATTTTAGAGGACAACGCAAGTTAGGTCTGGGATAGATCTGGGATTCGCCCTAATCAGGCTCATACTTTCGCGTTTTTCACATACTTGTTGAACAGATCCTGGGTTTTTTCTGGTTTGGATGACGTAGTAATGTGGTACCACACTGAAACAGTCGATTAAACCTGGTTTCGATCAATATTTTAGAGGATAACGCATGTTAGGTCTGGAATAGGTCTGGGATTTGACCTCGTCAGACTCATACTATCGCACCCTTCACATACTCGTTGATCAGATCCTGGGTTATTTTCTGGTTTGGATCACATAGTAATATGGTACCACACTGAAACAGTCGATTAAACCAGGTTTCGGTCAATATTTTTGAGGATAACGCATGTTAGGTCTAGATTAGGCCTGGGATTTGCTCTCATCAGACTCATACTTTCGCATTCTTCACATACTTGTTGAACGGATCCTGGGTTTTTTCTGGTTTGGATCACGTAGTAATGTGGGACCACACTGAAACAGTCAATTAAACCTGGTTTCGATCAATATTTTAGAGAATAATTCATGATAGGTCTAGGTTAGATCTGGGATTTGCTCTTATCAGGCTCATTCTTTCGCATATTTCTCATACCTGATGGCTAGATCCTGGGCTTTTTCTGGATTGCATAATGTAGTAATGAAGTACAACACTGAAACAGTCAATTAAACCTGGTTTCCATCAATATTTTAGAGGACAACGCAAGTTAGGTCTGGGATAGATCTGGGATTTTCACTCATCTGACTCATACTTTCGCATTCTTCACATACTTGTTGAACGGAGCCTGGGTTTTTTCTGGTTTGCATCACGTAGTAATGTGGGACCACACTGAAAACGTCAATTAAATCTGGTTTCGATCAATATTTTAGAGAATAATTCATGTTAGGTCTAGGTTAGGCCTGGGATTTTCACTCATCAGACTCATACTCTCGCATTCTTCACATACTTGTTGAACGGATCCTGGGTTTTTTCTGGTTTGGATCACGTAGTAATGTGGGACCACACTGAAACAATCAATTAAACCTGGTCTTGATAAATATTTTGGAGGATAACGCATGTTAGGTCTGGGTTAGGTCTAGGATTTGCCCTCATCAGGCTCACAGTTTCGCGTTTTTCACATACTTGTTGAACAGATCCTGGGTTTTTTCTGGTTTGGATCACGTAGTCATGTGGTACCACGCTGAAACAGTCAATTAAACCTGGTTTCGATCAATATTTTAGAGGATACCGCAAGTTAGGGCTGGGATAGGGCTGGGATTCGCCCTAATCTGGCTCATACTTTCGCGTTCTTCACATACTTGTTGAACTGATCCTGGATTTTTCCGGTTTGGATCACGTAGTAATGTGGTACCACACTGAAACAATCAATTAAACCTGGTCTTGATAAATATTTTAGAGGATAACGCATGTTAGGTCTGGGTTAGGTCTAGGATTTGCCCTCATCAGGCTCATACTTTCGCATATTTCTCATACTTCATGGCTAGATCCTGGGCTGTTTCTGGATTGTATCACGTAGTAATGTGGTACCACGCTGAAACAGTCAACTAAACCTGGTTTCGATCAATATTTTAGAGGATAACGCAAGTTAGGTCTGGGGTAGGTCTAGGATTTGCCCTCATCAGGCTCTTACTTTCGCATATTTCTCATACTTCATGGCTAGATCCTGGGCTATTTGTGGATTGGATCACGTAGTAAAGTGGTACCACACTGAAACATTCAATGAAACCTGGTCTGGATAAATATTTTAGAGGATAACGCATCTTAGGTCTGGGTTAGGTCTAAGATTTGCCCTCATCAGGCTCACAGTTTCGCGTTTTTCACATACTTGTTGAACAGATCCTGGGTTTTTTCTGGTTTGGATCACGAAGTAGTGTGGTACCACACTGAAACAGTCCATTAAACCTGGTTTCGCTCAATATTTTAGAGGATAACGCATGTTAGGTCTAGGTTAGGTCTGGGATTTGCTCTTATCAGGCTCATTCTTTCGCATATTTCTCATACTTGATTGCTATATCCTGGGCTTTTTCTGGATTGCATCACGTAGTAATGTAGTACCACACTGAAACAATCAATTAAACCTGGTCTTGATAAATATTTTAGTGGATAACGCATGTTAGGTCTGGGTTAGGTCTAGGATTTGCCCTCATCAGGCTCATACTTTCGCATATTTCTCATACTTCATGGCTAGATCCTGGGCTGTTTCTGGATTGTATCACGTAGTAATGTGGTACCACACTGAAACAGTCAATGAAACCTGGTTTCCATCAATATTTCAGAGGACAACGCAAGTTAGGTTTAGGTAAGGCCTGAGATTTTCACTGATCAGACTCATTCTTTCGCATATTTCTCATACATGTTGAACAGATCCTGGGTTTTTTCTGGTTTGGATCACGTAGTAATGTGGGACCACACTGAAACAACCAATTAAACCTGGTCTTGATAAATATTTTAGAGGATAACGCAAGTTAGGTCTGGGGTAGGTCTAGGATTTGCCCTCATCAGGCTCTTACTTTCGCATATTTCTCATACTTCATGGCTAGATCCTGGGCTATTTCTGGATTGGATCACGTAGTAAAGTGGTACCACACTGAAACATTCAATGAAACCTGGTCTGGATAAATATTTTAGAGGATAACGCATCTTAGGTCTGGGTTAGGTCTAAGATTTGCCCTCATCAGGCTCACAGTTCCGCGTTTTTCACATACTTGTTGAACAGATCCTGGGTTTTTTCTGGTTTGGATCACGAAGTAGTGTGGCACCACACTGAAACAGACCATTAAACCTGGTTTCGCTCAATATTTTAGAGGATAACGCATGTTAGGTCTAGGTTAGGTCTGGGATTTGCTCTCATCAGGCACATTCTTTCGCATATTTCTCATACTTGATGGCTATATCCTGGGCTTTTTCTGGATTGCATCACGTAGTAATGTAGTACCACACTGAAACAGTCAATGAAACCTGGTTTCCATCAATATTTTAGAGGACAACGTAAGTTAGGTTTAGGTAAGGCCTGAGGTATTCACTGATCAGACTCATTCTTTCGCATATTTCTCATACATGTTGAACAGATCCTGGGTTTTTTCTGGTTTGAATCACGTAGTAATGTGGGACCACACTGAAGCAAGCAATTAAACCTGGTCTTGATAATTATTTTAGAGGATAACGCATGTTAGGTCTGGGTTAGGTCTAGTATTTGCCCTCATCAGGCTCATACTTTCGCATATTTCGCATACTTCATGGCTAGATCCTGGGCTGTTTCTGGATTGTATCACGTAGTAATGTGGTACCACGCTGAAACAGTCAACTAAACCTGGTTTCGATCAATATTTTAGAGGATAACGCAAGTTAGGTCTGGGATAGGTCAAGGATTTGCCCTCATCAGGCTCTTACTTTCGCATATTTCTCATACTTCATGGCTAGATCCTGGGCTATTTCTGGATTGGATCACGTAGTAAAGTGGTAGCACACTGAAACATTCAATGAAACCTGGTCTGGATAAATATTTTAGAGGATAACGCATCTTAGGTCTGGGTTAGGTCTAAGATTTGCCCTCATCAGGCTCACAGTTTCGCGTTTTTCACATACTTGTTGAACAGATCCTGGGTTTTTTCTGGTTTGGATCACGAAGTAGTGTGGTACCACACTGAAACAGTCCATTAAACCTGGTTGCGATCAATATTTTAGAGGATAACGCATGTTAGGTCTGGGTTAGGTCTAGGATTTGCCCTCATCAGGCTTATTCTTTCGCATATTTCTCAAACTTGATGGCTAGATCCTGGGCATTTTCTGGATTGCATCACGTAGTAATGTGGTACCACACTGAAACATTCAATTAAACCTGGT
Organism: Colletes latitarsis; assembly: GCF_051014445.1. NCBI lineage: Eukaryota > Metazoa > Arthropoda > Insecta > Hymenoptera > Colletidae > Colletes > Colletes latitarsis. Next base: position 4,634,831 of record NC_135142.1, read on the forward strand.
CTTGATAAATATTTTAGAGGATAACGCATGTTAGGTCTGGGTTAGGTCTAGGATTTGCCCTCATCAGACTCATACTTTCGCATTCTTCACGTACTTGTTGAACGGATCCTGGGTTTTTTCTGGACTGTATCACGTAGTAATGTGGTACCACGCTGAAACAGTCAATTAAACCTGGTTTCGATCAATATTTTAGAGGATAACGCAAGTTAGGTCTGGGATAGGTCTGGGATTCGCCCTAATCAGGCTCATACTTTCGCGTTTTTCACATACTTGTTGAACTGATCCTGGGTTTTTTCTGGTTTGGATCAGGTAGTAATGTGGTACCACACTGAAACAGTCGATTAAACCTGGTTTCGATCAATATTTTAGAGGATAACGCAAGTTAGGTCTGGGATAGGTCTGGGATTTGACCTCGTCAGACTCATACTTTCGCACCCTTCACATACTCGTTGAACAGATCCTGGGTTATTTTCTGGTTTGGATCACATAGTAATGTGGTACCACACTGAAACAGTCGATTAAACCAGGTTTCGATCAATATTTTTGAGGATAAATCATGTTAGGTCTAGGTTAGGCCTGGGATTTTCACTCATCAGACTCATACTTTCGCATTCTTCACATACTTGTTGCACGGACCCTGGGTTTTTTCTGGTTTGGATCACGTAGTAATGTGGGACCACACTGAAACAATCAATTAAACCTGGTCTTGATAAATATTTTAGAGGATAACGCATGTTAGGTCTGGGTTAGGTCTGGGATTTGCCCTTATCAGGCTCATACTTTCGCATATTTCTCATACTTCATGGCTAGATCCTGGGCTGTTTCTGGATTGTATCACGCAGTAATGTGGTACCACGCTGAAACAGTCAACTAAACCTGGTTTCGATCAATATTTTGGAGGATAACGCAAGTTAGGTCTGGGATAGGTCTAGGATTTGCCCTCATGAGGCTCTTACTTTCGCATATTTCTCATACTTCATGGCTAGATCCTGGGCTATTTCTGGATTGGATCACGTAGTAAAGTGGTACCACACTGAAACATTCAATGAAACCTGGTCTGGATAAATATTATAGAGGATAACGCATCTTAGGTCTGGGTTAGGTCTAAGATTTGCCCTCATCAGGCTCACAGTTTCGCGTTTTTCACATACTTGTTGAACAGATCCTGGGCTTTTCCAGGTTTGGATCACGTAGTAAAGTGGTACCACACTGAAACAGTCGATTAATCCCGGTCACGATCAATATTTTATAGGATAACGCAAGTTAGGTCTGGGATAGGTGTGGGATCTGCCCTCATCAGGCTCATACCTTCGCATTTCTCACATACTTGTTGGCCAGATCCTGGGCTTTCACTGGCCTGGATCACGTAGTAATGTGGTACCACACTGAAACAGTCCATTAAACCTGGTTTCGATCAATATTTGCGAGGATAACTCATGCTAGGTCTGGGATAGGTCTGGGATTTGCCCTCAACAGGCTCATAGTTTCGCGTTTTTCACATACATGTTGAACAGATCCTGGGCTTTTTCTGGTTTGGATTACGTAGTAATGTGGTACCACACTGAAACATTCGATTAAACCTGGTTTCGATCAATATTTTGGACGTTATCGCATGTTAGGTCTAGGTTTGGTCTGGGATTTGCCCTCATCAGGTTCATACTTTCGCAGTTTTAACATACATGTTGAGCTGATCGAGGGTTTTTTCTGCTTTGGATCACGTAGTAAAGTGGAACCACACTAAAACAGTCAGTTAAACCTGGACACGACCAATATTTTAGAGGATAACGCATGTTAGGTCTAGGTTAGGCCTGGGATTTGCCCTCATCAGGCTCAAACTTTCGCATATTTTTCATACTTGTTGGGCAGATCCTTGGATTTTACTGGATTGGATCACGTAGTAATGTGGTACCACTCTGAAACAGCCGATTAAACCTGGTTTTGATCAATATTTTTGATGATAACGCATGTTAGGTCTGGGTTAGGTCTAGGATTTGCCTTCATCAGACTGATACTTTCGCATTTTTCACATACTTGTTGTACAGATCCTGGGTTTTTTCCGGCTTGAAACACGTGGTAATGTGGTACCACACTGATAGTGTCCATGAAACCTGGTTTCGATCAATATTTTAGAGGATAACGGATGTTAGGTCTATGTTAGGCCTGGGATATGCCCTGATCAGACTCAAACTTTCGCATATTTCTCATACTTGTTGGGCAGATCCTTGGATTTTTCTGGATTGGATCACGTAGTAATGTGGTACCACAGTGAATCAGTTAATTAAACCTGGATACGACCAATATTTTAGAGGATACACCATGTTAGGTCTAGGTTAGGCCTGGGATTTGCCCTCATGAGACTCATCCTTTCGCATATTTCTCATACATGTTGGCCAGATCCTGGGCTATTTCTGGTTTGGATCAGGTAGTAATGTGGCACCACTCTGAAACAGTCGATTAAAACTGGTTTCGATTTAATATTTTTGAGGGTAACGCATGTTAGGTCTGGGTTAGGTCTAGGATTTCCTCTCATCTGGCTCATTCTTTCGCATTTTTCGCATACTCGTTGGCCAGATCCTGGGCTTTTTCTGGTTTGAATCACGTGGTAATGTGGTACCACACTGAAACAGTCGACTAAACCTTGTTTCGATCAATATTTTAGACGATATCGCATGTTAGGTCTGGGATAGGTCTGGGATTTGCCCTCATCAGGGTCATACTTTCGCATTTTTCGCATACTAGTTGGCCAGATCCTGGGCTTTTTCTGGTTTGGATCACGTAGTAAAGTGGTACCACACTGAAACAGTCGATTAATCCTGGTCTCGAACAGTATTTTAGAGGATAACGCATGTTAGGTCAAGGTTAGGCCTGGGATTTGCCCTCATCAGGCTCATACTTTCGCACTTTTCACATACTTGTTGTACAGATCCTGGATTTTTTCTGGCTTGAATCACGTGGTAATGTGGTACCGCACTGATACAGTCGATTAATCCTGGTCTCGAACAATATTTTAAAGGATAACGCATGTTAGGTCTAGGTTAGGCCTGGGATTTGCCCCCATCAGACTAATAGATTCGCGTTCTTCACATACTTGTTGAACGGATCCTGGGTTCTTCCCTGGTTTGGATCACGTAGTAATGTGGTACCACACTGAAACAGTCGATTAATCCCGGTCTCGATCAATATTTTATAGGATAACGCAAGTTAGGTCTGGGTTAGGTGTGGGATCTGCCACTCATCAGGCTCATACCTTCCCATTTCCCACATCCTTTTGGCCAGATCCTGGGCTTTCACTGGTCTGGATCACGTAGTAATGTGGTACCACACTGAAACAGTCGATTAATCCCGGTCTCGATCAATATTTTATAGGATAACGCAAGTTAGGTCTGGGATAGGTCTGGGATTTGCCCTCAACAGGCACATAGTTTCGCGTTTTTCACATACTTGTTGAACAGTTCCTGAGCTTTTCCTGGTTTGGATCACGTAGTAATGTGGTACCACACTGAAACCGACCATTAAACCTGGTTTCGAACAATATTCCAGAGAATAACGCGTGTTAGGTCTTGGTTAGATCTCGGATATGCTCTCATCACGCTCGTACTTTCGCATATTTCTCATACTTGATGGCAAGATTCTGGGCTTTTTCTGGTTTGAATCACGTAGCAATGTGGTACCACACTGAAACAGTCGATTAATCCCGGTCTCGATCAATATTTTATAGGATAACGCAAGTTAGGTCTGGGATAGGTGTGGGATCTGCCCCTCATCAGGCTCATACCTTCGCATTTCTCACATCCTCTTGGCCAGATCCTGGGCTTTCACTGGTCTGGATCACGTAGTAATGTGGTACCACACTGAAACAGTCCATTAAGCCTGGTTTCGATCAATATATTAGAGGATAACTCATGCTAGGTCTGGGATAGGTCTGGGATTTGCCCTCATCAGGCTAATGTTTTCGCGTTTTTCACACACTTGTTGAACAGATCCTGGGCTTTTTTTGGTTTGGATCACGTAGTAATGTGGTACCACACTGAAACAGTCGATTAGACCTGGTTTCGATCAATATTTTAGACGGTATCGCATGTTAGGTCTGGGATAGGTCTGGGATTTGCCCTCATCAGGGTCATACATTCGCTTTTTTCGCATACTCGTTGGCCAGATCCTGGGCTTTTTCTGGTTTGGATCAGGTAGTAATGTGGTACCACACTGAAACAGTCGATTAAACCTGGTTTCGATCAATATTTTAGACGATATCGCATGTTAGGTTTGGGATAGGTCTGGGATTTGCCCTCATCAGGGTCATACTTTCGCATTTTTCGCATACTCGTTGGCCAGATCCTGGGCTTTTTCTGGTTTGGATCACGTAGTAACGTGGTACCACACTGAAACAGTCGATTAATCCTGGTCTCGAACAATATTTTAGAGGATAACGCATGTTAGGTCTGGGATAGGTCTGGGATTTGCCCTCAACAGGCACATAGTTTCGCGTTTTTCACATACTTGTTGAACAGATCCTGAGCTTTTTCTGGTTTGGATTACGTAGTAATGTGGTACCACACTGAAACATTCGATTAAACCTGGTTTCGATCAATATTTTATAGGATAACGCAAGTTAGGTCTGGGATAGGTCTGGGATTTGCCCTCAACAGGCACATAGTTTCGCGTTTTTCACATACTTGTTGAACAGATCCTGAGCTTTTTCTGGTTTGGATTACGTAGTAATGTGGTACCACACTGAAACATTCGATTAAACCTGGTTTCGATCAATATTTTGGACGTTATCGCATGTTAGGTCTGGGATAGGTCTGGGATTTGCCCTCATCAAGGTCATACTTTCGCATACTTCACATACTAGTTGAACAGTTCCTGGGTTATTTCTGGTTTGGATCAGCGAGTAATGTGGTACCACACTGAAACAGTCGATTAAACCAGGTTTCGATCAATATTTTAGATGATAACGCATGTTAGGTCTGAGATAGGCCTGGGATTTGCCCTCATCTGGCTCATATTTTCGCGTTTTTCACATACTTGTTTATCAGATCCTAGGTTTTTTCTGGTTTGGATCACGTAGTAATGTGGCACCACACTAAAACAGTCGATTAAACCTGGTTTCGATCAATATTTTAGACGATATCGCATGTTAGGTCTGGGATAGGTCTGGGATTTGCCCTCATCAGGGTCATACTTTCGCATTTTTCGCATACACGCGGGCCAGATCCTGGGCTTTTTCTGGTTTGGATCACGTAGTAATGTGGTACCACACTGAAACAGTCGATTAAACCTGGTTTCGAACAATATTTTAGAGGATAACGCATGTTAGGTCTAGGTTAGGCCTGGGATTTGCCCTCATCAGGCTCATACTTTCGCATTTTTCACATACTTGTTCGACAGATCCTGGGTTTGTTCTGGCTTGGATCACGTGGTAATGTGGTACTACACTGATACAGTCCATGAAACCTGGTTTCGATCAATATTTTAGAGGATAACGCATGTTAGGTCTAGGTTGGGCCTGGGATTTGCCCACATCTGGCTCATTCTTTCGCATATTTCTCATACTTGTTGGGCAGATCATTGGATTTTTCTGGATTGGATCACGTAGTAATGTGGTACCACAGTGAAACACTTAATTAAACCTTAATACGACCAATATTTTAGAGGATACACCATGTTAGGTCTAGGTTAGGCCTGGGATTTGCCCTCATCAGGTTCATAGTTTCGCGTTTTTCACATACTTGTTGAACAGATCCTGGGCTTTTTCTGGTTTGGATCACGTAGTAATGTGGTACCACACTGAAACAGTCGATTAAACCTGGTTTCGATCAATATTTTAGACGATATCGCATGTTAGGTCTGGGATTTGCACTCATCAGGGTCATACTTTCGCATTTTTCCCATACTTGTTGAACAGAACCCCGGCTTTTACTGGTTTGGATCACGTAGTAAAGTGGTACCGCACTGAAACAGTCGATTAATCCCGGTCTCGATCAATATTTTAGACGATATCGCATGTTAGGTCTGGGATAGGTCTGGGATTTGCCCTCATCAGGGTCATACTTTCGCATTCTTCACATACTTGTTGGCCAGATTCTGAGCTTTCACTTGTCTGGATCTCGTAGTAGTGTGGTACCACACTGAAACAGTCCATTATCCCTGGTTTCGATGAATATTTTAGAGGATAACTCATGCTCGGTCTACGTTAGGCCTGGGATTTGCCCCCATCAGACCCATACTTTCGCATTCTTCACATACTTGTTGAACAGATCCTGGCTTATTTCAGGTTTGGATCATGTAGTAATGTGGTGCCACACTGAAACAGTCAATTATACCTGGACTCGATCAATATTTTAGAGGATATCGCATGTTAGGTCTGGGATAGGTCTGGGATTTGCCCTCATCAGGGTCATACTTTCGCATTCTTCACATACTTGTTGGCCAGATTCTGAGCTTTCACTTGTCTGGATCTCGTAGTAGTGTGGTACCACACTGAAACAGTCCATTAACCCTGGTTTCGATGAATATTTTACAGGATAACTCATGCTCAGTCTACGTTAGGCCTGGGATTTGCCCCCATCAGACCCATACTTTCGCATTCTTCACATACTTGTTGAACAGATCCTGGCTTATTTCAGGTTTGGATCATGTAGTAATGTGGTGCCACACTGAAACAGTCAATTATACCTGGACTCGATCAATATTTTAGACGATATCACATGTTAGGTCTGGGATAGGTCTGGGATTTGCCCTCATCAGGGTCATACTTTCGCATTTTTCACATACTTGTTGAACAGAACCCTGGCTTTTTCTGGTTTGGATCACGTAGTAAAGTGGTACCGCACTGAAACAGTCGATTAATCCCGGTCTCGATCAATAATTTAGACGATATCGCATGTTAGGTCTGGGATAGGTCAGGGATTTGCCCTCATCTGGGTCATACTTTAGCATTTTTCACATACTTGTTGAACAGAACCCTGGCCTTTTCTGGTTTGGATCACGTAGTAAAGTGGTACCACACTGAAACAGTCGATTAATCCCGGTCTCGATCAATATTTTATAGGATAACGAAAGTTAGGTCTGGGACAGGTGTGGGGTCTGCCCTCACCAGGCTCATGCCTTCGCGTTTCTCACATACTTGTTCGCCAGATCCTGAGCTTTCACTTGTCTGGATCTCGTAGTAGTGTGGTACCACTCTGAAACAGTCCATTAAGCCTGGTTTCGATCAATATTTTAGAGGATAACTCATGCTAGATCTGGGATAGGTCTGGGATTTGCCCTCATCAGGCTAATTGTTTCGCGTTTTTCACATACTTGTTGAACAGATCCTGGGCTTTTTTTGGTTTGGATCACGTAGTAATGTGGTACGACACTGAAACAGTCGATTAAACCTGGTTTCGATCAATATTTTTGACGATATCGCATGTTAGGTCTGGGATAGGTCTGGGATTTGTCCTCATCAGGGTCATACTTGCGCATACTTCACATACTAGTTGTACAGTTCCTGGGTTATTTCTGGTTTGGATCAGCTAGTAATGTGGTACCACACTGAAACAGTCGATTAAACCTGGTTTCGATCAATATTTTTTAGGGTAACGCATGTTAGGTCTAGGTTAGGCCTGGGATTTTCACTCACCAGACTCATACTTTCGCATACTTCACATACTTGTTGAATAGATCCTGGGTTTTTTCTGGTTTGGATCACGTAGTAATGTGGTACCACCCTGAAACAGTCGATTAAACCTGGTTTCGATCAATATTTTTGAGGGTAACGCATGTTACGTCTAGGTTTGGTCTGGGATTTGCCCTCATCAGGTTCATACTTTCGCAGTTTTAACATACATGTTTACCTGATCGAGGGTTTTTTCTGCATTGGATCACGTAATAAAGTGGAACCACACTGAAACAGCCGATTAAACCTGGTTTCGATCAATATTTTTGATGATAACGCATGTTAGGTCTGGGTTAGGTCTAGGATTTGCCTTCATCAGACCCATACTTCGCATTCTTCACATACTTGTTGAACAGATCCTGGGTTATTTCTGGTTTGGATCACGTAATAAAGTGGTACCACACTGAAACAGTCGATCAATCCTGGTCTCGAACAATATTTTAGAGGATATCGCATGTTAGGTCTAGGTTAGGCCTGGGATTTGCCCTCATCAGACTCATACTTTCACATTTTTCACATACTTGTTGTACAGATCCTGGGTTTTTTCTGGCTTGAATCACGTGGTAATGTGGTACCACACTGATACAGTCCATGAAACCTGGTTTCGATCAATATTTTAGAGGATAACGCATGTTAGGTCTAGGTTAGGCCTGGGATTTGCCCTCATCAGACTCAAACGTTCGCATATTTCTCATACTTGTTGGGCAGATCCTTGGATTTTTCTGGATTGGATCACGTAGTAATGTGGTACCACAGTGAAACATTCAATTAAACCTGGTCATGATAAATATTTTAGAGGACAACGCATGTTAGGTCTGGCATAGGTCTGGGATATGCCCTCATCAGGCTGATAGTTTCGCGTTTTTCACATACTTGTTGAACAGATCCTGGGCTTTTTCTGGTTAGGATCAGGTAGTAATGTGGTACCACACTCAAACCGTCCATTAAACCTGGTTTCGAACAATATTCTAAAGAATAACGCGTGTTAGGTCTTGGTTAGGTCTCGGATATGCTCTCATCACGCTCGTACTTTCGCATATTTCTCATACTTGATGGCCAGATTCTGGGCTTTTTCTGGTTTGAATCACGTAGTAATGTGGTACCACACTGAAACAGTCGATTAATCCCGGTCTCGATCAATAGTTTATAGGATAACGCAAGTTAGGTCTGGGATAGGTGTGGGATCTGCCCCTCATCATGCTCATACCTTCGCATTTCTCACATCCTTTTGGCCAGATCCTGGGCTTTCACTGGTCTGGATCACGTAGTAATGTGGTACCACACTGAAACAGTCCATTAAGCCTGGTTTCGATCAATATTTTAGAGGATAACTCATGCTAGGTCTGGGATAGGTCTGGGATTTGCCCTCATCAGGCTAATAGTTTCGCGTATTTCACATACTTGTTAAACAGATCCTGGGCTTTTTTTGCTTTGGATCACGTAGTAATGTGGCACCACACTGAAACAGTAGATTAAACCTGGTTTCGATCAATATTTTTGACGATATCGCATGTTAGGTCTGGGATAGGTCTGGGATTTGCCCTCATCAGGGTCATACTTTCGCATTTTTCACATACTTGTTGTACAGATCCTGGGTTTTTTCTGGTTTGGATCACGTAGTAAAGTGGTACCACACTGAAACAGTCGATTAATCCTGGTCTCGAACAATATTTTAGAGGATAACGCATGTTAGGTCCAGGTTAGGCCTGGGATTTGCCCTCATCAGGGTCATACCTTCGCATTTCTCACATCCTTTTGGCCAGATCCTGGGCTTTCACTGGTCTGGATCACGTAGTAATGTGGTACCACACTGAAAGAGTCCATTAAACCTGGTTTCGATCAATATTTTAGAGGATAACGCATGTTAGGTGTAGGTTAGGCCTGGGATTTGCCCTCATCAGACTCAAACTTTCGCATATTTCTCATACTTGTTGGGCAGATCCTTGGATTTTTCTGGATTGGATCACGTAGTAATGTGGTACCACAGTGAAACAGTTAATTAAACCTGGATACGACCAATATTTTAGAGGATAACTCATGCTAGGTCTGGGATAGGTCTGGGATTGGCCCTCATCAGGATCATACTTTCGCATTTTTCGCATACTCGTTGGCCAGATCCTGGGGTTTTTCTGGTTTGGATCACCTAGTAAAGTGGTACCACACTGAAACAGTCGATTAATCCTGGTCTCGAACAATATTTTAGAGGATAACGAAAGTTAGGTCTGGGATAGGTCTGGGATTTGCCCTCATCAGACTCATACTTTCGCATTTTTCACATACTTGTTGTACAGATCCTGGGTTTTTTCTGGCTTGATTCACGTGGTATTGTGGTACCACACTGACACAGTCCATGAAACCTGGTTTATATCAAAATTTTAGAGGATAACGTATGTTAGGTCTATGTTAGGCCTGGGATTTGCCCTCATCAGACTCAAACTTTCGCATATTTCTCATACTTGTTGGGCAGATCCTTGGATTTTTCTGGATTGGGTCACGTAATAATGTGGTACCACAGTGAAACAGTTAATTAAACCTGGTTTCGATCAATATTTTAGACGATATCGCATGTTAGGTCTGGGATAGGTCTGGGATTTGCACTCATCAGGGTCATACTTTCGCATTTTTCACATACTTGTTGAACAGAACCCTGGCTTTTTCTGGTTTGGATCTCGTAGTAAAGTGGTACCACACTGAAACAGTCGATTATTCCCGGTCTCGATCAATATTTTATAGGATAACGAAAGTTAGGTGGTGGGATAGGTGTGGGTTCTGCCCTCATCAGGTTCATACCTTCGCATTTCTCACATACTTGTTGGCCAGATCCTGAGCTTTCACTTGTCTGGATCTCGTAGTAGTGTGGTACCACACTGAAACAGTCCATTAAACATGGTTTCGATCAATATTTTAGAGGATAACTCATGCTCGGTCAAGGTTAGGCCTGGGATTTGCCCCCATCAGACCCATACTTTCGCATTCTTCACATACTTGTTGAACAGATCCTGGCTTATTTCTGGTTTGGATCACGTAGTAATGTGGTACCACACTGAAACAGTCGATTAAACCTGGTTTCGATCAATATTTTAAACGATATCACATGTTAGGTCTGGGATAGGTCTGGGATTTGCCCTCATCTGGCTCATATTTTCGCGTTTTTCACATACTTGTTTAACAGATCCTAGGTTCTTTCTGGTTTGGATCACGTAGTAATGTGGTACCACACTGAAACAGTCGATTAAACCTGGTTTCAATCAATATTTTTGAGGATAACACATGTTAGGTCTAGGTTTGGTCTAGGATTTGCCTTCATCAGGTTCATACTTTCGCAGTTTTAACATACATGTTGACCTGATCGAGGGTTTTTTCTGCTTTGGATCACGTAGTAAAGTGGAACCACACTAAAACAGTCAGTTAAACCTGGACACGACCAATATTTTAGAGGATAACGCATGTTAGGTCTAGGTTAGGCCTGGGATTTGCCCTCATCAGACTCAAACTTTCGCATATTTCTCATACTTGTTGGGCAGATCCTTGGATTTTACTGGATTGGATCACGTAGTAATGTGGTACCACTCTGAAACAGCCGATCAAACCTGGTTTCGATCAATATTTTTGATGATAACGCATGGTAGGTCTGGGTTAGGTCTAGGATTTGCCTTCATCAGACCCATACTTCGCATTCTTCACATACTTGTTGAACAGATCCTGGGTTATTTCTGGTTTCAATCACGTAGTAAAGTGGTACCACACTGAAACAGTCGATTAATCCTGGTCTCGGACAATATTTTAGAGGATAACGCATGTTAGGTCTAGGTTAGGCCTGGGATTTGCCCTCATCAGACTCATACTTTCGCATTTTTCACATACTTGTTGTACAAATCCTGGGTTTTTTCTGGCTTGAATCACGTGGTAATGTGGTACCACACTGATACAGTCCATGAAAACAGGTTTCGATCAATATTTTAGAGGATAACGCATGTTAGGTCTAGGTTAGGCCTGGGATTTGCCCTCATCAGACTCACACTTTCGCATTTTTCACATACTTGTTGTACACATCCTGGCTTTTTCTGGTTTGGATCACGTAGTAAAGTGGTACCGCACTGAAATAGTCGATTAATCCCGGTCTCGATCAATATTTTAGACGATATCGCATGTTAGGTCTGCGATAGCTCTGGGATTTGCCCTCATCTTGGTCATACTTTCGCATTTTTCACATAATTGTTGAACAGAACCCTGGCCTTTTCTGGTTTGGATCACGTAGTAAAGTGGTACCACACTGAAACAGTCCATTAAACCTGGTTTCGATCAATATTTTGGAGGATAACTCATGCTGGGTCTAGGTTAGGCCTAGGATTTGCCCTCATCAGACCCGTACTTTCGTATTCCTGACATACTAGTTGAACAGTTCCTGGGTTATTTCTGGTTCGGATCATGTAGTAATGTGGTACCACTCTGAAACAGTCGATTAAAACTGGTTTCGATCAATATTTTAGAGGATATCGCATGTTAGGTCTGGGATAGGTCTGGGATTTGCCCTCATCAGGGTCATACTTTCGCATTCTTCACATACTTGTTGGCCAGATTCTGAGCTTTCACTTGTCTGGATCTCGTAGTAGTGTGGTACCACACTGAAACAGTCCATTAACCCTGGTTTCGATGAATATTTTACAGGATAACTCATGCTCAGTCTACGTTAGGCCTGGGATTTGCCCCCATCAGACCCATACTTTCGCATTCTTCACATACTTGTTGAACAGATCCTGGCTTATTTCAGGTTTGGATCATGTAGTAATGTGGTGCCACACTGAAACAGTCAATTATACCTGGACTCGATCAATATTTTAGACGATATCACATGTTAGGTCTGGGATAGGTCTGGGATTTGCCCTCATCAGGGTCATACTTTCGCATTTTTCACATACTTGTTGAACAGAACCCTGGCTTTTTCTGGTTTGGATCACGTAGTAAAGTGGTACCGCACTGAAACAGTCGATTAATCCCGGTCTCGATCAATAATTTAGACGATATCGCATGTTAGGTCTGGGATAGGTCAGGGATTTGCCCTCATCTGGGTCATACTTTAGCATTTTTCACATACTTGTTGAACAGAACCCTGGCCTTTTCTGGTTTGGATCACGTAGTAAAGTGGTACCACACTGAAACAGTCGATTAATCCCGGTCTCGATCAATATTTTATAGGATAACGAAAGTTAGGTCTGGGACAGGTGTGGGGTCTGCCCTCACCAGGCTCATGCCTTCGCGTTTCTCACATACTTGTTCGCCAGATCCTGAGCTTTCACTTGTCTGGATCTCGTAGTAGTGTGGTACCACTCTGAAACAGTCCATTAAGCCTGGTTTCGATCAATATTTTAGAGGATAACTCATGCTAGATCTGGGATAGGTCTGGGATTTGCCCTCATCAGGCTAATTGTTTCGCGTTTTTCACATACTTGTTGAACAGATCCTGGGCTTTTTTTGGTTTGGATCACGTAGTAATGTGGTACGACACTGAAACAGTCGATTAAACCTGGTTTCGATCAATATTTTTGACGATATCGCATGTTAGGTCTGGGATAGGTCTGGGATTTGTCCTCATCAGGGTCATACTTGCGCATACTTCACATACTAGTTGTACAGTTCCTGGGTTATTTCTGGTTTGGATCAGCTAGTAATGTGGTACCACACTGAAACAGTCGATTAAACCTGGTTTCGATCAATATTTTTTAGGGTAACGCATGTTAGGTCTAGGTTAGGCCTGGGATTTTCACTCACCAGACTCATACTTTCGCATACTTCACATACTTGTTGAATAGATCCTGGGTTTTTTCTGGTTTGGATCACGTAGTAATGTGGTACCACCCTGAAACAGTCGATTAAACCTGGTTTCGATCAATATTTTTGAGGGTAACGCATGTTACGTCTAGGTTTGGTCTGGGATTTGCCCTCATCAGGTTCATACTTTCGCAGTTTTAACATACATGTTTACCTGATCGAGGGTTTTTTCTGCATTGGATCACGTAATAAAGTGGAACCACACTGAAACAGCCGATTAAACCTGGTTTCGATCAATATTTTTGATGATAACGCATGTTAGGTCTGGGTTAGGTCTAGGATTTGCCTTCATCAGACCCATACTTCGCATTCTTCACATACTTGTTGAACAGATCCTGGGTTATTTCTGGTTTGGATCACGTAATAAAGTGGTACCACACTGAAACAGTCGATCAATCCTGGTCTCGAACAATATTTTAGAGGATATCGCATGTTAGGTCTAGGTTAGGCCTGGGATTTGCCCTCATCAGACTCATACTTTCACATTTTTCACATACTTGTTGTACAGATCCTGGGTTTTTTCTGGCTTGAATCACGTGGTAATGTGGTACCACACTGATACAGTCCATGAAACCTGGTTTCGATCAATATTTTAGAGGATAACGCATGTTAGGTCTAGGTTAGGCCTGGGATTTGCCCTCATCAGACTCAAACGTTCGCATATTTCTCATACTTGTTGGGCAGATCCTTGGATTTTTCTGGATTGGATCACGTAGTAATGTGGTACCACAGTGAAACATTCAATTAAACCTGGTCATGATAAATATTTTAGAGGACAACGCATGTTAGGTCTGGCATAGGTCTGGGATATGCCCTCATCAGGCTGATAGTTTCGCGTTTTTCACATACTTGTTGAACAGATCCTGGGCTTTTTCTGGTTAGGATCAGGTAGTAATGTGGTACCACACTCAAACCGTCCATTAAACCTGGTTTCGAACAATATTCTAAAGAATAACGCGTGTTAGGTCTTGGTTAGGTCTCGGATATGCTCTCATCACGCTCGTACTTTCGCATATTTCTCATACTTGATGGCCAGATTCTGGGCTTTTTCTGGTTTGAATCACGTAGTAATGTGGTACCACACTGAAACAGTCGATTAATCCCGGTCTCGATCAATAGTTTATAGGATAACGCAAGTTAGGTCTGGGATAGGTGTGGGATCTGCCCCTCATCATGCTCATACCTTCGCATTTCTCACATCCTTTTGGCCAGATCCTGGGCTTTCACTGGTCTGGATCACGTAGTAATGTGGTACCACACTGAAACAGTCCATTAAGCCTGGTTTCGATCAATATTTTAGAGGATAACTCATGCTAGGTCTGGGATAGGTCTGGGATTTGCCCTCATCAGGCTAATAGTTTCGCGTATTTCACATACTTGTTAAACAGATCCTGGGCTTTTTTTGCTTTGGATCACGTAGTAATGTGGCACCACACTGAAACAGTAGATTAAACCTGGTTTCGATCAATATTTTTGACGATATCGCATGTTAGGTCTGGGATAGGTCTGGGATTTGCCCTCATCAGGGTCATACTTTCGCATTTTTCACATACTTGTTGTACAGATCCTGGGTTTTTTCTGGTTTGGATCACGTAGTAAAGTGGTACCACACTGAAACAGTCGATTAATCCTGGTCTCGAACAATATTTTAGAGGATAACGCATGTTAGGTCCAGGTTAGGCCTGGGATTTGCCCTCATCAGGGTCATACCTTCGCATTTCTCACATCCTTTTGGCCAGATCCTGGGCTTTCACTGGTCTGGATCACGTAGTAATGTGGTACCACACTGAAAGAGTCCATTAAACCTGGTTTCGATCAATATTTTAGAGGATAACGCATGTTAGGTGTAGGTTAGGCCTGGGATTTGCCCTCATCAGACTCAAACTTTCGCATATTTCTCATACTTGTTGGGCAGATCCTTGGATTTTTCTGGATTGGATCACGTAGTAATGTGGTACCACAGTGAAACAGTTAATTAAACCTGGATACGACCAATATTTTAGAGGATAACTCATGCTAGGTCTGGGATAGGTCTGGGATTTGCCCTCATCAGACTCATACTTTCGCATTTTTCACATACTTGTTGTACAGATCCTGGGTTTTTTCTGGCTTGATTCACGTGGTATTGTGGTACCACACTGACACAGTCCATGAAACCTGGTTTATATCAAAATTTTAGAGGATAACGTATGTTAGGTCTATGTTAGGCCTGGGATTTGCCCTCATCAGACTCAAACTTTCGCATATTTCTCATACTTGTTGGGCAGATCCTTGGATTTTTCTGGATTGGGTCACGTAATAATGTGGTACCACAGTGAAACAGTTAATTAAACCTGGTTTCGATCAATATTTTAGACGATATCGCATGTTAGGTCTGGGATAGGTCTGGGATTTGCACTCATCAGGGTCATACTTTCGCATTTTTCACATACTTGTTGAACAGAACCCTGGCTTTTTCTGGTTTGGATCTCGTAGTAAAGTGGTACCACACTGAAACAGTCGATTATTCCCGGTCTCGATCAATATTTTATAGGATAACGAAAGTTAGGTGGTGGGATAGGTGTGGGTTCTGCCCTCATCAGGTTCATACCTTCGCATTTCTCACATACTTGTTGGCCAGATCCTGAGCTTTCACTTGTCTGGATCTCGTAGTAGTGTGGTACCACACTGAAACAGTCCATTAAACATGGTTTCGATCAATATTTTAGAGGATAACTCATGCTCGGTCAAGGTTAGGCCTGGGATTTGCCCCCATCAGACCCATACTTTCGCATTCTTCACATACTTGTTGAACAGATCCTGGCTTATTTCTGGTTTGGATCACGTAGTAATGTGGTACCACACTGAAACAGTCGATTAAACCTGGTTTCGATCAATATTTTAAACGATATCACATGTTAGGTCTGGGATAGGTCTGGGATTTGCCCTCATCTGGCTCATATTTTCGCGTTTTTCACATACTTGTTTAACAGATCCTAGGTTTTTTCTGGTTTGGATCACGTAGTAATGTGGTACCACACTGAAACAGTCGATTAAACCTGGTTTCAATCAATATTTTTGAGGATAACACATGTTAGGTCTAGGTTTGGTCTAGGATTTGCCTTCATCAGGTTCATACTTTCGCAGTTTTAACATACATGTTGACCTGATCGAGGGTTTTTTCTGCTTTGGATCACGTAGTAAAGTGGAACCACACTAAAACAGTCAGTTAAACCTGGACACGACCAATATTTTAGAGGATAACGCATGTTAGGTCTAGGTTAGGCCTGGGATTTGCCCTCATCAGACTCAAACTTTCGCATATTTCTCATACTTGTTGGGCAGATCCTTGGATTTTACTGGATTGGATCACGTAGTAATGTGGTACCACTCTGAAACAGTCGATTAAAACTGGTTTCGATCAATATTTTAGATGATAACGCATGTTAGGTCTGGGTTAGGTCTAGGATTTGCCCTCATCAGACACATACTTTCGCATTCTTCACATACTTGTTGAACATGTCCTGGGTTATTTCTGGTTTGGATCACGTAGCAAAGTGGTACCACACTGAAACTGTCGATTAGTCCTGGTCTCGAACAATATTTTTGAGGGTAACGCATGTTAGGTCTGGGTTAGGTCTAGGATTTGCTCTCATCTGGCTCATTCTTTCGCATTTTTCGCATACTCCTTGGCCAGATCCTGGGCTTTTTCTGGTTTGGATCACGTAGTAATGTGGTACCACACTGAAACAGTCGACTAAACCTGGCTTCGATCAATATTTTAGACGATATCGCATGTCAGGTCTGGGATAGGTCTGGGATTTCCCATCATCTGGGTCATACTTTCGCATTTTTCGCATACTCTTTGGCCAGATCCTGGGCTTTTTCTGGTTTGGATCACGTAGTAAAGTGGTACCACACTGAAACAGTCGATTAATCCTGGTCTCGAACAATATTTTAGAGGATAACGCATGTTAGGTCTAGGTTAGTCCTGGGATTTGCCCTCATCAGGCTCATACTTTCGCATTTTCCACATACTTGTTGTACAGATCCTGGGTTTTTTCTGGCTTGAATCACGTGGTAATGTGGTACCACACTGATACAGTCCATGAAACCTGGTTTCGATCAATATTTTAGAGGATAACGGATGTTAGGTCTATGTTAGTCCTGGGATTTGCCCTCATCAGACTCAAACTTTCGCATATTTCTCATACTTGTTGGGCAGATCCTTGGATTTTTCTGGATTGGATCACGTAGTAATGTGGTACCACAGTGAAACATTCAATTAAATCTGGTCTTGATAAATATTTTAGAGGATAACGCATGTTAGGTCTGGCATAGGTCTGGGATTTGCCCTCATCAGGCTAATAGTTTCGCATTCTTCACATACTTGTTGAACAGATCCCTGGCTTTTTCTGGTTTGGATCACGTAGTAATGTGGTATCACACTGAAACAGTCGATTAATCCCGGTCTCGTTCAATATTTTATAGGATATCGCATGTTAGGTCTGGG
Source organism: Colletes latitarsis (assembly GCF_051014445.1). NCBI lineage: Eukaryota > Metazoa > Arthropoda > Insecta > Hymenoptera > Colletidae > Colletes > Colletes latitarsis. The sequence continues at coordinate 4,652,812 of NC_135142.1, forward strand.
ATAGGTCTGGGATTTGCCCTCATCAGGCTAATAGTTTCGCATTCTTCACATACTTGTTGAACAGATCCCTGGCTTTTTCTGGTTTGGATCACGTAGTAATGTGGTACCACACTGAAACAGTCCATTAATCCTGGTTTCGATCAATATTTTAGAGGATAACGCATGTTATGTCTGGAATAGGTCTGGGATTTGCCCTCATCAGACTCATACTTTCGCATACTTCACATACTTGTTGAATACATGCTGGGTTTTTTCTGGTTTGAATCACGTAGTAATGTGGTACCACACTGAAACAGTCGATTAAACCTGGCTTCGATCAATATTTTTGAGGGTAACGCATGTTAGGTCTAGGTTAGGCCTGGGATTTGCCCTCATCAGGGTCATACTTTCTCATACTTCACATACTAGTTGAACAGTTCCTGGGTTATTTCTGGTTTGGATCAGCGAGTAATGTGGTACCACACTGAAACAGTCGATTAAACCAGGTTTCGATCAATATTTTACATGATAACGCATGTTAAGTCTAGGTTAGGCCTGGGATTTGCCCTCATCAGACTCATACTATCGCATTCTTCACATACTTGTTGAAAAGATCCCTGGCTTTTTCTGGTTTGCATCACGTAGTAATGTGGTACCACACTGAAACTGTCCATTAAACCTGGGTTCGATCAATATTTTAGAGGATAACGCATGTTTGGTCTGGGATAGGTCTGGGATTTGCCCTCATCTGGCTCATATTTTCGCGTTTTTCACATACTTGTTTAACAGATCCTAGGTTTTTTCTGGTTTGGATCACGTAGTAATGTGGTACCACACTGAAACAGCCGATTAAACCTGGTTTCGATCAATATTTTTGAGGGTAACGCATGTTAGGTCTAGGTTAGGCCTGGGATTTGCCCTCATCAGACTCATACTTTCGCATTTTTCACATACTTGTTGTACAGATCCTGGGTTTTTTCGGGCTTGAATCACGTGGTAATGTGGTACCACACTGATACAGTCCAGGAAACCTGGTTTCGATCAATATTTTAGAGGATAACGCATGTTAGGTCTAGGTTAGGCCTGGGATTTGCCCTCATCAGACTCATACTTTCGCATTTTTCACATACCTGTTGTACAGATCCTGGGTTTTTTCTGGCTTGAATCACGTGGTAATGTGGTACCACACTGGTACAGTCCATGAAACCTGGTTTAGATCAATATTTTAGAGGATAACGGATGTTAGGTCTATGTTAGTCCTGGGATTTGCCCTCATCAGACTCAAACTTTCGCATATTTCTCATACTTGTTGGGCAGATCCTTGGATTTTTCTGGATTGGATCACGTAGTAATGTGGTACCACAGTGAAACATTCAATTAAATCTGGTCTTGATAAATATTTTAGAGGATAACGCATGTTAGGTCTGGCATAGGTCTGGGATTTGCCCTCATCAGGCTCATAGTTTCGCGTTTTTCACATACTTGTTGATGAGATCCTGGGCTTTTTCTGGTTCGGATCACGTAGTAATGCGGTACCACACTGAAACATTCGATTAATCCCGGTCTCGATCAATATGTTATAGGATAACGCAAGTTAGGTCTGGGATAGGTGTGGGATCTGCCCCTCATCAGGCCCATACCTTCGCATTTCTCACGTCCGTTTGGCCAGATCCTGGGCTTTCACTGGTCTGGATCTCGTAGTAATGTGGTACCACACTGAAACAGTCCATTAAGCCTGGTTTCGATCAATATTTTAGAGGATATCTCATGCTAGGTCTGGGATAGGTCTGGGATTTGCCCTCATCAGGGTCATACTTTCGCATACTTCACATACTAGTTGTACAGTTCCCGGGTTATTTCTGGTTTGGATCAGCTAGTAATGTGGTACCACACTGAAACAGTCGATTAAACCAGGTTTCGGTCAATATTTTAGATGATAACGCATGTTAAGTCTAGGTTAGGCCAGGGATTTGCCCTCATCAGACTCATACTATCGCATTCTTCACATAATTGTTGAACAGATCCCTGGCTTTTTCTGGGTTGGATCACGTAGTAATGTGGTACCGCACTGAAACAGCCGATTAATCCCGGTCTCGATCAATATCTTATAGGATAACGCAAGTTAGGTCTGGGATAGGTGTGGGATCTGCCCCTCGTCAGGCTCATACCTTCGCATTTCTCACATCCTTTTGGCCAGATCCTGGCCTTTCACTGGTCTGGATCTCGTAGTAATGTGGTACCACACTGAAACAGTCCATTAAGCCTGGTTTCGATCAATATTTTAGAGGATAACTCATGCTAGGTCTGGGATAGGTCTGGGATTTGCCCTCATCAGGGTCATACTTTCGCATACTTCACATACTAGTTGTACAGTTCCCGGGTTATTTCTGGTTTGGATCACGTAGTAATGTGGTACCACACTGAAACAGTCGATTAAACCTGGTTTCGATCAATATTTTAGACGATATCGCATGTTAGGTCTAGGTTAGGCCTGGGATTTGCCCTCATCAGGCTCATACTTTCGCATTTTTCACATACTTGTTGTACAGATCCTGGGTTTTTTCTGGCTTGAATCAGGTGGTAATGTGGCACCACACTGGTACAGTCCATGAAACCTGGTTTCGATCAATATTTTAGAGGATAACGCATGTTAGGTCTAGGTTAGGCCTGGGATTTGCCCTCATCAGACTCAAACTTTCGCATTCTTCACATATATTTTGAAAGGATCCTGGGTTTTTCCCTGGTTTGGATCACGTAGTAAAGTGGTACCACACTGAAACAGTCGATTAAACCAGATTTCGATCAATATTTTAGATGATAATGCATGTTAAGTCTAGGTTAGGCCTGGGATTTGCCCTCATCAGACTCATACTATCGCATTCTTCACATACTTGTTGAACAGATCCCTGGCTTTTTCTGGTTTGGATCACGTAGTAATGTGGTACCACACTGAAACAGTCGATTAAACCTGGTTTCGATCAATATTTTAGACGATATCGCATGTTAGGTCTGGGATAGGTCTGGGATTTGCCCTCATCAGGGTCATACTTTCGCATTTCTCACATACTTGTTGTACAGAACCCTGGCTTTTTCTGGTTTGGATCACGTAGTAAAGTGGTACCACACTGAAACAGTCGATTAATCCCGGTCTCGATCAATATTTTATAGGATAACGAAAGTTAGGTCTGGGATAGGTGTGGGTTCTGCCCTTCGATCGATATTTTTGAGGGTAACTCATGTTAGGTCTAGGTTGGGCCTGGGATTTTCCCTCATCAGACACATACTTTCGCATTGTTCACATACTCGTTGAACAGATCCTGTACTTTCTCCAGTTTGGGTCAGGTAGTAATGTGGTACCACACTGAAACAGTCGATTAATCCTGGTCTCGATCAATATTTCATAGGATAACGCAAGTTAGGTCTGGGATAGGCCTGGGATTTTCCCTCATCAGACACATACTTTCGCACTCTTCACATACTTGTTGAACGGATCCTGGGTTTTTCCCTGGTTTGGATCGCGTAGTAATGTGGTACCACACAGAAACATTCAATTAAACCTGGTTTTGATAAATAGTCTAGAGAATAACGCATGTTAGGTCTTGGTTAGGTCTGGGATATGCTCTCATCAGGCTCGTACTTTCGCATATTTCTCATACTTATGGCCAGATTCTGGGCTTTTTCTGGTTTGGATCACGTAGTAATGTGGTACCACACTGGAGCAGACCATTAAACCTGGTTTCAATTATTATTTTAGACGATATCGCATGTTAGGTCTGGGATAAGTCTGGGATTTGCCCTCATCAGGGTCATACTTTCGCATTTTTCGCATACTTGTTGGCCAGATCCTGGGTTTTTTCTGGTTTGGATCACGTAGTAATGTGGTACCACACTGAAACAGTCGATTAAACCTGGTTTCGATCAATATTTTTGAGGGTAACGCGTGTTAGGTCTAGGTTAGGCCTGGGATTTTCACTCATCAGACTCATACTTTCGCATTCTTCACATACTTGATGAACAGATCCTGGGTTATTCCCTGGTGTGGATCACGTAGTAATGTGGTACCACACTGAAACATTCAATTAAACCTGGTCTTGATAAATATTTTAGAGGATAACGCATGTTAGGTCTGGCATAGGTCTGGAATTTGCCATCATCAGGCTCATAGTTTCGCGTTTTTCACATACTTGTTGGACAGATCCTGGGCTTTTTCTGGTTTGGATCACGTAGTAATGTGGTACCACACTGAAACAGTCCATTAAACCTGGTTTCGATCAATATTCTAGAGAATAAAGCATGTTAGGTCTTGGTTAGGTCTCGGATATGCTCTCATCACGCTCATACTTTCGCATATTTCTCATACTTGATGGCCAGATTCTGGGCTTTTTCTGGTTTTGATCACGTAGTAATGTGGTACCACAATGAAACAGTCAATTAAACCTGGTTTCCATCAATATTTTTCAGGACAACGCTAGTTAGGTCTGGGATAGGTCTGGGATTTGCCCACATCAGGCTCATAGTTTCGCGTTTTTCACATACTTGTTGGACAGATCCTGGGCTTTTTCTGGTTTGGATCACGTAGTAATGTTGTACCACACTGAAACAGTCCATTAAACCTGGTTTCGATCAATATTCTAGAGAATAACGCATGTTAGGTCTGGGTTAGGTCTAGGATTTGCCCTCATCAGGGTCATACTTTCGCATTTTTCGCATACTTGTTGGCCAGATCCTGGGTTTTTTCTGGTTTGGATCACGTAGTAATGTGGTACCACACTGAAACAGTCGGTTAAACCTGGTTTCGATCAATGTTTTTGAGGGTAACGCATGTTAGGTCTAGGTTAGGCCTGGGATTTTCACTCATCAGACTCATACTTTCGCATTCTTCACATACTTGTTGAACAGATCCTGGGTTTTTCCCTGGTGTGGATCACGTAGTAATGTGGTACCACACTGAAACATTCAATTAAACCTGGTCTTGATAAATATTTTAGAGGATAACGCATGTTAGGTCTGGGATAGGTCTGGGATTTGCCCACATCAGGCTCATAGTTTCGCGTTTTTCACACACTTGTTGAACAGATCCTGGGTTTTTTCTGGTTTGGATCACGTAGTAATGTGGCACCACACTGAAGCAGTCCATTAAACCTGGTTTCGATCAATATTTTAGTGAATAAAACATGTTAGGTCTATGTTAGGTCTGGGATTTGCTCTCATCAGACCAATACATTCGCATTCTTCACATACTCGTTGAACAGATCCTGGGTTATTTCTGGTTTGGATCACGTAGTAACGTGGTACCACACTGAAACAGTTGATTAATCCTGGTCTCGAACAATATTTTAGAGGATAACGCATGTTAGGTCTAGGTTAGGCCTGGGATTTGCCCCCATCAGACTCATACTTTCGCATTTTTCACATACTTGTGGTACAGATCCTGGGCTTTTTCTGGTTTGGATCACGTAGTAATGTGGTACCACACTGAAACAGTCCATTAAACCTGGTTTCGATCAATATTCTAGAGAATAACGCATGTTAGGTCTTGGTTAGGTCTCGGATGTGCTCTCATCACGCTCATACTTTCGCATATTTCTCATACTTGATGGCCAGATTCTGGGCTTTTTCTGGTTTTGATCTCGTAGTAATGTGGTACCACAATGAAACAGTCAATTAAACCTGGTTTCCATCAATATTTTACAGGACAACGCTAGTTAGGTCTGGGATAGGTCTGGGATTTGCCCACATCAGGCTCATAGTTTCGCGTTTTTCACATACTTGTTGGACAGATCGTGGGCTTTTTCTGGTTTGGATCACGTAGTAATGTTGTACCACACTGAAACAGTCCATTAAACCTGGTTTCGATCAATATTCTAGAGAATAACGCATGTTAGGTCTGGGTTAGGTCTAGGATTTGCCCTCATCAGGGTCATACTTTCGCATTTTTCGCATACTTGTTGGCCAGATCCTGGGTTTTTTCTGGTTTGGATCACGTAGTAATGTGGTATCACACTGAAACAGTCGATTAAACCTGGTTTCGATCAATATTTTTGAGGGTAACGCATGTTAGGTCTAGGTTAGGCCTGGGATTTTCACTCATCAGACTCATACTTTCGCATTCTTCACATACTTGTTGGACAGATCCTGGGCTTTTTCTGGTTTGGATCACGTAGTAATGTGGTACCACACTGAAACAGTCCATTAAACCTGGTTTCGATCAATATTCTAGAGAATAACGCATGTTAGGTCTTGGTTAGGCCTGGGATTTGCCCCCATCAGACTCATACTTTCGCATATTTCTCATACTTGATGGCCAGATTCTGGGCTTTTTCTGGTTTTGATCACGTAGTAATGTAGTACCACAATGAAACAGTCAATTAAACCTGGTTTCCATCAATATTTTACAGGACAACGCAAGTTAGGTCTGGGATAGGTCTGGGATTTGCCCTCATCAGGCTCGTACTTTCGCGTTTTTCACACACTTGTTGAACAGATCCTGGGTTTTTTCTGGTTTGCATCACGTAGTAATGTGGCACCACACTGAAGCAGTCCATTAAACCTTGTTTCGATCAATATTTTAGTGAATAAAACATGTTAGGTCTAGGTTAGGTCTGGGATTTGCTCTCATCAGACCAATACATTCGCATTCTTCACATACTTGTTGAACTGATCCTGGGTTATTTCTGGTTTGGATCACGTAGTAACGTGGTACCACACTGAAACAGTCGATTAATCCTGGTCTCGAACAATATTTTAGAGGATAACGCATGTTAGGTCTAGGTTAGGCCTGGGATTTGCCCCCATCAGGCTCATACTTTCGCATTTTTCACATACTTGTTGTACAGATCCTGGGTTTTTTCTGGCTTGAATCACGTGGTGATGTGGTACCACACTGATACAGTCCATGAAACCTGGTTGCGATCAATATTTTAGAGGATATCGCATGTTAGGTCTAGGTTAGGCCTGGGATTTGCCCTCATCAGACTCATACTTTCGCATTTTTCACATACTTGTTGTACAGATCCTGGGTTTTTTCTGGCTTGAATCACGTGGTAATGTGGTACCACACTGGTACAGTCGATTAATCCCGGTCTCGATCAATATTTTATAGGATAACGAAAGTTAGGTCTGGGATAGGTGTGGGTTCTGCCCTCATCAGGCTCATACCTTCGCATTTCTCACATACTTGTTGGCCAGATCCTGAGCTTTCACTTGTCTGGATCTCGTAGTAGTGTGGTACCACACTGAAACAGTCCATTAAACCTGGTTTCGATCAATATTTTAGAGGATAACTCATGCTCGGTCTAGGTTAGGCCTGGGATTTGCCCCCATCAGACCCATACTTTCGCATTCTTCACATACTTGTTGAACAGATCCTGGCTTATTTCTGGTTTGGATCACGTAGTAATGTGGTACCACACTGTAACAGTCGATTAAACCTGGTTTCGATCAATATTTTAGACGATATCACATGTTAGGTCTGGAATAGGTTTGGGATTTGCCCTCATCGGGGTCATACTTTCGCATTTTTCACATACTTGTTGAACAGAACCCTGGCTTTTTCTGGTTTGGATCACGTAGTAATGTGGTACCACACTGTAACAGTCGATTAAACCTGGTTTCGATCAATATTTTAGACGATATCACATGTTAGGTCTGGAATAGGTCTGGGATTTGCCCTCATCGGGGTCATACTTTCGCATTTTTCACATACTTGTTGAACAGAACCCTGGCTTTTTCTGGTTTGGATCACGTAGTAAAGTGGTACCGCACTGAAACTGTCAATTAATCCCGGTCACGATAAATATTTTAGAAGATATCGCATGTTAGGTCTGGGATAGGTCTGGGATTTGCCCTCATCGGGGTCATACTTTCGCATTTTTCGCATACTCGTTGGCCAGATCCAGGGCTTTTTCTGGTTTGAATCACGTAGTAATGTGGTACCACACTGAGACAGTCGATTAATCCCGGTCTCGATCAATATTTTATAGGATAACGCAAGTTAGGTCTGGGATAGGTGTGGGATCTGCCCCTCACCAGGCTCATACCTTCGCATTTCTCACATCCTTTTGGCCAGATCCTGGGCTTTCACTGGTCTGGATCACGTAGTAATGTGGTACCACACTGAAAGAGTCCATTAAACCTGGTTTCGATCAATATTTTAGAGGATAACTCATGCTCGGTCTAGGTTAGGCCTGGGATTTGCCCCCATCAGACCCATACTTTCGCATACTTCACATACTTGTTGAATAGATCCTGGGTTTTTTCTGGTTTGGATCACGTAGTAATGTGGTACCACACTGGAACAGCCCATTAAACCTGGTTTCGAAGAATATATTAGAGGATAACGCATGTTAGGTCTAGGTTAGGCCTGGGGATTTTCACTCATCAGACTCATACTTTCGCATTCTTCACATACTTGTGGTACAGATCCTGGGCTTTTTCTGGATTGGATCACGTAGTAATGTGGTACCACACTGAAACAGTCCATTAAACCCCGTCTCGATCAATATTTTAGAGGATAACGCATGCTAGGTCTGGGATAAGTCTGGGATTTGCCATCATAAGACTCATACTTTCGCATACTTCACATACTTGTTGAATAGATCCTGGGTTTTTTCTGGTTTGGATCACGTAGTAATGTGGTACCACACTGAAACAGTCGATTAAACCTGGTTTCGATCAATATTTTAGACGCTATCGCATGTTAGGTCTGGGATTGGTCTGGGATTTGCCCTCATCAGGGTCATACTTTCGCATTTTTCACATACTTGTTGAACAGAACCCTGGCTTTTTCTGGTTTGGATCACGTAGTAAAGTGGTACCACACTGAAACAGTCGATTAATCCCGGTCTCGATCAATATTTTATAGGATAACGCAAGTTAGGTCTGGGATAGGTCTAGGATTTGCCCTCATCAGACACATACTTTCGCATTCTTCACATACTTGTTGAGCAGGTCCTGGGTTATTTCTGGTTTGGATCACGTAGTAAAGAGGTACCACACTGAAGCAGTCGATTAGTCCTGGTCTCGAACAATATTTTTGAGGGTAACGCATGTTAGGTCTGGGTTAGGTCTAGGATTTGCTCTCATCTGGCTCATTCTTTCGCATTTTTCGCATACTCGTTGAACAGATCCTGTGTTTTTTATGGTGTGGATCAGGTAGTAATGTGGTACCACCCTGAAACAGTCGATTAAACCTGGTCACGATCAATATTTTAGAGGATAACGCATGTTAGGTCTAGGTTAGGCCTGGGATTGGCCCTCATCAGACTCAAACTTTCGCATTTTTCACATACATGTTGTACAGATCCTGGGTTTTTTCTGGCTTGAATCACTTGGTAATGTGGTACCACACTGATACAGTCAATGAAACCTGGTTTCGATCAATATTTTAGAGGACAACGCATGTTATGTCTAGGTTTGGCCTGGGATTTGCCCTCATCAGGCTCATAGTTTCGCGTTTTTCACATACTTGTTGAACAGATCCTAGGCTTTTTCTGGTTTGGATCACGTAGTAATGTGGTACCACACTGAAACCGTCCATTAAACCTGGTTCCGAACAATATTCTAGAGAATAACGCGTGTTAGGTCTTGGTTAGGTATCGGATATGCTCTCATCACGCTCGTACTTTCGCATATTTCTCATACTTGATGGCCAGATTCTGGGCTTTTTCTGGTTTGAATCACGTAGTAATGTGGTACCACACTGAAACAGTCGATTAATCTCGGTCTCGATAAATATTTTATAGGATAACGCAAGTTAGGTCTGGGATAGGTGTGGGATCTGCCCCTCATCAGGCTCATACCTTCGCATTTCTCGCATCCTTTTGGCCAGATCCTGGGCTTTCACTGGTCTGGATCACGTAGTAATGTGGTACCACACTGAAACAGTCCATTAAACCTGGTTTCGATGAATATTTTAGAGGATAACGCATGTTAGGTCTGGGATAGGTCTGGGAATTGCCCTCATCAGACTCATACTTTCGCATACTTCACATACTTGTTGAATAGATCCTGGGTTTTTTCTGGTTTGGATCACGTAGTAATGTGGTACCACACTGAAACAGTCCATTAAACCTGGTTTCGATGAATATATTAGAGGATAACGCATGTTAGGTCTAGGTTAGGCCTGGGGATTTTCACTCATCAGACTCATACTTTCGCATTCTTCACATACTTGTTGAACAGATCCTGGGGTTTTCCCTGGTTTGGATCAGGTAGTAATGTGGTACCACACTGAAACATTCAATTAAACCTGGTCTTGATAAATAGTCTAGAGAATAACGCATGTTAGGTCTTGGTTAGGTCTGGGGTATGCTCTCATCACGCTCGTACTTTCGCATATTTATCATACTTGATTGCCAGATTCGGGGTTTTTTCGGGTTTCGATCACGTAGTAATGTGGTACCACACTGAAGCAGACCATTAAACCTGGTTTCAATTATTATTTTAGAGAATAACGCAAGTTAGGTCTGGGATAGGTCTGGGATTTGCCCTCATCAGGCTCGTACTTTCGCGTTTTTCACACACTTGTTGAACAGATCCTGGGTTTTTTCTGGTTTGGATAACGTAGTAATGTGGTACCACACTGAAACAGTCCATTAAACCTGGTTTCGATCAATATTTTAGAGAATAAAGCATGTTAGGTCTAGGTTAGGTCTGGGATTTGCTCTCATCAGGCTCGTACTTTCGCATATTTATCATACTTGATTGCCAGATTCGGGGTTTTTTCGGGTTTCGATCACGTAGTAATGTGGTACCACACTGAAGCAGACCATTAAACCTGGTTTCAATTATTATTTTAGAGAATAACGCATGTTAGGTCTGGGTTAGGTCTAGGATTTGCCTTCATCAGACCCATACTTTCGCATTCTTCACATACTTGTTGAACAGATCCTGGGTTATTTCTGGTTTGGATCACGTAGTAAAGTGGTACCACACTGATACAGTCGATTAAACCAGGTTTCGATCAATATTTTAGATGATAACGCATGTTAAGTCTAGGTTAGGCCTGGGATTTGCCCTCATCAGACTCATACTATCGCATTCTTCACATACTTGTTGAACAGATCCCTGGCTTTTTCTGGTTTGGATCACGTAGTAAAGTGGTACCACACTGAAACAGTCGATTAAACCTGGTTTCGATCAATATTTTAGACGATATCGCATGTTAGGTCTGGGTTAGGTCTGGGATTTGCCCTCATCAGGGTCATACTTTCGCATTTCTCACATACTTGTTGTACTGAACCCTGGCTTTTTCTGGTTTGGATCACGTAGTAAAGTGGTACCACACTGAAACAGTCGATTAATCCCGGTCTCGATCAATATTTTATAGGATAACGAAAGTTAGGTCTGGGATAGGTGTGGGTTCTGCCCTTCGATCGATATTTTTGTGGGTAACGCATGTTAGGTCTAGGTTGGGCCTGGGATTTTCCCTCATCAGACACATACTTTCGCATTCTTCACATACTTGTTGAACAGATCCTGTACTTTCTCCAGTTTGGGTCAGGTAGTAATGTGGTACCACACTGAAACAGTCGATTAATCCTGGACTCGATCAATATTTCATAGGATAACGCAAGTTAGGTCTGGGATAGGCCTGGGATTTTCCCTCATCAGACACATACTTTCGCACTCTTCACATACTTGTTGAACGGATCCTGGGTTTTTCCCTGGTTTGGATCACGTAGTAATGTGGTACCACACAGAAACATTCAATTAAACCTCGTCTTGATAAATAGTCTAGAGAATAACGCATGTTAGGTCTTGGTTAGGTCTGGGATATGCTCTCATCAGGCTCGTACTTTCGCATATTTCTCACACTTGATGGCCAGATTCTGGGCTTTTTCTGGTTTGGATCACGTAGTAATGTGGTACCACACTGAAGCAGACCATTAAGCCTGGTTTCAATTATTATTTTAGACGATATCGCTTGTTAGGTCTGGGATAGGTCCGGGATTTGCCCTCATCAGGGTCATACTTTCGCATTTTTCGCATACTTGTTGGCCAGATCCTGGGCTTTTTCTGGTTTGGATCACGTAGTAAAGTGGTACCACACCGAAACAGCCGATTAATCCTGGTCTCGAACAATATTTCAGAGGATAACGCATGTTAGGTCTAGGTTAGGCCTGGGATTTGCCCTCATCAGGCTCATACTTTCGCATTTTTCACATACTTGTTGTACAGATCCTGGGTTTTTTCTGGCTTGAATCACTTGGTAGTGTGGTACCACACTGATACAGTCAATGAAACCTGGTTTCGATCAATATTTTAGAGGACAACGCATGTTATGTCTAGGTTTGGCCTGTGATTTGCCCTCATCAGACTCAAACTTTCGCATTCTTCACATACTTGTTGAACGGATCCTGGGTTTTTCCCTGGTTTGGATCACGTAGTAATGTGGTACCACACTGAAACATTCAATTAAACCTGGTCTTGATAAATATTTTAGAGGATAACGCATGTTAGGTCTGGCATAGGTCTGGGATTTGCCCTCATCAGGCTCATAGTTTCGCGTTTTTCACATACTTGTTGAACAGATCCGGGGCTTTTTCTGGTTTGGATCACGTAGTAATGTGGTACCACACTGAAACAGTCCATTAAACCTGGTTTCGATCAATACTCTAGAGAATAACGCATGTTAGGTCTTGGTTAGGTCTCGGATATGCTCTCATCACGCTCGTACTTTCGCATATTTCTCATACTTGATGGCCAGATTCTGGGCTTTTTCTGGTTTGAATCACGTAGTAATGTGGTACCACACTGAAACAGTCGATTAATCCCGGTCTCGATCAATATTTTATAGGATAGCGCAAGTTAGGTCTGGGATAGGTGTGGGATCTGCCCCTCATCAGGCTCATACCTTCGCATTTCTCACATCCTTTTGGCCAGATCCTGGGCTTTCACTGGTCTGGATCACGTAGTAATGTGGTACCACACTGAAACAGTCCATTAAACCTGGTTTCGATGAATATTTTAGAGGATAACGCATGTTAGGTCTGGGATAGGTCTGGGAATTGCCCTCATCAGACTCATACTTTCGCATACTTCACATACTTGTTGAATAGATCCTGGGTTTTTTCTGGTTTGGATCACGTAGTAATGTGGTACCACACTGAAACAGTCCATTAAACCTGGTTTCGATGAATATATTAGAGGATAACGCATGTTAGGTCTAGGTTAGGCCTGGGGATTTTCACTCATCAGACTCATACTTTCGCATTCTTCACATACTTGTTGAACAGATCCTGGGGTTTTCCCTGGTTTGGATCAGGTAGTAATGTGGTACCACACTGAAACATTCAATTAAACCTGGTCTTGATAAATAGTCTAGAGAATAACGCATGTTAGGTCTTGGTTAGGTCTGGGGTATGCTCTCATCACGCTCGTACTTTCGCATATTTATCATACTTGATTGCCAGATTCGGGGTTTTTTCGGGTTTCGATCACGTAGTAATGTGGTACCACACTGAAGCAGACCATTAAACCTGGTTTCAATTATTATTTTAGAGAATAACGCAAGTTAGGTCTGGGATAGGTCTGGGATTTGCCCTCATCAGGCTCGTACTTTCGCGTTTTTCACACACTTGTTGAACAGATCCTGGGTTTTTTCTGGTTTGGATAACGTAGTAATGTGGTACCACACTGAAACAGTCCATTAAACCTGGTTTCGATCAATATTTTAGAGAATAAAGCATGTTAGGTCTAGGTTAGGTCTGGGATTTGCTCTCATCAGGCTCGTACTTTCGCATATTTATCATACTTGATTGCCAGATTCGGGGTTTTTTCGGGTTTCGATCACGTAGTAATGTGGTACCACACTGAAGCAGACCATTAAACCTGGTTTCAATTATTATTTTAGAGAATAACGCATGTTAGGTCTGGGTTAGGTCTAGGATTTGCCTTCATCAGACCCATACTTTCGCATTCTTCACATACTTGTTGAACAGATCCTGGGTTATTTCTGGTTTGGATCACGTAGTAAAGTGGTACCACACTGATACAGTCGATTAAACCAGGTTTCGATCAATATTTTAGATGATAACGCATGTTAAGTCTAGGTTAGGCCTGGGATTTGCCCTCATCAGACTCATACTATCGCATTCTTCACATACTTGTTGAACAGATCCCTGGCTTTTTCTGGTTTGGATCACGTAGTAAAGTGGTACCACACTGAAACAGTCGATTAAACCTGGTTTCGATCAATATTTTAGACGATATCGCATGTTAGGTCTGGGTTAGGTCTGGGATTTGCCCTCATCAGGGTCATACTTTCGCATTTCTCACATACTTGTTGTACTGAACCCTGGCTTTTTCTGGTTTGGATCACGTAGTAAAGTGGTACCACACTGAAACAGTCGATTAATCCCGGTCTCGATCAATATTTTATAGGATAACGAAAGTTAGGTCTGGGATAGGTGTGGGTTCTGCCCTTCGATCGATATTTTTGTGGGTAACGCATGTTAGGTCTAGGTTGGGCCTGGGATTTTCCCTCATCAGACACATACTTTCGCATTCTTCACATACTTGTTGAACAGATCCTGTACTTTCTCCAGTTTGGGTCAGGTAGTAATGTGGTACCACACTGAAACAGTCGATTAATCCTGGACTCGATCAATATTTCATAGGATAACGCAAGTTAGGTCTGGGATAGGCCTGGGATTTTCCCTCATCAGACACATACTTTCGCACTCTTCACATACTTGTTGAACGGATCCTGGGTTTTTCCCTGGTTTGGATCACGTAGTAATGTGGTACCACACAGAAACATTCAATTAAACCTCGTCTTGATAAATAGTCTAGAGAATAACGCATGTTAGGTCTTGGTTAGGTCTGGGATATGCTCTCATCAGGCTCGTACTTTCGCATATTTCTCACACTTGATGGCCAGATTCTGGGCTTTTTCTGGTTTGGATCACGTAGTAATGTGGTACCACACTGAAGCAGACCATTAAGCCTGGTTTCAATTATTATTTTAGACGATATCGCTTGTTAGGTCTGGGATAGGTCCGGGATTTGCCCTCATCAGGGTCATACTTTCGCATTTTTCGCATACTTGTTGGCCAGATCCTGGGCTTTTTCTGGTTTGGATCACGTAGTAAAGTGGTACCACACCGAAACAGCCGATTAATCCTGGTCTCGAACAATATTTCAGAGGATAACGCATGTTAGGTCTAGGTTAGGCCTGGGATTTGCCCTCATCAGGCTCATACTTTCGCATTTTTCACATACTTGTTGTACAGATCCTGGGTTTTTTCTGGCTTGAATCACTTGGTAGTGTGGTACCACACTGATACAGTCAATGAAACCTGGTTTCGATCAATATTTTAGAGGACAACGCATGTTATGTCTAGGTTTGGCCTGTGATTTGCCCTCATCAGACTCAAACTTTCGCATTCTTCACATACTTGTTGAACGGATCCTGGGTTTTTCCCTGGTTTGGATCACGTAGTAATGTGGTACCACACTGAAACATTCAATTAAACCTGGTCTTGATAAATATTTTAGAGGATAACGCATGTTAGGTCTGGCATAGGTCTGGGATTTGCCCTCATCAGGCTCATAGTTTCGCGTTTTTCACATACTTGTTGAACAGATCCGGGGCTTTTTCTGGTTTGGATCACGTAGTAATGTGGTACCACACTGAAACAGTCCATTAAACCTGGTTTCGATCAATACTCTAGAGAATAACGCATGTTAGGTCTTGGTTAGGTCTCGGATATGCTCTCATCACGCTCGTACTTTCGCATATTTCTCATACTTGATGGCCAGATTCTGGGCTTTTTCTGGTTTGAATCACGTAGTAATGTGGTACCACACTGAAACAGTCGATTAATCCCGGTCTCGATCAATATTTTATAGGATAGCGCAAGTTAGGTCTGGGATAGGTGTGGGATCTGCCCCTCATCAGGCTCATACCTTCGCATTTCTCACATCCTTTTGGCCAGATCCTGGGCTTTCACTGGTCTGGATCACGTAGTAATGTGGTACCACACTGAAACAGTCCATTAAACCTGGTTTCGATGAATATTTTAGAGGATAACGCATGTTAGGTCTGGGATAGGTCTGGGAATTGCCCTCATCAGACTCATACTTTCGCATACTTCACATACTTGTTGAATAGATCCTGGGTTTTTTCTGGTTTGGATCACGTAGTAATGTGGTACCACACTGAAACAGTCCATTAAACCTGGTTTCGATGAATGTATTAGAGGATAACGCATGTTAGGTCTAGGTTAGGCCTGGGGATTTTCACTCATCAGACTCATACTTTCGCATTCTTCACATACTTGTTGAACAGATCCTGGGTTTTCCCTGGTTTGGATCACGTAGTAATATGGTACCACACTGAAACATTCAATTAAACCTGGTCTTGATAAATATTTTAGAGGATAACGCATGTTAGGTCTGGCATAGGTCTGGAATTTGCCCTCATCAGGCTCATAGTTTAGCGTTTTTCACATACTTGTTGAACAGATCCTGGGCTTTTTCTGGTTTGGATCACGTAGTAATGTGGTACCACACTGAAACAGTCCATAAAACCTGGTTTCGATCAATATTCTAGAGAATAACGCATGTTAGGTCTTGGTTAGGTCTCGGATATGCTCTCATCACGCTCGTACTTTCGCATATTTATCATACTTGATTGCCAGATTCGGGGTTTTTTCGGGTTTCGATCACGTAGTAATGTGGTACCACACTGAAGCAGACCATTAAACCTGGTTTCAATTATTATTTTAGAGAATAACGCAAGTTAGGTCTGGGATAGGTCTGCAATTTGCCCTCATCAGGCTCGTACTTTCGCGTTTTTCACACACTTGTTGAACAGATCCTGGGTTTTTTCTGGTTTGGATCACGTAGTAATGTGGTACCACACTGAAACAGTCCATTAAACCTGGTTTCGATCAATATCTTAGAGAATAAAGCATGTTAGGTCTAGGTTAGGTCTGGGATTTGCTCTCATCAGGCTCGTACTTTCGCATATTTATCATACTTGATGGCCAGATTCTGGGCTTTTTCTGGTTTGGATCACGTAGTAATGTGGTACCACACTGAAACAGTCGGTTAAACCTGGTTTCGAACAATATTTTAGAGGATACCGCAAGTTATGTCTGGGATAGGTCTGGGATTTGCCCTCATCAGGCTCATACTTTCGCGTTCTTGACATTTTTGTTGAACAGATCCCTGGCTTTTTCATGTTTGGGTCACATAGTAATGTAGTACCACACTGAAACAGTACATTAAACCTGGTTTCGACCAATATTTTAGAGGATAACGCATGTTAGGACTAGGTTAGGACAGGGATTTGCCCTCATCAGACTCAAACTTTCGCATTTTTCACATACATGTTGTACAGATCCTGGGTTATTTCTGGCTTGAATCACGTGGTAATGTGGTACCGCACTGAAACAGTCCATGAAACCTGGTTCCGATCAATATTTTAGAGGATAACGCATGTTAGGTCTAGGTTAGACCTGGGATTTGCCCTCATCAGACTCAAACTTTTGCATATTTCTCATACTTGTTGGGCTGATCCTTGGATTTTTCTGGATTGGATCATGTAGTAATGTGGTACCACACTGAGCAGTCCATGAAACATGGTTTCGACCAATATTTTAGAGGATAACGCCGGATAGGACTCGGTTAGGTGTGGGATTTGCCCTCATCAGGCTCATACTTTCGCATATTTCTCATACTTGTTAGCCAGATCCGTTGCTTTTTCTGGATTGGATCACATAGTAATGTAGTACCACACTGATACAGTCAATTATACCTGGTCTCGATCAATTTTTGAGAGGATAACGCATGTTAGGGCTGGGTTAGGTCCAGGATTTGCCCGCATCAGGCTCATACTTTCGCATTCATCACATACATGTTGAACAGATCGTGAGTTTTTTTCTGGATTGGATACGGTAGTTATGTGGTACCACACTGAAACAGTCAGTTAAACCTGGATACGACCAATATTTTAGAGGATAACGCATGTTAGGTCTTGGTTAGGCCTGGGATTTGCCCTCATCAGACTCATACTATCGCATTCTTCACATACGTGATGAACAGATCCTGGGTTTTTTCTGGTATGGATAACGTAGTAATGTTGTATCACACTGAAACAGTCCATTAAACCTGGTCTTGATAAATATTCTAGAGAATAACGCATGTTAGGTCTTGGTTAGGTGTGGGATATGCTCTCATCAGGCTCGTACTTTCGCATATTTCTCATACTTGATGGCCAGATTCTGGGCTTTTTCTGGCTTGGATCACGTAGTAATGTGGTACCACACTGGAACAGTCGGTTAAACCTGGGTTCGATCAATATTTCAGAGGATAACGCAAGTTATGTCTGGGATAGGTCTGGGATTTGCCCTCATCAGGCTCATACTTCCGCGTTTTTGACATACTTGTCGAACAGATCCCTGGCTTTTTCTGGTTTGGATCACATAGTAATGTAGTACCACACTGAAACAGTCCATTAAACCTGGTTTCGACCAATATTTTAGAGGATAACGCGTGTTAGGTCTAGGCTAGGCCTGGGATTTGCCCTAATCACGGTCATACTTTCGCAGTTGTAACATACATGTATACCTGATCGAGGGTTTTATCTACATTGGATCACGTATTAAAGTGGTACCACACTGAAACAGTCAACTAAACCTTGTTTCGATCAATATTTTAGAGGATATCGCAAGTTAGGTCTGGGATAGGTCTGGAATTTGCCCTCATCAGACTCATACTTTCGCATTCTTCACATACTTGTTGAACAGATTCTGGGTTATTTCTGGTTTGGATCACAGAGTAAAGTGGTACCACACTGAAACAGTCGATTAATCCTGGTCTCGAACAATATTTTAGAGGATAACTCATGCTAGGTCTAGGTTAGGCCTGGGATTTGCTCTCAACAGACCCATACTTTCGCATTCATCACATACTTGTTGAACAGATCCTGTGTTTTTTATGGTGTGGATCAGGTAGTAATGTGGTACCACACTGAAACAGTCGATTAAACCTGGTCACGATCAATATTTTAGAGGATAACGCATGTTAGGTCTAGGCTAGGCCTGGGATTGGCCCTCATCAGACTCAAACTTTCGCATTTTTCACATACATGTTGTACAGATCCTGGGTTATTTCTGGCTTGAATTACGTGGTAATGTGGTACCGCACTGAAACAGTCCATTAAACCAGGTTTCGACCAATATTTTAGAGGATAACGCGTGTTAGGTCTAGGCTAGGCCTGGGATTTGCCCTAATCACGGTCATACTTTCGCAGTTGTAACATACATGTTGTACAGATCCTGGGTTATTTCCAGCTTGAATCACGTGTTAATGTGGTACCGCACTGAAACAGTCCATGAAACCTGGTTTCGATCAATATTTTAGAGGATAACGCATGTTAGGTCTAGGTTAGGCCTGGGATTTGCCCTCATCAGACTCAAACTTTTGCATATTTCTCATACTTGTTGGGCTGATCCGTGGATTTTTCTGGATTGGATCTTGTAGTAATGTGGTACCACACTGAGCAGACCATGAAACCTGGTTTCGATCAATATTTTAGAGGATAACGCATATTGGGTCTCGGTTAGGTGTGGGATTTGCCCTCATCAGGCTCATACTTTCGCATATATCTCATACTTGTTAGCCAGATGCGTTGCTTTTTCTGGATTGGATCACATAGTAATGTAGTACCACACTGATACAGTCAATTATACCTGGTCTCGATCAATTTTTGAGAGGATAACGCATGTTAGGGTTGGGTTAGGTCCAGGATTTGCCCGCCTCAGGCTCATACTTTCGCATTCTTCACATACATGTTGCACAGCTCGTGAGTTTTTTCTGGATTGGATACGGTAGTTATGTGGTACTACACTGAAACAGTCAGTTAAACCTGGATACGACCAATATTTTAGAGGATAACGCATGTTAGGTCTGTGTTAGGCCTGGGATTTGCCCTCATCAGACTCATACTATCGCATTCTTCACATACGTGTTGAACAGATCCTGGGTTTTTTCTGGTATGGATAACGTAGTAATGTGGTATCACACTGAAGCAGTCCATTAAACCTGTTTTCGATCAATATTTTATAGGATAACTCATGTTAGGTCTAGGTTAAGCCTGGGATTTGCCCTCATCAGACTCATACTTTCGCATTCTTCACATACTTGTCGTACAGATCCTTGGTTTTTTCTGGATTGGATCACGTAGTTATGTGGTACCACACTGAAACAGTCGACTAAACCTGGTCCCGATCAATATTTTAGAGGATAACGCATGTTAGGTCTGGGATAGGTGTGGGATCTGCCCTCATCAGGCTCATACCTTCGCATTTCTCACATACTTCTTGGCCAGATCCTGGGCTTTCACTGGTCTGGATCACGTAGTAATGTGGTACCACACTGAAACAGTCCATGAAACCTGGTTTTGATCAATATTTTAGAGGATAACGCATGTTAGGTCTAGGTTAGGCCTGGGATTTGCCCTCATCAGACTCATACTTTGGCATTCTCCACATACTTGTAGTACAGATCCTTGGTTTTTCCTGGTTTGGATCACGTAGTAATATGGTACCACACTGAAACAGTCGACTAAACCTGGTCACGATCAATAATTTAGAGGATAACGCAAGTTAGGTCTGGGATAGGTCTGGGATTTGCCCGCATAAGGCTCATACTTTCGCATATTTCTCATACTTGTTGGCCAGATCCTGGGTTTTTTCTGGTTTGGATCACGTAGTAATGTGGTACCACACTGAAACAGTCGATTAAACCTGGTATCGATCAATATTTTTGAGGGTAACGCAAGTTATGTCTGGGATAGGTCTGGGATTTGCCGTCATCAGGCTCATACTTTCGCGCTTTTGACATACTTGTTGAACAGATCCCTGGATTTTTCTGGTTTGGATCAGGTAGTAATGTAGTACCACATTGAAACAGTCCATTAAACCTGGTTTCGACCAATATTTTAGAGGATAACTCGTGTTATGTCTATGCTATGCCTGGGATTTGCCCTAATCACGGTCATACTTTCGCAGTTGTAACATACATGTATACCTGATCGAGGGTTTTATCTACTTTGGATCACGTAGTAAAGTTGTACCACACTGAAACAGTCAACTAAACCTGGTTTCGATCAATATTTTAGAGGATAACAAAAGTTAGGTCTGGGATAGGTCCGGGATTTGCCCTCATCAGGGTCATACTTTCGCATTTTTCGCATACTTGTTGGCCAGATCCTGGGCTTTTTCTGGTTTGGATCACGTAGTAAAGTGGTACCACACCGAAACAGCCGATTAATCCTGGTCTCGAACAATATTTCAGAGGATAACGCATGTTAGGTCTAGGTTAGGCCTGGGATTTGCCCTCATCAGGCTCATACTTTCGCATTTTTCACATACTTGTTGTACAGATCCTGGGTTTTTTCTGGCTTGAATCACTTGGTAGTGTGGTACCACACTGATACAGTCAATGAAACCTGGTTTCGATCAATATTTTAGAGGACAACGCATGTTATGTCTAGGTTTGGCCTGTGATTTGCCCTCATCAGACTCAAACTTTCGCATTCTTCACATACTTGTTGAACGGATCCTGGGTTTTTCCCTGGTTTGGATCACGTAGTAATGTGGTACCACACTGAAACATTCAATTAAACCTGGTCTTGATAAATATTTTAGAGGATAACGCATGTTAGGTCTGGCATAGGTCTGGGATTTGCCCTCATCAGGCTCATAGTTTCGCGTTTTTCACATACTTGTTGAACAGATCCGGGGCTTTTTCTGGTTTGGATCACGTAGTAATGTGGTACCACACTGAAACAGTCCATTAAACCTGGTTTCGATCAATACTCTAGAGAATAACGCATGTTAGGTCTTGGTTAGGTCTCGGATATGCTCTCATCACGCTCGTACTTTCGCATATTTCTCATACTTGATGGCCAGATTCTGGGCTTTTTCTGGTTTGAATCACGTAGTAATGTGGTACCACACTGAAACAGTCGATTAATCCCGGTCTCGATCAATATTTTATAGGATAACGCAAGTTAGGTCTGGGATAGGTGTGGGATCTGCCCCTCATCAGGCTCATACCTTCGCATTTCTCACATCCTTTTGGCCAGATCCTGGGCTTTCACTGGTCTGGATCACGTAGTAATGTGGTACCACACTGAAACAGTCCATTAAACCTGGTTTCGATGAATATTTTAGAGGATAACGCATGTTAGGTCTGGGATAGGTCTGGGAATTGCCCTCATCAGACTCATACTTTCGCATACTTCACATACTTGTTGAATAGATCCTGGGTTTTTTCTGGTTTGGATCACGTAGTAATGTGGTACCACACTGAAACAGTCCATTAAACCTGGTTTCGATGAATGTATTAGAGGATAACGCATGTTAGGTCTAGGTTAGGCCTGGGGATTTTCACTCATCAGACTCATACTTTCGCATTCTTCACATACTTGTTGAACAGATCCTGGGTTTTCCCTGGTTTGGATCACGTAGTAATATGGTACCACACTGAAACATTCAATTAAACCTGGTCTTGATAAATATTTTAGAGGATAACGCATGTTAGGTCTGGCATAGGTCTGGAATTTGCCCTCATCAGGCTCATAGTTTAGCGTTTTTCACATACTTGTTGAACAGATCCCTGGCTTTTTCTGGTTTGGATCACGTAGTAATGTGGTACCACACTGAAACAGTCCATAAAACCTGGTTTCGATCAATATTCTAGAGAATAACGCATGTTAGGTCTTGGTTAGGTCTCGGATATGCTCTCATCACGCTCGTACTTTCGCATATTTATCATACTTGATTGCCAGATTCGGGGTTTTTTCGGGTTTCGATCACGTAGTAATGTGGTACCACACTGAAGCAGACCATTAAACCTGGTTTCAATTATTATTTTAGAGAATAACGCAAGTTAGGTCTGGGATAGGTCTGCAATTTGCCCTCATCAGGCTCGTACTTTCGCGTTTTTCACACACTTGTTGAACAGATCCTGGGTTTTTTCTGGTTTGGATCACGTAGTAATGTGGTACCACACTGAAACAGTCCATTAAACCTGGTTTCGATCAATATCTTAGAGAATAAAGCATGTTAGGTCTAGGTTAGGTCTGGGATTTGCTCTCATCAGGCTCGTACTTTCGCATATTTATCATACTTGATGGCCAGATTCTGGGCTTTTTCTGGTTTGGATCACGTAGTAATGTGGTACCACACTGAAACAGTCGGTTAAACCTGGTTTCGAACAATATTTTAGAGGATACCGCAAGTTATGTCTGGGATAGGTCTGGGATTTGCCCTCATCAGGCTCATACTTTCGCGTTCTTGACATTTTTGTTGAACAGATCCCTGGCTTTTTCATGTTTGGGTCACATAGTAATGTAGTACCACACTGAAACAGTACATTAAACCTGGTTTCGACCAATATTTTAGAGGATAACGCATGTTAGGACTAGGTTAGGACAGGGATTTGCCCTCATCAGACTCAAACTTTCGCATTTTTCACATACATGTTGTACAGATCCTGGGTTATTTCTGGCTTGAATCACGTGGTAATGTGGTACCGCACTGAAACAGTCCATGAAACCTGGTTCCGATCAATATTTTAGAGGATAACGCATGTTAGGTCTAGGTTAGACCTGGGATTTGCCCTCATCAGACTCAAACTTTTGCATATTTCTCATACTTGTTGGGCTGATCCTTGGATTTTTCTGGATTGGATCATGTAGTAATGTGGTACCACACTGAGCAGTCCATGAAACATGGTTTCGACCAATATTTTAGAGGATAACGCCGGATAGGACTCGGTTAGGTGTGGGATTTGCCCTCATCAGGCTCATACTTTCGCATATTTCTCATACTTGTTAGCCAGATCCGTTGCTTTTTCTGGATTGGATCACATAGTAATGTAGTACCACACTGATACAGTCAATTATACCTGGTCTCGATCAATTTTTGAGAGGATAACGCATGTTAGGGCTGGGTTAGGTCCAGGATTTGCCCGCATCAGGCTCATACTTTCGCATTCATCACATACATGTTGAACAGATCGTGAGTTTTTTTCTGGATTGGATACGGTAGTTATGTGGTACCACACTGAAACAGTCAGTTAAACCTGGATACGACCAATATTTTAGAGGATAACGCATGTTAGGTCTTGGTTAGGCCTGGGATTTGCCCTCATCAGACTCATACTATCGCATACTTCACATACGTGATGAACAGATCCTGGGTTTTTTCTGGTATGGATAACGTAGTAATGTTGTATCACACTGAAACAGTCCATTAAACCTGGTCTTGATAAATATTCTAGAGAATAACGCATGTTAGGTCTTGGTTAGGTGTGGGATATGCTCTCATCAGGCTCGTACTTTCGCATATTTCTCATACTTGATGGCCAGATTCTGGGCTTTTTCTGGCTTGGATCACGTAGTAATGTGGTACCACACTGGAACAGTCGGTTAAACCTGGGTTCGATCAATATTTCAGAGGATAACGCAAGTTATGTCTGGGATAGGTCTGGGATTTGCCCTCATCAGGCTCATACTTCCGCGTTTTTGACATACTTGTCGAACAGATCCCTGGCTTTTTCTGGTTTGGATCACATAGTAATGTAGTACCACACTGAAACAGTCCATTAAACCTGGTTTCGACCAATATTTTAGAGGATAACGCGTGTTAGGTCTAGGCTAGGCCTGGGATTTGCCCTAATCACGGTCATACTTTCGCAGTTGTAACATACATGTATACCTGATCGAGGGTTTTATCTACATTGGATCACGTATTAAAGTGGTACCACACTGAAACAGTCAACTAAACCTTGTTTCGATCAATATTTTAGAGGATATCGCAAGTTAGGTCTGGGATAGGTCTGGAATTTGCCCTCATCAGACTCATACTTTCGCATTCTTCACATACTTGTTGAACAGATTCTGGGTTATTTCTGGTTTGGATCACAGAGTAAAGTGGTACCACACTGAAACAGTCGATTAATCCTGGTCTCGAACAATATTTTAGAGGATAACTCATGCTAGGTCTAGGTTAGGCCTGGGATTTGCTCTCAACAGACCCATACTTTCGCATTCATCACATACTTGTTGAACAGATCCTGTGTTTTTTATGGTGTGGATCAGGTAGTAATGTGGTACCACACTGAAACAGTCGATTAAACCTGGTCACGATCAATATTTTAGAGGATAACGCATGTTAGGTCTAGGCTAGGCCTGGGATTGGCCCTCATCAGACTCAAACTTTCGCATTTTTCACATACATGTTGTACAGATCCTGGGTTATTTCTGGCTTGAATTACGTGGTAATGTGGTACCGCACTGAAACAGTCCATTAAACCAGGTTTCGACCAATATTTTAGAGGATAACGCGTGTTAGGTCTAGGCTAGGCCTGGGATTTGCCCTAATCACGGTCATACTTTCGCAGTTGTAACATACATGTTGTACAGATCCTGGGTTATTTCCAGCTTGAATCACGTGTTAATGTGGTACCGCACTGAAACAGTCCATGAAACCTGGTTTCGATCAATATTTTAGAGGATAACGCATGTTAGGTCTAGGTTAGGCCTGGGATTTGCCCTCATCAGACTCAAACTTTTGCATATTTCTCATACTTGTTGGGCTGATCCGTGGATTTTTCTGGATTGGATCATGTAGTAATGTGGTACCACACTGAGCAGACCATGAAACCTGGTTTCGATCAATATTTTAGAGGATAACGCATATTGGGTCTCGGTTAGGTGTGGGATTTGCCCTCATCAGGCTCATACTTTCGCATATATCTCATACTTGTTAGCCAGATGCGTTGCTTTTTCTGGATTGGATCACATAGTAATGTAGTACCACACTGATACAGTCAATTATACCTGGTCTCGATCAATTTTTGAGAGGATAACGCATGTTAGGGTTGGGTTAGGTCCAGGATTTGCCCGCCTCAGGCTCATACTTTCGCATTCTTCACATACATGTTGCACAGCTCGTGAGTTTTTTCTGGATTGGATACGGTAGTTATGTGGTACTACACTGAAACAGTCAGTTAAACCTGGATACGACCAATATTTTAGAGGATAACGCATGTTAGGTCTGTGTTAGGCCTGGGATTTGCCCTCATCAGACTCATACTATCGCATTCTTCACATACGTGTTGAACAGATCCTGGGTTTTTTCTGGTATGGATAACGTAGTAATGTGGTATCACACTGAAGCAGTCCATTAAACCTGTTTTCGATCAATATTTTATAGGATAACTCATGTTAGGTCTAGGTTAAGCCTGGGATTTGCCCTCATCAGACTCATACTTTCGCATTCTTCACATACTTGTCGTACAGATCCTTGGTTTTTTCTGGATTGGATCACGTAGTTATGTGGTACCACACTGAAACAGTCGACTAAACCTGGTCCCGATCAATATTTTAGAGGATAACGCATGTTAGGTCTGGGATAGGTGTGGGATCTGCCCTCATCAGGCTCATACCTTCGCATTTCTCACATACTTCTTGGCCAGATCCTGGGCTTTCACTGGTCTGGATCACGTAGTAATGTGGTACCACACTGAAACAGTCCATGAAACCTGGTTTTGATCAATATTTTAGAGGATAACGCATGTTAGGTCTAGGTTAGGCCTGGGATTTGCCCTCATCAGACTCATACTTTGGCATTCTCCACATACTTGTAGTACAGATCCTTGGTTTTTTCTGGTTTGGATCACGTAGTAATATGGTACCACACTGAAACAGTCGACTAAACCTGGTCACGATCAATAATTTAGAGGATAACGCAAGTTAGGTCTGGGATAGGTCTGGGATTTGCCCGCATAAGGCTCATACTTTCGCATATTTCTCATACTTGTTGGCCAGATCCTGGGTTTTTTCTGGTTTGGATCACGTAGTAATGTGGTACCACACTGAAACAGTCGATTAAACCTGGTATCGATCAATATTTTTGAGGGTAACGCAAGTTATGTCTGGGATAGGTCTGGGATTTGCCGTCATCAGGCTCATACTTTCGCGCTTTTGACATACTTGTTGAACAGATCCCTGGATTTTTCTGGTTTGGATCAGGTAGTAATGTAGTACCACATTGAAACAGTCCATTAAACCTGGTTTCGACCAATATTTTAGAGGATAACTCGTGTTATGTCTATGCTATGCCTGGGATTTGCCCTAATCACGGTCATACTTTCGCAGTTGTAACATACATGTATACCTGATCGAGGGTTTTATCTACTTTGGATCACGTAGTAAAGTTGTACCACACTGAAACAGTCAACTAAACCTGGTTTCGATCAATATTTTAGAGGATAACAAAAGTTAGGTCTGGGATAGGTCTGGGATTTGCCCTCATGAGGGTTGTAGTTTTGCATATTTCTCATACTTGTTGGGCAGATCCTTGGATTTTTCAGGATTGGATCATGTAGTAATCTGGTACCACACTGAGACAGTTCTTGAAACCTGGTTTCGATCAATATTTTAGAGGATAACGCATGTTAGGTCTGGGATAGGTCTGGGATTTGCCCACATCAGGCTCATATTTTCGCGTTTTTCACATACTTGTTCAACAGATCCTGGGTTTCTTCTAGTTTGGATCAGGTAGTAATGTGGTACCACACTGAAACAGTCGATTAACCCTGGTCACGATCAACATTTTAGAGGATAACGCCGGTTAGGACTCGGTTAGGTGTGGGATTTGCCCTCGTCAGGCTCGTTCTATCGCATATTTCTCATAATTGTTGGCCTGATCCTGCGCTTTTTCTGGTTTGGATCACGTAGTAATGTGGTACCACACTGAAACAGTCGACTAAGCGTGGTCCCGATCAATATTTTAGAGGATAACGCATGTTAGGTCTGGGTTAGGTCTGGAATTTGCCCTCATCAGGCTCATATTTTCGCGTTTTTCACATACTTGTGGAACAGATCCTGTGTTTTTTATGGTGTGGATCAGGTAGTAATGTGGTACCACACTGAAACAGTCGGTTAAACCTGGTTTCGAACAATATTTTAGAGGATACCGCAAGTTATGTCTGGGATAGGTCTGGGATTTGCCCTCATCAGGCTCATACTTTCGCGTTTTTCACATACTTGTTGAACAGATCCGGGGCTTTTTCTGGCTTGAATCACTTGGTAGTGTGGTACCACACTGATACAGTCAATGAAACCTGGTTTCGATCAATATTTTAGAGGACAACGCATGTTATGTCTAGGTTTGGCCTGTGATTTGCCCTCATCAGACTCAAACTTTCGCATTCTTCACATACTTGTTGAACGGATCCTGGGTTTTTCCCTGGTTTGGATCACGTAGTAATGTGGTACCACACTGAAACATTCAATTAAACCTGGTCTTGATAAATATTTTAGAGGATAACGCATGTTAGGTCTGGCATAGGTCTGGGATTTGCCCTCATCAGGCTCATAGTTTCGCGTTTTTCACATACTTGTTGAACAGATCCGGGGCTTTTTCTGGTTTGGATCACGTAGTAATGTGGTACCACACTGAAACAGTCCATTAAACCTGGTTTCGATCAATACTCTAGAGAATAACGCATGTTAGGTCTTGGTTAGGTCTCGGATATGCTCTCATCACGCTCGTACTTTCGCATATTTCTCATACTTGATGGCCAGGTTCTGGGCTTTTTCTGGTTTGAATCACGTAGTAATGTGGTACCACACTGAAACAGTCGATTAATCCCGGTCTCGATCAATATTTTATAGGATAACGCAAGTTAGGTCTGGGATAGGTGTGGGATCTGCCCCTCATCAGGCTCATACCTTCGCATTTCTCACATCCTTTTGGCCAGATCCTGGGCTTTCACTGGTCTGGATCACGTAGTAATGTGGTACCACACTGAAACAGTCCATTAAACCTGGTTTCGATGAATATTTTAGAGGATAACGCATGTTAGGTCTGGGATAGGTCTGGGAATTGCCCTCATCAGATTCATACTTTCGCATACTTCACATACTTGTTGAATAGATCCTGGGTTTTTTCTGGTTTGGATCACGTAGTAATGTGGTACCACACTGAAACAGTCCATTAAACCTGGTTTCGATGAATATATTAAAGGATAACGCATGTTAGGTCTAGGTTAGGCCTGGGGATTTTCACTCATCAGACTCATACTCTCGCATTCTTCACATACTTGTTGAACAGATCCTGGGTTTTCCCTGGTTTGGATCACGTAGTAATATGGTACCACACTGAAACATTCAATTAAACCTGGTCTTGATAAATATTTTAGAGGATAACGCATGTTAGGTCTGGCATAGGTCTGGAATTTGCCCTCATCAGGCTCATAGTTTAGCGTTTTTCACATACTTGTTGAACAGATCCTGGGCTTTTTCTGGTTTGGATCACGTAGTAATGTGGTACCACACTGAAACAGTCCATTAAACCTGGTTTCGATCAATATTCTAGAGAATAACGCATGTTAGGTCTTGGTTAGGTCTCGGATATGCTCTCATCACGCTCGTACTTTCGCATATTTATCATACTTGATTGCCAGATTCGGGGTTTTTTCGGGTTTCGATCACGTAGTAATGTGGTACCACACTGAAGCAGACCATTAAACCTGGTTTCAATTATTATTTTAGAGAATAACGCAAGTTAGGTCTGGGATAGGTCTGCAATTTGCCCTCATCAGGCTCGTACTTTCGCGTTTTTCACACACTTGTTGAACAGATCCTGGGTTTTTTCTGGTTTGGATCACGTAGTAATGTGGTACCACACTGAAACAGTCCATTAAACCTGGTTTCGATCAATATTTTAGAGAATAAAGCATGTTAGGTCTAGGTTAGGTCTGGGATTTGCTCTCATCAGGCTCGTACTTTCGCATATTTATCATACTTGATGGCCAGATTCTGGGCTTTTTCTGGTTTGGATCACGTAGTAATGTGGTACCACACTGAAACAGTCGGTTAAACCTGGTTTCGAACAATATTTTAGAGGATACCGCAAGTTATGTCTGGGATAGGTCTGGGATTTGCCCTCATCAGGCTCATACTTTCGCGTTCTTGACATTTTTGTTGAACAGATCCCTGGCTTTTTCATGTTTGGGTCACATAGTAATGTAGTACCACACTGAAACAGTACATTAAACCTGGTTTCGACCAATATTTTAGAGGATAACGCATGTTAGGACTAGGTTAGGACAGGGATTTGCCCTCATCAGACTCAAACTTTCGCATTTTTCACATACATGTTGTACAGATCCTGGGTTATTTCTGGCTTGAATCACGTGGTAATGTGGTACCGCACTGAAACAGTCCATGAAACCTGGTTCCGATCAATATTTTAGAGGATAACGCATGTTAGGTCTAGGTTAGACCTGGGATTTGCCCTCATCAGACTCAAACTTTTGCATATTTCTCATACTTGTTGGGCTGATCCTTGGATTTTTCTGGATTGGATCATGTAGTAATGTGGTACCACACTGAGCAGTCCATGAAACATGGTTTCGACCAATATTTTAGAGGATAACGCCGGATAGGACTCGGTTAGGTGTGGGATTTGCCCTCATCAGGCTCATACTTTCGCATATTTCTCATACTTGTTAGCCAGATCCGTTGCTTTTTCTGGATTGGATCACATAGTAATGTAGTACCACACTGATACAGTCAATTATACCTGGTCTCGATCAATTTTTGAGAGGATAACGCATGTTAGGGCTGGGTTAGGTCTGGGATTTGCCCTAATCACGGTCATACTTTCGCAGTTGTAACATACATGTATACCTGGTCGAGGGTTTTATCTACATTGGATCACGTAGTAAAGTGGTACCACACTGAAACAGTCAACTAAACCTTGTTTCGATCAATATTTTAGAGGATATCGCAAGTTAGGTCTGGGATAGGTCTGGAATTTGCCCTCATCAGACTCATACTTTCGCATTCTTCACATACTTGTTGAACAGATTCTGGGTTATTTCTGGTTTGGATCACAGAGTAAAGTGGTACCACACTGAAACAGTCGATTAATCCTGGTCTCGAACAATATTTTGGAGGATAACTCATGCTAGGTCTAGGTTAGGCCTGGGATTTGCTCTCAACAGACCCATACTTTCGCATTCATCACATACTTGTTGAACAGATCCTGTGTTTTTTATGGTGTGGATCAGGTAGTAATGTGGTACCACACTGAAACAGTCGATTAAACCTGGTCACGATCAATATTTCAGAGGATAACGCAAGTTATGTCTGGGATAGGTCTGGGATTTGCCCTCATCAGGCTCATACTTCCGCGTTTTTGACATACTTGTCGAACAGATCCCTGGCTTTTTCTGGTTTGGATCACATAGTAATGTAGTACCACACTGAAACAGTCCATTAAACCTGGTTTCGACCAATATTTTAGAGGATAACGCGTGTTAGGTCTAGGCTAGGCCTGGGATTTGCCCTAATCACGGTCATACTTTCGCAGTTGTAACATACATGTATACCTGGTCGAGGGTTTTATCTACATTGGATCACGTAGTAAAGTGGTACCACACTGAAACAGTCAACTAAACCTTGTTTCGATCAATATTTTAGAGGATATCGCAAGTTAGGTCTGGGATAGGTCTGGAATTTGCCCTCATCAGACTCATACTTTCGCATTCTTCACATACTTGTTGAACAGATTCTGGGTTATTTCTGGTTTGGATCACAGAGTAAAGTGGTACCACACTGAAACAGTCGATTAATCCTGGTCTCGAACAATATTTTGGAGGATAACTCATGCTAGGTCTAGGTTAGGCCTGGGATTTGCTCTCAACAGACCCATACTTTCGCATTCATCACATACTTGTTGAACAGATCCTGTGTTTTTTATGGTGTGGATCAGGTAGTAATGTGGTACCACACTGAAACAGTCGATTAAACCTGGTCACGATCAATATTTTAGAGGATAACGCATGTTAGGTCTAGGCTAGGCCTGGGATTGGCCCTCATCAGACTCAAACTTTCGCATTTTTCACATACATGTTGTACAGATCCTGGGTTATTTCTGGCTTGAATTACGTGGTAATGTGGTACCGCACTGAAACAGTCCATTAAACCAGGTTTCGACCAATATTTTAGAGGATAACGCGTGTTAGGTCTAGGTTAGGCCTGGGATTTGCTCTCAACAGACCCATACTTTCGCATTCATCACATACTTGTTGAACAGATCCTGTGTTTTTTATGGTGTGGATCAGGTAGTAATGTGGTACCACACTGAAACAGTCGATTAAACCTGGTCACGATCAATATTTTAGAGGATAACGCATGTTAGGTCTAGGCTAGGCCTGGGATTGGCCCTCATCAGACTCAAACTTTCGCATTTTTCACATACATGTTGTACAGATCCTGGGTTATTTCCAGCTTGAATCACGTGTTAATGTGGTACCGCACTGAAACAGTCCATGAAACCTGGTTTCGATCAATATTTTAGAGGATAACGCATGTTAGGTCTAGGTTAGGCCTGGGATTTGCCCTCATCAGACTCATACTTTCGCATATTTCTCATACTTGTTGGCCAGATCCTGGGTTTTTTCTGGTTTGGATCACGTAGTAATGTGGTACCACACTGAAACAGTCGATTAAACCTGGTATCGATCAATATTTTTGAGGGTAACGCAAGTTATGTCTGGGATAGGTCTGGGATTTGCCGTCATCAGGCTCATACTTTCGCGCTTTTGACATACTTGTTGAACAGATCCCTGGATTTTTCTGGTTTGGATCACGTAGTAATGTAGTACCACATTGAAACAGTCCATTAAACCTGGTTTCGACCAATATTTTAGAGGATAACTCGTGTTATGTCTATGCTAGGCCTGGGATTTGCCCTAATCACGGTCATACTTTCGCAGTTGTAACATACATGTATACCTGATCGAGGGTTTTATCTACTTTGGATCACGTAGTAAAGTTGTACCACACTGAAACAGTCAACTAAACCTGGTTTCGATCAATATTTTAGAGGATAACAAAAGTTAGGTCTGGGATAGGTCTGGGATTTGCCCTCATGAGGGTTGTAGTTTTGCATATTTCTCATACTTGTTCAACAGATCCTGGGTTTCTTCTAGTTTGGATCAGGTAGTAATGTGGTACCACACTGAAACAGTCGATTAACCCTGGTCACGATCAACATTTTAGAGGATAACGCCGGTTAGGACTCGGTTAGGTGTGGGATTTGCCCTCGTCAGGCTCGTTCTATCGCATATTTCTCATAATTGTTGGCCTGATCCTGGGCTTTTTCTGGTTTGGATCACGTAGTAATGTGGTACCACACTGAAACAGTCGACTAAGCGTGGTCCCGATCAATATTTTAGAGGATAACGCATGTTAGGTCTGGGTTAGGTCTGGAATTTGCCCTCATCAGGCTCATATTTTCGCGTTTTTCACATACTTGTGGAACAGATCCTGTGTTTTTTATGGTGTGGATCAGGTAGTAATGTGGTATCACACTGAAACAGTCGATTAAACCTGGTCACGATCAACATTTTAGAGGATAACGCCGGTTAGGACTCGTTTAGGCCTGGGATTTGCTCTCATCAGACTCATACTATCGCAATTTTCACATACTTTTTGATCAGATCCTGGGTTTTTTCTGGTTTGGATCACGTAGTAATGTGGTATCACACTGAAACAGTCCATGAAACCTGATTTCGATCAATATTTTAGAGGATAACGCATGTTAGGTCTAGGTTAGGCCTGGGATTTGCCCTCATCAGACCCAAACTTTCGCATTTTTCACATACATGTTGTACAGATCCTGGGTTATTTCCGGCTTGAATCACGTGGTAATGTGGTACCGCACTGAAACAGTCCATGAAACCTGGTTTCGATCAATATTTTAGAGGATAACGCATGTTAGGTCTAGGTTAGGCCTGGGATTTGCCCTCATCAGACTCAAACATTTGCATATTTCTCATACTTGTTGGGCTGATCCGTGGATTTTTCTGGATTAGATCATGTAGTAATGTGGTACCACACTGAGCAGACCATGAAACCTGGTTTCGATCAATATTTTAGAGGATAACGCATATTGGGTCTCGGTTAGGTGTGGGATTTGCCCACATCAGGGTCGTACTTTCGCATATTTCTCACACTTGTTAGCCAGATGCGTTGCTCTTTCTGGATTGGATCACATAGTAAAGAAGTACCACACTGATACAGTCAATTATACCTGGTCTCGATCAATTTTTGAGAGTATAACGCATGTTAGGGCTGGGTTAGGTCCAAGATTTGCCCGCATCAGGCTCATACTTTCGCATTCTTCACATACATGTTGAACAGATCGTGAGTTTTTTATGGATTGGATACGGTAGTTATGTGGTACCACACTGAAACAGTCAGTTAAACCTGGATACGACCAATATTTTAGGGGACAACGCATGTTAGGTGTGTGTTAGGCCTGGGATTTGCCCTCATCAGACTCATACTATCGCATTCTTCACATACGTGTTGAACAGATCCTGGGTTTTTTTCTGGTATGGATAACATAGTAATGTGGTATCACACTGAAGCAGTCCATTAAACCTGTTTTCGATCAATATTTTATAGGATAACTCATGTTAGGTATAGGTTAGGCCTGGGATTTGCCCTCATCAGACTCATACTTTCGCATTCTTCACATACTTTTTGAACAGATCCTGGGTTTTTTCTGGTTTGAATCACGTAGTAATGTGGTATCACACTGAAACAGTCCATGAAACCTGGTTTCGATCAATATTTTAGAGGATAACGCATGTTAGGTCTAGGTTAGGCCTGGGATTTGCCCTCATCAGACTCATACTTTTGCATTCTCCACATACTTGTAGTACAGATCCTTGGTTTTTTCTGGTTTGGATCACGTAGTAATATGGTACCACACTGAAACAGTCGACTAAACCTGGTCACGATCAATAATTTAGAGGATAACGCAAGTTAGGTCTGGGATAGGTCTCGGATTTGCCCGCATCAGGCTCATACTTTCGCGTATTTCTCATACTTGTTGGCCAGATCCTGGGTTTTTTCTGGTTTGGATCACGTAGTAATGTGGTACCACACTGAAACAGTCGATTAAACCTGGTTTCGATCAATATTTTTGAGGGTAACGCATGTTAGGTCTAGGTTAGGCCTGGGATTTTCCCTCATCAGACACATACTTTCGCACTCTTCACATACTTGTTGAACGGATCCTGGGTTTTCCCCTGGATTGGATCACGTAGTAATGTGGTACCACACAGAAACATTCAATTAAACCTGGTCTTGATAAAGAGTCTAGAGAGTAACGCATGTTAGGTCTTGGTTAGGTCTGGGATATGCTCTCATCAGGCTCGTACTTTCGCATATTTCTCATACTTGATGGCCAGATTCTGGGCTTTTTCTACTTTGGATCACGTAGTAAAGTTGTACCACACTGAAACAGTCAACTAAAGCTGGTTTCGATCAATATTTTAGAGGATAACGCAAGTTAGGTCTGGGATAGGTCTGGGATTTGCCCTCATCAGGGTCATACTTTCTCATTTTTCGCATACTTGTTGGCCAGATCCCAGTTTTTCTTCTGGTTTGGATCACGTGGTAATGTGTTATAACACTGAAAGAGTCCATGAAACCTGGTTTCGATCAATATTTTAGAGGATAACGCATGTTGGGTCTCGGTTAGTCTTGGGATTTGCCCTCATCAGACTCATACTTTCGCATTCTTCACATACATGTAGAACAGATCCAGGGTTTTTTCTGGTTTGGATCACGTGGTAATGTGGTATCACACTGATACAGTCGATTAAACCTGGTTTCGATCTATATTTTAGAGGATAACGCATGTTAGGTCTAGGTTATGCCTGGGATTTGCCCTCGTCAGACTCATACTTTCGCATTCTTCACATACTTGTTGAACAGATCCTGGGTTTTTCTGGTTTGGATCACGTAGTAATATGGTACCACACAGAAACAGGCGAATAAACCTGATTTCGATCAATATTTTAGATGATAACGCAATGGTAGGTCTAGGTTAGGCCTGGGATTTGCCCTCGTCAGACTCATACTTTCGCATTCTTCACATACTTGTTGAACAGATCCTGGGTGTTTTCTAGTTTGGATCAGGTAGTAATGTGGTACCACACTGAAACAGTCGATTAACCCTGGTTACGATCAACATTTTAGAGGATAACGCCGGTTAGGACTCGGTTAGGTGTGGGATTTGCCCTCGTCAGGATCATACTATCGCATATTTCTCATAATTGTTGGCCTGATCCTGGGCTTTTTCTGGTTTGGATCACGTAGTAATGTGGTACCACACTGAAACAGTCGACTAGACGTGGTCCCGATCAATATTTTAGAGGATAACGCATGTTAGGTCTGGGTTAGGTCTGGAATTTGCTCTCAACAGTCTCATACCTTCGCATTCTTCACATACTTTTTGAACAGATCCTGGGTTTTTTCTGGTTTGAATCACGTAGTAATGTGGTATCACACTGAAACAGTCCATGAAACCTGGTTTCGAAGAATATTTTAGAGGATAACGCTTGTTAGGTCTCGGTTAGGCCTGGGATTTGCCCTCATCAGACTCATACTTTTGCATTCTCCACATACTTGTAGTACAGATCCTTGTTTTTTTCTGGTTTGGATCACGTAGTAATATGGTACCACACTGAAACAGTCGACTGAACCTGGTCACGATCAATATTTTAGAGGATAATAAAAGTTAGGTCTGGGATAGGTCTGGGATTTGCCCTCATCAGGGTTATACTTTTGCATATTTCTCATACTTGTTGGGCAGATCCTTGGATTTTTCAGGATTGGATCATGTAGTAATGTGGTACCACACTGAGACAGTTCATGAAACTTGGTTTCGATCAATATTTTAGAGGATAACGCATGTTAGGTCTGGGATAGGTCTGGGATTTGCCCACATCAGGCTCATATTTTCGCATTATTCACATACTTGTTGAACAGATCCTGGGTTTCTTCTAGTTTGGATCAGGTAGTAATGTGGTACCGCACTGAAACAGTCGATTAACCCTTGTCACGATCAACATTTTAGAGGATAACGCCGGTTAGGACTCGGTTAGGTGTGGGATTTGCCCTCGTCAGGCTCGTTCTATCGTATATTTCTCATAATTGTTGGCCTGATCCTGGGCTTTTTCTGGTTTGGATCACGTAGTAATGTGGTACCACACTGAAACAGTCGACTAAGCGTGGTCCCGATCAATATTTTAGAGGATAACGCATGTTAGGTCTGGGATAGGTCTGGGATTTGCGCTCATCAATCTCATACCTTCGCATTCTTCACATACTTGTTGAACAGATTCTGTACTTTCTCTAGTTTGGGTCAGGTAGTAATGTGGTACCACACTGAAACAGTCGATTAATCCTGGTCTCGATCAATATTTCATAGGATAACGCAAATTAGGTCTGGGATAGGCCTGGGATTTTCCGTCATCAGACACATACTTTCGCACTCATCACATACTTGTTGAACGGATCCTGGGTTTTTCCCTGGTTTGGATCACGTATTAATGTGGTGCCACACAGGAACATTCAATTTAACCTGGTCTTGATAAATATTCTAGAGAATAACGCATGTTAGGTCTTGGTTGGGTGCGGGATATGCTCTCATCAGGCTCGTACTTTCGCATATTTCTCATACTTGATGGCCAGATTCTGGGCTTTTTCTGGTTTGGATCACGTAGTAATGTGGTACCACACTGAAAAAGTCGGTTAAACCAGGGTTCGATCAATATTTTAGAGGATGACGCAAGTTAGGTCTAGGTTAGGCCTGGGATTTTCCCTCATCAGACACATACTTTCGCATTCTTCACATACTTGTTGAACAGATCCTGTACTTTCTCCAGTTTGGGTCAGGTAGTAACGTGGTACCACACTGAAACAGTCGATTAAACCTGGTTTCGAACAACATTTTAGAGGATAACGCCGGTTAGGACTCGGTTAGGTGTGGGATTTGCCCTCGTCAGGCTCGTTCTATCGTATATTACTCATAATTGTTGGCCTGATCCTGGGCTTTTTCTGGTTTGGATCACGTAGT
The DNA here is from genome assembly GCF_051014445.1 of Colletes latitarsis. Classification (NCBI taxonomy): domain Eukaryota; kingdom Metazoa; phylum Arthropoda; class Insecta; order Hymenoptera; family Colletidae; genus Colletes; species Colletes latitarsis. Next base: position 4,690,770 of record NC_135142.1, read on the forward strand.
AATGTGGTACCACACTGAAACAGTCGACTAAGCGTGGTCCCGATCAATATTTTAGAGGATAACGCATGTTAGGTCTGGGTTAGGTCTGGAATTTGCACTCATCAGTCTCATACCTTCGCATTCTTCACATACTTGTTGAACAGATACTGGGTTTTTTCTGGTTTGAATCACGTAGTAATGTGGTATCACACTGAAACAGTCCATGAAACCTGGTTTCGATCAATATTTTAGAGGATAACGCATGTTAGGTCTGGGATAGGTCTGGGATTTGCCCTCATCAGGCTCATATTTTCGCGTTTTTCACATACTTGTGGAACAGATCCAGGGTTTTTTCTGGTTTGGATCACGTAGTAATGTGGTACCACACTGAAACAGTCGATTAAACCTGGTTTCGATCAATATTTTTGAGGGTAACGCATGTTAGGTCTAGGTTAGGCCTGGGATTTTCCCTCATCAGACACATACTTTCGCATTCTTCACATACTTCTTGAACAGATCCTGTACTTTCTCTAGTTTGGGTCAGGTAGTAATGTGGTACCACACTGAAACAGTCGATTTATCCTGGTCTCGATCAATATTTTAGAGGATAACGCATGTTAGGTCTGGGTTAGGTCTGGAAGTTGCACTCATCAGTCTCATACCTTCGCATTCTTCACATACTTGTTGAACAGATACTGGTTTTTTTCTGGTTTGAATCACGTAGTAATGTGGTATCACACTGAAACAGTCCTTGAAACCTGGTTTCGATCAATATTTTAGAGGATAACGCATGTTAGGTCTGGGATAGGTGTGGGATTTGCCCTCATCAGGCTCATATTTTCGCGTTTTTCACATACTTGTGGAACAGATCCAGGGTTTTTTCTGGTTTGGATCACGTGGTAATGTGTTATCACACTGAAAGAGTCCATGAAACCATGTTTCGATCAATATTTTAGAGGATAACGCATGCTAGGTCCAGGTTAGGCCTGGGATTTGGCCTCATCAGACTCATACTTTCGCATTCTTCACATACTTGTTGAACATATTCTGGGTTATTTCTGGTTTGGATCACGTAGTAATGTGGTACCACACTGAAACAGTCGATTAAACCTGGTTTCGATCAATATTTATGAGGGTAACGCATGTTAGGTCTAGGTTAGGCCTGGGATTTTCCCTCATCAGACACATACTTTCGCACTCTTCACATACTCGTTGAACGGGTCCTGGGTTTTTCCCTGGTTTGGATCACGTAGTAATGTGGTACCACACAGAAACATTCAATTAAACCTGGTCTTGATAAATAGTCTAGAGAATAACGCATGTTAGGTCTTGGTTAGGTCTGGGATATGCTCTCATCAGGCTCGTACTTTCGCATATTTCTCATACTTGATGGCCAGATTCTGGGCTTTTTCTGGTTTGGATTACGTAGTAATGTGGTACCACACTGAAACAGTCGATTAACCCTGGTCACGATCAACATTTTAGAGGATAACGCCGGTTAGGACTCGGTTAGGTGTGGGATTTGCCCTCGTCAGGCTCGTTCTATCGTATATTTCTCATAATTGTTGGCCTGATCCTGGGCTTTTTCTGGTTTGGATCACGTAGTAATGTGGTACCACACTGAAACAGTCGACTAAGCGTGGTCCCGATCAATATTTTAGAGGATAACGCATGTTAGGTCTGGGTTAGGTCTGGAATTTGCACTCATCAGTCTCATACCTTCGCAATCTTCACATACTTGTTGAACAGATACTGGGTTTTTTCTGGTTTGAATCACGTAGTAATGTGGTATCACACTGAAACAGTCCATGAAACATGGTTTCGATCAATATTTTAGAGGATAACGCATGTTAGGTCTGGGATAGGTCTGGGATTTGCCCTCATCAGGCTCATATTTTCGCGTTTTTCACATACTTGTGGTACAGATCCAGGGTTTTTTCTGTTTTGGATCACGTAGTAATGTGGTACCACACTGAAACAGTCGATTAAACCTGGTTTCGATCAATATTTTTGAGGGTAACGCATGTTAGGTCTAGGTTAGGCCTGGGATATTCCCTCATCAGACACATACTTTCGCATTCTTCACATACTTGTTGAACAGATCCTGTACTTTCTCTAGTTTGGGACAGGTAGTAATGTGGTACCACACTGAAACAGTCGATTAATCCTGGTCTCGATCAATATTTCATAGGATAACGCAAGTTATGTCTGGGATAGGTCTGGGATTTACCCTCATCAGGCTCATATTTTCGGGTCTTTCACATACTTGTGGAACAGATCCAGGGTTTTTTCTGGTTTGGATCACGTAGTAATATGGTACCACACTGAAACAGTCGACTATACCTGGTCACGATCAATATTTTAGAGGATAACGCATGTTAGGTCTGGGATAGGTCTGGGATTTGCCCGCATCAGGCTCATACTTTCGCAAATATTTCTCATACTTGTTGGCCAGATCCTGGGTTTTTTCTGGTTTGGATCACGTAGTAATGTGGTACCACACTGAAACAGTCGATTAAACCTGGTTTCGATCAATATTTTTGAGGGTAACGCATGTTAGGTCCAGGTTAGGCCTGGGATTTTCCCTCATCAGACACATACTTTCGCACTCTTCACATACTTTTTGAACGGATCCTGGGTTTTTCCCTGGTTTGGATCACGTAGTAATGTGGTACCACACAGAAACATTCAATTAAACCTGGTCTTGATAAATAGTCTAGAGAATAACGCAGGTTAGGTCTAGGTTAGGCCTAGGATTTGCCCTCGTCAGACTCATACTTTCGCATTTTCCACATACTTGTAGTACAGATCCTTGGTTTTTTCTGGTTTGGATCACGTAGTAATTTGGTGCCACACTGAAACAGTCGACTAAACCTGGTTGCGATCAATATTTAGATGATAACGCATGTTAGGTCTAGGTTAGGCCTGGGATTTGCCCCCATCAGACACATACTTTCGCATTCTTCACATACTTGTTGAACAGATCCTGGGTGTTTTCTAGTTTGTATCACGTAGTATTGTGGTACCACACTGATACAGTCGATTAAACCTTGTTTCGATCAATATTTTAAAGGATAACGCATTTTAGGTCTGGGTTAGGTCTGGGATTTGCCCTCATGAGGCTCATACTTTCGCATATTTCTCATACTTGCTGGTCTGATCCTGGGCTTTTTCTGGTTTGAATAACGTAGTAATGTGGTAACAAACTGAAACGGTTAATTAAACCCAGATACGACCAATATTTTTGAGGGTAACGCATGTTAGGTCTGGGTTAGATCTAGGATTTGCCCTCATCTGGCTCATACTTTCGCATATTTCTCATAATTGTTGGCCTGATCCTGGGCTTTCTCTGGTTTGGATCACGTAGTAATGTGTTACCACACTGAAACAGTCCATTGAACCTGTATTCGATCAATATTTAAGAGGATAACGCATGTTAGGTCAAGGTTAGGCCTGGGGTTTTCCCTCATCATACTCATACTTTCGCATTCTTCACATACTTGTTGAACAGATCGTGGTTTCTAGTTTGTATCACGTAGTAATGTGGTACCACACTGAAACAGTCGATTAAACCTAGGTTTCGATCAATATTTTAGAGGATAACGCATGTTAGGTCTGGATTAGGTCTGGAATTTGCTCTCATCAGTCTCATACCTTCACATTCTTCACATACTAGTTAAACCGATCCTTGGTGTTTTCTAGTTTGTATCACGTAGTATTGTGGTACCACACTGATACAGTCGATTAAACCTGGTTACGATCAATATTTTAAAGGATAACGCATTTTAGGTCTGGGTTAGGTCTGGGATTTGCCCTCATGAGGCTCATACTTTCGCATATTTCTCATACTTGCTGGTCTGATCCTGGGCTTTTTCTGGTTTGAATAACGTAGTAATGTGGTAACAAACTGAAACGGTTAATTAAACCCAGATACGACCAATATTTTTGAGGGTAACGCATGTTAGGTCTGGGTTAGATCTAGGATTTGCCCTCATCTGGCTCATACTTCCGTATTTTTCGCATAATCGTTGGCCAGATCCTGGGCCTTTTCTGGTATGGATCACGCGGTAATGTGGTATCACACTGAAACAGTCCATGAAACCTGGTTTCGATCAATATTTTAGACGATAACGCATGTTACGTCTAGGTTAGGCCGGGGATTTGCCCTCATCAGACTCAAACTTTCGTATTTTTCGCATACTCTATGGCCAGATCCCGGGCTTTTTCTGGTTTGGATCACGTGGTAATGCGGTATCACACTGATACAGTCGATTAAACCAGGTTTCGATCTATATTTTAGAGGATAACGCATGTTAGGTCTAGGTTTGGTCTGAGATTTGCTCTCATCAGCCTCATACTTTCGCATTCTTCACATACTTGTTGAACAGATCCTTGGATTTTTCTGGATTGGATCAAGTAGTAATGTGGTACCACACTGAAGCAGTCGATTAAACCAGGTTTCGATCAATATTTTACATGATAACGAATGTTAGGTCTGGGTTAGGTCTAAGGTTTGCCCTCATCTGTGTCATACTTTCGCATTTTTCGCATTCTCGATGGACAGATCCTGGGCCTTTTCTGGTTTGGATCACGTGGTAATGTGGCACCACACTGAAACAGTCAAATAAACCTAGTCTCGGTCAATATTTTATAGGATATCGCCTGTTAGGTCTAGGTTAGGCCTGGGATTTGCCCTCATCAGACTCATACTTTCGCATATTTCTCATACTTGATGGCCAGACTCCGGGCTTTTTCTGGATTGGATCACGTAGTAATTTGGTGCCACACGGAAACAGTCCATGAAACCTGGTTTCGATCAATATTTTAGAGGATAACGCATGGTATGTCTAGGTTGGCCCTGGGATTTGCCCTCATCAGGCTCATACTTTCGCATTTTTCACATACTCGTTGTACAGATCCTGGCTTTTTTCTGGTTTGCATCACGTGGTAATGTGGTACCACACTGAAATAGTCGATTAAACCATGTTTCGATCAATATATTACAGGATAACGCATGGTAGGTCTAGGTTGGGCCTGGGATTTGCGCTCATCAGACTCATACTTTCGCATTCTTCACATACTTGTTGTACAGATCCTGGGTTTTTTCTAGTTTGGATCCAGTAGTAATCTGGTACCACACTGAAACAGTCGCTTAACCCTGGTCACGATCAACAGTTTAGAGGATAACGCCGGTTAGGACTCGGTTAGGTGTGGGATTTGTCCCCATCAGGGTCATACTTTCGCATATTTCTCATACTTGTTAGCCAGATCCGTTGCTTTTTCTGGATTGGAACACATAGTAATGTAGTACCACACTGATGCAGTCAATTATACCTGGTCTCGATCAATATTTTAGAGGATAACGCATATTAGAGCTGGGTTAGATCCAGGATTTGCCCGCATCAGGCTCATACCTTCGCATATTTCAAATACTTGTTGGCCAGATCCTGGGCATTTTCTGGTTTGGATTCACGTAGTAATGTGGTGCCACTCGGAAACAGTCGATTAAACCTGGTTTCGATCAATATTTTAGATGGTAACGCATGTTAGGTCTGGGTTAGGTCTAGGATTTGCCCTGATCAGGCTCATACTTTCGCATTTTTCGCATAATCGTTGGCCAGATCCTGGGATTTTCCTGGTTTGCATCACGTGGTAATGTGGTACCACACTGAAACAGTCGATTAACCCTGGTCACGGTCAACAGTTTAGAGGATAACGCCGGTTAGGTCTCGGTTAGGTGTGGGATTTGCCCTCATCAGGCCCATACTTTCGCATGTTTCTCTTACTTGTTAGCCAGATCCTATGCTTTTTCTGGATTGGGTCACACAGTTATGTGGTACCACATTGAAACAGTCGATTAAACCTGGTTTCGATCAATATTTTAGATGTTAACGCATGTTAGGTCTGGGTTAGGTCTAGGATTTGCCCTCATATGGCTCATACTTTCGCATTCTTCACATACTGGTTGAACAGATCCTGGGTTTTTTCTGGTTCGGATCAGGTGGCAATGTGGTACCACACTGAAACAGTCGACTAAACCTGCTTTCGATCTATATTTTAGAGGAAAACGCAAGTTAGGTCTAGGTTAGGTCTGGGATTTGCTCTCATCAGGCTCGTACCTTCGCATTCTTCAACTACTTGTTGAAGAGATCCTGGCTTTCTTCTAGTTTGGATCAGGTAGTAATGTGGTACCACACTGAAACAGCCGATTAAACCTAGTCACGATGAACATTTTAGAGGATAACGTCGGTTAGGTCTCGGTTAGGTGTGAGATTTGCCCTCATCAGGCCCATACTTTCGCATGTTTCTCATACTTGTTAGCCAGATCCTTTGCCTTTTCTGGATTGGGTCACACAGTTATGTGGTACCACACTGAAACAGTCGATTAAACCTGGTTTCGATCAATATTTTAGATGTTAACGCATGTTAGGTCTGTGTTAGGTCAAGGATTTGCCCTCATCTGGCTCATACTTTCGCATTCTTCACATACTTGTTGAACAGATCCTGGGTTTTTTCTGGCCTGGATCACGTAGTAATGTGGTAGCACACTGAAACAGTCGATTAACCCTGGTTTCGACCAATATTTTAGATGATAACGCATGGTAGGTCTAGGTTAGGTCTAGGATTTGCCCTCATCTGGCTCATACCTTCGCATATTTCTCATACTCGTTGGCCAGATCCTGGGCATTTTCTGGTTTGTATTCACGTACTAATGTGGTACCACACTGAAACAGTCGATTAAACCTGGTTTCGATCAATATTTTAGATCATAACGCATGTTAGGTCTGGGTTTGGTCTAGGATTTGCCCTGATCTGGCTCATACTATCGCATTTTTCGCATAATCGTTGGCCAGATCCTGGTATTTTTCTGGTTTGGATCACGTGGTAATGTCGTACCTCACTGAAACAGTCAATCAAACCTAGTCGCGGTCAATATTATAAAGGATATCGCATGTTAGGTCTGGGTTAGGTCTAAGATTTGCCCTCATGAGACTCATACTTTCGCATTCTTCACAGGCTTGTGAGAACAGATCCTGGGTTTTTTCTGGTTTGAATCACGTAGTAATGTGGTCCCACACTGAAACAGTCAACCAAACCTAGTTTCGGTCAATATTTTAAAGGATATCGCATGTTAGGTCTGGGTTAGGTCTAGGATTTGCCCTCATCTGGCTCATACTTTCGCATTCTTCACATACCTGTTGAACAGATCCTGTGTTTTTTCTGGTATGGATCACGTAGTAATGAGGTATCCCACTGAAACAGTCGATTAAACATGGTTTCGATCAATATTTTAGATGATAATGCATGTTAGGTCTGGGTTAGGTCTAGTATTTGTCCTCATCAGACCCATACTTTCGCATTCTTCACATACTTGTTGAACATATCCTGGGTTATTTCTGGTTTGGATTCACGTACTAATGTGGTACCACACTGAAACAGTCGATTAATCCTGGTCTCGAGCAATATTTTATTGGATAACGCAAGTTAGGTCTGTGATTTGTCTAGGATCTGCACTTATCAGACTCATACTTTCGCATTCTTCATAAACATGTTGAACAGCTCGTGGGCTTTTTCTGGTTTGGATCGGGTAGTAATGTGGTACCGCACCGAAACAGTCGATTAAACCTGGTTTCGATCAATATTTTAGAGGATAACGCATGTTAGGTCAAGGTTAGGCCTGGGATTTGCCCTCATCAGACCCATTCTTTCGCATATTTCTCATACTTGTTGGCCAGATCCTATGCTTTTACTGTTTTGGATCACGTGGTATTGTGGTACCACACTGAAACAGTCCATGAAACCTACTGTCGGTCAATATTTTAAAGGATATCGCATGTTAGGTCTGGGTTAGGTCTGGGATTTGCCCTCACGAGGCTCATACTTTCGCATTCTTCACATACTTCTTGTACAGATCCTGGGTATTTTCTAGTTTGGATCCAGTAGTAATGTGGTACCACACTGAAACAGTCGATTAACCCTGGTCACGATCAACAGTTTAGAGGATAACGCCGGTTAGGACTCGGTTAGGTGTGGGATTTGTCCCCATCAGGGTCATACTTTCGCATATTTCTCATACTTGATAGCCAGATCCGTTGCTTTTTCTGGAGTGGATCACATAGTGATGTAGTACCACACTGAAACAGTTAATTATACATGGTCTCGATCTATATTTTAGAGGATAACGCATGTTAGGTCTGGGTTAGGTCCAGAATTTGCCCGCATCAGGCACAGACTTTCGCATATTTCTCTTACTTGTTGGCCAGATCCTGGGTTTCTTTTCCGGTTTGGATCACGTAGTAATGTGGTACCACACTGAAATAGTGGATGAAACCTAGTTTCGATCAATATTTTCGAGGGTAACGCATGTTAGGTTTGGGATAGGTGTAGGCTTTGCCCACATCTGGCTCATACTTTCGCATTATTCGCATACTCGTTGGCCAGATCCTGGGTTTTCTCTGGTTTGAATTACGTAGTAATGTGGTATCACACTGAAACAGTCCATGAAACCTGGTTAAGATCAATATCTTAGAGGATAACGCATGTTAGGTCTAGGTTAGGTCTGGGATTTGCCCTCTTCAGACTCATACTTTCGCATTTTCCACATACTTGTTGAACATATCCTTGGTTTTTTCTGGTTTGAATCTTGTAGTAATGTGGTATCTCACTGAAACAGTCAATGAAATCTGGTTTCGATCAATATTTTAGAGGATAACACATGTTAGGTCTAGGTTAGGCCTGGGGTTTTCCCTCATCAGGGTCATACTTTCGCATTTTTAACATACTTGTTGAACAGATCCTCGGTTTTTCTGGTTTGGATCACGTAGTACTGTGGTACCACACTGAAACAGTCCATTAAACCTAGTTTCGATCAATATTTTAGATGATAACGCATGTTAGATCTCGATTAGGCCTGGGATTTGCCCTCATCGGGGTCATACTTTCACGTTTTTCATATACTTGTTGAACAGATCCCTGGCTTATTCTGGCTTGGATCATGTACTAATGTGGTACCACACTGAAACAGACCATTAAATCTGGTCTTGATAAATATTTTAGAGGATAACGCATGGTAGGTCTGGGATAGGTCTAGGATTTGCCCTCAGCAGGCTCATACTTTCGTATATTTCTCGTGCTTGATGTCCAGATCCTGGGCTTTTTCTGGATTGGATCACGTAGTAATGTGGTACCACACTGAAACAGTCCATTAAACCTGGTTTCGATGAATATTTTAGAGGATAACGCAAGTTAGGTCTAGGTTAGGCCAGGGATTTTCCTTCATCAGACACATACTTTCGCATTCTTCACATACTTGTTGAACGGATCCTGAGTTTTTTCTGGTTTGGATCACGTAGTAATGTGGTACCACACTGAGAAAGTCCATTAAACTTGGTTTCGATGAATATTTTAGAGAATAACTCATGTTAGGTCTAGGTTAGGTCTGGGATTTGCTCTCATCAGGCTCGTACTTTCGCACATTTCTCATACTTCATGGCTAGATCCTGGGCTTTTTCTGGATTGGATCACGTAGTAATGTGGTACCACACTGAAACAGTAAATTAAACCTGGTTTCGATAAATATTTTAGAGGATAACGCAAGTTAGGTATGGGATAGTTCCGGGATTTGCCCCCATCAGGGTCATATTTTCGCATTTTTCACATACTTGTTGAACAGATCCCTGGCTTTTTCCGGTTTGGATCACGTAGTAATGTGGTACCACACTGAAACAGTCCATTAAACCTGGTTTCGATCAATATTTTACGGAATAACGCATGTTAGGTCTTGGTTAGGTCTGGGATTTGCTCTCATCAGGCTCGTACTTTCGCATATTTCTCATAGTTGATGGCCAGATTCTGGGCTTTTTCTGGTTTGGATCACGTAGTAATGTGGTACCACACTGAAACAGTAGATTAAAACAGGTTTCGGTCAATATTTTAGATGGTAACGTAAGTTATGTCTTGGATAGGTCTGGGATTTGCCCTCATCAGGGTCATATTTTCGCATTTTTCACATACTTGTTGAACAGATCCCTGGCTTTTTCTGGTTTGGATCACGTAGTAATGTGGTACCACACTGAAACAGTAGATTAAAACAGGTTTCGGTCAATATTTTAGATGATAACGTAAGTTATGTCTTGGATAGGTCTGCGATTTGCCCTCATCAGGGTCATATTTTCGCATTTTTCATATACTTGTTGAACAGATCCCTGGCTTTTTCTGGTTTGGATCACGTAGTAATGTGGTACCACACTGAAACAGTCCATTAAACCTGGTTTCGATTAATATTTTAGAGAATAACTAATGTTAGGTCTAGGTTAGGTCTGGGATTTGCTCTCATCAGGCTCGTACTTTCGCATATTTCTCATACTTCATGGCTAGATCCTGGGCATTTTCTGGATTGGATCCCGTAGTAATGTGGTACCACACTGAAACAGTCCATTAAACCTGGTTTCGATCAATATTTTTTAGAGGATAACGCATGTTATGTCTAGGTTGGGCCTGGGATTTGCCCTCATCAGACACATACTTTCGCATTCTCCACATACTTGTTGAACAGATCCTGGGTTTTTTCTGGTTCGGATCACATAGTAATGTGGTACCACACTGAAACATTCAATTAAATCTGGTCTTGATAAATATTTTGGACGACAACGCATGTTAGGTCTGGGATAGGTCTGGGATTTGCCCTCATCAGGGTCATATTTTCGCATTTTTAACATACTTGTTGAACAGATCCTCGGTTTTTCTGTTTTGGATCACGTAGTAATGTGGTACCACACTGAAACCGTCCATTAAACCTAGTTTCGATCAATAGTTTAGAGGATAACGCATGTTAGGTCTAGAGTAGGCCTGGGATTTGCCCTCATCAGGGTCATACTTTCGCGTTTTTCACATACTTGTTGAACAGATCCCTGGCTTTTTCTGGTTTGGATCACGTAGTAATGTGGTACCACACTGAAACAGTAGATTAAAACAGGTTTCGGTCAATATTTTAGATGATAACGTAAGTTATGTCTTGGATAGGTCTGGGATTTGCCCTCATCAGGGTCATATTTTCGCATTTTTCACATACTTGTTGAACAGATCCCTGGCTTTTTCTAGTTTGGATCACGTAGTAATGTGGTACCACACTGAAACAGTCCATTAAACCTGGTTTCGATTTATATTTTAGAGAATAACTCATGTTAGGTCTAGGTTACGTCTGGGATTTGCTCTCATCAGGCTCGTACTTTCGCATATTTCTCATACTTCATGGCTAGATCCTGGGTTTTTTCTGGTTCGGATCACATAGTAATGTGGTACCACACTGAAACATTTAATTAAATCTGGTCTTGATAAATATTTTGGACGACAACGCATGTTAGGTCTAGGTTAGGCCTGGGATTTCCCTTCATCAGACACATACTTTCGCATTCTTCACATACTTGTTGAACAGATCCTCGCTTTTTCTGGTTTGGATCACGTAGTAATGTGGTACCACACTGAAACAGTCCATTAAACCTGGTTTGGATCAATATTTTAGAGGATAACGCATGTTATGTCTAGGATAGATCTGGGATTTGCCTTCATCAGGCTCATAGTTTCACGTTTTTCACATACTTGTTGAACAGATCCCTGGCTTTTTCTAGTTTGGATCACGTAGTAATGTGGTACCACACTGAAACAGTCCATTAAATCTGGTCTTGATAAATATTTTACAGGATAACGCATGTTAGGTCTGGGTTAGGTCTAGGATTTGCCCTCAGCAGGCTCATACTTTCGCATATTTCTCATACTTGATGGCCAGATCCTGGGCTTTTTCTGGATTGGATCACGTAGTAATGTGGTACCACACTGAAAAAGTCCATTAAACCTGGCTTCGATGAATATTTTAGAGAATAACTCATGTAAGGTCTAGGTTAGGTCCGGGATTTGCCCTCATCAGGGTCATATTTTCGCATTTTTCACATACTTGTTGAACAGATCCCTGGATTTTTCTGGTTTGGATCACGTAGTAATGTGGTACCACACTGAAACAGTAGATTAAAACAGGTTTCGGTCAATATTTTAGATGATAACGTAAGTTATGTCTTGGATAGGTCTGGGATTTGCCCTCATCAGGGTCACATTTTCGCATTTTTCATATACTTGTTGAACAGATCCCTGGCTTTTTCTGGTTTGGATCACGTAGTAATGTGGTACCACACTGAAACAGTCCATTAAACCTGGTTTCGATTAATATTTTAGAGAATAACTAATGTTAGGTCTAGGTTAGGTCTGGGATTTGCTCTCATCAGGCTCGTACTTTCGCATATTTCTTATACTTCATGGCTAGATCCTGGGCATTTTCTGGATTGGATCCCGTAGTAATGTGGTACCACACTGAAACAGTCCATTAAACCTGGTTTCGATCAATATTTTTTAGAGGATAACGCATGTTATGTCTAGGTTGGGCCTGGGATTTGCCCTCATCAGACACATACTTTCGCATTCTCCACATACTTGTTGAACAGATCCTGGGTTTTTTCTGGTTCGGATCACATAGTAATGTGGTACCACACTGAAACATTCAATTAAATCTGGTCTTGATAAATATTTTGGACGACAACGCATGTTAGGTCTGGGATAGGTCTGGGATTTGCCCTCATCAGGGTCATATTTTCGCATTTTTAACATACTTGTTGAACAGATCCTCGGTTTTTCTGTTTTGGATCACGTAGTAATGTGGTACCACACTGAAACCGTCCATTAAACCTAGTTTCGATCAATAGTTTAGAGGATAACGCATGTTAGGTCTAGAGTAGGCCTGGGATTTGCCCTCATCAGGGTCATACTTTCGCGTTTTTCACATACTTGTTGAACAGATCCCTGGCTTATTCTGGTTTGGATCATGTACTAATGTGGTAGTACATGATCCAAACCTGAATAAGCCAGGGATATGTTCAACAAGTATGGTATCACACTGAAACAGTCCATTAAATCTGGTCTTGATATATATTTTAGAGGATAACGCATGTTAGGTCTGGGTTAGGTCTAGGATTTGCCCTCAGCAGGCTCATACTTTCGCATATTTCACATACTAGCTGTACAGATCCTGGGTTTTGTTCAGGTTTGGATCACGTAGTAATGTGGTACCACACTGGAACAGTCGATTAATCCTGGTTTCGATCAATAATTTTGAGGGTACCGCATGTTAGGTCTAGGTTAGGCCTGTGAATAACCCTCAACAGACACATAATTTCGCATTCTTCACATACATGTAGAACGGATCCTGGGTTTTTTCTGGTTTGTATCACGTAGTAATGTGGTACCACACTGAAAAAGTCCATTAAACCTGGCTTCGATGAATATTTCAGAGAATAACTCATGTAAGGTCTAGGTTAGGTCCGGGATTTGCCCTCATCAGGGTCATATTTTCGCATTTTTCACATACTTGTTGAACAGATCCCTCGCTTTTTCTGGTTTGGATCACGTAGTAATGTGGTACCACACTGAAACAGTCCATTAAACCTGGTTTCGATCAATATTTTAGAGGATAACGCAAGTTATGTCTGGGATAGGTCTGGGATTTGCCCTCGTCAGGCTCATACTTTCGCATTCTTCACATACTAGCTGTACAGATCCTGGGTTTTGTTCTGGTTTGGATCACGTAGTAATGTGGTACCACACTGAAACAGTCCATTAAACCTGGTTTCGATGAATATTTTAGAGGATAGCGCAAGTTATGTCTGGGATAGGTCTGGGATTTGCCCTCGTCAGGCTCATACTTTCGCATTCTTCACATACTAGCTGTACAGATCCTGGGTTTTGTTCTGGTTTGGATCACGTAGTAATGTGGTACCACACTGAAACTGTCCATTAAACCTGGTTTGGATCAATATTTTACAGAATAACGCATGTTAGGTCTTGGTTAAGTCTGGGATTTGCTCTCATCAGGCTCGTACTTTCGCATATTTCTCATAGATGATGGCCAGATTCTGGACTTTTTCTGGTTTGGATCACGTAGTAATGTGGTACCGCACTGAAACAGTCGATTAAAACAGGTTTCGGCCAATATTTTAGATGATAACGCAAGTTATGTCTGGGACAGGTCTGGGATTTGCCCTCGTCAGACACATACTTTCGCATTCTTCACATACTTGTTGAACAGATCCCTGGCTTTTTCCGGTTTGGATCACGTAGTAATGTGGTACCACACTGAAACAGTCCATTAAACCTGGTTTCGGTCAATATTTTTTAGAGGATAACGCATGTTATGTCTAGGTTGGGCCTGGGATTTGCCCTCATCAGACACATACTTTCGCATTCTCCACATACTTGTTGAACAGATCCTGGGTTTTCTCTGGTTCGGATCACATAGTAATGTAGTACCACACTGAAACATTTAATTAAATCTGGTCTTGATAAATATTTTGGACGACAACGCATGTTAGGTCTAGGTTAGGCCTGGGATTTCCCTTCATCAGACACATACTTTCGCATTCTTCACATACTTGTTGAACAGATCCTCGCTTTTTCTGGTTTGGATCACGTAGTAATGTGGTACCACACTGAAACAGTCCATTAAACCTGGTTTGGATCAATATTTTAGAGGATAACGCATGTTATGTCTAGGATAGATCTGGGATTTGCCTTCATCAGGCTCATAGTTTCACGTTTTTCACATAGTTGTTTAACAGATTCTGGGTTTTTTCTGGTTTGGATCACGTAGTAATGTGGTACCACAGTGAAACCGTCCATTAAACCTAGTTTCGATCAATAGTTTAGAGGATAACGCATGTTAGGTCTAGATTAGGCCTGGGATTTGCCCACATCAGGGTCATACTTTCGCGTTTTTCACATACTTGTTGAACAGATCCCTGGCTTATTCTGGTTTGGATCTTGTACTAATGTGGTAGTACATGATCCAAGCCTGAATAAGCCAGGGATATGTTCAACAAGTATGGTATCACACTGAAACAGTCCATTAAATCTGGTCTTGATAAATATTTTACAGGATAACGCATGTTAGGTCTGGGTTAGGTCTAGGATTTGCCCTCAGCAGGCTCATACTTTCGCATATTTCTCATACTTGATGGCCAGATCCTGGGCTTTTTCTGGATTGGATCACGTAGTAATGTGGTACCACACTGAAAAAGTCCATTAAACCTGGCTTCGATGAATATTTTAGAGAATAACTCATGTAAGGTCTAGGTTAGGTCCGGGATTTGCCCTCATCAGGGTCATATTTTCGCATTTTTCACATACTTGTTGAACAGATCCCTGGATTTTTCTGGTTTGGATCACGTAGTAATGTGGTACCACACTGAAACAGTCCATTAAACCTGGTTTGGATCAATATTTTAGAGGATAACGCATGTTATGTCTGGGATAGATCTGGGATTTGCCTTCATCAGGCTCATAGTTTCACGTTTTTCACATAGTTGTTTAACAGATTCTGGGTTTTTTCTGGGTTGGATCACGTAGTAATGTGGTACCACACTGAAGCAGTCCATTAAACCTGGTTTCGATCAATATTTTACAGAATAACGCATGTTAGGTCTTGGTTAAGTCTGGGATTTGCTCTCATCAGGCTCGTACTTTCCCATATTTCTCATAGATGATGACCAGACTCTGGAATTTTTCTGGGTTGGATCACGTGGTAATGTGGTACCGCACTGAAACAGTCGATTAAAACAGGTTTCGGCCAATATTTTAGATGATAACGCAAGTTATGTCTGGGATAGGTCTGGGATTTGCCCTCGTCAGACACATACTTTCGCATTCTTCACATACTTGTTGAACAGATCCCTGGCTTTTTCCGGTTTGGATCACGTAGTAATGTGGTACCACACTGAAACAGTCCATTAAACCTGGTTTCGATCAATATTTTACAGAATAACGCATGTTAGGTCTAGGTTAGGCCTGGGGTTTTCCCTCATCAGACTCATACTTTCGCATTCTTCACATACTTGTTGAGCAGATCCTGGTTTCTAGTTTGTATCACGTAGTAATGTGGTACCACACTGAAACAGTCGATTAAACCTAGGTTTCGATCAATATTTTAGAGGATAACGCATGTTAGGTCTGGATTAGGTCTGGAATTTGCTCTCATCAGACTCATACTTTGGCCTTCTTCACGTGCTTGTTGAACAGATCCTGGGTTTCTTCTAGTTTGGATCAGGTAGTAATGTGGTACCGCACTGAAACAGTCGATTACTCCCGGTCTCGATCAATATTTTATAGGATAACGCAAGTTAGGTCTGGAACAGGTGTGGGATCTGCCCTCATCAGGCTCATACCTTCGCATTTCTCACATACTTTTGGGCCAGATCCTGGGCTTTCACTGGTCTGGATCACGTAGTAATGTGGTACCACACTGAAACAGTCCATTAAACCTGGTTTCGATCAATATTTTAGATGATAACGCATGTTAGTTCTAGGTTAGCCCTGGGATTTGCCCTCATCAGACTCATACTATCGCATTCTTCACATACATGTTGAACAGATCCTGGCTTTTTCCGGTTTGGATCAGGTAGTAATGTGGGACCACACTGAAACAGTCGATTAAACCTGGTTTCGATCAATATTTTTGGGGGTAAATTTTAGGTCTAGGTTAGGCCTGGGATTTTCCCACATCAGACATATACTTCCACATTCTTCCCATACTTGTTGAACGGATCCTGGGTTTTTCCCTGGTTTGGATCACGTAGTAATGTGGTACCACACTGTAACAGTCCATTAAACCAGTTTTCGATCAATATTTTAGAGGATAACGCATGTTAGGTCTAAGTTACGCCTGGGATTTGCCCTCATCAGACTCATACTTTCGCATTCCTCACATACTTCTTGAACAGATCCGGGGTTCTTTCTAGTTTGGATCAGGTAGTAATGTGGTACCACACTGAAACAGTCGATTAACCCTGATCACGATCAACATTTTAAAGGATAACGCCGGTTAGGTCTCGGTTTGGTGTGGGATTTGCCCTCGTCAGGCTCATACTTTCGCATATTTCTCATACTTGTTGGCCAGATCCTGGGCTTTTTCTGGTTTGGTTTACGTGGTAATGTGGTACCACACTGAAACTGTTCAATAAACCTGGTTTCGATCAATATTTTAGAGGATAACGCATGCTATGTCTGGGATAGGTCTTGGATTTGCCCTCATCAGGCTCATAGTTTCGCGTTTTTCTCATACTTGATGGCCAGATCCTGGGCTTTTTCTCGATTGGATCACGTAGTAATGTGGTACCACACTGAAACAATCCATTAAACCTGGTTTCGATCAATATTTTAGAGGATAACGCATGTTAGGTCTAGATTAGGCCTGGGATTTGCCCTCATCAGGGTCATACTTTCGCGTTTTTCACATACTTGTTGAACAGATCCCTGGCTTATTCAGGTTTGGATCATGTACTAATGTCGTACCACACTGAAACAGTCCATTAAACCTGGTTTCGATCAATATCTTAGAGGACAACGCAAGTTAGGCCTGGGTTAGGTCTAGGATTCGCCCTCAGCGGGCTCATACTTTCGCATTCTTCACATACTAGTTGTACAGATCCTGGGTATTATTCTGGCTTGGATCACGTAGTAATGTGGTACCACACTGAAACGGTCGATTAAACCTGGTTTCGATCAATAATTTTGAGGGTAACGCATGTTAGGTCTACGTTAGGCCTGGGATTTTCCCTCATCTGACACATAATTTCGCATTCTTCACATACATGTAGAACGGATCCTGGGTTTTTTCTGGTTTGGATCACGTAGTAATGTGGTACCACACTGAAACAATTCATTAAACCTGGGTTCGATCAACATTTTAGAGGATAACGCATGTTATGTCTGGGATAGGTCTGGGATTTGCCCTCATCAGGCTCATAGTTTCGCGTTTTTCACATACTTGTTGAACAGATTCTGGCCTTTTTCTGGATTGGATCCCGTAGTAATGTGGTACCACACTGAAACAGTCCATTAAACCTGGTTTCGATCAATATTTTAGAGGATAACGCATGTTATGTCTAGGTTGGGCCTGGGATTTGCCCTCATCAGACACATACTTTCGCATTCTCCACATACTTGTTGTACAGATCCTGGGTTTTATTCTGGTTTGGATCACGTAGTAATGTGGTGCCACACCGAAACAGTCGATTAAACCTGGTTTCGATCAATAATTTTGAGGGTAACGCATGTTAGGTTTAGGTTAGGCCTGGGATTTTCCCTCATCAGACACATAATTTCGCATTCTTCACATACATGTAGAACGGATCCTGGGTTTTTTCTGGTTTGGATCACGTAGTAATGTGGTACCACACTGAAAAAGTCCATTAATTCTGGCTTCGATGAATATTTTGGAGAATAACTCATGTAAGGTCCTAGGGTAGGTCCGGGATTTGCCCTCATCAGGGTCATATTTTCGCATTTTTCACATACTTGTTGAACAGATCCCCGGCTTTTTCTGGTTTGGATCACGTAGTAATCTGGTACCACACTGAAACAGTTCAATAAACCTGGTTTCGATCAATATTTTAGAGGATAACGCATGTTATGTCTGAGATAGGTCTGGGATTTGCCCTCATCAGGCTCATACTTTCGCATATTTCTCATACTTGTTGAACAGATTCTGGCCTTTTTCTGGATTGGATCCCGTAGTAATGTGGTACCACACTGAAACAATCCATTAAACCTGGTTTCGATCAATATTTTAGAGGTTAACGCATGTTATGTCTAGGTTATGCCTGGAAGTTTCCCTCATCAGACACATACTTTCGCATTCTCCAGATACTTGTTGAACAGATCCTGGGTCTTTTCTGGTTTGGATCACGTAGTAATGTGGTACCACACTGAAACGGTCGATTAAACCTAGTTCCGATCAATAGTTTAGAGGATAACGCATGTTAGGTCTAGATTAGGCCTGGGATTTGCCCTCATCTGGGTCATACTTTCGCATTTTTAACATACTTTTTGAACAGATCCTCGGTTTTTCTGGTTTGGATAACGTAGTAATGTGGTATCACACTGAAACATTCAATTAAACCTAGTTTCGATGAATATTTTAGAGGATAACGCATGTTATGTCTAGGTTAGACCTGGGATTTGCCCTCATCAGGGCCATATTTTCGCATTGTTCACATACTTGTTGAACAGATCCCTGGCTACTTCAGGTTTGGATCACGTAGTAATGTGGTACCACACTGAAACAGTCCATTAAATCTGGTTTCGATCAATATTTTAGAGGACAACGCATGTTAGGTCTGGGATATGTCTGGGGTTTGCCCTCATCTGGGTCATACTTTCGCATTTTTAACATACTTGTTGAACAGATCCTCGGTTTTTCTGGTTTGGATCACGTAGTAATGTGGTACCACACTGAAACAGTCCATTAAACCTGGTTTCGATCAATTTTTTAGAGGATAACGCATGTTATGTCTAGGTTGGGCCTGGGATTTGCCCTCATCAGACACATGCTTTCGCATTCTCCACATACTTGTTGAGCAGATCCTGGGTTTTTTCTCGTCTGGATCACGTAGTAATGTGGTACCACACTGAAACAGTCCATTAAACCTGGTTTCGATCAATATTTTAGAGGATAACGCATGCTATGTCTGGGATAGGTCTGGGATTTGCCCACATCAGGCTCATAGTTTCGCGTTTTTCTCATACTTGTTGAACAGATCCTCGGTTTTTCTGGTTTGGATCACGTAGTAATGTGGTACCACACTGAAACAGTCCATTAAACCTGGTTTCGATCAATTTTTTAGAGGATAACGCATGTTATGTCTAGGTTGGGCCTGGGATTTGCCCTCATCAGACACATGCTTTCGCATTCTCCACATACTTGTTGAACAGATCCTGGGTTTTTTCTCGTCTGGATCACGTAGTAATGTGGTACCACACTGAAACAGTCCATTAAACCTGGTTTCGATCAATATTTTAGAGGATAACGCATGCTATGTCTGGGATAGGTCTGGGATTTGCCCTCATCAGGCTCATAGTTTCGCATTTTTCACATACTTGTTGAACAGATCCCCGGCTTTTTCTGGTTTGGATCACGTGGTAATGTGGTACCACACTGAAACAGTTCAATAAACCTGGTTTCGATCAATATTTTAGAGGATAACGCATGTTAGGTCTGGGTTAGGTCTAGGATTTGCCCTCAGCTGGCTCATACTTTCGCATATTTCTCATACTTGTTGAACAGATTCTGGCCTTTTTCTGGATTGGATCCCGTAGTAATGTGGTACCACACTGAAACAGTCCATTAAACCTGGTTTCGATCAATATTTTAGAGGATAACGCATGTTATGTCTAGGTTATGCCTGGGAGTTTCCCTCATCAGGCACATACTTTCCCATTCTCCACATACTTGTTGAACAGATCCTGGGTTTTTTCTGGTTTGGATCACGTAGTAATGTGGTACCACACTGAAACAGTCGATTAAAACAGGTTTCGGTCAATATTTTAGAGGACAACGCATGTTAGGTCTGGGATATGTCTGGGATTTGCCCTCATCTGGGTCATACTTTCGCATTTTTAACATACTTCTTGAACAGATCCTCGGTTTTTCTGGTTTGGATCACGTAGTAATGTGGTACCACACTGAAACAGTCCATTAAACCTAGTTTCGATCAATATTTTAGAGGATAACGCATGTTATGTCTAGGTTGGGCCTGGGATTTGCCCTCATCAGACACATGCTCTCGCATTCTCCACATACTTGTTGAACAGATCCTGGGTTTTTTCTCGTCTGGATCACGTAGTAATGTGGTACCACACTGAAACATTCAATTAAATCTGGACTTGATAAATATTTTGGAGGATAACGCAAGATATGTCTGGGATAGGTCTGGGATTTGCCCTCGTCAGGCTCATACTTTCGCATTCTTCACATACTAGTTGTAGAGATCCCGGGTTTTATTCTGGTTTGGATCACGTAGTAATGTGGTACCACACTGAAAAACTCCATTAAACCTGGCTTCGATGCATATTTTAGAGAATAACTCATGTTAGGTCTAGGTTAGGTCCGGGATTTGCCCTCATCAGGGTCATATTTTCGCATTTTTCACATACTTGTTGAACAGATCCCTGGCTTTTTCTGGTTTGGATCACGTAGTAATGTGGTACCACACTGAAACAGTCGATTAAAAGCTGGTTTCGATCAATAATTTTGAGGGTAACGCATGTTAGGTCTAGGTTAGGCCAGGGATTTTCCCTCATCAGACACATAAATTCGCATTCTTCACATACATGTAGAACGGATCCTGGGTTTTTTCTGGTTTGGATCACGTAGTAATGTGGTACCCCACTGAAACGGTCCATTAAACCTGGTTTCGATCAATATTTTAGAGGATAACGCAAGATATGTCTGGGATAGGTCTGGGATTTGCCCTCGTCAGGCTCATACTTTCGCATTCTTCACATACTAGTTGTAGAGATCCCGGGTTTTATTCTGGTTTGGATCACGTAGTAATGTGGTACCACACTGAAACAGTCGATTAAACCTGGTTTCGTTCAATGATTTTGAGGGTAGCGCATGTTAGGTCTAGGTTAGGCCTGGGATTTTCCCTCATCAGACACATAATTTCGCATTCTTCACATACATGTAGAACGGATCCTGGGTTCTTTCTGGTTTGGATCACGCAGTAATGTGGTACCATACTGAAAAACTCCATTAAACCTGGCTTCGATGCATATTTTAGAGAATAACTCATGTTAGGTCTAGGTTAGGTCCGGGATTTGCCCTCATCAGGGTCATATTTTCGCATTTTTCACATACTTGTTGAACAGATCCCTGGCTTTTTCTGGTTTGGATCACGTAGTAATGTGGTACCACACTGAAACAGTCGATTAAAACAGGTTTCGGTCAATATTTTAGATGATAACGCAAGTTATGTGTGGGATAGGTCTGGGATTTGCCCTCGTCAGGCTCATAGTTTCGCGTTTTTCTCATACCTGATGGCCAGATCCTGGGCTTTTTCTGGATTGGATCACGTAATGTGGTACCACACTGAAACAATCCATTAAACCTGGTTTCGATCAATATTTTAGAGGATAACGCAAGATATGTCTGGGATAGGTCTGGGATTTGCCCTCGTCAGGCTCATACTTACGCATTCTTCACATACTAGTTGTAGAGATCCCGGGTTTTATTCTGGTTTGGATCACGTAGTAATGTGGTACCACACTGAAACAGTCGATTAAACCTGGTTTCGTTCAATAATTTTGAGGGTAGCGCATGTTAGGTCTAGGTTAGGCCTGGGATTTTCCCTCATCAGACACATAATTTCGCATTCTTCACATACATGTAGAACGGATCCTGGGTTCTTTCTGGTTTGGATCACGCAGTAATGTGGTACCACACTGAAAAACTCCATTAAACCTGGCTTCGATGCATATTTTAGAGAATAACTCATGTTAGGTCTAGGTTAGGTCCGGGATTTGCCCTCATCTGGGTCATATTTTCGCATTTTTCACATACTTGTTGAACAGATCCCCGGCTTTTTCTGGTTTGGATCACGTGGTAATGTGGTACCACACTGAAACAGTCCATTAAACCTGGTTTCGATCAATATTTTAGAGGATAACGCATGTTATGTCTAGGTTATGCCTGGGAGTTTCCCTCATCAGACACATACTTTCGCATTCTCCACATACTTTTTGAACAGATCCTCGGTTTTTCTGGTTTGGATCACGTAGTAATGTGGTATCACACTGAAACATTCAATTAAACCTAGTTTCGATGAATATTTTAGAGGATAACGCATGTTATGTCTAGGTTAGACCTGGGATTTGCCCTCATCAGGGCCATGTTTTCGCATTGTTCACATACTTGTTGAACAGATCCCTGGCTTCTTCAGGTTTGGATCACGTAGTAATGCGGTACCACACTGAAACAGTCCATTAAATCTGGTTTCGATCAATATTTTAGAGGATAGCGCATGTTATGTCTAGGTTATGCCTGGGAGTTTCCCTCATCAGACACATACTTTCGCAGTCTCCACATACTTGTTGAACAGATCCTGGGTTTTTTCTCGTCTGGATCACGTAGTAATGTGGTACCACACTGAAACATTCAATTAAATCTGGTCTTGATAAATATTTTGGAGGATAACGCATGTTAGGTCTGGGTTAGGTCTAGGATTCGCCTTCAGCGGGCTCATACTTTCGCATATTTCTCATACTTGATGGCTAGAACCTGGGCTTTTTCTGGATTGGATCACGTAGTAATGTGGTATCACACTGAAACATTCAATTAAACCTAGTTTCGATGAATATTTTAGAGGAAAACGCACGTTATGTCTAGGTTAGACCTGGGATTTGCCCTCATCAGGACCATATTTTCGAATTTTTCACATACTTGATGAACAGATCCCTGGCTTCTTCTGGTTTGGATCACGTAGTAATGCGGTACCACACGGAAACAGTCCATTAAATCTGGTTTCGATCAATATTTTAGAGGACAACGCATGTTAGGTCTGGGATATGTCTGGGATTTGCCCTCATCTGGGTCATGCTTTCGCATTTTTAACATACTTGTTGAACAGATCCTCGGTTTTTCTGGTTTGGATCACGTAGTAATGTGGTACCACACTGAAACAGTCCATCAAACCTAGTTTCGATCAATAGTTTAGAGGATAACGCATGTTAGGTCTAGATTAGGCCTGGGATTTGCCCTCATCAGGCACATAGTTTCGTGTTTTTCACATGATTGTTGAACAGTTTCTGGCCTTTTTCTGGATTGGATCCCGTAGTAATGTGGTACCACACTGAAACAGTCCATTAAACCTGGTTTCGATCAATATTTTAGAGGATAACGCATGTTAGGTCAGGGTTAGGGCTAGGATTTGCACTCAGCAGGCTCATACTATCGCATATTTCTCATACTTGATGGCTAGATCCTGGGCTTTTTCTGGATTGGATGACGTAGTAGTGCGGTACCACACAGAAACAGTCCATTAAACCTAGTTTCGATCAATATTTTAGAGGATAACGCATGTTATGTCTAGGTTGGGCCTGAGATTTGCCCTCATCAGACACATACTTCCGCATGCTCCACAAACTTCTTGAACAGATCCTGGGTTTATTCCGGTTTGGATCACGTAGTAATGTGGTACCACACTGAAACATTCAATTAAATCTGGTCTTGATAAATATTTTGGAGGATAACGCATGTTAGGTCTGGGTTAGGTCTAGGATTTGCCCTCAGCGGGCTCATACTTTCGCATATTTCTCATACTTGATGGCTAGAACCTGGGCTTTTTCTGGATTGGATCACGTAGTAATGTGGTATCACTCAGAAACATTCAATTAAACCTAGTTTCCATGAATATTTTAGAGGATAACGCATGTTATGTCTAGGTTAGACCTGGGATTTGCCCTCATCAGGGCCATATTTTCGCATTGTTCACATACTTGTTGAACAGATCCCTGGCTTCTTCTGGTTTGGATCGCGTAGTAATGTGGTACCACACTGAAACAGTCCATTAAATCTGTTCTTGATAAATATTTTAGGGGATAACGCATGATAGGTCTGGGTTAGGTCTAGGATTTGCCCTCAGCAGGCTCATACTTTCGTATATTTCTCATACTTGATGGCCAGATCCTGGGCTTTTTCTGGATTGGATCACGTAGCAATGTGGTACCACACTGTAAAAGTCCATTAAACCTGGCTCCGATGAATATTTTAGAGAATAACTCATGTTAGGTCTAGGTTAGGTCTGGGGTTTGCTCCCATCAGGCTCGTACTTTCGCATATTTCTCATACTTGATGGCCAGATCCTGGTTTTTCTGGATTGGATCACGTAGTAATGTGGTACCACACTGAAATAGTCCATTAAACCTGGTCTCGATCAATATTTTAGAGGATAACGCAAGTTAGGTATGGTATAGGTCCGGGATTTGCCCTCATCAGGCTTATAGTTTCGCGTTTTTCACATACTTGTTGAACAGATTCTGGGTTTTTTCTGGTTTGGATCACGTAGTAATGTGGTACCACAATGAAACAGTCCATTAAACCTGGTTTCGATCAATATCTTACAGAATAACGCATGTTAGGTCTTGGTTAGGTCTGGGATTTGCTCTCATCAGGCTCGTACTTTCGCATATTTCTCATAGTTGATGGCCAGATTCTGGGCTTTTTCTGTTTTGAATAACGTAGTAATGTGGTACCACACTGAAACAGTCGATTAAAACAGGTCTCGGTCAATATTTTAGATGATAACGCAAGATATGTCAGGGATAGGTCCGGGATTTGCCCTCATCAGGCTCATAGTTTCGCGTTTTTCACATACTTGTTGAACAGATTCTGGGTTTTTTCTGGTTTGGATCACGTAGTAATGTGGTACCACACTGAAACAGTCCATTAAACCTGGTTTCGATCAATATCTTACAGAATAACGCATGTTAGGTCTTGGTTAGGTCTGGGATTTGCTCTCATCAGGCTCGTACTTTCGCATATTTCTCATAGTTGATGGCCAGATTCTGGGCTTTTTCTGTTTTGGATAAGGTAGTAATGTGGTACCACACTGAAACAGTCGATTAAAACAGGTCTCGGTCAATATTTTAGATGATAACGCAAGATATGTCTGGGATAGGTCTGGGATTTGCCCTCGTCAGGCTCATACTTTCGCATTCTTCACATACTTGTTGAACAGATCCTCGGTTTTTCTGGTTTGGATCACGTAGTAATGTGGTACCACACTGAAACAGTCCATAAAACCTAGTTTCGATCAATAGTTTAGAGGATAACGCATGTTAGGTCTAGATTAGGCCTGGGATTTGCCCTCATCAGGCACATAGTTTCGCGTTTTTCACATACTTGTTGAACAGTTTCTGGCCTTTTTCTGGATTGGATCCCGTAGTAATGTGGTACCACACTGAAACAGTCCATTAAACCTGGTTTCGATCAATATTTTAGAGGATAACTCATGTTATGTCTAGGTTATGCCTGGGAGTTTCCCTCATCAGACACATACTTTCGCATTCTCCACATACTTTTTGAACAGATCCTCGGTTTTTCTGGTTTGGATCACGTAGTAATGTGGTATCACACTGAAACATTCAATTAAACCTAGTTTCGATGAATATTTTAGAGGATAACGCATGTTATGTCTAGGTTATGCCTGGGAGTTTCCCTCGTCAGACACATGCTTTCGCATTCTCCACATACTTGTTGAACAGATCCTGGGTTTTTTCTCGTCTGGATCACGTAGTAATGTGGTACCACACTGAAACATTCAATTAAATCTGGTCTTGATAAATATTTTGGAGGATAACGCATGTTTGGTCTGGGTTAGGTCTAGGATTCGCCTTCAGCGGGCTCATACTTTCGCATATTTCTCATACTTGATGGCTAGAACCTGGGCTTTTTCTGGATTGGATCACGTAGTAATGTGGTATCACACTGAAACATTCAATTAAACCTAGTTTCGATGAATATTTTAGAGGAAAACGCACGTTATGTCTAGGTTAGACCTGGGATTTGCCCTCATCAGGGCCATATTTTCGAATTTTTCACATACTTGATGAACAGATCCCTGGCTTCTTCTGGTTTGGATCACGTAGTAATGCGGTACCACACTGAAACAGTCCATTAAATCTGGTTTCGATCAACATTTTAGAGGACAACGCATGTTAGGTCTGGGATATGTCTGGGATTTGTCCTCATCTGGGTCATGCTTTCGCATTTTTAACATACTTGTTGAACAGATCCTCGGTTTTTCTGGTTTGGATCACGTAGTAATGTGGTACCACACTGAAACAGTCCATAAAACCTAGTTTCGATCAATAGTTTAGAGGATAACGCATGTTAGGTCTAGATTAGGCCTAGGATTTGCCCTCATCAGGCACATAGTTTCGTGTTTTTCACATACTTGTTGAACAGTTTCTGGCCTTTTTCTGGATTGGATCCCGTAGTAATGTGGTACCACACTAAAACAGTCCATTAAACCTGGTTTCGATCAATATTTTAGAGGATAACGCATGTTAGGTCAGGGTTAGGTCTAGGATTTGCACTCAGCAGGCTCATACTTTCGCATATTTCTCATACTTGATGGCTAGATCCTGGGCTTTTTCTGGATTGGATGACGTAGTAATGTGGTACCACACAGAAACAGTCCATTAAACCTAGTTTCGATCAATATTTTAGAGGATAACGCATGTTATGTCTAGGTTGGGCCTGAGATTTGCCCTCATCAGACACATACTTTCGCATGCTCCACAAACTTGTTGAACAGATCCTGGGTTTTTTCCGGTTTGGATCACGTAGTAATGTGGTACCACACTGAAACATTCAATTAAATCTGGTCTTGATAAATATTTTGGAGGATACCGCATGTTAGGTCTGGGTTATGTCTAGGATTTGCCCTCAGCGGGCTCATACTTTCGCATATTTCTCATACTTGATGGCTAGAACCTGGGCTTTTTCTGGATTGGATCACGTAATAATGTGGTATCACACAGAAACATTCAATTAAACCTAGTTTCCATGAATATTTTAGAGGATAACGCATGTTATGTCTAGGTTAGACCTGGGATTTGCCCTCATCAGGGCCATATTTTCGCATTGTTCACATACTTGTTGAACAGATCCCTGGCTTCTTCTGGTTTGGATCGCGTAGTAATCTGGTACCACACTGAAACAGTCCATTAAATCTGTTCTTGATAAATATTTTAGGGGATAACGCATGATAGGTCTGGGTTAGGTCTAGGATTTGCCCTCAGCAGGCTCATACTTTCGTATATTTCTCATACTTGATGGCCAGATCCTGGGCTTTTTCTGGATTGGATCACGTAGCAATGTGGTACCACACTGAAAAAGTCCATTAAACCTGGCTCCGATGAATATTTTAGAGAATAACTCATGTTAGGTCTAGGTTAGGTCCGGGGTTTGCTCTCATCAGGCTCGTACTTTCGCATATTTCTCATACTTGATGGCCAGATCCTGGTTTTTCTGGATTGGATCACGTAGTAATGTGGTACCACACTGAAATAGTCCATTAAACCTGGTCTCGATCAATATTTTAGAGGATAACGCAAGTTAGGTATGGTATAGGTCCGGGATTTGCCCTCATCAGGCTCATAGTTTCGCGTTTTTCACATACTTGTTGAACAGATTCTGGGTTTTTTCTGGTTTGGATCACGTAGTAATGTGGTACCACACTGAAACAGTCCATTAAACCTGGTTTCGATCAATATCTTACAGAATAACGCATGTTAGGTCTTGGTTAGGTCTGGGATTTGCTCTCATCAGGCTCGTACTTTCGCATATTTCTCATAGTTGATGGCCAGAATCTGGGCTTTTTCTGTTTTGGATAACGTAGTAATGTGGTACCACACTGAAACAGTCGATTAAAACAGGTCTCGGTCAATATTTTAGATGATAACGCAAGATATGTCTGGGATCGGTCCGGGATTTGCCCTCATCAGGCTCATAGTTTCGCGTTTTTCACATACTTGTTGAACAGATTCTGGGTTTTTTCTGGTTTGGATCACGTAGTAATGTGGTACCACACTGAAACAGTCCATTAAACCTGGTACCGATCAATATCTTACAGAATAACGCATGTTAGGTCTTGGTTAGGTCTGGGATTTGCTCTCATCAGGCTCGTACTTTCGCATATTTCTCATAGTTGATGGCCAGATTCTGGGCTTTTTCTGTTTTGGATAAGGTAGTAATGTGGTACCACACTGAAACAGTCGATTAAGACAGGTCTCGGTCAATATTTTAGATGATAACGCAAGATATGTCTGGGATAGGTCTGGGATTTGCCCTCGTCAGGCTCATACTTTCGCATTCTTCACATACTAGTTGTAGAGATCCCGGGTTTTATTCTGGTTTGGATCACGTAGTAATGTGGTACCACACTGAAACAGTCGATTAAACCTGGTTTCGTTCAATAATTTTGAGGGTAGCGCATGTTAGGTCTAGGTTAGGCCTGGGATTTTCCCTCATCAGACACATAATTTCGCATTGTTCACATACATGTAGAACGGATCCTGGGTTCTTTCTGGTTTGGATCACGTAGTAATGTGGTACCACACTGAAAAACTCCATTAAACCTGGCTTCGATGCATATTTTAGAGAATAACTCATGTTAGGTCTAGGTTAGGTCCGGGATTTGCCCTCATCAGGGTCATATTTTCGCATTTTTCACATACTTGTTGAACAGATCCCTGGCTTTTTCTGGTTTGGATCACGTAGTAATGTGGTACCACACTGAAACAGTCGATTAAAACAGGTTTCGGTCAATATTTTAGATGATAACGCAAGTTATGTGTGGGATAGGTCTGGGATTTGCCCTCGTCAGGCTCATACTTACGCATTCTTCACATACTGGTTGTACAGATACTGGGTTTTACTCTGGTTTGGATCACGTAGTAATGTGGTACCACACTGAAACAGTCGATTAAAAGCTGGTTTCGATCAATAATTTTGAGGGTAACGCATTTTAGGTCTAGGTTAGGCCAGGGATTTTCCCTCATCAGACACATAATATCGCATTCTTCACATACATGTAGAACGGATCCTGGGTTTTTTCTGGTTTGGATCACGTAGTAATGTGGTACCCCACTGAAACGGTCCATTAAACCTGGTTTCGATCAATATTTTAGAGGATAACGCATGTTATGTCTGGGATAGGTCTGGGATTTCCCTTCATCAGGCTCATAGTTCCTCGTTTTTCACATACTTGTTGAACAGATCCTGGGCTTTTTCTGGATTGGATCACGAAGTAATGTGGTACCACACTGAAACAGTCCATTAAACTTGGTTTCGATCAATATTTTAGAGGATAACGCATGTTATGTCTGGGATAGGTCTGGGATTTCCCTTCATCAGGCTCATAGTTTCTCGTTTTTCACATACTTGTTGAACAGATCCTGGGCTTTTTCTGGATTGGATCACGTAGTAATGTGGTACCACACTGAAACAGTCCATTAAATCTGGTCTTGATAAATATTTTAGAGGATAACGCATGTTAGGTCTGGGTTAGGTCTAGGATTTGCCCTCAGCAGGCTCATACTTTCGTATATTTCTCGTGCTTGATGGCCAGATCGTGGGCTTTTTCTGGATTGGATCACGTAGTAATGTGGTACCACACTGAAACAGTCCATTAAACCTGGTTTCGATCAATATTTTAGAGGATAACGCAAGTTAGGTCTAGGTTAGGCCCGGGATTTTCCTTCATCAGACACATACTTTCGCATTCTTCACATACTTGTTGAACGGATCCTGGGTTTTTTCTGGTTTGGATCACGTAGTAATGTGGTGCCACACTGAAAAGGTCCATTAAACCTGGCTTTCATGAATATTTTAGAGAATAACTCATGTTAGGTCTAGGTTAGGTCTGGGATTTGCTCTCATCAGGCTCGTACTTTCGCATTCTTCACATACTTGATGGCCAGATCCTGGGGTTTCTCTGGATTGGATCACGTAGTAATGTGGTACCACACTGAAAGAGTCCATTAAACCTGGTTTCGATCAATAATTTTGAGGGTAACGCATGTTAGGTCTAGGTTAGGCCTGGGAATTACCCTCATCAGACACATAATTTCGCATTCTTCACATACATGTAGAACGGATCCTGGGTTTTTTCTGGTTTGGATCACGTAGTAATGTGGTACCACACTGAAACAGTCCATTAAACCTGGTTTCGATCAATATTTTAGAGGATAACGCAAGTTAGGTCTAGGTTAGGCCCGGGATTTTCCTTCATCAGACACATACTTTCGCATTCTTCACATACTTGTTGAACGGATCCTGGGTTTTTTCTGGTTTGGATCACGTAGTAATGTGGTGCCACACTGAAAAGGTCCATTAAACCTGGCTTTCATGAATATTTTAGAGAATAACTCATGTTAGGTCTAGGTTAGGTCTGGGATTTGCTCTCATCAGGCTCGTACTTTCGCATTCTTCACATACTTGATGGCCAGATCCTGGGGTTTCTCTGGATTGGATCACGTAGTAATGTGGTACCACACTGAAAGAGTCCATTAAACCTGGTTTCGATCAATAATTTTGAGGGTAACGCATGTTAGGTCTAGGTTAGGCCTGGGAATTACCCTCATCAGACACATAATTTCGCATTCTTCACATACATGTAGAACGGATCCTGGGTTTTTTCTGGTTTGGATCACGTAGTAATGTGGTACCACACTGAAACAGTCCATTAAATCTGTTCTTGATAAATATTTTAGGGGATAACGCATGTTAGGTCTGGGTTAGGTCTAGGATTTGCCCTCAGCAGGCTCATACTTTCGTATATTTCTCATACTTGATGGCCAGATCCTGGGCTTTTTCTGGATTGGATCACGTAGCAATGTGGTACCACACTGAAAAAGTCCATTAAACCTGGCTCCGATGAATATTTTAGAGAATAACTCATGTTAGGTCTAGGTTAGGTCTGGGGTTTGCTCTCATCAGGCTCGTACTTTCGCATATTTCTCATACTTGATGGCCAGATCCTGGTTTTTCTGGATTGGATCACGTAGTAATGTGGTACCACACTGAAATAGTCCATTAAACCTGGTTTCGATCAATATTTTAGAGGATAACGCAAGTTAGGTATGGGATAGGTCCGGGATTTGCCCTCATCAGGCTCATAGTTTCGCGTTTTTCACATACTTGTTGAACAGATTGTGGGTTTTTTCTGTTTTGGATAACGTAGTAATGTGGTACCACACTGAAACAGTCGATTAAAACAGGTCTCGGTCAATATTTTAGATGATAACGCAAGTTATGTCTGGGATAGGTCTGGGATTTGCCCTCGTCAGGCTCATACTTTCGCATTCTTCACATACTAGTTGTAGAGATCCCGGGTTTTATTCTGGTTTGGATCACGTAGTAATGTGGTACCACACTGAAACAGTCGATTAAACCTGGTTTCGTTCAATAATTTTGAGGGTAGCGCATGTTAGGTCTAGGTTAGGCCTGGGATTTTCCCTCATCAGACACATAATTTCGCATTCTTCACATACATGTAGAACGGATCCTGGGTTCTTTCTGGTTTGGATCACGTAGTAATGTGGTACCACACTGAAAAACTCCATTAAACCTGGCTTCGATGCATATTTTAGAGAATAACTCATGTTAGGTCTAGGTTAGGTCCGGGATTTGCCCTCATCAGGGTCATATTTTCGCATTTTTCACATACTTGTTGAACAGATCCCTGGCTTTTTCTGGTTTGGATCACGTAGTAATGTGGTACCACACTGAAACAGTCGATTAAAACAGGTTTCGGTCAATATTTTAGATGATAACGCAAGTTATGTGTGGGATAGGTCTGGGATTTGCCCTCGTCAGGCTCATACTTACGCATTCTTCACATACTGGTTGTACAGATACTGGGTTTTATTCTGGTTTGGATCACGTAGTAATGTGGTACCACACTGAAACAGTCGATTAAACCTGGTTTCGTTCAATAATTTTGAGGGTAGCGCATGTTAGGTCTAGGTTAGGCCTGGGATTTTCCCTCATCAGACACATAATTTCGCATTCTTCACATACATGTAGAACGGATCCTGGGTTCTTTCTGGTTTGGATCACGTAGTAATGTGGTACCCCACTGAAACAGTCCATTAAACCTGGTTTCGATCAATATTTTAGAGGATAACGCATGTTATGTCTGGGATAGGTCTGGGATTTCCCTTCATCAGGCTCATAGTTTCTCGTTTTTCACATACTTGTTGAACAGATCCTGGGCTTTTTCTGGTTTGGATCACGTAGTAATGTGGTACCACACTGAAACAGTCGATTAAAACAGGTTTCGGTCAATATTTTAGATGATAACGCAAGTTATGTGTGGGATAGGTCTGGGATTTGCCCTCGTCAGGCTCATACTTACGCATTCTTCACATACTGGTTGTACAGATACTGGGTTTTACTCTGGTTTGGATCACGTAGTAATGTGGTACCACACTGAAACAGTCGATTAAAAGCTGGTTTCGATCAATAATTTTGAGGGTAACGCATGTTAGGTCTAGGTTAGGCCAGGGATTTTCCCTCATCAGACACATAATTTCGCATTCTTCACATACATGTAGAACGGATCCTGGGTTTTTTCTGGTTTGGATCACGTAGTAATGTGGTACCCCACTGAAACGGTCCATTAAACCTGGTTTCGATCAATATTTTAGAGGATAACGCATGTTATGTCTGGGATAGGTCTGGGATTTCCCTTCATCAGGCTCATAGTTTCTCGTTTTTCACATACTTGTTGAACAGATCCTGGGCTTTTTCTGGATTGGATCACGTAGTAATGTGGTACCACACTGAAACAGTCCATTAAACTTGGTTTCGATCAATATTTTAGAGGATAACGCATATTATGTCTGGGATAGGTCTGGGATTTCCCTTCATCAGGCTCATAGTTTCTCGTTTTTCACATACTTGTTGAACAGATCCTGGGCTTTTTCTGGATTGGATCACGTAGTAATGTGGTACCACACTGAAAAAGTCCACTAAACCTGGCTTCGGAGAATATTTTAGAGAATAACTCATGTAAGGTCTAGGTTAGGTCCGGGATTTGCCCTCATCAGGGCCATATTTTCGCATTTTTCGCATACTTGTTGAACAGATCCCTGGCTTTTTCTGGTTTGGATCACGTAGTTATGTGGTACCACACTGAAACAGTCCATTAAACCTGGTTTCGATCAATATTTTAGAGGATAACGCATGTTATGTCTGGGATTGGTCTGGGATTTCCCTTCATCAGGCTCATAGTTTCTCGTTTTTCACATACTTGTTGAACAGATCCTGGGCTTTTTCTGGATTGGATCACGTAGTAATGTGGTACCACACTGAAACAGTCCATTAAACCTGGTTTCGATAAATATTTTAGAGGATAACGTATGTTAGGTCTGGGATAGGTCTGGGATTTGCCCTCATCAGGGCCATATTTTCGCATTTTTCACATACTTGTTGAACAGATCCCTGGCTTTTTCTGGTTTGGATCACGTAGTTATGTGGTACCACACTGAAACTGTCCATTAAACCTGGTTTCGATCAATATTTTAGAGGATAACGCATGTTATGTCTGGGATAGGTCTGGGATTTCCCTTCATCAGGCTCATAGTTTCTCGTTTTTCACATACTTGTTGAACAGATCCTGGGCTTTTTCTGGTTTGGATCACGTAGTAATGTGGTACCACACTGAAACAGTCCATTAAACCTAGTTCCGATCAATATTTTAGAGGATAACGCATGTTAGTTCTAGATTAGGCCTGGGATTTGCCCTCATCAGGGTCATACTTTCATGTTTTTCACATACTTGTTGAACAGATCCCTGGCTTATTCTGGTTTGGATCATGTACTTATGTGGTACCTACACTGAAACAGACCATTAAATCTGGTCTTGATAAATATTTTAGAGGATAACGCATGTTAGGTCTGGGTTAGGTCTAGGATTTGCCCTCAGCAGGCTCATACTTTCGTATATTTCTCGTGCTTGATGGCCAGATCGTGGGCTTTTTCTGGATTGGATCACGTAGTAATGTGGTACCACACTGAAACAGTCCATTAAACCTGGTTTCGATCAATATTTTACAGGATAACGCAAGTTAGGTCTAGGTTAGGCCCGGGATTTTCCTTCATCAGACACATACTTTCGCATTCTTCACATACTTGTTGAACGGATCCTGGGTTTTTTCTGGTTTGGATCACGTAGTAATGTGGTGCCACACTGAAAAGGTCCATTAAACCTGGCTTTCATGAATATTTTAGAGAATAACTCATGTTAGGTCTAGGTTAGGTCTGGGATTTGCTCTCATCAGGCCCGTACTTTCGCATTCTTCACATACTTGATGGCCAGATCCTGGGGTTTCTCTGGATTGGATCACGTAGTAATGTGGTACCACACTGAAAGAGTCCATTAAACCTGGTTTCGATCAATAATTTTGAGGGTAACGCATGTTAGGTCTAGGTTAGGCCTGGGAATTACCCTCATCAGACACATAATTTCGCATTCTTCACATACATGTAGAACGGATCCTGGGTTTTTTCTGGTTTGGATCACGTAGTAATGTGGTACTACACTGAAACAGTCCATTAAACCTGGTTTCGATCAATATTTTAGAGGATAACGCAAGTTAGGTCTAGGTTAGGCCCGGGATTTTCCTTCATCAGACACATACTTTCGCATTCTTCACATACTTGTTGAACGGATCCTGGGTTTTTTCTGGTTTGGATCACGTAGTAATGTGGTGCCACACTGAAAAGGTCCATTAAACCTGGCTTTCATGAATATTTTAGAGAATAACTCATGTTAGGTCTAGGTTAGGTCTGGGATTTGCTCTCATCAGGCTCCTACTTTC
This sequence comes from Colletes latitarsis, assembly GCF_051014445.1. Lineage (NCBI taxonomy): Eukaryota > Metazoa > Arthropoda > Insecta > Hymenoptera > Colletidae > Colletes > Colletes latitarsis. The sequence continues at coordinate 4,726,014 of NC_135142.1, forward strand.
GCATTCTTCACATACTTGATGGCCAGATCCTGGGGTTTCTCTGGATTGGATCACGTAGTAATGTGGTACCACACTGAAAGAGTCCATTAAACCTGGTTTCGATCAATAATTTTGAGGGTAACGCATGTTAGGTCTAGGTTAGGCCTGGGAATTACCCTCATCAGACACATAATTTCGCATTCTTCACATACATGTAGAACGGATCCTGGGTTTTTTCTGGTTTGGATCACGTAGTAATGTGGTACCACACTGAAACAGTCCATTAAATCTGTTCTTGATAAATATTTTAGGGGATAACGCATGTTAGGTCTGGGTTAGGTCTAGGATTTGCCCTCAGCAGGCTCATACTTTCGTATATTTCTCATACTTGATGGCCAGATCCTGGGCTTTTTCTGGATTGGATCACGTAGCAATGTGGTACCACACTGAAAAAGTCCATTAAACCTGGCTCCGATGAATATTTTAGAGAATAACTCATGTTAGGTCTAGGTTAGGTCTGGGGTTTGCTCTCATCAGGCTCGTACTTTCGCATATTTCTCATACTTGATGGCCAGATCCTGGTTTTTCTGGATTGGATCACGTAGTAATGTGGTACCACACTGAAATAGTCCATTAAACCTGGTTTCGATCAATATTTTAGAGGATAACGCAAGTTAGGTATGGGATAGGTCCGGGATTTGCCCTCATCAGGCTCATAGTTTCGCGTTTTTCACATACTTGTTGAACAGATTGTGGGTTTTTTCTGTTTTGGATAACGTAGTAATGTGGTACCACACTGAAACAGTCGATTAAAACAGGTCTCGGTCAATATTTTAGATGATAACGCAAGTTATGTCTGGGATAGGTCTGGGATTTGCCCTCGTCAGGCTCATACTTTCGCATTCTTCACATACTAGTTGTAGAGATCCCGGGTTTTATTCTGGTTTGGATCACGTAGTAATGTGGTACCACACTGAAACAGTCGATTAAACCTGGTTTCGTTCAATAATTTTGAGGGTAGCGCATGTTAGGTCTAGGTTAGGCCTGGGATTTTCCCTCATCAGACACATAATTTCGCATTCTTCACATACATGTAGAACGGATCCTGGGTTCTTTCTGGTTTGGATCACGTAGTAATGTGGTACCACACTGAAAAACTCCATTAAACCTGGCTTCGATGCATATTTTAGAGAATAACTCATGTTAGGTCTAGGTTAGGTCCGGGATTTGCCCTCATCAGGGTCATATTTTCGCATTTTTCACATACTTGTTGAACAGATCCCTGGCTTTTTCTGGTTTGGATCACGTAGTAATGTGGTACCACACTGAAACAGTCGATTAAAACAGGTTTCGGTCAATATTTTAGATGATAACGCAAGTTATGTGTGGGATAGGTCTGGGATTTGCCCTCGTCAGGCTCATACTTACGCATTCTTCACATACTGGTTGTACAGATACTGGGTTTTATTCTGGTTTGGATCACGTAGTAATGTGGTACCACACTGAAACAGTCGATTAAACCTGGTTTCGTTCAATAATTTTGAGGGTAGCGCATGTTAGGTCTAGGTTAGGCCTGGGATTTTCCCTCATCAGACACATAATTTCGCATTCTTCACATACATGTAGAACGGATCCTGGGTTCTTTCTGGTTTGGATCACGTAGTAATGTGGTACCCCACTGAAACAGTCCATTAAACCTGGTTTCGATCAATATTTTAGAGAATAACTCATGTTAGGTCTAGGTTAGGTCCGGGATTTGCCCTCATCAGGGTCATATTTTCGCATTTTTCACATACTTGTTGAACAGATCCCTGGCTTTTTCTGGTTTGGATCACGTAGTAATGTGGTACCACACTGAAACAGTCGATTAAAACAGGTTTCGGTCAATATTTTAGATGATAACGCAAGTTATGTGTGGGATAGGTCTGGGATTTGCCCTCGTCAGGCTCATACTTACGCATTCTTCACATACTGGTTGTACAGATACTGGGTTTTATTCTGGTTTGGATCACGTAGTAATGTGGTACCACACTGAAACAGTCGATTAAACCTGGTTTCGTTCAATAATTTTGAGGGTAGCGCATGTTAGGTCTAGGTTAGGCCTGGGATTTTCCCTCATCAGACACATAATTTCGCATTCTTCACATACATGTAGAACGGATCCTGGGTTCTTTCTGGTTTGGATCACGTAGTAATGTGGTACCCCACTGAAACAGTCCATTAAACCTGGTTTCGATCAATATTTTAGAGGATAACGCATGTTATGTCTGGGATAGGTCTGGGATTTCCCTTCATCAGGCTCATAGTTTCTCGTTTTTCACATACTTGTTGAACAGATCCTCGGCTTTTTCTGGTTTGGATCACGTAGTAATGTGGTACCACACTGAAACAGTCGATTAAAACAGGTTTCGGTCAATATTTTAGATGATAACGCATGTTATGTGTGGGATAGGTCTGGGATTTGCCCTCGTCAGGCTCATACTTACGCATTCTTCACATACTGGTTGTACAGATACTGGGTTTTATTCTGGTTTGGATCACGTAGTAATGTGGTACCACACTGAAACAGTCGATTAAACCTGGTTTCGTTCAATAATTTTGAGGGTAGCGCATGTTAGGTCTAGGTTAGGCCTGGGATTTTCCCTCATCAGACACATAATTTCGCATTCTTCACATACATGTAGAACGGATCCTGGGTTCTTTCTGGTTTGGATCACGTAGTAATGTGGTACCACACTGAAAAACTCCATTAAACCTGGCTTCGATGCATATTTTAGAGAATAACTCATGTTAGGTCTAGGTTAGGTCCGGGATTTGCCCTCATCAGGGTCATATTTTCGCATTTTTCACATACTTGTTGAACAGATCCCTGGCTTTTTCTGGTTTGGATCACGTAGTAATGTGGTACCACACTGAAACAGTCGATTAAAACAGGTTTCGGTCAATATTTTAGATGATAACGCAAGTTATGTGTGGGATAGGTCTGGGATTTGCCCTCGTCAGGCTCATACTTACGCATTCTTCACATACTGGTTGTACAGATACTGGGTTTTACTCTGGTTTGGATCACGTAGTAATGTGGTACCACACTGAAACAGTCGATTAAAAGCTGGTTTCGATCAATAATTTTGAGGGTAACGCATGTTAGGTCTAGGTTAGGCCAGGGATTTTCCCTCATCAGACACATAATTTCGCATTCTTCACATACATGTAGAACGGATCCTGGGTTTTTTCTGGTTTGGATCACGTAGTAATGTGGTACCCCACTGAAACGGTCCATTAAACCTGGTTTCGATCAATATTTTAGAGGATAACGCATGTTATGTCTGGGATAGGTCTGGGATTTCCCTTCATCAGGCTCATAGTTTCTCGTTTTTCACATACTTGTTGAACAGATCCTGGGCTTTTTCTGGATTGGATCACGTAGTAATGTGGTACCACACTGAAACAGTCCATTAAACTTGGTTTCGATCAATATTTTAGAGGATAACGCATGTTATGTCTGGGATAGGTCTGGGATTTCCCTTCATCAGGCTCATAGTTTCTCGTTTTTCACATACTTGTTGAACAGATCCTGGGCTTTTTCTGGATTGGATCACGTAGTAATGTGGTACCACACTGAAAAAGTCCACTAAACCTGGCTTCGGAGAATATTTTAGAGAATAACTCATGTAAGGTCTAGGTTAGGTCCGGGATTTGCCCTCATCAGGGCCATATTTTCGCATTTTTCACATACTTGTTGAACAGATCCCTGGCTTTTTCTGGTTTGGATCACGTAGTTATGTGGTACCACACTGAAACAGTCCATTAAACCTGGTTTCGATCAATATTTTAGAGGATAACGCATGTTATGTCTGGGATAGGTCTGGGATTTCCCTTCATCAGGCTCATAGTTTCTCGTTTTTCACATACTTGTTGAACAGATCCTGGGCTTTTTCTGGATTGGATCACGTAGTAATGTGGTACCACACTGAAACAGTCCATTAAACCTGGTTTCGATAAATATTTTAGAGGATAACGTATGTTAGGTCTGGGATAGGTCTGGGATTTGCCCTCATCAGGGCCATATTTTCGCATTTTTCACATACTTGTTGAACAGATCCCTGGCTTTTTCTGGTTTGGATCACGTAGTTATGTGGTACCACACTGAAACAGTCCATTAAACCTGGTTTCGATCAATATTTTAGAGGATAACGCATGTTATGTCTGGGATAGGTCTGGGATTTCCCTTCATCAGGCTCATAGTTTCTCGTTCTTCACATACTTGTTGAACAGATCCTGGGCTTTTTCTGGTTTGGATCACGTAGTAATGTGGTACCACACTGAAACAGTCCATTAAACCTAGTTCCGATCAATATTTTAGAGGATAACGCATGTTAGTTCTAGATTAGGCCTGGGATTTGCCCTCATCAGGGTCATACTTTCATGTTTTTCACATACTTGTTGAACAGATCCCTGGCTTATTCTGGTTTGGATCATGTACTAATGTGGTACCTACACTGAAACAGACCATTAAATCTGGTCTTGATAAATATTTTAGAGGATAACGCATGCTAGGTCTGGGTTAGGTCTAGGATTTGCCCTCAGCAGGCTCATACTTTCGTATATTTCTCGTGCTTGATGGCCAGATCGTGGGCTTTTTCTGGATTGGATCACGTAGTAATGTGGTACCACACTGAAACAGTCCATTAAACCTGGTTTCGATCAATATTTTAGAGGATAACGCAAGTTAGGTCTAGGTTAGGCCCGGGATTTTCCTTCATCAGACACATACTTTCGCATTCTTCACATACTTGTTGAACGGATCCTGGGTTTTTTCTGGTTTGGATCACGTAGTAATGTGGTGCCACACTGAAAAGGTCCATTAAACCTGGCTTTCATGAATATTTTAGAGAATAACTCATGTTAGGTCTAGGTTAGGTCTGGGATTTGCTCTCATCAGGCTCGTACTTTCGCATTCTTCACATACTTGATGGCCAGATCCTGGGGTTTCTCTGGATTGGATCACGTAGTAATGTGGTACCACACTGAAAGAGTCCATTAAACCTGGTTTCGATCAATAATTTTGAGGGTAACGCATGTTAGGTCTAGGTTAGGCCTGGGAATTACCCTCATCAGACACATAATTTCGCATTCTTCACATACATGTAGAACGGATCCTGGGTTTTTTCTGGTTTGGATCACGTAGTAATGTGGTACCACACTGAAACAGTCCATTAAATCTGTTCTTGATAAATATTTTAGGGGATAACGCATGTTAGGTCTGGGTTAGGTCTAGGATTTGCCCTCAGCAGGCTCATACTTTCGTATATTTCTCATACTTGATGGCCAGATCCTGGGCTTTTTCTGGATTGGATCACGTAGCAATGTGGTACCACACTGAAAAAGTCCATTAAACCTGGCTCCGATGAATATTTTAGAGAATAACTCATGTTAGGTCTAGGTTATGTCTGGGGTTTGCTCTCATCAGGCTCGTACTTTCGCATATTTCTCATACTTGATGGCCAGATCCTGGTTTTTCTGGATTGGATCACGTAGTAATGTGGTACCACACTGAAATAGTCCATTAAACCTGGTTTCGATCAATATTTTAGAGGATAACGCAAGTTAGGTATGGGATTGGTCTGGGATTTCCCTTCATCAGGCTCATAGTTCCTCGTTTTTCACATACTTGTTGAACAGATCCTGGGCTTTTTCTGGATTGGATCACGAAGTAATGTGGTACCACACTGAAACAGTCCATTAAACTTGGTTTCGATCAATATTTTAGAGGATAACGCATGTTATGTCTGGGATAGGTCTGGGATTTCCCTTCATCAGGCTCATAGTTTCTCGTTTTTCACATACTTGTTGAACAGATCCTGGGCTTTTTCTGGATTGGATCACGTAGTAATGTGGTACCACACTGAAAAAGTCGATTAAAACAGGTCTCGGTCAATATTTTAGATGATAACGCAAGATATGTCTGGGATAGGTCTGGGATTTGCCCTCGTCAGGCTCATACTTTCGCATTCTTCACATACTAGTTGTAGAGATCCCGGGTTTTATTCTGGTTTGGATCACGTAGTAATGTGGTACCACACTGAAACAGTCGATTAAACCTGGTTTCGTTCAATAATTTTGAGGGTAGCGCATGTTAGGTCTAGGTTAGGCCTGGGATTTTCCCTCATCAGACACATAATTTCGCATTCTTCACATACATGTAGAACGGATCCTGGGTTCTTTCTGGTTTGGATCACGTAGTAATGTGGTACCACACTGAAAAACTCCATTAAACCTGGCTTCGATGCATATTTTAGAGAATAACTCATGTTAGGTCTAGGTTAGGTCCGGGATTTGCCCTCATCAGGGTCATATTTTCGCATTTTTCACATACTTGTTGAACAGATCCCTGGCTTTTTCTGGTTTGGATCACGTAGTAATGTGGTACCACACTGAAACAGTCGATTAAAACAGGTTTCGGTCAATATTTTAGATGATAACGCAAGTTATGTGTGGGATAGGTCTGGGATTTGCCCTCGTCAGGCTCATACTTACGCATACTTCACATACTGGTTGTACAGATACTGGGTTTTACTCTGGTTTGGATCACGTAGTAATGTGGTACCACACTGAAACAGTCGATTAAAAGCTGGTTTCGATCAATAATTTTGAGGGTAACGCATGTTAGGTCTAGGTTAGGCCAGGGATTTTCCCTCATCAGACACATAATTTCGCATTCTTCACATACATGTAGAACGGATCCTGGGTTTTTTCTGGTTTGGATCACGTAGTAATGTGGTACCCCACTGAAACGGTCCATTAAACCTGGTTTCGATCAATATTTTAGAGGATAACGCATGTTATGTCTGGGATAGGTCTGGGATTTCCCTTCATCAGGCTCATAGTTTCTCGTTTTTCACATACTTGTTGAACAGATCCTGGGCTTTTTCTGGATTGGATCACGTAGTAATGTGGTACCACACTGAAACAGTCCATTAAACTTGGTTTCGATCAATATTTTAGAGGATAACGCATGTTATGTCTGGGATAGGTCTGGGATTTCCCTTCATCAGGCTCATAGTTTCTCGTTTTTCACATACTTGTTGAACAGATCCTGGGCTTTTTCTGGATTGGATCACGTAGTAATGTGGTACCACACTGAAAAAGTCCACTAAACCTGGCTTCGGAGAATATTTTAGAGAATAACTCATGTAAGGTCTAGGTTAGGTCCGGGATTTGCCCTCATCAGGGCCATATTTTCGCATTTTTCGCATACTTGTTGAACAGATCCCTGGCTTTTTCTGGTTTGGATCACGTAGTTATGTGGTACCACACTGAAACAGTCCACTAAACCTGGTTTCGATCAATATTTTAGAGGATAACGCATGTTATGTCTGGGATAGGTCTGGGATTTCCCTTCATCAGGCTCATAGTTTCTCGTTTTTCACATACTTGTTGAACAGATCCTGGGCTTTTTCTGGATTGGAGCACGTAGTTATGTGGTACCACACTGAAACAGTCCATTAAACCTGGTTTCGATAAATATTTTAGAGGATAACGTATGTTAGGTCTGGGATAGGTCTGGGATTTGCCCTCATCAGGGCCATATTTTCGCATTTTTCACATACTTGTTGAACAGATCCCTGGCTTTTTCTGGTTTGGATCACGTAGTTATGTGGTACCACACTGAAACTGTCCATTAAACCTGGTTTCGATCAATATTTTAGAGGATAACGCATGTTATGTCTGGGATAGGTCTGGGATTTCCCTTCATCAGGCTCATAGTTTCTCGTTTTTCACATACTTGTTGAACAGATCCTGGGCTTTTTCTGGTTTGGATCACGTAGTAATGTGGTACCACACTGAAACAGTCCATTAAACCTAGTTCCGATCAATATTTTAGAGGATAACGCATGTTAGTTCTAGATTAGGCCTGGGATTTGCCCTCATCAGGGTCATACTTTCATGTTTTTCACATACTTGTTGAACAGATCCCTGGCTTATTCTGGTTTGGATCATGTACTTATGTGGTACCTACACTGAAACAGACCATTAAATCTGGTCTTGATAAATATTTTAGAGGATAACGCATGTTAGGTCTGGGTTAGGTCTAGGATTTGCCCTCAGCAGGCTCATACTTTCGTATATTTCTCGTGCTTGATGGCCAGATCGTGGGCTTTTTCTGGATTGGATCACGTAGTAATGTGGTACCACACTGAAACAGTCCATTAAACCTGGTTTCGATCAATATTTTAGAGGATAACGCAAGTTAGGTCTAGGTTAGGCCCGGGATTTTCCTTCATCAGACACATACTTTCGCATTCTTCACATACTTGTTGAACGGATCCTGGGTTTTTTCTGGTTTGGATCACGTAGTAATGTGGTGCCACACTGAAAAGGTCCATTAAACCTGGCTTTCATGAATATTTTAGAGAATAACTCATGTTAGGTCTAGGTTAGGTCTGGGATTTGCTCTCATCAGGCTCGTACTTTCGCATTCTTCACATACTTGATGGCCAGATCCTGGGGTTTCTCTGGATTGGATCACGTAGTAATGTGGTACCACACTGAAAGAGTCCATTAAACCTGGTTTCGATCAATAATTTTGAGGGTAACGCATGTTAGGTCTAGGTTAGGCCTGGGAATTACCCTCATCAGACACATAATTTCGCATTCTTCACATACATGTAGAACGGATCCTGGGTTTTTTCTGGTTTGGATCACGTAGTAATGTGGTACCACACTGAAACAGTCCATTAAATCTGTTCTTGATAAATATTTTAGGGGATAACGCATGTTAGGTCTGGGTTAGGTCTAGGATTTGCCCTCAGCAGGCTCATACTTTCGTATATTTCTCATACTTGATGGCCAGATCCTGGGCTTTTTCTGGTTTGGATCACGTAGTAATGTGGTACCACACTGAAACAGTCGATTAAACCTGGTTTCGTTCAATAATTTTGAGGGTAGCGCATGTTAGGTCTAGGTTAGGCCTGGGATTTTCCCTCATCAGACACATAATTTCGCATTCTTCACATACATGTAGAACGGATCCTGGGTTCTTTCTGGTTTGGATCACGTAGTAATGTGGTACCACACTGAAAAACTCCATTAAACCTGGCTTCGATGCATATTTTAGAGAATAACTCATGTTAGGTCTAGGTTAGGTCCGGGATTTGCCCTCATCAGGGTCATATTTTCGCATTTTTCACATACTTGTTGAACAGATCCCTGGCTTTTTCTGGTTTGGATCACGTAGTAATGTGGTACCACACTGAAACAGTCGATTAAAACAGGTTTCGGTCAATATTTTAGATGATAACGCAAGTTATGTGTGGGATAGGTCTGGGATTTGCCCTCGTCAGGCTCATACTTACGCATTCTTCACATACTGGTTGTACAGATACTGGGTTTTACTCTGGTTTGGATCGCGTAGTAATGTGGTACCACACTGAAACAGTCGATTAAAAGCTGGTTTCGATCAATAATTTTGAGGGTAACGCATGTTAGGTCTAGGTTAGGCCAGGGATTTTCCCTCATCAAACACATAATTTCGCATTCTTCACATACATGTAGAACGGATCCTGGGTTTTTTCTGGTTTGGATCACGTAGTAATGTGGTACCCCACTGAAACAGTCCATTAAACCTGGTTTCGATCAATATTTTAGAGGATAACGCATGTTATGTCTGGGATAGGTCTGGGATTTCCCTTCATCAGGCTCATAGTTTCTCGTTTTTCACATACTTGTTGAACAGATCCTGGGCTTTTTCTGATTTGGATCACGTAGTAATGTGGTACCACACTGAAACAGTCCATTAAACCTGGTTTCGATCAATATTTTACAGAATAACGCATGTTAGGTCTTGGTTAGGTCTGGGATTTGCTCTCATCAGGCTCGTACTTTCGCATATTTCTCATAGTTGATGGCCAGATTCTGGGCTTTTTCTGGTTTGGATCACGTAGTAATGTGGTACCACACTGAAACAGTAGATTAAAACAGGTTTCGGTCAATATTTTAGATGGTAACGTAAGTTATGTCTTGGATAGGTCTGGGATTTGCCCTCATCAGGGTCATATTTTCGCATTTTTCACATACTTGTTGAACAGATCCCTGGCTTTTTCTGGTTTGGATCACGTAGTAATGTGGTACCACACTGAAACAGTCCATTAAACCTGGTTTCGATTAATATTTTAGAGAATAACTCATGTTAGGTCTAGGTTAGGTCTGGGATTTGCTCTCATCAGGCTCGTACTTTCGCATATTTCTCATACTTCATGGCTAGATCCTGGGCTTTTTCTGGATTGGATCCCGTAGTAATGTGGTACCACACTGAAACAGTCCATTAAACCTGGTTTCGATCAATATTTTTTAGAGGATAACGCATGTTATGTCTAGGTTGGGCCTGGGATTTGCCCTCATCAGACACATACTTTCGCATTCTCCACATACTTGGTGAACAGATCCTGGGTTTTTTCTGGTTCGGATCACATAGTAATGTGGTACCACACTGAAACATTCAATTAAATCTGGTCTTGATAAATATTTTGGGCGACAACGCATGTTAGGTCTAGGTTAGGCCTGGGATTTCCCTTCATCAGACACATACTTTCGCATTCTTCACATACTTGTTGAACAGATCCTCGGTTTTTCTGTTTTGGATCACGTAGTAATGTGGTACCACAGTGAAACCGTCCATTAAACCTAGTTTCGATCAATAGTTTAGAGGATAACGCATGTTAGGTCTAGATTAGGCCTGGGATTTGCCCACATCAGGGTCATACTTTCGCGTTTTTCACATACTTGTTGAATAGATCCCTGGCTTATTCTGGTTTGGATCATGTACTAATGTGGTAGTACATGATCCAAGCCTGAATAAGACAGGAATATGTTCAACAAGTATGGTATCACACTGAAACAGTCCATTAAACCTGGTTTCGATCAATATTTTACAGAATAACGCATGTTAGGTCTTGGTTAGGTCTGGGATTTACCCTAATCAGGCTCATAGTTTCGCATATTTCTCATACTTCATGGCTAGATCCTGGGCTTTCTCTGGATTGGATCACGTAGTAATGTGTTATCACACTGAAACATTCAATTAAACCTAGTTTCGATGAATATTTTAGAGGATAACGCATGTTGTGTCTAGGTTAGACCTGGGATTTGCCCTCATCAGGGCCATATTTTCGCATTGTTCACATACTTGTTGAACAGATCCCTGGCTTCTTCTGGTTTGGATCACATAGTATTGTGGTACCACACTGAAACAGTCCATTAAATCTGGTTTCGATCAATATTTTAGAGGACAACGTATGTTAGGTCTGGGATAGGTCTGGGATTTGCCCTCATCAGGGTCATACTTTCGCATTTTTAACATACTTGTTGAACAGATCCTCGGTTTTTCTGGTTTGGATCATGTACTAATGTGGTACCACACTGAAACAGACCATTAAATCTGGTCTTGTGAAATATTTTAGAGGATAACGCATGGTAGGTCTGGGTTAGGTCTAGGATTTGCCCTCAGCAGGCTCATACTTTCGTATATTTCTCGTGCTTGATGGCCAGATCCTGGGCTTTTTCTGGATTGGACCACGTAGTAATGTGGTACCACACTGAAACAGTCTATTAAACCTGGTTTCGATGAATATTTTAGAGGATAACGCAAGTTAGGTCTAGGTTAGGCCTGGGATTTTCCTTCATCAGACACATAGTTTCGCATTCATCACATACTTGTTGAACGGATCTTGGGTTTTTTCTGGTTTTGATCACGTAGTAATGTGGTGCCACACTGAAAAAGTCCATTAAACCTGGCTTCGATGAATATTTTAGAGAATAACTCATGTTAGGTCTAGGTTAGGTCTGGGATTTGCTCTCATCAGGCTCGTACTTTCGCATATTTCTCATACTTGATGGCCAGATCCTGGGGTTTTTCTGGATTGGATCACGTAGTAATGTGGTACCACACTGAAATAGTCCATTAAACCTGGTTTCGATCAATATTTTAAAGGATAACGCAAGTTAGGTCTAGGTTAGGCCTGGGATTTTCCTTCATCAGACACATACTTTCGCATTCTTCACATACTTGTTGACCGGATCCTGAGTTTTTTCTGGTTTGGATCACGTAGTAATGTGGTACCACACTGGGAAAGTCCATTAAACTTGGTTTCGATGAATATTTTAGAGAATAACTCATGTTAGGTCTAGGTTAGGTCTGGGATTTGCTCTCATCAGGCTCGTACTTTCGCATATTTCTCATACTTCATGGCTAGATCCTGGGCTTTTTCTGGATTGGATCACGTAGTAATGTGGTACCACACTGAAACAGTAAACTAAACCTGGCTTCGATAAATATTTTAGAGGATAACGCAAGTTAGGTATGGGATAGGTCCGGGATTTGCCCCCATCAGGGTCATATTTTCGCATTTTTCACATACTTGTTGAACAGATCCCTGGCTTTTTCTATTTTGGATCACGTAGTAATGTGGTACCACACTGAAACAGTCCATTAAACCTGGTTTCGATTAATATTTTACAGAATAACGCATGTTAGGTCTTGGTTAGGTCTGGGATTTGCTCTCATCAGGCTCGTACTTTCGCATATTTCTCATACTTCATGGCTAGATCCTGGGCTTTTTCTGGATTGGATCACGTAGTAATGTGGTACCACACTGAAACAGTCCATTAAACCTGGTTTCGATCAATATTTTAGAGGATAACGCATGTTATGTCTGGGATAGGTCTGGGATTTGCCCTCATCAGGCTCATAGTTTCGCGTTTTTCACATACTTGTTGAACAGATTCTGGGTTTTTTCTGATTTGGATCACGTAGTAATGTGGTACCACACTGAAACAGTGCATTAAACCTGGTTTCGATTAATATTTTAGAGAATAACTCATGTTAGGTCTAGGTTAGGTCTGGGATTTGCTCTCAACAGGATCGTACTTTCGCATATTTCTCATACTTCATGGCTAGATCCTGGGCTTTTTCTGAATTGGATCTCGTAGTGATGTGGTACCACACTGAAACAGTCCATTAAACCTGGTTTCGATCAATATTTTAGAGGATAACGCATGTTAGGTCTAGGTTAGGTCTGGGATTTGCTCTCAACAGGCTCGTACTTTCGCATATTTCTCATACTTCATGGCTAGATCCTGGGCTTTTTCTGAATTGGATCTCGTAGTAATGTGGTACCACACTGAAACAGTCCATTAAACCTGGTTTCGATGAATATTTTAGAGAATAAGTCATGTTAGGTCTAGGTTAGGTCTGGGATTTGCCCTCATCAGGCTCGTACTTTCGCATATTTCTCATACTTGATGGCCAGATCCTGGGGTTTTTCTGGATTGGATCACGTAGTAATGTGGTACCACACTGAAACAGTCCATTAAACCTGGTATCGATCAATATTTTAGAGGATAACGCAAGTTGGGTCTAGGTTAGGCCTGGGATTTCCCTTCATCAGACACATACTTTCGCATTCTTCACATACTTGTTGAACAGATCCTCGGTTTTTCTGTTTTGGAACACATAGTAATGTGGTACCACAGTGAAACCGTCCATTAAACCTAGTTTCGATCAATAGTTTAGAGGATAACGCATGTTAGGTCTAGATTAGGCCTGGGATTTGCCCACATCAGGGTCATACTTTCGCGTTTTTCACATACTTGTTGAACAGATCCCTGGCTTATTCTGGTTTGGATCATGTACTAATGTGGTAGTACATGATCCAAGCCTGAATAAGCCAGGGATATGTTCAACAAGTATGGTATCACACTCAAACAGTCCATTAAATCTGGTCTTGATAAATATTTTAGAGGATAACGCATGTTAGGTCTGGGTTAGGTCTGGGATTTGCCCACATCAGGGTCATACTTTCGCGTTTTTCACATACTTGTTGAATAGATCCCTGGCTTTTTCTATTTTGGATCACGTAGTAATGTGGTACCACACTGAAACAGTCCATTAAACCTGGTTTCGATTAATATTTTACAGAATAACGCATGTTAGGTCTTGGTTAGGTCTGGGATTTGCTCTCATCAGGCTCGTACTTTCGCATATTTCTCATACTTGATGGCCAGATCCTGGGCTTTTTCTGGATTGGATCACATAGTATAGTGGTACCACACTGAAACAGTCCATTAAACCTGGTTTCGATCAATATTTTAGAGGATAACGCAAGTTATGTCTGGGATAGGTCTGGGATTTGCCCTCGTCAGGCTCATACTTTCGCATTCTTCACATACTAGTTGTACAGATCCTGGGTTTTATTCTGGTTTGGATCACGTAGTAATGTGGTACCACACTGGAACAGTCGATTAAACCTGGTTTCGATCAATAATTTTGAGTGTAACGCATGTTAGGTCTAGGTTAGGCCTGGGAATTACCCTCATCAGACACATAATTCCGCATTCTTCACATACATGTAGAACGGATCCTGGGTTTTTTCTGGTTTGGATCACGTAGTAATGTGGTACCACACTGAAAAAGTCCATTAAACCTGGCTTCGATGAATATTTTAGAGAATAACTCATGTAAGGTCTAGGTTAGGTCCGGGATTTGCCCTCATCAGGGTCATATTTTCGCATTTTTCACATACTTGTTGAACAGATCCCTGGCTTTTTCTGGTTTGGATCACGTAGTAATGTGGTACCACACTGAAACAGTCCATTAAACCTGGTTTCGATTAATATTTTAGAGAATAACTCATGTTAGGTCTAGGTTAGGTCTGGGATTTGCTCCCATCAGGCTCGTACTTTCGCATATTTCTCATACTTCATGGCTAGATCCTGGGCTTTTTCTGGATTGGATCCCGTAGTAATGTGGTGCCACACTGAAACAGTCCATTAAAACAGGTCTCGGTCAATATTTTAGATGATAACGCAAGTTATGTCTGGGATAGGTCCGGGATTTGCCCTCATCAGGCTCATAGTTTCGCGTTTTTCACATACTTGTTGAACAGATTGTGGGTTTTTTCTGTTTTGGATAACGTAGTAATGTGGTACCACACTGAAACAGTCGATTAAAACAGGTCTCGGTCAATATTTTAGATGATAACGCAAGTTATGTCTGGGATAGGTCTGGGATTTGCCCTCGTCAGGCTCATACTTTCGCATTCTTCACATACTAGTTGTAGAGATCCCGGGTTTTATTCTGGTTTGGATCACGTAGTAATGTGGTACCACACTGAAACAGTCGATTAAACCTGGTTTCGTTCAATAATTTTGAGGGTAGCGCATGTTAGGTCTAGGTTAGGCCTGGGATTTTCCCTCATCAGACACATAATTTCGCATTCTTCACATACATGTAGAACGGATCCTGGGTTCTTTCTGGTTTGGATCACGTAGTAATGTGGTACCACACTGAAAAACTCCATTAAACCTGGCTTCGATGCATATTTTAGAGAATAACTCATGTTAGGTCTAGGTTAGGTCCGGGATTTGCCCTCATCAGGGTCATATTTTCGCATTTTTCACATACTTGTTGAACAGATCCCTGGCTTTTTCTGGTTTGGATCACGTAGTAATGTGGTACCACACTGAAACAGTCGATTAAAACAGGTTTCGGTCAATATTTTAGATGATAACGCAAGTTATGTGTGGGATAGGTCTGGGATTTGCCCTCGTCAGGCTCATACTTACGCATTCTTCACATACTGGTTGTACAGATACTGGGTTTTACTCTGGTTTGGATCGCGTAGTAATGTGGTACCACACTGAAACAGTCGATTAAAAGCTGGTTTCGATCAATAATTTTGAGGGTAACGCATGTTAGGTTTAGGTTAGGCCAGGGATTTTCCCTCATCAAACACATAATTTCGCATTCTTCACATACATGTAGAACGGATCCTGGGTTTTTTCTGGTTTGGATCACGTAGTAATGTGGTACCCCACTGAAACAGTCCATTAAACCTGGTTTCGATCAATATTTTAGAGGATAACGCATGTTATGTCTGGGATAGGTCTGGGATTTCCCTTCATCAGGCCCATAGTTTCTCGTTTTTCACATACTTGTTGAACAGATCCTGGGCTTTTTCTGATTTGGATCACGTAGTAATGTGGTACCACACTGAAACAGTCCATTAAACCTGGTTTCGATCAATATTTTACAGAATAACGCATGTTAGGTCTTGGTTAGGTCTGGGATTTGCTCTCATCAGGCTCGTACTTTCGCATATTTCTCATAGTTGATGGCCAGATTCTGGGCTTTTTCTGGTTTGGATCACGTAGTAATGTGGTACCACACTGAAACAGTAGATTAAAACAGGTTTCGGTCAATATTTTAGATGGTAACGTAAGTTATGTCTTGGATAGGTCAGGGATTTGCCCTCATCAGGGTCATATTTTCGCATTTTTCACATACTTGTTGAACAGATCCCTGGCTTTTTCTGGTTTGGATCACGTAGTAATGTGGTACCACACTGAATCAGTCCATTAAACCTGGTTTCGATTAATATTTTAGAGAATAACTCATGTTAGGTCTAGGTTAGGTCTGGGATTTGCTCTCATCAGGCTCGTACTTTCGCATATTTCTCATACTTCATGGCTAGATCCTGGGCTTTTTCTGGATTGGATCCCGTAGTAATGTGGTACCACACTGAAACAGTCCATTAAACCTGGTTTCGATCAATATTTTTTAGAGGATAACGCATGTTATGTCTAGGTTGGGCCTGGGATTTGCCCTCATCAGACACATACTTTCGCATTCTCCACATACTTGTTGAACAGATCCTGGGTTTTTTCTGGTTCGGATCACATAGTAATGTGGTACCACACTGAAACATTCAATTAAATCTGGTCTTGATAAATATTTTGGGCGACAACGCATGTTAGGTCTAGGTTAGGCCTGGGATTTCCCTTCATCAGACACATACTTTCGCATTCTTCACATACTTGTTGAACAGATCCTCGGTTTTTCTGTTTTGGATCACGTAGTAATGTGGTACCACAGTGAAACCGTCCATTAAACCTAGTTTCGATCAATAGTTTAGAGGATAACGCATGTTAGGTCTAGATTAGGCCTGGGATTTGCCCACATCAGGGACATACTTTCGCGTTTTTCACATACTTGTTGAATAGATCCCTGGCTTATTCTGGTTTGGATCATGTACTAATGTGGTAGTACATGATCCAAGCCTGAATAAGCCAGGAATATGTTCAACAAGTATGGTATCACACTGAAACAGTCCATTAAACCTGGTTTCGATCAATATTTTACAGAATAACGCATGTTATGTCTTGGTTAGGTCTGGGATTTACCCTAATCAGGCTCATAGTTTCGCATATTTCTCATACTTCATGGCTAGATCCTGGGCTTTCTCTGGATTGGATCACGTAGTAATGTGTTATCACACTGAAACATTCAATTAAACCTAGTTTCGATGAATATTTTAGAGGATAACGCATGTTGTGTCTAGGTTAGACCTGGGATTTGCCCTCATCAGGGCCATATTTTCGCATTGTTCACATACTTGTTGAACAGATCCCTGGCTTCTTCTGGTTTGGATCACATAGTATTGTGGTACCACACTGAAACAGTCCATTAAATCTGGTTTCGATCAATATTTTAGAGGACAACGTATGTTAGGTCTGGGATAGGTCCGGGATTTGCCCCCATCAGGGTCATATTTTCGCATTTTTCACATACTTGTTGAACAGATCCTGGGTTTTTTCTGGTTTTGATCACGTAGTAATGTGGTGCCACACTGAAAAAGTCCATTAAACCTGGCTTCGATGAATATTTTAGAGAATAACTCATGTTAGGTCTAGGTTAGGTCTGGGATTTGCTCTCATCAGGCTCGTACTTTCGCATATTTCTCATACTTCATGGCTAGATCCTGGGCTTTTTCTGGATTGGATCACGTAGTAATGTGGTACCACACTGAAACAGTAAACTAAACCTGGCTTCGATAAATATTTTAGAGGATAACGCAAGTTAGGTATGGGATAGGTCCGGGATTTGCCCCCATCAGGGTCATATTTTCGCATTTTTCACATACTTGTTGAACAGATCCCTGGCTTTTTCTATTTTGGATCACGTAGTAATGTGGTACCACACTGAAACAGTCCATTAAACCTGGCTTCGATTAATATTTTACAGAATAACGCATGTTAGGTCTTGGTTAGGTCTGGGATTTGCTCTCATCAGGCTCGTACTTTCGCATATTTCTCATACTTCATGGCTAGATCCTGTGCTTTTTCTGGATTGGATCACGTAGTAATGTGGTACCACACTGAAACAGTCCATTAAACCTGGTTTCGATCAATATTTTAGAGGATAACGCATGTTATGTCTGGGATAGGTCTGGGATTTGCCCTCATCAGGCTCATAGTTTCGCGTTTTTCACATACTTGTTGAACAGATTCTGGGTTTTTTCTGATTTGGATCAGGTAGTAATGTGGTACCACACTGAAACAGTGCATTAAACCTGGTTTCGATTAATATTTTAGAGAATAACTCATGTTAGGTCTAGGTTAGGTCTGGGATTTGCTCTCAACAGGATCGTACTTTCGCATATTTCTCATACTTCATGGCTAGATCCTGGGCTTTTTCTGAATTGGATCTCGTAGTAATGTGGTACCACACTGAAACAGTCCATTAAACCTGGTTTCGATCAATATTTTAGAGGATAACGCATGTTATGTCTAGGTTGGGCCTGGGATTTGCCCTCATCAGACACATACTTTCGCATTCGCCACATACTTGTTGAACAGATCCTGGGGTTTTTCTGGTTCGGATCACGTAGTAATGTGGTACCACACTGAAACAGTCCATTAAACCTGGTTTCGATTAATATTTTAGAGAATAACTCATGTTAGGTCTAGGTTAGGTCTGGGATTTGCTCTCAACAGGCTCGTACTTTCGCATATTTCTCATACTTCATGGCTAGATCCTGGGCTTTTTCTGAATTGGATCTCGTAGTAATGTGGTACCACACTGAAACATTCCATTAAACCTGGTTTCGATGAATATTTTAGAGAATAAGTCATGTTAGGTCTAGGTTAGGTCTGGGATTTGCCCTCATCAGGCTCGTACTTTCGCATATTTCTCATACTTGATGGCCAGATCCTGGGGTTTTTCTGGATTGGATCACGTAGTAATGTGGTACCACACTGAAACAGTCCATTAAACCTGGTATCGATCAATATTTTAGAGGATAACGCAAGTTGGGTCTAGGTTAGGCCTGGGATTTCCCTTCATCAGACACATACTTTCGCATTCTTCACATACTTGTTGAACAGATCCTCGGTTTTTCTGTTTTGGAACACATAGTAATGTGGTACCACAGTGAAACCGTCCATTAAACCTAGTTTCGATCAATAGTTTAGAGGATAACGCATGTTAGGTCTAGATTAGGCCTGGGATTTGCCCACATCAGGGTCATACTTTCGCGTTTTTCACATACTTGTTGAATAGATCCCTGGCTTTTTCTATTTTGGATCACGTAGTAATGTGGTACCACACTGAAACAGTCCATTAAACCTGGTTTCGATTAATATTTTACAGAATAACGCATGTTAGGTCTTGGTTAGGTCTGGGATTTGCTCTCATCAGGCTCGTACTTTCGCATATTTCTCATACTTGATGGCCAGATCCTGGGCTTTTTCTGGATTGGATCACGTAGTATAGTGGTACCACACTGAAACAGTCCATTAAACCTGGTTTCGATCAATATTTTAGAGGATAACGCAAGTTATGTCTGGGATAGGTCTGGGATTTGCCCTCGTCAGGCTCATACTTTCGCATTCTTCACATACTAGTTGTACAGATCCTCGGTTTTATTCTGGTTTGGATCACGTAGTAATGTGGTACCACACTGGAACAGTCGATTAAACCTGGTTTCGATCAATAATTTTGAGTGTAACGCATGTTAGGTCTAGGTTAGGCCTGGGAATTACCCTCATCAGACACATAATTCCGCATTCTTCACATACATGTAGAACGGATCCTGGGTTTTTTCTGGTTTGGATCACGTAGTAATGTGGTACCACACTGAAAAAGTCCATTAAACCTGGCTTCGATGAATATTTTAGAGAATAACTCATGTAAGGTCTAGGTTAGGTCCGGGATTTGCCCTCATCAGGGTCATATTTTCGCATTTTTCACATACTTGTTGAACAGATCCCTGGCTTTTTCTGGTTTGGATCACGTAGTAATGTGGTACCACCCTGAAACAGTCCATTAAACCTGGTTTCGATTAATATTTTAGAGAATAACTCATGTTAGGTCTAGGTTAGGTCTGGGATTTGCTCCCATCAGGCTCGTACTTTCGCATATTTCTCATACTTCATGGCTAGATCCTGGGCTTTTTCTGTATTGGATCCCGTAGTAATGTGGTGCCACACTGAAACAGTCCATTAAACCTGGTTTCGATCAATATTTTTTAGAGGATAGCGCATGTTATGTCTAGGTTTGGCCTGGGATTTGCCCTCATCAGACACATACTTTCGCATTCTCCACATACTTGTTGAACAGATCCTGGGTTTTTTCTGGGTCGGATCACATAGTAATGTGGTACCACACTGAAACATTCAATTAAATCTGGTCTTGATAAATATTTTGGACCACAACGCATGTCAGGTCTGGGATAGGTCTGGGATTTGCCCTCATCAGGGTCATATTTTCGCATTTTTCACATACTTGTTGAACAGATCCCTGACTTCTTCTGGTATGGATCACGTAGTAATGTGTTACCACACTGAAACTGTCGATTAAAACAGGTTTCGGTCAATATTTTAGATGATAACGCAAGTTATGTCTGGGATAGGTCTGGGATTTGCCCTCGTCAGGCTCATACTTTCGCATTCTTCACATACTAGTTGTACAGATCCTGGGTTTTATTCTGGTTTGGATCACGTAGTAATGTGGTACCGCACTGGAACAGTCCATTAAACCTCATTTCGATCAATAATTGTGAGGGTAACACATGTTAGGTCTAGATTAGGCCTGGGATTTTCCTTCATCAGACACATAGTTTCGCATTCTTCACATACTTGTTGAACGGATCCTGGGTTTTTTCTGGTTTGGATCACGTAGTAAAGTGGTGCCACACTGAAAAAGTCCATTAAACCTGGCTTCGATGAATATTTTAGAGAATAAGTCATGTTAGGTCTAGGTTAGGTCTGGGATTTGCCCTCATCAGGCTCGTACTTTCGCATATTTCTCATACTTGATGGCCAGATCCTGGGGTTTTTCTGGATTGGATCACGTAGTAATGTGCTCCCATACTGAAATAGTCCATTAAACCTGGTTTCGATCAATATTTTAGAGGATAACGCAAGTTAGGTCTAGGTTAGGCCTGGGATTTTCCTTCGTCAGACACATACTTTCGCATTCTTCACATACTTGTTGAACAGATCCCTGGCTTTTTCCGGTTTGGATCACGTAGTAATGTGGTACCACACTGACACAGTCCATTAAACCTGGTTTCGATCAATATTTTAGAGGATAACGCATGTTATGTCTGGGATAGGTCTGGGATTTGCCCTCATCAGGCTCATAGTTTTGCGTTTCTCACATACTTGTTGAACAGATTCTGGGTTTTTTCTGATTTGGATCACGTAGTAATGTGGTACCACACTGAAACAGTCCATTAAACCTGGTTTCGATCAATATTTTACAGAATAACGCATGTTAGGTAATGGTTAGGTCTGGGATTTGCTCTCATCAGGCTCGTACTTTCGCATATTTCTCATAGTTGATGGCCAGATTCTGGGCGTTTTCTGGTTTGGATCACGTAGTAATGTGGTACCACACTGAAACAGTAGATTAAAACAGGTTTCGGTCAATATTTTAGATGATAACGCAAGTTATGTCTGGGATAGGTCTGGGATTTGCCCTCGTCAGGCTCATACTTTCGCATTCTTCACATACTAGTTGTAGAGATCCTGGGTTTTATTCTGGTTTGGATCACGTAGTAATGTGGTACCACACTGAAACAGTCGATTAAACCTGGGTTCGATGAATATTTTAGAGAATAACTCATGTTAGGTCTAGGTTAGGTCCGGGATTTGCCCTCATCGGGGTCATATTTTCGCATTTTTCACATACTTGTTGAACAGATCCCTGGCTTTTTCTGGTTTGGATCACGTAGTAATGTGGTACCACACTGAAACAGTCCATTAAACCTGGTTTCGATTAATATTTTAGAGAATAACTCATGTTAGGTCTAGGTTAGGTCTGGGACTTGCTCTCAACAGGCTCGTACTTTCGCATATTTCTCATACTTCATGGCTAGATCCTGGGCTTTTTCTGAATTGGATCTCGTAGTAATGTGGTACCACACTGAAACAGTCCATTAAACCTGGTTTCGATCAATATTTTAGAGCATAACGCATGTTAGGTCTGGGTTAGGTTTAGGATTTGCCCTGAATAGGCTCATACTTGCGCATATTTCTCATACTTGATGGCTAGATCCTGGGCTTTTTCTGGATTGGATCACGCAGTAATGTGTTACCACAGTGAAACAGTCCATTAAACCAAGTTTCGATCAATATTTTAGAGGATAACGCGTGGTATGTCTGGGATAGGTCTGGGATTTGCCCTCATCAGACACATACTTTCGCATTCTTCACATACATGTTCAACGGATCCTGGGTTTTTTCTGGTTTGGATCACGTAGTAATGTGGTAACACACTGGAACAGTCGGATAAACCTGGTTTCGATCAATAATTTTGGGGGTAACGCAAGTTATGCCTAGGTCAGGCCTGGGATTTTCCATCATCAGACACATACTTTCGCATATTTCTCATACTTGATGGCTAGATCCTGTGCTTTTTCTGGATTGGATCACGCAGTAATGTGTTACCACACTGAAACAGTCGATTAAACCTGGTTTCGATCAACATTTTTGAGGGTAACGCATGTTAGGTCTAGGTTAGGCCTGGGATATTCCCTCCTCAGACACATACTTTCGCATTCATCACATACTTGTTGAACGGATCCTGGGTTTTTTCTGGTTTTGATCACGTAGTAATGTGGTGCCACACTGAAACATTCAATTAAATCTGGTCTTGATAAATATTTTGGGCGACAACGCATGTTAGGTCTAGGTTAGGCCTGGGATTTCCCTTCATCAGACACATACTTTCGCATTCTTCACATACTTGTTGAACAGATCCTCGGTTTTTCTGTTTTGGATCACGTAGTAATGTGGTACCACAGTGAAACCGTCCATTAAACCTAGTTTCGATCAATAGTTTAGAGGATAACGCATGTTAGGTCTAGATTAGGTCTGGGATTTGCTCTCATCAGGCTCGTACTTTCGCATATTTCTCATACTTGATGGCCAGATTCTGGCCTTCTTCTGGTTTGGATCCCGTAGTAATGTGGTACCACACTGAATCAGTCCATTAAACCTGGTTTCGATAAATATTTTAGAGGATAACGCATGTTATGTCTGGGATAGGTCTGGGATTTGCCCTCATCAGGCTAATAGTTTCGCGTTTCTCACATACTTGTTGAACAGATTCTGGGTTTTTTCTGATTTGGATCACGTAGTATTGTGGTACCACACTGAAACAGTCCATTAAACCTGGTTTCGATCAATATTTTACAGAATAACGCATGTTAGGTCTTGGTTAGGTCTGGGATTTGCTCTCATCAGGCTCGTACTTTCGCATATTTCTCATAGTTGATGGCCAGATTCTGGGCTTTTTCTGGTTTGGATCACGTAGTAATGTGGTACCACACTGAAGCAGTCCATTAAACCTGGCTTCGATGAATATTTTAGAGAATAACTCATGTTAGGTCTTGGTTAGGTCCGGAATTTGCCCTCATCAGGATCATATTTTCGCATTTTTCACATACTTGTTGAACAGATCCCTGGCTTTTTCTGGTTTGGATCACGTATTAATGTGGTACCACACTGAAGCAGTCGATTAAAACAGGCTTCGGTCAATATTTTAGAGGATAACGCATGTTATGTCTGGGATAGGTCTGGGATTTGCCATCATCAAGGTCATAGTTTCGCGTTTTTCACATACTTGTTGAACAGATCCCTGGCTTTTTCTGGTTTGGATCACGTACTAATGTGGTATCACACTGAAACATTCAATAAAGCCTGGTTTCGATGAATATTTTACAGGATAACGCATGTTATGTCTAGGTTGGGCCTGGGATTTACCCTGATCAGACACATACTTTCGCATTCTCCACATACTTGTTGAACAGATCCTTGGTTTTTTCTGGATTGGATCACGTAGTAATGTGGTATCACACTGAAACATTCAATTAAACCTGGTTTCGATCAATATTTTAGAAGATAACGCATGTTATGTCTAGGTTGGGCCTGGGATTTGCCTTCATCAGACACATACTTTCGCATTTTTCACATACTCGATGAACAGATCCCTGGCTTTCTCTGGTTTGGACCACGTAGTAATGTGGTAACACACTGAAACAGTCCATTAAACCTGGTTTCGATCAATATTTTAGAGGATAACGCATGTGAAGTCTTAGATTGGTCTGGGATTTTCCCTCATCAGTCTCATAGTTTCGGGTTTTTCACATACTTGTAGAACAGATCCCTAGCTTATTCTGGTTTGGATCATGTACTAATGTGGTACCACACTGAAACAGTCCATTAAACCTGGTTTGGATCAATATTTTAGAGAATAACTCATGTTAGGCCTGGGTTAGTTCTAGGATTTGCCCTGAATAGGCTCATAGTTTCGCATATTTCTCATACGTGATGGCTAGATCCTGGGCTTTTTCTGGATTGGATCACGCAGTAATGTGTTACCACACTGAAACAGTCCATTAAACCTAGTTTCGATCAATATTTTAGAGGATATCGCATGTTAGGTCTAGGTTAGGCCTGGGATTTGCCCTCGTCAGGCTCATACTTTCGCGTTTTTCACATACTTGTTGAACAGATCCCTAGCTTATTCTGGTTTGGATCATGTACTAATGTGGTACCACACTGAAACAGTCCATTAAACCTGGTTTGGATCAATATTTTAGAGAATAACGCATGTTAGGTCATGGTTAGGTCTGGGATTTGCCCTCATCAGGGTCATACTTTCGCATTTTTCACATACTTGTTGAACAGATCCTGGGTTTTTCTGGTTTGTATCACGTAGTAATGTGGTACCACACTGAAACAGTCCATTAAACCTAGTTTCAATGAATATTTCAGAGGATAGCGCATGTTAGGTCTAGGTTAGGCCTGGGATTTGCCCTCATCAGGGTCATACTTTCGCGTTTTTCACATACTTGTTGAACAGATCCCTAGCTTATTCTGGTTTGGATCATGTACTAATGTGGTACCACACTGAAACAGTCCATTAAACCTGGTTTGGATCAATATTTTAGAGAATAACTCATGTTAGGCCTGGGTTAGTTCTAGGATTTGCCCTGAATAGGCTCGTAGTTTCGCATATTTCTCATACGTGATGGCTAGATCCTGGGCTTTTTCTGGATTGGATCACGCAGTAATGTGTTACCACACTGAAACAGTCCATTAAACCCAGTTTCGATCAATATTTTAGAGGATATCGCATGTTAGGTCTAGGTTAGGCCTGGGATTTGCCCTCGTCAGGCTCATACTTTCGCATTTTTAACATATTTGTTGAACAGATCCCTGGCTTTTTCTGGTTTGGATCACGTAGTAATGTGGTAACACACTGAAACAGTCCATTAAACCAGGTTTCGATCAATATTTTAGAGAATAACGCATGTTAGGTCTTAGTTAGGTCTGGGATTTGCCATCATCAGGCTCATAGTTTCGCGTTTTTCACATACTTGTTGAACAGATTCTGGGCTTTTTCTGGTTTGGATCACGTAGTAATGTGGTACCACACTGAAACAGTCGATTAAAACAGGTTTCGTTCAATATTTTAGATGATAACGCAAGTTATGTCTTAGATTGGTCTGGGATTTTCCCTCATCAGTCTCATAGTTTCGGGTTTTTCACATACTTGTAGAACAGATCCTGGGTTTTTTCTGGTTTGGATCACGTAGTAATGTGGTACCACACTGAAACAGTCCATTAAACCTGGTTTCGATCAATATTTTAGAGAATAACGCATGTTAGGTCATGGTTAGGTCTGGGATTTGCCCTCATCAGGGTCATACTTTCGCATTTTTCACATACTTGTTGAACAGATCCTGGGTTTTTCTGGTTTGGATCACGTAGTAATGTGGTACCACACTGAAACAGTCCATTAAACCTAGTTTCAATGAATATTTCAGAGGATAGCGCATGTTAGGTCTAGGTTAGGCCTGGGATTTGCCCTCATCAGGGTCATACTTTCGCGTTTTTAACATATTTGTTGAACAGATCCCTGGCTTTTTCTGGTTTGGATCACGTAGTAATGTGGTAACACAGTGAAACAGTCCATTAAACCAGGTTTCGATCAATATTTTAGAGAATAACGCATGTTAGGTCTTGGTTAGGCCTGGGATTTTCCTTCATCAGACACATACTTTCGCATTCTTCACATACATGCTGAACGGATCCTGGGTTCTATTCTGGTTTGGATCACGTAGTAATGCGGTACCACACTGAAACATACAATTAAATCAGGTCTTGATAAATATTTTGGAGGATAACGCATGTTAGGTCTGGGTTAGGTCTACGATTTGCCCTCAGCAGGCTCACACTTTCGCATATTTCTCATACCTGATGTCCAGATCCTGGGCTTTTTCTGGATTGGATCACGTAGTAATGTGGTACCACACCGCAACAGTCCATTAAACCTGGTCTCGATCAATATTCTAGAGGATAACGCAAGTTAGGTCTGGGTTAGGCCTGGGATTTTCCTTCATCAGACACATACTTTCGCATTCTTCACATACATGCTGAACGGATCCTGGGTTTTTTCTGGTTTGGATCACGTAGTAATGTGGTACCACACTGAAACATTCAACTAAATCTGGTCTTGATAAATATTTTAGAGGATAACGCATGTTAGGTCTAGGTTAGGCCTTGGATTTGCCCTCATCAGGGTCATACTTTCGCGTTTTTCACATACTTGTTGAACAGATCCCTGGCTTATTCTGGTTTGGATCATGTACTAATGTGGTACCACACTGAAACAGTCCATTAAACCTGGTTTGGATCAATATTTTAGAGAATAACTCACATTAGGCCTGGGTTAGGTTTAGGATTTGCCCTGAATAGGCTCATACTTTCGCATATTTCTCATACTTGATGGCTAGATCCTGGGCTTTTTCTGGATTGGATCACGCAGTAATGTGTTACCACAGTGAAACAGTCCATTAAACCAAGTTTCGATCAATATTTTAGAGGATAGCGCGTGTTATGTCTGGGATAGGTCTGGGATTTGCCCTCATCAGGCTCATAGTTTCGCGTTTTTCACATACTTGTTGAACAGATCCCGGTTTTTTTTCTGGTTTGGATCACGTGGTAATGTGTTATCACACTGAAAGAGTCCATGAAACCTGGTTTCGAGCAATAATTTTTAGGGTAACGCATGTTAGGTCTAGGTTAGGCTTGGGATTTTCCCTCAGCAGACACATACTTTCGCATTCTTCACATACATGTTCAACGGATCCCGGGTTTTTTCTGGTTTGGATCACTTAGTAATGTGGTAACACACTGAAACAGTCGGATAAACCTGGTTTCGATCAATAATTTTGGGGGTAACGCATGTTATGCCTAGGTCAGGGATTTTCCCTCATCAGACACATACTTTCGCATATTTCTCATACTTGATGGCTAGATCCTGGGCTTTTTCTGGATTGGATCACGCAGTAATGTGTTACCACACTGAAACAGTGAATTAAACCTAGTTTCGGTCAATATTTTAGAGGATAACGCATGTTATGTCTTGGTTAGGTCTGGGATTTGCCCTCATCAGGGCCATATTTTCGCATTGTTCACATACTTGTTGAACAGATCCCTGGCTTCTTCTGGTTTGGATCACATAGTATTGTGGTACCACACTGAAACAGTCCATTAAATCTGGTTTCGATCAATATTTTAGAGGACAACGTATGTTAGGTCTGGGATAGGTCTGGGATTTGCCCTCATCAGGGTCATACTTTCGCATTTTTAACATACTTGTTGAACAGATCCTCGGTTTTTCTGGTTTGGATCATGTACTAATGTGGTACCACACTGAAACAGACCATTAAATCTGGTCTTGTGAAATATTTTAGAGGATAACGCATGGTAGGTCTGGGTTAGGTCTAGGATTTGCCCTCAGCAGGCTCATACTTTCGTATATTTCTCGTGCTTGATGGCCAGATCCTGGGCTTTTTCTGGATTGGACCACGTAGTAATGTGGTACCACACTGAAACAGTCTATTAAACCTGGTTTCGATGAATATTTTAGAGGATAACGCAAGTTAGGTCTAGGTTAGGCCTGGGATTTTCCTTCATCAGACACATAGTTTCGCATTCATCACATACTTGTTGAACGGATCCTGGGTTTTTTCTGGTTTTGATCACGTAGTAATGTGGTGCCACACTGAAAAAGTCCTTTAAACCTGGCTTCGATGAATATTTTAGAGAATAACTCATGTTAGGTCTAGGTTAGGTCTGGGATTTGCTCTCATCAGGCTCGTACTTTCGCATATTTCTCATACTTGATGGCCAGATCCTGGGGTTTTTCTGGATTGGATCACGTAGTAATGTGGTACCACACTGAAATAGTCCATTAAACCTGGTTTCGATCAATATTTTAGAGGATAACGCAAGTTAGGTCTAGGTTAGGCCTGGGATTTTCCTTCATCAGACACATACTTTCGCATTCTTCACATACTTGTTGAACGGATCCTGAGTTTTTTCTGGTTTGGATCACGTAGTAATGTGGTACCACACTGGGAAAGTCCATTAAACTTGGTTTCGATGAATATTTTAGAGAATAACTCATGTTAGGTCTAGGTTAGGTCTGGGATTTGCTCTCATCAGGCTCGTACTTTCGCATATTTCTCATACTTCATGGCTAGATCCTGGGCTTTTTCTGGATTGGATCACGTAGTAATGTGGTACCACACTGAAACAGTTAACTAAACCTGGCTTCGATAAATATTTTAAAGGATAACGCAAGTTAGGTATGGGATAGGTCCGGGATTTGCCCCCATCAGGGTCATATTTTCGCATTTTTCACATACTTGTTGAACAGATCCCTGGCTTTTTCTATTTTGGATCACGTAGTAATGTGGTACCACACTGAAACAGTCCATTAAACCTGGTTTCGATCAATATTTTACAGAATAACGCATGTTAGGTCTTGGTTAGGTCTGGGATTTGCTCTCATCAGGCTCGTACTTTCGCATATTTCTCATAGTTGATGGCCAGATTCTGGGCTTTTTCTGGTTTGGATCACGTAGTAATGTGGTACCACACTGAAGCAGTCCATTAAACCTGGCTTCGATGAATATTTTAGAGAATAACTCATGTTAGGTCTTGGTTAGGTCCGGAATTTGCCCTCATCAGGATCATATTTTCGCATTTTTCACATACTTGTTGAACAGATCCCTGGCTTTTTCTGGTTTGGATCACGTATTAATGTGGTACCACACTGAAGCAGTCGATTAAAACAGGCTTCGGTCAATATTTTAGAGGATAACGCATGTTATGTCTGGGATAGGTCTGGGATTTGCCCTCATCAAGGTCATAGTTTCGCGTTTTTCACATACTTGTTGAACAGATCCCTGGCTTTTTCTGGTTTGGATCACGTACTAATGTGGTATCACACTGAAACATTCAATAAAGCCTGGTTTCGATGAATATTTTACAGGATAACGCATGTTATGTCTAGGTTGGGCCTGGGATTTACCCTGATCAGACACATACTTTCGCATTCTCCACATACTTGTTGAACAGATCCTTGGTTTTTTCTGGATTGGATCACGTAGTAATGTGGTATCACACTGAAACATTCAATTAAACCTGGTTTCGATCAATATTTTAGAAGATAACGCATGTTATGTCTAGGTTGGGCCTGGGATTTGCCTTCATCAGACACATACTTTCGCATTTTTCACATACTTGATGAACAGATCCCTGGCTTTTTCTGGTTTGGACCACGTAGTAATGTGGTAACACACTGAAACAGTCCATTAAACCTGGTTTCGATCAATATTTTAGAGGATAACGCATGTGAAGTCTTAGATTGGTCTGGGATTTTCCCTCATCAGGCTCATAGTTTCGCGTTTTTCACATACTTGTTGAACAGATCCAGGGTTTTTTCTGGTTTGGATCACGTAGTAATGTGGTACCACACTGAAACAGTCCATTAAACCTGGTTTCGATCAATATTTTAGAGAATAACGCATGTTAGGTCTTGGTTAGGTCTGGGATTTGCCATCATCAGGCTCATAGTTTCGCGTTTTTCACATACTTGTTGAACAGATTCTGGGCTTTTTCTGGTTTGGATCACGTAGTAATGTGGTACCACACTGAAACAGTCGATTGAAACAGGTTTCGTTCAATATTTTAGATGATAACGCAAGTTATGTCTGGGATAGGTCTGGGATTTGCCCTCGTCAGGCTCATAATATCGCATTCCTCACATACTAGTTGTACAGATCCTGGGTTCTATTCTGCTTTGGATCACGTAGTAATGCGGTACCACACTGAAACATTCAATTAAATCAGGTCTTGATAAATATTTTGGAGGATAACGCATGTTAGGTCTGGGTTAGGTCTACGATTTGCCCTCAGCAGGCTCACACTTTCGCATATTTCTCATACCTGATGTCCAGATCCTGGACTTTTTCTGGATTGGATCACGTAGTAATGTGGTACCACACCGCAACAGTCCATTAAACCTGGTCTCGATCAATATTCTAGAGGATAACGCAAGTTAGGTCTGGGTTAGGCCTGGGATTTTCCTTCATCAGACACATACTTTCGCATTCTTCACATACATGCTGAACGGATCCTGGGTTTTTTCTGGTTTGGATCACGTAGTAATGTGGTACCACACTGAAACATTCAACTAAATCTGGTCTTGATAAATATTTTAGAGGATAACGCATGTTAGGTCTAGGTTAGGCCTTGGATTTGCCCTCATCAGGGTCATACTTTCGCGTTTTTCACATACTTGTTGAACAGATCCCTGGCTTATTCTGGTTTGGATCATGTACTAATGTGGTAGCACACTGAAACAGTCCATTAAACCTAGTTTGGATCAATATTTTAGAGAATAACTCACATTAGGCCTGGGTTAGGTTTAGGATTTGCCCTGAATAGGCTCATACTTTCGCATATTTCTCATACTTGATGGCTAGATCCTGGGCTTTTTCTGGATTGGATCACGCAGTAATGTGTTACCACAGTGAAACAGTCCATTAAACCAAGTTTCGATCAATATTTTAGAGGATAGCGCGTGTTATGTCTGGGATAGGTCTGGGATTTGCCCTCATCAGGCTCATAGTTTCGCGTTTTTCACATACTTGTTGAACAGATCCCGGTTTTTTTTCTGGTTTGGATCACGTGGTAATGTGTTATCACACTGAAAGAGTCCAAGAAACCTGGTTTCGAGCAATAATTTTTAGGGTAACGCATGTTAGGTCTAGGTTAGGCTTGGGATTTTCCCTCAGCAGACACATACTTTCGCATTCTTCACATACATGTTCAACGGATCCCGGGTTTTTTCTGGTTTGGATCACTTAGTAATGTGGTAACACACTGGAACAGTCGGATAAACCTGGTTTCGATCAATAATTTTGGGAGTAACGCAAGTTATGCCTAGGTCAGGCCTGGGATTTTCCCACATCAGACACATACTTTCGCATATTTCTCATACTTGATGGCTAGATCCTGGGCTTTTTCTGGATTGGATCACGCAGTAATGTGTTACCACACTGAAACAGTGAATTAAACCTAGTTTCGGTCAATATTTTAGAGGATAACGCATGTTATGTCTGGGATAGGTCTGAG
This sequence comes from Colletes latitarsis, assembly GCF_051014445.1. NCBI lineage: Eukaryota > Metazoa > Arthropoda > Insecta > Hymenoptera > Colletidae > Colletes > Colletes latitarsis. The sequence continues at coordinate 4,757,832 of NC_135142.1, forward strand.
ATCTGCCCTCATCAGGCTCATAGTTTCGCGTTTTTCGCATACTTGTTGAACAGATTCTGGGTTTTTTTCTGGTTTGGATCACGTAGTAATGTGGTACCACACTGAAACAGTCCATTAAACCAGGTTTCGAACAATATTTTAGGCGATAACGCAAGTTATGTCTGGGATAGGTCTGGGATTTGCCCTCGTCAGGCTCATACTTTCGCATTCTTCACATACTAGTTGTACAGATCCTGGTTTTTTTACTGGTTTGGATCACGTAGTGATGTGGTACCACACTGAAACAGTCGATTAAACCTGGTTTCGAACAACAATTTTGAGGGTAACGCATGTTAGGTCTAGGTTAGGCTTGGGATTTTCCCTCAGCAGACACATACTTTCGCATTCTTCACATACATGTTCAACGGATCCCGGGTTTTTTCTGTTTTGGATCACGTAGTAATGTGGTACAACACTGAAAAGGTCCATTAAACCTGGTTTCGATGAATATTTTAGAGAATAACTCATGTTAGGTCTAGATTAGGTCTGGGATTTGCTCTCATCAGGCTCGTACTTTCGCATATTTCTCATACTTGATGGCTAGATCCTGGGCTTTTTCTGGATTGGATCACGTACTAATGCGGTACCACACTGAAACAGTCCATTAGACCTGGTTTCGATCAATATTTTGGAGAATAACGCATGTTATGTCTAGGTTAGGCCTGGGATTTGCCCTCATCAGGCTCATACTTTCGCATATTTCTCATACTTGCTGAACAGATCCCTGGCTTTTTCTGGTTTGGATCACGTAGTAAAGTGGTACCACCCTGAAACAGTCAATTCAACCTGGTGTCGATAGATATTTTAGAGGATAACGCATGTTATGTCTAGGTTAGGCCTGGGATTTGCCCTTATCAGACACATACTTTCGCATTCTCCACATACTCGTTGAACAGATCCTGGGTTTTCTCTGGTTTGGATCACGTAGTAATGTGGTACCACACTGAAACATTCAACTAGACCTGGTCTTGATAAATATTTTAGAAAATAACGCATGTTAGGTCTGGGTTAGGTCCAGGATTTGACCCCATCAGGCTCATACTTTCGCACATTTCTCATACTGAAGGCTAGATTCTGGATTTTTTCTGGTTTGGGTCACGTAGTAATGTGGTACCACACTGAAACAGTCCATTAGACCTGGTTTCGAACAATATTTTAGAGAGTAACGCATGTTAGGTCTTGGTTAGGTCTGGGATTTGCTCTCATCAGGCTCGTACTTTCGCATTCTTCACATACTAGTTGTACAGATCCTGGGTTTTTTTCTGGTTTGGATCACGTAGTAATGTGGTACCACACTGAAACAGTCGATTAAAACAGGTTTCGGTCAATATTTTAGAGGATAACGCATGTTATGTCTGGGATAGGTCTGGGATTTGCCCTCATCAGGGTCATAGTTTCGCGTTTTTCACATACTTGTTGAACAGATCCCTGGCTTTTTCTGGTTTGGATCACGTAGTAATGTGGTACCACACTGAAACAGTCCATTAAACGTGGTTTCGATCAATATTTTAGAGGATAACGCATGTGAAGTCTGGGATAGGTCTGGGATTTGCCCTCATCAGGCTCATAGTTTCGGGTTTTTCACATACTTGTAGAACAGATCCTGCGTTTTTTCTGGTTTGGATCACGTAGTAATGTGGTACCACACTGAAACAGTCCATTAAACCTGGTATCGATCAATATTTTAGAGAATAACGCATGTTAGGTCACGGTTAGATCTGGGATTTGCCCCCATTAGCGACATACTTTCGCATATTTCACATACTTGTTGAACAGATCCTGGGTTTTTCTGGTTTGTATCACGTAGTAATGTGGTACCACACTGAAACAGTCCATTAAACTTGGTTTCCATCAATATTTTAGAGGACAACGCAAGTTAGGTCTGGGATAGGTCTGGGATTTGCCCTCATCAGGGTCATACTTTCGCATTTTTCACATACTTGTTGAACAGATCCTGGGTTTTTCTGGTTTGGATCACGTAGTAATGTGATACCACACTGAAACAGTCCATTAAACCTGGTTTCGATGAATATTTTAGAGGATAACGCATGTTAGGTCTAGGTTAGGCCTGGGATTTGCCCTCATCAGGGTCATACTTTCGCGTTTTTCACATACTTGTTGAACAGATCCCTGGCTTATTCTGGTTTGGATCATGTACTAATGTGGTACCACACTGAAACAGTCCATTAAACCTGGTTGGGATCAATATTTTAGAGAATAACTCATGTTAGGCCTGGGTTAGGTCTAGGATTTGCCCTCAGCAGGCTCATACTTTCGCATATTTCTCATACTTGATGGCTAGATCCTGGGCTTTGTCTGGATTGGATCACGCAGTAATGTGTTACCACACTGAAACAGTCCATTAAACCTAGTTTCGGTCAATATTTTAGAGGATAACGCATGTTATGTCTGGGATAGGTCTGGGATCTGCCCTCATCAGGCTCATAGTTTCGCGTTTTTCACATACTTGTTGAACAGATTCTGGGATTTTTCTGGTTTGGATCACGTAGTAATGTGGTACCACACTGAAACAGTCGATTAAAACAGGTTTCGGTCAATATTTTAGGCGATTACGCAAGTTACGTCTGGGATAGGTCTGGGATTTGCCCTCGTCAGGCTCATACTTTCGCATTCTCCACATACTTGTTGAACATATCCTGGGTTTTTTCTGGTTTGCATCACGTAGTAATGTGGTACCACACTGAAACATTCAGTTAGACCTGGTCTTGATAAATATTGTGGAGGATAACGCATGTTAGGTCTGGGTTAGGTTTAGGATTTGCCCTCATCAGGCTCATACTTTCGCACATTTCTCATACTTGATGGCTAGATCCTGGGCTTTTTCTGGATTGGATCACGTAGTAATGTGGTACCACACTGAAACAGTCCATTAAACCTGGTTTCGATCAATATTTTAGAGGATAACGCATGTTATGTCTGGGATAGGTCTGAGATTTGCCCTGATCAGGGTCATACATTCGCATTTTTCACATACTTGTTGAACAGATCCTGGGTTTTTCTGGTTTGGGTCACGTAGTAATGTGGTACCACACTGAAACAGTCCATTAAACCTGGTTTGGATGTATATTTTAGAGAATAGCTCATGATAGGTCTGGGTTAGGTCTAGGATTTGCCCTCAGCAGGCTCATACTTTCGCATATTTCTCATACTTGATGGCTAGATCCTGGGCTTTTTCTGGATTGGATCACGTAGTAATGTGGTACCACACTGAAAAAGTGCATTAAACCTGGTTTCGATCAATATTTTAGCGGATAACGCATGTTATGTCTAGGTTAGGCCTGGGATTTGCCCTCATCAGGCTCATACTTTCGCGTTTTTCACATACTTGTTGAACAAATCCCTGGCTTATTCTGGTTTGGATCATGTACTAATGTGGTACCACACTGAAACAGTCCATTAAACCTGGTTTGGATCATTATTTTTGAGAATAACGCATGTTGTGTCTAGGTTGGGCCTGGGATTTGCCCTCATCAGACTCATACTTGCGCATTCTTCACATACTTGTTGAACAGATTCTGGGCTTTTTCTGGTTTGATCCCGTAGTAATGTGGTACGACACTGAAACGGTCCATTAAACCTGGTGTCGATCAATATTTTACAGGATAACGCATGTTATGTCTAGGTTAGGTCTGGGATTTGCCCTCATCAGACTCATACTTTCGCATATTTCTCAAACTTGTTGGCCAGATTCTGTGCTATCACTGGTTTGGACACGTAGTAATGAGGTACCACACTGAAACAGTCGATTAAACCTGGTTTCAATCAATATTTTAGAGGATAACGCAAGTTATGCCTGGGATAGGTCTGGGAATTGCCCACATCAGGCTCATAGTTTCGCGTTTTTCACATACTTGTAGAACAGATCCTGGGTTTTTTCTGGTTTGGATCACGTAGTAATGTGGTACGACACTGAAGCAGTCCATTAGACCTGTTTTCGATCAATATTTTAGAGGATAACGCATGTTAGGTCTAGATTAGGCCTGGGATTTGTCCTCATCAGGGTCATACTTTCGCATATCTCTTATACTTGATGGCCAGATCCTGGGCTTTTTCTGGATTGGATCACGTAGTAATGTGGTACCACACTGAAACATTCAATTAAACCTGGTCTTGATAAATATTTTAGAGGTTAACGCATTTTAGGTCTGGGATAGGTCTGGGATTTGCCCTCATCAGGCTCATAGTTTCGCATATTTCACATACTTGTTGAACAGATCCTGGGTTTTTCTGGATTGGATCACGCAGTAATGTGTTACCACACTGAAACAGTCCATTAAGCCTAGTTTCGGTCAATATTTTAGAGGATAACGCATGTTATGTCTGGGATAGGTCTGGGATCTGCCCTCATCAGGCTCATAGTTTCGCGTTTTTCACATACTTGTTGAACAGATTCTGGGTTTTTTCTGGTTTGGATCACGTAGTAATGTGGTACCACACTGAAACAGTCCATTAAACCTGGTTTCGAACAATATTTTAGAGAATAACGCATGTTAGGTCTTGGTTAGGTCTGGGATTTGCTCTCACCAGGCTCGTACTTCCGCATATTTCTCATAGTTGATGGCCAGATTCTGGGCTTTTTCTGGTTTGGATCACGTAGTAATGTGGTACCACACTGAAACAGTCGATTAAAACAGGTTTCGGTCAATATTTTAGGCGATTACGCAAGTTATGTCTGGGATAGGTCTGGGATTTGCCCTCGTCAGGCTCATACTTTCGCATTCTCCACATACTTGTTGAACATATCCTGGGTTTTTTCTGGTTTGCATCACGTAGTAATGTGGTACCACACTGAAACATTCAATTAGACCTGGTCTTGATAAATATTGTGGAGGATAACGCATGTTAGGTCTGGGTTAGGTCTAGGATTTGCCCTCATCAGGCTCATACTTTCGCACATTTCTCATACTTGATGGCTAGATCCTGGGCTTTTTCTGGATTGGATCACGTAGTAATGTGGTACCACACTGAAACGGTCCGTTAAACCTGGTTTCGACCAATATTTTAGAGGATAACGCATGTTATGTCTAGGTTAGGCCTGGGATTTGCCCTTATCAGACACATACTTTCGCATTCTCCACATACTTGTTGAACAGATCCTGGGTTTTTTCTGGTTTGGATCACGTAGTAATGTGGTTCCACACTGGAAAAGTCCATTAAACCCGGTTTCGACGAATATTTTAGAGAATAACTCATGTTAGGTCTAGGTTAGGCCTGGGATTTTCACTCATCAGACACATACTTTCGCATTCTTCACATACTTGTTGTACGGGTCCTGGGATTTTTCTGGTTTGGATCACGTATTAAACTGGTACCACACTGAAACAGTCGATTAATCCTGGTCTCGACAATATTTTAGAGGAGAACGCAAGTTAGGTCTGGGATAAGTCCGGGATTTGCTCTCATCAGGATCGTATTTTCGCAATTTTCCCATACTTGTTGAACAGATCCCTGGCGTTTTCTGGTTTGGATCACGTAGTAATGTGGTACCACACTGAAACAGTCAATCTAACCTGGTTTCGATCAATATTTTAGAGGATAACGCATGTTATGTCTAGGTTGGGCCTGGGATTTGCCCTCATCAGACTCGTACTTTCGCATATTTCTCATACTTGACGGCCAGATTCTGGGCTTTTTCTGGTTTGGATCCCGTAGTAATGTGGTACCACACTGAAACGGACCATTAAACCTGGTGTCGATCAATATTTTAGAGGATAACGCATGTTATGTCTAGGTTAGGCCTGGGATTTGCCCTCATCAGACACATACTTTCGCATTCTCCACATACTTGTTGAACAGATCCTGGGTTTTTTCTGGTTTGGATCACGTAGTAATGTGGTACCACACTGAAACAGTCCATTAAACCTGGTTTGGATCATTATTTTAGAGACTAACGCATGTTATGTCTAGGTTGGGCCTGGGAATTGCCCTCATCAGACTCATACTTGCGCATTCTTCACATACTTGTTGAACAGATCCTGGGTTTTTTCTGGTTTGGATCACGTAGTAATGGGGTACCACACTGAAAAATTCAATTAAACCTGGTTTCGATGAATATTCTAGAGAATAACTCATGTTAGGTCTAGGTTAGGTCTGGGATTTGCACTCATCAGGCTCATAGTTTCGCGTTTTTCACATACTTGTTGAACAGGTCCTGGGTTATTTTTGGTTTGGATCAGGTAGTAATGTGGTACCACACAGTGACAGTCCATCAAAACCTGGTTTCGATCAATATTTTAGCGGATAACGCATGTTATGTCTAGGTTAGGCCTGGGATTTGCCCTCATTAGGCTCATACTTTCGCATATTTCTCATACTAGATGACTAGATCCTGGGCTTTTTCTGGATTGGATCACGTACTAATGTGGTACCACACTGAAACAGTCGCTTAATCCTGGTCTCGACAATATTTTAGAGGAGACCGCAAGTTAGGTCTGGGATAAGTCCGGGATTTGCTCTCATCAGGATCGTATTTTCGCATTTTTCCCATACTTGTTGAACAGATCCCTGGCGTTTTCTGGTTTGGATCACGTAGTAATGTGGTACCACACTGAAACAGTCAATCAAACCTGGTTTCGATCAATATTTTAGAGGATAACGCATGTTATGTCTAGGTTGGGCCTGGGATTTGCCCTCATCAGACTCGTACTTTCGCATATTTCTCATACTTGATGGCCAGATTCTGGGTTTTTTTCTGGTTTGCATCACGTAGTAATGTGGTACCACACTGAAACAGTTCATCAAAACCTGGTTTCGATCAATATTTTAGCGGATAACGCATGTTATGTCTAGGTTAGGCCTGGGATTTGCCCTCATTAGGCTCATACCTTCGCATATTTCTCATACTTGATGGCCAGATTCTGGGCTTTTTCTGTTTTGGATCCCGTAGTAATGTGGCACGACACTGAAACAGTCCATCAAAACCTGGTTTCGATCAATATTTTAGCGGATAACGCATGTTATGTCTAGGTTAGGCCTGGGATTTGCCCTCATTAGGCTCATACTTTCGCATATTTCTCATACTAGATGACTAGATCCTGGGCTTTTTCTGGATTGGATCACGTACTAATGTGGTACCACACTGAAACAGTCCATTAGACCTGGTTTCGATCAATATTTTAGAGAATAACGCATGTTATGTCTAGGTTGGGCCTGGGATTTGCCCTCGTCAGACTCATACTTGCGCATTCTTCACATACTTGTTGAACAGATCCTGGGTTTTTTCTGGTTTGGATCACGTAGTAATGTGGTACCACACTGAAACAGTCCATTAGACCTGGTTTCGATCAATATTTTAGAGAATAACGCATGTTATGTCTAGGTTGGGCCTGGGATTTGCCCTCTTCAGACCCATACTTTCGCATTCTTCACATACTTGTTGTTCAGATCCTGGGTTTTTTTCTGGTTTGCATCACGTAGTAATGTGGTACCATACTGAAACAGTCCATCAAAACCTGGTTTCGATCAATATTTTAGCGGATAACGCATGTTATGTCTAGGTTAGGCCTGGGATTTGCCCTCATTAGGCTCATACCTTCGCATATTTCTCATACTTGATGGCCAGATTCTGGGCTTTTTCTGTTTTGGATCCCGTAGTAATGTGGCACGACACTGAAACGATCCATTAAACCTGGTGTCGATCAATATTTTAGAGGATAACGCATGTTATGTCTAGGTTAGGCCTGGGATTTGCCCTCGTCAGACCCATACTTTCGCATTCTCCACATACTTGTTGAACAGATCCTGGGTCTTTTCTGGTTTGGATCACGTAGTAATGTGGTACCACACTGAAACAGTTGATAAATCCTGGTTTGGATCATTAGTTTAGAGAATAACTCATGTTAGGTCTGGGTAAGGCCTGGGATTTGCCCTCATTAGGCTCAAACCTTCGCATATTTCTCATACTTGATGGCCAGATTCTGGGCTTTTTCTGTTTTGGATCCCGTAGTAATGTGGCACGACACTGAAACGATCCATTAAACCTGGTGTCGATCAATATTTTAGAGAATAACGCATGTTATGTCTAGGTTGGGCCTGGGATTTGCCCTCATCAGACTCATACTTGCGCATTCTTCACATACTTGTTGAACAGATCCTGGGTTTTTTCTTGTTTGGATCACGTAGTAATGTGGTACCACACTGAAAAAGTCAATTAAACCACGTTTCGATGAATATTTTAGAGAATAACTCATGTTAGGTCTAGGTTAGGTCTGGGATTTGCACTCATCTGGCTCGTACTTTCGCATATTTCTCATACGTGATGGCCAGATTCTGGGTTTTTTCTGGTTTGGATCCCGTAGTAATAAGGTACCACACTGAAACGGACCATTAAACCTGGTGTCGATCAATATTTTAGAGGATAACGCATGTTATGTCTAGGTTAGGCCTGGGATTTGCCCTCATCAGACACATACTTCCGCATTCTCCACATACTTGTTGAACAGATCCTGGGTTTTTTCTGGTTTGGATCACGTAGTAATGTGGTACCACACTGAAACAGTCCATCAAAACCTGGTTTCGATCAATATTTTAGCGGATAACGCATGTTATGTCTAGGTTAGGCCTCGGATTTGCCCTCATTAGGCTCATACTTTCGCATATTTCTCAAACTTGATGGCTAGATCCTGGGCTTTTTCTGGATTGGATCACGTAGTAATGTGGTACCACACTGAAAAAGTGCATTAAACCTGGTTTCGATCAATATTTTAGCGGATAACGCATGTTATGTCTAGGTTAGGCCTGGGATTTGCCCTCATCAGGCTCATACTTTCGCGTTTTTCACATACTTGTTGAACAAATCCCTGGCTTATTCTGGTTTGGATCATGTACTAATGTGGTACCACACTGAAACAGTCCATTAAACCTGGTTTGGATTATTATTTTTGAGAACAACGCATGTTATGTCTAGGTTGGGCCTGGGATTTGCCCTCATCAGACTCATACTTGCGCATTCTTCACATACTTGTTGAACAGATTCTGGGCTTTTTCTGGTTTGATCCCGTAGTAATGTGGTACCACACTGAAACGGTCTATTAAACCTGGTGTCGATCAATATTTTAGAGGATAACGCATGTTATGTCTAGGTTAGGTCTGGGATTTGCCCTCATCAGACTCATACTTTCGCATATTTCTCAAACTTGTTGGCCAGATTCTGTGCTTTCACTGGTTTGGACACGTAGTAATGAGGTACCACACTGAAACAGTCGATTAAACCTGGTTTCGATCAATATTTTAGAGGATAACGCAAGTTATGCCTGGGATAGGTCTGGGAATTGCCCACATCAGGCTCATAGTTTCGCGTTTTTCACATACTTGTAGAACAGATCCTGGGTTTTTTCTGGTTTGGATCACGTAGTGATGTGGTACGACACTGAAACAGTCCATTAAACCTGGTTTCCATCAATATTTTGGAGGACAACGAAGTTAGGTCTGGGATAGGTCTGGGATTTGCCCTCATCAGGGTCATGCTTTCGCATTTTTAACATACTTGTTGAACAGATCCAGGGTTTTTCTGGTTTGGATCACGTAGTAAAGTGGTACCACACTGAAACAGTCGATTAATCCTGGTCTCGAACAATATTTTAGAGGATGACTCATGCTAGGTCTAGGCTAGGCCTGGGATTTGCCCTCATCAGACCCATACTTTCGCATTCTTCACATACTTGTTGAACAGATCCAGGGTTTTTCTGGTTTGGATCACGTAGTAAAGTGGTACCACACTGAAACAGTCGATTAATCCTGGTCTCGATCAATATTTTAGAGGGTAACTCATGCTAGGTCTAGGTTAGGCCTGTGATTTGCCCTCATCAGTCTCATACTTTCGCATATTTCTCAAACTTGTTGGCCAGATTCTGTGCTTTCACTGGTTTGGACACGTAGTAATGTGGTACCACACTGAAACAGTCGATTAAACCTGGTTTCGATCAATATTTTAGAGGATAACGCAAGTTATGTCTGGGATAGGTCTGGGAATTGCCCACATCAGGCTCATAGTTTCGCGTTTTTCACGTACTTGTTGAACAGGTCCTGGGTTATTTCTGGTTTGGATCATGTAGTAATGTGGTACCACACAGTGACAGTCGATTAAACCTGGTTTCGATCAATATTGTAGAGGATAACTCATGTTAGGCCTAGGTTAAGCCTGGGATTTGCCCTCATCAGACCCATACTTTCGGATTCATCACATACTTGTTGAACAGATCCTGGGTTATTTCTGGTTTGGATCAGGTAGTAATGTGGTACCACACTGAAACAGTCAATTAAACCTGGTCACGATCAACATTTTAGAGGATAACGCCGGTTAGGACTCGGTTAGGTGTGGGATTTGCCCTCATCAGGCTCATACTTTCGCATATTTCTCATACTTGATAGCAAGATCCGTTGCTTTTTCTGGATTGGATCACATAGTGATGTAGTACCACACTGAATCAGTCAATTATACCTGGTCTCGATCTATATTTTAGAGGATAACGCATGTTAGGTCTGGGTTCGGTCCAGGATTTGCCCGCATCAGGCTTATACTTTCGCATATCTCTCATACTTGTTGGCCAGCTCCTGGGTTTTTTCTGGATTGGATCACGTACATATGTGGTATCACACTGAAACAGTCAGTTAAACCTGGATACAACCAATATTTCAGAGGATAACGCATGTTAGGTCTGCGTTAGGTTTAGGATTTGCCCTCATCTGGCTCATACCTTCGCATTCTTCACATGCTTGTTGAACAGATCCTAGGTTTTTCTGGTTTGGATCACGTAGTAATGTGGTACCACACTGAAACTGTCGCTTAGTCCTGGTCTCGAACAATGTTTTAGAGGATAACTCATGCTAGGTCTAGGTTAGGCCTGGGATTTGCCCTCGTCAGACCCATACTTTCGCATTCATCACATACTTGTTCAACAGATCCTGGCTTATTTCTGGTTTGGATCAGGTAGTAATGTGGTACCACACAGAGACAGACGATTAAACCTGGTTTCGATCAATATTGTAGAGGATAACTCATGTTTGGCCTAGGTTAGGCCTCGGATTTGCCCCCATCAGACCCATACTTTCGCATTCATCACATACTTGTTGAACAGGTCCTGGGTTATTTCAGGTTTGGATCACGTAGTAAAGTGGTACCACACTGAAACAGTCGCTTAATCCTGGTCTCGAACAATGTTTTAGAGGATAACTCAGGCTAGGTCTATGTTAGGCCTGGGATTTGCCCTCATCAGACCCATACTTTCGCATTCATCACATACTTGTTCAACAGATCCTGGGTTATTTCTGGTTTGGATCAGGTAGTAATGTGGTACCACACTGAAACAGTCAATTAAACCTGGTCACGAACAATGTTTTAGAGGATAACTCATGCTAGGTCTAGGTTAGGCCTGGGATTTGCCCTCATCAGACCCATACTTTCGCATTCATCACATACTTGTTCAACAGATCCTGGGTTATTTCTGGTTTGGATCAGGTAGTAATGTGGTACCACACTGAAACAGTCGACTAATCCTGGTCTCGAACAATATTGTTGCGCCGGGGCGGGGCTTTCTTCCAATAACTCATATTGACACAACACAATTAAAATACCACAACGTAACACAACTAATGCAAACTGGGAACTTTATTAACAAGAGTGCTTTTCAATACGTCTGTTCGTCTTGTGATCTGTCGTAATTCTAATCTTCAAAATCGTTGCCGGTTTCTCGGCAACCGGAAGGCTCGGGATCTCGCATCCGCTCGTTTTCGTGTGGCAGCTTCACCTCATCGCAAAGCCTCTTCACACCATTGCGACGATGCAATTTCGCGGTATTGCGCGGCATCTTCATACCGTCGCAACACTGCTCCCTCTTCCTTCAGAGCGGTCGTCCCGACCGCTGCAAATTCCGTTCGAACAGCCAACTTCACCCGTAGTCTCCTAACCTCCGGGTTGTCGCGAAGCTGCGTCGAACCTGTACACCTCTGTCTGTAAAGTAGATAAACTAATAGGTCGAACATTTACCTGAGTGGCCTTTATCAGACAGTCAGCACCTTGACATTCGTCCTTCGTCCCAAGGAAAACCACTCAAAAACCTTGAGCAAGGCGCCGGTGTAACCTTTGGAATACTTCGTCCGAACTTAGACATTTTCGAGGATGAGGAAATTCCGACTGCTCCTCGCCCTCCTCTTGACTCTTACGACTTGCGTACTTCTTTCTTGATGTCTTCCCGGATTCGGATTCCCCCCCAGCCTCACGAGAGAACTTCCCATGGGATGTTCCCCAATCTCCAAGGAGAATTTCCTCGAAGATCGGTTGTGGAACATACCACAATTCCGCCGCCCGACCGTCTGTGCCCCACTCCGCTATTAGAGTCGAGCATGACTGGGGGGCGACCCTCCCCGGGGAGAATCGCACTTCCCCGGCCGTTTTGACCTGCGGAAATGGAGAGTCCTCCGCGGCCGGTAAGAAAACCCGATCCTCGCCTTCTGCGATGAAACGTCCTCTTCTTGGGCGAAGATGTCGCCCATCTTTCTCAATCCTCACCTCGCAGTTACTTCGCAGGGGGCCTCTCGTGAATCGTACCGGGCCAGTCGATTCACATGCACCACCCTTGGTTTGGACTTCGGGGAACGGACTATCCGGTAGATCAACTCATTCAGCCGATTTTTCACCTCGTAGGGTCCTTCCCAGTCGTATTGGAGCTTCGGGCATCTTCCTTTCGTCCTTCGAGGATTGTATAACCACACCTTCTCTCCTGGAGCAAAGGAAATTGATCTCGAGAACGAATCATACCACGATTTCGTCCTCTCCGAACAAATTCGCATCCGCTGTCGAACGAATTTGTGAACTTCTTCAATCCTTTTCTTGGTTTCCTCAATGAAATCATCTTCATCCTTTCCCTCAGCAGGAACAGCTCCCCTTAGAAGATCCAGAGGAAGGCGCAGCTCCCGTCCCGTGAGGACCATTGACGGAGTATTCTGTGTCACTTCATGTTGCGAGGAACGATAAGCAAGCAAGAACGTTGGAATCCATTCGTCCCAGTCCTTTTGATGTTCTGCAACAAATTGAGACAAATATCGCAACAAGGTTCTAATCATCCGCTCAACGAGCCCGTCCGACTGAGGGTGTAATGGAGTTGTCCTTGTCTTCTTAATTCCAAGCATCTTCATCAGTTCCCTGAAGATGCTCGATTCGAAACTCCGACCCTGATCAGAATGCAGCTCTAGCGGAACTCCATGTCGGCTTATCACTTCCTTCAGCAACGCCGTGGAAATCGTTGTCGCCCGCTGGTTGGGAAGTGGAATAACCTCTGGCCACTTCGAAAAATAATCCATCACAACCAGCGCGAATCTGTTCCCAGCGAAAGACCTCGGCAGGGGACCAACAACGTCGAGCGCTACCCTCTCAAAAGGTGCTCCTACGTTATAAACCTTCATGGTTCCTCTTCCCTTCTCCGCATGTCCTTTCCTCGCAGAACAGCTATGGCACCGGCGACACCAATCTTCCACGTCCCGACGGTGGTTCGGCCAAAAGAAGCGCTGTCGAATTTTCGCCAATGTCTTCCTCACCCCAAAGTGTCCTCCAGAAGGCGCATCATGGCATTCCTGAAGGGCTTCGGCAATTTTGCTTTTCGGTACAACCAATAACCGATTGAACTCATTTCCATCAGCAGATTCCCACCTTCGGAACAATAATCCACGTTGTACTTCCAAGGAATCCCACGCTTTCCAGAAGTACTTCGCTTCAGGAGAAAGTGCTGAAACATCCTGCCAAGTAGGCTTATTCTCTTCAATCTTCGCTTGTCGAATAAATCGCAGATCCTCATCCTCTTCCTGGGCCTTAATCCAATCTTCCGTCTTCGCAGATACGCAGGTGGTCCTGAGAACAAGATGCTCTTCTTCGCGATCTTGCTCCAGACGTAAGCAGCGTTTGCATTGCAAAGCTTCGCATGGTCTCCGGGAAAGGCTGTCTGCATTCCCGTGGTTCTTTCCTTCACGATGTTTGATCTCGAACTCGTACTGTTGAAGACGCTCTATCCATCTTGCAGTTTGTCCTTCAGGATTCTTGAAAGAGAGGAGCCATCTTAAGGAAGCATGATCCGTCCTCACCAAGAACTTGCGGCCATAGAGGTAATGGTGGAAATGCTCAATGGATTTTACGATGGCTAATAGTTCCCTTCTTGTCACACAATAATTTCTTTCCGCCTTTCCCAGCACCTTCGAGAAATACGCAATCACCTTTTCTTGCCCATCTTGAATCTGGGAAAGGACTGCACCAATTCCATTGCTCGATGCGTCGGTGTCCAAGATGAAATCCGCATCAGGCAAGGGGTAAGCCAAGATAGGGGACTTTGCAAGATGTGTCTTCAAATCTTCGAATACCTTCTGGCATTCCTCTGTCCATTGGAAAGAAACCTTACTCTCCGTCAAACGATACAAGGGCTTTGCAATCGCTGAAAAGTTTCGGACAAATTTCCTGTAATAAGTGCAAAGTCCTAAGAAACTTCGCAGTTCTGTCTGATTTTTGGGTACAGGCCATTCTCGTACCGCGGCTATCTTCTCGGGGTCCGTCTTAACGCCTTGCTCGGAAACCATGTGACCGAGGTATTTAACCTCCCGGCAAAAGAAATTGCATTTCTTCGGGCTCATGACCAATTTCGCCTTGCGCAGGCGGGTGAAAACTTTCCTCAAATTTTCAATTTCCTCCTCGAAACTTCTTCCGAAAATTATAACATCGTCCAGGTATACCAGACAGATTTTCCAGTTTAAATCCGTCAATACTGTATCCATAAGACGTTCGAAAGTAGCAGGGGCATTGCAGAGTCCAAACGGCATCACCTTGAATTGCCAAAGACCAGCACCAACACAAAAGGCGGTTTTCTCCTTATCCTCTTCGTGTACAGCAATTTGCCAGTAACCACTTTGCAAATCTATCGTCGAGAACCAGGTTGCACCAGCCAGGGCGTCCAGCGTGTCCTCAATCCTGGGAAGCGGATAGGAGTCCTTCTTCGAGACTTCGTTAAGACGACGATAGTCTACACAGAATCGGGTGCTTCCATCCTTCTTCTTCACCAGTACAATTGGAGAAGACCACGGACTTCCTGATTTCTCAATTACTCCCTGCCTTTCCATTTTCGCAAGCAGCTCTTCAACTTCACCACGACGATGGATAGGCAAACGCCGCGGTGGTTGTTTAATCGGACGATGATCCCCAGTGTCAATTCTGTGTTGAACGACATCGCATCTTCCTACTTGATCGGGATCCCTTGCGAAA
Source organism: Colletes latitarsis (assembly GCF_051014445.1). NCBI lineage: Eukaryota > Metazoa > Arthropoda > Insecta > Hymenoptera > Colletidae > Colletes > Colletes latitarsis. Next base: position 4,773,127 of record NC_135142.1, read on the forward strand.
ACGTCTTGAAATTCGTTTAATAACTTTCGGAATTCAGTCTTCTGCTGTTCGGAAAGGTCGACAGAACAACGTCCATACAGATCTTGAAGAAATTCCGGAGTAGAAGCTTCGTTCTTCATTTCCGCAAGCCTCAAGACCCGGTCTTCAGGATGATTCCTCTTCAAATCCATATCTTGATGTCCTTTAATCCGGAGTTTTCCTAGGATGAAATCCAGCTGGCAAGAATGCTTTCGGAGAAAGTTCGTTCCTAAAATGCATTCTTCAACCATTCCAATCAAAAGAAAATCTTCCTCGGTTCGGAGGCTACCAATGGTAACAGAGAAACATTGTTTTCCTAGAATTTGTAACTTTTCACCGGAAACAGAGTAAATGTTAACGTTTTCTTGTACTCCCGCCGCGCAAGACTTGTCATTCTTGTGAAATTTCATTAAATTCACACTTGAGCCCGTGTCGATGACGAACCGACACCTCCTTCCCTCGACGGTTCCCTCGACGCTAGTCGAACCTTCTGACAAGTTTGTCTTCCTTACGACGGGGGTAGAAGAAAACGAAGCCGGAGTCTCCCCCTCTACGCCGACTTCTTCAAGTTTCCCTTCTTCGAGGGGGCCTCTTCTCTCCTCCTCTTCTTCGGGCAGTTCCGCTGTAAATGTCCCTCCTGTCCGCAGTTCCAGCACTCCGAGACCGGCTTCCCAGCAGTCCTCTTCTCCAACTTTCCCTTGGGAAAACAAGTGACACCCTGAATGCAGTCCTTAACACGGCAAGGACCAGGGGCCACAGACTCGACGGCCTCAATCTCCAGGGCTCTGATCACAGCCGCCCTGAGAGTATTGAAACCGCCTAGCCTCAGCGTCCTCCTCATTTCCTCATTGGCCAGGGCGGAGACGAACTGAGAGGCGGCCAGCTTATCCCTGACTTCCATTGGACAATCACCAAAGGAAGCCTGCGCCAACCTCTCAATCTCCGAAGCCAAATCAGAAATCGACTCCCCCTTCCGTTGAGTATAATTTTGGAATTTCACGTAATTTAGATTCGCGAAATTCTTGGTTCCGAAACGGAACTCCAAAGCGGAAACCAAGACACCAAAATCACAACGCGACTCCTCGGAAAGGGTAGTCAAAACACTCCGAGCGGGCCCCTCCAGACATGCGACCAAGGCCAAAGCTTTCCTTGGTGCATCCCATCCATTCGCCTTCGCAATCGCCTCGAATTGCACCCGGTACTCCTCCCAACAAGCTCTTCCATCAAACGCTGGTGGTTTTAGGACGTACCCCAGAAATCCACCAGTCGCTTCCAACGGAGGAGCCGACTGCGAAGTGGAAGGCATCGCGAGTCCAGCAACAACAGGATTATCCCTAACAAAATTATTAACAAGGCTGGACTCGCGATCCTCGCTACGGAACGCCGCGGCCGACAGGTTATCAATCACATTTTTAAAATTCTCCGCAAGCACCTGATAACGATCCTCCATGGCCCTTATCCTTCCTTCCACAGCAGCCTCCTTCGCCGAAGCGGCAGCCTCCTTCGCGGCCTGCCTCTCTTCGGTTCGCTCCCGTTCCTCAGCAAATAAACGTTGCTGCTCCTGGAACTGCGTTGCGATGTTCCGCTGTAGTCCTTCCAAGAGCACCTCCAACGATGAAAAAGTCTCCGCCCTGGCAGCAGAACGAGTCGTAATCCCGCATCTGGCACCACTGTTGCGCCGGGGCGGGGCTTTCTTCCAATAACTCATATTGACACAACACAATTAAAATACCACAACGTAACACAACTAATGCAAACTGGGAACTTTATTAACAAGAGTGCTTTTCAATACGTCTGTTCGCCTTGTGATCTGTCGTAATTCTAATCTTCAAAATCGTTGCCGGTTTCTCGGCAACCGGAAGGCTCGGGATCTCGCATCCGCTCGTTTTCGTGTGGCAGCTTCACCTCATCGCAAAGCCTCTTCACACCATTGCGACGATGCAATTTCGCGGTATTGCGCGGCATCTTCATACCGTCGCAACAATATGTTAGAGGATAACTCATGCTAGGTCTAGGTTAGGCCTGGGATTTGCCCTCATCAGACCCATACTTTCGCATTCATCACATACTTGTTGAACAGGTCCTGGGTTATTTCTGGTTTGGATCACGTAGTAAAGTGGTACCACACTGAAACTGTCGCTTAATCCTGGTCTCGAACAATGTTTTAGAGGATAACTCATGCTAGGTCTAAGTTAGGTCTGGGATTTGCCCTCATCAGACCCATACTTTCGCATTCATCACATACTTGTTCAACTTATCCTGGGTTATTTCTGGTTTGGATCAGGTAGTAATGTGGTACCACACAGAGACAGACGATTAAACCTGGTTTCGATCAATATTGTAGAGGATAACTCATGTTTGGCCTAGGTTAGGCCTGGGATTTGCCCCCATCAGACCCATACTTTCGCATTCATCACATACTTGTTGAACAGGTCCTGGGTTACTTCTGGTTTGGATCACGTAGCAAAGTGGTACCACACTGAAACAGTCGCTTAATCCTGGTCTCGAACAATGTTTTAGAGGATAACTCATGCTAGGTCTAGGTTAGGCCTGGGATTTGCCCTCATCAGACCCATACTTTCGCATTCATCACATACTTGCTCAACAGATCCTGGGTTATTTCTGGTTTGGATCAGGTAGTAATGTGGTACCACACTGAAACAGTCAATTAAACCTGGTCACGATCAACATTTTAGAGGATAACGCAAGTTATGTCTGGGATAGGTCTGGGAATTGCCCACATCAGGCTCATAGTTTCGCGTTTTTCACGTACTTGTTGAACAGGTCCTGGGTTATTTCTGGTTTGGATCATGTAGTAATGTGGTACCACACAGTGACAGTCGATTAAACCTGGTTTCGATCAATATTGTAGAGGATAACTCATGTTAGGCCTAGGTTAAGCCTGGGATTTGCCCTCATCAGACCCATACTTTCGGATTCATCACATACTTGTTGAACAGATCCTGGGTTATTTCTGGTTTGGATCAGGTAGTAATGTGGTACCACACTGAAACAGTCAATTAAACCTGGTCACGATCAACATTTTAGAGGATAACGCCGGTTAGGACTCGGTTAGGTGTGGGATTTGCCCTCATCAGGCTCATACTTTCGCATATTTCTCATACTTGATAGCAAGATCCGTTGCTTTTTCTGGATTGGATCACATAGTGATGTAGTACCACACTGAATCAGTCAATTATACCTGGTCTCGATCTATATTTTAGAGGATAACGCATGTTAGGTCTGGGTTCGGTCCAGGATTTGCCCGCATCAGGCTTATACTTTCGCATATCTCTCATACTTGTTGGCCAGCTCCTGGGTTTTTTCTGGATTGGATCACGTACATATGTGGTATCACACTGAAACAGTCAGTTAAACCTGGATACAACCAATATTTCAGAGGATAACGCATGTTAGGTCTGCGTTAGGTTTAGGATTTGCCCTCATCTGGCTCATACCTTCGCATTCTTCACATGCTTGTTGAACAGATCCTAGGTTTTTCTGGTTTGGATCACGTAGTAATGTGGTACCACACTGAAACTGTCGCTTAGTCCTGGTCTCGAACAATGTTTTAGAGGATAACTCATGCTAGGTCTAGGTTAGGCCTGGGATTTGCCCTCGTCAGACCCATACTTTCGCATTCATCACATACTTGTTCAACAGATCCTGGCTTATTTCTGGTTTGGATCAGGTAGTAATGTGGTACCACACAGAGACAGACGATTAAACCTGGTTTCGATCAATATTGTAGAGGATAACTCATGTTTGGCCTAGGTTAGGCCTCGGATTTGCCCCCATCAGACCCATACTTTCGCATTCATCACATACTTGTTGAACAGGTCCTGGGTTATTTCAGGTTTGGATCACGTAGTAAAGTGGTACCACACTGAAACAGTCGCTTAATCCTGGTCTCGAACAATGTTTTAGAGGATAACTCAGGCTAGGTCTATGTTAGGCCTGGGATTTGCCCTCATCAGACCCATACTTTCGCATTCATCACATACTTGTTCAACAGATCCTGGGTTATTTCTGGTTTGGATCAGGTAGTAATGTGGTACCACACTGAAACAGTCAATTAAACCTGGTCACGAACAATGTTTTAGAGGATAACTCATGCTAGGTCTAGGTTAGGCCTGGGATTTGCCCTCATCAGACCCATACTTTCGCATTCATCACATACTTGTTCAACAGATCCTGGGTTATTTCTGGTTTGGATCAGGTAGTAATGTGGTACCACACTGAAACAGTCGACTAATCCTGGTCTCGAACAATATTGTTGCGCCGGGGCGGGGCTTTCTTCCAATAACTCATATTGACACAACACAATTAAAATACCACAACGTAACACAACTAATGCAAACTGGGAACTTTATTAACAAGAGTGCTTTTCAATACGTCTGTTCGTCTTGTGATCTGTCGTAATTCTAATCTTCAAAATCGTTGCCGGTTTCTCGGCAACCGGAAGGCTCGGGATCTCGCATCCGCTCGTTTTCGTGTGGCAGCTTCACCTCATCGCAAAGCCTCTTCACACCATTGCGACGATGCAATTTCGCGGTATTGCGCGGCATCTTCATACCGTCGCAACACTGCTCCCTCTTCCTTCAGAGCGGTCGTCCCGACCGCTGCAAATTCCGTTCGAACAGCCAACTTCACCCGTAGTCTCCTAACCTCCGGGTTGTCGCGAAGCTGCGTCGAACCTGTACACCTCTGTCTGTAAAGTAGATAAACTAATAGGTCGAACATTTACCTGAGTGGCCTTTATCAGACAGTCAGCACCTTGACATTCGTCCTTCGTCCCAAGGAAAACCACTCAAAAACCTTGAGCAAGGCGCCGGTGTAACCTTTGGAATACTTCGTCCGAACTTAGACATTTTCGAGGATGAGGAAATTCCGACTGCTCCTCGCCCTCCTCTTGACTCTTACGACTTGCGTACTTCTTTCTTGATGTCTTCCCGGATTCGGATTCCCCCCCAGCCTCACGAGAGAACTTCCCATGGGATGTTCCCCAATCTCCAAGGAGAATTTCCTCGAAGATCGGTTGTGGAACATACCACAATTCCGCCGCCCGACCGTCTGTGCCCCACTCCGCTATTAGAGTCGAGCATGACTGGGGGGCGACCCTCCCCGGGGAGAATCGCACTTCCCCGGCCGTTTTGACCTGCGGAAATGGAGAGTCCTCCGCGGCCGGTAAGAAAACCCGATCCTCGCCTTCTGCGATGAAACGTCCTCTTCTTGGGCGAAGATGTCGCCCATCTTTCTCAATCCTCACCTCGCAGTTACTTCGCAGGGGGCCTCTCGTGAATCGTACCGGGCCAGTCGATTCACATGCACCACCCTTGGTTTGGACTTCGGGGAACGGACTATCCGGTAGATCAACTCATTCAGCCGATTTTTCACCTCGTAGGGTCCTTCCCAGTCGTATTGGAGCTTCGGGCATCTTCCTTTCGTCCTTCGAGGATTGTATAACCACACCTTCTCTCCTGGAGCAAAGGAAATTGATCTCGAGAACGAATCATACCACGATTTCGTCCTCTCCGAACAAATTCGCATCCGCTGTCGAACGAATTTGTGAACTTCTTCAATCCTTTTCTTGGTTTCCTCAATGAAATCATCTTCATCCTTTCCCTCAGCAGGAACAGCTCCCCTTAGAAGATCCAGAGGAAGGCGCAGCTCCCGTCCCGTGAGGACCATTGACGGAGTATTCTGTGTCACTTCATGTTGCGAGGAACGATAAGCAAGCAAGAACGTTGGAATCCATTCGTCCCAGTCCTTTTGATGTTCTGCAACAAATTGAGACAAATATCGCAACAAGGTTCTAATCATCCGCTCAACGAGCCCGTCCGACTGAGGGTGTAATGGAGTTGTCCTTGTCTTCTTAATTCCAAGCATCTTCATCAGTTCCCTGAAGATGCTCGATTCGAAACTCCGACCCTGATCAGAATGCAGCTCTAGCGGAACTCCATGTCGGCTTATCACTTCCTTCAGCAACGCCGTGGAAATCGTTGTCGCCCGCTGGTTGGGAAGTGGAATAACCTCTGGCCACTTCGAAAAATAATCCATCACAACCAGCGCGAATCTGTTCCCAGCGAAAGACCTCGGCAGGGGACCAACAACGTCGAGCGCTACCCTCTCAAAAGGTGCTCCTACGTTATAAACCTTCATGGTTCCTCTTCCCTTCTCCGCATGTCCTTTCCTCGCAGAACAGCTATGGCACCGGCGACACCAATCTTCCACGTCCCGACGGTGGTTCGGCCAAAAGAAGCGCTGTCGAATTTTCGCCAATGTCTTCCTCACCCCAAAGTGTCCTCCAGAAGGCGCATCATGGCATTCCTGAAGGGCTTCGGCAATTTTGCTTTTCGGTACAACCAATAACCGATTGAACTCATTTCCATCAGCAGATTCCCACCTTCGGAACAATAATCCACGTTGTACTTCCAAGGAATCCCACGCTTTCCAGAAGTACTTCGCTTCAGGAGAAAGTGCTGAAACATCCTGCCAAGTAGGCTTATTCTCTTCAATCTTCGCTTGTCGAATAAATCGCAGATCCTCATCCTCTTCCTGGGCCTTAATCCAATCTTCCGTCTTCGCAGATACGCAGGTGGTCCTGAGAACAAGATGCTCTTCTTCGCGATCTTGCTCCAGACGTAAGCAGCGTTTGCATTGCAAAGCTTCGCATGGTCTCCGGGAAAGGCTGTCTGCATTCCCGTGGTTCTTTCCTTCACGATGTTTGATCTCGAACTCGTACTGTTGAAGACGCTCTATCCATCTTGCAGTTTGTCCTTCAGGATTCTTGAAAGAGAGGAGCCATCTTAAGGAAGCATGATCCGTCCTCACCAAGAACTTGCGGCCATAGAGGTAATGGTGGAAATGCTCAATGGATTTTACGATGGCTAATAGTTCCCTTCTTGTCACACAATAATTTCTTTCCGCCTTTCCCAGCACCTTCGAGAAATACGCAATCACCTTTTCTTGCCCATCTTGAATCTGGGAAAGGACTGCACCAATTCCATTGCTCGATGCGTCGGTGTCCAAGATGAAATCCGCATCAGGCAAGGGGTAAGCCAAGATAGGGGACTTTGCAAGATGTGTCTTCAAATCTTCGAATACCTTCTGGCATTCCTCTGTCCATTGGAAAGAAACCTTACTCTCCGTCAAACGATACAAGGGCTTTGCAATCGCTGAAAAGTTTCGGACAAATTTCCTGTAATAAGTGCAAAGTCCTAAGAAACTTCGCAGTTCTGTCTGATTTTTGGGTACAGGCCATTCTCGTACCGCGGCTATCTTCTCGGGGTCCGTCTTAACGCCTTGCTCGGAAACCATGTGACCGAGGTATTTAACCTCCCGGCAAAAGAAATTGCATTTCTTCGGGCTCATGACCAATTTCGCCTTGCGCAGGCGGGTGAAAACTTTCCTCAAATTTTCAATTTCCTCCTCGAAACTTCTTCCGAAAATTATAACATCGTCCAGGTATACCAGACAGATTTTCCAGTTTAAATCCGTCAATACTGTATCCATAAGACGTTCGAAAGTAGCAGGGGCATTGCAGAGTCCAAACGGCATCACCTTGAATTGCCAAAGACCAGCACCAACACAAAAGGCGGTTTTCTCCTTATCCTCTTCGTGTACAGCAATTTGCCAGTAACCACTTTGCAAATCTATCGTCGAGAACCAGGTTGCACCAGCCAGGGCGTCCAGCGTGTCCTCAATCCTGGGAAGCGGATAGGAGTCCTTCTTCGAGACTTCGTTAAGACGACGATAGTCTACACAGAATCGGGTGCTTCCATCCTTCTTCTTCACCAGTACAATTGGAGAAGACCACGGACTTCCTGATTTCTCAATTACTCCCTGCCTTTCCATTTTCGCAAGCAGCTCTTCAACTTCACCACGACGATGGATAGGCAAACGCCGCGGTGGTTGTTTAATCGGACGATGATCCCCAGTGTCAATTCTGTGTTGAACGACATCGCATCTTCCTACTTGATCGGGATCCCTTGCGAAAACGTCTTGAAATTCGTTTAATAACTTTCGGAATTCAGTCTTCTGCTGTTCGGAAAGGTCGACAGAACAACGTCCATACAGATCTTGAAGAAATTCCGGAGTAGAAGCTTCGTTCTTCATTTCCGCAAGCCTCAAGACCCGGTCTTCAGGATGATTCCTCTTCAAATCCATATCTTGATGTCCTTTAATCCGGAGTTTTCCTAGGATGAAATCCAGCTGGCAAGAATGCTTTCGGAGAAAGTTCGTTCCTAAAATGCATTCTTCAACCATTCCAATCAAAAGAAAATCTTCCTCGGTTCGGAGGCTACCAATGGTAACAGAGAAACATTGTTTTCCTAGAATTTGTAACTTTTCACCGGAAACAGAGTAAATGTTAACGTTTTCTTGTACTCCCGCCGCGCAAGACTTGTCATTCTTGTGAAATTTCATTAAATTCACACTTGAGCCCGTGTCGATGACGAACCGACACCTCCTTCCCTCGACGGTTCCCTCGACGCTAGTCGAACCTTCTGACAAGTTTGTCTTCCTTACGACGGGGGTAGAAGAAAACGAAGCCGGAGTCTCCCCCTCTACGCCGACTTCTTCAAGTTTCCCTTCTTCGAGGGGGCCTCTTCTCTCCTCCTCTTCTTCGGGCAGTTCCGCTGTAAATGTCCCTCCTGTCCGCAGTTCCAGCACTCCGAGACCGGCTTCCCAGCAGTCCTCTTCTCCAACTTTCCCTTGGGAAAACAAGTGACACCCTGAATGCAGTCCTTAACACGGCAAGGACCAGGGGCCACAGACTCGACGGCCTCAATCTCCAGGGCTCTGATCACAGCCGCCCTGAGAGTATTGAAACCGCCTAGCCTCAGCGTCCTCCTCATTTCCTCATTGGCCAGGGCGGAGACGAACTGAGAGGCGGCCAGCTTATCCCTGACTTCCATTGGACAATCACCAAAGGAAGCCTGCGCCAACCTCTCAATCTCCGAAGCCAAATCAGAAATCGACTCCCCCTTCCGTTGAGTATAATTTTGGAATTTCACGTAATTTAGATTCGCGAAATTCTTGGTTCCGAAACGGAACTCCAAAGCGGAAACCAAGACACCAAAATCACAACGCGACTCCTCGGAAAGGGTAGTCAAAACACTCCGAGCGGGCCCCTCCAGACATGCGACCAAGGCCAAAGCTTTCCTTGGTGCATCCCATCCATTCGCCTTCGCAATCGCCTCGAATTGCACCCGGTACTCCTCCCAACAAGCTCTTCCATCAAACGCTGGTGGTTTTAGGACGTACCCCAGAAATCCACCAGTCGCTTCCAACGGAGGAGCCGACTGCGAAGTGGAAGGCATCGCGAGTCCAGCAACAACAGGATTATCCCTAACAAAATTATTAACAAGGCTGGACTCGCGATCCTCGCTACGGAACGCCGCGGCCGACAGGTTATCAATCACATTTTTAAAATTCTCCGCAAGCACCTGATAACGATCCTCCATGGCCCTTATCCTTCCTTCCACAGCAGCCTCCTTCGCCGAAGCGGCAGCCTCCTTCGCGGCCTGCCTCTCTTCGGTTCGCTCCCGTTCCTCAGCAAATAAACGTTGCTGCTCCTGGAACTGCGTTGCGATGTTCCGCTGTAGTCCTTCCAAGAGCACCTCCAACGATGAAAAAGTCTCCGCCCTGGCAGCAGAACGAGTCGTAATCCCGCATCTGGCACCACTGTTGCGCCGGGGCGGGGCTTTCTTCCAATAACTCATATTGACACAACACAATTAAAATACCACAACGTAACACAACTAATGCAAACTGGGAACTTTATTAACAAGAGTGCTTTTCAATACGTCTGTTCGCCTTGTGATCTGTCGTAATTCTAATCTTCAAAATCGTTGCCGGTTTCTCGGCAACCGGAAGGCTCGGGATCTCGCATCCGCTCGTTTTCGTGTGGCAGCTTCACCTCATCGCAAAGCCTCTTCACACCATTGCGACGATGCAATTTCGCGGTATTGCGCGGCATCTTCATACCGTCGCAACAATATGTTAGAGGATAACTCATGCTAGGTCTAGGTTAGGCCTGGGATTTGCCCTCATCAGACCCATACTTTCGCATTCATCACATACTTGTTGAACAGGTCCTGGGTTATTTCTGGTTTGGATCACGTAGTAAAGTGGTACCACACTGAAACTGTCGCTTAATCCTGGTCTCGAACAATGTTTTAGAGGATAACTCATGCTAGGTCTAAGTTAGGTCTGGGATTTGCCCTCATCAGACCCATACTTTCGCATTCATCACATACTTGTTCAACTTATCCTGGGTTATTTCTGGTTTGGATCAGGTAGTAATGTGGTACCACACAGAGACAGACGATTAAACCTGGTTTCGATCAATATTGTAGAGGATAACTCATGTTTGGCCTAGGTTAGGCCTGGGATTTGCCCCCATCAGACCCATACTTTCGCATTCATCACATACTTGTTGAACAGGTCCTGGGTTACTTCTGGTTTGGATCACGTAGCAAAGTGGTACCACACTGAAACAGTCGCTTAATCCTGGTCTCGAACAATGTTTTAGAGGATAACTCATGCTAGGTCTAGGTTAGGCCTGGGATTTGCCCTCATCAGACCCATACTTTCGCATTCATCACATACTTGCTCAACAGATCCTGGGTTATTTCTGGTTTGGATCAGGTAGTAATGTGGTACCACACTGAAACAGTCAATTAAACCTGGTCACGATCAACATTTTAGAGGATAACGCCGGTTAGGACCCGGTTAGGTGTGGGATTTGCCCTCATCAGGCTCATACTTTCGCATATTTCTCATACTTGATAGCAAGATCCGTTGCTTTTTCTGGATTGGATCACATAGTGATGTAGTACCACACTGAATCAGTCAATTATACCTGGTCTCGATCTATATTTTAGAGGATAACGCATGTTAGGTCTGGGTTCGGTCCAGGATTTGCCCGCATCAGGCTTATACTTTCGCATATCTCTCATACTTGTTGGCCAGCTCTTGGGTTTTTTCTGGTTTGGATCACGTAGTAAAGTGGTACCACACTGAAACAGCCGCTTAATCCTGGTCTCGAACAATGTTTTAGAGGATAACTCATGCTAGGTCTAGGTTAGGCCTGGGATTTGCCCTCATCAGACCCATACGTTCGCATTCATCACATACTTGTTCAACAGATCCTGGGTTATTTCTGGTTTGGATCACGTAGTAAAGTGGTACCACACTGCAACAGTCCATTAAACCTGGTTTCGATCAATATTTTAGAGGATAACTCATGCTAGGTCTAGGTTAAGCCTGGGATTTGCCCTCATCAGACCCATACTTTCGGATTCATCACATACTTGTTCAACAGATCCTGGGTTATTTCTGGTTTGGATCAGGTAGTAATGTGGTACCACACTGAAACAGTCAATTAAACCTGGTCACGATCAACATTTTAGAGGATAACGCCGGTTAGGACTCGGTTAGGTGTGGGATTTGCCCTCACCAGGCTCATACTTTCGCATATTTCTCAAACTTGTTGGCCAGATTGTGTGCTTTCACTGGTTTGGATCACGTAGTGATGTGGTACCACCCTGAAACAGTCAATTCAACCCGGTCTCGATAAATATTTTAGAGGATAACGCAAGTTATGTCTGGGATAGGTCTGGGAATTGCCCTCATCAGGCTCATAGTTTCGCGTTTTTCACATACTTGATGAACAGATCCTGGGTTATTTCTGGTTTGGATCAGGTAGTAATGTGGTACCACACAGTGACAGTCGATTAAACCTGGTTTCGATCAATATTGTAGAGGATAACTCATGTTAGGCCTAGGGTAGGCCTGGGATTTGCCCTCATCAGACCCATACTTTCGGATTCATCACATACTTGTTGAACAGATCCTGGGTTATTTCTGGTTTGGATCAGGTAGTAATGTGGTACCACACTGAAACAGTCAATTAAACCTGGTCACGATCAACATTTTAGAGGATAACGCCGGTTAGGACTCGGTTAGGTGTGGGATTTGCCCTCATCAGGCTCATACTTTCGCATATTTCTCATACTTGATAGCAAGATCCGTTGCTTTTTCAGGATTGGATCACATAGTGATTTAGTACCACACTGAATCAGTCAATTATACCTGGTCTCGATCTATATTTTAGAGGATAACGCATGTTAGGTCTGGGTTCGGTCCAGGATTTGCCCGCATCAGGCTTATACTTTCGCATATCTCTCATACTTGTTCGCCAGCTCCTGGGTTTTTTCTGGATTGGATCACGTAGTTATGTGGTATCACACCGAAACAGTCAGTTAAACCTGGATACAACCAATATTTCAGAGGATAACGCATGTTAGGTCTGCGTTAGGTCTAGGATTTGCCCTCATCTGGCTCACACCTTCGCATTCTTCACATGCTTGTTGAACAGATCCTAGGTTTTTCTGGTTTGGATCACGTAGTAATGTGGTACCACACTGAAACAGTCAGTTAAACCTGGTTTCGATCAATATCTTTGATGATAACGCATGTTAGGTTTGGGTTAGGTCTAGGATTTGCCCTCATCAGACCCATACTTTCGCATTCTTCACATACTTGTTGAACAGATCCTGTATTATTTCTGGTTTGGATCACGGAGTAAAGTGGTACCACACTGAAACTGTCGCTTAGTCCTGGTCTCGAACAATGTTTTAGAGGATAACTCATGCTAGGTCTAGGTTAGGCCTGGGATTTGCCCTCATCAGGCTCATACTTTCGCATATTTCTCAAACTTGTTGGCCAGATTGTGTGCTTTCACTGGTTTGGATCACGTAGTGATGTGGTACCACCCTGAAACAGTCAATTCAACCCGGTCTCGATAAATATTTTAGAGGATAACGCAAGTTATGTCTGGGATAGGCCTCGGATTTGCCCCCATCAGACCCATACTTTCGCATTCATCACATACTTGTTGAACAGGTCCTGGGTTATTTCTGGTTTGGATCAGGTAGTAATGTGGTACCACACTGAAACAGTCAATTAAACCTGGTCACGAACAATATTTTAGAGGATGACTCATGCTAGGTCTAGGCTAGGCCTGGGATTTGCCCTCATCAGACCCATACTTTCGCATTCTTCACATACTTGTGGAACAGATCCTGGGTTATTTCTGGTTTGGATCACGTAGTAAAGTGGTACCACACTGAAACAGTCGACTAATCCTGGTCTCGAACAATATGTTAGAGGATAACTCATGCTAGGTCTAGGTTAGGCCTGGGATTTGCCCTCATCAGACCCATACTTTCGCATTCATCACATACTTGTTGAACAGGTCCTGGGTTATTTCTGGTTTGGATCACGGAGTAAAGTGGTACCACACTGAAACTGTCGCTTAGTCCTGGTCTCGAACAATGTTTTAGAGGATAACTCATGCTAGGTCTAGGTTAGGCCTGGGATTTGCCCTCATCAGACCCATACTTTCGCATTCATCACATACTTGTTCAACAGATCCTGGTTTATTTCTGGTTTGGATCAGGTAGTAATGTGGTACCACACAGAGACAGACGATTAAACCTGGTTTCGATCAATATTGTAGAGGATAACTCATGTTTGGCCTAGGTTAGGCCTCGGATTTGCCCCCATCAGACCCATACTTTCGCATTCATCACATACTTGTTGAACAGGTCCTGGGTTATTTCTGGTTTGGATCACGTAGTAAAGTGGTACCACACTGAAACAGTCGCTTAATCCTGGTCTCGAACAATGTTTTAGAGGATAACTCATGCTAGGTCTAGGTTAGGCCTGGGATTTGCCCTCATCAGACCCATACTTTCGCATTCATCACATACTTGTTGAACAGGTCCTGGGTTATTTCTGGTTTGGATCACGTAGTAAAGTGGTACCACACTGAAACTGTCGCTTAATCCTGGTCTCGAACAATGTTTTAGAGGATAACTCATGCTAGGTCTAAGTTAGGCCTGGGATTTGCCCTGATCAGACCCATACTTTCGCATTCATCACATACTTGTTCAACAGATCCTGGGTTATTTCTGGTTTGGATCAGGTAGTAATGTGGTACCACACAGAGACAGACGATTAAACCTGGTTTCGATCAATATTGTAGAGGATAACTCATGTTTGGCCTAGGTTAGGCCTGGGATTTGCCCCCATCAGACCCATACTTTCGCATTCATCACATACTTGTTGAACAGGTCCTGGGTTACTTCTGGTTTGGATCACGTAGTAAAGTGGTACCACACTGAAACAGTCGCTTAATCCTGGTCTCGAACAATGTTTTAGAGGATAACTCATGCTAGGTCTAGGTTAGGCCTGGGATTTGCCCTCATCAGACCCATACTTTCGCATTCATCACATACTTGTTCAACAGATCCTGGGTTATTTCTGGTTTGGATCAGGTAGTAATGTGGTACCACACTGAAACAGTCAATTAAACCTGGTCACGATCAACATTTTAGAGGATAACGCCGGTTAGGACCCGGTTAGGTGTGGGATTTGCCCTCATCAGGCTCATACTTTCGCATATTTCTCATACTTGATAGCAAGATCCGTTGCTTTTTCTGGATTGGATCACATAGTGATGTAGTACCACACTGAATCAGTCAATTATACCTGGTCTCGATCTATATTTTAGAGGATAACGCATGTTAGGTCTGGGTTCGGTCCAGGATTTGCCCGCAACAGGCTTATACTTTCGCATATCTCTCATACTTGTTGGCCAGCTCTTGGGTTTTTTCTGGTTTGGATCACGTAGTAAAGTGGTACCACACTGAAACAGCCGCTTAATCCTGGTCTCGAACAATGTTTTAGAGGATAACTCATGCTAGGTCTAAGTTAGGCCTGGGATTTGCCCTGATCAGACCCATACTTTCGCATTCATCACATACTTGTTCAACAGATCCTGGGTTATTTCTGGTTTGGATCAGGTAGTAATGTGGTACCACACAGAGACAGACGATTAAACCTGGATTCGATCAATATTGTAGAGGATAACTCATGTTTGGCCTAGGTTAGGCCTGGGATTTGCCCCCATCAGACCCATACTTTCGCATTCATCACATACTTGTTGAACAGGTCCTGGGTTACTTCTTGTTTGGATCACGTAGTAAAGTGGTACCACACTGAAACAGTCGCTTAATCCTGGTCTCGAACAATGTTTTAGAGGATAACTCATGCTAGGTCTAGGTTAGGCCTGGGATTTGCCCTCATCAGGCTCATACTTTCGCATATTTCTCAAACTTGTTGGCCAGACTGTGTGCTTTCACTGGTTTGGATCACGTAGTGATGTGGTACCACCCTGAAACAGTCAATTCAACCCGGTCTCGATAAATATTTTAGAGGATAACGCAAGTTATGTCTGGGATAGGTCTGGGAATTGCCCTCATCAGGCTCATAGTTTCGCGTTTTTCACATACTTGATGAACAGATCCTGGGTTATTTCTGGTTTGGATCAGGTAGTAATGTGGTACCACACAGTGACAGTCGATTAAACCTGGTTTCGATCAATATTGTAGAGGATAACTCATGTTAGGCCTAGGTTAGGCCTGGGATTTGCCCTCATCAGACCCATACTTTCGGATTCATCACATACTTGTTGAACAGATCCTGGGTTATTTCTGGTTTGGATCAGGTAGTAATGTGGTACCACACTGAAACAGTCAATTAAACCTGGTCACGATCAACATTTTAGAGGATAACGCCGGTTAGGACTCGGTTAGGTGTGGGATTTGCCCTCATCAGGCTCATACTTTCCCATATTTCTCATACTTGATAGCAAGATCCGTTGCTTTTTCTGGATTGGATCACATAGTGATGTGGTACCACACTGAATCAGTCAATTATACCTGGTCTCGATCTATATTTTAGAGGATAACGCATGTTAGGTCTGGGTTCGGTCCAGGATTTGCCCGCATCAGGCTTATACTTTCGCATATCTCTCATACTTGTTGGCCAGCTCTTGGGTTTTTTCTGGTTTGGATCACGTAGTAAAGTGGTACCACACTGAAACAGCCGCTTAATCCTGGTCTCGAACAATGTTTTAGAGGATAACTCATGCTAGGTCTAGGTTAGGCCTGGGATTTGCCCTCATCAGACCCATACGTTCGCATTCATCACATACTTGTTCAACAGATCCTGGGTTATTTCTGGTTTGGATCACGTAGTAAAGTGGTACCACACTGCAACAGTCCATTAAACCTGGTTTCGATCAATATTTTAGAGGATAACTCATGCTAGGTCTAGGTTAAGCCTGGGATTTGCCCTCATCAGACCCATACTTTCGGATTCATCACATACTTGTTCAACAGATCCTGGGTTATTTCTGGTTTGGATCAGGTAGTAATGTGGTACCACACTGAAACAGTCAATTAAACCTGGTCACGATCAACATTTTAGAGGATAACGCCGGTTAGGACTCGGTTAGGTGTGGGATTTGCCATCATCAGGCTCATACTTTCGCATATTTCTCAAACTTGTTGGCCAGATTGTGTGCTTTCACTGGTTTGGATCACGTAGTGATGTGGTACCACCCTGAAACAGTCAATTCAACCCGGTCTCGATAAATATTTTAGAGGATAACGCAAGTTATGTCTGGGATAGGTCTGGGAATTGCCCTCATCAGGCTCATAGTTTCGCGTTTTTCACATACTTGATGAACAGATCCTGGGTTATTTCTGGTTTGGATCAGGTAGTAATGTGGTACCACACAGTGACAGTCGATTAAACCTGGTTTCGATCAATATTGTAGAGGATAACTCATGTTAGGCCTAGGTTAGGCCTGGGATTTGCCCTCATCAGACCCATACTTTCGGATTCATCACATACTTGTTGAACAGATCCTGGGTTATTTCTGGTTTGGATCAGGTAGTAATGTGGTACCACACTGAAACAGTCAATTAAACCTGGTCACGATCAACATTTTAGAGGATAACGCCGGTTAGGGCTCGGTTAGGTGTGGGATTTGCCCTCATCAGGCTCATACTTTCGCATATTTCTCATACTTGATAGCAAGATCCGTTGCTTTTTCAGGATTGGATCACATAGTGATTTAGTACCACACTGAATCAGTCAATAATACCTGGTCTCGATCTATATTTTAGAGGATAACGCATGTTAGGTCTGCGTTAGGTCTAGGATTTGCCATCATCTGGCACATACCTTCGAATTCTTCACATGCTTGTTGAACAGATCCTAGGTTTTTCTGGTTTGGATCACGTAGTAATGTGTTACCACACTGAAACAGTCAGTTAAACCTGGTTTCGATCAATATTTTTGATGATAACGCATGTTAGGTCTAGGTTAGGCCTGGGATTTGCCCTCATCAGACCCATACTTTCGCATTCATCACATACTTGTTGAACAGGTCCTGGGTTATTTCTGGTTTGGATCACGTAGTAAAGTGGTACCACACTGAAAGTGTCGCTTAGTCCTGGTCTCGAACAATGTTTTAGAGGATAAGTCATGCTAGGTCTAGGTTAGGCCTGGGATTTGCCCTCATCGGACCCATACTTTCGCATTCATCACATACTTGTTCAACAGATCCTGGGTTATTTCTGGTTTGGATCAGGTAGTAATGTGGTACCACACAGAGACAGACGATTAAACCTGGTTTCGATCAATATTGTAGAGGATAACTCATGTTTGGCCTAGGTTAGGCCTCGGATTTGCCCCCATGAGACCCATACTTTCGCATTCATCACATACTTGTTGAACAGGTCCTGGGTTATTTCTGGTTTGGATCACGTAGTAAAGTGGTACCACACTGAAACAGTCGCTTAATCCTGGTCTCGAACAATGTTTTAGAGGATAACTCATGCTAGGTCTAGGTTAGGCCTGGGATTTGCCCTCATCAGACCCATACGTTCGCATTCATCACATACTTGTTCAACAGATCCTGGGTTATTTCTGGTTTGGATCAGGTAGTAATGTGGTACCACACTGAAACAGTCAATTAAACCTGGTCACGAACAATGTTTTAGAGGATAACTCATGCTAGGTCAAGGTTAGGCCTGGGATTTGCCCTCATCAGACCCATACTTTCGCATTCATCACATACTTGTTCAACAGATCCTGGGTTATTTCTGGTTTGGATCAGGTAGTAATGTGGTACCACACTGCAACAGTCCATTAAACCTGGTTTCGATCAATATTTTAGAGGATAACTCATGCTAGGTCTAGGTTAAGCCTGGGATTTGCCCTCATCAGACTCATACTTTCGCATATTTCTCAAAATTGTTGGCCAGATTGTGTGCTTTCACTGGTTTGGATCACGTAGTGATGTGGTACCACCCTGAAACAGTCAATTCAACCCGGTCTCGATAAATATTTTAGAGGATAACGCAAGTTATGTCTGGGATAGGTCTGGGTATTGCCCTCATCAGGCTCATAGTTTCGCGTTTTTCACATACTTGTTGAACAGATCCTGGGTTATTTCTGGTTTGGATCACGTAGTAATGTGGTACCACACAGTGACAGTCGATCGAACCTGGTTTCGATCAATATTGTAGAGGATAACTCATGTTAGGCCTAGGTTAGGCCTGGGATTTGCCCTCATCAGATCCATACTTTCGGATTCATCACATACTTGTTGAACAGATCCTGGGTTATTTCTGGTTAGGATCAGGTAGTAATGTGGTACCACACTGAAAAAGTCAATTAAACCTGGTCACGATCAACATTTTAGAGGATAACGCCGGTTAGGACTCGGTTAGGTGTTGGATTTGCCCTCATCAGGCTCATACTTTCGCATATTTCTCATACTTGATAGCAAGATCCGTTGCTTTTTCTGGATTGAATCACATAGTGATGTAGTACTACACTGAATCAGTCAATTATACCTGGTCTCGATCTATATTTTAGAGGATAACGCATGTTACGTCTGGGTTCGGTCCAGGATTTGCCCGCATCAGGCTTATACTTTCGCATATCTCTCATACTTGTTGGCCAGCTCCTGGGTTTTTTCTGGATTGGATCACGTAGTTATGTGGTATCACACTGAAACAGTCAGTTAAACCTGGATACAACCAATATTTCAGAGGATAACGCATGTTAGGTCTGCGTTAGGTCTAGGATTTGCCCTCATCTGGCTCATACCATCGCATTCTTCACATGCTTGTTGAACAGATCCTAGGTTTTTCTGGTTTGGATCACATAGTAATGTGGTACCACACTGAAACAGTCAGTTAAACCTGGTTTCGATCAATATTTTTGATGATAACGCATGTTAGGTTTGGGTTAGGTCTAGGATTTGCCCTCATCAGACCCATACTTTCGCATTCTTCACATACTTGTTGAACAGATCCTGTATTATTTCTGGTTTGGATCACGGAGTAAAGTGGTACCACACTGAAACTGTCGCTTAGTCCTGGTCTCGAACAATGTTTTAGAGGATAACTCATGCTAGGTCTAGGTTAGGCCTGGGATTTGCCCTCATCAGACCCATACTTTCGCATTCATCACATACTTGTTCAACAGATCCTGGGTTATTTCTGGTTTGGATCAGGTAGTAATGTGGTACCACACAGAGACAGACGATTAAACCTGGTTTCGATCAATATTGTAGAGGATAACTCATGTTTGGCCTAGGTTAGGCCTCGGATTTGCCCCCATCAGACCCATACTTTCGCATTCATCACATACTTGTTGAACAGGTCCTGGGTTATTTCTGGTTTGGATCACGGAGTAAAGTGGTACCACACTGAAACTGTCGCTTAGTCCTGGTCTCGAACATTGCTTTAGAGGATAACTCATGCTAGGTCTAGGTTAGGCCTGGGATTTGCCCTCATCAGACCCATACTTTCGCATTCATCACATACTTGTTCAACAGATCCTGGGTTATTTCTGGTTTGGATCAGGTAGTAATGTGGTACCACACAGAGACAGACGATTAAACCTGGTTTCGATCAATATTGTAGAGGATAACTCATGTTTGGCCTAGGTTAGGCCTCGGATTTGCCCCCATCAGACCCATACTTTCGCATTCATCACATACTTGTTGAACAGGTCCTGGGTTATTTCTGGTTTGGATCACGTAGTAAAGTGGTACCACACTGAAACAGTCGCTTAATCCTGGTCTCGAACAATGTTTTGGAGGATAACTCATGCTAGGTCTAGGTTAGGCCTGGGATTTGCCCTCATCAGACCCATACTTTCGCATTCATCACATACTTGTTCAACAGATCCTGGGTTATTTCTGGTTTGGATCAGGTAGTAATGTGGTACCACACTGAAACAGTCAATTAAACCTGGTCACGAACAATATTTTAGAGGATGACTCATGCTAGGTCTAGGCTAGGCCTGGGATTTGCCCTCATCAGACCCATACTTTCGCATTCTTCACATACTTGTGGAACAGATCCTGGGTTATTTCTGGTTTGGATCACGTAGTAAAGTGGTACCACACTGAAACAGTCGACTAATCCTGGTCTCGAACAATATGTTAGAGGATAACTCATGCTAGGTCTAGGTTAGGCCTGGGATTTGCCCTCATCAGACCCATACTTTCGCATTCATCACATACTTGTTCAACAGATCCTGGGTTATTTCTGGTTTGGATCAGGTAGTAATGTGGTACCACACTGAAACAGTCAATTAAACCTGGTCACGAACAATATTTTAGAGGATGACTCATGCTAGGTCTAGGCTAGGCCTGGGATTTGCCCTCATCAGACCCATACTTTCGCATTCATCACATACTTGTTGAACAGGTCCTGGGTTATTTCTGGTTTGGATCACGGAGTAAAGTGGTACCACACTGAAACTGTCGCTTAGTCCTGGTCTCGAACAATGTTTTAGAGGATAACTCATGCTAGGTCTAGGTTAGGCCTGGGATTTGCCCTGATCAGACCCATACTTTCGCATTCATCACATACTTGTTCAACAGATCCTGGGTTATTTCTGGTTTGGATCAGGTAGTAATGTGGTACCACACAGAGACAGACGATTAAACCTGGTTTCGATCAATATTGTAGAGGATAACTCATGTTTGGCCTAGGTTAGGCCTGGGATTTGCCCTCATCAGACCCATACTTTCGCATTCATCACATACTTGTTCAACAGATCCTGGGTTATTTCTGGTTTGGATCAGGTAGTAATGTGGTACCACACTGAAACAGTCAATTAAACCTGGTCACGATCAACATTTTAGAGGATAACGCCGGTTAGGACCCGGTTAGGTGTGGGATTTGCCCTCATCAGGCTCATACTTTCGCATATTTCTCATACTTGATAGCAAGATCCGTTGCTTTTTCTGGATTGGATCACATAGTGATGTAGTACCACACTGAATCAGTCAATTATACCTGGTCTCGATCTATATTTTAGAGGATAACGCATGTTAGGTCTGGGTTCGGTCCAGGATTTGCCCGCAACAGGCTTATACTTTCGCATATCTCTCATACTTGTTGGCCAGCTCTTGGGTTTTTTCTGGTTTGGATCACGTAGTAAAGTGGTACCACACTGAAACAGCCGCTTAATCCTGGTCTCGAACAATGTTTTAGAGGATAACTCATGCTAGGTCTAGGTTAGGCCTGGGATTTGCCCTCATCAGACCCATACGTTCGCATTCATCACATACTTGTTCAACAGATCCTGGGTTATTTCTGGTTTGGATCACGTAGTAAAGTGGTACCACACTGCAACAGTCCATTAAACCTGGTTTCGATCAATATTTTAGAGGATAACTCATGCTAGGTCTAGGTTAAGCCTGGGATTTGCCCTCATCAGACCCATACTTTCGGATTCATCACATACTTGTTCAACAGATCCTGGGTTATTTCTGGTTTGGATCAGGTAGTAATGTGGTACCACACTGCAACAGTCCATTAAACCTGGTTTCGATCAATATTTTAGAGGATAACTCATGCTAGGTCTAGGTTAAGCCTGGGATTTGCCATCATCAGACTCATACTTTCGCATATTTCTCAAAATTGTTGGCCAGATTGTGTGCTTTCACTGGTTTGGATCACGTAGTGATGTGGTACCACCCTGAAACAGTCAATTCAACCCGGTCTCGATAAATATTTTAGAGGATAACGCAAGTTATGTCTGGGATAGGTCTGGGTATTGCCCTCATCAGGCTCATAGTTTCGCGTTTTTCACATACTTGTTGAACAGATCCTGGGTTATTTCTGGTTTGGATCAGGTAGTAATGTGGTACCACACAGTGACAGTCGATTGAACCTGGTTTCGATCAATATTGTAGAGGATAACTCATGTTAGGCCTAGGTTAGGCCTGGGATTTGCCCTCATCAGATCCATACTTTCGGATTCATCACATACTTGTTGAACAGATCCTGGGTTATTTCTGGTTAGGATCAGGTAGTAATGTGGTACCACACTGAAAAAGTCAATTAAACCTGGTCACGATCAACATTTTAGAGGATAACGCCGGTTAGGACTCGGTTAGGTGTTGGATTTGCCCTCATCAGGCTCATACTTTCGCATATTTCTCATACTTGATAGCAAGATCCGTTGCTTTTTCTGGATTGAATCACATAGTGATGTAGTACTACACTGAATCAGTCAATTATACCTGGTCTCGATCTATATTTTAGAGGATAACGCATGTTACGTCTGGGTTCGGTCCAGGATTTGCCCGCATCAGGCTTATACTTTCGCATATCTCTCATACTTGTTGGCCAGCTCCTGGGTTTTTTCTGGATTGGATCACGTAGTTATGTGGTATCACACTGAAACAGTCAGTTAAACCTGGATACAACCAATATTTCAGAGGATAACGCATGTTAGGTCTGCGTTAGGTCTAGGATTTGCCCTCATCTGGCTCATACCATCGCATTCTTCACATGCTTGTTGAACAGATCCTAGGTTTTTCTGGTTTGGATCACATAGTAATGTGGTACCACACTGAAACAGTCAGTTAAACCTGGTTTCGATCAATATTTTTGATGATAACGCATGTTAGGTTTGGGTTAGGTCTAGGATTTGCCCTCATCAGACCCATACTTTCGCATTCTTCACATACTTGTTGAACAGATCCTGTATTATTTCTGGTTTGGATCACGGAGTAAAGTGGTACCACACTGAAACTGTCGCTTAGTCCTGGTCTCGAACAATGTTTTAGAGGATAACTCATGCTAGGTCTAGGTTAGGCCTGGGATTTGCCCTCATCAGACCCATACTTTCGCATTCATCACATACTTGTTCAACAGATCCTGGGTTATTTCTGGTTTGGATCAGGTAGTAATGTGGTACCACACAGAGACAGACGATTAAACCTGGTTTCGATCAATATTGTAGAGGATAACTCATGTTAGGCCTAGGTTAGGCCTGGGATTTGCCCTCATCAGACCCATACTTTCGGATTCATCACATACTTGTTGAACAGATCCTGGGTTATTTCTGGTTTGGATCAGGTAGTAATGTGGTACCACACTGAAACAGTCAATTAAACCTGGTCACGATCAACATTTTAGAGGATAACGCCGGTTAGGACTCGGTTAGGTGTGGGATTTGCCCTCATCAGGCTCATACTTTCGCATATTTCTCATACTTGATAGCAAGATCCGTTGCTTTTTCTGGATTGGATCACATAGTGATGTAGTACCACACTGAATCAGTCAATTATACCTGGTCTCGATCTATATTTTAGAGGATAACGCATGTTAGGTCTGGGTTCGGTCCAGGATTTGCCCGCATCAGGCTTATACTTTCGCATATCTCTCATACTTGTTGGTCAGCTCTTGGGTTTTTTCTGGTTTGGATCACGTAGTAAAGTGGTACCACACTGAAACAGCCGCTTAATCCTGGTCTCGAACAATGTTTTAGAGGATAACTCATGCTAGGTCTAGGTTAGGCCTGGGATTTGCCCTCATCAGACCCATACGTTCGCATTCATCACATACTTGTTCAACAGATCCTGGGTTATTTCTGGTTTGGATCACGTAGTAAAGTGGTACCACACTGCAACAGTCCATTAAACCTGGTTTCGATCAATATTTTAGAGGATAACTCATGCCAGGTCTAGGTTAAGCCTGGGATTTGCCCTCATCAGACCCATACTTTCGGATTCATCACATACTTGTTCAACAGATCCTGGGTTATTTCTGGTTTGGATCAGGTAGTAATGTGGTACCACACTGAAACAGTCAATTAAACCTGGTCACGATCAACATTTTAGAGGATAACGCCGGTTAGGACTCGGTTAGGTGTGGGATTTGCCCTCATCAGGCTCATACTTTCGCATATTTCTCAAACTTGTTGGCCAGATTGTGTGCTTTCACTGGTTTGGATCACGTAGTGATGTGGTACCACCCTGAAACAGTCAATTCAACCCGGTCTCGATAAATATTTTAGAGGATAACGCAAGTTATGTCTGGGATAGGTCTGGGAATTGCCCTCATCAGGCTCATAGTTTCGCGTTTTTCACATACTTGATGAACAGATCCTGGGTTATTTCTGGTTTGGATCAGGTAGTAATGTGGTACCACACAGTGACAGTCGATTAAACCTGGTTTCGATCAATATTGTAGAGGATAACTCATGTTAGGCCTAGGTTAGGCCTGGGATTTGCCCTCATCAGACCCATACTTTCGGATTCATCTCATACTTGTTGAACAGATCCTGGGTTATTTCTGGTTTGGATCAGGTAGTAATGTGGTACCACACTGAAACAGTCAATTAAACCTGGTCACGATCAACATTTTAGAGGATAACGCCGGTTAGGGCTCGGTTAGGTGTGGGATATGCCCTCATCAGGCTCATACTTTCGCATATTTCTCATACTTGATAGCAAGATCCGTTGCTTTTTCAGGATTGGATCACATAGTGATTTAGTACCACACTGAATCAGTCAATAATACCTGGTCTCGATCTATATTTTAGAGGATAACGCATGTTAGGTCTGGGTTCGGTCCAGGATTTGCCCGCATCAGGCTTATACTTTCGCATATCTGTCATACTTGTTGGCCAGCTCCTGGGTTTTTTCTGGATTGGATCACGTAGTTATGTGGTATCACACTGAAACAGTCAGTTAAACCTGGATACAACCAATATTTCAGAGGATAACGCATGTTAGGTCTGCGTTAGGTCTAGGATTTGCCATCATCTGGCTCATACCTTCGCATTCTTCACATGCTTGTTGAACAGGTCCTGGGTTATTTCTGGTTTGGATCACGTAGTAAAGTGGTACCACACTGAAAGTGTCGCTTAGTCCTGGTCTCGAACAATGTTTTAGAGGATAAGTCATGCTAGGTCTAGGTTAGGCCTGGGATTTGCCCTCATCGGACCCATACTTTCGAATTCATCACATACTTGTTCAACAGATCCTGGGTTATTTCTGGTTTGGATCAGGTAGTAATGTGGTACCACACAGAGACAGACGATTAAACGTGGTTTCGATCAATATTGTAGAGGATAACTCATGTTTGGCCTAGGTTAGGCCTCGGATTTGCCCCCATCAGACCCATACTTTCGCATTCATCACATACTTGTTGAACAGGTCCTGGGTTATTTCTGGTTTGGATCACGTAGTAAAGTGGTACCACACTGAAACAGTCGCTTAATCCTGGTCTCGAACAATGTTTTAGAGGATAACTCATGCTAGGTCTAGGTTAGGCCTGGGATTTGCCCTCATCAGACCCATACGTTCGCATTCATCACATACTTGTTCAACAGATCCTGGGTTATTTCTGGTTTGGATCAGGTAGTAATGTGGTACCACACTGAAACAGTCAATTAAACCTGGTCACGAACAATGTTTTAGAGGATAACTCATGCTAGGTCTAGGTTAGGCCTGGGATTTGCCCTCATCAGACCCATACTTTCGCATTCATCACATACTTGTTCAACAGATCCTGGGTTATTTCTGGTTTGGATCAGGTAGTAATGTGGTACCACACTGCAACAGTCCATTAAACCTGGTTTCGATCAATATTTTAGAGGATAACTCATGCTAGGTCTAGGTTAAGCCTGGGATTTGCCATCATCAGACTCATACTTTCGCATATTTCTCAAAATTGTTGGCCAGATTGTGTGCTTTCACTGGTTTGGATCACGTAGTGATGTGGTACCACCCTGAAACAGTCAATTCAACCCGGTCTCGATAAATATTTTAGAGGATAACGCAAGTTATGTCTGGGATAGCTCTGGGTATTGCCCTCATCAGGCTCATAGTTTCGCGTTTTTCACATACTTGTTGAACAGATCCTGGGTTATTTCTGGTTTGGATCAGGTAGTAATGTGGTACCACACAGTGACAGTCGATTGAACCTGGTTTCGATCAATATTGTAGAGGATAACTCATGTTAGGCCTAGGTTAGGCCTGGGATTTGCCCTCATCAGATCCATACTTTCGGATTCATCACATACTTGTTGAACAGATCCTGGGTTATTTCTGGTTAGGATCAGGTAGTAATGTGGTACCACACTGAAAAAGTCAATTAAACCTGGTCACGATCAACATTTTAGAGGATAACGCCGGTTAGGACTCGGTTAGGTGTTGGATTTGCCCTCATCAGGCTCATACTTTCGCATATTTCTCATACTTGATAGCAAGATCCGTTGCTTTTTCTGGATTGAATCACATAGTGATGTAGTACTACACTGAATCAGTCAATTATACCTGGTCTCGATCTATATTTTAGAGGATAACGCATGTTACGTCTGGGTTCGGTCCAGGATTTGCCCGCATCAGGCTTATACTTTCGCATATCTCTCATACTTGTTGGCCAGCTCCTGGGTTTTTTCTGGATTGGATCACGTAGTTATGTGGTATCACACTGAAACAGTCAGTTAAACCTGGATACAACCAATATTTCAGAGGATAACGCATGTTAGGTCTGCGTTAGGTCTAGGATTTGCCCTCATCTGGCTCATACCATCGCATTCTTCACATGCTTGTTGAACAGATCCTAGGTTTTTCTGGTTTGGATCACATAGTAATGTGGTACCACACTGAAACAGTCAGTTAAACCTGGTTTCGATCAATATTTTTGATGATAACGCATGTTAGGTTTGGGTTAGGTCTAGGATTTGCCCTCATCAGACCCATACTTTCGCATTCTTCACATACTTGTTGAACAGATCCTGTATTATTTCTGGTTTGGATCACGGAGTAAAGTGGTACCACACTGAAACTGTCGCTTAGTCCTGGTCTCGAACAATGTTTTAGAGGATAACTCATGCTAGGTCTAGGTTAGGCCTGGGATTTGCCCTCATCAGACCCATACTTTCGCATTCATCACATACTTGTTCAACAGATCCTGGGTTATTTCTGGTTTGGATCAGGTAGTAATGTGGTACCACACAGAGACAGACGATTAAACCTGGTTTCGATCAATATTGTAGAGGATAACTCATGTTAGGCCTAGGTTAGGCCTGGGATTTGCCCTCATCAGACCCATACTTTCGGATTCATCACATACTTGTTGAACAGATCCTGGGTTATTTCTGGTTTGGATCAGGTAGTAATGTGGTACCACACTGAAACAGTCAATTAAACCTGGTCACGATCAACATTTTAGAGGATAACGCCGGTTAGGACTCGGTTAGGTGTGGGATTTGCCCTCATCAGGCTCATACTTTCGCATATTTCTCATACTTGATAGCAAGATCCGTTGCTTTTTCTGGATTGGATCACATAGTGATGTAGTACCACACTGAATCAGTCAATTATACCTGGTCTCGATCTATATTTTAGAGGATAACGCATGTTAGGTCTGGGTTCGGTCCAGGATTTGCCCGCATCAGGCTTATACTTTCGCATATCTCTCATACTTGTTGGTCAGCTCTTGGGTTTTTTCTGGTTTGGATCACGTAGTAAAGTGGTACCACACTGAAACAGCCGCTTAATCCTGGTCTCGAACAATGTTTTAGAGGATAACTCATGCTAGGTCTAGGTTAGGCCTGGGATTTGCCCTCATCAGACCCATACGTTCGCATTCATCACATACTTGTTCAACAGATCCTGGGTTATTTCTGGTTTGGATCACGTAGTAAAGTGGTACCACACTGCAACAGTCCATTAAACCTGGTTTCGATCAATATTTTAGAGGATAACTCATGCTAGGTCTAGGTTAAGCCTGGGATTTGCCCTCATCAGACCCATACTTTCGGATTCATCACATACTTGTTCAACAGATCCTGGGTTATTTCTGGTTTGGATCAGGTAGTAATGTGGTACCACACTGAAACAGTCAATTAAACCTGGTCACGATCAACATTTTAGAGGATAACGCCGGTTAGGACTCGGTTAGGTGTGGGATTTGCCCTCATCAGGCTCATACTTTCGCATATTTCTCAAACTTGTTGGCCAGATTGTGTGCTTTCACTGGTTTGGATCACGTAGTGATGTGGTACCACCCTGAAACAGTCAATTCAACCCGGTCTCGATAAATATTTTAGAGGATAACGCAAGTTATGTCTGGGATAGGTCTGGGAATTGCCCTCATCAGGCTCATAGTTTCGCGTTTTTCACATACTTGATGAACAGATCCTGGGTTATTTCTGGTTTGGATCAGGTAGTAATGTGGTACCACACAGTGACAGTCGATTAAACCTGGTTTCGATCAATATTGTAGAGGATAACTCATGTTAGGCCTAGGTTAGGCCTGGGATTTGCCCTCATCAGACCCATACTTTCGGATTCATCTCATACTTGTTGAACAGATCCTGGGTTATTTCTGGTTTGGATCAGGTAGTAATGTGGTACCACACTGAAACAGTCAATTAAACCTGGTCACGATCAACATTTTAGAGGATAACGCCGGTTAGGGCTCGGTTAGGTGTGGGATATGCCCTCATCAGGCTCATACTTTCGCATATTTCTCATACTTGATAGCAAGATCCGTTGCTTTTTCAGGATTGGATCACATAGTGATTTAGTACCACACTGAATCAGTCAATAATACCTGGTCTCGATCTATATTTTAGAGGATAACGCATGTTAGGTCTGGGTTCGGTCCAGGATTTGCCCGCATCAGGCTTATACTTTCGCATATCTGTCATACTTGTTGGCCAGCTCCTGGGTTTTTTCTGGATTGGATCACGTAGTTATGTGGTATCACACTGAAACAGTCAGTTAAACCTGGATACAACCAATATTTCAGAGGATAACGCATGTTAGGTCTGCGTTAGGTCTAGGATTTGCCATCATCTGGCTCATACCTTCGCATTCTTCACATGCTTGTTGAACAGGTCCTGGGTTATTTCTGGTTTGGATCACGTAGTAAAGTGGTACCACACTGAAAGTGTCGCTTAGTCCTGGTCTCGAACAATGTTTTAGAGGATAAGTCATGCTAGGTCTAGGTTAGGCCTGGGATTTGCCCTCATCGGACCCATACTTTCGAATTCATCACATACTTGTTCAACAGATCCTGGGTTATTTCTGGTTTGGATCAGGTAGTAATGTGGTACCACACAGAGACAGACGATTAAACGTGGTTTCGATCAATCTTGTAGAGGATAACTCATGTTTGGCCTAGGTTAGGCCTCGGATTTGCCCCCATCAGACCCATACTTTCGCATTCATCACATACTTGTTGAACAGGTCCTGGGTTATTTCTGGTTTGGATCACGTAGTAAAGTGGTACCACACTGAAACAGTCGCTTAATCCTGGTCTCGAACAATGTTTTAGAGGATAACTCATGCTAGGTCTAGGTTAGGCCTGGGATTTGCCCTCATCAGACCCATACGTTCGCATTCATCACATACTTGTTCAACAGATCCTGGGTTATTTCTGGTTTGGATCAGGTAGTAATGTGGTACCACACTGAAACAGTCAATTAAACCTGGTCACGAACAATGTTTTAGAGGATAACTCATGCTAGGTCTAGGTTAGGCCTGGGATTTGCCCTCATCAGACCCATACTTTCGCATTCATCACATACTTGTTCAACAGATCCTGGGTTATTTCTGGTTTGGATCAGGTAGTAATGTGGTACCACACTGCAACAGTCCATTAAACCTGGTTTCGATCAATATTTTAGAGGATAACTCATGCTAGGTCTAGGTTAAGCCTGGGATTTGCCATCATCAGACTCATACTTTCGCATATTTCTCAAAATTGTTGGCCAGATTGTGTGCTTTCACTGGTTTGGATCACGTAGTGATGTGGTACCACCCTGAAACAGTCAATTCAACCCGGTCTCGATAAATATTTTAGAGGATAACGCAAGTTATGTCTGGGATAGGTCTGGGTATTGCCCTCATCAGGCTCATAGTTTCGCGTTTTTCACATACTTGTTGAACAGATCCTGGGTTATTTCTGGTTTGGATCAGGTAGTAATGTGGTACCACACAGTGACAGTCGATTGAACCTGGTTTCGATCAATATTGTAGAGGATAACTCATGTTAGGCCTAGGTTAGGCCTGGGATTTGCCCTCATCAGATCCATACTTTCGGATTCATCACATACTTGTTGAACAGATCCTGGGTTATTTCTGGTTAGGATCAGGTAGTAATGTGGTACCACACTGAAAAAGTCAATTAAACCTGGTCACGATCAACATTTTAGAGGATAACGCCGGTTAGGACTCGGTTAGGTGTTGGATTTGCCCTCATCAGGCTCATACTTTCGCATATTTCTCATACTTGATAGCAAGATCCGTTGCTTTTTCTGGATTGAATCACATAGTGATGTAGTACTACACTGAATCAGTCAATTATACCTGGTCTCGATCTATATTTTAGAGGATAACGCATGTTACGTCTGGGTTCGGTCCAGGATTTGCCCGCATCAGGCTTATACTTTCGCATATCTCTCATACTTGTTGGCCAGCTCCTGGGTTTTTTCTGGATTGGATCACGTAGTTATGTGGTATCACACTGAAACAGTCAGTTAAACCTGGATACAACCAATATTTCAGAGGATAACGCATGTTAGGTCTGCGTTAGGTCTAGGATTTGCCCTCATCTGGCTCATACCATCGCATTCTTCACATGCTTGTTGAACAGATCCTAGGTTTTTCTGGTTTGGATCACATAGTAATGTGGTACCACACTGAAACAGTCAGTTAAACCTGGTTTCGATCAATATTTTTGATGATAACGCATGTTAGGTTTGGGTTAGGTCTAGGATTTGCCCTCATCAGACCCATACTTTCGCATTCTTCACATACTTGTCGAACAGATCCTGTATTATTTCTGGTTTGGATCACGGAGTAAAGTGGTACCACACTGAAACTGTCGCTTAGTCCTGGTCTCGAACAATGTTTTAGAGGATAACTCATGCTAGGTCTAGGTTAGGCCTGGGATTTGCCCTCATCAGACCCATACTTTCGCATTCATCACATACTTGTTCAACAGATCCTGGGTTATTTCTGGTTTGGATCAGGTAGTAATGTGGTACCACACAGAGACAGACGATTAAACCTGGTTTCGATCAATATTGTAGAGGATAACTCATGTTTGGCCTAGGTTAGGCCTCGGATTTGCCCCCATCAGACCCATACTTTCGCATTCATCACATACTTGTTGAACAGGTCCTGGGTTATTTCTGGTTTGGATCACGGAGTAAAGTGGTACCACACTGAAACTGTCGCTTAGTCCTGGTCTCGAACATTGCTTTAGAGGATAACTCATGCTAGGTCTAGGTTAGGCCTGGGATTTGCCCTCATCAGACCCATACTTTCGCATTCATCACATACTTGTTCAACAGATCCTGGGTTATTTCTGGTTTGGATCAGGTAGTAATGTGGTACCACACAGAGACAGACGATTAAACCTGGTTTCGATCAATATTGTAGAGGATAACTCATGTTTGGCCTAGGTTAGGCCTCGGATTTGCCCCCATCAGACCCATACTTTCGCATTCATCACATACTTGTTGAACAGGTCCTGGGTTATTTCTGGTTTGGATCACGTAGTAAAGTGGTACCACACTGAAACAGTCGCTTAATCCTGGTCTCGAACAATGTTTTGGAGGATAACTCATGCTAGGTCTAGGTTAGGCCTGGGATTTGCCCTCATCAGACCCATACTTTCGCATTCATCACATACTTGTTCAACAGATCCTGGGTTATTTCTGGTTTGGATCAGGTAGTAATGTGGTACCACACTGAAACAGTCAATTAAACCTGGTCACGAACAATATTTTAGAGGATGACTCATGCTAGGTCTAGGCTAGGCCTGGGATTTGCCCTCATCAGACCCATACTTTCGCATTCTTCACATACTTGTGGAACAGATCCTGGGTTATTTCTGGTTTGGATCACGTAGTAAAGTGGTACCACACTGAAACAGTCGACTAATCCTGGTCTCGAACAATATGTTAGAGGATAACTCATGCTAGGTCTAGGTTAGGCCTGGGATTTGCCCTCATCAGACCCATACTTTCGCATTCATCACATACTTGTTCAACAGATCCTGGGTTATTTCTGGTTTGGATCAGGTAGTAATGTGGTACCACACTGAAACAGTCAATTAAACCTGGTCACGAACAATATTTTAGAGGATGACTCATGCTAGGTCTAGGCTAGGCCTGGGATTTGCCCTCATCAGACCCATACTTTCGCATTCATCACATACTTGTTGAACAGGTCCTGGGTTATTTCTGGTTTGGATCACGGAGTAAAGTGGTACCACACTGAAACTGTCGCTTAGTCCTGGTCTCGAACAATGTGTTAGAGGATAACTCATGCTAGGTCTAGGTTAGGCCTGGGATTTGCCCTCATCAGACCCATACTTTCGCATTCATCACATACTTGTTCAACAGATCCTGGGTTATTTCTGGTTTGGATCAGGTAGTAATGTGGTACCACACAGAGACAGACGATTAAACCTGGTTTCGATCAATATTGTAGAGGATAACTCATGTTTGGCCTAGGTTAGGCCTCGGATTTGCCCCCATCAGACCCACACTTTCGCATTCATCACATACTTGTTGAACAGGTCCTGGGTTATTTCCGGTTTGGATCACGTAGTAAAGTGGTACCACACTGAAACAGTCAGTTAAACCTGGTTTCGATCAATATTTTTGATGATAACGCATGTTAGGTTTGGGTTAGGTCTAGGATTTGCCCTCATCAGACCCATACTTTCGCATTCTCCACATACTTGTTGAACAGATCCTGTATTATTTCTGGTTTGGATCACGGAGTAAAGTGGTACCACACTGAAACAGTCCATTAAACCTGGTTTCCATCAATATTTTAGAGGATGACTCATGCTAGGTCTAGGCTAGGCCTGGGATTTGCCCTCATCAGACCCATACTTTCGCATTCTTCACATACTTGTGGAACAGATCCTGGGTTATTTCTGGTTTGGATCACGTAGTAAAGTGGTACCACACTGAAACAGTCGACTAATCCTGGTCTGGAACAATATGTTAGAGGATAACTCATGCTAGGTCTAGGTTAGGCCTGGGATTTGCCCTCATCAGACCCATACTTTCGCATTCATCACATACTTGTTGAACAGGTCCTGGGTTATTTCTGGTTTGGATCACGTAGTAAAGTGGTACCACACTGAAACAGTCAGTTAAACCTGGTTTCGATCAATATTTTTGATGATAACGCATGTTAGGTTTGGGTTAGGTCTAGGATTTGCCCTCATCAGACCCATACTTTCGCATTCTCCACATACTTGTTGAACAGATCCTGTATTATTTCTGGTTTGGATCACGGAGTAAAGTGGTACCACACTGAAACAGTCCATTAAACCTGGTTTCCATCAATATTTTAGAGGATGACTCATGCTAGGTCTAGGCTAGGCCTGGGATTTGCCCCCATCAGACCCACACTTTCGCATTCATCACATACTTGTTGAACAGGTCCTGGGTTATTTCTGGTTTGGATCACGTAGTAAAGTGGTACCACACTGAAACAGTCAGTTAAACCTGGTTTCGATCAATATTTTTGATGATAACGCATGTTAGGTTTGGGTTAGGTCTAGGATTTGCCCTCATCAGACCCATACTTTCGCATTCTCCACATACTTGTTGAACAGATCCTGTATTATTTCAAATTGGATCACGGAGTAAAGTGGTACCACACTGAAACAGTCAGTTAAACCTGGTTTCGATCAATATTTTTGATGATAACGCATGTTAGGTTTGGGTTAGGTCTAGGATTTGCCCTCATCAGACCCATACTTTCGCATTCTCCACATACTTGTTGAACAGATCCTGTATTATTTCTGGTTTGGATCACGGAGTAAAGTGGTACCACACTGAAACTGTCGCTTAGTCCTGGTCTCGAACAATGTTTTAGAGGATAACTCATGCTAGGTCTAGGTTAGGCCTGGGATTTGCCCTCATCAGACCCATACTTTCGCATTCATCACATACTTTTTGAACAGGTCCTGGGTTATTTCTGGTTTGGATCACGTAGTAAAGTGGTACCACACTGAAACTGTCGCTTAGTCCTGGTCTCGAACATTGTTTTAGAGGATAACTCATGCTAGGTCTAGGTTAGGCCTGGGATTTGCCCTCATCAGACCCATACTTTCGCATTCATCACATACTTGTTCAACAGATCCTGGGTTATTTCTGGTTTGGATCAGGTAGTAATGTGGTACCACACAGAGACAGACGATTAAACCTGGTTTCGATCAATATTGTAGAGGATAACTCATGTTTGGCCTAGGTTAGGCCTCGGATTTGCCCCCATCAGACCCATACTTTCGCATTCATCACATACTTGTTGAACAGGTCCTGGGTTATTTCTGGTTTGGATCACGTAGTAAAGTGGTACCACACTGAAACAGTCGCTTAATCCTGGTCTCGAACAATGTTTTAGAGGATAACTCATGCTAGGTCTAGGTTAGGCCTAGGATTTGCCCTCATCAGACCCATACTTTCGCATTCATCACATACTTGTTCAACAGATCCTGGGTTATTTCTGGTTTGGATCAGGTAGTAATGTGGTACCACACTGAAACAGTCAATTAAACCTGGTCACGAACAATATTTTAGAGGATGACTCATGCTAGGTCTAGGCTAGGCCTGGGATTTGCCCTCATCAGACCCATACTTTCGCATTCTTCACATACTTGTGGAACAGATCCTGGGTTATTTCTGGTTTGGATCACGTAGTAAAGTGGTACCACACTGAAACAGTCGACTAATCCTGGTCTCGAACAATATGTTAGAGGATAACTCATGCGAGGTCTAGGTTAGGCCTGGGATTTGCCCTCATCAGACCCATACTTTCGCATTCATCACATACTTGTTGAACAGGTCCTGGGTTATTTCTGGTTTGGATCACGGAGTAAAGTGGTACCACACTGAAACTGTCGCTTAGTCCTGGTCTCGAACAATGTTTTAGAGGATAACTCATGCTAGGTCTAGGTTAGGCCTGGGATTTGCCCTCATCAGACCCATACTTTCGCATTCATCACATACTTGTTCAACAGATCCTGGGTTATTTCTGGTTTGGATCAGGTAGTAATGTGGTACCACACTGAAACAGTCAATTAAACCTGGTCACGAACAATATTTTAGAGGATGACTCATGCTAGGTCTAGGCTAGGCCTGGGATTTGCCCTCATCAGACCCATACTTTCGCATTCATCACATACTTGTTGAACAGGTCCTGGGTTATTTCTGGTTTGGATCACGGAGTAAAGTGGTACCACACTGAAACTGTCGCTTAGTCCTGGTCTCGAACAATGTTTTAGAGGATAACTCATGCTAGGTCTAGGTTAGGCCTGGGATTTGCCCTCATCAGACCCATACTTTCGCATTCATCACATACTTGTTCAACAGATCCTGGGTTATTTCTGGTTTGGATCAGGTAGTAATGTGGTACCACACAGAGACAGACGATTAAACCTGGTTTCGATCAATATTGTAGAGGATAACTCATGTTTGGCCTAGGTTAGGCCTCGGATTTGCCCCCATCAGACCCACACTTTCGCATTCATCACATACTTGTTGAACAGGTCCTGGGTTATTTCCGGTTTGGATCACGTAGTAAAGTGGTACCACACTGAAACAGTCAGTTAAACCTGGTTTCGATCAATATTTTTGATGATAACGCATGTTAGGTTTGGGTTAGGTCTAGGATTTGCCCTCATCAGACCCATACTTTCGCATTCTCCACATACTTGTTGAACAGATCCTGTATTATTTCTGGTTTGGATCACGGAGTAAAGTGGTACCACACTGAAACAGTCCATTAAACCTGGTTTCCATCAATATTTTAGAGGATGACTCATGCTAGGTCTAGGCTAGGCCTGGGATTTGCCCTCATCAGACCCATACTTTCGCATTCTTCACATACTTGTGGAACAGATCCTGGGTTATTTCTGGTTTGGATCACGTAGTAAAGTGGTACCACACTGAAACAGTCGACTAATCCTGGTCTGGAACAATATGTTAGAGGATAACTCATGCTAGGTCTAGGTTAGGCCTGGGATTTGCCCTCATCAGACCCATACTTTCGCATTCATCACATACTTGTTGAACAGGTCCTGGGTTATTTCTGGTTTGGATCACGTAGTAAAGTGGTACCACACTGAAACAGTCAGTTAAACCTGGTTTCGATCAATATTTTTGATGATAACGCATGTTAGGTTTGGGTTAGGTCTAGGATTTGCCCTCATCAGACCCATACTTTCGCATTCTCCACATACTTGTTGAACAGATCCTGTATTATTTCTGGTTTGGATCACGGAGTAAAGTGGTACCACACTGAAACAGTCCATTAAACCTGGTTTCCATCAATATTTTAGAGGATGACTCATGCTAGGTCTAGGCTAGGCCTGGGATTTGCCCCCATCAGACCCACACTTTCGCATTCATCACATACTTGTTGAACAGGTCCTGGGTTATTTCTGGTTTGGATCACGTAGTAAAGTGGTACCACACTGAAACAGTCAGTTAAACCTGGTTTCGATCAATATTTTTGATGATAACGCATGTTAGGTTTGGGTTAGGTCTAGGATTTGCCCTCATCAGACCCATACTTTCGCATTCTCCACATACTTGTTGAACAGATCCTGTATTATTTCAAATTGGATCACGGAGTAAAGTGGTACCACACTGAAACAGTCAGTTAAACCTGGTTTCGATCAATATTTTTGATGATAACGCATGTTAGGTTTGGGTTAGGTCTAGGATTTGCCCTCATCAGACCCATACTTTCGCATTCTCCACATACTTGTTGAACAGATCCTGTATTATTTCTGGTTTGGATCACGGAGTAAAGTGGTACCACACTGAAACTGTCGCTTAGTCCTGGTCTCGAACAATGTTTTAGAGGATAACTCATGCTAGGTCTAGGTTAGGCCTGGGATTTGCCCTCATCAGACCCATACTTTCGCATTCATCACATACTTTTTGAACAGGTCCTGGGTTATTTCTGGTTTGGATCACGTAGTAAAGTGGTACCACACTGAAACTGTCGCTTAGTCCTGGTCTCGAACATTGTTTTAGAGGATAACTCATGCTAGGTCTAGGTTAGGCCTGGGATTTGCCCTCATCAGACCCATACTTTCGCATTCATCACATACTTGTTCAACAGATCCTGGGTTATTTCTGGTTTGGATCAGGTAGTAATGTGGTACCACACAGAGACAGACGATTAAACCTGGTTTCGATCAATATTGTAGAGGATAACTCATGTTTGGCCTAGGTTAGGCCTCGGATTTGCCCCCATCAGACCCATACTTTCGCATTCATCACATACTTGTTGAACAGGTCCTGGGTTATTTCTGGTTTGGATCACGTAGTAAAGTGGTACCACACTGAAACAGTCGCTTAATCCTGGTCTCGAACAATGTTTTAGAGGATAACTCATGCTAGGTCTAGGTTAGGCCTAGGATTTGCCCTCATCAGACCCATACTTTCGCATTCATCACATACTTGTTCAACAGATCCTGGGTTATTTCTGGTTTGGATCAGGTAGTAATGTGGTACCACACTGAAACAGTCAATTAAACCTGGTCACGAACAATATTTTAGAGGATGACTCATGCTAGGTCTAGGCTAGGCCTGGGATTTGCCCTCATCAGACCCATACTTTCGCATTCTTCACATACTTGTGGAACAGATCCTGGGTTATTTCTGGTTTGGATCACGTAGTAAAGTGGTACCACACTGAAACAGTCGACTAATCCTGGTCTCGAACAATATGTTAGAGGATAACTCATGCGAGGTCTAGGTTAGGCCTGGGATTTGCCCTCATCAGACCCATACTTTCGCATTCATCACATACTTGTTGAACAGGTCCTGGGTTATTTCTGGTTTGGATCACGGAGTAAAGTGGTACCACACTGAAACTGTCGCTTAGTCCTGGTCTCGAACAATGTTTTAGAGGATAACTCATGCTAGGTCTAGGTTAGGCCTGGGATTTGCCCTCATCAGACCCATACTTTCGCATTCATCACATACTTGTTCAACAGATGCTGGGTTATTTCTGGTTTGGATCAGGTAGTAATGTGGTACCACACAGAGACAGACGATTAAACCTGGTTTCGATCAATATTGTAGAGGATAACTCATGTTTGGCCTAGGTTAGGCCTCGGATTTGCCCCCATCAGACCCATACTTTCGCATTCATCACATACTTGTTGAACAGGTCCTGGGTTATTTCTGGTTTGGATCACGTAGTAAAGTGGTACCACACTGAAACAGTCAGTTAAACCTGGTTTCGATCAATATTTTTGATGATAACGCATGTTAGGTTTGGGTTAGGTCTAGGATTTGCCCTCACCAGACCCATACTTTCGCATTCTCCACATACTTGTTGAACAGATCCTGTATTATTTCTGGTTTGGATCACGGAGTAAAGTGGTACCACACTGAAACAGTCCATTAAACCTGGTTTCCGTCAATATTTTAGAGGATGACTCATGCTAGGTCTAGGCTAGGCCTGGGATTTGCCCTCATCAGACCCATACTTTCGCATTCTTCACATACTTGTGGAACAGATCCTGGGTTATTTCTGGTTTGGATCACGTAGTAAAGTGGTACCACACTGAAACAGTCGACTAATCCTGGTCTCGAACAATATGTTAGAGGATAACTCATGCTAGGTCTAGGTTAGGCCTGGGATTTGCCCTCATCAGACCCATACTTTCGCATTCATCACATACTTGTTGAACAGGTCCTGGGTTATTTCTGGTTTGGATCACGGAGTAAAGTGGTACCACACTGAAACTGTCGCTTAGTCCTGGTCTCGAACAATGTTTTAGAGGATAACTCATGCTGGGTCTAGGTTAGGCCTGGGATTTGCCCTCATCAGACCCATACTTTCGCATTCATCACACACTTGTTGAACAGGTCCTGGGTTATTTCTGGTTTGGATCACGTAGTAAAGTGGTACCACACTGAAACAGTCGCTTAATCCTGGTCTCGAACAATGTTTTAGAGGATAACTCATGCTAGGTCTAGGTTAGGCCTGGGATTTGCCCTCATCTGACCCATACTTTCGCATTCATCACATACTTGTTCAACAGATCCTGGGTTATTTCTGGTTTGGATCAGGTAGTAATGTGGTACCACACTGAAACAGTCGACTAATCCTGGTCTCGAACAATATGTTAGAGGATAACTCATGCTAGGACTAGGTTAGGCCTGGGATTTGCCCTCATCAGACCCATACTTTCGCATTCATGACATACTTTTTGAACAGGTCCTGGGTTATTTCTGGTTTGGATCACGTAGTAAAGTGGTACCACACTGAAACTGTCGCTTAATCCTGGTCTCGAACAATGTTTTAGAGGATAACTCATGCTAGGTCTAGGTTAGGCCTGGGATTTGCCCTCATCAGACCCATACTTTAGCATTCATCACATACTTGTGGAACAGATCCTGGGTTATTTCTGGTTTGGATCACGTAGTAAAGTGGTACCACACTGAAACAGTCGACTAATCCTGGTCTCGAACAATATGTTAGAGGATAACTCATGCTAGGTCTAGGTTAGGCCTGGGATTTGCCCTCATCAGACCCATACTTTCGCATTCATCACATACTTGTTGAACAGGTCCTGGGTTATTTCTGGTTTGGATCACGGAGTAAAGTGGTACCACACTGAAACTGTCGCTTAGTCCTGGTCTCGAACAATGTTTTAGAGGATAACTCATGCTAGGGGTAGGTTAGGCCTGGGATTTGCCCTCATCAGACCCATACTTTCGCATTCATCACACACTTGTTGAACAGGTCCTGGGTTATTTCTGGTTTGGATCACGTAGTAAAGTGGTACCACACTGAAACAGTCGCTTAATCCTGGTCTCGAACAATGTTTTAGAGGATAACTCATGCTAGGTCTAGGTTAGGCCTGGGATTTGCCCTCATCTGACCCATACTTTCGCATTCATCACATACTTGTTCAACAGATCCTGGGTTATTTCTGGTTTGGATCAGGTAGTAATGTGGTACCACACTGAAACAGTCGACTAATCCTGGTCTCGAACAATATGTTAGAGGATAACTCATGCTAGGACTAGGTTAGGCCTGGGATTTGCCCTCATCAGACCCATACTTTCGCATTCATGACATACTTTTTGAACAGGTCCTGGGTTATTTCTGGTTTGGATCACGTAGTAAAGTGGTACCACACTGAAACTGTCGCTTAATCCTGGTCTCGAACAATGTTTTAGAGGATAACTCATGCTAGGTCTAGGTTAGGCCTGGGATTTGCCCTCATCAGACCCATACTTTAGCATTCATCACATACTTGTTCAACAGATCCTGGGTTATTTCTGGTTTGGATCGGGTAGTAATGTGGTACCACACAGAGACAGGCGATTAAACCTGGTTTCGATCAATATTGTAGAGGATAACTCATGTTTGGCCTAGGTTAGGCCTGGGATTTGCCCTCATCAGCCCCATACTTTCGCATTCCTCACATACTTGTTGAACGGAACCTGGGTTATTTCTGGTTTGGATCACGTAGTAAAGTGG
This sequence comes from Colletes latitarsis, assembly GCF_051014445.1. Lineage (NCBI taxonomy): Eukaryota > Metazoa > Arthropoda > Insecta > Hymenoptera > Colletidae > Colletes > Colletes latitarsis. The sequence goes on from NC_135142.1 coordinate 4,813,898, forward strand.
TACCACACTGAAACAGTCGCTTAATCCTGGTCTCGAACAATGTTTTAGAGGATAACTCATGCTAGGTCTAGGTTAGGCCTGGGATTTGCCCTCATCAGACCCATACTTTCGCATTCATCACATACTTGTTCAACAGATCCTGGGTTATTTCTGGTTTGGATCAGGTAGTAATGCGGTACCACACTGAAACAGTCGATTAATCCTGGTCTCGATCAATATTTTAGAGGATAACGCATGCTAGGTCTGGGATAGGTCTGGGATCTGCCCCCGTCAGACTCATACCTTCGCATACTTCACATACTTGTTGAACAGATCCTGGGTTTTTTCTGGTTTGGATCACGTAGTAATGTGGTACCACACTGAAACACTTAGTTAAAGCTAGATACGACCAATATTTTAGAGGATACACCATGTTAGGTCTAGGTTAGGTCTGGGGATTTGCTCTCATCAGGCTCGTACTTTCGCATATTTCTCATTCTTGATGGCTAGATCCTGGGCTTTTTCTGGATTGGATCACGTACTAATGTGGTACCACACTGAAACAGTCCATTAGACCTGGTTTCGATCAATATTTCAGAGAATAACGCGTGTTATGTCTAGGTTAGGCCTGGGATTTGCCCCCATCAGGCTCATTCTTTCGCGTTTTTCACATACTTGTTGAACAAATCCCTGGCTTATTCTGGTTTGGATCATGTACTAATGTGGTACCACACTGAAACAGTCCATTAAACCTGGTTTGGATCATTATTTTAGAGAATAACGCATGTTATGTCTAGGTTGGGCCTGGGATTTGCCCTCATCAGACTCATACTTCCGCATTCTTCACATACTTGTTGAACAGATCCTGGGTTTTTTCTGGTTTGGATCACGTAGTAATGTGGTACCACACTGAAAAAGTCCATTAAACCTGGTTTCGATGAATATTATAGAGAATAACTCATGTTAGGTCTAGGTTAGGTCTGGGAATTGTACTCATCAGGCACTTACTTTCACATATTTCTCATACTTGATGGCCAGATTCTGGGCTTTTTCTGGTTTGATCCCGTAGTAATGTGGTACCACACTGAAACGGTCCATTGAACCTGGTGTCGATCAATATTTTAGAGGATAACGCATGTTATGTCTATGTTAGGTCTGGGATTTGCCCTCATCAGACTCATACTTTCGCATTCTTCACATACTTGTTGAACAGATCCTGTATTATTTCTGGTTTGGATCACGGAGTAAAGTGGTACCACACTGAAACAGCCGCTTAATCCTGGTCTCGAACAATGTTTTAGAGGATAACTCATGCTAGGTCTAGGTTAGGCCTGGGATTTGCCCTCATCAGACCCATACGTTCGCATTCATCACATACTTGTTCAACAGATCCTGGGTTATTTCTGGTTTGGATCACGTAGTAAAGTGGTACCACACTGCAACAGTCCATTAAACCTGGTTTCGATCAATATTTTAGAGGATAACTCATGCTAGGTCTAGGTTAAGCCTGGGATTTGCCCTCATCAGACCCATACTTTCGGATTCATCACATACTTGTTCAACAGATCCTGGGTTATTTCTGGTTTGGATCAGGTAGTAATGTGGTACCACACTGAAACAGTCAATTAAACCTGGTCACGATCAACATTTTAGAGGATAACGCCGGTTAGGACTCGGTTAGGTGTGGGATTTGCCCTCATCAGGCTCATACTTTCGCATATTTCTCAAACTTGTTGGCCAGATTGTGTGCTTTCACTGGTTTGGATCACGTAGTGATGTGGTACCACCCTGAAACAGTCAATTCAACCCGGTCTCGATAAATATTTTAGAGGATAACGCAAGTTATGTCTGGGATGGTTCTGGGAATTGCCCTCATCAGGCTCATAGTTGGCGTTTTTCACATACTTGATGAACAGATCCTGGGTTATTTCTGGTTTGGATCAGGTAGTAATGTGGTACCACACAGTGACAGTCGATTAAACCTGGTTTCGATCAATATTGTAGAGGATAACTCATGTTAGGCCTAGGTTAGGCCTGGGATTTGCCCTCATCAGACCCATACTTTCGGATTCATCTCATACTTGTTGAACAGATCCTGGGTTATTTCTGGTTTGGATCAGGTAGTAATGTGGTACCACACTGAAACAGTCAATTAAACCTGGTCACGATCAACATTTTAGAGGATAACGCCGGTTAGGGCTCGGTTAGGTGTGGGATTTGCCCTCATCAGGCTCATACTTTCGCATATTTCTCATACTTGATAGCAAGATCCGTTGCTTTTTCAGGATTGGATCACATAGTGATTTAGTACCACACTGAATCAGTCAATAATACCTGGTCTCGATCTATATTTTAGAGGATAACGCATGTTAGGTCTGGGTTCGGTCCAGGATTTGCCCGCATCAGGCTTATACTTTCGCATATCTGTCATACTTGTTGGCCAGCTCCTGGGTTTTTTCTGGATTGGATCACGTAGTTATGTGGTATCACACTGAAACAGTCAGTTAAACCTGGATACAACCAATATTTCAGAGGATAACGCATGTTAGGTCTGCGTTAGGTCTAGGATTTGCCCTCATCTGGCTCATACCTTCGCATTCTTCACATGCTTGTTGAACAGATCCTAGGTTTTTCTGGTTTGGATCACGTAGTAATGTGGTACCACACTGAAACAGTCAGTTAAACCTGGTTTCGATCAATATTTTTGATGATAACGCATGTTAGGTTTGGGTTAGGTCTAGGATTTGCCCTCATCAGACCCATACTTTCGCATTCTTCACATACTTGTTGAACAGATCCTGTATTATTTCTGGTTTGGATCACGGAGTAAAGTGGTACCACACTGAAACTGTCGCTTAGTCCTGGTCTCGAACAATGTTTTAGAGGATAACTCATGCTAGGTCTAGGTTAGGCCTGGGATTTGCCCTCATCAGACCCATACTTTCGCATTCATCACATACTTGTTCAACAGATCCTGGGTTATTTCTGGTTTGGATCAGGTAGTAATGTGGTACCACACAGAGACAGACGATTAAACCTGGTTTCGATCAATATTGTAGAGGATAACTCATGTTTGGCCTAGGTTAGGCCTCGGATTTGCCCCCATCAGACCCATACTTTCGCATTCATCACATACTTGTTGAACAGGTCCTGGGTTATTTCTGGTTTGGATCACGGAGTAAAGTGGTACCACACTGAAACTGTCGCTTAGTCCTGGTCTCGAACATTGCTTTAGAGGATAACTCATGCTAGGTCTAGGTTAGGCCTGGGATTTGCCCTCATCAGACCCATACTTTCGCATTCATCACATACTTGTTCAACAGATCCTGGGTTATTTCTGGTTTGGATCAGGTAGTAATGTGGTACCACACAGAGACAGACGATTAAACCTGGTTTCGATCAATATTGTAGAGGATAACTCATGTTTGGCCTAGGTTAGGCCTCGGATTTGCCCCCATCAGACCCATACTTTCGCATTCATCACATACTTGTTGAACAGGTCCTGGGTTATTTCTGGTTTGGATCACGTAGTAAAGTGGTACCACACTGAAACAGTCGCTTAATCCTGGTCTCGAACAATGTTTTGGAGGATAACTCATGCTAGGTCTAGGTTAGGCCTGGGATTTGCCCTCATCAGACCCATACTTTCGCATTCATCACATACTTGTTCAACAGATCCTGGGTTATTTCTGGTTTGGATCAGGTAGTAATGTGGTACCACACTGAAACAGTCAATTAAACCTGGTCACGAACAATATTTTAGAGGATGACTCATGCTAGGTCTAGGCTAGGCCTGGGATTTGCCCTCATCAGACCCATACTTTCGCATTCTTCACATACTTGTGGAACAGATCCTGGGTTATTTCTGGTTTGGATCACGTAGTAAAGTGGTACCACACTGAAACAGTCGACTAATCCTGGTCTCGAACAATATGTTAGAGGATAACTCATGCTAGGTCTAGGTTAGGCCTGGGATTTGCCCTCATCAGACCCATACTTTCGCATTCATCACATACTTGTTCAACAGATCCTGGGTTATTTCTGGTTTGGATCAGGTAGTAATGTGGTACCACACTGAAACAGTCAATTAAACCTGGTCACGAACAATATTTTAGAGGATGACTCATGCTAGGTCTAGGCTAGGCCTGGGATTTGCCCTCATCAGACCCATACTTTCGCATCCATCACATACTTGTTGAACAGGTCCTGGGTTATTTCTGGTTTGGATCACGGAGTAAAGTGGTACCACACTGAAACTGTCGCTTAGTCCTGGTCTCGAACAATGTTTTAGAGGATAACTCATGCTAGGTCTAGGTTAGGCCTGGGATTTGCCCTCATCAGACCCATACTTTCGCATTCATCACATACTTGTTCAACAGATCCTGGGTTATTTCTGGTTTGGATCAGGTAGTAATGTGGTACCACACAGAGACAGACGATTAAACCTGGTTTCGATCAATATTGTAGAGGATAACTCATGTTTGGCCTAGGTTAGGCCTCGGATTTGCCCCCATCAGACCCACACTTTCGCATTCATCACATACTTGTTGAACAGGTCCTGGGTTATTTCTGGTTTGGATCACGTAGTAAAGTGGTACCACACTGAAACAGTCAGTTAAACCTGGTTTCGATCAATATTTTTGATGATATCGCATGTTAGGTTTGGGTTAGGTCTAGGATTTGCCCTCATCAGACCCATACTTTCGCATTCTCCACATACTTGTTGAACAGATCCTGTATTATTTCTGGTTTGGATCACGGAGTAAAGTGGTACCACACTGAAACAGTCCATTAAACCTGGTTTCCATCAATATTTTAGAGGATGACTCATGCTAGGTCTAGGCTAGGCCTGGGATTTGCCCTCATCAGACCCATACTTTCGCATTCTTCACATACTTGTGGAACAGATCCTGGGTTATTTCTGGTTTGGATCACGTAGTAAAGTGGTACCACACTGAAACAGTCGACTAATCCTGGTCTGGAACAATATGTTAGAGGATAACTCATGCTAGGTCTAGGTTAGGCCTGGGATTTGCCCTCATCAGACCCATACTTTCGCATTCATCACATACTTGTTGAACAGGTCCTGGGTTATTTCTGGTTTGGATCACGGAGTAAAGTGGTACCACACTGAAACTGTCGCTTAGTCCTGGTCTCGAACAATGTTTTAGAGGATAACTCATGCTAGGTCTAGGTTAGGCCTGGGATTTGCCCTCATCAGACCCATACTTTCGCATTCATCACATACTTTTTGAACAGGTCCTGGGTTATTTCTGGTTTGGATCACGTAGTAAAGTGGTACCACACTGAAACTGTCGCTTAGTCCTGGTCTCGAACATTGTTTTAGAGGATAACTCATGCTAGGTCTAGGTTAGGCCTGGGATTTGCCCTCATCAGACCCATACTTTCGCATTCATCACATACTTGTTCAACAGATCCTGGGTTATTTCTGGTTTGGATCAGGTAGTAATGTGGTACCACACAGAGACAGACGATTAAACCTGGTTTCGATCAATATTGTAGAGGATAACTCATGTTTGGCCTAGGTTAGTCCTCGGATTTGCCCCCATCAGACCCATACTTTCGCATTCATCACATACTTGTTGAACAGGTCCTGGGTTATTTCTGGTTTGGATCACGTAGTAAAGTGGTACCACACTGAAACAGTCGCTTAATCCTGGTCTCGAACAATGTTTTAGAGGATAACTCATGCTAGGTCTAGGTTAGGCCTAGGATTTGCCCTCATCAGACCCATACTTTCGCATTCATCACATACTTGTTCAACAGATCCTGGGTTATTTCTGGTTTGGATCAGGTAGTAATGTGGTACCACACTGAAACAGTCAATTAAACCTGGTCACGAACAATATTTTAGAGGATGACTCATGCTAGGTCTAGGCTAGGCCTGGGATTTGCCCTCATCAGACCCATACTTTCGCATTCTTCACATACTTGTGGAACAGATCCTGGGTTATTTCTGGTTTGGATCACGTAGTAAAGTGGTACCACACTGAAACAGTCGACTAATCCTGGTCTCGAACAATATGTTAGAGGATAACTCATGCTAGGTCTAGGTTAGGCCTGGGATTTGCCCTCATCAGACCCATACTTTCGCATTCATCACATACTTGTTGAACAGGTCCTGGGTTATTTCTGGTTTGGATCACGGAGTAAAGTGGTACCACACTGAAACTGTCGCTTAGTCCTGGTCTCGAACAATGTTTTAGAGGATAACTCATGCTAGGTCTAGGTTAGGCCTGGGATTTGCCCTCATCAGACCCATACTTTCGCATTCATCACATACTTGTTCAACAGATGCTGGGTTATTTCTGGTTTGGATCAGGTAGTAATGTGGTACCACACAGAGACAGACGATTAAACCTGGTTTCGATCAATATTGTAGAGGATAACTCATGTTTGGCCTAGGTTAGGCCTCGGATTTGCCCCCATCAGACCCATACTTTCGCATTCATCACATACTTGTTGAACAGGTCCTGGGTTATTTCTGGTTTGGATCACGTAGTAAAGTGGTACCACACTGAAACAGTCAGTTAAACCTGGTTTCGATCAATATTTTTGATGATAACGCATGTTAGGTTTGGGTTAGGTCTAGGATTTGCCCTCATCAGACCCATACTTTCGCATTCTCCACATACTTGTTGAACAGATCCTGTATTATTTCTGGTTTGGATCACGGAGTAAAGTGGTACCACACTGAAACAGTCCATTAAACCTGGTTTCCGTCAATATTTTAGAGGATAACTCATGCTAGGTCTAGGTTAGGCCTGGGATTTGCCCTCATCAGACCCATACTTTCGCATTCATCACATACTTGTTCAACAGATCCTGGGTTATTTCTGGTTTGGATCAGGTAGTAATGTGGTACCACACTGAAACAGTCGACTAATCCTGGTCTCGAACAATATGTTAGAGGATAACTCATGCTAGGTCTAGGTTAGGCCTGGGATTTGCCCTCATCAGACCCATACTTTCGCATTCATCACATACTTTTTGAACAGGTCCTGGGTTATTTCTGGTTTGGATCACGTAGTAAAGTGGTACCACACTGAAACTGTCGCTTAATCCTGGTCTCGAACAATGTTTTAGAGGATAACTCATGCTAGGTCTAGGTTAGGCCTGGGATTTGCCCTCATCAGACCCATACTTTCGCATTCATCACATACTTGTTCAACAGATCCTGGGTTATTTCTGGTTTGGATCGGGTAGTAATGTGGTACCACACAGAGACAGGCGATTAAACCTGGTTTCGATCAATATTGTAGAGGATAACTCATGTTTGGCCTAGGTTAGGCCTGGGATTTGCCCTCATCAGCCCCATACTTTCGCATTCCTCACATACTTGTTGAACGGAACCTGGGTTATTTCTGGTTTGGATCACGTAGTAAAGTGGTACCACACTGAAACAGTCGCTTAATCCTGGTCTCGAACAATGTTTTAGAGGATAACTCATGCTAGGTCTAGGTTAGGCCTGGGATTTGCCCTCATCAGACCCATACTTTCGCATTCATCACATACTTGTTCAACAGATCCTGGGTTATTTCTGGTTTGGATCAGGTAGTAATGCGGTACCACACTGAAACAGTCGATTAATCCTGGTCTCGATCAATATTTTAGAGGATAACGCATGCTAGGTCTGGGATAGGTCTGGGATCTGCCCCCGTCAGACTCATACCTTCGCATACTTCACATACTTGTTGAACAGATCCTGGGTTTTTTCTGGTTTGGATCACGTAGTAATGTGGTACCACACTGAAACACTTAGTTAAAGCTAGATACGACCAATATTTTAGAGGATACACCATGTTAGGTCTAGGTTAGGTCTGGGGATTTGCTCTCATCAGGCTCGTACTTTCGCATATTTCTCATACTTGATGGCCAGATCCTGGGCTTTTTCTGGATTGGATCACGTACTAATGTGGTACCACACTGAAGCAGTCCATTAGACCTGGTTTCGATCAATATTTTAGAGAATAACGCGTGTTATGTCTAGGTTAGGCCTGGGATTTGCCCTCATCAGGCTCATTCTTTCGCGTTTTTCACATACTTGTTGAACAAATCCCTGGCTTATTCTGGTTTGGATCATGTACTAATGTGGTACCACACTGAAACAGTCCATTAAACCTGGTTTGGATCATTATTTTAGAGAATAACGCATGTTATGTCTAGGTTGGGCCTGGGATTTGCCCTCATCAGACTCATACTTGCGCATTCTTCACATACTTGTTGAACAGATCCTGGGTTTTTTCTGGTTTGGATCACGTAGTAATGTGGTACCACACTGAAAAAGTCCATTAAACCTGGTTTCGATGAATATTATAGAGAATAACTCATGCTAGGTCTAGGTTAGGCCTGGGATTTGCCCTCATCAGACCCATACTTTCGCATTCATCACATACTTGTTGAACAGGTCCTGGGTTATTTCTGGTTTGGATCACGGAGTAAAGTGGTACCACACTGAAACTGTCGCTTAGTCCTGGTCTCGAACATTGTTTTAGAGGATAACTCATGCTAGGTCTAGGTTAGGCCTGGGATTTGCCCTCATCAGACCCATACTTTCGCATTCATCACATACTTGTTCAATAGATCCTGGGTTATTTCTGGTTTGGATCAGGTAGTAATGTGGTACCACACAGAGACAGACGATTAAACCTGGTTTCGATCAATATTGTAGAGGATAACTCATGCTAGGTCTAGGTTAGGCCTGGGATTTGCCCTCATCAGACCCATACTTTCGCATTCATCACATACTTGTTGAACAGGTCCTGGGTTATTTCTGGTTTGGATCACGGAGTAAAGTGGTACCACACTGAAACTGTCGCTTAGTCCTGGTCTCGAACAATGTTTTAGAGGATAACTCATGCTAGGTCTAGGTTAGGCCTGGGATTTGCCCTCATCAGACCCATACTTTCGCATTCATCACATACTTGTTCAACAGATCCTGGGTTATTTCTGGTTTGGATCAGGTAGTAATGTGGTACCACACAGAGACAGACGATTAAACCTGGTTTCGATCAATATTGTAGAGGATAACTCATGTTTGGCCTAGGTTAGGCCTCGGATTTGCCCCCATCAGACCCATACTTTCGCATTCATCACATACTTGTTGAACAGGTCCTGGGTTATTTCTGGTTTGGATCACGTAGTAAAGTGGTACCACACTGAAACAGTCGCTTAATCCTGGTCTCGAACAATGTTTTAGAGGATAACTCATGCTAGGTCTAGGTTAGGCCTGGGATTTGCCCTCATCAGACCCATACTTTCGCATTCATCACATACTTGTTCAACAGATCCTGGGTTATTTCTGGTTTGGATCAGGTAGTAATGTGGTACCACACTGAAACAGTCAATTAAACCTGGTCACGAACAATGTTTTAGAGGATAACTCATGCCAGGTCTAGGTTAGGCCTGGGATTTGCCCTCATCAGACCCATACTTTCGCATTCATCACATACTTGTTCAACAGATCCTGGGTTATTTCTGGTTTGGATCAGGTAGTAATGTGGTACCACACTGAAACTGTCGCTTAATCCTGGTCTCGAACAATGTTTTAGAGGATAACTCATGCAAGGTCTAGGTTAGGCCTGGGATTTGCCCACATCAGACCCATACTTTCGCATTCATCACATACTTGTTCAACAGATCCTGGGTTATTTCTGGTTTGGATCAGGTAGTAATGTGGTACCACACAGAGACAGGCGATTAAACCTGGTTCCGATCAATATTGTAGAGGATAACTCATGTTTGGCCTAGGTTAGGCCTGGGATTTGCCCTCATCAGCCCCATACTTTCGCATTCATCACATACTTGTTCAACAGATCCTGGGTTATTTCTGGTTTGGATCAGGTAGTAATGCGGTACCACACTGAAACAGTCGATTAATCCTGGTCTCGATCAATATTTTAGAGGATAACGCATGCTAGGTCTGGGATAGGTCTGGGATCTGCCCCCGTCAGACTCATACCTTCGCATACTTCACATACTTGTTGAACAGATCCTGTGCTTTCACTGGTTTGGACACGTAGTAATGTGGTACCACACTGAAACAGTCGATTAAACCTGGTTTCGATCAATATTTTAGAGGATAACGCAAGTTATGCCTGGGATAGGTCTAGGATTTGCCCTCATCAGACCCATACTTTCGCATTCTCCACATACTTGTTGAACAGATCCTGTATTATTTCTGGTTTGGATCACATAGTAATGTGGTACCACACTGAAACAGTCCATTAAACCTGGTTTCCATCAATATTTTAGAGGATGACTCATGCTAGGTCTAGGCTAGGCCTGGGATTTGCCCTCATCAGACCCATACTTTCGCATTCTTCACATACTTGTGGAACAGATCCTGGGTTATTTCTGGTTTGGATCACGTAGTAAAGTGGTACCACACTGAAACAGTCGACTAATCCTGGTCTCGAACAATATGTTAGAGGATAACTCATGCTAGGTCTAGGTTAGGCCTGGGATTTGCCCTCATCAGACCCATACTTTCGCATTCATCACATACTTGTTCAACAGATCCTGGGTTATTTCTGGTTTGGATCAGGTAGTAATGTGGTACCACACAGAGACAGACGATTAAACCTGGTTTCGATCAATATTGTAGAGGATAACTCATGTTTGGCCTAGGTTAGGCCTCGGATTTGCCCCCATCAGACCCATACTTTCGCATTCATCACATACTTGTTGAACAGGTCCTGGGTTATTTCTGGTTTGGATCACGTAGTAAAGTGGTACCACACTGAAACAGTCGACTAATCCTGGTCTCGAACAATATGTTAGAGGATAACTCATGCTATGTCTAGGTTAGGCCTGGGATTTGCCCTCATCAGACCCATACTTTCGCATTCATCACATACTTGTTGAACAGGTCCTGGGTTATTTCTGGTTTGGATCACGGAGTAAAGTGGTACCACACTGAAACTGTCGCTTAGTCCTGGTCTCGAACAATGTTTTAGAGGATAACTCATGCTAGGTCTAGGTTAGGCCTGGGATTTGCCCTCATCAGACCCATACTTTCGCATTCATCACATACTTGTTCAACAGATCCTGGGTTATTTCTGGTTTGGATCAGGTAGTAATGTGGTACCACACAGAGACAGACGATTAAACCTGGTTTCGATCAATATTGTAGAGGATAACTCATGTTTGGCCTAGGTTAGGCCTCGGATTTGCCCCCATCAGACCCATACTTTCGCATTCATCACATACTTGTTGAACAGGTCCTGGGTTATTTCTGGTTTGGATCACGTAGTAAAGTGGTACCACACTGAAACAGTCGCTTAATCCTGGTCTCGAACAATGTTTTAGAGGATAACTCATGCTAGGTCTAGGTTAGGCCTGGGATTTGCCCTCATCAGACCCATACTTTCGCATTCATCACATACTTGTTCAACAGATCCTGGGTTATTTCTGGTTTGGATCAGGTAGTAATGTGGTACCACACAGAGACAGGCGATTAAACCTGGTTCCGATCAATATTGTAGAGGATAACTCATGTTTGGCCTAGGTTAGGCCTGGGATTTGCCCTCATCAGCCCCATACTTTCGCATTCATCACATACTTGTTCAACAGATCCTGGGTTATTTCTGGTTTGGATCAGGTAGTAATGCGGTACGACACTGAAACAGTCGATTAATCCTGGTCTCGATCAATATTATAGAGGATAACGCATGCTAGGTCTGGGATAGGTCTGGGATCTGCCCCCGTCAGACTCATACCTTCGCATACTTCACATACTTGTTGAACAGATCCTGTGCTTTCACTGGTTTGGACACGTAGTAATGTGGTACCACACTGAAACAGTCGATTAAACCTGGTTTCGATCAATATTTTAGAGGATAACGCAAGTTATGCCTGGGATAGGTCTAGGATTTGCCCTCATCAGACCCATACTTTCGCATTCTCCACATACTTGTTGAACAGATCCTGTATTATTTCTGGTTTGGATCACATAGTAATGTGGTACCACACTGAAACAGTCCATTAAACCTGGTTTCCATCAATATTTTAGAGGATAACGCAAGTTATGCCTGGGATAGGTCTAGGATTTGCCCTCATCAGACCCATACTTTCGCATTCTCCACATACTTGTTGAACAGATCCTGTATTATTTCTGGTTTGGATCACATAGTAATGTGGTACCACATTGAAACAGTCCATTAAACCTGGTTTCCATCAATATTTTAGAGGATGACTCATGCTAGGTCTAGGCTAGGCCTGGGATTTGCCCTCATCAGACCCATACTTTCGCATTCATCACATACTTGTTCAACAGATCCTGGGTTATTTCTGGTTTGGATCAGGTAGTAATGCGGTACCACACTGAAACAGTCGATTAATCCTGGTCTCGATCAATATTTTAGAGGATAACGCATGCTAGGTCTGGGATAGGTCTGGGATCTGCCCCCGTCAGACTCATACCTTCGCATACTTCACATACTTGTTGAACAGATCCTGGGTTTTTTCTGGTTTGGATCACGTAGTAATGTGGTACCACACTGAAACACTTAGTTAAAGCTAGATACGACCAATATTTTAGAGGATACACCATGTTAGGTCTAGGTTAGGTCTGGGGATTTGCTCTCATCAGGCTCGTACTTTCGCATATTTCTCATACTTGATGGCTAGATCCTGGGCTTTTTCTGGATTGGATCACGTACTAATGTGGTACCACACTGAAACAGTCCATTAGACCTGGTTTCGATCAATATTTTAGAGAATAACGCGTGTTATGTCTAGGTTAGGCCTGGGATTTGCCCTCATCAGGCTCATTCTTTCGCGTTTTTCACATACTTGTTGAACAAATCCCTGGCTTATTCTGGTTTGGATCATGTACTAATGTGGTACCACACTGAAACAGTCCATTAAACCTGGTTTGGATCATTATTTTAGAGAATAACGCATGTTATGTCTAGGTTGGGTCTGGGATTTGCCCTCATCAGACTCATACTTGCGCATTCTTCACATACTTGTTGAACAGATCCTGGGTTTTTTCTGGTTTGGATCACGTAGTAATGTGGTACCACACTGAAAAAGTCCATTAAACCTGGTTTCGATGAATATTATAGAGAATAACTCATGTTAGGTCTAGGTTAGGTCTGGGAATTGTACTCATCAGGCACTTACTTTCACATATTTCTCATACTTGATGGCCAGATTCTGGGCTTTTTCTGGTTTGATCCCGTAGTAATGTGGTACCACACTGAAACGGTCCATTGAACCTGGTGTCGATCAATATTTTAGAGGATAACGCATGTTATGTCTATGTTAGGTCTGGGATTTGCCCTCATCAGACTCATACTTTCGCATTCTTCACATACTTGTTGAACAGATCCTGTATTATTTCTGGTTTGGATCACGGAGTAAAGTGGTACCACACTGAAACTGTCGCTTAGTCCTGGTCTCGAACAATGTTTTAGAGGATAACTCATGCTAGGTCTAGGTTAGGCCTGGGATTTGCCCTCATCAGACCCATACTTTCGCATTCATCACATACTTGTTCAATAGATCCTGGGTTATTTCTGGTTTGGATCAGGTAGTAATGTGGTACCACACAGAGACAGACGATTAAACCTGGTTTCGATCAATATTGTAGAGGATAACTCATGCTAGGTCTAGGTTAGGCCTGGGATTTGCCCTCATCAGACCCATACTTTCGCATTCATCACATACTTGTTGAACAGGTCCTGGGTTATTTCTGGTTTGGATCACGGAGTAAAGTGGTACCACACTGAAACTGTCGCTTAGTCCTGGTCTCGAACATTGTTTTAGAGGATAACTCATGCTAGGTCTAGGTTAGGCCTGGGATTTGCCCTCATCAGACCCATACTTTCGCATTCATCACATACTTGTTCAACAGATCCTGGGTTATTTCTGGTTTGGATCAGGTAGTAATGTGGTACCACACAGAGACAGACGATTAAACCTGGTTTCGATCAATATTGTAGAGGATAACTCATGTTTGGCCTAGGTTAGGCCTCGGATTTGCCCCCATCAGACCCATACTTTCGCATTCATCACATACTTGTTGAACAGGTCCTGGGTTATTTCTGGTTTGGATCACGTAGTAAAGTGGTACCACACTGAAACAGTCGCTTAATCCTGGTCTCGAACAATGTTTTAGATGATAACTCATGCTAGGTCTAGGTTAGGCCTGGGATTTGCCCTCATCAGACCCATACTTTCGCATTCATCACATACTAGTTCAACAGATCCTGGGTTATTTCTGGTTTGGATCAGGTAGTAATGTGGTACCACACTGAAACAGTCAATTAAACCTGGTCACGAACAATATTTTAGAGGATGACTCATGCTAGGTCTAGGCTAGGCCTGGGATTTGCCCTCATCAGACCCATACTTTCGCATTCTTCACATACTTGTGGAACAGATCCTGGGTTATTACTGGTTTGGATCACGTAGTAAAGTGGTACCACACTGAAACAGTCGACTAATCCTGGTCTCGATCAATATTTTTGATGATAACGCATGTTAGGTTTGGGTTAGGTCTAGGATTTGCCCTCATCAGACCCATACTTTCGCATTCTCCACATACTTGTTGAACAGATCCTGTATTATTTCTGGTTTGGATCACGGAGTAAAGTGGTACCACACTGAAACAGTCCATTAAACCTGGTTTCCATCAATATTTTAGAGGATGACTCATGCTAGGTCTAGGCTAGGCCTGGGATTTGCCCTCATCAGACCCATACTTTCGCATTCTTCACATACTTGTGGAACAGATCCTGGGTTATTTCTGGTTTGGATCAGGTAGTAATGTGGTACCACACTGAAACACTTAATTAAAGCTAGATACGACTAATATTTTAGAGGATACACAATGTTAGGTCTAGGTTAGGTCTGGAGATTTGCACTCATCAGACCGATACTTTCGCATTCTTCGCATACTTGTTGAACAGATCCTGGGTTATTTCTGGTTTGGATCACGTAGTAAAGTGGTACCACACTGAAACAGTCGAGTAATCCTGGTCTCGAACAATATGTTAGAGGATAACTCATGCTAGGTCTAGGTTTGGCCTGGGATTTGCCCTCATCAGACCCATACTTTCGCATTCATCACATACTTGTTGAACAGATCCTGTGTTATTTCTGGTTTGGATCACGTAGTAAAGTGGTACCACACTGAAACAGTCGATTAATCCTGGTCTCGAACAATATTTTAGAGGATAATTCATGCTAGGTCTAGGTTAGGCCTGGGATTTGCCCTCATCAGACCCATACTTTCGCATTCATCACATACTTGTTGAACAGCTCCTGGGTTATTTCTGGTTTGGATCAGGTAGTAATGTGGTACCACACTGAAACAGTCGATTAAAGCTGGTCACGATCAACATTTTAGAGGATAACGCCGGTTAGGACTCGGTTAGGTCTGGAATTTGCCCTCATCAGGCTCATACTTTCGCATATTTCTCATACTTGTTGGCCTGATCCTGGGCTTTTTCTGGTTTGATCCCGTAGTAATGTGGTACCACACTGAAACGGTCCATTAAACCTGGTGTCGATCAATATTTTAGAGGATAACGCATGTTATGTCTAGGTTAGGTCTGGGATTTGCCCTCATCAGACTCATACTTTCGCATATTTCTCAAACTTGTTGGCCAGATTCTGTGCTTTCACTGGTTTGGACACGTAGTAATGTGGTACCACACTGAAAAAGTCGATTAAACCTGGTTTCGATCAATATTTTAGAGGATAACGCAAGTTATGCCTGGGATAGGTCTGGGAATTGCCCACACCAGGCTCATAGTTTCGCGTTTTTCACATACTTGTTGAACAGGTCCTGGGTTATTTCTGGTTTGGATCAGGTAGTAATGTGGTACCACACAGTGACAGTCGATTAAACCTGGTTTCGATCAATATTGTAGAGGATAACTCATGTTAGGCCTAGGTTAGGCCTGGGATTAGCCCTCATCAGACCCATACTTTCGGATTCATCACATACTTTTTGAACAGGTCCTGGGTTACTTCTGGTTTGGATCACGTAGTAAAGTGGTACCACACTGAAACAGTCGCTTAATCCTGGTCTCGAACAATGTTTTAGAGGATAACTCATGCTAGGTCTAGGTTAGGCCTGGGATTTGCCCTCATCAGACCCATACTTTCGCATTCATCACATACTTGTTCTACAGATCCCGGGTTATTTCTGGTTTGGATCAGGTAGTAATGTGGTACCACAATGAAACAGTCAATTAAACCTGGTCACGATCAACATTTTAGAGGATAACGCCGGTTAGGACTCGGTTAGGTGTGGGATTTGCACTCATCAGGCTCATACTTTCGCATATTTCTCATACTTGATTGCAAGATCCGTTGCTTTTTCTGGATTGGATCACATAGTGATGTAGTACCACACTGAATCAGTCAATTATACCTGGTCTCGATCTATATTTTAGAGGATAACGCATGTTAGGTCTGGGTTCGGCCCAGGATTTGCCCGCATCAGGCTTATACTTTCGCATATCTCTCATACTTGTTGGCCAGCTCCTGGGTTTTTTCTGGATTGGATCACGTAGTTATGTGGTATCACACTGAAACAGTCAGTTAAACCTGGATACAACCAATATTTCAGAGGATAACGCATGTTAGGTCTGCGTTAGGTCTAGGATTTGCCCTCATCTGGCTCATACCTTCGCATTCTTCACATGCTTGTTGAACAGATCCTAGGTTTTTCTGGTTTGGATCATGTACTAATGTGGTACCACACTGAAACAGTCAGTTAAACCTGGTTTCGATGAATACTTTTGATGAGAGCGCATGTTAGGTTTGGGTTAGGTCTAGGATTTGCCCTCATCAGACCCATACTTTCGCATTCTTGACATACTTGTTGAACAGATCCTGGGATATTTATGGTTTGGATCACGTAGTAAAGTGGTACCACACTGAAACAGTCGATTAATCCTGGTCTCGAACAATATTTTAGAGGATAACGCATGTAAGGTCTAGGCTAGGTCTGGGGCATTGCTCTCATCAGGCTCGTACTTCCGCATATTTCTCATACTTGATGGCTATATTCTGGGCTTTTTCTGGTTTGGATCACGTAGTAATGTGGTGCCACACGGAAACAGTCCATGAAAGCTAGTCTCGGTCAATATTTTAAAGGATATCGCATGTTAGGTCTGGGTTAGGTCTGGGATTTACCCTCATCTGGCTCATACATTCGCATTCTTCACATACTTGTTGAACATATCCTGGGTTTTTTCTTGTTTGGATCACGTAGTAATGTGGTACCACTCTGAAACAGTCGATTAAACCTGGTCTCGATCAATATTTTTGATGATAACGCATGTTAGGTCTGGGTTAGGTCAAGGATTTGCCCTCATCAGACCCATATTTTCGCATTCTTCACATACTTGTTGAACAGATCCTGTGTTATTTCTGGTTTGGATCACGTAGTAAAGTGGTACCACACTGGAACAGTCGATTAATCCTGGTCTCGAACAATATTTTAGAGGATGACTCATGCTAGGTCTAGGCTAGGCCTGGGATTTGCCCTCATCAGACCCATACTATCGCATTCTTCACATACATGTGGAACAGATCCTGGGTTATTTCTGGTTTGGATCACGTAGTAAAGTGGTACCACACTGAAACAGTCGACTAATCCTGGTCTCGAACAATATGTTAAAGGATAACGCATGTAAGGTCTAGGTTAGGTCTGGGGCTTTGCTCTCATCAGGCTCGTACTTCCGCATATTTCTCATACTTGATGGCCATATTCTGGGCTTTTTCTGGTTTGGATCACATAGTAATGTGGTGCCACACGGAAACAGTCCATGAAAGCTAGTCTCGGTCAATATTTTAATGGATATCGCATGTTAGGTCTGGGTTAGGTCTGGGATTTACCCTCATCTGGCTCATACATTCGCATTCTTCACAAACTTGTTCAACAGATCCTGGGTTATTTCTGGTTTGGAGCAGGTAGTAATGTGGTACCACACTGAAACAGTCGATTAATCCTGGTCTCGATCAATATTTTAGAGGATAACTCATGCTAGGTCTAGGTTAGGCCTGGGATTTGCCCCCATCAGGCCCATACTTTCGCATTCTTCACATACTTGTTGAACAGATCCTGGGTTATTTCTGGTTTGGATCACGTAGTAATGTGGTAGCACACTGAAACAGTCCATTAAACCTGGTTTCGATCAATATTTTAGAGGATAACTCATGCTAGGTCTAGGTTAGGCCTGGGATTTGCCCTGATCAGACCCATACTTTCGCATTCATCACATACTTGTTGAACCGATCCTGGGTTTTTTCTGGTTTGGATCACGTAGTAATGTGGTACCACACAGAGACAGTCGATTAAACCTGGTTTCGATCAATATTGTAGAGGATAACTCATGTTTGGCCTAGGTTAGGCCTGGGATATGCCCTCATCGGACCCATACTTTCGCATTCCTCACATACTTGTTGAACAGAACCTGGGTTATTTCTTGTTTGGATCACGTAGTAAAGTGGTACCACACTGAAACACTTAGTTAAAGCTAGATACGACCAATATTTTAGAGGATAACTCATGTGAGGTCTTGGTTAGGCCTGGTATTTGCCGTCATCAGACCCATACTTTCGCATTCTTCACATACTTGTTGAACAGATCCTGGGTTGTTTCTGGTTTGGATCAGGTAGTAATGTGGTACCACACTGAAATAGTCGATTATACCTGGTCACGACCAACATTTTAGAGGATAACACCGGCTAGGACTCGGTTAGTTGTGGGATTTGCCCTCATGAGGCTCATACTTTCGCATATTATTCATACTTGTTGGCCAGATCCTGGGCTTTTTCTGGTTTGGATCACGTAGTAATGTGGTACCACACTGAAACAGTCGATTAAACCTGGTTTCGATCAATATTTTAGAGGATAACTCATGCTAGGTCTGGGTTAGGCCTGGGATTTGCCCTCATCAGACCCATACTTTCGCATTCATCACATACTTGTTGAACAGCTCCTGGGTTATTTCTGGTTTGGATCAGGTAGTAATGTGGTACCACACTGAAACACTTAATTAAAGCTAGATACGACCAATATTTTAGAGGATACACCATGTTAGGTCTAGGTTAGGTTTGGGGATTTGCCCCCATCAGGCTCATACTTTCGCATTCTTCACATACTTGTTGAACAGATCCTGGGTTTTTTCTGGTTTGGATCACGTAGTAATGTGGTACCACACTGAAACACTTAATTAAAGCTAGATACGACCAATATTTTAGAGGATACACCATGTTAGGTCTAGGTTAGGTCTGGGGATTTGCTCTTGTGGCGCCGCTTCGCTGCGACGGGGGGGCTGCTCGATGAATTATGTAGGACCGATGGAAAGGAAAGGAGGGGGCGCGTTTCGTCCGGGCCTGCTAGTGGACTCATCAGTAAGGCTTTCTAGCAGGCCCTGCCTTAGACGACGGGATATTGGAAGTCGTTCGAGGAGTGTATATATAGGAACTGAGGGGTCGGTCGAGCGCTTGCGAGAGCGCGACCCCTCTGGTGGCGAGCATGGGAGGTGACGCCACACTCTCATCAGACCCATACTTTCGCATTCTTCGCATACTTGTCGAACAGATCTTGGATTATTTCTGGTTTGGATCACGTAGTAAAGTGGTACCACACTGAAACAGTCGAGTAATCCTGGTCTCGAACAATATGTTAGAGGATAACTCATGCTAGGTCTAGGTTAGGCCTGGGATTTGCCCTCATCGGACCCATACTTCCGCATTCGTCACATACTTGTTGAACAGATTCTGTGTTATTTCTGGTTTGGATCACGTAGTAAAGTGGTACCACACTGAAACAGTCGATTAATCCTGGTCTCGAACAATATTTTAGAGGATAACTCATGCTAGGTCTGGGTTAGGCCTGGGATTTGCCCTCATCAGACCCATACTTTCGCATTCATCACATACTTGTTGAACAGCTCCTGGGTTATTTCTGGTTTGGATCAGGTAGTAATGTGGTACCACACTGAAACCCTTAATTAAAGCTAGATACGACCAATATTTTAGAGGATACACAATGTTAGGTCTAGGTTAGGTCTGGAGATTTGCTCTCATCAGACCCATACTTTCGCATTCTTCGCATAATTGTTGAACAGATCCTGGGTTATTTCTGGTTTGGATCACGTAGTAAAGTGGTACCACACTGAAACAGTCGAGTAATCCTGGTCTCGAACAATATGTTAGAGGATAACTCATGCTAGGCCTAGGTTTGGCCTGGGATTTGCCCACATCAGACCCATACTTTCGCATTCATCACAAACTTGTTGAACAGATCCTGTGTTATTTCTGGTTTGGATCACGTAGTAAAGTGGTACCACACTGAAACAGTCGATAAATCCTGGTCTCGAACAATATTTTAGAGGATAATTCATGCTAGGTCTAGGTTAGGCCTGGGATTTGCCCTCATCAGACCCATACTTTCGCATTCATCACATACTTGTTGAACAGCTCCTGGGTTATTTCTGGTTTGGATCAGGTAGTATTGTGGTACCACACTGAAACACTTAGTTAAAGCTAGATACGACCAATATTTTAGAGGATACACAATGTTAGGTCTAGGTTAGGTCTGGAGATTTGCTCTCATCAGACTCATACTTTCGCATTCTTCGCATACTTGTTGAACAGATCCTGGGTTATTTCTGGTTTGGATCACGTAGTAAAGTGGTACCACACTGAAACAGTCGATTAATCCAGGTCTCGAACAATATTTTAGAGGATAATTCATGCTAGGTCTAGGTTAGGCCTGGGATTTGCCCTCATCAGACCCATACCTTTGCATTCATCACATACTTGTTGAACAGCTCCTGGGTTATTTCTGCTTTGGATCAGGTAGTAATGTGGTACCACACTGAAACAGTCGATTAAACCTGGTCTCGATCAATATTTTAGAGGATAACGCAAGTTAGGTCTGGGATAGGTGTTGGATCTGCCCTCATCAGGCTCACACCTTCGCATTTCTCACATACTCGTTGGCCAGATCCTGGGCTTTCACTGGTCTGGATAACGTAGTAATGTGGTACCACACTGAAACGGTCGATTAAACCTGGTTTTGATCAATATTTTAGAGGATAACGCAAGTTGGGTCTGGGATAGGTCTGGGATTTGCCCTCATCTGGCTCATACTTTCGCCTTCTTCACATACTTGTTGTACAGATCCTGGGTTTTTTCTTGCACGAATCACGTGATAATGTGGTACCACACTGAAACCGTCCATGAAACCTGGTTTCGATCAATATTTTAGAGGATAACGCACGTTGTGTCTAGGTTAGGCCTGGGATTTGCACTCATCAGAGTCAAACTTTCGCATATTTCTCATACTTGTTGGCCAGATCCTGGGTTATTTCTGGTTTGTATCACGTAGTAAAGTGGTACCACACTGAAACAATCGATAAATCCTGGTCTCGAACAATATTTTAGAGGATAACGCATGTTAGGTCTAGGTTTGGCCTGGGATTTGCCCTCATCAGGGTCATACTTTCGCATTTTTCGCATACTCGTTGGCCATATCCTGGGCTTTTTCTGGTTTGGATCACGTAGTAGAGTGGTACCACACTGAAACGGCCAATTATTCCTGGTCTCGAACAATATTTTATAGGATAACGCATGTTAGGTCTAGGTTAGGCCTGGGATTTGCCATCATCAGGCTCATACTTTCGCATTTTTCACATACTTGTTGTACAGATCCTGGGTTGTTTCTGGCTTGAATGACGTGGTAATGTGGTACCACACTGATACAGTCCATGAAACCTGGTTTCGATCAATATTTTAGGGGATGACGCATGTTAGGTCTAGGTTAGGCTTGGGATTTGTCCTCAACAGACTCAAACTTTCGCATATTTCTCATACTTGTTGGGCAGATCCTTGGATTTTTCTGGATTGGATCACGTAGTAATGTGGTACCACAGTGAAACAGTCGATTAAACCTTGTTTCGATCAATATTTTAGACGATATCGCATGTTAGGTCTGGGATAGGTCTGGGATTTGCCCACATCAGGGTCATACTTTCGCATTTTTCGCATACTCGTTGTCCAGATCCTGGGCTTTTTCTGGTTTGGATCACGTAGTAAAGTGGTACCACACTGAAACAGTCGATTAATCCTGGTCTCGAACAATATTTTAGAGGATAACGATTGTTAGGTCTAGGTTAGGCCTGGGATTTGCCCTCATCAGTCTCATACTTTCGCATTTTTCACATACTTGTTGTACAGATCCTGGGTTTTTTCTGGCTTGAATCACGTGGTAATGTGGTACCACACTGATACAGTCCATGAAACCTGGTTTCGATCAATATTTTAGAGGATAACGCATGTTAGGTCTAGGTTAGGCTTTTTTTTTTTTTTTTTTTTTTTTTGTCGTGGGGAAAATCTTCGAAAGACTCCCTCCCACCTCCTTGGGGAGAGGTGGGAGGGGTGTGTGGGATTCCCCGCGCCCGTACAACGACAGGCGCGGGACCTACCCACTAAAAACCCCACGGTGACCCTTCGGCACGCTTTGGGAGGATACCGGGAATCGCTCGAAGCATTCTTCCGGTATCCTCCCCGTGCCCGCGCTTTCGCGCCCATCCCCCGGGGGGACAATCGGTCCCACCAGTAGACACACTGCCTCATAGCGGCGGGACGGGGCCACTCCATCCCGCCGCTATCCGTCCCGGGGCCGCGTTTAGTGGCGGCTGCGAGCCCCAACTCGCAACCGCCCGCGACCCCGTTTCCACCCCTCGGCGGCCGGGCGTTCATGACCGCACCAGACCGCCGAGGGTGCCTCCCCTTGCGTCGGACCGGTAGGGGGAGGCACTCCTACCCCCAACCGGTCCGACCCGGCGCCGCCTGGCGGGAGGAGGGTCCCCTCAGGACCCCCCTCCCAGCCTAGGTCATCCGCCACGCCGAGGCAGCCGCCCGCGACGCCTCGCGACCGGGCGACGACCTCGGGCCACCGCACGAGCGCGCGCTTCAGCACGCCGCTGAAGCTCGCGCTCCCTCCCCGCGGCCTCCTTCTGCAACATTACGTTCTCGCAGAAGGAGGCCACGGCCCTCCACTTCTCCTGGCTGCCGAGCATGGCGCGCACCACGCCCGGCAGCGAGACATCCCGCCCGACGACGCCGACCAGGACACGGCGCTCCCCCTCCCACGCGGGGCATACCTCCAGGGTATGATCCGCCGTGTCCTGCTCAGCGTCGCAGTGGCAGCAACGCGCCGTCGGCTCCTTCCCTATCCGGCACAGGTATCTTCCGAAGCTGCCATGCCCGGAAAATACCTGTGCCAGCCGGTAGGTGAGGCTGCCATGGCCTCTGTCCAGCCACTCCTTCAGGAGTGGCCGAACAGCCCCGACAGTCCGGTGCCCCGCGGTTGGCAGAGCCAGCCGCTCCTGCCACGCGAGCAACACGGACTGCCGGGCCTGGCGCTTCAAATCGCCCCAAGCAGGTTCCTGCCCGCCCGGGACCGCCCCCACCCCCGCGCGACGGTCGACGCGGTGCCGGTACATCACCGCGTGCGACCGCGCGAGCAGGTCCATGGGCGGCAACCCCGCTAGAACCGTCGCCGCCTCATGTGACATGGTCCGATACCCGCGGACGACCCTGAGCGCCATGCGCCTCTGCACCCGACGCAGCATAGTCATGCTGCGCCGGGAGGCAGCCAGGTCGTCCGCCCGGACGGGGGCCCCGTATAGGGCCACCGACTGGACCATTGCCACATAGAGGCGACGAACTCGGCCCGCCGGGCCCCCCAGGTTGGGCAGGATCCGGCCCAGAGCCGCAACCATCCTTTCCAACCGGGGGACCAGGCAGCGGAAATGCTTCTCGAAACGCCAGTGGCTATCGAGGATCAGCCCTAGATACCTGATCTGGGGCTTCACCTCGATGTCAGCCCCACCCACCCGAATCAGAGGGGGTGGCGGATCCTGCCGAGGTGAATGAAACGCAATCACCTCGGTCTTATGGACCGCCACCGTCATCCCCATCCCCCTGATCCGGTCGACGACGCGTTGCGACCCCTCCTCCGCGCGACGCATGGCCCTCCCCCAGTGCGCCCCGACGGCCAGCAACAGTGTGTCATCCGCATAACACACCGTGCTGACGCCGTCGGGGAGGCCGGCCCGCAACACCGAGTCGTACGCGATGTTCCACAGGAGTGGCCCGAGGACCGACCCCTGCGGAACACCGCAGTACACCTCCCTCCGCATATCACCATCCCGGCCCGGATACTCGATCCACCTGCCGCGGAGATAATCCCCGACGACCGCCCTGAGACAAGGGGGGACTCGATGATATTCGAGTCCCCTCCTTATCTCTTCCCAGGGGAGGGTGTTAAAGGCATTGGCAATATCCAAGGATATTGCCAATGCCACCCCTCCCCGGGAGACGGCCGCCTCCGAGAGGGCCCTCACACGACCTATCGCGTCGATAGTCGATCGGCCCCCCCGGAAACCGAATTGGCAGTCGGCCAGACCGGGATCACCCCGCGACAGGTGCTCGACGAGGCGGGCAGCAATCACACGCTCGAAGAGCTTGCCCACCTCGTCGAGGAGACAAATGGGCCGGTATGCGGAGGGAGACTCCGCGGGCCGACCCTCCTTCCGGAGGAGGACCATCCTCGCCACCTTCCAACTGGGGGGGAATCGCCCGTCCCTCAGGCAGCGGTCGAACAACCGCCTGAGGTCGGCCCCAAGGACGCCCTGGGTCAAGACCCAAACCCGGCCGGGCACACCATCCGGACCCGGGGCCGTGTTACGAACCCCGAGCCGTCTGATGGCCGCTGCCAGCTCCTCCTGCGTGACCCCCAGCTCGGCCGTCCACTCCACTGGGACAGTCGCCGCCGCCGGAGGACGCGGTCCCCTCTCCCCAATTGGGAAGAGTGTATTGACCACGTCCTCCAGCAGCCGGGGGTCAAGACCCTCGGTGACGGGGGGCGCCCACGGACGGAGCTTATTCAGCACCACCTTATATGGGCGCCCCCATGGATCGTCATCAAGGGTCTGGAGGAGCTCCTTCCATGCCTGGGTCTTGGCCCGTTTGATGGCGACCTGCAGAGCAACCCGCGCCACGCGGTATGCTCCATACAGGTCATCAGCTGCCCTCGCTCGCGCCACGCCGTCGCCTGTACGTTGACGACGGCGCGCGCGGGTGTACTGGCGTCGGGCGCGGACAGTCGCGACTCGCAACTCCGCGATCGCGTCCGACCACCAGTACACCGCCCGGCGAGGAGAAGCCCGCCCGACCCGAGGCATCGCCGCGTCGCAAATACCCGCGACCAATGCTCCGAGCCGGGCGACCTCCTCCTCTATGCTCGGCAACTCGGCCGCTCCCTGCGGCCAAGTTGCAGCGAGGGCAGCTGCCATCAGGGCGTCCTTGTCCAGGCGCCGAAGCGCCCAGCGGCGTGGTGGGGTGCCACGCAGGCGGCCGTGTCGGGATGCACTCGCGGCGGCAGAGACCTCCATCCGGATGTACCGGTGATCGGAGAGTGTCTCTGCCCCCGCGACCACGTGCCAACCCGACACCATGCGCACGGCGTTGGGGGTCGCGAATCCAACATCCACGATGGACCCCCCATATCGCCGCACGCATGTGTGCTCCGACCCCCGGTTCAATACCCGGAGGTCGAGCCCCGCCGCCCAATCGCCCAGGATCCCGCCGCGAACGGAGGTCCTGGGGGATCCCCAAGCCACCGACTTGGCATTAAAATCCCCCAGGACCAGCACCGGCCGGGCCGCGTAGCGCTGCACGCATGCCGCGACCTCGGCCAAGTACAGCTCGAACGCAGCGTGACCGCTACGGGGCGAAATGTAGCACCCCACCACAGCGACTCCCCCCCAGTCCACGGCGACGAATCCCCGACCGCGCTCCAACAAGGAGAACGGTGGCGACCCGTCGCCCCCTCCCCATACCGTCGCCACCAAGCCGTCCGCGTCGCCCACCCAATGAGGGTGATCAGGGACGCGGTACGGCTCGGCGGCGACCGCCAGGCCAACCCCCCACTCCGCGAGGACCTGGGACATCAAGTCCTGTGCCGCGCGGCAGTGGTTGAGGTTGGCCTGGAGGAGGAGGCGGGGCGGCATTAATTAATGGCCGCGCCAGCCTCCTCCCGGCCGTCCGTCCCCGTAGCACCGTCCACCTCCATGGAGGACGATGCCAGCGCCCTCGGCACCGGAGCCGGTGCAGCCCGCCTCTTCCTCTCCTTCCGGGAGGGGGGGGAGCACTTCTTGCTCCCCACCCTGTGATCGGCTGGCCTCCCCATGTCCGCACACAGCGGGCAGTGGGGGGCCGCCGAGCACTGGCTCGCACGGTGCTCTTTGGCACCGCAGCGGTAACACTGACCGCTGCGGTCCACCGGCGAGGTGCACCACTGCCTCACGTGCCCCAATTCGAGGCAGCGGTGACACTGGAGCGGGCGCGGCGCGAGGATTTCCACTCGCGCCGAAACCCACCCCACCAACACCCTCCCGGATTCCGCCACCTTACGGGCGGCGGAGAGGGGGCACCGGGCCCACACCGACCCGAGGCCGGAGGGCGACCTGCGGATCTCTCCAATCCGCAGGTCCTCCACAGGACACATCCTGTGCCCTCGCAAGGGCACGGGACACATCCTGTGCGCTGACCGAGTCGTCCAGCCCACAAACGCGCATCTCCGTGCGCTTCGTGGGCTGGGCGACCCGGACACCTCGCTCGCCCAGCTGCTCCCGGAGCCTCTGGGCGAGACGATCCGCCTTCGCGCCGCCTTCTGCACCGGGGATCTCCAGCAAGAGACCCCCGGTCACGGCCCTCTTCGCCCTCACGGAGGCGATGCCCAGCTCTTCCAGGGAGATATTCTCCCTGGCGAGCCGCATCGCCTCCGCGAGGGTCAGGTCGCCCCCCTGCGCAACGGTCAGCGTCACCGCTGCCGTTTTTGGGGGACGACCTGGTCGTGCCTTCCCGACCTTCGCGGCCTTTACCTTGGCCGCCGGCGGCGGAGGCGGAGGCTGCGGTTGCGAGGCCTTCCTCGCCGCCCGCTTCGCCTTCCGCCCCACCACCTCACTCCACGCCACCCCCCCTTGGGAGGGTGCCGTGGAGGACGCGACCACCGCGACCACGGGTACACCACCCCCCTTGGGGGTCGCGACCCGGGGCCCTGGTGCCGCAACGCTGGGCGGAGCCTTCACTCCGCCCTTCTTTGCCTTCCCCGACTGTACCGGAACAGTTCGGGGAGGCACCGCCTTCCTGCTGACCGCTCTTCCGGCGAGGAGCTCCTCCCGGAAGGCGGCCAGCTTGCCATCAATCATGTCCCCAATCCTCCTCAGAAGATCGTCTCCTGAGGAGGACGGGGACTTCTTCACGGGCGGAGTGCGGGTGGATGGGCCCGCGGTGCCCCGCACCACTGCCGCCGCACTCCGCTTATTTACCTCCGCCGAGGGACGCGGCGGTGGAGGAGGAGGGAGGATGGGAGGGAGGGCCGCGCTGTTCCACAGCGCCTCTGCCCTCCTCCTCCCCTGTCGCTCCTCCTCTAACAGGAGCTGCAGACGGGCGTTCCGCCCTCTGAGCTCCCGCGCCGCCTCCCTCATTTCCTCCGCCGCGGCCTTCAGGGCCTCCGCGCCACCGCTTTTCTGCCCCTTAAAGGCGCAGGCAGCGGCGACTTTCTCCACCCGCCTCAGGGACGAGGAGATCCTCTCCGATATCTCCTCGGTCACCTCGTCCCTGAGGCAACTCAGCCTCACCGACGGGCTCATCGCCCCGCCCACCTCGACGACGGCCTGCCCCGTCCTCTTCCTCTTAGAGCCTATGAGGCTCCTGGTGGAGGAGAAGGACGAGACTGACGCAGTCTCGTCGTCCTCCTCCACCTTCCACGTAGCCGGGCCAGGCGCTGGAGGCGGCGCGAGCGCCGTCACTCCAGTCCTAACACCGCCTTCGTCCTCCCCCTCTGACTTACCCCGTCCCATCCCCGTTTTAATATTGAACTCCATAATATTCCCACGAGCAGGTCGGAAGAAAAGGTCCGCCCGGGCAGAGCCGCCTTACCCGGATAAGCCTATATACTCCGGGGCTTCGGCAGGTTCCCCGGAGGTGGTCGCTTGGGATTGGGCCTTCTCCCCCATCCATGCATCCCATCGCCGCGCACCATAGCTTAGGATTGGAGGGCGATTTTATAGAGTCGCCATACTCGTGGCCCAGGCGGTTAAGCCAAGACCCCCGTTCCTCCTGCCGTCACGTACCATTCACAAAACCAATAGGGAATTGTGAATGGGTCGTTGTGACGACCAACAGGAGGCTTACGGTGTGTGTATGACTCGGGTACCCCGGGTTCGTTAAGCCCGTACTGCAGCTGAAAGGCTGGCAGCCCCTGAGGGAGTCTAGGTTAGGCTTGGGATTTGTCCTCACCAGACTCAAACTTTCGCATATTTCTCATACTTGTTGGGCAGATCCTTGGATTTTTCTGGATTGGATCAGGTAGTAAAGTGGTACCACACTGAAACAGTCGATTAATCCCGGCCTCGACCAATATTTTAGAGGATAACGCAAGTTAGGTCTGGGACAGGTCTGGGATTTGCCCTCATCTGGCTCATACTTTCGCATATTTCTCATACTTGTTGGCCAGATCCTGGGATTTTTCTGGTTTGGATCACGAAGTAAAGTGGTACCACACTGAAACAGCCGATTAATCCTGGTCTCGATCAATATTTTAGAGGATAACGGAAGGTTGGTATGGGTTAGGTCTAGGATTTGCCCTCATCTGGCTCATACCTTCGCATTTTTCGCATACTCGTTGGCCAGATCCTGGGCTATTTCTGGTTTGGATCACGTGGTAATGTGGTACCACACTCAAACAGTCGATTAAACCTGGTCTCGACCAATATTTTAGAGGATAACGCAAGTTAGGTCTGGGACAGGTCTGGGATTTGCCCTCATCTGGCTCATACTTTCGCATATTTCTCATACTTGTTGGCCAGATCCTGGGATTTTTCTGGTTTGGATCACGAAGTAAAGTGGTACCACACTGAAACAGCCGATTAATCCTGGTCTCGATCAATATTTTAGAGGATAACGCAAGTTAGGTCTGGGATAGGTGTTTGATCTGCCCTCATCAGGCGCACACCTTCGCATTTCTCACATACTCGTTGGCCAGATCCTGGGCTTTTTCTGGCTTGGATCACGAAGTAAAGTGGTACCACACTGAAACAGTCGATTAATCCTGGTCTCGATCAATATTTTAGAGGATAACGCATGTTAGGTCTAGGTTAGGCCTGGGATTTGCCCTCTTCAGACTCAAACTTTCGCATAATGCTCTTACTTGTTGAACAGATCCTGGGTTTTTTCTGGATTGGATCACGTAGTAATGTGATATCACTCTGAAACAGTCGATTAAACCTGGTTTCGATCAATATTTTAGATGATAACGCATGTTAGGTCTGGGTTAGGTCTAGTATTTGCCCTCATCAGACTCACACTTTCGCATATTTCTCATACTTGTTGGCCAGATCCTGGGCTCATTCTGGTTTGGATCACGTAGTAATGTGGTACCACAGTGAAACAGTCGATTAAACCTTGTTTCGATCAATATTTTAGACGATAACGCAAGTTAGGTCTGGGATAGGTGTTTGATCTGTCCTCATCAGGCACACACCTTCGCATTTCTCACATACTTGTTGAACAGAACCCTGGCATTTTCTGCTTTGGATCACGCAGTAAAGTGGTACCACACTGAAACAGTCGATTAATCCCGGTCTCGATCAAAATTTTATACGATAACGCAAGTTAGGTCTGGGATAGGTGTGGGATCTGCCCTCATCAGGCTCATACCTTCGCATTTCTCACATACTTGTTGGCCAGATCCTGGGCTTTCACTGGTCTGGATCACGTAGTAATGTGGTACCACACTGAAACAGTCCATTAAACCTGGTTTCGATCAATATTATTGAGGGTAACGCATGTTAGGTTTGGGTTAGGTCTAGGATTTGCCCTCATCTGGCTCATTCTTTCGCATTTTTCGCATACTCGTTGGCCAGATCCTGGGCTTTTTCTGGTTTGGATCACGTAGTAATGTGGTACCACACTGAAACAGTCGATTAATCCCGGTCTCGATCAATATTTTAAAGGATAGCGCAAGTTAGGTCTGGGATAGGTGTGGGATCTGCCCTCATCAGACTCATACCTTCGCATTTCTCACGTACTTGTTGGCCAGATCCTGGGCTTTCACTGGTCTGGATCACGTAGTAATGTGGTACCACTCTGAAACAGTCCATTAAACCTGGTTTCGATCAATATTTTTGAGGGTAACGCATGTTAGGTCTGGCTTAGGTCTAGGATTTGCCCTCATCAGACTCATACTTTCTCATATTTCTCATACTTGTTGAACAGATCCTGGGTTATTTCTGGTTTGGATCAGGTAGTAATGTGGCACCACACCGAAGCAGTCGATTAATCCTGGTCTCGATCAATATTTTAGAGGATAACCCATGTTAGGTATGGGATAGGTCTTGGATCTGCCCTCGTCAGACTCATACTTTCGCATTTTTCACATACTTGTTGAACAGATCCTGGGTTATTTCAGGTTTGGATCACGTAGTAAAGTGGTACCACACTGAAAGAGTCGATTAATCCTGGTGTCGATCAATATTTTAGAGGATAACGCATGTTAGGTCTAGGTTAGGCCTGGGATTTGCCCTCTTCAGACTAAAACCTTCGCATATTGCTCTTACTTGTTGAACAGATCCTGGGTTTTTTCTGGATTGGATCACGTAGTAATGTGATATCACTCTGAAACAGTCGATTAAACCTGGTTTCGATCAATATTTTAGATGATAACGCATGTTAGGTCTGGGTTAGGTCTGGTATCGGTCTTGGATCTGCCCTCGTCAGACTCATACTTTCGCATTTTTCACATACTTGTTGAACAGATCCTGGGTTATTTCTGGTTTGGATCACGTAGTAAAGTGGTACCACACTGAAAGAGTCGATTAATCCTGGTCTCGATCAATATTTTAGAGGATAACGCATGCTAGGTCTGGGTTAGGTCTAGTATTTGCCCTCATCAGACTCATACTTTCGCATATTTCTCATACTTGTTGGCCAGATCCTGGGCTCTTTCTGGTTTGGATCACGTAGTAATGTGGTACCACAGTGAAACAGTCGATTAAACCTTGTTTCGATCAATATTTTAGACGATATCGCATGTTAGGTCTGGGTTAGGTCTAGGATTTGCCCTCATCTGGCTCATACCTTCGCACTTTTCACATACTTGTTGAACAGATCGTGGGTTATTTCTGGTTTGGATCAGGTAGTAAAGTGGTACCACACTGAAACAGTCGATTAATCCCGGTCTCGATCAATATTTTATAGGATAACGAAAGTTAGGTCTGGGATAGGTGTGGGTTCTGCCCTCATCAGGCTCATACCTTCGCATTTGTCACATTCTCGTTGGCCAGATCCTGGGCTTTCACTGGTCTGGATCACGTAGTAATGTGGTACCACACTGAATCAGTCGATTAATCCTGGTCTCGATCAATATTTTAGAGGATAACGCATGTTAGGTCTAGGTTAGGCCTGGGATTTGCCCTCTTCAGCCTCAAACTTTCGCATATTGCTCTTACTTGTTGAACAGATCCTGGGTTTTTTCTGGATTGGATCACGTAGTAATGTGATATCACTCTGAAACAGTCGATTAAACCTGGTTTCGATCATTATTTTAGATGATAACGCATGTTAGGTCTGGGTTAGGTCTAGTATTTGCCCTCATCAGACTTATACTTTCGCATATTTCTCATACTTGTTGGCCAGATCCTGGGCTCTTTCTGGTTTGGAGCACGTAGTAATGTGGTACCACACTGAAACAGCCGATTAATCCTGGTCTCGATCAATATTTTAGATGATAACGCATGTTAGGTCCGGGTTAGGTCTAGTATTTGCCCTCATCCGACTTATACTTTCGCATATTTCTCATACTTGTTGGCCAGATCCTGGGCTCTTTCTGGTTTGGATCACGTAGTAACGAGGTACCACTCTGAAACAGTCGATTAAACCTGGTTTCGATCAATATTTTAGACGATATCGCATGTTAGGTCTGGGATAGGTCTGGGATTTGCCCTCATCAGGGTCATACTTTCGCATTTTTCACATACTTGTTGAACAGATCCTGGGTTATTTCTGGTTTGGATCAGGTAGTAATGTGGTACCACACCGAAGCAGTCGATTAATCCTGGTCTCGATCAATATTTTAGAGGATAACCCATGTTAGGTCTAGGATAGGTCTTGGATCTGCCCTCGTCAGACTCATACTTTCGCATTTTTCACATACTTGTTGAACAGATCCTGGGTTATTTCTGGTTTGGATCACGTAGTAAAGTGGTACCACACTGAAAGAGTCGATTAATCCTGGTCTCGAACAATATTTTAGACGATATCGCATGTTAGGTCTGGGTTAGGTCTAGGATTTGCCCTCATCTGGCTCATACCTTCGTACTTTTCACATACTTGTTGAACAGATCCTGGGTTATTTCTGGTTTGGATCAGGTAGTAAAGTGGTACCACACTGAAACAGCCGATTAATCCTGGTCTCGATCAATATTTTAGAGGATAACGGAAGGTTGGTATGGGTTAGGTCTAGGATTTGCCCTCATCTGGCTCATACCTTCGCATTTTTCGCATACTCGTTGGCCAGATCCTGGGCTATTTCTGGTTTGGATCACGTGGTAATGTGGTACCACACTCAAACAGTCGATTAAACCTGGTCTCGACCAATATTTTAGAGGATAACGCAAGTTAGGTCTGGGACAGGTCTGGGATTTGCCCTCATCTGGCTCATACTTTCGCATATTTCTCATACTTGTTGGCCAGATCCTGGGATTTTTCTGGTTTGGATCACGAAGTAAAGTGGTACCACACTGAAACAGCCGATTAATCCTGGTCTCGATCAATATTTTAGAGGATAACGCAAGTTAGGTCTGGGATAGGTGTTTGATCTGCCCTCATCAGGCGCACACCTTCGCATTTCTCACATACTCGTTGGCCAGATCCTGGGCTTTTTCTGGCTTGGATCACGAAGTAAAGTGGTACCACACTGAAACAGTCGATTAATCCTGGTCTCGATCAATATTTTAGAGGATAACGCATGTTAGGTCTAGGTTAGGCCTGGGATTTGCCCTCTTCAGACTCAAACTTTCGCATAATGCTCTTACTTGTTGAACAGATCCTGGGTTTTTTCTGGATTGGATCACGTAGTAATGTGATATCACTCTGAAACAGTCGATTAAACCTGGTTTCGATCAATATTTTAGATGATAACGCATGTTAGGTCTGGGTTAGGTCTAGTATTTGCCCTCATCAGACTCACACTTTCGCATATTTCTCATACTTGTTGGCCAGATCCTGGGCTCATTCTGGTTTGGATCACGTAGTAATGTGGTACCACAGTGAAACAGTCGATTAAACCTTGTTTCGATCAATATTTTAGACGATAACGCAAGTTAGGTCTGGGATAGGTGTTTGATCTGTCCTCATCAGGCACACACCTTCGCATTTCTCACATACTTGTTGAACAGAACCCTGGCATTTTCTGCTTTGGATCACGCAGTAAAGTGGTACCACACTGAAACAGTCGATTAATCCCGGTCTCGATCAAAATTTTATACGATAACGCAAGTTAGGTCTGGGATAGGTGTGGGATCTGCCCTCATCAGGCTCATACCTTCGCATTTCTCACATACTTGTTGGCCAGATCCTGGGCTTTCACTGGTCTGGATCACGTAGTAATGTGGTACCACACTGAAACAGTCCATTAAACCTGGTTTCGATCAATATTATTGAGGGTAACGCATGTTAGGTTTGGGTTAGGTCTAGGATTTGCCCTCATCTGGCTCATTCTTTCGCATTTTTCGCATACTCGTTGGCCAGATCCTGGGCTTTTTCTGGTTTGGATCACGTAGTAATGTGGTACCACACTGAAACAGTCGATTAATCCCGGTCTCGATCAATATTTTAAAGGATAGCGCAAGTTAGGTCTGGGATAGGTGTGGGATCTGCCCTCATCAGACTCATACCTTCGCATTTCTCACGTACTTGTTGGCCAGATCCTGGGCTTTCACTGGTCTGGATCACGTAGTAATGTGGTACCACTCTGAAACAGTCCATTAAACCTGGTTTCGATCAATATTTTTGAGGGTAACGCATGTTAGGTCTGGCTTAGGTCTAGGATTTGCCCTCATCAGACTCATACTTTCTCATATTTCTCATACTTGTTGAACAGATCCTGGGTTATTTCTGGTTTGGATCAGGTAGTAATGTGGCACCACACCGAAGCAGTCGATTAATCCTGGTCTCGATCAATATTTTAGAGGATAACCCATGTTAGGTATGGGATAGGTCTTGGATCTGCCCTCGTCAGACTCATACTTTCGCATTTTTCACATACTTGTTGAACAGATCCTGGGTTATTTCAGGTTTGGATCACGTAGTAAAGTGGTACCACACTGAAAGAGTCGATTAATCCTGGTGTCGATCAATATTTTAGAGGATAACGCATGTTAGGTCTAGGTTAGGCCTGGGATTTGCCCTCTTCAGACTAAAACCTTCGCATATTGCTCTTACTTGTTGAACAGATCCTGGGTTTTTTCTGGATTGGATCACGTAGTAATGTGATATCACTCTGAAACAGTCGATTAAACCTGGTTTCGATCAATATTTTAGATGATAACGCATGTTAGGTCTGGGTTAGGTCTGGTATCGGTCTTGGATCTGCCCTCGTCAGACTCATACTTTCGCATTTTTCACATACTTGTTGAACAGATCCTGGGTTATTTCTGGTTTGGATCACGTAGTAAAGTGGTACCACACTGAAAGAGTCGATTAATCCTGGTCTCGATCAATATTTTAGAGGATAACGCATGCTAGGTCTGGGTTAGGTCTAGTATTTGCCCTCATCAGACTCATACTTTCGCATATTTCTCATACTTGTTGGCCAGATCCTGGGCTCTTTCTGGTTTGGATCACGTAGTAATGTGGTACCACAGTGAAACAGTCGATTAAACCTTGTTTCGATCAATATTTTAGACGATATCGCATGTTAGGTCTGGGTTAGGTCTAGGATTTGCCCTCATCTGGCTCATACCTTCGCACTTTTCACATACTTGTTGAACAGATCGTGGGTTATTTCTGGTTTGGATCAGGTAGTAAAGTGGTACCACACTGAAACAGTCGATTAATCCCGGTCTCGATCAATATTTTATAGGATAACGAAAGTTAGGTCTGGGATAGGTGTGGGTTCTGCCCTCATCAGGCTCATACCTTCGCATTTGTCACATTCTCGTTGGCCAGATCCTGGGCTTTCACTGGTCTGGATCACGTAGTAATGTGGTACCACACTGAATCAGTCGATTAATCCTGGTCTCGATCAATATTTTAGAGGATAACGCATGTTAGGTCTAGGTTAGGCCTGGGATTTGCCCTCTTCAGCCTCAAACTTTCGCATATTGCTCTTACTTGTTGAACAGATCCTGGGTTTTTTCTGGATTGGATCACGTAGTAATGTGATATCACTCTGAAACAGTCGATTAAACCTGGTTTCGATCATTATTTTAGATGATAACGCATGTTAGGTCTGGGTTAGGTCTAGTATTTGCCCTCATCAGACTTATACTTTCGCATATTTCTCATACTTGTTGGCCAGATCCTGGGCTCTTTCTGGTTTGGAGCACGTAGTAATGTGGTACCACACTGAAACAGCCGATTAATCCTGGTCTCGATCAATATTTTAGATGATAACGCATGTTAGGTCCGGGTTAGGTCTAGTATTTGCCCTCATCCGACTTATACTTTCGCATATTTCTCATACTTGTTGGCCAGATCCTGGGCTCTTTCTGGTTTGGATCACGTAGTAACGAGGTACCACTCTGAAACAGTCGATTAAACCTGGTTTCGATCAATATTTTAGACGATATCGCATGTTAGGTCTGGGATAGGTCTGGGATTTGCCCTCATCAGGGTCATACTTTCGCATTTTTCACATACTTGTTGAACAGATCCTGGGTTATTTCTGGTTTGGATCAGGTAGTAATGTGGTACCACACCGAAGCAGTCGATTAATCCTGGTCTCGATCAATATTTTAGAGGATAACCCATGTTAGGTCTAGGATAGGTCTTGGATCTGCCCTCGTCAGACTCATACTTTCGCATTTTTCACATACTTGTTGAACAGATCCTGGGTTATTTCTGGTTTGGATCACGTAGTAAAGTGGTACCACACTGAAAGAGTCGATTAATCCTGGTCTCGAACAATATTTTAGACGATATCGCATGTTAGGTCTGGGTTAGGTCTAGGATTTGCCCTCATCTGGCTCATACCTTCGTACTTTTCACATACTTGTTGAACAGATCCTGGGTTATTTCTGGTTTGGATCAGGTAGTAAAGTGGTACCACACTGAAACAGTCGATTAATCCCGGTCTCGATCAATATTTTAGAGGATAACGAAAGTTAGGTCTGGGATAGGTGTGGGTTCTGCCCTCATCAGGCTCATACCTTCGCATTTGTCACATACTCGTTGGCCAGATCCTGGGCTTTCACTGGTCTGGATCACGTAGTAATGTGGTACCACACTGAATCAGTCGATTAAACCTGGATTTGATCAATATTTTTGAGGGTAACGCATGTTAGGTATGGGTTAGGTCTGGGATTTGCCCTCATCTGCTCATACCTTCGCATTTTTCGCATACTCGTTGGCCAGATCCTGGGCTATTTCTGGTTTGGATCACGTGGTAATGTGGTACCACACTCAAACAGACGATTAAACCTGGTCGCGACCAATATTTTAGAGGATAACGCAAGTTAGGTCTGGGACAGGTCTGGGATTTGCCCTCATCTGGCTCATACTTTCGCATATTTCTCATACTTGTTGGCCAGATCCTGGGATTTTTCTGGTTTGGATCACGTGGTAATGTGGTACCACACTGAAACAGTCGATTAAACCAGGTTTCGATCAATATTTTAGATGATAACGCATGTTAGGTCTGGGTTAGGTCTAGTATTTGCCCTCATCAGACGCATACTTTCGCATATTTCACATACTTGTTGTACAGATCCTGGGTTTTTTCTGGCTTGAATCACGTGGTAATGTGGTACCACACTGATACAGTCCATAAAACTTGGTTTCGATCAATATTTTAGAGGATAACGCATGTTAGGTCTAGGTTAGGCCTGGGATTTGCCCTCATCTGGCTCATACTTTCGCATTCTTCACATACTTGTTGTACAGATCCTGGGTTTTTTCTGGCTTGAATCACGTGGTAATGTGGTACCACACTGAAACCGTCCATGAAACCTGGTTTCGATCAATATTTTAGAGGATAACGCATGTTAGGTCTAGGTTAGGCCTGGGATTTGCCCTCTTCAGACTCAAACTTTCGCATATTGCTCATGCTTGTTGAACAGATCCTGGGTTTTTTCTGGTTTGGATCACGTAGTAAAGTGATATCACTCTGAAACAGTCGATTAAACCTGGTTTCGATCAATATTTTAGATGATAACGCATGTTAGGTCTGGGTTAGGTCTAGTATTTGCCCTCATCAGACTCATACTTTCGCATATTTCTCATACTTGTTGGCCAGATCCTTGGATTTTTCCGGATTCAATCACGTAGTAATGTGGTACCACACTGAAACAGTCCACGAAACCTAGTCTCGGTCAATATTTTTGAG
The DNA here is from genome assembly GCF_051014445.1 of Colletes latitarsis. Lineage (NCBI taxonomy): Eukaryota > Metazoa > Arthropoda > Insecta > Hymenoptera > Colletidae > Colletes > Colletes latitarsis. The sequence continues at coordinate 4,851,552 of NC_135142.1, forward strand.
GGTAACGCATGTTTGGTCTGGGGTCGGTCTGGGATTTGCCCTCATCAGGGTCACACTTTCGCATTTTTCGCATACTCGTTGGCCAGATCCTGGGCTTTTTCTGGTTTGGATCACGCAGTAAAGTGGTACCACACTGAAACAGTTGATTAATCCCGGTCTCGATCAATATTTTATAGGATAACGCAAGTTAGGTCTGGGATAGGTGTGGGATCTGCCCTCATCAGGCTCATACCTTCGCATTTCTCACATACTCGTTGGCGAGATCCTGGGCTTTCACTGGCCTGGATCACGTAGTAATGTGGTACCACACTAAAACAGTCCATTAAACCTGGTTTCGATCAATGTTTTAGAGGATAACTCATGCTCGGTCTAGGTTAGGCCTGGGATTTGCCCCCATCAGACCCATACTTTCGCATTCTTCACATACTTGTTGAACAGATCCTGGTTTATTTCTGGTTTGGATCATGTGGTAATGTGGTACCACACTGAAACAGTCCACGAAACCTGGTTTCGATCAATATTTTAGAGGATAACGCAAGTTAGGTCTGGGACAGGTGTTGGATCTGCCCTCATCAGGCTCACACCTTCGCATTTCTCACGTACTCGTTGGCCAGATCCTGGGCTTTCACTGGTCTGGATCACGTAGTAATGTGGTACCACACAGAAACAGTCGATTAAACCTGGTTTTGATCAATATTTTATAGGATAACGCAAGTTAGGTCTGGGACAGGTGTTGGATCTGCCCTCATCAGGCTCACACCTTCGCATTTCTCACGTACTCGTTGGCCAGATCCTGGGCTGTCACTGGTGTGCATCACGTAGCAATCTGGTACCACACTGAAACAGTCGATTAAACCTGGTTTCGATCAATATTTTAGATGATATCGCATGTTAGGTCTGTGACAGGTCTGGGATTTGCCCTCATCTGGGTCATACTTTCGCATATTTCTCATACTTGTTGGGCAGATCCTTGGATTTTTCTGGATTGGATCACGTAGTAATGTGGTACCACAAAGAAACAGTTAATTAAACCTGGATACGACCAATATTTTACAGGGTACGCCATGTTAGGTCTAGGTTAGGCCTGGGATTTGCCCTCATGAGTCTCATACTTTCGCATATTTCTCATACTTGTTGGGCAGATCCTTGGATTTTTCTGGATTGGATCACGTAGTAATGTAGTACCACTCTGAAACAGCCGATTAAAGCTGGCTTCGATCAATATTTTTGATGATAACGCATGTGAGGTCTGGGTTAGGTCCAGGATTTGCCTCCATCAGACCCATACTTTCGCATTCTTTACATACTTGTTGGCCAGATCCTGGGCTTTTTCTGGTTTGGATCACGAAGTAAAGTGGTACCACACTGAAACAGTCGATTAAACCTGGTTTCGATCAATATTTTAGATGATAACGCATGTTAGGTCTGGGTTAGGTCTAGTATTTGCCCTCATCAGACTTATACTTTCGCATATTTCTCATACTTGTTGGCCAGATCCTGGGCTCTTTCTGGTTTGGATCACGTAGTAACGAGGTACCACTCTGAAACAGTCGATTAAACCTGGTTTCGATCAATATTTTAGACGATATCGCATGTTAGGTCTGGGATAGGTCTGGGATTTGCCCTCATCAGGGTCATACTTTCGCATTTTTCACATACTTGTTGAACAGATCCTCGGTTATTTCTGGTTTGGGTCAGGTAGTAAAGTGGTACCACACTGAAACAGTCGATTAATCCCGGTCTCGATCAATATTTTATAGGATAACGAAAGTTAGGTCTGGGATAGGTGTGGGTTCTGCCCTCATCAGGCTCATACCTTCGCATTTGTCACATTCTCGTTGGCCAGATCCTGGGCTTTCACTGGTCTGGATCACGTAGTAATGTGGTACCACACTGAATCAGTCGATTAATCCTGGTCTCGATCAATATCTTAGAGGATAACGCATGTTAGGTCTAGGTTAGGCCTGGGATTTGCCCTCTTCAGCCTCAAACTTTCGCATATTGCTCTTACTTGTTGAACAGATCCTGGGTTTTTTCTGGATTGGATCACGTAGTAATGTGATATCACTCTGAAACAGTCGATTAAACCTGGTTTCGATCAATATTTTAGATGATAACGCATGTTTGGTCTGGGTTAGGTCTAGTATTTGCCCTCATCAGACTTATACTTTCGCATATTTCTCATACTTGTTGGCCAGATCCTGGGCTCCTTCTGGTTTGGAGCACGTAGTAATGTGGTACCACACTGAAACAGCCGATTAATCCTGGTCTCGATCAATATTTTAGATGATAACGCATGTTAGGTCTGGGTTAGGCCTAGTATTTGCCCTCATCAGACTTATACTTTCGCATATTTCTCATACTTGTTGGCCAGATCCTGGGCTCTTTCTGGTTTGGATCACGTAGTAACGAGGTACCACTCTGAAACAGTCGATTAAACCTGGTTTCGATCAATATTTTAGACGATATCGCATGTTAGGTCTGGGATAGGTCTGGGATTTGCCCTCATCAGGGTCATACTTTCGCATTTTTCACATACTTGTTGAACAGATCCTGGGTTATTTCTGGTTTGGATCAGGTAGTAAAGTGGTACCACCCTGAAACAGTCGATTAATCCCGGTCTCGATCAATATTTTATAGGATAACGAAAGTTAGGTCTGGGATAGGTGTGGGTTCTGCCCTCATCAGGCTCATACCTTCGCATTTGTCACATACTCGTTGGCCAGATCCTGGGCTTTCACTGGTCTGGATCACGTAGTAAAGTGGTACCACACTGAATCAGTCGATTAAACCTGGTTTTGATCAATATTTTAGATGATAACGCATGTTAGGTCTAGGTTAGGCCTGGGATTTGCCCCCATCAGACCCATACTTTCGCATTCTTCACATACTTGTTGAACAGATCCTGGTTTATTTCTGGTTTGGATCATGTGGTAATGTGGTACCACACTGAAACAGTCCACGAAACCTGGTTTCGATCAATATTTTAGAGGATAACGCAAGTTAGGTCTGGGACAGGTGTTGGATCTGCCCTCATCAGGCTCACACCTTCGCATTTCTCACGTACTCGTTGGCCAGATCCTGGGCTTTCACTGGTCTGGATCACGTAGTAATGTGGTACCACACAGGAACAGTCGATTAAACCTGGTTTTGATCAATATTTTATAGGATAACGCAAGTTAGGTCTGGGACAGGTGTTGGATCTGCCCTCATCAGGCTCACACCTTCGCATTTCTCACGTACTCGTTGGCCAGATCCTGGGCTGTCACTGGTGTGCATCACGTAGCAATCTGGTACCACACTGAAACAGTCGATTAAACCTGGTTTCGATCAATATTTTAGATGATATCGCATGTTAGGTCTGTGACAGGTCTGGGATTTGCCCTCATCTGGGTCATACTTTCGCATATTTCTCATACTTGTTGGGCAGATCCTTGGATTTTTCTGGATTGGATCACGTAGTAATGTGGTACCACAAAGAAACAGTTAATTAAACCTGGATACGACCAATATTTTACAGGGTACGCCATGTTAGGTCTAGGTTAGGCCTGGGATTTGCCCTCATCAGACCCATACTTTCGCATTCTTTACATACTTGTTGGCCAGATCCTGGGCTTTTTCTGGTTTGGATCACGAAGTAAAGTGGTACCACACTGAAACAGTCGATTAAACCTGGTTTCGATCGATATATTAGATGATATCGCATGTTAGGTCTGTGATAGGTCTGGGATTTGCCCTCATCAGGGTCATACTATCGCATTCTTCACATACTTGTTGTACAGATCCTGGGTTTTCTCTGGCTTGAATCACGTGGTAATGTGGTCCCACTGAAACCGTCCATGAAACCTGGTTTCGATCAATATTTTAGAGGATAACGCATGTTAGGTCTAGGTTAAGCCTTGGATTTGCCCTCATCAGACTTATACTTTCGCATATTTCTCATACTTGTTGGCCAGATCCTGGGCTCTTTCTGGTTTGGATCACGTAGTAACGAGGTACCACTCTGAAACAGTCGATTAAACCTGGTTTCGATCAATATTTTAGACGATATCGCATGTTAGGTCTGGGATAGGTCTGGGATTTGCCCTCATCAGGGTCATACTTTCGCATTTTTCACATACTTGTTGAACAGATCCTCGGTTATTTCTGGTTTGGGTCAGGTAGTAAAGTGGTACCACACTGAAACAGTCGATTAATCCCGGTCTCGATCAATATTTTATAGGATAACGAAAGTTAGGTCTGGGATAGGTGTGGGTTCTGCCCTCATCAGGCTCATACCTTCGCATTTGTCACATTCTCGTTGGCCAGATCCTGGGCTTTCACTGGTCTGGATCACGTAGTAATGTGGTACCACACTGAATCAGTCGATTAATCCTGGTCTCGATCAATATCTTAGAGGATAACGCATGTTAGGTCTAGGTTAGGCCTGGGATTTGCCCTCTTCAGCCTCAAACTTTCGCATATTGCTCTTACTTGTTGAACAGATCCTGGGTTTTTTCTGGATTGGATCACGTAGTAATGTGATATCACTCTGAAACAGTCGATTAAACCTGGTTTCGATCAATATTTTAGATGATAACGCATGTTTGGTCTGGGTTAGGTCTAGTATTTGCCCTCATCAGACTTATACTTTCGCATATTTCTCATACTTGTTGGCCAGATCCTGGGCTCCTTCTGGTTTGGAGCACGTAGTAATGTGGTACCACACTGAAACAGCCGATTAATCCTGGTCTCGATCAATATTTTAGATGATAACGCATGTTAGGTCTGGGTTAGGCCTAGTATTTGCCCTCATCAGACTTATACTTTCGCATATTTCTCATACTTGTTGGCCAGATCCTGGGCTCTTTCTGGTTTGGATCACGTAGTAACGAGGTACCACTCTGAAACAGTCGATTAAACCTGGTTTCGATCAATATTTTAGACGATATCGCATGTTAGGTCTGGGATAGGTCTGGGATTTGCCCTCATCAGGGTCATACTTTCGCATTTTTCACATACTTGTTGAACAGATCCTGGGTTATTTCTGGTTTGGATCAGGTAGTAAAGTGGTACCACCCTGAAACAGTCGATTAATCCCGGTCTCGATCAATATTTTATAGGATAACGAAAGTTAGGTCTGGGATAGGTGTGGGTTCTGCCCTCATCAGGCTCATACCTTCGCATTTGTCACATACTCGTTGGCCAGATCCTGGGCTTTCACTGGTCTGGATCACGTAGTAAAGTGGTACCACACTGAATCAGTCGATTAAACCTGGTTTTGATCAATATTTTAGATGATAACGCATGTTAGGTCTAGGTTAGGCCTGGGATTTGCCCCCATCAGACCCATACTTTCGCATTCTTCACATACTTGTTGAACAGATCCTGGTTTATTTCTGGTTTGGATCATGTGGTAATGTGGTACCACACTGAAACAGTCCACGAAACCTGGTTTCGATCAATATTTTAGAGGATAACGCAAGTTAGGTCTGGGACAGGTGTTGGATCTGCCCTCATCAGGCTCACACCTTCGCATTTCTCACGTACTCGTTGGCCAGATCCTGGGCTTTCACTGGTCTGGATCACGTAGTAATGTGGTACCACACAGGAACAGTCGATTAAACCTGGTTTTGATCAATATTTTATAGGATAACGCAAGTTAGGTCTGGGACAGGTGTTGGATCTGCCCTCATCAGGCTCACACCTTCGCATTTCTCACGTACTCGTTGGCCAGATCCTGGGCTGTCACTGGTGTGCATCACGTAGCAATCTGGTACCACACTGAAACAGTCGATTAAACCTGGTTTCGATCAATATTTTAGATGATATCGCATGTTAGGTCTGTGACAGGTCTGGGATTTGCCCTCATCTGGGTCATACTTTCGCATATTTCTCATACTTGTTGGGCAGATCCTTGGATTTTTCTGGATTGGATCACGTAGTAATGTGGTACCACAAAGAAACAGTTAATTAAACCTGGATACGACCAATATTTTACAGGGTACGCCATGTTAGGTCTAGGTTAGGCCTGGGATTTGCCCTCATCAGACCCATACTTTCGCATTCTTTACATACTTGTTGGCCAGATCCTGGGCTTTTTCTGGTTTGGATCACGAAGTAAAGTGGTACCACACTGAAACAGTCGATTAAACCTGGTTTCGATCGATATATTAGATGATATCGCATGTTAGGTCTGTGATAGGTCTGGGATTTGCCCTCATCAGGGTCATACTATCGCATTCTTCACATACTTGTTGTACAGATCCTGGGTTTTCTCTGGCTTGAATCACGTGGTAATGTGGTCCCACTGAAACCGTCCATGAAACCTGGTTTCGATCAATATTTTAGAGGATAACGCATGTTAGGTCTAGGTTAAGCCTTGGATTTGCCCACATCAGACTGAAACTTTCGCATATTTCTCATACTTGTTGAACAGATCCTGGGTATTTTCTGGTTTGGATCACGTAGTAATGTGGTACCACACTGAAACTGTCGATTAAACCTGGTTTCGAACAATATTTTAGATGATGACGCATATTAGGTCTGGGTTAGGTCTAGTATTTGCCCTCAACAGACTCATACTTTCCCATATTTCTCATACTTGTTGGCCAGATCCTTGGATTTTTCTGGATTGGATCACGTAGTAATGTGGTAGTACACCGAAACGGTCCACGAAACCTAGTCTCGGTCAATATTTTTGAGGGTAACGCATGTTAGGTCTGGGTTAGGTCTAGGATTTGCCCTCATCTGGCTCATTCTTTCGCATTTTTCGCATACTCGTTGGCCAGTCCCTGGGCTTTTACTGGTTTGGATCACGTAGTAATGTGGTACCACACTGAAACAGTCGATTAAACCTGGTTTCGATCAAGATTTTAGACGATATCGCATGTTAGGTCTAGGTTAGGCCTGGGATTTGCCCTCATCAGGCTCATACTTTCGCATTTTTCACATACTTGTTTTACAGATCCTGGGTTTTTTCTGGCTTGAATCACGTGGTAATGTGGTACCACACCGATACAGTCCATGAAACCTGGTTTCGATCAATATTTTAGAGGATAACGCATGTTAGGTCTAGGTTAGGCCTGGGATTTGCCCTCATCAGACTCTAACTTTCGCATATTTCTCATACTTGTTGAACAGATCCAGGGTTTTTTCTGGTTTGGACCACGTAGTAATGTGGTACCACACGGAAACAGTCGATTAAACCTGGTCTCGATCAATATTTTAGAGGATAACGCAAGTTAGGTCTGGGATAAGTCTGGGATTTGCCCTCATCAGGGTCATGCTTTTGCATATTTCTCATACTTGTTGGGCAGATCCTGGGCTTTTTCTGGTTTGGATCACGTAGTAATGTGGTACCACACTGAAACAGTCGATTAAACCAGGTTTCGATCAATATTTTAGACGATATCGCATGTTAGGTCTGGGATAGTTCTGGGATTTGCCATCATCAGGGTCATACTTTTGCATTTTTCACATACTCGTTGGCCAGATCCTGGGCTTTCACTGGTCTGGATCACGTAGCAATCTGGTACCACACTGAAACAGTCGATTAAACCTGGTTTCGATCAATATTTTAGATGATATCGCATGTTAGGTCTGGGATATGTCTGGGATTTGCCCTCATCGGGGTCATACTTTCACATATTTCTCATACTTGTTGGGCAGATCCTTGGATTTTTCTGGATTGGATCACGTAGTAATGTGGTACCACAGAGAAACAGTTAATTAAACCTGGATACGACCAATATTTTAGAGGATACACCATGTTAGGTCTAGGTTAGGCCTGGGATTTGCCCTCGTGAGACTCATACTTTCGCATATTTCTCATACTTGTTGGCCAGATCCTGGGCTTTTTCAGGTTTGGATCACGTAGTAATGTGGTACCACTCTGAAATAGTCGATTAAACCAGGTTTCGATCAATATTTTAGACGATATCGCATGTTAGGTCTGGGATAGGTCTGGGATTTGCCCTCATCAGGGTCATACTTTCGCATTTTTCACATACTTGTTGAACAGAACCCTGGCTTTTTCTGGTTTGGATCACGTAGTAAAGTGGTACCACACTGAAACAGTCGATTAATCCCGGTCTCGATCAATATTTTATAGGATAGCGCATGTTAGGTCTGTGATAGGTCTGGGATTTGCCCTCATCAGGGTCATACCTTCGCGTTTTTCACATACTTGTTGAACAGATCCTGGGCTTTTTCTGGTTTGGATCACGTAGTAATGTGGTACCACACTGAAACAGTCGATTAAACCTGGTTTCGATCGATATATTAGATGATATCGCAAGTTAGGTCTGTGATAGGTCTGGGATTTGCCCTCATCAGGGCCATGCTTTCGCATATTTCTCATACTTGTTGGGCAGATCCTTGGATTTTTCTGGTTTGGATCACGTAGTAATGTGGTACCACACTGAAACAGTCGATTAATCCCGGTCTCGAACAATATTTTACAGGATAACGCAAGTTAGGTCCGGGATAGGTGTGGGATCTGCCCTCATCAGGCTCATACCTTCGCATTTCTCACATACTTGTTGGCCAGATCCTGGGCTTTCACTGGTCTGGATCACATAGTAATGTGGTACCACACTGAAACAGTCGATTAAACCTGGTTTCGATAAATATTTTTGAGGGTAACGCATGTTAGGTCTGGGTTAGGTCTAGGATTTGCCCTTATCTGGCTCATTCTTTCGCATTTTGCGCATACTCGTTGGCCAGATCCTGGGCTTTTTCTGGTTTGGATCACGTAGTAATGTGGCACCACAGTGAAACAGTCGATTAAACCTGGTTTCGATGAATATTTTAGATGATATCGCATGTTAGGTCTGGGATAGGTCTGGGATTTGCCCTCATCGGGGTCATACTTTCACATATTTCTCATACTTGTTGGGCAGATCCTTGGATTTTTCTGGATTGGATCACGTAGTAATGTGGTACCACAGAGAAACAGTTAATTAAACCTGCATACGACCAATATTTTAGAGGATACACCATGTTAGGTCTAGGTTAGGCCTGGGATTTGCCCCCATCAGACCCATACTTTCGCATTCTTCACATACTTGTTGAACAGATACTGGTTTATTTCTGGTTTGGATCATGTAGTAATGTGGTGCCACACTGAAACAGTCAATTATACCTGGTCTCGATCAATATTTTAGACGATATCGCATGTTAGGTCTGGGATAGGTCTGGGATTTGCCCTCATCAGGGTCATACTTTCGCATTTTTCGCATACTCGTTGGCCAGATCCTGGGCCTTCACTGGTCTGCATCACGTAGCAATCTGGTACCACACTGAAACAGTCGATTAAACCTGGTTTCGATCAATATTTTAGATGATATCGCATGTTAGGTCTGTGATAGGTCTGGGATTTGCCCTCATCAGGGTCATACCTTCGCGTTTTTCACATACTTGTTGAACAGATCCTGGGCTTTTTCTGGTTTGGATCACGTAGTAATGTGGTACCACACTGAAACAGTCGATTAAACCTGGTTTCGATCGATATATTAGATGATATCGCATGTTAGGTCTGTGATAGGCCTGGAATTTGCCCTCATCAGGGTCATACTTTCGCATATTTCTCATACTTGTTGGGCAGATCCTTGGATTTTTCTGGATTGGATCACGTAGTAATGTGGTACCACAGAGAAACAGTTAATTAAACCTGGATACGACCAATATTTTAGAGGATACACCATGTTAGGTCTAGGTTAGGCCTGGGATTTGCCCTCATGAGTCTCATACTTTCGTATATTTCTCATACTTGTTGGCCAGATCTTGGGCTTTTTCTGGTTTGGATCACGTAGTAATGTGGTACCACTCTGAAACAGTCGATTAAACCTGGTTTCGATCAATATTTTAGATGATGACGCATATTAGGTCTGGGTTAGGTCTAGTATTTGCCCTCAACAGACTCATACCTTCCCATATTTCTCATACTTGTTGGCCAGATCCTTGGATTTTTCTGGATTGGATCACGTAGTAATGTGGTAGTACACCGAAACAGTCCACGAAACCTAGTCTCGGTCAATATTTTTGAGGGTAACGCATGTTAGGTCTGGGTTAGGTCTAGGATTTGCCCTCATCTGGCTCATTCTTTCGCATTTTTCGCATACTCGTTGGCCAGTCCCTGGGCTTTTACTGGTTTGGATCACGTAGTAATGTGGTACCACACTGAAACAGTCGATTAAACCTGGTTTCGATCAATATTTTAGACGATATCGCATGTTAGGTCTAGGTTAGGCCTGGGATTTTCCCTCATCAGGCTCATACTTTCGCATTTTTCACATACTTGTTTTACAGATCCTGGGTTTTTTCTGGCTTGAATCACGTGGTAATGTGGTACCACACCGATACAGTCCATGAAACCTGGTTTCGATCAATATTTTAGAGGATAACGCATGTTAGGTCTAGGTTAGGCCTGGGATTTGCCCTCATCAGACTCTAACTTTCCCATATTTCTCATACTTGTTGAACAGATCCAGGGTTTTTTCTGGTTTGGACCACGTAGTAATGTGGTACCACACGGAAACAGTCGATTAAACCTGGTCTCGATCAATATTTTAGAGGATAACGCAAGTTAGGTCTGGGATAAGTCTGGGATTTGCCCTCATCAGGGTCATGCTTTTGCATATTTCTCATACTTGTTGGGCAGATCCTTGGATTTTTCTGGATTGGAACACGTAGTAATGTGGTACCACAGAGAAACAGTTAATTAAACCTGGTTTCGATCAATATTTTAGACGATAACGCATGTTAGGTCTGGGTTAGGTCTAGGATTTGCCCTCATCAGGCTCATACCTTCGCATTTCTCACATACTTGTTGGCCAGATCCTGGGCTTTCACTGGTCTGGATCACGTAGTAATGTGGTACCACACTGAAACAGTCGATTAAACCTGGTTTCGATCAATATTTTTGAGGGTAACGCATGTTAGGTCTGTTTTAGGTCTAGGATTTGCCCTCATCTGGCTCATTCTTTCGCATTTTGCGCATACTCGTTGGCCAGATCCTGGGCTTTTTCTGGTTTGGATCACGTAGTAATGTGGTACCACACTGAAACAGTCGATTAAACCAGGTTTCGATCAATATTTTAGACGATATCGCATGTTAGGTCTGGGATAGTTCTGGGATTTGCCATCATCAGGGTCATACTTTTGCATTTTTCACATACTCGTTGGCCAGATCCTTGGCTTTCACTGGTCTGGATCACGTAGCAATCTGGTACCACACTGAAACAGTCGATTAAACCTGGTTTCGATCAATATTTTAGATGATATCGCATGTTAGGTCTGGGATATGTCTGGGATTTGCCCTCATCGGGGTCATACTTTCACATATTTCTCATACTTGTTGGGCAGATCCTTGGATTTTTCTGGATTGGATCACGTAGTAATGTGGTACCACAGAGAAACAGTTAATTAAACCTGTATACGACCAGTATTTTAGAGGATACACCATGTTAGGTCTAGGTTAGGCCTGGGATTTGCCCTCGTGAGACTCATACTTTCGCATATTTCTCATACTTGTTGGCCAGATCCTGGGCTTTTTCAGGTTTGGATCACGTAGTAATGTGGTACCACTCTGAAATAGTCGATTAAACCAGGTTTCGATCAATATTTTAGACGATATCGCATGTTAGGTCTGGGATAGGTCTGGGATTTGCCCTCATCAGGGTCATACTTTCGCATTTTTCACATACTTGTCGAACAGAACCCTGGCTTTTTCTGGTTTGGATCACGTAGTAAAGTGGTACCACACTGAAACAGTCGATTACTCCCGGTCTCGATCAATATTTTATAGGATAGCGCAAGTTAGGTCTGGGATAGGTGTGGGATCTGCCCTCATCAGGCTCATACTTTCGCATTTTTCGCATACTCGTTGGCCAGATCCTGGGCTTTTTCTGGTTTGGATCACGTAGTAATGTGGTACCACTCTGAAACAGTCGATTAAACCTGGTTTCGATCAATATTTTAGACGATATCGCATGTTAGGTCTGGGATAGGGGTGGGATTTGCCCTCATCAGGGTCATACTTCCGCATTTTTCACGTACTTGTTGAACAGAACCCTGGCTATTACAGGTTTGGATCACGTAGTAAAGTGGTGCCACACTGAAAGAGTCGATTAATCCCGGTCTCGATCAATATTTTATAGGATAGCGCAAGTTAGGTCCGGGATAGGTCTGGAATTTGCCCTCATCAGGGTCATACTTCGCGTTTTACACATACTTGTTGAACAGATCCTGGGCTTTTTCTGGTTTGGATCACGTAGTAATGTGGTACCACTCTGAAACAGTCGATTAAACCTGGTTTCGATCAATATTTTAGACGATATCGCATGTTAGGTCTGGGATAGGTCTGGGATTTGCCCTCATCAGGGTCATACTTTCGCATTTTTCACATACTTGTTGAACAGATCCTGGGTTATTTCTGGTTTGGATCAGGTAGTAATGTGGTACCACACCGAAGCAGTCGATTAATCCTGGTCTCGATCAATATTTTAGAGGATAACCCATGTTAGGTCTGGGATAGGTCTGGGATTTGCCCTCATCAGGGTCATACCTTCGCGTTTTTCACATACTTGTTGAACAGATCCTGGGCTTTTTCTGGTTTGGATCACGTAGTAATGTGGTACCACTCTGAAACAGTCGATTAAACCTGGTTTCGATCGATATATTAGACGATATCGCATGTTAGGTCTGGGATAGGTCTGGGATTTGCCCTCATCAGGGTCATACTTTCGCATTTTTCACATACTTGTTGAACAGATCCTGGGTTATTTCTGGTTTGGATCAGGTAGTAATGTGGTACCACACCGAAGCAGTCGATTAATCCTGGTCTCGATCAATATTTTAGAGGATAACCCATGTTAGGTCTGGGATAGGTCTTGGATCTGCCCTCGTCAGACTCATACTTTCGCATTTTTCACATACTTGTTGAACAGATCCTGGGTTATTTCTGGTTTGGATCACGTAGTAAAGTGGTACCACACTGAAAGAGTCGATTAATCCTGGTCTCGAACAATATTTTAGAGGATAACGCAAGTTAGGTCTGGGACAGGTCTGGGATTTGCCCTCATCTGGCTCATACTTTCGCATATTTCTCATACTTGTTGGCCAGATCCTGGGATTTTTCTGGTTTGGATCACGTAGTAATGTGGTACCACAGAGAAACAGTTAATTAAACCTGGATACGACCAATATTTTAGAGGATACACCATGTTAGGTCTAGGTTAGGCCTGGGATTTGCCCCCATCAGACCCATACTTTCGCATTCTTCACATACTTGTTGAACAGATACTGGTTTATTTCTGGTTTGGATCATGTAGTAATGTGGTGCCACACTGAAACAGTCAATTATACCTGGTCTCGATCAATATTTTAGACGATATCGCATGTTAGGTCTGGGATAGGTCTGGGATTTGCCCTCATCAGGGTCATACTTTCGCATTTTTCGCATACTCGTTGGCCAGATCCTGGGCCTTCACTGGTCTGCATCACGTAGCAATCTGGTACCACACAGAAACAGTCGATTAAACCTGGTTTCGATCAATATTTTAGATGATATCGCATGTTAGGTCTGTGATAGGTCTGGGATTTGCCCTCGTCAGGGTCATACCTTCGCGTTTTTCACATACTTGTTGAACAGATCCTGGGCTTTTTCTGGTTTGGATCACGTAGTAATGTGGTACCACACTGAAACAGTCGATTAAACCTGGTTTCGATCGATATATTAGATGATATCGCATGTTAGGTCTGTGATAGGTCTGGGATTTGCCCTCATCAGGGCCATGCTTTCGCATATTTCTCATACTTGTTGGGCAGATCCTTGGATTTTTCTGGTTTGGATCACGTAGTAATGTGGTACCACACTGAAACAGTCGATTAATCCCGGTCTCGAACAATATTTTACAGGATAACGCAAGTTAGGTCCGGGATAGGTGTGGGATCTGCCCTCATCAGGCTCATACCTTCGCATTTCTCACATACTTGTTGGCCAGATCCTGGGCTTTCACTGGTCTGGATCACATAGTAATGTGGTACCACACTGAAACAGTCGATTAAACCTGGTTTCGATCAATATTTTTGAGGGTAACGCATGTTAGGTCTGGGTTAGGTCTAGGATTTGCCCTTATCTCGCTCATTCTTTCGCATTTTGCGCATACTCCTTGGCCAGATCCTGGGCTTTTTCTGGTTTGGATCACGTAGTAATGTGGTACCACAGTGAAACAGTCGATTAAACCAGGTTTCGATCAATATTTTAGACGATATCGCATGTTAGGTCTGGGATAGTTCTGGGATTTGCCATCATCAGGGTCATACTTTTGCATTTTTCACATACTCGCTGGCCAGATCCTGGGCTTTCACTGGTCTGGATCACGTAGCAATCTGGTACCACACTGAAACAGTCGATTAAACCTGGTTTCGATCAATATTTTAGATGATATCGCATGTTAGGTCTGGGATATGTCTGGGATTTGCCCTCATCGGGGTCATACTTTCACATATTTCTCATACTTGTTGGGCAGATCCTTGGATTTTTCTGGATTGGATCACGTAGTAATGTGGTACCACAGAGAAACAGTTAATTAAACCTGGATACGACCAGTATTTTAGAGGATACACCATGTTAGGTCTAGGTTAGGCCTGGGATTTGCCCTCGTGAGACTCATACTTTCGCATATTTCTCATACTTGTTGGCCAGATCCTGGGCTTTTTCAGGTTTGGATCACGTAGTAATGTGGTACCACTCTGAAATAGTCGATTAAACCAGGTTTCGATCAATATTTTAGACGATATCGCATGTTAGGTCTGGGATAGGTCTGGGATTTGCCCTCATCAGGGTCATACTTTCGCATTTTTCTCATACTTGTTGAACAGAACCCTGGCTTTTTCTGGTTTGGATCACGTAGTAAAGTGGTACCACACTGAAACAGTCGATTAATCCCGGTCTCGATCAATATTTTATAGGATAGCGCAAGTTAGGTCTGGGATAGGTGTGGGATCTGCCCTCATCAGGCTCATACTTTCGCATTTTTCGCATACTCGTTGGCCAGATCCTGGGCTTTTTCTGGTTTGGATCACGTAGTAATGTGGTACCACTCTGAAACAGTCGATTAAACCTGGTTTCGATCAATATTTTAGACGATATCGCATGTTAGGTCTGGGATAGGTCTGGGATTTGCCCTCATCAGGGTCATACTTTCGCATTTTTCACGTACTTGTTGAACAGAACCCTGGCTATTACAGGTTTGGATCACGTAGTAAAGTGGTGCCACACTGAAAGAGTCGATTAATCCCGGTCTCGATCAATATTTTATAGGATAGCGCAAGTTAGGTCCGGGATAGGTCTGGGATTTGCCCTCATCAGGGTCATACTTCGCGTTTTACACATACTTGTTGAACAGATCCTGGGCTTTTTCTGGTTTGGATCACGTAGTAATGTGGTACCACACTGAAACAGTCGATTAAACCTGGTTTCGATCG
Source organism: Colletes latitarsis (assembly GCF_051014445.1). Classification (NCBI taxonomy): domain Eukaryota; kingdom Metazoa; phylum Arthropoda; class Insecta; order Hymenoptera; family Colletidae; genus Colletes; species Colletes latitarsis. The sequence goes on from NC_135142.1 coordinate 4,867,023, forward strand.
ATATATTAGATGATATCGCATGTTAGGTCTGTGATAGGCCTGGAATTTGCCCTCATCAGGGTCATACTTTCGCATATTTCTCATACTTGTTGGGCAGATCCTTGGATTTTTCTGGATTGGATCACGTAGTAATGTGGTACCACAGAGAAGCAGTTAATTAAACCTGGATACGACCAATATTTTAGAGGATACACCATGTTAGGTCTAGGTTAGGCCTGGGATTTGCCCTCATGAGTCTCATACTTTCGTATATTTCTCATACTTGTTGGCCAGATCTTGGGCTTTTTCTGGTTTGGATCACGTAGTAATGTGGTACCACTCTGAAACAGTCGATTAAACCTGGTTTCGATCAATATTTTAGATGATGACGCATATTAGGTCTGGGTTAGGTCTAGTATTTGCCCTCAACAGACTCATACCTTCCCATATTTCTCATACTTGTTGGCCAGATCCTTGGATTTTTCTGGATTGGATCACGTAGTAATGTGGTAGTACACCGAAACAGTCCACGAAACCTAGTCTCGGTCAATATTTTTGAGGGTAACGCATGTTAGGTCTGGGTTAGGTCTAGGATTTGCCCTCATCTGGCTCATTCTTTCGCATTTTTCGCATACTCGTTGGCCAGTCCCTGGGCTTTTACTGGTTTGGATCACGTAGTAATGTGGTACCACACTGAAACAGTCGATTAAACCTGGTTTCGATCAATATTTTAGACGATATCGCATGTTAGGTCTAGGTTAGGCCTGGGATTTGCCCTCATCAGGCTCATACTTTCGCATCTTTCACATACTTGTTTTACAGATCCTGGGTTTTTTCTGGCTTGAATCACGTGGTAATGTGGTACCACACCGATACAGTCCATGAAACCTGGTTTCGATCAATATTTTAGAGGATAACGCATGTTAGGTCTAGGTTAGGCCTGGGATTCGCCCTCATCAGACTCTAACTTTCCCATATTTCTCATACTTGTTGAACAGATCCAGGGTTTTTTCTGGTTTGGACCACGTAGTTATGTGGTACCACACGGAAACAGTCGATTAAACCTGGTCTCGATCAATATTTTAGAGGATAACGCAAGTTAGGTCTGGGATAAGTCTGGGATTTGCCCTCATCAGGGTCGTGCTTTTGCATATTTCTCATACTTGTTGGGCAGATCCTTGGATTTTTCTGGATTGGAACACGTAGTAATGTGGTACCACAGAGAAACAGTTAATTAAACCTGGTTTCGATCAATATTTTAGACGATAACGCATGTTAGGTCTCGGTTAGGTCTAGGATTTGCCCTCATCCGACTCATACTTTCGCATATTTCTCATACTTGTTGGCCAGATCCTTGGATTTTTCTGGATTGGATCACGTAGTAATGTGGTACCACACTGAAACAGTCGATTAATCCCGGTCTCGAACAATATTTTACAGGATAACGCAAGTTAGGTCCGGGATAGGTGTGGGTTCTGCCCTCATCAGGCTCATACCTTCGCATTTCTCACATACTTGTTGGCCAGATCCTGGGCTTTCACTGGTCTGGATCACGTAGTAATGTGGTACCACACTGAAACAGTCGATTAAACCTGGTTTCGATCAATATTTTTGAGGGTAACGCATGTTAGGTCTGGGTTAGGTCTAGGATTTGCCCTCATCTGGCTCATTCTTTCGCATTTTGCGCATACTCGTTGGCCAGATCCTGGGCTTTTTCTGGTTTGGATCACGTAGTAATGTGGTACCACACTGAAACAGTCGATTAAACCAGGTTTCGATCAATATTTTAGATGATATCGCATGTTAGGGCTGGGATAGTTCTGGGATTTGCCATCATCAGGGTCATACTTTTGCATTTTTCACATACTCGTTGGCCAGATCCTGGGCTTTCACTGGTCTGGATCACGTAGCAATCTGGTACCACACTGAAACAGTCGATTAAACCTGGTTTCGATCAATATTTTAGATGATATCGCATGTTAGGTCTGGGATATGTCTGGGATTTGCCCTCATCGGGGTCATACTTTCACATATTTCTCATACTTGTTGGGCAGATCCTTGGATTTTTCTGGATTGGATCACGTAGTAATGTGGTACCACAGAGAAACAGTTAATTAAACCTGGATACGACCAGTATTTTAGAGGATACACCATGTTAGGTCTAGGTTAGGCCTGGGATTTGCCCTCGTGAGACTCATACTTTCGTATATTTCTCATACTTGTTGGCCAGATCCTGGGCTTTTTCAGGTTTGGATCACGTAGTAATGTGGTACCACTCTGAAATAGTCGATTAAACCAGGTTTCGATCAATATTTTAGACGATATCGCATGTTAGGACTGGGATAGGTCTGGGATTTGCCCTCATCAGGGTCATACTTTCGCATTTTTCTCATACTTGTTGAACAGAACCCTGGCTTTTTCTGGTTTGGATCACGTAGTAAAGTGGTACCACACTGAAACAGTCGATTAATCCCGGTCTCGATCAATATTTTATAGGATAGCGCAAGTTAGGTCTGGGATAGGTGTGGGATCTGCCCTCATCAGGCTCATACTTTCGCATTTTTCGCATACTCGTTGGCCAGATCCTGGGCTTTTTCTGGTTTGGATCACGTAGTAATGTGGTACCACTCTGAAACAGTCGATTAAACCTGGTTTCGATCAATACTTTAGACGATATCGCATGTTAGGTCTGGGATAGGTCTGGGATTTGCCCTCATCAGGGTCATACTTTCGCATTTTTCACGTACTTGTTGAACAGAACCCTGGCTATTACAGGTTTGGATCACGTAGTAAAGTGGTGCCACACTGAAAGAGTCGATTAATCCCGGTCTCGATCAATATTTTATAGGATAACGCAAGTTAGGTCCGGGATAGGTCTGGGATTTGCCCTCATCAGGGTCATACCTTCGCGTTTTTCACATACTTGTTGAACAGATCCTGGGCTTTTTCTGGTTTGGATCACGTAGTAATGTGGTACCACACTGAAACAGTCGATTAAACCTGGTTTCGGTCGATATATTAGATGATATCGCATGTTAGGTCTGTGATAGGTCTGGGATTTGCCCTCATCAGGGTCATACTTTCGCATATTTCTCATACTTGTTGGGCAGATCCTTGGATTTTTCTGGATTGGATCACGTAGTAATGTGGTACCACAGAGAAACAGTTAATTAAACCTGGATACGACCAATATTTTAGAGGATACACCATGTTAGGTCTAGGTTAGGCCTGGGATTTGCCCCCATCAGACCCATGCTTTCGCATTCTTCACATACTTGTTGAACAGATACTGGTTTATTTCTGGTTTGGATCATGTAGTAATGTGGTGCCACACTGAAACAGTCAATTATACCTGGTCTCGATCAATATTTTAGACGATATCGCATGTTACGTCTGGGATAGGTCCAGGATTTGCCCGCATCAGGCTCATACATTCGCATTTTTCACGTACTTGTTGAACAGAACCCTGGCTATTACAGGTTTGGATCACGTAGTAAAGTGGTGCCACACTGAAAGAGTCGATTAATCCCGGTCTCGATCAATATTTTATAGGATATCGCATGTTAAGTCTGGGATAGGTCTGGGATTTGCCCTCATCAGGGTCATACTTTCGCATTTTTCGCATACTCGTTGGCCAGATCCTGCGCTTTTTCTGGTTTGGATCACGTAGTAAAGTGGTACCACACTGAAACAGTCGATTAATCCCGGTCTCGATCAATATTTTATAGGATAACGCAAGTTAGGTATGGGATAGGTGTGGGTTCTGCCCTCATCAGGCTCATCCCTTCGCATTCCTCACATACTTGTTGACCAGATCCTGGCCTTTTTCAGGTTTGGATCACGTAGCAATGTGGTACCACACTGAAACAGTCGATTAAACCTGGTTTCGATCAATATTTTAGACGATATCGCATCTTAGGTCTGGGATAGGTCTGGGATTTGCCCTCATCAGGGTCATACTTTCGCATATTTCTCATACTTGTTGGGCAGATCCTTGGATTTTTCTGGATTGGATCACGTAGTAATGTGGTACCACAGAGAAACAGTTAATTAAACCTGGATACGACCCATATTTTAGAGGATACACCATGTTAGGTCTAGGTTAGGCCTGGGATTTGCCCTCATGAGTCTCATACTTTCGTATATTTCTCATACTTGTTGGCCAGATCCTGGGCTTTTTCTGGTTTGGATCACGTAGTAATGTGGTACCACTCTGAAACAGTCGATTAAACCTGGTTTCGATCAATATTTTAGACGATATCGCATGTTAGGTCTGGGATTGGTCTGGGATTTGCCACCATCAGGGTCATACTTTCGCATTTTTCACGTACTTGTTGAACAGAACCCTGGCTATTACAGGTTTGGATCACGTAGTAAAGTGGTGCCACACTGAAAGAGTAGATTAATCCCGGTCTCGATCAATATTTTATAGGATAACGCTAGTTAGGTCCGGGATAGGTCTGGGATTTGCCCTCATCAGGGACATACCTTCGCGTTTTTCACATACTTGTTGAACAGATCCTGGGCTTTTTCTGGTTTGGATCACGTAGTAATGCGGTACCACACTGAAACAGTCGATTAAACCTGGTTTCGATCGATATATTAGATGATATCGCATGTTAGGTCTGTGATAGTTCTGGGATTTGCCCTCATCAGGGTCATACTTTCGCATATTTCTCATACTTGTTGGGCAGAACCTTGGATTTTTCTGGATTGGATCACGTAGTAAAGTGGTACCACACTGAAACAGTCGATTAATCCCGGTCTCGATCAATATTTTATAGGATAACGCAAGTTAGGTATGGGATAGGTGTGGGTTCTGCCCTCATCAGGCTCATCCCTTCGCATTTCTCACATACTTGTTGACCAGATCCTGGCCTTTTTCAGGTTTGGATCACGTAGCAATGTGGTACCACACTGAAACAGTCGATTAAACCTGGTTTCGATCAATATTTTAGACGATATCGCATGTTAGGTCTGGGATAGGTCTGAGATTTGCCCTCATCAGGGTCATACTTTCGCATTTTTCGCATACTCGTTGGCCAGATCCTGGGCTTTTTCTGGTTTGGATCACGTGGTAATGTGGTACCACACTCAAACAGTCGATTAAGCCTGGTTTCGACCAATATTTTAGAGGATAACGCAAGTTGGGACTGGGATAGGTCTGGGATTTGCCCTCATCTGGCTCGTACTTTAGCATTCATCACATACTTGGTGTACAGATCCTGGGTTTTTTCTGGCTTGATTCACGTGGTAATGTGGTACCACACTGAAGCCGTCCATGAGACCTCGTTTCGATCAATATTTTTGAGGGTAACGCATGTTAGGTCTGGGTTAGGTCTAGGATTTGCCCTCATCAGGCTCATTCTTTCGCATTCTTCGCATACTCGTTGGCCAGATCCTGGGCTTTTTCTGGTTTGGATCTCGTAGTAATGTGGTACCACACTGAAACAGTCGATTAAACCTGGTTTCGATCGATATATTAGATGATATCGCATGTTAGGTCTGTGATAGGTCTGGGATTTGCCCTCATCAGGGTCATACTTTCGCATATTTCTCATACTTGATGGGCAGATCCTTGGATTTTTCTGGATTGGATCACGTAGTAATGTGGTACCACAGAGAAACAGTTAATTAAACCTGGATACGACCAATATTTTAGAGGATACACCATGTTAGGTCTAGGTTAGGCCTGGGATTTGCCCTCATGTGTCTCATACTTTCGTATATTTCTCATACTTGTTGGCCAGATCCTGGGCTTTTTCTGGTTTGGATCACGTAGTAATGTGGTACCACTCTGAAACAGTCGATTAAACCTGGTTTCGATCAATATTTTAGACGATATCGCATGTCAGGTCTGGGATAGGTCTGGGATTTGCCCTCATCAGGGTCATACTTTCGCATATTTCTCATACTTGTTGGGCAGATCCTTGGATTTTTCTGGATTGGATCACGTAGTAATGTGGTACCACAGAGAAACAGTCGATTAATCCCGGTCTCGATCAATATTTTATAGGATAGCGCAAGTTAGGTCTGGGATAGGTGTGGGATCTGCCCTCATCAGGCTCATACTTTCGCATTTTTCGCATACTCGTTGGCCAGATCCTGGGCTTTTTCTGGTTTGGATCACGTAGTAATGTGGTACCACTCTGAAACAGTCGATTAAACCTGGTTTCGATCAATACTTTAGACGATATCGCATGTTAGGTCTGGGATAGGTCTGGGATTTGCCCTCATCAGGGTCATACTTTCGCATTTTTCACGTACTTGTTGAACAGAACCCTGGCTATTACAGGTTTGGATCACGTAGTAAAGTGGTGCCACACTGAAAGAGTCGATTAATCCCGGTCTCGATCAATATTTTATAGGATAACGCAAGTTAGGTCCGGGATAGGTCTGGGATTTGCCCTCATCAGGGTCATACCTTCGCGTTTTTCACATACTTGTTGAACAGATCCTGGGCTTTTTCTGGTTTGGATCACGTAGTAATGTGGTACCACACTGAAACAGTCGATTAAACCTGGTTTCGATCGATATATTAGATGATATCGCATGTTAGGTCTGTGATAGGTCTGGGATTTGCCCTCATCAGGGTCATACTTTCGCATATTTCTCATACTTGTTGGGCAGATCCTTGGATTTTTCTGGATTGGATCACGTAGTAATGTGGTACCACAGAGAAACAGTTAATTAAACCTGGATACGACCAATATTTTAGAGGATACACCATGTTAGGTCTAGGTTAGGCCTGGGATTTGCCCCCATCAGACCCATGCTTTCGCATTCTTCACATACTTGTTGAACAGATACTGGTTTATTTCTGGTTTGGATCATGTAGTAATGTGGTGCCACACTGAAACAGTCAATTATACCTGGTCTCGATCAATATTTTAGACGATATCGCATGTTACGTCTGGGATAGGTCCAGGATTTGCCCGCATCAGGCTCATACATTCGCATTTTTCACGTACTTGTTGAACAGAACCCTGGCTATTACAGGTTTGGATCACGTAGTAAAGTGGTGCCACACTGAAAGAGTCGATTAATCCCGGTCTCGATCAATATTTTATAGGATATCGCATGTTAAGTCTGGGATAGGTCTGGGATTTGCCCTCATCAGGGTCATACTTTCGCATTTTTCGCATACTCGTTGGCCAGATCCTGCGCTTTTTCTGGTTTGGATCACGTAGTAAAGTGGTACCACACTGAAACAGTCGATTAATCCCGGTCTCGATCAATATTTTATAGGATAACGCAAGTTAGGTATGGGATAGGTGTGGGTTCTGCCCTCATCAGGCTCATCCCTTCGCATTCCTCACATACTTGTTGACCAGATCCTGGCCTTTTTCAGGTTTGGATCACGTAGCAATGTGGTACCACACTGAAACAGTCGATTAAACCTGGTTTCGATCAATATTTTAGACGATATCGCATCTTAGGTCTGGGATAGGTCTGGGATTTGCCCTCATCAGGGTCATACTTTCGCATATTTCTCATACTTGTTGGGCAGATCCTTGGATTTTTCTGGATTGGATCACGTAGTAATGTGGTACCACAGAGAAACAGTTAATTAAACCTGGATACGACCCATATTTTAGAGGATACACCATGTTAGGTCTAGGTTAGGCCTGGGATTTGCCCTCATGAGTCTCATACTTTCGTATATTTCTCATACTTGTTGGCCAGATCCTGGGCTTTTTCTGGTTTGGATCACGTAGTAATGTGGTACCACTCTGAAACAGTCGATTAAACCTGGTTTCGATCAATATTTTAGACGATATCGCATGTTAGGTCTGGGATTGGTCTGGGATTTGCCACCATCAGGGTCATACTTTCGCATTTTTCACGTACTTGTTGAACAGAACCCTGGCTATTACAGGTTTGGATCACGTAGTAAAGTGGTGCCACACTGAAAGAGTAGATTAATCCCGGTCTCGATCAATATTTTATAGGATAACGCTAGTTAGGTCCGGGATAGGTCTGGGATTTGCCCTCATCAGGGACATACCTTCGCGTTTTTCACATACTTGTTGAACAGATCCTGGGCTTTTTCTGGTTTGGATCACGTAGTAATGCGGTACCACACTGAAACAGTCGATTAAACCTGGTTTCGATCGATATATTAGATGATATCGCATGTTAGGTCTGTGATAGTTCTGGGATTTGCCCTCATCAGGGTCATACTTTCGCATATTTCTCATACTTGTTGGGCAGAACCTTGGATTTTTCTGGATTGGATCACGTAGTAAAGTGGTACCACACTGAAACAGTCGATTAATCCCGGTCTCGATCAATATTTTATAGGATAACGCAAGTTAGGTATGGGATAGGTGTGGGTTCTGCCCTCATCAGGCTCATCGCTTCGCATTTCTCACATACTTGTTGACCAGATCCTGGCCTTTTTCAGGTTTGGATCACGTAGCAATGTGGTACCACACTGAAACAGTCGATTAAACCTGGTTTCGATCAATATTTTAGACGATATCGCATGTTAGGTCTGGGATAGGTCTGAGATTTGCCCTCATCAGGGTCATACTTTCGCATTTTTCGCATACTCGTTGGCCAGATCCTGGGCTTTTTCTGGTTTGGATCACGTAGTAAAGTGGTACCACACTGAAACAGTCGATTAATCCCGGTCTCGATCAATATTTTATAGGATAACGCAAGTTAGGTATGGGATAGGTGTGGGTTCTGCCCTCATCAGGCTCATCCCTTCGCATTTCTCACATACTTGTTGACCAGATCCTGGCCTTTTTCAGGTTTGGATCACGTAGCAATGTGGTACCACACTGAAACAGTCCATTAAACCTGGTTTCGATCAATATTTTAGAGGATAACTCATGCTAGGTCTGGGATAGGTCTGGGATTGGCCCTCATCAGGCTCATAGTTTCGCGTTTTTCACACACTTGTTGAGCAGATCCTGGGTTTTTTCTGGTTTGGATCACGTAGTAAAGTGGTACCACACTGAAACAGTCCATTAAACCTGGTTTTGATCGATATTCTAGAGAATAACGCATGTTAGATCTTGGTTAGGTCTCGGATATGCTCTCATCAGGCTCGTACTTTCGCATATTTATCATACTTGATGGCCAGATTCGGGGTTTTTTCGGGTTTCGATCACGTAGTAATGTGGTACCACACTGAAGCAGACCATTCAACCTCGTTTCAATTATTATTTTAGAGGATAACACATGATAGGTCTAGGTTTGGTCTGGGATTTGCCCTCAGCAGGTTCATACTTTCGCAGTTTTAACATACATGTTGACCTGATCGAGTGTTTTTTCTGCTTTGGATCACGTAGTAACGTGGACCACACTAAAACTGTCAATTAAACCTGGTCTTGATAAATATTTTAGAGGATAACGCATGTTAGGTCTAGGTTAGGCCTGGGATTTGCCCTCATCAGACTCAAACTTTCGCATATTTCTCATACTTGTTGGGCAGATCATTGGATTTTTCTGGATTCGATCACGTAGTAATGTGGTACCACAGTGAAACACTTAATTAAACCTTAATACGACCAATATTTTAGAGGATACGCCATGTTAGGTCTAGGTTAGGCCTGGGATTTGCCCTCATCAGTCTCATACTTTCGCATCTTTCTCATACTTGTTGGCCAGATCCTGGGCGTTTTCTGGTTTGGATCACGTAGTAATGTGGTACCACAGTGAAACAGTCGATTACGCCTGGTTGCGGTCAATATTTTAGAGGATAACTCATGCTTGGTCTGCGATAGGTCTGGGTTTTGCCCTCATCAGGCTCATAGTTTCGCGTTTTTCACATACTTGTTGAACAGATCCTGGGCTTTTTCTGGTTTGGATCACGTAGTAATGTGGTACCACACTGAAACAGTCGATTAAACCTGGTTTCGATCAATATTTTAGACGATATCGCATGTTAGGTCTGGGATTTGCACTCATCAGGGTCATACATTCGCATTTTTCCCATACTTGTTGAACAGAACCCTGGCTTATTTCAGGTTTGGATCATGTAGTAATGTGGTGCCACACTGAAACAGTCAATCATACCCGGTCTCGATCAATATTTTAGTGGATAACGCATGTTACGTCTGGGCTAGGTCCAGGATTTGCCCGCATCAGGCTCATACTTTCGCATATTTCTCATACATGTTGGCCATATCCTGGGCTTGTTCTGGTTTGGATCGCAAAGTGAAGTGGTACCACACTGAAACAGTCGATTAATCCTGGTCTCGATGAATATTTTAGAGGATAACGCAAGTTAGGTCTGGGATAGGTGTTGGATCTGCCCTCATCAGGCTCACACCTTCCCATTTCTCACATACTCGTTGGCCTTATCCTGGGCTTTCACTGGTCTGGATCACGTAGTATTGTGGTACCACACTGAAACAGTCGATTAAACCTGGTTTTGATCAATATTTTTGAGGGTAACGCATGTTAGGTCTGGGTTAGATCTAGGATCTGCCCTCATCTGGCTCATACCATCGCGTTTTTCGCATACTCGTTGGCCAGATCCTGGGCTTTTTCTGGTTTGGATCACGTGGTAATGTGGTACCACACTCAAACAGTCGATTAAGCCTGGTTTCGACCAATATTTTAGAGGATAACGCAAGTTGGGACTGGGATAGGTCTGGGATTTGCCCTCATCTGGCTCGTACTTTAGCATTCATCACATACTTGGTGTACAGATCCTGGGTTTTTTCTGGCTTGATTCACGTGGTAATGTGGTACCACACTGAAGCCGTCCATGAGACCTCGTTTCGATCAATATTTTTGAGGGTAACGCATGTTAGGTCTGGGTTAGGTCTAGGATTTGCCCTCATCAGGCTCATTCTTTCGCATTCTTCGCATACTCGTTGGCCAGATCCTGGGCTTTTTCTGGTTTGGATCACGTAGTAATGTGGTACCACACTGAAACAGTTGATTAAACCTGGTTTCGATCGATATATTAGATGATATCGCATGTTAGGTCTGTGATAGGTCTGGGATTTGCCCTCATCAGGGTCATACTTTCGCATATTTCTCATACTTGATGGGCAGATCCTTGGATTTTTCTGGATTGGATCACGTAGTAATGTGGTACCACAGAGAAACAGTTAATTAAACCTGGATACGACCAATATTTTAGAGGATACACCATGTTAGGTCTAGGTTAGGCCTGGGATTTGCCCTCATGTGTCTCATACTTTCGTATATTTCTCAAACTTGTTGGCCAGATCCTGGGCTTTTTCTGGTTTGGATCACGTAGTAATGTGGTACCACTCTGAAACAGTCGATTAAACCTGGTTTCGATCAATATTTTAGACGATATCGCATGTCAGGTCTGGGATAGGTCTGGGATTTGCCCTCATCAGGGTCATACTTTCGCATATTTCTCATACTTGTTGGGCAGATCCTTGGATTTTTCTGGATTGGATCACGTAGTAATGTGGTACCACAGAGAAACAGTTAATTAAACCTGGATACGACCCATATTTTAGAGGATACACCATGTTAGGTCTAGGTTAGGCCTGGGATTTGCCCTCATGAGTCTCATACTTTCGTATATTTCTCATACTTGTTGGCCAGATCCTGGGCTTTTTCTGGTTTGGATCACGTAGTAAAGTGGTGCCACACTGAAAGAGTAGATTAATCCCGGTCTCGATCAATATTTTATAGGATAACGCAAGTTAGGTCCGGGATAGGTCTGGGATTTGCCCTCATCAGGGTCATACCTTCGCGTTTTTCACATACTTGTTGAACAGATCCTGGGCTTGTTCTGGTTTCGATCACAAAGTGAAGTGGTACCACACTGAAACAGTCGATTAATCCTGGTCTCGATGAATATTTTAGAGGATAACGCAAGTTAGGTCTGGGATAGGTGTTGGATCTGCCCTCATCAGGCTCACACCTTCGCATTTCTCACATACTCGTTGGCCTGATCCTGGGCTTTCACTGGTCTGGATCACGTAGTATTGTGGTACCACACTGAAACAGTCGATTAAACCTGGTTTTGATCAATATTTTTGAGGGTAACGCATGTTAGGTCTGGGTTAGGTCTAGGATTTGCCCACATCAGGCTCATTCTTTCGCATTTTTCGCATACTCGTTGGCCAGATCCTGGGCTTTTTCTGGTTTGGATCACGTAGTAATGTGGTACCACACTGAAGCAGTCGATTAAACCTGGTTTCGATCAATATTTTAGTCGATATCGCATGTTAGGTCTGGGATAGGTCTGGGATGTGCCCTCATCAGGGTCATACTTTCGCTTTTTTCGCATACTCGTTGGCCAGATCCTGGGCTTTTTCTGGTTTGGATCAGGTAGTAATGTGGTACCACACTGAAACAGTCGATTAAACCTGGTTTCGATCAATATTTTAGACGATATCGCATGTTAGGGCTGGGATAGGTGTGGGTTCTGCCCTCATCAGGCTCATAGTTTCGCGTTTTTCACATACTTGTTGAACAGATCCTGGGCTTTTTCTGGTTTGGATCAGCGAGTAATGTGGTACCACACTGAAACATTCCATTTTAACCTGGTTTCGATCAATATTTTAGACGATATCGCATGTTAGGACTGGGATAGGTGTGGGTTCTGCCCTCATCAGGCTCATAGTTTCGCGTTTTTCACATACTTGTTGAACAGATCCAGGGCTTTTTCTGGTTTGGATAAGCGATTAATGTGGTACCACACTGAAACATTCGATTAAACCTGGTTTCGATCAATATTTTGGACGTTATCGCATGTTAGGTCTGGGATAGGTCCGGGATTTGCCCTCATAAAGGTCATACTTTCGCATACTTCACATACTAGTTGAACAGTTCCTGGGTTATTTCTGGTTTGGATCAGCGAGTAATGTGGTACCACACTGAAACTGTCGGTTAAACCAGGTTTCGATCAATATTTTAGATGATAACGCATGTTAAGTCTAGGTTAGGCCTGGGATTTGCCCTCATCAGGCTCATACTATCGCATTCTTCACATACTTGTTGAACAGATCCCTAGCTTTTTCTGGTTTGGATCACGTAGTAATGTGGTACCACACTGAAACAGTCCATTAAACCTGGGTTCGATCAATATTTTAGATGATATCGCATGTTAGGTCTGTGACAGGTCTGGGATTTGCCCTCATCTGGGTCATACTTTCACATATTTCTCATACTTGTTGGGCAGATCCTTGGATTTTTCTGGATTGGATCACGTAGTAATGTGGTACCACAAAGAAACAGTTAATTAAACCTGGATACGACCAATATTTTACAGGGTACGCCATGTTAGGTCTAGGTTAGGCCTGGGATTTGCCCTCATCAGACCCATACTTTCGCATTCTTTACATACTTGTTGGCCAGATCCTGGGCTTTTTCTGGTTTGGATCACGAAGTAAAGTGGTACCACACTGAAACAGTCGATTAAACCTGGTTTCGATCGATATATTAGATGATATCGCATGTTAGGTCTGTGATAGGTCTGGGATTTGCCCTCATCAGGGTCATACTATCGCATTCTTCACATACTTGATGTACAGATCCTGGGTTTTCTCTGGCTTGAATCACGTGGTAATGTGGTCCCACTGCAACCGTCCATGAAACCTGGTTTCGATCAATATTTTAGAGGATAACGCATGTTAGGTCTAGGTTAAGCCTTGGATTTGCCCACATCAGACTGAAACTTTCGCATATTTCTCATACTTGTTGAACAGATCCTGGGTATTTTCTGGTTTGGATCACGTAGTAATGTGGTACCACACTGAAACTGTCGATTAAACCTGGTTTCGATCAATATTTTAGATGATGACGCATATTAGGTCTGGGTTAGGTCTAGTATTTGCCCTCAACAGACTCATACTTTCCCATATTTCTCATACTTGTTGGCCAGATCCTTGGATTTTTCTGGATTGGATCACGTAGTAATGTGGTAGTACACCGAAACGGTCCACGAAACCTAGTCTCGGTCAATATTTTTGAGGGTAACGCATGTTAGGTCTGGGTTAGGTCTAGGATTTGCCCTCATCTGGCTCATTCTTTCGCATTTTTCGCATACTCGTTGGCCAGTCCCTGGGCTTTTACTGGTTTGGATCACGTAGTAATGTGGTACCACACTGAAACAGTCGATTAAACCTGGTTTCGATCAAGATTTTAGACGATATCGCATGTTAGGTCTAGGTTAGGCCTGGGATTTGCCCTCATCAGGCTCATACTTTCGCATTTTTCACATACTTGTTTTACAGATCCTGGGTTTTTTCTGGCTTGAATCACGTGGTAATGTGGTACCACACCGATACAGTCCATGAAACCTGGTTTCGATCAATATTTTAGAGGATAACGCATGTTAGGTCTAGGTTAGGCCTGGGATTTGCCCTCATCAGACTCTAACTTTCGCATATTTCTCATACTTGTTGAACAGATCCAGGGTTTTTTCTGGTTTGGACCACGTAGTAATGTGGTACCACACGGAAACAGTCGATTAAACCTGGTCTCGATCAATATTTTAGAGGATAACGCAAGTTAGGTCTGGGATAAGTCTGGGATTTGCCCTCATCAGGGTCATGCTTTTGCATATTTCTCATACTTGTTGGGCAGATCCTGGGCTTTTTCTGGTTTGGATCACGTAGTAATGTGGTACCACACTGAAACAGTCGATTAAACCAGGTTTCGATCAATATTTTAGACGATATCGCATGTTAGGTCTGGGATAGTTCTGGGATTTACCATCATCAGGGTCATACTTTTGCATTTTTCACATACTCGTTGGCCAGATCCTGGGCTTTCACTGGTCTGGATCACGTAGCAATCAGGTACCACACTGAAACAGTCGATTAAACCTGGTTTCGATCAATATTTTAGATGATATCGCATGTTAGGTCTGGGATATGTCTGGGATTTGCCCTCATCGGGGTCATACTTTCACATATTTCTCATACTTGTTGGGCAGATCCTTGGATTTTTCTGGATTGGATCACGTAGTAATGTGGTACCACAGAGAAACAGTTAATTAAACCTGGATACGACCAATATTTTAGAGGATACACCATGTTAGGTCTAGGTTAGGCCTGGGATTTGCCCTCGTGAGACTCATACTTTCGCATATTTCTCATACTTGTTGGCCAGATCCTGGGCTTTTTCAGGTTTGGATCACGTAGTAATGTGGTACCACTCTGAAATAGTCGATTAAACCAGGTTTCGATCAATATTTTAGACGATATCGCATGTTAGGTCTGGGATAGGTCTGGGATTTGCCCTCATCAGGGTCATACTTTCGCATTTTTCACATACTTGTTGAACAGAACCCTGGCTTTTTCTGGTTTGGATCACGTAGTAAAGTGGTACCACACTGAAACAGTCGATTAATCCCGGTCTCGATCAATATTTTATAGGATAGCGCAAGTTAGGTCTGGGATAGGTGTGGGATCTGCCCTCATCAGGCTCATACCTTCGCATTTCTCACATACTTGTTGGCCAGATCCTGGGCTTTCACTGGTCTGGATCACGTAGTAATGTGGTACCACACTAAAATAGTCCACGAAACCTGGTTTCGATCAATATTTTAGACGATATCGCATGTTAGGTCTGGGATAGTTCTGGGATTTGCCATCATCAGGGTCATACTTTCGCATTTTTCGCATACTCGTTGAACAGATCCTGGGCTTTTTCTGGTTTCGATCACGTAGTAATGTGGTACCACACTGAAACAGTCGATTAAACCTGGTTTCGATCGATATATTAGATGATATCGCATGTTAGGTCTGTGATAGGTCTGGGATTTGCCCTCATCAGGGTCATACTTTCGCATATTTCTCATACTTGTTGGGCAGATCCTTGGATTTTTCTGGATTGGATCACGTAGTAATGTGGTACCACAGAGAAACAGTTAATTAAACGTGGATACGACCAATATTTTAGAGGATACACCATGTTAGGTCTAGGTTAGGCCTGGGATTTGCCCTCATGAGTCTCATACTTTCGTATATTTCTCATACTTGTTGGCCAGATCCTGGGCTTTTTCTGGTTTGGATCACGTAGTAATGTGGTACCACTCTGAAACAGTCGATTAAACCTGGTTTCGATCAATACTTTAGACGATATCGCATGTTAGGTCTGGGATAGGTCTGGGATTTGCCCTCATCAGGGTCATACTTTCGCATTTTTCACGTACTTGTTGAACAGAAACCTGGCTATTACAGGTTTGGATCACGAAGTAAAGTGGTGCCACACTGAAAGAGTCGATTAATCCCGGTCTCGATCAATATTTTATAGGATAACGCAAGTTAGGTCCGGGATAGGTCTGGGATTTGCCCTCATCAGGGTCATACCTTCGCGTTTTACACATACTTGTTGAACAGATCCTGGGCTTTTTCTGTTTTGGATCACGTAGTAATGTGGTACCACACTGAAACAGTCGATTAAACCTGGTTTCGATCGATATATTAGATGATATCGCATGTTAGGTCTGTGATAGGTCTGGGATTTGCCCTCATCAGGGTCATACTTTCGCATATTTCTCATACTTGTTGGGCAGATCCTTGGATTTTTCTGGATTGGATCACGTAGTAATGTGGTACCACAGAGAAACAGTTAATTAAACCTGGATACGACCAATATTTTAGAGGATACACCATGTTAGGTCTAGGTTAGGCCTGGGATTTGCCCCCATCAGACCCATACTTTCGCATTCTTCACATACTTGTTGAACAGATACTGGTTTATTTCTGGTTTGGATCATGTAGTAATGTGGTGCCACACTGAAACAGTCAATTATACCTGGTCTCGATCAATATTTTAGACGATATCGCATGTTAGGTCTGGGATAGGTCTGGGATTTGCCCTCATCAGGGTCACACTTTCGCATTTTTCACATACTTGTTGAACAGAACCCTGGCTATTACAGGTTTGGATCACGTAGTAAAGTGGTGCCACACTGAAAGAGTCGATTAATCCCGGTCTCGATCAATATTTTATAGGATAACGCAAGTTAGGTCCGGGATAGGTCTGGGATTTGCCCTCATCAGGGTCATACCTTCGCGTTTTTCACATACTTGTTGAACAGATCCTGGGCTTTTTCTGGTTTCGATCACGTAGTAATGTGGTACCACACTGAAACAGTCGATTAAACCTGGTTTCGATCGATATATTAGATGATATCGCATGTTAGGTCTGTGATAGGTCTGGGATTTGCCCTCATCAGGGTCATACTTTCGCATATTTCTCATACTTGTTGGGCAGATCCTTGGATTTTTCTGGATTGGATCACGTAGTAATGTGGTACCACAGAGAAACAGTTAATTAAACGTGGATACGACCAATATTTTAGAGGATACACCATGTTAGGTCTAGGTTAGGCCTGGGATTTGCCCTCATGAGTCTCATACTTTCGTATATTTCTCATACTTGTTGGCCAGATCCTGGGCTTTTTCTGGTTTGGATCACGTAGTAATGTGGTACCACTCTGAAACAGTCGATTAAACCTGGTTTCGATCAATACTTTAGACGATATCGCATGTTAGGTCTGGGATAGGTCTGGGATTTGCCCTCATCAGGGTCATACTTTCGCATTTTTCACGTACTTGTTGAACAGAAACCTGGCTATTACAGGTTTGGATCACGAAGTAAAGTGGTGCCACACTGAAAGAGTCGATTAATCCCGGTCTCGATCAATATTTTATAGGATAACGCAAGTTAGGTCCGGGATAGGTCTGGGATTTGCCCTCATCAGGGTCATACCTTCGCGTTTTACACATACTTGTTGAACAGATCCTGGGCTTTTTCTGTTTTGGATCACGTAGTAATGTGGTACCACACTGAAACAGTCGATTAAACCTGGTTTCGATCGATATATTAGATGATATCGCATGTTAGGTCTGTGATAGGTCTGGGATTTGCCCTCATCAGGGTCATACTTTCGCATATTTCTCATACTTGTTGGGCAGATCCTTGGATTTTTCTGGATTGGATCACGTAGTAATGTGGTACCACAGAGAAACAGTTAATTAAACCTGGATACGACCAATATTTTAGAGGATACACCATGTTAGGTCTAGGTTAGGCCTGGGATTTGCCCCCATCAGACCCATACTTTCGCATTCTTCACATACTTGTTGAACAGATACTGGTTTATTTCTGGTTTGGATCATGTAGTAATGTGGTGCCACACTGAAACAGTCAATTATACCTGGTCTCGATCAATATTTTAGACGATATCGCATGTTAGGTCTGGGATAGGTCTGGGATTTGCCCTCATCAGGGTCACACTTTCGCATTTTTCACATACTTGTTGAACAGAACCCTGGCTATTACAGGTTTGGATCACGTAGTAAAGTGGTGCCACACTGAAAGAGTCGATTAATCCCGGTCTCGATCAATATTTTATAGGATAACGCAAGTTAGGTCCGGGATAGGTCTGGGATTTGCCCTCATCAGGGTCATACTTCGCGTTTTACACATACTTGTTGAACAGATCCTGGGCTTTTTCTGGTTTGGATCACGTAGTAATGTGGTACCACACTGAAACAGTCGATTAAACCTGGTTTCGATCGATATATTAGATGATATCGCATGTTAGGTCTGTGATAGGCCTGGAATTTGCCCTCATCAGGGTCATACTTTCGCATATTTCTCATACTTGTTGGGCAGATCCTTGGATTTTTCTGGATTGGATCACGTAGTAATGTGGTACCACAGAGAAACAGTTAATTAAACCTGGATACGACCAATATTTTAGAGGATACACCATGTTAGGTCTGGGTTAGGCCTGGGATTTGCCCTCATGAGTCTCATACTTTCGTATATTTCTCATACTTGTTGGCCAGATCTTGGGCTTTTTCTGGTTTGGATCACGTAGTAATGTGGTACCACTCTGAAACAGTCGATTAAACCTGGTTTCGATCAATATTTTAGATGATGACGCATATTAGGTCTGGGTTAGGTCTAGTATTTGCCCTCAACAGACTCATACCTTCCCATATTTCTCATACTTGTTGGCCAGATCCTTGGATTTTTCTGGATTGGATCACGTAGTAATGTGGTAGTACACCGAAACAGTCCACGAAACCTAGTCTCGGTCAATATTTTTGAGGGTAACGCATGTTAGGTCTGGGTTAGGTCTAGGATTTGCCCTCATCTGGCTCATTCTTTCGCATTTTTCGCATACTCGTTGGCCAGTCCCTGGGCTTTTACTGGTTTGGATCACGTAGTAATGTGGTACCACACTGAAACAGTCGATTAAACCTGGTTTCGATCAATATTTTAGACGATATCGCATGTTAGGTCTAGGTTAGGCCTGGGATTTGCCCTCATCAGGCTCATACTTTCGCATTTTTCACATACTTGTTTTACAGATCCTGGGTTTTTTCTGGCTTGAATCACGTGGTAATGTGGTACCACACCGATACAGTCCATGAAACCTGGTTTCGATCAATATTTTAGAGGATAACGCATGTTAGGTCTAGGTTAGGCCTGGGATTTGCCCTCATCAGGCTCTAACTTTCCCATATTTCTGATACTTGTTGAACAGATCCAGGGTTTTTTCTGGTTTGGACCACGTAGTAATGTGGTACCACACGGAAACAGTCGATTAAACCTGGTCTCGATCAATATTTTAGAGGATAACGCAAGTTAGGTCTGGGATAAGTCTGGGATTTGCCCTCATCAGGGTCATGCTTTTGCATATTTCTCATACTTGTTGGGCAGATCCTTGGATTTTTCTGGATTGGAACACGTAGTAATGTGGTACCACAGAGAAACAGTTAATTAAACCTGGTTTCGATCAATATTTTAGACGATAACGCATGTTAGGTCTGGGTTAGGTCTAGGATTTGCCCTCATCAGACTCATACTTTCGCATATTTCTCATACTTGTTGGCCAGATCCTTGGATTTTTCTGGATTGGATCACGTAGTAATGTGGTACCACAACTGAAACAGTCGATTAATCCCGGTCTCGAACAATATTTTACAGGATAACGCAAGTTAGGTCCGGGATAGGTGTGGGTTCTGCCCTCATCAGGCTCATACCTTCGCATTTCTCACATACTTGTTGGCCAGATCCTGGGCTTTCACTGGTCTGGATCACGTAGTAATGTGGTACCACACTGAAACAGTCGATTAAACCTGGTTTCGATCAATATTTTAGACGATATCGCATGTTAGGTCTGGGATAGTTCTGGGATTTGCCATCATCAGGGTCATACTTTTGCATTTTTCACATACTCGTTGGCCAGATCCTTGGCTTTCACTGGTCTGGATCACGTAGCAATCTGGTACCACACTGAAACAGTCGATTAAACCTGGTTTCGATCAATATTTTAGATGATATCGCATGTTAGGTCTGGGATATGTCTGGGATTTGCCCTCATCGGGGTCATACTTTCACATATTTCTCATACTTGTTGGGCAGATCCTTGGATTTTTCTGGATTGGATCACGTAGTAATGTGGTACCACAGAGAAACAGTTAATTAAACCTGTATACGACCAGTATTTTAGAGGATACACCATGTTAGGTCTAGGTTAGGCCTGGGATTTGCCCTCGTGAGACTCATACTTTCGCATATTTCTCATACTTGTTGGCCAGATCCTGGGCTTTTTCAGGTTTGGATCACGTAGTAATGTGGTACCACTCTGAAATAGTCGATTAAACCAGGTTTCGATCAATATTTTAGACGATATCGCATGTTAGGTCTGGGATAGGTCTGGGATTTGCCCTCATCAGGGTCATACTTTCGCATTTTTCACATACTTGTTGAACAGAACCCTGGCTTTTTCTGGTTTGGATCACGTAGTAAAGTGGTACCACACTGAAACAGTCGATTAATCCCGGTCTCGATCAATATTTTATAGGATAGCGCAAGTTAGGTCTGGGATAGGTGTGGGATCTGCCCTCATCGGGCTCATACTTTCGCATTTTTCGCATACTCGTTGGCCAGATCCTGGGCTTTTTCTGGTTTGGATCACGTAGTAATGTGGTACCACTCTGAAACAGTCGATTAAACCTGGTTTCGATCAATATTTTAGACGATATCGCATGTTAGGTCTGGGATAGGTCTGGGATTTGCCCTCATCAGGGTCATACTTCCGCATTTTTCACGTACTTGTTGAACAGAACCCTGGCTATTACAGGTTTGGATCACGTAGTAAAGTGGTGCCACACTGAAAGAGTCGATTAATCCCGGTCTCGATCAATATTTTATAGGATAGCGCAAGTTAGGTCCGGGATAGGTCTGGGATTTGCCCTCATCAGGGTCATACTTCGTGTTTTACACATACTTGTTGAACAGATCCTGGGCTTTTTCTGGTTTGGATCACGTAGTAATGTGGTACCACACTGAAACAGTCGATTAAACCTGGTTTCGATCGATATATTAGATGATATCGCATGTTAGGTCTGGGATATGTCTGGGATTTGCCCTCATCAGGGTCATACTTTCGCATATTTCTCATACTTGTTGGGCAGATCCTTGGATTTTTCTGGATTGGATCACGTAGTAATGTGGTACCACAGAGAAACAGTTAATTAAACCTGGATACGACCAATATTTTAGAGGATACACCATGTTAGGTCTAGGTTAGGCCTGGGATTAGCCCTCATGAGTCTCATACTTTCGTATATTTCTCATACTTGTTGGCCAGATCTTGGGCTTTTTCTGGTTTGGATCACGTAGTAATGTGGTACCACTCTGAAACAGTCGATTAAACCTGGTTTCGATCAATATTTTAGATGATGACGCATATTAGGTCTGGGTTAGGTCTAGTATTTGCCCTCAACAGACTCATACCTTCCCATATTTCTCATACTTGTTGGCCAGATCCTTGGATTTTTCTGGATTGGATCACGTAGTAATGTGGTAGTACACCGAAACAGTCCACGAAACCTAGGCTCGGTCAATATTTTTGAGGGTAACGCATGTTAGGTCTGGGTTAGGTCTAGGATTTGCCCTCATCTGGCTCATTCTTTCGCATTTTTCGCATACTCGTTGGCCAGTCCCTGGGCTTTTACTGGTTTGGATCACGTTGTAATGTGGTACCACTCTGAAACAGTCGATTAAACCTGGTTTCGATCAATATTTTAGACGATATCGCATGTTAGGTCTGGGATAGGTCTGGGATTTGCCCTCATCAGGGTCATACTTTCGCATTTTTCACATACTTGTTGAACAGATCCTGGGTTATTTCTGGTTTGGATCAGGTAGTAATGTGGTACCACACCGAAGCAGTCGATTAATCCTGGTCTCGATCAATATTTTAGAGGATAACCCATGTTAGGTCTGGGTTAGGTCTGGGATTTGCCCTCATCAGGGTCATACCTTCGCGTTTTTCACATACTTGTTGAACAGATCCTGGGCTTTTTCTGGTTTGGATCACGTAGTAATGTGGTACCACTCTGAAACAGTCGATTAAACCTGGTTTCGATCGATATATTAGACGATATCGCATGTTAGGTCTGGGATAGGTCTGGGATTTGCCCTCATCAGGGTCATACTTTCGCATTTTTCACATACTTGTTGAACAGATCCTGGGTTATTTCTGGTTTGGTTCAGGTAGTAATGTGGTACCACACCGAAGCAGTCGATTAATCCTGGTCTCGATCAATATTTTAGAGGATAACCCATGTTAGGTCTGGGATAGGTCTTGGATCTGCCCTCGTCAGACTCATACTTTCGCATTTTGCACATACTTGTTGAACAGATCCTGGGTTATTTCTGGTTTGGATCACGTAGTAAAGTGGTACCACACTGAAAGAGTCGATTAATCCTGGTCTCGAACAATATTTTAGAGGATAACGCAAGTTAGGTCTGGGACAGGTCTGGGATTTGCCCTCATCTGGCTCATACTTTCGCATATTTCTCATACTTGTTGGCCAGATCCTGGGATTTTTCTGGTTTGGATCACGTGGTAATGTGGTACCACACTCAAACAGACGATTAAACCTGGTCGCGACCAATATTTTAGAGGATAACGCAAGTTAGGTCTGGGTTAGGTCTAGTATTTGCCCTCATCAGACGCATACTGTCGCATATTTCACATACTTGTTGTACAGATCCTGGGTTTTTTCTGGCTTGAATCACGTGGTAATGTGGTACCACACTGATACAGTCCATAAAACTTGGTTTCGATCAATATTTTAGAGGATAACGCATGTTAGGTCTAGGTTAGGCCTGGGATTTGCCCTCTTCAGACTCAAACTTTCGCATATTGCTCATGCTTGTTGAACAGATCCTGGGTTTTTTCTGGTTTGGATCACGTAGTAAAGTGATATCACTCTGAAACAGTCGATTAAACCTGGTTTCGATGAATATTTTAGATGATAACGCAAGTTAGGTCTGGGATAGGTGTGGGATCTGCCCTCATCAGGCTCATACCTTCGCATTTCTCACATACTCGTTGGCGAGATCCTGGGCTTTCACTGGTCTGGATCACGTAGTAATGTGGTACCACACTAAAACAGTCCATTAAACCTGGTTTCGATCAATGTTTTAGAGGATAACTCATGCTCGGTCTAGGTTAGGCCTGGGATTTGCCCCCATCAGACCCATACTTTCGCATTCTTCACATACTTGTTGAACAGATCCTGGTTTATTTCTGGTTTGGATCATGTGGTAATGTGGTACCACACTGAAACAGTCCACGAAACCTGGTTTCGATCAATATTTTAGAGGATAACGCAAGTTAGGTCTGGGACAGGTGTTGGATCTGCCCTCATCAGGCTCACACCTTCGCATTTCTCACGTACTCGTTGGCCAGATCCTGGGCTTTCACTGGTCTGGATCACGTAGTAATGTGGTACCACACAGAAACAGTCGATTAAACCTGGTTTTGATCAATATTTTATAGGATAACGCAAGTTAGGTCTGGGACAGGTGTTGGATCTGCCCTCATCAGGCTCACACCTTCGCATTTCTCACGTACTCGTTGGCCAGATCCTGGGCTGTCACTGGTGTGCATCACGTAGCAATCTGGTACCACACTGAAACAGTCGATTAAACCTGGTTTCGATCAATATTTTAGATGATATCGCATGTTAGGTCTGTGATTTGCCCTCATCTGGGTCATACTTTCGCATATTTCTCATACTTGTTGGGCAGATCCTTGGATTTTTCTGGATTGGATCACGTAGTAATGTGGTACCACAAAGAAACAGTTAATTAAACCTGGATACGACCAATATTTTACAGGGTACGCCATGTTAGGTCTAGGTTAGGCCTGGGATTTGCCCTCATGAGTCTCATACTTTCGCATATTTCTCATACTTGTTGGGCAGATCCTTGGATTTTTCTGGATTGGATCACGTAGTAATGTAGTACCACTCTGAAACAGCCGATTAAAGCTGGTTTCGATCAATATTTTTGATGATAACGCATGTGAGGTCTGGGTTAGGTCCAGGATTTGCCTTCATCAGACCCATACTTTCGCATTCTTTACATACTTGTTGGCCAGATCCTGGGCTTTTTCTGGTTTGGATCACGAAGTAAAGTGGTACCACACTGAAACAGTCGATTAAACCTGGTTTCGTTCGATATATTAGATGATATCGCATGTTAGGGCTGTGATAGGTCTGGGATTTGCCCTCATCAGGGTCATACTATCGCATTCTTCACATACTTGTTGTACAGATCCTGGGTTTTCTCTGGCTTGAATCACGTGGTAATGTGGTCCCACTGAAACCGTCCATGAAACCTGGTTTCGATCAATATTTTAGAGGATAACGCATGTTAGGTCTAGGTTAAGCCTTGGATTTGCCCACATCAGACTGAAACTTTCGCATATTTCTCATACTTGTTGAACAGATCCTGGGTATTTTCTGGTTTGGATCACGTAGTAATGTGGTACCACACTGAAACAGTCGATTAAACCTGGTTTCGATCAATATTTTAGATGATAACGCATGTTAGGTCTGGGTTAGGTCTAGTATTTGCCCTCATCAGACTTATACTTTCGCATATTTCTCATGCTTGTTGGCCAGATCCTGGGCTCTTTCTGGTTTGGAGCACGTAGTAATGTGGTACCACACTGAAACAGCCGATTAATCCTGGTCTCGATCAATATTTTAGATGATAACGCATGTTAGGTCTGGGTTAGGTCTAGTATTTGCCCTCATCAGACTTATACTTTCGCATATTTCTCATACTTGTTGGCCAGATCCTGGGCTCTCTCTGGTTTGGATCACGTAGTAACGAGGTACCACTCTGAAACAGTCGATTAAACCTGGTTTCGATCAATATTTTAGATGATGACGCATATTAGGTCTGGGTTAGGTCTAGTATTTGCCCTCAACAGACTCATACCTTCCCATATTTCTCATACTTGTTGGCCAGATCCTTGGATTTTTCTGGATTGGATCACGTAGTAATGTGGTAGTACACCGAAACAGTCCACGAAACCTAGGCTCGGTCAATATTTTTGAGGGTAACGCATGTTAGGTCTGGGTTAGGTCTAGGATTTGCCCTCATCTGGCTCATTCTTTCGCATTTTTCGCATACTCGTTGGCCAGTCCCTGGGCTTTTACTGGTTTGGATCACGTTGTAATGTGGTACCACTCTGAAACAGTCGATTAAACCTGGTTTCGATCAATATTTTAGACGATATCGCATGTTAGGTCTGGGATAGGTCTGGCATTTGCCCTCATCAGGGTCATACTTTCGCATTTTTCACATACTTGTTGAACAGATCCTGGGTTATTTCTGGTTTGGATCAGGTAGTAATGTGGTACCACACCGAAGCAGTCGATTAATCCTGGTCTCGATCAATATTTTAGAGGATAACCCATGTTAGGTCTGGGTTAGGTCTGGGATTTGCCCTCATCAGGGTCATACCTTCGCGTTTTTCACATACTTGTTGAACAGATCCTGGGCTTTTTCTGGTTTGGATCACGTAGTAATGTGGTACCACTCTGAAACAGTCGATTAAACCTGGTTTCGATCGATATATTAGACGATATCGCATGTTAGGTCTGGGATAGGTCTGGGATTTGCCCTCATCAGGGTCATACTTTCGCATTTTTCACATACTTGTTGAACAGATCCTGGGTTATTTCTGGTTTGGATCAGGTAGTAATGTGGTACCACACCGAAGCAGTCGATTAATCCTGGTCTCGATCAATATTTTAGAGGATAACCCATGTTAGGTCTGGGATAGGTCTTGGATCTGCCCTCGTCAGACTCATACTTTCGCATTTTGCACATACTTGTTGAACAGATCCTGGGTTATTTCTGGTTTGGATCACGTAGTAAAGTGGTACCACACTGAAAGAGTCGATTAATCCTGGTCTCGAACAATATTTTAGAGGATAACGCAAGTTAGGTCTGGGACAGGTCTGGGATTTGCCCTCATCTGGCTCATACTTTCGCATATTTCTCATACTTGTTGGCCAGATCCTGGGATTTTTCTGGTTTGGATCACGTGGTAATGTGGTACCACACTCAAACAGACGATTAAACCTGGTCGCGACCAATATTTTAGAGGATAACGCAAGTTAGGTCTGGGTTAGGTCTAGTATTTGCCCTCATCAGACGCATACTGTCGCATATTTCACATACTTGTTGTACAGATCCTGGGTTTTTTCTGGCTTGAATCACGTGGTAATGTGGTACCACACTGATACAGTCCATAAAACTTGGTTTCGATCAATATTTTAGAGGATAACGCATGTTAGGTCTAGGTTAGGCCTGGGATTTGCCCTCATCTGGCTCATACTTTCGCATTCTTCACATACTTGTTGTACAGATCCTGGGTTTTTTCTGGCTTGAATCACGTGGTAATGTGGTACCACACTGAAACCGTCCATGAAACCTGGTTTCGATCAATATTTTAGAGGATAACGCATGTTAGGTCTAGGTTAGGCCTGGGATTTGCCCTCATCTGGCTCATACTTTCGCATTCTTCACATACTTGTTGAACAGATCCTGGGTTTTTTCTGGTTTGGATCACGTAGTAAAGTGATATCACTCTGAAACAGTCGATTAAACCTGGTTTCGATGAATATTTTAGATGATAACGCAAGTTAGGTCTGGGATAGGTGTGGGATCTGCCCTCATCAGGCTCATACCTTCGCATTTCTCACATACTCGTTGGCGAGATCCTGGGCTTTCACTGGTCTGGATCACGTAGTAATGTGGTACCACACTAAAACAGTCCATTAAACCTGGTTTCGATCAATGTTTTAGAGGATAACTCATGCTCGGTCTAGGTTAGGCCTGGGATTTGCCCCCATCAGACCCATACTTTCGCATTCTTCACATACTTGTTGAACAGATCCTGGTTTATTTCTGGTTTGGATCATGTGGTAATGTGGTACCACACTGAAACAGTCCACGAAACCTGGTTTCGATCAATATTTTAGAGGATAACGCATGTTAGGTCTGTGATTTGCCCTCATCTGGGTCATACTTTCGCATATTTCTCATACTTGTTGGGCAGATCCTTGGATTTTTCTGGATTGGATCACGTAGTAATGTGGTACCACAAAGAAACAGTTAATTAAACCTGGATACGACCAATATTTTACAGGGTACGCCATGTTAGGTCTAGGTTAGGCCTGGGATTTGCCCTCATGAGTCTCATACTTTCGCATATTTCTCATACTTGTTGGGCAGATCCTTGGATTTTTCTGGATTGGATCACGTAGTAATGTAGTACCACTCTGAAACAGCCGATTAAAGCTGGTTTCGATCAATATTTTTGATGATAACGCATGTGAGGTCTGGGTTAGGTCTGGGATCTGCCCCCGTCAGACTCATACCTTCGCATACTTCACATACTTGTTGAACAGATCCTGGGCTTTTTCTGGTTTGGATCACGAAGTAAAGTGGTACCACACTGAAACAGTCGATTAAACCTGGTTTCGTTCGATATATTAGATGATATCGCATGTTAGGGCTGTGATAGGTCTGGGATTTGCCCTCATCAGGGTCATACTATCGCATTCTTCACATACTTGTTGTACAGATCCTGGGTTTTCTCTGGCTTGAATCACGTGGTAATGTGGTCCCACTGAAACCGTCCATGAAACCTGGTTTCGATCAATATTTTAGAGGATAACGCATGTTAGGTCTAGGTTAAGCCTTGGATTTGCCCACATCAGACTGAAACTTTCGCATATTTCTCATACTTGTTGAACAGATCCTGGGTATTTTCTGGTTTGGATCACGTAGTAATGTGGTACCACACTGAAACAGTCGATTAAACCTGGTTTCGATCAATATTTTAGATGATAACGCATGTTAGGTCTGGGTTAGGTCTAGTATTTGCCCTCATCAGACTTATACTTTCGCATATTTCTCATACTTGTTGGCCAGATCCTGGGCTCTTTCTGGTTTGGATCACGTAGTAACGAGGTACCACTCTGAAACAGTCGATTAAACCTGGTTTCGATCAATATTTTAGACGATATCGCATGTTAGGTCTGGGATAGGTCTGGGATTTGCCCTCATCAGGGTCATACTTTCGCATTTTTCACATACTTGTTGAACAGATCCTCGGTTATTTCTGGTTTGGGTCAGGTAGTAAAGTGGTACCACACTGAAACAGTCGATTAATCCCGGTCTCGATCAATATTTTATAGGATAACGAAAGTTAGGTCTGGGATAGGTGTGGGTTCTGCCCTCATCAGGCTCATACCTTCGCATTTGTCACATTCTCGTTGGCCAGATCCTGGGCTTTCACTGGTCTGTATCACGTAGTAATGTGGTACCACACTGAATCAGTCGATTAATCCTGGTCTCGATCAATATTTTAGAGGATAACGCATGTTAGGTCTAGGTTAGGCCTGGGATTTGCCCTCTTCAGCCTCAATCTTTCGCATATTGCTCTTACTTGTTGAACAGATCCTGGGTTTTTTCTGGATTGGATCACGTAGTAATGTGATATCACTCTGAAACAGTCGATTAAACCTGGTTTCGATCAATATTTTAGATGATAACGCATGTTTGGTCTGGGTTAGGTCTAGTATTTGCCCTCATCAGACTTATAATTTCGCATATTTCTCATGCTTGTTGGCCAGATCCTGGGCTCTTTCTGGTTTGGAGCACGTAGTAATGTGGTACCACACTGAAACAGCCGATTAATCCTGGTCTCGATCAATATTTTAGATGATAACGCATGTTAGGTCTGGGTTAGGTCTAGTATTTGCCCTCATCAGACTTATACTTTCGCATATTTCTCATACTTGTTGGCCAGATCCTGGGCTCTTTCTGGTTTGGATCACGTAGTAACGAGGTACCACTCTGAAACAGTCGATTAAACCTGGTTTCGATCAATATTTTAGACGATATCGCATGTTAGGTCTGGGATAGGTCTGGGATTTGCCCTCATCAGGGTCATACTTTCGCATTTTTCACATACTTGTTGAACAGATCCTGGGTTATTTCTGGTTTGGATCAGGTAGTAATGTGGTACCACACCGAAACAGTCGATTAATCCTGGTCTCGATCAATATTTTAGAGGATAACCCATGTTAGGTCTGGGATAGGTCTTGGATCTGCCCTCGTCAGACTCATACTTTCGCATTTTTCACATACTTGTTGAACAGATCCTGGGTTATTTCTGGTTTGGATCACGTAGTAAAGTGGTACCACACTGAAAGTGTCGATTAATCCTGGTCTCGAACAATATTTTAGAGGATAACGCATGCTAGGGCTGGGTTAGGTCTAGTATTTGCCCTCATCAGACGCATACTGTCGCATATTTCACATACTTGTTGTACAGATCCTGGGTTTTTTCTGGCTTGAATCACGTGGTAATGTGGTACCACACTGATACAGTCCATAAAACTTGGTTTCGATCAATATTTTAGAGGATAACGCATGTTAGGTCTAGGTTAGGCCTGGGATTTGCCCTCATCTGGCTCATACTTTCGCATTCTTCACATACTTGTTGTACAGATCCTGGGTTTTTTCTGGCTTGAATCACGTGGTAATGTGGTACCACACTGAAACCGTCCATGAAACCTGGTTTCGATCAATATTTTAGAGGATAACGCATGTTAGGTCTAGGTTAGGCCTGGGATTTGCCCTCATCTGGCTCATACTTTCGCATTCTTCACATACTTGTTGAACAGATCCTGGGTTTTTTCTGGTTTGGATCACGTAGTAAAGTGATATCACTCTGAAACAGTCGATTAAACCTGGTTTCGATGAATATTTTAGATGATAACGCAAGTTAGGTCTGGGATAGGTGTGGGATCTGCCCTCATCAGGCTCATACCTTCGCATTTCTCACATACTCGTTGGCGAGATCCTGGGCTTTCACTGGTCTGGATCACGTAGTAATGTGGTACCACACTAAAACAGTCCATTAAACCTGGTTTCGATCAATGTTTTAGAGGATAACTCATGCTCGGTCTAGGTTAGGCCTGGGATTTGCCCCTATCAGACCCATACTTTCGCATTCTTCACATACTTGTTGAACAGATCCTGGTTTATTTCTGGTTTGGATCATGTGGTAATGTGGTACCACACTGAAACAGTCCACGAAACCTGGTTTCGATCAATATTTTAGAGGATAACGCAAGTTAGGTCTGGGACAGGTGTTGGATCTGCCCTCATCAGGCTCACACCTTCGCATTTCTCACGTACTCGTTGGCCAGATCCTGGGCTTTCACTGGTCTGGATCACGTAGTAATGTGGTACCACACAGAAACAGTCGATTAAACCTGGTTTTGATCAATATTTTATAGGATAACGCAAGTTAGGTCTGGGACAGGTGTTGGATCTGCCCTCATCAGGCTCACACCTTCGCATTTCTCACGTACTCGTTGGCCAGATCCTGGGCTGTCACTGGTGTGCATCACGTAGCAATCTGGTACCACACTGAAACAGTCGATTAAACCTGGTTTCGATCAATATTTTAGATGATATCGCATGTTAGGTCTGTGATTTGCCCTCATCTGGGTCATACTTTCGCATATTTCTCATACTTGTTGGGCAGATCCTTGGATTTTTCTGGATTGGATCACGTAGTAATGTGGTACCACAAAGGAACAGTTAATTAAACCTGGATACGACCAATATTTTACAGGGTACGCCATGTTAGGTCTAGGTTAGGCCTGGGATTTGCCCTCATGAGTCTCATACTTTCGCATATTTCTCATACTTGTTGGGCAGATCCTTGGATTTTTCTGGATTGGATCACGTAGTAATGTAGTACCACTCTGAAACAGCCGATTAAAGCTGGTTTCGATCAATATTTTTGATGATAACGCATGTGAGGTCTGGGTTAGGTCCAGGATTTGCCTTCATCAGACCCATACTTTCGCATTCTTTACATACTTGTTGGCCAGATCCTGGGCTTTTTCTGGTTTGGATCACGAAGTAAAGTGGTACCACACTGAAACAGTCGATTAAACCTGGTTTCGTTCGATATATTAGATGATATCGCATGTTAGGGCTGTGATAGGTCTGGGATTTGCCCTCATCAGGGTCATACTATCGCATTCTTCACATACTTGTTGTACAGATCCTGGGTTTTCTCTGGCTTGAATCACGTGGTAATGTGGTCCCACTGAAACCGTCCATGAAACCTGGTTTCGATCAATATTTTAGAGGATAACGCATGTTAGGTCTAGGTTAAGCCTTGGATTTGCCCACATCAGACTGAAACTTTCGCATATTTCTCATACTTGTTGAACAGATCCTGGGTATTTTCTGGTTTGGATCACGTAGTAATGTGGTACCACACTGAAACAGTCGATTAAACCTGGTTTCGATCAATATTTTAGATGATAACGCATGTTAGGTCTGGGTTAGGTCTAGTATTTGCCCTCATCAGACTTATACTTTCGCATATTTCTCATACTTGTTGGCCAGATCCTGGGCTCTTTCTGGTTTGGATCACGTAGTAACGAGGTACCACTCTGAAACAGTCGATTAAACCTGGTTTCGATCAATATTTTAGACGATATCGCATGTTAGGTCTGGGATAGGTCTGGGATTTGCCCTCATCAGGGTCATACTTTCGCATTTTTCACATACTTGTTGAACAGATCCTCGGTTATTTCTGGTTTGGGTCAGGTAGTAAAGTGGTACCACACTGAAACAGTCGATTAATCCCGGTCTCGATCAATATTTTATAGGATAACGAAAGTTAGGTCTGGGATAGGTGTGGGTTCTGCCCTC
Source organism: Colletes latitarsis (assembly GCF_051014445.1). Lineage (NCBI taxonomy): Eukaryota > Metazoa > Arthropoda > Insecta > Hymenoptera > Colletidae > Colletes > Colletes latitarsis. The sequence goes on from NC_135142.1 coordinate 4,899,057, forward strand.
ATCAGGCTCATACCTTCGCATTTGTCACATTCTCGTTGGCCAGATCCTGGGCTTTCACTGGTCTGTATCACGTAGTAATGTGGTACCACACTGAATCAGTCGATTAATCCTGGTCTCGATCAATATTTTAGAGGATAACGCATGTTAGGTCTAGGTTAGGCCTGGGATTTGCCCTCTTCAGCCTCAATCTTTCGCATATTGCTCTTACTTGTTGAACAGATCCTGGGTTTTTTCTGGATTGGATAACGTAGTAATGTGATATCACTCTGAAACAGTCGATTAAACCTGGTTTCGATCAATATTTTAGATGATAACGCATGTTTGGTCTGGGTTAGGTCTAGTATTTGCCCTCATCAGACTTATACTTTCGCATATTTCTCATGCTTGTTGGCCAGATCCTGGGCTCTTTCTGGTTTGGAGCACGTAGTAATGTGGTACCACACTGAAACAGCCGATTAATCCTGGTCTCGATCAATATTTTAGATGATAACGCATGTTAGGTCTGGGTTAGGTCTAGTATTTGCCCTCATCAGACTTATACTTTCGCATATTTCTCATACTTGTTGGCCAGATCCTGGGCTCTTTCTGGTTTGGATCACGTAGTAACGAGGTACCACTCTGAAACAGTCGATTAAACCTGGTTTCGATCAATATTTTAGACGATATCGCATGTTAGGTCTGGGATAGGTCTGGGATTTGCCCTCATCAGGGTCATACTTTCGCATTTTTCACATACTTGTTGAACAGATCCTGGGTTATTTCTGGTTTGGATCAGGTAGTAATGTGGTACCACACCGAAACAGTCGATTAATCCTGGTCTCGATCAATATTTTAGAGGATAACCCATGTTAGGTCTGGGATAGGTCTTGGATCTGCCCTCGTCAGACTCATACTTTCGCATTTTTCACATACTTGTTGAACAGATCCTGGGTTATTTCTGGTTTGGATCACGTAGTAAAGTGGTACCACACTGAAAGTGTCGATTAATCCTGGTCTCGAACAATATTTTAGAGGATAACGCATGCTAGGGCTGGGTTAGGTCTAGTATTTGCCCTCATCAGACTCATACTTTTGCATATTTCTCATACTCGTTGGCCAGATCCTGGGCTCTTTCTGGTTTGGATCACGTAGTAATGTGGTACCACAGTGAAACAGTCGATTAAACCTTGTTTCGATCAATATTTTAGACGATATCGCATGTTAGGTCTGGGTTAGGTCTAGGATTTGCCCTCATCTGGCTCATACCTTCGCACTTTTCTCATACTTGTTGGCCAGATCCTGGGATTTTTCTGGTTTGGATCACGTGGTAATGTGGTACCACACTCAAACAGACGATTAAACCTGGTCGCGACCAATATTTTAGAGGATAACGCAAGTTAGGTCTGGGTTAGGTCTAGTATTTGCCCTCATCAGACGCATACTGTCGCATATTTCACATACTTGTTGTACAGATCCTGGGTTTTTTCTGGCTTGAATCACGTGGTAATGTGGTACCACACTGATACAGTCCATAAAACTTGGTTTCGATCAATATTTTAGAGGATAACGCATGTTAGGTCTAGGTTAGGCCTGGGATTTGCCCTCATCTGGCTCATACTTTCGCATTCTTCACATACTTGTTGTACAGATCCTGGGTTTTTTCTGGCTTGAATCACGTGGTAATGTGGTACCACACTGAAACCGTCCATGAAACCTGGTTTCGATCAATATTTTAGAGGATAACGCATGTTAGGTCTAGGTTAGGCCTGGGATTTGCCCTCATCTGGCTCATACTTTCGCATTCTTCACATACTTGTTGAACAGATCCTGGGTTTTTTCTGGTTTGGATCACGTAGTAAAGTGATATCACTCTGAAACAGTCGATTAAACCTGGTTTCGATGAATATTTTAGATGATAACGCAAGTTAGGTCTGGGATAGGTGTGGGATCTGCCCTCATCAGGCTCATACCTTCGCATTTCTCACATACTCGTTGGCGAGATCCTGGGCTTTCACTGGTCTGGATCACGTAGTAATGTGGTACCACACTAAAACAGTCCATTAAACCTGGTTTCGATCAATGTTTTAGAGGATAACTCATGCTCGGTCTAGGTTAGGCCTGGGATTTGCCCCCATCAGACCCATACTTTCGCATTCTTCACATACTTGTTGAACAGATCCTGGTTTATTTCTGGTTTGGATCATGTGGTAATGTGGTACCACACTGAAACAGTCCACGAAACCTGGTTTCGATCAATATTTTAGAGGATAACGCAAGTTAGGTCTGGGACAGGTGTTGGATCTGCCCTCATCAGGCTCACACCTTCGCATTTCTCACGTACTCGTTGGCCAGATCCTGGGCTGTCACTGGTGTGCATCACGTAGCAATCTGGTACCACACTGAAACAGTCGATTAAACCTGGTTTCGATCAATATTTTAGATGATATCGCATGTTAGGTCTGTGATTTGCCCTCATCTGGGTCATACTTTCGCATATTTCTCATACTTGTTGGGCAGATCCTTGGATTTTTCTGGATTGGATCACGTAGTAATGTGGTACCACAAAGAAACAGTTAATTAAACCTGGATACGACCAATATTTTACAGGGTACGCCATGTTAGGTCTAGGTTAGGCCTGGGATTTGCCCTCATGAGTCTCATACTTTCGCATATTTCTCATACTTGTTGGGCAGATCCTTGGATTTTTCTGGATTGGATCACGTAGTAATGTAGTACCACTCTGAAACAGCCGATTAAAGCTGGTTTCGATCAATATTTTTGATGATAACGCATGTGAGGTCTGGGTTAGGTCCAGGATTTGCCTTCATCAGACCCATACTTTCGCATTCTTTACATACTTGTTGGCCAGATCCTGGGCTTTTTCTGGTTTGGATCACGAAGTAAAGTGGTACCACACTGAAACAGTCGATTAAACCTGGTTTCGTTCGATATATTAGATGATATCGCATGTTAGGGCTGTGATAGGTCTGGGATTTGCCCTCATCAGGGTCATACTATCGCATTCTTCACATACTTGTTGTACAGATCCTGGGTTTTCTCTGGCTTGAATCACGTGGTAATGTGGTCCCACTGAAACCGTCCATGAAACCTGGTTTCGATCAATATTTTAGAGGATAACGCATGTTAGGTCTAGGTTAAGCCTTGGATTTGCCCACATCAGACTGAAACTTTCGCATATTTCTCATACTTGTTGAACAGATCCTGGGTATTTTCTGGTTTGGATCACGTAGTAATGTGGTACCACACTGAAACAGTCGATTAAACCTGGTTTCGATCAATATTTTAGATGATAACGCATGTTAGGTCTGGGTTAGGTCTAGTATTTGCCCTCATCAGACTTATACTTTCGCATATTTCTCATACTTGTTGGCCAGATCCTGGGCTCTTTCTGGTTTGGATCACGTAGTAACGAGGTACCACTCTGAAACAGTCGATTAAACCTGGTTTCGATCAATATTTTAGACGATATCGCATGTTAGGTCTGGGATAGGTCTGGGATTTGCCCTCATCAGGGTCATACTTTCGCATTTTTCACATACTTGTTGAACAGATCCTCGGTTATTTCTGGTTTGGGTCAGGTAGTAAAGTGGTACCACACTGAAACAGTCGATTAATCCCGGTCTCGATCAATATTTTATAGGATAACGAAAGTTAGGTCTGGGATAGGTGTGGGTTCTGCCCTCATCAGGCTCATACCTTCGCATTTGTCACATTCTCGTTGGCCAGATCCTGGGCTTTCACTGGTCTGTATCACGTAGTAATGTGGTACCACACTGAATCAGTCGATTAATCCTGGTCTCGATCAATATTTTAGAGGATAACGCATGTTAGGTCTAGGTTAGGCCTGGGATTTGCCCTCTTCAGCCTCAATCTTTCGCATATTGCTCTTACTTGTTGAACAGATCCTGGGTTTTTTCTGGATTGGATCACGTAGTAATGTGATATCACTCTGAAACAGTCGATTAAACCTGGTTTCGATCAATATTTTAGATGATAACGCATGTTTGGTCTGGGTTAGGTCTAGTATTTGCCCTCATCAGACTTATACTTTCGCATATTTCTCATGCTTGTTGGCCAGATCCTGGGCTCTTTCTGGTTTGGAGCACGTAGTAATGTGGTACCACACTGAAACAGCCGATTAATCCTGGTCTCGATCAATATTTTAGATGATAACGCATGTTAGGTCTGGGTTAGGTCTAGTATTTGCCCTCATCAGACTTATACTTTCGCATATTTCTCATACTTGTTGGCCAGATCCTGGGCTCTTTCTGGTTTGGATCACGTAGTAACGAGGTACCACTCTGAAACAGTCGATTAAACCTGGTTTCGATCAATATTTTAGACGATATCGCATGTTAGGTCTGGGATAGGTCTGGGATTTGCCCTCATCAGGGTCATACTTTCGCATTTTTCACATACTTGTTGAACAGATCCTGGGTTATTTCTGGTTTGGATCAGGTAGTAATGTGGTACCACACCGAAACAGTCGATTAATCCTGGTCTCGATCAATATTTTAGAGGATAACCCATGTTAGGTCTGGGATAGGTCTTGGATCTGCCCTCGTCAGACTCATACTTTCGCATTTTTCACATACTTGTTGAACAGATCCTGGGTTATTTCTGGTTTGGATCACGTAGTAAAGTGGTACCACACTGAAAGTGTCGATTAATCCTGGTCTCGAACAATATTTTAGAGGATAACGCATGCTAGGGCTGGGTTAGGTCTAGTATTTGCCCTCATCAGACTCATACTTTTGCATATTTCTCATACTCGTTGGCCAGATCCTGGGCTCTTTCTGGTTTGGATCACGTAGTAATGTGGTACCACAGTGAAACAGTCGATTAAACCTTGTTTCGATCAATATTTTAGACGATATCGCATGTTAGGTCTGGGTTAGGTCTAGGATTTGCCCTCATCTGGCTCATACCTTCGCACTTTTCACATACTTGTTGAACAGATCCTGGGTTATTTCTGGCTTGGATCAGGTAGTAAAGTGGTACCACACTGAAACAGTCGATTAATCCCGGTCTCGATCAATATTTTATAGGATAACGAAAGTTAGGTCTGGGATAGGTGTGGGTTCTGCCCTCATCAGGCTCATACCTTCGCATTTGTCACATACTCGTTGGCCAGATCCTGGGCTTTCACTGGTCTGGATCACGTAGTAAAGTGGTACCACACTGAATCAGTCGATTAAACCTGGTTTTGATCAATATTTTTGAGGGTAACGCATGTTAGGTATGGGTTAGGTCTGGGATTTGCCCACATCTGCTCATACCTTCGCATTTTTCGCATACTCGTTGGCCAGATCCTGGGCTATTTCTGGTTTGGATCACGTGGTAATGTGGTACCACACTCAAACAGACGATTAAACCTGGTCGCGACCAATATTTTAGAGGATAACGCATGTTAGGTCTGGGACAGGTCTGGGATTTGCCCTTATCTGGCTCATACTTTCGCATATTTCTCATACTTGTTGGCCAGATCCTGGGATTTTTCTGGTTTGGATCACGTGGTAATGTGGTACCACACTGAAACAGTCGATTAAACCAGGTTTCGATCAATATTTTAGATGATAACGCATGTTAGGTCTGGGTTAGGTCTAGTATTTGCCCTCATCAGACGCATACTTTCGCATTCTTCACATACTTGTCGTACAGATCCTGGGTTTTTTCTGGCTTGAATCACGTGGTAATGTGGTACCACACTGAAACCGTCCATGAAACCTGGTTTCGATCAATATTTTAGAGGATAACGCATGTTAGGTCTAGGTTAGGCCTGGGATTTGCCCTCTTCAGACTCAAACTTTCGCATATTGCTCATGCTTGTTGAACAGATCCTGGGTTTTTTCTGGTTTGGATCACGTAGTAATGTGATATCACTCTGAAACAGTCGATTAAACCTGGTTTCGATCAATATTTTAGATGATAACGCATGTTAGGTCTGGGTTAGGTCTAGTATTTGCCCTCATCAGACTCATACTTTCGCATATTTCTCATACTTGTTGGCCAGATCCTGGGCTCTTTCTGGTTTGGATCACGTAGTAATGTGGTACCACACTGAAACAGTCCATTAAACCTGGTTTCGATGAATATTTTTGATGACAACGCATGTTAGCTCTGGGTTAGGTCGAGGATTTGCCCTCATCAGACTCATACTTTCGCATATTTCTCATACTTGTTGGCCAGATCCTTGGATTTTTCCGGATTCAATCACGTAGTAATGTGGTACCACACTGAAACAGTCCACGAAACCTAGTCTCGGACAATATTTTTGAGGGTAACGCACGTTTGGTCTGGGGTCGGTCTGGGATTTGCCCTCATCAGGGTCACACTTTCGCATTTTTCGCATACTCGTTGGCCAGATCCTGGGCTTTTTCTGGTTTGGATCACGCAGTAAAGTGGTACCACACTGAAACAGTTGACTAATCCCGGTCTCGATCAATATTTTATAGGATAACGCAAGTTAGGTCTGGGATAGGTGTGGGATCTGCCCTCATCAGGCTCATACCTTCGCATTTCACACATACTCGTTGGCGAGATCCTGGGCTTTCACTGGTCTGGATCACGTAGTAATGTGGTACCACACTAAAACAGTCCATTAAACCTGGTTTCGATCAATGTTTTAGAGGATAACTCATGCTCGGTCTAGGTTAGGCCTGGGATTTGCCCCCATCAGACCCATACTTTCGCATTCTTCACATACTTGTTGAACAGATCCTGGTTTATTTCTGGTTTGGACCACGTAGTAATGTGGTACCACACGGGAACAGTCGATTAAACCTGGTCTCGATCAATATTTTAGAGGATAACGCAAGTTAGGTCTGGGATAAGTCTGGGATTTGCCCTCATCAGGGTCATGCTTTTGCATATTTCTCATACTTGTTGGGCAGATCCTGGGCTTTTTCTGGTTTGGATCACGTAGTAATGTGGTACCACACTGAAACAGTCGATTAAACCAGGTTTCGATCAATATTTTAGACGATATCGCATGTTAGGTCTGGTATAGTTCTGGGATTTGCCATCATCAGGGTCATACTTTTGCATTTTTCACATACTCGTTGGCCAGATCCTGGGCTTTCACTGGTCTGGATCACGTAGCAATCTGGTACCACACTGAAACAGTCGATTAAACCTGGTTTCGATCAATATTTTAGATGATATCGCATGTTAGGTCTGGGATATGTCTGGGATTTGCCCTCATCGGGGTCATACTTTCACATATTTCTCATACTTGTTGGGCAGATCCTTGGATTTTTCTGGATTGGATCACGTAGTAATGTGGTACCACAGAGAAACAGTTAATTAAACCTGGATACGACCAATATTTTAGAGGATACACCATGTTAGGTCTAGGTTAGGCCTGGGATTTGCCCTCGTGAGACTCATACTTTCGCATATTTCTCATACTTGTTGGCCAGATCCTGGGCTTTTTCAGGTTTGGATCACGTAGTAATGTGGTACCACTCTGAAACAGTCGATTAAACCAGGTTTCGATCAATATTTTAGACGATATCGCATGTTAGGTCTGGGATAGGTCTGGGATTTGCCCTCATCAGGGTCATACTTTCGCATTTTTCACATACTTGTTGAACAGAACCCTGGCTTTTTCTGGTTTGGATCACGTAGTAAAGTGGTACCACACTGAAACAGTCGATTAATCCCGGTCTCGATCAATATTTTATAGGATAGCGCAAGTTAGGTCTGGGATAGGTGTGGGATCTGCCCTCATCAGGCTCATACCTTCGCATTTCTCACATACTTGTTGGCCAGATCCTGGGCTTTCACTGGTCTGGATCACGTAGTAATGTGGTACCACACTAAAATAGTCCACGAAACCTGGTTTCGATCAATATTTTAGACGATATCGCATGTTAGGTCTGGGATAGTTCTGGGATTTGCCATCATCAGGGTCATACTTTCGCATTTTTCGCATACTCGTTGGCCAGATCCTGGGCTTTTTCTGGTTTGGATCACGTAGTAATGTGGTACCACTCTGAAACAGTCGATTAAACCTGGTTTCGATCAATATTTTAGACGATATCGCATGTTAGGTCTGGGATAGGTCTGGGATTTGCCCTCATCAGGGTCATACTTTCGCATTTTTCACGTACTTGTTGAACAGAAACCTGGCTATTACAGGTTTGGATCACGAAGTAAAGTGGTGCCACACTGAAAGAGTCGATTAATCCCGGTCTCGATCAATATTTTATAGGATAACGCAAGTTAGGTCCGGGATAGGTCTGGGATTTGCCCTCATCAGGGTCATACTTTCGCATATTTCTCATACTTGTTGGGCAGATCCTTGGATTTTTCTGGATTGGATCACGTAGTAATGTGGTACCACAGAGAAACAGTTAATTAAACCTGGATACGACCAATATTTTAGAGGATACACCATGTTAGGTCTAGGTTAGGCCTGGGATTTGCCCCCATCAGACCCATACTTTCGCATTCTTCACATACTTGTTGAACAGATACTGGTTTATTTCTGGTTTGGATCATGTAGTAATGTGGTGCCACACTGAAACAGTCAATTATACCTGGTCTCGATCAATATTTTAGACGATATCGCATGTTAGGTCTGGGATAGGTCTGGGATTTGCCCTCATCAGGGTCATACTTTCGCATTTTTCGCATACTCGTTGGCCAGATCCTGGGCCTTCACTGGTCTGCATCACGTAGCAATCTGGTACCACACTGAAACAGTCGATTAAACCTGGTTTCGATCAATATTTTAGATGATATCGCATGTTAGGTCTGTGATAGGTCTGGGATTTGCCCTCATCAGGGTCATACCTTCGCGTTTTTCACATACTTGTTGAACAGATCCTGGGCTTTTTCTGGTTTGGATCACGTAGTAATGTGGTACCACACTGAAACAGTCGATTAAACCTGGTTTCGATCGATATATTAGATGATATCGCATGTTAGGTCTGTGATAGGTCTGGGATTTGCCCTCATCAGGGCCATGCTTTCGCATATTTCTCATACTTGTTGGGCAGATCCTTGGATTTTTCTGGTTTGGATCACGTAGTAATGTGGTACCACACTGAAACAGTCGATTAATCCCGGTCTCGAACAATATTTTACAGGATAACGCAAGTTAGGTCCGGGATAGGTGTGGGTTCTGCCCTCATCAGGCTCATACCTTCGCATTTCTCACATACTTGTTGGCCAGATCCTGGGCTTTCACTGGTCTGGATCACGTAGTAATGTGGTACCACACTGAAACAGTCGATTAAACCTGGTTTCGATCAATATTTTTGAGGGTAACGCATGTTAGGTCTGGGTTAGGTCTAGGATTTGCCCTCATCTGGCTCATTCTTTCGCATTTTGCGCATACTCGTTGGCCAGATCCTGGGCTTTTTCTGGTTTGGATCACGTAGTAATGTGGTACCACACTGAAATAGTCGATTAAACCAGGTTTCGATCAATATTTTAGACGATATCGCATGTTAGGTCTGGGATAGTTCTGGGATTTGCCATCATCAGGGTCATACTTTTGCATTTTTCACATACTCGTTGGCCAGATCCTGGGCTTTCACTGGTCTGGATCACGTAGCAATCTGGTACTACACTGAAACAGTCGATTAAACCTGGTTTCGATCAATATTTTAGATGATATCGCATGTTAGGTCGGGGATATGTCTGGGATTTGCCCTCATCGGGGTCATACTTTCACATATTTCTCATACTTGTTGGGCAGATCCTTGGATTTTTCTGGATTGGATCACGTAGTAATGTGGTACCACAGAGAAACAGTTAATTAAACCTGGATACGACCAGTATTTTAGAGGATACACCATGTTAGGTCTAGGTTAGGCCTGGGATTTGCCCTCGTGAGACTCATACTTTCGCATATTTCTCATACTTGTTGGCCAGATCCTGGGCTTTTTCAGGTTTGGATCACGTAGTAATGTGGTACCACTCTGAAATAGTCGATTAAACCAGGTTTCGATCAATATTTTAGACGATATCGCATGTTAGGTCTGGGATAGGTCTGGGATTTGCCCTCATCAGGGTCATACTTTCGCATTTTTCACATACTTGTTGAACAGAACCCTGGCTTTTTCTGGTTTGGATCACGTAGTAAAGTGGTACCACACTGAAACAGTCGATTAATCCCGGTCTCGATCAATATTTTATAGGATAGCGCAAGTTAGGTCTGGGATAGGTGTGGGATCTGCCCTCATCAGGCACATACTTTCGCATTTTTCGCATACTCGTTGGCCAGATCCTGGGCTTTTTCTGGTTTGGATCACGTAGTAATGTGGTACCACTCTGAAACAGTCGATTAAACCTGGTTTCGATCAATATTTTAGACGATATCGCATGTTAGGTCTGGGATAGGTCTGGGATTTGCCCTCATCAGGGTCATACTTTCGCATTTTTCACGTACTTGTTGAACAGAACCCTGGCTATTACAGGTTTGGATCACGTAGTAAAGTGGTGCCACACTGAAAGAGTCGATTAATCCCGGTCTCGATCAATATCTTATAGGATAACGCAAGTTAGGTCCGGGATAGGTCTGGGATTTGCCCTCATCAGGGTCATACCTTCGCGTTTTTCACATACTTGTTGAACAGATCCTGGGCTTTTTCTGGTTTGGATCACGTAGTAATGTGGTACCACACTGAAACAGTCGATTAAACCTGGTTTCGATCGATATATTAGATGATATCGCATGTTAGGTCTGTGATAGGTCTGGGATTTGCCCTCATCAGGGTCATACTTTCGCATATTTCTCATACTTGTTGGGCAGATCCTTGGATTTTTCTGGATTGGATCACGTAGTAATGTGGTACCACAGAGAAACAGTTAATTAAACCTGGATACGACCAATATTTTAGAGGATACACCATGTTAGGTCTAGGTTAGGCCTGGGATTTGCCCCCATCAGACCCATGCTTTCGCATTCTTCACATACTTGTTGAACAGATACTGGTTTATTTCTGGTTTGGATCATGTAGTAATGTGGTGCCACACTGAAACAGTCAATTATACCTGGTCTCGATCAATATTTTCGACGATATCGCATGTTACGTCTGGGATAGGTCCAGGATTTGCCCGCATCAGGCTCATACATTCGCATTTTTCACGTACTTGTTGAACAGAACCCTGGCTATTACAGGTTTGGATCACGTAGTAAAGTGGTGCCACACTGAAAGAGTCGATTAATCCCGGTCTCGATCAATATTTTATAGGATATCGCATGTTAAGTCTGGGATAGGTCTGGGATTTGCCCTCATCAGGGTCATACTTTCGCATTTTTCGCATACTCGTTGGCCAGATCCTGGGCTTTTTCTGGTTTGGATCACGTAGTAAAGTGGTACCACACTGAAACAGTCGATTAATCCCGGTCTCGATCAATATTTTATAGGATAACGCAAGTTAGGTATGGGATAGATGTGGGTTCTGCCCTCATCAGGCTCATCCCTTCGCATTCCTCACATACTTGTTGACCAGATCCTGGCCTTTTTCAGGTTTGGATCACGTAGCAATGTGGTACCACACTGAAACAGTCGATTAAACCTGGTTTCGATCAATATTTTAGACGATATCGCATCTTAGGTCTGGGATAGGTCTGGGATTTGCCCTCATCAGGGTCATACTTTCGTATATTTCTCATACTTGTTGGCCAGATCCTGGGCTTTTTCTGGTTTGGATCACGTAGTAATGTGGTACCACTCTGAAACAGTCGATTAAACCTGGTTTCGATCAATATTTTAGACGATATCGCATGTTAGGTCTGGGATTGGTCTGGGATTTGCCCTCATCAGGGTCATACTTTCGCATTTTTCACGTACTTGTTGAACAGAACCCTGGCTATTACAGGTTTGGATCACGTAGTAAAGTGGTGCCACACTGAAAGAGTAGATTAATCCCGGTCTCGATCAATATTTTATAGGATAACGCTAGTTAGGTCCGGGATAGGTCTGGGATTTGCCCTCATCAGGGATATACCTTCGCGTTTTTCACATACTTGTTGAACAGATCCTGGGCTTTTTCTGGTTTGGATCACGTAGTAATGCGGTACCACACTGAAACAGTCGATTAAACCTGGTTTAGATCGATATATTAGATGATATCGCATGTTAGGTCTGTGATAGTTCTGGGATTTGCCCTCATCAGGGTCATACTTTCGCATATTTCTCATACTTGTTGGGCAGAACCTTGGATTTTTCTGGATTGGATCACGTAGTAAAGTGGTACCACACTGAAACAGTCGATTAATCCCGGTCTCGATCAATATTTTATAGGATAACGCAAGTTAGGTATGGGATAGGTGTGGGTCCTGCCCTCATCAGGCTCATCCCTTCGCATTTCTCACATACTTGTTGACCAGATCCTGGCCTTTTTCAGGTTTGGATCACGTAGCAATGTGGTACCACACTGAAACAGTCGATTAAACCTGGTTTCGATCAATATTTTAGACGATATCGCATGTTAGGTCTGGGATAGGTCTGAGATTTGCCCTCATCAGGGTCATACTTTCGCATTTTTCGCATACTCGTTGGCCAGATCCTGGGCTTTTTCTCGTTTGGATCACGTAGTAAAGTGGTACCACACTGAAACAGTCGATTAATCCCGGTCTCGATCAATATTTTATAGGATAACGCAAGTTAGGTATGGGATAGGTGTGGGTTCTGCCCTCATCAGGCTCATCCCTTCGCATTTCTCACATACTTGTTGACCCGATCCTGGCCTTTTTCAGGTTTGGATCACGTAGCAATGTGGTACCACACTGAAACAGTCCATTAAACCTGGTTTCGATCAATATTTTAGAGGATAACTCATGCTAGGTCTGGGATAGGTCTGGGATTTGCCCTCATCAGGCTCATAGTTTCGCGTTTTTCACACACTTGTTGAGCAGATCCTGGGTTTTTTCTGGTTTGGATCACGTAGTAATGTGGTACCACACTGAAGCAGACCATTCAACCTAGTTTCAATTATTATTTTAGAGGATAACACATGATAGGTCTAGGTTTGGTCTGGGATTTGCCCTCAGCAGGTTCATACTTTCGCAGTTTTAACATACATGTTGACCTGATCGAGTGTTTTTTCTGCTTTGTATCACGTAGTAACGTGGACCACACTAAAACTGTCAATTAAACCTGGTCTTGATAAATATTTTAGAGGATAACGCATGTTAGGTCTGGCATAGGTCTGGGATTTGCCCTCATCAGACTCATACTTTCGCGTTTTTCACATACTTGTTGAACAGATCCTGGGCTTTTTCTGGTTTGGATCACGTAGTAATGTGGTACCACAATGAAACAGTCGATTGAACCTGGTTTCGAACATTATTTTAGAGGATAACGCATGTTAGGTCTAGGTTAGGCCTGGGATTTGCCCTCATCAGACTCAAACTTTCGCATATTTCTCATACTTGTTGGGCAGATCATTGGATTTTTCTGGATTGGATCACGTAGTAATGTGGTACCACAGTGAAACACTTAATTAAACCTTAATACGACCAATATTTTAGAGGATACGCCATGTTAGGTCTAGGTTAGGCCTGGGATTTGCCCTCATCAGTCTCATACTTTCGCATCTTTCTCATACTTGTTGGCCAGATCCTGGGCGTTTTCTGGTTTGGATCACGTAGTAATGTGGTACCACAGTGAAACAGTCGATTACGCCTGGTTGCGGTCAGTATTTTAGAGGATAACTCATGCTTGGTCTGCGATAGGTCTGGGTTTTGCCCTCATCAGGCTCATAGTTTCGCGTTTTTCACATACTTGTTGAACAGATCCTGGGCTTTTTCTGGTTTGGATCACGTAGTAATGTGGTACCACACTGAAACAGTCGATTAAACCTGGTTTCGATCAATATTTTAGACGATATCGCATGTTAGGTCTGGGATTTGCACTCATCAGGGTCATACATTCGCATTTTTCCCATACTTGTTGAACAGAACCCTGGCTTATTTCAGGTTTGGATCATGTAGTAATGTGGTGCCACACTGAAACAGTCAATCATACCCGGTCTCGATCAATATTTTAGTGGATAACGCATGTTACGTCTGGGCTAGGTCCAGGATTTGCCCGCATCAGGCTCATACTTTCGCATATTTCTCATACATGTTGGCCATATCCTGGGCTTGTTCTGGTTTGGATCGCAAAGTGAAGTGGTACCACACTGAAACAGTCGATTAATCCTGGTCTCGATGAATATTTTAGAGGATAACGCAAGTTAGGTCTGGGATAGGTGTTGGATCTGCCCTCATCAGGCTCACACCTTCGCATTTCTCACATACTCGTTGGCCTTATCCTGGGCTTTCACTGGTCTGGATCACGTAGTATTGTGGTACCACACTGAAACAGTCGATTAAACCTGGTTTTGATCAATATTTTTGAGGGTAACGCATGTTAGGTCTGGGTTAGGTCTAGGATCTGCCCTCATCTGGCTCATACCATCGCGTTTTTCGCATACTCGTTGGCCAGATCCTGGGCTTTTTCTGGTTTGGATCACGTGGTAATGTGGTACCACACTCAAACAGTCGATTAAGCCTGGTTTCGACCAATATTTTAGAGGATAACGCAAGTTGGGACTGGGATAGGTCTGGGATTTGCCCTCATCTGGCTCGTACTTTAGCATTCATCACATACTTGGTGTACAGATCCTGGGTTTTTTCTGGCTTGATTCACGTGGTAATGTGGTACCACACTGAAGCCGTCCATGAGACCTCGTTTCGATCAATATTTTTGAGGGTAACGCATGTTAGGTCTGGGTTAGGTCTAGGATTTGCCCTCATCAGGCTCATTCTTTCGCATTCTTCGCATACTCGTTGGCCAGATCCTGGGCTTTTTCTGGTTTGGATCACGTAGTAATGTGGTACCACACTGAAACAGTCGATTAAACCTGGTTTCGATCGATATATTAGATGATATCGCATGTTAGGTCTGTGATAGGTCTGGGATTTGCCCTCATCAGGGTCATACTTTCGCATATTTCTCATACTTGATGGGCAGATCCTTGGATTTTTCTGGATTGGATCACGTAGTAATGTGGTACCACAGAGAAACAGTTAATTAAACCTGGATACGACCAATATTTTAGAGGATACACCATGTTACGTCTAGGTTAGGCCTGGGATTTGCCCTCATGTGTCTCATACTTTCGTATATTTCTCATACTTGTTGGCCAGATCCTGGGCTTTTTCTGGTTTGGATCACGTAGTAATGTGGTACCACTCTGAAACAGTCGATTAAACCTGGTTTCGATCAATATTTTAGACGATATCGCATGTCAGGTCTGGGATAGGTCTGGGATTTGCCCTCATCAGGGTCATACTTTCGCATATTTCTCATACTTGTTGGGCAGATCCTTGGATTTTTCTGGATTGGATCACGTAGTAATGTGGTACCACAGAGAAACAGTTAATTAAACCTGGATACGACCCATATTTTAGAGGATACACCATGTTAGGTCTAGGTTAGGCCTGGGATTTGCCCTCATGAGTCTCATACTTTCGTATATTTCTCATACTTGTTGGCCAGATCCTGGGCTTTTTCTGGTTTGGATCACGTAGTAATGTGGTACCACTCTGAAACAGTCGATTAAACCTGGTTTCGATCAATATTTTAGACGATATCGCATGTTAGGTCTGGGATAGGTCTGGGATTTGCCCTCATCAGGGTCATACTTTCGCATTTTTCACGTACTTGTTGAACAGATCCTGGGCTTGTTCTGGTTTCGATCACAAAGTGAAGTGGTACCACACTGAAACAGTCGATTAATCCTGGTCTCGATGAATATTTTAGAGGATAACGCAAGTTAGGTCTGGGATAGGTGTTGGATCTGCCCTCATCAGGCTCACACCTTCGCATTTCTCACATACTCGTTGGCCTGATCCTGGGCTTTCACTGGTCTGGATCACGTAGTATTGTGGTACCACACTGAAACAGTCGATTAAACCTGGTTTTGATCAATATTTTTGAGGGTAACGCATGTTAGGTCTGGTTTAGGTCTAGGATTTGCCCTTATCTGTCTCATACCATCGCGTTTTTCGCATACTCGTTGGCCAGATCCTGGGCTTTTTCTGGTTTGGATCACGTGGTAATGTGGTACCACACTCAAACAGTCGATTAAGCCTGGTTTCGACCAATATTTTAGAGGATAACGCAAGTTGGGTCTGGGATAGGTCTGGGATTTGCCCTCATCTGGCTCATACTTTAGCATTCTTCACATACTTGTTGTACAGATCCTGGGTTTTTTCTGGCTTGATTCACGTGGTAATGTGATACCACACTGAAGCCGTCCATGAGACCTCGTTTCGATCAATATTTTTGAGGGTAACGCATGTTAGGTCTGGGTTAGGTCTAGGATTTGCCCACATCAGGCTCATTCTTTCGCATTTTTCGCATACTCGTTGGCCAGATCCTGGGCTTTTTCTGGTTTGGATCACGTGGTAATGTGGTACCACACTCAAACAGTCGATTAAGCCTGGTTTCGACCAATATTTTAGTCGATATCGCATGTTAGGTCTGGGATAGGTCTGGGATGTGCCCTCATCAGGGTCATACTTTCGCTTTTTTCGCATACTCGTTGGCCAGATCCTGGGCTTTTTCTGGTTTGGATCAGGTAGTAATGTGGTACCACACTGAAACAGTCGATTAAACCTGGTTTCGATCAATATTTTAGACGATATCGCATGTTAGGGCTGGGATAGGTGTGGGTTCTGCCCTCATCAGGCTCATAGTTTCGCGTTTTTCACATACTTGTTGAACAGATCCTGGGCTTTTTCTGGTTTGGATCAGCGAGTAATGTGGTACCACACTGAAACATTCCATTTTAACCTGGTTTCGATCAATATTTTAGACGATATCGCTTGTTAGGACTGGGATAGGTGTGGGTTCTGCCCTCATCAGGCTCATAGTTTCGCGTTTTTCACATACTTGTTGAACAGATCCTGGGCTTTTTCTGGTTTGGATAAGCGATTAATGTGGTACCACACTGAAGCATTCGAATAAACCTGGTTTCGATCAATATTTTGGACGTTATCGCATGTTAGGTCTGGGATAGGTCCGGGATTTGCCCTCATAAAGGTCATACTTTCGCATACTTCACATACTAGTTGAA
This sequence comes from Colletes latitarsis, assembly GCF_051014445.1. Taxonomy (NCBI): domain Eukaryota; kingdom Metazoa; phylum Arthropoda; class Insecta; order Hymenoptera; family Colletidae; genus Colletes; species Colletes latitarsis. The sequence goes on from NC_135142.1 coordinate 4,916,145, forward strand.
CAGTTCCTGGGTTATTTCTGGTTTGGATCAGCGAGTAATGTGGTACCACACTGAAACTGTCGGTTAAACCAGGTTTCGATCAATATTTTAGATGATAACGCATGTTAAGTCTAGGTTAGGCCTGGGATTTGCCCTCATCAGGCTCATACTATCGCATTCTTCACATACTTGTTGAACAGATCCCTAGCTTTTTCTGGTTTGGATCACGTAGTAATGTGGTACCACACTGAAACAGTCCATTAAACCTGGGTTCGATCAATATTTTAGAGGATATCGCAAGTTAGGTCTGGGATAGGTGTTGGATCTGCCCTCATCAGGGTCATACTTTCGCTTTTTTCGCAGACTCGTTTGCCAGATCCAGGGCTTTTTCTGGTTTGGATCACGTAGTAATGTGGTGCCACACTGAAACAGTCCATTAAACCTGGTTTCGATCAATATTTGCGAGGAGAACTCATGCTCGGTCGGGGATAGGTCTGGGATTTGCCCTCAACAGGCTCATAGTTTCGCGATTTTCACATACTTGTTGAGCAGATCCTGGGCTTTTTCTGGTTTGGATTACGTAGTAATGTGGTACCACACTGAAACATTCGATTAAACCTGGTTTCGATCAATATTTTGGACGTTATCGCATGTTAGGTCTGGGATAGGTCTGGGATTTGCCCTCATCAAGGTCATACTTTCGCATACTTCACATACTAGTTGAACAGTTCCTGGGTTATTTCTGGTTTGGATCAGCGAGTAATGTGGTACCACACTAAAACAGTCAGTTAAACCTGGACACGACCAATATTTTAGAGGATAACGCATGTTAGGTCTAGGTTAGGCCTGGGATTTGCCCTCATCAGACTCAAACTTTCGCATGTTTCTCATACTTGTTGGGCAGATCCTTGGATTTTTCTGGTTTGGATCAGGTAGTAATGTGGAACCACACTGAAACAGTCGATTAAACCAGGTTTCGATCAATATTTTAGACGATATCGCATGTTAGGTCTGGGATAGGTCTGGGATTTGCCCTCATCAGGGCCATACTTTCGCATTTTTCGCATACTCGTTGGCCAGATCCTGGGCTTTTTCTGGTTTGGATCACGTAGTAAAGTGGTACCACACTGAAACAGTCGATTAATCCTGGCCTCGAACAATATTTTAGACGATATCGCATGTTAGGTCTGGGATAGGTCTGGGATTTGCCCTCATCAGGGTCATACTTTCGCATTTTTCACATACTTGTTGAACAAAACCCTGGCTTTTTCTGGTTTGGATCACGTAGTAAAGTGGTACCACACTGAAACAGTCGATTATTCCCGGTCTCGATCAATATTTTATAGGATAACGAAAGTTAGGTCTGGGATAGGTCTGGGATTTGCCCTCATCAGGGCCATACTTTCGCATTTTTCGCATACTCGTTGGCCAGATCCTGGGCTTTTTCTGGTTTGGATCACGTAGTAAAGTGGTACCACACTGAAACAGTCGATTAATCCCGGTCTCGATCAATATTTTATAGGATAACGCAAGTTAGGTCTGGGATAGGTGTGGGTTCTGCCCTCACCAGGCTCATACCTTCGCATTTCTCACATACTTGTTGGCCAGATCCTGTGCTTTCACTTGTCTGGATCTCGTAGTAGTGTGGTATCACACTGAAACAGTCCATTAAACCTGGTTTCGATCAATATTTTAGAGGATAACACATGCTGGGTCTAGGTTAGGCCTAGGATTTGCCCTCATCAGACCCATACTTTCGTATTCCTCACATACTAGTTGAACAGTTCCTGGGTTATTTCTGGTTTGGATCAGGTAGTAATGTGGTACCACTCTGAAACAGTCGATTAAAACTGGTTTCGATCAATATTTTAGATGATAACGCATGTTAGGTCTGGGTTAGGTCTAGGATTTGCCCTCATCTCGCTCATTCTTTCGCATTTTTCGCATACTCGTTGGCCAGATCCTGGGGTTTTTCTGGTTCGGATCACGTAGTAATGTGGCACCACACTGAAACAGTCGATTAAACCTGGTTTCGATCAATATTTTAGACGATATCGCATGTTAGGTCTGGGATAGGTCTGGGATTTGCCCTCATCAGGGTCATACTTTCGCATTTTTCGCATACACGTTGGCCAGATCCTGGGCTTTTTCTGGTTTCGATCACGTAGTGATGTGGTACCACACTGATACAGTCCATGAAACCTGGTTTCGATCAATATTTTAAAGGATAACGCATGTTAGGTCTAGGTTAGGCCTGGGATTTGCCCTCATCAGACTCAAGCTTTCGCATATCTCTCATACTTGTTGGGCAGATCATTGGATTTCTCTGGATTGGATCACGTAGTAATGTGGTACCACAGTGAAACACTTAATTAAACCTTAATACGACCAATATTTTAGAGGATACACCATGTTACGTCTAGGTTAGGCCTGGGATTTGCCCTCATGAGACTCATACTTTCGCATATTTCGCATACACGTTGGCCAGATCCTGGGCCATTTCTGGTTCGGATCACGTAGTAATGTGGTACCGCGCTGAAACATTCAATTAAACCTGGTCTGGATAAATATTTTAGAGGATATCGCATGTTAGGTCTAGGTTAGGCCTGGGATTTGCCCTAATCAGGGTCATACTTTCGCAGCTTTAACATACATGTTGACCTGATCGAGGGTTTTTTCTACTTTGGATCACGTAGTAAAGTGGTAACACACTGAAACAGTCAATTAAACCTGGTTTCGATCAATATTATTGAGGATAACGCATGTTAGGTCTAGGTTAGACCTGGGATTTTCACTCATCAGACTCATACTTTCGCGTTCTTCACATACTTGTTGAACGGATCTTGGGTTTTTTCTGGTGTGGATCACGTAGTAATGTGGTACCACACTGAAACAGTCGATTAATCCAGGTTTCGATCAATATTTTTGAGGATAACGCATGTTAGGTCTAGGTTAGACCTGGGATTTTCACACATCAGACTCATACTTTCGCATTCATCACATACTTGTTGAATGGATCCTGCGTTTTTTCTGGTTCGGATCACGTAGTAGTGTGGTACCACACTGAAACAGTCCATTAAACCTGGTTTCGAACAATATTTTAGAGGACAACGCAAGTTAGGTCTGGAATAGGTCTGAGATTTGCCCTTATCAGGGTCATACTTTCGCATATTTCTCATACTTCATGGCTATGTCCTGGGCTATTTCTGGATTGGATCACGTAGTAATGTGGTACCACACTGAAGCGGTCCATTAAACCTGGTTTCGATCAATATTTTAGTGGATAACGCAAGTTAGGTCTGGGATAGGTCTGGGATTTGCCCTCATCAGGCTCATACTTTCGCGTTTGTCACATACATGTTGAACATATCCTGGGATTTTTCTGGTTCGGATCACGCAGTAATGTGGTAACACAGCGAAACATTCAATTAAACCTGGTCTGGATAAATATTTTAGAGTGTATCGCATGTTAGGTCTAGGTTAGGCCTGGGATTTGCCCTAATCAGGGTCATACTTTTGCAGTTTTAACATACATGTTGACCTGATCGAGGGTTTTTTCTACTTTGGATCACGTAGTAAAGTGGTAACACACTGAAACAGTCAATTAAACCTGGTTTCGATCAATATTTTAGGGGATAACGCATGTTAGGTCTGGGTTAGGTCTAGGATTTGCCCTCATCAGGCTCATTCGTTCGCATATTTCCCATACGTGATGGCTAGATCCTGGGCTATTTCTGGATTGTATCACGTAGTAATGTGGTACCACGCTAAAACAGTCAATTAAACCTGGTTTCGATCAATATTTTAGAGGATAACGCAAGTTACGTCTGAGATAGGTCTGGGATTTGCCCTCATCAGGCTCATACTTTCGCGTTTTTCACATTCTTGTTGAACTGATCTTGGGTTTTTTCTGGTTTGTATCACGTAGTAATGAGGTACCACACTGAAACAGTCCATTAAACCTGGTTTCGATCAATATTTTAGAGGACAACGCAAGTTAGGTCTGGGATAGGTCTGGGATTTGCCCTTATCAGGATCATACTTTCGCATTTTTCACATACTTGTTGAACAGATCCTGGGTTTTTTCTGGTATGCATCACGTAGTAATGTGGTACCACACTGAAACATTCAATTAAACCTGGTCTTGATAAATATTTTTGAGGCTAACGCATGTTAGGTCTGGGTTAGGTCTAGGATTTGCCCTCATCAGGCTCATACTTTCGCATATTTCCCATACTTCATGGATAGATCGTGGGCTGTTTCTGGATTGCATCACGTAGTAATGAAGTACGACACTGAAACTGTCAATTAAACTTGGTTTCCATCAATACTTTAGAGGACAACGCATGTTAGGTATAGGTTAGGCCTGGGATTTGTCCTCATCAGGGTCATACTTTCGCAGTTTTAACATACATGTTGACCTGATCGAGGGTTTTCTCTGCTTTGGATCACGTAGTAAAGTGGTACCACACTGAAACAGTCAATAAAACCAGGTTTCGAGAAATATTTTAAGGGATAACACTATGTAGGTCTCGGTTAGGTCTGGTATTTGCAATCATCTGGCTCATACTTTCGCATTTTTCGCATACTTGTTGGCCAGATCCTGGGATTTCTTCTGGTTTGGAATACGTATAAATGTGGTGCCACACTGAAATAGTCAATTAATCCTGGTCTTGATAAGTATTTTAGAGGATAACGCAAGTTATGTCTGGTTTAGTTCTGGGATTTGCCCTCATCAGGCTCAGACTTTCGCGTTTTTCACATACATGTTGAAGAGATCCTGGGTTCTTCTGGTATGGATCACGTAGTAATGTGGTACCACACTGAAACAGTCGATTAAACCAGGTTTCGATCAATATTTTTGAGGATAACGCATGTTAGGTCTAGGTTAGGCCTGGGATTTTCACTCATCAGACTCATACTTTCGCATTCTTCACATACTTGTTGAACGGATCCTGGGTCTTTTCTGGTTCGGATCACGTAGTAGTGTGGTACCACACCGAAACATTCAATTAAACCTGGTTTCGATCAATATTTTAGAGGACAACGCAAGTTAGGTCTGGGATAGGTCTGGGATATGCCCTAATCAGGGTCATACTTTCGCAGCTTTAACATACACGTTGACCTGATCGAGGGTTTTTTCTACTTTGGATCACGTAGTAAAGTGGTAACACACTGAAACAGTCAATTAAACCTGGTTTCGATCAATATTTTAGAGGATAACGCATGTTAGGTCTGGGTTAGGTCTAGGATTTGCCCTCATCAGGCTCATTCGTTCGCATATTTCTCATACTTCATGGCTAGATCCTGGGCTATTTCTGGATTGTATCACGTAGTAATGTGGTACCACGCTGAAACAGTCAATTAAACCTGGTTTCGATCAATGTTTTAGAGCATAACGCATGTTAGGTCTGGGTTAGGCCTGGGATTTGCCCTAATCAGGGTCATACTTTCGCAGTTTTAACATACATGTTGACATGATCGAGGGTTTTTTCTACTTTGGATCAAGTAGTAAAGTGGTAACACACTGAAACAGTCAATTAAACCTGGTTTCGATCAATATTTTAGAGGATAACGCATGTTAGGTCTGGGTTAGGTCTAGGATTTGCCCTCATCAGGCTCATACTTTCGCGTTTTTCACATACATGTTGAACAGATCCCGGGTTTTTTCTGGATTGGATCACGCAGTAATGTGGTACCACACCGAAACATTCAATTAAACCTGGTCTGGATAAATATTTTAGAGGATATCGCAAGTTAGGTCTGGGATAGGTCTGGGATATGCCCTAATCAGGGTCATACTTTCGCAGCTTTAACATACATGTTGAACAGATCCTGGGTTTTTTCTGCTTTGGATCACGTAGTAAAGTGGTAACACACTGAAACAGTCGATTAAACCAGGTTTCGATCAATATTTTTGAGGATAACGCATGTTAGGTCTAGGTTAGGCCTGGGATTTTCACTCATCAGACTCATACTTTCGCATTCTTCACATACTTGTTGAACGGATCCTGGGTCTTTTCTGGTTCGGATCACGTAGTAGTGTGGTACCACACCGAAACATTCAATTAAACCTGGTTTCGATCAATATTTTAGAGGACAACGCAAGTTAGGTCTGGGATAGGTCTGGGATATGCCCTAATCAGGGTCAAACTTTCGCAGTTTTAACATGCATGTTGACCTGATCGAGGGTTTTTCCTGCTTTGGATCGCGTAGTAAAGTGGTACCACACTGAAACATTCAATTAAACCTGGTCTTGATAAATATTTTAGAGGATAACGTATGTTAGGTCTGGGTTACGTCTAGGATTTGCCCTCATCAGGCGCATACTTTCGCATATTTCTCATACTTCATGGCTAGATCCTGGGCTATTTCTGCATTGTATCACGTAGTAATGTGGTACCGCGCTGAAACATTCAATTAAACCTGGTCTGGACAAATATTTTACAGGATATCGCATGTTAGGTCTAGGTTAGGCCTGGGATTTGCCCTAATCAGGGTCATACTTTCGCAGTTTTAACATACATGTTGACCTGATCGAGGGTTTTTTCTACTTTGGATCACGTAGTAAAGTGGTAACACACTGAAACAGTCAATTAAACCTGGTTTCGATCAATATTATTGAGGATAACGCATGTTAGGTCTAGGTTAGGCCTGGGATTTTCACTCATCAGACTCATACTTTCGCATTCTTCACATACTTGTTGAACGGATCATGGGTTTTTTCCGGTTTGGTTCACGTAGTAATGTGGTACCACACTGAAACATTCAATTAAACCTGAGCTTGATAAATATTATTGAGGATAACGCATGTTAGGTCTAGGTTAGGCCTGGGATTTGCCCTCATCAGGCTCATACTTTCGCGTTTTTCACATACATGTTGAACAGATCCCGGGTTTTTTCTGGATTGGATCACGCAGTAATGTGGTACCACGCCGAAACATTCAATTAAACCTGGTCTGGATAAATATTTTAGAGGATATCGCATGTTAGGTCTAGGTTAGGCCTGGGATTTGCCCTAATCAGGGTCATACTTTCGCAGTTTTAACATACATGCTGACCTGATCGAGGGTTTTTTCTGGATTGGATCACGCAGTAATGTGGTACCACACCGAAACATTCAATTAAACCTGGTCTGGATAAATATTTTAGAGGATATCGCATGTTAGGTCTAGGTTAGGCCTGGGATTTGCCCTAATCAGGGTCATACTTTCGCAGTTTTAACATACATGTTGACCTGATCGAGGGTTTTTTCTACTTTGGATCACGTAGTAAAGTGGTAACACACTGAAACAGTCAATTAAACCTGGTTTCGATCAATATTTTAGAGGATAAGGCATGTTAGGTCTGGGTTAGGTTTAGGATTTGCCCTCATCAGGCTCATTCGTTCGCATATTTCTCATACTTGATGGCTAGATCCTGGGCTATTTCTGGATTGTATCACGTAGTAATGTGGTACCACGCTGAAACAGTCAATTAAACCTGGTTTTGATCAATGTTTTAGAGGATAACGCATGTTAGGTCTGGGTTAGGCCTGGGATTTGCCCTAATCAGGGTCATACTTTCGCAGTTTTAACATACATGTTGACATGATCGAGGGTTTTTTCTACTTTGGATCACGTAGTAAAGTGGTAACACACTGAAACAGTCAATTAAACCTGGTTTCGATCAATATTTTATAGGATAACGCATGTTAGGTCTGGGTTAGGTCTAGGATTTGCCCTCATCAGGCTCATACTTTCGCTTTTTTCACATACTTGTTGAACAGATCCTGGGTTTTTTCTGCTTTGGATCACGTGGTAAAGTGGTAACACACTGAAACAGTCAATTAACCCTGGTTTCGATCAATCTTTTAGAGGATAACGTATGTTAGGTCTAGGTTAGGCCTGGGATTTGCCCTAATCAGGGTCATACTTTCGCAGCTTTAACATACATGTTGACCTGATCGAGGGTTTTTTCTACTTTGGATCACGTAGTAAAGTGGTACCACACTGAAACAGTCCATTAAACCTGGTTTCGAACAATATTTTAGAGGACAACGCAAGTTAGGTCTGGAATAGGTCTAGGATTTGCCCTCATCAGGCTCATACTTTCGCATATTTCTCATACTTCATGGCTAGATCCTGGGCTATTTCTGGATTGTATCACGTAGTAATGTGGTACCGCGCTGAAACATTCAATTAAACCTGGTCTGGATAAATATTTTAGAGGATATCGCATGTTAGGTCTAGGTTAGGCCTGGGACTTGCCCTAATCAGGGTCATACTTTCGCAGCTTTAACATACATGTTGACCTGATCGAGGGTTTTCTCTACTTTGGATCACGTAGTAAAGTGGTAATACACTGAAACAGTCAATTAAACCTGGTCTGGATAAATATTTTAGAGGATATCGCATGTTAGGTCTAGGTTAGGCCTGGGATTTGCCCTAATCAGGGTCATACTTTCGCAGCTTTAACATACATGTTGACCTGATCGAGGGTTTTTTCTACTTTGGATCACGTAGTAAAGTGGTAACACACTGAAACAGTCAATTAAACCTGGTTTCGATCAATATTATTGCGGATAACGCATGTTAGGTCTAGGTTAGGCCTGGGATTTTCACTCATCAGACTCATACCTTCGCATTCTTCACATACTTGTTGAACGGATCTTGGGTTTTTTCTGATGTGGATCACGTAGTAATGTGGTACCACACTGAAACAGTCGATTAATCCAGGTTTCGATCAATATTTTTGAGGATAACGCATGTTAGGTCTAGGTTAGGCCTGGGATTTGCCCTAATCAGGGTCATACTTTCGCAGCTTTAACATACATGTTGACCTGATCGAGGGTTTTCTCTACTTTGGATCACGTAGTAAAGTGGTACCACACTGAAACAGTCCATTAAACCTGGTTTCGAACAATATTTTAGAGGACAACGCAAGTTAGGTCTGGAATAGGTCTGGGATTTGCCCACATCAGGGTCATACTTTCGCATATTTCTCATACTTCATGGCTATGTCCTGGGCTATTTCTGGATTGGATCACGTAGTAATGTGGTACCACACTGAAGCGGTCCATTAAACATGGTTTCGATCAATATTTTAGTGGATAACGCAAGTTAGGTCTGGGATAGGTCTGGGATTTGCCCTCATCAGGCTCATACTTTCGCGTTTGTCACATACATGTTGAACATATCCTGGGATTTTTCTGGTTCGGATCACGCAGTAATGTGGTAACACAGCGAAACATTCAATTAAACCTGGTCTGGATAAATATTTTAGAGGGTATCGCATGTTAGGTCTAGGTTAGGCCTGGGATTTGCCCTAATCAGGGTCATACTTTTGCAGTTTTGACATACATGTTGACCTGATCGAGGGTTTTTTCTACTTTGGATCACGTAGTAAAGTGGTAACACACTGAAACAGTCAATTAAACCTGGTTTCGATCAATATTTTAGGGGATAACGCATGTTAGGTCTGGGTTAGATCTAGGATTTGCCCTCATCAGGCTCATTCGTTCGCATATTTCTCATACGTGATGGCTAGATCCTGGGCTATTTCTGGTTTGTATCACGTAGTAATGAGGTACCACACTGAAACAGTCCATTAAACCTGGTTTCGATCAATATTTTACAGGACAACGCAAGTTAGGTCTGGGATAGGTCTGGGATTTGCCCTTATCAGGATCATACTTTCGCATTTTTCACATACTTGTTGAACAGATCCTGGGTTTTTTCTGGTATGGATCACGTAGTAATGTGGTACCACACTGAAACATTCAATTAAACCTGGTCTTGATAAATATTTTTGAGGCTAACGCATGTTAGGTCTGGGTTAGGCCTAGGATTTGCCCTCATCAGGCTCATACTTTCGCATATTTCTCATACTTCATGGATAGATCGTGGGCTGTTTCTGGATTGGATCACGTAGTAATGTGGTACCACACCGAAACAGTCAATTAAACCTGGTTTCGAACAATATTTTAGAGGATAACGCAAGTTATGTCTGGTATAGGTCTGGGATTTGCTCTCATCAGGCTCATTCTTTCGCATATTTCTCACACTTGATGGCTAGATCCAGGGCTTTTTCTGGATTGCATCACGTAGTAATGAAGTACGACACTGAAACAGTCAATTAAACTTGGTTTCCATCAATACTTTAGAGGACAACGCATGTTAGGTATAGGTTAGGCCTGGGATTTGCCGTCATCAGGGTCATACTTTCGCAGTTTTAACATACATGTTAACCTGATCGAGGGTTTTTTCTGCTTTGGATCACGTAGTAAAGTGGTACCACACTGAAACAGTCAATAAAACCAGGTTTCGAGAAATATTTTAGGGGATAACACTATGTAGGTCTCGGTTAGGTCTGGTATTTGCAATCATCTGGCTCATACTTTCGCATTTTTCGCATACTTGTTGGACAGATCCTGGGATTTCTTCTGGTTTGGAATACGTATAAATGTGGTGCCACACTGAAATAGTCAATTAATCCTGGTCTTGATAAGTATTTTAGAGGATAACGCAAGTTATGTCTGGTTTAGTTCTGGGATTTGCCCTCATCAGACACATACTTTCGCATTCTTCACATACTTGTTGAACGGATCCCGGGTCTTTTCTGGTTCGGATCACGTAGTAGTGTGGTACCACACTGAAACAGTCCATTAATCCCGGTCTCGATCAATATTTTATAGGATAACGCAAGTTAGGTCTGGGATAGGTGTGGGTTCTGCCCTCACCAGGCTCATACCTTCGCATTTCTCACATACTTGTTGGCCAGATCCTGTGCTTTCACTTGTCTGGATCTCGTAGTAGTGTGGTATCACACTGAAACAGTCCATTAAACCTGGTTTCGATCAATATTTTAGAGGATAACACATGCTGGGTCTAGGTTAGGCCTAGGATTTGCCCTCATCAGACCCATACTTTCGTATTCCTCACATACTAGTTGAACAGTTCCTGGGTTATTTCTGGTTTGGATCAGGTAGTAATGTGGTACCACTCTGAAACAGTCGATTAAAACTGGTTTCGATCAATATTTTAGATGATAACGCATGTTAGGTCTGGGTTAGGTCTAGGATTTGCCCTCATCTCGCTCATTCTTTCGCATTTTTCGCATACTCGTTGGCCAGATCCTGGGGTTTTTCTGGTTCGGATCACGTAGTAATGTGGCACCACACTGAAACAGTCGATTAAACCTGGTTTCGATCAATATTTTAGACGATATCGCATGTTAGGTCTGGGATAGGTCTGGGATTTGCCCTCATCAGGGTCATACTTTCGCATTTTTCGCATACACGTTGGCCAGATCCTGGGCTTTTTCTGGTTTCGATCACGTAGTGATGTGGTACCACACTGAAACAGTCCATTAAACCTGGTTTCGATCAATATTTTAGAGGCTAACGCATGTTAGGTCTGGGTTAGGTCTAGGATTTGCCCTCATCAGGCTCATACTTTCGCATATTTCCCATACTTCATGGATAGATCGTGGGCTGTTTCTGGATTGCATCACGTAGTAATGAAGTACGACACTGAAACTGTCAATTAAACTTGGTTTCCATCAATACTTTAGAGGACAACGCATGTTAGGTATAGGTTAGGCCTGGGATTTGTCCTCATCAGGGTCATACTTTCGCAGTTTTAACATACATGTTGACCTGATCGAGGGTTTTCTCTGCTTTGGATCACGTAGTAAAGTGGTACCACACTGAAACAGTCAATAAAACCAGGTTTCGAGAAATATTTTAAGGGATAACACTATGTAGGTCTCGGTTAGGTCTGGTATTTGCAATCATCTGGCTCATACTTTCGCATTTTTCGCATACTTGTTGGCCAGATCCTGGGATTTCTTCTGGTTTGGAATACGTATAAATGTGGTGCCACACTGAAATAGTCAATTAATCCTGGTCTTGATAAGTATTTTAGAGGATAACGCAAGTTATGTCTGGTTTAGTTCTGGGATTTGCCCTCATCAGGCTCAGACTTTCGCGTTTTTCACATACATGTTGAAGAGATCCTGGGTTCTTCTGGTATGGATCACGTAGTAATGTGGTACCACACTGAAACAGTCGATTAAACCAGGTTTCGATCAATATTTTTGAGGATAACGCATGTTAGGTCTAGGTTAGGCCTGGGATTTTCACTCATCAGACTCATACTTTCGCATTCTTCACATACTTGTTGAACGGATCCTGGGTCTTTTCTGGTTCGGATCACGTAGTAGTGTGGTACCACACCGAAACATTCAATTAAACCTGGTTTCGATCAATATTTTAGAGGACAACGCAAGTTAGGTCTGGGATAGGTCTGGGATATGCCCTAATCAGGGTCATACTTTCGCAGCTTTAACATACACGTTGACCTGATCGAGGGTTTTTTCTACTTTGGATCACGTAGTAAAGTGGTAACACACTGAAACAGTCAATTAAACCTGGTTTCGATCAATATTTTAGAGGATAACGCATGTTAGGTCTGGGTTAGGTCTAGGATTTGCCCTCATCAGGCTCATTCGTTCGCATATTTCTCATACTTCATGGCTAGATCCTGGGCTATTTCTGGATTGTATCACGTAGTAATGTGGTACCACGCTGAAACAGTCAATTAAACCTGGTTTCGATCAATGTTTTAGAGCATAACGCATGTTAGGTCTGGGTTAGGCCTGGGATTTGCCCTAATCAGGGTCATACTTTCGCAGTTTTAACATACATGTTGACATGATCGAGGGTTTTTTCTACTTTGGATCAAGTAGTAAAGTGGTAACACACTGAAACAGTCAATTAAACCTGGTTTCGATCAATATTTTAGAGGATAACGCATGTTAGGTCTGGGTTAGGTCTAGGATTTGCCCTCATCAGGCTCATACTTTCGCGTTTTTCACATACATGTTGAACAGATCCCGGGTTTTTTCTGGATTGGATCACGCAGTAATGTGGTACCACACCGAAACATTCAATTAAACCTGGTCTGGATAAATATTTTAGAGGATATCGCAAGTTAGGTCTGGGATAGGTCTGGGATATGCCCTAATCAGGGTCATACTTTCGCAGCTTTAACATACATGTTGAACAGATCCTGGGTTTTTTCTGCTTTGGATCACGTAGTAAAGTGGTAACACACTGAAACAGTCGATTAAACCAGGTTTCGATCAATATTTTTGAGGATAACGCATGTTAGGTCTAGGTTAGGCCTGGGATTTGCCCTAATCAGACTCATACTTTCGCATTCTTCACATACTTGTTGAACGGATCCTGGGTCTTTTCTGGTTCGGATCACGTAGTAGTGTGGTACCACACCGAAACATTCAATTAAACCTGGTTTCGATCAATATTTTTGAGGATAACGCATGTTAGGTCTAGGTTAGGCCTGGGATTTTCACTCATCAGACTCATACTTTCGCATTCTTCACATACTTGTTGAACGGATCCTGGGTCTTTTCTGGTTCGGATCACGTAGTAGTGTGGTACCACACCGAAACATTCAATTAAACCTGGTTTCGATCAATATTTTAGAGGACAACGCAAGTTAGGTCTGGGATAGGTCTGGGATATGCCCTAATCAGGGTCAAACTTTCGCAGTTTTAACATGCATGTTGACCTGATCGAGGGTTTTTCCTGCTTTGGATCGCGTAGTAAAGTGGTACCACACTGAAACATTCAATTAAACCTGGTCTTGATAAATATTTTAGAGGATAACGTATGTTAGGTCTGGGTTACGTCTAGGATTTGCCCTCATCAGGCGCATACTTTCGCATATTTCTCATACTTCATGGCTAGATCCTGGGCTATTTCTGCATTGTATCACGTAGTAATGTGGTACCGCGCTGAAACATTCAATTAAACCTGGTCTGGACAAATATTTTACAGGATATCGCATGTTAGGTCTAGGTTAGGCCTGGGATTTGCCCTAATCAGGGTCATACTTTCGCAGTTTTAACATACATGTTGACCTGATCGAGGGTTTTTTCTACTTTGGATCACGTAGTAAAGTGGTAACACACTGAAACAGTCAATTAAACCTGGTTTCGATCAATATTATTGAGGATAACGCATGTTAGGTCTAGGTTAGGCCTGGGATTTTCACTCATCAGACTCATACTTTCGCATTCTTCACATACTTGTTGAACGGATCATGGGTTTTTTCCGGTTTGGTTCACGTAGTAATGTGGTACCACACTGAAACATTCAATTAAACCTGAGCTTGATAAATATTATTGAGGATAACGCATGTTAGGTCTAGGTTAGGCCTGGGATTTGCCCTCATCAGGCTCATACTTTCGCGTTTTTCACATACATGTTGAACAGATCCCGGGTTTTTTCTGGATTGGATCACGCAGTAATGTGGTACCACGCCGAAACATTCAATTAAACCTGGTCTGGATAAATATTTTAGAGGATATCGCATGTTAGGTCTAGGTTAGGCCTGGGATTTGCCCTAATCAGGGTCATACTTTCGCAGTTTTAACATACATGTTGACCTGATCGAGGGTTTTTTCTGGATTGGATCACGCAGTAATGTGGTACCACACCGAAACATTCAATTAAACCTGGTCTGGATAAATATTTTAGAGGATATCGCATGTTAGGTCTAGGTTAGGCCTGGGATTTGCCCTAATCAGGGTCATACTTTCGCAGTTTTAACATACATGTTGACCTGATCGAGGGTTTTTTCTACTTTGGATCACGTAGTAAAGTGGTAACACACTGAAACAGTCAATTAAACCTGGTTTCGATCAATATTTTAGAGGATAAGGCATGTTAGGTCTGGGTTAGGTCTAGGATTTGCCCTCATCAGGCTCATTCGTTCGCATATTTCTCATACTTGATGGCTAGATCCTGGGCTATTTCTGGATTGTATCACGTAGTAATGTGGTACCACGCTGAAACAGTCAATTAAACCTGGTTTTGATCAATGTTTTAGAGGATAACGCATGTTAGGTCTGGGTTAGGCCTGGGATTTGCCCTAATCAGGGTCATACTTTCGCAGTTTTAACATACATGTTGACATGATCGAGGGTTTTTTCTACTTTGGATCACGTAGTAAAGTGGTAACACACTGAAACAGTCAATTAAACCTGGTTTCGATCAATATTTTATAGGATAACGCATGTTAGGTCTGGGTTAGGTCTAGGATTTGCCCTCATCAGGCTCATACTTTCGCTTTTTTCACATACTTGTTGAACAGATCCTGGGTTTTTTCTGCTTTGGATCACGTGGTAAAGTGGTAACACACTGAAACAGTCAATTAACCCTGGTTTCGATCAATCTTTTAGAGGATAACGTATGTTAGGTCTGGGTTAGGTCTAGGATTTGCCCTCATCAGGCTCATACTTTCGCATATTTCTCATACTTCATGGCTAGATCCTGGGCTATTTCTGGATTGTATCACGTAGTAATGTGGTACCGCGCTGAAACATTCAATTAAACCTGGTCTGGATAAATATTTTAGAGGATATCGCATGTTAGGTCTAGGTTAGGCCTGGGACTTGCCCTAATCAGGGTCATACTTTCGCAGCTTTAACATACATGTTGACCTGATCGAGGGTTTTCTCTACTTTGGATCACGTAGTAAAGTGGTAATACACTGAAACAGTCAATTAAACCTGGTCTGGATAAATATTTTAGAGGATATCGCATGTTAGGTCTAGGTTAGGCCTGGGATTTGCCCTAATCAGGGTCATACTTTCGCAGCTTTAACATACATGTTGACCTGATCGAGGGTTTTTTCTACTTTGGATCACGTAGTAAAGTGGTAACACACTGAAACAGTCAATTAAACCTGGTTTCGATCAATATTATTGCGGATAACGCATGTTAGGTCTAGGTTAGGCCTGGGATTTTCACTCATCAGACTCATACCTTCGCATTCTTCACATACTTGTTGAACGGATCTTGGGTTTTTTCTGATGTGGATCACGTAGTAATGCGGTACCACACTGAAACAGTCGATTAATCCAGGTTTCGATCAATATTTTTGAGGATAACGCATGTTAGGTCTAGGTTAGGCCTGGGATTTGCCCTAATCAGGGTCATACTTTCGCAGCTTTAACATACATGTTGACCTGATCGAGGGTTTTCTCTACTTTGGATCACGTAGTAAAGTGGTACCACACTGAAACAGTCCATTAAACCTGGTTTCGAACAATATTTTAGAGGACAACGCAAGTTAGGTCTGGAATAGGTCTGGGATTTGCCCACATCAGGGTCATACTTTCGCATATTTCTCATACTTCATGGCTATGTCCTGGGCTATTTCTGGATTGGATCACGTAGTAATGTGGTACCACACTGAAGCGGTCCATTAAACATGGTTTCGATCAATATTTTAGTGGATAACGCAAGTTAGGTCTGGGATAGGTCTGGGATTTGCCCTCATCAGGCTCATACTTTCGCGTTTGTCACATACATGTTGAACATATCCTGGGATTTTTCTGGTTCGGATCACGCAGTAATGTGGTAACACAGCGAAACATTCAATTAAACCTGGTCTGGATAAATATTTTAGAGGGTATCGCATGTTAGGTCTAGGTTAGGCCTGGGATTTGCCCTAATCAGGGTCATACTTTTGCAGTTTTGACATACATGTTGACCTGATCGAGGGTTTTTTCTACTTTGGATCACGTAGTAAAGTGGTAACACACTGAAACAGTCAATTAAACCTGGTTTCGATCAATATTTTAGGGGATAACGCATGTTAGGTCTGGGTTAGATCTAGGATTTGCCCTCATCAGGCTCATTCGTTCGCATATTTCTCATACGTGATGGCTAGATCCTGGGCTATTTCTGGTTTGTATCACGTAGTAATGAGGTACCACACTGAAACAGTCCATTAAACCTGGTTTCGATCAATATTTTACAGGACAACGCAAGTTAGGTCTGGGATAGGTCTGGGATTTGCCCTTATCAGGATCATACTTTCGCATTTTTCACATACTTGTTGAACAGATCCTGGGTTTTTTCTGGTATGGATCACGTAGTAATGTGGTACCACACTGAAACATTCAATTAAACCTGGTCTTGATAAATATTTTTGAGGCTAACGCATGTTAGGTCTGGGTTAGGCCTAGGATTTGCCCTCATCAGGCTCATACTTTCGCATATTTCTCATACTTCATGGATAGATCGTGGGCTGTTTCTGGATTGGATCACGTAGTAATGTGGTACCACACCGAAACAGTCAATTAAACCTGGTTTCGAACAATATTTTAGAGGATAACGCAAGTTATGTCTGGTATAGGTCTGGGATTTGCTCTCATCAGGCTCATTCTTTCGCATATTTCTCACACTTGATGGCTAGATCCAGGGCTTTTTCTGGATTGCATCACGTAGTAATGAAGTACGACACTGAAACAGTCAATTAAACTTGGTTTCCATCAATACTTTAGAGGACAACGCATGTTAGGTATAGGTTAGGCCTGGGATTTGCCGTCATCAGGGTCATACTTTCGCAGTTTTAACATACATGTTAACCTGATCGAGGGTTTTTTCTGCTTTGGATCACGTAGTAAAGTGGTACCACACTGAAACAGTCAATAAAACCAGGTTTCGAGAAATATTTTAGGGGATAACACTATGTAGGTCTCGGTTAGGTCTGGTATTTGCAATCATCTGGCTCATACTTTCGCATTTTTCGCATACTTGTTGGACAGATCCTGGGATTTCTTCTGGTTTGGAATACGTATAAATGTGGTGCCACACTGAAATAGTCAATTAATCCTGGTCTTGATAAGTATTTTAGAGGATAACGCAAGTTATGTCTGGTTTAGTTCTGGGATTTGCCCTCATCAGACACATACTTTCGCATTCTTCACATACTTGTTGAACGGATCCCGGGTCTTTTCTGGTTCGGATCACGTAGTAGTGTGGTACCACACTGAAACAGTCCATTAAACCTGGTTTCGATCAATATTTTAGAGGACAACGCAAGTTAGGTCTGGGATAGGTCTGGGATATGCCCTAATCAGGGCCATACTTTCGCAGTTTGAACATACATGTTGACCTGATCGAGGGTTTTTTCTACTTTGGATCACGTAGTAAAGTGGTAACACACTGAAACAGTCAATTAAACCTGCTTTCGATCAATATTTTAGAGGATAACGCATGTTAGGTCTACGTTAGCCCTCAGATTTTCACTGATCAGACTCATAGCTTCGCATTCTTCACATACTTGTTGAACGGATCCTGGGTTTTTTCTGGTTTGGATCACGTGGTAATGTGGTACCACACTGAAACATTCAATTAAACCTGGTCTTGATAAATATTTTAGAGGATTATGTATGTTAGGTCTGGGTTACGTCTAGGATTTGCCCTCATCAGGCTCATACTTTCGCATATTTCTCATACTTCATGGCTAGATCCTGGGCTATTTCTGGATTGTATCACGTAGTAATGTGGTACCACGCTGAAACAGTCAATTAAACCTGGTTTCGATCAATATTTTAGAGGATAACGCAAGTTAGGTCTGAGATAGGTCTGGGATTCGCCCTCATCAGGCTCATACTTTCGCGTTTTTCACATACTTGTTGAACTGATCCTGGGTTTTTTCTGGTTTGGATCACGTAGTAATGTGGTACCACACCGAAACAGTCGATTAAACCTGGTGTCGATCAATATTTTAGAGGATAACGCAAGTTAGGTCTGGGATAGGTCTAGGATTTGCCCTCATCAGGCTCATACTTTCGCGTTTTTCACATACATGTTGACATGATCGAGGGTTTTTTCTACTATGGATCACGTAGTAAAGTGGTAACACAATGAAACAGTCAATTACACCTGGTTTCGATCAATATTTTAGAGGATAACGCATGTTAGGTCTGGGTTACGTCTAGGATTTGCCCTCATCAGGCTCATACTTTCGCTTTTTTCACATACTTGTTGAACAGATCCAGGGTTTTTTCTGCTTTGGATCACGTAGTAAAGTGGTAACACACTAAAACAGTCAATTAAACCTGGTTTCGATCAATATTTTAGAGGATAACGCATGTTAGGTCTGGGTTAGGTCTAGGATTTGCCCTCATCAGGCTCATACTTTCGCATTCTTCACATACTTGTTGAACGGATCCTGGGTTTTTTCCGGTTTGGTTGTCGTAGTAATGTGGTACCACACTGAAACATTCAATTAAACCTGGTCTTGATAAATATTTTAGAGGATAACGTATGTTAGGTCTGGGTTACGTCTAGGATTTGCCCTCATCAGGCTCATACTTTCGCATATTTCTCATACTTCATGGCTAGATCCTGGGCTATTTCTGGATTGTATCACGTAGTAATGTGGTACCGCGCTGAAACAGTCAATTAAACCTAGTTTCGATCAATATTTTAGAGGACAACGCAAGTTAGGTCTGGGATAGGTCTGGGATTTGCCCTCATCAGACTCATACCTTCGCACACTTCACATACTCGTTGAACAGATCCTGGATTTTTTTCTGGTTTGGATCACGTAGTAATGTGGTACCACACTGAAACTGTCGATTAAACCTGGTTTCGATCAATATTATTGAGGATAACGCATGTTAGGTCTAGGTTAGGCCTGGGATTTGCCCTCATCAGGCTCATACTTTCGCGTTTGTCACATACATGTTGAACAGATCCTGGGATTTTTCTGGTTCGGATCACGCAGTAATGTGGTAACACAGCGAAACATTCAATTAAACCTGGTCTGGATAAATATTTTAGAGGGTATCGCATGTTAGGTCTACGTTAGGCCTGGGATTTGCCCTCATCAGTCTCATTCGTTCGCATATTTCTCATACTTGATGGCTAGATCCTGGGCTATTTCTGGATTGTATCACGTAGTAAAGTGGTACCACACTGAAACAGTCAATAATACCAGGTTTCGAGAAATATTTTAGGGGATAACACTATGTAGGTCTCGGTTAGGTCTGGTATTTTCAATCATCTGGCTCATACTTTCGCATTTTTCGCATACTTGTTGGCCAGATCCTGGGATTTCTTCTGGTTTGGAATACGTATAAATGTGGTGCCACACTGAAATAGTCAATTCAACCTGGAATCGATCAATATTTTAGACGATAACGCCGGATTCGTCTGGATTAGTTGTGGTATTTGCAATCATCTGGCTCATATGTTCGCATTTTGGGTATACTTGTTGGCCAGATCCTGGGTTTTTTCTGATTTGGATCACGTATTAATGTGGTACCACATTGAGATAGTCAATAAAACCTGGCTTCGATCAATATTTTAGGGTACAACACCGATTAGGACTGGGTTAGGTCTGGTATTTTCAAATATCTGCCTCATACTGTCGCACCTTTCGCATACTTGTTGGCCAGATCCTGGGACTTTTACTGGATAGGATCACGTATTAATGTGGTGGCACACTGAAATAGTCAATTCAACCTGGAATCGATCAATATTTTAGAGGACAACGCAAGTTAGGTCTGGGATAGGTCTGGGATATGCCCTAATCAGGCTCATACTTTCGCATACTTCTCATTCTTGTTGGCCAGATCCTGGGCTTCCACTGGTTTGGATCACGTAGTAATGTCATGCCACACTGAAACAGTCAATTAATCCTGGTCTTGATAAATATTTTAGAGGATAACGCAAGTTATGTCTGGTTTAGTTCTGGGATTTGCCCTCATCAGGCTCAGACTTTCGCGTTTCTCACATACTCGTTGAACAGATCCTGGGTTTTCCTGGTTTGGATCACGTAGTAATGTGGTACCACACTGAAACAGTCGATTAAACCAGGTATCGATCAATATTTTTGAGGATAACGAAAGTTAGGTCTGGGATAGGTCTGGGATATGCCCTAATCAGGGTCATACTTTCGCAGTTTTAACATACATGTTGACCTGATCGAGGGTTTTTTCTACTTTGGAACACGTAGTAAAGTGGTAACACACTGAAACAGTCAATTAAACCTGGTTTCGATCAATATTTTAGAGGATAACGCATGTTAGGTCTAGGTTAGCCCTGAGATTTTCACTGATCAGACTCATAGCTTCGCATTCTTCACATGCTTGTTGAACGGATCCTGGGTTTTTTCTGGTTTGGATCACGTAGTAATGTGGTACCACACTGAAACATTCAATTAAACCTGGTCTTGATAAATATTTTAGAGGATAACGGATGTTAGGTCTGGGTTACGTCTAGGATTTGCCCTCATCAGGCTCATACTTTCGCATATTTCTCATACTTCATGGCTAGATCCTGGGCTATTTCTGGATTGGATCAGGTAGTAATGTGGTACCACACTGAAACAGTCAATTAAACCTGGTTTCGATGAATATTTTAGAGGATAACGGAAGTTAGGTCTGGGATAGGTTTGGGATTTGCCCTCATCAGGCTCATACTTTCGCGTTTTTCACATACTTGTTGAACAGATCCTGGGTTTTTTCTGGTTTGGATCACGTAGTAGTGTGGTACCACACTGAAACAGTCCATTAAACCTGGTTTCGATCAATATTTTAGAGGATATCGCATGTTAGGTCTGGGTTAGGTCTAGGATTTGCCCTCATCAGGCTCATACTTTCGCGTTTTTCACATATTTGTTGAACAGATCCTGGGTTTTTTCTGGTGTGGATCACGTAGTAATGTGGTACCACACTGAAACAGTCCATTAAACCTGGTTTCGATCAATATTTTAGAGGATAACGCAAGTTAGGTATAGGTTAGGCCTGGGATTTGCCCTCATCAGGGTCATACTTTCGCAGTTTTGACATACATGTTGCCCTGATCGAGGGTTTTTTCTGCTTTGGATCACGTAGTAAGGTGGTACCACACTGAAACAGTCCATTAAACCTGGTTTCGATCAATATTTTAGAGGATAGCGCATGTTAGGTCGGGGTTAGGTATAGGATTTGCCCTCATCAGGCTCATACTTTCGCGTTTTTCACATACTTGTTGAACAGATCCTGGGCTTTTTCTGGATTGGATCACGTAGTAATGTGGTACCACACCGAAACAGTCAATTAAACCTGGTTTCGATCAATATTTTAGAGGATAACGTAAGTTATGTCTGGTATAGGTCTGGGATTTGCTCTCATCAGGCTCATTCTTTCGCATATTTCTCATACTTGATGGCTAGATCCAGGGCTTTTTCTGGATTGCATCACGTAGTAATGAAGTACGACACTGAAACAGTCAATTAAACCTGGTTTCCATCAATATTTTACAGGACAACGCATGTTAGGTATAGGTTAGGCCTGGGATTTGCCCCCATCAGGGTCATACTTTCGCAGTTTTAACATACATGTTGACCTGATCCAGGGTTTTTCTGCTTTGAATCACGTAGTAAAGTGGTACCACACTGAACCAGTCCATTAAACCTGGTTTCGATCAATATTTTAGAGGATAACGCATGTTAGGTCTAGGTTAGGCCTGGGATTTTCACTGATCAGACTCATACTTTCGCATTCTTCACATACTTGTTGAACGGATCCTGGGTTTTTTCCGGTTTGGTTCACGTAGTAATGTGGTACCACACTGAAACATTCAATTAAACCTGGTCTTGATAAATATTTTCGAGGATAACGTATGTTAGTTCCGGGTTACGTCTAGGACTTGCCCTCAACAGGCTCATACTTTCGCATATTTCTCATACTTCATGGCTAGATCCTGGGCTATTTCTGGATTGTATCACGTAGTAATGTGGTACCACGCTGAAACAGTCAATTAAACCTGGTTTCGATCAATATTTTAGAGGATAACGCAAGTTATGTCTGAGATAGGTCTGGGATTCGCCCTCATCAAGCTCATACTGGTTTCGATCAATATTTTAGAGGACAACGCAAGTTAGGTCTGGGATAGGTCTGGGATTTGCCCTCATCAGGGTCATACTTTCGCATATTTCTCATACTTCATGGCTAGATCCTGTGTTTTTTCTGGTTTGGTTCACGAAGTAGTGTGGTACTACACTGAAACAGTCCATTAAGCCTGGTTTCGATCAATATTATAGAAGATAACGCATGTTAGGATTACGTTAGGCCTGGGATTTGCGCTCATCAGGGTCATACTTTCGCAGTTTTAACATGCATCTTGACCTGATCGAGCGTTTTTTCTGCTCTGGATCACGTTGTAAAGTGGTACCACAAATAAAACAGTCAATTAAACCTGGTTTCTATCAATATTTTAGAGGATAACGCATGTTAGGCCTGGGTTAGGTCTAGGATTTGCCCTCATCAGGCTCATACTTTCGCATTCTTCACATACTTGTTGAACGGATCCTGGGTTTTTTCTGGTTTGGTTCACGTAGTAATGTGGTACCACACTGAAACATTCAACAAACCTGGTCTTGATAAATATCTTAGAGGATAACGTATGTTAGGTCTGGGTTACGTCTAGGACTTGCCCTCAACAGGCTCATACTTTCGCATATTTCTCATACTTCATGGCTAGATCCTGGGCTATTTCTGGATTGTATCACGTAGTAATCTGGTACCACGCTGAAACAGTCAATTAAACCTGGTTTCGATCAATATTTTAGAGGATAACGCAAGTTATGTCTGAGATAGGTCTGGGATTCGCCCTCATCAGGCTCATACTGGTTTGGATCAATATTTTAGAGGACAACGCAAGTTAGGTCTGGGATAGGTCTGGGATTTGCCCTCATCAGGGTCATACTTTCGCATATTTCTCATACTTCATGGCTAGATCCTGGGTTTTTTCTGGTTTGGATCACGTATTAATATGGTACCACACTGAAACAGTCGATTAAACCTGGTTTCGATTAATATTTTTGAGGATAACGCATGTTAGGTCTGGGATAGGTCTGGGATTTGCACTCATCAGGCTCATTCTTTCGCAGTTATAACATGCATGTTGACCTGATCGAGGGTTTTTTCTGCTTTGGATCACGAAGTAAAGTGGTACCACACTAAAACAGTCAATTAAACCTGGTTTCGATTAATATTTTAGAGGATAACGAAAGTTATGTCTAGTTTAGGTCTGGGATTTGCCCTCATCAGACTCATACTTTCGCATACTTCACATACTTGTTGAACTGATCCTGGGTTTTTTTCTGGTTTGGATCACGTAGTAATGTGGTACCACACTGAAACAGTCGATTAAACCTGGTTTCGATCAATATTTTTGAGGATAACGCATGTTAGGTCTAGGTTAGGCCGAGGATTTTCACTCATCAGACTCATACTTTCGCATTCTTCACATACTTGTTGAACGGATCCTGGGTTTTTACTGGTTTGGATCACGTAGTAATGTGGTACCACACTGAAACAGTCAATTAAACCTGGTTTCGATCAATAGTTTAGAGAATAATTCATGTTAGGTCTAGGTTAGGTCTGGGATTTGCTCTCATCAGGCTCATTCTTTCGCATATTTCTCATAGTTGATGGCTAGATCCTGGGCTTTTTCTGGATTGCATCACGTAGTAATGAAGTACAACACTGAAACAGTCAATTAAACCTGGTTTCCATCAATATTTTTGAGGATAACGCATGTTAGGTCTAAGTTAGGCCTGGGATTTTCACTCATCAGTCTCATACTTTCGCATTCTTCACATACTTGTTGAACGGATCCTGGGTTTTTTCTGGTTCGAATCACGTAGTAGTGTGGTACCACACTGAAACAGTCCATTAAACCTGGTTTCGATCAATATTTTAGAGGACAACGCAAGTTAGGTCTGGGATAGGTCTGGGATTTGCCCTCATCAGGCTCATACTTTCGCGTTTTTCACATACATGTTGAACAGACCCTAGGGTTTTTTCTGGTTCGGATTACGTAGCTGTGTGGTACCACACTGAAACAGCCCATTCAACCTGGTTTCGATCAATATTTTAGAGGATAACGCAAGTTAGGTCTGAGATAGGTCTGGGATTCGCCCTCATCAGGCTCATACTTTCGCATATTTCTCATACTTCATGGCTAGATCCTGGGCTATTTCTGGATTGTATCACGTAGTAATGTGGTACCACGCTGAAACAGTCAATTAAACCTGGTTTCGATCAATATTTTAGAGGATAACGCAAGTTAGGTCTGAGATAGGTCTGGGATTCGCCCTCATCAGGCTCATACTTTCGCATATTTCTCATACTTCATGGCTAGATCCTGGGCTATTTCTGGATTGCATCACGTAGTAATGTGGTACCACGCTGAAACAGTTAATTAATCCTGGTTTCGATCAATATTTTTGAGGTCAACGCATGTTAGGTCTAGGTTAGGCCTGGGATTTTCACTCATCAGACTCACACTTTCGCATTCTTCACATACTTGTTGAACGGATCCTGGGTTTTTTCTGGTTCGGATCACGTAGTAGTGTGGTACCACACTGAAACAGTCTATTAAACCTGGTTTCGATCAATATTTTAGAGGATAACGTATGTTAGGTCTGGGTTACGTCTAGGATTTGCTCTCATCAGGCTCATACTTTCGCATATTTCTCATACTTCATGGCTAGATCCTGGGCTATTTCTGGATTGTATCACGTAGTAATGTGGTACCACGCTGAAGCAGTCAATTAAACCTGGTTTCGATCAATATTTTAGAGGATAACGCAAGTTAGGTCTGAGATAGGTCTGGGATTCGCCCTCATCAGGCTCATACTTTCGCGTTTTTCACATACTTGTTGAACTGATCTTGGGTTTTTTCTGGTTTGCATCACGTAGTAATGTGGTACCACACTGAAACAGTCCATTAAACCTGGTTTCGATCAATATTTTAGAGGATAACGTATGTTAGGTCTGGGTTACGTCTAGGATTTGCCCTCATCAGGCTCATACTTTCGCATATTTCTCATACTTCATGGCTAGATCCTGGGCTATTTCTGGATTGCATCACGTAGTAATGTGGTACCACGCTGAAACAGTTAATTAATCCTGGTTTCGATCAATATTTTTGAGGTCAACGCATGTTAGGTCTAGGTTAGGCCTGGGATTTTCACTCATCAGACTCACACTTTCGCATTCTTCACATACTTGTTGAACGGATCCTGGGTTTTTTCTGGTTCGGATCACGTAGTAGTGTGGTACCACACTGAAACATTCAATTAAACCTGGTCTTGATAAACATTTTAGAGGATAACGTATGTTAGGTCTGGGTTACGTCTAGGATTTGCCCTCATCAGGCTCATACTTTCGCATATTTCTCATACTTCATGGCTAGATCCTGGGCTATTTCTGGATTGTATCACGTAGTAATGTGGTACCACGCTGAAGCAGTCAATTAAACCTGGTTTCGATCAATATTTTAGAGGATAACGCAAGTTCGGTCTGAGATAGGTCTGGGATTCGCCCTCATCAGTCTCATACTTTCGCGTTTTTCACATACTTGTTGAACTGATCTTGGGTTTTTTCTGGTTTGCATCACGTAGTAATGTGGTACCACACTGAAACAGTCCATTAAACCTGGTTTCGATCAATATTTTAGAGGATAACGCAAGTTAGGTCTGGGATAGGTCTGGGATTTGCCCTCATCAGGCTCATACTTTCGCGTTTTTCACATACATGTTGAACAGATCCTGGGTTTTTTCTGGTTCGGATCACGTAGTAGTGTGGAACCACACTGAAACAGTCCATTAAACCTGGTTTCGATCAATATGTTAGAGGATAACGCAATTTTGGTCTGGGATAGGTCTGGGATTTGCCCTCATCAGGCTCATACTTTCGCGTTTTTCACATACATATTAAACAGATCCTGGGTTTTTTCTGGTTCGGATCACGTAGTAGTGTGGTACCACACTGAAACAGTTAATTAAACCTGGTTTCGATCAATATTTTAGAGGATAACGCATGTTAGGTCTGGGTTAAGTCTAGGATTTGCCCTCATCAGGCTCATACTTTCGCATATTTCCCATACTTGATGGCTAGATCCGGGGCTATTTCTGGATTGTATTACGTTGTAATGTGGTACCACGCTGAAACAGGCAATTAAACCTGGTTTCGATCAATATTTTAGAGGATAACGCAAGTTAGGTCTGAGATACCCCCAACGCCGTGCGCATGGTGTCGGGTTGGCACGTGGTCGCGGGGGCAGAGACACTCTCCGATCACCGGTACATCCGGATGGAGGTCTCTGCCGCCGCGAGTGCATCCCGACACGGCCGCCTGCGTGGCACCCCACCACGCCGCTGGGCGCTTCGGCGCCTGGACAAGGACGCCCTGATGGCAGCTGCCCTCGCTGCAACTTGGCCGCAGGGAGCGGCCGAGTTGCCGAGCATAGAGGAGGAGGTCGCCCGGCTCGGAGCATTGGTCGCGGGTATTTGCGACGCGGCGATGTCTCGGGTCGGGCGGGCTTCTCCTCGCCGGGCGGTGTACTGGTGGTCGGACGCGATCGCGGAGTTGCGAGTCGCGACTGTCCGCGCCCGACGCCAGTACACCCGCGCGCGCCGTCGTCAACGTACAGACGACGGCGTGGCGCGAGCGAGGGCAGCTGATGACCTGTATGGAGCATACCGCGTGGCGCGGGTTGCTCTGCAGGTCGCCATCAAACGGGCTAAGACCCAGGCATGGAAGGAGCTCCTCCAGACCCTTGATGACGATCCATGGGGGCGCCCATATAAGGTGGTGCTGAATAAGCTCCGCCCGTGGGCGCCCCCCGTCACCGAGGGTCTTGACCCCCGGCTGCTGGAGGACGTGGTCAATACACTCTTCCCAATTGGGGAGAGGGGACCGCGTCCTCCGGCGGCGGCGGCTGTCCCAGTGGAGTGGACGGCCGAGCTGGGGGTCACGCAGGAGGAGCTGGCAGCGGCCATCAGACGGCTCGGGGTTCGTAACACGGCCCCGGGTCCGGATGGTGTGCCTGGCCGGGTTTGGGTCTTGACCCAGGGCGTCCTTGGGGCCGACCTCAGGCGGTTGTTCGACCGCTGCCTGAGGGACGGGCGATTCCCCCCCAGTTGGAAGGTGGCGAGGATGGTCCTCCTCCGGAAGGAGGGTCGGCCCGCGGAGTCTCCCTCCGCATACCGGCCCATTTGTCTCCTCGACGAGGTGGGCAAGCTCTTCGAGCGTGTGATTGCTGCCCGCCTCGTCGAGCACCTGTCGCGGGGTGATCCCGGTCTGGCCGACTGCCAGTTCGGTTTCCGGGGGGGCCGATCGACTATCGACGCGATAGGTCGTGTGAGGGCCCTCTCGGAGGCGGCCGTCTCCCGGGGAGGGGTGGCATTGGCAATATCCTTGGATATTGCCAATGCCTTTAACACCCTCCCATGGGAAGAGATAAGGAGGGGACTCGAATATCATCGAGTCCCCCCTTGTCTCAGGGCGGTCGTCGGGGATTATCTCCGCGGCAGGTGGATCGAGTATCCGGGCCGGGATGGCGATATGCGGAGGGAGGTGTACTGCGGTGTTCCGCAGGGGTCGGTCCTCGGGCCACTCCTGTGGAACATCGCGTACGACTCGGTGTTGCGGGCCGGCCTCCCCGACGGCGTCAGCACGGTGTGTTATGCGGATGACACACTGGTGCTGGCCGTCGGGGCGCACTGGGGGAGGGCCATGCGTCGCGCGGAGGAGGGGTCGCAACGCGTCGTCGACCGGATCAGGGGGATGGGGATGACGGTGGCGGTCCATAAGACCGAGGTGATTGCGTTTCATTCACCTCGGCAGGATCCGCCACCCCCTCTGATTCGGGTGGGTGGGGCTGACATCGAGGTGAAGCCCCAGATCAGGTATCTAGGGCTGATCCTCGATAGCCACTGGCGTTTCGAGAAGCATTTCCGCTGCCTGGTCCCCCGGTTGGAAAGGATGGTTGCGGCTCTGGGCCGGATCCTGCCCAACCTGGGGGGCCCGGCGGGCCGAGTTCGTCGCCTCTATGTGGCAATGGTCCAGTCGGTGGCCCTATACGGGGCCCCCGTCTGGGCGGACGACCTGGCTGCCTCCCGGCGCAGCATGACTATGCTGCGTCGGGTGCAGAGGCGCATGGCGCTCAGGGTCGTCCGCGGGTATCGGACCATGTCACATGAGGCGGCGACGGTTCTAGCGGGGATGCCGCCCATGGACCTGCTCGCGCGGTCGCACGCGGTGATGTACCGGCACCGCGTCGACCGTCGCGCGGGGGTGGGGGCGGTCCCGGGCGGGCAGGAACCTGCTTGGGGCGATTTGAAGCGCCAGGCCCGGCAGTCCGTGTTGCTCGCGTGGCAGGAGCGGCTGGCTCTGCCAACCGCGGGGCACCGGACTGTCGGGGCTGTTCGGCCACTCCTGAAGGAGTGGCTGGACAGAGGCCATGGCAGCCTCACCTACCGGCTGGCACAGGTATTTTCCGGGCATGGCAGCTTCGGAAGATACCTGTGCCGGATAGGGAAGGAGCCGACGGCGCGTTGCTGCCACTGCGACGCTGAGCAGGACACGGCGGATCATACCCTGGAGGTATGCCCCGCGTGGGAGGGGGAGCGCCGTGTCCTGGTCGGCGTCGTCGGGCGGGATGTCTCGCTGCCGGGCGTGGTGCGCGCCATGCTCGGCAGCGAGGAGAAGTGGAGGGCCGTGGCCTCCTTCTGCGAGAACGTAATGTTGCAGAAGGAGGCCGCGGGGAGGGAGCGCGAGCTTCAGCGGCGTGCTGAAGCACGCGCTCGTGCGGTGGCCCGAGGTCGTCGCCCGGTCGCGAGGCGTCGCGGGCGGCCGCCTCGGCGTGGCGGATGACCTAGGTTGGGAGGGGGGTCCTGAGGGGACCCTCCTCCCGCCAGGCGGCGCCGGGTCGGACCGGTTGGGGGTAGGAGTGCCTTCCCCTACCGGTCCGACGCAAGGGGAGGCGCCCTCGGCGGTCTGGTGCGGCCATGAACGCCCGGCCGCCGAGGGATGGAAACGGGGTCGCGGGCGGTTGCGAGTTGGGGCTCGCAGCCGCCACTAAACGCGGCCCCGGGACGGATAGCGGCGGGATGGAGTGGCCCCGTCCCGCCGCTATGAGGCAGTGTGTCTAATGGGGGGACCGATTGTCCCCCCGGGGGATGGGCGCGAAAGCGCGGGCACGGGGAGGATACCGGAAGAATGCTTCGAGCGATTCCCGGTATCCTCCTAAAGCGTGCCGAAGGGTCACCGTGGGGTTTTTAGTGGGTAGGTCCCGCGCCTGTCGTTGTACGGGCGCGGGGAATCCCACACACGCCTCCCACCTCTCCCCAAAGAGGTGGGAGGGAGTCTTTCGAAGATTTTCCCCACGACAAAAAAAAAAAAAAAAAAAAAAAGTTAGGTCTGAGATAGGTCTGGGATTCGCCCTCATCAGGCTCGTACTTTCGCGTTTTTCACATACCTGTAGAACAGATCCTGGGTTTTTTCTGGATTGGATCACGCAGTAATGTGGTACCACACCGAAACATTCAATTAAACCTGGTCTGGATAAATATTTTAGAGGATATCGCATGTTAGGTCTAGGTTAGGCCTGGGATTTGCCCTAATCAGGGTCATACTTTCGCAGTTTTAACATACATGTTGACCTGATCGAGGGTTTTTTCTACTTTGGATACGTAGTAGAGTGGTACCACAACTAAAACAGTCAATTAAACCTGGTTTCGATCATTATTTTAGAGGATAACGCAAGTTAGGTCTGGGATAGGTCTGGGATTAGCCCTCATCAGACTCATACTTTCGCACACTTCACATACTCGTAGACAAGATCCTGGGTTTTTTTCTGGTTTGGATCGCGTGGTAATGTGGCACCACACTGAAACAGTCGATTGAACCTGGTTTCGATTAATATTTTTGTGGATAACGCATGTTAGGTCTAGTTTAGGCCTGGGATTTGCCGTCATCAGACTCATACTTTCGCACACTTCACATACTTGTTGAACAGATCCTGGGTTTTTTTCTGGTTTGGATCACGTTGTAATGTGGTACCACACTGAAACAGTCGATTAAACCTGGTATCGATCAATATCTTTGAGGATAACGCATGTTAGGTTTGGGTTAGGTCTAGGATTTGCCCACATCAGGCTCATACTTTCGCATATTTCTCATACTTCATGGCTAGATCCTTGGCTTTTTCTGGATTGGATCACGTAGTAATGTGGTACCACACTGAAACAGTCCATTAAACCTGGTTTCGATCTATATTTTTGAGGATAACGCATGTTAGGCCTAGGTTAGGCCTCGGATTTGGCCTCATCAGGGTCATACTTTCGCAGTTTTAACATACATGTTGACCTAATCGAGGGTTTTTTCTACTTTGGATCACGTAGTAAAGTGGTACCACACTGAAACAGTCAATTAAACCTGGTCTTGATAAATATTTTATAGGATAACGCATGTTAGGTCTGGGTTAGGTCTAGGATTTGCCCTCATCAGGCTCATACTTTCGCATATCTCTCATACTTCATGGTTGGATCCTGGGCTATTTCTGGATTGGATCACGTAGTAATGTGGTACCACACTGAAACAGTCAATTAAACCTGGTTTCGATCAATACTTTAGAGAATAATTCATGTTAGGTCTAGGTTAGGTCTGGGATTTGCTCTCATCTGGCTCATTCTTTCGCATATTTCTCATACTTGATGGCTAGATCCTGGGCTTTTTCTGGATTGCATCACGTAGTAATGAAGTACAACACTGAAACAGTCAATTAAACCTGGTTTCCATCAATATTTTAGAGGACAAAGCATGTTAGATCTAGGTTAGGCCTGGGATTTGCCCTCATCAGGGTCATACTTTCGCAGTTTTAACATACATGTTGACCTGATCGAGGGTTTTTTCTGCTTTGAATCACGTAGTAAAGTGGTACCACACTGAAGCAGTCCATTAAACCTGCTTTGGATCAATATTTTAGAGGATAACGCATGTTAGGTTTGGGTTAGGTCTAGGACATGCCCTCATCAGGCTCATACTTTCGCATATTTCTCATACTTCATGGCTAGATCCTGGGCTGTTTCTGGATTGTATCACGTAGTAATATGGTACCACGCTGAAACAGTCAATTAAACCTGGTTTCGATCAATATTTTAGAGGATAACGCAAGTTAGGTCTGGGATAGGTCTGGGATTCGCCCTTATCAGGCTCATACTTTCGCGTTTTTCACATACTTGTTGAACGGGTCTTGGGTTTTTTCTGGTTTGGGTCACGTAGTAGTGTGGCACCACACTGAAAGAGTCAATTAAACCTGGTTTCGATCAATATTTTAGAGGATAACCCAAGTTAGGTCTGGGACAGGTCTGGGATTTGCTCTCATCAGGCTCACTCTTTCGCATATTTCTCATACTTGATGGCTAGATCCTGGGCTTTTTCTGGATTGCATCACGTAGTAATGAAGTACAACACAGAAACAGTCAATTAAACCTGGTTTCCATCAATATTTTAGAGGACAACGCATGTTAGGTCTGGGTTAGGCCTGGGATTTGCGCACATCAGGGTCATGCTTTCGCAGTTTTAACATATATGTTGACCTGATCGAGGGTTTTTTCTGCTTTGAATCACTTAGTAAAGTGGTACCACACTGAAGCAGTCCATTAAACCTGGTTTGGAACAATATTTTAGAGGATAACGCATGTTAGGTTTGGGTTGGGTCTAGGATATGCCCTCATCAGGCTCATACTTTCGCATATTTCACATACTTCATGGCTAGATCCTGGGCTGTTTCTGGATTGTATCACGCAGTAATGTGGTACCAGGCTGAAACAGTCAATTAAACCTGGTTTCGATCAATATTTTAGAGGATAACGCAAGTTAGGTCTGGGATAGGTCTGGGATTCGCCCTTATCAGGCTCATACTTTCGCGTTTTTCACATACTTGTTGAACGGGTCTTGGGTTTTTTCTGGTGTGTATCACGTAGTAATGTGTTACCACACTGAAACAATCAATTAAACCTGGTCTTGATAAATATTTTATAGGATAACGTAGATTTGGTCTGGGTTAGGTCTAGGATTTGCCCTCATCAGGCTCATACTTTCGCATATTTCTCATACTTCATGGCTGGATCCTGGGCTATTTCTGGATTGGATCACGTAGTAATGTGGTACCACACTGAAACAGTCAATTAAACCTGGTTTCGATCAATATTTCAGAGAATAATTCATGTTAGGTCTAGGTTATGTCTGGGATTTGCTCTCATCAGGCTCATTCTTTCGCATATTTCTCATACATGTTGGCTAGATCCTGGGCTTTTTCTGGATTGCATCACGTAGTAATGAAGTACAACACTGAAACAGTCAATTAAACCTGGTTTCTATCAATATTTCAAAGGACAAAGCATGTCAGGTCTAGGTTAGGCCTGGGATTTGCCCTGATCAGGGTCATACTTTCGCAGTTTTAACATACATGTTGACCTGATAGAGGGTTTTTTCTGCTTTGAATCACGTAGTAAAGTGGTACCACACTGAAGCAGTCCATTAAACTTGGTTTGGATGAATATTTTAGAGGATAACGCATGTTAGGATTGGGTTAGGTCTAGGATATGCCCTCATCAGGCTCATACTTTCGCATATTTCTCATACTTCATGGCTAGATCCTGGGCTGTTTCTGGATTGTATCGCGTAGTAATGTGGTACCACGCTGAAACAGTAAATTAAACCTGGTTTCGATCAATATTTTAGAGGATAACGCAAGTTAGGTCTGGGATAGGTCTGGGGTTCGCCCTCATCAGGCTCATACTTTCGCGTTTTTCACATACTTGTTGAACTGATCCTGGGTTTTTTCTGGTTTGGATCACGTAGCAATGTGGTACCACACTGAAACAGTCGATTAAACCTGGTTTCGATCAATATTTTAGAGGATAACGCAAGTTAGGTCTGGGATAGGTCTGGGATTCGCCCTCATCAGGCTCATACTTTCGCGTTTTTCACATACTTGTTGAACTGATCCTGGGTTTTTTCTGGTTTGGATCACGTAGCAATGTGGTACCACGCTGAAACTGTCGATTAAACCTGGTTTCGATCAATATTTTAGAGGATAACGCATGTTAGGTCTAGGTTAGGCCTGGGATTTTCACTCATCAGACTCATACTTTCGCATTCTTCACATACTTGTTGAACGGATCCTGGGCTTTTTCTGGTTTGGATAACGTAGTAATGTGGTACCACACTGAAACAGTCAATTAAATCTGGTTTCGATCAATATTTTAGAGGATAACGCAAGTTAGGTCTGGGACAGGTCTGGGATTTGCCCTCATCAGGCTCATACTTTCGCGTTTTTCACATACTTGTTGAACTGATCCTGGGTTTTTTCTGGTTTGGATCACGTAGTAGTGTGGTACCACACTGAAACAGTCCATTAAACCTGGTTTGGATCAATATTATAGAGCATAACGTATGTTAGGTTTGGGTTAGGCCTGAGATTTGCGCTCATCAGGGTCATACTTTCGCAGTTTTAACATGCATGTTGACCTGATCGAGGGTTTTTCCTGCTTTGGATCACGTAGTAAAGTGGTACCACAACGAAAACAGTCAATTAAACCTGGTTTCGATCATTATTTTAGAGGATAACGCAAGTTAGGTCTGGGATAGGTTTGGGATTAGCCCTCATCAGACTCATACTTTCGCACACTTCACATACTCGTTGACAAGATCCTGGGTTTTTTCTGGTTTGGATCACGTATTATTATGGTACCACACTGAAACAGTCGATTAAACCTGGTTTCGATTAATATTTTTGAGGATAACGCATGTTAGGTATGGGATAGGTCTGGGATTTGCCCTCATCTGTCTCATTCTTTCGCAGTTATAACATGCATGTTGACCTGATCGAGGGTTTTTTCTGCTTTGGATCACGAAGTAAAGTGGTACCACACTAAAACAGTCAATTAAACCTGGTTTCGATCAATATTTTAGAGGATAACGAAAGTTATGTCTAGTTTAGGTCTGGGATTTGCCCTCATCAGACTCATACTTTCGCATACTTCACATACTTGTTGAACTGATCCTGGGTTTTTTTCTGGTTTGGATCACGTAGTAATGTGGTACCACACTGAAACAGTCGATTAAACCTGGTTTCGATCAATATTTTTGAGGATAACGCATGTTAGGTCTAGGTTAGGGCGAGGATTTTCACTCATCAGACTCATACTTTCGCATTCTTCACATACTTGTTGAACGGATCCTGGGTTTTTACTGGTTTGGATCACGTAGTAATGTGGTACCACACTGAAACAGTCAATTAAACCTGGTTTCGATCAATATTTTAGAGGACAACGCAAGTTAGGTCTGGGATAGGTCTGGGATTTGCCCTCATCAGGCTCATACTTTCGCGTTTTTCACATACATGTTGAACAGACCCTAGGGTTTTTTCTGGTTCGGATTACGTAGCTGTGTGGTACCACACTGAAACAGCCCATTCAACCTGGTTTCGATCAATATTTTAGAGGATAACGCAAGTTAGGTCTGGGACAGGTCTGGGATTTGCCCTCATCAGGCTCATACTTTCGCGTTTTTCACATACTTGTTGAACTGATCCTGAGTTTTTTCTGGTTTGGATCACGTAGTAATGTGTTACCACACTGAAACAATCAATTAAACCTGGTCTTGATAAATATTTTATAGGATAACGTAGATTTGGTCTGGGTTAGGTCTAGGATTTGCCCTCATCAGGCTCATACATTCGCATATTTCTCATACTTCATGGCTAGATCCTGGGCTATTTCTGGATTGCATCACGTAGTAATGTGGTACCACGCTGAAACAGTTAATTAAACCTGGTTTCGATCAATATTTTAGAGGATAACGCATGTTAGGTCTGGGTTAGGTCTAGGATTTGCTCTCATCAGGCTCATACTTTCGCATTCTTCACATACTTGTTGAACGGATCCTGGGTTTTTTCTGGTTTGGTTCACGTAGTAATGTGGTACCACACTGAAACATTCAACAAACCTGGTCTTGATAAATATTTTAGAGGACAACGCAAGTTAGGTCTGGGATAGGTCTGGGATTTGCCCTCATCAGGATCATACTTTCGCATTTTTCACATACTTCATGTATAGATCGTGGGCTATTTCAGGATTGGATCACGTAGTAAAGTGGTAACACACAGAAACAGTCAATTAAACCTGGTTTCGATCAATATTTTAGAGGATAACGCAAGTTAGGTCTGAGATAGGTCTGGGATTCGCCCTCATCAGGCTCATACTTTCGCGTTTTTCACATACTTGTTGAACAGATCTTGGGTTTTTTCTGGTTTGCATCACGTAGTAATGTGGTACCACACTGAAACAGTCCATTAAACCTGGTTTCGATCAATATTTTAGAGGATAACGCAAGTTAGGTCTGGGATAGGTCTGGGATTTGCCCTCATCAGGCTCATACTTTCGCGTTTTTCACATACATGTTGAACAGATCCTGGGTTTTTTCTGGTTCGGATCACGTAGTAGTGTGGAACCACACTGAAACAGTCCATTAAACCTGGTTTCGATCAATATGTTAGAGGATAACGCAATTTAGGTCTGGGATAGGTCTGGGATTTGCCCTCATCAGGCTCATACTTTCGCGTTTTTCACATACATGTTGAACAGATCCTGGGTTTTTTCTGGTTCGGATCACGTAGTAGTGTGGTACCACACTGAAACAGTTAATTAAACCTGGTTTCGATCAATATTTTAGAGGATAACGCATGTTAGGTCTGGGTTAGGTCTAGGATTTGCCCTCATCAGGCTCATACTTTCGCATATTTCCCATACTTGATGGCTAGATCCGGGGCTATTTCTGGATTGTATCACGTAGTAATGTGGTACCACGCTGAAACAGGCAATTAAACCTGGTTTCGATCAATATTTTAGAGGATAACGCAAGTTAGGTCTGAGATAGGTCTGGGATTCGCCCTCATCAGGCTCATACCTTCGCGTTTTTCACATACTTGTGGAACTGATCCTGGGTTTCTTCTGGTTTGGATCACGTAGTAATGTGGTACCACACTGAAACAGTCGATTAAACCTCGTTTCGATCAATAATTTAGAGGATAACGCAAGTTAGGTCTGGGATAGGTCTGGGATTTGCCCTCATCAGACTCATAATTTCGCACACTTCACATACTCGTTGAACAGATCCTGGGTTATTTTCTGGTTTGGATCACACAGTAATGTGGTACCACTTTAAACAGTCGATTAAACCAGGTTTCGATCAATATTTTTGAGGATAACGCATGTTAGGTCTAAGTTAGGCCTGGGATTTGCCCTCATCAGGCTCATACTTTCGCGTTTTTCACATACATGTTGAACAGACCCTAGGGTTATTTCTGGTTCGGATCACGTAGCTGTGTGGTACCACACTGAAACAGCCCATTCAACCTGGTTTCGATCAATATTTTAGAGGATAACGCAAGTTAGGTCTAGGTTAGCCATGAGATTTTCACTGATCAGACTCATAGCTTCGCATTCTTCACATACTTGCTGAACGGATCCTGGGTTTTTTCTGGTTTGGTTCACGTAGTAATGAGGTACCACACCGTAACATTCAATTTAACCTGGTCTGGATAAATATTTTAGAGGATATCGCATGTTAGGTCTAGGTTAGGCCTGGGATTTGCCCTAATCAGGGTCATACTTCCGCAGTTTTAACATACATGTTGGCCTGATCGAGGACTTTTTCTACTTTGGATCACGTAGTAAAGTGGTAACACACTGAAACAGTCAATTAAACCTGGTTTCGATCAATATTTTAGAGGATAACGAATGCTAGGTCTGGGATAGGTCTGGGATTCGCCCTCATCAGGCTCATACTTTCGCGTTTTTCACATACTTGTTGAACAGATCTTGGGTTTTTTCTGGTTTGCATCACGTAGTAATGTGGTACCACACTGAAACAGTCCATTAAACCTGGTTTCGATCAATATTTTAGAGGATAACGCAAGTTAGGTCTGGGATAGGTCTGGGATTTGCCCTCATCAGGCTCATACTTTCGCGTTTTTCACATACATGTTGAACAGATCCTGGGTTTTTTCTGGTTCGGATCACGTAGTAGTGTGGAACCACACTGAAACAGTCCATTAAACCTGGTTTCGATCAATATGTTAGAGGATAACGCAATTTAGGTCTGGGATAGGTCTGGGATTTGCCCTCATCAGGCTCATACTTTCGCGTTTTTCACATACTTGTTGAACTGATCCTGGGTTTTTTCTGGTTCGGATCACGTAGTAGTGTGGTACCATAATGAAACAGTCCATTAAACCTGGTTTCGATCAATATTTTAGAGGATAACGCAAGTTAGGTCTGGGTTAGGTCTGGGATTTGCCCTCATCAGGCTCGTACTTTCGCGTTTTTCACATACCTGTAGAACAGATCCTGGGTTTTTTCTGGATTGGATCACGCAGTAATGTGGTACCACACCGAAACATTCAATTAAACCTGGTCTGGATAAATATTTTAGAGGATATCGCATGTTAGGTCTAGGTTAGGCCTGGGATTTGCCCTAATCAGGGTCATACTTTCGCAGTTTTAACATACATGTTGACCTGATCGAGGGTTTTTTCTACTTTGGATACGTAGTAGAGTGGTACCACAACTAAAACAGTCAATTAAACCTGGTTTCGATCATTATTTTAGAGGATAACGCAAGTTAGGTCTGGGATAGGTCTGGGATTAGCCCTCATCAGACTCATACTTTCGCACACTTCACATACTCGTTGACAAGATCCTGGGTTT
The DNA here is from genome assembly GCF_051014445.1 of Colletes latitarsis. Classification (NCBI taxonomy): domain Eukaryota; kingdom Metazoa; phylum Arthropoda; class Insecta; order Hymenoptera; family Colletidae; genus Colletes; species Colletes latitarsis. Next base: position 4,954,550 of record NC_135142.1, read on the forward strand.
TTTTCTGGTTTGGATCACGTAGTAATGTGGCACCACACTGAAACAGTCGATTGAACCTGGTTTCGATTAATATTTTTGTGGATAACGCATGTTAGGTCTAGTTTAGGCCTGGGATTTGCCGTCATCAGACTCATACTTTCGCACACTTCACATACTTGTTGAACAGATCCTGGGTTTTTTTCTGGTTTGGATCACGCTGTAATGTGGTACCACACTGAAACAGTCGATTAAACCTGGTTTCGATCAATATCTTTGAGGATAACGCATGTTAGGTTTGGGTTAGGTCTAGGATTTGCCCTCATCAGGCTCATACTTTCGCATATTTCTCATACTTCATGGCTAGATCCTTGGCTCTTTCTGGATTGGATCACGTAGTAATGTGGTACCACACTGAAACAGTCCATTAAACCTGGTTTCGATCAATATTTTTGAGGATAACGCATGTTAGGTCTAGGTTAGGCCTCGGATTTGGCCTCATCAGGGTCATACTTTCGCAGTTTTAACATACATGTTGACCTAATCGAGGGTTTTTTCTACTTTGGATCACGTAGTAAAGTGGTACCACACTAAAACAGTCAATTCAACCTGGTTTCGATTAATATTTTAGTGGATAACGCAATTTATGTCTGGGATAGGTCTGGGATTTGCCCTCATCAGGCTCATACTTTCGCGTTTTTCACATACTTGTTGAACGGGTCTTGGGTTTTTTTCTGGTGTGGATCACGTAGTAATGTGGTACCACACTGAAACAGTCAATTAAACCTGGTCTTGATAAATATTTTATAGGATAACGCATGTTAGGTCTGGGTTAGGTCTAGGATTTGCCCTCATCAGGCTCATACTTTCGCATATCTCTCATACTTCATGGTTGGATCCTGGGCTATTTCTGGATTGGATCACGTAGTAATGTGGTACCACACTGAAACAGTCAATTAAACCTGGTTTCGATCAATATTTTAGAGAATAATTCATGTTAGGTCTAGGTTAGGTCTGGGATTTGCTCTCATCTGGCTCATTCTTTCGCATATTTCTCATACTTGATGGCTAGATCCTGGGCTTTTTCTGGATTGCATCACGTCGTAATGAAGTACAACACTGAAACAGTCAATTAAACCTGGTTTCCATCAATATTTTAGAGGACAAAGCATGTTAGATCAAGGTTAGGCCTGGGATTTGCCCTCATCAGGGTCATACTTTCGCAGTTTTAACATACATGTTGACCTAATCGAGGGTTTTTTCTGCTTTGAATCACGTAGTAAAGTGGTACCACACTGAAGCAGTCCATTAAACCTGTTTTGGATCAATATTTTAGAGGATAACGCATGTTAGGTTTGGGTTAGGTCTAGGACATGCCCTCATCAGGCTCATACTTTCGCATATTTCTCATACTTCATGGCTAGATCCTGGGCTCTTTCTGGATTGCATCACGTAGTAATGAAGTACAACACTGAAACAGTCAATTAAACCTGGTTTCTATCAATATTTCAAAGGACAAAGCATGTCAGGTCTGGGATAGGTCTGGGATTCGCCCTCATCAGGCTCATACTTTCGCAGTTTTAACATTCATGTTGACCTGATCGAGGGTTTTTTCTGCTTTGAATCACGTAGTAAAGTGGTACCACACTGAAGCAGTCCATTAAACTTGGTTTGGATGAATATTTTAGAGGATAACGCAAGTTAGGTCTGGGATAGGCCTGGGATTCGCCCTCATCAGGCTCATACTTTCGCGTTTTTCACATACTTGTTGAACTGATCCTGGGTTTTTTCTGGTTTGGATCACGTAGCAATGTGGTACCACACTGAAACAGTCGATTAAACCTGGTTTCGATCAATATTTTAGAGGATAACGCAAGTTAGGTCTGGGATAGGTCTGGGATTCGCCCTCATCAGGCTCATACTTTCGCGTTTTTCACATACGTGTTGAACTGATCCTGGGTTTTTTCTGGTTTGGATCACGTAGCAATGTGGTACCACGCTGAAACAGTCGATTAAACCTGGTTTCGATCAATATTTTAGAGGATAACGCATGTTAGGTCTAGGTTAGGCCTGGTATTTTCACTCATCAGACTCATACTTTCGCATTCTTCACATACTTGTTGAACGGATCCTGGGCTTTTTCTGGTTTGGCTAACGTAGTAATGTGGTACCACACTGAAACAGTCAATTAAACCTGGTTTCGATCAATATTTTACAGGATAACGCAAGTTAGGTCTGGGACAGGTCTGGGATTTGCCCTCATCAGGCTCATACTTTCGCGTTTTTCACATACTTGTTGAACTGATCCTGGGTTTTTTCTGGTTTGGATCACTTATTAATATGTTACCACACTGAAACAGTCGATTAAACCTGGTTTCGATTAATATTTTTGAGGATAACGCATGTTAGGTCTGGGATAGGTCTGGGATTTGCCCTCATCAGGCTCATTCTTTCGCAGTTATAACATGCATGTTGACCTGATCGAGGGTTTTTTCTGCTTTGGATCACGTAGTAAAGTGGTACCACACTAAAACAGTCAATTAAACCTGGTTTCGATCAATATTTTAGAGGATAACGAAAGTTATGTCTAGTTTAGGTCTGGGATTTGCCCTCATCAGACTCATACTTTCGCATACTTCACATACTTGTTGAACAGATCCTGGGATTTTTTCTGGTTTGGATCACGTAGTAATGTGGTACCACACTGAAACAGTCGATTAAACCTGGTTTCGATCAATATTTTTGAGGATAACGCATGTTAGGTCTAGGTTAGGCCGAGGATTTTCACTCATCAGACTCATACTTTCGCATTCTTCACATACTTGTTGAACGGATCCTGGGTTTTTACTGGTTTGGATCACGTAGTAATGTGGTACCACACTGAAACAGTCAATTAAACCAGGTTTCGATCAATAGTTTAGAGAAAAATTCATGTTAGGTCTAGGTTAGGTCTGGGATTTGCTCTCATCAGGCTCATTCTTTCGCATATTTCTCATAGTTGATGGCTAGATCCTGGGCTTTTTCTGGATTGCATCACGTAGTAATGAAGTACAACACTGAAACAGTCCATTAAACCTGGTTTCGATCAATATTTTAGAGGACAACGCAAGTTAGGTCTGGGATAGGTCTGGGATTTGCCCTCATCAGGCTCATACTTTCGCGTTTTTCACATACATGTTGAACAGACCCTAGGGTTTTTTCTGGTTCGGATCACGTTGCTGTGTGGTACCACACTGAAACAGCCCATTCAACCTGGTTTCGATCAATATTTTAGAGGATAACGCAAGTTAGGTCTGGGACAGGTCTGGGATTTGCCCTCATCAGGCTCATACTTTCGCGTTTTTCACATACTTGTTGAACTGATCCTGGGTTTTTTCTGGTTTGGATCACGTAGTAATGTGTTACCACACTGAAACAATCAATTAAACCTGGTCTTGATAAATATTTTATAGGATAACGTAGATTTGGTCTGGGTTAGGTCTAGGATTTGCCCTCATCAGGCTCATACTTTCGCATATTTCTCATACTTCATGGCTGGATCCTGGGCTATTTCTGGATTGGATCACGTAGTAATGTGGTACCACACTGAAACAGTCAATTAAACCTGGTTTCGATCAATATTTTAGAGAATAATTCATGTTAGGTCTAGGTTAGGTCTGGGTTTTGCTCTCATCAGGCTCATTCTTTCGCATATTTCTCATACTTGATGGCTAGATCCTGGCCTTTTTCTGGATTGCATCACGTAGTAATGAAGTACAACACTGAAACAGTCAATTAAACCTGGTTTCTATCAATATTTCAAAGGACAAAGCATGTCAGGTCTAGGTTAGGCCTGGGATTTGCCCTGATCAGGGTCATACTTTCGCAGTTTTAACATACATGTTGACCTGATCGAGGGTTTTTTCTGCTTTGAATCACGTAGTAAAGTGGTACCACACTGAAGCAGTCCATTAAACTTGGTTTGGATGAATATCTTAGAGGATAACGCATGTTAGGTTTGGGTTAGGTCTAGGATATGCCCTCATCAGGCTCATACTTTCGCATATTTCTCATACTTCATGGTTAGATCCTGGGCTGTTTCAGGATTGTATCGCGTAGTAATGTGGTACCACGCTGAAACAGTAAATTAAACCTGGTTTCGATCAATATTTTAGAGGATAACGCAAGTTAGGTCTGGGATAGGTCTGGGATTCGCCCTCATCAGGCTCATACTTTCGCGTTTTTCACATACTTGTTGAACTGATCCTGGGTTTTTTCTGGTTTGGATCACGTAGCAATGTGGTACCACACTGAAACAGTCGATTAAACCTGGTTTCGATCAATATTTTAGAGGATAACGCAAATTAGGTCTGGGATAGGTCTGGGATTCGCCCTCATCAGGCTCATACTTTCGCGTTTTTCACATACTTGTTGAACTGATCCTGGGTTTTTTCTGGTTTGGGTCACGTAGCAATGTGGTACCACGCTGAAACAGTCGATTAAACCTGGTTTCGATCAATATTTTAGAGGATAACGCATGTGAGGTCTAGGTTAGGCCTGGGATTTTCACTCATCAGACTCATACTTTCGCATTCTTCACATACTTGTTGAACGGATCCTGGGCTTTTTCTGGTTTGGATAACGTAGTAATGTGGTACCACACTGAAACAGTCAATTAAACCTGGTTTCGATCAACATTTTAGAGGATAACGCAAGTTAGGTCTGGGACAGGTCTGGGATTTGCCCTCATCAGGCTCATAGTTTCGCGTTTTTCACATACTTGTTGAACTGATCCTGGGTTTTTTCTGGTTTGGATCACGTAGTAGTGTGGTACCACACTGAAACAGTCCATTAAACCTGGTTTGGATCAATATTTTAGAGGATAACGTATGTTAGGTTTGGGTTAGGCGTGGGATTTGCGCTCATCAGGGTCATACTTTCGCAGTTTTAACATGCATGTTGACCTGATCGAGGGTTTTTCCTGCTTTGGATCACGTAGTAAAGTTGTACCACAACGAAAACCGTCAATTAAACCTGGTTCCGATCATTATTTTAGAGGATAACGCAAGTTAGATCTGGGATAGGTTTGGGATTTGCCCTCATCAGACTCATACTTTCGCACACTTCACATACTCGTTGACAAGATCCTGGGTTTTTTCTGGTTTGGATCACGTATTAATATGGTACCACACTGAAACAGTCGATTAAACCTGGTTTCGATTAATATTTTTGAGGATAACGCATGTTAGGTCTAGGTTAGGCCGAGGATTTTCACTCATCAGACTCATACTTTCGCATTCTTCACATACTTGTTGAACGGATCCTGGGTTTTTACTGGTTTGGATCACGTAGTAATGTGGTACCACACTGAAACAGTCAATTAAAACTGGTTTCGATCAATAGTTTAGAGAATAATTCATGTTAGGTCTAGGTTAGGTCTGGGATTTGCTCTCATCAGGCTCATTCTTTCGCATATTTCTCATACTTGATGGCTAGATCCTGGGCTTTTTCTGGATTGCATCACGTAGTAATGAAGTACAACACTGAAACAGTCAATTAAACCTGGTTTCTATCAATATTTCAAAGGACAAAGCATGTCAGGTCTAGGTTAGGCCTGGGATTTGCCCTGATCAGAGTCATACTTTCGCAGTTTTAACATACATGTTGACCTGATCGAGGGTTTTTTCTGCTTTGAATCACGTAGTAAAGTGGTACCACACTGAAGCAGTCCATTAAACTTGGTTTGGATGAATATTTTAGAGGATAACGCAAGTTAGGTCTGGGACAGGTCTGGGATTCGCCCTCATCAGGCTCATACTTTCGCGTTTTTCACATACTTGTTGAACTGATCCTGGGTTTTTTCTGGTTTGGATCACGTAGCAATGTGGTACCACACTGAAACAGTCGATTAAACCTGGTTTCGATCAATATTTTTGAGGATAACGCATGTTAGGTTTGGGTTAGGCGTGGGATTTGCGCTCATCAGGGTCATACTTTCGCATTCTTCACATACTTGTTGAACGGATCCTGGGCTTTTTCTGGTTTGGATAACGTAGTAATGTGGTACCACACTGAAACAGTCAATTAAACCTGGTTTCGATCAACATTTTAGAGGATAACGCAAGTTAGGTCTGGGACAGGTCTGGGATTTGCTCTCATCTGGCTCATTCTTTCGCATATTTCTCATACTTGATGGCTAGATCCTGGGCTTTTTCTGGATTGCATCACGTCGTAATGAAGTACAACACTGAAACAGTCAATTAAACCTGGTTTCCATCAATATTTTAGAGGACAAAGCATGTTAGATCAAGGTTAGGCCTGGGATTTGCCCTCATCAGGGTCATACTTTCGCAGTTTTAACATACATGTTGACCTAATCGAGGGTTTTTTCTGCTTTGAATCACGTAGTAAAGTGGTACCACACTGAAGCAGTCCATTAAACCTGTTTTGGATCAATATTTTAGAGGATAACGCATGTTAGGTTTGGGTTAGGTCTAGGACATGCCCTCATCAGGCTCATACTTTCGCATATTTCTCATACTTCATGGCTAGATCCTGGGCTCTTTCTGGATTGCATCACGTAGTAATGAAGTACAACACTGAAACAGTCAATTAAACCTGGTTTCTATCAATATTTCAAAGGACAAAGCATGTCAGGTCTGGGATAGGTCTGGGATTCGCCCTCATCAGGCTCATACTTTCGCAGTTTTAACATTCATGTTGACCTGATCGAGGGTTTTTTCTGCTTTGAATCACGTAGTAAAGTGGTACCACACTGAAGCAGTCCATTAAACTTGGTTTGGATGAATATTTTAGAGGATAACGCAAGTTAGGTCTGGGATAGGCCTGGGATTCGCCCTCATCAGGCTCATACTTTCGCGTTTTTCACATACTTGTTGAACTGATCCTGGGTTTTTTCTGGTTTGGATCACGTAGCAATGTGGTACCACACTGAAACAGTCGATTAAACCTGGTTTCGATCAATATTTTAGAGGATAACGCAAGTTAGGTCTGGGATAGGTCTGGGATTCGCCCTCATCAGGCTCATACTTTCGCGTTTTTCACATACGTGTTGAACTGATCCTGGGTTTTTTCTGGTTTGGATCACGTAGCAATGTGGTACCACGCTGAAACAGTCGATTAAACCTGGTTTCGATCAATATTTTAGAGGATAACGCATGTTAGGTCTAGGTTAGGCCTGGTATTTTCACTCATCAGACTCATACTTTCGCATTCTTCACATACTTGTTGAACGGATCCTGGGCTTTTTCTGGTTTGGCTAACGTAGTAATGTGGTACCACACTGAAACAGTCAATTAAACCTGGTTTCGATCAATATTTTACAGGATAACGCAAGTTAGGTCTGGGACAGGTCTGGGATTTGCCCTCATCAGGCTCATACTTTCGCGTTTTTCACATACTTGTTGAACTGATCCTGGGTTTTTTCTGGTTTGGATCACTTATTAATATGTTACCACACTGAAACAGTCGATTAAACCTGGTTTCGATTAATATTTTTGAGGATAACGCATGTTAGGTCTGGGATAGGTCTGGGATTTGCCCTCATCAGGCTCATTCTTTCGCAGTTATAACATGCATGTTGACCTGATCGAGGGTTTTTTCTGCTTTGGATCACGTAGTAAAGTGGTACCACACTAAAACAGTCAATTAAACCTGGTTTCGATCAATATTTCAGAGGATAACGAAAGTTATGTCTAGTTTAGGTCTGGGATTTGCCCTCATCAGACTCATACTTTCGCATACTTCACATACTTGTTGAACAGATCCTGGGATTTTTTCTGGTTTGGATCACGTAGTAATGTGGTACCACACTGAAACAGTCGATTAAACCTGGTTTCGATCAATATTTTTGAGGATAACGCATGTTAGGTCTAGGTTAGGCCGAGGATTTTCACTCATCAGACTCATACTTTCGCATTCTTCACATACTTGTTGAACGGATCCTGGGTTTTTACTGGTTTGGATCACGTAGTAATGTGGTACCACACTGAAACAGTCAATTAAACCAGGTTTCGATCAATAGTTTAGAGAAAAATTCATGTTAGGTCTAGGTTAGGTCTGGGATTTGCTCTCATCAGGCTCATTCTTTCGCATATTTCTCATAGTTGATGGCTAGATCCTGGGCTTTTTCTGGATTGCATCACGTAGTAATGAAGTACAACACTGAAACAGTCCATTAAACCTGGTTTCGATCAATATTTTAGAGGACAACGCAAGTTAGGTCTGGGATAGGTCTGGGATTTGCCCTCATCAGGCTCATACTTTCGCGTTTTTCACATACATGTTGAACAGACCCTAGGGTTTTTTCTGGTTCGGATCACGTTGCTGTGTGGTACCACACTGAAACAGCCCATTCAACCTGGTTTCGATCAATATTTTAGAGGATAACGCAAGTTAGGTCTGGGACAGGTCTGGGATTTGCCCTCATCAGGCTCATACTTTCGCGTTTTTCACATACTTGTTGAACTGATCCTGGGTTTTTTCTGGTTTGGATCACGTAGTAATGTGTTACCACACTGAAACAATCAATTAAACCTGGTCTTGATAAATATTTTATAGGATAACGTAGATTTGGTCTGGGTTAGGTCTAGGATTTGCCCTCATCAGGCTCATACTTTCGCATATTTCTCATACTTCATGGCTGGATCCTGGGCTATTTCTGGATTGGATCACGTAGTAATGTGGTACCACACTGAAACAGTCAATTAAACCTGGTTTCGATCAATATTTTAGAGAATAATTCATGTTAGGTCTAGGTTAGGTCTGGGTTTTGCTCTCATCAGGCTCATTCTTTCGCATATTTCTCATACTTGATGGCTAGATCCTGGCCTTTTTCTGGATTGCATCACGTAGTAATGAAGTACAACACTGAAACAGTCAATTAAACCTGGTTTCTATCAATATTTCAAAGGACAAAGCATGTCAGGTCTAGGTTAGGCCTGGGATTTGCCCTGATCAGGGTCATACTTTCGCAGTTTTAACATACATGTTGACCTGATCGAGGGTTTTTTCTGCTTTGAATCACGTAGTAAAGTGGTACCACACTGAAGCAGTCCATTAAACTTGGTTTGGATGAATATCTTAGAGGATAACGCATGTTAGGTTTGGGTTAGGTCTAGGATATGCCCTCATCAGGCTCATACTTTCGCATATTTCTCATACTTCATGGTTAGATCCTGGGCTGTTTCAGGATTGTATCGCGTAGTAATGTGGTACCACGCTGAAACAGTAAATTAAACCTGGTTTCGATCAATATTTTAGAGGATAACGCAAGTTAGGTCTGGGATAGGTCTGGGATTCGCCCTCATCAGGCTCATACTTTCGCGTTTTTCACATACTTGTTGAACTGATCCTGGTTTTTTTCTGGTTTGGATCACGTAGCAATGTGGTACCACACTGAAACAGTCGATTAAACCTGGTTTCGATCAATATTTTAGAGGATAACGCAAATTAGGTCTGGGATAGGTCTGGGATTCGCCCTCATCAGGCTCATACTTTCGCGTTTTTCACATACTTGTTGAACTGATCCTGGGTTTTTTCTGGTTTGGGTCACGTAGCAATGTGGTACCACGCTGAAACAGTCGATTAAACCTGGTTTCGATCAATATTTTAGAGGATAACGCATGTGAGGTCTAGGTTAGGCCTGGGATTTTCACTCATCAGACTCATACTTTCGCATTCTTCACATACTTGTTGAACGGATCCTGGGCTTTTTCTGGTTTGGATAACGTAGTAATGTGGTACCACACTGAAACAGTCAATTAAACCTGGTTTCGATCAACATTTTAGAGGATAACGCAAGTTAGGTCTGGGACAGGTCTGGGATTTGCCCTCATCAGGCTCATAGTTTCGCGTTTTTCACATACTTGTTGAACTGATCCTGGGTTTTTTCTGGTTTGGATCACGTAGTAGTGTGGTACCACACTGAAACAGTCCATTAAACCTGGTTTGGATCAATATTTTAGAGGATAACGTATGTTAGGTTTGGGTTAGGCGTGGGATTTGCGCTCATCAGGGTCATACTTTCGCAGTTTTAACATGCATGTTGACCTGATCGAGGGTTTTTCCTGCTTTGGATCACGTAGTAAAGTTGTACCACAACGAAAACCGTCAATTAAACCTGGTTCCGATCATTATTTTAGAGGATAACGCAAGTTAGATCTGGGATAGGTTTGGGATTTGCCCTCATCAGACTCATACTTTCGCACACTTCACATACTCGTTGACAAGATCCTGGGTTTTTTCTGGTTTGGATCACGTATTAATATGGTACCACACTGAAACAGTCGATTAAACCTGGTTTCGATTAATATTTTTGAGGATAACGCATGTTAGGTCTAGGTTAGGCCGAGGATTTTCACTCATCAGACTCATACTTTCGCATTCTTCACATACTTGTTGAACGGATCCTGGGTTTTTACTGGTTTGGATCACGTAGTAATGTGGTACCACACTGAAACAGTCAATTAAAACTGGTTTCGATCAATAGTTTAGAGAATAATTCATGTTAGGTCTAGGTTAGGTCTGGGATTTGCTCTCATCAGGCTCATTCTTTCGCATATTTCTCATACTTGATGGCTAGATCCTGGGCTTTTTCTGGATTGCATCACGTAGTAATGAAGTACAACACTGAAACAGTCAATTAAACCTGGTTTCTATCAATATTTCAAAGGACAAAGCATGTCAGGTCTAGGTTAGGCCTGGGATTTGCCCTGATCAGAGTCATACTTTCGCAGTTTTAACATACATGTTGACCTGATCGAGGGTTTTTTCTGCTTTGAATCACGTAGTAAAGTGGTACCACACTGAAGCAGTCCATTAAACTTGGTTTGGATGAATATTTTAGAGGATAACGCAAGTTAGGTCTGGGACAGGTCTGGGATTCGCCCTCATCAGGCTCATACTTTCGCGTTTTTCACATACTTGTTGAACTGATCCTGGGTTTTTTCTGGTTTGGATCACGTAGCAATGTGGTACCACACTGAAACAGTCGATTAAACCTGGTTTCGATCAATATTTTTGAGGATAACGCATGTTAGGTCTAGGTTAGGCCGAGGATTTTCACTCATCAGACTCATACTTTCGCATTCTTCACATACTTGTTGAACGGATCCTGGGTTTTTACTGGTTTGGATCACGTGGTAATGTGGTACCACACTGAAACAGTCAATTAAACCTGGTTTCGATCAATAGTTTAGAGAATAATTCATGTTAGGTCTAGGTTAGGTCTGGGATTTGCTCTCATCAGGCTCATAATTTCGCACACTTCACATACTCGTTGAACAGATCCTGGGTTATTTTCTGGTTTGGATCACACAGTAATGTGGTACCACATTGAAACAGTCGATTAAACCAGGTTTCGATCAATATTTTTGAGGATAACGCATGTTAGGTCTAAGTTAGTCCTGGGATTTGCCCTCATCAGGCTCATACTTTCGCGTTTTTCACATACATGTTGAACAGACCCTAGGGTTTTTTCTGGTTCGGATCACGTAGCTGTGTGGTACCACACTGAAACAGCCCATTCAACCTGGTTTCGATCAATATTTTAGAGGATAACGCAAGTTAGGTCTAGGTTAGCCATGAGATTTTCACTGATCAGACTCATAGCTTCGCATTCTTCACATACTTGCTGAACGGATCCTGGGTTTTTTCTGGTTTGGTTCACGCAGTAATGTGGTACCACACCGTAACATTCAATTTAACCTGGTCTGGATAAATATTTTAGAGGATATCGCATGTTAGGTCTAGGTTAGGCCTGGGATTTGCCCTAATCAGGGTCATACTTCCGCAGTTTTAACATACATGTTGACCTGATCGAGGACTTTTTCTACTTTGGATCACGTAGTAAAGTGGTAACACACTGAAACAGTCAATTAAACCTGGTTTCGATCAATATTTTAGAGGATAACGCATGCTAGGTCTGGGATAGGTCTGGGATTTGCTCTCATCAGGCTCATTCTTTCGCATATTTCTCATACTTGATGGCTAGATCCTGGGCTTTTTCTGGATTGCATCACGTAGTAATGAAGTACAACACAGAAACAGTCCATTAAACCTGGTTTCGATCAATATTTTAGAGGATAACGCAAGTTAGGTCTGGGTTAGGTCTGGGATTTGCCCTCATCAGGCTCGTACTTTCGCGTTTTTCACATACTTGTTGAACTGATCCTGGGTTTTTTCTGGTTCGGATCACGTAGTAGTGTGGTACCATACTGAAACAGTCCATTAAACCTGGTTTCGATCAATATTTTAGAGGATAACGCAAGTTAGGTCTGGGATAGGTCTGGGATTAGCCCTCATCAGACTCATACTTTCGCACACTTCACATACTCGTTGACAAGATCCTGGGTTTTTTTCTGGTTTGGATCACGTAGTAATGTGGCACCACACTGAAACAGTCGATTGAACCTGGTTTCGATTAATATTATTGTGGATAACGCATGTTAGGTCTAGATTAGGCCTGGGATTTGCCGTCATCAGACTCATACTTTCGCACACTTCACATACTTGTTGAACAGATCCTGGGTTCTTTTCTGGTTTGGATCACGTTGTAATGTGGTACCACACTGAAACAGTCGATTAAACCTGGTTTCGATCAATATCTTTGAGGATAACGCATGTTAGGTTTGGGTTAGGTCTAGGATTTGCCCTCATCAGGCTCATACTTTCGCATATTTCTCATACTTCATGCCTAGATCCTTGGCTATTTCTGGATTGGATCACGTAGTAATGTGGTACCACACAGAAACAGTCCATTAAACCTGGTTTCGATCAATATTTTTGAGGATAACGCATGTTAGGTCTAGGTTAGGCCTCGGATTTGGCCTCATCAGGGTCATACTTTCGCAGTTTTAACATACATGTTGACCCAATCGAGGGTTTTTTCTACTTTGGATCACGTAGTAAAGTGGTACCACACTAAAACAGTCAATTCAACCTGGTTTCGATTAATATTTTAGAGGATAACGCAATTTATGTCTGGGATAGGTCTGGGATTTGCCCTCATCAGGCTCATACTTTCGCGTTTTTCACATACTTGTTGAACGGGTCTTGGGTTTTTTTCTGGTGTGGATCACGTAGTAATGTGGTACCACACTGAAACAGTCAATTAAACCTGGTCTTGATAAATATTTTATAGGATAACGCATGTTAGGTCAGGGTTAGGTCTAGGATTTGCCCTCATCAGGCTCATACTTTCGCATATCTCTCATACTTCATGGTTGGATCCTGGGCTATTTCTGGATTGGATCACGTAGTAATGTGGTACCACACTGAAACAGTCAATTAAACCTGGTTTCGATCAATATTTTAGAGAATAATTCATGTTAGGTCTAGGTTAGGTCTGGGATTTGCTCTCATCTGGCTCATTCTTTCGCATATTTCTCATACTTGATGGCTAGATCCTGGGCTTTTTCTGGATTGCATCACGTAGTAATGAAGTACAACACTGAAACAGTCAATTAAACCTGGTTTCCATCAATATTTTAGAGGACAAAGCATGTTAGATCTAGGTTAGGCCTGGGATTTGCCCTCATCAGGGTCATACTTTCGCAGTTTTAACATACATGTTGACCTGATCGAGGGTTTTTTCTGCTTTGAATCACGTAGTAAAGTGGTACCACACTGAAGCAGTCCATTAAGCCTGCTTTGGATCATTATTTTAGAGGATAACGCATGTTAGGTTTGCGTTAGGTCTAGGACATGCCCTCATCAGGCTCATACTTTCGCATATTTCTCATACTTCATGGCTAGATCCTGGGCTGTTTCTGGATTGTATCACGGAGTAATGTGGTACCACGCTGAAACAGTCAATTAAACCTGGTTTCGATCAATATTTTAGAGGATAACGCAAGTTAGGTCTGGGATAGGTCTGGGATTCGCCCTTATCAGGCTCATACTTTCGCGTTTTTCACATACTTGTTGAACGGGTCTTGGGTTTTTTCTGGTTTGGGTCACGTAGTAATGTGGTACCACACTGAAACAGTCAATTAAACCTGGTTTCGATCAATATTTTAGAGGATAACCCAAGTTAGGTCTGGGATATGTCTGGGATTTGCTCTCATCAGGCTCATTCTTTCGCATATTTCTCATACTTGATGGCTAGATCCTGGGCTTTTTCTGGATTGCATCACGTAGTAATGAAGTACAACACAGAAACAGCCAATTAAACCTGGTTTCCATCAATATTTCAGAGGACAACGCATGTTAGGTCTGGGTTAGGCCTGGGATTTGCGCACATCAGGGTCATGCTTTCGCAGTTTTAACATACATGTTGACCTGATCGAGGGTTTTTTCTGCTTTGAATCACTTAGTAAAGTGGTACCACACTGAAGCCGTCCATTAAACCTGGTTTGGAACAATATTTTAGAGGATAACGCATGTTAGGTTTGGGTTGGGTCTAGGATATGCCCTCATCAGGCTCATACTTTCGCATATTTCACATACTTCATGGCTAGATCCTGGGCTGTTTCTGGATTGTATCACGTAGTAACGTGGTACCACGCTGAAACAGTCAATTAAACCTGGTTTCGATCAATATTTTAGAGGATAATTCATGTTAGGTCTAGGTTAGGTCTGGGATTTGCTCTCATCAGGCTCATTCTTTCGCATATTTCTCATACTTGATGGCTAGATCCTGGGCTTTTTCTGGATTGCATCACGTAGTAATGAAGTACAACACTGAAACAGTCAATTAAACCTGGTTTCTATCAATATTTCAAAGGACAAAGCATGTCAGGTCTGGGATATGTCTGGGATTCGCCCTCATCAGGCTCATACTTTTGCAGTTTTAACATACATGTTGAACTGATCCTCGGTTTTTTCTGGTTTGGATCACGTAGCAATGTGGAACCACACTGAAACAGTCGATTAAACCTGGTTTCGATCAATATTTTAGAGGATAACGCAAGTTAGGTCTGGGATAGGTCTGGGATTCGCCCTCATCAGGCTCATACTTTCGCATACTTCACATACTTGTTGAACAGATCCTGGGATTTTTTCTGGTTTGGATCACGTAGTAATGTGGTACCACACTGAAACAGTCGATTAAACCTGGTTCGATCAATATTTTTGAGGATAACGCATGTTAGGTCTAGGTTAGGCCGAGGATTTTCACTCATCAGACTCATACTTTCGCATTCTTCACATACTTGTTGAACGGATCCTGGGTTTTTACTGGTTTGGATCACGTAGTAATGTGGTACCACACTGAAACAGTCAATTAAACCTGGTTTCGATCAATAGTTTAGAGAATAATTCATGTTAGGTCTAGGTTAGGTCTGGGATTTGCTCTCATCAGGCTCATTCTTTCGCATATTTCTCATAGTTGATGGCTAGATCCTGGGCTTTTTCTGGATTGCATCACGTAGTAATGAAGTACAACACTGAAACAGTCAATTAAACCTGGTTTCCATCAATATTTTTGAGGATAACGCATGTTAGGTCTAAGTTAGGCCTGGGATTTTCACTCATCAGTCTCATACTTTCGCATTCTTCACATACTTGTTGAACGGATCCTGGGTTTTTTCTGGTTCGGATCACGTAGTAGTGTGGTACCACACTGAAACAGTCCATTAAACCTGGTTTCGATCAATATTTTAGAGGATAACGCATGTGAGGTCTAGGTTAGGCCTGGGATTTTCACTCATCAGACTCATACTTTCGCATTCTTCACATACTTGTTGAACGGATCCTGGGCTTTTTCTGGTTTGGATAACGTAGTAATGTGGTACCACACTGAAACAGTCAATTAAACCTGGTTTCGATCAATATTTTAGAGGATAACGCAAGTTAGGTCTGGGACAGGTCTGGGATTTGCTCTCATCAGGCTCATACTTTCACGTTTTTCACATACTTGTTGAACTGATCCTGGGTTTTTTCTGGTTTGGATCACGTAGTAGTGTGGTACCACACTGAAACAGTCCATTAAACCTGGTCTTGATAAATATTTTATAGGATAACGTAGATTTGGTCTGTGTTAGGTCTAGGATTTGCCCTCATCAGGCTCATACTTTCGCATATTTCTCATACTTCATGGCTGGATCCTGGGCTATTTCTGGATTGGATCACGTAGTAATGTGGTACCACACTGAAACAGTCAATTAAACCTGGTTTCGATCAATATTTTAGAGAATAATTCATGTTAGGTCTAGGTTAGGTCTGGGATTTGCTCTCATCAGGCTCATTCTTTCGCATATTTCTCATACTTGATGGCTAGATCCTGGGCTTTTTCTGGATTGCATCACGTAGTAATGAAGTACAACACTGAAACAGTCAATTCAACCTGGTTTCTATCAATATTTCAAAGGACAAAGCATGTCAGGTCTAGGTTAGGCCTGGGATTTGCCCTGATCAGGGTCATACTTTCGCAGTTTTAACATACATGTTGACCTGATCGAGGGTTTTTTCTGCTTTGAATCACGTAGTAAAGTGGTACCACACTGAAGCAGTCCATTAAACTTGGTTTGGATGAATATTTTAGAGGATAACGCATGTTAGGTTTGGGTTAGGTCTAGGATATGCCCTCATCAGGCTCATACTTTCGCATATTTCTCATACTTCATGGCTAGATCCTGGGCTGTTTCTGGATTGTATCGCGTAGTAATGTGGTACCACGCTGAAACAGTAAATTAAACCTGGTTTCGATCAAAATTTTAGAGGATAACGCAAGTTAGATCTGGGATAGGTCTGGGATTCGCCCTCATCAGGCTCATACTTTCGCGTTTTTCACATACTTGTTGAACTGATCCTGGGTTTTTTCTGGTTTGGATCACGTAGCAATGTGGTACCACACTGAAACAGTCGATTAAACCTGGTTTCGATCAATATTTTTGAGGATAACGCATGTTCGGTCTAGGTTAGGCCGAGGATTTTCACTCATCAGACTCATACTTTCGCATTCTTCACATACTTGTTGAACGGATCCTGGGTTTTTACTGGTTTGGATCACGTAGTAATGTGGTACCACACTGAAACAGTCAATTAAACCTGGTTTCGATCAATAGTTTAGAGAATAATTCATGTTAGGTCTAGGTTAGGTCTGGGATTTGCTCTCATCAGGCTCATTCTTTCGCATATTTCTCATAGTTGATGGCTAGATCCTGGGCTTTTTCTGGATTGCATCACGTAGTAATGAAGTACAACACTGAAACAGTCAATTAAACCTGGTTTCCATCAATATTTTTGAGGATAACGCATGTTAGGTCTAAGTTAGGCCTGGGATTTTCACTCATCAGTCTCATACTTTCGCATTCTTCACATACTTGTTGAACGGATCCTGGGTTTTTTCTGGTTCGGATCACGTAGTAGTGTGGTACCACACTGAAACAGTCCATTAAACCTGGTTTCGATCAATATTTTAGAGGACAACGCAAGTTAGGTCTGGGATAGGTCTGGGATTTGCCCTCATCAGGCTCATACTTTCGCGTTTTTCACATACATGTTGAACAGACCCTAGGGTTTTTTCTGGTTCGGATCACGTAGCTGTGAGGTACCACACTGAAACAGCCCATTCAACCTGGTTTCGATCAATATTTTAGAGGATAACGCAAGTTAGGTCTGGGACAGGTCTGGGATTTGCCCTCATCAGGCTCATACTTTCGCGTTTTTCACATACTTGTTGAACTGATCCTGGGTTTTTTCTGGTTTGGATCACGTAGTAATGTGTTACCACACTGAAACAATCAATTAAACCTGGTCTTGATAAATATTTTATAGGATAACGTAGATTTGGTCTGTGTTAGGTCTTGGATTTGCCCTCATCAGGTTCATACTTTCGCATATTTCTCATACTTCATGGCTGGATCCTGGGCTATTTCTGGATTGGATCACGTAGTAATGTGGTACCACACTGAAACAGTCAATTAAACCTGGTTTCGATCAATATTTTAGAGAATAATTCATGTTAGGTCTAGGTTAGGTCTGGGATTTGCTCTCATCAGGCTCATTCTTTCGCATATTTCTCATACTTGATGGCTAGATCCTGGGCTTTATCTGGATTGCATCACGTAGTAATGAAGTACAACACTGAAACAGTCAATTAAACCTGGTTTCTATCAATATTTCAAAGGACAAAGCATGTCAGGTCTAGGTTAGGCCTGGGATTTGCCCTGATCAGGGTCATACTTTCGCAGTTTTAACATACATGTTGACCTGATCGAGGGTTTTTTCTGCTTTGAATCACGTAGTAAAGTGGTACCACACTGAAGCAGTCCATTAAACTTGGTTTGGATGAATATTTTAGAGGATAACGCATGTTAGGTTTGGGTTAGGTCTAGGATATGCCCTCATCAGGCTCATACTTTCGCTTATTTCTCATACTTCATGGCTAGATCCTGGGCTGTTTCTGGATTGTATCGCGTAGTAATGTGGTACCACGCTGAAACAGTAAATTAAACCTGGTTTCGATCAATATTTTAGAGGATAACGCAAGTTAGGTCTGGGATAGGTCTGGGATTCGCCCTCATCAGGCTCATACTTTCGCGTTTTTCACATACTTGTTGAACTGATCCTGGGTTTTTTCTGGTTTGGATCACGTAGCAATGTGGTACCACACTGAAACAGTCAATTAAACCTGGTTTCCATCAATATTTTTGAGGATAACGCATGTTAGGTCTAAGTTAGGCCTGGGATCTTCACTCATCAGTCTCATACTTTCGCATTCTTCACATACTTGTTGAACGGATCCTGGGTTTTTTCTGGTTCGGATCACGTAGTAGTGTGGTACCACCCTGAAACAGTCCATTAAACCTGGTTTCGATCAATATTTTAGAGGACAACGCAAGTTAGGTCTGGGATAGGTCTGGGATTTGCCCTCATCAGGCTCATACTTTCGCGTTTTTCACATACATGTTGAACAGACCCTAGGGTTTTTTCTGGTTCGGATCACGTAGCTGTGAGGTACCACACTGAAACAGCCCATTCAACCTGGCTTCGATCAATATTTTAGAGGATAACGCAAGTTAGGTCTGGGACAGGTCTGGGATTTGCCCTCATCAGGCTCATACTTTCGCGTTTTTCACATACTTGTTGAACTGATCCTGGGTTTTTTCTGGTTTGGATCACGTAGTAATGTGTTACCACATTGAAACAATCAATTAAACCTGGTCTTGATAAATATTTTATAGGATAACGTAGATTTGGTCTGGGTTAGGTCTAGGATTTGCCCTCATCAGGCTCATACTTTCGCATATTTCTCATACTTCATGGCTGGATCCTGGGCTATTTCTGGATTGGATCACGTAGTAATGTGGTACCACACTGAAACAGTCAATTAAACCTGGTTTCGATCAATATTTTAGAGAATAATTCATGTTAGGTCTAGGTTAGGTCTGGGATTTGCTCTCATAAGGCTCATTCTTTCGCATATTTCTCACACTTGATGGCTAGATCCTGGGCTTTTTCTGGATTGCATCACGTAGTAATGAAGTACAACACTGAAACAGTCAATTAAACCTGGTTTCGATCAATATTTTTGAGGATAACGCATGTTAGGTCTAAGTTAGGCCTGGGATTTTCACTCATCAGTCTCATACTTTCGCATTCTTCACATACTTGTTGAACGGATCCTGGGTTTTTTCTGGTTCGGATCACGTAGCTGTGAGGTACCACACTGAAACAGCCCATTCAACCTGGTTTCGATCAATATTTTAGAGGATAACGCAAGTTAGGTCTGGGACAGGTCTGGGATTTGCCCTCATCAGGCTCATACTTTCGCGTTTTTCACATACTTGTTGAACTGATCCTGGGTTTTTTCTGGTTTGGATCACGTAGTAATGTGTTACCACACTGAAACAATCAATTAAACCTGGTCTTGATAAATATTTTATAGGATAACGTAGATTTGGTCTGGGTTAGGTCTAGGATTTGCCCTCATCAGGCTCATACTTTCGCATATTTCTCATACTTGATGGCTAGATCCTGGGCTTTTTCTGGATTGCATCACGTAGTAATGAAGTACAACACTGAAACAGTCAATTAAACCTGGTTTCTATCAATATTTCAAAGGACAAAGCATGTCAGGTCTAGGTTAGGCCTGGGATTTGCCCTGATCAGGGTCATACTTTCGCAGTTTTAACATACATGTTGACCTGATCGAGGGTTTTTTCTGCTTTGAATCACGTAGTAAAGTGGTACCACACTGAAGCAGTCCATTAAACTTGGTTTGGATGAATTTTTTAGAGGATAACGCATGTTAGGTTTGGGTTAGGTCTAGGATACGCCCTCATCAGGCTCATACTTTCGCGTATTTCTCATACTTCATGGCTAGATCCTGGGCTGTTTCTGGATTGTATCGCGTAGTAATGTGGTACCACGCTGAAACAGTAAATTAAACCTGGTTTCGATCAATATTTTAGAGGATAACGCAAGTTAGGTCTGGGATAGGTCTGGGATTTGCCCTCATCAGGCTCATACTTTCGCGTTTTTCACATACTTGTTGAACTGATCCTGGGTTTTTTCTGGTTTGGATCACGTAGTAATGTGTTACCACACTGAAACAATCAATTAAACCTGGTCTTGATAAATATTTTATAGGATAACGCATGTTAGGTCAGGGTTAGGTCTAGGATTTGCCCTCATCAGGCTCATACTTTCGCATATCTCTCATACTTCATGGTTGGATCCTGGGCTATTTCTGGATTGGATCACGTAGTAATGTGGTACCACACTGAAACAGTCAATTAAACCTGGTTTCGATCAATATTTTAGAGAATAATTCATGTTAGGTCTAGGTTAGGTCTGGGATTTGCTCTCATCTGGCTCATTCTTTCGCATATTTCTCATACTTGATGGCTAGATCCTGGGCTTTTTCTGGATTGCATCACGTAGTAATGAAGTACAACACTGAAACAGTCAATTAAACCTGGTTTCCATCAATATTTTAGAGGACAAAGCATGTTAGATCTAGGTTAGGCCTGGGATTTGCCCTCATCAGGGTCATACTTTCGCAGTTTTAACATACATGTTGACCTGATCGAGGGTTTTTTCTGCTTTGAATCACGTAGTAAAGTGGTACCACACTGAAGCAGTCCATTAAGCCTGCTTTGGATCATTATTTTAGAGGATAACGCATGTTAGGTTTGCGTTAGGTCTAGGACATGCCCTCATCAGGCTCATACTTTCGCATATTTCTCATACTTCATGGCTAGATCCTGGGCTGTTTCTGGATTGTATCACGGAGTAATGTGGTACCACGCTGAAACAGTCAATTAAACCTGGTTTCGATCAATATTTTAGAGGATAACGCAAGTTAGGTCTGGGATAGGTCTGGGATTCGCCCTTATCAGGCTCATACTTTCGCGTTTTTCACATACTTGTTGAACGGGTCTTGGGTTTTTTCTGGTTTGGGTCACGTAGTAATGTGGTACCACACTGAAACAGTCAATTAAACCTGGTTTCGATCAATATTTTAGAGGATAACCCAAGTTAGGTCTGGGATATGTCTGGGATTTGCTCTCATCAGGCTCATTCTTTCGCATATTTCTCATACTTGATGGCTAGATCCTGGGCTTTTTCTGGATTGCATCACGTA
This sequence comes from Colletes latitarsis, assembly GCF_051014445.1. Taxonomy (NCBI): domain Eukaryota; kingdom Metazoa; phylum Arthropoda; class Insecta; order Hymenoptera; family Colletidae; genus Colletes; species Colletes latitarsis. The sequence goes on from NC_135142.1 coordinate 4,976,058, forward strand.
GTAATGAAGTACAACACAGAAACAGCCAATTAAACCTGGTTTCCATCAATATTTCAGAGGACAACGCATGTTAGGTCTGGGTTAGGCCTGGGATTTGCGCACATCAGGGTCATGCTTTCGCAGTTTTAACATACATGTTGACCTGATCGAGGGTTTTTTCTGCTTTGAATCACTTAGTAAAGTGGTACCACACTGAAGCCGTCCATTAAACCTGGTTTGGAACAATATTTTAGAGGATAACGCATGTTAGGTTTGGGTTGGGTCTAGGATATGCCCTCATCAGGCTCATACTTTCGCATATTTCACATACTTCATGGCTGGATCCTGGGCTGTTTCTGGATTGTATCACGTAGTAACGTGGTACCACGCTGAAACAGTCAATTAAACCTGGTTTCGATCAATATTTTAGAGGATAATTCATGTTAGGTCTAGGTTAGGTCTGGGATTTGCTCTCATCAGACACATTCTTTCGCATATTTCTCATACTTGATGGCTAGATCCTGGGCTTTTTCTGGATTGCATCACGTAGTAATGAAGTACAACACTGAAACAGTCAATTAAACCTGGTTTCTATCAATATTTCAAAGGACAAAGCATGTCAGGTCTGGGATATGTCTGGGATTCGCCCTCATCAGGCTCATACTTTTGCAGTTTTAACATACATGTTGAACTGATCCTCGGTTTTTTCTGGTTTGGATCACGTAGCAATGTGGAACCACACTGAAACAGTCGATTAAACCTGGTTTCGATCAATATTTTAGAGGATAACGCAAGTTAGGTCTGGGATAGGTCTGGGATTCGCCCTCATCAGCCTCATACTTTCGCATACTTCACATACTTGTTGAACAGATCCTGGGATTTTTTCTGGTTTGGATCACGTAGTAATGTGGTACCACACTGAAACAGTCGATTAAACCTGGTTCGATCAATATTTTTGAGGATAACGCATGTTAGGTCTAGGTTAGGCCGAGGATTTTCACTCATCAGACTCATACTTTCGCATTCTTCACATACTTGTTGAACGGATCCTGGGTTTTTACTGGTTTGGATCACGTAGTAATGTGGTACCACACTGAAACAGTCAATTAAACCTGGTTTCGATCAATAGTTTAGAGAATAATTCATGTTAGGTCTAGGTTAGGTCTGGGATTTGCTCTCATCAGGCTCATTCTTTCGCATATTTCTCATAGTTGATGGCTAGATCCTGGGCTTTTTCTGGATTGCATCACGTAGTAATGAAGTACAACACTGAAACAGTCAATTAAACCTGGTTTCCATCAATATTTTTGAGGATAACGCATGTTAGGTCTAAGTTAGGCCTGGGATTTTCACTCATCAGTCTCATACTTTCGCATTCTTCACATACTTGTTGAACGGATCCTGGGTTTTTTCTGGTTCGGATCACGTAGTAGTGTGGTACCACACTGAAACAGTCCATTAAACCTGGTTTCGATCAATATTTTAGAGGATAACGCATGTGAGGTCTAGGTTAGGCCTGGGATTTTCACTCATCAGACTCATACTTTCGCATTCTTCACATACTTGTTGAACGGATCCTGGGCTTTTTCTGGTTTGGATAACGTAGTAATGTGGTACCACACTGAAACAGTCAATTAAACCTGGTTTCGATCAATATTTTAGAGGATAACGCAAGTTAGGTCTGGGACAGGTCTGGGATTTGCCCTCATCAGGCTCATACTTTCACGTTTTTCACATACTTGTTGAACTGATCCTGGGTTTTTTCTGGTTTGGATCACGTAGTAGTGTGGTACCACACTGAAACAGTCCATTAAACCTGGTCTTGATAAATATTTTATAGGATAACGTAGATTTGGTCTGTGTTAGGTCTAGGATTTGCCCTCATCAGGCTCATACTTTCGCATATTTCTCATACTTCATGGCTGGATCCTGGGCTATTTCTGGATTGGATCACGTAGTAATGTGGTACCACACTGGAACAGTCAATTAAACCTGGTTTCGATCAATATTTTAGAGAATAATTCATGTTAGGTCTAGGTTAGGTCTGGGATTTGCTCTCATCAGGCTCATTCTTTCGCATATTTCTCATACTTGATGGCTAGATCCTGGGCTTTTTCTGGATTGCATCACGTAGTAATGAAGTACAACACTGAAACAGTCAATTCAACCTGGTTTCTATCAATATTTCAAAGGACAAAGCATGTCAGGTCTAGGTTAGGCCTGGGATTTGCCCTGATCAGGGTCATACTTTCGCAGTTTTAACATACATGTTGACCTGATCGAGGGTTTTTTCTGCTTTGAATCACGTAGTAAAGTGGTACCACACTGAAGCAGTCCATTAAACTTGGTTTGGATGAATATTTTAGAGGATAACGCATGTTAGGTTTGGGTTAGGTCTAGGATATGCCCTCATCAGGCTCATACTTTCGCATATTTCTCATACTTCATGGCTAGATCCTGGGCTGTTTCTGGATTGTATCGCGTAGTAATGTGGTACCACGCTGAAACAGTAAATTAAACCTGGTTTCGATCAATATTTTAGAGGATAACGCAAGTTAGGTCTGGGATAGGTCTGGGATTCGCCCTCATCAGGCTCATACTTTCGCGTTTTTCACATACTTGTTGAACTGATCCTGGGTTTTTTCTGGTTTGGATCACGTAGCAATGTGGTACCACACTGAAACAGTCGATTAAACCTGGTTTCGATCAATATTTTTGAGGATAACGCATGTTCGGTCTAGGTTAGGCCGAGGATTTTCACTCATCAGACTCATACTTTCGCATTCTTCACATACTTGTTGAACGGATCCTGGGTTTTTTCTGGTTCGGATCACGTAGTAGTGTGGTACCACACTGAAACAGTCAATTAAACCTGGTTTCGATCAATAGTTTAGAGAATAATTCATGTTAGGTCTAGGTTAGGTCTGGGATTTGCTCTCATCAGGCTCATTCTTTCGCATATTTCTCATAGTTGATGGCTAGATCCTGGGCTTTTTCTGGATTGCATCACGTAGTAATGAAGTACAACACTGAAACAGTCAATTAAACCTGGTTTCCATCAATATTTTTGAGGATAACGCATGTTAGGTCTAAGTTAGGCCTGGGATTTTCACTCATCAGTCTCATACTTTCGCATTCTTCACATACTTGTTGAACGGATCCTGGGTTTTTTCTGGTTCGGATCACGTAGTAGTGTGGTACCACACTGAAACAGTCCATTAAACCTGGTTTCGATCAATATTTTAGAGGACAACGCAAGTTAGGTCTGGGATAGGTCTGGGATTTGCCCTCATCAGGCTCATACTTTCGCGTTTTTCACATACATGTTGAACAGACCCTAGGGTTTTTTCTGGTTCGGATCACGTAGCTGTGAGGTACCACACTGAAACAGCCCATTCAACCTGGTTTCGATCAATATTTTAGAGGATAACGCAAGTTAGGTCTGGGACAGGTCTGGGATTTGCCCTCATCAGGCTCATACTTTCGCGTTTTTCACATACTTGTTGAACTGATCCTGGGTTTTTTCTGGTTTGGATCACGTAGTAATGTGTTACCACACTGAAACAATCAATTAAACCTGGTCTTGATAAATATTTTATAGGATAACGTAGATTTGGTCTGTGTTAGGTCTTGGATTTGCCCTCATCAGGTTCATACTTTCGCATATTTCTCATACTTCATGGCTGGATCCTGGGCTATTTCTGGATTGGATCACGTAGTAATGTGGTACCACACTGAAACAGTCAATTAAACCTGGTTTCGATCAATATTTTAGAGAATAATTCATGTTAGGTCTAGGTTAGGTCTGGGATTTGCTCTCATCAGGCTCATTCTTTCGCATATTTCTCATACTTGATGGCTAGATCCTGGGCTTTATCTGGATTGCATCACGTAGTAATGAAGTACAACACTGAAACAGTCAATTAAACCTGGTTTCTATCAATATTTCAAAGGACAAAGCATGTCAGGTCTAGGTTAGGCCTGGGATTTGCCCTGATCAGGGTCATACTTTCGCAGTTTTAACATACATGTTGACCTGATCGAGGGTTTTTTCTGCTTTGAATCACGTAGTAAAGTGGTACCACACTGAAGCAGTCCATTAAACTTGGTTTGGATGAATATTTTAGAGGATAACGCATGTTAGGTTTGGGTTAGGTCTAGGATATGCCCTCATCAGGCTCATACTTTCGCTTATTTCTCATACTTCATGGCTAGATCCTGGGCTGTTTCTGGATTGTATCGCGTAGTAATGTGGTACCACGCTGAAACAGTAAATTAAACCTGGTTTCGATCAATATTTTAGAGGATAACGCAAGTTAGGTCTGGGATAGGTCTGGGATTCGCCCTCATCAGGCTCATACTTTCGCGTTTTTCACATACTTGTTGAACTGATCCTGGGTTTTTTCTGGTTTGGATCACGTAGCAATGTGGTACCACACTGAAACAGTCAATTAAACCTGGTTTCCATCAATATTTTTGAGGATAACGCATGTTAGGTCTAAGTTAGGCCTGGGATCTTCACTCATCAGTCTCATACTTTCGCATTCTTCACATACTTGTTGAACGGATCCTGGGTTTTTTCTGGTTCGGATCACGTAGTAGTGTGGTACCACACTGAAACAGTCCATTAAACCTGGTTTCGATCAATATTTTAGAGGACAACGCAAGTTAGGTCTGGGATAGGTCTGGGATTTGCCCTCATCAGGCTCATACTTTCGCGTTTTTCACATACATGTTGAACAGACCCTAGGGTTTTTTCTGGTTCGGATCACGTAGCTGTGAGGTACCACACTGAAACAGCCCATTCAACCTGGCTTCGATCAATATTTTAGAGGATAACGCAAGTTAGGTCTGGGACAGGTCTGGGATTTGCCCTCATCAGGCTCATACTTTCGCGTTTTTCACATACTTGTTGAACTGATCCTGGGTTTTTTCTGGTTTGGATCACGTAGTAATGTGTTACCACATTGAAACAATCAATTAAACCTGGTCTTGATAAATATTTTATAGGATAACGTAGATTTGGTCTGGGTTAGGTCTAGGATTTGCCCTCATCAGGCTCATACTTTCGCATATTTCTCATACTTCATGGCTGGATCCTGGGCTATTTCTGGATTGGATCACGTAGTAATGTGGTACCACACTGAAACAGTCAATTAAACCTGGTTTCGATCAATATTTTAGAGAATAATTCATGTTAGGTCTAGGTTAGGTCTGGGATTTGCTCTCATAAGGCTCATTCTTTCGCATATTTCTCACACTTGATGGCTAGATCCTGGGCTTTTTCTGGATTGCATCACGTAGTAATGAAGTACAACACTGAAACAGTCAATTAAACCTGGTTTCCATCAATATTTTTGAGGATAACGCATGTTAGGTCTAAGTTAGGCCTGGGATTTTCACTCATCAGTCTCATACTTTCGCATTCTTCACATACTTGTTGAACGGATCCTGGGATTTTTCTGGTTCGGATCACGTAGCTGTGAGGTACCACACTGAAACAGCCCATTCAACCTGGTTTCGATCAATATTTTAGAGGATAACGCAAGTTAGGTCTGGGACAGGTCTGGGATTTGCCCTCATCAGGCTCATACTTTCGCGTTTTTCACATACTTGTTGAACTGATCCTGGGTTTTTTCTGGTTTGGATCACGTAGTAATGTGTTACCACACTGAAACAATCAATTAAACCTGGTCTTGATAAATATTTTATAGGATATCGCATGTTAGGTCTAGGTTAGGCCTGGGATTTGCCCTAATCAGGGTCATACTTTCGCAGTTTTAACATACATGTTGACCTGATCGAGGGTTTTTTCTGCTTTGAATCACGTAGTAAAGTGGTACCACACTGAAGCAGTCCATTAAACTTGGTTTGGATGAATTTTTTAGAGGATAACGCATGTTAGGTTTGGGTTAGGTCTAGGATATGCCCTCATCAGGCTCATACTTTCGCGTATTTCTCATACTTCATGGCTAGATCCTGGGCTGTTTCTGGATTGTATCGCGTAGTAATGTGGTACCACGCTGAAACAGTAAATTAAACCTGGTTTCGATCAATATTTTAGAGGATAACGCAAGTTAGGTCTGGGATAGGTCTGGGATTTGCCCTCATCAGGCTCATACTTTCGCGTTTTTCACATACATGTTGAATAGACCCTAGGGTTTTTTCTGGTTCGGATCACGTAGCTGTGTGGTACCACACTGAAACAGCCCATTCAACCTGGTTTCGATCAATATTTTAGAGGATAACGCAAGTTAGGTCTAGGTTAGCCATGAGATTTTCACTGATCAGACTCATAGCTTCGCATTCTTCACATACTTGTTGAACGGATCCTGGGTTTTTTCTGGTTTGGTTCACGTAGTAATGTGGTACCACACCGTAACATTCAATTTAACCTGGTCTGGATAAATATTTTAGAGGATATCGCATGTTAGGTCTAGGTTAGGCCTGGGATTTGCCCTAATCAGGGTCATACTTTCGCAGTTTTAACATACATGTTGACCTGATCGAGGGCTTTTTCTACTTTGGATCACGTAGTAAAGTGGTAACACACTGAAACAGTCAATTAAACCTGGTTTCGATCAATATTTTAGAGGATAACGCATGTTAGGTCTGGGATAGGTCTGGGATTTGCCCTCATCAGACTCATACTTTCGCATACTTCACATACTTGTTGAACTGATCCTGGGTTTTTTTCTGGATTGCATCACGTAGTAATGAAGTACAACACTGAAACAGTCGATTAAACCAGGTTTCGATCAATATTTTTGTGGATAACGCAAGTTAGGTCTGTGATAGGTCTGGGATTTGCCCTCATCATGCTCATACTTTCGCGTTTTTCACATACCTGTTGAACAGATCCTGGGTTTTTTCCGGTTTGTGTCACGTAGTAGTGTGGTACCACACTGAAACAGTCGATTAAACCTGGTTTCGATCAATATTTTTGAGGATAACGCATGTTAGGTCTAGGTTAGGCCGAGGATTTTCACTCATCAGACTCATACTTTCGCATTCTTCACATACTTGTTGAACGGATCCTGGGTTTTTTCTGGTTTGGATCACGTAGTAATGTGGTACCACACTGAACCATTCAATTAAACCTGGTCTTGATAAATATTTTAGTGGATAACGCATGGTAGGTTTGGGTTAGGTCTAGGATTTGCCCTCATCAGGCTCATACTTTCGCATATTTCTCATACTTCATGGCTAGATCCTGGGCTTTTTCTGGATTGCATCACGTAGTAATGAAGTACAACACTGAAACAGTCAATTTAACCTGGTTTCCATCAATATCTGAGAGGACAACGCAAGTTAGGTCTGGGATAGGTCTGGGATTTGCCCTCATCAGGCTCACACTTTCGCGTCTTTCACATACTTGTTGAACAGATCCTGGGTTTTTTCAGGTTTGGGTCACGTAGTAGTGTGGTACCACACTGAAACAGTCGATTAAACCTGGTTTCGATCAATATTTTTGAGGATAACGCATGTTAGGTCTAGGTTAGGCCGGGGATTTTCACTCATCAGACTCATACTTTCGCATTCTTCACATACTTGTTGAACGGATCCTGGGTTTTTACTGGTTTGGATCACGTAGTAATGTGGTACAACACTGAAACATTCAATTAAACCTGGTTTCAATCAATATTTTTGGGGATAACGCATGTTAGGTCTGGGATAGGCCTGGGATTTGCCCTCATCAGGCTCATACTTTCGCATATTTCTCACACTTCATGGCTAGATCCTGGGCTTTTTCTGGATTGCATCACGTAGTAATGAAGTACAACACTGAAACAGTCAATTTAACCTGGTTTCCATCAATATCTGAGAGGACAACGCAAGTTAGGTCTGGGATAGGTCTGGGATTTGCCCTCATCAGGCTCATACTTTCGCGTTTTTCACATACTTGTTGAACAGATCCTGGGTTTTTTCAGGTTTGGGTCACGTAGTAGTGTGGTACCACACTGAAACAGTCGATTAAACCTGGTTTCGATCAATATTTTTGAGGACAACGCATGTTAGGTCTAGGTTAGGCCGGGGATTTTCACTCATCAGACTCATACTTTCGCATTCTTCACATACTTGTTGAACGGATCCTGTGTTTTTACTGGTTTGGATCACGTAGTAATGTGGGACCACACTGAAACAATCAATTAAACCTGGTCATGATAAATATTTTAGAGGATAACGCATGTTAGGTCAGGGTTAGGTCTAGGATTTGCCCTCGTCAGGCTCATACTTTCGCATATTTCTCATACTTCATGGCTAGATCCTGGGCTATTTCTGGATTGGATCACGTAGTAATGTGGTACCACACTGAAACAGTCAAACAAACCTGGTTTTGATAAATATCCTAGAGGACAACGCAAGCTAGGTCTGGGATAGGTCTGGGATTTGCCCTCATCAGGCTCATACTTTCGCACACTTCACATACTCGTTGAACAGATCCTGGGTTATTTTCTGGTTTGGATCACATAGTAATGTGGTACCACACTGAAACAGTCGATTAAACCAGGTTTCGATCAATATTTTTGAGGATAACGCATGTTAGGTCTAGGTTAGGCCTGGGATTTTCACTCATCAGACACATACCTTCGCATTCTTCACATACTTGTTGAACGGATCCTGGGTTTTTTCTGGTTTGGATCACGTAGTAATGTGGGAACACACTGAAACATTCAATGAAACCTGGTCTTGATAAATATTTTAGAGGTTAACGCATGTTAGGTTTGGGTTAGGTCTAGGATTTGCCCCCATCAGGCTCATACTTTCGCATATTTCTCATACTTCATGGCTAGATCCTGGGCTCTTTCTGGATTGTCTCGCGTAGTAATGTGGTACCACGCTGAAACAGTAAATTAAACCTGGTTTCGATCATTATTTTAGAGGATAACGCAAGTTAGGTCTGGGATAGGTTTGGGATTAGCCCTCATCAGACTCATACTTTCGCACACTTCACATACTCGTTGACAAGATCCTGGGTTTTTTCTGGTTTGGATCACGTATTAATATGGTACCACACTGAAACAGTCGATTAAACCTGGTTTCGATTAATATTTTTGAGGATAACGCATGTTAGGTCTGGGATAGGCCAAGGATTTTCACTCATCAGACTCATACTTTCGCATTCTTCACATACTTGTTGAACGGATCCTGGGTTTTTACTGGTTTGGATCACGTAGTAATGTGGTACCACACTGAAACAGTCAATTAAACCTGGTTTCGATCAATAATTTTGCGGATAACGCATGTTAGGTCTAGGTTAGGCCTGGGATTTTCTCTCATCAGACTCATACTTCCGCATTCTTCACATACTTGTTGGACGGATCCTGGGTTTTTTCTGGTTTGGATCACGTTGCAATGTGGTACCACACTGAAACAGTCGATTAAACCTGGTTTCGATCAATATTTTAGAGGATAACGCAAGTTAGGTCTGGGATAGGTCTGGGATTCGCCCTCATCAGGCTCATGCATTCGCGTTTTTCACATACTTGTTGAACTGATCCTGGGTTTTTTCTGGTTTGGATCACGTTGCAATGTGGTACCACACTGAAACAGTCGATTAAACCAGGTTTCGATCAATAATTTTGCGGATAACGCATGTTAGGTCTAGGTTAGGCCTGGGATTTTCACTCATCAGACTCATACTTTCGCATTCTTCACATACTTGTTGGACGGATCCTGGGTTTTTTCTGGTTTGGATCACGTAGTAATGTGGGACCACACTGAAACAATCAATTAAACCTGGTCATGATAAATATTTTTGAGGATAACGCATGTTAGGTCTAGGTTAGGCCAAGGATTTTCACTCATCAGACTCATACTTTCGCATTCTTCACATACTTGTTGAACGGATCCTGGGTTTTTACTGGTTTGGATCACGTAGTAATGTGGTACCACACTGAAACAGTCAATTAAACCTGGTTTCGATCAATAATTTTGCGGATAACGCATGTTAGGTCTAGGTTAGGCCTGGGATTTTCACTCATCAGACTCATACTTTCGCATTCTTCACATACTTGTTGCACGGATCCTGGGTTTTTTCTGGTTTGGATCACGTTGCAATGTGGTACCACACTGAAACAGTCGATTAAACCTGGTTTCGATCAATATTTTAGAGGATAACGCAAGTTAGGTCTGGGATAGGTCTGGGATTCGCCCTCATCAGGCTCATGCATTCGCGTTTTTCACATACTTGTTGAACTGATCCTGGGTTTTTTCTGGTTTGGATCACGTTGCAATGTGGTACCACACTGAAACAGTCGATTAAACCTGGTTTCGATCAATATTTTAGAGGATAACGCAAGTTTGGTCTGGGATAGGTCTGGGATTTGCCCTCATCAGGCTCATACTTTCGCGTTTTTCACATACTTGTTGAACAGATCCTGGGTTTTTCCTGGTTTGGGTCACGCAGTAATGTGGTACCACACTGAAACAGTCGATTAAACCAGGTTTCGATCAATAATTTTGCGGATAACGCATGTTAGGTCTAGGTTAGGCCTGGGATTTTCACTCATCAGACTCATACTTTCGCATTCTTCACATACTTGTTGGACGGATCCTGGGTTTTTTCTGGTTTGGATCACGTAGTAATGTGGGACCACACTGAAACAATCAATTAAACCTGGTCATGATAAATATTTTAGAGGATAACGCATGTTAGGTCAGGGTTAGGTCTAGGATTTGCCCTCGTCAGGCTCATACTTTCGCATATTTCTCATACTTCATGGCTAGATCCTGGGCTATTTCTGGATTGGATCACGTAGTAATGTGGTACCACACTGAAACAGTCAAACAAACCTGGTTTCGATCAATATTTTAGAGGATAACGCAAGTTAGGTCTGGGATAGGTCTGGGATTTGCCCTCGTCAGGCTCATACTTTCGCGTTTTTCACATACTTGTTGAACAGATCCTGGGTTTTTTCTGGTTTGGGTCACGTAGTAATGTGGTACCACACTGAAACAGTCGATTAAACCAGGTTTCGATCAATATTTTTGAGGATAACGCATGTTAGGACTAGGTTAGGCCTGGGATCTTCACTCATCAGACACATACTTTCGCATTCTTCACATACTTGTTGAACGGATCCTGGGTTTTTTCTGGTTTGGATCACGTAGTAATGTGGGACCACACTGAAACAGTCAATTAAACCTGGTTTCGATCAATATTTTAGAGAATAATTCATGTTTGGTCTAGGTTTGGTCTGGGATTTGCTCTCATCAGGCTCATTCTTTCGCATATTTCTCATACTTCATGGCTAGATCCTGGGCTATCTCTGGATTGGATCACGTAGTAATGTGGTACAACACTGAAACAGTCAATTAAATCTGGTTTCCATCAATATTTTAGAGGACAACGCATGTTAGGTCTAAGTTAGGCCAGGGATTTGCCCTCATCAGGGTCATACTTTCGCAGTTTTAACATACATGTTGGCCTGATCGAGGGTTTTATCTGCTTTGGACCACGTAGTAAAGTGGTACCACACTGAAGCAGTCCATTAAACCTGGTCATGATAAATATTTTAGAGGATAACGCATGTTAGGTCTGTGTTAGGTCTAGGATTTGTCCTCGTCAGGCTCATACTTTCGCATATTTCTCATACTTCATGGCTAGATCCTTGGCTATTTCTGGATTGCATCACGTAGTAATGATGTACAACACTGAAAAAGTCAATTAAACCTGGTTTCCATCAATATCTTAGAGGACAACGCAAGCTAGGTCTGGGATAGGTCTGGGATTTGCCCTCATCAGGCTCATACTTTCGCACACTTCACATACTCGTTGAACAGATCCTGGGTTATTTTCTGGTTTGGATCACATAGTAATGTGGTACCACACTGAAACAGTCGATTAAACCAGGTTTCGATCAATATTTTTGAGGATAACGCTTGTTAGGTCTAGGTTAGGCCTGGGATTTTCACTCATCAGACACATACCTTCGCATTCTTCACATACTTGTTGAACGGATCCTGGGTTTTTTCTGGTTTGGATCACGTAGTAATGTGGGAACACACTGAAACATTCAATGAAACCTGGTCTTGATAAATATTTTAGAGGTTAACGCATGTTAGGTTTGGGTTAGGTCTAGGATTTGCCCTCATCAGGCTCATACTTTCGCATATTTCTCATACTTCATGGCTAGATCCTGGGCTGTTTCTGGATTGTCTCGCGTAGTAATGTGGTACCACGCTGAAACAGTAAATTAAACCTGGTTTCGATCATTATTTTAGAGGATAACGCAAGTTAGGTCTGGGATAGGTTTGGGATTAGCCCTCATCAGACTCATACTTTCGCACACTTCACATACTCGTTGACAAGATCCTGGGTTTTTTCTGGTTTGGATCACGTATTAATATGGTACCACACTGAAACAGTCGATTAAACCTGGTTTCGATTAATATTTTTGAGGATAACGCATGTTAGGTCTGGGATAGGTCTGGGATTTGCCCTCATCAGGCTCATTCTTTCGCAGTTATAACATGCAAGTTGACCTGATCGAGGGTTTTTTCTGCTTTGGATCACGTAGTAAAGTGGTACCACACTAAAACAGTCAATTAAACCTGGTTTCGATCAATATTTTAGAGGATAACGAAAGTTATGTCTAGTTTAGGTCTGCAATTTGCCCTCATCAGACTCATACTTTCGCATACTTCACATACTTGTTGAACGGATCCTGGGTTTTTTCTGGTTTGGATCACGTAGTAATGTGGGAACACACTGAAACATTCAATGAAACCTGGTCTTGATAAATATTTTAGAGGTTAACGCATGTTAGGTCTGGGATAGGTCTGGGATTTGCCCTCATCAGGCTCATTCTTTCGCAGTTATAACATGCAAGTTGACCTGATCGAGGGTTTTTTCTGCTTTGGATCACGTAGTAAAGTGGTACCACACTAAAACAGTCAATTAAACCTGGTTTCGATCAATATTTTAGAGGATAACGAAAGTTATGTCTAGTTTAGGTCTGCAATTTGCCCTCATCAGACTCATACTTTCGCATACTTCACATACTTGTTGAACAGATCCTGGGTTTTTTCTGCTTTGGATCACGTAGTATAGTGGTACCACACTGAAGCAGTCCATTAAACCTGGTTTGGATCAATATTTTAGAGGATAACGCATGTTAGGTTTGGGTTAGGTCAAGGATTTGCCCTCATCAGGCTCATACTTTCGCATATTTCTCATACTTCATGGCTAGATCCTGGGCTGTTTCTGGATTGTATCACGTAGTAATGCGGTACCACACTGAAACAGTCAATTAAACCTGGTTTCGATCAATATTTTAGAGGATAACGCAAGTTAGGTCTGGGATAGGTCTGGGATTCGTCCTCATCAGGCTCATACATTCGCGTTTTTCACATACTCGTTGAACTGATCCTGGGTTTTTTCTGGTTTGGATCACGTTGCTATGTGGTACCACACTGAAACAGTCGATTAAACCTGGTTTCGATCAATGTTTTAGAGGATAACGCATGTTAGGTCTAGGTTAGGCCTGGGATTTTCACTCATCAGACTCATACTTTCGCATTCTTCACATACTTGTTGGACGGATCCTGGGTTTTTTCTGGTTTGGATCTCGTAGTAATGTGGGACCACACTGAAACAATCAATTAAACCTGGTCACGATAAATATTTTAGAGGATAACGCATGTTAGGTCAGGGTTAGGTCTAGGATTTGCCCTCGTCAGGCTCATACTTTCGCATATTTCTCATACTTCATGGCTAGATCCTGGGCTATTTCTGGATTGGATCACGTAGTAATGTGGTACCACACTGAAACAGTCAAATAAACCTGGTTTCGATCAATATTTTAGAGGATAACGCAAGTTAGGTCTGGGATAGGTCTGGGATTTGCCCTGGTCAGGCTCATACTTTCGCGTTTTTCACATACTTGTTGAACAGATCCTGGGTTTTTTCTGGTTTGGGTCACGTAGTAATGTGGTACCACACTGAAACAGTCGATTAAACCAGGTTTCGATCAATATTTTTGAGGATAACGCATGTTAGGACTAGGTTAGGCCTGGGATTTTCACTCATCAGACTCATACTTTCGCATTCTTCACATACTTGTTGGACGGATCCTGGGTTTTTTCTGGTTTGGATCTCGTAGTAATGTGGTACCACACTGAAACATTCAATTAAACCTGGTCTTGATAAATATTTTAGAGGATAACGCAAGTTAGGTCTGGGATAGGTCTGGGATTTGCCCTGGTCAGGCTCATACTTTCGCGTTTTTCACATACCTGTTGAACAGATCCTGGGTTTTTTCCGGTTTGTGTCACGTAGTAGTGTGATACCACACTGATACAGTCGATTAAACCTGGTTTCGATCAATATTTTTGGGGATAACGCATGTTAGGTCTAGGTTAGGCCGTGGATTTTCAATCATCAGACTCATACTTTCGCATTCTTCACATACTTGTTGAACGGCTCCTGTGTTTTTTCTGGTTTGGTTCACGTAGTAATGTGGTACCACACTGAAACATTCAATTAAACCTGGTCTTGATAAATATTTTAGAGGATAACGCATGGTAGGTTTGGGTTAGGTCTAGGATTTGCCCTCATCAGGCTCATACTTTCGCATATTTCTCATACTTCATGGCTAGATCCTGGGCTTTTTCTGGATTGCATCACGTAGTAATGAAGTACAACACTGAAACAGTCAATTTAACCTGGTTTCCATCAATATCTTACAGGACAACGCAAGTTAGGTCTGGGATAGGTCTGGGATTTGCCCTCATCAGGCTCATACTTTCGCACACTTCACATACTCGTTGAACAGATCCTGGGTTATTTTCTGGTTTGGATCACATAGTAATGTGGTACCACACTGAAACAGTCGATTAAACCAGGTTTCGATCAATATTTTTGAGGATAACGCATATTAGGTCTAGGTTAGGCCTGGGATTTTCACTCATCAGACACATACCTTCGCATTCTTCACATACTTGTTGAACGGATCCTGGGTTTTTTCTGGTTTGGATCAGGTAGTAATGTGGTACCACACTGAAACAGTCGATTAAACCAGGTTTCGATCAATATTTTTGAGGATAACGCATATTAGGTCTAGGTTAGGCCTGGGATTTTCACTCATCAGACACATACCTTCGCATTCTTCACATACTTGTTGAACGGATCCTGGGTTTTTTCTGGTTTGGATCACGTAGTAATGTGGGAACACACTGGAACATTCAATTAAACCTGGTCTTGATAAATATTTTAGAGGATAACGCAAGTTAGGTCTGGGATAGGTCTGGGATTTGCCCTCATCAGGCTCATACTTTCGCGTTTTTCACATACTTGTTGAACTGATCCTGGGTTTTTTCTGGTTTGAATCACGTAGTAGTGTGGTACCACACTGGAGCATTCAATTAACCCTGGTCTTGATAAATATTTTAGAGGATAACGCAAGTTAGGTCTGGGATAGGTCTGGGATTTGCCCTCATCAGGCTCATACTTTCGCGTTTTTCACATACTTGTTGAACGGTTCCTGGGCTTTTTCTGGTTTGGATCACGTAGTAATGTTGGACCACACTGAAACAGTCAATTAAACCTGGTTTCGATCAATATTTTTGAGGATAACGCATGTTAGGTTTAGGTTAGGCCTGGGATTTTCACTCATCAGACTCATACTTTCGCACACTTCACATTCCCGTTGACAAGATCCTGGGTTTTTTCTGGTTTGGATCACGTATTAATGTGGTACCACACTGAAACAGTCGATTAAACCTGGTTTCGATTAAAATTTTTGAGGATAACGCATGTTAGGTCTGGGATAGGTCTGGGATTTGCCCTCATCAGGCTCATACTTTCGCATATTTCTCATACTTGATGGCTAGATCCTGGGCTTTTTCTGGATTGCATCACGTAGTAATGAAGTACAACACTGAAACAGTCAATTAATCCTGGTTTCGATCAATATGTTAGAGGATAACGCAAGTTAGGTCTGGGATAGGTCTGGGATTTGCCCTCATCAGGCTCATACTTTCGCGTTTTTCACATACGTGTTGAACTGATCCTGGGTTTTTTCTGGTTTGGATCACGTAGTAGTGTGGTACCACACTGAAACAGTCCATTAAACCTGGTTTGGATCAATATTTTAGAGGATAACGTATGTTAGGTTTGGGTTAGGCCTGGGATTTGCGCTCATCAGGGTCATACTTTCGCAGTTTTAACATGCATGTTGACCTGATCGAGGGTTTTTCCTCCTTTGGATCACGTAGTAAAGGGGTACCACAACGAAAACAGTTAATTAAACCTGGTTTCGTTCATTATTTTAGAGGATAACGCATGTTAGGTCTAGGTTAGGCCGTGGATTTTCACTCATCAGACTCATACTTTCGCATTCTTCACATACTTGTTGAACGGATCCTGGGTTTTTACTGGTTTGGATCACGTAGTAATGTGGTACAACACTGAAACATTCAATTAAACCTGGTTTCGATCAATATTTTTGGGGATAACGCATGTTAGGTCTAGGTTAGGCCGTGGATTTTCACTCATCAGACTCATACTTTCGCATTCTTCACATACTTGTTGAACGGCTCCTGTGTTTTTTCTGGTTTGGTTCACGTAGTAATGTGGTACCACACTGAAACATTCAATTAAACCTGGTTTCCGTCAATATTTTAGAGCACAACGCATGTTAGGTCTGGGATAGGCCCTGGATTTGCCCTCATCAGGCTCATACTTTCGCATATTTCTCACACTTCATGGCTAGATCCTGGGCTTTTTCTGGATTGCATCACGTAGCAATGAAGTACAACACTGAAACAGTCAATTTAACCTGGTTTCCATCAATATCTGAGAGGACAACGCAAGTTAGGTCTGGGATAGGTCTGGGATTTGCCCTCATCAGGCTCATAATTTCGCGTTTTTCACATACTTGTTGAACAGATCCTGGGTTTTTTCAGGTTTGGGTCACGTAGTAGTGTGGTACCACACTGAAACAGTCGATTAAACCCGGTTTCGATCAATATTTTTGAGGACAACGCATGTTAGGTCTAGGTTAGGCCGGGGATTTTCACTCATCAGACTCATACTTTCGCATTCTTCACATACTTGTTGAACGGATCCTGTGTTTTTACTGGTTTGGATCACGTAGTAATGTGGTACAACACTGAAACATTCAACTAAACCTGGTCTTGATAAATATTTTAGAGGATAACGCATGTTAGGTCTGGGTTAGGTCTAGGATTTGCCCCAATCAGGCTCATACTTTCGCACACTTCACATACTTGTTGAACGGATCCTGGGTTTTTTCTGGTTTGGATCACGTAGTAATGTGGGAACACACTGGAACATTCAATTAAACCTGGTCTTGATAAATATTTTAGAGGATAACGCATGTTAGGTTTGGGTTAGGTCTAGGATTTGCCCTCATCAGGCTCATACTTTCGCATATTTCTCATACTTCATGGCTAGATCCTGGGCTGTTTCTGGATTGTATCACGTAGTAATGCGGTACCACGCTGAAACAGTCAATTAAACCTGGTTTCGATCAATATTTTAGAGAATAACTCATGTTAGGTCTAGGTTAGGTCTGGGATTTGCTCTCATCAGGCTCATTCTTTCGCATATTTCTCATACTTGATGGCTAGATCCTGGGCTTTTTCTGGATTGCATCTCGTAGTAATGAAGTACAACACTGAAAAAGTCAATTAAACCTGGTTACCATCAATATCTTAGAGGACAACGCAAGTTAGGTCTGGGATAGGTCTGGGATTTGCCCTCATCAGGCTCATACTTTCGCACACTTCACATACTCGTTGAACAGATCCTGGGTTATTTTCTGGTTTGGATCACATAGTAATGTGGTACCACACTGAAACAGTCGATTAAACCAGGTTTCGATCAATATTTTTGAGGATAACGCATATTAGGTCTAGGTTAGGCCTGGGATTTTCACTCATCAGACACATACCTTCGCATTCTTCACATACTTGTTGAACGGATCCTGGGTTTTTTCTGGTTTGGATCAGGTAGTAATGTGGGAACACACTGGAACATTCAATTAAACCTGGTCTTGATAAATATTTTAGAGGATAACGCATGTTAGGTTTGGGATAGGTCTGGGATTTGCCCTCATCAGGCTCATACTTTCGCGTTTTTCACATACTTGTTGAACTGATCCTGGGTTTTTTCTGGTTTGGATCACGTAGTAGTGTGGTACCACACTGAAACACTCCATTAAACCTGGTTTGGATCAATATTTTAGAGGATAACGTATGTTAGGTTTGGGTTAGGCCTGGGATTTGCGCTCATCAGGGTCATACTTTCGCAGTTTTAACATGCATGTTGACCTGATCGAGGGTTTTTCCTGCTTTGGAACACGTAGTAAAGTGGTACCACAACGAAAACAGTCAATTAAACCTGGTTTCGATCATTATTTTAGAGGATAACGCACGTTAGGTCTGGGATAGGTCTGGGATTTGCCCTCGTCAGGCTCATGCATTCGCGTTTTTCACATACTTGTTGAACTGATCCTGGGTTTTTTCTGGTTTGGATCACGTTGCAATGTGGTACCACACTGAAACAGTCGATTAAACCTGGTTTCGATCAATATTTTAGAGGATAACGCAAGTTTGGTCTGGGTTAGGCCTGGGATTTTCACTCATCAGACTCATACTTTCGCATTCTTCACATACTTGTTGAACGGATCCTGGGTTTTTACTGGTTTGGATCACGTAGTAAAGTGGTACAACACTGAAACATTCAATTAAACCTGGTTTCCATCAATATTTTAGAGGATAACGCATGTTAGGTCTAGGTTAGGCCGTGGATTTTCACTCATCAGACTCATACTTTCGCATTCTTCACATACTTGTTGAACGGATCCTGGGTTTTTACTGGTTTGGATCACGTAGTAAAGTGGTACAACACTGAAACATTCAATTAAACCTGGTTTCGACCAATATTTTTGGGGATAACGCATGTTAGGTCTAGGTTAGGCCGTGGATTTTCACTCATCAGACTCATACTTTCGCATTCTTCACATACTTGTTGAACGGCTCCTGTGTTTTTTCTGGTTTGGTTCACGTAGTAATGTGGTACCACACTGAAACATTCAATTAAACCTGGTTTCCGTCAATATTTTAGAGCACAACGCATGTTAGGTCTGGGATAGGCCCTGGATTTGCCCTCATCAGGCTCATACTTTCGCATATTTCTCACACTTCATGGCTAGATCCTGGGCTTTTTCTGGATTGCATCACGTAGCAATGAAGTGCAACACTGAAACAGTCAATTTAACCTGGTTTCCATCAATATCTGAGAGGACAACGCAAGTTAGGTCTGGGATAGGTCTGGGATTTGCCCTCATCAGGCTCATAATTTCGCATTTTTCACATACTCGTTGAACAGATCCTCGGTTTTTTCAGGTTTGGGTCACGTAGTAGTGTGGTACCACACTGAAACAGTCGATTAAACCTGGTTTCGATCAATAGTTTAGAGAATAATTCATGTTAGGTCTAGGTTAGGTCTGGGATTTGCTCTCATCAGGCTCATTCTTTCGCATATTTCTCATACTTGATGGCTAGATCCTGGGCTTTGTCTGGATTGCATCACGTAGTAATGAAGTACAACACTGAAACAGTCAATTAAACCTGGTTTCCATCAATATTTTAGAGGACAACGCATGTTAGGTCTAGGTTAGGCCTGGGATATGCCCTCGTCAGGGTCATACTTTCGAAGTTTTAACATACATGTTGACCTGATCGAGGGTTTTTTCTGCTTTGGATCACGTAGTAAAGTGGTACCACACTGAAGCAGTCCATTAAACAAGGTTTGGATCAATATTTTAGAGGATAACGCATGTTAGGTTTGGGTTAGGTCAAGGATTTGCCCTCATCAGGCTCATACTTTCGCATATTTCTCATACTTCATAGCTAGAACCTGGGCTGCTTTTGGATTGTATCACGTAGTAATGCGGTACCACGCTGAAACAGTCAAATAAACCTGGTTTCGATCAATATTTTAGAGGATAACGCAAGTTAGGTCTGGGATAGGTCTGGGATTCGCCCTCATCAGGCTCATGCATTCGCGTTTTTCACATACTTGTTGAACTGATCCTGGGTTTTTTCTGGTTTGGATCACGTTGCAATGTGGTACCACACTGAAACAGTCGATTAAACCTGGTTTCGATCAATATTTTAGAGGATAACGCAAGTTTGGTCTGGGTTAGGCCTGGGATTTTCACTCATCAGACACATACCTTCGCATTCTTCACATACTTGTTGAACGGATCCTGGGTTTTTTCTGGTTTGGATCAGGTAGTAATGTGGGAACACACTGGAACATGCAATTAAACCTGGTCTTGATAAATATTTTAGAGAACAACGCATGTTAGGTTTGGCTTAGGTCTAGGATTTGCCCTCATCAGGCTCATACTTTCGCATATTTCTCATACTTCATGGCTAGATCCTGGGCTGTTTCTGGATTGTATCACGTAGTAATGCGGTACCACGCTGAAACAGTAAATTAAACCTGGTTTCGATCAATATTTTAGAGGATAACGCAAGTTAGGTCTGGGATAGGTCTGGGATTTGCCCTCGTCAGGGTCATACTTTCGCGTTTTTCACATACTTGTTGAACAGATCCTGGGTTTTTTCCGGTTTGTGTCACGTAGTAGTGTGGTACCACACTGATACAGTCGATTAAACCTGGTTTCGATCAATATTTTTGGGGATAACGCATGTTAGGTCTTGGTTAGGCCGTGGATTTTCACTCCTCAGACACATACTTTCGCATTCTTCACATACTTGTTGAACGGATCCTGGGTTTTTTCTGGTTTGGATCACGTAGTAATGTGGGACCACACTGAAACAGTCAATTAAACCTGGTTTCGATCAATATTTTAGAGAATAATTCATGTTAGGTCTAGGTTTGGTCTGGGATTTGCTCTCATCAGGCTCATTCTTTCGCATATTTCTCATACTTGATGGCTAGATCCTGGGCTTTTTCTGGATTGGATCACGTAGTAATGTGGTACAACACTGAAACAGTCAATTAAATCTGGTTTCCATCAATATTTTAGAGGACAACGCATGTTAGGTCTAGGTTAGGCCAAGGATTTGCCCTCATCAGGGTCATACTTTCGCAGTTTTAACATACATGTTGGCCTGATCGAGGGTTTTTTCTGCTTTGGACCACGTAGTAAAGTGGTACCACACTGAAGCAGTCCATTAAACCTGGTTTCCATCAATATCTGAGAGGACAACGCAAGTTAGGTCTGGGATAGGTCTGGGATTTGCCCTCATCAGGCTCACACTTTCGCGTTTTTCACATACTTGTTGTACAGATCCTGAGTTTGTTCTGGTTTGGGTCACGTAGTAATGTGGTACCACACTGAAACAGTCGATTAAACCAGGTTTCGATCAATATTTTTGAGGATAACGCATGTTAGGTCTAGGTTAGGCCTGGGATTTTCACTCATCAGACTCATACTTTCGCATTCTTCACATACTTGTTGAACGGATCCTGGGCTTTTTCTGGTTTGGATCACGTAGTAATGTGGTACCACACTGAAACAGCCAATTAAACCTGGTTTCCATCAATATCTGAGAGGACAACGCAAGTTAGGTCTGGGATAGATCTGGGATTTGCCCTCATCAGGCTCACACTTTCGCGTTTTTCACATACTTGTTGAACAGATCCTGGATTTTTTCAGGTTTGGGTCACGCAGTAGTGTGGTACCACACTGCAACAGTCGATTAAACCTGGTTTCGATCAATATTTTTGAGGATAACGCATGTTAGGTCTAGGTTAGGCCGGGGATT
The DNA here is from genome assembly GCF_051014445.1 of Colletes latitarsis. NCBI lineage: Eukaryota > Metazoa > Arthropoda > Insecta > Hymenoptera > Colletidae > Colletes > Colletes latitarsis. The sequence goes on from NC_135142.1 coordinate 4,997,811, forward strand.
TTCACTCATCAGACTCATACTTTCGCATTCTTCACATACTTGTTGAACGGCTCCTGTGTTTTTTCTGGTTTGGTTCTCGTAGTAATGTGGTACCACACTGAAACATTCAATTAAACCTGGTCTTGATAAATATTTTAGATGATAACGCATGGTAGGTTTGGGTTATGTCTAGGATTTGCCCTCATCAGGCTCATACTTTCGCATATTTCTCATACTTCATGGCTAGATCCTGGGCTTTTTCTGGATTGCATCTCGTAGTAATGAAGTACAACACTGAAACAGTCAATTTAACCTGGTTTCCATCAATATCTGAGAGGACAACGCAAGTTAGGTCTGGGATAGGTCTGGGATTTGCCCTCATCAGGCTCATACATTCGCGTTTTTCACATACCTGTTGAACAGATCCTGGGTTTTTTCCGGTTTGTGTCACGTAGTAGTGTGGTACCACACTGATACAGACGATTAAACCTGGTTTCGATCAATATTTTTGGGGATAACGCATGTTAGGTCTTGGTTAGGCCGTGGATTTTCACTCATCAGACTCATACTTTCGCATTCTTCACATACTTGTTGAACGGATCCTGGGCTTTTTCTGGTTTGGATCACGTAGTAATGTGGTACCACACTGAAACAGTCAATTAAACCTGGTTTCGATCAATATTTTAGAGAATAATTCATGTTAGGTCTAGGTTAGGTCTGGGATTTGCTCTCATCAGGCTCATTCTTTCGCATATTTCTCATACTTGATGGCTAGATCCTGGGCTTTTTCTGGATTGCATCACGTAGTAATGAAGTACAACACTGAAACAGTCAATTAAACCTGGTTTCGATCAATATTTTAGAGGATAACGAAAGTTATGTCTAGTTTAGGTCTGAGATTTGCCCTCATCAGACTCATACTTTCGCATACTTCACATACTTGTTGAACAGATCCTGGGTTTTTTTCTGGTTTGGATCACGTAGTAATGTGGTACCACACTGAAACAGTCGATTAAACCTGGTGTCGATCAATATTTTTGAGGATAACGCATGTTAGGTCTAGGTTAGGCCAAGGATTTTCACTCATCAGACTCATACTTTCGCATTCTTCACATACTTGTTGAACGGATCCTGGGTTTTTACTGGTTTGGATCACGTAGTAATGTGGTACCACACTGAAACAGTCAATTAAATCTGGTTTCGATCAATAGTTTAGAGAATAATTCATGTTAGGTCTAGGTTAGGTCTGGGATTTGCTCTCATCAGGCTCATTCTTTCGCATATTTCTCATACTTGATGGCTAGATCCTGGGCTTTTTCTGGATTGCATCACGTAGTAATGAAGTACAACACTGAAACAGTCAATTAAACCTGGTTTCCATCAATATTTTAGAGGACAACGCATGTTAGGTCTAGGTTAGGCCTGGGATATGCCCTCATCAGGGTCATACTTTCGCAGTTTTAACAGACATGTTGACCTGATCGAGGGTTTTTTCTGCTTTGGATCACGTAGTAAAGTGGTACCACACTGAAGCAGTCCATTAAACCTGGTTTGGATCAATATTTTAGAGGATAACGCATGTTAGGTTTGGGTTAGGTCAAGGATTTGCCCTCATCAGGCTCATACTTTCGCATATTTCTCATACTTCATAGCTAGATCCTGGGCTGCTTTTGGATTGTATCACGTAGTAATGCGGTACCACGCTGAAACAGTCAAATAAACCTGGTTTCGATCAATATTTTAGAGGATAACGCAAGTTAGGTCTGGGATAGGTCTGGGATTCGCCCTCATCAGGCTCATGCATTCGCGTTTTTCACATACTTGTTGAACTGATCCTGGGTTTTTTCTGGTTTGGATCACGTTGCAATGTGGTACCACACTGAAACAGTCGATTAAACCTGGTCATGATAAATATTTTAGAGGATAACGCAAGTTAGGTCTGGGATAGGTCTGGGATTCGCCCTCATCAGGCTCATGCATTCGCGTTTTTCACATACTTGTTGAACTGATCCTGGGCTTTTTCTGGATTGCATCACGTAGTAATGAAGTACAACACTGAAACAGTCAATTAAACCTGGTTTCGATCAATATTTTAGAGGATAACGCAAGTTTGGTCTGGGATAGGTCTGGGATTTGCCCTCATCAGGCTCATACTTTCGCGTTTTTCACTTACTTGTTGAACAGATCCTGGGTTTTTCCTGGTTTGGGTCACGGAGTAATGTGGCACCACACTGAAACAGTCGATTAAACCAGGTTTCGATCAATATTTTAGAGAATAATTCATGTTAGGTCTAGGTTTGGTCTGGGATTTGCCCTCATCAGGCTCATACTTTCGCATATTTCTCATACTTCATGGCTAGATTCTGGGCTGTTTCTGGATTGTATCACATAGTAATGCGGTACCACGCTGAAACAGTCAATTAAACCTGGTTCCGATCAATATTTTAGAGGATAACGCAAGTTAGGTCTGGGATAGGTCTGGGATTCGCCCTCATCAGGCTCATACTTTCGCGTTTTTCACGTACTTGTTGAACTGATCCTGGGTTTTTTCTGGTTTGGATCACGTAGCAATGTGGTACCACACTGAGACAGTCGATTAAACCTGGTTTCGATCAATATTTTGGAGGATAACGCAAGTTTGGTCAGGGATAGGTCTGGGATTTGCCCTCATCAGGCTCATACTTTCGCGTTTTTCACATACTTGTTGAACAGATCCTGGGTTTTTTCTGGTTTGGGTCGCGTAGTAATGTGGTACCACACTGAAACAGTCGATTAAACCAGGTTTCGATCAATAATTTTGAGGATAACGCATGTTAGGTCTAGGTTAGGCCTGGGATTTTCACTCATCAGACTCATACTTTCGCGTTCTTCACATACTTGTTGAACGGATCCTGGGTTTTTTCTGGTTTGGATCACGTAGTCATGTGGGACCACACTGAAACAGTCAATTAAACCTGGTCATGATAAATATTTTAGAGGATAACGCATGTTAGGTCTGGGTTAGGTCTAGGCTTTGCCCTCGTCAGGCTCATACTTTCGCATGTTTCTCATACTTCATGGCTAGATCCTCGGCTATTTCTGGATTGGACACGTAGTAATGTGGTACCACACTGAAAGAGTCAATTAAACCTGGTTTCGATCAATATTTTAGAGGATAACGCAAGTTAGGTCTGGGATAGGTCTGGGATTTGCCCTCATCAGGCTCATACTTTCGCGTTTTTCACATACTTGTTGAACAGATCCTGGGTTTTTTCTCGTTTGGGTCATGTAGTAATGTGGTACCACACTGAAACAGTCGATTAAACCAGGTTTCGATCAATATTTTTGAGTATAACGCATGTTAGGTCTAGGTTAGGCCTGGGATTTTCACTCATCAGACACATACTTTCGTATTCTTCACATACTTGTTGAACGGATCCTGGGTTTTTTCTGGTTTGGATCACGTAGTAATGTGGGACCACACTGAAACAGTCAATTAAACCTGGTTCGACCAATATTTTAGACAATAATTCATGTTAGTTCTAGGTTAGGTCTGGGATTTGCTCTCATCAGGCTCATTCTTTCGCATATTTCTCATACTTGATGGCTAGATCCTGGGCTTTTTCTGGATTGCATCACGTAGTAATGAAGTACAACACTGAAACAGTCAATTAAACCTGGTTTCCATCAATATTTTAGAGGACAACGCATGTTAGGTCTAGGTTAGGCCTGGGATATGCCCTCATCAGGGTCATACTTTCGCAGTTTTAACAGACATGTTGACCTGATCGAGGGTTTTTTCTGCTTTGGATCACGTTGTAAAGTGGTACCACACTGAAGCAGTCCATTAAACCTGGTTTGGATCAATATTTTAGAGGATAACGCATGTTAGGTTTGGGTTAGGTCAAGGATTTGCCCTCATCAGGCTCATACTTTCGCATATTTCTCATACTTCATAGCTAGATCCTGGGCTGCTTTTGGATTGTATCACGTAGTAATGCGGTACCACGCTGAAACAGTCAAATAAACCTGGTTTCGATCAATATTTTAGAGGATAACGCAAGTTAGGTCTGGGATAGGTCTGGGATTCGCCCTCATCAGGCTCATGCATTCGCGTTTTTCACATACTTGTTGAACTGATCCTGGGTTTTTTCTGGTTTGGATCACGGTGCAATGTGGTACCACACTGAAACAGTCGATTAAACCTGGTCATGATAAATATTTTAGAGGATAACGCAAGTTAGGTCTGGGATAGGTCTGGGATTCGCCCTCATCAGGCTCATGCATTCGCGTTTTTCACATACTTGTTGAACTGATCCTGGGCTTTTTCTGGATTGCATCACGTAGTAATGAAGTACAACACTGAAACAGTCAATTAAACCTGGTTTCGATCAATATTTTAGAGGATAACGCAAGTTTGGTCTGGGATAGGTCTGGGATTTGCCCTCATCAGGCTCATACTTTCGCGTTTTTCACATACTTGTTGAACAGATCCTGGGTTTTTCCTGGTTTGGGTCACGGAGTAATGTGGCACCACACTGAAACAGTCGATTAAACCAGGTTTCGATCAATATTTTAGAGAATAATTCATGTTAGGTCTAGGTTTGGTCTGGGATTTGCCCTCATCAGGCTCATACTTTCGCATATTTCTCATACTTCATGGCTAGATTCTGGGCTGTTTCTGGATTGTATCACATAGTAATGCGGTACCACGCTGAAACAGTCAATTAAACCTGGTTCCGATCAATATTTTAGAGGATAACGCAAGTTAGGTCTGGGATAGGTCTGGGATTCGCCCTCATCAGGCTCATACTTTCGCGTTTTTCACGTACTTGTTGAACTGATCCTGGGTTTTTTCTTGTTTGGATCACGTAGCAATGTGGTACCACACTGAGACAGTCGATTAAACCTGGTTTCGATCAATATTTTGGAGGATAACGCAAGTTTGGTCAGGGATAGGTCTGGGATTTGCCCTCATCAGGCTCATACTTTCGCGTTTTTCACATACTTGTTGAACAGATCCTGGGTTTTTTCTGGTTTGGGTCGCGTAGTAATGTGGTACCACACTGAAACAGTCGATTAAACCAGGTTTCGATCAATAATTTTGAGGATAACGCATGTTAGGTCTAGGTTAGGCCTGGGATTTTCACTCATCAGACTCATACTTTCGCGTTCTTCACATACTTGTTGAACGGATCCTGGGTTTTTTCTGGTTTGGATCACGTAGTCATGTGGGACCACACTGAAACAGTCAATTAAACCTGGTCATGATAAATATTTTAGAGGATAACGCATGTTAGGTCTGGGTTAGGTCTAGGCTTTGCCCTCGTCAGGCTCATACTTTCGCATGTTTCTCATACTTCATGGCTAGATCCTCGGCTATTTCTGGATTGGACACGTAGTAATGTGGTACCACACTGAAAGAGTCAATTAAACCTGGTTTCGATCAATATTTTAGACAATAATTCATGTTAGTTCTAGGTTAGGTCTGGGATTTGCTCTCATCAGGCTCATTCTTTCGCATATTTCTCATACTTGATGGCTAGTTCCTGGGCTATTTCTGGATTGCATCACGTAGTAATGAAGTACAACACTGAAACAGTCAATTAAACCTGGTTTCGATCAATATGTTAGAGGATAACGAAAGTTATGTCTAGTTTAGGTCTGAGATTTGCCCTCATCAGACTCATACTTTCGCATACTTCACATACTTGTTGAACAGATCCTGGGTTTTTTTCTGGTTTGGATCACGTAGTAGTGTGGCACCACACTGAAACAGTCCATCAAACCTGGTTTGGATCAATATTTTAGAGGATAACGTATGTTAGGTCTAGGTTAGGTCTGGGATTTTCACTCATCAGACTCATACTTTCGCATTCTTCACATACTTGTTGAACGGATCCTGGGTTTTTTTCTGGTTTGGATCACGTAGTAATGTGGAACCACACTGAAACAATCAATTAAACATGGTCTTGATAAATATTTTAGAGGATAACGCATGTTAGGTCTGGGATAGGTCTGGGATTTGCCCTCATCGGAATCATACTTTCGCACACTTCACATACTCGTTGAACAGATCCTGGGTTATTTTCTGGTTTGGATCACATAGTAATGTGGTACCACACTGAAACAGTCGATTAAACCAGGTTTCGATCAATATTTTTGAGGATAGCGCATGTGAGGTCTAGGTTACGCCTGGGATTTTCACTCATCAGACACATGCTTTCGTATTCTTCACATACTTGTTGAACGAATCCTGGGTTTTTTCTGGTTTGGATCACGTAGCAAAGTGGTACCACAATGAGACAGTCGATTAAACCTGGTTTCGATCAATATTTTAGAAGATAACGCAAGTTTGGTCTGGGATAGGTCTGGGATTTGCCCTCATCAGGCTCATACTTTCGCGTTTTTCACATACTTGTTGAGCAGATCCTGGGTTTTTTCTGGTTTGGGTCACGTAGTAATGTGGTACCACACTGAAACAGGCGATTAAACCAGGTTTCGATCAATAATTTTGAGGATAACTCATGATAGGTCTAGGTTAGGCCTGGGATTTTCACTCATCAAACTCATACTTTCGCGTTCTTCACATACTTGTTGAACGGATCCTGGGTTTTTTCTGGTTTGGATCACGTAGTAATGTGGGACCACACTGAAACAGTCAATTAAACCTGGTCATGATAAATATTTTAGAGGATAACGCATGTTAGGTCTGGGTTAGGTCTAGGCTTTGCCCTCGTCAGGCTCATACTTTCGCATGTTTCTCATACTTCATGGCTAGATCCTGGGCTATTTCTGGATTGGTCACGTAGTAATGTGGTACCACACTGAAACAGTCAATTAAACCTGGTTTCGATCAATATTTTAGAGGATAACGAAAGTTAGGTCTGGGATAGGTCTGGGATTTGCCCTCATCAGGCTCATACTTTCGCGTTTTTCACATACTTGTTGAACAGATCCTGGGTTTTTTCAGGTTTGGGTCACGTAGTAGTGTGGTACCACAATGAAACAGTCGATTAAACCTGGTTTCGATCAATATTTTTGAGGATAACGCATGTTAGGTCTAGTTTAGGCCGGGGATTTTCACTCATCAAACTCATACTTTCGCATTCTTCACATACTTGTTGAACGGCTCCTGTGTTTTTTCTGGTTTGGTTCACGTAGTAATGTGGTACCTCACTGAAACATTCAATTAAACCTGGTTTCCGTCAATATTTTAGAGCACAACGCATGTTAGGTCTGGGATAGGCCTGGGATTTGCCCTCATCAGGCTCATACTTTCGCATATTTCTCACACTTCATGGCTAGATCCTGGGCTTTTTCAGGATTGCATCACGTAGTAATGAAGTACAACACTGAAACAGTCAATTTAACCTGGTTTCCATCAATATCTGAGAGGACAACGCAAGTTAGGTCTGGGATAGGTCTGGGATTTGCCCTCATCAGGCTCATACTTTCGCGTTTTTCACATACTTGTTGAACAGATCCTGGGTTTTTTCAGGTATGGGTCACGTAGTAGTGTGGTACCACACTGAAACAGTCGATTAAACATGGTTTCGATCAACATTTTTGAGGACAACGCATGTTAGGTCTAGGTTAGGCCGGGGATTTTCACTCATCAGACTCATACTTTCGCATTCTTCACACACTTGTTGAACGGATCCTGTGTTTTTACTGGTTTGGATCACGTAGTAATGTGGTACAACACTGAAACATTCAATTAAACCTGGTCTTGATAAATATTTTAGAGGATAACGCATGTTAGGTCTGGGTTAGGTCTAGGATTTGCCCCCATCAGGCTCATACTTTCGCATATTTCTCATACTTCATGGCTGGATCCTGGCCTATTTCTGGATTGGATCACCTAGTAATGTGGTACCACACTGAAACAGTCAATTAAACCTGGTTTTGATCAATATTTTAGAGGATAACGCAAGTTAGGTCAGGGATAGGTCTGGGATTTGCCCTCATCAGGCTCATACTTTCGCGTTTTTCACATACTTGTTGAACAGATCCCGGGTTTTTTCTGGTTTGGGTCACGTAGTAATGTGGTACCACACTGAGACAGTCGATTAAACCTGGTTTGGATCAATATCTTAGAGGATAACGCATGTTAGGTTTGGGTTAGGTCTAGGATTTTCCCTCATCAGGCTCATACTTTCGCATATTTCTCATACTTCATGGCTAGATCCTGGGCTGTTTCTGGATTGTATCACATAGTAATGCGGTACCACGCTGAACCAGTCAATTAAACCTGGTTTTGATCAATATTTTAGAGGATAACGCAAGTTAGGTCTGGGATAGGTCTGGGATTCGCCCTCATCAGGCTCATACTTTCGCGTTTTTCACGTACTTGTTGAACTGATCCTGGGTTTTTTCTGGTTTCGATCACGTAGCAATGTGGTACCACACTGAGACAGTCGATTAAACCTGGTTTCGATCAATATTTTAGAGGATAACGCAAGTTTGGTCAGGGATAGGTCTGGGATTTGCCCTCATCAGGCTCATACTTTCGCGTTTTTCACATACTTGTTGAACAGATCCCGGGTTTTTTCTGGTTTGGGTCACGTAGTAATGTGGTACCACACTGAAACAGTCGATTAAACCAGGTTTCGATCAATATCTTAGAGGACAACGCAAGTTAGGTCTTGGATAGGTCTGGGATTTGCCCTCATCAGGCTCATACTTTCGCATGTTTCTCATATTTCATGGCTAGATCCTGGGCTATTTCTGGATTGGACACGTAGTAATGTGGTACCACACTGAAACAGTCAATTAAACCTTGTTTCGACCAATATTTTAGAGAATAATTCATGTTAGTTCTAGGTTAGGTCTGGGATTTGCTCTCATCAGGCTCATTCTATCGCATATTTCTCATACTTGATGGCTAGATCCTGGGCTTTTTCTGGATTGCATCACGTAGTAATGAAGTACAACACTGAAACAGTCGATTAAACCTGGTTTCCATCAATATCTTAGAGGACAACGCAAGTTAGGTCTGGGATAGGTCTGGGATTTGCCCTCATCAGGCTCACACTTTCGCGTTTTTCACATACTTGTTTAACAGATCCTGGGTTTTTTCAGGTTTGGGTCACGTAGTAGTGTGGTACCACAATGAAACAGTCGATTAAACCTGGTTTCGAACAATATTTTTCAGGATAACGCATGTTAGGTCTAGGTTAGGCCGGGGATTTTCACTCATCAGACTCATACTTTCGCAATCTTCACATACTTGTTGAACAGATCCTGGGTTTTTTCTGGTTTGGATCACGTAGTAATGTGGGACCACACTGAAACAATCAATTAAACCTGGTCATGATAAATATTTTAGAGAATAATTCATGTTAGGTCTAGGTTAGGTCTGGGATTTACTCTCATCAGGCTCATTCTTTCGCATATCTCTTATACTTGATGGCTAGATCCTGGGCTTTTTCTGGATTGCATCACGTAGTAATGAAGTAAAACACTGAAACAGTCAATTAAACCTGGTTTCCATCAATATCTTTGAGGACAACGCAAGTTAGGTCTGGGAGAGGTCTGGGATTTGCTCTCATCGGGCTCACACTTTCGCGTTTTTCACATACTTGTTGAACAGATCCTGGGTTTTTTCTGGTTTGGGTCGCGTAGTAATGTGGTACCACACTGAAACAGTCGATTAAACCAGGTTTCGATCAATAATTTTGAGGATAACGCATGTTAGGTCTAGGTTAGGCCTGGGATTTTCACTCATCAGACTCATACTTTCGCGTTCTTCACATACTTGTTGAACGGATCCTGGGTCTTTTCTGGTTTGGATCACGTAGTCATGTGGTACCACACTGAAACATTCAATTAAACCTGGTCTTGATAAATATTTTAGAGGATAACGCATGGTAGGTTTGGGTTAGGTCTAGGATTTGCCGTCATCAGGCTCATACTTTCGCATATTTCTCATACTTCATGGCTAGATCCTGGGCTTTTTCTGGATTGCATCACGTTGTAATGAAGTACAACACTGAAACAGTCAATTTAACCTGGTTTCCATCAATATCTGAGAGGACAACGCAAGTTAGGTCTGAGATAGGTCTGGGATTTGCCCTCATCAGGCTCACACTTTCGCGTTTTTCACATACTTGTTGAACAGATCCTGGGTTTTTTCAGGTTTGGGTCACGTAGTAGTGTGGTACCACACTGAAACAGTCGATTAAACCTGGTTTCGATCAATATTTTTGAGGATAACGCATGTTAGGTCTAGGTTAGGCCGGGGATTTTTACTCATCAGACTCATACTTTCGCATTCTTCACATACTTGTTGAACGGCTCCTGTGTTTTTTCTGGTTTGGTTCACGTAGTAATGTGGTACCTCACTGAAACATTCAATTAAACCTGGTTTCCGTCAATATTTTAGACCACAACGCATGTTAGGTCTGGGATAGGCCTGGGATTTGCCCTCATCAGGCTCATACTTTCGCATATTTCTCACACTTCATGGCTAGATCCTGGGCTTTTTCTGGATTGCATCACGTAGTAATGAAGTACAACACTGAAACAGTCAATTTAACCTGGTTTCCATCAATATCTGAGAGGACAACGCAAGTTAGGTCTGGGATAGGTCTGGGATTTGCCCTCATCAGGCTCATACTTTCGCGTTTTTCACATACTTGTTGAACAGATCCTGGGTTTTTTCAGGTATGGGTCACGTAGTAGTGTGGTACCACACTGAAACAGTCGATTAAACCTGGTTTCGATCAACATTTTTGAGGACAACGCATGTTAGGTCTAGGTTAGGCCGGGGATTTTCACTCATCAGACTCATACTTTCGCATTCTTCACACACTTGTTGAACGGATCCTGTGTTTTTACTGGTTTGGATCACGTAGTAATGTGGTACCACACTGAAACAGTCAATTAAACCTGGTTTTGATCAATATTTTAGAGAATAATTCTTGTAAGGTCTAGGTTAGGTCTGGGATTTGCTCTCATCAGGCTCATTCTTTCGCATATTTCTCATACTTGATGGATAGATCCTGGGCATTTTCTGGATTGCATCACGTAGTAATGAAGTACAACACTGAACCAGTCAATTAAACCTGGTTTGCATCAATGTTTTAGAGGACAACGCATGTTAGGTCTGGGATAGGTCTGGGATTTGCCCTCATCAGGCTCATACTTTCGCGTTTTTCACATACTTGTTGAACGGATCCTGGGTTTTTTCTGGTTTGCATCACGTAGTAATGTGGGACCACACTGAAACAGTCAATTAAACCTGGTCATGATAAATATTTTAGAGGATAACGCATGTTAGGTCTGGGTTAGGTCTAGGCTTTGCCCTCGTCAGGCTCATACTTTCGCATGTTTCTCATACTTCATGGCTAGATCCTGGGCTATTTCTGGATTGGACACGTAGTAATGTGGTACCACACTGAAACAGTCAATTAAACCTGGTTTCGACCAATATTTTAGAGAATAATTCATGTTAGTTCTAGGTTAGGTCTGGGATTTGCTCTCATCAGGCTCATTCTATCGCATATTTCTCATACTTGATGGCTAGATCCTGGGCTTTTTCTGGATTGCATCACGTAGTAATGAAGTACAACACTGAAACAGTCGATTAAACCTGGTTTCCATCAATATCTTAGAGGACAACGCAAGTTAGGTCTTGGATAGGTCTGGGATTTGCCCTCATCAGGCTCATACTTTCGCGTTTTTCACATACTTGTTGAACAGATCCTGGGTTTTTTCTGGTTTGGATCACGTAGTAGTGTGGTACCACACTGAAACAGTCCACTAAACCTGGTTTGGATCAATATTTTAGAGGATAACGCATGTTAGGTCTGGGATAGGTCTGGGATTCGCCCCCATCAGGCTCATACATTCGCATATTTCTCATACTTGATGGCTAGATCCTGGGTTTTTTCCGGTTTGGGTCACGTAGTAGTGTGGTACCACACTGAAACAGTCGATTAAACCTGGTTTCGAACAATATTTTTCAGGATAACGCATGTTAGGTCTAGGTTAGGCCGGGGATTTTCACTCATCAGACTCATACTTTCGCAATCTTCACATACTTGTTGAACAGATCCTGGGTTTTTACTGGTTTGGATCACGTAGTAATGTGGTACCACACTGAAACATTCAATTAAACCTGGTCTTGATAAATATTTTAGAGGATAACGCATGTTAGGTCTGGGATAGGTCTGGGATTTGCCCTCATCAGACTCATACATTCGCATTCTTCACATACTTGTTGAACGGATCCTGGGTTTTTTCTGGTTTGGCTCACGTAGTAATGTGGGACCACACTGAAGCAATCAATTAAACCTGGTCTTGATAAATATTTTAGAGGATAACGCATGTTAGGTCTGGGTTAGGTCTAGGATTTGCCCTCGTCAGGCTCATACTTTCGCATATTTCTCATACTTCATGGCTAGATCCTGGGCTATTTCTGGATTGGATCTCGTAGTAATGTGGTACCACACTAAAACAGTCGATTAAACCACGTTTCTATCAATATTTTTGAGGATAACGCAAGTTAGGTCTGGGATAGGTCTGGGATTTGCCCTCATCAGGCTCATACTTTCGCGTTTTTCACATACTTGTTGAACAGATCCTGGGTTTTTTCCGGTTTGGGTCACGTAGTAGTGTGGTACCACACTGAAACAGTCGATTAAACCTGGTTTCGATCAATATTTTTGAGGATAACGCATGTTAGCTCTAGGTTTGGTCTGGGATTTGCTCTCATCAGGCTCATTCTTTCGCATATTTCTCATACTTGATGGCTAGATCCTGGGCTTTTTCTGGATTGCATCACGTAGTAATGTGGGACCACACTGAAACAATCAATTAAACCTGGTTTTGATAAATATTTTAGAGGACAACGCATGTTAGGTCTGGGTTAGGTCTAGGATTTGCCCTCATCAGGCTCATACTTTCGCATATTTCTCATACTTCATGTCTAGATCCTGGGCTGTTTCTGGATTGCATCACGTAGTAATGAAGTACAACACTGAAACAGTCAATTAAACCTGGTTTCCATCAATATCTTAGAGGACAACGCAAGTTAGGTCTGGGATAGGTCTGGGATTTGCCCTCATCAGGCTCATAATTTCGCGTTTTTCACATACTTGTTGAACAGATCCTGGGCTTTTTCTGGTTTGGATAACGTAGTAGTGTGGTACCACACTGAAACAATCAATTAAACCTGGTCATGATAAATATTTTAGAGAATAATTCATGTTAGGTCTAGGTTAGGTCTGGGATTTGCTCTCATCAGACTCATACTTTCGCATTCTTCACATACTTTTTGAACGGATCCTGGGTTTTTTCTGGTTTGGATCACGTAGTAAAGTGGTACCACACTGAAACATTCCATTAAACCTGGTTTGGATCAATATTTTTGAGGATAACGCATGTTAGGCCTAGGCTAGGCCTGGGATCTGCCCTCATCAGGTTCATATTTTCGCGTACTTCACATACTTGTTGATCGGATCCTGGGTTTTTTCTGGTTTGGATCACGTAGTAATGTGGGACCACACTGAAACAATCAATTAAACCTGGTCATGATAACTATTTTAGAGGATAACGCATGTTAGGTTTGGGTTAGGTCTAGGATTTGCCCTCATCAGGCTCATACTTTCGCATATTTCTCATACTTCATGGCTAGATCCTGGGCTGTTTCAGGATTGTATCACGTAGTAATGTGGTACCACGCTGAAACAGTCAATTAAGCCTGATTTCGATCAATATTTTAGAGGATAACGCAAGTTAGGTCTGGGATAGGTCTGGGATTCGCCCACATCAGGCTCATACTTTCGCATATTTCTCATACTTGGTGGCTAGATCCTGGGCTTTTTCTGGATTGCATCACGTAGTAATGAAGTACAACACTGAAACAGTCAATTAAACCTGGTTTCCATCAATATCTTAGAGGACAACGCAAGTTAGGTCTGGGATAGGTCTGGGATTTGCCCTAATCAGGGTCATACTTTCGCAGCTTTAACATACATGTTGGCCTGATCGAGGGTTATTTCTGCTTTGGATCGCGTAGTGAAGTGGCACCACACTGAAGCAGTCCATTAAACCTGGTTTGGATCAATATTTTAGAGGATAACGCATGTTAGGTTTGGGTTAGGTCTAGGATTTGCCCTCATCAGGCTCATACTTTCGCATTTTTCTCATACTTCATGACTAGATACTGGGCTGTTTCTGGATTGTATCACGTAGTAATGTGGTACCACGCTGAAACAGTCAATTAAAACTGGTTTCGATCAATATTTTAGAGGATAACGTAAGTTAGGTCTGGGATACGTCTGGGATTCGCCCTCATCAGGCTCATACTTTCGCGTTTTTCACATACTTGTTGAACTGATCCTGGGTTTTTTCTGGTTTGGATCACGTAGCAATGTGGTACCACACTGAAACAGACGATTAAACCTGGTTTCGATCAATATTTTAGAGGATAACGCAAGTTTGGTCTGGGATAGGTCTGGGATTTGCCCTCATCAGGCTCATACTTTCGCGTTTTTCACATACTTGTTGAACAGATCCTGGGTTTTTTCTGGTTTGGATCACGTAGTAATGTGGGACCACACTGAAACAATCAATTAAACCTGGTCATGATAAATATTTTAGAGAATAATTCATGTTAGGTCTAGGTTAGTTCTGGGATTTACTCTCATCAGGCTCATTCTTTCGCATATCTCTCATACTTGATGGCTAGATCCTGGGCTTTTTCTGGATTGCATCACGTAGTAATGAAGTAAAACACTGAAACAGTCAATTAAACCTGGTTTCCATCAATATCTTTGAGGACAACGCAAGTTTGGTCTGGGATAGGTCTGGGATTTGTCCTCATCAGGCTCATACTTTCGCGTTTTTCACATACTTGTTGAACAGATCCTGGGTTCTTTCTGGTTTGGATCACGTAGTAAAGTGGGACCACACTGAAACAATCAATTAAACCTGGTATTGATAAATATTTTAGAGGATAACGCATGTTAGGTCTGGGTTAGGTCTAGGATTTGCCCTCATCAGGCTCATTCTTTCGCATATTTCTCATACTTGATGGCTAGATCCTGGGCTTTTTCTGGATTGCATCACGTACTAATGAAGTGCAACACTGAAACAGTCGATTAAACCTGGTTTCCATCAATATCTTAGAGGACAACGCAAGTTAGGTCTGGGATAGGTCTGGGATTTGCCCTCATCAGGCTCATACTTTCGCGTTTTTCACATACTTGTTGAACAGATCCTGGGTTTTTTCTGGTTTGGATCACGTAGTAATGTGGGACCACACTGAAACAATCAATTAAACCTGGTCATGATAAATATTTTAGAGAATAATTCATGTTAGGTCTAGGTTAGTTCTGGGATTTACTCTCATCAGGCTCATTCTTTCGCATATCTCTCATACTTGATGGCTAGATCCTGGGCTTTTTCTGGATTGCATCACGTAGTAATGAAGTAAAACACTGAAACAGTCAATTAAACCTGGTTTCCATCAATATCTTTGAGGACAACGCAAGTTTGGTCTGGGATAGGTCTGGGATTTGTCCTCATCAGGCTCATACTTTCGCGTTTTTCACATACTTGTTGAACAGATCCTGGGTTCTTTCTGGTTTGGATCACGTAGTAAAGTGGGACCACACTGAAACAATCAATTAAACCTGGTATTGATAAATATTTTAGAGGATAACGCATGTTAGGTCTGGGTTAGGTCTAGGATTTGCCCTCATCAGGCTCATTCTTTCGCATATTTCTCATACTTGATGGCTAGATCCTGGGCTTTTTCTGGATTGCATCACGTACTAATGAAGTGCAACACTGAAACAGTCGATTAAACCTGGTTTCCATCAATATCTTAGAGGACAACGCAAGTTAGGTCTTGGATAGGTCTGGGATTTGCCCTCATCAGGCTCATACTTTCGCGTTTTTCACATACTTGTTGAACAGATCCTGGGTTATTTTCTGGTTTGGATCACATAGTAATGTGGTACCACACTGAAACAGACGATTAAACCAGGTTTCGATAAATATTTTTGAGGATAACGCATGTTAGGTCTAGGTTAGGCCGGGGTTTTTCACTCATCACACTCATACTTTCGCATTCTTCACATACCTGTTGAACGGATCCTGGGTTTTTACTAGTTTGGATCACGTAGTAATGAAGTGCAACACAGAAACAGTCAATTAAACCTGGTTTCCATCAATATTTTAGAGGACGACGCATGTTAGGTCTAGGTTAGGCCTGGGATTTGCCCACATCAGGGTCATACTTTCGCAGTTTTAACATATATGTTGACCTGATCGAGGGTTTTTTCTGCTTTGGATCACGCAGTAAAGTGGTACCACACTGAAACAGTCCATTAAACCAGGCTTGGATCAATATTTTAGCGGATAACGCATGTTAGGTCTAGGTTAGCCCTGGGATTTTCACTCATCAGACCCATACTTTAGCATTCTTCACATACTTGTTGAACAGATACAGGGTTTTTTCTGGTTTGGTTCACGTAGTAATGTGGCACCACACTGAAACATTCAATTAAACCTGGTCTTGATAAATATTTTAGAGGATAACGCATGTTAGGTTTGGGTTAGGTCTTGGATTTGCCCTCATCAGGCTCATACTTTCGCATATTTCTCATACTTCATGGCTAGACCCTGGGCTGTTTCTGGATTGTATCACGTAGTAATGTGGTACCACGCTGAAACAATCAATTAAACCTGATTTCGATCAATATTTTAGAGGATAACGCAAGTTAGGTCTGGGATAGGTCTGGAATTCGCCCTCATCAGGCTCATACTTTCGCATATTTCTCATACTTGATGGCTAGATCCTGGGTTTTTTCCGGTTTGGATCACGTAGTAGTGTGGTACCACACTGAAGCAGTCGATTAAACCAGGTTTCGAACAATATTTTTTAGGATAACGCATGTTAGGTCTAGGTTAGGCCGGGGATTTTCACTCATCAGACTCATACTTTCGCATTCTTCACATACTTGTTGAACGGATCCTGGGTTTTTTCTGGCTTGGATCACGTAGCAATGTGGTACCACACTGAAACAGTCAATTAAACCTGGTTTCGAACAATATTTTAGAGAATAATTCATGTTAGGTCTAGGTCAGGTCTGGGCTTTGCTCTCATCAGGCTCATTCTTTCGCATATTTCTCTTACTTGATGGCTAGATCCTGCGCTTTTTCAGGATTGCATCACGTAGTAATGAAGTACAACACTGAAACAGTCGATTAAACCTGGTTTCCATCAATATCTTAGAGGACAACGCAAGTTAGGTCTTGGATAGGTCTGGGATTTGCCCTCATCAGGCTCATACTTTCGCGTTTTTCACATACTTGTTGAACAGATCCCGGGTTATTTTCTGGTTTGGATCACATAGTAATGTGGTACCACACTGAAGCAGACGATTAAACCAGGTTTCGATAAATATTTTTGAGGATAACGCATGTTAGGTCTAGGTTAGGCCGGGGTTTTTCACTCACCACACTCATACTTTCGCATTCTTCACATACCTGTTGAACGGATCCTGGGTTTTTACTAGTTTGGATCACGTAGTAATGAAGTACAACACTGAAACAGTCAATTAAACCTGGTTTGGATCAATATTTTAGAGAATAATTCATGTTATGTCTAGGTAAGGTCTGGGATTTGCTCTCATCAGGCTCATTCTTTCGCAGTTTTAACATATATGTTGACCTGATCGAGGGTTTTTTCTGCTTTGGATCACGCAGTAAAGTGGTACCACACTGAAACAGTCCATTAAACCTGGCTTGGATCAATATTTTAGAGGATAACGCTTGTTAGGTCTAGGTTAGCCCTGGGATTTTCACTCATCAGACTCATACTTTAGCATTCTTCACATAATTGTTCAACAGATACAGGGTTTTTTCTGGTTTGGTTCACGTAGTAATGTGGTACCACACTGAAACATTCAATTAAACCTGGTCTTGATAAATATTTTAGAGGGTAACGCATGTTAGGTTTGGGTTAGGTATTGGATTTGCCCTCATCAGGCTCATACTTTCGCATATTTCTCATACTTCATGGCTAGACCCTGGGCTGTTTCTGGATTGTATCACGTAGTAATGTGGTACCACGCTGAAACAGTCAATTAAACCTGATTTCGATCAATATTTTAGAGGATAAAGCAAGTTAGGTCTGGGATAGGTCTGGGATTCGCCCTCATCAGCCTCATACTTTCGCATATTTCTCATACTTGATGGCTAGATCCTGGGTTTTTTCCGGTTTGGGTCACGTAGTAGTGTGGTACCACACTGAAACAGTCGATTAAACCTGGTTTCGAACAATATTTTTTAGGATAACGCATGTTAGGTCTAGGTTAGGCCGGGGTTTTTCACACATCAGACTCATACTTTCGCGTTTTTCACATACTTGTTGAACAGATCCTGGGTTTTTTCTGGTTTGGATCACGTAGTAGTGTGGTACCACACTGAAACAGTCCACTAAACCTGGTTTGGATCAATATTTTAGAGGATAACGCATGTTAGGTCTAGGTTAGGTCTGTGATTTTCACTCATCAGACTCATACTTTCGCATTCTTCACATACTTGTTGAACGGATCCTGCGTTTTTTCTGGTTTGGATCACGTAGTAATGTGGGACCACACTGAAACAGTCCATTAAACCTGGTTTCGATCAATATTTTAGAGGATAACGCAAGTTAGGTCTGGGATAGGTCTGGGATTCGCCCTCATCAGGCTCATACATTCGCATTCTTCACATACTTGTTGAACGGATCCTGGGTTTTTTCTGGTTTAGATCACGTAGTAATGTGGGACCACACTGAAAGAGTCAATTAAACCTGGTTTCGATCAATATTTTAGAGGATAACGCAAGTTAGGTCTGGGATAGGTCTGGGATTCGCCCCCATCAGGCTCATACATTCGCATATTTCTCATACTTGATGGCTAGATCCTGGGTTTTTTCCGGTTTGGGTCACGTAGTAGTGTGGTACCACACTGAAACAGTCGATTAAACCTGGTTTCGAACAATATTTTTCAGGATAACGCATGTTAGGTCTAGGTTAGGCCGGGGATTTTCACTCATCAGACTCATACTTTCGCAATCTTCATATACTTGTTGAACGGATCCTGGGTTTTTACTGGTTTGGATCACGTAGTAATGTGGTACCACACTGAAGCATTCAATTAAACCTGGTCTTGATAAATATTTTAGAGGATAACGCATGTTAGGTCTGGGATAGGTCTGGGATTTGCCCTCATCAGACTCATACTTTCGCACACTTCACATACTCGTTGAACAGATCCTGGGTTATTTTCTGGTTTGGATCACATAGTAATGTGGTACCACACTGAAACAGTCGATTAAACCAGGTTTCGATCAATATTTTTGAGGATAACGCATGTTAGGTCTGCGTTAGGCCTGGGATTTTCACTCATCAGACTCATACATTCGCATTCTTCATATACTTGTTGAACGGATCCTGGGTTTTTTCTGGTTTGGCTCACGTAGTAATGTGGGACCACACTGAAGCAATCAATTAAACCTGGTCTTGATAAATATTTTAGAGGATAACGCATGTTAGGTCTGGGTTAGGTCTAGGATTTGCCCTCGTCAGGTTCATACTTTCTCATATTTCTCATACTTCATGGCTAGATCCTGGGCTATTTCTGGATTGGATCTCGTAGTAATGTGGTACCACACTAAAACAGTCGATTAAACCACGTTTCTATCAATATTTTTGAGGATAACGCAAGTTAGGTCTGGGATAGGTCTGGGATTTGCCCTCATCAGGCTCATACTTTCGCGTTTTTCACATACTTGTTGAACAGATCCTGGGTTTTTTCCGGTTTGTGTCACGTAGTAGTGTGGTACCACACTGAAACAGTCGATTAAACCTGGTTTACATCAATATTTTAGAGGATAAAGCAAGTTAGGTCTGGGATAGGTCTGGGATTTGCTCTCATCAGGCTCATTCTTTCGCATATTTCTCATACTTGATGGCTAGATCCTGGGCTTTTTCTGGATTGCATCACGTAGTAATGTAGTACCACACTGAAACAGTCAATGAAACCTGGTTTCCATCAATATTGTAGAGGACAACGCATGTTAGGTCTAGGTAAGGCCTGAGATTTTCACTGATCAGACTCATACTTTCGCATCCTTCACATACTTGTTGAACGGATCCTGGGTTTTTTCTGGTTTGGATCACGTAGTAATGTGGTACCACACTGAAACGGTAAATTAAACCTGGTTTCGATCAATATTTTAGAGGATAACGCAAGTTAGGTCTGGGATAGGTCTGGGATTTGCCCTCATCAGGCTCATACTTTCGCGTTTTTCACATACTTGTTGAACAGATCCTGGGTTTTTTCCGGTTTGTGTCACGTAGTAGTGTGGTACCACACTGAAACAGTCGATTAAACCTGGTTTACATCAATATTTTTGAGGATAACGCATGTTAGGTCTAGGTTTGGTCTGGGATTTGCTCTCATCAGGCTCATTCTTTCGCATATTTCTCATACTTGATGGCTAGATCCTGGGCTTTTTCTGGATTGCATCACGTAGTAATGTGGGACCACACTGAAACAATCAATTAAACCTGGTCTTGATAAATATTTTAGAGGATAACGCATGTTAGGTTTGGGTTAGGTCTTGGATTTGCCCTCATCAGGCTCATACTTTCGCATATTTCTCATACTTCATGGCTAGACCCTGGGCTGTTTCTGGATTGTATCACGTAGTAATGTGGTACCACGCTGAAACAATCAATTAAACCTGATTTCGATCAATATTTTAGAGGATAACGCAAGTTAGGTCTGGGATAGGTCTGGAATTCGCCCTCCCCAGGCTCATACTTTCGCATATTTCTCATACTTGATGGCTAGATCCTGGGTTTTTTCCGGTTTGGATCACGTAGTAGTGTGGTACCACACTGAAACAGTCAATTAAACCTGGTTTCCATCAATATCTTTGAGGACAACGCAAGTTAGGTCTGGGAGAGGTCAGGGATTTGCTCTCATCGGGCTCATACTTTCGCGTTTTTCACATACTTGTTGAACAGATCCTGGGTTTCTTCTGGTTTGGATCACGTAGTAATGTGGGACCACACTGAAACAATCAATTAAACCTGGTCATGATAAATATTTTAGAGGATAACGCATGTTAGGTCTAGGTTAGGTCTGGGATTTTCACTCATCAGACTCATACTTTCGCATTCTTCACATACTTTTTGAACGGATCCTGGGTTTTTTCTGGCTTGGATCACGTAGTAATGTGGGATCACACTGAAACAATCAATTAAACCTGGTATTGATAAATATTTTAGAGGATAACGCATTTTAGATCTGGGAAAGGTCTGGGATTTGCCCTCATCAGACTCATACTTTCGCAAACTTCACATACTCGTTGAACAGATCCTGGGTTATTTTCTGGTTTGGATCACATAGTAATGTGGTACCACACTGAAACAGTCGATTAAAGCAGGTTTCGATCAATAATTTTGAGGATAACGCATGTTAGGTCTAGGTTAGGCCGGGGTTTTTCACTCATCAGACTCATACTTTCGCGTTTTTCACATACTTGTTGAACTGATCCTGGGTTTTTTCTGGTTTGGATCGCGTAGCAATGTGGTACCACACTGAAACAGACGATTAAACCTGGTTTCGATCAATATTTTAGAGGATAACGCAAGTTTGGTCTGGGATAGGTCTGGGATTTGTCCTCATCAGGCTCATACTTTCGCGTTTTTCACATACTTGTTGAACAGATCCTGGGTTCTTTCTGGTTTGGATCACGTAGTAAAGTGGGACCACACTGAAACAATCAATTAAACCTGGTATTGATAAATATTTTAGAGGATAACGCATGTTAGGTCTGGGTTAGGTCTAGGATTTGCCCTCATCAGGCTCATTCTTTCGCATATTTCTCATACTTGATGGCTAGATCCTGGGCTTTTTCTGGATTGCATCACGTACTAATGAAGTGCAACACTGAAACAGTCGATTAAACCTGGTTTCCATCAATATCTTAGAGGACAACGCAAGTTAGGTCTTGGATAGGTCTGGGATTTGCCCTCATCAGGCTCATACTTTCGCGTTTTTCACATACTTGTTGAACAGATCCTGGGTTATTTTCTGGTTTGGATCACATAGTAATGTGGTACCACACTGAAACAGACGATTAAACCAGGTTTCGATAAATATTTTTGAGGATAACGCATGTTAGGTCTAGGTTAGGCCGGGGTTTTTCACTCATCACACTCATACTTTCGCATTCTTCACATACCTGTTGAACGGATCCTGGGTTTTTACTAGTTTGGATCACGTAGTAATGAAGTGCAACACAGAAACAGTCAATTAAACCTGGTTTCCATCAATATTTTAGAGGACGACGCATGTTAGGTCTAGGTTAGGCCTGGGATTTGCCCACATCAGGGTCATACTTTCGCAGTTTTAACATATATGTTGACCTGATCGAGGGTTTTTTCTGCTTTGGATCACGCAGTAAAGTGGTACCACACTGAAACAGTCCATTAAACCAGGCTTGGATCAATATTTTAGCGGATAACGCATGTTAGGTCTAGGTTAGCCCTGGGATTTTCACTCATCAGACCCATACTTTAGCATTCTTCACATACTTGTTGAACAGATACAGGGTTTTTTCTGGTTTGGTTCACGTAGTAATGTGGCACCACACTGAAACATTCAATTAAACCTGGTCTTGATAAATATTTTAGAGGATAACGCATGTTAGGTTTGGGTTAGGTCTTGGATTTGCCCTCATCAGGCTCATACTTTCGCATATTTCTCATACTTCATGGCTAGACCCTGGGCTGTTTCTGGATTGTATCACGTAGTAATGTGGTACCACGCTGAAACAATCAATTAAACCTGATTTCGATCAATATTTTAGAGGATAACGCAAGTTAGGTCTGGGATAGGTCTGGAATTCGCCCTCATCAGGCTCATACTTTCGCATATTTCTCATACTTGATGGCTAGATCCTGGGTTTTTTCCGGTTTGGATCACGTAGTAGTGTGGTACCACACTGAAGCAGTCGATTAAACCAGGTTTCGAACAATATTTTTTAGGATAACGCATGTTAGGTCTAGGTTAGGCCGGGGATTTTCACTCATCAGACTGATACTTTCGCATTCTTCACATACTTGTTGAACGGATCCTGGGTTTTTTCTGGCTTGGATCACGTAGCAATGTGGTACCACACTGAAACAGTCAATTAAACCTGGTTTCGAACAATATTTTAGAGAATAATTCATGTTAGGTCTAGGTCAGGTCTGGGCTTTGCTCTCATCAGGCTCATTCTTTCGCATATTTCTCTTACTTGATGGCTAGATCCTGCGCTTTTTCAGGATTGCATCACGTAGTAATGAAGTACAACACTGAAACAGTCGATTAAACCTGGTTTCCATCAATATCTTAGAGGACAACGCAAGTTAGGTCTTGGATAGGTCTGGGATTTGCCCTCATCAGGCTCATACTTTCGCGTTTTTCACATACTTGTTGAACAGATCCCGGGTTATTTTCTGGTTTGGATCACATAGTAATGTGGTACCACACTGAAGCAGACGATTAAACCAGGTTTCGATAAATATTTTTGAGGATAACGCATGTTAGGTCTAGGTTAGGCCGGGGTTTTTCACTCACCACACTCATACTTTCGCATTCTTCACATACCTGTTGAACGGATCCTGGGTTTTTACTAGTTTGGATCACGTAGTAATGAAGTACAACACTGAAACAGTCAATTAAACCTGGTTTGGATCAATATTTTAGAGAATAATTCATGTTATGTCTAGGTAAGGTCTGGGATTTGCTCTCATCAGGCTCATTCTTTCGCAGTTTTAACATATATGTTGACCTGATCGAGGGTTTTTTCTGCTTTGGATCACGCAGTAAAGTGGTACCACACTGAAACAGTCCATTAAACCTGGCTTGGATCAATATTTTAGAGGATAACGCTTGTTAGGTCTAGGTTAGCCCTGGGATTTTCACTCATCAGACTCATACTTTAGCATTCTTCACATAATTGTTCAACAGATACAGGGTTTTTTCTGGTTTGGTTCACGTAGTAATGTGGTACCACACTGAAACATTCAATTAAACCTGGTCTTGATAAATATTTTAGAGGATAACGCATGTTAGGTTTGGGTTAGGTCTTGGATTTGCCCTCATCAGGCTCATACTTTCGCATATTTCTCATACTTCATGGCTAGACCCTGGGCTGTTTCTGGATTGTATCACGTAGTAATGTGGTACCACGCTGAAACAATCAATTAAACCTGATTTCGATCAATATTTTAGAGGATAACGCAAGTTAGGTCTGGGATAGGTCTGGAATTCGCCCTCATCAGGCTCATACTTTCGCATATTTCTCATACTTGATGGCTAGATCCTGGGTTTTTTCCGGTTTGGATCACGTAGTAGTGTGGTACCACACTGAAGCAGTCGATTAAACCAGGTTTCGAACAATATTTTTTAGGATAACGCATGTTAGGTCTAGGTTAGGCCGGGGATTTTCACTCATCAGACTGATACTTTCGCATTCTTCACATACTTGTTGAACGGATCCTGCGTTTTTTCTGGTTTGGATCACATAGTAATGTGGTACCACACTGAAACAGTCGATTAAAGCAGGTTTCGATCAATAATTTTGAGGATAACGCATGTTAGGTCTAGGTTAGGCCGGGGTTTTTCACTCATCAGACTCATACTTTCGCGTTTTTCACATACTTGTTGAACTGATCCTGGGTTTTTTCTGGTTTGGATCGCGTAGCAATGTGGTACCACACTGAAACAGACGATTAAACCTGGTTTCGATCAATATTTTAGAGGATAACGCAAGTTTGGTCTGGGATAGGTCTGGGATTTGTCCTCATCAGGCTCATACTTTCGCGTTTTTCACATACTTGTTGAACAGATCCTGGGTTCTTTCTGGTTTGGATCACGTAGTAAAGTGGGACCACACTGAAACAATCAATTAAACCTGGTATTGATAAATATTTTAGAGGATAACGCATGTTAGGTCTGGGTTAGGTCTAGGATTTGCCCTCATCAGGCTCATTCTTTCGCATATTTCTCATACTTGATGGCTAGATCCTGGGCTTTTTCTGGATTGCATCACGTACTAATGAAGTGCAACACTGAAACAGTCGATTAAACCTGGTTTCCATCAATATCTTAGAGGACAACGCAAGTTAGGTCTTGGATAGGTCTGGGATTTGCCCTCATCAGGCTCATACTTTCGCGTTTTTCACATACTTGTTGAACAGATCCTGGGTTATTTTCTGGTTTGGATCACATAGTAATGTGGTACCACACTGAAACAGACGATTAAACCAGGTTTCGATAAATATTTTTGAGGATAACGCATGTTAGGTCTAGGTTAGGCCGGGGTTTTTCACTCATCACACTCATACTTTCGCATTCTTCACATACCTGTTGAACGGATCCTGGGTTTTTACTAGTTTGGATCACGTAGTAATGAAGTGCAACACAGAAACAGTCAATTAAACCTGGTTTCCATCAATATTTTAGAGGACGACGCATGTTAGGTCTAGGTTAGGCCTGGGATTTGCCCACATCAGGGTCATACTTTCGCAGTTTTAACATATATGTTGACCTGATCGAGGGTTTTTTCTGCTTTGGATCACGCAGTAAAGTGGTACCACACTGAAACAGTCCATTAAACCAGGCTTGGATCAATATTTTAGCGGATAACGCATGTTAGGTCTAGGTTAGCCCTGGGATTTTCACTCATCAGACCCATACTTTAGCATTCTTCACATACTTGTTGAACAGATACAGGGTTTTTTCTGGTTTGGTTCACGTAGTAATGTGGCACCACACTGAAACATTCAATTAAACCTGGTCTTGATAAATATTTTAGAGGATAACGCATGTTAGGTTTGGGTTAGGTCTTGGATTTGCCCTCATCAGGCTCATACTTTCGCATATTTCTCATACTTCATGGCTAGACCCTGGGCTGTTTCTGGATTGTATCACGTAGTAATGTGGTACCACGCTGAAACAATCAATTAAACCTGATTTCGATCAATATTTTAGAGGATAACGCAAGTTAGGTCTGGGATAGGTCTGGAATTCGCCCTCATCAGGCTCATACTTTCGCATATTTCTCATACTTGATGGCTAGATCCTGGGTTTTTTCCGGTTTGGATCACGTAGTAGTGTGGTACCACACTGAAGCAGTCGATTAAACCAGGTTTCGAACAATATTTTTTAGGATAACGCATGTTAGGTCTAGGTTAGGCCGGGGATTTTCACTCATCAGACTGATACTTTCGCATTCTTCACATACTTGTTGAACGGATCCTGGGTTTTTTCTGGCTTGGATCACGTAGCAATGTGGTACCACACTGAAACAGTCAATTAAACCTGGTTTCGAACAATATTTTAGAGAATAATTCATGTTAGGTCTAGGTCAGGTCTGGGCTTTGCTCTCATCAGGCTCATTCTTTCGCATATTTCTCTTACTTGATGGCTAGATCCTGCGCTTTTTCAGGATTGCATCACGTAGTAATGAAGTACAACACTGAAACAGTCGATTAAACCTGGTTTCCATCAATATCTTAGAGGACAACGCAAGTTAGGTCTTGGATAGGTCTGGGATTTGCCCTCATCAGGCTCATACTTTCGCGTTTTTCACATACTTGTTGAACAGATCCCGGGTTATTTTCTGGTTTGGATCACATAGTAATGTGGTACCACACTGAAGCAGACGATTAAACCAGGTTTCGATAAATATTTTTGAGGATAACGCATGTTAGGTCTAGGTTAGGCCGGGGTTTTTCACTCACCACACTCATACTTTCGCATTCTTCACATACCTGTTGAACGGATCCTGGGTTTTTACTAGTTTGGATCACGTAGTAATGAAGTACAACACTGAAACAGTCAATTAAACCTGGTTTGGATCAATATTTTAGAGAATAATTCATGTTATGTCTAGGTAAGGTCTGGGATTTGCTCTCATCAGGCTCATTCTTTCGCAGTTTTAACATATATGTTGACCTGATCGAGGGTTTTTTCTGCTTTGGATCACGCAGTAAAGTGGTACCACACTGAAACAGTCCATTAAACCTGGCTTGGATCAATATTTTAGAGGATAACGCTTGTTAGGTCTAGGTTAGCCCTGGGATTTTCACTCATCAGACTCATACTTTAGCATTCTTCACATAATTGTTCAACAGATACAGGGTTTTTTCTGGTTTGGTTCACGTAGTAATGTGGTACCACACTGAAACATTCAATTAAACCTGGTCTTGATAAATATTTTAGAGGGTAACGCATGTTAGGTTTGGGTTAGGTATTGGATTTGCCCTCATCAGGCTCATACTTTCGCATATTTCTCATACTTCATGGCTAGACCCTGGGCTGTTTCTGGATTGTATCACGTAGTAATGTGGTACCACGCTGAAACAGTCAATTAAACCTGATTTCGATCAATATTTTAGAGGATAAAGCAAGTTAGGTCTGGGATAGGTCTGGGATTCGCCCTCATCAGGCTCATACTTTCGCATATTTCTCATACTTGATGGCTAGATCCTGGGTTTTTTCCGGTTTGGGTCACGTAGTAGTGTGGTACCACACTGAAACAGTCGATTAAACCTGGTTTCGAACAATATTTTTTAGGATAACGCATGTTAGGTCTAGGTTAGGCCGGGGTTTTTCACACATCAGACTCATACTTTCGCGTTTTTCACATACTTGTTGAACAGATCCTGGGTTTTTTCTGGTTTGGATCACGTAGTAGTGTGGTACCACACTGAAACAGTCCACTAAACCTGGTTTGGATCAATATTTTAGAGGATAACGCATGTTAGGTCTAGGTTAGGTCTGTGATTTTCACTCATCAGACTCATACTTTCGCATTCTTCACATACTTGTTGAACGGATCCTGCGTTTTTTCTGGTTTGGATCACGTAGTAATGTGGGACCACACTGAAACAGTCCATTAAACCTGGTTTCGATCAATATTTTAGAGGATAACGCAAGTTAGGTCTGGGATAGGTCTGGGATTCGCCCTCATCAGGCTCATACATTCGCATTCTTCACATACTTGTTGAACGGATCCTGGGTTTTTTCTGGTTTAGATCACGTAGTAATGTGGGACCACACTGAAAGAGTCAATTAAACCTGGTTTCGATCAATATTTTAGAGGATAACGCAAGTTAGGTCTGGGATAGGTCTGGTATTCGCCCCCATCAGGCTCATACATTCGCATATTTCTCATACTTGATGGCTAGATCCTGGGTTTTTTCCGGTTTGGGTCACGTAGTAGTGTGGTACCACACTGAAACAGTCGATTAAACCTGGTTTCGAACAATATTTTTCAGGATAACGCATGTTAGGTCTAGGTTAGGCCGGGGATTTTCACTCATCAGACTCATACTTTCGCAATCTTCATATACTTGTTGAACGGATCCTGGGTTTTTACTGGTTTGGATCACGTAGTAATGTGGTACCACACTGAAGCATTCAATTAAACCTGGTCTTGATAAATATTTTAGAGGATAACGCATGTTAGGTCTGGGATAGGTCTGGGATTTGCCCTCATCAGACTCATACTTTCGCACACTTCACATACTCGTTGAACAGATCCTGGGTTATTTTCTGGTTTGGATCACATAGTAATGTGGTACCACACTGAAACAGTCGATTAAACCAGGTTTCGATCAATATTTTTGAGGATAACGCATGTTAGGTCTACGTTAGGCCTGGGATTTTCACTCATCAGACTCATACATTCGCATTCTTCATATACTTGTTGAACGGATCCTGGGTTTTTTCTGGTTTGGCTCACGTAGTAATGTGGGACCACACTGAAGCAATCAATTAAACCTGGTCTTGATAAATATTTTAGAGGATAACGCATGTTAGGTCTGGGTTAGGTCTAGGATTTGCCCTCGTCAGGTTCATACTTTCTCATATTTCTCATACTTCATGGCTAGATCCTGGGCTATTTCTGGATTGGATCTCGTAGTAATGTGGTACCACACTAAAACAGTCGATTAAACCACGTTTCTATCAATATTTTTGAGGATAACGCAAGTTAGGTCTGGGATAGGTCTGGGATTTGCCCTCATCAGGCTCATACTTTCGCGTTTTTCACATACTTGTTGAACAGATCCTGGGTTTTTTCCGGTTTGTGTCACGTAGTAGTGTGGTACCACACTGAAACAGTCGATTAAACCTGGTTTACATCAATATTTTTGAGGATAACGCATGTTAGGTCTAGGTTTGGTCTGGGATTTGCTCTCATCAGGCTCATTCTTTCGCATATTTCTCATACTTGATGGCTAGATCCTGGGCTTTTTCTGGATTGCATCACGTAGTAATGTGGGACCACACTGAAACAATCAATTAAACCTGGTTTTGATAAATATTTTAGAGGACAACGCATGTTAGGTCTGGGTTAGGTCTAGGATTTGCCCTCATCAGGCTCATACTTTCGCATATTTCTCATACTTCATGGCTAGATCCTGGGCTGTTTCTGGATTGCATCACGTAGTAATGAAGTACAACACTGAAACAGTCAACTAAACCTGGTTTCCATCAATATCTTAGAGGACAACGCAAGTTAGGTCTGGGATAGGTCTGGGATTTGCCCTCATCAGGCTCATACTTTCGCGTTTTTCACATACTTGTTGAACAGATCCTGGGTTTTTTCTGGTTTGGATCACGTAGTAGTGTGGTACCACACTGAAACAATCAATTAAACCTGGTCATGATAAATATTTTAGAGAATAATTCATGTTAGGTCTAGGTTAGGTCTGGGATTTGCTCTCATCAGACTCATACTTTCGCATTCTTCACATACTTTTTGAACGGATCCTGGGTTTTTTCTGGTTTGGATCACGTAGTAATGTGGGACCACACAGAAACAGTCAATTAAAACTGGTTTCGATCAATATTTTAGAGGACAACGCAAGTTAGGTCTGGGATAGGTCTGGGATTCGCCCTCATCAGGCTCATACTTTCGCGTTTTTCACATACTTGTTGAACTGATCCTGGGTTTTTTCTGACTTGGATCACGTAGCAATGTGGTACCACACTGAAACAGTCGATTAAACCTGGTTTCGATCAATATTTTAGAGGATAACGCAAGTTTGGTCTGGGATAGGTCTGGGATTTGCCCTCATCAGGCTCATACTTTCGCGTTTTTCACATACTTGTTGAAGAGATCCTGGGTTTTTTCTGGTTTGGATCACGTAGTAATGTGGGACCACACTGAAACAATCAATTAAACCTGGTCATGATAAATATTTTAGAGAATAATTCATGTTAGGTCTAGGTTAGGTCTGGGATTTGCTCTCATCAGGCTCATTCTTTCGCATATCTCTCATACTTGATGGCTAGATCCTGGGCTTTTTCTGGATTGCATCACGTAGTAATGAAGTACAACACTGAAACAGTCAATTAAACCTGGTTTCCATCAATATCTTTGAGGACAACGCAAGTTAGGTCTGGGATAGGTCTGGGATTTGCCCTCATCAGGCTCATACTTTCGCGTTTTTCACATACTTGTTGAACAGATCCTGGGTTTTTTCTGGTTTGGATCACGTAGTAGTGTGGTACCACACTGAAACAATCAATTAAACCTGGTCATGATAAATATTTTAGAGAATAATTCATGTTAGGTCTAGGTTAGGTCTGGGATTTGCTCTCATCAGACTCATACTTTCGCATTCTTCACATACTTTTTGAACGGATCCTGGGTTTTTTCTGGTTTGGATCACGTAGTAATGTGGGAGCACACTGAAACAGCCAATTAAAACTGGTTTCGATCAATATTTTAGAGGATAACGCAAGTTAGGTCTGGGATAGGTCTGGGATTTGCTCTCATCAGACTCATACTTTCGCGTTTTTCACATACTTGTTGAACAGATCCTGGGTTTTTTCTGGCTTGGATCACGTAGTAATGTGGGATCACACTGAAACAATCAATTAAACCTGGTATTGATAAATATATTAGAGGATAACGCATTTTAGGTCTGGGATAGGTCTGGGATTTGCCCTCATCAGACTCATACTTGGGCACACTTCACATACTCGTTGAACAGATCCTGGGTTATTTTCTGGTTTGGATCACATAGTAATGTGGTACCACACTGAAACAGTCGATTAAACCAGGTTTCGATCAATAATTTTGAGGATAACGCATGTTAGGTCTAGGTTAGGCCGGGGTTTTTCACTCATCAGACTCATACTTTCGCACACTTCACATACTCGTTGAACAGATCCTGGGTTATTTTCTGGTTTGGATCACATAGTAATGTGGTACCACACTGAAACAGTCGATTAAACCAGGTTCCGATCAATATTTTTGAGGATAACGCATTTTAGGTCTGGGATAGGTCTGGGATTTTCACTCATCAGACTCATACTTTCGCATTCTTCACATACTTGTTGAACGGATCCTGGGTTTTTACTGGTTTGGATCACGTAGTAATGTGGTACCACGCTGAAACAGTCAATTAAAACTGGTTTCGATCAATATTTTAGAGGATAACGCAAGTTTGGTCTGGGATAGGTCTAGGATTTGCCCTCATCAGGCTCATTCTTTCGCATATTTCTCATACTTGATGGCTAGATCCTGGGCTTTTTCTGGATTGCATCACGTAGTAATGAAGTACAACACTGAAACAGTCAATTAAACCTGGTTTCCATCAATATTTTAGAGGACAACGCACGTTAGGTCTAGGTTAGGCCTGGGATTTGCCCTCATCAGGGTCATACTTCCGCAGTTTTAACATACATGTTGACCTGATCGAGGGTTTTTTCTGCTTTGGATCACGTAGTAAAGTGGTACCACACTGAAACAGTCCATTAAACCAGGTTTGGAGTAATATATTAGAGGATAGCGCATGTTAGGTCTAGGTTAGGCCTGGGATTTTTACTCATCAGACTCATACTTTCGCACACTTCACATACTCGTTGAACAGATCCTGGGTCATTTTCTGGTTTGGATCACATAGTAATGTGGTACCACACTGAAACAGTCGATTAAACCAGGTTTCGATCAATATTTTAGAGATTAATTCATGTTAGGTCTAGGTTAGGTCTGGGCTTTGCTCTTATCAGGCTCATTCTTTCGCATATTTCTCATACTTGATGGCTAGATCCTGCGCTTTTTCTGGATTGCATCACGTAGTAATGAAGTACAACACTGAAACAGTCGATTAAACCTGGTTTCCATCAATATCTTAGAGGACAACGCAAGTTAGGTCTTGGATAGGTCTGGGATTTGCCCTCATCAGGCTCATACTTTCGCGTTTTTCACATACTTGTTGAGCAGATCCTGGGTTATTTTCTGGTTTGGATCACATAGTAATGTGGTACCACACTGAAACAGACGATTAAACCAGGTTTCGATGAATATTTTTGTGGATAACGCATGTTAGGTCTAGGTTAGGCCGGGGTTTTTCACTCATCACACTCATACTTTCGCATTCTTCACATACCTGTTGAACGGATCCTGGGTTTTTACTAGTTTGGATCACGTAGTAATGAAGTGCAACACTGACACAGTCAATTAAACCTGGTTTCCATCAATATTTTAGAGGACAACGCATGTTAGGTCTAGGTTAGGCCTGGGATTTGCCCACATCAGGGTCATACTGTCGCAGTTTTAACGTATATGTTGACCTGATCGAGGGTTTTTTCTGCTTTCGATCACGCAGTAAAGTGGTACCACACTGAAACAGTCCATTAAACCTGGCTTGGATCAATATTTTAGAGGATAACGCATGTTAGGTCTAGGTTAGCCCTGGGATTTTCACTCATCAGACTCATACTTTCGCATTCTTCACATACTTGTTGAACGGATCCTGGGTTTTTACTGGTTAGGATCACGTAGTAATGTGGTACCACACTGAAACATTCAATTAAACCTGGTGTTGATAAATATTTTAGAGGATAACGCATGTTAGCTCTGGGATAGGTCTGGGATTTGCCCTCATCAGACTCATACTTTCGCACACTTCACATACTCGTTGAACAGATCCTGGGTTATTTTCTGGTTTGGATCACATAGTAATGTGGTACCACACTGAAACAGACGATTAAACCAGGTTTCGATCAATATTTTTGAGGATAACGCATGTTAGGTCTAGGTTAGGCCGGGGTTTTTCACACATCAGACTCATACTTTCGCGTTTTTCACATACTTGTTGAACAGATCCTGGGTTTTTTCTGGTTTGGATCACGTAGTAGTGTGGTACCACACTAAAACAGTCCACTAAACCTGGTTTGGATCAATATTTTAGAGGATAACGCATGTTAGGTCTAGGTTAGGTCTGTGATTTTCACTCATCAGACTCATACTTTCGCATTCTTCACATACTTGTTGAACGGATCCTGGGTTTTTTCTGGTTTGGATCACGTAGTAATGTGGGACCACACTGAAACAGTCCATTAAACCTGGTTTCGATCAATATTTTAGAGGATAACGCAAGTCAGGTCTGGGATAGGTCTGGGATTCGCCCTCAATAGGCTCATACATTCGCATATTTCTCATACTTGATGGCTAGATCCTGGGTTTTTTCCGGTTTGGGTCACGTAGTAGTGTGGTACCACACTGAAACAGTCGATTAAACCTGGTTTCGAACAATATTTTTTAGGATAACGCATGTTAGGTCTAGGTTAGGCCGGGGATTTTCACTCATCAGACTCATACTTTCGCATTCTTTACATACGTGTTGAACGGATCCTGGGTTTTTACTGGTTTGGATCACGTAGTAATGAAGTGCAACACTGAAACAGTCAATTAAACCTGGTTTCCATCAACATCTTAGAGGACAACGCAAGTTAGGTCTTGGATAGGTCTGGGATTTACCCTCATCAGGCTCATACTTTCGCGTTTTTCACATACTTGTTGAACAGATCCTGGATTTTTCTGGTTTGAATCACGTAGTAGTGTGGTACCACACTGAAACAGTCCACTAAACCTGGTTTGGATCAATATTTTAGAGGATAACGCATGTTAGGTCTAGGTTAGGTCAGTGATTTTCACTCATCAGACTCATACTTTCGCATTCTTCACGTACTTGTTGAACGGATCCTGGGTTTTTTCTGGTTTAGATCACGTAGTAATGTGGGACCACACTGAAACAGTCAATTAAACCTGTTTTCGATCAATATTTTAGAGGATAACGCAAGTTAGGTCTGGGATAGGTCTGGGATTCGCCCCCATCAGGCTCATACATTCGCATATTTCTCATACTTGATGGCTAGATCCTGGGTTTTTTCCGGTTTGGGTCACGTAGTAGTGTGGTACCACACTGAAACAGTCGATTAAACCTGGTTTCGAACAATATTTTTCAGGATAACGCATGTTAGGTCTAGGTTAGGCCGGGGATTTTCACTCATCAGACTCATACTTTCGCAATCTTCATATACTTGTTGAACGGATCCTGGGTTTTTACTGGTTTGGATCACGTAGTAATGTGGTACCACACTGAAACATTCAATTAAACCTGGTCTTGATAAATATTTTAGAGGATAACGCATGTTAGGTCTGGGATAGGTCTGGGATTTGCCCTCATCAGACTCATACTTTCGCACACTTCACATACTCGTTGAACAGATCCTGGGTTATTTTCTGGTTTGGATCACATAGTAATGTGGTACCACACTGAAACAGTCGATTAAACCAGGTTTCGATCAATATTTTTGAGGATAACGCATGTTAGGTCTACGTTAGGCCTGGGATTTTCACTCATCAGACTCATACATTCGCATTCTTCACATACTTGTTGAACGGATCCTGGGTTTTTTCTGGTTTGGCTCACGTAGTAATGTGGGACCACACTGAAGCAATCAATTAAACCTGGTCTTGATAAATATTTTAGAGGATAACGCAAGTTAGGTCTGGGTTAGGTCTAGGATTTGCCCTCGTCAGGCTCATACTTTCGCATATTTCTCATACTTCATGGCTAGATCCTGGGCTATTTCTGGATTGGATCTCGTAGTAATGTGGTACCACACTAAAACAGTCGATTAAACCACGTTTCTATCAATATTTTTGAGGATAACGCAAGTTAGGTCTGGGATAGGTCTGGGATTTGCCCTCATCAGGCTCATACTTTCGCGTTTTTCACATACTTGTTGAACAGATCCTGGGTTTTTTCCGGTTTGGGTCACGTAGTAGTGTGGTACCACACTGAAACAGTCGATTAAACTTGGTTTAAATCAATATTTTTGAGGATAACGCATGTTAGGTCTAGGTTTGGTCTGGGATTTGCTCTCATCAGGCTCATTCTTTCGCATATTTCTCATACTTGATGGCTAGATCCTGGGCTTTTTCTGGATTGCATCACGTAGTAATGTGGGACCACACTGAAACAATCAATTAAACCTGGTTTTGATAAATATTTTAGAGGACAACGCATGTTAGGTCTGGGTTAGGTCTAGGATTTGCCCTCATCAGGCTCATACTTTCGCATATTTCTCATACTTCATGGCTAGATCCTGGGCTGTTTCTGGATTGCATCACGTAGTAATGAAGTACAACACTGAAACAGTCAACTAAACCTGGTTTCCATCAATATCTTAGAGGACAACGCAAGTTAGGTCTGGGATATGTCTGGGATTTGCCCTCATCAGGCTCATACTTTCGCGTTTTTCACATACTTGTTGAACAGATCCTGGGTTTTTTCTGGTTTGGATCACGTAGTAGTGTGTTACCACACAGAAACAGTCCACTAAACCTGGTTTCGATCAATATTTTAGAGGATAACGCAAGTTAGGTCTGGGATAGGTCTGGGATTTGCTCTCATCGGGCTCATACTTTCGCGTTTTTCACATACTTGTTGAACAGATCCTGGGTTTCTTCTGGTTTGGATCACGTAGTAATGTGGGACCACACTGAAACAATCAATTAAACCTGGTCATGATAAATATTTTAGAGGATAACGCATGTTAGGTCTAGGTTAGGTCTGGGATTTTCACTCATCAGACTCATACTTTTGCATTCTTCACATACTTTTTGAACAGATCCTGGGTTTTTTCTGGCTTGGATCACGTAGTAATGTGGGATCACACTGAAACAATCAATTAAACCTGGTATTGATAAATATTTTAGAGGATAACGCATTTTAGGTCTGGGATAGGTCTGGGATTTGCCCTCATCAGACTCATACTTGGGCACACTTCACATACTCGTTGAACAGATCCTGGGTTATTTTCTGGTTTGGATCACATAGTAATGTGGTACCACACTGAAACAGTCGATTAAACCAGGTTTCGATCAATAATTTTGAGGATAACGCATGTTAGGTCTAGGTTAGGTCTGGGATTTGCCCTCATCAGACTCATACTTTCGCACACTTCACATACTCGTTGAACAGATTCTGGGTTATTTTCTGGTTTGGATCACATAGTAATGTGGTACCACACTGAAACAGTCGATTAAACCAGGTTTCGATCAATATTTTTGAGGATAACGCATGTTAGGTCTACGTTAGGCCTGGGATTTTCACTCATCAGACTCATACATTCGCATTCTTCACATACTTGTTGAACGGATCCTGGGTTTTTTCTGGTTTCCCTCACGGAGTAATGTGGGACCACACTGAAGCAATCAATTAAACCTGGTCTTGATAAATATTTTAGAGGATAACGCAAGTTAGGTCTGGGTTAGGTCTAGGATTTGCCCTCGTCAGGCTCATACTTTCGCATATTTCTCATACTTCATGGCTAGATCCTGGGCTATTTCTGGATTGGATCTCGTAGTAATGTGGTACCACACTAAAACAGTCGATTAAACCACGTTTCTATCAATATTTTTGAGGATAACGCAAATTAGGTCTGGGATAGGTCTGGGATTTGCCCTCATCAGGCTCATACTTTCGCGTTTTTCACATACTTGTTGAACAGATCCTGGGTTTTTTCCGGTTTGGGTCACGTAGTAGTGTGGTACCACACTGAAACAGTCGATTAAACCTGGTATAAATCAATATTTTTGAGGATAACGCATGTTAGGTCTAGGTTTGGTCTGGGATTTGCTCTCATCAGGCTCATTCTTTCGCATATTTCTCATACTTGATGGCTAGATCCTGGGCTTTTTCTGGATTGCATCACGTAGTAATGAAGTACAACACTGAAACAGTCAATTAAACCTGGTTTCCATCAATATTTTAGAGGACAACGCACGTTAGGTCTAGGTTAGGCCTGGGATTTGCCCTCATCAGGGTCATACTTCCGCAGTTTTAACATACATGATGACCTGATCGAGGGTTTTTTCTGCTTTGGATCACGTAGTAAAGTGGTACCACACTGAAACAGTCCATTAAACCAGGTTTGGAGCAATATTTTAGAGGATAGCGCATGTTAGGTCTAGGTTAGGCCTGGGATTTTTACTCATCAGACTCATACTTTCGCACACTTCACATACTCGTTGAACAGATCCTGGGTTATTTTCTGGTTTGGATCACATAGTAATGTGGTACCACACTGAAACAGTCGATTAAACCAGGTTTCGATCAATATTTTAGAGATTAATTCATGTTAGGTCTAGGTTAGGTCTGGGCTTTGCTCTTATCAGGCTCATTCTTTCGCATATTTCTCATACTTGATGGCTAGATCCTGCGCTTTTTCTGGATTGCATCACGTAGTATTGAAGTACAACACTGAAACAGTCGATTAAACATGGTTTCCATCAATATCTTAGAGGACAACGCAAGTTAGGTCTTGGATAGGTCTGGGATTTGCCCTCATCAGGCTCATACTTTCGCGTTTTTCACATACTTGTTGAACAGATCCTGGGTTATTTTCTGGTTTGGATCACATAGTAATGTGGTACCACACTGAAACAGACGATTAAACCAGGTTTCGATGAATATTTTTGTGGATAACGCATGTTAGGTCTAGGTTAGGCCGGGGTTTTTCACTCATCACACTCATACTTTCGCATTCTTCACATACCTGTTGAACGGATCCTGGGTTTTTACTAGTTTGGATCACGTAGTAATGAAGTGCAACACTGAAACAGTCAATTAAACCTGGTTTCCATCAATATTTTAGAGGACAACGCATGTTAGGTCTAGGTTAGGCCTGGGATTTGCCCACATCAGGGTCATACTGTCGCAGTTTTAACATATATGTTGACCTGATCGAGGGTTTTTTCTGCTTTGGATCACGCAGTAAAGTGGTACCACACTGAAACAGTCCATTAAACCTGGCTTGGATCAATATTTTAGAGGATAACGCATGTTAGGTCTAGGTTAGCCCTGGGATTTTCACTCATCAGACTCATACTTTAGCATTCTTCACATACTTGTTGAACAGATACAGGGTTTTTTCTGGTTTGGTTCACGTAGTAATGTGGTACCACACTGAAACATTCAATTAAACCTGGTGTTGATAAATATTTTAGAGGATAACGCATGTTAGCTCTGGGATAGGTCTGGGATTTGCCCTCATCAGACTCATACTTTCGCACACTTCACATACTCGTTGAACAGATCCTGGGTTATTTTCTGGTTTGGATCACATAGTAATGTGGTACCACACTGAAACAGACGATTAAACCAGGTTTCGATCAATATTTGTGAGGATAACGCATGTTAGGTCTAGGTTAGGCCGGGGTTTTTCACACATCAGACTCATACTTTCGCGTTTTTCACATACTTGTTGAACAGATCCTGGGTTTTTTCAGGTTTGGATCACGTAGTAGTGTGGTACCACACTGAAACAGTCCACTAAACCTGGTTTGGATCAATATTTTAGAGGATAACGCATGTTAGGTCAAGGTTAGGTCTGTGATTTTCACTCATCAGACTCATACTTTCGCATTCTTCACATACTTGTTGAACGGATCCTGGGTTTTTTCTGGTTTGGATCACGTAGTAATGTGGTACCACACTGAAACATTCATTTAAACCTGGTCTTGATAAATATTTTAGAGGATAACGCATGTTAGGGTTGGGTTAGGTATTGGATTTGCCCTCATCAGGCTCATACTTTCGCATATTTCTCATACTTCATGGCTAGACCCTGGGCTGTTTCTGGATTGTATCACGTAGTAATGTGGTACCACGCTGAAACAGTCAATTAAACCTGATTTCGATCAATATTTTAGAGGATAAAGCAAGTTAGGTCTGGGATAGGTCTGGGATTCGCCCTCATCGGGCTCATACTTTCGCATATTTCTCATACTTGATGGCTAGATCCTGGGTTTTTTCCGGTTTGGGTCACGTAGTAGTGTGGTACCACACTGAAACAGTCGATTAAACCTGGTTTCGAACAATATTTTTTAGGATAACGCATGTTAGGTCTAGGTTAGGTCTGTGATTTTCACTCATCAGACTCATACTTTCGCATTCTTCACATACTTGTTGAACGGATCCTGGGTTTTTTCTGGTTTGGATCACGTAGTAATGTGGTACCACACTGAAACATTCAATTAAACCTGGTCTTGATAAATATTTTAGAGGATAACGCATGTTAGGGTTGGGTTAGGTATTGGATTTGCCCTCATCAGGCTCATACTTTCGCATATTTCTCATACTTCATGGCTAGACCCTGGGCTGTTTCTGGATTGTATCACGTAGTAATGTGGTACCACGCTGAAACAGTCAATTAAACCTGATTTCGATCAATATTTTAGAGGATAAAGCAAGTTAGGTCTGGGATAGGTCTGGGATTCGCCCTCATCGGGCTCATACTTTCGCACACTTCACATACTCGTTGAACAGATCCTGGGTTATTTTCTGGTTTGGATCACATAGTAATGTGGTACCACACTGAAACAGACGATTAAACCAGGTTTCGATCAATATTTTTGAGGATAACGCATGTTAGGTCTAGGTTAGGCCGGGGTTTTTCACACATCAGACTCATACTTTCGCGTTTTTCACATACTTGTTGAACAGATCCTGGGTTTTTTCTGGTTTGGATCACGTAGTAGTGTGGTACCACACTGAAACAGTCCACTAAACCTGGTTTGGATCAATATTTTGGAGGATAACGCATGTTAGGTCTAGGTTAGGTCTGTGATTTTCACTCATCAGACTCATACTTTCGCATTCTTCACATA
The DNA here is from genome assembly GCF_051014445.1 of Colletes latitarsis. NCBI lineage: Eukaryota > Metazoa > Arthropoda > Insecta > Hymenoptera > Colletidae > Colletes > Colletes latitarsis. The sequence goes on from NC_135142.1 coordinate 5,037,819, forward strand.
CTTGTTGAACGGATCCTGGGTTTTTTCTGGTTTGGATCACGTAGTAATGTGGGACCACACTGAAACAGTCCATTAAACCTGGTTTCGATCAATATTTTAGAGGATAACGCAAGTTAGGTCTGGGATAGGTCTGGGATTCGCCCTCAATAGGCTCATACATTCGCATATTTCTCATACTTGATGGCTAGATCCTGGGTTTTTTCCGGTTTGGGTCACGTAGTAGTGTGGTACCACACTGAAACAGTCGATTAAACCTGGTTTCGAACAATATTTTTTAGGATAACGCATGTTAGGTCTAGGTTAGGCCGGGGATTTTCACTCATCAGACTCATACTTTCGCATTCTTTACATACGTGTTGAACGGATCCTGGGTTTTTACTGGTTTGGATCACGTAGTAATGAAGTGCAACACTGAAACAGTCAATTAAACCTGGTTTCCATCAATATCTTAGAGGACAACGCAAGTTAGGTCTTGGATAGGTCTGGGATTTGCCCTCATCAGGCTCATACTTTCGCGTTTTTCACATACTTGTTGAACAGGTCCTGGATTTTTTCTGGTTTGAATCACGTAGTAGTGTGGTACCACACTGAAACAGTCCACTAAACCTGGTTTGGATCAATATTTTAGAGGATAACGCATGTTAGGTCTAGGTTAGGTCAGTGATTTTCACTCATCAGACTCATACTTTCGCATTCTTCACATACTTGTTGAACGGATCCTGGGTTTTATCTGGTTTAGATCACGTAGTAATGTGGGACCACACTGAAACAGTCAATTAAACCTGTTTTCGATCAATATTTTAGAGGATAACGCAAGTTAGGTCTGGGATAGGTCTGGGATTCGCCCCCATCAGGCTCATACATTCGCATATTTCTCATACTTGATGGCTAGATCCTGGGTTTTTTCCGGTTTGGGTCACGTAGTAGTGTGGTACCACACTGAAACAGTCGATTAAACCTGGTTTCGAACAATATTTTTTAGGATAACGCATGTTAGGTCTGGGTTAGGTCTAGGATTTGCCCTCGTCAGGCTCATACTTTCGCATATTTCTCATACTTCATGGCTAGATCCTGGGCTATTTCTGGATTGGATCTCGTAGTAATGTGGTACCACACTAAAACAGTCGATTAAACCACGTTTCTATCAATATTTTTGAGGATAACGCAAGTTAGGTCTGGGATAGGTCTGGGATTTGCCCTCATCAGGCTCATACTTTCGCGTTTTTCACATACTTGTTGAACAGATCCTGGGTTTTTTCCGGTTTGGGTCACGTAGTAGTGTGGTACCACACTGAAACAGTCGATTAAACCTGGTTTAAATCAATATTTTTGAGGATAACGCATGTTAGGTCTAGGTTTGGTCTGGGATTTGCTCTCATCAGGCTCATTCTTTCGCATATTTCTCATACTTGATGGCTAGATCCTGGGCTTTTTCTGGATTGCATCACGTAGTAATGTGGGACCACACTGAAACAATCAATTAAACCTGGTTTTGATAAATATTTTAGAGGACAACGCATGTTAGGTCTGGGTTAGGCCTAGGATTTGCCCTCATCAGGCTCATACTTTCGCATATTTCTCATACTTCATGGCTAGATCCTGGGCTGTTTCTGGATTGCATCACGTAGTAATGAAGTACAACACTGAAACAGTCAACTAAACCTGGTTTCCATCAATATCTTAGAGGACAACGCAAGTTAGGTCTGGGATATGTCTGGGATTTGCCCTCATCAGGCTCATACTTTCGCGTTTTTCACATACTTGTTGAACAGATCCTGGGTTTTTTCTGGTTTGGATCACGTAGTAGTGTGTTACCACACAGAAACAGTCCACTAAACCTGGTTTCGATCAATATTTTAGAGGATAACGCAAGTTAGGTCTGGGATAGGTCTGGGATTTGCTCTCATCGGGCTCATACTTTCGCGTTTTTCACATACTTGTTGAACAGATCCTGGGTTTCTTCTGGTTTGGATCACGTAGTAATGTGGGACCACACTGAAACAATCAATTAAACCTGGTCATGATAAATATTTTAGAGGATAACGCATGTTAGGTCTAGGTTAGGTCTGGGATTTTCACTCATCAGACTCATACTTTCGCATTCTTCACATACTTTTTGAACAGATCCTGGGTTTTTTCTGGCTTGGATCACGTAGTAATGTGGGATCACACTGAAACAATCAATTAAACCTGGTATTGATAAATATTTTAGAGGATAACGCATTTTAGGTCTGGGATAGGTCTGGGATTTGCCCTCATCAGACTCATACTTGGGCACACTTCACATACTCGTTGAACAGATCCTGGGTTATTTTCTGGTTTGGATCACATAGTAATGTGGTACCACACTGAAACAGTCGATTAAACCAGGTTTCGATCAATAATTTTGAGGATAACGCATGTTAGGTCTAGGTTAGGTCTGGGATTTGCCCTCATCAGACTCATACATTCGCATTCTTCACATACTTGTTGAACGGATCCTGGGTTTTTTCTGGTTTGGCTCACGGAGTAATGTGGGACCACACTGAAGCAATCAATTAAACCTGGTCTTGATAAATATTTTAGAGGATAACGCAAGTTAGGTCTGGGTTAGGTCTAGGATTTGCCCTCGTCAGGCTCATACTTTCGCATATTTCTCATACTTCATGGCTAGATCCTGGGCTATTTCTGGATTGGATCTCGTAGTAATGTGGTACCACACTAAAACAGTCGATTAAACCACGTTTCTATCAATATTTTTGAGGATAACGCAAGTTAGGTCTGGGATAGGTCTGGGATTTGCCCTCATCAGGCTCATACTTTCGCGTTTTTCACATACTTGTTGAACAGATCCTGGGTTTTTTCCGGTTTGGGTCACGTAGTAGTGTGGTACCACACTGAAACAGTCGATTAAACCTGGTTTAAATCAATATTTTTGAGGATAACGCATGTTAGGTCTAGGTTTGGTCTGGGATTTGCTCTCATCAGGCTCATTCTTTCGCATATTTCTCATACTTGATGGCTAGATCCTGGGCTTTTTCTGGATTGCATCACGTAGTAATGAAGTACAACACTGAAACAGTCAATTAAACCTGGTTTCCATCAATATTTTAGAGGACAACGCACGTTAGGTCTAGGTTAGGCCTGGGATTTGCCCTCATCAGGGTCATACTTCCGCAGTTTTAACATACATGTTGACCTGATCGAGGGTTTTTTCTGCTTTGGATCACGTAGTAAAGTGGTACCACACTGAAACAGTCCATTAAACCAGGTTTGGAGCAATATTTTAGAGGATAGCGCATGTTAGGTCTAGGTTAGGCCTGGGATTTTTACTCATCAGACTCATACTTTCGCACACTTCACATACTCGTTGAACAGATCCTGGGTTATTTTCTGGTTTGGATCACATAGTAATGTGGTACCACACTGAAACAGTCGATTAAACCAGGTTTCGATCAATATTTTAGAGATTAATTCATGTTAGGTCTAGGTTAGGTCTGGGCTTTGCTCTTATCAGGCTCATTCTTTCGCATATTTCTCATACTTGATGGCTAGATCCTGCGCTTTTTCTGGATTGCATCACGTAGTATTGAAGGACAACACTGAAACAGTCGATTAAACCTGGTTTCCATCAATATCTTAGAGGACAACGCAAGTTAGGTCTTGGATAGGTCTGGGATTTGCCCTCATCAGGCTCATACTTTCGCGTTTTTCACATACTTGTTGAACAGATCCTGGGTTATTTTCTGGTTTGGATCACATAGTAATGTGGTACCACACTGAAACAGACGATTAAACCAGGTTTCGATCAATATTTTTGAGGATAACGCATGTTAGGTCTAGGTTAGGCCGGGGTTTTTCACACATCAGACTCATACTTTCGCGTTTTTCACATACTTGTTGAACAGATCCTGGGTTTTTTCAGGTTTGGATCACGTAGTAGTGTGGTACCACACTGAAACAGTCCACTAAACCTGGTTTGGATCAATATTTTAGAGGATAACGCATGTTAGGTCTAGGTTAGGTCTGTGATTTTCACTCATCAGACTCATACTTTCGCATTCTTCACATACTTGTTGAACGGATCCTGGGTTTTTTCTGGTTTGGATCACGTAGTAATGTGGTACCACACTGAAACATTCAATTAAACCTGGTCTTGATAAATATTTTAGAGGATAACGCATGTTAGGTTTGGGTTAGGTATTGGATTTGCCCTCATCAGGCTCATACTTTCGCATATTTCTCATACTTCATGGCTAGACCCTGGGCTGTTTCTGGATTGTATCACGTAGTAATGTGGTACCACGCTGAAACAGTCAATTAAACCTGATTTCGATCAATATTTTAGAGGATAAAGCAAGTTAGGTCTGGGATAGGTCTGGGATTCGCCCTCATCGGGCTCATACTTTCGCATATTTCTCATACTTGATGGCTAGATCCTGGGTTTTTTCCGGTTTGGGTCACGTAGTAGTGTGGTACCACACTGAAACAGTCGATTAAACCTGGTTTCGAACAATATTTTTTAGGATAACGCATGTTAGGTCTAGGTTTGGTCTGGGATTTGCTCTCATCAGGCTCATTCTTTCGCATATTTCTCATACTTGATGCCTAGATCCTGGGCTTTTTCTGGATTGCATCACGTAGTAATGTGGGGCCACACTGAAACAATCAATTAAACCTGGTTTTGATAAATATTTTAGAGGACAACGCATGTTAGGTCTGGGTTAGGTCTAGGATTTGCCCTCATCAGGCTCATACTTTCGCATTTTTCTCATACTTCATGGCTAGATCCTGGGCTGTTTCTGGATTGCATCACGTAGTAATGAAGTACAACACTGAAACAGTCAACTAAACCTGGTTTCCATCAATATCTTAGAGGACAACGCAAGTTAGGTCTGGGATATGTCTGGGATTTGCCCTCATCAGGCTCATACTTTCGCGTTTTTCACATACTTGTTGAACAGATCCTGGGTTTTTTCTGGTTTGGATCACGTAGTAGTGTGTTACCACACAGAAACAGTCCACTAAACCTGGTTTCGATCAATATTTTAGAGGATAACGCAAGTTAGGTCTGGGATAGGTCTGGGATTTGCTCTCATCGGGCTCATACTTTCGCGTTTTTCACATACTTGTTGAACAGATCCTGGGTTTCTTCTGGTTTGGATCACGTAGTAATGTGGGACCACACTGAAACAATCAATTAAACCTGGTCATGATAAATATTTTAGAGGATAACGCATGTTAGGTCTAGGTTAGGTCTGGGATTTTCACTCATCAGACTCATACTTTCGCATTCTTCACATACTTTTTGAACAGATCCTGGGTTTTTTCTGGCTTGGATCACGTAGTAATGTGGGATCACACTGAAACAATCAATTAAACCTGGTATTGATAAATATTTTAGAGGATAACGCATTTTAGGTCTGGGATAGGTCTGGGATTTGCCCTCATCAGACTCATACTTGGGCACACTTCACATACTCGTTGAACAGATCCTGGGTTATTTTCTGGTTTGGATCACATAGTAATGTGGTACCACACTGAAACAGTCGATTAAACCAGGTTTCGATCAATAATTTTGAGGATAACGCATGTTAGGTCTAGGTTAGGTCTGGGATTTGCCCTCATCAGACTCATACTTTCGCACACTTCACATACTCGTTGAACAGATCCTGGGTTATTTTCTGGTTTGGATCACATAGTAATGTGGTACCACACTGAAACAGTCGATTAAACCAGGTTTCGATCAATATTTTTGAGGATAACGCATGTTAGGTCTACGTTAGGCCTGGGATTTTCACTCATCAGACTCATACATTCGCATTCTTCACATACTTGTTGAACGGATCCTGGGTTTTTTCTGGTTTGGCTCACGGAGTAATGTGGGACCACACTGAAGCAATCAATTAAACCTGGTCTTGATAAATATTTTAGAGGATAACGCAAGTTAGGTCTGGGTTAGGTCTAGGATTTGCCCTCGTCAGGCTCATACTTTCGCATATTTCTCATACTTCATGGCTAGATCCTGGGCTATTTCTGGATTGGATCTCGTAGTAATGTGGTACCACACTAAAACAGTCGATTAAACCACGTTTCTATCAATATTTTTGAGGATAACGCAAGTTAGGTCTGGGATAGGTCTGGGATTTGCCCTCATCAGGCTCATACTTTCGCGTTTTTCACATACTTGTTGAACAGATCCTGGGTTTTTTCCGGTTTGGGTCACGTAGTAGTGTGGTACCACACTGAAACAGTCGATTAAACCTGGTTTAAATCAATATTTTTGAGGATAACGCATGTTAGGTCTAGGTTTGGTCTGGGATTTGCTCTCATCAGGCTCATTCTTTCGCATATTTCTCATACTTGATGGCTAGATCCTGGGCTTTTTCTGGATTGCATCACGTAGTAATGAAGTACAACACTGAAACAGTCAATTAAACCTGGTTTCCATCAATATTTTAGAGGACAACGCACGTTAGGTCTAGGTTAGGCCTGGGATTTGCCCTCATCAGGGTCATACTTCCGCAGTTTTAACATACATGTTGACCTGATCGAGGGTTTTTTCTGCTTTGGATCACGTAGTAAAGTGGTACCACACTGAAACAGTCCATTAAACCAGGTTTGGAGCAATATTTTAGAGGATAGCGCATGTTAGGTCTAGGTTAGGCCTGGGATTTTTACTCATCAGACTCATACTTTCGCACACTTCACATACTCGTTGAACAGATCCTGGGTTATTTTCTGGTTTGGATCACATAGTAATGTGGTACCACACTGAAACAGTCGATTAAACCAGGTTTCGATCAATATTTTAGAGATTAATTCATGTTAGGTCTAGGTTAGGTCTGGGCTTTGCTCTTATCAGGCTCATTCTTTCGCATATTTCTCATACTTGATGGCTAGATCCTGCGCTTTTTCTGGATTGCATCACGTAGTATTGAAGTACAACACTGAAACAGTCGATTAAACCTGGTTTCCATCAATATCTTAGAGGACAACGCAAGTTAGGTCTTGGATAGGTCTGGGATTTGCCCTCATCAGGCTCATACTTTCGCGTTTTTCACATACTTGTTGAACAGATCCTGGGTTATTTTCTGGTTTGGATCACATAGTAATGTGGTACCACACTGAAACAGACGATTAAACCAGGTTTCGATCAATATTTTTGAGGATAACGCATGTTAGGTCTAGGTTAGGCCGGGGTTTTTCACACATCAGACTCATACTTTCGCGTTTTTCACATACTTGTTGAACAGATCCTGGGTTTTTTCAGGTTTGGATCACGTAGTAGTGTGGTACCACACTGAAACAGTCCACTAAACCTGGTTTGGATCAATATTTTAGAGGATAACGCATGTTAGGTCTAGGTTAGGTCTGTGATTTTCACTCATCAGACTCATACTTTCGCATTCTTCACATACTTGTTGAACGGATCCTGGGTTTTTTCTGGTTTGGATCACGTAGTAATGTGGTACCACACTGAAACATTCAATTAAACCTGGTCTTGATAAATATTTTAGAGGATAACGCATGTTAGGTTTGGGTTAGGTATTGGATTTGCCCTCATCAGGCTCATACTTTCGCATATTTCTCATACTTCATGGCTAGACCCTGGGCTGTTTCTGGATTGTATCACGTAGTAATGTGGTACCACGCTGAAACAGTCAATTAAACCTGATTTCGATCAATATTTTAGAGGATAAAGCAAGTTAGGTCTGGGATAGGTCTGGGATTCGCCCTCATCGGGCTCATACTTTCGCATATTTCTCATACTTGATGGCTAGATCCTGGGTTTTTTCCGGTTTGGGTCACGTAGTAGTGTGGTACCACACTGAAACAGTCGATTAAACCTGGTTTCGAACAATATTTTTTAGGATAACGCATGTTAGGTCTAGGTTAGGCCGGGGATTTTCACTCAACAGACTCATACTTTCGCATTCTTCACATACTTGTTGAACGGATCCTGGGTTTTTACTGGTTAGGATCACGTAGTAATGTGGTACCACACTGAAACATTCAATTAAACCTGGTGTTGATAAATATTTTAGAGGATAACGCATGTTAGCTCTGGGATAGGTCTGGGATTTGCCCTCATCAGGCTCATACTTTCGCACACTTCACATACTCGTTGAACAGATCCTGGGTTATTTTCTGGTTTGGATCACATAGTAATGTGGTACCACACTGAAACAGACGATTAAACCAGGTTTCGATCAATATTTTTGAGGATAACGCATGTTAGGTCTAGGTTAGGCCGGGGTTTTTCACACATCAGACTCATACTTTCGCGTTTTTCACATACTTGTTGAACAGATCCTGGGTTTTTTCTGGTTTGGATCACGTAGTAGTGTGGTACCACACTGAAACAGTCCACTAAACCTGGTTTGGATCAATATTTTAGAGGATAACGCATGTTAGGTCTAGGTTAGGTCTGTGATTTTCACTCATCAGACTCATACTTTCGCATTCTTCACATACTTGTTGAACGGATCCTGGGTTTTATCTGGTTTAGATCACGTAGTAATGTGGGACCACACTGAAACAGTCAATTAAACCTGTTTTCGATCAATATTTTAGAGGATAACGCAAGTTAGGTCTGGGATAGGTCTGGGATTTGCCCTCATCAGGCTCATACTTTCGCGTTTTTCACATACTTGTTGAACAGGTCCTGGATTTTTTCTGGTTTGGATCACGTAGTAGTGTGGTACCACACTGAAACAGTCCACTAAACCTGGTTTGGATCAATATTTTAGAGGATAACGCATGTTAGGTCTAGGTTAGGTCAGTGATTTTCACTCATCAGACTCATACTTTCGCATTCTTCACATACTTGTTGAACGGATCCTGGGTTTTATCTGGTTTAGATCACGTAGTAATGTGGGACCACACTGAAACAGTCAATTAAACCTGTTTTCGATCAATATTTTAGAGGATAACGCAAGTTAGGTCTGGGATAGGTCTGGGATTCGCCCCCATCAGGCTCATACATTCGCATATTTCTCATACTTGATGGCTAGATCCTGGGTTTTTTCCGGTTTGGGTCACGTAGTAGTGTGGTACCACACTGAAACAGTCGATTAAACCTGGTTTCGAACAATATTTTTTAGGATAACGCATGTTAGGTCTAGGTTAGGCCGGGGATTTTCACTCAACAGACTCATACTTTCGCATTCTTCACATACTTGTTGAACGGATCCTGGGTTTTTACTGGTTAGGATCACGTAGTAATGTGGTACCACACTGAAACATTCAATTAAACCTGGTGTTGATAAATATTTTAGAGGATAACGCATGTTAGCTCTGGGATAGGTCTGGGATTTGCCCTCATCAGACTCATACTTTCGCACACTTCACATACTCGTTGAACAGATCCTGGGTTATTTTCTGGTTTGGATCACATAGTAATGTGGTACCACACTGAAACAGTCGATTAAACCAGGTTTCGATCAATATTTTTGAGGATAACGCATGTTAGGTCTACGTAAGGCCTGGGATTTTCACTCATCAGACTCATACATTCGCATTCTACACATACTTGTTGAACGGATCCTGGGTTTTTTCTGGTTTGGCTCACGTAGTAATGTGGGACCACACTGAAGCAATCAATTAAACCTGGTCTTGATAAATATATTAGAGGATAACGCAAGTTAGGTCTGGGTTAGGTCTAGGATTTGCCCTCGTCAGGCTCATACTTTCGCATATTTCTCATACTTCATGGCTAGATCCTGGGCTATTTCTGGATTGGATCACGTAGTAATGTGGTACCACACTAAAACAGTCGATTAAACCACGTTTCTATCAATATTTTTGAGGATAACGCAAGTTAGGTCTGGGATAGGTCTGGGATTTGCCCTCATCAGGCTCATACTTTCGCGTTTTTCACATACTTGTTGAACAGATCCTGGGTTTTTTCTGGTTTGGATCACGTAGTAGTATGTTACCACACAGAAACAGTCCACTAAACCTGGTTTCGATCAATATTTTAGAGGATAACGCAAGTTAGGTCTGGGATAGGTCTGGGATTTGCTCTCATCGGGCTCATACTTTCGCGTTTTTCACATACTTGTTGAACAGATCCTGGGTTTCTTCTGGTTTGGATCACGTAGTAATGTGGGACCACACTGAAACAATCAATTAAACCTGGTCATGATAAATATTTTAGAGGATAACGCATGTTAGGTCTAGGTTAGGTCTGGGATTTTCACTCATCAGACTCATACTTTCGCATTCTTCACATACTTTTTGAACAGATCCTGGGTTTTTTCTGGCTTGGATCACGTAGTAATGTGGGATCACACTGAAACAATCAATTAAACCTGGTATTGATAAATATTTTAGAGGATAACGCATTTTAGGTCTGGGATAGGTCTGGGATTTGCCCTCATCAGACTCATACTTGGGCACACTTCACATACTCGTTGAACAGATCCTGGGTTATTTTCTGGTTTGGATCACATAGTAATGTGGTACCACACTGAAACAGTCGATTAAACCAGGTTTCGATCAATAATTTTGAGGATAACGCATGTTAGGTCTAGGTTAGGCCGGGGTTTTTCACTCATCAGACTCATACTTTCGCACACTTCACATACTCGTTGAACAGATCCTGGGTTATTTTCTGGTTTGGATCACATAGTAATGTGGTACCACACTGAAACAGTCGATTAAACCAGGTTTCGATCAATATTTTTGAGGATAACGCATTTTAGGTCTGGGATAGGTCTGGGATTTTCACTCATCAGACTCATACTTTCGCATTCTTCACATACTTGTTGAACAGATACAGGGTTTTTTTCTGGTTTGGTTCACGTAGTAATGTGGTACCACACTGAAACATTCAATTAAACCTGGTCTTGATAAATATTTTAGAGGATAACGCATGTTAGGTTTGGGTTAGGTATTGGATTTGCCCTCATCAGGCTCATACTTTCGCATATTTCCCATACTTCATGACTAGACCCTGGGCTGTTTCTGGATTGTATCACGTAGTAATGTGGTACCACGCTGAAACAGTCAATTAAACCTGATTTCGATCAATATTTTAGAGGATAAAGCAAGTTAGGTCTGGGATAGGTCTGGGATTCGCCCTCATCAGGCTCATACTTTCGCATATTTCTCATACTTGATGGCTAGATCCTGGGTTTTTTCCGGTTTGGGTCACGTAGTAGTGTGGTACCACACTGAAACAGTCGATTAAACCTGGTTTCGAACAATATTTTTTAGGATAACGCATGTTAGGTCTACGTTAGGCCTGGGATTTTCACTCATCAGACTCATACATTCGCATTCTTCACATACTTGTTGAACGGATCCTGGGTTTTTTCTGGTTTGGCTCCCGTAGTAATGTGGGACCACACTGAAGCAATCAATTAAACCTGGTCTTGATAAATATTTTAGAGGATAACGCAAGTTAGGTCTGGGTTAGGTCTAGGATTTGCCTTCGTCAGGCTCATACTTTCGCATATTTCTCATACTTCATGGCTAGATCCTGGGCTATTTCTGGATTGGATCTCGTAGTAATGTGGTACCACACTAAAACAGTCGATTAAACCACGTTTCTATCAATATTTTTGAGGATAACGCAAGTTAGGTCTGGGATAGGTCTGGGATTTGCCCTCATCAGGCTCATACTTTCGCGTTTTTCACATACTTGTTGAACAGATCCTGGGTTTTTTCCGGTTTGGGTCACGTAGTAGTGTGGTACCACACTGAAACAGTCGATTAAACCTGGTTTAAATCAATATTTTTGAGGATAACGCATGTTAGGTCTAGGTTTGGTCTGGGATTTGCTCTCATCAGGCTCATTCTTTCGCATATTTCTCATACTTGATGGCTAGATCCTGGGCTTTTTCTGGATTGCATCACGTAGTAATGTGGGACCACACTGAAACAATCAATTAAACCTGGTTTTGATAAATATTTTAGAGGACAACGCATGTTAGGTCTGGGTTAGGTCTAGGATTTGCCCTCATCAGGCTCATACTTTCGCATATTTCTCATACTTCATGGCTAGATCCTGGGCTGTTTCTGGATTGCATCACGTAGTAATGAAGTTCAACACTGAAACAGTCAACTAAACCTGGTTTCCATCAATATCTTAGAGGACAACGCAAGTTAGGTCTGGGATATGTCTGGGATTTGCCCTCATCAGGCTCATACTTTCGCGTTTTTCACATACTTGTTGAACAGATCCTGGGTTTTTTCTGGTTTGGATCACGTAGTAGTGTGTTACCACACAGAAACAGTCCACTAAACCTGGTTTCGATCAATATTTTAGAGGATAACGCAAGTTAGGTCTGGGATAGGTCTGGGATTTGCTCTCATCGGGCTCATACTTTCGCATATTTCTCATACTTCATGGCTAGATCCTGGGCTATTTCTGGATTGGATCTCGTAGTAATGTGGTACCACACTAAAACAGTCGATTAAACCACGTTTCTATCAATATTTTTGAGGATAACGCAAGTTAGGTCTGGGATAGGTCTGGGATTTGCCCTCATCAGGCTCATACTTTCGCGTTTTTCACATACTTGTTGAACAGATCCTGGGTTTCTTCTGGTTTGGATCACGTAGTAATGTGGGACCACACTGAAACATTCAATTAAACCTGGTCTTGATAAATATTTTAGAGGATAACGCATGTCAGGTCTAGGTTAGGCCTGGGAGTTTCACTCATCAGTCTCATACTTTCGCATACTTCACATACTAGTTGAACAGATCCTGGGTTATTTTCTGGTTTGGATCACATAGTAATGTGGTACCACACTGAAACAGTCGATTAAACCTGGTCATGATAAATATTTTAGAGGATAACGCATGTTAGGTCTAGGTTAGGTCTGGGATTTTCACTCATCAGACTCATACTTTCGCATTCTTCACATACTTTTTGAACAGATCCTGGGTTTTTTCTGGCTTGGATCACGTAGTAATGTGGGATCACACTGAAAGAATCAATTAAACCTGGTATTGATAAATATTTTAGAGGATAACGCATTTTAGGTCTGGGATAGGTCTGGGATTTGCCCTCATCAGACTCATACTTGGGCACACTTCACATACTCGTTGAACAGATCCTGGGTTATTTTCTGGTTTGGATCACATAGTAATGTGGTACCACACTGAAACAGTCGATTAAACCAGGATTCGATCAATAATTTTGAGGATAACGCATGTTAGGTCTAGGTTAGGCCGGGGTTTTTCACTCATCAGACTCATACTTTCGCACACTTCACATACTCGTTGAACAGATCCTGGGTTATTTTCTGGTTTGGATCACATAGTAATGTGGTACCACACTGAAACAGTCGATTAAACCAGGTTTCGATCAACATTTTTGAGGATAACGCATTTTAGGTCTGGGATAGGTCTGGGATTTTCACTCATCAGACTCATACTTTCGCATTCTTCACATACTTGTTGAACAGATACAGGGTTTTTTCTGGTTTGGTTCACGTAGTAATGTGGTACCACACTGAAACATTCAATTAAACCTGGTCTTGATAAATATTTTAGAGGATAACGCATGTTAGGTTTGGGTTAGGTATTGGATTTGCCCTCATCAGGCTCATACTTTCGCATATTTCTCATACTTCATGGCTAGACCCTGGGCTGTTTCTGGATTGTATCACGTAGTGATGTGGTACCACGCTGAAACAGTCAATTAAACCTGATTTCGATCAATATTTTAGAGGATAAAGCAAGTTAGGTCTGGGATAGGTCTGGGATTCGCCCTCATCAGGCTCATACTTTCGCATATTTCTCATACCTGATGGCTAGATCCTGGGTTTTTTCCGGTTTGGGTCACGTAGTAGTGTGGTACCACACTGAAACAGTCGATTAAACCTGGTTTCGAACAATATTTTTTAGGATAACGCATGTTAGGTCTAGGTTAGGCCGGGGATTTTCACTCAACAGACTCATACTTTCGCATTCTTCACATACTTGTTGAACGGATCCTGGGTTTTTACTGGTTAGGATCACGTAGTAATGTGGTACCACACTGAAACATTCAATTAAACCTGGTGTTGATAAATATTTTAGAGGATAACGCATGTTAGCTCTGGGATAGGTCTGGGATTTGCCCTCATCGGACTCATACTTTCGCACACTTCACATACTCGTTGAACAGATCCTGGGTTATTTTCTGGTTTGGATCACATAGTAATGTGGTACCACACTGAAACAGACGATTAAACCAGGTTTCGATCAATATTTTTGAGGATAACGCATGTTAGGTCTAGGTTAGGCCGGGGTTTTTCACACATCAGACTCATACTTTCGCGTTTTTCACATACTTGTTGAACAGATCCTGGGTTTTTTCTGGTTTGGATCACGTAGTAGTGTGGTACCACACTGAAACAGTCCACTAAGCCTGGTTTGGATCAATATTTTAGAGGATAACGCATGTTAGGTCTAGGTTAGGTCTGTGATTTTCACTCATCAGACTCATACTTTCGCATTCTTTACATACGTGTTGAACGGATCCTGGGATTTTACTGGTTTGGATCACGTAGTAATGAAGTGCAACACTGAAACAGTCAATTAAACCTGGTTTCCATCAATATCTTAGAGGACAACGCAAGTTAGGTTTTGGATAGGTCTGGGATTTGCCCTCATCAGGCTCATACTTTCGCGTTTTTCACATACTTGTTGAACAGATCCTGGGTTTTTTCTGGTTTGGATCACGTAGTAGTGTGGTACCACACTGAAACAGTCCACTAAGCCTGGTTTGGATCAATATTTTAGAGGATAACGCATGTTAGGTCTAGGTTAGGTCTGTGATTTTCACTCATCAGACTCATACTTTCGCATTCTTTACATACGTGTTGAACGGATCCTGGGATTTTACTGGTTTGGATCACGTAGTAATGAAGTGCAACACTGAAACAGTCAATTAAACCTGGTTTCCATCAATATCTTAGAGGACAACGCAAGTTAGGTTTTGGATAGGTCTGGGATTTGCCCTCATCAGGCTCATACTTTCGCGTTTTTCACATACTTGATGGCTAGATCCTGGGTTTTTTCCGGTTTGGGTCACGTAGTAGTGTGGTACCACACTGAAACAGTCGATTAAACCTGGTTTCGAACAATATTTTTCAGGACAACGCATGTTAGGTCTAGGTTAGGCCGGGGATTTTCACTCATCAGACTCATACTTTCGCAATCTTCATATACTTGTTGAACGGATCCTGGGTTTTTACTGGTTTGGATCACGTAGTAATGTGGTACCACACTGAAACATTCAATTAAACCTGGTCTTGATAAATATTTTAGAGGATAACGCATGTTAGGTCTGGGATAGGTCTGGGATTTGCCCTCATCAGGCTCATACTTTCGCGTTTTTCACGTACTTGTTGAACAGATCCTGGGTTTTTTCTGGTTTGGATCACGTAGTAGTGTGGTACCACACTGAAACAATCAATTAAACCTGGTCATGATAAATATTTTAGAGAATAATTCATGTTAGGTCTAGGTTAGCTCTGGGATTTGCTCTCATCAGACTCATACTTTCGCATTCTTCACATACTTTTTGAACGGATCCTGGGTTTTTTCTGGTTTGGATCACGTAGTAATGTGGGAGCACACTGAAACAGTCAATTAAAACAGGTTTCGATCAATATTTTAGAGGATAACGCAAGTTAGGTCTGGGATAGGTCTGGGATTTGCCCTCATCAGGCTCATACTTTCGCGTTTTTCACATACTTGTTGAACAGATCCTGGGTTTTTTCTGGTTTGGATCACGTAGTAATGTGGGACCACACTGAAACAATCAATTAAACCTGGTCATGATAAATATTTTAGAGAATAATTCATGTTAGGTCTAGGTTAGGTCTGGGATTTGCTCTCATCAGGCTCATTCTTTCGCATATCTCTCATACTTGATGGCTAGATCCTGGGCTTTTTCTGGATTGCATCACGTAGTAATGTGGGATCACACTGAAACATTCAATTAAACCTGGTATTGATAAATATTTTAGAGGATAACGCATTTTAGGTCTGGGATAGGTCTGGGATTTGCCCTTATCAGACTCATACTTTCGCACACTTCACATACTCGTTGAACAGATCCTGGGTTATTTTCTGGTTTGGATCACATAGTAATGTGGTACAACACTGAAACAGTCGATTATACCATGTTTCGATCAATAATTTTGAGGATAACGCATGTTAGGTCTAGGTTAGGCCGGGGTTTTTCACTCATCAGACTCATACTTTCGCATTCTTCACATACTTGTTGAACGGATCCTGGGTTTTTACTGGTTTGGATCACGTAGTAATGTGGTACCACGCTGAAACAGTCAATTAAAACTGGTTTCGATCAATATTTTAGAGGATAACGCAAGTTTGGTCTGGGATAGGTCTAGGATTTGCCCCCATCAGGCTCATTCTTTCGCATATTTCTCATACTTGATGGCTAGATCCTGGGCTTTTTCTGGATTGCATCACGTAGTAATGAAGTACAACACTGAAACAGTCAATTAAACCTGGTTTCCATCAATATTTTAGAGGACAACGCATGTTAGGTCTAGGTTAGGCCTGGGATTTGCCCTCATCAGGGTCATACTTCCGCAGTTTTAACATACATGTTGACCTGATCGAGGGTTTTTTCTGCTTTGGATCACGTAGTAAAGTGGTACCACACTGAAACAGTCCATTAAACCAGGTTTGGAGCAATATTTTAGAGGATAACGCATGTTAGGTCTAGGTTAGGCCTGGGATTTTTACTCATCAGACTCATACTTTCGCACACTTCACATACTCGTTGAACAGATCCTGGGTTATTTTCTGGTTTGGATCACATAGTAATGTGGTACCACACTGAAACAGTCGATTAAACCAGGTTTCGATCAATATTTTAGAGAATAATTCATGTTAGGTCTGGGATAGGTCTGGGATTTGCCCTCATCAGGCTCATACTTTCGCGTTTTTCACATACTTGTTGAACAGATCCTGGGTTTTTTCCGGTTTGGGTCACGTAGTAGTGTGGTACCACACTGAAACAGTCGATTAAACCTGGTTTCGATCAATATTTTTAAGGATAACGCATGTCAGGTCTAGGTTTGGTCTGGGATTTGCTCTCATCAGGCTCATTCTTTCGCATATTTCTCATACTTGATGGCTAGATCATGGGCTTTTTCTGGATTGCATCACGTAGTAATGTGGTACCACACTGAAACAGTCGATTAAGC
Source organism: Colletes latitarsis (assembly GCF_051014445.1). Taxonomy (NCBI): domain Eukaryota; kingdom Metazoa; phylum Arthropoda; class Insecta; order Hymenoptera; family Colletidae; genus Colletes; species Colletes latitarsis. The sequence continues at coordinate 5,054,987 of NC_135142.1, forward strand.
CTGATTTCGATCAATATTTTAGAGGATAACGCAAGTTAGGTCTGGGATAGGTCTGGGATTCGCCCACATCAGGCTCATACTTTCGCATATTTCTCATACTTCGTGGCTAGATCCTGGGCTTTTTCTGGATTGCATCACGTAGTAATGAAGTACAACACTGAAACAGTCAATTAAACCTGGTTTCCATCAATATCTTAGAGGACAACGCAAGTTAGGTCTGGGATAGGTCTGGGATTTGCCCTCATCAGGCTCATACTTTCGCGTTTTTCACATACTTGTTGAACAGATCCTGGGTTTTTTCCGGTTTGGGTCACGTAGTAGTGTGGTACCACACTGAAACAATCAATTAAACCTGGTCTTGATAATTATTTTAGAGGATAACGCATGTTAGGTCTGGGTTAGGTCTGGGATTTGCCCTCATCAGACTCATACTTTCGCACACTTCACATACTCGTTGAACAGATCCTGGGTTATTTTCTGGTTTGGATCACATAGTAATGTGGTACCACACTGAAACAGTCGATTAAACCTGGTTTTGAACAATATTTTAGAGAATAATTCATGTTAGGTCTAGGTTAGGTCTGGGATTTGCTCTCATCAGGCTCATTCTTTCGCATATTTCTCAAACTTGATGGCTAGATCCTGGGCTTTTTCTGGATTGCATCACGTAGTAATGAAGTACAACACTGAAACAGTCAATTAAACCTGGTTTCGATCAATATTTTAGAGAATAATTCATGTTAGGTCTAGGTTAGGCCTGGGATTTGCCCTCATAAGGGTCATACTTTCGCATTTTTCACATACTTGTTGAACAGATCCTGGGTTTTTTCTGGTTTGGATCGCGCAGTAATGTGGTACCACACTGAAACAGCCCACTAAACCTGGTTTCGATCAATATTTTAGAGGATAACGAAAGTTATGTCTAGGTTAGGCCTGGGATTTGCCCTCATCAGACTCATGCTTTCGCAATTTTCACATACTTGTTGAACAAATCCTGGGTTTTTCTGGTGTGGATCACGTAGTAATGTGGTACCACACTGAAACATTCAGTTAAACCTGGTCTTGATAAATATTTTTAAGGATAATTCATGTTAGGTCTAGGTTAGGCCTGGGATTTGCCCTCATAAGGGTCATACTTTCGCATTTTTCACATACTTGTTGAACAGATCCTGGGTTTTTTCTGGTTTGGATCGCGCAGTAATGTGGTACCACACTGAAACAGCCCACTAAACCTGGTTTCCATCAATATTTTAGAGGATAACGAAAGTTATGTCTAGGTTAGGCCTGGGATTTGCCCTCATCAGACTCATGCTTTCGCAATTTTCACATACTTGTTGAACAAATCCTGGGTTTTTCTGGTGTGGATCACGTAGTAATGTGGTACCACACTGAAACATTCAGTTAAACCTGGTCTTGATAAATATTTTTAAGGATAACGCATGTTAGGTCTGGGTTAGGTCTAGGATTTGCCCTCATCAGGCTCATACTTTCGCATATTTCTCATACTTCATGGCTAGATCCTGGGCTATTTCTGGATTGGATCACGTAGTAATGTGGTACCACACTGGAACAGTGAATTAAACCTGGTTTCGATCAATATTTCAGAGGACAATGCAAGTTAGGTCTGGGATAGGTCTGGGATTTGCTCTCATCGGGCTCATACTTTCGCGTTTTTCACATACTTGTTGAACAGATCCTGGGTTTCTTCTGGTTTGGATCACGTAGTAATGTGGGACCACACTGAAACAATCAATTAAACCTGGTCATGATAAATATTTTAGAGGATAACGCATGTTAGGTCTAGGTTAGGTCTGGGATTTTCACTCATCAGACTCATACTTTCGCATTCTTCACATACTTTTTGAACGGATCCTGGGTTTTTTCTGGCTTGGATCACGTAGCAATGTGGGATCACACTGAAACAATCAATTAAACCTGGTATTGATAAATATTTTAGAGGATAACGCATTTTAGGTCTGGGATAGGTCTGGGATTTGCCCTCATCAGACTCATACTTGGGCACACTTCACATACTCGTTGAACAGATCCTGGGTTATTTTCTGGTTTGGATCACATAGTAATGTGGTACCACACTGAAACAGTCGATTAAACCAGGTTTCGATCAATAATTTTGAGGATAACGCATGTTAGGTCTAGGTTAGGCCGGGGTTTTTCACTCATCAGACTCATACTTTCGCACACTTCACATACTCGTTGAACAGATCCTGGGTTATTTTCTGGTTTGGATCACATAGTAATGTGGTACCACACTGAAACAGTCGATTAAACCAGGTTTCGATCAATATTTTTGAGGATAACGCATTTTAGGTCTGTGATAGCTCTGGGATTTTCACTCATCAGACTCATACTTTCGCATTCTTCACACACTTGTTGAACGGATCCTGGGTTTTTACTGGTTTGGATCACGTAGTAATGTGGTACCACGCTGAAACAGTCAATTAAAACTGGTTTCGATCAATATTTTAGAGGATAACGCAAGTTTGGTCTGGGATAGGTCTAGGATTTGCCCTCATCAGGCTCATTCTTTCGCATATTTCTCATACTTGATGGCTAGATCCTGGGCTTTTTCTGGATTGCATCACGTAGTAATGAAGTACAACACTGAAACAGTCAATTAAACCTGGTTTGCATCAATATTTTAGAGGACAACGCATGTTAGGTCTAGGTTAGGCCTGGGATTTGCCCTCATCAGGGTCATACTTCCGCAGTTTTAACATACATGTTGACCTGATCGAGGGTTTTTTCTGCTTTGGATCACGTAGTAAAGTGGTACCACACTGAAACAGTCCATTAAACCAGGTTTGGAGCAATATTTTAGAGGATAGCGCATGTTAGGTCTAGGTTAGGCCTGGGATTTTTACTCATCAGACTCATACTTTCGCACACTTCACATACTCGTTGAACAGATCCTGGGTTATTTTCTGGTTTGGATCACATAGTAATGTGGTACCACACTGAAACAGTCGATTAAACCAGGTTTCGATCAATATTTTAGAGAATAATTCATGTTAGGTCTAGGTTAGGTCTGGGCTTTGCTCTTATCGGGCTCATTCTTTCGCATATTTCTCATACTTGATGGCTAGATCCTGCGCTTTTTCTGGATTGCATCACGTAGTAATGAAGTACAACACTGAAACAGTCGATTAAACCTGGTTTCCATCAATATCTTAGAGGACAACGCAAGTTAGGTCTTGGATAGGTCTGGGATTTGCCCTCATCAGGCTCATACTTTCGCGTTTTTCACATACTTGTTGAACAGATCCTGGGTTATTTTCTGGTTTGGATCACATAGTAATGTGGTACCACACTGAAACAGGCGATTAAACCAGGTTTCGATGAATATTTATGAGGATAACGCATGTTAGGTCTAGGTTAGGCCGGGGTTTTTCACTCATCACACTCATACTTTCGCATTCTTCACATACCTGTTGAACGGATCCTGGGTTTTTACTAGTTTGGATCACGTAGTAATGAAGTGCAACACTGAAACAGTCAATTAAACCTGGTTTCCATCAATATTTTAGAGGACAACGCATGTTAGGTCTAGGTTAGGCCTGGGATTTGCCCACATCAGGGTCATGCTTTCGCAGTTTTAACATATATGTTGACCTGATCGAGGGTTTTTTCTGCTTTGGATCACGCAGTAAAGTGGTACCACACTGAAACAGTCCATTAAACCTGGCTTGGATCAATATTTTAGAGGATAACGCATGTTAGGTCTAGGTTAGCCCTGGGATATTCACTCATCAGACTCATACTTTAGCATTCTTCACATACATGTTGAACAGATACAGGGTTTTTTCTGGTTTGGTTCACGTAGTAATGTGGTACCACACTGAAACATTCAATTAAACCTGGTCTTGATAAATATTTTAGAGGATAACGCATGTTAGGTTTGGGTTAGGTATTGGATTTGCCCTCATCAGGCTCATACTTTCGCATATTTCTCATACTTCATGGCTAGACCCTGGGCTGTTTCTGGATTGTATCACGTAGTAATGTGGTACCACGCTGAAACAGTCAATTAAACCTGATTTCGATCAATATTTTAGAGGATAAAGCAAGTTAGGTCTGGGATAGGTCTGGGATTCGCCCTCATCGGGCTCATACTTTCGCATATTTCTCATACTTGATGGCTAGGTCCTGGGTTTTTTCCGGTTTGGGTCACGTAGTAGTGTGGTACCACACTGAAACAGTCGATTAAACCTGGTTTCGAACAATATTTTTTAGGATAACGCATGTTAGGTCTAGGTTAGGCCGGGGATTTTCACTCAACAGACTCATACTTTCGCATTCTTCACATACTTGTTGAACGGATCCTGGGTTTTTACTGGTTAGGATCACGTAGTAATGTGGTACCACACTGAAACATTCAATTAAACCTGGTGTTGATAAATATTTTAGAGGATAACGCATGTTAGCTCTGGGATAGGTCTGGGATTTGCCCTCATCAGACTCATACTTTCGCACACTTCACATACTCGTTGAACAGATCCTGGGTTATTTTCTGGTTTGGATCACATAGTAATGTGGTACCACACTGAAACAGACGATTAAACCAGGTTTCGATCAATATTTTTGAGGATAACGCATGTTAGGTCTAGGTTAGGCCGGAGTTTTTCACACATCAGACTCATACTTTCGCGTTTTTCACATGCTTGTTGAACAGATCCTGGGTTTTTTCTGGTTTGGATCACGTAGTAGTGTGGTACCACACTGAAACAGTCCACTAAACCTGTTTTGGATCAATATATTAGAGGATAACGCATGTTAGGTCTAGGTTAGGTCTGTGATTTTCACTCATCAGACTCATACTTTCGCATTCTTCACATACTTGTTGAACGGATCCTGGGTTTTTTCTGGTTTGGATCACGTAGTAATGTGGGACCACACTGAAACAGTCCATTAAACCTGGTTTCGATCAATATTTTAGAGGATAACGCATGTTAGGTCTGGGATAGGTCTGGGATTCGCCCTCATTAGGCTCATACATTCGCATATTTCTCATACTTGATGGCTAGATCCTGGGTTTTTTCCGGTTTGGGTCACGTAGTAGTGTGGTACCACACTGAAACAGTCGATTAAACCTGGTTTCGAACAATATTTTGTAGGATAACGCATGTTAGGTCTAGGTTAGGCCGGGGATTATCACTCATCAGACTCATACTTTCGCATTCTTTACATACGTGTTGAACAGATCCTGGGATTTTACTGGTTTGGATCACGTAGTAATGAAGTGCAACACTGAAACAGTCAATTAAACCTGGTTTCCATCAATATCTTAGAGGACAACGCAAGTTAGGTCTGGGATAGGTCTGGGATTTGCCCTCATCAGGCTCATACTTTCGCGTTTTTCACATACTTGTTGAACAGATCCTGGGTTTTTTCTGGTTTGGATCACGTAGTAGTGTGGTACCACACTGAAACAATCAATTAAACCTGGTCATGATAAATATTTTAGAGAATAATTCATGTTAGGTCTAGGTTAGGTCTGGGATTTGCTCTCATCAGACTCATACTTTCGCACACTTCACATACTCGTTGAACAGATCCTGGGTTATTTTCTGGTTTGTATCACGTAGTAATGAAGTACAACACTGAAACAGTCAATTAAACCTGGTTTGGATCAATATTTTAGAGAATAATTCATGTTATGTCTAGGTAAGCTCTGGGATTTGCTCTCATCAGGCTCATTCTTTCGCATATTTCTCATACTTGATGGCTGGATCCTGGGCTTTTTCTGGATTGCATCACGTAGTAATGTGGTACCACACTGAAACAGTCGATTAAACCAGGTTTCGATCAGTATTTTTGAGGATAACGCATGTTAGGCCTAGGCTAGGCCTGGGATCTGCCCTCATCAGGTTCATATTTTCGCGTTCTTCACATACTTGTTGATCGGATCCTGGGTTTTTTCTGGTTTGGAACACGTAGTAATGTGGGACCACACTGAAACAATCAATTAAACCTGGTCATGATAACTATTTTAGAGGATAACGCATGTTAGGTCTGGGATAGGTCTGGGATTTGCCCTCATCAGACTCATACTTTCGCACACTTCACATACTCGTTGAACAGATCCTGGGTTATTTTCTGGTTTGGATCACATAGTAATGTGGTACCACACTGAAACAGTCGATTAAACCTGGTTTTGATCAATATTTTAGAGAATAATTCATGTTAGGTCTAGGTTAGGTCTGGGATTTGCTCTCATCAGGCTCATTCTTTCGCATATTTCTCAAACTTGATGGCTAGATCCTGGGCTTTTTCTGGATTGCATCACGTAGTAATGAAGTACAACACTGAAACAGTCAATTAAACCTGGTTTCCATCAATATCTTAGAGGACAACGCAAGTTAGGTCTGGGATAGGTCTGGGATTTGCCCACATCAGGCTCATACTTTCGCACACTTCACATACTCGTTGAACAGATCCTGGGTTATTTTCTGGTTTGGATCACATAGTAATGTGGTACCACACTGAAACAGTCGATTAAACCTGGTTTTGATCAATATTTTAGAGAATAATTCATGTTAGGTCTAGGTTAGGTCTGGGATTTGCTCTCATCAGGCTCATTCTTTCGCATATTTCTCAAACTTGATGGCTAGATCCTGGGCTTTTTCTGGATTGCATCACGTAGTAATGAAGTACATCACTGAAACAGTCAATTAAACCTGGTTTCCATCAATATCTTAGAGGACAACGCAAGTTAGGTCTGGAATAGTTCTGGGATTTGCCCACATCAGGCTCATACTTTTGCGTTTTTCACATACTTGTTGAACGGATCCTGGGTTTTTTCTGGTTTGGATCACGTAGTAGTGTGGTACCACACTGAAACAGTCCATTAAACAAGGTTTGGATCAACATTTTAGAGGATAACGCATGTTAGGTCTAGGTTAGGCCTGGGATTTTCACTCATCAGACTCATACTTTCGCATTCTTCACATACTTGTTGAACGGATCCTGGGTTTTTTCTGGTTTGGATCACGTAGTAATGTGGGTCCACACTGAAACAGTCAATTAAACCTGGTTTCGATCAATATATTAGAGAATAATTCATGTTAGGTCTAGGTTAGGTCTGGGATTTGCTCTCATCAGGCTCATTCTTTCGCATATTTCTCATACTAGATGGCTAGATCCTGGGCTTTTTCTGGATTGCATCACGTAGTAATGAAGTACAACACTGAAACAGTCAATTAAACCTGGTTTCGATCCATATTTTAGAGGATAACGCATGTTAGGTCTAGGTTAGGCCTGGGATTTTCACTCATCAGACTCATACTTTCGCATTCTTCTCATACTTGTTGAACGGATCATGGGTTTTTTCTGGTTTGGATCACGTAGTAATGTGGTACCACGCTGAAACAGTCAATTAAACCTGGTTTTGATCAATATTTTAGAGAATAATTCATGTTAGGTCTAGGTTAGGTCTGGGATTTGCTCTCATCAGGCTCATTCTTTCGCATATTTCTCATACTTGATGGCTAGATCCTGGGCTTTTTCTGGTTTGCATCACGTAGTAGTGAAGTACAACACTGAAACAGTCAATTAAACCTGGTTTCGATCAATATTTTAGAGAATAATTCGTGTTAGGTCTAGGTTAGGTCTGGGATTTGCTCTCATCAGGCTCATTCTTTCGCATATTTCTCATACTTGATGGCTAGATCCTGGGCTTTCTCTGGATTGCATCACGTAGTAATGAAGTACAACACTGAGGCAGTCAATTAAACCTGGTTTCCATCAATATTTTACAGGACACCTCATGTTAGGTCTAGGTTAGGCCTGGGATTTGCTCTCATCAGGGTCATACTTTCGCAGTTTTAACATACATGTTGACCTGATCGAGGGTTTTTTCTGCTTTGGATCACGTAGTAAAGTGGTACCACACTGAAACAGTCCATTAAACCTGGTTTGGATCAATATTTTTGAGGATAACGCATGTTATGTCTAGGTTAGGCAGGGGATTTTCACTCATCAGGCTCATTCTTTCGCATATTTCTCATACTAGATGGCTAGACCCTGGGCTTTTTCTGGATTGCATCACGTAGTAATGAGGTACCACACTGAAACAGTCAATTAAACCTGGTTTTGATCAATATTTTAGAGGATAACGCATGTTAGGTCTAGGTTAGGTCTGGGATTTTCACTCATCAGACTCATACTTTCGCATTCTTCACATACTTGTTGAACGGATCCTGTGTTTTTTCTGGTTTGGATCCCGTAGTAATGTGGGACCACACTGAAACAATCAATTAAACCTGGTCTTGATAAATATTTTAGAGGATAACGCGTGTTAGGTCTGGGATAGGTCTGGGATTTGCCCTCATCACACTCATACTTTCGCACACTTCACATACTCGTTGAACAGATCCTGGGTTATTTTCCGGTTTGGATCACATAGTAATGTGGTACCACACTGAAACAGTCGAATAAACCAGGTTTCGATCAATATTTTTGAGGATAACGCATGTTAGGTCTAGGTTAGCCCTGGGATTTTCACTCATCAGACTCATACTTTCGCATTCTTCACATACTTGTTGAACGGATCCTGGGTTTTTTCTGGTTTGGATCACGTAGTAATGTGGTACCACACTGAAACATTGAATTAAACCTGGTCTTGATAAATATTTTAGAGGATAACGCATATTAGGTCTGGGTTAGGTCTAGGATTTGCCCTGATCAGGCTCATACTTTCGCATATTTCTCATACTTCATGGCTGGATCCTGGGCTATTTCTGGATTGGATCACGTATTAATGTGGTACCACACTGAAACAGTCAATTAAACCTGGTTTTGATCAATATTTTTGAGAATAATTCATGTTAGGTCTAGGTTAGGTCAGGGATTTGCTCTCATCAGGCTCATTCTTTCGCATATTTCTCATACCTGATGGCTAGATCCTGGGCTTTTTCTGGATTGCATCATGTAGTAATGAAGTACAACACTGAAACAGTCAATTAAACCTGGTTTCGATCAATATTTTACAGAATAATTCATGTTAGGTCTAGGTTAGGTCTGGGATATGCTGTCATCAGGCTCATTCTCTCGCATATTTCTCATACTTCATGGCTAGATCCTGGGCTTTCTCTGGATTGCATCACGTAGTAATGAAGTACAACACTGAAACAGTCACTTAAACCTGGTTTCCATCAATATTTTAGAGGACAACGCATGTTAGGTCTAGCTTAGGCCTGGGATTTGCCCTCATCAGGGTCATACTTTCGCAGTTTTAACATACATGCCGACCTGATCGAGGGTTTTTTCTGCTTTGGATCACGTAGTAAAGTGGTACCACACTGAAACTGTCGATTAAACCTGGTTTGGATCAATATTTTAGAGGATAACGCATGTTAGGTCTAGGTTAGCCCTGGGATTTTCACTCATCAGACTCATACTTTCGCATTCATCACATACTTGTTGAACGGATCCTGGGTTTTTACTGGTTTGGATCACGTAGTAATGTGGTACCACACTGAAACATTCAATAAATCTGGTCTTGATAAATATTTTAAAGGATAACGCATGTTAGGTCTGGGTTAGGTCTAGGATTTGCCCTCATCAGGCTCCTACTTTCGCATATTTCTCATACTTCATGGCTGGATCCTGGGCTATTTCTGGATTGGATCACGTAGTAATGTGGTACCACACTGAAACAGTCAATTAAACCTGGTTTTGATGAATATTTTAGAGAATAATACATGTTAGGTCTATGTTAGGTCAGGGATTTGCTCTCATCAGGCTCATTCTTTCGCATATTTCTCATACTAGATGGCTAGACCCTGGGCTTTTTCTGGATTGCATCACGTAGTAATGAGGTACCACACTGAAACAGTCAATTAAACCTGGTCTTGATAAATATCTTAGAGGATAACGCGTGTTAGGTCTGGGATAGGTCTGGGATTTGCCCTCATCACACTCATACTTTCGCACACTTCACATACTCGTTGAACAGATCCTGGGTTATTTTCCGGTTTGGATCACATAGTAATGTGGTACCACACTGAAACAGTCGAATAAACCAGGTTTCGATCAATATTTTTGAGGATAACGCATGTTAGGTCTAGGTTAGCCCTGGGATTTTCACTCATCCGACTCATACTTTCGCATTCTTCACATACTTGTTGAACGGATCCTGGGTTTTTTCTGGTTTGGATCACGTAGTAATGTGGGACCACACTGAAACAATCAATTAAACCTGGTCTTGATAAATATTTTAGAGGATAACGCGTGTTAGGTCTGGGATAGGTCTGGGATTTGCCCTCATCACACTCATACTTTCGCACACTTCACATACTCGTTGAACAGATCCTGGGTTATTTTCCGGTTTGGATCACATAGTAATGTGGTACCACACTGAAACAGTCGAATAAACCAGGTTTCGATCAATATTTTTGAGGATAACGCATGTTAGGTCTAGGTTAGCCCTGGGATTTTCACTCATCAGACTCATACTTTCGCATTCTTCACATACTTGTTGAACGGATCCTGGGTTTTTTCTGGTTTGGATCACGTAGTAATGTGGTACCACACTGAAACATTGAATTAAACCTGGTCTTGATAAATATTTTAGAGGATAACGCATATTATGTCTGGGTTAGGTCTAGGATTTGCCCTGATCAGGCTCATACTTTCGCATATTTCTCATACTTCATGGCTGGATCCTGGGCTATTTCTGGATTGGATCACGTATTAATGTGGTACCCCACTGAAACAGTCAATTAAACCTGGTTTTGATCAATATTTTTGAGAATAATTCATGTTAGGTCTAGGTTAGGTCAGGGATTTGCTCTCATCAGGCTCATTCTTTCGCATATTTCTCATACCTGATGGCTAGATCCTGGGCTTTTTCTGGATTGCATCATGTAGTAATGAAGTACAACACTGAAACAGTCAATTAAACCTGGTTTCGATCAATATTTTAGAGAATAATTCATGTTAGGTCTAGGTTAGGTCTGGGATATGCTGTCATCAGGCTCATTCTCTCGCATATTTCTCATACTTCATGGCTAGATCCTGGGCTTTCTCTGGATTGCATCACGTAGTAATGAAGTACAACACTGAAACAGTCACTTAAACCTGGTTTCCATCAATATTTTAGAGGACAACGCATGTTAGGTCTAGGTTAGGCCTGGGATTTGCCCTCGTCAGGGTCATACTTTCGCAGTTTTAACATACATGCTGACCTGATCGAGGGTTTTTTCTGCTTTGGATCACGTAGTAAAGTGGTACCACACTGAAACTGTCGATTAAACCTGGTTTGGATCAATATTTTAGAGGATAACGCATGTTAGGTCTTGGTTAGCCCTGGGATTTTCACTCATCAGGCTCATTCTTTCGCATATATCTCATACTTGACGGCTAGATCCTGGGCTTTTTCTGGATTGCATCACGTAGTAATGAGGTACCACACTGAAACAGTCAATTAAACCTGGTTTTGATCAATATTTTAGAGAATAATTCATGTTAGGTCTGGGTTAGGTCTAGGATTTGCCCTCATCAGGCTCATACTTTCGCATATTTCTCATACTTCATGGCTAGATCCTGGGCTGTTTCTGGATTGTATCACGTAGTAATGTGGTACCACGCTGAAACAGCCAATTAAACCTGGTTTCGATCAATATTTTAGAGGATAACGCAAGTTAAGGCTGGCATAGGTCTGGGATTTGCCCACATCAGGCTCATACTTACGCGTTTTTCACATACTTGTTGAACAGATCCTGGGTTTTTTCTGGTTTGGATCACGTAGTAGTGTGGTACCACACTGAAACAGTCCATTAAACCTGGTTTGGATCAACATTTTAGAGGATAACGCATGTTAGGTCTAGGTTAGGTCTGGGATTTTCACTCATCAGACTCATACTTTCGCATTCTTCACATACTTGTTGAACGGATCCTGTGTTTTTTCTGGTTTGGATCCCGTAGTAATGTGGGACCACACTGAAACAATCAATTAAACCTGGTCTTGATAAATATTTTAGAGGATAACGCGTGTTAGGTCTGGGATAGGTCTGGGATTTGCCCTCATCACACTCATACTTTCGCACACTTCACATACTCGTTGAACAGATTCTGGGTTATTTTCCGGTTGGGATCACATAGTAATGTGGTACCACACTGAAACAGTCGAATAAACCAGGTTTCGATCAATATTTTTGAGGATAACGCATGTTAGGTCTAGGTTAGGCCTGGGATTTTCACTCATCAGACTCATACTTTCGCACTCTTCTCATACTTGTTGAACGGATCCTGGGTTTTTTCTGGTTTGGATCACGTAGTAATGTGGTACCACACTGAAACATTGAATTAAACCTGGTCTTGATAAATATTTTAGAGGATAACGCATGTTAGGTCTCGGTTACGTCTAGGATTTGCCCTCATCAGGCTCATACTTTCGCATATTTCTCATACTTCATGGCTGGATCGTGGGCTATTTCTGGATTGGATCACGTAGTAATGTGGTACCACACTGAAACAGTCAATTAAACCTGGTTGTGATCAATATTATAGAGAATAATTCATGTTAGGTCTAGGTTAGGTCTGGGATTTGCTCTCATCAGGCTCATTCTTTCGCATATTTCTCATACTTGACGGCTAGATCCTGGGCTTTCTCTGGATTGCATCACGTAGTAATGAAGTGCAACACTGAAACAGTCAATTAAACCTGGTTTCGATCAATATTTTAGAGAATAATTCATGTTAGGTCTAGGTTAGGTCTGGGATATGCTCTCATCAGGGTCATACTTTCGCAGTTCTAACATACATGCTGACCTGAACGAGGGTTTTTTCTGCTTTGGATCACGTAGTAAAGTGGTACCACACTGAAACTGTCCATTAAACCTGGTTTGGATCAATATTTTAGAGGATAACGCATGTTAGGTCTAGGTTAGCCCTGGGATTTTCACTCATCAGACTCATACTGTCGCATTCTTCACATACTTGTTGAACGGATCTTGGGTTTTTTCTGGTGTGGATCACGTAGTAATGTAGTACCACACTGAAACAATCAAATAAACCTGATCTTGATAAATATTTTAGAGGATAACGCATGTTAGGTCTAGGTTAGGTCTGGGATTTGCTCTCATCAGGCTCATTCTTTCGCATATATCTCATACTTGACGGCTAGATCCTGGGCTTTTTCTGGATTGCATCACGTAGTAATGAAGTACAACACTGAATCAGTCAATTAAACCTGGTTTCGATCAATAGTTTAGAGAATAATTCATGTTTGGTCTAGGTTAGGTCTAGGATTTGCTCCCATCAGGCTCATTCTTTCGCATATTTCTCCTACTTGATGGCTAGATCCTGGGCTTTCTCTGGATTGCATCACGTAGTAATGAAGTACAACACTGAAACAGTCAATTAAACCTGGTTTCCATCAATATTTTAGAGGACAACGCATGTTAGGTCTAGGTTAGGCCTGGGATTTGCCCTCATCAGGGTCATACTTTCGCAGTTTTAACATACATGCTGATCTGATCGAGGGTTTTTTCTGCTTTGGATCACGTAGTAAAGTGGTACCACACTGAAACTGTCCATTAAACCTGGTTTGGATCAATATCTTAGAGGATAACGCATGTTAGGTCTAGGTTAGCCCTGGGATTTTCACTCATCAGACTCATACTTTCGCATTCTTCACATACTTGTTGAACGGATCCTGGGTTTTTTCTGGTTTGGTTCACGTAGTAATGTGGTACCACACTGAAACATTCAATTAAACCTGATCTCGATAAATATTTTAGAGTATAACGCATGTTAGGTCTGGGTTAGGTCTAGGATTTGCCCTCATCAGGCTCATACTTTCGCATATTTCTCATACTTCATGGCTAGATCCTGGGCTGTTTCTGGATTGTATCACGTAGTAATGTGGTACCACGCTGAAACAGCCAATTAAACCTGGTTTCGATCAATATTTTAGAGGATAACGCAAGTTAAGGCTGGCATAGGTCTGGGATTTGCCCACATCAGGCTCATACTTACGCGTTTTTCACATACTTGTTGAACAGATCCTGGGTTTTTTCTGGTTTGGATCACGTAGTAGTGTGGTACCACACTGAAACAGTCCATTAAACCTGGTTTGGATCAACATTTTAGAGGATAACGCATGTTAGGTCTAGGTTAGGTCTGGGATTTTCACTCATCAGACTCATACTTTCGCATTCTTCACATACTTGTTGAACGGATCCTGTGTTTTTTCTGGTTTGGATCCCGTAGTAATGTGGGACCACACTGAAACAATCAATTAAACCTGGTCTTGATAAATATTTTAGAGGATAACGCGTGTTAGGTCTGGGATAGGTCTGGGATTTGCCCTCATCACACTCATACTTTCGCACACTTCACATACTCGTTGAACAGATTCTGGGTTATTTTCCGGTTGGGATCACATAGTAATGTGGTACCACACTGAAACAGTCGAATAAACCAGGTTTCGATCAATATTTTTGAGGATAACGCATGTTAGGTCTAGGTTAGGCCTGGGATTTTCACTCATCAGACTCATACTTTCGCACTCTTCTCATACTTGTTGAACGGATCCTGGGTTTTTTCTGGTTTGGATCACGTAGTAATGTGGTACCACACTGAAACATTGAATTAAACCTGGTCTTGATAAATATTTTAGAGGATAACGCATGTTAGGTCTCGGTTACGTCTAGGATTTGCCCTCATCAGGCTCATACTTTCGCATATTTCTCATACTTCATGGCTGGATCGTGGGCTATTTCTGGATTGGATCACGTAGTAATGTGGTACCACACTGAAACAGTCAATTAAACCTGGTTGTGATCAATATTATAGAGAATAATTCATGTTAGGTCTAGGTTAGGTCTGGGATTTGCTCTCATCAGGCTCATTCTTTCGCATATTTCTCATACTTGACGGCTAGATCCTGGGCTTTCTCTGGATTGCATCACGTAGTAATGAAGTGCAACACTGAAACAGTCAATTAAACCTGGTTTCGATCAATATTTTAGAGAATAATTCATGTTAGGTCTAGGTTAGGTCTGGGATATGCTCTCATCAGGGTCATACTTTCGCAGTTCTAACATACATGCTGACCTGAACGAGGGTTTTTTCTGCTTTGGATCACGTAGTAAAGTGGTACCACACTGAAACTGTCCATTAAACCTGGTTTGGATCAATATCTTAGAGGATAACGCATGTTAGGTCTAGGTTAGCCCTGGGATTTTCACTCATCAGACTCATACTTTCGCATTCTTCACATACTTGTTGAACGGATCCTGGGTTTTTTCTGGTTTGGTTCACGTAGTAATGTGGTACCACACTGAAACATTCAATTAAACCTGATCTCGATAAATATTTTAGAGTATAACGCATGTTAGGTCTGGGTTAGGTCTAGGATTTGCCCTCATCAGGCTCATACTTTCGCATATTTCTCATACTTCATGGCTAGATCCTGGGCTGTTTCTGGATTGTATCACGTAGTAATGTGGTACCACGCTGAAACAGCCAATTAAACCTGGTTTCGATCAATATTTTAGAGGATAACGCAAGTTAAGGCTGGCATAGGTCTGGGATTTGCCCACATCAGGCTCATACTTACGCGTTTTTCACATACTTGTTGAACAGATCCTGGGTTTTTTCTGGTTTGGATCACGTAGTAGTGTGGTACCACACTGAAACAGTCCATTAAACCTGGTTTGGATCAACATTTTAGAGGATAACGCATGTTAGGTCTAGGTTAGGTCTGGGATTTTCACTCATCAGACTCATACTTTCGCATTCTTCACATACTTGTTGAACGGATCCTGTGTTTTTTCTGGTTTGGATCCCGTAGTAATGTGGGACCACACTGAAACAATCAATTAAACCTGGTCTTGATAAATATTTTAGAGGATAACGCGTGTTAGGTCTGGGATAGGTCTGGGATTTGCCCTCATCACACTCATACTTTCGCACACTTCACATACTCGTTGAACAGATTCTGGGTTATTTTCCGGTTGGGATCACATAGTAATGTGGTACCACACTGAAACAGTCGAATAAACCAGGTTTCGATCAATATTTTTGAGGATAACGCATGTTAGGTCTAGGTTAGGCCTGGGATTTTCACTCATCAGACTCATACTTTCGCACTCTTCTCATACTTGTTGAACGGATCCTGGGTTTTTTCTGGTTTGGATCACGTAGTAATGTGGTACCACACTGAAACATTGAATTAAACCTGGTCTTGATAAATATTTTAGAGGATAACGCATGTTAGGTCTCGGTTACGTCTAGGATTTGCCCTCATCAGGCTCATACTTTCGCATATTTCTCATACTTCATGGCTGGATCGTGGGCTATTTCTGGATTGGATCACGTAGTAATGTGGTACCACACTGAAACAGTCAATTAAACCTGGTTGTGATCAATATTATAGAGAATAATTCATGTTAGGTCTAGGTTAGGTCTGGGATTTGCTCTCATCAGGCTCATTCTTTCGCATATTTCTCATACTTGACGGCTAGATCCTGGGCTTTCTCTGGATTGCATCACGTAGTAATGAAGTGCAACACTGAAACAGTCAATTAAACCTGGTTTCGATCAATATTTTAGAGAATAATTCATGTTAGGTCTAGGTTAGGTCTGGGATATGCTCTCATCAGGGTCATACTTTCGCAGTTCTAACATACATGCTGACCTGAACGAGGGTTTTTTCTGCTTTGGATCACGTAGTAAAGTGGTACCACACTGAAACTGTCCATTAAACCTGGTTTGGATCAATATTTTAGAGGATAACGCATGTTAGGTCTAGGTTAGCCCTGGGATTTTCACTCATCAGACTCATACTGTCGCATTCTTCACATACTTGTTGAACGGATCTTGGGTTTTTTCTGGTGTGGATCACGTAGTAATGTAGTACCACACTGAAACAATCAAATAAACCTGATCTTGATAAATATTTTAGAGGATAACGCATGTTAGGTCTAGGTTAGGTCTGGGATTTGCTCTCATCAGGCTCATTCTTTCGCATATATCTCATACTTGACGGCTAGATCCTGGGCTTTTTCTGGATTGCATCACGTAGTAATGAAGTACAACACTGAATCAGTCAATTAAACCTGGTTTCGATCAATAGTTTAGAGAATAATTCATGTTTGGTCTAGGTTAGGTCTAGGATTTGCTCCCATCAGGCTCATTCTTTCGCATATTTCTCCTACTTGATGGCTAGATCCTGGGCTTTCTCTGGATTGCATCACGTAGTAATGAAGTACAACACTGAAACAGTCAATTAAACCTGGTTTCCATCAATATTTTAGAGGACAACGCATGTTAGGTCTAGGTTAGGCCTGGGATTTGCCCTCATCAGGGTCATACTTTCGCAGTTTTAACATACATGCTGATCTGATCGAGGGTTTTTTCTGCTTTGGATCACGTAGTAAAGTGGTACCACACTGAAACTGTCCATTAAACCTGGTTTGGATCAATATCTTAGAGGATAACGCATGTTAGGTCTAGGTTAGCCCTGGGATTTTCACTCATCAGACTCATACTTTCGCATTCTTCACATACTTGTTGAACGGATCCTGGGTTTTTTCTGGTTTGGTTCACGTAGTAATGTGGTACCACACTGAAACATTCAATTAAACCTGATCTCGATAAATATTTTAGAGTATAACGCATGTTAGGTCTGGGTTAGGTCTAGGATTTGCCCTCATCAGGCTCATACTTTCGCATATTTCTCATACTTCATGGCTAGATCCTGGGCTGTTTCTGGATTGTATCACGTAGTAATGTGGTACCACGCTGAAACAGTCAATTAAACCTGGTTTCGATCAATATTTTAGAGGATAACGCAAGTTAGGGCTGGCATAGGTCTGGGATTTGCCCACATCAGGCTCATACTTACGCGTTTTTCACATACTTGTTGAACAGATCCTGGGTTTTTTCTGGTTTGGATCACGTAGTAGTGTGGTACCACACTGAAACAGTCCATTAAACCTGGTTTGGATCAACATTTTAGAGGATAACGCATGTTAGGTCTAGGTTAGGTCTGGGATTTTCACTCATCAGACTCATACTTTCGCATTCTTCACATACTTGTTGAACGGATCCTGTGTTTTTTCTGGTTTGGATCCCGTAGTAATGTGGGACCACACTGAAACAATCAATTAAACCTGGTCTTGATAAATATTTTAGAGGATAACGCGTGTTAGGTCTGGGATAGGTCTGGGATTTGCCCTCATCACACTCATACTTTCGCACACTTCACATACTCGTTGAACAGATCCTGGGTTATTTTCCGGTTGGGATCACATAGTAATGTGGTACCACACTGAAACAGTCGAATAAACCAGGTTTCGATCAATATTTTTGAGGATAACGCATGTTAGGTCTAGGTTAGGCCTGGGATATTCACTCATCAGACTCATACTTTCGCATATATCTCATACTTGACGGCTAGATCCTGGGCTTTTTCTGGATTGCATCACGTAGTAATGAAGTACAACACTGAAACAGTCAATTAAACCTGGTTTCCATCAATATCTTTGAGAATAATTCATGTTAGGTCTAGGTTAGGTCAGGGATTTGCTCTCATCAGGCTCATTCTTTCGCATATTTCTCATACTTGATGGCTAGATCCTGGGCTTTTTCTGGATTGCATCACGTAGTAATGAAGTACAACACTGAAACAGTCAATTAAACCTGGTTTCCATCAATATTTTTGAGGACAACGCATGTCAGGTCTAGGTTAGGTCTGGGATTTGCTCTCATCAGGGTCATACTGTCGCAGTTTTAACTTACTTGTTGAACGGATCCTGGGCTATTTCCGGATTGGATCACATTGTAATGTGGTACCACACTGAAACAGTCAATTAAACCTGGTTTTGATCAATATCTTTGAGAATAATTCATGTTAGGTCTAGGTTAGGTCAGGGATTTGCTCTCATCAGGCTCATTCTTTCGCATATTTCTCATACTTGATGGCTAGATCCTGGGCTTTTTCTGGATTGCATCATGTAGTAATGAAGTACAACACTGAAACAGTCAATTAAACCTGGTTTCCATCAATATTTTTGAGGACAACGCATGTCAGGTCTAGGTTAGGTCTGGAATTTGCTCTCATCAGGGTCATACTGTCGCAGTTTTAACTTACTTGTTGAACGGATCCTGGGTTTTTTCTGGTTTGGTTCACGTAGTAATGTGGTACCACACTGAAACATTCAATTAAACCTGGTCTTGATAAATATTTTAGAGGATAACGCATGTTAGGTTTGGGTTAGGTCTAGGATTTGCCCTCATCAGGCTCATACTTTCGCATATTTCTCATACTTGACGCCTAGATCCTGGGCTTTTTCTGGATTGCATCACGTAGTAATGAGGTACCACACTGAAACAGTCAATTAAACCTGGTTTTGATCAATATTTTAGAGAATAATTCATGTTAGGTCTGGGTTAGGTCTAGGATTTGCCCTCATCAGGCTCATACTTTCGCATATTTCTCATACTTCATGGCTAGATCCTGGGCTGTTTCTGGATTGTATCACGTAGTAATGTGGTACCACGCTGAAACAGTCAATTAAACCTGGTTTCGATCAATATTTTAGAGGATAACGCAAGTTAGGGCTGGCATAGGTCTGGGATTTGCCCACATCAGGCTCATACTTACGCGTTTTTCACATACTTGTTGAACAGCTCCTGGGTTTTTTCTGGTTTGGATCACGTAGTAGTGTGGTACCACACTGAAACAGTCCATTAAACCTGGTTTGGATCAACATTTTAGAGGATAACGCATGTTAGGTCTAGGTTAGGTCTGGGATTTTCACTCATCAGACTCATACTTTCGCATTCTTCACATACTTGTTGAACGGATCCTGTGTTTTTTCTGGTTTGGATCCCGTAGTAATGTGGGACCACACTGAAACAATCAATTAAACCTGGTCTTGATAAATATTTTAGAGGATAACGCGTGTTAGGTCTGGGATAGGTCTGGGATTTGCCCTCATCACACTCATACTTTCGCACACTTCACATACTCGTTGAACAGATCCTGGGTTATTTTCCGGTTTGGATCACATAGTAATGTGGTACCACACTGAAACAGTCGAATGAACCAGGTTTTGATCAATATTTTTGAGGATAACGCATGTTAGGTCTAGGTTAGGCCTGGGATTTTCACTCATCAGACTCATACTTTCGCACTCTTCTCATACTTGTTGAACGGATCCTGGGTTTTTTCTGGTTTGGATCACGTAGTAATGTGGTACCACACTGAAACATTGAATTAAACCTGGTCTTGATAAATATTTTAGAGGATAACGCATGTTAGGTCTCGGTTAGGTCTAGGATTTGCCCTCATCAGGCTCATACTTTCGCATATTTCTCATACTTCATGGCTGGATCCTGGGCTATTTCTGGATTGGATCACGTAGTAATGTGGTACCACACTGAAACAGTCAATTAAACCTGGTTGTGATCAATATTATAGAGAATAATTCATGTTAGGTCTAGGTTAGGTCTGGGATTTGCTCTCATCAGGCTCATTCTTTCGCATATTTCTCATACTTGACGGCTAGATCCTGGGCTTTCTCTGGATTGCATCACGTAGTAATGAAGTACAACACTGAAACAGTCAATTAAACCTGGTTTCCATCAGTATTTTAGAGGACAACGCATGTTAGGTCTAGGTTAGGCCTGGGATTTGCTCTCATCAGGGTCATACTTTCGAAGTTTTAACATACATGTTGGTCTGATCGAGGGTTTTTTCTGCTTTGGATCACGTAGTAAAGTGGTACCACACTGAAACAGTCCATTAAACCTGGTTTGGATCAATATTTTTGAGGATAACACATGTTAGGTCTAGGTTAGGCCGGGGATTTTCACTCATCAGACTCATACTTTCGCATTCTTCACATACTTGTTGAACGGATCCTGGGTTTTTACTGGTTTGGATCACGTAGTAATGTGGTACCACACTGAAACATTCAATAAATCTGGTCTTGATAAATATTTTAGAGGATAACGCATGTTAGGTCTGGGTTAGGTCTAGGATTTGCCATCATCAGGCTCCTACTTTCGCATATTTCTCATACTTCATGGCTGGATCCTGGGCTATTTCCGGATTGGATCACATAGTAATGTGGTACCACACTGAAACAGTCAATTAAACCTGGTTTTGATCAATATTTTTGAGAATAATTCATGTTAGGTCTAGGTTAGGTCAGGGATTTGCTCTCATCAGGCTCATTCTTTCGCATATTTCTCATACTTGATGGCTAGATCCTGGGCTTTTTCTGGATTGCATCACGTAGTAATGAAGTACAACACTGAAAGAGTCAATTAAACCTGGTTTCCATCAATATTTTAGAGGACAACGCATGTCAGGTCTAGGTTAGGTCTGGGATTTGCTCTCATCAGGGTCATACTGTCGCAGTTTTAACTTACTTGTTGAACGGATCCTGGGTTTTTTCTAGTTTGGTTCACGTAGTAATGTGGTACCACACTGAAACATTCAATTAAACCTGGTCTTGATAAATATTTTAGAGGATAACGCATGTTAGGTTTGGGTTAGGTCTAGGATTTGCCCTCATCAGGCTCATACTTTCGCATATTTCTCATACTTCATGGCTAGATCCTGGGCTTTCTCTGGATTGCATCACGTAGTAATGAAGTACAACACTGAAACAGTCACTTAAACCTGGTTTCCATCAATATTTTAGAGGACAACGCATGTTAGGTCTAGGTTAGGCCTGGGATTTGCCCTCGTCAGGGTCATACTTTCGCAGTTTTAACATACATGCTGACCTGATCGAGGGTTTTTTCTGCTTTGGATCACGTAGTAAAGTGGTACCACACTGAAACTGTCGATTAAACCTGGTTTGGATCAATATTTTAGAGGATAACGCATGTTAGGTCTAGGTTAGCCCTGGGATTTTCACTCATCAGGCTCATTCTTTCGCATATATCTCATACTTGACGGCTAGATCCTGGGCTTTTTCTGGATTGCATCACGTAGTAATGAGGTACCACACTGAAACAGTCAATTAAACCTGGTTTTGATCAATATTTTAGAGAATAATTCATGTTAGGTCTGGGTTAGGTCTAGGATTTGCCCTCATCAGGCTCATACTTTCGCATATTTCTCATACTTCATGGCTAGATCCTGGGCTGTTTCTGGATTGTATCACGTAGTAATGTGGTACCACGCTGAAACAGCCAATTAAACCTGGTTTCGATCAATATTTTAGAGGATAACGCAAGTTAAGGCTGGCATAGGTCTGGGATTTGCCCACATCAGGCTCATACTTACGCGTTTTTCACATACTTGTTGAACAGATCCTGGGTTTTTTCTGGTTTGGATCACGTAGTAGTGTGGTACCACACTGAAACAGTCCCTTAAACCTGGTTTGGATCAACATTTTAGAGGATAACGCATGTTAGGTCTAGGTTAGGTCTGGGATTTTCACTCATCAGACTCATACTTTCGCATTCTTCACATACTTGTTGAACGGATCCTGTGTTTTTTCTGGTTTGGATCCCGTAGTAATGTGGGACCACACTGAAACAATCAATTAAACCTGGTCTTGATAAATATTTTAGAGGATAACGCGTGTTAGGTCTGGGATAGGTCTGGGATTTGCCCTCATCACACTCATACTTTCGCACACTTCACATACTCGTTGAACAGATCCTGGGTTATTTTCCGGTTTGGATCACATAGTAATGTGGTACCACACTGAAACAGTCGAATAAACCAGGTTTCGATCAATATTTTTGAGGATAACGCATGTTAGGTCTAGGTTAGGCCTGGGATTTTCACTCATCAGACTCATACTTTCGCACTCTTCTCATACTTGTTGAACGGATCCTGGGTTTTTTCTGGTTTGGATCACGTAGTAATGTGGTACCACACTGAAACATTGAATTAAACCTGGTCTTGATAAATATTTTAGAGGATAACGCATGTTAGGTCTCGATTACGTCTAGGATTTGCCCTCATCAGGCTCATACTTTCGCATATTTCTCATACTTCATGGCTGGATCGTGGGCTATTTCCGGATTGGATCACGTAGTAATGTGGTACCACACTGAAACAGTCAATTAAACCTGGTTGTGATCAATATTATAGAGAATAATTCATGTTAGGTCTAGGTTAGGTCTGGGATTTGCTCTCATCAGGCTCATTCTTTCGCATATTTCTCATACTTGACGGCTAGATCCTGGGCTTTCTCTGGATTGCATCACGTAGTAATGAAGTACAACACTGAAACAGTCAATTAAACCTGGTTTCGATCAATATTTTAGAGAATAATTCATGTTAGGTCTAGGTTAGGTCTGGGATATGCTCTCATCAGGGTCATACTTTCGCAGTTCTAACATACATGCTGACCTGAACGAGGGTTTTTTCTGCTTTGGATCACGTAGTAAAGTGGTACCACACTGAAACTGTCCATTAAACCTGGTTTGGATCAATATTTTAGAGGATAACGCATGTTAGGTCTAGGTTAGCCCTGGGATTTTCACTCATCAGACTCATACTGTCGCATTCTTCACATACTTGTTGAACGGATCTTGGGTTTTTTCTGGTGTGGATCACGTAGTAATGTAGTACCACACTGAAACAATCAAATAAACCTGATCTTGATAAATATTTTAGAGGATAACGCATGTTAGGTCTAGGTTAGGTCTGGGATTTGCTCTCATCAGGCTCATTCTTTCGCATATATCTCATACTTGACGGCTAGATCCTGGGCTTTTTCTGGATTGCATCACGTAGTAATGAAGTACAACACTGAATCAGTCAATTAAACCTGGTTTCGATCAATAGTTTAGAGAATAATTCATGTTTGGTCTAGGTTAGGTCTAGGATTTGCTCCCATCAGGCTCATTCTTTCGCATATTTCTCCTACTTGATGGCTAGATCCTGGGCTTTCTCTGGATTGCATCACGTAGTAATGAAGTACAACACTGAAACAGTCAATTAAACCTGGTTTCCATCAATATTTTAGAGGACAACGCATGTTAGGTCTAGGTTAGGCCTGGGATTTGCCCTCATCAGGGTCATACTTTCGCAGTTTTAACATACATGCTGATCTGATCGAGGGTTTTTTCTGCTTTGGATCACGTAGTAAAGTGGTACCACACTGAAACTGTCCATTAAACCTGGTTTGGATCAATATCTTAGAGGATAACGCATGTTAGGTCTAGGTTAGCCCTGGGATTTTCACTCATCAGACTCATACTTTCGCATTCTTCACATACTTGTTGAACGGATCCTGTGTTTTTTCTGGTTTGGATCCCGTAGTAATGTGGGACCACACTGAAACAATCAATTAAACCTGGTCTTGATAAATATTTTAGAGGATAACGCGTGTTAGGTCTGGGATAGGTCTGGGATTTGCCCTCATCACACTCATACTTTCGCACACTTCACATACTCGTTGAACAGATCCTGGGTTATTTTCCGGTTGGGATCACATAGTAATGTGGTACCACACTGAAACAGTCGAATAAACCAGGTTTCGATCAATATTTTTGAGGATAACGCATGTTAGGTCTAGGTTAGGCCTGGGATTTTCACTCATCAGACTCATACTTTCGCATATATCTCATACTTGACGGCTAGATCCTGGGCTTTTTCTGGATTGCATCACGTAGTAATGAAGTACAACACTGAAACAGTCAATTAAACCTGGTTTCCATCAATATCTTTGAGAATAATTCATGTTAGGTCTAGGTTAGGTCAGGGATTTGCTCTCATCAGGCTCATTCTTTCGCATATTTCTCATACTTGATGGCTAGATCCTGGGCTTTTTCTGGATTGCATCACGTAGTAATGAAGTACAACACTGAAACAGTCAATTAAACCTGGTTTCCATCAATATTTTTGAGGACAACGCATGTCAGGTCTAGGTTAGGTCTGGGATTTGCTCTCATCAGGGTCATACTGTCGCAGTTTTAACTTACTTGTTGAACGGATCCTGGGCTATTTCCGGATTGGATCACATTGTAATGTGGTACCACACTGAAACAGTCAATTAAACCTGGTTTTGATCAATATCTTTGAGAATAATTCATGTTAGGTCTAGGTTAGGTCAGGGATTTGCTCTCATCAGGCTCATTCTTTCGCATATTTCTCATACTTGATGGCTAGATCCTGGGCTTTTTCTGGATTGCATCATGTAGTAATGAAGTACAACACTGAAACAGTCAATTAAACCTGGTTTCCATCAATATTTTTGAGGACAACGCATGTCAGGTCTAGGTTAGGTCTGGAATTTGCTCTCATCCGGGTCATACTGTCGCAGTTTTAACTTACTTGTTGAACGGATCCTGGGTTTTTTCTGGTTTGGTTCACGTAGTAATGTGGTACCACACTGAAACATTCAATTAAACCTGGTCTTGATAAATATTTTAGAGGATAACGCATGTTAGGTTTGGGTTAGGTCTAGGATTTGCCCTCATCAGGCTCATACTTTCGCATATTTCTCATACTTCATGGCTAGATCCTGAGCTGTTTCTGGATTGTATCACGTAGTAATGTGGTACCACGCTGAAACAGTCAATTAAACCTGGTTTCCATCAGTATTTTAGAGGACAACGCATGTTAGGTCTAGGTTAGGCCTGGGATTTGCTCTCATCAGGGTCATACTTTCGCAGTTCTAACATACATGCTGACCTGAACGAGGGTTTTTTCTGCTTTGGATCACGTAGTAAAGTGGTACCACACTGAAACTGTCCATTAAACCTGGTTTGGATCAATATTTTAGAGGATAACGCATGTTAGGTCTAGGTTAGCCCTGGGATTTTCACTCATCAGGCTCATTCTTTCGCATATATCTCATACTTGACGGCTAGATCCTGGGCTTTTTCTGGATTGCATCACGTAGTAATGAGGTACCACACTGAAACAGTCAATTAAACCTGGTTTTGATCAATATTTTAGAGAATAATTCATGTTAGGTCTGGGTTAGGTCTAGGATTTGCCCTCATCAGGCTCATACTTTCGCATATTTCTCATACTTCATGGCTAGATCCTGGGCTGTTTCTGGATTGTATCACGTAGTAATGTGGTACCACGCTGAAACAGTCAATTAAACCTGGTTTCGATCAATATTTTAGAGGATAACGCAAGTTAGGGCTGGCATAGGTCTGGGATTTGCCCACATCAGGCTCATACTTACGCGTTTTTCACATACTTGTTGAACAGCTCCTGGGTTTTTTCTGGTTTGGATCACGTAGTAGTGTGGTACCACACTGAAACAGTCCATTAAACCTGGTTTGGATCAACATTTTAGAGGATAACGCATGTTAGGTCTAGGTTAGGTCTGGGATTTTCACTCATCAGACTCATACTTTCGCATTCTTCACATACTTGTTGAACGGATCCTGTGTTTTTTCTGGTTTGGATCCCGTAGTAATGTGGGACCACACTGAGACAATCAATTAAACCTGGTCTTGATAAATATTTTAGAGGATAACGCGTGTTAGGTCTGGGATAGGTCTGGGATTTGCCCTCATCACACTCATACTTTCGCACACTTCACATACTCGTTGAACAGATCCTGGGTTATTTTCCGGTTTGGATCACATAGTAATGTGGTACCACACTGAAACAGTCGAATGAACCAGGTTTTGATCAATATTTTTGAGGATAACGCATGTTAGGTCTAGGTTAGGCCTGGGATTTTCACTCATCAGACTCATACTTTCGCACTCTTCTCATACTTGTTGAACGGATCCTGGGTTTTTTCTGGTTTGGATCACGTAGTAATGTGGTACCACACTGAAACATTGAATTAAACCTGGTCTTGATAAATATTTTAGAGGATAACGCATGTTAGGTCTCGGTTAGGTCTAGGATTTGCCCTCATCAGGCTCATACTTTCGCATATTTCTCATACTTCATGGCTGGATCCTGGGCTATTTCTGGATTGGATCACGTAGTAATGTGGTACCACACTGAAACAGTCAATTAAACCTGGTTGTGATCAATATTATAGAGAATAATTCATGTTAGGTCTAGGTTAGGTCTGGGATTTGCTCTCATCAGGCTCATTCTTTCGCATATTTCTCATACTTGACGGCTAGATCCTGGGCTTTCTCTGGATTGCATCACGTAGTAATGAAGTACAACACGGAAACAGTCAATTAAACCTGGTTTCGATCAATATTTTAGAGAATAATTCATGTTAGGTCTAGGTTAGGTCTGGGATATGCTGTCATCAGGCTCATTCTTTCGCATATTTCACATACTTGATGGCTAGATCCTGGGCTTTCTCTGGATTGCATCACGTAGTAATGAAGTACAACACTGAAACAGTCAATTAAACCTGGTTTCCATCAGTATTTTAGAGGACAACGCATGTTAGGTCTAGGTTAGGCCTGGGATTTGCTCTCATCAGGGTCATACTTTCGAAGTTTTAACATACATGTTGGTCTGATCGAGGGTTTTTTCTGCTTTGGATCACGTAGTAAAGTGGTACCACACTGAAACAGTCCATTAAACCTGGTTTGGATCAATATTTTTGAGGATAACACATGTTAGGTCTAGGTTAGGCCGGGGATTTTCACTCATCAGACTCATACTTTCGCATTCTTCACATACTTGTTGAACGGATCCTGGGTTTTTACTGGTTTGGATCACGTAGTAATGTGGTACCACACTGAAACATTCAATAAATCTGGTCTTGATAAATATTTTAGAGGATAACGCATGTTAGGTCTGGGTTAGGTCTAGGATTTGCCATCATCAGGCTCCTACTTTCGCATATTTCTCATACTTCATGGCTGGATCCTGGGCTATTTCCGGATTGGATCACATAGTAATGTGGTACCACACTGAAACAGTCAATTAAACCTGGTTTTGATCAATATTTTTGAGAATAATTCATGTTAGGTCTAGGTTAGGTCAGGGATTTGCTCTCATCAGGCTCATTCTTTCGCATATTTCTCATACTTGATGGCTAGATCCTGGGCTTTTTCTGGATTGCATCACGTAGTAATGAAGTACAACACTGAAACAGTCAATTAAACCTGGTTTCCATCAATATTTTAGAGGACAACGCATGTCAGGTCTAGGTTAGGTCTGGGATTTGCTCTCATCAGGGTCATACTGTCGCAGTTTTAACTTACTTGTTGAACGGATCCTGGGTTTTTTCTAGTTTGGTTCACGTAGTAATGTGGTACCACACTGAAACATTCAATTAAACCTGGTCTTGATAAATATTTTAGAGGATAACGCATGTTAGGTTTGGGTTAGGTCTAGGATTTGCCCTCATCAGGCTCATACTTTCGCATATTTCTCATACTTCATGGCTAGATCCTCGGCTGTTTCTGGATTGTATCACGTAGTAATGTGGTACCACGCTGAAACAGTCAATTAAACCTGGTTTCCATCAGTATTTTAGAGGACAACGCATGTTAGGTCTAGGTTAGGCCTGGGATTTGCTCTCATCAGGGTCATACTTTCGCAGTTTTAACATACATGCTGACCTGAACGAGGGTTTTTTCTGCTTTGGATCACGTTGTAAAGTGGTACCACACTGAAACTGTCCATTAAACCTGGTTTGGATCAATATTTTAGAGGATAACGCATGTTAGGTCTAGGTTAGCCCTGGGATTTTCACTCATCAGGCTCATTCTTTCGCATATATCTCATACTTGACGGCTAGATCCTGGGCTTTTTCTGGATTGCATCACGTAGTAATGAGGTACCACACTGAAACAGTCAATTAAACCTGGTTTTGATCAATATTTTAGAGAATAATTCATGTTAGGTCTGGGTTAGGTCTAGGATTTGCCCTCATCAGGCTCATACTTTCGCATATTTCTCATACTTCATGGCTAGATCCTGGGCTGTTTCTGGATTGTATCACGTAGTAATGTGGTACCACGCTGAAACAGTCAATTAAACCTGGTTTCGATCAATATTTTAGAGGATAACGCAAGTTAGGGCTGGCATAGGTCTGGGATTTGCCCACATCAGGCTCATACTTTCGCGTTTTTCACATACTTGTTGAACAGCTCCTGGGTTTTTTCTGGTTTGGATCACGTAGTAGTGTGGTACCACACTGAAACAGTCCATTAAACCTGGTTTGGATCAACATTTTAGAGGATAACGCATGTTAGGTCTAGGTTAGGTCTGGGATTTTCACTCATCAGACTCATACTTTCGCATTCTTCACATACTTGTTGAACGGATCCTGTGTTTTTTCTGGTTTGGATCCCGTAGTAATGTGGGACCACACTGAAACAATCAATTAAACCTGGTCTTGATAAATATTTTAGAGGATAACGCGTGTTAGGTCTGGGATAGGTCTGGGATTTGCCCTCATCACACTCATACTTTCGCACACTTCACATACTCGTTGAACAGATCCTGGGTTATTTTCCGGTTTGGATCACATAGTAATGTGGTACCACACTGAAACAGTCGAATGAACCAGGTTTCGATCAATATTTTTGAGGATAACGCATGTTAGGTCTAGGTTAGGCCTGGGATTTTCACTCATCAGACTCATACTTTCGCACTCTTCTCATACTTGTTGAACGGATCCTGGGTTTTTTCTGGTTTGGATCACGTAGTAATGTGGTACCACACTGACACATTGAATTAAACCTGGTCTTGATAAATATTTTAGAGGATAACGCATGTTAGGTCTGGGTTGGTCTAGGATTTGCCCTCATCAGGCTCATACTTTCGCATATTTCTCATACTTCATGGCTGGATCCTGGGCTATTTCTGTATTGGATCACGTAGTAATGTGGTACCACACTGAAACAGTCAATTAAACCTGGTTGTGATCAATATTATAGAGAATAATTCATGTTAGGTCTAGGTTAGGTCTGGGATTTGCTCTCATCAGGCTCATTCTTTCGCATATTTCTCATACTTGACGGCTAGATCCTGGGCTTTCTCTGGATTGCATCACGTAGTAATGAAGTACAACACTGAAACAGTCAATTAAACCTGGTTTCGATCAATATTTTAGAGAATAATTCATGTTAGGTCTAGGTTAGGTCTGGGATATGCTGTCATCAGGCTCATTCTTTCGCATATTTCTCATACTTGATGGCTAGATCCTGGGCTTTCTCTGGATTGCATCACGTAGTAATGAAGTACAACACTGAAACAGTCAATTAAACCTGGTTTCCATCAGTATTTTAGAGGACAACGCATGTTAGGTCTAGGTTAGGCCTGGGATTTGCTCTCATCAGGGTCATACTTTCGAAGTTTTAACATACATGTTGGTCTGATCGACGGTTTTTTCTGCTTTGGATCACGTAGTAAAGTGGTACCACACTGAAACAGTCCATTAAACCTGGTTTGGATCAATATTTTTGAGGATAACGCATGTTAGGTCTAGGTTAGGCCGGGGATTTTCACTCATCAGACTCATACTTTCGCATTCTTCACATACTTGTTGAACGGATCCTGTGTTTTTTCTGGTTTGGATCCCGTAGTAATGTGGGACCACACTGAAACAATCAATTAAACCTGGTCTTGATAAATATTTTAGAGGATAACGCGTGTTAGGTCTGGGATAGGTCTGGGATTTGCCCTCATCACACTCATACTTTCGCACACTTCACATACTCGTTGAACAGATCCTGGGTTATTTTCCGGTTTGGATCACATAGTAATGTGGTACCACACTGAAACAGTCGAATGAACCAGGTTTCGATCAATATTTTTGAGGATAACGCATGTTAGGTCTAGGTTAGGCCTGGGATTTTGACTCATCAGACTCATACTTTCGCACTCTTCTCATACTTGTTGAACGGATCCTGGGTTTTTTCTGGTTTGGATCACGTAGTAATGTGGTACCACACTGAAACATTGAATTAAACCTGGTCTTGATAAATATTTTAGAGGATAACGCATGTTAGGTCTGGGTTGGTCTAGGATTGGCCCTCATCAGGCTCATACTTTCGCATATTTCTCATACTTCCTGGCTGGATCCTGGGCTATTTCTGTATTGGATACCGTAGTAATGTGGTACCAGACTGAAACAGTCAATTAAACCTGGTTGTGATCAATATTATAGAGAATAATTCATGTTAGGTCTAGGTTAGGTCTGGGATTTGCTCTCATCAGGCTCATTCTTTCGCATATTTCTCATACTTGACGGCTAGATCCTGGGCTTTCTCTGGATTGCATCACGTAGTAATGAAGTACAACACTGAAACAGTCAATTAAACCTGGTTTCGATCAATATTTTAGAGAATAATTCATGTTAGGTCTAGGTTAGGTCTGGGATATGCTGCCATCAGGCTCATTCTTTCGCATATTTCTCATACTTGATGGCTAGATCCTGGGCTTTCTCTGGATTGCATCACGTAGTAATGAAGTACAACACTGAAACAGTCAATTAAACCTGGTTTCCATCAGTATTTTAGAGGACAACGCATGTTAGGTCTAGGTTAGGCCTGGGATTTGCTCTCATCAGGGTCATACTTTCGAAGTTTTAACATACATGTTGGTCTGATCGAGGGTTTTTTCTGCTTTGGATCACGTAGTAAAGTGGTACCACACTGAAAGAGTCCATTAAACCTGGTTTGGATCAATATTTTTGAGGATAACGCATGTTAGGTCTAGGTTAGGCCGGGGATTTTCACTCATCAGACTCATACTTTCGCATTCTTCACATACTTGTTGAACGGATCCTGGGTTTTTACTGGTTTGGATCACGTAGTAATGTGGTACCACACTGAAACATTCAATAAATCTGGTCTTGATAAATATTTTAGAGGATAACGCAAGTCAGGTCTGGGATAGGTCTGGGATTCGCCCTCAATAGGCTCATACATTCGCATATTTCTCATACTTGATGGCTAGATCCTGGGTTTTTTCCGGTTTGGGTCACGTAGTAATGTGGTACCACACTGAAACAGTCAATTAAACCTGGTTTTGATCAATATTTTCGAGAATAATTCATGTTAGGTCTAGGTTAGGTCAGGGATTTGCTCTCATCAGGCTCATTCTTTCGCATATTTCTCATACTTGATGGCTAGATCCTGGGCTTTTTCTGGATTGCATCACGTAGTAATGAAGTACAACACTGAAACAGTCAATTAAACCTGGTTTCCATCAATATTTTAGAGGACAACGCATGTCAGGTCTAGGTTAGGTCTGGGATTTGCTCTCATCAGGGTCATACTGTCGCAGTTTTAACTTACTTGTTGAACGGATCCTGGGTTTTTTCTGGTTTGGTTCACGTAGTAATGTGGTACCACACTGAAACATTCAATTAAACCTGGTCTTGATAAATATTTTAGAGGATAACGCATGTTAGGTTTGGGTTAGGTCTAGGATTTGCCCTCATCAGGCTCATACTTTCGCATATTTCTTATTCTTCATGGCTAGATCCTGGGCTGTTTCTGGATTGTATCACATAGTAATGTGGTACCACGCTGAAACAGTCGATTAAACCTGGTTTCGATCAATATTTTAGAGGATAACGCAAGTTAAGTCTGGGATAGGTCTGGGATTTGACCTCATCAGACTCATACTTTCGCGTTTTTCACATACTTGTTGAACAGATCCTGGGCTGTTTCTGGATTGCGTCACGTAGTAGTGTGGTACCACACTGAAGCAGTCGATTAAACCTGGTTTCGATCAATATTTTTGAGGATAACGCATGTTAGGTCTAGGTTAGGTCTGGGATTTTCACTCATCAGACTCATACTTTCGCATTCTTCACATACTTGTTGAACGGATCCTGTGTTTTTTCTGGTTTGGATCCCGTAGTAATGTGGGACCACACTGAAACAATCAATTAAACCTGGTCTTGATAAATATTTTAGAGGATAACGCGTGTTAGGTCTGGGATAGGTCTGGGATTTGCCCTCATCACACTCATACTTTCGCACACTTCACATACTCGTTGAACAGATCCTGGGTTATTTTCCGGTTTGGATCACATAGTAATGTGGTACCACACTGAAACAGTCGAATGAACCAGGTTTTGATCAATATTTTTGAGGATAACGCATGTTAGGTCTAGGTTAGGCCTGGGATTTTCACTCATCAGACTCATACTTTCGCACTCTTCTCATACTTGTTGAACGGATCCTGGGTTTTTTCTGGTTTGGATCACGTAGTAATGTGGTACCACACTGAAACATTGAATTAAACCTGGTCTTGATAAATATTTTAGAGGATAACGCATGTTAGGTCTCGGTTAGGTCTGGGATTTGCCCTCATCACACTCATACTTTCGCACACTTCACATACTCGTTGAACAGATCCTGGGTTATTTTCCGGTTTGGATCACATAGTAATGTGGTACCACACTGAAACAGTCGAATGAACCAGGTTTTGATCAATATTTTTGAGGATAACGCATGTTAGGTCTAGGTTAGGCCTGGGATTTTCACTCATCAGACTCATACTTTCGCACTCTTCTCATACTTGTTGAACGGATCCTGGGTTTTTTCTGGTTTGGATCACGTAGTAATGTGGTACCACACTGAAACATTGAATTAAACCTGGTCTTGATAAATATTTTAGAGGATAACGCATGTTAGGTCTCGGTTAGGTCTAGGATTTGCCCTCATCAGGCTCATACTTTCGCATATTTCTCATACTTCATGGCTGGATCCTGGGCTATTTCTGGATTGGATCACGTAGTAATGTGGTACCACACTGAAACAGTCAATTAAACCTGGTTGTGATCAATATTATAGAGAATAATTCATGTTAGGTCTAGGTTAGGTCTGGGATTTGCTCTCATCAGGCTCATTCTTTCGCATATTTCTCATACTTGACGGCTAGATCCTGGGCTTTCTCTGGATTGCATCACGTAGTAATGAAGTACAACACGGAAACAGTCAATTAAACCTGGTTTCGATCAATATTTTAGAGAATAATTCATGTTAGGTCTAGGTTAGGTCTGGGATATGCTGTCATCAGGCTCATTCTTTCGCATATTTCTCCTACTTGATGGCTAGATCCTGGGCTTTCTCTGGATTGCATCACGTAGTAATGAAGTACAACACTGAAACAGTCAATTAAACCTGGTTTCCATCAATATTTTAGAGGACAACGCATGTTAGGTCTAGGTTAGGCCTGGGATTTGCCCTCATCAGGGTCATACTTTCGCAGTTTTAACATACATGCTGATCTGATCGAGGGTTTTTTCTGCTTTGGATCACGTAGTAAAGTGGTACCACACTGAAACTGTCCATTAAACCTGGTTTGGATCAATATCTTAGAGGATAACGCATGTTAGGTCTAGGTTAGCCCTGGGATTTTCACTCATCAGACTCATACTTTCGCATTCTTCACATACTTGTTGAACGGATCCTGGGTTTTTTCTGGTTTGGTTCACGTAGTAATGTGGTACCACACTGAAACATTCAATTAAACCTGATCTCGATAAATATTTTAGAGTATAACGCATGTTAGGTCTGGGTTAGGTCTAGGATTTGCCCTCATCAGGCTCATACTTTCGCATATTTCTCATACTTCATGGCTAGATCCTGGGCTGTTTCTGGATTGTATCACGTAGTAATGTGGTACCACGCTGAAACAGTCAATTAAACCTGGTTTCGATCAATATTTTAGAGGATAACGCAAGTTAGGGCTGGCATAGGTCTGGGATTTGCCCACATCAGGCTCATACTTACGCGTTTTTCACATACTTGTTGAACAGATCCTGGGTTTTTTCTGGTTTGGATCACGTAGTAGTGTGGTACCACACTGAAACAGTCCATTAAACCTGGTTTGGATCAACATTTTAGAGGATAACGCATGTTAGGTCTAGGTTAGGTCTGGGATTTTCACTCATCAGACTCATACTTTCGCATTCTTCACATACTTGTTGAACGGATCCTGTGTTTTTTCTGGTTTGGATCCCGTAGTAATGTGGGACCACACTGAAACAATCAATTAAACCTGGTCTTGATAAATATTTTAGAGGATAACGCGTGTTAGGTCTGGGATAGGTCTGGGATTTGCCCTCATCACACTCATACTTTCGCACACTTCACATACTCGTTGAACAGATCCTGGGTTATTTTCCGGTTGGGATCACATAGTAATGTGGTACCACACTGAAACAGTCGAATAAACCAGGTTTCGATCAATATTTTTGAGGATAACGCATGTTAGGTCTAGGTTAGGCCTGGGATTTTCACTCATCAGACTCATACTTTCGCATATATCTCATACTTGACGGCTAGATCCTGGGCTTTTTCTGGATTGCATCACGTAGTAATGAAGTACAACACTGAAACAGTCAATTAAACCTGGTTTCCATCAATATCTTTGAGAATAATTCATGTTAGGTCTAGGTTAGGTCAGGGATTTGCTCTCATCAGGCTCATTCTTTCGCATATTTCTCATACTTGATGGCTAGATCCTGGGCTTTTTCTGGATTGCATCACGTAGTAATGAAGTACAACACTGAAACAGTCAATTAAACCTGGTTTCCATCAATATTTTTGAGGACAACGCATGTCAGGTCTAGGTTAGGTCTGGGATTTGCTCTCATCAGGGTCATACTGTCGCAGTTTTAACTTACTTGTTGAACGGATCCTGGGCTATTTCCGGATTGGATCACATTGTAATGTGGTACCACACTGAAACAGTCAATTAAACCTGGTTTTGATCAATATCTTTGAGAATAATTCATGTTAGGTCTAGGTTAGGTCAGGGATTTGCTCTCATCAGGCTCATTCTTTCGCATATTTCTCATACTTGATGGCTAGATCCTGGGCTTTTTCTGGATTGCATCATGTAGTAATGAAGTACAACACTGAAACAGTCAATTAAACCTGGTTTCCATCAATATTTTTGAGGACAACGCATGTCAGGTCTAGGTTAGGTCTGGAATTTGCTCTCATCAGGGTCATACTGTCGCAGTTTTAACTTACTTGTTGAACGGATCCTGGGTTTTTTCTGGTTTGGTTCACGTAGTAATGTGGTACCACACTGAAACATTCAATTAAACCTGGTCTTGATAAATATTTTAGAGGATAACGCATGTTAGGTTTGGGTTAGGTCTAGGATTTGCCCTCATCAGGCTCATACTTTCGCATATTTCTCATACTTCATGGCTAGATCCTGGGCTGTTTCTGGATTGTATCACGTAGTAATGTGGTACCACGCTGAAACAGTCAATTAAACCTGGTTTCCATCAGTATTTTAGAGGACAACGCATGTTAGGTCTAGGTTAGGCCTGGGATTTGCTCTCATCAGGGTCATACTTTCGCAGTTCTAACATACATGCTGACCTGAACGAGGGTTTTTTCTGCTTTGGATCACGTAGTAAAGTGGTACCACACTGAAACTGTCCATTAAACCTGGTTTGGATCAATATTTTAGAGGATAACGCATGTTAGGTCTAGGTTAGCCCTGGGATTTTCACTCATCAGGCTCATTCTTTCGCATATATCTCATACTTGACGGCTAGATCCTGGGCTTTTTCTGGATTGCATCACGTAGTAATGAGGTACCACACTGAAACAGTCAATTAAACCTGGTTTTGATCAATATTTTAGAGAATAATTCATGTTAGGTCTGGGTTAGGTCTAGGATTTGCCCTCATCAGGCTCATACTTTCGCATATTTCTCATACTTCATGGCTAGATCCTGGGCTGTTTCTGGATTGTATCACGTAGTAATGTGGTACCACGCTGAAACAGTCAATTAAACCTGGTTTCGATCAATATTTTAGAGGATAACGCAAGTTAGGGCTGGCATAGGTCTGGGATTTGCCCACATCAGGCTCATACTTACGCGTTTTTCACATACTTGTTGAACAGCTCCTGGGTTTTTTCTGGTTTGGATCACGTAGTAGTGTGGTACCACACTGAAACAGTCCATTAAACCTGGTTTGGATCAACATTTTAGAGGATAACGCATGTTAGGTCTAGGTTAGGTCTGGGATTTTCACTCATCAGACTCATACTTTCGCATTCTTCACATACTTGTTGAACGGATCCTGTGTTTTTTCTGGTTTGGATCCCGTAGTAATGTGGGACCACACTGAAACAATCAATTAAACCTGGTCTTGATAAATATTTTAGAGGATAACGCGTGTTAGGTCTGGGATAGGTCTGGGATTTGCCCTCATCACACTCATACTTTCGCACACTTCACATACTCGTTGAACAGATCCTGGGTTATTTTCCGGTTTGGATCACATAGTAATGTGGTACCACACTGAAACAGTCGAATGAACCAGGTTTCGATCAATATTTTTGAGGATAACGCATGTTAGGTCTAGGTTAGGCCTGGGATTTTCACTCATCAGACTCATACTTTCGCACTCTTCTCATACTTGTTGAACGGATCCTGGGTTTTTTCTGGTTTGGATCACGTAGTAATGTGGTACCACACTGACACATTGAATTAAACCTGGTCTTGATAAATATTTTAGAGGATAACGCATGTTAGGTCTCGGTTAGGTCTAGGATTTGCCCTCATCAGGCTCATACTTTCGCATATTTCTCATACTTCATGGCTGGATCCTGGGCTATTTCTGGATTGGATCACGTAGTAATGTGGTACCACACTGAAACAGTCAATTAAACCTGGTTGTGATCAATATTATAGAGAATAATTCATGTTAGGTCTAGGTTAGGTCTGGGATTTGCTCTCATCAGGCTCATTCTTTCGCATATTTCTCATACTTGACGGCTAGATCCTGGGCTTTCTCTGGATTGCATCACGTAGTAATGAAGTACAACACGGAAACAGTCAATTAAACCTGGTTTCGATCAATATTTTAGAGAATAATTCATGTTAGGTCTAGGTTAGGTCTGGGATATGCTGTCATCAGGCTCATTCTTTCGCATATTTCTCATACTTGATGGCTAGATCCTGGGCTTTCTCTGGATTGCATCACGTAGTAATGAAGTACAACACTGAAACAGTCAATTAAACCTGGTTTCCATCAGTATTTTAGAGGACAACGCATGTTAGGTCTAGGTTAGGCCTGGGATTTGCTCTCATCAGGGTCATACTTTCGAAGTTTTAACATACATGTTGGTCTGATCGAGGGTTTTTTCTGCTTTGGATCACGTAGTAAAGTGGTACCACACTGAAACAGTCCATTAAACCTGGTTTGGATCAATATTTTTGAGGATAACACATGTTAGGTCTAGGTTAGGCCGGGGATTTTCACTCATCAGACTCATACTTTCGCATTCTTCACATACTTGTTGAACGGATCCTGGGTTTATACTGGTTTGGATCACGTAGTAATGTGGTACCACACTGAAACATTCAATAAATCTGGTCTTGATAAATATTTTAGAGGATAACGCATGTTAGGTCTGGGTTAGGTCTAGGATTTGCCATCATCAGGCTCCTACTTTCGCATATTTCTCATACTTCATGGCTGGATCCTGGGCTATTTCCGGATTGGATCACATAGTAATGTGGTACCACACTGAAACAGTCAATTAAACCTGGTTTTGATCAATATTTTTGAGAATAATTCATGTTAGGTCTAGGTTAGGTCAGGGATTTGCTCTCATCAGGCTCATTCTTTCGCATATTTCTCATACTTGATGGCTAGATCCTGGGCTTTTTCTGGATTGCATCACGTAGTAATGAAGTACAACACTGAAACAGTCAATTAAACCTGGTTTCCATCAATATTTTAGAGGACAACGCATGTCAGGTCTAGGTTAGGTCTGGGATTTGCTCTCATCAGGGTCATACTGTCGCAGTTTTAACTTACTTGTTGAACGGATCCTGGGTTTTTTCTAGTTTGGTTCACGTAGTAATGTGGTACCACACTGAAACATTCAATTAAACCTGGTCTTGATAAATATTTTAGAGGATAACGCATGTTAGGTTTGGGTTAGGTCTAGGATTTGCCCTCATCAGGCTCATACTTTCGCATATTTCTCATACTTCATGGCTAGATCCTCGGCTGTTTCTGGATTGTATCACGTAGTAATGTGGTACCACGCTGAAACAGTCAATTAAACCTGGTTTCCAACAGTATTTTAGAGGACAACGCATGTTAGGTCTAGGTTAGGCCTGGGATTTGCTCTCATCAGGGTCATACTTTCGCAGTTTTAACATACATGCTGACCTGAACGAGGGTTTTTTCTGCTTTGGATCACGTAGTAAAGTGGTACCACACTGAAACTGTCCATTAAACCTGGTTTGGATCAATATTTTAGAGGATAACGCATGTTAGGTCTAGGTTAGCCCTGGGATTTTCACTCATCAGGCTCATTCTTTCGCATATATCTCATACTTGACGGCTAGATCCTGGGCTTTTTCTGGATTGCATCACGTAGTAATGAGGTACCACACTGAAACAGTCAATTAAACCTGGTTTTGATCAATATTTTAGAGAATAATTCATGTTAGGTCTGGGTTAGGTCTAGGATTTGCCCTCATCAGGCTCATACTTTCGCATATTTCTCATACTTCATGGCTAGATCCTGGGCTGTTTCTGGATTGTATCACGTAGTAATGTGGTACCACGCTGAAACAGTCAATTAAACCTGGTTTCGATCAATATTTTAGAGGATAACGCAAGTTAGGGCTGGCATAGGTCTGGGATTTGCCCACATCAGGCTCATACTTTCGCGTTTTTCACATACTTGTTGAACAGCTCCTGGGTTTTTTCTGGTTTGGATCACGTAGTAGTGTGGTACCACACTGAAACAGTCCATTAAACCTGGTTTGGATCAACATTTTAGAGGATAACGCATGTTAGGTCTAGGTTAGGTCTGGGATTTTCACTCATCAGACTCATACTTTCGCATTCTTCACATACTTGTTGAACGGATCCTGTGTTTTTTCTGGTTTGGATCCCGTAGTAATGTGGGACCACACTGAAACAATCAATTAAACCTGGTCTTGATAAATATTTTAGAGGATAACGCGTGTTAGGTCTGGGATAGGTCTGGGATTTGCCCTCATCACACTCATACTTTCGCACACTTCACATACTCGTTGAACAGATCCTGGGTTATTTTCCGGTTTGGATCACATAGTAATGTGGTACCACACTGAAACAGTCGAATGAACCAGGTTTCGATCAATATTTTTGAGGATAACGCATGTTAGGTCTAGGTTAGGCCTGGGATTTTCACTCATCAGACTCATACTTTCGCACTCTTCTCATACTTGTTGAACGGATCCTGGGTTTTTTCTGGTTTGGATCACGTAGTAATGTGGTACCACACTGACACATTGAATTAAACCTGGTCTTGATAAATATTTTAGAGGATAACGCATGTTAGGTCTGGGTTGGTCTAGGATTTGCCCTCATCAGGCTCATACTTTCGCATATTTCTCATACTTCATGGCTGGATCCTGGGCTATTTCTGTATTGGATCACGTAGTAATGTGGTACCACACTGAAACAGTCAATTAAACCTGGTTGTGATCAATATTATAGAGAATAATTCATGTTAGGTCTAGGTTAGGTCTGGGATTTGCTCTCATCAGGCTCATTCTTTCGCATATTTCTCATACTTGACGGCTAGATCCTGGGCTTTCTCTGGATTGCATCACGTAGTAATGAAGTACAACACTGAAACAGTCAATTAAACCTGGTTTCGATCAATATTTTAGAGAATAATTCATGTTAGGTCTAGGTTAGGTCTGGGATATGCTGTCATCAGGCTCATTCTTTCGCATATTTCTCATACTTGATGGCTAGATCCTGGGCTTTCTCTGGATTGCATCACGTAGTAATGAAGTACAACACTGAAACAGTCAATTAAACCTGGTTTCCATCAGTATTTTAGAGGACAACGCATGTTAGGTCTAGGTTAGGCCTGGGATTTGCTCTCATCAGGGTCATACTTTCGAAGTTTTAACATACATGTTGGTCTGATCGACGGTTTTTTCTGCTTTGGATCACGTAGTAAAGTGGTACCACACTGAAACAGTCCATTAAACCTGGTTTGGATCAATATTTTTGAGGATAACGCATGTTAGGTCTAGGTTAGGCCGGGGATTTTCACTCATCAGACTCATACTTTCGCATTCTTCACATACATGTTGAACGGATCCTGTGTTTTTTCTGGTTTGGATCCCGTAGTAATGTGGGACCACACTGAAACAATCAATTAAACCTGGTCTTGATAAATATTTTAGAGGATAACGCGTGTTAGGTCTGGGATAGGTCTGGGATTTGCCCTCATCACACTCATACTTTCGCACACTTCACATACTCGTTGAACAGATCCTGGGTTATTTTCCGGTTTGGATCACATAGTAATGTGGTACCACACTGAAACAGTCGAATGAACCAGGTTTCGATCAATATTTTTGAGGATAACGCATGTTAGGTCTAGGTTAGGCCTGGGATTTTGACTCATCAGACTCATACTTTCGCACTCTTCTCATACTTGTTGAACGGATCCTGGGTTTTTTCTGGTTTGGATCACGTAGTAATGTGGTACCACACTGAAACATTGAATTAAACCTGGTCTTGATAAATATTTTAGAGGATAACGCATGTTAGGTCTGGGTTGGTCTAGGATTTGCCCTCATCAGGCTCATACTTTCGCATATTTCTCATACTTCCTGGCTGGATCCTGGGCTATTTCTGTATTGGATCACGTAGTAATGTGGTACCACACTGAAACAGTCAATTAAACCTGGTTGTGATCAATATTATAGAGAATAATTCATGTTAGGTCTAGGTTAGGTCTGGGATTTGCTCTCATCAGGCTCATTCTTTCGCATATTTCTCATACTTGACGGCTAGATCCTGGGCTTTCTCTGGATTGCATCACGTAGTAATGAAGTACAACACTGAAACAGTCAATTAAACCTGGTTTCGATCAATATTTTAGAGAATAATTCGTGTTAGGTCTAGGTTAGGTCTGGGATATGCTGCCATCAGGCTCATTCTTTCGCATATTTCTCATACTTGATGGCTAGATCCTGGGCTTTCTCTGGATTGCATCACGTAGTAATGAAGTACAACACTGAAACAGTCAATTAAACCTGGTTTCCATCAGTATTTTAGAGGACAACGCATGTTAGGTCTAGGTTAGGCCTGGGATTTGCTCTCATCAGGGTCATACTTTCGAAGTTTTAACATACATGTTGGTCTGATCGAGGGTTTTTTCTGCTTTGGATCACGTAGTAAAGTGGTACCACACTGAAACAGTCCATTAAACCTGGTTTGGATCAATATTTTTGAGGATAACGCATGTTAGGTCTAGGTTAGGCCGGGGATTTTCACTCATCAGACTCATACTTTCGCATTCTTCACATACTTGTTGAACGGATCCTGGGTTTTTACTGGTTTGGATCACGTAGTAATGTGGTACCACACTGAAACATTCAATAAATCTGGTCTTGATAAATATTTTAGAGGATAACGCATGTTAGGTCTGGGTTAGGTCTAGGATTTGCCCTCATCAGGCTCCTACTTTCGCATATTTCTCATACTTCATGGCTGGATCCTGGGCTATTTCCGGATTGGATCACATAGTAATGTGGTACCACACTGAAACAGTCAATTAAACCTGGTTTTGATCAATATTTTCGAGAATAATTCATGTTAGGTCTAGGTTAGGTCAGGGATTTGCTCTCATCAGGCTCATTCTTTCGCATATTTCTCATACTTGATGGCTAGATCCTGGGCTTTTTCTGGATTGCATCACGTAGTAATGAAGTACAACACTGAAACAGTCAATTAAACCTGGTTTCCATCAATATTTTAGAGGACAACGCATGTCAGGTCTAGGTTAGGTCTGGGATTTGCTCTCATCAGGCTCATACTGTCGCAGTTTTAACTTACTTGTTGAACGGATCCTGGGTTTTTTCTGGTTTGGTTCACGTAGTAATGTGGTACCACACTGAAACATTCAATTAAACCTGGTCTTGATAAATATTTTAGAGGATAACGCATGTTAGGTTTGGGTTAGGTCTAGGATTTGCCCTCATCAGGCTCATACTTTCGCATATTTCTTATTCTTCATGGCTAGATCCTGGGCTGTTTCTGGATTGTATCACATAGTAATGTGGTACCACGCTGAAACAGTCGATTAAACCTGGTTTCGATCAATATTTTAGAGGATAACGCAAGTTAAGTCTGGGATAGGTCTGGGATTTGACCTCATCAGACTCATACTTTCGCGTTTTTCACATACTTGTTGAACAGATCCTGGGCTGTTTCTGGATTGCGTCACGTAGTAGTGTGGTACCACACTGAAGCAGTCGATTAAACCTGGTTTCGATCAATATTTTTGAGGATAACGCATGTTAGGTCTAGGTTAGGCCGGGGATTTTCACTCAACAGACTCATACTTTCGCATTCTTCACATACTTGTTGAACGGATCCTGGATTCTTACTGGTTTGGATCACGTAGTAATGTGGTACCACACTGAAACATTCAATTAAACCTGGTCTTGATAAATATTTTAGGGGATAACGCATATTAGGTCTGGGTTAGGTCTAGGAGTTGCCCTCATCAGGCTCATACTTTCGGATATTTCTCATACTTCATGGATGGATCCTGGGCTATTTCTGGATTGGATCACGTAGTAATGTGGTACCACACTGAAACAGTCAATTAAACCTGGTTTTGATGAATATTTTAGAGAATAATTCATGTTAGGTCTATGTTAGGTCAGGGATTTGCTCTAATCAGGCTCATTCTTTCGCATATTTCTCATACTAGATGGCTAGATCCTGGGCTTTTTCTGGATTGCATCACGTAGTAATGAGGTACCACACTGAAACAGTCAATTAAACCTGGTTTTGATCAATATTTTAGAGAATAATTCATGTTAGGTCTAGGTTAGGTCTGGGATTTTCACTCATCAGACTCATACTTTCGCATTCTTCACATACTTGTTGAACGGATCTTGGGTTTTTTCTGGTGTGGATCACGTAGTAATGTGGTACCACACTGAAACAATCAAATAAACCTGATCTTGATAAATATTTTAGAGGATAACGCATGTTAGGTCTAGGTTAGGTCTGGGATTTGCTCTCATCAGGCTCATTCTTTCGCATATATCTCATACTTGACGGCTAGATCCTGGGCTTTTTCTGGATTGCATCACGTAGTAATGAAGTACAACACTGAAACAGTCAATTAAACCTGGTTTCGATCAATAGTTTAGAGAATAATTCATGTTTGGTCTAGGTTAGGTCTGGGATTTGCTCTCATCAGGCTCATTCTTTCGCATATTTCTCATACTTGATGGCTAGATCCTGGGCTTTCTCTGGATTGCATCACGTAGTAATGAAGTACAACACTGAAACAGTCAATTAAACCTGGTTTCCATCAATATTTTAGAGGACAACGCATGTTAGGTCTAGGTTAGGCCTGGGATTTGCCCTCATCAGGGTCACACTTTCGCAGTTTTAACATACATGC
The DNA here is from genome assembly GCF_051014445.1 of Colletes latitarsis. Lineage (NCBI taxonomy): Eukaryota > Metazoa > Arthropoda > Insecta > Hymenoptera > Colletidae > Colletes > Colletes latitarsis. Next base: position 5,099,282 of record NC_135142.1, read on the forward strand.
TGACCTGATCGAGGGTTTTTTCTGCTTTGGATCACGTAGTAAAGTGGTACCACACTGAAACTGTCCATTAAACCTGGTTTGGATCAATATTTTAGAGGATAACGCATGTTAGGTCTAGGTTAGCCCTGGGATTTTCACTCATCAGACTCATACTTTCGCATTCTTCACATACTTGTTGAACGGATCTTGGGTTTTTTCTGGTGTGGATCACGTAGTAATGTGGTACCACACTGAAACAATCAAATAAACCTGATCTTGATAAATATTTTAGAGGATAACGCATGTTAGGTCTAGGTTAGGTCTAGGATTTGCCCTCATCAGGCTCATTCTTTCGCATATTTCTCATACTTCATGGCTAGATCCTGGGCTGTTTCTGGATTGTATCACGTAGTAATGTGGTACCACGCTGAAACAGTCAATTAAACCTGGTTTCGATCAATATTTTAGAGGATAACGCAAGTTAGGGCTGGCATAGGTCTGGGATTCGCCCTCATCAGACTCATACTTTCGCGTTTTTCACATACTTGTTGAACTGATCCTGGGCTTTTTCTGGTTTGGATCACGTAGGAATGTGGTACCACACTGATACAGTCAATTAAACCTGGTTTCGATCAATATTTTGGAGAATAATTCATGTTAGGTCTAGGTTAGGTCTGGGATTTGCTCTCATCAGGCTCATACTTTCGCACACTTCACATACTCGTTTGACAGATCCTGGGTTATTTTCTGGTTTGGATCGCATAGTAATACGGTACCACACTGAAACAGTCGATCAAACCAGGTTTCGATCAATATTTTTGAGGATAACGCATGTTAGGTCTAGGTTGGGCCTGGGATTTTCACTCATCAGACTCATACTTTCGCATTCTTCACATACTTGTTGAACGGATCCTGGGTTTTTTCTGGTTTCGATCACGTAGTAATGTGGGACCACACTGAAACAGTCAATTAAACCTGGTTTCGATCAATATTTTAGAGAATAATTTATGTTAGGTCTAGGTTAGGTCTGGGATTTGCTCTCATCAGGCTCATTCTTTCGCATATTTCCCATACCTGATGGCCAGATCCTGGGCTTTTTCTGGATTGCATCACGTAGTAATGAAGTACAACACTGAAACAGACAATTAAACCTGGCTTGGATCAATATTTTAGAGGATAACGCATGTTAGGTCTAGGTTAGGTCGGGGATTTTCACTAATCAGTCTCATACTATCGCATTCTTCACATACTTGTTGAACGGATCCTGGGTTTTTTCTGGTTTGGATCACGTAGTAATGTGGTACCACACTGAAACAGTCGATTAAACCTGGTTTCGATCAGTATTTTAGAGGATAGCGCAACATAAGTCTGGGATAGGTCTGGGATTAGACCTCATCAGACTCATACTTTCGCGTTTTTCACATACTTGTTGAACAGATCCTGGGTTTTTTCTGGTTTGTATCACGTAGTAGTGTGGTACCACACTGAAACAGTCCATTAAACCTGCTTGCGATCAATATTTTAGAGGATAACGCATGTTAGGACTGGGTTAGGTCTAGGATTTGCCCTCATCAGGCTCATTCTTTCGCATATTTCTCAAACTTGATGGCTAGATCCTGGGCTTTTTCTGGATTGCATCAGGTAGTAATGTGGTACCACACTGAAACATTCAATTAAACCTGGTCTTGATAAACATTTTAGAGGATAACGCATGTTAGGTCTGGGTTAGGTCTAGGATTTGCCCTCATCAGGCTCATACTTTCGCATATTTCTCATACTTCATGGCTAGATCCTGGGCTTTTTCTGGATTGCATCACGTAGTAATGAAGTACAACACTGAAACAGTCAATTAAACCTGGTTTCCATCAATATCTTAGAGGACAACGCAAGTTAGGTCTGGGATAGGTCTGGGATTTGCCCTCATCAGGCTCATACTTTCGCGTTTTTCACATACTTGTTGAACAGATCCTGGGTTTTTTCTGGTTTGTATCACGTAGTAGTGTGGTACCACACTGAAACAGTCAATTAAACCTGGTTTCGATCAATATATTAGAGAATAATTCATGTTAGGTCTAGGTTAGGTCTGGGATTTGCTCTCATCAGGCTCATTCTTTCGCATATTTCTCATACTTGATGGCTAGATCCTGGGCTTTTTCTGGACTGCATCACGTAGTAGTGAAGTACAACACTGAAACAGTCAATTAAACCTGGTTTCCATCAATATCTTAGAGGACAACGCAAGTTAGTTCTGGGATAGGTCTGGGATTTGCCCACATCAGGCTCATACTTTCGCATATTTCTCATACTTCATGGCTGGATCCTGGGCTATTTCTGGATTGGATCACGTAGCAATGTGGTACCACACTGAAACAGTCAATTAAACCTGGTTTTGATGAATATTTTAGAGAATAATTCATGTTAGGTCTAGGTTAGGTCAGGGATTTGCTCTCATCAGGCTCATTCTTTCGCATATTTCTCATACTTGATGGCTAGATCCTGGGCTTTTTCTGGACTGCATCACGTAGTAGTGAAGTACAACGCTGAAACAGTCAATTAAACCTGGTTTCCATCAATATCTTAGAGGACAACGCAAGTTAGTTCTGGGATAGGTCTGGGATTTGCCCACATCAGGCTCATACTTTCGCATATTTCTCATACTTCATGGCTGGATCCTGGGCTATTTCTGGATTGGATCACGTAGCAATGTGGTACCACACTGAAACAGTCAATTAAACCTGGTTTTGATGAATATTTTAGAGAATAATTCATGTTAGGTCTAGGTTAGGTCAGGGATTTGCTGTCATCAGGCTCATTCTTTCGCATATTTCTCATACTTGATGGCTAGATCCTGGGCTTTTTCTGGATTGCATCACGTAGTAATGAAGTACAACGCTGAAACAGTCAATTAAACCTGGTTTCCATCAATATTTTAGAGGACAACGCATGTCAGGTCTAGGTTACGTCTGGGATTTGCTCTCATCAGGGTCATACTGTCGCAGTTTTAACTTACTTGTTGAACGGATCCTGGGTTTTTTCTGGTTTGGTTCACGTAGTAATGTGGTACCACACTGAAACATTCAATTAAACCTGGTCTTGATAAATATTTTAGAGGATAACGCATGTTAGGTTTGGGTTAGGTCTAGGATTTGCCCTCATCAGGCTCATACTTTCGCATATTTCTTATTCTTCATGGCTAGATCCTGGGCTGTCTCTGGATTGTATCACATAGTAATGTGGTACCACGCTGAAACAGTCGATTAAACCTGGTTTCGATCAATATTTTAGAGGATAACGCAAGTTAGGTCTGGGATAGGTCTGGGATTTGACCTCATCAGACTCATACTTTCGCGTTTTTCACATACTTGTTGAACAGATCCTGGGTTTTTTCTGGTTTGGATCACGTAGTAATGTGGTACCACACTGAAACAGTCGATGAAACCTGGTTTCGATCAATATTTTAGAGGATAACGCAAGTTAAGTCTGGGATTGTCTGGGATTTGACCTCATCAGACTCATACTTTCGCACACTTCACATACTCGTTGAACAGATCCTGGGTTATTTTCTGGTTTGGACCACATAGTAATGTGGAACCACACTGAAACAGTCGATTAAACCAGGTTTCGATCAATATTTTTGAGGATAACGCATGTTAGGTCTAGGTTTGGCCTGGGATTTTCACTCATCAGGCTCATACTTTCGCATTCTTCACATACTTGTTGAACGGATCCTGGGTTTTTTCTGGTTTGGATCACGTAGTTATGTGGGACCACACTGTAACAGTCAATTAAACCTGGTTTCGATCAATATTTTAGAGAATAATTCATGCTAGGTCTAGGTTAAGTCTGGGATTTGCTCTCATCAGGCTCATTCTTTCGCATATTTCTCATACTTGATGGCTAGATCCTGGGCTTTTTCTGGATTCCATCACGTAGTAATGAAGTACAACACTGAAAAAGTCAATTAAACCTGGTTTCCATCAATATTTTAGAGGACAACGCAAGTAAGGTCTGGGATAGGTCTGGGATTTGCCCTCATCAGGCTCATAGTTTCGCGTTTTTCACATACTTGTTGAACAGATCCTGGGTTTTTTCTGGTTTGTATCACGTAGTAGTGTGGTACCACACTGAAACTGTCCATTAAACCTGGTTTGCATCAATATTTTAGAGGATAACGCATGTTAGGTCTAGGTTAGCCCTGGGATTTTCACTCATCAGACTCATACTTTCGCATTCTTCACATACTTGTTGAACTGATCCTGGGCTTTTTCTGGTTTGGATCACGTAGTAATGTGGTACCACACTGAAACAGTCGATTAAACCTGGTTTCGATCAATATTTTAGAGGATAACGCAAGATAGGTCTGGGATAGGTCTGGGATTTGACCTCGTCAGACTCATACTTTCGCACACTACACATACTCGTTGAACAGATCCGTGGTTATTTTCTGGTTTGGATCACATAGTAATGTGGTACCACACTGTAACAGTCGATTAAACCAGGTTTCAATCAATATTTTAGAGTATAACTCATGTTAGGTCTAGGTTAGGCCTGGGATTTTCATTTATCAGACTCATACTTTCGCATTCTTCACAAACTTGTTGAACGGATTCTGGGTTTTTTCGGGTTTGGATCACGTAGTAATGTGGGACCACACTGAAACAGTCAATTAAACCTGGTTTGGATAAATATTTTAGAGGATAACGCATCTTAGGTCTGGGTTAGGTCTAAGATTTGCCCTCATCAGGCTCACAGTTTCGCGTTTTTCACATACTTGTTGAACAGATTCTGGGTTCTTTCTGGTTTGGATCACGAAGTAGTGTGGTACCACACTGAAACAGTCCATTAAACCTGGTTTCGCTCAATATTTTATAGGATAACGCATGTTAGGTCTAGGTTAGGTCTGGGATTTGCTCTCATCAGGCTCATTCTTTCGTATATTTCTCATACTTGATGGCTAGATCCTAGGCTTTCTCTGGATTGCATCACGTAGTAATGAAGTACAACACTGACACAGTCAATTAAACCTGGTTTCGATCAATATTTTAGAGGATAACGCAAGTTAGGTCTGGGATAGGTCTGAGATTTGACCTCATCAGACTCATACTTTCGCACACTTCACATACTCGTTGAACAGATCCTGGGTTATTTTCTGGATTGCATCACGTAGTAATGAAGTACAACACTGAAACAGTCAATTAAACCTGGTTTCCATCAATATTTTAGAGGACATCGCATGTTAGGTCTAGGTTTGGCCTGGGATTTGCCCTCATCAGGGTCATACTTTCGCAGTTTTAACTTACATGTTGACCTGATCGAGGTTTTTTTCTGCTTTGTATCACCTAGTAAAGTGGTACCACACTGAAACAGTCCATTAAACCTGGCTTGGATCAATATTTTAGAGGATAACGCATGTTAGGTCTAGGTTAGCCCTGGGATTTTCACTCATCAGACTCATACTTTCGCATTCTTCACATACTTGTTGAACGGATCCTGGGTTTTTTCTGGTTTGGTTCACGTAGTAATGTGGGACCACACTGAAACATTCAATTAAACCTGATCTTGATAAATATTATAGAGGATAACGCATGTTAGGTCTGGGTTAGGTCTAGGATTTGCCCCCATCAGGCTCATACTTTCGCATTCTTCACATACTTGTTGAACGGATCCTGGGTTTTTTCTGGTTTGGATCACGTAGTAATGTGGGACCACACTGAAACAGTCAATTAAACCTGGTTTCGATAAATATATTAGAGAATAATTCATGTTAGGTCTAGGTTAGGTCTGGGATTTGCTCTCATCAGGCTCATTCTTTCGCATATTTCTCATACTTGATGGCTAGATCCTGGGCTTTTTCTGGATTGCATCACGTAGTAATGAAGTACAACACTGAAACAGTCAATTAAACCTGGTTTCCATCAATATCTTAGAGGACAACGCAAGGTAGGTCTGGGATAGGTCTGGGATTTGCCCAAATCAGGCTCATACTTTCGCGTTTTTCACATACTCGTTGAACAGATCCTGGGTTTTTTCTGGATTGCGTCACGTAGTAGTGTGGTACCACACTGAAACTGTCGATGAAACCTGGTTTCGATCAATATTTTAAAGGATAACGCAAGTTAAGTCTGGGATTTGTCTGGGATTTGACCTCATTAGACTCATACTTTCGCACTCTTCACATACTCGTTGAACAGATCCTGGGTTATTTTCTGGTTTGGATCACGTAGTAATGTGGTACCACACTGAAACAGTCGATGAAACCTGGTTTCGATCAATATTTTAGAGGATAACGCAAGTTAAGTCTGGGATTTGTCTGGGATTTGACCTCATTAGACTCATACTTTCGCACACTTCACATACTCGTTGAACAGATCCTGGGTTATTTTCTGGTTTGGACCACATAGTAATGTGGTACCACACTGAAACAGTCGATTAAACCAGGTTTCGATCAATATTTTTGAGGATAGCGCATGTTAGGTCTAGGTTAGGCCTGGGATTTTCACTCATCAGGCTCATACTTTCGCATTCTTCACATACTTGTTGAACGGATCCTGGGTTTTTTCTGGTTTGGATCACGTAGTAATGTGGGACCACACTGTAACAGTCAATTAAACCTGGTTTCGATCAATATTTTAGAGAATAATTCATGTTAGGTCTAGGTTAGGCCTGGGATTTGCCCTCATCAGGGTCATACTTTCGCAGTTTTAACATACATGTTGACCTGATCGAGGGTTTTTTTGCTTTGGATCACGTAGTAATGAAGTACAACACTGAAACAGTCAATTAAACCTGGTTTCCATCAATATCTTAGAGGGCAACGCAAGTTAGGTCTGGGATAGGTCTTGGACTTGCCCTCATCAGGCTCATACTTTCGCGTTTTTCACATACTTGTTGAACAGATCCTGGGTTTTTTCAGGTTTGGATCACGTAGTAGTGTGGTACCACACTGAAACAGTCCATTAAACCTGGTTTGGATCAATAATTTAGAGGATAACGCATCTTAGGTCTGGGTTAGGTCTAAGATTTGCCCTCATCAGGCTCACAGTTTCGCGTTTTTCACATACTTGTTGAACAGATCCTGGGTTTTTTCTGGTTTGGATCACGTAGTAATGTGGTACCACACTGAAACAGTCGATGAAACCTGGTTTCGAACAATATTTTAGAGGATGACGCAAGTTAAGTCTGGGATTGGTCTGGGATTTGACCACATCAGACTCATACTTTCGCACACTTCACATACTCGTTGAACAGATCCTGGGTTATTTTCTGGTTTGGACCACATAGTAATGTGGTACCACACTGAAACAGTCGATTAAACCAGGTTTCGATCAATATTTTAGAGGATAACGCAAGTTAAGTCTGGGATTGGTCTGGGATTTGACCTCATCAGACTCATACTTTCGCACACTTCACATACTCCTTGAAGAGATCCTGGGTTATTTTCTGGTTTGGAACCCGTAGTAATGTGGGACCACACTGAAACAATAAATTAAACCTGGTCTTGATAAATATTTTAAAGGATAACGCATGTTAGGTCTGGGTTAGGTCTAGGATTTGCCCTCATCAGGCTCATACTTTCGCATATTTCTCATACTTCATAGCTAGATCCTGGGCTGTTTCTGGATTGTATCACGTAGTAATGTGGTACCACGCTGAAACAGTCAATTAAACCTGGTTTCGATCAATATTTTAGAGGGGAACGCAAGTTAGGTCTGGGATAGGTCTAGGATTTGCCCTCATCAGGCTCTTACTTTCGCATATTTCTCATACTTCATGGCTAGATCCTGGGCTATTTCTGGATTGGATCACGTAGTAAAGTGGTACCACACTGAAACATTCAATGAAACCTTGTCTGGATAAATATTTTAGAGGATAACGCATCTTAGGTCTGGGTTAGGTCTAAGATTTGCCCTCATCAGGCTCACAGTTTCGCGTTTTTCACATACTTGTTGAACAGATCCTGGGTTTTGTCTGGTTCGGATCACGAAGTAGTGTGGTACCACACTGAAACAGTCCATTAAACCTGGTTTCGCTCAATATTTTAGAAGATAACGCATGTTAGGTCTAGGTTAGGCCCGGGATTTGCCCTCATCAGGGTCATACTTTCGCAGTTTTAACATGCATGTTGACCTGATCGAGGGTTTTTTCTGCTTTGGATCACGTAGTAAAGTGGTACCACACTAAAACAGTCAATTAAACCTGGTTTCGATCAATATTTTAGAGGATAACGCATGTTAGGTCTAGGTTAGGCCTGGGATTTTCACTCATCAGACTCATACTTTCGTATTCTTCACATACTTGTTGAACAGATCCCTGGTTTTTTCTGGTTTGGGTCACGTAGTAATGTGGTACCACACTGAAACAGCCCATTAAACCTGGTTTGGATCAATATTTTAGAGGATAGCGCATGTTAGGTCTAGGATAGGCCTGGGATTTTCACTCATCAGACTCATACTTTCGCATTCTTCACATACTTGTTGAACGGATCCTGGGTTTTTTCTGGTTTGCATCACGTAGTAATGTGGGACCACACTGAAACAATCAATTAAACGTGGTCTTGATAAATATTTTAGAGAATAATTCATGTTAGGTCTAGGTTAGGTCTGGGATTTGCTCTCATCAGTCTCATTCTTTCGCATATTTCTCATACTTGATGGCTAGATCCTGGAGTTTTTCTGGGTTGCATCACGTAGTAATGTGGTACCACACTGAAACAGTCAAATAAACCTGGTTTCCATCAATATTTTAGAGGACAACGCATGTTAGGTCTGGGATAGGCCTGGGATTTGCCCTCATCAGGATCATACTTTCGCAGTTTTAACATACATGTTGACCTGATCGAGGGTTTTTTCTGCTTTGCATCACGTAGTAAAGTGGTACCACACTGAAGCAGACCATTAAACCTGGTTTGGATGAATATTTTAGAGGATAACGCATGTTAGGTTTGGGTTAGGTCTAGGATTTGCCCTCATCAGGCTCATACTTTCGCTTATTTCTCATACTTCATGGCTAGATCTTGGGCTGTTTCTGGATTGTATCACGTAGTAATGCGGTACCACGCTGAAACAGTCAATTAAACCTGGTTTCGATCAATATTTTAGAGGATAACGCAAGTTAGGTCTGGGATAGGTCTGGGATTTGCCCTCATCATACTCATACTTTCGCACACTTCACATACTCGTTGAACAGATCCTGGATTATTTTCTAGTTTGGATCACATAGTAATGTGGTACCACACTGAAGCAGTCGATTAAACCAGGTTTTGATCAATATTTTTGAGGATAACGCATGTTAGGTCTAGTTTAGGCCTGGGATTTGCCCTCATCAGACTCATACTTTCGCATACTTCAAATACTTGTTGAACAGGTCCTGGGTTTTTTTCTGGTTTGGATCACGTAGTAATGTGGTACCACACTGAAACAGTCGATTAAACCAGGTTTCGGTCAATATTTTTGAGGATAACGCATGTTAGGTATAGGTTAGGCCGAGGATTTTCACTCATCAGACTCATACTTCCGCATTCTCCACATACTTGTTGAACGGATACAGGGTTTTTTCTGGTTTGGATCACGTAGTAATGTGGTACCACACTGAAACAGACGATTAAACCAGGTTTCGATCAATATTTTTGAGGACAACGCATGTTAGGTCTGGGATAGGTCTGGGATTTGCCCTCATCAGGCTCATACTTTCGCATTCTTCACATACTTGTTGAACTGATCCTGGGTTTTTTCTGGTTTGGATCACGTCGTAATGTGGTACCACACTGAAACAGTCGATTAAACCTGGTTTCGATCAATATCTTAGAGGTTAACGCCTGTTAGGTCTAGGTTAGCCCTGGGATTTTCACTCATCAGACTCATACTTTCGCATTCTTCACATACTTGTTGAACTGATCCTGGGTTTTTTCTGGTTTGGATCACGTAGTAATGTGGTACCACACTGAAACAGTCGATTAAACCTGGTTTCGATCAATATTTTTGAGGATAGCGCATGTTAGGTCTAGGTTAGGCCTGGGACTTTCACTCATCAGACTCATACTTTCGCATTCCTCACATACTTGTTGAACGGATCTTGGGTTTTTTCTGGTGTGGATCACGTAGTAATGTGGTACCACACTGAAACAATCAATTAAACCTGGTCTTGATAAATATTTTAGAGGATAACGCATGTTAGGTCTGGGTTAGGTCTAGGATTTGCTCTCGTCAGGCTCATACTTTCGCATATTTCTCATACCTCATGGCTAGATCTTGGGCTATTTTCTGGTTTGGATCACATAGTAATGTGGTACCACACTGAAACAGTCGATTAAACCAGGTTTCGATCAATATTTTTGAGGATAGCGCATGTTAGGTCTAGGTTAGGCCTGGGACTTTCACTCATCAGACTCATTCTTTCGCATTCTTCACATACTTGTTGAACGGATCTTGGGTTTTTTCTGGTGTGGATCACGTACTAAAGTGGTACCACACTAAAACAGTCAATTAAACCTGGTTTCGGTCAACATATTAGAGGATAACGAAAGTTCGGTCTGGGATAGGTCTGGGATTTGCCTCATCAGGCTCATACTTTCGCGTATTTCACATACTTGTTGAACAGATCCTGGGTTTTTTTCTGGTTTGGATCACGTAGTAGTGTGGTACCACACTGAAACTGTCCATTAAACCTGGTTTCGATCAATATTATAGAGAATAATTCATGTTAGGTCTAGGTTAGGTCTGGGATTTGCTCTCATCAGGCTCATTCTTTCGCATATTTCTCATACTTGATGGCTAGATCCTGGGCTTTTTCTGGATTGCATCACGTAGTAATGAAGTACAACACTGAAACAGTCAATTAAACCTGGTTTCCATCAATATTTTAGTGGACAACGCATGTTAGGTCTTGGTTAGGCCTGGGATTTGCCCTCATCAGGGTCATACTGTCGCAGTTTTAACATACATGTTGACCTGATCGAGGGTTTTTTCTGCTTTGGATCACGTAGTAAAGTGGTATCACACTGAAGCAGTCCATTAAACCTGGTTTCGATTAATATTTTTGAGGATAACGCATGTTAGGTCTGGGATAGGTCTGGGATTTGCCCTCATCAGGGTCATACTTTCGCAGTTTTAACATGCATGTTGACCTGATCGAGGGTTTTTTCTGCATTGGATCACGTAGTAAAGTGGTACCACACTAAAACAGTCAATTAAACCTGGTATCGATCAACATTTTAGAGGATAACGAAAGTTATGTCTAGTTTAGGCCTGGGATTTGCCCTCATCAGACTCATACTTTCGCATACTTCACATACTTGTTGAACAGATCCTGGGTTTTTTTCTGGTTTGGATCACGTAGTAATGTGGTACCACACTGAAACAGTCAATTAAACCTGGTTTCGATCAATATTTTAGAGGATAACGCAAGTTAGGTCTGGGATAGGTCTGGGATTTGCCCTCATCAGGCTCATACTTCCGCGTATTTCACATACTTGTTGAACAGATCCTGGTTTTTTTTCTGGTTTGGATCACGTAGTAGTGTGGTACCACACTGAAACTGACCATTAAACCTGGTTTCGATCAATATTTTTGAGGATAACGCATGTTAGGTCTAGGTTAGGCCGAGGATTTTCACTCATCAGACTCATACTTTCGCATTCTTCACATACTTGTTGAATGGATCCTGGGGATTTACTGCTTTGGATCACGTAGTAATGTGGTACCACACTGAAACCGTCAATTAAACCTGGTTTCGATCAATATTTTAGAGGATAACGCAAGTTAGGTCTGGGATCGGTCTGGGATTTGCCCTCATCAGGCTCATACTTTCGCGTTTTTCACATACTGGTTGAACAGATCCTGGGTTTTTTTCTGGTTTGGATCACGTAGTAGTGTGGTACCACACTGAAACTGTCCATTAAACCTGGTTTCGATCGATATTTTTGAGGATAACGCATGTTAGGTCTAGGTTAGGCCGAGGATTTTCACTCATCAGACTCATACTTTCGCATTCTTCACATACTTGTTGAACGGATCCTGGGGTTTTACTGGTTTGGATCACGTAGTAATGTGGTACCACACTGAAACAGTCAATTAAACCTGGTTTCGATCAATATTTTAGAGAATAATCCATGTTAGGTCTAGGTTAGGTCTGGGATTTGCTCTCATCAGGCTCATTCTTTCGCATATTTCTCATACTTGATGGCTAGATCCTGGGCTTTTTCTGGATTGCATCACGTAGTAATGAAGTACAACACTGAAACTGTCAATTAAACCAAGTTTCCATCAATATTTTAGAGGAGAACGCATGTTAGGTCTAGGTTAGGCCTGGGATTTGCCCTCATCAGTGTCATACTTTCGCAGTTTTAACATACATGTTGACCTGATCGAGGGTTTTTTCTGCTTTGGATCACGTAGTAAAGTAGTACCACACTGAAGCTGTCCATTAAACCTGGTTTGGATCAATATTTTAGAGGATAACGCATGTTAGGTTTGGGTTAGGTCTAGGATTTGCCCTCGTCAGGCTCACACTTTCGCATATTTCTCATACTTCATGGCTAGATCCTGCGCTGTTTCAGGATTGTATCACGTAGTAACGTGGTACCACGCTGAAACAGTCAATTAAACCTGGTTTCGATCAATATTTTAGAGGATAACGCAAGTTAGGTCTGGGATCGGTCTGGGATTTGCCCTCATCAGGCTCATACTTTCGCGTTTTTCACATACTGGTTGAACAGATCCTGGGTTTTTTTCTGGTTTGGATCACGTAGTAGTGTGGTACCACACTGAAACTGTCCATTAAACCTGGTTTCGATCAATATTTTTGAGGATAACGCATGTTAGGTCTAGGTTAGGCCGAGGATTTTCACTCATCAGACTCATACTTTCGCATTCTTCACATACTTGTTGAACGGATCCTGGGGTTTTACTGGTTTGGATCACGTAGTAATGTGGTACCACACTGAAACAGTCAATTAAACCTGGTTTCGATCAATATTTTAGAGAATAATCCATGTTAGGTCTAGGTTAGGTCTGGGATTTGCTCTCATCAGGCTCATTCTTTCGCATATTTCTCATACTTGATGGCTAGATCATGGGCTTTTTCTGGATTGCATCACGTAGTAATGAAGTACAACACTGAAACAGTCAATTAAACCAAGTTTCCATCAATATTTTAGAGGACAACGCATGCTAGGTCTAGGTTAGGCCTGGGATTTGCCCTCATCAGGGTCATACTTTCGCAGTTTTAACATACATGTTGAACTGATCGAGGGTTTTTTCTGCTTTGGATCACGTAGTAAAGTGGTATCACACTGATGCTGTCCATTAAACCTGGTTTGGATCAATATTTTAGAGGATAACGCATGTTAAGTTTGGGTTAGGTCTAGGATTTGCCCTCGTCAGGCTCATACTTTCGCATATTTCTCATACTTCATGGCTAGATCCTGGGCTGTTTCAGGATTGTATCACGTAGTAACGTGGTACCACGCTGAAACAGTCAATTAAACCTGGTTTCGATCAATATTTTAGAGGATAACGCAAGTTAGGTCTGGGATAGGTCTGGGATTCGCCTTTATCAGGCTCATACTTTCGCGTTTTTCACATACTTGTTGAACTGATCCTGGGTTTTTTCTGGTTTGGTTTACGTAGTAATGTGGTACCACACTGAAACAGTCCATTAAACCTGGTATCGCTCAATATTTTAGAAGATAACGCATGTTAGGTATAGGTTTGGCCTGGGATTTGCCCTCATCAGGGTCATACTTTCGCAGTTTTAACATGCATGTTGACATGATCGAGGGTTTTTTCTGCTTTGGATCACGTAGTAAAGTGGTACCACACTAAAACAGTCAATTAAACCTGGTTTCGATCAATATTTTAGAGGATAACGCAAGTTAGGTCTGCGATAGGTCTGGGATTATCACTCATCAGACTCATACTTTCGCATTCTTCACATACTTGTTGAACGGATCCTGGGGTTTTACTGGTTTGGATCACGTAGTAATGTGGGACCACACTGAAACTGTCCATTAAACCTGGTTTCGATCAATATTTTAGAGAATAATTCATGTTAGGTCTAGGTTAGGTCTGGGATTTGCTCTCATCAGGCTCATTCTTTCGCATATTTCTCATACTTGATGGCTAGATCCTGCGCTTTTTCTGGATTGCATCACGTAGTAATGAAGTACAACACTGAAACAGTCAATTAAACCTGATTTCCATTAATATTTTAGAGGACAACGCATGTTAGGTCTAGGTTAGGCCTGGGATTTGCCCCCATCAGGGTCATACTTTCGCAGTTTTAACATGCATGTTGACCTGATCGAGGGTTTTTTCTGCTTTGGATCACGTAGTAAAGTGGTACCACACTAAAACAGTCAATTAAACCTGGTTTCGATCAATATTTTAGAGGATTACGCAAGTTAGATCTGGGATAGGTCTAGGATTTGCCCTCATCAGGCTGATTCTTTCGCATATTTCTCATACTTGATGGCTAGATCCTGGGCTTTTTCTGGATTGCATCACGTAGTATTGTGGTACCACACTGAAACAGTCGATTAAACCAGGTTTCGATCAATATTTTTGAGGATAACGCATGTTAGGTCTACGCTAGGCCTGGGATTTTCACTCATCAGACTCATACTTTCGCATTCTTCACATACTTGTTGAACGGATCTTCGGTTTTTTCTGGTGTGGATCACGTAGCAATGTGGTACCACACTGAAACAATTAATTAAACCTGGTCATGATAAATATTTTAGAGGATAACGCATGTTAGGTCTGGGTTAGGTCTAGTATTTGCCCTCATCAGGCTCATACTTTCGCATATTTCTCATACTTCATGGCTGGATCCTGGGCTATTACTGGATTGGATCACGTAGTAATGTGGTACCACACTGAAACAGTCAATTAAACCTGGTTTCGATCAATATTTTAGAGAATAATTCATGTTAGCTCTGGGTTAGCCCTGAGATTTTCGCTCATCAGACTCATACTTTCACATTCTTCAGATACTTGTTGAACGGATCCTGGGTTTTTTCTGGTATGGTTCACGTAGTAATGTGGTACCACACTGAAACAATCAATTAAACCAGGTCTTGATAAATATTTTAGATGATCACGCATGTTAAGTCTAGGTTAGGCCTGGGATTTGCCCTCATCAGGGTCATACTTTCGCAGTTCTAACATACATGTTGACCTGATCGAGGGTTTTTTCTGCTTTGTATCACGTAGTAAAGTGGTACCACAGTGAAACAGTCCACTAAACCTGGTTTGGATCAATATTTTAGAGGATAATGCATGTTAGGTCTAGGTTAGCCCTGAGATTTTCGCTCATCAGACTCATACTTTCGCATTCTTCAGATACTTTTGGAACGGATCCTGGGTTTTTTCTGGTATGGTTCACGTAGTAATGTGGTACCACACTGAAACAATCAATTAAACCAGGTCTTAATAAATATTTTAGATGATAACGCATGTTAGGTCTGGATTAGGTCTGGGATTTGCCCTCATCAGGCTCATACTTTCGCATATTTCTCATACTTCATGGCTAGATCCTGGGCTATTTCTGGATTGGATCACGTAGTAATGTGGTACCACACTGGAACAGTCAATTAAACCTGGTTTCGATCAATATTTTAGAGGACAATGCAAGTAAGGTCTGGGTTAGGTCTGGGATTTGCCCACATCAGGGTCATACTTTCGCATTTTTCACATACTTGTTGAACAGATCCTGGGTTTTTTCTGGTTTGGATCGCGCAGTAATGTGGTACCACACTGAAACAGCCCACTGAACCTGTTTTCGATCAATATTTTAGAGCATAACGAAAGTTATGTCTAGGTTAGGCCAGGGATTTGCCCTCATCAGACTCATGCTTTCGCATTTTTCACATACTTGTTGAACAGCTCCTGGGTTTTTTCTGGTATGGATCACGTAGTAATGTGGTACCGCACTGAAACATTCAGTTAAACCTGGTCTTGATAAATAGTTTTGAGGATAACGCATGTTAGGTCTGGGTTAGGTCTAGGATTTGCCCTCATCAGGCTCATACTTTGGCATATTTCTTATACTTCATGGATAGATCCTGGGCTATTTCTGGATTGGATCACATAGTAATGTGGTACCACACTGAAACAGTCGATTAAACCAGGTTTCGATCAATATTTTTGAGGATAACGCATGTTAGGACTAGGTTAGGCCTGGGATTTTCACTCATCAGACTCATTCTTTCGCATTCTTCACATACTTGTTGAACGAATCCTGGGGTTTTACTGGATTGGATCACGTAGTAATGTGGTACCACACTGAAACAGTCAATTAAACCTGGTTTCGATCAATATTTTAGAGAATAATTCATGTTAGGTCTAGGTTAGGTCTGGGATTTGCTCTCATCAGGCTCATTCTTTCGCATATTTCTCATACTTGATGGCTAGATCCTGGGCTTTTTCTGGATTGCATCACGTAGTAATGAAGTACAACACTGAAGCAGTCAATTAAACCTGGTTTCCATCAATATTTTCGAGGACAACGCATGTTAGGTCTAGGTTAGGCCTGGGATTTGCCCTCATCAGACTCATACTTTCGCATTCTCACATACTTGTTGAACAGATCCTGGGTTTTTTTCTGGTTTGGATCACGTAGTAGTGTGGTACCACATTGAAACTGACCATTAAACGTGGTTTCGATCAATATTTTAGAGAATAATTCATGTTAGGTCTAGGTTAGGTCTGGGATTTGCTCTCATCAGGCTCATTCTTTCGCATATTTCTCATACTTGATGGCTAGATCCTGAGCTTTTTCTGGATTGCATCACGTAGTAATGAAGTACAACACTGAAACAGTCAATTAAACCTGGTTTCCATCAATATCTTAGAGGACAACGCAAGTTAGGTCTGGGATAGGTCTGGGATTTGCCCACATCAGGCTCATACTTTCGCGTTTTTCACATTCTTGTTGAACAGATCCTGGGTTTTTTTCTGGTTTGGATCACGTAGTAGTGTGGTACCACATTGAAACTGTCCATTAAACGTGGTTTCGATCAATATTTTAGAGAATAATTCATGTTAGGTCTAGGTTAGGTCTGGGATTTGCTCTCATCAGGCTCATACTTTCGCGTATTTCACATACTTGTTGAACAGATCCTGGGTTTTTTTCTGGTTTGGATCACGTAGTAGTGTGGTACCACATTGAAACTGTCCATTAAACCTGGTTTCGATCAATATTTTAGAGAATAATTCATGCTAGGTCTAGGTTAGGTCTGGGATTTGCTCTCATCAGGCTCATTCTTTCGCATATTTCTCACACTTGATGGCTAGATCCTGGGCTTTTTCTGGATTGCATCACGTAGTAATGAAGTACAACACTGAAACAGTCAATTAAACCTGGTTTCCATCAATATCTTAGAGGACAACGCAAGTTAGGTCTGGGATGGGTCTGGGATTTGCCCTCATCGGGCTCATAGTTTCGCGTTTTTCACATACTTGATGAACAGATCCTGGGTTTTTTCTGGTTTGGATCACGTAGTAGTGTGGTACCACACTGAAACAGTCCATTAAACCTGGTTGCGATCAATATTTTACAGGATAACGCATGTTAGGTCTGGGTTAGGTCTAGGATTGGCCCTCATCAGGCTCATACTTACGCATATTTCTCATACTTCATGGCTGGATCCTGGGCTATTTCTGGATTGGATCAGGTAGTAATGTGGTACCACACTGAAACAGTCAATTAACCCTGGTTTTGATCAATATTTTAGAGAATAATTCATGTTAGGTCTAGGTTAGGTCTGGGATTTGCTCTCATCAGGCTCATACTTTCGCATGTTTCTCATACTTCATGGCTGGATCCTGGGCTATTTCTGGATTGGATCACGTAGTAATGAGGTACCACACTGGAACAGTCAATTAAACCTGGTTTTGATGAATATTTTAGAGAATAATTCATGTTAGGTCAAGGTTAGGCCTGGGATTTGCTCTCATCAGGCTCATTCTTTCGCATATTTCTCATACTAGATGGCTAGATCCTGGGCTTTTTCTGGATTGCATCACGTAGTAATGAAGTACAACACTGAAACACTCAATTAAACCTGGTTTCGATCAATATTATTGAGGATAACGCATGTTAGGTCCAGGTTAGGCCTGGGATTTTCACTCATCAGACTCATACTTTCGCATTCTTCACATACTTGTTGAACGGATCTTGGGTTTTTTCTGGTGTGGATCACGTAGTAATGTGGTACCACACTGAAACAATCAATTAAACCTGATCTCGATAAATATTTTAGAGGATAACGAATGTTAGGTCTGGTTTAGGTCTAGGATTTGCCCCCATCAGGCGCATACTTTCGCATATTTCTCATACTTCATGCCTGGATCCTGGGCTATTTCTGGATTGGAGCACGTAGTAATGTGGTACCACACTGAAACAGTCCATTAAACCTGGTTTGGATCAATATTTTTGAGGATAACGCATGTTAGGTCTAGGTTAGGCCGGGGATTTTCACTCATCAGACTCATACTTTCGCATTCTTCTCATACTTGTTGAACGGATCCTGGGTTTTTACTGGTTTGGATCACGTAGTAATGTGGTACCACACTGAAACATTCAATTAAACCTGGTCTTGATAAATATTTTAGAGAATAATTCATGTTAGGTCTAGGTAAGGTCAGGGATTTGCTCTCATCAGGCTCATTCTTTCGCATATTTCTCATACTTGATGGCTAGATCCTGGGCTTTTTTTGGATTGCATCACGTAGTAATGATGTACAACACTGAAGCAGTCAATTAAACCTGGTTTCCATCAATATTTTAGAGAGTAATTCATGTTAGGTCTAGGTTAGGTCAGGGATTTGCTCTCATCAGGCTCATTCTTCCGCATATTTCTCATACTTGATGGCTAGATCCTGGGCTTTTTTTGGATTGCATCACGTAGTAATGAAGTTCAACACTGAAACTGTCAATTAAACCTGGTTTCCATCAATATTTTAGAGGACAACGCATGTCAGGTCTAGGTTAGGTCTGGGATTTGCTCTCATCAGGGTCATACTGTCGCAGTTTTAACTTACTTGTTGAACGGATCCTGGCTTTTTTCTGGTTTGGTTCACGTAGTAATGTGGTACCACACTGAAACATTCAATTAAACCTGGCCTTGATAAATATTTTAGAGGATAACGCATGTTAGGTTT
Organism: Colletes latitarsis; assembly: GCF_051014445.1. NCBI lineage: Eukaryota > Metazoa > Arthropoda > Insecta > Hymenoptera > Colletidae > Colletes > Colletes latitarsis. The sequence continues at coordinate 5,118,421 of NC_135142.1, forward strand.
GGGTTAGGTCTAGGATTTGACCTCATCAGACTCATACTTTCGCACACTTCACATACTTGTTGAACAGATCCTGGGTTTTTTCTGGTTTGGATCACGTAGTATTGTGGTACCACACTGAAACAGTCCATTAAACCTGGTTGTCAATATTTTACAGGATAACGCATGTTAGGTCTGGGTTAGGTCTAGGATTTGCCCTGATCAGGCTCATACTTTCGCGTTTTTCACATACTTGTTAAACAGATCCCGGGTTTTTTCTGGATTGGGTCACGTAGTAGTGTGGTACCACACTGAAACAGTCGATTAAACCTGGTTTCGATCAATATCTTTGAGGGTAACGCATGTTAGGTCTGGGTTAGGTCTAGGATTTCCCTCATCAGGCTCATTCTTTCGCATATTTCTCAAACTTGATGGCTAGAGCCTGGGCTTTTTCTGGATTGCATCACGTAGTAATGAAGTACAACACTGAAACAGTCAATTAAACCTGGTTTCCATCAATATCTTAGAGGACAACGCAAGTTAGGTCTGGGATAGGTCTGGGATTTGCCCACATCAGGCTCATACTTTCGCGTTTTTCACATACTTGTTGAACAGATCCTGGGTTTTTTCTGGTTTGGATCACGTAGTAGTGTGGTACCACACTGAACGAGTCCATTAAACCTGGTTTGGATCAACATTTTAGAGGATAACGCATGTTAGGTCTAGGTTAGGTCTGGGATTTTCACTCATCAGACTCATACTTTCGCATTCTTCACATACTTCTTGAACGGATCCAGGGTTTTCCCTGGTTTGGATCACGAAGTAACGTGGGACCACACTGAAACAATCAATTAAACCTGGTCTTGATAAATATTTTAGAGGATAACGCATGTTAGGTCTGGGATAGGTCTGGGATTTGCCCTCATCAGGCTCATACTTTCGCGTTTTTCACATACTTGTTGAACAGATCCCGGGCTTTTTCTGGATTGGGTAACGTAGTAGTGTGGTACCACACTGAAACAGTCGATTAAACCTGGTTTCGATCAATATTTTTGAGGATAACGCATATTAGGTCTAGGTTAGGCCGGGGATTTTCACTCATCAGACTCATACTTTCGCATTCTTCACATACTTGTTGAACGGATCCTGGGTTTTTACTGGTTTGGATCACGTAGTAATATGGTACCACACTGAATCATTCAATTAAACCTGGTCTTGATAAATATTTTAGAGGATAACGCATGTTAGGTCTGGGTTAGGTCTAGGATTTGCCCTCGTCAGGTTCATACTTCAGATATTTCTCATACTTCATGGCTAGATCCTGGCCTATTTCTGGATTGTATCACGTAGTAATGTGGTACCACACAGAAACAGTCAATTAAACCTGGTTTCGATCAATATTTTAGTGGATAACGCAAGTTAGGTCTGGGATAGGTCTGGGATTTGCCCTCATCAGGCTGATACTTTCGCGTTTTTCACATACTTGTTGAACAGATCCTGGATTTTTCTGGTTTGGGTCACGTAACAGTGTGGTACCACACTGAAGCAGTCGATTAAACGTGGTTTCGATCAATATTTTTGAGGATAACGCATGTTAGGTCTAGGTTAGGCCGGGGATTTTCACTCATCAGACTCATACTTTCGCGTTTTTCACATACTTGTTGAACAGATCCTGGGTTATTTCTGGTTTGGATCACGTAGTAGTGTGGTACCACACTGAAACAGTCCATTAAACCTGGTTGCGATGAATATTTTACAGGATAACGCATGTTAGGTCTGGGTTAGGTCTAGGATTTGCCCTCATCAGGCTCATACTTTCGCATTCTTCACATACTTGTTGAACGGATCCTGGGTTTTCTCTGGTTTGGATCACGAAGTAATGTGGGACCACACTGAAACAATCAATTAAACCTGGTTTGGATCAACATTTTAGAGGAAAACGCATGTTAGGTCTGGGATAGGTCTGGGATTTGCCCTCATCAGGCTCATACTTTCGCGTTTTTCACATACTTGTTGAACAGATCCCGGGTTTTTTCTGGATTGGGTCACGTAGTAATGTGGTACCACACTGAAACAGTCGATTAAACTAGGTTTCGATCAATATTTTTGAGGATAACGCATGTTAGGTCTAGGTTAGGCCTGGGATTTTCACTCATCATACTCATACTTTCGCATTCTTCTCATACTTGTTGGACGGATCCTGGGTTTTTTCTGGTTTGTATCACGTAGTAATGTGGGACCACACAGGAGCAATCAATTGATCCTGGTCTTGATAAATATTTTAGAGGATAACGCATTTTTAGGTCTGGGTTAGGTCTAGGATTTGCCCTCGTCAGGTTCATACTTCAGATATTTCTCATACTTCATGGCTAGATCCTGGGCTATTTCTGGATTGTATCACGTAGTAATGTGGTACCACACAGAAACAGTCAATTAAACCTGGTTTCGATCAATATTTTAGTGGATAACGCAAGTTAGGTCTGGGATAGGTCTGGGATTTGCCCTCATCAGGCTCATACTTTCGCGTTTTTCACATACTTCATGGCTGGATCCGATGCTATTTCTGGATTGGATCACGTAGTAATGTGGTACCACACTGAAACAGTCAATTAAACCTGGTTTTGATGAATATTTTAGAGAATAATTCATGTTAGGTCTAGGTTAGGTCTGGGATTTGCTCTCATCAGGGTCATACTGTCGCAGTTTTAACTTACTTGTTGAACAGATCCTGGGTTTTTTCTGGTTTGGGTCACGTAGTAGTGTGGTACCACACTGAAACAGTCGATTAAACGTGGTTTCGATCAATATTTTTGAGGGTAACGCATGTTAGGTCTAGGTTAGGCCGGGGATTTTCACTCATCAGACTCATACTTTCGCATTCTTCACATACTCGTTGAACGGATCCTGGGTTTTTGCTGGTTTGGATCACGTAGTAATGTGGTACCACACTGAAACATTCAATTAAACCTGGTCTTGATAAATATTTTACAGGATAACGCATGTTAGGTCTGGGTTAGGTCTTGGATTTGCCCTCATCAGGTTCATTCTTTCGCATATTTCTCATACTTGATGGCTACATCCTGGGCTTTTTCTGGATTGCATCACGTAGTAATGAAGTACAACACTGAAACACTCAATTAAACCTGGTTTCGATCAATATTTTAGAGAATAATTCATGTTAGGTCTAAGTTAGGTCTGGGATTTGCTCTCATCAGGCTCATTCTTTCGCATATTTCTCATACTTGATGGCTAGATCCTGGGCTGTTTCTGGATTGTATCACGTAGTAATGAAGTACGACAGTGAAACAGTCAATTAAACCTGGCTTCCATCAATATTTTAGAGGACAACGCATGTTAGGTCTGGGTTAGGTCTAGGATTTGCCCTCATCAGGCTCATACTTTCGCATTCTTCACATACTTGTTGAACGGATCCTGGGTTTTTGCTGGTTTGGATCACGTAGTAATGTGGTACCACACTGAAACATTCAATTAAACCTGGTCTTGATAAATATTTTACAGGATAACGCATGTTAGGTCTGGGTTAGGTCTTGGATTTGCCCTCATCAGGCTCATACTTACGCATATTTCTCAAACTTCATGGCTGGATCCTGTGCTATTTCTGGATTGGATCACGTAGTAATGTGGTACCGCACTGAAACAGTCAATTAAACCTGGCTTTGATCAATATTTTAGAGAATAATTCATGTTAGGTCTAGGTTAGGTCTGGGATTTGCTCTCATCAGGCTCATTCTTTCGCATATTTCTCATACTTGATGGCTACATCCTGGGCTTTTTCTGGATTGCATCACGTCGTAATGAAGTACAACACTGAAACAGGCAATTAAACCTGGTTTCGATCAATATTTTAGAGAATAATTCATGTTAGGTCTAAGTTAGGTCTGGGATTTGCTCTCATCAGGCTCATTCTTTCGCATATTTCTCATACTTGATGGCTAGATCCTGGGCTGTTTCTGGATTGTATCACGTAGTAATGAAGTACGACAGTGAAACAGTCAATTAAACCTGGCTTCCATCAATATTTTAGAGGACAACGCATGTTAGGTCTAGGTTAGGCCTGGGATTTGCCCTCATCAGGGTCATACTTTCGCGTTTTTCACATACTTGTTGAACAGATCCCTGGTTTTTTCTGGATTGGGTCACGTAGTAGTGTGGTACCACACTGAAACAGTCGATTAAACCTGGTTTCGATCAATATTTATGAGGATAACGCATATTAGGTCTAGGTTAGTCCTGGGATTTTCACTCATCAGACTCATACTTTCGCATTATTCACAAACTTGTTGAACGGATCCTGGGTTTTTACTGGTTTGGATCACGTAGTAGTGTGGTACCACACTGTAACATTCAATTAAACCTGGTCTTGATAAATATTTTAGAGGATAACGCATGTTAGGTCTGGGTTAGGTCTAGGATTTGCCCTCATCAGGCTCATTCTTTCGCATATTTCTCATACTAGATGGCTAGATCCTGGGCTTTTTCTGGATTGCATCACGTAGTAATGAAGTACAACACTGAAACACTCAATTAAACCTGGTTTCCATCAATATTATTGAGGATAACGCATGTTAGGTCTAGGTTAGGCCTGGGATTTTCACTCATCAGACTCATACTTTCACATTCTTCACATACTTGTTGACCGGATCTTGGGTTTTTTCTGGTGTGGATCACGTAGTAATGTGGTACCACACTGAAACAGTCCATTAAACCTGCTGGCGATCAATATTTTAGAGGATAACGCATGTTAGGTCTCGGTTAGGTCTAGGATTTGCCCTCATCAGGCTCACACTTTCGCATATTTCTCATACTTCATGGCTAGATCCTGGGCTGTTTCTGGATTGTATCACGTAGTAATGTGGTACCACGCTGAAACAGTCAATTAAACCTAGTTTCGATCAATATTTTAGAGGATAACGCAAGTTAGGTCTGGGATAGGTCTAGGATTTGCCCTCATCAGGCTCTTACTTTCGCATATTTCTCATACTTGATGGCTAGATCCTGGGCTGTTTCTAGATTGTATCACGTAGTAATGTGGTACCACGCTGAAACAGTCAATTAAACCTGGTTTCGATCAATATTTTAGAGGATAACGCAAGTTAGGTCTGGCATAGGTCTGGGATTCGCCCTCATCAGACTCATACTTTCGCGTTTTTCACATACTTGTTGATCTGATCCAGGGTTTTTTCTGCTTTGGATCACGTAGTAAAGTGGTACCACACTGAAACAGTCCATTAAACCTGGTTTGGATCAATATTTTAGAGGATAACGCATGTTAGGTCTAGGTTAGCCCTGGGATTATCACTCATCAGACTCATACTTTCGCATTCTTCACATACTTGTTGAACGGATCCTGGGTTTTTTCTGGTTTGGTTCACGTAGTAATGTGGTACCACACTGAAACATTCAATTAAGCCTGATCTTGATAAATATTTGAGAGGATAACGCATGTTAGGTTTGGGTTAAGTCTAGGATTTGCCCTCATCAGGCTCATACTTTCGCATATTTCTCATACATCATGGCTAGATCCTGGGTTTTTTCTGGTTTGGATCACGTAGTAGTGTGGTACCACACTGAAGCAGTCCATTAAACCAGGTTTGGATCAATATTTTAGAGGATAACGCATGTTAGGTCTAGGTTAGGTCTGGGATTTTCACTCATCAGACTCATACTTTCGCATTCTTCACATACTTGTTGAACGGATCCTGGGTTTTTTCTGGTTTGGATCACGTAGTAGTGTGGTACCACACTGAAACATTCCATTAAACCTGGTTTGGATCAATATTTTAGAGGATAACGCGTGTTAGGTCTAGGTTAGGTCGGGGATTTTCACTCATCAGACTGATACTTTCGCATTCTTCACATACTTGTTGAGCGGATCCTGGGTTTTTTCTGGTTTGGATCACGTAGTAATGTGGTACCACACTGAAACAGTCGAATAAACCTGGTTTCGATCAGTATTTTAGAGGATAACGCAAGATAAGTCTGGGATAGGTCTGGGATTTGACCTCATCAGACTCATACTTTCGCGTTTTTCACATACTTGTTGAACAGATCCTGGGTTTTTTCTGGTTTGGATCACGTAGTAGTGTGGTACCACACTGAAACAGTCCATTAAACCTGCTTGCGATCAATATTTTAGAGGATAACGCATGTTAGGTCTGGGTTAGGTCTAGGATTTGCCCTCATCAGGCTCATTCTTTCGCATATTTCTCAAACTTGAAGGCTAGATTCTGGGCCTTTTCTGGATTGCATCACGTAGTAATGTGGTACCACACTGAAACATTCAATTAAACCTGGTCTTGATAAATATTTTAGAGGATAACGCATGTTAGGTCTGGGTTAGGTCTAGGATTTGCCCTCATCAGGCTCATACTTTCGCATATTTCTCATACTTCATGGCTAGATCCTTTGCTTTTTCTGGATTGTATCACGTAGTAATGAAGTACAACACTGAACCAGTCAATTAAACCTGGTTTCCATCAATATCTTAGAGGACAACGCAAGTTAGGTCTGGGATAGATCTTGGACTTGCCCTCACCAGGCTCATACTTTCGCGTTTTTCACATACTTCTTGAACAGATCCAGGGTTTTTTCTGGTTTGGATCACGTAGTAGTGTGGTACCACACTGAAACAGTCCATGAAACCTGGTTTGGATCAATATTTTAGAGGATAACGCATGTTAGGTCTAGGTTAGGTCTGGGATTTTCACTCATCAGACTCATACTTTCGCCTTCTTCACATACTTGTTGAACGGATCCTGGGTTTTTACTGGTTTGGATCACGTAGTAATGTGGGTCCACACTGAAACAATCAATTAAACCTGGTCTTGATAAATATTTTAGAGGAAAACGCATGTTAGGTCTGGGATAGGTCTGGGATTTGCCCTCATCAGACTCATACTTTCGCACACTTCACATACTCGTTGAACAGATTCTGGGTTTTTTCTGGTTTGGATCACGTAGTAATGTGGTACCACACTGAAACAGTCGATTAAACCTGGTTTCGATCAATATTTTAGAGGATAACGCATGTTAGGTCTAGGTTAGGTCTGGGATTTTCACTCGTCAGACTCATACTTTCGCATTCTTCATATACTTGTTGAACAGATCCTGGGTTTTTTCTGGTTTGGATCACGTAGTAATGTGGGTCTACACTGAAACAATCAATTAAACCTGGTCTTGATAAATATTTTAGAGGATAACGCATGTTAGGTCTGGGATAGGTCTGGGATTTGCCATCATCAGACTCATACTTTCGCACACTTCACATACTTGTTGAACGGATCCTGGGTTTTTTCTGGTTTGGATCACGTAGTAATGTGGGACCACAGTGAAACAGCCAATTAAACCTGGTTTCGATCAATATTTTAGAGAATAATTCATGTTAGGTCTAGGTTAGGTCTGGGAGTTGCTCTCATCAGGCTCATTCTTTCGCATATTTCTCATACTTGATGGCTAGATCCTGGGCTTTTTCTGGATTGCATCACGTAGTAATGAAGTACAACACTGAAACAGTCAATTAAATCTGGTTTCCATCAATATCTTAGAGGGCAACGCAAGTTAGGTCTGGGATAGGTCTGGGACTTTCCCTCATCAGGCTCATACTTTCGCGTTTTTCACATACTTGTTGAACAGATCCTGGGTTTTTTCTGGTTTGTATCACGTAGTAGTGTGGTACCACACTGAAACAGTCCATTAAACCTGGTTTGGATCAATATTTTAGAGGATAACGCATGTTAGGTCTAGGTTAGGTCTGGGACTTTCACTCATCAGACTCATACTTTCGCATTCCTCACATACTTGTTGAACTGATCCTGGGTTTTTTCTGGTTTGGATCACGTAGTAATGTGGTACCACACTGAAACAGTCGATTAAACCTGGTTTCGATCAATATTTTAGAGGATAACGCAAGTTAGGTCTGGGATAGGTCTGGGATTTGACCACATCAGACTCATACTTTCGCACACTTCACCTACTCGTTGAACAGATCCTGGGTTATTTTCTGGTTTGGATCAAATAGTAATGTGGTACCACACTGAAACAGTCGATTAAACCAGGTTTCGATCAATATTTTAGAGTATAACTCATGTTAGGTCTAGGTTAGGCCTGGGATTTTCATTTATCAGACTCATACTTTCGCATTCTTCACATACTTGTTGAACGGATTCTGGGTTTTTTCTGGTTTGGATCACGTAGTAATGTGGGACCACACTGAAACAGTCAATTAAACCTGGTTTCGATCAATATTTTAGAGAATAATTCATGTTAGGTCTAGGTTAGGTCTGGGATTTGCTCTCAGCAGGCTCATTCTTCCGCATATTTCTCATACATGTTGAGCAGATCCTGGGTTTTTTCTGGTTTGGATCACGTAGCAATGTGGGACCACACTGAAACAATCAATTAAACCTGGTCTTGATAAATATTTTAGAGGATAACGCATGTTAGGTCTGGGTTAGGTCTAGGATTTGCCCTCATCAGGCTCATACTTTCGCATATTTCTCATACTTCATGGCTAGATCCTGGGCTTTTTCTGGATTGCATCACGTAGTAATGTAGTACCACACTGAAACAGTCAATGAAACCTGGTTTCCATCAATATTTTAGAGGACAACGCATGTTAGGTCTAGGTAAGGCCTGAGATTTTCACTGATCAGACTCATACTTTCGCATCCTTCACATACTTGTTGAACGGATCCTGGGTTTTTTCTGGTTTGGATCACGTAGTAATGTGGTACCACACTGAAACGGTAAATTAAACCTGGTTTCCAACAATATTTTAGAGGATAACGCAAGTTAGGTCTGGGATAGGTCTGGGATTTGCCCTCATCAGGCTCATACTTTCGCATTCTTCACATACTTGTTGAACTGATCCTGGGTTTTTTCTGGTTTGGATCACGTCGTAATGTGGTACCACACTGAAACAGTCGATTAAACCTGGTTTCGATCAATATCTTAGAGGTTAACGCCTGTTAGGTCTAGGTTAGCCCTGGGATTTTCACTCATCAGACTCATACTTTCGCATTCTTCACATACTTGTTGAACTGATCCTGGGTTTTTTCTGGTTTGGATCACGTAGTAATGTGGTACCACACTGAAACAGTCGATTAAACCTGGTTTCGATCAATATTTTAGAGGATAACGCATGTTAGGTCTAGGTAAGGCCTGGGATTTTCTTTTATCAGACTCATACTTTCGCATTCTTCACATACTTGTTGAACGGATTCTGGGTTTTTTCTGGTTTGGGTCACGTAGTAGTGTGATACCACACTGAAACAGTCGATTAAACCTGGTTTCGATCAATATTTTAGAGGATAACGCATGTTAGGTCAAGGATAGCCCTGGGATTTTCACTCATCAGACTCATACTTTCGCATTCTTCACATACTTGTTGAACTGATCCTGGGTTTTTTCTGGTTTGGATCACGTAGTAATGTGGTACCACACTGAAACAGTCGATTAAACCTGGTTTCGATCAATATTTTAGAGGATAACGCATGTTAGGTCTAGGTAAGGCCTGGGATTTTCTTTTATCAGACTCATACTTTCGCATTCTTCACATACTTGTTGAACGGATTCTGGGTTTTTTCTGGTTTGGGTCACGTAGTAGTGTGATACCACACTGAAACAGTCGATTAAACCTGGTTTCGATCAATATTTTAGAGGATAACGCATGTTAGGTCTAGGATAGCCCTGGGATTTTCACTCATCAGACTCATACTTTCGCATTCTTCACATACTTGTTGAACTGATCCTGGGTGTTTACTGGTTTGGATCACGTAGTAATGTGGAACCACACTGAAACAGTCGATTAAACCTGGTCTCGATCAATATTTTAGAGAATAATTCATGTTAGGTCTCGGTTAGGTCTGGGATTTGCTCCACATCAGGCTCATTCTTTCGCATATTTCTCATACTTGATGGCTAGATCCTGAGCTTTTTCTGGATTGCATCACGTAGTAATGAAGTACAACACTGAAACAGTCAATTAAACCTGGTTTCCATCAATATCTTAGAGGACAACGCAAGTTAGGTCTGGGATATGTCTGGGATTTGCCCTCATCAGGCTCATACTTTCGCGTTTTTCACATACTCGTTGAACAGATCCTGGGTTATTTTCTGGTTTGGATCACATAGTAATGTGGTGCCACACTGAAACAGTCGATTAAACCAGGTTTCGATCAATATCCTTGAGGATAACGCCTGTTAGGTCTAGGTTAGCCCTGGGATTTTCACTCATCAGACTCATACTTTCGCATTCTTCACATACTTGTTGAACTGATCCTGGGTTTTTTCTGGTTTGGATCACGTAGTAATGTGGTACCACACTGAAACAGTCGATTAAACCTGGTTTCGATCAATATTTTAGAGGATAACGCATGTTAGGTCTAGGTAAGGCCTGGGATTTTCTTTTATCAGACTCATACTTTCGCATTCTTCACATACTTGTTGAACGGATTCTGGGTTTTTTCTGGTTTGGGTCACGTAGTAGTGTGATACCACACTGAAACAGTCGATTAAACCTGGTTTCGATCAATATTTTAGAGGATAACGCATGTTAGGTCAAGGATAGCCCTGGGATTTTCACTCATCAGACTCATACTTTCGCATTCTTCACATACTTGTTGAACTGATCCTGGGTTTTTTCTGGTTTGGATCACGTAGTAATGTGGTACCACACTGAAACAGTCGATTAAACCTGGTTTCGATCAATATTTTAGAGGATAACGCATGTTAGGTCTAGGTAAGGCCTGGGATTTTCTTTTATCAGACTCATACTTTCGCATTCTTCACATACTTGTTGAACGGATTCTGGGTTTTTTCTGGTTTGGGTCACGTAGTAGTGTGATACCACACTGAAACAGTCGATTAAACCTGGTTTCGATCAATATTTTAGAGGATAACGCATGTTAGGTCTAGGATAGCCCTGGGATTTTCACTCATCAGACTCATACTTTCGCATTCTTCACATACTTGTTGAACTGATCCTGGGTGTTTACTGGTTTGGATCACGTAGTAATGTGGAACCACACTGAAACAGTCGATTAAACCTGGTCTCGATCAATATTTTAGAGAATAATTCATGTTAGGTCTCGGTTAGGTCTGGGATTTGCTCCACATCAGGCTCATTCTTTCGCATATTTCTCATACTTGATGGCTAGATCCTGAGCTTTTTCTGGATTGCATCACGTAGTAATGAAGTACAACACTGAAACAGTCAATTAAACCTGGTTTCCATCAATATCTTAGAGGACAACGCAAGTTAGGTCTGGGATATGTCTGGGATTTGCCCTCATCAGGCTCATACTTTCGCGTTTTTCACATACTCGTTGAACAGATCCTGGGTTATTTTCTGGTTTGGATCACATAGTAATGTGGTGCCACACTGAAACAGTCGATTAAACCAGGTTTCGATCAATATCCTTGAGGATAACGCATGTTAGGTCTAGGTTAGGCCTGGGATTTTCACTCATCAGACTCATACTTTCGCATTCTTCACATACATGTTGAACGGATCCTGGGTTTTTTCTGGTTTCGATCACATAGTAATGTGGGATCACACTGAAACAGTCAATTAAACCTGGTTCCGATCAATATTTTAAAGAATAATTCATGTTAGGTCTAGGTTAGGTCTGGGATTTGCTCTCATCAGGCTCATTCTTTCGCATATTTCTCATACTTGATGGCTAGATCCTGGGCTTTTTCTGGATTGCATCACGTAGTAATGAAGTACAACACTGAAACAGTCAATTATACCTGGTTTCCATCAATGTATTAGAGGACAACGCAAGTCAGGTCTGGGATAGGTCTGGGATTTGCCCTCATCAGGCTCATACTTTCGCATTCTTCACATACTTGTTGAACTGATCCTGGGTTTTTTCTGGTTTGGATCACGTAGTAATGTGGTACCACACTGAAGCAGTCGATTAAACCTGGTTTCGATCAATATTTTAGAGGATAACGCATGTCAGGTCTAGGTTAGCCCTGGGATTTTCACTCATCAGACTCATACTTTCGCATTCTTCACATACTTGTTGAACTGATCCTGGGTTTTTTCTGGTTTGGATCACGTAGTAATGTGGTACCACACTGAAACAGTCGATTAAACCTGGTTTCGATCAATATTTTAGAGGATAACGCATGTTAGGTCTAGGTAAGGCCTGGGATTTTCACTGATCAGACTCATACTTTCGCATTCTTCACATACTTGTTGAACGGATCCTGGGTTTTTTCTGGTTTGTATCACGTAGTAATGTGGTACCACACTGAAACGGTCAATTAAACCTGGTTTCGATCAATATTTTAGAGGATAACGCATGTTAGGTCTAGGTTAGGTCTGGGATTTGCCCTCATCAGACTCATACTTTCGCATTCTTCACATACTTGTTGAACAGATTCTGGGTTTTTTCTGGTTTGGATCACGAAGTAGTGTGGTACCACACTGAAACAGTCCATTAAACCTGGTTTCGCACAATATTTTAGAGGATAACGCATGTTAGGTCTAGGTTAGGTCTGGGATTTGCTCTCATCAGGCTCATTCTTTCGCATATTTCTCATACTTGATGGCTAGATCCTGGGCTTTTTCTGGATTGCATCACGTAGTAATGTAGTACCACACTGAAGCAGTCAATGAAACCTGGTTTCCATCAATATTTTAGAGGACAACGCAAGTTAGGTCTAGGAAAGGCCTGAGATTTTCACTGATCAGACTCATACTTTCGCATCCTTCACATACTTGTTGAACGGATTCTGGGTTTTTTCTGGTTTGGATCACGTAGTAATGTGGGACCACAGTGAAACAGCCAATTAAACCTGGTTTCGATCAATATTTTAGAGAATAATTCATGTTAGGTCTAGGTTAGGTCTGGGAGTCGCTCTCATCAGGCTCATTCTTTCGCATATTTCACATACTTGTTGAACAGATTCTGGGTTTTTTCTGGTTTGGATCACGTAGTAGTGTGGTACCACACTGAAACAGTCCATGAAACCTGGTTTGGATCAATATTTTAGAGGATAACGCATGTTAGGTCTAGGTTAGGTCTGGGATTTTCACTCATCAGACTCATACTTTCGCCTTCTTCACATACTTGTTGAACGGATCCTGGGTTTTTTCTGGTTTGGATCACGTAGTAATGTGGGTCCACACTGAAACAATCAATTAAACCTGGTCTTGATAAATATTTTAGAGGAAAACGCATGTTAGGTCTGGGATAGGTCTGGGATTTGCCCTCATCAGACTCATACTTTCGCACACTTCACATACTCGTTGAACAGATTCTGGGTTTTTTCTGGTTTGGATCACGTAGTAATGTGGTACCACACTGAAACAGTCGATTAAACCTGGTTTCGATCAATATTTTAGAGGATAACGCATGTTAGGTCTAGGTTAGGTCTGGGATTTTCACTCGTCAGACTCATACTTTCGCATTCTTCATATACTTGTTGAACAGATCCTGGGTTTTTTCTGGTTTGGATCACGTAGTAATGTGGGTCTACACTGAAACAATCAATTAAACCTGGTCTTGATAAATATTTTAGAGGATAACGCATGTTAGGTCTGGGATAGGTCTGGGATTTGCCATCATCAGACTCATACTTTCGCACACTTCACATACTTGTTGAACGGATCCTGGGTTTTTTCTGGTTTGGATCACGTAGTAATGTGGGACCACAGTGAAACAGCCAATTAAACCTGGTTTCGATCAATATTTTAGAGAATAATTCATGTTAGGTCTAGGTTAGGTCTGGGAGTTGCTCTCATCAGGCTCATTCTTTCGCATATTTCTCATACTTGATGGCTAGATCCTGGGCTTTTTCTGGATTGCATCACGTAGTAATGAAGTACAACACTGAAACAGTCAATTAAATCTGGTTTCCATCAATATCTTAGAGGGCAACGCAAGTTAGGTCTGGGATAGGTCTGGGACTTTCCCTCATCAGACTCATACTTTCGCGTTTTTCACATACTTGTTGAACAGATCCTGGGTTTTTTCTGGTTTGTATCACGTAGTAGTGTGGTACCACACTGAAACAGTCCATTAAACCTGGTTTGGATCAATATTTTAGAGGATAACGCATGTTAGGTCTAGGTTAGGTCTGGGATTTTCACTCATCAGACTCATACTTTCGCATTCCTCACATACTTGTTGAACTGATCCTGGGTTTTTTCTGGTTTGGATCACGTAGTAATGTGGTACCACACTGAAACAGTCGATTAAACCTGGTTTCGATCAATATTTTAGAGGATAACGCAAGTTAGGTCTGGGATAGGTCTGGGATTTGCCCTCATCAGGCTCATACTTTCGCATTCTTCACATACTTGTTGAACTGATCCTGGGTTTTTTCTGGTTTGGATCACGTCGTAATGTGGTACCACACTGAAACAGTCGATTAAACCTGGTTTCGATCAATATCTTAGAGGTTAACGCCTGTTAGGTCTAGGTTAGCCCTGGGATTTTCACTCATCAGACTCATACTTTCGCATTCTTCACATACTTGTTGAACTGATCCTGGGTTTTTTCTGGTTTGGATCACGTAGTAATGTGGTACCACACTGAAACAGTCGATTAAACCTGGTTTCGATCAATATTTTAGAGGATAACGCATGTTAGGTCTAGGTAAGGCCTGGGATTTTCTTTTATCAGACTCATACTTTCGCATTCTTCACATACTTGTTGAACGGATTCTGGGTTTTTTCTGGTTTGGATCACGTAGTAGTGTGATACCACACTGAAACAGTCGATTAAACCTGGTTTCGATCAATATTTTAGAGGATAACGCATGTTAGGTCAAGGATAGCCCTGGGATTTTCACTCATCAGACTCATACTTTCGCATTCTTCACATACTTGTTGAACTGATCCTGGGTTTTTTCTGGTTTGGATCACGTAGTAATGTGGTACCACACTGAAACAGTCGATTAAACCTGGTTTCGATCAATATTTTAGAGGATAACGCATGTTAGGTCTAGGTAAGGCCTGGGATTTTCTTTTATCAGACTCATACTTTCTCATTCTTCACATACTTGTTGAACGGATTCTGGGTTTTTTCTGGTTTGGGTCACGTAGTAGTGTGATACCACACTGAAACAGTCGATTAAACCTGGTTTCGATCAATATTTTAGAGGATAACGCATGTTAGGTCTAGGATAGCCCTGGGATTTTCACTCATCAGACTCATACTTTCGCATTCTTCACATACTTGTTGAACTGATCCTGGGTTTTTACTGGTTTGGATCACGTAGTAATGTGGTACCACACTGAAACAGTCGATTAAACCTGGTCTCGATCAATATTTTAGAGAATAATTCATGTTAGGTCTCGGTTAGGTCTGGGATTTGCTCCACATCAGGCTCATTCTTTCGCATATTTCTCATACTTGATGGCTAGATCCTGAGCTTTTTCTGGATTGCATCACGTAGTAATGAAGTACAACACTGAAACAGTCAATTAAACCTGGTTTCCATCAATATCTTAGAGGACAACGCAAGTTAGGTCTGGGATATGTCTGGGATTTGCCCTCATCAGGCTCATACTTTCGCGTTTTTCACATACTCGTTGAACAGATCCTGGGTTATTTTCTGGTTTGGATCACATAGTAATGTGGTGCCACACTGAAACAGTCGATTAAACCAGGTTTCGATCAATATCCTTGAGGATAACGCATGTTAGGTCTAGGTTAGGCCTGGGATTTTCACTCATCAGACTCATACTTTCGCATTCTTCACATACTTGTTGAACGGATCCTGGGTTTTTTCTGGTTTCGATCACATAGTAATGTGGGATCGCACTGAAACAGTCAATTAAACCTGGTTCCGATCAATATTTTAAAGAATAATTCATGTTAGGTCTAGGTTAGGTCTGGGATTTGCTCTCATCAGGCTCATTCTTTCGCATATTTCTCATACTTGATGGCTAGATCCTGGGCTTTTTCTGGATTGCATCACGTAGTAATGAAGTACAACACTGAAACAGTCAATTATACCTGGTTTCCATCAATGTATTAGAGGACAACGCAAGTCAGGTCTGGGATAGGTCTGGGATTTGCCCTCATCAGGCTCATACTTTCGCATTCTTCACATACTTGTTGAACTGATCCTGGGTTTTTTCTGGTTTGGATCACGTAGTAATGTGGTACCACACTGAAGCAGTCGATTAAACCTGGTTTCGATCAATATTTTAGAGGATAACGCATGTCAGGTCTAGGTTAGCCCTGGGATTTTCACTCATCAGACTCATACTTTCGCATTCTTCGCATACTTGTTGAACTGATCCTGGGTTTTTTCTGGTTTGGATCACGTAGTAATGTGGTACCACACTGAAACAGTCGATTAAACCTGGTTTCGATCAATATTTTAGAGGATAACGCATGTTAGGTCTAGGTAAGGCCTGGGATTTTCACTGATCAGACTCATACTTTCGCATTCTTCACATACTTGTTGAACGGATCCTGGGTTTTTTCTGGTTTGTATCACGTAGTAATGTGGTACCACACTGAAACGGTCAATTAAACCTGGTTTCGATCAATATTTTAGAGGATAACGCAAGTTAGGTCTGGGATAGGTCTGGGATTTGCCCTCACCAGGCTCATACTTTCGCGTTTTTCACATACTTGTTGAACAGATCCTGGGTTTTTTCTGGTTTGGATCACGTAGTAATGTGGTACCACACTGAAACAGTCGATTAAACCTGGTTTCGATCAATATTTTAGAGGATAACGCATGTTAGGTCTAGGTAAGGCCTGGGATTTTCACTGATCAGACTCATACTTTCGCATTCTTCACATACTTGTTGAACGGATCCTGGGATTTTTCTGCTTTGTATCACGTAGTAATGTGGTACCACACTGAAACGGTCAATTAAACCTGGTTTCGATCAATATTTTAGAGGATAACGCAAGTTAGGTCTGGGATAGGTCTGGGATTTGCCCTCACCAGGCTCATACTTTCGCGTTTTTCACATAGTTGTTGAACAGATCCTGGGTTTTTTCTGGTTTGGATCACGTAGTAGTGTGGTACCACACTGAAACAGTCCATTACACCTGGTTTGGATCAATATTTTAGAGAATAACGCATGTTAGGTCTAGGTTAGGTCTGGGATTTGCCCTCATCAGACTCATACTTTCGCATTCTTCACATACTTGTTGAACAGATTCTGGGTTTTTTTCTGGTTTGGATCACGAAGTAGTGTGGTACCACACTGAAACAGTCCATTAAACCTGGTTTCGCACAATATTTTAGAGGATAACGCATGTTAGGTCTAGGTTAGGTCTGGGATTTGCTCTCATCAGGCTCATTCTTTCGCATATTTCTCATACTTGATGGCTAGATCCTGGGCTTTTTCTGGATTGCATCACGTAGTAATGTAGTACCACACTGAAGCAGTCAATGAAACCTGGTTTCCATCAATATTTTAGAGGACAACGCAAGTTAGGTCTAGGAAAGGCCTGAGATTTTCACTGATCAGACTCATACTTTCGCATCCTTCACATACATGTTGAACGGATTCTGGGTTTTTTCTGGTTTGGAACACGTAGTAATGTGGTACCACACTGAAACGGTCAATAAACCTGGTTTCGATCAATATTTTAGAGGATAACGCAAGTTAGGTCTGGGATAGGTCTGGGATTTGCCCACATCAGGCTAATACTTTCGCGTTTTTCACATACTTGTTGAACAGATGATGGGTTTTTTCTGGTTTGGGTCACGTAGTAGTGTGATACCACACTGAAACAGTCGATTAAACCTGGCTTCGATCAATATTTTAGTGGATAACGCATGTTAGGTCTAGGTTAGCACTGGGATTTTCACTCATCAGACTCATACTTTCGCATTCTTCACATACTTGTTGAACTGATCCTGGGTTTTTTCTGGTTTGGATCACGTAGTAATGTGGTACCACACTGAAACAGTCGATTTAACCTAGTTTCGATCAATATTTTAGAGGATAACGCATGTTAGGTCTAGGTAAGCCGTGGGATTTTCACTCATCAGACTCATATCTTCGCATTCTTCACATACTTGTTGAACTGATCCTCGGTTTTTTCTGGTTTGGATCACGTAGTAATGTGGTACCACACTGAAACAGTCGATTAAACCTGGTCTCGATCAATATTTTAGAGAATAATTCATGTTAGGTCTAGGTTAGGTCTGGGATTTGCTCTCATCAGGCTCATTCTTTCGCATATTTCTCATACTTGATGGCTAGATCCTGGGCTTTTTCTGGATTGCATCACGTAGTAATGTAGTACAACACTAAAACAGTCAATTAAACCTGGTCTTGATAAATATTTTAGAGGATAACGCATGTTAGGTCTGTGTTAGGTCTAGGATTTGCCCTCATCAGGGTCATACTTTCGCATATTTCTCATACTTCATGGCTAGATCCTGGGCTGTTTCTTGATTGTATCACGTAGTAATGTGGTACCACGCTGAAACAGTCAATTAAACCTGGTTTCGATCAATATTTTAGAGGATAACGCAAGTTAGGTCTGGGATAGGTCTAGGATTTGCCCTCATCAGGCTCTTACTTTCGCATATTTCTCATACTTCATGGCTAGATCCTGGGCAATTTCTGGATTGGATCACGTAGTAAAGTGGTACCACACTGAAACATTCAATGAAACCTGGTCTGGATAAATATTTTAGAGGATAACGCATCTTAGGTCTGGGTTAGGTGTAAGATTTGCCCTCATCAGGCTCACAGTTTCGCGTTTTTCACATTCTTGATGAACAGATCCTGGGTTTTGTCTGGTTTGGATCACGAAGTAGTGTGGTACCACACTGAAACAGTCCATTATACCTGGTTTTGCTCAATATTTTAGAGGATAACGCATGTTAGGTCTAGGTTACGTCTGGGATTTGCTCTCATCAGGCTCATTCTTTCGCGTTTTTCACATACTTGTTGAACAGATCATGGGTTTTTTCTGGTTTGGGTCACGTAGTAATGTGGTACCACACTGAAACAGTCGATTAAACCTCGTTTCGATCAATATTTTAGGGGATAACGCAAGCTAGATCTAGGTTAGGCCTGGGATTTTCACTGATCAGACTCATACTTTCGCATTCTTCACACACTTGTTGGACTGATCCTAGGTTTTTTCTGGTTTGGATCACGTAGTAATGTGGTATCACACTGAAACGGTCGATTAAACCTGGTTTCGATCAATATTTTAGAGGATAACGCATGTTAGGTCTAGGTTAGCCCTGGGATTTTCACTCATCAGACTCATACTTTCGCGTTTTTCACATACTTGTTGAACCGATCATGGGTTTTTTCTGGTTTGGATCACGTAGTAATGTGGTACCACACTGAAACTGTAAATTAAACCAGGTTTCCATCAATATCTTAGAGGACAACGCAAGATAGGTCTGGGATATGTCTGGGATTTGCCCTCATCAGGCTCATACTTTCGCGTTTTTCACATACTTGTTGAACAGATCCTGGGTTTTTTCTGGTTTGGATCACGTAGTAGTGTGGTACCACACTGAAACAGTCCATTAAACCTGGTTTCGATCAATATATTAGGCTATAACGCATGTTAGGTCTAGGTTAGGTCTGGGATTTTCACTCATCAGACTCATACTTTCGCATTCTTCACATACTTGTTGAACGGATCCTGGGTTTTTTCTGGATTGGATCACGTAGTAATGTGGTACCACACTGAAACATTCGATTAAACCTGGTTTCGATCAAAATTTTAGAGGATAAAGCAAGTTTGGTCTGGGATAGGTCTGGGATTTGACATCATCAGACTCATACTTTCGCACACTTCACATACTCCTTGAACAGATCCTGGGTTATTTTCTGGTTTGGATCACATAGTAATGTGGTACCACACTGAAACAGTCGATTAAACCAGGTTTCGATCAATATTTTTGAGGATAACGCATGTTAGGTCTAGGTTAGGTCTGGGATTTTCACTCATCAGGCTCACAGTTTCGCGTTTTTCACATTCTTGTTGAACAGATCCTGGGTTTTGTCTGGTTTGGATCACGAAGCAGTGTGATACCACACTGAAACGGTCCATTATACCTGGTTTCGCTCAATATTTTAGAGGATAACGCATGTTAGGTCTAGGTTAGGCCTGGGATTTTCACTGATCAGGCTCACTCTTTCGCATATTTCTCATACTTGATGGCTAGATCCTGGGCTTTTTCTGGATTGCATCACGTAGTAATGTAGTACCACACGGAAACAGTCAATGAAACCTGGTTTCCATCACTATTTTAGAGGACAACGCAAGTTTGGTCTAGGTAAGGCCTGAGATTTTCACTGATCAGACTCATACTTTCGCATTCTTCACATACTTGTAGAACGGATCCTGGGTTTTTTCTGGTTTGGATCCCGTAGTAATGTGGTACCACACTGAAACAGTCGATTAAACCTGGTTTCGATCAATATTTTAGAGAATAATTCATGTTACGTCTAGGTTAGGTCTGGGATTTGCTCTCGTCAGGCTCATTCTTTCGCATATTTCTCATACTTGATGGCTAGATCCTGGGTTTTTTCTGGTTTGGATCACGTAGTAATGTGGTACCACACTGAAACAGTCGATTAAACCTGGTTTCGATCAATATTTTAGAGGATAACGCAAGTTAGGTCTGGGATAGGTCTGGGATTTGACCACATCAGACTCATACTTTCGCACACTTCACCTACTCGTTGAACAGATCCTGGGTTATTTTCTGGTTTGGACCACATAGTAATGTGGTACCACACTGAAACAGTCGATTAAACCAGGTTTCGATCAATATTTTAGAGTATAACTCATGTTAGGTCTGGGTTAGGTCTAGGATTTGCCCTCATC
Source organism: Colletes latitarsis (assembly GCF_051014445.1). NCBI lineage: Eukaryota > Metazoa > Arthropoda > Insecta > Hymenoptera > Colletidae > Colletes > Colletes latitarsis. The sequence goes on from NC_135142.1 coordinate 5,139,219, forward strand.
AGGCTCATACTTTCGCATATTTCTCATACTTCATGGCTAGATCCTGGGCTGTTTCTGGATTGTATCACGTAGTAATGTGGTACCACGCTGAAACAGTCCATTAAACCTGGTTTCGCTCAATATTTTAGAGGATAACGCATGTTAGGTCTAGGTTAGGTCTGGGATTTGCTCTCATCAGGCTCATTCTTTCGCATATTTCTCATACTTGATGGCTAGATCCTGGGCTTTTTCTGGATTGCATCACGTAGTAATGTAGTACCACACTGAAACAGTCAATGAAACCTGGTTTCCATCAATATTGTAGAGGACAACGCATGTTAGGTCTAGGTAAGGCCTGAGATTTTCACTGATCAGACTCATACTTTCGCATCCTTCACATACTTGTTGAACGGATCCTGGGTTTTTTCTGGTTTGGATCACGTAGTAATGTGGTACCACACTGAAACGGTAAATTAAACCTGGTTTCGATCAATATTTTAGAGGATAACGCAAGTTAGGTCTGGGATAGGTCTGGGATTTGCCCTCATCAGGCTCATACTTTCGCATTCTTCACATACTTGTTGAACTGATCCTGGGTTTTTTCTGGTTTGGATCACGTAGTAATGTGGTACCACACTGAAACAGTCGATTAAACCTGGTTTCGATCAATATTTTAGAGGATAACGCATGTTAGGTCTAGGTAAGGCCTGGGATTTTCTTTTATCAGACTCATACTTTCGCATTCTTCACATACTTGTTGAACGGATTCTGGGTTTTTTCTGGTTTGGGTCACGTAGTAGTGTGATACCACACTGAAACAGTCGATTAAACCTGGTTTCGATCAATATTTTAGAGGATAACGCATGTTAGGTCTAGGATAGCCCTGGGATTTTCACTCATCAGACTCATACTTTCGCATTCTTCACATACTTGTTGAACTGATCCTGGGTTTTTTCTGGTTTGGATCACGTAGTAATGTGGTACCACACTGAAACAGTCGATTAAACCTGGTTTCGATCAATATTTTAGAGGATAACGCATGTTAGGTCTAGGTTAGCCCTGGGATTTTCACTCATCAGACTCATACTTTCGCATTCTTCACATACATGTTGAACTGATCCTGGGTTTTTACTGGTTTGGATCACGTAGTAATGTGGTACCACACTGAAACAGTCGATTAAACCTGGTCTCGATCAATATTTTAGAGAATAATTCATGTTAGGTCTCGGTTAGGTCTGGGATTTGCTCCACATCAGGCTCATTCTTTCGCATATTTCTCATACTTGATGGCTAGATCCTGAGCTTTTTCTGGATTGCATCACGTAGTAATGAAGTACAACACTGAAACAGTCAATTAAACCTGGTTTCCATCAATATCTTAGAGGACAACGCAAGTTAGGTCTGGGATATGTCTGGGATTTGCCCTCATCAGGCTCATACTTTCGCGTTTTTCACATACTCGTTGAACAGATCCTGGGTTATTTTCTGGTTTGGATCACATAGTAATGTGGTGCCACACTGAAACAGTCGATTAAACCAGGTTTCGATCAATATCCTTGAGGATAACGCATGTTAGGTCTAGGTTAGGCCTGGGATTTTCACTCATCAGACTCATACTTTCGCATTCTTCACATACTTGTTGAACGGATCCTGGGTTTTTTCTGGTTTCGATCACATAGTAATGTGGGATCACACTGAAACAGTCAATTAAACCTGGTTTCGATCAATATTTTAAAGAATAATTCATGTTAGGTCTAGGTTAGGTCTGGGATTTGCTCTCATCAGGCTCATTCTTTCGCATATTTCTCATACTTGATGGCTAGATCCTGGGCTTTTTCTGGATTGCATCACGTAGTAATGAAGTACAACACTGAAACAGTCAATTATACCTGGTTTCCATCAATGTATTAGAGGACAACGCAAGTCAGGTCTGGGATAGGTCTGGGATTTGCCCTCATCAGGCTCATACTTTCGCATTCTTCACATACTTGTTGAACTGATCCTGGGTTTTTTCTGGTTTGGATCACGTAGTAATGTGGTACCACACTGAAGCAGTCGATTAAACCTGGTTTCGATCAATATTTTAGAGGATAACGCAAGTTAGGCCTGGGATAGGTCTGGGATTTGCCCTCATCAGGCTCATACTTTCGCATTCTTCACATACTTGTTGAACTGATCCTGGGTTTTTTCTGGTTTGTATCACGTAGTAATGTGGTACCACACTGAAACGGTCAATTAGACCTGGTTTCGATCAATATTTTAGAGGATAACGCTTGTTAGGTCTGGGATAGGTCTGGGATTTGCCCTCACCAGGCTCATACTTTCGCGTTTTTCACATACTTGTTGAACAGATCCTGGGTTTTTTCTGGTTTGGATCACGTAGTAGTGTGGTACCACACTGAAACAGTCCATTACACCTGGTTTGGATCAATATTTTAGAGAATAACGCATGTTAGGTCTAGGTTAGGTCTGGGATTTGCCCTCATCAGACTCATACTTTCGCATTCTTCACATACTTGTTGAACAGATTCTGGGTTTTTTCTGGTTTGGATCACGAAGTAGTGTGGTACCACACTGAAACAGTCCATTAAACCTGGTTTCGCTCAATATTTTAGAGGATAACGCATGTTAGGTCTAGGTTAGGTCTGGGATTTGCTCTCATCAGGCTCATTCTTTCGCATATTTCTCATACTTGCTGGCTAGATCCTGGGCTTTTTCTGGATTGCATCACGTAGTAATGTAGTACCACACTGAAGCAGTCAATGAAACCTGGTTTCCATCAATATTTTAGAGGACAACGCAAGTTAGGTCTAGGAAAGGCCTGAGATTTTCACTGATCAGACTCATACTTTCGCATCCTTCACATACTTGTTGAACGGATTCTGGGTTTTTTCTGGTTTGGATCACGTAGTAATGTGGTACCACACTGAAGCAGTCGATTAAACCTGGTTTCGATCAATATTTTAGAGGATAACGCAAGTTAGGCCTGGGATAGGTCTTGGATTTGCCCTCATCAGGCTCATACTTTCGCATTCTTCACATACTTGTTGAACTGATCCTGGGTTTTATCTGGTTTGTATCACGTAGTAATGTGGTACCACACTGAAACGGTCAATTAGACCTGGTTTCGATCAATATTTTAGAGGATAACGCAAGTTAGGCCTGGGATAGGTCTTGGATTTGCCCTCATCAGGCTCATACTTTCGCATTCTTCACATACTTGTTGAACTGATCCTGGGTTTTATCTGGTTTGTATCACGTAGTAATGTGGTACCACACTGAAACGGTCAATTAGACCTGGTTTGGATCAATATTTTAGAGAATAACGCATGTTAGGTCTGGGATTTGCCCTCATCAGACTCATACTTTCGCATTCTTCACATACTTGTTGAACAGATTCTGGGTTTTTTCTGGTTTGGATCACGAAGTAGTGTGGTACCACACTGAAACAGTCCATTAAACCTGGTTTCGCTCAATATTTTAGAGGATAACGCATGTTAGGTCTAGGTTAGGTCTGGGATTTGCTCTCATCAGGCTCATTCTTTCGCATATTTCTCATACTTGCTGGCTAGATCCTGGGCTTTTTCTGGATTGCATCACGTAGTAATGTAGTACCACACTGAAGCAGTCAATGAAACCTGGTTTCCATCAATATTTTAGAGGACAACGCAAGTTAGGTCTAGGAAAGGCCTGAGATTTTCACTGATCAGACTCATACTTTCGCATCCTTCACATACTTGTTGAACGGATTCTGGGTTTTTTCTGGTTTGGATCACGTAGTAATGTGGTACCACACTGAAACGGTCAATAAACCTGGTTTCGATCAATATTTTAGAGGATAACGCAAGTTAGGTCTGGGATAGGTCTGGGATTTGCCCACATCAGGCTCATACTTTCGCGTTTTTCACATACTTGTTGAACAGATGATGGGTTTTTTCTGGTTTGGGTCACGTAGTAGTGTGATACCACACTGAAACAGTCGATTAATCCTGGCTTCGATCAATATTTTAGTGGATAACGCATGTTAGGTCTAGGTTAGCACTGGGATTTTCACTCATCAGACTCATACTTTCGCATTCTTCACATACTTGTTGAACTGATCCTGGGTTTTTTCTGGTTTGGATCACGTAGTAATGTGGTACCACACTGAAACAGTCGATTAAACCTGGTTTCGATCAATATTTTAGAGGATAACGCATGTTAGGTCTAGGTTAGCCGTGGGAATTTCACTCATCAGACTCATATCTTCGCATTCTTCACATACTTGTTGAACTGATCCTCGGTTTTTTCTGGTTTGGATCACGTAGTAATGTGGTACCACACTGAAACAGTCGATTAAACCTGGTCTCGATCAATATTTTAGAGAATAATTCATGTTAGGTCTAGGTTAGGTCTGGGATTTGCTCTCATCAGGCTCATTCTTTCGCATATTTCTCATACTTGATGGCTAGATCCTGGGCTTTTTCTGGATTGCATCACGTAGTAATGTAGCACAACACTAAAACAGTCAATTAAACCTGGTCTTGATAAATATTTTAGAGGATAACGCATGTTAGGTCTGTGTTAGGTCTAGGATTTGCCCTCATCAGGCTCATACTTTCGCATATTTCTCATACTTCATGGCTAGATCCTGGGCTGTTTCTTGATTGTATCACGTAGTAATGTGGTACCACGCTGAAACAGTCAATTAAACCTGGTTTCGATCAATATTTTAGAGGATAACGCAAGTTAGGTCTGGGATAGGTCTAGGATTTGCCCTCATCAGGCTCTTACTTTCGCATATTTCTCATACTTCATGGCTAGATCCTGGGCAATTTCTGGATTGGATCACGTAGTAAAGTGGTACCACACTGAAACATTCAATGAAACCTGGTCTGGATAAATATTTTAGAGGATAACGCATCTTAGGTCTGGGTTAGGTGTAAGATTTGCCCTCATCAGGCTCACAGTTTCGCGTTTTTCACATTCTTGATGAACAGATCCTGGGTTTTGTCTGGTTTGGATCACGAAGTAGTGTGGTACCACACTGAAACAGTCCATTATACCTGGTTTCGATCAATATATTAGACTATAACGCATGTTAGGTCTAGGTTAGGTCTGGGATTTTCACTCATCAGACTCATACTTTCGCATTCTTCACATACTTGTTGAACGGATCCTGGGTTTTTTCTGGTTTGGATCACGTAGTAATGTGGTACCACACTGAAACATTCGATTAAACCTGGTTTCGATCAAAATTTTAGAGGATAAAGCAAGTTTGGTCTGGGATAGGTCTGGGATTTGACATCATCAGACTCATACTTTCGCACACTTCACATACTCCTTGAACAGATCCTGGGTTATTTTCTGGTTTGGATCACATAGTAATGTGGTACCACACTGAAACAGTCGATTAAACCAGGTTTCGATCAATATTTTTGAGGATAACGCATGTTAGGTCTAGGTTAGGTCTGGGATTTTCACTCATCAGGCTCACAGTTTCGCGTTTTTCACATTCTTGTTGAACAGATCCTGGGTTTTGTCTGGTTTGGATCACGAAGCAGTGTGATACCACACTGAAGCAGTCCATTATACCTGGTTTCGATCAATATTTTAGAGAATAATTCATGTTAGGTCTAGGTTAGGTCTGGGATTTGCTCTCGTCAGGCTCATTCTTTCGCATATTTCTCATACTTGATGGCTAGATCCTGGGCTTTTTCTGGATTGCATCACGTAGTAATGAAGTACAACACTGAAACAGTCAATTAAACCTGGTTTCCATCAATATCTTAGAGGACAACGCAAGTTAGGTCTGGGATATGTCTGGGATTTGCCCTCATCAGGCTCATACTTTCGCATATTTCTCATACTTCATGGCTAGATCCTGGGCTTTTTCTGGATTGCATCACGTAGTAATGAAGTACAACACTGAAACAGTCAATTAAACCTGGTTTCCATCAATATCTTAGAGGATAACGCATGTTAGGTCTAGGTTAGGTCTGGGATTTTCACTCATCAGGCTCACAGTTTCGCGTTTTTCACATTCTTGTTGAACAGATCCTGCGTTTTGTCTGGTTTGGATCACGAGATAGTGTGGTACCACACTGAAACAGTCCATTAAACCTGGTTTCGCTCAATATTTTATAGGATAACGCATGTTAGGTCTAGGTTAGGTCTGGGATTTGCTCTCATGAGGCTCATTCTTTCGCATATTGTCATACTTGATGGCTAGATCCTGGGCTTTTTCTGGATTGCATCACGGAGTAATGTAGTACCACACTGAAACAGTCAATGAAACCTGGTTTCCATCACTATTTTAGAGGACAACGCAAGTTAGGTCTAGGTAAGGCCTGAGATTTTCACTGATCAGACTCATACTTTCGCATTCTTCACATACTTGTTGAACGGATCCTGGGTTTTTTCTGGTTTGGATCACGTAGTAATGAGGTACCACACTGAAACGGTCAATTAAAGCTAGTTTCGATCAATATTTTAGTGGATAACGCAAGTTAGGTCTGGGATAGGTCTGGGATTTGCCCTCATCAGGTTCATACTTTCGCGTTTTTCACATACTTGTTGAACAGATCATGGGTTTTTTCTGGTTTGTGTCACGTAGTAGTGTGATACCACACTGAAACAGTCGATTAAACCTGGTTTCGATCAATATTTTAGAGGATAACGCATGTTAGGTATAGGTTAGCCCTGGGATTTTCACTCATCAGACTCATACTTTCGCATTCTTCACATACTTGTTGAACTGATCCCGGGTTTTTTCTGGTTTGGATCACGTAGTAATGTGGTACCACACTGAAACAGTCGATTAAACCTGGTTTCGATCAATATTTTAGAGGATAACGCATGTTAGGTCTAGGTTAGCTCTGGGATTTTCACTCATCAGACTCTTACTTTCGCGTTCTCCACATACTTGTTGAACAGATCCTGGGTTTTTCCTGGTTTGGATCACGTAGTAATGTGGTACCACACTGAAACAGTCGATTAAACCTAGCTTCGATCAATATTTTAGAGGATAACGCAAGTTAGGTCTGGGATAGGTCTGGGATTTGACCTCATCAGACTCATACTTTCGCACACTTCACATACTCCTTGAACAGATCCTGGGTTATTTTCTGGTTTGGATCACATAGTAATGTGGTACCACACTGAAACAGTCGATTAAACCAGGTTTCGAACAATATTTTTGAGGATAACGCATGTTAGGTCTAGGTTAGGTCTGGGATTTGCTCTCATCAGGCTCATTCTTTCGCATATTTCTCATACTTGTTGAACAGATCCTTGGTTTTTTCTTGTTTGGATCACGTGGTAGTGTGGTACCACACTGAAACAGTCCATTAAACCTGCTTTGGATCAATATTTTAGAGGATAACGCATGTTAGGTCTAGGTTAGGTCTGGGATTTTCACTCATCAGGGTCATACTTTCGCAGTTTTAACATGCATGTTGACCTGATCGAGGGTTTTCTTTGCTTTGGATCACGTAGTAAAGTGGTACCACACTTACACAGTCAATTAAACCTGGTTTCGATCAATATTTTAGAGGATACCGCATGTTAGGTCTGGGATAGGTCTCGGATTTGCCCTCATCAGACTCATACTTTCGCACACTTGACACACTCGTTAATCAGATCCTGGGGTTTTTTTCTGGTTTGGATCACGTAGTAATGTGGTACCACACTGAAACTTTCAATTAAAACTGGTCTTGATAAATATTTTAGAGGATAACGCATGTTAGGTCTGGGTTAGGTCTAGGATTTGCCCTCATCAGACTCATTCTTTCGCATTCTTCTCACACTTGTTGAACGGATCCTGGGTTTTTTCTGGTTTGGATCACGTAGTAATGAGGTACCACACCGAAACGGTCAATTAAACCTGGTTTCGATCAATATTTTAGAGGATAACGCAAGTTAGGCCTGGGATAGGTCTGGGATTTGCCCTCATCAGGCTCATACTTTCGCATTCTTCACATACTTGTTGAACTGATCCTGGGTTTTTTCTGGTTTGGATCACGTAGTAATGTGGTACCACACTGAAACAGTCGATTAAACCTGGTTTCGATCAATATTTTAGAGGATAACGCATGTTAGGTCTATGTTAGCCCTGGGATTTGACCTCATCAGACTCATACTTTCGCATTTTTCACATACTTGTTGAACGGACCCTGGGTTTTTTCTGGTTTGGATCACGTAGTAATGTGGTACCACACTGAAACGATCAATTAAACCTGGTTTCGATCAATATTTTAGAGGATAACGCAAGTTAGGTCTGGGATAGGTCTGGGATTTGCCCTCATCAGACTCATACTTTCGCACACTTCACATACTCCTTGAACAGATCCTGGGTTATTTTCTGGTTTGGATCACATAGTAATGTGGTACCGCACTGAAACAGTCGATTAAACCAGGTTTCGATCAATATTTTAGAGGATAACGCATGTTAGGTCTATGTTAGCCCTGGGATTCTCACTCATCAGACTCATACTTTCGCATTCTTCACATACTTGTTGAACTGATCCTGGGTTTTTTCTGGTTTGGATCACGTAGTAATGTGGTACCACACTGAAACAGTCGATTAAACCTGGTTTCGATCAATATTTTAGAGGATAACGCATGTTAGGTCTATGTTAGCCCTGGGATTTGACCTCATCAGACTCATACTTTCGCATTCTTCACATACTTGTTGAACTGATCCTGGGTTTTTTCTGGTTTGGATCACATAGTAATGTGGTACCACACTGAAACAGTCGATTGAACCAGGTTTCGATCAATATTTTAGAGGATAACGCATGTTAGGTCTAGGTTAGGTCTGGGATTTTCACCCATCAGACTCATACTTTCGCATTCTTCACATACTTGTTGAACTGATCCTGGGTTTTTTCTGGTTTGGATCACGTAGTAATGTGTTACCGCACTGAAACAGTCGATTAAACCTGGTTTCGATCAATACTTTTGAGGATAACGCATGTTAGGTCTAGGTTAGGTCTAGGATTTGCACTCGTCAGGCTGATACTTTCGCATATTTCTCATACTTCATGGCTAGATCCTGGGCTTTTTCTGGTTTGGATCACGTAGTAATGTGGTACCACACTGAAACAGTCGATTAAACCAGGTTTCGATCAATATTTTAGAGGATAACGCATGTTAGGTCTAGGTTAGGTCTGGGATTTTCACCCATCAGACTCATACTTTCGCATTCTTCACATACTTGTTGAACTGATCCTGGGTTTTTTCTGGTTTGGATCACATAGTAATGTGGTACCACACTGAAACAGTCGATTAAACCAGGTTTCGATCAATATTTTAGAGGATAACGCATGTTAGGTCTATGTTAGCCCTGGGATTCTCACTCATCAGACTCATACTTTCGCATTCTTCACATACTTGTTGAACTGATCCTGGGTTTTTTCTGGTTTGGATCACGTAGTAATGTGGTACCACACTGAAACAGTCGATTAAACCTGGTTTCGATCAATATTTTAGAGGATAACGCATGTTAGGTCTATGTTAGCCCTGGGATTTGACCTCATCAGACTCATACTTTCGCATTCTTCACATACTTGTTGAACTGATCCTGGGTTTTTTCTGGTTTGGATCACGTAGTAATGTGTTACCGCACTGAAACAGTCGATTAAACCTGGTTTCGATCAATACTTTTGAGGATAACGCATGTTATGTCTGGGTTAGGTCTAGGATTTGCACTCGTCAGGCTGATACTTTCGCATATTTCTCATACTTCATGGCTAGATCCTGGGCTTTTTCTGGTTTGGATCACGTAGTAATGTGGGACCACACTGAAACAATCAATTAAACCTGGTCTTGATAAATATTTTAGAGGATAACGCATGTTAGGTCTGGGTTAGGTCTAGGATTTGCCCTCATCAGGCTCATACTTTCGCATATTTCTCATACTTCAAGGCTAGATCCTGGGTTGTTTCTGGATTGTATCACATAGTAATGTGGTACCACACTGAAACTGTCAATGAAACCTGGTTTCCATCAATATTTTAGAGGATAACGCATATAAGGTCTAGGTTAGGTCTGGGATTTGCTCTCATCAGGCTCATTCTTTCGCATATTTCTCATACTTGATGGCTAGATCCTGGGCTTTTTCTGGATTGCATCACGTAGTAATGTGGTACCACACTGAAACAGTCAATGAAACCTGGTTTCCATCAATATTTTAGAGGACAACGCAAGTTAGGTCTGGGATAGGTCTGGGATTTGACCTCATCAGACTCATACTTTCTCACACTTCACAACCTCCTTGAACAGATCCTGGGTTATTTTCTGGTTTGGATCACATAGTAATGTGGTACCACACTGAAACAGTCGATTAAACCAGGTTTCGATCAATATTTTAGAGGATAACGCATGTTAGGTCTAGGTTAGGTCTGGGATTTTCACTCATCAGACTCATACTTTCGCATTCTTCACATACTTGTTGAACGGATCCTGGGTTTTTTCTGGTTTGGATCACGTAGTAATATGGTACCACACTGAAACAGTCGATTAAACCTGGTTTCGATCATTATTTTAGAGGATAACGCAAGCTAGGTCTGGGATAGGTCTGGGATTTGCTCTCATCAGGCTCATTCTTTCGCATATTTCTCATACATGTTGAACAGATCCTGGGTTTTTTCGGGTTTGGTTCACGTAGTAATGTGGTACCACACTGAAACATTCAATTAAACCTTTTCTTGATAAATATTTTAGAGGATAACGCATGTTAGGTTTGGGTTAGGTCTAGGATTTGCCCTCATCAGGCTCATACTTTCGCATATATCTCATACTTCATGGCTAGATCCTGGGCTGTTTCTGGATTGTATCAGGTAGTAAAGTGGTACCACACTGAAACATTCAATGAAACCTGGTCTGGATAAATATTTTAGAGGATAACGCATCTTAGGTCTGGGTTAGGTCTAAGATTTGCCCTCATCAGTCTCACAGTTTAGCGTTTTTCACATACTTCTTGAACAGATCCTGGGCTTTCTCAGGTTTGGATCACGAAGTAGTGTGGTACCACACTGAAACAGTCCATTAAACCTGGTTTCGCTCAATATTTTAGAGGATAACGCATGTTAGGTCTAGGTTAGGTCTGGGATTTGCTCCCATCAGGCTCATTCTTTCGCATGTTTCTCATACTTGATGGCTAGATCCTGGGCTTTTTCTGGATTGCATCACGTAGTAATGAAGTACAACACTGAAGCAGTTAATTAAACCTGGTTTCCATCAATATTCTAGAGGACAACGCTTGTTAGGTCTAGGTTAGGCCTGGGATTTGCCCTCATCAGGGTCATACTGTCGCAGTTTTAACATACTTGTTGAACGGATCCTGGGTTTTTTCAGGCTTGGTTCACGTAGTAATGTGGGACCACACTGAAACAGTCAATTAAACCTGGTTTCGATCAATATTTTAGAGAATAATTCATGTTAGGTCTATGTTAGGTTTGGGATTTGCTGTCATCAGGCTCATTCTTTCGCATATTTCTCATACTTGATGGCTAGATCCTGGGCTTTTTCTGGATTGCATCACGTAGTAATGTAGTACCACACTGAAACAGTCAATGAAACCTGGTTTCCATCAATATCTTAGAGGACAACGCAAGTTAGGTCTGGGATATGTCTGGGATTTGCCCTCATACTTTCGCGTTTTTCACATACTTGTTGAACAGATCCTGGGTTTTTTCTGGTTTGGATCACGTAGTAGTGTGGTACCACGCTGAAACAGTCCATTAAACCTGGTTTGGATCAATATTTTAGAGGATAACGCATGTTAGGTCTAGGTTAGGCCTGGGATTTTCACTCATCAGACTCATACTTTCGCATTCTTCACATACTTGTTGAACGGATCCTGGGTTATTTCTGGTTTGGATCACGTAGTAATGTGGGTCCACACTGAAACAGTCAATTAAACCTGGTTTCGATCAATATTTTAGAGGATAACACAAGTTAAGTCTGGGATAGGTCTGGGATTTGACCTCATCAGACTCATACTTTCGCGTGTTTCACATACTTGTTGAACAGATCCTGGGTTATTTTCAGGTTTGGATCACATAGTAATGTGGTACCACACTGAAACAGTCGATTAAACCAGGTTTCGATCAATATTTTTGAGGATAACGCATGTTAGGTCTAGGTTAGGCCTGGGATTTGCCCTCATCAGGGTCATACTGTCGCAGTTTTAACATACTTGTTGAACGGATCCTGGGTTTTTTCAGGCTTGGTTCACGTAGTAATGTGGGACCACACTGAAACAGTCAATTAAACCTGGTTTCAATCAATATTTTAGAGAATAATTCATGTTAGGTCTATGTTAGGTTTGGGATTTGCTGTCATCAGGCTCATTCTTTCGCATATTTCTCATACTTGATGGCTAGATCGTGGGCTGTTTCTGGATTGTATCACATAGTAATGTGGCACCACGCTGAAACAGTCGATTAATCCTGGTTTCGATCAATATTTTAGAGGATAACGCAAGTTAAGTCTGGGATAGGTCTCGTATTTGACCTCATCAGACTCATACTTTCGCGTTTTTCACATACTTGGTGAACAGATCCTGGGTTATTTTCAGGTTTGGATCACATAGTAATGTGGTACCACACTGAAACAGTCGATTAAACCAGGTTTCGATCAATATTTTAGAGGATAACGCATGTTAGGTCTAGGTTAGGCCTGGGATTTTCACTCATCAGACTCATACTTTCGCATTCTTCACATACTTGTTGAACGGATCCTGGGTTATTTCTGGTTTGGATCACGTAGTAATGTGGGTCCACACTGAAACAGTCAATTAAACCTGGTTTCGATCAATATTTTAGAGAATAATTCATGTTAGGTCTATGTTAGGTCTGAGATTTGCTCTCATCAGGCTCATTCTTTCGCATATTTCTCATACTTGATGGCTAGATCGTGGGCTGTTTCTGGATTGTATCACATAGTAATGTGGCACCACGCTGAAACAGTCGATTAAACCTGGTTTCGATCAATATTTTAGAGGATATCGCAAGTTAAGTCTGGGATAGGTCTCGTATTTGACCTCATCAGACTCATACTTTCGCGTTTTTCACATACTTGGTGAACAGATCCTGGGTTTTTTCTGGTTTGGATCACGTAGTAATGTGGGACCACACTGAAACAATCAATTAAACCTGATCTTGATAAATATTTTAGAGGATAACGCATGTTAGGTCTGGGTTAGGTCTAGGATTTGCCCTCATCAGGCTCATACTTTCGCATATTTCTCATACTTCATGGCTAGATCCTGGGCTGTTTCTGGATTGGATCACGTAGTAATGTGGTACCACGCTGAAACAGTCAATTAAACCTTGTTTCGATCAATATTTTAGAGGATAACGCAAGTTAGGTCTGGGATAGGTCTAGGATTTGCGCTCATCAGGCTCTTACTTTCGCATATTTCTCATACTTCATGGCTAGATCCTGGGCTATTTCTGGTTTGGATCACGTAGTAATGTGGTACCACACTGAAACAGTCCATTAAACCTGGTTTCGCTCAATATTTTAGAGGATAACGCATGTTAGGTCTAGGTTAGGCGTGGGATTTTCACTCATCAGACTCATACTTTCGCATTCTTCACATACTTGTTGAACGGATCCTGGGTTTTTTCTGGTTTGGATCACGTAGTAATGTGGTACCACACTGAAACGGTCAATTAAACCTGGTTTCGATCAATATTTTAGAGGATAACGCAAGTTAGGTCTGGGATAGGTCTGGGATTTGACCTCATCAGACTCATACTTTCGCACACTTCACATACTCCTTGAACAGATCCTGGGTTATTTTCTGGTTTGGATCACATAGTAATGTGGTACCAAACTGAAACAGTCGATTAAACCTGGTTTCGATCAATATTTTTGAGAATAATTCATGTTAGGTCTAGTTTAGGTCCGGGATTTACTCTCATCCGGCTCATTCTTTCGCATATTACTCATACTTGATGGCTAGATCCTGGGCTTTTTCTGGATTGGATCACGTAGTAATGTGGGACCACACTGAAACAATCAATTAAACCTGGTCTTGATAAATATTTTGGAGGATAGCGCATGTTAGGTCTGGGATAGGTCTGGGATTTGCCCTCATCAGGCTCATACTTTCGCATTCTTCACATACTTGTTGAACTGATCCTGGGTTTTTTCTGGTTTGGATCACGTAGTAATGTGGTACCACACTGAAACGGTCAATTAAACCTGGTTTCGATCAATATTTTAGAGGATAACGCAAGTTAGGTCTGGGATAGGTCTGGGATTTGACCTCATCAGACTCATACTTTCGCACACTTCACATACTCCTTGAACAGATCCTGGGCTGTTTCTGGATTGTATCACGTAGTAATGTGGTACCACGCTGAAACAGTCAATTAAACCTGGTTTCGCTGAATATTTTAGAGGATAACGCATGTTAGGTCTAGGGTAGGTCTGGGATTTGCTCTCATCAGGCTCATTCTTTCGCATATTTCTCATACTTGATGGCTAGATCCTGGGCTTTTTCTGGATTGCATCACGTAGTAATGTAGTACCACACTGAAACAGTCAATGAAACCTGGATTCCATCAATATTTTAGAGGACAACGCATGTTAGGTCTAGGTTAGCCCTGGGAATTACACTCATCAGACTCATACTTCCGCATTTTTCACATACTTGTTGAACGGACCCTGGGTTTTTTCTGGTTTGGATCACGTAGTAATGTAGTACCACACTGAAACGATCAATTAAACCTGGTTTCGATCAATATTTTAGAGGATAACGCAAGTTAGGTCTGGGATAGGTCTGGGATTTGCCCTCATCAGGCTCAAACCTTCGCACACTTCACATACTCCTTGAACAGATCCTGGGTTATTTTCTGGTTTAGATCACATAGTAATGTGGTACCACCCTGAAACAGTCGATTAAACCAGGTTTCGATCAATACTTTAGAGGATAACGCAAGTTAGGTCTGGGATAGGTCTGGGATTTTCACCCATCAGACTCATACTTTCGCATTCTTCACATACTTGTTGAACTGATCCTGGGTTTTTTCTGGTTTGGATCACGTAGTAATGTGGTACCACACTGAAACAGTCGATTAAACCTGGTTTCGATCAATATTTTAGAGGATAACGCATGTTAGGTCTATGTTAGCCCTGGGATTTGACCTCATCAGACTCATACTTTCGCATTTTTCACATACTTGTTGAACGGACCCTGGGTTTTTTCTGGTTTGGATCACGTAGTAATGTGGTACCACACTGAAACGATCAATTAAACCTGGTTTCGATCAATATTTTAGAGGATAACGCAAGTTAGGTCTGGGATAGGTCTGGGATTTGCCCTCATCAGACTCATACTTTCGCACACTTCACATACTCCTTGAACAGATCCTGGGTTATTTTCTGGTTTGGATCACATAGTAATGTGGTACCGCACTGAAACAGTCGATTAAACCAGGTTTCGATCAATATTTTAGAGGATAACGCATGTTAGGTCTATGTTAGCCCTGGGATTCTCACTCATCAGACTCATACTTTCGCATTCTTCACATACTTGTTGAACTGATCCTGGGTTTTTTCTGGTTTGGATCACGTAGTAATGTGGTACCACACTGAAACAGTCGATTAAACCTGGTTTCGATCAATATTTTAGAGGATAACGCATGTTAGGTCTATGTTAGCCCTGGGATTTGACCTCATCAGACTCATACTTTCGCATTCTTCACATACTTGTTGAACTGATCCTGGGTTTTTTCTGGTTTGGATCACATAGTAATGTGGTACCACACTGAAACAGTCGATTGAACCAGGTTTCGATCAATATTTTAGAGGATAACGCATGTTAGGTCTAGGTTAGGTCTGGGATTTTCACCCATCAGACTCATACTTTCGCATTCTTCACATACTTGTTGAACTGATCCTGGGTTTTTTCTGGTTTGGATCACGTAGTAATGTGTTACCGCACTGAAACAGTCGATTAAACCTGGTTTCGATCAATACTTTTGAGGATAACGCATGTTAGGTCTAGGTTAGGTCTAGGATTTGCACTCGTCAGGCTGATACTTTCGCATATTTCTCATACTTCATGGCTAGATCCTGGGCTTTTTCTGGTTTGGATCACGTAGTAATGTGGTACCACACTGAAACAGTCGATTAAACCAGGTTTCGATCAATATTTTAGAGGATAACGCATGTTAGGTCTAGGTTAGGTCTGGGATTTTCACCCATCAGACTCATACTTTCGCATTCTTCACATACTTGTTGAACTGATCCTGGGTTTTTTCTGGTTTGGATCACATAGTAATGTGGTACCACACTGAAACAGTCGATTAAACCAGGTTTCGATCAATATTTTAGAGGATAACGCATGTTAGGTCTATGTTAGCCCTGGGATTCTCACTCATCAGACTCATACTTTCGCATTCTTCACATACTTGTTGAACTGATCCTGGGTTTTTTCTGGTTTGGATCACGTAGTAATGTGGTACCACACTGAAACAGTCGATTAAACCTGGTTTCGATCAATATTTTAGAGGATAACGCATGTTAGGTCTATGTTAGCCCTGGGATTTGACCTCATCAGACTCATACTTTCGCATTCTTCACATACTTGTTGAACTGATCCTGGGTTTTTTCTGGTTTGGATCACGTAGTAATGTGTTACCGCACTGAAACAGTCGATTAAACCTGGTTTCGATCAATACTTTTGAGGATAACGCATGTTATGTCTGGGTTAGGTCTAGGATTTGCACTCGTCAGGCTGATACTTTCGCATATTTCTCATACTTCATGGCTAGATCCTGGGCTTTTTCTGGTTTGGATCACGTAGTAATGTGGGACCACACTGAAACAATCAATTAAACCTGGTCTTGATAAATATTTTAGAGGATAACGCATGTTAGGTCTGGGTTAGGTCTAGGATTTGCCCTCATCAGGCTCATACTTTCGCATATTTCTCATACTTCAAGGCTAGATCCTGGGTTGTTTCTGGATTGTATCACATAGTAATGTGGTACCACACTGAAACTGTCAATGAAACCTGGTTTCCATCAATATTTTAGAGGATAACGCATATAAGGTCTAGGTTAGGTCTGGGATTTGCTCTCATCAGGCTCATTCTTTCGCATATTTCTCATACTTGATGGCTAGATCCTGGGCTTTTTCTGGATTGCATCACGTAGTAATGTGGTACCACACTGAAACAGTCAATGAAACCTGGTTTCCATCAATATTTTAGAGGACAACGCAAGTTAGGTCTGGGATAGGTCTGGGATTTGACCTCATCAGACTCATACTTTCTCACACTTCACAACCTCCTTGAACAGATCCTGGGTTATTTTCTGGTTTGGATCACATAGTAATGTGGTACCACACTGAAACAGTCGATTAAACCAGGTTTCGATCAATATTTTAGAGGATAACGCATGTTAGGTCTAGGTTAGGTCTGGGATTTTCACTCATCAGACTCATACTTTCGCATTCTTCACATACTTGTTGAACGGATCCTGGGTTTTTTCTGGTTTGGATCACGTAGTAATATGGTACCACACTGAAACAGTCGATTAAACCTGGTTTCGATCATTATTTTAGAGGATAACGCAAGCTAGGTCTGGGATAGGTCTGGGATTTGACCTCATCAGACTCATACTTTCGCACACTTCACATACTCCTTGAACAGATCCTGGGTTTTTTTCTGGTTTGGATCACATAGTAATGTGGTACCACACTGAAACATTCAAGTAAACCTGTTTTCGATCAATATTTTAGAGAATAATTCATGTTAGGTCTAGGATAGGTCTGGGATTTGCTCTCATCAGGCTCATTCTTTCGCATATTTCTCATACATGTTGAACAGATCCTGGGTTTTTTCGGGTTTGGTTCACGTAGTAATGTGGTACCACACTGAAACATTCAATTAAACCTTTTCTTGATAAATATTTTAGAGGATAACGCATGTTAGGTTTGGGTTAGGTCTAGGATTTGCCCTCATCAGGCTCATACTTTCGCATATATCTCATACTTCATGGCTAGATCCTGGGCTGTTTCTGGATTGTATCAGGTAGTAAAGTGGTACCACACTGAAACATTCAATGAAACCTGGTCTGGATAAATATTTTAGAGGATAACGCATCTTAGGTCTGGGTTAGGTCTAAGATTTGCCCTCATCAGTCTCACAGTTTAGCGTTTTTCACATACTTCTTGAACAGATCCTGGGCTTTCTCAGGTTTGGATCACGAAGTAGTGTGGTACCACACTGAAACAGTCCATTAAACCTGGTTTCGCTCAATATTTTAGAGGATAACGCATGTTAGGTCTAGGTTAGGTCTGGGATTTGCTCCCATCAGGCTCATTCTTTCGCATGTTTCTCATACTTGATGGCTAGATCCTGGGCTTTTTCTGGATTGCATCACGTAGTAATGAAGTACAACACTGAAGCAGTTAATTAAACCTGGTTTCCATCAATATTCTAGAGGACAACGCTTGTTAGGTCTAGGTTAGGCCTGGGATTTGCCCTCATCAGGGTCATACTGTCGCAGTTTTAACATACTTGTTGAACGGATCCTGGGTTTTTTCAGGCTTGGTTCACGTAGTAATGTGGGACCACACTGAAACAGTCAATTAAACCTGGTTTCGATCAATATTTTAGAGAATAATTCATGTTAGGTCTATGTTAGGTTTGGGATTTGCTGTCATCAGGCTCATTCTTTCGCATATTTCTCATACTTGATGGCTAGATCCTGGGCTTTTTCTGGATTGCATCACGTAGTAATGTAGTACCACACTGAAACAGTCAATGAAACCTGGTTTCCATCAATATCTTAGAGGACAACGCAAGTTAGGTCTGGGATATGTCTGGGATTTGCCCTCATACTTTCGCGTTTTTCACATACTTGTTGAACAGATCCTGGGTTTTTTCTGGTTTGGATCACGTAGTAGTGTGGTACCACGCTGAAACAGTCCATTAAACCTGGTTTGGATCAATATTTTAGAGGATAACGCATGTTAGGTCTAGGTTAGGCCTGGGATTTTCACTCATCAGACTCATACTTTCGCATTCTTCACATACTTGTTGAACGGATCCTGGGTTATTTCTGGTTTGGATCACGTAGTAATGTGGGTCCACACTGAAACAGTCAATTAAACCTGGTTTCGATCAATATTTTAGAGGATAACACAAGTTAAGTCTGGGATAGGTCTGGGATTTGACCTCATCAGACTCATACTTTCGCGTGTTTCACATACTTGTTGAACAGATCCTGGGTTATTTTCAGGTTTGGATCACATAGTAATGTGGTACCACACTGAAACAGTCGATTAAACCAGGTTTCGATCAATATTTTTGAGGATAACGCATGTTAGGTCTAGGTTAGGCCTGGGATTTGCCCTCATCAGGGTCATACTGTCGCAGTTTTAACATACTTGTTGAACGGATCCTGGGTTTTTTCAGGCTTGGTTCACGTAGTAATGTGGGACCACACTGAAACAGTCAATTAAACCTGGTTTCAATCAATATTTTAGAGAATAATTCATGTTAGGTCTATGTTAGGTTTGGGATTTGCTGTCATCAGGCTCATTCTTTCGCATATTTCTCATACTTGATGGCTAGATCGTGGGCTGTTTCTGGATTGTATCACATAGTAATGTGGCACCACGCTGAAACAGTCGATTAATCCTGGTTTCGATCAATATTTTAGAGGATAACGCAAGTTAAGTCTGGGATAGGTCTCGTATTTGACCTCATCAGACTCATACTTTCGCGTTTTTCACATACTTGGTGAACAGATCCTGGGTTATTTTCAGGTTTGGATCACATAGTAATGTGGTACCACACTGAAACAGTCGATTAAACCAGGTTTCGATCAATATTTTAGAGGATAACGCATGTTAGGTCTAGGTTAGGCCTGGGATTTTCACTCATCAGACTCATACTTTCGCATTCTTCACATACTTGTTGAACGGATCCTGGGTTATTTCTGGTTTGGATCACGTAGTAATGTGGGTCCACACTGAAACAGTCAATTAAACCTGGTTTCGATCAATATTTTAGAGAATAATTCATGTTAGGTCTATGTTAGGTCTGAGATTTGCTCTCATCAGGCTCATTCTTTCGCATATTTCTCATACTTGATGGCTAGATCGTGGGCTGTTTCTGGATTGTATCACATAGTAATGTGGCACCACGCTGAAACAGTCGATTAAACCTGGTTTCGATCAATATTTTAGAGGATAACGCAAGTTAAGTCTGGGATAGGTCTCGTATTTGACCTCATCAGACTCATACTTTCGCGTTTTTCACATACTTGGTGAACAGATCCTGGGTTTTTTCTGGTTTGGATCACGTAGTAATGTGGGACCACACTGAAACAATCAATTAAACCTGATCTTGATAAATATTTTAGAGGATAACGCATGTTAGGTCTGGGTTAGGTCTAGGATTTGCCCTCATCAGGCTCATACTTTCGCATATTTCTCATACTTCATGGCTAGATCCTGGGCTGTTTCTGGATTGGATCACGTAGTAATGTGGTACCACGCTGAAACAGTCAATTAAACCTTGTTTCGATCAATATTTTAGAGGATAACGCAAGTTAGGTCTGGGATAGGTCTAGGATTTGCGCTCATCAGGCTCTTACTTTCGCATATTTCTCATACTTCATGGCTAGATCCTGGGCTATTTCTGGTTTGGATCACGTAGTAATGTGGTACCACACTGAAACAGTCCATTAAACCTGGTTTCGCTCAATATTTTAGAGGATAACGCATGTTAGGTCTAGGTTAGGCGTGGGATTTTCACTCATCAGACTCATACTTTCGCATTCTTCACATACTTGTTGAACGGATCCTGGGTTTTTTCTGGTTCGGATCACGTAGTAATGTGGTACCACACTGAAACGGTCAATTAAACCTGGTTTCGATCAATATTTTAGAGGATAACGCAAGTTAGGTCTGGGATAGGTCTGGGATTTGACCTCATCAGACTCATACTTTCGCACACTTCACATACTCCTTGAACAGATCCTGGGTTATTTTCTGGTTTGGATCACATAGTAATGTGGTACCAAACTGAAACAGTCGATTAAACCTGGTTTCGATCAATATTTTTGAGAATAATTCATGTTAGGTCTAGTTTAGGTCCGGGATTTACTCTCATCCGGCTCATTCTTTCGCATATTACTCATACTTGATGGCTAGATCCTGGGCTTTTTCTGGATTGGATCACGTAGTAATGTGGGACCACACTGAAACAATCAATTAAACCTGGTCTTGATAAATATTTTGGAGGATAGCGCATGTTAGGTCTGGGATAGGTCTGGGATTTGCCCTCATCAGGCTCATACTTTCGCATTCTTCACATACTTGTTGAACTGATCCTGGGTTTTTTCTGGTTTGGATCACGTAGTAATGTGGTACCACACTGAAACGGTCAATTAAACCTGGTTTCGATCAATATTTTAGAGGATAACGCAAGTTAGGTCTGGGATAGGTCTGGGATTTGACCTCATCAGACTCATACTTTCGCACACTTCACATACTCCTTGAACAGATCCTGGGCTGTTTCTGGATTGTATCACGTAGTAATGTGGTACCACGCTGAAACAGTCAATTAAACCTGGTTTCGCTGAATATTTTAGAGGATAACGCATGTTAGGTCTAGGGTAGGTCTGGGATTTGCTCTCATCAGGCTCATTCTTTCGCATATTTCTCATACTTGATGGCTAGATCCTGGGCTTTTTCTGGATTGCATCACGTAGTAATGTAGTACCACACTGAAACAGTCAATGAAACCTGGATTCCATCAATATTTTAGAGGACAACGCATGTTAGGTCTAGGTTAGCCCTGGGAATTACACTCATCAGACTCATACTTCCGCATTTTTCACATACTTGTTGAACGGACCCTGGGTTTTTTCTGGTTTGGATCACGTAGTAATGTAGTACCACACTGAAACGATCAATTAAACCAGGTTTCGATCAATATTTTAGAGGATAACGCAAGTTAGGTCTGGGATAGGTCTGGGATTTGCCCTCATCAGGCTCAAACCTTCGCACACTTCACATACTCCTTGAACAGATCCTGGGTTATTTTCTGGTTTAGATCACATAGTAATGTGGTACCACCCTGAAACAGTCGATTAAACCAGGTTTCGATCAATACTTTAGAGGATAACGCAAGTTAGGTCTGGGATAGGTCTGGGATTTTCACCCATCAGACTCATACTTTCGCATTCTTCACATACTTGTTGAACTGATCCTGGGTTTTTTCTGGTTTGGATCACGTAGTAATGTGGTACCACACTGAAACAGTCGATTAAACCTGGTTTCGATCAATATTTTAGAGGATAACGCATGTTAGGTCTATGTTAGCCCTGGGATTTGACCTCATCAGACTCATACTTTCGCATTTTTCACATACTTGTTGAACGGACCCTGGGTTTTTTCTGGTTTGGATCACGTAGTAATGTGGTACCACACTGAAACGATCAATTAAACCTGGTTTCGATCAATATTTTAGAGGATAACGCAAGTTAGGTCTGGGATAGGTCTGGGATTTGCCCTCATCAGACTCATACTTTCGCACACTTCACATACTCCTTGAACAGATCCTGGGTTATTTTCTGGTTTGGATCACATAGTAATGTGGTACCGCACTGAAACAGTCGATTAAACCAGGTTTCGATCAATATTTTAGAGGATAACGCATGTTAGGTCTATGTTAGCCCTGGGATTCTCACTCATCAGACTCATACTTTCGCATTCTTCACATACTTGTTGAACTGATCCTGGGTTTTTTCTGGTTTGGATCACGTAGTAATGTGGTACCACACTGAAACAGTCGATTAAACCTGGTTTCGATCAATATTTTAGAGGATAACGCATGTTAGGTCTATGTTAGCCCTGGGATTTGACCTCATCAGACTCATACTTTCGCATTCTTCACATACTTGTTGAACTGATCCTGGGTTTTTTCTGGTTTGGATCACATAGTAATGTGGTACCACACTGAAACAGTCGATTGAACCAGGTTTCGATCAATATTTTAGAGGATAACGCATGTTAGGTCTAGGTTAGGTCTGGGATTTTCACCCATCAGACTCATACTTTCGCATTCTTCACATACTTGTTGAACTGATCCTGGGTTTTTTCTGGTTTGGATCACGTAGTAATGTGTTACCGCACTGAAACAGTCGATTAAACCTGGTTTCGATCAATACTTTTGAGGATAACGCATGTTAGGTCTAGGTTAGGTCTAGGATTTGCACTCGTCAGGCTGATACTTTCGCATATTTCTCATACTTCATGGCTAGATCCTGGGCTTTTTCTGGTTTGGATCACGTAGTAATGTGGTACCACACTGAAACAGTCGATTAAACCAGGTTTCGATCAATATTTTAGAGGATAACGCATGTTAGGTCTAGGTTAGGTCTGGGATTTTCACCCATCAGACTCATACTTTCGCATTCTTCACATACTTGTTGAACTGATCCTGGGTTTTTTCTGGTTTGGATCACATAGTAATGTGGTACCACACTGAAACAGTCGATTAAACCAGGTTTCGATCAATATTTTAGAGGATAACGCATGTTAGGTCTATGTTAGCCCTGGGATTCTCACTCATCAGACTCATACTTTCGCATTCTTCACATACTTGTTGAACTGATCCTGGGTTTTTTCTGGTTTGGATCACGTAGTAATGTGGTACCACACTGAAACAGTCGATTAAACCTGGTTTCGATCAATATTTTAGAGGATAACGCATGTTAGGTCTATGTTAGCCCTGGGATTTGACCTCATCAGACTCATACTTTCGCATTCTTCACATACTTGTTGAACTGATCCTGGGTTTTTTCTGGTTTGGATCACGTAGTAATGTGTTACCGCACTGAAACAGTCGATTAAACCTGGTTTCGATCAATACTTTTGAGGATAACGCATGTTATGTCTGGGTTAGGTCTAGGATTTGCACTCGTCAGGCTGATACTTTCGCATATTTCTCATACTTCATGGCTAGATCCTGGGCTTTTTCTGGTTTGGATCACGTAGTAATGTGGGACCACACTGAAACAATCAATTAAACCTGGTCTTGATAAATATTTTAGAGGATAACGCATGTTAGGTCTGGGTTAGGTCTAGGATTTGCCCTCATCAGGCTCATACTTTCGCATATTTCTCATACTTCAAGGCTAGATCCTGGGTTGTTTCTGGATTGTATCACATAGTAATGTGGTACCACACTGAAACAGTCAATTAAACCTGGTTTCGATCAATATTTTAGAGAATAATTCATGTTAGGTCTAGGTTAGGTCTGGGATTTACTCTCATCAGGCTCATTCTTTCGCATATTACTCATACTTGATGGCTAGATCCTGGGCTTTTTCTGGATTGGATCACGTAGTAATGTGGTACCACTCTGAAACGGTCAATTAAACCTGGTTTCGATCAATATTTTAGAGGATAACGCAAGTTAGGTCTGGGATAGGTCTGGGATTTGACCTCATCAGACTCATACTTTCGCACACTTCACATACTCCTTGTACAGATCCTGGGTTATTTTCTGGTTTGGATCACATAGTAATGTGGTAACACACTGAAACAGTCGATTAAACCAGGTTTCGATCAATATTATGGAGGATAACGCATGTTAGGTCTAGGTTAGGCCTGGGATTTGCCCTCATCAGGCTCATACTTTCGCATATTTCTCATACTTCATGGCTAGATCCTGGGCTGTTTCTGGATTGTATCACGTAGTAATGTGGTACCACGCTGAAACAGTCAGTTAAACCTGGTTTCGATCAATATTTTAGAGGATAACGCAAGTTAGGTCTGGGATAGGTCTAGGATTTGCCCTCATCAGGCACTTACTTTCGCATATTTCTCATACTTCATGGCTAGATCCTGGGCTATTTCTGGATTGGATCACGTAGTAAAGTGGTACCACACTGAAACATTCAATGAAACCTGGTCTGGATAAATATTTTAGAGGGTAACGCATCTTAGGTCTGGGTTAGGTCTAAGATTTGCCCTCATCAGGCTCACAGCTTCGCGTTTTTCACATACTTGTTGAACAGATCCTGGGTTTTTTCTGGTTTGGATCACGAAGTAGTGTGGTACCACACTGAAACAGTCAATGAAACCTGGTTTCCATCAATATTTTAGAGGATAACGCATATAAGGTCTAGGTTAGGTCTGGGATTTGCTCTCATCAGGCTCATTCTTTCGCATATTTCTCATACTTGATGGCTAGATCCTGGGCTTTTTCTGGATTGCATCACGTAGTAATGTGGTACCACACTGAAACAGTCAATGAAACCTGGTTTCCATCAATATTTTAGAGGACAACGCAAGTTAGGTCTGGGATAGGTCTGGGATTTGACCTCATCAGACTCATACTTTCTCACACTTCACAACCTCCTTGAACAGATCCTGGGTTATTTTCTGGTTTGGATCACATAGTAATGTGGTACCACACTGAAACAGTCGATTAAACCAGGTTTCGATCAATATTTTAGAGGATAACGCATGTTAGGTCTAGGTTAGGTCTGGGATTTTCACTCATCAGACTCATACTTTCGCATTCTTCACATACTTGTTGAACGGATCCTGGGTTTTTTCTGGTTTGGATCACGTAGTAATATGGTACCACACTGAAACAGTCGATTAAACCTGGTTTCGATCAATATTTTAGAGGATAACGCAAGCTAGGTCTGGGATAGGTCTGGGATTTGACCTCATCAGACTCATACTTTCGCACACTTCACATACTCCTTGAACAGATCCTGGGTTTTTTTCTGGTTTGGATCACATAGTAATGTGGTACCACACTGAAACATTCAAGTAAACCTGTTTTCAATCAATATTTTAGAGAATAATTCATGTTAGGTCTAGGATAGGTCTGGGATTTGCTCTCATCAGGCTCATTCTTTCGCATATTTCTCATACATGTTGAACAGATCCTGGGTTTTTTCGGGTTTGGTTCACGTAGTAATGTGGTACCACACTGAAACATTCAATTAAACCTTTTCTTGATAAATATTTTAGAGGATAACGCATGTTAGGTTTGGGTTAGGTCTAGGATTTGCCCTCATCAGGCTCATACTTTCGCATATATCTCATACTTCATGGCTAGATCCTGGGCTGTTTCTGGATTGTATCAGGTAGTAAAGTGGTACCACACTGAAACATTCAATGAAACCTGGTCTGGATAAATATTTTAGAGGATAACGCATCTTAGGTCTGGGTTAGGTCTAAGATTTGCCCTCATCAGTCTCACAGTTTAGCGTTTTTCACATACTTCTTGAACAGATCCTGGGCTTTCTCAGGTTTGGATCACGAAGTAGTGTGGTACCACACTGAAACAGTCCATTAAACCTGGTTTCGCTCAATATTTTAGAGGATAACGCATGTTAGGTCTAGGTTAGGTCTGGGATTTGCTCCCATCAGGCTCATTCTTTCGCATGTTTCTCATACTTGATGGCTAGATCCTGGGCTTTTTCTGGATTGCATCACGTAGTAATGAAGTACAACACTGAAGCAGTTAATTAAACCTGGTTTCCATCAATATTCTAGAGGACAACGCTTGTTAGGTCTAGGTTAGGCCTGGGATTTGCCCTCATCAGGGTCATACTGTCGCAGTTTTAACATACTTGTTGAACGGATCCTGGGTTTTTTCAGGCTTGGTTCACGTAGTAATGTGGGACCACACTGAAACAGTCAATTAAACCTGGTTTCGATCAATATTTTAGAGAATAATTCATGTTAGGTCTATGTTAGGTTTGGGATTTGCTGTCATCAGGCTCATTCTTTCGCATATTTCTCATACTTGATGGCTAGATCCTGGGCTTTTTCTGGATTGCATCACGTAGTAATGTAGTACCACACTGAAACAGTCAATGAAACCTGGTTTCCATCAATATCTTAGAGGACAACGCAAGTTAGGTCTGGGATATGTCTGGGATTTGCCCTCATACTTTCGCGTTTTTCACATACTTGTTGAACAGATCCTGGGTTTTTTCTGGTTTGGATCACGTAGTAGTGTGGTACCACGCTGAAACAGTCCATTAAACCTGGTTTGGATCAATATTTTAGAGGATAACGCATGTTAGGTCTAGGTTAGGCCTGGGATTTTCACTCATCAGACTCATACTTTCGCATTCTTCACATACTTGTTGAACGGATCCTGGGTTATTTCTGGTTTGGATCACGTAGTAATGTGGGTCCACACTGAAACAGTCAATTAAACCTGGTTTCGATCAATATTTTAGAGGATAACACAAGTTAAGTCTGGGATAGGTCTGGGATTTGACCTCATCAGACTCATACTTTCGCGTGTTTCACATACTTGTTGAACAGATCCTGGGTTATTTTCAGGTTTGGATCACATAGTAATGTGGTACCACACTGAAACAGTCGATTAAACCAGGTTTCGATCAATATTTTTGAGGATAACGCATGTTAGGTCTAGGTTAGGCCTGGGATTTGCCCTCATCAGGGTCATACTGTCGCAGTTTTAACATACTTGTTGAACGGATCCTGGGTTTTTTCAGGCTTGGTTCACGTAGTAATGTGGGACCACACTGAAACAGTCAATTAAACCTGGTTTCAATCAATATTTTAGAGAATAATTCATGTTAGGTCTATGTTAGGTTTGGGATTTGCTGTCATCAGGCTCATTCTTTCGCATATTTCTCATACTTGATGGCTAGATCGTGGGCTGTTTCTGGATTGTATCACATAGTAATGTGGCACCACGCTGAAACAGTCGATTAATCCTGGTTTCGATCAATATTTTAGAGGATAACGCAAGTTAAGTCTGGGATAGGTCTCGTATTTGACCTCATCAGACTCATACTTTCGCGTTTTTCACATACTTGGTGAACAGATCCTGGGTTATTTTCAAGTTTGGATCACATAGTAATGTGGTACCACACTGAAACAGTCGATTAAACCAGGTTTCGATCAATATTTTAGAGGATAACGCATGTTAGGTCTAGGTTAGGCCTGGGATTTTCACTCATCAGACTCATACTTTCGCATTCTTCACATACTTGTTGAACGGATCCTGGGTTATTTCTGGTTTGGATCACGTAGTAATGTGGGTCCACACTGAAACAGTCAATTAAACCTGGTTTCGATCAATATTTTAGAGAATAATTCATGTTAGGTCTATGTTAGGTCTGAGATTTGCTCTCATCAGGCTCATTCTTTCGCATATTTCTCATACTTGATGGCTAGATCGTGGGCTGTTTCTGGATTGTATCACATAGTAATGTGGCACCACGCTGAAACAGTCGATTAAACCTGGTTTCGATCAATATTTTAGAGGATAACGCAAGTTAAGTCTGGGATAGGTCTCGTATTTGACCTCATCAGACTCATACTTTCGCGTTTTTCACATACTTGGTGAACAGATCCTGGGTTTTTTCTGGTTTGGATCACGTAGTAATGTGGGACCACACTGAAACAATCAATTAAACCTGATCTTGATAAATATTTCAGAGGATAACGCATGTTAGGTCTGGGTTAGGTCTAGGATTTGCCCTCATCAGGCTCATACTTTCGCATATTTCTCATACTTCATGGCTAGATCCTGGGCTGTTTCTGGATTGGATCACGTAGTAATGTGGTACCACGCTGAAACAGTCAATTAAACCTTGTTTCGATCAATATTTTAGAGGATAACGCAAGTTAGGTCTGGGATAGGTCTAGGATTTGCGCTCATCAGGCTCTTACTTTCGCATATTTCTCATACTTCATGGCTAGATCCTGGGCTATTTCTGGTTTGGATCACGTAGTAATGTGGTACCACACTGAAACAGTCCATTAAACCTGGTTTCGCTCAATATTTTAGAGGATAACGCATGTTAGGTCTAGGTTAGGCGTGGGATTTTCACTCATCAGACTCATACTTTCGCATTCTTCACATACTTGTTGAACGGATCCTGGGTTTTTTCTGGTTTGGATCACGTAGTAATGTGGGACCACACTGAAACAGTCAATTAAACCTGGTTTCGATCAATATTTTAGAGAATAATTCATGTTAGGTCTATGTTAGGTCTGGGATTTGCTCTCATCAGGCTCATTCTTTCGCATATTTCTCATACATGTTGAACAGATCCTGGGTTTTTTCTGGTTTGGATCACGTAGTAATGTGGGACCACACTGAAACAATCAATTAAACCTGGTCTTGATAAATATTTTAGAGGATAACGCATGTTAGGTCTGGGTTAGGTCTAGGATTTGCCCTCATCAGGCTCATACTTTCGCATATTTCTCATACTTCAAGGCTTGATCCTGGGCTGTTTCTGGATTGTATTACGTAGTAATGTGGTACCACGCTGAAACAGTCAATTAAACCTGGTTTCGATCAATATTTTAGAAGATAACGCAAGTTAGGTCAGGGATAGGTCTAGGATTTGCCCTCATCAGGCTCTTACTTTCGCATATTTCTCATACTTCATGGCTAGATCCTGTGCTATTTCTGGATTGGATCACGTAGTAAAGTGGTACCACACTGAAACATTCAATGAAACCTGGTCTGGATAAATATTTTAGAGGTTAACGCATCTGAGGTCTGGGTTAGGTCTAAGATTTGCCCTCATCAGGCTCACAGATTAGCGTTTTTCACATACTTGTTGAACAGATCCTGGGATTTTTCTGGTTTGGATCACGAAGTAGTGTGGTACCACACTGAAACAGTCCATTAAACCTGGTTTGGATCAATATTTTAGAGGATAACGCATGTTAGGTCTAGGTTAGGCCTGGGATTTTCACTCATCAGACTCATACTTTCGCATTCTTCACATACTTGATGGCTAGATCCTGGGCTTTTTCTGGATTGCATCACGTAGTAATGTGGTACCACACTGAAACAGTCAATGAAACCTGGTTTCCATCAATATTTTAGAGGACAACGCAAGTTAGGTCTGGGATAGGTCTGGGATTTGACCTCATCAGACTCATACTTTCTCACACTTCACAACCTCCTTGAACAGATCCTGGGTTATTTTCTGGTCTGGATCACATAGTAATGTGGTACCACACTGAAACAGTCGATTAAACCAGGTTTCGATCAATATTTTAGAGGATAACGCATGTTAGGTCTAGGTTAGGTCTGGGATTTTCACTCATCAGACTCATACTTTCGCATTCTTCACATACTTGTTGAACGGATCCTGGGTTTTTTCTGGTTTGGATCACGTAGTAATGTGGTACCACACTGAAACAGTCGATTAAACCAGGTTTCGATCAATATTTTAGAGGATAACGCAAGCTAGGTCTGGGATAGGTCTGGGATTTGCTCTCATCAGGCTCATTCTTTCGCATATTTCTCATACATGTTGAACAGATCCTGGGTTTTTTCGGGTTTGGTTCACGTAGTAATGTGGTACCACACTGAAACATTCAATTAAACCTTTTCTTGATAAATATTTTAGAGGATAACGCATGTTAGGTTTGGGTTAGGTCTAGGATTTGCCCTCATCAGGCTCATACTTTCGCATATATCTCATACTTCATGGCTAGATCCTGGGCTGTTTCTGGATTGTATCAGGTAGTAAAGTGGTACCACACTGAAACATTCAATGAAACCTGGTCTGGATAAATATTTTAGAGGATAACGCATCTTAGGTCTGGGTTAGGTCTAAGATTTGCCCTCATCAGTCTCACAGTTTAGCGTTTTTCACATACTTCTTGAACAGATCCTGGGCTTTCTCAGGTTTGGATCACGAAGTAGTGTGGTACCACACTGAAACAGTCCATTAAACCTGGTTTCGCTCAATATTTTAGAGGATAACGCATGTTAGGTCTAGGTTAGGTCTGGGATTTGCTCCCATCAGGCTCATTCTTTCGCATGTTTCTCATACTTGATGGCTAGATCCTGGGCTTTTTCTGGATTGCATCACGTAGTAATGAAGTACAACACTGAAGCAGTTAATTAAACCTGGTTTCCATCAATATTCTAGAGGACAACGCTTGTTAGGTCTAGGTTAGGCCTGGGATTTGCCCTCATCAGGGTCATACTGTCGCAGTTTTAACATACTTGTTGAACGGATCCTGGGTTTTTTCAGGCTTGGTTCACGTAGTAATGTGGGACCACACTGAAACAGTCAATTAAACCTGGTTTCGATCAATATTTTAGAGAATAATTCATGTTAGGTCTATGTTAGGTTTGGGATTTGCTGTCATCAGGCTCATTCTTTCGCATATTTCTCATACTTGATGGCTAGATCCTGGGCTTTTTCTGGATTGCATCACGTAGTAATGTAGTACCACACTGAAACAGTCAATGAAACCTGGTTTCCATCAATATCTTAGAGGACAACGCAAGTTAGGTCTGGGATATGTCTGGGATTTGCCCTCATACTTTCGCGTTTTTCACATACTTGTTGAACAGATCCTGGGTTTTTTCTTCTTTGGATCACGTAGTAGTGTGGTACCACGCTGAAACAGTCCATTAAACCTGGTTTGGATCAATATTTTAGAGGATAACGCATGTTAGGTCTAGGTTAGGCCTGGGATTTTCACTCATCAGACTCATACTTTCGCATTCTTCACATACTTGTTGAACGGATCCTGGGTTATTTCTGGTTTGGATCACGTAGTAATGTGGGTCCACACTGAAACAGTCAATTAAACCTGGTTTCGATCAATATTTTAGAGGATAACACAAGTTAAGTCTGGGATAGGTCTGGGATTTGACCTCATCAGACTCATACTTTCGCGTGTTTCACATACTTGTTGAACAGATCCTGGGTTATTTTCAGGTTTGGATCACATAGTAATGTGGTACCACACTGAAACAGTCGATTAAACCAGGTTTCGATCAATATTTTTGAGGATAACGCATGTTAGGTCTAGGTTAGGCCTGGGATTTGCCCTCATCAGGGTCATACTGTCGCAGTTTTAACATACTTGTTGAACGGATCCTGGGTTTTTTCAGGCTTGGTTCACGTAGTAATGTGGGACCACACTGAAACAGTCAATTAAACCTGGTTTCAATCAATATTTTAGAGAATAATTCATGTTAGGTCTATGTTAGGTTTGGGATTTGCTGTCATCAGGCTCATTCTTTCGCATATTTCTCATACTTGATGGCTAGATCGTGGGCTGTTTCTGGATTGTATCACATAGTAATGTGGCACCACGCTGAAACAGTCGATTAATCCTGGTTTCGATCAATATTTTAGAGGATAACGCAAGTTAAGTCTGGGATAGGTCTCGTATTTGACCTCATCAGACTCATACTTTCGCGTTTTTCACATACTTGGTGAACAGATCCTGGGTTATTTTCAGGTTTGGATCACATAGTAATGTGGTACCACACTGAAACAGTCGCTTAAACCAGGTTTCGATCAATATTTTAGAGGATAACGCATGTTAGGTCTAGGTTAGGCCTGGGATTTTCACTCATCAGACTCATACTTTCGCATTCTTCACATACTTGTTGAACGGATCCTGGGTTATTTCTGGTTTGGATCACGTAGTAATGTGGGTCCACACTGAAACAGTCAATTAAACCTGGTTTCGATCAATATTTTAGAGAATAATTCATGTTAGGTCTATGTTAGGTCTGAGATTTGCTCTCATCAGGCTCATTCTTTCGCATATTTCTCATACTTGATGGCTAGATCGTGGGCTGTTTCTGGATTGTATCACATAGTAATGTGGCACCACGCTGAAACGGTCGATTAAACCTGGTTTCGATCAATATTTTAGAGGATAACGCAAGTTAAGTCTGGGATAGGTCTCGTATTTGACCTCATCAGACTCATACTTTCGCGTTTTTCACATACTTGGTGAACAGATCCTGGGTTTTTTCTGGTTTGGATCACGTAGTAATGTGGGACCACACTGAAACAATCAATTAAACCTGATCTTGATAAATATTTTAGAGGATAACGCATGTTAGGTCTGGGTTAGGTCTAGGATTTGCCCTCATCAGGCTCATACTTTCGCATATTTCTCATACTTCATGGCTAGATCCTGGGCTGTTTCTGGATTGGATCACGTAGTAATGTGGTACCACGCTGAAACAGTCAATTAAACCTTGTTTCGATCAATATTTTAGAGGATAACGCAAGTTAGGTCTGGGATAGGTCTAGGATTTGCGCTCATCAGGCTCTTACTTTCGCATATTTCTCATACTTCATGGCTAGATCCTGGGCTATTTCTGGTTTGGATCACGTAGTAATGTGGTACCACACTGAAACAGTCCATTAAACCTGGTTTCGCTCAATATTTTAGAGGATAACGCATGTTAGGTCTAGGTTAGGCGTGGGATTTTCACTCATCAGACTCATACTTTCGCATTCTTCACATACTTGTTGAACGGATCCTGGGTTTTTTCTGGTTTGGATCACGTAGTAATGTGGGACCACACTGAAACAGTCAATTAAACCTGGTTTCGATCAATATTTTAGAGAATAATTCATGTTAGGTCTATGTTAGGTCTGGGATTTGCTCTCATCAGGCTCATTCTTTCGCATATTTCTCATACATGTTGAACAGATCCTGGGTTTTTTCTGGTTTGGATCACGTAGTAATGTGGGACCACACTGAAACAATCAATTAAACCTGGTCTTGATAAATATTTTAGAGGATAACGCATGTTAGGTCTGGGTTAGGTCTAGGATTTGCCCTCATCAGGCTCATACTTTCGCATATTTCTCATACTTCACCGCTTGATCCTGGGCTGTTTCTGGATTGTATTACGTAGTAATGTGCTACCACGCTGAAACAGTCAATTAAACCTGGTTTCGATCAATATTTTAGAAGATAACGCAAGTTAGGTCTGGGATAGGTCTAGGATTTGCCCTCATCAGGCTCTTACTTTCGCATATTTCTCATACTTCATGGCTAGATCCTGTGCTATTTCTGGATTGGATCACGTAGTAAAGTGGTACCACACTGAAACATTCAATGAAACCTGGTCTGGATAAATATTTTAGAGGTTAACGCATCTTAGGTCTGGGTTAGGTCTAAGATTTGCCCTCATCAGGCTCACAGATTAGCGTTTTTCACATACTTGTTGAACAGATCCTGGGATTTTTCTGGTTTGGATCACGAAGTAGTGTGGTACCACACTGAAACAGTCCATTAAACCTGGTTTGGATCAATATTTTAGAGGATAACGCATGTTAGGTCTAGGTTAGGCCTGGGATTTTCACTCATAAGACTCATACTTTCGCATTCTTCACATACTTGTTGAACGGATCCTGGGTTATTTCTGGTTTGGATCACGTAGTAATGTGGGTCCACACTGAAACAGTCAATTAAACCTGGTTTCGATCAATATTTTAGAGGATAACACAAGTTAAGTCTGGGATAGGTCTGGGATTTGACCTCATCAGACTCATACTTTCGCGTGTTTCACATACTTGTTGAACAGATCCTGGGTTTTTTCTGGTTTGGATCACGTAGTAGTGTGGTACCACGCTGAAACAGTCCATTAAACCTGGTTTGGATCAATATTTTAGAGGATAACGCATGTTAGGTCTGGGTTAGGCCTGGGATTTTCACTCATCAGACTCATACTTTCGCATTCTTCACATACTTGTTGAACGGATCCTGGGTTATTTCTGGTTTGGACCACGTAGTAATGTGGGTCCACACTGAAACAGTCAATTAAACCTGGTTTCGATCAATATTTTAGAGAATAATTCATGTTAGGTCTATGTTAGGTCTGAGATTTGCTCTCATCAGGCTCATTCTTTCGCATATTTCTCATACTTGATGGCTAGATCGTGGGCTGTTTCTGGATTGTATCACGTAGTAATGTGGCACCACACTGAAACAGTCCATTAAACCTGGTTTCGCTCAATATTTTAGAGGATAACGCATGTTAGGTCTAGGTTAGGTCTGGGATTTGCTGTCATCAGGCTCATTCTTTCGCATATTTCTCATACTTCATGGCTAGATCCTGGGCTATTTCTGGTTTGGATCACGTAGTAATGTGGTACCACACTGAAACAGTCCATTAAACCTGGTTTCGCTCAATATTTTAGAGGATAACGCATGTTAGGTCTAGGTTAGGCGTGGGATTTTCACTCATCAGACTCATACTTTCGCATTCTTCACATACTTGTTGAACGGATCCTGGGTTTTTTCTGGTTTGGATCACGTAGTAATGTGGGACCACACTGAAACAGTCAATTAAACCTGGTTTCGATCAATATTTTAGAGAATAATTCATGTTAGGTCTATGTTAGGTCTGGGATTTGCTCTCATCAGGCTCATTCTTTCGCATATTTCTCATACATGTTGAACAGATCCTGGGTTTTTTCTGGTTTGGATCACGTAGTAATGTGGGACCACACTGAAACAATCAATTAAACCTGGTCTTGATAAATATTTTAGAGGATAACGCATGTTAGGTCTGGGTTAGGTCTAGGATTTGCCCTCATCAGGCTCATACTTTCGCATATTTCTCATACTTCAAGGCTTGATCCTGGGCTGTTTCTGGATTGTATTACGTAGTAATGTGGTACCACGCTGAAACAGTCAATTAAACCTGGTTTCGATCAATATTTTAGAAGATAACGCAAGTTAGGTCTGGGATAGGTCTAGGATTTGCCCTCATCAGGCTCTTACTTTCGCATATTTCTCATACTTCATGGCTAGATCCTGTGCTATTTCTGGATTGGATCACGTAGTAAAGTGGTACCACACTGAAACATTCAATGAAACCTGGTCTGGATAAATATTTTAGAGGTTAACGCATCTTAGGTCTGGGTTAGGTCTAAGATTTGCCCTCATCAGGCTCACAGATTAGCGTTTTTCACATACTTGTTGAACAGATCCTGGGATTTTTCTGGTTTGGATCACGAAGTAGTGTGGTACCACACTGAAACAGTCCATTAAACCTGGTTTGGATCAATATTTTAGAGGATAACGCATGTTAGGTCTAGGTTAGGCCTGGGATTTTCACTCATCAGACTCATACTTTCGCATTCTTCACATACTTGTTGAACGGATCCTGGGTTATTTCTGGTTTGGATCACGTAGTAATGTGGGTCCACACTGAAACAGTCAATTAAACCTGGTTTCGATCAATATTTTAGAGGATAACACATGTTAAGTCTGGGATAGGTCTGGGATTTGACCTCATCAGACTCATACTTTCGCGTGTTTCACATACTTGTTGAACAGATCCTGGGTTTTTTCTGGTTTGGATCACGTAGTAGTGTGGTACCACGTTGAAACAGTCCATTAAACCTGGTTTGGATCAATATTTTAGAGGATAACGCATGTTAGGTCTGGGTTAGGCCTGGGATTTTCACTCATCAGACTCATACTTTCGCATTCTTCACATACTTGTTGAACGGATCCTGGGTTATTTCTGGTTTGGACCACGTAGTAATGTGGGTCCACACTGAAACAGTCAATTAAACCTGGTTTCGATCAATATTTTAGAGAATAATTCATGTTAGGTCTATGTTAGGTCTGAGATTTGCTCTCATCAGGCTCATTCTTTCGCATATTTCTCATACTTGATGGCTAGATCGTGGGCTGTTTCTGGATTGTATCACGTAGTAATGTGGCACCACACTGAAACAGTCCATTAAACCTGGTTTCGCTCAATATTTTAGAGGATAACGCATGTTAGGTCTAGGTTAGGTCTGGGATTTGCTGTCATCAGGCTCATTCTTTCGCATATTTCTCATACTTGATGGCTAGATCCTGGGCTTTTTCTAGATTGCATCACGTAGTAATGTGGGACCACAGTGAAACAGTCGATTAAACCGGGTTTCGATCAATATTTTTGAGGATAACGCATGTTAGGTCTAGTTTAGGCGTGGAATTTTCACTCATCAGACTCATACTTTCGCATTCTTCACATACTTGTTGAACGGATCCTAGGTTTTTTCTGGTTTGGTTCACGTAGTAATGTGGGACCACACTGAAACAGTCAATTAAACCTGGTTTCGATCAATATTTTAGAGAATAATTCATGTTAGGTCTATGTTAGGTCTGGGATTTGCTCTCATCAGGCTCATTCTTTCGCATATTTCTCATACATGTTGAACAGATCCTGGGTTTTTTCTGGTTTGGATCACGTAGTAATGTGGGACCACACTGAAACAATCAATTAAACCTGGTCTTGATAAATATTTTAGAGGATGACGCATGTTAGCTCTGGGTTAGGTCTAGGATTTGCCCTCATCAGGCTCATACTTTCGCATATTTCTCATACTTCAAGGCTTGATCCTGGGCTGTTTCTGGATTGTATTACGTAGTAATGTGGTACCACGCTGAAACAGTCAATTAAACATGGTTTCGATCAATATTTTAGAGGATAACGCAAGTTAGGTCTGGGATAGGTCTAGGATTTGCCCTCATCAGGCTCTTACTTTCGCATATTTCTCATACTTCATGGCTAGATCCTGTGCTATTTCTGGATTGGATCACGTAGTAAAGTGGTACCACACTGAAACATTCAATGAAACCTGGTCTGGATAAATATTTTAGAGGTTAACGCATCTTAGGTCTGGGTTAGGTCTAAGATTTGCCCTCATCAGGCTCACAGTTTAGCGTTTTTCACATACTTGTTGAACAGATCCTGGGATTTTTCTGGTTTGGATCACGAAGTAGTGTGGTACCACACTGAAACAGTCCATTAAACCTGGTTTCGCTCAATATTTTAGAGGATAACGCATGTAAGGTCTAGGTTAGGTCTGGGATTTGCTCTCGCCAGGCTCATTCTTTCGCATATTTCTCATACTTGATGGCTAGATCCTGGGCTTTTTCTGGTTTGGATCACGTAGTAATGTGGTACCACACTGAAGCAGTCGATTAAACCTGGTTTCGATCAATATTTTAGAGGATAACGCAAGTTAAGTCTGGGATTGGTCTGGGATTTGACCTCATCAGACTCATACTTTCGCACACTTCACATACTCGTTGAACAGATCCTGGGTTATTTTCTGGTTGGGATCACATAGTAATGTGGTACCACACTGAGACAGTCGATTAAACCAGGTTTCGATCAATATTTTTGAGGATACCGCATGTTAGGTCTAGGTTAGGCCTGGGATTTTCACTCATCAGACTCATACTTTCGCATTCTTCACATACTTGTTGAACGGATCCTGGGCTTTTTCTGGATTGCATCACGTAGTAATGTGGTACCACACGGAAACTTTCAATTAAACCAGGTCTTGATAAATATTTTAGAGGCTAACGCATGTTAGGTCTGGGTTAGGTCTAGGATTTGCCCTCATCAGGCTCTTACTTTCGCATATTTCTCATACTTCATGGCTAGATCCTGTGCTATTTCTGGATTGGATCACGTAGTAAAGTGGTACCACACTGAAACATTCAATGAAACCTGGTCTGGATAAATATTTTAGAGGTTAACGCATCTTAGGTCTGGGTTAGGTCTAAGATTTGCCCTCATCAGGCTCACAGTTTAGCGTTTTTCACATACTTGTTGAACAGATCCTGGGATTTTTCTGGTTTGGATCACGAAGTAGTGTGGTACCACACTGAAACAGTCCATTAAACCTGGTTTGGATCAATATTTTAGAGGATAACGCATGTTAGGTCTAGGTTAGGCCTGGGATTTTCACTCATCAGACTCATACTTTCGCATTCTTCACATACTTGTTGAACGGATCCTGGATATTTCTGGTTTGGATCACGTAGTAATGTGGGTCCACACTGAAACAGTCAATTAAACCTGGTTTCGATCAATATTTTAGAGGATAACACAAGTTAAGTCTGGGATAGGTCTGGGATTTGACCTCATCAGACTCATACTTTCGCGTGTTTCACATACTTGTTGAACAGATCCTGGGTTATTTTCAGGTTTGGATCACATAGTAATGTGGTACCACACTGAAACAGTCAATTAAACCAGGTTTCGATCAATATTTTTGAGGATAACGCATGTTAGGTCTAGGTTAGGCCTGGGATTTTCACTCATCAGACCCATACTATCGCATTCTTCACATACTTGTTGAACGGATCCTGGGTTATTTCTGGTTTGGATCACGTAGTAATGTGGGTCCACACTGAAACAGTCAATTAAACCTGGTTTCGATCAATATTTTAGAGAATAATTCATGTTAGGTCTATGTTAGGTCTGAGATTTGCTCTCATCAGGCTCATTCTTTCGCATATTTCTCATACTTGATGGCTAGATCGTGGGCTGTTTCTGGATTGTATCACGTAGTAATGTGGCACCACACTGAAACATTCAATGAAACCTGGTCTGGATAAATATTTTAGAGGTTAGCGCATCTTAGGTCTGGGTTAGGTCTAAGATTTGCCCTCATCAGGCTCACAGTTTAGCGTTTTTCACATACTTGTTGAACAGATCCTGGGATTTTTCTGGTTTGGATCACGAAGTAGTGTGGTACCACACTGAAACAGTCCATTACACCTGGTTTGGATCAATATTTTAGAGGATAACGCATGTTAGGTCTAGTTTAGGCGTGGGATTTTCACTCATCAGACTCATACTTTCGCATTCTTCACATACTTGTTGAACGGATCCTCGGTTTTTTCTGGATTGTATCACGTAGTAATGTGGCACCACACTGAAACAGTCCATTAAACCTGGTTTCGCTCAATATTTTAGAGGATAACGCATGTTAGGTCTAGGTTAGGTCTGGGATTTGCTGTCATCAGGCTCATTCTTTCGCATATTTCTCATACTTCATGGCTAGATCCTGGGCTATTTCTGGTTTGGATCACGTAGTAATGTGGTACCACACTGAAACAGTCCATTAAACCTGGTTTCGCTCAATATTTTAGAGGATAACGCATGTTAGGTCTAGGTTAGGCGTGGGATTTTCACTCATCAGACTCATACTTTCGCATTCTTCACATACTTGTTGAACGGATCCTGGGTTTTTTCTGGTTTGGATCACGTAGTAATGTGGGACCACACTGAAACAGTCAATTAAACCTGGTTTCGATCAATATTTTAGAGAATAATTCATGTTAGGTCTATGTTAGGTCTGGGATTTGCTCTCATCAGGCTCATTCTTTCGCATATTTCTCATACATGTTGAACAGATCCTGGGTTTTTTCTGGTTTGGATCACGTAGTAATGTGGGACCACACTGAAACAATCAATTAAACCTGGTCTTGATAAATATTTTAGAGGATAACGCATGTTAGGTCTGGGTTAGGTCTAGGATTTGCCCTCATCAGGCTCATACTTTCGCATATTTCTCATACTTCAAGGCTTGATCCTGGGCTGTTTCTGGATTGTATTACGTAGTAATGTGGTACCACGCTGAAACAGTCAATTAAACCTGGTTTCGATCAATATTTTAGAAGATAACGCAAGTTAGGTCTGGGATAGGTCTAGGATTTGCCCTCATCAGGCTCTTACTTTCGCATATTTCTCATACTTCATGGCTAGATCCTGTGCTATTTCTGGATTGGATCACGTAGTAAAGTGGTACCACACTGAAACATTCAATGAAACCTGGTCTGGATAAATATTTTAGAGGTTAACGCATCTTAGGTCTGGGTTAGGTCTAAGATTTGCCCTCATCAGGCTCACAGATTAGCGTTTTTCACATACTTGTTGAACAGATCCTGGGATTTTTCTGGTTTGGATCACGAAGTAGTGTGGTACCACACTGAAACAGTCCATTAAACCTGGTTTGGATCAATATTTTAGAGGATAACGCATGTTAGGTCTAGGTTAGGCCTGGGATTTTCACTCATCAGACTCATACTTTCGCATTCTTCACATACTTGTTGAACGGATCCTGGGTTATTTCTGGTTTGGATCACGTAGTAATGTGGGTCCACACTGAAACAGTCAATTAAACCTGGTTTCGATCAATATTTTAGAGGATAACACAAGTTAAGTCTGGGATAGGTCTGGGATTTGACCTCATCAGACTCATACTTTCGCGTGTTTCACATACTTGTTGAACAGATCCTGGGTTTTTTCTGGTTTGGATCACGTAGTAGTGTGGTACCACGTTGAAACAGTCCATTAAACCTGGTTTGGATCAATATTTTAGAGGATAACGCATGTTAGGTCTGGGTTAGGCCTGGGATTTTCACTCATCAGACTCATACTTTCGCATTCTTCACATACTTGTTGAACGGATCCTGGGTTATTTCTGGTTTGGACCACGTAGTAATGTGGGTCCACACTGAAACAGTCAATTAAACCTGGTTTCGATCAATATTTTAGAGAATAATTCATGTTAGGTCTATGTTAGGTCTGAGATTTGCTCTCATCAGGCTCATTCTTTCGCATATTTCTCATACTTGATGGCTAGATCGTGGGCTGTTTCTGGATTGTATCACGTAGTAATGTGGCACCACACTGAAACAGTCCATTAAACCTGGTTTCGCTCAATATTTTAGAGGATAACGCATGTTAGGTCTAGGTTAGGTCTGGGATTTGCTGTCATCAGGCTCATTCTTTCGCATATTTCTCATACTTGATGGCTAGATCCTGGGCTTTTTCTAGATTGCATCACGTAGTAATGTGGGACCACAGTGAAACAGTCGATTAAACCGGGTTTCGATCAATATTTTTGAGGATAACGCATGTTAGGTCTAGTTTAGGCGTGGAATTTTCACTCATCAGACTCATACTTTCGCATTCTTCACATACTTGTTGAACGGATCCTAGGTTTTTTCTGGTTTGGTTCACGTAGTAATGTGGGACCACACTGAAACAGTCAATTAAACCTGGTTTCGATCAATATTTTAGAGAATAATTCATGTTAGGTCTATGTTAGGTCTGGGATTTGCTCTCATCAGGCTCATTCTTTCGCATATTTCTCATACATGTTGAACAGATCCTGGGTTTTTTCTGGTTTGGATCACGTAGTAATGTGGGACCACACTGAAACAATCAATTAAACCTGGTCTTGATAAATATTTTAGAGGATGACGCATGTTAGGTCTGGGTTAGGTCTAGGATTTGCCCTCATCAGGCTCATACTTTCGCATATTTCTCATACTTCAAGGCTTGATCCTGGGCTGTTTCTGGATTGTATTACGTAGTAATGTGGTACCACGCTGAAACAGTCAATTAAACATGGTTTCGATCAATATTTTAGAGGATAACGCAAGTTAGGTCTGGGATAGGTCTAGGATTTGCCCTCATCAGGCTCTTACTTTCGCATATTTCTCATACTTCATGGCTAGATCCTGTGCTATTTCTGGATTGGATCACGTAGTAAAGTGGTACCACACTGAAACATTCAATGAAACCTGGTCTGGATAAATATTTTAGAGGTTAACGCATCTTAGGTCTGGGTTAGGTCTAAGATTTGCCCTCATCAGGCTCACAGTTTAGCGTTTTTCACATACTTGTTGAACAGATCCTGGGATTTTTCTGGTTTGGATCACGAAGTAGTGTGGTACCACACTGAAACAGTCCATTAAACCTGGTTTCGCTCAATATTTTAGAGGATAACGCATGTAAGGTCTAGGTTAGGTCTGGGATTTGCTCTCGCCAGGCTCATTCTTTCGCATATTTCTCATACTTGATGGCTAGATCCTGGGCTTTTTCTGGTTTGGATCACGTAGTAATGTGGTACCACACTGAAGCAGTCGATTAAACCTGGTTTCGATCAATATTTTAGAGGATAACGCAAGTTAAGTCTGGGATTGGTCTGGGATTTGACCTCATCAGACTCATACTTTCGCACACTTCACATACTCGTTGAACAGATCCTGGGTTATTTTCTGGTTGGGATCACATAGTAATGTGGTACCACACTGAGACAGTCGATTAAACCAGGTTTCGATCAATATTTTTGAGGATAACGCATGTTAGGTCTAGGTTAGGCCTGGGATTTTCACTCATCAGACTCATACTTTCGCATTCTTCACATACTTGTTGAACGGATCCTGGGCTTTTTCTGGATTGCATCACGTAGTAATGTGGTACCACACGGAAACTTTCAATTAAACCAGGTCTTGATAAATATTTTAGAGGCTAACGCATGTTAGGTCT
The DNA here is from genome assembly GCF_051014445.1 of Colletes latitarsis. Classification (NCBI taxonomy): domain Eukaryota; kingdom Metazoa; phylum Arthropoda; class Insecta; order Hymenoptera; family Colletidae; genus Colletes; species Colletes latitarsis. The sequence continues at coordinate 5,182,117 of NC_135142.1, forward strand.
GGGTTAGGTCTAGGATTTGCCCTCATCAGGCTCTTACTTTCGCATATTTCTCATACTTCATGGCTAGATCCTGTGCTATTTCTGGATTGGATCACGTAGTAAAGTGGTACCACACTGAAACATTCAATGAAACCTGGTCTGGATAAATATTTTAGAGGTTAACGCATCTTAGGTCTGGGTTAGGTCTAAGATTTGCCCTCATCAGGCTCACAGTTTAGCGTTTTTCACATACTTGTTGAACAGATCCTGGGATTTTTCTGGTTTGGATCACGAAGTAGTGTGGTACCACACTGAAACAGTCCATTAAACCTGGTTTGGATCAATATTTTAGAGGATAACGCATGTTAGGTCTAGGTTAGGCCTGGGATTTTCACTCATCAGACTCATACTTTCGCATTCTTCACATACTTGTTGAACGGATCCTGGATATTTCTGGTTTGGATCACGTAGTAATGTGGGTCCACACTGAAACAGTCAATTAAACCTGGTTTCGATCAATATTTTAGAGGATAACACAAGTTAAGTCTGGGATAGGTCTGGGATTTGACCTCATCAGACTCATACTTTCGCGTGTTTCACATACTTGTTGAACAGATCCTGGGTTATTTTCAGGTTTGGATCACATAGTAATGTGGTACCACACTGAAACAGTCAATTAAACCAGGTTTCGATCAATATTTTTGAGGATAACGCATGTTAGGTCTAGGTTAGGCCTGGGATTTTCACTCATCAGACCCATACTATCGCATTCTTCACATACTTGTTGAACGGATCCTGGGTTATTTCTGGTTTGGATCACGTAGTAATGTGGGTCCACACTGAAACAGTCAATTAAACCTGGTTTCGATCAATATTTTAGAGAATAATTCATGTTAGGTCTATGTTAGGTCTGAGATTTGCTCTCATCAGGCTCATTCTTTCGCATATTTCTCATACTTGATGGCTAGATCGTGGGCTGTTTCTGGATTGTATCACGTAGTAATGTGGCACCACACTGAAACATTCAATGAAACCTGGTCTGGATAAATATTTTAGAGGTTAGCGCATCTTAGGTCTGGGTTAGGTCTAAGATTTGCCCTCATCAGGCTCACAGTTTAGCGTTTTTCACATACTTGTTGAACAGATCCTGGGATTTTTCTGGTTTGGATCACGAAGTAGTGTGGTACCACACTGAAACAGTCCATTACACCTGGTTTGGATCAATATTTTAGAGGATAACGCATGTTAGGTCTAGGTTAGGCCTGGGATTTTCACTCATCAGACTCATACTTTCGCATTCTTCACATACTTGTTGAACGGATCCTGGATATTTCTGGTTTGGATCACGTAGTAATGTGGGTCCACACTGAAACAGTCAATTAAACCTGGTTTCGATCAATATTTTAGAGAATAATTCATGTTAGGTCTATGTTAGGTCTGAGATTTGCTCTCATCAGGCTCATTCTTTCGCATATTTCTCATACTTGATGGCTAGATCGTGGGCTGTTTCTGGATTGTATCACGTAGTAATGTGGCACCACACTGAAACAGTCCATTAAACCTGGTTTCGCTCAATATTTTAGAGGATAACGCATGTTAGGTCTAGGTTAGGTCTGGGATTTGCTGTCATCAGGCTCATTCTTTCGCATATTTCTCATACTTGATGGCTAGATCCTGGGCTTTTTCTAGATTGCATCACGTAGTAATGTGGGACCACAGTGAAACAGTCGATTAAACCAGGTTTCGATCAATATTTTTGAGGATAACGCATGTTAGGTCTAGTTTAGGCGTGGGATTTTCACTCATCAGACTCATACTTTCGCATTCTTCACATACTTGTTGAACGGATCCTCGGTTTTTTCTGGTTTGGATCACGTAGTAATGTGGGACCACCCTGAAACAGTCAATTAAACCTGGTTTCGATCAATATTTTAGAGAATAATTCATGTTAGGTCTATGTTAGGTCTGGGATTTGCTCTCATCAGGCTCATTCTTTCGCATATTTCTCATACATGTTGAACAGATCCTGGGTTTTTTCTGGTTTGGATCACGTAGTAATGTGGGACCACACTGAAACAATCAATTAAACCTGGTCTTGATAAATATTTTAGAGGATGACGCATGTTAGGTCTGGGTTAGGTCTAGGATTTGCCCTCATCAGGCTGATACTTTCGCATATTTCTCATACTTCAAGGCTTGATCCTGGGCTGTTTCTGGATTGTATTACGTAGTAATGTGGTACCACGCTGAAACAGTCAATTAAACCTGGTTTCGATCAATATCTTAGAGGATAACGCAAGTTAGGTCTGGGATAGGTCTAGGATTTGCCCTCATCAGGCTCTTACTTTCGCATATTTCTCATACTTCATGGCTAGATCCTGTGCTATTTCTGGATTGGATCACGTAGTAAAGTGGTACCACACTGAAACATTCAATGAAACCTGGTCTGGATAAATATTATAGAGGTTAACGCATCTTAGGTCTGGGTTAGGTCTAAGATTTGCCCTCATCAGGCTCACAGTTTAGCGTTTTTCACATACTTGTTGAACAGATCCTGGGATTTTTCTGGTTTGGATCACGAAGTAGTGTGGTACCACACTGAAACAGTCCATTAAACCTGGTTTCGCTCAATATTTTAGAGGATAACGCATGTAAGGTCTAGGTTAGGGCTGGGATTTGCTCTCACCAGGCTCATTCTTTCGCATATTTCTCATACTTGATGGCTAGATCCTGGGCTTTTTCTGGTTTGGATCACGTAGTAATGTGGTACCACACTGAAACAGTCGATTAAACCTGGTTTCGATCAATATTTTAGAGGATAACGCAAGTTAAGTCAGGGATTGGTCTGGGATTTGACCTCATCAGACTCATACTTTCGCACACTTCACATACTTGTTGAACAGATCCTGGGTTATTTTCTGGTTGGGATCACGTAGTAATGTGGTAGCACACTGAGACAGTCGATTAAACCAGGTTTCGATCAATATTTTTGAGGATAACGCATGTTAGGTCTAGGTTAGGCCTGGGATTTTCACTCATCAGACTCATACTTTCGCATTCTTCACATACTTGCTGAACGGATCCTGGGCTTTTTCTGGATTGCCTCACGTAGTAATGTGGTACCACACGGAAACTTTCAATTAAACCAGGTCTTGATAAATATTTTAGAGGCTAACGCATGTTAGGTCTGGGTTAAGTCTAGGATTTGCCCTCATCAGGCTCATACTTTCGCATATTTCTCATACTTCATGGCTAGATCCTGGGCTTTTTCTGGATTGCATCACGTATTAAAGTGGTACCACACTGAAACATTCAATGAAACCTGGTTTCGATCAATATTTTAGAGGATAACGCATGTTAGGTCTAGGTTAGGCCTGGGATTTTCACTCATCAGACTCATACTTTCGCATTCTTCACATACTTGTTGAACGGATCCTGGGTTTTTTCTGGTTTGGATCACGTAGTAATGTGGGACCACACTGAAACATTCAATGAAACCTGGTCTGGATAAATATTTTAGAGGATAACGCATCTTACGTCTGGGTTAGGCCTAAGATTTGCCCTCATCAGGCTCACAGTTTAGCGTTTTTCACATACTTGTTGAACAGATCCTGGGCTATTTCTGGTTTGGATCACGAAGTAGTGTGGTACCACACTGAAACAGTCCATTAAACCTGGTTTTGATCAATATTTTAGAGAATAATTCATGTTAGGTCTAGGTTAGGTCAGGGATTTGCTCTCATCAGGCTCATTCTTTCGCATATTTCTCATACTTGATGGCTAGATCCTGGCCTTTTTCTGGATTGCATCACGTAGTAATGAAGTACAACACTGAAACAGTCAATTAAACCTGGTTTCGATCAATATTTTAGAGAATAATTCATGTTAGGTCTAGGTTAGGTCTGGGATTTGCTCTCATCAGGCTCATTCTTTCGCATATTTCTCATACTTGATGGCTAGATCCTGGGCTTTTTCTGGATTGCATCACGTAGTAATGAAGTACAACACTGAAACAGTCAATTAAACCTGGTTTCCATCAATATTTTAGAGGACAACGCATGTTAGGTCTAGGTTAGGCCTGGGATTTGCCCTCGTCAGGGTCATACTGTCGCAGTTTTAACATACTTGTTGAACGGATCCTGTGTTTTTTCTGGTTTGGTTCACGTAGTAATGTGGTACCGCACTGAAACATTCAATTAAACCTGGTCTTGATAAATATTTTAGAGAATAATTCATGTTAGGTCTAGGTTAGGTCAGGGATTTGCTCCCATCAGGCTCATTCTTTCGCATATTTCTCATACTTGATGGCTAGATCCTGGGCTTTTTCTGGATTGCATCACGTAGTAATGAAGTACAACACTGAAACAGTCAATTAAACCTGGTTTCGATCAATATTTTAGTGAATAATTCATGTTAGGTCTAGGTTAGGTCTGGGATTTGCTCTCATCAGGTTCATTCTTTCGCATATTTCTCATACTTGATGGCTAGATCCTGGGCTTTTTCTGGATTGCATCACGTAGTAATGAAGTACAACACTGAAACAGTCAATTAAACCTAGTTTCCATCAATACTCTAGAGGACAACGCATGTTAGGTCTAGGTTAGGCCTGGGATTTTCACTCATCAGACTCATACTTTCGCATTCTTCACGTACTTGTTGAACGGATCCTGGGTTTTTTTCTGGTTTGGATCACGTAGTAATGTGGGACCACACCGAAACAGTCCATTAAACCTGGTTTCGCTCAATATTTTAGTGGATAACGCATGTAAGGTCTAGGTTAGGTCTAGGATTTGCTCTCATCAGGCTCATTCTTTCGCATATTTCTCATACCTCGTGGCTAGATCCTGGGCTATTTCTGGATTGCATCACGTAGTAATGTAGTACCACACTGAAACAGTCAATGAAACCTGGTTTCCATCAATATTTTAGAGGACAACGCAAGTTGGGTCTAGGTAAGTCCTGAGATTTTCACTGATCAGACTCATACTTTCGCATTCTTCACATACTTGTTGAACGGATCCTGGGTTTTTTCTGGTTTTGGTCACGCAGTAATGAGGTACCACAATGAAACATTCAATTAAACCTGGTCTTGATAAAAATTTTACAGAATAACGCATGTTAGGTCTGGGTTAGGTCTAGGATTTGCCCTCATCAGGCTCATACTTTCGCATATTTCTCATACTTCATGGCTAGATCCTGGGCTTTTTCTGGATTGCATCACGTAGTAATGAAGGAGAACACTGAAACAGTCAATTAAAACTGGTTTCGATCAATACTTTTGAGGATAACGCATGTTAGGTTTGGGTTAGGTCTAGGATTTGCCCTCATCAGGCTCATACTTTCGCATATATCTCATACTTCATGGCTAGATCCTGGGCTGTTTCTGGATTGTATCAGGTAGTAAAGTGGTACCACACTGAAACATTCAATAAAACCTGGTTTCGATCAATATTTAAGAGAATAATTCATGTTAGGTCTATGTTAGGCTTGGGATTTGCTGTCATCAGGCTCATTCTTTCGCATATTTCTCATACTTGATGCCTAGATCCTGGGCTTTTTCTGGATTGCATCACGTAGTAATGTAGTACCACACTGAAACAGTCAATGAAACCTGGTTTCCATCAATATCTTAGAGGACAACGCAAGTTAGGTCTGGGATATGTCTGGGATTTGCCCTCATCAGGCTCATACTTTCGCGTTTTTCACATACTTGTTGAACAGATCCTGGGTTTTTTCTGGTTTGGATCACGTAGTAGTGTGGTACCACGCTGAAACAGTCCATTAAACCTGGTTTGGATCAATATTTTAGAGGATAACGCATGTTAGGTCTAAGTTAGGCCTGGGATTTTCTCTCATCAGACTCATACTTTCGCATTCTTCACATACTTGTTGAACGGATCCTGAGTTATTTCTGGTTTGGATCACGTAGTAATGTGGGTCCACACTGAAACAGTCAATTAAACCTGGTTTCGATCAATATTTTAGAGAATAATTCATGTTAGGTCTATGTTAGGTCTGGGATTTGCTCTCATGAGGCTCATTCTTTCGCATATTTCTCATACTTGATGGCTAGATCGTGGGCTGTTTCTGGATTGTATCACGTAGTAATGTGGCACCACGCTGAAACAGTCGATTAAACCTGGTTTCGATCAATATTTTAGAGGATAACGCAAGTTAAGTCTGGGATAGGTCTGGGATTTGACCTCATCAGTCTCATACTTTCTCGTTTTTCACATACTTGGTGAACAGATCCTGGGTTTTTTCTGGTTTGGATCACGTAGTAATGTGGGACCACACTGAAACAATCAATTAAACCTGATCTTGATAAATATTTTAGAGGATAACGCATGTTAGGTCTGGGTTAGGTCTAGGATTTGCCCTCATCAGGCTCATACTTTCGCATATTTCTCATACTTCATGGCTAGATCCTGGGCTGTTTCTGGATTGGATCACGTAGTAATGTGGTACCACGCTGAAACAGTCAATTAAACCTGGTTTCGATCAATATTTTAGAGAATAATTCATGTTAGGTCTATGTTAGGTCTGGGATTTGCTCTCATCAGGCTCATTCTTTCGCATATTTCTCATACATGTTGAACAGATCCTGGGTTTTTTCTGGTTTGGATCACGTAGTATTGTGGGACCACACTGAAACAATCAATTAAACCTGGTCTTGATAAATATTTTAGAGGATAACGCATGTTAGGTCTGGGTTAGGTCTAGGATTTGCCCTCATCAGGCTCATACTTTCGCATATTTCTCATACTTCAAGGCTTGATCCTGGGCTGTTTCTGGATTGTATTACGTAGTAATGTGGTACCACGCTGAAACAGTCAATTAAACCTGGTTTCGATCAATATTTTAGAGGATAACGCAAGTTAGGTCTGGGATAGGTCTAGGATTTGCCCTCATCAGGCTCTTACTTTCGCATATTTCTCATACTTCATGGCTAGATCCTGTGCTATTTCTGGATTGGATCACGTAGTAAAGTGGTACCACACTGAAACACCAATGAAACCTGGTCTGGATAAATATTTTAGAGGTTAACGCATCTTAGGTCTGGGTTAGGTCTAAGATTTGCCCTCATCAGGCTCACAGTTTAGGGTTTTTCACATACTTGTTGAACAGATCCTGGGATTTTTCTGGTTTGGATCACGAAGTAGTGTGGTACCACACTTAAACAGTCCATTAAACCTGGTTTCGCTCAATATTTTAGAGGATAACGCATGTAAGGTCTAGGTTAGGTCTGGGATTTGCTCCCACCAGGCTCATTCTTTCGCATATTTCTCATACTTGAGGGCTAGATCCTGGGCTTTTTCTGGTTTGGATCACGTAGTAATGTGGTACCACACTGAAACAGTCGATTAAACCTGGTTTCGATCAATATTTTAGAGGATAACGCAAGTTAAGTCTGGGAATGGTCTGGGATTTGACCTCATCAGACTCATACTTTCGCACACATCACATACTCGTTGAACAGATCCTGGGTTATTTTCTGGTTTGGATCACATAGTAATGTGGTACCACACGGAAACAGTCGATTAAACCAGGTTTCGATCAATATTTTTGAGGATAACGCATGCTAGGTCTAGGTTAGGCCTGGGATTTGACCTCATCAGACTCATACTATCGCATTCTTCACATACTTGTTGAACGGATCCTGGGTTTTTTCTGGTTTGGATCACGTAGTAATGTGGTACCACACTGAAACAGTCGATTAAACCTGGTTTCGATCAATATTTTAGAGGATAACGCAAGCTAGGTCTGGGATAGGTCTGGGATTTGACCTCATCAGACTCATACTTTCGCACACTTCACATACTCCTTGAACAGATCCTGGGTTATTTTCTGGTTTGCATCACATAGTAATGTGGTACCACACTGAAACAGTCGATTAAACCAGGTTTCGATCAATATTTTAGAGGATAACGCATGTTAGGTCTAGGTTAGGCCTGGGATTTGACCTCATCAGACTCATACTTTCGCACACTTCACATACTCCTTGAACAGATCCTGGGTTATTTTCTGGTTTGGATCACATAGTAATGTGGTACCACACTGAAACATTCAAGTAAACCTGTTTTCGATCAATATTTTAGAGAATAAATCATGTTAGGTCTAGGATAGGTCTGGGATTTGCTCTCATCAGGCTCATTCTTTCGCATATTTCTCATACATGTTGAACAGATCCTGGGTTTTTTCGGGTTTGGTTCACGTACTAATGTGGTACCACACTGAAACATTCAATTAAACCTTTTCTTGATAAATATTTTAGAGGATAACGCATGTTAGGTTTGGGTTAGGTCTAGGATTTGCCCTCATCAGGCTCATACTTTCGCATATATCTCATACTTCATGGCTAGATCCTGGGCTGTTTCTGGATTGTATCAGGTAGTAAAGTGGTACCACACTGAAACATTCAATGAAACCTGGTCTGTATAAATATTTTAGAGGATAACGCATCTTAGGTCTGGGTTAGGTCTAAGATTTGCCCTCATCAGTCTCACAGTTTAGCGTTTTTCACATACTTCTTGAACAGATCCTGGGCTTTCTCTGGTTTGGATCACGAAGTAGTGTGGTACCACACTGAAACAGTCCATTAAACCTGGTTTCGCTCAATATTTTAGAGGATAACGCATGTTAGGTCTAGGTTAGGTCTGGGATTTGCTCCCATCAGGCTCATTCTTTCGCATGTTTCTCATACTTGATGGCTAGATCCTGGCCTTTTTCTGGATTGCATCACGTAGTAATGAAGTACAACACTGAAACAGTCAATTAAACCTGGTTTCCATCAATATTCTAGAGGACAACGCATGTTAGGTCTAGGTTAGGCCTGGGATTTGCCCTCATCAGGGTCATACTGTCGCAGTTTTAACATACTTGTTGAACGGATCCTGGGTTTTTTCAGGCTTGGTTCACGTAGTAATGTGGTACCGCACTGAAACATTCAATTACACCTGGTCTTGATAAATATTTTAGAGGATAACGCATGTTAGGTTTGGGTTAGGTCTAGGATTTGCCCTCATCAGGCTCATACTTTCGCATATTTCACATACTTCATGGCTAGATCCTGGGCTGATTCTGGATTGTATCACGTAGTAATGTGGTACCACGCTGAAACAGTCGATTAAACCTGGTTTCGATCAATATTTTAGAGGATAACACAAGTCAAGTCTGGGATAGGTCTGGGATTTGACCTCATCAGACTCATACTTTCGCGTGTTTCACATACTTGTTGAACAGATCCTGGGTTATTTTCAGGTTTGGATCACATAGTAATGTGGTACCACACTGAAACAGACGATTAAACCAGGTTTCGATCAATATTTTTGAGGATAACGCATGTTAGGTCTTGGTTAGGCCTGGGATTTTCACTCATCAGACCCATACTTTCGCATTCTTCACATACTTGTTGAACGGATCCTGGGTTATTTCTGGTTTGGATCACGTAGTAATGTGGGACCACACTGAAACAGTCAATTAAACCTGGTTTCGATCAATATTTTAGAGAATAATTCATGTTAGGTCTATGTTAGGTTTGGGATTTGCTGTCATCAGGCTCATTCTTTCGCATATTTCTCATACTTGATGGCTAGATCCTGGGCTTTTTCCGGATTGCATCACGTAGTAATGTAGTACCACACTGAAACAGTCAATGAAACCTGGTTTCCATCAATATCTTAGAGGACAACGCAAGTTAGGTCTGGGATATGTCTGGGATTTGCCCTCATCAGGCTCATACTTTCGCGTGTTTCACATACTTGTTGAACAGATCCTGGGTTTTTTCAGGTTTCGATCACGTAGTAGTGTGGTACCACGCTGAAACAGTCCATTAAACCTGGTTTGGATCAATATTTTAGAGGATAACGCATGTTAGGTCTATGTTAGGCCTGGGATTTTCACTCATCAGACTCATACTTTCGCATTCTTCACATACTTGTTGAACGGATCCTGGGTTATTTCTGGTTTGGATCACGTAGTAATGTGGGTCCACACTGAAACAGTCAATTAAACCTGGTTTCGATCAATATTTTAGAGAATAATTCATGTTAGGTCTATGTTAGGTCTGGGATTTGCTCTCATCAGGCTCATTCTTTCGCATATTTCTCATACTTGATGGCTAGATCGTGGGCTGTTTCTGGATTGTATCACGGGATAATGTGGCACCACGCTGAAACAGTCGATTAAACCTGGTTTCGATCAATATTTTAGAGGATAACGCAAGTTAAGTCTGGGATAGGTCTGGGATTTGACCTCATCAGACTCATACTTTCGCGATTTTCACATACTTGGTGAACAGATCCTGGGTTTTTTCTGGTTTGGATCACGTAGTAATGTGGGACCACACTGAAACAATCAATTAAACCTGATCTTGATAAATATTTTAGAGGATAACGCATGTTAGGTCTGGGTTAGGTCTAGGATTTGCCCTCATCAGGCTCATACTTTCGCATATTTCTCATACTTCATGGCTAGATCCTGGGCTTTTTCTGGATTGCATCACATAGTAATGAAGTACAACACTGAAACAGTCAATTAAACCTGGTTTCGATCAATATTTTAGAGAATAATACATGCTAGGTCTAGGTTAGGTCTGGGATTTGCCCTCATCAGGCTCATACTTTCGCATATTTCTCATACTGCATGGCTAGATCCTGGGCTGTTTCTGGATTGGATCACGTAGTAATGTGGTACCACGCTGAAACAGTCAATTAAACCTGGTTTGGATCAATATTTTAGAGGATAACGCAAGTTAGGTCTGGGATAGGTCTAGGATTTGCCCTCATCAGGCTCCTACTTTCGCATATTTCTCATACTTCATGGCTAGATCCTGGGCTATTTCTGGTTTGGATCACGTAGCAAAGTGGTACCACACTGAAACATTCAATGAAACCTGGTCTGGATAAATATTTTAGAGGATCACGCATCTTATGTCTGGGTTAGGTCTAAGATTTGCCCTCATCAGGCTCACAGTTTAGCGTTTTTCACATACTTGTTGAACAGATCCTGGGCTTTTTCTGGATTGCGTCACGTAGTAATGAAGTACAACACTGAAACAGTCAATTAAACCTGGTTTCGATCAATATTTTAGAGAATAATACATGCTAGGTCTAGGTTAGGTCTGGGATTTGCCCTCATCAGGCTCATACTTTCGCATATTTCTCATACTGCATGGCTAGATCCTGGGCTGTTTCTGGATTGGATCACGTAGTAATGAAGTACAACACTGAAACAGTCAATTAAACCTGGTCTTGATAAATATTTTAGAGGATAACGCATGTTAGGTTTGGGTTAGGTCTAGGATTTGCCCTCATCAGGCTCATACTTTCGCATATTTCACATACTTCATGGCTAGATCCTGGGCTGTTTCTGGATTGTATCACGTAGTAATGTGGTACCACGCTGAAACAGTCGATTAAACCTGGTTTCGATCAATATTTTAGAGGATAACACAAGTTAAGTCTGGGATAGGTCTGGGATTTGACCTCATCAGACTCATACTTTCGCGTGTTTCACATACTTGTTGAACAGATCCTGGGTTATTTTCAGGTTTGGATCACATAGTAATGTGGTACCACACTGAAACAGTCGATTAAACCAGGTTTCGATCAATATTTTTGAGGATAACGTTTGTTAGGTCTAGGTTAGGCCTGGGATTTTCACTCATCAGACCCATACTTTCGCATTCTTCACATACTTGTTGAACGGATCCTGGGTTATTTCTGGTTTGGATCACGTAGTAATGTGGGACCACACTGAAACAGTCAATTAAACCTGGTTTCGATCAATATTTTAGAGAATAATTCATGTTAGGTCTATGTTAGGTCTGGGATTTGCTCTCATCAGGCTCATTCTTTCGCATATTTCTCATACTTGATGGCTAGATCGTGGGCTGTTTCTGGATTGTATCACGTAGTAATGTGGCACCACGCTGAAACAGTCGATTAAACCTGGTTTCGATCAATATTTTAGAGGATAACGCAAGTTAAGTCTGGGATAGGTCTGGGATTTGACCTCATCAGACTCATACTTTCGCGTGTTTCACATACTTGGTGAACAGATCCTGGGTTTTTTCAGGTTTGGATCACGTAGTAATGTGGGACCACACTGAAACAATCAATTAAACCTGGTCTTGATAAATATTTTAGAGGATAACGCATGTTAGGTCTGGGTTAGGTCTAGGTTTTGCCCTCATCAGGCTCATACTTTCGCAAATTTCTCATACTTCAAGGCTTGATCCTGGGCTATTTCTGGATTGTATTACGTAGTAAAGTGGTACCACACTGAAACATTCAATAAAACCTGGTTTCGATCAATATTTTAGAGGATAACGCATGTTAGGTCTAGGTTAGGCCTGGGATTTTCACTCATCAGACTCATACTTTCGCACACTTCACATACTCGTTGAACAGATCCTGGGTTATTTTCTGGTTGGGATCACATAGTAATGTGGTACCACACTGAAACAGTCGATTAAACCAGGTTTCGATCAATATTTTTGAGGATAACGGATGTTAGGTCTAGGTTAGGCCTGGGATTTTCACTCATCAGACTCATACTTTCGCATTCTTCACATACTTGTTGAACGGATCCTGGGTTATTTCTGGTTTGGATCACGTAGTAATGTGGGACCACACTGAAACAGTCAATTAAACCTGGTTTCGATCAATATTTTAGAGAATAACGCATGTTAGGTCTAGGTTAGGCCTAAGATTTGCCCTCATCAGGCTCACAGTTTAGCGTTTTTCACATACTTGTTGAACAGATCCTGGGTTTTTTCTGGTTTGGATCACGAAGTAGTGTGGTAGCACACTGAAACAGTCCACTAAACCTGGTCTGGATAAATATAATAGAGGATGACGCATCTTAGGTCTGGGTTAGGTCTAATATTTGGCCTCATCAGGCTCACAGTTTAGCGTTTTTCACATACTTGTTGAACAGATCCTGGGCTATTTCTGGTTTGGATCACGAAGTAGTGTGGTACCACACTGAAACAGTCCATTAAACCTGGTTTTGATCAATATTTTAGAGAATAATTCATGTTAGGTCTAGGTTATGTCAGGGATTTGCTCTCATCAGGCTCATTCTTTCGCATATTTCTCATACTTGATGGCTAGATCCTGGGCTTTTTCTGGATTGCATCACGTAGTAATGAAGTACAACACTGAAACAGTCAATTAAACCTGGTTTCGATCAATATTTTAGAGAATAATTCATGTTAGGTCTAGGTTAGGTCTGGGATTAGCTCTCATCAGGCTCATTCTTCGCATATTTCTCATACTTGATGGCTAGATCCTGGGCTTTTTCTGGATTGCATCACGTAGTAATGAAGTACAACACTGAAACAGTCAATTAAACCTGGTTTCCATCAATATTTTAGAGGACAACGCATGTTAGGTCTAGGTTAGGCCTGGGATTTGCCCTCATCAGGGTCATACTGTCGCAGTTTTAACATACTTGTTGAACGGATCCTGTGTTTTTTCTGGTTTGGTTCACGTAGTAATGTGGTACCGCACTGAAACATTCAATTAAACCTGGTCTTGATAAATATTTTGGAGGATAACGCATGTTAGGTTTGGGTTAGGTCTAGGATTTGCCCTCATCAGGCTCATACTTTCGCATATTTCTCATACTTCATGGCTAGATCCTGGGCTGTTTCTGGATTGGATCACGTAGTAATGTGGTACCACACTGAAACAGTCAAATAAACCTGGTTTTGATCAATATTTTAGAGAATAATTCATGTTAGGTCTAGGTTAGGTCACGGATTTGCTCCCATCAGGCTCATTCTTTCGCATATTTCTCATACTTGATGGCTAGATCCTGGGCTTTTTCTGGATTGCATCACGTAGTAATGAAGTACAACACTGAAACAGTCAATTAAACCTGGTTTCCATCAATATCTTAGAGGACAACGCAAGTTAGGTCTGGGATATGTCTGGGATTTGCCCTCATCAGGCTCATACTTTCGCGTTTTCACATACTTGTTGAACATATCCTGGGCTTTTTCTGGTTTGGATCACGTAGTAGTGAGGTACCACGCTGAAACAGTGCATTAAACCTGGTTTGGATCAATATTTTAGAGGATAACGCATGTAAGGTCTAGGTTAGGCCTGGGATTTTCACTCATCAGACTCATACTTTCGCATTCTTCACATACTTGTTGAACGGATCCTGGGTTATTTCTGGTTTGGATCACGTAGTAATGTGGGACCACACTGAAACAGCCAATGAAACCTGGTCTGGATAAATATTTTAGAGGATAACGCATGTAAGGTCTAGGTTAGGCCTGGGATTTTCACTCATCAGACTCATACTTTCGCGTTTTCACACACTTGTTGAACATATCCTGGGCTTTTTCTGGTTTGGATCACGTAGTAGTGAGGTACCACGCTGAAACAGTGCATTAAACCTGGTTTCGCTCAATATTTTAGAGGATAACGCATGTAAGGTCTAGGTTAGGTCTAGGATTTGCTCTCATCAGGCTCATTCTTTCGCATATTTCTCATACTTCGTGGCTAGATCCAGGGCTATTTCTGGATTCGATCACGTAGTAAAGTGGTACCACACTGAAACATTCAATGAAACCTGGTCTGGATAAATATTTTAGAGGATAACGCATCTTAGGTCTGGGTTAGGTCTAAGATTTGCCCTCATCAGGCTCACAGTTTAGCGTTTTTCACATACTTGTTGAACAGATCCTGGGTTTTTTCTGGTTTGGATCACGTAGTAGTGTGGTACCACGCTGAAACAGACCATTAAACCTGGTTTGGATCAATATTTTAGAGAATAATTCATGTTAGGTCTAGGTTAGGTCTGGGATTTGCTCTCATCAGGCTCATTCTTTCGCGTTTTTCACATACTTGTTGAACAGATCCTGGGTTTTTTCTGGTTTGGATCACGAAGTAGTGTGGTACCACACTGAAACAATCCATTAAACCTGGTTTCGCTCAATATTTTAGAGGATAACGCATGTTAGGTCTAGGTTAGGTCTGGGATTTGCTCTCATAAGGCTCATTCTTTCGCATATTTCTCATACTTGATGGCTAGATCCTGGGCTTTTTCTGGATTGCATCACGTAGTAATGTAGTACCACACTGAAACAGCCAATGAAACCTGGTTTCCATCAATATTTTAGAGGACAACGCATGTTAGGTCTAGGTTAGGCCTGGGATTTGCCCTCATCAGGGTCATACTGTCGCAGTTTTATCATACTTGTTGAACGGATCCTGGGATTTTTCTGGTTTGGTTCACGTAGTAATGTGGTACCACACTGAAACATTCAATTACACCTGGTCTTGATAAATATTTTAGAGGATAACGCATGTTAGGTTTGGGTTAGGTCTAGGATTTGCCCTCATCAGGCTCATACTTTCGCATATTTCTCATACTTCATGGCTAGATCCTGGGCTGTTTCTGGATTGTACCACGTGGTAATGTGGTACCACGCTGAAACAGTCGATTAAACCTGGTTTCGATCAATATTTTAGAGGATAACACAAGTTAAGTCCGGGATAGGTCTGGGATTTGACCTCATCAGACTCATACTTTCGCGTGTTTCACATACTTGGTGAACAGATCCTGGGTTTTTTCAGGTTTGGATCACGTAGTAATGTGGGACCACACTGAAACAATCAATTAAACCTGGTCTTGATAAATATTTTAGAGGATAACGCATGTTAGGTCTGGGTTAGGTCTAGGTTTTGCCCTCATCAGGCTCATACTTTCGCAAATTTCTCATACTTCAAGGCTTGATCCTTGGCTATTTCTGGATTGTATTACGTAGTAAAGTGGTACCACACTGAAACATTCAATAAAACCTGGTTTCGATCAATATTTTAGAGGATAACGCATGTTAGGTCTAGGCTAGGCCTGGGATTTTCACTCATCAGACTCATACTTTCGCGTTTTTCACATACTTGTTGAACAGATCCTGGGTTTTTTCTGGTTTGGATCACGTAGTAGTGTGGTACCACACTGAAAGAGTCCATTAAACCTGGTTGCGATCAATATTTTAGAGGATAACGCATGTTAGGTCTGGGTTAGGTCTAGTATTTGCCCTCATCAGGCTCATTCTTTCGCATATTTCTCAAACTTGATGGCTTGATCCTGGGCTTTTTCTGGATTGCATCACGTAGTAATGTGGTACCACACTGAAACATTCAATTAAACCTGATCTTGATAAATATTTTAGAGGATAACGCATGTTAGGTCTGGGTTAGGTCTAGGATTTGCCCCCATCAGGCTCATACTTTCGCATATTTCTCATACTTCATGGCTAGATCCTGGGCTATTTCTGGATTGGATCACGTAGTAAAGTGGTACCACACTGAAACATTCAATGGAACCTGGTCTGGATAAATATTTTAGAGGATAACGCATGTTAGGTCAAGGTTAGGTCTAAGATTTGCCCTCATCAGGCTCACAGTTTCGCGTTTTTCACATACTTTTTGAACAGATCCTGGGTTTTTTCTGGTTTGGATCACGTAGTACTGTGGTACCATACTGAAACAGTCCATTAAACCTGGTTTCACTCAATGTTTTAGAGGGTAACGCATGTTAGGTCTAGGTTAGGTCTGGGATTTGCTGTCATCAGGCTCATTCTTTCGCATATTTCTCATACTTGATGGCTAGATCCTGGGCTTTTTCTAGATTGCATCACGTAGTAATGTAGTACCACACTGAAACAGTCAATGAAACCAGGTTTCCATCAATATTTTAGAAGACAACGCAAGTTAGGTCTAGGTAAGGCCTGAGATTTTCACTGATCAGACTCATACTTTCGCATTCTTCACATACCTGTTGTACGGATACTCAGTTTTTTCTGGTTTGGATCACGTAGTAATGTGGTACCACACTGAAACATTCAATTAAACCTGGTCTTGATAAATATTTTAGAGGATAACGCATGTTAGGTTTGGGTTAGGTCTAGGATTTGCACTCATCAGGCTCATCCTTTCGCATACTTCTCATACTTCATGGCTAGATCCTGGGCTGTTTCTGGATTGTATCACGTAGTAATGTGGTACCACACTGAAACAGTGCATTAAACCTGGTTTCGCTCAATATTTTAGAGGATAACGCAAGTTAGGTCTGGGATAGGTCTGGGATTCGCCCTAATCAGGCTCATACATTCGCGTTTTTCACGTACTTGTTGAACTGATCCTGGGTTTTTTCTGGTTTGGATCACGTAGTAATGTGGTACCACACTGAAACAGTCGATTAAACCTCGTTTCGATCAATATTTTAGAGGATAACGCAAGTTAGGTCTGGGATAGGTCTGGGATTTGACCTCATCAGACTCATACCTTCGCACCCTTCACATACTTGTTGAACGGATCCTGGGTTTTTTCTGTTTTGGATCACGTAGTAATGTGGGACCACACTGAAACAATCAATTAAACCTGGTCTTGATAAATATTTTAGAGGATAACGCATGTTAGGTCTGGGTTAGGTCTAGGATTTGCCCTCATCAGGCTCATACTTTCGCATATTGCTCAGACTTCATGGCTAGATCCTGGGCTGTTTCTGGAGTGTATCACGTAGTAATGTGGTACCACGCTGAAACAGTCAATTAAACCTGATTTCGATCAATATTTTAGAGGATAACGCAAGTTAGGTCTGGGATAGGTCTAGGATTTGCCGTCATCAGGCTCTTACTTTCGCATATTTCTCATTCTTCATGGCTAGATCCTGGGCTATTTCTGGATTGGATCACGTAGTAAAGTGGTACCACACTGAAACATTCAATGAAACCTGGTCTGGATAAATATTTTAGAGGATAACGCATGTTAGGTCAAGGTTAGGTCTAAGATTTGCCCTCATCAGGCTCACAGTTTCGAATTTTTCACATACTTTTTGAACAGATCCTGGGTTTTTTCTGGTTTGGATCACGTAGTAATGTGGTACCACACTGAAACAGTCAATTAAACCTGGTTTCGATCAATATTTTAGAGAATAATTCATGTTAGGTCTAGGTTAGGTCTGGGATTTGCTCTTATCAGGCTCATTCTTTCGCATATTTCTCATACTTGATGGCTAGATCCTGGGCTTTTTCTGGATTGCACAACGTAGTAATGAAGTACAACACTGAAACAGTCAATTAAACCTGGTTTCCATCAATATTTTAGAGAATAATTCATGTTAGGTCTAGGTTAGGTCTGGGATTTACTCTCATCAGGCTCATTCTTTCGCATATTACTCATACTTGATGGCTAGATCCTGGGCTTTTTCTGGATTGGATCACGTAGTAATGTGGTACCACACTGAAACATTCAATTAAACCTGGTCTTGATAAATACTTTAGAGGATAACGCATGTTAGGTTTGGGTTAGGTCTAGGATTTGCCCTCATCAGACTCATAGTTTCGCATTCTTCACATGCTTCTTGAACGGATCCTGGGTTTTTTTCTGGTTTGGATCACGTAGTAATGTGGGACCACACTGAAACAGTCAATTAATCCTGGTTACGATAAATATTTTAGAGAATAATTCATGTTAGGTCTAGGTTAGGTCTGGGATTTGCTCTTATCAGGCTCATTCTTTCGCATATTTCTCATACTTGATGGCTAGATTCTGGGCTTTTTCTGGATTGCATAACGTAGTAATGAAGTACAACACTGAAACAGTCAATTAAACCTGGTTTCCATCAATATTTTAGAGGAGAACGCATGTTAGGTCTAGGTTAGGCCTGGGATTTTCCCTCATCAGGGTCATACTGTCGCAGTTTTAACATACTTGTTGAACGGATCCTGTGTTTTTTCTGGTTTGGTTCACGCAGTAAAGTGGTGCCACACTGAAACAGTACATTAAACCTGGTTTCCATCAATATTTTAGAGGACAACGCATGTTAGGTCTAGGTTAGGCCTGGGATTTGCCCTCATCAGGATCATACTGTCGCAGTTTTAACATACTTGTTGAACGGATCCTGGGTTTTTTCTGGTTTGGTTCACGTAGTAATGTGGTAGCACACTGAAACATTCAATTAAACCTGGTCTTGATAAATATTTTAGAGGATAACGCATGTTAGGTTTGGGTTAGGTCTAGGATCTGCCCTCGTCAGGCTCATACTTTCGCATATTTCTCATACTTCATGGCTAGATCCTGGGCTGTTTCTGGATTGTATCAAGTAGTAATGTGATACCACGCTGAAACAATCGATTAAACCTGGTTTCCATCAATATTTTAGAAGACAACGCAAGTTAGGTCTAGGTAAGGCCTGAGATTTTCACTGATCAAACTCATACTTTCGCATTCTTCACATACCTGTTGTACGGATCCTCGGTTTTTTCTGGTTTGGATCACGTAGTAATGTGGTACCACATTGAAACATTCAATTAAACCTGGTCTTGATAAATATTTTAGAGGATAACGCATGTTAGGTTTGGGTTAGGTCTAGGATTTGCACTCATCAGGCTCATCCTTTCGCATATTTCTCATACTTCATGGCTAGATCCTGGGCTGTTTCTGGATTGTATCACGTAGTAATGTGGTACCACACTGAAACAGTCCATTAAACCTGGTTTCGCTCAATATTTTAGAGGATAACGCAAGTTAGGTCTGGGATAGGTCTGGGATTCGCCCTAATCAGGCTCATACATTCGCGTTTTTCACGTACTTGTTGAACTGATCCTGGGTTTTTTCTGGTTTGGATCACGTAGTAATGTGGTACCACACTGAAACAGTCGATTAAACCTCGTTTCGATCAATATTTTAGAGGATAACGCAAGTTAGGTCTGGGATAGGTCTGGGATTTTCACTCATCAGACTCATACTTTCGCATTCTTCACATACTTGTTGAACGGATCCTGGGTTTTTTCTGTTTTGGATCACATAGTAATGTGGTACCACACTGAAACAGTCGATTAAACCTGGTTTTGAACAATATTTTAGAGAATAATTCATGTTAGGTCTAGGTTAGGTCTAGGATTTGCCCTCATCAGGCTCATACTTTCGCATATTGCTCAGACTTCATGGCTAGATCCTGGGCTGTTTCTGGATTGTATCACGTAGTAATGTGGTACCACACTGAAACAGTCGATTAAACCTCGTTTCGATCAATATTTTAGAGGATAACGCAAGTTAGGTCTGGGATAGGTCTGGGATTTTCACTCATCAGACTCATACTTTCGCATTCTTCACATACTTGTTGAACGGATCCTGGGTTTTTTCTGTTTTGGATCACGTAGTAATGTGGGACCACACTGAAACAATCAATTAAACCTGGTCTTGATAAATAGTTTAGAGGATAACGCATGTTAGGTCTGGGTTAGGTCTAGGATTTGCCCTCATCAGGCTCATACTTTCGCAGTCTTCACATACTTGTTGAACAGATCCTGGGTTATTTTCTGGTTTGGTTCACGTAGTAAAGTGGTACCACACTGAAACATTCAATGAAACCTGGTCTGGATAAATATTTTAGAGGATAACGCATTTAGGTCAAGGTTAGGTCTAAGATTTGCCCTCATCAGGCTCACAGTTTCGAATTTTTCACATACTTTTTGAACAGATCCTGGGTTTTTTCTGGTTTGGATCACGTAGTACTGTGGTACCATACTGAAACTGTCCATTGAACCTGGTTTCGCTCAATATTTTAGAGGATAACGCATGTTAGGTCTAGGTTAGGTCTGGGATTTGCTGTCATCAGGCTCATTCTTTCGCATATTTCTCATACCTGATGGCTAGATCCTGGGCTTTTTCTAGATTGCATCACGTAGTAATGTAGTACCACACTGAAACCGCCAACGAAACCAGGTTTCCATCAATATTTTAGAAGACAACGCAAGTTAGGTCTAGGTAAGGCCTGAGATTTTCACTGATCAGACTCATACTTTCGCATTCTTCACATACCTGTTGTACGGATCCTCGGTTTTTTCTGGTTTGGATCACGTAGTAATGTGGTACCACACTGAAACATTCAATTAAACCTGGTCTTGATAAATATTTTGGAGGATAACGCTTGTTAGGTTTGGGTTAGGTCTAGGATTTGCACTCATCAGGCTCATCCTTTCGCATATTTCTCATACTTCATGGCTAGATCCTGGGCTGTTTCTGGATTGTATCACGTAGTAATGTGGTACCACACAGAAACAGTCCATTAAACCTGGTTTCGCTCAATATTTTAGAGGAAAACGCAAGTTAGGTCTGGGATAGGTCTGGGATTCGCCCTAATCAGGCTCATACATTCGCATTCTACACATACTTGTTGAACTGATCCTTGTTTTTTTCTGGTTTGTTTCACGTAGTAATGTGGTACCACACTGAAACATTCAATTAAACCTGGTCTTGATAAATATTTTAGAGGATAACGCATGTTAGGTTTGGGTTAGGGCTAGGATTTGCCCTCATCAGGCTCATACTTTCGCATATTTCTCATACTTCATGGCTAGATCCTGGGCTGTTTCTGGATTGTATGAGGTAGTAATGTGGTACCACGCTGAAACAGTCAATTAAACCTGGTTTCGATCAATATTTTAGAGGACAACGCAAGTTAGGTCTGGGATAGGTCTGGGATTCGCCCTAATCAGGCTCATACTTTCGCGTTTTTCACATACTTGTTGAACTGATCCTGGGTTTTTCCTGGTTTGGATCACGTAGTAATGTGGTACCACACTGAAACATTCAATTAAACCTGGTCTTGATAAATATTTTAGAGAATAACGCATGTTAGGACTGGGTTAGGTCTAGGATTTGCCCTCATCGGGCTCATACTTTCGCATATTTCTCATACTTCATGGCTAGATCCTGGGCTATTTCTGGATTGGATCACGTAGTAAAGTGGTACCACACTGAAACATTCAATGAAACCTGGTCTGGATAAATATTTTAGAGGATAACGCATGTTAGGTCAAGGTTAGGTCTAAGATTTGCCCTCATCAGGCTCACAGTTTCGCGTTTTTCACGTACTTGTTGAACAGATCCAGGGTTTTTTCTGGTTTGGATCACGTAGTAATGTGGTACCACACTGAAACATTAAATTAAACCTGGTCTTGATAAATATTTTAGAGGATAACGGATGTTAGGTCTGGGTTAGGTCTGTGATTTGCCCTCATCAGGGTCATACTTTCGCAGTTTTAACATGCATGTTGACCTGATCGAGGGTTTTTTCTGGTTTCGATCACGTAGTAATGTGGGACCACACTGAAACAGTCAATTAAATCTGGTTTTGATCAATATTTTAGAGAATAATTCATGTTAGGTCTAAGTTAGGCCTGGGATTTTCACTCATCAGACTCATACTTTCGCATTCTTCACATACTTGTTGAACGGATCCTGGGTTTTTTCTGGTTTGGATCACGTAGTAATATGGTACCACACTGAAACAGTCGATTGAACCAGGTTTCGATCAATATTTTAGAGGATAACGCATGTTAGGTCTAGGTTAGGTCTGGGATTTTCACCCATCAGACTCATACTTTCGCATTCTTCACATACTTGTTGAACTGATCCTGGGTTTTTTCTGGTTTGGATCACGTAGTAATGTGTTACCGCACTGAAACAGTCGATTAAACCTGGTTTCGATCAATACTTTTGAGGATAACGCATGTTAGGTCTAGGTTAGGTCTAGGATTTGCACTCGTCAGGCTGATACTTTCGCATATTTCTCATACTTCATGGCTAGATCCTGGGCTTTTTCTGGTTTGGATCACGTAGTAATGTGGTACCACACTGAAACAGTCGATTAAACCTGGTTTCGATCAATATTTTAGACGATATCGCATGTTAGGTCTGGGATTTGCACTCATCAGGGTCATACATTCGCATTTTTCCCATACTTGTTGAACAGAACCCTGGCTTATTTCAGGTTTGGATCATGTAGTAATGTGGTGCCACACTGAAACAGTCAATCATACCCGGTCTCGATCAATATTTTAGTGGATAACGCATGTTACGTCTGGGCTAGGTCCAGGATTTGCCCGCATCAGGCTCATACTTTCGCATATTTCTCATACATGTTGGCCATATCCTGGGCTTGTTCTGGTTTGGATCGCAAAGTGAAGTGGTACCACACTGAAACAGTCGATTAATCCTGGTCTCGATGAATATTTTAGAGGATAACGCAAGTTAGGTCTGGGATAGGTGTTGGATCTGCCCTCATCAGGCTCACACCTTCGCATTTCTCACATACTCGTTGGCCTTATCCTGGGCTTTCACTGGTCTGGATCACGTAGTATTGTGGTACCACACTGAAACAGTCGATTAAACCTGGTTTTGATCAATATTTTTGAGGGTAACGCATGTTAGGTCTGGGTTAGGTCTAGGATCTGCCCTCATCTGGCTCATACCATCGCGTTTTTCGCATACTCGTTGGCCAGATCCTGGGCTTTTTCTGGTTTGGATCACGTGGTAATGTGGTACCACACTCAAACAGTCGATTAAGCCTGGTTTCGACCAATATTTTAGAGGATGACGCAAGTTGGGACTGGGATAGGTCTGGGATTTGCCCTCATCTGGCTCGTACTTTAGCATTCATCACATACTTGGTGTACAGATCCTGGGTTTTTTCTGGCTTGATTCACGTGGTAATGTGGTACCACACTGAAGCCGTCCATGAGACCTCGTTTCGATCAATATTTTTGAGGGTAACGCATGTTAGGTCTGGGTTAGGTCTAGGATTTGCCCTCATCAGGCTCATTCTTTCGCATTCTTCGCATACTCGTTGGCCAGATCCTGGGCTTTTTCTGGTTTGGATCACGTAGTAATGTGGTACCACACTGAAACAGTCGATTAAACCTGGTTTCGATCGATATATTAGATGATATCGCATGTTAGGTCTGTGATAGGTCTGGGATTTGCCCTCATCAGGGTCATACTTTCGCATATTTCTCATACTTGATGGGCAGATCCTTGGATTTTTCTGGATTGGATCACGTAGTAATGTGGTACCACAGAGAAACAGTTAATTAAACCTGGATACGACCAATATTTTAGAGGATACACCATGTTACGTCTAGGTTAGGCCTGGGATTTGCCCTCATGTGTCTCATACTTTCGTATATTTCTCATACTTGTTGGCCAGATCCTGGGCTTTTTCTGGTTTGGATCACGTAGTAATGTGGTACCACTCTGAAACAGTCGATTAAACCTGGTTTCGATCAATATTTTAGACGATATCGCATGTCAGGTCTGGGATAGGTCTGGGATTTGCCCTCATCAGGGTCATACTTTCGCATATTTCTCATACTTGTTGGGCAGATCCTTGGATTTTTCTGGATTGGATCACGTAGTAATGTGGTACCAGAGAGAAACAGTTAATTAAACCTGGATACGACCCATATTTTAGAGGATACACCATGTTAGGTCTAGGTTAGGCCTGGGATTTGCCCTCATGAGTCTCATACTTTCGTATATTTCTCATACTTGTTGGCCAGATCCTGGGCTTTTTCTGGTTTGGATCACGTAGTAATGTGGTACCACTCTGAAACAGTCGATTAAACCTGGTTTCGATCAATATTTTAGACGATATCGCATGTTAGGTCTGGGATAGGTCTGGGATTTGCCCTCATCAGGGTCATACTTTCGCATTTTTCACGTACTTGTTGAACAGATCCTGGGCTTGTTCTGGTTTCGATCACAAAGTGAAGTGGTACCACACTGAAACAGTCGATTAATCCTGGTCTCGATGAATATTTTAGAGGATAACGCAAGTTAGGTCTGGGATAGGTGTTGGATCTGCCCTCATCAGGCTCACACCTTCGCATTTCTCACATACTCGTTGGCCTGATCCTGGGCTTTCGCTGGTCTGGATCACGTAGTATTGTGGTACCACACTGAAACAGTCGATTAAACCTGGTTTTGATCAATATTTTTGAGGGTAACGCATGTTAGGTCTGGTTTAGGTCTAGGATTTGCCCTTATCTGTCTCATACCATCGCGTTTTTCGCATACTCGTTGGCCAGATCCTGGGCTTTTTCTGGTTTGGATCACGTGGTAATGTGGTACCACACTCAAACAGTCGATTAAGCCTGGTTTCGACCAATATTTTAGAGGATAACGCAAGTTGGGTCTGGGATAGGTCTGGGATTTGCCCTCATCTGGCTCATACTTTAGCATTCTTCACATACTTGTTGTACAGATCCTGGGTTTTTTCTGGCTTGATTCACGTGGTAATGTGATACCACACTGAAGCCGTCCATGAGACCTCGTTTCGATCAATATTTTTGAGGGTAACGCATGTTAGGTCTGGGTTAGGTCTAGGATTTGCCCACATCAGGCTCATTCTTTCGCATTTTTCGCATACTCGTTGGCCAGATCCTGGGCTTTTTCTGGTTTGGATCACGTGGTAATGTGGTACCACACTCAAACAGTCGATTAAGCCTGGTTTCGACCAATATTTTAGTCGATATCGCATGTTAGGTCTGGGATAGGTCTGGGATGTGCCCTCATCAGGGTCATACTTTCGCTTTTTTCGCATACTCGTTGGCCAGATCCTGGGCTTTTTCTGGTTTGGATCAGGTAGTAATGTGGTACCACACTGAAACAGTCGATTAAACCTGGTTTCGATCAATATTTTAGACGATATCGCATGTTAGGGCTGGGATAGGTGTGGGTTCTGCCCTCATCAGGCTCATAGTTTCGCGTTTTTCACATACTTGTTGAACAGATCCTGGGCTTTTTCTGGTTTGGATCAGCGAGTAATGTGGTACCACACTGAAACATTCCATTTTAACCTGGTTTCGATCAATATTTTAGACGATATCGCTTGTTAGGACTGGGATAGGTGTGGGTTCTGCCCTCATCAGGCTCATAGTTTCGCGTTTTTCACATACTTGTTGAACAGATCCTGGGCTTTTTCTGGTTTGGATAAGCGATTAATGTGGTACCACACTGAAACATTCGAATAAACCTGGTTTCGATCAATATTTTGGACGTTATCGCATGTTAGGTCTGGGATAGGTCCGGGATTTGCCCTCATAAAGGTCATACTTTCGCATACTTCACATACTAGTTGAACAGTTCCTGGGTTATTTCTGGTTTGGATCAGCGAGTAATGTGGTACCACACTGAAACTGTCGGTTAAACCAGGTTTCGATCAATATTTTAGATGATAACGCATGTTAAGTCTAGGTTAGGCCTGGGATTTGCCCTCATCAGGCTCATACTATCGCATTCTTCACATACTTGTTGAACAGATCCCTAGCTTTTTCTGGTTTGGATCACGTAGTAATGTGGTACCACACTGAAACAGTCCATTAAACCTGGGTTCGATCAATATTTTAGAGGATAACGCAAGTTAGGTCTGGGATAGGTGTTGGATCTGCCCTCATCAGGGTCATACTTTCGCTTTTTTCGCAGACTCGTTTGCCAGATCCAGGGCTTTTTCTGGTTTGGATCACGTAGTAATGTGGTGCCACACTGAAACAGTCCATTAAACCTGGTTTCGATCAATATTTGCGAGGAGAACTCATGCTCGGTCGGGGATAGGTCTGGGATTTGCCCTCAACAGGCTCATAGTTTCGCGATTTTCACATACTTGTTGAGCAGATCCTGGGCTTTTTCTGGTTTGGATTACGTAGTAATGTGGTACCACACTGAAACAGTCGATTAATCCCGGTCTCGATCAATATTTTATAGGATAACGCAAGTTAGGTCTGGTATAGGTGTGGGTTCTGCCCTCACCAGGCTCATACCTTCGCATTTCTCACATACTTGTTGGCCAGATCCTGTGCTTTCACTTGTCTGGATCTCGTAGTAGTGTGGTATCACACTGAAACAGTCCATTAAACCTGGTTTCGATCAATATTTTAGAGGATAACACATGCTGGGTCTAGGTTAGGCCTAGGATTTGCCCTCATCAGACCCATACTTTCGTATTCCTCACATACTAGTTGAACAGTTACTGGGTTATTTCTGGTTTGGATCAGGTAGTAATGTGGTACCACTCTGAAACAGTCGATTAAAACTGGTTTCGATCAATATTTTAGATGATAACGCATGTTAGGTCTGGGTTAGGTCTAGGATTTGCCCTCATCTGGCTCATTCTTTCGCATTTTTCGCATACTCGTTGGCCAGATCCTGGGGTTTTTCTGGTTCGGATCACGTAGTAATGTGGCACCACACTGAAACAGTCGATTAAACCTGGTTTCGATCAATATTTTAGACGATATCGCATGTTAGGTCTGGGATAGGTCTGGGATTTGCCCTCATCAGGGTCATACTTTCGCATTTTTCGCATACACGTTGGCCAGATCCTGGGCTTTTTCTGGTTTCGATCACGTAGTGATGTGGTACCACACTGATACAGTCCATGAAACCTGGTTTCGATCAATATTTTAAAGGATAACGCATGTTAGGTCTAGGTTAGGCCTGGGATTTGCCCTCATCAGACTCAAGCTTTCGCATATCTCTCATACTTGTTGGGCAGATCATTGGATTTCTCTGGATTGGATCACGTAGTAATGTGGTACCACAGTGAAACACTTAATTAAACCTTAATACGACCAATATTTTAGAGGATACACCATGTTACGTCTAGGTTAGGCCTGGGATTTGCCCTCATGAGACTCATACTTTCGCATATTTCGCATACACGTTGGCCAGATCCTGGGCCATTTCTGGTTCGGATCACGTAGTAATGTGGTACCGCGCTGAAACATTCAATTAAACCTGGTCTGGATAAATATTTTAGAGGATATCGCATGTTAGGTCTAGGTTAGGCCTGGGATTTGCCCTAATCAGGGTCATACTTTCGCAGCTTTAACATACATGTTGACCTGATCGAGGGTTTTTTCTACTTTGGATCACGTAGTAAAGTGGTAACACACTGAAACAGTCAATTAAACCTGGTTTCGATCAATATTATTGAGGATAACGCATGTTAGGTCTAGGTTAGACCTGGGATTTTCACTCATCAGACTCATACTTTCGCGTTCTTCACATACTTGTTGAACGGATCTTGGGTTTTTTCTGGTGTGGATCACGTAGTAATGTGGTACCACACTGAAACAGTCGATTAATCCAGGTTTCGATCAATATTTTTGAGGATAACGCATGTTAGGTCTAGGTTAGACCTGGGATTTTCACACATCAGACTCATACTTTCGCATTCATCACATACTTGTTGAATGGATCCTGCGTTTTTTCTGGTTCGGATCACGTAGTAGTGTGGTACCACACTGAAACAGTCCATTAAACCTGGTTTCGAACAATATTTTAGAGGACAACGCAAGTTAGGTCTGGAATAGGTCTGAGATTTGCCCTTATCAGGGTCATACTTTCGCATATTTCTCATACTTCATGGCTATGTCCTGGGCTATTTCTGGATTGGATCACGTAGTAATGTGGTACCACACTGAAGCGGTCCATTAAACCTGGTTTCGATCAATATTTTAGTGGATAACGCAAGTTAGGTCTGGGATAGGTCTGGGATTTGCCCTCATCAGGCTCATACTTTCGCGTTTGTCACATACATGTTGAACATATCCTGGGATTTTTCTGGTTCGGATCACGCAGTAATGTGGTAACACAGCGAAACATTCAATTAAACCTGGTCTGGATAAATATTTTAGAGTGTATCGCATGTTAGGTCTAGGTTAGGCCTGGGATTTGCCCTAATTAGGGTCATACTTTTGCTGTTTTAACATACATGTTGACCTGATCGAGGGTTTTTTCTACTTTGGATCACGTAGTAAAGTGGTAACACACTGAAACAGTCAATTAAACCTGGTTTCGATCAATATTTTAGGGGATAACGCATGTTAGGTCTGGGTTAGGTCTAGGATTTGCCCTCATCAGGCTCATTCGTTCGCATATTTCTCATACGTGATGGCTAGATCCTGGGCTATTTCTGGATTGTATCACGTAGTAATGTGGTACCACGCTAAAACAGTCAATTAAACCTGGTTTCGATCAATATTTTTGAGGCTAACGCATGTTAGGTCTGGGTTAGGTCTAGGATTTGCCCTCATCAGGCTCATACTTTCGCATATTTCCCATACTTCATGGATAGATCGTGGGCTGCTTCTGGATTGCATCACGTAGTAATGAAGTACGACACTGAAACTGTCAATTAAACTTGGTTTCCATCAATACTTTAGAGGACAACGCATGTTAGGTATAGGTTAGGCCTGGGATTTGTCCTCATCAGGGTCATACTTTCGCAGTTTTAACATACATGTTGACCTGATCGAGGGTTTTCTCTGCTTTGGATCACGTAGTAAAGTGGTACCACACTGAAACAGTCAATAAAACCAGGTTTCGAGAAATATTTTAAGGGATAACACTATGTAGGTCTCGGTTAGGTCTGGTATTTGCAATCATCTGGCTCATACTTTCGCATTTTTCGCATACTTGTTGGCCAGATCCTGGGATTTCTTCTGGTTTGGAATACGTATAAATGTGGTGCCACACTGAAATAGTCAATTAATCCTGGTCTTGATAAGTATTTTAGAGGATAACGCAAGTTATGTCTGGTTTAGTTCTGGG
This sequence comes from Colletes latitarsis, assembly GCF_051014445.1. NCBI lineage: Eukaryota > Metazoa > Arthropoda > Insecta > Hymenoptera > Colletidae > Colletes > Colletes latitarsis. The sequence continues at coordinate 5,211,519 of NC_135142.1, forward strand.
ATTTGCCCTCATCAGGCTCAGACTTTCGCGTTTTTCACATACATGTTGAAGAGATCCTGGGTTCTTCTGGTATGGATCACGTAGTAATGTGGTACCACACTGAAACAGTCGATTAAACCAGGTTTCGATCAATATTTTTGAGGATAACGCATGTTAGGTCTAGGTTAGGCCTGGGATTTTCACTCATCAGACTCATACTTTCGCATTCTTCACATACTTGTTGAACGGATCCTGGGTCTTTTCTGGTTCGGATCACGTAGTAGTGTGGTACCACACCGAAACATTCAATTAAACCTGGTTTCGATCAATATTTTTGAGGATAACGCATGTTAGGTCTAGGTTAGGTCTAGGATTTGCCCTCATCAGGCTCATTCGTTCGCATATTTCTCATACTTCATGGCTAGATCCTGGGCTATTTCTGGATTGTATCACGTAGTAATGTGGTACCACGCTGAAACAGTCAATTAAACCTGGTTTCGATCAATGTTTTAGAGCATAACGCATGTTAGGTCTGGGTTAGGTCTAGGATTTGCCCTCATCAGGCTCATACTTTCGCGTTTTTCACATACATGTTGAACAGATCCCGGGTTTTTTCTGGATTGGATCACGCAGTAATGTGGTACCACGCCGAAACATTCAATTAAACCTGGTCTGGATAAATATTTTAGAGGATATCGCATGTTAGGTCTAGGTTAGGCCTGGGATTTGCCCTAATCAGGGTCATACTTTCGCAGCTTTAACATACACGTTGACCTGATCGAGGGTTTTTTCTACTTTGGATCACGTAGTAAAGTGGTAACACACTGAAACAGTCAATTAAACCTGGTTTCGATCAATATTTTAGAGGATAACGCATGTTAGGTCTGGGTTAGGTCTAGGATTTGCCCTCATCAGGCTCATTCGTTCGCATATTTCTCATACTTCATGGCTAGATCCTGGGCTATTTCTGGATTGTATCACGTAGTAATGTGGTACCACGCTGAAACAGTCAATTAAACCTGGTTTCGATCAATGTTTTAGAGCATAAAGCATGTTAGGTCTGGGTTAGGCCTGGGATTTGCCCTAATCAGGGTCATACTTTCGCAGTTTTAACATACATGTTGACATGATCGAGGGTTTTTTCTACTTTGGATCAAGTAGTAAAGTGGTAACACACTGAAACAGTCAATTAAACCTGGTTTCGATCAATATTTTAGAGGATAACGCATGTTAGGTCTGGGTTAGGTCTAGGATTTGCCCTCATCAGGCTCATACTTTCGCTTTTTTCACATACTTGTTGAACAGATCCTGGGTTTTTTCTGCTTTGGATCACGTGGTAAAGTGGTAACACACTGAAACAGTCAATTAACCCTGGTTTCGATCAATCTTTTAGAGGATAACGTATGTTAGGTCTGGGTTAGGTCTAGGATTTGCCCTCATCAGGCTCATACTTTCGCATATTTCTCATACTTCATGGCTAGATCCTGGGCTATTTCTGGATTGTATCACGTAGTAATGTGGTACCGCGCTGAAACATTCAATTAAACCTGGTCTGGATAAATATTTTAGAGGATATCGCATGTTAGGTCTAGGTTAGGCCTGGGACCTGCCCTAATCAGGGTCATACTTTCGCAGCTTTAACATACATGTTGACCTGATCGAGGGTTTTCTCTACTTTGGATCACGTAGTAAAGTGGTAACACACTGAAACAGTCAATTAAACCTGGTCTGGATAAATATTTTAGAGGATATCGCATGTTAGGTCTAGGTTAGGCCTGGGATTTGCCCTAATCAGGGTCATACTTTCGCAGCTTTAACATACATGTTGACCTGATCGAGGGTTTTTTCTACTTTGGATCACGTAGTAAAGTGGTAACACACTGAAACAGTCAATTAAACCTGGTTTCGATCAATATTATTGCGGATAACGCATGTTAGGTCTAGGTTAGGCCTGGGATTTTCACTCATCAGACTCATACCTTCGCATTCTTCACATACTTGTTGAACGGATCTTGGGTTTTTTCTGATGTGGATCACGTAGTAATGTGGTACCACACTGAAACAGTCGATTAATCCAGGTTTCGATCAATATTTTTGAGGATAACGCATGTTAGGTCTAGGTTAGGCCTGGGATTTGCCCTAATCAGGGTCATACTTTCGCAGCTTTAACATACATGTTGACCTGATCGAGGGTTTTCTCTACTTTGGATCACGTAGTAAAGTGGTACCACACTGATACAGTCCATTAAACCTGGTTTCGAACAATATTTTAGAGGACAACGCAAGTTAGGTCTGGAATAGGTCTGGGATTTGCCCACATCAGGGTCATACTTTCGCATATTTCTCATACTTCATGGCTATGTCCTGGGCTATTTCTGGATTGGATCACGTAGTAATGTGGTACCACACTGAAGCGGTCCATTAAACATGGTTTCGATCAATATTTTAGTGGATAACGCAAGTTAGGTCTGGGATAGGTCTGGGATTTGCCCTCATCAGGCTCATACTTTCGCGTTTGTCACATACATGTTGAACATATCCTGGGATTTTTCTGGTTCGGATCACGCAGTAATGTGGTAACACAGCGAAACATTCAATTAAACCTGGTCTGGATAAATATTTTAGAGGGTATCGCATGTTAGGTCTAGGTTAGGCCTGGGATTTGCCCTAATCAGGGTCATACTTTTGCAGTTTTGACATACATGTTGACCTGATCGAGGGTTTTTTCTACTTTGGATCACGTAGTAAAGTGGTAACACACTGAAACAGTCAATTAAACCTGGTTTCGATCAATATTTTAGGAGATAACGCATGTTAGGTCTAGGTTAGGCCTGGGATTTGCCCTAATCAGGGTCATACTTTCGCAGCTTTAACATACATGTTGACCTGATCGTGGGTTTTCTCTACTTTGGATCACGTAGTAAAGTGGTACCACACTGAAACAGTCCATTAAACCTGGTTTCGAACAATATTTTAGAGGACAACGCAAGTTAGGTCTGGAATAGGTCTGGGATTTGCCCACATCAGGGTCATACTTTCGCATATTTCTCATACTTCATGGCTATGTCCTGGGCTATTTCTGGATTGGATCACGTAGTAATGTGGTACCACACTGAAGCGGTCCATTAAACATGGTTTCGATCAATATTTTAGTGGATAACGCAAGTTAGGTCTGGGATAGGTCTGGGATTTGCCCTCATCAGGCTCATACTTTCGCGTTTGTCACATACATGTTGAACATATCCTGGGATTTTTCTGGTTCGGATCACGGAGTAATGTGGTAACACAGCGAAACATTCAATTAAACCTGATCTGGATAAATATTTTAGAGGGTATCGCATGTTAGGTCTAGGTTAGGCCTGGGATTTGCCCTAATCAGGGTCATACTTTTGCAGTTTTGACATACATGTTGACCTGATCGAGGGTTTTTTCTACTTTGGATCACGTAGTAAAGTGGTAACACACTGAAACAGTCAATTAAACCTGGTTTCGATCAATATTTTAGGGGATAACGCATGTTAGGTCTGGGTTAGGCCTAGGATTTGCCCTCATCAGGCTCATACTTTCGCATATTTCTCATACTTCATGGATAGATCGTGGGCTGTTTCTGGATTGGATCACGTAGTAATGTGGTACCACACCGAAACAGTCAATTAAACCTGGTTTCGAACAATATTTTAGAGGATAACGCAAGTTATGTCTGGTATAGGTCTGGGATTTGCTCTCATCAGGCTCATTCTTTCGCATATTTCTCACACTTGATGGCTAGATCCAGGGCTTTTTCTGGATTGCATCACGTAGTAATGAAGTACGACACTGAAACAGTCAATTAAACTTGGTTTCCATCAATACTTTAGAGGACAACGCATGTTAGGTATAGGTTAGGCCTGGGATTTGCCGTCATCAGGGTCATACTTTCGCAGTTTTAACATACATGTTAACCTGATCGAGGGTTTTTTCTGCTTTGGATCACGTAGTAAAGTGGTACCACACTGAAACAGTCAATAAAACCAGGTTTCGAGAAATATTTTAGGGGATAACACTATGTAGGTCTCGGTTAGGTCTGGTATTTGCAATCATCTGGCTCATACTTTCGCATTTTTCGCATACTTGTTGGACAGATCCTGGGATTTCTTCTGGTTTGGAATACGTATAAATGTGGTGCCACACTGAAATAGTCAATTAATCCTGGTCTTGATAAGTATTTTAGAGGATAACGCAAGTTATGTCTGGTTTAGTTCTGGGATTTGCCCTCATCAGACACATACTTTCGCATTCTTCACATACTTGTTGAACGGATCCCGGGTCTTTTCTGGTTCGGATCACGTAGTAGTGTGGTACCACACTGAAACAGTCCATTAAACCTGGTTTCGATCAATATTTTAGAGGACAACGCAAGTTAGGTCTGGGATAGGTCTGGGATATGCCCTAATCAGGGCCATACTTTCGCAGTTTGAACATACATGTTGACCTGATCGAGGGTTTTTTCTACTTTGGATCACGTAGTAAAGTGGTAACACACTGAAACAGTCAATTAAACCTGGTTTCGATCAATATTTTAGAGGATAACGCATGTTAGGTCTACGTTAGCCCTCAGATTTTCACTGATCAGACTCATAGCTTCGCATTCTTCACATACTTGTTGAACGGATCCTGGGTTTTTTCTGGTTTGGATCACGTAGTAATGTGGTACCACACTGAAACATTCAATTAAACCTGGTCTTGATAAATATTTTAGAGGATTATGTATGTTAGGTCTGGGTTACGTCTAGGATTTGCCCTCATCAGGCTCATACTTTCGCATATTTCTCATACTTCATGGCTAGATCCTGGGCTATTTCTGGATTGTATCACGTAGTAATGTGGTACCACGCGGAAACAGTCAATTAAACCTGGTTTCGATCAATATTTTAGAGGATAACGCAAGTTAGGTCTGAGATAGGTCTGGGATTCGCCCTCATCAGGCTCATACTTTCGCGTTTTTCACATACTTGTTGAACTGATCCTGGGTTTTTTCTGGTTTGGATCACGTAGTAATGTGGTACCACACCGAAACAGTCGATTAAACCTGGTGTCGATCAATATTTTAGAGGATAACGCAAGTTAGGTCTGGGATAGGTCTAGGATTTGCCCTCATCAGGCTCATACTTTCGCGTTTTTCACATACATGTTGACATGATCGAGGGTTTTTTCTACTATGGATCACGTAGTAAAGTGGTAACACAATGAAACAGTCAATTACACCTGGTTTCGATCAATATTTTAGAGGATAACGCATGTTAGGTCTGGGTTACGTCTAGGATTTGCCCTCATCAGGCTCATACTTTCGCTTTTTTCACATACTTGTTGAACAGATCCAGGGTTTTTTCTGCTTTGGATCACGTAGTAAAGTGGTAACACACTAAAACAGTCAATTAAACCTGGTTTCGATCAATATTTTAGAGGATAACGCATGTTAGGTCTGGGTTAGGTCTAGGATTTGCCCTCATCAGGCTCATACTTTCGCATTCTTCACATACTTGTTGAACGGATCCTGGGTTTTTTCCGGTTTGGTTGTCGTAGTAATGTGGTACCACACTGAAACATTCAATTAAACCTGGTCTTGATAAATATTTTAGAGGATAACGTATGTTAGGTCTGGGTTACGTCTAGGATTTGCCCTCATCAGGCTCATACTTTCGCATATTTCTCATACTTCATGGCTAGATCCTGGGCTATTTCTGGATTGTATCACGTAGTAATGTGGTACCGCGCTGAAACAGTCAATTAAACCTAGTTTCGATCAATATTTTAGAGGACAACGCAAGTTAGGTCTGGGATAGGTCTGGGATTTGCCCTCATCAGACTCATACCTTCGCACACTTCACATACTCGTTGAACAGATCCTGGATTTTTTTCTGGTTTGGATCACGTAGTAATGTGGTACCACACTGAAACTGTCGATTAAACCTGGTTTCGATCAATATTATTGAGGATAACGCATGTTAGGTCTAGGTTAGGCCTGGGATTTGCCCTCATCAGGCTCATACTTTCGCGTTTGTCACATACATGTTGAACAGATCCTGGGATTTTTCTGGTTCGGATCACGCAGTAATGTGGTAACACAGCGAAACATTCAATTAAACCTGGTCTGGATAAATATTTTAGGGGGTATCGCATGTTAGGTCTACGTTAGGCCTGGGATTTGCCCTCATCAGTCTCATTCGTTCGCATATTTCTCATACTTGATGGCTAGATCCTGGGCTATTTCTGGATTGTATCACGTAGTAAAGTGGTACCACACTGAAACAGTCAATAATACCAGGTTTCGAGAAATATTTTAGGGGATAACACTATGTAGGTCTCGGTTAGGTCTGGTATTTTCAATCATCTGGCTCATACTTTCGCATTTTTCGCATACTTGTTGGCCAGATCCTGGGATTTCTTCTGGTTTGGAATACGTATAAATGTGGTGCCACACTGAAATAGTCAATTCAACCTGGAATCGATCAATATTTTAGACGATAACGCCGGATTCGTCTGGATTAGTTGTGGTATTTGCAATCATCTGGCTCATATGTTCGCATTTTGCGTATACTTGTTGGCCAGATCCTGGGTTTTTTCTGATTTGGATCACGTATTAATGTGGTACCACATTGAGATAGTCAATAAAACCTGGCTTCGATCAATATTTTAGGGTACAACACCGATTAGGACTGGGTTAGGTCTGGTATTTTCAAATATCTGCCTCATACTGTCGCACCTTTCGCATACTTGTTGGCCAGATCCTGGGACTTTTACTGGATAGGATCACGTATTAATGTGGTGGCACACTGAAATAGTCAATTCAACCTGGAATCGATCAATATTTTAGAGGACAACGCAAGTTAGGTCTGGGATAGGTCTGGGATATGCCCTAATCAGGCTCATACTTTCGCATACTTCTCATTCTTGTTGGCCAGATCCTGGGCTTCCACTGGTTTGGATCACGTAGTAATGTCATGCCACACTGAAACAGTCAATTAATCCTGGTCTTGATAAATATTTTAGAGGATAACGCAAGTTATGTCTGGTTTAGTTCTGGGATTTGCCCTCATCAGGCTCAGACTTTCGCGTTTCTCACATACTCGTTGAACAGATCCTGGGTTTTTCTGGTTTGGATCACGTAGTAATGTGGTACCACACTGAAACAGTCGATTAAACCAGGTATCGATCAATATTTTTGAGGATAACGAAAGTTAGGTCTGGGATAGGTCTGGGATATGCCCTAATCAGGGTCATACTTTCGCAGTTTTAACATACATGTTGACCTGATCGAGGGTTTTTTCTACTTTGGAACACGTAGTAAAGTGGTAACACACTGAAACAGTCAATTAAACCTGGTTTCGATCAATATTTTAGAGGATAACGCATGTTAGGTCTAGGTTAGCCCTGAGATTTTCACTGATCAGACTCATAGCTTCGCATTCTTCACATGCTTGTTGAACGGATCCTGGGTTTTTTCTGGTTTGGATCACGTAGTAATGTGGTACCACACTGAAACATTCAATTAAACCTGGTCTTGATAAATATTTTAGAGGATAACGGATGTTAGGTCTGGGTTACGTCTAGGATTTGCCCTCATCAGGCTCATACTTTCGCATATTTCTCATACTTCATGGCTAGATCCTGGGCTATTTCTGGATTGGATCAGGTAGTAATGTGGTACCACACTGAAACAGTCAATTAAACCTGGTTTCGATGAATATTTTAGAGGATAACGGAAGTTAGGTCTGGGATAGGTTTGGGATTTGCCCTCATCAGGCTCATACTTTCGCGTTTTTCACATACTTGTTGAACAGATCCTGGGTTTTTTCTGGTTTGGATCACGTAGTAGTGTGGTACCACACTGAAACAGTCCATTAAACCTGGTTTCGATCAATATTTTAGAGGATATCGCATGTTAGGTCTGGGTTAGGTCTAGGATTTGCCCTCATCAGGCTCATACTTTCGCGTTTTTCACATATTTGTTGAACAGATCCTGGGTTTTTTCTGGTGTGGATCACGTAGTAATGTGGTACCACACTGAAACAGTCCATTAAACCTGGTTTCGATCAATATTTTAGAGGATAACGCAAGTTAGGTATAGGTTAGGCCTGGGATTTGCCCTCATCAGGGTCATACTTTCGCAGTTTTGACATACATGTTGCCCTGATCGAGGGTTTTTTCTGCTTTGGATCACGTAGTAAGGTGGTACCACACTGAAACAGTCCATTAAACCTGGTTTCGATCAATATTTTAGAGGATAGCGCATGTTAGGTCGGGGTTAGGTATAGGATTTGCCCTCATCAGGCTCATACTTTCGCGTTTTTCACATACTTGTTGAACAGATCCTGGGCTTTTTCTGGATTGGATCACGTAGTAATGTGGTACCACACCGAAACAGTCAATTAAACCTGGTTTCGATCAATATTTTAGAGGATAACGTAAGTTATGTCTGGTATAGGTCTGGGATTTGCTCTCATCAGGCTCATTCTTTCGCATATTTCTCATACTTGATGGCTAGATCCAGGGCTTTTTCTGGATTGCATCACGTAGTAATGAAGTACGACACTGAAACAGTCAATTAAACCTGGTTTCCATCAATATTTTACAGGACAACGCATGTTAGGTATAGGTTAGGCCTGGGATTTGCCCCCATCAGGGTCATACTTTCGCAGTTTTAACATACATGTTGACCTGATCCAGGGTTTTTCTGCTTTGAATCACGTAGTAAAGTGGTACCACACTGAACCAGTCCATTAAACCTGGTTTCGATCAATATTTTAGAGGATAACGCATGTTAGGTCTAGGTTAGGCCTGGGATTTTCACTGATCAGACTCATACTTTCGCATTCTTCACATACTTGTTGAACGGATCCTGGGTTTTTTCCGGTTTGGTTCACGTAGTAATGTGGTACCACACTGAAACATTCAATTAAACCTGGTCTTGATAAATATTTTCGAGGATAACGTATGTTAGTTCCGGGTTACGTCTAGGACTTGCCCTCAACAGGCTCATACTTTCGCATATTTCTCATACTTCATGGCTAGATCCTGGGCTATTTCTGGATTGTATCACGTAGTAATGTGGTACCACGCTGAAACAGTCAATTAAACCTGGTTTCGATCAATATTTTAGAGGATAACGCAAGTTATGTCTGAGATAGGTCTGGGATTCGCCCTCATCAAGCTCATACTGGTTTCGATCAATATTTTAGAGGACAACGCAAGTTAGGTCTGGGATAGGTCTGGGATTTGCCCTCATCAGGGTCATACTTTCGCATATTTCTCATACTTCATGGCTAGATCCTGTGTTTTTTCTGGTTTGGTTCACGAAGTAGTGTGGTACTACACTGAAACAGTCCATTAAGCCTGGTTTCGATCAATATTATAGAAGATAACGCATGTTAGGATTACGTTAGGCCTGGGATTTGCGCTCATCAGGGTCATACTTTCGCAGTTTTAACATGCATCTTGACCTGATCGAGCGTTTTTTCTGCTCTGGATCACGTTGTAAAGTGGTACCACAAATAAAACAGTCAATTAAACCTGGTTTCTATCAATATTTTAGAGGATAACGCATGTTAGGCCTGGGTTAGGTCTAGGATTTGCCCTCATCAGGCTCATACTTTCGCATTCTTCACATACTTGTTGAACGGATCCTGGGTTTTTTCTGGTTTGGTTCACGTAGCAATGTGGTACCACACTGAAACATTCAACAAACCTGGTCTTGATAAATATCTTAGAGGACAACGCAAGTTAGGTCTGGGATAGGTCTGGGATTTGCCCTCATCAGGCTCATACTTTCGCATTCTTCACATACTTGTTGAACGGATCCTGGGTTTTTTCTGGTTTGGTTCACGTAGTAATGTGGTACCACACTGAAACATTCAATTAAACCTGGTCTTGATAAATATCTTAGAGGATAACGTATGTTAGGTCTGGGTTACGTCTAGGACTTGCCCTCAACAGGCTCATACTTTCGCATATTTCTCATACTTCATGGCTAGATCCTGGGCTATTTCTGGATTGTATCACGTAGTAATCTGGTACCACGCTGAAACAGTCAATTAAACCTGGTTTCGATCAATATTTTAGAGGATAACGCAAGTTATGTCTGAGATAGGTCTGGGATTCGCCCTCATCAGGCTCATACTGGTTTGGATCAATATTTTAGAGGACAACGCAAGTTAGGTCTGGGATAGGTCTGGGATTTGCCCTCATCAGGGTCATACTTTCGCATATTTCTCATACTTCATGGCTAGATCCTGTGTTTTTTCTGGTTTGGATCACGAAGTAGTGTGGTACTACACTGAAACAGTCCATTAAACCTGGATTCGATCAATATTTTAGAAGATAACGCATGTTAGGATTACGTTTGGCCTGGGATTTGCGCTCATCAGGGTCATACTTTCGCAGTTTTAACATGCATGTTGACCTGATCGAGGGTTTTTCCTGCTTTGGATCACGTAGTAAAGTGGTACCACAACGAAAACAGTCAATTAAACCTGGTTTCGATCATTATTTTAGAGGATAACGCAAGTTAGGTCTGGGATAGGTTTGGGATTAGCCCTCATCAGACTCATACTTTCGCACACTTCACATACTCGTTGACAAGATCCTGGGTTTTTTCTGGTTTGGATCACGTATTAATATGGTACCACACTGAAACAGTCGATTAAACCTGGTTTCGATTAATATTTTTGAGGATAACGCATGTTAGGTCTGGGATAGGTCTGGGATTTGCCCTCATCAGGCTCATTCTTTCGCAGTTATAACATGCATGTTGACCTGATCGAGGGTTTTTTCTGCTTTGGATCACGAAGTAAAGTGGTACCACACTAAAACAGTCAATTAAACCTGGTTTCGATTAATATTTTAGAGGATAACGAAAGTTATGTCTAGTTTAGGTCTGGGATTTGCCCTCATCAGACTCATACTTTCGCATACTTCACATACTTGTTGAACTGATCCTGGGTTTTTTTCTGGTTTGGATCACGTAGTAATGTGGTACCACACTGAAACAGTCGATTAAACCTGGTTTCGATCAATATTTTTGAGGATAACGCATGTTAGGTCTAGGTTAGGCCGAGGATTTTCACTCATCAGACTCATACTTTCGCATTCTTCACATACTTGTTGAACGGATCCTGGGTTTTTACTGGTTTGGATCACGTAGTAATGTGGTACCACACTGAAACAGTCAATTAAACCTGGTTTCGATCAATAGTTTAGAGAATAATTCATGTTAGGTCTAGGTTAGGTCTGGGATTTGCTCTCATCAGGCTCATTCTTTCGCATATTTCTCATAGTTGATGGCTAGATCCTGGGCTTTTTCTGGATTGCATCACGTAGTAATGAAGTACAACACTGAAACAGTCAATTAAACCTGGTTTCCATCAATATTTTTGAGGATAACGCATGTTAGGTCTAAGTTAGGCCTGGGATTTTCACTCATCAGTCTCATACTTTCGCATTCTTCACATACTTGTTGAACGGATCCTGGGTTTTTTCTGGTTCGAATCACGTAGTAGTGTGGTACCACACTGAAACAGTCCATTAAACCTGGTTTCGATCAATATTTTAGAGGACAACGCAAGTTAGGTCTGGGATAGGTCTGGGATTTGCCCTCATCAAGCTCATACTTTCGCGTTTTTCACATACATGTTGGACAGACCCTAGGGTTTTTTCTGGTTCGGATTACGTAGCTGTGTGGTACCACACTGAAACAGCCCATTCAACCTGGTTTCGATCAATATTTTAGAGGATAACGCAAGTTAGGTCTGAGATAGGTCTGGGATTCGCCCTCATCAGGCTCATACTTTCGCATATTTCTCATACTTCATGGCTAGATCCTGGGCTATTTCTGGATTGTATCACGTAGTAATGTGGTACCACGCTGAAACAGTCAATTAAACCTGGTTTCGATCAATATTTTAGAGGATAACGCAAGTTAGGTCTGAGATAGGTCTGGGATTCGCCCTCATCAGGCTCATACTTTCGCATATTTCTCATACTTCATGGCTAGATCCTGGGCTATTTCTGGATTGCATCACGTAGTAATGTGGTACCACGCTGAAACAGTTAATTAATCCTGGTTTCGATCAATATTTTTGAGGTCAACGCATGTTAGGTCTAGGTTAGGCCTGGGATTTTCACTCATCAGACTCACACTTTCGCATTCTTCACATACTTGTTGAACGGATCCTGGGTTTTTTCTGGTTCGGATCACGTAGTAGTGTGGTACCACACTGAAACAGTCTATTAAACCTGGTTTCGATCAATATTTTAGAGGATAACGTATGTTAGGTCTGGGTTACGTCTAGGATTTGCTCTCATCAGGCTCATACTTTCGCATATTTCTCATACTTCATGGCTAGATCCTGGGCTATTTCTGGATTGTATCACGTAGTAATGTGGTACCACGCTGAAGCAGTCAATTAAACCTGGTTTCGATCAATATTTTAGAGGATAACGCAAGTTAGGTCTGAGATAGGTCTGGGATTCGCCCTCATCAGGCTCATACTTTCGCGTTTTTCACATACTTGTTGAACTGATCTTGGGTTTTTTCTGGTTTGCATCACGTAGTAATGTGGTGCCACACTGAAACAGTCCATTAAACCTGGTTTCGATCAATATTTTAGAGGATAACGTATGTTAGGTCTGGGTTACGTCTAGGATTTGCCCTCATCAGGCTCATACTTTCGCATATTTCTCATACTTCATGGCTAGATCCTGGGCTATTTCTGGATTGCATCACGTAGTAATGTGGTACCACGCTGAAACAGTTAATTAATCCTGGTTTCGATCAATATTTTTGAGGTCAACGCATGTTAGGTCTAGGTTAGGCCTGGGATTTTCACTCATCAGACTCACACTTTCGCATTCTTCACATACTTGTTGAACGGATCCTGGGTTTTTTCTGGTTCGGATCACGTAGTAGTGTGGTACCACACTGAAACATTCAATTAAACCTGGTCTTGATAAACATTTTAGAGGATAACGTATGTTAGGTCTGGGTTACGTCTAGGATTTGCCCTCATCAGGCTCATACTTTCGCATATTTCTCATACTTCATGGCTAGATCCTGGGCTATTTCTGGATTGTATCACGTAGTAATGTGGTACCACGCTGAAGCAGTCAATTAAACCTGGTTTCGATCAATATTTTAGAGGATAACGCAAGTTCGGTCTGAGATAGGTCTGGGATTCGCCCTCATCAGTCTCATACTTTCGCGTTTTTCACATACTTGTTGAACTGATCTTGGGTTTTTTCTGGTTTGCATCACGTAGTAATGTGGTACCACACTGAAACAGTCCATTAAACCTGGTTTCGATCAATATTTTAGAGGATAACGCAAGTTAGGTCTGGGATAGGTCTGGGATTTGCCCTCATCAGGCTCATACTTTCGCGTTTTTCACATACATGTTGAACAGATCCTGGGTTTTTTCTGGTTCGGATCACGTAGTAGTGTGGAACCACACTGAAACAGTCCATTAAACCTGGTTTCGATCAATATGTTAGAGGATAACGCAATTTTGGTCTGGGATAGGTCTGGGATTTGCCCTCATCAGGCTCATACTTTCGCGTTTTTCACATACATATTAAACAGATCCTGGGTTTTTTCTGGTTCGGATCACGTAGTAGTGTGGTACCACACTGAAACAGTTAATTAAACCTGGTTTCGATCAATATTTTAGAGGATAACGCATGTTAGGTCTGGGTTAAGTCTAGGATTTGCCCTCATCAGGCTCATACTTTCGCATATTTCCCATACTTGATGGCTAGATCCGGGGCTATTTCTGGATTGTATTACGTAGTAATGTGGTACCACGCTGAAACAGGCAATTAAACCTGGTTTCGATCAATATTTTAGAGGATAACGCAAGTTAGGTCTGAGATAGGTCTGGGATTCGCCCTCATCAGGCTCGTACTTTCGCGTTTTTCACATACCTGTAGAACAGATCCTGGGTTTTTTCTGGATTGGATCACGCAGTAATGTGGTACCACACCGAAACATTCAATTAAACCTGGTCTGGATAAATATTTTAGAGGATATCGCATGTTAGGTCTAGGTTAGGCCTGGGATTTGCCCTAATCAGGGTCATACTTTCGCAGTTTTAACATACATGTTGACCTGATCGAGGGTTTTTTCTACTTTGGATACGTAGTAGAGTGGTACCACAACTAAAACAGTCAATTAAACCTGGTTTCGATCATTATTTTAGAGGATAACGCAAGTTAGGTCTGGGATAGGTCTGGGATTAGCCCTCATCAGACTCATACTTTCGCACACTTCACATACTCGTAGACAAGATCCTGGGTTTTTTTCTGGTTTGGATCGCGTGGTAATGTGGCACCACACTGAAACAGTCGATTGAACCTGGTTTCGATTAATATTTTTGTGGATAACGCATGTTAGGTCTAGTTTAGGCCTGGGATTTGCCGTCATCAGACTCATACTTTCGCACACTTCACATACTTGTTGAACAGATCCTGGGTTTTTTTCTGGTTTGGATCACGTTGTAATGTGGTACCACACTGAAACAGTCGATTAAACCTGGTATCGATCAATATCTTTGAGGATAACGCATGTTAGGTTTGGGTTAGGTCTAGGATTTGCCCACATCAGGCTCATACTTTCGCATATTTCTCATACTTCATGGCTAGATCCTTGGCTTTTTCTGGATTGGATCACGTAGTAATGTGGTACCACACTGAAACAGTCCATTAAACCTGGTTTCGATCTATATTTTTGAGGATAACGCATGTTAGGCCTAGGTTAGGCCTCGGATTTGGCCTCATCAGGGTCATACTTTCGCAGTTTTAACATACATGTTGACCTAATCGAGGGTTTTTTCTACTTTGGATCACGTAGTAAAGTGGTACCACACTGAAACAGTCAATTAAACCTGGTCTTGATAAATATTTTATAGGATAACGCATGTTAGGTCTGGGTTAGGTCTAGGATTTGCCCTCATCAGGCTCATACTTTCGCATATCTCTCATACTTCATGGTTGGATCCTGGGCTATTTCTGGATTGGATCACGTAGTAATGTGGTACCACACTGAAACAGTCAATTAAACCTGGTTTCGATCAATACTTTAGAGAATAATTCATGTTAGGTCTAGGTTAGGTCTGGGATTTGCTCTCATCTGGCTCATTCTTTCGCATATTTCTCATACTTGATGGCTAGATCCTGGGCTTTTTCTGGATTGCATCACGTAGTAATGAAGTACAACACTGAAACAGTCAATTAAACCTGGTTTCCATCAATATTTTAGAGGACAAAGCATGTTAGATCTAGGTTAGGCCTGGGATTTGCCCTCATCAGGGTCATACTTTCGCAGTTTTAACATACATGTTGACCTGATCGAAGGTTTTTTCTGCTTTGAATCACGTAGTAAAGTGGTTCCACACTGAAGCAGTCCATTAAACCTGCTTTGGATCAATATTTTAGAGGATAACGCATGTTAGGTTTGGGTTAGGTCTAGGACATGCCCTCATCAGGCTCATACTTTCGCATATTTCTCATACTTCATGGCTAGATCCTGGGCTGTTTCTGGATTGTATCACGTAGTAATATGGTACCACGCTGAAACAGTCAATTAAACCTGGTTTCGATCAATATTTTAGAGGATAACGCAAGTTAGGTCTGGGATAGGTCTGGGATTCGCCCTTATCAGGCTCATACTTTCGCGTTTTTCACATACTTGTTGAACGGGTCTTGGGTTTTTTCTGGTTTGGGTCACGTAGTAGTGTGGCACCACACTGAAAGAGTCAATTAAACCTGGTTTCGATCAATATTTTAGAGGATAACCCAAGTTAGGTCTGGGACAGGTCTGGGATTTGCTCTCATCAGGCTCACTCTTTCGCATATTTCTCATACTTGATGGCTAGATCCTGGGCTTTTTCTGGATTGCATCACGTAGTAATGAAGTACAACACAGAAACAGTCAATTAAACCTGGTTTCCATCAATATTTTAGAGGACAACGCATGTTAGGTCTGGGTTAGGCCTGGGATTTGCGCACATCAGGGTCATGCTTTCGCAGTTTTAACATATATGTTGACCTGATCGAGGGTTTTTTCTGCTTTGAATCACTTAGTAAAGTGGTACCACACTGAAGCAGTCCATTAAACCTGGTTTGGAACAATATTTTAGAGGATAACGCATGTTAGGTTTGGGTTGGGTCTAGGATATGCCCTCATCAGGCTCATACTTTCGCATATTTCACATACTTCATGGCTAGATCCTGGGCTGTTTCTGGATTGTATCACGCAGTAATGTGGTACCAGGCTGAAACAGTCAATTAAACCTGGTTTCGATCAATATTTTAGAGGATAACGCAAGTTAGGTCTGGGATAGGTCTGGGATTCGCCCTTATCAGGCTCATACTTTCGCGTTTTTCACATACTTGTTGAACGGGTCTTGGGTTTTTTCTGGTGTGTATCACGTAGTAATGTGTTACCACACTGAAACAATCAATTAAACCTGGTCTTGATAAATATTTTATAGGATAACGTAGATTTGGTCTGGGTTAGGTCTAGGATTTGCCCTCATCAGGCTCATACTTTCGCATATTTCTCATACTTCATGGCTGGATCCTGGGCTATTTCTGGATTGGATCACGTAGTAATGTGGTACCACACTGAAACAGTCAATTAAACCTGGTTTCGATCAATATTTCAGAGAATAATTCATGTTAGGTCTAGGTTATGTCTGGGATTTGCTCTCATCAGGCTCATTCTTTCGCATATTTCTCATACATGTTGGCTAGATCCTGGGCTTTTTCTGGATTGCATCACGTAGTAATGAAGTACAACACTGAAACAGTCAATTAAACCTGGTTTCTATCAATATTTCAAAGGACAAAGCATGTCAGGCCTAGGTTAGGCCTGGGATTTGCCCTGATCAGGGTCATACTTTCGCAGTTTTAACATACATGTTGACCTGATAGAGGGTTTTTTCTGCTTTGAATCACGTAGTAAAGTGGTACCACACTGAAGCAGTCCATTAAACTTGGTTTGGATGAATATTTTAGAGGATAACGCATGTTAGGATTGGGTTAGGTCTAGGATATGCCCTCATCAGGCTCATACTTTCGCATATTTCTCATACTTCATGGCTAGATCCTGGGCTGTTTCTGGATTGTATCGCGTAGTAATGTGGTACCACGCTGAAACAGTAAATTAAACCTGGTTTCGATCAATATTTTAGAGGATAACGCAAGTTAGGTCTGGGATAGGTCTGGGGTTCGCCCTCATCAGGCTCATACTTTCGCGTTTTTCACATACTTGTTGAACTGATCCTGGGTTTTTTCTGGTTTGGATCACGTAGCAATGTGGTACCACACTGAAACAGTCGATTAAACCTGGTTTCGATCAATATTTTAGAGGATAACGCAAGTTAGGTCTGGGATAGGTCTGGGATTCGCCCTCATCAGGCTCATACTTTCGCGTTTTTCACATACTTGTTGAACTGATCCTGGGTTTTTTCTGGTTTGGATCACGTAGCAATGTGGTACCACGCTGAAACTGTCGATTAAACCTGGTTTCGATCAATATTTTAGAGGATAACGCATGTTAGGTCTAGGTTAGGCCTGGGATTTTCACTCATCAGACTCATACTTTCGCATTCTTCACATACTTGTTGAACGGATCCTGGGCTTTTTCTGGTTTGGATAACGTAGTAATGTGGTACCACACTGAAACAGTCAATTAAATCTGGTTTCGATCAATATTTTAGAGGATAACGCAAGTTAGGTCTGGGACAGGTCTGGGATTTGCCCTCATCAGGCTCATACTTTCGCGTTTTTCACATACTTGTTGAACTGATCCTGGGTTTTTTCTGGTTTGGATCACGTAGTAGTGTGGTACCACACTGAAACAGTCCATTAAACCTGGTTTGGATCAATATTATAGAGGATAACGTATGTTAGGTTTGGGTTAGGCCTGAGATTTGCGCTCATCAGGGTCATACTTTCGCAGTTTTAACATGCATGTTGACCTGATCGAGGGTTTTTCCTGCTTTGGATCACGTAGTAAAGTGGTACCACAACGAAAACAGTCAATTAAACCTGGTTTCGATCATTATTTTAGAGGATAACGCAAGTTAGGTCTGGGATAGGTTTGGGATTAGCCCTCATCAGACTCATACTTTCGCACACTTCACATACTCGTTGACAAGATCCTGGGTTTTTTC
Organism: Colletes latitarsis; assembly: GCF_051014445.1. Classification (NCBI taxonomy): domain Eukaryota; kingdom Metazoa; phylum Arthropoda; class Insecta; order Hymenoptera; family Colletidae; genus Colletes; species Colletes latitarsis. Next base: position 5,229,704 of record NC_135142.1, read on the forward strand.
TGGTTTGGATCACGTATTATTATGGTACCACACTGAAACAGTCGATTAAACCTGGTTTCGATTAATATTTTTGAGGATAACGCATGTTAGGTATGGGATAGGTCTGGGATTTGCCCTCATCAGTCTCATTCTTTCGCAGTTATAACATGCATGTTGACCTGATCGAGGGTTTTTTCTGCTTTGGATCACGAAGTAAAGTGGTACCACACTAAAACAGTCAATTAAACCTGGTTTCGATCAATATTTTAGAGGATAACGAAAGTTATGTCTAGTTTAGGTCTGGGATTTGCCCTCATCAGACTCATACTTTCGCATACTTCACATACTTGTTGAACTGATCCTGGGTTTTTTTCTGGTTTGGATCACGTAGTAATGTGGTACCACACTGAAACAGTCGATTAAACCTGGTTTCGATCAATATTTTTGAGGATAACGCATGTTAGGTCTAGGTTAGGCCGAGGATTTTCACTCATCAGACTCATACTTTCGCATTCTTCACATACTTGTTGAACGGATCCTGGGTTTTTACTGGTTTGGATCACGTAGTAATGTGGTACCACACTGAAACAGTCAATTAAACCTGGTTTCGATCAATAGTTTAGAGAATAATTCATGTTAGGTCTAGGTTAGGTCTGGGATTTGCTCTCATCAGGCTCATTCTTTCGCATATTTCTCATAGTTGATGGCTAGATCTTGGGCTTTTTCTGGATTGCATCACGTAGTAATGAAGTACAACACTGAAACAGTCAATTAAACCTGGTTTCCATCAATATTTTTGAGGATAACGCATGTTAGGTCTAAGTTAGGCCTGGGATTTTCACTCATCAGTCTCATACTTTCGCATTCTTCACATACTTGTTGAACGGATCCTGGGTTTTTTCTGGTTCGAATCACGTAGTAGTGTGGTACCACACTGAAACAGTCCATTAAACCTGGTTTCGATCAATATTTTAGAGGACAACGCAAGTTAGGTCTGGGATAGGTCTGGGATTTGCCCTCATCAGGCTCATACTTTCGCGTTTTTCACATACATGTTGAACAGACCCTAGGGTTTTTTCTGGTTCGGATTACGTAGCTGTGTGGTACCACACTGAAACAGCCCATTCAACCTGGTTTCGATCAATATTTTAGAGGATAACGCAAGTTAGGTCTGGGACAGGTCTGGGATTTGCCCTCATCAGGCTCATACTTTCGCGTTTTTCACATACTTGTTGAACTGATCCTGGGTTTTTTCTGGTTTGGATCACGTAGTAATGTGTTACCACACTGAAACAATCAATTAAACCTGGTCTTGATAAATATTTTATAGGATAACGTAGATTTGGTCTGGGTTAGGTCTAGGATTTGCCCTCATCAGGCTCATACATTCGCATATTTCTCATACTTCATGGCTAGATCCTGGGCTATTTCTGGATTGCATCACGTAGTAATGTGGTACCACGCTGAAACAGTTAATTAAACCTGGTTTCGATCAATATTTTAGAGGATAACGCATGTTAGATCTGGGTTAGGTCTAGGATTTGCTCTCATCAGGCTCATACTTTCGCATTCTTCACATACTTGTTGAACGGATCCTGGGTTTTTTCTGGTTTGGTTCACGTAGTAATGTGGTACCACACTGAAACATTCAACAAACCTGGTCTTGATAAATATTTTAGAGGACAACGCAAGTTAGGTCTGGGATAGGTCTGGGATTTGCCCTCATCAGGATCATACTTTCGCATTTTTCACATACTTCATGTATAGATCGTGGGCTATTTCAGGATTGGATCACGTAGTAAAGTGGTAACACACAGAAACAGTCAATTAAACCTGGTTTCGATCAATATTTTAGAGGATAACGCAAGTTAGGTCTGAGATAGGTCTGGGATTCGCCCTCATCAGGCTCATACTTTCGCGTTTTTCACATACTTGTTGAACAGATCTTGGGTTTTTTCTGGTTTGCATCACGTAGTAATGTGGTACCACACTGAAACAGTCCATTAAACCTGGTTTCGATCAATATTTTAGAGGATAACGCAAGTTAGGTCTGGGATAGGTCTGGGATTTGCCCTCATCAGGCTCATACTTTCGCGTTTTTCACATACATGTTGAACAGATCCTGGGTTTTTTCTGGTTCGGATCACGTAGTAGTGTGGAACCACACTGAAACAGTCCATTAAACCTGGTTTCGATCAATATGTTAGAGGATAACGCAATTTAGGTCTGGGATAGGTCTGGGATTTGCCCTCATCAGGCTCATACTTTCGCGTTTTTCACATACATGTTGAACAGATCCTGGGTTTTTTCTGGTTCGGATCACGTAGTAGTGTGGTACCACACTGAAACAGTTAATTAAACCTGGTTTCGATCAATATTTTAGAGGATAACGCATGTTAGGTCTGGGTTAGGTCTAGGATTTGCCCTCATCAGGCTCATACTTTCGCATATTTCCCATACTTGATGGCTAGATCCGGGGCTATTTCTGGATTGTATCACGTAGTAATGTGGTACCACGCTGAAACAGGCAATTAAACCTGGTTTCGATCAATATTTTAGAGGATAACGCAAGTTAGGTCTGAGATAGGTCTGGGATTCGCCCTCATCAGGCTCATACCTTCGCGTTTTTCACATACTTGTGGAACTGATCCTGGGTTTCTTCTGGTTTGGATCACGTAGTAATGTGGTACCACACTGAAACAGTCGATTAAACCTCGTTTCGATCAATAATTTAGAGGATAACGCAAGTTAGGTCTGGGATAGGTCTGGGATTTGCCCTCATCAGACTCATAATTTCGCACACTTCACATACTCGTTGAACAGATCCTGGGTTATTTTCTGGTTTGGATCACACAGTAATGTGGTACCACTTTAAACAGTCGATTAAACCAGGTTTCGATCAATATTTTTGAGGATAACGCATGTTAGGTCTAAGTTAGGCCTGGGATTTGCCCTCATCAGGCTCATACTTTCGCGTTTTTCACATACTTCATGTATAGATCGTGGGCTATTTCAGGATTGGATCACGTAGTAAAGTGGTAACACACAGAAACAGTCAATTAAACCTGGTTTCGATCAATATTTTAGAGGATAACGCAAGTTAGGTCTGAGATAGGTCTGGGATTCGCCCTCATCAGGCTCATACTTTCGCGTTTTTCACATACTTGTTGAACAGATCTTGGGTTTTTTCTGGTTTGCATCACGTAGTAATGTGGTACCACACTGAAACAGTCCATTAAACCTGGTTTCGATCAATATTTTAGAGGATAACGCAAGTTAGGTCTGGGATAGGTCTGGGATTTGCCCTCATCAGGCTCATACTTTCGCGTTTTTCACATACATGTTGAACAGATCCTGGGTTTTTTCTGGTTCGGATCACGTAGTAGTGTGGAACCACACTGAAACAGTCCATTAAACCTGGTTTCGATCAATATGTTAGAGGATAACGCAATTTAGGTCTGGGATAGGTCTGGGATTTGCCCTCATCAGGCTCATACTTTCGCGTTTTTCACATACATGTTGAACAGATCCTGGGTTTTTTCTGGTTCGGATCACGTAGTAGTGTGGTACCACACTGAAACAGTTAATTAAACCTGGTTTCGATCAATATTTTAGAGGATAACGCATGTTAGGTCTGGGTTAGGTCTAGGATTTGCCCTCATCAGGCTCATACTTTCGCATATTTCCCATACTTGATGGCTAGATCCGGGGCTATTTCTGGATTGTATCACGTAGTAATGTGGTACCACGCTGAAACAGGCAATTAAACCTGGTTTCGATCAATATTTTAGAGGATAACGCAAGTTAGGTCTGAGATAGGTCTGGGATTCGCCCTCATCAGGCTCATACCTTCGCGTTTTTCACATACTTGTTGAACGGATCCTGGGTTTTTTCTGGTTCGAATCACGTAGTAGTGTGGTACCACACTGAAACAGTCCATTAAACCTGGTTTCGATCAATATTTTAGAGGACAACGCAAGTTAGGTCTGGGATAGGTCTGGGATTTGCCCTCATCAGGCTCATACTTTCGCGTTTTTCACATACATGTTGAACAGACCCTAGGGTTTTTTCTGGTTCGGATTACGTAGCTGTGTGGTACCACACTGAAACAGCCCATTCAACCTGGTTTCGATCAATATTTTAGAGGATAACGCAAGTTAGGTCTGGGACAGGTCTGGGATTTGCCCTCATCAGGCTCATACTTTCGCGTTTTTCACATACTTGTTGAACTGATCCTGGGTTTTTTCTGGTTTGGATCACGTAGTAATGTGTTACCACACTGAAACAATCAATTAAACCTGGTCTTGATAAATATTTTATAGGATAACGTAGATTTGGTCTGGGTTAGGTCTAGGATTTGCCCTCATCAGGCTCATACATTCGCATATTTCTCATACTTCATGGCTAGATCCTGGGCTATTTCTGGATTGCATCACGTAGTAATGTGGTACCACGCTGAAACAGTTAATTAAACCTGGTTTCGATCAATATTTTAGAGGATAACGCATGTTAGATCTGGGTTAGGTCTAGGATTTGCTCTCATCAGGCTCATACTTTCGCATTCTTCACATACTTGTTGAACGGATCCTGGGTTTTTTCTGGTTTGGTTCACGTAGTAATGTGGTACCACACTGAAACATTCAACAAACCTGGTCTTGATAAATATTTTAGAGGACAACGCAAGTTAGGTCTGGGATAGGTCTGGGATTTGCCCTCATCAGGATCATACTTTCGCATTTTTCACATACTTCATGTATAGATCGTGGGCTATTTCAGGATTGGATCACGTAGTAAAGTGGTAACACACAGAAACAGTCAATTAAACCTGGTTTCGATCAATATTTTAGAGGATAACGCAAGTTAGGTCTGAGATAGGTCTGGGATTCGCCCTCATCAGGCTCATACTTTCGCGTTTTTCACATACTTGTTGAACAGATCTTGGGTTTTTTCTGGTTTGCATCACGTAGTAATGTGGTACCACACTGAAACAGTCCATTAAACCTGGTTTCGATCAATATTTTAGAGGATAACGCAAGTTAGGTCTGGGATAGGTCTGGGATTTGCCCTCATCAGGCTCATACTTTCGCGTTTTTCACATACATGTTGAACAGATCCTGGGTTTTTTCTGGTTCGGATCACGTAGTAGTGTGGAACCACACTGAAACAGTCCATTAAACCTGGTTTCGATCAATATGTTAGAGGATAACGCAATTTAGGTCTGGGATAGGTCTGGGATTTGCCCTCATCAGGCTCATACTTTCGCGTTTTTCACATACATGTTGAACAGATCCTGGGTTTTTTCTGGTTCGGATCACGTAGTAGTGTGGTACCACACTGAAACAGTTAATTAAACCTGGTTTCGATCAATATTTTAGAGGATAACGCATGTTAGGTCTGGGTTAGGTCTAGGATTTGCCCTCATCAGGCTCATACTTTCGCATATTTCCCATACTTGATGGCTAGATCCGGGGCTATTTCTGGATTGTATCACGTAGTAATGTGGTACCACGCTGAAACAGGCAATTAAACCTGGTTTCGATCAATATTTTAGAGGATAACGCAAGTTAGGTCTGAGATAGGTCTGGGATTCGCCCTCATCAGGCTCATACCTTCGCGTTTTTCACATACTTGTGGAACTGATCCTGGGTTTCTTCTGGTTTGGATCACACAGTAATGTGGTACCACTTTAAACAGTCGATTAAACCAGGTTTCGATCAATATTTTAGAGGATAACGCATGTTAGGTCTGGGTTAGGTCTAGGATTTGCCCTCATCAGGCTCATACTTTCGCATATTTCCCATACTTGATGGCTAGATCCGGGGCTATTTCTGGATTGTATCACGTAGTAATGTGGTACCACACTGAAACAGTCGATTAAACCTCGTTTCGATCAATAATTTAGAGGATAACGCAAGTTAGGTCTGGGATAGGTCTGGGATTTGCCCTCATCAGACTCATAATTTCGCACACTTCACATACTCGTTGAACAGATCCTGGGTTATTTTCTGGTTTGGATCACACAGTAATGTGGTACCACTTTAAACAGTCGATTAAACCAGGTTTCGATCAATATTTTTGAGGATAACGCATGTTAGGTCTAAGTTAGGCCTGGGATTTGCCCTCATCAGGCTCATACTTTCGCGTTTTTCACATACATGTTGAACAGACCCTAGGGTTATTTCTGGTTCGGATCACGTAGCTGTGTGGTACCACACTGAAACAGCCCATTCAACCTGGTTTCGATCAATATTTTAGAGGATAACGCAAGTTAGGTCTAGGTTAGCCATGAGATTTTCACTGATCAGACTCATAGCTTCGCATTCTTCACATACTTGCTGAACGGATCCTGGGTTTTTTCTGGTTTGGTTCACGTAGTAATGTGGTACCACACCGTAACATTCAATTTAACCTGGTCTGGATAAATATTTTAGAGGATATCGCATGTTAGGTCTAGGTTAGGCCTGGGATTTGCCCTAATCAGGGTCATACTTCCGCAGTTTTAACATACATGTTGGCCTGATCGAGGACTTTTTCTACTTTGGATCACGTAGTAAAGTGGTAACACACTGAAACAGTCAATTAAACCTGGTTTCGATCAATATTTTAGAGGATAACGAATGCTAGGTCTGGGATAGGTCTGGGATTCGCCCTCATCAGGCTCATACTTTCGCGTTTTTCACATACTTGTTGAACAGATCTTGGGTTTTTTCTGGTTTGCATCACGTAGTAATGTGGTACCACACTGAAACAGTCCATTAAACCTGGTTTCGATCAATATTTTAGAGGATAACGCAAGTTAGGTCTGGGTTAGGTCTGGGATTTGCCCTCATCAGGCTCGTACTTTCGCGTTTTTCACATACATGTTGAACAGATCCTGGGTTTTTTCTGGTTCGGATCACGTAGTAATGTGGTACCACACCGAAACATTCAATTAAACCTGGTCTGGATAAATATTTTAGAGGATATCGCATGTTAGGTCTAGGTTAGGCCTGGGATTTGCCCTAATCAGGGTCATACTTTCGCAGTTTTAACATACATGTTGACCTGATCGAGGGTTTTTTCTACTTTGGATACGTAGTAGAGTGGTACCACAACTAAAACAGTCAATTAAACCTGGTTTCGATCATTATTTTAGAGGATAACGCAAGTTAGGTCTGGGATAGGTCTGGGATTAGCCCTCATCAGACTCATACTTTCGCACACTTCACATACTCGTTGACAAGATCCTGGGTTTTTTTCTGGTTTGGATCACGTAGTAATGTGGCACCACACTGAAACAGTCGATTGAACCTGGTTTCGATTAATATTTTTGTGGATAACGCATGTTAGGTCTAGTTTAGGCCTGGGATTTGCCGTCATCAGACTCATACTTTCGCACACTTCACATACTTGTTGAACAGATCCTGGGTTTTTTTCTGGTTTGGATCACGCTGTAATGTGGTACCACACTGAAACAGTCGATTAAACCTGGTTTCGATCAATATCTTTGAGGATAACGCATGTTAGGTTTGGGTTAGGTCTAGGATTTGCCCTCATCAGGCTCATACTTTCGCATATTTCTCATACTTCATGGCTAGATCCTTGGCTCTTTCTGGATTGGATCACGTAGTAATGTGGTACCACACTGAAACAGTCCATTAAACCTGGTTTCGATCAATATTTTTGAGGATAACGCATGTTAGGTCTAGGTTAGGCCTCGGATTTGGCCTCATCAGGGTCATACTTTCGCAGTTTTAACATACATGTTGACCTAATCGAGGGTTTTTTCTACTTTGGATCACGTAGTAAAGTGGTACCACACTAAAACAGTCAATTCAACCTGGTTTCGATTAATATTTTAGTGGATAACGCAATTTATGTCTGGGATAGGTCTGGGATTTGCCCTCATCAGGCTCATACTTTCGCGTTTTTCACATACTTGTTGAACGGGTCTTGGGTTTTTTTCTGGTGTGGATCACGTAGTAATGTGGTACCACACTGAAACAGTCAATTAAACCTGGTCTTGATAAATATTTTATAGGATAACGCATGTTAGGTCTGGGTTAGGTCTAGGATTTGCCCTCATCAGGCTCATACTTTCGCATATCTCTCATACTTCATGGTTGGATCCTGGGCTATTTCTGGATTGGATCACGTAGTAATGTGGTACCACACTGAAACAGTCAATTAAACCTGGTTTCGATCAATATTTTAGAGAATAATTCATGTTAGGTCTAGGTTAGGTCTGGGATTTGCTCTCATCTGGCTCATTCTTTCGCATATTTCTCATACTTGATGGCTAGATCCTGGGCTCTTTCTGGATTGCATCACGTAGTAATGAAGTACAACACTGAAACAGTCAATTAAACCTGGTTTCTATCAATATTTCAAAGGACAAAGCATGTCAGGTCTGGGATAGGTCTGGGATTCGCCCTCATCAGGCTCATACTTTCGCAGTTTTAACATTCATGTTGACCTGATCGAGGGTTTTTTCTGCTTTGAATCACGTAGTAAAGTGGTACCACACTGAAGCAGTCCATTAAACCTGTTTTGGATCAATATTTTAGAGGATAACGCATGTTAGGTTTGGGTTAGGTCTAGGACATGCCCTCATCAGGCTCATACTTTCGCATATTTCTCATACTTCATGGCTAGATCCTGGGCTCTTTCTGGATTGCATCACGTAGTAATGAAGTACAACACTGAAACAGTCAATTAAACCTGGTTTCTATCAATATTTCAAAGGACAAAGCATGTCAGGTCTGGGATAGGTCTGGGATTCGCCCTCATCAGGCTCATACTTTCGCAGTTTTAACATTCATGTTGACCTGATCGAGGGTTTTTTCTGCTTTGAATCACGTAGTAAAGTGGTACCACACTGAAGCAGTCCATTAAACTTGGTTTGGATGAATATTTTAGAGGATAACGCAAGTTAGGTCTGGGATAGGCCTGGGATTCGCCCTCATCAGGCTCATACTTTCGCGTTTTTCACATACTTGTTGAACTGATCCTGGGTTTTTTCTGGTTTGGATCACGTAGCAATGTGGTACCACACTGAAACAGTCGATTAAACCTGGTTTCGATCAATATTTTAGAGGATAACGCAAGTTAGGTCTGGGATAGGTCTGGGATTCGCCCTCATCAGGCTCATACTTTCGCGTTTTTCACATACGTGTTGAACTGATCCTGGGTTTTTTCTGGTTTGGATCACGTAGCAATGTGGTACCACGCTGAAACAGTCGATTAAACCTGGTTTCGATGAATATTTTAGAGGATAACGCATGTTAGGTCTAGGTTAGGCCTGGTATTTTCACTCATCAGACTCATACTTTCGCATTCTTCACATACTTGTTGAACGGATCCTGGGTTTTTTCTGGTTTGGATCACGTAGTAATGTGGTACCACACTGAAACAGTCGATTAAACCTGGTTTCGATCAATATTTTTGAGGATAACGCATGTTAGGTCTAGGTTAGGCCGAGGATTTTCACTCATCAGACTCATACTTTCGCATTCTTCACATACTTGTTGAACGGATCCTGGGTTTTTACTGGTTTGGATCACGTAGTAATGTGGTACCACACTGAAACAGTCAATTAAACCAGGTTTCGATCAATAGTTTAGAGAAAAATTCATGTTAGGTCTAGGTTAGGTCTGGGATTTGCTCTCATCAGGCTCATTCTTTCGCATATTTCTCATAGTTGATGGCTAGATCCTGGGCTTTTTCTGGATTGCATCACGTAGTAATGAAGTACAACACTGAAACAGTCCATTAAACCTGGTTTCGATCAATATTTTAGAGGACAACGCAAGTTAGGTCTGGGATAGGTCTGGGATTTGCCCTCATCAGGCTCATACTTTCGCGTTTTTCACATACTTGTTGAACTGATCCTGGGTTTTTTCTGGTTTGGATCACGTAGTAATGTGTTACCACACTGAAACAATCAATTAAACCTGGTCTTGATAAATATTTTATAGGATAACGTAGATTTGGTCTGGGTTAGGTCTAGGATTTGCCCTCATCAGGCTCATACTTTCGCATATTTCTCATACTTCATGGCTGGATCCTGGGCTATTTCTGGATTGGATCACGTAGTAATGTGGTACCACACTGAAACAGTCAATTAAACCTGGTTTCGATCAATATTTTAGAGAATAATTCATGTTAGGTCTAGGTTAGGTCTGGGTTTTGCTCTCATCAGGCTCATTCTTTCGCATATTTCTCATACTTGATGGCTAGATCCTGGCCTTTTTCTGGATTGCATCACGTAGTAATGAAGTACAACACTGAAACAGTCAATTAAACCTGGTTTCTATCAATATTTCAAAGGACAAAGCATGTCAGGTCTAGGTTAGGCCTGGGATTTGCCCTGATCAGGGTCATACTTTCGCAGTTTTAACATACATGTTGACCTGATCGAGGGTTTTTTCTGCTTTGAATCACGTAGTAAAGTGGTACCACACTGAAGCAGTCCATTAAACTTGGTTTGGATGAATATCTTAGAGGATAACGCATGTTAGGTTTGGGTTAGGTCTAGGATATGCCCTCATCAGGCTCATACTTTCGCATATTTCTCATATTTCATGGTTAGATCCTGGGCTGTTTCAGGATTGTATCGCGTAGTAATGTGGTACCACGCTGAAACAGTAAATTAAACCTGGTTTCGATCAATATTTTAGAGGATAACGCAAGTTAGGTCTGGGATAGGTCTGGGATTCGCCCTCATCAGGCTCATACTTTCGCGTTTCTCACATACTTGTTGAACTGATCCTGGGTTTTTTCTGGTTTGGATCACGTAGCAATGTGGTACCACACTGAAACAGTCGATTAAACCTGGTTTCGATCAATATTTTAGAGGATAACGCAAATTAGGTCTGGGATAGGTCTGGGATTCGCCCTCATCAGGCTCATACTTTCGCGTTTTTCACATACTTGTTGAACTGATCCTGGGTTTTTTCTGGTTTGGGTCACGTAGCAATGTGGTACCACGCTGAAACAGTCGATTAAACCTGGTTTCGATCAATATTTTAGAGGATAACGCATGTGAGGTCTAGGTTAGGCCTGGGATTTTCACTCATCAGACTCATACTTTCGCATTCTTCACATACTTGTTGAACGGATCCTGGGCTTTTTCTGGTTTGGATAACGTAGTAATGTGGTACCACACTGAAACAGTCAATTAAACCTGGTTTCGATCAACATTTTAGAGGATAACGCAAGTTAGGTCTGGGACAGGTCTGGGATTTGCCCTCATCAGGCTCATAGTTTCGCGTTTTTCACATACTTGTTGAACTGATCCTGGGTTTTTTCTGGTTTGGATCACGTAGTAGTGTGGTACCACACTGAAACAGTCCATTAAACCTGGTTTGGATCAATATTTTAGAGGATAACGTATGTTAGGTTTGGGTTAGGCGTGGGATTTGCGCTCATCAGGGTCATACTTTCGCAGTTTTAACATGCATGTTGACCTGATCGAGGGTTTTTCCTGCTTTGGATCACGTAGTAAAGTTGTACCACAACGAAAACCGTCAATTAAACCTGGTTCCGATCATTATTTTAGAGGATAACGCAAGTTAGATCTGGGATAGGTTTGGGATTTGCCCTCATCAGACTCATACTTTCGCACACTTCACATACTCGTTGACAAGATCCTGGGTTTTTTCTGGTTTGGATCACGTATTAATATGGTACCACACTGAAACAGTCGATTAAACCTGGTTTCGATTAATATTTTTGAGGATAACGCATGTTAGGTCTAGGTTAGGCCGAGGATTTTCACTCATCAGACTCATACTTTCGCATTCTTCACATACTTGTTGAACGGATCCTGGGTTTTTACTGGTTTGGATCACGTAGTAATGTGGTACCACACTGAAACAGTCAATTAAAACTGGTTTCGATCAATAGTTTAGAGAATAATTCATGTTAGGTCTAGGTTAGGTCTGGGATTTGCTCTCATCAGGCTCATTCTTTCGCATATTTCTCATACTTGATGGCTAGATCCTGGGCTTTTTCTGGATTGCATCACGTAGTAATGAAGTACAACACTGAAACAGTCAATTAAACCTGGTTTCTATCAATATTTCAAAGGACAAAGCATGTCAGGTCTAGGTTAGGCCTGGGATTTGCCCTGATCAGAGTCATACTTTCGCAGTTTTAACATACATGTTGACCTGATCGAGGGTTTTTTCTGCTTTGAATCACGTAGTAAAGTGGTACCACACTGAAGCAGTCCATTAAACTTGGTTTGGATGAATACTTTAGAGGATAACGCAAGTTAGGTCTGGGACAGGTCTGGGATTCGCCCTCATCAGGCTCATACTTTCGCGTTTTTCACATACTTGTTGAACTGATCCTGGGTTTTTTCTGGTTTGGATCACGTAGCAATGTGGTACCACACTGAAACAGTCGATTAAACCTGGTTTCGATCAATATTTTTGAGGATAACGCATGTTAGGTCTAGGTTAGGCCGAGGATTTTCACTCATCAGACTCATACTTTCGCATTCTTCACATACTTGTTGAACGGATCCTGGGTTTTTACTGGTTTGGATCACGTGGTAATGTGGTACCACACTGAAACAGTCAATTAAACCTGGTTTCGATCAATAGTTTAGAGAATAATTCATGTTAGGTCTAGGTTAGGTCTGGGATTTGCTCTCATCAGGCTCATAATTTCGCACACTTCACATACTCGATGAACAGATCCTGGGTTATTTTCTGGTTTGGATCACACAGTAATGTGGTACCACATTGAAACAGTCGATTAAACCAGGTTTCGATCAATATTTTTGAGGATAACGCATGTTAGGTCTAAGTTAGTCCTGGGATTTGCCCTCATCAGGCTCATACTTTCGCGTTTTTCACATACATGTTGAACAGACCCTAGGGTTTTTTCTGGTTCGGATCACGTAGCTGTGTGGTACCACACTGAAACAGCCCATTCAACCTGGTTTCGATCAATATTTTAGAGGATAACGCAAGTTAGGTCTAGGTTAGCCATGAGATTTTCACTGATCAGACTCATAGCTTCGCATTCTTCACATACTTGCTGAACGGATCCTGGGTTTTTTCTGGTTTGGTTCACGCAGTAATGTGGTACCACACCGTAACATTCAATTTAACCTGGTCTGGATAAATATTTTAGAGGATATCGCATGCTAGGTCTAGGTTAGGCCTGGGATTTGCCCTAATCAGGGTCATACTTCCGCAGTTTTAACATACATGTTGACCTGATCGAGGACTTTTTCTACTTTGGATCACGTAGTAAAGTGGTAACACACTGAAACAGTCAATTAAACCTGGTTTCGATCAATATTTTAGAGGATAACGCATGCTAGGTCTGGGATAGGTCTGGGATTTGCTCTCATCAGGCTCATTCTTTCGCATATTTCTCATACTTGATGGCTAGATCCTGGGCTTTTTCTGGATTGCATCACGTAGTAATGAAGTACAACACAGAAACAGTCCATTAAACCTGGTTTCGATCAATATTTTAGAGGATAACGCAAGTTAGGTCTGGGTTAGGTCTGGGATTTGCCCTCATCAGGCTCGTACTTTCGCGTTTTTCACATACTTGTTGAACTGATCCTGGGTTTTTTCTGGTTCGGATCACGTAGTAGTGTGGTACCATACTGAAACAGTCCATTAAACCTGGTTTCGATCAATATTTTAGAGGATAACGCAAGTTAGGTCTGGGATAGGTCTGGGATTAGCCCTCATCAGACTCATACTTTCGCACACTTCACATACTCGTTGACAAGATCCTGGGTTTTTTTCTGGTTTGGATCACGTAGTAATGTGGCACCACACTGAAACAGTCGATTGAACCTGGTTTCGATTAATATTATTGTGGATAACGCATGTTAGGTCTAGATTAGGCCTGGGATTTGCCGTCATCAGACTCATACTTTCGCACACTTCACATACTTGTTGAACAGATCCTGGGTTCTTTTCTGGTTTGGATCACGTTGTAATGTGGTACCACACTGAAACAGTCGATTAAACCTGGTTTCGATCAATATCTTTGAGGATAACGCATGTTAGGTTTGGGTTAGGTCTAGGATTTGCCCTCATCAGGCTCATACTTTCGCATATTTCTCATACTTCATGCCTAGATCCTTGGCTATTTCTGGATTGGATCACGTAGTAATGTGGTACCACACAGAAACAGTCCATTAAACCTGGTTTCGATCAATATTTTTGAGGATAACGCATGTTAGGTCTAGGTTAGGCCTCGGATTTGGCCTCATCAGGGTCATACTTTCGCAGTTTTAACATACATGTTGACCCAATCGAGGGTTTTTTCTACTTTGGATCACGTAGTAAAGTGGTACCACACTAAAACAGTCAATTCAACCTGGTTTCGATTAATATTTTAGAGGATAACGCAATTTATGTCTGGGATAGGTCTGGGATTTGCCCTCATCAGGCTCATACTTTCGCGTTTTTCACATACTTGTTGAACGGGTCTTGGGTTTTTTTCTGGTGTGGATCACGTAGTAATGTGGTACCACACTGAAACAGTCAATTAAACCTGGTCTTGATAAATATTTTATAGGATAACGCATGTTAGGTCAGGGTTAGGTCTAGGATTTGCCCTCATCAGGCTCATACTTTCGCATATCTCTCATACTTCATGGTTGGATCCTGGGCTATTTCTGGATTGGATCACGTAGTAATGTGGTACCACACTGAAACAGTCAATTAAACCTGGTTTCGATCAATATTTTAGAGAATAATTCATGTTAGGTCTAGGTTAGGTCTGGGATTTGCTCTCATCTGGCTCATTCTTTCGCATATTTCTCATACTTGATGGCTAGATCCTGGGCTTTTTCTGGATTGCATCACGTAGTAATGAAGTACAACACTGAAACAGTCAATTAAACCTGGTTTCCATCAATATTTTAGAGGACAAAGCATGTTAGATCTAGGTTAGGCCTGGGATTTGCCCTCATCAGGGTCATACTTTCGCAGTTTTAACATACATGTTGACCTGATCGAGGGTTTTTTCTGCTTTGAATCACGTAGTAAAGTGGTACCACACTGAAGCAGTCCATTAAGCCTGCTTTGGATCATTATTTTAGAGGATAACGCATGTTAGGTTTGCGTTAGGTCTAGGACATGCCCTCATCAGGCTCATACTTTCGCATATTTCTCATACTTCATGGCTAGATCCTGGGCTGTTTCTGGATTGTATCACGGAGTAATGTGGTACCACGCTGAAACAGTCAATTAAACCTGGTTTCGATCAATATTTTAGAGGATAACGCAAGTTAGGTCTGGGATAGGTCTGGGATTCGCCCTTATCAGGCTCATACTTTCGCGTTTTTCACATACTTGTTGAACGGGTCTTGGGTTTTTTCTGGTTTGGGTCACGTAGTAATGTGGTACCACACTGAAACAGTCAATTAAACCTGGTTTCGATCAATATTTTAGAGGATAACCCAAGTTAGGTCTGGGATATGTCTGGGATTTGCTCTCATCAGGCTCATTCTTTCGCATATTTCTCATACTTGATGGCTAGATCCTGGGCTTTTTCTGGATTGCATCACGTAGTAATGAAGTACAACACAGAAACAGCCAATTAAACCTGGTTTCCATCAATATTTCAGAGGACAACGCATGTTAGGTCTGGGTTAGGCCTGGGATTTGCGCACATCAGGGTCATGCTTTCGCAGTTTTAACATACATGTTGACCTGATCGAGGGTTTTTTCTGCTTTGAATCACTTAGTAAAGTGGTACCACACTGAAGCCGTCCATTAAACCTGGTTTGGAACAATATTTTAGAGGATAACGCATGTTAGGTTTGGGTTGGGTCTAGGATATGCCCTCATCAGGCTCATACTTTCGCATATTTCACATACTTCATGGCTAGATCCTGGGCTGTTTCTGGATTGTATCACGTAGTAACGTGGTACCACGCTGAAACAGTCAATTAAACCTGGTTTCGATCAATATTTTAGAGGATAATTCATGTTAGGTCTAGGTTAGGTCTGGGATTTGCTCTCATCAGGCTCATTCTTTCGCATATTTCTCATACTTGATGGCTAGATCCTGGGCTTTTTCTGGATTGCATCACGTAGTAATGAAGTACAACACTGAAACAGTCAATTAAACCTGGTTTCTATCAATATTTCAAAGGACAAAGCATGTCAGGTCTGGGATATGTCTGGGATTCGCCCTCATCAGGCTCATACTTTTGCAGTTTTAACATACATGTTGAACTGATCCTCGGTTTTTTCTGGTTTGGATCACGTAGCAATGTGGAACCACACTGAAACAGTCGATTAAACCTGGTTTCGATCAATATTTTAGAGGATAACGCAAGTTAGGTCTGGGATAGGTCTGGGATTCGCCCTCATCAGGCTCATACTTTCGCATACTTCACATACTTGTTGAACAGATCCTGGGATTTTTTCTGGTTTGGATCACGTAGTAATGTGGTACCACACTGAAACAGTCGATTAAACCTGGTTCGATCAATATTTTTGAGGATAACGCATGTTAGGTCTAGGTTAGGCCGAGGATTTTCACTCATCAGACTCATACTTTCGCATTCTTCACATACTTGTTGAACGGATCCTGGGTTTTTACTGGTTTGGATCACGTAGTAATGTGGTACCACACTGAAACAGTCAATTAAACCTGGTTTCGATCAATAGTTTAGAGAATAATTCATGTTAGGTCTAGGTTAGGTCTGGGATTTGCTCTCATCAGGCTCATTCTTTCGCATATTTCTCATAGTTGATGGCTAGATCCTGGGCTTTTTCTGGATTGCATCACGTAGTAATGAAGTACAACACTGAAACAGTCAATTAAACCTGGTTTCCATCAATATTTTTGAGGATAACGCATGTTAGGTCTAAGTTAGGCCTGGGATTTTCACTCATCAGTCTCATACTTTCGCATTCTTCACATACTTGTTGAACGGATCCTGGGTTTTTTCTGGTTCGGATCACGTAGTAGTGTGGTACCACACTGAAACAGTCCATTAAACCTGGTTTCGATCAATATTTTAGAGGATAACGCATGTGAGGTCTAGGTTAGGCCTGGGATTTTCACTCATCAGACTCATACTTTCGCATTCTTCACATACTTGTTGAACGGATCCTGGGCTTTTTCTGGTTTGGATAACGTAGTAATGTGGTACCACACTGAAACAGTCAATTAAACCTGGTTTCGATCAATATTTTAGAGGATAACGCAAGTTAGGTCTGGGACAGGTCTGGGATTTGCCCTCATCAGGCTCATACTTTCACGTTTTTCACATACTTGTTGAACTGATCCTGGGTTTTTTCTGGTTTGGATCACGTAGTAGTGTGGTACCACACTGAAACAGTCCATTAAACCTGGTCTTGATAAATATTTTATAGGATAACGTAGATTTGGTCTGTGTTAGGTCTAGGATTTGCCCTCATCAGGCTCATACTTTCGCATATTTCTCATACTTCATGGCTGGATCCTGGGCTATTTCTGGATTGGATCACGTAGTAATGTGGTACCACACTGAAACAGTCAATTAAACCTGGTTTCGATCAATATTTTAGAGAATAATTCATGTTAGGTCTAGGTTAGGTCTGGGATTTGCTCTCATCAGGCTCATTCTTTCGCATATTTCTCATACTTGATGGCTAGATCCTGGGCTTTTTCTGGATTGCATCACGTAGTAATGAAGTACAACACTGAAACAGTCAATTCAACCTGGTTTCTATCAATATTTCAAAGGACAAAGCATGTCAGGTCTAGGTTAGGCCTGGGATTTGCCCTGATCAGGGTCATACTTTCGCAGTTTTAACATACATGTTGACCTGATCGAGGGTTTTTTCTGCTTTGAATCACGTAGTAAAGTGGTACCACACTGAAGCAGTCCATTAAACTTGGTTTGGATGAATATTTTAGAGGATAACGCATGTTAGGTTTGGGTTAGGTCTAGGATATGCCCTCATCAGGCTCATACTTTCGCATATTTCTCATACTTCATGGCTAGATCCTGGGCTGTTTCTGGATTGTATCGCGTAGTAATGTGGTACCACGCTGAAACAGTAAATTAAACCTGGTTTCGATCAATATTTTAGAGGATAACGCAAGTTAGGTCTGGGATAGGTCTGGGATTCGCCCTCATCAGGCTCATACTTTCGCGTTTTTCACATACTTGTTGAACTGATCCTGGGTTTTTTCTGGTTTGGATCACGTAGCAATGTGGTACCACACTGAAACAGTCGATTAAACCTGGTTTCGATCAATATTTTTGAGGATAACGCATGTTCGGTCTAGGTTAGGCCGAGGATTTTCACTCATCAGACTCATACTTTCGCATTCTTCACATACTTGTTGAACGGATCCTGGGTTTTTACTGGTTTGGATCACGTAGTAATGTGGTACCACACTGAAACAGTCAATTAAACCTGGTTTCGATCAATAGTTTAGAGAATAATTCATGTTAGGTCTAGGTTAGGTCTGGGATTTGCTCTCATCAGGCTCATTCTTTCGCATATTTCTCATAGTTGATGGCTAGATCCTGGGCTTTTTCTGGATTGCATCACGTAGTAATGAAGTACAACACTGAAACAGTCAATTAAACCTGGTTTCCATCAATATTTTTGAGGATAACGCATGTTAGGTCTAAGTTAGGCCTGGGATTTTCACTCATCAGTCTCATACTTTCGCATTCTTCACATACTTGTTGAACGGATCCTGGGTTTTTTCTGGTTCGGATCACGTAGTAGTGTGGTACCACACTGAAACAGTCCATTAAACCTGGTTTCGATCAATATTTTAGAGGACAACGCAAGTTAGGTCTGGGATAGGTCTGGGATTTGCCCTCATCAGGCTCATACTTTCGCGTTTTTCACATACATGTTGAACAGACCCTAGGGTTTTTTCTGGTTCGGATCACGTAGCTGTGAGGTACCACACTGAAACAGCCCATTCAACCTGGTTTCGATCAATATTTTAGAGGATAACGCAAGTTAGGTCTGGGACAGGTCTGGGATTTGCCCTCATCAGGCTCATACTTTCGCGTTTTTCACATACTTGTTGAACTGATCCTGGGTTTTTTCTGGTTTGGATCACGTAGTAATGTGTTACCACACTGAAACAATCAATTAAACCTGGTCTTGATAAATATTTTATAGGATAACGTAGATTTGGTCTGTGTTAGGTCTTGGATTTGCCCTCATCAGGTTCATACTTTCGCATATTTCTCATACTTCATGGCTGGATCCTGGGCTATTTCTGGATTGGATCACGTAGTAATGTGGTACCACACTGAAACAGTCAATTAAACCTGGTTTCGATCAATATTTTAGAGAATAATTCATGTTAGGTCTAGGTTAGGTCTGGGATTTGCTCTCATAAGGCTCATTCTTTCGCATATTTCTCACACTTGATGGCTAGATCCTGGGCTTTTTCTGGATTGCATCACGTAGTAATGAAGTACAACACTGAAACAGTCAATTAAACCTGGTTTCTATCAATATTTCAAAGGACAAAGCATGTCAGGTCTAGGTTAGGCCTGGGATTTGCCCTGATCAGGGTCATACTTTCGCAGTTTTAACATACATGTTGACCTGATCGAGGGTTTTTTCTGCTTTGAATCACGTAGTAAAGTGGTACCACACTGAAGCAGTCCATTAAACTTGGTTTGGATGAATATTTTAGAGGATAACGCATGTTAGGTTTGGGTTAGGTCTAGGATATGCCCTCATCAGGCTCATACTTTCGCTTATTTCTCATACTTCATGGCTAGATCCTGGGCTGTTTCTGGATTGTATCGCGTAGTAATGTGGTACCACGCTGAAACAGTAAATTAAACCTGGTTTCGATCAATATTTTAGAGGATAACGCAAGTTAGGTCTGGGATAGGTCTGGGATTCGCCCTCATCAGGCTCATACTTTCGCGTTTTTCACATACTTGTTGAACTGATCCTGGGTTTTTTCTGGTTTGGATCACGTAGCAATGTGGTACCACACTGAAACAGTCAATTAAACCTGGTTTCCATCAATATTTTTGAGGATAACGCATGTTAGGTCTAAGTTAGGCCTGGGATCTTCACTCATCAGTCTCATACTTTCGCATTCTTCACATACTTGTTGAACGGATCCTGGGTTTTTTCTGGTTCGGATCACGTAGTAGTGTGGTACCACACTGAAACAGTCCATTAAACCTGGTTTCGATCAATATTTTAGAGGACAACGCAAGTTAGGTCTGGGATAGGTCTGGGATTTGCCCTCATCAGGCTCATACTTTCGCGTTTTTCACATACATGTTGAACAGACCCTAGGGTTTTTTCTGGTTCGGATCACGTAGCTGTGAGGTACCACACTGAAACAGCCCATTCAACCTGGCTTCGATCAATATTTTAGAGGATAACGCAAGTTAGGTCTGGGACAGGTCTGGGATCTGCCCTCATCAGGCTCATACTTTCGCGTTTTTCACATACTTGTTGAACTGATCCTGGGTTTTTTCTGGTTTGGATCACGTAGTAATGTGTTACCACATTGAAACAATCAATTAAACCTGGTCTTGATAAATATTTTATAGGATAACGTAGATTTGGTCTGGGTTAGGTCTAGGATTTGCCCTCATCAGGCTCATACTTTCGCATATTTCTCATACTTCATGGCTGGATCCTGGGCTATTTCTGGATTGGATCACGTAGTAATGTGGTACCACACTGAAACAGTCAATTAAACCTGGTTTCGATCAATATTTTAGAGAATAATTCATGTTAGGTCTAGGTTAGGTCTGGGATTTGCTCTCATAAGGCTCATTCTTTCGCATATTTCTCACACTTGATGGCTAGATCCTGGGCTTTTTCTGGATTGCATCACGTAGTAATGAAGTACAACACTGAAACAGTCAATTAAACCTGGTTTCCATCAATATTTTTGAGGATAACGCATGTTAGGTCTAAGTTAGGCCTGGGATTTTCACTCATCAGTCTCATACTTTCGCATTCTTCACATACTTGTTGAACGGATCCTGGGTTTTTTCTGGTTCGGATCACGTAGCTGTGAGGTACCACACTGAAACAGCCCATTCAACCTGGTTTCGATCAATATTTTAGAGGATAACGCAAGTTAGGTCTGGGACAGGTCTGGGATTTGCCCTCATCAGGCTCATACTTTCGCGTTTTTCACATACTTGTTGAACTGATCCTGGGTTTTTTCTGGTTTGGATCACGTAGTAATGTGTTACCACACTGAAACAATCAATTAAACCTGGTCTTGATAAATATTTTATAGGATAACGTAGATTTGGTCTGGGTTAGGTCTAGGATTTGCCCTCATCAGGCTCATACTTTCGCATATTTCTCATACTTGATGGCTAGATCCTGGGCTTTTTCTGGATTGCATCACGTAGTAATGAAGTACAACACTGAAACAGTCAATTAAACCTGGTTTCTATCAATATTTCAAAGGACAAAGCATGTCAGGTCTAGGTTAGGCCTGGGATTTGCCCTGATCAGGGTCATACTTTCGCAGTTTTAACATACATGTTGACCTGATCGAGGGTTTTTTCTGCTTTGAATCACGTAGTAAAGTGGTACCACACTGAAGCAGTCCATTAAACTTGGTTTGGATGAATTTTTTAGAGGATAACGCATGTTAGGTTTGGGTTAGGTCTAGGATATGCCCTCATCAGGCTCATACTTTCGCGTATTTCTCATACTTCATGGCTAGATCCTGGGCTGTTTCTGGATTGTATCGCGTAGTAATGTGGTACCACGCTGAAACAGTAAATTAAACCTGGTTTCGATCAATATTTTAGAGGATAACGCATGTTAGGTCTGGGATAGGTCTGGGATTTGCCCTCATCAGGCTCATACTTTCACGTTTTTCACATACATGTTGAATAGACCCTAGGGTTTTTTCTGGTTCGGATCACGTAGCTGTGTGGTACCACACTGAAACAGCCCATTCAACCTGGTTTCGATCAATATTTTAGAGGATAACGCAAGTTAGGTCTAGGTTAGCCATGAGATTTTCACTGATCAGACTCATAGCTTCGCATTCTTCACATACTTGTTGAACGGATCCTGGGTTTTTTCTGGTTTGGTTCACGTAGTAATGTGGTACCACACCGTAACATTCAATTTAACCTGGTCTGGATAAATATTTTAGAGGATATCGCATGTTAGGTCTAGGTTAGGCCTGGGATTTGCCCTAATCAGGGTCATACTTTCGCAGTTTTAACATACATGTTGACCTGATCGAGGGCTTTTTCTACTTTGGATCACGTAGTAAAGTGGTAACACACTGAAACAGTCAATTAAACCTGGTTTCGATCAATATTTTAGAGGATAACGCATGTTAGGTCTGGGATAGGTCTGGGATTTGCCCTCATCAGACTCATACTTTCGCATACTTCACATACTTGTTGAACTGATCCTGGGTTTTTTTCTGGATTGCATCACGTAGTAATGAAGTACAACACTGAAACAGTCGATTAAACCAGGTTTCGATCAATATTTTTGTGGATAACGCAAGTTAGGTCTGTGATAGGTCTGGGATTTGCCCTCATCATGCTCATACTTTCGCGTTTTTCACATACCTGTTGAACAGATCCTGGGTTTTTTCCGGTTTGTGTCACGTAGTAGTGTGGTACCACACTGAAACAGTCGATTAAACCTGGTTTCGATCAATATTTTTGAGGATAACGCATGTTAGGTCTAGGTTAGGCCGGGGATTTTCACTCATCAGACTCATACTTTCGCATTCTTCACATACTTGTTGAACGGATCCTGGGTTTTTACTGGTTTGGATCACGTAGTAATGTGGTACAACACTGAAACATTCAATTAAACCTGGTTTCAATCAATATTTTTGGGGATAACGCATGTTAGGTCTGGGATAGGCCTGGGATTTGCCCTCATCAGGCTCATACTTTCGCATATTTCTCACACTTCATGGCTAGATCCTGGGCTTTTTCTGGATTGCATCACGTAGTAATGAAGTACAACACTGAAACAGTCAATTAAACCTGGTTTTGATCAATATTTTAGAGAATAATTCTTGTAAGGTCTAGGTTAGGTCTGGGATTTGCTCTCATCAGGCTCATTCTTTCGCATATTTCTCATACTTGATGGATAGATCGTGGGCTTTTTCTGGATTGCGTCACGTAGTAATGAAGTACAACACTGAAACAGTCAATTGAACCTGGTTTCCATCACTGTTTTAGAGGACAACGCATGTTAGGTCTGGGATAGGTCTGGGATTCGCCCTTATCAGGCTCATACTTTCGCGTTTTTCACATACTTGTTGAACGGGTCTTGGGTTTTTTCTGGTGTGTATCACGTAGTAATGTGTTACCACACTGAAACAATCAATTAAACCTGGTCTTGATAATTATTTTATAGGATAACGTAGATTTGGTCTGGGTTAGGTCTAGGATTTGCCCTCATCAGGCTCATACTTTCGCATATTTCTCATACTTCATGGCTGGATCCTGGGCTATTTCTGGATTGGATCACGCAGCAATGTGGTACCACACGAAAACAGTCAATTAAACCTGGTTTCGATCAATATTTTAGAGAATAATTCATGTTAGGTCTAGGTTAGGTCTGGGATTTGCTTTCATCAGGCTCATTCTTTCGCATATTTCTCATACTTGTTCTACAGATCCTGGGTTTGTTCTGGTTTGGGTCACGTAGTAATGTGGTACCACACTGAAACAGTCGATTAAACCAGGTTTCGATCAATATTTTTGAGGATAACGCATGTTAGGTCTAGGTTAGGCCTGGGATTTGCTCTCATCAGGCTCATTCTTTCTCATATTTCTCATACTTCAAGACTAGATCGTGGGCTGTTTCTGGATTGTCTCGCGTAGTAATGTGGTACCACGCTGAAACAGTAAATTAAACCTGGTTTCGATCAATATTTTAGAGGATAACGCAAGTTAGGTCTGGGATAGGTCTGGGATTCGCCCTCATCAGACTCATACTTTCGCATTCTTCACATACTTGTTGGACGGATCCTGGGTTTTTTCTGGTTTGGATCACGTAGTAATGTGGGACCACACTGAAACAATCAATTAAACCTGGTCATGATAAATATTTTAGAGGATAACGCATGTTAGGTCAGGGTTAGGTCTAGGATTTGCCCTCGTCAGGCTCATACTTTCGCATATTTCTCATACTTCATGGCTAGATCCTGGGCTATTTCTGGATTGGATCACGTAGTAATGTGGTACCACACTGAAACAGTCAAACAAACCTGGTTTCGATCAATATTTTAGAGGATAACGCAAGTTAGGTCTGGGATAGGTCTGGGATTTGCCCTCGTCAGGCTCATACTTTCGCGTTTTTCACATACTTGTTGAACAGATCCTGGGTTTTTTCTGGTTTGGGTCAGGTAGTAATGTGGTACCACACTGAAACAGTCGATTAAACCAGGTTTCGATCAATATTTTTGAGGATAACGCATGTTAGGACTAGGTTAGGCCTGGGATCTTCACTCATCAGACACATACTTTCGCATTCTTCACATACTTGTTGAACGGATCCTGGGTTTTTTCTGGTTTGGATCACGTAGTAATGTGGGACCACACTGAAACAGTCAATTAAACCTGGTTTCGATCAATATTTTAGAGAATAATTCATGTTTGGTCTAGGTTTGGTCTGGGATTTGCTCTCATCAGGCTCATTCTTTCGCATATTTCTCATACTTGACGGCTAGATCCTGGCTTTTTCTGGATTGCATCACGTAGTAATGTGGGACCACACTGAAACAATCAATTAAACCTGGTTTTGATAAATATTTTAGAGGACACCGCATGTTAGGTCTGGGTTAGGTCTAGGATTTGCCTCATCAGGCTCATACTTTCGCATATTTCTCATACTTCATGGCTAGATCCTGGGCTATTTCTGGATTGGACCACGTAGTAATGTGGTACAACACTGAAACAGTCAATTAAATCTGGTTTCCATCAATATTTTAGAGGACAACGCATGTTAGGTCTAAGTTAGGCCAGGGATTTGCCCTCATCAGGGTCATACTTTCGCAGTTTTAACATACATGTTGGCCTGATCGAGGGTTTTTTCTGCTTTGGACCACGTAGTAAAGTGGTACCACACTGAAGCAGTCCATTAAACCTGGTCATGATAAATATTTTAGAGGATAACGCATGTTAGGTCTGTGTTAGGTCTAGGATTTGTCCTCGTCAGGCTCATACTTTCGCATATTTCTCATACTTCATGGCTAGATCCTTGGCTATTTCTGGATTGCATCACGTAGTAATGATGTACAACACTGAAAAAGTCAATTAAACCTGGTTTCCATCAATATCTTAGAGGACAACGCAAGCTAGGTCTGGGATAGGTCTGGGATTTGCCCTCATCAGGCTCATACTTTCGCACACTTCACATACTCGTTGAACAGATCCTGGGTTATTTTCTGGTTTGGATCACATAGTAATGTGGTACCACACTGAAACAGTCGATTAAACCAGGTTTCGATCAATATTTTTGAGGATAACGCATGTTAGGTCTAGGTTAGGCCTGGGATTTTCACTCATCAGACACATACCTTCGCATTCTTCACATACTTGTTGAACGGATCCTGGGTTTTTTCTGGTTTGGATCACGTAGTAATGTGGGAACACACTGAAACATTCAATGAAACCTGGTCTTGATAAATATTTTAGAGGTTAACGCATGTTAGGTTTGGGTTAGGTCTAGGATTTGCCCCCATCAGGCTCATACTTTCGCATATTTCTCATACTTCATGGCTAGATCCTGGGCTCTTTCTGGATTGTCTCGCGTAGTAATGTGGTACCACGCTGAAACAGTAAATTAAACCTGGTTTCGATCATTATTTTAGAGGATAACGCAAGTTAGGTCTGGGATAGGTTTGGGATTAGCCCTCATCAGACTCATACTTTCGCACACTTCACATACTCGTTGACAAGATCCTGGGTTTTTTCTGGTTTGGATCACGTATTAATATGGTACCACACTGAAACAGTCGATTAAACCTGGTTTCGATTAATATTTTTGAGGATAACGCATGTTAGGTCTGGGATAGGCCAAGGATTTTCACTCATCAGACTCATACTTTCGCATTCTTCACATACTTGTTGAACGGATCCTGGGTTTTTACTGGTTAGGATCACGTAGTAATGTGGTACCACACTGAAACAGTCAATTAAACCTGGTTTCGATCAATAATTTTGCGGATAACGCATGTTAGGTCTAGGTTAGGCCTGGGATTTTCTCTCATCAGACTCATACTTTCGCATTCTTCACATACTTGTTGGACGGATCCTGGGTTTTTTCTGGTTTGGATCACGTTGCAATGTGGTACCACACTGAAACAGTCGATTAAACCTGGTTTCGATCAATATTTTAGAGGATAACGCAAGTTAGGTCTGGGATAGGTCTGGGATTCGCCCTCATCAGGCTCATGCATTCGCGTTTTTCACATACTTGTTGAACTGATCCTGGGTTTTTTCTGGTTTGGATCACGTTGCAATGTGGTACCACACTGAAACAGTCGATTAAACCTGGTTTCGATCAATATTTTAGAGGATAACGCAAGTTTGGTCTGGGATAGGTCTGGGATTTGCCCTCATCAGGCTCATACTTTCGCGTTTTTCACATACTTGTTGAACAGATCCTGGGTTTTTCCTGGTTTGGGTCACGCAGTAATGTGGTACCACACTGAAACAGTCGATTAAACCAGGTTTCGATCAATAATTTTGCGGATAACGCATGTTAGGTCTAGGTTAGGCCTGGGATTTTCACTCATCAGACTCATACTTTCGCATTCTTCACATACTTGTTGGACGGATCCTGGGTTTTTTCTGGTTTGGATCACGTAGTAATGTGGGACCACACTGAAACAATCAATTAAACCTGGTCATGATAAATATTTTTGAGGATAACGCATGTTAGGTCTAGGTTAGGCCAAGGATTTTCACTCATCAGACTCATACTTTCGCATTCTTCACATACTTGTTGAACGGATCCTGGGTTTTTACTGGTTTGGATCACGTAGTAATGTGGTACCACACTGAAACAGTCAATTAAACCTGGTTTCGATCAATAATTTTGCGGATAACGCATGTTAGGTCTAGGTTAGGCCTGGGATTTTCACTCATCAGACTCATACTTTCGCATTCTTCACATACTTGTTGCACGGATCCTGGTTTTTTTCTGGTTTGGATCACGTTGCAATGTGGTACCACACTGAAACAGTCGATTAAACCTGGTTTCGATCAATATTTTAGAGGATAACGCAAGTTAGGTCTGGGATAGGTCTGGGATTCGCCCTCATCAGGCTCATGCATTCGCGTTTTTCACATACTTGTTGAACTGATCCTGGGTTTTTTCTGGTTTGGATCACGTTGCAATGTGGTACCACACTGAAACAGTCGATTAAACCTGGTTTCGATCAATATTTTAGAGGATAACGCAAGTTTGGTCTGGGATAGGTCTGGGATTTGCCCTCATCAGGCTCATACTTTCGCGTTTTTCACATACTTGTTGAACAGATCCTGGGTTTTTCCTGGTTTGGGTCACGCAGTAATGTGGTACCACACTGAAACAGTCGATTAAACCAGGTTTCGATCAATAATTTTGCGGATAACGCATGTTAGGTCTAGGTTAGGCCTGGGATTTTCACTCATCAGACTCATACTTTCGCATTCTTCACATACTTGTTGGACGGATCCTGGGTTTTTTCTGGTTTGGATCACGTAGTAATGTGGGACCACACTGAAACAATCAATTAAACCTGGTCATGATAAATATTTTAGAGGATAACGCATGTTAGGTCAGGGTTAGGTCTAGGATTTGCCCTCGTCAGGCTCATACTTTCGCATATTTCTCATACTTCATGGCTAGATCCTGGGCTATTTCTGGATTGGATCACGTAGTAATGTGGTACCACACTGAAACAGTCAAACAAACCTGGTTTCGATCAATATTTTAGAGGATAACGCAAGTTAGGTCTGGGATAGGTCTGGGATTTGCCCTCGTCAGGCTCATACTTTCGCGTTTTTCACATACTTGTTGAACAGATCCTGGGTTTTTTCTGGTTTGGGTCACGTAGTAATGTGGTACCACACTGAAACAGTCGATTAAACCAGGTTTCGATCAATATTTTTGAGGATAACGCATGTTAGGACTAGGTTAGGCCTGGGATCTTCACTCATCAGACACATACTTTCGCATTCTTCACATACTTGTTGAACGGATCCTGGGTTTTTTCTGGTTTGGATCACGTAGTAATGTGGGACCACACTGAAACAGTCAATTAAACCTGGTTTCGATCAATATTTTAGAGAATAATTCATGTTTGGTCTAGGTTTGGTCTGGGATTTGCTCTCATCAGGCTCATTCTTTCGCATATTTCTCATACTTCATGGCTAGATCCTGGGCTATTTCTGGATTGGATCACGTAGTAATGTGGTACAACACTGAAACAGTCAATTAAATCTGGCTTCCATCAATATTTTAGAGGACAACGCATGTTAGGTCTAAGTTAGGCCAGGGATTTGCCCTCATCAGGGTCATACTTTCGCAGTTTTAACATACATGTTGGCCTGATCGAGGGTTTTTTCTGCTTTGGACCACGTAGTAAAGTGGTACCACAGTGAAGCAGTCCATTAAACCTGGTCATGATAAATATTTTAGAGGATAACGCATGTTAGGTCTGTGTTAGGTCTAGGATTTGTCCTCGTCAGGCTCATACTTTCGCATATTTCTCATACTTCATGGCTAGATCCTTGGCTATTTCTGGATTGCATCACGTAGTAATGATGTACAACACTGAAAAAGTCAATTAAACCTGGTTTCCATCAATATCTTAGAGGACAACGCAAGCTAGGTCTGGGATAGGTCTGGGATTTGCCCTCATCAGGCTCATACTTTCGCACACTTCACATACTCGTTGAACAGATCCTGGGTTATTTTCTGGTTTGGATCACATAGTAATGTGGTACCACACTGAAACAGTCGATTAAACCAGGTTTCGATCAATATTTTTGAGGATAACGCATGTTAGGTCTAGGTTAGGCCTGGGATTTTCACTCATCAGACTCATACTTTCGCATTCTTCACATACTTGTTGGACGGATCCTGGGTTTTTTCTGGTTTGGATCACGTTGCAATGTGGTACCACACTGAAACAGTCGATTAAACCTGGTTTCGATCAATATTTTAGAGGATAACGCAAGTTAGGTCTGGGATAGGCCAAGGATTTTCACTCATCAGACTCATACTTTCGCATTCTTCACATACTTGTTGAACGGATCCTGGGTTTTTACTGGTTTGGATCACGTAGTAATGTGGTACCACACTGAAACAGTCAATTAAACCTGGTTTTGATCAATAATTTTGCGGATAACGCATGTTAGGTCTAGGTTAGGCCTGGGATTTTCACTCATCAGACTCATACTTTCGCATTCTTCACATACTTGTTGGACGGATCCTGGGTTTTTTCTGGTTTGGATCACGTTGCAATGTGGTACCACACTGAAACAGTCGATTAAACCTGGTTTCGATCAATATTTTAGAGGATAACGCAAGTTAGGTCTGGGATAGGTCTGGGATTCGCCC
The DNA here is from genome assembly GCF_051014445.1 of Colletes latitarsis. NCBI lineage: Eukaryota > Metazoa > Arthropoda > Insecta > Hymenoptera > Colletidae > Colletes > Colletes latitarsis. The sequence goes on from NC_135142.1 coordinate 5,259,226, forward strand.
TCATCAGGCTCATGCATTCGCGTTTTTCACATACTTGTTGAACTGATCCTGGGTTTTTTCTGGTTTGGATCACGTTGCAATGTGGTACCACACTGAAACAGTCGATTAAACCTGGTTTCGATCAATATTTTAGAGGATAACGCAAGTTTGGTCTGGGATAGGTCTGGGATTTGCCCTCATCAGGCTCATACTTTCGCGTTTTTCACATACTTGTTGAACAGATCCTGGGTTTTTCCTGGTTTGGGTCACGCAGTAATGTGGTACCACACTGAAACAGTCGATTAAGCCAGGTTTCGATCAATAATTTTGCGGATAACGCATGTTAGGTTTAGGTTAGGCCTGGGATTTTCACTCATCAGACTCATACTTTCACATTCTTCACATACTTGTTGGACGGATCCTGGGTTTTTTCTGGTTTGGATCACGTAGTAATGTGGGACCACACTGAAACAATCAATTAAACCTGGTCATGATAAATATTTTAGAGGATAACGCATGTTAGGTCAGGGTTAGGTCTAGGATTTGCCCTCGTCAGGCTCATACATTCGCATATTTCTCATACTTCATGGCTAGATCCTGGGCTATTTCTGGATTGGATCACGTAGTAATGTGGTACCACACTGAAACAGTCAAACAAACCTGGTTTCGATCAATATTTTAGAGGATAACGCAAGTTAGGTCTGGGATAGGTCTGGGATTTGCCCTCGTCAGGCTCATACTTTCGCGTTTTTCACATACTTGTTGAACAGATCCTGGGTTTTTTCTGGTTTGGGTCACGTAGTAATGTGGTACCACACTGAAACAGTCGATTAAACCAGGTTTCGATCAATATTTTTGAGGATAACGCATGTTAGGACTAGGTTAGGCCTGGGATCTTCACTCATCAGACACATACTTTCGCATTCTTCACATACTTGTTGAACGGATCCTGGGTTTTTTCTGGTTTGGATCACGTAGTAATGTGGGACCACACTGAAACAGTCAATTAAACCTGGTTTCGATCAATATTTTAGAGAATAATTCATGTTTGGTATAGGTTTGGTCTGGGATTTGCTCTCATCAGGCTCATTCTTTCGCATATTTCTCATACTTGACGGCTAGATCCTGGGCTTTTTCTGGATTGCATCACGTAGTAATGTGGGACCACACTGAAACAATCAATTAAACCTGGTTTTGATAAATATTTTAGAGGACACCGCACGTTATGTCTGGGTTAGGTCTAGGATTTGCCTCATCAGGCTCATACTTTCGCATATTTCTCATACTTCATGGCTAGATCCTGGGCTATCTCTGGATTGGATCACGTAGTAATGTGGTACAACACTGAAACAGTCAATTAAATCTGGTTTCCATCAATATTTTAGAGGACAACGCATGTTAGGTCTAAGTTAGGCCAGGGATTTGCCCTCATCAGGGTCATACTTTCGCAGTTTTAACATACATGTTGGCCTGATCGAGGGTTTTTTCTGCTTTGGACCACGTAGTAAAGTGGTACCACACTGAAGCAGTCCATTAAACCTGGTCATGATAAATATTTTAGAGGATAACGCATGTTAGGTCTGTGTTAGGTCTAGGATTTGTCCTCGTCAGGCTCATACTTTCGCATATTTCTCATACTTCATGGCTAGATCCTTGGCTATTTCTGGATTGCATCACGTAGTAATGATGTACAACACTGAAAAAGTCAATTAAACCTGGTTTCCATCAATATCTTAGAGGACAACGCAAGCTAGGTCTGGGATAGGTCTGGGATTTGCCCTCATCAGGCTCATACTTTCGCACACTTCACATACTCGTTGAACAGATCCTGGGTTATTTTCTGGTTTGGATCACATAGTAATGTGGTACCACACTGAAACAGTCGATTAAACCAGGTTTCGATCAATATTTTTGAGGATAACGCTTGTTAGGTCTAGGTTAGGCCTGGGATTTTCACTCATCAGACACATACCTTCGCATTCTTCACATACTTGTTGAACGGATCCTGGGTTTTTTCTGGTTTGGATCACGTAGTAATGTGGGAACACACTGAAACATTCAATGAAACCTGGTCTTGATAAATATTTTAGAGGTTAACGCATGTTAGGTTTGGGTTAGGTCTAGGATTTGCCCTCATCAGGCTCATACTTTCGCATATTTCTCATACTTCATGGCTAGATCCTGGGCTGTTTCTGGATTGTCTCGCGTAGTAATGTGGTACCACGCTGAAACAGTAAATTAAACCTGGTTTCGATCATTATTTTAGAGGATAACGCAAGTTAGGTCTGGGATAGGTTTGGGATTAGCCCTCATCAGACTCATACTTTCGCACACTTCACATACTCGTTGACAAGATCCTGGGTTTTTTCTGGTTTGGATCACGTATTAATATGGTACCACACTGAAACAGTCGATTAAACCTGGTTTCGATTAATATTTTTGAGGATAACGCATGTTAGGTCTGGGATAGGTCTGGGATTTGCCCTCATCAGGCTCATTCTTTCGCAGTTATAACATGCAAGTTGACCTGATCGAGGGTTTTTTCTGCTTTGGATCACGTAGTAAAGTGGTACCACACTAAAACAGTCAATTAAACCTGGTTTCGATCAATATTTTAGAGGATAACGAAAGTTATGTCTAGTTTAGGTCTGGAATTTGCCCTCATCAGACTCATACTTTCGCATACTTCACATACTTGTTGAACAGATCCTGGGTTTTTTTCTGGTTTGGATCACGTAGTAATGTGGTACCACACTGAAACAGTCGATTAAACCTGGTTTCGATCAATATTTTTGAGGACAACGCATGTTAGGTCTAGGTTAGGCCTGGGATATGCCCTCATCAGGGTCATACTTTCGCAGTTTTAACATACATGTTGACCTGATCGAGGGTTTTTTCTGCTTTGGATCACGTAGTATAGTGGTACCACACTGAAGCAGCCCATTAAACCTGGTTTGGATCAATATTTTAGAGGATAACGCATGTTAGGTTTGGGTTAGGTCAAGGATTTGCCCTCATCAGGCTCATACTTTCGCATATTTCTCATACTTCATGGCTAGATCCTGGGCTGTTTCTGGATTGTATCACGTAGTAATGCGGTACCACACTGAAACAGTCAATTAAACCTGGTTTCGATCAATATTTTAGAGGATAACGCAAGTTAGGTCTGGGATAGGTCTGGGATTCATCCTCATCAGGCTCATACATTCGCGTTTTTCACATACTCGTTGAACTGATCCTGGGTTTTTTCTGGTTTGGATCACGTTGCTATGTGGTACCACACTGAAACAGTCGATTAAACCTGGTTTCGATCAATGTTTTAGAGGATAACGCATGTTAGGTCTAGGTTAGGCCTGGGATTTTCACTCATCAGACTCATACTTTCGCATTCTTCACATACTTGTTGGACGGATCCTGGGTTTTTTCTGGTTTGGATCTCGTAGTAATGTGGGACCACACTGAAACAGTCAATTAAACCTGGTCACGATAAATATTTTAGAGGATAACGCATGTTAGGTCAGGGTTAGGTCTAGGATTTGCCCTCGTCAGGCTCATACTTTCGCATATTTCTCATACTTCATGGCTAGATCCTGGGCTATTTCTGGATTGGATCACGTAGTAATGTGGTACCACACTGAAACAGTCAAATAAACCTGGTTTCGATCAATATTTTAGAGGATAACGCAAGTTAGGTCTGGGATAGGTCTGGGATTTGCCCTGGTCAGGCTCATACTTTCGCGTTTTTCACATACTTGTTGAACAGATCCTGGGTTTTTTCTGGTTTGGGTCACGTAGTAATGTGGTACCACACTGAAACAGTCGATTAAACCAGGTTTCGATCAATATTTTTGAGGATAACGCATGTTAGGACTAGGTTAGGCCTGGGATTTTCACTCATCAGACTCATACTTTCGCATTCTTCACATACTTGTTGGACGGATCCTGGGTTTTTTCTGGTTTGGATCTCGTAGTAATGTGGTACCACACTGAAACATTCAATTAAACCTGGTCTTGATAAATATTTTAGAGGATAACGCAAGTTAGGTCTGGGATAGGTCTGGGATTTGCCCTGGTCAGGCTCATACTTTCGCGTTTTTCACATACCTGTTGAACAGATCCTGGGTTTTTTCCGGTTTGTGTCACGTAGTAGTGTGATACCACACTGATACAGTCGATTAAACCTGGTTTCGATCAATATTTTTGGGGATAACGCATGTTAGGTCTAGGTTAGGCCGTGGATTTTCAATCATCAGACTCATACTTTCGCATTCTTCACATACTTGTTGAACGGCTCCTGTGTTTTTTCTGGTTTGGTTCACGTAGTAATGTGGTACCACACTGAAACATTCAATTAAACCTGGTCTTGATAAATATTTTAGAGGATAACGCATGGTAGGTTTGGGTTAGGTCTAGGATTTGCCCTCATCAGGCTCATACTTTCGCATATTTCTCATACTTCATGGCTAGATCCTGGGCTTTTTCTGGATTGCATCACGTAGTAATGAAGTACAACACTGAAACAGTCAATTTAACCTGGTTTCCATCAATATCTTACAGGACAACGCAAGTTAGGTCTGGGATAGGTCTGGGATTTGCCCTCATCAGGCTCATACTTTCGCACACTTCACATACTCGTTGAACGGATCCTGGGTTATTTTCTGGTTTGGATCACATAGTAATGTGGTACCACACTGAAACAGTCGATTAAACCAGGTTTCGATCAATATTTTTGGGGATAACGAATGTTAGGTCTAGGTTAGGCCTGGGATTTTCACTCATCAGACACATACCTTCGCATTCTTCACATACTTGTTGAACGGATCCTGGGTTTTTTCTGGTTTGGATCACGTAGTAATGTGGGAACACACTGGAACATTCAATTAAACCTGGTCTTGATAAATATTTTAGAGGATAACGCAAGTTAGGTCTGGGATAGGTCTGGGATTTGCCCTCATCAGGCTCATACTTTCGCGTTTTTCACATACTTGTTGAACTGATCCTGGGTTTTTTCTGGTTTGAATCACGTAGTAGTGTGGTACCACACTGGAGCATTCAATTAAACCTGGTCTTGATAAATATTTTAGAGGATAACGCAAGTTAGGTCTGGGATAGGTCTGGGATTTGCCCTCATCAGGCTCATACTTTCGCGTTTTTCACATACTTGTTGAACGGTTCCTGGGCTTTTTCTGGTTTGGATCACGTAGTAATGTTGGACCACACTGAAACAGTCAATTAAACCTGGTTTCGATCAATATTTTTGAGGATAACGCATGTTAGGTTTAGGTTAGGCCTGGGATTTTCACTCATCAGACTCATACTTTCGCACACTTCACATTCCCGTTGACAAGATCCTGGGTTTTTTCTGGTTTGGATCACGTATTAATGTGGTACCACACTGAAACAGTCGATTAAACCTGGTTTCGATTAAAATTTTTGAGGATAACGCATGTTAGGTCTGGGATAGGTCTGGGATTTGCCCTCATCAGGCTCATACTTTCGCATATTTCTCATACTTGATGACTAGATCCTGGGCTTTTTCTGGATTGCATCACGTAGTAATGAAGTACAACACTGAAACAGTCAATTAATCCTGGTTTCGATCAATATGTTAGAGGATAACGCAAGTTAGGTCTGGGATAGGTCTGGGATTTGCCCTCATCAGGCTCATACTTTCGCGTTTTTCACATACTTGTTGAACTGATCCTGGGTTTTTTCTGGTTTGGATCACGTAGTAGTGTGGTACCACACTGAAACAGTCCATTAAACCTGGTTTGGATCAATATTTTAGAGGATAACGTATGTTAGGTTTGGGTTAGGCCTGGGATTTGCGCTCATCAGGGTCATACTTTCGCAGTTTTAACATGCATGTTGACCTGATCGAGGGTTTTTCCTGCTTTGGATCACGTAGTAAAGGGGTACCACAACGAAAACAGTTAATTAAACCTGGTTTCGTTCATTATTTTAGAGGATAACGCATGTTAGGTCTAGGTTAGGCCGTGGATTTTCACTCATCAGACTCATACTTTCGCATTCTTCACATACTTGTTGAACGGATCCTGGGTTTTTACTGGTTTGGATCACGTAGTAATGTGGTACAACACTGAAACATTCAATTAAACCTGGTTTCGATCAATATTTTTGGGGATAACGCATGTTAGGTCTAGGTTAGGCCGTGGATTTTCACTCATCAGACTCATACTTTCGCATTCTTCACATACTTGTTGAACGGCTCCTGTGTTTTTTCTGGTTTGGTTCACGTAGTAATGTGGTACCACACTGAAACATTCAATTAAACCTGGTTTCCGTCAATATTTTAGAGCACAACGCATGTTAGGTCTGGGATAGGCCCTGGATTTGCCCTCATCAGGCTCATACTTTCGCATATTTCTTACACTTCATGGCTAGATCCTGGGCTTTTTCTGGATTGCATCACGTAGCAATGAAGTACAACACTGAAACAGTCAATTTAACCTGGTTTCCATCAATATCTGAGAGGACAACGCAAGTTAGGTCTGGGATAGGTCTGGGATTTGCCCTCATCAGGCTCATAATTTCGCGTTTTTCACATACTTGTTGAACAGATCCTGGGTTTTTTCAGGTTTGGGTCACGTAGTAGTGTGGTACCACACTGAAACAGTCGATTAAACCCGGTTTCGATCAATATTTTTGAGGACAACGCATGTTAGGTCTAGGTTAGGCCGGGGATTTTCACTCATCAGACTCATACTTTCGCATTCTTCACATACTTGTTGAACGGATCCTGTGTTTTTACTGGTTTGGATCACGTAGTAATGTGGTACAACACTGAAACATTCAACTAAACCTGGTCTTGATAAATATTTTAGAGGATAACGCATGTTAGGTCTGGGTTAGGTCTAGGATTTGCCCCAATCAGGCTCATACTTTCGCACACTTCACATACTTGTTGAACGGATCCTGGGTTTTTTCTGGTTTGGATCACGTAGTAATGTGGGAACACACTGGAACATTCAATTAAACCTGGTCTTGATAAATATTTTAGAGGATAACGCATGTTAGGTTTGGGTTAGGTCTAGGATTTGCCCTCATCAGGCTCATACTTTCGCATATTTCTCATACTTCATGGCTAGATCCTGGGCTGTTTCTGGATTGTATCACGTAGTAATGCGGTACCACGCTGAAACAGTCAATTAAACCTGGTTTCGATCAATATTTTAGAGAATAACTCATGTTAGGTCTAGGTTAGGTCTGGGATTTGCTCTCATCAGGCTCATTCTTTCGCATATTTCTCATACTTGATGGCTAGATCCTGGGCTTTTTCTGGATTGCATCTCGTAGTAATGAAGTACAACACTGAAAAAGTCAATTAAACCTGGTTTCCATCAATATCTTAGAGGACAACGCAAGTTAGGTCTGGGATAGGTCTGGGATTTGCCCTCATCAGGCTCATACTTTCGCACACTTCACATACTCGTTGAACAGATCCTGGGTTATTTTCTGGTTTGGATCACATAGTAATGTGGTACCACACTGAAACAGTCGATTAAACCAGGTTTCGATCAATATTTTTGAGGATAACGCATATTAGGTCTAGGTTAGGCCTGGGATTTTCACTCATCAGACACATACCTTCGCATTCTTCACATACTTGTTGAACGGATCCTGGGTTTTTTCTGGTTTGGATCAGGTAGTAATGTGGGAACACACTGGAACATTCAATTAAACCTGGTCTTGATAAATATTTTAGAGGATAACGCATGTTAGGTTTGGGATAGGTCTGGGATTTGCCCTCATCAGGCTCATACTTTCGCGTTTTTCACATACTTGTTGAACTGATCCTGGGTTTTTTCTGGTTTGGATCACGTAGTAGTGTGGTACCACACTGAAACACTCCATTAAACCTGGTTTGGATCAATATTTTAGAGGATAACGTATGTTAGGTTTGGGTTAGGCCTGGGATTTGCGCTCATCAGGGTCATACTTTCGCAGTTTTAACATGCATGTTGACCTGATCGAGGGTTTTTCCTGCTTTGGAACACGTAGTAAAGTGGTACCACAACGAAAACAGTCAATTAAACCTGGTTTCGATCATTATTTTAGAGGATAACGCACGTTAGGTCTGGGATAGGTCTGGGATTTGCCCTCGTCAGGCTCATGCATTCGCGTTTTTCACATACTTGTTGAACTGATCCTGGGTTTTTTCTGGTTTGGATCACGTTGCAATGTGGTACCACACTGAAACAGTCGATTAATCCTGGTTTCGATCAATATTTTAGAGGATAACGCAAGTTTGGTCTGGGTTAGGCCTGGGATTTTCACTCATCAGACTCATACTTTCGCATTCTTCACATACTTGTTGAACGGATCCTGGGTTTTTACTGGTTTGGATCACGTAGTAAAGTGGTACAACACTGAAACATTCAATTAAACCTGGTTTCCATCAATATTTTAGAGGATAACGCATGTTAGGTCTAGGTTAGGCCGTGGATTTTCACTCATCAGACTCATACTTTCGCATTCTTCACATACTTGTTGAACGGATCCTGGGTTTTTACTGGTTTGGATCACGTAGTAAAGTGGTACAACACTGAAACATTCAATTAAACCTGGTTTCGATCAATATTTTTGGGGATAACGCATGTTAGGTCTAGGTTAGGCCGTGGATTTTCACTCATCAGACTCATACTTTCGCATTCTTCACATACTTGTTGAACGGCTCCTGTGTTTTTTCTGGTTTGGTTCACGTAGTAATGTGGTACCACACTGAAACATTCAATTAAACCTGGTTTCCGTCAATATTTTAGAGCACAACGCATGTTAGGTCTGGGATAGGCCCTGGATTTGCCCTCATCAGGCTCATACTTTCGCATATTTCTCACACTTCATGGCTAGATCCTGGGCTTTTTCTGGATTGCATCACGTAGCAATGAAGTACAACACTGAAACAGCCAATTTAACCTGGTTTCCATCAATATCTGAGAGGACAACGCAAGTTAGGTCTGGGATAGGTCTGGGATTTGCCCTCATCAGGCTCATAATTTCGCGTTTTTCACATACTCGTTGAACAGATCCTCGGTTTTTTCAGGTTTGGGTCACGTAGTAGTGTGGTACCACACTGAAACAGTCGATTAAACCTGGTTTCGATCAATAGTTTAGAGAATAATTCATGTTAGGTCTAGGTTAGGTCTGGGATTTGCTCTCATCAGGCTCATTCTTTCGCATATTTCTCATACTTGATGGCTAGATCCTGGGCTTTGTCTGGATTGCATCACGTAGTAATGAAGTACAACACTGAAACAGTCAATTAAACCTGGTTTCCATCAATATTTTAGAGGACAACGCATGTTAGGTCTAGGTTAGGCCTGGGATATGCCCTCGTCAGGGTCATACTTTCGAAGTTTTAACATACATGTTGACCTGATCGAGGGTTTTTTCTGCTTTGGATCACGTAGTAAAGTGGTACCACACTGAAGCAGTCCATTAAACAAGGTTTGGATCAATATTTTAGAGGATAACGCATGTTAGGTTTGGGTTAGGTCAAGGATTTGCCCTCATCAGGCTCATACTTTCGCATATTTCTCATACTTCATAGCTAGAACCTGGGCTGCTTTTGGATTGTATCACGTAGTAATGCGGTACCACGCTGAAACAGTCAAACAAACCTGGTTTCGATCAATATTTTAGAGGATAACGCAAGTTAGGTCTGGGATAGGTCTGGGATTCGCCCTCATCAGGCTCATGCATTCGCGTTTTTCACATACTTGTTGAACTGATCCTGGGTTTTTTCTGGTTTGGATCACGTTGCAATGTGGTACCACACTGAAACAGTCGATTAAACCTGGTTTCGATCAATATTTTAGAGGATAACGCAAGTTTGGTCTGGGTTAGGCCTGGGATTTTCACTCATCAGACACATACCTTCGCATTCTTCACATACTTGTTGAACGGATCCTGGGTTTTTTCTGGTTTGGATCAGGTAGTAATGTGGGAACACACTGGAACATGCAATTAAACCTGGTCTTGATAAATATTTTAGAGAACAACGCATGTTAGGTTTGGGTTAGGTCTAGGATTTGCCCTCATCAGGCTCATACTTTCGCATATTTCTCATACTTCATGGCTAGATCCTGGGCTGTTTCTGGATTGTATCACGTAGTAATGCGGTACCACGCTGAAACAGTAAATTAAACCTGGTTTCGATCAATATTTTAGAGGATAACGCAAGTTAGGTCTGGGATAGGTCTGGGATTTGCCCTCGTCAGGGTCATACTTTCGCGTTTTTCACATACTTGTTGAACAGATCCTGGGTTTTTTCCGGTTTGTGTCACGTAGTAGTGTGGTACCACACTGATACAGTCGATTAAACCTGGTTTCGATCAATATTTTTGGGGATAACGCATGTTAGGTCTTGGTTAGGCCGTGGATTTTCACTCCTCAGACACATACTTTCGCATTCTTCACATACTTGTTGAACGGATCCTGGGTTTTTTCTGGTTTGGATCACGTAGTAATGTGGGACCACACTGAAACAGTCAATTAAACCTGGTTTCGATCAATATTTTAGAGAATAATTCATGTTAGGTCTAGGTTTGGTCTGGGATTTGCTCTCATCAGGCTCATTCTTTCGCATATTTCTCATACTTGATGGCTAGATCCTGGGCTTTTTCTGGATTGGATCACGTAGTAATGTGGTACAACACTGAAACAGTCAATTAAATCTGGTTTCCATCAATATTTTAGAGGACAACGCATGTTAGGTCTAGGTTAGGCCAAGGATTTGCCCTCATCAGGGTCATACTTTCGCAGTTTTAACATACATGTTGGCCTGATCGAGGGTTTTTTCTGCTTTGGACCACGTAGTAAAGTGGTACCACACTGAAGCAGTCCATTAAACCTGGTTTCCATCAATATCTGAGAGGACATCGCAAGTTAGGTCTGGGATAGGTCTGGGATTTGCCCTCATCAGGCTCACACTTTCGCGTTTTTCACATACTTGTTGTACAGATCCTGAGTTTGTTCTGGTTTGGGTCACGTAGTAATGTGGTACCACACTGAAACAGTCGATTAAACCAGGTTTCGATCAATATTTTTGAGGATAACGCATGTTAGGTCTAGGTTAGGCCTGGGATTTTCACTCATCAGACTCATACTTTCGCATTCTTCACATACTTGTTGAACGGATCCTGGGCTTTTTCTGGTTTGGATCACGTAGTAATGTGGTACCACACTGAAACAGCCAATTAAACCTGGTTTCCATCAATATCTGAGAGGACAACGCAAGTTAGGTCTGGGATTGATCTGGGATTTGCCCTCATCAGGCTCACACTTTCGCGATTTTCACATACTTGTTGAACAGATCCTGGATTTTTTCAGGTTTGGGTCACGCAGTAGTGTGGTACCACACTGCAACAGTCGATTAAACCTGGTTTCGATCAATATTTTTGAGGATAACGCATGTTAGGTCTAGGTTAGGCCTGGGATTTTCACTCATCAGACTCATACTTTCGCATTCTTCACATACTTGTTGAACGGATCCTGGGCTTTTTCTGGTTTGGATCACGTAGTAATGTGGTACCACACTGAAACAGCCAATTAAACCTGGTTTCCATCAATATCTGAGAGGACAACGCAAGTTAGGTCTGGGATAGATCTGGGATTTGCCCTCATCAGGCTCACACTTTCGCGTTTTTCACATACTTGTTGAACAGATCCTGGATTTTTTCAGGTTTGGGTCACGCAGTAGTGTGGTACCACACTGCAACAGTCGATTAAACCTGGTTTCGATTAATATTTTTGAGGATAACGCATGTTAGGTCTAGGTTAGGCCGGGGATTTTCACTCATCAGACTCATACTTTCGCATTCTTCACATACTTGTTGAACGGCTCCTGTGTTTTTTCTGGTTTGGTTCTCGTAGTAATGTGGTACCACACTGAAACATTCAATTAAACCTGGTCTTGATAAATATTTTAGATGATAACGCATGGTAGGTTTGGGTTATGTCTAGGATTTGCCCTCATCAGGCTCATACTTTCGCATATTTCTCATACTTCATGGCTAGATCCTGGGCTTTTTCTGGATTGCATCTCGTAGTAATGAAGTACAACACTGAAACGGTCAATTTAACCTGGTTTCCATCAATATCTGAGAGGACAACGCAAGTTAGGTCTGGGATAGGTCTGGGATTTGCCCTCATCAGGCTCATACATTCGCGTTTTTCACATACCTGTTGAACAGATCCTGGGTTTTTTCCGGTTTGTGTCACGTAGTAGTGTGGTACCACACTGATACAGACGATTAAACCTGGTTTCGATCAATATTTTTGGGGATAACGCATGTTAGGTCTTGGTTAGGCCGTGGATTTTCACTCATCAGACTCATACTTTCGCATTCTTCACATACTTGTTGAACGGCTCCTGTGTTTTTTCTGGTTTGGTTCACGTAGTAATGTGGTACCACACTGAAACATTCAATTAAACCTGGTCTTGATAAATATTTTAGAGGATAACGCATGGTAGGTTTGGGTTAGGTCTAGGATTTGCCCTCATCAGGCTCATACTTTCGCATATTTCTCATACTTCATGGCTAGATCCTGGGCTATTTCTGGATTGGATCACGTAGTAATGTGGTACCACACTGAAACAGTCAATTAAACCTGGTTTCCATCAATATTTTAGAGGACAACGCATGTTAGGTCTAGGTTAGGCCAGGGATTTGCCCTCATCAGGCTCATACTTTCGCGTTTTTCACATACTTGTTGTACAGATCCTGAGTTTGTTCTGGTTTGGGTCACGAAGTAATGTGGTACCACACTGAAACAGTCGATTAAACCAGGTTTCGATCAATATTTTTGAGGATAACGCATGTTAGGTCTAGGTTAGGCCTGGGATTTTCACTCATCAGACTCATACTTTCGCATTCTTCACATACTTGTTGAACGGATCCTGGGCTTTTTCTGGTTTGGATCACGTAGTAATGTGGTACCACACTGAAACAGTCAATTAAACCTGGTTTCGATCAATATTTTAGAGAATAATTCATGTTAGGTCTAGGTTAGGTCTGGGATTTGCTCTCATCAGGCTCATTCTTTCGCATATTTCTCATACTTGATGGCTAGATCCTGGGCTTTTTCTGGATTGCATCACGTAGTAATGAAGTACAACACTGAAACAGTCAATTAAACCTGGTTTCGATCAATATTTTAGAGGATAACGCAAGTTTGGTCTGGGATAGGTCTGGGATTTGCCCTCATCAGGCTCATACTTTCGCGTTTTTCACATACTTGTTGAACAGATCCTGGGTTTTTCCTGGTTTGGGTCACGGAGTAATGTGGCACCACACTGAAACAGTCGATTAAACCAGGTTTCGATCAATATTTTAGAGAATAATTCATGTTAGGTCTAGGTTTGGTCTGGGATTTGCCCTCATCAGGCTCATACTTTCGCATATTTCTCATACTTCATGGCTAGATTCTGGGCTGTTTCTGGATTGTATCACATAGTAATGCGGTACCACGCTGAAACAGTCAATTAAACCTGGTTCCGATCAATATTTTAGAGGATAACGCAAGTTAGGTCTGGGATAGGTCTGGGATTCGCCCTCATCAGGCTCATACTTTCGCGTTTTTCACATACTCGTTGAACTGATCCTGGGTTTTTTCTGGTTTGGATCACGTTGCTATGTGGTACCACACTGAAACAGTCGATTAAACCTGGTTTCGATCAATGTTTTAGAGGATAACGCATGTTAGGTCTAGGTTAGGCCTGGGATTTTCACTCATCAGACTCATACTTTCGCATTCTTCACATACTTGTTGGACGGATCCTGGGTTTTTTCTGGTTTGGATCTCGTAGTAATGTGGGACCACACTGAAACAATCAATTAAACCTGGTCACGATAAATATTTTAGAGGATAACGCATGTTAGGTCAGGGTTAGGTCTAGGATTTGCCCTCGTCAGGCTCATACTTTCGCATATTTCTCATACTTCATGGCTAGATCCTGGGCTATTTCTGGATTGGATCACGTAGTAATGTGGTACCACACTGAAACAGTCAAATAAACCTGGTTTCGATCAATATTTTAGAGGATAACGCAAGTTAGGTCTGGGATAGGTCTGGGATTTGCCCTGGTCAGGCTCATACTTTCGCGTTTTTCACATACTTGTTGAACAGATCCTGGGTTTTTTCTGGTTTGGGTCACGTAGTAATGTGGTACCACACTGAAACAGTCGATTAAACCAGGTTTCGATCAATATTTTTGAGGATAACGCATGTTAGGACTAGGTTAGGCCTGGGATTTTCACTCATCAGACTCATACTTTCGCATTCTTCACATACTTGTTGGACGGATCCTGGGTTTTTTCTGGTTTGGATCTCGTAGTAATGTGGTACCACACTGAAACATTCAATTAAACCTGGTCTTGATAAATATTTTAGAGGATAACGCAAGTTAGGTCTGGGATAGGTCTGGGATTTGCCCTGGTCAGGCTCATACTTTCGCGTTTTTCACATACCTGTTGAACAGATCCTGGGTTTTTTCCGGTTTGTGTCACGTAGTAGTGTGATACCACACTGATACAGTCGATTAAACCTGGTTTCGATCAATATTTTTGGGGATAACGCATGTTAGGTCTAGGTTAGGCCGTGGATTTTCAATCATCAGACTCATACTTTCGCATTCTTCACATACTTGTTGAACGGCTCCTGTGTTTTTTCTGGTTTGGTTCACGTAGTAATGTGGTACCACACTGAAACATTCAATTAAACCTGGTCTTGATAAATATTTTAGAGGATAACGCATGGTAGGTTTGGGTTAGGTCTAGGATTTGCCCTCATCAGGCTCATACTTTCGCATATTTCTCATACTTCATGGCTAGATCCTGGGCTTTTTCTGGATTGCATCACGTAGTAATGAAGTACAACACTGAAACAGTCAATTTAACCTGGTTTCCATCAATATCTTACAGGACAACGCAAGTTAGGTCTGGGATAGGTCTGGGATTTGCCCTCATCAGGCTCATACTTTCGCACACTTCACATACTCGTTGAACGGATCCTGGGTTATTTTCTGGTTTGGATCACATAGTAATGTGGTACCACACTGAAACAGTCGATTAAACCAGGTTTCGATCAATATTTTTGGGGATAACGCATGTTAGGTCTAGGTTAGGCCTGGGATTTTCACTCATCAGACACATACCTTCGCATTCTTCACATACTTGTTGAACGGATCCTGGGTTTTTTCTGGTTTGGATCACGTAGTAATGTGGGAACACACTGGAACATTCAATTAAACCTGGTCTTGATAAATATTTTAGAGGATAACGCAAGTTAGGTCTGGGATAGGTCTGGGATTTGCCCTCATCAGGCTCATACTTTCGCGTTTTTCACATACTTGTTGAACTGATCCTGGGTTTTTTCTGGTTTGAATCACGTAGTAGTGTGGTACCACACTGGAGCATTCAATTAAACCTGGTCTTGATAAATATTTTAGAGGATAACGCAAGTTAGGTCTGGGATAGGTCTGGGATTTGCCCTCATCAGGCTCATACTTTCGCGTTTTTCACATACTTGTTGAACGGTTCCTGGGCTTTTTCTGGTTTGGATCACGTAGTAATGTTGGACCACACTGAAACAGTCAATTAAACCTGGTTTCGATCAATATTTTTGAGGATAACGCATGTTAGGTTTAGGTTAGGCCTGGGATTTTCACTCATCAGACTCATACTTTCGCACACTTCACATTCCCGTTGACAAGATCCTGGGTTTTTTCTGGATTGGATCACGTATTAATGTGGTACCACACTGAAACAGTCGATTAAACCTGGTTTCGATTAAAATTTTTGAGGATAACGCATGTTAGGTCTGGGATAGGTCTGGGATTTGCCCTCATCAGGCTCATACTTTCGCATATTTCTCATACTTGATGGCTAGATCCTGGGCTTTTTCTGGATTGCATCACGTAGTAATGAAGTACAACACTGAAACAGTCAATTAATCCTGGTTTCGATCAATATGTTAGAGGATAACGCAAGTTAGGTCTGGGATAGGTCTGGGATTTGCCCTCATCAGGCTCATACTTTCGCGTTTTTCACATACTTGTTGAACTGATCCTGGGTTTTTTCTGGTTTGGATCACGTAGTAGTGTGGTACCACACTGAAACAGTCCATTAAACCTGGTTTGGATCAATATTTTAGAGGATAACGTATGTTAGGTTTGGGTTAGGCCTGGGATTTGCGCTCATCAGGGTCATACTTTCGCAGTTTTAACATGCATGTTGACCTGATCGAGGGTTTTTCCTGCTTTGGATCACGTAGTAAAGGGGTACCGCAACGAAAACAGTTAATTAAACCTGGTTTCGTTCATTATTTTAGAGGATAACGCATGTTAGGTCTAGGTTAGGCCGTGGATTTTCACTCATCAGACTCATACTTTCGCATTCTTCACATACTTGTTGAACGGATCCTGGGTTTTTACTGGTTTGGATCACGTAGTAATGTGGTACAACACTGAAACATTCAATTAAACCTGGTTTCGATCAATATTTTTGGGGATAACGCATGTTAGGTCTAGGTTAGGCCGTGGATTTTCACTCATCAGACTCATACTTTCGCATTCTTCACATACTTGTTGAACGGCTCCTGTGTTTTTTCTGGTTTGGTTCACGTAGTAATGTGGTACCACACTGAAACATTCAATTAAACCTGGTTTCCGTCAATATTTTAGAGCACAACGCATGTTAGGTCTGGGATAGGCCCTGGATTTGCCCTCATCAGGCTCATACTTTCGCATATTTCTTACACTTCATGGCTAGATCCTGGGCTTTTTCTGGATTGCATCACGTAGCAATGAAGTACAACACTGAAACAGTCAATTTAACCTGGTTTCCATCAATATCTGAGAGGACAACGCAAGTTAGGTCTGGGATAGGTCTGGGATTTGCCCTCATCAGGCTCATAATTTCGCGTTTTTCACATACTTGTTGAACAGATCCTGGGTTCTTTCAGGTTTGGGTCACGTAGTAGTGTGGTACCACACTGAAACAGTCGATTAAACCCGGTTTCGATCAATATTTTTGAGGACAACGCATGTTAGGTCTAGGTTAGGCCGGGGATTTTCACTCATCAGACTCATACTTTCGCATTCTTCACATACTTGTTGAACGGATCCTGTGTTTTTACTGGTTTGGATCACGTAGTAATGTGGTACAACACTGAAACATTCAACTAAACCTGGTCTTGATAAATATTTTAGAGGATAACGCATGTTAGGTCTGGGTTAGGTCTAGGATTTGCCCCAATCAGGCTCATACTTTCGCACACTTCACATACTTGTTGAACGGATCCTGGGTTTTTTCTGGTTTGGATCACGTAGTAATGTGGGAACACACTGGAACATTCAATTAAACCTGGTCTTGATAAATATTTTAGAGGATAACGCATGTTAGGTTTGGGTTAGGTCTAGGATTTGCCCTCATCAGGCTCATACTTTCGCATATTTCTCATACTTCATGGCTAGATCCTGGGCTGTTTCTGGATTGTATCACGTAGTAATGCGGTACCACGCTGAAACAGTCAATTAAACCTGGTTTCGATCAATATTTTAGAGAATAACTCATGTTAGGTCTAGGTTAGGTCTGGGATTTGCTCTCATCAGGCTCATTCTTTCGCATATTTCTCATACTTGATGGCTAGATCCTGGGCTTTTTCTGGATTGCATCTCGTAGTAATGAAGTACAACACTGAAAAAGTCAATTAAACCTGGTTTCCATCAATATCTTAGAGGACAACGCAAGTTAGGTCTGGGATAGGTCTGGGATTTGCCCTCATCAGGCTCATACTTTCGCACACTTCACATACTCGTTGAACAGATCCTGGGTTATTTTCTGGTTTGGATCACATAGTAATGTGGTACCACACTGAAACAGTCGATTAAACCAGGTTTCGATCAATATTTTTGAGGATAACGCATATTAGGTCTAGGTTAGGCCTGGGATTTTCACTCATCAGACACATACCTTCGCATTCTTCACATACTTGTTGAACGGATCCTGGGTTTTTTCTGGTTTGGATCAGGTAGTAATGTGGGAACACACTGGAACATTCAATTAAACCTGGTCTTGATAAATATTTTAGAGGATAACGCATGTTAGGTTTGGGATAGGTCTGGGATTTGCCCTCATCAGGCTCATACTTTCGCGTTTTTCACATACTTGTTGAACTGATCCTGGGTTTTTTCTGGTTTGGATCACGTAGTAGTGTGGTACCACACTGAAACACTCCATTAAACCTGGTTTGGATCAATATTTTAGAGGATAACGTATGTTAGGTTTGGGTTAGGCCTGGGATTTGCGCTCATCAGGGTCATACTTTCGCAGTTTTAACATGCATGTTGACCTGATCGAGGGTTTTTCCTGCTTTGGAACACGTAGTAAAGTGGTACCACAACGAAAACAGTCAATTAAACCTGGTTTCGATCATTATTTTAGAGGATAACGCACGTTAGGTCTGGGATAGGTCTGGGATTTGCCCTCGTCAGGCTCATGCATTCGCGTTTTTCACATACTTGTTGAACTGATCCTGGGTTTTTTCTGGTTTGGATCACGTTGCAATGTGGTACCACACTGAAACAGTCGATTAAACCTGGTTTCGATCAATATTTTAGAGGATAACGCAAGTTTGGTCTGGGTTAGGCCTGGGATTTTCACTCATCAGACTCATACTTTCGCATTCTTCACATACTTGTTGAACGGATCCTGGGTTTTTACTGGTTTGGATCACGTAGTAAAGTGGTACAACACTGAAACATTCAATTAAACCTGGTTTCCATCAATATTTTAGAGGATAACGCATGTTAGGTCTAGGTTAGGCCGTGGATTTTCACTCATCAGACTCATACTTTCGCATTCTTCACATACTTGTTGAACGGATCCTGGGTTTTTTCTGGTTTGGATCAGGTAGTAATGTGGGAACACACTGGAACATGCAATTAAACCTGGTCTTGATAAATATTTTAGAGAACAACGCATGTTAGGTTTGGGTTAGGTCTAGGATTTGCCCTCATCAGGCTCATACTTTCGCATATTTCTCATACTTCATGGCTAGATCCTGGGCTGTTTCTGGATTGTATCACGTAGTAATGCGGTACCACGCTGAAACAGTAAATTAAACCTGGTTTCGATCAATATTTTAGAGGATAACGCAAGTTAGGTCTGGGATAGGTCTGGGATTTGCCCTCGTCAGGGTCATACTTTCGCGTTTTTCACATACTTGTTGAACAGATCCTGGGTTTTTTCCGGTTTGTGTCACGTAGTAGTGTGGTACCACACTGATACAGTCGATTAAACCTGGTTTCGATCAATATTTTTGGGGATAACGCATGTTAGGTCTTGGTTAGGCCGTGGATTTTCACTCCTCAGACACATACTTTCGCATTCTTCACATACTTGTTGAACGGATCCTGGGTTTTTTCTGGTTTGGATCACGTAGTAATGTGGGACCACACTGAAACAGTCAATTAAACCTGGTTTCGATCAATATTTTAGAGAATAATTCATGTTAGGTCTAGGTTTGGTCTGGGATTTGCTCTCATCAGGCTCATTCTTTCGCATATTTCTCATACTTGATGGCTAGATCCTGGGCTTTTTCTGGATTGGATCACGTAGTAATGTGGTACAACACTGAAACAGTCAATTAAATCTGGTTTCCATCAATATTTTAGAGGACAACGCATGTTAGGTCTAGGTTAGGCCAAGGATTTGCCCTCATCAGGGTCATACTTTCGCAGTTTTAACATACATGTTGGCCTGATCGAGGGTTTTTTCTGCTTTGGACCACGTAGTAAAGTGGTACCACACTGAAGCAGTCCATTAAACCTGGTTTCCATCAATATCTGAGAGGACAACGCAAGTTAGGTCTGGGATAGGTCTGGGATTTGCCCTCATCAGGCTCACACTTTCGCGTTTTTCACATACTTGTTGTACAGATCCTGAGTTTGTTCTGGTTTGGGTCACGCAGTAATGTGGTACCACACTGAAACAGTCGATTAAACCAGGTTTCGATCAATATTTTTGAGGATAACGCATGTTAGGTCTAGGTTAGGCCTGGGATTTTCACTCATCAGACTCATACTTTCGCATTCTTCACATACTTGTTGAACGGATCCTGGGCTTTTTCTGGTTTGGATCACGTAGTAATGTGGTACCACACTGAAACAGCCAATTAAACCTGGTTTCCATCAATATCTGAGAGGACAACGCAAGTTAGGTCTGGGATTGATCTGGGATTTGCCCTCATCAGGCTCACACTTTCGCGATTTTCACATACTTGTTGAACAGATCCTGGATTTTTTCAGGTTTGGGTCACGCAGTAGTGTGGTACCACACTGCAACAGTCGATTAAACCTGGTTTCGATCAATATTTTTGAGGATAACGCATGTTAGGTCTAGGTTAGGCCTGGGATTTTCACTCATCAGACTCATACTTTCGCATTCTTCACATACTTGTTGAACGGATCCTGGGCTTTTTCTGGTTTGGATCACATAGTAATGTGGTGCCACACTGAAACAGCCAATTAAACCTGGTTTCCATCAATATCTGAGAGGACAACGCAAGTTAGGTCTGGGATAGGTCTGGGATTTGCCCTCATCAGGCTCACACTTTCGCGTTTTTCACATACTTGTTGAACAGATCCTGGATTTTTTCAGGTTTGGGTCACGCAGTAGTGTGGTACCACACTGCAACAGTCGATTAAACCTGGTTTCGATCAATATTTTTGAGGATAACGCATGTTAGGTCTAGGTTAGGCCGGGGATTTTCACTCATCAGACTCATACTTTCGCATTCTTCACATACTTGTTGAACGGCTCCTGTGTTTTTTCTGGTTTGGTTCTCGTAGTAATGTGGTACCACACTGAAACATTCAATTAAACCTGGTCTTGATAAATATTTTAGATGATAACGCATGGTAGGTTTGGGTTATGTCTAGGATTTGCCCTCATCAGGCTCATACTTTCGCATATTTCTCATACTTCATGGCTAGATCCTGGGCTTTTTCTGGATTGCATCTCGTAGTAATGAAGTACAACACTGAAACAGTCAATTTAACCTGGTTTCCATCAATATCTGAGAGGACAACGCAAGTTAGGTCTGGGATAGGTCTGGGATTTGCCCTCATCAGGCTCATACATTCGCGTTTTTCACATACCTGTTGAACAGATCCTGGGTTTTTTCCGGTTTGTGTCACGTAGTAGTGTGGTACCACACTGATACAGACGATTAAACCTGGTTTCGATCAATATTTTTGGGGATAACGCATGTTAGGTCTTGGTTAGGCCGTGGATTTTCACTCATCAGACTCATACTTTCGCATTCTTCACATACTTGTTGAACGGCTCCTGTGTTTTTTCTGGTTTGGTTCACGTAGTAATGTGGTACCACACTGAAACATTCAATTAAACCTGGTCTTGATAAATATTTTAGAGGATAACGCATGGTAGGTTTGGGTTAGGTCTAGGATTTGCCCTCATCAGGCTCATACTTTCGCATATTTCTCATACTTCATGGCTAGATCCTGGGCTATTTCTGGATTGGATCACGTAGTAATGTGGTACCACACTGAAACAGTCAATTAAACCTGGTTTCGATCAATATTTATGAGGATAACGCATGTTAGGTC
This sequence comes from Colletes latitarsis, assembly GCF_051014445.1. Classification (NCBI taxonomy): domain Eukaryota; kingdom Metazoa; phylum Arthropoda; class Insecta; order Hymenoptera; family Colletidae; genus Colletes; species Colletes latitarsis. The sequence continues at coordinate 5,280,860 of NC_135142.1, forward strand.
TAGGTTAGGCCAAGGATTTTCACTCATCAGACTCATACTTTCGCATTCTTCACATACTTGTTGAACGGATCCTGGGCTTTTTCTGGTTTGGATCACGTAGTAATGTGGTACCACACTGAAACAGTCAATTAAACCTGGTTTCGATCAATATTTTAGAGAATAATTCATGTTAGGTCTAGGTTAGGTCTGGGATTTGCTCTCATCAGGCTCATTCTTTCGCATATTTCTCATACTTGATGGCTAGATCCTGGGCTTTTTCTGGATTGCATCACGTAGTAATGAAGTACAACACTGAAACAGTCAATTAAACCTGGTTTCGATCAATATTTTAGAGGATAACGAAAGTTATGTCTAGTTTAGGTCTGAGATTTGCCCTCATCAGACTCATACTTTCGCATACTTCACATACTTGTTGAACAGATCCTGGGTTTTTTTCTGGTTTGGATCACGTAGTAATGTGGTACCACACTGAAACAGTCGATTAAACCTGGTTTCGATCAATATTTATGAGGATAACGCATGTTAGGTCTAGGTTAGGCCAAGGATTTTCACTCATCAGACTCATACTTTCGCATTCTTCACATACTTGTTGAACGGATCCTGGGTTTTTACTGGTTTGGATCACGTAGTAATGTGGTACCACACTGAAACAGTCAATTAAATCTGGTTTCGATCAATAGTTTAGAGAATAATTCATGTTAGGTCTAGGTTAGGTCTGGGATTTGCTCTCATCAGGCTCATTCTTTCGCATATTTCTCATACTTGATGGCTAGATCCTGGGCTTTTTCTGGATTGCATCACGTAGTAATGAAGTACAACACTGAAACAGTCAATTAAACCTGGTTTCCATCAATATTTTAGAGGACAACGCATGTTAGGTCTAGGTTAGGCCTGGGATATGCCCTCATCAGGGTCATACTTTCGCAGTTTTAACAGACATGTTGACCTGATCGAGGGTTTTTTCTGCTTTGGATCACGTAGTAAAGTGGTACCACACTGAAGCAGTCCATTAAACCTGGTTTGGATCAATATTTTAGAGGATAACGCATGTTAGGTTTGGGTTAGGTCAAGGATTTGCCCTCATCAGGCTCATACTTTCGCATATTTCTCATACTTCATAGCTAGATCCTGGGCTGCTTTTGGATTGTATCACGTAGTAATGCGGTACCACGCTGAAACAGTCAATTAAACCTGGTTCCGATCAATATTTTAGAGGATAACGCAAGTTAGGTCTGGGATAGGTCTGGGATTCGCCCTCATCAGGCTCATGCATTCGCGTTTTTCACATACTTGTTGAACTGATCCTGGGCTTTTTCTGGATTGCATCACGTAGTAATGAAGTACAACACTGAAACAGTCAATTAAACCTGGTTTCGATCAATATTTTAGAGGATAACGCAAGTTTGGTCTGGGATAGGTCTGGGATTTGCCCTCATCAGGCTCATACTTTCGCGTTTTTCACATACTTGTTGAACAGATCCTGGGTTTTTCCTGGTTTGGGTCACGGAGTAATGTGGCACCACACTGAAACAGTCGATTAAACCAGGTTTCGATCAATATTTTAGAGAATAATTCATGTTAGGTCTAGGTTTGGTCTGGGATTTGCCCTCATCAGGCTCATACTTTCGCACATTTCTCATACTTCATGGCTAGATTCTGGGCTGTTTCTGGATTGTATCACATAGTAATGCGGTACCACGCTGAAACAGTCAATTAAACCTGGTTCCGATCAATATTTTAGAGGATAACGCAAGTTAGGTCTGGGATAGGTCTGGGATTCGCCCTCATCAGGCTCATACTTTCGCGTTTTTCACGTACTTGTTGAACTGATCCTGGGTTTTTTCTGGTTTGGATCACGTAGCAATGTGGTACCACACTGAGACAGTCGATTAAACCTGGTTTCGATCAATATTTTGGAGGATAACGCAAGTTTGGTCAGGGATAGGTCTGGGATTTGCCCTCATCAGGCTCATACTTTCGCGTTTTTCACATACTTGTTGAACAGATCCTGGGTTTTTTCTGGTTTGGGTCGCGTAGTAATGTGGTACCACACTGAAACAGTCGATTAAACCAGGTTTCGATCAATAATTTTGAGGATAACGCATGTTAGGTCTAGGTTAGGCCTGGGATTTTCACTCATCAGACTCATACTTTCGCGTTCTTCACATACTTGTTGAACGGATCCTGGGTTTTTTCTGGTTTGGATCACGTAGTCATGTGGGACCACACTGAAACAGTCAATTAAACCTGGTCATGATAAATATTTTAGAGGATAACGCATGTTAGGTCTGGGTTAGGTCTAGGCTTTGCCCTCGTCAGGCTCATACTTTCGCATGTTTCTCATACTTCATGGCTAGATCCTCGGCTATTTCTGGATTGGACACGTAGTAATGTGGTACCACACTGAAAGAGTCAATTAAACCTGGTTTCGATCAATATTTTAGAGGATAACGCAAGTTAGGTCTGGGATAGGTCTGGGATTTGCCCTCATCAGGCTCATACTTTCGCGTTTTTCACATACTTGTTGAACAGATCCTGGGTTTTTTCTGGTTTGGGTCATGTAGTAATGTGGTACCACACTGAAACAGTCGATTAAACCAGGTTTCGATCAATATTTTTGAGTATAACGCATGTTAGGTCTAGGTTAGGCCTGGGATTTTCACTCATCAGACACATACTTTCGTATTCTTCACATACTTGTTGAACGGATCCTGGGTTTTTTCTGGTTTGGATCACGTAGTAATGTGGGACCACACTGAAACAGTCAATTAAACCTGGTTCGACCAATATTTTAGACAATAATTCATGTTAGTTCTAGGTTAGGTCTGGGATTTGCTCTCATCAGGCTCATTCTTTCGCATATTTCTCATACTTGATGGCTAGTTCCTGGGCTATTTCTGGATTGCATCACGTAGTAATGAAGTACAACACTGAAACAGTCAATTAAACCTGGTTTCGATCAATATGTTAGAGGATAACGAAAGTTATGTCTAGTTTAGGTCTGAGATTTGCCCTCATCAGACTCATACTTTCGCATACTTCACATACTTGTTGAACAGATCCTGGGTTTTTTTCTGGTTTGGATCACGTAGTAGTGTGGCACCACACTGAAACAGTCCATCAAACCTGGTTTGGATCAATATTTTAGAGGATAACGTATGTTAGGTCTAGGTTAGGTCTGGGATTTTCACTCATCAGACTCATACTTTCGCATTCTTCACATACTTGTTGAACGGATCCTGGGTTTTTTTCTGGTTTGGATCACGTAGTAGTGTGGAACCACACTGAAACAATCAATTAAACATGGTCTTGATAAATATTTTAGAGGATAACGCATGTTAGGTCTGGGATAGGTCTGGGATTTGCCCTCATCGGAATCATACTTTCGCACACTTCACATACTCGTTGAACAGATCCTGGGTTATTTTCTGGTTTGGATCACATAGTAATGTGGTACCACACTGAAACAGTCGATTAAACCAGGTTTCGATCAATATTTTTGAGGATAGCGCATGTGAGGTCTAGGTTACGCCTGGGATTTTCACTCATCAGACACATGCTTTCGTATTCTTCACATACTTGTTGAACGAATCCTGGGTTTTTTCTGGTTTGTATCACGTAGCAAAGTGGTACCACAATGAGACAGTCGATTAAACCTGGTTTCGATCAATATTTTAGAAGATAACGCAAGTTTGGTCTGGGATAGGTCTGGGATTTGCCCTCATCAGGCTCATACTTTCGCGTTTTTCACATACTTGTTGAGCAGATCCTGGGTTTTTTCTGGTTTGGGTCACGTAGTAATGTGGTACCACACTGAAACAGTCGATTAAACCAGGTTTCGATCAATAATTTTGAGGATAACTCATGATAGGTCTAGGTTAGGCCTGGGATTTTCACTCATCAAACTCATACTTTCGCGTTCTTCACATACTTGTTGAACGGATCCTGGGTTTTTTCTGGTTTGGATCACGTAGTAATGTGGGACCACACTGAAACAGTCAATTAAACCTGGTCATGATAAATATTTTAGAGGATAACGCATGTTAGGTCCGGGTTAGGTCTAGGCTTTGCCCTCGTCAGGCTCATACTTTCGCATGTTTCTCATACTTCATGGCTAGATCCTGGGCTATTTCTGGATTGGTCACGTAGTAATGTGGTACCACACTGAAACAGTCAATTAAACCTGGTTTCGATCAATATTTTAGAGGATAACGAAAGTTAGGTCTGGGATAGGTCTGGGATTTGCCCTCATCAGGCTCATACTTTCGCGTTTTTCACATACTTGTTGAACAGATCCTGGGTTTTTTCTGGTTTGGGTCATGTAGTAATGTGGTACCACACTGAAACAGTCGATGAAACCAGGTTTCGATCAATATTTTTGAGGATAACGCATGTTAGGTCTAGGTTAAGCCTGGGATTTTCACTCATCAGACACATGCTTTCGTATTCTTCACATACTTGTTGAACGGATCCTGGGTTTTTTCTGGTTTGGATCACGTAGTAATGTGGGACCACACTGAAACAGTCAATTAAACCTGGTTTCGACCAATATTTTAGAGAATAATTCATGTTAGTTCTAGGTTAGGTCTGGGATTTGTTCTCATCAGGCTCATTCTATCGCATATTTCTCATACTTGATGGCTAGATCCTGGGCTTTTTCTGGATTGCATCACGTAGTAATGAAGTACAACACTGAAACAGTCGATTAAACCTGGTTTCCATCAATATCTTAGAGGACAACGCAAGTTAGGTCTTGGATAGGTCTGGGATTTGCCCTCATCAGGCTCATACTTTCGCGTTTTTCACATACTTGTTGAACAGATCCTGGGTTTTTTCTGGTTTGGATCACGTAGTAGTGTGGTACCACACTGGAACAGTCCACTAAACCTGGTTTGGATCAATATTTTAGAGGATAACGCATGTTAGGTCTGGGATAGGTCTGGGATTCGCCCCCATCAGGCTCATACATTCGCATATTTCTCATACTTGATGGCTAGATCCTGGGTTTTTTCCGGCTTGGGTCACGTAGTAGTGTGCTACCACACTGAAACAGACGATTAAACCTGGTTTCGAACAATATTTTTCAGGATAACGCATGTTAGGTCTAGGTTAGGCCGGGGATTTTCACTCATCAGACTCATACTTTCGCAATCTTCACATACTTGTTGAACGGATCCTGGGTATTTACTGGTTTGGATCACGTAGTAATGTGGTACCACACTGAAACATTCAATTAAACCTGGTCTTGATAAATATTTTAGAGGATAACGCATGTTAGGTCTGGGATAGGTCTGGGATTTGCCCTCATCAGACTCATACTTTCGCACACTTCACATACTCGTTGAACAGATCCTGGGTTATTTTCTGGTTTGGATCACATAGTAATGTGGTACCACACTGAAACAGTCGATTAAACCAGGTTTCGATCAATATTTTTGAGGATAACGCATGATAGGTCTACGTTAGGCCTGGGATTTTCACTCATCAGGCTCATACTTTCGCATATTTCTCATACTTCATGGCTAGATCCTGGGCTATTTCTGGATTGGATCTCGTAGTAATGTGGTACCACACTAAACCAGTCGATTAAACCACGTTTCTATCAATATTTTTGAGGATAACGCAAGTTAGGTCTGGGATAGGTCTGGGATTTGCCCTCATCAGGCTCATACTTTCGCGTTTTTCACATACTTGTTGAACAGATCCTGGGTTTTTTCCGGTTCGGGTCACGTAGTAGTGTGGTACCACACTGATACAGTCGATTAAACCTGGTTTCGATCAATATTTTTGAGGATAACGCATGTTAGGTCTAGGTTTGGTCTGGGATTTGCTCTCATCAGGCTCATACTTTCGCATATTTCTCATACTTCATGGCTAGATCCTGGGCTTTTTCTGGATTGCATCACGTAGTAATGTGGGACCACACTGAAACAATCAATTAAACCTGGTTTTGATAAATATTTTAGAGGACAACGCATGTTAGGTCTGGGTTAGGTCTAGGATTTGCCCTCATCAGGCTCATAGTTTCGCATATTTCTCATACTTCATGTCTAGATCCTGGGCTGTTTCTGGATTGCATCACGTAGTAATGAAGTACAACACTGAAACAGTCAATTAAACCTGGTTTCCATCAATATCTTAGAGGACAACGCAAGTTAGGTCTGGGATAGGTCTGGGATTTGCCCTCATCAGGCTCATAATTTCGCGTTTTTCACATACTTGTTGAACAGATCCTGGGTTTTTTCTGGTTTGGATAACGTAGTAGTGCGGTACCACACTGAAACAATCAATTAAACCTGGTCATGATAAATATTTTAGAGAATAATTCATGTTAGGTCTAGGTTAGGTCTGGGATTTGCTCTCATCAGACTCATACTTTCGCATTCTTCACATACTTTTTGAACGGATCCTGGGTTTTTTCTGGTTTGGATCACGTAGTAATGTGGGACCACACTGAAACAATCAATTAAACCTGGTATTGATAATTATTTTAGAGGATAACGCATGTTAGGTCTGGGATAGGTCTGGGATTTGCCCTCATCAGACTCATACTTTTGCACACTTCACATACTCGTTCAACAGATCCTGGGTTATTTTCTGGTTTGGATCACGTAGTAATGTGGGAACACACTGAAACAATCAATTAAACCTGGTCATGATAACTATTTTAGAGGATAACGCATGTTAGGTTTGGGTTAGGTCTAGGATTTGCCCTCATCAGGCTCATACTTTCGCATATTTCTCATACTTCATGGCTAGATCCTGGGCTGTTTCAGGATTGTATCACGTAGTAATGTGGTACCACGCTGAAACAGTCAATTAAGCCTGATTTCGATCAATATTTTAGAGGATAACGCAAGTTAGGTCTGGGATAGGTCTGGGATTCGCCCACATCAGGCTCATACTTTCGCATATTTCTCATACTTGGTGGCTAGATCCTGGGCTTTTTCTGGATTGCATCACGTAGTAATGAAGTAGAACACTGAAACAGTCAATTAAACCTGGTTTCCATCAATATCTTAGAGGACAACGCAAGTTAGGTCTGGGATAGGTCTCGGATTTGCCCTAATCAGGGTCATACTTTCGCAGCTTTAACATACATGTTGGCCTGATCGAGGGTTATTTCTGCTTTGGATCGCGTAGTGAAGTGGCACCACACTGAAGCAGTCCATTAAACCTGGTTTGGATCAATATTTTAGAGGATAACGCAAGTTAGGTCTGGGATAGGTCTGGGATTCGCCCTCATCAGGCTCATACTTTCGCGTTTTTCACATGCTTGTTGAACTGATCCTGGGTTTTTTCTGGTTTGGATCACGTAGCAATGTGGTACCACACTGAAACAGTCGATTAAACCTGCTTTCGATCAATATTTTAGAGGATAACGCAAGTTTGGTCTGGGATAGGTCTGGGATTTGGCCTCATCAGGCTCATACTTTCGCGTTTTTCACATACTTGTTGAACAGATCCTGGGTTTTTTCTGGTTTGGATCACGTAGTAATGTGGGACCACACTGAAACAATCAATTAAACCTGGTCATGATAAATATTTTAGAGAATAATTCATGTTAGGTCTAGGTTAGGTCTGGGATTTACTCTCATCAGACTCATTCTTTCGCATATCTCTTATACTTGATGGCTAGATCCTGGGCTTTTTCTGGATTGCATCACGTAGTAATGAAGTAAAGCACTGAAGCAGTCAATTAAACCTGGTTTCCTTCAATATCTTTGAGGACAACGCAAGTTAGGTCTGGGAGAGGTCTGGGATTTGCTCTCATCGGGCTCATACTTTCGCGTTTTTCACATACTTGTTGAACAGATCCTGGGTTTTTTCTGGTTTGGGTCGCGTAGTAATGTGGTACCACACTGAAACATTCAATTAAACCTGGTCTTGATAAATATTTTAGAGGATAACGCATGGTAGGTTTGGGTTAGGTCTAGGATTTGCCGTCATCAGGCTCATACTTTCGCATATTTCTCATACTTCATGGCTAGATCCTGGGCTTTTTCTGGATTGCATCACGTTGTAATGAAGTACAACACTGAAACAGTCAATTTAACCTGGTTTCCATCAATATCTGAGAGGACAACGCAAGTTAGGTCTGGGATAGGTCTGGGATTTGCCCTCATCAGGCTCACACTTTCGCGTTTTTCACATACTTGTTTAACAGATCCTGGGTTTTTTCAGGTTTGGGTCACGTAGTAGTGTGGTACCACAATGAAACAGTCGATTAAACCTGGTTTCGATCAATATTTTTGAGGATAACGCATGTTAGGTCTAGGTTAGGCCGGGGATTTTCACTCATCAAACTCATACTTTCGCATTCTTCACATACTTGTTGAACGGCTCCTGCGTTTTTTCTGGTTTGGTTCACGTAGTAATGTGGTACCTCACTGAAACATTCAATTAAACCTGGTTTCCGTCAATATTTTAGAGCACAACGCATGTTAGGTCTGGGATAGGCCTGGGATTTGCCCTCATCAGGCTCATACTTTCGCATATTTCTCACACTTCATGGCTAGATCCTGGGCTTTTTCAGGATTGCATCACGTAGTAATGAAGTACAACACTGAAACAGTCAATTTAACCTGGTTTCCATCAATATCTGAGAGGACAACGCAAGTTAGGTCTGGGATAGGTCTGGGATTTGCCCTCATCAGGCTCATACTTTCGCGTTTTTCACATACTTGTTGAACAGATCCTGGGTTTTTTCAGGTATGGGTCACGTAGTAGTGTGGTACCACACTGAAACAGTCGATTAAACATGGTTTCGATCAACATTTTTGAGGACAACGCATGTTAGGTCTAGGTTAGGCCGGGGATTTTCACTCATCAGACTCATACTTTCGCATTCTTCACACACTTGTTGAACGGATCCTGTGTTTTTACTGGTTTGGATCACGTAGTAATGTGGTACAACACTGAAACATTCAATTAAACCTGGTCTTGATAAATATTTTAGAGGATAACGCATGTTAGGTCTGGGTTAGGTCTAGGATTTGCCCCCATCAGGCTCATACTTTCGCATATTTCTCATACTTCATGGCTGGATCCTGGCCTATTTCTGGATTGGATCACCTAGTAATGTGGTACCACACTGAAACAGTCAATTAAACCTGGTTTTGATCAATATTTTAGAGGATAACGCAAGTTAGGTCAGGGATAGGTCTGGGATTTGCCCTCATCAGGCTCATACTTTCGCGTTTTTCACATACTTGTTGAACAGATCCCGGGTTTTTTCTGGTTTGGGTCACGTAGTAATGTGGTACCACACTGAGACAGTCGATTAAACCTGGTTTGGATCAATATCTTAGAGGATAACGCATGTTAGGTTTGGGTTAGGTCTAGGATTTTCCCTCATCAGGCTCATACTTTCGCATATTTCTCATACTTCATGGCTAGATCCTGGGCTGTTTCTGGATTGTATCACATAGTAATGCGGTACCACGCTGAAACAGTCAATTAAACCTGGTTTCGATCAATATTTTAGAGGATAACGCAAGTTAGGTCTGGGATAGGTCTGGGATTCGCCCTCATCAGGCTCATACTTTCGCGTTTTTCACGTACTTGTTGAACTGATCCTGGGTTTTTTCTGGTTTCGATCACGTAGCAATGTGGTACCACACTGAGACAGTCGATTAAACCTGGTTTCGATCAATATTTTAGAGGATAACGCAAGTTTGGTCAGGGATAGGTCTGGGATTTGCCCTCATCAGGCTCATACTTTCGCGTTTTTCACATACTTGTTGAACAGATCCCGGGTTTTTTCTGGTTTGGGTCACGTAGTAATGTGGTACCACACTGAAACAGTCGATTAAACCTGGTTTCGATCAATATTTTAGAGGATAACGCATGTTAGGTCTGGGATAGGTCTGGGATTTGCCCTCATCAGACTCATACTTTTGCACACTTCACATACTCGTTCAACAGATCCTGGGTTATTTTCTGGTTTGGATCACGTAGTAATGTGGGAACACACTGAAACAATCAATTAAACCTGGTCATGATAACTATTTTAGAGGATAACGCATGTTAGGTTTGGGTTAGGTCTAGGATTTGCCCTCATCAGGCTCATACTTTCGCATATTTCTCATACTTCATGGCTAGATCCTGGGCTGTTTCAGGATTGTATCACGTAGTAATGTGGTACCACGCTGAAACAGTCAATTAAGCCTGATTTCGATCAATATTTTAGAGGATAACGCAAGTTAGGTCTGGGATAGGTCTGGGATTCGCCCACATCAGGCTCATACTTTCGCATATTTCTCATACTTGGTGGCTAGATCCTGGGCTTTTTCTGGATTGCATCACGTAGTAATGAAGTAGAACACTGAAACAGTCAATTAAACCTGGTTTCCATCAATATCTTAGAGGACAACGCAAGTTAGGTCTGGGATAGGTCTCGGATTTGCCCTAATCAGGGTCATACTTTCGCAGCTTTAACATACATGTTGGCCTGATCGAGGGTTATTTCTGCTTTGGATCGCGTAGTGAAGTGGCACCACACTGAAGCAGTCCATTAAACCTGGTTTGGATCAGTATTTTAGAGGATAACGCAAGTTAGGTCTGGGATAGGTCTGGGATTCGCCCTCATCAGGCTCATACTTTCGCGTTTTTCACATGCTTGTTGAACTGATCCTGGGTTTTTTCTGGTTTGGATCACGTAGCAATGTGGTACCACACTGAAACAGTCGATTAAACCTGCTTTCGATCAATATTTTAGAGGATAACGCAAGTTTGGTCTGGGATAGGTCTGGGATTTGGCCTCATCAGGCTCATACTTTCGCGTTTTTCACATACTTGTTGAACAGATCCTGGGTTTTTTCTGGTTTGGATCACGTAGTAATGTGGGACCACACTGAAACAATCAATTAAACCTGGTCATGATAAATATTTTAGAGAATAATTCATGTTAGGTCTAGGTTAGGTCTGGGATTTACTCTCATCAGGCTCATTCTTTCGCATATCTCTTATACTTGATGGCTAGATCCTGGGCTTTTTCTGGATTGCATCACGTAGTAATGAAGTAAAGCACTGAAACAGTCAATTAAACCTGGTTTCCATCAATATCTGAGAGGACAACGCAAGTTAGGTCTGGGAGAGGTCTGGGATTTGCCCTCATCAGGCTCACACTTTCGCGTTTTTCACATACTTGTTTAACAGATCCTGGGTTTTTTCAGGTTTGGGTCACGTAGTAGTGTGGTACCACAATGAAACAGTCGATTAAACCTGGTTTCGATCAATATTTTTGAGGATAACGCATGTTAGGTCTAGGTTAGGCCGGGGATTTTCACTCATCAAACTCATACTTTCGCATTCTTCACATACTTGTTGAACGGCTCCTGTGTTTTTTCTGGTTTGGTTCACGTAGTAATGTGGTACCTCACTGAAACATTCAATTAAACCTGGTTTCCGTCAATATTTTAGAGCACAACGCATGTTAGGTCTGGGATAGGCCTGGGATTTGCCCTCATCAGGCTCATACTTTCGCATGTTTCTCATATTTCATGGCTAGATCCTGGGCTATTTCTGGATTGGACACGTAGTAATGTGGTACCACACTGAAACAGTCAATTAAACCTTGTTTCGACCAATATTTTAGAGAATAATTCATGTTAGTTCTAGGTTAGGTCTGGGATTTGCTCTCATCAGGCTCATTCTATCGCATATTTCTCATACTTGATGGCTAGATCCTGGGCTTTTTCTGGATTGCATCACGTAGTAATGAAGTACAACACTGAAACAGTCGATTAAACCTGGTTTCCATCAATATCTTAGAGGACAACGCAAGTTAGGTCTTGGATAGGTCTGGGATTTGCCCTCATCAGGCTCATACTTTCGCGTTTTTCACATACTTGTTGAACAGATCCTGGGTTTTTTCTGGTTTGGATCACGTAGTAATGTGGGACCACACTGAAACAATCAATTAAACCTGGTCATGATAAATATTTTAGAGAATAATTCATGTTAGGTCTAGGTTAGGTCTGGGATTTACTCTCATCAGGCTCATTCTTTCGCATATCTCTTATACTTGATGGCTAGATCCTGGGCTTTTTCTGGATTGCATCACGTAGTAATGAAGTAAAACACTGAAACAGTCAATTAAACCTGGTTTCCATCAATATCTTTGAGGACAACGCAAGTTAGGTCTGGGAGAGGTCTGGGATTTGCTCTCATCGGGCTCACACTTTCGCGTTTTTCACATACTTGTTGAACAGATCCTGGGTTTTTTCTGGTTTGGGTCGCGTAGTAATGTGGTACCACACTGAAACAGTCGATTAAACCAGGTTTCGATCAATAATTTTGAGGATAACGCATGTTAGGTCTAGGTTAGGCCTGGGATTTTCACTCATCAGACTCATACTTTCGCGTTCTTCACATACTTGTTGAACGGATCCTGGGTCTTTTCTGGTTTGGATCACGTAGTCATGTGGTACCACACTGAAACATTCAATTAAACCTGGTCTTGATAAATATTTTAGAGGATAACGCATGGTAGGTTTGGGTTAGGTCTAGGATTTGCCGTCATCAGGCTCATACTTTCGCATATTTCTCATACTTCATGGCTAGATCCTGGGCTTTTTCTGGATTGCATCACGTTGTAATGAAGTACAACACTGAAACAGTCAATTCAACCTGGTTTCCATCAATATCTGAGAGGACAACGCAAGTTAGGTCTGAGATAGGTCTGGGATTTGCCCTCATCAGGCTCACACTTTCGCGTTTTTCACATACTTGTTAAACAGATCCTGGGTTTTTTCAGGTTTGGGTCACGTAGTAGTGTGGTACCACACTGAAACAGTCGATTAAACCTGGTTTCGATCAATATTTTTGAGGATAACGCATGTTAGGTCTAGGTTAGGCCGGGGATTTTCACTCATCAGACTCATACTTTCGCATTCTTCACATACTTGTTGAACGGCTCCTGTGTTTTTTCTGGTTTGGTTCACGTAGTAATGTGGTACCTCACTGAAACATTCAATTAAACCTGGTTTCCGTCAATATTTTAGACCACAACGCATGTTAGGTCTGGGATAGGCCTGGGATTTGCCCTCATCAGGCTCATACTTTCGCATATTTCTCACACTTCATGGCTAGATCCTGGGCTTTTTCTGGATTGCATCACGTAGTAATGAAGTACAACACTGAAACAGTCAATTTAACCTGGTTTCCATCAATATCTGAGAGGACAACGCAAGTTAGGTCTGGGATAGGTCTGGGATTTGCCCTCATCAGGCTCATACTTTCGCGTTTTTCACATACTTGTTGAACAGATCCTGGGTTTTTTCAGGTATGGGTCACGTAGTAGTGTGGTACCACACTGAAACAGTCGATTAAACCTGGTTTCGATCAACATTTTTGAGGACAACGCATGTTAGGTCTAGGTTAGGCCGGGGATTTTCACTCATCAGACTCATAGTTTCGCATTCTTCACACACTTGTTGAACGGATCCTGTGTTTTTACTGGTTTGGATCACGTAGTAATGTGGTACAACACTGAAACATTCAATTAAACCTGGTCTTGATAAATATTTTAGAGGATAACGCATGTTAGGTCTGGGTTAGGTCTAGGATTTGCCCCCATCAGGCTCATACTTTCGCATATTTCTCATACTTCACGGCTGGATCCTGGGCTATTTCTGGATTGGATCACCTAGTAATGTGGTACCACACTGAAACAGTCAATTAAACCTGGTTTTGATCAATATTTTAGAGAATAATTCTTGTAAGGTCTAGGTTAGGTCTGGGATTTGCTCTCATCAGGCTCATTCTTTCGCATATTTCTCATACTTGATGGATAGATCCTGGGCATTTTCTGGATTGCATCACGTAGTAATGAAGTACAACACTGAACCAGTCAATTAAACCTGGTTTGCATCAATGTTTTAGAGGACAACGCATGTTAGGTCTGGGATAGGTCTGGGATTTGCCCTCATCAGGCTCATACTTTCGCGTTTTTCACATACTTTTTGAACGGATCCTGGGTTTTTTCTGGTTTGGATCACGTAGTAAAGTGGTACCACACTGAAACATTCCATTAAACCTGGTTTGGATCAATATTTTTGAGGATAACGCATGTTAGGCCTAGGCTAGGCCTGGGATCTGCCCTCATCAGGTTCATATTTTCGCGTACTTCACATACTTGTTGATCGGATCCTGGGTTTTTTCTGGTTTGGATCACGTAGTAATGTGGGACCACACTGAAACAATCAATTAAACCTGGTCATGATAACTATTTTAGAGGATAACGCATGTTAGGTTTGGGTTAGGTCTAGGATTTGCCCTCATCAGGCTCATACTTTCGCATATTTCTCATACTTCATGGCTAGATCCTGGGCTGTTTCAGGATTGTATCACGTAGTAATGTGGTACCACGCTGAAACAGTCAATTAAGCCTGATTTCGATCAATATTTTAGAGGATAACGCAAGTTAGGTCTGGGATAGGTCTGGGATTCGCCCACATCAGGCTCATACTTTCGCATATTTCTCATACTTGGTGGCTAGATCCTGGGCTTTTTCTGGATTGCATCACGTAGTAATGAAGTACAACACTGAAACAGTCAATTAAACCTGGTTTCCATCAATATCTTAGAGGACAACGCAAGTTAGGTCTGGGATAGGTCTGGGATTTGCCCTAATCAGGGTCATACTTTCGCAGCTTTAACATACATGTTGGCCTGATCGAGGGTTATTTCTGCTTTGGATCGCGTAGTGAAGTGGCACCACACTGAAGCAGTCCATTAAACCTGGTTTGGATCAATATTTTAGAGGATAACGCATGTTAGGTTTGGGTTAGGTCTAGGATTTGCCCTCATCAGGCTCATACTTTCGCATTTTTCTCATACTTCATGACTAGATACTGGGCTGTTTCTGGATTGTATCACGTAGTAATGTGGTACCACGCTGAAACAGTCAATTAAAACTGGTTTCGATCAATATTTTAGAGGATAACGTAAGTTAGGTCTGGGATAGGTCTGGGATTCGCCCTCATCAGGCTCATACTTTCGCGTTTTTCACATACTTGTTGAACTGATCCTGGGTTTTTTCTGGTTTGGATCACGTAGCAATGTGGTACCACACTGAAACAGACGATTAAACCTGGTTTCGATCAATATTTTAGAGGATAACGCAAGTTTGGTCTGGGATAGGTCTGGGATTTGCCCTCATCAGGCTCATACTTTCGCGTTTTTCACATACTTGTTGAACAGATCCTGGGTTTTTTCTGGTTTGGATCACGTAGTAATGTGGGACCACACTGAAACAATCAATTAAACCTGGTCATGATAAATATTTTAGAGAATAATTCATGTTAGGTCTAGGTTAGTTCTGGGATTTACTCTCATCAGGCTCATTCTTTCGCATATCTCTCATACTTGATGGCTAGATCCTGGGCTTTTTCTGGATTGCATCACGTAGTAATGAAGTAAAACACTGAAACAGTCAATTAAACCTGGTTTCCATCAATATCTTTGAGGACAACGCAAGTTAGGTCTGGAAGAGGTCTGGGATTTGCTCTCATCGGGCTCATACTTTCGCGTTTTTCACATACTTGTTGAACAGATCCTGGGTTTCTTCTGGTTTGGATCACGTAGTAATGTGGGACCACACTGAAACAATCAATTAAACCTGGTCATGATAAATATTTTAGAGGATAACGCATGTTAGGTCTAGGTTAGGTCTGGGATTTTCACTCATCAGACTCATACTTTCGCATTCTTCACATACTTTTTGAGCGGATCCTGGGTTTTTTCTGGCTTGGATCACGTAGTAATGTGGGATCACACTGAAACAATCAATTAAACCTGGTATTGATAAATATTTTAGAGGATAACGCATTTTAGGTCTGGGAAAGGTCTGGGATTTGCCCTCATCAGACTCATACTTTCGCACACTTCACATACTCGTTGAACAGATCCTGGGTTATTTTCTGGTATGGATCACATAGTAATGTGGTACCACACTGAAACAGTCGATTAAAGCAGGTTTCGATCAATAATTTTGAGGATAACGCATGTTAGGTCTAGGTTAGGCCGGGGTTTTTCACTCATCAGACTCATACTTTCGCGTTTCTCACATACTTGTTGAACTGATCCTGGGTTTTTTCTGGTTTGGATCACGTAGCAATGTGGTACCACACTGAAACAGACGATTAAACCTGGTTTCGATCAATATTTTAGAGGATAACGCAAGTTTGGTCTGGGATAGGTCTGGGATTTGTCCTCATCAGGCTCATACTTTCGCGTTTTTCACATACTTGTTGAACAGATCCTGGGTTTTTTCTGGTTTGGATCACGTAGTAAAGTGGGACCACACTGAAACAATCAATTAAACCTGGTATTGATAAATATTTCAGAGGATAACGCATGTTAGGCCTGGGTTAGGTCTAGGATTTGCCCTCATCGGGCTCATTCTTTCGCATATTTCTCATACTTGATGGCTAGATCCTGGGCTTTTTCTGGATTGCATCACGTAGTAATGAAGTACAACACTGAAACAGTCGATTAAACCTGGTTTCCATCAATATCTTAGAGGACAACGCAAGTTAGGTCTTGGATAGGTCTGGGATTTGCCCTCATCAGGCTCATACTTTCGCGTTTTTCACATACTTGTTGAACAGATCCTGGGTTATTTTCTGGTTTGGATCACATAGTAATGTGGTACCACACTGAAACAGACGATTAAACCAGGTTTCGATAAATATTTTTGAGGATAACGCATGTTAGGTCTAGGTTAGGCCGGGGTTTTTCACTCATCACACTCATACATTCGCATTCTTCACATACCTGTTGAACGGATCCTGGGTTTTTACTAGTTTGGATCACGTAGTAATGAAGTGCAACACAGAAACAGTCAATTAAACCTGGTTTCCATCAATATTTTAGAGGACGACGCATGTTAGGTCTAGGTTAGGCCTGGGATTGGCCCACATCAGGGTCATACTTTCGCAGTTTTAACATATATGTTGACCTGATCGAGGGTTTTTTCTGCTTTGGATCACGCAGTAAAGTGGTACCACACTGAAACAGTCCATTAAACCAGGCTTGGATCAATATTTTAGAGGATAACGCATGTTAGGTCTAGGTTAGCCCTGGGATTTTCACTCATCAGACCCATACTTTAGCATTCTTCACATACTTGTTGAACAGATACAGGGTTTTTTCTGGTTTGGTTCACGTAGTAATGTGGCACCACACTGAAACATTCAATTAAACCTGGTCTTGATAAATATTTTAGAGGATAACGCATGTTAGGTTTGGGTTAGGTCTTGGATTTGCCCTCATCAGGCTCATACTTTCGCATATTTCTCATACTTCATGGCTAGACCCTGGGCTGTTTCTGGATTGTATCACGTAGTAATGTGGTACCACGCTGAAACAATCAATTAAACCTGATTTCGATCAATATTTTAGAGGATAACGCAAGTTAGGTCTGGGATAGGTCTGGAATTCGCCCTCCCCAGGCTCATACTTTCGCATATTTCTCATACTTGATGGCTAGATCCTGGGTTTTTTCCGGTTTGGATCACGTAGTAGTGTGGTACCACACTGAAACAGTCAATTAAACCTGGTTTCCATCAATATCTTTGAGGACAACGCAAGTTAGGTCTGGGAGAGGTCTGGGATTTGCTCTCATCGGGCTCATACTTTCGCGTTTTTCACATACTTGTTGAACAGATCCTGGGTTTCTTCTGGTTTGGATCACGTAGTAATGTGGGACCACACTGAAACAATCAATTAAACCTGGTCATGATAAATATTTTAGAGGATAACGCATGTTAGGTCTAGGTTAGGTCTGGGATTTTCACTCATCAGACTCATACTTTCGCATTCTTCACATACTTTTTGAACGGATCCTGGGTTTTTTCTGGCTTGGATCACGTAGTAATGTGGGATCACACTGAAACAATCAATTAAACCTGGTATTGATAAATATTTTAGAGGATAACGCATTTTAGATCTGGGAAAGGTCTGGGATTTGCCCTCATCAGACTCATACTTTCGCAAACTTCACATACTCGTTGAACAGATCCTGGGTTATTTTCTGGTTTGGATCACATAGTAATGTGGTACCACACTGAAACAGTCGATTAAAGCAGGTTTCGATCAATAATTTTGAGGATAACGCATGTTAGGTCTAGGTTAGGCCGGGGTTTTTCACTCATCAGACTCATACTTTCGCGTTTTTCACATACTTGTTGAACTGATCCTGGGTTTTTTCTGGTTTGGATCGCGTAGCAATGTGGTACCACACTGAAACAGACGATTAAACCTGGTTTCGATCAATATTTTAGAGGATAACGCAAGTTTGGTCTGGGATAGGTCTGGGATTTGTCCTCATCAGGCTCATACTTTCGCGTTTTTCACATACTTGTTGAACAGATCCTGGGTTCTTTCTGGTTTGGATCACGTAGTAAAGTGGGACCACACTGAAACAATCAATTAAACCTGGTATTGATAAATATTTTAGAGGATAACGCATGTTAGGTCTGGGTTAGGTCTAGGATTTGCCCTCATCAGGCTCATTCTTTCGCATATTTCTCATACTTGATGGCTAGATCCTGGGCTTTTTCTGGATTGCATCACGTACTAATGAAGTACAACACTGAAACAGTCGATTAAACCTGGTTTCCATCAATATCTTAGAGGACAACGCAAGTTAGGTCTTGGATAGGTCTGGGATTTGCCCTCATCAGGCTCATACTTTCGCGTTTTTCACATACTTGTTGAACAGATCCTGGGTTATTTTCTGGTTTGGATCACATAGTAATGTGGTACCACACTGAAACAGACGATTAAACCAGGTTTCGATAAATATTTTTGAGGATAACGCATGTTAGGTCTAGGTTAGGCCGGGGTTTTTCACTCATCACACTCATACTTTCGCATTCTTCACATACCTGTTGAACGGATCCTGGGTTTTTACTAGTTTGGATCACGTAGTAATGAAGTGCAACACAGAAACAGTCAATTAAACCTGGTTTCCATCAATATTTTAGAGGACGACGCATGTTAGGTCTAGGTTAGGCCTGGGATTGGCCCACATCAGGGTCATACTTTCGCAGTTTTAACATATATGTTGACCTGATCGAGGGTTTTTTCTGCTTTGGATCACGCAGTAAAGTGGTACCACACTGAAACAGTCCATTAAACCAGGCTTGGATCAATATTTTAGAGGATAACGCATGTTAGGTCTAGGTTAGCCCTGGGATTTTCACTCATCAGACCCATACTTTAGCATTCTTCACATACTTGTTGAACAGATACAGGGTTTTTTCTGGTTTGGTTCACGTAGTAATGTGGCACCACACTGAAACATTCAATTAAACCTGGTCTTGATAAATATTTTAGAGGATAACGCATGTTAGGTTTGGGTTAGGTCTTGGATTTGCCCTCATCAGGCTCATACTTTCGCATATTTCTCATACTTCATGGCTAGACCCTGGGCTGTTTCTGGATTGTATCACGTAGTAATGTGGTACCACGCTGAAACAATCAATTAAACCTGATTTCGATCAATATTTTAGAGGATAACGCAAGTTAGGTCTGGGATAGGTCTGGAATTCGCCCTCCCCAGGCTCATACTTTCGCATATTTCTCATACTTGATGGCTAGATCCTGGGTTTTTTCCGGTTTGGATCACGTAGTAGTGTGGTACCACACTGAAACAGTCAATTAAACCTGGTTTCCATCAATATCTTTGAGGACAACGCAAGTTAGGTCTGGGAGAGGTCTGGGATTTGCTCTCATCGGGCTCATACTTTCGCGTTTTTCACATACTTGTTGAACAGATCCTGGGTTTCTTCTGGTTTGGATCACGTAGTAATGTGGGACCACACTGAAACAATCAATTAAACCTGGTCATGATAAATATTTTAGAGGATAACGCATGTTAGGTCTAGGTTAGGTCTGGGATTTTCACTCATCAGACTCATACTTTCGCATTCTTCACATACTTTTTGAACGGATCCTGGGTTTTTTCTGGCTTGGATCACGTAGTAATGTGGGATCACACTGAAACAATCAATTAAACCTGGTATTGATAAATATTTTAGAGGATAACGCATTTTAGATCTGGGAAAGGTCTGGGATTTGCCCTCATCAGACTCATACTTTCGCAAACTTCACATACTCGTTGAACAGATCCTGGGTTATTTTCTGGTTTGGATCACATAGTAATGTGGTACCACACTGAAACAGTCGATTAAAGCAGGTTTCGATCAATAATTTTGAGGATAACGCATGTTAGGTCTAGGTTAGGCCGGGGTTTTTCACTCATCAGACTCATACTTTCGCGTTTTTCACATACTTGTTGAACTGATCCTGGGTTTTTTCTGGTTTGGATCGCGTAGCAATGTGGTACCACACTGAAACAGACGATTAAACCTGGTTTCGATCAATATTTTAGAGGATAACGCAAGTTTGGTCTGGGATAGGTCTGGGATTTGTCCTCATCAGGCTCATACTTTCGCGTTTTTCACATACTTGTTGAACAGATCCTGGGTTCTTTCTGGTTTGGATCACGTAGTAAAGTGGGACCACACTGAAACAATCAATTAAACCTGGTATTGATAAATATTTTAGAGGATAACGCATGTTAGGTCTGGGTTAGGTCTAGGATTTGCCCTCATCAGGCTCATTCTTTCGCATATTTCTCATACTTGATGGCTAGATCCTGGGCTTTTTCTGGATTGCATCACGTACTAATGAAGTACAACACTGAAACAGTCGATTAAACCTGGTTTCCATCAATATCTTAGAGGACAACGCAAGTTAGGTCTTGGATAGGTCTGGGATTTGCCCTCATCAGGCTCATACTTTCGCGTTTTTCACATACTTGTTGAACAGATCCTGGGTTATTTTCTGGTTTGGATCACATAGTAATGTGGTACCACACTGAAACAGACGATTAAACCAGGTTTCGATAAATATTTTTGAGGATAACGCATGTTAGGTCTAGGTTAGGCCGGGGTTTTTCACTCATCACACTCATACTTTCGCATTCTTCACATACCTGTTGAACGGATCCTGGGTTTTTACTAGTTTGGATCACGTAGTAATGAAGTGCAACACAGAAACAGTCAATTAAACCTGGTTTCCATCAATATTTTAGAGGACGACGCATGTTAGGTCTAGGTTAGGCCTGGGATTTGCCCACATCAGGGTCATACTTTCGCAGTTTTAACATATATGTTGACCTGATCGAGGGTTTTTTCTGCTTTGGATCACGCAGTAAAGTGGTACCACACTGAAACAGTCCATTAAACCAGGCTTGGATCAATATTTTAGAGGATAACGCATGTTAGGTCTAGGTTAGCCCTGGGATTTTCACTCATCAGACCCATACTTTAGCATTCTTCACATACTTGTTGAACAGATACAGGGTTTTTTCTGGTTTGGTTCACGTAGTAATGTGGCACCACACTGAAACATTCAATTAAACCTGGTCTTGATAAATATTTTAGAGGATAACGCATGTTAGGTTTGGGTTAGGTCTTGGATTTGCCCTCATCAGGCTCATACTTTCGCATATTTCTCATACTTCATGGCTAGACCCTGGGCTGTTTCTGGATTGTATCACGTAGTAATGTGGTACCACGCTGAAACAATCAATTAAACCTGATTTCGATCAATATTTTAGAGGATAACGCAAGTTAGGTCTGGGATAGGTCTGGAATTCGCCCTCATCAGGCTCATACTTTCGCATATTTCTCATACTTGATGGCTAGATCCTGGGTTTTTTCCGGTTTGGATCACGTAGTAGTGTGGTACCACACTGAAGCAGTCGATTAAACCAGGTTTCGAACAATATTTTTTAGGATAACGCATGTTAGGTCTAGGTTAGGCCGGGGATTTTCACTCATCAGACTCATACTTTCGCATTCTTCACATACTTGTTGAACGGATCCTGGGTTTTTTCTGGCTTGGATCACGTAGCAATGTGGTACCACACTGAAACAGTCAATTAAACCTGGTTTCGAACAATATTTTAGAGAATAATTCATGTTAGGTCTAGGTCAGGTCTGGGCTTTGCTCTCATCAGGCTCATTCTTTCGCATATTTCTCTTACTTGATGGCTAGATCCTGCGCTTTTTCAGGATTGCATCACGTAGTAATGAAGTACAACACTGAAACAGTCGATTAAACCTGGTTTCCATCAATATCTTAGAGGACAACGCAAGTTAGGTCTTGGATAGGTCTGGGATTTGCCCTCATCAGGCTCATACTTTCGCGTTTTTCACATACTTGTTGAACAGATCCCGGGTTATTTTATGGTTTGGATCACATAGTAATGTGGTACCACACTGAAGCAGACGATTAAACCAGGTTTCGATAAATATTTTTGAGGATAACGCATGTTAGGTCTAGGTTAGGCCGGGGTTTTTCACTCACCACACTCATACTTTCGCATTCTTCACATACCTGTTGAACGGATCCTGGGTTTTTACTAGTTTGGATCACGTAGTAATGAAGTACAACACTGAAACAGTCAATTAAACCTGGTTTGGATCAATATTTTAGAGAATAATTCATGTTATGTCTAGGTAAGGTCTGGGATTTGCTCTCATCAGGCTCATTCTTTCGCAGTTTTAACATATATGTTGACCTGATCGAGGGTTTTTTCTGCTTTGGATCACGCAGTAAAGTGGTACCACACTGAAACAGTCCATTAAACCTGGCTTGGATCAATATTTTAGAGGATAACGCTTGTTAGGTCTAGGTTAGCCCTGGGATTTTCACTCATCAGACTCATACTTTAGCATTCTTCACATAATTGTTCAACAGATACAGGGTTTTTTCTGGTTTGGTTCACGTAGTAATGTGGTACCACACTGAAACATTCAATTAAACCTGGTCTTGATAAATATTTTAGAGGGTAACGCATGTTAGGTTTGGGTTAGGTATTGGATTTGCCCTCATCAGGCTCATACTTTCGCATATTTCTCATACTTCATGGCTAGACCCTGGGCTGTTTCTGGATTGTATCACGTAGTAATGTGGTACCACGCTGAAACAGTCAATTAAACCTGATTTCGATCAATATTTTAGAGGATAAAGCAAGTTAGGTCTGGGATAGGTCTGGGATTCGCCCTCATCAGGCTCATACTTTCGCATATTTCTCATACTTGATGGCTAGATCCTGGGTTTTTTCCGGTTTGGGTCACGTAGTAGTGTGGTACCACACTGAAACAGTCGATTAAACCTGGTTTCGAACAATATTTTTTAGGATAACGCATGTTAGGTCTAGGTTAGGCCGGGGTTTTTCACACATCAGACTCATACTTTCGTGTTTTTCACATACTTGTTGAACAGATCCTGGGTTTTTTCTGGTTTGGATCACGTAGTAGTGTGGTACCACACTGAAACAGTCCACTAAACCTGGTTTGGATCAATATTTTAGAGGATAACGCATGTTAGGTCTAGGTTAGGTCTGTGATTATCACTCATCAGACTCATACTTTCGCATTCTTCACATACTTGTTGAACGGATCCTGCGTTTTTTCTGGTTTGGATCACGTAGTAATGTGGGACCACACTGAAACAGTCCATTAAACCTGGTTTCGATCAATATTTTAGAGGATAACGCAAGTTAGGTCTGGGATAGGTCTGGGATTCGCCCTCATCAGGCTCATACATTCGCATTCTTCACATACTTGTTGAACGGATCCTGGGTTTTTTCTGGTTTAGATCACGTAGTAATGTGGGACCACACTGAAAGAGTCAATTAAACCTGGTTTCGATCAATATTTTAGAGGATAACGCAAGTTAGGTCTGGGATAGGTCTGGGATTCGCCCCCATCAGGCTCATACATTCGCATATTTCTCATACTTGATGGCTAGATCCTGGGTTTTTTCCGGTTTGGGTCACGTAGTAGTGTGGTACCACAATGAAACAGTCGATTAAACCTGGTTTCGAACAATATTTTTCAGGATAACGCATGTTAGGTCTAGGTTAGGCCGGGGATTTTCACTCATCAGACTCATACTTTCGCAATCTTCATATACTTGTTGAACGGATCCTGGGTTTTTACTGGTTTGGATCACGTAGTAATGTGGTACCACACTGAAGCATTCAATTAAACCTGGTCTTGATAAATATTTTAGAGGATAACGCATGTTAGGTCTGGGATAGGTTTGGGATTTGCCCTCATCAGACTCATACTTTCGCACACTTCACATACTCGTTGAACAGATCCTGGGTTATTTTCTGGTTTGGATCACATAGTAATGTGGTACCACACTGAAACAGTCGATTAAACCAGGTTTCGATCAATATTTTTGAGGATAACGCATGTTAGGTCTACGTTAGGCCTGGGATTTTCACTCATCAGACTCATACATTCGCATTCTTCATATACTTGTTGAACGGATCCTGGGTTTTTTCTGGTTTGGCTCACGTAGTAATGTGGGACCACACTGAAGCAATCAATTAAACCTGGTCTTGATAAATATTTTAGAGGATAACGCATGTTAGGTCTGGGTTAGGTCTAGGATTTGCCCTCGTCAGGTTCATACTTTCTCATATTTCTCATACTTCATGGCTAGATCCTGGGCTATTTCTGGATTGGATCTCGTAGTAATGTGGTACCACACTAAAACAGTCGATTAAACCACGTTTCTATCAATATTTTTGAGGATAACGCAAGTTAGGTCTGGGATAGGTCTGGGATTTGCCCTCATCAGGCTCATACTTTCGCGTTTTTCACATACTTGTTGAACAGATCCTGGGTTTTTTCCGGTTTGTGTCACGTAGTAGTGTGGTACCACACTGAAACAGTCAATTAAACCTGGTTTACATCAATATTTTTGAGGATAACGCATGTTAGGTCTAGGTTTGGTCTGGGATTTGCTCTCATCAGGCTCATTCTTTCGCATATTTCTCATACTTGATGGCTAGATCCTGGGCTTTTTCTGGATTGCATCACGTAGTAATGTGGGACCACACTGAAACAATCAATTAAACCTGGTTTTGATAAATATTTTAGAGGACAACGCATGTTAGGTCTGGGTTAGGTCTAGGATTTGCCCTCATCAGGCTCATACTTTCGCATATTTCTCATACTTCATGGCTAGATCTTGGGCTGTTTCTGGATTGCATCACGTAGTAATGAAGTACAACACTGAAACAGTCAACTAAACCTGGTTTCCATCAATATCTTAGAGGACAACGCAAGTTAGGTCTGGGATAGGTCTGGGATTTGCCCTCATCAGGCTCATACTTTCGCGTTTTTCACATACTTGTTGAACAGATCCTGGGTTTTTTCTGGTTTGGATCACGTAGTAGTGTGGTACCACACTGAAACAATCAATTAAACCTGGTCATGATAAATATTTTAGAGAATAATTCATGTTAGGTCTAGGTTAGGTCTGGGATTTGCTCTCATCAGACTCATACTTTCGCATTCTTCACATACTTTTTGAACGGATCCTGGGTTTTTTCTGGTTTGGATCACGTAGTAATGTGGGACCACACAGAAACAGTCAATTAAAACTGGTTTCGATCAATATTTTAGAGGACAACGCAAGTTAGGTCTGGGATAGGTCTGGGATTCGCCCTCATCAGGCTCATACTTTCGCGTTTTTCACATACTTGTTGAACTGATCCTGGGTTTTTTCTGACTTGGATCACGTAGCAATGTGGTACCACACTGAAACAGTCGATTAAACCTGGTTTCGATCAATATTTTAGAGGATAACGCAAGTTTGGTCTGGGATAGGTCTGGGATTTGCCCTCATCAGGCTCATACTTTCGCGTTTTTCACATACTTGTTGAAGAGATCCTGGGTTTTTTCTGGTTTGGATCACGTAGTAATGTGGGACCACACTGAAACAATCAATTAAACCTGGTCATGATAAATATTTTAGAGAATAATTCATGTTAGGTCTAGGTTAGGTCTGGGATTTGCTCTCATCAGGCTCATTCTTTCGCATATCTCTCATACTTGATGGCTAGATCCTGGGCTTTTTCTGGATTGCATCACGTAGTAATGAAGTACAACACTGAAACAGTCAATTAAACCTGGTTTCCATCAATATCTTTGAGGACAACGCAAGTTAGGTCTGGGATAGGTCTGGGATTTGCCCTCATCAGGCTCATACTTTCGCGTTTTTCACATACTTGTTGAACAGATCCTGGGTTTTTTCTGGTTTGGATCACGTAGTAGTGTGGTACCACACTGAAACAATCAATTAAACCTGGTCATGATAAATATTTTAGAGAATAATTCATGTTAGGTCTAGGTTAGGTCTGGGATTTGCTCTCATCAGACTCATACTTTCGCATTCTTCACATACTTTTTGAACGGATCCTGGGTTTTTTCTGGTTTGGATCACGTAGTAATGTGGGAGCACACTGAAACAGCCAATTAAAACTGGTTTCGATCAATATTTTAGAGGATAACGCAAGTTAGGTCTGGGATAGGTCTGGGATTTGCTCTCATCAGACTCATACTTTCGCGTTTTTCACATACTTGTTGAACAGATCCTGGGTTTTTTCTGGCTTGGATCACGTAGTAATGTGGGATCACACTGAAACAATCAATTAAACCTGGTATTGATAAATATATTAGAGGATAACGCATTTTAGGTCTGGGATAGGTCTGGGATTTGCCCTCATCAGACTCATACTTGGGCACACTTCACATACTTGTTGAACAGATCCTGGGTTCTTTCTGGTTTGGATCACGTAGTAAAGTGGGACCACACTGAAACAATCAATTAAACCTGGTATTGATAAATATTTTAGAGGATAACGCATGTTAGGTCTGGGTTAGGTCTAGGATTTGCCCTCATCAGGCTCATTCTTTCGCATATTTCTCATACTTGATGGCTAGATCCTGGGCTTTTTCTGGATTGCATCACGTACTAATGAAGTACAACACTGAAACAGTCGATTAAACCTGGTTTCCATCAATATCTTAGAGGACAACGCAAGTTAGGTCTTGGATAGGTCTGGGATTTGCCCTCATCAGGCTCATACTTTCGCGTTTTTCACATACTTGTTGAACAGATCCTGGGTTATTTTCTGGTTTGGATCACATAGTAATGTGGTACCACACTGAAACAGACGATTAAACCAGGTTTCGATAAATATTTTTGAGGATAACGCATGTTAGGTCTAGGTTAGGCCGGGGTTTTTCACTCATCACACTCATACTTTCGCATTCTTCACATACCTGTTGAACGGATCCTGGGTTTTTACTAGTTTGGATCACGTAGTAATGAAGTGCAACACAGAAACAGTCAATTAAACCTGGTTTCCATCAATATTTTAGAGGACGACGCATGTTAGGTCTAGGTTAGGCCTGGGATTTGCCCACATCAGGGTCATACTTTCGCAGTTTTAACATATATGTTGACCTGATCGAGGGTTTTTTCTGCTTTGGATCACGCAGTAAAGTGGTACCACACTGAAACAGTCCATTAAACCAGGCTTGGATCAATATTTTAGAGGATAACGCATGTTAGGTCTAGGTTAGCCCTGGGATTTTCACTCATCAGACCCATACTTTAGCATTCTTCACATACTTGTTGAACAGATACAGGGTTTTTTCTGGTTTGGTTCACGTAGTAATGTGGCACCACACTGAAACATTCAATTAAACCTGGTCTTGATAAATATTTTAGAGGATAACGCATGTTAGGTTTGGGTTAGGTCTTGGATTTGCCCTCATCAGGCTCATACTTTCGCATATTTCTCATACTTCATGGCTAGACCCTGGGCTGTTTCTGGATTGTATCACGTAGTAATGTGGTACCACCCTGAAACAATCAATTAAACCTGATTTCGATCAATATTTTAGAGGATAACGCAAGTTAGGTCTGGGATAGGTCTGGAATTCGCCCTCATCAGGCTCATACTTTCGCATATTTCTCATACTTGATGGCTAGATCCTGGGTTTTTTCCGGTTTGGATCACGTAGTAGTGTGGTACCACACTGAAGCAGTCGATTAAACCAGGTTTCGAACAATATTTTTTAGGATAACGCATGTTAGGTCTAGGTTAGGCCGGGGATTTTCACTCATCAGACTCATACTTTCGCATTCTTCACATACTTGTTGAACGGATCCTGGGTTTTTTCTGGCTTGGATCACGTAGCAATGTGGTACCACACTGAAACAGTCAATTAAACCTGGTTTCGAACAATATTTTAGAGAATAATTCATGTTAGGTCTAGGTCAGGTCTGGGCTTTGCTCTCATCAGGCTCATTCTTTCGCATATTTCTCTTACTTGATGGCTAGATCCTGCGCTTTTTCAGGATTGCATCACGTAGTAATGAAGTACAACACTGAAACAGTCGATTAAACCTGGTTTCCATCAATATCTTAGAGGACAACGCAAGTTAGGTCTTGGATAGGTCTGGGATTTGCCCTCATCAGGCTCATACTTTCGCGTTTTTCACATACTTGTTGAACAGATCCCGGGTTATTTTCTGGTTTGGATCACATAGTAATGTGGTACCACACTGAAGCAGACGATTAAACCAGGTTTCGATAAATATTTTTGAGGATAACGCATGTTAGGTCTAGGTTAGGCCGGGGTTTTTCACTCACCACACTCATACTTTCGCATTCTTCACATACCTGTTGAACGGATCCTGGGTTTTTACTAGTTTGGATCACGTAGTAATGAAGTACAACACTGAAACAGTCAATTAAACCTGGTTTGGATCAATATTTTAGAGAATAATTCATGTTATGTCTAGGTAAGGTCTGGGATTTGCTCTCATCAGGCTCATTCTTTCGCAGTTTTAACATATATGTTGACCTGATCGAGGGTTTTTTCTGCTTTGGATCACGCAGTAAAGTGGTACCACACTGAAACAGTCCATTAAACCTGGCTTGGATCAATATTTTAGAGGATAACGCTTGTTAGGTCTAGGTTAGCCCTGGGATTTTCACTCATCAGACTCATACTTTAGCATTCTTCACATAATTGTTCAACAGATACAGGGTTTTTTCTGGTTTGGTTCACGTAGTAATGTGGTACCACACTGAAACATTCAATTAAACCTGGTCTTGATAAATATTTTAGAGGGTAACGCATGTTAGGTTTGGGTTAGGTATTGGATTTGCCCTCATCAGGCTCATACTTTCGCATATTTCTCATACTTCATGGCTAGACCCTGGGCTGTTTCTGGATTGTATCACGTAGTAATGTGGTACCACGCTGAAACAGTCAATTAAACCTGAGTTCGATCAATATTTTAGAGGATAACGCAAGTTAGGTCTGGGATAGGTCTGGGATTCGCCCCCATCAGGCTCATACATTCGCATATTTCTCATACTTGATGGCTAGATCCTGGGTTTTTTCCGGTTTGGGTCACGTAGTAGTGTGGTACCACACTGAAACAGTCGATTAAACCTGGTTTCGAACAATATTTTTCAGGATAACGCATGTTAGGTCTAGGTTAGGCCGGGGATTTTCACTCATCAGACTCATACTTTCGCAATCTTCATATACTTGTTGAACGGATCCTGGGTTTTTACTGGTTTGGATCACGTAGTAATGTGGTACCACACTGAAGCATTCAATTAAACCTGGTCTTGATAAATATTTTAGAGGATAACGCATGTTAGGTCTGGGATAGGTCTGGGATTTGCCCTCATCAGACTCATACTTTCGCACACTTCACATACTCGTTGAACAGATCCTGGGTTATTTTCTGGTTTGGATCACATAGTAATGTGGTACCACACTGAAACAGTCGATTAAACCAGGTTTCGATCAATATTTTTGAGGATAACGCATGTTAGGTCTACGTTAGGCCTGGGATTTTCACTCATCAGACTCATACATTCGCATTCTTCATATACTTGTTGAACTGATCCTGGGTTTTTTCTGGTTTGGCTCACGTAGTAATGTGGGACCACACTGAAGCAATCAATTAAACCTGGTCTTGATAAATATTTTAGAGGATAACGCATGTTAGGTCTGGGTTAGGTCTAGGATTTGCCCTCGTCAGGTTCATACTTTCTCATATTTCTCATACTTCATGGCTAGATCCTGGGCTATTTCTGGATTGGATCTCGTAGTAATGTGGTACCACACTAAAACAGTCGATTAAACCACGTTTCTATCAATATTTTTGAGGATAACGCAAGTTAGGTCTGGGATAGGTCTGGGATTTGCCCTCATCAGGCTCATACTTTCGCGTTTTTCACATACTTGTTGAACAGATCCTGGGTTTTTTCCGGTTTGTGTCACGTAGTAGTGTGGTACCACACTGAAACAGTCGATTAAACCTGGTTTACATCAATATTTTTGAGGATAACGCATGTTAGGTCTAGGTTTGGTCTGGGATTTGCTCTCATCAGGCTCATTCTTTCGCATATTTCTCATACTTGATGGCTAGATCCTGGGCTTTTTCTGGATTGCATCACGTAGTAATGTGGGACCACACTGAAACAATCAATTAAACCTGGTTTTGATAAATATTTTAGAGGACAACGCATGTTAGGTCTGGGTTAGGTCTAGGATTTGCCCTCATCAGGCTCATACTTTCGCATATTTCTCATACTTCATGGCTAGATCTTGGGCTGTTTCTGGATTGCATCACGTAGTAATGAAGTACAACACTGAAACAGTCAACTAAACCTGGTTTCCATCAATATCTTAGAGGACAACGCAAGTTAGGTCTGGGATAGGTCTGGGATTTGCCCTCATCAGGCTCATACTTTCGCGTTTTTCACATACTTGTTGAACAGATCCTGGGTTTTTTCTGGTTTGGATCACGTAGTAGTGTGGTACCACACTGAAACAATCAATTAAACCTGGTCATGATAAATATTTTAGAGAATAATTCATGTTAGGTCTAGGTTAGGTCTGGGATTTGCTCTCATCAGACTCATACTTTCGCATTCTTCACATACTTTTTGAACGGATCCTGGGTTTTTTCTGGTTTGGATCACGTAGTAATGTGGGACCACACAGAAACAGTCAATTAAAACTGGTTTCGATCAATATTTTAGAGGACAACGCAAGTTAGGTCTGGGATAGGTCTGGGATTCGCCCTCATCAGGCTCATACTTTCGCGTTTTTCACATACTTGTTGAACTGATCCTGGGTTTTTTCTGACTTGGATCACGTAGCAATGTGGTACCACACTGAAACAGTCGATTAAACCTGGTTTCGATCAATATTTTAGAGGATAACGCAAGTTTGGTCTGGGATAGGTCTGGGATTTGCCCTCATCAGGCTCATACTTTCGCGTTTTTCACATACTTGTTGAAGAGATCCTGGGTTTTTTCTGGTTTGGATCACGTAGTAATGTGGGACCACACTGAAACAATCAATTAAACCTGGTCATGATAAATATTTTAGAGAATAATTCATGTTAGGTCTAGGTTAGGTCTGGGATTTGCTCTCATCAGGCTCATTCTTTCGCATATCTCTCATACTTGATGGCTAGATCCTGGGCTTTTTCTGGATTGCATCACGTAGTAATGAAGTACAACACTGAAACAGTCAATTAAACCTGGTTTCCATCAATATCTTTGAGGACAACGCAAGTTAGGTCTGGGATAGGTCTGGGATTTGCCCTCATCAGGCTCATACTTTCGCGTTTTTCACATACTTGTTGAACAGATCCTGGGTTTTTTCTGGTTTGGATCACGTAGTAGTGTGGTACCACACTGAAACAATCAATTAAACCTGGTCATGATAAATATTTTAGAGAATAATTCATGTTAGGTCTAGGTTAGGTCTGGGATTTGCTCTCATCAGACTCATACTTTCGCATTCTTCACATACTTTTTGAACGGATCCTGGGTTTTTTCTGGTTTGGATCACGTAGTAATGTGGGAGCACACTGAAACAGCCAATTAAAACTGGTTTCGATCAATATTTTAGAGGATAACGCAAGTTAGGTCTGGGATAGGTCTGGGATTTGCTCTCATCAGACTCATACTTTCGCGTTTTTCACATACTTGTTGAACAGATCCTGGGTTTTTTCTGGCTTGGATCACGTAGTAATGTGGGATCACACTGAAACAATCAATTAAACCTGGTATTGATAAATATATTAGAGGATAACGCATTTTAGGTCTGGGATAGGTCTGGGATTTGCCCTCATCAGACTCATACTTGGGCACACTTCACGTACTCGTTGAACAGATCCTGGGTTATTTTCTGGTTTGGATCACATAGTAATGTGGTACCACACTGAAACAGTCGATTAAACCAGGTTTCGATCAATAATTTTGAGGATAACGCATGTTAGGTCTAGGTTAGGCCGGGGTTTTTCACTCATCAGACTCATACTTTCGCACACTTCACATACTCGTTGAACAGATCCTGGGTTATTTTCTGGTTTGGATCACATAGTAATGTGGTACCACACTGAAACAGTCGATTAAACCAGGTTTCGATCAATATTTTTGAGGATAACGCATTTTAGGTCTGGGATAGGTCTGGGATTTTCACTCATCAGACTCATACTTTCGCATTCTTCACATACTTGTTGAACGGATCCTGGGTTTTTACTGGTTTGGATCACGTAGTAATGTGGTACCACGCTGAAACAGTCAATTAAAACTGGTTTCGATCAATATTTTAGAGGATAACGCAAGTTTGGTCTGGGATAGGTCTAGGATTTGCCCTCATCAGGCTCATTCTTTCGCATATTTCTCATACTTGATGGCTAGATCCTGGGCTTTTTCTGGATTGCATCACGTAGTAATGAAGTACAACACTGAAACAGTCAATTAAACCTGGTTTCCATCAATATTTTAGAGGACAACGCACGTTAGGTCTAGGTTAGGCCTGGGATTTGCCCTCATCAGGGTCATACTTCCGCAGTTTTAACATACATGTTGACCTGATCGAGGGTTTTTTCTGCTTTGGATCACGTAGTAAAGTGGTACCACACTGAAACAGTCCATTAAACCAGGTTTGGAGTAATATTTTAGAGGATAGCGCATGTTAGGTCTAGGTTAGGCCTGGGATTTTTACTCATCAGACTCATACTTTCGCACACTTCACATACTCGTTGAACAGATCCTGGGTCATTTTCTGGTTTGGATCACATAGTAATGTGGTACCACACTGAAACAGTCGATTAAACCAGGTTTCGATCAATATTTTAGAGATTAATTCATGTTAGGTCTAGGTTAGGTCTGGGCTTTGCTCTTATCAGGCTCATTCTTTCGCATATTTCTCATACTTGATGGCTAGATCCTGCGCTTTTTCTGGATTGCATCACGTAGTAATGAAGTACAACACTGAAACAGTCGATTAAACCTGGTTTCCATCAATATCTTAGAGGACAACGCAAGTTAGGTCTTGGATAGGTCTGGGATTTGCCCTCATCAGGCTCATACTTTCGCGTTTTTCACATACTTGTTGAACAGATCCTGGGTTATTTTCTGGTTTGGATCACATAGTAATGTGGTACCACACTGAAACAGACGATTAAACCAGGTTTCGATGAATATTTTTGTGGATAACGCATGTTAGGTCTAGGTTAGGCCGGGGTTTTTCACTCATCACACTCATACTTTCGCATTCTTCACATACCTGTTGAACGGATCCTGGGTTTTTACTAGTTTGGATCACGTAGTAATGAAGTGCAACACTGACACAGTCAATTAAACCTGGTTTCCATCAATATTTTAGAGGACAACGCATGTTAGGTCTAGGTTAGGCCTGGGATTTGCCCACATCAGGGTCATACTGTCGCAGTTTTAACGTATATGTTGACCTGATCGAGGGTTTTTTCTGCTTTCGATCACGCAGAAAAGTGGTACCACACTGAAACAGTCCATTAAACCTGGCTTGGATCAATCTTTTAGAGGATAACGCATGTTAGGTCTAGGTTAGCCCTGGGATTTTCACTCATCAGACTCATACTTTCGCATTCTTCACATACTTGTTGAACGGATCCTGGGTTTTTACTGGTTAGGATCACGTAGTAATGTGGTACCACACTGAAACATTCAATTAAACCTGGTGTTGATAAATATTTTAGAGGATAACGCATGTTAGCTCTGGGATAGGTCTGGGATTTGCCCTCATCAGACTCATACTTTCGCACACTTCACATACTCGTTGAACAGATCCTGGGTTATTTTCTGGTTTGGATCACATAGTAATGTGGTACCACACTGAAACAGACGATTAAACCAGGTTTCGATCAATATTTTTGAGGATAACGCATGTTAGGTCTAGGTTAGGCCGGGGTTTTTCACACATCAGACTCATACTTTCGCGTTTTTCACATACTTGTTGAACAGATCCTGGGTTTTTTCTGGTTTGGATCACGTAGTAGTGTGGTACCACACTAAAACAGTCCACTAAACCTGGTTTGGATCAATATTTTAGAGGATAACGCATGTTAGGTCTAGGTTAGGTCTGTGATTTTCACTCATCAGACTCATACTTTCGCATTCTTCACATACTTGTTGAACGGATCCTGGGTTTTTTCTGGTTTGGATCACGTAGTAATGTGGGACCACACTGAAACAGTCCATTAAACCTGGTTTCGATCAATATTTTAGAGGATAACGCAAGTCAGGTCTGGGATAGGTCTGGGATTCGCCCTCAATAGGCTCATACATTCGCATATTTCTCATACTTGATGGCTAGATCCTGGGTTTTTTCCGGTTTGGGTCACGTAGTAGTGTGGTACCACACTGAAACAGTCGATTAAACCTGGTTTCGAACAATATTTTTTAGGATAACGCATGTTAGGTCTAGGTTAGGCCGGGGATTTTCACTCATCAGACTCATACTTTCGCATTCTTTACATACGTGTTGAACGGATCCTGGGTTTTTACTGGTTTGGATCACGTAGTAATGAAGTGCAACACTGAAACAGTCAATTAAACCTGGTTTCCATCAATATCTTAGAGGACAACGCAAGTTAGGTCTTGGATAGGTCTGGGATTTACCCTCATCAGGCTCATACTTTCGCGTTTTTCACATACTTGTTGAACAGATCCTGGATTTTTCTGGTTTGAATCACGTAGTAGTGTGGTACCACACTGAAACAGTCCACTAAACCTGGTTTGGATCAATATTTTAGAGGATAACGCATGTTAGGTCTAGGTTAGGTCAGTGATTTTCACTCATCAGACTCATACTTTCGCATTCTTCACATACTTGTTGAACGGATCCTGGGTTTTTTCTGGTTTAGATCACGTAGTAATGTGGGACCACACTGAAACAGTCAATTAAACCTGTTTTCGATCAATATTTTAGAGGATAACGCAAGTTAGGTCTGGGATAGGTCTGGGATTCGCCCCCATCAGGCTCATACATTCGCATATTTCTCATACTTGATGGCTAGATCCTGGGTTTTTTCCGGTTTGGGTCACGTAGTAGTGTGGTACCACACTGAAACAGTCGATTAAACCTGGTTTCGAACAATATTTTTCAGGATAACGCATGTTAGGTCTAGGTTAGGCCGGGGATTTTCACTCATCAGACTCATACTTTCGCAATCTTCATATACTTGTTGAACGGTTCCTGGGTTTTTACTGGTTTGGATCACGTAGTAATGTGGTACCACACTGAAACATTCAATTAAACCTGGTCTTGATAAATATTTTAGAGGATAACGCATGTTAGGTCTGGGATAGGTCTGGGATTTGCCCTCATCAGACTCATACTTTCGCACACTTCACATACTCGTTGAACAGATCCTGGGTTATTTTCTGGTTTGGATCACATAGTAATGTGGTACCACACTGAAACAGTCGATTAAACCAGGTTTCGATCAATATTTTTGAGGATAACGCATGTTAGGTCTACGTTAGGCCTGGGATTTTCACTCATCAGACTCATACATTCGCATTCTTCACATACTTGTTGAACGGATCCTGGGTTTTTTCTGGTTTGGCTCACGTAGTAATGTGGGACCACACTGAAGCAATCAATTAAACCTGGTCTTGATAAATATTTTAGAGGATAACGCAAGTTAGGTCTGGGTTAGGTCTAGGATTTGCCCTCGTCAGGCTCATACTTTCGCATATTTCTCATACTTCATGGCTAGATCCTGGGCTATTTCTGGATTGGATCTCGTAGTAATGTGGTACCACACTAAAACAGTCGATTAAACCACGTTTCTATCAATATTTTTGAGGATAACGCAAGTTAGGTCTGGGATAGGTCTGGGATTTGCCCTCATCAGGCTCATACTTTCGCGTTTTTCACATACTTGTTGAACAGATCCTGGGTTTTTTCCGGTTTGGGTCACGTAGTAGTGTGGTACCACACTGAAACAGTCGATTAAACTTGGTTTAAATCAATATTTTTGAGGATAACGAATGTTAGGTCTAGGTTTGGTCTGGGATTTGCTCTCATCAGGCTCATTCTTTCGCATATTTCTCATACTTGATGGCTAGATCCTGGGCTTTTTCTGGATTGCATCACGTAGTAATGTGGGACCACACTGAAACAATCAATTAAACCTGGTTTTGATAAATATTTTAGAGGACAACGCATGTTAGGTCTGGGTTAGGTCTAGGATTTGCCCTCATCAGGCTCATACTTTCGCATATTTCTCATACTTCATGGCTAGATCCTGGGCTGTTTCTGGATTGCATCACGTAGTAATGAAGTACAACACTGAAACAGTCAACTAAACCTGGTTTCCATCAATATCTTAGAGGACAACGCAAGTTAGGTCTGGGATATGTCTGGGATTTGCCCTCATCAGGCTCATACTTTCGCGTTTTTCACATACTTGTTGAACAGATCCTGGGTTTTTTCTGGTTTGGATCACGTAGTAGTGTGTTACCACACAGAAACAGTCCACTAAACCTGGTTTCGATCAATATTTTAGAGGATAACGCAAGTTAGGTCTGGGATAGGTCTGGGATTTGCTCTCATCGGGCTCATACTTTCGCGTTTTTCACATACTTGTTGAACAGATCCTGGGTTTCTTCTGGTTTGGATCACGTAGTAATGTGGGACCACACTGAAACAATCAATTAAACCTGGTCATGATAAATATTTTAGAGGATAACGCATGTTAGGTCTAGGTTAGGTCTGGGATTTTCACTCATCAGACTCATACTTTTGCATTCTTCACATACTTTTTGAACAGATCCTGGGTTTTTTCTGGCTTGGATCACGTAGTAATGTGGGATCACACTGAAACAATCAATTAAACCTGGTATTGATAAATATTTTAGAGGATAACGCATTTTAGGTCTGGGATAGGTCTGGGATTTGCCCTCATCAGACTCATACTTGGGCACACTTCACATACTCGTTGAACAGATCCTGGGTTATTTTCTGGTTTGGATCACATAGTAATGTGGTACCACACTGAAACAGTCGATTAAACCAGGTTTCGATCAATAATTTTGAGGATAACGCATGTTAGGTCTAGGTTAGGTCTGGGATTTGCCCTCATCAGACTCATACTTTCGCACACTTCACATACTCGTTGAACAGATTCTGGGTTATTTTCTGGTTTGGATCACATAGTAATGTGGTACCACACTGAAACAGTCGATTAAACCAGGTTTCGATCAATATTTTTGAGGATAACGCATGTTAGGTCTACGTTAGGCCTGGGATTTTCACTCATCAGACTCATACATTCGCATTCTTCACATACTTGTTGAACGGATCCTGGGTTTTTTCTGGTTTCCCTCACGGAGTAATGTGGGACCACACTGAAGCAATCAATTAAACCTGGTCTTGATAAATATTTTAGAGGATAACGCAAGTTAGGTCTGGGTTAGGTCTAGGATTTGCCCTCGTCAGGCTCATACTTTCGCATATTTCTCATACTTCATGGCTAGATCCTGGGCTATTTCTGGATTGGATCTCGTAGTAATGTGGTACCACACTAAAACAGTCGATTAAACCACGTTTCTATCAATATTTTTGAGGATAACGCAAGTTAGGTCTGGGATAGGTCTGGGATTTGCCCTCATCAGGCTCATACTTTCGCGTTTTTCACATACTTGTTGAACAGATCCTGGGTTTTTTCCGGTTTGGGTCACGTAGTAGTGTGGTACCACACTGAAACAGTCGATTAAACCTGGTATAAATCAATATTTTTGAGGATAACGCATGTTAGGTCTAGGTTTGGTCTGGGATTTGCTCTCATCAGGCTCATTCTTTCGCATATTTCTCATACTTGATGGCTAGATCCTGGGCTTTTTCTGGATTGCATCACGTAGTAATGAAGTACAACACTGAAACAGTCAATTAAACCTGGTTTCCATCAATATTTTAGAGGACAACGCACGTTAGGTCTAGGTTAGGCCTGGGATTTGCCCTCATCAGGGTCATACTTCCGCAGTTTTAACATACATGTTGACCTGATCGAGGGTTTTTTCTGCTTTGGATCACGTAGTAAAGTGGTACCACACTGAAACAGTCCATTAAACCAGGTTTGGAGCAATATTTTAGAGGATAGCGCATGTTAGGTCTAGGTTAGGCCTGGGATTTTTACTCATCAGACTCATACTTTCGCACACTTCACATACTCGTTGAACAGATCCTGGGTTATTTTCTGGTTTGGATCACATAGTAATGTGGTACCACACTGAAACAGTCGATTAAACCAGGTTTCGATCAATATTTTAGAGATTAATTCATGTTAGGTCTAGGTTAGGTCTGGGCTTTGCTCTTATCAGGCTCATTCTTTCGCATATTTCTCATACTTGATGGCTAGATCCTGCGCTTTTTCTGGATTGCATCACGTAGTATTGAAGTACAACACTGAAACAGTCGATTAAACCTGGTTTCCATCAATATCTTAGAGGACAACGCAAGTTAGGTCTTGGATAGGTCTGGGATTTGCCCTCATCAGGCTCATACTTTCGCGTTTTTCACATACTTGTTGAACAGATCCTGGGTTATTTTCTGGTTTGGATCACATAGTAATGTGGTACCACACTGAAACAGACGATTAAACCAGGTTTCGATGAATATTTTTGTGGATAACGCATGTTAGGTCTAGGTTAGGCCGGGGTTTTTCACTCATCACACTCATACTTTCGCATTCTTCACATACCTGTTGAACGGATCCTGGGTTTTTACTAGTTTGGATCACGTAGTAATGAAGTGCAACACTGAAACAGTCAATTAAACCTGGTTTCCATCAATATTTTAGAGGACAACGCATGTTAGGTCTAGGTTAGGCCTGGGATTTGCCCACATCAGGGTCATACTGTCGCAGTTTTAACATATATGTTGACCTGATCGAGGGTTTTTTCTGCTTTGGATCACGCAGTAAAGTGGTACCACACTGAAACAGTCCATTAAACCTGGCTTGGATCAATATTTTAGAGGATAACGCATGTTAGGTCTAGGTTAGCCCTGGGATTTTCACTCATCAGACTCATACTTTAGCATTCTTCACATACTTGTTGAACAGATACAGGGTTTTTTCTGGTTTGGTTCACGTAGTAATGTGGTACCACACTGAAACATTCAATTAAACCTGGTGTTGATAAATATTTTAGAGGATAACGCATGTTAGCTCTGGGATAGGTCTGGGATTTGCCCTCATCAGACTCATACTTTCGCACACTTCACATACTCGTTGAACAGATCCTGGGTTATTTTCTGGTTTGGATCACATAGTAATGTGGTACCACACTGAAACAGACGATTAAACCAGGTTTCGATCAATATTTTAGAGGATAAAGCAAGTTAGGTCTGGGATAGGTCTGGGATTCGCCCTCATCGGGCTCATACTTTCGCATATTTCTCATACTTGATGGCTAGATCCTGGGTTTTTTCCGGTTTGGGTCACGTAGTAGTGTGGTACCACACTGAAACAGTCGATTAAACCTGGTTTCGA
This sequence comes from Colletes latitarsis, assembly GCF_051014445.1. Lineage (NCBI taxonomy): Eukaryota > Metazoa > Arthropoda > Insecta > Hymenoptera > Colletidae > Colletes > Colletes latitarsis. Next base: position 5,320,628 of record NC_135142.1, read on the forward strand.
ACAATATTTTTTAGGATAACGCATGTTAGGTCTAGGTTAGGCCGGGGATTTTCACTCAACAGACTCATACTTTCGCATTCTTCACATACTTGTTGAACGGATCCTGGGTTTTTACTGGTTAGGATCACGTAGTAATGTGGTACCACACTGAAACATTCAATTAAACCTGGTGTTGATAAATATTTTAGAGGATAACGCATGTTAGCTCTGGGATAGGTCTGGGATTTGCCCTCATCAGACTCATACTTTCGCACACTTCACATACTCGTTGAACAGATCCTGGGTTATTTTCTGGTTTGGATCACATAGTAATGTGGTACCACACTGAAATAGACGATTAAACCAGGTTTCGATCAATATTTTTGAGGATAACGCATGTTAGGTCTAGGTTAGGCCGGGGTTTTTCACACATCAGACTCATACTTTCGCGTTTTTCACATACTTGTTGAACAGATCCTGGGTTTTTTCTGGTTTGGATCACGTAGTAGTGTGGTACCACACTGAAACAGTCCACTAAACCTGGTTTGGATCAATATTTTAGAGGATAACGCATGTTAGGTCTAGGTTAGGTCTGTGATTTTCACTCATCAGACTCATACTTTCGCATTCTTCACATACTTGTTGAACGGATCCTGGGTTTTTTCTGGTTTGGATCACGTAGTAATGTGGGACCACACTGAAACAGTCCATTAAACCTGGTTTCGATCAATATTTTAGAGGATAACGCAAGTTAGGTCTGGGATAGGTCTGGGATTCGCCCTCAATAGGCTCATACATTCGCATATTTCTCATACTTGATGGCTAGATCCTGGGTTTTTTCCGGTTTGGGTCACGTAGTAGTGTGGTACCACACTGAAACAGTCGATTAAACCTGGTTTCGAACAATATTTTTTAGGATAACGCATGTTAGGTCTAGGTTAGGCCGGGGATTTTCACTCATCAGACTCATACTTTCGCATTCTTTACATACGTGTTGAACGGATCCTGGGTTTTTACTGGTTTGGATCACGTAGTAATGAAGTGCAACACTGAAACAGTCAATTAAACCTGGTTTCCATCAATATCTTAGAGGACAACGCAAGTTAGGTCTTGGATAGGTCTGGGATTTGCCCTCATCAGGCTCATACTTTCGCGTTTTTCACATACTTGTTGAACAGGTCCTGGATTTTTTCTGGTTTGAATCACGTAGTAGTGTGGTACCACACTGAAACAGTCCACTAAACCTGGTTTGGATCAATATTTTAGAGGATAACGCATGTTAGGTCTAGGTTAGGTCAGTGATTTTCACTCATCAGACTCATACTTTCGCATTCTTCACATACTTGTTGAACGGATCCTGGGTTTTATCTGGTTTAGATCACGTAGTAATGTGGGACCACACTGGAACAGTCAATTAAACCTGTTTTCGATCAATATTTTAGAGGATAACGCAAGTTAGGTCTGGGATAGGTCTGGGATTCGCCCCCATCAGGCTCATACATTCGCATATTTCTCATACTTGATGGCTAGATCCTGGGTTTTTTCCGGTTTGGGTCACGTAGTAGTGTGGTACCACACTGAAACAGTCGATTAAACCTGGTTTCGAACAATATTTTTTAGGATAACGCATGTTAGGTCTGGGTTAGGTCTAGGATTTGCCCTCGTCAGGCTCATACTTTCGCATATTTCTCATACTTCATGGCTAGATCCTGGGCTATTTCTGGATTGGATCTCGTAGTAATGTGGTACCACACTAAAACAGTCGATTAAACCACGTTTCTATCAATATTTTTGAGGATAACGCAAGTTAGGTCTGGGGTAGGTCTGGGATTTGCCCTCATCAGGCTCATACTTTCGCGTTTTTCACATACTTGTTGAACAGATCCTGGGTTTTTTCCGGTTTGGGTCACGTAGTAGTGTGGTACCACACTGAAACAGTCGATTAAACCTGGTTTAAATCAATATTTTTGAGGATAACGCATGTTAGGTCTAGGTTTGGTCTGGGATTTGCTCTCATCAGGCTCATTCTTTCGCATATTTCTCATACTTGATGGCTAGATCCTGGGCTTTTTCTGGATTGCATCACGTAGTAATGTGGGACCACACTGAAACAATCAATTAAACCTGGTTTTGATAAATATTTTAGAGGACAACGCATGTTAGGTCTGGGTTAGGTCTAGGATTTGCCCTCATCAGGCTCATACTTTCGCATATTTCTCATACTTCATGGCTAGATCCTGGGCTGTTTCTGGATTGCATCACGTAGTAATGAAGTACAACACTGAAACAGTCAACTAAACCTGGTTTCCATCAATATCTTAGAGGACAACGCAAGTTAGGTCTGGGATATGTCTGGGATTTGCCCTCATCAGGCTCATACTTTCGCGTTTTTCACATACTTGTTGAACAGATCCTGGGTTTTTTCTGGTTTGGATCACGTAGTAGTGTGTTACCACACAGAAACAGTCCACTAAACCTGGTTTCGATCAATATTTTAGAGGATAACGCAAGTTAGGTCTGGGATAGGTCTGGGATTTGCTCTCATCGGGCTCATACTTTCGCGTTTTTCACATACTTGTTGAACAGATCCTGGGTTTCTTCTGGTTTGGATCACGTAGTAATGTGGGACCACACTGAAACAATCAATTAAACCTGGTCATGATAAATATTTTAGAGGATAACGCGTGTTAGGTCTAGGTTAGGTCTGGGATTTTCACTCATCAGACTCATACTTTCGCATTCTTCACATACTTTTTGAACAGATCCTGGGTTTTTTCTGGTTTGGATCACGTAGTAATGTGGGACCACACTGAAACAGTCCATTAAACCTGGTTTCGATCAATATTTTAGAGGATAACGCAAGTTAGGTCTGGGATAGGTCTGGGATTCGCCCTCAATAGGCTCATACATTCGCATATTTCTCATACTTGATGGCTAGATCCTGGGTGTTTTCCGGTTTGGGTCACGTAGTAGTGTAGTACCACACTGAAACAGTCGATTAAACCTGGTTTCGAACAATATTTTTTAGGATAACGCATGTTAGGTCTAGGTTAGGCCGGGGATTTTCACTCATCAGACTCATACTTTCGCATTCTTTACATACGTGTTGAACGGATCCTGGGTTTTTACTGGTTTGGATCACGTAGTAATGAAGTGCAACACTGAAACAGTCAATTAAACCTGGTTTCCATCAATATCTTAGAGGACAACGCAAGTTAGGTCTTGGATAGGTCTGGGATTTGCCCTCATCAGGCTCATACTTTCGCGTTTTTCACATACTTGTTGAACAGGTCCTGGATTTTTTCTGGTTTGAATCACGTAGTAGTGTGGTACCACACTGAAACAGTCCACTAAACCTGGTTTGGATCAATATTTTAGAGGATAACGCATGTTAGGTCTAGGTTAGGTCAGTGATTTTCACTCATCAGACTCATACTTTCGCATTCTTCACATACTTGTTGAACGGATCCTGGGTTTTATCTGGTTTAGATCACGTAGTAATGTGGGACCACACTGAAACAGTCAATTAAACCTGTTTTCGATCATTATTTTAGAGGATAACGCAAGTTAGGTCTGGGATAGGTCTGGGATTCGCCCCCATCAGGCTCATACATTCGCATATTTCTCATACTTGATGGCTAGATCCTGGGTTTTTTCCGGTTTGGGTCACGTAGTAGTGTGGTACCACACTGAAACAGTCGTTTAAACCTGGTTTCGAACAATATTTTTTAGGATAACGCATGTTAGGTCTGGGTTAGGTCTAGGATTTGCCCTCGTCAGGCTCATACTTTCGCATATTTCTCATACTTCATGGCTAGATCCTGGGCTATTTCTGGATTGGATCTCGTAGTAATGTGGTACCACACTAAAACAGTCGATTAAACCACGTTTCTATCAATATTTTTGAGGATAACGCAAGTTAGGTCTGGGATAGGTCTGGGATTTGCCCTCATCAGACTCATACTTGGGCACACTTCACATACTCGTTGAACAGATCCTGGGTTATTTTCTGGTTTGGATCACATAGTAATGTGGTACCACACTGAAACAGTCGATTAAACCAGGTTTCGATCAATATTTTTGAGGATAACGCATGTTAGGTCTACGTTAGGCCTGGGATTTTCACTCATCAGACTCATACATTCGCATTCTTCACATACTTGTTGAACGGATCCTGGGTTTTTTCTGGTTTGGCTCACGGAGTAATGTGGGACCACACTGAAGCAATCAATTAAACCTGGTCTTGATAAATATTTTAGAGGATAACGCAAGTTAGGTCTGGGTTAGGTCAGTGATTTTCACTCATCAGACTCATACTTTCGCATTCTTCACATACTTGTTGAACGGATCCTGGGTTTTATCTGGTTTAGATCACGTAGTAATGTGGGACCACACTGAAACAGTCAATTAAACCTGTTTTCGATCATTATTTTAGAGGATAACGCAAGTTAGGTCTGGGATAGGTCTGGGATTCGCCCCCATCAGGCTCATACATTCGCATATTTCTCATACTTGATGGCTAGATCCTGGGTTTTTTCCGGTTTGGGTCACGTAGTAGTGTGGTACCACACTGAAACAGTCGATTAAACCTGGTTTCGAACAATATTTTTTAGGATAACGCATGTTAGGTCTGGGTTAGGTCTAGGATTTGCCCTCGTCAGGCTCATACTTTCGCATATTTCTCATACTTCATGGCTAGATCCTGGGCTATTTCTGGATTGGATCTCGTAGTAATGTGGTACCACACTAAAACAGTCGATTAAACCACGTTTCTATCAATATTTTTGAGGATAACGCAAGTTAGGTCTGGGATAGGTCTGGGATTTGCCCCCATCAGGCTCATACTTTCGCGTTTTTCACATACTTGTTGAACAGATCCTGGGTTTTTTCCGGTTTGGGTCACGTAGTAGTGTGGTACCACACTGAAACAGTCGATTAAACCTGGTTTAAATCAATATTTTTGAGGATAACGCATGTTAGGTCTAGGTTTGGTCTGGGATTTGCTCTCATCAGGCTCATTCTTTCGCATATTTCTCATACTTGATGGCTAGATCCTGGGCTTTTTCTGGATTGCATCACGTAGTAATGTGGGACCACACTGAAACAATCAATTAAACCTGGTTTTGATAAATATTTTAGAGGACAACGCATGTTAGGTCTGGGTTAGGCCTAGGATTTGCCCTCATCAGGCTCATACTTTCGCATATTTCTCATACTTCATGGCTAGATCCTGGGCTGTTTCTGGATTGCATCACGTAGTAATGAAGTACAACACTGAAACAGTCAACTAAACCTGGTTTCCATCAATATCTTAGAGGACAACGCAAGTTAGGTCTGGGATATGTCTGGGATTTGCCCTCATCAGGCTCATACTTTCGCGTTTTTCACATACTTGTTGAACAGATCCTGGGTTTTTTCTGGTTTGGATCACGTAGTAGTGTGTTACCACACAGAAACAGTCCACTAAACCTGGTTTCGATCAATATTTTAGAGGATAACGCAAGTTAGGTCTGGGATAGGTCTGGGATTTGCTCTCATCGGGCTCATACTTTCGCGTTTTTCACATACTTGTTGAACAGATCCTGGGTTTCTTCTGGTTTGGATCACGTAGTAATGTGGGACCACACTGAAACAATCAATTAAACCTGGTCATGATAAATATTTTAGAGGATAACGCATGTTAGGTCTAGGTTAGGTCTGGGATTTTCACTCATCAGACTCATACTTTCGCATTCTTCACATACTTTTTGAACAGATCCTGGGTTTTTTCTGGCTTGGATCACGTAGTAATGTGGGATCACACTGAAACAATCAATTAAACCTGGTATTGATAAATATTTTAGAGGATAACGCATTTTAGGTCTGGGATAGGTCTGGGATTTGCCCTCATCAGACTCATACTTGGGCACACTTCACATACTCGTTGAACAGATCCTGGGTTATTTTCTGGTTTGGATCACATAGTAATGTGGTACCACACTGAAACAGTCGATTAAACCAGGTTTCGATCAATAATTTTGAGGATAACGCATGTTAGGTCTAGGTTAGGTCTGGGATTTGCCCTCATCAGACTCATACTTTCGCACACTTCACATACTCGTTGAACAGATCCTGGGTTATTTTCTGGTTTGGATCACATAGTAATGTGGTACCACACTGAAACAGTCGATTAAACCAGGTTTCGATCAATATTTTAGAGGATAACGCATGTTAGGTCTACGTTAGGCCTGGGATTTTCACTCATCAGACTCATACATTCGCATTCTTCACATACTTGTTGAACGGATCCTGGGTTTTTTCTGGTTTGGCTCACGGAGTAATGTGGGACCACACTGAAGCAATCAATTAAACCTGGTCATGATAAATATTTTAGAGAATAATTCATGTTAGGTCTAGGTTAGGTCTGGGATTTGCTCTCATCAGACTCATACTTTCGCATTCTTCACATACTTTTTGAACGGATCCTGGGTTTTTTCTGGTTTGGATCACGTAGTAATGTGGGACCACACAGAAACAGTCAATTAAAACTGGTTTCGATCAATATTTTAGAGGACAACGCAAGTTAGGTCTGGGATAGGTCTGGGATTCGCCCTCATCAGGCTCATACTTTCGCGTTTTTCACATACTTGTTGAACTGATCCTGGGTTTTTTCTGACTTGGATCACGTAGCAATGTGGTACCACACTGAAACAGTCGATTAAACCTGGTTTCGATCAATATTTTAGAGGATAACGCAAGTTTGGTCTGGGATAGGTCTGGGATTTGCCCTCATCAGGCTCATACTTTCGCGTTTTTCACATACTTGTTGAAGAGATCCTGGGTTTTTTCTGGTTTGGATCACGTAGTAATGTGGGACCACACTGAAACAATCAATTAAACCTGGTCATGATAAATATTTTAGAGAATAATTCATGTTAGGTCTAGGTTAGGTCTGGGATTTGCTCTCATCAGGCTCATTCTTTCGCATATCTCTCATACTTGATGGCTAGATCCTGGGCTTTTTCTGGATTGCATCACGTAGTAATGAAGTACAACACTGAAACAGTCAATTAAACCTGGTTTCCATCAATATCTTTGAGGACAACGCAAGTTAGGTCTGGGATAGGTCTGGGATTTGCCCTCATCAGGCTCATACTTTCGCGTTTTTCACATACTTGTTGAACAGATCCTGGGTTTTTTCTGGTTTGGATCACGTAGTAGTGTGGTACCACACTGAAACAATCAATTAAACCTGGTCATGATAAATATTTTAGAGAATAATTCATGTTAGGTCTAGGTTAGGTCTGGGATTTGCTCTCATCAGACTCATACTTTCGCATTCTTCACATACTTTTTGAACGGATCCTGGGTTTTTTCTGGTTTGGATCACGTAGTAATGTGGGAGCACACTGAAACAGCCAATTAAAACTGGTTTCGATCAATATTTTAGAGGATAACGCAAGTTAGGTCTGGGATAGGTCTGGGATTTGCTCTCATCAGACTCATACTTTCGCGTTTTTCACATACTTGTTGAACAGATCCTGGGTTTTTTCTGGCTTGGATCACGTAGTAATGTGGGATCACACTGAAACAATCAATTAAACCTGGTATTGATAAATATATTAGAGGATAACGCATTTTAGGTCTGGGATAGGTCTGGGATTTGCCCTCATCAGACTCATACTTGGGCACACTTCACGTACTCGTTGAACAGATCCTGGGTTATTTTCTGGTTTGGATCACATAGTAATGTGGTACCACACTGAAACAGTCGATTAAACCAGGTTTCGATCAATAATTTTGAGGATAACGCATGTTAGGTCTAGGTTAGGCCGGGGTTTTTCACTCATCAGACTCATACTTTCGCACACTTCACATACTCGTTGAACAGATCCTGGGTTATTTTCTGGTTTGGATCACATAGTAATGTGGTACCACACTGAAACAGTCGATTAAACCAGGTTTCGATCAATATTTTTGAGGATAACGCATTTTAGGTCTGGGATAGGTCTGGGATTTTCACTCATCAGACTCATACTTTCGCATTCTTCACATACTTGTTGAACGGATCCTGGGTTTTTACTGGTTTGGATCACGTAGTAATGTGGTACCACGCTGAAACAGTCAATTAAAACTGGTTTCGATCAATATTTTAGAGGATAACGCAAGTTTGGTCTGGGATAGGTCTAGGATTTGCCCTCATCAGGCTCATTCTTTCGCATATTTCTCATACTTGATGGCTAGATCCTGGGCTTTTTCTGGATTGCATCACGTAGTAATGAAGTACAACACTGAAACAGTCAATTAAACCTGGTTTCCATCAATATTTTAGAGGACAACGCACGTTAGGTCTAGGTTAGGCCTGGGATTTGCCCTCATCAGGGTCATACTTCCGCAGTTTTAACATACATGTTGACCTGATCGAGGGTTTTTTCTGCTTTGGATCACGTAGTAAAGTGGTACCACACTGAAACAGTCCATTAAACCAGGTTTGGAGTAATATTTTAGAGGATAGCGCATGTTAGGTCTAGGTTAGGCCTGGGATTTTTACTCATCAGACTCATACTTTCGCACACTTCACATACTCGTTGAACAGATCCTGGGTCATTTTCTGGTTTGGATCACATAGTAATGTGGTACCACACTGAAACAGTCGATTAAACCAGGTTTCGATCAATATTTTAGAGATTAATTCATGTTAGGTCTAGGTTAGGTCTGGGCTTTGCTCTTATCAGGCTCATTCTTTCGCATATTTCTCATACTTGATGGCTAGATCCTGCGCTTTTTCTGGATTGCATCACGTAGTAATGAAGTACAACACTGAAACAGTCGATTAAACCTGGTTTCCATCAATATCTTAGAGGACAACGCAAGTTAGGTCTTGGATAGGTCTGGGATTTGCCCTCATCAGGCTCATACTTTCGCGTTTTTCACATACTTGTTGAACAGATCCTGGGTTATTTTCTGGTTTGGATCACATAGTAATGTGGTACCACACTGAAACAGACGATTAAACCAGGTTTCGATGAATATTTTTGTGGATAACGCATGTTAGGTCTAGGTTAGGCCGGGGTTTTTCACTCATCACACTCATACTTTCGCATTCTTCACATACCTGTTGAACGGATCCTGGGTTTTTACTAGTTTGGATCACGTAGTAATGAAGTGCAACACTGACACAGTCAATTAAACCTGGTTTCCATCAATATTTTAGAGGACAACGCATGTTAGGTCTAGGTTAGGCCTGGGATTTGCCCACATCAGGGTCATACTGTCGCAGTTTTAACGTATATGTTGACCTGATCGAGGGTTTTTTCTGCTTTCGATCACGCAGAAAAGTGGTACCACACTGAAACAGTCCATTAAACCTGGCTTGGATCAATCTTTTAGAGGATAACGCATGTTAGGTCTAGGTTAGCCCTGGGATTTTCACTCATCAGACTCATACTTTCGCATTCTTCACATACTTGTTGAACGGATCCTGGGTTTTTACTGGTTAGGATCACGTAGTAATGTGGTACCACACTGAAACATTCAATTAAACCTGGTGTTGATAAATATTTTAGAGGATAACGCATGTTAGCTCTGGGATAGGTCTGGGATTTGCCCTCATCAGACTCATACTTTCGCACACTTCACATACTCGTTGAACAGATCCTGGGTTATTTTCTGGTTTGGATCACATAGTAATGTGGTACCACACTGAAACAGACGATTAAACCAGGTTTCGATCAATATTTTTGAGGATAACGCATGTTAGGTCTAGGTTAGGCCGGGGTTTTTCACACATCAGACTCATACTTTCGCGTTTTTCACATACTTGTTGAACAGATCCTGGGTTTTTTCTGGTTTGGATCACGTAGTAGTGTGGTACCACACTAAAACAGTCCACTAAACCTGGTTTGGATCAATATTTTAGAGGATAACGCATGTTAGGTCTAGGTTAGGTCTGTGATTTTCACTCATCAGACTCATACTTTCGCATTCTTCACATACTTGTTGAACGGATCCTGGGTTTTTTCTGGTTTGGATCACGTAGTAATGTGGGACCACACTGAAACAGTCCATTAAACCTGGTTTCGATCAATATTTTAGAGGATAACGCAAGTCAGGTCTGGGATAGGTCTGGGATTCGCCCTCAATAGGCTCATACATTCGCATATTTCTCATACTTGATGGCTAGATCCTGGGTTTTTTCCGGTTTGGGTCACGTAGTAGTGTGGTACCACACTGAAACAGTCGATTAAACCTGGTTTCGAACAATATTTTTTAGGATAACGCATGTTAGGTCTAGGTTAGGCCGGGGATTTTCACTCATCAGACTCATACTTTCGCATTCTTTACATACGTGTTGAACGGATCCTGGGTTTTTACTGGTTTGGATCACGTAGTAATGAAGTGCAACACTGAAACAGTCAATTAAACCTGGTTTCCATCAATATCTTAGAGGACAACGCAAGTTAGGTCTTGGATAGGTCTGGGATTTACCCTCATCAGGCTCATACTTTCGCGTTTTTCACATACTTGTTGAACAGATCCTGGATTTTTCTGGTTTGAATCACGTAGTAGTGTGGTACCACACTGAAACAGTCCACTAAACCTGGTTTGGATCAATATTTTAGAGGATAACGCATGTTAGGTCTAGGTTAGGTCAGTGATTTTCACTCATCAGACTCATACTTTCGCATTCTTCACATACTTGTTGAACGGATCCTGGGTTTTTTCTGGTTTAGATCACGTAGTAATGTGGGACCACACTGAAACAGTCAATTAAACCTGTTTTCGATCAATATTTTAGAGGATAACGCAAGTTAGGTCTGGGATAGGTCTGGGATTCGCCCCCATCAGGCTCATACATTCGCATATTTCTCATACTTGATGGCTAGATCCTGGGTTTTTTCCGGTTTGGGTCACGTAGTAGTGTGGTACCACACTGAAACAGTCGATTAAACCTGGTTTCGAACAATATTTTTCAGGATAACGCATGTTAGGTCTAGGTTAGGCCGGGGATTTTCACTCATCAGACTCATACTTTCGCAATCTTCATATACTTGTTGAACGGTTCCTGGGTTTTTACTGGTTTGGATCACGTAGTAATGTGGTACCACACTGAAACATTCAATTAAACCTGGTCTTGATAAATATTTTAGAGGATAACGCATGTTAGGTCTGGGATAGGTCTGGGATTTGCCCTCATCAGACTCATACTTTCGCACACTTCACATACTCGTTGAACAGATCCTGGGTTATTTTCTGGTTTGGATCACATAGTAATGTGGTACCACACTGAAACAGTCGATTAAACCAGGTTTCGATCAATATTTTTGAGGATAACGCATGTTAGGTCTACGTTAGGCCTGGGATTTTCACTCATCAGACTCATACATTCGCATTCTTCACATACTTGTTGAACGGATCCTGGGTTTTTTCTGGTTTGGCTCACGTAGTAATGTGGGACCACACTGAAGCAATCAATTAAACCTGGTCTTGATAAATATTTTAGAGGATAACGCAAGTTAGGTCTGGGTTAGGTCTAGGATTTGCCCTCGTCAGGCTCATACTTTCGCATATTTCTCATACTTCATGGCTAGATCCTGGGCTATTTCTGGATTGGATCTCGTAGTAATGTGGTACCACACTAAAACAGTCGATTAAACCACGTTTCTATCAATATTTTTGAGGATAACGCAAGTTAGGTCTGGGATAGGTCTGGGATTTGCCCTCATCAGGCTCATACTTTCGCGTTTTTCACATACTTGTTGAACAGATCCTGGGTTTTTTCCGGTTTGGGTCACGTAGTAGTGTGGTACCACACTGAAACAGTCGATTAAACTTGGTTTAAATCAATATTTTTGAGGATAACGAATGTTAGGTCTAGGTTTGGTCTGGGATTTGCTCTCATCAGGCTCATTCTTTCGCATATTTCTCATACTTGATGGCTAGATCCTGGGCTTTTTCTGGATTGCATCACGTAGTAATGTGGGACCACACTGAAACAATCAATTAAACCTGGTTTTGATAAATATTTTAGAGGACAACGCATGTTAGGTCTGGGTTAGGTCTAGGATTTGCCCTCATCAGGCTCATACTTTCGCATATTTCTCATACTTCATGGCTAGATCCTGGGCTGTTTCTGGATTGCATCACGTAGTAATGAAGTACAACACTGAAACAGTCAACTAAACCTGGTTTCCATCAATATCTTAGAGGACAACGCAAGTTAGGTCTGGGATATGTCTGGGATTTGCCCTCATCAGGCTCATACTTTCGCGTTTTTCACATACTTGTTGAACAGATCCTGGGTTTTTTCTGGTTTGGATCACGTAGTAGTGTGTTACCACACAGAAACAGTCCACTAAACCTGGTTTCGATCAATATTTTAGAGGATAACGCAAGTTAGGTCTGGGATAGGTCTGGGATTTGCTCTCATCGGGCTCATACTTTCGCGTTTTTCACATACTTGTTGAACAGATCCTGGGTTTCTTCTGGTTTGGATCACGTAGTAATGTGGGACCACACTGAAACAATCAATTAAACCTGGTCATGATAAATATTTTAGAGGATAACGCATGTTAGGTCTAGGTTAGGTCTGGGATTTTCACTCATCAGACTCATACTTTTGCATTCTTCACATACTTTTTGAACAGATCCTGGGTTTTTTCTGGCTTGGATCACGTAGTAATGTGGGATCACACTGAAACAATCAATTAAACCTGGTATTGATAAATATTTTAGAGGATAACGCATTTTAGGTCTGGGATAGGTCTGGGATTTGCCCTCATCAGACTCATACTTGGGCACACTTCACATACTCGTTGAACAGATCCTGGGTTATTTTCTGGTTTGGATCACATAGTAATGTGGTACCACACTGAAACAGTCGATTAAACCAGGTTTCGATCAATAATTTTGAGGATAACGCATGTTAGGTCTAGGTTAGGTCTGGGATTTGCCCTCATCAGACTCATACTTTCGCACACTTCACATACTCGTTGAACAGATTCTGGGTTATTTTCTGGTTTGGATCACATAGTAATGTGGTACCACACTGAAACAGTCGATTAAACCAGGTTTCGATCAATATTTTTGAGGATAACGCATGTTAGGTCTACGTTAGGCCTGGGATTTTCACTCATCAGACTCATACATTCGCATTCTTCACATACTTGTTGAACGGATCCTGGGTTTTTTCTGGTTTCCCTCACGGAGTAATGTGGGACCACACTGAAGCAATCAATTAAACCTGGTCTTGATAAATATTTTAGAGGATAACGCAAGTTAGGTCTGGGTTAGGTCTAGGATTTGCCCTCGTCAGGCTCATACTTTCGCATATTTCTCATACTTCATGGCTAGATCCTGGGCTATTTCTGGATTGGATCTCGTAGTAATGTGGTACCACACTAAAACAGTCGATTAAACCACGTTTCTATCAATATTTTTGAGGATAACGCAAGTTAGGTCTGGGATAGGTCTGGGATTTGCCCTCATCAGGCTCATACTTTCGCGTTTTTCACATACTTGTTGAACAGATCCTGGGTTTTTTCCGGTTTGGGTCACGTAGTAGTGTGGTACCACACTGAAACAGTCGATTAAACCTGGTATAAATCAATATTTTTGAGGATAACGCATGTTAGGTCTAGGTTTGGTCTGGGATTTGCTCTCATCAGGCTCATTCTTTCGCATATTTCTCATACTTGATGGCTAGATCCTGGGCTTTTTCTGGATTGCATCACGTAGTAATGAAGTACAACACTGAAACAGTCAATTAAACCTGGTTTCCATCAATATTTTAGAGGACAACGCACGTTAGGTCTAGGTTAGGCCTGGGATTTGCCCTCATCAGGGTCATACTTCCGCAGTTTTAACATACATGTTGACCTGATCGAGGGTTTTTTCTGCTTTGGATCACGTAGTAAAGTGGTACCACACTGAAACAGTCCATTAAACCAGGTTTGGAGCAATATTTTAGAGGATAGCGCATGTTAGGTCTAGGTTAGGCCTGGGATTTTTACTCATCAGACTCATACTTTCGCACACTTCACATACTCGTTGAACAGATCCTGGGTTATTTTCTGGTTTGGATCACATAGTAATGTGGTACCACACTGAAACAGTCGATTAAACCAGGTTTCGATCAATATTTTAGAGATTAATTCATGTTAGGTCTAGGTTAGGTCTGGGCTTTGCTCTTATCAGGCTCATTCTTTCGCATATTTCTCATACTTGATGGCTAGATCCTGCGCTTTTTCTGGATTGCATCACGTAGTATTGAAGTACAACACTGAAACAGTCGATTAAACCTGGTTTCCATCAATATCTTAGAGGACAACGCAAGTTAGGTCTTGGATAGGTCTGGGATTTGCCCTCATCAGGCTCATACTTTCGCGTTTTTCACATACTTGTTGAACAGATCCTGGGTTATTTTCTGGTTTGGATCACATAGTAATGTGGTACCACACTGAAACAGACGATTAAACCAGGTTTCGATGAATATTTTTGTGGATAACGCATGTTAGGTCTAGGTTAGGCCGGGGTTTTTCACTCATCACACTCATACTTTCGCATTCTTCACATACCTGTTGAACGGATCCTGGGTTTTTACTAGTTTGGATCACGTAGTAATGAAGTGCAACACTGAAACAGTCAATTAAACCTGGTTTCCATCAATATTTTAGAGGACAACGCATGTTAGGTCTAGGTTAGGCCTGGGATTTGCCCACATCAGGGTCATACTGTCGCAGTTTTAACATATATGTTGACCTGATCGAGGGTTTTTTCTGCTTTGGATCACGCAGTAAAGTGGTACCACACTGAAACAGTCCATTAAACCTGGCTTGGATCAATATTTTAGAGGATAACGCATGTTAGGTCTAGGTTAGCCCTGGGATTTTCACTCATCAGACTCATACTTTAGCATTCTTCACATACTTGTTGAACAGATACAGGGTTTTTTCTGGTTTGGTTCACGTAGTAATGTGGTACCACACTGAAACATTCAATTAAACCTGGTGTTGATAAATATTTTAGAGGATAACGCATGTTAGCTCTGGGATAGGTCTGGGATTTGCCCTCATCAGACTCATACTTTCGCACACTTCACATACTCGTTGAACAGATCCTGGGTTATTTTCTGGTTTGGATCACATAGTAATGTGGTACCACACTGAAACAGACGATTAAACCAGGTTTCGATCAATATTTTAGAGGATAAAGCAAGTTAGGTCTGGGATAGGTCTGGGATTCGCCCTCATCGGGCTCATACTTTCGCATATTTCTCATACTTGATGGCTAGATCCTGGGTTTTTTCCGGTTTGGGTCACGTAGTAGTGTGGTACCACACTGAAACAGTCGATTAAACCTGGTTTCGAACAATATTTTTTAGGATAACGCATGTTAGGTCTAGGTTAGGCCGGGGATTTTCACTCAACAGACTCATACTTTCGCATTCTTCACATACTTGTTGAACGGATCCTGGGTTTTTACTGGTTAGGATCACGTAGTAATGTGGTACCACACTGAAACATTCAATTAAACCTGGTGTTGATAAATATTTTAGAGGATAACGCATGTTAGCTCTGGGATAGGTCTGGGATTTGCCCTCATCAGACTCATACTTTCGCACACTTCACATACTCGTTGAACAGATCCTGGGTTATTTTCTGGTTTGGATCACATAGTAATGTGGTACCACACTGAAATAGACGATTAAACCAGGTTTCGATCAATATTTTTGAGGATAACGCATGTTAGGTCTAGGTTAGGCCGGGGTTTTTCACACATCAGACTCATACTTTCGCGTTTTTCACATACTTGTTGAACAGATCCTGGGTTTTTTCTGGTTTGGATCACGTAGTAGTGTGGTACCACACTGAAACAGTCCACTAAACCTGGTTTGGATCAATATTTTAGAGGATAACGCATGTTAGGTCTAGGTTAGGTCTGTGATTTTCACTCATCAGACTCATACTTTCGCATTCTTCACATACTTGTTGAACGGATCCTGGGTTTTTTCTGGTTTGGATCACGTAGTAATGTGGGACCACACTGAAACAGTCCATTAAACCTGGTTTCGATCAATATTTTAGAGGATAACGCAAGTTAGGTCTGGGATAGGTCTGGGATTCGCCCTCAATAGGCTCATACATTCGCATATTTCTCATACTTGATGGCTAGATCCTGGGTTTTTTCCGGTTTGGGTCACGTAGTAGTGTGGTACCACACTGAAACAGTCGATTAAACCTGGTTTCGAACAATATTTTTTAGGATAACGCATGTTAGGTCTAGGTTAGGCCGGGGATTTTCACTCATCAGACTCATACTTTCGCATTCTTTACATACGTGTTGAACGGATCCTGGGTTTTTACTGGTTTGGATCACGTAGTAATGAAGTGCAACACTGAAACAGTCAATTAAACCTGGTTTCCATCAATATCTTAGAGGACAACGCAAGTTAGGTCTTGGATAGGTCTGGGATTTGCCCTCATCAGGCTCATACTTTCGCGTTTTTCACATACTTGTTGAACAGGTCCTGGATTTTTTCTGGTTTGAATCACGTAGTAGTGTGGTACCACACTGAAACAGTCCACTAAACCTGGTTTGGATCAATATTTTAGAGGATAACGCATGTTAGGTCTAGGTTAGGTCAGTGATTTTCACTCATCAGACTCATACTTTCGCATTCTTCACATACTTGTTGAACGGATCCTGGGTTTTATCTGGTTTAGATCACGTAGTAATGTGGGACCACACTGGAACAGTCAATTAAACCTGTTTTCGATCAATATTTTAGAGGATAACGCAAGTTAGGTCTGGGATAGGTCTGGGATTCGCCCCCATCAGGCTCATACATTCGCATATTTCTCATACTTGATGGCTAGATCCTGGGTTTTTTCCGGTTTGGGTCACGTAGTAGTGTGGTACCACACTGAAACAGTCGATTAAACCTGGTTTCGAACAATATTTTTTAGGATAACGCATGTTAGGTCTGGGTTAGGTCTAGGATTTGCCCTCGTCAGGCTCATACTTTCGCATATTTCTCATACTTCATGGCTAGATCCTGGGCTATTTCTGGATTGGATCTCGTAGTAATGTGGTACCACACTAAAACAGTCGATTAAACCACGTTTCTATCAATATTTTTGAGGATAACGCAAGTTAGGTCTGGGGTAGGTCTGGGATTTGCCCTCATCAGGCTCATACTTTCGCGTTTTTCACATACTTGTTGAACAGATCCTGGGTTTTTTCCGGTTTGGGTCACGTAGTAGTGTGGTACCACACTGAAACAGTCGATTAAACCTGGTTTAAATCAATATTTTTGAGGATAACGCATGTTAGGTCTAGGTTTGGTCTGGGATTTGCTCTCATCAGGCTCATTCTTTCGCATATTTCTCATACTTGATGGCTAGATCCTGGGCTTTTTCTGGATTGCATCACGTAGTAATGTGGGACCACACTGAAACAATCAATTAAACCTGGTTTTGATAAATATTTTAGAGGACAACGCATGTTAGGTCTGGGTTAGGTCTAGGATTTGCCCTCATCAGGCTCATACTTTCGCATATTTCTCATACTTCATGGCTAGATCCTGGGCTGTTTCTGGATTGCATCACGTAGTAATGAAGTACAACACTGAAACAGTCAACTAAACCTGGTTTCCATCAATATCTTAGAGGACAACGCAAGTTAGGTCTGGGATATGTCTGGGATTTGCCCTCATCAGGCTCATACTTTCGCGTTTTTCACATACTTGTTGAACAGATCCTGGGTTTTTTCTGGTTTGGATCACGTAGTAGTGTGTTACCACACAGAAACAGTCCACTAAACCTGGTTTCGATCAATATTTTAGAGGATAACGCAAGTTAGGTCTGGGATAGGTCTGGGATTTGCTCTCATCGGGCTCATACTTTCGCGTTTTTCACATACTTGTTGAACAGATCCTGGGTTTCTTCTGGTTTGGATCACGTAGTAATGTGGGACCACACTGAAACAATCAATTAAACCTGGTCATGATAAATATTTTAGAGGATAACGCGTGTTAGGTCTAGGTTAGGTCTGGGATTTTCACTCATCAGACTCATACTTTCGCATTCTTCACATACTTTTTGAACAGATCCTGGGTTTTTTCTGGTTTGGATCACGTAGTAATGTGGGACCACACTGAAACAGTCCATTAAACCTGGTTTCGATCAATATTTTAGAGGATAACGCAAGTTAGGTCTGGGATAGGTCTGGGATTCGCCCTCAATAGGCTCATACATTCGCATATTTCTCATACTTGATGGCTAGATCCTGGGTGTTTTCCGGTTTGGGTCACGTAGTAGTGTAGTACCACACTGAAACAGTCGATTAAACCTGGTTTCGAACAATATTTTTTAGGATAACGCATGTTAGGTCTAGGTTAGGCCGGGGATTTTCACTCATCAGACTCATACTTTCGCATTCTTTACATACGTGTTGAACGGATCCTGGGTTTTTACTGGTTTGGATCACGTAGTAATGAAGTGCAACACTGAAACAGTCAATTAAACCTGGTTTCCATCAATATCTTAGAGGACAACGCAAGTTAGGTCTTGGATAGGTCTGGGATTTGCCCTCATCAGGCTCATACTTTCGCGTTTTTCACATACTTGTTGAACAGGTCCTGGATTTTTTCTGGTTTGAATCACGTAGTAGTGTGGTACCACACTGAAACAGTCCACTAAACCTGGTTTGGATCAATATTTTAGAGGATAACGCATGTTAGGTCTAGGTTAGGTCAGTGATTTTCACTCATCAGACTCATACTTTCGCATTCTTCACATACTTGTTGAACGGATCCTGGGTTTTATCTGGTTTAGATCACGTAGTAATGTGGGACCACACTGAAACAGTCAATTAAACCTGTTTTCGATCATTATTTTAGAGGATAACGCAAGTTAGGTCTGGGATAGGTCTGGGATTCGCCCCCATCAGGCTCATACATTCGCATATTTCTCATACTTGATGGCTAGATCCTGGGTTTTTTCCGGTTTGGGTCACGTAGTAGTGTGGTACCACACTGAAACAGTCGTTTAAACCTGGTTTCGAACAATATTTTTTAGGATAACGCATGTTAGGTCTGGGTTAGGTCTAGGATTTGCCCTCGTCAGGCTCATACTTTCGCATATTTCTCATACTTCATGGCTAGATCCTGGGCTATTTCTGGATTGGATCTCGTAGTAATGTGGTACCACACTAAAACAGTCGATTAAACCACGTTTCTATCAATATTTTTGAGGATAACGCAAGTTAGGTCTGGGATAGGTCTGGGATTTGCCCTCATCAGACTCATACTTGGGCACACTTCACATACTCGTTGAACAGATCCTGGGTTATTTTCTGGTTTGGATCACATAGTAATGTGGTACCACACTGAAACAGTCGATTAAACCAGGTTTCGATCAATATTTTTGAGGATAACGCATGTTAGGTCTACGTTAGGCCTGGGATTTTCACTCATCAGACTCATACATTCGCATTCTTCACATACTTGTTGAACGGATCCTGGGTTTTTTCTGGTTTGGCTCACGGAGTAATGTGGGACCACACTGAAGCAATCAATTAAACCTGGTCTTGATAAATATTTTAGAGGATAACGCAAGTTAGGTCTGGGTTAGGTCAGTGATTTTCACTCATCAGACTCATACTTTCGCATTCTTCACATACTTGTTGAACGGATCCTGGGTTTTATCTGGTTTAGATCACGTAGTAATGTGGGACCACACTGAAACAGTCAATTAAACCTGTTTTCGATCATTATTTTAGAGGATAACGCAAGTTAGGTCTGGGATAGGTCTGGGATTCGCCCCCATCAGGCTCATACATTCGCATATTTCTCATACTTGATGGCTAGATCCTGGGTTTTTTCCGGTTTGGGTCACGTAGTAGTGTGGTACCACACTGAAACAGTCGATTAAACCTGGTTTCGAACAATATTTTTTAGGATAACGCATGTTAGGTCTGGGTTAGGTCTAGGATTTGCCCTCGTCAGGCTCATACTTTCGCATATTTCTCATACTTCATGGCTAGATCCTGGGCTATTTCTGGATTGGATCTCGTAGTAATGTGGTACCACACTAAAACAGTCGATTAAACCACGTTTCTATCAATATTTTTGAGGATAACGCAAGTTAGGTCTGGGATAGGTCTGGGATTTGCCCCCATCAGGCTCATACTTTCGCGTTTTTCACATACTTGTTGAACAGATCCTGGGTTTTTTCCGGTTTGGGTCACGTAGTAGTGTGGTACCACACTGAAACAGTCGATTAAACCTGGTTTAAATCAATATTTTTGAGGATAACGCATGTTAGGTCTAGGTTTGGTCTGGGATTTGCTCTCATCAGGCTCATTCTTTCGCATATTTCTCATACTTGATGGCTAGATCCTGGGCTTTTTCTGGATTGCATCACGTAGTAATGTGGGACCACACTGAAACAATCAATTAAACCTGGTTTTGATAAATATTTTAGAGGACAACGCATGTTAGGTCTGGGTTAGGCCTAGGATTTGCCCTCATCAGGCTCATACTTTCGCATATTTCTCATACTTCATGGCTAGATCCTGGGCTGTTTCTGGATTGCATCACGTAGTAATGAAGTACAACACTGAAACAGTCAACTAAACCTGGTTTCCATCAATATCTTAGAGGACAACGCAAGTTAGGTCTGGGATATGTCTGGGATTTGCCCTCATCAGGCTCATACTTTCGCGTTTTTCACATACTTGTTGAACAGATCCTGGGTTTTTTCTGGTTTGGATCACGTAGTAGTGTGTTACCACACAGAAACAGTCCACTAAACCTGGTTTCGATCAATATTTTAGAGGATAACGCAAGTTAGGTCTGGGATAGGTCTGGGATTTGCTCTCATCGGGCTCATACTTTCGCGTTTTTCACATACTTGTTGAACAGATCCTGGGTTTCTTCTGGTTTGGATCACGTAGTAATGTGGGACCACACTGAAACAATCAATTAAACCTGGTCATGATAAATATTTTAGAGGATAACGCATGTTAGGTCTAGGTTAGGTCTGGGATTTTCACTCATCAGACTCATACTTTCGCATTCTTCACATACTTTTTGAACAGATCCTGGGTTTTTTCTGGCTTGGATCACGTAGTAATGTGGGATCACACTGAAACAATCAATTAAACCTGGTATTGATAAATATTTTAGAGGATAACGCATTTTAGGTCTGGGATAGGTCTGGGATTTGCCCTCATCAGACTCATACTTGGGCACACTTCACATACTCGTTGAACAGATCCTGGGTTATTTTCTGGTTTGGATCACATAGTAATGTGGTACCACACTGAAACAGTCGATTAAACCAGGTTTCGATCAATAATTTTGAGGATAACGCATGTTAGGTCTAGGTTAGGTCTGGGATTTGCCCTCATCAGACTCATACTTTCGCACACTTCACATACTCGTTGAACAGATCCTGGGTTATTTTCTGGTTTGGATCACATAGTAATGTGGTACCACACTGAAACAGTCGATTAAACCAGGTTTCGATCAATATTTTAGAGGATAACGCATGTTAGGTCTACGTTAGGCCTGGGATTTTCACTCATCAGACTCATACATTCGCATTCTTCACATACTTGTTGAACGGATCCTGGGTTTTTTCTGGTTTGGCTCACGGAGTAATGTGGGACCACACTGAAGCAATCAATTAAACCTGGTCTTGATAAATATTTTAGAGGATAACGCAAGTTAGGTCTGGGTTAGGTCTAGGATTTGCCCTCGTCAGGCTCATACTTTCGCATATTTCTCATACTTCATGGCTAGATCCTGGGCTATTTCTGGATTGGATCTCGTAGTAATGTGGTACCACACTAAAACAGTCGATTAAACCACGTTTCTATCAATATTTTTGAGGATAACGCAAGTTAGGTCTGGGATAGGTCTGGGATTTGCCCTCATCAGGCTCATACTTTCGCGTTTTTCACATACTTGTTGAACAGATCCTGGGTTTTTTCCGGTTTGGGTCACGTAGTAGTGTGGTACCACACTGAAACAGTCGATTAAACCTGGTTTAAATCAATATTTTTGAGGATAACGCATGTTAGGTCTAGGTTTGGTCTGGGATTTGCTCTCATCAGGCTCATTCTTTCGCATATTTCTCATACTTGATGGCTAGATCCTGGGCTTTTTCTGGATTGCATCACGTAGTAATGAAGTACAACACTGAAACAGTCAATTAAACCTGGTTTCCATCAATATTTTAGAGGACAACGCACGTTAGGTCTAGGTTAGGCCTGGGATTTGCCCTCATCAGGGTCATACTTCCGCAGTTTTAACATACATGTTGACCTGATCGAGGGTTTTTTCTGCTTTGGATCACGTAGTAAAGTGGTACCACACTGAAACAGTCCATTAAACCAGGTTTGGAGCAATATTTTAGAGGATAGCGCATGTTAGGTCTAGGTTAGGCCTGGGATTTTTACTCATCAGACTCATACTTTCGCACACTTCACATACTCGTTGAACAGATCCTGGGTTATTTTCTGGTTTGGATCACATAGTAATGTGGTACCACACTGAAACAGTCGATTAAACCAGGTTTCGATCAATATTTTAGAGATTAATTCATGTTAGGTCTAGGTTAGGTCTGGGCTTTGCTCTTATCAGGCTCATTCTTTCGCATATTTCTCATACTTGATGGCTAGATCCTGCGCTTTTTCTGGATTGCATCACGTAGTATTGAAGTACAACACTGAAACAGTCGATTAAACCTGGTTTCCATCAATATCTTAGAGGACAACGCAAGTTAGGTCTTGGATAGGTCTGGGATTTGCCCTCATCAGGCTCATACTTTCGCGTTTTTCACATACTTGTTGAACAGATCCTGGGTTATTTTCTGGTTTGGATCACATAGTAATGTGGTACCACACTGAAACAGACGATTAAACCAGGTTTCGATCAATATTTTTGAGGATAACGCATGTTAGGTCTAGGTTAGGCCGGGGTTTTTCACACATCAGACTCATACTTTCGCGTTTTTCACATACTTGTTGAACAGATCCTGGGTTTTTTCAGGTTTGGATCACGTAGTAGTGTGGTACCACACTGAAACAGTCCACTAAACCTGGTTTGGATCAATATTTTAGAGGATAACGCATGTTAGGTCTAGGTTAGGTCTGTGATTTTCACTCATCAGACTCATACTTTCGCATTCTTCACATACTTGTTGAACGGATCCTGGGTTTTTTCTGGTTTGGATCACGTAGTAATGTGGTACCACACTGAAACATTCAATTAAACCTGGTCTTGATAAATATTTTAGAGGATAACGCATGTTAGGTTTGGGTTAGGTATTGGATTTGCCCTCATCAGGCTCATACTTTCGCATATTTCTCATACTTCATGGCTAGACCCTGGGCTGTTTCTGGATTGTATCACGTAGTAATGTGGTACCACGCTGAAACAGTCAATTAAACCTGATTTCGATCAATATTTTAGAGGATAAAGCAAGTTAGGTCTGGGATAGGTCTGGGATTCGCCCTCATCGGGCTCATACTTTCGCATATTTCTCATACTTGATGGCTAGATCCTGGGTTTTTTCCGGTTTGGGTCACGTAGTAGTGTGGTACCACACTGAAACAGTCGATTAAACCTGGTTTCGAACAATATTTTTTAGGATAACGCATGTTAGGTCTAGGTTAGGCCGGGGATTTTCACTCAACAGACTCATACTTCCGCATTCTTCACATACTTGTTGAACGGATCCTGGGTTTTTACAGGTTAGGATCACGTAGTAATGTGGTACCACACTGAAACATTCAATTAAACCTGGTGTTGATAAATATTTTAGAGGATAACGCATGTTAGCTCTGGGATAGGTCTGGGATTTGCCCTCATCAGACTCATACTTTCGCACACTTCACATACTCGTTGAACAGATCCTGGGTTATTTTCTGGTTTGGATCACATAGTAATGTGGTACCACACTGAAACAGACGATTAAACCAGGTTTCGATGAATATTTTTGAGGATAACGCATGTTAGGTCTAGGTTAGGCCTGGGTTTTTCACACATCAGACTCATACTTTCGCGTTTTTCACATACTTGTTGAACAGATCCTGGGTTTTTTCTGGTTTGGATCACGTAGTAGTGTGGTACCACACTGAAACAGTCCACTAAACCTGGTTTGGATCAATATTTTAGAGGATAACGCATGTTAGGTCTAGGTTAGGTCTGTGATTTTCACTCATCAGACTCATACTTTCGCATTCTTCACATACTTGTTGAACGGATCCTGGGTTTTTTCTGGTTTGGATCACGTAGTAATGTGGGACCACACTGAAACAGTCCATTAAACCTGGTTTCGATCAATATTTTAGAGGATAACGCAAGTTAGGTCTGGGATAGGTCTGGGATTCGCCCTCAATAGGCTCATACATTCGCATATTTCTCATACTTGATGGCTAGATCCTGGGTTTTTTCCGGTTTGGGTCACGTAGTAGTGTGGTACCACACTGAAACAGTCGATTAAACCTGGTTTCGAACAATATTTTTTAGGATAACGCATGTTAGGTCTAGGTTAGGCCGGGGATTTTCACTCATCAGACTCATACTTTCGCATTCTTTACATACGTGTTGAACGGATCCTGGGTTTTTACTGGTTTGGATCACGTAGTAATGAAGTGCAACACTGAAACAGTCAATTAAACCTGGTTTCCATCAATATCTTAGAGGACAACGCAAGTTAGGTCTTGGATAGGTCTGGGATTTGCCCTCATCAGGCTCATACTTTCGCGTTTTTCACATACTTGTTGAACAGGTCCTGGATTTTTTCTGGTTTGGATCACGTAGTAGTGTGGTACCACACTGAAACAGTCCACTAAACCTGGTTTGGATCAATATTTTAGAGGATAACGCATGTTAGGTCTAGGTTAGGTCAGTGATTTTCACTCATCAGACTCATACTTTCGCATTCTTCACATACTTGTTGAACGGATCCTGGGTTTTATCTGGTTTAGATCACGTAGTAATGTGGGACCACACTGAAACAGTCAATTAAACCTGTTTTCGATCAATATTTTAGAGGATAACGCAAGTTAGGTCTGGGATAGGTCTGGGATTCGCCGCCATCAGGCTCATACATTCGCATATTTCTCATACTTGATGGCTAGATCCTGGGTTTTTTCCGGTTTGGGTCACGTAGTAGTGTGGTACCACACTGAAACAGTCGATTAAACCTGGTTTCGAACAATATTTTTTAGGATAACGCATGTTAGGTCTAGGTTAGGCCGGGGATTTTCACTCAACAGACTCATACTTTCGCATTCTTCACATACTTGTTGAACGGATCCTGGGTTTTTACTGGTTAGGATCACGTAGTAATGTGGTACCACACTGAAACATTCAATTAAACCTGGTGTTGATAAATATTTTAGAGGATAACGCATGTTAGCTCTGGGATAGGTCTGGGATTTGCCCTCATCAGACTCATACTTTCGCACACTTCACATACTCGTTGAACAGATCCTGGGTTATTTTCTGGTTTGGATCACATAGTAATGTGGTACCACACTGAAACAGTCGATTAAACCAGGTTTCGATCAATATTTTTGAGGATAACGCATGTTAGGTCTACGTTAGGCCTGGGATTTTCACTCATCAGACTCATACATTCGCATTCTTCACATACTTGTTGAACGGATCCTGGGTTTTTTCTGGTTTGGCTCACGTAGTAATGTGGGACCACACTGAAGCAATCAATTAAACCTGGTCTTGATAAATATATTAGAGGATAACGCAAGTTAGGTCTGGGTTAGGTCTAGGATTTGCCCTCGTCAGGCTCATACTTTCGCATATTTCTCATACTTCATGGCTAGATCCTGGGCTATTTCTGGATTGGATCTCGTAGTAATGTGGTACCACACTAAAACAGTCGATTAAACCACGTTTCTATCAATATTTTTGAGGATAACGCAAGTTAGGTCTGGGATAGGTCTGGGATTTGCCCTCATCAGGCTCATACTTTCGCGTTTTTCATATACTTGTTGAACAGATCCTGGGTTTTTTCCGGTTTGGGTCACGTAGTAGTGTGGTACCACACTGAAACAGTCGATTAAACCTGGTTTAAATCAATATTTTTGAGGATAACGCATGTTAGGTCTAGGTTTGGTCTGGGATTTGCTCTCATCAGGCTCATTCTTTCGCATATTTCTCATACTTGATGCCTAGATCCTGGGCTTTTTCTGGATTGCATCACGTAGTAATGTGGGGCCACACTGAAACAATCAATTAAACCTGGTTTTGATAAATATTTTAGAGGACAACGCATGTTAGGTCTGGGTTAGGTCTAGGATTTGCCCTCATCAGGCTCATACTTTCGCATATTTCTCATACTTCATGGCTAGATCCTGGGCTGTTTCTGGATTGCATCACGTAGTAATGAAGTACAACACTGAAACAGTCAACTAAACCTGGTTTCCATCAATATCTTAGAGGACAACGCAAGTTAGGTCTGGGATATGTCTGGGATTTGCCCTCATCAGGCTCATACTTTCGCGTTTTTCACATACTTGTTGAACAGATCCTGGGTTTTTTCTGGTTTGGATCACGTAGTAGTGTGTTACCACACAGAAACAGTCCACTAAACCTGGTTTCGATCAATATTTTAGAGGATAACGCAAGTTAGGTCTGGGATAGGTCTGGGATTTGCTCTCATCGGGCTCATACTTTCGCGTTTTTCACATACTTGTTGAACAGATCCTGGGTTTCTTCTGGTTTGGATCACGTAGTAATGTGGGACCACACTGAAACAATCAATTAAACCTGGTCATGATAAATATTTTAGAGGATAACGCATGTTAGGTCTAGGTTAGGTCTGGGATTTTCACTCATCAGACTCATACTTTCGCATTCTTCACATACTTTTTGAACAGATCCTGGGTTTTTTCTGGCTTGGATCACGTAGTAATGTGGGATCACACTGAAACAATCAATTAAACCTGGTATTGATAAATATTTTAGAGGATAACGCATTTTAGGTCTGGGATAGGTCTGGGATTTGCCCTCATCAGACTCATACTTGGGCACACTTCACATACTCGTTGAACAGATCCTGGGTTATTTTCTGGTTTGGATCACATAGTAATGTGGTACCACACTGAAACAGTCGATTAAACCAGGTTTCGATCAATAATTTTGAGGATAACGCATGTTAGGTCTAGGTTAGGTCTGGGATTTGCCCTCATCAGACTCATACTTTCGCACACTTCACATACTCGTTGAACAGATCCTGGGTTATTTTCTGGTTTGGATCACATAGTAATGTGGTACCACACTGAAACAGTCGATTAAACCAGGTTTCGATCAATATTTTTGAGGATAACGCATGTTAGGTCTACGTTAGGCCTGGGATTTTCACTCATCAGACTCATACATTCGCATTCTTCACATACTTGTTGAACGGATCCTGGGTTTTTTCTGGTTTGGCTCACGGAGTAATGTGGGACCACACTGAAGCAATCAATTAAACCTGGTCTTGATAAATATTTTAGAGGATAACGCAAGTTAGGTCTGGGTTAGGTCTAGGATTTGCCCTCGTCAGGCTCATACTTTCGCATATTTCTCATACTTCATGGCTAGATCCTGGGCTATTTCTGGATTGGATCTCGTAGTAATGTGGTACCACACTAAAACAGTCGATTAAACCACGTTTCCATCAATATTTTTGAGGATAACGCAAGTTAGGTCTGGGATAGGTCTGGGATTTGCCCTCATCAGGCTCATACTTTCGCGTTTTTCACATACTTGTTGAACAGATCCTGGGTTTTTTCCGGTTTGGGTCACGTAGTAGTGTGGTACCACACTGAAACAGTCGATTAAACCTGGTTTAAATCAATATTTTTGAGGATAACGCATGTTAGGTCTAGGTTTGGTCTGGGATTTGCTCTCATCAGGCTCATTCTTTCGCATATTTCTCATACTTGATGGCTAGATCCTGGGCTTTTTCTGGATTGCATCACGTAGTAATGAAGTACAACACTGAAACAGTCAATTAAACCTGGTTTCCATCAATATTTTAGAGGACAACGCACGTTAGGTCTAGGTTAGGCCTGGGATTTGCCCTCATCAGGGTCATACTTCCGCAGTTTTAACATACATGTTGACCTGATCGAGGGTTTTTTCTGCTTTGGATCACGTAGTAAAGTGGTACCACACTGAAACAGTCCATTAAACCAGGTTTGGAGCAATATTTTAGAGGATAGCGCATGTTAGGTCTAGGTTAGGCCTGGGATTTTTACTCATCAGACTCATACTTTCGCACACTTCACATACTCGTTGAACAGATCCTGGGTTATTTTCTGGTTTGGATCACATAGTAATGTGGTACCACACTGAAACAGTCGATTAAACCAGGTTTCGATCAATATTTTAGAGATTAATTCATGTTAGGTCTAGGTTAGGTCTGGGCTTTGCTCTTATCAGGCTCATTCTTTCGCATATTTCTCATACTTGATGGCTAGATCCTGCGCTTTTTCTGGATTGCATCACGTAGTATTGAAGTACAACACTGAAACAGTCGATTAAACCTGGTTTCCATCAATATCTTAGAGGACAACGCAAGTTAGGTCTTGGATAGGTCTGGGATTTGCCCTCATCAGGCTCATACTTTCGCGTTTTTCACATACTTGTTGAACAGATCCTGGGTTATTTTCTGGTTTGGATCACATAGTAATGTGGTACCACACTGAAACAGACGATTAAACCAGGTTTCGATCAATATTTTTGAGGATAACGCATGTTAGGTCTAGGTTAGGCCGGGGTTTTTCACACATCAGACTCATACTTTCGCGTTTTTCACATACTTGTTGAACAGATCCTGGGTTTTTTCAGGTTTGGATCACGTAGTAGTGTGGTACCACACTGAAACAGTCCACTAAACCTGGTTTGGATCAATATTTTAGAGGATAACGCATGTTAGGTCTAGGTTAGGTCTGTGATTTTCACTCATCAGACTCATACTTTCGCATTCTTCACATACTTGTTGAACGGATCCTGGGTTTTTTCTGGTTTGGATCACGTAGTAATGTGGTACCACACTGAAACATTCAATTAAACCTGGTCTTGATAAATATTTTAGAGGATAACGCATGTTAGGTTTGGGTTAGGTATTGGATTTGCCCTCATCAGGCTCATACTTTCGCATATTTCTCATACTTCATGGCTAGACCCTGGGCTGTTTCTGGATTGTATCACGTAGTAATGTGGTACCACGCTGAAACAGTCAATTAAACCTGATTTCGATCAATATTTTAGAGGATAAAGCAAGTTAGGTCTGGGATAGGTCTGGGATTCGCCCTCATCGGGCTCATACTTTCGCATATTTCTCATACTTGATGGCTAGATCCTGGGTTTTTTCCGGTTTGGGTCACGTAGTAGTGTGGTACCACACTGAAACAGTCGATTAAACCTGGTTTCGAACAATATTTTTTAGGATAACGCATGTTAGGTCTAGGTTAGGCCGGGGATTTTCACTCAACAGACTCATACTTTCGCATTCTTCACATACTTGTTGAACGGATCCTGGGTTTTTACTGGTTAGGATCACGTAGTAATGTGGTACCACACTGAAACATTCAATTAAACCTGGTGTTGATAAATATTTTAGAGGATAACGCATGTTAGCTCTGGGATAGGTCTGGGATTTGCCCTCATCAGACTCATACTTTCGCACACTTCACATACTCGTTGAACAGATCCTGGGTTATTTTCTGGTTTGGATCACATAGTAATGTGGTACCACACTGAAACAGACGATTAAACCAGGTTTCGATCAATATTTTTGAGGATAACGCATGTTAGGTCTAGGTTAGGCCGGGGTTTTTCACACATCAGACTCATACTTTCGCGTTTTTCACATACTTGTTGAACAGATCCTGGGTTTTTTCTGGTTTGGATCACGTAGTAGTGTGGTACCACACTGAAACAGTCCACTAAACCTGGTTTGGATCAATATTTTAGAGGATAACGCATGTTAGGTCTAGGTTAGGTCTGTGATTTTCACTCATCAGACTCATACTTTCGCATTCTTCACATACTTGTTGAACGGATCCTGGGTTTTATCTGGTTTAGATCACGTAGTAATGTGGGACCACACTGAAACAGTCAATTAAACCTGTTTTCGATCAATATTTTAGAGGATAACGCAAGTTAGGTCTGGGATAGGTCTGGGATTTGCCCTCATCAGGCTCATACTTTCGCGTTTTTCACATACTTGTTGAACAGGTCCTGGATTTTTTCTGGTTTGGATCACGTAGTAGTGTGGTACCACACTGAAACAGTCCACTAAACCTGGTTTGGATCAATATTTTAGAGGATAACGCATGTTAGGTCTAGGTTAGGTCAGTGATTTTCACTCATCAGACTCATACTTTCGCATTCTTCACATACTTGTTGAACGGATCCTGGGTTTTATCTGGTTTAGATCACGTAGTAATGTGGGACCACACTGAAACAGTCAATTAAACCTGTTTTCGATCAATATTTTAGAGGATAACGCAAGTTAGGTCTGGGATAGGTCTGGGATTCGCCCCCATCAGGCTCATACATTCGCATATTTCTCATACTTGATGGCTAGATCCTGGGTTTTTTCCGGTTTGGGTCACGTAGTAGTGTGGTACCACACTGAAACAGTCGATTAAACCTGGTTTCGAACAATATTTTTTAGGATAACGCATGTTAGGTCTAGGTTAGGCCGGGGATTTTCACTCAACAGACTCATACTTTCGCATTCTTCACATACTTGTTGAACGGATCCTGGGTTTTTACTGGTTAGGATCACGTAGTAATGTGGTACCACACTGAAACATTCAATTAAACCTGGTGTTGATAAATATTTTAGAGGATAACGCATGTTAGCTCTGGGATAGGTCTGGGATTTGCCCTCATCAGACTCATACTTTCGCACACTTCACATACTCGTTGAACAGATCCTGGGTTATTTTCTGGTTTGGATCACATAGTAATGTGGTACCACACTGAAACAGTCGATTAAACCAGGTTTCGATCAATATTTTTGAGGATAACGCATGTTAGGTCTACGTAAGGCCTGGGATTTTCACTCATCAGACTCATACATTCGCATTCTACACATACTTGTTGAACGGATCCTGGGTTCTTTCTGGTTTGGCTCACGTAGTAATGTGGGACCACACTGAAGCAATCAATTAAACCTGGTCTTGATAAATATATTAGAGGATAACGCAAGTTAGGTCTGGGTTAGGTCTAGGATTTGCCCTCGTCAGGCTCATACTTTCGCATATTTCTCATACTTCATGGCTAGATCCTGGGCTATTTCTGGATTGGATCTCGTAGTAATGTGGTACCACACTAAAACAGTCGATTAAACCACGTTTCTATCAATATTTTTGAGGATAACGCAAGTTAGGTCTGGGATAGGTCTGGGATTTGCCCTCATCAGGCTCATACTTTCGCGTTTTTCACATACTTGTTGAACAGATCCTGGGTTTTTTCTGGTTTGGATCACGTAGTAGTATGTTACCACACAGAAACAGTCCACTAAACCTGGTTTCGATCAATATTTTAGAGGATAACGCAAGTTAGGTCTGGGATAGGTCTGGGATTTGCTCTCATCGGGCTCATACTTTCGCGTTTTTCACATACTTGTTGAACAGATCCTGGGTTTCTTCTGGTTTGGATCACGTAGTAATGTGGGACCACACTGAAACAATCAATTAAACCTGGTCATGATAAATATTTTAGAGGATAACGCATGTTAGGTCTAGGTTAGGTCTGGGATTTTCACTCATCAGACTCATACTTTCGCATTCTTCACATACTTTTTGAACAGATCCTGGGTTTTTTCTGGCTTGGATCACGTAGTAATGTGGGATCACACTGAAATAATCAATTAAACCTGGTATTGATAAATATTTTAGAGGATAACGCATTTTAGGTCTGGGATAGGTCTGGGATTTGCCCTCATCAGACTCATACTTGGGCACACTTCACATACTCGTTGAACAGATCCTGGGTTATTTTCTGGTTTGGATCACATAGTAATGTGGTACCACACTGAAACAGTCGATTAAACCAGGTTTCGATCAATAATTTTGAGGATAACGCATGTTAGGTCTAGGTTAGGCCGGGGTTTTTCACTCATCAGACTCATACTTTCGCACACTTCACATACTCGTTGAACAGATCCTGGGTTATTTTCTGGTTTGGATCACATAGTAATGTGGTACCACACTGAAACAGTCGATTAAACCAGGTTTCGATCAATATTTTTGAGGATAACGCATTTTAGGTCTGGGATAGGTCTGGGATTTTCACTCATCAGACTCATACTTTCGCATTCTTCACATACTTGTTGAACAGATACAGGGTTTTTTTCTGGTTTGGTTCACGTAGTAATGTGGTACCACACTGAAACATTCAATTAAACCTGGTCTTGATAAATATTTTAGAGGATAACGCATGTTAGGTTTGGGTTAGGTATTGGATTTGCCCTCATCAGGCTCATACTTTCGCATATTTCCCATACTTCATGACTAGACCCTGGGCTGTTTCTGGATTGTATCACGTAGTAATGTGGTACCACGCTGAAACAGTCAATTAAACCTGATTTCGATCAATATTTTAGAGGATAAAGCAAGTAAGGTCTGGGATAGGTCTGGGATTCGCCCTCATCAGGCTCATACTTTCGCATATTTCTCATACTTGATGGCTAGATCCTGGGTTTTTTCCGGTTTGGGTCACGTAGTAGTGTGGTACCACACTGAAACAGTCGATTAAACCTGGTTTCGAACAATATTTTTTAGGATAACGCATGTTAGGTCTACGTTAGGCCTGGGATTTTCACTCATCAGACTCATACATTCGCATTCTTCACATACTTGTTGAACGGATCCTGGGTTTTTTCTGGTTTGGCTCCCGTAGTAATGTGGGACCACACTGAAGCAATCAATTAAACCTGGTCTTGATAAATATTTTAGAGGATAACGCAAGTTAGGTCTGGGTTAGGTCTAGGATTTGCCTTCGTCAGGCTCATACTTTCGCATATTTCTCATACTTCATGGCTAGATCCTGGGCTATTTCTGGATTGGATCTCGTAGTAATGTGGTACCACACTAAAACAGTCGATTAAACCACGTTTCTATCAATATTTTTGAGGATAACGCAAGTTAGGTCTGGGATAGGTCTGGGATTTGCCCTCATCAGGCTCATACTTTCGCGTTTTTCACATACTTGTTGAACAGATCCTGGGTTTTTTCCGGTTTGGGTCACGTAGTAGTGTGGTACCACACTGAAACAGTCGATTAAACCTGGTTTAAATCAATATTTTTGAGGATAACGCATGTTAGGTCTAGGTTTGGTCTGGGATTTGCTCTCATCAGGCTCATTCTTTCGCATATTTCTCATACTTGATGGCTAGATCCTGGGCTTTTTCTGGATTGCATCACGTAGTAATGTGGGACCACACTGAAACAATCAATTAAACCTGGTTTTGATAAATATTTTAGAGGACAACGCATGTTAGGTCTGGGTTAGGTCTAGGATTTGCCCTCATCAGGCTCATACTTTCGCATATTTCTCATACTTCATGGCTAGATCCTGGGCTGTTTCTGGATTGCATCACGTAGTAATGAAGTACAACACTGAAACAGTCAACTAAACCTGGTTTCCATCAATATCTTAGAGGACAACGCAAGTTAGGTCTGGGATATGTCTGGGATTTGCCCTCATCAGGCTCATACTTTCGCGTTTTTCACATACTTGTTGAACAGATCCTGGGTTTTTTCTGGTTTGGATCACGTAGTAGTGTGTTACCACACAGAAACAGTCCACTAAACCTGGTTTCGATCAATATTTTAGAGGATAACGCAAGTTAGGTCTGGGATAGGTCTGGGATTTGCTCTCATCGGGCTCATACTTTCGCATATTTCTCATACTTCATGGCTAGATCCTGGGCTATTTCTGGATTGGATCTCGTAGTAATGTGGTACCACACTAAAACAGTCGATTAAACCACGTTTCTATCAATATTTTTGAGGATAACGCAAGTTAGGTCTGGGATAGGTCTGGGATTTGCCCTCATCAGGCTCATACTTTCGCGTTTTTCACATACTTGTTGAACAGATCCTGGGTTTCTTCTGGTTTGGATCACGTAGTAATGTGGGACCACACTGAAACATTCAATTAAACCTGGTCTTGATAAATATTTTAGAGGATAACGCATGTCAGGTCTAGGTTAGGCCTGGGAGTTTCACTCATCAGTCTCATACATTCGCATACTTCACATACTAGTTGAACAGATCCTGGGTTATTTTCTGGTTTGGATCACATAGTAATGTGGTACCACACTGAAACAGTCGATTAAACCTGGTCATGATAAATATTTTAGAGGATAACGCATGTTAGGTCTAGGTTAGGTCTGGGATTTTCACTCATCAGACTCATACTTTCGCATTCTTCACATACTTTTTGAACAGATCCTGGGTTTTTTCTGGCTTGGATCACGTAGTAATGTGGGATCACACTGAAAGAATCAATTAAACCTGGTATTGATAAATATTTTAGAGGATAACGCATTTTAGGTCTGGGATAGGTCTGGGATTTGCCCTCATCAGACTCATACTTGGGCACACTTCACATACTCGTTGAACAGATCCTGGGTTATTTTCTGGTTTGGATCACATAGTAATGTGGTACCACACTGAAACAGTCGATTAAACCAGGATTCGATCAATAATTTTGAGGATAACGCATGTTAGGTCTAGGTTAGGCCGGGGTTTTTCACTCATCAGACTCATACTTTCGCACACTTCACATACTCGTTGAACAGATCCTGGGTTATTTTCTGGTTTGGATCACATAGTAATGTGGTACCACACTGAAACAGTCGATTAAACCAGGTTTCGATCAACATTTTTGAGGATAACGCATTTTAGGTCTGGGATAGGTCTGGGATTTTCACTCATCAGACTCATACTTTCGCATTCTTCACATACTTGTTGAACAGATACAGGGTTTTTTCTGGTTTGGTTCACGTAGTAATGTGGTACCACACTGAAACATTCAATTAAACCTGGTCTTGATAAATATTTTAGAGGATAACGCATGTTAGGTTTGGGTTAGGTATTGGATTTGCCCTCATCAGGCTCATACTTTCGCATATTTCTCATACTTCATGGCTAGACCCTGGGCTGTTTCTGGATTGTATCACGTAGTGATGTGGTACCACGCTGAAACAGTCAATTAAACCTGATTTCGATCAATATTTTAGAGGATAAAGCAAGTTAGGTCTGGGATAGGTCTGGGATTCGCCCTCATCAGGCTCATACTTTCGCATATTTCTCATACCTGATGGCTAGATCCTGGGTTTTTTCCGGTTTGGGTCACGTAGTAGTGTGGTACCACACTGAAACAGTCGATTAAACCTGGTTTCGAACAATATTTTTTAGGATAACGCATGTTAGGTCTAGGTTAGGCCGGGGATTTTCACTCAACAGACTCATACTTTCGCATTCTTCACATACTTGTTGAACGGATCCTGGGTTTTTACTGGTTAGGATCACGTAGTAATGTGGTACCACACTGAAACATTCAATTAAACCTGGTGTTGATAAATATTTTAGAGGATAACGCATGTTAGCTCTGGGATAGGTCTGGGATTTGCCCTCATCAGACTCATACTTTCGCACACTTCACATACTCGTTGAACAGATCCTGGGTTATTTTCTGGTTTGGATCACATAGTAATGTGGTACCACACTGAAACAGACGATTAAACCAGGTTTCGATCAATATTTTTGAGGATAACGCATGTTAGGTCTAGGTTAGGCCGGGGTTTTTCACACATCAGACTCATACTTTCGCGTTTTTCACATACTTGTTGAACAGATCCTGGGTTTTTTCTGGTTTGGATCACGTAGTAGTGTGGTACCACACTGAAACAGTCCACTAAGCCTGGTTTGGATCAATATTTTAGAGGATAACGCATGTTAGGTCTAGGTTAGGTCTGTGATTTTCACTCATCAGACTCATACTTTCGCATTCTTTACATACGTGTTGAACGGATCCTGGGATTTTACTGGTTTGGATCACGTAGTAATGAAGTGCAACACTGAAACAGTCAATTAAACCTGGTTTCCATCAATATCTTAGAGGACAACGCAAGTTAGGTTTTGGATAGGTCTGGGATTTGCCCTCATCAGGCTCATACTTTCGCGTTTTTCACATACTTGTTGAACGGATCCTGGGTTTTTTCTGGTTTGGATCACGTCGTAGTGTGGTACCACACTGAAACAGTCCACTAAACCTGGTTTGGATTAATATTTTAGAGGATAACGCATGTTAGGTCTAGGTTAGGTCTGTGATTTTCACTCATCAGACTCATACTTTCGCATTCTTCACATACTTGTTGAACGGATCCTGGGTGTTTTCTCGTTTGGATCACGTAGTAATATGGGACCACTCTGAAACAGTCCATTAAACGTGGTTTCGATCAATATTTTAGAGGATAACGCAAGTTAGGTCTGGGATAGGTCTGGGATTCGCCCCCATCAGGCTCATACATTCGCATATTTCTCATACTTGATGGCTAGATCCTGGGTTTTTTCCGGTTTGGGTCACGTAGTAGTGTGGTACCACACTGAAACAGTCGATTAAACCTGGTTTCGAACAATATTTTTCAGGACAACGCATGTTAGGTCTAGGTTAGGCCGGGGATTTTCACTCATCAGACTCATACTTTCGCAATCTTCATATACTTGTTGAACGGATCCTGGGTTTTTACTGGTTTGGATCACGTAGTAATGTGGTACCACACTGAAACATTCAATTAAACCTGGTCTTGATAAATATTTTAGAGGATAACGCATGTTAGGTCTGGGATAGGTCTGGGATTTGCCCTCATCAGGCTCATACTTTCGCGTTTTTCACGTACTTGTTGAACAGATCCTGGGTTTTTTCTGGTTTGGATCACGTAGTAGTGTGGTACCACACTGAAACAATCAATTAAACCTGGTCATGATAAATATTTTAGAGAATAATTCATGTTAGGTCTAGGTTAGCTCTGGGATTTGCTCTCATCAGACTCATACTTTCGCATTCTTCACATACTTTTTGAACGGATCCTGGGTTTTTTCTGGTTTGGATCACGTAGTAATGTGGGAGCACACTGAAACAGTCAATTAAAACAGGTTTCGATCAATATTTTAGAGGATAACGCAAGTTAGGTCTGGGATAGGTCTGGGATTTGCCCTCATCAGGCTCATACTTTCGCGTTTTTCACATACTTGTTGAACAGATCCTGGGTTTTTTCTGGTTTGGATCACGTAGTAATGTGGGACCACACTGAAACAATCAATTAAACCTGGTCATGATAAATATTTTAGAGAATAATTCATGTTAGGTCTAGGTTAGGTCTGGGATTTGCTCTCATCAGGCTCATTCTTTCGCATATCTCTCATACTTGATGGCTAGATCCTGGGCTTTTTCTGGATTGCATCACGTAGTAATGTGGGATCACACTGAAACATTCAATTAAACCTGGTATTGATAAATATTTTAGAGGATAACGCATTTTAGGTCTGGGATAGGTCTGGGATTTGCCCTTATCAGACTCATACTTTCGCACACTTCACATACTCGTTGAACAGATCCTGGGTTATTTTCTGGTTTGGATCACATAGTAATGTGGTACCACAATGAAACACTCGATTATACCATGTTTCGATCAATAATTTTGAGGATAACGCATGTTAGGTCTAGGTTAGGCCGGGGTTTTTCACTCATCAGACTCATACTTTCGCATTCTTCACATACTTGTTGAACGGATCCTGGGTTTTTACTGGTTTGGATCACGTAGTAATGTGGTACCACGCTGAAACAGTCAATTAAAACTGGTTTCGATCAATATTTTAGAGGATAACGCAAGTTTGGTCTGGGATAGGTCTAGGATTTGCCCCCATCAGGCTCATTCTTTCGCATATTTCTCATACTTGATGGCTAGATCCTGGGCTTTTTCTGGATTGCATCACGTAGTAATGAAGTACAACACTGAAACAGTCAATTAAACCTGGTTTCCATCAATATTTTAGAGGACAACGCATGTTAGGTCTAGGTTAGGCCTGGGATTTGCCCTCATCAGGGTCATAATTCCGCAGTTTTAACATACATGTTGACCTGATCGAGGGTTTTTTCTGCTTTGGATCACGTAGTAAAGTGGTACCACACTGAAACAGTCCATTAAACCAGGTTTGGAGCAATATTTTAGAGGATAACGCATGTTAGGTCTAGGTTAGGCCTGGGATTTTTACTCATCAGACTCATACTTTCGCACACTTCACATACTCGTTGAACAGATCCTGGGTTATTTTCTGGTTTGGATCACATAGTAATGTGGTACCACACTGAAACAGTCGATTAAACCAGGTTTCGATCAATATTTTAGAGAATAATTCATGTTAGGTCTGGGATAGGTCTGGGATTTGCCCTCATCAGGCTCATACTTTCGCGTTTTTCACATACTTGTTGAACAGATCCTGGGTTTTTTCCGGTTTGGGTCACGTAGTAGTGTGGTACCACACTGAAACAGTCGATTAAACCTGGTTTCGATCAATATTTTTGAGGATAACGCATGTTAGGTCTAGGTTTGGTCTGGGATTTGCTCTCATCAGGCTCATTCTTTCGCATATTTCTCATACTTGATGGCTAGATCATGGGCTTTTTCTGGATTGCATCACGTAGTAATGTGGTACCACACTGAAACAGTCGATTAAGCCTGATTTCGATCAATATTTTAGAGGATAACGCAAGTTAGGTCTGGGATAGGTCTGGGATTCGCCCACATCAGGCTCATACTTTCGCATATTTCTCATACTTCGTGGCTAGATCCTGGGCTTTTTCTGGATTGCATCACGTAGTAATGAAGTACAACACTGAAACAGTCAATTAAACCTGGTTTCCATCAATATCTTAGAGGACAACGCAAGTTAGGTCTGGGATAGGTCTGGGATTTGCCCTCATCAGGCTCATACTTTCGCGTTTTTCACATACTTGTTGAACAGATCCTGGGTTTTTTCCGGTTTGGGTCACGTAGTAGTGTGGTACCACACTGAAACAATCAATTAAACCTGGTCTTGATAATTATTTTAGAGGATAACGCATGTTAGGTCTGGGATAGGTCTGGGATTTGCCCTCATCAGACTCATACTTTCGCACACTTCAAATACTCGTTGAACAGATCCTGGGTTATTTTCTGGTTTGGATCACATAGTAATGTGGTACCACACTGAAACAGTCGATTAAACCTGGTTTTGAACAATATTTTAGAGAATAATTCATGTTAGGTCTAGGTTAGGTCTGGGATTTGCTCTCATCAGGCTCATTCTTTCGCATATTTCTCAAACTTGATGGCTAGATCCTGGGCTTTTTCTGGATTGCATCACGTAGTAATGAAGTACAACACTGAAACAGTCAATTAAACCTGGTTTCGATCAATATTTTAGAGAATAATTCATGTTAGGTCTAGGTTAGGCCTGGGATTTGCCCTCATAAGGGTCATACTTTCGCATTTTTCACATACTTGTTGAACAGATCCTGGGTTTTTTCTGGTTTGGATCGCGCAGTAATGTGGTACCACACTGAAACAGCCCACTAAACCTGGTTTCGATCAATATTTTAGAGGATAACGAAAGTTATGTCTAGGTTAGGCCTGGGATTTGCCCTCATCAGACTCATGCTTTCGCAATTTTCACATACTTGTTGAACAAATCCTGGGTTTTTCTGGTGTGGATCACGTAGTAATGTGGTACCACACTGAAACATTCAGTTAAACCTGGTCTTGATAAATATTTTTAAGGATAACGCAAGTTAGGTCTGGGATAGGTCTGGGATTTGCTCTCATCGGGCTCATACTTTCGCGTTTTTCACATACTTGTTGAACAGATCCTGGGTTTCTTCTGGTTTGGATCACGTAGTAATGTGGGACCACACTGAAACAATCAATTAAACCTGGTCATGATAAATATTTTAGAGGATAACGCATGTTAGGTCTAGGTTAGGTCTGGGATTTTCACTCATCAGACTCATACTTTCGCATTCTTCACATACTTTTTGAACGGATCCTGGGTTTTTTCTGGCTTGGATCACGTAGTAATGTGGGATCACACTGAAACAATCAATTAAACCTGGTATTGATAAATATTTTAGAGGATAACGCATTTTAGGTCTGGGATAGGTCTGGGATTTGCCCTCATCAGACTCATACTTGGGCACACTTCACATACTCGTTGAACAGATCCTGGGTTATTTTCTGGTTTGGATCACATAGTAATGTGGTACCAGACTGAAACAGTCGATTAAACCAGGTTTCGATCAATAATTTTGAGGATAACGCATGTTAGGTCTAGGTTAGGCCGGGGTTTTTCACTCATCAGACTCATACTTTCGCACACTTCACATACTCGTTGAACAGATCCTGGGTTATTTTCTGGTTTGGATCACATAGTAATGTGGTACCACACTGAAACAGTCGATTAAACCAGGTTTCGATCAATATTTTTGAGGATAACGCATTTTAGGTCTGTGATAGGTCTGGGATTTTCACTCATCAGACTCATACTTTCGCATTCTTCACACACTTGTTGAACGGATCCTGGGTTTTTACTGGTTTGGATCACGTAGTAATGTGGTACCACGCTGAAACAGTCAATTAAAACTGGTTTCGATCAATATTTTAGAGGATAACGCAAGTTTGGTCTGGGATAGGTCTAGGATTTGCCCTCATCAGGCTCATTCTTTCGCATATTTCTCATACTTGATGGCTAGATCCTGGGCTTTTTCTGGATTGCATCACGTAGTAATGAAGTACAACACTGAAACAGTCAATTAAACCTGGTTTGCATCAATATTTTAGAGGACAACGCATGTTAGGTCTAGGTTAGGCCTGGGATTTGCCCTCATCAGGGTCATACTTCCGCAGTTTTAACATACATGTTGACCTGATCGAGGGTTTTTTCTGCTTTGGATCACGTAGTAAAGTGGTACCACACTGAAACAGTCCATTAAACCAGGTTTGGAGCAATATTTTAGAGGATAGCGCATGTTAGGTCTAGGTTAGGCCTGGGATTTTTACTCATCAGACTCATACTTTCGCACACTTCACATACTCGTTGAACAGATCCTGGGTTATTTTCTGGTTTGGATCACATAGTAATGTGGTACCACACTGAAACAGTCGATTAAACCAGGTTTCGATCAATATTTTAGAGAATAATTCATGTTAGGTCTAGGTTAGGTCTGGGCTTTGCTCTTATCGGGCTCATTCTTTCGC
Source organism: Colletes latitarsis (assembly GCF_051014445.1). Classification (NCBI taxonomy): domain Eukaryota; kingdom Metazoa; phylum Arthropoda; class Insecta; order Hymenoptera; family Colletidae; genus Colletes; species Colletes latitarsis. Next base: position 5,361,928 of record NC_135142.1, read on the forward strand.
ATATTTCTCATACTTGATGGCTAGATCCTGCGCTTTTTCTGGATTGCATCACGTAGTAATGAAGTACAACACTGAAACAGTCGATTAAACCTGGTTTCCATCAATATCTTAGAGGACAACGCAAGTTAGGTCTTGGATAGGTCTGGGATTTGCCCTCATCAGGCTCATACTTTCGCGTTTTTCACATACTTGTTGAACAGATCCTGGGTTATTTTCTGGTTTGGATCACATAGTAATGTGGTACCACACTGAAACAGACGATTAAACCAGGTTTCGATGAATATTTATGAGGATAACGCATGTTAGGTCTAGGTTAGGCCGGGGTTTTTCACTCATCACACTCATACTTTCGCATTCTTCACATACCTGTTGAACGGATCCTGGGTTTTTACTAGTTTGGATCACGTAGTAATGAAGTGCAACACTGAAACAGTCAATTAAACCTGGTTTCCATCAATATTTTAGAGGACAACGCATGTTAGGTCTAGGTTAGGCCTGGGATTTGCCCACATCAGGGTCATGCTTTCGCAGTTTTAACATATATGTTGACCTGATCGAGGGTTTTTTCTGCTTTGGATCACGCAGTAAAGTGGTACCACACTGAAACAGTCCATTAAACCTGGCTTGGATCAATATTTTAGAGGATAACGCATGTTAGGTCTAGGTTAGCCCTGGGATATTCACTCATCAGACTCATACTTTAGCATTCTTCACATACATGTTGAACAGATACAGGGTTTTTTCTGGTTTGGTTCACGTAGTAATGTGGTACCACACTGAAACATTCAATTAAACCTGGTCTTGATAAATATTTTAGAGGATAACGCATGTTAGGTTTGGGTTAGGTATTGGATTTGCCCTCATCAGGCTCATACTTTCGCATATTTCTCATACTTTATGGCTAGACCCTGGGCTGTTTCTGGATTGTATCACGTAGTAATGTGGTACCACGCTGAAACAGTCAATTAAACCTGATTTCGATCAATATTTTAGAGGATAAAGCAAGTTAGGTCTGGGATAGGTCTGGGATTCGCCCTCATCGGGCTCATACTTTCGCATATTTCTCATACTTGATGGCTAGGTCCTGGGTTTTTTCCGGTTTGGGTCACGTAGTAGTGTGGTACCACACTGAAACAGTCGATTAAACCTGGTTTCGAACAATATTTTTTAGGATAACGCATGTTAGGTCTAGGTTAGGCCGGGGATTTTCACTCAACAGACTCATACTTTCGCATTCTTCACATACTTGTTGAACGGATCCTGGGTTCTTACTGGTTAGGATCACGTAGTAATGTGGTACCACACTGAAACATTCAATTAAACCTGGTGTTGATAAATATTTTGTAGGATAACGCATGTTAGGTCTAGGTTAGGCCGGGGATTATCACTCATCAGACTCATACTTTCGCATTCTTTACATACGTGTTGAACAGATCCTGGGATTTTACTGGTTTGGATCACGTAGTAATGAAGTGCAACACTGAAACAGTCAATTAAACCTGGTTTCCATCAATATCTTAGAGGACAACGCAAGTTAGGTCTGGGATAGGTCTGGGATTTGCCCTCATCAGGCTCATACTTTCGCGTTTTTCACATACTTGTTGAACAGATCCTGGGTTTTTTCTGGTTTGGATCACGTAGTAGTGTGGTACCACACTGAAACAATCAATTAAACCTGGTCATGATAAATATTTTAGAGAATAATTCATGTTAGGTCTAGGTTAGGTCTGGGATTTGCTCTCATCAGACTCATACTTTCGCACACTTCACATACTCGTTGAACAGATCCTGGGTTATTTTCTGGTTTGTATCACGTAGTAATGAAGTACAACACTGAAACAGTCAATTAAACCTGGTTTGGATCAATATTTTAGAGAATAATTCATGTTATGTCTAGGTAAGCTCTGGGATTTGCTCTCATCAGGCTCATTCTTTCGCATATTTCTCATACTTGATGGCTGGATCCTGGGCTTTTTCTGGATTGCATCACGTAGTAATGTGGTACCACACTGAAACAGTCGATTAAACCAGGTTTCGATCAGTATTTTTGAGGATAACGCATGTTAGGCCTAGGCTAGGCCTGGGATCTGCCCTCATCAGGTTCATATTTTCGCGTTCTTCACATACTTGTTGATCGGATCCTGGGTTTTTTCTGGTTTGGAACACGTAGTAATGTGGGACCACACTGAAACAATCAATTAAACCTGGTCATGATAACTATTTTAGAGGATAACGCATGTTAGGTCTGGGTTAGGTCTAGGATTTGCCCTCGTCAGACTCATACTTTCGCATATTTCTCATACTTCATGGCTAGATGCTGGGCTGTTTCTGGATTGTATCACGTAGTAATGTGGTACCACACTGAAACAGTCAATTAAACCTGGTTTCGATCAATATTTTAGAGGATAACGCATGTTAGGTCTGGGTTAGGTCTAGGATTTGCTCTCATCAGGCTCATTCTTTCGCATATCTCTCACACTTGATGGCTAGATCCTGGGCTTTTTCTGGATTGCATCACGTAGTAATGAAGTACAACACTGAAACAGTCAATTAAACCTGGTTTCCATCAATATCTTAGAGGACAACGCAAGTTAGGTCTGGGATAGGTCTGGGATTTGCCCACATCAGGCTCATACTTTCGCGTTTTTCACATACTTGTTGAACAGATCCTGGGTTTTTTCTGGTTTGGATCACGTAGTAATGTGGGACCACACTGAAACAATCAATTAAACCTGGTCTTGATAAATATTTTAGAGGATAACGCATGTTAGGTCTGGGATAGGTCTGGGATTTGCCCTCATCAGACTCATACTTTCGCACACTTCACATACTCGTTGAACAGATCCTGGGTTATTTTCTGGTTTGGATCACATAGTAATGTGGTACCACACTGAAACAGTCGATTAAACCTGGTTTTGATCAATATTTTAGAGAATAATTCATGTTAGGTCTAGGTTAGGTCTGGGATTTGCTCTCATCAGGCTCATTCTTTCGCATATTTCTCAAACTTGATGGCTAGATCCTGGGCTTTTTCTGGATTGCATCACGTAGTAATGAAGTACATCACTGAAACAGTCAATTAAACCTGGTTTCCATCAATATCTTAGAGGACAACGCAAGTTAGGTCTGGGATAGTTCTGGGATTTGCCCACATCAGGCTCATACTTTTGCGTTTTTCACATACTTGTTGAACGGATCCTGGGTTTTTTCTGGTTTGGATCACGTAGTAGTGTGGTACCACACTGAAACAGTCCATTAAACAAGGTTTGGATCAACATTTTAGAGGATAACGCATGTTAGGTCTAGGTTAGGCCTGGGATTTTCACTCATCAGACTCATACTTTCGCATTCTTCACATACTTGTTGAACGGATCCTGGGTTTTTTCTGGTTTGGATCACGTAGTAATGTGGGTCCACACTGAAACAGTCAATTAAACCTGGTTTCGATCAATATATTAGAGAATAATTCATGTTAGGTCTAGGTTAGGTCTGGGATTTGCTCTCATCAGGCTCATTCTTTCGCATATTTCTCATACTAGATGGCTAGATCCTGGGCTTTTTCTGGATTGCATCACGTAGTAATGAAGTACAACACTGAAACAGTCAATTAAACCTGGTTTCGATCCATATTTTAGAGGATAACGCATGTTAGGTCTAGGTTAGGCCTGGGATTTTCACTCATCAGACTCATACTTTCGCATTCTTCTCATACTTGTTGAACGGATCCTGGGTTTTTTCTGGTTTGGATCACGTAGTAATGTGGTACCACGCTGAAACAGTCAATTAAACCTGGTTTTGATCAATATTTTAGAGAATAATTCATGTTAGGTCTAGGTTAGGTCTGGGATTTGCTCTCATCAGGCTCATTCTTTCGCATATTTCTCATACTTGATGGCTAGATCCTGGGCTTTTTCTGGTTTGCATCACGTAGTAGTGAAGTACAACACTGAAACAGTCAATTAAACCTGGTTTCGATCAATATTTTAGAGAATAATTCGTGTTAGGTCTAGGTTAGGTCTGGGATTTGCTCTCATCAGGCTCATTCTTTCGCATATTTCTCATACTTGATGGCTAGATCCTGGGCTTTCTCTGGATTGCATCACGTAGTAATGAAGTACAACACTGAGGCAGTCAATTAAACCTGGTTTCCATTAATATTTTACAGGACACCTCATGTTAGGTCTAGGTTAGGCCTGGGATTTGCTCTCATCAGGGTCATACTTTCGCAGTTTTAACATACATGTTGACCTGATCGAGGGTTTTTTCTGCTTTGGATCACGTAGTAAAGTGGTACCACACTGAAACAGTCCATTAAACCTGGTTTGGATCAATATTTTTGAGGATAACGCATGTTATGTCTAGGTTAGGCAGGGGATTTTCACTCATCAGGCTCATTCTTTCGCATATTTCTCATACTAGATGGCTAGACCCTGGGCTTTTTCTGGATTGCATCACGTAGTAATGAGGTACCACACTGAAACAGTCAATTAAACCTGGTTTTGATCAATATTTTAGAGGATAACGCATGTTAGGTCTAGGTTAGGTCTGGGATTTTCACTCATCAGACTCATACTTTCGCATTCTTCACATACTTGTTGAACGGATCCTGTGTTTTTTCTGGTTTGGATCCCGTAGTAATGTGGGACCACACTGAAACAATCAATTAAACCTGGTCTTGATAAATATTTTAGAGGATAACGCGTGTTAGGTCTGGGATAGGTCTGGGATTTGCCCTCATCACACTCATACTTTCGCACACTTCACATACTCGTTGAACAGATCCTGGGTTATTTTCCGGTTTGGATCACATAGTAATGTGGTACCACACTGAAACAGTCGAATAAACCAGGTTTCGATCAATATTTTTGAGGATAACGCATGTTAGGTCTAGGTTAGCCCTGGGATTTTCACTCATCAGACTCATACTTTCGCATTCTTCACATACTTGTTGAACGGATCCTGGGTTTTTTCTGGTTTGGATCACGTAGTAATGTGGTACCACACTGAAACATTGAATTAAACCTGGTCTTGATAAATATTTTAGAGGATAACGCATATTAGGTCTGGGTTAGGTCTAGGATTTGCCCTGATCAGGCTCATACTTTCGCATATTTCTCATACTTCATGGCTGGATCCTGGGCTATTTCTGGATTGGATCACGTATTAATGTGGTACCACACTGAAACAGTCAATTAAACCTGGTTTTGATCAATATTTTTGAGAATAATTCATGTTAGGTCTAGGTTAGGTCAGGGATTTGCTCTCATCAGGCTCATTCTTTCGCATATTTCTCATACCTGATGGCTAGATCCTGGGCTTTTTCTGGATTGCATCATGTAGTAATGAAGTACAACACTGAAACAGTCAATTAAACCTGGTTTCGATCAATATTTTACAGAATAATTCATGTTAGGTCTAGGTTAGGTCTGGGATATGCTGTCATCAGGCTCATTCTCTCGCATATTTCTCATACTTCATGGCTGGATCCTGGGCTTTCTCTGGATTGCATCACGTAGTAATGAAGTACAACACTGAAACAGTCACTTAAACCTGGTTTCCATCAATATTTTAGAGGACAACGCATGTTAGGTCTAGCTTAGGCCTGGGATTTGCCCTCATCAGGGTCATACTTTCGCAATTTTAACATACATGCTGACCTGATCGAGGGTTTTTTCTGCTTTGGATCACGTAGTAAAGTGGTACCACACTGAAACTGTCGATTAAACCTGGTTTGGATCAATATTTTAGAGGATAACGCATGTTAGGTCTAGGTTAGCCCTGGGATTTTCACTCATCAGACTCATACTTTCGCATTCATCACATACTTGTTGAACGGATCCTGGGTTTTTACTGGTTTGGATCACGTAGTAGTGTGGTACCACACTGAAACAGTCCATTAAACCTGGTTTGGATCAACATTTTAGAGGATAACGCAAGTTAAGGCTGGCATAGGTCTGGGATTTGCCCACATCAGGCTCATACTTACGCGTTTTTCACATACTTGTTGAACAGATCCTGGGTTTTTTCTGGTTTGGATCACGTAGTAGTGTGGTACCACACTGAAACAGTCCATTAAACCTGGTTTGGATCAACATTTTAGAGGATAACGCATGTTCGGTCTAGGTTAGGTCTGGGATTTTCACTCATCAGACTCATACTTTCGCATTCTTCACATACTTGTTGAACGGATCCTGTGTTTTTTCTGGTTTGGATCCCGTAGTAATGTGGGACCACACTGAAACAATCAATTAAACCTGGTCTTGATAAATATTTTAGAGGATAACGCGTGTTAGGTCTGGGATAGGTCTGGGATTTGCCCTCATCACACTCATACTTTCGCACACTTCACATACTCGTTGAACAGATCCTGGGTTATTTTCCGGTTTGGATCACATAGTAATGTGGTACCATACTGAAACAGTCGAATAAACCAGGTTTCGATCAATATTTTTGAGGATAACGCATGTTAGGTCTAGGTTAGGCCTGGGATTTTCACTCATCAGACTCATACTTTCGCACTCTTCTCATACTTGTTGAACGGATCCTGGGTTTTTTCTGGTTTGGATCACGTAGTAATGTGGTGCCACACTGAAACATTGAATTAAACCTGGTCTTGATAAATATTTTAGAGGATAACGCATGTTAGGTCTCGGTTAGGTCTAGGATTTGCCCTCATCAGGCTCATACTTTCGCATATTTCTCATACTTCATGGCTGGATCGTGGGCTATTTCTGGATTGGACCACGTAGTAATGTGGTACCACACTGAAACAGTCAATTAAACCTGGTTGTGATCAATATTATAGAGAATAATTCATGTTAGGTCTAGGTTAGGACTGGGATTTGCTCTCATCAGGCTCATTCTTTCGCATATTTCTCATACTTGACGGCTAGATCCTGGGCTTTCTCTGGATTGCATCGCGTAGTAATGAAGTACAACACTGAAACAGTCAATTAAACCTGGTTTCGATCAATATTTTAGAGAATAATTCATGTTAGGTCTAGGTTAGGTCTGGGATATGCTGTCATCAGGCTCATTCTCTCGCATATTTCTCATACTTGATGGCTAGATCCTGGGCTTTCTCTGGATTGCATCACGTAGTAATGAAGTACAACACTGAAACAGTCAATTAAACATGGTTTCCATCAGTATTTTAGAGGACAACGCATGTTAGGTCTAGGTTAGGCCTGGGATTTGCTCTCATCAGGGTCATACTTTCGCAGTTCTAACATACATGCTGACCTGAACGAGGGTTTTTTCTGCTTTGGATCACGTAGTAAAGTGGTACCACACTGAAACTGTCCATTAAACCTGGTTTGGATCAATATTTTAGAGGATAACGCATGTTAGGTCTAGGTTAGCCCTGGGATTTTCACTCATCAGACTCATACTTTCGCATTCATCACATACTTGTTGAACGGATCCTGGGTTTTTACTGGTTTGGATCACGTAGTAATGTGGTACCACACTGAAACATTCAATAAATCTGGTCTTGATAAATATTTTAAAGGATAACGCATGTTAGGTCTGGGTTAGGTCTAGGATTTGCCCTCATCAGGCTCCTACTTTCGCATATTTCTCATACTTCATGGCTGGATCCTGGGCTATTTCTGGATTGGATCACGTAGTAATGTGGTACCACACTGAAACAGTCAATTAAACCTGGTTTTGATGAATATTTTAGAGAATAATACATGTTAGGTCTATGTTAGGTCAGGGATTTGCTCTCATCAGGCTCATTCTTTCGCATATTTCTCATACTAGATGGCTAGACCCTGGGCTTTTTCTGGATTGCATCACGTAGTAATGAGGTACCACACTGAAACAGTCAATTAAACCTGGTCTTGATAAATATCTTAGAGGATAACGCGTGTTAGGTCTGGGATAGGTCTGGGATTTGCCCTCATCACGCTCATACTTTCGCACACTTCACATACTCGTTGAACAGATCCTGGGTTATTTTCCGGTTTGGATCACATAGTAATGTGGTACCACACTGAAACAGTCGAATAAACCAGGTTTCGATCAATATTTTTGAGGATAACGCATGTTAGGTCTAGGTTAGCCCTGGGATTTTCACTCATCAGACTCATACTTTCGCATTCTTCACATACTTGTTGAACGGATCCTGGGTTTTTTCTGGTTTGGATCACGTAGTAATGTGGGACCACACTGAAACAATCAATTAAACCTGGTCTTGATAAATATTTTAGAGGATAACGCGTGTTAGGTCTGGGATAGGACTGGGATTTGCCCTCATCACACTCATACTTTCGCACACTTCACATACTCGTTGAACAGATCCTGGGTTATTTTCCGGTTTGGATCACATAGTAATGTGGTACCACACTGAAACAGTCGAATAAACCAGGTTTCGATCAATATTTTTGAGGATAACGCATGTTAGGTCTAGGTTAGCCCTGGGATTTTCACTCATCAGACTCATACTTTCGCATTCTTCACATACTTGTTGAACGGATCCTGGGTTTTTTCTGGTTTGGATCACGTAGTAATGTGGTACCACACTGAAACATTGAATTAAACCTGGTCTTGATAAATATTTTAGAGGATAACGCATATTAGGTCTGGGTTAGGTCTAGGATTTGCCCTGATCAGGCTCATACTTTCGCATATTTCTCATACTTCATGGCTGGATCCTGGGCTATTTCTGGATTGGATCACGTATTAATGTGGTACCCCACTGAAACAGTCAATTAAACCTGGTTTTGATCAATATTTTTGAGAATAATTCATGTTAGGTCTAGGTTAGGTCAGGGATTTGCTCTCATCAGGCTCATTCTTTCGCATATTTCTCATACCTGATGGCTAGATCCTGGGCTTTTTCTGGATTGCATCATGTAGTAATGAAGTACAACACTGAAACAGTCAATTAAACCTGGTTTCGATCAATATTTTAGAGAATAATTCATGTTAGGTCTAGGTTAGGTCTGGGATATGCTGTCATCAGGCTCATTCTCTCGCATATTTCTCATACTTCATGGCTAGATCCTGGGCTTTCTCTGGATTGCATCACGTAGTAATGAAGTACAACACTGAAACAGTCACTTAAACCTGGTTTCCATCAATATTTTAGAGGACAACGCATGTTAGGTCTAGGTTAGGCCTGGGATTTGCCCTCGTCAGGGTCATACTTTCGCAGTTTTAACATACATGCTGACCTGATCGAGGGTTTTTTCTGCTTTGGATCACGTAGTAAAGTGGTACCACACTGAAACTGTCGATTAAACCTGGTTTGGATCAATATTTTAGAGGATAACGCATGTTAGGTCTAGGTTAGCCCTGGGATTTTCACTCATCAGGCTCATTCTTTCGCATATATCTCATACTTGACGGCTAGATCCTGGGCTTTTTCTGGATTGCATCACGTAGTAATGAGGTACCACACTGAAACAGTCAATTAAACCTGGTTTTGATCAATATTTTAGAGAATAATTCATGTTAGGTCTGGGTTAGGTCTAGGATTTGCCCTCATCAGGCTCATACTTTCGCATATTTCTCATACTTCATGGCTAGATCCTGGGCTGTTTCTGGATTGTATCACGTAGTAATGTGGTACCACGCTGAAACAGCCAATTAAACCTGGTTTCGATCAATATTTTAGAGGATAACGCAAGTTAAGGCTGGCATAGGTCTGGGATTTGCCCACATCAGGCTCATACTTACGCGTTTTTCACATACTTGTTGAACAGATCCTGGGTTTTTTCTGGTTTGGATCACGTAGTAGTGTGGTACCACACTGAAACAGTCCATTAAACCTGGTTTGGATCAACATTTTAGAGGATAACGCATGTTAGGTCTAGGTTAGGTCTGGGATTTTCACTCATCAGACTCATACTTTCGCATTCTTCACATACTTGTTGAACGGATCCTGTGTTTTTTCTGGTTTGGATCCCGTAGTAATGTGGGACCACACTGAAACAATCAATTAAACCTGGTCTTGATAAATATTTTAGAGGATAACGCGTGTTAGGTCTGGGATAGGTCTGGGATTTGCCCTCATCACACTCATACTTTCGCACACTTCACATACTCGTTGAACAGATCCTGGGTTATTTTCCGGTTTGGATCACATAGTAATGTGGTACCACACTGAAACAGTCGAATAAACCAGGTTTCGATCAATATTTTTGAGGATAACGCATGTTAGGTCTAGGTTAGGCCTGGGATTTTCACTCATCAGACTCATACTTTCGCACTCTTCTCATACTTGTTGAACGGATCCTGGGTTTTTTCTGGTTTGGATCACGTAGTAAAGTGGTACCACACTGAAACTGTCCATTAAACCTGGTTTGGATCAATATTTTAGAGGATAACGCATGTTAGGTCTAGGTTAGCCCTGGGATTTTCACTCATCAGACTCATACTGTCGCATTCTTCACATACTTGTTGAACGGATCTTGGGTTTTTTCTGGTGTGGATCACGTAGTAATGTAGTACCACACTGAAACAATCAAATAAACCTGATCTTGATAAATATTTTAGAGGATAACGCATGTTAGGTCTAGGTTAGGTCTGGGATTTGCTCTCATCAGGCTCATTCTTTCGCATATATCTCATACTTGACGGCTAGATCCTGGGCTTTTTCTGGATTGCATCACGTAGTAATGAAGTACAACACTGAATCAGTCAATTAAACCTGGTTTCGATCAATAGTTTAGAGAATAATTCATGTTTGGTCTAGGTTAGGTCTAGGATTTGCTCCCATCAGGCTCATTCTTTCGCATATTTCTCCTACTTGATGGCTAGATCCTGGGCTTTCTCTGGATTGCATCACGTAGTAATGAAGTACAACACTGAAACAGTCAATTAAACCTGGTTTCCATCAATATTTTAGAGGACAACGCATGTTAGGTCTAGGTTAGGCCTGGGATTTGCCCTCATCAGGGTCATACTTTCGCAGTTTTAACATACATGCTGATCTGATCGAGGGTTTTTTCTGCTTTGGATCACGTAGTAAAGTGGTACCACACTGAAACTGTCCATTAAACCTGGTTTGGATCAATATCTTAGAGGATAACGCATGTTAGGTCTAGGTTAGCCCTGGGATTTTCACTCATCAGACTCATACTTTCGCATTCTTCACATACTTGTTGAACGGATCCTGGGTTTTTTCTGGTTTGGTTCACGTAGTAATGTGGTACCACACTGAAACATTCAATTAAACCTGATCTCGATAAATATTTTAGAGTATAACGCATGTTAGGTCTGGGTTAGGTCTAGGATTTGCCCTCATCAGGCTCATACTTTCGCATATTTCTCATACTTCATGGCTAGATCCTGGGCTGTTTCTGGATTGTATCACGTAGTAATGTGGGACCACACTGAAACAATCAATTAAACCTGGTCTTGATAAATATTTTAGAGGATAACGCGTGTTAGGTCTGGGATAGGTCTGGGATTTGCCCTCATCACACTCATACTTTCGCACACTTCACATACTCGTTGAACAGATCCTGGGTTATTTTCCGGTTTGGATCACATAGTAATGTGGTACCACACTGAAACAGTCGAATAAACCAGGTTTCGATCAATATTTTTGAGGATTACGCATGTTAGGTCTAGGTTAGCCCTGGGATTTTCACTCATCAGACTCATACTTTCGCATTCTTCACATACTTGTTGAACGGATCCTGGGTTTTTTCTGGTTTGGATCACGTAGTAATGTGGTACCACACTGAAACATTGAATTAAACCTGGTCTTGATAAATATTTTAGAGGATAACGCATATTAGGTCTGGGTTAGGTCTAGGATTTGCCCTGATCAGGCTCATACTTTCGCATATTTCTCATACTTCATGGCTGGATCCTGGGCTATTTCTGGATTGGATCACGTATTAATGTGGTACCCCACTGAAACAGTCAATTAAACCTGGTTTTGATCAATATTTTTGAGAATAATTCATGTTAGGTCTAGGTTAGGTCAGGGATTTGCTCTCATCAGGCTCATTCTTTCGCATATTTCTCATACCTGATGGCTAGATCCTGGGCTTTTTCTGGATTGCATCATGTAGTAATGAAGTACAACACTGAAACAGTCAATTAAACCTGGTTTCGATCAATATTTTAGAGAATAATTCATGTTAGGTCTAGGTTAGGTCTGGGACATGCTGTCATCAGGCTCATTCTCTCGCATATTTCTCATACTTCATGGCTAGATCCTGGGCTTTCTCTGGATTGCATCACGTAGTAATGAAGTACAACACTGAAACAGTCACTTAAACCTGGTTTCCATCAATATTTTAGAGGACAACGCATGTTAGGTCTAGGTTAGGCCTGGGATTTGCCCTCGTCAGGGTCATACTTTCGCAGTTTTAACATACATGCTGACCTGATCGAGGGTTTTTTCTGCTTTGGATCACGTAGTAAAGTGGTACCACACTGAAACTGTCGATTAAACCTGGTTTGGATCAATATTTTAGAGGATAACGCATGTTAGGTCTAGGTTAGCCCTGGGATTTTCACTCATCAGGCTCATTCTTTCGCATATATCTCATACTTGACGGCTAGATCCTGGGCTTTTTCTGGATTGCATCACGTAGTAATGAGGTACCACACTGAAACAGTCAATTAAACCTGGTTTTGATCAATATTTTAGAGAATAATTCATGTTAGGTCTAGGTTAGGTCTGGGATTTTCACTCATCAGACTCATACTTTCGCATTCTTCACATACTTGTTGAACGGATCCTGTGTTTTTTCTGGTTTGGATCCCGTAGTAATGTGGGACCACACTGAAACAATCAATTAAACCTGGTCTTGATAAATATTTTAGAGGATAACGCGTGTTAGGTCTGGGATAGGTCTGGGATTTGCCCTCATCACACTCATACTTTCGCACACTTCACATACTCGTTGAACAGATCCTGGGTTATTTTCCGGTTGGGATCACATAGTAATGTGGTACCACACTGAAACAGTCGAATAAACCAGGTTTCGATCAATATTTTTGAGGATAACGCATGTTAGGTCTAGGTTAGGCCTGGGATATTCACTCATCAGACTCATACTTTCGCATATATCTCATACTTGACGGCTAGATCCTGGGCTTTTTCTGGATTGCATCACGTAGTAATGAAGTACAACACTGAAACAGTCAATTAAACCTGGTTTCCATCAATATCTTTGAGAATAATTCATGTTAGGTCTAGGTTAGGTCAGGGATTTGCTCTCATCAGGCTCATTCTTTCGCATATTTCTCATACTTGATGGCTAGATCCTGGGCTTTTTCTGGATTGCATCACGTAGTAATGAAGTACAACACTGAAACAGTCAATTAAACCTGGTTTCCATCAATATTTTTGAGGACAACGCATGTCAGGTCTAGGTTAGGTCTGGGATTTGCTCTCATCAGGGTCATACTGTCGCAGTTTTAACTTACTTGTTGAACGGATCCTGGGCTATTTCCGGATTGGATCACATTGTAATGTGGTACCACACTGAAACAGTCAATTAAACCTGGTTTTGATCAATATCTTTGAGAATAATTCATGTTAGGTCTAGGTTAGGTCAGGGATTTGCTCTCATCAGGCTCATTCTTTCGCATATTTCTCATACTTGATGGCTAGATCCTGGGCTTTTTCTGGATTGCATCATGTAGTAATGAAGTACAACACTGAAACAGTCAATTAAACCTGGTTTCCATCAATATTTTTGAGGACAACGCATGTCAGGTCTAGGTTAGGTCTGGAATTTGCTCTCATCAGGGTCATACTGTCGCAGTTTTAACTTACTTGTTGAACGGATCCTGGGTTTTTTCTGGTTTGGTTCACGTAGTAATGTGGTACCACACTGAAACATTCAATTAAACCTGGTCTTGATAAATATTTTAGAGGATAACGCATGTTAGGTTTGGGTTAGGTCTAGGATTTGCCCTCATCAGGCTCATACTTTCGCATATTTCTCATACTTCATGGCTAGATCCTGGGCTGTTTCTGGATTGTATCACGTAGTAATGTGGTACCACGCTGAAACAGTCAATTAAACCTGGTTTCCATCAGTATTTGAGAGGACAACGCATGTTAGGTCTAGGTTAGGCCTGGGATTTGCTCTCATCAGGGTCATACTTTCGCAGTTCTAACATACATGCTGACCTGAACGAGGGTTTTTTCTGCTTTGGATCACGTAGTAAAGTGGTACCACACTGAAACTGTCCATTAAACCTGGTTTGGATCAATATTTTAGAGGATAACGCATGTTAGGTCTAGGTTAGCCCTGGGATTTTCACTCATCAGGCTCATTCTTTCGCATATATCTCATACTTGACGGCTAGATCCTGGGCTTTTTCTGGATTGCATCACGTAGTAATGAGGTACCACACTGAAACAGTCAATTAAACCTGGTTTTGATCAATATTTTAGAGAATAATTCATGTTAGGTCTGGGTTAGGTCTAGGATTTGCCCTCATCAGGCTCATACTTTCGCATATTTCTCATACTTCATGGCTAGATCCTGGGCTGTTTCTGGATTGTATCACGTAGTAATGTGGTACCACGCTGAAACAGTCAATTAAACCTGGTTTCGATCAATATTTTAGAGGATAACGCAAGTTAGGGTTGGCATAGGTCTGGGATTTGCCCACATCAGGCTCATACTTACGCGTTTTTCACATACTTGTTGAACAGCTCCTGGGTTTTTTCTGGTTTGGATCACGTAGTAGTGTGGTACCACACTGAAACAGTCCATTAAACCTGGTTTGGATCAACATTTTAGAGGATAACGCATGTTAGGTCTAGGTTAGGTCTGGGATTTTCACTCATCAGACTCATACTTTCGCATTCTTCACATACTTGTTGAACGGATCCTGTGTTTTTTCTGGTTTGGATCCCGTAGTAATGTGGGACCACACTGAAACAATCAATTAAACCTGGTCTTGATAAATATTTTAGAGGATAACGCGTGTTAGGTCTGGGATAGGTCTGGGATTTGCCCTCATCACACTCATACTTTCGCACACTTCACATACTCGTTGAACAGATCCTGGGTTATTTTCCGGTTTGGATCACATAGTAATGTGGTACCACACTGAAACAGTCGAATGAACCAGGTTTTGATCAATATTTTTGAGGATAACGCATGTTAGGTCTAGGTTAGGCCTGGGATTTTCACTCATCAGACTCATACTTTCGCACTCTTCTCATACTTGTTGAACGGATCCTGGGTTTTTTCTGGTTTGGATCACGTAGTAATGTGGTACCACACTGAAACATTGAATTAAACCTGGTCTTGATAAATATTTTAGAGGATAACGCATGTTAGGTCTCGGTTAGGTCTAGGATTTGCCCTCATCAGGCTCATACTTTCGCATATTTCTCATACTTCATGGCTGGATCCTGGGCTATTTCTGGATTGGATCACGTAGTAATGTGGTACCACACTGAAACAGTCAATTAAACCTGGTTGTGATCAATATTATAGAGAATAATTCATGTTAGGTCTAGGTTAGGTCTGGGATTTGCTCTCATCAGGCTCATTCTTTCGCATATTTCTCATACTTGACGGCTAGATCCTGGGCTTTCTCTGGATTGCATCACGTAGTAATGAAGTACAACACGGAAACAGTCAATTAAACCTGGTTTCGATCAATATTTTAGAGAATAATTCATGTTAGGTCTAGGTTAGGTCTGGGATATGCTGTCATCAGGCTCATTCTTTCGCATATTTCTCATACTTGATGGCTAGATCCTGGGCTTTCTCTGGATTGCATCACGTAGTAATGAAGTACAACACTGAAACAGTCAATTAAACCTGGTTTCCATCAGTATTTTAGAGGACAACGCATGTTAGGTCTAGGTTAGGCCTGGGATTTGCTCTCATCAGGGTCATACTTTCGAAGTTTTAACATACATGTTGGTCTGATCGAGGGTTTTTTCTGCTTTGGATCACGTAGTAAAGTGGTACCACACTGAAACAGTCCATTAAACCTGGTTTGGATCAATATTTTTGAGGATAACACATGTTAGGTCTAGGTTAGGCCGGGGATTTTCACTCATCAGACTCATACTTTCGCATTCTTCACATACTTGTTGAACGGATCCTGGGTTTTTACTGGTTTGGATCACGTAGTAATGTGGTACCACACTGAAACATTCAATAAATCTGGTCTTGATAAATATTTTAGAGGATAACGCATGTTAGGTCTGGGTTAGGTCTAGGATTTGCCATCATCAGGCTCCTACTTTCGCATATTTCTCATACTTCATGGCTGGATCCTGGGCTATTTCCGGATTGGATCACATAGTAATGTGGTACCACACTGAAACAGTCAATTAAACCTGGTTTTGATCAATATTTTTGAGAATAATTCATGTTAGGTCTAGGTTAGGTCAGGGATTTGCTCTCATCAGGCTCATTCTTTCGCATATTTCTCATACTTGATGGCTAGATCCTGGGCTTTTTCTGGATTGCATCACGTAGTAATGAAGTACAACACTGAAACAGTCAATTAAACCTGGTTTCCATCAATATTTTAGAGGACAACGCATGTCAGGTCTAGGTTAGGTCTGGGATTTGCTCTCATCAGGGTCATACTGTCGCAGTTTTAACTTACTTGTTGAACGGATCCTGGGTTTTTTCTAGTTTGGTTCACGTAGTAATGTGGTACCACACTGAAACATTCAATTAAACCTGGTCTTGATAAATATTTTAGAGGATAACGCATGTTAGGTTTGGGTTAGGTCTAGGATTTGCCCTCATCAGGCTCATACTTTCGCATATTTCTCATACTTCATGGCTAGATCCTGGGCTTTCTCTGGATTGCATCACGTAGTAATGAAGTACAACACTGAAACAGTCACTTAAACCTGGTTTCCATCAATATTTTAGAGGACAACGCATGTTAGGTCTAGGTTAGGCCTGGGATTTGCCCTCGTCAGGGTCATACTTTCGCAGTTTTAACATACATGCTGACCTGATCGAGGGTTTTTTCTGCTTTGGATCACGTAGTAAAGTGGTACCACACTGAAACTGTCGATTAAACCTGGTTTGGATCAATATTTTAGAGGATAACGCATGTTAGGTCTAGGTTAGCCCTGGGATTTTCACTCATCAGGCTCATTCTTTCGCATATATCTCATACTTGACGGCTAGATCCTGGGCTTTTTCTGGATTGCATCACGTAGTAATGAGGTACCACACTGAAACAGTCAATTAAACCTGGTTTTGATCAATATTTTAGAGAATAATTCATGTTAGGTCTGGGTTAGGTCTAGGATTTGCCCTCATCAGGCTCATACTTTCGCATATTTCTCATACTTCATGGCTAGATCCTGGGCTGTTTCTGGATTGTATCACGTAGTAATGTGGTACCACGCTGAAACAGCCAATTAAACCTGGTTTCGATCAATATTTTAGAGGATAACGCAAGTTAAGGCTGGCATAGGTCTGGGATTTGCCCACATCAGGCTCATACTTACGCGTTTTTCACATACTTGTTGAACAGATCCTGGGTTTTTTCTGGTTTGGATCACGTAGTAGTGTGGTACCACACTGAAACAGTCCATTAAACCTGGTTTGGATCAACATTTTAGAGGATAACGCATGTTAGGTCTAGGTTAGGTCTGGGATTTTCACTCATCAGACTCATACTTTCGCATTCTTCACATACTTGTTGAACGGATCCTGTGTTTTTTCTGGTTTGGATCCCGTAGTAATGTGGGACCACACTGAAACAATCAATTAAACCTGGTCTTGATAAATATTTTAGAGGATAACGCGTGTTAGGTCTGGGATAGGTCTGGGATTTGCCCTCATCACACTCATACTTTCGCACACTTCACATACTCGTTGAACAGATCCTGGGTTATTTTCCGGTTTGGATCACATAGTAATGTGGTACCACACTGAAACAGTCGAATAAACCAGGTTTCGATCAATATTTTTGAGGATAACGCATGTTAGGTCTAGGTTAGGCCTGGGATTTTCACTCATCAGACTCATACTTTCGCACTCTTCTCATACTTGTTGAACGGATCCTGGGTTCTTTCTAGTTTGGTTCACGTAGTAATGTGGTACCACACTGAAACATTCAATTAAACCTGGTCTTGATAAATATTTTAGAGGATAACGCATGTTAGGTTTGGGTTAGGTCTAGGATTTGCCCTCATCAGGCTCATACTTTCGCATATTTCTCATACTTCATGGCTAGATCCTGGGCTTTCTCTGGATTGCATCACGTAGTAATGAAGTACAACACTGAAACAGTCACTTAAACCTGGTTTCCATCAATATTTTAGAGGACAACGCATGTTAGGTCTAGGTTAGGCCTGGGATTTGCCCTCGTCAGGGTCATACTTTCGCAGTTTTAACATACATGCTGACCTGATCGAGGGTTTTTTCTGCTTTGGATCACGTAGTAAAGTGGTACCACACTGAAACTGTCGATTAAACCTGGTTTGGATCAATATTTTAGAGGATAACGCATGTTAGGTCTCGGTTACGTCTAGGATTTGCCCTCATCAGGCTCATACTTTCGCATATTTCTCATACTTCATGGCTGGATCGTGGGCTATTTCTGGATTGGATCACGTAGTAATGTGGTACCACACTGAAACAGTCAATTAAACCTGGTTGTGATCAATATTATAGAGAATAATTCATGTTAGGTCTAGGTTAGGTCTGGGATTTGCTCTCATCAGGCTCATTCTTTCGCATATTTCTCATACTTGACGGCTAGATCCTGGGCTTTCTCTGGATTGCATCACGTAGTAATGAAGTACAACACTGAAACAGTCAATTAAACCTGGTTTCGATCAATATTTTAGAGAATAATTCATGTTAGGTCTAGGTTAGGTCTGGGATATGCTCTCATCAGGGTCATACTTTCGCAGTTCTAACATACATGCTGACCTGAACGAGGGTTTTTTCTGCTTTGGATCACGTAGTAAAGTGGTACCACACTGAAACTGTCCATTAAACCTGGTTTGGATCAATATTTTAGAGGATAACGCATGTTAGGTCTAGGTTAGCCCTGGGATTTTCACTCATCAGACTCATACTGTCGCATTCTTCACATACTTGTTGAACGGATCTTGGGTTTTTTCTGGTGTGGATCACGTAGTAATGTAGTACCACACTGAAACAATCAAATAAACCTGATCTTGATAAATATTTTAGAGGATAACGCATGTTAGGTCTAGGTTAGGTCTGGGATTTGCTCTCATCAGGCTCATTCTTTCGCATATATTTCATACTTGACGGCTAGATCCTGGGCTTTTTCTGGATTGCATCACGTAGTAATGAAGTACAACACTGAATCAGTCAATTAAACCTGGTTTCGATCAATAGTTTAGAGAATAATTCATGTTTGGTCTAGGTTAGGTCTAGGATTTGCTCCCATCAGGCTCATTCTTTCGCATATTTCTCCTACTTGATGGCTAGATCCTGGGCTTTCTCTGGATTGCATCACGTAGTAATGAAGTACAACACTGAAACAGTCAATTAAACCTGGTTTCCATCAATATTTTAGAGGACAACGCATGTTAGGTCTAGGTTAGGCCTGGGATTTGCCCTCATCAGGGTCATACTTTCGCAGTTTTAACATACATGCTGATCTGATCGAGGGTTTTTTCTGCTTTGGATCACGTAGTAAAGTGGTACCACACTGAAACTGTCCATTAAACCTGGTTTGGATCAATATCTTAGAGGATAACGCATGTTAGGTCTAGGTTAGCCCTGGGATTTTCACTCATCAGACTCATACTTTCGCATTCTTCACATACTTGTTGAACGGATCCTGGGTTTTTTCTGGTTTGGTTCACGTAGTAATGTGGTACCACACTGAAACATTCAATTAAACCTGATCTCGATAAATATTTTAGAGTATAACGCATGTTAGGTCTGGGTTAGGTCTAGGATTTGCCCTCATCAGGCTCATACTTTCGCATATTTCTCATACTTCATGGCTAGATCCTGGGCTGTTTCTGGATTGTATCACGTAGTAATGTGGTACCACGCTGAAACAGTCAATTAAACCTGGTTTCGATCAATATTTTAGAGGATAACGCAAGTTAGGGCTGGCATAGGTCTGGGATTTGCCCACATCAGGCTCATACTTACGCGTTTTTCACATACTTGTTGAACAGATCCTGGGTTTTTTCTGGTTTGGATCACGTAGTAGTGTGGTACCACACTGAAACAGTCCATTAAACCTGGTTTGGATCAACATTTTAGAGGATAACGCATGTTAGGTCTAGGTTAGGTCTGGGATTTTCACTCATCAGACTCATACTTTCGCATTCTTCACCTACTTGTTGAACGGATCCTGTGTTTTTTCTGGTTTGGATCCCGTAGTAATGTGGGACCACACTGAAACAATCAATTAAACCTGGTCTTGATAAATATTTTAGAGGATAACGCGTGTTAGGTCTGGGATAGGTCTGGGATTTGCCCTCATCACACTCATACTTTCGCACACTTCACATACTCGTTGAACAGATCCTGGGTTATTTTCCGGTTGGGATCACATAGTAATGTGGTACCACACTGAAACAGTCGAATAAACCAGGTTTCGATCAATATTTTTGAGGATAACGCATGTTAGGTCTAGGTTAGGCCTGGGATATTCACTCATCAGACTCATACTTTCGCATATATCTCATACTTGACGGCTAGATCCTGGGCTTTTTCTGGATTGCATCACGTAGTAATGAAGTACAACACTGAAACAGTCAATTAAACCTGGTTTCCATCAATATCTTTGAGAATAATTCATGTTAGGTCTAGGTTAGGTCAGGGATTTGCTCTCATCAGGCTCATTCTTTCGCATATTTCTCATACTTGATGGCTAGATCCTGGGCTTTTTCTGGATTGCATCACGTAGTAATGAAGTACAACACTGAAACAGTCAATTAAACCTGGTTTCCATCAATATTTTTGAGGACAACGCATGTCAGGTCTAGGTTAGGTCTGGGATTTACTCTCATCAGGGTCATACTGTCGCAGTTTTAACTTACTTGTTGAACGGATCCTGGGCTATTTCCGGATTGGATCACATTGTAATGTGGTACCACACTGAAACAGTCAATTAAACCTGGTTTTGATCAATATCTTTGAGAATAATTCATGTTAGGTCTAGGTTAGGTCAGGGATTTGCTCTCATCAGGCTCATTCTTTCGCATATTTCTCATACTTGATGGCTAGATCCTGGGCTTTTTCTGGATTGCATCATGTAGTAATGAAGTACAACACTGAAACAGTCAATTAAACCTGGTTTCCATCAATATTTTTGAGGACAACGCATGTCAGGTCTAGGTTAGGTCTGGAATTTGCTCTCATCAGGGTCATACTGTCGCAGTTTTAACTTACTTGTTGAACGGATCCTGGGTTTTTTCTGGTTTGGTTCACGTAGTAATGTGGTACCACACTGAAACATTCAATTAAACCTGGTCTTGATAAATATTTTAGAGGATAACGCATGTTAGGTTTGGGTTAGGTCTAGGATTTGCCCTCATCAGGCTCATACTTTCGCATATATCTCATACTTCATGGCTCGATCCTGGGCTGTTTCTGGATTGTATCACGTAGTAATGTGGTACCACGCTGAAACAGTCAATTAAACCTGGTTTCCATCAGTATTTTAGAGGACAACGCATGTTAGGTCTAGGTTAGGCCTGGGATTTGCTCTCATCAGGGTCATACTTTCGCAGTTCTAACATACATGCTGACCTGAACGAGGGTTTTTTCTGCTTTGGATCACGTAGTAAAGTGGTACCACACTGAAACTGTCCATTAAACCTGGTTTGGATCAATATTTTAGAGGATAACGCATGTTAGGTCTAGGTTAGCCCTGGGATTTTCACTCATCAGGCTCATTCTTTCGCATATATCTCATACTTGACGGCTAGATCCTGGGCTTTTTCTGGATTGCATCACGTAGTAATGAGGTACCACACTGAAACAGTCAATTAAACCTGGTTTTGATCAATATTTTAGAGAATAATTCATGTTAGGTCTGGGTTAGGTCTAGGATTTGCCCTCATCAGGCTCATACTTTCGCATATTTCTCATACTTCATGGCTAGATCCTGGGCTGTTTCTGGATTGTATCACGTAGTAATGTGGTACCACGCTGAAACAGTCAATTAAACCTGGTTTCGATCAATATTTTAGAGGATAACGCAAGTTAGGGCTGGCATAGGTCTGGGATTTGCCCACATCAGGCTCATACTTACGCGTTTTTCACATACTTGTTGAACAGCTCCTGGGTTTTTTCTGGTTTGGATCACGTAGTAGTGTGGTACCACACTGAAACAGTCCATTAAACCTGGTTTGGATCAACATTTTAGAGGATAACGCATGTTAGGTCTAGGTTAGGTCTGGGATTTTCACTCATCAGACTCATACTTTCGCATTCTTCACATACTTGTTGAACGGATCCTGTGTTTTTTCTGGTTTGGATCCCGTAGTAATGTGGGACCACACTGAAACAATCAATTAAACCTGGTCTTGATAAATATTTTAGAGGATAACGCGTGTTAGGTCTGGGATAGGTCTGGGATTTGCCCTCATCACACTCATACTTTCGCACACTTCACATACTCGTTGAACAGATCCTGGGTTATTTTCCGGTTTGGATCACATAGTAATGTGGTACCACACTGAAACAGTCGAATGAACCAGGTTTTGATCAATATTTTTGAGGATAACGCATGTTAGGTCTAGGTTAGGCCTGGGATTTTCACTCATCAGACTCATACTTTCGCACTCTTCTCATACTTGTTGAACGGATCCTGGGTTTTTTCTGGTTTGGATCACGTAGTAATGTGGTACCACACTGAAACATTGAATTAAACCTGGTCTTGATAAATATTTTAGAGGATAACGCATGTTAGGTCTCGGTTAGGTCTAGGATTTGCCCTCATCAGGCTCATACTTTCGCATATTTCTCATACTTCATGGCTGGATCCTGGGCTATTTCTGGGTTGGATCACGTAGTAATGTGGTACCACACTGAAACAGTCAATTAAACCTGGTTGTGATCAATATTATAGAGAATAATTCATGTTAGGTCTAGGTTAGGTCTGGGATTTGCTCTCATCAGGCTCATTCTTTCGCATATTTCTCATACTTGACGGCTAGATCCTGGGCTTTCTCTGGATTGCATCACGTAGTAATGAAGTACAACACGGAAACAGTCAATTAAACCTGGTTTCGATCAATATTTTAGAGAATAATTCATGTTAGGTCTAGGTTAGGTCTGGGATATGCTGTCATCAGGCTCATTCTTTCGCATATTTCTCATACTTGATGGCTAGATCCTGGGCTTTCTCTGGATTGCATCACGTAGTAATGAAGTACAACACTGAAACAGTCAATTAAACCTGGTTTCCATCAGTATTTTAGAGGACAACGCATGTTAGGTCTAGGTTAGGCCTGGGATTTGCTCTCATCAGGGTCATACTTTCGAAGTTTTAACATACATGTTGGTCTGATCGAGGGTTTTTTCTGCTTTGGATCACGTAGTAAAGTGGTACCACACTGAAACAGTCCATTAAACCTGGTTTGGATCAATATTTTTGAGGATAACACATGTTAGGTCTAGGTTAGGCCGGGGATTTTCACTCATCAGACTCATACTTTCGCATTCTTCACATACTTGTTGAACGGATCCTGGGTTTTTACTGGTTTGGATCACGTAGTAATGTGGTACCACACTGAAACATTCAATAAATCTGGTCTTGATAAATATTTTAGAGGATAACGCATGTTAGGTCTGGGTTAGGTCTAGGATTTGCCATCATCAGGCTCCTACTTTCGCATATTTCTCATACTTCATGGCTGGATCCTGGGCTATTTCCGGATTGGATCACATAGTAATGTGGTACCACACTGAAACAGTCAATTAAACCTGGTTTTGATCAATATTTTTGAGAATAATTCATGTTAGGTCTAGGTTAGGTCAGGGATTTGCTCTCATCAGGCTCATTCTTTCGCATATTTCTCATACTTGATGGCTAGATCCTGGGCTTTTTCTGGATTGCATCACGTAGTAATGAAGTACAACACTGAAACAGTCAATTAAACCTGGTTTCCATCAATATTTTAGAGGACAACGCATGTCAGGTCTAGGTTAGGTCTGGGATTTGCTCTCATCAGGGTCATACTGTCGCAGTTTTAACTTACTTGTTGAACGGATCCTGGGTTTTTTCTAGTTTGGTTCACGTAGTAATGTGGTACCACACTGAAACATTCAATTAAACCTGGTCTTGATAAATATTTTAGAGGATAACGCATGTTAGGTTTGGGTTAGGTCTAGGATTTGCCCTCATCAGGCTCATACTTTCGCATATTTCTCATACTTCATGGCTAGATCCTCGGCTGTTTCTGGATTGTATCACGTAGTAATGTGGTACCACGCTGAAACAGTCAATTAAACCTGGTTTCCATCAGTATTTTAGAGGACAACGCATGTTAGGTCTAGGTTAGGCCTGGGATTTGCTCTCATCAGGGTCATACTTTCGCAGTTTTAACATACATGCTGACCTGAACGAGGGTTTTTTCTGCTTTGGATCACGTAGTAAAGTGGTACCACACTGAAACTGTCCATTAAACCTGGTTTGGATCAATATTTTAGAGGATAACGCATGTTAGGTCTAGGTTAGCCCTGGGATTTTCACTCATCAGGCTCATTCTTTCGCATATATCTCATACTTGACGGCTAGATCCTGGGCTTTTTCTGGATTGCATCACGTAGTAATGAGGTACCACACTGAAACAGTCAATTAAACCTGGTTTTGATCAATATTTTAGAGAATAATTCATGTTAGGTCTGGGTTAGGTCTAGGATTTGCCCTCATCAGGCTCATACTTTCGCATATTTCTCATACTTCATGGCTAGATCCTGGGCTGTTTCTGGATTGTATCACGTAGTAATGTGGTACCACGCTGAAACAGTCAATTAAACCTGGTTTCGATCAATATTTTAGAGGATAACGCAAGTTAGGGCTGGCATAGGTCTGGGATTTGCCCACATCAGGCTCATACCTTCGCGTTTTTCACATACTTGTTGAACAGCTCCTGGGTTTTTTCTGGTTTGGATCACGTAGTAGTGTGGTACCACACTGAAACAGTCCATTAAACCTGGTTTGGATCAACATTTTAGAGGATAACGCATGTTAGGTCTAGGTTAGGTCTGGGATTTTCACTCATCAGACTCATACTTTCGCATTCTTCACATACTTGTTGAACGGATCCTGTGTTTTTTCTGGTTTGGATCCCGTAGTAATGTGGGACCACACTGAAACAATCAATTAAACCTGGTCTTGATAAATATTTTAGAGGATAACGCGTGTTAGGTCTGGGATAGGTCTGGGATTTGCCCTCATCACACTCATACTTTCGCACACTTCACATACTCGTTGAACAGATCCTGGGTTATTTTCCGGTTTGGATCACATAGTAATGTGGTACCACACTGAAACAGTCGAATGAACCAGGTTTCGATCAATATTTTTGAGGATAACGCATGTTAGGTCTAGGTTAGGCCTGGGATTTTCACTCATCAGACTCATACTTTCGCACTCTTCTCATACTTGTTGAACGGATCCTGGGTTTTTTCTGGTTTGGATCACGTAGTAATGTGGTACCACACTGACACATTGAATTAAACCTGGTCTTGATAAATATTTTAGAGGATAACGCATGTTAGGTCTGGGTTGGTCTAGGATTTGCCCTCATCAGGCTCATACTTTCGCATATTTCTCATACTTCATGGCTGGATCCTGGGCTATTTCTGTATTGGATCACGTAGTAATGTGGTACCACACTGAAACAGTCAATTAAACCTGGTTGTGATCAATATTATAGAGAATAATTCATGTTAGGTCTAGGTTAGGTCTGGGATTTGCTCTCATCAGGCTCATTCTTTCGCATATTTCTCATACTTGACGGCTAGATCCTGGGCTTTCTCTGGATTGCATCACGTAGTAATGAAGTACAACACTGAAACAGTCAATTAAACCTGGTTTCGATCAATATTTTAGAGAATAATTCATGTTAGGTCTAGGTTAGGTCTGGGATATGCTGTCATCAGGCTCATTCTTTCGCATATTTCTCATACTTGATGGCTAGATCCTGGGCTTTCTCTGGATTGCATCACGTAGTAATGAAGTACAACACTGAAACAGTCAATTAAACCTGGTTTCCATCAGTATTTTAGAGGACAACGCATGTTAGGTCTAGGTTAGGCCTGGGATTTGCTCTCATCAGGGTCATACTTTCGAAGTTTTAACATACATGTTGGTCTGATCGACGGTTTTTTCTGCTTTGGATCACGTAGTAAAGTGGTACCACACTGAAACAGTCCATTAAACCTGGTTTGGATCAATATTTTTGAGGATAACGCATGTTAGGTCTAGGTTAGGCCGGGGATTTTCACTCATCAGACTCATACTTTCGCATTCTTCACATACTTGTTGAACGGATCCTGTGTTTTTTCTGGTTTGGATCCCGTAGTAATGTGGGACCACACTGAAACAATCAATTAAACCTGGTCTTGATAAATATTTTAGAGGATAACGCGTGTTAGGTCTGGGATAGGTCTGGGATTTGCCCTCATCACACTCATACTTTCGCACACTTCACATACTCGTTGAACAGATCCTGGGTTATTTTCCGGTTTGGATCACATAGTAATGTGGTACCACACTGAAACAGTCGAATGAACCAGGTTTCGATCAATATTTTTGAGGATAACGCATGTTAGGTCTAGGTTAGGCCTGGGATTTTGACTCATCAGACTCATACTTTCGCACTCTTCTCATACTTGTTGAACGGATCCTGGGTTTTTTCTGGTTTGGATCACGTAGTAATGTGGTACCACACTGAAACATTGAATTAAACCTGGTCTTGATAAATATTTTAGAGGATAACGCATGTTAGGTCTGGGTTGGTCTAGGATTTGCCCTCATCAGGCTCATACTTTCGCATATTTCTCATACTTCCTGGCTGGATCCTGGGCTATTTCTGTATTGGATCACGTAGTAATGTGGTACCACACTGAAACAGTCAATTAAACCTGGTTGTGATCAATATTATAGAGAATAATTCATGTTAGGTCTAGGTTAGGTCTGGGATTTGCTCTCATCAGGCTCATTCTTTCGCATATTTCTCATACTTGACGGCTAGATCCTGGGCTTTCTCTGGATTGCATCACGTAGTAATGAAGTACAACACTGAAACAGTCAATTAAACCTGGTTTCGATCAATATTTTAGAGAATAATTCATGTTAGGTCTAGGTTAGGTCTGGGATATGCTGCCATCAGGCTCATTCTTTCGCATATTTCTCATACTTGATGGCTAGATCCTGGGCTTTCTCTGGATTGCATCACGTAGTAATGAAGTACAACACTGAAACAGTCAATTAAACCTGGTTTCCATCAGTATTTTAGAGGACAACGCATGTTAGGTCTAGGTTAGGCCTGGGATTTGCTCTCATCAGGGTCATACTTTCGAAGTTTTAACATACATGTTGGTCTGATCGAGGGTTTTTTCTGCTTTGGATCACGTAGTAAAGTGGTACCACACTGAAACAGTCCATTAAACCTGGTTTGGATCAATATTTTTGAGGATAACGCATGTTAGGTCTAGGTTAGGCCGGGGATTTTCACTCATCAGACTCATACTTTCGCATTCTTCACATACTTGTTGAACGGATCCTGGGTTTTTACTGGTTTGGATCACGTAGTAATGTGGTACCACACTGAAACATTCAATAAATCTGGTCTTGATAAATATTTTAGAGGATAACGCATGTTAGGTCTGGGTTAGGTCTAGGATTTGCCCTCATCAGGCTCCTACTTTCGCATATTTCTCATACTTCATGGCTGGATCCTGGGCTATTTCCGGATTGGATCACATAGTAATGTGGTACCACACTGAAACAGTCAATTAAACCTGGTTTTGGTCAATATTTTCGAGAATAATTCATGTTAGGTCTAGGTTAGGCCAGGGATTTGCTCTCATCAGGCTCATTCTTTCGCATATTTCTCATACTTGATGGCTAGATCCTGGGCTTTTTCTGGATTGCATCACGTAGTAATGAAGTACAACACTGAAACAGTCAATTAAACCTGGTTTCCATCAATATTTTAGAGGACAACGCATGTCAGGTCTAGGTTAGGTCTGGGATTTGCTCTCATCAGGGTCATACTGTCGCAGTTTTAACTTACTTGTTGAACGGATCCTGGGTTTTTTCTGGTTTGGTTCACGTAGTAATGTGGTACCACACTGAAACATTCAATTAAACCTGGTCTTGATAAATATTTTAGAGGATAACGCATGTTAGGTTTGGGTTAGGTCTAGGATTTGCCCTCATCAGGCTCATACTTTCGCATATTTCTTATTCTTCATGGCTAGATCCTGGGCTGTTTCTGGATTGTATCACATAGTAATGTGGTACCACGCTGAAACAGTCGATTAAACCTGGTTTCGATCAATATTTTAGAGGATAACGCAAGTTAAGTCTGGGGTAGGTCTGGGATTTGACCTCATCAGACTCATACTTTCGCGTTTTTCACATACTTGTTGAACAGATCCTGGGCTGTTTCTGGATTGCGTCACGTAGTAGTGTGGTACCACACTGAAGCAGTCGATTAAACCTGGTTTCGATCAATATTTTTGAGGATAACGCATGTTAGGTCTAGGTTAGGCCGGGGATTTTCACTCAACAGACTCATACTTTCGCATTCTTCACATACTTGTTGAACGGATCCTGGATTCTTACTGGTTTGGATCACGTAGTAATGTGGTACCACACTGAAACATTCAATTAAACCTGGTCTTGATAAATATTTTAGGGGATAACGCATATTAGGTCTGGGTTAGGTCTAGGAGTTGCCCTCATCAGGCTCATACTTTCGGATATTTCTCATACTTCATGGATGGATCCTGGGCTATTTCTGGATTGGATCACGTAGTAATGTGGTACCACACTGAAACAGTCAATTAAACCTGGTTTTGATGAATATTTTAGAGAATAATTCATGTTAGGTCTATGTTAGGTCAGGGATTTGCTCTAATCAGGCTCATTCTTTCGCATATTTCTCATACTAGATGGCTAGATCCTGGGCTTTTTCTGGATTGCATCACGTAGTAATGAGGTACCACACTGAAACAGTCAATTAAACCTGGTTTTGATCAATATTTTAGAGAATAATTCATGTTAGGTCTAGGTTAGGTCTGGGATTTTCACTCATCAGACTCATACTTTCGCATTCTTCACATACTTGTTGAACGGATCTTGGGTTTTTTCTGGTGTGGATCACGTAGTAATGTGGTACCACACTGAAACAATCAAATAAACCTGATCTTGATAAATATTTTAGAGGATAACGCATGTTAGGTCTAGGTTAGGTCTGGGATTTGCTCTCATCAGGCTCATTCTTTCGCATATATCTCATACTTGACGGCTAGATCCTGGGCTTTTTCTGGATTGCATCACGTAGTAATGAAGTACAACACTGAAACAGTCAATTAAACCTGGTTTCGATCAATAGTTTAGAGAATAATTCATGTTTGGTCTAGGTTAGGTCTGGGATTTGCTCTCATCAGGCTCATTCTTTCGCATATTTCTCATACTTGATGGCTAGATCCTGGGCTTTCTCTGGATTGCATCACGTAGTAATGAAGTACAACACTGAAACAGTCAATTAAACCTGGTTTCCATCAATATTTTAGAGGACAACGCATGTTAGGTCTAGGTTAGGCCTGGGATTTGCCCTCATCAGGGTCACACTTTCGCAGTTTTAACATACATGCTGACCTGATCGAGGGTTTTTTCTGCTTTGGATCACGTAGTAAAGTGGTACCACACTGAAACTGTCCATTAAACCTGGTTTGGATCAATATTTTAGAGGATAACGCATGTTAG
The DNA here is from genome assembly GCF_051014445.1 of Colletes latitarsis. Classification (NCBI taxonomy): domain Eukaryota; kingdom Metazoa; phylum Arthropoda; class Insecta; order Hymenoptera; family Colletidae; genus Colletes; species Colletes latitarsis. The sequence continues at coordinate 5,391,811 of NC_135142.1, forward strand.
GTCTAGGTTAGCCCTGGGATTTTCACTCATCAGACTCATACTTTCGCATTCTTCACATACTTGTTGAACGGATCCTGGGTTTTTTCTGGTTTGGTTCACGTAGTAATGTGGTACCACACTGAAACATTCAATTAAACCTGATCTTGATAAATATTTTAGAGTATAACGCATGTTAGGTCTGGGTTAGGTCTAGGATTTGCCCTCATCAGGCTCATACTTTCGCATATTTCTCATACTTCATGGCTAGATCCTGGGCTGTTTCTGGATTGTATCACGTAGTAATGTGGTACCACGCTGAAACAGTCAATTAAACCTGGTTTCGATCAATATTTTAGAGGATAACGCAAGTTAGGGCTGGCATAGGTCTGGGATTCGCCCTCATCAGACTCATACTTTCGCGTTTTTCACATACTTGTTGAACTGATCCTGGGCTTTTTCTGGTTTGGATCACGTAGTAATGTGGTACCACACTGAAACAGTCAATTAAACCTGGTTTCGATCAATATTTTGGAGAATAATTCATGTTAGGTCTAGGTTAGGTCTGGGATTTGCTCTCATCAGGCTCATACTTTCGCACACTTCACATACTCGTTTGACAGATCCTGGGTTATTTTCTGGTTTGGATCTCATAGTAATATGGTACCACACTGAAACAGTCGATCAAACCAGGTTTCGATCAATATTTTTGAGGATAACGCATGTTAGGTCTAGGTTGGGCCTGGGATTTTCACTCATCAGACTCATACTTTCGCATTCTTCACATACTTGTTGAACGGATCCTGGGTTTTTTCTGGTTTCGATCACGTAGTAATGTGGGACCACACTGAAACAGTCAATTAAACCTGGTTTCGATCAATATTTTAGAGAATAATTTATGTTAGGTCTAGGGTAGGTCTGGGATTTGCTCTCATCAGGCTCATTCTTTCGCATATTTCCCATACTTGATGGCCAGATCCTGGGCATTTTCTGGATTGCATCACGTAGTAATGAAGTACAACACTGAAACAGACAATTAAACCTGGCTTGGATCAATATTTTAGAGGATAACGCATGTTAGGTCTAGGTTAGGTCGGGGATTTTCACTAATCAGTCTCATACTATCGCATTCTTCACATACTTGTTGAACGGATCCTGGGTTTTTTCTGGTTTGGATCACGTAGTAATGTGGTACCACACTGAAACAGTCGATTAAACCTGGTTTCGATCAGTATTTTAGAGGATAGCGCAACATAAGTCTGGGATAGGTCTGGGATTAGACCTCATCAGACTCATACTTTCGCGTTTTTCACATACTTGTTGAACAGATCCTGGGTTTTTTCTGGTTTGTATCACGTAGTAGTGTGGTACCACACTGAAACAGTCCATTAAACCTGCTTGCGATCAATATTTTAGAGGATAACGCATGTTAGGACTGGGTTAGGTCTAGGATTTGCCCTCATCAGGCTCATTCTTTCGCATATTTCTCAAACTTGATGGCTAGATCCTGGGCTTTTTCTGGATTGCATCAGGTAGTAATGTGGTACCACACTGAAACATTCAATTAAACCTGGTCTTGATAAACATTTTAGAGGATAACGCATGTTAGGTCTGGGTTAGGTCTAGGATTTGCCCTCATCAGGCTCATACTTTCGCATATTTCTCATACTTCATGGCTAGATCCTGGGCTTTTTCTGGATTGCATCACGTAGTAATGAAGTACAACACTGAAACAGTCAATTAAACCTGGTTTCCATCAATATCTTAGAGGACAACGCAAGTTAGGTCTGGGATAGGTCTGGGATTTGCCCTCATCAGGCTCATACTTTCGCGTTTTTCACATACTTGTTGAACAGATCCTGGGTTTTTTCTGGTTTGTATCACGTAGTAGTGTGGTACCACACTGAAACAGTCCATTAAACCTGGTTTGGATGAATATTTTAGAGGATAACGCATGTAAGGTGTTGGTTAGCCCTGGGATTTTCACTCATCAGACTCATACTTTCGCATTCCTCTCATACTTGTTGAACTGGTCCTGGGTTTTTTCTGGTTTGGATCACGTAGTAATGTGGTACCACACTGAAACAGACGATTAAACCAGGTTTCGATCAATATCTTAGAGGATAACGAAAGTTAAGTCTGGGATTGGTCTGGGATTTGACCTCATCAGGCTCATACTTTCGCGTTTTTCACATACTTGTTGAACAGATCCTCGGTTTTTTCTGGTTTGGATCACGTAGTAGTGTGGTACCACACTGAAACAGTCCATTAAACCTGGTTTGGATCAATATTTTAGAGGATAACGCATGTTAGGTCTAGGTTAGGTCTGGGATTTTCGCTCATGAGACTCATACTTTCGCATTCTTCACATACTTGTTGAACGGATCCTGGGTTTTTTCTGGTTTGGTTCAGGTAGTAATGTGGTACCACACTGAAACATTCAATTAAACCTGGTCTTGATAAATATTTTAGAGGATAACGCAAGTTTGATCTGGCATAGGTCTGGGATTCGCACTCATCAGGCTCATACTTTCGCGTTTTTCACATACTTGTTGAACAGATCCTGGGTTTTTTGTGGTCTGTATCACGTAGTAGTGTGGTACCACACTGCAACAGTCCATTAAACCTGGTTTGGATCAATTGTTTAGAGGATAACGCATGTTAGGTCCAGGTTAGCCCTGGGATTTTCACTCACCAGACTCATACTTTCGCATTCTTCGCATACTTGTTGAACGGATCCTGGGTTTTTTCTGGTTTGGATCACGTAGTAATGTGGTGCCACACTGAAACAGTCGATTCAACCTGGTTTTGATCAATATTTTAGAGGATAACGCATAGTTAGGTTTGGGATAGGTCTGGGATTTGACCTCATCAGACTCATACTTTCGCACACTTCACATACTCGTTGAACAGATCCTGGGTTATTTTCTGGTTTGGATCACATAGTAATGTGGAACCACACTGAAACAGTCGATTAAACCAGGTTTCGATCAATATTTTTGAGGATAACGCATGTTAGGTCTAGGTTAGGTCTGGGATTTTCACTCATCAGACTCATACTTTCGCATTCTTCACATACTTGTTGAACGGATCCTGGATTTTTTCTGCATTGTATCACGTAGTAATGTGGTACCACGCTGAAACAGTCAATTAAACCTGGTTTCGATCAATATTTTAGAGGATAACGCATGTTAGGTCTAGGTTAGGCCTGGGATTTTCACTCATCAGACTCATACATTCGCATTCCTCACATACTTGTTGAACGGATCCTGGGTTTTTTCTGGTTTGTATCACGTAGTAATGTGGTACCAGACTGAAACAGTCCATTAAACCTGGTTTGGATCAATATTTTAGAGGATAACGCATGTTAGGTCTAGGTTAGCCCTGGGATTTTCACTCATCAGACTCATACTTTCGCATTCTTCATATACTTGTTGAACTGATCCTGGGTTTTTTCTGGTTTGGATCACGTAGTAATGTGGTACCACACTGAAACAGTCGATTAAACCTGGTTTCGATCAATATTTTTGAGGATAACGCATGTTAGGGCTAGGTTAGGCCTGGGATTTTCACTCATCAGACTCATACTTTCGCATTCTTCACATACTTGTTGAACAGATGCTGGGTTTTTTCTGGTTTGTATCACGCAGTAGTGTGGTACCACACTGAAACAGTCCATTAAACCTGGTTTGGATGAATATTTTAGAGGATAACGCATGTAAGGTCTAGGTTAGCCCTGGGATTTTCACTCATCAGACTCATACTTTCGCATTCCTCTCATACTTGTTGAACTGATCCTGGGTTTTTTCTGGTTTGGATCACGTAGTAATGTGGTATCACACTGAAACAGACGATTAAACCTGGTTTCGATCAATATCTTGGAGGATAACGAAAGTTAAGTCTGGGATTGGTCTGGGATTTGACCTCATCAGGCTCATACTTTCGCGTTTTTCACATACTTGTTGAACAGATCCTGGGTTTTTTCTGGTTTGGATCCCGTAGTAGTGTGGTACCACGCTGAAACAGTCCATCAAACCTGGTTTCGTTCAATATTTTAGAGGATAACGCATGTTAGGTCAAGGTTAGGTCAAAGATTTGCCCTTATCAGGCTCACAGTTTCGAGTTTTTCACATACCTGTTAAACAGATCCTGGGTTTTTTCTGGTTTGGATCACGAAGTAGTGTGGTACCACACTGAAACAGTCCATTAAACCTGGTTTCGCGCAATATTTTAGAGAACAACGCATGTTAGGTCAGGGTTAGTTCTAGGATTTGCCCTCATCAGGCTCATACTTTCGCATATTTCTCATACTTCATGGCTAGATCCTGGGCTATTTCTGGATTGGATCACGTAGTAAAGTGGTACCACACTGAAACATTCAATGAAACCTGGTCTGGATATAAATTTTAGAGAATAACGCATGTTAGGTCAAGGTTAGGTCTAAGATTTGCCCTCATCAGGCTCACAGTTTCGCGTTTTCCACATACTTGTTGAACAGATCCTGGGTTTTTTCTGGTTTGTATCACGCAGTAGTGTGGTACCACACTGAAACAGTCCATTAAACCTGGTTTGCATCAATATTTTAGAGAATAACGCATGTTAGGTCTAGGTTAGGTCTGGGATTTTCGCTCATGAGACTCATACTTTCGCATTCTTCACATACTTGTTGAACGGATCCTGGGTTTTTTCTGGTTTGGTTCAGGTAGTAATGTGGTACCACACTGAAACATTCAATTAAACCTGGTCTTGATAAATATTTTAGAGGATAACGCAAGTTAGGTCTGGCATAGGTCTGGGATTCGCCCTCATCAGGCTCATACTTTCGCGTTTTTCACATACTTGTTGAACAGATCCTGGGTTTTTTCTGGTTTGTATCACGCAGTAGAGTGGTACCACACTAAAACAGTCCATTAAACCTGGTTTGGATGAATATTTTAGAGGATAACGCATGTTAGGTCAAGGTTAGGTCTAAGATTTGCCCTCATCAGGCTCACAGTTTCGAGTTTTTCACATACTTGTTGAACAGATCCTGGGTTTTTTCTGGTTTGGATGACGAAGTAGTGTGGTACCACACTGAAACAGTCCATTAAACCTGGTTTCGCTCAATATTTTAGCGGATAACGCATGTTAGGTCTAGGTTAGGTCTGGGATTTGCTCCCATTAGGCTCATACTTTCGCATATTTCTCATACTTGATGGCTAGATCATGGGCTTTTTCTGGATTGCATCACGTAGTAATGTAGTACCACACTGAAACAGTCTATGAAACCTGGTTTCCATCAATATTTTAGAGGACAACGCAAGTTAGGTCTAGGTAAGGCCTGAGATTTTCACTGATCAGACTCATACTTTCGCCTTCTTCACAAACTTGTTGAACGGATCCTGGGTTTTTTCTGGTTTGGAACACGTAGTAATGTGGTACCACACTGAAACATTCAATTAAACCTGGTCTTGATAAATATTTTAGAGGATAACGCATGTTAGGTCTGGGATAGGTCTGGGATTTGCCCTCATCAGACTCATACTTTCGCACACTTCACATACTCGTTGAACAGATCCTGCGTTATTTTCTGGTTTGGATCACATAGTAATGTGGTACCACACTGAAACAGTCAATTAAACCTGGTCTTGATAAATATTTTAGAGAATAACGCATGTTAGGTCTGGGTTAGGTCTAGGATTTGCCCTCATCAGGCTCATACTTTCGCATATTTCTCATACTTCATGGCTAGATCCTGGGCTATTTCTGGATTGGATCACGTAGTAAAGTGGTACCACACTGAAACATTCAATGAAACCTGGTCTGGATAAAAATTTTAGAGGATAACGCATGTTAGGTCAAGGTTAGGTCTAAGATTTGCCCTCATCAGGCTCACAGTTTCGCGTTTTTCACATACTTGTCGAACAGATCCTGGGTTTTTTGTGGTTTGGATCACGTAGTAATGTGGTACCACACTGAAACATTCAATTAAACCTGGTCTTGATAAATATTTTAGAGGATAACGCATGTTAGGTCTGGGATAGGTCTGGGATTAGCCCTTATCAGACTCATACTTTCGCACACTTCACATACTCGTTGACGAGATCCTGGGTTTTTTTCTAGTTTGGATCACGCAGTAATGTGGTACCACACTGAAACAGTCGATTAAACCTGGTTTCGGTCAATATTTTTGAGGATAACGCAAGTTAGGTCTGGGATAGGTCTGGGATTAGCCCTCATCAGACTCATACTTTCGCTTTCTTCACATACTTGTTGAACGGATCCTGGGCTTTTTCTGGATTGCATCACGTAGTAATGTAGTACCACACTGAAACAGTCAATGAAACCTTGTTTCCATCAATATTTTAGAGGACAACGCAAGTTAGGTCTAGGTAAGGCCTGAGATTTTCACTGATCAGACTCATACATTCGTATTCTTCACATACTTGTTGAACGGATCCTGGGTTTTTTCTGGTTTGGATCACGTAGTAATGTGGTACCACACTGAAACATTCAATTAAACCTGGTCTTGATAAATATTTTTGAGGATAACGCAGGTTAGGTCTGGGATAGGTCTGGGATTAGCCCTCATCAGGCTCACAGTTTCGCGTTTTTCACATACTTGTTGAACGGATCCTGGGTTTTTTCTGGTTTGGGTCACATAGTAATGTGGGACCACACTGAAACAGTCAATTAAACCTGGTTTCGACCAATATTTTAGAGAATAATTCATGTTAGGTCTAGGTTGTGTCTGGGATTTGCTCTCATCAGGCTCATACTTTCGCACACTTCACATACTTGTTGAACGGATCCTGGGTTTTTTCTGGTTTGGATCACGTAGTAGTGTGGTACCACACTGAAACAGTCCATTAAACCTGGTTTCGCTCAATATTTTAGAGGATAACGCATGTTAGGTCTAGGTCAGTCCTGGGATTTTCACTCATCAGACTCATACTTTCGGATTCTTCACATAGTTGTTGAACGGATCCTGGGTTTTTTCTGGTTGGGATCACGTAGTAATGTGGGTCCACACTGAAACAATCAATTAAACCTGGTCTTGATAAATATTTTAGAGGATAACGCATGTTAGGTCTGGGTTAGGTCTAGGATTTGCCCTCATCAGGCTCATACTTTCGCATATTTCTCATACTTCATGGCTAGATCCTGGGCAATTTCTGGATTGGATCACGTAGTAAAGTGGTACCACACTGAAACATTCAATGAAACCTGGTCTTGATAAATATTTTAGAGGATAACGCATGTTAGGTCTGGGTTAGGTCTAGGATTTGCCCTCATCAGGCTCATACTTTCGCATATTTCTCATACTTCATGGCTAGATCCTGGGCAATTTCTGGATTGGATCACGTAGTAAAGTGGTACCACACTGAAACATTCAATGAAACCTGGTCTGGATAAATATTTTAGAGGACAACGCATCTTAGGTCTGGGTTACGTCTAAGATTTGCCCTCATCAGACTCATACTTTCGCACACTTCACATACTCGTTGACAAGATCCTGGGTTTTTTCTGGTTTGGATCACATAGTAATGTGGTACCACACTGAAACATTCAACTAAACCTGGTCTTGATAAATATTTTAGAGGATAGCGCATGTTAGGTCTGGGATAGGTCTGGGATTAGCCCTCATCAGACTCATACTTTCGCACACTTCACATACTCGTTGACGAGATCCTGGGTTTTTTTCTAGTTTGGATCACGCAGTAATGTGGTACCATACTGAAGCAGTCGATTAAACCTGGTTTCGGTCAATATTTTTGAGGATAACGCAAGTTAGGTCTGGGATAGGTCTGGGATTAGCCCTCATCAAACTCATACTTTCGCTTTCTTCACATACTTGTTGAACGGATCCTGGGCTTTTTCTGGATTGCATCACGTAGTAATGTAGTACCAGACTGAAACAGTCAATGAAACCTTGTTTCCATCAATATTTTAGAGGACAACGCAAGTTAGGTCTAGGTAAGGCCTGAGATTTTCACTGATCAGACTCATACATTCGCATTCTTCACATACTTGTTGAACGGATCCTGGGGTTTTTCTGGTTTGGATCACGTAGTAATGTGGTACCACACTGAAACATTCAATTAAACCTGGTCTTGATAAATATTTTAGAGGATAACGCATGTTAGGTCTGGGTTACGTCTAGGATTTGCCCTCATCAGGCTCATACTTTCGCATATTTCTCATACTTCATGGCTAGATCCTGGGCTGTTTCTGCATTGTATCACGTAGTAATGTGGTACCACGCTGAAACAGTCAATTAAACCTGATTTCGATCAATATTTTAGAGGATAACGCAAGTTAGGTCTGGGATAGGAATAGGATTTGCCCTCATCAGGCTCTTACTATCGCATATTTCTCATACTTCATGGCTAGATCCTGGGCTATTTCTGGATTGGATCACGAAGTAAAGTGGTACCACACTGAAACATTCAATGAAACCTGGTCTGGATAAATATTTTAGAGGATAACGCATGTTAGGTTTGGGTTAGGTCTAGGATTTGCCCTCATCAGGCTCACAGTTTCGCGTTTTTCACATACTTGTCGAACAGATCCTGGGTTTTTTGTGGTTTGGATCACGTAGTAATGTGGTACCACACTGAAACAGTCGATTAAACCTGGTTTCGATCAATATTTTAGAGGATAACGCAAGTTAAGTCAGGGATTGGTCTGGGATTTGACCTCATCAGTCTCATACTTTCGCACACTTCACATACTCGTTGAACAGATCCTGGGTTACTTTCTGGTTTGGATCACAGAGTAACGTGGTACCACACTGAAACAGTCGATTAAACCAGGTTTCGATCAATATTTCTGAGGATAACGCATGTTAGGTATAGGTTAGGCCTGGGATTTTCACTCATCAGACTCATACTTTCGCATTCCTCACATACTTGTAGAACGGATCCTGGGTTTTTTCTGGTTTGGATCACATAGTAATGTGGTACCACACTGAAACAGTCGATTAAACATGGTTTCCGTCAATATTTCAGAGAATAATTCATGTTAGGTCTAGGTTAGGTCTGGGATTTGCTCTCATCAGGCTCGTTCTTTCGCATATTTCTCATACTTGATGGCTAGATCCTGGGCTTTTTCTGGATTGCATCACGTAGTAATGAAGTACAACACTGAAACAGTCAATTAAACCTGGTTCCCATCAATATCTTAGAGGACAACGCAAGTTAGGTCTGGGATAGGTCTGGGATTTGCCCTCATCAGGCTCATACTTTCGTGTTTTTCACATACTTGTAGAACGGATCCTGGGTTTTTTCTGGTTTGGATCACGTAGTAATGTGGGGCCACACTGAAACAGTCAATTAAACCTGGTTCCGATCAATATTTTAGAGGATAACGCAAGTTAAGTCTGGGATCGGGCGGGATGTCTCGCTGCCGGGCGTGGTGCGCGCCATGCTCGGCAGCGAGGAGAAGTGGAGGGCCGTGGCCTCCTTCTGCGAGAACGTAATGTTGCAGAAGGAGGCCGCGGGGAGGGAGCGCGAGCTTCAGCGGCGTGCTGAAGCGCGCGCTCGTGCAGTGGCCCGAGGTCGTCGCCCGGTCGCGAGGCGTCGCGGGCGGCCGCCTCGGCGTGGCGGATGACCTAGGCTGGGAGGGGGGTCCTGAGGGGACCCTCCTCCCGCCAGGCGGCGCCGGGTCGGACCGGTTGGGGGTAGGAGTGCCTCCCCCTACCGGTCCGACGCAAGGAGAGGCACCCTCGGCGGTCTGGTGCGGTCATGAACGCCCGGCCGCCGAGGGGTGGAAACGGGGTCGCGGGCGGTTGCGAGTTGGGGCTCGCAGCCGCCACTAAACGCGGCCCCGGGACGGATAGCGGCCGGATGGAGTGGCCCCGTCCCGCCGCTATGAGGCAGTGTGTCTACTGGGGGGACCGATTGTCCCCCCGGGGGATGGGCGCGAAAGCGCGGGCACGGGGAGGATACCGGAAGAATGCTTCGAGCGATTCCCGGTATCCTCCCAAAGCGTGCCGAAGGGTCACCGTGGGGTTTTTAGTGGGTAGGTCCCGCGCCTGTCGTTGTACGGGCGCGGGGAATCCCACACACCCCTCCCACCTCTCCCCAAGCAGGTGGGAGGGAGTTTTTCGAAGATTTTCCCCACGACAAAAAAAAAAAAAAAAAAAAAAGTTAAGTCTGGGATTGGTCTGGGATTTGACCTCATCAGACTCATACTTTCGCACCCTTCACATACTTGTTGAACAGATCCTGGGTTTTTTCTGGTTTGGATCCCGTAGTAGTGTGGTACCACACTGAAACAGTCCATCAAACCTGGTTTCGCTCAATCTTGTAGAGGATAACGCATGTTAGGTCAAGGTTAGGTCTAAGATTTGCCCTCATCAGGCTCACAGTTTCGAGTTTTTGACATACCTGTTAAACAGATCCTGGGTTTTTTCTGGTTTGGATCACGAAGTATTGTGGTACCACTCTGAAACAGTCCATTAAACCTGGTTTCGCTCAATATTTTAGAGGATAACGCATGTTAGGTCTAGGTTGGGTCTGGGATTTGCTCTCATTAGGCTCATTCTTTCGCATATTTCTCATACTTGATGGCTAGATCATGGGCTTTTTCTGCATTGCATCACGTAGTTATGTAGTACCACACTGAAACAGTCAATTAAACCAGGTTTCGATCAATATTTTTGAGGATAACGCATGTTAGGTCTAGGTTAGGCCTGGGATTTTCACTCATCAGACTCATACTTTCGCATTCTTCACTTACTTGTTGAAGGGATCCTGGTTTTTTCTGGTCTGGATCACGTTGTAGTGTGGGACCACACTGAAACAATCAATTAAACCTGGTCTTGATAAATATTTTAGAGAATAACGCCTGTTAGGTTTGGGTTAGGTCTAGGATTTGCCCTCAGCAGGCTCATACTTTCGCATATCTCTCATACTTCATGGCTAGATCCTGGGCTGTTTCTGGATTGTATCACGTAGTAATGTGGTACCACGCTGACACAGTCAATTAAACCTGGTTTCGATCAATATTTTAGAGGATAACGCAAGTTAGGTCTGGCATAGGTCTGGCATTCGCCCTCATCAGGCTCATACTTTCGCATTCTTCACTTACTTGTTGAAGGGATCCTGGTTTTTTCTGGTCTGGATCACGTTGTAGTGTGGGACCACACTGAAACAATCAATTAAACCTGGTCTTGATAAATATTTTAGAGAATAACGCCTGTTAGGTTTGGGTTAGGTCTAGGATTTGCCCTCAGCAGGCTCATACTTTCGCATAGCTCTCATACTTCATGGCTAGATCCTGGGCTGTTTCTGGATTGTATCACGTAGTAATGTGGTACCACGCTGACACAGTCAATTAAACCTGGTTTCGATCAATATTTTAGAGGATAACGCAAGTTAGGTCTGGCATAGGTCTGGCATTCGCCCTCATCAGGCTCATACTTTCGCGTTTTTCACATACTTGTTGAACAGATGCTGGGTTTTTTCTGGTTTGTATCACGCAGTAGTGTGGTACCACACTGAAACAGTCCATTAAACCTGGTTTGGATGAATATTTTAGAGGATAACGCATGTAAGGTGTAGGTTAGCCCTGGGATTTTCACTCATCAGACTCATACTTTCGCATTCCTCTCATACTTGTTGAACTGATCCTGGGTTTTTTCTGGTTTGGATCACGTAGTAATGTGGTACCACACTGAAACAGACGATTAAACCAGGTTTCGATCAATATCTTAGAGGATAACGAAAGTTAAGTCTGGGATTGGTCTGGGATTTGACCTCATCAGGCTCATACTTTCGCGTTTTTCACATACTTGTTGAACAGATCCTCGGTTTTTTCTGGTTTGGATCACGTAGTAGTGTGGTACCACACTGAAACAGTCCATTAAACCTGGTTTGGATCAATATTTTAGAGGATAACGCATGTTAGGTCTAGGTTAGGTCTGGGATTTTCGCTCATGAGACTCATACTTTCGCATTCTTCACATACTTGTTGAACGGATCCTGGGTTTTTTCTGGTTTGGTTCAGGTAATAATGTGGTACCACTCTGAAACATTCAATTAAACCTGGTCTTGATAAATATTTTAGAGGATGACGCAAGTTTGATCTGGCATAGGTCTGGGATTCGCCCTCATCAGGCTCATACTTTCGCGTTTTTCACATACTTGTTGAACAGATCCTGGGTTTTTTTCTGGCCTGTATCACGTAGTAGTGTGGTACCACACTGAAACAGTCCATTAAACCTGGTTTGGATCAATTGTTTAGAGGATAACGCATGTTAGGTCTAGGTTAGCCCTGGGATTTTCACTCATCAGACTCATACTTTCGCATTCTTCACATACTTGTTGAACGGATCCTGGGTTTTTTCTGGATTGGATCACGTAGTAATGTGGTGCCACACTGAAACAGTCGATTAAACGTGGTTTTGATCAATATTTTAGAGGATTACGCATAGTTAGGTTTCGGATAGGTCTGGGATTTGACCTCATCAGACTCATACTTTCGCACACTTCACATACTCGTTGAACAGATCCTGGGTTATTTTCTGGTTTGGATCACATAGTAATGTGGTACCACACTGAAACAGTCGATTAAACCTGGTTTCGATGAATATTTTGGAGAATAATTCATGTTAGGTCTAGGTTAGGTCTGAGATTTGCTTTCATCAAGCTCATTCTGTCGTATATTTCTCATACTTGATGGCTAGATCCTGGGCTGTTCCTGGATTGTATCACGTAGTAGTGTGGTACCACACTGAAACAGTCCATTAAACCTGGTTTCGCTCAATATTTTAGAGAATAACGCATGTTAGGTCTAGGTCAGGCCTGGGATTTTCACTCATCAGACTCATACTTTCGCATTCTTCACATACTTGTTGTACGGATCCTGGGTTTTTTCGGGTTTGGATCACGTAGTAATGTGGGTCCACACTGAAACAATCAATTAAACCTGGTCTTGATAAATATTTTAGAGGATAACGCATGTTAGATCTGGGATAGGTATGGGATTTGCCCTCATCAGACTCATACTTTCGCACACTTCACATACTCGTTGAACAGATCCTGGGTTATTTTCTGGTTTGGATCACATAGTAATGTGGTACCACACTGAAACAGTCGTTTAAACCAGGTTTCGATCAATATTTTTGAGGATAACGCATGTTAGGGCTAGGTTAGGCCTGGGATTTTCACTCATCAGACTCATACTTTCGCATTCTTCACATACTTGTTGAACAGATGCTGGGTTTTTTCTGGTTTGTATCACGCAGTAGTGTGGTACCACACTGAAACAGTCCATTAAACCTGGTTTGGATGAATATTTTAGAGGATAACGCATGTAAGGTCTAAGTTATCCCTGGGATTTTCACTCATCAGACTCATACTTTCGCATTCCTCTCAGACTTGTTGAACTGATCCTGGGTTCTTTCTGGTTTGGATCACGTAGTAATGTGGTATCACACTGAAACAGACGATTAAACCTGGTTTCGATCAATATCTTGGAGGATAACGAAAGTTAAGTCTGGGATTGGTCTGGGATTTGACCTCATCAGGCTCATACTTTCGCGTTTTTCACATACTTGTTGAACAGATCCTGGGTTTTTTCTGGTTTGGATCCCGTAGTAGTGTGGTACCACACTGAAACAGTCCATCAAACCTGGTTTCGCTCAATATTTTAGAGGATAACGCATGTTAGGTCAAGGTTAGGTCTAAGATTTGCCCTTATCAGGCTCACAGTTTCGAGTTTTTCACATACCTGTTAAATAGATCCTGGGTTTTTTCTGGTTTGGATCACGAAGTAGTGTGGTACCACACTGAAACAGTCCATTAAACCTGGTTTCGCTCAATATTTTAGAGGATAACGCATGTTAGGTCTAGGTTAGGTCTGGGATTTGCTCTCATTAGGCTCATTCTTTCGCATATTTCTCATACTTGATGGCTAGATCATGGGCTTTTTCTGCATTGCATCACGTAGTTATGTAGTACCACACTCAAACAGTCAATGAAACCTGGTTTCCATCAATATTTTAGAGGACAACGCAAGTTAGGTCTAGGTAAGGCCTGAGATTTTCACTGATCAGACTCATAATTTCGCCTTCTTCACATACTTGTTGAACGGATCCTGGGTTTTTTCTGGTTTGGAACACGTAGTAATGTGGTACCACACTGAAACATTCAATTAAACCTGGTCTTGATAAATATTATAGAGAACAACGCATGTTAGGTCAGGGTTAGTTCTAGGATTTGCCCCCATCAGGCTCATACTTTCGCATATTTCTCATACTTCATGGCTAGATCCTGGGCTATTTCTGGATTGGATCACGTAGTAAAGTGGTACCACACTGAAACATTCAATGAAACCTGGTCTGGATATAAATTTTAGAGAATAACGCATGTTAGGTCAAGGTTAGGTCTAAGATTTGCCCTCATCAGGCTCACAGTTTCGCGTTTTTCACATACTTGTTGAACAGATCCTGGGTTTTTTCTGGTTTGTATCACGCAGTAGTGTGGTACCACACTGAAACAGTCCATTGAACCTGGTTTGGATGAATATTTTAGAGGATAACGCATGTAAGGTCTAGGTTAGCCCTGGGATTTTCACTCATCAGACTCATACTTTCGCATTCTTCACATACTTGATGGCTAGATCCTGGGCTTTTTCTGGATTGCATCACGTAGTAATGAAGTACAACACTGAAACGGTCAATTAAACCTGGTTTCCATCAATATCTTAGAGGACAACGCAAGTTAGGTCTGGGATTGGTCTGGGATTTGCCCTCATCAGGCTCATACTTTCGCGTTTTTCACATACTTGTTGAACAGATCCTGGGTTTTTTCTGGTTTGGATCACGTAGTAGTGTGGTACCACACTGAAACAGTCCATTAAACCTGGTTTGGATCAATATTTTAGAGAATAACGCATGTTAGGTCTAGGTTAGGTCTGGGATTTTCGCTCATGAGACTCATACTTTCGCATTCTTCACATACTTGTTGAACGGATCCTGGGTTTTTTCTGGTTTGGTTCAGGTAGTAATGTGGTACCACACTGAAACATTCAATTAAACCTGGTCTTGATAAATATTTTAGAGGATAACGCAAGTTAGGTCTGGCATAGGTCTGGGATTCGCCCTCATCAGGCTCATACTTTCGCGTTTTTCACATACTTGTTGAACAGATCCTGGGTTTTTTCTGGTTTGTATCACGCAGTAGAGTGGTACCACACTAAAACAGTCCATTAAACCTGGTTTGGATGAATATTTTAGAGGATAACGCATGTTAGGTCAAGGTTAGGTCTAAGATTTGCCCTCATCAGGCTCACAGTTTCGAGTTTTTCACATACTTGTTGAACAGATCCTGGGTTTTTTCTGGTTTGGATGACGAAGTAGTGTGGTACCACACTGAAACAGTCCATTAAACCTGGTTTCGCTCAATATTTTAGCGGATAACGCATGTTAGGTCTAGGTTAGGTCTGGGATTTGCTCCCATTAGGCTCATACTTTCGCATATTTCTCATACTTGATGGCTAGATCATGGGCTTTTTCTGGATTGCATCACGTAGTAATGTAGTACCACACTGAAACAGTCAATGAAACCTGGTTTCCATCAATATTTTAGAGGACAACGCAAGTTAGGTCTAGGTAAGGCCTGAGATTTTCACTGATCAGACTCATACTTTCGCCTTCTTCACAAACTTGTTGAACGGATCCTGGGTTTTTTCTGGTTTGGAACACGTAGTAATGTGGTACCACACTGAAACATTCAATTAAACCTGGTCTTGATAAATATTTTAGAGAATAACGCATGTTAGGTCTGGGTTAGGTCTAGGATTTGCCCTCATCAGGCTCATACTTTCGCATATTTCTCATACTTCATGGCTAGATCCTGGGCTATTTCTGGATTGGATCACGTAGTAAAGTGGTACCGCACTGAAACATTCAATGAAACCTGGTCTGGATAAAAATTTTAGAGGATAACGCATGTTAGGTCAAGGTTAGGTCTAAGATTTGCCCTCATCAGGCTCACAGTTTCGCGTTTTTCACATACTTGTCGAACAGATCCTGGGTTTTTTGTGGTTTGGATCACGTAGTAATGTGGTACCACACTGAAACATTCAATGAAACCTGGTCTTGATAAATATTTTAGAGGATAACGCATGTTAGGTCTGGGATAGGTCTGGGATTAGCCCTTTTCAGACTCATACTTTCGCACACTTCACATACTCGTTGACGAGATCCTGGGTTTTTTTCTAGTTTGGATCACGCAGTAATGTGGTACCACACTGAAACAGTCGATTAAACCTGGTTTCGGTCAATATTTTTGAGGATAACGCAAGTTAGGTCTGGGATAGGTCTGGGATTAGCCCTCATCAGACTCATACTTTCGCTTTCTTCACATACTTGTTGAACGGATCCTGGGCTTTTTCTGGATTGCATCACGTAGTAATGTAGTACCACACTGAAACAGTCAATGAAACCTTGTTTCCATCAATATTTTAGAGGACAACGCAAGTTAGGTCTAGGTAAGGCATGAGATTTTCACTGATCAGACTCATACATTCGCATTCTTCACATACTTGTTGAACGGATCCTGGGTTTTTTCTGGTTTGGATCACGTAGTAATGTGGTACCACACTGAAACATTCAATTAAACCTGGTCTTGATAAATATTTTAGAGGATAACGCATGTTAGGTCTGGGTTACGTCTAGGATTTGCCCTCATCAGGCTCATACTATCGCATATTTCTCATACTTCATGGCTAGATCCGGGGCCATTTCTGGATTGGATCACGAAGTAAAGTGCTACCACACTGAAACATTCAATGAAACCTGGTCTGGATAAATATTTTAGAGGATAACGCATCTTAGGTCTGGGTTAGGACTAAGATTTGCCCTCATCAGGCTCACAGTTTCGCGTTTTTCACATACTTGTGGAACAGATCCTGGGTTTTTTGTGGTTTGGATCACGTAGTAATGTGGTACCACACTGAAACATTCAATTAAACCTGGTCTTGATAAATATTTTAGAGGATAACGCATGTTAGGTCTGGGATAGGTCTGGGATTAGCCCTCATCAGACTCATACTTTCGCACACTTCACATACTCGTTGACGAGATCCTGGGTTTTTTTCTAGTTTGGATCACGCAGTAATGTGGTACCACACTGAAACAGTCGATTAAACCTGGTTTCGGTCAATATTTTTGAGGATAACGCAGGTTAGGTCTGGGATAGGTCTGGGATTAGCCCTCATCAGGCTCACAGTTTCGCGTTTTTCACATACTTGTTGAACGGATCCTGGGTTTTTTCTGGTTTGGGTCAAGTAGTAATGTGGGACCACACTGAAACAGTCAATTAAACCTGGTTTCGACCAATATTTTAGATTATAATTCATGTTAGGTCTAGGTTAGGTCTGGGATTTGCTCTCATCAGGCTCATACTTTCGCAAACTTCACATACTTGTTGAACGGATCCTGGGTTTTTTCTGGTTTGGATCACGTAGTAGTGTGGTACCACACTGAAACAGTCCATTAAACCTGGTTTCGCTCAATATTTTAGAGGATAACGCATGTTAGGTCTAGGTCAGTCCTGGGATTTTCACTCATCAGACTCATACTTTCGGATTCTTCACATACTTGTTGAACGGATCCTGGGTTTTTTCTGGTTGGGATCACGTAGTAATGTGGGTCCACACTGAAACAATCAATTAAACCTGGTCTTGATAAATATTTTAGAGGATAACGCATGTTAGGTCTGGGATCGGTCTGGGATTTGCCCTCATCAGACTCATACTTTCGCACACTTCACATACTCGTTGAACAGATCCTGCGTTATTTTCTGGTTTGGATCACATAGTAATGTGGTACCACACTGAAACATTCAATTAAACCTGGTCTTGATAAATATTTTAGAGGATAACGCATGTTAGGTCTGGGTTACGTCTAGGATTTGCCCTCATCAGGCTCATACTTTCGCATATTTCTCATACTTGTTGGCTATATCCTGGGCTATTTCTGGATTGGATCACGTAGTAAAGTGGTACCACACTGAAACACTCAATGAAACCTGGTCTGGATAAATATTTTAGAGGATAACGCATCTTAGGTCTGGGTTAGGACTAAGATTTGCCCTCATCAGGCTCACAGTTTCGCGTTTTTCACATACTTGTGGAACAGATCCTGGGTTTTTTCTGGTTTGGATCACGTAGTAATGTGGTACCACACTAAAACAGTCAATTAAACCACGTTTCGATCAATATTTTGGAGGAGAACGCAAGTTAGGTCTGGGATAGGTCTGGGATTTTCACTCATCAGACTCATACTTTCGCACACTTCACATACTCGTTGACAAGATCCTGGGTTTTTTCTGGTTTGGATCACATAGTAATGTGGTACCACACTGAAACATTCAATTAAACCTGGTCTTGATAAATATTTTAGAGGATAACGCATGTTAGGTCTGGGTTACGTCTAGGATTTGCTCTCATCAGGCTCATTCTTTCGCATATTTCTCATACTTGATGGCTAGATCCTGAGCTTTTTCTGGATTGCATCACGTAGTAATGTAGTACCACACTGAAACAGTCAATGAAACCTGGTTTCCATCAATATTTTAGAGGACAACGCAAGTTAGGTCTAGGTAAGGCCTGAGATTTTCACAGATCAGACTCATACATTCGCATTCTTCACATACTTGTTGAACGGATCCTGGGTTTTTTCTGGTTTGGATCACGTAGTTATGTGGGTCCACACTGAAACAATCAATTAAACCTGGTCTTGATAAATATTTTAGAGGATAACGCGTGTTAGGTCTGGGATAGGTCTGGGATTTGCCCTCATCAGACTCATACTTTCGCACACTTCACATACTCGTTGAACAGATCCTGGGTTATTTTCTGGGTTGGATCACATAGTAATGTGGTACCACACTGAAACAGTCGATTAAACCAGGTTTCGATCAATATTTTTGAGGATAACGCATGTTAGGTCTAGGTTAGGCCTGGGATTTTCACTCATCAGACTCATACTTTCGCATTCTTCACATACTTGTTGAACGGATCCTGGGTTTTTTCTGGTTTGGATCACGTAGTAATGTGGGTCCACACTGAAACAATCAATTAAACCTGGTCTTGATAAATATTTTAGAGGATAACGCATGTTTGGTCTGGGATAGGTCTGGGATTTGCCCTCATCAGACTCATACTTTCGCACACTTCACATACTCGTTGAACAGATCCTGGGTTATTTTCTGGTTTGGATCACATAGTAATGTGGTACCACACTGAAACAGTCGATTAAACCAGGTTTCGATCAATATTTTTGAGGATAACGCATGTTAGGTCTAGGTTAGGCCTCGGATTTTCACTCATCAGACTCATACTTTCGCATTCTTCACATACTTGTTGAACGGATCCTGGGTTTTTTCTGGTTTGGATCACGTAGTAATGTGGTACCACACTGAAACAGTCGATTAAACCTGGTTATGATCAATATTTTAGAGGATAACGCATAGTTAGGTTTGGGATAGGTCAGGGATTTGACCTCATCAGACTCATACTTTCGCACACTTCACATACTCGTTGAACAGATCCTGGGTTATTTTCTGGTTTGGATCACATAGTAATGTGGTACCACACTGAAACAGTCGATTAAACCTGGTTTCGATCAATATTTTAGAGAATAATTCATGTTAGGTCTAGGTTAGGTCTGGGATTTGCTCTCATCAGGCTCGTTCTTTCGCATATTTCTCATACTTGATGGCTAGATCCTGGGCTATTTCTGGATTGGATCACGTAGTAATGTGGTACCACACTGAAACAGTCGATTAAACCAGGTTTCTATCAATATTTTTGAGGATAACGCAAGTTAGGTCTGAGATAGGTCTGGGATTTGCCCTCATCAGGCTCATACTTTCGCATTTTTCACATACTTGTTGAACAGATCCTGGGTTTTTTCCTGTTTGGGTCACGTAGTAGTGTGGTACCACACTGAAACAGTCGATTAAACCTGGTTTCGATCAATATTTTTGAGGATAACGCATGTTAGGTCTTGGTTAGGTCTGGGGTTTTCACTCATCAGGCTCATACTTTCGCATTTTTCTCATACTTCATGGCTAGATCCTGGGCTATTTCTGGATTGTATCACGTAGTAAGGTGGTACCACACTGAAACAGTCAATTAAACCTGGTTTCGCTCAATATTTTAGAAGATAACGCATGTTAGGCCTAGGTTAGGCCTGGGATTTGCCCTCATCAGGGTCATACTTTCGCAGTTTTAACATGCATGTTGACCTGATCGAGTGTTTTTTCTGCTTTGGATCACGTAGTAAAGTGGTACCACAACTAAAACAGTCAATTAAACCTGGTTTCGATCACTATTTTAGAGGATAACGCAAGTTAGGTCTGGGATAGTTCTGGGATTAGCCCTCATCAGGCTCATACTTTCGCAGTTTTAACATGCATGTTGACCTGATCGAGGGTTTTTTCTGCTTTGGATCACGTAGTAAAGTGGTACCACAACTAAAACAGTCAATTAAACCTGGTTTCGATCAATATTTTAGAGAATAATTCATGTTAGGTCTAGGTTAGATCTGGGATTATCCCTCATCAGACTCATACTTTCGCACACTTCACATACTCGTTGACAAGATCCTGGGTTTTTTTCTTGTTTGGATCACGTAGTAATGTGGTACCACACTGAAACAGTCGATTAAACCTGGTTTCGATTAATATTTTAGAGGATAACGCATGTTAGGTCTGGGATAGGTCTGGGATTCGCCCTCATCAGGCTCATACTTTCGCATATTTCTCATACTTGATGGCTAGATCCTGGGCTTTTTCTGGATTGCATCATGTAGTCATGAAGTACAACACTGAAACAGTCAATTAAACCTGGTTTCCATCAATATCTTAGAGGACAACGCATGTTAGGTCTGGGATAGTTCTGGGATTAGCCCTCATCAGGCTCATACTTTCGCAGTTTTAACATGCATGTTGACCTGATCGAGGGTTTTTTCTGCTTTGGATCACGTAGTAATGTGGTACCACACTGAAACATTCAATTAAACCTGGTCTTGATAAATATTTTAGAGGATAACGCATGTTAGGTCTGGGTTAGGTCTAGGATTTGCCCCCATCAGGCTTATACTTTCGCATATTTCTCTTACTTCATGGCTGGATCCTGGGCTATTTCTGGATTGGGTCACGTAGTAATGTGGTACCACACTGAAACAGTCAATTAAACCTGGTTTTGATCAATATTTTAGAGAATAATTCATGTCAGGTCTAGGTTAGGTCTGGGATTTGCTCTCATCAGGCTCATTCTTTCGCATATTTCTCATACTTGATGGCTAGATCCTGGGCTTTTTCCGGTTTGCATCACGTAGTAATGAAGTACAACACTGAAACAGTCAACTCAACCTGGTTTCCATCAATATTTTAGAGGACAACGCATGTTAGGCCTGGGATAGGTCTGGGATTAGCCCTCATCAGACTCATACTTTCGCTTTCTTCATACTTGTTGAACGGATCCTGGGCTTTTTCTGGATTGCATCACGTAGTAATGTAGTACCATACTGAAACGGTCAATGAAACCTGGTTTCCATGAATATTTTAGAGGACAACGCAAGTTAGGTCTAGGTAAGGCCTGAGATTTTCACTGATCAGACTCATACATTCGCATTCTTCACATACTTGTTGAACGGATCCTGGGTTTTTTCTGGTTTGGATCACGTAGTAATGTGGGACCACACTGAAACATTCAATTAAACCTGGTCTTGATAAATATTTTAGAGGATAACGCATGTTAGATCTGGGTTACGTCTAGGATTTGCCCTCATCAGGCTCATACTTTCGCATATTTCTCATACTTCATGGCTAGATCCTGGGCTGTTTCTGCATTGTATCTCGTAGTAATGTAGTACCACGCTGAAACAGTCAATTAAACCTGGTTTCGATCAATATTTTAGAGGATAACGCAAGTTAGGTCTGGGATAGGTCTAGGATTTGCCCTCATCAGGATCTTACTATCGCATATTTCTCATACTTCATGGCTAGATCCTGGGCTATTTCTGGATTGGATCACGTAGTAAAGTGGTACCACACTGAAACATTCAACGAAACCTGTTCTGGATAAATATTTTAGAGGATAACGCATCTTAGGTCTGGGTTAGGTCTAAGATTTGCCCTCATCAGGCTCACAGTTTCGCGTTTTTCACATACTTGTTAAACAGATCCTGGGTTTTTTCTGGTTTGGATCACGTAGTAATGTGGTACCACACTAAAACAGTCAATTAAACCTGGTTTCGATCAATATTTTACAGGATCACGCAAGCTAGGTCTGGGATAGGTCTGGGATTAGCCCTCATCAGACTCATACTTTCGCACACTTCACATACTCGTTGACAAGATCCTGGGTTTTTTTCTGGCTTGGATCACGTAGTAATGTGGTTCCACACTGATACAGTCGATTAAACTTGGCTTCGATCAATATTTTAGAGGATAACGCAAGTTAGGTCTGGGACAGGTCTGGGATTTGCCCTCATCAGGCTCATACTTTCGCGTTTTTCACATACTTGTTGAACGGATCCTGGGTTTTTTCTGGTTTGGTTCACGTAGTAATGTGGGTCCACACTGAATCAATCAATTAAACCTGGTCTTGATAAATATTTTAGAGGATAACGCATGTTAGGTCTGGGATAGGTCTGGGATTTGCCCTCATCAGACTCATACTTTCGCACACTTCACATACTCGTTGAACAGATCCTGGGTTATTTTCTGGAGTGGATCACGTAGTGATGAAGTACAACACTGAAACAGTCAATTAAACCTGGTTTCCATCAATATTTTAGAGGACAGCGCATGTTAGGTCTAGGTTAGGCCTGGGATTTGCCCTGATCAGGGTCATACTTTCGCAGTTTTAACATACATGTTGACCTGATCGAGGGTTTTTTCTGCTTCGGATCACGTAGTAAAGTGGTACCACACTGAAACAGTCCATTAAACCTGGTTTGGATCAATTGTTTAGAGGATAACGCATGTTAGGTCTAGGTTAGCCCTGGGATTTTCACTCATCAGACTCATACTTTCGCATTCTTCTCATACTTGTTGAACAGATCCTGGGTTTTTTTCTGGTTTGTATCACGTAGTAGTGTGGTACCACACTGAAACAGTCCATTAAACCTGGTTTGGATCAATTGTTTAGAGGATAACGCATGTTAGGTCTAGGTTAGCCCTGGGATTTTCACTCATCAGACTCATACTTTCGCATTCTTCTCATACTTGTTGAACTGATCCTGGGGATTTTCTGGTTTGGATCACGTAGTAATGTGGTACCACACTGAAACAGTCGATTAAACCTGGCTTCGATCAATATCTTAGAGGATAACGCAAGTTAAGTCTGGGATTGGTCTGGGATTTGACCTCATCAGACTCATACTTTCGCACACTTCACATACTCGTTGAACAGATCCTGGGTTATTTTCTGGTTTGGATCACATAGTAATGTGGTACCACACTGAAACAGTCGATTAAACCAGGTTTCGATCAATATTTTTGAGGATAACGCATGTTAGGTCTAGGTTAGGCCTGGGATTTTCACTCATCAGACTCATACTTTCGCATTCTTCACATACTTGTTGAACGGATCCTGGGTTTTTTCTGGTTTGGATCACGTAGTAAT
The DNA here is from genome assembly GCF_051014445.1 of Colletes latitarsis. Lineage (NCBI taxonomy): Eukaryota > Metazoa > Arthropoda > Insecta > Hymenoptera > Colletidae > Colletes > Colletes latitarsis. The sequence goes on from NC_135142.1 coordinate 5,415,418, forward strand.
GTGGTACCACACTGAAACAGTCGATTAAACCTGGTTATGATCAATATTTTAGAGGATAACGCATAGTTAGGTTTGGGATAGGTCAGGGATTTGACCTCATCAGACTCATACTTTCGCACACTTCACATACTCGTTGAACAGATCCTGGGTTATTTTCTGGTTTGGATCACATAGTAATGTGGTACCACACTGAAACAGTCGATTAAACCTGGTTTCGATCAATATTTTAGAGAATAATTCATGTTAGGTCTAGGTTAGGTCTGGGATTTGCTCTCATCAGGCTCGTTCTTTCGCATATTTCTCATACTTGATGGCTAGATCCTGGGCTATTTCTGGATTGGATCACGTAGTAATGTGGTACCACACTGAAACAGTCGATTAAACCAGGTTTCTATCAATATTTTTGAGGATAACGCAAGTTAGGTCTGAGATAGGTCTGGGATTTGCCCTCATCAGGCTCATACTTTCGCATTTTTCACATACTTGTTGAACAGATCCTGGGTTTTTTCCTGTTTGGGTCACGTAGTAGTGTGGTACCACACTGAAACAGTCGATTAAACCTGGTTTCGATCAATATTTTTGAGGATAACGCATGTTTGGTCTAGGTTAGGTCTGGGGTTTTCACTCATCAGGCTCATACTTTCGCATTTTTCTCATACTTCATGGCTAGATCCTGGGCTATTTCTGGATTGTATCACGTAGTAAGGTGGTACCACACTGAAACAGTCAATTAAACCTGGTTTCGCTCAATATTTTAGAAGATAACGCATGTTAGGCCTAGGTTAGGCCTGGGATTTGCCCTCATCAGGGTCATACTTTCGCAGTTTTAACATGCATGTTGACCTGATCGAGTGTTTTTTCTGCTTTGGATCACGTAGTAAAGTGGTACCACAACTAAAACAGTCAATTAAACCTGGTTTCGATCACTATTTTAGAGGATAACGCAAGTTAGGTCTGGGATAGTTCTGGGATTAGCCCTCATCAGGCTCATACTTTCGCAGTTTTAACATGCATGTTGACCTGATCGAGGGTTTTTTCTGCTTTGGATCACGTAGTAAAGTGGTACCACAACTAAAACAGTCAATTAAACCTGGTTTCGATCAATATTTTAGAGAATAATTCATGTTAGGTCTAGGTTAGATCTGGGATTATCCCTCATCAGACTCATACTTTCGCACACTTCACATACTCGTTGACAAGATCCTGGGTTTTTTTCTTGTTTGGATCACGTAGTAATGTGGTACCACACTGAAACAGTCGATTAAACCTGGTTTCGATTAATATTTTAGAGGATAACGCATGTTAGGTCTGGGATAGGTCTGGGATTCGCCCTCATCAGGCTCATACTTTCGCATATTTCTCATACTTGATGGCTAGATCCTGGGCTTTTTCTGGATTGCATCATGTAGTCATGAAGTACAACACTGAAACAGTCAATTAAACCTGGTTTCCATCAATATCTTAGAGGACAACGCAAGTTAGGTCTGGGATAGGTCTGGGATTTGCCCTCATCAGGCTCATACTTTCGCGTTTTTCACATACTTGTTGAACAGATCCTGGGTTTTGTCTGGTTTGGATCACGTAGTAATGTGGTACCACACTGAAACATTCAATGAAACCTGGTCTTGATAAATATTTTAGAGGATAACGCATGTTAGGTCTGGGTTAGGTCTAGGATTTGCCCCCATCAGGCTTATACTTTCGCATATTTCTCTTACTTCATGGCTGGATCCTGGGCTATTTCTGGATTGGGTCACGTAGTAATGTGGTACCACACTGAAACAGTCAATTAAACCTGGTTTTGATCAATATTTTAGAGAATAATTCATGTCAGGTCTAGGTTAGGTCTGGGATTTGCTCTCATCAGGCTCATTCTTTCGCATATTTCTCATACTTGATGGCTAGATCCTGGGCTTTTTCCGGTTTGCATCACGTAGTAATGAAGTACAACACTGAAACAGTCAACTCAACCTGGTTTCCATCAATATTTTAGAGGACAACGCATGTTAGGTCTGGGATAGGTCTGGGATTAGCCCTCATCAGACTCATACTTTCGCTTTCTTCATACTTGTTGAACGGATCCTGGGCTTTTTCTGGATTGCATCACGTAGTAATGTAGTACCATACTGAAACAGTCAATGAAACCTGGTTTCCATGAATATTTTAGAGGACAACGCAAGTTAGGTCTAGGTAAGGCCTGAGATTTTCACTGATCAGACTCATACATTCGCATTCTTCACATACTTGTTGAACGGATCCTGGGTTTTTTCTGGTTTGGATCACGTAGTAATGTGGTACCACACTGAAACATTCAATTAAACCTGGTCTTGATAAATATTTTAGAGGATAACGCATGTTAAATCTGGGTTACGTCTAGGATTTGCCCTCATCAGGCTCATACTTTCGCATATTTCTCATACTTCATGGCTAGATCCTGGGCTGTTTCTGCATTGTATCTCGTAGTAATGTAGTACCACGCTGAAACAGTCAATTAAACCTGGTTTCGATCAATATTTTAGAGGATAACGCAAGTTAGGTCTGGGATAGGTCTAGGATTTGCCCTCATCAGGCTCTTACTATCGCATATTTCTCATACTTCATGGCTAGATCCTGGGCTATTTCTCGATTGGATCACGTAGTAAAGTGGTACCACACTGAAACATTCAATGAAACCTGTTCTGGATAAATATTTTAGAGGATAACGCATCTTAGGTCTGGGTTAGGTCTAAGATTTGCCCTCATCAGGCTCACAGTTTCGCGTTTTTCACATACTTGTTCAACAGATCCTGGGTTTTTTCTGGTTTGGATCACGTAGTAATGTGGTACCACACTAAAACAGTCAATTAAACCTGGTTTCGATCAATATTTTACAGGATCACGCAAGCTAGGTCTGGGATAGGTCTGGGATTAGCCCTCATCAGACTCATACTTTCGCACACTTCACATACTCGTTGACAAGATCCTGGGTTTTTTTCTGGCTTGGATCACGTAGTAATGTGGTTCCACACTGATACAGTCGATTAAACTTGGCTTCGATCAATATTTTAGAGGATAACGCAAGTTAGGTCTGGGACAGGTCTGGGATTTGCCCTCATCAGGCTCATACTTTCGCGTTTTTCACATACTTGTTGAACGGATCCTGGGTTTTTTCTGGTTTGGTTCACGTAGTAATGTGGGTCCACACTGAATCAATCAATTAAACCTGGTCTTGATAAATATTTTAGAGGATAACGCATGTTAGGTCTGGGATAGGTCTGGGATTTGCCCCCATCAGACTCATACTTTCGCACACTTCACATACTCGTTGAACAGATCCTGGGTTATTTTCTGGAGTGGATCACGTAGTGATGAAGTACAACACTGAAACAGTCAATTAAACCTGGTTTCCATCAATATTTTAGAGGACAGCGCATGTTAGGTCTAGGTTAGGCCTGGGATTTGCCCTGATCAGGGTCATACTTTCGCAGTTTTAACATACATGTTGACCTGATCGAGGGTTTTTTCTGCTTTGGATCACGTAGTAAAGTGGTACCACACTGAAACAGTCCATTAAACCTGGTTTCGTTCAATATTTTAGAGGATAACGCAAGTTAAGTCTGGGATAGGTCTGGGATTTGCCCTCATCAGGCTCATACTTTCGCGTTTTTCACATACTTGTTGAACAGATCCTGGGTTTTTTCCGGTTTGGGTCACGTAGTAGTGTGGTACCACACTGAAACATTCAATTAAACCTGGTCTAGATAAATATTTTAGAGGATAACGCATGTTAGGTCTGGCTTAGGTCTAGGATATGCCCTTATCAGGCTCATACTTTCGCATATTTCTCATACTTCATGGCTAGATCCTGGGCTGTTTCTGGATTGTATCACGTAGTAATGTGGTACCACGCTGAAACCGTCAATTAAACCTGGTTTCGTGCAATATTTTAGAGGATAACGCAAGTTAGGTCTGGGATAGGTCTGGGATTTGCCCTCATCAGACTCATACCTACGCACACTTCACATACTCGGTGAACAGATCCTGGGTTATTTTCTGGTTTGGATCACATAGTAATGTGGTACCAAACTGAAACAGTCAATTAAACCTGGTTTCCATCAATATTTTAGAGGACAACGCATGTTAGGTCTAGGTTAGCCCAGGGATTTTCACTCATCAGACTCATACTTTCGCATTCTTCACATACTTGTTGAACGGATCCTGGGTTTTTTCTGGTTTGGATCACGTAGTAATGTGGGACCACACTGAAACAATCAATTAAACCTGGTCATGATAAATATTTTAGAGGATAACGCATGTTAGGTCTGGGTTTGGTCTAGGATTTGCCCTCGTCAGGCTCATACTTTCGCATATTTCTCATACTTCATGGCTAGATCCTGGGCTATTTCTCGATTGGATCACGTAGTAATGTGGTACCACACTGAAACAGTCAATTAAACCTGGTTTCGCTCAATATTTTAGAAGATAACGCATGTTAGGCCTAGGTTAGGCCTGGGATTTGCCCTCATCAGGGTCATACTTTCGCAGTTTTAACATACATGTTGGCCTGATCGAGGGTTTTTTCTGCTTTGGATCACGTAGTGAAGTGGTACCGCACTGAAGCAGACCATTAAACCTGGTTTGGATCAATATTTTAGAGGATAACGCATGTTAGGTCTAGGTTGGGCCTGGGATTTTCACTCATCAGACACATGTTTTCGCATTCTTCACATACTTGTTGAACGGATCCTGGGTTTTTCCTGGTTTGGATCAGGTAGTATTGTGGGACCACACTGGAGCAGTCAATTAAACCTGGTTTCGATCAATGTTTTACAGAATATTTCATGTTAGGTCTAGGTTAGGTCTGGGATTTGCTCTCATCAGGCTCATTCTTTCGCATATTTCTCATACTTGATGGCTAGATCCTGGGCTTTTTCTGGATTGAATCACGTAGTAATGAAGTACAACACTGAAACAGTCAATTAAACCTGGTCTTGATAAATATTTTAGAGGATAACGCATGTTAGGTTTGGGTTAGGTCTAGGATTTGCCCCCATCAGGCTCATACTTTCGCATATTTCTTATACTTCATGGCTGGATCCTGGGCTATTTCTGGATTGGATCACGGGGTAATGTGGCACCACACTGAAACAGTCAATTAAACCTGGTTTCCATCAATATTTTAGAGGAAAACGCATGTTAGGTCTAGGTTCGGCCTGGGATTTGCCCTGATCAGGGTCATACTTCCGCAGTTTTAACATACATGTTGACCTGATCGAGGGTTTTTTCTGCTTTGGATCACGTAGTGAAGTGGTACCGCACTGAAGCAGACCATTAAACCTGGTTTGGATCAATATTTTAGAGGATAACGCATGTTAGGTTTGGGTTAGGTCTAGGATTTGCACTCATCAGGCTCATACTTTCGCATATTTCTCATACTTCATGGCTAGATCCTGGGCTGTTTCAGGATTGTATCACGTAGTAATGTGGTACCACGCTGAAACAGTCAATTAAAACTGGTTTCGATCAATATTTTAGAGGATAACGCAAGTTTGGTCTGGGATAGGTCTGGGATTTGCCCTCATCAGGCTCATACTTTCGCGTTTTTCACATACTTGTTGAACTGGTCCTCGGTTTTTTCTGGTTTGGATCACGTAGCAATGTGGTACCACACTGAAACAATCAATTAACCCTGATCTTGATAAATATTTTAGAGGATAACGCATGTTAGGTCTGGGTTAGGTCCGGGATTTGCCCTCATCAGGCTCATACTTTCGCATTCTTCACATACTTGTTGAACGGATCCTGGGTTTTGTCTGGTTTGGATCACGTAGTAATGTGGTACCACACTGAAACATTCAATTAAACCTGGTCTTGATAAATATTTTAGAGGATAACGCATGTTAGGTCTGGGTTAGGTCTAGGATTTGCCCCCATCAGGCTTATACTTTCGCATATTTCTCTTACTTCATGGCTGGATCCTGGGCTATTTCTGGATTGGGTCACGTAGTAATGTGGTACCACACTGAAACAATCAATTAAACCTGGTTTTGATCAATATTTTAGAGAATAATTCATGTCAGGTCTAGGTTAGGTCTGGGATTTGCTCTCATCAGGCTCATTCTTTCGCATATTTCTCATACTTGATGGCTAGATCCTGGGCTTTTTCCGGTTTGCATCACGTAGTAATGAAGTACAACACTGAAACAGTCAACTCAACCTGGTTTCCATCAATATTTTAGAGGACAACGCATGTTAGGTCTTGGTTAGGCCTGGGATTTGCCCTCATCAGGGTCATACTTTCGCAGTTTTAACATACATGTTGACGTGATCGAGGGTTTTTTCTGCTTTGGATCACGTAGTAAATTGGTACCACACTGAAACAGGCCATTAAACCTGGTTTCGTTCAATATTTTAGAGGATAACGCAAGTTAGGCCTGGAATAGGTCTGGGATTTGCCCTCATCAGGCTCATACTTTCGCGTTTTTCACATACTTGTTGAACAGATCCTGGGTTTTTTCCGGTTTGGGTCACGTAGTAGTGTGGTACCACACTGAAACATTCAATTAAACCTGGTCTAGATAAATATTTTAGAGGATAACGCATGTTAGGTCTGGCTTAGGTCTAGGATTTGCCCTTATCAGGCTCATACTTTCGCATATTTCTCATACTTCATGGCTAGATCCTGGGCTGTTTCTGGATTGTATCACGTAGTAATGTGGTACCACGCTGAAACCGTCAATGAAACCTGGTTTCGTTCAATATTTTAGAGGATAACGCAAGTTAGGTCTGGGATAGGTCTGGGATTTGCCCTCATCAGGCTCATACTTTCGCGTTTTTCACATACTTGTTGAACAGATCCTGGGTTTTTTCCGGTTTGGGTCACGTAGTAGTGTGGTACCACACTGAAACATTCAATTAAACCTGGTCTAGATAAATATTTTAGAGGATAACGCATGTTAGGTCTGGGTTAGGTCTAGGATTTGCCCTCATCAGGCTCATACTTTCGCATATTTCTCATACTTGATGGCTAGATCCTGGGCTTTTTCTGGATTGCATCTCGTAGTAATGAAGTGCAACACTGAAACAGTCAATTAAACCTGGTCTAGATAAATATTTTAGAGGATAACGCATGTTAGGTCTGGGTTAGGTCTAGGATTTGCCCTCATCAGGCTGATACTTTCGCATATTTCTCATACTTGATGGCTAGATCCTGGGCTTTTTCTGGATTGCATCACGTAGTAATGAAGTGCAACACTGAAACAGTCAATTAAGCCTGGTTTCCATCAATATTTTAGAGGACAACGCATGTTAGGTCTAGGTTAGCCCAGGGATTTTCACTCATCAGACTCATACTTTCGCATTCTTCACATACTTGTTGAACGGATCCTGGGTTTTTTCTGGTTTGGATCACGTAGTAATGTGGGACCACACTGAAACAATCAATTAAACCTGGTCATGATAAATATTTTAGAGGATAACGCATGTTAGGTCTGGGTTTGGTCTAGGATTTGCCCTCGTCAGGCTCATACTTTCGCATATTTCTCATACTTCATGGCTAGATCCTGGGCTATTTCTGGATTGGATCACGTAGTAATGTGGTACCACACTGAAACAGTCGATTAAACCAGGTTTCTATGAATATTTTTGAGGATAACGCAAGTTAGGTCTGGGATTCCCTCAGGGGCTGCCAGCCTTTCAGCTGCAGTACGGGCTTAACGAACCCGGGGTACCCGAGTCATACACACACCGTAAGCCTCCTGTTGGTCGTCACAACGACCATTCCCAATTCCCTATTGGTTTTGTGAATGGTACGTGACGGCAGAAGGAACGGGGGTCTTGGCTTAACCGCCTGGGCCACGAGTATGGCGACTCTATAAAATCGCCCTCCAATCCTAAGCTATGGTGCGCGGCGATGGGATGCATGGTTGGGGGAGAAGGCCCAATCCCAAGCGACCACCTCCGGGGAACCTGCCGAACCCCCGGAGTATTAGGCTTACCCGGGTAAGGCGGCTCTGCCCGGGTGGACCTTTATTTCCGACCATCTCGTGGGATTTTTATGGACACTGAAAATAAAATGGGGATGGGGCGGGTTTTGTCGGTTGGGGAGGACGGAGACGGGGTTGGGGTTAGGGTGGCGGCGCTCGCGCCCCACTCTGCGCCAGGTCCGGCTTCGTGGAGGGTGGAGGAGGACGACGAGACGGCGTCGGTCTCGTCCTTCTCCTCCAGCACGAGCCACATAGGCTCTAAGAGGAAGAGGACGGGGCAGGCCGTCGTCGAGGTGGGCGGGGCGATGAGCCCGTCGGTGAGGCTGAGTTGCCTCAGGGACGAGGTGACCGAGGAGATATCGGAGAGGATCTCCTCGTCCCTGAGGCGGGTGGAGAAAGTCGCCGCTGCCTGCGCCTTTAAGGGGCAGAAAAGCGGTGGCGCGGAGGCCCTGAAGGCCGCGGCGGAGGAAATGAGGGAGGCAGCGCGGGAGCTCAGAGGGCGGAACGCCCGTCTGCAGCTCCTGTTGGAGGAGGAGCGACAGGGGAGGAGGAGGGCAGAGGCGCTGTGGAACAGCGCGGCCCTCCCTCCCATCCTCCCTCCTCCTCCACCGCCGCGTCCCTCGGCGGAGGTAAATAAGCGGAGTGCGGCGGCAGTGGTGCGGGGCACCGCGGGCCCCTCCACCCGCACTCCGCCCGTGAAGAAGTCCCCGTCCTCCTCAGAAGACGATCTTCTGAGGAGGATTGGGGACATGATTGATGGCAAGCTGGCCGCCTTCCGGGAGGAGCTCCTCGCCGGAAGAGCGGTCAGCAGGAAGGCGGTGCCTCCCCGACCTGCTCCGGTACAGTCGGGGAAGGCAAAGAAGGGCGGAGTGAAGGCTCCGCCCAGCGTTGCGGCACCAGGGCCCCGGGTCGCGACCCCCAAGGGGGGTGGTGTACCCGTGGTCGCGGTGGTCGCGTCCTCCACAGCACCCTCCCAAGGGGGGGTGGCGTGGAGTGAGGTGGTGGGGCGGAAGGCGAAGCGGGCGGCGAGGAAGGCCTCGCAACCGCAGCCTCCGCCTCCGCCGCCGGCGGCCAAGGTAAAGGCCGCGAAGGTCGGGAAGGCACGACCAGGTCGTCCCCCAAAAACGGCAGCGGTGACGCTGACCGTTGCGCAGGGGGGCGACCTGACCCTCGCGGAGGCGATGCGGCTCGCCAGGGAGAATATCTCCCTGGAAGAGCTGGGCATCGCCTCCGTGAGGGCGAAGAGGGCCGTGACCGGGGGTCTCTTGCTGGAGATCCCCGGTGCAGAAGGCGGCGCGAAGGCGGATCGTCTCGCCCAGAGGCTCCGGGAGCAGCTGGGCGAGCGAGGTGTCCGGGTCGCCCGGCCCACGAAGCGCACGGAGATGCGCGTTTGTGGGCTGGACGACTCGGTCAGCGCACAGGATGTGTCCCGTGCCCTTGCGAGGGCGGGGGACTGTCGTGTGGAGAACCTGCGGATCGGAGAGATCCGCAGGTCGCCCTCCGGCCTCGGGTCGGTGTGGGCCCGGTGCCCCCTCTCCGCCGCCCGTAAGGTGGCGGAATCCGGGAGGGTGTTGGTGGGGTGGGTTTCGGCGCGAGTGGAAATCCTCGCGCCGCGCCCGCTCCAGTGTCACCGCTGCCTCGAATTGGGGCACGTGAGGCGGTGGTGGACCTCGCCGGTGGACCGCAGCGGTCAGTGTTACCGCTGCGGTGCCAAAGAGCACCGTGCGAGCCAGTGCTCGGCGGCCCCCCACTGCCCGCTGTGTGCGGACATGGGGAGGCCAGCCGATCACAGGGTGGGGAGCAAGAAGTGCTCCCCCCCCCTCCCGGAAGGAGAGGAAGAGGCGGGCTGCACCGGCTCCGGTGCCGAGGGCGGTGGCATCGTCCTCCATGGAGGTGGACGGTGCTACGGGGACGGACGGCCGGGAGGAGGCTGGCGCGGCCATTAATTAATGCCGCCCCGCCTCCTCCTCCAGGCCAACCTCAACCACTGCCGCGCGGCACAGGACTTGATGTCCCAAGTCCTCGCGGAGTGGGGGGTCGGCCTGGCGGTCGCCGCCGAGCCGTACCGCGTCCCTGATCACCCTCATTGGGTGGGCGACGCGGACGGCTTGGTGGCGACGGTATGGGGAGGGGGCGACGGGTCCCCACCGTTCTCCTTGTTGGAGCGCGGTCGGGGATTCGTCGCCGTGGACTGGGGGGGAGTCGCTGTGGTGGGGTGCTACATTTCGCCCCGTAGCGGTCACGCTGCGTTCGAGCTGTACTTGGCCGAGGTCGCGGCATGCGTGCAGCGCTACGCGGCCCGGCCGGTGCTGGTCCTGGGGGATTTTAATGCCAAGTCGGTGGCTTGGGGATCCCCCAGGACCTCCGTTCGCGGCGGGATCCTGGGCGATTGGGCGGCGGGGCTCGACCTCCGGGTATTGAACCGGGGGTCGGAGCACACATGCGTGCGGCGATATGGGGGGTCCATCGTGGATGTTGGATTCGCGACCCCCAACGCCGTGCGCATGGTGTCGGGTTGGCACGTGGTCGCGGGGGCAGAGACACTCTCCGATCACCGGTACATCCGGATGGAGGTCTCTGCCGCCGCGAGTGCATCCCGACACGGCCGCCTGCGTGGCACCCCACCACGCCGCTGGGCGCTTCGGCGCCTGGACAAGGACGCCCTGATGGCAGCTGCCCTCGCTGCAACTTGGCCGCAGGGAGCGGCCGAGTTGCCGAGCATAGAGGAGGAGGTCGCCCGGCTCGGAGCATTGGTCGCGGGTATTTGCGACGCGGCGATGCCTCGGGTCGGGCGGGCTTCTCCTCGCCGGGCGGTGTACTGGTGGTCGGACGCGATCGCGGAGTTGCGAGTCGCGACTGTCCGCGCCCGACGCCAGTACACCCGCGCGCGCCGTCGTCAACGTACAGGCGACGGCGTGGCGCGAGCGAGGGCAGATGATGACCTGTATGGAGCATACCGCGTGGCGCGGGTTGCTCTGCAGGTCGCCATCAAACGGGCCAAGACCCAGGCATGGAAGGAGCTCCTCCAGACCCTTGATGACGATCCATGGGGGCGCCCATATAAGGTGGTGCTGAATAAGCTCCGCCCGTGGGCGCCCCCCGTCACCGAGGGTCTTGACCCCCGGCTGCTGGAGGACGTGGACAATACACTCTTCCCAATTGGGGAGAGGGGACCGCGTCCTCCGGCGGCGGCGGCTGTCCCAGTGGAGTGGACGGCCGAGCTGGGGGTCACGCAGGAGGAGCTGGCAGCGGCCATCAGACGGCTCGGGGTTCGTAACACGGCCCCGGGTCCGGATGGTGTGCCCGGCCGGGTTTGGGTCTTGACCCAGGGCGTCCTTGGGGCCGAACTCAGGCGGTTGTTCGACCGCTGCCTGAGGGACGGGCGATTCCCCCCCCAGTTGGAAGGTGGCGAGGATGGTCCTCCTCCGGAAGGAGGGTCGGCCCGCGGAGTCTCCCTCCGCATACCGGCCCATTTGTCTCCTCGACGAGGTGGGCAAGCTCTTCGAGCGTGTGATTGCTGCCCGCCTCGTCGAGCACCTGTCGCGGGGTGATCCCGGTCTGGCCGACTGCCAGTTCGGTTTCCGGGGGGGCCGATCGACTATCGACGCGATAGGTCGTGTGAGGGCCCTCTCGGAGGCGGCCGTCTCCCGGGGAGGGGTGGCATTGGCAATATCCAAGGATATTGCCAATGCCTTTAACACCCTCCCCTGGGAAGAGATAAGGAGGGGGCTCGAATATCATCGAGTCCCGCCTTGTCTCAGGGCGGTCGTCGGGGATTATCTCCGCGGCAGGTGGATCGAGTATCCGGGCCGGGATGGTGATATGCGGAGGGAGGTGTACTGCGGTGTTCCGCAGGGGTCGGTCCTCGGGCCACTCCTTTGGAACATCGCGTACGACTCGGTGTTGCGGGCCGGCCTCCCCGACGGCGTCAGCACGGTGTGTTATGCGGATGACACACTGGTGCTGGCCGTCGGGGCGCACTGGGGGAGGGCCATGCGTCGCGCGGAGGAGGGGTCGCAACGCGTCGTCGACCGGATCAGGGGGATGGGGATGACGGTGGCGGTCCATAAGACCGAGGTGATTGCGTTTCATTCACCTCGGCAGGATCCGCCACCTCCTCTGATTCGGGTGGGTGGGGCTGACATCGAGGTGAAGCCCCAGATCAGGTATCTGGGGCTGATCCTCGATAGCCACTGGCGTTTCGAGAAGCATTTCCGCTGCCTGGTCCCCCGGTTGGAAAGGATGGTTGCGGCTCTGGGCCGGATCCTGCCCAACCTGGGGGGCCCGGCGGGCCGAGTTCGTCGCCTCTATGTGGCAATGGTCCAGTCGGTGGCCCTATACGGGGCCCCCGTCTGGGCGGACGACCTGGCTGCCTCCCGGCGCAGCAAGACTATGCTGCGTCGGGTGCAGAGGCGCATGGCGCTCAGGGTCGTCCGCGGGTATCGGACCATGTCACATGAGGCGGCGACGGTTCTAGCGGGGATGCCGCCCATGGACCTGCTCGCGCGGTCGCACGCGGTGATGTACCGGCACCGCGTCGACCGTCGCGCGGGGGTGGGGGCGGTCCCGGGCGGGCAGGAACCTGCTTGGGGCGATTTGAAGCGCCAGGCCCGGCAGTCCGTGTTGCTCGCGTGGCAGGAGCGGCTGGCTCTGCCAACCGCGGGGCACCGGACTGTCGGGGCTGTTCGGCCACTCCTGAAGGAGTGGCTGGACAGAGGCCATGGCAGCCTCACCTACCGGCTGGCACAGGTATTTTCCGGGCATGGCAGCTTCGGAAGATACCTGTGCCGGATAGGGAAGGAGCCGACGGCGCGTTGCTGCCACTGCGACGCTGAGCAGGACACGGCGGATCACACCCTGGAGGTATGCCCCGCGTGGGAGGGGGAGCGCCGTGTCCTGGTCGGCGTCGTCGGGCGGGATGTCTCGCTGCCGGGCGTGGTGCGCGCCATGCTCGGCAGCGAGGAGAAGTGGAGGGCCGTGGCCTCCTTCTGCGAGAACGTAATGTTGCAGAAGGAGGCCGCGGGGAGGGAGCGCGAGCTTCAGCGGCGCGCTGAAGCTCGCGCTCGTGCGGTGGCCCGAGGTCGTCGCCCGGTCGCGAGGCGTCGCGGGCGGCCGCCTCGGCGTGGCGGATGACCTAGGCTGGGAGGGGGGTCCTGAGGGGACCCTCCTCCCGCCAGGCGGCGCCGGGTCGGACCGGTTGGGGGTAGGAGTGCCTCCCCCTACCGATCCGACGCAAGGGGAGGCACCCTCGGCGGTCTGGTGCGGCCATGAACGCCCGGCCGCCGAGGGGTGGAAACGGGGTCGCGGGCGGTTGCGAGTTGGGGCTCGCAGCCGCCACTAAACGCGGCCCCGGGACGGATAGCGGCGGGATGGAGTGGCCCCGTCCCGCCGCTATGAGGCAGTGTGTCTACTGGGGGGACCGATTGTCCCCCCCGGGGGATGGGCGCGAAAGCGCGGGCACGGGGAGGATACCGGAAGAATGCTTCGAGCGATTCCCGGTATCCTCCCAAAGCGTGCCGAAGGGTCACCGTGGGGTTTTTAGTGGGTAGGTCCCGCGCCTGTCGTTGTACGGGCGCGGGGAATCCCACACACGCCTCCCACCTCTCCCCAAGGAGGTGGGAGGGAGTCTTTCGAAGATTTTCCCCACGACAAAAAAAAAAAAAAAAAAAAAAAAAAAAAAAAAAAAAAAGTTAGGTCTGGGATAGGTCTGGGATTTGCCCTCATCAGGCTCATACTTTCGCGTTTTTCACATACTTGTTGAACAGATCCTGGGTTTTTTCCTGTTTGGGTCACGTAGTTGTGTGGTACCACACTGAAACAGTCGATTAAACCTGGTTTCGATCAATATTTTTGAGGATAACGCATGTTAGGTCTAGGTTAGGTCTGGGATTTTCACTCATCAGGCTCATACTTTCGCATTTTTCTCATACTTCATGGCTAGATCCTGGGCTATTTCTGGATTGTATCACGTAGTAATGTGGTACCACACTGAAACAGTCAATTAAACCTGGTTTCGCTCAATATTTTAGAAGATAACGCATGTTAGGCCTAGGTTAGGCCTGGGATTTGCCCTCATCAGGGTCATACTTTCGCAGTTTTAACATACATGTTGGCCTGATCGAGGGTTTTTTCTGCTTTGGATCACGTAGTGAAGTGGTACCGCACTGAAGCAGACCATTAAACCTGGTTTGGATCAATATTTTAGAGGATAACGCATGTTAGGTCTAGGTTGGGCCTGGGATTTTCACTCATCAGACACATGTTTTCGCATTCTTCACATACTTGTTGAACGGATCCTGGGTTTTTCCTGGTTTGGATCAGGTAGTAATGTGGGACCACGCTGAAACAGTCAATTAAAACTGGTTTCGATCAATATTTTAGAGGATAACGCAAGTTTGGTCTGGGATTGGTCTGGGATTTGCCCTCATCAGGCTCATACTTTCGCGTTTTTCACATACTTGTTGAACTGGTCCTCGGTTTTTTCTGGTTTGGATCACGTAGCAATGTGGTACCACACTGAAACAATCAATTAAACCTGATCTTGATAAATATTTTAGAGGATAACGCATGTTAGGTCTGGGTTAGGTCTGGGATTTGCCCTCATCAGGCTCATACTTTCGCATTCTTCACATACTTGTTGAACGGATCCTGGGTTTTTTCTGGTTTGGATCACGTAATAATGTGGGACCACGCTGAAACAATCAATTAAACCTGGTCATGATCAATATTTTAGAGAATAATTCATGTTATGTCTAGGTTAGGTCTGGGATTTGCTCTCATCAGGCTCATTCTTTCGCATATTTCTCATACATGATGGCTAGATCCTGGGCTTTTTCTGGATTGCATCACGTAGTAATGAAGTACAACACTGAAACAGTCAATTAAACCTGGTCTTGATAAATATTTTAGAGGATAACGCATGTTAGGTCTGGGTTAGGTCTAGGATTTGCCCTCATCAGGCTGATACTTTCGCATATTTCTCATACTTGATGGCTAGATCCTGGGCTTTTTCTGGATTGCATCACGTAGTAATGAAGTGCAACACTGAAACAGTCAATTAAACCTGGTCTAGATAAATATTTTAGAGGATAACGCATGTTAGGTCTGGGTTAGGTCTAGGATTTGCCCTCATCAGGCTGATACTTTCGCATATTTCTCATACTTGATGGCTAGATCCTGGGCTTTTTCTGGATTGCATCACGTAGTAATGAAGTGCAACACTGAAACAGTCAATTAAGCCTGGTTTCCATCAATATTTTAGAGGACAACGCATGTTAGGTCTAGGTTAGCCCAGGGATTTTCACTCATCAGACTCATACTTTCGCATTCTTCACATACTTGTTGAACGGATCCTGGGTTTTTTCTGGTTTGGATCACGTAGTAATATGGGACCACACTGAAACAATCAATTAAACCTGGTCATGATAAATATTTTAGAGGATAACGCATATTAGGTCTGGGTTTGGTCTAGGATTTGCCCTCGTCAGGCTCATACTTTCGCATATTTCTCATACTTCATGGCTAGATCCTGGGCTATTTCTGGATTGGATCACGTAGTAATGTGGTACCACACTGAAACAGACGATTAAACCAGGTTTCTATGAATATTTTTGAGGATAACGCAAGTTAGGTCTGGGATAGGTCTGGGATTTGCCCTCATCAGGCTCATACTTTCGCGTTTTTCACACAGTTGTTGAACAGATCCTGGGTTTTTTCCTGTTTGGGTCACGTAGTTGTGTGGTACCACACTGAAACAGTCGATTAAACCTGGTTTCGATCAATATTTTTGAGGATAACGCATGTTAGGTCTAGGTTAGGTCTGGGATTTTCACTCATCAGGCTCATACTTTCGCATTTCTCTCATACTTCATGGCTAGATCCTGGGCTATTTCTGGATTGTATCACGTCGTAATGTGGTACCACACTGAAACAGTCAATTAAACCTGGTTTCGCTCAATATTTTAGAAGATAACGCATGTTAGGCCTAGGTTAGGCCTGGGATTTGCCCTCATCAGGGTCATACTTTCGCAGTTTTAACATACATGTTGGCCTGATCGGGGGTTTTTTCTGCTTTGGATCACGTAGTAAAGTGGTACCACACTGAAACAGTCCACTAAACCTGGTTTGGATCAATATTTTAGAGGATAATGCATGTTAGGTCTAGGTTAGCCCTGAGATTTTCACTCATCAGACTCATACTTTCGCATTCTTCAGATACTTGTTGAACAGATCCTGGGATTTTTCTGGTATGGGTCACGTAGTAATGTGGTACCATACTGAAACATTCAGTTAAACCAGGTCTTGATAAATATTTTAGAGGATAACGAAAGTTATGTCTAGGTCAGGCCTGGGATTTTCACTCATCAGACACATTCTTTCGCATTCTTCACATACCTGTTGAACGGATCCTGGGTTTTTTCTGGTTTGGATCACGTAGTAATGTGGGACTACACTGAAGCAATCAATTAAACCTGGTCTTGATAAATATTTTTGAGGATAACGCATGTTAGGTCTGGGTTAGGTCTAGGATTTGCCCTCATCACGCTCAAACTTTCGCATATTTCTCATACTTCATGGCTAGATCCTGGGCTATTTCTGGATTGGATCACGTAGTAATGTGGTACCACACTGAAACAGCCCACTAAACCTGGTTCCGATCAATATTATAGAGGATAACGAAAGTTAGGTCTGCGATAGGTCTGGGATTTGCCCTCATCAGACTCATACGTTCGCGTTTTTCACATACTTGTTGAACGGATCCTGGGTTTTTTCTGGTTTGGATCACGTAGTAATGTGGTACCACACTGAAACATTCAAATAAACCAGGTCTTGATAAATATTTTAGATGATAACACATGTTAGGTCTGGGTTAGGTCTAGGATTTGCCCTCATCAGGCTCATACTTTCGCATATATCTCATACTTCATGGCTAGATCCTGGGCTATTTCTGGATTGGATCACGTAGTAATGTGGTACCACACTGAAACAGTCAAATAAACCTGGTTTCGATCAATATTTTAGAGGACAATGCAAGTTAGGTCTGGGATAGGTCTGGGATTTGCCCACATCAGGGTCATACTTTCGCATTTTTCACATACTTGTTGAACAGATCCTGGGTTTTTTCTGGTTTGGATCGCGCAGTAATGTGGTACCACACTGAAACAGCCCACTAAACCTGGTTTCGATCAATATTTTAGAGGATAACGAAAGTTATGTCTAGGTTAGGCCTGGGATTTGCTCTCATCAGACTCATGCTTTCGCATTTTTCACATACTTGTTGAACAGATCCTGGGTTTTTTCTGGTATGGTTCACGTAGTAATGTGGTACCACACTGAAACAGTCGATTAAACCAGGTTTCGATCAATATTCTTGAGGATAACGCATGTTAGGCCTAGGTAAGGCCTGGGATTTTCACTCATCACACTCATTCTTTCGCATTCTTCACATACCTGTTGAACGGATCCTGGGTTTTTTCTGGTTTGGATCACGTAGTAATGTGGTACCACACTGAAACATTCAAATAAACCAGGTCTTGATAAATATTTTAGAGGATAACGCATGTTAGGTCTGGGTTAGGTCTAGGATTTGCTCTCGTCAGGCTCATACTTTCGCATATTTCTCTTACTTGATGGCTAGATCCTGGGCTTTTTCTGGATTGCATTACGTAGTAATGAAGTACAACACTGAAACAGTCAATTAAACCTGGTTTCCATCAATATCTTAGAGGACAACGCAAGTTAGGTCTGGGATAGGTCTGGGATTTGCCCTCATCAGACTCATTCTTTCGCATTCTTCACATACTTGTTGAACGGATCCTGGGTCTTTTCTGGTTTGGATCACGTAGTAATGTGGTACCACACTGAAACATTCAAATAAACCTGGTCTTGATAAATATTTTAGAGGATAACGCATGTTAGGTTTGGGTTAGGTCTAGGATTTGCCCACATCAGGCTCATACTTTCGCATATTTCTCATACTTCATGGCTAGATCCTGGGCTGTTTCTGGAATGTATCACGTAGTAATGTGGTACCACGCTGAAACAGTCAATTAAACCTTGTTTCGATCAATATTTTAGAGGATAACGCAAGTTAGGTCTGGGATAGGTCTGGGATTCGCCCTCATCAGGCTCATACTTTCGCACACTTCACAGACTCGTTTAACAGATCCTGGGTTTTTTCTGGTTTGGTTCACGTAGTAATGTGGTACCAAACTAAAACATTCAATTAAACCTGGTCTTGATCAGTATTTTAGAGGATAACGCATGTTAGGTTTGGGTTAGGTCTAGGATTTGCCCACATCAGGCTCATACTTTCGCATATTTCTCATACTTCATGGCTAGATCCAGGGCTTTTTCTGGATTGCATCACGTAGTAATGAAGTACAACACTGAAACAGTCAATTAAACCTCGTTTCGATAAATATTTTTGAGGATAACGCATGTTAGGTCTAGGTTGGGCCTGGGATTTGCCCTCATCAGGCTCATACTTTCGCATATTTCTTATACTTCATGGATAGATCCTGGGCTATTTTCTGGTTTGGATCACATAGTAATGTGATACCACACTGAAGCAGTCGATTAAACCAGGTTTCGATCAATATTTTTGAGGATAACGCATGTTAGGTCTAGGTTAGGCCTGGGATTTTCACTCATCAGACTCATTCTTTCGCATTCTTCACATACCTGTTGAACGGATCCTGGGTTTTTTCTGGTTTGGATCACGTAGTAATGTGGGACCACACTGAAAAAATCAATTAAACCTGGTCTTGATAAATATTTTAGAGGATAACGCATGTTAGGTTTGGGTTAGGTCTAGGATTTGCCCACATCAGGCTCATACTTTCGCATATTTCTCATACTTCATGGCTAGATCCTGGGCTGCTTCTGGATTGTATCACGTAGTAATGTGGTACCACGCTGAAACAGTCAATTAAACCTTGTTTCGATCGATATTTTAGAGGATAACGCAAGTTAGGTCTGGGATAGGTCTGGGATTTGCCCTCATCAGACTCATGCTTTCGCATTTTTCACATACTTGTTGAACAGATCCTGGGTTTTTTCTGGTATGGATCACGTAGTAATGTGGTACCATACTGAAACATTCAGTTAAACCTGGTCTTGATAAATATTTTTGAGGATAACGCATGTTAGGTCTGGGTTAGGTCTAGGATTTGCCCTCATCAGGCTCATACTTTCGCATATTTCTTATACTTCATGGATAGATCCTGGGCTATTTTCTGGTTTGGATCACATAGTAATGTGATACCACACTGAAACAGTCGATTAAACCAGGTTTCGATCAATATTTTTGAGGATAACGCATGTTAGGTCTAGGTTAGGCCTGGGATTTTCACTCATCAGACTCATTCTTTCGCATACTTCACATACTTGTTGAACGGATCCTGGGTTTTTTCTGGTTTGGATCACGTAGTAATGTGGGACCACACTGAAACAATCAATTAAACCTGGTCTTGATAAATATTTTAGAGGATAACGCATGTTAGGTCTGGGTTAGGTCTAGGATTTGCCCCCATCAGGCTCATACTTTCGCATATTTCTCATACTTCATGGCTAGATCCAGGGCTTTTTCTGGATTGCATCACGTAGTAATGAAGTACAACACTGAAACAGTCAACTAAACCTGGTTTCGATAAATATTTTAGAGAATAATTCATGTTAGGCCTAGGTTAGGCCTGGGATTTGCCCTCATCAGGGTCATACTTTCGCATTCTTCAGATACTTGTTGAACGGATCCTGGGTTTTTTCTGGTATGGTTCACGTAGTAATGTGGTACCACACTGAAACAATCAATTAAACCAGGTCTTGATAAATATTTTAGATGATAACGGATGTTAGGTCTGGGTTAGGTCTAGGATTTGCCCTCATCAGGCTCATACTTTCGCATATTTCTCATACTTCATGGCTAGATCCTGGGCTATTTCTGGATTGGATCACGTAGTAATGTGGTACCACACTGAAACAGTCGATTAAACCAAGTTTCGATCAATATTTTTGAGGATAACGCATGTTAGGTCTAGGTTAGGCCTGGGATTTGCCCACATCAGGGTCATACTTTCGCATTTTTCACATACTTGTTGATCAGATCCTGGGTTTTTTCTGGTTTGGATCGGGCAGTAATGTGGTACCACACTGAAACAGCCCACTAAACCTGGTTTCGATCAATATTTTAGAGGATAACGAAAGTTATGTCTAGGTTACGCCTGGGATTTGCTCCCATCAAACTCGTGCTTTCGCATTTTTCACATACTTGTTGAACAGATCCTGGGTTTTCTCTGGTATGGATCACGTAGTAATGTGGTACCACACTGAAACATTCAGTTAAACCTGGT
The DNA here is from genome assembly GCF_051014445.1 of Colletes latitarsis. Taxonomy (NCBI): domain Eukaryota; kingdom Metazoa; phylum Arthropoda; class Insecta; order Hymenoptera; family Colletidae; genus Colletes; species Colletes latitarsis. Next base: position 5,435,732 of record NC_135142.1, read on the forward strand.
CTTGATAAATATTTTTGAGGATAACGCATGTTAGGTCTGGGTTAGGTCTAGGATTTGCCCTCATCAGGCTCATACTTTCGCATATTTCTTATACTTCATGGATAGATCCTGGGCTATTTTCTGGTTTGGATCACATAGTAATGTGGTACCACACTGAAGCAGTCGATTAAACCAGGTTTCGATCAATATTCTTGAGGATAACGCATGTTAGGTCTAGGTAAGGCCTGGGATTTTCACTCATCAGACTCATACGTTTCGTTTTTCACATACTTGTTGAACGGATCCTGGGTTTTTTCTGGTTTGGATCACGTAGTAATGTGGTACCACACTGAAACATTCAAATAAACCTGGTCTTGATAAATATTTTAGAGGATAACGCATGTTAGGTTTGGGTTAGGTCTAGGATTTGCCCACATCAGGCTCATACTTTCGCATATTTCTCATACTTCATGGCTAGATCCTGGGCTGCTTCTGGATTGTATCACGTAGTAATGTGGTACCACGCTGAAACAGTCAATTAAACCTTGTTTCGATCGATATTTTAGAGGATAACGCAAGTCAGGTCTGGGATAGGTCTGGGATTTGCCCTCATCAGACTCATGCTTTCGCATTTTTCACATACTTGTTGAACAGATCCTGGGTTTTTTCTGGTATGGATCACGTAGTAATGTGGTACCATACTGAAACAGCCCACTAAACCTGGTTTCGATCAATATTTTAGAGGATAACGAAAGTTATGTCTAGGTTAGGCCTGGGATTTGCCCTCATCAGACTCATGCTTTCGCATTTTTCACATACTTGTTGAACAGATCCTGGGTTTTTTTCTGGTTTGGATCACGTAGTAGTGTGGTACCACACCGAAACATTCAGTTAAACCTGGTCTTGATAAATATTTTTGAGGATAACGCATGTTAGGTATAGGTTAGGCCGGGGATTTTCACTCATCAGACTCATACTTTCGCATTCTTCACATACTTGTTGAACGGATCCTGGGTTTTTACTGGTTTGGATCACGTAGTAATGTGGTACCACACTGAAACATTCAATTAAACCTGGTCTTGATAAATATTTTAGAGGATAACACATGTTAGGTCTGGGTTAGGTCTAGGATTTGCCCTCATCAGGCTCCTCCTTTCGCATATTTCTCATACTTCATGGCTGGATCCTGGGCTATTTCTGGATTGGATCACATAGTAATGTGGTACCACACTGAAACAGTCAATTAAACCTGGTTTTGATCAATATTTTAGAGAATAATTCATGTTAGGTCTAGGTTCGGTCAGGGATTTGCTCTCATCAGGCTCATACTTTCGCATATTTCACATACTTCATGGCTGGATCCTGGGCTGTTACTGGTTTGGATCACGTAGTAATGTGGTACCACACTGAAACAGTCAATTAAACCTGGTTTCGATCAATATTTTAGAGAATAATTCATGTTAGGCCTGGGTTAGGTCTGGGATTTGCTCTCATAAGGGTCATACTGTCGCAGTTTTAACTTACTTGTTGTACGGATCCTGGGTTTTTTCTGGTTTGGTTCACGTAGTAATGTGGTACCACACTGAAACATTCAATTAAACCTGGTCTTGATAAATATTTTAGAGGATAACGCATGTTAGGTTTGGGTTAGGTCTAGGATTTGCCCTCATCAGGCTCATACTTTCGCATATCTCTCATACTTCATGGCTAGATCGTGGGCTGTTTCTGGATTGTATCACATAGTAATGTGGTACCACGCTGAAACAGTTGATTAAACCTGGTTTCGATCAATATTTTAGAGGATAACGCAAGTTAAGTCTGGGATAGGTCTGGGATTTGACCTCATCAGACTCATACTTTCGCATTTTTCACATACTTGTTGAACAGATCCTGGGTTTTTTCTGGTTTGGATCACGTAGTAGTGTGGTACCACACTGAAACAGTCTATTAAACCTGGTTTTGATCAATATTTTAGAGAATAATTCATGTTAGGTCTAGGTTAGGTCTGCGATTTGCTCCCATCAGGCTCATTCTTTCGCATATTTCTCATACTTGATGGCTAGATCCTGGGCTTTTTCTGGATTGCATCACGTAGCAATGAAGTACAACACTGAAACAGTCAATTAAACCAGGTTTCGATCAATATTTTAGAGAATAATTCATGTTAGGCCTAGGTTAGGTCTGGGATTTGCTCCCATCAGGCTCATTCTTTCGCATATTTGTCATACTTGATGGCTAGATCCTGGGCTTTTTCTGGATTGAATCACGTAGTAATGAAGTACAACACTGAAACAGTAAATTAAACCTAGTTTCCATCAATATCTTAGAGGACAACGCAAGTTAGGTCTGGGATAGGTCTGGGATTTGCCCACATCAGGCTCATACTTTCGCGTTTTTCACATACTTGTTGAACAGATCCTGGGTTTTTTCTGGTTTGGATCACGTAGTAGAGGGTACCACACTGAAACAGTCCATTAAACCTGGTTTGGATCTATATTTTAGAGGATAACGCACGTTAGGCCTAGGTTAGGTCTCGGATTTGCCCTCATCAGACTCATACTTTCGCGTTTTTCACATACTTGTTGAACAGATCCTGGCTTTTTTCTGGATTGGGTCACGTAGTAGTGTGGTACCACACTGAAACAGTCAATTAAGCCTGGTTTCGATTAATATTTTAGAGAATAATTCATGTTAGGTTTAGGTTAGGTCTGGGATTTGCTCTCATCAGGCTCATACTTTCGCACACTTCACATACTTGTTGAACTGATCCTGGGCTTTTTCTGGTTTGGATCACGTAGTAATGTGGTACCACACTGAAACAGTCAATTAAGCCTGGTTTCGATTAATATTTTAGAGAATAATTCATGTTAGGTTTAGGTTAGGTCTGGGATTTGCTCTCATCAGGCTCATACTTTCGCACACTTCACATACTCGTTTGACAGATCCTGGGTTATTTTCTGGTTTGGACCACGTAGTAGTGTGGTACCACACTGAAACAGTCCATTAAACCTGGTTTGGATCAATATTTTAGAGCATAACGCATGTTAGGTCTAGGTTAGGTCTGGGATTTTCACTCATCAGACTCATACTTTCGCATTCTTCACATACTTGTTGAACGGATCCTGGGTTTTTTCTGGTTTGGATCACGTAGTAATGTGTGTCCACACTGAAACATTCAATTAAACCTGGTCTTGATAAATATTTTAGAGGATAACGTATGTTAGGTTTGGGTTAGGTCTAGGATTTGCCCTTATCAGGCTCATACTTTCGCATATTTCTCATACTTCATGGCTAGATCCTGGGCTATTTCTGGATTGGATCACGTAGTAATGTGGTAACACACTGAAACATTCAATGAAACCTGGTCTGGATAAATATTTTAGAGGATAACGCATCTTAGGTCTGTGTTAGGTCTAAGATTTGCCCTCCTCAGGCTCACAGTTTCGCGTTTTTCGCATACTTGTTGAACAGATCCTGGGTTTTCTCTGGTTTGGATCACGAAGTAGTGAGGTACCACACTGAACAGTCCATTAAACCTGGTTTCGCTCAATATCTTAGAAGATAACGCATGTTAGGTCTAGGTTAGGCCTGGGATTTGCCCTCATCAGGGTCATACTTTCGCAGTTTTAACATGCATGTTGACCTGATCCAGGGTTTTTTCTGCTTTGGATCACGTAGTAAAGTGGTACCACACTAAAACAGTCAATTAAACCTGGTTTCCATCAATATTTTAGAGGATAACGCAAGTTAGGCCTGGGATAGGTCTAGGATTTGCCCTCATCAGGCTCATTCTTTCGCATATTTCTCATACTTCATGGCTAGATCCTGGGCTGTTTCTGGAATGTATCACGTAGTAATGTGGTACCACGCTGATACAGTCAATTAAACCTTGTTTCGATCAATATTTTAGAGGATAACGTATGTTAGGTTTGGGTTAGGTCTAGGATTTGCCCTCATCAGGCTCATACTTTCGCATATTTCTCATACTTCATGGCTAGATCCTGGGCTATTTCTGGATTGGATCACGTAGTAATGTGGTAACACACTGAAACATTCAATGAAACCTGGTCTGGATAAATATTTTAGAGGATAACGCATCTTAGGTCTGTGTTAGGTCTAAGATTTGCCCTCCTCAGGCTCACAGTTTCGCGTTTTTCGCATACTTGTTGAACAGATCCTGGGTTTTCTCTAGTTTGGATCACGAAGTAGTGAGGTACCACACTGAAACAGTCCATTAAACCTGGTTTCGCTCAATATCTTAGAAGATAACGCATGTTAGGTCTAGGTTAGGCCTGGGATTTGCCCTCATCAGGGTCATACTTTCGCAGTTTTAACATGCATGTTGACCTGATCCAGGGTTTTTTCTGCTTTGGATCACGTAGTAAAGAGGTACCACGCTAAAACAGTCAATTAAACCTGGTTTCGATCAATATTTTAGAGGATAACGCAAGTTAGGCCTGGGATAGGTCTAGGATTTGCCCTCATCAGGCTCATTCTTTCGCATATTTCTCATACTTGATGGCTAGATCCTGGGCATTTTCTGGATTGCATCACGTAGTATTGTGGTACCACACTGAAACAGTCGATTAAACCAGGTTTCAATCAATATTTTTGAGGATAACGCATGTTAGGTCTAGGTTAGGCCTGGGATTTTCACTCATCAGACTCATACTTTCGCATTCTTCACATACTTGTTGAACGGATCTTGGGTTTTTTCTGGTGTGGATCGCGTAGTAATGTGGTACCACACTGATACAATCAATTAAACCTGGTCTTGATAAATATTTTAGAGGATAACGCATGTTAGGTCTGGGTTAGGTCTAGGATTTGCCCTCATCAGGCTCATACTTTCGCATATTTCACATACTTCATGGCTGGATCCTGGGATGTTACTGGTTTGGATCACGTAGTAATGTGGTACCACACTGAAACAATCAATTAAACCTGGTTTCCATCAATATTTTAGAGGACAGCGCATGTTAGGTCCAGGTTAGGCCTGGGATTTGCTCTCATCAGGGTCATACTTTCGCAGTTTTAACATACATGTTGACCTGATGGAGAGTTTTTTCTGCTTTGGATCACGTAGTAAAGTGGTACCACACTGAAACAGTCCATTAAACCTGGTTTGGATCAATATTTTTGAGGATGACGCATGTTAGGTCTAGGTTAGGCCGGGGAATTTCACTCATCAGGCTCATACTTTCGCATATTTCTCATACTTCATGGCTAGATCCTGGGCTGTTTCTGGATTGTATCACATAGTAATGTGGTACCACGCTGAAACAGTCGATTAAACCTGGTTTCGATCAATATTTTAGAGGATAACGCATGTTAGGTCTAGGTTAGGCCTGGGATTTGCCCTCATCAGGGTCATACTTTCGCAGTTTTAACATACATGTTGACCTGATCGAGGGTTCTTTCTGCTTTGGATCACGTAGTAAAGTGGTACCACACTGAAACAGTCCATTTAACCTGGTTTGGATCAATATTTTAGAGGATAACGCATGTTAGGTCTAGGTTAGCCCTGGGATTTTCACTCATCAGACTCATACTTTCGCATTCTTCACATACTTGTTGAACGGATCCTGGGTTTTTTCTGGTTTCGTTAACGTAGTAATGTGGTACCACACTGAAACATTCAATTAAACCTGATCTTGATAAATATTTGAGAGGATAACGCATGTTAGGTTTGGGTTAAGTCCCGGATTTGCCCTCATCAGTCTCATACTTTCGCATATTTCTCATACTTCATGGCTAGATCCTGGGCTGTTTCTGGATTGTATCACGTAGTAATTTGGTACCACGCTGAAACAGTCAAGTAAACCTGGTTTCGATCAATATTTTGCAGGATAACGCAAGTTAGGTCTGGCATAGGTCTGGGATTCGCCCTCCTCAGACTCATACTTTCGCGTTTTTCACATACTTGTTGAACTGATCCTGGGCTTTTTCTGGTTTGGATCACGTAGTAATGTGGTACCACACTGAAACAGTCAATTAAGCCTGGTTTCGATCAATATTTTAGAGAATAATTCATGTTAGGTTTAGGTTAGGTCTGGGATTTGCTCTCATCAGGCTCATACTTTCGCACACTTCACATACTCGTTTGACAGATCCTGGGTTATTTTCTGGTTTGGATCACGTAGTAATGTGGGACCACATTGAAACAGTCAATTAAACCTGGGCTCGATCAATATTTTAGAGAATAATTCATGTTAGGTCTAGGTTAGGTCTGGGATTTGCTCTCATCAGGCTCATTCTTTCGCATATTTCTCATACTTGATGGCTAGATGCTGGGCTTTTTCTGGATTGCATCACGTAGTAATGAAGTACAACACTGAAACAGTCAATTAAACCCGGTTTCCATCAATATCTTAGAGGACAACGCAAGTTAGGTCTGGGATAGGTCTGGGATTTGCCCTCATCAGGCTCATACTTTCCGCGTTTTTCACATGCTTGTTGAACAGATCCTGGGTTTTTTCTGGTTTGGATCACGTAGTAGTGTGGGACCACACTGAAACAATCAATTAAACCTGGTCTTGATAAATATTTTAGAGGATAACGCATGTTAGGTCTGGGATAGGTCTGGGATTTGCCCTCATCAGACTCATACTTTCGCACACTTCACATACTCGTTGAACAGATCCTGGGTTATTTTCTGGTTTGGATCACGTAGTAGTGTGGTACCACACTAAACAGTCCATTAAACCTGGTTTGGATCAATATTTGAGAGCATGACGCATGTTAGGTCTAGGTTAGGTCTGGGATTTTCACTCATCAGACTCATACTTTCGCATTCTTCACATACTTGTTGAACGGATCCTGGGTTTTTTCTGGTTTGGATCACGTAGTAATGTGTGTCCACACTGAAACAATCAATTAAACCTGGTCTTGATAAATATTTTGGAGGATAACGCATTTTAGGTCTGGGATATGTCTGGGATTCGCCCTCATCAGGCTCATACTTTCGCACACTTCGCGTACTCGTTTAACAGATCCTGGGTTTTTTCTGGTTTGGTTCATATAGAAATGTGGTACCACACTGAAACATTCAATTAAACCTGGTCTTGATAAATATTTTAGAGGATAACGTATGTTAGGTTTGGGTTAGGTCTAGGATTTGCCCTCATCAGGGTCATACTTTCGCAGTTTTAACATGCATGTTGACCTGATCCAGGGTTTTTTCTGCTTTGGATCACGTAGTAAAGTGGTACCACACTAAAGCAGTCAATTAAACCTGGTTTCGATCAATATTTTAGAGGATAACGCAAGTTAGGCCTGGGATAGGTCTAGGATTTGCCCTCATCAGGCTCATTCTTTCGCATATTTCTCATACTTGATGGCTAGATCCTGGGCATTTTCTGGATTGCATCACGTAGTATTGTGGTACCACACTGAAACAGTCGATTAAACCAGGTTTCAATCAATATTTTTGAGGATAACGCATGTTAGGTCTAGGTTAGGCCTGGGATTTTCACTCATCAGACTCATACTTTCGCATTCTTCACATACTTGTTGAACGGATCTTGGGATTTTTCTGGTGTGGATCGCGTAGTAATGTGGTACCACACTGATACAATCAATTAAACCTGGTCTTGATAAATATTTTAGAGGATAACGCATGTTAGGTCTGGGTTAGGTCTAGGATTTGCCCTCATCAGGCTCATACTTTCGCATATTTCTCATACTTCATGGCTGGATCCTGGGCTGTTACTGGTTTGGATCACGTAGTAATGTGGTACCACACTGAAACAGTCAATTAAACCTGGTTTCGATCAATATTTTAGAGAATAATTCATGTTAGGCCTGGGTTAGGTCTGGGATTTGCTCTCATCAGGCTCATTCTTTCGCATATTTCTCATACTTGATGGCTAGATCCTGGGCTTTTTCTGGATTGCATCAAGTAGTAATGAAGTACAACACTGAAACAGTCAATTAAACCTGGTTTCGATAAATATTGTAGAGAATAATTCATGTTAGGTCTAGGTTAGGCGTGGGATTTGCCCTCATCAGGGTCATACTTTCGCAGTTCTAACATACATATTGACCTGATCGAGGGTTTTTCCTGCTTTGGATCAGGTAGTAAAGTGGTACAACACTGAAACAATCAATTAAACCTGGTTTCCATCAATATTTTAGAGGACAGCGCATGTTAGGTCCAGGTTAGGCCTGGGATTTGCTCTCATCAGGGTCATACTTTCGCAGTTTTAACATACATGTTGACCTGATCGAGAGTTTTTTCTGCTTTGGATCACGTAGTAAAGTGGTACCACACTGAAACAGTCCATTAAACCTGGTTTGGATCAATATTTTTGAGGATAACGCATGTTAGGTCTAGGTTAGGCCGGGGAATTTCACTCATCAGACTCATACTTTCACATATTTCTCATACTTCATGGCTAGATCCTGGGCTGTTTCTGGATTGTATCACATAGTAATGTGGTACCACGCTGAAACAGTCGATTAAACCTGGTTTCGATCAATATTTTAGAGGATAACGCATGTTAGGTCTAGGTTAGGCCTGGGATTTGCCCTCATCAGGGTCATACTTTCGCAGTTTTAACATACATGTTGACCTGATCGAGGGTTTTTTCTGCTTTGGATCACGTAGTAAAGTGGTACCACACTGAAACAGTCCATTTAACCTGGTTTGGATCAATATTTTAGAGGATAACGCATGTTAGGTCTAGGTTAGCCCTGGGATTTTCACTCATCAGACTCATACTTTCGCATTCTTCACATACTTGTTGAACGGATCCTGGGTTTTTTCTGGTTTCGTTAACGTAGTAATGTGGTACCACACTGAAACATTCAATTAAACCTGATCTTGATAAATATTTGAGAGGATAACGCATGTTAGGTTTGGGTTAAGTCCTGGATTTGCCCTCATCAGTCTCATACTTTCGCATATTTCTCATACTTCATGGCTAGATCCTGGGCTGTTTCTGGATTGTATCACGTAGTAATTTGGTACCACGCTGAAACAGTCAATTAAACCTGGTTTCGATCAATATTTTGCAGGATAACGCAAGTTAGGTCTGGCATAGGTCTGGGATTCGCCCTCATCAGACTCATACTTTCGCCTTTTTCACATACTTGTTGAACTGATCCTGGGCTTTTTCTGGTTTGGATCACGTAGTAATGTGGTACCACACTGAAACAGTCAATTAAGCCTGGTTTCGATCAATATTTTAGAGAATAATTCATGTTAGGTTTAGGTTAGGTCTGGGATTTGCTCTCATCAGGCTCATACTTTCGCACACTTCACATACTCGTTTGACAGATCCTGGGTTATTTTCTGGTTTGGATCACGTAGTAATGTGGGACCACATTGAAACAGTCAATTAAACCTGGGCTCGATCAATATTTTAGAGAATAATTCATGTTAGGTCTAGGTTAGGTCTGGGATTTGCTCTCATCAGGCTCATTCTTTCGCATATTTCTCATACTTGATGGCTAGATGCTGGGCTTTTTCTGGATTGCATCACGTAGTAATGAAGTACAACACTGAAACAGTCAATTAAACCTGGTTTCCATCAATATCTTAGAGGACAACGCAAGTTAGGTCTGGGATAGGTCTGGGATTTGCCCTCATCAGGCTCATACTTTCCGCGTTTTTCACATGCTTGTTGAACAGATCCTGGGTTTTTTCTGGTTTGGATCACGTAGTAGTGTGGGACCACACTGAAACAATCAATTAAACCTGGTCTTGATAAATATTTTAGAGGATAACGCATGTTAGCTCTGGGATAGGTCTGGGATTTGCCCTCATCAGACTCATACTTTCGCACACTTCACATACTCGTTGAACAGATCCTGGGTTATTTTCTGGTTTGGATCACGTAGTAGTGTGGTACCACACTGAAACAGTCCATTAAACCTGGTTTGGATCAATATTTGAGAGCATAACGCATGTTAGGTCTAGGTTAGGTCTGGGATTTTCACTCATCAGACTCATACTTTCGCATTCTTCACATACTTGTTGAACGGATCCTGGGTTTTTTCTGGTTTGGATCACGTAGTAATGTGTGTCCACACTGAAACAATCAATTAAACCTGGTCTTGATAAATATTTTAGAGGATAACGCAAGTTAGGCCTGGGATAGGTCTAGGATTTGCCCTCATCAGGCTCATTCTTTCGCATATTTCTCATACTTCATGGCTATATCCTGGGCTGCTTCTGGAATGTATCACGTAGTAATGTGGTACCACGCTGAAACAGTCAATTAAACCTTGTTTCGATCAATATTTTAGAGGATAACGCAAGTTAGGTCTGGGATATGTCTGGGATTCGCCCTCATCAGGCTCATAATTTCGCACACTTCGCGTACTCGTTTAACAGATCCTGGGTTTTTTCTGGTTTGGTTCATATAGAAATGTGGTACCACACTGAAACATTCAATTAAACCTGGTCTTGATAAATATTTTAGAGGATAACGCATGTTAGGTTTGGGTTAGGTCTAGGATTTGCCCTTATCAGGCTCATACTTTCGCATATTTCTCATACTTCATGGCTAGATCCTGGGCTATTTCTGGATTGGATCACGTAGTAATGTGGTAACACACTGAAACTTTCAATGAAACCTGGTCTGGATAAATATTTTAGAGGATAACGCATCTTAGGTCTGTGTTAGGTCTAAGATTTGCCCTCGTCAGGCTCACAGTTTCGCGTTTTTCGCATACTTGTTGAACAGATCCTGGGTTTTCTCTGGTTTGGATCACGAAGTAGTGAGGTACCACACTGAAACAGTCCATTAAACCTGGTTTCGCTCAATATCTTAGAAGATAACGCATGTTAGGTCTAGGTTAGGCCTGGGATTTGCCCTCATCAGGGTCATACTTTCGCAGTTTTAACATGCATGTTGACCTGATCCAGGGTTTTTTCTGCTTTGGATCACGTAGTAAAGAGGTACCACGCTAAAACAGTCAATTAAACCTGGTTTCGATCAATATTTTAGAGGATAACGCAAGTTAGGCCTGGGATAGGTCTAGGATTTGCCCTCATCAGGCTCATTCTTTCGCATATTTCTCATACTTGATGGCTAGATCCTGGGCATTTTCTGGATTGCATCACGTAGTGAAGTGGTACCACACTGAAACAGTCCACTAAACCTGGTTTGGATCAATATTTTAGAGGATAATGCATGTTAGGTCTAGGTTAGCCCTGAGATTTTCACTCATCAGACTCATACTTTCGCATTCTTCAGATACTTGTTGAACAGATCCTGGGATTTTTCTGGTATGGATCACGTAGTAATGTGGTACCACACTGAAACATTCAGTTAAACCTGGTCTTGATAAATATTTTTGAGGATAACGCATGTTAGGTCTGGGTTAGGTCTAGGATTTGCCCTCATCACGCTCATACTTTCGCATGTTTAGCATACTTCATGGCTAGATCCTGGGCTATTTCTGGATTGGATCACGTAGTAATGTGGTACCACACTGAAACAGCCCACTAAACCTGGTTCCGATCAATATTTTAGAGGATAACGAAAGTTATGTCTAGGTCAGGCCTGGGATTTGCTCTCATCAGACTCATGCTTTCGCATTTTTCACATACTTCATGGCTGGATCCTGGGCTGTTACTGGTTTGGATCACGTAGTAATGTGGTACCACACTGAAACAGTCAATTAAACCTGGTTTCGATCAATATTTTAGAGAATAATTCATGTTAGGCCTGGGTTAGGTCTGGGATTTGCTCTCATCAGGCTCATCCTTTCGCATATTTCTCATACTTGATGGCTAGATCCTGGGCTTTTTCTGGATTGCATCAAGTAGTAATGAAGTACAACACTGAAACAGTCAATTAAACCTGGTTTCGATAAATATTGTAGAGAATAATTCATGTTAGGTCTAGGTTAGGCGTGGGATTTGCCCTCATCAGGGTCATACTTTCGCAGTTCTAACATACATATTGACCTGATCGAGGGTTTTTCCTGCTTTGGATCACGTAGTGAAGTGGTACCACACTGAAACAGTCCACTAAACCTGGTTTGGATCAATATTTTAGAGGATAATGCATGTTAGGTCTAGGTTAGCCCTGAGATTTTCACTCATCAGACTCATACTTTCGCATTCTTCAGATACTTGTTGAACAGATCCTGGGATTTTTCTGGTATGGATCACGTAGTAATGTGGTACCACACTGAAACATTCAGTTAAACCTGGTCTTGATAAATATTTTTGAGGATAACGCATGTTAGGTCTGGGTTAGGTCTAGGATTTGCCCTCATCACGCTCATACTTTCGCATATTTCTCATACTTCATGGCTAGATCCTGGGCTATTTCTGGATTGGATCACGTAGTAATGTGGTACCACACTGAAACAGCCCACTAAACCTGGTTCCGATCAATATTTTAGAGGATAACGAAAGTTATGTCTAGGTCAGGCCTGGGATTTGCTCTCATCAGACTCATGCTTTCGCATTTTTCACATACTTGTGGAACAAATCCTGGGTTCTTTCTGGTATGGATCACGTAGTAATGTGGTACCACAATGAAACATTCAGTTAAACCTGGTCTTGATAAATATTTTTGAGGATAACGCATGTTAGGTCTGGGTTAGGTCTAGGATTTGCCCTCATCAGGATCATACTTTCGCATATTTCTTATACTTCATGGATAGATCCTGGGCTATTTTCTGGTTTGGTTCACATAGTAATGTGGTACCACACTGTAACAGTCGATTAAAACAGGTTTCGATCAATATTCACGAGGATAACGCATGTTAGGTCTAGGTAAGGCCTGGGATTTTCACTCATCAGACACATTCTTTCGCATTCTTCACATACCTGTTGAACGGATCCTGGGTTTTTTCTGGTTTGGAGCACGTAGTAATGTGGGACTACACTGAAGCAATCAATTAAACCTGGTCTTGATAAATATTTTTGAGGATAACGCATGTTAGGTCTTGGTTAGGTCTAGGATTTGCCCTCATCGCGCTCATACATTCGCATATTTCTCATACTTCATGGCTAGATCCTGGGCTATTTCTGGATTGGATCACGTAGTAATGTGGTACCACACTGAAACAGCCCACTAAACCTGGTTCCCATCAATATTTTAGAGGATAACGAAAGTTATGTCTAGGTTAGGCCTGGGATTTGCTCTCATCAGACTCATGCTTTCGCATTTTTCACATACTTGTGGAACAAATCCTGGGTTTTTTCTGGTATGGATCACGTAGTAATGTGGTACCACACTGAAACATTCAGTTAAACCTGGTCTTGATAAATATTTTAGAGGATAACGCATGTTAGGTTTGGGTTAGGTCTAGGATATGCCCACATCAGGTTCATACTTTCGCATATTTCTCATACTTCCTGGGATGTTTCTGGATTGTATCACGTAGCAATGTGGTACCACGCTGAAACAGTCAATTAAACCTTGTTACGATCAATATTTTAGAGGATAACGCAAGCTAGGTCTGGGATAGGTCTGGGATTCGCCCTTCATCAGGCTCATACTTTCGCACACTTCACAGACTCGTTTAACAGATCCTGGGTTTTTTCTGGTTTGGTTCACGTAGTAATGTGGTACCACACTGAAACATTCAATTAAACCTGGTCTTGATCAATATTTTAGAGGATAACGCATGTTAGGTTTGGGCTAGGTCTAGGATTTGCCCACATCAGGCTCATACTTTCGCATTTTTCACATACTTGTTGAACAGATCCTGGCTTTTTCTGGTTTGGATCGCGCAGTAATGTGGTACCACACTGAAACAGCCCACTAAACCTGGTCTTGATAAATATTATTGAGGATAACGCATGTTAGGTCTGGGTTAGGTCTAGGATTTGCCCTCATCAGGCTCATACTTTCGCATATTTCTCATACTTCATGGCTAGATCCTGGGCTATTTCTGGATTGGATCACGTAGTAATGTGGTACCACACTGAAACAGTCGATTAAACCAGGTTTCGATCAATATTCTTGAGGATAACGCATGTTAGGTCTAGGTAAGGCCTGGGATTTTCACTCATCAGACTCATTCTTTCGCATTCTTCACATACCTGTTGAACGGATCCTGGGTTTTTTCTGGTTTGGATCACGTAGTAATGTGGGACCACACTGAAGCAATCAATTAAACCTGGTCTTGATAAATATTTTAGAGGATAACGCATGTTAGGTCTGGGTTAGGTCTAGGATTTGCTCTCGCCAAGCTCATACTTTCGTATATTTCTCATACTTGATGGCTAGATCCTGGGCTTTTTCTGGATTGCATCACGTAGTAATGAAGTACAACACTGAAACAGTCAATTAAACCTGGTTTCCATCAATATCTTAGAGGACAACGCAAGTTAGGTCTGCGATAGGTCTGGGATTTGCCCTCATCAGACTCATACGTTCGCGTTTTTCACATACTTGTTGAACGGATCCTGGGTTTTTTCTGGTTTGGATCGCGCAGTAATGTGGTACCACACTCAAACAGCCCACTAAACCTGGTTTCGATCAATATTTTAGAGGATAACGAAAGTTATGTCTAGGTTAGGCCTGGGATTTGCTCTCATCAGACTCATGCTTTCGCATTTTTCACATACTTGTTGAACAGATCCTGGGTTTTTTCTGGTATGGTTCACGTAGTAATGTGGTACCACACTGAAACAGACGATTAAACCAGGTTTCGATCAATATTCTTGAGGATAACGCATGTTAGGTCTAGGTAAGGCCTGGGATTTTCACTCATCACACTCATTCCTTCGCATTCTTCACATACCTGTTGAACGGATCCTGGGTTTTTTCTGGTTTGGATCACGTAGAAATGTGGTACCACACTGAAACATTCAAATAAACCAGGTCTTGATGAATATTTTAGAGGATAACGCATGTTAGGTCTGGGTTAGGTCTAGGATTTGCTCTCGTCAGGCTCATACTTTCGCATATTTCTCTTACTTGATGGCTAGATCCTGGGCTTTTTCTGGATTGCATCACGTAGTAATGAAGTACAACACTGAAACAGTCAATTAAACCTGGTTTCCATCAATATCTTAGAGGGCAACGCAAGTTAGGTCTGGGATAGGTCTGGGATTTGCCCTCATCAGACTCATACTTTCGCGTTTTTCACATACTTGTTGAACGGATCCGGGGTTTTTTCTGGTTTGGATCACGTAGTAATGTGGTACCACACTGAAACATTCAAATAAACCTGGTCTTGATAAATATTTTAGAGGATAACGCATGTTAGGTTTGGGTTAGGTCTAGGATTTGCCCACATCAGGCTCATACTTTCGCATATTTCTCATACTTCCTGGGCTGTTTCTGGATTGTATCACGTAGTAATGTGGTACCACGCTGAAACTGTCAATTAAACCTTGTTTCGATCAATATTTTAGAGGATAACGCAAGTTAGGTCTGGGATAGGTCTGGGATTCGCCCTCATCAGGCTCATACTTTCGCACACTTCACAGACTCGTTTAACAGATCCTGGGTTTTTTCTGGTTTGGTTCACGTAGTAATGTGGTACCAAACTGAAACATTCAATTAAACCTGGTCTTGATCAATATTTTAGAGGATAACGCATGTTAGGTTTGGGTTAGGTCTAGGATTTGCCCACATCAGGCTCATACTTTCGCATTTTTCACATACTTGTTGAACAGATCCTGGCTTTTTCTGGTTTGGATCGCGCAGTAATGTGGTACCACACTGAAACAGCCCACTAAACCTGGTCTTGATAAATATTATTGAGGATAACGCATGTTAGGTCTGGGTTAGGTCTAGGATTTGCCCTCATCAGGCTCATACTTTCGCATATTTCTCATACTTCATGGCTAGATCCTGGGCTATTTCTGGATTGGATCACGTAGTAATGTGGTACCACACTGAAACAGTCGATTAAACCAGGTTTCGATCAATATTCTTGAGGATAACGCATGTTAGGTCTAGGTAAGGCCTGGGATTTTCACTCATCAGACTCATTCTTTCGCATTCTTCACATACCTGTTGAACGGATCCTGGGTTTTTTCTGGTTTGGATCACGTAGTAATGTGGGACCACACTGAAGCAATCAATTAAACCTGGTCTTGATAAATATTTTAGAGGATAACGCATGTTAGGTCTGGGTTAGGTCTAGGATTTGCTCTCGTCAAGCTCATACTTTCGTATATTTCTCATACTTGATGGCTAGATCCTGGGCTTTTTCTGGATTGCATCACGTAGTAATGAAGTACAACACTGAAACAGTCAATTAAACCTGGTTTCCATCAATATCTTAGAGGACAACGCAAGTTAGGTCTGCGATAGGTCTGGGATTTGCCCTCATCAGACTCATACGTTCGCGTTTTTCACATACTTGTTGAACGGATCCTGGGTTTTTTCTGGTTTGGATCGCGCAGTAATGTGGTACCACACTCAAACAGCCCACTAAACCTGGTTTCGATCAATATTTTAGAGGATAACGAAAGTTATGTCTAGGTTAGGCCTGGGATTTGCTCTCATCAGACTCATGCTTTCGCATTTTTCACATACTTGTTGAACAGATCCTGGGTTTTTTCTGGTATGGTTCACGTAGTAATGTGGTACCACACTGAAACAGACGATTAAACCAGGTTTCGATCAATATTCTTGAGGATAACGCATGCTAGGTCTAGGTAAGGCCTGGGATTTTCACTCATCACACTCATTCTTTCGCATTCTTCACATACCTGTTGAACGGATCCTGGGTTTTTTCTGGTTTGGATCACGTAGTAATGTGGTACCACACTGAAACATTCAAATAAACCAGGTCTTGATAAATATTTTAGAGGATAACGCATGTTAGGTCTGGGTTAGGTCTAGGATTTGCTCTCGTCAGGCTCATACTTTCGCATATTTCTCTTACTTGATGGCTAGATCCTGGGCTTTTTCTGGATTGCATCACGTAGTAATGAAGTACAACACTGAAACAGTCAATTAAACCTGGTTTCCATCAATATCTTAGAGGGCAACGCAAGTTAGGTCTGGGATAGGTCTGGGATTTGCCCTCATCAGACTCATACTTTCGCGTTTTTCACATACTTGTTGAACGGATCCGGGGTTTTTTCTGGTTTGGATCACGTAGTAATGTGGTACCACACTGAAACATTCAAATAAACCTGGTCTTGATAAATATTTTAGAGGATAACGCATGTTAGGTTTGGGTTAGGTCTAGGATTTGCCCACATCAGGCTCATACTTTCGCATATTTCTCATACTTCCTGGGCTGTTTCTGGATTGTATCACGTAGTAATGTGGTACCACGCTGAAACTGTCAATTAAACCTTGTTTCGATCAATATTTTAGAGGATAACGCAAGTTAGGTCTGGGATAGGTCTGGGATTCGCCCTCATCAGGCTCATACTTTCGCACACTTCACAGACTCGTTTAACAGATCCTGGGTTTTTTCTGGTTTGGTTCACGTAGTAATGTGGTACCAAACTGAAACATTCAATTAAACCTGGTCTTGATCAATATTTTAGAGGATAACGCATGTTAGGTTTGGGTTAGGTCTAGGATTTGCCCACATCAGGCTCATACTTTCGCATTTTTCACAGACTTGTTGAACAGATCCTGGGATTTTTCTGGTAGGGATCACGTAGTAATGTGGTACCATACTGAAACATTCAGTTAAATCTGGTCTTGATAAATATTTTTGAGGATAACGCATGTTAGGTCTGGGTTAGGTCTAGGATTTGCCCTCATCAGGCTCATACTTTCGCATATTTCTTATACTTCATGGATAGATCCTGGGCTATTTTCTGGTTTGGATCACATAGTAATGTGATACCACACTGAAACAGTCGATTAAACCAGGTTTCGATCAATATTTTTGAGGATAACGCATGTTAGGTCTAGGTTAGGCCTGGGATTTTCACTCATCAGACTCATTCTTTCGCATACTTCACATACTTGTTGAACGGATCCTGGGTTTTTTCTGGTTTGCATCACGTAGAAATGTGGGACCACACTGAAACAATCAATTAAACCTGGTCTTGATAAATATTTTAGAGGATAACGCATGTTAGGTCTGGGTTAGGTCTAGGATTTGCCCTCATCAGGCTCATACTTTCGCATATTTCTCATACTTCATGGCTAGATCCAGGGCTTTTTCTGGATTGCATCACGTAGTAATGAAGTACAACACTGAAACAGTCAATTAAACCTGGTTTCGATAAATATTTTAGAGAATAATTCATGTTAGGCCTAGGTTAGGCCTGGGATTTGCCCTCATCAGGGTCATACTTCCGCAGTTCTAACATACGTGTTGACCTGATCGAGGGTTTTTTCGGCTTTGGATCACGTAGTAAAGTGGTGCCACACTGAAACAGTACACTAAACCTGGTTTGGATCAATATTTTAGAGGATAATGCATGTTAGGTCTAGGTTAGCCCTGAGATTTTCACTCATCAGACTCATACTTTCGCATTCTTCAGATACTTGTTGAACGTATCCTGGGTTTTTTCTGGTATGGTTCACGTAGTAATGTGGTACCACACTGAAACAATCAATTAAACCAGGTCTTGATAAATATTTTAGATGATAACGGATGTTAGGTCTGGGTTAGGTCTAGGATTTGCCCTCGTCAGGCTCATACTTTCGCATATTTCTCAAACTTGATGGCTAGATCCTGGGCTTTTTCTGGATTGCATCACGTAGTAATGAAGTACAACACTGAAACAGTCAATTAAACCTGGTTTCCATCAATATCTTAGAGGACAACGCAAGTTAGGTCTGGGATAGGTCTGGGATTTGCCCTCATCAGACTCATACGTTTCGTTTTTCACATACTTGTTGAACGGATCCTGAGTTTTTTCTGGTTTGGATCACGTAGTAATGTGGTACCACACTGAAACATTCAAATAAACCTGGTCTTGATAAATATTTTAGAGGATAACGCATGTTAGGTATGGGTTAGGTCTAGGATTTGCCCACATCAGGCTCATACTTTCGCATATTTCTCATACTTCATGGCTAGATCCTGGGCTGCTTCTGGATTGTATCACGTAGTAATGTGGTACCACGCTGAAACAGTCAATTAAACCTTGTTTCGATCGATATTTTAGAGGATAACGCAAGTTAGGTCTGGGATAGGTCTGGGATTTGCCCTCATCAGACTCATGCTTTCGCATTTTTCACATACTTGTTGAACAGATCCTGGGTTTTTTCTGGTATGGATCACGTAGTAATGTGGTACCATACTGAAACAGCCCACTAAACCTGGTTTCGATCAATATTTTAGAGGATAACGAAAGTTATGTCTAGGTTAGGCCTGGGATTTGCCCGCATCAGACTCATGCTTTCGCATTTTTCACATACTTGTTGAACAGATCCTGGGTTTTTTCTGGTATGGTTCACGTAGTAATGTGGTACCACACTGAAACAGTCGATTAAACCAGGTTTCGATCAATATTCTTGAGGATAACGCATGTTAGGTCTAGGTAAGGCCTGGGATTTTCACTCATCACACTCATTCTTTCGCATTCTTCACATACCTGTTGAACGGATCCTGGGTTTTTTCTGGTTTGGATCACGTAGTAATGTGGTACCACACTGAAACATTCAAATAAACCAGGTCTTGATAAATATTTTAGAGGATAACGCATGTTAGGTCTGGGTTAGGTCTAGGATTTGCTCTCGTCAGGCTCATACTTTCGCATATTTCTCTTACTTGATGGCTAGATCCTGGGCTTTTTCTGGATTGCATCACGTAGTAATGAAGTACAACACTGAAACAGTCAATTAAACCTGGTTTCCATCAATATCTTAGAGGGCAACGCAAGTTAGGTCTGGGATAGGTCTGGGATTTGCCCTCATCAGACTCATACTTTCGCGTTTTTCACATACTTGTTGAACGGATCCGGGGTTTTTTCTGGTTTGGATCACGTAGTAATGTGGTACCACACTGAAACATTCAAATAAACCTGGTCTTGATAAATATTTTAGAGGATAACGCATGTTAGGTTTGGGTTAGGTCTAGGATTTGCCCACATCAGGCTCATACTTTCGCATATTTCTCATACTTCCTGGGCTGTTTCTGGATTGTATCACGTAGTAATGTGGTACCACGCTGAAACTGTCAATTAAACCTTGTTTCGATCAATATTTTAGAGGATAACGCAAGTTAGGTCTGGGATAGGTCTGGGATTCGCCCTCATCAGGCTCATACTTTCGCACACTTCACAGACTCGTTTAACAGATCCTGGGTTTTTTCTGGTTTGGTTCACGTAGTAATGTGGTACCAAACTGAAACATTCAATTAAACCTGGTCTTGATCAATATTTTAGAGGATAACGCATGTTAGGTTTGGGTTAGGTCTAGGATTTGCCCACATCAGGCTCATACTTTCGCATTTTTCACAGACTTGTTGAACAGATCCTGGGATTTTTCTGGTAGGGATCACGTAGTAATGTGGTACCATACTGAAACATTCAGTTAAATCTGGTCTTGATAAATATTTTTGAGGATAACGCATGTTAGGTCTGGGTTAGGTCTAGGATTTGCCCTCATCAGGCTCATACTTTCGCATATTTCTTATACTTCATGGATAGATCCTGGGCTATTTTCTGGTTTGGATCACATAGTAATGTGATACCACACTGAAACAGTCGATTAAACCAGGTTTCGATCAATATTTTTGAGGATAACGCATGTTAGGTCTAGGTTAGGCCTGGGATTTTCACTCATCAGACTCATTCTTTCGCATACTTCACATACTTGTTGAACGGATCCTGGGTTTTTTCTGGTTTGCATCACGTAGAAATGTGGGACCACACTGAAACAATCAATTAACCCTGGTCTTGATAAATATTTTAGAGGATAACGCATGTTAGGTCTGGGTTAGGTCTAGGATTTGCCCTCATCAGGCTCATACTTTCGCATATTTCTCATACTTCATGGCTAGATCCAGGGCTTTTTCTGGATTGCATCACGTAGTAATGAAGTACAACACTGAAACAGTCAATTAAACCTGGTTTCGATAAATATTTTAGAGAATAATTCATGCTAGGCCTAGGTTAGGCCTGGGATTTGCCCTCATCAGGGTCATACTTTCGCAGTTCTAACATACGTGTTGACCTGATCGAGGGTTTTTTCGGCTTTGGATCACGTAGTAAAGTGGTGCCACACTGAAACAGTACACTAAACCTGGTTTGGATCAATATTTTAGAGGATAATGCATGTTAGGTCTAGGTTAGCCCTGAGATTTTCACTCATCAGACTCATACTTTCGCATTCTTCAGATACTTGTTGAACGTATCCTGGGTTTTTTCTGGTATGGTTCACGTAGTAATGTGGTACCACACTGAAACAATCAATTAAACCAGGTCTTGATAAATATTTTAGATGATAACGGATGTTAGGACTGGGTTAGGTCTAGGATTTGCCCTCGTCAGGCTCATACTTTCGCATATTTCTCAAACTTGATGGCTAGATCCTGGGCTGTTTCTGGATTGTATCACATAGTAATGTGGTACCACGCTGAAACAGTCGATTAAACCTGGTTTCGATCAATATTTTAGAGGATAACGCAAGTTAGGTCTGGGATAGGTCTGGGATTTGCCCTCATCAGACTCATGCTTTCGCATTTTTCACATACTTGTTGAACAGATCCTGGGTTTTTTCTGGTATGGATCACGTAGTAATGTGGTACCATACTGAAACAGCCCACTAAACCTGGTTTCGATCAATATTTTAGAGGATAACGAAAGTTATGTCTAGGTTAGGCCTGGGATTTGCCCGCATCAGACTCATGCTTTCGCATTTTTCACATACTTGTTGAACAGATCCTGGGTTTTTTTCTGGTTTGGATCACGTAGTAGTGTGGTACCACACCGAAACATTCAGTTAAACCTGGTCTTGATAAATATTTTTGAGGATAACGCATGTTAGGTCTAGGTAAGGCCGGGGATTTTCACTCATCAGACTCATACTTTCGCATTCTTCACATACTTGTTGAACGGATCCTGGGTGTTTACTGGTGTGGATCACGTGGTAGTGTGGTACCACACTGAAACAATCAATTAAACCTGATCTTGATAAATATTTTACAGGATAACGCATGTTAGGTCTGGGTTAGGTCTAGGATTTGCCCTCATCAGGCTCATACTTTCGCATATTTCTCATACTTGACGGCTAGATCCTGGGCTTTTTCTGGATTGCATCAGGTAGTAATGAAGTACAACACTGAAACAGTCAATTAAACCTGGTTTCGATCAATATTTTAGAGAATAATCCATGTTAGGTCTAGGTTAGGTCTGGGATTTGCTCTCATCAGGCTCATTCTTTCTCATATTTCTCATACTTGACGGCTAGATCCTGGGCTTTCTCTGGATTGCATCACGTAGTGATGAAGTACAACACTGAAACAATCAATTAAACCTGGTTTCCATCAATATTTTAGAGGACAGCGCATGTTAGGTCCAGGTTAGGCCTGGGATTTGCTCTCATCAGGGTCATACTTTCGCAGTTTTAACATACATGTTGACCTGATCGAGAGTTTTTTCTGCTTTGGATCACGTAGTAAAGTGGTACCACACTGAAACAGTCCATTAAACCTGGTTTGGATCAATATTTTTGAGGATAACGCATGTTAGGTCTAGGTTAGGCCGGGGAATTTCACTCATCAGGCTCATACTTTCGCATATTTCTCATACTTCATGGCTAGATCCTGGGCTGTTTCTGGATTGTATCACATAGTAATGTGGTACCACGCTGAAACAGTCGATTAAACCTGGTTTCGATCAATATTTTAGAGGATAACGCATGTTAGGTCTAGGTTAGGCCTGGGATTTGCCCTCATCAGGGTCATACTTTCGCAGTTTTAACATACATGTTGAGCTGATCGAGGGTCTTTTCTGCTTTGGATCACGTAGTAAAGTGGTACCACACTGAAACAGTCCATTAAACCTGGTTTGGATCAATATTTTTGAGGATAACGCATGTTAGGTCTAGGTTAGCCCTGGGATTTTCACTCATCACACTCATACTTTCGCATATTTCTCATACTTCATGGCTAGATCCTGGGCTGTTTCTGGATTGTATCACATAGTAAAGTGGTACCACACTGAAACAGTCCATTAAACCTGGTTTCCATCAATATTTTAGAGGACAGCGCATGTTAGGTCCAGGTTAGGTCTGGGATTTTCACTCATCAGACTCATACTTTCGCATATTTCTCATACTAGATGGCTAGATCCTGTGCTTTTTCTGGATTGCATCACGTTGTAATGAAGTACAACACTGAAACACTCAATTAAACCTGGTTTCGATCAATATTATTGAGGATAACGCATGTTAGGTCTAGGTTAGGCCTGGGATTTGCTCTCATCAGGGTCATACTTTCGCATTCTTCACATATTTGTTGAACGGATCTTGGGTTTTTTCTGGTGTGGATCACGTAGTAATTTGGTCCCACACTGAAACAATCAATTAGACCTGATCTTGATAAATATTTTAGAGGATAACGCATGTTAGGTCTGGGATTGGTCTGGGATTTGACCTCATCAGACTCACACTTTCGCACACTTCACATACTCGTTGAACAGATCCTGGGTATTTTCTGGTTTGGATCACGTAGTGATGTGGTACCACACTGAAAGAGTCGATTAAACCTGGTTGCGATCAATATTTTAGAGGATAACGCATGTTAGGTCTAGGTTAGCCCTGGGATTTTCACTCATCAGACTCATACTTTCGCATTCTTCACATATTTGTTGAACGGATCTTGGGTTTTTTCTGGTGTGGATCACGTAGTAATGTGGTCCCACACTGAAACAATCAATTAAACTTGGTTTCCATCAATATCTTAAAGGACAACGCAAGTTAGGTATGGGATAGGTCTTGGATTCGCCCTCATCAGGCTCATACTTTCGCGTTTTTCACATACTTTTTGAACAGATCCTGGGTTTTTTCTGGTTTGGATCACGTAGTGATGTGGTACCACACTGAAACAGTCGATTAAACCTCGTTGCGATCAATATTTTAGAGGATAACGCATGTTAGGTCTTGGTTAGGTCTGGGATTTTCACTCATCACACTCATACTTTCGCATATTTCTCATACTTCATGGCTAGATCCTGGGCTATTTCTGGATTGGATCACGTAGTAATGTGGTACCACACTGAAACAGTCAATTAAACTTGGTTTCCATCAATATCTTAAAGGACAACGCAAGTTAGGTATGGGATAGGTCTTGGATTCGCCCTCATCAGGCTCATACTTTCGCGTTTTTCACATACTTTTTGAACAGATCCTGGGTTTTTTCTGGTTTGGATCACGTAGTAGTATGGTACCACACTGAAACAGTCCATTGAACCTGGTTTTGATCAATATATTAGAGGATAACGCATGTTAGGTCTAGGTTAGGTCTGGGATTTGCCCTCATCAGGCTCATACTTTCGCATATCTCTCATACTTCATGGCTAGATCCTGGGCTGTTTCTGGATTGTATCACATAGTAATGTGGTACCACGCTGAAACAGTCGATTAAACCTGGTTTCGATCAATATTTTTGAGGATAACGCATGTTAGGTCTTGGTTAGGTCTGGGATTTTCACTCATCAGACTCATACTTTCGCATATTTCTCATACTTCATGGCTAGATCCTGGGGTTTTTCTGGTTTGGATCACGTAGTAATGTGGGACCACACTGAAACAGTCAATTAAACCTAGTTTCGATCAATATTTTAGTGAATAATTCATGTTAGGTCTAGGTTAGGTCTGGGATTTGCTCTCATCAGGCTCATACTTTCGCACACTTCACATACTTGTTTGACAGATCCTGGGTTATTTTCTGGTTTCGATCACGTAGTAACGTGGGACCACACTGAAACAGTCAATTAAACCTGGTTTCGATCAATATTTTAGAGGATAACGCAAGTTAGGTCTGGGATAGGTCTGGGATTTGACCGCATCAGACTCATACTTTCGCATATTTCTCATACTTCATGGCTAGATCCTGGGCTGTTTCTGGATTGTATCACGTAGTAATGTGGTACCACACTGAAACAGTCAATTAAACCTGGTTTCCATCAATATTTTAGAGGAAAACGCATGTTAGGTCTAGGTTAGGCCTGGGATTTGCCCTCATCAGGGTCATACTTCCGCAGTTTTAACATACATGTTGACCTGATCGAGGGTTTTTTCTGCTTTGGATCACGTAGTGAAGTGGTACCGCACTGAAGCAGACCATTAAACCTGGTTTGGATCAATATTTTAGAGCATAACGCATGTTAGGTTTGGGTTAGGTCTAGGATTTGCACTCATCAGGCTCATACTTTCGCATATTTCTCATACTTCATGGCTAGATCCTGGGCTGTTTCAGGATTGTATCACGTAGTAATGTGGTACCACGCTGAAACAGTCAATTAAAACTGGTTTCGATCAATATTTTAGAGGATAACGCAAGTTTGGTCTGGGATAGGTCTGGGATTTGCCCTCATCAGGCTCATACTTTCGCGTTTTTCACATACTTGTTGAACTGGTCCTCGGTTTTTTCTGGCTTGGATCACGTAGCAATGTGGTACCACACTGAAACAATCAATTAAACCTGATCTTGATAAATATTTTAGAGGATAACGCATGTTAGGTCTGGGTTAGGTCTGGGATTTGCCCTCATCAGGCTCATTCTTTCGCATATTTCTCATACTTGATGGCTAGATCCTGGGCTTTTTCTGGATTGCATCACGTAGTAATGAAGTACAACACTGAAACAGTCAATTAAACCTGGTCTTGATAAATATTTTAGAGGATAACGCATGTTAGGTTTGGGTTAGGTCTAGGATTTGCCCTCATCAGGCTCATACATTCGCATATTTCTCATACTTCATGGCTAGATCCTGGGCTGTTTCTGGATTGTATCACGTAGTAATGTGGTACCACGCTGAAACAGTCAATTAAACCTGGTTTCGATCAATATTTTAGAGGATAACGCAAGTTAGGTCTGGGATAGGTCTGGGATTCGCCCTCATCAGGCTCATACTTTCGCGTTTTTCACGTACTTGTTGAACTGATCCTGGGTTTTTACTGGTATGGATCACGTTGTAATGTCGTACCACACTGAAACATTCAATTAAACCTGGTTTTGATCAATATTTTAGAGAATAATTCATGTTAGATCTAGGTTAGGTCCGGTATTTGCTCTCATCAGGCTCATTCTTTCGCATATTTCTCATACTTGATGGCTAGATCCTGGGCTTTTTCTGGATTGCATCACGTAGTAATGAAGTACAACACTGAAACGGTCAATTAAACCTGGTTTCCATCAATATTTTAGAGGACAACGCATGTTAGGTCTAGGTAAGGCCTGGGATTTGCCCTCATCGGGGTCATACTTTCGCAGTTTTAACATACATGTTGACCTGATCGAGTGTTCTTAATGCTTTGGATCACGTAGTAAAGTGGTAGCACACCGGAACAGTCCATTAAACCTGGTTTCGATCAATATTTTAGAGGATAACGCAAGTTAAGTCTGGGATAGGTCTGGGATTTGACCTCATCAGACTCATACTTTCGCACACTTCACATACTCGTTGAACAGATCCTGGGTTATTTTCTGGTTTGGATCACATAGTAATGTGATACCACACTGAAACAGCAGATTAAACCAGGTTTCGATCAATATTTTTGAGGATAACGCATGTTAGGTCTAGGTTAGCCCTGGGATTTTCACTCATCAGACTCATACATTCGCATTCTTCACATACTTGTTGAACGGATCCTGGGTTTTTTCTGGTTTGGTTCACGTAGTAATGTGGTACCACACTGGAACATTCAATTAAACCTGGTCTTGATAAATATTTTAGAGGATAACGCATGTTAGGTTTGGGTTAGGTCTAGGATTTGCCCTCATCAGGCTCATACTTTCGCATATTTCTGATACTTCATGGCTAGATCCTGGGCTGTTTCTGGATTGTACCACGTAGTAATGTGGTACCACGCTGAAACAGTCAATTAAACCTGGTTTCGTTCAATATTTTAGAGGATAACGCAAGTTAGGTCTGGGATAGGCCTGGGATTTGCCCTCATGAGGCTCATTCTTTCGCATATTTCTCATACTTGATGGCTAGATCGTGGGCTTTTTCTGGATTGCATCACGTAGTAATGAAGTACAACACTGAAACGATCAATTAAACCTGGTTTCCATCAATATTTTAGAGGACAACGCATGTTAGGTCTAGGTAAGGCCTGGGATTTGCCCTCATCAGGGTCATGCTTTCGCAGTTTTAACATACATGTTGACCTGATCGAGTGTTCTTAATGCTTTGGATCACGTAGTAAAGTGGTACCACACTGGAACAGTCCATTAAACCAGGTTTCGATCAATATTTTAGAGGATAACGCATGTTAGGTCTAGGTTAGGTCTGGGATTTTCAGTCATCAGACTCATACTTTCGCATTCATCACATACTTGTTGAACGGATCCTGGGTTTTTTCTGGTTTGGATCACGTAGTAATGTGGGACCACACAGAAACAATCAATTAAACCTGGTCTTGATAAATATTTTAGAGGATAACGCATGTCAGGTCTGGGATAGGTCTGGGATTTGACCTCATCAGGGTCATACTTTCGCAGTTTTAACATGCATGTTGACCTCATCGAGGGTTTTTTCTGCTTTGGATCACGTAGTATAGTGGTACCACACTGAAACAGGCCATTAAACCTGGTTTGGATCAATATTTTAGAGGATAACGCATGTTAGGTCTAGGTTAGGTCTGGGATTTTCAGTCATCAGACTCATACTTTCGCATTCATCACATACTTGTTGAACGGATCCTGGGTTTTTTCTGCTTTGGATCACGTAGTAAAGTGGTACCACAACTAAAACAGTCAATTAAACCTGGTTTCGATCATTATTTTAGAGGATAACGCAAGTTAGGTCTGGGATAGGTCTGGGATTAGCCCTCATCAGACTCATACTTTCGCATTCTTCACATACTTGTTGAACGGATCCTGGGTTTTTACCGGTTTGGGTCAAGTAGTAGTGTGGTACCACACTGAAACAGTCGATTAAACCTGGTTTCGATCAATATTTTTGAGGATAACGCATGTTAGGTCTAGGTTAGGCCGGGGATTTTCACTCAGCAGACTCATACTTTCGCACACTTCACATACTCGTTTGACAGATCCTGGGTTATTTTCTGGTTTGGATCACGTAGTAATGTGGTACCACACTGAAACATTCAATTAAACCTGGTTTTGATCAATATTTTAGAGAATAATTCATGTTAGGTCTAGGTTAGGTCTGGTGTTTGCTCTCATCAGGCTCATTCTTTCGCAGTTTTAACATACATGTTGACGTGATCGAGGGTTTTTTCTGGTTTGGATCACGTAGTAAAGTGGTACCACACTGAAACAGTCCACTAAACCTGGTTACCATCAATATTTTAGAGGACAACGCATGTTAGGTCTAGGTAAGACCTGGGATTTGCCCTCATCAGGGTCATACTTTCGCAGTTTTAACATGCATGTTGACCTCATCGAGGGTTTTTTCTGCTTCGGATCACGTAGTAAAGTGGTACCACAACTAAAACAGTCAATTGAACCTGGTTTCGATCATTATTTTAGAGGATAACGCAAGTTAGGTCTGGGATAGGTCTGGGATTAGCCCTCATCAGACTCATACTTTCGCATTCTTCACATACTTGTTGACCTGATCGAGTGTTTTTTCTGCTTTGGATCACGTAGTAAAGTGGTACCGCACTAAAACAGTCCACTAAACCTGGTTTGGATCAATATTTTAGAGGATAATGCATGTTAGGTCTAGGTTAGCCCTGGGATTTTCACTTATCAGACTCATTCTTTCGCATTCTTCACATACCTGTTGAACGGATACTGGGTTTTTTCTGGTTTGGATCACGTAGTAATGTGGGACCACACTGAAGCAATCAATTAAACCTGGTCTTGATAAATATTTTAGAGGATAACGCATGTTAGGTCTGGGTTAGGTCTAGGATTTGCTCTCGTCAGGCTCATACTTTCGCATATTTCTCATACTTGATGTCTAGATCCTGGGCTTTTTCTGGATTGCATCACGTAGTAATGAAGTACAACACTGAAACAGTCAATTAAACCTGGTTTCCATCAATATTTTACTGGACAACGCATGTTAGGTCTAGGTTAGGCCTGGGATTTGCCCTCATCAGGGTCATACTTTCGCAGTTTTAACATACATGTTGACCTGATCGAGGGTTTTTTCCGCTTTGGATCACGTAGTAAAGTGGTACCACACTGAAGCAGTCGATTGAACCTGGTTTCGATTAATATTTTAGAGAATAATTCATGTTAGGTCTAGGTAAGGTCTGGGATTTGCTCTCATCAGGCTCATTCTTTCGCATATTTCTCATACTTGATGTCTAGATCCTGGGCTTTTTCTGGATTGCATCACGTAGTAATGAAGTACAACACTGAAACAGTCAATTAAACCTGGTTTCCATCAATATTTTACAGGACAACGCATGTTAGGTCTAGGTTAGGCCTGTGATTTGCCCTCATCAGGGTCATACTTTCGCAGTTTTAACATACATGTAGACCTGATCGAGGGTTTTTTCCGCTTTGGATCACGTAGTAAAGTGGTACCACACTGAAGCAGTCCATTAAACCCGGTTTGGATCCATATTTTAGAGGATAACGCATGTTAGGTTTGGGTTAGGTCTAGGATTAGCCCTCATCAGGCTCATACTTTCGCATATTTCTCGTACTTCATGGCTAGATCCTGGTCTTTTCCTGGATTGCATCACGTAGTAATGAAGTACAACACTGAAACAGTCAATTAAACCTGGTTTCCATCAATATTTTAGAGGATAACGCATGTTAGGTTTGGGTTAGGTCTAGGATTTGCCCTCATCAGGCTCATACTTTCGCATATTTCTCATACTTCATGGCTAGATCCTGGGCTTTTTCTGGATTGTATCACGTAGTAATGTGGTACCACGCTGAAACAGTCAATTAAACCTGGTTTCGATCAATATTTTAGAGGATAACGCAAGTTAGGTCTGGGATAGGTCTGGGATTCGCCCTCATCAGGCTCATACTTTCGCATTCTTCACATACTTGTTGAACGGATCCTGGGCTTTTTCTGGATTGCATCACGTAGTAATGAAGTACAACACTGAAACAGTCAATTAAACCTGGTTTCCATCAATATCTTAGAGGACAACGCAAGTTAGGTCTGGGATAGGTCTGGGATTTGCCCTCATCAGACTCATACTTTCGCGTTCTTCACATACTAGTTGAACGGATCCTGGGTTTTTTCTGGTTTGGATCACGTAGTAATGTGGTACCACACTGAAACATTCAAATAAGCCTGGTCTTGATAAATATTTTAGAGGATAACGCATGTTAGGTTTGGGTTAGGTCTAGGATTTGCCCTCATCAGGCTCATGCTTTCGCATATTTCTCATACTTCATGGCTAGATCCTGGGCTGTTTCTGGATTGTATCACGTAGTAATGTGGTACCACGCTGAAACAGTCAATTAAACCTGGTCTGGATAAATATTTTAGAGGATAACGCATCTTAGGCCTGTGTTAGGTCTAAGATTTGCCCTCCTCAGGCTCACAGTTTCGCGTTTTTCGCATACTTGTTGAACAGATCCTGGGTTTTTTCTGGTTTGGATCACGTAGTAATGTGGGACCACACTGAAGCATTCAATTAAACCTAGTCTTGATAAATATTTTAGAGGATAACGCATGTTAGGTCTGGGTTAGGTCTAGGATTTGCTCTCGTCAGGCTCATACTTTCGCATATTTCTCATACTTGTTGAACAGATCCTGGGTTTTTTCTGGATTGGATCACGTAGTAATGTGGTACCACACTGAAACAGTCAATTAAACCTGGTTTCCATCAATATTTTAGAGGATAACGCAAGTTAGGCTGGGATAGGTCTGGGATTTGCCCTCATCAGGGTCATACTTTCGCAGTTCTAACATACATGTTGACCTGATCGAGTGTTTTTTCTGCTTTGGATCACGTAGTATAGTGGTACCACACTGAAACAGGCCATTAAACCTGGTTTGGATCAATATTTTAGAGGATAACGCATGTTAGGTCTAGGTTAGGTCTGGGATTTTCAGTCATCAGACTCATACTTTCGCATTCATCACATACTTGTTGAACGGATCCTGGGTTTTTTCTGGTTTGGATCACGTAGTAATGTGGGACCACACAGAAACAATCAATTAAACCTGGTCTTGATAAATATTTTAGAGGATAACGCATGTCAGGTCTGGGATAGGTCTGGGATTTGACCTCATCAGGGTCATACTTTCGCAGTTTTAACATGCATGTTGACCTCATCGAGGGTTTTTTCTGCTTTGGATCACGTAGTAAAGTGGTACCACAACTAAAACAGTCAATTAAACCTGGTTTCGATCATTATTTTAGAGGATAACGCAAGTTAGGTCTGGGATAGGTCTGGGATTAGCCCTCATCAGACTCATACTTTCGCATTCTTCACATACTTGTTGAACGGATCCTGGGTTTTTACCGGTTTGGGTCAAGTAGTAGTGTGGTACCACACTGAAACAGTCGATTAAACCTGGTTTCGATCAATATTTTTGAGGATAACGCATGTTAGGTCTAGGTTAGGCCGGGGATTTTCACTCAGCAGACTCATACTTTCGCACACTTCACATACTCGTTTGACAGATCCTGGGTTATTTTCTGGTTTGGATCACGTAGTAATGTGGTACCACACTGAAACATTCAATTAAACCTGGTTTTGATCAATATTTTAGAGAATAATTCATGTTAGGTCTAGGTTAGGTCTGGTGTTTGCTCTCATCAGGCTCATTCTTTCGCAGTTTTAACATACATGTTGACGTGATCGAGGGTTTTTTCTGGTTTGGATCACGTAGTAAAGTGGTACCACACTGAAACAGTCCACTAAACCTGGTTACCATCAATATTTTAGAGGACAACGCATGTTAGGTCTAGGTAAGACCTGGGATTTGCCCTCATCAGGGTCATACTTTCGCAGTTTTAACATGCATGTTGACCTCATCGAGGGTTTTTTCTGCTTCGGATCACGTAGTAAAGTGGTACCACAACTAAAACAGTCAATTGAACCTGGTTTCGATCATTATTTTAGAGGATAACGCAAGTTAGGTCTGGGATAGGTCTGGGATTAGCCCTCATCAGACTCATACTTTCGCATTCTTCACATACTTGTTGACCTGATCGAGTGTTTTTTCTGCTTTGGATCACGTAGTAAAGTGGTACCACACTGAAACAGTCCATTAAACCTGGTTTGGATCAATATTTTAGAGAATAACGCATGTTAGGTCTAGGTTAGGTCTGGGATTTTCACTCATCAGACTGATACTTTCGCATTCTTCACATACTTGTTGAACGGATCCTGGGTTTTTACTGGTTGGATCACGTAGTAATGTGGTACCACACTGAAACAGTCAATTAAACCTGGATTCGATCAATACTTTGGAGAGTAATTCATGTTAGGTCTAGGTTAGGTCTGGGATTTGCTCTCATCTGGCTCATTCTTTCGCATATTTCACATACTTGATGTCTAGATCCTGGGCTTTTTCTGGATTGCATCACGTAGTAATGAAGTACAACACTGAAACAGTCAATTAAACCTGGTTTCCATCAATATTTTACTGGACAACGCATGTTAGGTCTAGGTTAGGCCTGGGATTTGCCCTCATCAGGGTCATACTTTCGCAGTTTTAACATACATGTTGACCTGATCGAGGGTTTTTTCCGCTTTGGATCACGTAGTAAAGTGGTACCACACTGAAGCAGTCCATTAAACCCGGTTTGGATCAATATTTTAGAGGATAACGTATGTTAGGTTTGGGTTAGGTCTAGGATTTGCCCTCATCAGGCTCATACTTTCGCATATTTCTCATACTTCATGGCTAGATCTTGGGCTTTTTTTGGATTGCATCACGTAGTAATGAAGTACAACACTGAAACAGTCAATTAAACCTGGTTTCCATCAATATTTTAGAGGACAACGCATGTTAGGTCTAGGTTAGGCCTGGGATTTGCCCTCATCAGGGTCATACTTTCGCAGTTTTAACATACACGTTGACCTGATCGATGGTTTTTTCCGCTTTGGATCACGTAGAAAATTGGTGCCACACTGAAGCAATCCATTAAACCCGGTTTGGATCAATATTTTAGAGGATAACGCATGTTAGGTTTGGGTTAGGTCTAGGATTTGCCCTCATCAGGCTCATACTTTCGCATATTTCTCATACTTCATGGCTAGATCCTGGGCTTTTTCTGGATTGTTTCACGTAGTAATGTGGTACCACGCTGAAACAGTCAATTAAACCTGGTTTCGATCAATATTTTAGAGGATAACGCAAGTTAGGTCTGGGATAGGTCTGGGATTCGCCCTCACCAGGCTCATACTTTCGCGTTTTTCACATACTTGTTGAACGGATCCTGGGCTTTTTCTGGATTGCATCACGTAGTAATGAAGTACAACACTGAAACAGACAATTAAACCTGGTTTCCATCAATATCTTAGAGGACAACGCAAGTTAGGTCTGGGATAGGTCTGGGATTTGCCCTCATCAGACTCATACTTTCGCATTCTTCACATACTTGTTGAACGGATCCTGGGTTTTTTCTGGTTTGGATCACGTAGTAATGTGGTACCACACTGAAACATTCAAATAAACCTGGTATTGATAAATATTTTAGAGGATAACGCATGTTAGGGCTAGGTTAGCCCTGGGATTTTCACTCATCAGAATCATTCTTTCGCATTCTTCACGTACCTGTTGAACGGATCGAGGGTTTTTTCTGCTTTGGATCACGTAGTAAAGTGGTACCACACTAAAACAGTCCACTAAACCTGGTTTGGATCAATATTTTAGAGGATAATGCATGTTAGGTCTAGGTTAGCCCTGGGATTTTCACTTATCAGACACATTCTTTCGCATTCTTCACATACCTGTTGAACGGATACTGGGTTTTTTCTGGTTTGGATCACGTAGTAATGTGGGACCACACTGAAGCAATCAATTAAACCTGGTCTTGATAAATATTTTAGAGGATAACGCATGTTAGGTCTGGGTTAGGTCTAGGATTTGCTCTCGTCAGGCTCATACTTTCGCATATTTCTCATACTTGATCGCTAGATCCTGGGCTTTTTCTGGATTGCATCACGTAGTAATGAAGTACAACACTGAAACAGTCAATTAAACCTGGTTTCCATCAATATCTTAGAGGACAACGCAAGTTAGGTCTGGGATAGTTCTGGGATTTGCCCTCATCAGACTCTTACGTTCGCGTTTTTCACATACTTGTTGAGCGGATCCTGGGTTTTTTCTGGTTTGGATCACGTAGTAATGTGGTACCACACTGAAACATTCAAATAAACCAGGTCTTGATAAATATTTTAGATGATAACGCGTGTTAGGTCTGGGTTAGGTCTAGGATTTGCCCCCATCAGGCTCATACTTTCGCATATTTCTCATACTTGTTGAACAGATCCTGGGTTTTTTCTGGTATGGATCACGTAGTAATGTGGTACCACACTGAAACATTCAATTAAACCTGGTCTTGATAAATATTTTAGAGGATAACGCATGTTAGGTCTGGGTTAGGTCTAGGATTTGCTCTCGTCAGGCTCATACTTTCGCACATTTCTTATACTTCATGGATAGATCCTGGGCTATTTTCTGGTTTGGATCACATAGTAATGTGGTACCACACTGAAACAGTCGATTAAACCAGGTTTCGATCAATATTCTTGAGGATAACGCATGTTAGGTCTAGGTAAGGCCTGGGATTTTCACTCATCAGACTCATTCTTTCGCATTCTTCACATACCTGTTGAACGGATCCTGGGTTTTTTCTGGTTTGGATCACGTAGTAATGTGGGACCACACTGAAACAATCAATTAAACCTGGTCTTGATAAATATTTTAGAGGATAACGCATGTTAGGTCTGGGTTAGGTCTAGGATTTGCTCTCGTCAGGCTCATACTTTCGCATATTTCTCATACTTGATGGCTAGATCCTGGGCTCTTTCTGGATTGCATCACGTAGTAATGAAGTACAACACTGAAACAGTCAATTAAACCTGGTTTCCATCAATATCTTAGAGGACAACGCAAGTTAGGTCTGGGATAGGTCTGGGATTTGCCCTCAACAGACTCATACTTTCGCATTCTTCATATACTTGTTGAACGGATCCTGGGTTTTTTCTGGTTTTGATCACGTAGTAATGTGGTACCACGCTGAAACAGTCAATTAAACCTGGTTTCGATCAATATTTTAGAGGATAACGCAAGTTAGGTACTAGGTTAGGCCTGGGATTTGCCCTCATCAGGGTCATACTTTCGCAGTTTTAACATGCATGTTGACCTGATCGAGGGTTTTTTCTGCTTTGGATCACGTAATAAAGTGGTGCCGCAAGTAAAACAGTCAATTAAACCTGGTTTCGACCATTATTTTAGAGGATAACGCAAGTTAGGTCTGGGATAGGTCTGGGATTAGCCCTCATCAGACTCATACTTTCGCACACTTCACATACTCGTTGACAAGATCCTGGGTTTTTTTCTGGTTTGGATCACGTAGTAATGTGGTACCACACTGAAACAGTCGATTGAACCTGGTTTCGATTAATATTTTAGAGAATAATTCATGTTAGGTCTAGGTAAGGTCTGGGATTTGCTCTCATCAGGCTCATTCTTTCGCATATTTCTCATACTTGATGTCTAGATCCTGGGCTTTTTCTGGATTGCATCACGTAGTAATGAAGTACAACACTGAAACAGTCAATTAAACCTGGTTTCCATCAATATTTTACAGGACAACGCATGTTAGGTCTAGGTTAGGCCTGGGATTTGCCCTCATCAGGGTCATACTTTCGCAGTTTTAACATACATGTAGACCTGATCGAGGGTTTTTTCCGCTTTGGATCACGTAGTAAAGTGGTACCACACTGAAGCAGTCCATTAAACCCGGTTTGGATCCATATTTTAGAGGATAACGCATGTTAGGTTTGGGTTAGGTCTAGGATTTGCCCTCATCAGGCTCATACTTTCGCATATTTCTCGTACTTCATGGCTAGATCCTGGTCTTTTCCTGGATTGCATCACGTAGTAATGAAGTACAACACTGAAACAGTCAATTAAACCTGGTTTCCATCAATATTTTAGAGGATAACGCATGTTAGGTTTGGGTTAGGTCTAGGATTTGCCCTCATCAGGCTCATACTTTCGCATATTTCTCATACTTCATGGCTAGATCCTGGGCTTTTTCTGGATTGTATCACGTAGTAATGTGGTACCACGCTGAAACAGTCAATTAAACCTGGTTTCGATCAATATTTTAGAGGATAACGCAAGTTAGGTCTGGGATAGGTCTGGGATTCGCCCTCATCAGGCTCATACTTTCGCATTCTTCACATACTTGTTGAACGGATCCTGGGCTTTTTCTGGATTGCATCACGTAGTAATGAAGTACAACACTGAAACAGTCAATTAAACCTGGTTTCCATCAATATCTTAGAGGACAACGCAAGTTAGGTCTGGGATAGGTCTGGGATTTGCCCTCATCAGACTCATACTTTCGCGTTCTTCACATACTAGTTGAACGGATCCTGGGTTTTTTCTGGTTTGGATCACGTAGTAATGTGGTACCACACTGAAACATTCAAATAAGCCTGGTCTTGATAAATATTTTAGAGGATAACGCATGTTAGGTTTGGGTTAGGTCTAGGATTTGCCCTCATCAGGCTCATGCTTTCGCATATTTCTCATACTTCATGGCTAGATCCTGGGCTGTTTCTGGATTGTATCACGTAGTAATGTGGTACCACGCTGAAACAGACAATTAAACCTGGTCTGGATAAATATTTTAGAGGATAACGCATCTTAGGCCTGTGTTAGGTCTAAGATTTGCCCTCCTCAGGCTCACAGTTTCGCGTTTTTCGCATACTTGTTGAACAGATCCTGGGTTTTTTCTGGTTTGGATCACGTAGTAATGTGGGACCACACTGAAGCATTCAATTAAACCTAGTCTTGATAAATATTTTAGAGGATAACGCATGTTAGGTCTGGGTTAGGTCTAGGATTTGCTCTCGTCAGGCTCATACTTTCGCATATTTCTCATACTTGTTGAACAGATCCTGGGTTTTTTCTGGATTGGATCACGTAGTAATGTGGTACCACACTGAAACAGTCAATTAAACCTGGTTTCCATCAATATTTTAGAGGATAACGCAAGTTAGGCTGGGATAGGTCTAGGATTTGCCCACATCAGGCTCATGCTTTCGCATATTTCTCATACTTCATGGCTAGATCCTGGGCTGTTTCTGGATTGTATCACGTAGTAATGTGGTACCACGCTGAAACAGTCAATTAAACCTGGTGTGGATAAATATTTTAGAGGATAACGCATCTTAGGTCTGTGTTAGGTCTAAGATTTGCCCTCCTCAGGCACACAGTTTCGCGTTTTTCGCATACTTGTTGAACAGATCCTGGGCTTTTTCTGGATTGCATCACGTAGTATTGTGGTACCACACTGAAACAGTCGATTAAACCAAGTTTCGATCAATATTTTTGAGGATAACGCATGTTAGGTCTAGGTTAGGCCTGGGATTTTCACTCATCAGACTCATTCTTTCGCATACTTCACATACTTGTTGAACGGATGCTGGGTTTTTTCTGGTTTGGATCACGTAGTAATGTGGGACCACACTGAAGCATTCAATTAAACCTAGTCTTGATAAATATTTTAGAGGATAACGCATGTTAGGTCTGGGTTAGGTCTAGGATTTGCTCTCGTCAGGCTCATACTTTCGCATATTTCTCATACTTGTTGAACAGATCCTGGGTTTTTTCTGGATTGGATCACGTAGTAATGTGGTACCACACTGAAACAGTCAACTAAACCTGGTCTAGATAAATATTTTAGAGGATAACGCATGTTAGGTCTGGGTAAGGTCTAGGATTTGCCCTCGTCAGGCTCATACTTTCGCATATTTCTCATACTTCATGGCTAGATCCTGGGCTATTTCTGGATTAGATCACGAAGTAATGTGGTACCACACTGAAACAGTCAATTAAACTTGGTTTCCATCAATATCTTAAAGGAAAACGCAAGTTAGGTCTGGGATAGGTCTTGGATTTGCCCTCATCAGGCTCATACTTTCGCGTTTTTCACATACTTTTTGAACAGATCCTGGGTTTTTTCTGGTTTGGATCACGTAGTAGTATGGTACCACACTGAAACAGTCCAGTGAACCTGGTTCGGATCAATATTTTAGAGGATAACGCATGTTAGGTCTAGGTTAGGTCTGGGATTTTCACTCATCAGACTCATACTTTCGCATTCTTCACATACTTGTTGAACGGATCCTGGGTTTTTTCTGGTTTGGATCACGTAGTAATGTGGTACCACACTGAAACAGTCGATTAAACCTGGTTTCGATCAATATTTTGGAGGATAACGCAAGTTAAGTCTGGGATTGGTCTGGGATTTGACCTCATCAGACTCACACTTTCGCACACTTCACATACTCGTTGAACAGATCCTGGGTATTTTCTGCTTTGGATCACGTAGTGATGTGGTACCACACTGAAACATTCAATTAAACCTGGTCTTGATAAATATTTTAGAAGATAACGCATGTTAGGTCTGGGTTAGGTCTAGGATTTGCCCTCATCAGGCTCATACTTTCGCATTCTTCACATACTTGTTGAACGGATCCTGGGTTTTTTCTGGTTTGGATCACGTAGTAATGTGGGACCACACTGAAACAGTCAATTAAACCTGGTTTCGATCAATATTTTATAGAATAATTCATGTTAGGTCTAGGTTAGGTCTGGGATTTGCTCTCATCAGGCTCATTCTTTCGCATATTTCTCATACTTCATGGCTAGATCCTGGGCTTTTTCTGGATTGCATCACGTAGTAATGAAGTACAACACTGAAACAGTCAATTAAACCTAGTTTCCATCAATATCTTAGAGGACAACGCAAGTTAGGTCTGGGATAGGTCTGGGATTTGCCCTCATCAGGCTCATACTTTCGCGTTTTTCACATACTTGTTGAACAGATCCTGGGTTTTTTCTGGTTTGTATCACGTAGTAGTGTGGTACCACACTGAAAGAGTCCATTAAACCTGGTTTGGATCAATATTTTAGAGGATAACGCATGTTAGATCTAGGTTAGCCCTGGGATTTTCACTCATCAGACTCATACTTTCGCATTCTTCACATACTTGTTGAACTGATCCTGGGTTTTTTCTGGTTTGGATCACGTAGTAATGTGGTACCACACTGAAACAGTCGATTAAACCTTGTTTCAATCAATATTTTAGAGGATAACGCAAGTTAGGTCTGGGATAGGTCTGGGATTTGACCCCATCAGACTCATACTTTCGCACACTTCACATACTCGTTGAACAGATCCTGGGTTATTTTCTGGTTTGGATCACATAGTAATGTGGTACCACACTGAAACAGTCGATTAAACCAGGTTTCGATCAATATTTTAGAGAATAATTCATGTGATGTCTAGGTTAGGTCTGGGATTTGCTCTCATCAGGCTCATTCTTTCCCATATTTCTCATACATGTTGAACAGATCCTGGGTTTTTTCTGGTTTGTATCACGTAGTAATGTGGGACCACACTGAAACTGTTCATTAAACCTGGTTTCGCTCAATGTTTCAGAGGATAACGCATTTTAGGTCTAGGTTAGGTCTGGGACTTGCTGTCATCAGGCTCATTCCTTCGCATATTTCTCATACTTGATGGCTAGATCCTGGGCTTTTTCTGGATTGCATCACGTAGTAATGTAGTACCACACTGAAACAATCAATGAAACCTGGTTCTCATCAATATTTTAGAGGACAACGCAAGTTAGGTCTAGGTAAGGCCTGAGATTTTCACTGATCAGACTCATACTTTCGCATTCTTCACATACTTGTTGAACGGATCCTGGGTTTTTTCTGGTTTGGATCAGGTAGTAATGTGGTACCACACTGAAACAGTCGATTAAACCTGGTTTCGATCAATATTTTAGAGGATAACGCAAGTTAAGTCTGGGATTGGTTTGGGATTTGACCTCATCAGACCCATACTTTCGCACACTTCACATACTCGTTGAACAGATCCTGGGTTATTTTCTGGTTTGGATCACATAGTAATGTGGTACCACACTGAAACAGTCGATTAAACCAGGTTTCGATCAATATTTTTGAGGATAACGCATGTTAGGTCTAGGTTAGACCTGGGATTTTCACTCATCAGACTCATACTTTCGCATTCTACACATACTTGTTGAACAGATCCTGGGGTTTTTCTGGTTTGGATCACGTAGTAATGTGGGACCACACTGAAACAGTCAATTAAACCTAGTTTCGATCAATATTTTAGAGAATAATTCATGTTAGGTCTAGGTTAGGTCTGGGATTTGCTCTCATCAGGCTCATACTTTCGCACACTTCACATACTCGTTTGACAGATCCTGGGTTATTTTCTGGTTTGGATCACGTAGTACCGTGGGACCACACTGAAACAGTCAATTAAACCTGGTTTCGATCAATATTTTAGAGGATAACGCATGTTAGGTCTGGGATAGTTCTGGGATTTGCCCTCATCAGACTCATACTTTCGCACCGTTCACATACTCGTTGAACAGATCCTGGGTTATTTTCTGGTTTGGATCACATAGTAATGTGGTACCACACAGAAACAGTCGATTAAACCTGGTTGCGATCAATATTTTAGAGGATAACGCATGTTAGGTCTAGGTTAGCTCTGGGATTTTCACTCATCAGACTCATACTTTCGCATATTTCTCATACTTCATGGCTAGATCCTGGGCTGTTTCTGGATTGCATCACGTAGTAATTCGGTACCACGCTGAAACAGTCAATTAAACCAGGTTTCGATCAATATTTTTGAGGATAACGCATGTTAGGTCTTGGTTAGGTCTGGGATTTTCACTCATCAGACTCATACTTTCGCATTCTTCACATACTTGTTGAACGGATCCTGGGTTTTTTCTGGGTTGGATCACGTAGTAATGTGGGACCACACTGAAGCAGTCAATTAAACCTGGTTTCGATCAATATTTTGGAGAATAATTCATGTTAGATCTAGGTTAGGTCTGGGATTTGCTCTCATCAGGCTCATTCTTTCGCATATTTCTCATACTTGATGGCTAGCTCCTGGGCTTTTTCTGGATTGCATCACGTAGTAATGAAGTCCAGACTGAAACAGTCAATTAAACCTGGTTTCCATCAATATCTTAGAGGACAACGCAAGTTAGGTCTGGGATAGTTCTGGGATTTGCCCTCATCAGGCTCATACTTTCGCGTTTTTCACATACTTGTTGAACAGATCCTGGGTTTTTTCTGGTTTGTATCACGTAGTAGTATGGTACCACACTGAAAGAGTCCATTAAACCTGGTTTGGATCAATATTTTAGAGGATAACGCATGTTAGGTCTAGGTTAGCCCTGGGATTTTCACTCATCAGGCTCATTCTTTCGCATATTTCTCATACTTGATGGCTAGATCCTGGGCTTTTTCTGGATTGCATCACGTAGTAATGAAGTACAAGACTGAAACAGTCAATTAAACCTGGTTTCCATCAATATCTTAGAGGACAACGCAAGTTAGGTCTGGGATAGTTCTGGGATTTGCCCTCATCAGGCTCATACTTTCGCATTCTTCACATACTTGTTGAACTGATCCTGGGTTTTTTCTGGTTTGGATCACGTAGTAATGTGGGACCACACTGAAGCAGTTCATTAAACCTGGTTTCGCTCAATATTTTAGAGGATAACGCATGTTAGGTCTAGGTTAGGTCTGGGATTTGCTCTCATCAGGCTCATTCTTTCGCATATTTCTCATACTTGATGGCTAGATCCTGGGCTTTTTCTGGATTGCATCACGTAGTAATGTAGTACCACACTGAGACAGTCAATGAAACCTAGTTTCCATCAATATTTTAGAGGACAACGCAAGTTAGGTCTAGGTAAGGCCTGAGATTTTTACTGATCAGGCTCATACTTTCGCATTCTTCACATACTTGTTGAACGGATCCTGGGTTTTTTCTGGTTTTGATCACGTAGAC
This sequence comes from Colletes latitarsis, assembly GCF_051014445.1. NCBI lineage: Eukaryota > Metazoa > Arthropoda > Insecta > Hymenoptera > Colletidae > Colletes > Colletes latitarsis. Next base: position 5,477,734 of record NC_135142.1, read on the forward strand.
ATGTGGTACCACACTGAAACATTCAATTAAACCTTGTCTTGATAAATATTTTAGAGAATAACGCATGTTAGGTCTGGGTTAGGTCAGGGATTTGCTCTCATCAGGCTCATTCTTTCGCATATTTCTCATACTTGATGGCTAGATCCTGGGCTTTTTCTGGATTGCATCACGTAGTAATGAAGTACAACACTGAAACAGTCCATTAAACCTGGTTGCGATCAATATTTTAGAGGATAACACATGTTAGGTCTGGGTTAGGTCTAGTATTTGCCCTCATCAGGCTCATTCTTTCGCATATTTCTCAAACTTCATGGCTAGATCCTGGGCGTTTTCTGGATTGCATCACGTAGTAATGAAGTACAACACTGAAACAGTCAATTGAACCTGGTCTCCATCAATATCTTAGAGGACAACGCAAGTTAGGCCTGGGATAGGTCTTGGATTTGCCCTCATCAGGCTCATACTTTCGCATATTTCTCATACTTCATGGCTAGATCCTGGGCTATTTCTGGATTGGATCACGTAGTAAAGTGGTACCACATTGAAACATTCAATGAAACCAGGTCTGGATAAATATTTTAGAGGATAACGCATGTTAGGTCTGGGTTAGGTCTAGGATATGCCCTCATCTGGCTCATTCTTTCGCATATTTCTCATACTTGATGGCTAGATCCTGGGCTTTTTCTGGATTGCATCACGTAGTAATGTGGTACCACATTGAAACAGTCGATTAAACCTGCTTTTGATCAATATTTTAGAGAATAGTTCATGTTAGGTCTAGGTTGGGTCAGGGATTTGCTCACATCAGGCTCATTCTTTCGCATATTTCTCATACTTGATGGCTAGATCCTGGACTTTTTCTGGATTGCATCACGTAGTAATGAAGTACAACACTGAAACAGTCAATTAAACTTGGTTTCCATCAATATTTTAGAGGACAACGCATGTTAGGTCTAGGTTGGGCCTGGGATTTGCCCTCATCAGGGTCATACTGTCGCAGTTTTAACATACTTGTTGAACGGATCCTGGGTTTTTTCTGGTTTGGATCACATAGTAATGTGGTACCATACTGAAACAGTCGATTAAACCTGCTTTTGATCAATATTTTAGAGAATAGTTCATGTTAGGTCTAGGTTGGGTCAGGGATTTGCTCACATCAGGCTCATTCTTTCGCATATTTCTCATACTTGATGGCTAGATCCTGGACTTTTTCTGGATTGCATCACGTAGTAATGAAGTACAACACTGAAACAGTCAATTAAACCTGGTTTCGATCAATATTTTAGAGAATAACGCATGTTAGGTCTGGGTTAGGTCTAGTATTTGCCCTCATCAGGCTCATTCTTTCCCATATTTCTCAAACTTCATGGCTAGATCCTGGGCTTTTTCTGGATTGCATCACGTAGTAATGTAGTACCACACTGAAACATTCAATTAAACCTGGTCTTGATAAATATTTCAGAGGATAACGCATGTTAGGTCTGGGTTAGGTCTAGGATTTGTACTCATCAGGCTCATACTTTCGCATATTTCTCATACTTCATGGCTAGATCCTGGGCTTTTTCTGGATTGCATCACGTAGTAATGAAGTACAACACTGAAACAGTCAATTGAACCCTGTCTCCATCAATATCTTAGAGGACAACGCAAGTTAGGTCTGGGATAGGTCTTGGATTTGCCCTCATCAGGCTCATACTTTCGCATATTTCTCATACTTCATGGCTAGATCCTGGGCTATTTCTGGATTGGATCACGTAGTAAAGTGGTAACACACTGAAACATTCAATGAAACCTGGTCTGGATAAATATTTTAGAGGATAACGCATGTTAGGTCTGGGTTAGGTCTAGGATTTGCCCTCATCAGGCTCATTCTTTCGCATATTTCTCATACTTGATGGCTAGATCCTGGGCTTTTTCTGGATTGCATCACGTAGTAATGTGGTACCACGCTGAAACAGTCAATTAAACCTGGTTTCGATCAATATGTTAGAGGATAACGCAAGTTAGGTATGGGATAGGTCTAGGATTTGCCCTCATCAGGCTCTTACTTTCGCATATTTCTCATACTTCATGGCTAGATCCTGGGCTTTTTCTGGATTGTATCACGTAGTAATGAAGTACAACACTGAAACAGTCAATTGAACCTGGTCTCCATCAATATCTTAGAGGACAACGCAAGTTAGGTCTGGGATAGGTCTTGGATTTGCCCTCATCAGGCTCATTCTTTCGCATATTTCTCATACTTGATGGCTAGATCCTGGGCTTTTTCTGGATTGCATCACGTAGTAATGTGGTACCACGCTGAAACAGTCAATTAAACCTGGTTTCGATCAATATGTTAGAGGATAACGCTAGTTAGGTATGGGATAGGTCTAGGATTTGCCCTCATCAGGCTCTTACTTTCGCATATTTCTCATACTTCATGGCTAGATCCTGGGCTTTTTCTGGATTGCATCACGTAGTAATGAAGTACAACACTGAAACAGTCAATTAAACCTGGTTTCCATCAATATTTTAGAGGACAACGCATGTTAGGTCTAGGTTAGGCCTGGGATTTGCCCTCATCAGGGTCATACTGTCGCAGTTTTAACATACTTGTTGAACGGATCCTGGGTTTTTTCTGGTTTGGATCACATAGTAATGTAGTACCACACTGAAACAGTCGATTAAACCTGCTTTTGATCAATATTTTAGAGAATAATTCATGTTAGGTCTAGGTTGGGTCAGGGATTTGCTCACATCAGGCTCATTCTTTCGCATATTTCTCAAACTTGATGGCTAGATCCTGGGCTTTTTCTGGATTGCATCACGTAGTAATGAAGTACAACACTGAAACAGTCAATTAAACCTGGTTTCCATCAATATTTTAGAGGACAACGCATGTTAGGTCTAGGTTAGGCCTGGGATTTGCCCTCATCAGGGTCATACTGTCGCAGTTTTAACATACTTGTTGAACGGATCCTGGGTTTTTTCTGGTTTGGTTCACGTAGTAATCTGGTACCACACTGAAACATTCAATTAAACCTGGTCTGGATAAATATTTTAGAGGATAACGCAAGTTAAGTCTGGGATAGGTCTGGGATTTGACCTCATCAGACTCATACTTTCGCGTTTTTGACATACTTGTTGAACAGATCCTGGGTTTTTTCTGGTTTGGATCACGTAGTAGTGTGGTACCACACTGAAACAGTCCATTAAACCTGGTTGCGATCAATATTATAGAGGATAACGCATGTTAGGTCTGGGTTAGGTCTAGTATTTGCCTTCATCAGGCTCATTCTTTCGCATATTTCTCAAACTTGATGGCTAGATCCTGGGATTTTTCTGGATTGCATAACGTAGTAATGAAGTACAACACTGAAACAGTCAATTAAACCTGGTTTTGCATCAATATTTTAGAGGACAACGCAAGTTAGGTCTGGGATAGATCTGGGATTCGCCTCATCAGACTCATATTTTCGCATACTTCGCATACTTGTTGAACAGATCCTGGGTTTTGTTCCGGTTTGGATCATGTAGTAGTGTGGTACCACACTGAAACAGTCGATTAAACCTGGTTTCGATCACCATCATAGAGGATAACGCATGTTAGGTCTGGGATAGTTCTGGGATTTGCCCTCATCAGACTCATAGTTTCGCACACTTCACATACATGTTGAACAGATCCTTGGTTTTTTCTGGTTTGTATCATGTAGTAGTGTGGTACCACACTGAAACAGTCCATTAAACCTGGTTTGGATCAATATTTTAGAGGATAACGCATGTTAGGTCTAGTTTAGCCCTGGGATTTTCACTCATCGGACTCATACTTTCGCATTCTTCTCATACTTGTTGAACTGGTCCTGGGGTTTTTTTCTGGTTTGGATCACGTAGTAATGTGGGACCACACTGAAACAATCAATTAAACCTGGTCTTGATAAATATTTTAGAGGATAACGCATGTTAGGTCTGGGTTAGGTCTAGGATTTGCCCTCATCAGGCTCATACTTTCGCATATTTCTCATACTTCATGGCTAGATCCTGGGCTATTTCTGGATTGGATCACGTAGTAATGAAGTACAACACTGAAACATTCAGTTAAACCTGGTTTCGATCAGTATTTTAGAGAACACTTCATGTTAGGTCTAGGTTAGGTCTGGGATTTGCTCTCATCAGGCTCATTCTTTCGCACACTTGACATACTCGTTGATCAGATCCTGGGTTTTTTTCTGGTTTGGATCACGTAGTAATGTAGTACAACACAGAAACAGTCAATTAAACCTGGTTGCCAACAATATTTATGAGCATAACGCATGTTAGGTCTAGGTTAGGCCTGGGATTTGCCCTCATCAGACTTATACTTTCGCATTCTTCATATACTTGTTGAACGGATCCTGTGTTTTTACTGGTTTGGATCACGTAGTAATGTGGTACCACACTGAAACATTAAATTAAACCTGGTCTTGATAAATATTTTAGAGGATAACGCATGTTAGGTCAGGGTAAGGTCTAGGATTTGCCCTCATCAGACACATACTTTCGCATTCTTCACGTACTTGTTAAACAGCTCCTGGGATTTTCTGGTTTGGATCACGTAGTAATGTGGTACCACACTGAAACAGTCGATTAAACCTGGTTTCGATCAATATTTTTGAGGATAACGCATGTTAGGTCTGCGATAGGTCTGGGATTTGCCCTCATCAGGGTCATTCTTTCGCAGTTTTGACATGCATGTTGACCTGATCGAGGGCTTTTCTGCTTTGGATCACGTAGTAAAGTGGTGCCACACTGAAACATTCAATTAAACCTGGTCATGATAAATATTTTATTGGATAACGCATGTTAGGTCTGGATTAGGTCTAGGATTTGCCCTCATCAGGCTCATACTTTCGCATATTTCTCATACTTCATGGCTAGATCCTGGGCTATTTCTGGTTTGTACCACGTAGTAATGCGGTACCACGCTGAAACAGTCAATTAAACCTGTTTTCGATCAATATTTTAGAGGATAACGCAAGTTAGGTCTGGGATAGGTCTGGGATTTGCCCTCATCAGGCTCATACTTTCGCGTTTTTCACATACTTGTTGAACTGATCCTGGGTTTTTTCTTGTTTAGATCACGTAGTAATGTGGTACCACACTGAAACAGTCCATTAAACCTGGTTTCGATCAATATTTTAGAGGACAACGCAAGTTAGGTCTGGGATAGGTCTGGGATTTGCCCTAATCAGGGTCATACTTTCGTAGTTTTAACATACATGTTGACCTGATCGAGGGTTTTTTCTACATTGGATCACGTAGTAGTGTGGTACCACACTGAAACAGTCCATTAAACCTGGTTTCGAACAATATTTTAGAGAATAATTCATGGTAGGTCTAGGTTAGGCCTGAGATTTTCACTGATCAGACTCATACTTTCGCATTCTTCAAATACTTGTTGAACGGATCCTGGGTTTCTTCCGGTTTGGTTCACGCAGTAATGTGGTACCACACTGAAACATTCAATTAAACCTGGTCTTGATAAACATTTTAGAGGATAACGTATGTTAGGTCTGGGTTACGTCTAGGATTTGCCCTCATCAGGCTCATACTTTCGCATATTTCTCATACTTCATGGCTAGATCCTGGGCTATTTCTGGATTGTATCACGTAGTAATGTGGTACCACGCTGAAACAGACAATTAAACCTGGTTTCGATCAATATTTTAGAGGATAACGCAAGTTAGGTCTGAGATAGGTCTGGGATTCGCCATTATCAGGCTCATACTGGTTTCGATCAATATTTTAGAGGACAACGCAAGTTACGTCTGGGATAGGTCTGGGATTTGCCCTCATCAGGGTCATACTTTCGCATATTTCTCATACTTGATGGCTAGATCCTGGTCTTTTTCTGGATTGCATCACGTAGTAATGTGGTACCACACTGAAACAGTCCATTAAACCTGGTTTCGATCAATATTTTGAGAGGACAACGCAAGTTAGGTCTGGGATAGGTCTGGGATTTGCCCTCATCAGGATCATCCTTTCGCATTTTTCACATACTTGTTGAACAGATCCTGGGCTTTTTCTGGATTGGATCACGTAGTAATGAAGTACGACACTGAAACAGTCAATTAAACCAGGTTTCCATCAATATTTTAGAGGACAACGCATGTTAGGTATTGGTTAGGCCTGGGATTTGCCTTCATCAGGGTCATACTTTCGCAGTTTTAACATACATGTTGACCTGATCGAGGGTTTTTTCTACTTTGCACCACGTAGTAAAGTGGTACCACACTGAAACAGTCCATTAAACCTGGTTTCGATCAATGTTTTAGAGGATAACGCATGTTAGGTCTGGGTTAGGCCTGGGATTTTCACTCATCAGACTCATACTTTCGCATACTTCACATACCTGTTGAACGGATCCTGGGTTTTTTCCGGTTTGGTTAACGTAGTAATGTGGTACCACACCGAAACATTCAATTAAACCTTGTCTTGATAAATTTTTTAGAGGATAACGTATGTTAGGTCTGGGTTACGTCTAGGGTGCCCTCATCAGGCTCATACTTTCGCATATTTCTCATACTTCATGGCTAGATCCTGGACTATTTCTGGATTGGATCACGTAGTAATGAAGTACGACACTGAAACAGTCAATTAAACCTGGTTTCCATCAATATTTTAGAGGACAACGCATGTTAGGTATTGGTTAGGCCTGGGATTTGCCTTCATCAGAGTCATACTTTCGCAGTTTTAACATACATGTTGACCTGATCGAGGGTTTTTTCTACTTTGGACCACGTAGTAAAGTGGTACCACACTGAAACAGTCCATTAAACCTGGTTTCGATCAATGTTTTAGAGGATAACGCATGTTAGGTCTGGGTTAGGCCTGGGATTTTCACTCATCAGACTCATACTTTCGCATTCTTCACATACTTGTTGAACGGCTCCTGTGTTTTTTCTGGTTTGGTTCACGTAGTAATGTGGTACCACACTGAAACATTCAATTAAACCTGGTCTTGATAAATATTTTAGAGGATAACGCATGTTAGGTTTGGGTTAGGTCTATGATTTGCCCTCATCAGGCTCATACTTTCGCATATTTCTCATACTTCATGGCTAGATCCTGGGGCTGTTTCTGGATTGTATCACGTAGTAATGAGGTACCACGCTGAAACAGTCGATTAAACCTGGTTTCGTTCAATATTTTAGAAGATAACGCAAGTTAGGTCTGGGGTAGGTCTGGGAGTTGCCGTCATCAGGCTCATACTCTCGCGTTTTTCACGTACTTGTTGAACCGATCCTGGGTTTTTTCTGGTTTGGATCACGTAGTAATGTGGGACCATACTGAAACAATCAATTAAACCTGGTCTTGATAAATATTTTAGAGGACAACGCATGTTAGGTCTGGGTTAGGTCTAGGATTTGCCCTCATCAGGCTCATACTTTCGCACATTTCTCATACTTCATGGCTATATCCTGGGATATTTCTGGATTGCATCACGTAGTAATGTGATACCACACTGAAACAGTCAATTAAACCTGGTTTCGCTCAATATTTTAGAAGATGACGCATGTTAGGTCTAGGTTAGGCCTGGGATTTGCCCTCATCAGGGTCATACATTCGCAGTTTTAACATGCATGTTGACCTGATCGAGAGTTTTTTCTGCTTTGGATCACGTAGTAACGTGGTACCACACTGAAACAGTCCATTAAACCTTGTTTGGATCAATATTTTAGAGGATAACGCATGTTAGGTCTAGGATAGCCCTGGGATTTTCACTCATCAGACTCATACTTTCGCATTCTTCACATACTTGTTGAACGGATCCTGGGTTTTTACTGGTTTGGATCGCGTAGTAATGTGGTACCACACTGAAACATTCAATTAAACCTGGTCTTGATAAATATTTTAGAGGATATCGCATGTTTGGTCTGGGTTAGGTCTAGGATTTGCCCCCATCAGGCTCATGCTTTCGCATATTTCTCATACTTCATGGCTGGATCCTGGGCTATTTCTGGATTGGATCACGTAGAAATGTGGTACCACATTGAAACAGTCAATTAATCCTGGATTTGATCAATATTTTAGAGAATAATTCATGTTAGGTCTAGGTTAGGTCTGGGATTTGCTCTCATCAGGCTCATTCTTTCGCATATTTCTCATACTTGATGGCTAGATCCTGGGCTTTTTCTGGATTTCATCACGTAGTAATGAAGTACAACACTGAAACAGTCAATTAAACCTGGTTTCCATCAATATTTTAGAGGACAACGCATGTTAGGTCTAGGTTAGGCCTGGGATTTACCCTCATCAGGGTCATACTTTCGCAGTTTTAACATACATGTTGACCTGATCGAGGGTTTTTTCTGCTTTGGATCACGCAGTAATGTGATACCACACTGAAACAGACGACTAAACCAGGTTTCGATCAATATTTTTGAGGATACCGCATGTTAGGTCTAGGTTAGCCCTGGGATTTTCACTCATCAGACTCATACTTTCGCATTCTTCACATACTTGTTGAACGGATCCTGGGTTTTTACTGGTTTGGATCGCGTAGTAATGTGGTACCACACTGAAACATTCAATTAAACCTGGTCTTGATAAATATTTTAGAGGATATCGCATGTTTGGTCTGGGTTAGGTCTAGGATTTGCCCCCATCAGGCTCATGCTTTCGCATATTTCTCATACTTCATGGCTGGATCCTGGGCTATTTCTGTATTGGATCACGTAGAAATGTGGTACCACATTGAAACAGTCAATTAATCCTGGATTTGATCAATATTTTAGAGAATAATTCATGTTAGGTCTAGGTTAGGTCTGGGATTTGCTCTCATCAGGCTCATTCTTTCGCATATTTCTCATACTTGATGGCTAGATCCTGGGCTTTTTCTGGATTTCATCACGTAGTAATGAAGTACAACACTGAAACAGTCAATTAAACCTGGTTTCCATCAATATTTTAGAGGACAACGCATGTTAGGTCTAGGTTAGGCCTGGGATTTGACCTCATCAGACTCATACTTTCGCGTTTTTCACATACTTGTTGAACAGATCCTGGGTTTTTTCTGGTTTGGATCACGTAGTAGTGTGGTACCACACTGAAACAGTCCATTAAACCTGGTTGCGATCAATATTATAGAGGATAACGCATGTTAGGTCTGGGTTAGGTCTAGTATTTGCCTTCATCAGGCTCATTCTTTCGCATATTTCTCAAACTTGATGGCTAGATCCTGGGATTTTTCTGGATTGCATAACGTAGTAATGAAGTACAACACTGAAACAGTCAATTAAACCTGGTTTTGCATCAATATTTTAGAGGACAACGCAAGTTAGGTCTGGGATAGATCTGGGATTCGCCTCATCAGACTCATATTTTCGCATACTTCGCATACTTGTTGAACAGATCCTTGGTTTTTTCTGGTTTGTATCATGTAGTAGTGTGGTACCACACTGAAACAGTCCATTAAACCTGGTTTGGATCAATATTTTAGAGGATAACGCATGTTAGGTCTAGGTTAGCCCTGGGATTTTCACTCATCGGACTCATACTTTCGCATTCTTCTCATACTTGTTGAACTGGTCCTGGGGTTTTTTTCTGGTTTGGATCACGTAGTAATGTGGTACCACACTGAAACAGTCCATTAAACCTGGTTTGGATCAATATTTTAGAGGATAACGCATGTTAGGTCTTGGTTAGCCCTGGGATTTTCACTCATCGGACTCATACTTTCGCATTCTTCTCATACTTGTTGAACTGGTCCTGGGGTTTTTTTCTGGTTTGGATCACGTAGTAATGTGGGACCACACTGAAACAATCAATTAAACCTGGTCTTGATAAATATTTTAGAGGATAACGCATGTTAGGTCTGGGTTAGGTCTTGGATTTGCCCTCATCAGGCTCATACTTTCGCATATTTCTCATACTTCATGGCTAGATCCTGGGCTATTTCTGGATTGGATCACGTAGTAATGAAGTACAACACTGAAACATTCAGTTAAACCTGGTTTCGATCAGTATTTTAGAGAACACTTCATGTTAGGTCTAGGTTAGGTCTGGGATTTGCTCTCATCAGGCTCATTCTTTCGCACACTTGACATACTCGTTGATCAGATCCTGGGTTTTTTTCTGGTTTGGATCACGTAGTAATGTAGTACAACACAGAAACAGTCAATTAAACCTGGTTGCCAACAATATTTATGAGCATAACGCATGTTAGGTCTAGGTTAGGCCTGGGATTTGCCCTCATCAGACTCATACTTTCGCATTCTTCATATACTTGTTGAACGGATCCTGTGTTTTTACTGGTTTGGATCACGTAGTAATGTGGTACCACACTGAAACATTAAATTAAACCTGGTCTTGATAAATATTTTAGAGGATAACGCATGTTAGGTCAGGGTAAGGTCTAGGATTTGCCCTCATCAGACACATACTTTCGCATTCTTCACGTACTTGTTAAACAGTTCCTGGGATTTTCTGGTTTGGATCACGTAGTAATGTGGTACCACACTGAAACAGTCGATTAAACCTGGTTTCGATCAATATTTTTGAGGATAACGCATGTTAGGTCTGCGATAGGTCTGGGATTTGCCCTCATCAGGGTCATACTTTCGCAGTTTTGACATGCATGTTGACCTGATCGAGGGCTTTTCTGCTTTGGATCACGTAGTAAAGTGGTGCCACACTGAAACATTCAATTAAACCTGGTCATGATAAATATTTTATTGGATAACGCATGTTAGGTCTGGATTAGGTCTAGGATTTGCCCTCATCAGGCTCATACTTTCGCATATTTCTCATACTTCATGGCTAGATCCAGGGCTATTTCTGGTTTGTACCACGTAGTAATGCGGTACCACGCTGAAACAGTCAATTAAACCTGTTTTCGATCAATATTTTAGAGGATAACGCAAGTTAGGTCTGGGATAGGTCTGGGATTTGCCCTCATCAGGCTCATACTTTCGCGTTTTTCACATACTTGTTGAACTGATCCTGGGTTTTTTCTTGTTTGGATCACGTAGTAATGTGGTACCACACTGAAACAGTCCATTAAACCTGGTTTCGATCAATATTTTAGAGGACAACGCAAGTTAGGTCTGGGATAGGTCTGGGATTTGCCCTAATCAGGGTCATACTTTCGCAGTTTTAACATACATGTTGACCTGATCGAGGGTTTTTTCTACATTGGATCACGTAGTAGTGTGGTACCACACTGAAACAGTCCATTAAACCTGGTTTCGAACAATATTTTAGAGAATAATTCATGGTAGGTCTAGGTTAGGCCTGAGATTTTCACTGATCAGACTCATACTTTCGCATTCTTCACATACTTGTTGAACGGATCCTGGGTTTCTTCCGGTTTGGTTCACGCAGTAATGTGGTACCACACTGAAACATTCAATTAAACCTGGTCTTGATAAACATTTTAGAGGATAACGTATGTTAGGTCTGGGTTACGTCTAGGATTTGCCCTCATCAGGCTCATACTTTCGCATATTTCTCATACTTCATGGCTAGATCCTGGGCTATTTCTGGATTGTATCACGTAGTAATGTGGTACCACGCTGAAACAGACAATTAAACCTGGTTTCGATCAATATTTTAGAGGATAACGCAAGTTAGGTCTGAGATAGGTCTGGGATTCGCCATTATCAGGCTCATACTGGTTTCGATCAATATTTTAGAGGACAACGCAAGTTACGTCTGGGATAGGTCTGGGATTTGCCCTCATCAGGGTCATACTTTCGCATATTTCTCATACTTGATGGCTAGATCCTGGTCTTTTTCTGGATTGCATCACGTAGTAATGTGGTACCACACTGAAACAGTCCATTAAACCGGGTTTCGATCAATATTTTGAGAGGACAACGCAAGTTAGGTCTGGGATAGGTCTGGGATTTGCCCTCATCAGGATCATCCTTTCGCATTTTTCACATACTTGTTGAACAGATCCTGGGCTTTTTCTGGATTGGATCACGTAGTAATGAAGTACGACACTGAAACAGTCAATTAAACCTGGTTTCCATCAATATTTTAGAGGACAACGCATGTTAGGTATTGGTTAGGCCTGGGATTTGCCTTCATCAGGGTCATACTTTCGCAGTTTTAACATACATGTTGACCTGATCGAGGGTTTTTTCTACTTTGCACCACGTAGTAAAGTGGTACCACACTGAAACAGTCCATTAAACCTGGTTTCGATCAATGTTTTAGAGGATAACGCATGTTAGGTCTGGGTTAGGCCTGGGATTTTCACTCATCAGACTCATACTTTCGCATACTTCACATACCTGTTGAACGGATCCTGGGTTTTTTCCGGTTTGATTAACGTAGTAATGTGGTACCACACCGAAACATTCAATTAAACCTTGTCTTGATAAATTTTTTAGAGGATAACGTATGTTAGGTCTGGGTTACGTCTAGGGTGCCCTCATCAGGCTCATACTTTCGCATATTTCTCATACTTCATGTCTAGATCCTGGGCTATTTCTGGATTGGATCACGTAGTAATGAAGTACGACACTGAAACAGTCAATTAAACCTGGTTTCCATCAATATTTTAGAGGACAACGCATGTTAGGTATTGGTTAGGCCTGGGATTTGCCTTCATCAGAGTCATACTTTCGCAGTTTTAACATACATGTTGACCTGATCGAGGGTTTTTTCTACTTTGCACCACGTAGTAAAGTGGTACCACACTGAAACAGTCCATTAAACCTGGTTTCGATCAATGTTTTAGAGGATAACGCATGTTAGGTCTGGGTTAGGCCTGGGATTTTCACTCATCAGACTCATACTTTCGCATACTTCACATACCTGTTGAACGGATCCTGGGTTTTTTCCGGTTTGGTTAACGTAGTAATGTGGTACCACACCGAAACATTCAATTAAACCTTGTCTTGATAAATTTTTTAGAGGATAACGTATGTTAGGTCTGGGTTACGTCTAGGGTGCCCTCATCAGGCTCATACTTTCGCATATTTCTCATACTTCATGGCTAGATCCTGGGCTATTTCTGGATTGGATCACGTAGTAATGAAGTACGACACTGAAACAGTCAATTAAACCTGGTTTCCATCAATATTTTAGAGGACAACGCATGTTAGGTATTGGTTAGGCCTGGGATTTGCCTTCATCAGGGTCATACTTTCGCAGTTTTAACATACATGTTGACCTGATCGAGGGTTTTTTCTACTTTGCACCACGTAGTAAAGTGGTACCACACTGAAACAGTCCATTAAACCTGGTTTCGATCAATGTTTTAGAGGATAACGCATGTTAGGTCTGGGTTAGGCCTGGGATTTTCACTCATCAGACTCATACTTTCGCATACTTCACATACCTGTTGAACGGATCCTGGGTTTTTTCCGGTTTGGTTAACGTAGTAATGTGGTACCACACCGAAACATTCAATTAAACCTTGTCTTGATAAATTTTTTAGAGGATAACGTATGTTAGGTCTGGGTTACGTCTAGGGTGCCCTCATCAGGCTCATACTTTCGCATATTTCTCATACTTCATGGCTAGATCCTGGGCTATTTCTGGATTGGATCACGTAGTAATGAAGTACGACACTGAAACAGTCAATTAAACCTGGTTTCCATCAATCTTTTAGAGGACAACGCATGTTAGGTATTGGTTAGGCCTGGGATTTGCCTTCATCAGAGTCATACTTTCGCAGTTTTAACATACATGTTGACCTGATCGAGGGTTTTTTCTACTTTGGACCACGTAGTAAAGTGGTACCACACTGAAACAGTCCATTAAACCTGGTTTCGATCAATGTTTTAGAGGATAACGCATGTTAGGTCTGGGTTAGGCCTGGGATTTTCACTCATCAGACTCATACTTTCGCATTCTTCACATACTTGTTGAACGGCTCCTGTGTTTTTTCTGGTTTGGTTCACGTAGTAATGTGGTACCACACTGAAACATTCAATTAAACCTGGACTTGATAAATATTTTAGAGGATAACGCATGTTAGGTTTGGGTTAGGTCTATGATTTGCCCTCATCAGGCTCATACTTTCGCATATTTCTCATACTTCATGGCTAGATCCTGGGGCTGTTTCTGGATTGTATCACGTAGTAATGAGGTACCACGCTGAAACAGTCAATTAAACCTGGTTTCGTTCAATATTTTAGAAGATAACGCAAGTTAGGTCTGGGGTAGGTCTGGGAGTTGCCCTCATCAGGCTCATACTCTCGCGTTTTTCACGTACTTGTTGAACCGATCCTGGGTTTTTTCTGGTTTGGATCACGTAGTAATGTGGGACCATACTGAAACAATCAATTAAACCTGGTCTTGATAAATATTTTAGAGGACAACGCATGTTAGGTCTGGGTTAGGTCTAGGATTTGCCCTCATCAGGCTCATACTTTCGCACATTTCTCATACTTCATGGCTATATCCTGGGATATTTCTGGATTGCATCACGTAGTAATGTGATACCACACTGAAACAGTCAATTAAACCTGGTTTCGCTCAATATTTTAGAAGATGACGCATGTTAGGTCTAGGTTAGGCCTGGGATTTGCCCTCATCAGGGTCATACATTCGCAGTTTTAACATGCATGTTGACCTGATCGAGAGTTTTTTCTGCTTTGGATCACGTAGTAACGTGGTACCACACTGAAACAGTCCATTAAACCTTGTTTGGATCAATATTTTAGAGGATAACGCATGTTAGGTCTAGGATAGCCCTGGGATTTTCACTCATCAGACTCATACTTTCGCATTCTTCACATACTTGTTGAACGGATCCTGGGTTTTTACTGGTTTGGATCGCGTAGTAATGTGGTACCACACTGAAACATTCAATTAAACCTGGTCTTGATAAATATTTTAGAGGATATCGCATGTTTGGTCTGGGTTAGGTCTAGGATTTGCCCCCATCAGGCTCATGCTTTCGCATATTTCTCATACTTCATGGCTGGATCCTGGGCTATTTCTGGATTGGATCACGTAGAAATGTGGTACCACATTGAAACAGTCAATTAATCCTGGATTTGATCAATATTTTAGAGAATAATTCATGTTAGGTCTAGGTTAGGTCTGGGATTTGCTCTCATCAGGCTCATTCTTTCGCATATTTCTCATACTTGATGGCTAGATCCTGGGCTTTTTCTGGATTTCATCACGTAGTAATGAAGTACAACACTGAAACAGTCAATTAAACCTGGTTTCCATCAATATTTTAGAGGACAACGCATGTTAGGTCTAGGTTAGGCCTGGGATTTACCCTCATCAGGGTCATACTTTCGCAGTTTTAACATACATGTTGACCTGATCGAGGGTTTTTTCTGCTTTGGATCACGCAGTAATGTGATACCACACTGAAACAGACGACTAAACCAGGATTCGATCAATATTTTTGAGGATACCGCATGTTAGGTCTAGGTTAGGCCGGGGTTTTTCACTCATCACACTCATACTTTCGCATTCTTCACATACTTGTTGAACGGATCCTGGGTTTTTACTGGTTTGGATCACGTAGTAATGAAGTGCAACACTGAAACAGTCAATTAAACCTGGTTTCCATCAATATTTTAGAGGACAACGCATGTTATGTCTAGGTTAGGCCGAGGATTTTCACTCATCAGACTCATACTTTCGCATTCTCCACATACTTGTTGAACGGATCCTGGGTTTTTACTGGTTTGGATCACGTAGTAATGTGGTACCACACTGAAACATTCAATTAAACCTGGTCTTGAAAAATATTTTAGAGGATAACGCATGTTAGGTTTGGGTTAGGTCTAGGATTTGCCCTCATCAGGCTCATACTTTCGCATATTTCTCATACTTCATGGCTAGATCCTGGGCTGTTTCTGGATTGTATCACGTAGTAATGTGGGACCACACTGAAACAATCAATTAAACCTGGTCTTGATAAATATTATAGAGGATAATGCATGTTAGGTCTGGGATAGGTCAGGGATTTGCCCTCATCAGACTCATACTTTCGCACACTTCACATACTCGTTGAACAGATCCTGGGTTATTTTCTGGTTTGGATCACATAGTAATGTGGTACCACACTGAAAGGGACGATTAAACCAGGTTTCGATCAATATTTTCGAGGTTAACGCATGTTAGGTCTAGGTTAGGCCGAGGATTTTCACCCATCAAACTCATACTTTCGCATTCTCCACATACTTGTTGAACGGATCCTGGGTTTTTACTGGTTTGGATCACGTAGTAATGTGGTACCACACTGAAACATTCAATTAAACCTGGTCTTGAAAAATATTTTAGAGGACAACGCATGTTAGGTATTGGTTAGGCCTGGGATTTGCCTTCATCAGGGTCATACTTTCGCAGTTTTAACATACATGTTGACCTGATCGAGGGTTTTTTCTGCTTTGGATCACGCAGTAAAGTGGTACCACACTGAAACAGTCGATTAAACCTGGTTTCGATCAATATTTTTGAGGATAACGCACGTTAGGTCTAGGTTAGGCCGGGGATTTTCACTCATCAGACTCATACTTTCGCATACTTCACATACTTGTTGAACGGATCCCGGGTTTTTACTGGTTTGGATCACGTAGTAATGTGGGACCACACTGAAACAATCAATTAAACCTGGTCTTGATAAATATTATAGAGGATAATGCATGTTAGGTCTGGGATAGGTCTGGGATTTGCCCTCATCAGGGTCATACTTTCGCACACTTCACATACTCGTTGAACAGATCCTGGGTTATTTTCTTGTTTGGATCACATAGTAACGTGGTACCACACTGTAACAGACGATTAAACCAGGTTTCGATCAACATTTTTGAGGATAACGCATGTTAGGTCTAGGTTAGGCCGGGGTTTTTCACTCATCACACTCATACTTTCGCATTCTTCACATACTTGTTGAACAGATACAGGGTTTTTTCTGGTTTGGATCACGTAGTAATGTGGGACCACACTGAAACAATCAATTAAACCTGGTCTTGATAAATATTTTAGAGGATAACGCATGTTAGGTCTGGGATAGGTCTGGGATTTTCACTCATCAGACTCATACTTTCGCATTCTTCACATACTTGTTGAACGGATCCTGGGTTTTTCTGGTTTGGATCACGTAGTAATGTGGGACCACACTGAAACAATCAATTAAACCTGGTCTTGATAAATATTTTAGAGGATAACGCATGTTAGGTCTAGGTTAGGCCTGGGATTTTCACACATCAGACTCATACTTTCGCATTCTTCACATACTTGTTGAACGGATCCTGGGTTTTTTCTGGATTGGATCACGTAGTAATGTGGTACCACACTGAAACAGTCGATTAAACCAGGTTTCGATCAATATTTTTGAGGATAACGCAAGTTAGGTCTGGGATAGGCCTGGGATTTTCACTCATCAGACTCATACTTTCGCATTCTTCACATACTTGTTGAACGGATCCTGGGTTTTTACTGGTTTGGATCGCGTAGTAATGTGGTACCACACTGAAACATTCAATTAAACCTGGTCTTGATAAATATTTTAGAGGAAAACGCATGTTAGGCCTGGGTTAGGTCTAGGATTTGCCCCCCTCAGGCTCATACTTTCGCATATTTCTCATACTTCATGGCTGGATCCTGGACTATTTCTGGATTGGATCACGTAGAAATGTGGTACCACATTGAAACAGTCAATTAAACCTGGTTTTGATCAATATTTTAGAGAATAATTCATGTTAGGTCTAGGTTAGGTCTGGGATTTGCTCTCATCAGGCTCATTCTTTCGCATATTTCTCATACTTGATGGCTAGATCCTGGGCTTTTTCTGGATTTCATCACGTAATAATGAAGTACAACACTGAAGCAGTCAATTAAACCTGGTTTCCATCAATATTTTAAAGGACAACGCATGTTAGGTCTAGGTTAGGCCTGGGATTTACCCTCATCAGGGTCATACTTTCGCAGTTTTAACATACATGTTGACGTGATCGAGGGTTTTTTCTGCTTTGGATCACGTAGTAGAGTGGTACCACACTGAAGCAGTCCATTAAACCTTGTTTGGATCAATAGTTTAGAGTATAACGCATGTTAGGTCTAGGTTAGCCCTGGGATTATCACTCATCAGACTCATACTTTCGCATTCTTCACATACTTGTTGCACGGATCCTGGGTTTTTTCTAGTTTGGTTCACGTTGTAATGTGGTACCACACTGGAACATTCAATTAAACCTGGTCTTGATAAATATTTTAGAGGATAACGCATGTTAGGTTTGGGTTAGGTCTATGATTTGCCCTCATCAGGCTCATACTTTCGCATATTTCTCATACTTCATGGCTAGATCCTGGGGCTGTTTCTGGATTGTATCACGTAGTAATGAGGTACCACGCTGAAACAGTCAATTAAACCTGGTTTCGTTCAATATTTTAGAAGATAACGCAAGTTAGGTCTGGGGTAGGTCTGGGAGTTGCCCACATCAGGCTCATACTCTCGCGTTTTTCACATACTTGTTGAACAGATCCTGGGTTTTTTCCGGTTTCGGTCACGTAGTAGTGTGGTACCACACTGAAACAGTCGATTAAACCTGGTTTCGATCAATATTTTTGAGGATAACGCATGTTAGGTCTAGGTTAGGCCGAGGATTTTCACTCATCAAACTCATACTTTCGCATTCTCCACATACTTGTTGAACGGATCCTGGGTTTTTACTGGTTTGGATCACGTAGACATGTGGTACCACACTGAAACATTCAATTAAACCTGGTCTTGATAAATATTATAGAGGATAGTCCATGTTAGGTCTGGGATAGGTCTGGGATTTGCCCTCATCAGACTCATACTTTCGCACACTTCACATACTCGTTGAACAGATCCTGGGTTATTTTCTGGTTTGGATCACATAGTAATGTGGTACCACACTGAAAGAGACGATTAAACCAGGTTTCGATCAATATTTTCGAGGATAACGCATGTTAGGTCTAGGTTAGGCCGGGGATTTTCACTCATCACACTCATACTTTCACATTCTTCACATACTTGTTGAACGGATCCTGGGTTTTTACTGGTTTGGATCACGCAGTAATGAAGTGCAACACTGAAACAGTCAATTAAACCTGGTTTCCATCAATATTTTAGAGGACAGCGCATGTTAGGTCTAGGTTAGGCCTTGGATTTGCCCACATCAGGGTCATACTTTCGCAGTTTTAACATACATGTTGACCTGATCGAGGGTTTTTTCTGCTTTGGATCACGCAGTAAAGTGGTACCACACTGAAACAGTCGATTAAACCTGGTTTCGATCAATATTTTTGAGGATAACGCATGTTAGGTCTAGGTTAGGCCGGGGATTTTCACTCATCAGACTCATACTTTCACATTCTTCACATACTTGTTGAACAGATACAGGGTTTTTTCTGGTTTGGATCACATAGTAATGTGGTACCACACTGAAACAGTCAATTAAACCTGGTTTCGATCAATATTTTTGAGGATAACGCATGTTAGGTCTAGGTTAGGTCTGGGATTTTCACTCATCAGACTCATACTTTCGCATTCTTCACATACTTGTTGAACGGATCCTGGGTTTTTTCTGGATTGCATCACGTAGTAATGAAGTACAACACTGAAACAGTCAATTAAATATGGTTTCCATCAATATTTTAGAGGACAACGCATGTTAGGTCTAGGTTAGGCCAGGGATTTGCCCTCATCAGGGTCATACTTTTGCAGTTTTATCATACATGTTGGCCTGATCGAGGGTTTTTTTCTGCTTTGGATCACGTAGTAAACTGGTACCACACTGAAGCAGTCCATTAAACCTGGTTTGGATCAATATTTTAGAGGATAACGGATGTTAGGTTTGGGTTTGGTCTAGGATTTGCCCCCATCAGGCTCGTACTTTCGCATATTTCTCATACTTCATGGCTAGATCCTGGGCTGTTTCTGGATTGTATCACGTAGTAATGTGGTACCATGCTGAAACAGTCAATTAAACCTGGTTTCGATCAATATTTTAGAGGATAACGCAAGTTAATTCTGGGATAGGTCTGGGATTCGCTCTCATCAGGCT
Organism: Colletes latitarsis; assembly: GCF_051014445.1. Taxonomy (NCBI): domain Eukaryota; kingdom Metazoa; phylum Arthropoda; class Insecta; order Hymenoptera; family Colletidae; genus Colletes; species Colletes latitarsis. Next base: position 5,497,716 of record NC_135142.1, read on the forward strand.
CATACTTTCGCGTTTTTCACATACTTGTTGAACTGATCCTGGGTTTTTTCTGGTTTGGATCACGTAGCAATGTGGTACCACACTGAAACAGTCGATTAAACCTGGTTTCGATCAACATTTTAGAGGATAACGCAAGTTTGGTCTGGGATAGGTATGGGATTTTCACTCATCAGACTCATACTTTCGCATTCTTCACATACTTGTTGAACAGATCCTGGGTTTTTTCTGGTTTGGGTCAGGTAGTAATGTGGTACCGCACTGAAACAGTCGATTAAACCAGGTTTCGATGAATATTTTTGAGGATAACGCATGTTAGGTCTAGGTTAGGTCTGGGATTTTCACTCATCAGACTCATACTTTCGCACACTTCAGATACTCGTTGAACAGATTCTGGGTTATTTTCTGGTTTGGATCACATAGTAATGTGGTACCACACTGAAGCAGTCGATTAAACCAGGTTTCGATCAATATTTTTGAGGATATCGCATGTTAGGTCTAGGTTAGGCCTGGGATTTTCACTCATCAGACTCATACCTTCGCATTCTTCACATACTTGTTGAACCGATCCTGGGTTTTTTCTGGTTTGGATCACGTAGTAATGTGCGACCATACTGAAACAATCAATTAAACCTGGTCTTGATAAATATTTTAGAGGACAACGCATGTTAGGTCTGGGTTAGGACTAGGATTTGCCCTCATCAGGCTCATACTTTCGCATATTTCTCATACTTCATGGCTATATCCTGGGATATTTCTGGATTGCATCACGTAGTAATGTGGTACCACACTGAAACAGTCAACTAAACCTGGTTTCGCTCAATATTTTAGAAGATGACGCATGTTAGGTCTAGGTTAGGCCTGGGATTTGCCCTCATCAGGGTCATACATTCGCAGTTTTAACATGCATGTTGACCTGATCGAGGGTTTTTTCTGCTTTGGATCACGTAGTAACGTGGTACCACACTGAAACAGTCCATCAAACCTTGTTTGGATCAATATTTTAGAGGATAACGCATGTTAGGTCTAGGATAGCCCTGGGATTTTCACTCATCAGACTCATACTTTCGCATTCTTCACATACTTGTTGAACATATACAGGGTTTTTTTCTGGTTTGGATCACATAGTAATGTGGTACCACACTGAAAAAGTCAATTAAACCTGGTTTCCGTCAATATTTTAGAGGACAACGCATGTTAGGTCCAGGTTAGGCCGAGGATTTTCACTCATCAGACTCATACTTTCGCATTCTCCACATACTTGTTGAACAGATCATGGGTTTTTTCCGGTTTGGGTCACGTAGTAGTGTGGTACCACACGGAAACAGTCGATTAAACCTGGTTTCGATCAATATTTTTGAGGATAACGCATGTTAGGTCTAGGTTAGGCCGGGGATTTTCACTCATCAGACTCATACTTTCGCATTCTTCACATACTTGTTGAACGGATCCTGGGTCTTTACTGGTTTGGATCGCGTAGTAATGTGGTACCACACTGAAACGTTCAATTAAACCTGGTCTTGATAAATATTTTAGAGGATAACGCATGTTAGGTCTGGGTTAGGTCTAGGATTTGCCCCCATCAGGCTCATACTTTCGCATATTTCTCATACTTCATGGCTGGATCCTGGGCTATTTCTGGATTGGATCACGTAGAAATGTGGTACCACATTGAAACAGTCAATTAAACCTGGATTTGATCAATATTTTAGAGAATAATTCATGTTAGGTCTAGGTTAGGTCTGGGATTTGCCCTCATCAGGCTCATACTTTCGCATATTTCTCATACTTCATGGCTATATCCTGGGATATTTCTGGATTGCATCACGTAGTAATGTGGTACCACACTGAAACAGTCAACTAAACCTGGTTTCGCTCAATATTTTAGAAGATGACGCATGTTAGGTCTAGGTTAGGCCTGGGATTTGCCCTCATCAGGGTCATACATTCGCAGTTTTAACATGCATGTTGACCTGATCGAGGGTTTTTTCTGCTTTGGATCACGTAGTAACGTGGTACCACACTGAAACAGTCCATCAAACCTTGTTTGGATCAATATTTTAGAGGATAACGCATGTTAGGTCTAGGATAGCCCTGGGATTTTCACTCATCAGACTCATACTTTCGCATTCTTCACATACTTGTTGAACAGATACAGGGTTTTTTCTGGTTTGGATCACATAGTAATGTGGTACCGCACTGAAACAGACGATTAAACCAGGTTTCGATCAATATTTTTGAGGATACCGCATGTTAGGTCTAGGTTAGGCCGGGGTTTTTCACTCATCACACTCATACCTTCGCATTCTTCACATACTTGTTGAACGGATCCTGGGTTTTTACTGGTTTGGATCACGTAGTAATGAAGTGCAACACTGAAACAGTCAATTAAACCTGGTTTCCATCAATATTTTAGAGGACAACGCATGTTAGGTCTAGGTTAGGCCGAGGATTTTCACTCTTCAGACTCATACTTTCGCATTCTCCACATACTTGTTGAACGGATCCTGGGTTTTTATTGGTTTGGATCACGTAGAAATGTGGTACCACACTGAAACAGTCGATTAAACCTGGTTTCGATCAATATTTTTGAGGATAACGCATGTTAGGTCTAGGTTAGGCCGAGGATTTTCACCCATCAAACTCATACTTTCGCATTCTCCACATACTTGTTGAACGGATCCTGGGTTTTTACTGGTTTGGATCACGTAGTAATGTGGTACCACACTGAAACATTCAATTAAACCTGGTCTTGAAAAATATTTTAGAGGATAACGCATGTTAGGTTTGGGTTAGGTCTAGGATTTGCCCTCATCAGGCTCATACTTTCGCATATTTCTCATACTTCATGGCTAGATCCAGGGCTGTTTCTGGATTGTATCACGTAGTAATGAGGTACCACGCTGAAACAGTCAATTAAACCTGGTTTCGTTCAATATTTTAGAAGATAACGCAAGTTAGGTCTGGGATAGGTCTGGGAGTTGCCCTCATCAGGCTCATACTTTCGCGTTTTTCACATACTTGTTGAACAGATCCTGGGTTTTTTCCGGTTTCGGTCACGTAGTAGTGTGGTACCACACTGAAACAGTCGATTAAACCTGGTTTCGATCAATATTTTTGAGGATAACGCATGTTAGGTCTAGGTTAGGCCGGGGATTTTCACTCATCAGACTCATACTTTCGCATTCTTCACATACTTGTTGAACGGATCCTGGGTTTTTTTCTGGTTTGGATCACGTAGTAATCTGGAACCACACTGAAACAATCAATTAAACATGGTCTTGATAAATATTTTAGAGGATAACGCATGTTAGGTCTGGGATAGGTCTGGGATTTGCCCTCATCGGACTCATACTTTCGCACACTTCACATACTCGTTGAATAGATCCTGGGTTATTTTCTGGTTTGGATCACATAGTAATGTGGTACCACACTGAAACAGTCGATTAAACCAGGTTTCGATCAATATTTTTGATGATAACGCATGTTAGGTCTAGGTTAGTCCTGGGATTTTCACTCATCAGACTCATACTTTCGCATTCTTCACATACTTGTTGAACGGATCCTGGGTTTTTTCTGGTTTGGATCACGTAGTAATGTGGGACCACACTGAAACAATCAATTAAACCTGGTCTTGATAAATATTTTAGAGGCCAACGTATGTTAGGTCTGGGTTAGGTCTAGGATTTGCCCTCATCAGGCTCATACTTTCGCATATTTCTCATACTTCATGGCTAGATCCTGGGCTATTTCTGGATTGGATCACGTAGTAATGTGGTACCACACTGAAACAGTCAAATTAAACCTGGTTTCGCTCAATATTTTAGAAGATAACGCATGTTAGGCCTAGGTTAGGCCTGGGATCTGCCCTCATCAGGTTCATATTTTCGCGTTCTTTACATACTTGTTGAACAGATCCCTGGCTTTTTCTGCTTTGGATCACATAGTAATGTGGGACCACACTGAAACAGTCGATTAAACCAGGTTTCGATCAATATTTTTGAGGATAATGCATGTTAGGTCTAGGTTAGGCCGAGGATTTTCACTCATCAAACTCATACTTTCGCATTCTCCACATACTTGTTGAACGGATCCTGGGTTTTTACTGGTTTGGATCGCGTAGTAATGTGGTACCACACTGAAACATTCAATTAAACCTGGTCTTGATAAATATTATAGAGGATAATGCATGTTAGGTCTGGAAAGGTCTGGGATTTGCCCTCATCAGACTCATACTTTCGCACACTTCGCATACTCGTTGAACAGATCCTGGGTTATTTTCTGGTTTGGATCACATAGTAATGTGGTACCACACTGAAAGAGACGATTAAACCAGGTTTCGATCAATATTTTCGAGGACAACGCATGTTAGGTCTAGGTTAGGCCGGGGATTTTCACTCATCACACTCATACTTTCACATTCTTCACATACTTGTTGAACGGATCCTGGGTTTTTACTGGTTTGGATCACGTAGTAATGAAGTGCAACACTGAAACAGTCAATTAAACCTAGTTTCCATCAATATTTTAGAGGACAGCGCATGTTAGGTCTAGGTTAGGCCTGGGATTTGCCCACATCAGGGTCATACTTTCGCAGTTTTAACATACATGTTGACCTGATCGAGGGTTTTTTCTGCTTTGGATCACGCAGTAATGTGGTACCACACTGAAACAGTCGATTAAACCTGGTTTCGATGAATATTTTTGATGATAACGCATGTAAGGTATAGGTTAGGTCGGGGATTTTCACTCATCAGACTCATACTTTCGCATTCTTCACATACTTGTTGAACGGATCCTGGGTTTTTCTGGTTTGGATCACGTAGTAATGTGGGACCACACTGAAACAATCAATTAAACCTGGTCTTGATAAATATTATAGAGGATAGTGCATGTTAGGTCTGGGATAGGTCTGGGATTTGCCCTCATCAGACTCATACCTTCGCACACTTCACATACTCGTTGAACAGATCCTGAGTTATTTTCTGGTTTGGATCACATAGTAATGTGGTACCACACTGAAACAGTCGATTAAACCAGGTTTCGATCAATATTTTAGAGAATAATTCATGTTAGGTCTAGGTTAGGTCTGGGATTTGCTCTCATCAGGCTCATTCTTTCGCATATTTCTCATACACGTTGAACAGATCCTGGGTTTTTTCTGGTTTGGATCACGTAGTAATGTGGGCCCACACTGAAAGAATCAATTAAACCTGGTCTTGATAAATATTTTAGAGGATAACGCATGTTAGGTCTGGGTTAGGTCTAGGATTTGCCCTCATCAGGCTCATACTTTCGCATATTTCTCATACTTCACGGCTAGATCCTGGGCTGTTTCTGGATTGTATCACGTAGTAATGTGGGACCACACTGAAACAGTCAATGAAACCTGGTTTTCATCAATATTTTAGAGTACAACGCAAGTTAGGTCTAGGTAAGGCCTGAGATTTTCACTGATCAGACTCATACTTTCGCATTCTTCACATACTTGTTGAACGGATCCTGGGTTTTTACTGGTTTGGATCACGTAGTAATGTGGTACCACACTGAAACATTCAATTAAACCTGGTCTTGAAAAATATTTTAGAGGATAACGCATGTTAGGTTTGGGTTAGGTCTAGGATTTGCCCTCATCAGGCTCATACTTTCGCATATTTCTCATACTTCATGGCTAGATCCTGGGCTGTTTCTGGATTGTATCACGTAGTAATGTGGGACCACACTGAAACAATCAATTAAACCTGGTCTTGATAAATATTATAGAGGATAATGCATGTTAGGTCTGGGATAGGTCAGGGATTTGCCCTCATCAGACTCATACTTTCGCACACTTCACATACTCGTTGAACAGATCCTGGGTTATTTTCTGGTTTGGATCACATAGTAATGTGGTACCACACTGAAAGGGACGATTAAACCAGGTTTCGATCAATATTTTCGAGGTTAACGCATGTTAGGTCTAGGTTAGGCCGAGGATTTTCACCCATCAAACTCATACTTTCGCATTCTCCACATACTTGTTGAACGGATCCTGGGTTTTTACTGGTTTGGATCACGTAGTAATGTGGTACCACACTGAAACATTCAATTAAACCTGGTCTTGAAAAATATTTTAGAGGACAACGCATGTTAGGTATTGGTTAGGCCTGGGATTTGCCTTCATCAGGGTCATACTTTCGCAGTTTTAACATACATGTTGACCTGATCGAGGGTTTTTTCTGCTTTGGATCACGCAGTAAAGTGGTACCACACTGAAACAGTCGATTAAACCTGGTTTCGATCAATATTTTTGAGGATAACGCACGTTAGGTCTAGGTTAGGCCGGGGATTTTCACTCATCAGACTCATACTTTCGCATACTTCACATACTTGTTGAACGGATCCCGGGTTTTTACTGGTTTGGATCACGTAGTAATGTGGGACCACACTGAAACAATCAATTAAACCTGGTCTTGATAAATATTATAGAGGATAATGCATGTTAGGTCTGGGATAGGTCTGGGATTTGCCCTCATCAGGGTCATACTTTCGCACACTTCACATACTCGTTGAACAGATCCTGGGTTATTTTCTTGTTTGGATCACATAGTAACGTGGTACCACACTGTAACAGACGATTAAACCAGGTTTCGATCAACATTTTTGAGGATAACGCATGTTAGGTCTAGGTTAGGCCGGGGTTTTTCACTCATCACACTCATACTTTCGCATTCTTCACATACTTGTTGAACAGATACAGGGTTTTTTCTGGTTTGGATCACGTAGTAATGTGGGACCACACTGAAACAATCAATTAAACCTGGTCTTGATAAATATTTTAGAGGATAACGCATGTTAGGTCTGGGATAGGTCTGGGATTTTCACTCATCAGACTCATACTTTCGCATTCTTCACATACTTGTTGAACGGATCCTGGGTTTTTCTGGTTTGGATCACGTAGTAATGTGGGACCACACTGAAACAATCAATTAAACCTGGTCTTGATAAATATTTTAGAGGATAACGCATGTTAGGTCTAGGTTAGGCCTGGGATTTTCACACATCAGACTCATACTTTCGCATTCTTCACATACTTGTTGAACGGATCCTGGGTTTTTTCTGGATTGGATCACGTAGTAATGTGGTACCACACTGAAACAGTCGATTAAACCAGGTTTCGATCAATATTTTTGAGGATAACGCAAGTTAGGTCTGGGATAGGCCTGGGATTTTCACTCATCAGACTCATACTTTCGCATTCTTCACATACTTGTTGAACGGATCCTGGGTTTTTACTGGTTTGGATCGCGTAGTAATGTGGTACCACACTGAAACATTCAATTAAACCTGGTCTTGATAAATATTTTAGAGGAAAACGCATGTTAGGCCTGGGTTAGGTCTAGGATTTGCCCCCCTCAGGCTCATACTTTCGCATATTTCTCATACTTCATGGCTGGATCCTGGACTATTTCTGGATTGGATCACGTAGAAATGTGGTACCACATTGAAACAGTCAATTAAACCTGGTTTTGATCAATATTTTAGAGAATAATTCATGTTAGGTCTAGGTTAGGTCTGGGATTTGCTCTCATCAGGCTCATTCTTTCGCATATTTCTCATACTTGATGGCTAGATCCTGGGCTTTTTCTGGATTTCATCACGTAATAATGAAGTACAACACTGAAGCAGTCAATTAAACCTGGTTTCCATCAATATTTTAAAGGACAACGCATGTTAGGTCTAGGTTAGGCCTGGGATTTACCCTCATCAGGGTCATACTTTCGCAGTTTTAACATACATGTTGACGTGATCGAGGGTTTTTTCTGCTTTGGATCACGTAGTAGAGTGGTACCACACTGAAGCAGTCCATTAAACCTTGTTTGGATCAATAGTTTAGAGTATAACGCATGTTAGGTCTAGGTTAGCCCTGGGATTATCACTCATCAGACTCATACTTTCGCATTCTTCACATACTTGTTGCACGGATCCTGGGTTTTTTCTAGTTTGGTTCACGTTGTAATGTGGTACCACACTGGAACATTCAATTAAACCTGGTCTTGATAAATATTTTAGAGGATAACGCATGTTAGGTTTGGGTTAGGTCTATGATTTGCCCTCATCAGGCTCATACTTTCGCATATTTCTCATACTTCATGGCTAGATCCTGGGGCTGTTTCTGGATTGTATCACGTAGTAATGAGGTACCACGCTGAAACAGTCAATTAAACCTGGTTTCGTTCAATATTTTAGAAGATAACGCAAGTTAGGTCTGGGGTAGGTCTGGGAGTTGCCCACATCAGGCTCATACTCTCGCGTTTTTCACATACTTGTTGAACAGATCCTGGGTTTTTTCCGGTTTCGGTCACGTAGTAGTGTGGTACCACACTGAAACAGTCGATTAAACCTGGTTTCGATCAATATTTTTGAGGATAACGCATGTTAGGTCTAGGTTAGGCCGAGGATTTTCACTCATCAAACTCATACTTTCGCATTCTCCACATACTTGTTGAACGGATCCTGGGTTTTTACTGGTTTGGATCACGTAGACATGTGGTACCACACTGAAACATTCAATTAAACCTGGTCTTGATAAATATTATAGAGGATAGTCCATGTTAGGTCTGGGATAGGTCTGGGATTTGCCCTCATCAGACTCATACTTTCGCACACTTCACATACTCGTTGAACAGATCCTGGGTTATTTTCTGGTTTGGATCACATAGTAATGTGGTACCACACTGAAAGAGACGATTAAACCAGGTTTCGATCAATATTTTCGAGGATAACGCATGTTAGGTCTAGGTTAGGCCGGGGATTTTCACTCATCACACTCATACTTTCACATTCTTCACATACTTGTTGAACGGATCCTGGGTTTTTACTGGTTTGGATCACGCAGTAATGAAGTGCAACACTGAAACAGTCAATTAAACCTGGTTTCCATCAATATTTTAGAGGACAGCGCATGTTAGGTCTAGGTTAGGCCTTGGATTTGCCCACATCAGGGTCATACTTTCGCAGTTTTAACATACATGTTGACCTGATCGAGGGTTTTTTCTGCTTTGGATCACGCAGTAAAGTGGTACCACACTGAAACAGTCGATTAAACCTGGTTTCGATCAATATTTTTGAGGATAACGCATGTTAGGTCTAGGTTAGGCCGGGGATTTTCACTCATCAGACTCATACTTTCACATTCTTCACATACTTGTTGAACAGATACAGGGTTTTTTCTGGTTTGGATCACATAGTAATGTGGTACCACACTGAAACAGTCAATTAAACCTGGTTTCGATCAATATTTTTGAGGATAACGCATGTTAGGTCTAGGTTAGGTCTGGGATTTTCACTCATCAGACTCATACTTTCGCATTCTTCACATACTTGTTGAACGGATCCTGGGTTTTTTCTGGATTGCATCACGTAGTAATGAAGTACAACACTGAAACAGTCAATTAAATATGGTTTCCATCAATATTTTAGAGGACAACGCATGTTAGGTCTAGGTTAGGCCAGGGATTTGCCCTCATCAGGGTCATACTTTTGCAGTTTTATCATACATGTTGGCCTGATCGAGGGTTTTTTTCTGCTTTGGATCACGTAGTAAACTGGTACCACACTGAAGCAGTCCATTAAACCTGGTTTGGATCAATATTTTAGAGGATAACGGATGTTAGGTTTGGGTTTGGTCTAGGATTTGCCCCCATCAGGCTCGTACTTTCGCATATTTCTCATACTTCATGGCTAGATCCTGGGCTGTTTCTGGATTGTATCACGTAGTAATGTGGTACCATGCTGAAACAGTCAATTAAACCTGGTTTCGATCAATATTTTAGAGGATAACGCAAGTTAATTCTGGGATAGGTCTGGGATTCGCTCTCATCAGGCTCATACTTTCGCGTTTTTCACATACTTGTTGAACTGATCCTGGGTTTTTTCTGGTTTGGATCACGTAGCAATGTGGTACCACACTGAAACAGTCGATTAAACCTGGTTTCGATCAACATTTTAGAGGATAACGCAAGTTTGGTCTGGGATAGGTATGGGATTTTCACTCATCAGACTCATACTTTCGCATTCTTCACATACTTGTTGAACAGATCCTGGGTTTTTTCTGGTTTGGGTCAGGTAGTAATGTGGTACCGCACTGAAACAGTCGATTAAACCAGGTTTCGATGAATATTTTTGAGGATAACGCATGTTAGGTCTAGGTTAGGTCTGGGATTTTCACTCATCAGACTCATACTTTCGCACACTTCAGATACTCGTTGAACAGATTCTGGGTTATTTTCTGGTTTGGATCACATAGTAATGTGGTACCACACTGAAGCAGTCGATTAAACCAGGTTTCGATCAATATTTTTGAGGATATCGCATGTTAGGTCTAGGTTAGGCCTGGGATTTTCACTCATCAGACTCATACCTTCGCATTCTTCACATACTTGTTGAACCGATCCTGGGTTTTTTCTGGTTTGGATCACGTAGTAATGTGCGACCATACTGAAACAATCAATTAAACCTGGTCTTGATAAATATTTTAGAGGACAACGCATGTTAGGTCTGGGTTAGGACTAGGATTTGCCCTCATCAGGCTCATACTTTCGCATATTTCTCATACTTCATGGCTATATCCTGGGATATTTCTGGATTGCATCACGTAGTAATGTGGTACCACACTGAAACAGTCAACTAAACCTGGTTTCGCTCAATATTTTAGAAGATGACGCATGTTAGGTCTAGGTTAGGCCTGGGATTTGCCCTCATCAGGGTCATACATTCGCAGTTTTAACATGCATGTTGACCTGATCGAGGGTTTTTTCTGCTTTGGATCACGTAGTAACGTGGTACCACACTGAAACAGTCCATCAAACCTTGTTTGGATCAATATTTTAGAGGATAACGCATGTTAGGTCTAGGATAGCCCTGGGATTTTCACTCATCAGACTCATACTTTCGCATTCTTCACATACTTGTTGAACATATACAGGGTTTTTTTCTGGTTTGGATCACATAGTAATGTGGTACCACACTGAAAAAGTCAATTAAACCTGGTTTCCGTCAATATTTTAGAGGACAACGCATGTTAGGTCCAGGTTAGGCCGAGGATTTTCACTCATCAGACTCATACTTTCGCATTCTCCACATACTTGTTGAACAGATCATGGGTTTTTTCCGGTTTGGGTCACGTAGTAGTGTGGTACCACACGGAAACAGTCGATTAAACCTGGTTTCGATCAATATTTTTGAGGATAACGCATGTTAGGTCTAGGTTAGGCCGGGGATTTTCACTCATCAGACTCATACTTTCGCATTCTTCACATACTTGTTGAACGGATCCTGGGTCTTTACTGGTTTGGATCGCGTAGTAATGTGGTACCACACTGAAACGTTCAATTAAACCTGGTCTTGATAAATATTTTAGAGGATAACGCATGTTAGGTCTGGGTTAGGTCTAGGATTTGCCCCCATCAGGCTCATACTTTCGCATATTTCTCATACTTCATGGCTGGATCCTGGGCTATTTCTGGATTGGATCACGTAGAAATGTGGTACCACATTGAAACAGTCAATTAAACCTGGATTTGATCAATATTTTAGAGAATAATTCATGTTAGGTCTAGGTTAGGTCTGGGATTTGCCCTCATCAGGCTCATACTTTCGCATATTTCTCATACTTCATGGCTATATCCTGGGATATTTCTGGATTGCATCACGTAGTAATGTGGTACCACACTGAAACAGTCAACTAAACCTGGTTTCGCTCAATATTTTAGAAGATGACGCATGTTAGGTCTAGGTTAGGCCTGGGATTTGCCCTCATCAGGGTCATACATTCGCAGTTTTAACATGCATGTTGACCTGATCGAGGGTTTTTTCTGCTTTGGATCACGTAGTAACGTGGTACCACACTGAAACAGTCCATCAAACCTTGTTTGGATCAATATTTTAGAGGATAACGCATGTTAGGTCTAGGATAGCCCTGGGATTTTCACTCATCAGACTCATACTTTCGCATTCTTCACATACTTGTTGAACAGATACAGGGTTTTTTCTGGTTTGGATCACATAGTAATGTGGTACCGCACTGAAACAGACGATTAAACCAGGTTTCGATCAATATTTTTGAGGATACCGCATGTTAGGTCTAGGTTAGGCCGGGGTTTTTCACTCATCACACTCATACCTTCGCATTCTTCACATACTTGTTGAACGGATCCTGGGTTTTTACTGGTTTGGATCACGTAGTAATGAAGTGCAACACTGAAACAGTCAATTAAACCTGGTTTCCATCAATATTTTAGAGGACAACGCATGTTAGGTCTAGGTTAGGCCGAGGATTTTCACTCTTCAGACTCATACTTTCGCATTCTCCACATACTTGTTGAACGGATCCTGGGTTTTTATTGGTTTGGATCACGTAGAAATGTGGTACCACACTGAAACAGTCGATTAAACCTGGTTTCGATCAATATTTTTGAGGATAACGCATGTTAGGTCTAGGTTAGGCCGAGGATTTTCACCCATCAAACTCATACTTTCGCATTCTCCACATACTTGTTGAACGGATCCTGGGTTTTTACTGGTTTGGATCACGTAGTAATGTGGTACCACACTGAAACATTCAATTAAACCTGGTCTTGAAAAATATTTTAGAGGATAACGCATGTTAGGTTTGGGTTAGGTCTAGGATTTGCCCTCATCAGGCTCATACTTTCGCATATTTCTCATACTTCATGGCTAGATCCAGGGCTGTTTCTGGATTGTATCACGTAGTAATGAGGTACCACGCTGAAACAGTCAATTAAACCTGGTTTCGTTCAATATTTTAGAAGATAACGCAAGTTAGGTCTGGGATAGGTCTGGGAGTTGCCCTCATCAGGCTCATACTTTCGCGTTTTTCACATACTTGTTGAACAGATCCTGGGTTTTTTCCGGTTTCGGTCACGTAGTAGTGTGGTACCACACTGAAACAGTCGATTAAACCTGGTTTCGATCAATATTTTTGAGGATAACGCATGTTAGGTCTAGGTTAGGCCGGGGATTTTCACTCATCAGACTCATACTTTCGCATTCTTCACATACTTGTTGAACGGATCCTGGGTTTTTTTCTGGTTTGGATCACGTAGTAATCTGGAACCACACTGAAACAATCAATTAAACATGGTCTTGATAAATATTTTAGAGGATAACGCATGTTAGGTCTGGGATAGGTCTGGGATTTGCCCTCATCGGACTCATACTTTCGCACACTTCACATACTCGTTGAATAGATCCTGGGTTATTTTCTGGTTTGGATCACATAGTAATGTGGTACCACACTGAAACAGTCGATTAAACCAGGTTTCGATCAATATTTTTGATGATAACGCATGTTAGGTCTAGGTTAGTCCTGGGATTTTCACTCATCAGACTCATACTTTCGCATTCTTCACATACTTGTTGAACGGATCCTGGGTTTTTTCTGGTTTGGATCACGTAGTAATGTGGGACCACACTGAAACAATCAATTAAACCTGGTCTTGATAAATATTTTAGAGGCCAACGTATGTTAGGTCTGGGTTAGGTCTAGGATTTGCCCTCATCAGGCTCATACTTTCGCATATTTCTCATACTTCATGGCTAGATCCTGGGCTATTTCTGGATTGGATCACGTAGTAATGTGGTACCACACTGAAACAGTCAAATTAAACCTGGTTTCGCTCAATATTTTAGAAGATAACGCATGTTAGGCCTAGGTTAGGCCTGGGATCTGCCCTCATCAGGTTCATATTTTCGCGTTCTTTACATACTTGTTGAACAGATCCCTGGCTTTTTCTGCTTTGGATCACATAGTAATGTGGGACCACACTGAAACAGTCGATTAAACCAGGTTTCGATCAATATTTTTGAGGATAATGCATGTTAGGTCTAGGTTAGGCCGAGGATTTTCACTCATCAAACTCATACTTTCGCATTCTCCACATACTTGTTGAACGGATCCTGGGTTTTTACTGGTTTGGATCGCGTAGTAATGTGGTACCACACTGAAACATTCAATTAAACCTGGTCTTGATAAATATTATAGAGGATAATGCATGTTAGGTCTGGAAAGGTCTGGGATTTGCCCTCATCAGACTCATACTTTCGCACACTTCGCATACTCGTTGAACAGATCCTGGGTTATTTTCTGGTTTGGATCACATAGTAATGTGGTACCACACTGAAAGAGACGATTAAACCAGGTTTCGATCAATATTTTCGAGGACAACGCATGTTAGGTCTAGGTTAGGCCGGGGATTTTCACTCATCACACTCATACTTTCACATTCTTCACATACTTGTTGAACGGATCCTGGGTTTTTACTGGTTTGGATCACGTAGTAATGAAGTGCAACACTGAAACAGTCAATTAAACCTAGTTTCCATCAATATTTTAGAGGACAGCGCATGTTAGGTCTAGGTTAGGCCTGGGATTTGCCCACATCAGGGTCATACTTTCGCAGTTTTAACATACATGTTGACCTGATCGAGGGTTTTTTCTGCTTTGGATCACGCAGTAATGTGGTACCACACTGAAACAGTCGATTAAACCTGGTTTCGATGAATATTTTTGATGATAACGCATGTAAGGTATAGGTTAGGTCGGGGATTTTCACTCATCAGACTCATACTTTCGCATTCTTCACATACTTGTTGAACGGATCCTGGGTTTTTCTGGTTTGGATCACGTAGTAATGTGGGACCACACTGAAACAATCAATTAAACCTGGTCTTGATAAATATTATAGAGGATAGTGCATGTTAGGTCTGGGATAGGTCTGGGATTTGCCCTCATCAGACTCATACCTTCGCACACTTCACATACTCGTTGAACAGATCCTGAGTTATTTTCTGGTTTGGATCACATAGTAATGTGGTACCACACTGAAACAGTCGATTAAACCAGGTTTCGATCAATATTTTAGAGAATAATTCATGTTAGGTCTAGGTTAGGTCTGGGATTTGCTCTCATCAGGCTCATTCTTTCGCATATTTCTCATACACGTTGAACAGATCCTGGGTTTTTTCTGGTTTGGATCACGTAGTAATGTGGGCCCACACTGAAAGAATCAATTAAACCTGGTCTTGATAAATATTTTAGAGGATAACGCATGTTAGGTCTGGGTTAGGTCTAGGATTTGCCCTCATCAGGCTCATACTTTCGCATATTTCTCATACTTCACGGCTAGATCCTGGGCTGTTTCTGGATTGTATCACGTAGTAATGTGGGACCACACTGAAACAGTCAATGAAACCTGGTTTTCATCAATATTTTAGAGTACAACGCAAGTTAGGTCTAGGTAAGGCCTGAGATTTTCACTGATCAGACTCATACTTTCGCATTCTTCACATACTTGTTGAACGGATCCTGGGTTTTTTCTGGTTTGGATCACGTAGTAATGTGGGACCACACTGAAACAGTCAATTAAACCTGGTTTGGATCAATATTTTAGAGGATAACGCATGTTAGGTCTAGGTTAGGTCTGGGAATTTCACTCATCAGACTCATACTTTCGCATTCTTCACATACTTGTATTACGGATCCTCGGTTTTTTCTGGTTTGGATCACGTAGTAATGTGGGACCACACTGAAACAGTCGATTAAACCAGGTATCGATCAATATTTTTGAGAATAATACATGTTAGGTCTAGGTTAGGTCTGGGATTTGCTCTCATCAGGCTCATTCTTTCGAATATTTCTCATACTTGATGGCTAGATGCTGGGATTTTTCTGGATTGCATCACGTAGTAATGAAGTACAACACAGAAACAGTCAATTAAACCTGGTTTCCATCAATATCTTAGAGGACAACGCAAGTTAGGTCTGGGATAGGTCTGGGATTCGCTCTCATCAGGCTCATACTTTCGCGTTTTTCACATACTTGTTGAACTGATCCTGGGTTTTTTCTGGTTTGGATCACGTAGCAATGTGGTACCACACTGAAACAGTCGATTAAACCTGGTTTCGATCAATATTTTAGAGGATAACGCAAGTTTGGTCTGGGATAGGTATGGGATTTTCACTCATCAGACTCATACTTTCGCATTCTTCACATACTTGTTGAAAAGATCCTGGGTTTTTTCTGGTTTGGGTCAGGTAGTAATGTGGTACCGCACTGAAACAGTCGATTAAACCAGGTTTCGATGAATATTTTTGAGGATAACGCATGTTAGGTCTAGGTTAGGTCTGGGATTTTCACTCATCAGACTCATACTTTCGCACACTTCACATACTCGTTGAACAGATCCTGGGTTATTTTCTGGTTTGGATCACATAGTAATGTGGTACCACACTGAAGCAGTCGATTAAACCAGGTTTCGATCAATATTTTTGAGGATATCGCATGTTAGGTCTAGGTTAGGCCTGGGATTTTCACTCATCAGACTCATACTTTCGCATTCTTCACATACTTGTTGAACCGATCCTGGGTTTTTTCTGGTTTGGATCACGTAGTAATGTGCGACCATACTGAAACAATCAATTAAACCTGGTCTTGATAAATATTTTAGAGGACAACGCATGTTAGGTCTGGGTTAGGTCTAGGATTTGCCCTCATCAGGCTCATACTTTCGCATATTTCTCATACTTCATGGCTATATCCTGGGATATTTCTGGATTGCATCACGTAGTAATGTGGTACCACACTGAAACAGTCAACTAAACCTGGTTTCGCTCAATATTTTAGAAGATGACGCATGTTAGGTCTAGGTTAGGCCTGGGATTTGCCCTCATCAGGGTCATACATTCGCAGTTTTAACATGCATGTTGACCTGATCGAGGGTTTTTTCTGCTTTGGATCACGTAGTAACGTGGTACCACACTGAAACAGTCCATCAAACCTTGTTTGGATCAATATTTTAGAGGATAACGCATGTTAGGTCTAGGATAGCCCTGGGATTTTCACTCATCAGACTCATACTTTCGCATTCTTCACATACTTGTTGAACAGATACAGGGTTTTTTTTTGGTTTGGATCACATAGTAATGTGGTACCACACTGAAAAAGTCAATTAAACCTGGTTTCCGTCAATATTTTAGAGGACAACGCATGTTAGGTCCAGGTTAGGCCGAGGATTTTCACTCATCAGACTCATACTTTCGCATTCTCCACATACTTGTTGAACAGATCATGGGTTTTTTCCGGTTTGGGTCACGTAGTAGTGTGGTACCACACGGAAACAGTCGATTAAACCTGGTTTCGATCAATATTTTTGAGGATAACGCATGTTAGGTCTAGGTTAGGCCGGGGATTTTCACTCATCAGACTCATACTTTCGCATTCTTCACATACTTGTTGAACGGATCCTGGGTCTTTACTGGTTTGGATCGCGTAGTAATGTGGTACCACACTGAAACGTTCAATTAAACCTGGTCTTGATAAATATTTTAGAGGATAACGCATGTTAGGTCTGGGTTAGGTCTAGGATTTGCCCCCATCAGGCTCATACTTTCGCATATTTCTCATACTTCATGGCTGGATCCTGGGCTATTTCTGGATTGGATCACGTAGAAATGTGGTACCACATTGAAACAGTCAATTAAACCTGGATTTGATCAATATTTTAGAGAATAATTCATGTTAGGTCTAGGTTAGGTCTGGGATTTGCTCTCATCAGGCTCATTCTTTCGCATATTTCTCATACTTGATGGCTAGATCCTGGGCTTTTTCTGGATTTCATCACGTAGTAATGAAGTACAACACTGAAACAGTCCATTAAACCTTGTTTGGATCAATATTTTAGAGGATAACGCATGTTAGGTCTAGGATAGCCCTGGGATTTTCACTCATCAGACTCATACTTTCGCATTCTTCACATACTTGTTGAACAGATACAGGGTTTTTTTTCTGGTTTGGATCACATAGTAATGTGGTACCGCACTGAAACAGACGATTAAACCAGGTTTCGATCAATATTTTTGAGGATACCGCATGTTAGGTCTAGGTTAGGCCGGGGTTTTTCACTCATCACACTCATACTTTCGCATTCTTCACATACTTGTTGAACGGATCCTGGGTTTTTACTGGTTTGGATCACGTAGTAATGAAGTGCAACACTGAAACAGTCAATTAAACCTGGTTTCCATCAATATTTTAGAGGACAACGCATGTTAGGTCTAGGTTAGGCCGAGGATTTTCACTCTTCAGACTCATACTTTCGCATTCTCCACATACTTGTTGAACGGATCCTGGGTTTTTATTGGTTTGGATCACGTAGAAATGTGGTACCACACTGAAACAGTCGATTAAACCTGGTTTCGATCAATATTTTTGAGGATAACGCATGTTAGGTCTAGGTTAGGCCGAGGATTTTCACCCATCAAACTCATACTTTCGCATTCTCCACATACTTGTTGAACGGATCCTGGGTTTTTACTGGTTTGGATCACGTAGTAATGTGGTACCACACTGAAACATTCAATTAAACCTGGTCTTGAAAAATATTTTAGAGGATAACGCATGTTAGGTTTGGGTTAGGTCTAGGATTTGCCCTCATCAGGCTCATACTTTCGCATATTTCTCATACTTCATGGCTAGATCCAGGGCTGTTTCTGGATTGTATCACGTAGTAATGAGGTACCACGCTGAAACAGTCAATTAAACCTGGTTTCGTTCAATATTTTAGAAGATAACGCAAGTTAGGTCTGGGATAGGTCTGGGAGTTGCCCTCATCAGGCTCATACTTTCGCGTTTTTCACATACTTGTTGAACAGATCCTGGGTTTTTTCCGGTTTCGGTCACGTAGTAGTGTGGTACCACACTGAAACAGTCGATTAAACCTGGTTTCGATCAATATTTTTGAGGATAACGCATGTTAGGTCTAGGTTAGGCCGGGGATTTTCACTCATCAGACTCATACTTTCGCATTCTTCACATACTTGTTGAACGGATCCTGGGTTTTTTTCTGGTTTGGATCACGTAGTAATCTGGAACCACACTGAAACAATCAATTAAACATGGTCTTGATAAATATTTTAGAGGATAACGCATGTTAGGTCTGGGATAGGTCTGGGATTTGCCCTCATCGGACTCATACTTTCGCACACTTCACATACTCGTTGAATAGATCCTGGGTTATTTTCTGGTTTGGATCACATAGTAATGTGGTACCACACTGAAACAGTCGATTAAACCAGGTTTCGATCAATATTTTTGAAGATAACGCATGTTAGGTCTAGGTTAGTCCTGGGATTTTCACTCATCAGACTCATACTTTCGCATTCTTCACATACTTGTTGAACGGATCCTGGGTTTTTTCTGGTTTGGATCACGTAGTAATGTGGGACCACACTGAAACAATCAATTAAACCTGGTCTTGATGAATATTTTAGAGGCCAACGTATGTTAGGTCTGGGTTAGGTCTAGGATTTGCCCTCATCAGGCTCATACTTTCGCATATTTCTCATACTTCATGGCTAGATCCTGGGCTATTTCTGGATTGGATCACGTAGTAATGTGGTACCACACTGAAACAGTCAAATTAAACCTGGTTTCGCTCAATATTTTAGAAGATAACGCATGTTAGGCCTAGGTTAGGCCTGGGATCTGCCCTCATCAGGTTCATATTTTCGCGTTCTTTACATACTTGTTGAACAGATCCCTGGCTTTTTCTGCTTTGGATCACATAGTAATGTGGGACCACACTGAAACAGTCGATTAAACCAGGTTTCGATCAATATTTTTGAGGATAATGCATGTTAGGTCTAGGTTAGGCCGAGGATTTTCACTCATCAAACTCATACTTTCGCATTCTCCACATACTTGTTGAACGGATCCTGGGTCTTTACTGGTTTGGATCGCGTAGTAATGTGGTACCACACTGAAACGTTCAATTAAACCTGGTCTTGATAAATATTTTAGAGGATAACGCATGTTAGGTCTGGGTTAGGTCTAGGATTTGCCCCCATCAGGCTCATACTTTCGCATATTTCTCATACTTCATGGCTGGATCCTGGGCTATTTCTGGATTGGATCACGTAGAAATGTGGTACCACATTGAAACAGTCAATTAAACCTGGATTTGATCAATATTTTAGAGAATAATTCATGTTAGGTCTAGGTTAGGTCTGGGATTTGCTCTCATCAGGCTCATTCTTTCGCATATTTCTCATACTTGATGGCTAGATCCTGGGCTTTTTCTGGATTTCATCACGTAGTAATGAAGTACAACACTGAAACAGTCCATTAAACCTTGTTTGGATCAATATTTTAGAGGATAACGCATGTTAGGTCTAGGATAGCCCTGGGATTTTCACTCATCAGACTCATACTTTCGCATTCTTCACATACTTGTTGAACAGATACAGGGTTTTTTTCTGGTTTGGATCACATAGTAATGTGGTACCGCACTGAAACAGACGATTAAACCAGGTTTCGATCAATATTTTTGAGGATACCGCATGTTAGGTCTAGGTTAGGCCGGGGTTTTTCACTCATCACACTCATACTTTCGCATTCTTCACATACTTGTTGAACGGATCCTGGGTTTTTACTGGTTTGGATCACGTAGTAATGAAGTGCAACACTGAAACAGTCAATTAAACCTGGTTTCCATCAATATTTTAGAGGACAACGCATGTTAGGTCTAGGTTAGGCCGAGGATTTTCACTCTTCAGACTCATACTTTCGCATTCTCCACATACTTGTTGAACGGATCCTGGGTTTTTATTGGTTTGGATCACGTAGAAATGTGGTACCACACTGAAACAGTCGATTAAACCTGGTTTCGATCAATATTTTTGAGGATAACGCATGTTAGGTCTAGGTTAGGCCGAGGATTTTCACCCATCAAACTCATACTTTCGCATTCTCCACATACTTGTTGAACGGATCCTGGGTTTTTACTGGTTTGGATCACGTAGTAATGTGGTACCACACTGAAACATTCAATTAAACCTGGTCTTGAAAAATATTTTAGAGGATAACGCATGTTAGGTTTGGGTTAGGTCTAGGATTTGCCCTCATCAGGCTCATACTTTCGCATATTTCTCATACTTCATGGCTAGATCCAGGGCTGTTTCTGGATTGTATCACGTAGTAATGAGGTACCACGCTGAAACAGTCAATTAAACCTGGTTTCGTTCAATATTTTAGAAGATAACGCAAGTTAGGTCTGGGATAGGTCTGGGAGTTGCCCTCATCAGGCTCATACTTTCGCGTTTTTCACATACTTGTTGAACAGATCCTGGGTTTTTTCCGGTTTCGGTCACGTAGTAGTGTGGTACCACACTGAAACAGTCGATTAAACCTGGTTCCGATCAATATTTTTGAGGATAACGCATGTTAGGTCTAGGTTAGGCCGGGGATTTTCACTCATCAGACTCATACTTTCGCATTCTTCACATACTTGTTGAACGGATCCTGGGTTTTTTTCTGGTTTGGATCACGTAGTAATCTGGAACCACACTGAAACAATCAATTAAACATGGTCTTGATAAATATTTTAGAGGATAACGCATGTTAGGTCTGGGATAGGTCTGGGATTTGCCCTCATCGGACTCATACTTTCGCACACTTCACATACTCGTTGAATAGATCCTGGGTTATTTTCTGGTTTGGATCACATAGTAATGTGGTACCACACTGAAACAGTCGATTAAACCAGGTTTCGATCAATATTTTTGAAGATAACGCATGTTAGGTCTAGGTTAGTCCTGGGATTTTCACTCATCAGACTCATACTTTCGCATTCTTCACATACTTGTTGAACGGATCCTGGGTTTTTTCTGGTTTGGATCACGTAGTAATGTGGGACCACACTGAAACAATCAATTAAACCTGGTCTTGATGAATATTTTAGAGGCCAACGTATGTTAGGTCTGGGTTAGGTCTAGGATTTGCCCTCATCAGGCTCATACTTTCGCATATTTCTCATACTTCATGGCTAGATCCTGGGCTATTTCTGGATTGGATCACGTAGTAATGTGGTACCACACTGAAACAGTCAAATTAAACCCGGTTTCGCTCAATATTTTAGAAGATAACGCATGTTAGGCCTAGGTTAGGCCTGGGATCTGCCCTCATCAGGTTCATATTTTCGCGTTCTTTACATACTTGTTGAACAGATCCCTGGCTTTTTCTGCTTTGGATCACATAGTAATGTGGGACCACACTGAAACAGTCGATTAAACCAGGTTTCGATCAATATTTTTGAGGATAATGCATGTTAGGTCTAGGTTAGGCCGAGGATTTTCACTCATCAAACTCATACTTTCGCATTCTCCACATACTTGTTGAACGGATCCTGGGTTTTTACTGGTTTGGATCACGTAGTAATGTGGTACCGCACTGAAACATTCAATTAAACCTGGTCTTGATAAATATTATAGAGGATAATGCATGTTAGGTCTGGAAAGGTCTGGGATTTGCCCTCATCAGACTCATACTTTCGCACACTTCGCATACTCGTTGAACAGATCCTGGGTTATTTTCTGGTTTGGATCACATAGTAATGTGGTACCACACTGAAAGAGACGATTAAACCAGGTTTCGATCAATATTTTCGAGGACAACGCATGTTAGGTCTAGGTTAGGCCGGGGATTTTCACTCATCACACTCATACTTTCACATTCTTCACATACTTGTTGAACGGATCCTGGGTTTTTACTGGTTTGGATCACGTAGTAATGAAGTGCAACACTGAAACAGTCAATTAAACCTAGTTTCCATCAATATTTTAGAGGACAGCGCATGTTAGGTCTAGGTTAGGCCTGGGATTTGCCCACATCAGGGTCATACTTTCGCAGTTTTAACATACATGTTGACCTGATCGAGGGTTTTTTCTGCTTTGGATCACGCAGTAATGTGGTACCACACTGAAACAGTCGATTAAACCTGGTTTCGATCAATATTTTTGAGGATAACGCATGTAAGGTATAGGTTAGGTCGGGGATTTTCACTCATCAGACTCATACTTTCGCATTCTTCACATACTTGTTGAACGGATCCTGGGTTTTTCTGGTTTGGATCACGTAGTAATGTGGGACCACACTGAAACAATCAATTAAACCTGGTCTTGATAAATATTTTAGAGGATAACGCATGTTTGGTCTGGGTTAGGTCTAGGATTTGCCCTCGTCAGGCTCATACTTTCGCATATTTCTCATACTTCATGGCTACATCCTGGGCTATTTCTGGATTGGATCACGTAGAAATGTGGTACCACACTGAAACAGTCGATTAAACCAGGTTTCGATCAATATTTTTGAGGATAACGCAAGTTAGGTCTGGGATAGGCCTGGGATTTTCACTCATCAGACTCATACTTTCGCATTCTTCATATACTTGTTGAACGGATCCTGGGTTTTTACTGGTTTGGATCGCGTAGTAATGTGGTACCACACTGAAACATTCAATTAAACCTGGTCTTGATAAATATTATAGAGGATCGTGCATGTTAGGTCTGGGATAGGTCTGGGATTTGCCCTCATCAGACTCATACCTTCGCACACTTCACATACTCGTTGAACAGATCCTGAGTTATTTTCTGGTTTGGATCACATAGTAATGTGGTACCACACTGAAACAGTCGATTAAACCAGGTATCGATCAATATTTTTGAGAATAATACATGTTAGGTCTAGGTTAGGTCTGGGATTTGCTCTCATCAGGCTCATTCTTTCGAATATTTCTCATACTTGATGGCTAGATGCTGGGCTTTTTCTGGATTGCATCACGTAGTAATGAAGTACAACACAGAAACAGTCAATTAAACCTGGTTTCCATCAATATCTTAGAGGACAACGCAAGTTAGGTCTGGGATAGGTCTTGGATTTGCCCTCATCAGGCTCATACTTTCGCGTTTTTCACATACTTTTTGAACAGATCCTGGGTTATTTCTGGTTTGGATCACGTAGTAGTGTGGTACCACACTGAAACAGTCCATTAAACCTGGTTTGGATCAATATTTTAGAGGATAACGCATGTTAGGTCTAGGTTAGGTCTGGGAATTTCACTCATCAGACTCATACTTTCGCATTCTTCACATACTTGTTTTACGGATCCTCGGTTTTTTCTGGTTTGGATCACGTAGTAATGTGGGACCACACTGAAACAGTCAATTAAACCAGGTTTCGATGAATATTTTTGAGAATAATACATGTTAGGTCTAGGTTAGGTCTGGGATTTGCTCTCATCAGGCTCATTCTTTCGAATATTTCTCATACTTGATGGCTAGATGCTGGGCTTTTTCTGGATTGCATCACGTAGTAATGGAGTACAACACAGAAACAGTCAATTAAACCTGGTTTCCATCAATATCTTAGAGGACAACGCAAGTTAGGTCTGGGATAGGTCTGGTATTTGCCCTCATCAGGCTCATACTTTCGCGTTTTTCACATACTTGTTGAACAGATCCTGTGTTTTTTCTGGTTTGGATCACGTAGTAGTGTGGTACCACACTGAAACAGTCCATTAAACCTGGTTTGGATCAATATTTTAGAGGATAACGCATGTTAGGTCTAGGTTAGGTCGGGGATTTTCACTCATCAGACTCATACTTTCGCATTCTTCATATACTTGTTGAACGGATCCTGGGTTTTTTCTGGTTTGGATCACGTAGTAATGTGGTACCACACTGAAACAGTCGATTAAACCTGGTTTCGATCAATATTTTAGAGGATAACGCATGTTAGGTCTAGGTTAGCCCTGGGATTTTCACTCATCAGACTCATACTTTCGCGTTTTTCACATACTTGTTGAACAGATCCTGGGTTTTTTCTGGTTTGGATCACGTAGTAGTGTGGTACCACACTGAAACAGTCCATTAAACCTGGTTTGGATCAATATTTTAGAGGATAACGCATGTTAGGTCTAGGTTAGGTCTGGGATTTTCACTCAACAGACTCATACTTTCGCATTCTTCACATACTTGCTGAACGGATCCTGGGTTTTTTCTGGTTTGGATCACCTAGTAATGTGGGCCCACACTGAAACAATCATTTAAACATGGTCTTGATAAATATTTTAGAGGATAACGCATGTTAGGTCTGGGATAGGTCTGGGATTTGCCCTCATCAGACTCATACTTTCGCACACTTCACATACTCGTTGAACAGATCCTGGGTTTTTTCTGGTTTGGATCACGTAGTAATGTGGTACCACACTGAAACAGTCGACTATACCTGGTTTCGATCAATATTTTAGAGGATAACGCAAGTTAAGTCTGCGATTGGTCTGGGATTTGACCTCATCAGACTCATACTTTCGCACACTTCACATACTCGTTGAACAGATCCTGGGTTATTTTCTGGTTTGGATCACTTAGTAATGTGGTACCTCACTGAAACAGTCGATTACACCATGTTTTGATCAATATTTTTGAGGATAACGCATGTTAGGTCTAGGTTAGGCCTAGGAATTTCACTCATCAGGCTCATACTTTCGCATTCTTCACATACTTGTTGAACGGATCCTGGGTTTTTTCTGGTTTGGATCACGTAGTAATGTGGTACCACACTGAAACATTCAATTAAACCTGGTCTTGAAAAATATTTTAGAGGATAACGCATGTTAGGTTTGGGTTAGGTCTAGGATTTGCCCTCATCAGGCTCATACTTTCGCATATTTCTCATACTTCATGGCTAGATCCTGGGCTATTTCTGGATTGGATCACGTAGTAATGTGGTACCACACTGAAAAAGTCAATTAAACCTGGTTTCGCTCAATATTTTAGAAGATAACGCATGTTAGGCCTAGGTTAGGCCTGGGATCTGCCCTCATCAGGTTCATATTTTCGCGTTCTTTACATACTTGTTGAACAGATCCCTGGCTTTTTCTGCATTGGATCACATAGTAATGTGGGACCACACTGGAACAGTCGACTATACCTGGTTTCGATCAATATTTTAGAGGATAACGCAAGTTAAGTCTGCGATTGGTCTGGGATTTGCCCTCATCAGACTCATACTTTCGCACACTTCGCATACTCGTTGAACAGATCCTGGGTTATTTTCTGGTTTGGATCACATAGTAATGTGGTACCACACTGAAAGAGACGATTAAACCAAGTTTCGATCAATATTTTCGAGGACAACGCATGTTAGGTCTAGGTTAGGCCGGGGATTTTCACTCATCACACTCATACTTTCACATTCTTCACATACTTGTTGAACGGATCCTGGGTTTTTACTGGTTTGGATCGCGTAGTAATGAAGTGCAACACTGAAACAGTCAATTAAACCTAGTTTCCATCAATATTTTAGAGGACAGCGCAAGTTAGGTCTAGGTTAGGCCTGGGATTTGCCCACATCAGGGTCATACTTTCGCAGTTTTAACATACATGTTGACCTGATCGAGGGTTTTTTCTGCTTTGGATCACGCAGTAAAGTGGTACCACACTGAAACAGTCGATTAAACCTGGTTTCGATCAATATTTTTGAGGATAACGCATGTTAGGTATAGGTTAGGCCGGGGATTTTCACTCATCAGACTCATACTTTCGCATTCTTCACATACTTGTTGAACGGATCCTGGGTTATTTTCTGGTTTGGATCACGCAGTAAAGTGGTACCACACTGAAACAGTCGATTAAACCTGGTTTCGATCAATATTTTTGAGGATAACGCATGTTAGGTATAGGTTAGGCCGGGGATTTTCACTCATCAGACTCATACTTTCGCATTCTTCACATACTTGTTGAACTGATCCTGGGCTTTTTCTGGATTGCATCACGTAGTAATGAAGTACAACACTGAAACAGTCAATTAAACCTGGTTTCCATCAATATTTTAGAGGACAACGCAAGATAGGTCTAGGTAAGGCCTGAGATTTTCACTCATCAGACTCATACTTTCGCAATCTTCACATACTTGTTGAACGGATCCTGGGTTTTTTCTGGTTTGGATTACGTAGTAATGTGGTACCACACTGAAACATTCAATTAAACCTGGTCTTGATAAATATTTTAGAGAATAACGCATGTTAGGTATAGGTTAGGCCGGGGATTTTCACTCATCAGACTCATACTTTCGCATTCTTCACATACTTGTTGAACGGATCCTGGGTTTTTCTGGTTTGGATCACGTAGTAATGTGGGACCACACTGAAACAATCAATTAAACCTGGTCTTGATAAATATTTTAGAGGCTAACGCATGTTTGGTCTGGGTTAGGTCTAGGATTTGCCCTCGTCAGGCTCATACTTTCGCATATTTCTCATACTTCATGGCTACATCCTGGGCTATTTCTGGATTGGATCACGTAGTAATGTGGTACCACACTGAAACAGTCGATTAAACCAGGTTTCGATCAATATTTTTGAGGATAACGCAAGTTAGGTCTGGGATAGGCCTGGGATTTTCACTCATCAGACTCATACTTTCGCATTCTTCACATACTTGTTGAACGGATCCTGGGTTTTTACTGGTTTGGATCGCGTAGTAATGTGGTACCACACTGAAACATTCAATTAAACCTGGTCTTGATAAATATTATAGAGGATAGTGCATGTTAGGTCTGGGATAGGTCAGGGATTTGCCCTCATCAGACTCATACTTTCGCACACTTCACATACTCGTTGAACAGATCCTGGGTTATTTTCTGGTTTGGATCACATAATAATGTGGTACCACACTGAAACAGTCGATTAAACCAGGTTTCGATCAATATTTTAGAGAATAATTCATGTTAGGTCTAGGTTAGGTCTGGGATTTGCTCTCATCAGGCTCATTCTTTCGCATATTTCTCATACATGTTGAACAGATCCTGGGTTTTTTCTGGTTTGGATCACGTAGTAATGTGGGACCACACTGAAAGAATCAATTAAACCTGGTCTTGATAAATATTTTAGAGGATAACGCATGTTAGGTCTGGGTTAGGTCTAGGATTTGCCCTCATCAGGCTCATACTTTCGCATATTTCTCATACTTCATGGCTAGATCCTGGGCTGTTTCTGGATTGTATCACGTAGTAATGTGGGACCACACTGAAACAGTTCATTAAACCTGGTTTCGCTCAGTATTTTAGAGGATAACGCATGTTAGGTCTAGGTTAGGTCTGGGATTTGCTCTCATCAGGCTCATTCTTTCGCATATTTCTCATACTTGATGGCTAGATCCTGGGCTTTTTCTGGATTGCATCACGTAGTAATGTAGTACCACACTGAAACAGTCAATGAAACCTGGTTTTCATCAATATTTTAGAGTACAACGCAAGTTAGGTCTAGGTAAGGCCTGAGATTTTCACTGATCAGACTCATACTTTCGCATTCTTCACATACTTGTTGAACGGATCCTGGGTTTTTTCTGGTTTGGATCATGTAGTAATGTGGTACCACACTGAAACGGTCAATTAAACCTGGTTTCGATCAATATTTTAGAGGATAACGCAAGTTAGGTCTAGGTTAGGCCTGGGATTTTCACTCATCAGACTCATACATTCGCATTCTTCACATACTTGATATACGGATCCTGGGTTTTTTCTGGTTTGGATCACGTAGTAATGTGGGACCACACTGAAACAGTCAATTAAACCAGGTTTCGATCAATATTTTTGAGAATAATACATGTTAGGTCTAGGTTAGGTCTGGGATTTGCTCTCATCAGGCTCATTCTTTCGAATATTTCTCATACTTGATGGCTAGATGCTGGGCTTTTTCTGGATTGCATCACGTAGTAATGAAGTACAACACAGAAACAGTCAATTAAACCTGGTTTCCATCAATATCTTAGAGGACAACGCAAGTTAGGTCTGGGATAGGTCTTGGATTTGCCCTCATCAGGCTCATACTTTCGCGTTTTTCACATACTTTTTGAACAGATCCTGGGTTTTTTCTGGTTTGGATCACGTAGTAGTGTGGTACCACACTGAAACAGTCCATTAAACCTGGTTTGGATCAATATTTTAGAGGATAACGCATGTTAGGTCTAGGTTAGGTCTGGGAATTTCACTCATCAGACTCATACTTTCGCATTCTTCACATACTTGTTGTACGGATCCTGGGTTTTTTCTGGTTTGGATCACGTAGTAATGTGGGATCACACTGATACAGTCAATTAAACCAGGTTTCGATGAATATTTTTGAGAATAATACATGTTAGGTCTAGGTTAGGTCTGGGATTTGCTCTCATCAGGCTCATTCTTTCGAATATTTCTCATACTTGATGGCTAGATGCTGGGCTTTTTCTGGATTGCATCACGTAGTAATGAAGTACAACACAGAAACAGTCAATTAAACCTGGTTCCCATCAATATCTTAGAGGACAACGCAAGTTAGGTCTGGGATAGGTCTGGTATTTGCCCTCATCAGGCTCATACTTTCGCGTTTTTCACATACTTGTTGAACAGATCCTGTGTTTTTTCTGGTTTGGATCACGTAGTAGTGTGGTACCACACTGAAACAGTCCATTAAACCTGGTTTGGATCAATATTTTAGAGGATAACGCATGTTAGGTCTAGGTTAGGTCGGGGATTTTCACTCATCAGACTCATACTTTCGCATTCTTCACATACTTGTTGAACGGATCCTGGGTTTTTTCTGGTTTGGATCACGTAGTAATGTGGTACCACACTGAAACAGTCGATTAAACCTGGTTTCGATCAATATTTTAGAGGATAACGCATGTTAGGTCTAGGTTCGCCCTGGGATTTTCACTCATCAGACTCATACTTTCGCGTTTTTCACATACTTGTTGAACAGATCCTGGGTTTTTTCTGGTTTGGATCACGTAGTAGTGTGGTACCACACTGAAACAGTCCATTAAACCAGGTTTGGACCAATAGTTTAGAGGATAACGCATGTTAGGTCTAGGTTAGGTCTGGGATTTTCACTCAACAGACTCATACTTTCGCATTCTTCACATACTTGCTGAACGGATCCTGGGTTTTTTCTGGTTTGGATCACCTAGTAATGTGGGCCCACACTGAAACAATCATTTAAACATGGTCTTGATAAATATCTTAGAGGATAACGCATGTTAGGTCTGGGATAGGTCTGGGATTTGCCCTCATCAGACTCATACTTTCGCACACTTCACATACTCGTTGAACAGATCCTGGGTTTTTTCTGGTTTGGGTCACGTAGTAATGTGGGACCACACTGAAACAGTTCATTAAACCTGGTTTCGCTCAGTATTTTAGAGGATAACGCATGTTAGGTCTAGGTTAGGTCTGGGATTTGCTCTCATCAGGCTCATTCTTTCGCATATTTCTCATACTTGATGGCTAGATCCTGGGCTTTTTCTGGATTGCATCACGTAGTAATGTAGTACCACACTGAAACAGTCAATGAAACCTGGTTTTCATCAATATTTTAGAGTACAACGCAAGTTAGGTCTAGGTAAGGCCTGAGATTTTCACTGATCAGACTCATACTTTCGCATTCTTCACATACTTGTTGAACGGATCCTGGGTTTTTTCTGGTTTGGATCATGTAGTAATGTGGTACCACACTGAAACGGTCAACTAAACCTGGTTTCGATCAATATTTTAGAGGATAACGCAAGTTAGGTCTAGGTTAGGCCTGGGATTTTCACTCATCAGACTCATACATTCGCATTCTTCACATACTTGATATACGGATCCTGGGTTTTTTCTGGTTTGGATCACGTAGTAATGTGGGACCACACTGAAACAGTCAATTAAACCAGGTTTCGATCAATATTTTTGAGAATAATACATGTTAGGTCTAGGTTAGGTCTGGGATTTGCTCTCATCAGGCTCATTCTTTCGAATATTTCTCATACTTGATGGCTAGATGCTGGGCTTTTTCTGGATTGCATCACGTAGTAATGAAGTGCAACACAGAAACAGTCAATTAAACCTGGTTTCCATCAATATCTTAGAGGACAACGCAAGTTAGGTCTGGGATAGGTCTTGGATTTGCCCTCATCAGGCTCATACTTTCGCGTTTTTCACATACTTTTTGAACAGATCCTGGGTTTTTTCTGGTTTGGATCACGTAGTAGTGTGGTACCACACTGAAACAGTCCATTAAACCTGGTTTGGATCAATATTTTAGAGGATAACGCATGTTAGGTCTAGGTTAGGTCTGGGAATTTCACTCATCAGACTCATACTTTCGCATTCTTCACATACTTGTTGTACGGATCCTGGGTTTTTTCTGGTTTGGATCACGTAGTAATGTGGGATCACACTGATACAGTCAATTAAACCAGGTTTCGATGAATATTTTTGAGAATAATACATGTTAGGTCTAGGTTAGGTCTGGGATTTGCTCTCATCAGGCTCATTCTTTCGAATATTTCTCATACTTGATGGCTAGATGCTGGGCTTTTTCTGGATTGCATCACGTAGTAATGAAGTACAACACAGAAACAGTCAATTAAACCTGGTTCCCATCAATATCTTAGAGGACAACGCAAGTTAGGTCTGGGATAGGTCTGGTATTTGCCCTCATCAGGCTCATACTTTCGCGTTTTTCACATACTTGTTGAACAGATCCTGTGTTTTTTCTGGTTTGGATCACGTAGTAGTGTGGTACCACACTGAAACAGTCCATTAAACCTGGTTTGGATCAATATTTTAGAGGATAACGCATGTTAGGTCTAGGTTAGGTCGGGGATTTTCACTCATCAGACTCATACTTTCGCATTCTTCACATACTTGTTGAACGGATCCTGGGTTTTTTCTGGTTTGGATCACGTAGTAATGTGGTACCACACTGAAACAGTCGATTAAACCTGGTTTCGATCAATATTTTAGAGGATAACGCATGTTAGGTCTAGGTTCGCCCTGGGATTTTCACTCATCAGACTCATACTTTCGCGTTTTTCACATACTTGTTGAACAGATCCTGGGTTTTTTCTGGTTTGGATCACGTAGTAGTGTGGTACCACACTGAAACAGTCCATTAAACCAGGTTTGGACCAATAGTTTAGAGGATAACGCATGTTAGGTCTAGGTTAGGTCTGGGATTTTCACTCAACAGACTCATACTTTCGCATTCTTCACATACTTGCTGAACGGATCCTGGGTTTTTTCTGGTTTGGATCACCTAGTAATGTGGGCCCACACTGAAACAATCATTTAAACATGGTCTTGATAAATATCTTAGAGGATAACGCATGTTAGGTCTGGGATAGGTCTGGGATTTGCCCTCATCAGACTCATACTTTCGCACACTTCACATACTCGTTGAACAGATCCTGGGTTTTTTCTGGTTTGGGTCACGTAGTAATGTGGTACCACACTGAAACAGTCGACTAAACCTGGTTTCGATCAATATTTTAGAGGATAACGCAAGTTAAGTCTGCGATTGGTCTGGGATTTGACCTCATCAGACTCATACTTTCGCACACTTCACATACTCGTTGAACAGATCCTGGGTTATTTTCTGGTTTGGATCACTTAGTAATGTGGTACCTCACTGAAACAGTCGATTACACCATGTTTTGATCAATATTTTTGAGGATAATTCATGTTAGGTCTAGGTTAGGTCTGGGATTTGCTCTCATCAGGCTCATTCTTTCGCATATTTCTCATACTTGATGGCTAGATCCTGGGCTTTTTCTGGATTGCATCACGTAGTAATGAAGTACAACACTGAAACAGTCAATTAAACCTGGTTTCGATCAATATTTTAGAGAATAACGCATGTTAGGTCTAGGTTAGGTCTGGGATTTGCCCTCATCAGGCTCATACTTTCGCATATTTCTCATACACGTTGAACAGATCCTGGGTTTTTTCTGGTTTGGATCACGTAGTAATGTGGGACCACACTGAAACAATCAACTATACCTGGTCTTGATAAATATTTTAGAAGATAACGCATGTTAGGTCTGGGTTAGGTCTAGGATTTGCCCTCATCAGGCTCATACTTTCGCATATTTCTCATACTTCATGGCTAGATCCTGGGCTGTTTCTGGATTGTATCACGTAGTAATGTGGTACCACGCTGAAACAGTCAATTAAACCTGGTTTCAATCAATATTTTAGAGGATAACGCATGTTAGGTCTGGGATAGGTCGGGGATTTGCCCTTATCAGGCTCATACTTTCGCATATTTCTCATACTTCATGGCTAGATCCTGGGCTATTTCTGGTTTGGATCACGTAGTAATGTGGTACCACACTGAAACAGTCGATTAAACCTGGTTTCGATCAATATTTTAGAGGATAACGCAAGTTAGGTCTGGGATAGGTCTGGGATTTGACCTGATCAGACTCATACTTTCGCACACTTCACATACTCGTTGAACAGATCCTGGGTTATTTTCTGGTTTGGATCACATAGTAATGTGGTACCACACTGAAACAGTCGATTAAACCAGGTTCCGATCAATATTTTAGAGAATAATTCATGTTAGGTCTAGGTTAGGTCTGGGATTTGCTCTCATCAGGCTCATTCTTTCGCATATTTCTCATACATGTTGAACAGATCCTGGGTTTTTTCTGGTTTGGATCACGTAGTAATGTGGGACCACACTGAAGGAATCAATTAAACCTGGTCTTGATAAATATTTTAGAGGATAACGCATGTTAGGTCTTGGTTAGGTCTAGGATTTGCCCTTATCAGGCTCATACTTTCGCATATTTCTCATACTTCATGGCTAGATCCTGGGCTGTTTCTGGATTGTATCACGTAGTAATGTGGTACCACGCTGAAACAGTCAATTAAACCTGGTTTCAATCAATATTTTAGAGGATAACGCATGTTAGGTCTGGGATAGGTCGGGGATTTGCCCTCATCAGACTCATACTTTCGCACACTTCACATACTCGTTTGGCAGATCCTGGGTTGTTTTCTGGATTGGATCACGTAGTAATTTAAGTACTACACTGAAACAGTCAATTAAACCTGGTTTCCATCAATATCTTAGAGGACAACGCAAGTTAGGTCTGGGATAGCTCTGGGATTTGCCCTCATCAGGCTCATACTTTCCGCGTTTTTCACATACTTGTTGAACAGATCCTGGGTTTTTTCTGGTTTCGATCACGTAGTAATGTGGGACCACACTGAAACAATCAATTAAACCTGGTCTTGATAAATATTTTAGAGCATAACGCCTGTTAGGTCTGGGATAGGTCGGGGATTAGCCCTCATCAGGCTCATACTTTCGCATATTTCTCATACTTCATGGCTAGCTCCTGGGCTATTTCTGGTTTGGATCACGTAGTAATGTGGTACCACACTGAAACAGTCGATTAAACCTGGTTTCGATCAATATTCTAGAGGATAAAGCAAGATAGGTCTGGGATAGGTCTGGGATTTGACCTCATCAGACTCATACTTTCGCACACTTCACATACTCGTTGAACAGATCCTGGGTTATTTTCTGGTTTGGATCACATAGTAATGTGGTACCACACTGAAACAGTCGATTAAACCAGGTTTCGATCAATATTTTAGAGAATAATTCATGTTAGGTCTAGGTGAGGTCTGGGATTTGCTCCCATCAGGCTCATTCTTTCGCATATTTCTCATACATGTTGAACAGATCCTGGGTTTTTTCTGGTTTGGATCACGTAGTAATGTGGGACCACACTGAAAGAATCAATTAAACCTGGTCTTGATAAATATTTTAGAGGATAACGCATGTTAGGTCTGGGTTAGGTCTAGGATTTGCCCTCATCAGGCTCATACTTTCGCATATTTCTCATACTTCATGGCTAGATCCTGGGCTGTTTCAAAATTGTATCACGTAGTAATGTGGTACCACGCTGAAACAGTCAATTAAACCTGGTTTCAATCAATATTTTAGAGGATAACGCATGTTAGGCCTAGGTTAGGTCTGGGATTTTCACTCATCAGACTCATACTTCCGCATTCTTCACATACTTGTTGAACGGATCCTGGGTTTTTTCTGGTTTGGATCACGTAGTAATGTGGGACCACACTGAAACAGTTCATTAAACCTGGTTTCGCTCAATATTTTAGAGGATAACGCATGTTAGGTCTAGGTTAAGTCTGGGATTTGCTCTCATCAGGCTCATTCTTTCGCATATTTCTCATACTTGATGGCTAGATCCTGGGCTTTTTCTGGATTGCATCACGTAGTAATGTAGTACCACACTGAAACAGTCAATGAAACCTGGTTTTCATCAATATTTTAGAGTACAACGCAAGTTAGGTCTAGGTAAGGCCTGAGATTTTCACTGATCAGACTCATACTTTCGCATTCTTCACATACTTGTTGAACGGATCCTGGGTTTTTTCTGGTTTGGATCACGTAGTAATGTGGTACCACACTGAAACGGTCAATTAAACCTGGTTTCGATCAATATTTTAGAGGATAACGCATGTTAGGTCTGGGATAGGTCTGGGATTTGCCTTCATCAGGCTCATACTTTCGCGTTTTTCACATACTTGTTGAACAGATCATGGGTTTTTTCTGGTTTGGGTCACGTAGTAGTGTGATACCACACTGAAACAGTCGATTAAACCTGGTTTCGATCAATATTTTAGAGGATAACGCATGTTAGGTCTAGGTTAGCCCTGGGATTTTCACTCATCAGACTCATACTTTCGCATTCTTCACATACTTGTTGAACTGATCCTGGGTTTTTTCTGGTTTGGATCACGTAGTAATGTGGTACCACACTGAAACAGTCGATTAAACCTGGTATCGATCAATATTTTAGAGGATAACGCATGTTAGGTCTAGGTTAGCCCTGGGATTTTCACTCATCAGACTCATACTTTCGCATTCTTCACATACTTGTTGAACTGATCCTGGGCTTTTTCTGGATTGCATCACGTAGTAATGGAGTACAACACTGAAACAGTCAATTAAACCTGGTTTCCATCCATATTTTAGAGGACAACGCAAGATAGGTCTAGGTAAGGCCTGAGATTTTCACTCATCAGACTCATACTTTCGCAATCTTCACATACTTGTTGAACGGATCCTGGGTTTTTTCTGGTTTGGATTACGTAGTAATGTGGTACCACACTGAAACATTCAAT
This sequence comes from Colletes latitarsis, assembly GCF_051014445.1. Taxonomy (NCBI): domain Eukaryota; kingdom Metazoa; phylum Arthropoda; class Insecta; order Hymenoptera; family Colletidae; genus Colletes; species Colletes latitarsis. The sequence goes on from NC_135142.1 coordinate 5,533,574, forward strand.
TAAACCTGGTCTTGATAAATATTTTAGAGAATAACGCATGTTAGGTATAGGTTAGGCCGGGGATTTTCACTCATCAGACTCATACTTTCGCATTCTTCACATACTTGTTGAACGGATCCTGGGTTTTTCTGGTTTGGATCACGTAGTAATGTGGGACCACACTGAAACAATCAATTAAACCTGGTCTTGATAAATATTTTAGAGGCTAACGCATGTTTGGTCTGGGTTAGGTCTAGGATTTGCCCTCGTCAGGCTCATACTTTCGCATATTTCTCATACTTCATGGCTACATCCTGGGCTATTTCTGGATTGGATCACGTAGTAATGTGGTACCACACTGAAACAGTCGATTAAACCAGGTTTCGATCAATATTTTTGAGGATAACGCAAGTTAGGTCTGGGATAGGCCTGGGATTTTCACTCATCAGACTCATACTTTCGCATTCTTCACATACTTGTTGAACGGATCCTGGGTTTTTACTGGTTTGGATCGCGTAGTAATGTGGTACCACACTGAAACATTCAATTAAACCTGGTCTTGATAAATATTATAGAGGATAGTGCATGTTAGGTCTGGGATAGGTCAGGGATTTGCCCTCATCAGACTCATACTTTCGCACACTTCACATACTCGTTGAACAGATCCTGGGTTATTTTCTGGTTTGGATCACATAATAATGTGGTACCACACTGAAACAGTCGATTAAACCAGGTTTCGATCAATATTTTAGAGAATAATTCATGTTAGGTCTAGGTTAGGTCTGGGATTTGCTCTCATCAGGCTCATTCTTTCGCATATTTCTCATACATGTTGAACAGATCCTGGGTTTTTTCTGGTTTGGATCACGTAGTAATGTGGGACCACACTGAAAGAATCAATTAAACCTGGTCTTGATAAATATTTTAGAGGATAACGCATGTTAGGTCTGGGTTAGGTCTAGGATTTGCCCTCATCAGGCTCATACTTTCGCATATTTCTCATACTTCATGGCTAGATCCTGGGCTGTTTCTGGATTGTATCACGTAGTAATGTGGGACCACACTGAAACAGTTCATTAAACCTGGTTTCGCTCAGTATTTTAGAGGATAACGCATGTTAGGTCTAGGTTAGGTCTGGGATTTGCTCTCATCAGGCTCATTCTTTCGCATATTTCTCATACTTGATGGCTAGATCCTGGGCTTTTTCTGGATTGCATCACGTAGTAATGTAGTACCACACTGAAACAGTCAATGAAACCTGGTTTTCATCAATATTTTAGAGTACAACGCAAGTTAGGTCTAGGTAAGGCCTGAGATTTTCACTGATCAGACTCATACTTTCGCATTCTTCACATACTTGTTGAACGGATCCTGGGTTTTTTCTGGTTTGGATCATGTAGTAATGTGGTACCACACTGAAACGGTCAATTAAACCTGGTTTCGATCAATATTTTAGAGGATAACGCAAGTTAGGTCTAGGTTAGGCCTGGGATTTTCACTCATCAGACTCATACATTCGCATTCTTCACATACTTGATATACGGATCCTGGGTTTTTTCTGGTTTGGATCACGTAGTAATGTGGGACCACACTGAAACAGTCAATTAAACCAGGTTTCGATCAATATTTTTGAGAATAATACATGTTAGGTCTAGGTTAGGTCTGGGATTTGCTCTCATCAGGCTCATTCTTTCGAATATTTCTCATACTTGATGGCTAGATGCTGGGCTTTTTCTGGATTGCATCACGTAGTAATGAAGTACAACACAGAAACAGTCAATTAAACCTGGTTTCCATCAATATCTTAGAGGACAACGCAAGTTAGGTCTGGGATAGGTCTTGGATTTGCCCTCATCAGGCTCATACTTTCGCGTTTTTCACATACTTTTTGAACAGATCCTGGGTTTTTTCTGGTTTGGATCACGTAGTAGTGTGGTACCACACTGAAACAGTCCATTAAACCTGGTTTGGATCAATATTTTAGAGGATAACGCATGTTAGGTCTAGGTTAGGTCTGGGAATTTCACTCATCAGACTCATACTTTCGCATTCTTCACATACTTGTTGTACGGATCCTGGGTTTTTTCTGGTTTGGATCACGTAGTAATGTGGGATCACACTGATACAGTCAATTAAACCAGGTTTCGATGAATATTTTTGAGAATAATACATGTTAGGTCTAGGTTAGGTCTGGGATTTGCTCTCATCAGGCTCATTCTTTCGAATATTTCTCATACTTGATGGCTAGATGCTGGGCTTTTTCTGGATTGCATCACGTAGTAATGAAGTACAACACAGAAACAGTCAATTAAACCTGGTTCCCATCAATATCTTAGAGGACAACGCAAGTTAGGTCTGGGATAGGTCTGGTATTTGCCCTCATCAGGCTCATACTTTCGCGTTTTTCACATACTTGTTGAACAGATCCTGTGTTTTTTCTGGTTTGGATCACGTAGTAGTGTGGTACCACACTGAAACAGTCCATTAAACCTGGTTTGGATCAATATTTTAGAGGATAACGCATGTTAGGTCTAGGTTAGGTCGGGGATTTTCACTCATCAGACTCATACTTTCGCATTCTTCACATACTTGTTGAACGGATCCTGGGTTTTTTCTGGTTTGGATCACGTAGTAATGTGGTACCACACTGAAACAGTCGATTAAACCTGGTTTCGATCAATATTTTAGAGGATAACGCATGTTAGGTCTAGGTTCGCCCTGGGATTTTCACTCATCAGACTCATACTTTCGCGTTTTTCACATACTTGTTGAACAGATCCTGGGTTTTTTCTGGTTTGGATCACGTAGTAGTGTGGTACCACACTGAAACAGTCCATTAAACCAGGTTTGGACCAATAGTTTAGAGGTTAACGCATGTTAGGTCTAGGTTAGGTCTGGGATTTTCACTCAACAGACTCATACTTTCGCATTCTTCACATACTTGCTGAACGGATCCTGGGTTTTTTCTGGTTTGGATCACCTAGTAATGTGGGCCCACACTGAAACAATCATTTAAACATGGTCTTGATAAATATCTTAGAGGATAACGCATGTTAGGTCTGGGATAGGTCTGGGATTTGCCCTCATCAGACTCATACTTTCGCACACTTCACATACTCGTTGAACAGATCCTGGGTTTTTTCTGGTTTGGGTCACGTAGTAATGTGGGACCACACTGAAACAGTTCATTAAACCTGGTTTCGCTCAGTATTTTAGAGGATAACGCATGTTAGGTCTAGGTTAGGTCTGGGATTTGCTCTCATCAGGCTCATTCTTTCGCATATTTCTCATACTTGATGGCTAGATCCTGGGCTTTTTCTGGATTGCATCACGTAGTAATGTAGTACCACACTGAAACAGTCAATGAAACCTGGTTTTCATCAATATTTTAGAGTACAACGCAAGTTAGGTCTAGGTAAGGCCTGAGATTTTCACTGATCAGACTCATACTTTCGCATTCTTCACATACTTGTTGAACGGATCCTGGGTTTTTTCTGGTTTGGATCATGTAGTAATGTGGTACCACACTGAAACGGTCAATTAAACCTGGTTTCGATCAATATTTTAGAGGATAACGCAAGTTAGGTCTAGGTTAGGCCTGGGATTTTCACTCATCAGACTCATACATTCGCATTCTTCACATACTTGATATACGGATCCTGGGTTTTTTCTGGTTTGGATCACGTAGTAATGTGGGACCACACTGAAACAGTCAATTAAACCAGGTTTCGATCAATATTTTTGAGAATAATACATGTTAGGTCTAGGTTAGGTCTGGGATTTGCTCTCATCAGGCTCATTCTTTCGAATATTTCTCATACTTGATGGCTAGATACTGGGCTTTTTCTGGATTGCATCACGTAGTAATGAAGTGCAACACAGAAACAGTCAATTAAACCTGGTTTCCATCAATATCTTAGAGGACAACGCAAGTTAGGTCTGGGATAGGTCTTGGATTTGCCCTCATCAGGCTCATACTTTCGCGTTTTTCACATACTTTTTGAACAGATCCTGGGTTTTTTCTGGTTTGGATCACGTAGTAGTGTGGTACCACACTGAAACAGTCCATTAAACCTGGTTTGGATCAATATTTTAGAGGATAACGCATGTTAGGTCTAGGTTAGGTCTGGGAATTTCACTCATCAGACTCATACTTTTGCATTCTTCACATACTTGTTGTACGGATCCTGGGTTTTTTCTGGTTTGGATCACGTAGTAATGTGGGATCACACTGATACAGTCAATTAAACCAGGTTTCGATGAATATTTTTGAGAATAATACATGTTAGGTCTAGGTTAGGTCTGGGATTTGCTCTCATCAGGCTCATTCTTTCGAATATTTCTCATACTTGATGGCTAGATGCTGGGCTTTTTCTGGATTGCATCACGTAGTAATGAAGTACAACACAGAAACAGTCAATTAAACCTGGTTCCCATCAATATCTTAGAGGACAACGCAAGTTAGGTCTGGGATAGGTCTGGTATTTGCCCTCATCAGGCTCATACTTTCGCGTTTTTCACATACTTGTTGAACAGATCCTGTGTTTTTTCTGGTTTGGATCACGTAGTAGTGTGGTACCACACTGAAACAGTCCATTAAACCTGGTTTGGATCAATATTTTAGAGGATAACGCATGTTAGGTCTAGGTTAGGTCGGAGATTTTCACTCATCAGACTCATACTTTCGCATTCTTCACATACTTGTTGAACGGATCCTGGGTTTTTTCTGGTTTGGATCACGTAGTAATGTGGTACCACACTGAAACAGTCGATTAAACCTGGTTTCGATCAATATTTTAGAGGATAACGCATGTTAGGTCTAGGTTCGCCCTGGGATTTTCACTCATCAGACTCATACTTTCGCGTTTTTCACATACTTGTTGAACAGATCCTGGGTTTTTTCTGGTTTGGATCACGTAGTAGTGTGGTACCACACTGAAACAGTCCATTAAACCAGGTTTGGACCAATAGTTTAGAGGATAACGCATGTTAGGTCTAGGTTAGGTCTGGGATTTTCACTCAACAGACTCATACTTTCGCATTCTTCACATACTTGCTGAACGGATCCTGGGTTTTTTCTGGTTTGGATCACCTAGTAATGTGGGCCCACACTGAAACAATCATTTAAACATGGTCTTGATAAATATCTTAGAGGATAACGCATGTTAGGTCTGGGATAGGTCTGGGATTTGCCCTCATCAGACTCATACTTTCGCACACTTCACATACTCGTTGAACAGATCCTGGGTTTTTTCTGGTTTGGGTCACGTAGTAATGTGGTACCACACTGAAACAGTCGACTAAACCTGGTTTCGATCAATATTTTAGAGGATAACGCAAGTTAAGTCTGCGATTGGTCTGGGATTTGACCTCATCAGACTCATACTTTCGCACACTTCACATACTCGTTGAACAGATCCTGGGTTATTTTCTGGTTTGGATCACTTAGTAATGTGGTACCTCACTGAAACAGTCGATTACACCATGTTTTGATCAATATTTTTGAGGATAATTCATGTTAGGTCTAGGTTAGGTCTGGGATTTGCTCTCATCAGGCTCATTCTTTCGCATATTTCTCATACTTGATGGCTAGATCCTGGGCTTTTTCTGGATTGCATCACGTAGTAATGAAGTACAACACTGAAACAGTCAATTAAACCTGGTTTCGATCAATATTTTAGAGAATAACGCATGTTAGGTCTAGGTTAGGTCTGGGATTTGCCCTCATCAGGCTCATACTTTCGCATATTTCTCATACACGTTGAACAGATCCTGGGTTTTTTCTGGTTTGGATCACGTAGTAATGTGGGACCACACTGAAACAATCAACTATACCTGGTCTTGATAAATATTTTAGAAGATAACGCATGTTAGGTCTGGGTTAGGTCTAGGATTTGCCCTCATCAGGCTCATACTTTCGCATATTTCTCATACTTCATGGCTAGATCCTGGGCTGTTTCTGGATTGTATCACGTAGTAATGTGGTACCTCGCTGAAACAGTCAATTAAACCTGGTTTCAATCAATATTTTAGAGGATAACGCATGTTAGGTCTGGGATAGGTCGGGGATTTGCCCTTATCAGGCTCATACTTTCGCATATTTCTCATACTTCATGGCTAGATCCTGGGCTATTTCTGGTTTGGATCACGTAGTAATGTGGTACCACACTGAAACAGTCGATTAAACCTGGTTTCGATCAATATTTTAGAGGATAACGCAAGTTAGGTCTGGGATAGGTCTGGGATTTGACCTGATCAGACTCATACTTTCGCACACTTCACATACTCGTTGAACAGATCCTGGGTTATTTTCTGGTTTGGATCACATAGTAATGTGGTACCACACTGAAACAGTCGATTAAACCAGGTTTCGATCAATATTTTAGAGAATAATTCATGTTAGGTCTAGGTTAGGTCTGGGATTTGCTCTCATCAGGCTCATTCTTTCGCATATTTCTCATACATGTTGAACAGATCCTGGGTTTTTTCTGGTTTGGATCACGTAGTAATGTGGGACCACACTGAAGGAATCAATTAAACCTGGTCTTGATAAATATTTTAGAGGATAACGCATGTTAGGTCTGGGATAGGTCTAGGATTTGCCCTTATCAGGCTCATACTTTCGCATATTTCTCATACTTCATGGCTAGCTCCTGGGCTATTTCTGGTTTGGATCACGTAGTAATGTGGTACCACACTGAAACAGTCGATTAAACCTGGTTTCGATCAATATTCTAGAGGATAAAGCAAGATAGGTCTGGGATAGGTCTGGGATTTGACCTCATCAGACTCATACTTTCGCACACTTCACATACTCGTTGAACAGATCCTGGGTTATTTTCTGGTTTGGATCACATAGTAATGTGGTACCACACTGAAACAGTCGATTAAACCAGGTTTCGATCAATATTTTAGAGAATAATTCATGTTAGGTCTAGGTGAGGTCTGGGATTTGCTCCCATCAGGCTCATTCTTTCGCATATTTCTCATACATGTTGAACAGATCCTGGGTTTTTTCTGGTTTGGATCACGTAGTAATGTGGGACCACACTGAAAGAATCAATTAAACCTGGTCTTGATAAATATTTTAGAGGATAACGCATGTTAGGTCTGGGTTAGGTCTAGGATTTGCCCTCATCAGGCTCATACTTTCGCATATTTCTCATACTTCATGGCTAGATCCTGGGCTGTTTCAAAATTGTATCACGTAGTAATGTGGTACCACGCTGAAACAGTCAATTAAACCTGGTTTCAATCAATATTTTAGAGGATAACGCATGTTAGGCCTAGGTTAGGTCTGGGATTTTCACTCATCAGACTCATACTTCCGCATTCTTCACATACTTGTTGAACGGATCCTGGGTTTTTTCTGGTTTGGATCACGTAGTAATGTGGGACCACACTGAAACAGTTCATTAAACCTGGTTTCGCTCAATATTTTAGAGGATAACGCATGTTAGGTCTAGGTTAAGTCTGGGATTTGCTCTCATCAGGCTCATTCTTTCGCATATTTCTCATACTTGATGGCTAGATCCTGGGCTTTTTCTGGATTGCATCACGTAGTAATGTAGTACCACACTGAAACAGTCAATGAAACCTGGTTTTCATCAATATTTTAGAGTACAACGCAAGTTAGGTCTAGGTAAGGCCTGAGATTTTCACTGATCAGACTCATACTTTCGCATTCTTCACATACTTGTTGAACGGATCCTGGGTTTTTTCTGGTTTGGATCACGTAGTAATGTGGTACCACACTGAAACGGTCAATTAAACCTGGTTTCGATCAATATTTTAGAGGATAACGCATGTTAGGTCTGGGATAGGTCTGGGATTTGCCTTCATCAGGCTCATACTTTCGCGTTTTTCACATACTTGTTGAACAGATCATGGGTTTTTTCTGGTTTGGGTCACGTAGTAGTGTGATACCACACTGAAACAGTCGATTAAACCTGGTTTCGATCAATATTTTAGAGGATAACGCATGTTAGGTCTAGGTTAGCCCTGGGATTTTCACTCATCAGACTCATACTTTCGCATTCTTCACATACTTGTTGAACTGATCCTGGGTTTTTTCTGGTTTGGATCACGTAGTAATGTGGTACCACACTGAAACAGTCGATTAAACCTGGTATCGATCAATATTTTAGAGGATAACGCATGTTAGGTCTAGGTTAGCCCTGGGATTTTCACTCATCAGACTCATACTTTCGCATTCTTCACATACTTGTTGAACTGATCCTGGGCTTTTTCTGGATTGCATCACGTAGTAATGAAGTACAACACTGAAACAGTCAATTAAACCTGGTTTCCATCAATATTTTAGAGGACAACGCAAGATAGGTCTAGGTAAGGCCTGAGATTTTCACTCATCAGACTCATACTTTCGCAATCTTCACATACTTGTTGAACGGATCCTGGGTTTTTTCTGGTTTGGATTACGTAGTAATGTGGTACCACACTGAAACATTCAATTAAACCTGGTCTTGATAAATATTTTAGAGAATAACGCATGTTAGGTCTGGATTAGGTCTAGGATTTGCCCTCATCAGGCTCATATTTTCGCATATTTCTGATACTTCATGGCTAGATCCTGGGCTATTTCTGGATTGGATCACGTAGTAATGTGGCACCACACTGAAACAGTCAATTAAACCTGGTTTTGATCAATATTTTAGAGAATAATTCATGTTAGGTCTAGGTTAGGTCTGGGATTTGCTCTCATCAGGCTCATTCTTTCGCATATTTCTCATACTTAATGGCTAGATCCTGGGCATTTTCTGGATTGCATCACGTAATAATGTAGTACCACACTGAAACAGTCAATGAAACCTGGTTTCCATCAATATTTTAGAGGACAACGCAAGTTAGGTCTAGGTAAGGCCTGAGATTTTCACTGATCAGACTCATACTTTCGCATTCTTCACATACTTGTTGAACGGATCCTGGGTTTTTTCTGGTTTTGATCACGTAGTAATGTGGTACCACACTGAAACATTCAATTAAACCTGGTCTTGATAAATATTTTAGAGAATAACGCATGTTAGGTCTGGGTTAGGTCTAGGATTTGCCCTCATCAGGCTCATACTTTCGCATATTTCTCATACTTCATGGCTAGATCCTGGGCTATCTCTGGATTGGATCACGTAGTAATGTGGCACCACACCGAAACAGTCAATTAAACCTGGTTTTGATCAATATTTTAGAGAATAATTCATGTTAGGTCTAGGTTAGGTCAGGGATTTGCTCTCACCAGGGTCATACAGCCGCAGTTTTAACATACTTGTTGAACGGATCCTGGGTTTTTTCTGGTTTGGTTCACGTAGTAATGTGGTACCACACTGAAACATTCAATTAAACCTGGTTTTGATAAATATTTTAGAGGATAACGCATGTTAGGTTTGGGTTAGGTCTAGGATTTGCCCTCATTAGGCTCATACTTTCGCATATTTCTCATACTTCATGGCTAGATCCTGGGCTATTTCTGGATTGGATCACGTAGTAAAGTGGTACCACACTGAAACATTCAATGAAACCTGGTCTGGATAAATATTTTAGAGGATAACGCATCTTAGGTCTGGGTTAGGTCTAAGATTTGCCCTCATCAGACTCATACTTTCGCGTTTTTCACATACTTGTTGAACAGATCCTGGGTTTTTTCTGGTTTGGATCACGTAGTAGTGTGGTACCACACTGAAACAGTCCATTAAACCTGGTTGCGATCAATATTATAGAGGATAACGCATGTTAGGTCTGGGTTAGGTCTAGTATTTGCCCTCATCAGGCTCATTCTTTCGCATATTTCTCAAACTTGATGGCTAGATCCTGGGCTATTTCTGGATTGGATCACGTAGTAAAGTGGTACCACACTGAAACATTCAATGGAACCTGGTCTGTATAAATATTTTAGAGCATAACGCATGTTAGGTCTGGGTTAGGTCTAGGAATTGCCCTCATCAGGCTTATTCTTTCGCATATGTCTCATACATGATGGCTAGATCCTGGGCTTTTTCATGATCGCATCACGTAGTAATGAAGTACAACACTGAAACAGTCACTTAAACCTGGTTTCCATCAATATCTTAGAGGACAACGCAAGTTAGGTCTGGGATAGGTCTGAAATTTGCCCTCATCAGGCTCATACTTTCGCGTTTTTCACATACTTGTTGCACAGATCCTGGGTTTTTTCTGGTTTGGATCACGTAGTAATGTGGTACCACGCTGAAACAGTTGATTAGACCCGGTTTCGATCAATATTTTAGAGGATAACGCAAGTTAAGTCTGGGATAGGTCTGGAATTTGACCTCATCAGACTCATACTTTCGCGTTTTTCACATACTTGTTGAACAGATCCTGGGTTTTTTCTGGTTTGGATCACGTAGTAATGTGGTACCACACTGAAACAGTCGATTAAACCTGGTTTCGATTTATATTTTAGAGGATAACGGAAGTTAGGTCTGGGTTAGGTCTAGTATTTGCCCTCATCAGGCTCATCCTTTCGCATATTTCTCAAACTTAATGGCTAGATCCTGGGGTTTTTCTGGATTGCATCACGTAGTAATGTAGTACCACACTGAAACATTCAATTAAACCTGGTCTTGATAAATATTTCAGAGGATAACGCATGTTAGGTCTGGGTTAGGTCTAGGATTTGCACTCATCAGGCTCATACTTTCGCATATTTCTCATACTTCATGGCTAGATCCTGGGCTTTTTCTGGATTGCATCACGTAGTAATGAAGTACAACACTGAAACATTCAATGAAACCTGGTCTGGATAAATATTTTAGAGGATAACGCATGTTAGGTCTGGGTTAGGTCTAGGATTTGCCGTAATCAGGCTCATTCTTTCGCATATTTCTCATACTTGATGGCTAGATACTGGGCTTTTTCTGGATTGCATCACGTAGTAATGTAGTACCACACTGAAACAGTCAATGAAACCTAGTTCCCATCAATATTTTAGAGGACAACGCAAGTTAGGTCTAGGTAAGGCCTGAGATTTTCACTGATCAGACTCATACTTTCGCATTCTTCACATACTTGTTGAACGGATCCTGGGTTTTTTCTGGTTTTGATCACGTAGTAATGTGGTACCACACTGAAACATTCAATTAAACCTGGTCTGGATAAATATTTTATAGAATAACGCATGTTAGGTCTGGGTTAGGTCTAGGATTTGCCCTCATCAGGCTCATACTTTCGCATATCTCTCATACTTCATGGCTAGATCCTGGGCTATTTCTGGATTGGATCATGTAGTAATGTGGCACCACACTGAAACAGTCAATTAAACCTGGTTTTGATCAATATTTTAGAGAATAATTCATGTTAGGTCTAGGTTATGTCAGGGATTTGCTCTCATCAGGCTCATTCTTTCGCATATTTCTCATACTTGATGGCTAGATCCTGGGCTTTTTCTGGATTGCATCACGTAGTAATGAAGTACAACACTGAAACAGTCAATTAAACTTGGTTTCCATCAATATTTTAGAGGACAACGCATGTTAGGTCTAGGTTAGGCCTGGGATTTGCCCTCATCAGGGTCATACTGTCGCAGTTTTAACATACTTGTTGAACGGATCCTGGGTTTTTTCTGGTTTGGTTCACGTAGTAATGTGGTACCACACTGAAACATTCAATTAAACCTGGTCTTGATAAATATTTTAGAGGATAGCGCATGTTAGGTTTGGGTTAGGTCTAGGATTTGCCCTCATCAGGCTCATACTTTCGCATATTTCTCATACTTCATGGCTAGATCCTGGGTTTTTTCTGGTTTGGATCACGTAGTAGTGTGGTACCACACTGAAACAGTCCATTAAACCTGGTTGCGATCAATATTTTAGAGGATAACGCAAGTTAAGTCTGGGATAGGTCTGGGATTTGACCTCATCAGACTCATACTTTCGCGTTTTTCACATACTTGTTGAACAGATCCTGGGTTTTTTCTGGTTTGGATCACGCAGTAGTGTGGTACCACACTGAAACAGTCCATTAAACCTGGTTGCGATCAATGTTTTAGAGGATAACGCATGTTAGGTCTGGGTTAGGTCTAGGATTTGCACTCATCAGGCTCATACTTTCGCATATTTCTCATACTTCATGGCTAGATCCTGGGCTTTTTCTGGATTGCATCACGTAGTAATGTAGTACCACACTGAAACATTCAATTAAACCTGGTCTTGATAAATATTTCAGAGGATAACGCATGTTAGGTCTGGGTTAGGTCTAGGATTTGCACTCATCAGGCTCATACTTTCGCATATTTCTCATACTTCATGGCTAGATCCTGGGCTTTTTCTGGATTGCATCACGTAGTAATGAAGTACAACACTGAAACAGTCAATTGAACCTGGTCTCCATCAATATCTTAGAGTACAACGCAAGTTAGGTCTGGGATAGGTCTTGGATTTGCCCTCATCAGGCTCATACTTTCGCATATTTCTCATACTTCATGGCTAGATCCTGGGCTATTTCTGGATTGGATCACGTAGTAAAGTGGTACCACACTGAAACATTCAATGAAACCTGGTCTGGATAAATATTTCAGAGGACAACGCAAGTTAAGTCTGGGATAGGTCTGGGATTTGACCTCATCAGACTCATACTTTCGCGTTTCTCACATACTTGTTGAACAGATCCTGGGTTTTTTCTGGTTTGGATCACCTAGTAATGTGGTACCACACTGAAACAGTCCATTAAACCTGGTTGCGATCAATATTATAGAGGATAACGCATGTTAGGTTTTGGTTAGGTCTAGTATTTGCCCTCATCAGGCTCATTCTTTCGCATATTTCTCAAACTTGATGGCTAGATCCTGGGCTATTTCTGGATTGCATCACGTAGTAATGTGGTACCGCACTGAAACATTCAATTAAACCTGGTCTTGATAAATATTTTAGAAGATAACGCATGTTAGGTCTGGGTTAGGTCTAGGATTTGCCCTCATCAGGCTCATACTTTCGCATATTTCTCATACTTCACGGCTAGATCCTGGGATATTTCTGGATTGGATCTCGTAGTAAAGTGGTACCACACTGAAACATTCAATGGAACCTGGTCTGGATAAATATTTTAGAGGATAACGCATGTTAGGTCTGGGTTAGGTCTCGGAATTGCCCTCATCAGGCTTATTCTTTCGCATATGTCTCATACATGATGGCTAGATCCTGGGCTTTTTCTTGATCGCATCACGTAGTAATGAAGTACAACATTGAAACAGTCACTTAAACCTGGTTTCCATCAATATCTTAGAGGACAACGCAAGTTAGGTCTGGGATAGGTCTGAAATTTGCCCTCATCAGGCTCATACTTTCGCGTTTTTCACATACTTGTTGAACAGATCCTGGGTTTTTTCTTGGTTTGGATCACGTAGTAAAGTGGTTCGCCACGCTGAAACAGTTGATTAGACCCGGTTTCGATCAATATTTCAGAGGATAACGCAAGTTAAGTCTGGGATAGGTCTGGAATTTGACCTCATCAAACTCATACTTTCGCGTTTTTCACATACTTGTTGAACAGATCCTGGGTTTCTTCTGGTTTGGATCACGTAGTAGTGCGGTACCACACTGAAACAGTCCATGAAACCAGGTTGCGGTCAATATTTTAGAGGATAACGCATGTTAGGTCTGGGTTAGCTCTAGGATTTGCCCTCATCAGGCTCATTCTTTCGCATATTTCTCAAACTTCATGGCTAGATCCTGGGCTTTTTCTGGATTGCATCACGTAGTAATGTGGTACCACACTGAAACATTCAATTAAACCTGGTCTTGATAAATATTTTAGAGGATAACGCATGTTAGGTCTGGGTTAGGTCTAGGATTTGCTCTCATCAGACTCATACTTTCGCATTCTTCACATACTTGTTGAACGGATCCTGGGTTTTTTCTGGTTTGGATCACGTAGTAATGTGGTACCACACTGAAACATTTGACTAAACCTGGTTTCGATCAATATTTTAGAGGATAACGCAAGTTAGGTCTGGGATAGGTCTAGGATTTGCTCTCATCAGACTCATTCTTTCGCATATTTCTCATACATGTTGAACAGATCCTGGGTTTTTTCTGGTTTGGATCACGTAGTAATGTGGGACCACACTGAAACAACCAATTAAACCTGGTCTTGATAAATATTTTAGAGGATAACGCAAGTTAGGTCTGGGGTAGGTCTAGGATTTGCCCTCATCAGGCTCTTACTTTCGCATATTTCTCATACTTCATGGCTAGATCCTGGGCTATTTCTGGATTGGATCACGTAGTAAAGTGGTACCACACTGAAACATTCAATGAAACGTGGTCTGGATAAATATTTTAGAGGATAACGCATCTTAGGTCTGGGTTAGGTCTAAGATTTGCCCTCATCAGGCTCACAGTTTCGCGTTTTTCACATACTTGTTGAACAGATCCTGGGTTTTTTCTGGTTTGGATCAAGAAGTAGTGTGGTACCACACTGAAACAGTCAATTAAACCTGGTTTCGATCAATATTTTAGAGGATAACGCATGTTAGGTCTGGGTTAGGTCTCGGAATTGCCCTCATCAGGCTTATTCTTTCGCATATGTCTCATACATGATGGCTAGATCCTGGGCTTTTTCTTGATCGCATCACGTAGTAATGAAGTACAACATTGAAACAGTCACTTAAACCTGGTTTCCATCAATATCTTAGAGGACAACGCAAGTTAGGTCTGGGATAGGTCTGGGATTTGCCCTCATCAGGCTCATACTTTCGCATATTTCTCATACTTCATGGCTAGATCCTGGGCTGTTTCTGGATTGTATCACGTAGTAATGTGGTACCACGCTGAAACAGTCAACTAAACCTGGTTTCGATCAATATTTTGGAGGATAACGCAAGTTAGGTCTGGGATAGGTCTAGGATTTGCCCTCATCAGGCTCTTACTTTCGCATATTTCTCATACTTCATGGCTAGATCCTGGGCTATTTCTGGATTGGATCACGTAGTAAAGTGGTACCACACTGAAACATTCAATGAAACCTGGTCTGGATAAATATTTTAGAGGATAACGCATCTTAGGTCTGGGTTAGGTCTAAGATTTGCCCTCATCAGGCTCACAGTTTCGCGTTTTTCACACACTTGTTGAACAGATCCTGGGTTTTTTCTGGTTTGGATCACGAATTAGTGTGATACCACACTGAAACTGTCCATTAAACCTGGTTTCGCTCAATGTTTTAGAGGATAACGCATGTTAGGTCTAGGTTAGGTCTGGGATTTGCTCTCATCAGGATCATTCTTTCGCATATTTCTCATACTTGATGGCTAGATCCTGGGCTTTTTCTGGATTGCATTACGTAGTAATGTAGTACCACACTGAAACAGTCAATGAAACCTGGTTTCCATCAATATTTTAGAGGACAACGCAAGTTAGGTTTAGGTAAGGCCTGAGATTTTCACTGATCAGACTCATTCTTTCGCATATTTCTCATACATGTTGAACAGATCCTGGGTTTTTTCTGGTTTGGATCACGTAGTAATGTGGTACCACACTGAAACTGTCGATTAAACCTGGTTTCGATCAATATTTTAGAGAATAATTCATGTTAGGTCTGGGTCAGGTCTGGGATTTGACCTCATCAGGCTCAGACTTTCGCGTTTTTCACATACTTGTTGAACAGATCCTGGGTTTTTTCTGGTTTGGATCACGTAGTAATGTAGTACCACACTGAAACAGTCAATGAAACCTGGTTTCCATCAATATTTTAGAGGACAACGCAAGTTAGGTTTAGGTAAGGCCTGAGATTTTCACTGATCAGACTCATTCTTTCGCATATTTCTCATACATGTTGAACAGATCCTGGGTTTTTTCTGGTTTGGATCACGTAGTAATGTGGTACCACGCTGAAACAACCAATTAAACCTGGTCTTGATAAATATTTTAGTGGATAACGCAAGTTATGTCTAGGTTAGTTCTGGGATTTGCCCTCATCAGGCTCAGAATTTCGCGTTTTTCACATACTTGTTGAACAGATCCTGGGTTTTTTCTGGTTTGGATCACGTAGCATTGTGTTACCACACTGAAACTGTCGATTAAACCTGGTTTCGATCAATATTTTAGAGAATAATTCATGTTAGGTCTGGGTTAGGTCTGGGATTTGCTCTCATGATGCTCGTACTTTCGCATATTTCTCATACTTGATGGCCAGATTCTGGGCTTTTTCTGGTTTGGATCACGTAGTAAAGTGGAACCACACTGAAACAGACGATTAAACCTGGTTTCGATCAATATTTTTGATGATAACGCAAGTTATGTCTGGGTTAGTTCTGGGATGTGCCATCATCAGGCTCATACTTTCGCATACTTCTCATTCTTGTTGGCCAGATCCTTTTCTTCCACTGGTTTGGATCAAGTAGTAATGTGATGCCACACTGAAACAGTCAATTAATCCTGGTCTTGATAAATATTTTAGAGGATAACGCAAGTTATGTCTGGGTATGTTCTGGGATTTGCCCTCATCAGGCTCAGACTTTCGCGTTTTTCACATACTTGTTGAACAGATCCTGGGTTTTTTCTGGTTCGGATCACGTAGTAATTTGGTACCACACTGAAACAGTCGATTAAACCAGGTTTCGATCAATATTTTTGAGGATAACGCATGTTAGGTCTCGGTTAGGTCTGGGATTTGCACTCGTCTGGCTCTTACTTTCGCATATTTCTCATTCTTGATGGCTAGATCCTGGACTTTTTCTGGATTGGATCACGTAGTAATGTGGTACCACACTGAGACAGTCATTTAAACCTGGTTTCCATGAATATTTTAGACGACAACGCAAGTTAGGTCTGGGATAGGTCTGGGATTTGCCCTCATCAGGTTCATACTTTCGCATTTTTCACATACTTGTTGAACAGATCCTGGGTTTTTTCTGGGTTGGATCATGCATTAGTATGGTACCACACTGGAACAGTCCACTAAACCTGATTTCGGTCAATATTTTTGTGGGATAACGCATGTTAGGTCTAGGTTAGGTCTGGGATTTGCTCTCGTCAGGCTCATACTTTCGCATATTTCTCATTCTTGTTGGCCAGATCCTGGGCTTCCACTGGTTTGGATCACGTAGTAATGTGATGCCACACTGAAACAGTCAATTAATCCTGGTCTTGATAAATATTTTAGAGGATAACGCAAGTTATGTCTGGGTTAGTTCTGGGATTTGCCCTCATCAGGGTCAGACTTTCGCGTTTTTCACATACTTGTTGAACAGATCCTGGATTTTTTCTGGTTTGGATCACGTAGTAATGTGTTACCACACTGAAACTGTCGATTAAACCTGGTTTCGATCAATATTTTAGAGAATAATTCATGTTAGGTCTGGGTCAGGTCTGGGATTTGACCTCATCAGGCTCAGACTTTCGCGTTTTTCACATACTTGTTGAACAGATCCTGGGTTTTTTCTGGTTCGGATCACGTAGTAATGTGGTACCACACTGAAACAGTCGATTATACCTGGTTTCGATCAATATTTTAGAGAATAATTCATGGTAGGTCTGGGTTAGGTCTGGGATTTGCTCTCATGAGTCTCGTACTTTCGCATATTTCTCATACTTGATGGCCAGATTCTGGGCTTTTTCTGGTTTGGACCACGTAGTAAAGTGGTACCACTCAGAAACAGTCAATTAAACCTGGTTTCGGTCAATATTTTAGAGGATAACGCATGTTAGGTCTGGGTTAGGTCGGGGATTTGCCCTCGTCAAGCTCATACTTTCGCATATTTCTCATACTTCATGGCTAGATCCTGGGCTTTTTCTGGATTGGATCACGTAGTAATGTGGTACCACACTGAAACAGTCAATTAAACCTGGTTTCGATCAATATTTTATAGGATAACGCAAATTAGGTCTAGGTTAGGCCTGGGATTTGCCCTCATCAGGGTCATACTTTCGCATTCTTCACATACTTGTTGAACAGATCCTGGGTTTCTTCTGGTTCGGATCACGTAGTAATGTGGTACCACACTGAAACATTCAATTAAACCTGGTCTTGATAAATATTTTAGAGGATAACGTATGTTAGGTCTAGGTTAGGCCTGGGATTTGCCCTCATCAGGGTCATACTTTCGCATTCTTCACATACTTGTTGAACAGATCCTGGGTTTTTTCTGGTTCGGATCACGTAGTAATGTGGTACCACACTGAAGCATTCAATTAAACCTGGTCTTGATAAATATTTCAGAGGATAACGCATGTTAGGTCTGGGTTAGGTCTAGGATTTGCACTCATCAGGCTCATACTTTCGCATATTTCTCATACTTCATGGCTAGATCCTGGGCTTTTTCTGGATTGCATCACGTAGTAATGAAGTACAACACTGAAACAGTCAATTGAACCTGGTCTCCATCAATATCTTAGAGGACAACGCAAGTTAGGTCTGGGATAGGTCTTGGATTTGCCCTCATCAGGCTCATACTTTCGCATATTTCTCATACTTCATGGCTAGATCCTGGGCTATTTCTGGATTGGATCACGTAGTAAAGTGGTACCACACTGAAACATTCAATGAAACCTGGTCTGGATAAATATTTCAGAGGACAACGCAAGTTAAGTCTGGGATAGGTCTGGGATTTGACCTCATCAGACTCATACTTTCGCGTTTTTCACATACTTGTTGAACAGATCCTGGGTTTTTTCTGGTTTGGATCACCTAGTAATGTGGTACCACACTGAAACAGTCCATTAAACCTGGTTGCGATCAATATTATAGAGGATAACGCATGTTAGGTTTTGGTTAGGTCTAGTATTTGCCCTCATCAGGCTCATTCTTTCGCATATTTCTCAAACTTGATGGCTAGATCCTGGGCTATTTCTGGATTGCATCACGTAGTAATGTGGTACCACACTGAAACATTCAATTAAACCTGGTCTTGATAAATATTTTAGAAGATAACGCATGTTAGGTCTGGGTTAGCTCTAGGATTTGCCCTCATCAGGCTCATTCTTTCGCATATTTCTCAAACTTCATGGCTAGATCCTGGGCTTTTTCTGGATTGCATCACGTAGTAATGTGGTACCACACTGAAACATTCAATTAAACCTGGTCTTGATAAATATTTTAGAGGATAACGCATGTTAGGTCTGGGTTAGGTCTAGGATTTGCTCTCATGAGACTCATACTTTCGCATTCTTCACATACTTGTTGAACGGATCCTGGGTTTTTTCTGGTTTGGATCACGTAATAATGTGGGACCACACTGAAACAGTCAATTAAACCTGGTTTCGATCAATATTTTAAAGAATAATTCATGTTAGGTCTAGGTTAGGCCTGGGATTTTCACTCATCAGACTCATACTCTCGCATTCTTCACATACTTGTTGAACGGATCCTGGGTTTTTTCTGGTTTGGATCACGTAGTAATGTGGTACCACACTGAAACATTCAATTAAACCTGGTCTTGATAAATATTTTGGAGGATAACGCATGTTAGGTCTGGGTTAGGTCTAGGATTTGCCCTCATCAGGCTCTTACTTTCGCATATTTCTCATACTTCATGGCTAGGTCGTGGGCTATTTCTGGATTGGATCACGTAGTAAAGTGGTACCACACTGATACATTCAATGAAACCTTGTCTGGATCAATATTTTAGAGGATAACGCATGTTAGGTCTAGGTTAGCCCTGGGATTTTCACTCATCAGACTCATACTTTCGCATTCTTCACATACTTGTTGAACGGAACCTGGTTTTTTTCTGGTTTGGATCACGTAGTAATGTGGTATCACGCTGAAATAGTCAATTAAACCTGGTTTCGATCAATACTTTAGAGGATAACGCAAGTTAGGTCTGGCATAGGTCTAGGATTTGCCCTCATCAGGCTCACAGTTTCGCGTTTTTCACATACTTGTTGAACAGATCCTGGGTTTTTTCTGGTTTGGATCACGAAGTAGTGTGGTACCACACTGAAACAGTCAATTAAACCTGGTTTCGATCAATATTTTAGAGGATACCGCAAGTTAGGTCTGGGATAGTGCTGGGATTCGCCCTAATCAGGCTCATACTTTCGCGTTTTTCACATACTTGTTGAACTGATTCTGGGTTTTTTCTGGTTTGGATCACGTAGTAATGTGGCACCACACTGAAACAATCAATTAAACCTGGTCTTGATAAATATTTTAGAGGATAACGCATGTTAGGTCTGGGTTAGGTCTGGGATTTGCCCTCATCAGGCTCATACTTTCGCATATTTCTCATACTTCATGGCTAGATCCTGGGCTGTTTCTGGATTGTATCACGTAGTAATGTGGTACCACGCTGAAACAGTCAACTAAACCTGGTTTCGATCAATATTTTGGAGGATAACGCAAGTTAGGTCTGGGATAGGTCTAGGATTTGCCCTCATCAGGCTCTTACATTCGCATATTTCTCATACTTCATGGCTAGATCCTGGGCTATTTCTGGATTGGATCACGTAGTAAAGTGGTACCACACTGAAACATTCAATGAAACCTGGTCTGGATAAATATTTTAGAGGATAACGCATCTTAGGTCTGGGTTAGGTCTAAGATTTGCCCTCATCAGGCTCACAGTTTCGCGTTTTTCACATACTTGTTGAACAGATCCTGGGTTTTTTCTGGTTTGGATCACGAATTAGTGTGGTACCACACTGAAACTGTCCATTAAACCTGGTTTCGCTCAATGTTTTAGAGGATAACGCATGTTAGGTCTAGGTTAGGTCTGGGATTTGCTCTCATCAGGATCATTCTTTCGCATATTTCTCATACTTGATGGCTAGATCCTGGGCTTTTTCTGGATTGCATTACGTAGTAATGTAGTACCACACTGAAACAGTCAATGAAACCTGGTTTCCATCAATATTTTAGAGGACAACGCAAGTTAGGTTTAGGTAAGGCCTGAGATTTTCACTGATCAGACTCATTCTTTCGCATATTTCTCATACATGTTGAACAGATCCTGGGTTTTTTCTGGTTTGGATCACGTAGTAATGTGGTACCACGCTGAAACAACCAATTAAACCTGGTCTTGATAAATATTTTAGAGGATAACGTATGTTAGGTCTGGGTTAGGTCTAGGATTTGCCCTCATCAGGGTCATACTTTCGCATTCTTCACATACTTTTTGAACAGATCCTAGGTTTTTTCTGGTTTGGATAACGTAGTAATGTGGTACCACATTGAAAGTCTCGATTAAGCCTGGTTTCGATCAATATTTTTGAGGATAACGCATGTTAGGTCTAGGTTAGGTCTGGGATTTGCTCTCGTCAGGCTCATACTCACGCATTTTTCACATACTTGTTGAACAGATCCCTGGCTTTTTCTGGTTTCGATCACGTTGTGAAGTGTTACCACACTGAAACAGTCAATGAAACCTGGTTTCCATCAATATTTTAGAGGACAACGCAAGTTAGGTTTAGGTAAGGCCTGAGATTTTCACTGATCAGACTCATTCTTTCGCATATTTCTCATACATGTTGAACAGATCCTGGGTTTTTTCTGGTTTGGATCACGTAGTAATGTGATGCCACACTGAAACTGTCAATTAATCCTGGTCTTGATAAATATTTTAGTGGATAACGCAAGTTATGTCTAGGTTAGTTCTGGGATTTGCCCTCATCAGGCTCAGACTTTCGCGTTTTTCACATACTTGTTGAACAGATCCTGGGTTTTTTCTGGTTTGGATCACGTAGCATTGTGTTACCACACTGAAACTGTCGATTAAACCTGGTTTCGATCAATATTTCAGAGAATAATTCATGTTAGGTCTGGGTTAGGTCTGGGATTTGCTCTCATGATGCTCGTACTTTCGCATATTTCTCATACTTGATGGCCAGATTCTGGGCTTTTTCTGGTTTGGATCACGTAGTAACGTGGAACCACACTGAAACAGACGATTAAACCTGGTTTCGATCAATATTTTTGATGATAACGCAAGTTATGTCTGGGATAGTTCTGGGATGTGCCATCATCAGGCTCATACTTTCGCATACTTCTCATTCTTGTTGGCCAGATCCTTTTCTTCCACTGGTTTGGATCACGTAGTAATGTGATGCCACACTGAAACAGTCAATTAATCCTGGTCTTGATAAATATTTTAGAGGATAACGCAAGTTATGTCTGGGTATGTTCTGGGATTTGCCCTCATCAGGCTCAGACTTTCGCGTTTTTCACATACTTGTTGAACAGATCCTGGGTTTTTTCTGGTTCGGATCACGTAGTAATGTGGTACCACACTGAAACAGTCGATTAAACCAGGTTTCGATCAATATTTTTGAGGATAACGCATGTTAGGTCTCGGTTAGGTCTGGGATTTGCACTCGTCTGGCTCTTACTTTCGCATATTTCTCATTCTTGATGGCTAGATCCTGGACTTTTTCTGGATTGGATCACGTAGTAATGTGGTACCACACTGAGACAGTCATTTAAACCTGGTTTCCATGAATATTTTAGACGACAACGCAAGTTAGGTCTGGGATAGGTCTGGGATTTGCCCTCATCAGGTTCATACTTTCGCATTTTTCACATACTTGTTGAACAGATCCTGGGTTTTTTCTGGGTTGGATCATGCATTAATATGGTACCACACTGGAACAGTCCACTAAACCTGATTTCGGTCAATATTTTTGTGGGATAACGCATGTTAGGTCTAGGTTAGGTCTGGGATTTGCTCTCGTCAGGCTCATACTTTCCATTTTTCTCATTCTTGTTGGCCAGATCCTGGGCTTCCACTGGTTTGGATCACGTAGTAATGTGATGCCACACTGAAACAGTCAATTAATCCTGGTCTTGATAAATATTTTAGAGGATAACGCAAGTTATGTCTGGGTTAGTTCTGGGATTTGCCCTCATCAGGCTCAGACTTTCGCGTTTTTCACATACTTGTTGAACAGATCCTGGATTTTTTCTGGTTTGGATCACGTAGTAATGTGTTACCACACTGAAACTGTCGATTGAACGTGGTTTCGATCAATATTTTAGAGAATTATTCATGTTAGGTCTGGGTCAGGTCTGGGATTTGACCTCATCAGGCTCAGACTTTCGCGTTTTTCACATACTTGTTGAACAGATCCTGGGTTTTTTCTGGTTCGGATCACGTAGTAATGTGGTACCACACTGAAACAGTCGATTATACCTGGTTTCGATCAATATTTTAGAGAATAATTCATGTTAGGTCTGGGTTAAGTCTGGGATTTGCTCTCATGAGTCTCGTACTTTCGCATATTTCTCATACTTGATGGCCAGATTCTGGGCTTTTTCTGGTTTGGACCACGTAGTAAAGTGGTACCACTCAGAAACAGTCAATTAAACCTGGTTTCGGTCAATATTTTAGAGGATAACGCATGTTAGGTCTGGGTTAGGTCGGGGATTTGCCCTCGTCAAGCTCATACTTTCGCATATTTCTCATACTTCATGGCTAGATCCTGGGCTTTTTCTGGATTGGATCACGTAGTAATGTGGTACCACACTGAAACAGTCAATTAAACCTGGTTTCGATCAATATTTTATACGATAACGCAAATTAGGTCTAGGTTAGGCCTGGGATTTGCCCTCATCAGGGTCATACTTTCGCATTCTTCACATACTTGTTGAACAGATCCTGGGTTTTTTCTGGTTCGGATCACGTAGTAATGTGGTACCACACTCAAACATTCAATTAAACCTGGTCTTGATAAATATTTTAGAGGATAACGTATGTTAGGTCTGGGTTAGGTCTAGGATTTGCCCTCATCAGGGTCATACTTTCGCATTCTTCACATACTTTTTGAACAGATCCTAGGTTTTTTCTGGCTTGGATAACGTAGTAATGTGGTACCACATTGAAAGTGTCGATTAACCCTGGTTTCGATCAATATTTTTGAGGATAACGCATGTTAGGTCTAGGTTAGGTCTGGGATTTGCTCTCGTCAGGCTCATACTTTCGCATATTTCTCATTCTTGTTGGCCAGATCCTGGGCTTCCACTGGTTTGGATCACGTAGTAATGTGATGCCACACTGAAACAGTCAATTAATCCTGGTCTTGATAAATATTTTAGAGGATAACGCAAGTTATGTCTGGGTTAGTTCTGGGATTTGTCCTCATCAGGCTCAGACTTTCGCGTTTTTCACATACTTGTTGAACAGATCCTGGATTTTTTCTGGTTTGGATCACGTAGTAATGTGGTACCACACTGAAACAGTCGATTATACCTGGTTTCGATCAATATTTTAGAGAATAATTCATGTTAGGTCTGGGTTAGGTCTGGGATTTGCTCTCATGAGGCTCGTACTTTCGCATATTTCTCATTCTTGATGGCTAGATCCTGGACTTTTTCTGGATTGGATCACGTAGTAATGTGGTACCACACTGAAACAGTCAATTAAACCTGGTGTCGATCAATATTTTATTGGATAACGCAAATTAGGTCTAGGTTTGGCCTGGGATTTGCCCTCATCAGGGTCATACTTTCGCATTCTTCACATACTTGTTGAACAGATCCTGGGTTTTTTCTGGTTCGGATCACGTAGTAATGTGGTACCACACTGAAGCATTCAATTAAACCTGGTCTTGATAAATATTTTAGAGGATAACGTATGTTAGGTCTGGGTTAGGTCTAGGATTTGCCCTCATCAGGGTCATACTTTCGCATTTTTCACATACTTGTTGAACAGATCCTGGGTTTTTTCTGGGTTGGATCATGCATTAATATGGTACCACACTGGAACAGTCCACTAAACCTGATTTCGGTCAATATTTTTGTGGGATAACGCATGTTAGGTCTAGGTTAGGTCTGGGATTTGCTCTCGTCAGGCTCATACTTTCGCATATTTCTCATTCTTGTTGGCCAGATCCTGGGCTTCCACTGGTTTGGATCACGTAGTAATGTGATGCCACACTGAAACAGTCAATTAATCCTGGTCTTGATAAATATTTTAGAGGATAACGCAAGTTATGTCTGGGTTAGTTCTGGGATTTGCCCTCATCAGCCTCAGACTTTCGCGTTTTTCACATACTTGTTGAACAGATCCTGGATTTTTTCTGGTTTGGATCACGTAGTAATGTGTTACCACACTGAAACTGTCGATTAAACCTGGTTTCGATCAATATTTTAGAGAATAATTCATGTTAGGTCTGGGTCAGGTCTGGGATTTGACCTCATCAGGCTCAGACTTTCGCATATTTCTCATACTTGAGGGCCAGATTCTGGGCTTTTTCTGGTTTGGATCACGTAGTAACGTGGAACCACACTGAAACAGTCTATTAAACCTGGTTTCGATCAATATTTTTGATGACCACGCAAGTTATGTCTGGGTTAGTTCTGGGATGTGCCATCATCAGGCTCACACTTTCGCATACTTCTCATTCTTGTTGGCCAGATCCTTTTCTTCCACTGGTTTGGATCACGTAGTAATGTGATGCCACACTGAAACAGTCAATTAATCCTGGTCTTGATAAATATTTTAGAGGATAACGCAAGTTATGTCTGGGTATGTTCTGGGATTTGCCCTCATCAGGCTCAGACTTTCGCGTTTTTCACATACTTGTTGAACAGATCCTGGGTTTTTTCTGGTTTGGATCACGTAGTAATGTGGTACCACACTGAAACAGTCGATTAAACCAGGTTTCGATCAATATCTTTGAGGATAACGCATGTTAGGTCTCGGTTAGGTCTGGGATTTGCACTCGTCAGGCTCTTACTTTCGCATATTTCTCATTCTTGATGGCTAGATCCTGGACTTTTTCTGGATTGGATCACGTAGTAATGTGGTACCACACTGAGACAGACGATTAAACCAGGTTTCGATCAACATTTTAGAGGATAACGCATGTTAGGTCTGGGTTAGGTCTACGATTTGCCCTCATCAGGCTCATACTTTCGCATATTTCTCATACTTCATGGCTAGATCCTGGGCTGTTTCTGGATTGTATCACGTAGTAATGTGGTATCACGCTGAAACAGTCAATTAAACCTGGTTTCGATCAATACTTTAGAGGATAACGCAAGTTAGGTCTGGGATAGGTCTAGGATTTGCTCTCATCAGACTCATTCTTTCGCATATTTCTCATACATGTTGAACAGATCCTGGGTTTTTTCTGGTTTGGATCACGTAGTAATGTGGGACCACACTGAAACAACCAATTAAACCTGGTCTTGATAAATATTTTAGAGGATAACGCATCTTAGGTCTGGGTTAGGTCTAAGATTTGCCCTCATCAGGCTCACAGTTTCGCGTTTTTCACATACTTGTTGAACAGATCCTGGGTTTTTTCTGGTTTGGATCACGAAGTAGTGTGGTACCACACTGAAACAGTCAATTAAACCTGGTTTCGATCAATATTTTAGAGGATACCGCAAGTTAGGTCTGGGATAGGGCTGGGATTCGCCCTAATCAGGCTCATACTTTCGCGTTTTTCACATACTTGTTGAACTGATTCTGGGTTTTTTCTGGTTTGGATCACGTAGTAATGTGGCACCACACTGAAACAATCAATTAAACCTGGTCTTGATAAATATTTTAGAGGATAACGCATGTTAGGTCTGGGTTAGGTCTGGGATTTGCCCTCATCAGGCTCATACTTTCGCATATTTCTCATACTTCATGGCTAGATCCTGGGCTGTTTCTGGATTGTATCACGTAGTAATGTGGTACCACGCTGAAACAGTCAACTAAACCTGGTTTCGATCAATATTTTGGAGGATAACGCAAGTTAGGTCTGGGATAGGTCTAGGATTTGCCCTCATCAGGCTCTTACTTTCGCATATTTCTCATACTTCATGGCTAGATCCTGGGCTATTTCTGGATTGGATCACGTAGTAAAGTGGTACCACACTGAAACATTGAATGAAACCTGGTCTGGATAAATATTTTAGAGGATAACGCATCTTAGGTCTGGGTTAGGTCTAAGATTTGCCCTCATCAGGCTCACAGTTTCGCGTTTTTCACATACTTGTTGAACAGATCCTGGGTTTTTTCTGGTTCGGATCACGAATTAGTGTGGTACCACACTGAAACTGTCCATTAAACCTGGTTTCGCTCAATGTTTTAGAGGATAACGCATGTTAGGTCTAGGTTAGGTCTGGGATTTGCTCTCATCAGGATCATTCTTTCGCATATTTCTCATACTTGATGGCTAGATCCTGGGCTTTTTCTGGATTGCATTACGTAGTAATGTAGTACCACACTGAAACAGTCAATGAAACCTGGTTTCCATCAATATTTTAGAGGACAACGCAAGTTAGGTTTAGGTAAGGCCTGAGATTTTCACTGATCAGACTCATTCTTTCGCATATTTCTCATACATGTTGAACAGATCCTGGGTTTTTTCTGGTTTGGATCACGTAGTAATGTGGTACCACACTGAAACAACCAATTAAACCTGGTCTTGATAAATATTTTAGAGGATAACGTATGTTAGGTCTGGGTTAGGTCTAGGATTTGCCCTCATCAGGGTCATACTTTCGCATTCTTCACATACTTTTTGAACAGATCCTAGGTTTTTTCTGGTTTGGATAATGTAGTAATGTGGTACCACATTGAAAGTGTCGATTAAGCCTGGTTTCGATCAATATTTTTGAGGATAACGCATGTTAGGTCTAGGTTAGGTCTGGGATTTGCTCTCGTCAGGCTCATACTCACGCATTTTTCACACACTTGTTGAACAGATCCCTGGCTTTTTCTGGTTTCGATCACGTTGTGAAGTGTTACCACACTGAAACGGCCAATTAAACCTGGTTTTGATGAATATTTTAGGGGATAACGCAAGTTATGTCTGGGTTAGGTCTGGGATTTGCCCTCATCAGGCTCATACTTTCGCGTTTTTCACATACTTGTTGAACTGATCCTCGGTTTTTTCTGGTTTGGATAACGTAGTAATGTGGTACCACACTGAAAGAGTCGATTAAGCCTGGTTCCGATCAATATTTTAGAGAATAATTCATGTTAGGTCTGGGTTAGGTCTGGGATTTGCTCTCATGAGGCTCGTACTTTCGCATATTTCTCACTCTTGATGGCTAGATCCTGGACTTTTTCTGGATAGGATCACGTGGTAATGTGGTACCACACTGAAACAGTCAATTAAACCTGGTTTCGATCAATATTTTATAGGATAACGCAAATTAGGTCTAGGTTTGGCCTGGGATTTGCCCTCATCAGGGTCATACTTTCGCATTCTTCCCATACTTGTTGAACAGATCCTGGGTTTTTTCTGGTTCGGATCACGTAGTAATGTGGTACCACACTGAAGCATTCAATTAAACCTGGTCTTGATAAATATTTTAGAGGATAACGTATGTTAGGTCTGGGTTAGGTCTAGGATTTGCCCTCATCAGGGTCATACTTTCGCATTCTTCACATACTTTTTGAACAGATCCTGGGTTTTTTCTGGTTTGGATCACGAATTAGTGTGGTACAACACTGAAAGAGTCGATTAAGCCTGGTTTCGATCAATATTTTTGAGGATAACGCATGTTAGGTCTAGGTTAGGTCTGGGATTTGCTCTCGCCAGGCTTATACTTACGCATTTTTCACATACTTGTTGAACAGATCCCTGGCTTTTTCTGGTTTCGAACACGTTGTAAAGTGTTACCACACTGAAACATTCAATTAAACCTGGTCTTGATAAATATTTTAGAGGATAACGCATGTTAGGTCTGGGTTAGGTCTAGGATTTGCCATCATCAGGCTCATACTTTCGCATACTTCTCATTCTTGTTGGCCAGATCCTGGGCTTCCACTGGTTTGGATCACGTAGTAATGTGATGCCACACTGAAACAGTCAATTAATCCTGGTCTTGATAAATATTTTAGTGGATAACGCAAGTTATGTCTGGGTTAGTTCTGGGATTTGCCCTCATCAGGCTCAGACTTTCGCGTTTTTCACATACTTGTTGAACAGATCCTGGGTTTTTTCTGGTTTGGATCACGTAGCATTGTGTTACCACACTGAAACTGTCGATTAAACCTGGTTTCGATCAATATTTTAGAGAATAATTCATGTTAGGTCTGGGTTAGGTCTGGGATTTGCTCTCATGATGCTCGTACTTTCGCATATTTCTCATACTTGAGGGCCAGATTCTGGGCTTTTTCTGGTTTGGATCACGTAGTAACGTGGAACCACACTGAAACAGACGATTAAACCTGGTTTCGATCAATATTTTTGATGATAACGCAAGTTATGTCTGGGTTAGTTCTGGGATGTGCCATCATCAGGCTCATACTTTCGCATACTTCTCATTCTTGTTGGCCAGATCCTTTTCTTCCACTGGTTTGGATCACGTAGTAATGTGATGCCACACTGAAACAGTCAATTAATCCTAGTCTTGATAAATATTTTAGAGGATAACGCAAGTTATGTCTGGGTATGTTCTGGGATTTGCCCTCATCGGGCTCAGACTTTCGCGTTTTTCACATACTTGTTGAACAGATCCTGGGTTTTTTCTGGTTCGGATCACGTAGTAATGTGGTACCACACTGAAACAGTCGATTAAACCAGGTTTCGATCAATATTTTTGAGGATAACGCATGTTAGGTCTCGGTTAGGTCTGGGATTTGCACTCGTCAGGCTCTTACTTTCGCATATTTCTCATTCTTGATGGCTAGATCCTGGACTTTTTCTGGATTGGATCACGTAGTAATGTGGTACCACACTGAGACAGTCATTTAAACCTGGTTTCCATGAATATTTTAGACGACAACGCAAGTTAGGTCTGGGATAGGTCTGGGATTTGCCCTCATCAGGTTCATACTTTCGCATTTTTCACATACTTGTTGAACAGATCCTGGGTTTTTTCTGGGTTGGATCATGCATTAATATGGTACCACACTGGAACAGTCCACTAAACCTGATTTCGGTCAATATTTTTGTGGGATAACGCATGTTAGGTCTAGGTTAGGTCTGGGATTTGCTCTCGTCAGGCTCATACTTTCGCATATTTCTCATTCTTGTTGGCCAGATCCTGGGCTTCCACTGGTTTGGATCACGTAGTAATGTGATGCCACACTGAAACAGTCAATTAATCCTGGTCTTGATAAATATTTTAGAGGATAACGCAAGTTATGTCTGGGTTAGTTCTGGGATTTGCCCTCATCAGCCTCAGACTTTCGCGTTTTTCACATACTTGTTGAACAGATCCTGGATTTTTTCTGGTTTGGATCACGTAGTAATGTGTTACCACACTGAAACTGTCGATTAAACCTGGTTTCGATCAATATTTTTGAGGATAACGCAAGTTATGTCTGGGTTAGTTCTGGGATGTGCCATCATCAGGCTCATACTTTCGCATACTTCTCATTCTTGTTGGCCAGATCCTGGACTTTTTCTGGATTGGATCACGTAGTAATGTGGTACCACACTGAGACAGTCATTTAAACCTGGTTTCCATGAATATTTTAGACGACAACGCAAGTTAGGTCTGGGATAGGTCTGGGATTTGCCCTCATCAGGTTCATACTTTCGCATTTTTCACATACTTGTTGAACAGATCCTGGGTTTTTTCTGGGTTGGATCATGCATTAATATGGTACCACACTGGAACAGTCCACTAAACCTGATTTCGGTCAATATTTTTGTGGGATAACGCATGTTAGGTCTAGGTTAGGTCTGGGATTTGCTCTCGTCAGACTCATACTTTCGCATTCTTCACATACTTGTTGAACGGAACCTGGTTTTTTTCTGGTTTGGATCACGTAGTAATGTGGTACCACACTGAAACATTTGACTAAACCTGGTTTCGATCAATATTTTAGAGGATAACGCAAGTTAGGTCTGGGATAGGTCTGGGATATGACCTCATCAGACTCTTACTTTCGCACACTTCACATACTCGTTGAACAGATCCTGGGATATTTTCTGGTTTGGATCACATAGTAATGTGGTACCACTCTGAGACAGACGATTAAACCAGGTTTCGATCAATATTTTAGAGGATAACGCATGTTAGGTCTGGGTTAGGTCTACGATTTGCCCTCATCAGGCTCATACTTTCGCATATTTCTCATACTTCATGGCTAGATCCTGGGCTGTTTCTGGATTGTATCACGTAGTAATGTGGTATCACGCTGAAACAGTCAATTAAACCTGGTTTCGATCAATACTTTAGAGGATAACGCAAGTTAGGTCTGGGATAGGTCTAGGATTTGCTCTCATCAGACTCATTCTTTCGCATATTTCTCATACATGTTGAACAGATCCTGGGGTTTTTCTGGTTTGGATCACGTAGTAATGTGGGACCACACTGAAACAACCAATTAAACCTGGTCTTGATAAATATTTTAGAGGATAACGCAAGTTAGGTCTGGGGTAGGTCTAGGAATTGCCCTCATCAGGCTCTTACTTTCGCATATTTCTCATACTTCATTGCTAGATCCTGGGCTATTTCTGGATTGGATCACGTAGTAAAGTGGTACCACACTGAAACATTCAATGAAACCTGGTCTGGATAAATATTTTAGAGGATAACGCATCTTAGGTCTGGGTTAGGTCTAAGATTTGCCCTCATCAGGCTCACAGTTTCGCGTTTTTCACATACTTGTTGAACAGATCCTGGGTTTTTTCTGGTTTGGATCACGTAGTAATGTGGCACCACACTGAAACTATCAATTAAACCTGGTCTTGATAAATATTTTAGAGGATAACGCATGTTAGGTCTGGGTTAGGTCTGGGATTTGCCCTCATCAGGCTCATACTTTCGCATATTTCTCATACTTCATGGCTAGATCCTTGGCTGTTTCTGGATTGTATCACGAAGTAGTGTGGTACCACACTGAAACAGTCAATTAAACCTGGTTTCGATCAATATTTTAGAGGATACCGCAAGTTAGGTCTGGGCTAGGTCTAAGATTTGCCCTCATCAGGCTCACAGTTTCGCGTTTTTCACATACTTGTTGAACAGATCCTGGGTTTTTTCTGGTTTGGATCACGAATTAGTGTGGTACCACACTGAAACTGTCCATTAAACCTGGTTTCGCTCAATGTTTTAGAGGATAACGCATGTTAGGTCTAGGTTAGGTCTGGGATTTGCTCTCATCAGGATCATTCTTTCGCATATTTCTCATTCTTGTTGGCCAGATCCTGGACTTTTTCTGGATTGGATCACGTAGTAATGTGGTACCACACTGAGACAGTCATTTAAACCTGGTTTCCATGAATATTTTAGAGGACAACGCAAGTTAGGTTTAGGTAAGGCCTGAGATTTTCACTGATCAGACTCATTCTTTCGCATATTTCTCATACATGTTGAACAGATCCTGGGTTTCTTCTGGTTTGGATCACGTAGTAATGTGGTACCACACTGAAACAACCAATTAAACCTGGTCTTGATAAATATTTTAGAGGATAACGTATGTTAGGTCTGGGTTAGGTCTAGGATTTGCCCTCATCAGGGTCATACTTTCGCATTCTTCACATACTTTTAGAACAGATCCTAGGTTTTTTCTGGTTTGGATAACGTAGTAATGTGGTACCACATTGAAAGTGTCGATTAAGCCTGGTTTCGATCAATATTTTTGAGGATAACGCATGTTAGGTCTCGGTTAGGTCTGGGATTTGCTCTCGTCAGGCTCATACTCACGCATTTTTCACATACTTGTTGAACTGATCCCTGGCTTTTTCTGGTTTCGATCACGTTGTGAAGTGTTACCACACTGAAACGGCCAATTAAACCTGGTTTTGATGAATATTTTAGGGGATAACGCAAGTTATGTCTGGGTTAGGTCTGGGATTTGCCCTCATCAGGCTCATACTTTCGCGTTTTTCACATACTTGTTGAACTGATCCTCGGTTTTTTCTGGTTTGGATAACGTAGTAATGTGGTACCACACTGAAAGAGTCGATTAAGCCTGGTTCCGATCAATATTTTAGAGAATAATTCATGTTAGGTCTGGGTTAGGTCTGGGATTTGCTCTCATGAGGCTCGTACTTTCGCATATTTCTCACTCTTGATGGCTAGATCCTGGACTTTTTCTGGATAGGATCACGTGGTAATGTGGTACCACACTGAAACAGTCAATTAAACCTGGTTTCGATCAATATTTTATAGGATAACGCAAATTAGGTCTAGGTTTGGCCTGGGATTTGCCCTCATCAGGGTCATACTTTCGCATTCTTCCCATACTTGTTGAACAGATCCTGGGTTTTTTCTGGTTCGGATCACGTAGTAATGTGGTACCACACTGAAGCATTCAATTAAACCAGGTCTTGATAAATATTTTAGAGGATAACGTATGTTAGGTCTGGGTTAGGTCTAGGATTTGCCCTCATCAGGGTCATACTTTCGCATTCTTCACATACTTTTTGAACAGATCCTGGGTTTTTTCTGGTTTGGATAACGTAGTAATGTGGTACAACACTGAAAGAGTCGATTAAGCCTGGTTTCGATCAATATTTTTGAGGATAACGCATGTTAGGTCTAGGTTAGGTCTGGGATTTGCTCTCGCCAGGCTTATACTTACGCATTATTCACATACTTGTTGAACAGATCCCTGGCTTTTTCTGGTTTCGAACACGTTGTAAAGTGTTACCACACTGAAACATTCAATTAAACCTGGTCTTGATAAATATTTTAGAGGATAACGCATGTTAGGTCTGGGTTAGGTCTAGGATTTGCCATCATCAGGCTCATACTTTCGCATACTTCTCATTCTTGTTGGCCAGATCCTGGGCTTCCACTGGTTTGGATCACGTAGTAATGTGATGCCACACTGAAACAGTCAATTAATCCTGGTCTTGATAAATATTTTAGTGGATAACGCAAGTTATGTCTGGGTTAGTTCTGGGATTTGCCCTCATCAGGCTCAGACATTCGCGTTTTTCACATACTTGTTGAACAGATCCTGGGTTTTTTCTGGTTTGGATCACGTAGCATTGTGTTACCACACTGAAACTGTCGATTAAACCTGGTTTCGATCAATATTTTAGAGAATAATTCATGTTAGGTCTGGGTTAAGTCTGGGATTTGCTCTCATGATGCTCGTACTTTCGCATATTTCTCATACTTGAGGGCCAGATTCTGGGCTTTTTCTGGTTTGGATCACGTAGTAACGTGGAACCACACTGAAACAGACGATTAAACCTGGTTTCGATCAATATTTTTGATGATAACGCAAGTTATGTCTGGGTTAGTTCTGGGATGTGCCATCATCAGGCTCATACTTTCGCATACTTCTCATTCTTGTTGGCCAGATCCTTTTCTTCCACTGGTTTGGATCACGTAGTAATGTGATGCCACACTGAAACAGTCAATTAATCCTGGTCTTGATAAATATTTTAGAGGATAACGCAAGTTATGTCTGGGTATGTTCTGGGATTTGCCCTCATCAGGCTCAGACTTTCGCGTTTTTCACATACTTGTTGAACAGATCCTGGGTTTTTTCTGGTTCGGATCACGTAGTAATGTGGTACCACACTGAAACAGTCGATTAAACCAGGTTTCGATCAATATTTTTGAGGATAACGCATGTTAGGTCTCGGTTAGGTCTGGGATTTGCACTCGTCAGGCTCTTACTTTCGCATATTTCTCATTCTTGATGGCTAGATCCTGGACTTTTTCTGGATTGGATCACGTAGTAATGTGGTACCACACTGAGACAGTCATTTAAACCTGGTTTCCATGAATATTTTAGACGACAACGCAAGTTAGGTCTGGGATAGGTCTGGGATTTGCCCTCATCAGGTTCATACTTTCGCATTTTTCACATACTTGTTGAACAGATCCTGGGTTTTTTCTGGGTTGGATCATGCATTAATATGGTACCACACTGGAACAGTCCACTAAACCTGATTTCGGTCAATATTTTTGTGGGATAACGCATGTTAGGTCTAGGTTAGGTCTGGGATTTGCTCTCGTCAGGCTCATACTTTCGCATATTTCTCATTCTTGTTGGCCAGATCCTGGGCTTCCACTGGTTTGGATCACGTAGTAATGTGATGCCACACTGAAACAGTCAATTAATCCTGGTCTTGATAAATATTTTAGAGGATAACGCAAGTTATGTCTGGGTTAGTTCTGGGATTCGCCCTCATCAGCCTCAGACTTTCGCGTTTTTCACATACTTGTTGAACAGATCCTGGATTTTTTCTGGTTTGGATCACGTAGTAATGTGTTACCACACTGAAACTGTCGATTAAACCTGGTTTCGATCAATATTTTAGAGAATGATTCATGTTAGGTCTGGGTCAGGTCTGGGATTTGACCTCATCAGGCTCAGACTTTCGCGTTTTTCACATACTTGTTGAACAGATCCTGGGTTTTTTCTGGTTCGGATCACGTAGAAATGTGGTACCACAAAGAAACAGTCGATTATACCTGGTTTCGATCAATATTTTAGAGAATAATTCATGTTAGGTCTGGGTTAGGTCTGGGATTTGCTCTCATGAGTCTCGTACTTTCGCATATTTCTCATACTTGATGGCCAGATTCTGGGCTTTTTCTGGTTTGGACCACGTAGTAAAGTGGTACCACTCAGAAACAGTCAATTAAACCTGGTTTCGGTCAATATTTTAGAGGATAACGCATGTTAGGTCCGGGTTAGGTCGGGGATTTGCCCTCGTCAAGCTCATACTTTCGCATATTTCTCATACTTCATGGCTAGATCCTGGGCTTTTTCTGGATTGGATCACGTAGTAATGTGGTACCACACTGAAACAGTCAATTAAACCTGGTTTCGATCAATATTTTATAGGATAACGCAAATTAGGTCTAGGTTAGGCCTGGGATTTGCCCTCATCAGGGTCATACTTTCGCATTCTTCACATACTTGTTGAACAGATCCTGGGTATTTTCTGGTTCGGATCACATAGTAATGTGGTACCACACTGAAACATTCAATTAAACCTGGTCTTGATAAATATTTTAGAGGATAACGTATGTTAGGTCTGGGTTAGGTCTAGGATTTGCCCTCATCAGGGTCATACTTTCGCATTCTTCACATACTTTTTGAACAGATCCTAGGTTTTTTCTGGTTTGGATAAAGTAGTAATGTGGTACCACATTGAAAGTGTCGATTAAGCCTGGTTTCGATCAATATTTTTGAGGATAACGCATGTTAAGTCTAGGTTAGGTCTGGGATTTGCTCTCGTCAGGCTCATACTTATGCATTTTTCACATACTTGTTGAACAGATCCCTGGCTTTTTCTGGTTTCGATCACGTTGTGAAGTGTTACCACAGTGAAACGGCCAATTAAACCTGGTTTTGATGAATATTTTAGGGGATAACGCAAGTTATGTCTGGGTTAGGTCTGGGATTTGCCCTCATCAGGCTCATACTTTCGCGTTTTTCACATACTTGTTGAACTGATCCTCGGTTTTTTCTGGTTTGGATAACGTAGTAATGTGGTACCACACTGAAAGAGTCGATTAAGCCTGGTTCCGATCAATATTTTAGAGAATAATTCATGTTAGGTCTGGGTTAGGTCTGGGATTTGCTCTCATGAGGCTCGTACTTTCGCATATTTCTCACTCTTGATGGCTAGATCCTGGACTTTTTCTGGATAGGATCACGTGGTAATGTGGTACCACACTGAAACAGTCAATTAAACCTGGTTTCGATCAATATTTTATAGGATAACGCAAATTAGGTCTAGG
The DNA here is from genome assembly GCF_051014445.1 of Colletes latitarsis. Lineage (NCBI taxonomy): Eukaryota > Metazoa > Arthropoda > Insecta > Hymenoptera > Colletidae > Colletes > Colletes latitarsis. Next base: position 5,570,069 of record NC_135142.1, read on the forward strand.
TTTGGCCTGGGATTTGCCCTCATCAGGGTCATACTTTCGCATTCTTCCCATACTTGTTGAACAGATCCTGGGTTTTTTCTGGTTCGGATCACGTAGTAATGTGGTACCACACTGAAGCATTCAATTAAACCTGGTCTTGATAAATATTTTAGAGGATAACGTATGTTAGGTCTGGGTTAGGTCTAGGATTTGCCCTCATCAGGGTCATACTTTCGCATTCTTCACATACTTTTTGAACAGATCCTGGGTTTTTTCTGGTTTGGATAACGTAGTAATGTGGTACAACACTGAAAGAGTCGATTAAGCCTGGTTTCGATCAATATTTTTGAGGATAACGCATGTTAGGTCTAGGTTAGGTCTGGGATTTGCTCTCGCCAGGCTTATACTTACGCATTTTTCACATACTTGTTGAACAGATCCCTGGCTTTTTCTGGTTTCGAACACGTTGTAAAGTGTTACCACACTGAAACATTCAATTAAACCTGGTCTTGATAAATATTTTAGAGGATAACGCATGTTAGGTCTGGGTTAGGTCTAGGATTTGCCATCATCAGGCTCATACTTTCGCATACTTCTCATTCTTGTTGGCCAGATCCTGGGCTTCCACTGGTTTGGATCACGTAGTAATGTGATGCCACACTGAAACAGTCAATTAATCCTGGTCTTGATAAATATTTTAGTGGATAACGCAAGTTATGTCTGGGTTAGTTCTGGGATTTGCCCTCATCAGGCTCAGACTTTCGCGTTTTTCACATACTTGTTGAACAGATCCTGGGTTTTTTCTGGTTTGGATCACGTAGCATTGTGTTACCACACTGAAACTGTCGATTAAACCTGGTTTCGATCAATATTTTAGAGAATAATTCATGTTAGGTCTGGGTTAGGTCTGGGATTTGCTCTCATGATGCTCGTACTTTCGCATATTTCTCATACTTGAGGGCCAGATTCTGGGCTTTTTCTGGTTTGGATCACGTAGTAACGTGGAACCACACTGAAACAGACGATTAAACCTGGTTTCGATCAATATTTTATAGGATAACGCAAATTAGGTCTAGGTTAGGCCTGGGATTTGCCCTCATCAGGGTCATACTTTCGCATTCTTCACATACTTGTTGAACAGATCCTGGGTATTTTCTGGTTCGGATCACATAGTAATGTGGTACCACACTGAAACATTCAATTAAACCTGGTCTTGATAAATATTTTAGAGGATAACGTATGTTAGGTCTGGGTTAGGTCTAGGATTTGCCCTCATCAGGGTCATACTTTCGCATTCTTCACATATTTTTTGAACAGATCCTAGGTTTTTTCTGGTTTGGATAAAGTAGTAATGTGGTACCACATTGAAAGTGTCGATTAAGCCTGGTTTCGATCAATATTTTTGAGGATAACGCATGTTAAGTCTAGGTTAGGTCTGGGATTTGCTCTCGTCAGGCTCATACTTATGCATTTTTCACATACTTGTTGAACAGATCCCTGGCTTTTTCTGGTTTCGATCACGTTGTGAAGTGTTACCACACTGAAACGGTCAATTAAACCTGGTTTTGATGAATATTTTAGGGGATAACGCAAGTTATGTCTGGGTTAGGTCTGGGATTTGCCCTCATCAGGCTCATACTTTCGCGTTTTTCACATACTTGTTGAACTGATCCTCGGTTTTTCCTGGTTTGGATAACGTAGTAATGTGGTACCACACTGAAAGAGTCGATTAAGCCTGGTTCCGATCAATATTTTAGAGAATAATTCATGTTAGGTCTGGGTTAGGTCTGGGATTTGCTCTCATGAGGCTCGTACTTTCGCATATTTCTCACTCTTGATGGCTAGATCCTGGACTTTTTCTGGATTGGATCACGTGGTAATGTGGTACCACACTGAAACAGTAAATTAAACCTGGTTTCGATCAATATTTTATAGGATAACGCAAATTAGGTCTAGGTTTGGCCTGGGATTTGCCCTCATCAGGGTCATACTTTCGCATTCTTCCCATTCTTGTTGAACAGATCCTGGGTTTTTTCTGGTTCGGATCACGTAGTAATGTGGTACCACACTGAAGCATTCAATTAATCCTGGTCTTGATAAATATTTTAGAGGATAACGCAAGTTATGTCTGGGTATGTTCTGGTATTTGCCCTCATCAGGCTCAGACTTTCGCGTTTTTCACATACTTGTTGAACAGATCCTGGGTTTTTTCTGGTTCGGATCACGCAGTAATGTGGTACCACACTGAAACAGTCGATTAAACCAGGTTTCGATCAATATTTTTGAGGATAACGCATGTTAGGTTTCGGTTAGGTCTGGGATTTGCACTCGTCAGGCTCTTACTTTCGCATATTTCTCATTCTTGATGGCTAGATCCTGGACTTTTTCTGGATTGGATCACGTAGTAATGTGGTACCACACTGAGACAGTCATTTAAACCTGGTTTCCATGAATATTTTAGACGACAACGCAAGTTAGGTCTGGGATAGGTCTGGGATTTGCTCTCATGAGGCTCGTACTTTCGCATATTTCTCACTCTTGATGGCTAGATCCTGGACTTTTTCTGGATTGGATCACGTGGTAATGTGGTACCACACTGAAACAGTCAATTAAACCTGGTTTCGATCAATATTTTATAGGATAACGCAAATTAGGTCTAGGTTTGGCCTGGGATTTGCCCTCATCAGACTCATACTTTCGCATTCTTCACATACTTGTTGAACGGAACCTGGTTTTTTTCTGGTTTGGATCACGTAGTAATGTGGTACCACACTGAAACATTTGACTAAACCTGGTTTCGATCAATATTTTAGAGGATAACGCAAGTTAGGTCTGGGATAGGTCTGGGATATGACCTCATCAGACTCTTACTTTCGCACACTTCACATACTCGTTGAACAGATCCTGGGATATTTTCTGGTTTGGATCACATAGTAATGTGGTACCACTCTGAGACAGACGATTAAACCAGGTTTCGATCAATATTTTAGAGGATAACGCATGTTAGGTCTGGGTTAGGTCTACGATTTGCCCTCATCAGGCTCATACTTTCGCATATTTCTCATACTTCATGGCTAGATCCTGGGCTGTTTCTGGATTGTATCACGTAGTAATGTGGTATCACGCTGAAACAGTCAATTAAACCTGGTTTCGATCAATACTTTAGAGGATAACGCAAGTTAGGTCTGGGATAGGTCTAGGATTTGCTCTCATCAGACTCATTCTTTCGCATATTTCTCATACATGTTGAACAGATCCTGGGTTTTTTCTGGTTTGGATCACGTAGTAATCTGGGACCACACTGAAACAACCAATTAAACATGGTCTTGATAAATATTTTAGAGGATAACGCAAGTTAGGTCTGGGGTAGGTCTAGGATTTGCCCTCATCAGGCTCTTACTTTCGCATATTTCTCATACTTCATGGCTAGATCCTGGGCTATTTCTGGATTGGATCACGTAGTAAAGTGGTACCACACTGAAACATTCAATGAAACCTGGTCTGGATAAATATTTTAGAGGATAACGCATCTTAGGTCTGGGTTAGGTCTAAGATTTGCCCTCATCAGGCTCACAGTTTCGCGTTTTTCACATACTTGTTGAACAGATCCTGGGTTTTTTCTGGTTTGGATCACGAAGTAGTGTGGTACCACACTGAAACAGTCAATTAAACCTGGTTTCGATCAATATTTTAGAGGATACCGCAAGTTAGGTCTGGGATAGGGCTGGGATTCGCCCTAATCAGGCTCATACTTTCGCGTTTTTCACATACTTGTTGAACTGATTCTGGGTTTTTTCTGGTTTGGATCACGTAGTAATGTGGCACCACACTGAAACAATCAATTAAACCTGGTCTTGATAAATATTTTAGAGGATAACGCATGTTAGGTCTGGGTTAGGTCTGGGATTTGCCCTCATCAGGCTCATACTTTCGCATATTTCTCATACTTCATGGCTAGATCCTGGGCTGTTTCTGGATTGTATCACGTAGTAATGTGGTACCACGCTGAAACAGTCAACTAAACCTGGTTTCGATCAATATTTTGGAGGATAACGCAAGTTAGGTCTGGGATAGGTCTAGGATTTGCCCTCATCAGGCTCTTACTTTCGGATATTTCTCATACTTCATGGCTAGATCCTGGGCTATTTCTGGATTGGATCACGTAGTAAAGTGGTACCACACTGAAACATTCAATGAAACCTGGACTGGATAAATATTTTAGAGGACAACGCATCTTAGGTCTGGGTTAGGTCTAAGATTTGCCCTCATCAGGCTCACAGTTTCGCGTTTTTCACATACTTGTTGAACAGATCCTGGGTTTTTTCTGGTTTGGATCACGAATTAGTGTGGTACCACACTGAAACTGTCCATTAAACCTGGTTTCGCTCAATGTTTTAGAGGATAACGCATGTTAGGTCTAGGTTAGGTCTGGGATTTGCTCTCATCAGGATCATTCTTTCGCATATTTCTCATACTTGATGGCTAGATCCTGGGCTTTTTCTGGATTGCATTACGTAGTAATGTAGTACCACACTGAAACAGTCAATGAAACCTGGTTTCCATCAATATTTTAGAGGACAACGCAAGTTAGGTTTAGGTAAGGCCTGAGATTTTCACTGATCAGACTCATTCTTTCGCATATTTCTCATACATGTTGAACAGATCCTGGGTTTTTTCTGGTTTGGATCACGTAGTAATGTGGTACCACACTGAAACAACCAATTAAACCTGGTCTTGATAAATATTTTAGAGGATAACGTATGTTAGGTCTGGGTTAGGTCTAGGATTTGCCCTCATCAGGGTCATACTTTCGCATTCTTCACATACTTTTTGAACAGATCCTAGGTTTTTTCTGGTTTGGATAACGTAGTAATGTGGTACCACATTGAAAGTGTCGATTAAGCCTGGTTTCGATCAATATTTTTGAGGATAACGCATGTTAGGTCTAGGTTAGGTCTGGGATTTGCTCTCGTCAGGCTCATACTCACGCATTTTTCACATACTTGTTGAACAGATCCCTGGCTTTTTCTGGTTTCGATCGCGCTGTGAAGTGTTACCACACTGAAACGGCCAATTAAACCTGGTTTTGATGAATATTTTAGGGGATAACGCAAGTTATGTCTGGGTTAGGTCTGGGATTTGCCCTCATCAGGCTCATACTTTCGCGTTTTTCACATACTTGTTGAACTGATCCTCGGTTTTTTCTGGTTTGGATAACGTAGTAATGTGGTACCACACTGAAAGAGTCGATTAAGCCTGGTTCCGATCAATATTTTAGAGAATAATTCATGTTAGGTCTGGGTTAGGTCTGGGATTTGCTCTCATGAGGCTCGTACTTTCGCATATTTCTCACTCTTGATGGCTAGATCCTGGACTTTTTCTGGATAGGATCACGTGGTAATGTGGTACCACACTGAAACAGTCAATTAAACCTGGTTTCGATCAATATTTTATAGGATAACGCAAATTAGGTCTAGGTTTGGCCTGGGATTTGCCCCCATCAGGGTCATACTTTCGCATTCTTCCCATACTTGTTGAACAGATCCTGGGTTTTTTCTGGTTCGGATCACGTAGTAATGTGGTACCACACTGAAGCATTCAATTAAACCTGGTCTTGATAAATATTTTAGAGGATAACGTATGTTAGGTCTGGGTTAGGTCTAGGATTTGCCCTCATCAGGGTCATACTTTCGCATTCTTCACATACTTTTTGAACAGATCCTGGGTTTTTTCAGGTTTGGATAACGTAGTAATGTGGTACAACACTGAAAGAGTCGATTAAGCCTGGTTTCGATCAATATTTTTGAGGATAACGCATGTTAGGTCTAGGTTAGGTCTGGGATTTGCTCTCGCCAGGCTTATACTTACGCATTTTTCACATACTTGTTGAACAGATCCCTGGCTTTTTCTGGTTTCGAACACGTTGCAAAGTGTTACCACACTGAAACATTCAATTAAACCTGGTCTTGATAAATATTTTAGAGGATAACGCATGTTAGGTCTGGGTTAGGTCTAGGATTTGCCATCATCAGGCTCATACTTTCGCATACTTCTCATTCTTGTTGGCCAGATCCTGGGCTTCCACTGGTTTGGATCACGTAGTAATGTGATGCCACACTGAAACAGTCAATTAATCCTGGTCTTGATAAATATTTTAGTGGATAACGCAAGTTATGTCTGGGTTAGTTCTGGGATTTGCCCTCATCAGGCTCAGACTTTCGCGTTTTTCACATACTTGTTGAACAGATCCTGGGTTTTTTCTGGTTTGGATCACGTAGCATTGTGTTACCACACTGAAACTGTCGATTAAACCTGGTTTCGATCAATATTTTAGAGAATAATTCATGTTAGGTCTGGGTTAGGTCTGGGATTTGCTCTCATGATGCTCGTACTTTCGCATATTTCTCATACTTGATGGCCAGATTCTGGGCTTTTTCTGGTTTGGATCACGTAGTAACGTGGAACCACACTGAAACAGACGATTAAACCTGGTTTCGATCAATATTTTTGATGATAACGCAAGTTATGTCTGGGTTAGTTCTGGGATGTGCCATCATCAGGCTCATACTTTCGCATACTTCTCATTCTTGTTGGCCAGATCCTTTTCTTCCACTGGTTTGGATCACGTAGTAATGTGATGCCACACTGAAACAGTCAATTAATCCTGGTCTTGATAAATATTTTAGAGGATAACGCAAGTTATGTCTGGGTATGTTCTGGGATTTGCCCTCATCAGGCTCAGACTTTCGCGTTTTTCACATACTTGTTGAACAGATCCTGGGTTTTTTCTGGTTCGGATCACGTAGTAATGTGGTACCACACTGAAACAGTCGATTAAACCAGGTTTCGATCAATATTTTTGAGGATAACGCATGTTAGGTCTCGGTTAGGTCTGGGATTTGCACTCGTCAGGCTCTTACTTTCGCATATTTCTCATTCTTGATGGCTAGATCCTGGACTTTTTCTGGATTGGATCACGTAGTAATGTGGTACCACACTGAGACAGTCATTTAAACCTGGTTTCCATGAATATTTTAGACGACAACGCAAGTTAGGTCTGGGATAGGTCTGGGATTTGCCCTCATCAGGTTCATACTTTCGCATTTTTCACATACTTGTTGAACAGATCCTGGGTTTTTTCTGGGTTGGATCATGCATTAATATGGTACCACACTGGAACAGTCCACTAAACCTGATTTCGGTCAATATTTTTGTGGGATAACGCATGTTAGGTCTAGGTTAGGTCTGGGATTTGCTCTCGTCAGGCTCATACTTTCGCATATTTCTCATTCTTGTTGGCCAGATCCTGGGCTTCCACTGGTTTGGATCACGTAGTAATGTGATGCCACACTGAAACAGTCAATTAATCCTGGTCTTGATAAATATTCTAGAGGACACCACATGTTAGGTCTGGGTTAGGTCTAGGATTTGCCCTCATCAGGGTCATACCTTCGCATTCTTCACATACTTTTTGAACAGATCCTAGGTTTTTTCTGGTTTGGATAACGTAGTAATGTGGTACCACACTGATTGAGTCGATTAAGCCTGGTTTCGATCAATATTTTTGAGGATAACGCATGTTAGGTCTAGGTTAGTTCTGGGATTTGCTCTCGTCAGGCTCATACTTACGCATTTTTCACATACTTGTTGAACAGATCCCTGGCTTTTTCTGGTTTCGATCACGTTGTAAAGTGTTACCACACTGAAACGGTCAATTAAACCTGGTTTTGATGAATATTTTAGGGGATAACGCAAGTTATGTCTGGGATAGGTCTGGGATTTGCCCTCATCAGTGTCATACTTTCGCATTTTTCACATACTTGTTGAACAGACCCCTGGCTTTTCCTGGTTTCGATCACGTTGTGAAGTGTTACCACACTGAAACGGTCAATTAAACCTGGTTTTGATGAATATTTTAGGGGATAACGCAAGTTATGTCTGGGATAGGTCTGGGATTTGCCCTCATCAGGCTCATACTTTCGCGTTTTTCACATACTTGTTGAACTGATCCTCAGTTTTTTCTGGTTTGGATCACGTAGTAATGTGGTACCACACTGAAACAGTCGATTAAACCTGGTCTTGATAAATATTTTAGAGGATAACGTATGTTAGGTCTGGGTTAGGTCTAGCATTTGCCCTCATCAGGGTCATACTTTCGCATTCTTCACATACTCTTTGAACAGATCCTCGGTTTTTTCTGGTTTGGATAACGTAGTAATGTGGTACCACACTGAAGGAGTCGATTAAGCCTGGTTTCGATCAACATTTTAGAGAATAATTCATGTTAGGTCTGGGTTAGGTCTGGGATTTGCTCTCATCAGGCTCATTCTTTCGCATATTTCTCATACTTGATGGCTAGATACAGGCCTTTTTCTGGATTGCATCACGTAGTAATGAAGTACAACACTGATACAGTCAATTAAACCTGGTTTCCATCAATATTTTAGAGGACAGCGCAAGTTAGGTCTGGGATAGGTCTGGGATTCGCCCTCATCAGGCTCATACTTTCGCGTTTTTCACATACGTGTTGAACTGATCCTGGGTTTTTTCTGGTTTGGATCACGTAGTAATGTGGTATCACACTGAAACGGCCAATTAAACCTGGTTTCGATCAATATTTTTGAGGATAACGCATGTTAGGTCTAGGTTAGGCCGGGGATTTTCACTCATCAGACTCATACTTTCGCAATTTTAACATACATGTTGGCCTGATCGAGGGTTTTTTCTGCTTTGGATCACGTAGTGAGGTGGTACCACACTGAAGCAGTCCATTAAACCTGGTTTGGATCAATATCTTAGATGATAACGCACGTTAGGTTTGGGTTAGGTCTAGGATTTGCCCTCATCAGGCTCATACTTTCGCATATTTCTCATACTTCATGGCTAGATCCTGGGCTGTTTCTGGATTGTATCACGTAGTAATGTGGTACCACGCTGAAACTGTCAATTAATCCCGGTTTCGATCAATATTTTAGAGGATAACGCAAGTTAGGTCTGGGATAGGTCTGGGATTCGCCCTCATCAGGCTCATACTTTCGCGTTTTTCACATACTTGTTGAACTGATCCTGGGTTTTTTCTGGTTTGGATCACGTAGCAATGTGGTACCACACTGAAACAGTCGATTAAACCTGGTTTCGATCAATATTTTAGAGGATAACGCAAGTTTGGTCTGAGATAGGTCTGGGATTTGCCCTCATCAGGCTCATACTTTCGCCTTATTCACATACTTGTTGAACAGATCCTGGGTTTTTTCTGGTTTGGGTCACGTAGTAATGTACTACCACTCTGAAACAGTCGATTAAACCAGGTTTCGATCAATATTTTTGAGGATAACGCATGTTAGGTCCAGGTTAGGTCTGGGATTTTCACTCATCAGACTCATACTTTCGCATTCTTCACATACTTGTTGAACGGATCCTGGGTTTTTTCTGGTTTGGATCACGCTGTAATGTGGGACCACACTGAAACAATCAATTAAACCTGGTCTTGATAAATATTTTAGAGGATAACGCAAGTTTGGTCTGGGATAGGTCTGGGATTTGCCCTCATCAGGCTCATACTTTCGCGTTTTTCACATACTTCATGGCTAGATCCTGGGCTGTTTCTGGATTGTATCACGTAGTAATGTGGTACCACTCTGAAGCAGTCCATTAAACCTGGTTTGGATCAATATTTTAGAGGATAACGAATGTTAGGTTTGGGTTAGGTCTAGTATTTGCCCTCATCAGGCTCATACTTTCGCATACTTCTCATACATCATGGTTAGATCCTGGGCTGTTTCTGGATTGTATCACGTAGTAATGTGGTACCACGCTGAAACAGTCCGTTAATCCTGGTTACGATCAATATTTTAGAGGATAACGAACTTTAGGACTAGGTTAGGCCAGGAATTTTCCCTCATCAGACTCGTACTTTCGCTTTCTTCACATACTTGTTGAACAGATCCTGGGTTTTTTCTGGTTTGGATCACGTAGTAGTGTGTTACCACACTGAAACAGTCCATTCAACCTGGTTTCGATGAATATTTCAGAGGATAACGCATGTTAGCTCTAGGTTAGGCCTGGGATTTTCACTCACCAGACTCATACTTCCGCATTCTTCACATACTTGTTGAACGGATCCTGGGTTTTTTCTGATTTGGATCACGTAGTAATGTGGCACCACACTGAAACATTAAATTAAACCTGGGCTTGATAAATATTTTTAAGGATAACGCATGTTAGGTCTGGGATAGGTCTGGGATTTGCCTTCATCAGACTCATACTTTCGCACACTTCACATACTTGTTGAACAGATCCTGGGTTTTTTCTGGTTTGGATCACGTAGTAATATGGCACCACACTGAAACATTAAATTAAACCTGGGCTTGATAAATATTTTTGAGGATAACGCATGTTAGGTCTGGGATAGGTCTGGGATTTGCCTTCATCAGACTCATACTTCCGCATTCTTCACATACTTGTTGAACGGATCCTGGGTTTTTCCTGGTTTGGATCACGTAGTAATGTGGCACCACACTGAAACATTAAATTAAACCTGGGCTTGATAAATATTTTTGAGGATAACGCATGTTAGGTCTGGGATAGGTCTGGGATTTGCCCTGATCAGACTCATACTTTCGCACACTTCACATACTCGTTGAACAGATCCTGGGTTACTTTCTGGTTTGGATCACATAGTAATGTGGTACCACACTGAAACAGTCGATTAAACCAGGTTTCGATCAATATTTTTGAGGATAACGCATGTTAGGTCTATGTTAGGCCTGGGATTTTCACTCATCAGACTCATACTTTCGCATTCTTCACATACTTGTTGAACGGATCCTGGGTTTTTACTGGATTGGATCACGTAGTAATGTGGTACCACACTGAAACAGTCAGTTAAACCTAGTTTCGATCAATATTTTAGAGGATAACGCAAGTTAGGTCTGGGATAGGTCTGGGATTTGCCCTCATCAGGCTCATACTTTCGCGTTTTTCACATACTAGTTGCACAGATCCTTGGTTTTTTCTGGTTTGGATCACGTAGTAATGTGGGACCACACTGAAACAATCAATTAAACCTGGTCTTGATAAATATTTTAGAGGACAACGCAAGTTATGTCTGGGATAGGTCTGGGATTTGCCCTCATCAGGGTCATACTTTCGCATTTTTCACATACTTGTTGAACAGATCCTGGGGTTTTTCTTGTTTGGAACACGTAGTAATGTGGTACCACACTGAAACAGTCGATTAAACCTGGTTTCGATCAATATTTTAGAGGATAACGCAAGTTAGGTCTGGGATAGGTCTGGGATTCGCCCTCATCAGGCTCATACTTTCGCGTTTTTCACATACTTGTTGAACAGATCCTGGGTTTTTCCGGTTTGGGTCACGTAGTAGTGTGGTACCACACTGGAACAGTCGATTAAACCTGGTTTCGATCAATATTTTTCAGGAAAACGCAAGTTAGGTCTGGGATAGGTCTGGGATTTGCCCTCATCAGGCTCATACTTTCGCGTTTTTCACATACTTGTTGAACAGATCCTGGTTTTTTTCTGGTTTGGATCACGTAGTAGTGTGGTACCACACTGAAACAGTCCATAAAACCTGGTTTCGAACAATATTTTAGAGAATAATTCATGTTAGGTCTAGGTTAGGTCTGGGATTCGCCCTCATCAGACTCATACTTTCGCTTACTTCTCATACTTGTTGAACAGATCCTGGGTTTTTTTCTGGTTTGGATCACGTAGCAATGTGGTACCACACTGAAACAGTCGATTAAACCTGGTTTCGATCAATATTTTAGAGGATAACGCAAGTTTGGTCTGGGATAAGTCTGGGATTTGCCCTCATCAGTCTCATACTGTCGCGTTTTTCACATACTAGTTGCACAGATCCTGGGCTTTTTCTGAATTGCATCACGTAGTAATGAAGTACAACACTGAAACAGTCAATTAAACCTGGTTTCCATCAATATTTTAGAGGACAACGCATGTTAGGTCTAGGTTAGGCCTGGGATTTGCCCTCATCAGGGCCATACTTTCGCAGTTTTAACATACATGTTGGCCTGATCGAGGGTTTTTCTGCTTTGGATCACGTAGTAAAGTGGTACCACACTGAAGCAGTCCATTAACCCTGGTTTCGATCAATATTTTAGAGAATAATTCATGTTAGGCCTAGGTTAGGTCTAGGATTTGCCCTCATCAGGCTCATACTTTCGCATATTTCTCATACTTCATGGCTAGATCCTGGGCTGTTTCTGGATTGTATCACGTAGTAATGTGGTACCACACTGAAACAGTCAATTAAACCTGGTATCGATCAATATTTTAGAGGATAACGCAAGTTAGGTCTGGGATAGGTCTGGGATTTGCCCTCATCAGGCTCATACTTTCGCGTTTTTCACATACTTGTTGAACGGAACCTGGGTTTTTTCTGGTTTGGATCACGTAGTAATGTGGGACCACACTGAAACAATCAATTAAACCTGGTTTCGATCATTATTTTAGAGGATAACGAAAGTTATGTCTAGGTTAGGTCTGGGATTTGCTCTCATCAGGCTCATTCCTTCGCATATTTCTCATACTTGATGGCTAGATCCTGGGCTTTTTCTGGATTGCATCACGTAGTAATGAAGTACAACACTGAAACGGTCAATTAAACCTGGTTTCCATCAATATCTTACAGGACAACGCAAGTTAGGTCTGGGATAGGTCTGGGATTTGCCCTCATCAGGCTCATACTTTCGCGTTTTTCACATACTTGTTGAACAGATCCTGGTTTTTTTCTGGTTTGGATCACGTAGTAGTGTGGTACCACACTGAAACAGTCCATAAAACCTGGTTTCGAACAATATTTTAGAGAATAATTCATGTTAGGTCTAGGTTAGGTCTGGGATTTGCACTCATCAGGCTCATTCTTTCGCATATTTCTCATACTTGATGGCTAGATCCTGGGCTTTTTCTGGATTGCATCAGGTAGTAATGAAGTACAACACTGAAACAGTCAATTAAACCTGTTTTCCATCAATATTTTAGAGGACAACGCAAGTTAGGTCTGGGATAGGTCTGGGATTCGGCCTCATCAGGCTCATACTTTCGCGTTTTTCACATACTTGTTGAACTGATCCTGGGTTTTTTCTGGTTTGGATCACGTAGTAATGTGGTACCACACTGAAACAGTCGATTAAACCTGGTTTCGATCAATATTTTGGAGGATAACGCAAGTTAGGTCTGGGATAGGTCTGGGATTCGCCCTCATCAGGCTCATACTTTCGCGTTTTTCACATACTTGTTGAACTGATCCTGGGTTTTTTCTGGTTTGGATCACGTAGTAATGTGGTACCACACTGAAACAGTCGATTAAACCAGGTCTTGATAAATATTCTAGAGGATAACGTATGTTAGGTCTGGGTTAGGTCCAGGATTTGCCCTCGTCAGGCTCATACTTTCGCATATTTCTCATACTTCATGGCTAGATCCTGGGCTATTTCTGGATTGGATGACGTAGTAATCTGGTACCACACTGAAACGGTCAGTTAAACCTGGTTTCGATCAATATTTTAGAGGATAACGCAAGTTAGGTCTGGGATAGGTCTGGGCTTTGCCCTCATCAGGCTCATACTTTCGCGTTTTGCACATACTGGTTGAACAGATCCTGGGTTTTTTCCGGTTTGGGTCACGTAGTAGTGTGGTACCACACTGAAACAGTCGATTAAACCTGGTTTCGATCAATATTTTTGAGGAAAACGCATGTTAGGTCTAGGTTAGGCCTGGCATTTTCACTCATCAGACTCATACTTACGCATACTTCACATACTTGTTGAACGGATCCTGGGTTTTTACTGGACTGGATCACGTAGTAATGTGGTACCACACTGAAACAGTCAGTTAAACCTGGTTTCGATCAATATTTTAGAGGATAACGCAAGTTAGGTCTGGGATAGGTCTGGGATTTGCCCTCATCAGACTCATACTTTCGCATTCTTCACATACTTGTTGAACGGATCCTGGGTTTTTTCTGGTTTGGATCACGTAGTAATGTGGGACCACACTGAAACATCAATTAAACCTGGTCTTGATAAATATTTTAGAGGATAACGCATGTTAGGTCTGGGATAGGTCTGGGATTTGCCCTCATCAGACTCATACTTTCGCATTCTTCACATACTTGTTGAACGGATCCTGGGTTTTTTCTGGTTTGGATCACGTAGTAATGTGGGACCACAGTGAAACAATCAATTAAACCTGGTTTCGATCATTATTTTAGAGGATAACAAAAGTTATGTCTAGGTTTGGACTCATCAGACTCATACTTTCGCTTACTTCTCATACTTGTTGAACAGATCCTGGGTTTTTTTCTGGTTTGGATCACGTAGTAATGTGGTACCACACTGAAACAGTCAATTAATCCTGGTTTCGATCAATATTTTAGAGAATAATTCATGTTAGGTCTAGGTTAGGTCTGGGATTTGCTCTCATCAGGCTCATTCTTTCGCATATTTCTCATACTTGATGGCAAGATCCTGGGCTTTTTCTGAATTGCATCACGTAGTAATGAAGTACAACACTGAAACAGTCAATTAAACCTGGTTTCCATCAATATTTTAGAGGACAACGCATGTTAGGTCTAGGTTAGGCCTGGGATTTGCCCCCATCAGGGCCATACTTTCGCAGTTTTAACATACATGTTGGCCTGATCGAGGGTTTTTCTGCTTTGGATCACGTAGTAAAGTGGTACCACACTGAAGCAGTCCATTAACCCTGGTTTGGATCAATATTTTAGAGGATAACGCATGTTAGGTTTGGGTTAGGTCTAGGATTTGCACTCATTAGGCTCATTCTTTCGCATATTTCTCATACTTCATGGCAAGATCCTGGGCTGTTTCTGGATTGTATCACGTAGTAATGTGGTACCACGCTGAAACAGTCAATTAAACCTGGTTTCGATCGATATTTTAGAGGATACCGCAAGTTAGGTCAGGGATAGGTCTGGGATTCGCCCTCATCAGGCTCATACTTTCGCGTTTTTGACATACTTGTTGAACAGATCCTGAGTTTTTTCTGGTTTGGGTCACGTAGTAATGTGGTACCACACTGAAACAGTCGATCAAACCAGGTTTCGACCAATATTTTTGAGGATAACGCATGTTAGGTCTAGGTTAGGCCTGGGATTTTCACGTATCAGACTCATACTTTCGCATTCTTCACATACTTGTTGAACGTATCCTGGGTTTTTTCTGGTTTGGATCACGTAGTAATGTGGGAACACGCTGAAACAATCAATTAAACCTGGTTTCGATCAATATTTTAGAGAATAATTCATGTTAGGCCTAGGTTAGGTCTAGGATTTGCCCTCATCAGGCTCATACTTTCGCATATTTCTCATACTTCATGGCTAGATCCTGGGCTGTTTCTGGATTGTATCACGTAATAATGTGGTGCCACGCTGAAACAGTCAATTAAACCTGGTTTCGATATTTCGATATTTTAGAGGATACCGCAAGTTAGGTCAGGGATAGGTCTGGGATTCGCCCTCATCAGGCTCATACTTTCGCGTTTTTCACATACTTGTTGAACAGATCCTGAGTTTTTTCTGGTTTGGGTCACGTAGTAATGTGGTACCACACTGAAACAGTCGAACAAACCAGGTTTCGATCAATATTTTTGAGGATAACGCATGTTAGGTCTAGGTTAGGCCTGGGATTTTCACGTATCAGACTCATACTTTCGCATTCTTCACATACTTGTTGAACGTATCCTGGGTTTTTTCTGGTTTGGATCACGTAGTAATGTGGGACCACGCTGAAACAATCAATTAAACCTGGTTTCGATCAATATTTTAGAGAATAATTCATGTTAGGCCTAGGTTAGGTCTAGGATTTGCCCTCATCAGGCTCATACTTTCGCATATTTCTCATACTTCATGGCTAGATCCTGGGCTGTTTCTGGATTGTATCACGTAGTAATGTGGTACCACACTGAAACAGTCAATTAAACCTGGTTTCGATCAATATTTTAGAGGATAACGCAAGTTAGGTCTGGGATAGGTCTGGGATTTGCCCTCATCAGGCTCATACTTTCGCGTTTTTCACAAACTTGTTGAACGGAACCTGGGTTTTTTCTGGTTTGGATCACGTAGTAATGTGGGACCACACTGAAACAATCAATTAAACCTGGTTTCGATCATTATTTTAGAGGATAACGAAAGTTATGTCTAGGTTAGGTCTGGGATTTGCTCTCATCAGGCTCATTCCTTCGCATATTTCTCATACTTGATGGCTAGATCCTGGGCTTTTTCTGGATTGCATCACGTAGTAATGAAGTACAACACTGAAACGGTCAATTAAACCTGGTTTCCATCAATATCTTACAGGACAACGCAAGTTAGGTCTGGGATAGGTCTGGGATTTGCCCTCATCAGGCTCATACTTTCGCGTTTTTCACATACTAGTTGCACAGATCCTGGGTTTTTTCTGGTTTGGATCACGTAGTAATGTGGTACCACACTGAAACAGTCGATTAAACCAGGTCTTGATAAATATTCTAGAGGATAACGTATGTTAGGTCTGGGTTAGGTCCAGGATTTGCCCTCGTCAGGCTCATACTTTCGCGTTTTTCACATACTTGTTGAACAGATCCTGGGTTTTTTCTTGTTTGGATCACGTAGTAATGTGGTACCACACTGAAACAGTCGATTAAACCTGGTATCAATCAATATTTTAGAGGATAACGCAAGTTAGGTCTGGGATAGGTCTGGGATTCGCCCTCATCAGGCTCATACTTTCGCGTTTTTCACATACTTGTTGAACAGATCCTGGGTTTTTTCCGGTTTGGGTCACGTAGTAGTGTGGTACCACACTGGAATAGTCGATTAAACCTGGTTTCGATCAATATTTTTGAGGAAAACGCAAGTTAGGTCTGGGATAGGTCTGGGATTTTCTCTCATCAGGCTCATACTTTCGCGTTTTTCACATACTTGTTGAACAGATCCTGGTTTTTTTCTGGTTTGGATCACGTAGTAGTGTGGTACCACACTGACACAGTCCATAAAACCTGGTTTCGAACAATATTTTAGAGAATAATTCATGTTAGGTCTAGGTTAGGTCTGGGATTTGCACTCATCAGGCTCATTCTTTCGCATATTTCTCATACTTGATGGCTAGATCCTGGGCTTTTTCTGGATTGCATCACGTAGTAATGAAGTACAACACTGAAACAGTCAATTAAACCTGTTTTCCATCAATATTTTAGAGGACAACGCAAGTTAGGTCTGGGATAGGTCTGGGATTCGGCCTCATCAGGCTCATACTTTCGCGTTTTTCACATACTTGTTGAACTGATCCTGGGTTTTTTCTGGTTTGGATCACGTAGTAATGTGGTACCACACTGAAACAGTCGATTAAACCTGGTTTCGATCAATATTTTGGAGGATAACGCAAGTTAGGTCTGGGATAGGTCTGGGATTCGCCCTCATCAGGCTCATACTTTCGCGTTTTTCACATACTTGTTGAACTGATCCTGGGTTTTTTCTGGTTTGGATCACGTAGTAATGTGGTACCACACTGAAACAGTCGATTAAACCAGGTCTTGATAAATATTCTAGAGGATAACGTATGTTAGGTCTGGGTTAGGTCCAGGATTTGCCCTCGTCAGGCTCATACTTTCGCATATTTCTCATACTTCATGGCTAGATCCTGGGCTATTTCAGGATTGGATGACGTAGTAATCTGGTACCACACTGAAACGGTCAGTTAAACCTGGTTTCGATCAATATTTTAGAGGATAACGCAAGTTAGGTCTGGGATAGGTCTGGGCTTTGCCCTCATCAGGCTCATACTTTCGCGTTTTGCACATACTTGTTGAACAGATCCTGGGTTTTTTCCGGTTTGGGTCACGTAGTAGTGTGGTACCACACTGAAACAGTCGATTAAACCTGGTTTCGATCAATATTTTTGAGGAAAACGCATGTTAGGTCTAGGTTAGGCCTGGCATTTTCACTCATCAGACTCATACTTTCGCATTCTTCACATACTTGTTGAACGGATCCTGGGTTTTTACTGGTTTGGATCACGTAGCAATGTGGGACCACGCTGAAACAATCAATTAAATCTGGTTTCGATCAATATTTTAGAGAATAATTCATGTTAGGCCTAGGTTAGGTCTAGGATTTGCCCTCATCAGGCTCATACTTTCGCGTTTTTCACATACTTGTTGAACTGATACTGGGTTTTTTCTGGTTTGGATCACGTAGCAATGTGGTACCACACTGAAACAGTCGATTAAACCTGGTTTCGATCAATATTTTAGAGGATAACGCAAGTTTGGTCTGGGATAAGTCTGGGATTTGCCCTCATCAGTCTCATACTGTCGCGTTTTTCACATACTAGTTGCACAGATCCTGGGTTTTTTCTGGTTTGGATCACGTAGTAATGTGGGACCACACTGAAACAATCAATTAAACCTGGTCTTGATAAATATTTTAGAGGATAACGCATGTTAGGTCTGGGATAGGTCTGGGATTTGCCCTCATCAGACTCATACTTTCGCATTCTTCACATACTTGTTGAACGTATCCTGGGTTTTTTCTGGTTTGGATCACGTAGTAATGTGGGACCACAGTGAAACAATCAATTAAACCTGGTTTCGGTCATTATTTTAGAGGATAACGCAAGTTAGGTCTGGGATAGGTCTGGGATTTGCCCTCATCAGGCTCATACTTTCGCGTTTTTCACATACTTGTTGAACGGAACCTGGGTTTTTTCTGGTTTGGATCACGTAGTAATGTGGGACCACACTGAAACAATCAATTAAACCTGGTTTCGATCATTATTTTAGAGGATAACGAAAGTTATGTCTAGGTTAGGTCTGGGATTTGCTCTCATCAGGCTCATTCCTTCGCATATTTCTCATACTTGATGGCTAGATCCTGGGCTTTTTCTGGATTGCATCACGTAGTAATGAAGTACAACACTGAAACGGTCAATTAAACCTGGTTTCCATCAATATCTTACAGGACAACGCAAGTTAGGTCTGGGATAGGTCTGGGATTTGCCCTCATCAGGCTCATACTTTCGCGTTTTTCACACACTCGTTGAACAGATCCTGGGTTTTCTCTGGCTTGGATCACATAGTAATGTGGTACCACACTGAAACAGTCGATTAAACCAGGTTTCGATCAATATTTTTGAGGATAACGCAAGTTAGGTCTGGGATAGGTCTGGGATTTGCCCTCATCAGACTCATACTTTCGCATTCTTCACATACTTGTTGAACGGATCCTGTGTTTTTTCTGGTTTGGATCACGTAGTAATGTGGTACCACACTGAAACAGTCGACTAAACCTGGTTTCGATTAATATTTTTGAGGATAACGCATGTTAGGTCTAGGTTAGGTCTGGGATTTTCACTCATCAGACTCATACTTTCGCATTCTTCACATACTTGTTGAACGGATCCTGGGTTTTTACTGGTTTGGATCACGTAGTAATGGGGTACCACACTGAAACATTCAATTAAACCTGGTCTTGATAAATATTTTACAGGATAACGCATGTTAGGTCTGGGTTAGGTCTAGGATTTGCCCCCATCAGGCTCACACTTTCGCATATTTCTCATACTTCATGGCTGGATCCTGGGCTATTTCTGGATTGGATCACGTAGTAATGTGGTACCACACTGAAACAGTCAATTAAACCTGGTTTTGATCAATATTTTAGAGAATAGTTCATGTTAGGTCTGCGATAGGTCTGGGATTTGCCCTCATCAGGCTCATTCTTTCGCATATTTCTCATACTTCATGGCAAGATCCTAGGCTGTTTCTGGATTGGATCACGTAGTAATGTGGTACCACACTGAAACATTCAATGAAACCTGGTCTGGATAAACATTTTAGAGGATAACGCATCTTAGGTCTGGGTTAGGTCTAAGATTTGCCCTCATCAGGCTCACAGTTTCGCGTTTTTCGCATACTTGTTGAACAGATCCTGGGTTTTTTCTGGTTTGGATCACGGAGTAGTGAGGTACCACACTGAAACAGTCCATTAAACCTGGTTTCGCTCAATATTTTAGAAGATAACGCATGTTAGGTCTGGGGTAGGTCTGGGATTTGCCCTCATCAGGCCCATTCTTTCGCATATTTCTCATACTTCATGGCTAGATCCTGGGCTATTTCTGGATTGGATCACGTAGTAATGTGGTACTACGCTGAAACATTCG
This sequence comes from Colletes latitarsis, assembly GCF_051014445.1. NCBI lineage: Eukaryota > Metazoa > Arthropoda > Insecta > Hymenoptera > Colletidae > Colletes > Colletes latitarsis. The sequence goes on from NC_135142.1 coordinate 5,590,249, forward strand.
TTGAAACCTGGTTTCGATCAATATTTTAGAGGACAACGCATGTTAGGTATAGGTTAGGCCTGGGATTTGCCCTCATCAGACTCATACTTTCGCACACTTCACATACCCGTTGAACAGATCCTGGGTTATTTTCTGGTTTGGATCACATAGTAATGTGGTACCACACTGAAACAGTCGATTAAACCAGGTCTTGATAAATATTCTAGAGGATAACGCATGTTAGGTCTAGGTTAGGCCTGGGATTTTCACGTATCAGACTCATACTTTCGCATTCTTCACATACTTGTTGAACGTATCCTGGGTTTTTTCTGGTTTGGATCACGTAGTAATGTGGGACCACGCTGAAACAATCAATTAAACCTGGTTTCGATCAATATTTTAGAGAATAATTCATGTTAGGCCTAGGTTAGGTCTAGGATTTGCCCTCATCAGGCTCATACTTTCGCATATTTCTCATACTTCATGGCTAGATCCTGGGCTGTTTCTGGATTGTATCACGTAGTAATGTGGTACCACACTGAAACAGTCAATTAAACCTGGTTTCGATCAATATTTTAGAGGATAACGCAAGTTAGGTCTGGGATAGGTCTGGGATTTGCCCTCATCAGGCTCATACTTTCGCGTTTTTCACAAACTTGTTGAACGGAACCTGGGTTTTTTCTGGTTTGGATCACGTAGTAATGTGGGACCACACTGAAACAATCAATTAAACCTGGTTTCGATCATTATTTTAGAGGATAACGAAAGTTATGTCTAGGTTAGGTCTGGGATTTGCTCTCATCAGGCTCATTCCTTCGCATATTTCTCATACTTGATGGCTAGATCCTGGGCTTTTTCTGGATTGCATCACGTAGTAATGAAGTACAACACTGAAACGGTCAATTAAACCTGGTTTCCATCAATATCTTACAGGACAACGCAAGTTAGGTCTGGGATAGGTCTGGGATTTGCCCTCATCAGGCTCATACTTTCGCGTTTTTCACATACTAGTTGCACAGATCCTGGGTTTTTTCTGGTTTGGATCACGTAGTAATGTGGTACCACACTGAAACAGTCGATTAAACCAGGTCTTGATAAATATTCTAGAGGATAACGTATGTTAGGTCTGGGTTAGGTCCAGGATTTGCCCTCGTCAGGCTCATACTTTCGCGTTTTTCACATACTTGTTGAACAGATCCTGGGTTTTTTCTTGTTTGGATCACGTAGTAATGTGGTACCACACTGAAACAGTCGATTAAACCTGGTATCAATCAATATTTTAGAGGATAACGCAAGTTAGGTCTGGGATAGGTCTGGGATTCGCCCTCATCAGGCTCATACTTTCGCGTTTTTCACATACTTGTTGAACAGATCCTGGGTTTTTTCCGGTTTGGGTCACGTAGTAGTGTGGTACCACACTGGAACAGTCGATTAAACCTGGTTTCGATCAATATTTTTGAGGAAAACGCAAGTTAGGTCTGGGATAGGTCTGGGATTTGCTCTCATCAGGCTCATACTTTCGCGTTTTTCACATACTTGTTGAACAGATCCTGGTTTTTTTCTGGTTTGGATCACGTAGTAGTGTGGTACCACACTGACACAGTCCATAAAACCTGGTTTCGAACAATATTTTAGAGAATAATTCATGTTAGGTCTAGGTTAGGTCTGGGATTTGCACTCATCAGGCTCATTCTTTCGCATATTTCTCATACTTGATGGCTAGATCCTGGGCTTTTTCTGGATTGCATCACGTAGTAATGAAGTACAACACTGAAACAGTCAATTAAACCTGTTTTCCATCAATATTTTAGAGGACAACGCAAGTTAGGTCTGGGATAGGTCTGGGATTCGGCCTCATCAGGCTCATACTTTCGCGTTTTTCACATACTTGTTGAACTGATCCTGGGTTTTTTCTGGTTTGGATCACGTAGTAATGTGGTACCACACTGAAACAGTCGATTAAACCTGGTTTCGATCAATATTTTGGAGGATAACGCAAGTTAGGTCTGGGATAGGTCTGGGATTCGCCCTCATCAGGCTCATACTTTCGCGTTTTTCACATACTTGTTGAACTGATCCTGGGTTTTTTCTGGTTTGGATCACGTAGTAATGTGGTACCACACTGAAACAGTCGATTAAACCAGGTCTTGATAAATATTCTAGAGGATAACGTATGTTAGGTCTGGGTTAGGTCCAGGATTTGCCCTCGTCAGGCTCATACTTTCGCATATTTCTCATACTTCATGGCTAGATCCTGGGCTATTTCAGGATTGGATGACGTAGTAATCTGGTACCACACTGAAACGGTCAGTTAAACCTGGTTTCGATCAATATTTTAGAGGATAACGCAAGTTAGGTCTGGGATAGGTCTGGGCTTTGCCCTCATCAGGCTCATACTTTCGCGTTTTGCACATACTTGTTGAACAGATCCTGGGTTTTTTCCGGTTTGGGTCACGTAGTAGTGTGGTACCACACTGAAACAGTCGATTAAACCTGGTTTCGATCAATATTTTTGAGGAAAACGCATGTTAGGTCTAGGTTAGGCCTGGCATTTTCACTCATCAGACTCATACTTTCGCATTCTTCACATACTTGTTGAACGGATCCTGGGTTTTTACTGGTTTGGATCACGTAGCAATGTGGGACCACGCTGAAACAATCAATTAAATCTGGTTTCGATCAATATTTTAGAGAATAATTCATGTTAGGCCTAGGTTAGGTCTAGGATTTGCCCTCATCAGGCTCATACTTTCGCGTTTTTCACATACTTGTTGAACTGATACTGGGTTTTTTCTGGTTTGGATCACGTAGCAATGTGGTACCACACTGAAACAGTCGATTAAACCTGGTTTCGATCAATATTTTAGAGGATAACGCAAGTTTGGTCTGGGATAAGTCTGGGATTTGCCCTCATCAGTCTCATACTGTCGCGTTTTTCACATACTAGTTGCACAGATCCTGGGTTTTTTCTGGTTTGGATCACGTAGTAATGTGGGACCACACTGAAACAATCAATTAAACCTGGTCTTGATAAATATTTTAGAGGATAACGCATGTTAGGTCTGGGATAGGTCTGGGATTTGCCCTCATCAGACTCATACTTTCGCATTCTTCACATACTTGTTGAACGTATCCTGGGTTTTTTCTGGTTTGGATCACGTAGTAATGTGGGACCACAGTGAAACAATCAATTAAACCTGGTTTCGGTCATTATTTTAGAGGATAACGCAAGTTAGGTCTGGGATAGGTCTGGGATTTGCCCTCATCAGGCTCATACTTTCGCGTTTTTCACATACTTGTTGAACGGAACCTGGGTTTTTTCTGGTTTGGATCACGTAGTAATGTGGGACCACACTGAAACAATCAATTAAACCTGGTTTCGATCATTATTTTAGAGGATAACGAAAGTTATGTCTAGGTTAGGTCTGGGATTTGCTCTCATCAGGCTCATTCCTTCGCACATTTCTCATACTTGATGGCTAGATCCTGGGCTTTTTCTGGATTGCATCACGTAGTAATGAAGTACAACACTGAAACGGTCAATTAAACCTGGTTTCCATCAATATCTTACAGGACAACGCAAGTTAGGTCTGGGATAGGTCTGGGATTTGCCCTCATCAGGCTCATACTTTCGCGTTTTTCACACACTCGTTGAACAGATCCTGGGTTTTCTCTGGCTTGGATCACATAGTAATGTGGTACCACGCTGAAACATTCAATTAAACCTGGTCTTGATAAATATTTTAGAGGATAACGTATGTTAGGTCTGGGTTAGGTCTAGGATTTGCCCACGTCAGGCTCATACTTTCGCATATTTCTCATACTTCATTGCTAGATCCTGGGCTATTTCTGGATTGGATCACGTAGTAATGTGGTACCACACTGAAACAGTCAATTAAACCTGGTTTCGATCAATATTTTTGAGGATAACGCATGTTAGGTCTGGGTTACGTCTAGGATTTGCCCTCATCAGGCTAATACTTTCGCGTTTTTCACATACTTGTTGAACTGATCCTGGGTTTTTTCTGGTTTGGATCACATAGTAATGTGGTACCACACTGAAACAGTCGATTAAACCAGGTTTCGATCAATATTTTTGAGGATAACGCAAGTTAGGTCTGGGATAGGTCTGGGATTTGCCCTCATCAGACTCATACTTTCGCATTCTTCACATACTTGTTGAACGGATCCTGTGTTTTTTCTGGTTTGGATCACGTAGTAATGTGGTACCACACTGAAACAGTCGACTAAACCTGGTTTCGATTAATATTTTTGAGGATAACGCATGTTAGGTCTAGGTTAGGTCTGGGATTTTCACTCATCAGACTCATACTTTCGCATTCTTCACATACTTGTTGAACGGATCCTGGGTTTTTACTGGTTTGGATCACGTAGTAATGGGGTACCACACTGAAACATTCAATTAAACCTGGTCTTGATAAATATTTTACAGGATAACGCATGTTAGGTCTGGGTTAGGTCTAGGATTTGCCCCCATCAGGCTCACACTTTCGCATATTTCTCATACTTCATGGCTGGATCCTGGGCTATTTCTGGATTGGATCACGTAGTAATGTGGTACCACACTGAAACAGTCAATTAAACCTGGTTTTGATCAATATTTTAGAGAATAGTTCATGTTAGGTCTGCGATAGGTCTGGGATTTGCCCTCATCAGGCTCATTCTTTCGCATATTTCTCATACTTCATGGCAAGATCCTGGGCTATTTCTGGATTGGATCACGTAGTAATGTGGTACTACGCTGAAACATTCGTTGAAACCTGGTTTCGATCAATATTTTAGAGGATAACGCAAGTTTTGTCTGGGATAGGTCTGGGATTTGCCCTCATCAGGCTCACAGTTTCGCGTTTTTCGCATACTTGTTGAACAGATCCTGGGTTTTTTCTGGTTTGGATCACGGAGTAGTGAGGTACCACACTGAAACAGTCCATTAAACCTGGTTTCGCTCAATATTTTAGAAGATAACGCATGTTAGGTCTGGGGTAGGTCTGGGATTTGCCCTCATCAGGCCCATTCTTTCGCATATTTCTCATACTTCATGGCTAGATCCTGGGCTATTTCTGGATTGGATCACGTAGTAATGTGGTACTACGCTGAAACATTCGTTGAAACCTGGTTTCGATCAATATTTTAGAGGACAACGCATGTTCGGTATAGGTTAGGCCTGGGATTTGCCCTCATCAGACTCATACTTTCGCACACTTCACATACCCGTTGAACAGATCCTGGGTTATTTTCTGGTTTGGATCACATAGTAATGTGGTACCACACTGAAACAGTCGATTAAACCAGGTCTTGATAAATATTCTAGAGGATAACGCATGTTAGGTCTAGGTTAGGTCTGGGATTTTCACTCATCAGACTCATACTTTCGCATTCTTCACATACTTGTTGAACGGATCCTGGGTTTTTACTGGTTTGGATCACGTAGTAATGTGGTACCACACTGAAACATTCAATTAAACCTGGTCTTGATAAATATTTTACAGGATAACGCATGTTAGGACTAGGTTAGGTCTGGGATTTGCTCTCATCAGGCTCATTCTTTCGCATATTTCTCATACTTGATGGCAAGATCCTGGGCTTTTTCTGGATTGCATCACGTAGTAATGAAGTACAACACTGAAACAGTCAATTAAACCTGGTTTCCATCAATGTTTTAGATGACAACGCATGTTAGGTCTAGGTTAGGCCTGGGATTTGCCCTCAGCAGGGTCATACTTTTGCAGTTTTAACATACATGTTGGCCAGATCGAGGGTATTTCTGCTTTGGATCACGTAGCAATGTGGGACCACACTGAAACAATCAATTAAACCTGCTTTCGATCACTATTTTAGAGGATAACGAAAGTTATGTCTAGTTTAGGCCTGGGATTTGCCCTCATCAGACTCATACTTTCGCATACTTCTCATACTTCATGGCTGGATCCTGGGCTATTTCTGGATTGGATCACGTAGTAAAGTGGTACCACACTGAGACGTTCAATGAAACCTGGTCTGGATAAATATTTTAGAGGATAACGCATCTTAGGTCTGGGTTAGGTCTAAGATTTGCCCTCATCAGGCTCACAGTTTCGCGTTTTTCACATACTTGTTGAACAGATCCTGGGTTTCTTCTGGTTTGGATCACGAAGTAGTTTGGTACCACACTGAAACAGTCCATTAAACCTGGTTTCGCTCAATATTTTAGAAGATAACGCATGTTAGGTCTAGGTTAGGCCTGGGATTTGCCCTCATCAGGGTCATACTTTCGCAGTTTTAACATGCATGTTAACCTGATCGAGGGTTTTTTCTGCTTTGGATCACGTAGTAAAGTGGAACCACACTGAAACAGTCAATTAAACCTGGTTTCGATCAATATTATGGAGGATAACGCATGTTAGGTCTAGGTTAGGCCTGGGATTTTCACTCATCAGACTCATACTTTCGCATTCTTCACATACTTGTTGAACGGATCCTGGGTTTATTCTGGTTTGCATCACGTAGTAATGTGGGACCACACTGAAACAATCAATTAAACCTGGTCTTGATAAATATTTTAGAGGATAACGCATGTTAGGTCTGGGTTAGGTCTAGGATTTGCCCACGTCAGGCTCATACTTTCGCATATTTCTCATACTTCATTGCTAGATCCTGGGCTATTTCTGGATTGGATCACGTAGTAATGTGGTACCACACTGAAACAGTCAATTAAACCTGGTTTCGATCAATATTTTAGAGGATAACGCAAGTTAGGTCTGGGATATGTCTGGGATTTGCCATCATCAGACTCATACATTCGCACACTTCACATACTTCATTGCTAGATCCTGGGCTATTTCTGGATTGGATCACGTAGTAATGTGGTACCACACTGAAACAGTCAATTAAACCTGGTTTCGATCAATATTTTTGAGGATAACGCATGTTAGGTCTGGGTTACGTCTAGGATTTGCCCTCATCAGGCTAATACTTTCGCGTTTTTCACATACTTGTTGAACTGATCCTGGGTTTTTTCTGGTTTGGATCACATAGTAATGTGGTACCACACTGAAACAGTCGATTAAACCAGGTTTCGATCAATATTTTTGAGGATAACGCAAGTTAGGTCTGGGATAGGTCTGGGATTTGCCCTCATCAGACTCATACTTTCGCATTCTTCACATACTTGTTGAACGGATCCTGAGTTTTTACTGGTTTGGATCACGTAGTAATGTGGTACCACACTGAAACAGACCACTAAACCTGGTTTCGATCAATATTTTAGAGGATAACGCATGTTAGGTCTAGGTTAGGCCTGGGATTTGGCCTCATCAGGGTCATACTTTCGCAGTTTTAACATACATGTTGACCTAATCCAGGGTTTTTTCAGCTTTGGATCACGTAGTAATGTGGTACCACACTAAAACATTCAATTCAACCTGGTTTCGATCAATATTTTAGAGGATAACGCAAGTTTTGTCTGGGATAGGTCTGGGATTTGCCCTCATCAGGCTCATACTTTCGCGTTTTTCACATACTTGTTGAACGGGTCTTGGGTTTTTTCTGGTGTGGATCACGTAGTAATGTGGTACCACACTGAAACAATCAATTGAACCTGGTCTTGATAAATATTTTAGAGGATAACGCATGTTAGGTCTGGGTTAGGTCTAGGATTTGCCCTCATCAGGCTCATACTTTCGCATATTTCTCATACTTCATGGCTGGATCCTGGGCTATTTCTGGATTGGATCACGTAGTAATGAGGTACCACTCTGAAACAGTCAATTTAACCTGGTTTCGATCAATATTTTAGAGAATAATTTATATTCGGTCTAGGTTAGGTCTGGGATTTGCTCTCATCTGGCTCATTCTATCGCATATTTCTGATACTTGATGGCTAGATCCTGGGCTTCTTCTGGATTGCATCACGTAGTAATGAAGTACAATACTGAAACAGTCAATTAAACCTGGTTTACATCAATATTTTAGAGGACATGTTAGGTCTAGGTTAGGCCTGGGATTTGCCCTCATCAGGGCCATACTTTCGCAGTTTTAACATACATGTTGGCCTGATCGAGGGTTTTTCTGCTTTGGATCACGTAGTAAAGTGGTACCACATTGAAGCAGTCCATTAACCCTGGTTTGGATCAATATTTTAGAGGATAACGCATGTTAGGTCTGCGATAGGTCTGGGATTTGCCCTCATCAGGCTCATTCTTTCGCATATTTCTCATACTTCATGGCAAGATCCTAGGCTATTTCTGGATTGGATCACGTAGTAATGTGGTACCACACTGAAACAGTCGACTAAACCTGGTTTCGATTAATATTTTTGAGGATAACGCATGTTAGGTCTAGGTTAGGTCTGGGATTTTCACTCATCAGACTCATACTTTCGCATTCTTCACATACTTGTTGAACGGATCCTGGGTTTTTACTGGTTTGGATCACGTAGTAATGTGGTACCACACTGAAACATTCAATGAAACCTGGTCTGGATAAACATTTTAGAGGATAACGCATCTTAGGTCTGGGTTAGGTCTAAGATTTGCCCTCATCAGGCTCATACTTTCGCATATTTCTCATACTTCATGGCTAGATCTTGGGCTGTTTCTGGATTGTATCACGTAGTAATGTGGTACCACGCTGAAACAGTCAATTAAACCTGGTTTCGATCGATATTTTAGAGGATACCGCAAGTTAGGTCAGGGATAGGTCAGGGATTCGCCCTCATCAGGCTCATACTTTCGCGTTTTTCACATACTTGTTGAACAGATCCTGAGTTTTTTCTGGTTTGGGTCACGTAGTAATGTGGTACCACACTGAGACAGTCGATCAAACCAGGTTTCGATCAATATTTTTGAGGATAACGCATGTTAGGTCTAGGTTAGGCCTGGGATTTTCACGTATCAGACTCATACTTTCGCATTCTTCACATACTTGTTGAACGTATCCTGGGTTTTTTCTGGTTTGGATCACGTAGTAATGTGGGACCACGCTGAAACAATCAATTAAACCTGGTTTCGATCAATATTTTAGAGAATAATTCATGTTAGGCCTAGGTTAGGTCTAGCATTTGCCCTCATCAGGCTCATACTTTCGCATATTTCTCATACTTCATGGCTAGATCCTGGGCTGTTTCTGGATTGTATCACGTAGTAATGTGGTACCACACTGAAACAGTCAATTAAACCTGGTTTCGATCAATATTTTAGAGGATAACGCAAGTTAGGTCTGGGATAGGTCTGGGATTTGCCCTCATCAGGCTCATACTTTCGCGTTTTTCACATACTTGTTGAACGGAACCTGGGTTTTTTCTGGTTTGGATCACGTAGTAATGTGGGACCACACTGAAACAATCAATTAAACCTGGTTTCGATCATTATTTTAGAGGATAACGAAAGTTATGTCTAGGTTAGGTCTGGGGTTTGCTCTCATCAGGCTCATTCCTTCGCATATTTCTCATACTTGATGGCTAGATCCTGGGCTTTTTCTGGATTGCATCACGTAGTAATGAAGTACAACACTGAAACGGTCAATTAAACCTGGTTTCCATCAATATCTTACAGGACAACGCAAGTTAGGTCTGGGATAGGTCTGGGATTTGCCCTCATCAGGCTCATACTTTCGCGTTTTTCACACTCTTGTTGAACTGATCCTGGGTTTTTTCTGGTTTGGATCACGTAGTAATGTGGTACCACACTGAAACAGTCGATTAAACCAGGTTTCGATCAATATTTTTGAGGATAATGCATGTTAGGTCTAGGTTAGGCCTGGGATTTTCAATCATCAGACTCATACTTTCGCATTCCTCACATACTTGTTGAACGGATCCTGGGTTTTTTCTGGTTTGGATCACGTAGTAATGTGGGACCACACTGAAACAGTCAATTAAACCTGGTTTCGATCATTATTTTAGAGGATAACGAAAGTTATGTCTAGGATAGGTCTGGGATTTGCTCTCATCAGGCTCATTCCTTCGCATATTTCTCATACTTGATGGCTAGATCCTGGGCTTTTTCTGGATTGCATCACGTAGTAATGAAGTACAACACTGAAACGGTCAATTAAACCTGGTTTCCATCAATATCTTACAGGACAACGCAAGTTAGGTCTGAGATAGGTCTGGGATCCGCCCTCATCAGGCTCATACTAACGCGTTTTCCACATACTTGTTGAACTGATCCTGGGTTTTTTCTAGTTTGGATCACGTAGTCATGTGGTACCACACTGAAACAGTCGATTAAACCTGGTTTCGATCAATATTTTAGAAGATAACGCATGTTAGGTCTGGGACAGGTCTGGGATTTGCCCTCATCAGGCACATTCTTTCGCATATTTCTCATACTTCATGGCTAGATCCTTGGCTATTTCTGGATTGGATCACGTAGTAATGTGGTACCACGCTGAAACATTCAATGAAACCTGGTCTGGATAAATATTTTAGAGGATAACGCATGTTAGGTCTGGGATAGGTCTGGGATTTGCCCTCATCAGGCTCATACTTTCGCGTTTTTCACACACTTGTTGAACTGATCCTGGGTTTTTTCTGGTTTGGATCACGTAGTAATGTGGTACAACACTGAAACAGTCTATTAAACCTGGTTTCCATCAATATTTTAGAGGACAACGCATGTTAGGTCTAGGTTAGTCCTGGGATTTGCCTTCATCAGGGTCATACTTTCGCATATTTCTCATACTTCATGGCTAGATCCTGGGCTGTTTCTGGATTGGATCACGTAGTAATGTGGTACCACACTGAAACAGTCAATTATACATGGTTTTGATCAATATTTTAGAGACTAATTCATGTTAGGTCTAGGTGAGGTCTGGGATTTGCTCTCATCAGGCTCATACTTTCGCATATTTCCCATACTTCATGGCTAGATCCTGGGCTGTTTCTGGATTGTATCACGTAGTAATGTGGTACCACACTGAAACGGTCAATTGAACCTGGTTTCGTTCAATATTTTAGAAGATAACGCATGTTAGGTCTGGGATAGGTCTGGGATTTGCCCTCATCAGACTCATACTTTCGCATTCTTCACATACTTGTTGAACGGATCCTGGGTTTTTACTGGTTTGGATCACGTAGTAATGGGGTACCACACTGAAACATTCAATTAAACCTGGTCTTGATAAAAATTTTACAGGATAACGCATGTTAGGTCTGGGTTAGGTCTAGGATTTGCCCCCATCAGGCTCACACTTTCGCATATTTCTCATACTTCATGGCTGGATCCTGGGCTATTTCTGGATTGGATCACGTAGTAATGTGGTACCACACTGAAACGGTCAATTAAACCTGGTTTCCATCAATATCTTACAGGACAACGCAAATTAGGTCTGGGATAGGTCTGGGGTTCGCCCTCATCAGGCTCATACTTTCGCAGTTTTAACATGCATGTTGACCTGATCGAGGGTTTTTTCTGGTTTGGATCACGTAGTAATGTGGTACCACACTGAAACAGTCGATTAAACCTGGTTTGGATCAATATTTTTGAGGATAACGCATGTTAGGTCTAGGTTAGGTCTGGGATTTTCACTCATCAGACTCATACTTTCGCATTCTTCACATACTTGTTGAACGGATCCTGTGTTTTTTCTGGTTTGGATCACGTAGTAATGTGGTACCACACTGAAACAGTCGACTAAACCTGGTTTCGATTAATATTTTTGAGGATAACGCATGTTAGGTCTAGGTTAGGTCTGGGATTTTCACTCATCAGACTCATACTTTCGCATTCTTCACATACTTGTTGAACGGATCCTGGGTTTTTACTGGTTTGGATCACGTAGTAATGTGGTACCACACTGAAACATTCAATTAAACCTGGTCTTGATAAATATTTTACAGGATAACGCATGTTAGGTCTGGGTTAGGTCTAGGATTTGCCCCCATCAGGCTCACACTTTCGCATATTTCTCATACTTCATGGCTGGATCCTGGGCTATTTCTGGATTGGATCACGTAGTAATGTGGTACCACACTGAAACAGTCAATTAAACCTGGTTTTGATCAATATTTTAGAGAATAGTTCATGTTAGGTCTGCGATAGGTCTGGGATTTGCCCTCATCAGGCTCATTCTTTCGCATATTTCTCATACTTCATGGCAAGATCCTAGGCTATTTCTGGATTGGATCACGTAGTAATGTGGTACCACACTGAAACATTCAATGAAACCTGGTCTGGATAAACATTTTAGAGGATAACGCATCTTAGGTCTGGGTTAGGTCTAAGATTTGCCCTCATCAGGCTCACAGTTTCGCGTTTTTCGCATACTTGTTGAACAGATCCTGGGTTTTTTCTGGTTTGGATCACGGAGTAGTGAGGTACCACACTGAAACAGTCCATTAAATCTGGTTTCGCTCAATATTTTAGAAGATAACGCATGTTAGGTCTGGGGTAGGTCTGGGATTTGCCCTCATCAGGCCCATTCTTTCGCATATTTCTCATACTTCATGGCTAGATCCTGGGCTATTTCTGGATTGGATCACGTAGTAATGTGGTACTACGCTGAAACATTCGTTGAAACCTGGTTTCGATCAATATTTTAGAGGACAACGCATGTTAGGTATAGGTTAGGCCTGGGATTTGCCCTCATCAGACTCATACTTTCGCACACTTCACATACCCGTTGAACAGATCCTGGGTTATTTTCTGGTTTGGATCACATAGTAATGTGGTACCACACTGAAACAGTCGATTAAACCAGGTCTTGATAAATATTCTAGAGGATAACGCATGTTAGGTCTAGGTTAGGTCTGGGATTTTCACTCATCAGACTCATACTTTCGCATTCTTCACATACTTGTTGAACGGATCCTGGGTTTTTACTGGTTTGGATCACGTAGTAATGTGGTACCACACTGAAACATTCAATTAAACCTGGTCTTGATAAATATTTTACAGGATAACGCATGTTAGGACTAGGTTAGGTCTGGGATTTGCTCTCATCAGGCTCATTCTTTCGCATATTTCTCATACTTGATGGCAAGATCCTGGGCTTTTTCTGGATTGCATCACGTAGTAATGAAGTACAACACTGAAACAGTCAATTAAACCTGGTTTCCATCAATGTTTTAGATGACAACGCATGTTAGGTCTAGGTTAGGCCTGGGATTTGCCCTCAGCAGGGTCATACTTTTGCAGTTTTAACATACATGTTGGCCAGATCGAGGGTTTTTCTGCTTTGGATCACGTAGCAATGTGGGACCACACTGAAACAATCAATTAAACCTGCTTTCGATCACTATTTTAGAGGATAACGAAAGTTATGTCTAGTTTAGGCCTGGGATTTGCCCTCATCAGACTCATACTTTCGCATACTTCTCATACTTCATGGCTGGATCCTGGGCTATTTCTGGATTGGATCACGTAGTAAAGTGGTACCACACTGAGACGTTCAATGAAACCTGGTCTGGATAAATATTTTAGAGGATAACGCATCTTAGGTCTGGGTTAGGTCTAAGATTTGCCCTCATCAGGCTCACAGTTTCGCGTTTTTCACATACTTGTTGAACAGATCCTGGGTTTCTTCTGGTTTGGATCACGAAGTAGTTTGGTACCACACTGAAACAGTCCATTAAACCTGGTTTCGCTCAATATTTTAGAAGATAACGCATGTTAGGTCTAGGTTAGGCCTGGGATTTGCCCTCATCAGGGTCATACTTTCGCAGTTTTAACATGCACGTTAACCTGATCGAGGGTTTTTTCTGCTTTGGATCACGTAGTAAAGTGGAACCACACTGAAACAGTCAATTAAACCTGGTTTCGATCAATATTATGGAGGATAACGCATGTTAGGTCTAGGTTAGGCCTGGGATTTGCCCTCATCAGGGTCATACTTTCGCAGTTTTAACATACTTGTTGAACGGATCCTGGGTTTTTTCTGGTTTGATTCACGTAGTAATGTGGTACCACACTGAAACATTCAATTAAACCTGGTCTTGATAAATATTTTAGGGGATAACGCATGTTAGGTTTGGGTTAGGTCTAGGATTTGCCCTCATCAGGCTCATACTTTCGCATATTTCTCATACTTCATGGCTGGATCCTGGACTGTTTCTGGATTGGATCACGTAGTAATGTGGTACCACACTGAAACAGTCGTTTAAACCAGGTTTCGATCAATATTTTTGAGGATAACGCATGTTAGGTCTAGGTTAGGCCTGGGATTTTCACTCATCAGACTCATACTTTCGCATTCTTCACATACTTGTTGAACGGATCCTGGGTTTATTCTGGTTTGCATCACGTAGTAATGTGGGACCACACTGAAACAATCAATTAAACCTGGTCTTGATAAATATTTTAGAGGATAACGCATGTTAGGTCTGGGTTAGGTCTAGGATTTGCCCACGTCAGGCTCATACTTTCGCATATTTCTCATACTTCATTGCTAGATCCTGGGCTATTTCTGGATTGGATCACGTAGTAATGTGGTACCACACTGAAACAGTCAATTAAACCTGGTTTCGATCAATATTTTAGAGGATAACGCAAGTTAGGTCTGGGATATGTCTGGGATTTGCCATCATCAGACTCATACATTCGCACACTTCACATACTCGTTGAACAGATCCTGGGTTTTCTCTGGCTTGGATCACATAGTAATGTGGTACCACGCTGAAACATTCAATTAAACCTGGTCTTGATAAATATTTTAGAGGATAACGTATGTTAGGTCTGGGTTACGTCTAGGATTTGCCCTCATCAGGCTAATACTTTCGCGTCTTTCACATACTTGTTGAACTGATCCTGGGTTTTTTCTGGTTTGGATCACGTAGTAATGTGGTATCACACTGAAACAGTCGATTAAACCTGGTTTCGATCAATATTTTAGAGGATAACGCAAGTTAGGTCTGGGATAGGTCTGGGATTTGCCCTCATCAGACTCATACTTACGCACACTTCACATACTCGTTGAACAGATCCTGGGTTATTTTCTGGTTTGGATCACATAGTAATGTGGTACCACACTGAAAAAGTCGATTAAACCAGGTTTCGATCAATATTTTTGAGGATAACGCATGTTAGGTCTGGGTTACGTCTAGGATTTGCCCTCATCAGGCTAATACTTTCGCGTTTTTCACATACTTGTTGAACTGATCCTGGGTTTTTTCTGGTTTGGATCACATAGTAATGTGGTACCACACTGAAACAGTCGATTAAACCAGGTTTCGATCAATATTTTTGAGGATAACGCAAGTTAGGTCTGGGATAGGTCTGGGATTTGCGCTCATCAGACTCATACTTTCGCATTCTTCACATACTTGTTGAACGGATCCTGAGTTTTTACTGGTTTGGATCACGTAGTAATGTGGTACCACACTGAAACAGACCACTAAACCTGGTTTCGATCAATATTTTAGAGGATAACGCATGTTAGGACTAGGTTAGGCCTGGGATTTGGCCTCATCAGGGTCATACTTTCGCAGTTTTAACATATATGTTGACCTAATCCAGGGTTTTTTCAGCTTTGGATCACGTAGTAATGTGGTACCACACTAAAACATTCAATTCAACCTGGTTTCGATCAATATTTTAGAGGATAACGCAAGTTTTGTCTGGGATAGGTCTGGGATTTGCCCTCATCAGGCTCATACTTTCGCGTTTTTCACATACTTGTTGAACGGGTCTTGGGTTTTTTCTGGTGTGGATCACGTAGTAATGTGGTACCACACTGAAACAATCAATTGAACCTGGTCTTGATAAATATTTTAGAGGATAACGCATGTTAGGTCTGGGTTAGGTCTAGGATTTGCCCTCATCAGGCTCATACTTTCGCATATTTCTCATACTTCATGGCTGGATCCTGGGCTATTTCTGGATTGGATCACGTAGTAATGAGGTACCACTCTGAAACAGTCAATTTAACCTGGTTTCGATCAATATTTTAGAGAATAATTTATATTCGGTCTAGGTTAGGTCTGGGATTTGCTCTCATCTGGCTCATTCTATCGCATATTTCTGATACTTGATGGCTAGATCCTGGGCTTCTTCTGGATTGCATCACGTAGTAATGAAGTACAATACTGAAACAGTCAATTAAACCTGGTTTACATCAATATTTTAGAGGACATGTTAGGTCTAGGTTAGGCCTGGGATTTGCCCTCATCAGGGTCATACTTTCGCAGTTTTAACATACATGTTGACCTGATGGAGGGTTTTTTCTGCTTTGGATCACGTAGTAAAGTGGTACCACACTGAAACAGTCCATTAAACCTGGTTTGGATCAATATTTTAGAGGATAACGCATGTTAGGTCTAGGTTAGGCCTGGGATTTTCACTCATCAGACTCATACTTTAGCATTCTTCACATACTTGTTGAACGGATCCTGGGTTTATTCTGGTTTGCATCACGTAGTAATGTGGGACCACACTGAAGCAGTCCATTAACCCAGGTTTGGATCAATATTTTAGAGGATAACGCATGTTAGGTTTGGGTTAGGTCTGGGATTTGCCCTCATCAGGCTCATACTTTCGCGTTTTTCACATACTTGTTGAACGGAACCTGGGTTTTTTCTGGTTTGGATCACGTAGTAATGTGGGACCACACTGAAACAATCAATTAAACCTGGTTTCGATCAATATTATAGAAGATAACGCATGTTAGGTCTGGGACAGGTCTGGGATTTGCCCTCATCAGACTCATACTTTCGCGTTTTTCACACACTTGTTGAACTGATCCTGGGTTTTTTCTGGTTTGGATCACGTAGTAAAGTGGTACCACACTGAAGCAGTCCATTAACCCAGGTTTGGATCAATATTTTAGAGGATAACGCATGTTAGGTTTGGGTTAGGTCTAGGATTTGCACTCATTAGGCTCATTCTTTCGCATATTTCTCATACTTCATGGCTAGATCCTGGGCTGTTTCTGGATTGTATCACGTAGTAATGTGGTACCACGCTGAAACAGTCAATTAAACCTGGTTGCGATCGATATTTTA
Organism: Colletes latitarsis; assembly: GCF_051014445.1. NCBI lineage: Eukaryota > Metazoa > Arthropoda > Insecta > Hymenoptera > Colletidae > Colletes > Colletes latitarsis. Next base: position 5,607,164 of record NC_135142.1, read on the forward strand.
GAGGATACCGCAAGTTAGGTCAGGGATAGGTCAGGGACTCGCCCTCATCAGGCTCATACTTTCGCATTCTTCACATAATTGTTGAACGTATCCTGGGTTTTTTCTGGTTTGGATCACGTAGTAATGTGGGACCACGCTGAAACAATCAATTAAACCTGGTTTCGATCAATATTTTAGAGAATAATTCATGTTAGGCCTAGGTTAGGTCTAGGATTTGCCCTCATCAGGCTCATACTTTCGCATATTTCTCATACTTCATGGCTAGATCCTGGGCTGTTTCTGGATTGTATCACGTAGTAATGTGGTACCACACTGAAACAGTCAATTAAACCTGGTTTCGATCAATATTTTAGAGGATAACGCAAGTTAGGTCTGGGATAGGTCTGGGATTTGCCCTCATCAGGCTCATACTTTCGCGTTTTTCACATACTTGTTGAACGGAACCTGGGTTTTTTCTGGTTTGGATCACGTAGTAATGTGGGACCACACTGAAACAATCAATTAAACCTGGTTTCGATCATTATTTTAGAGGATAACGAAAGTTATGTCTAGGTTAGGTCTGGGATTTGCTCTCATCAGGCTCATTCCTTCGCATATTTCTCATACTTGATGGCTAGATCCTGGGCTTTTTCTGGATTGCATCACGTAGTAATGAAGTACAACACTGAAACGGTCAATTAAACCTGGTTTCCATCAATATCTTACAGGACAACGCAAGTTAGGTCTGAGATAGGTCTGGGATCCGCCCTCATCAGGCTCATACTAACGCGTTTTCCACATACTTGTTGAACTGATCCTGGGTTTTTTCTAGTTTGGATCACGTAGTAATGTGGTACCACACTGAAACAGTCGATTAAACCTGGTTTCGATCAATATTATAGAAGATAACGCATGTTAGGTCTGGGACAGGTCTGGGATTTGCCCTCATCAGGCACATTCTTTCGCATATTTCTCATACTTCATGGCTAGATCCTTGGCTATTTCTGGATTGGATCACGTAGTAATGTGGTACCACGCTGAAACATTCAATGAAACCTGGTCTGGATAAATATTTTAGAGGATAACGCATGTTAGGTCTGGGATAGGTCTGGGATTTGCCCTCATCAGACTCATACTTTCGCGTTTTTCACACACTTGTTGAACTGATCCTGGGTTTTTTCTGGTTTGGATCACGTAGTAATGTGGTACAACACTGAAACAGTCAATTAAACCTGGTTTTGATCAATATTTTAGAGAATAATTCATGTTAGGTCTAGGTGAGGTCTGGGATTTGCTCTCATCAGGCTCATACTTTCGCATATTTCCCATACTTCATGGCTAGATCCTGGGCTGTTTCTGGATTGTATCACGTAGTAATGTGGTACCACACTGAAACGGTCAATTGAACCTGGTTTCGTTCAATATTTTAGAAGATAACGCATGTTAGGTCTGGGATAGGTCTGGGATTTGCCATCATCAGACTCATACTTTCGCATTCTTCACATACTTGTTGAACGGATCCTGGGTTTTTAATGGTCTGGATCACGTAGTAATGTGGTACCACACTGAAACATTCAATTAAACCTGGTCTTGATAAAAATTTTACAGGATAACGCATGTTAGGTCTGGGTTAGGTCTAGGATTTGCCCCCATCAGGCTCACACTTTCGCATATTTCTCATACTTCATGGTTGGATCCTGGGCTATTTCTGGATTGGATCACGTAGTAATGTGGTACCACACTGAAACGGTCAATTAAACCTGGTTTCCATCAATATCTGACAGGACAACGCAAATTAGGTCTGGGATAGGTCTGGGGTTCGCCCTCATCAGGCTCATACTTTCGCAGTTTTAACATGCATGTTGACCTGATCGAGGGTTTTTTCTGGTTTGGATCACGTAGTAATGTGGTACCACACTGAAACAGTCGATTAAACCTGGTTTGGATCAATATTTTTGAGGATAACGCATGTTAGGTCTAGGTTAGGTCTGGGATTTTCACTCATCAGACTCATACTTTCGCATTCTTCACATACTTGTTGAACGGATCCTGTGTTTTTTCTGGTTTGGATCACGTAGTAATGTGGTACCACACTGAAACAGTCGACTAAACCTGGTTTCGATTAATATTTTTGAGGATAACGCATGTTAGGTCTAGGTTAGGTCTGGGATTTTCACTCATCAGACTCATACTTTCGCATTCTTCACATACTTGTTGAACGGATCCTGGGTTTTTACTGGTTTGGATCACGTAGTAGTGTGGTACCACACTGAAACATTCAATTAAACCTGGTCTTGATAAATATTTTACAGGATAACGCATGTTAGGTCTGGGTTAGGTCTAGGATTTGCCCCCATCAGGCTCACACTTTCGCATATTTCTCATACTTCATGGCTGGATCCCGGGCTATTTCTGGATTGGATCACGTAGTAATGTGGTACCACACTGAAACAGTCAATTAAACCTGGTTTTGATCAATATTTTAGAGAATAGTTCATGTTAGGTCTGCGATAGGTCTGGGATTTGCCCTCATCAGGCTCATTCTTTCGCATATTTCTCATACTTCATGGCAAGATCCTAGGCTATTTCTGGATTGGATCACGTAGTAATGTGGTACCACACTGAAACATTCAATGAAACCTGGTCTGGATAAACATTTTAGAGGATAACGCATCTTAGGTCTGGGTTAGGTCTAAGATTTGCCCTCATCAGGCTCATACTTTCGCATATTTCTCATACTTCATGGCTAGATCCTGGGCTGTTTCTGGATTGTATCACGTAGTAATGTGGTACCACGCTGAAACAGTCAATTAAACCTGGTTTCGATCGATATTTTAGAGGATACCGCAAGTTAGGTCAGGGATAGGTCAGGGATTCGCCCTCATCAGGCTCATACTTTCGCGTTTTTCACATACTTGTTGAACAGATCCTGAGTTTTTTCTGGTTTGGGTCACGTAGTAATGAGGTACCACACTGAGACAGTCGATCAAATCAGGTTTCGATCAATATTTTTGAGGATAACGCATGTTAGGTCTAGGTTAGGCCTGGGATTTTCACGTATCAGACTCATACTTTCGCATTCTTCACATACTTGTTGAACGTATCCTGGGTTTTTTCTGGTTTGGATCACGTAGTAATGTGGGACCACGCTGAAACAATCAATTAAACCTGGTTTCGATCAATATTTTAGAGAATAATTCATGTTAGGCCTAGGTTAGGTCTAGGATTTGCCCTCATCAGGCTCATACTTTCGCATATTTCTCATACTTCATGGCTAGATCCTGGGCTGTTTCTGGATTGTATCACGTAGTAATGTGGTACCAAACTGAAACAGTCAATTAAACCTGGTTTCGATCAATATTTTAGAGGATAACGCAAGTTAGGTCTGGGATAGGTCTGGGATTTGCCCTCATCAGGCTCATACTTTCGCGTTTTTCACATACTTGTTGAACGGAACCTGGGTTTTTTCTGGTTTGGATCACGTAGTAATGTGGGACCACACTGAAACAATCAATTAAACCTGGTTTCGATCATTATTTTAGAGGATAACGAAAGTTATGTCTAGGTTAGGTCTGGGATTTGCTCTCATCAGGCTCATTCCTTCGCATATTTCTCATACTTGATGGCTAGATCCTGGGCTTTTTCTGGATTGGATCACGTAGTAATGTGGTACCACACTGAAACAGTCAATTAAACCTGGTTTTGATCAATATTTTAGAGAATAATTCATGTTAGGTCTAGGTGAGGTCTGGGATTTGCTCTCATCAGGCTCATACTTTCGCATATTTCCCATATTTCATGGCTAGATCCTGGGCTGTTTCTGGATTGTATCACGTAGTAATGTGGTACCACACTGAAACGGTCAATTGAACCTGGTTTCCATCAATATCTCACAGGACAACGCAAGTTAGGTCTGGGATAGGTCTGTGATTTGCCCTCATCAGGCTCATACTTTCGCGTTTTTCACTCACTTGTTGAACTGATCCTGGGTTTTTTCTGGTTTGGATCACGTAGTAATGTGGTACCACACTGAAACAGTCGATTAAACCAGGTTTCGATCAATATTTTTGAGGATAATGCATGTTAGGTCGAGGTTAGGCCTGGGATTTTCAATCATCAGACTCATACTTTCGCATTCCTCACATACTTGTTGAACGGATCCTGGGTTTTTTCTGGTTTGGATCACGTAGTAATGTGGGACCACACTGAAACAGTCGATTAAACCTGGTTTCGATCAATATTTTAGAAGATAACGCATGTTAGGTCTGGGACAGGTCTGGGATTTGCCCTCATCAGGCACATTCTTTCGCATATTTCTCATACTTCATGGCTAGATCCTTGGCTATTTCTGGATTGGATCACGTAGTAATGTGGTACCACGCTGAAACATTCAATGAAACCTGGTCTGGATAAATATTTTAGAGGATAACGCATGTTAGGTCTGGGATAGGTCTGGGATTTGCCCTCATCAGGCTCATACTTTCGCGTTTTTCACACACTTGTTGAACTGATCCTGGGTTTTTTCTGGTTTGGATCACGTAGTAATGTGGTACAACACTGAAACAGTCTATTAAACCTGGTTTCCATCAATATTTTAGAGGACAACGCATGTTAGGTCTAGGTTAGTCCTGGGATTTGCCTTCATCAGGGTCATACTTTCGCATATTTCTCATACTTCATGGCTAGATCCTGGGCTGTTTCTGGATTGGATCACGTAGTAATGTGGTACCACACTGAAACAGTCAATTAAACCTGGTTTTGATCAATATTTTAGAGAATAATTCATGTTAGGTCTAGGTGAGGTCTGGGATTTGCTCTCATCAGGCTCATACTTTCGCATATTTCCCATATTTCATGGCTAGATCCTGGGCTGTTTCTGGATTGTATCACGTAGTAATGTGGTACCACACTGAAACGGTCAATTGAACCTGGTTTCGTTCAATATTTTAGAAGATAACGCATGTTAGGTCTGGGATAGGTCTGGGATTTGCCCTCATCAGACTCATACTTTCGCATTCTTCACATACTTGTTGAACGGATCCTGGGTTTTTACTGGTTTGGATCACGTAGTAATGTGGTACCACACTGAAGCATTCAATTAAACCTGGTCTTGATAAATATTTTACAGGATAACGCATGTTAGGTCTGGGTTAGGTCTAGGATTTGCCCCCATCAGGCTCACACTTTCGCATATTTCTCGTACTTCATGGCTGGATCCTGGGCTATTTCTGGATTGGATCACGTAGTAATGTGGTACCACACTGAAACAGTCAATTAAACCTGGTTTTGATCAATATTTTAGAGAATAGTTCATGTTAGGTCTGCGATAGGTCTGGGATTTGCCCTCATCAGGCTCATTCTTTCGCATATTTCTCATACTTCATGGCAAGATCCTAGGCTATTTCTGGATTGGATCACGTAGTAATGTGGTACCACACTGAAACATTCAATGAAACCTGGTCTGGATAAACATTTTAGAGGATAACGCATCTTAGGTCTGGGTTAGGTCTAAGATTTGCCCTCATCAGGCTCACAGTTTCGCGTTTTTCGCATACTTGTTGAACAGATCCTGGGTTTTTTCTGGTTTGGATCACGGAGTAGTGAGGTACCACACTGAAACAGTCCATTAAACCTGGTTTCGCTCAATATTTTAGAAGATAACGCATGTTAGGTCTGGGGTAGGTCTGCGATTTGCCCTCATCAGGCCCATTCTTTCGCATACTTCTCATACTTCATGGCTAGATCCTGGGCTATTTCTGGATTGGATCACGTAGTAATGTGGTACTACGCTGAAACATTCGTTGAAACCTGGTTTCGATCAATATTTTAGAGGACAACGCATGTTAGGTATAGGTTAGGCCTGGGATTTGCCCTCATCAGACTCATACTTTCGCACACTTCACATACCCGTTGAACAGATCCTGGGTTATTTTCTGGTTTGGATCACATAGTAATGTGGTACCACACTGAAACAGTCGATTAAACCAGGTCTTGATAAATATTCTAGAGGATAACGCATGTTAGGTCTAGGTTAGGTCTGGGATTTTCACTCATCAGACTCATACTTTCGCATTCTTCACATACTTGTTGAACGGATCCTGGGTTTTTACTGGTTTGGATCACGTAGTAATGTGGTACCACACTGAAACATTCAATTAAACCTGGTCTTGATAAATATTTTACAGGATAACGCATGTTAGGACTAGGTTAGGTCTGGGATTTGCTCTCATCAGGCTCATTCTTTCGCATATTTCTCATACTTGATGGCAAGATCCTGGGCTTTTTCTGGATTGCATCACGTAGTAATGAAGTACAACACTGAAACAGTCAATTAAACCTGGTTTCCATCAATGTTTTAGAGGACAACGCATGTTATGTCTAGTTTAGGCCTGGGATTTGCCCTCATCAGGGTCATACTTTCGCAGTTTTAACATGCATGTTAACCTGATCGAGGGTTTTTTCTGCTTTGGATCACGTAGTAAAGTGGAACCACACTGAAACAGTCAATTAAACCTGGTTTCGATCAATATTATGGAGGATAACGCATGTTAGGTCTAGGTTAGGCCTGGGATTTGCCCTCATCAGGGTCATACTTTCGCAGTTTTAACATACTTGTTGAACGGATCCTGGGTTTTTTCTGGTTTGATTCACGTAGTAATGTGGTACCACACTGAAACATTCAATTAAACCTGGTCTTGATAAATATTTTAGGGGATAACGCATGTTAGGTTTGGGTTAGGTCTAGGATTTGCCCTCATCAGGCTCATACTTTCGCATATTTCTCATACTTCATGGCTGGATCCTGGACTGTTTCTGGATTGGATCACGTAGTAATGTGGTACCACACTGAAACAGTCGTTTAAACCAGGTTTCGATCAATATTTTTGAGGATAACGCATGTTAGGTCTAGGTTAGGCCTGGGATTTTCACTCATCAGACTCATACTTTCGCATTCTTCACATACTTGTTGAACGGATCCTGGGTTTATTCTGGTTTGCATCACGTAGTAATGTGGGACCAGACTGAAACAATCAATTAAACCTGGTCTTGATAAATATTTTAGAGGATAACGCATGTTAGGTCTGGGTTAGGTCTAGGATTTGCCCACGTCAGGCTCATACTTTCGCATATTTCTCATACTTCATTGCTAGATCCTGGGCTATTTCTGGATTGGATCACGTAGTAATGTGGTACCACACTGAAACAGTCAATTAAACCTGGTTTCGATCAATATTTTAGAGGATAACGCAAGTTAGGTCTGGGATATGTCTGGGATTTGCCATCATCAGACTCATACATTCGCACACTTCACATACTCGTTGAACAGATCCTGGGTTTTCTCTGGCTTGGATCACATAGTAATGTGGTACCACGCTGAAACATTCAATTAAACCTGGTCTTGATAAATATTTTAGAGGATAACGTATGTTAGGTCTGGGTTACGTCTAGGATTTGCCCTCATCAGACTCATACTTACGCACACTTCACATACTCGTTGAACAGATCCTGGGTTATTTTCTGGTTTGGATCACATAGTAATGTGGTACCACACTGAAAAAGTCGATTAAACCAGGTTTCGATCAATATTTTTGAGGATAACGCATGTTAGGTCTGGGTTACGTCTAGGATTTGCCCTCATCAGGCTAATACTTTCGCGTTTTTCACATACTTGTTGAACTGATCCTGGGTTTTTTCTGGTTTGGATCACATAGTAATGTGGTACCACACTGAAACAGTCGATTAAACCAGGTTTCGATCAATATTTTTGAGGATAACGCAAGTTAGGTCTGGGATAGGTCTGGGATTTGCCCTCATCAGACTCATACTTTCGCATTCTTCACATACTTGTTGAACGGATCCTGGATTTTTACTGGTTTGGATCACGTAGTAATGTGGTACCACACTGAAACAGACCACTAAACCTGGTTTCGATCAATATTTTAGAGGATAACGCATGTTAGGTCTAGGTTAGGCCTGGGATTTGGCCTCATCAGGGTCATACTTTCGCAGTTTTAACATACATGTTGACCTAATCCAGGGTTTTTTCAGCTTTGGATCACGTAGTAATGTGGTACCACACTAAAACATTCAATTCAACCTGGTTTCGATCAATATTTTAGAGGATAACGCAAGTTTTGTCTGGAATAGGTCTGGGATTTGCCCTCATCAGGCTCATACTTTCGCGTTTTTCACATACTTGTTGAACGGGTCTTGGGTTTTTTCTGGTGTGGATCACGTAGTAATGTGGTACCACACTGAAACAATCAATTGAACCTGGTCTTGATAAATATTTTAGAGGATAACGCATGTTAGGTCTGGGTTAGGTCTAGGATTTGCCCTCATCAGGCTCATACTTTCGCATATTTCTCATACTTCATGGCTGGATCCTGGGCTATTTCTGGATTGGATCACGTAGTGATGAGGTACCACTCTGAAACAGTCAATTTAACCTGGTTTCGATCAATATTTTAGAGAATAATTTATATTCGGTCTAGGTTAGGTCTGGGATTTGCTCTCATCTGGCTCATTCTATCGCATATTTCTGATACTTGATGGCTAGATCCTGGGCTTCTTCTGGATTGCATCACGTAGTAATGAAGTACAATACTGAAACAGTCAATTAAACCTGGTTTACATCAATATTTTAGAGGACATGTTAGGTCTAGGTTAGGCCTGGGATTTGCCCTCATCAGGGTCATACTTTCGCATTCTTCACATACTTGTTGAACGGATCCTGGGTTTTTTCTGGTTTCGTTCACGTAGTAATGTGTTACCACACTGAAACATTCAATTAAACCTGGTCTTGATAAATATTTTAGAGGATAACGCATGTTAGGTGTGGGTTAGGTCTGGGATTTGCCCTCCTCAGGCTCATACTTTCGCATATTTCTCATACTTCATGGCTAGATCCTGAGCTATTTCTGGATTGTATCACGTAGTAATGTGGTGCCACGCTGAAACAGTCAATTAAGCCTGGTTTCGATCAATATTTTAGAGGATAACGCAAGTTAGGTCTGGGATAGGTCTGGGATTCGCCCTCATCAGGCTCATACTTTCGCGTTTTTCACATACTTGTTGAACTGATCCTGGGTTTTTTCTGGTTTGGATCACGTAGTAATATGGTACCACACTGAAACAGTCGATTAAACCTGGTTTCGATCAATATTTTAGAGGATAACGAAAGTTAGGTCTGGGATAGGTCGGGGATTTGCCCTCATCAGACTCATACATTCGCACACTTCACATACTCGTTGAACGGATCCTGGGTTTTCTCTGGCTTGGATCACATAGTAATGTGGTACCACGCTGAAACATTCAATTAAACCTGGTCTTGATAAATATTTTAGAGGATAACGTATGTTAGGTCTGGGTTACGTCTAGGATTTGCCCTCATCAGGCTAATACTTTCGCGTCTTTCACATACTTGTTGAACTGATCCTCGGTTTTTTCTGGTTTGGATCACGTAGTAATGTGGTATCACACTGAAACAGTCGATTAAACCTGGTTTCGATCAATATTTTAGAGGATAACGCAAGTTAGGTCTGGGATAGGTCTGGGATTTGCCCTCATCAGACTCATACTTACGCACACTTCACATACCCGTTGAACAGATCCTGGGTTATTTTCTGGTTTGGATCACATAGTAATGTGGTATCACACTGAAAAAGTCGATTAAACCAGGTTTCGATCAATATTTTTGAGGATAACGCATGTTAGGTCTGGGTTACGTCTAGGATTTGCCCTCATCAGGCTAATACTTTCGCGTTTTTCACATACTTGTTGAACTGATCCTGGGTTTTTTCTGGTTTGGGTCACGTAGTAATGTGGTATCACACTGAAACAGTCGATTAAACCTGGTTTCGATCAATATTTTAGAGGATAACGCAAGTTATGTCTGAGATAGGTCTGGGATTTGCCCTCATCAGGCTCATACTTTCGCGTTTTTCACATACTTGTTGAACAGATCCTGGGTTTTTTCTGGTTTGGATCACGCAGTAATGTGGTACCACCCTGAAGCAGACCATTAAACCTGGTTTCGATTATTATTTTAGAGGATGACACCTGTTACGTCTAGGTTAGGCCTGGGATTTTCACTCACCAGACTCATACTTTCGCATTCTTCACATACTTGTTGAACGGATCCTGGGTTTTTTCTGGTTTGGATCACGTAGTAATGTGGGACCACACTGAAACAGTCAATTAAACCTGGTTTCGATCAATATTTTAGGGAATAATTCATGTTAGGTCTAGGTTAGGTCTGGGATTTGCTCTCATCCGGCTCATTCTTTCGCATATTACTCATACTTGATGGCTAGATCCTGGGCTTTTTCTGGATTGTATCACGTAGTAATGAAGTACAACACTGAAACAGTCAATTAAACCTGGTTTCCATCAATAATTAAGAGGACAACGCAAGTTAGGTCTGGGATAGGTCTGGGATCTGCCCTCATCAGGCCCATACTTTCGCATATTTCTCATACTTCATGGCTAGATCCTGGGCTATTTCTGGATTGGATCACGTAGTAATGTGGTACCACACTGAAACAGTCAATTAAACCTGGTTTCGATCAATATTTTAGAGGATAACGCAAGTTAGGTCTGGGATATGTCTGGGATTTGCCATCATCAGACTCATACTTTCGCACACTTCACATACTCGTTGAACAGATCCTGGGTTTTTTCTGGTTTGGATCACATAGTAATGTGGTACCACGCTGAAACATTCAATTAAACCTGGTCTTGATAAATATTTTAGAGGATAACGTATGTTAGGTCTGGGTTACGTCTAGGATTTGCCCTCATCAGGCTAATACTTTCGCGTCTTTCACATACTTGTTGAACTGATCCTGGGTTTTGTCTGGTTTGGATCACGTAGTAATGTGGTATCACACTGAAACAGTCGATTAAACCTGGTTTCGATCAATATTTTAGAGGATAACGCAAGTTAGGTCTGGGATAGGTCTGGGATTTGCCCTCATCAGACTCATACTTACGCACACTTCACATACTCGTTGAACAGATCCTGGGTTATTTTCTGGTTTGGATCACATAGTAATGTGGTACCACACTGAAAAAGTCGATTAAACCAGGTTTCGATCAATATTTTTGAAGATAACGCAGGATTGGTCTAGGTTAGGCCTGGGATTTTCACACATCAGACTCATACTTTCGCATTCTTCACATACTTGTTGAACGGATCCTGGGTTTTTTCTGGTTTGGATCACGTAGTAATGCGGTACCACACTGAAACAGTCAATGATACCTGGTTTCGATCAATATTTTAGAGGATAACGCAAGTTAGGTCTGGGATAGGTCTGGGATTCGCCCTCATCAGGCTCATACTTTCGCTCACATCACATACATGTTGAACAGGTCCTGGGTTTTTTCTGGTTTGGATCACGTAGTAATGTGGTACCACACAGAAACAGACCACTAAACCTGGTTTCGATCAATATTTTAGAGGATAACGCATGTTAGGTCTAGGTTAGGCCTGGGATTTGGCCTCATCAGGGTCATACCATCGCAGTTTTAACATACATGTTGACCTAATCCAGGGTTTTTTCAGCTTTGGATCACGTAGTAATGTGGTACCACACTAAAACATTCAATTCAACCTGGTTTCGATCAATATTTTAGAGGATAACGCAAGTTTTGTCTGGGATAGGTCTGGGATTTGCCCTCATCAGGCTCATACTTTCGCGTTTTTCACATACTTGTTGAACGGGTCTTGGGTTTTTTCTGGTGTGGATCACGTAGTAATGTGGTACCACACTGAAACAATCAATTAAACCTGGTCTTGATAAATATTTTAGAGGATAACGCATGTTAGGTCTGGGTTAGGTCTAGGATTTGCCCTCATCAGGCTCATACTTTCGCATATTTCTCATACTTCATGGCTGGATCCTGGGCTATTTCTCGATTGGATCACGTAGTAATGAGGTACCACACTGAAACAGTCAATTTAACCTGGTTTCGATCAATATTTTAGAGAATAATTTATGTTCGGTCTAGGTTAGGTCTGGGATTTGCTCTCATCTGGCTCATTCTATCGCATATTTCTCATACTTGATGGCTAGATCCTGGGCTTTTTCTGGATTGCATCACGTAGTAATGATGTACAACACTGAAACAGTCAATTAAACCTGGTTTACATCAATATTTTAGAGGACATGTTAGGTCTAGGTTAGGCCTGGGATTTGCCCTCATCAGGGTCATACTTTCGCAGTTTTAACATACATGTTGACCTGATCGAGGGTTTTTTCTGCTTTGGATCACGTAGTAAAGCGGTACCACACTGAAACAGACCATTAAACCTGGTTTGGATCAATATTTTAGAGGATAACGCATGTTAGGTCTGGGTTAGCCCTGGGATTTTCACTCATCAGACTCATACTTTCGCATTCTTCACATACTTGTTGAACGGATCCTGGGTTTTTTCTGGTTTCGTTCACGTAGTAATGTGTTACCACACTGAAACATTCAATTAAACCTGGTCTTGATAAATATTTTAGAGGATAACGCATGTTAGGTGTGGGTTAGGTCTAGGATTTGCCCTCCTCAGGCTCATACTTTCGCATTTTTCTCATACTCGTTGAACAGCTCCTGGGTTTTTTTCTGGTTTGGATCACATAGTAATGTGGTACCACACTGGGACAGTCGATTAAACCAGGTTTCAATCAATATTTTTCAGGATAACGCATGTTAGGTCTAGGCTAGGCCTGGGATTTTCACTCACCAGACTCATACTTTCGCATTCTTCACATACTTGTTGAACGGATCCTGCGTTTTTTCTGGTTTGGATCACGTAGTAATGTGGTACCACACTGAAACATTCAATTAAACCTGGTTTCGAGTAATATTATTGAGGATAACGCATGATAGGTCTACGTTAGTCCTGGGATTTTCACTCATCAGTCTCATACTTTCGCATTCTTCACATACTTGTTGAACGGATCCTGGGTTTTTACTGGTTTGGATCACGTAGTAATGTGGTACCACACTGAAACAGTCAATTAAACCTGGTTTCGATCAATATTTTAGAGAATAATTCATGTTCGGTCTGGTTTAGGTCTAGGATTTGCCCTCCTCAGGCTCATACTTTCGCATATTTCTCATACTTCATGGCTAGATCCTGAGCTATTTCTGGATTGTATCACATAGTAATGTGGTACCACGCTGAAACAGTCAATTAAACCTGGTTTCGATCAATATTTTAGAGGATAACGCAAGTTAGGTCTGTGATAGGTCTGGGATTCGGCTTCATCAGGCTCATACTTTCGCGTTTTTCACATACTTGTTGAACTGATCCTGGGTATTTTCTGGTTTGGATCACGTAGTAATGTGGTACCACACTGAAACAGTCGATTAAACCTGGTTTCGATCAATATTTTAGAGGATAACGAAAGTTAGGTCTGAGATAGGTCTGGGATTTGCCCTCATCAGACTCATACTTTCGCACACTTCACATACTCGTTGAACAGATCCTGGGTTATTTTCTGGTTTGGATCACATAGTAATGTGGTACCACACTGGTACAGTCGATTAAACCAGGTTTCGATCAATATTTTTCAGGATAACGCATGTTAGGTCTAGGTTAGGCCTGGGATTTTCACTCACCAGACTCATACTTTCGCATTCTTCACATACTTGTTGAACGGGTCCTGGGTTTTTTCTGGTTTGGATCACGTAGTAATGTGGGACCACATTGAAACAGTCCATTATACCTGGTTTCGATCAATATTTTTGAGGATAACGCATGATAGGTCTGGGTTAGGTCTAGGATTTGCCCTCATCAGGCTCATACTTTTGCATATTTCTCATACTTCATGGCTAGATCCTGGGCTATTTCTGGATTGGATCACGTAGTAATGTGGTACGACACTGAAGCAGTCAATTAAACCTGGTTTCGATCAATATTTTAGAGGATAACGCAAGTTAGGTCTGGGATAGGTCTGTGATTCGCCCTCATCAGGCTCATACTTTCGCGTTTTTCACATACTTGTTGAACGGATCCTGGGTTTTTACTGGTTTGGATCAGGTAGTAATGTGGTACCACACTGAAACATTCAATTAAACCTGGTTTCGAGCAATATTATTGAGGATAACGCATGTTAGGTCTACGTTAGTCCTGGGATTTTCACTCATCAGTCTCATACTTTCGCATTCTTCACATACTTGTTGAACGGATCCTGGGTTTTTACTGGTTTGGATCACGTAGTATTGTGGTACCACACTGAAACAGTCAATTAAACCTGGTTTCGATCAATATTTTAGAGTATACCGCAAGTTAGGTCTGGGATAGGTCTGGGATTCGCCCTCATCAGGCTCATACTTCCGCGATTTTCACATACATGTTGAACAGATCCTGGGTTTTTTCTGGTTTGGATCACGTAGTAATGTGGTACCACACTGAAACAGACCACTAAACCTGGTTTCGATCAATATTTTAGAGGATAACGCATGTTAGGTCTAGGTTAGGCCTGGGATTTGGCCTCATCAGGGTCAAACTTTCGCAGTTTTAACATACATGTTGACCTAATCCAAGGTTTTTTCTGCTTTGGATCACGTAGTAATGTGGTACCACACTGAAACAGTCAATTTAACCTGGTTTCGATCAATATTTTAGAGGTTAACGCATGTTAGGTCTGGGATAGGTCTGGGATTCGTCCCCATCAGGCTCATACTTTCGCGTTTTTCACATACTTGTTGAACTGATCCTGGGTTTTTTCTGGTTTGGATCACGTAGTAATGTGGTACCACACTGAAACAGTCGATTAAACCTGGTTTCGATCAATATTTTAGAGGATAACGAAAGTTAGGTCTGAGATAGGTCTGGGATTTGCCCTCATCAGACTCATACTTTCGCACACTTCGCATACTCGTTGAACAGCTCCTGGGTTATTTTCTGGTTTGGATCACATAGTAATGTGGTACCACACTGGGACAGTCGATTAAACCAGGTTTCAATCAATATTTTTCAGGATAACGCATGTTAGGTCTAGGCTAGGCCTGGGATTTTCACTCACCAGACTCATACTTTCGCATTCTTCACATACTTGTTGAACGGATCCTGCGTTTTTTCTGGTTTGGATCACGTAGTAATGTGGTACCACACTGAAACATTCAATTAAACCTGGTTTCGAGTAATATTATTGAGGATAACGCATGATAGGTCTACGTTAGTCCTGGGATTTTCACTCATCAGTCTCATACTTTCGCATTCTTCACATACTTGTTGAACGGATCCTGGGTTTTTACTGGTTTGGATCACGTAGTAATGTGGTACCACACTGAAACAGTCAATTAAACCTGGTTTCGATCAATATTTTAGAGAATAATTCATGTTCGGTCTGGTTTAGGTCTAGGATTTGCCCTCCTCAGGCTCATACTTTCGCATATTTCTCATACTTCATGGCTAGATCCTGAGCTATTTCTGGATTGTATCACATAGTAATGCGGTACCACGCTGAAACAGTCAATTAAACCTGGTTTCGATCAATATTTTAGAGGATAACGCAAGTTAGGTCTGTGATAGGTCTGGGATTCGGCTTCATCAGGCTCATACTTTCGCGTTTTTCACATACTTGTTGAACTGATCCTGGGTATTTTCTGGTTTGGATCACGTAGTAATGTGGTACCACACTGAAACAGTCGATTAAACCTGGTTTCGATCAATATTTTAGAGGATAACGAAAGTTAGGTCTGAGATAGGTCTGGGATTTGCCCTCATCAGACTCATACTTTCGCACACTTCACATACTCGTTGAACAGATCCTGGGTTATTTTCTGGTTTGGATCACATAGTAATGTGGTACCACACTGGTACAGTCGATTAAACCAGGTTTCAATCAATATTTTTCAGGATAACGCATGTTAGGTCTAGGCTAGGCCTGGGATTTTCACTCACCAGACTCATACTTTCGCATTCTTCACATACTTGTTGAACGGATCCTACGTTTTTTCTGGTTTGGATCACGTAGTAATGTGGTACCACACTGAAACATTCAATTAAACCTGGTTTCGAGTAATATTATTGAGGATAACGCATGATAGGTCTACGTTAGTCCTGGGATTTTCACTCATCAGTCTCATACTTTCGCATTCTTCACATACTTGTTGAACGGATCCTGGGTTTTTACTGGTTTGGATCACGTAGTAATGTGGTACCACACTGAAACAGTCAATTAAACCTGGTTTCGATCAATATTTTAGAGAATAATTCATGTTCGGTCTGGTTTAGGTCTAGGATTTGCCCTCCTCAGGCTCATACTTTCGCATATTTCTCATACTTCATGGCTAGATCCTGAGCTATTTCTGGATTGTATCACATAGTAATGTGGTACCACGCTGAAACAGTCAATTAAACCTGGTTTCGATCAATATTTTAGAGGATAACGCAAGTTAGGTCTGTGATAGGTCTGGGATTCGGCTTCATCAGGCTCATACTTTCGCGTTTTTCACATACTTGTTGAACTGATCCTGGGTATTTTCTGGTTTGGATCACGTAGTAATGTGGTACCACACTGAAACAGTCGATTAAACCTGGTTTCGATCAATATTTTAGAGGATAACGAAAGTTAGGTCTGAGATAGGTCTGGGATTTGCCCTCATCAGACTCATACTTTCGCACACTTCACATACTCGTTGAACAGATCCTGGGTTATTTTCTGGTTTGGATCACATAGTAATGTGGTACCACACTGGTACAGTCGATTAAACCAGGTTTCGATCAATATTTTTCAGGATAACGCATGTTAGGTCTAGGTTAGGCCTGGGATTTTCACTCACCAGACTCATACTTTCGCATTCTTCACATACTTGTTGAACGGGTCCTGGGTTTTTTTTGGTTTGGATCACGTAGTAATGTGGGACCACATTGAAACAGTCCATTATACCTGGTTTCGATCAATATTTTTGAGGATAACGCATGATAGGTCTGGGTTAGGTCTAGGATTTGCCCTCATCAGGCTCATACTTTTGCATATTTCTCATACTTCATGGCTAGATCCTGGGCTATTTCTGGATTGGATCACGTAGTAATGTGGTACGACACTGAAGCAGTCAATTAAACCTGGTTTCGATCAATATTTTAGAGGATAACGCAAGTTAGGTCTGGGATAGGTCTGTGATTCGCCCTCATCAGGCTCATACTTTCGCGTTTTTCACATACTTGTTGAACGGATCCTGGGTTTTTACTGGTTTGGATCAGGTAGTAATGTGGTACCACACTGAAACATTCAATTAAACCTGGTTTCGAGCAATATTATTGAGGATAACGCATGTTAGGTCTACGTTAGTCCTGGGATTTTCACTCATCAGTCTCATACTTTCGCATTCTTCACATACTTGTTGAACGGATCCTGGGTTTTTACTGGTTTGGATCACGTAGTATTGTGGTACCACACTGAAACAGTCAATTAAACCTGGTTTCGATCAATATTTTAGAGTATACCGCAAGTTAGGTCTGGGATAGGTCTGGGATTCGCCCTCATCAGGCTCATACTTCCGCGATTTTCACATACATGTTGAACAGATCCTGGGTTTTTTCTGGTTTGGATCACGTAGTAATGTGGTACCACACTGAAACAGACCACTAAACCTGGTTTCGATCA
This sequence comes from Colletes latitarsis, assembly GCF_051014445.1. Taxonomy (NCBI): domain Eukaryota; kingdom Metazoa; phylum Arthropoda; class Insecta; order Hymenoptera; family Colletidae; genus Colletes; species Colletes latitarsis. The sequence goes on from NC_135142.1 coordinate 5,624,755, forward strand.
ATATTTTAGAGGATAACGCATGTTAGGTCTAGGTTAGGCCTGGGATTTGGCCTCATCAGGGTCAAACTTTCGCAGTTTTAACATACATGTTGACCTAATCCAAGGTTTTTTCTGCTTTGGATCACGTAGTAATGTGGTACCACACTGAAACAGTCAATTTAACCTGGTTTCGATCAATATTTTAGAGGTTAACGCATGTTAGGTCTGGGATAGGTCTGGGATTCGCCCCCATCAGGCTCATACTTTCGCGTTTTTCACATACTTGTTGAACTGATCCTGGGTTTTTTCTGGTTTGGATCACGTAGTAATGTGGTACCACACTGAAACAGTCGATTAAACCTGGTTTCGATCAATATTTTAGAGGATAACGAAAGTTAGGTCTGAGATAGGTCTGGGATTTGCCCTCATCAGACTCATACTTTCGCACACTTCGCATACTCGTTGAACAGCTCCTGGGTTATTTTCTGGTTTGGATCACATAGTAATGTGGTACCACACTGGGACAGTCGATTAAACCAGGTTTCAATCAATATTTTTCAGGATAACGCATGTTAGGTCTAGGCTAGGCCTGGGATTTTCACTCACCAGACTCATACTTTCGCATTCTTCACATACTTGTTGAACGGATCCTGGGTTTTTACTGGTTTGGATCACGTAGTAATGTGGTACCACACTGAAACAGTCAATTAAACCTGGTTTCGATCAATATTTTAGAGAATAATTCATGTTCGGTCTGGTTTAGGTCTAGGATTTGCCCTCCTCAGGCTCATACTTTCGCATATTTCTCATACTTCATGGCTAGATCCTGAGCTATTTCTGGATTGTATCACATAGTAATGCGGTACCACGCTGAAACAGTCAATTAAACCTGGTTTCGATCAATATTTTAGAGGATAACGCAAGTTAGGTCTGTGATAGGTCTGGGATTCGGCTTCATCAGGCTCATACTTTCGCGTTTTTCACATACTTGTTGAACTGATCCTGGGTATTTTCTGGTTTGGATCACGTAGTAATGTGGTACCACACTGAAACAGTCGATTAAACCTGGTTTCGATCAATATTTTAGAGGATAACGAAAGTTAGGTCTGAGATAGGTCTGGGATTTGCCCTCATCAGACTCATACTTTCGCACACTTCACATACTCGTTGAACAGATCCTGGGTTATTTTCTGGTTTGGATCACATAGTAATGTGGTACCACACTGGTACAGTCGATTAAACCAGGTTTCAATCAATATTTTTCAGGATAACGCATGTTAGGTCTAGGCTAGGCCTGGGATTTTCACTCACCAGACTCATACTTTCGCATTCTTCACATACTTGTTGAACGGATCCTACGTTTTTTCTGGTTTGGATCACGTAGTAATGTGGTACCACACTGAAACATTCAATTAAACCTGGTTTCGAGTAATATTATTGAGGATAACGCATGATAGGTCTACGTTAGTCCTGGGATTTTCACTCATCAGTCTCATACTTTCGCATTCTTCACATACTTGTTGAACGGATCCTGGGTTTTTACTGGTTTGGATCACGTAGTAATGTGGTACCACACTGAAACAGTCAATTAAACCTGGTTTCGATCAATATTTTAGAGAATAATTCATGTTCGGTCTGGTTTAGGTCTAGGATTTGCCCTCCTCAGGCTCATACTTTCGCATATTTCTCATACTTCATGGCTAGATCCTGAGCTATTTCTGGATTGTATCACATAGTAATGTGGTACCACGCTGAAACAGTCAATTAAACCTGGTTTCGATCAATATTTTAGAGGATAACGCAAGTTAGGTCTGTGATAGGTCTGGGATTCGGCTTCATCAGGCTCATACTTTCGCGTTTTTCACATACTTGTTGAACTGATCCTGGGTATTTTCTGGTTTGGATCACGTAGTAATGTGGTACCACACTGAAACAGTCGATTAAACCTGGTTTCGATCAATATTTTAGAGGATAACGAAAGTTAGGTCTGAGATAGGTCTGGGATTTGCCCTCATCAGACTCATACTTTCGCACACTTCACATACTCGTTGAACAGATCCTGGGTTATTTTCTGGTTTGGATCACATAGTAATGTGGTACCACACTGGTACAGTCGATTAAACCAGGTTTCGATCAATATTTTTCAGGATAACGCATGTTAGGTCTAGGTTAGGCCTGGGATTTTCACTCACCAGACTCATACTTTCGCATTCTTCACATACTTGTTGAACGGGTCCTGGGTTTTTTTTGGTTTGGATCACGTAGTAATGTGGGACCACATTGAAACAGTCCATTATACCTGGTTTCGATCAATATTTTTGAGGATAACGCATGATAGGTCTGGGTTAGGTCTAGGATTTGCCCTCATCAGGCTCATACTTTTGCATATTTCTCATACTTCATGGCTAGATCCTGGGCTATTTCTGGATTGGATCACGTAGTAATGTGGTACGACACTGAAGCAGTCAATTAAACCTGGTTTCGATCAATATTTTAGAGGATAACGCAAGTTAGGTCTGGGATAGGTCTGTGATTCGCCCTCATCAGGCTCATACTTTCGCGTTTTTCACATACTTGTTGAACGGATCCTGGGTTTTTACTGGTTTGGATCAGGTAGTAATGTGGTACCACACTGAAACATTCAATTAAACCTGGTTTCGAGCAATATTATTGAGGATAACGCATGTTAGGTCTACGTTAGTCCTGGGATTTTCACTCATCAGTCTCATACTTTCGCATTCTTCACATACTTGTTGAACGGATCCTGGGTTTTTACTGGTTTGGATCACGTAGTATTGTGGTACCACACTGAAACAGTCAATTAAACCTGGTTTCGATCAATATTTTAGAGTATACCGCAAGTTAGGTCTGGGATAGGTCTGGGATTCGCCCTCATCAGGCTCATACTTCCGCGATTTTCACATACATGTTGAACAGATCCTGGGCTTCCACTGGTTTGGATCACATAGTAATGTGATGCCACACTAAAACAATCGATTAAACCTGGTTTCGATCAATATTTTTGAGGATAACGCATGTTAGGTCTAGGTTAGGCCTGGGATTTTCACTCATCAGACTCATACTTTCGCATTCTTCACATACTCGTTGAACGGATCCTGGGTTTTTACTGGTTTGGATCACGTAGTAATGTGGTACCACACTGAAACATTCAATTAATCCTGGTCTTGATAAATATTTTAGAGGATAACGCATGTTAGGTCTGGGTAAGGTCTAGGATTTGCCCTCTTCAGGCTCATACTTTCGCATATTTCTAATACTTCATGGCTAGATCCTTGGGCTCTTTCTGGATTGGATCACGTAGTAATGTAGTACCACACTGAAACAGTCAATTAAACCTGGTTTCCATCAATATTTTAGAGGATAACGCATGTTAGGTCTAGGATAGGCCTGGGATTTGCCCTCATCAGGGTCATACTTTCGCAGTTTTAACATACATGTTGACCTCATCGAGGGTTTATTCTGCTTTGGATCACGTAGTAAAGTGGTACCACACTAAAACAGTCAATTAAAGCTGGTTTCGACCAATATTTTAGAGGATAACGCATGTTAGGTCTGGGATAGGTCTGGGATTTGCCCTCATCAGGGTTATACTTTCGCAGTTTTAACATACATGTTGACCTCATCGAGGGTTTATTCTGCTTTGTATCACGTAGTAAAGTGGTACCACAGTAAAACAGTCAATTAAAGCTGGTTTCGACCAATATTTTAGAGGACCACGCAAGTTAGGTCTGGCATAGGTCTGGGATTTGCCCCCATCAGGGTCATACTTTCGCATTTTTCACATACTTGTTGAACGGATCCTGTGTTTTTACTGGTTTGGATCACGTAGTAATGTGGTACCACACTGAAACATTCAATTAAACCTGGTCTTGATAAATATTTTAGAGGATAACTCATGCTAGGTCTAGGTTAGGCCTGGGATTTGCCCTCATCAGACTCATACTTTCGGATATTTCACATACTTGTTGAACAGATCCCGGGTTTTTTCTGGTTTGGATCACGCAGTAATGTGGTACCACACTGAAACAGTCCACTCAACCAGGTTTCGATCAATATTTTAGAGGATAACGCATGTTATGTCTAGGTTAAGCCTGGGATTTGCCCTCATCAGACTCATACTTTCGCATTCTTCACATACTTGTTGAACGGATCCTGTGTTTTTACTGGTTTGGATCACGTAGTAATGTGGTACCACACTGAAACATTCAATTAAACCTGGTCTTGATAAATATTTTAGAGGATAACTCATGCTAGGTCTAGGTTAGGCCTGGGATTTGCCCTCATCAGACTCATACTTTCGGATATTTCACATACTTGTTGAACAGATCCTGGGTTTTTTCTGGTTTGGATCACGCAGTAATGTGGTACCACACTGAAACAGTCCACTCAACCAGGTTTCGATCAATATTTTAGAGGATAACGCATGTTATGTCTAGGTTAAGCCTGGGATTTGCCCTCATCAGACTCATACTTTCGCATTCTTCACATACTTGTTGAACGGATCCTGTGTTTTTACTGGTTTGGATCACGTAGTAATGTGGTACCACACTGAAACATTCAATTATACCTGGTCTTGATAAATATTTTAGAGGATAACGCATGTTAGGTCAGGGTAAGGTCTAGGATTTGCACTCATCAGGCTCATACTTTCGCATATTTCTAATACTTCATGGCTAGATCCTGGGCTCTTTCTGGATTGGATCACGTATTAATGTGGCACCACACTGAAACAGTCCATTAAACCTGGTTTCGATCAATATTTTTGAGGAATACAAATGTTAGGTCTAGGTTAGGTCTGGGATTTGCTCTCATCAGGCTCATTCTTTCGCATATTTCTCATACTTGATGCCTAGATCCTGGGCTTTTTCTGGATTGGATCACGTAGTAATGTAGAGCCACACTGAAACAGTCAATTAACTCTGGCTTCGATCACTATTTTAGAGGATAACGCATGTTAGGTCTGGGATAGGTCTGGGATTTTCACTCATCAGACTCATACTTTCGCATTCCTCACATACTTGTTGAACGGATCCTGTGTTCTTACTGGTTTGGATCACGTAGTAATGTGGTACCACACTGGAACAGTCAATTAAACCTGGTTTCGATCAATATTTTAGAAGATAACGCATGTTAAGTCTGGGATAGGTCTGGGATTTGCCCTCATCAGGCTCATACTTTCGCGTTTTTCACATACTTGTTGAACAGATCCTGGGTTTTTTATGGTTTGGATCACGTAGTAATGTGGTACCACACTAAAACAGTCCATTAAACCTGGTTTCGATCAATATTTTAGAGAGTAATTCATGTTAGGTCTAGGTTAGGTCTGGGATTTGCTCACATCAGGCTCATTCTTTCGCATATTTCTCATACTTGATGGCTAGATCCTAGGCTCTTTCTGGATTGCATCACGTAGTAATGTAGTACCACACTGAAACAGTCAATAAAACCTGGTTTCCATCAATATTTTAGAGAATAATTCATGATAGGTCTAGTTTAGGTGTGGGATTTGCTCTCATCAGACTTATTCTTTCGCATATTTCTCATACTTGATGGCTAGATCCTGGGCTTTTTCTGGATTGCATCACGTAGTAATGTAGTACAACACTGAAACAGTCAATTAAACCTGGTTTCCATGAATATTTTAGAGGATAACGCAAGTTATGTCTGGGATAGGTCTGGGATTTGCCCTCGTCAGGCTCACAGTTTCGCGTTTCTTACATACTTGTAGAACAGATCCTGGGTTTTTTCTGGTTTGGATCACGTAGCAATGTGGTACCACACTGAAACGTTCAATTAAACCTGGTCTCGATAATTATTTTAGAGGATAACGCATGTTATGTCTGGGTTAGGTCTAGGATTTGCTCTCAGCAGGCTCATACTTTCGCATATTTCTCATACTTGATGGCTAGATCCTGGGCTTCTTCTGGATTGGATCACGTAGTAGTGTGGTGCCACACTGAAACAGTCGATTAAACCTGGTTTCCATCAATATTTTAGAGGATAACGCATGTTAGGTCTGGGACAGGTCTGGGATTTTCACTCATCAGACTCATACTTTCGCATTCTTCACATTCTTGTTGAACGGATCCTGTGTTTTTACTGGTTTGGATCACGTAGTAATGTGGTACCACACTGAAACATTCAATTATACCTGGTCTTGATAAATATTTTAGAGGATAACGCATGTTAGGTCAGGGTAAGGTCTAGGATTTGCACTCATCAGGCTCATACTTTCGCATATTTCTAATACTTCATGGCTAGATCCTGGGCTCTTTCTGGATTGGATCACGTATTAATGTGGCACCACACTGAAACAGTCCATTAAACCTGGTTTCGATCAATATTTTAGAGAATAATTCATGTTAGGTCTAGGTTAGGTCTGGGATTTGCTCCCATCGGGCTCATTCTTTCGCATATTTCTCATACTTCATGGCTAGATCCTGGGCTATTTCTGGATTGCATCATGTAGTAATGTAGTACCACCCTGATACAGTCAATTAAACCTGGTTTCCATCAATATTTTAGAGGACAACGCGAGTTAGGTTTGGGATAGGTCTGGGATTTGCCCACATCAGGTTCATACTTTCGCATTTTTCACATACTTGTTGAACAGATCCTGGGTTTTTTCTGGTTTGGATCCCGTAGTAATGTGGTACAGCACTGAAACAGTCCGTTAAACCTGGTTTCGATCAATATTTTAGAGGATAACGCATGTTAGGTCTAGGTTAGGCCTGGGATTTGCCCTCATCAGTGTCATACTTTCGCAGTTTTAACATACATGTTGACCTAATCGAGGGTTTCTTCTGCTTTGGATCACGTAGTAAAGTGGTACCACACTAAAACAGTCCATTAAACCTGGTTTCGATCAATATTTTGGAGGATAACGCAAGTTATGTCTGGGATAGGTCTGGGATTTGCCCTCATCAGGGTCATATTTTCGCGTTTTTCACATACTTGTTGAACAGATCCTGGGTTTTTTCTGGTTTGGATCAGGTAGTAATGTGGTACCACACTGAAACAGTCCATTAAACCTGGTTTCGATCAATATTTTAGAGGATAACGCAAGTTATGTCTGGGATAGGTCTGGGATTTGCCCTCGTCAGGCTCATAGTTTCGCGTTTCTTACATACGTGTAGAACAGATCCTGGGTTTTTTCTGGTTTGGATCCCGTAGTAATGTGGTACCACACTAAAACAGTCCATTAAACCTGGTTTTGATCAATATTTTGTAGGATAGCGCATGTTAGGTCTGGGATAGGTCTGGGATTTGCCCTCATCAGGCTCATACTCTCGCGTTTTTCACATACTTGTTGAACAGATCCTGGGTTTTTTCTGGTTTGGATCCCGTAGTAATGTGGTACCGCACTGAAAGAGTCCGTTAAACCTGGTTTCGATCAATATTTTAGAGGATAACGCATGATAGGTCTAGGTTAGGCCTGGGATTTGCCCTCATCAGTGTCATACTTTCGCAGTTTTAACATACATGTTGACCTAATCGAGGGTTTCTTCTGCTTTGGATCACGTAGTAAAGTGGTACCACACTAAAACAGTCCATTAAACCTGGTTTCGATCAATATTTTAGAGGATAACGCATGTTAGGTCGAGGTTAGGCCTGGGATTTGCCCTTATCAGACTCATACTTTCGCATTCTTCACATACTTGTTGAATGGATCCTGGGTTTTTTCTGGTTTGGACCACGTAGTAATGTGGTACCACACTGAAACAGTCGATTAAACCTGGTTTCGATCAATATTTTTGTGGATAACGCATGTTACGTCTAGGTTAGGTCTGGGATTTGTTCTCATCGGGCTCATTCTTTCGCACATTTCTCATACTTCATGGCTAGATCCTGGGCTATTTCTGGATTGCATCATGTAGTAATGTAGTACCACCCTGAAACAGTCAATTAAACCTGGTTGCCATCAATATTTTAGAGGACAACGCGAGTTAGGTCTGGGATAGGTCTGGGATTTGCCCACATTAGGTTCATACTTTCGCATTTTTCACATACTTGTTGAACAGATACTGGGTTTTTTCTGGTTTGGATCACGTAGTAATGTGGTACCACACTGAAACAGTCCATTAAACCTGGTTTCGATCAATATTTTAGAGAATAACGCATGGTAGGTCTTGGTTAGGACTGGGATTTGCTCACATCAGGCTCATACTTTCGCATATTTCTCATTCTTGTTGGCCAGATCCTGGGCTCCCACTGGTTTGGATCACGTAGTAATGTGATGCCACACTAAACCTGTCAATTAAACATGGTTTCGATCAATATTTTAGAGGATAACGCAAGGTATGTCGGGGATAGATCTGGGGATTTGCCCTCATCAGGCTCATACTTTCGCGTTTTTCACATTCTTATTGAACAGATCCTGGGTTTTTTCTGGTTTGGATCATGCAGTAATGTGGTACCACACTGAAACAGTCCATTAAACCTGGTTTCGATCAATATTTTAGAGGATAACGCAAGTTATGTCTGGGATAGGTCTGGGATTTGCCCTCGTCAGGCTCATAGTTTCGCGTTTCTTACATACGTGTAGAACAGATCCAGGGTTTTTTCTGGTTTGGATCACGTAGTAATGTGGTACCACACTGAAACAGTCCATTAAACCTGGTTTCGATCAATATTTTAGAGGATAACGCAAGTTATGTCTGGGATAGGTCTGGGATTTGCCCTCGTCAGGCTCATAGTTTCGCGTTTCTTACATACGTGTAGAACAGATCCTGGGTTTTTTCTGGTTTGGATCCCGTAGTAATGTGGTACCACACTAAAACAGTCCATTAAACCTGGTTTTGATCAATATTTTATAGGATAGCGCATGTTAGGTCTGGGATAGGTCTGGGATTTGCCCCCATCATGCTCATACTCTCGCGTTTTTCACATTCTTATTGAACAGATCCTGGGTTTTTTCTGGTTTGGATCACGCAGTAATGTGGTACCACACTGAAACAGTCCATTAAACCTGGTTTCGATCAATATTTTAGAGGATAACGCATGTTATGTCTAGGTTAGTCCTGGGATTTGCCCTCATCAGGGTCATATTTTCGCGTTCTTCATATACTTGTTGAACAGATCCTTGGAATTTTTCTGGTTTTGATCAGGCAGTAATGTGGTACCACACTGAAACAGTCGATTAAACCTGGTTTCGATCAATATTTTTGAGGATATCGCATGTTAGATCTAGGTTAGGCCTGCGATTTTCTCTCATCAGACACATACTTTCGCATTCTCCACATACTTGGTGATCAGATCCTGGGTTTTTTCAAGTTTGGATCACGTACCCGCGCGCGCCGTCGTCAACGTACAGGCGACGGCGTCGCGCGAGCGAGGGCAGCTGATGACCTGTATGGAGCATACCGCGTGGCGCGGGTTGCTCTGCAGGTCGCCATCAAACGGGCCAAGACCCAGGCATGGAAGGAGCTCCTCCAGACCCTTGATGACGATCCATGGGGGCGCCCATATAAGGTGGTGCTGAATAAGCTCCGCCCGTGGGCGCCACCCGTCACCGAGGGTCTTGACCCCCGGCTGCTGGAGGACGTGGTCAATACACTCTTCCCAATTGGGGAGAGGCGACCGCGTCCTCCGGCGGCGGCGGCTGTCCCAGTGGAGTGGACGGCCGAGCTGGGGGTCACGCAGGAGGAGCTGGCAGCGGCCATCAGACGGCTCGGGGTTCGTAACACGGCCCCGGGTCCGGATGGTGTGCCCGGCCGGGTTTGGGTCTTGACCCAGGGCGTCCTTGGGGCCGACCTCAGGCGGTTGTTCGACCGCTGCCTGAGGGACGGGCGATTCCCCCCCAGTTGGAAGGTGGCGAGGATGGTCCTCCTCCGGAAGGAGGGTCGGCCCGCGGAGTCTCCCTCCGCATACCGGCCCATTTGTCTCCTCGACGAGGTGGGCAAGCTCTTCGAGCGTGTGATTGCTGCCCGCCTCGTCGAGCACCTGTCGCGGGGTGATCCCGGTCTGGCCGACTGCCAGTTCGGTTTCCGGGGGGGCCGATCGACTATCGACGCGATAGGTCGTGTGAGGGCCCTCTCGGAGGCGGCCGTCTCCCGGGGAGGGGTGGCATTGGCAATATCCTTGGATATTGCCAATGCCTTTAACACCCTCCCCTGGGAAGGGATAAGGAGGGGGCTCGAATATCATCGAGTCCCCCCTTGTCTCTGGGCGGTCGTCGGGGATTATCTCCGCGGCAGGTGGATCGAGTATCCGGGCCGGGATGGTGATATGCGGAGGGAGATGTACTGCGGTGTTCCGCAGGGATCGGTCCTTGGGCCACTCCTGTGGAACATCGCGTACGACTCGGTGTTGCGGGCCGGCCTCCCCGACGGCGTCAGCACGGTGTGTTATGCGGATGACACACTGGTGCTGGCCGTCGGGGCGCACTGGGGGAGGGCCATGCGTCGCGCGGAGGAGGGGTCGCAACGCGTCGTCGACCGGATCAGGGGGATGGGGATGACGGTGGCGGTCCATAAGACCGAGGTGATTGCGTTTCATTCACCTCGGCAGGATCCGCCACCCCCTCTGATTCGGGTGGGTGGGGCTGACATCGAGGTGAAGCCCCAGATCAGGTATCTGGGGCTGATCCTCGATAGCCACTGGCGTTTCGAGAAGCATTTCCGCTGCCTGGTCCCCCGGTTGGAAAGGATGGTTGCGGCTCTGGGCCGGATCCTGCCCAACCTGGGGGGCCCGGCGGGCCGAGTTCGTCGCCTCTATGTGGCAATGGTCCAGTCGGTCGCCCTATACGGGGCCCCCGTCTGGGCGGACGACTTGGCTGCCTCCCGGCGCAGCATGACTATGCTGCGTCGGGTGCAGAGGCGCATGGCGCTCAGGGTCGTCCGCGGGTATCGGACCATGTCACATGAGGCGGCGACGGTTCTAGCGGGGATGCCGCCCATGGACCTGCTCGCGCGGTCGCACGCGGCGATGTACCGGCACCGCGTCGACCGTCGCGCGGGGGTGGGGGCGGTCCCGGGCGGGCAGGAACCTGCTTGGGGCGATTTGAAGCGCCAGGCCCGGCAGTCCGTGTTGCTCGCGTGGCAGGAGCGGCTGGCTCTGCCAACCGCGGGGCACCGGACTGTCGGGGCTGTTCGGCCACTCCTGAAGGAGTGGCTGGACAGAGGCCATGGCAGCCTCACCTACCGGCTGGCACAGGTATTTTCCGGGCATGGCAGCTTCGGAAGATACCTGTGCCGGATAGGGAAGGAGCCGGCGACGCGTTGCTGTCACTGCGACGCTGAGCAGGACACGGCGGATCATACCCTGGAGGTATGCCCCGCGTGGGAGGGGGAGCGCCGTGTCCTGGTCGGCGTCGTCGGGCGGGATGTCTCGCTGCCGGGCGTGGTGCGCGCCATGCTCGGCAGCGAGGAGAAGTGGAGGGCCGTGGCCTCCTTCTGCGAGAACGTAATGTTGCAGAAGGAGGCCGCGGGGAGGGAGCGCGAGCTTCAGCGGCGCGCTGAAGCTCGCGCTCGTGCGGTGGCCCGAGGTCGTCGCCCGGTCGCGAGGCGTCGCGGGCGGCCGCCTCGGCGTGGCGGATGACCTAGGCTGGGAGGGGGGTCCTGAGGGGACCCTCCTCCCGCCAGGCGGCGCCGGGTCGGACCGGTTGGGGGTAGGAGTGCCTCCCCCTACCGGTCCGACGCAGGGGGAGGCACCCTCGGCGGTCTGATGCGGCCATGAACGCGCGGCCGCCGAGGGGTGGAAACGGGGTCGCGGGCGGTTGCGAGTTGGGGCTCGCAGCCGCCACTAAACGCGGCCCCGGGACGGATAGCGGCGGGATGGAGTGGCCCCGTCCCGCCGCTATGAGGCAGTGTGTCTACTGGGGGGACCGATTGTCCCCCCGGGGGATGGGCGCGAAAGCGCGGGCACGGGGAGGATACCGGAAGAATGCTTCGAGCGATTCCCGGTATCCTCCCAAAGCGTGCCGAAGGGTCACCGTGGGGTTTTTAGTGGGTAGGTCCCGCGCCTGTCGTTGTACGGGCGCGGGGAATCCCACACACCCCTCCCACCTCTCCCCAAGGAGGTGGGAGGGAGTCTTTCGAAGATTTTCCCCACGACAAAAAAAAAAAAAAAAAAAAAGTTTGGATCACGTAGTATTGTGGTACAACACTGAAACAGTCCATTAAACCTGGTTTCGATCAATATTTTAGAGAATAACGCATGGTAGGTCTTGGTTAGGACTGGGATTTGCTCACATCAGGCTCATACTTTCGCATATTTCTCATTCTTGTTGGCCAGATCCTGGGCTCCCACTGGTTTGGATGACGTAGTAATGTGATGCCACACTAAACCTGTCAATTAAACCTGGTTTCGATCAATATTTTAGAGGATAACGCAAGGTATGTCGGGGATAGATCTGGGGATTTGCCCTCATCATGCTCATACTTTCGCGTTTTCCACATTCTTATTGAACAGATCCTGGGTTTTTTCTGGTTTGGATCACGCAGTAATGTGGTACCACACTGAAACAGTCCATTAAACCTGGTTTCGATCAATATTTTAGAGGATAATGCAAGTTATGTCTGGGATAGGTCTGGGATTTGCCCTCGTCAGGCTCATAGTTTCGCGTTTCTTACATACTTGTAGAACGGATCCTAGGTTTTTTCTGGTTTGGATCCCGTAGTAATGTGGTACCACACTGAAACAGTCCATTCAACCTGGTTTCGATCAATATTTTTGAGGATAACCCATGTTAGGTCTAGGTTAGACCTGGGATTATCACTCATCAGACTCATACTTTCGCATTCTTCACATACTTGTTGAAAGGATCCTGGGTTTTTCCTGGTTTGGATCACGTAGTAGTGTGGTACCAGACTGAAACATTCAATTAAACCTGGTCTTGATATATATTTTAGAGGATAACGCATGTTAGGTCTGGGTAAGGTCTAGGATTTGCCATCATCAGGCTCATAATTTCGCATTCTTCACATACTTGTTGAACGGATCCTGGGTTTTTTCTGGTTTGGATCACGTAGTATTGTGGTACCACACTGAAACAATAAATTAAACCTGGTTTCGATCATTATTTTAGAGGATAACGCATGTTAGGTCTAGGTTAGGCCTGGGATTTGCACTCATCAGTGTCATACTTTCGCAGTTTTAACATACATGTTGACCTAATCGAGGATTTCCTCTGCTTTGGATCACGTAGTAAAGTGGTACCACACTAAAACAGTCCATTAAACCTGGTTTCGATCAATATTTTAGAGGATAACGCATGTTAGGTCGAGGTTAGGCCTGGGATTTGCCCTTATCAGACTCATACTTTCGCATTCTTCACATACTTGTTGAACGGATCCTGGGTTTTTTCTGGTTTGGACCACGTAGTATTGTGGTACCACACTGAAACAATAAATTAAACCTGGTTTCGATCAATATTTTAGAGGATAACGCATGTTAGGTCTAGGTTAGGCCTGGGATTTGCACTCATCAGTGTCATACTTTCAAAGTTTTAACATACATGTTGACCTGATCGAGGGTTTTTTCTGCTTTGGATCACGTAGTAAAGTGGTACCACACTGAAACAGTCAATTAAACCTGGTATCCATCAATATTTTTGAGGACAACGCATGTTAGGTCTAGGTTAGGCCTGGGATTTGCCCTCATCAGTGTCATACTTTCGCAGTTTTAATATACATGTTGACCTAATCGATGGTTTTTTCTGCTTTGGATCACGTAGTAAAGTGGTACTACACTAAAACAGTCAATTAAACCTGGTTTCGATCAATATTTTAGAGGACAACGCATGTTAGGTCGAGGTTAGGCCTGGGATTTGCCCTTATCAGACTCATACTTTCGCATTCTTCACATACTTGTTGAACGGATCCTGGGTTTTTTCTGGTTTGGACCACGTAGTAATGTGGTACCACACTGAAACAGTCGATTAAACCTGGTTTCGATCAATTTTTTTCGTGGATAACGCATGTTACGTCTAGGTTAGGTCTGGGATTAGCTCTCATCAGGCTCATTTTTTCGCATATTTCTCATACTTCATGGCTAGATCCTGGGCTATTTCTGGATTGCATCACGTAGTAATGTAGTTCCACACTGAAACAGTCAATTAAACCTGGTTTCCATCACTATTTTAGAGGACAACTCAAGTTATGTCTGGGATAGGTCTGGGGATTTGCCCTCATCAGTCTCATACTTTCGCATTCCTCACATACTTCTTGAACAGATCCCGGGTTTTTTCTGGTTTCGATCACGTAGTAATGTGGTACCACACTGAAGCATACCAATAAACCTGGTTTCGATTTTTATTTTAGAGGATAACACATGTTATGTCTAGGTTAGGTCTAGGATTTGCCCTCGTCAGGATCATACTTTCGCATATTTCTCATACTTCATGGCTAGATCCTGGGCTTTTTCTGGATTGCATCACGTAGTAATGAAGTACAACACCGAAACAGTCAATTAAACCTGGGTTCCATCAATATTTTAGAGGACAGCGCATGTTAGGTCTAGGTTAGGCCTGGGATTTGCCCTCATCAGTGTCATACTTTCGCAGTTTTAATATACATGTTGACCTGATCGAGGGTTTTTTCTGGTTTGGATCACGCAGTAATGTGGTACCACACTGAAACTGTCCATTAAACCTGGTTTGGATCAATATTTTGGAGGATAACGCATGTTCGGTCTAGGTTAGCCCTGGGATTTTCACTCATCAGACTCATACTTTCGCATTCTTCACATACTTGTTGAACGGATCCTGGGTTTTTTCTGGGTTGGTTCACGTAGTAATGTGTTACCACACTGAATCATTCAATTAAACCAGGTCTTGATAAATATTTTAGAGGATAACGCATGCTAGGTCTAGGTTAGGCCTGGGATTTGCCCCCATCAGACCCATACCTTCGCATATTTCTCATACTTCATGGCTAGATCCTGGGCTTTTTCTGGATTGGATCACGTAGTAATTTAGTAGCACACTGAAACAGTCGATTAAACCTGGTTTCGATCAATATATATGAGCATAACGCATGTTAGGTCTAGGTTAGGCCTGGGATTTGCCCTCATCAGACTCATACTTTCGCATTCTTCATATACTTGTTGAACGGACCCTGTGTTTTTACTGGTTTGGATCACGTAGTAATGTGGTACCACACTGAAACATTCAATTAAACCTGGTCTTGATAAATATTTTAGAGGATAACGCATGTTAGGTCAGGGTAAGGTCTAGGATTTGCCCTCATCAGACACATACTTTCGCATTCTTCACGTACTTGTTCAACAGCTCCAGGGTTTTTTTCTGGTTTGGATCACGTAGTAATGTGGTACCACACTGAAACAGTCGATTAAACCTGGTTTCGATCAATATTTTTGAGGATAACGCATGTTAGGTCTGGGATAGGTCTGGGATTAGCCCTCATCAGGGTCATACTTTCGCAGTTCTGACATACATGTTGACCTGATCGAGGGCTTTTCTGCTTTGGATCACGAAGTAGAGTGGTACCACACTAAAACGGTCAATTAAACCTGGTTTCGATCAATATTTTAGAGGATAACGCAAGTTAGGTCTGGGATAAGTCTGGGATACGCCCTCAACAGGCTCATACATTCGCGTTTTTCACATACTTGTTGAACAGATCTCGGTTTTTTCTGGTTTGGATCACGTAGTAATGTGTTACCACACTGAAACAATCCATTAAACCTGGTTTCGATGAATATTTTTGAGGATAACGCATGTTAGGTCTAGGATAGGCCTGCGATTTGCCCTCATCAGGGTCATACTTTCGCAGTTTTAACATACATGTTGACCTGATCTAGGGTTTTTTCTGCTTTGATCACGTAGTAAAGTGGTACCACACTGAAACAGTCCATTAAACCTGGTTTCGATCAATATTTTAGAAGATAACGCATGTTAGGTCTAGGTTAGGCCTGGGATTTGCCCTCATCAGACACATACTTTCGCATTCTTCACATACTTGTTGAACAGATCCTGGGTTTTTTTCTGGTTTGGATCACGTAGTTATGTGGCACCACACTGAAACAGTCCATTAAACCTGGTTTCGATCAATATTTTAGAGGATAACGCATGTTAGGTCTGGGATAGGTCTGGGATTTGCCCTCATCAGGGTCACACTTTCGCATTTTTCACATACTTGTTGAACAGATCCTGGGTTTTTTCTGGTTTGGATCACGGAGTAATGTGGTACCACACTGAAACAGTCCACTAAACCTGGTTTCGATCAATATTTTAGAGGATAACGCAAGTTAGGTCTGGGATAGGTCTGGGATTCGCCCTCATCAGGCTCATACTTTCGCGTTTTTCACATACTTCTTGAACAGATCCTGGGTTTTTTCTGGTTTGGATCACATAGTAATGTGGTACCACACTGAAACAGTCCATTAAACCTGGTTTCGATCAATATTTTAGAGGATAATGCATGTTAGGTCTATGTTAGGCTAGGGATTTGCCCTCATCAGACTCATACTTTCGCATTCTTCACATACTTGTTGAACGGATCCTGTGTTTTTACTGGTTTGGATCACGTAGTAATGTGGTACCACACTGAAACAGTCAATTAAACCTGGTTTCGATTAATATTTTAGAGGATAACGCATGTTAGGACTGGGATAGGTCTGGGATTAGCCCTCATCAGGCTCATACTTTCGCGTTTTTCACATACATGTTTAAAAGATCCTGGGATTTTTCTGGTTTTGGATCACGTAGTAAAGTGGTACCAGACTGAAACATTCCATTAAACCTGGTTTCGATTAATATTTTAGAGGATAAGGCATGTTACGTCTAGGTTAGGTCTAGGATTTGCCCCCGTCAGGATCATACTTTCGCATATTTCTCATACTTGATGGCTAGATCCTGGGCTTTTTCTGGATTGCATCACGTAGTAATGAAGTACAACACTGAAACAGTCAATTAAACCTGGTTTCCATCAATATTTTAGGGGACAGCGCATGTTAGGTCTAGGTTAGGCCTGGGATTTGCCCTCATCAGGGTCATACTTTCGCAGTTTTAACATACATGTCGACCTGATCGAGGGTTTTTTCTGCTTTGGATCATGTAGTAATGTGGTACCACACTGAAACAGTCCACTCAACCTGGTTTCGATCAATATTTTTGAGGATAACGCATGTTCGGTCTAGGTTAGCCCTGGGATTTTCACTCATGAGACTCATACTTTCGCATTCTTCACATACTTGTTGAACGGATCCTGGGTTTTTTCTGGTTTGGTTCACGTATTAATGTGTTACCACACTGAAGCATTCAATTAAACCTGGTCTTGATATATATTTTAGAGGATAACGCATGTTAGGTCTGGGTAAGGTCTAGGATTTGCCATCATCAGGCTCATAATTTCGCATATTTCTCATACTTCATGGCTAGATCCTGGGCTTTGTCTGGATTGGATCACGTAGTATTGTGGTACCACACTGAAACAATAAATTAAACCTGGTTTCGATCAATATTTTAGAGGATAACGCATGTTAGGTCTAGGTTAGGCCTGGGATTTGCACTCATCAGTGTCATACTTTCGCAGTTTTAACATACATGTTGACCTAATCGAGGATTTCCTCTGCTTTGGATCACGTAGTAAAGTGGTACCACACTAAAACAGTCCATTAAACCTGGTTTCGATCAATATTTTAGAGGATAACGCATGTTAGGTCGAGGTTAGGCCTGGGATTTGCCCTTATCAGACTCATACTTTCGCATTCTTCACATACTTGTTGAACGGATCCTGGGTTTTTTCTGGTTTGGACCACGTAGTAATGTGGTACCACACTGAAACAGTCGATTAAACCTGGTTTCGATCAATATTTTTGTGGATAACGCATGTTACGTCTAGGTTAGGTCTGGGATTTGCTCTCATCAGGCTCATTCTTTCGCATATTTCTCATACTTCATGGCTAGATCCTGGGCTATTTCTGGATTGCATCACGTAGTAATGTAGTACCACACTGAAACAGTCAATTAAACCTGGATTCCATCAATATTTTAGAGGACAACGCAAGTTAGGTCTGGGACAGGTCTGGGATTTGCCCTCATCAGACTCGTACTTTCACAGTTTTAACATACATGTTGACCTGATCGAGGGTTTTTTCTGCTTTGGATCACGTAGTAAAGTGGTACCACACTGAAACAGTCAATTAAACCTGGTATCCATCAATATTTTTGAGGACAACGCATGTTAGGTCTAGGTTAGGCCTGGGATTTGCCCTCATCAGTGTCATACTTTCGCAGTTTTAATATACATGTTGACCTAATCGATGGTTTTTTCTGCTTTGGATCACGTAGTAAAGTGGTACTACACTAAAACAGTCAATTAAACCTGGTTTCGATCAATATTTTAGAGGACAACGCATGTTAGGTCGAGGTTAGGCCTGGGATTAGCTCTCATCAGGCTCATTCTTTCGCATATTTCTCATACTTCATGGCTAGATCCTGGGCTATTTCTGGATTGCATCACGTAGTAATGTAGTTCCACACTGAAACAGTCAATTAAACCTGGTTTCCATCACTATTTTAGAGGACAACTCAAGTTATGTCTGGGATAGGTCTGGGGATTTGCCCTCATCAGACCCATACTTTCGCATATTTCTCATACTTCATGGCTAGATCCTGGCCTCTTTCTGGATTGCATCACGTAGTAATGTAGTACCACACTGAAACAGTCAATTAAACGTGGTCCTATCAATATTTTAGAGGATAACGCATGCTAGGTCTGGGACAGGTCTGGGATTTGCCCTCAACAGACCCATACTTTCGCATATTTCTCATACTTCATGGCTAGATCCTGGCCTTTTTCTGGATTGCATCACGTAGTAATGAAGTACAACACTGAAACAGTCAATTAAACCTGGTTTCCATCAATATTTTAGGGGACAGCGCATGTTAGGTCTAGGTTAGGCCTGGGATTTGCCCTCATCAGGGTCATACTTTCGCAGTTTTGACATGCATGTTGACCTGATCGAGGGCTTTTCTGCTTTGGATCACGTAGTAAAGTGGTACCACACTAAAACAGTCAATTAAACCTGGTTTCGATCAATATTTTAGAGGATAACGCATGTTAGGTCTATGTTAGGCCTGAGATTTTCACTCATCAGACTCATACTTTCGCATTTTTCACATACTTCTTGAACGGATCCTGGGTTTTTTCTGGTGTGGATCATGTAGTAATGTGGTACCACACTGAAGCAATCAATAAAACCTGGTCTTGATAAATATTTTAGAGGATAACGCATGTTAGGTCTGGGTTATGACTAGGATTTGCACTCATCAGGCTCATACTTTCGCATATTTCTCATACTTCATGGCTAGATCATGGGCTATTTCTGGATTGCATCACGTAGTAATGTAGTGCAACACTGAAACAGTCAATTAAACCTGGTCATGATAAATATTTTAGTGGATAGCGCATGTTAGGTCTGGGTTAGGTCTAGGATTTGCCCTCATCAGGCTCATACTTTCGCATATTTCTCATACTTCAAGGCTAGATCCTGGGCTATTTCTGGATTGGATCATGTGGTAATGTGTTACCACAATGAAACAGTAAAGTAAACCTGGTTTCGATCAATATTTTAGAGGATAACGCAAGTTAGGTCTGGGATAAGTCTGGGATACGCCCTCATCAGGCTCATACTTTCGCGGTTTTCACATACTTGTTGAACAGATCTCGGTTTTTTCTGGTTTGGATCACGTAGTAATGTGTTACCACACTGAAACAATCCATTAAACCTGGTTTCGATGAATATTTTAGAGGATAACGCATGTTAGGTCTAGGTTAGGCCTGCGATTTGCCCTCATCAGGGTCATACTTTCGCAGTTTTAACATACATGTTGACCTGATCGAGGGTTTTTTCTGCATTGGATCACGTAGCAAAGTGGTACCACACTGAAACAGTCCATTAAACCTGGTTTCGATCAATATTTTAGTGGATAACGCAAGTTAGGTCTGGGATAGGTCTGGGATTCGCCCTCATCCGGCTCATACTTTCGCGTTTTTCACATACTTCTTGAACAGATCCTGGGTTTTTTCTGGTTTGGATCACATAGTAATGTGGTACCACACTGAAACAGTCCATTAAACCTGGTTTCGATCAATATTTTAGAGGATAATGCATGTTAGGTCTAGGTTAGGCCTGGGATTTGCCTTCATCAGGGTCATACTTTCGCATATTTCTTATAATTCATGGCTAAATACTGGGCTATTTCTGGATTGCATCACGTAGTAATGTAGTACCACACTGAAACAGTCAATTAAACCTGGTTTCCATCAATATTTCAGCGGACAACGCAAGTTAGGTCTGGGATAGGTCTGGGATTTGCCCTCGTCAGGATCATACTTTCGCATTTTTCACATACTTGTTGAACAGATCCTGGGTTTTTTCTGGTTTGGATCACGCAGTAGTGTGGTACCACACTGAAACAGTCCACTCAACCTGGTTTCGATCAATATTTTACAGGATAACGCAAGTTAGGTCTGGGTTAGGTCTAGGATTTGCCCTCATCAGTCTCATACTTTCGCATATTTCTCATAATTCATGGCTAGATCCCGGGCTATTTCTGGATTGCATCACGTAGTAATGTAGTACCACACTGAAACAGTCCTTTAAACCTGGTTTCGATCAATATTTTAGAGAATAATTCATGTTGGGTCTAGGTTAGGTAAGGGATTTGCTCTCATCAGGCTCGTACTTTCGCATATTTTTCATACTTGATGGGCAGATTCTGGGCTTTTTCTGGTTCGGATCACGTAGTAATGTGGTACCACACGGAAACAGTCCATTAAACCTGGTTTCGATCAATATTTTAGAAGATAACGCATGTTAGGTCTGGGATAGGTCTGGGATTTGCCCTCATCAGGGTCATACTTTCGCATTTTTCACATACTTGTTGAACAGATCCTGGGTTTTTTATGGTTTGGATCACGTAGTAATGTGGTACCACACTAAAACAGTCCATGAAACCTTGTTTCGATCAATATTTTAGAGAATAATTCATGTTAGGTCTAGTTTAGGTGTGGGATTTGCTCTCATCAGACTCATTCTTTCGCGTATTTCTCATACTTGATGGCTAGATCCTGGGCTTTTTCTGGATTGCGTCACGCAGTAATGTAGTACAACACTGAAACAGTCAATTAAACCTGGTTTCCATCAATATTGTAGAGGACAACGCATGTTAGGTCTAGGTTAGGCCTGGGATTTGCCCTCATCAGGGTCATACTTTCGCATATTTCTCATACTTGATGGCCAGATTCTGGGCCTTTTCTGGTTTGGATCACGTAGTAATGTGGTACCACACTGAAACAGTCCATTAAACCTGGTCATGATAAATATTTTAGTGGATAACGCATGTTAGGTCTGGGTTAGGTCTAGGATTTGCCCTCATCAGGCTCATACTTTCGCATATTTCTCATACTTCATGGCTAGATCCTGGGCTATTTCTGGATTGGATCATGTGGTAATGTGTTACCACAATGAAACAGTAAAGTAAACCTGGTTTCGATCAATATTTTAGAGGATAACGCAAGTTAGGTCTGGGATAAGTCTGGGATACGCCCTCATCAGGCTCATACTTTCGCGGTTTTCACATACTTGTTGAACAGATCTCGGTTTTTTCTGGTTTGGATCACGTAGTAATGTGTTACCACACTGAAACAATCCATTAAACCTGGTTTCGATGAATATTTTAGAGGATAACGCATGTTAGGTCTAGGTTAGGCCTGCGATTTGCCCTCATAAGGGTCATACTTTCGCAGTTTTAACATACATGTTGACCTGATCGAGGGTTTTTTCTGCATTGGATACGTAGCAAAGTGGTACCACACTGAAACAGTCCATTAAACCTGGTTTCGATCAATATTTTAGTGGATAACGCAAGTTAGGTCTGGGATAGGTCTGGGATTCGCCCTCATCCGGCTCATACTTTCGCGTTTTTCACATACTTCTTGAACAGATCCTGGGTTTTTTCTGGTTTGGATCACATAGTAATGTGGTACCACACTGAAACAGTCCATTAAACCTGGTTTCGATCAATATTTTAGAGGATAATGCATGTTAGGTCTAGGTTAGGCCTGGGATTTGCCTTCATCAGGGTCATACTTTCGCATATTTCTTATAATTCATGGCTAAATACTGGGCTATTTCTGGATTGCATCACGTAGTAATGTAGTACCACACTGAAACAGTCAATTAAACCTGGTTTCCATCAATATTTCAGAGGACAACGCAAGTTAGGTCTGGGATAGGTCTGGGATTTGCCCTCGTCAGGATCATACTTTCGCATTTTTCACATACTTGTTGAACAGATCCTGGGTTTTTTCTGGTTTGGATCACGCAGTAGTGTGGTACCACACTGAAACAGTCCACTCAACCTGGTTTCGATCAATATTTTACAGGATAACGCAAGTTAGGTCTGGGTTAGGTCTAGGATTTGCCCTCATCAGTCTCATACTTTCGCATATTTCTCATAATTCATGGCTAGATCCCGGGCTATTTCTGGATTGCATCACGTAGTAATGTAGTACCACACTGAAACAGTCCTTTAAACCTGGTTTCGATCAATATTTTAGAGAATAATTCATGTTGGGTCTAGGTTAGGTAAGGGATTTGCTCTCATCAGGCTCGTACTTTCGCATATTTTTCATACTTGATGGGCAGATTCTGGGCTTTTTCTGGTTCGGATCACGTAGTAATGTGGTACCACACGGAAACAGTCCATTAAACCTGGTTTCGATCAATATTTTAGAAGATAACGCATGTTAGGTCTGGGATAGGTCTGGGATTTGCCCTCATCAGGGTCATACTTTCGCATTTTTCACATACTTGTTGGACAGATCCTGGGTTTTTTATGGTTTGGATCACGTAGTAATGTGGTACCACACTAAAACAGTCCATGAAACCTTGTTTCGATCAATATTTTAGAGAATAATTCATGTTAGGTCTAGTTTAGGTGTGGGATTTGCTCTCATCAGACTCATTCTTTCGCGTATTTCTCATACTTGATGGCTAGATCCTGGGCTTTTTCTGGATTGCGTCACGCAGTAATGTAGTACAACACTGAAACAGTCAATTAAACCTGGTTTCCATCAATATTGTAGAGGACAACGCATGTTAGGTCTAGGTTAGGCCTGGGATTTGCCCTCATCAGGGTCATACTTTCGCATATTTCTCATACTTGATGGCCAGATTCTGGGCCTTTTCTGGTTTGGATCACGTAGTAATGTGGTACCACACTGAAACAGTCCATTAAACCTGGTTTCGATCAATATTTTTGATGATAACGCATGTTAGGTCTGGGTGAGGTCTAGGATTTGCCCTCATCAGGCTCATACTTTCGCATATTTCTCATAATTCATGGCTAGATCCTGGGCTATTTCTGGATAGCATCACGTAGTAATGTAGTACCACTCTGAAACAGTCAATTAAACGTGGTCCCATCAATATTTTAGATGATAACGCATGCCAGGTCTGGGACAGGTCTGGGATTTGCGCTCATCAGACCCATACTTTCGCATATTTCTCATACTTCATGGCTAGATCCTGGCCTTTTTCTGGATTGCATCACGTAGTAATGAAGGACAACACTGAAACAGTCAATTAAACCTGGTTTCCATCAATATTTTAGGGGACAGCGCATGTTAGGTCTAGGTTAGGCCTGGGATTTGCCCTCATCAGGGTCATACTTTCGCAGTTTTAACATACATGTCGACCTGATCGAGGGTTTTTTCTGCTTTGGATCACGTAGTAATGTGGTACCACACTGAAACAGTCCATTCAACCTGGTTTCGATCAATATTTTTGAGGATAACGCATGTTCGGTCTAGGTTAGCCCTGGGATTTTCACTCATGAGACTCATACTTTCGCATTCTTCACATACTTGTTGAAGGGATCCTGGGTTTTTTCTGGTTTGGTTCACGTATTAATGTGTTACCACACTGAAGCATTCAATTAAACCTGGTCTTGATATATATTTTAGAGGATAACGCATGTTAGGTCTGGGTAAGGTCTAGGATTTGCCATCATCAGGCTCATAATTTCGCATATTTCTCATACTTCATGGCTAGATCCTGGGCTTTGTCTGGATTGGATCACGTAGTATTGTGGTACCACACTGAAACAATAAATTAAACCTGGTTTCGATCAATATTTTAGAGGATAACGCATGTTAGGTCTAGGTTAGGCCTGGGATTTGTACTCATCAGTGTCATACTTTCGCAGTTTTAACATACATGTTGACCTAATCGAGGATTTCCTCTGCTTTGGATCACGTAGTAAAGTGGTACCACACTAAAACAGTCCATTAAACCTGGTTTCGATCAATATTTTAGAGGATAACGCATGTTAGGTCGAGGTTAGGCCTGGGATTTGCCCTTATCAGACTCATACTTTCGCATTCTTCACATACTTGTTGAACGGATCCTGGGTTTTTTCTGGTTTGGACCACGTAGTAATGTGGTACCACACTGAAACAGTCGATTAAACCTGGTTTCGATCAATATTTTTGTGGATAACGCATGTTACGTCTAGGTTAGGTCTGGGATTTGCTCTCATCAGGCTCATTCTTTCGCATATTTCTCATACTTCATGGCTAGATCCTGGGCTATTTCTGGATTGCATCACGTAGTAATGTAGTACCACACTGAAAGAGTCAATTTAACCTGGATTCCATCAATATTTTAGAGGACAACGCAAGTTAGGTCTGGGACAGGTCTGGGATTTGCCCTCATCAGACTCGTACTTTCACAGTTTTAACATACATGTTGATCTGATCGAGGGTTTTTTCTGCTTTGGATCACGTAGTAAAGTGGTACCACACTGAGACAGTCAATTAAACCTGGTATCCATCAATATTTTTGAGGACAACGCATGTTAGGTCTAGGTTAGGCCTGGGATTTGCCCTCATCAGTGTCATACTTTCGCAGTTTTAATATACATGTTGACCTAATCGATGGTTTTTTCTGCTTTGGATCACGTAGTAAAGTGGTACTACACTAAAACAGTCAATTAAACCTGGTTTCGATCAATATTTTAGAGGACAACGCATGTTAGGTCGAGGTTAGGCCTGGGATTAGCTCTCATCAGGCTCATTCTTTCGCATATTTCTCATACTTCATGGCTAGATCCTGGGCTATTTCTGGATTGCATCACGTAGTAATGTAGTTCCACACTGAAACAGTCAATTAAACCTGGTTTCCATCACTATTTTAGAGGACAACTCAAGTTATGTCTGGGATAGGTCTGGGGATTTGCCCTCATCAGACCCATACTTTCGCATATTTCTCATACTTCATGGCTAGATCCTGGCCTCTTTCTGGATTGCATCACGTAGTAATGTAGTACCACACTGAAACAGTCAATTAAACGTGGTCCTATCAATATTTTAGAGGATAACGCATGCTAGGTCTGGGACAGGTCTGGGATTTGCCCTCAACAGACCCATACTTTCGCATATTTCTCATACTTCATGGCTAGACCCTGGCCTTTTTCTGGATTGCATCACGTAGTAATGAAGTACAACACTGAAACAGTCAATTAAACCTTGTTTCCATCAATATTTTAGGGGACAGCGCATGTTAGGTCTAGGTTAGGCCTGGGATTTGCCCTCATCAGGGTCATACTTTCGCAGTTTTGACATGCATGTTGACCTGATCGAGGGCTTTTCTGCTTTGGATCACGTAGTAAAGTGGTACCACACTAAAACAGTCAATTAAACCTGGATTCGATCAATATTTTAGAGGATAACGCATGTTAGGTCTATGTTAGGCCTGAGATTTTCACTCATCAGACTCATACTTTCGCATTTTTCACATACTTCTTGAACGGATCCTGGGTTTTTTCTGGTGTGGATCATGTATGTAATGTGGTACCACACTGAAGCAATCAATAAAACCTGGTCTTGATAAATATTTTAGAGGATAACGCATGTTAGGTCTGGGTTATGACTAGGATTTGCACTCATCAGGCTCATACTTTCGCATATTTCTCATACTTCATGGCTAGATCATGGGCTATTTCTGGATTGCATCACGTAGTAATGTAGTGCAACACTGAAACAGTCAATTAAACCTGGTCATGATAAATATTTTAGTGGATAACGCATGTTAGGTCTGGGTTAGGTCTAGGATTTGCCCTCATCAGGCTCATACTTTCGCATATTTCTCATACTTCATGGCTAGATCCTGGGCTATTTCTGGATTGGATCATGTGGTAATGTGTTACCACAATGAAACAGTAAAGTAAACCTGGTTTCGATCAATATTTTAGAGGATAACGCAAGTTAGGTCTGGGATAAGTCTGGGATACGTCCTCATCGGGCTCATACTTTCGCGGTTTTCACATACTTGTTGAACAGATCTCGGTTTTTTCTGGTTTGGATCACGTAGTAATGTGTTACCACACTGAAACAATCCATTAAACCTGGTTTCGATGAATATTTTAGAGGATAACGCATGTTAGGTCTAGGTTAGGCCTGCGATTTGCCCTCATCAGGGTCATACTTTCGCAGTTTTAACATACATGTTGACCTGATCGAGGGTTTTTTCTGCATTGGATCACGTAGCAAAGTGGTACCACACTGAAACAGTCCATTAAACCTGGTTTCGATCAATATTTTAGTGGATAACGCAAGTTAGGTCTGGGATAGGTCTGGGATTCGCCCTCATCCGGCTCATACTTTCGCGTTTTTCACATACTTCTTGAACAGATCCTGGGTTTTTTCTGGTTTGGATCACATAGTAATGTGGTACCACACTGAAACAGTCCATTAAACCTGGTTTCGATCAATATTTTAGAGGATAATGCATGTTAGGTCTAGGTTAGGCCTGGGATTTGCTCTCATCAGGCTCGTACTTTCGCATATTTTTCATACTTGATGGGCAGATTCTGGGCTTTTTCTGGTTTGGATCACGTAGTAATGTGGCACCACACTGAAACAGTCCATTAAACCTGGTTTCGACCAATATTTTAGAGGATAACGCAAGTTAGGTCTGGGATAGATCTGGGATTTGCCCTCGTCAGGATCATACTTTCGCATTTTTCACATACTTGTTGAACAGATCCAGGGTTTTTTCTGGTTTGGATCACGCAGTAGTGTGGTACCACACTGAAACAGTCCACTCAACCTGGTTTCGATCAATATTTTACAGGATAACGCAAGTTAGGTCTGGGTTAGGTCTAGGATTTGCCCTCATCAGTCTCATACTTTCGCATATTTCTCATAATTCATGGCTAGATCCCGGGCTATTTCTGGATTGCATCACGTAGTAATGTAGTACCACACTGAAACAGTCCTTTAAACCTGGTTTCGATCAATATTTTAGAGAATAATTCATGTTGGGTCTAGGTTAGGTAAGGGATTTGCTCTCATCAGGCTCGTACTTTCGCATATTTTTCATACTTGATGGGCAGATTCTGGGCTTTTTCTGGTTTGGATCACGTAGTAATGTGGTACCACACGGAAACAGTCCATTAAACCTGGTTTCGATCAATATTTTAGAAGATAACGCATGTTAGGTCTGGGATAGGTCTGGGATTTGCCCTCATCAGGGTCATACTTTCGCATTTTTCACATACTTGTTGAACAGATCCTGGGTTTTTTATGGTTTGGATCACGTAGTAATGTGGTACCACACTAAAACAGTCCATGAAACCTGGTTTCGATCAATATTTTAGAGAATAATTCATGTTAGGTCTAGTTTAGGTGTGGGATTTGCTCTCATCAGACTCATTCTTTCGCGTATTTCTCATACTTGATGGCTAGATCCTGGGCTTTTTCTGGATTGCGTCACGCAGTAATGTAGTACAACACTGAAACAGTCAATTAAACCTGGTTTCCATCAATATTGTAGAGGACAACGCATGTTAGGTCTAGGTTAGGCCTGGGATTTGCCCTCATCAGGGTCATACTTTCGCATATTTCTCATACTTGATGGCCAGATTCTGGGCCTTTTCTGGTTTGGATCACGTAGTAATGTGGTACCACACTGAAACAGTCCATTAAACCTGGTTTCGATCAATATTTTTGAGGATAACGCATGTTAGGTCTGGGTTAGGTCTAGGATTTGCCCTCATCAGGCTCATACTATCGCATATTTCTCATAATTCATGGCTAGATCCTGGGCTATTTCTGGATTGCATCACGTAGTAATGTAGTACCACACTGAAACAGTCAATTAAACCTGGTTTCCATCACTATTTTAGACGACAACTCAAGTTAGGACTGGGTTAGGTCTGGGATTTGCCCTCATCAGACTCATACTTACGCATACTTCACATACTTGATAAACAGATCCTGGGTTCTTTTCTGGTTTGGATCACGTAGTAATGTGGTACCACACTGAAACAGTCGATTAAACCTGGTTTCGATCAATATTTTTGAGGATAACGCATGTTAGGTCTGGGATAGGTCTGGGATTTGCCCTCATCAGGGTCATACTTTCGCAGTTTTGACATGCATGTTGACCTAATCCAGGGTCTTTTCTGCTTTGGATCACGTAGTAATGTGGTACCACACTGAAACAGTCAATTCAACCTGGTTTCGATCAATATTTTAGAGGATAACGCAAGTTATGTCTGGGATAGGTCTGGGATTTGCCCTCATCAGGCTCATACTTTCGCGTTTTTCACATACTTGTTGGACGGGTCTTGGGTTTTTTCTGGTGTGGAGCACGTAGTAAAGTGGTATCACACTGAAACAATCAATTAAACCTGGTCTTGATAAATATTTTAGAGGATAACGCATGTTAGGTCTGGGTAAGGTCTAGGATTTGCCCTCATCAGGCTCATACTTTCGCATATTTCTAATACTTCATGGCTAGATCCTGGGCTATTTCTGGATTGGATCACGTAGTAATGTGGTACCACACAGAAACAGTCGATTAAACCTGGTTTCCATCAATATTTTAGAGGACAACGCAAGTTAGGTCTGGGATA
The DNA here is from genome assembly GCF_051014445.1 of Colletes latitarsis. Taxonomy (NCBI): domain Eukaryota; kingdom Metazoa; phylum Arthropoda; class Insecta; order Hymenoptera; family Colletidae; genus Colletes; species Colletes latitarsis. The sequence continues at coordinate 5,653,646 of NC_135142.1, forward strand.
GGTCTGGGATTAGCCCTCATCAGGCTTATACTTTCGCGTTTTTCACATACTTGTTGAACAAATCCTGCGTTTTTTCTGGTTTGGATCACGTAGTAATGCGGTACCACACTGAAACAGTCCATTAAACCTGGTTTCGATCAATATGTTAGAGAATAATTCATGTTAGGTCTAGGGTATGTCTGGGATTTGCCCCCATCACGCTCATACTTTCGCGTTTTTCACATACTTGTTGAACAGATCCTGGGTTTTTTCTGGTTTGGATCAGGTAGTAATGTGGTACCACACTGAAACAGTCCATAAAACCTGGTTTCGATCAATATGTTAGAGAATAATTCATGTTAGGTCTAGGGTAGGTAAGGGATTTGCTCTCATCAGGCTCGTACTTTCGCATATTTTTCATACTTGATGGGCAGATTCTGGGCTTTTTCTGGTTTGGATCACGTAGTAATGTGGCACCACACTGAAACAGTCCATTAAACCTGGTTTCGACCAATATTTTAGAGCATAACGCATGTTAGGTCTGGGATAGGTCTGGGATTTGCCCTCATCAGGGTCATACTTTCGCATTTTTCACATACTTGTTGAACAGATCCTGGGTTTTTTCTGGTTTGGATCACGGAGTAATGTGGTACCACACTGAAACAGTCCACTAAACCTGGTTTCGATCAATATTTTAGAGGATAACTCATGCTAGGTCTAGGTTAGGCCTGGGATTTGCTCCCATCAGACCCATACTTTCGCATATTTCTCATACTTCATGTCTAGATCCTGGGCTATTAATGGATTGGATCACGTAGTAATGTGGCACCACACTGAAACAGTCAATTAAAACTGGTTTCGATCAATATTTTAGCGGATAACGCAAGTTATGTCTAGGATAGGGCTGGGATATGCCCTCATCAGGCTCATACATTCGCGTTTTTCACATACTTGTTGAACAGATCCTGGGGTTTTTCTGATTCGGATCACGTAGTAATGTGGTACCACACTGAAACAGTCCATTAAACCTGGTTTCGATCAATATCTTTGAGGATAACGCATGTTAGGCCTGGGTTAGGTCTAGGAATTGCCCTCATCAGGCTCATACTTTCGCATATCTCTCATACTTCATGGCTAGATCCTGGGCTATTTCTGGATTGCATCACGTAGTAATGTAGTACCACACTGAAACAGTCAATTAAACCTGGTTTCCATCAATATTTTAGAGGATAACGCATGTTATGTCTAGGTTAGGCCTGGGATTTGCCCTCATCAGGCTCATACTTTCGCATATTTCTAATACGTCATGGCTAGATCCTGGGCTCTTTCTGGATTGGATCACGTATTATTGTTGTACCACACTGAAACCGTCAATTAAACCTGGTTTCGATCAATATTTTTGAGGATAACACATGTTAGGTCTAGGTTAGGTCTGGGATTTGCTCTCATCATGCTCATTCTTTCGCATATTTCTCATACTTGATGGCTAGATCCTGAGCTTTTTCTGGATTCGATCACGTAGTAATGTAGAACCACACTGAAACAGTCAATTAACTCTGGTTTCGATCAATATTTTAGAGGACAACGCATGTTAGGTCTGGGATAGGTTTGGGATTTTCACCCATCAGACTCATACTTTCGCACACTTCACATACTCGTTGACAAGATCCTGGGTTTTTTTCTGGTTTGGATCACGTAGTAATGTGGTACCACACTGAAACAGTCCATTAAACCTGGTTTCGATCAATATTTTAGAGGATAACGCATGTTAGGTCTGGGATAGGTCTAGAATTTGCCCTCATCAGGCTCATACTTTCGCATATTTTTCATACTTGATGGCTAGATCCTGGGCTTTTTCTAGATTGGATCACGTAGTAATGTTGCACCACACTGAAACAGTCGATTAACCCTGGTTTCGATCAATATTTTAGAGGATAACGCATGTTATGTCTAGGTTAGGCCTGGGATTTGCCCTCATCAGACTCATACTTTCGGATTTTTCACATACTTGTTGAACAGATCCTGGGTTTTTTATGGTTTGGATCACGTAGTAATGTGGTACCACACTAAAACAGTCCATGAAACCTGGTTTCGATCAATATTTTAGAGAATAATTCATGTTAGGTCTAGGTTAGGTCTGGGATTTGCTCACGTCAGACTCATTCTTTCGCATATTTCTCATACTTGATGGCTAGATCCTAGGCTTTTTCTGGATTGCATCACGTAGTAATGTAGTACCACACTAAAACAGTCAATAAATATAGGTTTCCATCAATATTTTAGAGAATAATTCATGTTAGGTCTAGTTTAGGTGTGGGATTTGCTCTCATCAGACTCATTCTTTCGCGTATTTCTCATACTTGATGGCTAGATCCTGGGCTTTTTCTGGATTGCGTCACGCAGTAATGTAGTACAACACTGAAACAGTCAATTAAACCTGGTTTCCATCAATATTGTAGAGGACAACGCATGTTAGGTCTGGGTGAGGTCTAGGATTTGCCCTCATCAGGCTCATACTTTCGCATATTTCTCATAATTCATGGCTAGATCCTGGGCTATTTCTGGATTGCATCACGTAGTAATGTAGAACCACACTGAAACAGTCAATTAACCCTGGTTTCGATCACTATTTTAGAGGATAACGCATGTTAGGTCTGGGATAGGTCTGGGATTTGCCCTCATCAGGGTCATACTTTCGCATTTTTCACATACTTGTTGAACAGATCCTGGGTTTTTTATGGTTTGGATCACGTAGTAATGTGGTACCACACTAAAACAGTCCATGAAACCTGGTTTCGATCAATATTTTAGAGAATAATTCATGTTAGGTCTAGTTTAGGTGTGGGATTTGCTCTCATCAGACTCATTCTTTCACGTATTTCTCATACTTGATGGCTAGATCCTGGGCTTTTTCTGGATTGCGTCACGCAGTAATGTAGTACAACACTGAAACAGTCAATTAAACCTGGTTTCCATCAATATTGTAGAGGACAACGCATGTTAGGTCTGGGATAGGTCTGGGATTTGCCCTCATCAGGCTCATACTTTCGCGTTTTTCACATACTTGTTGGACGGGTCTTGGGTTTTTTCTGGTGTGGAGCACGTAGTAAAGTGGTATCACACTGAAACAATCAATTAAACCTGGTTTCGATCAATATTTTAGAGGATAACGCATGTTAGGTCTGGGTAAGGTCTAGGATTTGCCCTCATCAGGCTCATACTTTCGCATATTTCTAATACTTCATGGCTAGATCCTGGGCTATTTCTGGATTGGATCACGTAGTAATGTGGTACCACACTGAAACAGTCCATTAAACCTGGATTCGATCAATATTATTGAGGATAACGCATGATAGGTCTGGGTTAGGCCTAGGATTTGCCCTCATCAGGCTCATACTTTCGCATATTTCTCATACTTCATGGCTAGATCCTGGGCTATTTCTGGATTGGATCACGTAGTAATGTGGTACCACACTGAAGCAGTCAATTAAACCTGGTTTCGATCAATATTTTAGAGGATAACGCAAGTTAGGTCTGGGATAGGTCTGGGATTCGCCCTCATCAGGCTCATACTTTCGCGTTTTTCACATACTTGTTGAACTGATCCTGGGTTTTTTCTGGTTTGGATCACGTAGTAATGTGGTACCACACAGAAACAGTCGATTAAACCTGGTTTCCATCAATATTTTAGAGGACAACGCAAGTTAGGTCTGGGATAGGTCTGGGATTAGCCCTCATCAGGCTTATACTTTCGCGTTTTTCACATACTTGTTGAACAAATCCTGCGTTTTTTCTGGTTTGGATCACGTAGTAATGCGGTACCACACTGAAACAGTCCATTAAACCTGGTTTCGATCAATATGTTAGAGAATAATTCATGTTAGGTCTAGGGTATGTCTGGGATTTGCCCCCATCACGCTCATACTTTCGCGTTTTTCACATACTTGTTGAACAGATCCTGGGTTTTTTCTGGTTTGGATCACGTAGTAATGTGGTACCACACTGAAACAGTCCATAAAACCTGGTTTCGATCAATATGTTAGAGAATAATTCATGTTAGGTCTAGGGTAGGTCTGGGATTTGCTCTCATCAGGCTCATTCTTTCGCATATTTCTCATACTTGATGGCTAGATCCTGGGCTATTTCTGGATTGGATCACGTAGTAATGTAGTACATCACTGAAACAGACAATTAAACCTGGTTTCCATCAATATTTTAGACGATTACGCGAGTTATGTCTGGGATAGGTCTGGGGATTTGCCGTCATCAGGCTTATACTTTCGCGTTTTTCACATTCTTGTTGAACAGATCCTGGGTTTTTTCTGGTTTGGATCACATAGTAATGTGGTACCACACTGAGACAGTCCGTTAAACCTTGTTTCGATCAATATATTAGAGAATAATTCACGTTGGGTCTAGGTTAGGTAAGGGATTTGGTCTCATCAGGCTCGTACTTTCGCATATTTTTCATACTTGATGGGCAGATTCTGGGCTTTTTCTGGTTTGGATCACGTAGTAATGTGGCACCACACTGAAACAGTCCATTAAACCTGGTTTCGACCAATATTTTAGAGGATAACGCATGTTAGGTCTGGGATACGTCTGGGATTTGCCCTCATCAGGGTCATACTTTCGCATTTTTCACATACTTGTTGAACAGATCCTGGGTTTTTTCTGGTTTGGATCACGGAGTAATGTGGTACCACACTGAAACAGTCCACTAAACCTGGTTTCGATCAATATTTTAGAGGATAACTCATGCTAGGTCTAGGTTAGGCCTGGGATTTGCCCCCATCAGACCCATGCTTCCGCATATTTCTCATACTTCATGTCTAGATCCTGGGCTATTAATGGATTGGATCACGTAGTAATGTGGCACCACACTGAAACAGTCAATTAAACCTGGTTTCGATCAATATTTTAGAGGATAACGCATGTTAGGTCTGGGTAAGGTCTAGGATTTGCCCTCATCAGGCTCATACTTTCGCATATTTCTAATACTTCATGGCTAGATCCTGGGCTATTTCTGGATTGGATCACGTAGTAATGTGGTACCACACAGAAACAGTCGATTAAACCTGGTTTCCATCAATATTTTAGAGGACAACGCAAGTTAGGTCTGGGATAGGTCTGGGATTAGCCCTCATCAGGCTTATACTTTCGCGTTTTTCACATACTTGTTGAACAAATCCTGCGTTTTTTCTGGTTTGGATCACGTAGTAATGCGGTACCACACTGAAACAGTCCATTAAACCTGGTTTCGATCAATATGTTAGAGAATAATTCATGTTAGGTCTAGGGTATGTCTGGGATTTGCCCCCATCACGCTCATACTTTCGCGTTTTTCACATACTTGTTGAACAGATCCTGGGTTTTTTCTGGTTTGGATCACGTAGTAATGTGGTACCACACTGAAACAGTCCATAAAACCTGGTTTCGATCAATATGTTAGAGAATAATTCATGTTAGGTCTAGGGTAGGTAAGGGATTTGCTCTCATCAGGCTCGTACTTTCGCATATTTTTCATACTTGATGGGCAGATTCTGGGCTTTTTCTGGTTTGGATCACGTAGTAATGTGGCACCACACTGAAACAGTCCATTAAACCTGGTTTCGACCAATATTTTAGAGGATAACGCATGTTAGGTCTGGGATAGGTCTGGGATTTGCCCTCATCAGGGTCATACTTTCGCATTTTTCACATACTTGTTGAACAGATCCTGGGTTTTTTCTGGTTTGGATCACGGAGTAATGTGGTACCACACTGAAACAGTCCACTAAACCTGGTTTCGATCAATATTTTAGAGGATAACTCATGCTAGGTCTAGGTTAGGCCTGGGATTTGCTCCCATCAGACCCATACTTTCGCATATTTCTCATACTTCATGTCTAGATCCTGGGCTATTAATGGATTGGATCACGTAGTAATGTGGCACCACACTGAAACAGTCAATTAAACCTGGTTTCGATCAATATTTTAGCGGATAACGCAAGTTATGTCTAGGATTCCACAGCACCCTCCCAAGGGGGGGTGGCGTGGAGTGAGGTGGTGGGGCGGAAGGCGAAGCGGGCGGCGAGGAAGGCCTCGCAACCGCAGCCTCCGCCTCCGCCGGCGGCGACCAAGGTAAAGGCCGCGAAGGTCGGGAAGGCACGACCAGGTCGTTCCCCAAAAACGGCAGCGGTGACGCTGACCGTTGCGCAGGGGGGCGACCTGACCCTCGCGGAGGCGATGCGGCTCGCCAGGGAGAATATCTCCCTGGAAGAGCTGGGCATCGCCTCCGTGAGGGCGAAGAGGGCCGTGACCGGGGGTCTCTTGCTGGAGATCCCCGGTGCAGAAGGCGGCGCGAAGGCGGATCGTCTCGCCCAGAGGCTCCGGGAGCAGCTGGGCGAGCGAGGTGTCCGGGTCGCCCGGCCCACGAAGCGCACGGAGATGCGCGTTTGTGGGCTGGACGACTCGGTCAGCGCCCAGGATGTGTCCCGTGCCCTTGCGAGGGCGGGGGACTGTCCTGTGGAGGACCTGCGGATCGGAGAGATCCGCAGGTCGCCCTCCGGCCTCGGGTCGGTGTGGGCCCGGTGCCCCCTCTCCGCCGCCCGTAAGGTGGCGGAATCCGGGAGGGTGTTGGTGGGGTGGGTTTCGGCGCGAGTGGAAATCCTCGCGCCGCGCCCGCTCCAGTGTCACCGCTGCCTCGAATTGGGGCACGTGAGGCAGTGGTGCACCCCGCCGGTGGACCGCAGCGGTCAGTGTTACCGCTGCGGTGCCAAAGAGCACCGTGCGAGCCAGTGCTCGGCGGCCCCCCACTGCCCGCTGTGTGCGGACATGGGGAGGCCAGCCGATCACAGGGTGGGGAGCAAGAAGTGCTCCCCCCCCTCCCGGAAGGAGAGGAAGAGGCGGGCTGCACCGGCTCCGGTGCCGAGGGCGGTGGCATCGTCCTCCATGGAGGTGGACGGTGCTACGGGGACGGACGGCCGGGAGGAGGCTGGCGCGGCCATTAATTAATGCCGCCCCGCCTCCTCCTCCAGGCCAACCTCAACCACTGCCGCGCGGCACAGGACTTGATGTCCCAAGTCCTCGCGGAGTGGGGGGTTGGCCTGGCGGTCGCCGCCGAGCCGTACCGCGTCCCTGATCACCCTCATTGGGTGGGCGACGCGGACGGCTTGGTGGCGACGGTATGGGGAGGGGGCGATGGGTCCCCACCGTTCTCCTTGTTGGAGCGCGGTCTGGGATTCGTCGCCGTGGACTGGGGGGGAGTCGCTGTGGTGGGGTGCTACATTTCGCCCCGTAGCGGTCACGCTGCGTTCGAGCTGTACTTGGCCGAGGTCGCGGCATGCGTGCAGCGCTACGCGGCCCGGCCGGTGCTGGTCCTGGGGGATTTTAATGCCAAGTCGGTGGCTTGGGGATCCCCCAGGACCTCCGTTCGCGGCGGGATCCTGGGCGATTGGGCGGCGGGGCTCGACCTCCGGGTATTGAACCGGGGGTCGGAGCACACATGCGTGCGGCGATATGGGGGGTCCATCGTGGATGTTGGATTCGCGACCCCCAACGCCGTGCGCATGGTGTCGGGTTGGCACGTGGTCGCGGGGGCAGAGACACTCTCCGATCACCGGTACATCCGGATGGAGGTCTCTGCCGCCGCGAGTGCATCCCGACACGGCCGCCTGCGTGGCACCCCACCACGCCGCTGGGCGCTTCGGCGCCTGGACAAGGAAGCCCTGATGGCAGCTGCCCTCGCTGCAACTTGGCCGCAGGGAGCGGCCGAGTTGCCGAGCATAGAGGAGGAGGTCGCCCGGCTCGGAGCATTGGTCGCGGGTATTTGCGACGCGGCGATGCCTCGGGTCGGGCGGGCTTCTCCTCGCCGGGCGGTGTACTGGTGGTCGGACGCGATCGCGGAGTTGCGAGTCGCGACTGTCCGCGCCCGACGCCAGTACACCCGCGCGCGCCGTCGTCAACGTACAGGCGACGGCGTGGCGCGAGCGAGGGCAACTGATGACCTGTATGGAGCATACCGCGTGGCGCGGGTTGCTCTGCAGGTCGCCATCAAACGGGCCAAGACCCGGGCATGGAAGGAGCTCCTCCAGACCCTTGATGACGATCCATGGGGGCGCCCATATAAGGTGGTGCTGAATAAGCTCCGCCCGTGGGCGCCCCCCGTCACCGAGGGTCTTGACCCCCGGCTGCTGGAGGACGTGGTCAATACACTCTTCCCAATTGGGGAGAGGGGACCGCGTCCTCCGGCGGCGGCGGCTGTCCCAGTGGAGTGGACGGCCGAGCTGGGGGTCACGCAGGAGGAGCTGGCAGCGGCCATCAGACGGCTCGGGGTTCGTAACACGGCCCCGGGTCCGGATGGTGTGCCCGGCCGGGTTTGGGTCTTGACCCAGGGCGTCCTTGGGGCCAACCTCAGGCGGTTGTTCGACCGCTGCCTGAGGGACGGGCGATTCCCCCCCAGTTGGAAGGTGGCGAGGATGGTCCTCCTCCGGAAGGAGGGTCGGCCCGCGGAGTCTCCCTCCGCATACCGGCCCATTTGTCTCCTCGACGAGGTGGGCAAGCTCTTCGAGCGTGTGATTGCTGCCCGCCTCGTCGAGCACCTGTCGCGGGGTGATCCCGGTCTGGCCGACTGCCAGTTCGGTTTCCGGGGGGGCCGATCGACTATCGACGCGATAGGTCGTGTGAGGGCCCTCTCGGGGGCGGCCGTCTCCCGGGGAGGGGTGGCATTGGCAATATCCTTGGATATTGCCAATGCCTTTAACACCCTCCCCTGGGAAGAGATAAGGAGGGGACTCGAATATCATCGGGTCCCCCCTTGTCTCAGGGCGGTCGTCGGGGATTATCTCCGCGGTAGGTGGATCGAGTATCCGGGCCGGGATGGTGATATGCGGAGGGAGGTGTACTGCGGTGTTCCGCAGGGGTCGGTCCTCGGGCCACTCCTGTGGAACATCGCGTACGACTCGGTGTTGCGGGCCGGCCTCCCCGACGGCGTCAGCACGGTGTGTTATGCGGATAACACACTGGTGCTGGCCGTCGGGGCGCACTGGGGGAGGGCCATGCGTCGCGCGGAGGAGGGGTCGCAACGCGTCGTCGACCGGATCAGGGGGATGGGGATGACGGTGGCGGTCCATAAGACCGAGGTGATTGCGTTTCATTCACCTCGGCAGGATCCGCCACCCCCTCTGATCCGGGTGGGTGGGGCTGACATCGAGGTGAGGCCCCAGATCAGGTATCTGGGGCTGATCCTCGATAGCCACTGGCGTTTCGAGGAGCATTTCCGCTGCCTGGTCCCCCGGTTGGAAAGGATGGTTGCGGCTCTGGGCCGGATCCTGCCCAACCTGGGGGGCCCGGCGGGCCGAGTTCGTCGCCTCTATGTGGCAATGGTCCAGTCGGTGGCCCTATACGGGGCCCCCGTCTGGGCGGACGACCTGGCTGCCTCCCGGCGCAGCATGACTATGCTGCGTCGGGTGCAGAGGCGCATGGCGCTCAGGGTCGTCCGCGGGTATCGGACCATGTCACATGAGGCGGCGACGGTTCTAGCGGGGATGCCGCCCATGGACCTGCTCGCGCGGTCGCACGCGGTGATGTACCGGCACCGCGTCGACCGTCGCGCGGGGGTGGGGGCGGTCCCGGGCGGGCAGGAACCTGCTTGGGGCGATTTGAAGCGCCAGGCCCGGCAGTCCGTGTTGCTCGCGTGGCAGGAGCGGCTGGCTCTGCCAACCGCGGGGCACCGGACTGTTGGGGCGGTTCGGCCACTCCTGAAGGAGTGGCTGGACAGAGGCCATGGCAGCCTCACCTACCGGATGGTACAGGTATTTTCCGGGCATGGCAGCTTCGGAAGATACCTGTGCCGGATAGGGAAGGAGCCGACGGCGCGTTGCTGCCACTGCGACGCTGAGCAGGACACGGCGGATCATACCCTGGAGGTATGCCCCGCGTGGGAGGGGGAGCGCCGTGTCCTGGTCGGCGTCGTCGGGCGGGATGTCTCGCTGCCGGGCGTGGTGCGCGCCATGCTCGGCAGCGAGGAGAAGTGGAGGGCCGTGGCCTCCTTCTGCGAGAACGTAATGTTGCAGAAGGAGGCCGCGGGGAGGGAGCGCGAGCTTCAGCGGCGCGCAGAAGCTCGCGCTCGTGCGGTGGCCCGAGGTCGTCGCCCGGTCGCGAGGCGTCGCGGGCGGCCGCCTCGGCGTGGCGGATAACCTAGGCTGGGAGGGGGGTCCTGAGGGGACCCTCCTCCCGCCAGGCGGCGCCGAGTCGGACCGGTTGGGGGTAGGAGTGCCTCCCCCTACCGGTCCGACGCAAGGGGAGGCACCCTCGGCGGTCTGGTGCGGCCATGAACGCCCGGCCGCCGAGGGGTGGAAACGGGGTCGCGGGCGGTTGCGAGTTGGGGCTCGCAGCCGCCACTAAACGCGGCCCCGGGACGGATAGCGGCGGGATGGAGTGGCCCCGTCCCGCCGCTATGAGGCAGTGTGTCTACTGGGGGGACCGATTGTCCTCCCGGGGGATGGGCGCGAAAGCGCGGGCACGGGGAGGATACCGGAAGAATGCTTCGAGCGATTCCCGGTATCCTCCCAATGCGTGCCGAAGGGTCACCGTGGGGTTTTTAGTGGGTAGGTCCCGCGCCTGTCGTTGTACGGGCGCGGGAAATCCCACACACCCCTCCCACCTCTCCCCAAGGAGGTGGGAGGGAGTCTTTCGAAGATTTTCCCCACGACAAAAAAAAAAAAAAAAAAAAAAAAAAGTTATGTCTGGGATACGTCTGAGATTTGCCCTCATCAGGCTCATACTTTCGCGTTTTTCATATACTTGTTGAACAGATTCTGGGTTTTTTCTGGATTGGATCACGTAGTAATGTGGTACCACACTGAAACAGTCAATTAAACCTGGTTTCGATCAATATTTTTGAGGATAACGCATGTTAGGCCTGGGTTAGGTCTAGGAATTGCCCTCATCAGGCTCACACTTTCGCATATCTCTCATACTTCATGGCTAGATCCTGGGCTATTTCTGGATTGCATCACGTAGTAATGTAGTACCACACTGAAACAGTCAATTAAACCTGGTTTCCATCAATATTTTAGAGGATAACGCATGTTATGTCTAGGTTAGGCCTGGGATTTACCCTCATCAGGCTCATACTTTCGCATATTTCTAATACGTCATGGCTAGATCCTGGGCTCTTTCTGGATTGGATCACGTATTATTGTTGTACCACACTGAAACCGTCAATTAAACCTGGTTTCGATCAATATTTTCGAGGATAACACATGTTAGGTCTAGGTTAGGTCTGGGATTTGCTCTCATCATGCTCATTCTTTCGCATATTTCTCATACTTGATGGCTAGATCCTGAGCTTTTTCTGGATTCGATCACGTAGTAATGTAGAACCACACTGAAACAGTCAATTAACTCTGGTTTCGATCAATATTTTAGAGGACAACGCATGTTAGGTCTGGGATAGGTCTGGGATTTTCACCCATCAGACTCATACTTTCGCACACTTCACATACTCGTTGACAAGATCCTGGGTTTTTTTCTGGTTTGGGTCACGTAGTAATGTGGTACCACACTGAAACAGTCCATTAAACCTGGTTTCGATCAATATTTTAGAGGATAACGCATGTTAGGTCTGGGATAGGTCTAGAATTTGCCCTCATCAGACACATACTTTCGCATTCTTTACGTACTTGTTGAACAACTACCTGGGTTTTTTTCTGGGATAGGTCTGGGATTCGCCCTCATCAGGCTCATACTTTCGCGTTTTTCACATACTTCTTGAACAGATCCTGGGTTTTTTCTGGTTTGGATCACATAGTAATGTGGTACCACACTGAAACAGTCCATTAAACCTGGTTTCGATCAATATGTTAGAGAATAATTCATGTTAGGTCTAGGGTATGTCTGGGATTTGCCCCCATCACGCTCATACTTTCGCGTTTTTCACATACTTGTTGAACAGATCCTGGGTTTTTTTCTGGTTTGGATCACGTAGTAATGTGGTACCACACTGAAACTGTCGATTAAACCTGGTTTCGATCTATAGTTTTGAGGATAACGCATGTTAGGTCTAGGTTAGGCCTGGGATTTGCCCTTATCAGGCTCATACTTTCGCATATTTCTCATACTTCATAGCTAGATCCTGAGCTATTTCTGCATTGGATCACGTACTAATGTGGTACCACACTGAAACAGTCCACTCAACGTGGTTTCTATCAATATTTTAGAGGATAACGCATGTTATGTCTAGATTAGGCCTGGGATTTGCCCTCATCAGACTCATACTTTCGGATTTTTCACATACTTGTTGAACAGATCCTGGGTTTTTTATGGTTTGGATCACGTAGTAATGTGGTACCACACTAAAACAGTCCATGAAACCTGGTTTCGATCAATATTTTAGAGGATAACGCATGTTAGGTCTAGGTTAGGTCTGGGATTTGCTCACGTCAGGCTCATTCTTTCGCATATTTCTCATACTTGATGGCTAGATCCTAGGCTTTTTCTGGATTGCATCACGTAGTAATGTAGTACCACACTAAAACAGTCAATAAATCTTGGTTTCCATCAATATTTCAGAGAATAATTCATGTTAGGTCTAGTTTAGGTGTGGGATTTGCTCTCATCAGACTCATTCTTTCGCGTATTTCTCATACTTGATGGCTAGATCCTGGGCTTTTTCTGGATTGCGTCACGCAGTAATGTAGTACAACACTGAAACAGTCAATTAAACCTGGTTTCCATCAATATTTTAGAGGACAACGCATGTTAGGTCTGGGTGAGGTCTAGGATTTGCCCTCATCAGGCTCATACTTTCGCATATTTCTCATAATTCATGGCTAGATCCTGGGCTATTTCTGGATTGCATCACGTAGTAATGTGGTACCACACTGAAACAGTCCATTAAACCTGGTTTCGATCAATATTATTGAGGATAACGCATGATAGGTCTGGGTTAGGCCTAGGATTTGCCCTCATCAGGCTCATACTTTCGCATATTTCTCATACTTCATGGCTAGATCCTGGGCTATTTCTGGATTGGATCACGTAGTAATGTGGTACCACACTGAAGCAGTCAATTAAACCTGGTTTCGATCAATATTTTAGAGGATAACGCAAGTTAGGTCTGGGATAGGTCTGGGATTCGCCCTCATCAGGCTCATACTTTCGCGATTTTCACATACTTGTTGAACTGATCCTGGGTTTTTTCTGGTTTGGATCACGTAGTAATGTGGTACCACACAGAAACAGTCGATTAAACCTGGTTTCCATCAATATTTTAGAGGACAACGCAAGTTAGGTCTGGGATAGGTCTGGGATTAGCCCTCATCAGGCTTATACTTTCGCGTTTTTCACATACTTGTTGAACAAATCCTGCGTTTTTTCTGGTTTGGATCACGTAGTAATGCGGTACCACACTGAAACAGTCCATTAAACCTGGTTTCGATCAATATGTTAGAGAATAATTCATGTTAGGTCTAGGGTATGTCTGGGATTTGCCCCCATCAGGCTCATACTTTCGCGTTTTTCACATACTTGTTGAACAGATCCTGGGTTTTTTCTGGTTTGGATCACGTAGTAATGTGGTACCACACTGAAACAGTCCATAAAACCTGGTTTCGATCAATATGTTAGAGAATAATTCATGTTAGGTCTAGGGTAGGTCTGGGATTTGCTCTCATCAGGCTCATTCTTTCGCATATTTCTCATACCTGATGGCTAGATCCTGGGCTTTTTCTGGATTGGATCACGTAGTAATGTAGAACCACACTGAAACAGTCAATTAACCCTGGTTTCGATCACTATTTTAGAGGATAACGTATGTTAGGTATGGGATAGTTCTGGGATTTGCCCTCATCAGACTCATAGTTTCGCACACTTCACATGCTCGCTGAACAGATCCTGGTTTTTTTTCTGGTTTGGATCACGTAGTAATGTGGTACCACACTGAAACAGTCCACTCAACCTGGTTTCGATCAATATTTTAGAGGATAACGCATGTTATGTCTAGGTTAGGCCTGGGATTAGCCCTCATCAGATTCATACTTTTTTTTTTTTTTTTTTTTTTTTTTTTTTGTCGTGGGGAAAATCTTCGAAAGACTCCCTCCCACCTCCTTGGGGAGAGGTGGGAGGGGTGTGTGGGATTCCCCGCGCCCGTACAACGACAGGCGCGGGACCTACCCACTAAAAACCCCACGGTGACCCTTCGGCACGCTTTGGGAGGATACCGGGAATCGCTCGAAGCATTCTTCCGGTATCCTCCCCGTGCCCGCGCTTTCGCGCCCATCTCCCGGGGGGACAATTGGTCCCCCCAGTAGACACACTGCCTCATAGCGGCGGGGCTATCCGTCCCGGGGCCGCGTTTAGTGGCGGCTGCGAGCCCCACTCGCAACCGCCCGCGACCCCGATTCCACCCCTCGGCGGCCGGGCGTTCATGGCCGCACCAGACCGCCGAGGGTGCCTCCCCTTGCGTCGGACCGGTAGGGGGAGGCACTCCTACCCCCAACCGGTCCGACCCGGCGCCGCGTGGCGGGAGGAGGGTCCCCTCAGGACCCCCCTCCCATCAGATTCATACTTTCGCATACTTCACATAGTTGTTGAACAGATCCTGGGTTTTTTTCTGGTTTGGATCACGTAGTAATGTGGTACCACACTGAAACAGTCGATTAAACCTGGTTTCGATCTATAGTTTTGTGGATAACGCATGTTAGGTCTAGGTTAGGCCTGGGATTTGCCCTCATCAGGCTCATACTTTCGCATATTTCTCATACTTCATAGCTAGATCCTGAGCTATTTCTGCATTGGATCACGCAGTAATGTGGTACCACACTGAAACAGTCCACTCAACGTGGTTTCTATCAATATTTTTGAGGATAACGCATGTTATGTCTAGGTTAGGCCTGGGATTTGCCCTCATCAGACTCATACTTTCGGATTTTTCACATACTTGTTGAACAGATCCTGGGTTTTTTATGGTTTGGATCACGTAGTAATGTGGTACCACACTAAAACAGTCCATGAAACCTGGTTTCGATCAATATTTTAGAGAATAATTCATGTTAGGTCTAGGTTAGGTCTGGGATTTCCTCACGTCAGGCTCATTCTTTCGCATATTTCTCATACTTGATGGCTAGATCCTAGGCTTTTTCTGGATTGCATCACGTAGTAATGTAGTACCACACTAAAACAGTCAATAAATCTTGGTTTCCATCAGTATTTTAGAGAATAATTCATGTTAGGTCTAGTTTAGGTGTGGGATTTGCTCTCATCAGACTCATTCTTTCGCGTATTTCTCATACTTGATGGCTAGATCCTGGGCTTTTTCTGGATTGCGTCACGCAGTAATGTAGTACAACACTGAAACAGTCAATTAAACCTGGTTTCCATCAATATTGTAGAGGGCAACGCATGTTAGGTCTAGGTTAGGCCTGGGATTTGCCCTCATCAGGGTCATACTTTCGCATATTTCTCATACTTGATGGCCAGATTCTGGGCCTTTTCTGGTTTGGATCACGTAGTAATGTGGTACCACACTGAAACAGTCCATTAAACCTGGTTTCGATCAATATTTTTGAGGATAACGCATGTTAGGTCTGGGTGAGGTCTAGGATTTGCCCTCATCAGGCTCATACTTTCGCATATTTCTCATAATTCATGGCTAGATCCTGGGCTATTTCTGGATTGCATCACGTAGTAATGTAGTACCACTCTGAAACAGTCAATTAAACCAGGTTTCCATCACTATTTTAGAGGACAACTCAAGTTAGGTGTGGGATAGTCTCATCAGGGTCATGCTTTCGCATATTTCTCACACTTGATGGCCAGATTCTGGGCTTTTTCTGGATTGCGTCACGCAGTAATGTAGTACAACACTGAAACAGTCAATTAAACCTGGTTTCCATCAATATTTTAGAGGACAACGCATGTTAGGTCTGGGTGAGGTCTAGGATTTGCCCTCATCAGGCTCATACTTTCGCATATTTCTCATAATTCATGGCTAGATCCTGGGCTATTTCTGGATTGCATCACGTAGTAATGTGGTACCACACTGAAACAGTCCATTAAACCTGGTTTCGATCAATATTATTGAGGATAACGCATGATAGGTCTGGGTTAGGCCTAGGATTTGCCCTCATCAGGCTCATACTTTCGCATATTTCTCATACTTCATGGCTAGATCCTGGGCTATTTCTGGATTGGATCACGTAGTAATGTGGTACCACACTGAAGCAGTCAATTAAACCTGGTTTCGATCAATATTTTAGAGGATAACGCAAGTTAGGTCTGGGATAGGTCTGGGATTCGCCCTCATCAGGCTCATACTTTCGCGATTTTCACATACTTGTTGAACTGATCCTGGGTTTTTTCTGGTTTGGATCACGTAGTAATGTGGTACCACACAGAAACAGTCGATTAAACCTGGTTTCCATCAATATTTTAGAGGACAACGCAAGTTAGGTCTGGGATAGGTCTGGGATTAGCCCTCATCAGGCTTATATTTTCGCGTTTTTCACATACTTGTTGAACAAATCCTGCGTTTTTTCTGGTTTGGATCACGTAGTAATGCGGTACCACACTGAAACAGTCCATTAAACCTGGTTTCGATCAATATGTTACAGAATAATTCATGTTAGGTCTAGGGTATGTCTGGGATTTGCCCCCATCAGGCTCATACTTTCGCGTTTTTCACATACTTGTTGAACAGATCCTGGGTTTTTTCTGGTTTGGATCACGTAGTAATGTGGTACCACACTGAAACAGTCCATAAAACCTGGTTTCGATCAATATGTTAGAGAATAATTCATGTTAGGTCTAGGGTAGGTCTGGGATTTGCTCTCATCAGGCTCATTCTTTCGCATATTTCTCATACCTGATGGCTAGATCCTGGGCTTTTTCTGGATTGGATCACGTAGTAATGTAGAACCACACTGAAACAGTCAATTAACCCTGGTTTCGATCACTATTTTAGAGGATAACGTATGTTAGGTATGGGATAGTTCTGGGATTTGCCCTCATCAGACTCATAGTTTCGCACACTTCACATGCTCGCTGAACAGATCCTGGTTTTTTTTCTGGTTTGGATCACGTAGTAATGTGGTACCACACTGAAACAGTCCACTCAACCTGGTTTCGATCAATATTTTAGAGGATAACGCATGTTATGTCTAGGTTAGGCCTGGGATTAGCCCTCATCAGATTCATACTTTTTTTTTTTTTTTTTTTTTTTTTTTTTTTGTCGTGGGGAAAATCTTCGAAAGACTCCCTCCCACCTCCTTGGGGAGAGGTGGGAGGGGTGTGTGGGATTCCCCGCGCCCGTACAACGACAGGCGCGGGACCTACCCACTAAAAACCCCACGGTGACCCTTCGGCACGCTTTGGGAGGATACCGGGAAACGCTCGAAGCATTCTTCCGGTATCCTCCCCGTGCCCGCGCTTTCGCGCCCATCTCCCGGGGGGACAATTGGTCCCCCCAGTAGACACACTGCCTCATAGCGGCGGGGCTATCCGTCCCGGGGCCGCGTTTAGTGGCGGCTGCGAGCCCCACTCGCAACCGCCCGCGAACCCGATTCCACCCCTCGGCGGCCGGGCGTTCATGGCCGCACCAGACCGCCGAGGGTGCCTCCCCTTGCGTCGGACCGGTAGGGGGAGGCACTCCTACCCCCAACCGGTCCGACCCGGCGCCGCGTGGCGGGAGGAGGGTCCCCTCAGGACCCCCCTCCCATCAGATTCATACTTTCGCATACTTCACATAGTTGTTGAACAGATCCTGGGTTTTTTTCTGGTTTGGATCACGTAGTAATGTGGTACCACACTGAAACAGTCGATTAAACCTGGTTTCGATCTATAGTTTTGTGGATAACGCATGTTAGGTCTAGGTTAGGCCTGGGATTTGCCCTCATCAGGCTCATACTTTCGCATATTTCCCATACTTCATAGCTAGATCCTGAGCTATTTCTGCATTGGATCACGCAGTAATGTGGTACCACACTGAAACAGTCCACTCAACGTGGTTTCTATCAATATTTTTGAGGATAACGCATGTTATGTCTAGGTTAGGCCTGGGATTTGCCCTCATCAGACTCATACTTTCGGATTTTTCACATACTTGTTGAACAGATCCTGGGTTTTTTATGGTTTGGATCACGTAGTAATGTGGTACCACACTAAAACAGTCCATGAAACCTGGTTTCGATCAATATTTTAGAGAATAATTCATGTTAGGTCTAGGTTAGGTCTGGGATTTCCTCACGTCAGGCTCATTCTTTCGCATATTTCTCATACTTGATGGCTAGATCCTAGGCTTTTTCTGGATTGCATCACGTAGTAATGTAGTACCACACTAAAACAGTCAATAAATCTTGGTTTCCATCAATATTTTAGAGAATAATTCATGTTAGGTCTAGTTTAGGTGTGGGATTTGCTCTCATCAGACTCATTCTTTCGCGTATTTCTCATACTTGATGGCTAGATCCTGGGCTTTTTCTGGATTGCGTCACGCAGTAATGTAGTACAACACTGAAACAGTCAATTAAACCTGGTTTCCATCAATATTGTAGAGGGCAACGCATGTTAGGTCTAGGTTAGGCCTGGGATTTGCCCTCATCAGGGTCATACTTTCGCATATTTCTCATACTTGATGGCCAGATTCTGGGCCTTTTCTGGTTTGGATCACGTAGTAATGTGGTACCACACTGAAACAGTCCATTAAACCTGGTTTCGATCAATATTTTTGAGGATAACGCATGTTAGGTCTGGGTTAGGTCTAGGATTTGCCCTCATCAGGCTCATACTTTCGCATATTTCTCATTATTCATGGCTAGATCCTGGGCTATTTCTGGATTGCATCACGTAGTAATGTAGTACCACACTGAAACAGTCAATTAAACCTGGTTTCCATCACTATTTTAGACGACAACTCAAGTTAGGTCTGGGATAGGTCTGGGATTTGCCCTCGACAGGATCATACTTTCGCATTTTTCACATACTTCTTGAACAGATCCTGGGTTTTTTCTGGTTTGGATCACGCAGTAGTGTGGTACCACACTGAAACATTCAATTAAACCTGGTCTTGATAAATATTTAAGACGATAACGCATGTTATGTCTAGGTTAGGCCTGGGATTTGCCCTCATCAGACTCATGCTTACGCATACTTCACATACTTGATAAACAGATCCTGGGTTCTTTTCTGGTTTGGATCACGTAGTAATTTAGTAGCACACTGAAACAATCCATTAAACCTGGTTTCGATGAATATTTTAGAGGATAACGCATGTTAGGTCTGGGTTAGGTCTAGGATTTGCCCTCGTCAGGATCATACTTTCGCATATTTCTAATACTTCATGGCTAGATCCTGGGCTCTTCCTGGATTGGATCACGTAGTAATGTGGTACCACACTGATACAGTCCATTAAACCTGGTTTCGATCAATATTTTAGAGGCTAACGCATGTTATGTCTAGGTTAGGCCTGGGATTAGCCCTCATCAGATTCATACTTTCGCATACTTCACATACCTGTTGAACAGATCCTGGGTTTTTTTCTGGTTTGGATCACGTAGTAATGTGGTACCACACTGATACAGTCGATTAAACCTGGTTTCGATCTATATTTTTGAGGATAACGCATGTTAGGTCTAGGTTAGGCCTGGGATATGCCCTCATCAGGGTCATACTTTCGCAGTTTTAACATACATGTTGACCTCATCGAGGGTTTTTTCTGCTTTGGATCACGTAGTAAAGTGGTGCCACACTAAAACTGTCAATTAAACCTGGTATCGATCAATATTTTAGAGGATAACGCAAGTTATGTCTGGGATAGGTCTGGGGATTTGCCCTCATCAGTCTCATACTTTCGCAGTCTTCACATACTTCTTGAACAGATCCCGGGTTTTTTCTGGTTTCGATCACGTAATAATGTGGTACCACACTGAAACATTCAATTAAACCTGGTCATGATAAATATTTTAGTGGATAACGCATGTTAGGTCTGGGTTAGATCTAGGATTTGCCCTCATCAGGCTCATACTTTCGCGTCTTTCACATACTTGTTGAACAGATCTCGGTTTTTTCTGGTTTGGATCACGTAGTAATTTAGTAGCACACTGAAACAATCCATTAAACCTGGTTTCGATGAATATTTTAGAGGATAACGCATGTTAGGTCTGGGTTAGGTCTAGGATTTGCCCTCGTCAGGATCATACTTTCGCATATTTCTAATACTTCATGGCTAGATCCTGGGCTCTTCCTGGATTGGATCACGTAGTAATGTGGTACCACACTGATACAGTCCATTAAACCTGGTTTCGATCAATATTTTAGAGGCTAACGCATGTTATGTCTAGGTTAGGCCTGGGATTAGCCCTCATCAGATTCATACTTTCGCATACTTCACATACCTGTTGAACAGATCCTGGGTTTTTTTTCTGGTTTGGATCACGTAGTAATGTGGTACCACACTGATACAGTCGATTAAACCTGGTTTCGATCTATATTTTTGAGGATAACGCATGTTAGGTCTAGGTTAGGCCTGGGATATGCCCTCATCAGGGTCATACTTTCGCAGTTTTAACATACATGTTGACCTCATCGAGGGTTTTTTCTGCTTTGGATCACGTAGTAAAGTGGTGCCACACTAAAACTGTCAATTAAACCTGGTATCGATCAATATTTTAGAGGATAACGCAAGTTATGTCTGGGATAGGTCTGGGGATTTGCCCTCATCAGTCTCATACTTTCGCAGTCTTCACATACTTCTTGAACAGACCCGGGTTTTTTCTGGTTTCGATCACGTAGTAATGTGGTACCACACTGAAGCATACCAATAAACCTGGTTTCGATTTTTATTTTAGAGTATAACACATGTTAGGTCTAGGTTATGTCTGGGATTTGCCCTCATCAGGCTCATACTTTCGCATATTTCTCATACTTCATAGCTAGATCCTGAGCTATTTCTGCATTAGATCACGTAGTAATGTGGTACCACACTGAAACAGTCCACTCAACGTGGTTTCTATCAATATTTTAGAGGATAACGCATGTTATGTCTAGGTTAGGCCTGGGATTTGCCCTCATCAGACTCATACTTTCGGATTTTTCACATACTTGTTGAACAGATCCTGGGTATTTAATGGTTTGGATCACGTAGTAATGTGGTACCACGCTGAAACAGTCCATTAAACCTGGTTTCGATCAATATTTTTGGGCATAACGCATGTTAGGTCTGGGTTAGGTCTAGGATTTGCCCTCATCAGGCTCATACTTTCGCATATTTCTCATAATTCATGGCTAGATCCTGGGCTATTTCTGGATTGCATCACGTAGTAATGTAGTACCACACTGAAACAGTCAATTAAACCTGGTTTCCATCACTATTTTAGAGGACAACTCAAGTTAGGTCTGGGATAGGTCTGGGATTTGCTCTGGTCAGGATCATACTTTCGCATTTTTCACATACTTGTTGAACAGATCCTGGGTTTTTTCTGGTTTGGATCACGCAGTAGTGTGGTACCTCACTGAAACATTCAATTAAACCTGGTCTTGATAAATATTTTAGAGGATAACGCATGTTAGGTCTAGGTTAGGCCTGGGATTTGCCCTCATCAGGGTCATACTTTCGCAGTTTTAACATACATGTTGACCTAATCGAGGGTTTTTTCTGCTATGGATCACGTAGTAAAGTGGTACCACACTAAAACAGTCAATTAAACCTGGTTTCCATCAATATTTTAGAGGACAACGCAAGTTAGGTCTGGGTTAGGCCTCGGATTTGCCCTCATCAGACTCATACTTCCGCATACTTCACATACTTGTTGAACAGATCCTGGGTTTTTTTCCGGTTTGGATCACGTAGAAATGTGGTACCACGCTGAAACATTCAATTAAACCTGGTTTCGATCAATATTTTAGAGGATAACGCATGTTAGGTCTAAGATAGGCCTGGGATTTTCCCTCATCAGACACATACTTTCGCATTCTTCGCATACTTGCTGAACGTATCCTGGGTTTTTTCTGGTTTGGATCACGTAGTAATGTGGTACCACACTGAAACTGTCGACTAAACCTGCTTTCGATCAATATATTTGAGAATAACTCATGTTAGGTCTAGGTTAGGTCTAGGATTTGCTCTCATCAGGCTCATACTTTCACAAATTTTTCATACTTGATGGCCTGATTCTGTGCTTTTTCTGGTTTGGATCCCGTAGTAATGTGGTACCACACTGAAACAGTCAATTAAACCTGGTTTCCATCAATATTTTAGAGGTCAACGCATGTTAGGTCTAGGTTAGGCCTGGGATTTGCCCTCATCAGGGTCATATTTCCGCGTTCTTCACATACTTGTTGAACAGATCCTGGGCATTTTTCTGGTTTGGATCACGTAGTAATGTGGCACCACACAGAAATAGTCGATTAAACCTGGTTTCGATCAATATTTTAGAGGATAACTCATGTTAGGTCTAGGATAGGTCTGGGATTTGCCCTCATCACGCTCATAGTTTCGCGTTTTTCACATACTTGTTGAACAAATCCTGGGTTTTTTCTGGTTTTGATCATGTAGTAATGTGGTACCACACTGGAACAGTCCATTAAACCTGGTTTCGATCAGTATTTTTGAGAATAACGCATGTTGGGTCTTGGTTAGGTCTGGGATTTGCTCTCATCGGGCTCGTACTTTCGCATATTTCTCATACTTCATGGCCAGATTCTGGGCCTTTTCTGGTTTGGATCACGTAGTAATGTGGTACCACACTGAAACAGTCGATTAAACCTGGTTTCTAACAATATTTTTGAGGGTAACGCATGGTAGGTCTAGGTTAGGCCTGGGATTTTCCCTCATCCGACACATACTTTCGCATTCTCCACATACTTGTTGAACGGATCCTGGGTTTATTCTGGTTTGGATCACGTAGTAATGTGGTAGCACACTGAAACAGTCCATTAAACCTGGTTTCGATCAATATTTTAGAGGATAACGCATGTTATGTCTAGGTTAGGCCTGGGATTTGCCCTCATCAGACACATACTTTCGCATTCTCCACATACTTGTTGAACAGATCCTGGGTTTTTTCAGGTTTGGACACATAGTGATGTGGTACCACACTGAAACATTCAATTAAACCTGGTCTTGATAAATATTTTAGAGGATAACGCATGTTAGGTCTGGGTTAGGTCTAGGATTTGCCCTCATCAGGCTCATACTTTCGCATACTTCTCATACTTGATAGCTAGATCCAGGGCTTTTTCTGGATTGGATCACGTAGTAATGTGGTAGCACACTGAAACAGTCCATTAAACCTGGTTTCGATCAATATCTTAGACGATAACGCTAGTTATGTCTGGGATAGGTCTGGGATTTGCCCTCGTCAGGCTCATACTTCCGCATTCTTCGCATACTTGTTGAACGTATCCTGGGTTTTTTCTGGTTTGGATCACGTAGTAATGAGGTACCGCACTGAAACAGTCCATTAAACCCGGTTTCGATCAATATTTTAGAGAATAACGCATGATAGAGCTTGGTTAGGTCTCGGATTTGCTCTCATCAGGCTCGTACTTTCGCATATTTCTCATACTTGATGGCCAGATTCTGGACTTTTTCTAGTTTGGATCCCGTAGTAATGTGGTACCACACTGAAACAGTCCATTAAACCTGGTTTCTATCAATATTTTTGAGGATAACGCATGTTAGGTCTGGGTTAGGTCTAGGATTTGCCCACTTCAGGCTCATACTTTCGCTTATTTCTCATACTTGATGGCTAGACCAAGGGCTTTTTCTGGATTGGATCACGTATTAATGTGGTACCACACCGAAACAGTCAATTAAACCTGGTTTCCATCAATATTTTAGAGGTCAACGCATGTTAGGTCTGGTATAGGTCTGGGATTTGCCCTCATCAGGGTCATATTTTCGCGTTCTTCACATACTTGTTGTACAGATCCTGGGTTTTTTTCTGGTTTGGATCACGTAGTAATGTGGTACCACACTGAAACAGTCGGTTAAACCTGGTCTTGATAAATATTCTTGAGGGTAACGCATGTTGGGTCTAGGTTAGGCATGGGATTTTCCCTCATCCGACAAATACTTTCGCATTCTTCACATACTTGTTGAACGGATCCTGGGTTTTTTCTGGTTTGGATCACGTAGTAATGTGGTAGCACACTGAAACGGTCCATTAAACCTTGTTTCGATCAATATTTTAGAGAATAACTCATGTTAGGTCTAGGTTAGCTCTGGGATTTTCCTCCATCAGACTCATACTTTCGCATTCTTCACATACTTGTTGAACGGATCCTGGGTTTTTTCTGGTTTGGAACACGTAGTAATGTGGTATCACACTGAAGCAGTCCATTAAACCTGGTTTGGATCAATATTTTAGAGAATTGCGCATGTTAGGTCTTGGTTAGGTCTGGGATTTGCTCTCATCAGGCACGTACTTTCGCATATTTCTCATACTTGATGGCTAGATCCAGGGCTTTTTCTGGATTGGATCACGTAGTAATGTGGTGCCACACTGAAACAGTAAATGAAACCCAGTTTCGATCGATATTTTAGAGGATAACGCATGTTAGGTCTAAGTTAGGCCTGTGATTTTCCCTCATCAGACACATACTTTCGCATTCTTCACATTCTTGTTGAACGTATCCTGGGTTTCTTCTGGTTTGGATCACGTAGTAATGTGGTACCACACTGAAACAGTCGATTAAACCTGGTTTCGATCAATATCTTAGATGATAACGCTAGTTAGGTCTGGTATAGGTCTGGGATTTGCCTTCCTCAGGGTCATATTTTCGCGTTTTGCACATACTTGTTGAACAGATCCTGGGTTTTTTCTGGTTTCGATCATGTAGTAATGTGGTACCACACTGGAACAGTCCATTAAACCTGGTTTCGATCAGTATTTTAGAGAATAACGTATGTTAGGTCTTGGTTAGGTCTGGGATTTGCTCTCATCAGGCTCGTACTTTCGCATATTTCTCATAGTTGATGGCCAGATTCTAGGCTTTTTCTGGTTTGGATCACGTAGTAATGTGGTACCACACTGAAACATTCAATTAAACCTGGTCTTGATAAATATTTTAGAGGATAACGCATGTTAGGTCTGGGTTAGGTCTAGGACTTGCCCTCATCAGGCTCATACTTTCGCATATTTCTCATACTTGATGGCTAGATCCAGGGCTTTTTCTGGATTGAATCACGTAGTAATGTGGTAGCACACTGAAACAGTCCATTAAACCTGGTTTCGATCAATATCTTAGATGATAACGCTAGTTATGTCTGGGATAGATTTGGGATTTGCCCTCGTCAGGCTCATACTTTCGCATTCTTCACATACTTGTTGAACGTATCCTGGGTTTTTTCTGGTTTGGATCACGTAGTAATGTGGTACCACACTGAAACAGTCGATTAAACCTGCTTTCGAACAATATTTTTGAGAATAACTCATGTTAGGTCTAGGTTAGGTCTGGGATTTGCTCTCATCAGGCTCGTACTTTCGCAAATTTCTCATACTTGATGGCCTGATTCTGTGCTTTTTCTGGTTTGGATCCCGTAGCAATGTGGTACCACACTGAAACAGTCCATTAAACCTGGTCTCGATCAATATTTTAGAGGATAACGCATGTTATGTCTAGGTTAGGCCTGTGATTTGCCCTCATCAGACACATACTTTCGCATTCTTCACATACTTGTTAAACGGATCCTGGGTTTTTTCTGGTTTGGATCACGTAGTAATGTGGTAGCACACTGAAACAGTCCATTAAACCTGGTTTCGATCAATTTTTTAGAGGATAACGCATGTTCTGTCTAGGTTAGGCCTGGGATTTGCCCTCATCAGACACATACTTTCGCATTCTTCACATACTTGTTGAACGGATCCTGGGTTTTTTCTGGTTTGGATGACGTAGTAATGTGGTACCACACTGAAACTGTCGATTAAACCTGCTTTCGATCAATATTTTTGAGAATAACTCATGTTAGGTCTAGGTTAGGTCTGGGATTTGCCCTTATCAGGCTCGTACTTTCGCAAATTTCTCATACATGATGGCCTGATTCTGTGCTTTTTCTGGTTTGCATCCCGTAGTAATGTGGTACCATACTGAAACAGTCCATTAAACCTGGTTTCGATCAATATCTTAGATGATAACGCTAGTTATGTCTGGGATAGATCTGGGATTTGCCCTCGTCAGGCTCATACTTTCGCATTCTTCACATACTTGTTGAACGTATCCTGAGTATTTTTCTGGTTTGGATCACGTAGTGATGTGGTACCACACTGAAACAGTCCATTAAACCTGGTTTCGATCAATATTTTTGAGGATAACGCATGTTATGTCTAGGTTAGGCCTGTGATTTGCCCTCATCAGACACGTACATTCGCATTCTCCACATACTTGTTGAACAGATCCTGGGTTTTTTCAGGTTTGGATCACGTAGTAATGTGGTACCACACTGAAACATTCAATTAAACCTGGTCTTGATAAATATTTTAGAGGATAACGCATGTTAGGTGTGGGTTAGGTCTAGGATTTGCCCACATCAGGCTCATACCTTCGCATATTTCTCATACTTGATGGCTAGACCCAGGGCTTTTTCTGGATTGGATCATGTAGTAATGTGGTACCACACTGAAACAGTCCATTAAACCTGGTTTCGATCAATATCTTAGATGATAACGCTAGTTATGTCTGGGATAGATCTGGGATTTGCCCTCGTCAGGCTCATACTTTCGCATTCTTCACATACTTGTTGAACGTATCCTGAGTATTTTTCTGTTTTGGATCACGTAGTGATGTGGTACCACACTGAAACAGTCCATTAAACCTGGTTTCGATCAATATTTTTGAGGATAACGCATGTTAGGTCTAGGTTAGGCCTGGGATTTGCCCTCATCAGGGTCATATTTCCGCGTTCTTCACATACTTGTTGAACAGATCCTGGGTATTTTTCTGGTTTGGATCAGGCAGTAATGTGGTACCACACTGAAACATTCAATTAAACCTGGTCTTGATAAATATTTTAGAGGATAACGCATGTTAGGTCTGGGTTAGGTCTAGGATTTGCCCACATCAGGCTCATACCTTCGCATATTTCTCATACTTGATGGCTAGACCCAGGGCTTTTTCTGGATTGGATCACGTAGTAATGTGGTACCACACTGAAACAGTCCATTAAACCTGGTTTCGATCAATATCTTAGATGATAACGCTAGTTATGTCTGGGATAGATCTGGGATTTGCCCTCGTCCGGCTCATACTTTCGCATTCATCACATACTTGTTGTGCAGATCCTGGGTTTTTTTCTGGTTTGGATCACGTAGTAATGTGGTACCACACTGAAACAGTCGATTAAACCTGGTCTTGATAAATATTCTTCAGGGTAACGCATGTTAGGTCTCGGTTAGGACTGGGATTTTCCCTCATCCGACACATACTTTCGCATTCTTCACATACTTGTTGAACGGATCCTGGGTTTTTTCTGGTTTGGATGACGTAGTAATGTGGTACCACACTGAAACTGTCGATTAAACCTGGTTTCGATCAATTTTTTAGAGGATAACGCATGTTCTGTCTAGGTTAGGCCTGGGATTTGCCCTCATCAGACACATACTTTCGCATTCTTCACATACTTGTTGAACGGATCCTGGGTTTTTTCTGGTTTGAATCACGTAGTAATGTGGTAGCACACTGAAACAGTCCATTAAACCTGGTTTCGATCAGTATTTTAGAGAATAACGCATGTTAGGTCTGGGTTAGGTCTGGGATTTGCCCTTATCAGGCTCATACTTTCGCATTCATCACATACTTGTTGTGCAGATCCTGGGTTTTTTTCTGGTT
The DNA here is from genome assembly GCF_051014445.1 of Colletes latitarsis. Taxonomy (NCBI): domain Eukaryota; kingdom Metazoa; phylum Arthropoda; class Insecta; order Hymenoptera; family Colletidae; genus Colletes; species Colletes latitarsis. The sequence goes on from NC_135142.1 coordinate 5,681,429, forward strand.
TGGATGACGTAGTAATGTGGTACCACACTGAAACTGTCGATTAAACCTGCTTTCGATCAATATCTTTGAGAATAACTCATGTTAGGTCTAGGTTAGGTCTGGGATTTGCCCTTATCAGGCTCGTACTTTCGCAAATTTCTCATACATGATGGCCTGATTCTGTGCTTTTTCTGGTTTGCATCCCGTAGTAATGTGGTACCATACTGAAACAGTCCATTAAACCTGGTTTCGATCAGTATTTTAGAGAATAACGCATGTTAGGTCTTGGTTAGGTCTGGGATTTGCTCTCATCAGGCTCGTACTTTCGCATATTTCTCATAGTTGATGGCCAGATTCTGGGCTTTTTCTGGTTTGGATCACGCAGTAATGTGGTACCACACTGAAATAGTCGATTAAACCTGGTTTCTATCAATATTTTTGAGGGTAACGCATGTTAGGTCTAGGTTAGGCCTGGGATTTTCCCTCATCAGACACATACTTTCGCAGTCTTCACATACTTGTTGAACGTATCCTGGGTTTTTTCTGTTTCGGATCACGTACTGATGTGGTACCACACTGAAACATTCCATTAAACCTGGTTTCGACCAATATTTTTGAGGATAACGCATGTTAGGTCTAGGTTAGGCCCGGGATTTGCCCTCATCAGGGTCATATTTCCGCGTTCTTCACGTACTTGTTGAACAGATCCTGGGTATTTTTCTGGTTTGGATCAGGCAGTAATGTGGTACCACACTGAAACAGTCGATTAAACCTGGTTTCGATCAATATCTTAGATGATAGCGCTATTTATGTCTGGGATAGGTCTGGGATTTGCCCTCGTCAGGCTCATACTTTCGCATTCATCACATACTTGTTGTGCAGATCCTGGGTTTTTTTCTGGTTTGGATCACGTAGTAATGTGGTACCACAATGAAACAGTCGATTAAACCTGGTCTTGATAAATATTCTTCAGGGTAACGCATGTTAGGTCTCGGTTAGGACTGGGATTTTCCCTCATCCGACACATACTTTCGCATTCTTCACATACTTGTTGAACGGATCCTGGATTTTTTCTGGTTTGGATCTCGCAGTAATGTGGTACCACACTGAAACAGTCGATTAAACCTGGTTTCGATCAATATCTTAGATGATAGCGCTATTTATGTCTGGGATAGGTCTGGGATTTGCCCTCGTCAGGCTCATACTTTCGCATTCATCACATACTTGTTGTGCAGATCCTGGGTTTTTTTCTGGTTTGGATCACGTAGTAATGTGGTACCACACTGAAACAGTCGATTAAACCTGGTCTTGATAAATATTCTTCAGGGTAACGCATGTTAGGTCTCGGTTAGGACTGGGATTTTCCCTCATCCGACACATACTTTCGCATTCATCACATACTTGTTGAACGGATCCTGGGTTTTTTCTGGTTTGGATCACGTAGTAATGTGGTACCACACTGAAACTGTCGATTAAACCTGCTTTCGATCAATATATTTGAGAATTACTCATGTTAGGTCTAGGTTAGGTCTGGGATTTGCTCTCATGAGACACATACTTTCGCATTCTTCACATACTTGTTGAACGGATCCTGGGTATTTTTCTCGTTTGGATCACGTAGTGATGTGGTGCCACACTGAAACAGTCCATTAAACCATGTTTCGATCAATATTTTAGAGGATAACGCATGTTATGTCTAGGTTAGGCCTGTGATTTGCCCTCACCAGACACATACTTTCGCATTCTCCACATACTTGTTGAACAGATCCTGGGTTTTTTCAGGTTTGGATCACGTAGTAATGTGGTACCACACTGAAACATTCAATTAAACCTGGTCTTGATAAATATTTTAGAGGATAACGCATGTTAGGTCTGGGTTAGGTCTAGGATTTGCCCACATCAGGCTCATACCTTCGCATATTTCTCATACTTGATGGCTAGACCCAGGGCTTTTTCTGGAAAGGATCAGGTAGTAATGTGGTACCACACTGAAGCAGTCGATTAAACCTGGTTTCGATCAATATTTTTGAGGATAACGCATGTTAGGTCTAGGTTAGGCCCGGGATTTGCCCTCATCAGGGTCATATTTCCGCGTTCTTCACATACTTGTTGAACAGATCCTGGGTATTTTTCTGGTTTGGATCACGCAGTAATGTGGTACCACACTGAAACAGTCGGTTAAACCTGGTTTCGATCAATATTTTAGAGAATAACTCATGTTAGGTCTAGGTTAGGTCTGGGATTTTCCTTCATCAGACTCATACTTTCGCATTCTTCACATACTTGTTGAACGGATCCTGGGTTTTTTCTGGTTTGGATCACGTAGTAATGTGGTATCACACTGAAACAGTCCATTAAACCTGGTTTCGATCAATATTTTAGAGGATAACGCATGTTAGGTCTAGGTTAGGACTGGGATTTGCCCTCATCACGCTCATAGTTTCGCGTTTTTCACATACTTGTTGAACAGACCCAGGGCTTTTTCTGGATTGGATCACGTAGTAATGTGGTACCACACTGAAACAGTCCATTAAACCTGGTTTCGATCAATATCTTAGATGATAACGCTAGTTATGTCTGGGATAGATCTGGGATTTGCCCTCGTCAGGCTCATACTTTCGCATTCATCACATACTTGTTGTGCAGATCCTGGGTTTTTTTCTGGTTTGGATCACGTAGTAATGTGGTACCACACTGAAACAGTCGATTAAACCTGGTCTTGATAAATATTCTTCAGGGTAACGCATGTTAGGTCTCGGTTAGGACTGGGAATTCCCTCATCCGACACATACTTTCGCATTCTTCACATACTTGTTGAACGGATCCTGGGTTTTTTCTGGTTTGGATGACGTAGTAATGTGGTACCACACTGAAATAGTCGATTAAACCTGGTTTCGATCAATATTTTTGAGGATAACGCATGTTAGGTCTGGGTTAGGCCCTGAATTTGCCCTCATCAGGGTCATATTTCCGCGTTCTTCACATACTTGTTGAACAGATCCTGGGTATTTTTCTGGTTTGGATCACGCAGTAATGTGGTACCACACTGAAACAGTCGGTTAAACCCGGTTTCGATCAATATTTTAGAGAATAACTCATGTTAGGTGTAGGTTAGGTCTGGGATTTTCCTTCATCAGACTCATACTTTCGCATTCTTCACATACTTGTTGAACGGATCCTGGGTTTTTTCTGGTTTGGATCACGTAGTAATGTGGTATCACACTGAAACAGTCCATTAAACCTGGTTTCGATCAATATTTTAGAGGATAACGCATGTTAGGTCTAGGTTCGGACTGGGATTTTCCCTCATCCGACACATACTTTCGCATTCGTCACATACTTGTTGAACGGATCCTGGGTTTTTTGTGGTTTGGATCACGTAGTAATGCGGTACCACACTGAAACATTCAATTAAACCTGGTCTTGATAAATGTTTTAGAGGATAACGCATGTTGGGTCTGGGACAGGCCCGGGATTTGCTCTCATCAGTCTCGTACTTTCGCAAATTTCTCATACTTGATGGCCTGATTCTGTGCTTTTTCTGGTTTGGATCCCGTAGTAATGTGGTACCACACTGAAACAGTCCATTAAACCGGGTTTCGATCAATATATTAGAGGATAACGCATGTTATGTCTAGGTTAGGCCTGTGATTTGCCCTCATCAGACACATACTTTCGCATTCTTCACATACTTGTTGAACGGATCCTGGGTTTTTTCTGGTTTGGATCACGTAGTAGTGCGGTACCACAGTGAAACAGTCGATTAAACCTGGTTTCGATAAATATTTTTGAGGGTAACGCATGTTAGGTCTAGGTTGGGCCTGGGATTTGCCCTCATCAGGGTCATATTTCCGCGTTCTTCACATACTTGTTGAACAGATCCTGGGTATTTTTCTGGTTTGGATCACGTAGTATTGTGGCACCACACAGAAATAGTCGATTAAACCTGGTTTCGATCAATATCTTAGAGGATAACTCATGTTAGGTCTACGATAGGTCTGGGATTTGCCCTCATCACGCTCATAGTTTCGCGTTTTTCACATACTTGTTGAACAGATCCTGGGTTTTTTCTGGTTTCGATCATGTAGTAATGTGGTACCACACTGGAACAGTCCATTAAACCTGGTTTCGATCAGTATTTTAGAGAATAACGCATGTTAGGTCTTGGTTAGGTCTGGGATTTGCTCTCATCAGGCTCGTACTTTCGCATATTTCTCATAGTTGATGGCCAGATTCTGGGCTTTTTCTGGTTTGGATCAAGTAGTACTGTGGTACCACACTGAAACAGTCCATTAAACCTGGTTTCGATCAATATTTTTGAGGATAACGCATGTTACGTCTAGGTTAGGCCTGTGATTTGCCCTCATCAGACACATACTTTCGCATTCTTCACATACTTGTTGAACGGATCCTGGGTTTTTTCTGGTTTGGATCTCGTAGTAACGTGGTAGCACACTGAAACAGTCCATTAAACCTGGTTTCGATCGATATTTTAGAGGATAACGCATGTTATGTCTAGGTTAGGCCTGGGATTTGCCCTCATCAGACACATGCTTTCGCATTCTCCACATACTTGTTGAACAGATCCTGGGTTTTTTCAGGTTTGGACACATAGTAATGTGGTACCGCACTGAAACATTCAATTAAACCTGGTCTTGATAAATATTTTAGAGGATAACGCATGTTAGGTCTGGGTTAGGTCTAGGATTTGCCCTCATTAGGCTCATACTTTCGCATTCTTCACATACTTGTTGAACGGATCCTGGGTTCTTTCTGGTTTGGATCACGTAGTAATGTGGTAGCACACTGAAACAGTCCATTAATCCTGGTTTCGATCAATATTTTAGAGGATAACGCATGTTCTGTCTAGGTTAGGCCTGGGATTTGCCCTCATCAGACACATACTTTCGTATTCTTCACATACTTGTTGAACGGATCCTGGGTTTTTTCTGGTTTGGATCACGTAGTAATGTGGTACCACACTGAAACTGTCGATTAAACCTGCTTTCGATCAATATATTTGAGAATTACTCATGTTAGGTCTAGGTTAGGTCTGGGATTTGCTCTCATCAGGCTCGTACTTTCGCAAATTTCTCATACTAGATGGCCTGATTCTGTGCTTTTTCTGGTTTGGATCCCGTAGTAATGTTGTACCACACTGAAACAGTCCATTAAACCTGGTTTCGATTAATATTTTTGAGGATAACGCATGTTATGTCTAGGGTAGGCCTGTGATTTGCCCTCATCAGACACATACTTTCGCATTCTTCACATACTTGTTGAACGGATCCTGGGTATTTTTCTCGTTTGGATCACGTAGTGATGTGGTGCCACACTGAAACAGTCCATTAAACCTGGTTTCGATCAATATTTTAGTGGATAACGCATGTTATGTCTAGGTTAGGCCTGTGATTTGCCCTCATCAGACACATACTTTCGCATTCTCCACATACTTGTTGAACAGATCCTGGGTTTTTTCCGGTTTGGATCACGTAGTAATGTGGTACCACACTGAAACATTCAATTAAACCTGGTCTTGATAAATATTTTAGAGGATAACGCATGTTAGGTCTGTGTTAGGTCTAGGATTTGCCCACATCAGGCTCATACCTTCGCATATTTCTCATACTTGATGGCTAGACCCAGGGCTTTTTCTGGAAAGGATCAGGTAGTAATGTGGTACCACACTGAAGCAGTCGATTAAACCTGGTTTCGATCAATATTTTTGAGGATAACGCATGTTAGGTCTAGGTTAGCGCCCGGGATTTGCCCTCATCAGGGTCATATTTCCGCGTTCTTCACATACTTGTTGAACAGATCCTGGGTATTTTTCTGGTTTGGATCACGCAGTAATGTGGTACCACACTGAAACAGTCGGTTAAACCTGGTTTCGATCAATATTTTAGAGAATAACTCATGTTAGGTCTAGGTTAGGTCTGGGATTTTCCATCATCAGACTCATACTTTCGCATTCTTCACATACTTGTTGAACGGATCCTGGGTTTTTTCTGGTTTGGATCACGTAGTAATGTGGTATCACACTGAAACAGTCCATTAAACCTGGTTTCGATCAATATTTTAGAGGATAACGCATGTTAGGTCTAGGTTAGGACTGGGATTTTCCCTCATCCGACACATACTTTCGCATTCTTCACATACTTGTAGAACGGATCCTGGGTTTTTTCTGGTTTGAATCACGTAGTAATGTGGTAGCACACTGAAACAGTCCATTAAACCTGGTTTCGATCAATATTTTAGAGAATAACTCATGTTAGGTCTAGGTTAGGTCTGGGATTTTCCTTCATCAGACTCATACTTTCGCATTCTTCACATACTTGTTGAACGGACCCTGGGTATTTTTCTGGTTTGGATCACGTAGTAATGTGGCACCACACAGAAATAGTCGATTAAACCTGGTTTCGATCAATATCTTAGAGGATAACTCATGTTAGGCCTAGGATAGGTCTGGGATTTGCCCTTATCACGCTCATAGTTTCGCGTTTTTCACATACTTGTTGAACAGATCCTGGGTTTTTTCTGGTTTCGATCATGTAGTAATGTGGTACCACACTGAAACAGTCCATTAAATCTGGTTTCGATCAATATTTTTGAGGATAACGCATGTTATGTCTAGGTTAGGCCTGTGATTTGCCCTCATCAGGCACATCCTTTCGCATTCTTCACATACTTGTTGAACGGACCCTGGGTTTTTTCTGGTTTGGATCACGTAGTAATGTGGTAGCACACTGAAACAGTCCATTAAACCTGGTTTCGATCAATATTCTAGAGGATAACGCATGTTCTGTCTAGGTTAGGCCTGGGATCTACCCTCATCAGACACATACTTTCGCATTCTTCACACACTTGTTGAACGGACCCTGGGTATTTTTCTGGTTTGGATCACGTAGTAATGTGGCACCACACAGAAATAGTCGATTAAACCTGGTTTCGATCCATATCTTAGAGGATAACTCATGTTAGGTCTAGGATAGGTCTGGGATTTGCCCTTATCACGCTCATAGTTTCGCGTTTTTCACATACTTGTTGTACAGATCCTGGGTTTTTTCTGGTTTCGATCATGTAGTAATGTGGTACCACACTGGAACAGTCCATTAAACCTGGTTTCGATCAGTATTTTAGAGAATAACGCATGTTAGGTCTTGGTTAGGTCTGGGATTTGCTCTCATCAGGCTCGTACTTTCGCATATTTCTGATAGTTGATGGCCAGATTCTGGGCTTTTTCTGGTTTGGATCACGTAGTAATGTGGTACCACACTGAAACAGTCCATTAAACCTGGTTTCGATCAATATTTTTGAGGATAACGCATGTTATGTCTAGGTTAGGCCTGTGATTTGCCCTCATCAGGCACATCCTTTCGCATTCTTCACATACTTGTTGAACGGACCCTGGGTTTTTTCTGGTTTGGATCACGTAGTAATGTGGTAGCACACTGAAACAGTCCATTAAACCTGGTTTCGATCAATATTTTAGAGGATAACGCATGTTCTGTCTAGGTTAGGCCTGGGATCTACCCTCATCAGACACATACTTTCGCATTCTTTACATACTTGTTGAACGGACCCTGGGTATTTTTCTGGTTTGGATCACGTAGTAATGTGGCACCACACAGAAATAGTCGATTAAACCTGGTTTCGATCAATATCTTAGAGGATAACTCATGTTAGGTCCAGGATAGGTCTGGGATTTGCCCTTATCACGCTCATAGTTTCGCGTTTTTCACATACTTGTTGAACAGATCCTGGGTTTTTTCTGGTTTCGATCATGTAGTAATGTGGTACCACACTGGAACAGTCCATTAAACCTGGTTTCGATCAGTATTTTAGAGAATAACGCATGTTAGGTCTTGGTTAGGTCTGGGATTTGCTCTCATCAGGCTCGTACTTTCTCATATTTCTCACAGTTGATGGCCAGATTCTGGGCTTTTTCTAGGTTTGGATCACGTAGTAATGTGGTACCACACTGAAACAGTCCATTTAACCTGGTTTCGATCAATATTTTTGAGGATAACGCATGTTATGTCTAGGTTAGGCCTTTGTTTTGCCCTCATCAGACACATACTTTCGCATTCTTCACATACTTGTTGAACGGATCCTGGGTTTTTTCTGGTGTGGATCTCGTAGTAATGTGGTAGCACACTGAAACAGTCCATTAAACCTGGTTTCGATCAATATTTTAGAGGATAACGCATGTTATGTCTAGGTTAGGCCTGGGATTTGCCCTCATCAGACACATGCTTTCGCATTCTCCACATACTTGTTGAACAGGTCCTGGGTTTTTTCAGGTTTGGACACATAGTAATGTGGTACCGCACTGAAACATTCAATTAAACCTGGTCTTGATAAATATTTTAGAGGATAACGCATGTTAGGTCTGGGTTAGGCCTTTGTTTTGCCCTCATCAGACACATACTTTCGCATTCTTCACATACTTGTTGAATGGATCCTGGGTTTTTTCTGGTGTGGATCTCGTAGTAATGTGGTAGCACACTGAAACAGTCCATTAAACCTGGTTTCGATCAATATTTTAGAGGATAACGCATGTTATGTCTAGGTTAGGCCTGGGATTTGCCCTCATCAGGCTCATACTTTCGCATATTTCTCATACTTGATGGCTAGATCCAGGACTTTTTCTGGATTGGATCACGTAGTAATGTGGTACCACACTGAAACAGTAAATGAAACGCAGTTGCGATCGATATTTTAGAGGATAACGCATGTTAGGTCTAAGTTAGGCCTGGGATTTTCCCTCATCAGACATATACTTTCGCATTCTTCACATACTTGTTGAACGTATCCTGGGTTTTTTCTGGTTTGGATCACGTAGTAATGTGGTACCACACTGAAACAGTCGATTAAACCTGGTTTCGATCAATATTTTTGAGAATTACTCAAGTTAGGTCTAGGTTAGGTCTGGGATTTGCTCTCATCAGGCTCGTACTTTCGCAAATTTCTCATACTTGATGGCCTGATTCTGTGCTTTTTCTGGTTTGGATCCCGTAGTAATGTGGTACCACACTGAAACAGTCCATTAAACCTGGTTTCGATCAATATTTTTGAGGATAACGCAAGTTATGTCTAGGTTAGGCCTGTGATTTGCCCTCATCAGACACATACTTTCGCATTCTTCACATACTTGTTGAACGGATCCTGGGTTTTTTCTGGTGTGGATCTCGTAGTAATGTGGTAGCACACTGAAACAGTCCATTAAACCTGGTTTCGATCAATATTTTAGAGGATAACGCATGTTATGTCTAGGTTAGGCCTGGGATTTGCCCTCATCAGACACATACGTTCGCATTCTCCACATACTTGTTGAACAGAACCTGGGTTTTTTCAGGTTTGGATCACGTAGTAATGTGGTACCACACTGAAACAGTCGATTAAACCTGGTCTTGATAAATATTTTAGAGGATAACGCATGTTAGGTCTGGGTTAGGTCTAGGATTTGCCCACATCAGGCTCATACTTTCGCATATTTCTCATACTTGATGGCTAGACCCACGGCTTTTTCTGAATTGGATCACGTAGTAATGTGGTACCACACTGAAACAGTCAATTAAACCTGGTTTCCATCGATATTTTAGAGGTCAACGCAAGTTAGGTCTGGTATAGGTCTGGGATTTGCCCTCATCAGGGTCATATTTTCGCGTTCTTCACATACTTGTTGAACAGATCCAGGGTATTTTTCTGGTTTGGATCAGGTAGTAATGTGGTACCACACTGAAGCAGTCGATTAAACCTGGTTTCGATCAATATTTTTGAGGATAACGCATGTTAGGTCTAGGTTAGGACCGGGATTTGCCCTCATCAGGGTCATATTTCCGCGTTCTTCACATACTTGTTGAACAGATCCTGGGTATTTTTCTGGCTTGGATCGGGCAGTAATGTGGTATCACACTGAAACAGTCGGTTAAACCAGGTTTCGATCAATATCTTAGATGATAGCGCTAGTTATGTCTGGGATAGGTCTGGGATTTGCCTCGTCAGGCTCATACTTTCGCATTCTTCACATACTTCTTGTACAGATCCTGGGTTTTTTTCTGGTTTGGATCACGTAGTAATGTGGTGCCACACCGAAACAGTCGATTAAACATGGTCTTGATAAATATTCTTGCGGGTAACGCATGTTAGGTCTAGGTTAGGACTGGGATTTTCCCTCATCCGACTCATACTTTCGCATTCTTCACATACCTGTTGAACGGATCCTGGGTTTTTTCTGGTTTGGATCTCGTAGTAACGTGGTAGCACACTGAAACAGTCGATTAAACCTGGTTTCGATAAATATTTTTGAGGGTAACGCATGTTAGGTCTAGGTTGGGCCTGGGATTTGCCCTCATCAGGGTCATATTTCCGCGTTCTTCACATACTTGTTGAACAGATCCTGGGTATTTTTCTGGTTTGGATCACGTAGTATTGTGGCACCACACAGAAATAGTCGATTAAACCTGGTTTCGATCAATATCTTAGAGGATAACTCATGTTAGGTCTACGATAGGTCTGGGATTTGCCCTCATCACGCTCATAGTTTCGCGTTTTTCACATACTTGTTGAACAGATCCTGGGTTTTTTCTGGTTTCGATCATGTAGTAATGTGGTACCACACTGGAACAGTCCATTAAACCTGGTTTCGATCAGTATTTTAGAGAATAACGCATGTTAGGTCTTGGTTAGGTCTGGGATTTGCTCTCATCAGGCTCGTACTTTCGCATATTTCTCATAGTTGATGGCCAGATTCTGGGCTTTTTCTGGTTTGGATCAAGTAGTACTGTGGTACCACACTGAAACAGTCCATTAAACCTGGTTTCGATCAATATTTTTGAGGATAACGCATGTTACGTCTAGGTTAGGCCTGTGATTTGCCCTCATCAGACACATACTTTCGCATTCTTCACATACTTGTTGAACGGATCCTGGGTTTTTTCTGGTTTGGATCTCGTAGTAACGTGGTAGCACACTGAAACAGTCCATTAAACCTGGTTTCGATCGATATTTTAGAGGATAACGCATGTTATGTCTAGGTTAGGCCTGGGATTTGCCCTCATCAGACACATGCTTTCGCATTCTCCACATACTTGTTGAACAGATCCTGGGTTTTTTCAGGTTTGGACACATAGTAATGTGGTACCGCACTGAAACATTCAATTAAACCTGGTCTTGATAAATATTTTAGAGGATAACGCATGTTAGGTCTGGGTTAGGTCTAGGATTTGCCCTCATTAGGCTCATACTTTCGCATTCTTCACATACTTGTTGAACGGATCCTGGGTTCTTTCTGGTTTGGATCACGTAGTAATGTGGTAGCACACTGAAACAGTCCATTAATCCTGGTTTCGATCAATATTTTAGAGGATAACGCATGTTCTGTCTAGGTTAGGCCTGGGATTTGCCCTCATCAGACACATACTTTCGTATTCTTCACATACTTGTTGAACGGATCCTGGGTTTTTTCTGGTTTGGATCACGTAGTAATGTGGTACCACACTGAAACTGTCGATTAAACCTGCTTTCGATCAATATATTTGAGAATTACTCATGTTAGGTCTAGGTTAGGTCTGGGATTTGCTCTCATCAGGCTCGTACTTTCGCAAATTTCTCATACTAGATGGCCTGATTCTGTGCTTTTTCTGGTTTGGATCCCGTAGTAATGTTGTACCACACTGAAACAGTCCATTAAACCTGGTTTCGATTAATATTTTTGAGGATAACGCATGTTATGTCTAGGGTAGGCCTGTGATTTGCCCTCATCAGACACATACTTTCGCATTCTTCACATACTTGTTGAACGGATCCTGGGTATTTTTCTCGTTTGGATCACGTAGTGATGTGGTGCCACACTGAAACAGTCCATTAAACCTGGTTTCGATCAATATTTTAGTGGATAACGCATGTTATGTCTAGGTTAGGCCTGTGATTTGCCCTCATCAGACACATACTTTCGCATTCTCCACATACTTGTTGAACAGATCCTGGGTTTTTTCCGGTTTGGATCACGTAGTAATGTGGTACCACACTGAAACATTCAATTAAACCTGGTCTTGATAAATATTTTAGAGGATAACGCATGTTAGGTCTGTGATAGGTCTAGGATTTGCCCACATCAGGCTCATACCTTCGCATATTTCTCATACTTGATGGCTAGACCCAGGGCTTTTTCTGGAAAGGATCAGGTAGTAATGTGGTACCACACTGAAGCAGTCGATTAAACCTGGTTTCGACCAATATTTTTGAGGATAACGCATGTTAGGTCTAGGTTAGCGCCCGGGATTTGCCCTCATCAGGGTCATATTTCCGCGTTCTTCACATACTTGTTGAACAGATCCTGGGTATTTTTCTGGTTTGGATCACGCAGTAATGTGGTACCACACTGAAACAGTCGGTTAAACCTGGTTTCGATCACTATTTTAGAGAATAACTCATGTTAGGTCTAGGTTAGGTCTGGGATTTTCCATCATCAGACTCATACTTTCGCATTCTTCACATACTTGTTGAACGGATCCTGGGTTTTTTCTGGTTTGGATCACGTAGTAATGTGGTATCACACTGAAACAGTCCATTAAACCTGGTTTCGATCAATATTTTAGAGGATAACGCATGTTAGGTCTAGGTTAGGACTGGGATTTTCCCTCATCCGACACATACTTTCGCATTCTTCACATACTTGTAGAACGGATCCTGGGTTTTTTCTGGTTTGAATCACGTAGTAATGTGGTAGCACACTGAAACAGTCCATTAAACCTGGTTTCGATCAATATTTTAGAGAATAACTCATGTTAGGTCTAGGTTAGGTCTGGGATTTTCCTTCATCAGACTCATACTTTCGCATTCTTCACATACTTGTTGAACGGACCCTGGGTATTTTTCTGGTTTGGATCACGTAGTAATGTGGCACCACACAGAAATAGTCGATTAAACCTGGTTTCGATCAATATCTTAGAGGATAACTCATGTTAGGCCTAGGATAGGTCTGGGATTTGCCCTTATCACGCTCATAGTTTCGCGTTTTTCACATACTTGTTGAACAGATCCTGGGTTTTTTCTGGTTTCGATCATGTAGTAATGTGGTACCACACTGGAACAGTCCATTAAACCTGGTTTCGATCAGTATTTTAGAGAATAACGCATGTTAGGTCTTGGTTAGGTCTGGGATTTGCTCTCATCAGGCTCGTACTTTCGCATATTTCTCATAGTTGATGGCCAGATTCTGGGCTTTTTCTGGTTTGGATCACGTAGTAATGTGGTACCACACTGAAACAGTCCATTAAATCTGGTTTCGATCAATATTTTTGAGGATAACGCATGTTATGTCTAGGTTAGGCCTGTGATTTGCCCTCATCAGGCACATCCTTTCGCATTCTTCACATACTTGTTGAACGGACCCTGGGTTTTTTCTGGTTTGGATCACGTAGTAATGTGGTAGCACACTGAAACAGTCCATTAAACCTGGTTTCGATCAATATTCTAGAGGATAACGCATGTTCTGTCTAGGTTAGGCCTGGGATCTACCCTCATCAGACACATACTTTCGCATTCTTCACATACTTGTTGAACGGACCCTGGGTATTTTTCTGGTTTGGATCACGTAGTAATGTGGCACCACACAGAAATAGTCGATTAAACCTGGTTTCGATCCATATCTTAGAGGATAACTCATGTTAGGTCTAGGATAGGTCTGGGATTTGCCCTTATCACGCTCATAGTTTCGCGTTTTTCACATACTTGTTGTACAGATCCTGGGTTTTTTCTGGTTTCGATCATGTAGTAATGTGGTACCACACTGGAACAGTCCATTAAACCTGGTTTCGATCAGTATTTTAGAGAATAACGCATGTTAGGTCTTGGTTAGGTCTGGGATTTGCTCTCATCAGGCTCGTACTTTCGCATATTTCTGATAGTTGATGGCCAGATTCTGGGCTTTTTCTGGTTTGGATCACGTAGTAATGTGGTACCACACTGAAACAGTCCATTAAACCTGGTTTCGATCAATATTTTTGAGGATAACGCATGTTATGTCTAGGTTAGGCCTGTGATTTGCCCTCATCAGACACATACTTTCGCATTCTTCACATACTTGTTGAACGGATCCTGGGTTTTTCCTGGTGTGGATCTCGTAGTAATGTGGTAGCACACTGAAACAGTCCATTAAACCTGGTTTCGATCAATATTTTAGAGGATAACGCATGTTATGTCTAGGTTAGGCCTGGGATTTGCCCTCATCAGACACATGCTTTCGCATTCTCCACATACTTGTTGAACAGGTCCTGGGTTTTTTCAGGTTTGGACACATAGTAATGTGGTACCGCACTGAAACATTCAATTAAACCTGGTCTTGATAAATATTTTAGAGGATAACGCATGTTAGGTCTGGGTTAGGCCTTTGTTTTGCCCTCATCAGACACATACTTTCGCATTCTTCACATACTTGTTGAATGGATCCTGGGTTTTTTCTGGTGTGGATCTCGTAGTAATGTGGTAGCACACTGAAACAGTCCATTAAACCTGGTTTCGATCAATATTTTAGAGGATAACGCATGTTATGTCTAGGTTAGGCCTGGGATTTGCCCTCATCAGGCTCATACTTTCGCATATTTCTCATACTTGATGGCTAGATCCAGGACTTTTTCTGGATTGGATCACGTAGTAATGTGGTACCACACTGAAACAGTAAATGAAACGCAGTTGCGATCGATATTTTAGAGGATAACGCATGTTAGGTCTAAGTTAGGCCTGGGATTTTCCCTCATCAGACATATACTTTCGCATTCTTCACATACTTGTTGAACGTATCCTGGGTTTTCTCTGGTTTGGATCACGTAGTAATGTGGTACCACTCTGAAACAGTCGATTAAACCTGGTTTCGATCAATATTTTTGAGAATTACTCAAGTTAGGTCTAGGTTAGGTCTGGGATTTGCTCTCATCAGGCTCGTACTTTCGCAAATTTCTCATACTTGATGGCCTGATTCTGTGCTTTTTCTGGTTTGGATCCCGTAGTAATGTGGTACCACACTGAAACAGTCCATTAAACCTGGTTTCGATCAATATTTTTGAGGATAACGCAAGTTATGTCTAGGTTAGGCCTGTGATTTGCCCTCATCAGACACATACTTTCGCATTCTTCACATACTTGTTGAACGGATCCTGGGTTTTTTCTGGTGTGGATCTCGTAGTAATGTGGTAGCA
Source organism: Colletes latitarsis (assembly GCF_051014445.1). Classification (NCBI taxonomy): domain Eukaryota; kingdom Metazoa; phylum Arthropoda; class Insecta; order Hymenoptera; family Colletidae; genus Colletes; species Colletes latitarsis. The sequence goes on from NC_135142.1 coordinate 5,696,608, forward strand.
CACTGAAACAGTCCATTAAACCTGGTTTCGATCAATATTTTAGAGGATAACGCATGTTATGTCTAGGTTGGGCCTGGGATTTGCCCTCATCAGACACATACGTTCGCATTCTCCACATACTTGTTGAACAGAACCTGGGTTTTTTCAGGCTTGGATCACGTAGTAATGTGGTACCACACTGAAACAGTCGATTAAACCTGGTCTTGATAAATATTTTAGAGGATAACGCATGTTAGGTCTGGGTTAGGTCTAGGATTTGCCCACATCAGGCTCATACTTTCGCATATTTCTCATACTTGATGGCTAGACCCACGGCTTTTTCTGAATTGGATCACGTAGTAATGTGGTACCACACTGAAACAGTCAATTAAACCTGGTTTCCATCGATATTTTAGAGGTCAACGCAAGTTAGGTCTGGTATAGGTCTGGGATTTGCCCTCATCAGGGTCATATTTTCGCGTTCTTCACATACTTGTTGAACAGATCCAGGGTATTTTTCTGGTTTGGATCAGGTAGTAATGTGGTACCACACTGAAGCAGTCGATTAAACCTGGTTTCGATCAATATTTTTGAGGATAACGCATGTTAGGTCTAGGTTAGGACCGGGATTTGCCCTCATCAGGGTCATATTTCCGCGTTCTTCACATACTTGTTGAACAGATCCTGGGTATTTTTCTGGCTTGGATCGGGCAGTAATGTGGTATCACACTGAAACAGTCGGTTAAACCAGGTTTCGATCAATATCTTAGATGATAGCGCTAGTTATGTCTGGGATAGGTCTGGGATTTGCCTCGTCAGGCTCATACTTTCGCATTCTTCACATACTTCTTGTACAGATCCTGGGTTTTTTTCTGGTTTGGATCACGTAGTAATGTGGTGCCACACCGAAACAGTCGATTAAACATGGTCTTGATAAATATTCTTGCGGGTAACGCATGTTAGGTCTAGGTTAGGACTGGGATTTTCCCTCATCCGACTCATACTTTCGCATTCTTCACATACCTGTTGAACGGATCCTGGGTTTTTTCTGGTTTGAATCACGTAGTAATGTGGTAGCACATTGAAACAGTCCATAAAACCTGGTTTCGATCAATATTTTAGAGAATAACTCATGTTAGGTCTAGGTTAGGTCTGGGATTTTCCTTCATCAGACTCACACTTTCGCATTCTTCACATACTTGTTGAACGGATCCTGGGTATTTTTCTGGTTTGGATCACGTAGTGATGTGGTACCACACTGAAACAGTCCATTAAACCTGGTTTCGATCAATATTTTAGAGGATAACGCATGTTATGTCTAGGTTGGGCCTGGGATTTGCCCTCATCAGACACATACGTTCGCATTCTCCACATACTTGTTGAACAGAACCTGGGTTTTTTCTGGTTTGGATCACGTAGTAATGACGTACCTCACTGTAACAGTCCATTAAACCCGGTTTCGATCAATATTTTAGAGAATAACGCATGATAGGTCTTGGTTAGGTCTGGGATTTGCTCTCATCAGGCTCGTACTTTCGCATATATCTCATACTTGATGGCTAGATCCTGGGCTATTTCTGGATTGGATCACGTAGAAATGTGGTAGCACACTGAAACAGTCCATTAAACCTGGTTTCGATTAATATTTTAGAGGATAACGCATGTTCTGTCTAGGTTAGGCCTGGGATTTGTCCTCATCAGACACATACTTTCGCATTCTTCACATACTTGTTGAACGGATCGTGGGTTTTTTCTGGTTTGGATCACGTAGTAATGTGATAGCACTCTGAAACAGTCCATTAAACCTGGTTTCGATCAATATTTTAGAGGATAACGCATGTTAGGTCTAGGTTAGGCCTGGGATTTTCCCTCATCAGACACATACTTTCGCATTCTTCACATACTTGTTGAACGGATCCTGGGTATTTTTCTGGTTTGGATCACGTAGTGATGTGGTACCACACTGAAACAGTCCATTAAACCTGGTTTCGATCAATATTTTTGAGGATAACGCATGTTAGATCTAGGTTAGGCCTGGGATTTGCCCTCATCAGACACATACTTTCGCATTCGTCACATACTTGTTGAACGGATCCTGGGTTTTTTGTGGTTTGGATCACGTAGTAATGCGGTACCACACTGAAACAGTCGATTAAACCTGGTTTCGATCAATATTTTAGAGGATAACGCATGTTCTGTCTAGGTTAGGCCTGGGATTTGCCCTCATCAGACACATACTTTCGCATTTTCCACATACATGTTGAACAGATCCTGGGTTTTTTGTGGTTTGGATCACATAGTAATGTGGTACCACACTGAAACATTCAATTAATCCTGGTCTTGATAAATATTTTAGAGGATAACGCATGTTAGGTCTGGGTTAGGTCTAGGATTTGCCCTCATGAGGCTCATACTTTCGCATGTTACTCATACTTGATCGCTAGATCCAGGGCTTTTTCTGGATTGGATCACGTAGTAATGTGGTACCACACTGAAACAGTCAATTAAACCTGGTTTCCATCAATATTTTAGAGGACAACGCATGTTAGGTCTGGGATGGGTCTGGGATTTGCCCTCATCAGGCTCATAGTTTCGCGTTTTTCACATACTTGTTGAACAGATCCTGGGTATTTTTCTGGTTTGGATCAGGTAGTATTGTGGTACCACAGTGAAACAGTCGATTAAAGCTGGTTTCGATCAGTATTTTAGAGAATAACGCATGTTAGGTCTCGGTTAGGTCTGGGATTTGCTCTCATCAGGCTCGTACTTGCGCATATTTCTCATAGTTGATGGCCAGATTCTGGGCTTTTTCTGGTTTGGATCACGTAGTAATGTGGTACCACACTGAAACAGTCCATTAAACCTGGTTTCGATCAATATTTTTGAGGATAACGTATGTTATGTCTAGGTTAGGCCTGTGATTTGCCCTCATCAGACACATACTTTCGCATTCTTCACATACATGCTGAACGGATCCTGGGTTTTTTCTGGTTTGGATCACGTAGTAATGTGGTAGCACACTGAAACAGTCCATTAAACCTGGTTTCGATCAATATTTTAGAGGATAACGCATGTTATGTCTAGGATAGGCCTGGGATTTGCCCTCATCAGACACATACTTTCGCATTCTCCACATACTTGTTGAACAGATCCTGGGTTTTTTCAGGTTTGGACACATAGTAATGTGGTACCGCACTGAAACATTCAATTAAACCTGGTCTTGATAAATATTTTAGAGGATAACGCATGTTAGGTCTGGGTTAGGTCTAGGATTTGCCCTCATCAGGCTCATACTTTCGCATATTTCTCATACTCGATGGCTAGACCCAGGGCTTTTTCTGGATTGGATCCCGTAGCAATGTGGCACCACACTGAAACAGTCCATTAAACCTGGTTTCGATCAATATTTTAGAGGATAACGCATGTTATGTCTAGGTTAGGCCTGTGATTTGCCCTCATCAGATACATACTTTCGCATTCTTCACATACTTGTTGAACGGATCCTGGGTTTTTTCTGGTTTGGATCACGTAGTAATGTGGTAGCACACTGAAACTGTCGATTAAACCTGCTTTCGATCAATATATTTGAGAATTACTCATGTTAGGTCTAGGTTAGGTCTGGGATTTGCTCTCATCAGGCTCGTACTTTCGCAAATTTCTCATACTTGATGGCCTGATTCTGTGCTTTTTCTGGTTTGGATCCCGTAGTAATGTGGTACCACACTGAAACAGTCCATTAAACCTGGTTTCAATCAATATTTTTGAGGATAACTCATGTTAGGTCTAGGTTAGGCCCGGGATTTGCCCCCATCAGGGTCATATTTCCGCATTCTTCACATACTTGTTGAACGGATCCTGGGTTTTTTCTGGTTTGGATCACGTAGTAATGTGGTAGCACACTGAAACAGTCCATTAAACCTGGATTCGATCAATATTTTAGAGAATAACGCATGTTAGGTCTTGGTTAGGTCTGGGATTTGCTCTCATCAGGGTCATACATTCGCGTTTTTCACATTCTTGTTGAACAGATCCCTGGCTTATTCTGGTTTGGATCACGTACTAATGTGGTACCACACTGAAACAGTCCATTAAACCTGGTTTCGATCAATATTTTAGAGAATAACGCATGTTAGGTCTTGGACAGGTCTGGGATTTGCTCTCATCAGGGTCATACATTCGCCTTTTTCACATTCTTGTTGAACAGATCCCTGGCTTATTCTGGTTTGGATCACGTACTAATGTGGTACCACACTGAAACAGTTCATTACAGCTGGTTTCGATCAATATTTTAGAGGATAACGCATCTTAGGTATAGGTTAGGCCTGGGATTTGCCCTCATCAGACTCATACTTTCGCATATTTCTCATTCTTGTTGGCTAGATCCTGGGCTTTTTCTGGGTTGGATCACGTAGTAATGTGGTACCACACTGAAACAGTCAATTAATCCTGGTTACGATCAATATTTTAGAGGATAACGAACTTTAGGTCTAGGTTAGGCCAGGAATTTTCCCTCAACAGACTCATACTTTCGCATTCTTCACATACATCTTGAACAGATCCTGGGTTTTTTCTGGTTTGGATCACGTAGTAATGTGATACCACACTGAAACAATCGATTAAACCTGGTTTCGATCAATGTTTTAGAGGATAACGCATGTTATGTCTAGGTTAGGCCAGGGATTTTCCCTTATCAGACTCATACTTTCCCATTCTCCACATACTTCTTGAACAGATCCTGGCTTTTTCTGGTTTCGATCACGTAGTAATGTGGTACCATGCTGAAACAGACCATTAAACCTGATTTCGATTAATGTTTTGGAGGATAACACACGTTAGGTCTAGGTTAGGTAGGGATTTGCCCTCATCAGGGTCATACTTTCGCAGTTTTAACATACATGTTGACCAGATCGAGGGTTTTTTCTGCATTGCATCACGTAGTAATGTGGTAAAACACTAAAACTGTCCATTAAAACTGGATTCGATCAATATTTTATAGGATAACGCAAGTTATGTCTGGGATAGGTCTGGGATTTGCCCTCATCAGGGACATATTTTCGCATTTTTCACATACTTGTTGAACAGATCCTGGGATTTTTTCTGGTTTGGATCACGTAGTAATGTGGTACCACATTAAAACAGTCAATTAAACCTAGTCTTGATAAAGATTTTAGAGGATAACGCGTATTAGGTCTGGGTTAGGTCTAGGATTTGCCCTCATCAGGCTCATACTTTCGCATATTTCTCATACTTGTTGGCCAGTTCCTAGGCTTCCACTGGTTTGGATCACGTAGGAATGTGGTACCACACTGAAACAGTCAATTAAACCTGGTCTTGATAGATATTTTAGAGGATAACGCGTGTTAGGTCTGGGTTAGGTCTAGGATTTGCCCTCGTCAGGCTCATACTTTCGCATATCTCTCATACTTGTTTGCTAGATCCTGGGCCTTTTCTGGATTGGATCACGTTGTAATGTTGTACCACACTGAAACTGTCATTTAAACGTGGTTTCCGTCAATATTTTTGAGGATAACACATGTTTGGTCTAGGTTAGGTCTAGGATTTGCCCTCATCAGGCTCATACTTTCGCGTTTTTCACATACTTGTTGAACAGATACTAGGTTTTTTCTGGTTTGGATCACGTAGTAATTTGGTACCACACTGAAACAGTCAATTAAACATGGTCTTGACAAATATTTCAGAGGATAACGCATGTTAGGTCTGGGCTAGGTCTAGGATTTGCCCTCATCAGGCTCATACTTTCGCATATTTCTCATTCTTGTTGGCTAGATCCTGGGCTTTTTCTGGATTGGATCACGTAGTAATGTGGTACCACACTGAAACAGTCAATTAATCCTGGTTACGATCAATATTTTAGAGGATAACGCATGTTAGGTCTGGGATACGTCTGGGATTTGCCCTCATCAGGCTCATAGTTTCGCGTTTTTCACATACTTGTTGAACAGATCTTGGGTTTTTTCTGGTTTGGATCACGTAGTAATGTGGTACCACACTGAAACAGTCCATTAAACCTGGTTTTGATCAATATTTTAGATGATAACGCATGTTAGGTCTGGGATAGGTCTGGGATTGGCCGCATCAGGCTCATAGTTTCGCATATTTCTCAAACTTGTTGGCCCGATTCTGTGCTTTCACTGGTTTGGATGACGTAGTAATATTGTACCGCCCTGAAACAGTCAATTCAACCTGGTCTCGATAAATATTTTAGATGATAACGCATGTTAGGTCTAGGTTCAGCCTGGGATTTGCCCTCATCAGACTCATACTTTCGCAGATTTCTCATACTTGTTGAACAGATCCCTGGCTTTTTCTGGTTTGGATCACGTAGTAATGTGGTACCACTCTGAAACAGTCGATTAAACCTGGTTTCGATCAATATTTTAAATGATAACGCATGTTAGGTCTGGGATAGGTCTGGGATCTGCCCTCATCAGACTCTTACCTTCGCATTCTTCCCATGCTTGTTGAACAGATCCTGGGTTTTTTCTGGTTTGGATCACGTAGTAATGTGGTACCACACTGAAACAGTCCATTGAACCTGGTTTCGATCAATATTTTAGAGAATAACGCATGTTAGGTCTTGGTTAGGTCTGGGATTTGCTCTCATCAGGGTCATACATTCGCGTTTTTCACATTCTTGTTGAACAGATCCCTGGCTTATTCTGGTTTGGATCACGTACTAATGTGGTACCACACTGAAACAGTTCATTACAGCTGGTTTCGATCAATATTATATAGGATAACGCCGTTTAGGACACGGTTAGGTGAGGGATTTGCCCTCATCAGGCTCATACTGTCGCATATTTCTCATACTTGTTAGCCAGATCCGTTGCTTTTTCTGGTTTGGATCACGTGGTAATGTGGTATCACACTGAAACAGTCCATGAAACCTGGTTTCGATAAATATTTTAGATGATAACGCATGTTAGGTCTGGGATAGGTCTGGGATTTGCCCGCATCAGGCTCATAGTTTCGCATATTTCTCAAACTTGTTGGCCCGATTCTGTGCTTTCACAGGTTTGGATGACGTAGTAATATTGTACCGCCCTGAAACAGTCAATTCAACCTGGTCTCGATAAATATTTTAGATGATAACGCATGTTAGGTCTAGGTTCAGCCTGGGATTTGCCCTCATCAGACTCATACTTTCGCAGATTTCTCATACTTGTTGAACAGATCCCTGGCTTTTTCTGGTTTGGATCACGTAGTAATGTGGTACCACTCTGAAACAGTCGATTAAACCTGGTTTCGATCAATATTTTAAATGATAACGCATGTTAGGTCTGGGATAGGTCTGGGATCTGCCCTCATCAGACTCTTACCTTCGCATTCTTCCCATGCTTGTTGAACAGATCCTGGGTTTTTTCTGGTTTGGATCACGTAGTAATGTGGTACCACAATGAAACAGTCCATTGAACCTGGTTTCGATCAATATTTTAGAGAATAACGCATGTTAGGTCTTGGTTAGGTCTGGGATTTGCTCTCATCAGGGTCATACATTCGCGTTTTTCACATTCTTGTTGAACAGATCCCTGGCTTATTCTGGTTTGGATCACGTACTAATGTGGTACCACACTGAAACAGTTCATTACAGCTGGTTTCGATCAATATTATATAGGATAACGCCGTTTAGGACACGGTTAGGTGAGGGATTTGCCCTCATCAGGCTCATACTGTCGCATATTTCTCATACTTGTTAGCCAGATCCGTTGCTTTTTCTGGTTTGGATCACGTGGTAATGTGGTATCACACTGAAACAGTCCATGAAACCTGGTTTCGATAAATATTATAGGTGATAAGTCATGTTTGGTCTAGGTTAGGCCTGGAATTTGCCCTCGTCAGGCTCATACGTTCGCATTTTTCACATACTTGTTGTACAGATCCCTGGCTTTTTCTGGTTTGGATCACGTCGTAAAGTGGTACCACACCGAAACAGTCGATTAATCCTGGTCTCGAACAATATTTTATAGGATAACGCCGTTTAGGACGCGGTTAGGTGAGGGATTTGCCCTCATCAGGCTCATACTGTCGCATATTTTTCATACTTGTTAGCCAGATCCGTTGCTTTTTCTGGTTTGGATCACGTGGTAATGTGGTACCACACTGAAACAGTCCATGAAACCTGGTTTCGATCAATATTTTAGAGGATAACGCATGTTAGGTCTAGGTTAGGCCTGGGATTTGCCCTCATCAGACTCATAGTTTTGCGTATTTCACATACTTGTTGATCAGATCCCTGGCTTTTTCATGTTTGAATCATGTGGTAATGTGGTATCACACTGAAACAGTCCATGAAACCTGGTTTCGATCAATATTTTAGAGGATAATGCATGTTAGGTCAAGGTTACGCCTGGGATTTGCCCTCATCAGACACATACTTTCGCATGTTTCACATACTTGTTGAACAGATCCCTGGCTTTTTCTGGTTTGGATCACGTAGAAAAGTGGTACCACACTGAAACAGTCGATTAATCCTGGTCTCGATCAATATTTTGTAGGATAACGCAAGTTAGGTCTGGGATAGGTCTGGGATTTGCCCTCATCAGGGTCATATTTTCGCATTTTTCACATACTTGTTGAACAGATCCCTGGCTTTTTCATGTTTGAATCATGTGGTAATGCGGTATCACACTGAAACAGTCCATGAAACCTGGTTTTGATCAATATTTTAGATGATAACGCATGTTAGGTCTGGGATAGGTCTGGGATCTGCCCTCATCAGACTCATACCTTCGCATTCTTCACATGCTTGTTGAACAGATCCTGCGTTCTTCTGGTTTGGATCTCGTAGTAATGTGGTACCACACTGAAACAGTCAATTATACCTGGTCTCGATCAATATTTTAGAGGATAACGCATGTTAGGCCTGGGTTAGGTCCAGGATTCGCCCGCATCAGGCTCATACTTTCGCATATTTCTCATACTTGTTGGCCAGATCCTGGGTTTTTTTCTAGTCTGGATCACATAGTAATGTGGTACAACACAGAAAGAGTCCATTAAACCGGGTTTCGATCAATATTTTAGATGATAACGCATGTTCGGTCTAGGTTAGGCCTGGGATTTGCCCTCATCAGACTCATACTTTCGCATTCTTCACATACTTGTTGAACAGATCCTGGGTTATTTCTGGTTTGGATCTCGTACTAATGTGGTACCACACTGAAACAGTCCATTAAACATGGTTTCGATCAATATTTTAGAGAATAACTCATGTTAGGTCTAGGTTAGGTCTGGGATTTGCTCTCATCAGGCTTGTACATTCGCATATTTCTCATACTTGATGGCCAGATTCGGGGCTTTTTCAGGTTTGGATCACGTAGTAATGTAATACAACACTGTAACAGTCCATTAAACCTGGTTTCGATCAATATTTTAGATGATAACGCATGTTAGGTCTAGGTTAGGCCTGGGATTTGCCCTCATCAGGCTCATAGCTTCGCATATTTCTCAAACTTGTTGGACAGATTCTGTTCTTTCACTGGTTTGGATCACGTAGTAATGTTGTACCGCCTTGAAACAGTCAATTCAACCTGGTCTCGATAAATGTTATAGATGATAAGTCATGTTAGGTCTAGGTTAGGCCTGGAATTTGACCTCGTCAGGCTCATACCTTCGCATTCTTCTCATACTTGTTGTACAGATCCAGGGTCTTTTCTGGTTTTGATCACGTAGTAATGTGGTACCACACTGAAACAGTCGATTAAACCTGGTTTCGATCAATATTTTAGAGAATAACGCATGTTAGGTCTTGGTTAGGTCTGGGATTTGCTCTCATCAGGGTCATACATTCGCGTTTTTCACATTCTTGTTGAACAGATCCCTGGCTTATTCTGGTTTGGATCACGTACTAATGTGGTACCACACTGAAACAGTCCATTAAACCTGGTTTCGACCAATATTTTAGAGGATAACGCATGTTAGGTCTGTGATAGGTCTGGGATTTGCCCTCATCAGGCTCATAGTTTCGCGTTTTTCACATACTTGTTGAACAGATCCTGGGTTTTTTCTGGTTTGGATCTCGTAATAATGTGGTACGACACTGAAACAGTCCATTAAACATGGTTTCGATCAATATTTTAGGGAATAACTCATGTTAGGTCTAGGTTAGGTCTGGGATTTGCTCTCATCAGGCTTGTACATTCGCATATTTCTCATACTTGATGGCCAGATTCGGGGCTTTTTCTGGTTTGGATCACCTAGTAATGTAGTACAACACTGTAACAGTCCATTAAACCTGTTTTCAACCAATATCTTAGAGGATAACGCATGTTAGGCCTAGGCTAGGCCTGGGATTTGCCCTAATCAGGGTCATACTTTCGCAGTTTTATCATACATGTTGACCTGATCGAGGGTTTTCCCTACTTTGGATAACGTAGTAAAGTGGTACCACACAGAAACAGGCAATTATACCTGGTCTCGATCAATATTTTAGAGGATAACGCATGTTAGGCCTGGGTTAGGTCCAGGATTTGCCCGCATCAGGCTCATACTTTCGCATATTTCTCAAACTTGTTGGCCAGATTCTGTGCTTTCACTGGTTTGGATCACGTAGTAATGTTGTACCGCCCTGAAACTGCCAATTCAACCTGGTCTCGATAAATATTTTAGATGATAACGCATGTTAGGTCTAGGTTAGGCCTGGGATTTGCCCTCATTAGACTCATACTTTCGCATATTTCTCATACTTGTTGGCCAGATCCTGGGTTTTTTTCTAGACTGGATCACGTAGTAATGTGGTACAACACAGAAACAGTCCATTAAACCTGGTTTCGATCAATATTTTAGAGAATAACTCATGTTAGGTCTAGGTTAGGTCTAGGATTTGCTCTCGTCAGGCTTGTACATTCGCATATTTCTCATACTTGATGGCCAGATTCGGGGCTTTTTCTGGCTTGGATCACGTAGTAATGTCGTACAACACTGTAACAGTCCATTAAACCTGGTTTCGATCAATATTTTAGATGATAACGCATGTTAGGTCTAGGTTAGGCCTGGGATTTGCCCTCATCAGGCTCATAGCTTCGCATATTTCTCAAACTTGTTGGACAGATTCTGTTCTTTCACTGGTTTGGATCACGTAGTAATATTGTACCGCCTTGAAACAGTCAATTCAACCTGGTCTCGATAAATGTTATAGATGATAAGTCATGTTAGGTCTAGGTTAGGCCTGGAATTTGACCTCGTCAGGCTCATACCTTCGCATTCTTCTCATACTTGTTGTACAGATCCAGGGTCTTTTCTGGTTTTGATCACGTAGTAATGTGGTACCACACTGAAACAGTCGATTAAACCTGGTTTCGATCAATATTTTAGAGAATAACGCATGTTAGGTCTCGGTTAGGTCTGGGATTTGCTCTCATCAGGGTCATACATTCGCGTTTTTCACATTCTTGTTGAACAGATCCCTGGCTTATTCTGGTTTGGATCACGTACTAATGTGGTACCACACTGAAACAGTCCATTAAACCTGGTTTCGATCAATATTTTAGAGGATAACGCATGTTAGATCTGGGTTAGGTGTGGGATTTGCCCTCATCAGACTCATACTTTCGCATTCTTCACATACTTGTTGAACAGATCCTGGGTTATTTCTGGTTTGGATCAGGTAGTAATGTGGTACCACACTGAAACAGTCGATTAAACCTGGTCACGATCAACATTTTAGAGGATAACGCCGGTTAGGACTCGGTTAGGTGTGGGATTTGCCCTCATCAAGGTCTTACCTTCGCATTTCTCGCATATTTGTTGGCCAGATCCTGTGCTTTCACAGGTCTGGATCTCGTAGTAATGTGGTACCACACGGAAACAGTCCATTAAACCTGGTTTCGATCAATATTTTTGAGGATAGCTCATGCTAGGTCTAGGTTAGGCCTGGGATTTGCCCCCATCGGACCCATACTTTCGCATTCTTCACATACTTGTTGAACAGATCCTGGGTTTTTTCTGGTTTGGATCACGTAGTAATGTGGTACCACACTGAAACAGTCCATTAAACCTGGTTTCGATCAATATTTTAGAGAATAACGCATGTTAGGTCTTGGTTAGGTCTGGGATTTGCTCTCATCAGGGTCATACATTCGCGTTTTTCACATTCTTGTTGAACAGATCCCTGGCTTATTCTGGTTTGTATCACGTACTAATGTGGTACCACACTGAAACAGTCCATTAAACCTGGTTTCGATCAATATTTTAGAGGATAACGCATGTTAGGTCTGTGATAGGTCTGGGATTTGCCCTCATCAGGCTCATAGTTTCGCGTTTTTCACATACTTGTTGAACAGATCCTGGGTTTTTTCTGGTTTGGATCTCGTAGTAATGTGGTACCACACTGAAACAATCCATTAAACATGGTTTCGATCAATATTTTAGAGAATAACTCATGTTAGGTCTAGGTTAGGTCTGGGATTTGCTCTCATCAGGCTTGTACATTCGCATGTTTCTCATACTTGATGGCCAGATTCGGGGCTTTTTCAGGTTTGGATCACGTAGTAATGTAGTACAACACTGTAACAGTCCATTAAACCTGCTTTCGATCAATATTTTAGATGATAACGCATGTTAGGTCTCGGTTAGGTCTAGGATTTGCCCTCATCTGTGTCATACTTTCGCATATTTCTCAAACTTGTTTGCCAGATTCTGGGCTTTCACTGGTCTGGATCACGTAGTAACGTGGTACCACCCTGAAACAGTCCATTAAACCAGGTTTTGATCAGTACTTTTGAAGATAGCGCATGTTAGGTCTGGATAAGGTCTGGGATTTGCTCTCATCAGGCTCATACTTTCGCGTATTTCTCATTCTTGTTGGCCAGATACTGGGCTCCCACTGGTTTGGATCACGTAGTAATGTGGTACCATACTGAAACAGTCCATTAAACCTGGTTTCGATCAATATTTTAGATGATAACGCCGGTTAGGACTCGTTTAGGTGTGGGATTTGCCCTCATCAGGGTCATACCTTCGCATTTCTCGCATATTTGTTGGCCAGATCCTGTGCTTTCACAGGTCTGGCTCTCGTAGTAATGTGGTACCACACTGAAACAGGCAATTATACCTGGTCTCGATCAATATTTTAGAGGATAACGCATGTTAGGCCTGGGTTAGGTCCAGGATTTGCCCGCATCAGGCTCATACTTTCGCATATTTCTCAAACTTGTTGGCCAGATTCTGTGCTTTCACTGGTTTGGATCACGTAGTAATGTTGTACCGCCCTGAAACTGCCAATTCAACCTGGTCTCGATAAATATTTTAGATGATAACGCATGTTAGGTCTAGGTTAGGCCTGGGATTTGCCCTCATTAGACTCATACTTTCGCATATTTCTCATACTTGTTGGCGAGATCCTGGGTTTTTTTCTAGACTGGATCACGTAGTAATGTGGTACAACACAGAAACAGTCCATTAAACCTGGTTTCGATCAATATTTTAGACGATAACGCATGTTCGGTCTAGGTTAGGCCTGGGATTTGCCCTCATCAGACTCATACTTTCGCATTCTTCACATACTTGTTGAACAGATCCTGGGTTATTTCTGGTTTGGATCAGGTAGTAATGTGGTACCACACTCAAACAGTCGATTAAACCTGGTCACGATCAACATTTTAGAGGATAACGCCGGTTAGGACTCGGTTAGGTGTGGGATTTGCCCTCATCAGGGTCATACCTTCGCATTTCTCGCATATTTGTTGGCCAGATCCTGTGCTTTCACAGGTCTGGATCTCGTAGTAATGTGGTACCACACTGAAACAGCCCATTAAACCTGGTTTCGATCAATATTTTTGAGGATAGCTCATGCTAGGTCTAGGTTAGGCCTGGGATTTGCCCCCATCGGACCCATACTTTCGCATTCTTCACATACTTGTTGTACAGATCCTGGGTTTTTTCAGGTTTGAATCAGGCGGTAATGTGGTACCACACTGAAACAGTACATAAAACCTAGTCTCGGTCAATATTTTAGAGGATAACGCATGTTACGTCTGGGATAGGTCCAGGATTTGCCCGCATCAGGCTCATACTTTCGCATATTTCTCATACTTGTTGGCCAGATCCTGGGCTTTTTCTGGTTTGGATCACGTAGTTATGTGGTACCACTCTGAAACAGTCGACTAAACCTGGTCTCGACCAATATTTATGAGGATAACGCAAGTTGGGTCTGGGATAGGTCTGGGATGTGCCCTCATCTGGCTCATACTTTCGCATTCTTCACATACTTGTTGAACAGATCCTGGGTTTTTTCTGGTTTGGATCACGTAGTAATGTGGTACCACACTGAAACAGTCCATTAAACCTGGTTTCGATCAATATTTTAGAGAATAACGCATGTTAGGTCTTGGTTAGGTCTGGGATTTGCTCTCATCAGGGTCATACATTCGCGATTTTCACATTCTTGTTGAACAGATCCCTGGCTTATTCTGGTTTGGATCACGTACTAATGTGGTACCACACTGAAACGGTCCATTAAACCCGGTTTCGATCAATATTTTAGAGGATAACGCATGTTGAGTCTGGGATAGGTCTGGGATTTGCCCTCATCAGACTCATACTTTCGCATATTTCTCATACTTGTTGGCAAGATTCTGGCTTTTTTTCTGGTCTGGATCACGTAGTAATGTGGTACCACACTGAAACAGTCCATTAAACCTGGTTTTGATCAATATTTTAGATGATAACGCATGTTAGGTCTGGGATAGGTCTGGGATTTGCCCGCATCAGGCTCATAGTTTCGCATATTTCTCAAACTTGTTGGCCCGATTCTGTGCTTTCACTGGTTTGGATCACGTAGTAATGTTGTACCGCCCTGAAACAGTCAATTCAACCTGGTCTCGATAAATATTTTAGATGATAACGCATGTTAGGTCTAGGTTCGGCCTGGGATTTGCCCTCATCAGACTCATACTTTCGCATACTTCTCAGACCTGTTGGCCAGATACTTTGCTTTGGTCTGGATTGGATCACATACTGATGAAGTACCACACTAAAGCAGTCAATTATACCTGGTCTCGATCAATATTTTAGAGGATAACGCATGTTAGGCCTGGGTTAGGTGCAGGATTTGCCTGCATCAGGCTCATACTTTCACATATTTCTCATACTTGTTGTACAGATCCTGGGTTATTTTTGGTTTGGATCTCGTAGTAATGTGGTACCACACTGAAACAGTCCATTAAACATGGTTTCGATCAATATTTTAGAGAATAACTCATGTTAGGTCTAGGTTAGGTCTGGGATTTGCTCTCATCAGGCTTGTACATTCGCATATTTCTCATACTTGATGGCCAGATTCGGGGCTTTTTCTGGTTTGGATCACGTAGTAATGTAGTACAACACTGTAACAGTCCATTAAACCTGTTTCCAACCAATATCTTAGAAGATAACGCATGTTAGGCCTAGGCTAGGCCTGGGGTTTGCCCTAATCAGGGTCATACTATCGCAGTTTTATCATACATGTTGTTCTGATCGAGGGTTTTTTCTACTTTGGATAACGTAGTAAAGTGGTACCACACAGAAACAGTCAACTAAACCTGGATCCGATCAATATTTTAGAGGATAACGCATGTTAGGTCTCGGTTAGGTCTAGGATTTGCCCTCATCTGGGTCATACTTTCGCATATTTCTCAAACTTGTTTGCCAGATTCTGGGCTTTCACTGGTCTGGATCACGTAGTAACGTGGTACCACCCTGAAACAGTCCATTAAACCTGGTTTCGATCAATACTTTTGAAGATAGCGCATGTTAGGTCTGGATAAGGTCTGGGATTTGCTCTCATCAGGCTCATACTTTCGCATATTTCTCATTCTTGTTGGCCAGATACTGGGCTCCCACTGGTTTGGATCACGTAGTAATGTGGTACCATACTGCAACAGTCCATTAAACCTGGTCTCGATCAATATTTTAGATGATAACGCCGGTTAGGACTCGGTTAGGTGTGGGATTTGCCCTCATCAGGGTCATACCTTCGCATTTCTCGCATATTTGTTGGCCAGATCCTGTGCTTTCACAGGTCTGGATCTCGTAGTAATGTGGTACCACACTGAAACAGGCAATTTTACCTGGTCTCGATCAATATTTTAGAGGATAACGCATGTTACGCCTGGGTTAGGTCCAGGATTTGCCCGCATCAGGCTCATACTTTCGCATATTTCTCAAACTTGTTGGCCAGATTCTGTGCTTTCACTGGTTTGGATCACGTAGTAATGTTGTACCGCCCTGAAACTGCCAATTCAACCTGGTCTCGATAAATATTTTAGATGATAACGCATGTTAGGTCTAGGTTTGGCCTGGGATTTGCCCTCATTAGACTCATACTTTCGCATATTTCTCATACTTGTTGGCCAGATCCTGGGTTTTTTTCTAGTCTGGATCACGTAGTAATGTGGTACAACACAGAAACAGTCCATTAAACCTGGTTTCGATCAATATTTTAGACGATAACGCATGTTCGGTCTAGGTTAGGCCTGGGATTTGCCCTCATCAGACTCATACTTTCGCATTCTTCACATACTTGTTGAACAGATCCTGGGTTATTTCTGGTTTGGATCAGGTAGTAATGTGGTACCACACTGAAACAGTCGATTAAACCTGGTCACGATCAACATTTTAGAGGATAACGCCGGTTAGGACTCGGTTAGGTGTGGGATTTGCCCTCATCTGGGCCATACCTTCGCATTTCTCGCATATTTGTTGGCCAGATCCTGTGCTTTCACAGGTCTGGATCTCGTAGTAATGTGGTACCACACTGAATCAGTCCATTAAACCTGGTTTCGATCAATATTTTTGAGGATAGCTCATGCTAGGTCTAGGTTAGGCCTGGGATTTGCCCCCATCGGACCCATACTTTCGCATTCTTCACATACTTGTTGTACAGATCCTGGGTTTCTTCAGGATTGAATCAGGCGGTAATGTGGTACCACACTGAAACAGTACATAAAACCTAGTCTCGGTCAATATTTTAGAGGATAACGCATGTTACGTCTGGGATAGGCCCAGGATTTGCCCGCATCAGGCTCATACTTTCGCATATTTCTCATACTTGTTGGCCAGATCCTGGGCTTTTTCTGGTTTGGATCACGTAGTTATGTGGTACCACTCTGAAACAGTCGACTAAACCTGGTCTCGACCAATATTTAAGAGGATAACGCATGTTGGGTCTGGGATAGGTCTGGGATTTGCCCTCATCTGGCTCATACTTTCGCATTCTTCACATACTTGTTGAACAGATCCTGAGTTATTTCTGGTTTGGATCATGTAGTAATGTGGTACCACACTGATACAGTCCATTAATCCTGGTTTCGATAAATATTTTAAAGGATAACGCATGTTAGGTCTGGGTTAGGGTTAGGATTTGCCCTCATCTGACCCATACTTTCGCATTCTTCACATACTTCTTGAACGGATCCTGTGTTTCTCCCTGATTTGGGTCACGTAGTAATGTGGTACCACACTGAAACATTCAATTAAACCTAGTCTTGATAAATATTTTAGAGGATAACGCATGTTAGGTCTGGGATAGGTCTGGGATTTGTCATCATCAGGCTCATAGTTTCGCATATTTCTCATACTTGTTGGACAGACTCTGTGCTTTCACTGGTTTGGATCACGTAGTAATGTTGTACCGCCCTGAAACAGTCAATTCAACCTGGTCTCGATAAATATTTTAGATGATAACGCATGTTAGGTCTAGGTTAAGCCTGGGATTTGCCCTCATCAGACTCATACTTTCGCATATTTCTCATACTTGTTGGCAAGATTCTGGCTTTTTGTCTGGTCTGGATCACGTGGTAAAGTGGTACCACACTGAAACAGTCCATTAAACCTGGTTTTGATCAATATTTTAGATGATAACGCATGTTAGGTCTGGGATAGGTCTGGGATTTGCCCGCATCAGGCTCATAGTTTCGCATATTTCTCAAACTTGTTGGCCCGATTCTGTGCTTTCACTGGTTTGGATCACGTAGTAATGTTGTACCGCCCTGAAACAGTCAATTCAACCTGGTCTCGATAAATATTTTAGATGATAACGCATGTTAGGTCTAGGTTAGGCCTGGGATTTGCCCTCATCAGACTCATACTTTCGCATACTTCTCATACCTGTTGGCCAGATACTTTGCTTTTTCTGGATTGGATCACATACTGATGAAGTACCACACTGAAGCAGTCAATTATACCTGGTCTCGATCAATATTTTAGAGGATAACGCATGTTAGGCCTGGGTTAGGTCCAGGATTTGCCTGCATCAGACTCTTACCTTCGCATTCTTCCCATGCTTGTTGAACATATCCTGGGTTTTTTCTGGTTTGGATCACGTAGTAATGTGGTACCACACTGAAACAGTCCATTAAACCTAGTTTCGATCAATATTTTAGAGAATAACGCATGTTAGGTCTTGGTTAGGTCTGGGATTTGCTCTCATCAGGGTCATACATTCACCGTTTTTCACATTCTTGTTGAACAGATCCCTGGCTTATTCTGGTTTGGATCGCGTACTAATGTGGTACCACACTGAAACAGTTCATTACAGCTGGTTTCGATCAATATTTTAGAGGATAACGCATCTTAGGTATAGGTTAGCCCTGGGATTTGCCCTCATCAGACTCATACTTTCGCATACTTCACATACTTGTTGAACAGATCCCTGGCTTTTTCTGGTTTGGATCACGTAGTAAAGTGGTACCACACTGAAACAGTCGATTACTCCTGGTCTCGTTCAACATTTTATAGGATAACGCCGGTTAGGACACGGTTAGTTGTCGGATTTGCCCTCATCAGGCTCATACTGTCGCATATTTCTCATACTTGTTAGACAGATCCATTGCTTTTTCTGGTTTGGATCACGTTGTACTGTGGTATCACACTGAATCAGTCCATGAAACCTGGTTTCGACCAATATTTTAGAGGATAACGCATGTTATGCCTGGGATAGGTCTGGGATTTGCCCTCGTCAGGCTCATACGTTCTCATTTTTGACATACTTGTTGTACAGATCCCTGGCTTTTTCTGGTTTGGATCACGTCGTAAAGTGGTACCACACCGAAACAGTCGATTAATTCTGGTCTCGAACAATATTTTATAGGATAACGCCGTTTAGGACACGGCTAGGTGAGGGATTTGCCCTCATCAGGCTCATACTGTCGCATATTTCTCATACTTGTTAGCCAGATCCGTTGCTTTTTCTGGTTTGGATCTCGTAGTAATGTGGTACCACACTGAAACAGTCAATTATACCTGGTCTCGATCAATATTTTAGAGGATAACGCATGTTAGGCGTGGGTTAGGTCCAGGATTTGCCCGCATCAGGCTCATACTTTCGCATATTTCTCAAACTTGTTGGCCAGATTCTGTGCTTCCACTGGTTTGGATCACGTAGTAATGTTGTACCGCCCTGATACTGCCAATTCAACCTGGTCTCGATAAATATTTTAGATGATAACGCATGTTAGGTCTAGGTTAGGCCTGGGATTTGCCCTCATCAGACTCATACTTTCGCATACTTCTCATACTTGTTGGCCAGATCCTGGGTTTTTTTCTAGTCTGGATCACGTAGTAATGTGGTACAACACAGAAACAGTCAATTAAACCTGGTTTCGATCAATATTTTAGATGATAACGCATGTTCGGTCTAGGTTAGGCCTGGGCTTTGCCCTCATCAGACTCATACTTTCGCATTCTTCACATACTTGTTGAACAGATCCTGTGTTATTTCTGGTTTGGATCAGGTAGTAATGTGGTACCACACTGAAACATTCGATTAAACCTGGTCACGATCAACATTTTAGAGGATAACGCCGGTTAGGACTCGGTTAGGTGTGGGATTTGCCCTCATCAGGGTCATACCTTCGCATTTCTCGCATATTTGTTGGCCAGATCCTGTGCTTTCGCAGGTCTGGATCTCGTAGTAATGTGGTACCACACTGAAACAGTCCATTAAACCTGGTTTCGATCAATATTTTTGAGGATAGCTCATGCTAGGTCTAGGTTAGGCCTGGGATTTGCCCCCATCGGACCCATACTTTCGCATTCTTCACATACTTGTTGTACAGATCCTGGGTTTTTTCAGGTTTGAATCAGGCGGTAATGTGGTACCACACTGAAACAGTACATAAAACCTAGTCTCGGTCAATATTTTAGAGGATAACGCATGTTACGTCTGGGATAGGTCCAGGATTTGCCCGCATCAGGCTCATACTTTCGCATTCTTCAGATACTTGTTGAACAGATCCTGGGTTATTTCTGGTTTGGATCATGTAGTAATGTGGTACCACACTGATACAGTCCATTAAACCTGGTTTCGATAAATATTTTAAAGGATAACGCATGTTAGGTCTGGGTTAGGGTTAGGATTTGCCCTCATCTGACCCATACTTTCGCATTCTTCACATACTTGTTGAACGGATCCTGTGTTTTTCCCTGATTTTGATCACGTAGTAATGTGGTACCACACTGAAACATTCAATTAAACCTAGTCTTGATAAATATTTTAGAGGATAACGCATGTTATGTCTGGGATAGGTCTGGGATTTGCCTGCATCAGGCTCATAGTTTCGCATATTTCTCAAACTTGTTGGCCCGATTCTGTGCTTTCACTGGTTTGGATCACGTAGTAATGTTGTACCGCCCTGAAACAGTCAATTCAACCTGGTCTCGATAAATATTTTAGATGATATCGCATGTTAGGTCTAGGTTAGGCCTGGGATTTGCCCTCATCAGACTCTTACCTTCGCATTCTTCCCATGCTTGTTGAACAGATCCTGGGTTTTTTCTGGTTTGGATCAGGTAGGAATGTGGCACCACACTGAAACAGTCCATCAAACCTGGTTTCGATCAATATTTTAGAGAATAACGCATGTTAGGTCTTGGTTAGGTCTGGGATTTGCTCTGATCAGGGTCATACATTCGCGTTTTTCACATTCTTGTTGAACAGATCCCTGGCTTTTTCTTGTTTGGATCACGTCGTAAAGTGGTACCACACCGAAACAGTCGATTAATCCTGGTCTCGAACAATATTTTATAGGATAACGCCGTTTAGGACACGGTTAGTTGAGGGATTTGCCCTCATCAGGCTCATACTGTCGCATATTTCTCATAATTGTTAGCCAGATCCGTTGCTTTTTCTGGTTTGGATCACGTGGTAATGTGGTATCACACTGAAACAGTCCATGAAACCTGGTTTCGATCAATATTTTAGAGGATAACGCATGTTAGGTCTAGGTTAGGCCTGGGGTTTGCCCTCATCAGACTCATAGTTTTGCGTATTTCACATACTTGTTGATCAGATCCCTGGCTTTTTCTGGTTTGGATCACGTAGTAATGTGGTACCACACTGAAACATTCAACTAAACCTGGTCTTGATAAATATTTTAGAGGATAACGCATGTTAGGTCTGGGATAGGTCTGGGATTTGCCCTCATCAGGCTCATAGTTTCGCATATTTCTCAAACTTGTTGGACAGATTCTGTTCTTTCACTGGTTTGGAACACGTAGCAATGTTGTACCGCCTTGAAACAGTCAATTCAACCTGGTCTCGATAAATATTATAGATGATAAGTCATGTTAGGTCTAGGTTAGGCCTGGAATTTGACCTCGTCAGGCTCATACCTTCGCATTCTTCTCATACTTGTTGTACAGATCCGGGGTTTTTTTCTGGTTTTGATCACGTAGTAATGTGGTACCACACTGAAACAGACGATTAAACCTGGTTTCGATCAATATTTTAGAGAATAACGCATGTTAGGTCTTGGTTAGGTCTGGGATTTGCTCTCATCAGGGTCATACATTCGCGTTTTTCACATTCTTGTTGAACAGATCCCTGGCTTATTCTGGTTTGGATCACGTACTAATGTGGGGCCACACTGAAACAGTCCATTAAACCTGGTTTCGATCAATATTTTAGAGGATAACGCATGTTAGGTCTGTGATAGGTCTGGGATTTGCCCTCATCAGGCACATAGTTTCGCGTTTTTCACATACTTGTTGAACAGATCCTGGGTTTTTTCTGGTTTGGATCTCGTAGTAATGTGGTACCACACTGAAACAGTCCATTAAACATGGTTTCGATCAATATTTTGGAGGATAACGCATGTTAGGTCTATGATAGGTCTGGGATTTGCCCTCATCAGGCACATAGTTTCGCGTTTTTCACATACTTGTTGAACAGATCCTGGGTTTTTTCTGGTTTGGATCTCGTAGTAATGTGGTACCACACTGAAACAGTCCATTAAACATGGTTTCGATCAATATTTTAGAGAATAACTCATGTTAGGTCTAGGTTAAGTCTGGGATTTGCACTCAACAGGCTTGTACATTCGCATATTTCTCATACTTGATGGCCAGATTCGGGGCTTTTTCTGGTTTGGATCACGTAGTAATGTAGTACAACACTGTAACAGTCCATTAAACCTGTTTTCAACCAATATCTTAGAGGATAACGCATGTTAGGCCTAGGCTAGGCCTGGGGTTTGCCCTAATCAGGGTCATACTTTCGCAGTTTTATCATACATGTTGTCCTGATCGAGGGTTTTTTCTACTTTGGATAACGTAGTAAAGTGGTACCACACAGAAACAGTCAACTAAACCCGGATCCGATCAATATTTTAGAGGATAACGCATGGTAGGTCTCGGTTTGGTCTAGGATTTGCCCTCATCTGGGTCATACTTTCGCATATTTCTCAAACTTGTTTGCCAGATTCTGGGCTTTCACTGGTCTGGATCACGTAGTAACGTGGTACCACACTGAAACAGTCCATTAAACCTGGTTTCGATCAATACTTTTGAGGATAGCGCATGTTAGGTCTGGATAAGGTCTGGGATTTGCTCTCATCAGGCTCATACTTTCGCATATTTCTCATTCTTGTTGGCCAGATACTGGGCTCCCACTGGTGTGGATCACGTAGTAATGTGGTACCATACTGAAACAGTCCATTAAACCTGGTCTCGATCAATATTTTAGATGATAACGCCGGTTAGGACTCGGTTAGGTATGGGATTTGCCCTCATCAGGGTCATACCTTCGCATTTCTCGCATATTTGTTGGCCAGATCCTGTGCTTTCACAGGTCTGGATCTCGTAGTAATGTGGTACCACACTGAAACAGTCAATTATACCTGGTCTCGATCAATATTTTAGAGGATAACGCATGTTAGGCCTGGGTTAGGTCCAGGATTTGCCCGCATCAGGCTCATACATTCGCATATTTCTCAAACTTGTTGGCCAGATTCTGTGCTTTCACTGGTTTGGATCACGTAGTAATGTTGTACCGCCCTGAAACTGCGAATTCAACCTGGTCTCGATAAATATTTTAGATGATAACGCATGTTAGGTCTAGGTTAGGCCTGGGATTTGCCCTCATCAGACTCATACTTTCGCATATTTCTCATACTTGTTGGCCAGATCCTGGGTTTTTTTCTAGTCTGGATCACGTAGTAATGTGGTACAACACAGAAACAGTCCATTAAACCTGGTTTCGATCAATATTTTAGATGATAACGCATGTTCGGTCTAGGTTAGGCCTGGGATTTGCCCTCATCAGACTCATACTTTCGCATATTTCTCATACTTGTTGGCCAGATCCTGGGTTTTTTTCTAGTCTGGATCACGTAGTAATGTGGTACAACACAGAAACAGTCCATTAAACCTGGTTTCGTTCAATATTTTAGATGATAACGCATGTTCGGTCTAGGTTAGGCCTAGGATTTGCCCTCATCAGACTCATACTTTCGCATTCTTCACATGCTTGTTGAACAGATCCTGGGTTATTTCTGGTTTGGATCAGGTAGTAATGTGGTACCACACTGAAACAGTCGATTAAACCTGGTCACGATCAACATTTTAGAGGGTAACGCCGGTTAGGTCTCGGTTAGGTGTGGGATTTGCCCTCATCAGGCTCATACTTTCGCATATTTCTCATACCTGTTGGCCAGATCCGTTGCTTTTTCTGGATTGGATCACATAATGATGTAGTACCACACTGAAACAGTCAATTATACCTGGTCTCGATCAATATTTAAGTGGATAACGCATGTTTGGTCTGGGTTAGGTCCAGGATTTGCTCGCATCAGGCTCATACTTTCGCATATTTCTCATACTTGCTGGCCAGATCCTCAGCTTTTTCTGGTATGGATCACGTAGTAATGTGGTACCACTCTGAAACAGTCGATTAAACCTGCTTTTGATCAATATTTTAGAATATAACGCATGATAGGTCTAGGATACGCCTGGGATTTGTCCTCATCAGGCTCATACGTTCGCATTTTTCACATACTTTTTGTACAGATCCCTGGCTTTTTCTTGTTTGGATCACGTTGTAAAGTGGTACCACACTGAAACAGTCGATTAATCCAGGTCACGATCAACATTTTATAGGATAACGCCGGTTAGGACACGGTTAGGTGTGGGATTTGCCCCCATCAGGCTCATACTGTCGCATATTTCTCATACTTGTTAGCCAGATCCGTTGCATTTTCTGGTTTGGATCACGTGGTAATGTGGTATCACACTGAAACAGTCCACGAAACCTGGTTTCATCAATGTTTTAGAGGATAACGCATGTTAGGTCTGGGAGAGGTCTGGGATCTGCCCTCATCAGACTCATACCTTCGCATTCTTCACATGCTTGTTGAACAGATCCTGGGTTTTTCTGGTTTGGATCACGTAGTAATGTGGTACCACACTGAAACAGTCGATTAAACCTGCTTTCGATCAATATTTTAGAATATAACGCATGTTAGGTCTGGGTTAGGGCCAGGATTTGCCCTCATCAGACCCATACTTTCGCATATTTCTCATACTTGCTGGCCAGATCCTCAGCTTTTTCTGGTATGGATCACGTAGTAATGTGGTACCACTCTGAAACAGTCGATTAAACCTGCTTTCGATCAATATTTTAGATGATAACGCATGTTAGGTCTGGGATAGGTCTGGCATCTGCCCTCATCAGACTCATACCTTCGCATTCTTCACATTCTTGTTGGCCAGATTCTGGGCTCCCACTGGTTTGGATCACGTAGTAATATGGTACCACACTGAAACATTCAATTATACCTGGTCTTGATAAATATTTTAGAGGATAACGCATGTTAGGTCGGGGTTAGGTCTAGGATTTTCCCTCATCAGTCTCATACGTACGCATTTTTCACATACTTGTTGAACAGATCCTGGGTTTCTCCTGGTTTGGATCACGTGGTAATGTGGTATCACACTGATACAGCCCATTAATCCTGGTTTCGATCAATGTTTTAGAGCGTAACGCATGATAGGTCTAGGATACGCCTGGGATTTGTCCTCATCAGGCTCATACGTTCGCATTTTTCACATACTTTTTGTACAGATCCCTGGCTTTTTCTTGTTTGGATCAGGTAGTAATGTGGTACCACACTGAAACAGTCCATTAAACCTGGTTTCGTTCAATATTTTAGAGGATAACTCATGCTAGGTCTAGTTTAGGCCTGGGATTTGCCCCCATCGGACCCATACTTTCGTATTCTTCACATACTTGCTGTACAGATCCTGGGTTTTTTCTGGTTTGAATCACGTGGTAATGTGGTACCACACTGAAACAGTCCATAAAACCTAGTCTCGGTCAATATTTTAGAGGATAACGCATGTTAGGTCTAAGTTAGGCCTGAGATTTTCCCTCATCAGACACGTACTTTCTCATATTTCTCATACTTGATGGCCAGATTCTGGGCTTTTTCTGGTTTGGATCACGTAATAATGTGGAACCACACTGAAACAGTCGATTAAACCTGGTTTCGATCAATATTTTAGAGGATAACGCAAGTTATGCCTGGGATAGGTCTGGGATTTGCCCTCATCAGGCTCATACTTTCGCGTTTTTGACATACTTGTTGAACAGATCCCTGGCTTTTTCTGGGTTGGATCACGTAGTAATGTGGTACCACACTGAAACAATCCATTAGACCCGGTTTCCACCAATATTTTAGAGGATAACGCGTGTTAGGTCTACGCCAGGCCTGCGAATTGCCCTAATCAGGGCCATACATTCGCAGTTTTAACATACATGTTGTCCTGAGCGAGGGTTTGTTCTACTTTGGATAACGTAGTAAAGTGGTACCACACTGAAACTGTCAACTAATCCTGGTTTCGGTCAATATTTTAGAGGATAACGCAAGTTAGGTCTGGGATAGGTCTGGGATTTGCCCTCATCAGGGTCATACTTTCACATTTTCCGCATACTTGTTGGCCAAATCCCGGTCTTTTTCTGGTTTGGATCACGTGGTAATGTGTTATCACACTGAAAGAGTCCATGAAAACTGGTTTCGATCAATATTTTAGAGGATAACGCATGTTAGGTCTAGATTACGCCTGGGATTTGCCCTCATCAAGGTCATACTTTCGCATTTTTCACATACTTGTTGAACAGATCCCTGGCTTTTCCTGGTTTGGATCACGTTGCAAAGTGGTACCACACTGAAACAGTCGATTAATCCTGGTCTCGATCAACATTTTATAGGATAACGCATGTTAGGTCTCCGTTAGGTCTAGGACTTGCCCTTATCAGGCTCATACTTTCGCGTTTTTGACATACTTGTTGAACAGATCCCTGGCTTTTTCTGGTTTGGATCACGTAGTAATGTAGTACCACACTGAAACAGTCCATTAGACCCGGTTTCCACCAATATTTTAGAGGATAACGCGTGTTAGGTCTATGCCAGGCCTGGGAATTGCCCTAATCAGGGCCATACAATCGCAGTTTTAACATACATGTTGACCTGAGCGAGGTTTTGTTCTACTTTGGATAACGTAGTAAAGTGGTACCACACTGAAACTGTCAACTAAACCTGGTTTCGATCAATATTTTAGAGGATAACGCAAGTTAGGTCTGGGATAGGTCTGGGATTTGCCCCCATCAGGGTCATACTTTCACATTTTTCGCATACTTGTTGGCCAAATCCCGGTCTTTTTCTGGTTTGGATCACGTGGTAATGTGTTATCACACTGAAAGAGTCCATGAAACCTGGTTTCGATCAATATTTTAGACGATTACTCATGTTAGGTCTAGGTTAAGCCTGGGATTTGCCTTCATCAGACTCATACTTTCGCATTCTTCACATACTTGTTGAACAGATCCTGGGTTTATTCTAGTTTGGATCACGTAGTAATGTGGTACCACAAAGAAGCAGTCGATTGAACCTGGTCACGATCAATATTTTAGATGATAACGCCGGTTAGGACACGGTTAGGTGTGGGATTTGCCCTCCTCAGGCTCATACTGTTGCATATTTCTCATACTTGTTAGCCAGATCCATTGCTTTTTCTGGATTCGATCACACAGTAATGTAGTACCCTACACTGAAACAGTATATTATACTTGGTCTTGATCAATATTTTAGGGGATAACGCTTGTTAGGTCTGGCTTAGGTCCAGGATTTGCCCGCATCAGGCTCATACTTTCGCATATTACTCACACTTGTTGAACAGATCCCTGGCTTTTTCTGGTTTGGATCACGTAGTAAAGTGGTACCACACTGAAACAGTCGATTGATCCTGGTCCCGATCAATATTTCATAGGATAACGCAAGTTACGTCTGGGATTGGTCTCGGATTTGCCCTCATCAGGCTCATACGTTCGCATTTTTCACATACTTGTTGAACAGATCCTGGGTTTTTCTGGTTTGCATCACGTGGTAATGTGGTATCACACTGAAACAGTCCATGATACCTGGTTTCGATCAACATTTTAGAGGATAACGCATGATAGGTCTAGGTTAAGCCTGGGATTTGCCTTCATCAGACTCATACTTTCGCATTCTTCACATACTTGTTGAACAGATCCTGGGTTTATTCTAGTTTGGATCACGTAGTAATGTGGTACCACAAAGAAGCAGTCGATTGAACCTGGTCACGATCAACATTTTATAGGATAACGCCGGTTAGGACACGGTTAGGTGTGCGATTTGCCCTCCTCAGGCTCCTACTGTCGCATATTTCTCATACTTGTTAGCCAGATCCATTGCCTTTTCTGGTTTGGATCACGTGGTAATGTGGTATCACACTGAAATAGTCAGTTAAACCTGGATACGACCAATATTTTAGAGGATAACGCGTGTTAGGTCTGGGTTAGGTCTGGCATTTGCCCTCATGAGGGTCATACCTTCACATTTTTCGCATACTAGTTGGCCCGATCCCGGGTTGTTTCTGGTTTGGATCATGTGGTAATGTGGTATCACACTGAAATAGTCCTTTAAACCTGGTTTCGATCAATAGTTTAGAGGATAACTCATTTTAGGTCAAGGTTAGGCCTGGGATTTGCCCCCATCAGACTCATACTTTAGCATTCTTCACATACTTGTTGAACAGATCCTGGGTTAGGTCTGGTTTGGATCACGTGGTAATGTGGTACCACACTGAAACAGTCCATAAAACCTAGTCTCGGTCAATATTTTAGAGGATAACGCATGTTAGGTCTGGGATAGGTGTGGGATCTGCCCCCATCAGGCCCATACCTTCGCATTTCTCACATACTTGTTGGCCAGGTCCTGTGCTTTCACAGGTCCGGATCTCGTAGTAATGTGGTACCACACTGAAACAGTCCATTAAACCTGGTTTCGATCAATATTTTAGAGGATAACTCATGCTAGGTCTAGGTTAGGCCTGGGATTTGCCCCCATCAGACCCATACTTTCGCATTCTTCACATACTTGTTGAACAGATCCTGGGTTATTTCTGGTTTGGATCTCGTAGTAATGTGGTACCACACTGAAACAGTCCATTAAACCTGGTTTCGTTCAATATTTTAGAGGATAACTCATGCTAGGTCTAGTTTAGGCCTGGGATTTGCCCCCATCGGACCCATACTTTCGTATTCTTCACATACTTGCTGTACAGATCCTGGGTTTTTTCTGGTTTGAATCACGTGGTAATGTGGTACCACACTGAAACAGTCCATAAAACCTAGTCTCGGTCAATATTTTAGAGGATAACGCATGTTAGGTCTGGGATAGGTGTGGGATCTGCGCTCATCAGGCCCATACCTTCGCATTTCTCACATACTTGTTGGCCAGATCCTGTGCTTTCACAGGTCCGGATCTCGTAGTAATGTGGTACCACACTGAAACAGTCCATTAAACCTGGTTTCGATCAATATTTTAGAGGATAACTCATGCTAGGTCTAGGTTAGGCCTGGGATTTGCCCCCATCGGACCCATACTTTCGCATTCTTCACATACTTGTTGTACAGATCCTGGGTTTTTTCTGGTTTGGATCACGTAGTAAAGTGGTACCACACTGAAACAGTCGATTGATCCTGGTCCCGATCAATATTTCATAGGATAACGCAAGTTACGTCTGGGATTGGTCTCGGATTTGCCCTCATCAGGCTCATACGTTCGCATTTTTCACATACTTGTTGAACAGATCCTGGGTTTTTCTGGTTTGCATCACGTGGTAATGTGGTATCACACTGAAACAGTCCATGATACCTGGTTTCGATCAACATTTTAGAGGATAACGCATGATAGGTCTAGGTTACACCTGGAATTTGCCCTCATCAGGGTCATGCTTTCGCATTTTTCACATATTTGTTGTACAGATCCCTGGCTTTTTCTGGTTTAGATCACGTAGTAATGTGGTACGACACTGAAACAATCGATTAATCCAGGTCTCGATCAACATTTTATAGGATAACGCCGGTTAGGACACGGTTAGGTGTGCGATTTGCCCTCCTCAGGCTCCTACTGTCGCATATTTCTCATACTTGTTAGCCAGATCCATTGCCTTTTCTGGTTTGGATCACGTGGTAATGTGGTATCACACTGAAATAGTCAGTTAAACCTGGATACGACCAATATTTTAGAGGATGACGCGTGTTAGGTCTGGGTTAGGTCTGGGATTTGCCCTCATGAGGGTCATACCTTCACATTTTTCGCATACTAGTTGGCCCGATCCCGGGTTGTTTCTGGTTTGGATCATGTGGTAATGTGGTATCACACTGAAATAGTCCTTTAAACCTGGTTTCGATCAATAGTTTAGAGGATAACTCATTTTAGGTCAAGGTTAGGCCTGGGATTTGCCCCCATCAGACTCATACTTTAGCATTCTTCACATACTTGTTGAACAGATCCTGGGTTAGGTCTGGTTTGGATCACGTGGTAATGTGGTACCACTCTGAAACAGTCGATTAAACCTGGTTTCGATCAATATTTTAGATGATAACGCATGTTAGGTCTGGGTTAGGGCTAGGATTTGCCCCCATCAGACCCATACTTTCGCATTTTTCACATACCTGTTGTACAGATCCTGGGTTTTTTCTGGTTTGAATCACGTGGTAATGTGGTACCGCACTGAAACAGTCCATGAAACCTAGTCTGTGTCAATATTGTAAAGGATATCGCATGTTAGGTCTGGGTTAGGTCTGGGATTTGCCCTCATGAGGCTCATACATTCGCATATTTCTCATACTTGTTGGCCAGATCCTGGTTTTTTTCTGGTTTGAATCACGTGGTAATGTGGTACCACACTGAAACAGTCCATAAAACCTAGTCTCGGTCAATATTTTAGAGGATAACGCATGTTAGGTCTGGGATAGGTGTGGGATCTGCCCCCATCAGGCCCATACCTTCGCATTTCTCACATACTTGTTGGCCAGGTCCTGTGCTTTCACAGGTCCGGATCTCGTAGTAATGTGGTACCACACTGAAACAGTCCATTAAACCTGGTTTCGATCAATATTTTAGAGGATAACTCATGCTAGGTCTAGGTTAGGCCTGGGATTTGCCCCCATCAGACCCACACTTTCGCATTCTTCACATACTTGTTGAACAGATCCTGGGTTATTTCTGGTTTGGATCTCGTAGTAATGTGGTACCACACTGAAACAGTCCATTAAACCTGGTTTCGTTCAATATTTTAGAGGATAACTCATGCTAGGTCTAGTTTAGGCCTGGGATTTGCCCCCATCGGACCCATACTTTCGTATTCTTCACATACTTGCTGTACAGATCCTGGGTTTTTTCTGGTTTGAATCACGTGGTAATGTGGTACCACACTGAAACAGTCCATAAAACCTAGTCTCGGTCAATATTTTAGAGGATAACGCATGTTAGGTCTGGGATAGGTGTGGGATCTGCGCTCATCAGGCCCATACCTTCGCATTTCTCAGATACTTGTTGGCCAGATCCTGTGCTTTCACAGGTCCGGATCACGTAGTAATGTAGTACCACACTGAAACAGTCCATTAGACCCGGTTTCCACCAATATTTTAGAGGATAACGCGTGTTAGGTCTATGCCAGGCCTGGGAATTGCCCTAATCAGGGCCATACAATCGCAGTTTTAACATACATGTTGACCTGAGCGAGGGTTTGTTCTACTTTGGATAACGTAGTAAAGTGGTACCACACTGAAACTGTCAACTAAACCTGGTTTCGATCAATATTTTAGAGGATAACGCAAGTTAGGTCTGGGATAGGTCTGGGATTTGCCCCCATCAGGGTCATACTTTCACATTTTTCGCATACTTGTTGGCCAAATCCCGGTCTTTTTCTGGTTTGGATCACGTGGTAATGTGTTATCACACTGAAAGAGTCCATGAAACCTGGTTTCGATCAATATTTTAGAGGATAACGCATGTTAGGTCTAGGTTACGCCTGGGATTTGCCCTCATCAGGGTCATTCTTTCGCATTTTTCACATACTTGTTGAACAGATCCCTGGCTTTTTCTGGTTTGGATTACGTTGCAAAGTGGTACCACACTGAAACAGTCGAATAACCCTGGTCTCGATCAACATTTTAGACGATTACTCATGTTAGGTCTAGGTTAAGCCTGGGATTTGCCCTCATCAGACTCATACTTTCGCATTCTTCACATACTTGTTGAACAGATCCTGGGTTTATTCTAGTTTGGATCACGTAGTAATGTGGTACCACAAAGAAGCAGTCGATTGAACCTGGTCACGATCAATATTTTAGATGATAACGCCGGTTAGGACACGGTTAGGTGTGGGATTTGCCCTCCTCAGGCTCATACTGTTGCATATTTCTCATACTTGTTAGCCAGATCCATTGCTTTTTCTGGATTCGATCACACAGTAATGTAGTACCCTACACTGAAACAGTATATTATACTTGGTCTTGATCAATATTTTAGGGGATAACGCATGTTAGGTCTGGCTTAGGTCCAGGATTTGCCCGCATCAGGCTCATACTTTCGCATATTACTCACACTTGTTGAACAGATCCCTGGCTTTTTCTGGTTTGGATCACGTAGTAAAGTGGTACCACACTGAAACAGTCGATTGATCCTGGTCCCGATCAATATTTCATAGGATAACGCAAGTTACGTCTGGGATTGGTCTCGGATTTGCCCTCATCAGGCTCATACGTTCGCATTTTTCACATACTTGTTGAACAGATCCTGGGTTTTTCTGGTTTGCATCACGTGGTAATGTGGTATCACACTGAAACAGTCCATGATACCTGGTTTCGATCAACATTTTAGAGGATAACGCATGATAGGTCTAGGTTACACCTGGAATTTGCCCTCATCAGGGTCATGCTTTCGCATTTTTCACATATTTGTTGTACAGATCCCTGGCTTTTTCTGGTTTAGATCACGTAGTAATGTGGTACGACACTGAAACAATCGATTAATCCAGGTCTCGATCAACATTTTATAGGATAACGCCGGTTAGGACACGGTTAGGTGTGCGATTTGCCCTCCTCAGGCTCCTACTGTCGCATATTTCTCATACTTGTTAGCCAGATCCATTGCCTTTTCTGGTTTGGATCACGTGGTAATGTGGTATCACACTGAAATAGTCAGTTAAACCTGGATACGACCAATATTTTAGAGGATAACGCGTGTTAGGTCTGGGTTAGGTCTGGGATTTGCCCTC
The DNA here is from genome assembly GCF_051014445.1 of Colletes latitarsis. Taxonomy (NCBI): domain Eukaryota; kingdom Metazoa; phylum Arthropoda; class Insecta; order Hymenoptera; family Colletidae; genus Colletes; species Colletes latitarsis. Next base: position 5,729,446 of record NC_135142.1, read on the forward strand.
ATGAGGGTCATACCTTCACATTTTTCGCATACTAGTTGGCCCGATCCCGGGTTGTTTCTGGTTTGGATCATGTGGTAATGTGGTATCACACTGAAATAGTCCTTTAAACCTGGTTTCGATCAATAGTTTAGAGGATAACTCATTTTAGGTCAAGGTTAGGCCTGGGATTTGCCCCCATCAGACTCATACTTTAGCATTCTTCACATACTTGTTGAACAGATCCTGGGTTAGGTCTGGTTTGGATCACGTGGTAATGTGGTACCACTCTGAAACAGTCGATTAAACCTGGTTTCGATCAATATTTTAGATGATAACGCATGTTAGGTCTGGGTTAGGGCTAGGATTTGCCCCCATCAGACCCATACTTTCGCATTTTTCACATACCTGTTGTACAGATCCTGGGTTTTTTCTGGTTTGAATCACGTGGTAATGTGGTACCACACTGAAACAGTCCATTAAACCTGGTTTCGTTCAATATTTTAGAGGATAACTCATGCTAGGTCTAGTTTAGGCCTGGGATTTGCCCCCATCGGACCCATACTTTCGTATTCTTCACATACTTGCTGTACAGATCCTGGGTTTTTTCTGGTTTGAATCACGTGGTAATGTGGTACCACACTGAAACAGTCCATAAAACCTAGTCTCGGTCAATATTTTAGAGGATAACGCATGTTAGGTCTGGGATAGGTGTGGGATCTGCCCCCATCAGGCCCATACCTTCGCATTTCTCACATACTTGTTGGCCAGGTCCTGTGCTTTCACAGGTCCGGATCTCGTAGTAATGTGGTACCACACTGAAACAGTCCATTAAACCTGGTTTCGATCAATATTTTAGAGGATAACTCATGCTAGGTCTAGGTTAGGCCTGGGATTTGCCCCCATCAGACCCATACTTTCGCATTCTTCACATACTTGTTGAACAGATCCTGGGTTATTTCTGGTTTGGATCTCGTAGTAATGTGGTACCACACTGAAACAGTCCATTAAACCTGGTTTCGTTCAATATTTTAGAGGATAACTCATGCTAGGTCTAGTTTAGGCCTGGGATTTGCCCCCATCGGACCCATACTTTCGTATTCTTCACATACTTGCTGTACAGATCCTGGGTTTTTTCTGGTTTGAATCACGTGGTAATGTGGTACCACACTGAAACAGTCCATAAAACCTAGTCTCGGTCAATATTTTAGAGGATAACGCATGTTAGGTCAGGGATAGGTGTGGGATCTGCGCTCATCAGGCCCATACCTTCGCATTTCTCACATACTTGTTGGCCAGATCCTGTGCTTTCACAGGTCCGGATCACGTAGTAATGTAGTACCACACTGAAACAGTCCATTAGACCCGGTTTCCACCAATATTTTAGAGGATAACGCGTGTTAGGTCTATGCCAGGCCTGGGAATTGCCCTAATCAGGGCCATACAATCGCAGTTTTAACATACATGTTGACCTGAGCGAGGGTTTGTTCTACTTTGGATAACGTAGTAAAGTGGTACCACACTGAAACTGTCAACTAAACCTGGTTTCGATCAATATTTTAGAGGATAACGCAAGTTAGGTCTGGGATAGGTCTGGGATTTGCCCCCATCAGGGTCATACTTTCACATTTTTCGCATACTTGTTGGCCAAATCCCGGTCTTTTTCTGGTTTGGATCACGTGGTAATGTGTTATCACACTGAAAGAGTCCATGAAACCTGGTTTCGATCAATATTTTAGAGGATAACGCATGTTAGGTCTAGGTTACGCCTGGGATTTGCCCTCATCAGGGTCATTCTTTCGCATTTTTCACATACTTGTTGAACAGATCCCTGGCTTTTTCTGGTTTGGATTACGTTGCAAAGTGGTACCACACTGAAACAGTCGAATAACCCTGGTCTCGATCAACATTTTAGACGATTACTCATGTTAGGTCTAGGTTAAGCCTGGGATTTGCCCTCATCAGACTCATACTTTCGCATTCTTCACATACTTGTTGAACAGATCCTGGGTTTATTCTAGTTTGGATCACGTAGTAATGTGGTACCACAAAGAAGCAGTCGATTGAACCTGGTCACGATCAATATTTTAGATGATAACGCCGGTTAGGACACGGTTAGGTGTGGGATTTGCCCTCCTCAGGCTCATACTGTTGCATATTTCTCATACTTGTTAGCCAGATCCATTGCTTTTTCTGGATTCGATCACACAGTAATGTAGTACCCTACACTGAAACAGTATATTATACTTGGTCTTGATCAATATTTTAGGGGATAACGCATGTTAGGTCTGGCTTAGGTCCAGGATTTGCCCGCATCAGGCTCATACTTTCGCATATTACTCACACTTGTTGAACAGATCCCTGGCTTTTTCTGGTTTGGATCACGTAGTAAAGTGGTACCACACTGAAACAGTCGATTGATCCTGGTCCCGATCAATATTTCATAGGATAACGCAAGTTACGTCTGGGATTGGTCTCGGATTTGCCCTCATCAGGCTCATACGTTCGCATTTTTCACATACTTGTTGAACAGATCCTGGGTTTTTCTGGTTTGCATCACGTGGTAATGTGGTATCACACTGAAACAGTCCATGATACCTGGTTTCGATCAACATTTTAGAGGATAACGCATGATAGGTCTAGGTTACACCTGGAATTTGCCCTCATCAGGGTCATGCTTTCGCATTTTTCACATATTTGTTGTACAGATCCCTGGCTTTTTCTGGTTTAGATCACGTAGTAATGTGGTACGACACTGAAACAATCGATTAATCCAGGTCTCGATCAACATTTTATAGGATAACGCCGGTTAGGACACGGTTAGGTGTGCGATTTGCCCTCCTCAGGCTCATACTGTCGCATATTTCTCATACTTGTTAGCCAGATCCATTGCTTTTTCTGGTTTGGATCACGTGGTAATGTGGTATCACACTGAAATAGTCAGTTAAACCTGGATACGACCAATATTTTAGAGGATAACGCGTGTTAGGTCTGGGTTAGGTCTGGGATTTGCCCTCATGAGGGTCATACCTTCACATTTTTCGCATACTAGTTGGCCCGATCCCGGGTTGTTTCTGGTTTGGATCATGTGGTAATGTGGTATCACACTGAAATAGTCCTTTAAACCTGGTTTCGATCAATAGTTTAGAGGATAACTCATTTTAGGTCAAGGTTAGGCCTGGGATTTGCCCCCATCAGACTCATACTTTAGCATTCTTCACATACTTGTTGAACAGATCCTGGGTTAGGTCTGGTTTGGATCACGTGGTAATGTGGTACCACTCTGAAACAGTCGATTAAACCTGGTTTCGATCAATATTTTAGATGATAACGCATGTTAGGTCTGGGTTAGGGCTAGGATTTGCCCCCATCAGACCCATTCTTTCGCATTTTTCACATACCTGTTGTACAGATCCTGGGTTTTTTCTGGTTTGAATCACGTGGTAATGTGGTACCGCACTGAAACAGTCCATGAAACCTAGTCTGTGTCAATATTGTAAAGGATATCGCATGTTAGGTCTGGGTTAGGTCTGGGATTTGCCCTCATGAGGCTCATACATTCGCATATTTCTATTACTTGTTGGCCAGATCCTGGTTTTTTTCTGGTTTGAATCACGTGGTAATGTGGTACCACACTGAAACAGTCCATAAAACCTAGTCTCGGTCAATATTTTAGAGGATAACGCATGTTAGGTCTGGGATAGGTGTGGGATCTGCCCCCATCAGGCCCATACCTTCGCATTTCTCACATACTTGTTGGCCAGGTCCTGTGCTTTCACAGGTCCGGATCTCGTAGTAATGTGGTACCACACTGAAACAGTCCATTAAACCTGGTTTCGATCAATATTTTAGAGGATAACTCATGCTAGGTCTAGGTTAGGCCTGGGATTTGCCCCCATCAGACCCATACTTTCGCATTCTTCACATACTTGTTGAACAGATCCTGGGTTATTTCTGGTTTGGATCTCGTAGTAATGTGGTACCACACTGAAACAGTCCATTAAACCTGGTTTCGTTCAATATTTTAGAGGATAACTCATGCTAGGTCTAGTTTAGGCCTGGGATTTGCCCCCATCGGACCCATACTTTCGTATTCTTCACATACTTGCTGTACAGATCCTGGGTTTTTTCTGGTTTGAATCACGTGGTAATGTGGTACCACACTGAAACAGTCCATAAAACCTAGTCTCGGTCAATATTTTAGAGGATAACGCATGTTAGGTCTGGGATAGGTGTGGGATCTGCGCTCATCAGGCCCATACCTTCGCATTTCTCACATACTTGTTGGCCAGATCCTGTGCTTTCACAGGTCCGGATCTCGTAGTAATGTGGTACCACACTGAAACAGTCCATTAAACCTGGTTTCGATCAATATTTTAGAGGATAACTCATGCTAGGTCTAGGTTAGGCCTGGGATTTGCCCCCATCGGACCCATACTTTCGCATTCTTCACATACTTGTTGTACAGATCCTGGGTTTTTTCTGGTTTGGATCACGTAGTAAAGTGGTACCACACTGAAACAGTCGATTGATCCTGGTCCCGATCAATATTTCATAGGATAACGCAAGTTACGTCTGGGATTGGTCTCGGATTTGCCCTCATCAGGCTCATACGTTCGCATTTTTCACATACTTGTTGAACAGATCCTGGGTTTTTCTGGTTTGCATCACGTGGTAATGTGGTATCACACTGAAACAGTCCATGATACCTGGTTTCGATCAACATTTTAGAGGATAACGCATGATAGGTCTAGGTTACACCTGGAATTTGCCCTCATCAGGGTCATGCTTTCGCATTTTTCACATATTTGTTGTACAGATCCCTGGCTTTTTCTGGTTTAGATCACGTAGTAATGTGGTACGACACTGAAACAATCGATTAATCCAGGTCTCGATCAACATTTTATAGGATAACGCCGGTTAGGACACGGTTAGGTGTGCGATTTGCCCTCCTCAGGCTCCTACTGTCGCATATTTCTCATACTTGTTAGCCAGATCCATTGCCTTTTCTGGTTTGGATCACGTGGTAATGTGGTATCACACTGAAATAGTCAGTTAAACCTGGATACGACCAATATTTTAGAGGATGACGCGTGTTAGGTCTGGGTTAGGTCTGGGATTTGCCCTCATGAGGGTCATACCTTCACATTTTTCGCATACTAGTTGGCCCGATCCCGGGTTGTTTCTGGTTTGGATCATGTGGTAATGTGGTATCACACTGAAATAGTCCTTTAAACCTGGTTTCGATCAATAGTTTAGAGGATAACTCATTTTAGGTCAAGGTTAGGCCTGGGATTTGCCCCCATCAGACTCATACTTTAGCATTCTTCACATACTTGTTGAACAGATCCTGGGTTAGGTCTGGTTTGGATCACGTGGTAATGTGGTACCACTCTGAAACAGTCGATTAAACCTGGTTTCGATCAATATTTTAGATGATAACGCATGTTAGGTCTGGGTTAGGGCTAGGATTTGCCCCCATCAGACCCATACTTTCGCATTTTTCACATACCTGTTGTACAGATCCTGGGTTTTTTCTGGTTTGAATCACGTGGTAATGTGGTACCGCACTGAAACAGTCCATGAAACCTAGTCTGTGTCAATATTGTAAAGGATATCGCATGTTAGGTCTGGGTTAGGTCTGGGATTTGCCCTCATGAGGCTCATACATTCGCATATTTCTCATACTTGTTGGCCAGATCCTGGTTTTTTTCTGGTTTGAATCACGTGGTAATGTGGTACCACACTGAAACAGTCCATAAAACCTAGTCTCGGTCAATATTTTAGAGGATAACGCATGTTAGGTCTGGGATAGGTGTGGGATCTGCCCCCATCAGGCCCATACCTTCGCATTTCTCACATACTTGTTGGCCAGGTCCTGTGCTTTCACAGGTCCGGATCTCGTAGTAATGTGGTACCACACTGAAACAGTCCATTAAACCTGGTTTCGATCAATATTTTAGAGGATAACTCATGCTAGGTCTAGGTTAGGCCTGGGATTTGCCCCCATCAGACCCACACTTTCGCATTCTTCACATACTTGTTGAACAGATCCTGGGTTATTTCTGGTTTGGATCTCGTAGTAATGTGGTACCACACTGAAACAGTCCATTAAACCTGGTTTCGTTCAATATTTTAGAGGATAACTCATGCTAGGTCTAGTTTAGGCCTGGGATTTGCCCCCATCGGACCCATACTTTCGTATTCTTCACATACTTGCTGTACAGATCCTGGGTTTTTTCTGGTTTGAATCACGTGGTAATGTGGTACCACACTGAAACAGTCCATAAAACCTAGTCTCGGTCAATATTTTAGAGGATAACGCATGTTAGGTCTGGGATAGGTGTGGGATCTGCGCTCATCAGGCCCATACCTTCGCATTTCTCACATACTTGTTGGCCAGATCCTGTGCTTTCACAGGTCCGGATCACGTAGTAATGTAGTACCACACTGAAACAGTCCATTAGACCCGGTTTCCACCAATATTTTAGAGGATAACGCGTGTTAGGTCTATGCCAGGCCTGGGAATTGCCCTAATCAGGGCCATACAATCGCAGTTTTAACATACATGTTGACCTGAGCGAGGGTTTGTTCTACTTTGGATAACGTAGTAAAGTGGTACCACACTGAAACTGTCAACTAAACCTGGTTTCGATCAATATTTTAGAGGATAACGCAAGTTAGGTCTGGGATAGGTCTGGGATTTGCCCCCATCAGGGTCATACTTTCACATTTTTCGCATACTTGTTGGCCAAATCCCGGTCTTTTTCTGGTTTGGATCACGTGGTAATGTGTTATCACACTGAAAGAGTCCATGAAACCTGGTTTCGATCAATATTTTAGAGGATAACGCATGTTAGGTCTAGGTTACGCCTGGGATTTGCCCTCATCAGGGTCATTCTTTCGCATTTTTCACATACTTGTTGAACAGATCCCTGGCTTTTTCTGGTTTGGATTACGTTGCAAAGTGGTACCACACTGAAACAGTCGAATAACCCTGGTCTCGATCAACATTTTAGACGATTACTCATGTTAGGTCTAGGTTAAGCCTGGGATTTGCCCTCATCAGACTCATACTTTCGCATTCTTCACATACTTGTTGAACAGATCCTGGGTTTATTCTAGTTTGGATCACGTAGTAATGTGGTACCACAAAGAAGCAGTCGATTGAACCTGGTCACGATCAATATTTTAGATGATAACGCCGGTTAGGACACGGTTAGGTGTGGGATTTGCCCTCCTCAGGCTCATACTGTTGCATATTTCTCATACTTGTTAGCCAGATCCATTGCTTTTTCTGGATTCGATCACACAGTAATGTAGTACCCTACACTGAAACAGTATATTATACTTGGTCTTGATCAATATTTTAGGGGATAACGCATGTTAGGTCTGGCTTAGGTCCAGGATTTGCCCGCATCAGGCTCATACTTTCGCATATTACTCACACTTGTTGAACAGATCCCTGGCTTTTTCTGGTTTGGATCACGTAGTAAAGTGGTACCACACTGAAACAGTCGATTGATCCTGGTCCCGATCAATATTTCATAGGATAACGCAAGTTACGTCTGGGATTGGTCTCGGATTTGCCCTCATCAGGCTCATACGTTCGCATTTTTCACATACTTGTTGAACAGATCCTGGGTTTTTCTGGTTTGCATCACGTGGTAATGTGGTATCACACTGAAACAGTCCATGATACCTGGTTTCGATCAACATTTTAGAGGATAACGCATGATAGGTCTAGGTTACACCTGGAATTTGCCCTCATCAGGGTCATGCTTTCGCATTTTTCACATATTTGTTGTACAGATCCCTGGCTTTTTCTGGTTTAGATCACGTAGTAATGTGGTACGACACTGAAACAATCGATTAATCCAGGTCTCGATCAACATTTTATAGGATAACGCCGGTTAGGACACGGTTAGGTGTGCGATTTGCCCTCCTCAGGCTCCTACTGTCGCATATTTCTCATACTTGTTAGCCAGATCCATTGCCTTTTCTGGTTTGGATCACGTGGTAATGTGGTATCACACTGAAATAGTCAGTTAAACCTGGATACGACCAATATTTTAGAGGATAACGCGTGTTAGGTCTGGGTTAGGTCTGGGATTTGCCCTCATGAGGGTCATACCTTCACATTTTTCGCATACTAGTTGGCCCGATCCCGGGTTGTTTCTGGTTTGGATCATGTGGTAATGTGGTATCACACTGAAATAGTCCTTTAAACCTGGTTTCGATCAATAGTTTAGAGGATAACTCATTTTAGGTCAAGGTTAGGCCTGGGATTTGCCCCCATCAGACTCATACTTTAGCATTCTTCACATACTTGTTGAACAGATCCTGGGTTAGGTCTGGTTTGGATCACGTGGTAATGTGGTACCACTCTGAAACAGTCGATTAAACCTGGTTTCGATCAATATTTTAGATGATAACGCATGTTAGGTCTGGGTTAGGGCTAGGATTTGCCCCCATCAGACCCATACTTTCGCATTTTTCACATACCTGTTGTACAGATCCTGGGTTTTTTCTGGTTTGAATCACGTGGTAATGTGGTACCACACTGAAACAGTCCATTAAACCTGGTTTCGTTCAATATTTTAGAGGATAACTCATGCTAGGTCTAGTTTAGGCCTGGGATTTGCCCCCATCGGACCCATACTTTCGTATTCTTCACATACTTGCTGTACAGATCCTGGGTTTTTTCTGGTTTGAATCACGTGGTAATGTGGTACCACACTGAAACAGTCCATAAAACCTAGTCTCGGTCAATATTTTAGAGGATAACGCATGTTAGGTCTGGGATAGGTGTGGGATCTGCCCCCATCAGGCCCATACCTTCGCATTTCTCACATACTTGTTGGCCAGGTCCTGTGCTTTCACAGGTCCGGATCTCGTAGTAATGTGGTACCACACTGAAACAGTCCATTAAACCTGGTTTCGATCAATATTTTAGAGGATAACTCATGCTAGGTCTAGGTTAGGCCTGGGATTTGCCCCCATCAGACCCATACTTTCGCATTCTTCACATACTTGTTGAACAGATCCTGGGTTATTTCTGGTTTGGATCTCGTAGTAATGTGGTACCACACTGAAACAGTCCATTAAACCTGGTTTCGTTCAATATTTTAGAGGATAACTCATGCTAGGTCTAGTTTAGGCCTGGGATTTGCCCCCATCGGACCCATACTTTCGTATTCTTCACATACTTGCTGTACAGATCCTGGGTTTTTTCTGGTTTGAATCACGTGGTAATGTGGTACCACACTGAAACAGTCCATAAAACCTAGTCTCGGTCAATATTTTAGAGGATAACGCATGTTAGGTCAGGGATAGGTGTGGGATCTGCGCTCATCAGGCCCATACCTTCGCATTTCTCACATACTTGTTGGCCAGATCCTGTGCTTTCACAGGTCCGGATCACGTAGTAATGTAGTACCACACTGAAACAGTCCATTAGACCCGGTTTCCACCAATATTTTAGAGGATAACGCGTGTTAGGTCTATGCCAGGCCTGGGAATTGCCCTAATCAGGGCCATACAATCGCAGTTTTAACATACATGTTGACCTGAGCGAGGGTTTGTTCTACTTTGGATAACGTAGTAAAGTGGTACCACACTGAAACTGTCAACTAAACCTGGTTTCGATCAATATTTTAGAGGATAACGCAAGTTAGGTCTGGGATAGGTCTGGGATTTGCCCCCATCAGGGTCATACTTTCACATTTTTCGCATACTTGTTGGCCAAATCCCGGTCTTTTTCTGGTTTGGATCACGTGGTAATGTGTTATCACACTGAAAGAGTCCATGAAACCTGGTTTCGATCAATATTTTAGAGGATAACGCATGTTAGGTCTAGGTTACGCCTGGGATTTGCCCTCATCAGGGTCATTCTTTCGCATTTTTCACATACTTGTTGAACAGATCCCTGGCTTTTTCTGGTTTGGATTACGTTGCAAAGTGGTACCACACTGAAACAGTCGAATAACCCTGGTCTCGATCAACATTTTAGACGATTACTCATGTTAGGTCTAGGTTAAGCCTGGGATTTGCCCTCATCAGACTCATACTTTCGCATTCTTCACATACTTGTTGAACAGATCCTGGGTTTATTCTAGTTTGGATCACGTAGTAATGTGGTACCACAAAGAAGCAGTCGATTGAACCTGGTCACGATCAATATTTTAGATGATAACGCCGGTTAGGACACGGTTAGGTGTGGGATTTGCCCTCCTCAGGCTCATACTGTTGCATATTTCTCATACTTGTTAGCCAGATCCATTGCTTTTTCTGGATTCGATCACACAGTAATGTAGTACCCTACACTGAAACAGTATATTATACTTGGTCTTGATCAATATTTTAGGGGATAACGCATGTTAGGTCTGGCTTAGGTCCAGGATTTGCCCGCATCAGGCTCATACTTTCGCATATTACTCACACTTGTTGAACAGATCCCTGGCTTTTTCTGGTTTGGATCACGTAGTAAAGTGGTACCACACTGAAACAGTCGATTGATCCTGGTCCCGATCAATATTTCATAGGATAACGCAAGTTACGTCTGGGATTGGTCTCGGATTTGCCCTCATCAGGCTCATACGTTCGCATTTTTCACATACTTGTTGAACAGATCCTGGGTTTTTCTGGTTTGCATCACGTGGTAATGTGGTATCACACTGAAACAGTCCATGATACCTGGTTTCGATCAACATTTTAGAGGATAACGCATGATAGGTCTAGGTTACACCTGGAATTTGCCCTCATCAGGGTCATGCTTTCGCATTTTTCACATATTTGTTGTACAGATCCCTGGCTTTTTCTGGTTTAGATCACGTAGTAATGTGGTACGACACTGAAACAATCGATTAATCCAGGTCTCGATCAACATTTTATAGGATAACGCCGGTTAGGACACGGTTAGGTGTGCGATTTGCCCTCCTCAGGCTCATACTGTCGCATATTTCTCATACTTGTTAGCCAGATCCATTGCTTTTTCTGGTTTGGATCACGTGGTAATGTGGTATCACACTGAAATAGTCAGTTAAACCTGGATACGACCAATATTTTAGAGGATAACGCGTGTTAGGTCTGGGTTAGGTCTGGGATTTGCCCTCATGAGGGTCATACCTTCACATTTTTCGCATACTAGTTGGCCCGATCCCGGGTTGTTTCTGGTTTGGATCATGTGGTAATGTGGTATCACACTGAAATAGTCCTTTAAACCTGGTTTCGATCAATAGTTTAGAGGATAACTCATTTTAGGTCAAGGTTAGGCCTGGGATTTGCCCCCATCAGACTCATACTTTAGCATTCTTCACATACTTGTTGAACAGATCCTGGGTTAGGTCTGGTTTGGATCACGTGGTAATGTGGTACCACTCTGAAACAGTCGATTAAACCTGGTTTCGATCAATATTTTAGATGATAACGCATGTTAGGTCTGGGTTAGGGCTAGGATTTGCCCCCATCAGACCCATTCTTTCGCATTTTTCACATACCTGTTGTACAGATCCTGGGTTTTTTCTGGTTTGAATCACGTGGTAATGTGGTACCGCACTGAAACAGTCCATGAAACCTAGTCTGTGTCAATATTGTAAAGGATATCGCATGTTAGGTCTGGGTTAGGTCTGGGATTTGCCCTCATGAGGCTCATACATTCGCATATTTCTATTACTTGTTGGCCAGATCCTGGTTTTTTTCTGGTTTGAATCACGTGGTAATGTGGTACCACACTGAAACAGTCCATAAAACCTAGTCTCGGTCAATATTTTAGAGGATAACGCATGTTAGGTCTGGGATAGGTGTGGGATCTGCCCCCATCAGGCCCATACCTTCGCATTTCTCACATACTTGTTGGCCAGGTCCTGTGCTTTCACAGGTCCGGATCTCGTAGTAATGTGGTACCACACTGAAACAGTCCATTAAACCTGGTTTCGATCAATATTTTAGAGGATAACTCATGCTAGGTCTAGGTTAGGCCTGGGATTTGCCCCCATCAGACCCATACTTTCGCATTCTTCACATACTTGTTGAACAGATCCTGGGTTATTTCTGGTTTGGATCTCGTAGTAATGTGGTACCACACTGAAACAGTCCATTAAACCTGGTTTCGTTCAATATTTTAGAGGATAACGCACGTTAGGTCTGGGTTGGGTCCTGGATTTGCCCGCATCAGGCTCATACTTTCGCATATTTCTCATACTTGTTGGCCAGATCCTGGGCTTTTTCTGGTTTGGATCACGTAGTAATGTGGTACCACACTGAAACAGTCGACAAAACCTGGTCTCGACCAATATTTTAGATGATAACGCAAGTTGGGTCTGGGACCATTCACAATTCCTTTTTTGGTTTTGTGAATGGTACGTGACGGCAGGAGGAACAGGGGCCTTGGCTTAACCGCCCGGGACCGCGAGTATGGCGACTCTATAAAATCGCCCTCCAATCCTAAGTTATGGTGCGCGGCGATGGGATGCATAGTTGGGGGAGGAGGCCCAATCCCAAGCGACCACCTCCGGGGCACCTGCCGAACCCCCGGAGTATATAGGCTTACCCGGGTAAGGCGGCTCTGCCCGGGCGGACCTTTTCTTCCGACCTGCTCGTGGGTATAATATGGAGTATAAAATTAAAACGGGGATGGGACGGGGTAAGTCAGAGGGGGAGGAGGAAAGCGGTGTTGGGACTGGAGTGACGGCGCTCGCGCCGCCTCCGGCGCCTGGCCCGGCTTCGTGGAGGGTGGAGGAGGACGACGAGACTGCGTCAGTCTCGTCCTTCTCCTCCACCAGGAGCCTTATAGGCTCCAAGAGAAAGATGACGGGGCAGGCCGTCAATGAAGTGGGCAGGGCGATGAGCCCGGTTGTCCGGATGAGCTGCCTCAGTGGTGAGGTGACCGAGGACATATCGGAGAGGATCTCCTCGTCCCTGAGACGAGTGGAGAAAGTGGCCGCTGCCTGCTCCTTTAAGGGGCAGAAGAGCGACGGTGCAGAGGCTCTGAGGGAGGCTGCCCAAATGATGAGGGACGCGGCGCGGGAGCTAAGCGGGCGGAACGCCCGTCTGCAGCTCCTGTTGGAGGAGGAGCGGCGGGGGAGGATGAGGGCAGAGGTGCGCTGGAACAGCGCGGCCCTCCCTCCTGTCCTCCCTCCTCCTACGCCGCGCCCTCCTGCGGCCGTTAGGAAGCGGAGTGCGGCGGAGGTGGTGTGGGCCTCCACGGGCCCTTCCACACGCACTCCGCCCGCGCAGAGGTCCCCGTCCTCCTCAGAGGACGATCTCCTGAGGAGGATAGGGGACATGATTGAGAAGAAGCTGGCCGCCTTCCGGGAGGAGCTCCTCCCCGGAAGAGCGGTCGGTGGGAGGGTGGTGCCACCCCGACCAGTGCCAGCACGGCCGGGGAAGGCGAAGGTGGGGGGAGCGAAGGCTCCGCCCACCGTGGCGACTCCGGGGCCTCGGGTCGTGACCCCCAAGGGGGGAAGCGTACCCGTGGTCCCGGTTCCCGCGTCCTCCGCGGCACCGCCCCAAGGGGGGGGTGTCGTGGAGCGAAGTGGTGGGGCGGAGGGCGAGGAGGGTGGCGAGGAAGGCCTCGCAGGCGCAGCCTCCGCCCCCGCCGCCCGCGGCCAAAGGATTGGCCGCGAAGGCGCGACTTGGCCGCCCCCCTAAAACGGCAGCGGTAGCGCTGACCGTTGCGCAGGGGGGCGACCTGACACTCGCGGAGGCGATGCGGCTCGCCAGGGACAATGTGTCCCTGGAAGAGCTTGGCATCGCTTCCGTCAGGGCGAAGCGGGCCGTGACTGGGGGTCTCCTGCTGGCGATCCCCGGTCCAGACGGCGGCGTGAAGGCCGACTGACTCGCCCAGAGGCTCCGGGAGCAGCTGGGCGAGCGGGGTGTCCGGGTCGCCCGGCCCACGAAGCGCACGGAGATGCGCGTGTGTGGGCTGGACGACTCGGCCACCGCGGAGGACGTGGCGCGTGCCCTAGCAAGGGCGGGGAATTGCCCTGAGGGGGATTTGCGGGCCGGGGAGATCCGCAGATCTCCTTCCGGCCTGGGGTCCGTGAGGGCCCGCTGCCCCCTCACGTCGCCCATAAATTGGCGGAATCCGGGAGGGTTTTGGTGGGGTGGGTTTCGGCGCGAGTGGAGATACTCGCGCCGCGCCCGCTCTAGTGTCACCGCTGCCTCGAATTGGGGCATGTGAGGCAGTGGTGCACCTCGCCGGTGGACCGCAGCGGTCAATGTTACTGCTGCGGGGCAAAGGACCACCGCGCGAGCCAGTGCTCGGCGGCCCTCCACTGCCCGCTATGTGCGGTCAGGGGGATGCCAGCCGACCACAGGGTGGGGAGCAGGAAGTGCACTCCCCCCTACCGGAAGGAGTGGAAGAGGCGGGCCGTTCCGACTCCGGCGCCGCGGGCGGTGGCATCGTCCACCATGGAGGTGGACGGTGCCACGGGGACGGACAGCCGGGAGGAGGCTGGGGCGGTCGGTAATTAAAGGCGCTCCGTCTCCTCCTCCAGGCCAACCTCAACCACTGCCGCGCGGCACAGGATATGATGTCCCAAGTCCTTGCGGAGTGGGGGGTTGGCCTGGCTGTCGCCGCCGAGCCGTACCGCGTCCCTGATCACCCTCATTGGGTGGGCGACGCGGACGGCTTGGTGGCGACGGTATGGGGAGGTGGCGACGGGTCCCCGCCGTTCTCCATGCTGGAGCGCGGTCGGGCATTCGTCGCCGTTGACTGGGGGGGAGTCGCCGTGGTGGGGTGCTACATATCGCCTCGCAGCGGTCACGTCGCGTTCGAGCAGTACCTAGCCGAGGTCGCGGCATGCGTGCAGCGCTGCGCGGCCCGGCCGGTGCTGGTCCTGAGAGACTTCAACGCCAAGTCGGTGGCGTGGGGGTCCCCCAGGACTTCCGTTCGCGGCGGGATCCTGGGCGACTGGGCGGCGGGACTCGACCTTCGGTTACTGAAACGGGGGTCGGAGCACACGTGTGTGCGGCGATATGGGGGGTCAATCGTGGATGTTGGATTCGCGACCCAAACGCCGTGCGCATGGTGTCGGGATGGCACGTGGTCGCGGGGGCAGAGACACTCTCGGATCACCGGTATATCCAGATGGCGGACTCTGCCGCCGCGGGGGATGCATCCCGACACCACCGTCCGGGTGGCAACCCACCGCGCCGCTGGGCGCTTCGGCGCCTGGACAAGGATGCCTTTTTTTTTTTTTTTTTTTTTTTTTTTTTTTTTTTTTGTCGTGGGGAAAATCTTCGAAAGACTCCCTCCCACCTCCTTGGGGAGAGGTGGGAGGGGTGTGTGGGATTCCCCGCGCCCGTACAACGACAGGCGCGGGACCTACCCACTAAAAACCCCACGGTGACCATTCGGCACGCTTTGGGAGGATACCGGGAATCGCTCGAAGCATTCTTCCGGTATCCTCCCCGTGCCCGCGCTTTCGCGCCCATCCCCCGGGGGGACAATCGGTCCCCCCAGTAGACACACTGCCTCATAGCGGCGGGACGGGGCCACTCCATCCCGCCGCTATCCGTCCCGGGGCCGCGTTTAGTGGCGGCTGCGAGCCACAACTCGCAACCGCCCGCGACCCCGTTTCCACCCCTCGGCGGCCGGGCGTTCATGGCCGCACCAGACAGCCGAGGGTGCCTCCCCTTGCGTCGGACCGGTAGGGGGAGGCACTTCTACCCCCAACCGGTCCGACCCGGCGCCGCCTGGCGGGAGGAGGGTCCCCTCAGGACCCCCCTCCCAGCCTAGGTCATCCGCCACGCCGAGGCGGCCGCCCGCGACGCCTCGCGACCGGGCGACGACCTCGGGCCACCGCACCCTCCCCGCGGCCTCCTTCCGCAACATTACGTCCTCGCAGAAGGAGGCCACGGCCCTCCACTTCTCCTCGCTGCCGAGCATGGCGCGCACCACGCCCGGCAGCGAGACATCCCGCCCGACGACGCCGACCAGGACACGGCGCTCCCCCTCCCACGCGGGGCATACCTCCAGGGTATGATCCGCCGTGTCCTGCTCAGCGTCGCAGTGGCAGCAACGCGCCGTCGGCTCCTTCCCTATCCGGCACAGGTATCTTCCGAAGCTGCCATGCCCGGAAAATACCTGTGCCATCCGGTAGGTGAGGCTGCCATGGCCTCTGTCCAGCCACTCCTTCAGGAGTGGCCGAACCGCCCCGACAGTCCGGTGCCCCGCGGTTGGCAGAGCCAGCCGCTCCTGCCACGCGAGCAACACGGACTGCCGGGCCTGGCGCTTCAAATCGCCCCAAGCAGGTTCCTGCCCGCCAGGGACCGCCCCCACCCCCGCGCGACGGTCGACGCGGTGCCGGTACATCACCGCGTGCGACCGCGCGAGCAGGTCCATGGGCGGCATCCCCGCTAGAACCGTCGCCGCCTCATGTGACATGGTCCGATACCCGCGGACGACCCTGAGCGCCATGCGCCTCTGCACCCGACGCAGCATAGTCATACTCCGCCGGGAGGCAGCCAGGTCGTCCGCCCAGGCGGGGGCCCCGTATAGGGCCACCGACTGGACCATTGCCACATAGAGGCGACGAACTCGGCCCGCCGGGCCCCCCAGGTTGGGCAGGATCCGGCCCAGAGCCGCAACCATCCTTTCCAACCGGGGGACCAGGCAGCGGAAATGCTCCTCGAAACGCCAGTGGCTATCGAGGATCAGCCCTAGATACCTGATCTGGGGCTTCACCTCGATGTCAGCCCCACCCACCCGGATCAGAGGGGGTGGCGGATCCTGCCGAGGTGAATGAAACGCAATCACCTCGGTCTTATGGACCGCCGCCGTCATCCCCATCCCCCTGATCCGGTCGACGACGCGTTGCGACCCCTCCTCCGCGCGACGCATGACCCTCCCCCAGTGCGCCCCGACGGCCAGCACCAGTGTGTCATCCGCATAACACACCGTGCTGACGCCGTCGGGGAGGCCGGCCCGCAACACCGAGTCGTACGCGATGTTCCACAGGAGTGGCCCGAGGACCGACCCCTGCGGAACACCGCAGTACACCTCCCTCCGCATATCACCATCCCGGCCCGGATACTCGATCCACCTGCCGCGGAGATAATCCCCGACGACCGCCCTGAGACAAGGGGGGACCCGATGATATTCGAGTCCCCTCCTTATCTCTTCCCAGGGGAGGGTGTTAAAGGCATTGGCAATATCCAAGGATATTGCCAATGCCACCCCTCCCCGGACAAGGATGCCCTGATGGCAGCTGCCCTCGCTGCAACTTGGCCGCAGAGGGCGGCCGAGTTGCCGAGTATAAAGGAGGAGGACGCCCGGCTCGTGGGGATGGTCGCGAACATATGTGACGCGGCGATGCCCCGGGTCAGGCGGGCTTCACCTCGCCGGGCGGTGTACTGGTGGTCGGCCGCGATCGCGGAAATGCGAGACGCGAGTGTCCGCGCCCGACGCCAGTACACCCGCGCGCGCCGTCGTCTACGGAGAGACGATAGCGTGGCGCGACGAGGGCAGATGACCTGTATGAGGCATACCGCATGTCGCGGATGGCTCTGCAGGTCGCCATCAAACGGGCCATGACCCGGGCATGGAAGGAGCTCCTCGAGACCATTGATGACGACCCTTGGGGGCGCCCTTACAAGGTGGTGCTGAACAAGCTCCGCCCGTGGGCGCCCCCCGTCACCGAGGGTCTTGACCCCCGGCTGCTGGAGGGCGTGGTCAATACTCTCTTCCCAATTGGGGAGATGGGACCACGTCCTCCGACAGAGGCGACGGCCCCGTTGGAGTGGGTGGCCGAGCCGGGGGTCACGCAGGGGGAGCTGGCCGCAGCAATCAGACGGCTCGGGGCACGTAACACGGCCCCGGGTCCGGATGGTGTGCCTGGCCGGGTTTGGGTCTTAACCCACGGCGTCCTTGGGGCCGACCTCAGGCGGTTGTTTAACCGATGCCTGAGGGACGGGCGATTCCCCCCCAGATGGAAGGTGGCGAGGATGGTCCTCCTCCGGAAGGAGGGTCGGCCCGCGGTGTCTCCATCCGCATACCGGCCCATCTGTCTCCTCGACGAGGTGGGCAAGCTCTTCGAGCGAGTGATTGCTGCCCGCCTCGTCGAGCACCTGTCGCGGGGTGCTCCGGGCCTGGCCGACTGCCAGTACGGTTTCCGGGGGGGCCGGTCGACGGTCGACGCGATCAGTCGGGTCAGGGTCCTCTCAGAGTCGGCCGTCTCCCGGGGAGGGGTGCCGTTGGCGGTATCGCTGGATATTGCCAACGCGTTTAACACCCTTCCCTGGGGGGAGATACGGAGGGGGCTCGAATATCATCGGGTACCCCCGTGTCTCAGGGCAGTGGCGTCTAGAAGCCGTCCGGGCGTATAGCTTGCTATACGGCACCAGGATCGCATGTGCCAACCCTTCCTCCTCGCGGTGGACGCTGGAAACGGCATTTATGCCGGCCAACGGGGCTCTGGTTTAGGCAGGGGCGGTGCAGGGGCACACCGTATGGGTGTAGCGACCCCACCTTCCCGAGCAAGACGAGATCCGTCAATTGTACTGTGCAATACAGAGATGTCAGAAAGGAGTGGTGCCAGGAAAGCAAAGAGAGATGGGGATGCATTATGACTAGCGTATATTGAACACCTGGGGGCTTCAGCACCCATTTCACGTTAAGGCTTATTGGAGAATGTATATTGTACAAAAAGGGGCTATATGCCCCTTTTTCACTTTAAGGAACTTTTCGAAGTTCATACTCGAACATCTGGGGCTTCTCCAAGAAAGACCTAACTAATACCAGGGGGCTTTAAGCCCCCTTTTTGCTTTAATGCCTTTCCGAGGAGGCGATTCTGACACCAGAAATCAAAAAGGGGGCTATATGCCCCCTTTTCACGTTCAGCAAAAAACCAAGATCAGGATGAGACACAAAACGACGTCTGTATGCGTCCCCAAAAGCAATACGCCGCTGGGCTTGGCAGAACCCAGCACACCAAAACATCTGGTGGCAGACGTCGTAATGCCAGACGATTGACGGAAGGAGGCCACCGTAGAAGTAGCTGAGCTGCTCCTTACTGCCTGAAGGTGTCGGCTGGGAAACCACGCTAGTATCCTAGGTAGGGAGACGGGCCTCGAAACGTGGATCGCTCCCCTGGCCATTAGAAGACTCCGCCTAGACCAGCTCAACTCCGAGCTGTAAACCGGTGGTGTACGGCTCTGTCAGACTCGGAGTCCTTGCCATACGGACGCTGCATATAGGAAGGATATGCAGCGTATGACGAAAACACTGAAAGGTACGCCAACGACGAAAGACAACATGTATTTATACATGTAAGACCGTCGTCGCGCTGCTGACAGCAGCTCCCGTC
Organism: Colletes latitarsis; assembly: GCF_051014445.1. Taxonomy (NCBI): domain Eukaryota; kingdom Metazoa; phylum Arthropoda; class Insecta; order Hymenoptera; family Colletidae; genus Colletes; species Colletes latitarsis. Next base: position 5,748,732 of record NC_135142.1, read on the forward strand.
GTTGGCGATGGCAAAAGGACGCTGAAGCGTCAAGAGCATAGTTGATGATGGCAAAGTGAATTCTACTAGTCGTGCTAAGGACGAGTCCCACGTTTTGGAGCTAATGCTACAGGGACATGATGCCCGAGGTCATGTCCTAGTTACGCAGCGGGTTCCCTGCAAAAACATGGAGCAGAAACCGGGCGTAGCGAAGCAGAGGGAACATCTGCTTGAGGTTTGTTCCCCACGTGTTTGCCGTGCGTGGCGACCTGTGTCGGCGGAAAGGAGGATCCTGGGATCTGAGGGCCCTCTCTCCTGCGGGAGTGTAGCTGCCCAACACGTACCTTTGGCCTCTGCTTCGTCTAGACAGGCGGCTAGGCGAGAAAAGCAGCCCTGTGCCTAGTCAATCGGCTCGGAACACCATCCGTGGGTTCTATTGGGCGAGGAAGTGAACCTAGGAGTCCGGGGAAAGCCCGGTCGGCCTTTGTTCGCGGACTATATCCCGGGTGCAAGTCCTAACCCAGGCGGAGCCGGGTTCCATTTGAGGGTCCATGGAGGCCGGGACACACGCCGGGACGAAAAGGAATATACATAAGTATGGATCCCAAAATAAAAATCACCAAAATAGACGCCTTAGTACCCCGCAAGGGGGAAAAGGGAGGAAAGGAGGCCGTTGTTGTTGCTCCCGGTAGGACAACAACGGTGAGTAAGAAAGCTGGGGTGGTCTCACCACTCCAGAAGAAAGAGAAAGCGAAGGCGGTTGAAGCGGGTAAGGGCGCTAAAACGCCCCCCTGCACCAGACCCTCAACGCGAAAGACGGCTTCACCATCTAAGCCGGCAGGAACGATATCCCCTGCGCCGATCAAGGATATCAAGAAGGACGGACCGGGGACACCACCTCGCACAAATCCACCGAAGAAGCCGGAGGCCAAAAAGCCGAAGGCAACGCCACGTCCACGGACGGAGGATTGGGCCAAGTCGACAGCGACGGTTGGGTAACCGTCGTGAAGAAGGAGAAGCCGCAAAGGGCGGAAAAAGCCCGAAAAAGCGGCGAGGAGTTGCCAGGAAAGGTGTCGGCGGAGGCGACACCTGGTCCATCGAACAGGCCTCTCGACAAAATCAGTGGAGAGGCCTCGAAATTGTTCAAGGGTATCCGGACCAGCTGTCTTGGAAAAGAATCCAGGCTCAGCGAGGAGACCGGAGCCTTGATCGTAGGCAACGCGGCAGCTCTCTACGAGCTAGTCCAGGAGGTTCTCGTGCAGAACTCTTTCCTGAAAGGACAGCTCGCGGCGATCCGGCAAGAGGTGAGAGCCTCCCAGAGGATCGCAGAGAGGGTTGCCCCTACGGTTTCGCAGACGACGGGAACCCGTCCGACTGTGAAACCTGTACCAGTTCGTGCGGCAACAACCTACGCGCAAGCGGTAAAGGTTGACGCCAATCGAGTTTCCCGGAAGCGGTTAAACCACCACGACACGTGGTGCGTATTTTCCCGCAGAAAGGGAAAGGACGGAACAGTGATGTCACAAAACAGACTGTTCTGTCCCTGGTAAAGCCGGCGAAAGCCAAGATCCGCGTAAGGTCCGTCCGACGCATCCACTCCGGTGGCATAGCCGTCGAGACCGAACGCAAGGAGGATCTAAAGGCCTTCGTCAACTGCGCGAAGCTGAAAGAAGTAGGACTTTCAGCTACTCTACCGACCTTGAGGAACCCTACACTTATAGTGTACGACGTTCCCAAGGCGATGAGGAAAGAGGAGGTTTCTTCCAGTATCTGGAAGCAAAACCTCAGCGATATGACCCAGGGGGATGTGTCGTCCAGCCTGAAGGTCCGGTTTGCAACCGGCCCGAAGGAAAAGGACACTGCCATCTGGGTCATGGAAGTCAGTCCGCAGGTTCGCCAGCGGCTGAAGAGCTCGGGCAGAGTGTACCTGGGGTGGTCGTCATGCAGAGTGCAGGACTACGTTTCGGTGACACGCTGCTTTAGGTGTCAAATGTTTGGCCACATGGCCAAACATTGTAAAGCAAAAAACGAGGTTTGCGGTTACTGCTCCGAAGAAGGGCATACCATTGCCTCTTGTACGGCGAAGAGTAAGTCCCCGACTTGCTCGAACTGTAAATCAAGAGGCAAGCAGCACAACCATAAGTCGCGAGACAAAAACTGCCCTGCCTATAAGGCAGCTTTAGACCTTGCAGTATCTCGTACCAATTATGGATAGAAACGACCCGGAGAATCCTCTAAGGCAATTGCGCATCGCGCAGCATAATATGCGGCGTGCGCTAATTGTTCATGGTGAGGTGAGCGAGCTAATGCACACAAAGGAGATCGACGTGTTGCTCATGCAGGAACCTTACCAATTTCAGGGACAGATTCCAGGCTTTGGGCTCACGGCGAAGGTGATCGCCGAGAATGAAAGGGCTGTGGCCGCAATAGTGGTCAGAAACCCGGACATCTCGGTGGTAAAAATCACACAGCTGTGTGATACTCACACCTCCTGCGTTTGCATTAGCGGACCCTTCGGTAGTTTCTACCTCGTTAGCCAATACTTTCAATGCTCGGAAGACATTGAACCAAGTCTGGCACGCTTGGAGAGGACACTCGATGCTCTCCAACACCGTCGAGTCGTGATAGCCGCGGACGTCAATGCCAAATCCCACCTTTGGGGGGGAGAAAGCGTTCGACCGGACACGCGAGGCGAGAAACTCGAAGAGTTTATCGCATTACACGACTTGACGATTTTGAACGAGGCTGGGAGTATTCCTACATACTCTAGCCCTGCCGGTGAGTCATGGATCGATGTCACATTATCGACTCCAGACATGGCGACAATTGTGCGAAACTGGACGGTACACGAGGATTGGACCTCCAGTGACCACCGACTCATTGATTTTGTCTTACAGTTCACGGACGTGAATGAGAATCGAAGCCCACAGCCTCGATTCCGCACGTTGCATGCGAACTGGGAGCGATTTGATCAAGATCTTCTTGAAGGCGCGAGGCAATTACCCCTCGGCACTGGTTGCCGCAGGGAAGTCGAACATCTAGCACAAGAGGTCGAGAAATCGATCATCGATGCGTGCAATGCCTCAATGCGCCCCAAGAAGTGGCATTCAAAGTCCGTCCCATGGTGGACGGAAAATTTGACGAGAATGAAAGCGCGAGTCTATCGACTTAGACGAGCCTTTCAGCGCGAGAGGAACTCGGAGGAGAGAGCGGCAAAGCAGGCTGAGTATCGAACATCTAGACTCGCCTACACAGCCGCAGTGCGCGCTGCGAAAGCACAAAGCTGGCAGAACCTTGTGACGGAGCAGGGGAATAAAGAGCCATGGGGACTTGTTTACAAGATCGCCCAAAAGAAACTCTGTGTTGAGACTGCGGTCTCAAACATTCGAACGTCAGAAGGATATACGACTGACTGGGAAACGACTGCCTCGCAGCTCCTACAGGCGCTAATCCCGGACGACTCGTCCACGGATGAAACGCCGGAGCAAGCAAACACCAGAGCTGATGCTGCAACCGATCCGCCGACTGATGACTGTCCAGTCTTCACGAGGAATGAGCTCGGAGCTGCAGTATCGCGCTTAAAGCGAGGCAAATGCCCTGGGCTGGACCGTATAGAGGCCGAAGTAGTTAAATGTGCTTATGGATCCATCCATAGTGCTCTACTAAGACTTTACAACGGGTGTCTAGCGCACGGGGTCTTCCCCGTTAGGTGGAAAATCGGCTCGATCAGAACAATCTTGAAAGGGCCCGATAAACCACCAACGGATGTCAAGTCGTATAGACTGATATGCTTACTTTCCATCCTAGGCAAAGTATTAGAGAGACTAATGCTTAACCGAATGAGTAACATATTCCTAAACCCAGAACATAGTTCCGATCGGCAATATGGATTCAGGCCTGGACGATCCACGGAAGACGCCGTGGTGAAGCTCAGGGAATTGATATCCCAGCGAGAGGAACGATATGTGATGGGTCTCTCCTTCGACATCGCCGGAGCTTTTGATAATGTTTGGTGGCCAAGCATACTTCAGAAGCTGAAACGCCGGGGATGTCCCCGAAATCTTTATCGACTCATGGTCGACTACTTCGCTGACCGTACGGTTACAATAGTTTCCAAACACGGTAATGTGCGTAAGCAAGTCACCAAGGGCTGCCCACAGGGGTCGATACTCGGTCCGAGCTGCTGGAACCTAGTCTTTGACGAAGTTCTGCAGCTCCTATCAAACGAACACCTGGCTTGCGAGCCAATAGCCTACGCTGACGACTTACTCGTGGTATTCTACGGAAACTCGAGGAATCAGTTGCAGCAAAGAGGGCAAAGAGTCGCGGATACAATTTCTGAGTGGTGCGCCACGCAGAAACTTACACTATCCGCGACTAAGACCGAGATGACTCTCTTGAAAGGAAATCTGGATAGAGAACGACCTCCTGTGATAAAGATAAACAGGAGAAGTGTGGCACTCAAGCAAACCATAAGGTACTTGGGTGTTCACATCGATGCGCGAATGGGAGTAAGATCCCACGTCGAATACTTGAATGCCAAAGTCATGCGAACGTTTTATACGCTAGCAAGACTTGCTCGATCGAACTGGGGATTGGGACACAGAACCATGCGTACTTTGTACAAAGGTCTCTTCGTCCCGATCACGACATACGCCGCCGCCGGATGGGTAGACATGCTCACCTCTGTGACAAGAACTAAACTTGCCAGGGCGCAGAGACATGTTTTGCTCGCCGTCACCAAGGCCTATCGCACGGTATCTACCGACGCGATCACTGTGATCGCCGGGACGATGCCGATAGACTTGGTGTTAGTGGAGCGCGCGTGTGCTTACCAGATTAGAAGACGAATCAATATCGAAGTCGGAAATTGTCGAATAAGTCGAGCCGATTTGGCGGCTGGAGAAGTAACCGCTGCTCAGGCGAAAGCCTTGGTGCGAGCGGAACTTCTCAATATGTGGCAAACGAGATGGTCGTCATTGGAGAAAGGTAGGGTCACCTGCCGCTACTTCTCTGATGTATCTGACCGTCTCAATGCAAGCTGGGTGATCTTGGATCACTACGTGGTACAATTCCTAAGCGGGCACGGAGATTTCCGAGCCAAGCTCAAGGAATTTGCTTTAGTACCGCACGAGAATTGCGACTGTGGCCAAGTGGAAACACCAAACCACGTCCTATTCGAGTGCCGGAGGTACCGAGACGCGCGAGAACTCCTGAGACATGCGGCTGAAGAAACTGGCCATCCGTGGCCGGTGACCGTAGCCGATCTTGTAACACAAGACCTATACAGGGAGTTCCGGACATATACGCGCTCGGTACTACTTACGAAAGCAGGGCGAAACCAAAATCGCCATTGAACGCATTACGCTACGTAACAGAACGAGAGAAGTCTGCGGATTCTCTTTAAGAACCATGCTTGAAAATGTACTCGAACGGATGCTAGGTCATGTGCTTCGGCAATGACCTCCTCGGGCCGGGATACAAGCCCCGCTTGCTTCGGCAAGCGTTCCTGGATTGGGTTGGACTCGAGGTGGCAGCAGGTTTCGACGTCGTTAACCTCCAAAACGCATAACGACGCGTGAAAAGTAGATGCCCGAACATCAGGCAAAATGTAGTTGCTGGTATAGACCTTCGGTCTGAGGTACAGCATAGTCCCCAAGTGGCAATCGCGCTTGGACAGAATAACGGCTACACACTACATGTCTCAGGGCAGTCGTCGGGGATTATCTCCACGGCAGGTGGATCGAGTATCCGGGCCGGGATGGTGATATGCGGAGGGAGGTGTACTGCGGGGTTCCGCAGGGGTCGGTCCTCGGGCCACTCCTGTGGAACATCGCGTACGACGCAGTGTTGCAGGCCGACCTCCCCGACGGCGTCAGTGCCGTGTGTTACGCAGATGACACACTGGTGCTGGCCGTCGGGGCTCAGTGGGGGAGGGCCAAGCGCCCCGCCGAGGAGGGGGCGCAACGCGTCGTCGACCGGATCAGGGGGATGGGGATGACGGTGGCGGTCCATAAGACCGAGGTGATAGCGTTCCACTCACCTCGGCAGGATCCGCCACCCCCTCTGATCCGGGTGGGTGGGGCTGATATCGAGGTCAAGCCCCGGATGAGGTACCTGGGGCTGATCCTCGATAGCCACTGGCGCTTCGAGGAGCATTTCCGCTGCCTGGTTCCCCGGTTGGAGTGGATGGCCTCGGCTTTAGGCCGGATCCTCCCCAACCTGGGGGGCCCGGCGGGACGAGTTCGCCGCCTCTATGTGGCAATGGTTCAGTCGGTGGCCCTATACGGGGCCCCCGTCTGGGCGGACGACCTGGCGGCCTCCCGGCGCAGCATGACGATGCTGCGTCGGGTGCAGAGGCGGATGGCGCTGAGGGTCGTCCGCGGCTACCGAACCGTGTCGCATGAGGCGGTAACGGTTCTTGCGGGGATGCTGCCCATGGATCTCCTCGCGCGGTCGCACGCGATGATGTATCGTCATCGTGTCGACCGTCGCGCGGGAGTGGGTGCGGTCCCGGGAGAGCAGGAACCTGCTTGGGGCGATTTGAAGCGCCAGGCCCGGCAGTTCGTGGTGCTCGCGTGGCAGGAGCGGTTAGCCCTGCCAACTGCGGGGCACCGGACAGTCGGGGCTGTTCGGCCACTCCTGTGTGAGTGGCTGGACAGAGGCCATGGAAGCCTTACTTACCGGATGGCACAGGTATTTTCCGGGCATGGTAGCTTCGGAAGATAGCCGACGGCGCGTTGCTGCCATTGTGACGCCGAGCAGGACACGGCTGATCATACCCTCCAGGTATGCCCAGCTTGGGAGGGGGAACGACATGTCCTGGTCGGCGTCATAGGGCGGGATGTCTCGCTGCCGGGTGTGGTGCGCGCCATGCTCGGCAGCGAAAGGAAGTGGAGGGCCGTGGCCTCCTTCTGCGAGATCGTAATGCTGCAAAAGGTGGCCGCGGGAAGGGAGCGCGAGCTTCAGCGGCGCGCTGAGGCTCGCGCTCGTATGGTGGCGCGAGAGCGTCGCCCGGGCGCCAGGCGCCGCATGCGGCGGCCTTTGCGCGGCGGATGACCCAGGCTGGGAGGGGGGCCCTGAGGGGAGCCTCCTCCCGCCAGGCGGCGATTAATTATGGAGCCGACACAATTTCCGTGAAAATTCATGGATTTTGTGACGCTTCGCTCGCAGCCTACTCAGCGGTCACTTACTTACGAGTGACCACAATGAGCAATGTCACCTCCTCGACATTGATAATGGCAAAAACGCGAGTGGCTCCAATTAAAACGCAGTCAATTCCTGTACTGGAATTGAACGACGCCGTGCTGCTCGCCGAGCTTATTGTGCACGTGGAGAAGTCACTTTCATTGAAGGTCGACAGAATAATCTGCTGGACAGATTCCACGATCGCATTGGCATGGTTGAGAAAGCACGCCTCCACATGGAAGGTTTTAATCGCCAACCGTGTGTCAAAGGTCCAAACGTTACTTCCGAAGGCTGAATGGAGGCACGTTCCCACCCGCTTCAATCCCGCGGATCTGAATTCACGCGGAGTGGAAGCTGCGGAACTCCTTCAATCTAAGCTGTGGATTTCAGGACCAAGTTGGCTAACGGAATCGAAAGAAGAAGGGAAGCGCAAAGTGCACGCCCACGTAGTAATTCCGGAGAAAGAATGGGAATTTGTATTTCGATTCTCGACCTGGAATAAACTACTTCGTGTAACCGCATACTGTCTCCGACTGAGGGGACCGATGCAAGGTGAGCGAAGGTCGTATGATGCGAAGATCGTTGACGCGTCTGAGATGCAGCTCGCAAGCGAGAGAATTGTCCGCTACATCCAGCGCACGCATTTTGCAAAGGAGTACCGGTGTTTGAAAAACCACCGAAAAATCCCAGCAAAATCAACATTAAAAAGTCTGAACCCTTTTCTCGATGACAAAGATGTCTTGAGAGTCGGAGGCAGACTGGAAAATACAACACTGTCATGGGAAATCAAGCACCCCATAATTTTGCCGAAACATCACGTTTCCACGATGATAATTCGGCAGTGCCACATTGACACGTTGCACGGGGGATTGCAGTTGACCATGTACACAGTAAGACAAAGATTTTGGATTCTCGGCTGTCGAAATGCAGCGCGAACGGTAATCCACGGATGCATGCGATGCGTTAGATGGAGGGCAAAAACCTCCACGCAAATCATGCAGGATTTAATACCTGAGCGTTGTCGCGAGGCGAGAGCATTTTCGAACTGTGGAGTGGATTATGCGGGACCTTTTCGTGTCCGCGACTCCGCCGGTCGAGGAAAAACCGCCCACAAAGCGTACATAGCAGTTTTTGTCTGTTACGCGATACGGGCCATCCACATCGAACTCGTCCACGATTATACGACGAGTGCCTTTTTGGCAGCATTAGATCGATTCATTGCACGAAGGGGAGTTCCGTCCTGCATTTTCAGTGACAATGGAACGAACTTTGTCGGGGCAGATCGAGAATTACGCGAAAATTTCGAAGCAGTGTACAACACGCAAGAAATGCGTAATAAATGCAGTCAAAAAGGAATTAGATGGAAATTTAACCCACCGAGTGCACCGCACTTCGGTGGCATGCAAGAGGCCGGTGTGAAATCGGTGAAATTTCACCTGAAGCGGACTCTGGGCGAATTCACTCCCACAAGCGAAGAGTTACAAACATTGCTTTGTAAAATCGAAGCAAGTTTAAACTCGCGACCGATTGCCGCTTTGAGTGATAGCCCGGACGATTACGCGCCGCTCACACCGGGGCATTTCTTAGTCGGGAGTCCGCTGAACGCGCTTCCGACGCAATCAGTGGAAATTGAAAAACTCTCCCGTCTGACACGATGGAGGGCGATTCAAAAATTCCACGAACAAATCTGGAGGCATTGGACACGTGATTATCTCACGCACCTCCAGAATCGTTATAAGTGGCGTACAGCCCAAAAAACATTAAAACTAAACGACTTAGTTTTAGTGCAAAATCCTCTCCTCCCCCCGAATCAATGGGAAATGGGACGAGTAGAGGAGGTATTCACCGGCAGGGATGGAAATGCACGTGTTGTTAAAATACACACGGAAAAATCCATTTTTACGCGACCTATTACGCGGTTGTGTAAGCTGCCTGTGGAAGAAACCGAGTCGGCGACGGTTAGCGACGCCGACGAGGTCACATAAAAACCATAACATCCAACGGCCGAAAGTGATCGAAAGGTGAGAAACGACCGTTTCTAGAAATAAACGGTGTTGATTCTCACCTGACCGTTGTCACTGAAAGTTCAAACGGATTAGTGGGGGTTACGAATCCACCAATCTGAGTTGGATTATTGGTAGGGCGTATCGAATAATCCGAGCGCCCCCAAATCGTAACGAAATTCGCCGAACCGAAAACCGCTCAGTCGCAAACGCAGCATCATGAGTGACACCGCGTCCAACATATCTTGCGAGAGCAGTGCGGTATCCTTTTCCGGGGACCCGGAAATAGATGAGCGATTCGGGCGCATTTTGCAGCTCGGGGAAAGGCCCATATCCCCGAGAGGCAATAACGAGGAGCCTACCACCGAACAGGCGCCAAGGGAACCGGAGGTGACCCTCAATTTCGGGGTCGACTCCTTCAGGATTCCGGCCAGGGTTATAACAACAACTCGAAAATACCACTGCCGGGCCCCCGGAGGCCAATACGTCCTCCGATGGGACAAGGACGGACACATGCGGTCCTGTGCGTGGCGGGCCGACAAACCGGAGGAATCGACCCCGCCGCCACCACCAGCAGTGCCGGGGTCGACTTTGGCTGCCCCCACCGACCGAGCTCCGCAACCAAAGCGGAAGCGGAGGAGGCCGGGAAAAAATACTCCCGCCAATCCTGCACCGTCCACCAGCGGCTTGCAGCCACCAACCCCAGCAGCCCCGGCCAGAAAGAAAAAACGAACCTGGCAGCCAGCATTCGGTCAGATCGCCATGGCAAAAGCCATGGCGGACCAAATGCTGACAACGTCGATGCGGTTCCTTCAGCAGGCTGCAGCTGGTCAATCATAAGTACTTTTGATTTTTTACAATTAAAAGTGCGCGAGTTCTTTCTCTCCGCGTAAAAAAGTGACCGTACGGGACTACCGCGTTCTCCGGGTATTGCGCAATTCGTGCAAGGGGGGCGGTATGTTTAAATATGTTAAAAAACTATTTAAAATCGCGTTAGTTTGAAATATTAAATTCTCGGCTGCGATTCCCGTATCCGTTTGTGTACGTGACACTGCGGAAGGTTAAACGTTCGTCAGGTTCGTTGAACGTTCGGACGATTTAAAACCGCGGCCGTTTACGTGTTTTTGTACGCTGACCTCACGCGAAGATTCGCTTCGCACTGGTTTAAACGTGACGTCAGCGTCGAGAGAGAGAACCGTATAATATATTGAAAAGAGATCGACAGCTGAATTCGGCAGCGCCGCGTCGTGACGACAAGGCGCGACCGAGTCTTCGTCTGTCGATCCGCGACGATATTCGCAATTATTCACGAGCCGACTGCCAACGGGAGCGGATCCCAGAAGATCTCGCTCCTCAAGTACGGACTCACATAATATTCGGACTTGTATAACAAAGAATTCTCTCCGTTGCTGCGGTTAGAGTTTCCCAGAACAATCTACCTGCGACAAAAGGGAGGTCGTAATATACGCTGCGCGTGACGCGACCGCCTTCGCTAGGAAGGATTGTACGTTGCAGTCGTTGCCACGACCGCGACGTAAGGGACTCAGGATGCACCCACCCAGAATCCCTTTAAAGCTATACGGCTTTGGAGCCTCCCAAAGGTCATACCGTTGAATCGGTACCGCCTCGTGGAGTGCTCTTCGTGCAAAGGTCGCCAAAAAACCCTCTCCAAAAACCCGTCGGTGTACGAGTCGACCGTACACCCTACGGAGGAGTTCGGGTTCAAGGTCGCCTCACCTTCCGTCACGCCGCCTACCAAATACGGTCCCCGTGCAACACGGTCGCCGGGTAGGCTTTATAGTGCGGTTGGACCAGCGAGGGATTTTTTGCAAAGGACACTTTACCGTCACGGTCGCCGTGCAGTAATTTTACAGTGTCGCAGGAAATCACCTCGCACGACGATCCTACGTCACCCGCACGGAGAGCGTGCTCACGGGATCCACCCATTTGGAGCTTTACGACCTCCATTTGGTGACCCGTCCGTGGCTAAGTCGCCCCCGACAGATACGAGTGAATTCTCTTCTGTTCAGGGCAAAAGTATCGCTGATAATTTCAATAAATAATTATCAGCGTACAAGTACAAATTTACAGTCCACTGATTCACGTTAAACGACAGCTGATTCCCCCCTCCCAGCGCACCGCTAGTCGCTAGGAGAGCGAGGCGAACCGCGGATAAGCGTGTTTACGATACGTGTACGCACGTATTTAATCTGAACGAACCTTTGTTACAGCAACCAAGGTCCATCCCAACCGGGGCAACGCCGGTGAAGCCACACCCCCGGCAGGATTATAAAAAACTAATTCTCTTTTTGTAATTTTATATTTTTTTTATTTTTTCATTTTTTGCTAAATTTAAATAAAAGGCTTGTCGCAAAGCGACAAGCGAAAATTCCAAATAAAAACTTATCAATCACTTTCCCTAGTATTTCTCTCGTCCGGACCCCGGTTAGAACCCTTAGTTTTCTAACAATCACGTAGTAATGTGGTACCACACTGAAACAGTCCATTAAACCAGGTTTCGATCAATATTTTAAAGGTAACGCATGTTATGTCTAGCTTAGGCCTGGGATTTGCCCTCATCAGGGTCATATTTTCGCGTTCTTCACATACTTGTTGATCAGATCCTGGGTATTTTTCTGGTTTGGATCAGGTAGTAATGTGGTACCACACTGAAACAGTCAATTAAACCTGGTCTCGATCAATATTTTAGAGGATAACGCATGTTAGGTCTGGGATAGGTCTGGGATTTGCCCTCGTCAGGCTCATATTTTCGCATTTTTCACCTACTTGTTGAACAGATCCCTGGCTTTTTCTGGTTTGGATCACGTAGTAATGAGGTACCACACTGAAACAGTCCATTAAACCTGGTTTCGATCAATATTTTAGAGGATAACGCATGTTATGTCTGGGACAGGTCTAGGATTTGCCCTCATCTGGCTCATATTTCGCATTCTTCACATACTTGTTGAACAGATCCTGGGTTTTTTCTGGGTTGGATCACGTAGTAATGTGGTACCACACAGAAACAGTCGACTAAACCTGGATACGACCAATATTTTAGAGGATAACGCATGTTAGGTCTAGGTTAGGCCTGGGATTTGCCCTCATCAGACTCATACTTTCGCATTTTTCACATACTTGTTCTACAGATCCTGGGTTTTTTCTGGTTTGAATCACGTGGTAATGTGGTACCACACTGAAACAGTCCATGAAACCTGGTTTCGATCAATATTTTAGAGGATAACGCATGTTAGGTCTACGTTAGGCCTGGGATTTGCCCTCATCAGACTCATACTTTCGCATATTTCTCATACTTGGTGGCCAGATCCTGGGTTATTTCTAGTTTGGATCATGTAGTAATGTGGTACCACACAGAAGCAGTCGATTGAACCTGGTCACGATCAATATTTTAGAGGATAACTCATGATAGGTCTCGGTTAGGTCTATGATTTGCCCTCATCTGGGTCATACATTCGCATATTTCTCAAACTTGTCGGCCAGATTCTAGGCTTTCACTGGTCTGGATCACGTAGTAATGTGGTACCACACTGAAACAGTCCATTAAACCTGGTTTTGATCAATATTTTAGATGATAACGCATGTTAGGTCTGGGAAAGGTCTAGGATTTGCCCTCATCTGGCTCATAGTTTCGTATTCTTCACATACTTGTTGAACAGATCCTGGGTTTTTCCTGGGTTGGATCACGTAGTAATGTGGTACCACACTCAAACAGTCAGTTAAACCTGGATACGACCAATATTTTAGAGGATAACGCATGTTAGGTCTGGGTTAGGTCTAGGATTTGCCCTTATCAGACTCATACCTTCGCATTTTTCGCATACTCATTGGCCAGATCCGGGGCTTTTTCTGGTTTGGATCATGTGGTAATGTGGTACCACACTGAAACAGTCCATTAAACCTGGTTTCGATCAATAGTTTAGAGGATAACTCATGTTAGGTCAAGGTTAGGCCTGTGATTTGCCCCCATCAGACTCATACTGTCGCATATTTCTCAAACGTGTTGGCCAGATTCAGTGATTTCACTGGTTTGGATCACGTAGTAATGTGGTACCGCCCTGAAACAGTCAATTCAACCTAGTCTCGATAAATATTTTAGAGGATAACGCATGTTAGGTGTGGGTTAGGTCTAGGATTTGCCCTCATCAGGCTTATACTTTCGCACATTTCACACACTTGTTGGCCAGATCCTGCGTTTTTTTCTGGTCTGGATCACGTAGTAATATGGTACCACACTGAAACAGTCAATTAAACCTGGTTTCGATCAGTATTTTAGAGGATAACTCATGCTAGGTCTAGGTTAGGCCTGGGATTTGCCCCATCAGACTCATACTTTCGCATATTTCTCATACTTGTTGGCCAGATCCTGGGTTATTTCTGGTTTGGATCAGGTAGTAACGTGACACAGCACTGAAACAGTCGATTAAACCTGGTCACGATCAACATTTTAGAGGATAACGCATGTTAGGTCTAGGTTAGGCCTGGGATTTGTCCTCATCAGACTCAAACTTTCGCATATTTCTCATACTTGTTGGGCAGATCCTTGGATTTTTCTGGATTGGATCACGTAGTAATGTGGTACCACACTGAAACAGTTAATTAAACCTGGATACGACCAATATTTTAGAGGTTACACCATGTTAGGTCTAGGTTAGGCGTGGGATTTGCCCTCATCAGACTCATACTTTCGCATTCTTCACATACTTGTTGGCCAGATCCTGGGTTATTTCTGGTTTGGATCAGGTAGTAATGTGATACCACACTGAAACAGTCGATTAAACCTGGTCACGATCAATATTTTAGATGATAACGCATGTTAGGTCTGGGTTAGGTCTAGGATTTTCCATCATCTGTCTCATACTTTCACGTTCTTCACATACTTGTAGAACAGATCCTGGGTTATTTCTGGTTTGGAACACGTAGTAATGTGGTATCACACTGAAACAGTCCATGAAACCTGGTTTCGCTCAATATTTTAGAGGATAACGCATGTTAGGTCTAGGTTAGTCCTGGGATTTGCCCTCATCAGACTCAAACTTTCGCATATTTCTCATACTTGTTGGGCAGATCCATGGATTTTTCTGGATTGGATCACGTAGTAATGTGGTACCGCACTGAAACAGTTAATAAAACCAGGATACGACTAATATTTTAGAGGATACACCAAGTTAGGTCTAGGTTAGGCGTGGGATTTGCCCTCATCAGACTCATACTTTCGCATTTTTCACATACTTCTTGTACAGATCCTGGGTTTTTTCAGGCTTGAATCACGTGGTAATGTGGTATCACACTGAAACAGTCCATGAAACCTGGTTTCGATCAATATTTTAGAGGATAACGCATGTTAGGTCTGGGTTAGGTCTAGGATTTGCCCTTATCTGGCTCATAATTTCGCATTTTTCGCATAGTCGTTGGCCAGATCCGGGGCTTTTTCTGGTTTGGATCATGTGGTAATGTGGTACCACACTGATACAGTCCATTAAACCTGGTTTCGATCAATAGTTTGGAGGATAACTCATGTTAGGTCAAGGTTAGGCCTGGGATTTGCCCCCATCAGACTCATTGTTTCGCAAATTTCTCATACTTGTTGGCCAGATCCTGGGTTATTTCTGGTTTGGATCAGGTAGTAATGTGATACCACACTGAAACAGTCGATTAAACCTGGTCACGATCAACATTTTAGAGGATAACCCCGAATAGGGCTCGGTTGGGTGTGGCATTTGCCCTCATGAGACTCATACTTTCGCACATTTCACACACTTGTTGGCCAGATCCTGCGTTTTTTTCTGGTCTGGATCACGTAGTAATATGGTACCACACTGAAACAGTCGATTAAACCTGGTTTCGATCAATATTTTAGATGATAACGCATGTTAGGTCTGGGTTAGGTCTAGGATTTTCCATATTCTGTCTCATATTTTCGCATTCTTCACATACTTGTTGGCCAGATCCTGGGTTATTTCTGGTTTGGATCACGTAGTAATGTGGTACCACACTGAAACAGTCGATTAAACCTGGTTTCGATCAATATTTTAGATGATAACGCATGTTAGGTCTAGGTTAGGCGTGGGATTTGCCCTCATCAGACTCATACTTTCGCATTTTTCACATACTTCTTGTACAGATCCTGGGTTTTTTCAGGCTTGAATCACGTGGTAATGTGGTATCACACTGAAACAGTCCATGAAACCTGGTTTCGATCAATATTTTAGAGGATAACGCATGTTAGGTCTGGGTTAGGTCTAGGATTTGCCCTTATCTGGCTCATAATTTCGCATTTTTCGCATAGTCGTTGGCCAGATCCGGGGCTTTTTCTGGTTTGGATCATGTGGTAATGTGGTACCACACTGATACAGTCCATTAAACCTGGTTTCGATCAATAGTTTGGAGGATAACTCATGTTAGGTCAAGGTTAGGCCTGGGATTTGCCCCCATCAGACTCATTGTTTCGCAAATTTCTCATACTTGTTGGCCAGATCCTGGGTTATTTCTGGTTTGGATCAGGTAGTAATGTGACACCACACTGAAACAGTCGATTAAACCTGGTTTCGATCTATATTTTAGAGGATAACGCATGTTAGGTCTAGGTTAGGTCTGGGATTTGCTCTCATCAGGCTCATACTTTCGCATATTTCTCAAACGTGTTGGCCAGATTCAGTGATTTCACTGGTTTGGATCACGTAGTACTGTGGTACTGCCCTGAAACAGTCAATTCAACCTGGTCTCGATAAATATTTTAGAGGATAACGCATGTTAGGTGTGGGTTAGGTCTAGGATTTGCCCTCATCAGGCTTATACTTTCGCACATTTCTCACACTTGTTGGCCAGATCCTGCGTTTTTTTCTGGTTTGGATCAGGTAGTAATGTGACACAGCACTGAAACAGTCGATTAAACCTGGTCACGATCCACATTTTAGAGGATAACGCATGTTAGGTCTAGGTTAGGCCTGGGATTTGCCCCCATCAGACTCAAACTTTCGCATATTTCTCATACTTGTTGGGCAGATCCTTGGATTTTTCTGGATTGGATCACGTAGTAATGTGGTACCACACTGAAACAGTTAATTAACCCTGTATACGACCAATATTTTAGAGGTTACACCATGTTAGGTCTAGGTTAGGCCTGGGATTTGCCCTCATGAGACTCATACTTTCGCATATTTCTCATACTTGTTGGCCAGGTCCCGGGCTTTTTCTGGTTTGGATCACGTAGTAATGTGGTACCACACTGAAACAGTCGATTAAATCTGGTTTCGATCAATATTTTAAATGATAACGCATGTAAGGTCTGGGTTGGGTCTAGGATTTTCCATCATCTGGCTCATACTTTCGAATTCTTCACATACTTGTTGGCCAGATCCTGGGTTATTTCTGGTTTGGACCAGGTAGTAATGTGATACCACACTGAAACAGTCGATTAAACCTGGTCACGATCAACATTTTAGAGGATAACCCCGAATAGGGCTCGGTTGGGTGTGGGATTTGCCCTCATGAGACTCATACTTTCGCACATTTCACACACTTGTTGGCCAGATCCTGCGTTTTTTTCTGGTCTGGATCACGTAGTAATATGGTACCACACTGAAACAGTCGATTAAACCTGGTTTCGATCAATATTTTAGATGATAACGCATGTTAGGTCTGGGTTAGGTCTAGGATTTTCCATCATCTGTGTCATATTTTCGCATTCTTCACATACTTGTTGGCCAGATCCTGGGTTATTTCTGGTTTGGATCACGTAGTAATGTGGTACCACACTGAAACAGTCGATTAAACCTGGTTTCGATCAATATTTTAGATGATAACGCATGTTAGGTCTGGGTTAGGTCTAGGATTTGCTCTCATCAGGCTCATACTTTCGCATATTTCTCAAACGTGTTGGCCAGATTCAGTGATTTCACTGGTTTGGATCACGTAGTAATGTGGTTCCGCCCTGAAACAGTCAATTCAACCTGGTCTCGATAAATATTTTAGAGGGTAACGCATGTTAGGTCACGGTTAGGTCTATGATTTGCCCTCATCTGGGTCATACTTTCGCATATTTCTCAAACGTGTTGGTCAGATTCAGTGATTTCACTGGTTTGGATCACGTAGTAATGTGGTACAGCCCTGAAACAGTCAACTCAACCTGGTCTCGATAAATATTTTAGAGGATAACGCTTGTTTGGTCTAGGTTAGGCCTGGGATTTGCCCTCATCAGACTAAACTTTCGCATATTTCTCATACTAGTTGGGCATATCCTTGGATTTTTCTGGATTGGATAACGTAGTATGTGGTACCACACTGCAACAATTAATTAAACCTGGATACGACTAATATTTTAGAGGATACACCATGTTAGGTCTAGGTTAGGCCTGGGATTTGCCCTCATCAGACTCATACTTTCGCATTTTTCACATACTTGTTGAGCAGATCCTGGGTTATTTCTGGCATGGATCAGGTAGTAATGTGGTACCACACTGAAACAGTCGATTAAACCTGGTCACGATCAACATTTTAGAGGATAACGCCAGTTAGGACTCGGTTAGGAGTGGGATTTGCCCTCATGAGATTCATACTTTCGCATATTTCTCATACTTGTTGGCCAGATCCTGGGCTTTTTCTGGTTTGGATCACATAGTAAAGTGGTACCACACTGAAACAGTCGATTAATCATGGTCTCGAACATTATTTTAGAGGATAACTCATGCTAGGTCTAGGTTAGGCCTGGGATTTGCCCTCATCAGACCCATACTTTCGCATTCATCACATACTCGTTGAACAGATCCTGGGTTATTTCTGGCTTGGATCAGGTAGTAATGTGTTACCACACTGAAACAGTCGATTAAACCTGGTCACGATCAACATTTTAGAAGATAACGCCGGTTAGGTCTAGGTTAGGTCTGGGATTTGCTCTCATCAGGTTCATACTTTCGCATATTTCTCAAACGTTTTGGCCAGATTCAGTGATTTCACTGGTTTGGATCACGTAGTACTGTGATACCGCACTGAAACAGTCGATTAAACCTGGTTTCGATCAATATTTAAGATGATAACGCATGTTAGGTCTGGGTTAGGTCTAGGATTTGCCATCATCTGCCTCATACCTTCGCATTCTTCTGATACTTGTTGAACAGATCCTGGGTTTTTTCTGGTTTGGCTCACGTAGTAATGTGGTACCACACTGAAACAGTCAATTAAACATGGTTTCGATCAATATTTTAGATGTTTACGCAGGTTAGGTCTAGGTTAGGCCTGGGATTTGCCCTCATCATACTCAATCTTTCGCATATTTCTCATACTTGTTGGGCAGATCCTTGGATTTTTCAGGATTGGATCACGTAGTAATGTGGTACCACACTGAAACTGTTAATTAAACCTGCATACGACCAATATTTTGGAGGATACACCATTTTAGGCGTAGGTTAGGCCTGGGATTTGCCCTCAGGAGACCCATACATTCGCATATTTCTCATACTTGTTGGCCAGACCATGGGATTTTTCTGGTTTGGATCATGTAGTAATGTGGTACCACACTGAAACAGTCGATTAAACCAGGTTTCGTTCAATATTTTAGAGGATAACGCATGTTAGGTCTGGGTTAGGTCTAGGATTTGCCATCATCTGTCTCATACTTTCGCATTCTTCACATACTTGTTGAGCAGTTCCTGGGTTTTTTCTGGTTTGGATCACGTAGTAACGTGGTACCACACTGAAACAGTCGATTAATCATGGTCTCGAATAATATTTTAGAGGATAACTCATGCTAGGTCTAGGTTAGGCCTGGGAGTTGCCCTCATCAGACCCATACTTTCGCATTCATCACATACTCGTTGAACAGATCCTGGGTTATTTCTGGCTTGGATCAGGTAGTAATGTGGTACCACACTGAAACTGTTAATTAAACCTGGATACGACCAATATTTTTGAGGATACACCATTTTAGGTCTAGGTTAGGCCTGGGATTTGCCCTCAGGAGACCCATACATTCGCATATTTCTCATACTTGTTGGCCAGATCATGGGCTTTTTCTGGTTTGGATCACGTAGTAATGTGGTACCACACTGAAACAGTCGATTAAACCAGGTTTCGTTCAATATTTTAGGTGATACCGCATGTTAGGTCTGGGTTAGGTCTGGGACTTGCCCACATCAGGGTCATACTTTCGCTTTTTTCACATACTCATTGGCCAGATCCGGGGCTTTTTCTGGTTTGGATCATGTGGTAATGTGGTACCACACTGAAACAGTCCATTAAACCTGGTTTCGATCAATAGTTTAGAGGATAACTCATGTTAGGTCAAGGTTAGGCCTGGGATTTGCCCCCATCAGACTCATACTTTCGCATATTTCTCATACTTGTTGGCCAGATCCTGGGTTATTTCTGGTTTGGATCAGGTAGTAATGTGACACCACACTGAAACAGTCGATTAAACCTGGTTTCGATCTATATTTTAGAGGATAACGCATGTTAGGTCTAGGTTAGGTCTGGGATTTGCTCTCATCAGGCTCATACTTTCGCATATTTCTCAAACGTGTTGGCCAGATTCAGTGATTTCACTGGTTTGGATCACGTAGTAATGTGGTACCGCCCTGAAACAGTCAATACAACCTAGTCTCGATAAATATTTTAGAGGATAACGCATGTTAGGTGTGGGTTAGGTCTAGGATTTGCCCTCATCAGGCTTATACTTTCGCACATTTCTCACACTTGTTGGCCAGATCCTGCGTTTTTTTCTGGTCTGGATCACGTAGTAATATGGTACCACACTGAAACAGTCAATTAAACCTGGTTTCGATCAGTATTTTAGAGGATAACTCATGCTAGGTCTAGGTTAGGCCTGGGATTTGCCCCATCAGACTCATACTTTCGCATATTTCTCATACTTGTTGGCCAGATCCTGGGTTATTTCTGGTTTGGATCAGGTAGTAACGTGACACAGCACTGAAACAGTCGATTAAACCTGGTCACGATCAACATTTTAGAGGATAACGCATGTTAGGTCTAGGTTAGGCCTGGGATTTGTCCTCATCAGACTCAAACTTTCGCATATTTCTCATACTTGTTGGGCAGATCCTTGGATTTTGCTGGATTGGATCACGTAGTAATGTGGTACCACACTGAAACAGTTAATTAAACCTGGATACGACCAATATTTTAGAGGTTACACCATGTTAGGTCTAGGTTAGGCCTGGGATTTGCCCTCATGAGACTCATACTTTCGCATTCTTCACATACTTGTTGGCCAGATCCTGGGTTATTTCTGGTTTGGATCAGGTAGTAATGTGATACCACACTGAAACAGTCGATTAAACCTGGTCACGATCAATATTTTAGATGATAACGCATGTTAGGTCTGGGTTAGGTCTAGGATTTTCCATCATCTGTCTCATACTTTCGCGTTCTTCACATACTTGTTGAACAGATCCTGGGTTATTTCTGGTTTGGAACACGTAGTAATGTGGTATCACACTGAAACAGTCCATGAAACCTGGTTTCGATCAATACTTTAGAGGATAACGCATGTTAGGTCTAGGTTAGGCCTGGGATTTGCCCTCATCAGACTAAACTTTCGCATATTTCTCATACTTGTTGGGCAGATACTTGGATTTGTCTGGATTGGATAACGTAGTATGTGGTACCACACTGAAACAATTAATTAAACCTGGATACGACCAATATTTTAGAGGATACACCATGTTAGGTCTAGGTTAGGCCTGGGATTTGCCCTCATCAGACTCATACTTTCGCATTTTTCGCATACTCGTTGTACAGATCCTGGGTTTTTTCTGGCTTGAATCACGTGGTAATGTGGTATCACACTGAAACAGTCCATGAAACCTGGTTTCGCTCAATATTTTAGAGGATAACGCATGTTAGGTCTAGGTTAGTCCTGGGATTTGCCCTCATCAGACTCAAACTTTCGCATATTTCTCATACTTCTTGGGCAGATCCATGGATTTTTCTGGATTGGATCACGTAGTAATGTGGTACCACACTGAAACAGTTAATAAAACCAGGATACGACAATATTTTAGAGGATACACCAAGTTAGGTCTAGGTTAGGCCTGGGATTTGCCCTCATCAGACTCATACTTTCGCATTTTTCACATACTTGTTGTACAGATCCTGGGTTTTTTCTGGCTTGAATCACGTGGTAATGTGGTATCACACTGAAACAGTCCATGAAACCTGGTTTCGATCGATATTTTAGAGGATAACGCATGTTAGGTCTGGGTTAGGTCTAGGATTTGCCCTTATCTGGCTCATATTTTCGCATTTTTCGCATACTCGTTGGCCAGATCCGGGGCTTTTTCTGGTTTGGATCATGTGCTAATGTGGTACCACACTGAAACAGTCGATTAAACCTGGTTTCGATCAATATTTTAGAGGATAACGCATGTTAGGTCTAGGTTAGGCCTGGGATTTGCCCTCATGAGACTAAACTTTCGCATATTTCTCATACTTGTTGGGCAGATACTTGGATTTGTCTGGATTGGATAACGTAGTATGTGGTACCACACTGAAACAATTAATTAAACCTGGATACGACCAATATTTTAGAGGATACACCATGTTAGGTCTAGGTTAGGCCTGGGATTTGCCCTCATCAGACTCATACTTTCGCATATTTCTCATACTTGGTGGCCAGATCCTGGGTTATTTCTAGTTTGGATCATGTAGTAATGTGGTACCGCACAGAAGCAGTCGATTGAACCTGGCCACGATCAATATTTTAGAGGATAACTCATGATAGGTCTCGGTTAGGTCTATGATTTGCCCTCATCTGGGTCATACATTCGCATATTTCTCAAAGTTGTCGGCCAGATTCTGGGCTTTCACTGGTCTGGCTCACGTAGTAATGTGGTACCACACTGAAACAGTCCATTAAACCTGGTTTTGATCAATATTTTAGATGATAACGCATGTTAGGTCTGGGATAGGTCCAGGATTTGCCCTCATCTGGCTCATAGTTTCGTATTCTTCACATACTTGTTGAACAGATCCTGGGTTTTTCCTGGGTTGGATCACGTAGTAATGTGGTACCACACTCAAACAGTCAGTTAAACCTGGATACGACCAATATTTTAGAGGATAACGCATGTTAGGTCTGGGTTAGGTCTAGGATTTGCCCTTATCAGACTCATACTTTCGCATTTTTCGCATACTTGTTGGCCAGATCCTGGGTTATTTCTGGTTTGGATCAGGTAGTAATGTGACACCACACTGAAACAGTCGATTAAGCCTGGTTTCGATCTATATTTTAGAGGATAACGCATGTTAGGTCTAGGTTAGGTCTGGGATTTGCTCTCATCAGGCTCATACTTACGCATATTTCTCAAACGTGTTGGCCAGATTCAGTGATTTCACTGGTTTGGATCACGTAGTAATGTGGTACCGCCCTGAAACAGGCAATTCAACCTGGTCTCGATAAATATTTTAGAGGTTAACGCATGTTAGGTGTGGGTTAGGTCTAGGATTTGCCTCATCAGGCTTATACTTTCGCACATTTCTCACACTTGTTGGCCAGATCCTGCGTTTTTTTCTGGTCTGGATCACGTAGTAATATGGTACCACACTGAAACAGTCAATTAAACCTGGTTTCGATCAGTATTTTAGAGGATAACTCATGCTAGGTCTAGGTTAGGCCTGGGATTTGCCCCATCAGACTCATACTTTCGCATATTTCTCATACTTGTTGGCCAGATCCTGGGTTATTTCTGGTTTGGATCAGGTAGTAACGTGACACAGCACTGAAACAGTCGATTAAACCTGGTCACGATCAACATTTTAGAGGATAACGCATGTTAGGTCTAGGTTAGGCCTGGGATTTGTCCTCATCAGACTCAAACTTTCGCATATTTCTCATACTTGTTGGGCAGATCCTTGGATTTTGCTGGATTGGATCACGTAGTAATGTGGTACCACACTGAAACAGTTAATTAAACCTGGATACGACCAATATTTTAGAGGTTACACCATGTTAGGTCTAGGTTAGGCCTGGGATTTGCCCTCATGAGACTCATACTTTCGCATTCTTCACATACTTGTTGGCCAGATCCTGGGTTATTTCTGGTTTGGATCAGGTAGTAATGTGATACCACACTGAAACAGTCGATTAAACCTGGTCACGATCAATATTTTAGATGATAACGCATGTTAGGTCTGGGTTAGGTCTAGGATTTTCCATCATCTGTCTCATACTTTCGCGTTCTTCACATACTTGTTGAACAGATCCTGGGTTATTTCTGGTTTGGAACACGTAGTAATGTGGTATCACACTGAAACAGTCCATGAAACCTGGTTTCGATCAATACTTTAGAGGATAACGCATGTTAGGTCTAGGTTAGGCCTGGGATTTGCCCTCATCAGACTAAACTTTCGCATATTTCTCATACTTGTTGGGCAGATACTTGGATTTGTCTGGATTGGATAACGTAGTATGTGGTACCACACTGAAACAATTAATTAAACCTGGATACGACCAATATTTTAGAGGATACACCATGTTAGGTCTAGGTTAGGCCTGGGATTTGCCCTCATCAGACTCATACTTTCGCATTTTTCGCATACTCGTTGTACAGATCCTGGGTTTTTTCTGGCTTGAATCACGTGGTAATGTGGTATCACACTGAAACAGTCCATGAAACCTGGTTTCGCTCAATATTTTAGAGGATAACGCATGTTAGGTCTAGGTTAGTCCTGGGATTTGCCCTCATCAGACTCAAACTTTCGCATATTTCTCATACTTCTTGGGCAGATCCATGGATTTTTCTGGATTGGATCACGTAGTAATGTGGTACCACACTGAAACAGTTAATAAAACCAGGATACGACAATATTTTAGAGGATACACCAAGTTAGGTCTAGGTTAGGCCTGGGATTTGCCCTCATCAGACTCATACTTTCGCATTTTTCACATACTTGTTGTACAGATCCTGGGTTTTTTCTGGCTTGAATCACGTGGTAATGTGGTATCACACTGAAACAGTCCATGAAACCTGGTTTCGATCGATATTTTAGAGGATAACGCATGTTAGGTCTGGGTTAGGTCTAGGATTTGCCCTTATCTGGCTCATATTTTCGCATTTTTCGCATACTCGTTGGCCAGATCCGGGGCTTTTTCTGGTTTGGATCATGTGCTAATGTGGTACCACACTGAAACAGTCGATTAAACCTGGTTTCGATCAATATTTTAGAGGATAACGCATGTTAGGTCTAGGTTAGGCCTGGGATTTGCCCTCATGAGACTAAACTTTCGCATATTTCTCATACTTGTTGGGCAGATACTTGGATTTGTCTGGATTGGATAACGTAGTATGTGGTACCACACTGAAACAATTAATTAAACCTGGATACGACCAATATTTTAGAGGATACACCATGTTAGGTCTAGGTTAGGCCTGGGATTTGCCCTCATCAGACTCATACTTTCGCATATTTCTCATACTTGGTGGCCAGATCCTGGGTTATTTCTAGTTTGGATCATGTAGTAATGTGGTACCGCACAGAAGCAGTCGATTGAACCTGGCCACGATCAATATTTTAGAGGATAACTCATGATAGGTCTCGGTTAGGTCTATGATTTGCCCTCATCTGGGTCATACATTCGCATATTTCTCAAAGTTGTCGGCCAGATTCTGGGCTTTCACTGGTCTGGCTCACGTAGTAATGTGGTACCACACTGAAACAGTCCATTAAACCTGGTTTTGATCAATATTTTAGATGATAACGCATGTTAGGTCTGGGATAGGTCCAGGATTTGCCCTCATCTGGCTCATAGTTTCGTATTCTTCACATACTTGTTGAACAGATCCTGGGTTTTTCCTGGGTTGGATCACGTAGTAATGTGGTACCACACTCAAACAGTCAGTTAAACCTGGATACGACCAATATTTTAGAGGATAACGCATGTTAGGTCTGGGTTAGGTCTAGGATTTGCCCTTATCAGACTCATACTTTCGCATTTTTCGCATACTTGTTGGCCAGATCCTGGGTTATTTCTGGTTTGGATCAGGTAGTAATGTGACACCACACTGAAACAGTCGATTAAGCCTGGTTTCGATCTATATTTTAGAGGATAACGCATGTTAGGTCTAGGTTAGGTCTGGGATTTGCTCTCATCAGGCTCATACTTACGCATATTTCTCAAACGTGTTGGCCAGATTCAGTGATTTCACTGGTTTGGATCACGTAGTAATGTGGTACCGCCCTGAAACAGGCAATTCAACCTGGTCTCGATAAATATTTTAGAGGTTAACGCATGTTAGGTGTGGGTTAGGTCTAGGATTTGCCTCATCAGGCTTATACTTTCGCATTTTTCACTTACTTGTTGTACAGATCCTGGGTTTTTTCTGGCTTGAATCACGTGGTAATGTGGTATCACACTGAAACAGTCCATGAAACCTGGTTTCGATCAATATTTTAGAGGATAACTCATGCTAGGTCTAGGTTAGGCCTGGGATTTGCCCCATCAGACTCATACTTTCGCATATTTCTCATACTTGTTGGCCAGATCCTGGGTTATTTCTGGTTTGGATCAGGTAGAAATGTGACACAGCACTGAAACAGTCGATTAAACCTGGTCACGATCAACATTTTAGAGGATAACGCATGTTAGGTCTAGGTTAGGCTTGGGATTTGCCCCATCAGACTCATACTTTCGCATATTTCTCATACTTGTTGGCCAGATCCTGGGTTATTTCTGGTTTGGATCAGGTAGAAATGTGACACAGCACTGAAACAGTCGATTAAACCTGGTCACGATCAACATTTTAGAGGATAACGCATGTTAGGTCTAGGTTAGGCTTGGGATTTGCCCTCATCAGACTCAAACTTTCGCATATTTCTCATACTTGTTGGGCAGATCCTTGGATTTTTCTGGATTGGATCACGTAGTAATGTGGTACCACACTGAAACAGTTAATTAAACCTGGATGCGACCAATATTTTAGAGGTTACACCATGTTAGGTCTAGGATAGGCCTGGGATTTGCCCTCATGAGACTTATACTTTCGCATATCTCTCATACTTGTTGGCCAGGTCCTGGGCTTTTTCTGGTTTGGATCACGTAGTAATGTGGTACCACACTGAAACAGTCGATTAAACCTGGTTTCGACCAATATTTTAGATGATAACGCATGTTAGGTCTGGGTTAGGTCTAGGATTTGCCATCATCTGGCTCATACTTTCGCATTCTTCACATACTTGTTGTGCAGATACTTGGATTTGTCTGGATTGGATAAGGTAGTATGTGGCACCACACTGAAACAATTAAATAAACCTGGATACGACCAATATTTTAGAGGATACACCATGTTAGGTCTAGGTTAGGCCTGGGATTTGCCCTCATCAGGCTCATACTTTCGCATTTTTCACTTACTTGTTGTACAGATCCTGGGTTTTTTCTGGCTTGAATCACGTGGTAATGTGGTATCACACTGAAACAGTCCATGAAACCTGGTTTCGATCAATATTTTAGAGGATAACGCATGTTAGGTCTGGGATAGGTCTAGGATTTGCCCTTATCTGGCTCATATTTTCGCATTTTTCGCATACTCGTTGGCCAGATCCGGGGCTTTTTCTGGGTTGGATCATGTGGTAACGTGGTACCACACTGAAACAGTCCATTAAACCTGGTTTCGATCAATAGTTTAGAGGATAACTCATGTTAGGTCAAGGTTAGGCCTGGGATTTGCCCTCATGAGACTCATACTTTCGCATATTTCTCATACTTGTTGGCCAGGTCCTGGGCTTTTTCTGGTTTGGTTCACGTAGTAATGTGGTACCACACTGAAACAGTCGATTAAATCTGGTTTCGATCAATATTTTAAATGATAACGCATGTAAGGTCTGGGTTAGGTCTAGGATTTTCCATCATCTGGCTCATACTTTCGCATACTTCTCAAACCTGTTGGCCAGATTCAGTGATTTCACTGGTTTGGATCACGTAGTAATGTGGTTCCGCCCTGAAACAGTCAATTCAACCTGGTCTCGATAAATATTTTAGAGGGTAACGCATGTTAGGTCACGGTTAGGTCTATGATTTGCCCTCATCTGGGTCATACTTTCGCATATTTCTCAAACGTGTTGGCCAGATTCAGTGATTTCACTGGTTTGGATCACGTAGTAATGTGGTACCGCCCTGAAACAGTCAACTCAACCTGGTCTCGATAAATATTTTAGAGGATAACGCTTGTTTGGTCTAGGTTAGGCCTGGGATTTGCCCTCATCAGACTAAACTTTCGCATATTTCTCATACTAGTTGGGCAGATCCTTGGATTTGTCTGGATTGGATAACGTAGTATGTGGTACCACACTGCAACAATTAATTAAACCTGGATACGACTAATATTTTAGAGGATACACCATGTTAGGTCTAGGTTAGGCCTGGGATTTGCCCCATCAGACTCATACTTTCGCATATTTCTCATACTTGTTGGCCAGATCCTGGGTTATTTCTGGTTTGGATCAGGTAGTAACGTGACACAGCACTGAAACAGTCGATTAAACCTGGTCACGATCAACATTTTAGAGGATAACGCATGTTAGGTCTAGGTTAGGCCTGGGATTTGTCCTCATCAGACTCAAACTTTCGCATATTTCTCATACTTGTTGGGCAGATCCTTGGATTTTGCTGGATTGGATCACGTAGTAATGTGGTACCACACTGAAACAGTTAATTAAACCTGGATACGACCAATATTTTAGAGGTTACACCATGTTAGGTCTAGGTTAGGCCTGGGATTTGCCCTCATGAGACTCATACTTTCGCATTCTTCACATACTTGTTGGCCAGATCCTGGGTTATTTCTGGTTTGGATCAGGTAGTAATGTGATACCACACTGAAACAGTCGATTAAACCTGGTCACGATCAATATTTTAGATGATAACGCATGTTAGGTCTGGGTTAGGTCTAGGATTTTCCATCATCTGTCTCATACTTTCGCGTTCTTCACATACTTGTTGAACAGATCCTGGGTTATTTCTGGTTTGGAACACGTAGTAATGTGGTATCACACTGAAACAGTCCATGAAACCTGGTTTCGATCAATACTTTAGAGGATAACGCATGTTAGGTCTAGGTTAGGCCTGGGATTTGCCCTCATCAGACTAAACTTTCGCATATTTCTCATACTTGTTGGGCAGATACTTGGATTTGTCTGGATTGGATAACGTAGTATGTGGTACCACACTGAAACAATTAATTAAACCTGGATACGACCAATATTTTAGAGGATACACCATGTTAGGTCTAGGTTAGGCCTGGGATTTGCCCTCATCAGACTCATACTTTCGCATTTTTCGCATACTCGTTGTACAGATCCTGGGTTTTTTCTGGCTTGAATCACGTGGTAATGTGGTATCACACTGAAACAGTCCATGAAACCTGGTTTCGCTCAATATTTTAGAGGATAACGCATGTTAGGTCTAGGTTAGTCCTGGGATTTGCCCTCATCAGACTCAAACTTTCGCATATTTCTCATACTTCTTGGGCAGATCCATGGATTTTTCTGGATTGGATCACGTAGTAATGTGGTACCACACTGAAACAGTTAATAAAACCAGGATACGACAATATTTTAGAGGATACACCAAGTTAGGTCTAGGTTAGGCCTGGGATTTGCCCTCATCAGACTCATACTTTCGCATTTTTCACATACTTGTTGTACAGATCCTGGGTTTTTTCTGGCTTGAATCACGTGGTAATGTGGTATCACACTGAAACAGTCCATGAAACCTGGTTTCGATCGATATTTTAGAGGATAACGCATGTTAGGTCTGGGTTAGGTCTAGGATTTGCCCTTATCTGGCTCATATTTTCGCATTTTTCGCATACTCGTTGGCCAGATCCGGGGCTTTTTCTGGTTTGGATCATGTGCTAATGTGGTACCACACTGAAACAGTCGATTAAACCTGGTTTCGATCAATATTTTAGAGGATAACGCATGTTAGGTCTAGGTTAGGCCTGGGATTTGCCCTCATGAGACTAAACTTTCGCATATTTCTCATACTTGTTGGGCAGATACTTGGATTTGTCTGGATTGGATAACGTAGTATGTGGTACCACACTGAAACAATTAATTAAACCTGGATACGACCAATATTTTAGAGGATACACCATGTTAGGTCTAGGTTAGGCCTGGGATTTGCCCTCATCAGACTCATACTTTCGCATATTTCTCATACTTGGTGGCCAGATCCTGGGTTATTTCTAGTTTGGATCATGTAGTAATGTGGTACCGCACAGAAGCAGTCGATTGAACCTGGCCACGATCAATATTTTAGAGGATAACTCATGATAGGTCTCGGTTAGGTCTATGATTTGCCCTCATCTGGGTCATACATTCGCATATTTCTCAAAGTTGTCGGCCAGATTCTGGGCTTTCACTGGTCTGGCTCACGTAGTAATGTGGTACCACACTGAAACAGTCCATTAAACCTGGTTTTGATCAATATTTTAGATGATAACGCATGCTAGGTCTGGGATAGGTCCAGGATTTGCCCTCATCTGGCTCATAGTTTCGTATTCTTCACATACTTGTTGAACAGATCCTGGGTTTTTCCTGGGTTGGATCACGTAGTAATGTGGTACCACACTCAAACAGTCAGTTAAACCTGGATACGACCAATATTTTAGAGGATAACGCATGTTAGGTCTGGGTTAGGTCTAGGATTTGCCCTTATCAGACTCATACTTTCGCATTTTTCGCATACTTGTTGGCCAGATCCTGGGTTATTTCTGGTTTGGATCAGGTAGTAATGTGACACCACACTGAAACAGTCGATTAAGCCTGGTTTCGATCTATATTTTAGAGGATAACGCATGTTAGGTCTAGGTTAGGTCTGGGATTTGCTCTCATCAGGCTCATACTTACGCATATTTCTCAAACGTGTTGGCCAGATTCAGTGATTTCACTGGTTTGGATCACGTAGTAATGTGGTACCGCCCTGAAACAGGCAATTCAACCTGGTCTCGATAAATATTTTAGAGGTTAACGCATGTTAGGTGTGGGTTAGGTCTAGGATTTGCCTCATCAGGCTTATACTTTCGCATTTTTCACTTACTTGTTGTACAGATCCTGGGTTTTTTCTGGCTTGAATCACGTGGTAATGTGGTATCACACTGAAACAGTCCATGAAACCTGGTTTCGATCAATATTTTAGAGGATAACTCATGCTAGGTCTAGGTTAGGCCTGGGATTTGCCCCATCAGACTCATACTTTCGCATATTTCTCATACTTGTTGGCCAGATCCTGGGTTATTTCTGGTTTGGATCAGGTAGAAATGTGACACAGCACTGAAACAGTCGATTAAACC
Source organism: Colletes latitarsis (assembly GCF_051014445.1). Taxonomy (NCBI): domain Eukaryota; kingdom Metazoa; phylum Arthropoda; class Insecta; order Hymenoptera; family Colletidae; genus Colletes; species Colletes latitarsis. Next base: position 5,779,222 of record NC_135142.1, read on the forward strand.
TGGTCACGATCAACATTTTAGAGGATAACGCATGTTAGGTCTAGGTTAGGCTTGGGATTTGCCCCATCAGACTCATACTTTCGCATATTTCTCATACTTGTTGGCCAGATCCTGGGTTATTTCTGGTTTGGATCAGGTAGAAATGTGACACAGCACTGAAACAGTCGATTAAACCTGGTCACGATCAACATTTTAGAGGATAACGCATGTTAGGTCTAGGTTAGGCTTGGGATTTGCCCTCATCAGACTCAAACTTTCGCATATTTCTCATACTTGTTGGGCAGATCCTTGGATTTTTCTGGATTGGATCACGTAGTAATGTGGTACCACACTGAAACAGTTAATTAAACCTGGATGCGACCAATATTTTAGAGGTTACACCATGTTAGGTCTAGGATAGGCCTGGGATTTGCCCTCATGAGACTTATACTTTCGCATATCTCTCATACTTGTTGGCCAGGTCCTGGGCTTTTTCTGGTTTGGATCACGTAGTAATGTGGTACCACACTGAAACAGTCGATTAAACCTGGTTTCGACCAATATTTTAGATGATAACGCATGTTAGGTCTGGGTTAGGTCTAGGATTTGCCATCATCTGGCTCATACTTTCGCATTCTTCACATACTTGTTGTGCAGATACTTGGATTTGTCTGGATTGGATAAGGTAGTATGTGGCACCACACTGAAACAATTAAATAAACCTGGATACGACCAATATTTTAGAGGATACACCATGTTAGGTCTAGGTTAGGCCTGGGATTTGCCCTCATCAGGCTCATACTTTCGCATTTTTCACTTACTTGTTGTACAGATCCTGGGTTTTTTCTGGCTTGAATCACGTGGTAATGTGGTATCACACTGAAACAGTCCATGAAACCTGGTTTCGATCAATATTTTAGAGGATAACGCATGTTAGGTCTGGGATAGGTCTAGGATTTGCCCTTATCTGGCTCATATTTTCGCATTTTTCGCATACTCGTTGGCCAGATCCGGGGCTTTTTCTGGGTTGGATCATGTGGTAACGTGGTACCACACTGAAACAGTCCATTAAACCTGGTTTCGATCAATAGTTTAGAGGATAACTCATGTTAGGTCAAGGTTAGGCCTGGGATTTGCCCTCATGAGACTCATACTTTCGCATATTTCTCATACTTGTTGGCCAGGTCCTGGGCTTTTTCTGGTTTGGTTCACGTAGTAATGTGGTACCACACTGAAACAGTCGATTAAATCTGGTTTCGATCAATATTTTAAATGATAACGCATGTAAGGTCTGGGTTAGGTCTAGGATTTTCCATCATCTGGCTCATACTTTCGCATACTTCTCAAACCTGTTGGCCAGATTCAGTGATTTCACTGGTTTGGATCACGTAGTAATGTGGTTCCGCCCTGAAACAGTCAATTCAACCTGGTCTCGATAAATATTTTAGAGGGTAACGCATGTTAGGTCACGGTTAGGTCTATGATTTGCCCTCATCTGGGTCATACTTTCGCATATTTCTCAAACGTGTTGGCCAGATTCAGTGATTTCACTGGTTTGGATCACGTAGTAATGTGGTACCGCCCTGAAACAGTCAACTCAACCTGGTCTCGATAAATATTTTAGAGGATAACGCTTGTTTGGTCTAGGTTAGGCCTGGGATTTGCCCTCATCAGACTAAACTTTCGCATATTTCTCATACTAGTTGGGCAGATCCTTGGATTTGTCTGGATTGGATAACGTAGTATGTGGTACCACACTGCAACAATTAATTAAACCTGGATACGACTAATATTTTAGAGGATACACCATGTTAGGTCTAGGTTAGGCCTGGGATTTGCCCCATCAGACTCATACTTTCGCATTTTTCACATACTTGTTGAGCAGATCCTGGGTTATTTCTGGCTTGGATCAGGTAGTAATGTGGTACCACACTGAAACAGTCGATTAAACCTGGTCACGATCAACATTTTAGAGGATAACGCCGGTTAGGACTCGGTTAGGTGTGGGATTTGCCCTCATGAGATTCATACTTTCGCATATTTCTCATACTTGTTGGCCAGATCCTGGGCTTTTTCTGGTTTGGATCACGTAGTAAAGTGGTACCACACTGAAACAGTCGATTAATCATGGTCTCGAACATTATTTTAGAGGATAACTCATGCTAGGTCTAGGTTAGGCCTGGGATTTGCCCTCATCAGACCCATACTTTCGCATTCATCACATACTCGTTGAACAGATCCTGGGTTATTTCTGGCTTGGATCAGGTAGTAATGTGTTACCACACTGAAACAGTCGATTAAACCTGGTCACGATCAACATTTTAGAAGATAACGCCGGTTAGGTCTAGGTTAGGTCTGGGATTTGCTCTCATCAGGTTCATACTTTCGCATATTTCTCAAACGTTTTGGCCAGATTCAGTGATTTCACTGGTTTGGATCACGTAGTACTGTGATACCGCACTGAAACAGTCGATTAAACCTGGTTTCGATCAATATTTAAGATGATAACGCATGTTAGGTCTTGGTTAGGTCTAGGATTTGCCATCATCTGCCTCATACCTTCGCATTCTTCTGATACTTGTTGAACAGATCCTGGGTTTTTTCTGATTTGGCTCACGTAGTAATGTGGTACCACACTGAAACAGTCAATTAAACATGGTTTCGATCAATATTTTAGATGTTAACGCAGGTTAGGTCTAGGTTAGGCCTGGGATTTGCCCTCATCATACTCAATCTTTCGCATATTTCTCATACTTGTTGGGCAGATCCTTGGATTTTTCAGGATTGGATCACGTAGTAATGTGGTACCACACTGAAACTGTTAATTAAACCTGGATACGACCAATATTTTGGAGGATACACCATTTTAGGCCTAGGTTAGGCCTGGGATTTGCCCTCAGGAGACCCATACATTCGCATATTTCTCATACTTGTTGGCCAGACCATGGGCTTTTTCTGGTTTGGATCATGTAGTAATGTGGTACCACACTGAAACAGTCGATTAAACCAGGTTTCGTTCAATATTTTAGGTGATAACGCATGTTAGGTCTGGGTTAGGTCTAGGATTTGCCATCATCTGTCTCATACTTTCGCATTCTTCACATACTTGTTGAGCAGTTCCTGGGTTTTTTCTGGTTTGGATCACGTAGTAACGTGGTACCACACTGAAACAGTCGATTAATCATGGTCTCGAATAATATTTTAGAGGATAACTCATGCTAGGTCTAGGTTAGGCCTGGGAGTTGCCCTCATCAGACCCATACTTTCGCATTCATCACATACTCGTTGAACAGATCCTGGGTTATTTCTGGCTTGGATCAGGTAGTAATGTGGTACCACACTGAAACTGTTAATTAAACCTGGATACGACAATATTTTAGAGGATACACCAAGTTAGGTCTAGGTTAGGCCTGGGATTTGCCCTCATCAGGCTCATACTTTCGCATTTTTCACATACTTGTTGTACAGATCCTGGGTTTTTTCTGGCTTGAATCACGTGGTAATGTGGTATCACACTGAAACAGTCCATGAAACCTGGTTTCGATCGATATTTTAGAGGATAACGCATGTTAGGTCTGGGTTAGGTCTAGGATTTGCCCTTATCTGGCTCATATTTTCGCATTTTTCGCATACTCGTTGGCCAGATCCGGGGCTTTTTCTGGTTTGGATCATGTGCTAATGTGGTACCACACTGAAACAGTCGATTAAACCTGGTTTCGATCAATATTTTAGAGGATAACGCATGTTAGGTCTAGGTTAGGCCTGGGATTTGCCCTCATGAGACTAAACTTTCGCATATTTCTCATACTTGTTGGGCAGATACTTGGATTTGTCTGGATTGGATAACGTAGTATGTGGTACCACACTGAAACAATTAATTAAACCTGGATACGACCAATATTTTAGAGGATACACCATGTTAGGTCTAGGTTAGGCCTGGGATTTGCCCTCATCAGACTCATACTTTCGCATATTTCTCATACTTGGTGGCCAGATCCTGGGTTATTTCTAGTTTGGATCATGTAGTAATGTGGTACCGCACAGAAGCAGTCGATTGAACCTGGCCACGATCAATATTTTAGAGGATAACTCATGATAGGTCTCGGTTAGGTCTATGATTTGCCCTCATCTGGGTCATACATTCGCATATTTCTCAAAGTTGTCGGCCAGATTCTGGGCTTTCACTGGTTTGGATCACGTAGTAATGTGGTACCGCCCTGAAACAGGCAATTCAACCTGGTCTCGATAAATATTTTAGAGGTTAACGCATGTTAGGTGTGGGTTAGGTCTAGGATTTGCCTCATCAGGCTTATACTTTCGCATTTTTCACTTACTTGTTTTACAGATCCTGGGTTTTTTCTGGCTTGAATCACGTGGTAATGTGGTATCACACTGAAACAGTCCATGAAACCTGGTTTCGATCAATATTTTAGAGGATAACTCATGCTAGGTCTAGGTTAGGCCTGGGATTTGCCCCATCAGACTCATACTTTCGCATATTTCTCATACTTGTTGGCCAGATCCTGGGTTATTTCTGGTTTGGATCAGGTAGAAATGTGACACAGCACTGAAACAGTCGATTAAACCTGGTCACGATCAACATTTTAGAGGATAACGCATGTTAGGTCTAGGTTAGGCTTGGGATTTGCCCCATCAGACTCATACTTTCGCATATTTCTCATACTTGTTGGCCAGATCCTGGGTTATTTCTGGTTTGGATCAGGTAGAAATGTGACACAGCACTGAAACAGTCGATTAAACCTGGTCACGATCAACATTTTAGAGGATAACGCATGTTAGGTCTAGGTTAGGCTTGGGATTTGCCCTCATCAGACTCAAACTTTCGCATATTTCTCATACTTGTTGGGCAGATCCTTGGATTTTTCTGGATTGGATCACGTAGTAATGTGGTACCACACTGAAACAGTTAATTAAACCTGGATGCGACCAATATTTTAGAGGTTACACCATGTTAGGTCTAGGATAGGCCTGGGATTTGCCCTCATGAGACTTATACTTTCGCATATCTCTCATACTTGTTGGCCAGGTCCTGGGCTTTTTCTGGTTTGGATCACGTAGTAATGTGGTACCACACTGAAACAGTCGATTAAACCTGGTTTCGACCAATATTTTAGATGATAACGCATGTTAGGTCTGGGTTAGGTCTAGGATTTGCCATCATCTGGCTCATACTTTCGCATTCTTCACATACTTGTTGTGCAGATACTTGGATTTGTCTGGATTGGATAAGGTAGTATGTGGCACCACACTGAAACAATTAAATAAACCTGGATACGACCAATATTTTAGAGGATACACCATGTTAGGTCTAGGTTAGGCCTGGGATTTGCCCTCATCAGGCTCATACTTTCGCATTTTTCACTTACTTGTTGTACAGATCCTGGGTTTTTTCTGGCTTGAATCACGTGGTAATGTGGTATCACACTGAAACAGTCCATGAAACCTGGTTTCGATCAATATTTTAGAGGATAACGCATGTTAGGTCTGGGATAGGTCTAGGATTTGCCCTTATCTGGCTCATATTTTCGCATTTTTCGCATACTCGTTGGCCAGATCCGGGGCTTTTTCTGGGTTGGATCATGTGGTAACGTGGTACCACACTGAAACAGTCCATTAAACCTGGTTTCGATCAATAGTTTAGAGGATAACTCATGTTAGGTCAAGGTTAGGCCTGGGATTTGCCCTCATGAGACTCATACTTTCGCATATTTCTCATACTTGTTGGCCAGGTCCTGGGCTTTTTCTGGTTTGGTTCACGTAGTAATGTGGTACCACACTGAAACAGTCGATTAAATCTGGTTTCGATCAATATTTTAAATGATAACGCATGTAAGGTCTGGGTTAGGTCTAGGATTTTCCATCATCTGGCTCATACTTTCGCATACTTCTCAAACCTGTTGGCCAGATTCAGTGATTTCACTGGTTTGGATCACGTAGTAATGTGGTTCCGCCCTGAAACAGTCAATTCAACCTGGTCTCGATAAATATTTTAGAGGGTAACGCATGTTAGGTCACGGTTAGGTCTATGATTTGCCCTCATCTGGGTCATACTTTCGCATATTTCTCAAACGTGTTGGCCAGATTCAGTGATTTCACTGGTTTGGATCACGTAGTAATGTGGTACCGCCCTGAAACAGTCAACTCAACCTGGTCTCGATAAATATTTTAGAGGATAACGCTTGTTTGGTCTAGGTTAGGCCTGGGATTTGCCCTCATCAGACTAAACTTTCGCATATTTCTCATACTAGTTGGGCAGATCCTTGGATTTGTCTGGATTGGATAACGTAGTATGTGGTACCACACTGCAACAATTAATTAAACCTGGATACGACTAATATTTTAGAGGATACACCATGTTAGGTCTAGGTTAGGCCTGGGATTTGCCCCATCAGACTCATACTTTCGCATTTTTCACATACTTGTTGAGCAGATCCTGGGTTATTTCTGGCTTGGATCAGGTAGTAATGTGGTACCACACTGAAACAGTCGATTAAACCTGGTCACGATCAACATTTTAGAGGATAACGCCGGTTAGGACTCGGTTAGGTGTGGGATTTGCCCTCATGAGATTCATACTTTCGCATATTTCTCATACTTGTTGGCCAGATCCTGGGCTTTTTCTGGTTTGGATCACGTAGTAAAGTGGTACCACACTGAAACAGTCGATTAATCATGGTCTCGAACATTATTTTAGAGGATAACTCATGCTAGGTCTAGGTTAGGCCTGGGATTTGCCCTCATCTGACCCATACTTTCGCATTCATCACATACTCGTTGAACAGATCCTGGGTTATTTCTGGCTTGGATCAGGTAGTAATGTGTTACCACACTGAAACAGTCGATTAAACCTGGTCACGATCAACATTTTAGAAGATAACGCCGGTTAGGTCTAGGTTAGGTCTGGGATTTGCTCTCATCAGGTTCATACTTTCGCATATTTCTCAAACGTTTTGGCCAGATTCAGTGATTTCACTGGTTTGGATCACGTAGTACTGTGATACCGCACTGAAACAGTCGATTAAACCTGGTTTCGATCAATATTTAAGATGATAACGCATGTTAGGTCTTGGTTAGGTCTAGGATTTGCCATCATCTGCCTCATACCTTCGCATTCTTCTGATACTTGTTGAACAGATCCTGGGTTTTTTCTGATTTGGCTCACGTAGTAATGTGGTACCACACTGAAACAGTCAATTAAACATGGTTTCGATCAATATTTTAGATGTTAACGCAGGTTAGGTCTAGGTTAGGCCTGGGATTTGCCCTCATCATACTCAATCTTTCGCATATTTCTCATACTTGTTGGGCAGATCCTTGGATTTTTCAGGATTGGATCACGTAGTAATGTGGTACCACACTGAAACTGTTAATTAAACCTGGATACGACCAATATTTTGGAGGATACACCATTTTAGGCCTAGGTTAGGCCTGGGATTTGCCCTCAGGAGACCCATACATTCGCATATTTCTCATACTTGTTGGCCAGACCATGGGCTTTTTCTGGTTTGGATCATGTAGTAATGTGGTACCACACTGAAACAGTCGATTAAACCAGGTTTCGTTCAATATTTTAGGTGATAACGCATGTTAGGTCTGGGTTAGGTCTAGGATTTGCCATCATCTGTCTCATACTTTCGCATTCTTCACATACTTGTTGAGCAGTTCCTGGGTTTTTTCTGGTTTGGATCACGTAGTAACGTGGTACCACACTGAAACAGTCGATTAATCATGGTCTCGAATAATATTTTAGAGGATAACTCATGCTAGGTCTAGGTTAGGCCTGGGAGTTGCCCTCATCAGACCCATACTTTCGCATTCATCACATACTCGTTGAACAGATCCTGGGTTATTTCTGGCTTGGATCAGGTAGTAATGTGGTACCACACTGAAACTGTTAATTAAACCTGGATACGACCAATATTTTGGAGGATACACCATTTTAGGTCTAGGTTAGGCCTGGGATTTGCCCTCAGGAGACCCATACATTCGCATATTTCTCATACTTGTTGGCCAGATCATGGGCTTTTTCTGGTTTGGATCACGTAGTAATGTGGTACCACACTGAAACAGTCGATTAAACCAGGTTTCGTTCAATATTTTAGGTGATACCGCATGTTAGGTCTGGGTTAGGTCTGGGACTTGCCCTCATCAGGGTCATACTTTCGCTTTTTTCACATACTTGTTGAACAGATCCTGGGTTTTTTCTGGTTTGGATCACGTAGTAATGTGGTACCACACTGAAACAGTCCATTAAACCTGGTTTCCATCAATATTTTAGAGAATAATTCATTTTAGGTCTAGGTTAGTTCTGGGATTTGCTCTCATTAGGCTCATTCTTTCGCATATTTCTCATACTTGATGGCTAGATCCTGGGCTTTTTCTGGATTGGATCACGTAGTAATGTAGTACCACACTGAAACTGTCAATGCAATCTGGTTTCCATCAATATTTTAGAGGACAACGCAAGTTATGTCTGGGATAGGTCTGGGATTTGCCCTCATCAGGGTCATTTTTTCGCATTTTTCACATACTTGTTGAACTGATCCTCGGTTATTTTCTGGCTTGGATCACATAGTAATGTGGTACCACACTGAAATAGTCCATGAAACCTGGTTTCGCTCAATATTTTAGAGGATAACGCATGTTAGGTCTAGGTTAGTCCTGGGATTTTGCCCTCATCAGACTCAAACTTTCGCATATTTCTCATACTTCTTGGGCAGATCCATGGATTTTTCTGGATTGGATCACGTAGTAATGTGGTACCACACTGAAACAGTTAATAAAACCAGGATACGACAATATTTTAGAGGATACACCAAGTTAGGTCTAGGTTAGGCCTGGGATTTGCCCTCATCAGGCTCATACTTTCGCATTTTTCACATACTTGTTGTACAGATCCTGGGTTTTTTCTGGCTTGAATCACGTGGTAATGTGGTATCACACTGAAACAGTCCATGAAACCTGGTTTCGATCGATATTTTAGAGGATAACGCATGTTAGGTCTGGGTTAGGTCTAGGATTTGCCCTTATCTGGCTCATATTTTCGCATTTTTCGCATACTCGTTGGCCAGATCCGGGGCTTTTTCTGGTTTGGATCATGTGCTAATGTGGTACCACACTGAAACAGTCGATTAAACCTGGTTTCGATCAATATTTTAGAGGATAACGCATGTTAGGTCTAGGTTAGGCCTGGGATTTGCCCTCATGAGACTAAACTTTCGCATATTTCTCATACTTGTTGGGCAGATACTTGGATTTGTCTGGATTGGATAACGTAGTATGTGGTACCACACTGAAACAATTAATTAAACCTGGATACGACCAATATTTTAGAGGATACACCATGTTAGGTCTAGGTTAGGCCTGGGATTTGCCCTCATCAGACTCATACTTTCGCATATTTCTCATACTTGGTGGCCAGATCCTGGGTTATTTCTAGTTTGGATCATGTAGTAATGTGGTACCGCACAGAAGCAGTCGATTGAACCTGGCCACGATCAATATTTTAGAGGATAACTCATGATAGGTCTCGGTTAGGTCTATGATTTGCCCTCATCTGGGTCATACATTCGCATATTTCTCAAAGTTGTCGGCCAGATTCTGGGCTTTCACTGGTCTGGCTCACGTAGTAATGTGGTACCACACTGAAACAGTCCATTAAACCTGGTTTTGATCAATATTTTAGATGATAACGCATGTTAGGTCTGGGATAGGTCCAGGATTTGCCCTCATCTGGCTCATAGTTTCGTATTCTTCACATACTTGTTGAACAGATCCTGGGTTTTTCCTGGGTTGGATCACGTAGTAATGTGGTACCACACTCAAACAGTCAGTTAAACCTGGATACGACCAATATTTTAGAGGATAACGCATGTTAGGTCTGGGTTAGGTCTAGGATTTGCCCTTATCAGACTCATACTTTCGCATTTTTCGCATACTTGTTGGCCAGATCCTGGGTTATTTCTGGTTTGGATCAGGTAGTAATGTGACACCACACTGAAACAGTCGATTAAGCCTGGTTTCGATCTATATTTTAGAGGATAACGCATGTTAGGTCTAGGTTAGGTCTGGGATTTGCTCTCATCAGGCTCATACTTTCGCATATTTCTCAAACGTGTTGGCCAGATTCAGTGATTTCACTGGTTTGGATCACGTAGTAATGTGGTACCGCCCTGAAACAGGCAATTCAACCTGGTCTCGATAAATATTTTAGAGGTTAACGCATGTTAGGTGTGGGTTAGGTCTAGGATTTGCCTCATCAGGCTTATACTTTCGCACATTTCTCACACTTGTTGGCCAGATCCTGCGTTTTTTTCTGGTCTGGATCACGTAGTAATATGGTACCACACTGAAACAGTCAACTAAACCTGGTTTCGATCAGTATTTTAGAGGATAACTCATGCTAGGTCTAGGTTAGGCCTGGGATTTGCCCCATCAGACTCATACTTTCGCATATTTCTCATACTTGTTGGCCAGATCCTGGGTTATTTCTGGTTTGGATCAGGTAGAAATGTGACACAGCACTGAAACAGTCGATTAAACCTGGTCACGATCAACATTTTAGAGGATAACGCATGTTAGGTCTAGGTTAGGCTTGGGATTTGCCCTCATCAGACTCAAACTTTCGCATATTTCTCATACTTGTTGGGCAGATCCTTGGATTTTTCTGGATTGGATCACGTAGTAATGTGGTACCACACTGAAACAGTTAATTAAACCTGGATGCGACCAATATTTTAGTGGTTACACCATGTTAGGTCTAGGATAGGCCTGGGATTTGCCCTCATGAGACTTATACTTTCGCATATCTCTCATACTTGTTGGCCAGGTCCTGGGCTTTTTCTGGTTTGGATCACGTAGTAATGTGGTACCACACTGAAACAGTCGATTAAACCTGGTTTCGACCAATATTTTAGATGATAACGCATGTTAGGTCTGGGTTAGGTCTAGGATTTGCCATCATCTGGCTCATACTTTCGCATTCTTCACATACTTGTTGTGCAGATACTTGGATTTGTCTGGATTGGATAAGGTAGTATGTGGCACCACACTGAAACAATTAAATAAACCTGGATACGACCAATATTTTAGAGGATACACCATGTTAGGTCTAGGTTAGGCCTGGGATTTGCCCTCATCAGGCTCATACTTTCGCATTTTTCACTTACTTGTTGTACAGATCCTGGGTTTTTTCTGGCTTGAATCACGTGGTAATGTGGTATCACACTGAAACAGTCCATGAAACCTGGTTTCGATCAATATTTTAGAGGATAACGCATGTTAGGTCTGGGATAGGTCTAGGATTTGCCCTTATCTGGCTCATATTTTCGCATTTTTCGCATACTCGTTGGCCAGATCCGGGGCTTTTTCTGGGTTGGATCATGTGGTAACGTGGTACCACACTGAAACAGTCCATTAAACCTGGTTTCGATCAATAGTTTAGAGGATAACTCATGTTAGGTCAAGGTTAGGCCTGGGATTTGCCCTCATGAGACTCATACTTTCGCATATTTCTCATACTTGTTGGCCAGGTCCTGGGCTTTTTCTGGTTTGGTTCACGTAGTAATGTGGTACCACACTGAAACAGTCGATTAAATCTGGTTTCGATCAATATTTTAAATGATAACGCATGTAAGGTCTGGGTTAGGTCTAGGATTTTCCATCATCTGGCTCATACTTTCGCATACTTCTCAAACCTGTTGGCCAGATTCAGTGATTTCACTGGTTTGGATCACGTAGTAATGTGGTTCCGCCCTGAAACAGTCAATTCAACCTGGTCTCGATAAATATTTTAGAGGGTAACGCATGTTAGGTCACGGTTAGGTCTATGATTTGCCCTCATCTGGGTCATACTTTCGCATATTTCTCAAACGTGTTGGCCAGATTCAGTGATTTCACTGGTTTGGATCACGTAGTAATGTGGTACCGCCCTGAAACAGTCAACTCAACCTGGTCTCGATAAATATTTTAGAGGATAACGCTTGTTTGGTCTAGGTTAGGCCTGGGATTTGCCCTCATCAGACTAAACTTTCGCATATTTCTCATACTAGTTGGGCAGATCCTTGGATTTGTCTGGATTGGATAACGTAGTATGTGGTACCACACTGCAACAATTAATTAAACCTGGATACGACTAATATTTTAGAGGATACACCATGTTAGGTCTAGGTTAGGCCTGGGATTTGCCCTCATCAGACTCATACTTTCGCATTTTTCACATACTTGTTGAGCAGATCCTGGGTTATTTCTGGCTTGGATCAGGTAGTAATGTGGTACCACACTGAAACAGTCGATTAAACCTGGTCACGATCAACATTTTAGAGGATAACGCCGGTTAGGACTCGGTTAGGTGTGGGATTTGCCCTCATGAGATTCATACTTTCGCATATTTCTCATACTTGTTGGCCAGATCCTGGGCTTTTTCTGGTTTGGATCACGTAGTAAGGTGGTACCACACTGAAACAGTCGATTAATCATGGTCTCGAACATTATTTTAGAGGATAACTCATGCTAGGTCTAGGTTAGGCCTGGGATTTGCCCTCATCAGACCCATACTTTCGCATTCATCACATACTCGTTGAACAGATCCTGGGCTATTTCTGGCTTGGATCAGGTAGTAATGTGTTACCACACTGAAACAGTCGATTAAACCTGGTCACGATTAACATTTTAGAAGATAACGCCGGTTAGGTCTAGGTTAGGTCTGGGATTTGCTCTCATCAGGTTCATACTTTCGCATATTTCTCAAACGTTTTGGCCAGATTCAGTGATTTCACTGGTTTGGATCACGTAGTACTGTGATACCGCACTGAAACAGTCGATTAAACCTGGTTTCGATCAATATTTAAGATGATAACGCATGTTAGGTCTTGGTTAGGTCTAGGATTTGCCATCATCTGCCTCATACCTTCGCATTCTTCTGATACTTGTTGAACAGATCCTGGGTTTTTTCTGATTTGGCTCACGTAGTAATGTGGTACCACACTGAAACAGTCAATTAAACATGGTTTCGATCAATATTTTAGATGTTAACGCAGGTTAGGTCTAGGTTAGGCCTGGGATTTGCCCTCATCATACTCAATCTTTCGCATATTTCTCATACTTGTTGGGCAGATCCTTGGATTTTTCAGGATTGGATCACGTAGTAATGTGGTACCACACTGAAACTGTTAATTAAACCTGGATACGACCAATATTTTGGAGGATACACCATTTTAGGCCTAGGTTAGGCCTGGGATTTGCCCTCAGGAGACCCATACATTCGCATATTTCTCATACTTGTTGGCCAGACCATGGGCTTTTTCTGGTTTGGATCATGTAGTAATGTGGTACCACACTGAAACAGTAGATTAAACCAGGTTTCGTTCAATATTTTAGGTGATAACGCATGTTAGGTCTGGGTTAGGTCTAGGATTTGCCATCATCTGTCTCATACTTTCGCATTCTGCACATACTTGTTGAGCAGTTCCTGGGTTTTTTCTGGTTTGGATCACGTAGTAACGTGGTACCACACTGAAACAGTCGATTAATCATGGTCTCGAATAATATTTTAGAGGATAACTCATGCTAGGTCTAGGTTAGGCCTGGGAGTTGCCCTCATCAGACCCATACTTTCGCATTCATCACATACTCGTTGAACAGATCCTGGGTTATTTCTGGCTTGGATCAGGTAGTAATGTGGTACCACACTGAAACTGTTAATTAAACCTGGATACGACCAATATTTTGGAGGATACACCATTTTAGGTCTAGGTTAGGCCTGGGATTTGCCCTCAGGAGACCCATACATTCGCATATTTCTCATACTTGTTGGCCAGATCATGGGCTTTTTCTGGTTTGGATCACGTAGTAATGTGGTACCACACTGAAACAGTCGATTAAACCAGGTTTCGTTCAATATTTTAGGTGATACCGCATGTTAGGTCTGGGTTAGGTCTGGGACTTGCCCTCATCAGGGTCATACTTTCGCTTTTTTCACATACTTGTTGAACAGATCCTGGGTTTTTTCTGGTTTGGATCACGTAGTAATGTGGTACCACACTGAAACAGTCCATTAAACCTGGTTTCGATCAATATTTTAGAGAATAATTCATTTTAGGTCTAGGTTAGTTCTGGGATTTGCTCTCATCAGGCTCATTCTTTCGCATATTTCTCATACTTGATGGCTAGATCCTCGGTTATTTTCTGGTTTGGATCACATAGTAATGTGGTACCACACTGAAACAGTCGATTAAACCAGGTTTCGATCAATATTTTTGAGGATAACGCATGTTAGGTCTAGGTTAGGCCTGGGATTTTCACTCATCAGACTCATACTTTCGCATTGTTCACATACTTGTTGAACGGATCCTGGGTTATTTTCTGGTTTGGATCAGGTAGTAATGTGGGACCACACTGAAACACTCCATTAAACCTGGTTTCCATCAATATTTTAGAGAATAGTTCATGTTAGGTCTAGGTTAGGTCTGGGATTTGCTCTCATCAGGCTCATTCTTTCGCATATTTCTCATACTTGATAGCTAGATCCTGAGCTATTTCTGGATTGTATCACGTAGTAATGTGGTACCACGCTGAAACAGTCGATTAAACCAGGTTTCGATCAATATTTTTGAGGATAACGCAAGTTAAGTCTGGGATAGGTCTGGGATTTGTCCTCATCAGGCTCATACTTTCGCGTTTTTCACATACTTGTTGGACAAAACCCGGGGTTTTCTGGTTTGGATCACGTAGTAGTGTGGTACCACACTGAAACAGTCCATTAAACCTGGTTTCGATCAATATTTTAGAGGTTAACGCATGTTAGGTTTGGGTTAGGTCTAGGATTTGCCCTCATCAGGCTCATACTTTCGCGTTTTTCACATACTTGTTGAACAGATTCTGGGTTTTTTCTGGTTTGGATCACGTAGTAATGTGGTACCACACTGAAACAGTCCATTAAACCTGGTTTCGATCAATATTTTAGAGGTTAACGCATGTTAGGTTTGGGTTAGGTCTAGGATTTGCCCTCATCAGGCTCATACTTTCGCGTTTTTCACATACTTGTTGAACAGATCCTGGGTTTTTTCTGGTTTGGATCACGTAGTAATGTGGTACCACACTGAAACGGTCCATTAAACCTGGTTTCGATCAATATTTTAGAGGATAACGCATGTCAGGTCTGGGTTAGGTCTAGGATTTGCCCTCGTCAGGCTCATACTTTCGCATATTTCTCATACTTAATGGCTAGATCCAGGACTTTTTCTGGACTGGATCACGTAGTAATGTGGTACCACACCCAAACAGTCGATTAAACCCGGTTTCGATCAATATTTTAGAGGATAACGCAAGTTAAGTCTGGGATAGGTCTGGGATTTGCCCACTTCAGGGTCATATTTTCGTCTTTTTCACATACTTGTTGAACAGATCCCTGGCCTTTTCTGGTTCGGATCACGTAGTAATGTGGTACCACACTGAAACAGTCCATTAAACCTGGTTTTGATCAATATTTTAGAGGATATCGCATGTTAGGTCCAGGTTAGGCCTGGGATTTACCCTAATCAGGGTCATACTTTCGCAGTTTTAGCATACATGTTGTCCTGATCGAGGGGTTTTTCTACTTTGGATCACGTAGTAATGTGGTACCACACTGAAACAGTCAATTAAACCTGGTTTCGATCAATATTTTAGAGGATAACGCATGTTAGGTCTAGGTTAGGCCTGGGATTTACCCTAATCAGGGTCATACTTTCGCAGTTTTAGCATACATGTTGTCCTGATCGAGGGGTTTTTCTGCTTTGGATCACGTAGTAATGTGGTACCACACTGAAACAGTCAATTAAACCTGGTTTCGATCAATATTTTAGAGGATAACGCATGTCAGGTCTGGGTTGGGTCTAGGATTTGCCCTCATCAGGCTCATTCTTTTGCATATTTCTCATACTTGATGGCTAGATCCTGGACTTTCTCTGGAATGGATCACGTAGTAATGTGGTACCACACAGAAACAGTCCATTGAACCTGGTTTCGATCATTATTTTAGAGGATAACGCATGTTAGGTCTAGGATAGGTCTGTGATTTGCTCACATCAGGCTCGTACTTTCGCATATTTCTCATACTTGATGGCTAGATCCTGGGCTTTTTCTGGATTGGATCACGTAGTAATGTGGTACCACACTGAAACAGTCGGGTAAACCTGGTTTCGTATGATATTTTTGAGGATAACGCATGTCAGGTCTGGGTTGGGTCTAGGATTTGCCCTCATCAGGCTCATTCTTTCGCATATTTCTCATACTTGATGGCTAGATCCTGGACTTTCTCTGGACTGGATCACGTAGTAATGTGGTACCACACAGAAACAGTCCATTGAACCTGGTTTCGATCATTATTTTAGAGGATAACGCATGTTAGGTCTAGGATAGGTCTGGGATTTGCTCACATCAGGCTCGTACTTTCGCACACTTCACATACTCGTTGAACAGATCCTGGATTTTTTTCTGGTTTGGATCACGTAGTAATGTGGTACCACACTGAAACTGTCGATTAAACCTGGTTTCGATCAATATTATTGAGGAAAACGCATGTTAGGTCTAGGTTAGGCCTGGGATTTTCACTCATCAGGCTCGTACTTTCGCGTTTTTCACAAACCTGTAGAACAGATCCGGGGTTTTTTCTGGATTGGATCACGCAGTAATGTGGTACCACACCGAAACATTCAATTAAACCTGGTCTGGATAAATATTTTAGGGGGTATCGCATGTTAGGTCTAGGTTAGGCCTGGGATTTGCCCTAATCAGGGTCATACTTTCGCAGTTTTAACATACATGTCGACCTGATCGAGGGTTTTTTCTACTTTGGATCACGTAGTAAAGTGGTACCACACTAAAACAGTCAATTAAACCTGGTTTCGGTCAATATTTTAGAGGATAACGCAAGTTAGGTCCGGGATAGGTCAGAGATTTGCCCTCATCAGACTCATACTTTCGCATTCTTCACATACTTGTTGAACGGATCCTGCGTTTTTTCTGGTTCGGATCACGTAGTAGTGTGGTACCACACTGAAACAGTCCATTAAACCTGGTTTCGATCAATATTTTAGAGGACAACGCAAGTTAGGTCTGGGATAGGTCTGGGATTTGCCCTCATCAGGGTCATACTTTCGCATATTTCTCATACTTCATGGCTATGTCCTGGGCTATTTCTGTATTGGATCACGTAGTAATGTGGTACCACACAGAAAAAGTCCATTGAACCTGGTTTCGATCATTATTTTAGAGGATAACGCATGTTAGGTCTAGGATAGGTCTGGGATTTGCTCACATCAGGCTCGTACTTTCGCATATTTCTCATACTTGATGGCTAGATCCTGAGCTTTTTCTGGTTTGGATCACGTAGTAATGTGGTACCACACCGAAACGGTCCATTAAACCTGGTTTCGATCAATATTTTAGAGGATAACGCATGTCAGGTCTGGGTTAGGTCTAGGATTTGCCCTCGTCAGGCTCATACTTTCGCATATTTCTCATACTTAATGGCTAGATCCAGGACTTTTTCTGGACTGGATAACGTAGTAATGTGGTACCACACTGAAACAGTCGATTAAACCCGGTTTCGATCAATATTTTAGAGGATAACGCAAGTTAAGTCTGGGATAGGTCTGGGATTTGCCCACTTCAGGGTCATATTTTCGTCTTTTTCACATACTTGTTGAACAGATCCCTGGCCTTTTCTGGTTCGGATCACGTAGTAATGTGGTACCACACTGAAACAGTCCATTAAACCTGGTTTTGATCAATATTTTAGAGGATATCGCATGTTAGGTCCAGGTTAGGCCTGGGATTTGCCCTAATCAGGGTCACCCTTTCGCAGTTTCGACATACATGTTGACCTGATCGAGGGGTTTTTCTACTTAGGATCACATAGTAACGTGGTACCACACTGAAACAGTCTATTAAACCTGGTTCCGATCAATATTTTAGGGGATATCGCATGTTAGGTCTAGGTTAGGCCTGGGATTTACCCTAATCAGGGTCATACTTTCGCAGTTTTAGCATACATGTTGTCCTGATCGAGGGGTTTTTCTACTTTGGATCACGTAGTAGTGTGGTACCACACTGAAACAGTCCATTAAACCTGGTTTCCATCAATATTTTAGAGGACAACGCAAGTTAGGTCTGGGATAGGTCTGGGATTTGCCCTCATCAGGGTCATACTTTCGCATATTTCTCATACTTCATGGCTATGTCCTGGGCTATTTCTGTATTGGATCACGTAGTAATGTGGTACCACACAGAAACAGTCCATTGAACCTGGTTTCGATCATTATTTTAGAGGATAACGCATGTTAGGTCTAGGATAGGTCTGGGATTTGCTCACATCAGGCTCGTACTTTCGCATATTTCTCATACTTGATGGCTAGATCCTGGGCTTTTTCTGGATTGGATCACGTAGTAATGTGGTACCACACTGAAACAGTCGGATAAACCTGGTTTCGTATAATATTTTTGAGGATAACGCATGTCAGGTCTGGGTTGGGTCTAGGATTTGCCCTCATCAGGCTCATTCTTTCGCATATTTCTCATACTTGATGGCTAGATCCTGGACTTTCTCTGGACTGGATCACGTAGTAA
This sequence comes from Colletes latitarsis, assembly GCF_051014445.1. NCBI lineage: Eukaryota > Metazoa > Arthropoda > Insecta > Hymenoptera > Colletidae > Colletes > Colletes latitarsis. The sequence continues at coordinate 5,797,828 of NC_135142.1, forward strand.
TGTGGTACCACACAGAAACAGTCCATTGAACCTGGTTTCGATCATTATTTTAGAGGATAACGCATGTTAGGTCTAGGATAGGTCTGGGATTTGCTCACATCAGGCTCGTACTTTCGCACACTTCACATACTCGTTGAACAGATCCTGGATTTTTTTCTGGTTTGGATCACGTAGTAATGTGGTACCACACTGAAACTGTCGATTAGACCTGGTTTCGATCAATATTATTGAGGAAAACGCATGTTAGGTCTAGGTTAGGCCTGGGATTTTCACTCATCAGGCTCGTACTTTCGCGTTTTTCACATACCTGTAGAACAGATCCGGGGTTTTTTCTGGATTGGATCACGCAGTAATGTGGTACCACACCGAAACATTCAATTAAACCTGGTCTGGATAAATATTTTAGGGGGTATCGCATGTTAGGTCTAGGTTAGGCCTGGGATTTGCCCTAATCAGGGTCATACTTTCGCAGTTTTAACATACATGTCGACCTGATCGACGGTTTTTTCTACTTTGGATCACGTAGTAAAGTGGTACCACACTAAAACAGTCAATTAAACCTGGTTTCGGTCAATATTTTAGAGGATAACGCAAGTTAGGTCCGGGATAGGTCAGAGATTTGCCCTCATCAGACTCATACTTTCGCATTCTTCACATACTTGTTGAACGGATCCTGCGTTTTTTCTGGTTCGGATCACGTAGTAGTGTGGTACCACACTGAAACAGTCCATTAAACCTGGTTTCGATCAATATTTTAGAGGACAACGCAAGTTAGGTCTGGGATAGGTCTGGGATTTGCCCTCATCAGGGTCATACTTTCGCATATTTCTCATACTTCATGGCTATGTCCTGGGCTATTTCTGTATTGGATCACGTAGTAATGTGGTACCACACTGAAGCGGTCAATTAAACCTGGTTTCGATCAATATTTTAGAGGATAACGCAAGTTAGTTCTGGGATAGATCTGGGATTTGCCCTCATCAGGCTCGTACTTTCGCGTTTTTCACATACATGTTGAACAGATCCTGGGTTTTTTCTGGTTCGGATCACGTAGTAGCGTGGTACCACACTGAAACAGTCCATTAAACCTGGTTTCGATCAATATCTTAGTGGACAACGCAAGTTAGGTCTGGGTTAGGTCTGGGATTTGCCCTCATCAGGCTCGTACTTTCGCGTTTTTCACATACCTGTAGAACAGATACGGGTTTTTTTCCGGATTGGATCACGCAGTAATGTGGTACCACACCGAAACATTCAATTAAACCTGGTCTGGATAAATATTTTAGGGGGTATCGCATGTTAGGTCTGAGATAGGTCTTGGATTCGCCCTCATCAGGCTCATACTTTCGCGTTTTTCACATACTTGTTGAACTGTTCCCGGGTTTTTTCTGGATTGGATCACGCAGTAATGAGGTACCACACCGAAACATTCAATTAAACCTGGTCTGGATAAATATTTTAGGGGGTATCGCATGTTAGGTCTAGGTTAGGCCTGGGATTTGCCCTAATCAGGGTCATACTTTCGTAGTTTTAACACACATGTTGACCTGATCGACGGTTTTTTCTACTTTGGATCACGTAGTAAATTGGTACCACACTAAAACAGTCAATTAAACCTGGTTTCGGTCAATATTTTAGAGGATAACGCAAGTTAGGTCCGGGATAGGTCAGAGATTTGCCCTCATCAGACTCATACTTTCGCATACTTCACATACTTGTTGAACGGATCATGGGTTTTTTCCGGTTTGGTTCACGTAGTAATGTGGTACCACACTGAAACATTCAATTAAACCTGGTCTTGATAAATATTATTGAGGATAATGCATGTTAGGTCTAGGTTAGGCCTGGGATTTGCCCTCATCAGGCTCATACTTTCGCGTTTTTCACATACTTGTTGAACAGATCCCTGGCCTTTTCTGGTTCGGATCACGTAGTAATGTGGTACCACACTGAAACAGTCAATTAAACCTGGTTTCGATCAATATTTTAGAGGATAACGCATGTCAGGTCTGGGTTAGGTCTAGGATTTGCCCTCATCAGGCTCATTCTTTCGCATATTTCTCATACTTGATGGCTAGATCCTGGACTTTCTCTGGACTGGACCACGTAGTAATGTGGTACCACACAGAAACAGTCCATTGAACCTGGTTTCGATCATTATTTTAGAGGATAACGCATGTTAGGTCTAGGATAGGTCTGGGATTTGCTCTCATCAGGCTCGTACTTTCGCATATTTCTCATACTTGATGGCTAGATCCTGGGCTTTTTCTGGATTGGATCACGTAGTAATGTGGTACCACACTGAAACAGTCCACTAAACCTGGCTTCGGTCAATATTTTAGAGGATAACGCATGTTATGTCCTGGTTAGGCCTGGGATTTTCCCTCATCAGACTCATACTTTCGCATACTTCACATACTTGTTGAACAGATCCTTGGTTTTTTCTACTTTGGATCACGTAGTAAAGTGGTACCACACTGAAACAGTCAATTAAACCTGTGTTCGATCAATATTTTGGAGGAAAACGCATGTTAGGTCTGGGTTAGATCTGGGATTTGCGCTCATCAGTGTAATACTTCCGCATATTTCTCATACTTGATGGCCAGATCCTGGGCTTTTTCAGGATTGGATCACGTAGTAATGTGGTACAACACTGAAACAGTCAATTAAACCTGGTTTCGATCAATATTTTAGAGAATAACGTATGGTAGGTCTGGGTTAGGTCTAGGATTTGCCCTCATCAGGCTCATACTTTCGCGTTTTTCACATACTTGTTGAACAGATCCTGGGTTTTTTCTGGTTTGGATCACGTAGTAAAGTGGTACCACACTAAAACAGTCAATTAAACCAGGTTTCGATCAATATTTTAGAGGATAACGCAAGTTAGGTCCGGGATAGGTCAGAGATTTGCCCCCTTCAGACTCATACTTTCGCACACTTCACATACTCGTTGAACAGATCCTGGATTTTTTTCCGGTTTGGATCACGTAGTAATGTGGTACCACACTGAAACTGTCGATTAAACCTGGTTTCGATCAATGTTCTTGAGGAAAACGCATGTTAGGTCTAGGTTAGGCCTGGGATTTTCACTCATCAGGCTCGTACTTTCGCGTTTTTCACATACCTGTAGAACAGATCCGGGGTTTTTTCTGGATTGGATCACGCAGTAATGTGGTACCACACCGAAACATTCAATTAAACCTGGTCTGGATAAATATTTTAGGGGGTATCGCATGTTAGGTCTAGGTTAGGCCTGGGATTTGCCCTAATCAGGGTCATACTTTCGCAGTTTTAACATACATGTTGACCTGATCGAGGGTTTTTTCTACTTTGGATCACGTAGTAAAGTGGTACCACACTAAAACAGTCAATTAAACCTGGTTTCGGTCAATATTTTAGAGGATAACGCAAGTTAGGTCCGGGATAGGTCAGAGATTTGCCCTCATCAGACTCATACTTTCGCATTCTTCACATACGTGTTGAACGGATCCTGCGATTTTTCTGGTTCGGATCACGTAGTAGTGTGGTACCACACTGAAACAGTCCATTAAACCTGGTTTCGATCAATATTTTAGAGGACAACGCAAGTTAGGTCTGGGATAGGTCTGCGATTTGCTCACATCAGGCTCGTACTTTCGCATATTTCTCATACTTGATGGCTAGATCCTGGGCTTTTTCTGGTTTGGATCACGTAGTAATGTGGTACCACACTGAAACGGTCCATTAAACCTGGTTTCGATCAATATTTTAGAGGATAACGCATGTCAGATCTGGGTTAGGTCTAGGATTTGCCCTCGTCAGGCTCATACTTTCGCATATTTCTCATACTTAATGGCTAGATCCAGGACTTTTTCTGGACTGGATCACGTAGTAATGTGGTACCACACTGAAACAGTCGATTAAACCCGGTTTCGATCAATATTTTAGAGGATAACGCAAGTTAAGTCTGGGATAGGTCTGGGATTTGCCCACTTCAGGGTCATATTTTCGTCTTTTTCACATACTTGTTGAACAGATCCCTGGCCTTTTCTGGTTCGGATCACGTAGTAACGTGGTACCACACTGAAACAGTCTATTAAACCTGGTTCCGATCAATATTTTAGGGGATATCGCATGTTAGGTCTAGGTTAGGCCTGGGATTTACCCTAATCAGGGTCATACTTTCGCAGTTTTAGCATACATGTTGTCCTGATCGAGGGGTTTTTCTACTTTGGATCACGTAGTAATGTGGTACCACACTGAAACAGTCAATTAAACCTGGTTTCGATCAATATTTTAGAGGATAACGCATGTCAGGTCTGGGTTGGGTCTAGGATTTGCCCTCATCAGGCTCATTCTTTCGCATATTTCTCATACTTGATGGCTAGATCCTGGACTTTCTCTGGACTGGATCACGTAGTAATGTGGTACCACACAGAAACAGTCCATTGAACCTGGTTTCGATCATTATTTTAGAGGATAACGCATGTTAGGTCTAGGATAGGTCTGGGATTTGCTCACATCAGGCTCGTACTTTCGCACACTTCACATACTCGTTGAACAGATCCTGGATTTTTTTCTGGTTTGGATCACGTAGTAATGTGGTACCACACTGAAACTGTCGATTAAACCTGGTTTCGATCAATATTATTGAGGAAAACGCATGTTAGGTCTAGGTTAGGCCTGGGATTTTCACTCATCAGGCTCGTACTTTCGCGTTTTTCACATACCTGTAGAACAGATCCGGGGTTTTTTCTGGATTGGATCACGCAGTAATGTGGTACCACACCGAAACATTCAATTAAACCTGGTCTGGATAAATATTTTAGGGGGTATCGCATGTTAGGTCTAGGTTAGGCCTGGGATTTGCCCTAATCAGGGTCATACTTTCGCAGTTTTAACATACATGTCGACCTGATCGAGGGTTTTTTCTACTTTGGATCACGTAGTAAAGTGGTACCACACTAAAACAGTCAATTAAACCTGGTTTCGGTCAATATTTTAGAGGATAACGCAAGTTAGGTCCGGGATAGGTCAGAGATTTGCCCTCATCAGACTCATACTTTCGCATTCTTCACATACTTGTTGAACGGATCCTGCGTTTTTTCTGGTTCGGATCACGTAGTAGTGTGGTACCACACTGAAACAGTCCATTAAACCTGGTTTCGATCAATATTTTAGAGGACAACGCAAGTTAGGTCTGGGATAGGTCTGGGATTTGCCCTCATCAGGGTCATACTTTCGCATATTTCTCATACTTCATGGCTATGTCCTGGGCTATTTCTGTATTGGATCACGTAGTAATGTGGTACCACACTGAAGCGGTCAATTAAACCTGGTTTCGATCAATATTTTAGAAGATAACGCAAGTTAGTTCTGGGATAGATCTGGGATTTGCCCTCATCAGGCTCGTACTTTCGCGTTTTTCACATACATGTTGAACAGATCCTGGGTTTTTTCTGGTTCGGATCACGTAGTAGCGTGGTACCACACTGAAACAGTCCATTAAACCTGGTTTCGATCAATATCTTAGTGGACAACGCAAGTTAGGTCTGGGTTAGGTCTGGGATTTGCCCTCATCAGGCTCGTACTTTCGCGTTTTTCACATACCTGTAGATCAGATCCGGGTTTTTTTCCGGATTGGATCACGCAGTAATGTGGTACCACACCGAAACATTCAATTAAACCTGGTCTGGATAAATATTTTAGGGGGTATCGCATGTTAGGTCTGAGATAGGTCTTGGATTCGCCCTCATCAGGCTCATACTTTCGCGTTTTTCACATACTTGTTGAACTGTTCCCGGGTTTTTTCTGGATTGGATCACGCAGTAATGTGGTACCACACCGAAACATTCAATTAAACCTGGTCTGGATAAATATTTTAGGGGGTATCGCATGTTAGGTCTAGGTTAGGCCTGGGATTTGCCCTAATCAGGGTCATACTTTCGTAGTTTTAACATACATGTTGACCTGATCGACGGTTTTTTCTACTTTGGATCACGTAGTAAATTGGTACCACACTAAAACAGTCAATTAAACCTGGTTTCGGTCAATATTTTAGAGGATAACGCAAGTTAGGTCCGGGATAGGTCAGAGATTTGCCCTCATCAGACTCATACTTTCGCATACTTCACATACTTGTTGAACGGATCATGGGTTTTTTCCGGTTTGGTTCACGTAGTAATGTGGTACCACACTGAAACATTCAATTAAACCTGGTCTTGATAAATATTTTAGAGGATAACGTATGTTAGGTCTGGGTTACGTCTAGGATTTGCCCTCATCAGGCGCATACTTTCGCATATTTCTCATACTTCATGGCTAGATCCTGGGCTATTTCTGGATTGTATCACGTAGTAATGTGGTACCACACTGAAACAGTCCATTAAACCTGGTTTCGATCAATATTTTAGAGGACAACGCAAGTTAGGTCTGGGATAGGTCTGGGATTTGCCCTCATCAGGGTCATACTTTCGCATATTTCTCATACTTCATGGCTATGTCCTGGGCTATTTCTGTATTGGATCACGTAGTAATGTGGTACCACACTGAAGCGGTCAATTAAACCTGGTTTCGATCAATATTTTAGAGGATAACGCAAGTTAGTTCTGGGATAGATCTGGGATTTGCCCTCATCAGGCTCGTACTTTCGCGTTTTTCACATACATGTTGAACAGATCCTGGGTTTTTTCTGGTTCGGATCACGTAGTAGCGTGGTACCACACTGAAACAGTCCATTAAACCTGGTTTCGATCAATATCTTAGTGGACAACGCAAGTTAGGTCTGGGTTAGGTCTGGGATTTGCCCTCATCAGGCTCGTACTTTCGCGTTTTTCACATACCTGTAGAACAGATACGAGTTTTTTTCCGGATTGGATCACGCAGTAATGTGGTACCACACCGAAACATTCAATTAAACCTGGTCTGGATAAATATTTTAGGGGGTATCGCATGTTAGGTCTGAGATAGGTCTTGGATTCGCCCTCATCAGGCTCATACTTTCGCGTTTTTCACATACTTGTTGAACTGTTCCCGGGTTTTTTCTGGATTGGATCACGCAGTAATGAGGTACCACACCGAAACATTCAATTAAACCTGGTCTGGATAAATATTTTAGGGGGTATCGCATGTTAGGTCTAGGTTAGGCCTGGGATTTGCCCTAATCAGGGTCATACTTTCGTAGTTTTAACACACATGTTGACCTGATCGACGGTTTTTTCTACTTTGGATCACGTAGTAAATTGGTACCACACTAAAACAGTCAATTAAACCTGGTTTCGGTCAATATTTTAGAGGATAACGCAAGTTAGGTCCGGGATAGGTCAGAGATTTGCCCTCATCAGACTCATACTTTCGCATACTTCACATACTTGTTGAACGGATCATGGGTTTTTTCCGGTTTGGTTCACGTAGTAATGTGGTACCACACTGAAACATTCAATTAAACCTGGTCTTGATAAATATTATTGAGGATAATGCATGTTAGGTCTAGGTTAGGCCTGGGATTTGCCCTCATCAGGCTCATACTTTCGCGTTTTTCACATACTTGTTGAACAGATCCCTGGCCTTTTCTGGTTCGGATCACGTAGTAATGTGGTACCACACTGAAACAGTCAATTAAACCTGGTTTCGATCAATATTTTAGAGGATAACGCATGTCAGGTCTGGGTTAGGTCTAGGATTTGCCCTCATCAGGCTCATTCTTTCGCATATTTCTCATACTTGATGGCTAGATCCTGGACTTTCTCTGGACTGGACCACGTAGTAATGTGGTACCACACAGAAACAGTCCATTGAACCTGGTTTCGATCATTATTTTAGAGGATAACGCATGTTAGGTCTAGGATAGGTCTGGGATTTGCTCTCATCAGGCTCGTACTTTCGCATATTTCTCATACTTGATGGCTAGATCCTGGGCTTTTTCTGGATTGGATCACGTAGTAATGTGGTACCACACTGAAACAGTCCACTAAACCTGGCTTCGGTCAATATTTTAGAGGATAACGCATGTTATGTCCTGGTTAGGCCTGGGATTTTCCCTCATCAGACTCATACTTTCGCATACTTCACATACTTGTTGAACAGATCCTTGGTTTTTTCTACTTTGGATCACGTAGTAAAGTGGTACCACACTGAAACAGTCAATTAAACCTGTGTTCGATCAATATTTTGGAGGAAAACGCATGTTAGGTCTGGGTTAGATCTGGGATTTGCGCTCATCAGTGTAATACTTCCGCATATTTCTCATACTTGATGGCCAGATCCTGGGCTTTTTCAGGATTGGATCACGTAGTAATGTGGTACAACACTGAAACAGTCAATTAAACCTGGTTTCGATCAATATTTTAGAGAATAACGTATGGTAGGTCTGGGTTAGGTCTAGGATTTGCCCTCATCAGGCTCATACTTTCGCGTTTTTCACATACTTGTTGAACAGATCCTGGGTTTTTTCTGGTTTGGATCACGTAGTAAAGTGGTACCACACTAAAACAGTCAATTAAACCAGGTTTCGATCAATATTTTAGAGGATAACGCAAGTTAGGTCCGGGATAGGTCAGAGATTTGCCCCCTTCAGACTCATACTTTCGCACACTTCACATACTCGTTGAACAGATCCTGGATTTTTTTCTGGTTTGGATCACGTAGTAATGTGGTACCACACTGAAACTGTCGATTAAACCTGGTTTCGATCAATGTTCTTGAGGAAAACGCATGTTAGGTCTAGGTTAGGCCTGGGATTTTCACTCATCAGGCTCGTACTTTCGCGTTTTTCACATACCTGTAGAACAGATCCGGGGTTTTTTCTGGATTGGATCACGCAGTAATGTGGTACCACACCGAAACATTCAATTAAACCTGGTCTGGATAAATATTTTAGGGGGTATCGCATGTTAGGTCTAGGTTAGGCCTGGGATTTGCCCTAATCAGGGTCATACTTTCGCAGTTTTAACATACATGTTGACCTGATCGAGGGTTTTTTCTACTTTGGATCACGTAGTAAACTGGTACCACACTAAAACAGTCAATTAAACCTGGTTTCGGTCAATATTTTAGAGGATAACGCAAGTTAGGTCCGGGATAGGTCAGAGATTTGCCCTCATCAGACTCATACTTTCGCATTCTTCACATACGTGTTGAACGGATCCTGCGATTTTTCTGGTTCGGATCACGTAGTAGTGTGGTACCACACTGAAACAGTCCATTAAACCTGGTTTCGATCAATATTTTAGAGGACAACGCAAGTTAGGTCTGGGATAGGTCTGCGATTTGCTCACATCAGGCTCGTACTTTCGCATATTTCTCATACTTGATGGCTAGATCCTGGGCTTTTTCTGGTTTGGATCACGTAGTAATGTGGTACCACACTGAAACGGTCCATTAAACCTGGTTTCGATCAATATTTTAGAGGATAACGCATGTCAGATCTGGGTTAGGTCTAGGATTTGCCCTCGTCAGGCTCATACTTTCGCATATTTCTCATACTTAATGGCTAGATCCAGGACTTTTTCTGGACTGGATCACGTAGTAATGTGGTACCACACTGAAACAGTCGATTAAACCCGGTTTCGATCAATATTTTAGAGGATAACGCAAGTTAAGTCTGGGATAGGTCTGGGATTTGCCCACTTCAGGGTCATATTTTCGTCTTTTTCACATACTTGTTGAACAGATCCCTGGCCTTTTCTGGTTCGGATCACGTAGTAATGTGGTACCACACTGAAACAGTCCATTAAACCTGGTTTTGATCAATATTTTAGAGGATATCGCATGTTAGGTCCAGGTTAGGCCTGGGATTTGCCCTAATCAGGGTCATACTTTCGCAGTTTCAACATACATGTTGACCTGATCGAGGGGTTTTTCTACTTAGGATCACGTAGTAACGTGGTACCACACTGAAACAGTCTATTAAACCTGGTTCCGATCAATATTTTAGGGGATATCGCATGTTAGGTCTAGGTTAGGCCTGGGATTTACCCTAATCAGGGTCATACTTTCGCAGTTTTAGCATACATGTTGTCCTGATCGAGGGGTTTTTCTACTTTGGATCACGTAGTAATGTGGTACCACACTGAAACAGTCAATTAAACCTGGTTTCGATCAATATTTTAGAGGATAACGCATGTCAGGTCTGGGTTGGGTCTAGGATTTGCCCTCATCAGGCTCATTCTTTCGCATATTTCTCATACTTGATGGCTAGATCCTGGACTTTCTCTGGACTGGATCACGTAGTAATGTGGTACCACACAGAAACAGTCCATTGAACCTGGTTTCGATCATTATTTTAGAGGATAACGCATGTTAGGTCTAGGATAGGTCTGGGATTTGCTCACATCAGGCTCGTACTTTCGCATATTTCTCATACTTGATGGCTAGATCCTGGGCTTTTTCTGGATTGGATAACGTAGTAATGTGGTACCACACTGAAACAGTCGGATAAACCTGGTTTCGTATAATATTTTTGAGGATAACGCATGTCAGGTCTGGGTTGGGTCTAGGATTTACCCTCATCAGGCTCATTCTTTCGCATATTTCTCATACTTGATGGCTAGATCCTGGACTTTCTCTGGACTGGATCACGTAGTAATGTGGTACCACACAGAAACAGTCCATTGAACCTGGTTTCGATCATTATTTTAGAGGATAACGCATGTTAGGTCTAGGATAGGTCTGGGATTTGCTCACATCAGGCTCGTACTTTCGCACACTTCACATACTCGTTGAACAGATCCTGGATTTTTTTCTGGTTTGGATCACGTAGTAATGTGGTACCACACTGAAACTGTCGATTAAACCTGGTTTCGATCAATATTATTGAGGAAAACGCATGTTAGGTCTAGGTTAGGCCTGGGATTTTCACTCATCAGGCTCGTACTTTCGCAGTTTTAACATACATGTCGACCTGATCGAGGGTTTTTTCTACTTTGGATCACGTAGTAAAGTGGTACCACACTAAAACAGTCAATTAAACCTGGTTTCGGTCAATATTTTAGAGGATAACGCAAGTTAGGTCCGGGATAGGTCAGAGATTTGCCCTCATCAGACTCATACTTTCGCATATTTCTCATACTTCATGGCTATGTCCTGGGCTATTTCTGTATTGGATCACGTAGTAATGTGGTACCACACTGAAGCGGTCAATTAAACCTGGTTTCGATCAATATTTTAGAAGATAACGCAAGTTAGTTCTGGGATAGATCTGGGATTTGCCCTCATCAGGCTCGTACTTTCGCGTTTTTCACATACATGTTGAACAGATCCTGGGTTTTTTCTGGTTCGGATCACGTAGTAGCGTGGTACCACACTGAAACAGTCCATTAAACCTGGTTTCGATCAATATCTTAGTGGACAACGCAAGTTAGGTCTGGGTTAGGTCTGGGATTTGCCCTCATCAGGCTCGTACTTTCGCGTTTTTCACATACCTGTAGATCAGATCCGGGTTTTTTTCCGGATTGGATCACGCAGTAATGTGGTACCACACCGAAACATTCAATTAAACCTGGTCTGGATAAATATTTTAGGGGGTATCGCATGTTAGGTCTGAGATAGGTCTTGGATTCGCCCTCATCAGGCTCATACTTTCGCGTTTTTCACATACTTGTTGAACTGTTCCCGGGTTTTTTCTGGATTGGATCACGCAGTAATGTGGTACCACACCGAAACATTCAATTAAACCTGGTCTGGATAAATATTTTAGGGGGTATCGCATGTTAGGTCTAGGTTAGGCCTGGGATTTGCCCTAATCAGGGTCATACTTTCGTAGTTTTAACATACATGTTGACCTGATCGACGGTTTTTTCTACTTTGGATCACGTAGTAAATTGGTACCACACTAAAACAGTCAATTAAACCTGGTTTCGGTCAATATTTTAGAGGATAACGCAAGTTAGGTCCGGGATAGGTCAGAGATTTGCCCTCATCAGACTCATACTTTCGCATACTTCACATACTTGTTGAACGGATCATGGGTTTTTTCCGGTTTGGTTCACGTAGTAATGTGGTACCACACTGAAACATTCAATTAAACCTGGTCTTGATAAATATTTTAGAGGATAACGTATGTTAGGTCTGGGTTACGTCTAGGATTTGCCCTCATCAGGCGCATACTTTCGCATATTTCTCATACTTCATGGCTAGATCCTGGGCTATTTCTGGATTGTATCACGTAGTAATGTGGTACCGCGCTGAAACATTCAATTAAACCTGGTCTGGATAAATATTTTAGAGGATATCGCAAGTTAGGTCTAGGTTAGGCCTGGGATTTGCCCTAAACAGGGTCATACTTTCGCAGTTTTAACATACATGTTGACCTGATCGAGGGTTTTTTCTACATTGGATCACGTAGTAAAGTGGTAACACACTGAAACAGTCAATTAAACCTGGTTTCGATCAATATTTTAGAGGATAACGCATGTCAGGTCTGGGTTAGGTCTAGGATTTGCCCTCATCAGGCTCATTCTTTCGCATATTTCTCATACTTGATGGCTAGATCCTGGACTTTCTCTGGACTGGACCACGTAGTAATGTGGTACCACACAGAAACAGTCCATTGAACCTGGTTTCGATCATTATTTTAGAGGATAACGCATGTTAGGTCTAGGATAGGTCTGGGATTTGCTCTCATCAGGCTCGTACTTTCGCATATTTCTCATACTTGATGGCTAGATCCTGGGCTATTTCTGGATTGGATCACGTAGTAATGTGGTACCACACTGAAACAGTCCACTAAACCTGGCTTCGGTCAATATTTTAGAGGATAACGCATGTTATGTCCTGGTTAGGCCTGGGATTTTCCCTCATCAGACTCATACTTTCGCATACTTCACATACTTGTTGAACAGATCCTTGGTTTTTTCTACTTTGGATCACGTAGTAAAGTGGTACCACACTGAAACAGTCAATTAAACCTGTGTTCGATCAATATTTTGGAGGAAAACGCATGTTAGGTCTGGGTTAGATCTGGGATTTGCGCTCATCAGTGTAATACTTCCGCATATTTCTCATACTTGATGGCCAGATCCTGGGCTTTTTCTGGATTGGATCACGTAGTAATGTGGTACAACACTGAAACAGTCAATTAAACCTGGTTTCGATCAATATTTTAGAGAATAACGTATGGTAGGTCTGGGTTAGGTCTAGGATTTGCCCTCATCAGGCTCATACTTTCGCATTTTTCACATACTTGTTGAACAGATCCTGGGTTTTTTCTGGTTTGGATCACGTAGTAAAGTGGTACCACACTGAAACAGTCAATTAAACCAGGTTTCGATCAATATTTTAGAGGATAACGCAAGTTAGGTCCGGGATAGGTCAGAGATTTGCCCTCATCAGACTCATACTTTCGCATTCTTCACATACGTGTTGAACGGATCCTGCGATTTTTCTGGTTCGGATCACGTAGTAGTGTGGTACCACACTGAAACAGTCCATTAAACCTGGTTTCGATCAATATTTTAGAGGACAACGCAAGTTAGGTCTGGGATAGGTCTGCGATTTGCTCACATCAGGCTCGTACTTTCGCATATTTCTCATACTTGATGGCTAGATCCTGGGCTTTTTCTGGTTTGGATCACGTAGTAATGTGGTACCACACTGAAACGGTCCATTAAACCTGGTTTCGATCAATATTTTAGAGGATAACGCATGTCAGGTCTGGGTTAGGTCTAGGATTTGCCCTCGTCAGGCTCATACTTTCGCATATTTCTCATACTTAATGGCTAGATCCAGGACTTTTTCTGGACTGGATCACGTAGTAATGTGGTACCACACTGAAACAGTCGATTAAACCCGGTTTCGATCAATATTTTAGAGGATAACGCAAGTTAAGTCTGGGATAGGTCTGGGATTTGCCCACTTCAGGGTCATATTTTCGTCTTTTTCACATACTTGTTGAACAGATCCCTGGCCTTTTCTGGTTCGGATCACGTAGTAATGTGGTACCACACTGACACAGTCCATTAAACCTGGTTTTGATCAATATTTTAGAGGATATCGCATGTTAGGTCCAGGTTAGGCCTGGGATTTGCCCTAATCAGGGTCATACTTTCGCAGTTTCGACATACATGTTGACCTGATCGAGGGGTTTTTCTACTTAGGATCACGTAGTAACGTGGTACCACACTGAAACAGTCTATTAAACCTGGTTCCGATCAATATTTTAGGGGATATCGCATGTTAGGTCTAGGTTAGGCCTGGGATTTACCCTAATCAGGGTCATACTTTCGCAGTTTTAGCATACATGTTGTCCTGATCGAGGGGTTTTTCTACTTTGGATCACGTAGTAATGTGGTACCACACTGAAACAGTCAATTAAACCAGGTTTCGATCAATATTTTAGAGGATAACGCAAGTTAGGTCCGGGATAGGTCAGAGATTTGCCCTCATCAGACTCATACTTTCGCATTCTTCACATACGTGTTGAACGGATCCTGCGATTTTTCTGGTTCGGATCACGTAGTAGTGTGGTACCACACTGAAACAGTCCATTAAACCTGGTTTCGATCAATATTTTAGAGGACAACGCAAGTTAGGTCTGGGATAGGTCTGCGATTTGCTCACATCAGGCTCGTACTTTCGCATATTTCTCATACTTGATGGCTAGATCCTGGGCTTTTTCTGGTTTGGATCACGTAGTAATGTGGTACCACACTGAAACGGTCCATTAAACCTGGTTTCGATCAATATTTTAGAGGATAACGCATGTCAGGTCTGGGTTAGGTCTAGGATTTGCCCTCGTCAGGCTCATACTTTCGCATATTTCTCATACTTAATGGCTAGATCCAGGACTTTTTCTGGACTGGATCACGTAGTAATGTGGTACCACACTGAAACAGTCGATTAAACCCGGTTTCGATCAATATTTTAGAGGATAACGCAAGTTAAGTCTGGGATAGGTCTGGGATTTGCCCACTTCAGGGTCATATTTTCGTCTTTTTCACATACTTGTTGAACAGATCCCTGGCCTTTTCTGGTTCGGATCACGTAGTAATGTGGTACCACACTGACACAGTCCATTAAACCTGGTTTTGATCAATATTTTAGAGGATATCGCATGTTAGGTCCAGGTTAGGCCTGGGATTTGCCCTAATCAGGGTCATACTTTCGCAGTTTCGACATACATGTTGACCTGATCGAGGGGTTTTTCTACTTAGGATCACGTAGTAACGTGGTACCACACTGAAACAGTCTATTAAACCTGGTTCCGATCAATATTTTAGGGGATATCGCATGTTAGGTCTAGGTTAGGCCTGGGATTTACCCTAATCAGGGTCATACTTTCGCAGTTTTAGCATACATGTTGTCCTGATCGAGGGGTTTTTCTACTTTGGATCACGTAGTAATGTGGTACCACACTGAAACAGTCAATTAAACCTGGTTTCGATCAATATTTTAGAGGATAACGCATGTCAGGTCTGGGTTGGGTCTAGGATTTGCCCTCATCAGGCTCATTCTTTCGCATATTTCTCATACTTGATGGCTAGATCCTGGACTTTCTCTGGACTGGATCACGTAGTAATGTGGTACCACACAGAAACAGTCCATTGAACCTGGTTTCGATCATTATTTTAGAGGATAACGCATGTTAGGTCTAGGATAGGTCTGGGATTTGCTCACATCAGGCTCGTACTTTCGCATATTTCTCATACTTGATGGCTAGATCCTGGGCTTTTTCTGGATTGGATAACGTAGTAATGTGGTACCACACTGAAACAGTCGGATAAACCTGGTTTCGTATAATATTTTTGAGGATAACGCATGTCAGGTCTGGGTTGGGTCTAGGATTTACCCTCATCAGGCTCATTCTTTCGCATATTTCTCATACTTGATGGCTAGATCCTGGACTTTCTCTGGACTGGATCACGTAGTAATGTGGTACCACACAGAAACAGTCCATTGAACCTGGTTTCGATCATTATTTTAGAGGATAACGCATGTTAGGTCTAGGATAGGTCTGGGATTTGCTCACATCAGGCTCGTACTTTCGCACACTTCACATACTCGTTGAACAGATCCTGGATTTTTTTCTGGTTTGGATCACGTAGTAATGTGGTACCACACTGAAACTGTCGATTAAACCTGGTTTCGATCAATATTATTGAGGAAAACGCATGTTAGGTCTAGGTTAGGCCTGGGATTTTCACTCATCAGGCTCGTACTTTCGCGTTTTTCACATACCTGTAGAACAGATCCGGGGTTTTTTCTGGATTGGATCACGCAGTAATGTGGTACCACACCGAAACATTCAATTAAACCTGGTCTGGATAAGTATTTTAGGGGGTATCGCATGTTAGGTCTAGGTTAGGCCTGGGATTTGCCCTAATCAGGGTCATACTTTCGCAGTTTTAACATACATGTCGACCTGATCGAGGGTTTTTTCTACTTTGGATCACGTAGTAAAGTGGTACCACACTAAAACAGTCAATTAAACCTGGTTTCGGTCAATATTTTAGAGGATAACGCAAGTTAGGTCCGGGATAGGTCAGAGATTTGCCCTCATCAGACTCATACTTTCGCATTCTTCACATACTTGTTGAACGGATCCTGCGTTTTTTCTGGTTCGGATCACGTAGTAGTGTGGTACCACACTGAAACAGTCCATTAAACCTGGTTTCGATCAATATTTTAGAGGACAACGCAAGTTAGGTCTGGGATAGGTCTGGGATTTGCCCTCATCAGGGTCATACTTTCGCATATTTCTCATACTTCATGGCTATGTCCTGGGCTATTTCTGTATTGGATCACGTAGTAATGTGGTACCACACTGAAGCGGTCAATTAAACCTGGTTTCGATCAATATTTTAGAAGATAACGCAAGTTAGTTCTGGGATAGATCTGGGATTTGCCCTCATCAGGCTCGTACTTTCGCGTTTTTCACATACATGTTGAACAGATCCTGGGTTTTTTCTGGTTCGGATCACGTAGTAGCGTGGTACCACACTGAAACAGTCCATTAAACCTGGTTTCGATCAATATCTTAGTGGACAACGCAAGTTAGGTCTGGGTTAGGTCTGGGATTTGCCCTCATCAGGCTCGTACTTTCGCGTTTTTCACATACCTGTAGATCAGATCCGGGTTTTTTTCCGGATTGGATCACGCAGTAATGTGGTACCACACCGAAACATTCAATTAAACCTGGTCTGGATAAATATTTTAGGGGGTATCGCATGTTAGGTCTGAGATAGGTCTTGGATTCGCCCTCATCAGGCTCATACTTTCGCGTTTTTCACATACTTGTTGAACTGTTCCCGGGTTTTTTCTGGATTGGATCACGCAGTAATGTGGTACCACACCGAAACATTCAATTAAACCTGGTCTGGATAAATATTTTAGGGGGTATCGCATGTTAGGTCTAGGTTAGGCCTGGGATTTGCCCTAATCAGGGTCATACTTTCGTAGTTTTAACATACATGTTGACCTGATCGACGGTTTTTTCTACTTTGGATCACGTAGTAAATTGGTACCACACTAAAACAGTCAATTAAACCTGGTTTCGGTCAATATTTTAGAGGATAACGCAAGTTAGGTCCGGGATAGGTCAGAGATTTGCCCTCATCAGACTCATACTTTCGCATACTTCACATACTTGTTGAACGGATCATGGGTTTTTTCCGGTTTGGTTCACGTAGTAATGTGGTACCACACTGAAACATTCAATTAAACCTGGTCTTGATAAATATTTTAGAGGATAACGTATGTTAGGTCTGGGTTACGTCTAGGATTTGCCCTCATCAGGCGCATACTTTCGCATATTTCTCATACTTCATGGCTAGATCCTGGGCTATTTCTGGATTGTATCACGTAGTAATGTGGTACCGCGCTGAAACATTCAATTAAACCTGGTCTGGATAAATATTTTAGAGGATATCGCAAGTTAGGTCTAGGTTAGGCCTGGGATTTGCCCTAAACAGGGTCATACTTTCGCAGTTTTAACATACATGTTGACCTGATCGAGGGTTTTTTCTACATTGGATCACGTAGTAAAGTGGTAACACACTGAAACAGTCAATTAAACCTGGTTTCGATCAATATTTTAGAGGATAACGCATGTCAGGTCTGGGTTAGGTCTAGGATTTGCCCTCATCAGGCTCATTCTTTCGCATATTTCTCATACTTGATGGCTAGATCCTGGACTTTCTCTGGACTGGACCACGTAGTAATGTGGTACCACACAGAAACAGTCCATTGAACCTGGTTTCGATCATTATTTTAGAGGATAACGCATGTTAGGTCTAGGATAGGTCTGGGATTTGCTCTCATCAGGCTCGTACTTTCGCATATTTCTCATACTTGATGGCTAGATCCTGGGCTATTTCTGGATTGGATCACGTAGTAATGTGGTACCACACTGAAACAGTCCACTAAACCTGGCTTCGGTCAATATTTTAGAGGATAACGCATGTTATGTCCTGGTTAGGCCTGGGATTTTCCCTCATCAGACTCATACTTTCGCATACTTCACATACTTGTTGAACAGATCCTTGGTTTTTTCTACTTTGGATCACGTAGTAAAGTGGTACCACACTGAAACAGTCAATTAAACCTGTGTTCGATCAATATTTTGGAGGAAAACGCATGTTAGGTCTGGGTTAGATCTGGGATTTGCGCTCATCAGTGTAATACTTCCGCATATTTCTCATACTTGATGGCCAGATCCTGGGCTTTTTCTGGATTGGATCACGTAGTAATGTGGTACAACACTGAAACAGTCAATTAAACCTGGTTTCGATCAATATTTTAGAGAATAACGTATGGTAGGTCTGGGTTAGGTCTAGGATTTGCCCTCATCAGGCTCATACTTTCGCATTTTTCACATACTTGTTGAACAGATCCTGGGTTTTTTCTGGTTTGGATCACGTAGTAAAGTGGTACCACACTGAAACAGTCAATTAAACCAGGTTTCGATCAATATTTTAGAGGATAACGCAAGTTAGGTCCGGGATAGGTCAGAGATTTGCCCTCATCAGACTCATACTTTCGCATTCTTCACATACGTGTTGAACGGATCCTGCGATTTTTCTGGTTCGGATCACGTAGTAGTGTGGTACCACACTGAAACAGTCCATTAAACCTGGTTTCGATCAATATTTTAGAGGACAACGCAAGTTAGGTCTGGGATAGGTCTGCGATTTGCTCACATCAGGCTCGTACTTTCGCATATTTCTCATACTTGATGGCTAGATCCTGGGCTTTTTCTGGTTTGGATCACGTAGTAATGTGGTACCACACTGAAACGGTCCATTAAACCTGGTTTCGATCAATATTTTAGAGGATAACGCATGTCAGGTCTGGGTTAGGTCTAGGATTTGCCCTCGTCAGGCTCATACTTTCGCATATTTCTCATACTTAATGGCTAGATCCAGGACTTTTTCTGGACTGGATCACGTAGTAATGTGGTACCACACTGAAACAGTCGATTAAACCCGGTTTCGATCAATATTTTAGAGGATAACGCAAGTTAAGTCTGGGATAGGTCTGGGATTTGCCCACTTCAGGGTCATATTTTCGTCTTTTTCACATACTTGTTGAACAGATCCCTGGCCTTTTCTGGTTCGGATCACGTAGTAATGTGGTACCACACTGACACAGTCCATTAAACCTGGTTTTGATCAATATTTTAGAGGATATCGCATGTTAGGTCCAGGTTAGGCCTGGGATTTGCCCTAATCAGGGTCATACTTTCGCAGTTTCGACATACATGTTGACCTGATCGAGGGGTTTTTCTACTTAGGATCACGTAGTAACGTGGTACCACACTGAAACAGTCTATTAAACCTGGTTCCGATCAATATTTTAGGGGATATCGCATGTTAGGTCTAGGTTAGGCCTGGGATTTACCCTAATCAGGGTCATACTTTCGCAGTTTTAGCATACATGTTGTCCTGATCGAGGGGTTTTTCTACTTTGGATCACGTAGTAATGTGGTACCACACTGAAACAGTCAATTAAACCTGGTTTCGATCAATATTTTAGAGGATAACGCATGTCAGGTCTGGGTTGGGTCTAGGATTTGCCCTCATCAGGCTCATTCTTTCGCATATTTCTCATACTTGATGGCTAGATCCTGGACTTTCTCTGGACTGGATCACGTAGTAATGTGGTACCACACAGAAACAGTCCATTGAACCTGGTTTCGATCATTATTTTAGAGGATAACGCATGTTAGGTCTAGGATAGGTCTGGGATTTGCTCACATCAGGCTCGTACTTTCGCATATTTCTCATACTTGATGGCTAGATCCTGGGCTTTTTCTGGATTGGATAACGTAGTAATGTGGTACCACACTGAAACAGTCGGATAAACCTGGTTTCGTATAATATTTTTGAGGATAACGCATGTCAGGTCTGGGTTGGGTCTAGGATTTGCCCTCATCAGGCTCATTCTTTCGCATATTTCTCATACTTGATGGCTAGATCCTGGACTTTCTCTGGACTGGATCACGTAGTAATGTGGTACCACACAGAAACAGTCCATTGAACCTGGTTTCGATCATTATTTTAGAGGATAACGCATGTTAGGTCTAGGATAGGTCTGGGATTTGCTCACATCAGGCTCGTACTTTCGCACACTTCACATACTCGTTGAACAGATCCTGGATTTTTTTCTGGTTTGGATCACGTAGTAATGTGGTACCACACTGAAACTGTCGATTAAACCTGGTTTCGATCAATATTATTGAGGAAAACGCATGTTAGGTCTAGGTTAGGCCTGGGATTTTCACTCATCAGGCTCGTACTTTCGCGTTTTTCACATACCTGTAGAACAGATCCGGGGTTTTTTCTGGATTGGATCACGCAGTAATGTGGTACCACACCGAAATATTCAATTAAACCTGGTCTGGATAAATATTTTAGGGGGTATCGCATGTTAGGTCTAGGTTAGGCCTGGGATTTGCCCTAATCAGGGTCATACTTTCGCAGTTTTAACATACATGTCGACCTGATCGAGGGTTTTTTCTACTTTGGATCACGTAGTAAAGTGGTACCACACTAAAACAGTCAATTAAACCTGGTTTCGGTCAATATTTTAGAGGATAACGCAAGTTAGGTCCGGGATAGGTCAGAGATTTGCCCTCATCAGACTCATACTTTCGCATTCTTCACATACTTGTTGAACGGATCCTGCGTTTTTTCTGGTTCGGATCACGTAGTAGTGTGGTACCACACTGAAACAGTCCATTAAACCTGGTTTCGATCAATATTTTAGAGGATAACGCAAGTTAGTTCTGGGATAGATCTGGGATTTGCCCTCATCAGGGTCATACTTTCGCATATTTCTCATACTTCATGGCTATGTCCTGGGCTATTTCTGTATTGGATCACGTAGTAATGTGGTACCACACTGAAGCGGTCAATTAAACCTGGTTTCGATCAATATTTTAGAGGATAACGCAAGTTAGTTCTGGGATAGATCTGGGATTTGCCCTCATCAGGCTCGTACTTTCGCGTTTTTCACATACATGTTGAGCAGATCCTGGGTTTTTTCTGGTTCGGATCACGTAGTAGCGTGGTACCACACTGAAACAGTCCATTAAACCTGGTTTCGATCAATATCTTAGTGGACAACGCAAGTTAGGTCTGGGTTAGGTCTGGGATTTGCCCTCATCAGGCTCGTACTTTCGCGTTTTTCACATACCTGTAGAACAGATCCGGGTTTTTTTCCGGATTGGATCACGCAGTAATGTGGTACCACACCGAAACATTCAATTAAACCTGGTCTGGATAAATATTTTAGGGGGAATCGCATGTTAGGTCTGAGATAGGTCTTGGATTCGCCCTCATCAGGCTCATACTTTCGCGTTTTTCACATACTTGTTGAACTGTTCCCGGGTTTTTTCTGGATTGGATCACGCAGTAATGTGGTACCACACCGAAACATTCAATTAAACCTGGTCTGGATAAATATTTTAGGGGGTATCGCATGTTAGGTCTAGGTTAGGCCTGGGATTTGCCCTAATCAGGGTCATACTTTCGTAGTTTTAACATACATGTTGACCTTATCGACGGTTTTTTCTACTTTGGATCACGTAGTAAATTGGTACCACACTAAAACAGTCAATTAAACCTGGTTTCGGTCAATATTTTAGAGGATAACGCAAGTTAGGTCCGGGATAGGTCAGAGATTTGCCCTCATCAGACTCATACTTTCGCATACTTCACATACTTGTTGAACGGATCATGGGTTTTTTCCGGTTTGGTTCACGTAGTAATGTGGTACCACACTGAAACATTCAATTAAACCTGGTCTTGATAAATATTATTGAGGATAATGCATGTTAGGTCTAGGTTAGGCCTGGGATTTGCCCTCATCAGGCTCATACTTTCGCGTTTTTCACATACTTGTTGAACAGATCCCTGGCCTTTTCTGGTTCGGATCACGTAGTAATGTGGTACCACACTGAAACAGTCCATTAAACCTGGTTTTGATCAATATTTTAGAGGATATCGCATGTTAGGTCCAGGTTAGGCCTGGGATTTGCCCTAATCAGGGTCATACTTTCGCAGTTTCAACATACATGTTGTCCTGATCGAGGGGTTTTTCTACTTTGGATCACGTAGTAATGTGGTACCACACTGAAACAGTCAATTAAACCTGGTTTCGATCAATATTTTAGAGGATAACGCATGTTAGGTCTGGGTTAGGTCTAGGATTTGCCCTCATCAGGCTCATACTTTCGCATTCTTCACATACTTGTTGAACGGATCCTGGGTTTTTTCCGGTTTGGTTCACGTAGTAATGTGGTACCACACTGAAACATTCAATTAAACCTGGTCTTGATAAATATTTTAGAGGATAACGTATGTTAGGTCTGGGTTACGTCTAGGATTTGCCCTCATCAGGCGCATACTTTCGCATATTTCTCATACTTCATGGCTAGATCCTGGGCTATTTCTGGATTGTATCACGTAGTAATGTGGTACCGCGCTGAAACATTCAATTAAACCTGGTCTGGATAAATATTTTAGAGGATATCGCATGTTAGGTCTAGGTTAGGCCTGGGATTTGCCCTAAACAGGGTCATACTTCCGCAGTTTCAACATACATGTTGACCTGATCGAGGGTTTTTTCTACTTTGGATCACGTAGTAAAGTGGTAACACACTGAAACAGTCAATTAAACCTGGTTTCGATCAATATTATTGAGGATAACGCATGTTAGGTCTAGGTTAGGCCTGGGATTTTCACTCATCAGACTCATACTTTCGCATTCTTCACATACTTGTTGAACGGATCATGGGTTTTTTCTACTTTGGATCACGTAGTAAAGTGGTACCACACTGAAACAGTCAATGAAATCTGGTTTCCATCAATATTTTAGAGGACAACGCAAGTTATGTCTGGGATAGGTCTGGGATTTTCCCCCATCAGGGTCATACTTTCGCATTTTTCACATACTTGTTGAACAGATCCTGGGTTTTTTCAGGTGTGGATCACGGAGTAATGTGGTACCACACTGAAACAGCCCACTAAACCTGGTTTCGATCAATATTTTAGAGAATAATTCATGTTAGGTCTAGGTTAGTTCTGGGATTTGCTCTCATCAGGCTCACTCTTTCGCATATTTCTCATACTTGATGGCTAGATCCTGAGCTATTTCTGGATTGTATCACGTAGTAATGTGGTACCACGCTGAAACAGTCGATTAAACCAGGTTTCGATCAATATTTTTGAGGATAACGCATGTTAGGTCTAGGTTAGGCCTGGGATTTTCACTCATCAGACACATACTTTCGCATTCTTCACATACTTGTTGAACGGATCCTGGGTTTTTTCTGGTTTGGATCACGTAGTAATGTGGTACCACGCTGAAACAGTCAATTGAACACGGTTTCGATCAATATTTTCGAGGATAACGCAAGTTAAGTCTGGGATAGGTCTGGGATTTGCCCTCATCAGGCTCATACTTTCGCGTTTTTCACATACTTGTTGGACAAAACCCGGGGTTTTCTGGTTTGGATCACGTAGTAGTGTGGTACCACACTGAAACAGTCCATTAAGCCTGGTTTCGATCAATATTTTAGAGGTTAACGCATGTTAGGTTTGGGTTAGGTCTAGGATTTGCCCTCATCAGGCTCATACTTTCGCGTTTTTCACATACTTGTTGAACAGATTCTGGGTTTTTTCTGGTTTGGATCACGTAGTAATGTGGTACCACACTGAAACAGTCTATTAATCCTGGTTTCGATCTATATTTTAGAGGATAACGCATGTTAGGTTTGGGTTAGGTCTAGGATTTGCCCTCATCAGGCTCGTACTTTCGCGTTTTTCACATACATGTTGAACAGATCCTGGGTTTTTTCTGGTTCGGATCACGTAGTAGCGTGGTACCACACTGAAACAGTCCATTAAACCTGGTTTCGATCAATATCTTAGTGGACAACGCAAGTTAGGTCTGGGTTAGGTCTGGGATTTGCCCTCATCAGGCTCGTACTTTCGCGTTTTTCACATACCTGTAGAACAGATCCGGGTTTTTTTCCGGATTGGATCACGCAGTAATGTGGTACCACACCGAAACATTCAATTAAACCTGGTCTGGATAAATATTTTAGGGGGTATCGCATGTTAGGTCTGAGATAGGTCTTGGATTCGCCCTCATCAGGCTCATACTTTCGCGTTTTTCACATACTTGTTGAACTGTTCCCGGGTTTTTTCTGGATTGGATCACGCGGTAATGTGGTACCACACCGAAACATTCAATTAAACCTGGTCTGGATAAATATTTTAGGGGGTATCGCATGTTAGGTCTAGGTTAGGCCTGGGATTTGCCCTAATCAGGGTCATACTTTCGTAGTTTTAACATACATGTTGACCTGATCGACGGTTTTTTCTACTTTGGATCACGTAGTAAATTGGTACCACACTAAAACAGTCAATTAAACCTGGTTTCGGTCAATATTTTAGAGGATAACGCAAGTTAGGTCCGGGATAGGTCAGAGATTTGCCCTCATCAGACTCATACTTTCGCATACTTCACATACTTGTTGAACGGATCATGGGTTTTTTCCGGTTTGGTTCACGTAGTAATGTGGTACCACACTGAAACATTCAATTAAACCTGGTCTTGATAAATATTATTGAGGATAATGCATGTTAGGTCCAGGTTAGGCCTGGGATTTGCCATAATCAGGGTCATACTTTCGCAGTTTCAACATACATGTTGTCCTGATCGAGGGGTTTTTCTACTTTGGATCACGTAGTAATGTGGTACCACACTGAAACAGTCAATTAAACCTGGTTTCGATCAATATTTGAGAGGATAACGCATGTTAGGTCTGGGTTAGGTCTAGGATTTGCCCTCATCAGGCTCATACTTTCGCATTCTTCACATACTTGTTGAACGGATCCTGGGTTTTTTCCGGTTTGGTTCACGTAGTAATGTGGTACCACACTGAAACATTCAATTAAACCTGGTCTTGATAAATATTTTAGAGGATAACGTATGTTAGGTCTGGGTTACGTCTAGGATTTGCCCTCATCAGGCGCATACTTTCGCATATTTCTCATACTTCATGGCTAGATCCCGGGTTTTTTCTGGATTGGATCACGCAGTAATGTGGTACCACACCGAAACATTCAATTAAACCTGGTCTGGATAAATATTTTAGAGGATATCGCATGTTAGGTCTAGGTTAGGCCTGGGATTTGCCCTAATCAGGGTCATACTTTCGCAGTTTTAACATACATGTTGACCTGATCGAGGGTTTTTTCTACTTTGGATCACGTAGTAAAGTGGTAACACACTGAAACAGTCAATTAAACCTGGTTTCGATCAATATTTTAGAGGATAACGCATGTTAGGTCTGGGTTAGGTCTAGGATTTGCCCTCATCAGGCTCATACTTTCGCGTTTTTCACATACATGTTGAACAGATCCTGGGTTTTTTCTGGTTCGGATCACGTAGTAGTGTGGTACCACACTGAAACAGCTAATTAAACCTGGTTTCGATCAATATTTTAGAGGATAACGCATGTTAGGTCTGGGTTAGGTCTAGGATTTGCCCTCATCAGGCTCATACTTTCGCATATTTCCCATACTTGATGGCTAGATCCGGGGCTATTTCTGGATTGTATCACGTAGTAATGTGGTACCACGCTGAAACAGTCCATTAAAC
Source organism: Colletes latitarsis (assembly GCF_051014445.1). Classification (NCBI taxonomy): domain Eukaryota; kingdom Metazoa; phylum Arthropoda; class Insecta; order Hymenoptera; family Colletidae; genus Colletes; species Colletes latitarsis. Next base: position 5,823,913 of record NC_135142.1, read on the forward strand.
CTGGTTTCGAACAATATTTTAGAGGATAACGCAAGTTAGGTCTGAGATAGGTCTGGGATTCGCCCTCATCAGGCTCATACTTTCGCGTTTTTCACATACTTGTTGAAATGATCCTGGGTTTTTTCTGGTTTGGATCACGTAGTAATGTGGTACCACACTGAAACAGTCGATTAAACCTGGTTTCGATCAATATTTTAGAGGATAACGCAAGTTTGGTCTGGGATAGGTCTGGGATTTGCCCTCATCAGGCTCATACTTTCGCAGTTTTAACATACATGTTGACCTGATCGAGGGTTTTTTCTGCTTTGGATCACGTAGTAAAGTGGTACCACACTGAAACTGTCGATGAAACCTGGTTTCGATCAATATTTTAGAGGATAACGCAAGTTAGGTCTGGGATAGGTCTGGGATTTGCCCTCATCAGACTCATACTTTCGCACACTTCACATACTCGTTGAACAGATCCTGGGTTATTTTCTGGTTTGGATCACATAGTAATGTGGTACCACACTGAAACAGTCGATTAAACCAGGTTTCGATCAATATTTTTGAGGTTAACGCATGTTAGGTCTAGGTTAGGCCTGGGATTTTCACCCATCAGACTCATACTTTCGCATTCTTCACATACTTGTTGAACGGATCCTGGGTTTTTTCTGGTTCGGATCACGTAGTAGTGTGGTACCACACTGAAACAGTCCATTAAACCTGGTTTCGATCAATATTTTAGAGGACAACGCAAGTTAGGTCTGGGATATGTCTGGGATTTGCCCTAATCAGGGTCATACTTTCGCAGTTTGAACATACATGTTGACCTGATCGAGGGTGTTTTCTACATTGGATCACGTAGTAAAGTGGTAACACACAGAAACAGTCAATTAAACCTGGTTTCGATTAATATTTTAGAGGATAACGCATGTTAGGTCTAGGTTAGCCCTGAGATTTTCACTGATCAGACTCCTAGCTTCGCATTCTTCACATACTTGTTGAACGGATCCTGGGTTTTTTCTGGTTTGGTTCACGTAGTAATGTGGTACCACACTGAAACATTCAATTAAACCTGGTCTTGATAAACATTTTAGAGGATAACGTATGTCAGGTCTGGGTTACGTCTAGGATTTGCCCTCATCAGGCTCATACTTTCGCATATTTCTCATACTTCATGGCTAGATCCTGGGCTATTTCTGGATTGTATCACGTAGTAATGTGGTACCACGCTGAAGCAGTCAATTAAACCTGGTTTCGATCAATATTTTAGAGGATAACGCAAGTTAGGTCTGAGATAGGTCTGGGATTCGCCCTCATCAGGCTCATACTTTCGCGTTTTTCACATACTTGTTGAACTGATCTTGGGTTTTTTCTGGTTTGCATCACGTAGTAATGTGGTACCACACTGAAACAGTCCATTAAACCTGGTTTCGATCAATATTTTAGAGGATAACGCAAGTTAGGTCTGGGATAGGTCTGGGATTTGCCCTCATCAGGCTCATACTTTCGCGTTTTTCACATACATGTTGAACAGATCCTGGGTTTTTTCTGGTTCGGATCACGTAGTAGTGTGGTACCACACTGAAACAGCTAATTAAACCTGGTTTCGATCAATATTTTAGAGGATAACGCATGTTTGGTCTGGGATAGGTCTGGGATTTGCCCTCATCAGGCTCATACTTTCGCGTTTTTCACATACTTGTTGAACAGATCCTGGGTTTTTCCTGGTTTGGATCACGTAGTAATGTGGTACCACACTGAAACAGTCGATTAAACCTGGTTTCGATCAATATTTTAGAGGATAACGCAAGTTTGGTCTGGGATAGGTCTGGGATTTGCCCTCATCAGGCTCATACTTTCGCGTTTTTCACATACATGTTGAACAGACCCTAGGGTTTTTTCTGGTTCGGATCACGTAGCTGTATGGTACCACACTGAAACAGCCCATTCAACCTGGTTTCGATCAATATTTTAGAGGATAACGCAAGTTAGGTCTAGGTTAGCCATGAGATTTTCACTGATCAGACTCATAGCTTCGCATTCTTCACATACTTGTTGAACGGATCCTGGGTTTTTTCTGGTTTGGTTCACGTAGTAATGTGGTACCACACCGTAACATTCAATTTAACCTGGTCTGGATAAATATTTTAGAGGATATCGCATGTTAGGTCTAGGTTAGGCCTGGGATTTGCCCTAATCAGGGTCATACTTTCGCAGTTTTAACATACATGTTGACCTGATCGAGGGCTTTTTCTACTTTGGATCACGTAGTAAAGTGGTAACACACTGAAACAGTCAATTAAACCTGGTTTCGATCAATATTTTAGAGGATAACGCATGTTAGGTCTGGGATAGGTCTGGGATTTGCTCACATCAGGCTCATTCTTTCGCATATTTCTCATACTTGATGGCTAGATCCTGGGCTTTTTCTGGATTGCATCACGTAGTAATGAAGTACAACACAGAAACAGTCCATTAAACCTGGTTTCGATCATTATTTTAGAGGATAACGCAAGTTAGGTCTGGGTTAGGTCTGGGATTTGCCCTCATCAGGCTCGTACGTTCGCGTTTTTCACATACTTGTTGAACTGATCCTGGGTTTTTTCTGGTTCGGATCACGTAGTAGTGTGGTACCACACTGAAACAGTCCTTTAAACCTTGTTTCGATCAATATTTTAGAGGATAACGCAAGTTAGGTCTGGGTTAGGTCTGGGATTTGCCCTCATCAGGCTCGTACTTTCGCGTTTTTCACATACCTGTAGAACAGATCCTGGGTTTTTTCTGGATTGGATCACGCAGTAATGTGGTACCACACCGAAACATTCAATTAAACCTGGTCTGGATAAATATTTTAGAGGATATCGCATGTTAGGTCTAGGTTAGGCCTGGGATTTGCCCTAATCAGGGTCATACTTTCGCAGTTTTAACATACATGTTGACCTGATCGAGGGTTTTTTCTACTTTGGATACGTAGTAAAGTGGTACCACAACTAAAACAGTCAATTAAACCTGGTTTCGATCATTATTTTAGAGGATAACGCAAGTTAGGTCTGGGATAGGTCTGGGATTAGCCCTCATCAGACTCATACATTCGCACACTTCACATACTCGTTGACAAGATCCTGGGTTTTTTTCTGGTTTGGATCACGTAGTAATGTGGCACCACACTGAAACAGTCGATTGAACCTGGTTTCGATTAATATTTTTGTGGATAACGCATGTTAGGTCTGGTTTAGGCCTGGGATTTGCCGTCATCAGACTCATACTTTCGCACACTTCACATACTTGTTGAACAGATCCTGGGTTTTTTTCTGGTTTGGATCACGTAGTAATGTGGTACCACACTGAAACAGTCGATTAAACCTGGTTTCGATCAATATTTTTGAGGATAACGCATGTTAGGTCTAGGTTAGGCCGAGGATTTTCACTCATCAGACTCATACTTTCGCATTCTTCACATACTTGTTGAACGGATCCTGGGTTTTTACTAGTTTGGATCACGTAGTAATGTGGTACCACACTGAAACAGTCAATTAAACCTGGTTTCGATCAATAGTTTAGAGAATAATTCATGTTAGGTCCAGGTTAGGTCTGGGATTTGCTCTCAACAGGCTCATTCTTTCGCATATTTCTCATAGTTGATAGCTAGATCCTGGGCTTTTTCTGGATTGCATCACGTAGTAATGAAGTACAACACTGAAACAGTCAATTAAACCTGGTTTCCATCAATATTTTTGAGGATAACGCATGTTAGGTCTAAGTTAGGCCTGGGATATTCACTCATCAGTCTCATACTTTCGCATTCTTCACATACTTGTTGAACGGATCCTGGGTTTTTTCTGGTTCGGATCACGTAGTAATGAAGTACAACACAGAAACAGTCCATTAAACCTGGTTTCGATCAATATTTTAGAGGATAACGCAAGTTAGGTCTGGGTTAGGTCTGGGATTTGCCCTCATCAGGCTCGTACTTTCGCGTTTTTCACATACCTGTAGAACAGATCCTGGGTTTTTTCTGGATTGGATCACGCAGTAATGTGGTACCACACCGAAACATTCAATTAAACATGGTCTGGATAAATATTTTAGAGGATATCGCATGTTAGGTCTAGGTTAGGCCTGGGATTTGCCCTAATCAGGGTCATACTTTCGCAGTTTTAACATACATGTTGACCTGATCGAGGGTTTTTTCTACTTTGGATACGTAGTAAAGTGGTACCACAACTAAAACAGTCAATTAAACCTAGTTTCGATCATTATTTTAGAGGATAACGCAAGTTAGGTCTGGGATAGGTCTGGGATTAGCACTCATCAGACTCATACTTTCGCACACTTCACGTACTCGTTGACAAGATCCTGGGTTTTTTTCTGGTTTGGATCACGTAGTAATGTGGCACCACACTGAAACAGTCGATTGAACCTGGTTTCGATTAATATTTTTGTGGATAACGCATGTTAGGTCTAGTTTAGGCCTGGGATTTGCCGTCATCGGACTCATACTTTCGCACACTTCACATGCTTGTTGAACAGATCCTGGGTTTTTTTCTGGTTTGGATCACGTTGTAATGTGGTACCACACTGAAACAGTCGATTAAACCTGGTTTCGATCAATATCTTTGAGGATAACGCATGTTAGGTTTGGGTTAGGTCTAGGATTTGGCCTCATCAGGCTCATACTTTCGCATATTTCTCATACTTCATGGCTAGATCCTTGGCTCTTTCTGGATTGGATCACGTAGTAATGTGGTACCACACTGAAACAGTCCATTAAACCTGGTTTCGATCAATATTTTAGAGAATAATTCATGTTAGGTCTAGGTTAGGTCTGGGATTTGCTCTCATCTGGCTCATTCTTTCGCATATTTCTCATACTTGATGGCTAGATCCTGGGCTTTTTCTGGATTGCATCACGTAGTAATGAAGTACAACACTGAAACAGTCAATTAAACCTGGTTTCCATCAATATTTTAGAGGACAAAGCATGTTAGATCTAGGTTAGGCCTGGGATTTGCCCTCATCAGGGTCATACTTTCGCAGTTTTAACATACATGTTGACATGATCGAGGGTTTTTTCTGCTTTGAATCACGTAGTAAAGTGGTACCACACTGAAGCAGTCCATTAAACCTGCTTTGGATCAATATTTTAGAGGATAACGCATGTTAGGTTTGGGTTAGGTCTAGGACAGGCCCTCATCAGGCTCATACTTTCGCATATTTCTCATACTTCATGGCTAGATCGTGGGCTGTTTCTGGATGGTATCACGTAGTAATGTGGTACCACGCTGAAACAGTCAATTAAACCTGGTTTCGATCAATATTTTAGAGGATAACGCAAGTTAGGTCTGGGATAGGTCTGGGATTCGCCCTTATCAGGCTCATACTTTCGCGTTTTTCACATACTTGTTGAACGGGTCTTGGGTTTTTTCTGGTTTGGGTCACGTAGTAATGTGGTACCACACTGAAACAGTCAATTAAACCTGGTTTCGATCAATATTTTAGAGGATAACGCAAGTTAGGTCTGGGATAGGTCTGGGATTTGCCCTCATCAGGCTCATACTTTCGCATATTTCACATACTTCATGGCCAGATCCTGGGCTGTTTCTGGATTGTATCACGTAGTAATGTGGTACCACGCTGAAACAGTCAATTAAACCTGGTTTCGATCAATATTTTAGAGGATAACGCAAGTTAGGTCTGAGATAGGTCAGGGATTCGCCCTCATCAGGCTCATACTTTCGCGTTTTTCACATACTTGTTGAACTGATCTTGGGTTTTTTCTGGTTTGCATCACGTAGTAATGTGGTACCACACTGAAACAGTCCATTAAACCTGGTTTCGATCAATATTTTAGAGGATAACGCAAGTTAGGTCTGGGATAGGTCTGGGATTTGCCCTCATCAGGCTCATACTTTCGCGTTTTTCACATACATGTTGAACAGATCCTGGGTTTTTTCTGGTTCGGATCACGTAGTAGTGTGGTACCACACTGAAACAGCTAATTAAACCTGGTTTCGATCAATATTTTAGAGGATAACGCATGTTTGGTCTGGGATAGGTCTGGGATTTGCCCTCATCAGGCTCATACTTTCGCGTTTTTCACATACTTGTTGAACAGATCCTGGGTTTTTCCTGGTTTGGATCACGTAGTAATGTGGTACCACACTGAAACAGTCGATTAATCCTGGTTTCGATCAATATTTTAGAGGATAACGCAAGTTTGGTCTGGGATAGGTCTGGGATTTGCCCTCATCAGGCTCATACTTTCGCGTTTTTCACATACATGTTGAACAGACCCTAGGGTTTTTTCTGGTTCGGATCACGTAGCTGTGTGGTACCACACTGAAACAGCCCATTCAACCTGGTTTCGATCAATATTTTAGAGGATAACGCAAGTTAGGTCTAGGTTAGCCATGAGATTTTCACTGATCAGACTCATAGCTTCGCATTCTTCACATACTTGTTGAACGGATCCTGGGTTTTTTCTGGTTTGGTTCACGTAGTAATGTGGTACCACACCGTAACATTCAATTTAACCTGGTCTGGATAAATATTTTGGAGGATATCGCATGTTAGGTCTAGGTTAGGCCTGGGATTTGCCCTAATCAGGGTCATACTTTCGCAGTTTTAACATACATGTTGACCTGATCGAGGGCTTTTTCTACTTTGGATCACGTAGTAAAGTGGTAACACACTGAAACAGTCAATTAAACCTGGTTTCGATCAATATTTTAGAGGATAACGCATGTTAGGTCTGGGATAGGTCTGGGATTTGCTCACATCAGGCTCATTCTTTCGCATATTTCTCATACTTGATGGCTAGATCCTGGGCTTTTTCTGGATTGCATCACGTAGTAATGAAGTACAACACAGAAACAGTCCATTAAACCTGGTTTCGATCATTATTTTAGAGGATAACGCAAGTTAGGTCTGGGTTAGGTCTGGGATTTGCCCTCATCAGGCTCGTACTTTCGCGTTTTTCGCATACTTGTTGAACTGATCCTGGGTTTTTTCTGGTTCGGATCACGTAGTAGTGTGGTACCACACTGAAACAGTCCTTTAAACCTTGTTTCGATCAATATTTTAGAGGATAACGCAAGTTAGGTCTGGGTTAGGTCTGGGATTTGCCCTCATCAGGCTCGTACTTTCGCGTTTTTCACATACCTGTAGAACAGATCCTGGGTTTTTTCTGGATTGGATCACGCAGTAATGTGGTACCACACCGAAACATTCAATTAAACCTGGTCTGGATAAATATTTTAGAGGATATCGCATGTTAGGTCTAGGTTAGGCCTGGGATTTGCCCTAATCAGGGTCATACTTTTTTTTTTTTTTTTTTTTTTGTCGTGGGGAAAATCTTCGAAAGACTCCCTCCCACCTCCTTGGGGAGAGGTGGGAGGGGTGTGTGGGATTCCCCGCGCCCGTACAACGACAGGCGCGGGACCTACCCACTAAAAACCCCACGGTGACCCTTCGGCACCCTTTGGGAGGATACCGGGAATCGCTCGAAGCATTCTTCCGGTATCCTCCCCGTGCCCGCGCTTTCGCGCCCATCCCCCGGGGGGACAATCGGTCCCCCCAGTAGACACACTGCCTCATAGCGGCGGGACGGGGCCACTCCATCCCGCCGCTATCCGTCCCGGGGCCGCGTTTAGTGGCGGCTGCGAGCCACAACTCGCAACCGCCCGCGACCCCGTTTCCACCCCTCGGCGGCCGGGCGTTCATGACCGCACCAGACCGCCGAGGGTGCCTCCCCTTGCGTCGGACCGGTAGGGGGAGGCACTCCTACCCCCAACCGGTCCGACCCGGCGCCGCCTGGCGGGAGGAGGGTCCCCTCAGGACCCCCCTCCCAGCCTAGGACATCCGCCACGCCGAGGCGGCCGCCCGCGACGCCTCGCGACCGGGCGACGACCTCGGGCCACCGCACGAGCGCGCGCTTCAGCACGCCGCTGAAGCTCGCGCTCCCTCCCCGCGGCCTCCTTCTGCAACATTACGTTCTCGCAGAAGGAGGCCACGGCCCTCCACTTCTCCTCGCTGCCGAGCATGGCGCGCACCACGCCCGGCAGCGAGACATCCCGCCCGACGACGCCGACCAGAACACGGCGCTCCCCCTCCCACGCGGGGCATACCTCCAAGGTATGATCCGCCGTGTCCTGCTCAGCGTCGCAGTGGCAGCAACGCGCCGTCGGCTCCTTCCCTATCCGGCACAGGTATCTTCCGAAGCTGCCATGCCCGGAAAATACCTGTGCCATCCGGTAGGTGAGGCTGCCATGGCCTCTGTCCAGCCACTCCTTCAGGAGTGGCCGAACCGCCCCGACAGTCCGGTGCCCCGCGGTTGGCAGAGCCAGCCGCTCCTGCCACGCGAGCAACACGGACTGCCGGGCCTGGCGCTTCAAATCGCCCCAAGCAGGTTCCTGCCCGCCCGGGACCGCCCCCACCCCCGCGCGACGGTCGACGCGGTGCCGGTACATCACCGCGTGCGACCGCGCGAGCAGGTCCATGGGCGGCATCCCCGCTAGAACCGTCGCCGCCTCATGTGACATGGTCCGATACCCGCGGACGACCCTGAGCGCCATGCGCCTCTGCACCCGACGCAGCATAGTCATGCTGCGCCGGGAGGCAGCCAGGTCGTCCGCCCAGACGGGGGCCCCGTATAGGGCCACCGACTGGACCATTGCCACATAGAGGCGACGAACTCGGCCCGCCGGGCCCCCCAGGTTGGGCAGGATCCGGCCCAGAGCCGCAACCATCCTTTCCAACCGGGGGACCAGGCAGCGGAAATGCTTCTCGAAACGCCAGTGGCTATCGAGGATCAGCCCTAGATACCTGATCTGGGGCTTCACCTCGATGTCAGCCCCACCCACCCGAATCAGAGGGGGTGGCGGATCCTGCCGAGGTGAATGAAACGCAATCACCTCGGTCTTATGGACCGCCACCGTCATCCCCATCCCCCTGATCCGGTCGACGACGCGTTGCGACCCCTCCTCCGCGCGACGCATGGCCCTCCCCCAGTGCGCCCCGACGGCCAGCACCAGTGTGTCATCCGCATAACACACCGTGCTGACGCCGTCGGGGAGGCCGGCCCGCAACACCGAGTCGTACGCGATGTTCCACAGGAGTGGCCCGAGGACCGACCCCTGCGGAACACCGCAGTACACCTCCCTCCGCATATCACCATCCCGGCCCGGATACTCGATCCACCTGCCGCGGAGATAATCCCCGACGACCGCCCTGAGACAAGGGGGGACTCGATGATATTCGAGTCCCCTCCTTATCTCTTCCCAGGGGAGGGTGTTAAAGGCATTGGCAATATCCAAGGATATTGCCAATGCCACCCCTCCCCGGGCGACGGCCGCCTCCGAGAGGGCCCTCACACGACCTATCGCGTCGATAGTCGATCGGCCCCCCCGGAAACCGAACTGGCAGTCGGCCAGACCGGGATCACCCCGCGACAGGTGCTCGACGAGGCGGGCAGCAATCACACGCTCGAAGAGCTTGCCCACCTCGTCGAGGAGACAAATGGGCCGGTATGCGGAGGGAGACTCCGCGGGCCGACGCTCCTTCCGGAGGAGGACCATCCTCGCCACCTTCCAACTGGGGGGGAATCGCCCGTCCCTCAGGCAGCGGTCGAACAACCGCCTGAGGTCGGCCCCAAGGACGCCCTGGGTCAAGACCCAAACCCGGCCGGGCACACCATCCGGACCCGGGGCCGTGTTACGAACCCCGAGCCGTCTGATGGCCGCTGCCAGCTCCTCCTGCGTGACCCCCAGCTCGGCCGTCCATTCCACTGGGGCAGCCGCCGCCGCCGGAGGACGCGGTCCCCTCTCCCCAATTGGGAAGAGTGTATTGACCACGTCCTCCAGCAGCCGGGGGTCAAGACCCTCGGTGACGGGGGGCGCCCACGGGCGGAGCTTATTCAGCACCACCTTATATGGGCGCCCCCATGGATCGTCATCAAGGGTCTGGAGGAGCTCCTTCCATGCCCGGGTTTTGGCCCGTTTGATGGCGTCCTGCAGAGCAACCCGCGCCACGCGGTATGCTCCATACAGGTCATCAGCCGCCCTCGCTCGCGCCACGCCGTCGCCTGTACGTTGACGACGGCGCGCGCGGGTGTACTGGCGTCGGGCGCGGACAGTCGCGACTCGCAACTCCGCGATCGCGTCCGACCACCAGTACACCGCCCGGCGAGGAGAAGCCCGCCCGACCCGAGGCATCGCCGCGTCGCAAATACCCGCGACCAATGCTCCGAGCCGGGCGACCTCCCCCTCTATGCTCGGCAACTCGGCCGCTCCCTGCGGCCAAGTTGCAGCGAGGGCAGCTGCCATCAGGGCGTCCTTGTCCAGGCGCCGAAGCGCCCAGCGGCGTGGTGGGGTGCCACGCAGGCGGCCGTGTCGGGATGCACTCGCGGCGGCAGAGACCTCCATCCGGATGTACCGGTGATCGGAGAGTGTCTCTGCCCCCGCGACCACGTGCCAACCCGACACCATGCGCACGGCGTTGGGGGTCGCGAATCCAACATCCACGATGGACCCCCCATATCGCCGCACGCATGTGTGCTCCGACCCCCGGTTCAATACCCGGAGGTCGAGCCCCGCCGCCCAATCGCCCAGGATCCCGCCGCGAACGGAGGTCCTGGGGGATCCCCAAGCCACCGACTTGGCATTAAAATCCCCCAGGACCAGCACCGGCCGGGTCGCGTAGCGCTGCACGCATGCCGCGACCTCGGCCAAGTACAGCTCGAACGCAGCGTGACCGCTACGGGGCGAAATGTAGCACCCCACCACAGCGACTCCCCCCCAGTCCACGGCGACGAATCCCCGACCGCGCTCCAACAAGGAGAACGGTGGGGACCCGTCGCCCCCTCCCCATACCGTCGCCACCAAGCCGTCCGCGTCGCCCACCCAATGAGGGTGATCAGGGACGCGGTACGGCTCGGCGGCGACCGCCAGGCCAACCCCCCACTCCGCGAGGACTTGGGACATCAAGTCCTGTGCCGCGCGGCAGTGGTTGAGGTTGGCCTGGAGGAGGAGGCGGGGCGGCATTAATTAATGGCCGCGCCAGCCTCCTCCCGGCCGTCCGTCCCCGTAGCACCGTCCACCTCCATGGAGGACGATGCCACCGCCCTCGGCACCGGAGCCGGTGCAGCCCGCCTCTTCCTCTCCTTCCGGGAGGGGGGGGAGCACTTCTTGCTCCCCACCCTGTGATCGGCTGGCCTCCCCAAGTCCGCACACAGCGGGCAGTGGAGCGCCGCCGAGCACTGGCTCGCACGGTGCTCTTTGGCACCGCAGCGGTAACACTGACCGCTGCGGTCCACCGGCGAGGTGCACCACTGCCTCACGTGCCCCAATTCGAGGCAGCGGTGACACTGGAGCGGGCGCGGCGCGATGATTTCCACCCGCGCCGAAACCCACCCCACCAACACCCTCCCGGATTCCGCCACCTTACGGGCGGCGGAGAGGGGGCACCGGGCCCACACCGACCCGAGGCCGGAGGGCGACCTGCGGATCTCTCCGATCCGCAGGTCCTCCACAGGACAGTCCCCCGCCCTCGCAAGGGCACGGGACACATCCTGTGCGCTGACCGAGTCGTCCAGCCCACAAACGCGCATCTCCGTGCGCTTCGTGGGCCGGGCGACCCGGACACCTCGCTCGCCCAGCTGCTCCCGGAGCCTCTGGGCGAGACGATCCGCCTTCGCGCCGCCTTCTGCACCGGGGATCTCCAGCAAGAGACCCCCGGTCACGGCCCTCTTCGCCCTCACGGAGGCGATGCCCAGCTCTTCCAGGGAGATATTCTCCCTGGCGAGCCGCATCGCCTCCGCGAGGGTCAGGTCGCCCCCCTGCGCAACGGTCAGCGTCACCGCTGCCGTTTTTGGGGGACGACCGGGTCGTGCCTTCCCGACCTTCGCGGCCTTTACCTTGGCCGCCGGCGGCGGAGGCGGAGGCTGCGGTTGCGAGGCCTTCCTCGCCGCCCGCTTCGCCTTCCGCCCCACCACCTCACTCCACGCCACCCCCCCTTGGGAGGGTGCCGTGGAGGACGCGACCACCGCGACCACGGGTACACCACCCTCCCTGGGGGTCGCGACCCGGGGCCCTGGTGCCGCAACGCTGGGCGGAGCCTTCACTCCGCCCTTCTTTGCCTTCCCCGACTGTACCGGAACAGGTCGGGGAGGCACCGCCTTCCTGCTGACCGCTCTTCCGGCGAGGAGCTCCTCCCGGAAGGCGGCCAGCTTGCCATCAATCATGTCCCCAATCCTCCTCAGAAGATCGTCTTCTGAGAAGGACGGGGACTTCTTCACGGGCGGAGTGCGGGTGGAGGGGCCCGCGGTGCCCCGCACCACTGCCGCCGCACTCCGCTTATTTACCTCCGCCGAGGGACGCGGCGGTGGAGGAGGAGGGAGTATGGGAGGGAGGGCCGCGCTGTTCCACAGCGCCTCTGCCCTCCTCCTCCCCTGTCGCTCCTCCTCCAACAGGAGCTGCAGACGGGCGTTCCGCCCTCTGAGCTCCCGCGCCGCCTCCCTCATTTCCTCCGCCGCGGCCTTCAGGGCCTGCGCGCCACCGCTTTTCTGCCCCTTAAAGGCGCAGGCAGCGGCGACTTTCTCCACCCGCCTCAGGGACGAGGAGATCCTCTCCGATATCTCCTCGGTCACCTCGTCCCTGAGGCAACTCAGCCTCACCGACGGGCTCATCGCCCCGCCCACCTCGACGACGGCCTGCCCCGTCCTCTTCCTCTTAGAGCCTATGAGGCTCCTGGTGGAGGAGAAGGACGAGACTGACGCAGTCTCGTCGTCCTCCTCCACCTTCCACGAAGCCGGGCCAGGCGCTGGAGGCGGCGCGAGCGCCGTCACTCCAGTCCCAACACCGCCTTCGTCCTCCCCCTCTGACTTACCCCGTCCCATCCCCGTTTTAATATTGAACTCCATAACATTCCCACGAGCAGGTCGGAAGAAAAGGTCCGCCCGGGCAGAGCCGCCTTACCCGGGTAAGCCTATATACTCCGGGGGTTCGGCAGGTTCCCCGGAGGTGGTCGCTTGGGATTGGGCCTTCTCCCCCAACCATGCATCCCATCGCCGCGCACCATAGCTTAGGATTGGAGGGCGATTTTATAGAGTCGCCATACTCGTGGCCCAGGCGGTTAAGCCAAGACCCCCGTTCCTCGTGCCGTCACGTACCATTCACAAAACCAATAGGGAATTGTGAATGGGTCGTTGTGACGACCAACAGGAGGCTTACGGTGTGTGTATGACTCGGGTACCCCGGGTTCGTTAAGCCCGTACTGCAGCTGAAAGGCTGGCAGCCCCTGAGGGAATCAGGGTCATACTTTCGCAGTTTTAACATACATGTTGACCTGATCGAGGGTTTTTTCTACTTTGGATACGTAGTAAAGTGGTACCACAACTAAAACAGTCAATTAAACCTGGTTTCGATCATTATTTTAGAGGATAACGCAAGTTAGGTCTGGGATAGGTCTGGGATTAGCCCTCATCAGACTCATACATTCGCACACTTCACATACTCGTTGACAAGATCCTGGGTTTTTTTCTGGTTTGGATCACGTAGTAATGTGGCACCACACTGAAACAGTCGATTGAACCTGGTTTCGATTAATATTTTTGTGGATAACGCATGTTAGGCCTGGTTTAGGCCTGGGATTTGCCGTCATCAGACTCATACTTTCGCACACTTCACATACTTGTTGAACAGATCCTGGGTTTTTTTCTGGTTTGGATCACGTAGTAATGTGGTACCACACTGAAACAGTCGATTAAACCTGGTTTCGATCAATATTTTTGAGGATAACGCATGTTAGGTCTAGGTTAGGCCGAGGATTTTCACTCATCAGACTCATACTTTCGCATTCTTCACATACTTGTTGAACGGATCCTGGGTTTTTACTAGTTTGGATCACGTAGTAATGTGGTACCACACTGAAACAGTCAATTAAACCTGGTTTCGATCAATAGTTTAGAGAATAATTCATGTTAGGTCCAGGTTAGGTCTGGGATTTGCTCTCAACAGGCTCATTCTTTCGCATATTTCTCATAGTTGATAGCTAGATCCTGGGCTTTTTCTGGATTGCATCACGTAGTAATGAAGTACAACACTGAAACAGTCAATTAAACCTGGTTTCCATCAATATTTTTGAGGATAACGCATGTTAGGTCTAAGTTAGGCCTGGGATATTCACTCATCAGTCTCATACTTTCGCATTCTTCACATACTTGTTGAACGGATCCTGGGTTTTTTCTGGTTCGGATCACGTAGTAATGAAGTACAACACAGAAACAGTCCATTAAACCTGGTTTCGATCAATATTTTAGAGGATAACGCAAGTTAGGTCTGGGTTAGGTCTGGGATTTGCCCTCATCAGGCTCGTACTTTCGCGTTTTTCACATACCTGTAGAACAGATCCTGGGTTTTTTCTGGATTGGATCACGCAGTAATGTGGTACCACACCGAAACATTCAATTAAACATGGTCTGGATAAATATTTTAGAGGATATCGCATGTTAGGTCTAGGTTAGGCCTGGGATTTGCCCTAATCAGGGTTATACTTTCGCAGTTTTAACATACATGTTGACCTGATCGAGGGTTTTTTCTACTTTGGATACGTAGTAAAGTGGTACCACAACTAAAACAGTCAATTAAACCTAGTTTCGATCATTATTTTAGAGGATAACGCAAGTTAGGTCTGGGATAGGTCTGGGATTAGCCCTCATCAGACTCATACTTTCGCACACTTCACGTACTCGTTGACAAGATCCTGGGTTTTTTTCTGGTTTGGATCACGTAGTAATGTGGCACCACACTGAAACAGTCGATTGAACCTGGTTTCGATTAATATTTTTGTGGATAACGCATGTTAGGTCTAGTTTAGGCCTGGGATTTGCCGTCATCAGACTCATACTTTCGCACACTTCACATACTTGTTGAACAGATCCTGGGTTTTTTTCTGGTTTGGATCACGTAGTAATGTGGTACCACACTGAAACAGTCGATTAAACCTGGTTTCGATCAATATCTTTGAGGATAACGCATGTTAGGTTTGGGTTAGGTCTAGGATTTGGCCTCATCAGGCTCATACTTTCGCATATTTCTCATACTTCATGGCTAGATCCTTGGCTCTTTCTGGATTGGATCACGTAGTAATGTGGTACCACACTGAAACAGTCCATTAAACCTGGTTTCGATCAATATTTTAGAGAATAATTCATGTTAGGTCTAGGTTAGGTCTGGGATTTGCTCTCATCTGGCTCATTCTTTCGCATATTTCTCATACTTGATGGCTAGATCCTGGGCTTTTTCTGGATTGCATCACGTAGTAATGAAGTACAACACTGAAACAGTCAATTAAACCTGGTTTCCATCAATATTTTAGAGGACAAAGCATGTTAGATCTAGGTTAGGCCTGGGATTTGCCCTCATCAGGGTCATACTTTCGCAGTTTTAACATACATGTTGACATGATCGAGGGTTTTTTCTGCTTTGAATCACGTAGTAAAGTGGTACCACACTGAAGCAGTCCATTAAACCTGCTTTGGATCAATATTTTAGAGGATAACGCATGTTAGGTTTGGGTTAGGTCTAGGACAGGCCCTCATCAGGCTCATACTTTCGCATATTTCTGATACTTCATGGCTAGATCGTGGGCTGTTTCTGGATGGTATCACGTAGTAATGTGGTACCACGCTGAAACAGTCAATTAAACCTGGTTTCGATCAATATTTTAGAGGATAACGCAAGTTAGGTCTGGGATAGGTCTGGGATTCGCCCTTATCAGGCTCATACTTTCGCGTTTTTCACATACTTGTTGAACGGGTCTTGGGTTTTTTCTGGTTTGGGTCACGTAGTAATGTGGTACCACACTGAAACAGTCAATTAAACCTGGTTTCGATCAATATTTTAGAGGATAACGCAAGTTAGGTCTGGGATAGGTCTGGGATTTGCTCTCATCAGGCTCATTCTTTCGCATATTTCTCATACTTGATGGCTAGATCCTGGGCTTTTTCTGGATTGCATCACGTAGTAATGAAGTACAACACAGAAACAGTCAATTAAACCTGGTTTCCATCAATATTTTAGAGGACAACGCATGTTAGGTCTGGGTTAGGCCTGGGATTTGCCCTCATCAGGGTCATGCTTTTGCAGTTTTAACATACATGTTGACCTGATCGAGGGTTTTTTCTGCTTTGAATCACTTAGTAAAGTGGTACCACACTGAAGCAGTCCATTAAACCTGGTTTGGAACAATATTTTAGAGGATAACGCATGTTGGGTTTGGGTTGGGTCTAGGATATGCCCTCATCAGGCTCATACTTTCGCATATTTCACATACTTCATGGCCAGATCCTGGGCTGTTTCTGGATTGTATCACGTAGTAATGTGGTACCACGCTGAAACAGTCAATTAAACCTGGTTTCGATCAATATTTTAGAGGATAACGCGTGTTAGGTCTGGGATAGGTCTGGGATTCGCCCTTATCGGGCTCATACTTTCGCGTTTTTCACATACTTGTTGAACGGGTCTTGGGTTTTTTCTGGTGTGTATCACGTAGTAATGTGTTACCACACTGAAACAATCAATTAAACCTGGTCTTGATAAATATTTTATAGGATAACGTAGATTTGGTCTGGGTTAGGTCTAGGATTTGCCCTCGTCAGGCTCATACTTTCGCATATTTCTCATACTTCATGGCTAGATCCTTGGCTATTTCTGGATTGCATCACGTAGTAATGAAGTACAACACTGAAAAAGTCAATTAAACCTGGTTTCCATCAATATCTTAGAGGAGAACGCAAGTTAGGTCTGGGATAGGTCTGGGATTTGCCCTCATCAGGCTCATACTTTCGCACACTTCACATACTCGTTGAACAGATCCTGGGTTATTTTCTGGTTTGGATCACATAGTAATGTGGTACCACACTGAAACAGTCGATTAAACCAGGTTTCGATCAATATTTTTGAGGATAACGCATGTTAGTTCTAGGTTAGGCCTGGGATTTTCACTCATCAGACACATACCTTCGCATTCTTCACATACTTGTTGAACGGATCCTGGGTTTTTTCTGGTTTGGATCACGTAGTAATGTGGGAACACACTGGAACATTCAATTAAACCTGGTCTTGATAAATATTTTAGAGGATAACGCATGTTAGGTTTGGGTTAGGTCTAGGATTTGCCCTCATCAGGCTCATACTTTCGCATATTTCTCATACTTCATGGCTAGATCCTGGGCTTTTTCTGGATTGCATCACGTAGTAATGAAGTACAACACTGAAACAGTCAATTTAACCTGGTTTCCATCAATATCTGAGAGGACAACGCAAGTTAGGTCTGGGATAGGTCTGGGATTTGCGCTCATCAGGCTCACACTTTCGCATTCTTCACATACTTGTTGAACGGATCCTGGGTGTTTACTGCTTTGGATCACGTAGTAATGTGGTACAACACTGAAACATTCAATTAAACCTGGTTTCGATCAATATTTTTGTGGATAACGCATGTTAGGTCTAGTTTAGGCCTGGGATTTGCCGTCATCAGACTCATACTTTCGCACACTTCACATACTTGTTGAACAGATCCTGGGTTTTTTTCTGGTGTGGATCACGTAGTAATGTGGTACCACACTGAAACAATCAATTAAACCTGGTCTTGATAAATATTTTATAGGATAACGCATGTTAGGTCTGGGTTAGGTCTAGGATTTGCCATCATCAGGCTCATACTTTCGCATATCTCTCATACTTCATGGTTGGATCCTGGGCTATTTCTGGATTGGATCACGTAGTAATGTGGTACCACACTGAAACAGTCATTTAAACCTGGTTTCGATCAATATTTTAGAGAATAATTCATGTTAGGTCTAGGTTAGGTCTGGGTTTTGCTCTCATCTGGCTCATTCTTTCGCATATTTCTCATACTTGATTGCTAGATCCTGGGCTTTTTCTGGATTGTATCACGTAGTAATGTGGTACCACGCTGAAACAGTCAATTAAACCTGGTTTCGATCAATATTTTAGAGGATAACGCAAGTTAGGTCTGGGATAGGTCTGGGATTCGCCCTTATCAGGCTCCTACTTTCGCGTTTTTCACATACTTGTTGAACGGGTCTTGGGTTTTTTCTGGTTTGGGTCACGTAGTAATGTGGTACCACACTGAAACAGTCAATTAAACCTGGTTTCGATCAATATTTTAGAGGATAACGCAAGTTAGGTCTGGAATAGGTCTAGGATTTGCCCCCATCAGGCTCATACTTTCGCATATTTCTCATACTTCATGGCTGGATCCTGGGTTATTTCAGGATTGGATCACCTAGTAATGTGGTACCATACTGAAACAGTCAATTAAACCTGGTTTTGATCAATATTTTAGAGAATAATTCTTGTAAGGTCTAGGTTAGGTCTGGGATTTGCTCTCATCAGGCTCATTCTTTCGCATATTTCTCATACTTGATGGCTAGATCCTGGGCTTTTTCTGGATTGCATCACGTAGTAATGTGGTACCACACTGAAACAGTCAATTAAACCTGGTTTCGATCAATATTTTAGAGAATAATTCATGTTAGGTCTAGGTTAGGTCTGGGATTTGCTCTGATCAGGCTCATTCTTTCGCATATTTCTCATACTTGATGGCTAGATCCTGGGCTTTTTCTGGATTGCATCACGTAGTAATGAAGTACAACACTGAAACAGTCAATTAGACCTGGTTTCCATCAATATTTTTGAGGATAACGCATGTTAGGTCTAGGTTAGGTCTGGGATTTTCACTCATCAGACTCATACTTTCGCATTCTTCACATACTTGTTGAACGGATCCTGGGCTTTTTCTGGTTTGGATCACGTAGTAATGTGGTACCACACTGAAACAGTCAATTAAACCTGGTTTCGATCAATATTTTAGAGAATAAATCATGTTAGGTCTAGGTTAGGTCTGGGATTTGCTCTCGTCAGGCTCATACTTTCGCGTTTTTCACATACTTGTTGAACAGATCCTCGGTTTTTTCTGGTTTGGGTCACGTAGTAATGTGGTACCACACTGAAACAGTCGATTAAACCAGGTTTCGATCAATATTTTTGAGGATAACGCATGTTAGGTCTAGGTTAGGTCTGGGATTTTCACTCATCAGACTCATACTTTCGCATTCTTCACATACTTGTTGAACGGATCCTGGGCTTTTTCTGGTTTGGATCACGTAGTAATGTGGTACCACACTGAAACAGTCAATTAAACCTGGTTTCGATCAATATTTTAGAGAATAATTCATGTTAGGTTTAGGTTAGGTCTGGGATTTGCTCTCATCAGGCTCATTCTTTCGCATATTTCTCATACTTGATGGTTAGATCCTGGGCTTTTTCTGGATTGCATCACGTAGTAATGAAGTACAACACTGAAACAGTCAATTAAACCTGGTTTCGATCAATATTTTAGAGGATAACGCAAGTTAGGTCTGGGATAGGTCTGGGATTTGCCCTCATCAGGCTCATACTTTCGCGTTTTTCACATACTTGTTGAACTGATCCTGGGTTTTTTCTGGTTTGGATGACGTAGTAGTGTGGTACCACACTGAAACAGTCCATTAAACCTGGTTTGGATCAATATTTTAGAGGATAACGTATGTTAGGTTTGGGTTAGGCCTGGGATTTGCGCTCATCAGGGTCATACTTTCGCAGTTTTAACATGCATGTTGACCTGATCGAGGATTTTTTCTGCTTTGCATCACGTAGTAAAGTGGTACCACACTGAAGCAGTCCATTAAACCTGGTTTGGATCAATATTATAGAGGATAACGCATGTTAGGTTTGGGTTAGGTCAAGGATTTGCCCTCATCAGGCTCATACTTTCGCATATTTCTCATACTTCATGGCTAGATCCTGGGCTGTTTCTGGATTGTATCACGTAGTAATGCGGTACCACGCTGAAACAGACAATTAAACCTGGTTTCGATCAATATTTTAGAGGATAACGCAAGTTAGGTCTGGGATAGGTCTGGGATTCGGCCTCATCAGGCTCATACTTTCGCGGTTTTCACATACATGTTGAACAGATCCTGGGTTTTTTCTGGTTTGGATCACGTAGTAATGTGATGCCACACTGAAACATTCAATTAAACCTGGTTTTGATATATATTTTAGAGGATAACGCATGTTAGGTCTGGGTAACGTCTAGGATTTGCCCTCATCAGGCTGATACTTTCGCATATTTCTAATACTTCATGGGTAGATCCTGGGCTATTTCTGCTTTGGATCACGTAGTAATGTGGTACCACATTGAAACAATCGATTAAACCTGGTTTCGATCAATATTTTTGAGGATAACGCATGTTAGGTCTAGGTTATGCCTGGGATTTTCACTCATCAGACTCATACTTTCGCATTCTTCACATACTTGTTGAACAGATCCTGGGTTTTTTTCTGGTTTGGATCACGTAGTTATGTGGTACCACACTGAAACTGTCGATTAAACCTGGTTTCGATCAATATTTTTGAGGATGACGCATGTTAGGTCTAGGTTAGGCCTTGGATTTTCCCTCATCAGGCTCATTCTTTCGCATATTTCTCATACTTGATGGCTAGATCCTGGGCTTTTTCTGGATTGCATCACGTAGTAATGTAGTACCACACTGAAACAGTCAATTAAACCTGGTTTCCATCAATATTTTAGAGGACAACGCAAGTTAGGTCTGGCATAGGTCTGTGATTTGCCCTCATCAGGGTCACACTTTGGCATTTTTCACATACTTGTTAAACAGATCCTGGAGTTTCTGGTTTGGATCACGGGGTAATGTGGTACCACACTGAAACAGTCCACTAAACCTGGCTTCGATCAATATTTTTGAGGATAACCCATGCTAGGTCTAGGTTAGGCCTGGGATTTGCCCCCATCAGACCCATACTTTCGCATATTTCTCATACTTGTTGAACAGATCCTGGGTTTTTTCTGGTTTGGATCAGGTAGTAGTGCGGTACCACACTGAAACAGTCCAATAAACCTGGTTTCGATCAATATTTTACAGGATAACGCATGTTAGGTCCAGGTTGGGCCTGGGATTTGCCCTCATCAGGGACATACTTTCGCAGTTTTAATATACATGTTGACATGATCGAGGGTTTTTTCTCCTTTGGATCACGTAGTAAAGTGGTACCACACTAAAACAGTCAATTAAACCTGGTTTCGATCAATATTTTAGAGGATAACGCAAGTTATGTCTGGGATAGGTCTGGGATTTGCCCTCATCGGACTCATACTTTCGCGTTTTTCACATACTTGTTGAACAGATCCTGGGTTTTTTATGGTTTGGATCACGTAGTAATGTGGTACCACACTAAAACAGTCCATTAAACCTGGTTTCGATCAATATTTTAGAGAATAATTCATGTTAGGTCTAGGTTAGGTCTGGGATTTGTTCACATCAGGCTCATTCTTTCGCATATTTCTCATACTTGATGGCTAGATCCTAGGCTCTTTCTGGTTTGCATCACGTAGTAATGTAGTACCACACTGAAACAGTCAATAAAACCTGGTTTCCATCAATATTTTAGAGAATAATTCATGATAGGTCTAGTTTAGGTGTGGGATTTGCTCTCATCAGACTCATTCTTTCGCATATTTCTCATACTTGATGGCTAGATCCTGGGCTTTTTCTGGATTGCATCACGTAGTAATGTAGTACAACACTGAAACAGTCAATTAAACCTGGTTTCGATCAATATTTTAGAGGATAACGCATGTTAGGTCTAGGTTAGGCCTGGGATTTGCCCTCATCAGGGTCATACTTTCGCAGTTTTAACATACATGTTGACCTAATCGAGGGTTTTTTCTGCAATGGATCACGTAGTAAAGTGGTACCACACTAAAACAGTCAATTAAACCTGGTTTCGATCAATATTTTAGAGGACGACGCAAGTTAGGTCTGGGATAGTTCTGGGATTTGCTCTCATCAGGGTCATACTTTCGCATTTTTCACATACTTATTGAACAGATCCTGGGTTTTTTCTGGTTTGGATCACGCAGTAATGTGGTACCACACTGAAACTGTCCACTAAACCTGGTTTCGATCAATATTTTAGAGGATAAGGCATGTTATGTCTAGGTTAGGCCTGGAATTTTCACTCATCAGACTCATACTTTCGCATCCCTCACATACTTGTTGAACGGATCCTGGGTTCTTTCTGGTTTGGGTCACGTAGTAATGTGGTACCACACTGAAACATTCAATTAAACCTGGTCTTGATAAATATTTTAGAGGATAACGCATGTTAGGTCTGGGTAAGGTCTAGGATTTGCCATCATCAGGCTCATACTTTCGCATATTTTTAATACTTCATGGCTAGATCCTGGGTTATTTCTGGATCGGATCACGTAGTAATGTGGTACCACACTGAAACAGTCCATTTAACCTGGTTTCGATCAATATTTTAGAGGATAACGCATGTTAGGTCTGGGATAGGTCTGGGATTTGCCCTCATCAGACTCATACTTTCGCATTCCTCACATACTTGTTGAACGGATCCTGGGTTTTTTCTGGTTTGGGTCACGTAGTAATGTGGTACCACACTGAAACATTCAATTAAACCTGGTCTTGATAAATATTTTAGAGGATAACGCATGTAAGGTCTAGGTTAGGCCTGGGATTTGCCCTCATCAGGGTCATACTTTCGCAGTTTTAACATACATGTTGACCTGATCGAGGGTTTTTTCTACTTTGGATCACGTAGTAATGTGGTGCCACACTAAAACAGTCCATTAAACCTGGTTTCGATCAATATTTTGGAGGATAACGCATGTTAGGTCTAGGTTAGGCCTGGGATTGGCCCTCATCAGTGTCATTCTTTCGCAGTTTTAACATACATGTTGACCTAATCGAGGGTTTTTTCTGCTTTGGATCACGTTGTAAAGTGGTACCACACTAAAACAGTCCATTAAACCTGGTTTCGATGAATATTTTAGAGGACAACGCAAGTTAGGTCTAGGTTAGGCTTGGGATTTGCCCATCATCAGGGTCATACTTTCATAGTTTTAACATACATGTTGACCTGATCGAGGGTTTTCTCTGCTTTGGATCACATAGTAAAGTGGTACCACACTGAAACAGTCAATTAAACCTGGTATCCATCAATATTTTAGAGGACAACGCATGTTAGGTCTAGGTTAGGCCTGGGATTGGCCCTCATCAGTGTCATTCTTTCGCAGTTTTAACATACATGTTGACCTAATCGAGGGTTTTTTCTGCTTTGGATCACGTTGTAAAGTGGTACCACACTAAAACAGTCCATTAAACCTGGTTTCGATCAATATTTTAGAGGACAACGCAAGTTAGGTCTGGGATAGCTCTGGGATTTGCCCTCATCAGGGTCACACTTTCGCATTTTTCACATACATGTTGAACAGATCCTGGGTTTTTTCTGGTTTGGATCACGCAGTAATGTGGTAGCACACTGCAACAGTCCACTAAACCTGGTTTCGATCACTATTTTAGAGGATAACGCATGTTATGTCTGGGTTAGGCCTGGGATTTGCCCTCATCAGACTCATACTTACGCATACTTCACATACTTGTTAAACAGATCCTGGGTTTTTCTCTGGTTTGGATCACGTAGTAATGTGGTACCACACTGAAACAGTCGATTGAACCTGGTTTCGATCAATATTTTTGAGGACAACGCATGTTAGGTCTAGGTTAGGCTTGGGATTTGCCCATCATCAGGGTCATACTTTCACAGTTTTAACATACATGTTGACCTGATCGAGGGTTTTTTCTGCTTTGGATCACGTAGTAAAGTGGTACCACACTGAAACAGTCAATTAAACCTGGTTTCGATCAATATTTTAGAGGATAACGCAAGTTAGGTCTGGGATAGGTCTGGGATTTGCTCTCATCAGGCTCATTCTTTCGCATATTTCTCATACTTGATGGCTAGATCCTGGGCTTTTTCTGGATTGCATCACGTAGTAATGAAGTACAACACAGAAACAGTCAATTAAACCTGGTTTCCATCAATATTTTAGAGGACAACGCATGTTAGGTCTGGGTTAGGCCTGGGATTTGCCCTCATCAGGGTCATGCTTTTGCAGTTTTAACATACATGTTGACCTGATCGAGGGTTTTTTCTGCTTTGAATCACTTAGTAAAGTGGTACCACACTGAAGCAGTCCATTAAACCTGGTTTGGAACAATATTTTAGAGGATAACGCATGTTGGGTTTGGGTTGGGTCTAGGATATGCCCTCATCAGGCTCATACTTTCGCATATTTCACATACTTCATGGCCAGATCCTGGGCTGTTTCTGGATTGTATCACGTAGTAATGTGGTACCACGCTGAAACAGTCAATTAAACCTGGTTTCGATCAATATTTTAGAGGATAACGCGTGTTAGGTCTGGGATAGGTCTAGGATTCGCCCTTATCGGGCTCATACTTTCGCGTTTTTCACATACTTGTTGAACGGGTCTTGGGTTTTTTCTGGTGTGTATCACGTAGTAATGTGTTACCACACTGAAACAATCAATTAAACCTGGTCTTGATAAATATTTTATAGGATAACGTAGATTTGGTCTGGGTTAGGTCTAGGATTTGCCCTCGTCAGGCTCATACTTTCGCATATTTCTCATACTTCATGGCTAGATCCTTGGCTATTTCTGGATTGCATCACGTAGTAATGAAGTACAACACTGAAAAAGTCAATTAAACCTGGTTTCCATCAATATCTTAGAGGAGAACGCAAGTTAGGTCTGGGATAGGTCTGGGATTTGCCCTCATCAGGCTCATACTTTCGCACACTTCACATACTCGTTGAACAGATCCTGGGTTATTTTCTGGTTTGGATCACATAGTAATGTGGTACCACACTGAAACAGTCGATTAAACCAGGTTTCGATCAATATTTTTGAGGATAACGCATGTTAGTTCTAGGTTAGGCCTGGGATTTTCACTCATCAGACACATACCTTCGCATTCTTCACATACTTGTTGAACGGATCCTGGGTTTTTTCTGGTTTGGATCACGTAGTAATGTGGGAACACACTGGAACATTCAATTAAACCTGGTCTTGATAAATATTTTAGAGGATAACGCATGTTAGGTTTGGGTTAGGTCTAGGATTTGCCCTCATCAGGCTCATACTTTCGCATATTTCTCATACTTCATGGCTAGATCCTGGGCTTTTTCTGGATTGCATCACGTAGTAATGAAGTACAACACTGAAACAGTCAATTTAACCTGGTTTCCATCAATATCTGAGAGGACAACGCAAGTTAGGTCTGGGATAGGTCTGGGATTTGCGCTCATCAGGCTCACACTTTCGCATTCTTCACATACTTGTTGAACGGATCCTGGGTGTTTACTGCTTTGGATCACGTAGTAATGTGGTACAACACTGAAACATTCAATTAAACCTGGTTTCGATCAATATTTTTGTGGATAACGCATGTTAGGTCTAGTTTAGGCCTGGGATTTGCCGTCATCAGACTCATACTTTCGCACACTTCACATACTTGTTGAACGGATCCTGGGTTTTTTCTGGTTTGGATCACGTAGTAATGTGGGAACACACTGGAACATTCAATTAAACCTGGTCTTGATAAATATTTTAGAGGATAACGCATGTTAGGTTTGGGTTAGGTCTAGGATTTGCCCTCATCAGGCTCATACTTTCGCATATTTCTCATACTTCATGGCTAGATCCTGGGCTTTTTCTGGATTGCATCACGTAGTAATGAAGTACAACACTGAAACAGTCAATTTAACCTGGTTTCCATCAATATCTGAGAGGACAACGCAAGTTAGGTCTGGGATAGGTCTGGGATTTGCGCTCATCAGGCTCACACTTTCGCATTCTTCACATACTTGTTGAACGGATCCTGGGTGTTTACTGCTTTGGATCACGTAGTAATGTGGTACAACACTGAAACATTCAATTAAACCTGGTTTCGATCAATATTTTTGTGGATAACGCATGTTAGGTCTAGTTTAGGCCTGGGATTTGCCGTCATCAGACTCATACTTTCGCACACTTCACATACTTGTTGAACAGATCCTGGGTTTTTTTCTGGTGTGGATCACGTAGTAATGTGGTACCACACTGAAACAATCAATTAAACCTGGTCTTGATAAATATTTTATAGGATAACGCATGTTAGGTCTGGGTTAGGTCTAGGATTTGCCATCATCAGGCTCATACTTTCGCATATCTCTCATACTTCATGGTTGGATCCTGGGCTATTTCTGGATTGGATCACGTAGTAATGTGGTACCACACTGAAACAGTCATTTAAACCTGGTTTCGATCAATATTTTAGAGAATAATTCATGTTAGGTCTAGGTTAGGTCTGGGTTTTGCTCTCATCTGGCTCATTCTTTCGCATATTTCTCATACTTGATTGCTAGATCCTGGGCTTTTTCTGGATTGTATCACGTAGTAATGTGGTACCACGCTGAAACAGTCAATTAAACCTGGTTTCGATCAATATTTTAGAGGATAACGCAAGTTAGGTCTGGGATAGGTCTGGGATTCGCCCTTATCAGGCTCCTACTTTCGCGTTTTTCACATACTTGTTGAACGGGTCTTGGGTTTTTTCTGGTTTGGGTCACGTAGTAATGTGGTACCACACTGAAACAGTCAATTAAACCTGGTTTCGATCAATATTTTAGAGGATAACGCAAGTTAGGTCTGGAATAGGTCTAGGATTTGCCCCCATCAGGCTCATACTTTCGCATATTTCTCATACTTCATGGCTGGATCCTGGGTTATTTCAGGATTGGATCACCTAGTAATGTGGTACCATACTGAAACAGTCAATTAAACCTGGTTTTGATCAATATTTTAGAGAATAATTCTTGTAAGGTCTAGGTTAGGTCTGGGATTTGCTCTCATCAGGCTCATTCTTTCGCATATTTCTCATACTTGATGGCTAGATCCTGGGCTTTTTCTGGATTGCATCACGTAGTAATGTGGTACCACACTGAAACAGTCAATTAAACCTGGTTTCGATCAATATTTTAGAGAATAATTCATGTTAGGTCTAGGTTAGGTCTGGGATTTGCTCTGATCAGGCTCATTCTTTCGCATATTTCTCATACTTGATGGCTAGATCCTGGGCTTTTTCTGGATTGCATCACGTAGTAATGAAGTACAACACTGAAACAGTCAATTAGACCTGGTTTCCATCAATATTTTTGAGGATAACGCATGTTAGGTCTAGGTTAGGTCTGGGATTTTCACTCATCAGACTCATACTTTCGCATTCTTCACATACTTGTTGAACGGATCCTGGGCTTTTTCTGGTTTGGATCACGTAGTAATGTGGTACCACACTGAAACAGTCAATTAAACCTGGTTTCGATCAATATTTTAGAGAATAAATCATGTTAGGTCTAGGTTAGGTCTGGGATTTGCTCTCGTCAGGCTCATACTTTCGCGTTTTTCACATACTTGTTGAACAGATCCTCGGTTTTTTCTGGTTTGGGTCACGTAGTAATGTGGTACCACACTGAAACAGTCGATTAAACCAGGTTTCGATCAATATTTTTGAGGATAACGCATGTTAGGTCTAGGTTAGGTCTGGGATTTTCACTCATCAGACTCATACTTTCGCATTCTTCACATACTTGTTGAACGGATCCTGGGCTTTTTCTGGTTTGGATCACGTAGTAATGTGGTACCACACTGAAACAGTCAATTAAACCTGGTTTCGATCAATATTTTAGAGAATAATTCATGTTAGGTTTAGGTTAGGTCTGGGATTTGCTCTCATCAGGCTCATTCTTTCGCATATTTCTCATACTTGATGGTTAGATCCTGGGCTTTTTCTGGATTGCATCACGTAGTAATGAAGTACAACACTGAAACAGTCAATTAAACCTGGTTTCGATCAATATTTTAGAGGATAACGCAAGTTAGGTCTGGGATAGGTCTGGGATTTGCCCTCATCAGGCTCATACTTTCGCGTTTTTCACATACTTGTTGAACTGATCCTGGGTTTTTTCTGGTTTGGATGACGTAGTAGTGTGGTACCACACTGAAACAGTCCATTAAACCTGGTTTGGATCAATATTTTAGAGGATAACGTATGTTAGGTTTGGGTTAGGCCTGGGATTTGCGCTCATCAGGGTCATACTTTCGCAGTTTTAACATGCATGTTGACCTGATCGAGGATTTTTTCTGCTTTGCATCACGTAGTAAAGTGGTACCACACTGAAGCAGTCCATTAAACCTGGTTTGGATCAATATTATAGAGGATAACGCATGTTAGGTTTGGGTTAGGTCAAGGATTTGCCCTCATCAGGCTCATACTTTCGCATATTTCTCATACTTCATGGCTAGATCCTGGGCTGTTTCTGGATTGTATCACGTAGTAATGCGGTACCACGCTGAAACAGACAATTAAACCTGGTTTCGATCAATATTTTAGAGGATAACGCAAGTTAGGTCTGGGATAGGTCTGGGATTCGGCCTCATCAGGCTCATACTTTCGCGGTTTTCACATACATGTTGAACAGATCCTGGGTTTTTTCTGGTTTGGATCACGTAGTAATGTGATGCCACACTGAAACATTCAATTAAACCTGGTTTTGATATATATTTTAGAGGATAACGCATGTTAGGTCTGGGTAACGTCTAGGATTTGCCCTCATCAGGCTGATACTTTCGCATATTTCTAATACTTCATGGGTAGATCCTGGGCTATTTCTGCTTTGGATCACGTAGTAATGTGGTACCACATTGAAACAATCGATTAAACCTGGTTTCGATCAATATTTTTGAGGATAACGCATGTTAGGTCTAGGTTATGCCTGGGATTTTCACTCATCAGACTCATACTTTCGCATTCTTCACATACTTGTTGAACAGATCCTGGGTTTTTTTCTGGTTTGGATCACGTAGTTATGTGGTACCACACTGAAACTGTCGATTAAACCTGGTTTCGATCAATATTTTTGAGGATGACGCATGTTAGGTCTAGGTTAGGCCTTGGATTTTCCCTCATCAGGCTCATTCTTTCGCATATTTCTCATACTTGATGGCTAGATCCTGGGCTTTTTCTGGATTGCATCACGTAGTAATGTAGTACCACACTGAAACAGTCAATTAAACCTGGTTTCCATCAATATTTTAGAGGACAACGCAAGTTAGGTCTGGCATAGGTCTGTGATTTGCCCTCATCAGGGTCACACTTTGGCATTTTTCACATACTTGTTAAACAGATCCTGGAGTTTCTGGTTTGGATCACGGGGTAATGTGGTACCACACTGAAACAGTCCACTAAACCTGGCTTCGATCAATATTTTTGAGGATAACCCATGCGAGGTCTAGGTTAGGCCTGGGATTTGCCCCCATCAGACCCATACTTTCGCATATTTCTCATACTTGTTGAACAGATCCTGGGTTTTTTCTGGTTTGGATCAGGTAGTAGTGCGGTACCACACTGAAACAGTCCAATAAACCTGGTTTCGATCAATATTTTACAGGATAACGCATGTTAGGTCCAGGTTGGGCCTGGGATTTGCCCTCATCAGGGACATACTTTCGCAGTTTTAATATACATGTTGACATGATCGAGGGTTTTTTCTCCTTTGGATCACGTAGTAAAGTGGTACCACACTAAAACAGTCAATTAAACCTGGTTTCGATCAATATTTTAGAGGATAACGCAAGTTATGTCTGGGATAGGTCTGGGATTTGCCCTCATCGGACTCATACTTTCGCGTTTTTCACATACTTGTTGAACAGATCCTGGGTTTTTTATGGTTTGGATCACGTAGTAATGTGGTACCACACTAAAACAGTCCATTAAACCTGGTTTCGATCAATATTTTAGAGAATAATTCATGTTAGGTCTAGGTTAGGTCTGGGATTTGTTCACATCAGGCTCATTCTTTCGCATATTTCTCATACTTGATGGCTAGATCCTAGGCTCTTTCTGGTTTGCATCACGTAGTAATGTAGTACCACACTGAAACAGTCAATAAAACCTGGTTTCCATCAATATTTTAGAGAATAATTCATGATAGGTCTAGTTTAGGTGTGGGATTTGCTCTCATCAGACTCATTCTTTCGCATATTTCTCATACTTGATGGCTAGATCCTGGGCTTTTTCTGGATTGCATCACGTAGTAATGTAGTACAACACTGAAACAGTCAATTAAACCTGGTTTCGATCAATATTTTAGAGGATAACGCATGTTAGGTCTAGGTTAGGCCTGGGATTTGCCCTCATCAGGGTCATACTTTCGCAGTTTTAACATACATGTTGACCTAATCGAGGGTTTTTTCTGCAATGGATCACGTAGTGAAGTGGTACCACACTAAAACAGTCAATTAAACCTGGTTTCGATCAATATTTTAGAGGACGACGCAAGTTAGGTCTGGGATAGTTCTGGGATTTGCTCTCATCAGGGTCATACTTTCGCATTTTTCACATACTTATTGAACAGATCCTGGGTTTTTTCTGGTTTGGATCACGCAGTAATGTGGTACCACACTGAAACTGTCCACTAAACCTGGTTTCGATCAATATTTTAGAGGATAAGGCATGTTATGTCTAGGTTAGGCCTGGAATTTTCACTCATCAGACTCATACTTTCGCATCCCTCACATACTTGTTGAACGGATCCTGGGTTCTTTCTGGTTTGGGTCACGTAGTAATGTGGTACCACACTGAAACATTCAATTAAACCTGGTCTTGATAAATATTTTAGAGGATAACGCATGTTAGGTCTGGGTAAGGTCTAGGATTTGCCATCATCAGGCTCATACTTTCGCATATTTTTAATACTTCATGGCTAGATCCTGGGTTATTTCTGGATCGGATCACGTAGTAATGTGGTACCACACTGAAACAGTCCATTTAACCTGGTTTCGATCAATATTTTAGAGGATAACGCATGGTAGGTCTGGGATAGGTCTGGGATTTGCCCTCATCAGACTCATACTTTCGCATTCCTCACATACTTGTTGAACGGATCCTGGGTTTTTTCTGGTTTGGGTCACGTAGTAATGTGGTACCACACTGAAACATTCAATTAAACCTGGTCTTGATAAATATTTTAGAGGATAACGCATGTAAGGTCTAGGTTAGGCCTGGGATTTGCCCTCATCAGGGTCATACTTTCGCAGTTTTAACATACATGTTGACCTGATCGAGGGTTTTTTCTACTTTGGATCACGTAGTAATGTGGTGCCACACTAAAACAGTCCATTAAACCTGGTTTCGATCAATATTTTGGAGGATAACGCATGTTAGGTCTAGGTTAGGCCTGGGATTGGCCCTCATCAGTGTCATTCTTTCGCAGTTTTAACATACATGTTGACCTAATCGAGGGTTTTTTCTGCTTTGGATCACGTTGTAAAGTGGTACCACACTAAAACAGTCCATTAAACCTGGTTTCGATGAATATTTTAGAGGACAACGCAAGTTAGGTCTAGGTTAGGCTTGGGATTTGCCCATCATCAGGGTCATACTTTCATAGTTTTAACATACATGTTGACCTGATCGAGGGTTTTCTCTGCTTTGGATCACATAGTAAAGTGGTACCACACTGAAACAGTCAATTAAACCTGGTATCCATCAATATTTTAGAGGACAACGCATGTTAGGTCTAGGTTAGGCCTGGGATTGGCCCTCATCAGTGTCATTCTTTCGCAGTTTTAACATACATGTTGACCTAATCGAGGGTTTTTTCTGCTTTGGATCACGTTGTAAAGTGGTACCACACTAAAACAGTCCATTAAACCTGGTTTCGATCAATATTTTAGAGGACAACGCAAGTTAGGTCTGGGATAGCTCTGGGATTTGCCCTCATCAGGGTCACACTTTCGCATTTTTCACATACATGTTGAACAGATCCTGGGTTTTTTCTGGTTTGGATCACGCAGTAATGTGGTAGCACACTGCAACAGTCCACTAAACCTGGTTTCGATCACTATTTTAGAGGATAACGCATGTTATGTCTGGGTTAGGCCTGGGATTTGCCCTCATCAGACTCATACTTACGCATACTTCACATACTTGTTAAACAGATCCTGGGTTTTTCTCTGGTTTGGATCACGTAGTAATGTGGTACCACACTGAAACAGTCGATTGAACCTGGTTTCGATCAATATTTTTGAGGACAACGCATGTTAGGTCTAGGTTAGGCTTGGGATTTGCCCATCATCAGGGTCATACTTTCACAGTTTTAACATACATGTTGACCTGATCGAGGGTTTTTTCTGCTTTGGATCACGTAGTAAAGTGGTACCACACTGAAACAGTCAATTAAACCTGGTATCCATCAATATTTTAGAGGACAACGCATGTTAGGTCTAGGTTAGGCCTGGGATTTGCCCTCATCAGTGTCATACTTTCGCAGTTTTAATATACATGTTGACCTAATCGAGGGTTTTTTCTGCGTTGGATCACGTAGTAAGGTGGTACTACACTAAAACAGTCAATTAAACCTGGTTTCGATCAATATTTTAGAGGACAACGCATGTTAGGTCGAGGTTAGGCCTGGGATTTGCCCTTATCAGACTCATACTTTCGCATTCTTCACATACTTGTTGAACGGATCCTGGGTTTTTTCTGGTTTGGAGCACGTAGTAATGTGGTACCACACTGAAACAGTCGATTAAACCTGGTTTCGATCAATATTTTAGAGGACAACGCATGTTAGGTCTGGGATAGGTCTGGGATTTGCCCTCATCAGGCTCATACTTTCGCGTTTTTCACATACTTGTTGAACGGATCCTGGGTTTTTTCTGGTTTGGAGCACGTAGTAATGTGGTACCACACTGAAACAGTCGATTAAACCTGGTTTCGATCAATATTTTAGAGGACAGCGCAAGTTAGGTCTAGGTTAGGTCTGGGATTTGCCCTCATCGGGGTCATATTTTCGCGTTTTTCACATACTTGTTGAACAGATCCTGGGTTTTTTCTGGTTTGGATCACGCAGTAATGTGGTACCACACTGAAACAGTCCATTAAACCTGGTTTCGATCAATATTTTAGAGGACAACGCAAGTTAGCTCTAGGTTAGGTCTGGGAATTGCTCTCATCGGGCTCATTCTTCTCATATTTCTCATACTTCATGGCTAGATCCTGGGCTATTTCTGGATTGCATCATGTAGTAATGTAGTACCACCCTGAAACAGTCAATTAAACCTGGTTTTCATCAATATTTTAGAGGACAACGCAAGTTAGGTCTAGGTTAGGCTTGGGATTTGCCCTCATCAGGGTCATACTTTCACAGTTTTAACATACATGTTGACCTGATCGAGGGTTTTTTCTGCTTTGGATCACGTAGTAAAGTGGTACCACACTAAAACAGTCAATTAAACCTGGTTTCGATCAATATTTTAGAGGACAACGCATGTTAGGTCGAGGTTAGGCCTGGGATTTGCCCTTATCAGACTCATACTTTCGCATTCTTCACATACTTGTTGAACGGATCCTGGGTTTTTTCTGGTTTGGACCACGTAGTAATGTGGTACCACACTGAAACAGTCGATTAAGCCTGGTTTCGATCAATATTTTTGAGGATAACGCATGTTAGGTCTAGGTTAGGCCTGAGATTATCACTCATCAGACTCATACTTTCGCATTCTTCACATACTCGTTGAACGGATCCTGGGTTTTTTCTGGTTTGGATCACGTAGTAATGTGGTACCAGACTGAAACATTCAATTAAACCTGGTCTTGATATATATTTTAGAGGATAACGCATGTTAGGTCTGGGTAAGGTCTAGGATTTGCCATCATCAGGCTCATAATTTCGCATATTTCTCATACCTCATGGCTTGATCCTGGGCTTTGTCTGGATTGGATCACGTAGTATTGTGGTACCACACTGAAACACTAAATTAAACCTGGTTTCGATCAATATTTTAGAGGATAACGCAAGTTTGGTCCGGGATAGGTGTGGGATTTGCCCTCATCAGGCTCATACTTTCGCGTTTTTCACATACTTGTTGAACAGATCCTGGGTTTTTTCTGGTTTGGATCACGCAGTAATGTAGTACCACACTGAAACAGTCCATTAAACCTGGTTTCGATCAATATTTTAGAGAATAATTCATGTTAGGTCTAGGTTAGGTCTGGGATTTGCTCTCATCAGGCTCATACTTTCGCATATTTCTCATTCTTGTTGGCCAGATCCTGGGCTTCCACTGGTTTGGATCACGTAGTAATGTGATGCCACACTAAACCTGTCAATTAAACCTGGTTTTCATCAATATTTTAGAGGACAACGCAAGTTAGGTCTGGGATAGGTCGGGGTTTGCCCACATCAGGATCATACTTTCGCATTTTTCACATACTTGTTGAACAGATACTGCGTTTTTTCTGGTTTGGATCACGTAGTAATGTGGTACCACACTGAAACAGTCCATTAAACCCGGTTTCGATCAATATTTTAGAGGATAACGCAAGTTATGTCTGGGATAGGTCTGGGATTTGCCCTCGTCAGGCTCATAGTTTCGCGTTTCTTACATACTTGTGGAACAGATCCTGGGTTTTTTCTGGTTTGGATCACGTAGTTGTGTGGTGCCACACTGAAACAGTAGAAAAACCTGGTTTCCATCAATATTTTAGAGGACAACGCAAGTTAGGTCTGGGACAGGTCTGGGATTTGCCCTCATCAGACTCGTACTTTCGCATATTTCTCATACCTGATGGCCAGATTCTGGGCCTTTTCTGGTTTGGATCACGTAGTAATGTGGTACCACACTGAAACAGTCAATTAAACCTGGTTTCCATCAATATTTTAGAGGACAACGCATGTTAGGTCTAGGTTAGGCTTGGGATTTGCCCTCATCAGGGTCATACTTTCACAGTTTTAACATACATGTTGACCTGATCGAGGGTTTTTTCTGCTTTGGATCACGTAGTAAAGTGGTACCACACTAAAACAGTCAATTAAACCTGGTTTCGATCAATATTTTAGAGGACAACGCATGTTAGGTCTAGGTTAGGTCTGGGATTTGCTCTCATCAGACTCATACTTACGCATACTTCACATACTTGTTAAACAGATCCTGGGTTTTTTTCTGGTTTGGATCACGTAGTAATGTGGTACCACACTGAAACAGTCGATTAAACCTGGTTTCGATCAATATTTTTGAGGATAACGCATGTTAGGTCTAGGTTAGGCCTGAGATTATCACTCATCAGACTCATACTTTCGCATTCTTCACATACTTGTTGAACGGATCCTGGGTTTTTTCTGGTTTGGATCACGTAGTAATGTGGTACCAGACTGAAACATTCAACTAAACCTGGTCTTGATATATATTTTTCAGGATAACGCATGTTAGGTCTGGGTAAGGTCTAGGATTTGCCATCATCAGGCTCATAATTTCGCATATTTCTCATACTTCATGGCTTGATCCTGGGCTTTGTCTGGATTGGATCACGTAGTATTGTGGTACCACACTGAAACACTAAATTAAACCTGGTTTCGATCAATATTTTAGAGGATAACGCAAGTTTGGTCTGGGACAGGTGTGGGATTTGCCCTCATCAGGGTCATATTTTCGCATTTTTCACATACTTGTAGAACAGATCCCTGGCGTTTTCAGGTTTGTATCACGTAGTAATGTGGTACCACACAGAAACAGTCGATTAAACCTGGTTTCGATCAATATTTTAGAGGATAACGCAAGTTATGTCTGGGATAGGTCTCGGATTTGCCCTCATCAGGCTCATACTTTCGCGTTTTTCACATACTTGTTGAACAGATCATGGGTTTTTTCTGGTTTGGATCACGCAGTAATGTAGTACCACACTGAAACAGTCCATTAAGCCTGGTTTCGATCAATATTTTGGAGAATAATTCATGTTAGGTCTAGGTTAGGTCTGGGATTTGCTCTCATCTGGCTCATACTTTCGCATATTTCTCATTCTTGTTGGCCAGATCCTGGGCTTCCACTGGTTTGGATCACGTAGTAATGTGATGTCACACTAAACCTGTCAATTAAACCTGGTTTCGATCAAGATTTTAGAGGATAGCCCAAGGTATGTCAGGGATAGATCTGGGGATTTGCCTCATCAGGTTCATACTTTCGCGTTTTTCACATTCTTATTGAACAGATCCTGGGTATTTTTCTGGTTTGGATCACGTAGTTATGTGGTACCACACTGAAACAGTCGATTAAACCTGGTTTCGATCAATATTTTTGAGGATGACGCATGTTAGGTCTAGGTTAGGCCTTGGATTTTCCCTCATCAGGCTCATTCTTTCGCATATTTCTCATACTTGATGGCTAGATCCTGGGCTTTTTCTGGATTGCATCACGTAGTAATGTAGTACCACACTGAAACAGTCAATTAAACCTGGTTTCCATCAATATTTTAGAGGACAACGCAAGTTAGGTCTGGCATAGGTCTGGGATTTGCCCTCATCAGGGTCACACTTTCGCATTTTTCACATACTTGTTAAACAGATCCTGGAGTTTCTGATTTGGATCACGCAGTAATCTGGAACCACACTAAAACAGTCCTCTAAACCTGGCTTCGATCAATATTTTTGAGGATAACTCATGCTAGGTCTAGGTTAGGCCTGGGATTTGCCCCCTTCAGACCCATACTTTCGCATATTTCTCATACTTCATAGCTAGATCCTGGGTTTTTCTGCATTGGATCACGTAGTAAAGTGGTACCACACTAAAACAGTCAATTAAACCTGGTTTCGATCAATATTTTAGAGGTCGACGCAAGTTAGGTCTGGGATAGTTCTGGGATTTGCTCTCATCAGGGTCATACTTTCGCATTTTTCACATACTTGTTGAACAGATCCTGGGTTTTTTCTGGTTTGGATCACGCAGTAATGTAGTACCACACCGAAACTGTCCACTAAACCTGGTTTCGATCAATATTTTAGAGGATAAGGCATGTTATGTCTAGGTTAGGCCTGGGATTTTCACTCATCAGGCTCATACTTTCGCATTCCTCACATACTTGTTGAACGGATCCTGGGTTTTTACTGGTTTGGATCACGTAGTAATGTGGTACCACACTGAAACAGTCAATTAAACCTGGTTTCGATCAATATTTTAGAGGATACCGCAAGTTAGGTCTGGGATAGGTCTGGGATTCGCCCTCATCAGGCTTATACTATATCGGTTTTCACATACATGTTGAACAGATCCTGGGTTTTTTCTGGTGTGGATCACGTAGTAATGTGGTACCACACTGAAACAATCAATTAAACCTGGTCTTGATAAATATTTTAGAGGATAACGCATGTTAGGTCTGCGATAGGTCTCGGATTTGCCCTCGTCAGGCTCATACTTCCTCACTCTTCACATACTTGTTGTACAGATCCTGGGTTTTTTTCTGGTTTGGATCACGTAGTAAAGTGGTACCACACTAAAACAGTCAGTTAAACCTGGTTTCGATCAATATTTTAGAGAATAATTCATGTTAGGTCTAGGTTAGGCCTGGGATTTGCTCTCATCAGGCTCATACTTTCGCATATTTCTCATTCTTGTTGGCCAGATCCTGGGCTTCCAATGGTTTGGATCACGTAGTAATGTGATGCCACACTAAACCTGTCAATTAAACCTGGTTTCGATCAAGATTTTAGAGGATAACGCAAGGTATGTCAGGGATAGATCTGGGGATTTGCCCTCATCAGGCTCATACTTACGTGTTTTTCACATTCTTATTGAACAGATCCTGGGTTTTTTCGGGTTTGGATCACGCAGTAATGTGGTACCACACTGAAACAGTCGATTAAACCTGGTTTCGATCAATATTTTAGAGGATAGCGCATGTTAGGTTTGGGATAGGTCTGGGATTTGCCCACATCAGGATCATTCTTTCGCATATTTCTCATACTTGATGGCTAGATCCTGGGCTTTTTCTGGATTGCATTACGTAGTGATGTAGTACCACACTGAAACAGTCAATTAATCCTGGTTTCCATCAATATTTTAGAGGACAACGCAAGTTAGGTCTGGCATAGGTCTGGGATTTGCCCCCATCAGGGTCACACTTTCGCATTTTTCACATACTTATTAAACAGATCCTCGAGTTTCTGGTTTGGATCACGCAGTAATATGGTACCACACTGAAACAGTCCACTAAACCTGGCTTCGATCAATATTTTTGAGGATAACTCATGCTAGGTCTTGGTTAGGCCTGGGATTTGCCCCCTTCAGACCCATACTTTCGCATATTTCTCATACTTCATAGCTAGATCCTGAGTTTTTCTGCATTGGATCACGTAGTAAAGTGGTACCACACTAAAACAGTCAATTAGACCTGGTTTCGATCAATATTTTTGAGGACGACGCAAGTTAGGTCTGGGATAGTTCTGGGATTTGCTCTCATCAGGGTCATACTTTCGCATTTTTCACATACTTGTTGAACAGATCCTGGGTTTTTTCTGGTTTGGATCACGCAGTAATGTAGTACCACACCGAAACTGTCCACTAAACCTGGTTTCGATCAATATTTTAGAGGATAAGGCATGTTATGTCTAGGTTAGGCCTGGGATTTTCACTCATCAGGCTCATACTTTCGCATTCCTCACATACTTGTTGAACGGATCCTGGGTTTTTACTGGTGTGGATCACGTAGTAATGTGGTACCACACTGAAACAATCAATTAAACCTGGTCTTGATAAATACATTAGAGGATAACGCATGTTAGGTCTGGGTTAGGTCTAGGATTTGCCCTCATCAGGCTCATTCTTTCGCATATTTCTCATACTTCACGGCTAGATCCTGGGCTTTTTCTGGATTGCATCACGTAGTAATGAAGTACAACACTGAAACAGTCAATTAAACATGGTTTCCATCAATATTTTAGAGGACATGTTAGGTCTAGGTTAGGTCTGGGATTTGCCCTCATCAGGGTCATACTTTCGCAGTTTTAACATACATGTTGACCTGATCGAGGGTTTTTTCTGCTTTGTATCACGTAGTAAAGTGGTACCACACTGAAACAGTCCATTAGACCTGGTTTGGATCAATGTTTTAGAGGATAACGCATGTTAGGTCTAGGTTAGCCCTGGGATTTTCACTCATCAGACTCTTACTTTCGCATTCTTCACATACTTGTTGAACGGATCCTGGGTTTTTTCTGGTTTCGTTAACGTAGTAATGTGTTACCACACTGAAACATTCAATTAAACCTGGTTTTGATAAATATTTTAGAGGATAACTCATATTAGGTGTGGGTTAGGTCTAGGATTTGCCCTCCTCAGGCTCATACTTTCGCATATTTCTCATACTTCATGGCTAGATCCTGAGCTATTTCTGGATTGTATCACATAGTAACGTGGTACCACGCTGAAACAGTCAATTAAACCTGGTTTCGATCAATATTTTAGAGGATAACGCAAGTTAGGTCTGGGATAGGTCTGGGATTCGCCCTCATCAGGCTCATACTTTAGCGTTTTTCACATACTTGTTGAACTGATCCTGGGTTTTTTCTGGTTTGGATCACGTAGTAATGTGGTACCACACTGAAACAGTCGATTAAACCTGGTTTCGATCAATATTTTAGAGGATAACGAAAGTTAGGTCTGGGATAGGTCTGGGATTTGCCCTCATCAGACACATACTTTCGCACACTTCACATACTCGTTGAACAGATCCTGGGTTATTTTGTGGTTTGGATCACATAGTAATGTGGTACCACACTGGGACAGTCGATTAAACCAGGTTTCGATCAATATTTTTCAGGATAACGCATGTTAGGTCTAGGTTAGGCCTGGGATTTTCTCCTACCAGACTCATACTTTCGCATTCTTCACATACTTGTTGAACGGATCCTGGGTTTTTTCTGGTTTGGATCACGTAGTAATGTGGGACCACACTGAAACAGTCAATTAAACCTGGTTTCGATCAATATTTTAGGGAATAATTCATGTTAGATCTAGGTTAGGTCTGGGATTTGCTCTCATCCGGCTCATTCTTTCGCATATTTCTCATTCTTGTTGGCCAGATCCTGGGCTTCCACTGGTTTGGATCACGTAGTAATGTGGTGCCACACTAAAACAGTCAATTAAACGTGGTTTTGATCAATATTTTAGAGGATAACGCAAGTTATGTCTGGGATAGGTCTGGGATTTGCCCTGATCAGGCTCATACTTTCGCGTTTTTCACATACTTGTTAAACAGATCCTGGGTTTTTTCTGGTTTGGATCACGTAGTAGTGTGGTACCACATTGAAACAATCGATTAAACCTGGTTTCGATCAATATTTTTGAGGATAACGCATGTTAGGTCTAGGTTAGGCCTGGGATTTTCACTCATCAGACTCATACTTT
The DNA here is from genome assembly GCF_051014445.1 of Colletes latitarsis. Lineage (NCBI taxonomy): Eukaryota > Metazoa > Arthropoda > Insecta > Hymenoptera > Colletidae > Colletes > Colletes latitarsis. The sequence continues at coordinate 5,864,146 of NC_135142.1, forward strand.
CGCATTCTTCACATACTCGTTGAACGGATCCTGGGTTTTTACTGGTTTGGATCACGTGTTAATGTGGTACCACACTGAAACATTCAATTAAACCTGGTTTTGATAAATATTTTAGAGGATAACGCATGTTAGGTCTGGGTAACGTCTAGGATTTGCCCTCATCAGGCTCATACTTTCGCATATTTCTCATACTTCATGGCTAGATCCTGGACTTTTTCTGGATTGCATCACGTAGTAATGAAGTACAACACTGAAACAGTCAATTAAACATGGTTTCCATCAATATTTTAGAGGACATGTTAGGTCTAGGTTAGGCCTGGGATTTGGCCTCATCAGGGTCATTCTTTCGCATATTTCTCATACTTGATGGCTAGATCCTGTGCTTTTTCTGGATTGCATCACGTAGTAATGTAGTACCACACTGAAACAGTCAATTAAACCTGGTTTCGATCAATATTTTAGAGGACAACGCAAGTTAGGTCTGGCATAGGTCTGGGATTTGCCCTCATCAGGGTCACACTTTCGCATTTTTCACATACTTGTTAAACAGATCCTGGAGTTTCTGGTTTGGATCACGCAGTAATATGGTACCACACTGAAACAGTCCACTAAACCTGGCTTCGATCAATATTTTTGAGGATAACTCATGCTAGGTCTAGGTTAGGCCTGGGATTTGCCCCCTTCAGACCCATACTTTCGCATATTTCTCATACTTCATAGCTAGATCCTGGGTTTTTCTGCATTGGATCACGTAGTAAAGTGGTACCACACTAAAACAGTCAATTAAACCTGGTTTCGATCAATATTTTAGAGGACGACGCAAGTTAGGTCTGGGATAGTTCTGGGATTTGCTCTCATCAGGGTCATACTTTCGCATTTTTCACATACTTGTTGAACAGATCCTGGGTTTTTTCTGGTTTGGATCACGCAGTAATGTGGTACCACACCGAAATTGTCCACTAAACCTGGTTTCCATCAATATTTTAGAGGACATGTTAGGTCTAGGTTAGGCCTGGGATTTGCCCTCATCAGGGTCAATCTTTCGCAGTTTTAACATACATGTTGACCTAATCCAGGGTTTTTTCTGCTTTGGATCACGTAGTAACGTGGTACCACACTAAAACAGTCAATTCAACCTGGTTTCGATCAATATTTTAGAGGATAAGGCAATTTTTGTCTGGGATAGGTCTGGGATTTGCCCTCATCAGGCTCATACTTTCGCGTTTTTCACATACTTGTTGAGCGGGTCTTGGGTTTTTTCTGGTGTGGTTCACGTAGCAATGTGGTACCACACTGAAACAATCAATTAAACCTGGTCTTGATAAAAATTTTAGAGGATAACGCATGTTAGGTCTGGGTTAGGTCTAGGATTTGCCCTCATCAGGCTCATACTTTCGCATATTTATCATACTTCATGGCTGGATCCTGGGCTATTTCTGGATGGGATCACGTAGTAATGTGGTACCACACTGAAACAGTCAATTTAACCTGGTTTCGATCAATATTTTAGAGAATAATTCATGTTCGGTCTGGGTTAGGTCTGGGATTTGCACTCATCTGGCTCATTCTTTCGCATATTTCTCATACTTCATGGCTAGATCCTGGGCTTTTTCTGGATTGCATCACGTAGTAATGAAGTACAACACTGAAACAGTCAATTAAACATGGTTTCCATCAATATTTTAGAGGACATGTTAGGTCTAGGTTAGGCCTGGGATTTGCCCTCATCAGGGTCATACTTTCGCAGTTTTAATATACATGTTGACCTGATCGAGGGTTTCTTCTGCTTTGTATCACGTAGTAAAGTGGTACCACACTGAAACAGTCCATTAGACCTGGTTTGGATCAATGTTTTAGAGGATAACGCATGTTAGGTCTAGGTTAGCCCTGGGATTTTCACTCATCAGACTCTTACTTTCGCATTCTTCACATACTTGTTGAACGGATCCTGGGTTTTTTCTGGTCTCGTTAACGTAGTAATGTGTTACCACGCTGAAACAGTCAATTAAACCTGGTTTCGATCAATATTTTAGAGGATAACGCAAGTTAGGTCTGGGATAGGTCTGGGATTCGCCCTCATCAGGCTCATACTTTAGCGTTTTTCACATACTTGTTGAACTGATCCTGGGTTTTTTCTGGTTTGGATCACGTAGTAATGTGGTACCACACTGAAACAGTCGATTAAACCTGGTTTCGATCAATATTTTAGAGGATAACGAAAGTTAGGTCTGGGATAGGTCTGGGATTTGCCCTCATCAGGGTCATATCTTCGCATTTTTCACATACTTGTAGAACTGATCCCTGGCTTTTTCAGGTTTGTATCACGTAGTAATGTGGTACCACACTGAAACAGTCGATTAAACCTGGTTTCGATCAATATTTTAGAGGATAACGCAAGTCATGTCTGGGATAGGTCTGGGATTTGCCCTCATCAGGCTCATACTTTCGCGTTTTTCACATACTTGTTGAACAGATCCTGAGTTTTTTCTGGTATGGATCACGTAGTAATGTGGTACCACACTGAAACAGTCCATTAAACCTGGTTTCGATCAATATTTTATAGGATAGCGCATGTTAGGTCTGAGATAGGTCTGGGATTTGCCCTCATCAGGCTCATACTTTCGCATTTTTCACATACTTGTTGAACAGATCCTGGGTTTTTTCTGGTTTGGATCACGCAGTAATGTAGTATCACACTGAAACAGTCCATTAAACCTGGTTTCGATCAATATTTTAGAGAATAATTCATGTTAGGTCTAGGTTAGGTCTGGGATTTGCTCTCATCAGTCTCATACTTTCGCATATTTCTCATTCTTGTTGGCCAGATCCTGGGCTTCCACTGGTTTGGATCACGTAGCAATGTGATGCCACACAAAACCTGTCAATTAAACCTGGTTTCGATCAAGATTTTAGAGGATAACGCAAGGTATGTCAGGGATAGATCTGGGGATTTGCCCTCATCAGGCTCATACTTACGCGTTTTTCACATTCTTATTGAACAGATCCTGGGTTTTTTCGGGTTTGGATCACGCAGTAATGTGATACCACACTGAAACAGTTCATTAAACCTGGTTTCGATCAATATTTTAGAGAACAATTCATGTTAGGTCTAGGTTAGGTCTGGGATTTGCTCTCATCGGGCTCATACTTTCGCATATTTCTCATTCTTGTTGGCCAGATCCTGGGCTTCCAATGGTTTGGATCACGTAGTAATGTGATGCCACACTAAACCTGTCAATTAAACCTGGTTTCGATCAAGATTTTAGAGGATAACGCAAGGTATGTCAGGGATAGATCTGGGGATTTGCCCTCATCAGGCTCATACTTACGTGTTTTTCACATTCTTATTGAACAGATCCTGGGTTTTTTCGGGTTTGGATCACGCAGTAATGTGGTACCACACTGAAACAGTCGATGAAACCTGGTTTCGATCAATATTTTAGAGGATAGCGCATGTTAGGTTTGGGATAGGTCTGGGATTTGCCCACATCAGGATCATACTTTCGCATTTTTCACATACTTGTTGAACAGATACTGGGTTTTTTCTGGTTTGGATCACGTAGTAATGTGGTACCACACTGAAACGTTCAATTAAACCTGGTTTCGATCAATATTTTAGAGGATAACGCAAGTTATGTCTGGGATAGGTCTGGGATTTGCCCTCGTCAGGCTCATAGTTTCGCGTTTCTTACATACTTGTAGAACAGATCCTGGGTTTTTTCTGGTTTGGATCCCGTAGTAATGTGGTACCACACTGAAACAGTCCATAAAACCTGGATTCGAACAATATTTTATAGAATAATTCATGTTAGGTCTAGGTTAGGTCTGGGATTTGCTCTCATCAGACTCATACTTACGCATACTTCACATACTTGTAAAACAGATCCTGGGTTTTTTTCTGGTTTGGATCACGTAGTAATGTGGTAACACACTGAAACAGTCGATTAAACCTGGTTTCGATCAATATTTTTGAGGATAACGCATGTTAGGTCTAGGTTAGGCCTGAGATTATCACTCATCAGACTCATACTTTCGCATTCTTCACATACTTGTCGAACGGATCCTGGGTTTTTTCTGGTTTGGATCACGTAGTAATGTGGTACCAGACTGAAACATTCAACTAAACCTGGTCTTGATATATATTTTACAGGATAACGCATGTTAGGTCTGGGTAAGGTCTAGGATTTGCCATCATCAGGCTCATAATTTCGCATATTTCTCATACTTCATGGCTTGATCCTGGGCTTTGTCTGGATTGGATCACGTAGTATTGTGGTACCACACTGAAACACTAAATTAAACCTGGTTTCCATCAATATTTTAGAGGATAACGCAAGTTTGGTCTAGGATAGGTGTGGGATTTGCCCTCATCAGGGTCATATTTTCGCATTTTTCACATACTTGTAGAACAGATCCCTGGCGTTTTCAGGTTTGTATCACGTAGTAATGTGGTACCACACAGAAACAGTCGATTAAACCTGGTTTCGATCAATATTTTAGAGGATAACGCAAGTTATGTCTGGGATAGGTCTGGGATTTGCCCTCATCAGGCTCATACTTTCGCGTTTTTCACATACTTGTTGAACAGATCATGGGTTTTTTCTGGTATGGATCACGTAGTAATGTGGTACCACACTGAAACAGTCCATTAAACCTGGTTTCGATCAATATTTTATAGGATAGCGCATGTTAGGTCTGGGATAGGTCTGGGATTTGCCCTCATCAGGCTCATACTTTCGCATTTTTCACATACTTGTTGAACAGATCCCGGGTTCTTTCTGGTTTGGATCACGCAGTAATGTAGTACCACACTGAAACAGTCCATTAAACCTGGTTTCGATCAATATTTTGAAGAATAATTCATGTTAGATCTAGGTTAGGTCTGGGATTTGCTCTCATCAGGCTCATACTTTCGCATATTTCTCATTCTTGTTGGCCAGATCCTGGGCTTCCACTGGTTTGGATCACGTAGTAATGTGATGCCACACTAAACCTGTCAATTAAACCTGGTTTCGATCAAGATTTTAGAGGATAACGCAAGGTATGTCAGGGATAGATCTGGGGATTTGCCCTCATCAGGTTCATACTTTCGCGTTTTTCACATTCTTATTGAACAGATCCTGGGTATTTTTCTGGTTTGGATCACGTAGTTATGTGGTACCACACTGAAACAGTCGATTAAACCTGGTTTCGATCAATATTTTTGAGGATAACGCATGTTAGGTCTAGGTTAGGCCTGGGATTTTCCCTCATCAGGCTCATTCTTTCGCATATTTCTCATACTTGATGGCTAGATCCTGGGCTTTTTCTGGATTGCATCACGTAGTAATGTAGTACCACACTGAAACAGTCAATTAAACCTGGTTTCCATCAATATTTTAGAGGACAACGCAAGTTAGGTCTGGCATAGGTCTGGGATTTGCCCTCATCAGGGTCACACTTTCGCATTTTTCACATACTTGTTAAACAGATCGTCGAGTTTCTGGTTTGGATCACGCAGTAATATGGTACCACACTGAAACAGTCCACTAAACCTGGCTTCGATCAATATTTTTGAGGATAACTCATGCTAGGTCATGGTTAGGCCTGGGATTTGCCCCCTTCAGACCCATACTTTCGCATATTTCTCATACTTCATAGCTAGATCCTGGGTTTTTCTGCATTGGATCACGTAGTAAAGTGGTACCACACTAAAACAGTCAATTAAACCTGGTTTCGATCAATATTTTAGAGGACGACGCAAGTTAGGTCTGGGATAGTTCTGGGATTTGCTCTCATCAGGGTCATACTTTCGCATTTTTCACATACTTGTTGAACAGATCCTGGGTTTTTTCTGGTTTGGATCACGCAGTAATGTAGTACCACACCGAAACTGTCCACTAAACCTGGTTTCGATCAATATTTTAGAGGATAAGGCATGTTATGTCTAGGTTAGGCCTGGGATTTTCACTCATCAGACTCATACTTTCGCATTCCTCACATACTTGTTGAACGGATCCTGGGTTTTTTCTGGTTTGGGTCACGTAGTAATGTGATGCCACACTAAAACAGTCAATTAAACCTGGTTTTGATCAATATTTTAGAGGATAACGCAAGTTATGTCTGAGTTAGGTCCAGGATTTGCCCTCATCAGACTCATACATTCGCATTCTTCACATACTCGTTGAACGGATCCTGGGTTTTTACTAGTTTGGATCACGTAGTAATGTGGTACCACACTGAAACATTTAATTAAACCTGGTTTTGATAAATATTTTAGAGGATAACGCATGTTAGGTCTGGGTAACGTCTAGGATTTGCCCTCATCAGGCTCATACTTTCGCATATTTCTCATACTTCATGGCTGGATCCTGGGCTATTTCTGGATTGGATCTCGTAGTAATGAAGTACAACACTGAAACAGTCAATTAAACATGGTTTCCATCAATATTTTAGAGGACATGTTAGGTCTAGGTTAGGCCTGGGATTTGCCCTCATCAGGGTCAAACTTTCGCAGTTTTAACATACATGTTGACCTAATCCAGGGTTTTTTCTGCTTTGGATCACGTAGTAATGTGGTACCACACTAAAACAGCCAATTCAACCTGGTTTCCATCAATATCTTAGAGGATAAGGCAATTTTTGTCTGGGACAGGTCTGGGATTTGCCCTCATCAGGCTCATACTTTCGCGTTTTTCACATACTTGTTGAGCGGGTCTTGGGTTTTTACTGGTGTGGATCACGTAGTAATGTGGTACCACACTGAAACAATCAATTAAACCTGGTCTTGATAAATACATTAGAGGATAACGCATGTTAGGTCTGGGTTAGGTCTAGGATTTGCCCTCATCAGGCTCATTCTTTCGCATATTTCTCATACTTCATGGCTAGATCCTGCGCTTTTTCTGGATTGCATCACGTAGTAATGTGGTACCACGCTGAAACAGTCAATTAAACCTGGTTTCGATCAATATTTTAGAGGATAACGCAAGTTAGGTCTGGGATTGGTTCTGGGATTCGCCCTCATCAGGCTCATACTTTAGCGTTTTTCACATACTTGTTGAACTGATCCTGGGTTTTTTCTGGTTTGGATCACGTAGTAATGTGGTACCACACTGAAACAGTCGATTAAACCTGGTTTCGATCAATATTTTAGAGGATAACGAAAGTTAGGTCTGGGATAGGTCTGGGATTTGCCCTCATCAGACACATACTTTCGCACACTTCACATACTCGTTGAACAGATCCTGGGCTATCTTGTGGTTTGGATCACATAGTAATGTGGTACCATACTGGGACAGTCGATTAAACCAGGTTTCGATCAATATTTTTCAGGATAACGCATGTTAGGTCTAGGTTAGGCCTGGGATTTTCTCCTACCAGACTCATACTTTCGCATTCTTCACATACTTGTTGAACGGATCCTGGGTTTTTTCTGGTTTGGATCACGTAGTAATGTGAGACCACACTGAAACAGTCAATTAAACCTGGTTTCGATCAATATTTTAGGGAATAATTCATGTTAGATCTAGGTTAGGTCTGGGATTTGCTCTCATCCGGCTCATTCTTTCGCATATTTCTCATTCTTGTTGGCCAGATCCTGGGCTTCCACTGGTTTGGATCACGTAGTAATGTGGTGCCACACTAAAACAGTCAATTAAACCTGGTTTTGATCAATATTTTGGAGGATAACGCAAGTTATGTCTGGGATAGGTCTGGGATTTGCCCTGATCAGGCTCATACTTTCGCGTTTTTCACATACTTGTTAAACAGATCCTGGGTTTTTTCTGGTTTGGATCACGTAGTAGTGTGGTACCACATTGAAACAATCGATTAAACCTGGTTTCGATCAATATTTTTGAGGATAACGCATGTTAGGTCTAGGTTAGGCCTGGGATTTTCACTCATCAGACTCATACTTTCGCGTTCTTCACATACTCGTTGAACGGATCCTGGGTTTTTACTGGTTTGGATCACGTAGTAATGTGGTACCACACTGAAACATTTAATTAAACCTGGTTTTGATAAATATTTTAGAGGATAACGCATGTTAGGTCTGGGTAACGTCTAGGATTTGCCCTCATCAGGCTCATACTTTCGCATATTTCTCACACTTCATGGCTGGATCCTGGGCTATTTCCGGATTGGATCACGTAGTAATGAAGTACAACACTGAAACTGTCAATTAAACATCGTTTCCATCAATATTTTAGAGGACGTGTTAGGTCTAGGTTAGGCCTGGGATTTGCCCTCATCAGGGTCAAACTTTCGCAGTTTTAACATACATGTTGACCTAATCCAGGGTTTTTTCTGCTTTGGATCACGTAGTAATGTGGTACCACACTAAAACAGTCAATTCAACCTGGTTTCGATCAATATTTTAGAGGATAAGGCAATTTTTGTCTGGGATAGGTCTGGGATTTGCCCTCATCAGGCTCATACTTTCGCGTTTTTCACATACTTGTTGAGCGGGTCTTGGGTTTTTTCTGGTGTGGTTCACGTAGTAATGTGGTACCACACTGAAACAATCAATTAAACCTGATCTTGATAAATATTTTAGAGGATAACGCATGTTAGGTCTGGGTTAGGTCTAGGATTTGCCCTCATCAGGCTCATACTTTCGCATATTTATCATACTTCATGGCTGGATCCTGGGCTATTTCTGGATGGGATCACGTAGTAATGTGGTACCACACTGAAACAGTCAATTTAACCTGGTTTCGATCAATATTTTAGAGAATAATTCATGTTCGGTCTGGGTTAGGTCTGGGATTTGCACTCATCTGGCTCATTCTTTCGCATATTTCTCATACTTCATGGCTAGATCCTGGGCTTTTTCTGGATTGCATCACGTAGTAATGAAGTACAACACTGAAACAGTCAATTAAACATGGTTTCCATCAATATTTTAGAGGACATGTCAGGTCTAGGTTAGGCCTGGGATTTGCCCTCATCAGGGTCATACTTTCGCAGTTTTAATATACATGTTGACCTGATCGAGAGTTTTTTCTGCTTTGTATCACGTAGTAAAGTGGTACCACACTGAAACAGTCCATTAGACCTGGTTTGGATCAATGTTTTAGAGGATATCGCATGTTAGGTCTAGGTTAGCCCTGGGATTTTCACTCATCAGACTCTTACTTTCGCATTCTTCACATACTTGTTGAACGGATCCTGGGTTTTTTGTGGTTTGGGTCACGTAGTAATGTGATGCCACACTAAAACAGTCAATTAAACCTGGTTTTGATCAATATTTTAGAGGATAACGCAAGTTATGTCTGGGTTAGGTCCAGGATTTGCCCTCATCAGGCTCATACTTTCGCATATTTCTCATACTTCATAGCTAGATCCTGGGTTTTTCTGCATTGGATCACGTAGTAATATGGTACCACACTGGAACAGTCAATTAAACCTGGTATCGATCAATATTTTAGAGGATAACGCATGTTAGGTCTGGGATAGGTCTGGGATTTTCACTCATCAGACACATACATTCGCATTCTTCACATACTCGTTGAACGGATCCTGGGTTTTTACTGGTTTGGATCACGTAGTAATGTGGTACCACACTGAAACATTTAATTAAACCTGGTTTTGATAAATATTTTAGAGGATAACGCATGTTAGGTCTGGGTAACGTCTAGGATTTGCCCTCATCAGGCTCATACTTTCGCATATTTCTCACACTTCATGGCTGGATCCTGGGCTATTTCCGGATTGGATCACGTAGTAATGAAGTACAACACTGAAACTGTCAATTAAACATCGTTTCCATCAATATTTTAGAGGACGTGTTAGGTCTAGGTTAGGCCTGGGATTTGCCCTCATCAGGGTCAAACTTTCGCAGTTTTAACATACATGTTGACCTAATCCAGGGTTTTTTCTGCTTTGGATCACGTAGTAATGTGGTACCACACTAAAACAGTCAATTCAACCTGGTTTCGATCAATATTTTAGAGGATAAGGCAATTTTTGTCTGGGATAGGTCTGGGATTTGCCCTCATCAGGCTCATACTTTCGCGTTTTTCACATACTTGTTGAGCGGGTCTTGGGTTTTTTCTGGTGTGGTTCACGTAGTAATGTGGTACCACACTGAAACAATCAATTAAACCTGATCTTGATAAATATTTTAGAGGATAACGCATGTTAGGTCTGGGTTAGGTCTAGGATTTGCCCTCATCAGGCTCATACTTTCGCATATTTATCATACTTCATGGCTGGATCCTGGGCTATTTCTGGATGGGATCACGTAGTAATGTGGTACCACACTGAAACAGTCAATTTAACCTGGTTTCGATCAATATTTTAGAGAATAATTCATGTTCGGTCTGGGTTAGGTCTGGGATTTGCACTCATCTGGCTCATTCTTTCGCATATTTCTCATACTTCATGGCTAGATCCTGGGCTTTTTCTGGATTGCATCACGTAGTAATGAAGTACAACACTGAAACAGTCAATTAAACATGGTTTCCATCAATATTTTAGAGGACATGTCAGGTCTCGGTTAGGCCTGGGATTTGCCCTCATCAGGGTCATACTTTCGCAGTTTTAATATACATGTTGACCTGATCGAGAGTTTTTTCTGCTTTGTATCACGTAGTAAAGTGGTACCACACTGAAACAGTCCATTAGACCTGGTTTGGATCAATGTTTTAGAGGATATCGCATGTTAGGTCTAGGTTAGCCCTGGGATTTTCACTCATCAGACCCTTACTTTCGCATTCTTCACATACTTGTTGAACGGATCCTGGGTTTTTTCTGGTTTCGTTAACGTAGTAATGTGTTACCACACTGAAACATTCAATTAAACCTGGTTTTGATAAATATTTTAGAGGATAACGCATATTAGGGGTGGGTTAGGTCTAGGATTCGCCCTCCTCAGGCTCATACTTTCGCATATTTCTCATACTTCATGGCTAGATCCTGAGCTATTTCTGGTTTGGATCACGTAGTAATGTGGTACCACACTGAAACAGTCGATTAAACCTGGTTTCGATCAATATTTTAGAGGATAACGAAAGTTAGGTCTGGGATAGGTCTGGGATTTGCCCTCATCAGACTCATACTTTCGCACACTTCACATACTCGTTGAACAGATCCTGGGTTATTTTCTGGTTTGGATCACATAGTAATGTGGTACCACACTGGGACAGTCGATTAAACCAGGTTTCGATGAATATTTTTCAGGATAACGCATGTTAGGTCTAGGTTAGCCCTGGGATTTTCTCTCACCAGACTCTTACTTTCGCATTCTTCACATACTTGTTGAACGGATCCCGGGTTTTTTCTGGCTTCGTTCACGTAGTAATGTGTCACCACACTGAAACATTCAATTAAACCTGGTTTTGATAAATATTTTAGAGGACAACGCATGTTAGGTGTGGGTTAGGTCTAGGATTTGCCCTCCTCAGGCTGATACTTTCGCATATTTCTCATACTTCATGGCTAGATCCTGAGCTATTTCTGGATTGTATCACATAGTAATGTGTCACCACACTGAAACATTCAATTAAACCTGGTTTTGATAAATATTTTAGAGGACAACGCATGTTAGGTGTGGGTTAGGTCTAGGATTTGCCCTCCTCAGGCTGATACTTTCGCATATTTCTCATACTTCATGGCTAGATCCTGAGCTATTTCTGGATTGCATCATGTAGTAATGTAGTACCACCCCGAAACAGTCAATTGAAACTGGTTTCCATCAATATTTTAGAGGACAACACAAGTTAGGTCTGGGATAGGTCTGGGATTTGCCCTCGTCAGGCTCATAGTTTCGCGTTTCTTACATACTTGTAGAACAGATCCTGGGTTTTTTCTGGTTTGGATCCCGTAGTAATGTGGTACCACACTGAAACAGTCCATAAAACCTGGTTTCGAACAATATTTTAGAGAATAATTCATGTTAGGTCTAGGTTAGGTCTGGGATTTGCTCTCGTCAGACTCATACTTACGCATACTTCACATACTTGTTAAACAGATCCTGGGTTTTTTTCTGGTTTGGATCACGTAGTAATGTGGTACCACACTGAAACAGTCGATTAAACCTGGTTTCGATCAATATTTCTGAGGATATCGCATGTTAGATCTAGGTTAGGCCTGCGATTTTCTCTCATCAGACACATACTTTCGCATTCTCCACATACTTGTTGATCAGGTCCTGGGTTTTTTCTAGTTTGGATCACGTAGTATTGTGGTACCACACTGAAGCAGTCCATTAAACCTGGTTTCGATCAATATTTTAGAGAATAACGCATGTTAGGTCTTGGTTAGGTCTGGGATTTGCTCACATCAGGCTCATATTTTCGCGTTCTTCACATACTTGTTGAACAGATCCTTGGTATTTTTCTGGTTTTGATCAGGTAGTAATGTGGTACCACACTGAAACAGTCGATTAAACCTGGTTTCGATCAATATTTTTGAGGATATCGCATGTTGGATCTAGGTTAGGCCTGCGATTTTCTCTCATCAGACACATACTTTCGCATTCTCCACATTCTTATTGAACTGATCCTGGGTTTTTTCTGGTTTGGATCACGCAGTAATGTGGTACCACACTGAAACAGACCATTAAACCTGGTTTCGATCAATATTTTAGAGAATAATTCATGTTAGGTCTAGGTTAGGTCTGGGATTTGCTCTCATCGGGCTCATTCTTTCGCATATTTCTCATACTTCATGGCTAGATCCTGGACTATTTCTGGATTGCATCATGTAGTAATGTAGTACCACCCCGAAACAGTCAATTAAACCTGGTTTCCATCAATATTTTAGAGGACAACACAAGTTAGGTCTGGGATAGATCTGGGATTTGCCCACATCAGGAACATACTTCCTCACTCTTCACATACTTGTTGTACAGATACTGGGCTTTTTCTGGTTTGGATCACGTAGTAATGTGGTACCACACTGAAACGTTCAATTAAACCTGGTCTTGATAATTATTTTAGAGGATAACGCATGTTATGTCTGGGTTAGGTCTAGGATTTGCTCTCAGCAGGCTCATACTTTCGCATATTTCTCATACTTGATGGCTAGATCCTGGGCTTTTTCTGGATTGGATCACGTAGTAATGTGGTACCACACTGAAACTGTCAATTAAACCTGGTCTTGACAAATATTTTAGAGGATAACGCATGTTAGGTCTGGGTTACGTCTAGGATTTGCCCTAATCAGGCTCATAATTTCGCATATTTCTCATACTTCATGGCTAGTTCCTGGGCTTTTTCTGGTTTGGATCACGCAGTAATGTGGTAACTCGCTGAAACAGTCCATTAAACCTGGTTTCGATCAATATTTTAGAGAATTATTCATGTTAGGTCTAGGTTATGTCCGGGATTTGCTCTCATCGGGCTCATTCTTTCGCATATTTCTCATACTTCATGGCTAGATCCTGGGCTATTTCTGGATTGCATCATGTAGTAATGTAGTACCACCCCGAAACAGTCAATTAAACCTGGTTTCCATCAATATTTTAGAGGACAACACAAGTTAGGTCTCGGATAGATCTGGGATTTGCCCACATCAGGATCATACTTTCGCATTTTTCACATACTTGTTGAACAGATACTGGGTTTTTTCTGGTTTGGATCACGTAGTAATGTGGTACCACACTGAAACGTTCAATTAAACCTGGTTTCGATCAATATTTTAGAGGATAACGCAAGTTATGTCTGGGATAGGTCTGGGATTTGCCCTCGTCAGTCTCATAGTTTCGCGTTTCTTACATACTTGTAGAACAGATCCTGGGTTTTTTCTGGTTTGGATCCCGTAGTAATGTGGTACCACACTGAAACAGTCCATGAAACCTGGTTTCGAACAATATTTTAGAGAATAATTCATGTTAGGTCTAGGTTAGGTCTGGGATTTGCTCTCATCAGACTCATACTTACGCATACTTCACATACTTGTTAAACAGATCCTGGGTTTTTTTCTGGTTTGGATCACGTAGTAATGTGGTACCACACTGAAACAGTCGATTAAACCTGGTTTCGATCAATATTTTTGAGGATAACGCATGTTAGGTCTAGGTTAGGCCTGAGATTATCACTCATCAGACTCACACTTTCGCATTCTTCACATACTTGTTGAACGGATCCTGGGTTTTTTCTGGTTTGGATCACGTAGTAATGTGGTACCAGACTGAAACATTCAATTAAACCAGGTCTTGATATATATTTTACAGGATAACGCATGTTAGGTCTGGGTAAGGTCTAGGATTTGCCATCATCAGACTCATAATTTCGCATATTTCTCATACTTCATGGCTTGATCCTGGGCTTTGTCTGGATTGGATCACGTAGTATTGTGGTACCACACTGAAACACTAAATTAAACCTGGTTTCGATCAATATTTTAGAGGATAACGCAAGTTTGGTCTGGGATAGGTGTGGGATTTGCCCTCATCAGGGTCATATTTTCGCATTTTTCACATACTTGTAGAACAGATCCCTGGCTTTTTCAGGTTTGTATCACGTAGTAATGTGGTACCACACTGAAACAGTCGATTAAACCTGGTTTCGATCAATATTTTAGAGGATAACGCAAGTTATGTCTGGGATAGGTCTGGGATTTGCCCTCATCAGGCTCATACTTTCGCGTTTTTCACATACTTGTTGGAGAGATCCTGGGTTTTTTCTGGTATGGATCACGTAGTAATGTGGTACCACACTGAAACAGTCCATTAAACCTGGTTTCGATCAATATTTTATAGGATAGCGCATGATAGGTCTGGGATAGGTATGGGATTTGCCCGCATCAGGCTCATACTTTCGCATTTATCACATACTTGTTGAACAGATCCTGGGTTTTTTCTGGTTTGGATCACGCAGTAATGTAGTACCACACTGAAACAGTCCATTAAACCTGGTTTTGATCAATATTTTAGAGAATAATTCATGTTAGTCCTAGGTTAGGTCTGGGATTTGCTCTCATCAGGCTCATACTTTCGCATATTTCTCATTCTTGTTGGCCAGATCCTGGGCTTCCACTGGTTTGGATCACGTAGTAATGTGATGCCACACTAAACCTGTCAATTAAACCTGGTTTCGATCAAGATTTTAGAGGATAACGCAAGGTATGTCAGGGATAGATCTGGGGATTTGCCCTCATCAGGCTCATACTTTCGCGTTTTTCACATTCTTATTGAACAGATCCTGGGTTTTTTCTGGTTTGGATCACGTAGTAATGTGGTACCACACTGAGACAGTCCATTAAACCTGGTTTCGTCCATTATTTTAGAGAATAATTCATGTTAGGTCTAGGTTAGGTCTGGGATTTGGTCTCAGCAGGCTCATACTTTCGCATATTTCTCATACTTGATGGCTAGATCCTGGGCTTTTTCTGGATTGGATCACGTAGTAATGTGGTACCACACTGAAACAGTCGATTAAACCTGGTTTCGATCAATATTTTAGAGGATAACGCAAGTTATGTCTGGGATATGTCTGGGACTTGCCCTCGTCAGGCTCATACTTCCTCATTCTTCACATACTTGTTGTACAGATCCTGAGTTTTTTTCTGGTTTGGATCACGTAGTAATGTGGTACCACACTGAAACACTCCATTAAACCTGGTTTCGATCAATATTATACAGAATAACTCATGTTAGGTCTAGGTTAGGTCTGGGATTTGCTCTCTTCAGGCTGGTACTTTCGCATATTTCTCATACTTGATGGCCAGATCCTGGGCTTCCACTGGTTTGGATCACGTAGTAATGTGATGCCACACTGAAACAGTCAATTAAACCTGGTCTTGATAAATATTTTAGAGGATAACGCATGTTAGGTCTGGGATAGGTCTGGGATTTGCTCTCATCAGGCTCATTCTTTCGCATATTTCTCATACTTCATGGCTAGATCCTGGGCTATTTCTGGATTGCATCACGTAGTAATGTATTACCACACAGAAACAGTCAATTAAACCTGGTTTCCATCAATATTTTAGAGGACAACGCAAGTTAGGTCTGGGATAGTTCTGGGATTTGACCTCATCAGACTCATACTTACGCATACTTCACATACTTGTTAAACAGATCCTGGGTTTTTTTCTGGTTTGGATCACGTAGTAATGTGGTACCATACTGAAACAGTCGATTAAACCTGGTTTCGATCAATATTTTTGAGGATAACGCATGTTAGGTCTAGGTTAGGCCTGGGATTTGCCCTCGTCAGGCTCATAGTTTCGCGTTTCTTACATACTTGTAGAACAGATCCTGGGTTTTTTCTGGTTTGGATCCCGTAGTAATGTGGTACCACACTGAGACAGTCCACGAAACCTGGTTTCGAACAATATTTTAGAGAATAATTCATGTTAGGTCTAGGTTAGGTCTGGGATTTGCTCTCATCAGACTCATACTTACGCATACTTCACATACTTGTTAAACAGATCCTGGGTTTTTTTCTGGTTTGGATCACGTAGTAATGTGGTACCACACTGAAACAGTCGATTAAACCTGGTTTCGATCAATATTTTTGAGGATAACGCATGTTAGGTCTAGGTTAGGCCTGAGATTATCACTCATCAGACTCATACTTTCGCATTCTTCACATACTTGTTGAACGGATCCTGGGTTTTTTCTGGTTTGGATCACGTAGTAATGTGGTACCAGACTGAAACATTCAATTAAACCTGGTCTTGATATATATTTTACAGGATAACGCATGTTAGGTCTGGGTAAAGTCTAGGATTTGCCATCATCAGGCTCATAATTTCGCATATTTCTCATACTTGTTGGACAGATCCTGGGTTTTTTCTGGTTTGGATCACGTAGTAATGTGGTACCACACTGAAACAGTCCATTAAACCTGGTTTCGATCAATATTTTATAGGATAGCGCATGATAGGTCTGGGATAGGTCTGGGATTTGCCCTCATGGGGCTCATACTTTCGCATTTTTCACATACTTGTTGAACAGATCCTGGGTTTTTTCTGGTTTGGATCACGAAGTAATGTAGTACCACACTGAAACAGTCCATTAAACCTGGTTTCGATCAATATTTTAGAGAATAATTCATGTTAGGCCTAGGTTAGGTCTGGGATTTGCTCTCATCAGGCTCATACTTTCGCATATTTCTCATTCTTGTTGGCCAGATCCTGGGCTTCCACTGGTTTGGATCACGTAGTAATGTGATGCCACACTAAACCTGTCAATTAAACCTGGTTTCGATCAAGATTTTAGAGGATAACGCAAGGTATGTCAGGGATAGATCTGGGGATTTGCCCTCATCAGGCTCATACTTTCGCATTTTTCACATACTTGTTGAACAGATACTGGGTTTTTTCTGGTTTGGATCACGTAGTAATGTGGTACTACACTGAAACAGTCCATTAAACCTGGTTTCGATCAATATTTTAGAGGATAACGCAAGTTATGTCTGGGATAGGTCTGGGATTTGCCCTCGTCAGGCTCATAGTATCGCGTTTCTTACATACTTGTAGAACAGATCCTGGGTTTTTTCTGGTTTGGATCCCGTAGTAATGTGGTACCACACTGAAACAGTCCATTCAACCTGGTTTCGATCAATATTTTAGAGGATAACGCATGTTATGTCTAGGTTAGTCCTGGGATTTGCCCTCATCAGGGTCATATTTTCGCGTTCTTCACATACTTGTTGAACAGATCCTTGGTATTTTTCTGGTTTTGATCAGGTAGTAATGTGGTACCACACTGAAACAGTCGATTAAACCTGGTTTCGATCAATATTTCTAAGGATATCGCATGTTAGATCTAGGTTAGGCCTGCGATTTTCTCTCATCAGACACATACCTTCGCATTCTCCACATACTTGTTGATCAGATCCTGGGTTTTTTCTAGTTTGGATCACGTAGTATTGTGGTACCACACTGAAGCAGTCCATTAAACCTGGTTTCGATCAATATTTTAGAGAATAACGCATGTTAGGTCTTGGTTAGGTCTGGGATTTTCTCTCATCAGACACATACCTTCGCATTCTCCACATACTTGTTGATCAGATCCTGGGTTTTTTCTAGTTTGGATCACGTAGTATTGTGGTACCACACTGAAACAGTCCATTAAACCTGGTTTCGATCAATATTTTAGAGAATAACGCATGTTAGGTCTTGGTTAGGTCTGGGATTTGCCCTCATCAGACACATACTTTCGCATTCTCCACATTCTTATTGAACTGATCCTGGGTTTTTTCTGGTTTGGATCACGCAGTAATGTGGTACCACACTGAAACAGTCCATTAAACCTGGTTTCGATCAATATTTTAGAGAATAATTCATGTTAGGTCTAGGTTAGGTCTGGGATTTGCTCTCATCGGGCTCATTCTTTCGCATATTTCTCATACTTCATGGCTAGATCCTGGGCTATTTCTGGATTGCATCATGTAGTAATGTAGTACCACCCCGAAACAGTCAATTAAACCTGGTTTCCATCAATATTTTAGAGGACAACACAAGTTAGGTCTGGGATAGATCTGAGATTTGCCCACATCAGGATCATACTTTCGCATTTTTCACATACTTGTTGAACAGATACTGGGCTTTTTCTGGTTTGGATCACGTAGTAATGTGGTACCACACTGAAACGTTCAATTAAACCTAGTCTTGAAAACTATTTTAGAGGATAACGCATGTTATGTCTGGGTTAGGTCTAGGATTTGCTCTCAGCAGGCTCATACTTTCGCATATTTCTCATACTTGATGGCTAGATCCTGGGCTTCCACTGGTTTGGATCACGTAGTAATGTGATGCCACACTAAACCTGTCAATTAAACCTGGTTTCGATCAATATTTTAGAGAATAATTCATGTTAGGTCTAGGTTAGGTCTGGGATTTGCTCTCATCGGGCTCATTCTTTCGCATATTTCTCATACTTCATGGCTAGATCCTGGGCTATTTCTGGATTGCATCATGTAGTAATGTAGTACCACCCCGAAACAGTCAATTAAACCTGGTTTCCATCAATATTTTAGAGGACAACACAAGTTAGGTCTGGGATAGATCTGGGATTTGCCCACATCAGGATCATACTTTCGCATTTTTCACATACTTGTTGAACAGATACTGGGTTTTTTCTGGTTTGGATCACGTAGTAATGTGGTACCAGACTGAAACATTCAATTAAACCTGGTCTTGATATATATTTTACAGGATAACGCATGTTAGGTCTGGGTAAAGTCTAGGATTTGCCATCATCAGGCTCATAATTTCGCATATTTCTCATACTTGTTGAACAGATCCTGGGTTTTTTCTGGTTTGGATCACGTAGTAATGTGGTACCACACTGAAACAGTCCATTAAACCTGGTTTCGATCAATACTTTATAGGATAGCGCATGATAGGTCTGGGATAGGTCTGGGATTTGCCCTCATCAGGCTCATACTTTCGCATATTTCTCATTCTTGTTGGCCAGATCCTGGGCTTCCACTGGTTTGGATCACGTAGTAATGTGATGCCACACTAAACCTGTCAATTAAACCTGGTTTCGATCAAGATTTTAGAGGATAACGCAAGGTATGTCAGGGATAGATCTGGGGATTTGCCCTCATCAGGCTCATACTTTCGCGTTTTTCACATTCTTATTGAACAGATCCTGGGTTTTTTCTGGTTTGGATCATGCAGTAATGTGGTACCACACTGAAACAGTTCGTTAAACCTGGTTTCGATCAATATTTTAGAGAATAATTCATGTTAGGTCTAGGTTAGGTCTGGGATTTGCTCTCATCGGGCTCATTCTTTCGCATATTTCTCATACTTCATGGCCAGATCCTCGGCTATTTCTGGATTGCATCATGTAGTAATGTAGTACCACCCTGAAACAGTCAATTAAACCTCGTTTCCATCAATATTTTAGAGGACAACGCAAGTTAGGTCTGGGATAGGTCTGGGATTTGCCCACATCAGGATCATACTTTCGCATTTTTCACATACTTGTTGAACAGATACTGGGTTTTTTCTGGTTTGGATCACGTAGTAATGTGGTACCACACTGAAACAGACCATTAAACCTGGTTTCGATCAATATTTTAGAGGATAACGCAAGTTATGTCTGGGATAGGTCTGGGATTTGCCCTCGTCAGGCTCATAGTTTCGCGTTTCTTACATACTTGTAGAACAGATCCTGGGTTTTTTCTGGTTTGGATCCCGTAGTAATGTGGTACCACACTGAAACAGTCCATTCAACCTGGTTTCGATCAATATTTTAGAGGATAACGCATGTTAGGTCTTGGTTAGGTCTGGGATTTGCTCACATCAGGGTCATATTTTCGCGTTCTTCACATACTTGTTGAACAGATCCTTGGTATTTTTCTGGTTTTGATCAGGTAGTAATGTGGTACCACACTGAGACAGTCGATTAAACCTGGTTTCGATCAATTTTTCTAAGGATATCGCATGTTAGATCTAGGTTAGGCCTGCGATTTTCTCTCATCAGACACATACCTTCGCATTCTCCACATACTTGTTGATCAGATCCTGGGTCTTTCTAGTTTGGATCACGTAGTATTGTGGTACCACACTGAAGCAGTCCATTAAACCTGGTTTCGATCAATATTTTAGAGAATAACGCATGTTAGGTCTTGGTTAGGTCTGGGATTTGCTCACATCAGGCTCATATTTTCGCGTTCTTCACATACTTGTTGAACAGATCCTTGGTATTTTTCTGGTTTTGATCAGGTAGTAATGTGGTACTACACTGAAACAGTCGATTAAACCTGGTTTCGATCAATATTTTTGAGGATATCGCATGTTAGATCTAGGTTAGGCCTGCGATTTTCTCTCATCAGACACATACTTTCGCATTCTCCACATTCTTATTGAACTGATCCTGGGTTTTTTCTGGTTTGGATAACGCAGCAATGTGGTACCACACTGAAACAGTCCATTAAACCTGGTTTCGATCAATATTTTAGAGAATAATTCATGTTAGGTCTAGGTTAGGTCTGGGATTTGCTCTCATCGGGCTCATTCTTTCGCATATTTCTCATACTTCATGGCTAGATCCTGGGCTATTTCTGGATTGCATCATGTAGTAATGTAGTACCACCCCGAAACAGTCAATTAAACCTGGTTTCCATCAATATTTTAGAGGACAACACAAGTTAGGTCTGGGATAGATCTGGGATTTGCCCACATCAGGCTCATACTTCCTCACTCTTCACATACTTGTTGTACAGCTCCTGGGTTTTTTTCTGGTTTGGATCACGTAGTGATGTGGTACCACTCTGAAAGAGTCCATTAAACCTGGTTTCGATCAATATTTTAGAGAATAATTCATGTTAGGTCTAGGTTAGGCCTGGGATTTGCTCTCATCAGGCTGGTACTTTCGCATATTTCTCATACTTGATGGCTAGATCCTGGGCTTTTTGTGGATTGGATCACGTAGTAATGTGGTACCACACTGAAACAGTCAATTAAACCTGGACTTGATAAATATTTTAGAGGATAACGCATGTTAGGTCTGGGTTAGGTCTAGGATTTGCCCTCGTCAGGCTCATACTTCCTCATTCTTCACATACTTGTTGTACAGATCCTGGGTTTTTTCTGGTTTGGATCACGCAGTAATGTGGTACCACACTGAAACAGTCCATTAAACCTGGTTTCGATCAATATTTTAGAGAATAATTCATGTTAGGCCTAAGTTAGGTCTGGGATTTGCTTTCATCGGGCTCATTCTTTCGCATATTTCTCATACTTCATGGCTAGATCCTGGGCTATTTCTGGATTGCATCATGTAGTAATGTAGTACCACCCCGAAGCAGTCAATTAAACCTGGTTTCCATCAATATTTTAGAGGACAACACAAGTTAGGTCTGGGATAGATCTGGGATTTGCCCACATCAGGAACATACTTCCTCACTCTTCACATACTTGTTGTACAGATACTGGGCTTTTTCTGGTTTGGATCACGTAGTAATGTGGTACCACACTGAAACGTTCAATTAAACCTGGTCTTGATAATTATTTTAGAGGATAACGCATGTTATGTCTGGGTTTGGTCTAGGATTTGCTCTCAGCAGGCTCATACTTTCGCATATTTCTCATACTTGATGGCTAGATCCTGGGCTTTTTCTGGATTGGATCACGTAGTAATGTGGTACCACACTGAAACTGTCAATTAACCCTGGTCTTGACAAATATTTTAGAGAATAACGCATGTTAGGTCTGGGTTAGGTCTAGGATTTGCCCTAATCAGGCTCATAATTTCGCATATTTCTCATACTTCATGGCTAGTTCCTGGGCTTTTTCTGGTTTGGATCACGCAGTAATGTGGTAACACGCTGAAACAGTCCATTAAACCTGCTTTCGATCAATATTTTAGAGAATAATTCATGTTAGGTCTAGGTTAGGTCTGGGATTTGCTCTCATCGGGCTCATTCTTTCGCATATTTCTCATACTTCATGGCTAGATCCTGGGCTATTTCTGGATTGCATCATGTAGTAATGTAGTACCACCCCGAAACAGTCAATTAAACCTGGTTTCGATCAATATTTTAGAGGATAACGCAAGTTATGTCTGGGATAGGTCTGGGATTTGCCCTCGTCAGGCTCATAGTTTCGCGTTTCTTACATACTTGTAGAACAGATCCTGGGTTTTTTCTGGTTTGGATCCCGTAGTAATGTGGTACCACACTGAAACAGTCCATGAAACCTGGTTTCGAACAATATTTTAGAGAATAATTCATGTTAGGTCTAGGTTAGGTCTGGGATTTGCTCACATCAGGGTCATATTTTCGCGTTCTTCACATACTTGTTGAACAGATCCTTGGTATTTTTCTGGTTTTGATCAGGTAGTAATGTGGTACCACACTGAGACAGTCGATTAAACCTGGTTTCGATCAATATTTCTAAGGATATCGCATGTTAGATCTAGGTTAGGCCTGCGATTTTCTCTCATCAGACACATACCTTCGCATTCTCCACATACTTGTTGATCAGATCCTGGGTTTTTTCTAGTTTGGATCACGTAGTATTGTGGTACCACACTGAAGCAGTCCATTAAACCTGGTTTCGATCAATATTTTAGAGAATAACGCATGTTAGGTCTTGGTTAGGTCTGGGATTTGCTCACATCAGGCTCATATTTTCGCGTTCTTCACATACTTGTTGAACAGATCCTTGGTATTTTTCTGGTTTTGATCAGGTAGTAATGTGGTACTACACTGAAACAGTCGATTAAACCTGGTTTCGATCAATATTTTTGAGGATATCGCATGTTAGATCTAGGTTAGGCCTGCGATTTTCTCTCATCAGACACATACTTTCGCATTCTCCACATTCTTATTGAACTGATCCTGGGTTTTTTCTGGTTTGGATAACGCAGCAATGTGGTACCACACTGAAACAGTCCATTAAACCTGGTTTCGATCAATATTTTAGAGAATAATTCATGTTAGGTCTAGGTTAGGTCTGGGATTTGCTCTCATCGGGCTCATTCTTTCGCATATTTCTCATACTTCATGGCTAGATCCTGGGCTATTTCTGGATTGCATCATGTAGTAATGTAGTACCACCCCGAAACAGTCAATTAAACCTGGTTTCCATCAATATTTTAGAGGACAACACAAGTTAGGTCTGGGATAGATCTGGGATTTGCCCACATCAGGCTCATACTTCCTCACTCTTCACATACTTGTTGTACAGATCCTGGGTTTTTTTCTGGTTTGGATCACGTAGTGATGTGGTACCACTCTGAAAGAGTCCATTAAACCTGGTTTCGATCAATATTTTAGAGAATAATTCATGTTAGGTCTAGGTTAGGCCTGGGATTTGCTCTCATCAGGCTGGTACTTTCGCATATTTCTCATACTTGATGGCTAGATCCTGGGCTTTTTGTGGATTGGATCACGTAGTAATGTGGTACCACACTGAAACAGTCAATTAAACCTGGACTTGATAAATATTTTAGAGGATAACGCATGTTAGGTCTGGGTTAGGTCTAGGATTTGCCCTCGTCAGGCTCATACTTCCTCATTCTTCACATACTTGTTGTACAGATCCTGGGTTTTTTCTGGTTTGGATCACGCAGTAATGTGGTACCACACTGAAACAGTCCATTAAACCTGGTTTCGATCAATATTTTAGAGAATAATTCATGTTAGGCCTAAGTTAGGTCTGGGATTTGCTTTCATCGGGCTCATTCTTTCGCATATTTCTCATACTTCATGGCTAGATCCTGGGCTATTTCTGGATTGCATCATGTAGTAATGTAGTACCACCCCGAAGCAGTCAATTAAACCTGGTTTCCATCAATATTTTAGAGGACAACACAAGTTAGGTCTGGGATAGATCTGGGATTTGCCCACATCAGGAACATACTTCCTCACTCTTCACATACTTGTTGTACAGATACTGGGCTTTTTCTGGTTTGGATCACGTAGTAATGTGGTACCACACTGAAACGTTCAATTAAACCTGGTCTTGATAATTATTTTAGAGGATAACGCATGTTATGTCTGGGTTAGGTCTAGGATTTGCTCTCAGCAGGCTCATACTTTCGCATATTTCTCATACTTGATGGCTAGATCCTGGGCTTTTTCTGGATTGGATCACGTAGTAATGTGGTACCACACTGAAACTGTCAATTAACCCTGGTCTTGACAAATATTTTAGAGGATAACGCATGTTAGGTCTGGGTTAGGTCTAGGATTTGCCCTAATCAGGCTCATAATTTCGCATATTTCTCATACTTCATGGCTAGTTCCTGGGCTTTTTCTGGTTTGGATCACGCAGTAAAGTGGTAACACGCTGAAACAGTCCATTAAACCTGCTTTCGATCAATATTTTAGAGAATAATTCATGTTAGGTCCAGGTTAGGTCTGGGATTTGCTCTCATCGGGCTCATTCTTTCGCATATTTCTCATACTTCATGGCTAGATCCTGGGCTATTTCTGGATTGCATCATGTAGTAATGTAGTACCACCCCGAAACAGTCAATTAAACCTGGTTTCGATCAATATTTTAGAGGATAACGCAAGTTATGTCTGGAATAGGTCTGGGATTTGCCCTCGTCAGGCTCATAGTTTCGCGTTTCTTACATACTTGTAGAACAGATCCTGGGTTTTTTCTGGTTTGGATCCCGTAGTAATGTGGTACCACACTGAAACAGTCCATGAAACCTGGTTTCGAACAATATTTTAGAGAATAATTCATGTTAGGTCTAGGTTAGGTCTGGGATTTGCTCTCATCAGACTCATACTTACGCATACTTCACATACTTGTTAAACAGATCCTGGGTTTTTTTCTGGTTTGGATCACGTAGTAATGTGGTACCACACTGAAACAGTCGATTAAACCTGGTTTCGATCAATATTTTTGAGGATAACGCATGTTAGGTCTAGGTTAGGCCTGAGATTATCACTCATCAGACTCATACTTTCGCATTCTTCACATACTTGTTGAACGGATCCTGGGTTTTTTCTGGTTTGGATCACGTAGTAATGTGGTACCAGACTGAAACATTCAATTAAACCTGGTCTTGATATATATTTTACAGGATAACGCATGTTAGGTCTGGGTAAGGTCTAGGATTTGCCATCATGAGGCTCATAATTTCGCATATTTCTCATACTTCATGGCTTGATCCTGGGCTTTGTCTGGATTGGATCACGTAGTATTGTGGTACCACACTGAAACACTAAATTAAACCTGGTTTCGATCAATATTTTAGAGGATAACGCAAGTTTGGTCTGGGATAGGTGTGGGATTTGCCCTCATCAGGGTCATATTTTCGCATTTTTCACATACTTGTAGAACAGATCCCTGGCTTTTTCAGGTTTGTATCACGTAGTAATGTGGTACCACACTGAAACAGTCGATTAAACCTGGTTTCGATCAATATTTTAGAGGATAACGCAAGTTATGTCTGGGATAGGTCTGGGATTTGCCCTCATCAGGCTCATACTTTCGCGTTTTTCACATACTTGTTGGAGAGATCCTGGGTTTTTTCTGGTATGGATCACGTAGTAATGTGGTACCACACTGAAACAGTCCATTAAACCTGGTTTCGATCAATATTTTATAGGATAGCGCATGATAGGTCTGGGATAGGTCTGGGATTTGCCCGCATCAGGCTCATACTTTCGCATTCTCCACATATTTGTTGAACAGATCCTGGGTTTTTTCTAGTTTGGATCACGTAGTATTGTGGTACCACACTGAAACAGTCCATTAAACGTGATTTCGATCAATATTTTAGATGTTAACGCAAGTTATGTCTGGGATAGGTCTGGGATTTGCCCTCGTCAGGCTCATAGGTTCGCGTTTCTTACATACTTGTAGAACAGATCCTAGGATTTTTCTGGTTTGGATCCCGTAGTAATGTGGTACCACACTGAAACAGTCCATTCAACCTGGTTTCGATCAATATTTTAGAGGATAACGCATGTTAGATCTAGGTTAGGCCTGGGATTTTCTCTCATCAGACACATACTTTCGCATTCTCCACATACTTGTTGAACAGATCCTGGGTTTTTTCTAGTTTGGATCACGTAGTATTGTGGTACCACACTGAAACAGTCCATTAAACCTGGTGTCGATCAATATTTTAGAGAATAACGCATGTTAGGTCTTGGTTAGGTCTGGGATTTGCTCACATCAGGCTCGTATTTTCGCATATTTCTCATAGTTGATGGCCAGATTCTGGGCTTTATCTGGTTTGGATCACGTAGTAATGTGGTACCACACTGAAACAGTCCATTAAACCTGGTTTCGATCAATATTTTAGAGGATAACGCAAGTTAGGTCTGGGATAGGTGTGGGATTTGCCCTCATCAGGGTCATATTTTCGCATTTTTCACATTCCTGTAGTACGGATCCCATGCTTTTTCTGGTGTTGGATCACGTAGTAATGTGGTACCACACTGAAACGTTCAATTAAACCTGGTCTTGACAAATATTTTAGAGTATAACGCGTGTTAGGACTGGGTTAGGTCTAGGATTTGCCCTAATCAGGCTCATAATTTCGCATATTTCTCATACTTCATGGATAAATCCTGGGCTTTTTCTGGTTTGGATCACGCAGTAATATGGTACCACACTGAAACAGTCCATTAAACCTGGTTTCGATCAATATTTTAGAGAATGATTCATGTTAGGTCTAGGTTAGGTCTGGGATTTGCTCTCATCAGCCTCATACTTTCGCATATTTCTCATTCTTGTTGGCCAGATCCTGGGCTCCCACTGGTTTGGATCACGCAGTAATGTGATGCCACACTAAAACAGTCAATTAAAACTGGTCTCGATCAATATTTTAGAGGATAACGCAAGTTATGTCTGGGATATGTCTGGGATTTGCCCTCGTCAGGCTCATACTTCCTCATTCTTCACATACTTGTTGTACAGATCCTGGGTTTTTTTCTGGTTTGGATCACGTAGTAATGTGGTACCACACTGAAACAGTCCATTAAACCTGGTTCCGATCAATATTTTACAGAATAACTCATGTTAGGTCTAGGTTAGGTCTGGGATTTGCTCTCATCAGGCTGGTACTTTCGCATATTTCTCATACTTGATGGCCAGATCCTAGGCTTCCACTGGTTTGGATCACGTAGTAATGTGGTACCACACTGAAACAGTCTATTAAACGTGGTTTCGATCAATATTTTAGATGTTAACGCATGTTATGTCTGGGTTAGGTCTAGGATTTGCTCTCAGCAGGCTCATACTTTCGCATATTTCTCATACTTGAAGGCTAGATCCTAGGCTTTTTCTGGATTGGGTCACGTAGTAATGAGGTACCACACTGAAACAGTCCATTAAACCTGGTTTCGATCAATATTTTAGAGGATAACGCATGTTAGGTCTGGGTTTGGTCTAGGATTTGCCCTCAGCAGGCTCATACTTGCGCATATTTCTCATACTTGATGGCTACATCCTGGGCTTTTTCTGGATTGGATCACGTAGTAATGTGGTACCACACTGAAACAGTCCATTAAACCTGGTTTGCATCAATATTTTAGAGAATAATTCATGTTAGGTCTAGGTTAGGTCTGGGATTTGCTCTCATCAGGCTGGTACTTTCGCATATTTCTCATACTTGATGGCCAGATCCTAGGCTTCCACTGGTTTGGATCACGTAGTAATGTGATGCCACACTGAAACGGTCAATTAAACCTGGTCTTGATAAATATTTTAGAGGATAACACATGTTAGGTCTGGGTTAGGTCTAGGATTTGCCCTAATCAGGCGCATAATTTCGCATATTTCTCATACTTCATGGCTAGATCCTGGGCTTTTTCTGGTTTGGATCACGCAGTAATGTGGTACCACGCTGAAACAGTCCATTAAACCTGGTTTCGATCAATATTTTAGAGGATAACGCAAGTTATGTCTGGGATAGGTCTGGGGATTTGCCCTCATCAGGCTCATACTTTCGCGTTTTTCATATTCTTGTTGAACAGATCCTGGGTTTTTTCTGGTTTCGATCACGTAGTAATGTGGTACCACACTGAGACAGTCCATTAAACCTGGCTTCGACCATTATTTTAGAGAATAATTCATGTTAGGTCTAGGTTAGGTCTGGGATTTGCTCTCATCAGGCTCGTACTTTCGCATATTTCTCATACTTGATGGGCAGATTCTGGGCTTTTTCTGATTTGGATCACGTAGTAATGTGGTACCACACGGAAACAGTCCATTAAACCTGGTTTCGATCAATATTTTACAGGATAACGCAAGTTAGGTCTGGGATAGGTCTGGGATTTGCCCTCATCAGGCTCATACTTTCGCGTTTTTCACATTCATGTTGAACAGATCCTGGGCTTCCACTGGTTTGGATCACGTAGTAATCTGATGCCACACTGAAACAGTCAATTAAACCTGGTTTCGATCAATATTTTAGAGAATAATTCATGTTAGGTCTAGGTTAGGTCTGGGATTTGCTCTCATCAGGCTCATACTTTCATATATTTCTCATACTTGATGGCCAGACTCTGGGTTTTTTCTGGTTTGGATCACGTAGTAATGTGGTACCACACTGAAACAGTCGATTAAACTTGGTTTCGATCAATATTTTTCAGGGTAACGCATGTTAGGTCTAGGTTAGGCCTGGGATTTTCCCTCATCAGACACATACTTTCGCATTCTTCACATACTTGTTGAACGGATCCCGGATTTTTCTGGTTTGGATCACGTAGTAATGTGGTACCACACTGAAACAGTCGATTAAACCTGGTTTCGATCAATATTTTAGTGAATAACTCATGTTAGGTCTAGGTTAGGTCTGGGATATGCTCTCATCAGGCTCGCACATTCACATATTTCTTATACTTGATGGCCAGATTTGGTCCTTTCTCCGGTTTGGATCACGCAGTAATGTGGTACTACACTGAAACATTCAATTAAACCTGGTCTTGATAAATATTATAGAGGATAACGCATGTTAGATCTGGGTTAGGTCTAGGATTTGCCCTAATCCGGCTCATAATTTCGCATATTTCTCATACCTCATGGCTAGAACCAGGGCTTTTTCTGCATTGGATCACGTAGTAATGTGGTACCACACTGAAACAGTCCATTAAACCTGGTTTCGATCAATATTTTAGAGAATAATTCATGTTAGGCCTAGGTTAGGTCTGGGATTTGCTCTCATCGGGCTCATTCTTTCGCATATTTCTCATACTTCATGGCCAGATCCTGGGCTATTTCTGGATTGCATCATGTAGTAATGTAGTACCACCCTGAAACAGTCAATTAAACCTGGTTTCCATCAATATTTTAGAGGACAACGCAAGTTAGGTCTGGGATAGGTGTGGGATTTGCCCTCATCAGGGTCATATTTTCGCATTTTTCACATACTTGTAGAACAGATCCCTGGCTTTTTCAGATTTGTATCACGTAGTAATGTGGTACCACACTGAAACAGTCGATTAAACCTGGTTTCGATCAATATTTTAGAGGATAACGCAAGTTATGTCTGGGATAGGTCTGGGATTTGCCCTCATCAGGCTCATACTTTCGCGTTTTTCACATACTTGTTGGAGAGATCCTGGGTTTTTTCTGGTATGGATCACGTAGTAATGTGGTACCACACTGAAACAGTCCATTAAACCTGGTTTCGATCAATATTTTATAGGATAGCGCATGTTATGCCTAGGTTAGTCCTGGGATTTGCCCTCATCAGGGTCATATTTTCGCGATCTTCACATACTTGTTGAACAGATCCTGGGTATTTTTCTGGTTTTGATCAGGTAGTAATGTGGTACCACACTGAAACAGTCGATTAAACCTGGTTTCGATCAATATTTTTGAGAATAACGCATGTTAGATCTAGGTTAGGCCTGGGATTTTCTCTCATCAGACACATACTTTCGCATTCTCCACATACTTGTTGAACAGATCCTGGGTTTTTTCTGGTTTGGATCGCGTAGTAATGTGGTACCTCACTGAAACAGTCCATTAAACCTGATCTTGATCAATATTTTATAGGATAACGCATGTTAGGTCTGGGATAGGTCTGGGATTTGCCCTCATCAGGCTCATAGATCCGCGTTTTTCACATACTTGTTGATCAGATCCTGGGTTTTTTCTGGTTTGGATCCCGTAGTAATGTGGTACCACACTGAAACAGTCCATTAAACCTGGTTCCGGTCAATGATTTAGAGAATAACGCATGTTAGGTCTTGGTTAGGGCTGGGGTTTGCTCTCATCAGACTCGTACTTTCGCATATTTCTCATACTTGATGGCCAGATTCTGGGCCTTTTCTGGCTTGGATCACGTAGTAATGTGGTACCACACTGAAACAGTCGATTAAACCTGGTTTCGATCAATATTTTAGAGGATAACGCAAGTTATGTCTGGGATAGGTCTGGGATTTGCCCTCATCAGGCTCATACTTTCGCATATTTCTCATTCTTGCTGGCCAGATCCTGGGCTCCCACTGGTTTGGATCACGTAGTAATGTGATGCCACACTAAACCTGTCAATTAAACCTGGTTTCGATCAATATTTTAGAGGATAACGCAAGGTATGTCTGGGATAGATCTGGGGATTTGCCCTCATCAGGCTCATACTTTCGCGTTTTTCACATACTTGTTGAACAGATCCTGGGTTTTTTCTGGTTTGGATCACGTAGTAATGTGGTACCACACTGAAACAGTCGATTAAACCTGGTTTCGATCAATATTTTTGAGGATAACGCATGTTAGGTATGGGTTAGGTCTAGGATTTGCCCTTAACAGGCCCATAATATCGCATATCTCTCATACTTCATGGCTAGATCCTGGGCTTTTTCTGGATTGGATCACGTAGTAATGTGGTACCACACTGAAGCAGTCGATTAAACCTGGTGTCGATCAATATTTTTGAGGATAACGCATGTTAGGTCTAGGTTAGGCCAGTGATTTTCCCTCATGAGACACATACTTTCGCATTCTCCACATACTTGTTGAACGGATCCTGGGTTTTTCCTGGTTTGGATCACGTAGTAATGTGGTACCACACTGAAACAGTCGATTAAACCTGGTGTCGATCAATATTTTTGAGGATAACGCATGTTAGGTCTAGGTTAGTTCTGGGGTTTGCCCTCATCAGGGTCATATTTTCGCATATTTCTCATAGTTGATGGCCAGATTCTGGGCTTTTTCTGGATTGCATCATGTAGTAATGTAGTACCACCCCGAAACAGTCAATTAAACCTGGTTTCCATCAATATTTTAGAGGACAACACAAGTTAGGTCTGGGATAGATCTGGGATTTGCCCACATCAGGCTCATACTTCCTCACTCTTCACATACTTGTTGTACAGCTCCTGGGTTTTTTTCTGGTTTGGATCACGTAGTGATGTGGTACCACTCTGAAAGAGTCCATTAAACCTGGTTTCGATCAATATTTTAGAGAATAATTCATGTTAGGTCTAGGTAGGGCCTGGGATTTGCTCTCATCAGGCTGGTACTTTCGCATATTTCTCATACTTGATGGCTAGATCCTGGGCTTTTTGTGGATTGGATCACGTAGTAATGTGGTACCACACTGAAACAGTCAATTAAACCTGGACTTGATAAATATTTTAGAGGATAACGCATGTTAGGTCTGGGTTAGGTCTAGGATTTGCCCTCGTCAGGCTCATACTTCCTCATTCTTCACATACTTGTTGTACAGATCCTGGGTTTTTTCTGGTTTGGATCACGCAGTAATGTGGTACCACACTGAAACAGTCCATTAAACCTGGTTTCGATCAATATTTTAGAGAATAATTCATGTTAGGCCTAAGTTAGGTCTGGGATTTGCTTTCATCGGGCTCATTCTTTCGCATATTTCTCATACTTCATGGCTAGATCCTGGGCTATTTCTGGATTGCATCATGTAGTAATGTAGTACCACCCCGAAGCAGTCAATTAAACCTGGTTTCCATCAATATTTTAGAGGACAACACAAGTTAGGTCTGGGATAGATCTGGGATTTGCCCACATCAGGAACATACTTCCTCACTCTTCACATACTTGTTGTACAGATACTGGGCTTTTTCTGGTTTGGATCACGTAGTAATGTGGTACCACACTGAAACGTTCAATTAAACCTGGTCTTGATAATTATTTTAGAGGATAACGCATGTTATGTCTGGGTTAGGTCTAGGATTTGCTCTCAGCAGGCTCATACTTTCGCATATTTCTCATACTTGATGGCTAGATCCTGGGCTTTTTCTGGATTGGATCACGTAGTAATGTGGTACCACACTGAAACTGTCAATTAACCCTGGTCTTGACAAATATTTTAGAGGATAACGCATGTTAGGTCTGGGTTAGGTCTAGGATTTGCCCTAATCAGGCTCATAATTTCGCATATTTCTCATACTTCATGGCTAGTTCCTGGGCTTTTTCTGGTTTGGATCACGCAGTAATGTGGTAACACGCTGAAACAGTCCATTAAACCTGCTTTCGATCAATATTTTAGAGAATAATTCATGTTAGGTCTAGGTTAGGTCTGGGATTTGCTCTCATCGGGCTCATTCTTTCGCATATTTCTCATACCTCATGGCTAGATCCTGGGCTATTTCTGGATTGCATCATGTAGTAATGTAGTACCACCCCGAAACAGTCAATTAAACCTGGTTTCGATCAATATTTTAGAGGATAACGCAAGTTATGTCTGGGATAGGTCTGGGATTTGCCCTCGTCAGGCTCATAGTTTCGCGTTTCTTACATACTTGTAGAACAGATCCTGGGTTTTTTCTGGTTTGGATCCCGTAGTAATGTGGTACCACACTGAAACAGTCCATGAAACCTGGTTTCGAACAATATTTTAGAGAATAATTCATGTTAGGTCTAGGTTAGGTCTGGGATTTGCTCTCATCAGACTCATACTTACGCATACTTCACATACTTGTTAAACAGATCCTGGGTTTTTTTCTGGTTTGGATCACGTAGTAATGTGGTACCACACTGAAACAGTCGATTAAACCTGGTTTCGATCAATATTTTTGAGGATAACGCATGTTAGGTCTAGGTTAGGCCTGAGATTATCACTCATCAGACTCATACTTTCGCATTCTTCACATACTTGTTGAACGGATCCTGGGTTTTTTCTGGTTTGGATCACGTAGTAATGTGGTACCAGACTGAAACATTCAATTAAACCTGGTCTTGATATATATTTTACAGGATAACGCATGTTAGGTCTGGGTAAGGTCTAGGATTTGCCATCATGAGGCTCATAATTTCGCATATTTCTCATACTTCATGGCTTGATCCTGGGCTTTGTCTGGATTGGATCACGTAGTATTGTGGTACCACACTGAAACACTAAATTAAACCTGGTTTCGATCAATATTTTAGAGGATAACGCAAGTTTGGTCTGGGATAGGTGTGGGATTTGCCCTCATCAGGGTCATATTTTCGCATTTTTCACATACTTGTAGAACAGATCCCTGGCTTTTTCAGGTTTGTATCACGTAATAATGTGGGACCACACTGAAACAGTCGATTAAACCTGGTTTCGATCAATATTTTAGAGGATAACGCTAGTTATGTCTGGGATAGGTCTGGGATTTGCCCTCATCAGGCTCATACTTTCGCGTTTTTCACATACTTGTTGGAGAGATCCTGGGTTTTTTCTGGTATGGATCACGTAGTAATGTGGTACCACACTGAAACAGTCCATTAAACCTAGTTTCGATCAATATTTTATAGGATAGCGCATGATAGGTCTGGGATAGGTCTGGGATTTGCCCGCATCAGGCTCATACTTTCGCATTTTTCACATACTTGTTGAACAGATCCTGGGTTTATTTCTGGTTTGGATCACGCAGTAATGTAGTACCACACTGAAACAGTCCATTAAACCTGGTTTCGATCAATATTTTAGAGAATAATTCATGTTAGGCCTAGGTTAGGTCTGGGATTTGCTCTCATCAGGCTCATACTTTCGCATATTTCTCATTCTTGTTGGCCAGATCCTGGGCTTCCACTGGTTTGGATCACGTAGTAATGTGATGCCACACTAAACCTGTCAATTAAACCTGGTTTCGATCAAGATTTTAGAGGATAACGCAAGGTATGTCAGGGATAGATCTGGGGATTTGCCCTCATCAGGCTCATACTTTCGCGTTTATCACATTCTTATTGAACAGATCCTGGGTTTTTTCTGGTTTGGATCATGCAGTAATGTGGTACCACACTGAAACAGTCCATTAAACCTGGTTCCGATCAATATTTTACAGAATAACTCATGTTAGGTCTAGGTTAGGTCTGGGATTTGCTCTCATCAGGCTGGTACTTTCGCATATTTCTCATACTTGATGGCCAGATCCTAGGCTTCCACTGGTTTGGGTCACGTAGTAATGTGGTACCACACTGAAACAGTCTATTAAACGTGGTTTCGATCAATATTTTAGATGTTAACGCATGTTATGTCTGGGTTAGGTCTAGGATTTGCTCTCAGCAGGCTCATACTTTCGCATATTTCTCATACTTGAAGGCTAGATCCTAGGCTTTTTCTGGATTGGGTCACGTAGTAATGAGGTACCACACTGAAACAGTCCATTAAACCTGGTTTCGATCAATATTTTAGAGGATAACGCATGTTAGGTCTGGGTTTGGTCTAGGATTTGCCCTCAGCAGGCTCATACTTGCGCATATTTCTCATACTTGATGGCTACATCCTGGGCTTTTTCTGGATTGGATCACGTAGTAATGTGGTACCACACTGAAACAGTCCATTAAACCTGGTTTGCATCAATATTTTAGAGAATAATTCATGTTAGGTCTAGGTTAGGTCTGGGATTTGCTCTCATCAGGCTGGTACTTTCGCATATTTCTCATACTTGATGGCCAGATCCTAGGCTTCCACTGGTTTGGATCACGTAGTAATGTGATGCCACACTGAAACGGTCAATTAAACCTGGTCTTGATAAATATTTTAGAGGATAACACATGTTAGGTCTGGGTTAGGTCTAGGATTTGCCCTAATCAGGCGCATAATTTCGCATATTTCTCATACTTCATGGCTAGATCCTGGGCTTTTTCTGGTTTGGATCACGCAGTAATGTGGTACCACGCTGAAACAGTCCATTAAACCTGGTTTCGATCAATATTTTAGAGGATAACGCAAGTTATGTCTGGGATAGGTCTGGGGATTTGCCCTCATCAGGCTCATACTTTCGCGTTTTTCATATTCTTGTTGAACAGATCCTGGGTTTTTTCTGGTTTCGATCACGTAGTAATGTGGTACCACACTGAGACAGTCCATTAAACCTGGCTTCGACCATTATTTTAGAGAATAATTCATGTTAGGTCTAGGTTAGGTCTGGGATTTGCTCTCATCAGGCTCGTACTTTCGCATATTTCTCATACTTGATGGGCAGATTCTGGGCTTTTTCTGATTTGGATCACGTAGTAATGTGGTACCACACGGAAACAGTCCATTAAACCTGGTTTCGATCAATATTTTACAGGATAACGCAAGTTAGGTCTGGGATAGGTCTGGGATTTGCCCTCATCAGGCTCATACTTTCGCGTTTTTCACATTCATGTTGAACAGATCCTGGGCTTCCACTGGTTTGGATCACGTAGTAATCTGATGCCACACTGAAACAGTCAATTAAACCTGGTTTCGATCAATATTTTAGAGAATAATTCATGTTAGGTCTAGGTTAGGTCTGGGATTTGCTCTCATCAGGCTCATACTTTCATATATTTCTCATACTTGATGGCCAGACTCTGGGTTTTTTCTGGTTTGGATCACGTAGTAATGTGGTACCACACTGAAACAGTCGATTAAACTTGGTTTCGATCAATATTTTTCAGGGTAACGCATGTTAGGTCTAGGTTAGGCCTGGGATTTTCCCTCATCAGACACATACTTTCGCATTCTTCACATACTTGTTGAACGGATCCCGGATTTTTCTGGTTTGGATCACGTAGTAATGTGGTACCACACTGAAACAGTCGATTAAACCTGGTTTCGATCAATATTTTAGTGAATAACTCATGTTAGGTCTAGGTTAGGTCTGGGATATGCTCTCATCAGGCTCGCACATTCACATATTTCTTATACTTGATGGCCAGATTTGGTCCTTTCTCCGGTTTGGATCACGCAGTAATGTGGTACTACACTGAAACATTCAATTAAACCTGGTCTTGATAAATATTATAGAGGATAACGCATGTTAGATCTGGGTTAGGTCTAGGATTTGCCCTAATCCGGCTCATAATTTCGCATATTTCTCATACCTCATGGCTAGAACCAGGGCTTTTTCTGCATTGGATCACGTAGTAATGTGGTACCACACTGAAACAGTCCATTAAACCTGGTTTCGATCAATATTTTATAGGATAGCGCATGATAGGTCTGGGATAGGTCTGGGATTTGCCCGCATCAGGCTCATACTTTCGCATTTTTCACATACTTGTTGAACAGATCCTGGGTTTTTTCTGGTTTGGATCACGCAGTAATGTAGTACCACACTGAAACAGTCCATTAAACCTGGTTTCGATCAATATTTTAGAGAATAATTCATGTTAGGCCTAGGTTAGGTCTGGGATTTGCTCTCATCAGGCTCATACTTTCGCATATTTCTCATTCTTGTTGGCCAGATCCTGGGCTTCCACTGGTTTGGATCACGTAGTAATGTGATGCCACACTAAACCTGTCAATTAAACCTGGTTTCGATCAAGATTTTAGAGGATAACGCAAGGTATGTCAGGGATAGATCTGGGGATTTGCCCCCATCAGGCTCATACTTTCGCGTTTATCACATTCTTATTGAACAGATCCTGGGTTTTTTCTGGTTTGGATCATGCAGTAATGTGGTACCACACTGAAACAGTTCATTAAACCTGGTTTCGATCAATATTTTAGAGAATAATTCATGTTAGGTCTAGGTTAGGTCTGGGATTTGCTCTCATCGGGCTCATTCTTTCGCATATTTCTCATACTTCATGGCCAGATCCTGGGCTATTTCTGGATTGCATCATGTAGTAATGTAGTACCACCCTGAAACAGTCAATTAAACCTGGTTTCCATCAATATTTTAGAGGACAACGCAAGTTAGGTCTGGGATAGGTGTGGGATTTGCCCTCATCAGGGTCATATTTTCGCATTTTTCACATACTTGTAGAACAGATCCCTGGCTTTTTCAGATTTGTATCACGTAGTAATGTGGTACCACACTGAAACAGTCGATTAAACCTGGTTTCGATCAATATTTTAGAGGATAACGCAAGTTATGTCTGGGATAGGTCTGGGATTTGCCCTCATCAGGCTCATACTTTCGCGTTTTTCACATACTTGTTGGAGAGATCCTGGGTTTTTTCTGGTATGGATCACGTAGTAATGTGGTACCACACTGAAACAGTCCATTAAACCTGGTTTCGATCAATATTTTATAGGATAGCGCATGTTATGCCTAGGTTAGTCCTGGGATTTGCCCTCATCAGGGTCATATTTTCGCGATCTTCACATACTTGTTGAACAGATCCTGGGTATTTTTCTGGTTTTGATCAGGTAGTAATGTGGTACCACACTGAAACAGTCGATTAAACCTGGTTTCGATCAATATTTTTGAGAATAACGCATGTTAGATCTAGGTTAGGCCTGGGATTTTCTCTCATCAGACACATACTTTCGCATTCTCCACATACTTGTTGAACAGATCCTGGGTTTTTTCTAGTTTGGATCACGTAGTATTGTGGTACCACACTGAAACAGTCCATTAAACCTGGTGTCGATCAATATTTTAGAGAATAACGCATGTTAGGTCTTGGTTAGGTCTGGGATTTGCTCACATCAGGCTCGTATTTTCGCATATTTCTCATAGTTGATGGCCAGATTCTGGGCATTATCTGGTTTGGATCACGTAGTAATGTGGTACCACACTGAAACAGTCCATTAAACCTGGTTTCGATCAATATTTTAGAGGATAACGCAAGTTAGGTCTGGGATAGGTGTGGGATTTGCCCCCATCAGGGTCATATTTTCGCATTTTTCACATTCCTGTAGTACGGATCCCATGCTTTTTCTGGTGTTGGATCACGTAGTAATGTGGTACCACACTGAAACGTTCAATTAAACCTGGTCTTGACAAATATTTTAGAGTATAACGCGTGTTAGGACTGGGTTAGGTCTAGGATTTGCCCTAATCAGGCTCATAATTTCGCATATTTCTCATACTTCATGGATAAATCCTGGGCTTTTTCTGGTTTGGATCACGCAGTAATATGGTACCACACTGAAACAGTCCATTAAACCTGGTTTCGATCAATATTTTAGAGAATGATTCATGTTAGGTCTAGGTTAGGTCTGGGATTTGCTCTCATCAGCCTCATACTTTCGCATATTTCTCATTCTTGTTGGCCAGATCCTGGGCTCCCACTGGTTTGGATCACGCAGTAATGTGATGCCACACTAAAACAGTCAATTAAACCTGGTCTCGATCAATATTTTAGAGGATAACGCAAGTTATGTCTGGGATATGTCTGGGATTTGCCCTCGTCAGGCTCATACTTCCTCATTCTTCACATACTTGTTGTACAGATCCTGGGTCTTTTTCTGGTTTGGATCACGTAGTAATGTGGTACCACACTGAAACAGTCCATTAAACCTGGTTCCGATCAATATTTTACAGAATAACTCATGTTAGGTCTAGGTTAGGTCTGGGATTTGCTCTCATCAGGCTGGTACTTTCGCATATTTCTCATACTTGATGGCCAGATCCTAGGCTTCCACTGGTTTGGATCACGTAGTAATGTGGTACCACACTGAAACAGTCCATTAAACGTGGTTTCGATCAATATTTTAGATGTTAACGCATGTTATGTCTGGGTTAGGTCTAGGATTTGCTCTCAGCAGGCTCATACTTTCGCATATTTCTCATACTTGAAGGCTAGATCCTAGGCTTTTTCTGGATTGGATCACGTAGTAATGTGGTACCACACTGAAACAGTCCATTAAACCTGGTTTCGATCAATATTTTAGAGGATAACGCATGTTAGGTCTGGGTTTGGTCTAGGATTTGCCCTCAGCAGGCTCATACTTGCGCATATTTCTCATACTTGATGGCTACATCCTGGGCTTTTTCTGGATTGGATCACGTAGTAATGTGGTACCACACTGAAACAGTCCATTAAACCTGGTTTCCATCAATATTTTAGAGAATAATTCATGTTAGGTCTAGGTTAGGTCTGGGATATGCTCTCACCAGGCTCGCACATTCACATATTTCTTATACTTGATGGCCAGATTTGGTCCTTTCTCCGGTTTGGATCACGCAGTAATGTGGTACTACACTGAAACATTCAATTAAACCTGGTCTTGATAAATATTATAGAGGATAACGCATGTTAGATCTGGGTTAGGTCTAGGATTTGCCCTAATCCGGCTCATAATTTCGCATATTTCTCATACCTCATGGCTAGAACCAGGGCTTTTTCTGCATTGGATCACGTAGTAATGTGGTACCACACTGAAACAGTAAATTAAACCTAGTTTCGATCAATATTTTACAGGATAACGCAAGTTAGGTCTGGGGTAGGCCTGGGATTTGCCCTCATCAGGCTCATAGTTTCGCGTTTTTCACATACTTGTTGAACAGATCCTGGGTTTTTCTGGTTTGGATCACGTAGTAATGTGGTATCACACTGAAACAGTCTATTAAACCTGGTCTCGATCAATATTTTAGAGGATAACGCATGTTAGGTCTGGGATAGGTCTGTGATTTGCCCTCATCAGGCTCATAGTTTCGCGTCTTTCACATACTTGTTGAACAGATCCTGGGGTTTTCTGGTTTGGATCACGTTGTAATGTGGTACCACACTGAAACAGTCGATTAAACCTGGTTTCGATCAATATTTTAGTGAATAACTCATGTTAGGTCTAGGTTAGGTCTGGGATTTGATCTCATTAGGCTCGTACTTTCACATATTTCTCATACTTGGTGGCCAGATTCTGGGCTTTTTCTGGTTTGGATCACGTAGTAATGTGATGCCACACTAAAACAGTCAATTAAACCTGGTTTCGATCAATATTTTAGAGGATAACGCAAGTTATGTCTAGGATAGGACTGGGATTTGCCCTCCTCAGGCTCTTACTTTCGCGTTTGTCACATACTTGTTCAACAGATCCTGGGTTTTTTCTGGATTGGATCAGGTAGTAATGTGGTACCACACTGAAACAGTCGATTAAACCTGGTTTCGATCAATATTTTAGAGGATAACGCAAGTTATGTCTGGGATAGTTCTGGGATTTGCCCTCATCAGGCTCATACTTTCGCGTTTTTCACATACTTGCTGAACAGATCCTGGGTTTTTTCTGGTTTGGATCGCGTAGTAATGTGGTACCTCACTGAAACAGTCCATTAAACCTGATCTTGATCAATATTTTATAGGATAACGCATGTTAGGTCTGGGATAGGTCTGGGATTTGCCCTCATCAGGCTCATAGATCCGCGTTTTTCACATACTTGTTGATCAGATCCTGGGTTTTTTCTGGTTTGGATCCCGTAGTAATGTGGTACCACACTGAAACAGTCCATTAAACCTGGTTCCGGTCAATGATTTAGAGAATAACGCATGTTAGGTCTTGGTTAGGGCTGGGGTTTGCTCTCATCAGACTCGTACTTTCGCATATTTCTCATACTTGATGGCCAGATTCTGGGCCTTTTCTGGCTTGGATCACGTAGTAATGTGGTACCACACTGAAACAGTCGATTAAACCTGGTTTCGATCAATATTTTAGAGGATAACGCAAGTTATGTCTGGGATAGGTCTGGGATTTGCCCTCATCAGGCTCATACTTTCGCGTTTTTCACATACTTGTTGAACAGATCCTGGGTTTTTTCTGGTTTGGATCAGGTAGTAATGTGGTACCACACTGAAACAGTCCATTAATCCTGGTTTCGATCAGTATTTTAGAGGATAATTCATGTTAGGTCTAGGTTAGGTCTGGGATTTGCTCTCATCAGGCTCATACTTTCGCATATTTCTCATTCTTGCTGGCCAGATCCTGGGCTCCCACTGGTTTGGATCACGTAGTAATGTGATGCCACACTAAACCTGTCAATTAAACCTGGTTTCGATCAATATTTTAGAGGATAACGCAAGGTATGTCTGGGATAGATCTGGGGATTTGCCCTCATCAGGCTCATACTTTCGCGTTTTTCACATACTTGTTGAACAGATCCTGGGTTTTTTTCTGGTTTGGATCACGTAGTAATGTGGTACCACACTGAAACAGTCGATTAAACCTGGTTTCGATCAATATTTTTGAGGATAACGCATGTTAGGTATGGGTTAGGTCTAGGATTTGCCCTTAACAGGCCCATAATATCGCATATCTCTCATACTTCATGGCTAGATCCTGGGCTTTTTCTGGATTGGATCACGTAGTAATGTGGTACCACACTGAAGCAGTCGATTAAACCTGGTGTCGATCAATATTTTTGAGGATAACGCATGTTAGGTCTAGGTTAGGCCAGTGATTTTCCCTCATGAGACACATACTTTCGCATTCTCCACATACTTGTTGAACGGATCCTGGGTTTTTCCTGGTTTGGATCACGTAGTAATGTGGTACCACACTGAAACAGTCGATTAAACCTGGTGTCGATCAATATTTTTGAGGATAACGCATGTTAGGTCTAGGTTAGTTCTGGGGTTTGCCCTCATCAGGGTCATATTTTCGCATATTTCTCATAGTTGATGGCCAGATTCTGGGCTTTTTCTGGTTTGGATCACGTAGTAATGTGGTACCACACTGAAATAGTCGATTAAACCTGGTTTCGATCAATATTTTAGAGGATAACGCAAGTTATGTCTGAGATAGGTTCGGGATTTGCCCTCATCAGGGTCATACTTTCGCATTTTTCACATACTTGTTGAACAGATCCTGGGTTTTTTTCTGTTTTGGATCACGTAGTAATGTGGTACCACACTGAAACAGTCGATTAAACCTGGTTTCGATCAATATTTTAGAGGATAACCCAAGTTATGTCTGGGATAGGTCTGGGATTTGCCCTCATCAGGCTCATACTTTCGCGTTTTTCACATACTGGTTGAACAGATCCTGGGTTTTTTCTGGTTTGGATCAGGTAGTAATGTGGTACCACACTGAAACAGTCGATTAAACCTGGTTTCGATCAATATTTTAGAGAATAATTCATGTTAGGTCTAGGTTAGGTCTGGGATTTGCCCTCATCAGGCTCATACTTTCGCATATTTCTCATTCTTGTTGGCCAGATCCTGGGCTTCCACTGGTTTGGATCACGTAGTAATGTGATGCCACACTAAACCTGTCAATTAAACCTGGTTTCGATCAATATTTTAGAGGATAACGCAAGGTATGTCTGGGATAGATCTGTGGATTTGCCCTCATCAGGCTCATACTTTCACATTTATCACATACTTGTTGAACAGATTCTGGGCTTTATCTGGTTTGGATCACGTAGTAATGTGGTACCACACTGAAACAGTCCATTAAACCTGGTTTCAATCAATATTTTAGAGGATAACGCAAGTTATGTCTGGGATAGGTCTGGGATTTGCCCTCCTCAGGCTCATAGTTTCGCGTTTCTTACATACTTGTAGAACAGATCCTGGGTTTTTTCTGGTTTGGATCCCGTAGTAATGTGGTACCACACTGAAACAGCCCATTCAACCTGGTTTCGATCAATATTTTAGAGGATAACGCATGTTATGTCTAGGTTAGTCCTGGGATTTGCCCCCATCAGGGTCATATTTTCGCGTTCTTCACATACTTGTTGAACAGATCCTTGGTATTTTTCTGGTTTTGATCAGGTTGTAATGTGGTACCACACTGAAACAGTCGATTAAACCTGGTTTCGATCAATATTTTAGTGAATAACTCATGTTAGGTCTAGGTTAGGTCTGGGATTTACTCTCATCAGGCTCGCACTTTCACATATTTCTCATACTTGATGGCCAGATTTTGGGCTTTCTCTGGTTTGGATCACGCAGTAATGTGGTGCCACACTGAAACAGTCGATTAAACCTGGTGTCGATCAATATTTTAGAGAATAACGCATGTTAGGTCTGGGATAGTTCTGGGATTTGCCCTGATCAGGCTCGCACTTTCGCATATTTCTCATACTTGATGGCCAGATTCTGGGCTTTTACTGATTTGGATCCCGTAGTATTGTGATGCCACACTGAAACAGTCAATTAAACCTGGTGTCGATCAATATTTTTGAGGACAACGCAAGTTAGGTCTGGGATAGGTCTGGGATTTGCCCTCATCAGGGTCATACTTTCGCATATTTCTCATACTTCATGGCTATGTCCTGGGCTATTTCTGTATTGGATCACGTAGTAATGTGGTACCACACAGAAACAGTCCATTGAACCTGGTTTCGATCATTATTTTAGAGGATAACGCATGTTAGGTCTGGGTTAGGTCTAGGATTTGCCCTCAGCAGGCTCATAATTTCGCATATTTCTCATACTTCATGGCTAGATCCTGGGCTTTTTCTGGTTTGGATCACGCAGTAATGTGGTACCTCACTGCAACAGTCCATTAAACCTGGTTTCGATCAATATTTTAGAGAATAATTCATGTTAGGTCTAGGTTAGGTCTGGGATTTGCTCTCATCAGGCTCATACTTTCATATATTTCTCATACTTGATGGCCAGACTCTGGGTTTTTTCTGGTTTGGATCACGTAGTAATGTGGTACCACACTGAAACAGTCGATTAAACCTGGTTTCGATCAATATTTTAGTGAATAACTCATGTTAGGTCTAGGTTAGGTCTGGGATATGCTCTCATCAGGCTCGCACTTTCACATATTTCTTATACGTGATGGCCAGATTTGGTCCTTTCTCCGGTTTGGATCACGCAGTAATGTGGTACTACACTGAAACATTCAATTAAACCTGGTCTTGATAAATATTATAGAGGATAACGCATGTTAGATCTGGGTTAGGTCTAGGATTTGCCCTAATCCGGCTCATAATTTCGCATATTTCTCATACCTCATGGCTAGAACCAGGGCTTTTTCTGCATTGGATCACGTAGTAATGTGGTACCACACTGAAACAGTAAATTAAACCTAGTTTCGATCAATATTTTACAGGATAACGCAAGTTAGGTCTGGGGTAGGCCTGGGATTTGCCCTCATCAGGCTCATAGTTTCGCGTTTTTCACATACTTGTTGAACAGATCCTGGGTTTTTCTGGTTTGGATCACGTAGTAATGTGGTATCACACTGCAACAGTCTATTAAACCTGGTCTCGATCAATATTTTAGAGGATAACGCATGTTAGGTCTGGGATAGGTCTGTGATTTGCCCTCATCAGGCTCATAGTTTCGCGTCTTTCACATACTTGTTGAACAGATCCTGGGGTTTTCTGGTTTGGATCACGTTGTAATGTGGTACCACACTGAAACAGTCGATTAAACCTGGTTTCGATCAATATTTTAGTGAATAACTCATGTTAGGTCTAGGTTAGGTCTGGGATTTGATCTCATTAGGCTCGTACTTTCACATATTTCTCATACTTGGTGGCCAGATTCTGGGCTTTTTCTGGTTTGGATCACGTAGTAATGTAATACCACACTGAAACAGTCGA
Organism: Colletes latitarsis; assembly: GCF_051014445.1. NCBI lineage: Eukaryota > Metazoa > Arthropoda > Insecta > Hymenoptera > Colletidae > Colletes > Colletes latitarsis. Next base: position 5,909,103 of record NC_135142.1, read on the forward strand.
TTAAACCTGGTGTCGATCAATATTTTTGAGGATAACGCATGTTAGGTCTAGGTTAGGCCTGGAATTTTCCCTCATCGGACACATACATTCGCATTCTCCACATACTTGTTGAACGGATTCTGGGTTTTTTCTCGTTTGGATCACGTAGTAATGTGGTACCACACTTAAACATTCAATTAAACCTGGTCTTGATAAATATTTTTGAGGATAACGCATGTTAGGTCTGGGTTAGGTCTAGGATTTGCCCTAATCTGGCCCATAATATCGCATATTTCTCATACTTCATGACTAGATCCTGGGCTTTTTCTGGATTGGATCACGTAGTAATGTGGTACCACACTGAAGCAGTCGATTAAACCTGGTGTCGATCAATATTTTTGAGGATAACGCATGTTAGGTCTAGGTTAGTTCTGGGATTTTCCCTCATGAGACACATACTTTCGCATTCTCCACATACTTGTTGAACGGATCCTGGGTTTTTTCTGATTTGGATCAGGTAGTAATGTGATGCCACACTAAAACAGTCAATTAAACCTGGTTTCGATCAATATTTTAGAGGATAACGCAAGTTATGTCTGGGATAGGACTGGGATTTGCCCTCCTCAGGCTCATACTTTCGCGTTTGTCACATACTTGTTGAACAGATCCTGGGTTTTTTCTGGATTGGATCAGGTAGTAATGTGGTACCACACTGAAACAGTCGATTAAACCTGGTTTCGATCAATATTTTAGAGGATAACGCAAGTTATGTCTGGGATAGGTCTGGGATTTGCCCTCATCAGGCTCATACTTTCGCGTTTTTCACATACTGGTTGAACAGATCCTGGGTTTTTTCTGGTTTGGATCAGGTAGTAATGTGGTACCACACTGAAACAGTCGATTAAACCTGGTTTCGATCAATATTTTAGAGAATAATTCATGTTAGGTCTAGGTTAGGTCTGGGATTTGCCCTCATCAGGCTCATACTTTCGCATATTTCTCATTCTTGTTGGCCAGATCCTGGGCTTCCACTGGTTTGGATCACGTAGTAATGTGATGCCACACTAAACCTGTCAATTAAACCTGGTTTCGATCAATATTTTAGAGGATAACGCAAGGTATGTCTGGGATAGATCTGTGGATTTGCCCTCATCAGGCTCATACTTTCACATTTATCACATACTTGTTGAACAGATTCTGGGCTTTATCTGGTTTGGATCACGTAGTAATGTGGTACCACACTGAAACAGTCCATTAAACCTGGTTTCAATCAATATTTTAGAGGATAACGCAAGTTATGTCTGGGATAGGTCTGGGATTTGCCCTCCTCAGGCTCATAGTTTCGCGTTTCTTACATACTTGTAGAACAGATCCTGGGTTTTTTCTGGTTTGGATCCCGTAGTAATGTGGTACCACACTGAAACAGCCCATTCAACCTGGTTTCGATCAATATTTTAGAGGATAACGCATGTTATGTCTAGGTTAGTCCTGGGATTTGCCCCCATCAGGGTCATATTTTCGCGTTCTTCACATACTTGTTGAACAGATCCTTGGTATTTTTCTGGTTTTGATCAGGTTGTAATGTGGTACCACACTGAAACAGTCGATTAAACCTGGTTTCGATCAATATTTTAGTGAATAACTCATGTTAGGTCTAGGTTAGGTCTGGGATTTACTCTCATCAGGCTCGCACTTTCACATATTTCTCATACTTGATGGCCAGATTTTGGGCTTTCTCTGGTTTGGATCACGCAGTAATGTGGTGCCACACTGAAACAGTCGATTAAACCTGGTGTCGATCAATATTTTAGAGAATAACGCATGTTAGGTCTGGGATAGTTCTGGGATTTGCCCTGATCAGGCTCGCACTTTCGCATATTTCTCATACTTGATGGCCAGATTCTGGGCTTTTACTGATTTGGATCCCGTAGTATTGTGATGCCACACTGAAACAGTCAATTAAACCTGGTGTCGATCAATATTTTTGAGGACAACGCAAGTTAGGTCTGGGATAGGTCTGGGATTTGCCCTCATCAGGGTCATACTTTCGCATATTTCTCATACTTCATGGCTATGTCCTGGGCTATTTCTGTATTGGATCACGTAGTAATGTGGTACCACACAGAAACAGTCCATTGAACCTGGTTTCGATCATTATTTTAGAGGATAACGCATGTTAGGTCTGGGTTAGGTCTAGGATTTGCCCTCAGCAGGCTCATAATTTCGCATATTTCTCATACTTCATGGCTAGATCCTGGGCTTTTTCTGGTTTGGATCACGCAGTAATGTGGTACCTCACTGCAACAGTCCATTAAACCTGGTTTCGATCAATATTTTAGAGAATAATTCATGTTAGGTCTAGGTTAGGTCTGGGATTTGCTCTCATCAGGCTCATACTTTCATATATTTCTCATACTTGATGGCCAGACTCTGGGTTTTTTCTGGTTTGGATCACGTAGTAATGTGGTACCACACTGAAACAGTCGATTAAACCTGGTTTCGATCAATATTTTAGTGAATAACTCATGTTAGGTCTAGGTTAGGTCTGGGATATGCTCTCATCAGGCTCGCACTTTCACATATTTCTTATACGTGATGGCCAGATTTGGTCCTTTCTCCGGTTTGGATCACGCAGTAATGTGGTACTACACTGAAACATTCAATTAAACCTGGTCTTGATAAATATTATAGAGGATAACGCATGTTAGATCTGGGTTAGGTCTAGGATTTGCCCTAATCCGGCTCATAATTTCGCATATTTCTCATACCTCATGGCTAGAACCAGGGCTTTTTCTGCATTGGATCACGTAGTAATGTGGTACCACACTGAAACAGTAAATTAAACCTAGTTTCGATCAATATTTTACAGGATAACGCAAGTTAGGTCTGGGGTAGGCCTGGGATTTGCCCTCATCAGGCTCATAGTTTCGCGTTTTTCACATACTTGTTGAACAGATCCTGGGTTTTTCTGGTTTGGATCACGTAGTAATGTGGTATCACACTGAAACAGTCTATTAAACCTGGTCTCGATCAATATTTTAGAGGATAACGCATGTTAGGTCTGGGATAGGTCTGTGATTTGCCCTCATCAGGCTCATAGTTTCGCGTCTTTCACATACTTGTTGAACAGATCCTGGGGTTTTCTGGTTTGGATCACGTTGTAATGTGGTACCACACTGAAACAGTCGATTAAACCTGGTTTCGATCAATATTTTAGTGAATAACTCATGTTAGGTCTAGGTTAGGTCTGGGATTTGATCTCATTAGGCTCGTACTTTCACATATTTCTCATACTTGGTGGCCAGATTCTGGGCTTTTTCTGGTTTGGATCACGTAGTAATGTATTACCACACTGAAACAGTCGATTAAACCTGGTGTCGATCAATATTTTTGAGGATAACGCATGTTAGGTCTAGGTTAGGCCTGGAATTTTCCCTCATCGGACACATACATTCGCATTCTCCACATACTTGTTGAACGGATTCTGGGTTTTTTCTCGTTTGGATCACGTAGTAATGTGGTACCACACTTAAACATTCAATTAAACCTGGTCTTGATAAATATTTTTGAGGATAACGCATGTTAGGTCTGGGTTAGGTCTAGGATTTGCCCCAATCTGGCCCATAATATCGCATATTTCTCATACTTCATGACTAGATCCTGGGCTTTTTCTGGATTGGATCACGTAGTAATGTGGTACCACACTGAAGCAGTCGATTAAACCTGGTGTCGATCAATATTTTTGAGGATAACGCATGTTAGGTCTAGGTTAGTTCTGGGATTTTCCCTCATGAGACACATACTTTCGCATTCTCCACATACTTGTTGAACGGATCCTGGGTTTTTTCTGATTTGGATCAGGTAGTAATGTGATGCCACACTAAAACAGTCAATTAAACCTGGTTTCGATCAATATTTTAGAGGATAACGCAAGTTATGTCTGGGATAGGACTGGGATTTGCCCTCCTCAGGCTCATACTTTCGCGTTTGTCACATACTTGTTGAACAGATCCTGGGTTTTTTCTGGATTGGATCAGGTAGTAATGTGGTACCACACTGAAACAGTCGATTAAACCTGGTTTCGATCAATATTTTAGAGGATAACGCAAGTTATGTCTGGGATAGTTCTGGGATTTGCCCTCATCAGGCTCATACTTTCGCGTTTTTCACATACTTGCTGAACAGATCCTGGGTTTTTTCTGGTTTGGATCGCGTAGTAATGTGGTACCTCACTGAAACAGTCCATTAAACCTGATCTTGATCAATATTTTATAGGATAACGCATGTTAGGTCTGGGATAGGTCTGGGATTTGCCCTCATCAGGCTCATAGATCCGCGTTTTTCACATACTTGTTGATCAGATCCTGGGTTTTTTCTGGTTTGGATCCCGTAGTAATGTGGTACCACACTGAAACAGTCCATTAAACCTGGTTCCGGTCAATGATTTAGAGAATAACGCATGTTAGGTCTTGGTTAGGGCTGGGGTTTGCTCTCATCAGACTCGTACTTTCGCATATTTCTCATACTTGATGGCCAGATTCTGGGCCTTTTCTGGCTTGGATCACGTAGTAATGTGGTACCACACTGAAACAGTCCATTAATCCTGGTTTCGATCAGTATTTTAGAGGATAATTCATGTTAGGTCTAGGTTAGGTCTGGGATTTGCTCTCATCAGGCTCATACTTTCGCATATTTGTCATTCTTGCTGGCCAGATCCTGGGCTTCCACTGGTTTGGATCACGTAGTAATGTGATGCCACACTAAACCTGTCAATTAAACCTGGTTTCGATCAATATTTTAGAGGATAACGCAAGGTATGTCTGGGATAGATCTGGGGATTTGCCCTCATCAGGCTCATACTTTCGCGTTTTTCACATACTTGTTGAACAGATCCTGGGTTTTTTTCTGGTTTGGATGACGTAGTAATGTGGTACCACACTGAAACAGTCGATTAAACCTGGTTTCGATCAATATTTTTGAGGATAACGCATGTTAGGTATGGGTTAGGTCTAGGATTTGCCCTTAACAGGCCCATAATATCGCATATCTCTCATACTTCATGGCTAGATCCTGGGCTTTTTCTGGATTGGATCACGTAGTAATGTGGTACCACACTGAAGCAGTCGATTAAACCTGGTGTCGATCAATATTTTTGAGGATAACGCATGTTAGGTCTAGGTTAGGCCAGTGATTTTCCCTCATGAGACACATACTTTCGCATTCTCCACATACTTGTTGAACGGATCCTGGGTTTTTCCTGGTTTGGATCACGTAGTAATGTGGTACCACACTGAAACAGTCGATTAAACCTGGTGTCGATCAATATTTTTGAGGATAACGCATGTTAGGTCTAGGTTAGTTCTGGGGTTTGCCCTCATCAGGGTCATATTTTCGCATATTTCTCATAGTTGATGGCCAGATTCTGGGCTTTTTCTGGTTTGGATCACGTAGTAATGTGGTACCACACTGAAATAGTCGATTAAACCTGGTTTCGATCAATATTTTAGAGGATAACGCAAGTTATGTCTGAGATAGGTTCGGGATTTGCCCTCATCAGGGTCATACTTTCGCATTTTTCACATACTTGTTGAACAGATCCTGGGTTTTTTTCTGGTTTGGATCACGTAGTAATGTGGTACCACACTGAAACAGTCCATTAAACCTGGTTTCGATCAATATTTTTGAGGATAACGCAAGTTAGGTCTGGGATAGGTCTAGAATTTGCCCTCATCAGGCTGATACTTTGGCATATTACTCATACTTGTTGGCTAGATCCTGGGCTTTTTCTGGATTGGATCACGTAGTAATGTGGTACCACACAGCAACAGTCAATTAAACCTGGTCTTGATAAATATTTTAGAGGATAACGCGTGTTAGGTCTGGGTTAGGTCTAGGATTTGCCCTCATCAGGCTGATACTTTCGCATATTACTCATACTTGTTGGCTAGATCCTGGGCTTTTTCTGGACTGGATCAGGTAGTAATGTGGTACCACACTGAAACAGTCAATTAAACCTGGTCTTGATAAATATTTTAGAGGATAACGCGTGTTAGGTCTGGGTTAGGTCTAGGATTTGCCCTCATCAGGCTCATACTTTCGCATATTTCTCATACTTGTTTTACAGATCCTGGTTTTTTTCTGGTTTGGATCACGTAGTAATGTGGTACCACACTGAAACAGTCCATTAAACCTGGTTTCGATCAATATTTTAGAGAATAATTCATGTTAGGTCTAGGTTAGGTCTGGGATTTGCTCTCATCAGGCACATACTTTCGCATATTTCTCATTTTCGTTGGCCAGAACCTGGGCTTCCACTGGTTTGGACCACGTAGTAATGTGGTACCACAGTGAAGCTGTCAATTAAACCTGGTCTTGATAAATATTTTAGAGGGTAACGCATGTTAGCTCTGGGTTAGGTCTAGGATTTGCCCTCATCAGGCTGATACTTTCGCATATTACTCATACTTGTTGGCTAGATCCTGGGCTTTTTCTGGATTGGATCACGTAGTAATGTGGTACCACACTGAAACTGTCATTTAAACCTGGCCTCTGTCAATATTTTATAGGACAACGCAAGTTAGGTCTGGGATAGTTCTGGGATTTGCCCTCATCAGGGTCATATTTTCGCGTTTGTCACATACTTGTTGCACAGACCCCTGGCTTTTTCTGGTTTGGATCACGTAGTAATGTGGTACCATACTGAAACAGTCGATTAATCCTGGTTACGATCAATATCTTAGAGGATAACGCATGTTAGGTCAAGGTTAGGCCTGGGATTTGCCCCCATCACGGTCATACTTTCGCAGTTTTAACATACATGTTGACCAGAGCGAGGGTTTTTTCGGCTTTGGATCACGTAGCAAAGTGGTACCACACTGAAACAGTCAATTAAACCTGGTTTTGACAAATATCTCTGAGGATAACGCAAGTTAGGTCTCGGATAGGTCCGGGATTTGTCCCCATCAGGCACATACTTTCGCGTTTTTCACATACTTGTTGAACAGATCCTGGGCTTTTTCTGGATTGGATCACGTAGTAATGTGGTACCACACTGAAAATGTCATTTAAACCTGGCCTCTGTCAATATTTTATAGGACAACGCAAGTTAGGTCTGGGATAGATCTGGGGATTTGCCCTCATCAGGCTCAAACTTTCGCGTTTTTCACATACTTGTTGAACAGATCCTGGGTTTTTTTCTGGTTTGGATCACGTAGTAATGTGGTACCACACTGAAACAGTCGATTAAACCTGGTTTCGAACAATATTTTAGAGAATAATTCATGTTAGGTCTAGGTTAGGTCTGGGATTTGCTCCCATCAGGCTCATACTTTCGCATATTTCTCATTCCTGTTGGCCAGATCCTGGGCTTCCACTGGTTTGGATCACGTAGTAATGTGATGCCACACTAAAACAGTCAATTAAACCTGGTTTCGATCAATATTATACAGAATAACTCATGTTAGGTCTAGGTTAGGTCTGGGATTTGCTCTCTTCAGGCTGGTACTTTCGCATATTTCTCATACTTGATGGCCAGATCCTGGGCTTCCACTGGTTTGGATCACGTAGTAATGTGATGCCACACTGAAACAGTCAATTAAACCTGGTCTTGATAAATATTTTAGAGGATAACGCATGTTACGTCTGGGATAGGTCTGGGATTTGCTCTCATCAGGCTCATTCTTTCGCATATTTCTCATACTTCATGGCTAGATCCTGGGCTATTTCTGGATTGCGTCACGTAGTAATGTATTACCACACAGAAACAGTCAATTAAACCTGGTTTCCATCAATATTTTAGAGGACAACGCAAGTTAGGTCTGGGATAGTTCTGGGATTTGCCCTCATCAGACTCATACTTACGCATACTTCACATACTTGTTAAACAGATTCTGGGTTTTTTTCTGGTTTGGATCACGTAGTAATGTGGTACCATACTGAAACAGTCGATTAAACCTGGTTTCGGTCAATATTTTTGAGGATAACGCATGTTAGGTCTAGGTTAGTCCTGGGATTTGCCCTCGTCAGGCTCATAGTTTCGCGTTTCTTACATACTTGTAGAACAGATCCTGGGTTTTTTCTGGTTTGGATCCCGTAGTAATGTGGTACCACACTGAAACAGTCCATGAAACCTGGTTTCGAACAATATTTTAGAGAATAATTCATGTTAGGTCTAGGTTAGGTCTGGGATTTGCTCTCATCAGGCTCATACTTACGCATACTTCACATACTTGTTAAACAGATCCTGGGTTTTTTTCTGGTTTGGATCACGTAGTAATGTGGTACCACACTGAAACAGTCGATTAAACCTGGTTTCGATCAATATTTTTGAGGATAACGCATGTTAGGTCTAGGTTAGGCCTGAGATTATCACTCATCAGACTCATACTTTCGCATTCTTCACATACTTGTTGAACGGATCCTGGGTTTTTTCTGGTTTGGATCACGTGGTAATGTGGTACCAGACTGAAACATTCAATTAAACCTGGTCTTGATATATATTTTACAGGATAACGCATGTTAGGTCTGGGTAAAGTCTAGGATTTGCCATCATCAGGCTCATAATTTCGCATATTTCTCATACTTGTTGAACAGATCCTGGGTTTTTTCTGGTTTGGATCACGTAGTAATGTGGTACCACACTGAAGCAGTCCATTAAACCTGGTTTCGATCAATATTTTAGAGAATAACGCATGTTAGGTCTTGGTTAGGTCTGGGATTTGCTCACATCAGGCTCATATTTTCGCGTTCTTCACATACTTGTTGAACAGATCCTTGGTATTTTTCTGGTTTTGATCAGGTAGTAATGTGGTACCACACTGAAACAGTCGATTAAACCTGGTTTCGATCAATATTTTTGAGGATGTCGCATGTTAGATCTAGGTTAGGCCTGCGATTTTCTCTCATCAGACACATACTTTCGCATTCTCCACATTCTTATTGAACTGATCCTGGGTTTTTTCTGGTTTGGATCACGCAGTAATGTGGTACCACACTGAAACAGTCCATTAAACCTGGTTTCGATCAATATTTTAGAGAATAATTCATGTTAGGTCTAGGTTAGGTCTGGGATTTGCTCTCATCGGGCTCATTCTTTCGCATATTTCTCATACTTCATGGCTAGATCCTGGGCTATTTCTGGATTGCATCATGTAGTAATGTAGTACCACCCCGAAACAGTCAATTAAACCTGGTTTCCATCAATATTTTAGAGGACAACACAAGTTAGGTCTGGGATAGATCTGAGATTTGCCCACATCAGGATCATACTTTCGCATTTTTCACATACTTGTTGAACAGATACTGGGCTTTTTCTGGTTTGGATCACGTAGTAATGTGGTACCACACTGAAACGTTCAATTAAACCTAGTCTTGAAAACTATTTTAGAGGATAACGCATGTTATGTCTGGGTTAGGTCTAGGATTTGCTCTCAGCAGGCTCATACTTTCGCATATTTCTCATACTTGATGGCTAGATCCTGGGCTTCCACTGGTTTGGATCACGTAGTAATGTGATGCCACACTAAACCTGTCAATTAAACCTGGTTTCGATCAATATTTTAGAGAATAATTCATGTTAGGTCTAGGTTAGGTCTGGGATTTGCTCTCATCGGGCTCATTCTTTCGCATATTTCTCATACTTCATGGCTAGATCCTGGGCTATTTCTGGATTGCATCATGTAGTAATGTAGTACCACCCCGAAGCAGTCAACTAAACCTGGTTTCCATCAATATTTTAGAGGACAACACAAGTTAGGTCTGGGATAGATCTAGGATTTGCCCACATCAGGATCATACTTTCGCATTTTTCACATACTTGTTGAACAGATACTGGGTTTTTTCTGGTTTGGATCACGTAGTAATGTGGTACCACACTGAAACGTTCAATTAAACCTGGTTTCGATCAATATTTTAGAGGATAACGCAAGTTATGTCTGGGATAGGTCTGGGATTTGCCCTCGTCAGGCTCATAGTTTCGCGTTTCTTACATACTTGTAGAACAGATCCTGGGTTTTTTCTGGTTTGGATCCCGTAGTAATGTGGTACCACACTGAAACAGTCCATGAAACCTGGTTTCGAACAATATTTTAGAGAATAATTCATGTTAGGTCTAGGTTAGGTCTGGGATTTGCTCTCATCAGACTCATACTTACGCATACTTCACATACTTCTTAAACAGATCCTGGGTTTTTTTCTGGTTTGGATCACGTAGTAATGTGGTACCACACTGAAACAGTCGATTAAACCTGGTTTCGATCAATATTTTTGAGGATAACGCATGTTAGGTCTAGGTTAGGCCTGAGATTATCACTCATCAGACTCATACTTTCGCATTCTTCACATACTTGTTGAACGGATCCTGGGTTTTTTCTGGTTTGGATCACGTAGTAATGTGGTACCAGACTGAAACATTCAATTAAACCTGGTCTTGATATATATTTTATAGGATAACGCATGTTAGGTCTGGGTAAGGTCTAGGATTTGCCATCATCAGGCTCATAATTTCGCATATTTCTCATACTTCATGGCTTGATCCTGGGCTTTGTCTGGATTGGATCCCGTAGTAATGTGGTACCACACTGAAACAGTCCATGAAACCTGGTTTCGAACAATATTTTAGAGAATAATTCATGTTAGGTCTAGGTTAGGTCTGGGATTTGCTCTCATCAGACTCATACTTACGCATACTTCACATACTTCTTAAACAGATCCTGGGTTTTTTTCTGGTTTGGATCACGTAGTAATGTGGTACCACACTGAAACAGTCGATTAAACCTGGTTTCGATCAATATTTTAGAGAATAATTCATGTTAGGTCTAGGTTAGGCCTGGGATTTGCTCTCATCAGGCTGGTACTTTCGCATATTTCTCATACTTGATGGCTAGATCCTGGGCTATTTCTGGATTGCATCATGTAGTAATGTAGTACCACCCTGAAACAGTCAATTAAACCTCGTTTCCATCAATATTTTAGAGGATAACGCAAGGTACGTCAGGGATAGATCTGGGGATTTGCCCTCATCAGGCTCATACTTTCGCATTTTTCACATACTTGTTGAACAGATACTGGGTTTTTTCTGGTTTGGATCACGTAGTAATGTGGTACCACACTGAAACAGTCCATTAAACCTGGTTTCGATCAATATTTTAGAGGATAACGCAAGTTATGTCTGGGATAGGTCTGGGATTTGCCCTCGTCAGGCTCATAGTATCGCGTTTCTTACATACTTGTAGAACAGATCCTGGGTTTTTTCTGGTTTGGATCCCGTAGTAATGTGGTACCACACTGAAACAGTCCATTCAACCTGGTTTCGATCAATATTTTAGAGGATAACGCATGTTATGTCTAGGTTAGTCCTGGGATTTGCCCTCATCAGGGTCATATTTTCGCGTTCTTCACATACTTGTTGAACGGATCCTTGTTATTTTTCTGGTTTTGATCAGGTAGTAATGTGGTACCACACTGAAACAGTCGATTAAACCTGGTTTCGATCAATATTTCTAAGGATATCGCATGTTAGATCTAGGTTAGGCCTGCGATTTTCTCTCATCAGACACATACCTTCGCATTCTCCACATACTTGTTGATCAGATCCTGGGTTTTTTCTAGTTTGGATCACGTAGTATTGTGGTACCACACTGAAGCAGTCCATTAAACCTGGTTTCGATCAATATTTTAGAGAATAACGCATGTTAGGTCTTGGTTAGGTCTGGGATTTGCTCACATCAGGCTCATATTTTCGCGTTCTTCACATACTTGTTGAACAGATCCCTGGTATTTTTCTGGTTTTGATCAGGTAGTAATGTGGTACCACACTGAAACAGTCGATTAAACCTGGTTTCGATCAATATTTTTGAGGATGTCGCATGTTAGATCTAGGTTAGGCCTGCGATTTTCTCTCATCAGACACATACTTTCGCATTCTCCACATTCTTATTGAACTGATCCTGGGTTTTTTTCTGGTTTGGATCACGCAGTAATGTGGTACCACACTGAAACAGTCCATTGAACCTGGTTTCGATCAATATTTTAGAGAATAATTCATGTTAGGTCTAGGTTAGGTCTGGGATTTGCTCTCATCGGGCTCATTCTTTCGCATATTTCTCATACTTCATGGCTAGATCCTGGGCTATTTCTGGATTGCATCATGTAGTAATGTAGTACCACCCCGAAACAGTCAATTAAACCTGGTTTCCATCAATATTTTAGAGGACAACACAAGTTAGGTCTGGGATAGATCTGGGATTTGCCCACATCAGGCTCATACTTCCTCACTCTTCACATACTTGTTGTACAGCTCCTGGGTTTTTTTCTGGTTTGGATCACGTAGTAATGTGGTACCACTCTGAAAGAGTCCATTAAACCTGGTTTCGAACAATATTTTAGAGAATAATTCATGTTAGGTCTAGGTTAGGTCTGGGATTTGCTCCCATCAGGCTCATACTTTCGCATATTTCTCATTCCTGTTGGCCAGATCCTGGGCTTCCACTGGTTTGGATCACGTAGTAATGTGATGCCACACTAAAACAGTCAATTAAACCTGGTTTCGATCAATATTTTAGAGGATAACGCAAGTTATGTCTGGGATATGTCCTGGGATTTGCCCTCGTCAGGCTCATACTTCCTCATTCTTCACATACTTGTTGTACAGATCCTGAGTTTTTTTCTGGTTTGCATCACGTAGTAATGTGGTACCACACTGAAACACTCCATTAAACCTGGTTTCGATCAATATTATACAGAATAACTCATGTTAGGTCTAGGTTAGGTCTGGGATTTGCTCTCTTCAGGCTGGTACTTTCGCATATTTCTCATACTTGATGGCCAGATCCTGGGCTTCCACTGGTTTGGATCACGTAGTAATGTGATGCCACACTGAAACAGTCAATTAAACCTGGTCTTGATAAATATTTTAGAGGATAACGCATGTTAGGTCTGGGATAGGTCTGGGATTTGCTCTCATCAGGCTCATTCTTTCGCATATTTCTCATACTTCATGGCTAGATCCTGGGCTATTTCTGGATTGCGTCACGTAGTAATGTATTACCACACAGAAACAGTCAATTAAACCTGGTTTCCATCAATATTTTAGAGGACAACGCAAGTTAGGTCTGGGATAGTTCTGGGATTTGCCCTCATCAGACTCATACTTACGCATACTTCACATACTTGTTAAACAGATTCTGGGTTTTTTTCTGGTTTGGATCACGTAGTAATGTGGTACCATACTGAAACAGTCGATTAAACCTGGTTTCGGTCAATATTTTTGAGGATAACGCATGTTAGGTCTAGGTTAGTCCTGGGATTTGCCCTCGTCAGGCTCATAGTTTCGCGTTTCTTACATACTTGTAGAACAGATCCTGGGTTTTTTCTGGTTTGGATCCCGTAGTAATGTGGTACCACACTGAAACAGTCCATGAAACCTGGTTTCGAACAATATTTTAGAGAATAATTCATGTTAGGTCTAGGTTAGGTCTGGGATTTGCTCTCATCAGGCTCATACTTACGCATACTTCACATACTTGTTAAACAGATCCTGGGTTTTTTTCTGGTTTGGATCACGTAGTAATGTGGTACCACACTGAAACAGTCGATTAAACCTGGTTTCGATCAATATTTTTGAGGATAACGCATGTTAGGTCTAGGTTAGGCCTGAGATTATCACTCATCAGACTCATACTTTCGCATTCTTCACATACTTGTTGAACGGATCCTGGGTTTTTTCTGGTTTGGATCACGTAGTAATGTGGTACCAGACTGAAACATTCAATTAAAACTGGTCTTGATATATATTTTACAGGATAACGCATGTTAGGTCTGGGTAAAGTCTAGGATTTGCCATCACCAGGCTCATAATTTCGCATATTTCTCATACTTGTTGAACAGATCCTGGGTTTTTTCTGGTTTGGATCACGTAGTAATGTGGTACCACACTGAAGCAGTCCATTAAACCTGGTTTCGATCAATATTTTAGAGAATAACGCATGTTAGGTCTTGGTTAGGTCTGGGATTTGCTCACATCAGGCTCATATTTTCGCGTTCTTCACATACTTGTTGAACAGATCCTTGGTATTTTTCTGGTTTTGATCAGGTAGTAATGTGGTACCACACTGAAACAGTCGATTAAACCTGGTTTCGATCAATATTTTTGAGGATGTCGCATGTTAGATCTAGGTTAGGCCTGAGATTATCACTCATCAGACACATACTTTCGCATTCTCCACATTCTTATTGAACTGATCCTGGGTTTTTTCTGGTTTGGATCACGCAGTAATGTGGTACCACACTGAAACAGTCCATTAAACCTGGTTTCGATCAATATTTTAGAGAATAATTCATGTTAGGTCTAGGTTAGGTCTGGGATTTGCTCTCATCGGGCTCATTCTTTCGCATATTTCTCATACTTCATGGCTAGATCCTGGGCTATTTCTGGATTGCATCATGTAGTAATGTAGTACCACCCCGAAACAGTCAATTAAACCTGGTTTCCATCAATATTTTAGAGGACAACACAAGTTAGGTCTGGGATAGATCTGAGATTTGCCCACATCAGGATCATACTTTCGCATTTTTCACATACTTGTTGAACAGATACTGGGCTTTTTCTGGTTTGGATCACGTAGTAATGTGGTACCACACTGAAACGTTCAATTAAACCTAGTCTTGAAAACTATTTTAGAGGATAACGCATGTTATGTCTGGGTTAGGTCTAGGATTTGCTCTCAGCAGGCTCATACTTTCGCATATTTCTCATACTTGATGGCTAGATCCTGGGCTTCCACTGGTTTGGATCACGTAGTAATGTGATGCCACACTAAACCTGTCAATTAAACCTGGTTTCGATCAATATTTTAGAGAATAATTCATGTTAGGTCTAGGTTAGGTCTGGGATTTGCTCTCATCGGGCTCATTCTTTCGCATATTTCTCATACTTCATGGCTAGATCCTGGGCTATTTCTGGATTGCATCATGTAGTAATGTAGTACCACCCCGAAGCAGTCAACTAAACCTGGTTTCCATCAATATTTTAGAGGACAACACAAGTTAGGTCTGGGATAGATCTAGGATTTGCCCACATCAGGATCATACTTTCGCATTTTTCACATACTTGTTGAACAGATACTGGGTTTTTTCTGGTTTGGATCACGTAGTAATGTGGTACCACACTGAAACAGTCGATTAAACCTGGTTTCGATCAATATTTTTGAGGATAACGCATGTTAGGTCTAGGTTAGGCCTGAGATTATCACTCATCAGACTAATACTTTCGCATTCTTCACATACTTGTTGAACGGATCCTGGGTTTTTTCTGGTTTGGATCACGTAGTAATGTGGTACCAGACTGAAACATTCAATTAAACCTGGTCTTGATATATATTTTATAGGATAACGCATGTTAGGTCTGGGTAAGGTCTAGGATTTGCCATCATCAGGCTCATAATTTCGCATATTTCTCATACTTCATGGCTTGATCCTGGGCTTTGTCTGGATTGGATCACGTAGTATTGTGGTACCACACTGAAACACTAAATTAAACCTGGTTTCGATCAATATCTTAGAGGATAACGCAAGTTTGGTCTGGGATAGGTGTGGGATTTGCCCTCATCAGGGTCATATTTTCGCATTTTTCACATACTTGTAGAACAGATCCCTGGCTTTTTCAGGTTTGTATGACGTAGTAATGTGGTACCACACTGAAACAGTCGATTAAACCTGGTTTCGATCAATATTTTAGAGGATA
The DNA here is from genome assembly GCF_051014445.1 of Colletes latitarsis. Classification (NCBI taxonomy): domain Eukaryota; kingdom Metazoa; phylum Arthropoda; class Insecta; order Hymenoptera; family Colletidae; genus Colletes; species Colletes latitarsis. Next base: position 5,924,821 of record NC_135142.1, read on the forward strand.
ACGCAAGTTATGTCTGGGATAGGTCCGGGATTTGCCCTCGTCAGGCTCATAGTATCGCGTTTCTTACATACTTGTAGAACAGATCCTGGGTTTTTTCTGGTTTGGATCCCGTAGTAATGTGGTACCACACTGAAACAGTCCATTCAACCTGGTTTCGATCAATATTTTAGAGAATAATTCATGTTAGGTCTAGGTTAGGCCTGGGATTTGCTCTCATCAGGCTGGTACTTTCGCATATTTCTCATACTTGATGGCTAGATCCTGGGCTATTTCTGGATTGCATCATGTAGTAATGTAGTACCACCCTGAAACAGTCAATTAAACCTCGTTTCCATCAATATTTTAGAGGATAACGCAAGGTACGTCAGGGATAGATCTGGGGATTTGCCCTCATCAGGCTCATACTTTCGCATTTTTCACATACTTGTTGAACAGATACTGGGTTTTTTCTGGTTTGGATCACGTAGTAATGTGGTACCACACTGAAACAGTCCATTAAACCTGGTTTCGATCAATATTTTAGAGGATAACGCAAGTTATGTCTGGGATAGGTCTGGGATTTGCCCTCGTCAGGCTCATAGTATCGCGTTTCTTACATACTTGTAGAACAGATCCTGGGTTTTTTCTGGTTTGGATCCCGTAGTAATGTGGTACCACACTGAAACAGTCCATTCAACCTGGTTTCGATCAATATTTTAGAGGATAACGCATGTTATGTCTAGGTTAGTCCTGGGATTTGCCCTCATCAGGGTCATATTTTCGCGTTCTTCACATACTTGTTGAACGGATCCTTGTTATTTTTCTGGTTTTGATCAGGTAGTAATGTGGTACCACACTGAAACAGTCGATTAAACCTGGTTTCGATCAATATTTCTAAGGATATCGCATGTTAGATCTAGGTTAGGCCTGCGATTTTCTCTCATCAGACACATACCTTCGCATTCTCCACATACTTGTTGATCAGATCCTGGGTTTTTTCTAGTTTGGATCACGTAGTATTGTGGTACCACACTGAAGCAGTCCATTAAACCTGGTTTCGATCAATATTTTAGAGAATAACGCATGTTAGGTCTTGGTTAGGTCTGGGATTTGCTCACATCAGGCTCATATTTTCGCGTTCTTCACATACTTGTTGAACAGATCCCTGGTATTTTTCTGGTTTTGATCAGGTAGTAATGTGGTACCACACTGAAACAGTCGATTAAACCTGGTTTCGATCAATATTTTTGAGGATGTCGCATGTTAGATCTAGGTTAGGCCTGCGATTTTCTCTCATCAGACACATACTTTCGCATTCTCCACATTCTTATTGAACTGATCCTGGGTTTTTTTCTGGTTTGGATCACGCAGTAATGTGGTACCACACTGAAACAGTCCATTGAACCTGGTTTCGATCAATATTTTAGAGAATAATTCATGTTAGGTCTAGGTTAGGTCTGGGATTTGCTCTCATCGGGCTCATTCTTTCGCATATTTCTCATACTTCATGGCTAGATCCTGGGCTATTTCTGGATTGCATCATGTAGTAATGTAGTACCACCCCGAAACAGTCAATTAAACCTGGTTTCCATCAATATTTTAGAGGACAACACAAGTTAGGTCTGGGATAGATCTGGGATTTGCCCACATCAGGCTCATACTTCCTCACTCTTCACATACTTGTTGTACAGCTCCTGGGTTTTTTTCTGGTTTGGATCACGTAGTAATGTGGTACCACTCTGAAAGAGTCCATTAAACCTGGTTTCGATCAATATTTTAGAGAATAATTGATGTTAGGTCTAGGTTAGGCCTGGGATTTGCTCTCATCAGGCTGGTACTTTCGCATATTTCTCATACTTGATGGCTAGATCCTGGGCTTTTTCTGGATTGGATCACGTAGTAATGTGGTACCACACTGAAACAGTCAATTAAACCTGGACTTGATAAATATTTTAGAGGATAACGCATGTTAGGTCTGGGTTAGGTCTAGGATTTGCCCTCGTCAGGCTCATACTTCCTCATTCTTCACATACTTGTTGTACAGATCCTGGGTTTTTTCTGGTTTGGATCACGCAGTATTGTGGTACCACACTGAAACAGTCCATTAAACCTGGTTTCGATCAATATTTTAGAGAATAATTCATGTTAGGTCTAAGTTAGGTCTGGGATTTGCTTTCATCGGGCTCATTCTTTCGCATATTTCTCATACTTCATGGCTAGATCCTGGGCTATTTCTGGATTGCATCATGTAGTAATGTAGTACCACCCCGAAGCAGTCAATTAAACCTGGTTTCCATCAATATTTTAGAGGACAACACAAGTTAGGTCTGGGATAGATCTGGGATTTGCCCACATCAGGAACATACTTCCTCACTCTTCACATACTTGTTGCACAGATACTGGGCTTTTTCTGGTTTGGATCACGTAGTAATGTGGTACCACACTGAAACGTTCAATTAAACCTGGTCTTGATAATTATTTTAGAGGATAACGCATGTTATGTCTGGGTTAGGTCTAGGATTTGCCCTAATCAGGCTCATAATTTCGCATATTTCTCATACTTGATGGCTAGATCCTGGGCTTTTTCTGGATTGGATCACGTAGTAATGTGGTACCACACTGAAACTGTCAATTAAACCTGGTCTTGACAAATATTTTAGAGGATAACGCATGTTAGGTCTGGGTTAGGTCTAGGATTTGCCCTAATCAGGCTCATAATTTCGCATATTTCTCATACTTCATGGCTAGTTCCTGGGCTTTTTCTGGTTTGGATCACGCAGTAATGTGGTAACACGCTGAAACAGTCCATTAAACCTGGTTTCGATCAATATTTTAGAGAATAATTCATGTTAGGTCTAGGTTAGGTCTGGGATTTGCTCTCATCGGGCTCATTCTTTCGCATATTTCTCATACTTCATGGCTAGATCCTGGGCTATTTCTGGATTGCATCATGTAGTAATGTAGTACCACCCCGAAACAGTCAATTAAACCTGGTTTCGATCAATATTTTAGAGGATAACGCAAGTTATGTCTGGGATAGGTCTGGGATTTGCCCTCGTCAGGCTCATAGTTTCGCGTTTCTTACATACTTATAGAACAGATCCTGGGTTTTTTCTGGTTTGGATCCCGTAGTAATGTGGTACCACACTGAAACAGTCCATGAAACCTGGTTTCGAACAATATTTTAGAGAATAATTCATGTTAGGTCTAGGTTAGGTCTGGGATTTGCACTCATCAGACTCATACTTACGCATACTTCACATACTTGTTAAACAGATCCTGGGTTTTTTTCTGGTTTGGATCACGTAGTAATGTGGTACCACACTGAAACAGTCGATTAAACCTGGTTTCGATCAATATTTTTGAGGATAACGCATGTTAGGTCTAGGTTAGGCCTGAGATTATCACTCATCAGACTCATACTTTCGCATTCTTCACATACTTGTTGAACGGATCCTGGGTTTTTTCTGGTTTGGATCACGTAGTAATGTGGTACCAGACTGAAACATTCAATTAAACCTGGTCTTGATATATATTTTACAGGATAACGCATGTTAGGTCTGGGTAAGGTCTAGGATTTGCCATCATCAGGCTCATAATTTCGCATATTTCTCATACTTCATGGCTTGATCCTGGGCTTTGTCTGGATTGGATCACGTAGTATTGTGGTACCACACTGAAACACTAAATTAAACCTGGTTTCGATCAATATTTTAGAGGATAACGCAAGTTTGGTCTGGGATAGGTGTGGGATTTGCCCTCATCAGGGTCATATTTTCGCATTTTTCACATACTTGTAGAACAGATCCCTGGCTTTTTCAGGTTTGTATCACGTAGTAATGTGGTACCACACTGAAACAGTCGATTAAACCGGGTTTCGATCAATATTTTAGAGGATAACGCAAGTTATGTCTGGGATAGGTCTGGGATTTGCCCTCATCAGGCTCATACTTTCGCGTTTTTCACATACTTGTTGGAGAGATCCTGGGTTTTTTCTGGTGTGGATCACGTAGTAATGTGGTACCACACTGAAACAGTCCATTAAACCTGGTTTCGATCAATATTTTATAGGATAGCGCATGATAGGTCTGGGATAGGTCTGGGATTTGCCCGCATCAGGCTCATACTTTCGCATTTTTCACATACTTGTTGAACAGATCCTGGGTTTTTTCTGGTTTGGATCACGCAGTAATGTAATACCACACTGAAACAGTCCATTAAACCTGGTTTCGATCAATATTTTAGAGAATAATTCATGTTAGGCCTAGGTTAGGTCTGGGATTTGCCCTCATCAGGGTCATATTTTCGCGATCTTCACATACTTGTTGAACAGATCCTGGGTATTTTTCTGGTTTTGATCAGGTAGTAATGTGGTACCACACTGAAACAGTCGATTAAACCTGGTTTCGATCAATATTTTTGAGAATAACGCATGTTAGATCTAGGTTAGGCCTGGGATTTTCTCTCATCAGACACATACTTTCGCATTCTCCACATACTTGTTGAACAGATCCTGGGTTTTTTCTAGTTTGGATCACGTAGTATTGTGGTACCACACTGAAACAGTCCATTAAACCTGGTGTCGATCAATATTATAGAGAATAACGCATGTTAGGTCTTGGTTAGGTCTGGGATTTGCTCACATCAGGCTCGTATTTTCGCATATTTCTCATAGTTGATGGCCAGATTCTGGGCTTTATCTGGTTTGGATCACGTAGTAATGTGGTACCACACTGAAACAGTCCATTAAACCTGGTTTCGATCAATATTTTAGAGGATAACGCAAGTTAGGTCTGGGATAGGTGTGGGATTTGCCCTCATCAGGGTCATATTTTCGCATTTTTCACATACCTGTAGTACGGATCCCATGCTTTTTCTGGTGTTGGATCACGTAGTAATGTGGTACCACACTGAAACGTTCAATTAAACCTGGTCTTGACAAATATTTTAGAGTATAACGCGTGTTAGGACTGGGTTAGGTCTAGGATTTGCCCTAATCAGGCTCATAATTTCGCATATTTCTCATACTTCATGGATAAATCCTGGGCTTTTTCTGGTTTGGATCACGCAGTAATATGGTACCACACTGAATCAGTCCATCAAACCTGGTTTCGATCAATATTTTAGAGAATGATTCATGTTAGGTCTAGGTTAGGTCTGGGATTTGCTCTCATCAGCCTCATACTTTCGCATATTTCTCATTCTTGTTGGCCAGATCCTGGGCTTCCACTGGTTTGGATCACGCAGTAATGTGATGCCACACTAAAACAGTCAATTAAACCTGGTCTCGATCAATATTTTAGAGGATAACGCATGTTAGGTCTGGGTTTGGTCTAGGATTTGCCCTCAGCAGGCTCATAATTTCGCATATTTCTCATACTTCATGGCTAGATCCTGGGCTTTTTCTGGTTTGGATCACGCAGTAATGTGGTACCTCACTGCAACAGTCCATTAAACCTGGTTTCGATCAATATTTTAGAGAATAATTCATGTTAGGTCTAGGTTAGGTCTGGGATTTGCTCTCATCAGGCTGGTACTTTCGCATATTTCTCATACTTGATGGCCAGATCCTAGGCTTCCACTGGTTTGGATCACGTAGTAATGTGGTACCACACTGAAACAGTCTATTAAACCTGGTCTCGATCAATATTTTAGAGGATAACGCATGTTAGGTCTGGGATAGGTCTGTGATTTGCCCTCATCAGGCTCATAGTTTCGCGTCTTTCACATACTTGTTGAACAGATCCTGGGGTTTTCTGGTTTGGATCACGTTGTAATGTGGTACCACACTGAAACAGTCCATTAAACCTGGTTTCGATCAATATTTTAGAGGATAACGCATGTTAGGTCTGGGTTTGGTCTAGGATTTGCCCTCAGCAGGCTCATACTTGCGCATATTTCTCATACTTGATGGCTACATCCTGGGCTTTTTCTGAATTGGATCACGTAGTAATGTGGTACCACACTGAAACAGTCCATTAAACCTGGTTTCCATCAATATTTTAGAGAATAATTCATGTTAGGTCTAGGTTAGGTCTGGGATTTGCTCTCATCAGGCTGGTACTTTCGCATATTTCTCATACTTGATGGCCAGATCCTAGGCTTCCACTGGTTTGGATCACGTAGTAATGTGATGCCACACTGAAACGGTCAATTAAACCTGGTCTTGATAAATATTTTAGAGGATAACACATGTTAGGTCTGGGTTAGGTCTAGGATTTGCCCTAATCAGGCGCATAATTTCGCATATTTCTCATACTTCATGGCTAGATCCTGGGCTTTTTCTGGTTCGGATCACGCAGTAATGTGGTACCACACTGAAACAGTCCATTAAACCTGGTTTCGATCAATATTTTAGAGGATAACGCAAGTTATGTCTGGGATAGGTCTGGGGATTTGCCCTCATCAGGCTCATACTTTCGCGTTTTTCATATTCTTGTTGAACAGATCCTGGGTTTTTTCTGGTTTCGATCACGTAGTAATGTGGTACCACACTGAGACAGTCCATTAAACCTGGCTTCGACCATTATTTTAGAGAATAATTCATGTTAGGTCTAGGTTAGGTCTGGGATTTGCTCTCATCAGGCTCGTACTTTCGCATATTTCTCATACTTGATGGGCAGATTCTGGGCTTTTTCTGGATTGGATCACGTAGTAATGTGGTACCACACTGAAACAGTCCATTAAACCTGGTTTCGATCAATATTTTAGAGGATAACGCATGTTAGGTCTGGGTTTGGTCTAGGATTTGCCCTCAGCAGGCTCATAATTTCGCATATTTCTCATACTTCATGGCTAGATCCTGGGCTTTTTCTGGTTTGGATCACGCAGTAATGTGGTACCTCACTGCAACAGTCCATTAAACCTGGTTTCGATCAATATTTTAGAGAATAATTCATGTTAGGTCTAGGTTAGGTCTGGGATTTGCTCTCATCAGGCTCATACTTTCATATATTTCTCATACTTGATGGCCAGACTCTGGGTTTTTTCTGGTTTGGATCACGTAGTAATGTGGTACCACACTGAAACAGTCGATTAAACTTGGTTTCGATCAATATTTTTCAGGGTAACGCATGTTAGGTCTAGGTTAGGCCTGGGATTTTCCCTCATCAGACACATACTTTCGCATTCTTCACATACTTGTTGAACGGATCCCGGATTTTTCTGGTTTGGATCACGTAGTAATGTGGTACCACACTGAAACAGTCGATTAAACCTGGTTTCGATCAATATTTTAGTGAATAACTCATGTTAGGTCTAGGTTAGGTCTGGGATATGCTCTCATCAGGCTCGCACTTTCACATATTTCTTATACTTGATGGCCAGATTTGGTCCTTTCTCCGGTTTGGATCACGCAGTAATGTGGTACTACACTGAAACATTCAATTAAACCTGGTCTTGATAAATATTATAGAGGATAACGCATGTTAGATCTGGGTTAGGTCTAGGATTTGCCCTAATCCGGCTCATAATTTCGCATATTTCTCATACCTCATGGCTAGAACCAGGGCTTTTTCTGCATTGGATCACGTAGTAATGTGGTACCACACTGAAACAGTAAATTAAACCTAGTTTCGATCAATATTTTACAGGATAACGCAAGTTAGGTCTGGGGTAGGCCTGGGATTTGCCCCCATCAGGCTCATAGTTTCGCGTTTTTCACATACTTGTTGAACAGATCCTGGGTTTTTCTGGTTTGGATCACGTAGTAATGTGGTATCACACTGAAACAGTCTATTAAACCTGGTCTCGATCAATATTTTAGAGGATAACGCATGTTAGGTCTGGGATAGGTCTGTGATTTGCCCTCATCAGGCTCATAGTTTCGCGTCTTTCACATACTTGTTGAACAGATCCTGGGGTTTTCTGGTTTGGATCACGTTGTAATGTGGTACCACACTGAAACAGTCGATTAAACCTGGTTTCGATCAATATTTTAGTGAATAACTCATGTTAGGTCTAGGTTAGGTCTGGGATTTGATCATATTAGGCTCGTACTTTCACATATTTCTCATACTTGGTGGCCAGATTCTGGGCTTTTTCTGGTTTGGATCACGTAGTAATGTATTACCACACTGAAACAGTCGATTAAACCTGGTGTCGATCAATATTTTTGAGGATAACGCATGTTAGGTCTAGGTTAGGCCTGGAATTTTCCCTCATCAGACACATACATTCGCATTCTCCACATACTTGTTGAACGGATTCTGGGTTTTTTCTCGTTTGGATCACGTAGTAATGTGGTACCACACTTAAACATTCAATTAAACCTGGTCTTGATAAATATTTTTGAGGATAACGCATGTTAGGTCTGGGTTAGGTCTAGGATTTGCCCTACTATGGCCCATAATATCGCATATTTCTCATACTTCATGACTAGATCCTGGGCTTTTTCTGGATTGGATCACGTAGTAATGTGGTACCACACTGAAGCAGTCGATTAAACCTGGTGTCGATCAATATTTTTGAGGATAACGCATGTTAGGTCTAGGTTAGGCCAGTGATTTTCCCTCATGAGACACATACTTTCGCATTCTCCACATACTTGTTGAACGGATCCTGGGTTTTTTCTGATTTGGATCACGTAGTAATGTGATGCCACACTAAAACAGTCAATTAAACCTGGTTTCGATCAATATTTTAGAGGATAACGCAAGTTATGTCTGGGATAGGACTGGGATTTGCCCTCCTCAGGCTCATACTTTCGCGTTTGTCACATACTTGTTGAACAGATCCTGGGTTTTTTCTGGATTGGATCAGGTAGTAATGTGGTACCACACTGAAACAGTCGATTAAACCTGGTTTCGATCAATATTTTAGAGGATAACGCAAGTTATGTCTGGGATAGTTCTGGGATTTGCCCTCATCAGGCTCATACTTTCGCGTTTTTCACATACTTGCTGAACAGATCCTGGGTTTTTTCTGGTTTGGATCGCGTAGTAATGTGGTACCTCACTGAAACAGTCCATTAAACCTGATCTTGATCAATATTTTATAGGATAACGCATGTTAGGTCTGGGATAGGTCTGGGATTTGCCCTCATCAGGCTCATAGATCCGCGTTTTTCACATACTTGTTGATCAGATCCTGGGTTTTTTCTGGTTTGGATCCCGTAGTAATGTGGTACCACACTGAAACAGTCCATTAAACCTGGTTCCGGTCAATGATTTAGAGAATAACGCATGTTAGGTCTTGGTAAGGGCTGGGGTTTGCTCTCATCAGACTCGTACTTTCGCATATTTCTCATACTTGATGGCCAGATTCTGGGCCTTTTCTGGCTTGGATCACGTATTAATGTGGTACCACACTGAAACAGTCGATTAAACCTGGTTTCGATCAATATTTTAGAGGATAACGCAAGTTATGTCTGGGATAGGTCTGGGATTTGCCCTCATCAGGCTCATACTTTCGCGTTTTTCACATACTTGTTGAACAGATCCTGGGTTTTTTCTGGTTTGGATCAGGTAGTAATGTGGCACCACACTGAAACAGTCCATTAATCCTGGTTTCGATCAGTATTTTAGAGGATAATTCATGTTAGGTCTAGGTTAGGTCTGGGATTTGCTCTCATCAGGCTCATACTTTCGCATATTTCTCATTCTTGCTGGCCAGATCCTGGGCTTCCACTGGTTTGGATCACGTAGTAATGTGATGCCACACTAAACCTGTCAATTAAACCTGGTTTCGATCAATATTTTAGAGGATAACGCAAGGTATGTCGGGGATAGATCTGGGGATTTGCTCTCATCAGGCTCATACTTTCGCGTTTTTCACATACTTGTTGAACAGATCCTGGGTTTTTTTCTGGTTTGGATCACGTAGTAATGTGGTACCACACTGAAACAGTCGATTAAACCTGGTTTCGATCAATATTTTTGAGGATAACGCATGTTAGGTATGGGTTAGGTCTAGGATTTGCCCTTAACAGGCCCATAATATCGCATATCTCTCATACTTCATGGCTAGATCCTGGGCTTTTTCTGGATTGGATCACGTAGTAATGTGGTACCACACTGAAGCAGTCGATTAAACCTGGTGTCGATCAATATTTTTGAGGATAACGCATGTTAGGTCTAGGTTAGGCCAGTGATTTTCCCTCATGAGACACATACTTTCGCATTCTCCACATACTTGTTGAACGGATCCTGGGTTTTTCCTGGTTTGGATCACGTAGTAATGTGGTACCACACTGAAACAGTCGATTAAACCTGGTGTCGATCAATATTTTTGAGGATAACGCATGTTAGGTCTAGGTTAGTTCTGGGGTTTGCCCTCATCAGGGTCATATTTTCGCATATTTCTCATAGTTGATGGCCAGATTCTGCGCTTTTTCTGGTTTGGATCGCGTAGTAATGTGGTACCACACTGAAATAGTCGATTAAACCTGGTTTCGATCAATATTTTAGAGGATAACGCAAGTTATGTCTGAGATAGGTTCGGGATTTGCCCTCATCAGGGCCATACTTTCGCATTTTTCACATACTTGTTGAACAGATCCTGGGTTTTTTCTGGTTTGGATCACGCAGTAATGTGGTACCACACTGAAACAGTCCACTAAACCTGGTTTCGATCAATATTTTGGAGGATAACGCATGTTATGTCTAGGTTAGGCCGGGGATTTGCCCTCATCAGACTCATACTTACGCATACTTCACATACTTGTTAAACAGATCCTGGGTTTTTTTTTGGTTTGGATCACGTAGTAATGTGGTACCACACTGAAACAGTCGATTAAACCTGGTTTCGATCAATATTTTAGAGAATAATTCATGTTAGGTCTAGGTTAGGTCTGGGATTTGCCCTCATCAGGCTCATACTTTCGCATATTTCTCATTCTTGTTGGCCAGATCCTGGGCTTCCACTGGTTTGGATCACGTAGTAATGTGATGCCACACTAAACCTGTCAATTAAACCTGGGTTCGATCAATATTTTAGAGGATAACGCAAGGTATGTCTGGGATAGATCTGTGGATTTGCCCTCATCAGGCTCATACTTTCACATTTATCACATACTTGTTGAACAGATTCTGGGCTTTATCTGGTTTGGATCACGTAGTAATGTGGTACCACACTGAAACAGTCCATTAAACCTGGTTTCCATCAATATTTTAGAGGATAACGCAAGTTAGGTCTGGGATAGGTGTGGGATTTGCCCTCATCAGGGTCATATTTTCGCATTTTTCACATACTTGTAGAACGGATCCCATGCTTTTTCTGGTTTTGGATCACGTAGTAATGTGGTACCACACTGAAACAGTCCATTAAACGTGGTTTCGATCAATATTTTAGATGTTAACGCAAGTTATGTCTGGGATAGGTCTGGGATTTGCCCTCCTCAGGCTCATAGTTTCGCGTTTCTTACATACTTGTAGAACAGATCCTGGGTTTTTTCTGGTTTGGATCCCGTAGTAATGTGGTACCACACTGAAACAGCCCATTCAACCTGGTTTCGATCAATATTTTAGAGGATACCGCATGTTATGTCTGGGATAGTTCTGGGATTTGCCCTGATCAGGCTCGCACTTTCGCATATTTCTCATACTTGATGGCCAGATTCTGGGCTTTTACTGATTTGGATCACGCAGTAATGTGGTACCACACTGAAACAGTCGATTAAACCTGGTGTCGATCAATATTTTTGAGGATAACGCATGTTAGGTATGGGTTAGGTCTAGGATATGCCCTTAACAGGCCCATAATATCGCATATTTCTCATACTTCATGGCTAGATCCTGGGCTTTTTCTGGATTGGATCACGTAGTAATGTGGTACCACACTGAAACAGTAAATTAAACCTAGTTTCCATCAATATTTTGCAGGATAACGCAAGTTAGGTCTGGGGTAGGCCTGGGATTTGCCCTCATCAGGGACATACTTTCGCATTTTTCACATACATGTTGAACAGATCCCTGGCTTTTTCTGGTTTGGAACACGCAGTAATGTGGTACCCCACTGAAACAGTCCATTAAACCTGGTCTCGATCAATATTTTAGAGGATAACGCATGTTAGGTCTGGGATAGGTCCGGGATTTGCCCTCATCAGGCTCATAGTTTCGTGTTTTTCACATACTTGTTGAACAGATCCTGGGTTTTTCTGGTTTGGATCACGTAGTAAAGTGGTACCACACTGAAACAGTCGATTAAACCTGGTTTCGATCAATATTTTAGTGAACAACTCATGTTAGGTTTAGGTTAGGTCTGGGATTTTCCCTCATCAGACACATACATTCGCATTCTCCACATACTTGTTGAACGGATCCTGGGTTTTTTCTCGTTTGGATCACGTAGTAATGTGGTACCACACTGAAACATTCAATTAAACCTGGTCTTGATAAATATTTTTGAGGATAACGCATGTTAGGTCTGGGTTAGGTCTAGGATTTGCCCTAATCAGTCCCATAATATCGCATATTTCTCATACTTCATGGCTAGATCCTGGGCTTTTTCTGGATTGGAGCAGTCGATTAAACCTGGTGTCGATCAATATTTACGAGGACAACGCATGTTAGGTCTAGGCTAGGCCTGGAATTTTCCCTCATGAGACACATACTTTCGCATTCTCCACATACTTGTTGAACGGATCCTGGGTTTTTTCTAGTTTGGATCACGTAGTAATGTGGTACCACACTGAAACAGTCGATTAAACCTGGTGTCGATCAATATTTTTGAGGATAACGCATGTTAGGTCTAGGTTAGTTCTGGGGTTTGCCCTCATCAGGGTCATATTTTCGCATATTTATCATAGTTGATGGCCAGATTCTGGGCTTTTTCTGGTTTGGATCACGTAGTAATGTGGTACCACACTAAACCTGTCAATTAAACCTGGGTTCGATCAATATTTTAGAGGATAACGCAAGGTATGTCTGGGATAGATCTGTGGATTTGCCCTCATCAGGCTCATACTTTCACATTTATCACATACTTGTTGAACAGATTCTGGGCTTTATCTGGTTTGGATCACGTAGTAATGTGGTACCACACTGAAACATTCAATTAAACCTGGTACTGATAAATATTTTTGAGGGTAACGCATGTTAGGTCTAGGTTAGGCCTGGGATTTTCCCTCATCAGACACATACTTTCGCATTCTTCACATACTTGTTGAACGGATCCTGGGTATTTTTCTGGTTTGGATCACGTAGTGATGTGGTACCACACTGAAACAGTCCATTAAACCTGGTTTCGATCAATATTTCAGAGGATAACGCATGTTAGGTCTAAGTTAGGCCTGGGATTTTCCCTCATCAGACACATACTTTCGCATTCTTCACATACTTGTTGAACGTATCCTGGGTTTTCTCAGGTTAGGATCACGTAGTAATGTGGTACCACACTGAAACTGTCGATTAAACCTGCTGTCGATCAATATTTTTGAGAATAACTCATGTTAGGTCTAGGTTAGGTCTGGGATTTGCTCTCATCAGGCTCGTACTTTCGCAAATTTCTCATACTTGATGGCCAGAATCTGTGCTTTTTCTGGTTTGGATCCCGTAGTAATGTGGTACCACACTGAAAGAATCCATTACACCTGGTTTCGATCTATATTTTAGAGGATAACGCATGTTATGGCTAGGTTAGGCCTGTGATTTGCCCTCATCAGACACATACTCTCGCATTCTTCACATACTTGTTGAGCGGATCCTGGGTTTTTTCTGGTTTGGATCACGTAGTAGTGTGGTAGCACACTGAAACAGTCCATTAAACCTGGTATCGATCAATATTGTAGAGGATAACGCATGTTCTGACTAGGTTAGGCCTGGGTTTTGCCCTCATCAGACACATACTTTCGCATTCTTCACATACTTGTTGAACGGATCCTGGGTTTTTTCTGGTATGGATCACGTAGTAGTGTGGTAGCACACTGAAACAGTCCATTAAACCTTGTGTCGATCAATATTTTAGAGGATAACGCATGTTCTGCCTAGGTTAGGTTTGGGTTTTGCCCTCATCAGACACATACTTTCGCATTCTTCACATACTTGTTGAACGGATCCTGGGTTTTTTCTGGTTTGGATCACGTAGTAATGTGGTAGCACACTGAAACATTCAATTAAACCTGGTCTTGATAAATATTTTAGAGGAAAACACATGTTAGGTCTGGGTTAGGTCTAGGATTTGCCCACAGCAGGCTCATACTTTCGCATATTACTCATACTTGATGGCTAGATCCAGGGCTTTTTCTGGATTGGATCACGTAGTAATGAGGTACCACACTGAAACAGTCAATTAAACCTGGTTTCCATCAATATTTTAGAGGACAACGCAAGTTAGGTCTGGTATAGGTCTGGGATTTGCCCTCATCAGGGTCATATTTTCGCGTTCTCCACATACTTGTTGAACAGATCCTGGGTATTTTTCTGGTTTGGATCAGGTAGTAATGTGGTACCACACTGAAACAGTCGATTAAACCTGGTTTCGATCAATATTTTAGAGGATAACGCATGTTAGGTCTAGGTTAGGCCTGGGATTTGCCCTCATCAGGGTCATACTTTCGCAGTTTTAACAGATATGTTGACCTCAGTGAGTGTTTTGTTTGCATTGGATCGCGTAGCAAAGTGGTACCACACTGAAACAGGCGATTAAACCTGTTTTCGATCAATACTCTTGAGGATAACGCATGTTAGGTCTAGGTGAGGCCTGGGATTTTCCCTCATCAGACTCATACTTTCGCATTCTTGACATACTTGTTGAACAGATCCTGGGTTTTTTCTGGTTTGGATCACGTAGTAATGTGGTACCACACTGAAACAGTCAACTAAACCTGGTTTCGAACAATGTTTTAGAGGGTAACGCAAGTTATGTCTGGGATAGGTCTGGGATTTGCCCTCATCAGGGTCATATTTTCGCGTTTATCACATACTTGTTGCACAGACCCCTGGCTTTTTCTGGTTTGGATCACGTAGTAATGTGGTACCACACTGAAACGGTCGATTAATTCTGGTTTCGATCAATATCTTAGAGGATAACGCATGTTAGTTCAAGGTTAGGGCTGGGATTTGCCCTCATCACGGTCATACTTTCGCAGTTTTAACATACATGTTGACCTGAGTGAGTGTTTTTTTTGCACTGGATCGCGTAGCAAAGAGGTACCACACTAAAACAGTCAATTAAACCTGGTTTCGAACAATGTTTTAGAGGGTAACGCAAGTTATGTCTGGGATAGGTCTGGGATTTGCCCTCATCAGGCTCATACCTTCGCATTTTTCACATACTTGTTGAACAGATCCTGGGTTTTTTCTGGTTTGGATCGCGTAGCAAAGAGGTACCACACTAAAACAGTCAATTAAACCTGGTTTCGAACAATGTTTTAGAGGGTAACGCAAGTTATGTCTGGGATAGGTCTGGGATTTGCCCTCATCAGGCTGATACTTTCGCATATTACCCATACTTGTTGGCTAGATCCTGGGCTTTTTCTGGATTGGATCACGTAGTAATGTGGTACCACACTGCAACAGTCAATTAAACCTGGTCTTGATAATTATTTTAGAGGATAACGCGTGTTAGGTCTGGATTAGGTCTAGGATTTGCCCTCATCAGGCTGATACTTTCGCATATTACTCATACTTGTTGGCTAGATCCTGGGCTTTTTCTGGACTGGATCAGGTAGTAATGTGGCACCACACTGAAACAGTCAATTAAACCTGGTCTTGATAAATATTTTAGAGGATAACGCGTGTTAGGTCTGGGTTAGGTCTAGGATTTGCCCTCATCAGGCTGATACTTTCGCATATTACTCATACTTGTTGGCCAGATCCCGGGCATTTTCTGATTGGATCACGTGGTAATGTTGTATCACACTGAAACTGTCAATTAAACCGGGTTTCCATCAATATTTTAGAGTATAATTCATGTTAGGTCTAGGTTTTGTCTGGGATTTGCTCTCATCAGGCTCATACTTTCTCATTTTCGTTGGCCAGAACCTGGGCTGCCACTGGTTTGGACCACGTAGTAATGTGGTACCACAGTGAAGCAGTCAATTAAACCTGGTCTTGATAAATATTTTAGAGGATAACGCATGTTATGTCTAAGTTAGGTCTGGGATTTGCTCTCATCAGGCTCGTACCTTCGCATTCTTCACATACTTGTTGAACAGATCCTGGGCTTTTTCTGGATTGGATCACGTAGTAATGTGGTACCACACTGAAACAGTCGATTAAACCTGGTTTCGACCAATATTTTTGAGGATAACGCTTTATAGGTATATGTCAGGCCTGGGATTTGCTCTCATCAGGCTCGCACTTTCGCATTCTTCACATACTTGTTGAACAGATGTGGAGTTTTATTCTGGTTTGGATCACGTAGTAAAGTGGTACCACACTGAAACAGTCAATTAAACCTGGTTTTGACCAATATCTCAGAGGATAACGCAAGTTAGGTCTCGGATAGGTCCGGGATTTGTCCCCATCAGGCACATACTTTCGCGTTTTTCACATACTTGTTGAACAGATCCTGGGTTCTTTCTGGTGTGGATCACGCAGTAATGTGGTACCACACTGAAACAGTCCATTAAACCTGGCTTCGATCAACATTTTAGAGGATAACGCATGTTATGTCTAGGTTAGGCCTGGGATTTGCCCACATCAGGCTCATACTTTCGCGTTTTTCACATACTTGTTGAACAGATCCTGGGTTTTTTCTGGTGTGGATCACGCAGTAATGTGGTACCACACTGAAACAGTCCATTAAACCTGGTTTCGACCAATATTTTAGAGGATAACGCAAGTTAGGTCTGCGATAGTTCCGGGATTTGTCCTCATCAGGCACATACTTTCGCGTTTCTCACATACTTGTTTTACAGATCCTGGTATTTTTCTGGTTTGGATCACGTAGTAATGTGGTACCACACTGAAACAGTCCATTAAACCTGGTTTCGATCAATATTTTAGAGAATAATTCATGTTAGGTCTAGGTTAGGTCTGGGATTTTCTCTCATCAGGCTCATACTTTCGCATATTTCTCATTTTCGTTGGCCAGAACCTGGGCTTCCACTGGTTTGGACCACGTAGTAATGTGGTACCACAGTGAAGCAGTCAATTAAACCTGGTCTTGATAAATATTTTAGAGGATAACGCATGTTAGCTCTGGGTTAGGTCTAGGATTTGCACTCATCAGGCTGATACTTTCGCATATTACTCATACTTGTTGGCTAGATCCTGGGCTTCTTCTGGATTGGATCACGTAGTAATGTGGTACCACACTGAAACTGTCATTTAAACCTGGCCTCTGGCAATATTTTATAGGACAACGCAAGTTAGGTCTGGGATAGTTCTGGGATTTGCCCTCATCAGGGTCATATTTTCGCGTTTGTCACATACTTGTTGCACAGACCCCTGGCTATTTCTGGTTTGGATCACGTAGTAATGTGGTACCACACTGAAACAGTCGATTAATCCTGGTTTCGATCAATATCTTAGAGGATAACGCATGTTAGGTCAAGGTTAGGCCTGGGATTTGCCCCCATCACGGTCATACCTTCGCAGTTTTAACATACATGTTGACCAGAGCGAGGGTTTTTTCGGCTTTGGATCACGTAGCAATGTGGTACCACACTGAGACAGTCAATTAAACCTGGTTTCGATAAATATTTTAGAGGATAACGCATTATAGGTATATGGTAGGCCTGGGATTTGCTCTCATCAGGCTCATACTTTCGCATTCATCACATACTTGTTGAACAGATCCGGGGTTTTTTCTGGTTTGGAACACGTAGTAATGTGGTACCACACTGAAGCAGTCGATTAAACCTGGTTTCGATCAATATTTTTGAGGATAACGCATGTTAGGTCTAGGTTAGGTCTGGGATTTGCTCTCATCAGGCTCGTACTTTCGCATTCTTCACATACTTGTTGAACAGATCCTGGGTTTCTTCTGGTTTGGATCACGTAGTAATGTGGTACCACACTGAACCAGTCAATTAAACCTGGTTTCGATCAATATTTTAGAGGATAACGCAAGTTAGGTCTGGGTTCCCCTCAGGGGCTGCCAGCCTTTCAGCTGCAGTACGGGCTTAACGAACCCGGGGTACCCGAGTCATACACACACCGTAAGCCTCCTGTTGGTCGTCACAACGACCCATTCACAATTCCCTATTGGTTTTGTGGATGGTACGTGACGGCAGGAGGAACGGGGGTCTTGGCTTAAC
Source organism: Colletes latitarsis (assembly GCF_051014445.1). Classification (NCBI taxonomy): domain Eukaryota; kingdom Metazoa; phylum Arthropoda; class Insecta; order Hymenoptera; family Colletidae; genus Colletes; species Colletes latitarsis. Next base: position 5,942,942 of record NC_135142.1, read on the forward strand.
CGCCTGGACCACGAGTATGGCGACTCTATAAAATCGCCCTCCAATCCTAAGCTATGGTGCGCGGCGATGGGATGCATGGTTGGGGGAGAAGGCCCAATCCCAAGCGACCACCTCCGGGGAACCTGCCGAACCCCCGGAGTATTAGGCTTACCCGGGTAAGGCGGCTCTGCCCGGGTGGACCTTTATTTCCGACCATCTCGTGGGACTATTATGGACACAGAAAATAAAATGGGGATGGGGCGGGTTTTGTCGGTTGGGGAGGACGGAGACGGGGTTGGGGTTAGGGTGGCGGCGCTCGCGCCCCACTCAGCGCCAGGTCCGGCTTCGTGGAGGGTGGAGGAGGACGACGAGACGGCGTCGGTCTCGTCCTTCTCCTCCAGCACGAGCCACATAGGCTCTAAGAGGAAGAGGACGGGGCAGGCCGTCGTCGAGGTGGGCGGGGCGATGAGCCCGTCGGTGAGGCTGAGTTGCCTCAGGGACGAGGTGACCGAGGAGATATCGGAGAGGATCTCCTCGTCCCTGAGGCGGGTGGAGAAAGTCGCCGCTGCCTGCGCCTTTAAGGGGCAGAAAAGCGGTGGCGCGGAGGCCCTGAAGGCCGCGGCGGAGGAAATGAGGGAGGCGGCGCGGGAGCTCAGAGGGCGGAACGCCCGTCTGCAGCTCCTGTTGGAGGAGGAGCGACAGGGGAGGAGGAGGGCAGAGGCGCTGTGGAACAGCGCGGCCCTCCCTCCCATCCTCCCTCCTCCTCCACCGCCGCGTCCCTCGGCGGAGGTAAATAAACGGGGTGCGGCGGCAGTGGTGCGGGGCACCGCGGGCCCCTCCACCCGCACTCCGCCCGTGAAGAAGTCCCCGTCCTCCTCAGAAGACGATCTTCTGAGGAGGATTGGGGACATGATTGATGGCAAGCTGGCCGCCTTCCGGGAGGAGCTCCTCGCCGGAAGAGCGGTCAGCAGGAAGGCGGTGCCTCCCCGACCTGTTCCGGTACAGCCAGGGAAGGCAAAGAAGGGCGGAGTGAAGGCTCCGCCCAGCGTTGCGGCACCAGGGCCCCGGGTCGCGACCCCCAAGGGGGGTGGTGTACCCGTGGTCGCGGTGGTCGCGTCCTCCACAGCACCCTCCCAAGGGGGGGTGGCGTGGAGTGAGGTGGTGGGGCGGAAGGCGAAGCGGGCGGCGAGGAAGGCCTCGCAACCGCAGCCTCCGCCTCCGCCGCCGGCGGCCAAGGTAAAGGCCGCGAAGGTCGGGAAGGCACGACCAGGTCGTCCCCCAAAAACGGCAGCGGTGACGCTGACCGTTGCGCAGGGGGGCGACCTGACCCTCGCGGAGGCGATGCGGCTCGCCAGGGAGAATATCTCCCTGGAAGAGCTGGGCATCGCCTCCGTGAGGGCGAAGAGGGCCGTGACCGGGGGTCTCTTGCTGGAGATCCCCGGTGCAGAAGGCGGCGCGAAGGCGGATCGTCTCGCCCAGAGGCTCCGGGAGCAGCTGGGCGAGAGAGGTGTCCGGGTCGCCCGGCCCACGAAGCGCACGGAGATGCGCATTTGTGGGCTGGACGACTCGGTCAGCGCACAGGATGTGTCCCGTGCCCTTGCGAGGGCGGGGGACTGTCCTGTGGAGGACCTGCGGATCGGAGAGATCCGCAGGTCGCCCTCCGGCCTCGGGTCGGTGTGGGCCCGGTGCCCCCTCTCCGCCGCCCGTAAGGTGGCGGAATCCGGGAGGGTGTTGGTGGGGTGGGTTTCGGCGCGAGTGGAAATCCTCGCGCCGCGCCCGCTCCAGTGTCACCGCTGCCTCGAATTGGGGCACGTGAGGCAGTGGTGCACCTCGCCGGTGGACCGCAGCGGTCAGTGTTACCGCTGCGGTGCCAAAGAGCACCGTGCGAGCCAGTGCTCGGCGGCCCCCCACTGCCCGCTGTGTGCGGACATGGGGAGGCCAGCCGATCACAGGGTGGGGAGCAAGAAGTGCTCCCCCCCCTCCCGGAAGGAGAGGAAGAGGCGGGCTGCACCGGCTCCGGTGCCGAGGGCGGTGGCATCGTCCTCCATGGAGGTGGACGGTGCTACGGGGACGGACGGCCGGGAGGAGGCTGGGGCGGCCATTAATTAATGCCGCCCCGCCTCCTCCTCCAGGCCAACCTCAACCACTGCCGCGCGGCACAGGACTTGATGTCCCAAGTCCTCGCGGAGTGGGGGGTTGGCCTGGCGGTCGCCGCCGAGCCGTACCGCGTCCCTGATCACCCTCATTGGGTGGGCGACGCGGACGGCTTGGTGGCGACGGTATGGGGAGGGGGCGACGGGTCCCCACCGTTCTCCTTGTTGGAGCGCGGTCGGGGATTCGTCGCCGTGGACTGGGGGGGAGTCGCTGTGGTGGGGTGCTACATTTCGCCCCGTAGCGGTCACGCTGCGTTCGAGCTGTACTTGGCCGAAGTCGCGGCATGCGTGCAGCGCTACGCGGCCCGGCCGGTGCTGGTCCTGGGGGATTTTAATGCCAAGTCGGTGGCTTGGGGATCCCCCAGGACCTCCGTTCGCGGCGGGATCCTGGGCGATTGGGCGGCGGGGCTCGACCTCCGGGTATTGAACCGGGGGTCGGAGAACACATGCGTGCGGCGATATGGGGGGTCCATCGTGGATGTTGGATTCGCGACCCCCAACGCCGTGCGCATGGTGTCGGGTTGGCACGTGGTCGCGGGGGCAGAGACACTCTCCGATCACCGGTACATCCGGATGGAGGTCTCTGCCGCCGCGAGTGCATCCCGACACGGCCGCCTGCGTGGCACCCCACCACGCCGCTGGGCGCTTCGGCGCCTGGACAAGGACGCCCTGATGGCAGCTGCCCTCGCTGCAACTTGGCCGCAGGGAGCGGCCGAGTTGCCGAGCATAGAGGAGGAGGTCGCCCGGCTCGGAGCATTGGTCGCGGGTATTTGCGACGCGGCGATGCCTCGGGTCGGGCGGGCTTCTCCTCGCCGGGCGGTGTACTGGTGGTCGGACGCGATCGCGGAGTTGCGAGTCGCGACTGTCCGCGCCCGACGCCAGTACACCCGCGCGCGCCGTCGTCAACGTACAGGCGACGGCGTGGCGCGAGCGAGGGCAGCTGATGACCTGTATGGAGCATACCGCGTGGCGCGGGTTGCTCTGCAGGTCGCCATCAAACGGGCCAAGACCCAGGCATGGAAGGAGCTCCTCCAGACCCTTGATGACGATCCATGGGGGCGCCCATATAAGGTGGTGCTGAATAAGCTCCGCCCGTGGGCGCCCCCCGTCACCGAGGGTCTTGACCCCCGGCTGCTGGAGGACGTGGTCAATACACTCTTCCCAATTGGGGAGAGGGGACCGCGTCCTCCGGCGGCGGCGGCTGTCCCAGTGGAGTGGACGGCCGAGCTGGGGGTCACGCAGGAGGAGCTGGCAGCGGCCATCAGACGGCTCGGGGTTCGTAACACGGCCCCGGGTCCGGATGGTGTGCCCGGCCGGGTTTGGGTCTTGACCCAGGGCGTCCTTGGGGCCGACCTCAGGCGGTTGTTCGACCGCTGCCTGAGGGACGGGCGATTCCCCCCCAGTTGGAAGGTGGCGAGGATGGTCCTCCTCCGGAAGGAGGGTCGGCCCGCGGAGTCTCCCTCCGCATACCGGCCCATTTGTCTCCTCGACGAGGTGGGCAAGCTCTTCGAGCGTGTGATTGCTGCCCGCCTCGTCGAGCACCTGTCGCGGGGTGATCCCGGTCTGGCCGACTGCCAGTTCGGTTTCCGGGGGGGCCGATCGACTATCGACGCGATAGGTCGTGTGAGGGCCCTCTCGGAGGCGGCCGTCTCCCGGGGAGGGGTGGCATTGGCAATATCCTTGGATATTGCCAATGCCTTTAACACCCTCCCCTGGGAAGAGATAAGGAGGGGACTCGAATATCATCGAGTCCCCCCTTGTCTCAGGGCGGTCGTCGGGGATTATCTCCGCGGCAGGTGGATCGAGTATCCGGGCCGGGATGGTGATATGCGGAGGGAGGTGTACTGCGGTGTTCCGCAGGGGTCGGTCCTCGGGCCACTCCTGTGGAACATCGCGTACGACTCGGTGTTGCGGGCCGGCCTCCCCGACGGCGTCAGCACGGTGTGTTATGCGGATGACACACTGGTGCTGGCCGTCGGGGCGCACTGGGGGAGGGCCATGCGTCGCGCGGAGGAGGGGTCGCAACGCGTCGTCGACCGGATCAGGGGGATGGGGATGACGGTGGCGGTCCATAAGACCGAGGTGATTGCGTTTCATTCACCTCGGCAGGATCCGCCACCCCCTCTGATTCGGGTGGGTGGGGCTGACATCGAGGTGAAGCCCCAGATCAGGTATCTAGGGCTGATCCTCGATAGCCACTGGCGTTTCGAGAAGCATTTCCGCTGCCTGGTCCCCCGGTTGGAAAGGATGGTTGCGGCTCTGGGCCGGATCCTGCCAAACCTGGGGGGCCCGGCGGGCCGAGTTCGTCGCCTCTATGTGGCAATGGTCCAGTCGGTGGCCCTATACGGGGCCCCCGTCTGGGCGGACGACCTGGCTGCCTCCCGGCGCAGCATGACTATGCTGCGTCGGGTGCAGAGGCGCATGGCGCTCAGGGTCGTCCGCGGGTATCGGACCATGTCACATGAGGCGGCGACGGTTCTAGCGGGGTTGCCGCCCATGGACCTGCTCGCGCGGTCGCACGCGGTGATGTACCGGCACCGCGTCGACCGTCGCGCGGGGGTGGGGGCGGTCCCGGGCGGGCAGGAACCTGCTTGGGGCGATTTGAAGCGCCAGGCCCGGCAGTCCGTGTTGCTCGCGTGGCAGGAGCGGCTGGCTCTGCCAACCGCGGGGCACCGGACTGTCGGGGCGGTTCGGCCACTCCTGAAGGAGTGGCTGGACAGAGGCCATGGCAGCCTCACCTACCGGATGGCACAGGTATTTTCCGGGCATGGCAGCTTCGGAAGATACCTGTGCCGGATAGGGAAGGAGCCGACGGCGCGTTGCTGCCACTGCGACGCTGAGCAGGACACGGCGGATCATACCCTGGAGGTATGCCCCGCGTGGGAGGGGGAGCGCCGTGTCCTGGTCGGCGTCGTCGGGCGGGATGTCTCGCTGCCGGGCGTGGTGCGCGCCATGCTCGGCAGCGAGGAGAAGTGGAGGGCCGTGGCCTCCTTCTGCGAGAACGTAATGTTGCAGAAGGAGGCCGCGGGGAGGGAGCGCGAGCTTCAGCGGCGCGCTGAGGCTCGCGCTCGTGCGGTGGCCCGAGGTCGTCGCCCGGTCGCGAGGCGTCGCGGGCGACCGCCTCGGCGTGGCGGATGACCTAGGCTGGGAGGGGGGTCCTGAGGGGACCCTCCTCCCGCCAGGCGGCGACGGGTCGGACCGGTTGGGGGTAGGAGTGCCTCCCCCTACCGGTCCGACGCAAGGGGAGGCACCCTCGGCGGTCTAGTGCGGCCATGAACGCCCGGCCGCCGAGGGGTGGAAACGGGGTCGCGGGCGGTTGCGAGTTGGGGCTCGCAGCCGCCACTAAACGCGGCCCCGGGACGGATAGCGGCGGGATGGAGTGGCCCCGTCCCGCCGCTATGAGGCAGTGTGTCTACTGGGGGGACCGATTGTCCCCCCGGGGGATGGGCGCGAAAGCGCGGGCACGGGGAGGATACCGGAAGAATGCTTCGAGCGATTCCCGGTATCCTCCCAAAGCGTGCCGAAGGGTCACCGTGGGGTTTTTAGTGGGTAGGTCCCGCGCCTGTCGTTGTACGGGCGCGGGGAATCCCACACACCCCTCCCACCTCTCCCCAAGGAGGTGGGAGGGAGTCTTTCGAAGATTTTCCCCACGACAAAAAAAAAAAAAAAAAAAAAAAAAAAAAAAAAAAGTTAGGTCTGGGTTAGATCTAGGATTTGCCCTCATCAGGCTCATACTTTCGCATATTTCTCATACTTGTTTGCTAGATCCTGGGCTTTTTCTGGATTGGATCTCGTTGTAATGTTGTACCACACTGAAACTGTCAGCTAAACGTGGTTTCCGTCAATATTTTAGAGGATAACACATGTTAGGTCTAGGTTAGATCTAGGATTTGCCCTCATCAGTCTCATACTTTCGCATTCTTCACATACTTCTTGAACAGATCCTGGGTTTTTTCTTCTTTCGATCACGTAGTAATGTGGTACCACTCTGAAACAGTACATTAAACCTGGTTTCGATTAATATTTTAGAGAATAATTCATGTTAGGTCTAGGTTAGGTCTGGGATTTGCTCTCATCAGGCTCGTACTTTCGCATTCTTCACATACTTGTTGAACAGATCCTGGGTTTTTTCTGGTTTGGAACACGTAGTAATGTGGTACCACACTGAAACAGTCGATTAAACCTGGTTTCGATCAATATTTTATAGGAAAACGCAAGTTAGGTCTGGGATAGGTCTGGGATTTGCCCTCATCAGGGTCATATTTTCGCATTCTTCACATACTTGTTGAACAGATCCTGGGATTTTTTCCGGTTTGGATAGTGTAGTAATGTGGTACCACACTGGAACAGTCCATTAAACCTGGTTTCGATCAATATTTTAGAGAATAATTCATGTTAGGTCTAGGTTAGTTCTGGGATTTGCTCTCATCAGGCTCGTACTTTCGCATATTTCTCATACTTGAGGGCCAGATTCTGGGCTTTTTCTGGTTTCGATCACGTATTAATGTGGTACCACACTGAAACAGACCATTATACCTGGTTTCGAGTAATATTTTAGTGGATAACACATGTTAGGTCTAGGTTAGGGCTGGGATTTGCCCTCATCACGGTCATACTTTCGCAGTTTTAACATACATGTTGACCTGAGCGAGGGTTTTTTCTGCTTTGGATCACGCAGTAATGTGGTACCACACTGAAACTGACAATTAATCCTGGTTTCCGTCAATATTTTACAGGATAACACATGTTAGGTCTCGGTTAGGTCTAGGATTTGCCCTCATCAGTCTCATATTTTCGCATCCTTCACATACTTCTTGAACAGATTCTGGGTCTTTTCTGGTTTTGATCACGTAGTAATGTGGTACCACACTGAAACAGTCGATTAAACCTGGTTTCGATTAATATTTTAGTGGATAAGACATGTTAGGTCTAGGTTAGGTCTGGGATTTGCCGTCATCAGGGTCATACTTTCGCAGATTTAACATACATGTCGACCTTATCGAGGGTTTTTTCTGCTTTGAATCACGAAGTAATGTGGTACCACACTGAAACAGTCCAGTAAACCTGGTTTCGATCAATACTTTAGAGAATAACGCATATTAGGTCTAGGTTAGGTCTGGGATTTGCTCTCATCAGGCTCGTTATATCGCATATTTCTCGTACTTGTTGGCTAGATCCTGGGCTTTTTCTGGATTGGATCACGTGTTAATGTGGTACCACACTGAAACTGTCAATTAAACCAGGTTACCGTCAATATTTTAGAGGATAACGCATGTTAGGTCTACGTTAGGCCTGGGATTTTCCCTCAACAGACTCATACTCTCGCATTCTTCACATACTTCTTGAACAGATCCTAGGTTTTTTCTGGTTTCGATCACGTATTAATGTGGTACCACACTGAAACAGACCATTAAACCTGGTTTCGAGTAATATTTTAGTGGATAACACATGTTAGGTGTAGGTTAGGTCTGGGATTTGCTCCCATCAGGCTCATACTTTCGCATATTTCTCATTTTCGTTGGCCAGAACCTGGGCTTCCACTGGTTTGGACCACGTAGTAATGTGGTACCACAGTAAAGCAGTCAACTAAACCTGGTCTTGATAAATATTTTAGAGGAAAACGCATGTTAGCTCTGGGATAGGTCTGGGATTTTCCCTCACCAGGCTCATACTTTCGCATATTACTCATACTTGTTGGCTAGATCCTGGGCTGTTTCTGGATTGGATCACGTATCAATATGGTACCACACTGAAAGTGTCAATTAAACCTGGTTTCCGTCAATATTTTAGAGGATAACACATGTCAGGTCTAGGTTAGGTCTCGGATTTGCCCTCATCAGGGTCATACTTTCGCATTCTTCACATACTTCTTGAACAGATCCTAGGTTTTTTCTGGTTTCGATCACGTATTAATGTGGTACCACACTGAAACAGACCATTAAACCTGGTTTCGAGTAATATTTTAGTGGATAACACATGTTAGGTCTAGGTTAGGTCTGGGATTTGCTCCCATCAGGCTCATACTTTCGCATATTTCTCATTTTCGTTGGCCAGAACCTGGGCTTCCACTGGTTTGGACCACGTAGTAATGTGGTACCACAGTAAAGCAGTCAACTAAACCTGGTCTTGATAAATATTTTAGAGGATAACGCAAGTTATGTCTGGGATAGGTCTGGGATTTGCCCTCATCAGGCTCATACTTTCGGATTCTTCACATACTTCTTGAACAGATCCTGGGTTTTTTCTGGTTTGGATCACATAGTAATGTGGTACCACACTGAAACAGTCCATTGAACCTGGTTTCGATAAATATTTTAGAGGATAACGCAAGTTATGTCTGGGATAGGTCTGGGATTTGCCCTCATCAGGCTCATACTTTCGCATTCTTCACATACTTCTTGAACAGATCCTGGGTTTTTTCTGGTTTGGATCACGTAGTAATGTGGTACCACACTGAAACAGTCCATTAAACCTGGTTTCGATAAATATTTTAGACGATAACGCAAGTTATGTCTGGGATAGGTCTGGGATTTGCCATCATCAGGCTCATACTTTCGCTTTTTCCACATACTTGTTGAACAGATCCTGGGTTTTTTCTGGTTTGGATCACGTAGTAATGTGGTACCACACTGAAACTGACAATTAATCCTGGTTTCCGTCAATATTTTACAGGATAACACATGTTAGGTCTCGGTTAGGTCTAGGATTTGCCCTCATCAGTCTCATACTCCCGCATCCTTCACATACTTCTTGAACAGATCCTAGGTTTTTGCTGGTTTCGATCGCGTATTAATGTGGTACCACACTGAAACAGACCATTAAACCTGGTTTCGATTAATATTTTAGTGGATAACACATGTTAGGTCTAGGTTAGGTCTGGGATTTTCCCTCATCAGGGTCTTACTTTCGCAGTTTTAACATACATGTTGAACAGATCCCTGGATTTTGCTGGTTTGGATCTCGTAGTAATGTGGTACCACACTGGAGCAATCAATTAATCCTGGTTTCCATCAATATTTTAGAGGATAACACATGTTAGGCCTGGGTTAGACCTGGGATCTGCCCTCATCAGACTCATACTTTCGCATTCTACACATACTTGTTGAACAGATCCCTGGCTTTCTCTGGTTTGGATCACGTTGTGAAGTGGTACCACACTGAAACAGTCGATTAATCCTGCTCCCGATCAACATTTTATAGGATAACGCAAGTTTGGTCTGGTATAGGTCTGGGATCTGCCATCATCAGGCTTATACCTTCGCATTTTTCACATGCCTGTTGAACAGATCCTGGGCTTTTCTGGTTTGTATCACGTAGTAATGTGGTACCACACTGAAACAGTCCATTAAACCTGGTTTCGATCAATACTTTAGAGAATAACGCATATTAGGTCTAGGTTAGGTCTGGGATTTGCTCTCATCAGGCTCGTAATATCGCATATTTCTCGTACTTCTTGGCTAGATCCTGGGCTTTTTCTGGATTGGATCACGTGTTAATGTGGTACCACACTGAAACTGTCAATTAAACCTGGTTTCCGTCAATATTTTAGAGGATAACGCATGTTAGGTCTAGGTTAGGCCTGGTATTTTCCCTCAACAGACTCATACTCTCGCATTCTTCACATACTTCTTGTACAGATCCTAGGTTTTTTCTGGTTTCGATCGCGAATTAATGTGGTACCACACTGAAACAGACCATTAAACCTGGTTTCGATTAATATTTTAGTGGATAACACATGTTAGGTCTAGGTTAGGTCTGGGATTTTCCCTCATCAGGGTCTTACTTTCGCAGTTTTAACATACATGTCGACCTGATCGAGGGTTTTTCCAGCTTTGAATCACGAAGTAATGTGGTACCACACTGAAACAGTCCATTAAACCTGGTTTCGATCAATACTTTAGAGAATAACGTATATTAGGTCTAGGTTAGGTCTGGGATTTGCTCTCATCAGGATCGTAATATCGCATATTTCTGATACTTGTTGGCTAGATCCTGGGCTTTTTCTGGATTGGATCACGTGTTAATGTGGTACCACACTGAAACTGTCAATTAAACCAGGTTACCGTCAATATTTTAGAGGATAACGCATGTTAGGTCTACGTTAGGCCTGGGATTTTCCCTCAACAGACTCATACTCTCGCATTCTTCACATACTTCTTGAACAGATCCTAGGTTTTTTCTGGTTTCGATCACGTATTAATGTGGTACCACACTGAAACAGTCGATTAAACCTGGTTTCGATTAATATTTTAGTGGATAAGACATGTTAGGTCTAGGTTAGGTCTGGGATTTGCCGTCATCAGGGTCATACTTTCGCAGTTTTAACATACATGTCGACCTTATCGAGGGTTTTTTCTGCCTTGAATCACGAAGTAATGTGGTACTACACTGAAACTGTCCATTAAACCTGGTTTCGATCAATACTTTAGAGAATAACGCATATTAGGTCTAGGCTAGGTCTGGGATTTGCTCTCATCAGGCTCGTAATATCGCATATTTCTCGTACTTGTTGGCTAGATCCTGGGCTTTTTATGGATTGGATCACGTGTTAATGTGGTACCACACTGAAACTGTCAATTAAACCTGGTTTCCGTCAATATTTTAGAGGATAACGCATGTTAGGTCTAGGTTAGGCCTGGGATTTTCCCTCAACAGACTCTTACTCTCGCATTCTTCACATACTTCTTGAACAGATCCTAGGTTTGTTCTGGTTTCGATCACGTATTAATGTGGTACCACGCTGAAACAGACCATTAAACCTGGTTTCGAGTAATATTTTAGTGGATAACACATGTTAGGTCTAGGTTAGGTCTGGGATTTCCCCTCATCAGGGTCTTACTTTCGCAGTTTTAACATACATGTTGAACAGATCCCTGGATTTTGCTGGTTTGGATCACGTAGTAATGTGGTACCACATTGGAACAGTCAATTAATCCTGGTTTCCATCAATATTTTAGAGGATAACACATGTTAGGTCTGGGTTAGACCTGGGATTTGCCCTCATCAGGGTCATCCTCTCGCAGTTTTAACATACATGTTGACCTGAGCGAGGGTTTTTTCTGCTTTGGATCACGTAGCAAAGTGATACCACACTAAAACAGTCAATTAAACCTGGTTTCGATAAATATTTTAGAGGATAACGCAAGTTATGTCTGGGATAGGTCTGGGATTTGCCCTCATCAGGCTCATGCTTTCGCATTCTTCACATACTTCTTGAACGGATCCTGGGTTTTTTCTGATTTGGATCACGTAGTAATGTGGGACCACACTGAAACAATCAGTTAAACCTGGTCATGATAAATATTTTAGAGGATAACGCATGTTAGGTCTGGGTTAGGTCTAGGATTTGCCCTCGTCAGGCTCATACTTTCGCATATTTCTCATACTTCATGGCTAGATCCTGGGCTATTTCTGGATTGGATCACGTAGTAATGTGGTACCACACTGAAACAGTCAATTAAACCTGGTTTCGATCAATATTTTAGTGAATAATTCATGTTAAGTCTAGGATAGGTCTGGGATTTGCTCTCATCAGGCTCATTCTTTCGCATATTTCTCATACTTGATGGCTAGATCCTGGGCTTTTTCTGGATTGCATCACGTAGTAATGAAGTACAACACTGAAACAGTCAATTAAACCTGGTTTGCATCAATATCTTAGAGGACAACGCAAGTTAGGTCTGGGATAGGTCAGGGATTTGCCCTCATCAGGGTCATACTTTCGCAGTTCTAACATACATGTTGACCTGATCGAGTGTTTTTTCTGCTTTGGATCACGTAGTAAAGTGGTACCACAACTAGAACAGTCAATTAAACCTGGTTTTGATCAATATTTTAGAGAACAATTCATGTTAGGTCTAGGTTAGCCCTGGGATTTTCACTCATCAGACTCATACTTTCGCGTTTTTCACATACTTGTCGAACGGATCCTGGGTTTTTACTGGTTTGGATCACGTAGTAATGTGGTACCACGCTGAAACAGTCAATTAAAACTGGTTTCGATCAATATCTTAGAGGATAACGCATGTTAGGTCTGGGTTAGGTCTAGGATTTGCCCTCATCAGGCTCATACTTTCGCATTCTTCACATACTTCTTGAACGGATCCTGGGTTTTTTCTGGTTTGGATCACGTAGTAATGTGGGACCACACTGAAACAATCAATTAAACCTGGTCATGATAAATATTTTAGAGGATAACGCATGTTAGGTCTGGGTTAGGTCTAGGATTTGCCCTCGTCAGGCTCATACTTTCGCATATTTCTCATACTTCATTGCTAGATCCTGGGCTATTTCTGGATTGGATCACGTAGTAATGTGGTACCACACTGAAACAGTCAATTAAACCTGGTTTCAATCAATATTTTAGAGGATAACGCAAGTTAGGTCTGGGATAGGTCTGGAATTTGCCCTCATCAGGGTCATACTTTCGCAGTTTTATCATACATGTTGACGTGATCGAGGGTTTTTTCTGCTTTGGATCACGTAGTAAAGTGGTACCACACTGAAACAGTCCACTAAACCTGGTTTGGATCAATATTTTGGAGGATAACGCATGTTAGGTCTGTTTTAGGCCGGGGATTTTCACTCATCTGACTCATACTTTCGCATTCTTCACATACTTGTTGAACGGATCCTGGGTTTTTTCTGGTTTGGATCACGTAGTAATGTGGGACCACACTGAAACAATCAATTAAACCTGGTCATGATAAATATTTTAGAGGATAACGCATGTTAGGTCTGGGATAGGTCTGGGATTTGCCCTCATCAGACTCATACTTTCGCACACTTCACATACTCGTTGAACAGATCCTGGGTTGTTTTCTGGTTTGGATCACATAGTAATGTGGTACCACACTGAAACAGTCGATTAAATCAGGTGTCGATCATTATTTTTGAGGATAACGCATGTTAGGTCTAGGTTAGGCCTGGGATGTGCCCTCATCAGGGTCATACTTTCGCAGTTTTATCATACATGTTGACGCGATCGAGGGTTTTTTCTGCTTTGGATCACGTAGTAAAGTGGTACCACACTGAAACAGTCCACTAAACCTGGTTTGGATCAATATTTTAGAGGGTAACGCATGTTAGGTCTGGGATAGGTCTAGGATTTGCCCTCATCAGACACATACTTTCGCATTCTTCACATACTTGTTGAACGGATCCTGGGTTTTTTCTGGTTTGGATCACGTAGTAATGTGGTACCACACTGAAACAGCCAATTAGACCTGGTTTCGATCAATATTTTAGAGAATAATTCATGTTATGTCTAGGTTAGGTCTGGGATTTGCTCTCATCAGGCTCATTCTTTCGCATATTTCTCATTCTTGATGGCTAGATCCTGGGCTTTTTCTGGATTGCATCACGTAGTAATGAAGTAAAACACTGAAACAGTCAATTAAACCTGGTTTCCATCAATATTTTAGAGGACAACGCATGTTAGGTCTAGGTTAGGCCTGGGATTTGCCCACATCAGGGTCATACTTTCGCAGTTCTAACATACATGTTGACCTGATCGAGGGTTTTTTCTGCTTTGGATCACGTAGTAAAGTGGTACCACACTGAATCAGTCCACTAAACCTGGTTTGGATCAATATTTTAGAGGATAACGCATGTTAGGTCTAGGTTAGCCCTGAGATTTTCACACATCAGACTCATACTTTCGCATTCTTCACATACTTGTTGAACGGATCCTGGGATTTTTCTGGATTGGTACACGTAGTAATGTGGTACCACACTGAAACATTCAATTAAACCAGGTCTTGATAAATATTTTAGAGGAAAACGCATGTTAGGTCTGGGTCAGGTCTAGAATTTGCCCTCATCAGGCTCATACCTTCGCATATTTCTCGTACTTCATGGCTAGATCCTGGGCTATTTCTGGATTGTATCACGTAGTAACGTGGTACCACGCTGAAACAGTCAATTAAACCTGGTTTCGATCAATATTTTAGAGGATAACGAAAGTTAGGTCTGGGATAGGTCTGGGATTTGCCCTCATCAGGCTCATACTTTCGCGTTTTTCACATACTTGTTGAACTGATCCTGGGTTTTTTCTGGTTTGGATCACGTAGCAATGTGGTACCACACTGAAACAGTCAATTAAGCCTGGTCTTGATAAATATTTTAGAGGATAACGCATGTTAGGTCTGGGATAGGTCTAGGATTTGCCCTCATCAGACTCATACTTTCGCACACTTCACATACTCGTTGAACAGATCCTGGGTTATTTTCTGGTTTGGATCACATAGTAATGTGGTACCACACTGAAACAGTCGATTAAACCAGGTTTCGATCAATATTTTTGAGGATAACGCATGTTAGGTCTAGGTTAGGCCCGGGATTTTCACTCATCAGACTCATACTTTCGCATTCTTCACATACTTGTTGAACGGATCCCGGGTTTTTTCTGGTTTGGATCACGTAGTAATGTCGGACCACACTGAAACAATCAATTAAACCTGGTCTTGATAAATATTTTAGAGGATAACGCAAGTTAGGTCTGGGTTAGGTCTAGGATTTGCCCTCGTCAGGCTCATACTTTCGCATATTTCTCATACTTCATGGCTAGATCCTGGGCTATTTCTGGATTAGATCACGTAGCAACGTGGTACCACACTGAAACAGTCAATTAAACCTGGTTTTGATCAATATTTTAGAGAATAATTCATGTTAGGTCTAGGTTAGGTCTGGGATTTGCTCTCATCAGGCTCATTCTTTCGCATATTTCTCATACTTGATGGCTAGATCCTTTGCTTTTTCTGGATTGCATCACGTACTAATGAAGTACAACACTGAAACAGTCAATTAAACCTGGTTTCCATCAATATTTTAGAGGTCAACGCATGTTAGGTCTAGGTTAGGCCTGGGATTTGCCCACATCAGGGTCATACTTTCGCAGTTCTAACATACATGTTGACCTGATCGAGGGTTTTTTCTGCTTTGGATCACGTAGTAAAGTGGTACCACACTGAATCAGTCCACTAAACCTGGTTTGGATCAATATTTTAGAGGATAACGCATGTTAGGTCTAGGTTAGCCCTGAGATTTTCACTCATCAGACTCATACTTTCGCATTCTTCACATACTTGTTGAACGGTTCCTGGGATTTTTCTGGATTGGTACACGTAGTAATGTGGTACCACACTGAAACATTCAATTAAACCAGGTCTTGATAAATATTTTAGAGGAAAACGCATGTTAGGTCTGGGTCAGGTCTAGAATTTGCCCTCATCAGGCTCATACCTTCGCATATTTCTCATACTTCATGGCTAGATCCTGGGCTATTTCAGGATTGTATCACGTAGTAACGTGGTACCACGCTGAAACAGTCAATTAAACCTGGTTTCGATCAATATTTTAGAGGATAACGAAAGTTAGGTCTGGGATAGGTCTGGGATTTGCCCTCATCAGGCTCATACTTTCGCGTTTTTCACATACTTGTTGAACTGATCCTGGGTTTTTTCTGGTTTGGATCACGTAGCAATGTGGTACCACACTGAAACAGTCAATTAAACCTGGTCTTGATAAATATTTTAGAGGATAACGCATGTTAGGTCTGGGATAGGTCTAGGATTTGCCCTCATCAGACTCATACTTTCGCACACTTCACATACTCGTTGAACAGATCCTGGGTTATTTTCTGGTTTGGCTCACATAGTAATGTGGTACCACACTGAAACAGTCGATTAAACCAGGTTTCGATCAATATTTTTGAGGATAACGCATGTTAGGTCTAGGTTAGGCCCGGGATTTTCACTCATCAGACTCATACTTTCGCATTCTTCACATACTTGTTGAACGGATCCCGGGTTTTTTCTGGTTTGGATCACGTAGTAATGTCGGACCACACTGAAACAATCAATTAAACCTGGTCTTGATAAATATTTTAGAGGATAACGCAAGTTAGGTCTGGGTTAGGTCTAGGATTTGCCCTCGTCAGGCTCATACTTTCGCATATTTCTCATACTTCATGGCTAGATCCTGGGCTATTTCTGGATTAGATCACGTAGTAACGTGGTACCACGCTGAAACAGTCAATTAAACCTGGTTTCGATCAATATTTTAGAGGATAACGAAATTTAGGTCTGGGATAGGTCTGGGATTTGCCCTCATCAGGCTCATACTTTCGCGTTTTTCACATACTTGTTGAACTGATCCTGGGTTTTTTCTGGTTTGGTTCACGTAGCAATGTGGTACCACACTGAAACAGTCAATTAAACCTGGTCTTGATAAATATTTTAGAGGATAACGCATGTTAGGTCTGGGATAGGTCTAGGACTTGCCCTCATCAGACTCATACTTTCGCACACTTCACATACTCGTTGAACAGATCCTGGGTTATTTTCTGGTTTGGATCACAAAGTAATGTGGTACCACACTGAAACAGTCAATTAAACTTGGTTTTGATCAATATTTTAGAGAATAATTCATGTTTGGTCTAGGTAAGGTCTGGGATTTGCTCTCATCAGGCTCATTCTTTCGCATATTTCTCATACTTGATGGCTAGATCCTGGGCTTTTTCTGGATTGCATCACGTAGTAATGAAGTACAACACTGAAACAGTCAAATAAACCTGGTTTCCATCAATATTTTAGAGGACAAGGCATGTTAGGTCTAGGTTAGGCATGGGATTTGCCCTCATCAGGGTCATACTTTCGCAGTTTTAACATACATGTTGACGTGATCGAGGGCTTTTCCTGTTTTGGATCACGTAGTAAAGTGGTACCACACTGAAACAGTCCATTAAACCTGGTTTGGATCAATATTTTAGAGGATAACGCATGTTAGGTCTAGGTGAGCCCTGGGATTTTCACTCATCAGGGTCATACTTTCGCAGTTCTAACATACATGTTGACCTGATCCAGTGTTTTTTCTGCCTTGGATCAGGTAGTAAAGTGGTACCACACTGAAACAGTCCATTAAACCTGGTTTGGATCAATATTTTAGAGGATAACGCATGTTAGGTCTAGGTTAGGTCTGGGATTTTCACTCATCAGACTCATACTTTCGCATTCATCACATACTTGATGAACGGATCCTGGGTTTTTTCTGGTTTGGAGCACGTAGTAATGCGGGACCACACTGAAACAGTCGATTAAACCTGGTTTCGCTCAATATTTTAGAAGATAACGCATGTTAGGTCTAGGTTATGCCTGGGATTTGCCCTCATCAGGGTCATACTTTCACAGTTTTAACATGCATGTTGACCTGATCGAGGGTTTTTTCTGCTTTGGATCACGTAGTAAAGTGGTGCCACAACTAAAACAGTCAATTAAACCTGGTTTCGATCATTATTTTAGAGAATAACGCAAGTTAGGTCTGGGATAGGTCTGGGATTAGCCCTCATCAGACTCATACTTTCGCACACTTCACATACTCGTTGACAAGATCCTGGGTTTTTTTCTGGTTTGGATCACGTAGTAATGTGGTACCACACTGAAACAGTCGATTAAACCTCGTTTCGATTAATATTTTTGAGGATAACGCATGTTGGGTCTGGGATAGGTCTGGGATTTGCCCTCATCAGGCTCATACAATCGCAGTTTTAACATGCATGTTGACCTGATCGTGGGTTTTTTCTGCTTTGGATCACGTAGTAAAGTGGTACCACACTAAAGCAGTCAATTAAACCTGGTTTCGATCAATATTTTAGAGGATAACGAACGTTATGTCTAGTTTAGGCCTGGGATTTGCCCTCATCAGACTCATACTTTCGCTTACTTCACATACTTGTTGAACAGATCCTCGGTTTTTTTCTGGTTTGGATCACGTAGTAATGTAGGGCCACACTGAAACAGTCAATGAAACCTGGTTTCGATCAATATTTTAGAAGATAACGCATGTTAGGTCTAGGTCAGGCCTGGGATTTGCCCACATCAGGGTCTTACTTTCGCAGTTTTAACATGCATGTTGACCTGATCGAGGGTTTTTTCTGCTTTGGATCACGTAGTAAAGTGGTACCACACTGAAACAGTCAATTAAACCTGGTTTCGCTCAATATTTTAGAAGATAACGCATGTTAGGTCTAGGTTAGGCCTGGGATTTGCGCTCATCAGGGTCATACTTTCGCAGTTTTAACGTGCATGTTGACCTGATCGAGGGTTTTTTCTGCTTTGGATCATGTAGTAAAGTGGTGCCACAACTAAAACAGTCAATTAAACCTGGTTTCGATCATTATTTTAGAGGATAACGCCAGTTAGGTCTGGGAT
The DNA here is from genome assembly GCF_051014445.1 of Colletes latitarsis. NCBI lineage: Eukaryota > Metazoa > Arthropoda > Insecta > Hymenoptera > Colletidae > Colletes > Colletes latitarsis. The sequence goes on from NC_135142.1 coordinate 5,961,282, forward strand.
AGGTCTCGGATTAGTCCTCATCAGACTCATACTTTCGCATTCTTCACATACTTGTTGAACGGATCCTGGGTTTTTTCTGGTTTGGATCACGTAGTAATGTGGGACCACACTGAAACAAACAATTAAACCTGGTCATGATAAATATTTTAGAGGATAACGCATGTTAGGTCTGGGTTAGGTCTAGGTTTTGCCCTCGTCAGGCTCATACTTTCGCATATTTCTCATACTTCATGGCTAGATCCTGGCTATTTCTGGATTGGATCACGTAGTAATGTGGTACCACACTGAAACAGTCAATTAAACCTGGTTTTGATCAATATTTTAGAGAATAATTCATGTTATGTCTAGGTTAGGTCTGGGATTTGCTCTCAACAGGCTCATTCTTTCGCATATTTCTCATACTTGATGGCTATATCCTGGGCTTTTTCTGGATCGCATCACGTAGTAATGAAGTACAACACTGAAACAGTCAATTAAACCTGGTTTCCATCAATATTTTAGAGGACAACGCATGTTAGGTCTAGGTAAGGCCTGGGATTTGCCCTCATCAGGGTCATACTTTCGCAGTTCTAACATACATGTTGACCTGATCGAGTGTTTTTTCCGCTTTGGATCACGTAGTAAAGTGGTACCACACTGAAACAGTCCATTAAACCTGGTCTTGATAAATATTTTAGAGGATAACGCATGTTAGGTCTGGGATAGGTCTAGGATTTGCCCTCATCAGACTCATACTTTCGCACACTTCACATACTCGTTGAACAGATCCTGGGTTATTTTCTGGTTTGGATCACATAGTAATGTGGTACCACACTGAAACAGTCGATTAAACCAGGTTTCGATCAATATTTTTGAGGATAACGCATGTTAGGTCTAGGTTAGGCCCGGGATTTTCACTCATCAGACTCATACTTTCGCATTCTTCACATACTTGTTGAACGGATCCCGGGTTTTTTCTGGTTTGGATCACGTAGTAATGTCGGACCACACTGAAACAATCAATTAAACCTGGTCTTGATAAATATTTTAGAGGATAACGCAAGTTAGGTCTGGGTTAGGTCTAGGATTTGCCCTCGTCAGGCTCATACTTTCGCATATTTCTCATACTTCATGGCTAGATCCTGGGCTATTTCTGGATTAGATCACGTAGTAATGTGGTACCACACTGAAACAGTCAATTAAACCTGGTTTTGATCAATATTTTAGAGAATAATTCATGTTAGGTCTAGGTTAGGTCTGGGATTTGCTCTCATCAGGCTCATTCTTTCGCATATTTCTCATACTTGATGGCTAGATCCTGGGCTTTTTCTGGATCGCATCACGTAGTAATGAAGTACAACACTGAAACAGTCAATTAAACCTGGTTTCCATCAATATTTTAGAGGACAACGCATGTTAGGTCTAGGTAAGGCCTGGGATTTGCCCTCATCAGGGTCATACTTTCGCAGTTCTAACATACATGTTGACCTGATCGAGTGTTTTTTCCGCTTTGGATCACGTAGTAAAGTGGTACCACACTGAAACAGTCCATTAAACCTGGTTTGGATCAATATTTTAGAGGATAACGCATGTTAGGTCTAGGTGAGCCCTGGGATTTTCACTCATCAGGGTCATACTTTCGCAGTTCTAACATACATGTTGACCTGATCGAGTGTTTTTTCTGCCTTGGATCAGGTAGTAAAGTGGTACCACACTGAAACAGTCCATTAAACCTGGTTTGGATCAATATTTTAGAGGATAACGCATGTTAGGTCTAGGTTAGGTCTGGGATTTTCACTCATCAGACTCATACTTTCGCATTCATCACATACTTGATGAACGGATCCTGGGTTTTTTCTGGTTTGGAGCACGTAGTAATGCGGGACCACACTGAAACAGTCGATTAAACCTGGTTTCGCTCAATATTTTAGAAGATAACGCATGTTAGGTCTAGGTTATGCCTGGGATTTGCCCTCATCAGGGTCATACTTTCACAGTTTTAACATGCATGTTGACCTGATCGAGGGTTTTTTCTGCTTTGGATCACGTAGTAAAGTGGTGCCACAACTAAAACAGTCAATTAAACCTGGTTTCGATCATTATTTTAGAGAATAACGCAAGTTAGGTCTGGGATAGGTCTGGGATTAGCCCTCATCAGACTCATACTTTCGCACACTTCACATACTCGTTGACAAGATCCTGGGTTTTTTTCTGGTTTGGATCACGTAGTAATGTGGTACCACACTGAAACAGTCGATTAAACCTCGTTTCGATTAATATTTTTGAGGATAACGCATGTTGGGTCTGGGATAGGTCTGGGATTTGCCCTCATCAGGCTCATACATTCGCAGTTTTAACATGCATGTTGACCTGATCGTGGGTTTTTTCTGCTTTGGATCACGTAGTAAAGTGGTACCACACTAAAGCAGTCAATTAAACCTGGTTTCGATCAATATTTTAGAGGATAACGAACGTTATGTCTAGTTTAGGCCTGGGATTTGCCCTCATCAGACTCATACTTTCGCTTACTTCACATACTTGTTGAACAGATCCTCGGTTTTTTTCTGGTTAGGATCACGTAGTAATGTAGGACCACACTGAAACAGTCAATGAAACCTGGTTTCGATCAATATTTTAGAAGATAACGCATGTTAGGTCTAGGTCAGGCCTGGGATTTGCCCACATCAGGGTCTTACTTTCGCAGTTTTAACATGCATGTTGACCTGATCGAGGGTTTTTTCTGCTTTGGATCACGTAGTAAAGTGGTACCACACTGAAACAGTCAATTAAACCTGGTTTCGCTCAATATTTTAGAAGATAACGCATGTTAGGTCTAGGTTAGGCCTGGGATTTGCGCTCATCAGGGTCATACTTTCGCAGTTTTAACGTGCATGTTGACCTGATCGAGGGTTTTTTCTGCTTTGGATCATGTAGTAAAGTGGTGCCACAACTAAAACAGTCAATTAAACCTGGTTTCGATCATTATTTTAGAGGATAACGCAAGTTAGGTCTGGGATAGGTCTCGGATTAGCCCTCATCAGACTCATACTTTCGCATTCTTCACATACTTGTTGAACGGATCCTGGGTTTTTTCTGGTTTGGATCACGTAGTAATGTGGGACCACACTGAAACAAACAATTAAACCTGGTCATGATAAATATTTTAGAGGATAACGCATGTTAGGTCTGGGTTAGGTCTAGGTTTTGCCCTCGTCAGGCTCATACTTTCGCATATTTCTCATACTTCATGGCTAGATCCTGGGCTATTTCTGGATTGGATCACGTAGTAATGTGGTACCACACTGAAACAGTCAATTAAACCTGGTTTTGATCAATATTTTAGAGAATAATTCATGTTATGTCTAGGTTAGGTCTGGGATTTGCTCTCAACAGGCTCATTCTTTCGCATATTTCTCATACTTGATGGCTATATCCTGGGCTTTTTCTGGATCGCATCACGTAGTAATGAAGTACAACACTGAAACAGTCAATTAAACCTGGTTTCCATCAATATTTTAGAGGACAACGCATGTTAGGTCTAGGTAAGGCCTGGGATTTGCCCTCATCAGGGTCATACTTTCGCAGTTCTAACATACATGTTGACCTGATCGAGTGTTTTTTCCGCTTTGGATCACGTAGTAAAGTGGTACCACACTGAAACAGTCCATTAAACCTGGTCTTGATAAATATTTTAGAGGATAACGCATGTTAGGTCTGGGATAGGTCTAGGATTTGCCCTCATCAGACTCATACTTTCGCACACTTCACATACTCGTTGAACAGATCCTGGGTTATTTTCTGGTTTGGATCACATAGTAATGTGGTACCACACTGAAACAGTCGATTAAACCAGGGTTCGATCAATATTTTTGAGGATAACGCATGTTAGGTCTAGGTTAGGCCCGGGATTTTCACTCATCAGACTCATACTTTCGCATTCTTCACATACTTGTTGAACGGATCCCGGGTTTTTTCTGGTTTGGATCACGTAGTAATGTCGGACCACACTGAAACAATCAATTAAACCTGGTCTTGATAAATATTTTAGAGGATAACGCAAGTTAGGTCTGGGTTAGGTCTAGGATTTGCCCTCGTCAGGCTCATACTTTCGCATATTTCTCATACTTCATGGCTAGATCCTGGGCTATTTCTGGATTAGATCACGTAGTAATGTGGTACCACACTGAAACAGTCAATTAAACCTGGTTTTGATCAATATTTTAGAGAATAATTCATGTTAGGTCTAGGTTAGGTCTGGGATTTGCTCTCATCAGGCTCATTCTTTCGCATATTTCTCATACTTGATGGCTAGATCCTGGGCTTTTTCGGGATTGCATCACGTTGTAATGAAGTACAACACTGAAACAGTCAATTAGACCTGGTTTCCATCAATATTTTAGAGGATAACGAAAGTTAGGTCTGGGATAGGTCTGGGATTTGCCCTCATCAGGCTCATACTTTCGCGTTTTTCACATACTTGTTGAACTGATCCTGGGTTTTTTCTGGTTTGGATCACGTAGCAATGTGGTACCACACTGAAACAGTCAATTAAACCTGGTCTTGATAAATATTTTAGAGGATAACGCATGTTAGGTCTGGGATAGGTCTAGGATTTGCCCTCATCAGACTCATACTTTCGCACACTTCACATACTCGTTGAACAGATCCTGGGTTATTTTCTGGTTTGGATCACATAGTAATGTGGTACCACACTGAAACAGTCGATTAAACCAGGTTTCGATCAATATTTTTGAGGATAACGCATGTTAGGTCTAGGTTAGGCCCGGGATTTTCACTCATCAGACTCATACTTTCGCATTCTTCACATACTTGTTGAACGGATCCCGGGTTTTTTCTGGTTTGGATCACGTAGTAATGTCGGACCACACTGAAACAATCAATTAAACCTGGTCTTGATAAATATTTTAGAGGATAACGCAAGTTAGGTCTGGGTTAGGTCTAGGATTTGCCCTCGTCAGGCTCATACTTTCGCATATTTCTCATACTTCATGGCTAGATCCTGGTCTATTTCTGGATTAGATCACGTAGTAACGTGGTACCACGCTGAAACAGTCAATTAAACCTGGTTTCGATCAATATTTTAGAGGATAACGAAATTTAGGTCTGGGATAGGTCTGGGATTTGCCCTCATCAGGCTCATACTTTCGCGTTTTTCACATACTTGTTGAACTGATCCTGGGTTTTTTCTGGTTTGGTTCACGTAGCAATGTGGTACCACACTGAAACAGTCAATTAAACCTGGTCTTGATAAATATTTTAGAGGATAACGCATGTTAGGTCTGGGATAGGTCTAGGACTTGCCCTCATCAGACTCATACTTTCGCACACTTCACATACTCGTTGAACAGATCCTGGGTTATTTTCTGGTTTGGATCACAAAGTAATGTGGTACCACACTGAAACAGTCAATTAAACCTGGTTTTGATCAATATTTTAGAGAATAATTCATGTTAGGTCTAGGTAAGGTCTGAGATTTGCTCTCATCAGGCTCATTCTTTCGCATATTTCTCATACTTGATGGCTAGATCCTGGGCTTTTTCTGGATTGCATCACGTAGTAATGAAGTACAACACTGAAACGGTCAAATAAACCTGGTTTCCATCAATATTTTAGAGGACAAGGCATGTTAGGTCTAGGTTAGGCCTGGGATTTGCCCTCATCAGGGTCATAGTTTCGCAGTTTTAACATACATGTTGACGTGATCGAGGGCTTTTTCTGTTTTGGATCACGTAGTAAAGTGGTACCACACTGAAACAGTCCATTAAACCTGGTTTGGATCAATATTTTAGAGGATAACGCATGTTAGGTCTAGGTTAGCCCTGGGATTTTCACTCATCAGGGTCATACTTTCGCAGTTCTAACATACATGTTGACCTGATCGAGTGTTTTTTCTGCCTTGGATCAGGTAGTAAAGTGGTACCACACTGAAACAGTCCATTAAACCTGGTTTGGATCAATATTTTAGAGGATAACGCATGTTAGGTCTAGGTTAGGTCTGGGATTTTCACTCATCAGACTCATACTTTCGCATTCATCACATACTTGATGAACGGATCCTGGGTTTTTTCTGGTTTGGAGCACGTAGTAATGCGGGACCACACTGAAACAGTCGATTAAACCTGGATTCGCACAATATTTTAGAAGATAACGCATGTTAGGTCTAGGTTAGGCCTGGGATTTGCCCTCATCAGGGTCATACTTTCACAGTTTTAACATGCATGTTGACCTGATCGAGGGTTTTTTCTGCTTTGGATCACGTAGTAAAGTGGTGCCACAACTAAAACAGTCAATTAAACCTGGTTTCGATCATTATTTTAGAGAATAACGCAAGTTAGGTCTGGGATAGGTCTGGGATTAGCCCTCATCAGACTCATACTTTCGCACACTTCACATACTCGTTGACAAGATCCTGGGTTTTTTTCTGGTTTGGATCACGTAGTAATGTGGTACCACACTGAAACAGTCGATTAAACCTCGTTTCGATTAATATTTTTGAGGATAACGCATGTTGGGTCTGGGATAGGTCTGGGATTTGCCCTCATCAGGCTCATACATTCGCAGTTTTAACATGCATGTTGACCTGATCGTGGGTTTTTTCTGCTTTGGATCACGTAGTAAAGTGGTACCACACTAAAGCAGTCAATTAAACCTGGTTTCGATCAATATTTTAGAGGATAACGAACGTTATGTCTAGTTTAGGCCTGGGATTTGCCCTCATCAGACTCATACTTTCGCTTACTTCACATACTTGTTGAACAGATCCTCGGTGTTTTTCTGGTTTGGATCACGTAGTAATGTAGGACCACACTGAAACAGTCAATGAAACCTGGTTTCGATCAATATTTTAGAAGATAACGCATGTTAGGTCTAGGTCAGGCCTGGGATTTGCCCACATCACGGTCTTACTTTCGCAGTTTTAACATGCATGTTGACCTGATCGAGGGTTTTTTCTGCTTTGGATCACGTAGTAAAGTGGTACCACACTGAAACAGTCAATTAAACCTGGTTTCGCTCAATATTTTAGAAGATAACGCATGTTAGGTCTAGGTTAGGCCTGGGATTTGCGCTCATCAGGGTCATACTTTCGCTGTTTTAACGTGCATGTTGACCTGATCGAGGGTTTTTTCTGCTTTGGATCATGTAGTAAAGTGGTGCCACAACTAAAACAGTCAATTAAACCTGGTTTCGATCATTATTTTAGAGGATAACGCAAGTTAGGTCTGGGATAGGTCTCGGATTAGCCCTCATCAGACTCATACTTTCGCATTCTTCACATACTTGTTGAACGGATCCTGGTTTTTTTCTGGTTTGGATCACGTAGTAATGTGGGACCACACTGAAACAAACAATTAAACCTGGTCATGATAAATATTTTAGAGGATAACGCATGTTAGGTCTGGGTTAGGTCTAGGTTTTGCCCTCGTCAGGCTCATACTTTCGCATATTTCTCATACTTCATGGCTAGATCCTGGGCTATTTCTGGATTGGATCACGTAGTAATGTGGTACCACACTGAAACAGTCAACTAAACCTGGTTTTGATCAATATTTTAGAGAATAATTCATGTTATGTCTAGGTTAGGTCTGGGATTTGCTCTCAACAGGCTCATTCTTTCGCATATTTCTCATACTTGATGGCTATATCCTGGGCTTTTTCTGGATCGCATCACGTAGTAATGAAGTACAACACTGAAACAGTCAATTAAACCTGGTTTCCATCAATATTTTAGAGGACAACGCATGTTAGGTCTAGGTAAGGCCTGGGATTTGCCCTCATCAGGGTCATACTTTCGCAGTTCTAACATACATGTTGACCTGATCGAGTGTTTTTTCTGCTTTGGATCACGTAGTAAAGTGGTACCACACTGAAACAGTCCATTAAACCTGGTTTGGATCAATATTTTAGAGGATAACGCATGTTAGGTCTAGGTTAGCCCTGGGATTTTCACTCATCAGACTCGTACTTTCGCATTCTTCACATACTTGTTGAACGGATCGGGGGATTTTTCTGGTATGGTTCACGTAGTAATGTGGTACCACAGTGAAACATTCAATTAAACATGGTCTTGATAAATATTTTGGAGGATAACGCAAGTTAGGTCTGGGATAGGTCTGGGATTCGCCCTCATCAGGCTCATACTTTCGCGTTTTTCACATACTTGTTGAACTGATCCTGGGTTTTTTCTGCTTTGGATCACGTAGTAAAGTGGTGCCACAACTAAAACAATCAATTAAACCTGGTTTCGATCATTATTTTAGAGGATAATGCATGTTAGGTTTGGGTTAGGTCTAGGATTTGCCCTCATCAGGCTCATACTTTCGCATTTTTTCTCATACTTCATGGCTAGATCCCGGGCTGTTTCTGGATTGTATCACGTAGTAATGTGGTACCACGCTGAAACAGACTATTAAACCTCGTTTCGATCAATATTTTAGAGGATAACGCAAGTTAGGTCTGGGATAGGTCTGGGACTCGCCTTCATCAGGCTCATACTTTCGCGGTTTTTCACATACTTGTTGAACTGATCCTGGGTTTTTTCTGGTTTGGATCACGTAGCAATGTGGTACCACACTGAAACAGTCGATTAAACCTGGTTTCGATCAATATCTTAGAGGATAACGCAAGTTAGTTCTGGGATAGGTCTGGGATTTGCCCTCATCACGCTCATACTTTCGCGTTTTTCACATACTTGTTGTACAGATCCTGGGTTTTTTCTGGTTTGAGTCACGTAGCAATGTGGTACCACACTGAAACAGTCGATTAAACCAGGTTTCGATCAATATTTTTGAGGATAACGCATGTTAGGTCTAGGTTAGGCCTGGGATTTTCACTCATCAGACTCATACTTTTGCATTCTTCACATACTTGTTGAACTGATCCTGGGTTTTTTCTGGTTTGGATCACGCAGTAATGTGGGACCACACTGAAACAGTCGATTAAACCTGGTTTCGATTAATATTTTTGAGGATAACGCATGTTAGGTCTGGGATAGGTCTGGGATTTGCCCTCATCAGGCTCATACTTTCGCAGTTTTAACATGCATGTTGACCTGATCGAGGGTTTTTTCTGCATTGGATCACGTAGTAAAGTGGTACCACACTAAAACAGTCAATTAAACCTGGTTTCGATCAACATTTTAGAGGATAACGAAAGTTATGTCTAGTTTAGGCCTGGGATTTGCACTGATCAGACTCATACTTTCGCATACTTCACATACTTGTTGAACAGATCCTGGGTTTTTTTCTGGTTTGGATCACGTAGTAATGTGGTACCACACTGAAACAGTCGATTAAACCTGGTTTCGATCAATATTTTTGAGGATAACGCATGTTAGGTCTAGGTTAGGCCGAGGATTTTCACTCATCAGAATCATACTTTCGCATTCTTCACATACTTGTTGAACGGATCCTGGGGTTTTACTGGTTTGGATCACGTAGTAATGTGGTACCACACTGAAACAGTCAATTAAACCTGGTTTCGATCAATATTTTAGAGAATAATCCATGTTAGGTCTAGGTTAGGCCTGGGATTTGCCCTCATCAGGGTCATACTTTCGCAGTTTTAACATACATGTTGACCTGATCGAGGGTTTTTTCTGCTTTGGATCACGTAGTAAAGTGGTATCACACTGAAGCTGTCCATTAAACCTGGTTTGGATCAATATTTTAGAGGATAACGCATGTTAGGTTTGGGTAAGGTCTAGGATTTGCCCTCGTCAGGCTCATACTTTCGCATATTTCTCATACTTCATGGCTAGATCCTGGGATGTTTCAGGATTGTATCACGTAGTAACGTGGTACCAGGCTGAAACAGTCAATTAAACCTGGTTTCGATCAATATTTTAGAGGATAACGCAAGTTAGGTCTGGGATAGGTCTGGGATTCGCCCTCATCAGGCTCATACTTTCGCGTTTTTCACATACTTGTTGAACAGATCCTGGGTTTTTTCTGGTTTGCATCACGTAGTAATGTGGTACCACACTGAAACAGTCGATTAAACCCGGTTTCGATCAATATTTTAGAGGATAACGCAAGTTAAGTCTGGGATAGGTCTGGGATTTGACCTCATCAGGGTCATACTTGCGCAGTTTTAACATGCATGTTGACCTGATCGAGGGTTTTTTCTGCTTTGGATCACGTAGTAAAGTGGTACCACACTGAAACAGTCCATTAAACCTGGTTTGGATCAATATTTTAGAGGATAACGCATGTTAGGTCTAGGTTAGCCCTGGGATTTTCACTCATCAGGGTCATACTTTCGCAGTTCTAACATACATGTTGACCTGATCGAGTGTTTTTTCTGCCTTGGATCAGGTAGTAAAGTGGTACCACACTGAAACAGTCCATTAAACCTGGTTTGGATCAATATTTTAGAGGATAACGCATGTTAGGTCTAGGTTAGGTCTGGGATTTTCACTCATCAGACTCATACTTTCGCATTCATCACATACTTGATGAACGGATTCTGGGTTTTTTCTGGTTTGGAGCACGTAGTAATGCGGGACCACACTGAAACAGTCGATTAAACCTGGATTCGCTCAATATTTTAGAAGATAACGCATGTTAGGTCTAGGTTAGGCCTGGGATTTGCCCTCATCAGGGTCATACTTTCACAGTTTTAACATGCATGTTGACCTGATCGAGGGTTTTTTCTGCTTTGGATCACGTAGTAAAGTGGTGCCACAACTAAAACAGTCAATTAAACCTGGTTTCGATCATTATTTTAGAGAATAACGCAAGTTAGGTCTGGGATAGGTCTGGGATTAGCCCTCATCAGACTCATACTTTCGCACACTTCACATACTCGTTGACAAGATCCTGGGTTTTTTTCTGGTTTGGATCACGTAGTAATGTGGTACCACACTGAAACAGTCGATTAAACCTCGTTTCGATTAATATTTTTGAGGATAACGCATGTTGGGTCTGGGATAGGTCTGGGATTTGCCCTCATCAGGCTCATACATTCGCAGTTTTAACATGCATGTTGACCTGATCGTGGGTTTTTTCTGCTTTGGATCACGTAGTAAAGTGGTACCACACTAAAGCAGTCAATTAAACCTGGTTTCGATCAATATTTTAGAGGATAACGAACGTTATGTCTAGTTTAGGCCTGGGATTTGCCCTCATCAGACTCATACTTTCGCTTACTTCACATACTTGTTGAACAGATCCTCGGTGTTTTTCTGGTTTGGATCACGTAGTAATGTAGGACCACACTGAAACAGTCAATGAAACCTGGTTTCGATCAATATTTTAGAAGATAACGCATGTTAGGTCTAGGTCAGGCCTGGGATTTGCCCACATCACGGTCTTACTTTCGCAGTTTTAACATGCATGTTGACCTGATCGAGGGTTTTTTCTGCTTTGGATCACGTAGTAAAGTGGTACCACACTGAAACAGTCAATTAAACCTGGTTTCGCTCAATATTTTAGAAGATAACGCATGTTAGGTCTAGGTTAGGCCTGGGATTTGCGCTCATCAGGGTCATACTTTCGCTGTTTTAACGTGCATGTTGACCTGATCGAGGGTTTTTTCTGCTTTGGATCATGTAGTAAAGTGGTGCCACAACTAAAACAGTCAATTAAACCTGGTTTCGATCATTATTTTAGAGGATAACGCAAGTTAGGTCTGGGATAGGTCTCGGATTAGCCCTCATCAGACTCATACTTTCGCATTCTTCACATACTTGTTGAACGGATCCTGGGTTTTTTCTGGTTTGGATCACGTAGTAATGTGGGACCACACTGAAACAAACAATTAAACCTGGTCATGATAAATATTTTAGAGGATAACGCATGTTAGGTCTGGGTTAGGTCTAGGTTTTGCCCTCGTCAGGCTCATACTTTCGCATATTTCTCATACTTCATGGCTAGATCCTGGGCTATTTCTGGATTGGATCACGTAGTAATGTGGTACCACACTGAAACAGTCAACTAAACCTGGTTTTGATCAATATTTTAGAGAATAATTCATGTTATGTCTAGGTTAGGTCTGGGATTTGCTCTCAACAGGCTCATTCTTTCGCATATTTCTCATACTTGATGGCTATATCCTGGGCTTTTTCTGGATCGCATCACGTAGTAATGAAGTACAACACTGAAACAGTCAATTAAACCTGGTTTCCATCAATATTTTAGAGGACAACGCATGTTAGGTCTAGGTAAGGCCTGGGATTTGCCCTCATCAGGGTCATACTTTCGCAGTTCTAACATACATGTTGACCTGATCGAGTGTTTTTTCTGCTTTGGATCACGTAGTAAAGTGGTACCACACTGAAACAGTCCATTAAACCTGGTTTGGATCAATATTTTAGAGGATAACGCATGTTAGGTCTAGGTTAGCCCTGGGATTTTCACTCATCAGACTCGTACTTTCGCATTCTTCACATACTTGTTGAACGGATCGGGGGATTTTTCTGGTATGGTTCACGTAGTAATGTGGTACCACAGTGAAACATTCAATTAAACATGGTCTTGATAAATATTTTGGAGGATAACGCAAGTTAGGTCTGGGATAGGTCTGGGATTCGCCCTCATCAGGCTCATACTTTCGCGTTTTTCACATACTTGTTGAACTGATCCTGGGTTTTTTCTGCTTTGGATCACGTAGTAAAGTGGTGCCACAACTAAAACAATCAATTAAACCTGGTTTCAATCATTATTTTAGAGGATAATGCATGTTAGGTTTGGGTTAGGTCTAGGATTTGCCCTCATCAGGCTCATACTTTCGCATTTTTTCTCATACTTCATGGCTAGATCCCGGGCTGTTTCTGGATTGTATCACGTAGTAATGTGGTACCACGCTGAAACAGACTATTAAACCTCGTTTCGATCAATATTTTAGAGGATAACGCAAGTTAGGTCTGGGATAGGTCTGGGACTCGCCTTCATCAGGCTCATACTTTCGCGGTTTTTCACATACTTGTTGAACTGATCCTGGGTTTTTTCTGGTTTGGATCACGTAGCAATGTGGTACCACACTGAAACAGTCGATTAAACCTGGTTTCGATCAATATCTTAGAGGATAACGCAAGTTAGTTCTGGGATAGGTCTGGGATTTGCCCTCATCACGCTCATACTTTCGCGTTTTTCACATACTTGTTGTACAGATCCTGGGTTTTTTCTGGTTTGAGTCACGTAGCAATGTGGTACCACACTGAAACAGTCGATTAAACCAGGTTTCGATCAATATTTTTGAGGATAACGCATGTTAGGTCTAGGTTAGGCCTGGGATTTTCACTCATCAGACTCATACTTTTGCATTCTTCACATACTTGTTGAACTGATCCTGGGTTTTTTCTGGTTTGGATCACGCAGTAATGTGGGACCACACTGAAACAGTCGATTAAACCTGGTTTCGATTAATATTTTTGAGGATAACGCATGTTAGGTCTGGGATAGGTCTGGGATTTGCCCTCATCAGGCTCATACTTTCGCAGTTTTAACATGCATGTTGACCTGATCGAGGGTTTTTTCTGCATTGGATCACGTAGTAAAGTGGTACCACACTAAAACAGTCAATTAAACCTGGTTTCGATCAACATTTTAGAGGATAACGAAAGTTATGTCTAGTTTAGGCCTGGGATTTGCACTGATCAGACTCATACTTTCGCATACTTCACATACTTGTTGAACAGATCCTGGGTTTTTTTCTGGTTTGGATCACGTAGTAATGTGGTACCACACTGAAACAGTCGATTAAACCTGGTTTCGATCAATATTTTTGAGGATAACGCATGTTAGGTCTAGGTTAGGCCGAGGATTTTCACTCATCAGAATCATACTTTCGCATTCTTCACATACTTGTTGAACGGATCCTGGGGTTTTACTGGTTTGGATCACGTAGTAATGTGGTACCACACTGAAACAGTCAATTAAACCTGGTTTCGATCAATATTTTAGAGAATAATCCATGTTAGGTCTAGGTTAGGCCTGGGATTTGCCCTCATCAGGGTCATACTTTCGCAGTTTTAACATACATGTTGACCTGATCGAGGGTTTTTTCTGCTTTGGATCACGTAGTAAAGTGGTATCACACTGAAGCTGTCCATTAAACCTGGTTTGGATCAATATTTTAGAGGATAACGCATGTTAGGTTTGGGTAAGGTCTAGGATTTGCCCTCGTCAGGCTCATACTTTCGCATATTTCTCATACTTCATGGCTAGATCCTGGGATGTTTCAGGATTGTATCACGTAGTAACGTGGTACCAGGCTGAAACAGTCAATTAAACCTGGTTTCGATCAATATTTTAGAGGATAACGCAAGTTAGGTCTGGGATAGGTCTGGGATTCGCCCTCATCAGGCTCATACTTTCGCGTTTTTCACATACTTGTTGAACAGATCCTGGGTTTTTTCTGGTTTGCATCACGTAGTAATGTGGTACCACACTGAAACAGTCGATTAAACCCGGTTTCGATCAATATTTTAGAGGATAACGCAAGTTAGGTCTGGGATGGGTCTGGGATTTGCCCTCCTCAGGGTCATACTTTCGCAGTTCTAACATACATGTTGACCTGATCGAGTGTTTTTTCTGCTTTGGATCACGTAGTAAAGTGGTACCACACTGAAACAGTCCATTAAACCTGGTTTGGATCAATATTTTAGAGGATAACGCATGTTAGGTCTAGGTTAGGTCTGGGATTTTCACTCATCAGACTCATACTTTCGCATTCTTCACATACTTGTTGAACGGATCCTGGGTTTTTTCTGGTTTGGATCACGTAGTAATGTGGGACCACACCGAAACAATCAATTAAACCTGGTCTTGATAAATATTTTAGAGAATAACGCATGTCAGGTCTGGGATAGGTCTGGGATTTGACCTCATCAGGGTCATACTTTCGCAGTTTTAACATGCATGTTGACCTGATCGAGGGTTTTTTCTGCTTTGGATCACGTAGTAAAGTGGTACCACACTAATGCAGTCAATTAAACCTGGTTTCGATCAATATTTTAGAGGATAACGAACGTTATGTCTAGTTTAGGCCTGGGATTTGCCCTCATCAGACTCATACTTTCGCTTACTTCACATACTTGTTGAACAGATCCTCGGTTTTTTCCTGGTTTGGATCACGTAGTAATGTAGGACCACACTGAAACAGTCAATGAAACCTGGTTTCGATCAATATTTTAGAAGATAACGCATGTTAGGTCTAGGTTAGGCCTGGGATTTGCCCTCATCAGGGTCTTACTTTCGCAGTTTTAACATGCATGTTGTCCTGATCGAGGGTTTTTTCTGCTTTGGATCACGTAGTAAAGTGGTACCACACTGAAACAGTCCATTAAACCTGGTTTGGATCAATATTTTAGAGGATAACGCATGTTAGGTCTAGGTTGGCCCTGGGATTTTCACTCATCAGACTCATACTTTCGCATTCTTCACATACTTGTTGAACGGATCCTGGGTTTTTTCTGGTTTGGATCACGTAGTAAAGTGGTACCACACTGAAACAGTCGATTAAACCTGGTCTTGATAAATATTTTAGAGGACAACGCATGTTAGGTCTGGGTTAGGTCTGGGATTTGCCCTCATCAGGCTCATACTTTCGCATATTTCTCATACTTCATGGCTAGATCCTGGGCTATTTCTGGATTGGATCACGTAGTAATGTGGTACCACACTGAAACAGTCAATTAAACCTGGTTTCGCTCAATATATTAGAAGATAACGCATGTTAGGTCTAGGTTACGCCTGGGATTTGCGCTCATCAGGGTCATACTTTCGCAGTTTTAACATGCATGTTGACCTGATCGAGGGTTTTTTCTGCTTTGGATCATGTAGTAAAGTGGTGCCACAACTAAAACAGTCAATTAAACCTGGTTTCGATCATTATTTTAGAGGATAACGCAAGTTAGGTCTGGGATAGGTCTCGGATTAGCCCTCATCAGACTCATACTTTCGCATTCTTCACATACTTGTTGAACGGATCCTGGGTTTTTTCTGGTTTGGATCACGTAGTAATGTGGGACCACACTGAAACAAACAATTAAACCTGGTCATGATAAATATTTTAGAGGATAACGCATGTTAGGTCTGGGTTAGGTCTAGGATTTGCCCTCGTCAGGCTCATACTTTCGCATATTTCTCATACTTCATGGCTAGATCCTGGGCTATTTCTGGATTGGATCACGTAGTAATGTGGGACCACACTGAAACAAACAATTAAACCTGGTCATGATAAATATTTTAGAGGATAACGCATGTTAGGTCTGGGTTAGGTCTAGGATTTGCCCTCCTCAGGCTCATACTTTCGCATATTTCTCATACTTCATGGCTAGATCCTGGGCTATTTCTGGATTGGATCACGTAGCAATGTGGTACCACACTGAAACAGTCGATTAAACCTGGTTTCGGTCAATATTTTAGAGGATAACGCAAGTTAGTTCTGGGATTGGTCTGGGATTTGCCCTCATCAGGGTCATACTTTCGCAGTTTTAACATGCATGTTGACCTGATCGAGGGTTTTTTCTGCTTCGGATCACGTAGTAAAGTGGTGCCACAACTAAAACAGTCAATTAAACCTGGTTTCGATCATTATTTTAGAGGATAACGCAAGTTAGGTCTGGGATAGGTCTGGGATTAGCCCTCATCAGACTCATACTTTCGCACACTTCACATACTCGTTGACAAGATCCTGGGTTTTCTTCTGGTTTGGATCACGTAGTAATGTGGTACCACATTGAAACAGTCGATTAAACCTGGTTTCGATTAATATTTTTGAGGATAACGCATGTTGGGTCTGGGATAGTTCTGGGATTTGCCCTCATCAGGCTCATTCTTTCGCATATTTCTCATACTTGATGGCTAGATCCTGGGCTTTTTCTGGATTGCATCACGTAGTAATGAAGTACAACACTGAAACAGTCAATTAAACCTGGTTTCCATCAATATTTTAGAGGACAACGCATGTTAGGTCTAGGTAAGGCCTGGGATTTGCTCTGATCGGGGTCATACTTTCGCAGTTTTAACATGCATGTTGACCTGATCGAGGGTTCTTAATGCTTTGGATCACGTAGTAATGTGGTACCACACTGAAACAGTCGATTAAACCCGGTTTCGATCAATATTTTTGAGGATAACGCAAGTTAAGTCTGGGATAGGTCTGGGATTTGACCTCATCAGACTCATACTTTCGCACACTTCACATACTCGTTGAACAGATCCTGGGTTATTTTCTGGTTTGGATCACATAGTAATGTGGTACCACACTGAAACAGTAGATTAAACCAGGTTTCGATCAATATTTTAGAGAATAATTCATGTTAGGTCTAGGTTAGGCCTGGGATTTTCACTCATCAGACACATACTTTCGCATTCTTCACATACTTGTTGAACGGATCCTGGGTTTTTTCTGGTTTGGATCACGTAGTAATGTGGGACCACACTGAAACAGTCAATTAAACCTGGTTTCGATCAATATTTTAGAGAATAATTCATGTTATGTCTAGGTTAGGTCTGGGATTTGCTCTCAACAGGCTCATTCTTTCGCATATTTCTCATACTTGATGGCTATATCCTGGGCTTTTTCTGGATCACATCACGTAGTAATGAAGTACAACACTGAAACAGTCAATTAAACCTGGTTTCCATCAATATTTTAGAGGACAACGCATGTTAGGTCTAGGTAAGGCCTGGGATTTGCTCTGATCGGGGTCATACTTTCGCAGTTTTAACATGCATGTTGACCTGATCGAGGGTTCTTAATGCTTTGGATCACGTAGTAATGTGGTACCACACTGAAACAGTCGATTAAACCCGGTTTCGATCAATATTTTTGAGGATAACGCAAGTTAAGTCTGGGATAGGTCTGGGATTTGACCTCATCAGACTCATACTTTCGCACACTTCACATACTCGTTGAACAGATCCTGGGTTATTTTCTGGTTTGGATCACATAGTAATGTGGTACCACACTGAAACAGTAGATTAAACCAGGTTTCGATCAATATTTTAGAGAATAATTCATGTTAGGTCTAGGTTAGGCCTGGGATTTTCACTCATCAGACACATACTTTCGCATTCTTCACATACTTGTTGAACGGATCCTGGGTTTTTTCTGGTTTGGATCACGTAGTAATGTGGGACCACACTGAAACAGTCAATTAAACCTGGTTTCGATCAATATTTTAGAGAATAATTCATGTTATGTCTAGGTTAGGTCTGGGATTTGCTCTCAACAGGCTCATTCTTTCGCATATTTCTCATACTTGATGGCTATATCCTGGGCTTTTTCTGGATCGCATCACGTAGTAATGAAGTACAACACTGAAACAGTCAATTAAACCTGGTTTCCATCAATATTTTAGAGGACAACGCATGTTAGGTCTAGGTAAGGCCTGTGATTTGCCCTCATCAGGGTCATACTTTCGCAGTTCTAACATACATGTTGACCTGATCGAGTGTTTTTTCTGCTTTGGATCACGTAGTAAAGTGGTACCACACTGAAACAGTCCATTAAACCTGGTTTGGATCAATATTTTAGAGGATAACGCATGTTAGGTCTAGGTTAGCCCTGGGATTTTCACTCATCAGACTCGTACTTTCGCATTCTTCACATACTTGTTGAACGGATCGGGGGATTTTTCTGGTATGGTTCACGTAGTAATGTGGTACCACAGTGAAACATTCAATTAAACATGGTCTTGATAAATATTTTGGAGGATAACGCAAGTTAGGTCTGGGATAGGTCTGGGATTCGCCCTCATCAGGCTCATACTTTCGCGTTTTTCACATACTTGTTGAACTGATCCTGGGTTTTTTCTGCTTTGGATCACGTAGTAAAGTGGTGCCACAACTAAAACAATCAATTAAACCTGGTTTCGATCATTATTTTAGAGGATAATGCATGTTAGGTTTGGGTTAGGTCTAGGATTTGCCCTCATCAGGCTCATACTTTCGCGGTTTTTCACATACTTGTTGAACTGATCCTGGGTTTTTTCTGGTTTGGATCACGTAGCAATGTGGTACCACACTGAAACAGTCGATTAAACCTGGTTTCGATCAATACCTTAGAGGATAACGCAAGTTAGTTCTGGGATAGGTCTGGGATTTGCCCTCATCACGCTCATACTTTCGCGTTTTTCACATACTTGTTGTACAGATCCTGGGTTTTTTCTGGTTTGAGTCACGTAGCAATGTGGTACCACACTGAAACAGTCGATTAAACCAGGTTTCGATCAATATTTTTGAGGATAACGCATGTTAGGTCTAGGTTAGGCCTGGGATTTTCACTCATCAGACTCATACTTTTGCATTCTTCACATACTTGTTGAACGGATCCTGGGTTTTTTCTGGTTTGGATCACGCAGTAATGTGGGACCACACTGAAACAGTCGATTAAACCTGGTTTTGATTAATATTTTTGAGGATAACGCATGTTAGGTCTGGGATAGGTCTGGGATTTGCCCTCATCAGGCTCATACTTTCGCAGTTTTAACATGCATGTTGACCTGATCGAGGGTTTTTTCTGCATTGGATCACGTAGTAAAGTGGTACCACACTAAAACAGTCAATTAAACCTGGTTTCGATCAACATTTTAGAGGATAACGAAAGTTATGTCTAGTTTAGGCCTGGGATTTGCACTGATCAGACTCATACTTTCGCATACTTCACATACTTGTTGAGCAGATCCTGGGTTTTTTTCTGGTTTGGATCACGTAGTAATGTGGTACCACACTGAAACAGTCGATTAAACCTGGTTTCGACCAATATTTTTGAGGATAACGCATGTTAGGTCTAGGTTAGGCCGAGGATTTTCACTCATCAGACTCATACTTTCGCATTCTTCACATACTTGTTGAACGGATCCTGGGGTTTTACTGGTTTGGATCACGTAGTAATGTGGTACCACACTGAAACAGTCAATTAAACCTGGTTTCGATCAATATTTTAGAGAATAATCCATGTTAGGTCTAGGTTAGGCCTGGGATTTGCCCTCATCAGGGTCATACTTTCGCAGTTTTAACATACATGTTGACCTGATCGAGGGTTTTTTCTGCTTTAGAACACGTAGTAAAGTGGTATCACACTGAAGCTGTCCATTAAACCTGGTTTGGATCAATATTTTAGAGGATAACGCATGTTAGGTTTGGGTAAGGTCTAGGATTTGCCCTCGTCAGGCTCATACTTTCGCATATTTCTCATACTTCATGGCTAGATCCTGGGATGTTTCAGGATTGTATCACGTAGTAACGTGGTACCAGTCTGAAACACTCAATTAAACCTGGTTTCGATCAATATTTTAGAGGATAACGCAAGTTAGGTCTGGGATAGGTCTGGGATTCGCCCTCATCAGGCTCATACTTTCGCGTTTTTCACATACTTCATGGCTAGATCCTGGGCTATTTCTGGATTGGATCACGTAGTAATGTGGTACCACACTGAAACAGTCAATTAAACCTGGTTTCGCTCAATATTTTAGAAGATAACGCATGTTAGGTCTAGGTTAGGCCTGGGATTTGCGCTCATTAGGGTCATACTTTCGCAGTTTTAACATGCATGTTGACCTGATCGAGGGTTTTTTCTGCTTTGGATCATGTAGTAAAGTGGTGCCACAACTAAAACAGTCAATTAAACCTGGTTTCGATCATTATTTTAGAGGATAACGCAAGTTAGGTCTGGGATAGGTCTCGGATTAGCCCTCATCAGACTCATACTTTCGCATTCTTCACATACTTGTTGAACGGATCCTCGGTTTTTTCTGGTTTGGATCACGTAGTAATGTGGGACCACACTGAAACAAACAATTAAACCTGGTCATGATAAATATTTTAGAGGATAACGCATGTTAGGTCTGGGTTAGGTCTAGGATTTGCCCTCGTCAGGCTCATACTTTCGCATATTTCTCATACTTCATGGCTAGATCCTGGGCTATTTCTGGATTGGATCACGTAGTAATGTGGGACCACACTGAAACAAACAATTAAACCTGGTCATGATAAATATTTTAGAGGATAACGCATGTTAGGTCTGGGTTAGGTCTAGGATTTGCCCTCGTCAGGCTCATACTTTCGCATATTTCTCATACTTCATGGCTAGATCCTGGGCTATTTCTGGATTGGATCACGTAGCAATGTGGTACCACACTGAAACAGTCGATTAAACCTGGTTTCGATCAATATTTTAGAGGATAACGCAAGTTAGTTCTGGGATTGGTCTGGGATTTACCCTCATCAGGGTCATACTTTCGCAGTATTAACATGCATGTTGACCTGATCGAGGGTTTTTTCTGCTTTGGATCACGTAGTAAAGTGGTGCCACAACTAAAACAGTCAATTAAACCTGGTTTCGATCATTATTTTAGAGGATAACGCAAGTTAGGTCTGGGATAGGTCTGGGATTAGCCCTCATCAGACTCATACTTTCGCACACTTCACATACTCGTTGACAAGATCCTGGGTTTTCTTCTGGTTTGGATCACGTAGTAATGTGGTACCACACTGAAACAGTAGATTAAACCAGGTTTCGATCAATATTTTAGAGAATAATTCATGTTAGGTCTAGGTTAGGCCTGGGATTTTCACTCATCAGACACATACTTTCGCATTCTTCACATACTTGTTGAACGGATCCTGGGTTTTTTCTGGTTTGGATCACGTAGTAATGTGGGACCACACTGAAACAGTCAATTAAACCTGGTTTCGATCAATATTTTAGAGAATAATTCATGTTAGGTCTAGGTTAGGTCTGGGATTTGCTCTCATCAGGCTCATTCTTTCGCATATTTCTCATACTTGATGGCTAGATCCTGGGCTTTTTCTGGATTGCATCACGTAGTAATGAAGTACAACACTGAAACAGTCAATTAAACCTGGTTTCCAGCAATATTTTAGAGGACAACGCATGTTAGGTCTAGGTAAGTCCTGGGATTTGCTCTCATCGGGGTCATACTTTCGCAGTTTTAACATGCATGTTGACCTGATCGAGGGTTCTTAATGCTTTGGATCACGTAGTAAGGTGGTACAACACTGAAACAGTCAATGAAACCTGGTTTCCATCAATATCTTAGAGGACAACGCAAGTTAGGTCTGGGATAGGTCTGGGATTTGCCCTCATCAGGGTCATACTTTCGCATTCTTCACATACTTGTTGAACGGATCCTGGGTTTTTTCTGGTTTGGATCCCGTAGTAATGTGGGACCACACCGAAACAATCAATTAATCCTGGTCTTGATAAATATTTTAGGGAATAACGCATGTCAGGTCTGGGATAGGTCTGGGATTTGAGCTCATCAGGGTCATACTTTCGCAGTTTTAACATGCATGTTGACCTGATCGAGGGTTTTTTCTGCTTTGGATCACGCTGTAAAGTGGTACCACAACTAAAACAGTCAATTAAACCAGGTTTCGATCAATATTTTTGAGGATAACGCATGTTATGTCTAGGTTAGGCCTGGGATTTTCACGCATCAGACTCATACTTTCGCATTCTTCACATACTTGTTGAACGGATCCCGGGTTTTTTCTGGTTTGGATCACGTAGTAATGTGGGACCACACTGAAACAGTCGATTAAACCTGGTCTTGATAAATATTTTAGAGGACAACGCATGTAAGGTCTGGGTTAGGTCTAGGATTTGCCCTCATCAGGCTCATACTTTCGCATATTTAACATACTTCCTGGCTAGATCCTGGGCTATTTCTGGATTGGATCACGTAGTAATGTGGTACCACACTGAAACAGTCAATTAAACCTGGTTTCGGTCAATATTTTAGAGAATAATCCATGTTAGGTCTAGGTTAGGTCTGGGATTTGCTCTCATCAGGCTCATTCTTTCGCATATTTCTCGTACTTGATGGCTAGATCCTGGGGTTTTTCTGGATTGCATCACGTAATAATGAAGTACAACACTGAAACAGTCAATTAAACCTAGTTTCCATCAATATTTTAGAGGATAACGCAAGTTAGGTCTGGGATAGGTCTGGGATTCGCCGTCATCAGGCTCATACTTTCGCGTTTTTCACATACTTCATGGCTAGATCCTGGGCTATTTCTGGATTGGATCACGTAGTAAAGTGGTGCCACAACTAAAACAGTCAATTAAACCTGGTTTCGCTCAATATGTTAGAAGATAACGCATGTTAGGTCTGGGATAGGTCTGGGATTTGCCCCCATCAGGCTCATACTTTCGCGTTTTTCACATACTTGTTGAACAGATCCTGGGTTCTTTCTGGTTTGAGTCACGTAGTAATGTGGTACCACACTGAAACAGTCGATTAAACCTGGTTTCGATTAATATTTTTGAGGATAACGCATGTTAGGTCTGAGATAGGTCTGGGATTTGCCCTCATCAGGCTCATACTTTCGCAGTTTTAACATGCATGTTGACCTGATCGAGGGTTTTTTCTGCATTGGATCACGTAGTAAAGTGGTACCACACTAAAACTGTCAATTAAACCTGGTTTCGATCAGCATTTTAGAGGATAACGAAAGTTATGTCTAGTTTAGGCCGAGGATTTTCACTCATCAGACTCATACTTTCGCATTCTTCACATACTTGTTGAACGGATCCTGGGGTTTTACTGGTTTGGATCACGTAGCAATGTGGTACCACACTGAAACAGTCAATTAAACCTGGTTTCGATCAATATTTTAGAGAATAATCCATGTTAGGTCTAGGTTAGGTCTGGGATTTGCTCTCATCAGGCTCATTCTTTCGCAGTTTTAACATACATGTTGACCTGATCGAGGGTTTTTTCTGCTTTGGATCACGTAGTAATGTGGTATCACACTGAAGCTGTCCATTAAACCTGGTTTGGATCAATATTTTAGGGGATAACGCATGTTAGGTTTGGGTTAGGTCTAGGATTTGCCCTCGTCAGGCTCATACTTTCGCATATTTCTCATACTTCATGGCTAGATCCTGGGCTGTTTCAGGATTGTATCACGTAGTAACGTGGTACCACGCTGAAACAGTCAATTAAACCTGGTTTCGATCAATATTTTCGAGGATAACGCAAGTTAGGTCTGGGATAGGTCTGGGATTCGCCCTCATCGGGCTCATACTTTCGCGTTTTTCACATACTTGTTGAACGGATCCTGGGTTTTTTCTGGTTTGGATCACGTAGTAAAGTGGTACCACACTGAAGCAGTCCATTAAACCTGGTCTTGATAAATATTTTAGAGGATAACGCATGTTAGGTCTGGGTTAGGTCTAGGATTTGCTCTCGTCAGGCTCATACTTTCGCGTTTTTCACATACTTGATGAACAGATCCTGGGTTCTTCCTGGTTTGAGACACGTAGTAATGTGGTACCACACTGAAACAGTCGATTAAACCAGGTTTCGATCAATATTTTAGAGGATAACGCATGTTAGGTCTAGGTTAGGCCTGGGATTTTCACTCATCAGACTCATACTTTCGCATTCTTCACATACTTGTTGAACGGATCTTGGGTTTTTTCTGGTGTGGATCACGTAGTAATGTGGTACCACACTGAAACAATCAATTAAACCTGGTCTTGATAAATATTTTAGAGGATAACGCAAGTTAGGTCTGGGATAGGTCTGGGATTTTCACTCATCAGACTCATACTTTCGCATTCTTCAGATACTTGTTGAACGGATCCTGGGTTTTTTCTGGTTTGGATCACGTAGTAAAGTGGTACCACACTGAAGCAGTCCATTAAACCTGGTCTTGATAAATATTTTAGAGGATAACGCATGTTAGGTCTGGGTTAGGTCTAGGATTTGCTCTCGTCAAGCTCATACTTTCGCATATTTCTCATACCTCATGGCTAGATCCTGGGCTATTTCTGGATTGGATCACGTAGTAATGTGGGACCACACTGAAACAGTCAATTAAACCTGGTTTCGATCAATATTTTAGAAGATAACGCATGTTAGGTCTGGGATAGGTCTGGGATTTGCCCTCATCAGGCTCATACTTTCGCGTTTTTCACATACTTGTTGAACAGATCCTGGGTTCTTTCTGGTTTGAGTCACGTAGTAATGTGGTACCACACTGAAACAATCAATTAAACCTGGTCTTGATAAATATTTTACAGGATAACGCAAGTTAGGTCTGGGATAGGTCTGGGATTTCCACTCATCAGACTCATACTTTCGCATTCTTCACATACTTGTTGAACGGATCCTGGGTTTTTTCTGGTTTGGATCACGTAGTAAAGTGGTACCACACTGAAGCAGTCCATTAAACCTGGTTTCGATTAATATTTTTGAGGATAACGCATGTTAGGTCTGGGATAGGTCTGGGATTTGCCCTCATCAGGCTCATACTTTCGCAGTTTTAACATGCATGTTGACCTGATCGAGGGTTTTTTCTGCATTGGATCACGTAGTAATGTGGTATCACACTGAAGCTGTCCATTAAACCTGGTTTGGATCAATATTTTAGGGGATAACGCATGTTAGGTTTGGGTTAGGTCTAGGATTTGCCCTCGTCAGGCTCATACTTTCGCATATTTCTCATACTTCATGGCTAGATCCTGGGCTGTTTCAGGATTGTATCACGTAGTAACGTGGTACCACGCTGAAACAGTCAATTAAACCTGGTTTCGATCAATATTTTAGAGGATAACGCAAGTTAGGTCTGGGATAGGTCTGGGATTCGCCCTCATCGGGCTCATACTTTCGCGTTTTTCACATACTTGTTGAACTGATCCTGGGTTTTTTCTGGTTCGGTTCACGTAGTAATGTGGTACCACACTAAAACAGTCCATTAAACCTGGTTTCGCTCAATATTTTAGAAGACAACGCATGTTAGGTCTAGGTTAGGCCTGGGATTTGCCCTCATCAGGGTCATACTTTCGCAGTTTTAACATGCATGTTGACCTGATCGAGGGTTTTTTCTGCATTGGATCACGTAGTAAAGTGGTACCACACTAAAACAGTCAATTAAACCTTGTTTCGATCAATATTTTAGAGGATAACGCAAGTTAGGTCTGGGATAGGTCTAGGATTTGCCCTCATCAGGCTCATTCTTTCGCATATTTCTCATACTTGATGGCTAGATCCTGGGCTTTTTCTGGATTGCATCACGTAGTATTGTGGTACCACACTGAAACAGTCGATTAAACCAGGTTTCGATCAATATTCTAGAGGATAACGCATGTTAGGTCTAGGTTAGGCCTGGGATTTTCACTCATCAGACTCATACTTTCGCATTCTTCACATACTTGTTGAACGGATCTTGGGTTTTTTCTGGTGTGGATCACGTAGTAATGTGGTACCACACTGAAACAATCAATTAAACCTGGTCTTGATAAATATTTTAGAGGATAACGCAAGTTAGGTCTGGGATAGGTCTGGGATTTTCACTCATCAGACTCATACTTTCGCATTCTTCACATACTTGTTGAACGGATCCTGGGTTTTTTCTGGTTTGGATCACGTAGTAAAGTGGTACCACACTGAAGCAGTCCATTAAACCTGGTCTTGATAAATATTTTAGAGGATAACGCATGTTAGGTCTGGGTTAGGTCTAGGATTTGCTCTCGTCAGGCTCATACTTTCGCATATTTCTCATACCTCATGGCTAGATCCTGGGCTATTTCTGGATTGGATCACGTAGTAATGTGGGACCACACTGAAACAGTCAATTAAACCTGGTTTCGATCAATACTTTAGAGGATAACGCATGTTAGGTCTAGGTTAGGCCTGGGATTTTCACTCATCAGACTCATACTTTCGCGTTTTTCACATACTTGTTGAACTGATCCTGGGTTTTTTCTGGTTTGGATCACGTAGTAATGTGGTACCACACTGAAACAGTCGATTAAATCCGGTTTCGATCAATATTTTAGAGGATAACGCAAGTTAAGTCTGGGATAGGTCTGGGATTTGAGCTCATCAGACTCATTCTTTCGCATATTTCTCATACTTGATGGCTAGATCCTGGGCTTTTTCTGGATTGCATCACGTAGTAATGAAGTACAACACTGAAACAGTCAATTAAACCTGGTTTCGCTTAATATTTTAGAAGATAACGCATGTTAGGTCTAGGTTAGGCCTGGGATTTGCCCTCATCAGGGTCATACTTTCGCAGTTTTAACATGCATGTTGACCTGATCGAGGGTTTTTTCTGCTTTGGATCACGTAGTAAAGTGGTGCCACAACTAAAACTATCAATTAAACCTGGTTTCGATCATTATTTTAGAGGACAACGCAAGTTAGGTCTGGGATAGGTCTGGGATTTGCCCTCATCAGGGTCATACTTTCGCGTTTATCACATACTTCATGGCTAGATCCTGGGCTATTTCTGGATTGGATCACGTAGTAAAGTGGTGCCACAACTAAAACAGTCAATTAAACCTGGTTTCGCTCAATATTTTAGAAGATAACGCATGTTAGGTCTGGGATAGGTCTGGGATTTGCCCTCATCAGGCTCATACTTTCGCGTTTTTCACATACTTGTTGAACAGATCCTGGGTTCTTCCTGGTTTGAGTCACGTAGTAATGTGGTACCACACTGAAACAGTCGATTAAACCAGGTTTCGATCAATATTTTTGAGGATAACGCATGTTAGGTCTAGGTTAGGCCTGGGATTTTCACTCGTCAGACTCATACTTTTGCATTCTTCACATACTTGTTGAACGGATCCTGGGTTTTTTCTGGTTTGGATCACGTAGTAATGTGGTACCACGCTGAAACAGACAATTAAACCTCGTTTCGATCAGTATTTTAGAGGATAACGCATGTTAGGTCTAGGTTAGGCCAAGGATTTTCACTCACCAGACTCATACTTTCGCATTCTTCACATACTGGTTGAACGGATCCTGGGGTTTTTCTGGTTTGGATCACGTAGTAATGTGGGACCACAACGAAACAGTCGATTAAACCTGGTTTCGATTAATATTTTTGAGGATAACGCATGTTAGGTCTGGGATAGGTCTGGGATTTGCCCTCATCAGGCTCATACTTTCGCAGTTTTAACATGCATGTTGACCTGATCGAGGGTTTTTTCTGCATTGGATCACGTAGTAAAGTGGTACCACACTAAAACTGTCAATTAAACCTGGTTTCGATCAACATTTTAGAGGATAACGAAAGTTATGTCTAGTTTAGGCCGAGGATTTTCACTCATCAGACTCATACTTTCGCATTCTTCACATACTTGTCGAACGGATCCTGGGGTTTTACTGGTTTGGATCACGTAGCAATGTGGTACCACACTGAAACAGTCAATTAAACCTGGTTTCGATCAATATTTTAGAGAATAATCCATGTTAGGTCTAGGTTAGGTCTGGGATTTGCTCTCATCACGCTCATTCTTTCGCAGTTTTAACATACATGTTGACCTGATCGAGGGTTTTTTCTGCTTTGGATCACGTAGTAATGTGGTATCACACTGAAGCTGTCCATTAAACCTGGTTTGGATCAATATTTTAGGGGATAACGCATGTTAGGTTTGGGTTAGGTCTAGGATTTGCCCTCGTCAGGCTCATACTTTCGCATATTTCTCATACTTCATGGCTAGATCCTGGGCTGTTTCAGGATTGTATCACGTAGTAACGTGGTACCACGCTGAAACAGTCAATTGAACCTGGTTTCGATCAATATTTTAGAGGATAACGCAAGATAGGTCTGGGATAGGTCTGGGATTCGCCCTCATCGGGCTCATACTTTCGCGTTTTTCACATACTTGTTGAACTGATCCTGGGTTTTTTCTGGTTTGGTTCACGTAGTAATGTGGTACCACACTAAAACAGTCCATTAAACCTGGTTTCGCTCAATATTTTAGAGGACAACGCAAGTTAGGTCTGGGATAGGTCTGGGATTTGCCCTCATCAGGGTCATACTTTCGCGTTTTTCACATACTTCATGGCTAGATCCTGGGCTATTTCTGGATTGGATCACGTAGTAAAGTGGTGCCACAACTAAAACAGTCAATTAAACCTGGTTTCGCTCAATATTTTAGAAGATAACGCATGTTAGGTCTGGGATAGGTCTGGGATTTGCCCTCATCAGGCTCATACTTTCGCGTTTTTCACATACTTGTTGAACAGATCCTGGGTTCTTCCTGGTTTGAGTCACGTAGTAATGTGGTACCACACTGAAACAGTCGATTAAACCAGGTTTCGATCAATATTTTTGAGGATAACGCATGTTAGGTCTAGG
This sequence comes from Colletes latitarsis, assembly GCF_051014445.1. Lineage (NCBI taxonomy): Eukaryota > Metazoa > Arthropoda > Insecta > Hymenoptera > Colletidae > Colletes > Colletes latitarsis. The sequence goes on from NC_135142.1 coordinate 5,990,360, forward strand.
TTAGGCCTGGGATTTTCACTCGTCAGACTCATACTTTTGCATTCTTCACATACTTGTTGAACGGATCCTGGGTTTTTTCTGGTTTGGATCACGTAGTAATGTGGTACCACGCTGAAACAGACAATTAAACCTCGTTTCGATCAGTATTTTAGAGGATAACGCATGTTAGGTCTAGGTTAGGCCAAGGATTTTCACTCACCAGACTCATACTTTCGCAATCTTCACATACTGGTTGAACGGATCCTGGGGTTTTTCTGGTTTGGATCACGTAGTAATGTGGGACCACAACGAAACAGTCGATTAAACCTGGTTTCGATTAATATTTTTGAGGATAACGCATGTTAGGTCTGGGATAGGTCTGGGATTTGCCCTCATCAGGCTCATACTTTCGCAGTTTTAACATGCATGTTGACCTGATCGAGGGTTTTTTCTGCATTGGATCACGTAGTAAAGTGGTACCACACTAAAACTGTCATTTAAACCTGGTTTCGATCAACATTTTAGAGGATAACGAAAGTTATGTCTAGTTTAGGCCGAGGATTTTCACTCATCAGACTCATACTTTCGCATTCTTCACATTCTTGTTGAACGGATCCTGGGGTTTTACTGGTTTGGATCACGTAGCAATGTGGTACCACACTGAAACAGTCAATTAAACCTGGTTTCGATCAATATTTTAGAGAATAATCCATGTTAGGTCTAGGTTAGGTCTGGGATTTGCTCTCATCACGCTCATTCTTTCGCAGTTTTAACATACATGTTGACCTGATCGAGGGTTTTTTCTGCTTTGGATCACGTAGTAATGTGGTATCACACTGAAGCTGTCCATTAAACCTGGTTTGGATCAATATTTTAGGGGATAACGCATGTTAGGTTTGGGTTAGGTCTAGGATTTGCCCTCGTCAGGCTCATACTTTCGCATATTTCTCATACTTCATGGCTAGATCCTGGGCTGTTTCAGGATTGTATCACGTAGTAACGTGGTACCACGCTGAAACAGTCAATTGAACCTGGTTTCGATCAATATTTTAGAGGATAACGCAAGTTAGGTCTGGGATAGGTCTGGGATTCGCCCTCATCGGGCTCATACTTTCGCGTTTTTCACATACTTGTTGAACTGATCCTGGGTTTTTTCTGGTTTGGTTCACGTAGTAATGTGGTACCACACTAAAACAGTCCATTAAACCTGGTTTCGCTCAATATTTTAGAAGACAACGCATGTTAGGTCTAGGTTAGGCCTGGAATTTGCCCTCATCAGGGTCATACTTTCGCAGTTTTAACATGCATGTTGACCTGATCGAGGGTTTTTTCTGCATTGGATCACGTAGTAAAGTGGTACCACACTAAAACAGTCAATTAAACCTTGTTTCGACCAATATTTTAGAGGATAACGCAAGTTAGGTCTGGGATAGGTCTAGGATTTGCCCTCATCAGGCTCATTCTTTCGCATATTTCTCATACTTGATGGCTAGATCCTGGGCTTTTTCTGGATTGCATCACGTAGTAAAGTGGTACCACACTGAAGCAGTCCATTAAACCTGGTCTTGATAAATATTTTAGAGGATAACGCATGTTAGGTCTGGGTTAGGTCTAGGATTTGCTCTCGTCAGGCTCATACTTTCGCATATTTCTCATACCTCATGGCTAGATCCTGGGCTATTTCTGGATTGGATCACGTAGTAATGTGGGACCACACTGAAACAGTCAATTAAACCTGGTTTCGATCAATATTTTAGAGGATAACGCATGTTAGGTCTAGGTTAGGCCTGGGATTTTCACTCATCAGACTCATACTTTCGCATTCTTCACATACTTGTTGAACAGATCCTGGGTTTTTTCTGGTTTGGATCACGTAGTAATGTGGGACCACACTGAAACATTCAATGAAACCTGGTCTGGATAAATATTTTAGAGGATAACGCATCTTAGGTCTGGGTTAGGTGTAAGATTTGCCCTCATCAGGCTCACAGTTTCGCGTTTTTCACATTCTTGATGAACAGATCCTGGGTTTTGTCTGGTTTGGATCACGAAGTAGTGTAGTACCACACTGAAACAGTCCATTAAACCTGGTTTCGCTCAATATTTTAGAGGATAACGCATGTTAGGTCTAGGTTAGGTCTGGGATTTGCTCTCATAAGGCCCATTCTTTCGCATATTTCTCATACTTGATGGCTAGATCCTGGGCTTTTTCTGGACTGCATCACGTAGTAATGTAGTACCACACTGAAACAGTCAATGAAACCTGGTTTCCATCACCATTTTAGAGGACAACGCAAGTTAGGTCTGGGATAGGTCCGGGATTTGCCCTCATCAGGCTCATACTTTCGCGTTTTTCACATACTTGTTGAACAGATCATGGGTTTTTTCTCGTTTGGGTCACGTAGTAATGTGGTACCACACTGAAACTGTCGTTGAAACCTGGTTTCGATCAATATTTTAGAGGATAACGCAAGCTAGGTCTAGGTTAGGCCTGGGATTTTCACTGATCAGACTCATACTTTCGCATTCTTCACATACTTGTTGAACTGATCCTGGGTTTTTTCTGGTTTGGATCACGTAGTAATGTGGTACCACACTGAAACAGTCGATTAAACCTGGTTTCGCTCAATATTTTAGAGGATAACGCATGTTAGGTCTAGGTTAGGCCTGGGATTTTCACTCACCAGACTCATACTTTCGCATTCTTCACATACTTGTTGAACGGATCCTGGGTTTTTTCTGGTTTTGATCACGTAGTAATGTGGGACCACATTGAAACAGTCAATTAAACCTGGTTTCGATCAATATTTTAGAGAATAATTCATGTTAGGTCTAGGTTAGGTCTGGGATTTGCTCTGATCAGGCTCATTCTTTCGCATATTTCTCATACTTGATGGCTAGATCCTGGGCTTTTTCTGGATTGCATCACGTAGTAATGAAGTACAACACTAAAACAGTCAATTAAACCTGGTTTCCATCAATATCTTAGAGGACAACGCAAGTTAGGTCTGGGATATGTCTGGGATTTGCCCTCATCAGGCTCATACTTTCGCGTTTTTCACATACTTGTTGAACGGATCCTGGGTTTTTTCTGGTTTGGAACACGTAGTAGTGTGGTACCACACTGAAACAGTCCATTAAACCTGGTTTGGATCAATATTTTAGAGGATAACGCATGTTAGGTCTAGGTTAGGTCTGGGATTTTCACTCATAAGACTCATACTTTCGCATTCTTCACATACTTGTTGAACGGATCCTGGGTTTTTTCTGGTTTGGATCACGTAGTAATGTGGTACCACACTGAAACAGTCGATTAAACCTGGTTTCGATCAAAATTTTAGAGGATAACGCAAGTTAGGTATGGGATAGGTCTGGGATTTGACCTCATCTGACTCATACTTTCGCACACTTCACATACTCCTTGAACAGATCCTGGGTTATTTTCTGGTTTGGATCACATAGTAATGTGGTACCACACTGAAACAGTCGATTAAACCACGTTTCGATCAATATTTTAGAGGATAACGCATGTTAGGTCTAGGTTAGGCCTGGGATTTTCACTCATCAGACTCATACTTTCGCATTCTTCACATAATTGTTGAACGGATCCTGGGTTTTTTCTGGTTTGGATCACGTAGTAATGTGGGACCACACTGAAACAGTCAATTAAACCTGGTTTCGATCAATATTTTAGAGAATAATTCATGTTAGGTCTAGGTTAGGTCTGGGATTTGCTCTCATCAGGCTCTTTCTTTCGCATATTTCTCATACATGTTGAACAGATCCTGGGCTGTTTCTGGATTGTATCACGTAGTAATGTGGTACCACGCTGAAACAGTCAATTAAACCTGGTTCCGATCAATATTTTAGAGGATAACGCAAGTTAGGTATGGGATAGGTCTGGGATTTGACCTCATCTGACTCATACTTTCGCACACTTCACATACTCCTTGAACAGATCCTGGGTTATTTTCTGGTTTGGATCACATAGTAATGTGGTACCACACTGAAACAGTCGATTAAACCAGGTTTCGATCAATATTTTAGAGGATAACGCATGTTAGGTCTAGGTTAGGCCTGGGATTTTCACTCATCAGACTCATACTTTCGCATTCTTCACATAATTGTTGAACGGATCCTGGGTTTTTTCTGGTTTTGATCACGTAGTAATGTGGGACCACATTGAAACAGTCAATTAAACCTGGTTTCGATCAATATTTTAGAGAATAATTCATGTTAGGTCTAGGTTAGGTCTGGGATTTGCTCTGATCAGGCTCATTCTTTCGCATATTTCTCATACTTGATGGCTAGATCCTGGGCTTTTCTGGATTGCATCACGTAGTAATGAAGTACAACACTAAAACAGTCAATTAAACCTGGTTTCCATCAATATCTTAGAGGACAACGCAAGTTAGGTCTGGGATATGTCCGGGATTTGCCCTCATCAGGCTCATACTTTCGCGTTTTTCGCATACTTGTTGAACGGATCCTGGGTTTTTTCTGGTTTGGAACACGTAGTAGTGTGGTACCACACTGAAACAGTCCATTAAACCTGGTTTGGATCAATATTTTAGAGGATAACGCAAGCTAGGTCTAGGTTAGGCCTGGGATTTTCACTGATCAGACTCATACTTTCGCATTCTTCACATACTTGTTGAACTGATCCTGGGTTTTTTCTGGTTTGGATCACGTAGTAATGTGGTACCACACTGAAACAGTCGATTAAACCTGGTTTCGCTCAATATTTTAGAGGATAACGCATGTTAGGTCTAGGTTAGGCCTGGGATTTTCACTCATCAGACTCATACTTTCGCATTCTTCACATACTTGTTGAACGGATCCTGGGTTTTTTCTGGTTTTGATCACGTAGTAATGTGGGACCACATTGAAACAGTCAATTAAACCTGGTTTCGATCAATATTTTAGAGAATAATTCATGTTAGGTCTAGGTTAGGTCTGGGATTTGCTCTGATCAGGCTCATTCTTTCGCATATTTCTCATACTTGATGGCTAGACCCTGGGCTTCTTCTGGATTGCATCACGTAGTAATGAAGTACAACACTAAAACAGTCAATTAAACCTGGTTTCCATCAATATCTTAGAGGACAACGCAAGTTAGGTCTGGGATATGTCTGGGATTTGCCCTCATCAGGCTCATACTTTCGCGTTTTTCACATACTTGTTGAACGGATCCTGGGTTTTTTCTGGTTTGGAACACGTAGTAGTGTGGTACCACACTGAAACAGTCCATTAAACCTGGTTTGGATCAATATTTTAGAGGATAACGCATGTTAGGTCTAGGTTAGGTCTGGGATTTTCACTCATAAGACTCATACTTTCGCATTCTTCACATACTTGTTGAACGGATCCTGGGTTTTTTCTGGTTTGGATCACGTAGTAATGTGGTACCACACTGAAACAGTCGATTAAACCTGGTTTCGATCAATATTTTAGAGAATAATTCATGTTAGGTCTAGGTTAGGTCTGGGATTTGCTCTCATCGGGCTCAGTCTTTCGCATATTTCTCATACTTGATGGCTAGATCCTGGGCTTTTTCTGGACTGCATCACGTAGTAATGAAGTACAACACTGAAACAGTCAATTAAACCTGGTTTCCATCAATATCTTAGAGGACAACGCAAGTTAGGTCTGGGATATGTCTGGGATTTGCACTCATCAGGCTCATACTTTCGCGTTTTTCACATACTTGTTGAACAGATCATGGGTTTTGTCTGGTTTGGATCACGAAGTAGTGTAGTACCACACTGAAACAGTCCATTAAACCTGGTTTCGCTCAATATTTTAGAGGATAACGCATGTTAGGTCTAGGTTAGGTCTGGGATTTGCTCTCATCAGGCTCATTCTTTCGCATATTTCTCATACTTGATGGCTAGATCCTGGGCTTTTTCTGGATTGCATCACGTAGTAATGAAGTACAACACTGAAACAGTCAATTAAACCTGGTTTCCATCAATATCTTAGAGGACAACGCAAGTTAGGTCTGGGATATGTCTGGGATTTGCCCTCATCAGGCTCATTCTTTCGCATATTTCTCATACTTCATGGCTAGATCCTGGGCTTTTTCTGGATTGCATCACGTAGTAATGTGGGACCACATTGAAACAGTCAATTAAACCTGGTTTCGATCAATATTTTAGAGAATAATTCATGTTAGGTCTAGGTTAGGTCTGGGATTTGCTCTCATCAGGCTCATTCTTTCGCATATTTCTCATACTTGATGGCTAGATCCTGGGCTTTTTCTGGATTGCATCACGTAGTAATGAAGTACAACACTGAAACAGTCAATTAAACCTGGTTTCCATCAATATCTTAGAGGACAACGCAAGTTAGGTCTGGGATATGTCTGGGATTTGCCCTCATCAGGCTCATTCTTTCGCATATTTCTCATACTTCATGGCTAGATCCTGGGCTTTTTCTGGATTGCATCACGTAGTAATGAAGTACAACACTGAAACAGTCAATTAAACCTGGTTTCCATCAATATCTTAGAGGACAACGCAAGTTAGGTCTGGGATATGTCTGGGATTTGCCCTCATCAGGCTCATTCTTTCGCATATTTCTCATACTTCATGGCTAGATCCTGGGCTATTTCTGGATTGGATCACGTAGTAAAGTGGTACCACACTGAAACAGTCAATGAAACCTGGTTTCCATCACTATTTTAGAGGACAACGCAAGTTAGGTCTAGGTAAGGCCTGAGATTTTCACTGATCAGACTCATACTTTCGCATTCTTCACATACTTGTTGAACGGATCCTGGGTTTTTTCTGGTTTGGATCACGTAGTAATGAGGTACCACACTGAAACGGTCAATTAAACCTGGTTTCGATCAATATTTTAGAGGATAACGCAAGTTAGGTCTGGGATAGGTCTGGGATTCGCCCTCATCAGACTCATACTTGCGCGGTTTTCACATACTTGTTGAACAGATCATGGGTTTTTTCTGGTTTGGGTCACGTAGTAATGTGGTACCACACTGAAACAGTCGATTAAACCAGGTTTCGGTCAATATTTTTGAGGATAACGCATGTTAGGTCTAGGTTAGGCCTGGGATTTTCACTCATCAGACTCATACTTTTGCATTCTTCACATACTTGTTGAACGGATCCTGGGTTTTTTCTGGTTTGGATCACGTAGTAATGTGGTACCACGCTGAAACAGACAATTAAACCTCGTTTCGATCAATATTTTAGAGGATAACGCATGTTAGGTCTAGGTTAGGCCGAGGATTTTCACTCACCAGACTCATACTTTCGCATTCTTCACATACTGGTTGAACGGATCCTGGGGTTTTTCTGGTTTGGATCACGTAGTAATGTGGGACCACAACGAAACAGTCGATTAACCTGGTTTCGATTAATATTTTTGAGGATAACGCATGTTAGGTCTGGGATAGGTCTGGGATTTGCCCTCATCAGGCTCATACTTTCGCAGTTTTAACATGCATGTTGACCTGATCGAGGGTTTTTTCTGCATTGGATCACGTAGTAAAGTGGTACCACACTAAAACTGTCAATTAAACCTGGTTTCGATCAACATTTTAGAGGATAACGAAAGTTATGTCTAGTTTAGGCCGAGGATTTTCACTCATCAGACTCATACTTTCGCATTCTTCACATACTTGTTGAACGGATCCTGGGGTTTTACTGGTTTGGATCACGTAGCAATGTGGTACCACACTGAAACAGTCAATTAATCCTGGTTTCGATCAATACTTTAGAGAATAATCCATGTTAGGTCTAGGTTAGGTCTGGGATTTGCTCTCATCACGCTCATTCTTTCGCAGTTTTAACATACATGTTGACCTGATCGAGGGTTTTTTCTGCTTTGGATCACGTAGTAATGTGGTATCACACTGAAGCTGTCCATGAAACCTGGTTTGGATCAATATTTTAGGGGATAACGCATGTTAGGTTTGGGTTAGGTCTAGGATTTGCCCTCGGCAGGCTCATACTTTCGCATATTTCTCATACTTCATGGCTAGATCCTGGGCTGTTTCAGGATTGTATCACGTAGTAACGTGGTACCACGCTGAAACAGTCAATTGAACCTGGTTTCGATCAATATTTTAGAGGATAACGCAAGTTAGGTCTGGGATAGGTCTGGGATTCGCCCTCATCGGGCTCATACTTTCGCGTTTTTCACATACTTGTTGAACTGATCCTGGGTTTTTTCTGGTTTGGTTCACGTAGTAATGTGGTACCACACTAAAACAGTCCATTAAACCTGGTTTCGCTCAATATTTTAGAAGACAACGCATGCTAGGTCTAGGTTAGGCCTGGGATTTGCCCTCATCAGGGTCATACTTTCGCAGTTTTAACATGCATGTAGACCTGATCGAGGGTTTTTTCTGCATTGGATCACGTAGTAAAGTGGTACCACACTAAAACAGTCAATTAAACCTTGTTTCGATCAATATTTTAGAGGATAACGCAAGTTAGGTCTGGGATAGGTCTAGGATTTGCCCTCATCAGGCTCATTCTTTCGCATATTTCTGATACTTGATGGCTAGATCCTGGGCTTTTTCTGGATTGCATCACGTAGTAAAGTGGTACCACACTGAAGCAGTCCATTAAACCTGGTCTTGATAAATATTTTAGAGGATAACGCATGTTAGGTCTGGGTTAGGTCTAGGATTTGCTCTCGTCAGGCTCATACTTTCGCATATTTCTCATACCTCATGGCTAGATCCTGGGCTATTTCTGGATTGGATCACGTAGTAATGTGGGACCACACTGAAACAGTCAATTAAACCTGGTTTCGATCAATATTTTAGAGGATAACGCATGTTAGGTCTAGGTTACGCCTGGGATTTTCACTCATCAGACTCATACTTTCGCATTCTTCACATACTTGTTGAACTGATCCTTGGTTTTTTCTGGTTTGGATCACGTAGTAATGTGGTACCACACTGAAACAGTCGATTAAACCTGGTTTCGATCAATATTTTAGAGGATAACGCATGTTAGGTCTAGGTTAGCCCTGGGATTTTCACTCATCAGACTCATACTTTCGCATTCTTCACATACTTGTTAAACAGATCCTGGGTTTTTTCTGGTTTGGATCACGTAGTAATGTGGGACCACACTGAAACATTCAATGAAACCTGGTCTGGATAAATATTTTAGAGGATAACGCATCTTAGGTCTGGGTTAGGTGTAAGATTTGCCCTCATCAGGCTCACAGTTTCGCGTTTTTCACATTCTTGATGAACAGATCCTGGGTTTTGTCTGGTTTGGATCACGAAGTAGTGTAGTACCACACTGAAACAGTCCATTAAACCAGGTTTCGCTCAATATTTTAGAGGATAACGCATGTTAGGTCTAGGTTAGGTCTGGGATTTGCTCTCATAAGGCCCATTCTTTCGCATATTTCTCATACTTGATGCCTAGATCCTGGGCTTTTTCTGGACTGCATCACGTAGTAATGTAGTACCACACTGAAACAGTCAATGAAACCTGGTTTCCATCACCATTTTAGAGGACAACGCAAGTTAGGTCTGGGATAGGTCCGGGATTTTCACTCATCAGACTCATACTTTCGCATTCTTCACATACATGTTGAACGGATCCTGGGTTTTTTCTGGTTTTGATCACGTAGTAATGTGGGACCACATTGAAACAGTCAATTAAACCTGGTTTCGATCAATATTTTAGAGAATAATTCATGTTAGGTCTAGGTTAGGTCTGGGATTTGCTCTGATCAGGGTCATTCTTTCGCATATTTCTCATACTTGATGGCTAGATCCTGGGCTTTTTCTGGATTGCATCACGTAGTAATGAAGTACAACACTAAAACAGTCCATTAAACCTGGTTTGGAACAATATTTTAGAGGATAACGCATGTTAGGTCTAGGTTAGGTCTGGGATTTTCACTCATCAGACTCATACTTTCGCATTCTTCACATACTTGTTGAACGGATCCTGGGTTTTTTCTGGTTTGGATCACGTAGTAATGTGGTACCACACTGAAACAGTCGATTAAACCTGGTTTCGATCAAAATTTTAGAGGATAACGCAAGTTAGGTATGCGATAGGTCTGGGATTTGACCTCATCTGACTCATACTTTCGCACACTTCACATACTCCTTGAACAGATCCTGGGTTATTTTCTGGTTTGGATCACATAGTAATGTGGTACCACACTGAAACAGTCGATTAAACCAGGTTTCGATCAATATTTTAGAGGATAACGCATGTTAGGTCTAGGTTAGGCCTGGGATTTTCACTCATCAGACTCATACTTTCGCATTCTTCACATAATTGTTGAACTGATCCTGGGTTTTTTCTGGTTTGGATCACGTAGTAATGTAGTACCACACTGAAACAGTCAATGAAACCTGGTTTCCATCACCATTTTAGAGGACAACGCAAGTTAGGTCTAGGTTAGGCCTGGGATTTTCACTGATCAGACACATACTTTCGCATTCTTCACATACTTGTTGAACTGATCCTGGGTTTTTTCTGGTTTGGATCACGTAGTAATGTGGTACCACACTGAAACAGTCGATTAAACCTGGTTTCGATCAATATTTTAGAGGATAACGCATGTTAGGTCTAGGTTAGCCCTGGGATATTCACTGATCAGACACATACTTTCGCATTCTTCACATACTTGTTGAACTGATCCTGGGTTTTTTCTGGTTTGGATCACGTAGTAATGTGGTACCACACTGAAACAGTCGATTAAACCAGGTTTCGATCAATATTTTAGAGGATAACGCATGTTAGGTCTAGGTTAGGCCTGGGATTTTCACTCATCAGACTCATACTTTCGCATTCTTCACATAATTGTTGAACGGATCCTGGGTTTTTTCTGGTTTGGATCACGTAGTAATGTGGGACCACACTGAAACAGTCAATTAAACCTGGTTTCGATCAATATTTTAGAGAATAATTCATGTTAGGTCTAGGTTAGGTCTGGGATTTGCTCTCATCAGGCTCTTTCTTTCGCATATTTCTCATACATGTTGAACAGATCCTGGGCTGTTTCTGGATTGTATCACGTAGTAATGTGGTACCACGCTGAAACAGTCAATTAAACCTGGTTTCGATCAATATTTTAGAGGATAACGCAAGTTAGGTCTGGGATAGGTCTGGGATTTGCCCTCATCAGGCTCACAGATTCGCGTTTTTCACATACTTGTTGGACAGATCCTGGGTTTTGACTGGTTTGGATCACGAAGTAGTGTGGTACCACACTGAAACAGTCCATTAAACCTGGTTTCGCTCAATATTTTAGAGGATAACGCATGTTAGGTCTAGGTTAGGTCTGGGATTTGCTCTCATCAGGCTCATTCTTTCGCATATTTCTCATACTTGATGGCTAGATCCTGGGCTTTTTCTGGATTGCATCACGTAGTAATGAAGTACAACACTGAAACAGTCAATTAAACCTGGTTTCCATCAATATCTTAGAGGACAACGCAAGTTAGGTCTGGGATATGTCTGGGATTTGCCCTCATCAGGCTCATTCTTTCGCATATTTCTCATACTTCATGGCTAGATCCTGGGCTTTTTCTGGATTGCATCACGTAGTAATGAAGTACAACACTGAAACAGTCAATTAAACCTGGTTTCCATCAATATCTTAGAGGACAACGCAAGTTAGGTCTGGGATATGTCTGGGATTTGCCCTCATCAGGCTCATTCTTTCGCATATTTCTCATACTTCATGGCTAGATCCTGGGCTATTTCTGGATTGGATCACGTAGTAAAGTGGTACCACACTGAAACAGTCAATGAAACCTGGTTTCCATCACTATTTTAGAGGACAACGCAAGTTAGGTCTAGGTAAGGCCTGAGATTTTCATTGATCAGACTCATACTTTCGCATTCTTCACATGCTTGTTGAACGGATCCTGGGTTTTTTCTGGTTTGGATCACGTAGTAATGAGGTACCACACTGAAACGGTCAATTAAACCTGGTTTTGATCAATATTTTAGAGGATAACGCAAGTTAGGTCTGGGATAGGTCTGGGATTCGCCCTCATCAGACTCATACTTGCGCGTTTTTCACATACTTGTTGAACAGATCATGGGTTTTTTCTGGTTTGGGTCACGTAGTAATGTGGTACCACACTGAAACAGTCGTTTAAACCTGGTTTCGATCAATATTTTAGAGGATAACGCAAGCTAGGTCTAGGTTAGGCCTGGGATTTTCACTGATCAGACACATACTTTCGCATTCTTCACATACTTGTTGAACTGATCCTGGGTTTTTTCTGGTTTGGATCACGTAGTAATGTGGTACCACACTGAAACAGTCGATTAAACCTGGTTTCGATCAATATTTTAGAGGATAACGCATGTTAGGTCTAGGTTAGCCCTGGGATATTCACTCATCAGACTCATACTTTCGCATTCTTCACATACTTGTTGAACAGATCCTGGGTTTTTTCTGGTTTGGATCACGTAGTAATGTGGTACCACACTGAAACGGTCGATTAAACCTGGTTTCGATCAATATTTTAGAGGATAACGCATGTTAGGCCTAGGTTAGGTCTGGGATTTGCACTCATCTGGCTCATTCTTTCGCATATTTCTCATACTTGGTGGCTAGATCCTGGGCTTTCTCTGGATTGCATCACGTAGTAATGTAGTACCACACTGAAACAGTCAATGAAACCTGGTTTCCATCACTATTGTAGAGGACAACGCAAGTTAGGTCTAGGTAAGTCCTGAGATTTTCACTGATCAGACTCATACTTTCGCATTCTTCACATACTTGTTGAACGGATCCTGGGTTTTTTCTGGTTTGGATCACGTAGTAATGTGGTACCACACTGAAACAGTCGATTAAACCTGGTTTCGATCAATATTTTAGAGAATAATTCATGTTAGGTCTAGGTTAGGTCTGGGATTTGCTCTCATCGGGCTCAGTCTTTCGCATATTTCTCATACTTGATGGCTAGATCCTGGGCTTTTTCTGGACTGCATCACGTAGTAATGAAGTACAACACTGAAACAGTCAATTAAACCTGGTATCCATCAATATCTTAGAGGACAACGCAAGTTAGGTCTGGGATATGTCTGGGATTTGCCCTCATCAGGCTCATACTTTCGCGTTTTTCACATACTTGTTGAACAGATCATGGGTTTTGTCTGGTTTGGATCACGAAGTAGTGTAGTACCACACTGAAACAGTCCATTAAACCTGGTTTCGCTCAATATTTTAGAGGATAACGCATGTTAGGTCTAGGTTAGGTCAGGGATTTGCTCTCATCAGGCTCATTCTTTCGCATATTTCTCATACTTGATGGCTAGATCCTGGGCTTTTTCTGGATTGCATCACGTAGTAATGAAGTACAACACTGAAACAGTCAATTAAACCTGGTTTCCATCAATATCTTAGAGTACAACGCAAGTTAGGTCTGGGATATGTCTGGGATTTGCCCTCATCAGGCTCATTCTTTCGCATATTTCTCATACTTCATGGCTAGATCCTGGGCTTTTTCTGGATTGCATCACGTAGTAATGAAGTACAACACTGAAACAGTCAATTAAACCTGGTTTCCATCAATATCTTAGAGGGCAACGCAAGGTAGGTCTGGGATATGTCTGGGATTTGCCCTCATCAGGCTCATTCTTTCGCATATTTCTCATACTTCATGGCTAGATCCTGGGCTATTTCTGGATTGGATCACGTAGTAAAGTGGTACCACACTGAAACAGTCAATGAAACCTGGTTTCCATCACTATTTTAGAGGACAACGCAAGTTAGGTCTAGGTAAGGCCTGAGATTTTCATTGATCAGACTCATACTTTCGCATTCTTCACATGCTTGTTGAACGGATCCTGGGTTTTTTCTGGTTTGGATCACGTAGTAATGAGGTACCACACTGAAACGGTCAATTAAACCTGGTTTTGATCAATATTTTAGAGGATAACGCAAGTTAGGTCTGGGATAGGTCTGGGATTCGCCCTCATCAGACTCATACTTGCGCGTTTTTCACATACTTGTTGAACAGATCATGGGTTTTTTCTGGTTTGGGTCACGTAGTAATGTGGTACCACACTGAAACAGTCGTTTAAACCTGGTTTCGATCAATATTTTAGAGGATAACGCAAGCTAGGTCTAGGTTAGGCCTGGGATTTTCACTGATCAGACACATACTTTCGCATTCTTCACATACTTGTTGAACTGATCCTGGGTTTTTTCTGGTTTGGATCACGTAGTAATGTGGTACCACACTGAAACAGTCGATTAAACCTGGTTTCGATCAATATTTTAGAGGATAACGCATGTTAGGTCTAGGTTAGCCCTGGGATATTCACTCATCAGACTCATACTTTCGCATTCTTCACATACTTGTTGAACAGATCCTGGGTTTTTTTCTGGTTTGGATCACGTAGTAATGTGGTACCACACTGAAACGGTCGATTAAACCTGGTTTCGATCAATATTTTAGAGGATAACGCATGTTAGGCCTAGGTTAGGTCTGGGATTTGCTCTCATCTGGCTCATTCTTTCGCATATTTCTCATACTTGGTGGCTAGATCCTGGGCTTTCTCTGGATTGCATCACGTAGTAATGTAGTACCACACTGAAACAGTCAATGAAACCTGGTTTCCATCACTATTTTAGAGGACAACGCAAGTTAGGTCTAGGTAAGTCCTGAGATTTTCACTGATCAGACTCATACTTTCGCATTCTTCACATACTTGTTGAACGGATCCTGGGTTTTTTCTGGTTTGGATCACGTAGTAATGTGGTACCACACTGAAACAGTCGATTAAACCTGGTTTCGATCAATATTTAAGAAAATAATTCATGTTAGGTCTAGGTTAGGTCTGGGATTTGCTCTCATCGGGCTCAGTCTTTCGCATATTTCTCATACTTGATGGCTAGATCCTGGGCTTTTTCTGGACTGCATCACGTAGTAATAAAGTACAACACTGAAACAGTCAATTAAACCTGGTTTCCATCAATATCTTAGAGGACAACGCAAGTTAGGTCTGGGATATGTCTGGGATTTGCCCTCATCAGGCTCATACTTTCGCGTTTTTCACATACTTGTTGAACAGATCATGGGTTTTGTCTGGTTTGGATCACGAAGTAGTGTAGTACCACACTGAAACAGTCCATTAAACCTGGTTTGGCTCAATATTTTAGAGGATAACGCATGTTAGGTCTAGGTTAGGTCTGGGATTTGCTCTCATCAGGCTCATTCTTTCGCATATTTCTCATACTTGATGGCTAGATCCTGGGCTTTTTCTGGATTGCATCACGTAGTAATGAAGTACAACACTGAAACAGTCAATTAAACCTGGTTTCCATCAATATCTTAGAGGACAACGCAAGTTAGGTCTGGGATATGTCTGGGATTTGCCCTCACCAGGCTCATTCTTTCGCATATTTCTCATACTTCATGGCTAGATCCTGGGCTTTTTCTGGATTGCATCACGTAGTAATGAAGTACAACACTGAAACAGTCAATTAAACCTGGTTTCCATCAATATCTTAGAGGACAACGCAAGTTAGGTCTGGGATATGTCTGGGATTTGCCCTCATCAGGCTCATTCTTTCGCATATTTCTCATACTTCATGGCTAGATCCTGGGCTATTTCTGGATTGGATCACGTAGTAAAGTGGTACCACACTGAAACAGTCAATGAAACCTGGTTTCCATCACTATTTTAGAGGACAACGCAAGTTAGGTCTAGGTAAGGCCTGAGATTTTCACTGATCAGACTCATACTTTCGCATTCTTCACGTACTTGTTGAACGGATCCTGGGTTTTTTCTGGTTTGGATCACGTAGTAATGAGGTACCACACTGAAACGGTCAATTAAACCTGGTTTCAATCAATATTTTAGAGGATAACGCAAGTTAGGTCTGGGATAGGTCTGGGATTCGCCCTCATCAGACTCATACTTGCGCG
This sequence comes from Colletes latitarsis, assembly GCF_051014445.1. Classification (NCBI taxonomy): domain Eukaryota; kingdom Metazoa; phylum Arthropoda; class Insecta; order Hymenoptera; family Colletidae; genus Colletes; species Colletes latitarsis. The sequence continues at coordinate 6,006,243 of NC_135142.1, forward strand.
TTTTTCACATACTTGTTGAACAGATCATGGGTTTTTTCTGGTTTGGGTCACGTAGTAATGTGGTACCACACTGAAACAGTCGATTAAACCAGGTTTCGATCAATATTTTTGAGGATAACGCATGTTAGGTCTAGGTTAGGCCTGGGATTTTCACTCATCAGACTCATACTTTTGCATTCTTCACATACTTGTTGAACAGATCCTGGGTTTTTTCTGGTTTGGATCACGTAGTAATGTGGTACCACGCTGAAACAGACAATTAAACCTCGTTTCGATCAATATTTTAGAGGATAACGCATGTTAGGTCTAGGTTAGGCCGAGGATTTTCACTCACCAGACTCATACTTTCGCATTCTTCACATACTGGTTGAACGGATCCTGGGGTTTTTCTGGTTTGGATCACGTAGAAATGTGGGACCACAATGAAACAGTCGATTAAACCTGGTTTCGATTAATATTTTTGAGGATAACGCATGTTAGGTCTGGGATAGGTCTGGGATTTGCCCTCATCAGGCTCATACTTTCGCAGTTTTAACATGCATGTTGACCTGATCGAGGGTTTTTTCTGCATTGGATCACGTAGTAAAGTGGTACCACACTAAAACTGTCAATTAAACCTGGTTTCGATCAACATTTTAGAGGATCACGAAAGTTATGTCTAGTTTAGGCCGAGTATTTTCACTCATCAGACTCATACTTTCGCATTCTTCACATACTTGTTGAACGGATCCTGGGGTTTTACTGGTTTGGATCACGTAGCAATGTGGTACCACACTGAAACAGTCAATTAAACCTGGTTTCGATCAATATTTTAGAGAATAATCCATGTTAGGTCTAGGTTAGGTCTGGGATTTGCTCTCATCAGGCTCATTCTTTCGCAGTTTTAACATACATGTTGACCTGATCGAGGGTTTTTTCTGCTTTGGATCACGTAGTAAAGTGGTATCACACTGAAGCTGTCCATTAAACCTGGTTTGGATCAATATTTTAGGGGATAACGCATGTTAGGTTTGGGTTAGGTCTAGGATTTGCCCTCGTCAGGCTCATACTTACGCATATTTCTCATACTTCATGGCTAGATCCTGGGCTGTTTCAGGATTGTATCACGTAGTAACGTGGTACCACGCTGAAACAGTCAATTAAACCTGGTTTCGATCAATATTTTAGAGAATAATCCATGTTAGGTCTAGGTTAGGTCTGGGATTTGCTCTCATCAGGCTCATACTTTCGCAGTTTTAACATGCATGTTGACCTGATCGAGGGTTTTTTCTGCATTGGATCACGTAGTAAAGTGGTACCACACTAAAACAGTCAATTAAACCTTGTTTCGATCAATATTTTAGAGGATAACGCAAGTTAGGTCTGGGATAGGTCTAGGATTTGCCCTCATCAGGCTCATTCTTTCGCATATTTCTCATACTTGATGGCTAGATCCTGGGCTTTGTCTGGATTGCATCACGTAGTATTGTGGTACCACACTGAAACAGTCGATTAAACCAGGTTTCGATCAATATTTTAGAGGATAACGCAAGTTAGGTCTGGGATAGGTCTGGGATTCGCCCTCATCAGACTCATACTTGCGCGTTTTTCACATACTTGTTGAACGGATCCTGGGTTTTTTCAGGTTTGGATCACGTAGTAATGTGGGACCACACTGAAACAGTCAATTAAACCTGGTTTCGATCAATATTTTAGAGGATAACGCATGTTAGGTCTAGGTTAGGCCTGGGATTTGCCCTCATCAGGCTCATACTTTCGCGTTTTTCTCAAACTTCATGGCTAGATCCTGGGCTTTTTCTGGATTGGATCACGTAGTAAAGTGGTACCACACTGAAACATTCAATGAAACCTGGTCTGGATAAATATTTTAGAGGATAACGCATCTTAGGTCTGGGTTAGGTGTAAGATTTGCCCTCATCAGGCTCACAGTTTCGCGTTTTTCACATTCTTGATGAACAGATCCTGGGTTTTGTCTGGTTTGGATCACGAAGTAGTGTAGTACCACACTGAAACAGTCCATTAAACCTGGTTTCGCTCAATATTTTAGGGGATAACGCAAGTTAGATCTGGGATAGGTCCGGGATTTGCCCTCATCAGGCTCATACTTTCGCGTTTTTCACATACTTGTTGAACAGACCATGGGTTTTTTCTGGTTTGGGTCACGTAGTAATGTGGTACCACACTCAAACAGTCGATTAAACCTGGTTTCGATCAATATTTTAGAGGAGAACGCATGTTAGGTCTAGGTTAGGCCTGGGATTTTCACTCATCAGACTCATACTTTCGCATTCTTCACATTCTTGTTGAACGGATCCTGGGTTTTTTCTGGTTTGGATCACGTAGTAATGTGGGACCACACTAAAACAGTCAATTAAACCTGGTTTCGATCAATATTTTAGAGAATAATTCATGTTAGGTCAAGGTTAGGTCTGGTATTTGCACTCATCAAGCTCATTCTTTCGCATATTTCTCATACTTCATGGCTAGATGCTGGGCTGTTTCTGGATTGTGTCACGTAGTAATGTGGTACCACGCTGAAACAGTCAATTAAACCTGGATTCGATCAATATTTTAGAGGATAACGCAAGTTAGGTCTGGGATAGGTCTAGGATTTGCCCTCATCAGGCTCTTACTTTCGCATATTTCTCATACTTCATGGCTAGATCCTGGGCTATTTCTGGATTGGTTCACGTAGTAAAGTGGTACCACACTGAAACATTCAATGAAACCTGGTCTGGATAAATATTTTAGGGGGTAACGCATCTTAGGTCTGGGTTAGGTCTAAGATTTGCCCTCATCAGGCTCACAGTTTCGCGTTTTTCACATACTTGTTGAACAGATCCTGGGTTTTTTCTGGTTTGGATCACGAAGTAGTGTGGTACCACACTGAAACAGTCAATGAAACCTGGTTTCCATCAATATTTGAGAGGATAACGCATGTTAGGTCTAGGTTAGGTCTGGGATTTGCTCTCATCAGGCTCATTCTTTCGCATATTTCTCATACTTGATGGCTAGATCCTGGGCTTTTTCTGGATTGCATCACGTAGTAATGTAGTACCACACTGAAACAGACAATGAAACCTGGTTTCCATCAATATTTTAGAGGACAACGCATGTTAGGTCTAGGTAAGGCCTGAGATTTTCACTGATCTGACTCATACTTTCGCATTTTTCACATACTTGTTGAACGGATCCTGGGTTTTTTCTGGTTTGGATCACGTAGTAATGTGGTACCACACTGAAACGGTCAATTAAACCTGGTTTCGATCAATATTTTAGAGAATAATTCATGTTAGGTCAAGGTTTGGTTGGGATTTGCCCTCATCAGGCTCATTCTTTCGCATATTTCTCAAACTTGATGGCTAGATCCTGGGCTTTTTCTGGATTGCATCACGTAGTAATGTGGTACCACACTGAAACATTCAATTAAACCTGGTCTTGACAAATATTTTAGAGGCTAACGCATGTTAGGTCTGGGTTAGGTCTAGGATTTGCCCTCATCAGGCTCATACTTTCGCATATTTCTCATACTTCATGGCTAGATCCTGGGCTCTTTCTGGAATGCATCACGTAGTAATGAAGTACAACACTGAAACAGTCAATTAACCCTGGTTTCCATCAATATCTTAGAGGACACCGCAAGTTAGGTCTGGGATAGGTCTTGGATTTGCCCTCATCAGGCTCATACTTTCGCGTTTTTCACATACTTCTTGAACAGATCCTGGGTTTTTTTCTGGTTTGGATCACGTAGTAGTGTGGTACCACACTGAAACAGTCCATTATACCTGGTTTGGATCAATATTTTAGAGGATAACGCATGTTAGGTCTAGGTTAGGCCTGGGATTTTCACTCATCAGACTCATACTTACGCATTCTTCACATACTTGATGGCTAGATCCTGGGTTTTTTCTGGTTTGGATCACGTAGTAATGTGGTACCACACTGAAACAGTCGATTAAACCTGGTTTCGATCAATATTTTAGAGGATAACGCAAGTTAAGTCAGGGAATGGTCTGGGATTTGACCTCATAAGACTCTTACTTTCGCACACTTCACATACTCGTTGAACGGATCCTGGGTTATTTTCTGGTTTGGATCACATAGTAATGTGGTACCACTCTGAAACAGTCGATTAAACCAGGTTTCGATCAATATATTTGAGGATAACGCATGTTAGGTCTAGGTTAGGCCTGGGATTTTCACTCATCAGACTCATACTTTCGCATTCTTCACGTACTTGTTGAACGGATCCTGGGTTTTTTCTGGTTTGGATCGCGTTGTAATGTGGGACCACACTGAAACGGTCAATTAAACCTGGTTTCGATCAATATTTTAGAGGATAACGCAAGTTAGGCCTGGGATAGTTCTGGGATTTGCCCTCATCAGGCTCATACTTTCGCATTCTTCACATACTTGTTGAACTGATCCTGGGTTTTTTCTGGTTTGGATCACGTAGTAATGTGGTACCACACTGAAACGGTCAATTAAACCTGGTTTCGATTAAAATTTTAGAGGATAACGCAGGTTAGGTCTGGGATAGGTCTGGGATTTGATATCATCAGACTCATACTTTCGCAAACACTTCACATACTCGTTGAACAGATCCTGGGTTATTTTCTGATTTGGATCACATAGTAATGTGGTACCACACTGAAACAGTCGATTAAACCAGGTTTCGATCAATATTTTTGAGGATAACGCATGTTAGGTCTAGGTTAGGCCTGGGATTTTCACTCATCAGACTCATACTTTCGCATTCTTCACATACTTGTTGAACGGATCCTGGGTTTTTTCTGGTTTGGATCACGTAGTAATGTGGGACCATACTTAAACAGTCTATTAAACCTGGTTTCGATCAATATTTTAGAGAATAATTCATGTTATGTCTGGAATATGTCTGGGATTTGCCCTCATCAGGCTCATACTTTCGCATTCTTCACATACTTGTTGAACTGATCCTGGGTTTTTTCTGGTTTGGATCACGTAGTAATGTGGTACCACACTGAAACGGTCAATTAAACCTGGTTTCCATCAAAATTTTAGAGGATAACGCAAGTTAGGTCTGGGATAGGCCTGGGATTTTCACTCATCAGACTCATACTTTCGCATTCTTCACATTCTTGTTGAACGGATCCTGGGTTTTTTCTGGTTTGGATCACGTAGTAATGTGGGACCACACTAAAACAGTCAATTAAACCTGGTTTCGATCAATATTTTAGAGAATAATTCATGTTAGGTCAAGGTTAGGTCTGGTATTTGCACTCATCAGGCTCATTCTTTCGCATATTTCTCATACTTCATGGCTAGATGCTGGGCTGTTTCTGGATTGTGTCACGTAGTAATGTGGTACCACGCTGAAACAGTCAATTAAACCTGGATTCGATCAATATTTTAGAGGATAACGCAAGTTAGGTCTGGGATAGGTCTAGGATTTGCCCTCATCAGGCTCTTTCTTTCGCATATTTCTCATACTTCATGGCTAGATCCTGGGCTATTTCTGGATTTGTTCACGTAGTAAAGTGGTACCACACTGAAACATTCAATGAAACCTGGTCTGGATAAATATTTTAGAGGGTAACGCATCTTAGGTCTGGTTAGGTCTAAGATTTGCCCTCATCAGGCTCACAGTTTCGCGTTTTTCACATACTTGTTGAACAGATCCTGGGTTTTTTCTGGTTTGGATCACGAAGTAGTGTGGTACCACACTGAAACAGTCAATGAAACCTGGTTTCCATCAATATTTTAGAGGATAACGCATGTTAGGTCTAGGTTAGGTCTGGGATTTGCTCTCATCAAGCTCATTCTTTCGCATATTTCTCATACTTGATGGCTAGATCCTGGGCTTTTTCTGGATTGCATCACGTAGTAATGTAGTACCACACTGAAACAGACAATGAAACCTGGTTTCCATCAATATTTTAGAGGACAACGCATGTTAGGTCTAGGTAAGGCCTGAGATTTTCACTGATCGGACTCATACTTTCGCATTTTTCACATACTTGTTGAACGGATCCTGGGTTTTTTGTGGTTTGGATCACGTAGTAATGTGGTACCACACTGAAGCGGTCAATTAAACCTGGTTTCGATCAATATTTTAGAGAATAATTCATGTTAGGTCAAGGTTAGGTTGGGATTTGCCCTCATCAGGCTCATTCTTTCGCATATTTCTCAAACTTGATGGCTAGATCCTGGGCTTTTTCTGGATTGCATCACGTAGTAATGTGGTACCACACTGAAACATTCAATTTAACCAGGTCTTGACAAATATTTTAGAGGCTAACGCATGTTAGGTCTGGGTTAGGTCTAGGATTTGCCCTCATCAGGCTCATACTTTCGCATATTTCTCATACTTCATGGCTAGATCCTGGGCTTTTTCAGGAATGCATCACGTAGTAATGAAGTACAACACTGAAACAGTCAATTAAACCTGGTTTCCATCAATATCTTAGAGGACACCGCAAGTTAGGTCTGGGATAGGTCTTGGATTTGCCCTCATCAGGCTCATACTTTCGCGTTTTTCACATACTTCTTGAACAGATCCTGGGTTTTTTCTGGTTTGGATCACGTAGTAGTGTGGTACCACACTGAAACAGTCCATTATACCTGGTTTGGATCAATATTTTAGAGGATAACGCATGTTAGGTCTAGGTTAGGCCTGGGATTTTCACTCATCAGACTCATACTTACGCATTCTTCACATACTTGATGGCTAGATCCTGGGTTTTTTCTGGTTTGGATCACGTAGTAATGTGGTACCACACTGAAACAGTCGATTAAACCTGGTTTCGATCAATATTTTAGAGGATAACGCAAGTTAAGTCAGGGAATGGTCTGGGATTTGACCTCATAAGACTCTTACTTTCGCACACTTCACATACTCGTTGAACGGATCCTGGGTTATTTTCTGGTTTGGATCACATAGTAATGTGGTACCACTCTGAAACAGTCGATTAAACCAGGTTTCGATCAATATATTTGAGGATAACGCATGTTAGGTCTAGGTTAGGCCTGGGATTTTCACTCATCAGACTAATACTTACGCATTCTTCACATACTTGATGGCTAGATCCGGGGTTTTTTCTGGTTTGGATTACGTAGTAATGTGGTACCACACTGAAACAGTCGATTAAACCTGGTTTCGATCAATATTTTGGAGGATAACGCAAGTTAGGTCTGGGAATGGTCTGGGATTTGACCTCATCAGACTCATAATTTCGCAACACTTCACATACTCCTTGAACAGATCCTGGGTTATTTTCTAGTTTGGATGACATAGTAATGTGGTACCACACTGAAACAGTCGATTAAACCAGGTTTCGATCAATATTTTAGAGGATAACGCATGTTAGGTCTAGGTTAGGCCTGGGATTTTCACCCATCAGACTCATAGTTTCGCATTCTTCACATACTTGTTGAACGGATCCTGGGATTTTTCTGGTTTGGATCACGTAGTAATGTGGTACCACACTGAAACGGTCAATTAAACCTGGTTTCGATCAATATTTTAGAGAATAATTCATGTTAGGTCCAGGCCAGGTCTGGGATTTGCTCTCATCAGGCTCATTCTTTCGCATATTTCTCATACTTGATGGCTAGATCCTGGGCTTTTTCTGGATTGCATCACGTAGTAACGAAGTACAACACTGAAACAGTCAATTAAACCTGGTTTCCATCAATATCTTAGAGGACACCGCAAGTTAGGTCTGGGATAGGTCTGGGATTTGCCCTCATCAGGCTCATACTTTCGCGTTTTTCACATACTTGTTGAACAGATCCTGGGTGTTTTCTGGTTTGGATCACGTAGTAGTGTGGTACCACGCTGAAACAGTCCATTAAACCTGGTTTGGATCAATATTTTAGAGGATAACGCATGTTAGGTCTAGGTTAGGTCTGGGATTTTCACTCATCAGAATCATACTATCGCATTCTTCACATACTTGTTGAACGGATCCTGGGTTTTTTCAGGTTTGGATCACGTAGTAATGTGGTACCACACTGAAACAGTCGATTAAACCTGGTTTCGATCAATATTTTAGAGGATAACGAAAGTTAGGTCTGGGAATAGTCTGGGATTTGACCTCATCAGACTCATACTTTCGCAAAACTTCACATACTCCTTGAACAGATCCTGGGTTATTTTCTAGTTTGGATCACATAGTAATGTGGTACCACACTGAAACAGTCGATTAAACCAGGTTTCGATCAATATTTTAGAGGATAACGCATGTTAGGTCTAGGTTAGGCCTGGGATTTTCACCCATCAGACTCATAGTTTCGCATTCTTCACATACTTGTTGAACGGATCCTGGGATTTTTCTGGTTTGGATCACGTAGTAATGTGGTACCACACTGAAACGGTCAATTAAACCTGGTTTCGATCAATATTTTAGAGAATAATTCATGTTAGGTCCAGGCCAGGTCTGGGATTTGCTCTCATCAGGCTCATTCTTTCGCATATTTCTCATACTTGATGGCTAGATCCTGGGCTTTTTCTGGATTGCATCACGTAGTAACGAAGTACAACACTGAAACAGTCAATTAAACCTGGTTTCCATCAATATCTTAGAGGACACCGCAAGTTAGGTCTGGGATAGGTCTGGGATTTGCCCTCATCAGGCTCATACTTTCGCGTTTTTCACATACTTGATGAACAGATCCTGGGTGTTTTCTGGTTTGGATCACGTAGTAGTGTGGTACCACGCTGAAACAGTCCATTAAACCTGGTTTGGATCAATATTTTAGAGGATAACGCATGTTAGGTCTAGGTTAGGTCTGGGATTTTCACTCATCAGAATCATACTATCGCATTCTTCACATACATGTTGAACGGATCCTGGGTTTTTTCAGGTTTGGATCACGTAGTAATGTGGTACCACACTGAAACAGTCGATTAAACCTGGTTTCGATCAATATTTTAGAGGATAACGAAAGTTAGGTCTGGGAATAGTCTGGGATTTGACCTCATCAGACTCATACTTTCGCAAAACTTCACATACTCCTTGAACAGATCCTGGGTTATTTTCTAGTTTGGATCACATAGTAATGTGGTACCACACTGAAACAGTCGATTAAACCAGGTTTCGATCAATATTTTAGAGGATAACGCATGTTAGGTCTAGGTTAGGCCTGGGATTTTCACCCATCAGACTCATAGTTTCGCATTCTTCACATACTTGTTGAACGGATCCTGGGATTTTTCTGGTTTGGATCACGTAGTAATGTGGTACCACACTGAAACGGTCAATTAAACCTGGTTTCGATCAATATTTTAGAGAATAATTCATGTTAGGTCCAGGCCAGGTCTGGGATTTGCTCTCATCAGGCTCATTCTTTCGCATATTTCTCATACTTGATGGCTAGATCCTGGGCTTTTTCTGGATTGCATCACGTAGTAACGAAGTACAACACTGAAACAGTCAATTAAACCTGGTTTCCATCAATATCTTAGAGGACAACGCAAGTTAGGTCTGGGATATGTCTGGGATTTGCCCTCATCAGGCTCATACTTTCGCGTTTTTCACATACTTCTTGAACAGATCCTGGGTTTTTTCTGGTTTGGATCACGTAGTAGTGTGGTACCACACTGAAACAGTCCATTATACCTGGTTTGGATCAATATTTTAGAGGATAACGCATGTTAGGTCTAGGTTAGGCCTGGGATTTTCACTCATCAGACTCATACTTACGCATTCTTCACATACTTGATGGCTAGATCCGGGGTTTTTTCAGGTTTGGATCACGTAGTAATGTGGTACCACACTGCAACAGTCGATTAAACCTGGTTTCGATCAATATTTTGGAGGATAACGCAAGTTAGGTCTGGGAATGGTCTGGGATTTGACCTCATCAGACTCATACTTTCGCAACACTTCACATACTCCTTGAACAGATCCTGGGTTATTTTCTAGTTTGGATCACATAGTAATGTGGTACCACACTGAAACAGTCGATTAAACCAGGTTTCGATCAATATTTTAGAGGATAACGCATGTTAGGTCTAGGTTAGGCCTGGGATTTTCACCCATCAGACTCATAGTTTCGCATTCTTCACATACTTGTTGAACGGATCCTGGGATTTTTCTGGTTTGGATCACGTAGTAATGTGGGACCACAATGAAACAGTCGATTAAACCTGGTTTCGATTAATATTTTTGAGGATAACGCATGTTAGGTCTGGGATAGGTCTGGGATTTGCCCTCATCAGGCTCATACTTTCGCAGTTTTAACATGCATGTTGACCTGATCGAGGGTTTTTTCTGCATTGGATCACGTAGTAAAGTGGTACCACACTAAAACTGTCAATTAAACCTGGTTTCGATCAACATTTTAGAGGATCACGAAAGTTATGTCTAGTTTAGGCCGAGTATTTTCACTCATCAGACTCATACTTTCGCATTCTTCACATACTTGTTGAACGGATCCTGGGGTTTTACTGGTTTGGATCACGTAGCAATGTGGTACCACACTGAAACAGTCAATTAAACCTGGTTTCGATCAATATTTTAGAGAATAATCCATGTTAGGTCTAGGTTAGGTCTGGGATTTGCTCTCATCAGGCTCATTCTTTCGCAGTTTTAACATACATGTTGACCTGATCGAGGGTTTTTTCTGCTTTGGATCACGTAGTAAAGTGGTATCACACTGAAGCTGTCCATTAAACCTGGTTTGGATCAATATTTTAGGGGATAACGCATGTTAGGTTTGGGTTAGGTCTAGGATTTGCCCTCGTCAGGCTCATACTTACGCATATTTCTCATACTTCATGGCTAGATCCTGGGCTGTTTCAGGATTGTATCACGTAGTAACGTGGTACCACGCTGAAACAGTCAATTAAACCTGGTTTCGATCAATATTTTAGAGAATAATCCATGTTAGGTCTAGGTTAGGTCTGGGATTTGCTCTCATCAGGCTCATACTTTCGCAGTTTTAACATGCATGTTGACCTGATCGAGGGTTTTTTCTGCATTGGATCACGTAGTAAAGTGGTACCACACTAAAACAGTCAATTAAACCTTGTTTCGATCAATATTTTAGAGGATAACGCAAGTTAGGTCTGGGATAGGTCTAGGATTTGCCCTCATCAGGCTCATTCTTTCGCATATTTCTCATACTTGATGGCTAGATCCTGGGCTTTGTCTGGATTGCATCACGTAGTATTGTGGTACCACACTGAAACAGTCGATTAAACCAGGTTTCGATCAATATTTTAGAGGATAACGCAAGTTAGGTCTGGGATAGGTCTGGGATTCGCCCTCATCAGACTCATACTTGCGCGTTTTTCACATACTTGTTGAACGGATCCTGGGTTTTTTCAGGTTTGGATCACGTAGTAATGTGGGACCACACTGAAACAGTCAATTAAACCTGGTTTCGATCAATATTTTAGAGGATAACGCATGTTAGGTCTAGGTTAGGCCTGGGATTTGCCCTCATCAGGCTCATACTTTCGCGTTTTTCTCAAACTTCATGGCTAGATCCTGGGCTTTTTCTGGATTGGATCACGTAGTAAAGTGGTACCACACTGAAACATTCAATGAAACCTGGTCTGGATAAATATTTTAGAGGATAACGCATCTTAGGTCTGGGTTAGGTGTAAGATTTGCCCTCATCAGGCTCACAGTTTCGCGTTTTTCACATTCTTGATGAACAGATCCTGGGTTTTGTCTGGTTTGGATCACGAAGTAGTGTAGTACCACACTGAAACAGTCCATTAAACCTGGTTTCGCTCAATATTTTAGGGGATAACGCAAGTTAGATCTGGGATAGGTCCGGGATTTGCCCTCATCAGGCTCATACTTTCGCGTTTTTCACATACTTGTTGAACAGACCATGGGTTTTTTCTGGTTTGGGTCACGTAGTAATGTGGTACCACACTCAAACAGTCGATTAAACCTGGTTTCGATCAATATTTTAGAGGAGAACGCATGTTAGGTCTAGGTTAGGCCTGGGATTTTCACTCATCAGACTCATACTTTCGCATTCTTCACATTCTTGTTGAACGGATCCTGGGTTTTTTCTGGTTTGGATCACGTAGTAATGTGGGACCACACTAAAACAGTCAATTAAACCTGGTTTCGATCAATATTTTAGAGAATAATTCATGTTAGGTCAAGGTTAGGTCTGGTATTTGCACTCATCAAGCTCATTCTTTCGCATATTTCTCATACTTCATGGCTAGATGCTGGGCTGTTTCTGGATTGTGTCACGTAGTAATGTGGTACCACGCTGAAACAGTCAATTAAACCTGGATTCGATCAATATTTTAGAGGATAACGCAAGTTAGGTCTGGGATAGGTCTAGGATTTGCCCTCATCAGGCTCTTACTTTCGCATATTTCTCATACTTCATGGCTAGATCCTGGGCTATTTCTGGATTGGTTCACGTAGTAAAGTGGTACCACACTGAAACATTCAATGAAACCTGGTCTGGATAAATATTTTAGGGGGTAACGCATCTTAGGTCTGGGTTAGGTCTAAGATTTGCCCTCATCAGGCTCACAGTTTCGCGTTTTTCACATACTTGTTGAACAGATCCTGGGTTTTTTCTGGTTTGGATCACGAAGTAGTGTGGTACCACACTGAAACAGTCAATGAAACCTGGTTTCCATCAATATTTGAGAGGATAACGCATGTTAGGTCTAGGTTAGGTCTGGGATTTGCTCTCATCAGGCTCATTCTTTCGCATATTTCTCATACTTGATGGCTAGATCCTGGGCTTTTTCTGGATTGCATCACGTAGTAATGTAGTACCACACTGAAACAGACAATGAAACCTGGTTTCCATCAATATTTTAGAGGACAACGCATGTTAGGTCTAGGTAAGGCCTGAGATTTTCACTGATCTGACTCATACTTTCGCATTTTTCACATACTTGTTGAACGGATCCTGGGTTTTTTCTGGTTTGGATCACGTAGTAATGTGGTACCACACTGAAACGGTCAATTAAACCTGGTTTCGATCAATATTTTAGAGAATAATTCATGTTAGGTCAAGGTTTGGTTGGGATTTGCCCTCATCAGGCTCATTCTTTCGCATATTTCTCAAACTTGATGGCTAGATCCTGGGCTTTTTCTGGATTGCATCACGTAGTAATGTGGTACCACACTGAAACATTCAATTAAACCTGGTCTTGACAAATATTTTAGAGGCTAACGCATGTTAGGTCTGGGTTAGGTCTAGGATTTGCCCTCATCAGGCTCATACTTTCGCATATTTCTCATACTTCATGGCTAGATCCTGGGCTCTTTCTGGAATGCATCACGTAGTAATGAAGTACAACACTGAAACAGTCAATTAACCCTGGTTTCCATCAATATCTTAGAGGACACCGCAAGTTAGGTCTGGGATAGGTCTTGGATTTGCCCTCATCAGGCTCATACTTTCGCGTTTTTCACATACTTCTTGAACAGATCCTGGGTTTTTTTCTGGTTTGGATCACGTAGTAGTGTGGTACCACACTGAAACAGTCCATTATACCTGGTTTGGATCAATATTTTAGAGGATAACGCATGTTAGGTCTAGGTTAGGCCTGGGATTTTCACTCATCAGACTCATACTTACGCATTCTTCACATACTTGATGGCTAGATCCTGGGTTTTTTCTGGTTTGGATCACGTAGTAATGTGGTACCACACTGAAACAGTCGATTAAACCTGGTTTCGATCAATATTTTAGAGGATAACGCAAGTTAAGTCAGGGAATGGTCTGGGATTTGACCTCATAAGACTCTTACTTTCGCACACTTCACATACTCGTTGAACGGATCCTGGGTTATTTTCTGGTTTGGATCACATAGTAATGTGGTACCACTCTGAAACAGTCGATTAAACCAGGTTTCGATCAATATATTTGAGGATAACGCATGTTAGGTCTAGGTTAGGCCTGGGATTTTCACTCATCAGACTCATACTTTCGCATTCTTCACGTACTTGTTGAACGGATCCTGGGTTTTTTCTGGTTTGGATCGCGTTGTAATGTGGGACCACACTGAAACGGTCAATTAAACCTGGTTTCGATCAATATTTTAGAGGATAACGCAAGTTAGGCCTGGGATAGTTCTGGGATTTGCCCTCATCAGGCTCATACTTTCGCATTCTTCACATACTTGTTGAACTGATCCTGGGTTTTTTCTGGTTTGGATCACGTAGTAATGTGGTACCACACTGAAACGGTCAATTAAACCTGGTTTCGATTAAAATTTTAGAGGATAACGCAGGTTAGGTCTGGGATAGGTCTGGGATTTGATATCATCAGACTCATACTTTCGCAAACACTTCACATACTCGTTGAACAGATCCTGGGTTATTTTCTGATTTGGATCACATAGTAATGTGGTACCACACTGAAACAGTCGATTAAACCAGGTTTCGATCAATATTTTTGAGGATAACGCATGTTAGGTCTAGGTTAGGCCTGGGATTTTCACTCATCAGACTCATACTTTCGCATTCTTCACATACTTGTTGAACGGATCCTGGGTTTTTTCTGGTTTGGATCACGTAGTAATGTGGGACCATACTTAAACAGTCTATTAAACCTGGTTTCGATCAATATTTTAGAGAATAATTCATGTTATGTCTGGAATATGTCTGGGATTTGCCCTCATCAGGCTCATACTTTCGCATTCTTCACATACTTGTTGAACTGATCCTGGGTTTTTTCTGGTTTGGATCACGTAGTAATGTGGTACCACACTGAAACGGTCAATTAAACCTGGTTTCCATCAAAATTTTAGAGGATAACGCAAGTTAGGTCTGGGATAGGCCTGGGATTTTCACTCATCAGACTCATACTTTCGCATTCTTCACATTCTTGTTGAACGGATCCTGGGTTTTTTCTGGTTTGGATCACGTAGTAATGTGGGACCACACTAAAACAGTCAATTAAACCTGGTTTCGATCAATATTTTAGAGAATAATTCATGTTAGGTCAAGGTTAGGTCTGGTATTTGCACTCATCAGGCTCATTCTTTCGCATATTTCTCATACTTCATGGCTAGATGCTGGGCTGTTTCTGGATTGTGTCACGTAGTAATGTGGTACCACGCTGAAACAGTCAATTAAACCTGGATTCGATCAATATTTTAGAGGATAACGCAAGTTAGGTCTGGGATAGGTCTAGGATTTGCCCTCATCAGGCTCTTTCTTTCGCATATTTCTCATACTTCATGGCTAGATCCTGGGCTATTTCTGGATTTGTTCACGTAGTAAAGTGGTACCACACTGAAACATTCAATGAAACCTGGTCTGGATAAATATTTTAGAGGGTAACGCATCTTAGGTCTGGTTAGGTCTAAGATTTGCCCTCATCAGGCTCACAGTTTCGCGTTTTTCACATACTTGTTGAACAGATCCTGGGTTTTTTCTGGTTTGGATCACGAAGTAGTGTGGTACCACACTGAAACAGTCAATGAAACCTGGTTTCCATCAATATTTTAGAGGATAACGCATGTTAGGTCTAGGTTAGGTCTGGGATTTGCTCTCATCAAGCTCATTCTTTCGCATATTTCTCATACTTGATGGCTAGATCCTGGGCTTTTTCTGGATTGCATCACGTAGTAATGTAGTACCACACTGAAACAGACAATGAAACCTGGTTTCCATCAATATTTTAGAGGACAACGCATGTTAGGTCTAGGTAAGGCCTGAGATTTTCACTGATCGGACTCATACTTTCGCATTTTTCACATACTTGTTGAACGGATCCTGGGTTTTTTGTGGTTTGGATCACGTAGTAATGTGGTACCACACTGAAGCGGTCAATTAAACCTGGTTTCGATCAATATTTTAGAGAATAATTCATGTTAGGTCAAGGTTAGGTTGGGATTTGCCCTCATCAGGCTCATTCTTTCGCATATTTCTCAAACTTGATGGCTAGATCCTGGGCTTTTTCTGGATTGCATCACGTAGTAATGTGGTACCACACTGAAACATTCAATTTAACCAGGTCTTGACAAATATTTTAGAGGCTAACGCATGTTAGGTCTGGGTTAGGTCTAGGATTTGCCCTCATCAGGCTCATACTTTCGCATATTTCTCATACTTCATGGCTAGATCCTGGGCTTTTTCAGGAATGCATCACGTAGTAATGAAGTACAACACTGAAACAGTCAATTAAACCTGGTTTCCATCAATATCTTAGAGGACACCGCAAGTTAGGTCTGGGATAGGTCTTGGATTTGCCCTCATCAGGCTCATACTTTCGCGTTTTTCACATACTTCTTGAACAGATCCTGGGTTTTTTCTGGTTTGGATCACGTAGTAGTGTGGTACCACACTGAAACAGTCCATTATACCTGGTTTGGATCAATATTTTAGAGGATAACGCATGTTAGGTCTAGGTTAGGCCTGGGATTTTCACTCATCAGACTCATACTTACGCATTCTTCACATACTTGATGGCTAGATCCTGGGTTTTTTCTGGTTTGGATCACGTAGTAATGTGGTACCACACTGAAACAGTCGATTAAACCTGGTTTCGATCAATATTTTAGAGGATAACGCAAGTTAAGTCAGGGAATGGTCTGGGATTTGACCTCATAAGACTCTTACTTTCGCACACTTCACATACTCGTTGAACGGATCCTGGGTTATTTTCTGGTTTGGATCACATAGTAATGTGGTACCACTCTGAAACAGTCGATTAAACCAGGTTTCGATCAATATATTTGAGGATAACGCATGTTAGGTCTAGGTTAGGCCTGGGATTTTCACTCATCAGACTAATACTTACGCATTCTTCACATACTTGATGGCTAGATCCGGGGTTTTTTCTGGTTTGGATTACGTAGTAATGTGGTACCACACTGAAACAGTCGATTAAACCTGGTTTCGATCAATATTTTGGAGGATAACGCAAGTTAGGTCTGGGAATGGTCTGGGATTTGACCTCATCAGACTCATAATTTCGCAACACTTCACATACTCCTTGAACAGATCCTGGGTTATTTTCTAGTTTGGATGACATAGTAATGTGGTACCACACTGAAACAGTCGATTAAACCAGGTTTCGATCAATATTTTAGAGGATAACGCATGTTAGGTCTAGGTTAGGCCTGGGATTTTCACCCATCAGACTCATAGTTTCGCATTCTTCACATACTTGTTGAACGGATCCTGGGATTTTTCTGGTTTGGATCACGTAGTAATGTGGTACCACACTGAAACGGTCAATTAAACCTGGTTTCGATCAATATTTTAGAGAATAATTCATGTTAGGTCCAGGCCAGGTCTGGGATTTGCTCTCATCAGGCTCATTCTTTCGCATATTTCTCATACTTGATGGCTAGATCCTGGGCTTTTTCTGGATTGCATCACGTAGTAACGAAGTACAACACTGAAACAGTCAATTAAACCTGGTTTCCATCAATATCTTAGAGGACACCGCAAGTTAGGTCTGGGATAGGTCTGGGATTTGCCCTCATCAGGCTCATACTTTCGCGTTTTTCACATACTTGTTGAACAGATCCTGGGTGTTTTCTGGTTTGGATCACGTAGTAGTGTGGTACCACGCTGAAACAGTCCATTAAACCTGGTTTGGATCAATATTTTAGAGGATAACGCATGTTAGGTCTAGGTTAGGTCTGGGATTTTCACTCATCAGAATCATACTATCGCATTCTTCACATACTTGTTGAACGGATCCTGGGTTTTTTCAGGTTTGGATCACGTAGTAATGTGGTACCACACTGAAACAGTCGATTAAACCTGGTTTCGATCAATATTTTAGAGGATAACGAAAGTTAGGTCTGGGAATAGTCTGGGATTTGACCTCATCAGACTCATACTTTCGCAAAACTTCACATACTCCTTGAACAGATCCTGGGTTATTTTCTAGTTTGGATCACATAGTAATGTGGTACCACACTGAAACAGTCGATTAAACCAGGTTTCGATCAATATTTTAGAGGATAACGCATGTTAGGTCTAGGTTAGGCCTGGGATTTTCACCCATCAGACTCATAGTTTCGCATTCTTCACATACTTGTTGAACGGATCCTGGGATTTTTCTGGTTTGGATCACGTAGTAATGTGGTACCACACTGAAACGGTCAATTAAACCTGGTTTCGATCAATATTTTAGAGAATAATTCATGTTAGGTCCAGGCCAGGTCTGGGATTTGCTCTCATCAGGCTCATTCTTTCGCATATTTCTCATACTTGATGGCTAGATCCTGGGCTTTTTCTGGATTGCATCACGTAGTAACGAAGTACAACACTGAAACAGTCAATTAAACCTGGTTTCCATCAATATCTTAGAGGACACCGCAAGTTAGGTCTGGGATAGGTCTGGGATTTGCCCTCATCAGGCTCATACTTTCGAGTTTTTCACATACTTGATGAACAGATCCTGGGTGTTTTCTGGTTTGGATCACGTAGTAGTGTGGTACCACGCTGAAACAGTCCATTAAACCTGGTTTGGATCAATATTTTAGAGGATAACGCATGTTAGGTCTAGGTTAGGTCTGGGATTTTCACTCATCAGAATCATACTATCGCATTCTTCACATACATGTTGAACGGATCCTGGGTTTTTTCAGGTTTGGATCACGTAGTAATGTGGTACCACACTGAAACAGTCGATTAAACCTGGTTTCGATCAATATTTTAGAGGATAACGAAAGTTAGGTCTGGGAATAGTCTGGGATTTGACCTCATCAGACTCATACTTTCGCAAAACTTCACATACTCCTTGAACAGATCCTGGGTTATTTTCTAGTTTGGATCACATAGTAATGTGGTACCACACTGAAACAGTCGATTAAACCAGGTTTCGATCAATATTTTAGAGGATAACGCATGTTAGGTCTAGGTTAGGCCTGGGATTTTCACCCATCAGACTCATAGTTTCGCATTCTTCACATACTTGTTGAACGGATCCTGGGATTTTTCTGGTTTGGATCACGTAGTAATGTGGTACCACACTGAAACGGTCAATTAAACCTGGTTTCGATCAATATTTTAGAGAATAATTCATGTTAGGTCCAGGCCAGGTCTGGGATTTGCTCTCATCAGGCTCATTCTTTCGCATATTTCTCATACTTGATGGCTAGATCCTGGGCTTTTTCTGGATTGCATCACGTAGTAACGAAGTACAACACTGAAACAGTCAATTAAACCTGGTTTCCATCAATATCTTAGAGGACAACGCAAGTTAGGTCTGGGATATGTCTGGGATTTGCCCTCATCAGGCTCATACTTTCGCGTTTTTCACATACTTCTTGAACAGATCCTGGGTTTTTTCTGGTTTGGATCACGTAGTAGTGTGGTACCACACTGAAACAGTCCATTATACCTGGTTTGGATCAATATTTTAGAGGATAACGCATGTTAGGTCTAGGTTAGGCCTGGGATTTTCACTCATCAGACTCATACTTACGCATTCTTCACATACTTGATGGCTAGATCCGGGGTTTTTTCAGGTTTGGATCACGTAGTAATGTGGTACCACACTGCAACAGTCGATTAAACCTGGTTTCGATCAATATTTTGGAGGATAACGCAAGTTAGGTCTGGGAATGGTCTGGGATTTGACCTCATCAGACTCATACTTTCGCAACACTTCACATACTCCTTGAACAGATCCTGGGTTATTTTCTAGTTTGGATCACATAGTAATGTGGTACCACACTGAAACAGTCGATTAAACCAGGTTTCGATCAATATTTTAGAGGATAACGCATGTTAGGTCTAGGTTAGGCCTGGGATTTTCACCCATCAGACTCATAGTTTCGCATTCTTCACATACTTGTTGAACGGATCCTGGGATTTTTCTGGTTTGGATCACGTAGTAATGTGGTACCACACTGAAACGGTCAATTAAACCTGGTTTCGATCAATATTTTAGAGAATAATTCATGTTAGGTCCAGGCCAGGTCTGGGATTTGCTCTCATCAGGCTCATTCTTTCGCATATTTCTCATACTTGATGGCTAGATCCTGGGCTTTTTCTGGATTGCATCACGTAGTAACGAAGTACAACACTGAAACAGTCAATTAAACCTGGTTTCCATCAATATCTTAGAGGACACCGCAAGTTAGGTCTGGGATAGGTCTGGGATTTGCCCTCATCAGGCTCATACTTTCGCGTTTTTCACATACTTGTTGAACAGATCCTGGGTTTTTTCTGGTTTGGATCACGTAGTAGTGTGGTACCACGCTGAAACAGTCCATTAAACCTGGTTTGGATCAATATTTTAGAGGATAACGCATGTTAGGTCTAGGTTAGGTCTGGGATTTTCACTCATCAGAATCATACTATCGCATTCTTCACATACTTGTTGAACGGATCCTGGGTTTTTTCAGGTTTGGATCACGTAGTAATGTGGTACCACACTGAAACAGTCGATTAAACCTGGTTTCGATCAATATTTTAGAGGATAACGCAAGTTAGGTCTGGGAATGGTCTGGGATTTGACCTCATCAGACTCATACTTTCGCAACACTTCACATACTCCTTGAACAGATCCTGGGTTATTTTCTGGTTTGGATCACACAGTAATGTGGTACCACACTGAAACAGTCGATTAAACCAGGTTTCGATCAATATTTTAGAGGATAAGGCATGTTAGGTCTAGGTTAGGCCTGGGATTTTCACCCATCAGACTCATAGTTTCGCATTCTTCACATACTTGTTGAACGGATCCTGGGATTTTTCTGGTTTGGATCACGTAGTAATGTGGTACCACACTGAAACGGTCAATTAAACCTGGTTTCGATCAATATTTTAGAGAATAATTCATGTTAGGTCCAGGCCAGGTCTGGGATTTGCTCTCATCAGGCTCATTCTTTCGCATATTTCTCATACTTGATGGCTAGATCCTGGGCTTTTTCTCGATTGCATCACGTAGTAACGAAGTACAACACTGAAACAGTCAATTAAACCTGGTTTCGATCAATATTTTAGAGGATAACGCAATTTAGGTCTGGGAATGGTCTGGGATTTGACCTCATCAGACTCATACTTTCGCAACACTTCACATACTCCTTGAACAGATCCTGGGTTATTTTCTGGTTTGGATCACACAGTAATGTGGTACCACACTGAAACAGTCGATTAAACCAGGTTTCGATCAATATTTTAGAGGATAACGCATGTTAGGTCTAGGTTAAGCCTGGGATTTTCACCCATCAGACTCATAGTTTCGCATTCTTCACATACTTGTTGAACGGATCCTGGGATTTTTCTGTTTTGGATCACGTAGTAATGTGGTACCACACTGAAACGGTCAATTAAACCTGGTTTCGATCAATATTTTAGAGGATAACGCAAGTTAGGCCTGGGATAGTTCTGGGATTTGCCCTCATCAGGCTCATACTTTCGCATTCTTCACATACTTGTTGAACTGATCCTGGGTTTTTTCTGGTTTGGATCACGTAGTAATGTGGTACCACACTGAAACGGTCAATTAAACCTGGTTTCGATCAAAATTTTAGAGGATAACGCAGGTTTGGTCTGGGATAGGTCTGGGATTTGACCTCATCAGACTCATACTTTCGCACACTTCACATACTCGTTGAACAGATCCTGGGTTATTTTCTGGTTTGGATCACATAGTAATGTGGTACCACACTAAAACAGTCAATTAAACCTGGTTTCGATCAATATTTTAGAGAATAATTCATGTTAGGTCAAGGTTAGGTCTGGTATTTGCACTCATCAAGCTCATTCTTTCGCATATTTCTCATACTTCATGGCTAGATGCTGGGCTGTTTCTGGATTGTGTCACGTAGTAATGTGGTACCACGCTGAAACAGTCAATTAAACCTGGATTCGATCAATATTTTAGAGGATAACGCTAGTTAGGTCTGGGATAGGTCTAGGATTTGCCCTCATCAGGCTCTTACTTTCGCATATTTCTCATACTTCATGGCTAGATCCTGGGCTATTTCTGGATTGGTTCACGTAGTAAAGTGGTACCACACTGAAACATTCAATGAAACCTGGTCTGGATAAATATTTTAGAGGGTAACGCATCTTAGGTCTGGGTTAGGTCTAAGATTTGCCCTCATCAGGCTCACAGTTTCGCGTTTTTCACATACTTGTTGAACAGATCCTGGGTTTTTTCTGGTTTGGATCACGAAGTAGTGTGGTACCACACTGAAACAGTCAATGAAACCTGGTTTCCATCAATATTTTAGAGGATAACGCATGTTAGGTCTAGGTTAGGTCTGGGATTTGCTCTCATCAGGCTCATTCTTTCGCATATTTCTCATACTTGATGGCTAGATCCTGGGCTTTTTCTGGATTGCATCACGTAGTAATGTAGTACCACACTGAAACAGACAATGAAACCTGGTTTCCATCAATATTTTAGAGGACAACGCATGTTAGGTCTAAGTAAGGCCTGAGATTTTCACTGATCGGACTCATACTTTCGCATTTTTCACATACTTGTTGAACGGACCCTGGGTTTTTTCTGGTTTGGATCACGTAGTAATGTGGTACCACACTGAAACGGTCAATTAAACCTGGTTTCGATCAGTATTTTAGAGAATAATTCATGTTAGGTCAAGGTTTGGTTGGGATTTGCCCTCATCAGGCTCATTCTTACGCATATTTCTCAAACTTGATGGCTAGATCCTGGGCTTTTTCTGGATTGCATCACGTAGTAATGTGGTACCACACTGAAACATTCAATTAAACCTGGTCTTGACAAATATTTTAGAGGCTAACGCATGTTAGGTCTGGGTTAGGTCTAGGATTTGCCCTCATCAGGCTCATACTTTCGCATATTTCTCATACTTCATGGCTAGATCCTGGGCTTTTTCTGGAATGCATCACGTAGTAATGAAGTACAACACTGAAACAGTCAATTAACCCTGGTTTCCATCAATATCTTAGAGGACACCGCAAGTTAGGTCTGGGATAGGTCTTGGATTTGCGCTCATCAGGCTCATACTTTCGCGTTTTTCACATACTTCTTGAACAGGTCCTGGGTTTTTTTCTGGTTTGGATCACGTAGTAGTGTGGTACCACACTGAAACAGTCCATTATACCTGGTTTGGATCAATATTTTAGAGGATAACGCATGTTAGGTCTAGGTTAGGCCTGGGATTTTCACTCATCAGACTCATACTTACGCATTCTTCACATACTTGATGGCTAGATCCTGGGTTTTTTCTGGTTTGGATCACGTAGTAATGTGGTACCACACTGAAACAGTCGATTAAACCTGGTTTCGATCAATATTTTAGAGGATAACGCAAGTTAAGTCAGGGAATGGTCTGGGATTTGACCTCATCAGACTCTTACTTTCGCACACTTCACATACTCGTTGAACGGATCCTGGGTTATTTTCTGGTTTGGATCACATAGTAATGTGGTACCACACTGAAACAGTCGATTAAACCAGGTTTCGATCAATATATTGGAGGATAACGCATGTTAGGTCTAGGTTAGGCCTGGGATTTTCACTCATCAGACTCATACTTTCGCATTCTTCACGTACTTGTTGAACGGATCCTGGGTTTTTTCTGGTTTGGATCGCGTTGTAATGTGGGACCACACTGAAACAGTCAATTAAACCTGGTTTCGATCAATATTTTAGAGAATAATTCATGTTAGGTCTAGGTTAGGCCTGGGATTTGCCCTCGTCAGGCTCATACTTTCGCATATTTCTCATACTTCATGGCTAGATCCTGGGCTATTTCTGGATTGGATCACGTAGTAATGTGGTACCACACTGAAACTGTCAATTAAACCTGGTTTCGATCAATATTTTAGAGGATAACGCAAGTTAGGTCTGGGATATGTCTGGGATTTGCCCTCATCAGGCTCATACTTTCGCGTTTTTCACACACTTGTTGAACAGATCCTGGGTTTTTTCTGGTTTGGATCACGTAGTAGTGTGGTACCACGCTGAAACAGTCCATTAAACCTGGTTTCCATCAATATTTTAGAGGATAACGCATGTTAGGTCTAGGTTAGGTCTGGGATTTTCACTCATCAGAATCATACTATCGCATTTTTCACATACTTGTTGAACGGATCCTGGGTTTTTTCTGGTTTGGATCACGTAGTAATGTGGTACCACACTGAAACAGTCGATTAAACCTGGTTTCGATCAATATTTTAGAGGATAACGCAAGTTAGGTCTGGGAATGGTCTGGGATTTGACCTCATCAGACTCATACTTTCGCAACACTTCACATACTCCTTGAACAGATCCTGGGTTATTTTCTAGTTTGGATCACATAGTAATGTGGTACCACACTGAAACAGTCGATTAAACCAGGTTTCGATCAATATTTTAGAGGATAACGCATGTTAGGTCTAGGTTAGGCCTGGGATTTTCACCCATCAGACTCATACTTTCGCATTCTTCACATACTTGTTGAACGGATCCTGGGATTTTTCTGGTTTGGATCACGTAGTAATGTGGTACCACACTGAAACGGTCAATTAAACCTGGTTTCGATCAATATTTTAGAGAATAATTCATGTTAGGTCCAGGCCAGGTCTGGGATTTGCTCTCATCAGGCTCATTCTTTCGCATATTTCTCATACTTGATGGCTAGATCCTGGGCTTTTTCTGGATTGCATCACGTAGTAACGAAGTACAACACTGAAACAGTCAATTAAACCTGGTTTCCATCAATATCTTAGAGGACAACGCAAGTTAGGTCTGGGATATGTCTGGGATTTGCCCTCATCAGGCTCATACTTTCGCGTTTTTCACATACTTGTTGAACAGATCCTGGGTTTTTTCTGGTTTGGATCACGTAGTAGTGTGGTACCACGCTGAAACAGTCCATTAAACCTGGTTTGGATCAATATTTTAGAGGATAACGCATGTTAGGTCTAGGTTAGGTCTGGGATTTTCACTCATCAGAATCATACTATCGCATTCTTCACATACTTGTTGAACGGATTCTGGGTTTTTTCAGGTTTGGATCACGTAGTAATGTGGTACCACACTGAAACAGTCGATTAAATCTGGTTTCGATCAATATTTTAGAGGATAACGCAATTTAGGTCTGGGAATGGTCTGGGATTTGACCTCATCAGACTCATACTTTCGCAACACTTCACATACTCCTTGAACAGATCCTGGGTTATTTTCTGGTTTGGGTCACATAGTAATGTGGTACCACACTGAAACAGTCGATTAAATCAGGTTTCGATCAATACTTAGAGGATAACGCATGTTAGGTCTAGGATAGTTCTGGGATTTGCCCTCATCAGGCTCATACTTTCGCATTCTTCACATACTTGTTGAACTGATCCTGGGTTTTTTCTGGTTTGGATCACGTAGTAATGTGGTACAACACTGAAACGGTCAATTAAACCTGGTTTCGACCAAAATTTTAGAGGATAACGCAGGTTTGGTCTGGGATAGGTCTGGGATTTGACCTCATCAGACTCATACTTTCGCACACTTCACATACTCGTTGAACAGATCCTGGGTTATTTTCTGGTTTGGATCACGTAGTAGTGTGGTACCACGCTGAAACAGTCCATTAAACCTGGTTTCCATCAATATTTTAGAGGATAACGCATGTTAGGTCTAGGTTAGGTCTGGGATTTTCACTCATCAGAATCATACTATCGCATTCTTCACATACTTGTTGAACGGATCCTGGGTTTTTTCTGGTTTGGATCACGTAGTAATGTGGTACCACACTGAAACAGTCGATTAAATCTGGTTTCGATCAATATTTTAGAGGATAACGCAAGTTAGGTCTGGGAATGGTCTGGGATTTGACCTCATCAGACTCATACTTTCGCAACACTTCACATACTCCTTGAACAGATCCTGGGTTATTTTCTAGTTTGGATCACATAGTAATGTGGTACCACACTGAAACAGTCGATTAAACCAGGTTTCGATCAATATTTTAGTGGAGAACGCATGTTAGGTCTAGGTTAGGCCTGGGATTTTCACTCATCAGACTCATACTTTCGCATTCTTCACATTCTTGTTGAACGGATCCTGGGTTTTTTCTGGTTTGGATCACGTAGTAATGTGGGACCACACTGAAACAGTCAATTAAGCCTGGTTTCGATCAATATTTTAGAGAATAATTCATGTTAGGTCAAGGTTTGGTCTGGTATTTGCACTCATCAGGCTCATTCTTTCGCATATTTCTCATACTTCATGGCTAGATCCAGGGCTATTTCTGGATTGGATCACGTAGTAAAGTGGTACCACACTGAAACAGTCAATGAAACCTGGTTTCCATCACTATTTTAGAGGACAACGCAAGTTAGGTCTAGGTAAGGCCTGAGATTTTCACTGATCAGACTCATACTTTCGCATTCTTCACATACTTGTTGAACGGATCCTGGGTTTTTTCTGGTTTGAAACACGTAGTAATGAGGTACCACACTGAAACGGTCAATTAAACCTGGTTTCGATCAATATTTTAGAGGATAACGCAAGTTAGGTCTGGGATAGGTCTGGGATTCGCCCTCATCAGACTCATACTTGCGCGTTTTTCACATACTTGTTGAACGGATCCTGGGTTTTTTCAGGTTTGGATCACGTAGTAATGTGGGACCACACTGAAACAGTCAATTAAACCTGGTTTCGATCAATATTTTAGAGGATAACGCATGTTAGGTCTAGGTTAGGCCTGGGATTTTCACTCATCAGACTCATACTTTCGCATTCCTCACATACTTGTTGAACTGATCCTGGGTTTTTTCTGGTTTGGATCACGTAGTAATGTGGGACCATACTGAAACAGTCAATTAAACCTGGTTTCGATCAATATTTTAGAGAATAATTCATGTTAGGTCTAGGTTAGGTCTGGGATTTGCTCTCATCAGGCTCTTTCTTTCGCATATTTCTCATACATGTTGAACAGATCCTGGGATTTTTCTGGTATGAAACCCGTAGTAATGTGGGGCCACACTGAAACAATCAATTAAACCTGGTCTTGATAAATATTTTAGTGGATAACGAATGTTAGGTCTGGGTTAGGTCTAGGATTTGCCCTCATCAGGCTCATATTTTCGCATATTTCTCATACTTCATGGCTAGATCCTGGGCTTTTTCTGGATTGGATCACGTAGTAAAGTGGTACCACACTGAAGCAGTCAATGAAACCTGGTTTCCATCACTATTTTAGAGGACAACGCAAGTTAGGTCTGGGATAGGTCTGGGATTTGCCCTCATCAGGCTCATACTTTCGCGTTTTTCTCAAACTTCATGGCTAGATCCTGGGCTTTTTCTGGATTGGATCACGTAGTAAAGTGGTACCACACTGAAACATTCAATGAAACCTGGTCTGGATAAATATTTTAGAGGATAACGCATCTTAGGTCTGGGTTAGGTGTAAGATTTGCCCTCATCAGGCTCACAGTTTCGCGTTTTTCACATTCTTGATGAACAGATCCTGGGTTTTGTCTGGTTTGGATCACGAAGTAGTGTAGTACCACACTGAAACAGTCCATTAAACCTGGTTTCGCTCAATATTTTAGAGGATAACGCAAGTTAGATCTGGGATGGGTCCGAGATTTGCCCTCATCAGGCTCATACTTTCGCGTTTTTCACATACTTGTTGAACAGATCATGGGTTTTTTTCTGGTTTGGGTCACGTAGTAATGTGGTACCACACTGAAACAGTCGTTTAAACCTGGTTTCGATCAATATTTTAGAGGATAACGCAAGCTAGGTCTAGGTTAGGCCTGGGATTTTCACTGATCAGACTCATACTTTCGCATTCTTCACATACTTGTTGAACTGATCCGGGGTTTTTTCTGGTTTGGATCACGTAGTAATGTGGTACCACACTGAAACAGTCGATTAAACCTGGTTTCGTTCAATATTTTAGAGGATAACGCATGTTAGGTCTAGGTTTGCCCTGGGATTTTCACTCATCAGACTCATACTTTCGCATTCTTCACATACTTGTTGAACAGATCCTAGGCTATTTCTGGATTGGATCACGTAGTAATGTGGTACCACACTGAAACAGTCAATTAAACCTGGTTTCGCTTAATATTTTAGAAGACAACGCATGTTAGGTCTAGGTTAGGCCTGGGATTTGCCCTCATCAGGGTCATACTTTCGCAGTTTTAACATGCATGTTGACCTGATCGGGGGTTTTTTCTGCTTTGGATCACGTAGTAAAGTGGTGCCACAACTAAGACAGTCAATTAAACCTGGTTTCCATCAATATCTTAGAGGATAACGCAAGTTAGGTCTGGGATAGGTCTGGGATTTTCACTCATCAGACCCATACTTTCGCATTCTTCACATACTTGTTGAACGGATCCTGGGTTTTTTCTGGTTTGGATCACGTAGTAGTGTGGTACCACGCTGAAACAGTCCATTAAACCTGGTTTGGATCAATATTTTAGAGGATAACGCATGTTAGGTCTAGGTTAGGCCTGCGATTTTCACTCATCAGACTCATACTTTCGCATTCTTCACATACTTGTTGAACGGATCCTGGGTTATTTCTGGTTTGGATCACGTAGTAATGTGGGACCACACTGAAACAGTCGATTAAACCTGGTTTCGATCAATATTTTAGAGGAGAACGCATGTTAGGTCTAGGTTAGGCCTGGGATTTTCACTCATCAGACTCATACTTTCGCATTCTTCACATTCTTGTTGAACGGATCCTGGGTTTTTTCTGGTTTGGATCACGTAGTAATGTGGGACCACACTAAAACAGTCAATTAAACCTGGTTTCGATCAATATTTTAGAGAATAATTCATGTTAGGTCAAGGTTAGGTCTGGTATTTCCACTCATCAAGCTCATTCTTTCGCATATTTCTCATACTTCATGGCTAGATGCTGGGCTGTTTCTGGATTGTGTCACGTAGTAATGTGGTACCACGCTGAAACAGTCAATTAAACCTGGATTCGATCAATATTTTAGAGGATAACGCAAGTTAGGTCTGGGATAGGTCTAGGATTTGCCCTCATCAGGCTCTTACTTTCGCATATTTCTCATACTTCATGGCTAGATCCTGGGCTATTTCTGGATTGGTTCACGTAGTAAAGTGGTACCACACTGAAACATTCAATGAAACCTGGTCTGGATAAATATTTTAGAGGGTAACGCATCTTAGGCCTGGGTTAGGTCTAAGATTTGCCCTCATCAGGCTCACAGTTTCGCGTTTGCACATACTTGTTGAACAGATCCTGGGTTTTTTCTGGTTTGGATCACGAAGTAGTGTGGTACCACACTGAAACAGTCAATGAAACCTGGTTTCCATCAATATTTTAGAGGATAACGCATGTTAGGTCTAGGTTAGGTCTGGGATTTGCTCTCATCAGGCTCATTCTTTCGCATATTTCTCATACTTGATGGCTAGATCCTGGGCTTTTTCTGGATTGCATCACGTAGTAATGTAGTACCACACTGAAACAGACAATGAAACCTGGTTTCCATCAATATTTTAGAGGACAACGCATGTTAGGTCTAAGTAAGGCCTGAGATTTTCACTGATCGGACTCATACTTTCGCATTTTTCACATACTTGTTGAACGGATCCTGGGTTTTTTCTGGTTTGGATCACGTAGTAATGTGGTACCACACTGAAACGGTCAATTAAACCTGGTTTCGATCAATATTTTAGAGAATAATTCATGTTAGGTCAAGGTTTGGTTGGGATTTGCCCTCATCAGGCTCATTCTTACGCATATTTCTCAAACTTGATGGCTAGATCCTGGGCTTTTTCTGGATTGCATCACGTAGTAATGTGGTACCACACTGAAACATTCAATTAAACCTGGTCTTGACAAATATTTTAGAGGCTAACGCATGTTAGGTCTGGGTTAGGTCTAGGATTTGCCCTCATCAGGCTCATACTTTCGCATATTTCTCATACTTCATGGCTAGATCCTGGGCTTTTTCTGGAATGCATCACGTAGTAATGAAGTACAACACTGAAACAGTCAATTAACCCTGGTTTCCATCAATATCTTAGAGGACACCGCAAGTTAGGTCTGGGATAGGTCTTGGATTTGCGCTCATCAGGCTCATACTTTCGCGTTTTTCACATACTTCTTGAACAGATCCTGGGTTTTTTTCTGGTTTGGATCACGTAGTAGTGTGGTACCACACTGAAACAGTCCATTATACCTGGTTTGGATCAATATTTTAGAGGATAACGCATGTTAGGTCTAGGTTAGGCCTGGGATTTTCACTCATCAGACTCATACTTACGCATTCTTCACATACTTGATGGCTAGATCCTGGGTTTTTTCTGGTTTGGATCACGTAGTAATGTGGTACCACACTGAAACAGTCGATTAAACCTGGTTTCGATCAATATTTTAGAGGATAACGCAAGTTAAGTCAGGGAATGGTCTGGGATTTGACCTCATCAGACTCTTACTTTCGCACACTTCACATACTCGTTGAACGGATCCTGGGTTATTTTCTGGTTTGGATCACGTAGTAATGTGGTACCACACTGAAACAGTCGATTAAACCTGGTTTCGATCAATATTTTAGAGGATAACGCAAGTTAAGTCAGGGAATGGTCTGGGATTTGACCTCATCAGACTCTTACTTTCGCACACTTCACATACTCGTTGAACGGATCCTGGGTTATTTTCTGGTTTGGATCACATAGTAATGTGGTACCACACTGAAACAGTCGATTAAACCAGGTTTCGATCAATATATTTGAGGATAACGCATGTTAGGTCTAGGTTAGGCCTGGGATTTTCACTCATCAGACTCATACTTTCGCATTCCTCACATACTTGTTGAACTGATCCTGGGTTTTTTCTGGTTTGGATCACGTAGTAATGTGGGACCATACTGAAACAGTCAATTAAACCTGGTTTCGATCAATATTTTAGAGAATAATTCATGTTAGGTCTAGGTTAGGTCTGGGATTTGCTCTCATCAGGCTCTTTCTTTCGCATATTTCTCATACATGTTGAACAGATCCTGGGATTTTTCTGGTATGAAACCCGTAGTAATGTGGGACCACACTGAAACAATCAATTAAACCTGGTCTTGATAAATATTTTAGTGGATAACGAATGTTAGGTCTGGGTTAGGTCTAGGATTTGCCCTCATCAGGCTCATATTTTCGCATATTTCTCATACTTCATGGCTAGATCCTGGGCTTTTTCTGGACTGCATCACGTAGTAATGTAGTACCACACTGAAGCAGTCAATGAAACCTGGTTTCCATCACTATTTTAGAGGACAACGCAAGTTAGGTCTGGGATAGGTCTGGGATTTGCCCTCATCAGGCTCATACTTTCGCGTTTTTCTCAAACTTCATGGCTAGATCCTGGGCTTTTTCTGGATTGGATCACGTAGTAAAGTGGTACCACACTGAAACATTCAATGAAACCTGGTCTGGATAAATATTTTAGAGGATAACGCATCTTAGGTCTGGGTTAGGTGTAAGATTTGCCCTCATCAGGCTCACAGTTTCGCGTTTTTCACATTCTTGATGAACAGATCCTGAGTTTTGTCTGGTTTGGATCACGAAGTAGTGTAGTACCACACTGAAACAGTCCATTAAACCTGGTTTCGCTCAATATTTTAGAGGATAACGCATGTTAGGTCTAGGTTAGGCCTGGGATTTTCACTCATCAGACTCATACTTTCGCATTCTTCACATACTTGTTGAACGGATCCTGGGTTATTTCTGGTTTGGATCACGTAGTAATGTGGGACCACACTGAAACAGTCGATTAAACCTGGTTTCGATCAATATTTTAGAGGAGAACGCATGTTAGGTCTAGGTTAGGCCTGGGATTTTCACTCATCAGACTCATACTTTCGCATTCTTCACATTCTTGTTGAACGGATCCTGGGTTTTTTCTGGTTTGGATCACGTAGTAATGTGGGACCACAGTAAAACAGTCAATTAAACCTGGTTTCGATCAATATTTTAGAGAATAATTCATGTCAGGTCAAGGTTAGGTCTGGTATTTGCTCTCATCAAGCTCATTCTTTCGCATATTTCTCATACTTCATGGCTAGATGCTGGGCTGTTTCTGGATTGTGTCACGTAGTAATGTGGTACCACGCTGAAACAGTCAATTAAACCTGGATTCGATCAATATTTTAGAGGATAACGCAAGTTAGGTCTGGGATAGGTCTAGGATTTGCCCTCATCAGGCTCTTACTTTCGCATATTTCTCATACTTCATGGCTAGATCCTGGGCTATTTCTGGATTGGTTCACGTAGTAAAGTGGTACCACACTGAAACATTCAATGAAACCTGGTCTGGATAAATATTTTAGAGGGTAACGCATCTTAGGTCTGGGTTAGGTCTAAGATTTGCCCTCATCAGGCTCACAGTTTCGCGTTTTTCACATACTTGTTGAACAGATCCTGGGTTTTTTCTGGTTTGGATCACGAAGTAGTGTGGTACCACACTGAAACAGTCAATGAAACCTGGTTTCCATCAATATTTTAGAGGATAACGCATGTTAGGTCTAGGTTAGGTCTGGGATTTGCTCTCATCAGGCTCATTCTTTCGCATATTTCTCATACTTGATGGCTAGATCCTGGGCTTTTTCTGGATTGCATCACGTAGTAATGTAGTACCACACTGAAACAGACAATGAAACCTGGTTTCCATCAATATTTTAGAGGACAACGCATGTTAGGTCTAAGTAAGGCCTGAGATTTTCACTGATCGGACTCATACTTTCGCATTTTTCACATACTTGTTGAACGGATCCTGGGTTTTTTCTGGTTTGGATCACGTAGTAATGTGGTACCACACTGAAACGGTCAATTAAACCTGGTTTCGATCAATATTTTAGAGAATAATTCATGTTAGGTCAAGGTTTGGTTGGGATTTGCCCTCATCAGGCTCATTCTTACGCATATTTCTCAAACTTGATGGCTAGATCCTGGGCTTTTTCTGGATTGCATCACGTAGTAATGTGGTACCACACTGAAACATTCAATTAAACCTGGTCTTGACAAATATTTTAGAGGCTAACGCATGTTAGGTCTGGGTTAGGTCTAGGATTTGCCCTCATCAGGCTCATACTTTCGCATATTTCT
Organism: Colletes latitarsis; assembly: GCF_051014445.1. Classification (NCBI taxonomy): domain Eukaryota; kingdom Metazoa; phylum Arthropoda; class Insecta; order Hymenoptera; family Colletidae; genus Colletes; species Colletes latitarsis. The sequence goes on from NC_135142.1 coordinate 6,039,198, forward strand.
CATACTTCATGGCTAGATCCTGGGCTTTTTCTGGAATGCATCACGTAGTAATGAAGTACAACACTGAAACAGTCAATTAACCCTGGTTTCCATCAATATCTTAGAGGACACCGCAAGTTAGGTCTGGGATAGGTCTTGGATTTGCGCTCATCAGGCTCATACTTTCGCGTTTTTCACATACTTCTTGAACAGATCCTGGGTTTTTTTCTGGTTTGGATCACGTAGTAGTGTGGTACCACACTGAAACAGTCCATTATACCTGGTTTGGATCAATATTTTAGAGGATAACGCATGTTAGGTCTAGGTTAGGCCTGGGATTTTCACTCATCAGACTCATACTTACGCATTCTTCACATACTTGATGGCTAGATCCTGGGTTTTTTCTGGTTTGGATCACGTAGTAATGTGGTACCACACTGAAACAGTCGATTAAACCTGGTTTCGATCAATATTTTAGAGGATAACGCAAGTTAAGTCAGGGAATGGTCTGGGATTTGACCTCATCAGACTCTTACTTTCGCACACTTCACATACTCGTTGAACGGATCCTGGGTTATTTTCAGGTTTGGATCACATAGTAATGTGGTACCACACTGAAACAGTCGATTAAACCAGGTTTCGATCAATATATTTGAGGATAACGCATGTTAGGTCTAGGTTAGGCCTGGGATTTTCACTCATCAGACTCATACTTTCGCATTCTTCACGTACTTGTTGAACGGATCCTGGGTTTTTTCTGGTTTGGATCGCGTTGTAATGTGGGACCACACTGAAACAGTCAATTAAACCTGGTTTCGATCAATATTTTAGAGAATAATTCATGTTAGGTCTAGGTTAGGCCTGGGATTTGCCCTCGTCAGGCTCATACTTTCGCATATTTCTCATACTTCATGGCTAGATCCTGGGCTATTTCTGGATTGGATCACGTAGTAATGTGGTACCACACTGAAACTGTCAATTAAACCTGGTTTCGATCAATATTTTAGAGGATAACGCAAGTTAGGTCTGGGATATGTCTGGGATTTGCCCTCATCAGGCTCATACTTTCGCGTTTTTCACACACTTGTTGAACAGATCCTGGGTTTTTTCTGGTTTGGATCACGTAGTAGTGTGGTACCACGCTGAAACAGTCCATTAAACCTGGTTTCCAACAATATTTTAGAGGATAACGCATGTTAGGTCTAGGTTAGGTCTGGGATTTTCACTCATCAGAATCATACTATCGCATTTTTCACATACTTGTTGAACGGATCCTGGGTTTTTTCTGGTTTGGATCACGTAGTAATGTGGTACCACACTGAAACAGTCGATTAAACCTGGTTTCGATCAATATTTTAGAGGATAACGCAAGTTAGGTCTGGGAATGGTCTGGGATTTGACCTCATCAGACTCATACTTTCGCAACACTTCACATACTCCTTGAACAGATCCTGGGTTATTTTCTAGTTTGGATCACATAGTAATGTGGTACCACACTGAAACAGTCGATTAAACCAGGTTTCGATCAATATTTTAGAGGATAACGCATGTTAGGTCTAGGTTAGGCCTGGGATTTTCACCCATCAGACTCATAGTTTCGCATTCTTCACATACTTGTTGAACGGATCCTGGGATTTTTCTGGTTTGGATCACGTAGTAATGTGGTACCACACTGAAACGGTCAATTAAACCTGGTTTCGATCAATATTTTAGAGAAGAATTCATGTTAGGTCCAGGCCAGGTCTGGGATTTGCTCTCATCAGGCTCATTCTTTCGCATATTTCTCATACTTGATGGCTAGATCCTGGGCGTTTTCTGGATTGCATCACGTAGTAACGAAGTACAACACTGAAACAGTCAATTAAACCTGGTTTCCATCAATATCTTAGAGGACAACGCAAGTTAGGTCTGGGATATGTCTGGGATTTGCCCTCATCAGAATCATACTATCGCATTCTTCACATACTTGTTGAACGGATTCTGGGTTTTTTCAGGTTTGGATCACGTAGTAATGTGGTACCACACTGAAACAGTCGATTAAACCTGGTTTCGATCAATATTTTAGAGGATAACGCAATTTAGGTCTGGGAATGGTCTGGGATTTGACCTCATCAGACTCATACTTTCGCAACACTTCACATACTCCTTGAACAGATCCTGGGTTATTTTCTGGTTTGGATCACATAGTAATGTGGTACCACACTGAAACAGTCGATTAAACCAGGTTTCGATCAATATTTTAGAGGATAACGCATGTTAGGTCTAGGTTAAGCCTGGGATTTTCACCCATCAGACTCATAGTTTCGCATTCTTCACATACTTGTTGAACGGATCCTGGGATTTTTCTGTTTTGGATCACGTAGTAATGTGGTACCACACTGAAACGGTCAACTAAACCTGGTTTCGATCAATATTTTAGAGGATAACGCAAGTTAGGCCTGGGATAGTTCTGGGATTTGCCCTCATCAGACTCATACTTTCGCACACTTCACATACTCGTTGAACAGATCCTGGGTTATTTTCTGGTTTGGATCACATAGTAATGTGGTACCACACTGAAACAGTCGATTAAACCAGGTTTCGATCAATATTTTAGAGGAGAACGCATGTTAGGTCTAGGTTAGGCCTGGGATTTTCACTCATCAGACTCATACTTTCGCATTCTTCACATACTTGTTGAACTGATCCTGGGTTATTTTCTGGTTTGGATCACATAGTAATGTGGTACCACACTGAAACAGTCAATTAAGCCTGGTTTCGATCAATATTTTAGAGAATAATTCATGTTAGGTCAAGGTTTGGTCTGGTATTTGCACTCATCAGGCTCATTCTTTCGCATATTTCTCATACTTCATGGCTAGATGCTGGGCTGTTTCTGGATTGTGTCACGTAGTAATGTGGTACCACGCTGGAACAGTCAATTAAACCTGGTTTCGATCAATATTTTAGAGGATAACGCAAGTTAGGTCTGGGATAGGTCTAGGATTTGCCCTCATCAGGCTCTTACTTTCGCATATTTCTCATACTTCATGGCTAGATCCTGGGCTATTTCTGGATTGGATCACGTAGTAAAGTGGTACCACACTGAAACATTCAATGAAACCTGGTCTGGATAAATATTTTAGAGGGTAACGCATCTTAGGTCTGGGTTAGGTCTAAGATTTGCCCTCATCAGGCTCACAGTTTCGCGTTTTTCACATACTTGTTGAACAGATCCTGGGTTTTTTCTGGTTTGGATCACGAAGTAGTGTGGTACCACACTGAAACAGTCAATGAAACCTGGTTTCCATCAATATTTTAGAGGATAACGCATGTTAGGTCTAGGTTAGGTCTGGGATTTGCTCTCATCAGGCTCATTCTTTCGCATATTTCTCATCCTTGATGGCTAGATCCTGGGCTTTTTCTGGATTGCATCACGTAGTAATGTAGTACCACACTGAAACAGACAATGAAACCTGGTTTCCATCAATATTTTAGAGGACAACGCATGTTAGGTCTAGGTAAGGCCTGAGATTTTCACTGATCGGACTCATACTTTCGCATTTTTCACATACTTGTTGAACGGATCCTGGGTTTTTTCTGGTTTGGATCACGTAGTAATGTGGTACCACACTGAAACGGTCAATTAAACCTGGTTTCGATCAATATTTTAGAGAATAATTCATGTTAGGTCAAGGTTAGGTCTGGGATTTGCCCTCATCAGGCTTATTCTTTCGCATATTTCTCAAACTTGATGGCTAGATCCTGGGCTTTTTCTGGATTGCATCACGTAGTAATGTGGTACCACACTGAAACATTCAATTAAACCTGGTCTTGACAAATGTTTTAGAGGCTAACGCATGTTAGGTCTGGGTTAGGTCTAGGATTTGCCCTCATCAGGCTCATACTTTCGCATATTTCTCATACTTCACGGCTAGATCCTGGGCTTTTTCTGGATTGCATCACGTAGTAATGAAGTACAACACTGAAACAGTCAATTAAACCTGGTTTCCATCAATATCTTAGAGAACAACGCAAGTTAGGTCTGGGATAGGTCTTGGATTTGCCCTCATCAGGCTCATACTTACGCGTTTTTCACATACTTGTTGAACAGATCCTGGGTTTTTTCTGGTTTGGATCTCGTAGTAGTGTGGTACCACACTGAAACAGTCCATTATACCTGGTTTGGATCAATATTTTAGAGGATAACGCATGTTAGGTCTAGGTTAGGTCTGGGATTTTCACTCATCAGACTCATACTTTCGCAGTCTTCACATACCTGTTGAACGGATCCTGGGTTTTTTCTGGTTTGGATCACGTAGTAATGTGGTACCACACTGAAACAGTCGATTAAACCTGGTTTCGATCAATATTGTAGAGGATAACGCATGTTAAGTCTGGGATTGGTTTGGGATTTGACCTCATCAGACTCATACTTTCGCACACTTCACATACTCGTTGAACAGATCCTGGGTTATTTTCTCGTTTGGATCACATAGTAATGTGGTACCACACTGAAACAGACGATTAAACCAGGTTTCGATCAATATTTTTGAGGATAACGCATGTTAGGTCTAGGTTAGGCCTGGGATTTTCACTCATCAGACACATACTTTCGCATTCTTCAGATACTTGTTGAACGGATCCTGGGTTTTTTCTGGTTTGGATCACGTAGTAATGTGGGACCACACTGAAACAGTCAATTAAACCTGGTTTCGATCAATATTTTAGAGAATAATTCATGTTAGGTCTCGGTCAGATCTGGGATTTGCTCTCATCAGGCTCATTCTTTCGCATATTTCTCATACTTGATGGCTAGATCCTGGGCTTTCTCTGGATTGCATCACGTAGTAACGAAGTACAACACTGAAACAGTCAATTAAACCTGGTTTCCATCAATATCTTAGAGGACAACGCAAGTTAGGTCTGGGATAGGTCTTGGATTTGCCCTCATCAGGCTCATACTTACGCGTTTTTGACATACTTGTTGAACAGATCCTGGGTTTTTTCTGGTTTGGATCTCGTAGTAGTGTGGTACCACACTGAAACAGTCCATTATACCTGGTTTGGATCAATATTTTAGAGGATAACGCATGTTAGGTCTAGGTTAGGTATGGGATTTTCACTCATCAGACTCATACTTTCGCAGTCTTCACATACCTGTTGAACGGATCCTGGGTTTTTTCTGGTTTGGATCACGTAGTAATGTGGTACCACACTGAAACAGTCGATTAAACCTGGTTTCGATCAATATTGTAGAGGATAACGCATGTTAAGTCTGGGATTGGTTTGGGATTTGACCTCATCAGACTCATACTTTCGCACACTTCACATACTCGTTGAACAGATCCTGGCTTATTTTCTCGTTTGGATCACATAGTAATGTGGTACCACACTGAAACAGACGATTAAACCAGGTTTCGATCAATATTTTTGAGGATAACGCATGTTAGGTCTAGGTTAGGCCTGGGATTTTCACTCATCAGACTCATACTTTCGCATTCTTCACATACTTGTTGAACGGATCCTGGGTTTTTTCTGGTTTGGATCACGTAGTAATGTGGGACCACACTGAAACAGTCAATTAAACCTGGTTTCGATCAATATTTTAGAGAATAATTCATGTTAGGTCTCGGTCAGATCTGGGATTTGCTCTCATCAGGCTCATTCTTTCGCATATTTCTCATACTTGATGGCTAGATCCTGGGCTTTCTCTGGATTGCATCACGTAGTAACGAAGTACAACACTGAAACAGTCAATTAAACCTGGTTTCCATCAATATCTTAGAGGACAACGCAAGTTAGGTCTGGGATATGTCTGGGATTTGCCCTCGTCAGGCTCATACATTCGCGTTTTTCACATACTTGTTGAACAGATCCTGGGTTTTTTCTGGTTTGGATCACGTAGTAGTGTGGTACCACGCTGAAACAGTCCATTAAACCTGGTTTGGATCAATATTTTAGAGGATAACGCATGTTAGGTCTTGGTTAGGCCTGGGATTTTCACTCATCAGACTCATACTTTCGCATTCTTCACATACTTGATGGCAAGATCCTGGGTTTTTTCTGGTTTGGATCACGTAGTAACGTGGTACCACACTGAAACAGTCGATTAAACCTGGTTTCGATCAATATTATAGAGGATAACGCAAGTTAAGTCTGGGAATGGTCTGGGATTTGACCTCATCAGACTCATACTTTCGCACACTTCACATACTCGTTGAACGGATCCTGGGTTATTTTCTGGTTTGGATCACATAGTAATGTGGTACCACACTGAAACAGTCGATTAAACCAGGTTTCGATCAATATTTTTGAGGATAACGCATGTTAGGTCTAGGTTAGGCCTGGGATTTGTCCTCATCAGACTCATACTTTCGCATTCTTCACATACTTGTTGAACGGATCCTGGGTTTTTTCTGGTTTGGATCACGTAGTAATGTGGGACCACACTGAAACAGTCAATTAAACCTGGTTTCGATCAATATTTTAGAGAATAATTCATGTTAGGTCTAGGTTAGGCCTGGGATTTGCCCTCGTCAGGCTCATACTTTCGCATATTTCTCATACTTCATGGCTAGATCCTGGGCTATTTCTGGATTGGATCACGTAGTAATGTGGTACCACACTGAAACTGTCAATTAAACCTGGTTTCGATCAATATTTTAGAGGATAACGCAAGTTAGGTCTGGGATATGTCTGGGATTTGCCCTCATCAGGCTCATACTTTCGCGTTTTTCACACACTTGTTGAACAGATCCTGGGTTTTTTCTGGTTTGGATCACGTAGTAGTGTGGTACCACGCTGAAACAGTCCATTAAACCTGGTTTGGATCAATATTTTAGAGGATAACGCATGTTAGGTCTAGGTTAGGTCTGGGATTTTCACTCATCAGACTCATACTATCGCATTCTTCACATACTTGTTGAACGGATCCTGGGTTTTTTCTGGTTTGGATCACGTAGTAATGTGGTACCACACTGAAACAGTCGATTAAACCTGGTTTCGATCAATATTTTAGAGGATAACGCAAGTTAGGTCTGGGAGAGGTCTGGGATTTGACCTCATCAGACTCATACTTTCGCACACTTCACATACTCCTTGAACTGATCCTGGGTTATTTTCTGGTTTGGATCACATAGTAATGTGGGACCACAGTGAAACAGTCGATTAAACCAGGTTTCGATCAATATTTTAGAGGATAACGCATGTTAGGTCTAGGTTAGGCCTGGGATTTTCACCCATCAGACTCATACTTTCGCATTCTTCACATACTTGTTGAACGGATCCTGGGTTTTTTCTGGTTTGGATCACGTAGTAATGTGGGACCACACTGAAACAGTCAAGTAAACCTGTTTTCGATCAATATTTTAGAGAATAATTCATGTTAGGTCTAGGATAGGTCTGGGATTTGCTCTCATCAGGCTCATTCTTTCGTATATTTCTCATACATGTTGAACAGATCCTGGGTTTTTTCGGGTTTGCATCACGTAGTAATGAAGTACAACACTGAAACAGTCAATTAAACCTGGTTTCCATCAATATCTTAGAGGACAACGCAAGTTAGATCTGGGATAGGTCTAGGATTTGCCCTCATCAGGTTCTTACTTGCGGATATTTCTCATACTTCATGGCTAGATCCTGGGCTATTTCTGGATTGGATCACATAGTAAAGTGGTACCACACTGAGGCATTCAATGAAACCTGGTCTGGATAAATATTTTAGAGGATAACGCATCTTAGGTCTGGGTTAGGTCTAAGATTTGCCCTCATCAGGCTCACAGTTTAGCGTTTTTCACATACTTGTTGAACAGATCCTGGGTTTTTTCTGGTTTGGATCACGAAGTAGTGTGGTAGCACACTGAAACAGTCCATTAAACCTGGTTTCGCTCAATATTTTAGAGGATAACGCATGTAAGGTCTAGGTTAGGTCTGGGATTTGCTCTCATCAGGCTCATTCTTTCGCATATTTCTCATACTTGATGGCTAGATCCTGGGTTTTTTCTGGTTTGGATCACGTAGTAATGTGGTACCACACTGAAACAGTCGATTAAACCTGGTTTCGATCAATATTTTAGAGGATAACGCAAGTTAAGTCTGGGAATGGTCTGGGATTTGACGTCATCAGACTCATACTTTCGCATTCTTCACAAACTTGTTGAACGGATCCTGGGTTTTTTCTGGTTTGGATCACGTAGTAATGTGGTACCACACTGAAACAGTCGATTAAACCAGGTTTCGATCAATATTTTTGAGGATAACGCATGTTAGGTCTAGGTTAGGCCTGGGATTTGACCTCATCAGACTCATACTTTCGCATTCTTCACATACTTGTTGAACGGATCCTGGGTTTTTTCTGGTTTTGATCACGTAGTAATGTGGTACCACACTGAAACAGTCGATTAAACCTGGTTTCGATCAATATTTTAGAGGATAACGCACGTTAGGTCTGGGATAGGTCTGGGATTTGACCTCATCAGATTCATTCTTTCGCACACTTCATATACTCCTTGAACAGATCCTGGGTTATTTTCTGGTTTGGATCACATAGTAATGTGGTACCACACCGAAACAGTCGATTCAACCAGGTTTCGATCTATATTTTAGAGGATAACGCATGTTAGGTCTAGGTTAGGTCTGGGATTTGCTCTCATCGGGCTCATTCTTTCGCATATTTCTCATACTTGATGGCTAGATCCTGGGCTTTTTCTGGATTGCATCACGTAGTAATGAAGTACAACACTGAAACAGTCAATTAAACCTGGTTTCCATCAATATCTTAGAGGACAACGCAAGTTAGGTCTGGGATAGGTCTGGGATTTGCCCACATCAGGCTCATACTTTCGCATATTTCTCATACTTCATGGCTAGATCCTGGGCTATTTCTGGATTGGATCACGTAGTAATGTGGTACCACACTGAAACAGTCAATTAAACCTGGTTTTGATCAATATTTTAGAGAATAATTCATGTTAGGTCTAGGTTAGGTCAGGGATTTGCTCTCGTCAGGCTCATTCTTTCGCATATTTCTCATACTTGATGGCTAGATCCTGGGCTTTTTCTGGATTGCATCACGTAGTAATGAAGTACAACACTGAAACAGTCAATTAAACCTGGTTTCGATCAATATTTTAGAGAATAATTCATGTTAGGTCTAGGTTAGGTCTGGGATTTGCTCTCATCAGGCTCATTCTTTCGCATATTTCTCATACTTGATGGCTAGATCCTGGGCTTTTTCTGGATTGCATCACGTAGTAATGAAGTACAACACTGAAACAGTCAATTGAACCTGGTTTCCATCAATATTTTAGAGGACAACGCATGTTAGGTCTAGGTTAGGCCTGGGATTTGCCCTCATCAGGGTCATACTGTCGCAGTTTTAACATACTTGTTGAGCGGATCCTGGGTTTTTTCTGGTTTGGTTCACGTAGTAATGTGGTACCACACTGAAGCATTCAATTAAACCTGGTCTTGATAAATATTTTAGAGGATAACGCATGTTAGGTTTGGGTTGGGTCTAGGATTTGCCCTCATCCGGCTCATACTTTCGCATATTTCTCATACTTCATGGCTAGATCCTGGGCTGTTTCTGGATTGTATCACGTAGTAATGTGGTACCACGCTGAAACAGTCGATTAAACCTGGTTTCGATCAATATTTTAGAGGATAACGCAAGTTAAGTCTGGGATAGGTCTGGAATTTGACCTCATCAGACTCATACTTTCGCATTCTTCACATACTTGTTGAACGGATCCTGGGTTTTTTCTGGTTTGGATCACGTAGTAATGTGGGACCACACCGAAACAGTCGACTAAACCTGGTTTCGATCAATATTTTAGAGGATAACGCATGTTAGGTCAAGGTTAGGCCTGGGATTTTCCCTGATCAGGCTCATACTTTCGCATTCTTCACATACTTGTTGAACGGAACCTGTGTTTTTTCTGGTTTGGATCACGTAGTAATGTGGTACCACACTGAAACATTCAATTAAACCTGGTCTTGATAAATATTTTAGAGAATAACGCATGTTAGGTCTGGGTTAGGTCTAGGATTTGTCCTCATCAGGCTCATACTTTCGCATATTTCTCATACTTCATGGCTAGATCCTGGGCTATTTCTGGATTGGATCACGTAGTAATGTGGTACTACACTGAAACAGTCAATTAAACCTGGTTTTGATCAATATTTTAGAGAATAATTCATGTTAGGTCTAGGTTAGGTCTGGGATTTGCTCTCATCAGGCTCATTCTTTCGCATATTTCTCATACATGTTGAACAGATACTGGGTTTTTTCTGGTTTGGATCACGTAGTAAAGTGATAACACACTGAAACATTCAATGAAACCTGGTCTGGATAAATATTTTAGAGGATAACGCATCTTAGGTCTGGGTTAGGTCTAAGATTTGCCCTCATCAGGCCCACAATTTAGCGTTTTTCACATACTTCTTGAACAGATCCTGGGCTTTCTCTTGTTTGGATCACGAAGTAGTGTGGTACCACACTGAAACAGTCCATTAAACCTGGTTTCGCTCAATATTTTAGAGGATAACGTATGTTAGGTCTAGGTTAGGTCTGGGATTTGCTCTCATCAGGCTCATTCTTTCGCATATTTCTCATACTTGAACACTAGATCCTGGGCTTTTTCTGGATTGCATCACGTAGTAAGGTAGTACCACATTGAAACAGTCAATGAAACCTGGTTTCCATCAATATTTTAGAGGACAACGCAAGTTAGGTCTAGGTGAGGCCTGAGATTTTCACTGATCAGACTCATACCTTCGCATTCTTCACATACATGTTGAACGGATCCTGGGTTTTTTCTGGATTCGATCACGCAGTAATGTGGTACTACACTGAAACAGTCAATTAAACCTGGTTTCGATCAATATTTTAGAGAATAATTCATGTTAGGTCTAGGTTAGGTCTGGAATTTGCTCTCATCAGGCTCATTGTTTCGCATATTTCTCATACTTGATGGCTAGATCCTGGGCTTTTTCTGGATTGCATCACGTAGTAATGAAGTACAACACTGAAACAGTCAATTCAACCTGGTTTCCATCCATATTCTAGAGGACAACGCATGTTAGGTCTAGGCTAGGCCTGGGATTTGCCCTCATCAGGGTCATACTGTCGCAGTTTTAACATACTTGTTGAACGGATCCTGGGTTTTTTCTGGTTTGGATCACGTAGTAATGTGGGACCACACTGAAACAGTCAAGTAAACCTGGTTTCGATCAATATTTTAGAGAATAATTCATGTTAGGTCTAGGTTAGGTCTGGGATTTGCTCTCATCAGGCCCATTCTTTCGCATATTTCTCATACATGTTGAACAGATCCTGGGTTTTTTCTGGATTGCATCACGTAGTAATGAAGTACAACACTGAAACAGTCAATTCAACCTGGTTTCCATCAATATTTTAGAGAATAATTCATGTTAGGTCTAGGTTAGGTCTGGGATTTGCTCTCATCAGGCCCATTCTTTCTCATATTTCTCATACATGTTGAACAGATCCTGGGTTTTTTCTGGTTTGGATCACGTAGTAATGTGGGACCACACTGAAACAGTCAATTAAACCTGGTCTTGATAAATATTTTAGAGAATAATTCATGTTAGGTCTAGGTTAGGTCTGGAATTTGCTCTCATCAGGCTCATTGTTTCGCATATTTCTCATACTTGATGGCTAGATCCTGGGCTTTTTCTGGATTGCATCACGTAGTAATGTAGTACAACACTGAAACAGTCAATTAAACCTGGTTTCCATCAATATTCTAGAGGACAACGCATGTTAGGTCTAGGTTAGGCCTGGGATTTGCCCTCATCAGGGTCATACTGTCGCAGTTTTAACATACTTGTTGAACGGATCCTGGGTTTTTTCTGGTTTGGTTCACGTAGTAATGTGGTACCACACTGAAACATTCAATTAAACCTTTTCTTGATAAATATTTTAGAGGATAACGCATGTTAGGTTTGGGTTAGGTCTAGGATGTGCCCTCATCAGGCTCATACTTTCGCATATTTCTCATACTTCATGGCTAGATCCTGGGCTGTTTCTGGATTGTATCAGGTAGTAAAGTGGTACCACACTGAAACATTCAATGAAACCTGGTCTGGATAAATATTTTAGAGGATAACGCGTCTTAGGTCTGGGTTAGGTCTAAGATTTGCCCTCATCAGGCTCACAGTTTAGCGTTTTTCACATACTTCTTGAACAGATCCTGGGCTTTCTCTGGTTTGGATCACGACGTAGTGTGGTACCATACTGAAACAGTCCATTAAACCTGGTCTGGATAAATATTTTAGAGGATAACGCATCTTAGGTCTGGGTTAGGTCTAAGATTTGCCCTCATCAGGCTCACAGTTTAGCGTTTTTCACATACTTGTTGAACGGATCCTGGGTTTTTTCTGGTTTTGATCACGTAGTAATGTGGCACCACACTGAAACATTCAATTAAACCTGGTCTTGATAAATATTTTAGAGAATAACGCATGTTAGGTCTAGGTTAGGTCAGGGATTTGCTCCCATCAGGCTCATTCTTTCGCATATTTCTCATACTTCATGGCTAGATCCTGGGCTTTTTCTGGATTGCATCACGTAGTAATGTAGTACAACACTGAAACAGTCAATTAAACCTGGTTTCGATCAATATTTTAGAGAATAATTCATGTTAGGTCTAGGTTAGGTCTGGGATTTGCTCTCATCAGGTTCATTCTTTCGCATATTTCTCATACTTGATGGCTAGATCCTGGGCTTTTTCTGGATTGCATCACGTAGTAATGAAGTACAACACTGAAACAGTCAATTAAACCTGGTTTCCATCAATATTCTAGAGGACAACGCATGTTAGGTCTAGGTGAGGCCTGGGATTTGCCCTCATCAGGGTCATACTGTCGCAGTTTTAACATACTTGTTGAACGGATCCTGGGTTTTTTCTGGTTTGGTTCACGTAGTAATGTGGTACCACACTGAAACATTCAATTAAACCTGGTCTTGATAAATATTTTAGAGGATAACGCATGTTAGGTTTGGGTTAGGTCTAGGATTTGCCCTCATCAGGCTCATACTTTCGCATATTTCTCATACTTCATGGCTAGATCCTGGGCTGTTTCTGGATTGAATCACGTAGTAATGTGGCACCACGCTGAAACAGTCGATTAAACCTGGTTTCGATCAATATTTTAGAGGATAACGCAAGTTAAGTCTGGGATAGGTCTGGGATTTGAACTCATCAGACTCATACTTTCGCGTTTTTCACATACTTGTTGAACAGATCCTGGGTTTTTTCTGGTATGGTTCACGTAGTAATGTGGTACCACACTGAAACAATCAATTAAACCAGGTCTTGATAAATATTTTAGATGATAACGGATGTTAGGTCTGGGTTAGGTCTAGGATTTGCCCTCGTCAGGCTCATACCTTCGCATATTTCTCATACTTCATGGCTAGATCCTGGGCTTTTTCTGGATTGCGTCACGTAGTAAAGTGGTACCACACTGAAACATGCAATGAAACCTGGTTTCGATCAATATTTTAGAGGATAACGCATCTTAGGTCTGGCTTAGGTCTAAGATTTGCCCTCATCAGGCTCACAGTTTAGCGTTTTTCACATACTTGTTGAACAGATCCTGGGTTTTTTCTGGTTTGGATCACGAAGTAGTGTGGTACCACACTGAAACAGTCCATTAAACCTGGTCTGGATAAATATTTTAGAGGGTAACGCATCTTAGGTCTGGGTTAGGTCTAAGATTTGCCCTCATCAGGCTCACAGTTTAGCGTTTTTCACATACTTGTTGAACAGATCCTGGGTTTTTTCTGGTTTGGATCACGAAGTAGTGTGGTACCACACTGAAGCAGTCCATTAAACCTGGTCTCGCTCAATTTTTTAGAGGATAATGCATGTTGGGTCTAGGTTAGCCCTGGGATTTGCTCTCATCAGGCTCATTCTTTCGCATATTTCTCATACTTGATGGCTAGATCCTGGGCTTTTTCTGGATTGCATCACGTAGTAATGTAGTACCACACTGAAACAGTCAATGAAACCTGGTTTCCATCAATATTTTAGAGGACAACGCAAGTTAGGTCTAGGTAAGGCCTGAGATTTTCACTGATCAGACTCATACTTTCGCATTCTTCACATACTAGTTGAAGGGATCCTGGGTTTTTTCTGGTTTTGATCACGTAGTAATGAGGTACCACAATGGAACATTCAATTAAACCTGGTCTTGATAACAATTTTACAGAATAACGCATGTTAGGTCTGGGTTAGGTCTAGGATTTGCCCTCATCAGGCTCATTCTTTCGCATGTTTCTCATATTTGATGGCTAGATCCTGGGCTTTTTCTGGATTGCATCACGTAGTAATGTAGTACCACACTGAAACAGTCAATGAAACCTGGTTTCCATCAATATTTTAGAGGACAACGCAAGTTAGGTCTAGGTAAGGCCTGAGATTTTCACTGATCAGACTCATACTTTCGCATTCTTCACATACTAGTTGAACGGATCCTGGGTTTTTTCTGGTTTTGATCACGTAGTAATGAGGTACCACAATGAAACATTCAATTAAACCTGGTCTTGATAACAATTTTACAGAATAACGCATGTTAGGTCTGGGTTAGGTCTAGGATTTGCCCTCATCAGGCTCATACTTTCGCATATTTCTCATACTTCATGGCTAGATCCTGGGCTATTTCTGGATTGGATCACGTAGTAATGTGGTACCACACTGAAACAGTCAATTAAACCTGGTTTTGATCAATATTTTAGAGAATAATTCATGTTAGGTCTAGGTTAGGTCAGGGATTTGCTCTCATCAGCTCATTCTTTCGCATAGTTCTCATACTTCATGGCTAGATCCTGGGCTGTTTCTAGACTGTATCACGTAGTAATGTGGTACCACGCACAAACAGTCGATTAAACCTGGTTTCGATCGATATTGTAGAGGATAACGCAAGTTAAGTCTGGGATAGGTCTGGGATTTGACCTCATCAGACTCATACTTTCGCATTCTTCACATACTTGTTGAACGGATCCTGGGTTTTTTCTGGTTTGGATCACGTAGTAATGTGGGACCACACTGAAACAGTCGACTAAACCTGGTTTCGATCAATATTTTAGAGGATAACGCATGTTAGGTCTAGGTTAGGCCTGGGATTTTCCCTCATCAGACTCATATTTTCGCATTCTTCACATACTTGTTGAACGGATCCTGGGTTTTTTCTGGTTTGGATCACGTAGTATTGTGGGACCACACTGAAGCAGTCAAGTAAACCTGGTTTCGATCAATATTTTAGAGAATAATTCATGTTAGGTCTAGGTTAGGTCTGGGTTTTGCTCTCATCAGACTCATACTTTCGCACACTTCACATACTCCTTGAACAGATCCTGGGTTATTTTCTGGTTTGGATCACATAGTAATGTGGTACCACACTGAAACAGTCGATTAAACCAGGTTTCGATCTATATTTTAGAGGTTAACGCATGTTAGGTCTAGGTTAGGCCTGGGATTTTCACCCATCAGACTCATACTTTCGCATTCTTCACATACTTGTTGAACGGATCCTGGGTTTTGTCTGGTTTGGATCACGTAGTAATGTGGGACCACACTGAAACAGTCAAGTAAACCTGTTTTCGATCAATATTTTAGAGAATAATTCATGTTAGGTCTAGGATAGGTATGGGATTTGCTCTCATCAGGCTCATTCTTTCGCATATTTCTCATACATGTTGAACAGATACTGGGTTTTTTCTGGTTTGGATCACGTAGTAATGTGGGACCACACTGAAACAATCAATCAAACCTGATCTTGATAAATATTTTAGAGGATAACGCATGTTAGCTCTGGGTTAGGTCTAGGATTTGCTCTCATCAGGCTCTTACTTTCGCATATTTCTCATACTTCATGGCTAGATCCTGTGCTATTTCTGGATTGGATCACGTAGTAAAGTGGTACCACACTGAAACATTCAATGAAACCTGGTCTGGATAAATATTTTAGAGGATAACGCTTCTTAGGTCTGGGTTAGGTCTAGGATTTGCCCTCATCAGGCTCATACTTTCGCATATTTCTCATATTTCATGGCTAGATCCTGGGCTATTTCTGGATTGGATCACGTAGTAATGTGGTACTACACTGAAACAGTCAATTAAACCTGGTTTTGATCAATATTTTAGAGAATAATTCATGTTAGGTCTAGGTTAGGTCAGGGATTTGCTCCCATCAGGCTCATTCTTTCGCATATTTCTCATACTTGATGGCTAGATCCTGGGCTTTTTCTGGATTGCATCACGTAGTAATGAAGTACAACACTGAAACAGTCAATTAAACCTGGTTTCGATCAATATTTTAGAGAATAATTCATGTTAGGTCTAGGTTAGGTCTGGGATTTGCTCTCATCAGGCTCATTCTTTCGCATATTTCTCATACTTGATGGCTAGATCCTGGGCTTTTTCTGGATTGCATCACGTAGTAATGAAGTACAACACTGAAACAGTCAATTAAACCTGGTTTCCATCAATATTCTAGAGGACAACGCATGTTAGGTCTAGGTTAGGCCTGGGATTTGCCCTCATCAGAGTCATACTGTCGCAGTTTTAACATACTTGTTGAACGGATCCTGGGTTATTTCTTGTTTGGGTCACGTAGTAATGTGGGACCACACTGAAACAGTCAATTAAACCAGGTTTCGATCAATATTTTAGAGAATAATTCATGTTAGGTCTAGGTTAGGTCTGGGATTTGCTCTCATCAGGCTCATTCTTTCGCATATTTCTCATACTTCATGGCTAGATCCTGGGCTGTTTCTGGATTGTATTACGTAGTAATGTGGTACCACGCTGAAACAGTCAATTAAACCTGGTTTCGATCAATATTTTAGGGAATAATTCATGTTAGGTCTAGGTTAGGTCTGGGATTTGCTCTCATCAGGCTCATTCTTTCGCGTTTTTCACATACTTGTTGAACAGATCCTGGGTTTTTTCTGGTTTGGATCACGTAGTAATGTGGGACCACACTGAAACAGTCAAGTAAACCTGGTTTCGATCAATATTTTAGAGAATAATTCATGCTAGGTCTAAGTTAGGTCTGGGATTTGCTCTCATCAGGCTCATTCTTTCGCATATTTCTCATACATGTTGAACAGATCCTGGGTTTTTTCTGGTTTGGTTCACGTAGTAATGTGGGACTACACTGAAACAATCAATTAAACCTGATCTTGATAAATATTTTAGAGGATAACGCATGTTAGGTCTGGGTTAGGTCTAGGATTTGCCCTTATCAGGCTCATACTTTCGCATATTTCTCATACTTCATGGCTAGATCCTGGGCTGTTTCTGGATTGGATCACGTAGTAATGTGGTACCACGCTGAAACAGTCAATTAAACCTGGTTTCGATCAATATTTTAGAGGATAACGCAAGTTAGGTCTGGGATAGGTCTAGGATTTGCCCTCATCAGGCTCTTACTTTCGCATATTTCTCATACTTCATGGCTAGATCCTGGGCTATTTCTGGATTGGATCACGTAGTAAAGTGGTACCACACTGAAACATTCAATGAAACCTGGTCTGGATAAATATTTTAGAGGATAACGCATCTGGGTTAGGTCTAAGATTTGCCCTCATCAGGCTCACAGATTAGCGTTTATCACATACAAGTTGAACAGATCCTGGGCTTTTTCTGGTTTGGATCACGAAATAGTGTGGTACGTCACTGAAACAGTCAATTAAACCTGGTTTCGCTCAATATTTTAGAGGATAACGCATGTTAGGTCTAGGTTAGGTCTGGGATTTGCTCTCATCAGGCTCATTCTTTCGCATATTTCTCATACTTGATAGCTAGATCCTGGGCTTTTTCTGGATTGCATCACGTAGTAATGTAGTACCATACTGAAACAGTCAATGAAACCAGGTTTCCATCAATATTTTAGAGGACAACGCATGTTAGGTCTAGGTAAGGCCTGAGATTTTCACTGATCAGATTCATACTTTCGCATTCTTCACATACTTGTTGAACGGATCCTGGGTTTTTTCTGGTTTTGATCACGTAGTAATGTGGTACCACACTGAAACATTCAATTAAACCTGGTCTTGATAAATATTTTAGAGAATAACGCATGTTAGGTTTGGGTTAGGTCTAGGATTTGCCCTCATCAGGCTCATACTTTCGCATATTTCACATACTTCATGGCTAGATCCTGGGCTGTTTCAGGATTGTATCACGTAGTAATGTGGTACCACGCTGAAACAGTCGATTAAACCTGGTTTCGATCAATATTTTAGACGATAACGCAAGTTAGGTCTGGGATAGGTCTGGGATTTGACCTCGTCAGACTCATACTTTCGCACCCTTCACATACTCGTTGAACAGATCCTAGGTTATTTTCTGGTTTGGATCACATAGTAATATGGTACCACACTGAAACAGTCGATTAAACCAGGTTTCGATCAATATTTTTGAGGATAACGCATGTTAGGTCTAGGTTAGACCTGGGACTTTCACTCATCAGACTCATACTTTCGCATTCTTCACATATTTGTTGAACGGACCCTGGGTTTTTTCTGGTTTGGATCATGTACTAATGTCGTACCACACTGAAACAGTCCATTAAACCTGGTTTGGATCAATATTTTAGATGATAACGCAAGTTATATCAGGGATAAGTCTTGGATTTGCCCTCGTCAGACTCATACTTTCGCATTCTTCACATACTTGTTGAACGGATCCTGGGTTTTTTCTGGTTTGGATCACGTAGTAATGTGGGACCACACTGAAACAGTCGATTAAACCAGGTTTCGATCAATATTTTTGAGGATAACGCATGTTAGGTCTAGGTTAGGCCTGGGATTTTCACTCATCGGACTCATACTTTCGCATTCTTCACATTCTTGTTGAACGGATCCTGGGTTTTTTCTGGTTTGGATCACGTAGTAATGTGGGACCACACTGAAACAGTCAATTAAACCTGGTTTCGATCAATATTTTAGAGAATAATTCATGTTAGTTCTAGGTTAGGTCTGGGATTTGCTCTCATCAGGCTCATTCTTTCGCATATTTCTCATACTTGATGGCTAGATCCTGGGCTTTTTCAGGATTGCATCACGTAGTAATGAAGTACAACACTGAAACAGTCAATTAAACCTGGTTTCCATCAATATCTTAGAGGACAACGCAAGTTAGGTCTGGGATATGTCTGGGATTTGCCCTCATCAGGCTCATACTTTCGCGTTTTTGACATACTTGTTGAACAGATCCTGGGTTATTTCTGGTTTGGACCGCGTAGTAATGTGGGACCACACTGAAACAGTCAATTAAACCAGGTTTCGATCAATATTTTAGAGAATAATTCATGTTAGGTCTAGGTTAGGTCTGGGATTTGCTCTCATCAGGCTCATTCTTTCGCATATTTCTCATACTTCATGGCTAGATCCTGGGCTGCTTCTGGATTGTATCACGTAGTAATGTGGTACCACGCTGAAACAGTCAAATAAACCTGGTTTTGATCAATATTTTAGAGAATAATTCATGTTAGGTCTATGTTAGGTCTGGGATTTGCTCTCATCAGGCTCATTCTTTCGCATATTTCTCATACTTGATGGCTAGATCCTGGGCTTTTTCTGGATTGCATCACGTAGTAATGAAGTACAACACTGAAACAGTCAATTAAACCTGGTTTCCATCAATATTCTAGAGGACAACGCATGTTAGGTCTTGGTTAGGCCTGGGATTTGCCCTCATCAGGGTCATACTGTCGCAGTTTTAACATACTTGTTGAACGGATCCTGGGTTTTTTCTGGTTTGGTTCACGTAGTAATGTGTTACCACACTGAAACATTCAATTAAACCTGGTCTTGATAAATATTTTAGACGATAACGCATGTTAGGTTTGGGTTTGGTCTAGGATTTGCCCTCATCAGGCTCATACTTTCGCATATTTCTCACACTTCATGGCTAGATCCTGGGCTGATTCTGGATTGTATCACGTAGCAATGTGGCACCACGCTGAAACAGTAGATTAAACCTGGTTTCGATCAATATTTTAGAGGATAACGCAAGTTAAGTCTGGGATAGGTCTGGGATTTGACCTCATCAGACTCATACTTTCGCGTTTTTCACATACTTGTTGAACAGATCCTGGGTTTTTTCTGGTTTGGATCGCGTAGTAATGTGGGACCACACTGAAGCAGTCAAGTAAACCTGGTTTCGATCAATATTTTAGAGGACAACGCAAGTTAGGTCTAGGTAAGGCCTGAGATTTTCACTGATCAGACTCATACTTTCGCATTCTTCACATACTTGTTGAACGGATCCTGGGTTTTTTCTGGTTTGGATCACGTAGTATTGTGGTACCACACTGAAACATTCACTTAAACCTGGTCTTGATAAATATTTTAGAGAATAACGCATGTTAGGTCTGGGTTAGGTCTAGGATTTGCCCTCATCAGGCTCATACTTTCGCATATTTCTCATACTTCATGGCTAGATCCTGGGCTATTTCTGGATTGGATCACGTAGTAATGTGGTACCACACTGAAACAGTCAAATAAACCTGGTTTTGATCAATATTTTAGAGAATAATTCATGTTAGGTCTAGGTTAGGTCTGGGATTTGCTCCCATCAGGCTCATTCTTTCGCATATTTCTCATACTTGATGGCTAGATCCTGGGCTTTTTCTGGATTGCATCACGTAGTAATGAAGTACAACACTGAAACAGTCAATTAAACCTGGTTTCCATCAATATTCTAGAGGACAACGCATGTTAGGTCTAGGTTAGGCCTGGGATTTGCCCTCATCAGGGTCATACTGTCGCAGTTTTAACATACTTTTTGAACGGATCCTGGGTTTTTTCTGGTTTGGTTCACGTAGTAATGTGGTACCACACTGAAACATTCAATTAAACCTGGTCTTGATAAATATTTTAGAGGATAACGCATGTTAGGTTTGGGTTAGGTCTAGGATTTGCCCTCATCAGGCTCATACTTTCGCATATTTCTCATACTTCATGGCTAGATCCTGGGCTGTTTCTGGATTGTATGAGGTAGTAAAGTGGTACCACACTGAAACATTCAATGAAACCTGGTCTGGATAAATATTTTAGAGGATAACGCATCTTAGGTCTGGGTTAGGTCTAAGATTTGCCCTCATCAGGCTCACAGTTTAGCGTTTTTCACATACTTCTTGAACAGATCCTGGGCTTTCTCTGGTTTGGATCACGAAGTAGTGTGGTACCACACTGAAACAGTCCATTAAACCTGGTTTCGCTCAATATTTTAGAGGATAACGCATGTTTGGTCTAGGTTAGTTCTGGGAATTGCTCTCATCAGGCTCATTCTTTCGCATATTTCTCATACTTGATGGCTAGATCCTGGGCTTTTTCTGGATTGCATCACGTAGTAATGTAGTACCACACTGAAACAGTCAAAGAAACCTGGTCTCCAACAATATTTTAGAGGACAACGCAAGTTAGGTCTAGGTAAGGCCTGAGATTTTCACTGATCAGACTCATACTTTCGCATTCTTCACATACTTGTTGAACGGATCCTGGGTTTTTTCTGGTTTGGATCACGTAGTGTTGTGGTACCACACTGAAACATTCACTTAAACCTGGTCTTGATAAATATTTTAGAGAATAATTCATGTTAGGTCTAGGTTAGGTCTGGGATTTGCTCCCATCAGGCTCATTCTTTCGCATATTTCTCATACTTGATGGCTGGATCCTGGGCTTTTTCTGGATTGCATCACGTAGTAATGAAGTACAACACTGAAACAGTCAATTAAACCTGGTTTCCATCAATATTCTAGAGGACAACGCATGTTAGGTCTAGGTTAGGCCTGGGATTTGCCCTCATCAGGGTCATACTGTCGCAGTTTTAACATACTTTTTGAACGGATCCTGGGTTTTTTCTGGTTTGGTTCACGTAGTAATGTGGTACCACACTGAAACATTCAATTAAACCTGGTCTTGATAAATATTTTAGAGGATAACGCATGTTAGGTTTGGGTTAGGTCTAGGATTTGCCCTCATCAGGCTCATACTTTCGCATATTTCTCATACTTCATGGCTAGATCCTGGGCTGTTTCTGGATTGTATCAGGTAGTAAAGTGGTACCACACTGAAACATTCAATGAAACCTGGTCTGGATAAATATTTTAGAGGATAACGCATCTTAGGTCTGGGTTAGGTCTAAGATTTGCCCTCATCAGGCTCACAGTTTAGCGTTTTTCACATACTTCTTGAACAGATCCTGGGCTTTCTCTGGTTTGGATCACGTAGTATTGTGGTACCACACTGAAACATTCACTTAAACCTGGTCTTGATAAATATTTTAGAGAATAACGCATGTTAGGTCTGGGTTAGGTCTAGGATTTGCCCTCATCAGGCTCATACTTTCGCATATTTCTCATACTTCATGGCTAGATCCTGGGCTATTTCTGGATTGGATCACGTAGTAATGTGGTACCACACTGAAACAGTCAAATAAACCTGGTTTTTATCAATATTTTAGAGAATAATTCATGCTAGGTCTTGGTTAGGTCTGGGATTTGCTCTCATCAGGCTCATTCTTTCGCATATTTCTCATACTTGATGGCTAGATCCTGGGCTCTTTCTGGATTGTATCACGTAGTAATGTGGTACCACACTGAAACATTCAATTAAACCTGGTCTTGATAAATATTTTAGAGGATAACGCATGTTAGGTTTGGGTTAGGTCTAGGATTTGCCCTCATCAGGCTCATACTTTCGCATATTTCACATACTTCATGGCTAGATCCTGGGCTCATTCTGGATTGTATCACGTAGTAATGTGGTACCACGCTGAAACAGTCGATTAAACCTCGTTTCGATCAATATTTTAGAGGATAACACAAGTTAAGTCTGGGATATGTCTGGGATTTACCCTCATCAGGCTCATACTTTCGCGTTTTTCACATACTTGTTGAACAGATCCTGGGTTTTTTCTGGTTTGGATCACGTAGTAATGTGGTACCACACTGAAACAGTCGACTAAACCTGGTTTCGATCAATATTTTAGAGGATAACGCAAGTTAGGTCTGGAATAGGTCTGGGATTTGACCTCATCAGACTCATACTTTCGCACACTTCACATACTCGTTGAACTGATCCTGGGTTATTTTCTGGTTTGGATCACATAGTAATATGGTACCACACTGAAACAGTCGATTAAACCAGGTTTCGATCAATATTTTTGAGGATAACGCATGTTAGGTCTAGGTTAGGCCTGGGATCTTCACTCATCAGACTCATACTTTCGCATTCTTCACATACTTGTTGAACGGACCCTGGGTTTTTTCTGGTTTGGATCACGTAGTAATGTGGGACCACACTGAAACAGTCAATTAAACCTGGTTTCGATCAATATTTTAGAGAATAATGCATGTTAGGTCTAGGTTAGGTCTGGGATTTGCCCTCATCAGGCTCATTCTTTCGCATATTTCTCATACATGTAGAACAGATCCTGGGTTTTTTCTGGTTTGGATCACGTAGTAGTGTGGTACCACACTGAAACAGTCCATTAAACCTGGTTTCGATCAATATTTTAGAGGATAACGCAAGTTACGTCTGGGATAGGTCTGGGATTTGCCCTCATCAGGCTCATACTTTCGCGTTTTTCACATACTTATTGAACAGATCCTGGGTTTTTTCTGGTTTGGGTCACGTAGTAATGTGGTACCACACTGAAACATTCAATTAAACCTGGTCTTGATAAATATTTTTGAGGATAACGCATGTTAGGTCTGGGTTAGGTCTAGGATTTGCCCTCATCAGGCTCATACTTTCGCATATTTCTCATACTTGATGGCTAGATCCTGGGCTTTTTATGGATTGCATCACGTAGCAATGAAGTACAACACTGAAACAGTCAATTAAACCTGGTTTCCATCAATATCTTCGAGGACAACGCAAGTTAGGTCTGGGATAGGTCTGGGATTTGCCCTCATCAGGCTCATACTTTCGCGTTTTTCACATACTTGTTGAACAGATCCTGGGTTTTTTCTGGTTTGGATCACGTAGTAGTGTGGTACCACACTGAAACAGTCCATTAAACCTGGTTTCGATCAATATTTTAGAGAATAATTCATGTTAGGTCTAGGTTAGGTCTGGGATTTACTCTCATCAGGCTCATTCTTTCGCATATTTCTCATACTTGGTGGCTAGATCCTGAGCTTTTTCTGGATCGCATCACGTAGTATTGAGGTACAACACTGAAACAGTCAATTAAACCTGGTTTCCATCAATATCTTAGAGGACAACGCAAGTTAGATCGGGGATAGGTCTGGGATTTGCCCTCATCAGGCTCATACTTTCGCATTCTTCACATACTTGTTGAACGGATCCTGGGTTTTTTCTGGTTTGGATCACGTAGCAATGTGGTACCACACTGAAACAGTCAATTAAACCTGGTTTCCATCAATATCTTAGAGGATAACGCAGATTAGATCTGGGATAGGTCTGGGATTTGACCTCATCAGACTCATACTTTCGCACCCTTCACATACTCGTTGAACGGATCCTGGGTTTTTTCTGGTTTGGTTCACGTAGTAATGTGGTACCACGCTGAAACAGTCAATTAAACCCGGTTTCGATCAATACTTTAGAGGATAACGCAAGTTAGGTCTGGGATAGGTCTAGGATTTGCCCTCATCAGGCTCTTACTTTCGCATATTTCTCATACTTCATGGCTAGACGCTGGGCTATTTCTGGATTGGATCACATAGTAAAGTGGTACCACACTGAAGCAGTCCATTAAACCTGGTTTCGCTCAATATTTTAGAGGATAACGCATGTTAGGTCTAGGTTAGTTCTGGGATTTGCTCTCATCAGGCTCATTCTTTCGCATATTTCTCATACTTGATGGCTAGATCCTGGGCTTTTTCTGGATTGCATCACGTAGTAATGTAGTACCACACTGAAACAGTCAAAGAAACCTGGTCTCCAACAATATTTTAGAGGACAACGCAAGTTAGGTCTAGGTAAGGCCTGAGATTTTCACTGATCAGACTCATACTTTCGCATTCTTCACATACTTGTTGAACGGATCCTGGGTTTTTTCTGGTTTGGATCACGTAGTGTTGTGGTACCACACTGAAACATTCACTTAAACCTGGTCTTGATAAATATTTTAGAGAATAACGCATGTTAGGTCTGGGTTAGGTTTAGGATTTGCCCTCATCAGGCTCATACTTTCGCATATTTCTCATACTTCATGGCTAGATCCTGGGCTATTTCTGGATTGGATCACGTAGTAATGTGGTACCACACTGAAACAGTCAAATAAACCTGGTTTTTATCAATATTTTAGAGAATAATTCATGCTAGGTCTAGGTTAGGTCTGGGATTTGCTCCCATCAGGCTCATTCTTTCGCATATTTCTCATACTTGATGGCTAGATCCTGGGCTTTTTCTGGATTGCATCACGTAGTAATGAAGTACAACCCTGAAACAGTCAATTAAACCTGGTTTCCATCAATATTCTAGAGGACAACGCATGTTAGGTCTAGGTTAGGCCTGGGATTTGCCCTCATCAGGGTCATACTGTCGCAGTTTTAACATACTTTTTGAACGAATCCTGGGTTTTTTCTGGTTTGGTTCACGTAGTAATGTGGTACCACACTGAAACATTCAATTAAACCTGGTCTTGATAAATATTTTAGAGGATAACGCATGTTAGGTCTAGGTTAGGTCTGGGATTTGCTCTCATCAGGCTCATTCTTTCGCATATTTCTCATACTTGATGGCTAGATCCTGGGCTCTTTCTGGATTGTATCACGTAGTAATGTGGTACCACACTGAAACATTCAATTAAACCTGGTCTTGATAAATATTTTAGAGGATAACGCATGTTAGGTTTGGGTTAGGTCTAGGATTTGCCCTCATCAGGCTCATACTTTCGCATATTTCACATACTTCATGGCTAGATCCTGGGCTCTTTCTGGATTGTATCACGTAGTAATGTGGTACCACGCTGAAGCAGTCCATTAAACCCGGTTTGGATCAATATTTTAGAGGATAACGTATGTTAGGTTTGGGTTAGGTCTAGGATTTGCCCTCATCAGGCTCATACTTTCGCGTTTTTCACGTACTTGATGAACTGATCCTGGGTCTCTTCTGGTTTGGATCACGTAGTAATGTGGTACCACACTGAAACAGTCGATTAAACCTGGTTTCGATCATTATTTTAGAGGATAACGCAAGTTAGATCTGGGATAGGTCTGGGATTTGACCTCATCAGACTCATGCTTTCGCACCCTTCACATACTCGTTGAACAGATCCTGGGATATTCTCTGGTTTGGATCACATAGTAATGTGGTGCCACACTGAAACAGTCCATTAAACCTGGTTTCCATCAATATTTTAGAGGACAACGCATGTTAGGTCTAGGTTACGCCTGGGATTTGCCCTCATCAGGGTCATACTGTCGCAGTTTTAACATACTTGTTGAACGGATCCTGGGTTTTTTCTGGTTTGGTTCACGTAGTAATGTGGTACCACACTGAAACATTCAATTAAACCTGGTCTTGATAAATATTTTAGAGGGTAACGCATGTTAGGATTGGGTTAGGTTTAGGATTTGCCCTCATCAGGCTCATACTTTCGCATATTTCTCATACTTCATGGCTAGATCCTGGGCTGTTTCTGGATTGTATCACGTAGTAATGTGATACCACGCTGAAACAGTCGATTAAACCTGGTTTCGATCAATATTTTAGAGGATAACGCAAGTTAAGTCTGGGATAGGTCTGGGATTTGACCTCATCAGACTCATACTTTCGCGTTTTTCACATACTTGTTGAACAGATCCTGGGTTTTTTCTGGTTTGGATCACGTAGTAGTGTGGTACCACACTGAAACAGTCCATTAAACTTGGTTGCGATCAATATTCTAGAGGATAGCGCATGTTAGGTCTGGGTTAGGTCTAGGATTTGCTCTCATCAGGCTCATTCTTTCGCATGTTTCACAAACTTGATGGCTAGATCCTGCGCTTTTTCTGGATTGCATCACGTAGTAATGTGGTACCACACTGAAACATTCAATTAAACCTGGTCTTGATAAATATTTTAGAGGATAACGCATGTTAGGTCTGGGTTAGGCCTGGGATTTGCCCTCATCAGGGTCATACTTTCGCAGTTTTAACATACATGTTGACCTGATCGAGGGTTTTTTCTGCTTTGGATCACGTAGTAAAGTGGTGCCACACTGAAACAGTCCATTAAACCTGCTTTGGATCAATATTTTAGAGGACAACGCAAGTTAGGTCTGGGATAGGTCTGGGAATCGCCCTAATCAGGCTCATACTTTCGCGTTTTTCACATACTTGTTGAACTGATCCTGGGTTTTTTCTGGTTTGGATCACGTAGTAATGTGGTACCACACTGAAACAGTCGATTAAACCTGGTTTCGATCAATATTTTAGAGGATAACGCAAGTTAGGTCTGGGATAGGTCTGGGATTTGACCTCGTCAGACTCATACATTCGCACCCTTCACATACTCGTTGAACAGATCCTGGGTTATTTTCTGGTTTGGATCACATAGTAATATGGTACCACACTGAAACAGTCGATTAAACCAGGTTTCGATCAATATTTTTGAGGATAACGCATGTTAGGTCTAGGTTAGGCGTGGGATTGTCACTCATCAGACTCATACTTTCGCATTCTTCACATACTTGTTGAACGGACCCTGGGTTTTTTCTGGTTTGGATCACGTAGTAATGTGGGACCACACTGAAACAGTCAATTAAATCTGGTTTTGATCAATATTTTAGAGAATAATTCATGTTAGGTCTAGGTTAGGCCTGGGATTTTCACTCATCAGACTCATACTTTCGCATTCTTCACATACTTGTTGAACGGATCCTGGGTTTTTTCCGGTTTGGATCACGTAGTAATGTGGGACCACACTGAAACAGTCAAGTAAACCTGGTTTCGATCAATATTTTAGAGAATAATGCATGTTAGGTCTAGGTTAGGTCTGGGATTTGCTCTCATCAGGCTCATTCTTTCGCATATTTCTCATACATGTAGAACAGACCCTGGGTTTTTTCTGCTCTGGATCACGTAGTAATGTGGGACCACACTGAAACAATCAATTAAACCTGGTCTTGATAAATATTTTAGAGGATAACGCATGTTAGGTCTGGGTTAGGTCTAGGATTTGCCCTCATCAGGCTCATACTTTCGCATGTTGCTCATAATTCATGGCTAGATCCTGGGCTGTTTCCGGATTTTATCACGTAGTAATGTGGTACCACGCTGAAACAGTCAATTAAACCTGGTTTCGATCAGTATTTTAGAGGATAATGCAAGTTAGGTCTGGGATAGGTCTAGGATTTGCCCTCATCAGGCTCATACTTTCGCATATTTCTCATACTTCATGGCTAGATCCTGGGCTGTTTCTGGATTGTATCACGTAGTAATGTGGGACCACACTGAAACAATCAATTAAACCTGGTCTTGATAAATATTTTAGAGGATAACGCATGTTAGGTCTGGGTTAGGTCTAGGATTTGCCCTCATCAGGCTCATTCTTTCGCATATTTCTCATACTTGATGGCTAGATCCTGGGCTTTTTCTGGATCGCATCACGTAGTATTGAAGTACAACACTGAAACAGTCAATTAAACCTGGTTACCATCAATATCTTAGAGGACAACGCAAGTTAGGTCTGGGATTTGCCCTCATCAGGCTCATAATTTCGCGTTTTTCACATACTTGTTGAACAGATCCTGGGTTTTTTCTGGTTTGGATCACGTAGTAGTGTGGTACCACACTGAAAGAGTCCATTAAACCTGGTTTGGATCAATATTTTAGAGGATAACGCATGTTAGGTCTAGGTTAGGTCTGGGATTTTCACTCAACAGACACATACTTTCGCATTCTTCACATACTTGTTGAACGAATCCTGGGTTTTTTCTGGTTTGGATCACGTAGTAATGTGGTACCACACTGAAACAGCCGATTAAACCAGGTTTCGATCAATATTTTTGAGGATAACGCAAGTTAGGTCTGGGATAGGTCTGGGATTCGCCCTAATCAGGCTCATACTTTCGCGTTTTTCACATACTTGTTGAACTGATCCTGGGTTTTTTCTGGATAGAATCACGTAGTAATGTGGGACCACACTGAAACAATCAATTACACCGGGTCTTGATAAATATTTTAGAGGATGGCGCATGTTAGGTCTGGGGTAGGTCTGGGATTTGCCCTAATCAGACTCATACTTTCGCACACTTCACATACTCGTTGAACTGATCCTGGGTTATTTTCTGGTTTGGATCACGTAGTAATGTGTTTCCACACTGAAACAGTCAATTAAACCTGGTTTCGATCAATATTTTAGAGGATAACGCAAGTTAGGTCTGGGATAGGTCTGGGATTTGCCCTCATCAGGCTCATACTTTCGCGTTTTTCACATACTTGTTGAACAGATCCTGGGTTTTTTCTGGTTTGGATCACGTAGTTGTGTGGTACCACACAGAAACAGTCCATTAAACCTGGTTGCGATCAATATTTTAGAGGATAACGCATGTTAGGTCTGGGTTACGTCTAGGATTTGCCCTCATCAGGCTCATACTTTCGCATATTTCTCATACTTCATGGCTAGATCCTGGGCTGTTTCTGCATTGTATCACGTAGTAACGTGGTACCACGCTGAAACAGTCAATTAAACCTGGTTTCGATCAATATTTTAGAGGATAACGCAAGTTAGGTCTGGGATAGGTCTAGGATTTGCCCTCATCAGGCTCTTACTATCGCATATTTCTCATACTTCATGGCTAGATCCTGGGCTGTTTCTGCATTGCATCACGTAGTAATGTGGTACCACACTGAAACATTCAATTAAACCTGGTCTTGATAAATATTTTAGAGGATAACGCATGTTAGGTCTGGGATAGGTCTGGGATTTGCCCTCATCAGGCTCATACTTTCGCAGTTTTAACATGCATGCTGACCTGATCGAGGGTTTTTTCTCCTTTGGATCACGTAGTAAAGTGGTACCACACTAAAACTGTCAATTAAACCTGGTTTCCATCAATACTTTAGAGGACAACGCAAGTTAGGTCTAGGTTAGGCTTGGGATTTTCACTCATCAGACTCATACTTTCGCATTCTACACATACTTGTTGAACGGACCCTGGGTTTTTTCTGGTTTGGATCACGTAGTAATGTGGGACCACACTGAAAGAGTCAATTAAACCTGGTTTCGATCAATATTTTAGAGAATAATTCATGTTAGGTCTAGGTTAGGCCTGGGATTTTCACTCATCAGACTCATTCTTTCGCATATTTCTCATACTTGATGGCTAGATCCTGGGTTTTTTCTGGATCGCATCACGTAGTAATGAAGTACAACACTGAAACAGTCAATTAAACCAGGTTTCCATCAATATGTTAGAGGATAACGCATGTTAGGTCTAGGTTAGGTCAGGGATTTGCCCTCGTCAGGCTCACAGTTTCGCGTTTTCACATGCTTGTTGAACGGATCCTGGGTTTTTTCTGGTTTGGATCACGTAGTAATGTGGGACCACACTGAAACAGTCAATTAAACCTGGTTTCGACCAATATTTTAGAGAATAATTCATGTTAGGTCTAGGTTATGTCTGGGATTTGCTCTCTTCAGGCTCATTCTTTCGCATATTTCTCATACTTGATGGCTAGATCCTGGGCTATTTCTGGATTGGATCACGTAGTAATGTGGTACCACACTGAAACTGTAAATTAAACCTGGTTTCGATCAATATTTTAGAGGATAACGCATGTTAGGTCTGGGTTAGGTCTAGGATTTGCCCTCATCAGGCTCATACTTTCGCGTTTTTCACATACTTGTTGAACAGATCCTGGGTTTTTTCTGGTTTGGATTACGTAGTAATGTGGGACCACACTGAAACAATCAATTAAACCTGGTCTTGATAAATATTTTAGAGGATAACGCATGATAGGTCTGGGTTAGGTCTAGGATTTGCCCTCGTCAGGCTCATAATTTCGCATATTTCTCATACTTCATGGCTAGATCCAGGGCTATTTCTGGATTGGATCACGTAGTAGTGTGGTACCACACTGAAACAGTCAATTAAACCTGGTTTCGATCAATATTTTAGAGGATAACGCAAGTTAGGTCTGGGATAGGTCTGGGATTTGCCCTCATCAGGCTCATACTTTCGCGTTTTTCACATACTTGTTGAACAGATCCTGGGTTTTTTCTGGTTTGGATCACGTAGTTGTGTGGTACCACACAGAAACAGTCCATTAAACCTGGTTGCGATCAATATTTTAGAGGATAACGCATGTCAGGTCTGGGTTACGTCTAGGATTTGCCCTCATCAGGCTCATACTTTCGCATATTTCTCATACTTCATGGCTAGATCCTGGGCTGTTTCTGCATTGTATCACGTAGTAACGTGGTACCACGGTGAAACAGTCAATTAAACCTGGTTTCGATCAATATTTTAGAGAATAATTCATGTTAGGTCTAGGTTAGGCCTGGGATTTTCACTCATCAGACTCATTCTTTCGCATATTTCTCATACTTGATGGCTAGATCCTGGGCTTTTTCTGGATTGCATCACGTAGTAATGAAGTACAACACTGAAACAGGCAATTAAACCTGGTTTCCATCAATACTTTAGAGGACAACGCAAGTTAGGTCTGGGATAGGTCTGGGATTTGCCTTCATCAGACTCATACTTTCGCATTCTTCACATACTTGTTGAACGGATCCTGCGTTTTTTCTGGTTTGGATCACGTAGTAATGTGGGACCACACTGAAACAGTCAATTAAACCTGGTTTCGACCAATATCTTAGAGAATAATACATGTTAGGTCTAGGTTAGGTCTGTGATTTGCTCTCATCAGGCTCATTCTTTCGCATACTTCTCATACTTGATGGCTAGATTCTGGGCTTTTTCTGGATTGCATCACGTAGTAATGAAGTACAACACTGAAACAGTCAATTAAACCTGGTTTCCATCAATACTTTAGAGGACAACGCAAGTTAGGTCTGGGATAGGTCTTGGATTTGCCCTCATCAGGCTCATACTTTCGCGTTTTTCACATACTTGTTGAACAGATCCTGGGTTTTTTCTGGTTTGGATCCCGTAGTAGTGTTGTACCACACTGAAACAGTCCATTAAACCTCGTTTCGCTCATTATTTTAGAGGATAACGCATGTTAGGTCTAGGTCAGGCCTGGGATTTTCACTCACCAGACTCATACTTTCGCATTCTTCACATACTTGTTGAACGGATCCTGGGGTTTTTCTGGTTTGGTTCACGTAGTAACGTGGTACCACACTGAAACATTCAATTAAACCTCGTCTTGATAAATATTTTAGAGGATAACGCATGTTAGGTCTGGGTTAGGTCTAGGATTTGCCCTCATCAGGCTCATACTTTCGCATATTTCTCAAACTTCATGGCTAGATCCTGGGCTATTTCTGGATTGGATCACGTAGTAAAGTGGTACCACACTGAAACATTCAATGAAACCTGGTCTGGATAAATATTTTAGAGGATAACGCATCTTAGGTCTGGGTTAGGTCTAAGATTTGCCCTCATCAGGCTCACAGTTTCGCGTTTTTCACATACTTGTTGAACGGATCCTGGGTTTTTTCTGGTTTGGATGACGTAGTAATGTGGGACCACACTGAAACAGTCAATTAAACCTGGTTTCGACCAATATTTTAGAGAATAAATCATGTTAGGTCTAGGTTAGGTCTGGGATTTGCTCTCATCAGGCTCATTCTTTCGCATATTTCTCATACTTGATGGCTAGATCCTGGGCTTTTTCTGGATTGCATCACGTAGTAATGAAGTACAACACTGAAACAGTCAATTAAACCTCGTTTCCATCAATACTTTAGAGGACAACGCAAGTTAGGTCTGGGATAGGTCTGGGATTTGCCCTCATCAGGCTCATACTTTCGCGTTTTTCACATACTTGTTGGACAGATCCTGGGTTTTTTCTGGTTTGGATCCCGTAGTAGTGTGGTACCACACTGAAACAGTCCATTAAACCTGTTTTCGCTCATTATTTTAGAGGATAACGCATGTTAGGTCTAGGTCAAGCCTGGGATTTTCACTCATCAGACTCATACTTTCACATTCTTCACATACTTGTTGAACGGATCCTGGGGTTTTTCTGGTTTGGATCACGTAGTAATGTGGGACCACACTGAAACAGTCAATTAAACCAGGTTTCGATCAATATTTTAGAGGATAACGCTTGTTAGGTCTAGGTCAGGCCTGGGATTTTCACTCATCAGACTCATACTTTCGCATTCTTCACATACTTGTTGAACGGATCGTGGGGTTTTTCTGGTTTGGATCAGGTAGTAATGTGGGACCACACTGAAACAGTCAATTAAACCTGGTTTCCATCAATATTTTAGAGGACAACGCAAGTTAGGTCTGGGATAGGTCTGGGATTTGCCCTCATCAGGCTCATACTTTCGGGTTTTTCACATACTTGTTGAACAGATCCTGGGTTTTTTCTGGTTTGGATCCCGTAGTAGTGTGGTACCACACTGAAATAGTCCATTAAACCTGGTTTCGCTCATTATTTTAGAGGATAACGCTTGTTAGGTCTAGGTCAGGCCTGGGATTTTCACTCATCAGACTCATACTTTCGCATTCTTCACATACTTGTTGAACGGATCGTGGGGTTTTTCTGGTTCGGATCAGGTAGTAATGTGGGACCACACTGAAGCAATCAATTAAACCTGGGCTTGATAAATATTTTAGAGGATAACGCATGTTAGGTCTGGGTTAGGTCTAGGATTTGCCCTCATCAGGCTCATACTTTCGCATATTTCTCAGACTTCATGGCTAGATCCTGGGCTTTTTCTGGATTGCATCACGTAGTAGTGAAGTACAACACTGAAACAGTCAATTAAACCTGGTTTCCATGAATACTTTAGAGGACAACGCATGTTAGGTCTAGGTCAGGCCTGGGATTTTCACTCATCAGACTCATACTTTCGCATTCTTCACATACTTGTTGAACAGATCCTGGGTTTTTTCTGGTTTGGATCACGTAGTAGTGTGGTACCACACTGAAACAGTCAATTAAACCAGGTTTCGATCAATATTTTTGAGGATAACGCATGTTAGGTCTAGGTTAGGCCCGGGATTTTCACTCATCAGACTCATACTTTCGCATTCATCACATACTTGTTGAACGGATCCTGCGTTTTTTCTGGTTTGGATCCCGTAGTAGTGTGGTACCACACTGAAACAGTCCATTAAACCTGTTTTCGCTAATTATTTTAGAGGATAACGTATGTGGGGTCTAGGTCAGGCCTGGGATTTTCACTCATCAGACTCATACTTTCGCATTCTTCACATACTTGTTGAACAGATCCTGGGTTTCTTCTGGTTTGGATCACGTAGTAGTGTGGTACCACACTGAAACAGTCCATTAAACCTGGTTTCGATCAATATTTTAGAGGATAACGCAAGTTAGGTCCGGGATAGGTCTGGGATTTGCCCAAATCAGACTCATACTTTCACATTCTTCACATACTTGTTGAACGGATCCTGCGTTTTTTCTGGTTTGGATCACGTAGTAATGTGGGACCACACTGAAACAGTCAATTAAACCTGGTTTCGACCAATATCTTAGAGAATAATTCATGTTAGGTCTAGGTTAGGTCTGGGATTTGCTCTCATCAGGCTCATTCTTTCGCATATTACTCATACTTGATGGCTAGATCCTGGGCTTTTTCTGGATTGCATCACGTAGTAATGAAGTACAACACTGAAACAGTCAATTAAACCTGGTTTCCATGAATATTTTAGAGGACAACGCAAGTTAGGTCTGGGATAGGTCTGGGATTTGCCCTCATCAGGCTCATACTTTCGGGTTTTTCACATACTTGTTGAACAGATCCTGGGTTTTTTCTGGTTTGGATCCCGTAGTAGTGTGGTACCACACTGAAACAGTCCATTAAACCTGGTTTCGCTCATTATTTTAGAGGATAACGCTTGTTAGGTCTAGGTTAGTTCTGGGATTTTCACTCATCAGACCCATACTTTCGCATTCTTCACATACTTGTTGAACGGACCCTGGGTTTTTTCTGGTTTGGATCACGTAGTAATGTGGGACCACACTGAGACAATCAATTAAACCTGGTCTTGATAAATATTTTAGAGGATAACGCATGTTAGGTCTGGGATAGGTCTGGGATTTGCCCTCATCCGACTCATACTTTCGCATATTTCTCATACTTGTTGAACAGATCCTGGGTTTTTTTCTGGTTTGGATCACGTAGTAATGTGTTTCCACACTGAAACAGTCGATTAAACCTGGTTTCGATCAATATTTTAGAGGATAACGCAAGTTAGGTCTGGGATAGGTCTGGGATTTGCCCTCATCAGACTCATACTTTCGCACACTTCACATACTCGTTGAACAGATCCTGGGTTATTTTCTGGTTTGGATCAGATAGTAATGTGGTACCACACTGAAACAGTCGATTAAACCAGGTTTCGATCAATATTTTTGAGGATAACGCATGTTAGGTCTAGGTTAGGCATGGGATTTTCACTCATCAGGCTCATACTTTCGCATTCTTCACATACTTGTTGAACGGATCCTGGGTTTTTTCTGGTTTGGAACACGCCGTAATGTGGGTCCACACTGAAACAATCAATTAAACCTGGTTTCGATCAATATTTTTGAGGATAACGCATGTTAGGTCTAGGTTAGGCCCGGGATTTTCACTCATCAGACTCATACTTTCGCATTCTTCACATACTTGTTGAACGGATCCTGCGTTTTTTCTGGTTTGGATCCCGTAGTAGTGTGGTACCACACTGAAACAGTCCATTAAACCTGTTTTCGCTAATTATTTTAGAGGATAACGCATGTTAGGTCTAGGTCAGGCCTGGGATTTTCACTCACCAGACTCATACTTTCGCATTCTTCACATACTTGTTGAACAGATCCTGGGTTTCTTCTGGTTTGGATCACGTAGTAGTGTGGTACCACACTGAAACAGTCCACTAAACCTGGTTTCGATCAATATTTTAGAGGATAACGCAAGTTAGGTCCGGGATAGGTCTGGGATTTGCCCAAATCAGACTCATACTTTCGCATTCTTCACATACTTGTTGAACGGATCCTGCGTTTTTTCTGGTTTGGATCACGTAGTAATGTGGGACCACACTGAAACAGTCAATTAAACCTGGTTTCGACCAATATCTTAGAGAATAATTCATGTTAGGTCTAGGTTAGGTCTGGGATTTGCTCTCATCAGGCTCATTCTTTCGCATATTACTCATACTTGATGGCTAGATCCTGGGCTTTTTCTGGATTGCATCACGTAGTAATGAAGTACAACACTGAAACAGTCAATTAAACCTGGTTTCCATGAATATTTTAGAGGACAACGCAAGTTAGGTCTGGGATAGGTCTGGGATTTGCCCTCATCAGGCTCATACTTTCGGGTTTTTCACATACTTGTTGAACAGATCCTGGGTTTTTTCTGGTTTGGATCCCGTAGTAGTGTGGTACCACACTGAAACAGTCCATTAAACCTGGTCTCGCTCATTATTTTAGAGGATAACGCATGTTAGGTCTAGGTTAGGCATGGGATTTTCACTCATCAGGCTCATACTTTCGCATTCTTCACATACTTGTTGAACGGATCCTGGGTTTTTTCTGGTTTGGAACACGCCGTAATGTGGGTCCACACTGAAACAATCAATTAAACCTGGTTTCGATCAATATTTTTGAGGATAACGCATGTTAGGTCTAGGTTAGGCCCGGGATTTTCACTCATCAGACTCATACTTTCGCATTCTTCACATACTTGTTGAACGGACCCAGGGTTTTTTCTGGTTTGGATCACGTAGTAATGTGGGACCACACTGAGACAATCAATTAAACCTGGTCTTGATAAATATTTTAGAGGATAACGCATGTTAGGTCTGGGATAGGTCTGGGATTTGCCCTCATCAGACTCATACTTTCGCACACTTCACATACTCGTTGAACAGATCCTGGGTTATTTTCTGGTTTGGATCACTAGTAATGTGGTACCACTCTGAATCAGTCGATTAAACCAGGTTTTGATCAATATTTTTTAGGATAACGCATGTTAGGTCTAGGTTAGGCTTGGGATTTTCACTCATCAGACTCATACCTTCGCATTCTTCGCATACTTGTTGAACTGATCCTGGGTTTTTTCTGGTTTGGATCACGTAGTAATGTGGTTCCACACTGAAACAGTCGGTTAAACCTAGTTTCGATCAATATTTTAGAGGATAACGCAAGTTAGGTCTGGGATAGGTCTGGGATTTGCCCTCATCAGACTCATACTTACGCACACTTCACATACTCGTTGAACAGATCCTGGGTTATTTTCTGGTTTGGATCACATAGTTATGTGGTACCAAACTGAAACAGTCGATTAAACCAGGTTTCGATCAATATTTTTGAGGATAACGCATGTTAGGTCTAGGTTAGGCCTGGGATTTTCACTCATCAGACTCATACTTTCGCATTCTTCACATACTTGTTGAACGGATCCTGGGTTTTTTCTGGTTTGTATCACGTAGTAATGTGGTACCACACTGAAAGAGTCAATTAAACCTGGTTTCGATCAATATTTTAGAGAATAATTCATGTTAGGTCTAGGTTAGGCCTGGGATTTTCACTCATCAGACTCATTCTTTCGCATATTTCTCATACTTGATGGCTAGATCCTGGGTTTTTTCTGGATCGCATCACGTAGTAATGAAGTAGAACACTGAAACAGTCAATTAAACCAGGTTTCCATCAATATTTTAGAGGATAACGCATGTTAGGTCTAGGTTAGGTCAGGGATTTGCCCTCGTCAGGCTCACAGTTTCGCGTTTTCACATGCTTGTTGAACGGATCCTGGGTTTTTTCTGGTTTGGATCACGTAGTAATGTGGGACCACACTGAAACAGTCAATTAAACCTGGTTTCGACCAATATTTTAGAGAATAATTCATGTTAGGTCTAGGTTAGGTCTGGGATTTGCTCTCTTCAGGCTCATTCTTTCGCATATTTCTCATACGTGATGGCTAGATCCTGGGCTATTTCTGGATTGGATCACGTAGTAATGTGGTACCACACTGAAACTGTTAATTAAACCTGGTTTCGATTAATATTTTAGAGGATAACGCATGTTAGGTCTGGGTTAGGTCTAGGATTTGCCCTCATCAGGCTCATACTTTCGCGTTTTTCACATACTTGTTGAACAGATCCTGGGTTTTTTCTGGTTTGGATTACGTAGTAATGTGGGACCACACTGAAACAATCAATTAAACCTGGTCTTGATAAATATTTTAGAGGATAACGCATGATAGGTCTGGGTTAGGTCTAGGATTTGCCCCCGTCAGGCTCATAATTTCGCATATTTCTCATACTTCATGGCTAGATCCAGGGCTATTTCTGGATTGGATCACGTAGTAATGTGGTACCACACTGAAACAGTCAATTAAACCTGGTTTCGATCAATATTTTAGAGGATAACGCAAGTTAGGTCTGGGATAGGTCTGGGATTTGCCCTCATCAGGCTCATACTTTCGCGTTTTTCACATACTTGTTGAACAGATCCTGGGTTTTTTCTGGTTTGGATCACGTAGTTGTGTGGTACCACACAGAAACAGTCCATTAAACCTGGTTGCGATCAATATTTTAGAGGATAACGCATGTTAGGTCTGGGTTACGTCTAGGATTTGCCCTCATCAGGCTCATACTTTCGCATATTTCTCATACTTCATGGCTAGATCCTGGGCTGTTTCTGCATTGTATCACGTAGTAACGTGGTACCACGCTGAAACAGTCAATTAAACCTGGTTTCGATCAATATTTTAGAGGATAACGCAAGTTAGGTCTGGGATAGGTCTAGGATTTGCCCTCATCAGGCTCTTACTATCGCATATTTCTCATACTTCATGGCTAGATCCTGGGCTGTTTCTGCATTGCATCACGTAGTAATGTGGTACCACACTGAAACATTCAATTAAACCTGGTCTTGATAAATATTTCAGAGGATAACGCATGTTAGGTCTGGGATAGGTCTGGGATTTGCCCTCATCAGGCTCATACTTTCGCAGTTTTAACATGCATGCTGACCTGATCGAGGGTTTTTTCTACTTTGGATCACGTAGTAAAGTGGTACCACACAAAAACTGTCAATTAAACCTGGTTTCGATCAATATTTTACAGGATATCGCAAGTTAGGTCTGGGATAGGTCTGGGATTTGCCCTCATCAGACTCATACTTTCGCACACTTCACATACTCGTTGATCAGATCCTGGGTTTTTTTCTGGTTTGGTTCACGTAGTAATGTGGTACCACACTGAAACATTCAATTAAACCTGGTCTTGATAAATATTTTAGAGGATATCGCATGTTAGGTCTGGGTTAGGTCTAGGATTTGCCCTCATCAGGCTCATACTTTCGCATATTTCTCATACTTCATGGCTAGATCCTGGGCTATTTTTGGATTGTATCACGTAGTAATGTGGTACCACGCTGAAACATTCAATTAAACCTGGTCTTGATAAATATTTTAGAGGATAACGTATGTTAGGTCTGGGTTACGTTTAGGATTTGCTCTCATCAGGCTCATTCTTTCGCATATTTCTCATACTTGATGGCTAGATCCTGGGCTTTTTCTGGATTGCATCACGTAGTAATGAAGTACAACACTAAAACAGTCAATTAAACCTGGTTTCCATCAATACTTTAGAGGACAACGCAAGTTAGGTCTGGGATAGGTCTGGGATTTGCCTTCATCAGACTCATACATTCGCATTCTTCACATACTTGTTGAACGGATCCTGCGTTTTTTCTGGTTTGGATCAAGTAGTAATGTGGGACCACACTGATACAGTCAATTAAACCTGGTTTCGACCAATATCTTAGAGAATAATTCATGTTAGGTCTAGGTTAGGTCTGTGATTTGCTCTCATCAGGCTCATTCTTTCGCATATTTCTCATACTTGATGGCTAGATCCTGGGCTTTTTCTGGATTGCATCACGTAGTAATGAAGTACAACACTGAAACAGTCAATTAAACCTGGTTTCCATCAATACTTTAGAGGACAACGCAAGTTAGGTCTGGGATAGGTCTTGGATTTGCCCTCATCAGGCTCATACTTTCGCGTTTTTCACATACTTGTTGAACAGATCCTGGGTTTTTTCTGGTTTGGATCCCGTAGTAGTGTTGTACCACACTGAAACAGTCCATTAAACCTCGTTTCGCTCATTATTTTAGAGGATAACGCATGTTAGGTCTAGGTCAGGCCTGGGATTTTCACTCACCAGACTCATACTTTCGCATTCTTCACATACTTGTTGAACGGATCCTGGGGTTTTTCTGGTTTGGTTCACGTAGTAACGTGGTACCACACTGAAACATTCAATTAAACCTCGTCTTGATAAATATTTTAGAGGATAACGCATGTTAGGTCTGGGTTAGGTCTAGGATTTGCCCTCATCAGGCTCATACTTTCGCATATTTCTCAAACTTCATGGCTAGATCCTGGGCTATTTCTGGATTGGATCACGTAGTAAAGTGGTACCACACTGAAACATTCAATGTAACCTGGTCTGGATAAATATTTTAGAGGATAACGCATCTTAGGTCTGGGTTAGGTCTAAGATTTGCCCTCATCAGGCTCACAGTTTCGCGTTTTTCACATACTTGTTGAACGGATCCTGGGTTTTTTCTGGTTTGGATCACATAGTAATGTGGGACCACACTGAAACAGTCAATTAAACCTGGTTTCGACCAATATTTTAGAGAATAATTCATGTTAGGTCTAGGTTAGGTCTGGGATTTTCACTCATCAGACTCATACTTTCGCATTCTTCACATACTTGTTGAACGGATCGTGGGGTTTTTCTGGTTTGGATCAGGTAGTAATGTGGGACCACACTGAAACAATCAATTAAACCTGGTCTTGATAAATATTTTAGAGGATAACGCATGTTAGGTCTGGGTAAGGTCTAGGATTTGCCCTCGTCAGGCTCATACTTTCGCATATTTCTCATACTTCATGGCTAGATCCTGGGCTATTCCTGGATTGGATCACGTAGTAATGTGGTACCACACTGAAACTGTCAATTAAACCTGGTTTCGATCAATATTTTAGAGGATAACGCAAGTTAGGTCTGGGATAGGTCTGGGATTTGCCCTCATCAGGCTCATACTTACGCGTTTTTCACATACTTGTTGAACAGATCCTGGGTTTTTTCTGGCTTGGATCACGTAGTAGTGTGGTTCCACACTGAAACAGTCCATTAAACCTGGTTTCGACCAATATCTTAGAGAATAATTCATGTTAGGTCTAGGTTAGGTCTGGGATTTGCTCTCATCAGGCTCATTCTTTCGCATATTTCTCATACTTGATGGCTAGATCCGGGGCTTTTTCTGGATTGCATCACGTAGTAATGAAGTACAACACTGAAACAGTCAATTAAACCTGGTTTCCATCAATACTTTAGAGGACAACGCAAGTAGGTCTGGGATAGGTCTGGGATTTGCCCTCATCAGTCTCATACTTTCGCGTTTTTCACATACTTGTTGAACAGATCCTGGGTTTTTTCTGGTTTGGATCCCGTAGTAGTGTTGTACCACACTGAAACAGTCCATTAAACCTCGTTTCGCTCATTATTTTAGAGGATAACGCATGTTAGGTCTAGGTCAGGCCTGGGATTTTCACCCATCAGACTCATACTTTCGCATTCTTCACATACTTGTTGAACGGATCCTGGGGTTTTTCTGGTTTGGTTCACGTAGTAACGTGGTACCACACTGAAACATTCAATTAAACCTCGTCTTGATAAATATTTTAGAGGATAACGCATGTTAGGTCTGGGTTAGGTCTAGGATTTGCCCTCATCAGGCTCATACTTTCGCATATTTCTCATACTTCATGGCTAGATCCTGGGCTATTTCTGGATTGGATCACGTAGTAAAGTGGTACCACACTGAAACATTCAATGAAACCTGGTCTGGATAAATATTTTAGAGGATAACGCATCTTAGGTCTGGGTTAGGTCTAAGATTTGCCCTCATCAGGCTCACAGTTTCGCGTTTTTCACATACTTGTTGAACGGATCCTGGGTTTTTTCTGGTTTGGATCACGTAGTAATGTGGGACCACACTGAAACAGTCAATTAAACCTGGTTTCGACCAATATTTTAGAGAATAATTCATGTTAGGTCTAGGTTAGGTCTGGGATTTGCTCTCATCAGGCTCATTCTTTCGCATATTTCTCATACTTGATGGCTAGATCCTGGGCTTTTTCTGGACTGCATCACGTTGTAATGAAGTACAACACTGAAACAGTCAATTAAACCTGGTTTCCATCAATACTTTAGAGGACAACGCAAGTAGGTCTGGGATAGGTCTGGGATTTGCCCTCATCAGTCTCATACTTTCGCGTTTTTCACATACTTGTTGAACAGATCCTGGGTTTTTTCTGGTTTGGATCCCGTAGTAGTGTTGTACCACACTGAAACAGTCCATTAAACCTCGTTTCGCTCATTATTTTAGAGGATAACGCTTGTTAGGTCTAGGTCAGGCCTGGGATTTTCACTCATCAGACTCATACTTTCGCATTCTTCACATACTTGTTGAACGGATCGTGGGGTTTTTCTGGTTTGGATCAGGTAGTAATGTGGGACCACACTGAAACAATCAATTAAACCTGGGCTTGATAAATATTTTAGAGGATAACGCATGTTAGGTCTGGGTTAGGTCTAGGATTTGCCCTCATCAGGCTCATACTTTCGCATATTTCTCAGACTTCATGGCTAGATCCTGGGCTATTTTTGGATTGTATCACGTAGTAATGTGGTACCACGCTGAAACATTCAATTAAACCTGGTCTTGATAAATATTTTAGAGGATAACGTATGTTAGGTCTGGGTTACGTTTAGGATTTGCTCTCATCAGGCTCATTCTTTCGCATATTTCTCATACTTGATGGCTAGATCCTGGGCTTTTTCTGGA
Source organism: Colletes latitarsis (assembly GCF_051014445.1). Lineage (NCBI taxonomy): Eukaryota > Metazoa > Arthropoda > Insecta > Hymenoptera > Colletidae > Colletes > Colletes latitarsis. The sequence goes on from NC_135142.1 coordinate 6,082,177, forward strand.
TTGCATCACGTAGTAATGAAGTACAATACTGAAACAGTCAATTAAACCTGGTTTCCATGAATACTTTAGAGGACAACGCATGTTAGGTCTAGGTCAGGCCTGGGATTTTCACTCATCAGACTCATACTTTCGCATTCTTCACATACTTGTTGAACAGATCCTGGGTTTTTTCTGGTTTGGATCACGTAGTAGTGTGGTACCACACTGAAACAGTCAATTAAACCAGGTTTCGATCAATATTTTTGAGGATAACGCATGTTAGGTCTAGGTTAGGCCCGGGATTTTCACTCATCAGACTCATACTTTCGCATTCTTCACATACTTGTTGAACGGATCCTGCGTTTTTTCTGGTTTGGATCCCGTAGTAGTGTGGTACCACACTGAAACAGTCCATTAAACCTGTTTTCGCTAATTATTTTAGAGGATAACGCATGTTAGGTCTAGGTCAGGCCTGGGATTTTCACTCATCAGACTCATACTTTCGCATTCTTCACATACTTGTTGAACAGATCCTGGGTTTTTTCTGGTTTGGATCACGTAGTAGTGTGGTACCACACTGAAACAGTCAATTAAACCAGGTTTCGATCAATATTTTTGAGGATAACGCATGTTAGGTCTAGGTTAGGCCCGGGATTTTCACTCATCAGACTCATACTTTCGCATTCTTCACATACTTGTTGATCGGATCCTGCGTTTTTTCTGGTTTGGATCCCGTAGTAGTGTGGTACCACACTGAAACAGTCCATTAAACCTGTTTTCGCTAATTATTTTAGAGGATAACGCATGTTAGGTCTAGGTCAGGCCTGGGATTTTCACTCATCAGACTCATACTTTCGCATTCTTCACATACTTGTTGAACAGATCCTGGGTTTCTTCTGGTTTGGATCACGTAGTAATGTGTTTCCACACTGAAACAGTCGATTAAACCTGGTTTCGATCAATATTTTACAGGATAACGCAAGTTAGGTCTGGGATAGGTCTGGGATTTGCCCTCATCAGACTCATACTTTCGCACACTTCACATACTCGTTGAACAGATCCTGGGTTATTTTCTGGTTTGGATCACATAGTAATGTGGTACCACACTGAAACAGTCGATTAAACCAGGTTTCGATCAATATTTTTGAGGATAACGCATGTTAGGTCTAGGTTAGGCATGGGATTTTCACTCATCAGACTCATACCTTCGCATTCTTCGCATACTTGTTGAACTGATCCTGGGTTTTTTCTGGTTTGGATCACGTAGTAATGTGGTTCCACACTGAAACAGTCGGTTAAACCTAGTTTCGATCAATATTTTAGAGGATAACGCAAGTTAGGTCTGGGATAGGTCTGGGATTTGCCCTCATCAGACTCATACTTACGCACACTTCACATACTCGTTGAACAGATCCTGGGTTATTTTCTGGTTTGGATCACATAGTTATGTGGTACCAAACTGAAACAGTCGATTAAACCAGGTTTCGATCAATATTTTTGAGGATAACGCATGTTAGGTCTAGGTTAGGCCTGGGATTTTCACTCATCAGACTCATACTTTCGCATTCTTCACATACTTGTTGAACGGATCCTGGGTTTTTTCTGGTTTGTATCACGTAGTAATGTGGTACCACACTGAAACCGTCCATTAAACCTGGTTTCGCTCAATATTTTAGAGGATAACACATGTTAGGTCTGGGATAGGTCTAGGATTTGCCCTCATCAGGCTCTTACTATCGCATATTTCTCATACTTCATGGCTAGATCCTGGGCTATTCCTGGATTGGATCACGTAGTAAAGTGGTACCACACTGAAACATTCAATGAAACCTGTTCTGGATAAATATTTTAGGGGATAACGCATCTTAGGTCTGGGTTAGGTCTAAGATTTGCCCTCATCAGGCTCACAGTTTCGCGTTTTTCACTTACTTGCTAAACAGATCCTGGGTTTTTTCTGGTTTGGACCACGTAGTAATGTGGTACCACACTAAAACAACCAATTAAATCAGGTTTCGATCAATATTTTAGAGGATAACGCAAGCTAGGTCTGGGATAGGTCTGGGATTAGCCCTCATCAGACTCATACTTTCGCACACTTCACATACTCGTTGACAAGATCCTGGGTTTTTTTCTGGTTTGGATCACGTAGTAATGTGGTTCCACACTGAAACAGTCGATTAAACCTGGTTTCGATCAATATTTTAGAGGATAACGCAAGTTAGGTCTGGGATAGGTCTGGGGTTTGCCCTCATCAGGCTCATACTTTCGCGTTTTTCACATACTAGTTGAACAGATCCTGGGTTTTTTCTGGTTTGGATCCCGTAGTAGTGTGGTACCACACTGAAACAGTCCATTAAACCTGGTTTCGCTCAATATTTTAGAGGATAACGCATGTTAGGTCTAGGTCAGGCCTGGTTTTTTCACTCATCAGACTCATACTTTCGCATTCTTCACATACTTGTTGAACGGATTTTGGGTTTTTTCTGGTTTGGGTCACGTAGTAATGTGGCACCGCACTGAAGCCGTCCATTAAACCTGGTCTTGATAACTATTTTAGAGGGTAACGCATGTTAGGTCTGGGATAGGTCTGGGATTTGCCCTCATCAGACTCATACTTTCGCATATTTCTCATACTTCATGGCTAGATCCTGGGCTATTTCTGGATTGGATCACGTAGTAATGTGGTATCACACTGAAACAGTCAATTAAACCTGGTTTCGATCAATATTTTAGAGGATAACGCAAGTTAGGTCTGGGATAGGTCTGGGATTTGCCCTCATCAGGCTCATACTTTCACGTTTTTCACATACTTGTTGAACAGATCCTGGGTTTTTTCTGGTTTGGATCATGTAGTTGTGTGGTACCACACAGAAACTGTCCATTAAACCTGGTTGCGATCAATATTTTATAGGATAACGCATGTTAGGTCTGGGTTACGTCTAGGATTTGCCCCCATCAGGCTCATACTTTCGCATATTTCTCATACTTCATGGCTAGATCCTGGGCTGTTTCTGCATTGTATCACGTAGTAATGTGGTAACACGCTGAAACAGTCAATTAAACCTGGTTTCGATCAATATTTTAGACGATAACGCAAGTTAGGTCTGGGATAGGTCTAGGATTTGCCCTCATCAGGCTCTTACTATCGCATATTTCTCATACTTCATGGCTAGATCCTGGGCTATTTCTGGATTGGATCACGTAGTAAAGTGGTATCACACTGAAACATTCAATGAAACCTGGTCTGGATAAATATTTTAGAGGATAACGCATCTTTGGTCTGGGTTAGGTCTAAGATTTGCCCTCATCAGGCTCACAGTTTCGCGTTTTTCACATACTTGTTGAACAGATCCTGGGTTTTTTCTGGTTTGGATCACGTAGTAATGTGGTACCACACTAAAACAGTCAATTAAACCTGGTTTCGATCAATATTTTAGAGGATAACGCAAGTTAGGTCTGGGATAGGTCTGGGATTAGCCCTCATCAGACTCATACTTTCGCACACTTCACATACTCGATGACAAGATCCTGGGTTTTTTTCTGGTTTGGATCACGTAGTAATGTGTTTCCACACTGAAACAGTCGATTAAACCTGGTTTCGATCAATATTTTAGAGGATAACGCAAGTTAGGTCTGGGATAGGTCTGGGATTTGCCCTCATCAGACTCATACTTTCGCACACTTCACATACTCGTTGAACAGATCCTGGGTTATTTTCTGGTTTGGATCACATAGTAATGTGGTACCACACTGAAACAGTCGATTAAACCAGGTTTCGATCAATATTTTTGAGGATAACGCATGTTAGGTCTAGGTTAGGCATGGGATTTTCACTCATCAGACTCATACTTTCGCATTCTTCACATACTTGTTGAACGGTTCCAGGGTTTTTTCTGGTTTGGAACACGTCGTAATGTGGGTCCACACTGAAACAATCAATTAAACCTGGTCTTGATAAATATTTTAGAGGATAACGCATGTTAGGTCTGGGATAGGTCTGGGATTTGCCATCATCAGACTCATACTTTCGCACACTTCACATACTCGTTCAACAGATCCTGGGTTATTTTCTAGTTGGGATCACTAGTAATGTGGTACCACTCTGAGACAGTCGATTAAACCAGGTTTTGATCAATATTTTTGACATAACGCATGTTAGGTCTAGGTTAGGCTTGGGATTTTCACTCATCAGACTCATACTTTCGCATTCTTCACATACTTGTTGAACGGATCCTGGGGTTTTTGTGGTTTGGTTCAGGTAGTAACGTGGTACCACACTGAAACATTCAATTAAACCTGGTCTTGATAAATATTTTAGAGGATAACGCATGTTAGGTCTGGGTTAGGTGTAGGATTTGCCCACATCAGGCTCATACTTTCGCATATTTCTCATACTTCATGGCTAGATCCTGGGCTATTTCTGGATTGGATCACGTAGTAAAGTGGTACCACACTGAAACATTCAATGAAACCTGGTCTGGATAAATATTTTAGAGGATAACGCATCTTAGGTCTGGGTTAGGTCTAAGATTTGCCCTCATCAGGCTCACAGTTTCGCGTTTTTCACATACTTGTTGAACGGATCCTCGGTTTTTTCTGGTTTGTATCACGTAGTAATGTGGGACCACACTGAAACAGTCAATTAAACCTGGTTTCGACCAATATTTTAGAGAATAATTCATGTTAGGTCTAGGTTAGGTCTGGGATTTGCTCTCATCAGGCTCATTCTTTCGCATATTTCTCATACTTGATGGCTAGATCCTGGGCTTTTTCTGGATTGCATCAGGTAGTAATGAAGTACAACACTGAAACAGTCAATTAAACCTGGTTTCCATCAATATTTTAGAGGACAACGCGAGTTAGGTCTGGGAAAGGTCTGGGATTTGCCCTCATCAGGCTCATACTTTCGGGTTTTTCACATACTTGTTGAACAGATCCTGGGTTTTTTCTGGTTTGGATCCCGTAGTAGTGTGGTACCACACTGAAACAGTCCATTAAACCTGGTTTCGCTCATTATTTTAGAGGATAACGCATGTTAGGTCTAGGTCAGGCCTGGGATTTTCACTCATCAGACTCATACTTTCGCATTCTTCACATACTTGTTGAACGGATCCTGGGGTTTTTCTGGTTTGGATCACGTAGTAATGTGGGACCACACTGAAACAATCAATTAAACCTGGTCTTGATAAATATTTTAGAGGATAACGCATGTTAGGTCTGGGTTTGGTCTAGGATTTGCACTCAACAGGCTCATACTTTCGCATATTTCTCATACTTCATGGATAGATCCTGGGCTTTTTCTGGATTGCATCAGGTAGTAATGAAGTACAACACTGAAACAGTCAATTAAACCTGGTTTCCATCAATATTTTAGAGGACAACGCGAGTTAGGTCTGGGATAGGTCTGGGATTTGCCCTCATCAGGCTCATACTTTCGGGTTTTTCACATACTTGTTGAACAGATCCTGGGTTTTTTCTGGTTTGGATCCCGTAGTAGTGTGGTACCACACTGAAACAGTCCATTAAACCTGGTTTCGCTCATTATTTTAGAGGATAGCGCATGTTAGGTCTAGGTCAGGCCTGGGATTTTCACTCATCAGACTCATACTTTCGCATTCTTCACATACTTGTTGAACGGATCCTGGGGTTTTTCTGGTTTGGATCACGTAGTAATGTGGGACCACACTGAAACAGTCAATTAAACCTGGTTTCGACCAATATTTTAGAGAATAATTCATGTTAGGTCTAGGTTAGGTCTGGGATTTGCTCTCATCAGGCTCATTCTTTCGGATATTTCTCATACTTAATGGCTAGATCCTGGGCTTTTTCTGGATTGCATCACGTAGTAATGAAGTACAACACTGAAACAGTCAATTAAACCTGGTTTCCATCAATATTTTAGAGGACAACGCAAGTTAGGTCTGGGATAGGTCTGGGATTTGCCCTCATCAGGCTCATACTTTCGCGTTTTTCACATACTTGTTGAACAGATCCTGGGTTTTTTTCTGGTTTGGATCACGTAGTAATGTGGTTCCACACTGAAACAGTCGATTAAACCTGGTTTCGATCAATATTTTAGAGGATAACGCAAGTTAGGTCTGGGATAGGTCTGGGGTTTGCCCTCATCAGGCTCATACTTTCGCGTTTTTCACATACTAGTTGAACAGATCCTGGGTTTTTTCTGGTTTAGATCCCGTAGTAGTGTGGTACCACACTGAAACAGTCCATTAAACCTGGTTTCGCTCAATATTTTAGTGGATAACGCATGTTAGGTCTAGGTCAGGCCTGGTTTTTTCACTCATCAGACTCATACTTTCGCATTCTTCACATACTTGTTGAACGGATCCTGGGTTTTTTCTGGTTTGGGTCACGTAGTAATGTGGGACCACACTGAAACAGTCAATTAAACCTGGTTTCGACCAATATTTTAGAGAATAATTCATGTTAGGTCTAGGTTTGGTCTGGGATTTGCTTTCATCAGGCTCATACTTTCGCACACTTCACATACTTGTTGAACTGATCCTGGGTTTTTTCTGGTTTGGATCACGTAGTAATGTGGTACCACACTAAAACTGTCAATTAAACCTGGTTTCGATCAATATTTTAGAGGATAACGCAAGTTAGGTCTGGGATATGTCTGGGATTAGCCCTCATCAGACTCATACTTTCGCACACTTCACATACTCGATGACAAGATCCTGGGTTTTTTTCTGGTTCGGATCACGTAGTAATGTGTTTCCACACTGAAACAGTCCATTAAACCTGGTTTCGCTCAATATTTTAGAGGATAACGCATGTTAGGTCTAGGTCAGGCCTGGTTTTTTCACTCATCAGACTCATAATTTCGCATTCTTCACATACTTGTTGAACGGATCCTGGGTTTTTTCTGGTTTGGAACACGTCGTAATGTGGGTCCACACTGAAACAATCAATTAACCCTGGTCTTGATAAATATTTTAGAGGATAACGCATGTTAGGTCTGGGATAGGTCTGGGATTTGCCATCATCAGACTCATACTTTCGCACACTTCACATACTCGTTCAACAGATCCTGGGTTATTTTCTAGTTGGGATCACTAGTAATGTGGTACCACTCTGAGACAGTCGATTAAACCAGGTTTTGATCAATATTTTTGAGGATAACGCATGTTAGGTCTAGGTTAGGCTTGGGTTTTTCACTCATCAGACTCATACTTTCGCATTCTTCACATACTTGTTGAACGGATCCTGGGGTTTTTGTGGTTTGGTTCAGGTAGTAACGTGGTACCACACTGAAACATTCAATTAAACCTGGTCTTGATAAATATTTTAGAGGATAACGCATGTTAGGTCTGGGTTAAGTCTAGGATTTGCCCACATCAGGCTCATACTTTCGCATATTTCTCATACTTCATGGCTAGATCCTGGGCTATTTCTGGATTGGATCACGTAGTAAAGTGGTACCACACTGAAACATTCAATGAAACCTGGTCTGGATAAATATTTTAGAGGATAACGCATCTTAGGTCCTGATTAGGTCTAAGATTTGCCCTCATCAGGCTCACAGTTTCGCGTTTTTCACATACTTGTTGAACGGATCCTCGGTTTTTTCTGGTTTGGATCACGTAGTAATGTGGGACCACACTAAAACAGTCAATTAAACCTGGTTTCGACCAATATTTTAGAGAATAATTCATGTTAGGTCTAGGTTTTGTCTGGGATTTGCTCTCATCAGGCTCATTCTTTCGCATATTTCTCATACTTGATGGCTAGATCCTGGGCTTTTTCTGGATTGCATCAGGTAGTAATGAAGTACAACACTGAAACAGTCAATTAAACCTGGTTTCCATCAATATTTTAGAGGACAACGCGAGTTAGGTCTGGGATAGGTCTGGGATTTGCCCTCATCAGGCTCATACTTTCGCATTCTTCACATTCTTGTTGAACGGATCCTGGGGTTTTTCTGGTTTGGATCACGTAGTAATGTGGGACCACACTGAAAGAATCAATTAAACCTGGTCTTGATAAATATTTTAGAGGATAACGCATGTTAGGTCTGGGTTAGGTCTAGGATTTGCACTCATCAGGCTCATACTTTCGCATATTTCTCATACTTCATGGATAGATCCTGGGCTTTTTCTGGATTGCATCAGGTAGTAATGAAGTAGAACACTGAAACAGTCAATTAAACCTGGTTTCCATCAATATTTTAGAGGACAACGCAAGTTAGGTCTGGGATAGGTCTGGGATTTGCCCTCATCAGGCTCATACTTTCGGGTTTTTCACATACTTGTTGAACAGATCCTGGGTTTTTTCTGGTTTGGATCCCGTAGTAGTGTGGCACCACACTGAAACAGTCCATTAAACCTGGTTTCGCTCATTATTTTAGAGGATAGCGCATGTTAGGTCTAGGTCAGGCCTGGGATTTTCACTCATCAGACTCATTCTTTCGCATATTTCTCATACTTAATGGCTAGATCCTGGGCTTTTTCTGGATTGCATCAGGTAGTAATGAAGTACAACACTGAAACAGTCAATTAAACCTGGTTTCCATCAATATTTTAGAGGACAACGAGAGTTAGGTCTGGGATAGGTCTGGGATTTGCCCTCATCAGGCTCATACTTTCGCATTCTTCACATACTTGTTGAACGGATCCTGGGGTTTTTCTGGTTTGGTTCACGTAGTAACGTGGTACCACACTGAAACATTCAATTAAACCTCGTCTTGATAAATATTTTAGAGGATAACGCATGTTAGGTCTGGGTTAGGTCTAGGATTTGCCCTCATCAGGCTCATACTTTCGCATATTTCTCAAACTTCATGGCTAGATCCTGGGCTATTTCTGGATTGGATCACGTAGTAAAGTGGTACCACACTGAAACATTCAATGTAACCTGGTCTGGATAAATATTTTAGAGGATAACGCATCTTAGGTCTGGGTTAGGTCTGGGATTTGCCTTCATCAGACTCATACATTCGCATTCTTCACATACTTGTTGAACGGATCCTGCGTTTTTTCTGGTTTGGATCAAGTAGTAATGTGGGACCACACTGATACAGTCAATTAAACCTGGTTTCGACCAATATCTTAGAGAATAATTCATGTTAGGTCTAGGTTAGGTCTGTGATTTGCTCTCATCAGGCTCATTCTTTCGCATATTTCTCATACTTGATGGCTAGATCCTGGGCTTTTTCTGGATTGCATCACGTAGTAATGAAGTACAACACTGAAACAGTCAATTAAACCTGGTTTCCATCAATACTTTAGAGGACAACGCAAGTTAGGTCTGGGATAGGTCTTGGATTTGCCCTCATCAGGCTCATACTTTCGCGTTTTTCACATACTTGTTGAACAGATCCTGGGTTTTTTCTGGTTTGGATCCCGTAGTAGTGTTGTACCACACTGAAACAGTCCATTAAACCTCGTTTCGCTCATTATTTTAGAGGATAACGCATGTTAGGTCTAGGTCAGGCCTGGGATTTTCACTCACCAGACTCATACTTTCGCATTCTTCACATACTTGTTGAACGGATCCTGGGGTTTTTCTGGTTTGGTTCACGTAGTAACGTGGTACCACACTGAAACATTCAATTAAACCTCGTCTTGATAAATATTTTAGAGGATAACGCATGTTAGGTCTGGGTTAGGTCTAGGATTTGCCCTCATCAGGCTCATACTTTCGCATATTTCTCAAACTTCATGGCTAGATCCTGGGCTATTTCTGGATTGGATCACGTAGTAAAGTGGTACCACACTGAAACATTCAATGTAACCTGGTCTGGATAAATATTTTAGAGGATAACGCATCTTAGGTCTGGGTTAGGTCTAAGATTTGCCCTCATCAGGCTCACAGTTTCGCGTTTTTCACATACTTGTTGAACGGATCCTGGGTTTTTTCTGGTTTGGATCACATAGTAATGTGGGACCACACTGAAACAGTCAATTAAACCTGGTTTCGACCAATATTTTAGAGAATAATTCATGTTAGGTCTAGGTTAGGTCTGGGATTTTCACTCATCAGACTCATACTTTCGCATTCTTCACATACTTGTTGAACGGATCGTGGGGTTTTTCTGGTTTGGATCAGGTAGTAATGTGGGACCACACTGAAACAATCAATTAAACCTGGTCTTGATAAATATTTTAGAGGATAACGCATGTTAGGTCTGGGTAAGGTCTAGGATTTGCCCTCGTCAGGCTCATACTTTCGCATATTTCTCATACTTCATGGCTAGATCCTGGGCTATTCCTGGATTGGATCACGTAGTAATGTGGTACCACACTGAAACTGTCAATTAAACCTGGTTTCGATCAATATTTTAGAGGATAACGCAAGTTAGGTCTGGGATAGGTCTGGGATTTGCCCTCATCAGGCTCATACTTACGCGTTTTTCACATACTTGTTGAACAGATCCTGGGTTTTTTCTGGCTTGGATCACGTAGTAGTGTGGTTCCACACTGAAACAGTCCATTAAACCTGGTTTCGACCAATATCTTAGAGAATAATTCATGTTAGGTCTAGGTTAGGTCTGGGATTTGCTCTCATCAGGCTCATTCTTTCGCATATTTCTCATACTTGATGGCTAGATCCGGGGCTTTTTCTGGATTGCATCACGTAGTAATGAAGTACAACACTGAAACAGTCAATTAAACCTGGTTTCCATCAATACTTTAGAGGACAACGCAAGTAGGTCTGGGATAGGTCTGGGATTTGCCCTCATCAGTCTCATACTTTCGCGTTTTTCACATACTTGTTGAACAGATCCTGGGTTTTTTCTGGTTTGGATCCCGTAGTAGTGTTGTACCACACTGAAACAGTCCATTAAACCTCGTTTCGCTCATTATTTTAGAGGATAACGCATGTTAGGTCTAGGTCAGGCCTGGGATTTTCACCCATCAGACTCATACTTTCGCATTCTTCACATACTTGTTGAACGGATCCTGGGGTTTTTCTGGTTTGGTTCACGTAGTAACGTGGTACCACACTGAAACATTCAATTAAACCTCGTCTTGATAAATATTTTAGAGGATAACGCATGTTAGGTCTGGGTTAGGTCTAGGATTTGCCCTCATCAGGCTCATACTTTCGCATATTTCTCATACTTCATGGCTAGATCCTGGGCTATTTCTGGATTGGATCACGTAGTAAAGTGGTACCACACTGAAACATTCAATGAAACCTGGTCTGGATAAATATTTTAGAGGATAACGCATCTTAGGTCTGGGTTAGGTCTAAGATTTGCCCTCATCAGGCTCACAGTTTCGCGTTTTTCACATACTTGTTGAACGGATCCTGGGTTTTTTCTGGTTTGGATCACGTAGTAATGTGGGACCACACTGAAACAGTCAATTAAACCTGGTTTCGACCAATATTTTAGAGAATAATTCATGTTAGGTCTAGGTTAGGTCTGGGATTTGCTCTCATCAGGCTCATTCTTTCGCATATTTCTCATACTTGATGGCTAGATCCTGGGCTTTTTCTGGACTGCATCACGTTGTAATGAAGTACAACACTGAAACAGTCAATTAAACCTGGTTTCCATCAATACTTTAGAGGACAACGCAAGTAGGTCTGGGATAGGTCTGGGATTTGCCCTCATCAGTCTCATACTTTCGCGTTTTTCACATACTTGTTGAACAGATCCTGGGTTTTTTCTGGTTTGGATCCCGTAGTAGTGTTGTACCACACTGAAACAGTCCATTAAACCTCGTTTCGCTCATTATTTTAGAGGATAACGCTTGTTAGGTCTAGGTCAGGCCTGGGATTTTCACTCATCAGACTCATACTTTCGCATTCTTCACATACTTGTTGAACGGATCGTGGGGTTTTTCTGGTTTGGATCAGGTAGTAATGTGGGACCACACTGAAACAATCAATTAAACCTGGGCTTGATAAATATTTTAGAGGATAACGCATGTTAGGTCTGGGTTAGGTCTAGGATTTGCCCTCATCAGGCTCATACTTTCGCATATTTCTCAGACTTCATGGCTAGATCCTGGGCTATTTTTGGATTGTATCACGTAGTAATGTGGTACCACGCTGAAACATTCAATTAAACCTGGTCTTGATAAATATTTTAGAGGATAACGTATGTTAGGTCTGGGTTACGTTTAGGATTTGCTCTCATCAGGCTCATTCTTTCGCATATTTCTCATACTTGATGGCTAGATCCTGGGCTTTTTCTGGATTGCATCACGTAGTAATGAAGTACAATACTGAAACAGTCAATTAAACCTGGTTTCCATGAATACTTTAGAGGACAACGCATGTTAGGTCTAGGTCAGGCCTGGGATTTTCACTCATCAGACTCATACTTTCGCATTCTTCACATACTTGTTGAACAGATCCTGGGTTTTTTCTGGTTTGGATCACGTAGTAGTGTGGTACCACACTGAAACAGTCAATTAAACCAGGTTTCGATCAATATTTTTGAGGATAACGCATGTTAGGTCTAGGTTAGGCCCGGGATTTTCACTCATCAGACTCATACTTTCGCATTCTTCACATACTTGTTGAACGGATCCTGCGTTTTTTCTGGTTTGGATCCCGTAGTAGTGTGGTACCACACTGAAACAGTCCATTAAACCTGTTTTCGCTAATTATTTTAGAGGATAACGCATGTTAGGTCTAGGTCAGGCCTGGGATTTTCACTCATCAGACTCATACTTTCGCATTCTTCACATACTTGTTGAACAGATCCTGGGTTTTTTCTGGTTTGGATCACGTAGTAGTGTGGTACCACACTGAAACAGTCAATTAAACCAGGTTTCGATCAATATTTTTGAGGATAACGCATGTTAGGTCTAGGTTAGGCCCGGGATTTTCACTCATCAGACTCATACTTTCGCATTCTTCACATACTTGTTGATCGGATCCTGCGTTTTTTCTGGTTTGGATCCCGTAGTAGTGTGGTACCACACTGAAACAGTCCATTAAACCTGTTTTCGCTAATTATTTTAGAGGATAACGCATGTTAGGTCTAGGTCAGGCCTGGGATTTTCACTCATCAGACTCATACTTTCGCATTCTTCACATACTTGTTGAACAGATCCTGGGTTTCTTCTGGTTTGGATCACGTAGTAATGTGTTTCCACACTGAAACAGTCGATTAAACCTGGTTTCGATCAATATTTTACAGGATAACGCAAGTTAGGTCTGGGATAGGTCTGGGATTTGCCCTCATCAGACTCATACTTTCGCACACTTCACATACTCGTTGAACAGATCCTGGGTTATTTTCTGGTTTGGATCACATAGTAATGTGGTACCACACTGAAACAGTCGATTAAACCAGGTTTCGATCAATATTTTTGAGGATAACGCATGTTAGGTCTAGGTTAGGCATGGGATTTTCACTCATCAGACTCATACCTTCGCATTCTTCGCATACTTGTTGAACTGATCCTGGGTTTTTTCTGGTTTGGATCACGTAGTAATGTGGTTCCACACTGAAACAGTCGGTTAAACCTAGTTTCGATCAATATTTTAGAGGATAACGCAAGTTAGGTCTGGGATAGGTCTGGGATTTGCCCTCATCAGACTCATACTTACGCACACTTCACATACTCGTTGAACAGATCCTGGGTTATTTTCTGGTTTGGATCACATAGTTATGTGGTACCAAACTGAAACAGTCGATTAAACCAGGTTTCGATCAATATTTTTGAGGATAACGCATGTTAGGTCTAGGTTAGGCCTGGGATTTTCACTCATCAGACTCATACTTTCGCATTCTTCACATACTTGTTGAACGGATCCTGGGTTTTTTCTGGTTTGTATCACGTAGTAATGTGGTACCACACTGAAACCGTCCATTAAACCTGGTTTCGCTCAATATTTTAGAGGATAACACATGTTAGGTCTGGGATAGGTCTAGGATTTGCCCTCATCAGGCTCTTACTATCGCATATTTCTCATACTTCATGGCTAGATCCTGGGCTATTCCTGGATTGGATCACGTAGTAAAGTGGTACCACACTGAAACATTCAATGAAACCTGTTCTGGATAAATATTTTAGGGGATAACGCATCTTAGGTCTGGGTTAGGTCTAAGATTTGCCCTCATCAGGCTCACAGTTTCGCGTTTTTCACTTACTTGCTAAACAGATCCTGGGTTTTTTCTGGTTTGGACCACGTAGTAATGTGGTACCACACTAAAACAACCAATTAAATCAGGTTTCGATCAATATTTTAGAGGATAACGCAAGCTAGGTCTGGGATAGGTCTGGGATTAGCCCTCATCAGACTCATACTTTCGCACACTTCACATACTCGTTGACAAGATCCTGGGTTTTTTTCTGGTTTGGATCACGTAGTAATGTGGTTCCACACTGAAACAGTCGATTAAACCTGGTTTCGATCAATATTTTAGAGGATAACGCAAGTTAGGTCTGGGATAGGTCTGGGGTTTGCCCTCATCAGGCTCATACTTTCGCGTTTTTCACATACTAGTTGAACAGATCCTGGGTTTTTTCTGGTTTGGATCCCGTAGTAGTGTGGTACCACACTGAAACAGTCCATTAAACCTGGTTTCGCTCAATATTTTAGAGGATAACGCATGTTAGGTCTAGGTCAGGCCTGGTTTTTTCACTCATCAGACTCATACTTTCGCATTCTTCACATACTTGTTGAACGGATTTTGGGTTTTTTCTGGTTTGGGTCACGTAGTAATGTGGCACCGCACTGAAGCCGTCCATTAAACCTGGTCTTGATAACTATTTTAGAGGGTAACGCATGTTAGGTCTGGGATAGGTCTGGGATTTGCCCTCATCAGACTCATACTTTCGCATATTTCTCATACTTCATGGCTAGATCCTGGGCTATTTCTGGATTGGATCACGTAGTAATGTGGGACCACACTGAAAGAATCAATTAAACCTGGTCTTGATAAATATTTTAGAGGATAACGCATGTTAGGTCTGGGTTAGGTCTAGGATTTGCACTCATCAGGCTCATTCTTTCGCATATTTCTCATACTTGATGGCTAGATCCTGGGCTTTTTCTGGATTGCATCACGTAGTAATGAAGTACAACACTGAAACAGTCAATTAAACCTGGTTTCCATCAATACTTTAGAGGACAACGCAAGTTAGGTCTGGGATAGGTCTTGGATTTGCCCTCATCAGGCTCATACTTTCGCGTTTTTCACATACTTGTTGAACAGATCCTGGGTTTTTTCTGGTTTGGATCCCGTAGTAGTGTTGTACCACACTGAAACAGTCCATTAAACCTCGTTTCGCTCATTATTTTAGAGGATAACGCATGTTAGGTCTAGGTCAGGCCTGGGATTTTCACTCACCAGACTCATACTTTCGCATTCTTCACATACTTGTTGAACGGATCCTGGGGTTTTTCTGGTTTGGTTCACGTAGTAACGTGGTACCACACTGAAACATTCAATTAAACCTCGTCTTGATAAATATTTTAGAGGATAACGCATGTTAGGTCTGGGTTAGGTCTAGGATTTGCCCTCATCAGGCTCATACTTTCGCATATTTCTCAAACTTCATGGCTAGATCCTGGGCTATTTCTGGATTGGATCACGTAGTAAAGTGGTACCACACTGAAACATTCAATGTAACCTGGTCTGGATAAATATTTTAGAGGATAACGCATCTTAGGTCTGGGTTAGGTCTAAGATTTGCCCTCATCAGGCTCACAGTTTCGCGTTTTTCACATACTTGTTGAACGGATCCTGGGTTTTTTCTGGTTTGGATCACATAGTAATGTGGGACCACACTGAAACAGTCAATTAAACCTGGTTTCGACCAATATTTTAGAGAATAATTCATGTTAGGTCTAGGTTAGGTCTGGGATTTTCACTCATCAGACTCATACTTTCGCATTCTTCACATACTTGTTGAACGGATCGTGGGGTTTTTCTGGTTTGGATCAGGTAGTAATGTGGGACCACACTGAAACAATCAATTAAACCTGGTCTTGATAAATATTTTAGAGGATAACGCATGTTAGGTCTGGGTAAGGTCTAGGATTTGCCCTCGTCAGGCTCATACTTTCGCATATTTCTCATACTTCATGGCTAGATCCTGGGCTATTCCTGGATTGGATCACGTAGTAATGTGGTACCACACTGAAACTGTCAATTAAACCTGGTTTCGATCAATATTTTAGAGGATAACGCAAGTTAGGTCTGGGATAGGTCTGGGATTTGCCCTCATCAGGCTCATACTTACGCGTTTTTCACATACTTGTTGAACAGATCCTGGGTTTTTTCTGGCTTGGATCACGTAGTAGTGTGGTTCCACACTGAAACAGTCCATTAAACCTGGTTTCGACCAATATCTTAGAGAATAATTCATGTTAGGTCTAGGTTAGGTCTGGGATTTGCTCTCATCAGGCTCATTCTTTCGCATATTTCTCATACTTGATGGCTAGATCCGGGGCTTTTTCTGGATTGCATCACGTAGTAATGAAGTACAACACTGAAACAGTCAATTAAACCTGGTTTCCATCAATACTTTAGAGGACAACGCAAGTAGGTCTGGGATAGGTCTGGGATTTGCCCTCATCAGTCTCATACTTTCGCGTTTTTCACATACTTGTTGAACAGATCCTGGGTTTTTTCTGGTTTGGATCCCGTAGTAGTGTTGTACCACACTGAAACAGTCCATTAAACCTCGTTTCGCTCATTATTTTAGAGGATAACGCATGTTAGGTCTAGGTCAGGCCTGGGATTTTCACCCATCAGACTCATACTTTCGCATTCTTCACATACTTGTTGAACGGATCCTGGGGTTTTTCTGGTTTGGTTCACGTAGTAACGTGGTACCACACTGAAACATTCAATTAAACCTCGTCTTGATAAATATTTTAGAGGATAACGCATGTTAGGTCTGGGTTAGGTCTAGGATTTGCCCTCATCAGGCTCATACTTTCGCATATTTCTCATACTTCATGGCTAGATCCTGGGCTATTTCTGGATTGGATCACGTAGTAAAGTGGTACCACACTGAAACATTCAATGAAACCTGGTCTGGATAAATATTTTAGAGGATAACGCATCTTAGGTCTGGGTTAGGTCTAAGATTTGCCCTCATCAGGCTCACAGTTTCGCGTTTTTCACATACTTGTTGAACGGATCCTGGGTTTTTTCTGGTTTGGATCACGTAGTAATGTGGGACCACACTGAAACAGTCAATTAAACCTGGTTTCGACCAATATTTTAGAGAATAATTCATGTTAGGTCTAGGTTAGGTCTGGGATTTGCTCTCATCAGGCTCATTCTTTCGCATATTTCTCATACTTGATGGCTAGATCCTGGGCTTTTTCTGGACTGCATCACGTTGTAATGAAGTACAACACTGAAACAGTCAATTAAACCTGGTTTCCATCAATACTTTAGAGGACAACGCAAGTAGGTCTGGGATAGGTCTGGGATTTGCCCTCATCAGTCTCATACTTTCGCGTTTTTCACATACTTGTTGAACAGATCCTGGGTTTTTTCTGGTTTGGATCCCGTAGTAGTGTTGTACCACACTGAAACAGTCCATTAAACCTCGTTTCGCTCATTATTTTAGAGGATAACGCTTGTTAGGTCTAGGTCAGGCCTGGGATTTTCACTCATCAGACTCATACTTTCGCATTCTTCACATACTTGTTGAACGGATCGTGGGGTTTTTCTGGTTTGGATCAGGTAGTAATGTGGGACCACACTGAAACAATCAATTAAACCTGGGCTTGATAAATATTTTAGAGGATAACGCATGTTAGGTCTGGGTTAGGTCTAGGATTTGCCCTCATCAGGCTCATACTTTCGCATATTTCTCAGACTTCATGGCTAGATCCTGGGCTATTTTTGGATTGTATCACGTAGTAATGTGGTACCACGCTGAAACATTCAATTAAACCTGGTCTTGATAAATATTTTAGAGGATAACGTATGTTAGGTCTGGGTTACGTTTAGGATTTGCTCTCATCAGGCTCATTCTTTCGCATATTTCTCATACTTGATGGCTAGATCCTGGGCTTTTTCTGGATTGCATCACGTAGTAATGAAGTACAATACTGAAACAGTCAATTAAACCTGGTTTCCATGAATACTTTAGAGGACAACGCATGTTAGGTCTAGGTCAGGCCTGGGATTTTCACTCATCAGACTCATACTTTCGCATTCTTCACATACTTGTTGAACAGATCCTGGGTTTTTTCTGGTTTGGATCACGTAGTAGTGTGGTACCACACTGAAACAGTCAATTAAACCAGGTTTCGATCAATATTTTTGAGGATAACGCATGTTAGGTCTAGGTTAGGCCCGGGATTTTCACTCATCAGACTCATACTTTCGCATTCTTCACATACTTGTTGAACGGATCCTGCGTTTTTTCTGGTTTGGATCCCGTAGTAGTGTGGTACCACACTGAAACAGTCCATTAAACCTGTTTTCGCTAATTATTTTAGAGGATAACGCATGTTAGGTCTAGGTCAGGCCTGGGATTTTCACTCATCAGACTCATACTTTCGCATTCTTCACATACTTGTTGAACAGATCCTGGGTTTTTTCTGGTTTGGATCACGTAGTAGTGTGGTACCACACTGAAACAGTCAATTAAACCAGGTTTCGATCAATATTTTTGAGGATAACGCATGTTAGGTCTAGGTTAGGCCCGGGATTTTCACTCATCAGACTCATACTTTCGCATTCTTCACATACTTGTTGATCGGATCCTGCGTTTTTTCTGGTTTGGATCCCGTAGTAGTGTGGTACCACACTGAAACAGTCCATTAAACCTGTTTTCGCTAATTATTTTAGAGGATAACGCATGTTAGGTCTAGGTCAGGCCTGGGATTTTCACTCATCAGACTCATACTTTCGCATTCTTCACATACTTGTTGAACAGATCCTGGGTTTCTTCTGGTTTGGATCACGTAGTAATGTGTTTCCACACTGAAACAGTCGATTAAACCTGGTTTCGATCAATATTTTACAGGATAACGCAAGTTAGGTCTGGGATAGGTCTGGGATTTGCCCTCATCAGACTCATACTTTCGCACACTTCACATACTCGTTGAACAGATCCTGGGTTATTTTCTGGTTTGGATCACATAGTAATGTGGTACCACACTGAAACAGTCGATTAAACCAGGTTTCGATCAATATTTTTGAGGATAACGCATGTTAGGTCTAGGTTAGGCATGGGATTTTCACTCATCAGACTCATACCTTCGCATTCTTCGCATACTTGTTGAACTGATCCTGGGTTTTTTCTGGTTTGGATCACGTAGTAATGTGGTTCCACACTGAAACAGTCGGTTAAACCTAGTTTCGATCAATATTTTAGAGGATAACGCAAGTTAGGTCTGGGATAGGTCTGGGATTTGCCCTCATCAGACTCATACTTACGCACACTTCACATACTCGTTGAACAGATCCTGGGTTATTTTCTGGTTTGGATCACATAGTTATGTGGTACCAAACTGAAACAGTCGATTAAACCAGGTTTCGATCAATATTTTTGAGGATAACGCATGTTAGGTCTAGGTTAGGCCTGGGATTTTCACTCATCAGACTCATACTTTCGCATTCTTCACATACTTGTTGAACGGATCCTGGGTTTTTTCTGGTTTGTATCACGTAGTAATGTGGTACCACACTGAAACCGTCCATTAAACCTGGTTTCGCTCAATATTTTAGAGGATAACACATGTTAGGTCTGGGATAGGTCTAGGATTTGCCCTCATCAGGCTCTTACTATCGCATATTTCTCATACTTCATGGCTAGATCCTGGGCTATTCCTGGATTGGATCACGTAGTAAAGTGGTACCACACTGAAACATTCAATGAAACCTGTTCTGGATAAATATTTTAGGGGATAACGCATCTTAGGTCTGGGTTAGGTCTAAGATTTGCCCTCATCAGGCTCACAGTTTCGCGTTTTTCACTTACTTGCTAAACAGATCCTGGGTTTTTTCTGGTTTGGACCACGTAGTAATGTGGTACCACACTAAAACAACCAATTAAATCAGGTTTCGATCAATATTTTAGAGGATAACGCAAGCTAGGTCTGGGATAGGTCTGGGATTAGCCCTCATCAGACTCATACTTTCGCACACTTCACATACTCGTTGACAAGATCCTGGGTTTTTTTCTGGTTTGGATCACGTAGTAATGTGGTTCCACACTGAAACAGTCGATTAAACCTGGTTTCGATCAATATTTTAGAGGATAACGCAAGTTAGGTCTGGGATAGGTCTGGGGTTTGCCCTCATCAGGCTCATACTTTCGCGTTTTTCACATACTAGTTGAACAGATCCTGGGTTTTTTCTGGTTTGGATCCCGTAGTAGTGTGGTACCACACTGAAACAGTCCATTAAACCTGGTTTCGCTCAATATTTTAGAGGATAACGCATGTTAGGTCTAGGTCAGGCCTGGTTTTTTCACTCATCAGACTCATACTTTCGCATTCTTCACATACTTGTTGAACGGATTTTGGGTTTTTTCTGGTTTGGGTCACGTAGTAATGTGGCACCGCACTGAAGCCGTCCATTAAACCTGGTCTTGATAACTATTTTAGAGGGTAACGCATGTTAGGTCTGGGATAGGTCTGGGATTTGCCCTCATCAGACTCATACTTTCGCATATTTCTCATACTTCATGGCTAGATCCTGGGCTATTTCTGGATTGGATCACGTAGTAATGTGGTATCACACTGAAACAGTCAATTAAACCTGGTTTCGATCAATATTTTAGAGGATAACGCAAGTTAGGTCTGGGATAGGTCTGGGATTTGCCCTCATCAGGCTCATACTTTCACGTTTTTCACATACTTGTTGAACAGATCCTGGGTTTTTTCTGGTTTGGATCATGTAGTTGTGTGGTACCACACAGAAACTGTCCATTAAACCTGGTTGCGATCAATATTTTATAGGATAACGCATGTTAGGTCTGGGTTACGTCTAGGATTTGCCCCCATCAGGCTCATACTTTCGCATATTTCTCATACTTCATGGCTAGATCCTGGGCTGTTTCTGCATTGTATCACGTAGTAATGTGGTAACACGCTGAAACAGTCAATTAAACCTGGTTTCGATCAATATTTTAGACGATAACGCAAGTTAGGTCTGGGATAGGTCTAGGATTTGCCCTCATCAGGCTCTTACTATCGCATATTTCTCATACTTCATGGCTAGATCCTGGGCTATTTCTGGATTGGATCACGTAGTAAAGTGGTATCACACTGAAACATTCAATGAAACCTGGTCTGGATAAATATTTTAGAGGATAACGCATCTTTGGTCTGGGTTAGGTCTAAGATTTGCCCTCATCAGGCTCACAGTTTCGCGTTTTTCACATACTTGTTGAACAGATCCTGGGTTTTTTCTGGTTTGGATCACGTAGTAATGTGGTACCACACTAAAACAGTCAATTAAACCTGGTTTCGATCAATATTTTAGAGGATAACGCAAGTTAGGTCTGGGATAGGTCTGGGATTAGCCCTCATCAGACTCATACTTTCGCACACTTCACATACTCGATGACAAGATCCTGGGTTTTTTTCTGGTTTGGATCACGTAGTAATGTGTTTCCACACTGAAACAGTCGATTAAACCTGGTTTCGATCAATATTTTAGAGGATAACGCAAGTTAGGTCTGGGATAGGTCTGGGATTTGCCCTCATCAGACTCATACTTTCGCACACTTCACATACTCGTTGAACAGATCCTGGGTTATTTTCTGGTTTGGATCACATAGTAATGTGGTACCACACTGAAACAGTCGATTAAACCAGGTTTCGATCAATATTTTTGAGGATAACGCATGTTAGGTCTAGGTTAGGCATGGGATTTTCACTCATCAGACTCATACTTTCGCATTCTTCACATACTTGTTGAACGGTTCCAGGGTTTTTTCTGGTTTGGAACACGTCGTAATGTGGGTCCACACTGAAACAATCAATTAAACCTGGTCTTGATAAATATTTTAGAGGATAACGCATGTTAGGTCTGGGATAGGTCTGGGATTTGCCATCATCAGACTCATACTTTCGCACACTTCACATACTCGTTCAACAGATCCTGGGTTATTTTCTAGTTGGGATCACTAGTAATGTGGTACCACTCTGAGACAGTCGATTAAACCAGGTTTTGATCAATATTTTTGACATAACGCATGTTAGGTCTAGGTTAGGCTTGGGATTTTCACTCATCAGACTCATACTTTCGCATTCTTCACATACTTGTTGAACGGATCCTGGGGTTTTTGTGGTTTGGTTCAGGTAGTAACGTGGTACCACACTGAAACATTCAATTAAACCTGGTCTTGATAAATATTTTAGAGGATAACGCATGTTAGGTCTGGGTTAGGTGTAGGATTTGCCCACATCAGGCTCATACTTTCGCATATTTCTCATACTTCATGGCTAGATCCTGGGCTATTTCTGGATTGGATCACGTAGTAAAGTGGTACCACACTGAAACATTCAATGAAACCTGGTCTGGATAAATATTTTAGAGGATAACGCATCTTAGGTCTGGGTTAGGTCTAAGATTTGCCCTCATCAGGCTCACAGTTTCGCGTTTTTCACATACTTGTTGAACGGATCCTCGGTTTTTTCTGGTTTGTATCACGTAGTAATGTGGGACCACACTGAAACAGTCAATTAAACCTGGTTTCGACCAATATTTTAGAGAATAATTCATGTTAGGTCTAGGTTAGGTCTGGGATTTGCTCTCATCAGGCTCATTCTTTCGCATATTTCTCATACTTGATGGCTAGATCCTGGGCTTTTTCTGGATTGCATCAGGTAGTAATGAAGTACAACACTGAAACAGTCAATTAAACCTGGTTTCCATCAATATTTTAGAGGACAACGCGAGTTAGGTCTGGGAAAGGTCTGGGATTTGCCCTCATCAGGCTCATACTTTCGGGTTTTTCACATACTTGTTGAACAGATCCTGGGTTTTTTCTGGTTTGGATCCCGTAGTAGTGTGGTACCACACTGAAACAGTCCATTAAACCTGGTTTCGCTCATTATTTTAGAGGATAACGCATGTTAGGTCTAGGTCAGGCCTGGGATTTTCACTCATCAGACTCATACTTTCGCATTCTTCACATACTTGTTGAACGGATCCTGGGGTTTTTCTGGTTTGGATCACGTAGTAATGTGGGACCACACTGAAACAATCAATTAAACCTGGTCTTGATAAATATTTTAGAGGATAACGCATGTTAGGTCTGGGTTTGGTCTAGGATTTGCACTCAACAGGCTCATACTTTCGCATATTTCTCATACTTCATGGATAGATCCTGGGCTTTTTCTGGATTGCATCAGGTAGTAATGAAGTACAACACTGAAACAGTCAATTAAACCTGGTTTCCATCAATATTTTAGAGGACAACGCGAGTTAGGTCTGGGATAGGTCTGGGATTTGCCCTCATCAGGCTCATACTTTCGGGTTTTTCACATACTTGTTGAACAGATCCTGGGTTTTTTCTGGTTTGGATCCCGTAGTAGTGTGGTACCACACTGAAACAGTCCATTAAACCTGGTTTCGCTCATTATTTTAGAGGATAGCGCATGTTAGGTCTAGGTCAGGCCTGGGATTTTCACTCATCAGACTCATACTTTCGCATTCTTCACATACTTGTTGAACGGATCCTGGGGTTTTTCTGGTTTGGATCACGTAGTAATGTGGGACCACACTGAAACAGTCAATTAAACCTGGTTTCGACCAATATTTTAGAGAATAATTCATGTTAGGTCTAGGTTAGGTCTGGGATTTGCTCTCATCAGGCTCATTCTTTCGGATATTTCTCATACTTAATGGCTAGATCCTGGGCTTTTTCTGGATTGCATCACGTAGTAATGAAGTACAACACTGAAACAGTCAATTAAACCTGGTTTCCATCAATATTTTAGAGGACAACGCAAGTTAGGTCTGGGATAGGTCTGGGATTTGCCCTCATCAGGCTCATACTTTCGCGTTTTTCACATACTTGTTGAACAGATCCTGGGTTTTTTTCTGGTTTGGATCACGTAGTAATGTGGTTCCACACTGAAACAGTCGATTAAACCTGGTTTCGATCAATATTTTAGAGGATAACGCAAGTTAGGTCTGGGATAGGTCTGGGGTTTGCCCTCATCAGGCTCATACTTTCGCGTTTTTCACATACTAGTTGAACAGATCCTGGGTTTTTTCTGGTTTAGATCCCGTAGTAGTGTGGTACCACACTGAAACAGTCCATTAAACCTGGTTTCGCTCAATATTTTAGTGGATAACGCATGTTAGGTCTAGGTCAGGCCTGGTTTTTTCACTCATCAGACTCATACTTTCGCATTCTTCACATACTTGTTGAACGGATCCTGGGTTTTTTCTGGTTTGGGTCACGTAGTAATGTGGGACCACACTGAAACAGTCAATTAAACCTGGTTTCGACCAATATTTTAGAGAATAATTCATGTTAGGTCTAGGTTTGGTCTGGGATTTGCTTTCATCAGGCTCATACTTTCGCACACTTCACATACTTGTTGAACGGATCCTGGGTTTTTTCTGGTTTGGATCACGTAGTAGTGTGGTACCACACTGAAACTATCCATTAAACCTGGTTTCGCTCAGTGTTTTAGAGGGTAACGCATGTTAGGTCTAGGTCAGGCCTGGGATTTTCACTCATCAGACTCATACTTTCGCATTCTTCACATACTCGTTGAACGGATCCTGGGTTTTTTCTGGTTTGGATCACGTAGTAATGTGGGTCCACACTGAAACAATCAATTAAACCAGGTTTCGCTCAGTATTTTAGAGGATAACGCATGTTAGGTCTGGGATAGGTCTGGGATTTGCCCTCATCAGACACATACTTTCGCATTCTTCACATACTTGTTGAACTGATCCTGGGTTTTTTCTGGTTTGGATCACGTAGTAATGTGGTACCACACTAAAACTGTCAATTAAACCTGGTTTCGATCAATATTTTAGAGGATAACGCAAGTTAGGTCTGGGATATGTCT
Organism: Colletes latitarsis; assembly: GCF_051014445.1. Taxonomy (NCBI): domain Eukaryota; kingdom Metazoa; phylum Arthropoda; class Insecta; order Hymenoptera; family Colletidae; genus Colletes; species Colletes latitarsis. The sequence goes on from NC_135142.1 coordinate 6,107,104, forward strand.
GGGATTAGCCCTCATCAGACTCATACTTTCGCACACTTCACATACTCGATGACAAGATCCTGGGTTTTTTTCTGGTTCGGATCACGTAGTAATGTGTTTCCACACTGAAACAGTCCATTAAACCTGGTTTCGCTCAATATTTTAGAGGATAACGCATGTTAGGTCTAGGTCAGGCCTGGTTTTTTCACTCATCAGACTCATAATTTCGCATTCTTCACATACTTGTTGAACGGATCCTGGGTTTTTTCTGGTTTGGAACACGTCGTAATGTGGGTCCACACTGAAACAATCAATTAACCCTGGTCTTGATAAATATTTTAGAGGATAACGCATGTTAGGTCTGGGATAGGTCTGGGATTTGCCATCATCAGACTCATACTTTCGCACACTTCACATACTCGTTCAACAGATCCTGGGTTATTTTCTAGTTGGGATCACTAGTAATGTGGTACCACTCTGAGACAGTCGATTAAACCAGGTTTTGATCAATATTTTTGAGGATAACGCATGTTAGGTCTAGGTTAGGCTTGGGTTTTTCACTCATCAGACTCATACTTTCGCATTCTTCACATACTTGTTGAACGGATCCTGGGGTTTTTGTGGTTTGGTTCAGGTAGTAACGTGGTACCACACTGAAACATTCAATTAAACCTGGTCTTGATAAATATTTTAGAGGATAACGCATGTTAGGTCTGGGTTAAGTCTAGGATTTGCCCACATCAGGCTCATACTTTCGCATATTTCTCATACTTCATGGCTAGATCCTGGGCTATTTCTGGATTGGATCACGTAGTAAAGTGGTACCACACTGAAACATTCAATGAAACCTGGTCTGGATAAATATTTTAGAGGATAACGCATCTTAGGTCCTGATTAGGTCTAAGATTTGCCCTCATCAGGCTCACAGTTTCGCGTTTTTCACATACTTGTTGAACGGATCCTCGGTTTTTTCTGGTTTGGATCACGTAGTAATGTGGGACCACACTAAAACAGTCAATTAAACCTGGTTTCGACCAATATTTTAGAGAATAATTCATGTTAGGTCTAGGTTTTGTCTGGGATTTGCTCTCATCAGGCTCATTCTTTCGCATATTTCTCATACTTGATGGCTAGATCCTGGGCTTTTTCTGGATTGCATCAGGTAGTAATGAAGTACAACACTGAAACAGTCAATTAAACCTGGTTTCCATCAATATTTTAGAGGACAACGCGAGTTAGGTCTGGGATAGGTCTGGGATTTGCCCTCATCAGGCTCATACTTTCGCATTCTTCACATTCTTGTTGAACGGATCCTGGGGTTTTTCTGGTTTGGATCACGTAGTAATGTGGGACCACACTGAAAGAATCAATTAAACCTGGTCTTGATAAATATTTTAGAGGATAACGCATGTTAGGTCTGGGTTAGGTCTAGGATTTGCACTCATCAGGCTCATACTTTCGCATATTTCTCATACTTCATGGATAGATCCTGGGCTTTTTCTGGATTGCATCAGGTAGTAATGAAGTAGAACACTGAAACAGTCAATTAAACCTGGTTTCCATCAATATTTTAGAGGACAACGCAAGTTAGGTCTGGGATAGGTCTGGGATTTGCCCTCATCAGGCTCATACTTTCGGGTTTTTCACATACTTGTTGAACAGATCCTGGGTTTTTTCTGGTTTGGATCCCGTAGTAGTGTGGCACCACACTGAAACAGTCCATTAAACCTGGTTTCGCTCATTATTTTAGAGGATAGCGCATGTTAGGTCTAGGTCAGGCCTGGGATTTTCACTCATCAGACTCATTCTTTCGCATATTTCTCATACTTAATGGCTAGATCCTGGGCTTTTTCTGGATTGCATCAGGTAGTAATGAAGTACAACACTGAAACAGTCAATTAAACCTGGTTTCCATCAATATTTTAGAGGACAACGAGAGTTAGGTCTGGGATAGGTCTGGGATTTGCCCTCATCAGGCTCATACTTTCGCATTCTTCACATACTTGTTGAACGGATCCTGGGGTTTTTCTGGTTTGGATCACGTAGTAATGTGGGACCACACTGAAACAGTCAATTAAACCTGGTTTCGACCAATATTTTAGAGAATAATTCATGTTAGGTCTAGGTTAGGTCTGGGATTTGCTCTCATCAGGCTCATTCTTTCGCATATTTCTCATACTTAATGGCTAGATCCTGGGCTTTTTCTGGATTGCATCACGTAGTAATGAAGTACAACACTGAAACAGTCAATTAAAGCTGGTTTCCATCAATATTTTAGAGGACAACGCAAGTTAGGTCTGGGATAGGTCTGGGATTTGTCCTCATCAGGCTCATACTTTCGCGTTTTTCACATACTTGTTGAACAGATCCTGGGTTTTTTCTGTTTTGGATCACGTAGTTGTGCGGTACCGCACAGAAACAGTCCATTAAACCTGATTGCGATCAATATTTTAGAGGATAACGCATGTTAGGTCTGGGTTACGTCTAGGATTTGCCCCCATCAGGCTCATACTTTCGCATATTTCTCATACTTCATGGCTAGATCCTGGGCTGTTTCTGCATTGCATCACGTAGTAATGTGGTAACACGCTGAAACAGTCGATTAAACCAGGTTTTGATCAATATTTTTGAGGATAACGCATGTTAGGTCTAGGTTAGGCTTGGGATTTTCACTCATCAGACTCATACTTTCGCATTCTTCACATACTTGTTGAACTGATCCTGGGTTTTTTCTGGTTTGGATCACGTAGTAATGTGGTTTCACACTGAAACAGTCGGTTAAACCAAGTTTCGATCAATATTTTAGAGGATAACGCAAGTTAGGTCTGGGATAGGTCTGGGATTTGCCCTCATCAGACTCATACTTACGCACACTTCACATACTCGTTGAACAGATCCTGGGTTATTTTCTGGTTTGGATCTCATAGTGATGTGGTACCAAACTGAAACAGTCGATTAAACCAGGTTTCGATCAATATTTTTGAGGATAACGCATGTTAGGTCTAGGTTAGGCCTGGGATTTTCACTCATCAGACTCATACTTTCGCATTCTTCACATACTTGTTGAACGGATCCTGGGTTTTTTCTGGTTTGTATCACGTAGTAATGTGGTACCACACTAAAACCGTCCATTAAACCTGGTTTCGCTCAATATTTTAGAGGATAACACACGTTAGGTCTAGGTTAGGTCTGGTATTTGCTCTCATCAGGCTCATTCTTTCGCATATGTCTCATACGTGATGGCTAGATCCTGGGCTTTTTCTGGATTGCATCACGTAGTAATGTAGTACCACACTGAAACAGTCAATGAAACCTGGTTTCCATCAATATTTTAGAGGACAACGCAAGTTAGGTCTAGGTAAGGCCTGAGATTTTCACTGATCAGACTCATACATTCGCATTCTTCACATACTTGTTGAACGGATCTTGGGTTTTTTCCGGTTTGGATCACGTAGTAATGTGGTACCACACTGAAACATTCAATTAAACCTGGTCTTGATAAATATTTTACAGGATAACGCATGTGAGGTCTGGGTTACGTCTAGGATTTGCCCTCATCAGGCTCATACTTTCGCATATTTCTCATACTTCATGGCTAGATCCTGGGCTGTTTCTGGATTGGATCACGTAGTAAAGTGGTACCACACTGAAACATTCAGTGAAACCTGTTCTGGATAAATATTTTAGAGGATAACGCATCTTAGGTCTGGGTTAGGTCTAAGATTTGCCCTCATCAGGCTCACAATTTCGCGTTTTTCACATACTTGTTAAACAGATCCTGGGTTTTTTCTGGTTTGGATCACGTAGTAATGTGGTACCACACTAAAACAATCAATTAAACCTGGTTTCGATCAATATTTTAGAGGATAACGCAAGCTAGGTCTGGGATAGGTCTGGGTTAGCCCTCATCAGACTCATACTTTCGCACACTTCACATACTCGTTGACAAGATCCTGGGTTTTTTTCTGGTTTGGATCACGTAGTAATGTGGTTCCACACTGAAACAGTCGATTAAACCTGGTTTCGATCAATATTTTAGAGGATAACGCAAGTTAGGTCTGGGATAGGTCTGGGGTTTGCCCTCATCAGGCTCATACTTTCGCGTTTTTCACATACTAGTTGAACAGATCCTGGGTTTTTTCTGGTTTAGATCCCGTAGTAGTGTGGTACCACACTGAAACAGTCCATTAAACCTGGTTTCGCTCAATATTTTAGAGGATAACGCATGTTAGGTCTAGGTCAGGCCTGGTTTTTTCACTCATCAGACTCATACTTTCGCATTCTTCACATACTTGTTGAACGGATCCTGGGTTTTTTCTGGTTTGGGTCACGTAGTAATGTGGGACCACACTGAAACAGTCAATTAAACCTGGTTTCGACCAATATTTTAGAGAATAATTCATGTTAGGTCTAGGTTTGGTCTGGGATTTGCTTTCATCAGGCTCATACTTTCGCACACTTCACATACTTGTTGAACGGATCCTGGGTTTTTTCTGGTTTGGATCACGTAGTAGTGTGGTATCACACTGAAACTGTCCATTAAACCTGGTTTCGCTCAGTGTTTTAGAGGGTAACGCATGTTAGGTCTAGGTCAGGCCTGGGATTTTCACTCATCAGACTCATACTTTCGCATTGTTCACATACTCGTTGAACGGATCCTGGGTTTTTTCTGGTTTGGATCACGTAGTAATGTGGGTCCACACTGAAACAATCAATTAAACCTGGTTTCGCTCAGTATTTTAGAGGATAACGCATGTTAGGTCTGGGATAGGTCTGGGATTTGCCCTCATCAGACACATACTTTCGCATTCTTCACATACTTGTTCAACTGATCCTGGGTTTTTTCTGGTTTGGATCACGTAGTAATGTGGGTCCACACTGAAACAATCAATTAAACCTGGTTTCGCTCAGTATTTTAGAGGATAACGCATGTTAGGTCTGGGATAGGTCTGGGATTTGACCTCATCAGACTCATACTTTCGCATATTTCTCATACTTCATGGCTAGATCCTGGGCTATCTCTGGATTGGATCACGTAGTAATGTGGTACCACACTGAAACAGTCAATTAAACCTGGTTTCGATCAATATTTTAGAGGATAACGCATGTTAGGTCTGGGTTAGGTCTAGGATTTGCCCTCATCAGGCTCATACTTTCGCATATTTCTCATACTTCATGGCTAGATCCTGGGCTGTTTCTGGATGGGATCACGTAGTAAAGTGGTATCACACTGAAACATTCAATGAAACCTGGTCTGGATAAATATTTTAGAGGATAACGCATCTTTGGTTGGGGTTAGGTCTAAGATTTGCCCTCATCAGGCTCACAGTTTCGCGTTTTTCACATACTTGTTGAACAGATCCTGGGTTTTTTCTGGTTTGGATCACGTAGTAATGTGGTACCACACTAAAACAGTCAATTAAACCTGGTTTCGATCAATATTTTAGAGGATAACGCAAGTTAGGTCTGGGATAGGTCTGGGATTAGCCCTCATCAGACTCATACTTTCGCACACTTCACATACTCGATGACAAGATCCTGGGTTTTTTTCTGGTTCGGATCACGTAGTAATGTGTTTCCACACTGAAACAGTCGATTAAACCTGGTTTCGATCAATATTTTAGAGGATAACGCAAGTTAGGTCTGGGATAGTTCTGGGATTTGCCCTCATCAGACTCATACTTTCGCACACTTCACATACTCGTTGAACAGATCCTGGGTTATTTTCTGGTTTGGATCACATAGTAATGTGGTACCACACTGAAACAGTCGATTAAACCAGGTTTCGATCAATATTTTTGAGGATAACGCATGTTAGGTCTAGGTTAGGCATGGGATTTTCACTCATCAGACTCATACTTTCGCATTCTTCACATACTTGTTGAACGGTTCCAGGGTTTTTTCTGGTTTGGAACACGTCGTAATGTGGGTCCACACTGAAACAATCAATTAAACCTGGTCTTGATAAATATTTTAGAGGATAACGCATGTTAGGTCTGGGATAGGTCTGGGATTTGCCATCATCAGACTCATACTTTCGCACACTTCACATACTCGTTCAACAGATCCTGGGTTATTTTCTAGTTGGGATCACTAGTAATCTGGTACCACTCTGAGACAGTCGATTAAACCAGGTTTTGATCAATATTTTTGAGGATAACGCATGTTAGGTCTAGGTTAGGCTTGGGATTTTCACTCATCAGACTCATACTTTCGCATTCTTCACATACTTGTTGAACGGATCCTGGGGTTTTTGTGGTTTGGTTCAGGTAGTAACGTGGTACCACACTGAAACATTCAATTAAACCTGGTCTTGATAAATATTTTAGAGGATAACGCATGTTAGGTCTGGGTTAGGTCTAGGATTTGCCCACATCAGGCACATACTTTCGCATATTTCTCATACTTCATGGCTAGATCCTGGGCTATTTCTGGATTGGATCACGTAGTAAAGTGGTACCACACTGAAACATTCAATGAAACCTGGTCTGGATAAATATTTTAGAGGATAACGCATCTTAGGTCTGGATTAGGTCTAAGATTTGCCCTCATCAGGCTCACAGTTTCGCGTTTTTCACATACTTGTTGAACGGATCCTCGGTTTTTTCTGGTTTGGATCACGTAGTAATGTGGGACCACACTGAAACAGTCAATTAAACCTGGTTTCGACCAATATTTTAGAGAATAATTCATGTTAGGTCTAGGTTAGGTCTGGGATTTGCTCTCATCAGGCTCATTCTTTCGCATATTTCTCATACTTGATGGCTAGATCCTGGGCTTTTTCTGGATTGCATCAGGTAGTAATGAAGTACAACACTGAAACAGTCAATTAAACCTGGTTTCCATCAATATTTTAGAGGACAACGCGAGTTAGGTCTGGGAGAGGTCTGGGATTTGCCCTCATCAGGCTCATACTTTCGGGTTTTTCACATACTTGTTGAACAGATCCTGGGTTTTTTCTGGTTTGGATCCCGTAGTAGTGTGGTACCACACTGAAACAGTCCATTAAACCTGGTTTCGCTCATTATTTTAGAGGATAACGCATGTTAGGTCTAGGTCAGGCCTGGGATTTTCACTCATCAGACTCATACTTTCGCATTCTTCACATACTTGTTGAACGGATCCTGGGGTTTTTCTGGTTTGGATCACGTAGTAATGTGGGACCACACTGAAACAATCAATTAAACCTGGTCTTGATAAATATTTTAGAGGATAACGCATGTTAGGTCTGGGTTAGATCTAGGATTTGCACTCATCAGGCTCATACTTTCGCATATTTCTCATACTTCATGGATAGATCCTGGGCTTTTTCTGGATTGCATCAGGTAGTAATGAAGTACAACACTGAAACAGTCAATTAAACCTGGTTTCCATCAATATTTTAGAGGACAACGCGAGTTAGGTCTGGGATAGGTCTGGGAATTGCCCTCATCAGGCTCATACTTTCGGGTTTTTGACATACTTGTTGAACAGATCCTGGGTTTTGGCTGGTTTGGATCCCGTAGTAGTGTGGTACCACACTGAAACAGTCCATTAAACCTGGTTTCGCTCATTATTTTAGAGGATAGCGCATGTTAGGTCTAGGTCAGGCCTGGGATTTTCACTCATCAGACTCATACTTTCGCATTCTTCACATACTTGTTGAACGGATCCTGGGGTTTTTCTGGTTTGGATCACGTAGTAATGTGGGACCACACTGAAACAGTCAATTAAACCTGGTTTCGACCAATATTTTAGAGAATAATTCATGTTAGGTCTAGGTTAGGTCTGGGATTTGCTCTCATCAGGCTCATTCTTTCGCATATTTCTCATACTTAATGGCTAGATCCTGGGCTTTTTCTGGATTGCATCACGTAGTAATGAAGTACAACACTGAAACAGTCAATTAAAGCTGGTTTCCATCAATATTTTAGAGGACAACGCAAGTTAGGTCTGGGATAGGTCTGGGATTTGCCCTCATCAGGCTCATACTTTCGCGTTTTTCACATACATGTTGAACAGATCCCGGGTTTTTTCTGTTTTGGATCACGTAGTTGTGCGGTACCGCACAGAAACGGTCCATTAAACCTGATTGCGATCAATATTTTAGAGGATAACGCATGTTAGGTCTGGGTTACGTCTAGGATTTGCCCCCATCAGGCTCATACTTTCGCATATTTCTCATACTTCATGGCTAGATCCTGGGCTGTTTCTGCATTGCATCACGTAGTAATGTGGTAACACGCTGAAACAGTCAATTAAACCTGGTTTCGATCAATATTTTAGACGATGACGCAAGTTAGGTCTGGGATAGGTCTGGGATTTGCCCTCATCAGACTCATACTTTCGCACACTTCACATACTCGTTGAACAGATCCTGGGTTATTTTCTAGTTGGGATCACTAGTAATGTGGTACCACACTGAGACAGTCGATTAAACCAGGTTTTGATCAATATTTTTGAGGATAACGCATGTTAGGTCTAGGTTAGGCTTGGGATTTTCACTCATCAGACTCATACTTTCGCATTCTTCACATACTTGTTGAACTGATCCTGGGTTTTTTCTGGTTTGGATCACGTAGTAATGTGGTTCCACACTGAAACAGTCGGTTAAACCTAGTTTCGATCAATATTTTAGAGGATAATGCAAGTTAGGTCTGGGATAGGTCTGGGATTTGCCCTCATCAGACTCATACTTACGCACACTTCACATACTCGTTGAACAGATCCTGGGTTATTTTCTGGTTTGGATCTCATAGTGATGTGGTACCAAACTGAAACAGTCGATTAAACCAGGTTTCGATGAATATTTTTGAGGATAACGCATGTTAGGTCTAGGTTAGGCCTGGGATTTTCACTCATCAGACTCATACTTTCGCATTCTTCACATACTTGTTGAACGGATCCTGGGTTTTTTCTGGTTTGTATCACGTAGTAATGTGGTACCACACTGAAACCGTCCATTAAACCTGGTTTCGCTCAATATTTTAGAGGATAACACATGTTAGGTCTAGGTTAGGTCTGGTATTTGCTCTCATCAGGCTCATTCTTTCGCATATGACTCATACTTGATGGCTAGATCCTGGGCTTTTTCTGGATTGCATCACGTAGTAATGTAGTACCACACTGAAACAGTCAATGAAACCTGGTTTCCATCAATATTTTAGAGGACAACGCAAGTTAGGTCTAGGTAAGGCCTGAGATTTTCACTGATCAGACTCATACATTCGCATTCTTCACATACTTGTTGAACGGATCTTGGGTTTTTTCCGGTTTGGATCACGTAGTAATGTGGTACCACACCGAAACATTCAATTAAACCTGGTCTTGATAAATATTTTACAGGATAACGCATGTTAGGTCTGGGTTACGTCTAGGATTTGCCCTCATCAGGCTCATACTTTCGCATATTTCTCATACTTCATGGCTAGATCCTGGGCTGTTTCTGGATTGGATCACGTAGTAAAGTGGTACCACACTGAAACATTCAATGAAACCTGTTCTGGATAAATATTTTAGAGGATAACGCATCTTAGGTCTGGGTTAGGTCTAAGATTTGCCCTCATCAGGGTCACAATTTCGCGTTTTTCACATACTTGTTAAACAGATCCTGGGTTTTTTCTGGTTTGGATCACGTAGTAATGTGGTACCACACTAAAACAATCAATTAAACCTGGTTTCGATCAATATTTTAGAGGATAACGCAAGCTTGGTCTGGGATAGGTCTGGGTTAGCCCTCATCAGACTCATACTTTCGCACACTTCACATACTCGTTGACAAGATCCTGGGTTTTTTTCTGGTTTGGATCACGTAGTAATGTGGTTCCACACTGAAACAGTCGATTAAACCTGGTTTCGATCAATATTTTAGAGGATAACGCAAGTTAGGTCTGGGATAGGTCTGGGGTTTGCCCTCATCAGGCTCATACTTTCGCGTTTTTCACATACTAGTTGAACAGATCCTGGGTTTTTTCTGGTTTAGATCCCGTAGTAGTGTGGTACCACACTGAAACAGTCCATTAAACCTGGTTTCGCTCAATATTTTAGAGGATAACGCATGTTAGGTCTAGGTCAGGCCTGGTTTTTTCACTCATCAGACTCATACTTTCGCATTCTTCACGTACTTGTTGAACGGATCCTGGGTTTTTTCTGGTTTGGGTCACGTAGTAATGTGGGACCACACTGAAACAGTCAATTAAACCTGGTTTCGACCAATACTTTAGAGAATAATTCATGTTAGGTCTAGGTTTGGTCTGGGATTTGCTTTCATCAGGCTCATACTTTCGCACACTTCACATACTTGTTGAACGGATCCTGGGTTTTTTCTGGTTTGGATCACGTAGTAGTGTGGTACCACACTGAAACTGTCCATTAAACCTGGTTTCGCTCAGTGTTTTAGAGGGTAACGCATGTTAGGTCTAGGTCAGGCCTGGGAATTTCACTCATCAGACTCATACTTTCGCATTCTTCACATACTCGTTGAACGGATCCTGGGTTTTTTCTGGTTTGGATCACGTAGTAATGTGGGTCCACACTGAAACAATCAATTAAACCTGGTTTCGCTCAGTATTTTAGAGGATAACGCATGTTAGGTCTGGGATAGGTCTGGGATTTGCCCTCATCAGACACATACTTTCGCATTCTTCACATACTTGTTGAACTGATCCTGGGTTTTTTCTGGTATGGATCACGTAGTAATGTGGGTCCACACTGAAACAATCAATTAAACCTGGTTTCGCTCAGTATTTTAGAGGATAACGCATGTTAGGTCTGGGATAGGTCTGGGATTTGACCTCATCAGACTCATACTTTCGCATATTTCTCATACTTCATGGCTAGATCCTGGGCTATCTCTGGATTGGATCACGTAGTAATGTGGTACCACACTGAAACAGTCAATTAAACCTGGTTTCGATCAATATTTTAGAGGATAACGCATGTTAGGTCTAGGCCAGGCCTGGGATTTTCACTCATCACACTCATACTTTCGCATTCTTCACATACTTGTTGAACGGATTTTGGGTTTTTTCTGGTTTGGATCACGTAGTAATGTGGGTCCACACTGAAACAATCAATTAAACCTGGTCTTGATAAATATATTAGAGGATAACGCATGTTAGGTCTGGGATAGGTCTGGGATTTGCCCTCATCAGACTCATACTTTCGCACACTTCACATACTCGTTGAACAGATCCTGGGTTATTTTCCGGTTTGGATCACATAGTAATGTGGTACCACACTGAAACAGTCGATTAAACCTGGTTTCGCTCAATATTTTAGAGGATAACGCATGTTAGGTCTAGGCCAGGCCTGGGATTTTCACTCATCAGACTCATACTTTCGAAATTCTTCACATACTTGTTGAACGGATCCTGGGTTTTTTCTGGTTTGGATCACGTAAAAATGTGGTACCACACTGAGATAGTCAATTCAACCTGGATTCGATCTATATTTTACAGGATAACACCGGTTACGGCTGGGTTACGTCTGGTATACGCAATCATCTTGCTCATACTTTCGCATTTTTCGCATACTTGTTTTTCAGATCCTGGGCTTTTTCTGGTTTGGATCACGTAGTAATGGGGTACCACACTGAAGCAGTCAATTAAACCTGGTTCCGATTAACATTTTAGAGGATAACGCCGGTTATGTCTGGGTTAGGTCTGGTACTTGCCATCATCTAGCTCATACTTTCGCACTTTTCGCATACTTGCATGGCCAGATCCTGGGTCTTTCTCTGGTTAGGATCACGTATAAATGTGGTGCCACGCTGAAAAAGTCAATTCAACCTGTATTCGATCAATATTTTAGAGGATGACACCGGTTACGTCTGGGTTGCGTCTGGTATTTGCAATCATCTGCCTCATACTTTCGCATCATTCGCATTCCCGTAGGCGAGCTCCTGGGCATTTTCTGGTTTGGATCACGTAGTAATGTGGTACCACACTGAAGCAGTCAATTAAACCTGGTTCCGGTTAATATTTTAGAGGAGAACGCTGGTTATGTCTGGGTTAGGTCTGGTATTTGCAATCATCTGCCTCATAATTTCGCATTTTTCGCATTCTTGTTGGCCAGATTCTGGGCTTTTGTTTGGTTAGGATCCAGTAGTAATGTGGTACCACACTGAAACAGTCAATTAAACCTGGTTTCGATCAATATTTTAGAGGATAACGCATGTTAGGTCTGGGTTAGGTCTAGGATTTGCCCTCATCAGGCTCATACTTTCGCATATTTCTCATACTTCATGGCTAGATCCTGGGCTGTTTCTGGATGGGATCACGTAGTAAAGTGGTATCACACTGAAACATTCAATGAAACCTGGTCTGGATAAATATTTTAGAGGATAACGCATCTTTGGTTGGGGTTAGGTCTAAGATTTGCCCTCATCAGGCTCACAGTTTCGCGTTTTTCACATACTTGTTGAACAGATCCTGGGTTTTTTCTGGTTTGGATCACGTAGTAATGTGGTACCACACTAAAACAGTCAATTAAACCTGGTTTCGATCAATATTTTAGAGGATAACGCAAGTTAGGTCTGGGATAGGTCTGGGATTAGCCCTCATCAGACTCATACTTTCGCACACTTCACATACTCGATGACAAGATCCTGGGTTTTTTTCTGGTTCGGATCACGTAGTAATGTGTTTCCACACTGAAACAGTCGATTAAACCTGGTTTCGATCAATATTTTAGAGGATAACGCAAGTTAGGTCTGGCATAGTTCTGGGATTTGCCCTCATCAGACTCATACTTTCGCACACTTCACATACTCGTTGAACAGATCCTGGGTTATTTTCTGGTTTGGATCACATAGTAATGTGGTACCACACTGAAACAGTCGATTAAACCAGGTTTCGATCAATATTTTTGAGGATAACGCATGTTAGGTCTAGGTTAGGCATGGGATTTTCACTCATCAGACTCATACTTTCGCATTCTTCACATACTTGTTGAACGGTTCCAGGGTTTTTTCTGGTTTGGAACACGTCGTAATGTGGGTCCACACTGAAACAATCAATTAAACCTGGTCTTGATAAATATTTTAGAGGATAACGCATGTTAGGTCTGGGATAGGTCTGGGATTTGCCATCATCAGACTCATACTTTCGCACACTTCACATACTCGTTCAACAGATCCTGGGTTATTTTCTAGTTGGGATCACTAGTAATGTGGTACCACTCTGAGACAGTCGATTAAACCAGGTTTTGATCAATATTTTTGAGGATAACGCATGTTAGGTCTAGGTTAGGCTTGGGATTTTCACTCATCAGACTCATACTTTCGCATTCTTCACATACTTGTTGAACGGATCCTGGGGTTTTTGTGGTTTGGTTCAGGTAGTAACGTGGTACCACACTGAAACATTCAATTAAACCTGGTCTTGATAAATATTTTAGAGGATAACGCATGTTAGGTCTGGGTTAGGTCTAGGATTTGCCCACATCAGGCACATACTTTCGCATATTTCTCATACTTCATGGCTAGATCCTGGGCTATTTCTGGATTGGATCACGTAGTAAAGTGGTACCACACTGAAACATTCAATGAAACCTGGTCTGGATAAATATTTTAGAGGATAACGCATCTTAGGTCTGGATTAGGTCTAAGATTTGCCCTCATCAGGCTCACAGTTTCGCGTTTTTCACATACTTGTTGAACGGATCCTCGGTTTTTTCTGGTTTGGATCACGTAGTAATGTGGGACCACACTGAAACAGTCAATTAAACCTGGTTTCGACCAATATTTTAGAGAATAATTCATGTTAGGTCTAGGTTAGGTCTGGGATTTGCTCTCATCAGGCTCATTCTTTCGCATATTTCTCATACTTGATGGCTAGATCCTGGGCTTTTTCTGGATTGCATCAGGTAGTAATGAAGTACAACACTGAAACAGTCAATTAAACCTGGTTTCCATCAATATTTTAGAGGACAACGCGAGTTAGGTCTGGGAGAGGTCTGGGATTTGCCCTCATCAGGCTCATACTTTCGGGTTTTTCACATACTTGTTGAACAGATCCTGGGTTTTTTCTGGTTTGGATCCCGTAGTAGTGTGGTACCACACTGAAACAGTCCATTAAACCTGGTTTCGCTCATTATTTTAGAGGATAACGCATGTTAGGTCTAGGTCAGGCCTGGGATTTTCACTCATCAGACTCATACTTTCGCATTCTTCACATACTTGTTGAACGGATCCTGGGGTTTTTCTGGTTTGGATCACGTAGTAATGTGGGACCACACTGAAACAATCAATTAAACCTGGTCTTGATAAATATTTTAGAGGATAACGCATGTTAGGTCTGGGTTAGATCTAGGATTTGCACTCATCAGGCTCATACTTTCGCATATTTCTCATACTTCATGGATAGATCCTGGGCTTTTTCTGGATTGCATCAGGTAGTAATGAAGTACAACACTGAAACAGTCAATTAAACCTGGTTTCCATCAATATTTTAGAGGACAACGCGAGTTAGGTCTGGGATAGGTCTGGGAATTGCCCTCATCAGGCTCATACTTTCGGGTTTTTGACATACTTGTTGAACAGATCCTGGGTTTTGGCTGGTTTGGATCCCGTAGTAGTGTGGTACCACACGGAAACAGTCCATTAAACCTGGTTTCGCTCATTATTTTAGAGGATAGCGCATGTTAGGTCTAGGTCAGGCCTGGGATTTTCACTCATCAGACTCATACTTTCGCATTCTTCACATACTTGTTGAACGGATCCTGGGGTTTTTCTGGTTTGGATCACGTAGTAATGTGGGACCACACTGAAACAGTCAATTAAACCTGGTTTCGACCAATATTTTAGAGAATAATTCATGTTAGGTCTAGGTTAGGTCTGGGATTTGCTCTCATCAGGCTCATTCTTTCGCATATTTCTCATACTTAATGGCTAGATCCTGGGCTTTTTCTGGATTGCATCACGTAGTAATGAAGTACAACACTGAAACAGTCAATTAAAGCTGGTTTCCATCAATATTTTAGAGGACAACGCAAGTTAGGTCTGGGATAGGTCTGGGATTTGCCCTCATCAGGCTCATACTTTCGCGTTTTTCACATACATGTTGAACAGATCCCGGGTTTTTTCTGGTTTGGATCACGTAGTAATGTGGTTCCACACTGAAACAGTCGGTTAAACCTAGTTTCGATCAATATTTTAGAGGATAACGCAAGTTAGGTCTGGGATAGGTCTGGGATTTGCCCTCATCAGACTCATACTTACGCACACTTCACATACTCGTTGAACAGATCCTGGGTTATTTTCTGGTTTGGATCTCATAGTGATGTGGTACCAAACTGAAACAGTCGATTAAACCAGGTTTCGATGAATATTTTTGAGGATAACGCATGTTAGGTCTAGGTTAGGCCTGGGATTTTCACTCATCAGACTCATACTTTCGCATTCTTCACATACTTGTTGAACGGATCCTGGGTTTTTTCTGGTTTGTATCACGTAGTAATGTGGTACCACACTGAAACCGTCCATTAAACCTGGTTTCGCTCAATATTTTAGAGGATAACACATGTTAGGTCTAGGTTAGGTCTGGTATTTGCTCTCATCAGGCTCATTCTTTCGCATATGTCTCATACTTGATGGCTAGATCCTGGGCTTTTTCTGGATTGCATCACGTAGTAATGTAGTACCACACTGAAACAGTCAATGAAACCTGGTTTCCATCAATATTTTAGAGGACAACGCAAGTTAGGTCTAGGTAAGGCCTGAGATTTTCACTGATCAGACTCATACATTCGCATTCTTCACATACTTGTTGAACGGATCTTGGGTTTTTTCCGGTTTGGATCACGTAGTAATGTGGTACCACACTGAAACATTCAATTAAACCTGGTCTTGATAAATATTTTACAGGATAACGCATGTTAGGTCTGGGTTACGTCTAGGATTTGCCCTCATCAGGCTCATACTTTCGCATATTTCTCATACTTCATGGTTAGATCCTGGGCTGTTTCTGGATTGGATCACGTAGTAAAGTGGTACCACACTGAAACATTCAATGAAACCTGTTCTGGATAAATATTTTAGAGGATAACGCATCTTAGGTCTGGGTTAGGTCTAAGATTTGCCCTCATCAGGGTCACAATTTCGCGTTTTTCACATACTTGTTAAACAGATCCTGGGTTTTTTCTGGTTTGGATCACGTAGTAATGTGGTACCACACTAAAACAATCAATTAAACCTGGTTTCGATCAATATTTTAGAGGATAACGCAAGCTAGGTCTGGGATAGGTCTGGGTTAGCCCTCATCAGACTCATACTTTCGCACACTTCACATACTCGTTGACAAGATCCTGGGTTTTTTTCTGGTTTGGATCACGTAGTAATGTGGTTCCACACTGAAACAGTCGATTAAACCTGGTTTCGATCAATATTTTAGAGGATAACGCAAGTTAGGTCTGGGATAGGTCTGGGGTTTGCCCTCATCAGGCTCATACTTTCGCGTTTTTCACATACTAGTTGAACAGATCCTGGGTTTTTTCTGGTTTAGATCCCGTAGTAGTGTGGTACCACACTGAAACAGTCCATTAAACCTGGTTTCGCACAATATTTTAGAGGATAACGCATGTTAGGTCTAGGTCAGGCCTGGTTTTTTCACTCATCAGACTCATACTTTCGCATTCTTCACGTACTTGTTGAACGGATCCTGGGTTTTTTCTGGTTTGGGTCACGTAGTAATGTGGGACCACACTGAAACAGTCAATTAAACCTGGTTTCGACCAATACTTTAGAGAATAATTCATGTTAGGTCTAGGTTTGGTCTGGGATTTGCTTTCATCAGGCTCATACTTTCGCACACTTCACATACTTGTTGAACGGATCCTGGGTTTTTTCTGGTTTGGATCACGTAGTAGTGTGGTACCACACTGAAACTGTCCATTAAACCTGGTTTCGCTCAGTGTTTTAGAGGGTAACGCATGTTAGGTCTAGGTCAGGCCTGGGAATTTCACTCATCAGACTCATACTTTCGCATTCTTCACATACTCGTTGAACGGATCCTGGGTTTTTTCTGGTTTGGATCACGTAGTAATGTGGGTCCACACTGAAACAATCAATTAAACCTGGTTTCGCTCAGTATTTTAGAGGATAACGCATGTTAGGTCTGGGATAGGTCTGGGATTTGCCCTCATCAGACACATACTTTCGCATTCTTCACATACTTGTTGAACTGATCCTGGGTTTTTTCTGGTATGGATCACGTAGTAATGTGGGTCCACACTGAAACAATCAATTAAACCTGGTTTCGCTCAGTATTTTAGAGGATAACGCATGTTAGGTCTGGGATAGGTCTGGGATTTGACCTCATCAGACTCATACTTTCGCATATTTCTCATACTTCATGGCTAGATCCTGGGCTATCTCTGGATTGGATCACGTAGTAATGTGGTACCACACTGAAACAGTCAATTAAACCTGGTTTCGATCAATATTTTAGAGGATAACGCATGTTAGGTCTAGGCCAGGCCTGGGATTTTCACTCATCACACTCATACTTTCGCATTCTTCACATACTTGTTGAACGGATTTTGGGTTTTTTCTGGTTTGGATCACGTAGTAATGTGGGTCCACACTGAAACAATCAATTAAACCTGGTCTTGATAAATATATTAGAGGATAACGCATGTTAGGTCTGGGATAGGTCTGGGATTTGCCCTCATCAGACTCATACTTTCGCACACTTCACATACTCGTTGAACAGATCCTGGGTTATTTTCTAGTTGGGATCACTAGTAATGTGGTACCACACTGAGACAGTCGATTAAACCAGGTTTTGATCAATATTTTTGAGGATAACGCATGTTAGGTCTAGGTTAGGCTTGGGATTTTCACTCATCAGACTCATACTTTCGCATTCTTCACATACTTGTTGAACTGATCCTGGGTTTTTTCTGGTTTGGATCACGTAGTAATGTGGTTCCACACTGAAACAGTCGGTTAAACCTAGTTTCGATCAATATTTTAGAGGATAACGCAAGTTAGGTCTGGGATAGGTCTGGGATTTGCCCTCATCAGACTCATACTTACGCACACTTCACATACTCGTTGAACAGATCCTGGGTTATTTTCTGGTTTGGATCTCATAGTGATGTGGTACCAAACTGAAACAGTCGATTAAACCAGGTTTCGATGAATATTTTTGAGGATAACGCATGTTAGGTCTAGGTTAGGCCTGGGATTTTCACTCATCAGACTCATACTTTCGCATTCTTCACATACTTGTTGAACGGATCCTGGGTTTTTTCTGGTTTGTATCACGTAGTAATGTGGTACCACACTGAAACCGTCCATTAAACCTGGTTTCGCTCAATATTTTAGAGGATAACACATGTTAGGTCTAGGTTAGGTCTGGTATTTGCTCTCATCAGGCTCATTCTTTCGCATATGTCTCATACTTGATGGCTAGATCCTGGGCTTTTTCTGGATTGCATCACGTAGTAATGTAGTACCACACTGAAACAGTCAATGAAACCTGGTTTCCATCAATATTTTAGAGGACAACGCAAGTTAGGTCTAGGTAAGGCCTGAGATTTTCACTGATCAGACTCATACATTCGCATTCTTCACATACTTGTTGAACGGATCTTGGGTTTTTTCCGGTTTGGATCACGTAGTAATGTGGTACCACACTGAAACATTCAATTAAACCTGGTCTTGATAAATATTTTACAGGATAACGCATGTTAGGTCTGGGTTACGTCTAGGATTTGCCCTCATCAGGCTCATACTTTCGCATATTTCTCATACTTCATGGCTAGATCCTGGGCTGTTTCTGGATTGGATCACGTAGTAAAGTGGTACCACACTGAAACATTCAATGAAACCTGTTCTGGATAAATATTTTAGAGGATAACGCATCTTAGGTCTGGGTTAGGTCTAAGATTTGCCCTCATCAGGGTCACAATTTCGCGTTTTTCACATACTTGTTAAACAGATCCTGGGTTTTTTCTGGTTTGGATCACGTAGTAATGTGGTACCACACTAAAACAATCAATTAAACCTGGTTTCGATCAATATTTTAGAGGATAACGCAAGCTAGGTCTGGGATAGGTCTGGGTTAGCCCTCATCAGACTCATACTTTCGCACACTTCACATACTCGTTGACAAGATCCTGGGTTTTTTTCTGGTTTGGATCACGTAGTAATGTGGTTCCACACTGAAACAGTCGATTAAACCTGGTTTCGATCAATATTTTAGAGGATAACGCAAGTTAGGTCTGGGATAGGTCTGGGGTTTGCCCTCATCAGGCTCATACTTTCGCGTTTTTCACATACTAGTTGAACAGATCCTGGGTTTTTTCTGGTTTAGATCCCGTAGTAGTGTGGTACCACACTGAAACAGTCCATTAAACCTGGTTTCGCTCAATATTTTAGAGGATAACGCATGTTAGGTCTAGGTCAGGCCTGGTTTTTTCACTCATCAGACTCATACTTTCGCATTCTTCACGTACTTGTTGAACGGATCCTGGGTTTTTTCTGGTTTGGGTCACGTAGTAATGTGGGACCACACTGAAACAGTCAATTAAACCTGGTTTCGACCAATACTTTAGAGAATAATTCATGTTAGGTCTAGGTTTGGTCTGGGATTTGCTTTCATCAGGCTCATACTTTCGCACACTTCACATACTTGTTGAACGGATCCTGGGTTTTTTCTGGTTTGGATCACGTAGTAGTGTGGTACCACACTGAAACTGTCCATTAAACCTGGTTTCGCTCAGTGTTTTAGAGGGTAACGCATGTTAGGTCTAGGTCAGACCTGGGAATTTCACTCATCAGACTCATACTTTCGCATTCTTCACATACTCGTTGAACGGATCCTGGGTTTTTTCTGGTTTGGATCACGTAGTAATGTGGGTCCACACTGAAACAATCAATTAAACCTGGTTTCGCTCAGTATTTTAGAGGATAACGCATGTTAGGTCTGGGATAGGTCTGGGATTTGCCCTCATCAGACACATACTTTCGCATTCTTCACATACTTGTTGAACTGATCCTGGGTTTTTTCTGGTATGGATCACGTAGTAATGTGGGTCCACACTGAAACAATCAATTAAACCTGGTTTCGCTCAGTATTTTAGAGGATAACGCATGTTAGGTCTGGGATAGGTCTGGGATTTGACCTCATCAGACTCATACTTTCGCATATTTCTCATACTTCATGGCTAGATCCTGGGCTATCTCTGGATTGGATCACGTAGTAATGTGGTACCACACTGAAGCAGTCAATTAAACCTGGTTCCGGTTAATATTTTAGAGGAGAACGCTGGTTATGTCTGGGTTAGGTCTGGTATTTGCAATCATCTGCCTCATAATTTCGCATTTTTCGCATTCTTGTTGGCCAGATTCTGGGCTTTTGTTTGGTTAGGATCCAGTAGTAATGTGGTGCCACAATGAAATAGTCAATTGAACCTGGATTCGA
Source organism: Colletes latitarsis (assembly GCF_051014445.1). NCBI lineage: Eukaryota > Metazoa > Arthropoda > Insecta > Hymenoptera > Colletidae > Colletes > Colletes latitarsis. The sequence continues at coordinate 6,127,491 of NC_135142.1, forward strand.
TGAATATTTTAGACGGTAACACCGGTTATGTCTGGGTTACGTCTGGTATTTGCAATCATCTGCCACTTAATTTCGCATTCTTCGCATTCTTCTTGACCAGATCCTGGGATTTTTTCTTGTTAAGATCACGTACTAATGTGCTGCCACACTGAAATAGTCAATTCAACCTGTATTCGATCAATATTTTAGAGGAGAACGCTGGTTATGTCTGGGTTAGGTCTGGTATTTGCAATCATCTGCCTCATACTTTCGCATTCTTCACATACTTGTTGAACGGATCCTGGGTTTTTTCTGGTTTGGATCACGTATAAATGTGGTACCACACTGAGATAGTCAATTCAACCTGGATTCGATCTATATTTTACAGGATAACACCGGTTACGGCTGGGTTACGTCTGGTATACGCAATCATCTTGCTCATACTTTCGCATTTTTCGCACTCTTGTTGGCCAGATCCTGGGTTTTATTCTGGTTAGGATCACGTATTAATGTGGTACCACACCGGAACAGTCAACTAAACCTGGTTGCCTTTTGATATTTAAGAGGATAATATGCCTGTTATGTCTGGGTTAGGTCTGGGATTTGTCCTCATCTGGCTCATACTTTTGCATTTTTCGCATACTTGAATGGCAAGATCCTGGCCTTTTCCTGGTTTGGATCACGTTGTAAAGTGGTACGACACCTAAACAGTCAATTAAACATGGTTTCGATCAATATTTTAGAGGGTAACGCCGGTTATGTCTGGGCTAGGTCTGGTATTTGCCATCATCTGCCTCATATTTTCGCAAATTCCGCATACTTGAATGGCCAGATCCTGGGCATTTTCTTGTTTGGATCACGTAGTAGAGTGGCACAACACTGAAACAGTCGACTAAACCTGGTTTCGATCAGTATCTTAGAGGATAACACCGGTTAGGTCAGGGTCACGTCTGATATTTACAATCATCTGCCTCATACTTTCGCAAATTCCGCATACTTGAATGGCCAGATCCTTGGCTTCGTCTGGTTTGGATCACGATGTTATGTGGTACCAAACTGAAAGAGTAAATAAAACCTGGTTCCGATCAATAATATACAGGATAACACCGGTTAGGTCTGGGTTACGTCTGGTATTTGCAATCAGCTCCCTCATACTTTCCCAATTTTCGCATACTTGTTGGCCAGATCCTCGGTTCTTTTCTCGTTAGGATCACGTATTAATGTGGTGCCACACTGAAATAGTCAATTCAACCTGGATTCGATGATTATTTTAGAGGATAACACCGGTTAGGTCTGGGTTAGGTCTGGTAATTGCCATCATCAAGCTCATACTTCAGCATTTTACGCTTACTTGAATGGCCAGATCCTGGGCTTTTTCTGGTTTGCATCACGTAGAAAAGTGGTACCACACTGAAAAAGTCAATTAAGCCTGTTTTCGATGAATACTTTAGAGGATAACACTGGTTAGGTCCGGGTTACGTCTGATTTTTGCAATCATCTGGCTCGCTCTTTCGCATTTTTCGCATACTTGTTGGCGAGATCCTGGGCTTTTTCTCGTTTGGATCGTGTAGTAATGTGGTACCACACCGACAGAGTCAATTGAACATGATTCCGATTAATATTTTAGAGGCCAACACAGGTTAGGTCTGGGTTACGTCTGGTATTTGCAATCAGCTCCCACATACTTTCGCATTTTTCGAATTCTTGAATGACCAGATCCTGGCCTTTTTCTGGTTTGCTTCAGGTAGAAAAGTGGTGCCACACTGAAACAGTCAATTAAGCCAGTTTTCGATCAATATTTTATTGGAAAACGCCGTTTATGTCTGGATTTGTTCTGGTATTTGCAATCATCTGACTCATAATTTCGCATTTTTCGCATACTTGTTGGCCATATCCTGGGTCTTTTCTGGTTTTGATCACGTTGTAAAGTGGTACCACACTGAAACAGTGAATGAAACCTGGATTCGATCAATGTTTTAGAGGATAACGCCGGTTATGTCGGGGTTAGTTCTGGTATTTGCAATCATCTGTCTCATACTTTCGCATATTTCGCAATACCTGTTGACCAGATCCTGGCCTTTTTCTGGTGTGGATCACCTACTAATGTGGTACCACAACGAAACAGTCAATTAAACCTGGTTGCGATTAATATTCTAGAGGATAACGCCGGTTATGTCTGGGTTCGTTCTGGTATTTGCTATCATCTGGCTCATACTTTCGCATTTTTCGCATACTTCCTGGCTAGATCCTGGCTTTTTTCTGGTTTGGATCACGCAGTAATGTGGTACCACATCGAAACAGTCTATTAAACCAGGTTGCGATCAATATTTTAGAGGATAACGCCGGTTATGTCTGGGTTAGTTGTGGTATTTGTCCTCATCTGGCTCATACTTTCACATTTTTCGCATACTTGTTGGCCACATCCTGGGATTTGTCTGGTTTGGATCACGTAGTATTGTGGTAGCACACCGAAGCAGTCAATAAAACCTGGTTCGGATTAATATTTTGGAGGATAACACCGGTTATGTTTGAGTTAGATCTGGGATTTGCCCTCATCTAGCTCATACTTTCGCATTTTTCGCATACTGGAATGGCCAGATCGTGGCCTTTTTCTGGTTTGGAAAACGTAGTAATGTGGTACCTCACCGAAGCAGTCAATTAAACCTGGTTGCGATTAATATTTTAGAGGATAACGCCGGTTATGTCTGGGTTAGGTCTGGTATTTGCCATCATCTAGCTCATACTTTCGCAATTTCCGCATACTTGAATGGCCAGCTCCTGGGCTTTTTCAGGTTTGGATGACGTAGTAAAGTGGTACCACACTGACACAGTCAATTAAACTTGGTGTCGATCAATATTTTAGAGGATAACACCGGTTAGGTCAGGGTTTCTTCTGATATTTGCAATCATCTGGCTTGTTCTTGCGCATTATTCGCATGCTTGAATGGCAACATCCTGGCTTTTTTTCTGGTTTGGATCACGCAGTATTGTGGTACCACACCGAAACAGTCAATTAAACCTGGTTGCGATCAATATCTTAGAGGATAACGCCCGTTATGTCTGGGTTGGTTGTGGTATTTGCCCTCATCTGACTCGTACTTTCGCATTTTTCGCATACTTGTTGGCGAGATCCTGGCCTTTTCCTGGTTTGGATCACGTTGTAAAGTGGTACCACACCTAAACAGTCAATTAAACATGGCTTCGATCAATATTTTAGAGGATAACACCGGCTAGGTCAGGGTTTCTTCTGATATTTGCAATCATCTGGCTTGTTCTTTCGCATTATTCACATGCTTGAATGGCAAGATCCTGGCTTTGTTTTGGTTTGGATCACGCAGTAATGTGGTACCACACTGAAACAGTCAATTGAGCCTGAGTAGGCGAGAAAGGGTAGTTCTGGACAGGGGGCTCCGAGGGTGGTGCGGGTGATGGGGTGATGAGGGTGAGGGGAAGGGGGCGAGGGTGATAATGATCGGGGCAGGGGGAGGGGGCCTGCGCGTCGTAGTGGGGGGCCCGCGGCAGGTCCGTTCGGGGGGGGGGCGACAGTCGGAGTGGGGGGTGTCGGTAACTATTACCGACAGTCGATAATTGGTATCTACGGTCGGTAATTAGTATCTATGGTTGATAATTACTATCAACGATCGATAATTGACATTAGCGGCTGGTAATTAGCAGAGGTTAGAAAATGAAAGAGGGTAATTGTCCTGGTGTCGATGAAAAGGGAAGGGGAGATAAATTAGATGCATCTGGTAAAAAGAAGTGGTAATTATCAAAGGTAATTATCAGAGGTCGGTAAAGAGGAGGTGGGGCAAGAAATTGGACGCCTTTTGACTATTTCGAAGAAGTAATATATTTAATTTTTTATCACAATTCAGTGCAAGACTGAACCCAGACCTAAGCCAGACCTAACCCAGACCTAACCCAGACCTAAGCCAGACCAGACCGTTGTTATCCTCTAAAATATTGATCGAAACCAGGTTAGTATGTGAGAAAGGGGAGTTCTGGTGATGGGTCTCCGAGGGGGGTGCGGGGGTTGGAGTGATGAGAGGGAGGGGGGTGATGAGGGCAGGGGGTGGTGGGGTGGGGGCCTGCGCGTCGGAGTGGGGGGACCGGGAGGGTCCGGGGGGCGGTCGACGGACGGAGTGGGAGGTCTGTAACTATTACCGACAGTCGATAATTGGTATATACGGTCGGCAATTAGTATCTATGGTTGGTAATTAGTATCTATGGTCGGTAATTAGTGTCAACGATCGATAATTGACATTAGCGGCTGGTAATTGGCAGAGGTTAGAAAATGAAAGAGAGTAATTGTCCTGGTGTCGATGAAAAGGGAAGGGGAGATAAATTAGATGCATCTGGTAAAAAGAAGTGGTAATTATCAAAGGTAATTATCAGAGGTCGGTAAAGAGGAGGTGGGGCAAGAAATTGGACGCCTTTTGACTATTTCGAAAAAGTAATATATTTAATTTTTTATCACAATTCAGTGCAAGTATAAATTGTGTAATTTTATTCCACAAAAATTAGATACTGTTTTTATTTTTAATTATTAATAGCATCATATAAAATATTATCCAGCGCATATGCCAACAGCTCGCAATCTACAGGCGAATTTTTGTCGTAATATTCACGAAGGATTTTGTCTGCATCACGTTTACGCATAATACTATTGCGTTTTAAAATATTTGTAAATTCTTGGTATTTCTCACCAACATAGTGCGCATTTTGGCATAGCCACGGATATGCATGCTCGATGCACTGTTCCAGTTCGAATAAAAATAATAGAGTTGTCGGTTTCATATACATGCAAGCATCATGCAATTTCACTTGTACAATGTTCATATCACGCATTGCAACAACCGTAAGCACCAAATCACAAATTGATAACGATGTTGGAATAGGAGCTGATAGCACATGTTGTTTGATATCCTCGCGTTTCTGAATAAACACCATCCATGTTGAGTAAGACAGCGACAATTTATTTCCTCGAGTATCGCCAAGTATAATTTCCACGGCGGATACAGGTCCTACACCGATTGCAATATCCAAATACTTGTATGCTGTGGATGTGAGGGCAAACTTCCTTCCCAGTATATGAGGCGTTGAATGCTGTTTCTTGCTACTGTTACATGTAGAAAAGTAAATAAAGAATAAAAGGTAAGTAATGACAATAAGTAATGACGATAAGAAAAGAATGCATAAGAAAAATGGTGATAATAATACTTACTCATTACTTGTGCATGCTGTATCGCAAGGAATGCAATAATTCATTTTTTCAGAAAAAATTTGAACGTAGAATTCAATAGATAATGTTTCACGACGATACTATCAAACGAGTGTGAATATTGTGCAGCACTTAAATGCAACGTTGCATCATATGTATCAGGGAAGCGGGTGGCGCGTAGTGGGGGGAGGAATTTTTTATATCACATGTTCTTCTGCGAAAAGTGCAACTTTTTGCAAAAATTGTCTTTTAGATTACCTTGAACATGTCTAAACATGCAACTTCTGCAAAGCGTATAACATTACATTCGCAGAATGATGCAACCAAATAATATTCTTCGCGACATTGATCATTTTTTTTCACGTTCACACTATACCCAATAATTTTTATGGGATCCACGAATTGTGCGAGCTATTGGGTCCTAATCATTTTACGTACACACTATTCATATTCTTATTTTATGTCGCATGTTCTTCTTCTGCGAAAAGCGCAACGTTTTTTTGCAAGACGTTTTAGATTACATTGAACATGTGCAAAACGTATACAATACATTTATGGACGAACACGCGCAAAAAACACAACCTCTGCAAAACCTATAACAGTGCATTCGTTGACACAGATTTCTGTAATATATCGCGAGCATCACCGAAAGCATCATCGGGAACAGTGATTTTTTGTAATATATCGTATGCATCACTATACACATTAACACAAAAGACGGCAGTATGGATCATTAAGAGCAGGAGCTGTACGAGTAAGCCGCTCAATTAAGGTCGATGGAAGAATACAATTTATGGGAACATCGATTTGGCGACTATCTCGATTCGTTGGAGGAACGAAGCCGAATCAAGAGACTGCGACTCTCAATCGGTGAAAAACAATCATTGATTGCTCGTATCGCTAGATTAGAAAGTCTAAAAGATTCGACACGCAATCGATTTGTATATGCGGGTGCTGGACATAGTCCAAGACTCAGATGGCATGAAATTGATACGGCTTTCGTTAATCGTATATTGACCGGTGCAGTGATAAATTCTAACCACATAGAACCTCGCAATTTTCTCGAAGATGCGAGGGATATTGTAGTCGATCATGTGCGAAACATTGTGCTGAAACATGATAATGTAAAAATAAATACTATACTTAACGGTGAATTTGTTGCTGGTAACAAATGTGCAAACAAAAGTGTTAACACGAAAAATTGTGAACTTTTTCGCTTGTCTGACCTACGCGAATGGTATGATTTACGTGTCATCGAACCCATTCTAGCATCCTTAGACGAGTTTCAGGAACGCGATAGTGGGTGGGCGCTGTCGCGTATACTGAATTTAATTGTTAATGTAAATAAATATATGCCAATGCATGCAGAATGTGCCATACAATTACCGCGAGAAGTACGACTAAAGAAAGCAGTAATCAATGTATGCTCGACGGACAATGCATGTTTTGCGTGGTCGGTGGTGGCTGCTCTGTATCCAGCCGAAAGTCACGTATCTCTCGCATCGTCATATCCTCATTATACAACAGTGTTGAATATCCAGGATATTGAATTTCCAATGACATTGAACCAAATTAAAAAGTTTGAACATATCAACAACATCTCTATCAATGTCTATACCATTGAGAATAAGGTGTTACCAATACGAGTCACCGATAGGAAAATGGAAAGGCATGTCAATTTGTTGTATTTAGAAGGAGCAAACGACGTGGGACATTTCACATGGATTAAGAACTTATCTCGCCTCGTATGCACACAATTGAGTAAACATAATGGCAGGAAATACTTTTGTGATAGGTATGTATATAATAAATCTTTTAAATATTTTATGTTAGATAAAAAATTATGTCTCTTATTGCAGATGCTTACACTACTTTAGTTCGAATGAGAAGCTGGAAGCTCACACCATGGATTGTGAGAAGATGAACGATTGTGCAATCATATTGCCAAATGATGATTGCAGTAAGTGGCTCAGCTTCAGCAACTACAACAGGAAAGAGCGTGTACCGTTTATCGTGTATGCCGATCTGGAATGCATCCTGGAGAAAACGGATACTGATCGAGAAGCGTCAAGATACACGTACCAGCATCATCGAGTATTTAGCGTGGGATATTATGTGCGGTGCTCGTACGACGACTCGTTATCTACGTTTCAATGTCGTCGCGATCCTGATTGCGTATCATGGTTTGTGAGACAACTTCAAGATTTGTCACATCGTGTAAAGTCCATCTTATCAACCAATGTACCCATGGAAAATTTATCAGCTGAACAATTACGAAATTTTAATACGCGCGATATGCGGGTACTCGATCATTGCCACTTAACCGGTCGGTACAGAGGTCCTGCACATTCAAATCACAATCTAAATTATAAAGACGCATTTGTCATCCCTATAGTCTTTCACAATTTATCCGGTTATGATTCACATGTTATTATCAAGGAGATAGCCACAGCATTTGAGGGTGATGTCACAGTATTGCCGATAACAAAAGAGAAGTACATTTCATTTACAAAATACGTTGAAAACGCGAATGAAGAATCAAACTCGCGCAAGCGCATAAAATTGCAATTCATCGATTCATTTAAATTTTTAAATACAAGTCTCGAGAAATTGGTATCTTTTCTTAGTAAAGATAAACTTGAAATTACACGGTCCGAGTTTCAAAAATTATCTGCGAAAGATTTTGATTTATTGACGCAAAAAGGGGTGTTTCCATACGAGAACATTGACTGTGTTGAAAAGTTGGACCAATCATGTTTACCATCACGCAATTCATTTTACAGTTCCTTAACTGGCGATACAGTATCCGAAAACGACTACGCACACGCTGTCAACGTGTGGAAGCGGTTCTCCATTGAAACGCTCGGCGAGTATAGCGATTTGTATCTGAAGACGGATGTCTTGCTGTTGGCTGATATTTTTGAAAATTTTCTCAATAGTTGCATCGCAAGTTATGGACTCGACCCCGCACACTATTATACTTTGCCTGGTTTTACGTGGGATGCCATGCTGAAGCATACACGTATCAATTTCGAAATTCTTACCGATATCGACATGGTCCTATTTATCGAACGTGGTATACGTGGTGGTTTGAGTCAATGTTCCAACAGACGCGCACGAGCCAACAACAAGTACATGCAATCGCACGATCCATCGCAACCGTCATCATATTTAATGTATTTCGATGTAAATAATTTGTACGGCTGGGCAATGTGTCAACCATTTCCATACGCCAATTTTCAGTGGGTCAACTACAAAGATGTAGATGTAATGACCGTAGCGTTAAACTCATCGACGGGATATATTTTGGAAGTCGACCTGGAGTATTCGCAACATCTGCATGATTCGCACACTGACCTACCGTTCTGCCCAACACGTGATAAACCGCCTGGCAAGCGCCAGGAGAAGCTCCTAGCGACTTTATACGATAAGAAGCGTTACGTAATACACTATCGCAATCTGCAGCAATGTATTCGTCACGGCCTTCGCGTAACTGAAGTTCACCGCGTATTACAGTTTTCCCAATCCCCATGGCTTCGCAATTACATCGAACTAAATACAAAGTTCAGAACTCTTGCTACAAACGATTTTGAGAAAAATTTATATAAGTTAATGAATAATGCAGTGTTTGGCAAAACCATGGAGAATGTGCGCAATCATGTAGATGTCAAATTAGTAACGAAATGGGGAGGGAGATACGGTGCAGAAGCACTGATCGCTAAGCCAAATTTCCACAGTCGCAGCATATTTTCGAAAAACCTAGTTGCGATCGAACTGCATAAATTGTACGTAAAATTTAACAAACCAATCTATGTGGGCATGTGTATACTAGATATATCTAAGATTTGTTTGTATGAACTCCATCACGATTACATGTTACCCACACATAGGAATAAATGTAAAATTATGTACACCGATACAGACAGTCTAATCTACCACATCGAGTGTGACGATATTTATGAACTTATGATACGCGATATTACCCGCTTTGACACGAGCGATTATCCCACAGATAATCGATATGGTATTCCGCTTGCTAATAAGAAGGTACCAGGTTTAATGAAAGATGAAAATAATGGTGCGATTATGACGGAATTTGTTGGATTGAGAGCGAAAATGTATGCCATACAAGTCGATGGTAAGAAAGATACGAAAAAGGTGAAAGGTGTCAAGAGTAATGTTGTAGCGCGAACTATAACATTTGATGATTATGTGCAATGTTTGATGGGTGAGGTTGAAAAGATTTGTCACCAATCCTGTATAAGATCCATGTTACATGAAGTGTACACGGTATCAGAAACAAAAATTGCTTTGAGTCCATACGATGACAAACGATATGTTGTACCATATTCAACCATGACGCTGCCATGGGGGCATTACAAAATACCACTTTAGATATACCAGTATACATATGTTTGTAACACCATAAAAGATCCAAGAATGCAAAGTTTGCAGAATGCTGTGGGAGAAGCCATAAAAGATCCAAGAACGCAAAGTTTGCAGAATGCTGTGGGAGAAGCTGAAGGCATACAATTCTACTAATGTTGGCAGATACGAGCGAGTACCACTCCCATTCCCAAGAAGACCAAGTCCTCCCCCACCCGAGTAATGCACTATATAAAGAGTTGTACGACCAGTCCATACCATATATAGCCGAAAGTGATTTCATAAATTTTTTTACATAAAAAATAAAAAAAATTTGTTTAACAATGGTTGCAGACAAGTGGGTCGAAGGTATGTAAAGCAGAAATAATTTTTATCACATTAGTTTGTATCATATTTTAACAATCTCAATTACAAAATATGATATTCTAATATGAACATTCTCGCCCCCACACAGCAAGAGCTAGCGCAGATAGGACTCGTCCATATGCGGAAGTTGTCTTACTTTCAGTAAGATACAATGTTATTAATAAGAGACACTGCTTATGGGGAGGCAAGTGCTATAGGCGGAGGCGGGAGCCATGCCGAATTTGCAAGGAATGCCTAGACGCACTGCCAAGTTATGAAAGTATGGAATATGACAAAGAGCCGACCCATGTTTTGGCAATGTCGTCGATGTTTGATGGCCGTTACAATATATTATATTGTGGTAAATGCGGTACACAAATATATAAACTCGCCGATCCGCTACATTGTATGGGGTGCGTTGCAGCAATTCAAAGAATCCCACTCTACAAAATTTCGAGGCAAGCAGTAATAATTTGCGACGACTTATATTAATAATTTTTTATATTTTTTCATTCATTTTTTCATTATATATTTTTATTTATATTTTTACGTAATTTTTATATTTCTTATTCATTTTTCAATATATATATATATTTTTTATTTATATTTTTATGTAATTTTTATATTTTTTATTCATATTTCTATTTCTATTTTTTATGTATGTAATTATAGTATGTAATAAAACAATTTATATATACATGGTATCTCTACACATCTCCCTCACCCCAATTTATTATTAATTTTACATTAGGAAAAGTTCACAGTAAAAAAAAAAAAAAAAAGAAAAAAAAAAAATTATTATTTCTGATATTTCAACCACTCCCTATATAATTTAAATACATTTTTGTAAAACACAAGTCTTTTCATGGTTGTTGGATTACAATGTATTAGCACGATCGAGATTTTTCAAACACTTGATATCTTCATAATCGGCATCAATGGTTTTAGATTTATTCTAAAGTTCATAATTTTATAAAAAAATACATTTATATCCAATATTTCAACCATCACTAATAAGTATATGTTTTTCAGAAGCTTGCAAAAACATTAAAAGATTTTTCGACATATTCTGAAAGTTCATAATTTTATAAAAATTGCTAGGAAGGAGGAGGATGGGGAAATTAGATGTATTTTTTAAATGACATAAATTGATTCAAAAAGATACATTTATTTCCAATATTTTAACCACCAATTGCATAATTTAAATACATTTTACAAATCAAAAAAGGTACATTTATTTTTGATATTTTAACCACCAATTGTATAATTTAAATACATTTTACATAGCGCATGTCTTTTTATGGCTACCACATCGCCATGTGTTTGCACAATCAAGATTTTTTAAGCATTCAATATCACCATAATCAGCATCGATGTTCTCAGCATTAATATGTTCAGCCACCATGTTGGTTAACCAATCACGCTTTTGAAGCCCTTTTACATAGACGATTGGGTTTGACTCATCTACTATTGCCGATGTAATAAGCATTTTGCTCATGCTGTAGGATATAAAACCGTCGTCCCACGACAGTCCGTGATGATTCTTCGTCACCCAAGTAGCTCGTGATTTATCGGGCGCAGATAATAAACACCATGGATATGGACTTTGGAAGATATAATGCGCTAGAGTGCTTCCTTTTTTCAGCACTGCCACTTCCTTTACAACAAACTCTGTGTCGCTAACGAATCCTTGTATGTCGACAAATGTTGGTACCATCATGAAAATATCTTTGAAACTATGCTGCAATGCGGCGTGTCCGCCTGTTATATATATATATATATATATATATAATCCAACGTTGTGCGCAAGCTTACATAAACTGTAACATCAGCAATGTATGTAATATAATATATATATATAATATATATATTATATATATATTATATTGGACAGTGGACAGTATTCGACAACACGATCATGTAAAATAAGACAATAGGCGGTAGTATTTGCTGGCACGTTTTCTTTACAATCAAATTCTATTCGCACATCTATGGTAGCGCTCTTGATTGATTCGTTCTGTCTCGAACAATCGATGACTACAAACGGTCCATACAACGAAAAGTTCTCCCTGTTGCAAAGCGTTTCGTAACTGTCGTATCCATAATAAGCTTTACGAAAACGTGCATACATATCAAAAAGAATGGCATATCTGTTTTTATCAAAATCAAGATTCAAGTCATCATATGGATAAAAGTCAGAGTTTAGATACAGTTTCACATTGGTCAAGTTACATTCATCGAAATTGCTTGCATCTTTAGACATGTTGTTCTTCCGACCAGTCTGCAGCGCAAAAATGACGTATCGCGGCTTCTCCAGCTGAGTTGCAGTTTTAACAGCCCACGAATGTTTTGTTGTACTTTGCAATAATGGGTACTCGTACAGGTCCCACGAACGAAAACTCATGCTTAGGTATTGTCCGCTTTCCAAAATCCGCAACATCGATAGTTTATTCGTATCATTCAGTATAATGCGCGGCATTCGCCACTGTATCTTTAGTAATTCGATCTCCGGCTCCAGCGCGGAATTTGCAATGATGCAGTTGTTATCATTGCGAGCGCGTATAAGGATGAGTTCATGTCGAGCGTTGACTACTATACGCTTGTAATCTTCGCAAAACCCCAATAGCATATTGAGCGGTACACAAAAGTTAAAGTAACCTGTCGGTATGTTTGATTGTGCGGCCCATCCAGCATTCCGTAAAATTAATGATTTGTCATATGTTGAGGACACAAATGTTTTGATGGTACTTGTTATCCCAACGTTTCTGTTACGATCGATCTCCACACCATTGAGTTCATATCGAATTTCATCAAACATAAACGCAACACAATTATTTCCGAGGAATGCATCCAACTCATTGTTTGGCTTCTTTACTATGAATCTTCCTTCAACGTATAGAAAGCTCTCACATGGTAGCGTGTATAAATCCTGCTGTTGTATAGGTATTCGTATCTCATCGTTGTATCCAAACGTTGTGTTGGCGTATGGGTTGTACGTGTGAGTCTCAATCTTGACAATGCGATCATCAAAGATCGGTTCGCTTCCAATGTTTAAGATATTAGCCATTTCGTACAACAAAACCCAACGATTTCAGAAATTCAACATTCGATGCAGTAAGTTTTGTGGGTGATCGAATTGTCCTCTCGCCTGATGGTTTTAGACAGTCAATATTCGATACAGTGTGGTGTGCAAGCGATTGAATTGCCTTCTCTTTATTTCCATGCGTCGTCTGTTTCACTTGTTCCCCTTCGGTCAGCACAAGCATCTCCTACTACAGTCGTTGTCTCCGCACATGCAATCGAACGGTGATCTGTTACCCTCGAAAATCGAGCAATTGATCGTCTTGATTCACAACGCAAATCGTCAAATCCGAAATGCTTCGTGCAGTAATCGGAAGGTAAATGATCTGTGTTGGTCTTTCCGATATCTTATATCATGGTGGAACGGTAGGCGAAAACTCATGTATCGTGTGCGCACACTTGTTATTGCTGTAAGCGCCAGCTGTCACGTTGCATTCAATGCGAATGATATTTACATTCATTATATTGATTGATGTATCCGATTCGTGCCATTTTCGTGGTTGTAGCACCCGATTCGTTGAAAACCCCAGTAACGAGCCAATAGTATTGGGTTTGGTAAAATTTATGCTATAATTACACCTGATTTCGCTCTTCATCGTATTGTTGTTAGCTCTAAGTATCAAGGGCGGGTTCCCTTCATTATCCCATGAAAGCGATCGTTGCAAATACATGTGAATGTCGTCCAGTTCATAAGATCCCTCGGGAATAATGATTTCCTTATCATCATTATCAAAGTAAAATTTATTATTTGACAAATTTACATTCGGTATTGTGTAATATATTTCAAAGTCCATAAGACCGAGTTCGTAATCACCATTGCTCAAATCGATGGCTGGAAAATAGCTTACTGCGAGAATACTACTTTGCCCGGTGAGCGTTAGCGTCAGCGACATGTTCCAACGGATACTGGAGTTAAAGCGTACAATGATTATCCTTAAATTGATTGTCAACTGTCAGCAGAAACTGTAAACACAGCTGTCCTCAATTGCTTTGATTATAGCGCTGATAAGGCATGTGATTATACTCAATTACACTATTCTTCAAATATTGTATCAGTTCCCTCGGTGGTTAGAGATTGCCAAAACTATCAAAATATATGGCGCATGTTCCCCGTTTTGCGTATGCCACCCAATGAGTACCTGGTCCCTCAACAGTATCCAAATTTACGATCCCGCTCTCATTCCTGCGTACCCCATCTATTGGTAAAGTATTGCGCATAAAAATATCTCTGAAATATGGAATACGCATACGTTTTGCCAGTTGCTGCAGTTGTATGTTTGTGGTTACGCCTTCAGGCATTTTAATTTTGACTTTTTTTTTTCCTCTTTGAGACTCCTCGCCCGCGTTTGTATGGCGCGAGATAAAGTCCGTGACCTTCCATGGCGAGATTATGACGTTTCATTTCTTCTAGCTGGCGATGCATTGCCTTCTTATCATTCACAACCTTCGCGACTCCTGCCGCCCCTCCGACCAATGAGCCAAGAACCCCCAATAGTGTTAAAATCGGTAGGGTACCGCCACGTTTCGCCGTTGGAAGTATTCGCTTCTTCACAGCACTCTTTTTTTTCTTTTTCAAACCCATGCCGAATTTTGTTTTGGCCTTCATAGCCGCCCAAACGGTTGTAGCAGCAGCCTTTTCCCCGAGACTGGAATCTCTCGCGGTAATGCGTTCTCGCGCTTTTGCTGCTAGGATGTTGTCAGCTGCGTGTCGTTTTACGAGATCGTTATTTTGTGAATACGCTATATCATGCTCGCGACATGCAGCATCCAGCGGATTGATACCTTGATCGCCTCGCGCCAAACGTTTCTTTAAATGTGTTCCGGGGCCACAAAACTGATAACCTGGAATATGTAATTCAATCGGAAGTGTGTTTATAACGCGATTTAATAGGCCTTTCCCAATTTTTGCTGACATTCGTCACAGTTGTTTATCGATGGTGGTGGTAGACAGTCAATGTGTGTTCTGCTGACTCGACAGGTTATATTTGAATACTGATCGTTTCAGCTCTATGCATCGCTATAAATAGACCAGCACTCTTTCGAAAGTATCTTCATTTGTATAATGCTGATAAAATATACAATTCATACGCCAATCACCTATGATCAAAGTGACTAATCTAGACAGAAAGATACAGTCTGAGAAAGAGTTACGCAAACATGGAAATATGCTGCCGGCCTCTATACGTGGTATCATCTGCGGTCCATCGAATTGCGGCAAAACGAACGTGTTGATTAGTTTGTTAGAAAGTCCGCACGGTGTTCGTTTCGAAAACGCATACGTGTACTCGAAATCGTTGCACCAACCGAAATATCGATATCTAGAAAATATATTCTCATCGATAGACGAAATTGGTTATTTTACATTTTCGAATAACAGCGATGTCGTTCCGCCGAGCGATGCACTTCTGAATTCCATTTTTATCTTTGATGATGTGGCATGTGATAAGCAAAACGTGGTAAGAGAATACTTTGCAATGGGTAGGCACTCGGACGTTGACTGTTTCTATCTTTGTCAGACATATGCAAAGATACCGAAGCATCTGATACGCGACAACGCGAACCTGCTGATCATGTTCAAACAAGATGGTACAAATCTAAAACATGTATACAACGATCATGTTAACACTGACATGTCATTTGAGAATTTCTGCAAATTGTGTACCGCTTGTTGGCAAGAAAAATATGGATTTGTAGTGATTGATAAAGACAGCGCATTATGGAATGGTCGCTATAGAAAGGGATTTAATGACTTTGCAATATCATAACATGTTCAGTTATTTCCAATACGTTGACAAAGCAGTGTTCCAACATGAGCAACAATATTGAAGATTGTGAGAGGATAACGAAACAGATTGCGAGAACGAGTGATTTGATTCGCAAAAAGTATCGTGAATTGAAAACTGGTAAAATTGAGGAAGAGATTGCGCTGGAAAAACACTTTAAGCCTGTTACTGAACCGCTGAAAGCAA
Organism: Colletes latitarsis; assembly: GCF_051014445.1. Classification (NCBI taxonomy): domain Eukaryota; kingdom Metazoa; phylum Arthropoda; class Insecta; order Hymenoptera; family Colletidae; genus Colletes; species Colletes latitarsis. Next base: position 6,143,472 of record NC_135142.1, read on the forward strand.
TTGTTGATAACGCGACAAAAAATTATGATCTATACAATAATACAGATACCGGAAGCGAACCATTAGCCACTCCGAATATCAAGGAATTGGATAAAACACAATCAAATTACTGGCTAAATCTTTCGAAACCACTAAAAATAAAAAAACCAAGATTAAGCAGTTTACTCGATATGAATCTCATGATTTCTACACCGGCCTCTACATTGATTAAGACGATGCCAACAATAAAAAGCTCAGCAAGATTAAGCAGTTTACCCGATACGAATCCGATGGCCTCTACACCGATTAAGATAGTACCAACAATAAAAACCGCAGCAAGATTAAGCAGTTTACCTGGTATGAATACGATGACCTCTATACCGATTAAAACAACACCAGCAACAAAAAGCTTAGGAAACGAAGATACTTTTGAAAGTCCAAAAAGCTTAGCAAACGAAAATGTTTTTGAAAGCCCAAAAAGCAGTTTCTCAACATCTGTTCGAAGTCGGTTGCAAACGTCGGAAGGTGAAAAAATGTTGCGGAATCACCTAGGTCCGCTGAGTCAAAAATACATCGCGCCTGTATTACGCGGAGACATAGAGGTTGGTATGGATCATGTGTATGGCGTGTATCTCGGTAATGATGAACCGATGCTCGGTAATAAACATGTTGATGTGGACAATGCCGATAACATAATTATCGATGGCATACGATATTCTGGTACACCCGGTCTTTATGAATTGATATTTAAGAAAATTCCAGATAACGACATTTATACTGAGGCTGATGAATGCAAATATAGGGACATACAGCTGACAACGAGTGCACATAAGTACAAGCATGATTCGTATGGTAAAACATTAGGCAACAAAGGATACAAGTATAACTATGTAATCAAGCCTTTATTGAAAGATAGAAAAGTTGGAAAGGGTGTACCAAGTTCGGTGAGATTAACCAGCAACAAGATTGAATACGTTCACTGGAATGATCCTAACGAACTCGTAGATCAGCTTCGATTGCTCGAGGCTTCGCGTCAAGCTGGTTACAATGCTCACGACAATGAGATGTTATCGATTATCGAGGAACTTCGCGAGGCAGAGCTCATTATAAATTAAGCTGCACTTTGACGATACAGTCAATCATTATCAAAATGCCAATCAACAAGTTTGGGTCATCGTTTGGAACAATGGAATCATACTATCGCTGGAATGGAGTAGTGAGAAATTATGTGCGCAACAACGCTCTATGTATTGTCGGTGCCGATTATGATGCAAAGTCGCGCAAGATTCGTCGAGTAGCACCACCTGTAGAGGATGGTGACGCTATCAACAAACTATACTTGCAAGAAAACATGACATTTATAAAAAATCGACAAGATGAATTCGACAAGAAGATGATCATGTTTCAAGATTACGTTCAGAATTTGAAACATCAACTGAATCACTTGGAGAGGGATATTATCGAATTCCGAAATCAAATGCATCAATAGCTGGATGTTGGGACGTTGGAACGTTGGGACGTTGGAACGTTGGGACGTTGGGACGTTGGGATGTTGGGACATTGAGATGTTGGAGCGTTGAGGTGTTGGGGTGTTGGGGACGTTGGGGTGTTGGGGACGTTGGGGTGTTGAGACGTTGAACATTGATTGATAAGACGTGTGCGTTAGGTCTTCGCGTTAGTGGCGAGTCATACATGGCCGAGAGGAAAACCTCCAGTATCGAGAAACGATGTCTTGTGGAAGAATTGCATGCTATAGCGAGAAGACATTTTCCTCGAAGACGCGTCATAGTACATGGATACGACGACCTATGGCAAGCGGACGTGGTCGAGATGCGACCTTACACGCGATATAACAAAGGCTTCCATTACATACTCACTGTTATCGATGTGTTGAGTAAGCATGCGTGGGCTATACCCCTCAAAACCAAGAATGGAAATGAAGTTTCTACAGCGATCGGGAAGATAATCCGAGACAGTGGGAGGTATCCGAAAAATTTGCAGACCGACAAAGGAAAGGAATTTTACAACGCAAATATGCAAAAACTTTTGTCAAAATACACCATAAATCATTATTCAACGTATTCGGTGATGAAGGCGTCAGTCGTCGAGCGGTTCAATCGTACACTCAAAAACGATATGTGGAAACTGTTTACGCTTAATGGAAATTATAAATGGATTGATTCGTTGCAGCATCTCATATCAAATTACAACGCGCGAAAGCATCGAACTATCGCTATGCGACCAATTGATGTTACACCAAGAAACGCTGCTAAGCTCTTAACAATGGCGTATAACCATATAAAAATTGCCGCTCCTGCACGACTCAAAGTGGGAGATGCAGTACGCGTGAGCAAATTCAAGACAATTTTTGAAAAAAGTTACACACCGAATTGGAGCACTGAAATATTTACAATCGCCGAGGTACAGAAAACTAATCCTGCAACGTATCTGCTGAAAGATATTTATGAAAAACCAATTGCTGGAGGATTCTACGAACACGAGTTGCAACGCGTTGCAAATTCCGACGTGTATCTAGTTCAAAAAGTATTGCGTAAGAAGGGGAACAATGTGTATGTAAAATGGTTGGGGCTCAATACTCGCACAATTCGTGGATCCATAAAAGTAATGTTTTGTAACATAATTATTCATTGCTTTAATAAATATATCATATGTTTAAATCATCAAAACAAGGTATCTAATTTCTTTCCCATGGTAAGGGTCTCCATATATATATATTACAGAATTCTTTGCCTGAGAATGCAATGTATACGTTTTGCAGAAGTTGCGTTTTTGCACATGTTCAGTGTAATCTAAAACGTCTTGCAAAAAAACGTTGCGCTTTTCGCAGAAGAAGAACATGCGACATAAAATAAGAATATGAATAGTGTGTACGTAAAATGATTAGGACCCAATAGCTCGCACAATTCGTGGATCCCATAAAAATTATTGGGTATAGTGTGAACGTGAAAAAAAATGATCAATGTCGCGAAGAATATTATTTGGTTGCATCATTCTGCGAATGTAATGTTATACGCTTTGCAGAAGTTGCATGTTTAGACATGTTCAAGGTAATCTAAAAGACAATTTTTGCAAAAAGTTGCACTTTTCGCAGAAGAACATGTGATATAAAAAATTCCTCCCCCCACTACGCGCCACCCGCTTCCCTGATACATATGATGCAACGTTGCATTTAAGTGCTGCACAATATTCACACTCGTTTGATAGTATCGTCGTGAAACATTATCTATTGAATTCTACGTTCAAATTTTTTCTGAAAAAATGAATTATTGCATTCCTTGCGATACAGCATGCACAAGTAATGAGTAAGTATTATTATCACCATTTTTCTTATGCATTCTTTTCTTATCGTCATTACTTATTGTCATTACTTACCTTTTATTCTTTATTTACTTTTCTACATGTAACAGTAGCAAGAAACAGCATTCAACGCCTCATATACTGGGAAGGAAGTTTGCCCTCACATCCACAGCATACAAGTATTTGGATATTGCAATCGGTGTAGGACCTGTATCCGCCGTGGAAATTATACTTGGCGATACTCGAGGAAATAAATTGTCGCTGTCTTACTCAACATGGATGGTGTTTATTCAGAAACGCGAGGATATCAAACAACATGTGCTATCAGCTCCTATTCCAACATCGTTATCAATTTGTGATTTGGTGCTTACGGTTGTTGCAATGCGTGATATGAACATTGTACAAGTGAAATTGCATGATGCTTGCATGTATATGAAACCGACAACTCTATTATTTTTATTCGAACTGGAACAGTGTATCGAGCATGCATATTCGTGGCTATGCCAAAATACGCACAATGTTGGTGAGAAATACCAAGAATTTACAAATATTTTAAAACGCAATAGTATTATGCGTAAACGTGATGCAGACAAAATCCTTCGTGAATATTACGACAAAAATTCGCCTGTAGATTGCGAGCTGTTGGCATATGCGCTGGATAATATTTTATATGATGCTATTAATAATTAAAAATAAAAACTGTATCTAATTTTTGTGGAATAAAATTACACAATTTATACTTGCACTGAATTGTGATAAAAAATTAAATATATTACTTTTTCGAAATAGTCAACAGGCGTCCAATTTCTTGCCCCACCTCCTCTTTACCGACCTCTGATAATTACCTTTGATAATTACCACTTCTTTTTACCAGATGCATCTAATTTATCTCCCCTTCCCTTTTCATCGACACCAGGACAATTACCCTCTTTCATTTTCTAACCTCTGCCAATTACCAGCCGCTAATGTCAATTATCGATCGTTGACACTAATTACCGACCATAGATACTAATTACCAACCATAGATACTAATTGCCGACCGTATATACCAATTATCGACTGTCGGTAATAGTTACAGACCCCCCACTCCGTCCGTCGACCGCCCCCCGGACCCTCCCGGTCCCCCCACTCCGACGCGCAGGCCCCCACCCCACCACCCCTCGCCCTCATCACCCCCCTCCCTCTCATCACTCCAACCCCCGCACCCCCCTCGGAGTCCCATCACCAGAACTCCCCTTTCTCACATACTAACCTGGTTTCGATCAATATTTTAGAGGATAACACCGGTCTGGTCTGGCTTAGGTCTGGGTTATGCCCGCATCTTGCACATACTTTTGTGTGTTTTTGCATACTTGTGGGCCAGATCGTGGGTTTTTCCTGGTTTAGATCTCGTAGTTATGTGGTACCGCACAGGGATAGTCAATTAAACCTGGTCGCGATTTATAATTTAGAGAGTAACGCATGTTAGGTCTGGGTAAGGTCTGGGATTTGCCCACATCTGGCTCATACCTTCGCATTTTTCGCATACCTGTTGGCCAGATCCTGGGCTTTTTCAGATTTGGATCACGTGGTAATGTGGTACCACACTGGCACAGTCAATTAAACCTGGCCTCGATTAATATTTTAGAGGATAACGCATGTTAGGTATGGGTTAGGTCTGGGATCAGCCCTCATCAGACTCATACTTTCGCATTTTTAACAAACATGTCGACCAGATCGTGGGTTGTTTCTCGTTTGGATCTGGCAGTAATGTGGTACCACATTGAAACAGTCAATTGAACCTGGTTTCGATCAATATTTCTGAGGATAACACCGGTTTGGTCTGGGTTAGGTTTGGGTTATGCCCGCATCTGGCTCATACTTTTGCGTTCTTTTCCATACTTGTTGGCGAGATCCTGGGGTTTTCCTGGTTTGGATCATGTACTTATGTGGTGCCGCACAGGGACAGTCAATAAAACCTGGCCTCGATTAATATTTTAGAGGATAACGCATGTTAGGTCTGCGTTAGGTCTGGGATTTGCTCTCATCTGGCTCATACTTTCGCATTGTTCGCATACGTGTTGGCCAGATCCTGGGCTATTTCTGGTTTGGATCACGTAGTAATGTGGTACCACAATGAAGCAGTCGATTAATCCTGGTCTCGATTAATATTTTAGAGGATAACGCAAGTTATGTCTGGGCTAGGTCCGGGATGTGCCCTCATCAGGCTTATACTTTCACATATTTCACATACTTGTTGACCTGACCCTGGGTTTTTACTGGTTTGGATCAGTTAGTAATGTGGTAGCACACTGTAACAGACGATTAAACCTGATTTCGATCAATATTTTAGAGGATAACACCGGTTAGGTCTGGGTTAGGTCTGGAATTTGCCCTCATCTGTCTCACACTTTCGCATTTTTAGCAAACATGTCGACCAGGTCGAGGGATTTTTCTCGTTTGGACCACGTACTAATGTGGTACCACATTGAAACACTCAATTAAACCTGGTTTTGGTCAATATCTTAGAGGATAACGCCGGTTAGGACTGCGTTAGGTCTGGGATTTGTCCTCATCTGGCTCATACTTTTGCGTTTTTTGCATACTTGTTGGCCAAATCCTGGGTTTTTTCTCATTTGGATCACGTAATAATGTGGTACCGCACAGGAACAGTCAATTAAACCTGGTTTCGATCAATATTTCTGAGGATAACACCGGTTAGGTCTGGGATTTGCCCTCATCTGGCTCATACTTTCGCATTTTTCGCATACTTGTTGGCCAGATCCTGGGCTTTTTCAGGTTTGGAACACGTGGTAGTGTGGTACCACACTGGAACAGTCGATTAATCCTGTTCTCGATTAATATTTTAGAGGATAACGCAAGTTAGGTCTGGGGTAGGTCTGGGATTTGCCCTTGTTACGTCGCTCGCACGACGTTTGGTCTAGCATGTTTCCTATTACTATATTCTATACTTTGTTAATTAAAATTAATATATTATTGTTCAATTCAATATATTCTCTTTTATTATAAATAATATAACGAATTTATATTAATGTTCTAGGATTCTGATTTATATTCGGTATTGCGAATTAATATATTAATATTCTCTTTGATTATAAATAATATTCATTATTGTGTATTAATATTAAAGTATTCTCTTTTATTATAAATAATATTCAGTATTGCGAATTAGTATTATAAGTATTCTCTATTATTATAAATAATTGCGAATTAACATTGTAGCGTTCTCTACTATTATAAATAATTGCGACTTAACATTGTAGCCTTCTCTATTATTATAAATAATATTCAGTATTATATATTTATACCAATATTTTATGCATAATTAAAGAATGGAGGTACGCGTGAATTTGAATTGTTAAATAAGAATGGACGTATGTGAGAGTTTAAATTGTTAACTAAGAATGAAGGAACGCGAGGATTTTTATTATTAATTAAGAGTAGGAGAATTGTATTGCCAATCAGGGACCAGCTTAGTTAAGTAACATTCATTATGAACAAACATTTATTGAACATTGTACAAATTCAATTGGGACACCCGTTGTACACATTTCGCCGAGCACCCGGTACGTGGTGCCAAGATAACAGCATCCGGTCAGCTCACGCGTGGAGCCCAGACGCTGAATCAGGAGTCGCTAGAGGGAGAGAGAACGCACCAGAGCAGCCATCCTTCTCGCACCAGTAGCTGCTGACGCAGCATCGCTTTCTCTCAATACCTGCACCGTGCTAACCACCAGCTGCTGAGGTTGCAATTCCATCTCGCTCCAGCCAGGAGTTCTCAACGCCGTTTCTTTCCAACCTGGAAGGGAAAAACCGTATAAATTAAGCGCTCAATCAAGAGCGTAGCCTTTAGTCGTCGTCTTAATAGTCACGCTAATTGTCCGCAACGTTATAATTTCTATTTCACGACTCGAGCAAAGGGTCCTTAATTGTACAACGAAATAAACTACATTTTAAGACTTAAACGTCTCTATTCAATTTGTTAGAAACTAAGGGTTCTAACCGGGATCCGGACGAGGGAAATACTAGGGAAAGTGATTGATAAGTTTTTATTTGTAATTTTCGTTTGTCGCTTCGCGACAAGCCTTTTATTTTAAATTTAACAAAAAATGAAAAAAATAAAAAAATATAAAATTACAAAAAAAGAATTAGTTTTTTTTTTTTTATAATCCGGCCGGGGGGTTGCTTCACCGGCGTGGCCCCGGTTGGGATGGACCTTGTTTGCTGTAACAAAGGTTCGTTCAGATTAAATACGTGCGTACACGTATCGTAAACACACGCTCGTCAGCTGTTCGCCTCGCTCTCCTAGCGACTAGCGGTGCGCTGGGAGGGGGGAATCAGCTGTCGTTTAACGTGGATCAGTGGACTGTAAATTTGTACTTGTTCGCTGATAATTATTTATTGAAATTATCAGCGAGACTTTTACCCTGAACAGAAGAGAATTCACTCGTATCTGTCGGGAGCGACTTAGCCACGGACGGGTCACCAAATGGAGGTCGTAAAGCTCCAAATGGGTGGATCCCGTGAGCACGCTCTCCGTGCGGGTGACGTAGAAACGTTGTGCGAGGTGATTTTCTGCGACACTGTAAAATTACTGCACGGCGACCGTTTCTACCGGGGACCGTGACAGTAAAGTGTCCTTTGCAAAAAATCCCTCGCGGGTCCAACCGCACTATAAAGCCTACCCGGCGACCGTGTTGCACGGGGACCGTATTTGGTAGGCGGCGTGACGGAAGGTGAGGCGACCTTGAACCCGAACTCCTCCGTAGGGTGTACGGTCGACTCGTACACCGACGGGTTTTTGGAGAGGGTTTTTTGGCGACCTTTGCACGAAGAGCACTCCACGAGGCGGTACCGATTCAACGGTATGACCTTTGGGAGGCTCCAAAGCCGTATAGCTTTAAAGGGATTCTGGGTGGGTGCACCCTGAGTCCCTTACGTCGCGGTCGCGGCAACGACTGCAACGTACAATCCTTCCTAGCGAAGGCGGTCGCGCCACGCGCAGCGTATATTACGACCTCCCTTTTGTCGCAGGTAGATTGTTCTGGGAAACTCTAACCGCAGCAACGGAGAGAATTCTTTGTTATACAAGTCCAAATGTTATATGCGAGTCCGTACTTGAGGAGCGAGATCTTCTGGGATCCGCTCCCGTTGGCAGTCGGCTCGTGAATAATTGCGAATATCATCGCGGATCGACAGACGAAGACTCGGTCGCGCCTTGTCGTCGCGACGCGGCGCTGCCGAATTCAGCTGTCGATCTCTTTTCAATATATCATACGGTTCTCTCTCTCGACGCTGACGTCACGATACCGTTTAAACCGGTGCGAAGCGAATCTTCGCGTGAGGTCGGCGTACAAAAACACGTAAACGGCCGCGGTTTTAAATCGTCCGAACGTTCAACGAACCTGACGAACGCTTAACCTTCCGCAGTGTCACATACACAAACGGATACGGGAATCGCAGCCGAGAATTTAATGTTTCAGACTAACGCGATTTTAAATAGTTTTTTAACATATTTAAACACAATTAAACCTCGACGATAATTAATTAATTACTACTCGGCGCGAGCAAGGGGTCTCAAATCGTATAAAGTAGCAACTTATATTCTACGACTAACTTCTTACTTCGTATTAATTATTATAACTTCATTTTGAATAAGTCAAAGTCAAGAATCTTCGGCATTGAATTTAAACGAGTTAAAGTCAAGATTGAATATCATAGTGACTCGACTGTGTGTTCCAGAACGACCACACCTTTACCAAATTATCCTATCACGGTTCAAACATATTTATCTGTGCCCACCAGAGGCACGGGATTTGTGGAAAACCGTTTCCGCCTATAAAATTCATACCATTTCCTATTCAATACCTGTCTATCTGTGACCACCAGAGGCACGGGACAGTGTGGCGAATCTTTCCATCATTCCTCTCAGAATCGTGTTAATTCAAAGGGGACCTATCTGTGCCCACCAGAGGCACGGGGTTTCACGGAGAGTTAAACAGCTTTGAGAGATTCTTCAGGCGAGTATTTCATTGATCGCGTAAATTCATTTTGTAATTGGTAAAGCAATATTAGTGAGAATCAATGCCTAAGAGACGACGTGCGGGTCGTAAGATTCAGCTACGAAAAGTATTCGCGGAACTATATAATCCGGCGGATGTGGAGAGATACCCGTTGGGAATCCGCGAGGTTCCAGTCATCACCTCCATAGTGAAGATCCAGTATCCTGTCGTCGCAGCTGTAACTTCGTTAGCCGACATCAAAGAATTCAGGGTAACGCCGTGGCAGCATTTCGCTGTACCGACACCAGCCACAACGCAACAGACGTCAGCAGCCGTTACCGACCCTCGCCTGCAGTCAAACAACCCTTCTATGCCAGAGCTGGCATAAGAACACCAGGGCAGCGCCAGATCTACAGCCGGCACATTGCCGACGGCTTTCTGCATCACCAGTAGCTGAGAGCTGCTCTTTCAACCACCGTTCTACAGCCGGCACATTACCGACGGCTTTCTGCATCACCAGTAGCTGTGAGCTGCTTTTTCAACCGCCGTTCTACAGCCGGCACATTACCGACGGCTTTCTTCATCACCAGCGGCCGTGAGCTGTTTCATCAACCAGCGTACCGGCAACTTATCATCGACCGGTGAGTCCCTATCCTATTGTACGCTCGAAGCCTGTTACCGTGCGTTAAATTCCCGGTTAGACGTGGACGGAAGTGCCTCGTGGACCAAAAACGACTACTCAAACCGTGACGATCCGGACTCGTGGTGATCTCTTTTTATTTTACCGCGACGAAAACCCGGGACGTGACAAATTTTTGGTGGCAGCGGTGGAATAATTTCGAGTGGTCCGTACGGAACAGTAAAAGCACATTAGGTCAGGGACAAACATTTTAGGTAACGAGTAAATTTTTGGTGGCAGTGAGAAATTTTTAGTGGCAGCTACAAACGTTTTCGAATTTTAATTTTAACTTTTACAACATGAGCAGCAAAGATAATATGAATACGCGTTCGAAAGGGGCAGCCAGCCCCCAATCTCTAGTCTCGGAAGCAGAATTAATCGCCCTGCAGAAACAGTTAGCTGAAAAGGAGAAGCGGTTACGTAAAGAGGACAAGGCACTAGAAGCACAACGCCGCGAAATTCAGGAAGCCGCGGAATTAAAGTTAGAGTTAGAGAAATTAAACTCCGAGTTAAAAGTTGCGAAAACCAATCCTTCGGGTTTTGATATAGAAGAAATCCGGGTAGAACTAAATGAAGCTAGGCGCGAAATTGACCGTTTACGCGAACTTCGAGAAGAAAGGATTATGGAGGATATACCGCGAGCAAGATTAAACGTAGATAGTCCAGAACCGGGAAATTATTCGTTAAAAGAGGCAGTTGAATCAGTACCAATTTTTGACGGATGTAATATGCCAATATTTTCTTTCAATCGCGCTTGTCGACGCGCGCGAGATATTGTATCGTCTCACGTAGAAGGCACTCTGACAGAATTAGTCATTAATAAATTACGCGGAAGGGCTTATACCGCCGTAGAGGACGAGGGTTGCCGAAATATTTCACAGTTATGCAACCGGCTACAAGATGTTTTTGAATCGAACAAAACTATAGACCATTACCGCGGGGAATTAGCAAATATTTTTCAAGGACCGTCAGAACATATTTTAGATTACATTAGCCGAGTTAAGGACTTAAGAACCGCGATTCTCGATTGCGAGAGAAGTAATCCAGATCCGATGGACATAAACCGCTTGACGCACGACAGTTTTGTAAATGGTTTAATTCCGGTCTTGCGTATAGACGTAAAGTCGCGACCACATACCACGTTAGGTTCGGCATATGATGCGGCGATCGATGCTTTTAAACAATACGAGCTAGATAGAACTCGTTATGAGCCGCCGAAACGCGTTCAATTTTCGGAGGGAAGACGCGAAATTATTAACCACCCGGTACGTGCGAATAGCATTCCTCCAAGACAAAGCAACTGGTCATATTCTAGCACGGAGCGCACGCGATATCAAGCTTCCGCGTCTCGAGAACTGTTATCTCCGCGATACGAGACGCCCGTTCGCGGCATAACTTCACCCATACGTAATCCCGGTCCCAGGCGCGACAATTTTAATTCTCGATTCTGTAATTACTGCAAAACTCCTGGTCATGATATACATGAGTGTAGGAAGAGGGAGTTCAATGCTCGGAATTTGGGAAACGGGCAACCCCTCCCCTCGACTTCCGGCCAGCGACGGGAGGAGGTAAACTCGAAAGCAATCAGGCCGATAACGTCGGAAATTACCGAGTCGCCGGTATCCGAACACTGAAAAATTCTACAGTGCCACAAATTCTAGTTTCCGCACCCGAATTGACTAACGCTGCCATTTTTATGATCGACACGGGCGCAGAACTAAATCTTATAAAAGAGAACGCATTAAAAAAGGAGGTCACCATTGATCCGACGGAAATAATTGAATTGTGTGGCATTACAGAGGGTCATGTTAAAACCCTGGAAACAACGTTAATCAAAATCAATTCCTGCCCCGTAAAGTTTTGTGTGGTTCACGAGGATTTCCCAATACCTACTAGTGGAATTTTGGGATCAATCTTTTTAAAGGAGGGCGCAGAAATATCCTACGCGAAAGGCTCAATTCAATGGAAGGGAACAGAAATCCCATTTCACAATGTAAAACAAATAATAATTCCCGCTCGCACGGTAGCATGCATCGAAGCAGGAACCACCGGGCCCGCCGTGGGTTTTATACGCAAACAAGAAATTATGAGCGGAGTGCTAATTTGTGATTCACTCGCCCAAAATCGCGACGGGTACGTTTATGTTAAATGCGCGAACACAACTAACGAATCGGTTACTTTTCCGATGCCATTTTTGGAGATAGAAGAGGTAGAATCAATTCAGAATAATAAGGATGTGCCACGTGAATGTAATAAGCCCGAATCCGTTTCGGCAATCGTCGTTGAACACTGTAAGCCCGGATCCGCTCCGGCAAGTCTTAATAATTCTAGTAAGCCCGAATCCGTTTCGGCAATCGTCGTTGAACACTGTAAGCCCGGATCCGCTCCGGCAAGTCTTAATAATTCTAGTAAGCCCGAATCCGTTTCGGCAATCGTCGTTGAACACTGTAAGTCCGGATCCGCTCCGGCGAGTCTTAATAATTCTAGTAAGCCCGAATCCGTTTCGGCATTTTTCGATAAAGAGTCAGAATCACAAGTGCACTTTAGCTCCGTTTCTTCGTCTGATATCATTTCTAAAACCGGTTCTACTATGTCAAACTCTCCGTCGTCGAGTCATAAAGAAGTACTGAATATAATTTCCCCAAGTCACTCGAACGCGGAGGAAAGGTATTATCCCTGTAAACCCGAATCTGTTTCGGTATGGCATAACGAAAATAACGAGTTCGAATCACAAATATCTACTATTTCTAAACATCGCCTGCCATATGACGGCAGGGCAACGGGCATAAATGCTTTTAATCACTTGAACGAGCAGAAAAGAATTTGCAAATACGCAAACGTCTTATTAATCCACATACGATCTGATATCAAGGAAAATTATATTCAGCGACTATACCATAAGCGTAGGGACAAAAAGAACGCCCGAGTTACTCAAGTCTTCCCCCACCACAAAGGGCCTAGGTATAAAATGAGGCTCGTGCCTTGGGATAGTCAGTTTCTCGCGAACAATTGAACAATGTATATTCGGGTAGCAATCGTAAATGTTATTCTTGGTCACGCATTGGCCATCATTAGCTATCATTGTGGGGAGCGAACGTTGAATGTTACCACCTTCTCTGCCATCGACGAACCAGACTATAACTCTGAGGAAATCGAACCAACGACCGAAGTACGGGATATTCAGCTGCTTCAATTGGCAGATTTTAAAGAGACATCGGTTGAGCAATGTAACATCGAAATTGACAGGACGATCTTCTACTGCGGGATGCATTCACATGTGTCAGTAATAAACAACGGCAGGCAGCAATACATATCCACGATATCCAAGGAAACCTGCAGGACTCTGCATGACACGGGGTCAATATTCATTAATGCCGCTATACAGGTCACCGGCGTGATGCCAAACTCTACAACGACAAGGAACCTTACCCTGGCCGGAATAGTGAATTCGGAGGGTACCTGTTCGGGAACTACATACAGCGATCCATACGGAACGTGGACAAGTATAGTGGTACAAGCAGTAGCTAGGATCTCATTAAAAAATTATGTGGCCCCGGTAAAATTAAGTACGAACGAGGTAATTTTACATTCGGGACAACGTTGCAAACTACAGCTCGGGCATTGATTGGATTCGGAAGACGGTTTCAGCTATTGGGACAGCGCACCAGTAGACTCCTGTAATTTTAACGGATATGATGTTTTATACGACGGAAAAGCCACCCGTATCACACCTCCGGGGGATAAGGGACCCGTAGTGTACACCGTCGCCTCGGAAGATGCTATGTTCGCGTTGACGGAGACAAGCCGTACCACTACCTGTGGTTATACTCAAGCGAAAACGGAACATCCTAAGTTATTCATCCTGGAAATCGCGAAGTCTGGAAGGTTCAAGGAAAAGGCACGGATTCCGGTTAGCAATTTGGACATATTCACGTATGTTAACTCTAAATTCGTCTATGTGGAAAAGCATATGAAAGTACAGATTAAGCAGTTGTACCAGGATTTGGTGAAACAACGTTGCCTCGTGGAACAGCGTGTGCTGCAAAACGCGCTCGCACTAATACATAGTGCGCCGGAAGAAGTAGCGATCGCAATAGCCCGCGCACCCGGTTATATGATAATTCCATCGGGGGAAGCTATACATTTAGTAAAATGTATTCCAGTAAACTGCCAAGCTCGAAAAACAGAAGAATGTTATAACGAACTTCTTGTAACTTATAATAATGCATTTTATTTTCTCTTACCACGCACACACATCCTTTCCAGAACAGGAACACGCGAAACCTGCTACGAACTAATGCCCACTTTGTATAAGCTTCAGGGGACATGGTATAGGCTGTCTCCGAGGTTGGTGGAAAGTTTACCACCGCAACCCTTAGCTCCGCTGACGAAATCGACATGGAAGTACGTCGATCCCAAGAGTCTCGCTAATGGCGGGATTTACTCGCACGAAGACCTGGAAAAGCTGAAAGAACACATCATGTTCCCCATCGAAAAAGGGGCGATAGTCAACTCCTTGGCACAGGGGGCCACGGGTCGGCAATATACACCAGGCGCCATTTCCATGTTCAACCTCATCGACGAAGAATCATTGGAGAAGATAGCCAAATCAGTCGAGACCAAGATGTGGGAAGGGTTCATTTCCTTCGGTTCATTTAGCGCGGGGGTGATTGGAATTTATATTATAGTTCGACTTGTGAAAGGAGCCCTGAGCACGATCGTCAATGGCTTCGCATTACACGCAACGTACGGTTGAGGCCTACATCTTTTGGGCGCAATATGGGGCTCATTGACTACTGCTCTTCTCTTCCATGGTCAAAATCGAGAACCAGCAAACACAAGGAATTTGGCCATCGCACCACTGAACGAAGCCACACCACAAACTGATGCGGTGAGTCAAACTTCATGTTCAAATAACGCGGAACGCGTTGCCTCATATTCAGCACGGCGGCAGTCGTATGATTCTTCAGACAGTTAAAAGATTTTATTGCGAAAGAAATTTTTCCTGCGGGAGGTGTTACGTCGCTCGCAGGACGTTTGATCTAGCATGTTTCCTATTACTATATTCTATACTTTGTTAATTAAAATTAATATATTATTGTTCAATTCAATATATTCTCTTTTATTATAAATAATATAACGAATTTATATTAATGTTCTAGGATTCTGATTTATATTCGGTATTGCGAATTAATATATTAATATTCTCTTTTATTATAAATAATATTCATTATTGTGTATTAATATTAAAGTATTCTCTTTTATTATAAATAATATTCAGTATTGCGAATTAGTATTATAAGTATTCTCTATTATTATAAATAATTGCAAATTAACATTGTAGCGTTCTCTACTATTATAAATAATTGCGACTTAACATTGTAGCGTTCTCTATTATTATAAATAATATTCCGTATTATATATTTATACCAATATTTTATGCATAATTAAAGAATGGAGGTACGCGTGAATTTGTATCGTTAAATAAGAATGGACGTATGTGAGAGTTTAAATTGTTAACTAAGAATGAAGGAACGCGAGGATTTTTATTATTAATTAAGAGTAGGAGACTTGTATCCCCAATCAAGCACCAGCTTAGTTAAGTAACATTCATCATGAACAAACATTTATTGAACATTGTACAAATTCAATTGGGACACCCGTTGTACACATTTGCTCCATTCTTTAATTATGCATAAAATATTGGTATAAATATATAATACTGAATATTATTTATAATAATAGAGAACGCACAATGTTAAGTCGCAATTATTTATAATAGTAGAGAACGCTACAATGTTAATTCGCAATTATTTATAATAATAGAGAATACTTATAATACTAATTCGCAATACTGAATATTAATTATAATAAAAGAGAATATATTGAATTGAACAATAATATATTAATTTTAATTAACAAAGTATAGAATATAGTAATAGGAAACATGCTAGATCAAACGTCGTGCGAGCGACGTAACAAGGGCAAATCCCAGACCTAGCCCAGACCTAACATGCGTTATCCTGTAAAATATTGATCGAGACCAGGATTAATCGACTGTTTCAGTGTGGTACCACATTACCACGTGATCTAAACCAGAAAAAGCCCCAGGAACAGGCTAACAAGTTTGCGAAACATGTGAAAGTATGAACCAGATGGGGGCACATCCCAGACCTAACCCAGACCAAACCGGCGTTATCCTCTAGAATATTAATCGAGTCCAGGTTTAATCGACTGTTTTATTGTGGTACCACATTACTACGTGATCCAAACCAGAAATAGCCCAGGATCTGGCCAACAAGTACGCGAGGAATGCGAAAGTTTGAGCCAGATCCGAGCAAATCCCAGACCTAACCCAGACCTAACAATCGTTAACCTCTAAAATATAAAACGAGGCCAGGTATAATTGACTGTCCCTGTGCGGCACCACATAACTACGTGATCCGAACCAGGAAAAACCCAGAATCTGGCCAACAAGTATGCAAAAAAACTCAAATGTATGAGCCAGATGCGGGCATAACCCAGACCTAACCCAGACCAAACCTGTGTAATCCTCCAAAATATTGATCGTAACCAGATTTAATTGACAGTTTCAGTGTGGTACCCCCTTACTGCGTGATCCAATCCAGAAAAAGCCCAGGATCTGGCCAACAAGTATGCAAAAAAACGCAAAAGTATGAGCCAGATGCGGGCATAACCCAGTCCTAACCCAGACCAAACCGGTGTTATCCTCCAAAATATTGATGGAAACCGGGTTTAATCGACTGTTTCAGAGTGGTACCACATTATTACGTGATCCAAACATGGAAAAGCCCAGGATCTGGCCAACAAGTATGCGAAGAATGCGAAAGTATGAGACAGATGAGGGCAAATCCAAGACCTATCCCAGACCTAACAATCGTTATCCTCTAAAATATTGATCGAGGACAGGCTTAATTATCTGTTCATGTGCGGTACCACATTGTTACGTGATCCAAACCAGAAAAAGTCCAGGATCTGGCCATCAAATATGCGAAAAATGCGAAAGTACGATCCAGGTGATATCAAATACCAGGCGTAACCCAGACATAACCGGTGTTATCCTCTAAAATATTGACCGAATCCAGGTGGAATTGTCTATTTCAGTGAGTCACTACATTAATACGTGATCCTAACCAGAAAAAAACCCAGGATCTGGCCTGCAAGCATGCGAAAAGTGCGAAAGTACGACCCAGATGATATCAAATACCAGGCGTAACCCAGACATAACCGGTGATATCCTCTAAAATATTGATCGAAACCAGGATTAATCGCCTGTTTCAGTGTGTTACCACATTACTTCGTGATCCTGACTAGAAGAAAAGCGAGGATCTGGCCAACAAGTAAGCGAAAAATGCGAAAGTACGAGACAGATGAGTGCAAATTCCAGAACTACCCCAGACATAACCGGCGTTATCCCTTAAAATGTTGATCGAAACCAGGTTTAAATGACTGCCTCAGTGTGGTACCACTTTACTACGTGATCCGAACCAGAAAACTCCGAGGATCTGTCCAACAAGTATGCGAAAAATGCGAAAGTACGAGACAGATGAGTGCAAATTCCAGAACTACCCCAGACATAACCGGCGTTATCCCCTAAAATGTTGATCGAAACCAGGTTTAAATGACTGCCTCAGTGTGGTACCACTTTACTACGTGATCCAAACCAGAAAAATCCGAGGATCTGCCCAACAAGTATGCGAAAAATGCGACAGTATGAGCTAGATGATGGCAAATATCAGACCTAACCCAGGCTTAACCAGCGTTATCCTCTATAATATTAATCGGAACCAGGTGTAATTGATTGTTTCGGTGTGGTACCACATTACTACGTGATCCAAACCAGAAGAAACCCAGGTTCTGACCAACACGAATGCGAAAAATGCGAACGCATGAGCCTGCTGATAGCAAATACCAGACCTAACCTAGACATAACCGGCGTTATCCTCTAAAATATTAATCGGAACCAGGATTAGTTTACTGTTTCGGTGTGGTACGACACTACTACGTGATCCAAACCAGAAAAATGCCAGGATCTGGACATTCAAGTATGCGAAAAATGAGAAAGTGTGAGGTAGATGATGGCAAATACCAGACCTAACCCAGACATAACCGGCATTATCCTCTAAAATATTAATCGGAACAGGGTTTAATTGACTGCTACAGTGTGGTACCACATTACTACGTGATCCAAATCAGAAAAAGCCCAGGATCTTGCTATTCAAGTATGCGAAAAATGCGAAGGTGTGAGCTAGATGATGGCAAATACCAGACCTAACCCAGACATAACCGGCATTATCCTCTAAAATATTAAGCGGAACCAGGTTTAATTAACTGTATCGGTGTGGTACCGAATTACTTCGTGATCCAAAACAGAAAAAACCCAGCATCTGGCCAACAAGTATGCAAAAAATGCGAAAGTATGAGCTAGATGATGGCAAACACCAGACGTAACCGGCGTTATCCTCTAAAATATCAATCGGAACCAGGTTTTGTCGACAGTTACTGTGTGGTACCACATTACTACCTGATCCAAGTCAGAAGAAGCCCAGGATCTGGCCAACAAGTATGCGAAAACTGCGAAAGTATGACGCAGATGATTGCAAACACCAGACCTAACACAAAGCTAACCGGTGTCATCCTATAAAGTATTAATCGAAATCAGGTTGAATTGACTATTTCAGTGTGGCAGCTCATTAATACGTGATGCTAACCAGAAAACAACCATGATCTGGCCAGCAAGTATGCGAAAAATGCGAAAGTATGAGCCAGATGATTGCAAATACCAGACCTAACACAAACCTAACCGGTGTCATCCTATAAAATATTAATCGAAAACAGGTTGAAGTGTGTGTTTCGGTGTGGTACCACATTACTACGTGATGTAATCCAGAAAATGGCTAGGATCTGGCCAACAAGAATGCGAAAAATGCGAAAGTATGAGCCAGATGATTGCAAATACCAGACCTAACCCAGACATAACCGGCGTTATTCTCTAAAATATTAATCGGAACCAGGTTTAATTGACTGTTTCGGTGTGGTACCACATTACTACGTGATCCAAACCAGAAAGAAACCCAGGATCTGGCCATCAAGTATGCGAAAAATGCGAACGTACGAGCCAGATGAGTGGAAATCCCAGCACTAACCCAGACATAACAGGCGATATCCTCCAAAATATTTATCGGATCCAGGTTTAATTGGCTGCTTCAGTGTGGTACGACATTACTACGTGATCCAAACCAGAAAAAACCCAGGATCTGGCCAACATGTATGCGCAAAATACGAAAGTATGAGCCAGATGATTGCAATTACCAGACCTAACCCAGCCATAACCGGCGTTACCCTCTAAAATATTAATCGGAACCTGGATTAATTGTCTGTTTCAGTGTGGCACCACACTTTTACGAGCTTCAAATCAGAAATAGCCCAGGATCTGGCCAACAAGTATGCCAAAAATGCGAAAGTATGAGGAAGGTGATTGCAAATACCAGACCTAACACAAACCTAACCGGTGTCATCCTATACAAATATTAATCGAAACCAGGTTGAATTGACTGTTTCGGTGTGGTACCACATTACTACGTGATCCAATCCAGAAAATGGCGAGGCCAACAAGAATGCGAAAAATGCGAAGGTATGAGCCAGATGATTGCAAATACCAGACCTAACCCAGACATAACCGGCGTTATTCTCTAAAATATTAATCGGAACCAGGTTTAATTGACTGTTTCGGTGTGGTACCACATTACTACGTGATCCAATCCAGAAAAAGGCCAGGATCTGGCCAACAAGAATGCGAAAAATGCGAAAGTATGAGCCAGATGATTGCAAATACCAGACCTAACCCAGACATAACCGGCGTTATTCTCTAAAATATTAATCGGAACCAGGTTTAATTGACTGTTTCGGTGTGGTACCACATTACTACGTGATCCAAACCAGAAAGAAACCCAGGATCTGGCCATCAAGTATGCGAAAAATGCGAAAGTATGAGGAAGGTGATTGCAAATACCAGACCTAACACAAACCTAACCGGTGTCATCCTATACAAATATTAATCGAAACCAGGTTGAATTGACTGTTTCGGTGTGGTACCACATTACTACGTGATCCAATCCAGAAAATGGCGAGGCCAACAAGAATGCGAAAAATGCGAAGGTATGAGCCAGATGATTGCAAATACCAGACCTAACCCAGACATAACCGGCGTTATTCTCTAAAATATTAATCGGAACCAGGTTTAATTGACTGTTTCGGTGTGGTACCACATTACTACGTGATCCAATCCAGAAAAAGGCCAGGATCTGGCCAACAAGAATGCGAAAAATGCGAAAGTATGAGCCAGATGATTGCAAATACCAGACCTAACCCAGACATAACCGGCGTTATTCTCTAAAATATTAATCGGAACCAGGTTTAATTGACTGTTTCGGTGTGGTACCACATTACTACGTGATCCAAACCAGAAAGAAACCCAGGATCTGGCCATCAAGTATGCGAAAAATGCGAACGTACGAGCCAGATGAGTGGAAATCCCAGCACTAACCCAGACATAACAGGCGATATCCTCCAAAATATTAATCGGATCCAGGTTTAATTGGCTGCTTCAGTGTGGTACGACATTACTACGTGATCCAAACCAGAAAAAACCCAGGATCTGGCCAACATGTATGCGCAAAATACGAAAGTATGAGCCAGATGATTGCAATTACCAGACCTAACCCAGCCATAACCGGCGTTACCCTCTAAAATATTAATCGGAACCTGGATTAATTGACTGTTTCAGTGTGGCACCACACTTTTACGAGCTTCAAATCAGAAATAGCCCAGGATCTGGCCAACAAGTATGCCAAAAATGCGAAAGTATGAGGAAGGTGATTGCAAATACCAGACCTAACACAAACCTAACCGGTGTCATCCTATACAAATATTAATCGAAACCAGGTTGAATTGACTGTTTCGGTGTGGTACCACATTACTACGTGATCCAATCCAGAAAATGGCGAGGCCAACAAGAATGCGAAAAATGCGTAGGTATGAGCCAGATGATTGCAAATACCAGACCTAACCCAGACATAACCGGCGTTATTCTCTAAAATATTAATCGGAACCAGGTTTAATTGACTGTTTCGGTGTGGTACCACATTACTACGTGATCCAATCCAGAAAAAGGCCAGGATCTGGCCAACAAGTATGCGAAAAATGCGAACGTACGAGCCAGATGAGTGCAAATCCCAGACCTATCCCAGACATAACCGGCGATATCCTCGAAAATATTAATCGGATGCTGGTTTATTTGGCTGCTTCAGTGTGGTACCACATTACTACGTGATCCAAACCAGAAAAAGGCCAGGATCTGGTCAACAAGTATGCGAAAAATGCGAAAGTAGGAGCCAGATGGTACCAAATCCCAGACTTAACCCCGACCCAACCGGTGTTATCTCCTAAAATATACATCGAAACCAGGTTTAGTTGACTGTTTCAGTGAGGTACCAGATTAATACGTTATCCAAACCAGAAGGAAACCCAGGATCTGGCCAACAAGTATGCGAAAAATGCGAACGTACGAGCCACATGAGTGGAAATCCCAGCACTAACCCAGACATAACCGGCGATATCCTCTAAAATATTAATCGGATCCAGGTTTAATTGACTGCTTCAGTGTGGTACGACATTACTACGCGATCCAAACCAGAAGAAACCCAGGATCTGGCCAACATGTATGCGCAAAATGCGAAAGTATGAGTCAGATGATTGCAATTACCAGACCTAACCCAGCCATAACCGGCGTTACCCTCTAAAATATTAATCGGAACTGGATTAATTGACTGTTTCAGTGTGGCACCACACTTTTACGAGCTTCAAATCAGAAATAGCCCAGGATCTGGCCAACAAGTATGCCAAAAATGCGAAAGTATGAGGAAGATGATTGCAAATACCAGACGTAACCCAGACCTAACCGGTGTTGGCCTCTAAAATATTGATCGAATCCAGGTTGAATTGATTATCTCAGTGTGGCACCACATTAATACGTTATCCAAACCAGAAAAATCCGAGGATCTGTCCAACAAGTATGCGAAAAATGCGAAAGTACGAGACAGATGAGTGCAAATTCCAGAAGTACCCCAGACATAACCGGCGTTATCCCCTAAAATGTTGATCGAAACCAGGTTTAAATGACTACTTCAGTGTGGTTACCACATTACTACGTGATCCAAACCTGACAAAAACCCAGGATCAGGCCATGAAGTATGCGAAAAATGCGTAAGCATGAGGAAGATGATTGCAATTACTATATGTAACTCAGACCTAACCGGAGTTATCCCCCATAATGATGACCGAAACCAGGTTTAATAGACTGTGTCAGTGTGGTTCCACATTAATACGTTAACAAACCAGAAAAAAACCAGGATCTGGCCAACCTGTATGCGAAAAATGCGAAAGCATGAGCCAGATGATTACAAATACCAGACCTACCCCAGATATAGCCGGCGTTATCCCCTAAAATGTTGATCGAAACCAGGTTTAAATGACTGCCTCAGTGTGGTACCACTTTACTACGTGATCCAAACCAGAAAAATCCGAGGATCTGCCCAACAAGTATGCGAAATATGCGACAGTATGAGCTAGATGATGGCAAATACCAGACCTAACCCAGGCTTAACCGGCGTTATCCTCTATAATATTAATCGGAACCTGGTGTAATTGATTGTTTCGGTGTGGTACCACATTACTACGTGTTCCAAACCAGAAGAAACCCAGGTTCTGGCCAACACGAATGCGAAAAATGCGAAAGCATGAGCCTGCTGATAGCAAATACCAGACCTAACCTAGACATAACCGGCGTTATCCTCTAAAATATTAAATGGAACCAGCATTAGTTTACTGTTTCCGTGTGGTACCACTTTACTGCGTGATCCAAATCAGAAAAATCCCAGGATCTTGCCATTCAAGTAAGCGAAAAATGCGAAAGTATGAGCTAGGTGATGGCAAATACCAGACGTAACCCAGACATAACCGGCGTTATCCTCTAAAATATTGATCGAAACCAGGTTTAATGGTCTGTGTCAGTGTGGTACCACATTAATACGTGATCGAAACCAGAAAAAGCCCAGGATGCGGCCATTCAAGTAAGCGAAAAATGCGAAAGCATGACGCAGATGATTGCAAATACCAGACCTAACACAAACCTAACCGGTGTCATCCTATAAAATATTAATCGAAAGCAGGTTGAAGTGACTATTTCAGTGTGGCACCTCATTAATACGTGATCAGAACCAGAAAAAACCCAGGATCTGGTTAACAAGTATGCGAAAAATGCGAAATTATGAGCCAGATGATTACAAATACCAGAACTAACCCAGACATAACCGGCGTTATCCTCTAAAATATTAATCGCAACCAGGTATAATTGACTGTTTCGGTGTGGTACCACATTACTGCATGATCCAAACCAGAAAGAGGCCAGGACCTGGCCAACAAGTATGCGAAAAATGCGAAAGTACGAGCCAGATGATTTCAAATACCAGACGTACCCCATACATAACCGGTGTTATCTTCTAAAATATTGATCGGAACCAGTTTTAATTGACTGTTTCAGTGTGGTACCACATTACTGCATGATCAAAACCAGAAAAAGTCCAGGATCTGGCCAACAAGTATGCGAAATATGCGAAAGTACGAGCCAGATGATTGCAAACACCAGAACGAACCACGACATAACCAGCGTTATCCTCTTAAATATCAATCGGAACCAGGTTTACTTGACTGTTTCAGTGCGGTACCACATTACTACGTGATCCTACCAAGAAGAAGGCCAGGATCTGGCCAGCAAGTATGCGATTAATGCGAAAGTATGAGCCAGATGATTACATATACCAGAAATTACCCCCTGACATAACCGGCGCTATCCTCTAAGATATTAATCGCAACCAGGTTTAATTGACTGTTTCAGTGTGGTACCACACTACTACACAATCCAAACCAGAAAAAGGCCTGCATCTTGTCAACAAGTATGCGCAAAATGCGAGAGTATGAGCCAGATGATCAAAAATACCAGAACTAAACCAGACATAACCGGCGTTATCCTGTAAAATATTAATGGCAACCAGGTTTAATTGACTGTTTCGGTGTGGTACCACATTACTGCATGATCCAAACCAGAATAAGGCCAGGATCTGGCCGACAAGTATGCGAAAAATGCGAAAGTATGAGCCAGATGATCAAAAATACCAGAACTAACACAGACATAACCGGCGTTATCCTCTAAAATATTAATGGCAACCAGGTTTAATTGACTGTTTCGGTGTGGTACCACATTACTGCATGGTCGAAACCAGAAAAAGGCCAGGACCTGGCCAACAAGTATGGGAAAAATGCGAAAGAATGAGGCAGATGTTTGCAAATACCAGAACTAACCCAGACATAACCGGCGTTATCCTTTAAAATATTAATCGGAACCAGGTTTAATTGACTGTTGCAGTGTGGTACCACATTACTACGTGATCCTACCAAGAAGAAGCCCAGGATCTGGCCAACAAGTATGCGAAAACTGCGAAAGTATGACGCAGATGATTGCAAACACCAGACCTAACACAAAGCTAACCGGTGTCATCCTATAAAGTATTAATCGAAATCAGGTTGAATTGACTATTTCAGTGTGGCAGCTCATTAATACGTGATGCTAACCAGAAAAAAACCATGATCTGGCCAGCAAGTATGCGAAAAATGCGAAAGTATGAGCTAGATGATTGCAAATACCAGACCTAACACAAACCTAACCGGTGTCATCCTATAAAATATTAATCGAAACCAGGTTGAATTGTGTGTTTCGGTGTGGTACCACATTACTACGTGATGCAATCCAGAAAATGGCTAGGATCTGGCCAACAACAATGCAAAAAATGCGAAAGTATGAGCCAGATGATTGCAAATACCAGACCTAACCCAGACATAACCGGCGTTATTCTCTAAAATATTAATCGGAACCTGGTTTAATTGACTGTTTCTGTGTGGTACCACATTACTACGTGATCCAAACCAGAAAGAAACCCAGGATCTGGCCATCAAATATGCGAAAAATGCGAACGTACGAGCCAGATGAGTGGAAATCCCAGCACTAACCCAGACATAACAGGCGATATCCTCCAAAATATTAATCGGATCCTGGTTTAATTGGCTGCTCCAGTGTGGTACGACATTACTACGTGATCCAAACCAGAAAAAACCCAGGATCTGGCCAACATGTATGCGCAAAATGCGAAGGTATGAGCCAGATGATTGCAATTACCAGACCTAACCCAGCCATAACCGGCGTTACCCTCTAAAATATTAATCGGAACCTGGATTAATTGACTGTTTCAGTGTGGCACCACACTTTTACGAGCTTCAAATCAGAAATAGCCCAGGATCTGGCCAACAAGTATGCCAAAAATGCGAAAGTATGAGGAAGGTGATTGCAAATACCAGACCTAACACAAACCTAACCGGTGTCATCCTATACAAATATTAATCGAAACCAGGTTGAATTGACCGTTTCGGTGTGGTACCACATTACTACGTGATCCAATCCAGAAAAAGGCCAGGATCTGGTCAACAAGTATGCGAAAAATGCGAAAGTAGGAGCCAGATGATACCAAATCCCAGACCTAACCCCGACCCAACCGGTGTTATCTCCTAAAATATAGATCGAATCCAGGTTTAGTTGACTGTTTCAGTGAGGTACCAGATTAATACGTTATCCAAACCAGAAAGAAACCCAGGATCTGGCCAACAAGTATGCGAAAAATGCGAACGTACGAGCCACATGAGTGGAAATCCCAGCACTAACCCAGACATAACCGGCGATATCCTCTAAAATATTAATCGGATCCAGGTTTAATTGACTGCTTCAGTGTGGTACGACATTACTACGCGATCCAAACCAGAAGAATCCCAGGATCTGGCCAACATGTATGCGCAAAATGCGAAAGTATGAGTCAGATGATTGCAATTACCAGACCTAACCCAGCCATAACCGGCGTTACCCTCTAAAATATTAATCGGAACCAGGTTTAATTGACTGTTTCGGTGTGGTACCACATTACTACGTGATCCAAACCAGAAAAAGGCCAGGATCTGGTCAACAAGTATGCGAAAAATGCGAAAGTAGGAGCCAGATGATACCAAATCCCAGACCTAACCCCGACCCAACCGGTGTTATCTCCTAAAATATAGATCGAAACCAGGTTTAGTTGACTGTTTCAGTGAGGTACCAGATTAATACGTTATCCAAACCAGAAAGAAACCCAGGATCTGGCCAACATGTATGCGCAAAATGCGAAAGTATGAGTCAGATGATTGCAATTACCAGACCTAACCCAGCCATAACCGGCGTTACCCTCTAAAATATTAATCGGAACTGGATTAATTGACTGTTTCAGTGTGGCACCACACTTTTACGAGCTTCAAATCAGAAATAGCCCAGGATCTGGCCAACAAGTATGCCAAAGATGCGAAAGTATGAGGAAGATGATTGCAAATACCAGACGTAACCCAGACCTAAACGGTGTTGGCCTCTAAAATATTGATCGAATCCAGGTTGAATTGATTATCTCAGTGTGGCACCACATTAATACGTTATCCAAACCAGAAAAAAACCCAGGATCTGGCCAACAAGTATGCGAAAAACTCGAACGTACGAGCCAGATGAGTGCAAATCCCAGACCTAACCCAGACATAGCCGGCGATATGCTCTAAAATATTAATCGGATCCAGGTTTAATTGACTGCTTCAGCGTTGCAACACATTACTACGTGATCCGAACCAGAAAAATCCGAGGATCTGTCCAACAAGTATGCGAAAAATGCGAAAGTACGAGACAGATGAGTGCAAATACCAGAAGTACCCCAGACATAACCGGCGTTATCCCCTAAAATGTTGATCGAAACCAGGTTTAAATGACTACTTCAGTGTGGTACCACATTACTACGTGATCCAAACCTGAAAAAAACCCAGGATCAGGCCATGAAGTATGCGAAAAATGCGTAAGCATGAGGAAGATGATTGCAATTACTATATGTAACTCAGACCTAACCGGAGTTATCCCCTATAATGTTGATCGAAACCAGGTTTAAAAGACTGCGTCAGTGTGGTACCACTTTACTACGTGATCCAAACCAGAAAAATCCGAGGATCTGCCCAACAAGTATGCGAAATATGCGACAGTATGAGCTAGATCATGGCAAATACCAGACCTAACCCAGGCTTAACCGGCGTTATCCTCTATAATATTAATCGGAACCTGGTGTAATTGATTGTTTCGGTGTGGTACCACATTACTACGTGTTCCAAACCAGAAGAAACCCAGGTCCTGGCCAACACGAATGCGAAAAATGCGAAAGCATGAGCCTGCTGATAGCAAATACCAGACCTAACCTAGACATAACCGGCGTTATCCTCTAAAATATTAATTGGAACCAGGATTAGTTTACTGTTTCGGTGTGGTACCACTTTACTGCGTGATCCAAATCAGAAAAATCCCAGGATCTTGCCATTCAAGTAAGCGAAAAATGCGAAAGTATGAGCTAGGTGATGGCAAATACCAGACGTAACCCAGACATAACCGGCGTTATCCTCTAAAATATTGATCGAAACCAGGTTTAATGGTCTGTGTCAGTGTGGTACCACATTAATACGTGATCGAAACCAGAAAAAGCCCAGGATGCGGCCATTCAAGTAAGCGAAAAATGCGAAAGCATGACGCAGATGATTGCAAATACCAGACCTAACACAAACCTAACCGGTGTCATCCTATAAAATATTAATCGAAAGCAGGTTGAAGTGACTATTTCAGTGTGGCACCTCATTAATACGTGATCAGAACCAGAAAAAACCCAGGATCTGGTTAACAAGTATGCGAAAAATGCGAAATTATGAGCCAGATGATTACAAATACCAGAACTAACCCAGACATAACCGGCGTTATCCTCTAAAATATTAATCGCAACCAGGTTTAATTGACTGTTTCAGTGCGGTAACACATTACAACATGATCCATACCAAAATAACGCCAGGATCTGGCCGACAAGTATGCGAAAAATGCGAATGTATGAGCCAGATGATCAAGAATACCAGAACTAACCCAGACATAACCGGCGTCATCCTCTAAAATATTAATGGCAACCAGGTTTAATTGACTGTTTCGGTGTGGTACCACATTACTGCATGATCCAAACCAGAAAAAGGCCAGGACCTGGCCAACAAGTATGCGAAAAATGCGAAAGTACGAGCCAGATGATTTCAAATACCAGACGTACCCCATACATAACCGGTGTTATCCTCTAAAATATTGATCGGAACCAGGTTTAATTGACTGTTTCAGTGTGGTACCACATTACTGCATGATCAAAACCAGAAAAAGTCCAGGATCTGGCCAACAAGTATGCGAAATATGCGGAAGTACGAGCCAGATGTTTGCAAACACCAGAACGAACCCCGACATAACCAGCGTTATCCTCTTAAATATCAATCGGAACCAGGTTTACTTGACTGTTTCAGTGTGGTACCACATTACTACGTGATCCTACCAAGAAGAAGGCCAGGATCTGGCCAGCAAGTATGCGATTAATGCGAAAGTATGAGCCAGATGATTACATATACCAGAAATTACCCCCTGACATAACCGGCGCTATCCTCTAAGATATTAATCGCAACCAGGTTTAATTGACTGTTTCAGTGTGGTACCACACTACTACATAATCCAAACCAGAAAAAGGCCTGCATCTTGTCAACAAGTATGCGCAAAATGCGAGAGTATGAGCCAGATGATCAAAAATACCAGAACTAACCCAGACATAACCGGCGTTATCCTGTAAAATATTAATGGCAACCAGGTTTAATTGACTGTTTCGGTGTGGTACCACATTACTGCATGATCCAAACCAGAATAAGGCCAGGATCTGGCCGACAAGTATGCGAAAAATGCGAAAGTATGAGCCAGATGATCAAAAATACCAGAACTGACAAAGACATAACCGGCGTTATCCTCTAAAATATTAATCGGATGCAGGTTTATTTGGCTGCTTCAGTGTGGTACCACATTACTACGTGATCCAAACCAGAAAAAGGCCAGGATCTGGTCAACAAGTATGCGAAAAATGCGAAAGAATGAGGCAGATGTTTGCAAATACCAGAACTAACCCAGACATAACCGGCGTTATCCTTTAAAATATTAATCGGAACCAGGTTTAATTGACTGTTGCAGTGTGGTACCACATTACTACGTGATCCTACCAAGAAGAAGGCCAGGATCTGGCCAGCAAGTATGCGATTAATGCGAGAGTATGAGCCAGATGATTACAAATACCAGAACTAACCCAGACATAACCGGCGCTATCCTCTAAAATATTAATCGCAACCAGGTTTAATTGACTGCTTCAGTGTGGTACCACATTACTACATAATCCAAACCAGAAAAAGGCCTGCATCTGTCGAACAAGTATGCGAAAAATGCAAAAGTATGAGCCAGATGATTACAAATACCAGACCTAAGCCAGACATAACCGGCGTTATCCTCTAAAATATTAATCGCAGCCAGGTTTAATTGACTGTTTCAGTGTGGTACCACATTACTACGTGATTGAAACAAGAAACAGCCCAGGATACGGCCATTGAAGTAAGCGAAAAATGCGAAAGTATGAGGCAGATGTTTACAAATTCCAGACCTAACACAAACCTAACCAGTGTTGTCCTCTAAAATATTGATCGAAAACAGGTTTGTTTTACTATTTCAGTGTGGTACCACATTACTACGTGATCCAAACCAGAAAAAGCCCAGGATCTGGCCAACAAGAATGCGAAAAATGCGAACGTACGAGCCAGATGAGTGGAAATCGCAGCACTAACCCAGACATAACCGGCGATATCCTCTAAAATATTAATGGGATCCAGGTTTAATTGACTGCTTCAGTGTGGTACGACATTACTACGTGATCCAAACCAGAAAAAACCCAGGTTCTGGCCAACAAGTATGCGAAAAATGCGAACGTACGAGCCAGATGAGTGGAAATCGCAGCACTAACCCAGACATAACCGGCGATATCCTCTAAAATATTAATGGGATCCAGGTTTAATTGACTGCTTCAGTGTGGTACGACATTACTACGTGATCCAAACCATAAAAAACCCAGGATCTGGCCAACATGTATGCGCAAAAAGCGAAAGTATGAGCCAGATGATTGCAATTACCAGACCTAACCCAGCCAGAACCGGCGTTACCCTCTAAAATATTAATCGGAACATGGATTAATTGACTGTTTCAGTGTGGCACCACTCTTTTACGAGCTTCAAATCAGAAATAGCCCAGGATCTGGCCAACAAGTATGCCAAAAATGCGAAAGTATGAGGAAGGTGATTGCAAATACCAGACCTATCACAAACACAACCGGTGTCATCCTATACAAATATTAATCGAAACCAGGTTGAATTGACTGTTTCGGTGTGGTACCACATTATTACGTGATCCAATCCAGAAAATGGCGAGGCCAACAAGAATGCCAAAAATGCGAAGGTATGAGCCAGATGATTGCAAATACCGGACCTAACCCTGACATAACCGGCGTTATTCTCTAAAATATTAATCGGAACCAGGTTTAATTGACTGTTTCGGTGTGGTACCACATTACTACGTGATCCAAACCAGAAAAAGCCCAGGATCTGGCCAACAAGTATGCGGAAAATGCGAACGTACGAGCCAGATGAGTGGAAATCCCAGCACTAACCCAGACATAACCGGCGATATCCTCTAAAATATTAATCGGATCCAGGTTTAATTGACTGCTTCAGTGTGGTACGACATTACTACGTGATCCAAACCAGAAAAAACCCAAGATCTGGCCAACATGTATGCGCAAAATGCGAAAGTATGAGGAAGATGATTGCAAATACCAGACGTAACCCAGACCTAACCGGTGTTGGCCCCTAAAATATTGATCGAATCCAGGTTGAATTGATTATCTCAGTGTGGCACCACATTAATACGTTATCCAAACCAGAAAAAAACCCAGGATCCGGCCAACAAGTATGCGAAAAATGCGAAAGTACGAGCCAGATGAGTGCAAATCCTAGACCTAACCCAGACATAGCCGGCGATATGCTCTAAAATATTAATCGGATCCAGGATTAATTGACTGCTTCAGTGTGGTACCACATTACTACGTGATCCAAACCAGAAAAAGGCCAGGATCTGGCCAGCAAGTATGCGAAAAATGCGAAAGTACGAGCCACCAGAGGGCAAATCCCAGACCTAACCCAGACCTAACCGGCGTTATCCTGTAAAATATTAATCGGAACCAGGTTCAATTGACTGTTTCGGTGTGGCACCACATTACTACGTAATCCAAACCAGAAAAAACCCAGGATCTGTCCATCAAGTATGCGAAAAATGCGAAAGTACGAGACAGATGAGTGCAAATTCCAGACCTAACCCAGACATAACCGGCGTTATCCCCTAAAATGTTGATCGAAACCAGGTTTAAATGACTGCGTCAGTGTGGTACCACTTTACTACGTGATCCAAACCAGAAAAATCCGAGGATCTGTCCAACAAGTATTCGAAAAATGCGAGAGTACGAGACAGATGAGTGCAAATTCCAGACCTACCGCAGACATAACCGGCGTTATCCCCTAAAATGTTGATCGAAACCAGGTTTAAATGACTGCTTCAGTGTGGTACCACATTACTACGTGATCCAAACCTGAAAAAAACCCAGGATCAGGCCATGAAGTATGCGAAAAATGCGTAAGCATGAGGAAGATGATTGCAATTACTATATGTAACTCAGATCTAACCGGAGTTATCCCCTAAAATGATGACCGAAACCAGGTTTAATAGACTGTGTCAGTGTGGTTCCACATTAATACGTTACCAAACCAGAAAAAAACCAGGATCTGGCCAACCTGTATGCGAAAAATGCGAAAGCATGAGCCAGATGATTACAAATACCAGACCTACCCCAGACATAGCCGGCGTTATCCCCTAAAATGTTGATCGAAACCAGGTTTAAATGTCTGCCTCAGTGTGGTACCACTTTACTACGTGATCCAAACCAGAAAAATCCGAGGATCTGCCGAACAAGTATGCGAAAAATGCGACAGTATGAGCTAGATGATGGCAAATACCAGACCTAACCCAGACATAACCGGCGTTATCCTCTTAAATATTAATCGGAACCAGGTTTAATTGGCTGTATCGGTGTGGTACCAAATTACTTCGTTATCCAAAACAGAAAAAACCCAGCATCTGGCCAACAAGTATGAGAAAAATGCGAAAGTATCAGCCAGATGATCGCAAATACCAGACGTAACCCTGACATAACCGGTGTTATCTTCTAAAATATTGATCGAATCCAGGTTTAGTTTACTGTTTCGGTGTGGTACCACATTAGTACGTGATCAAAACCAGAAAAAACCCAGGATCTGGCCATTCAAGTTTGCGAAAAATGCGAAAGTAGGAGCTAGATGATGAAAAACACCAGACCTAACCCAGACGTAACCGGCGTTATCCTCTAAAATATCAATGGGAACCGGGTTTCGTCGACTGTTACTGTGTGGTACCACATTACTACCTGATCCAAGTCAGAAAAAGCCCAGAATCAGGCCAACAAATATGCGAAAACTGCGAAAGTATGACGCAGATGATTGCAAATACCAGACCTAACACATACCTTACCGGTGTCATCCTATAAAGTATTAATCGAAACCAGGTTGAATTGACTATTTCAGTGTGGCACCTCATTAATACGTGATGCTAACCAGAAAAAAACCAGGATCTGGCCAGCAAGTATGCGAAAAAAGCGAAAGTATGAGCCAGATGATTGCAAATACCAGACCTAACACAAACCTAACCGGTGTCATCCTATACAAATATTAATCGAAACCAGGTTGAATTGACTGTTTCGGTGTGGTACCACATTACTACGTGATCCAATCCAGAAAAAGCGAGGATCTGGCCAACTAGAACGCGAAAAATGCAAAAGTATGAGCCAGATGATTGCAAATACCAGACCTAACACAAACCTAACCGGTGTCATCCTATACAAATATTAATCGAAACCAGGTTTAAATGACTGCCTCAGTGTGGTACCACTTTACTACGTGATCCAAACCAGAAAAATCCAAGGATCTGCCCAACAAGTATGCGAAAAATGCGACAGTATGAGCTAGATGATGGCAAATACCAGACCTAACCCAGGCTTAATCGGCGTTATCCTCTAAAATATCAATCGGAACCAGGATTAGTCGACTGTTACTGTATGGTACCACATTACTACGTGATCCAAATCAGAAAAAGCCCCGGATCTGGCCAACAAGTATGCGATAAATGCGAAAGTATGAGAAAGATGATTACAAATACCAGAACTAACCCAGACATAACCGGCGTTATCCTCTAAAATATTAATCGCAACCAGGTTTAATTGACTGTTTCAATGTGGTACCACATTACTACATAATCCAAACCAGAATAAGCCCAGGATCTGGCCGACAAGAAAGCGAAAAATGCGAAAGTATGAGCCAGATGATCAAAAATACCAGAACTAACCAAGACATAACCGGCGTTATCCTCTAAAATATTAATCGGAGCCAGGTTTCATTTACTATTTCGGTGTGGTGCCACATTACTACGTGATCCTACCAAGAAAAAGGCCAGGATCTGGCCAACAAGTATGCGATTAATGCGAAAGTATGAGCCAGATGATTACAAGTACCAGAACTAACCCAGACATAACCGCCGTTATCCTCTAAAATATTAATCGGAAACAGGTTTAATTAACTGTTTCAGTGTGGTACCACATTACTACGTGATCCTACCAAGAAAAAGGCCAGGATCTGGCCAACAAGTATGCGATTAATGCGAAAGTATGAGCCAGATGATTACAAGTACCAGAACTAACCCAGACATAACCGCCGTTATCCTCTAAAATATTAATCGGAAACAGGTTTAATTAACTGTTTCAGTGTGGTACCACATTACTACGTGATCCTACCAAGAAAAAGGCCAGGATCTGGCCAACAAGTATGCGATTAATGCGAATGTATGAGCCAGATGATTACAAATACCAAAACTAACCCAGGCATAACGGGCGCCATCCTCTAAAATATTAATCGCAACCAGGTTTAATTGACTGCTTCAGTGTGGTCCCACATTACTACGTGATCCTAACCAGAACAAAACCCAGGATCTGGCTAACAAGTATGCGAAAAATGCGAAAGTATGAGCCAGATGATCGCAAATACCAGACGTAACCCTGACATAACCGGTGTTATCTTCTAAAATATTGTCCGAATCCAGGTTTAGTTTACTGATTCGGTGTGGTACCACATTAGTACGTGATCAAAACCAGAAAAAACCCAGGATCTGGCCATTCAAGTTTGCGAAAAATGCGAAAGTATGAGCCAGATGATACCAAATCCCAGACCTAACCCCGACCCAACCGGTGTTATCTCCTAAAATATAGATCGAAACCAGGTTTAGGTGACTGTTTTAGTGAGGTACCACATTAATACGTTATCCAAACCAGAAAGAAACCCAGGATCTGGCCAACAAGTATGCGAAAAATGCGAACGTACGAGCCAGATGTGTGGAAATCCCAGCACTAACCCAGACATAACCGGCGATATCCTCTAAAATATTATTCGGATCCAGGTTTAATTGACTGCTTCAGTGTGGTACGACATTACTACGTGATCCAAACCAGAAAATACCCACGATCTGGCCAACATGTATCCGCAAAATGCGAAAGTATGAGACAGATGAGTGCAAATTCCAGACCTACTCCAGACATAACCGGCGTTATCCCCTAAAATGTTGATCGAAACCATATTTAAATGACAGCCTCAGTGTGGTACCACTTTACTACATGATCCAAACCAGAAAAATCCAAGGATCGGCCCAACAAGTATGCGAAAAATGCGACAGTATGAGCTAGATGATGGCAAATACCAGACCTAACCCAGGCTTAACTGGCGTTATCCTCTGTAATATTAATCGGAACCAGGTGTAATTGATTGCTTCGCTGTGGTACCACATTAATACGTTATCCAAACCTGAAAAAAACCCAGGATCAGGCCATGAAGTATGCGAAAAATGCGTAAGCATGAGGAAGATGATTGCAATTACTATATGTAACTCAGACCTAACCGGAGTTATCCCCTATAATGTTGATCGAAACCAGGTTTAAAAGACTGCCTCAGTGTGGTACCACTTTACTACGTGATCCAAACCAGAAAAATCCGAGGATCTGCCCAACAAGTATGCGAAATATGCGACAGTATGAGCTAGATCATGGCAAATACCAGACCTAACCCAGGCTTAACCGGCGTTATCCTCTATAATATTAATCGGAACCTGGTGTAATTGATTGTTTCGGTGTGGTACCACATTACTACGTGTTCCAAACCAGAAGAAACCCAGGTTCTGGCCAACACGAATGCGAAAAATGCGAAAGCATGAGCCTGCTGATAGCAAATACCAGACCTAACCTAGACATAACCGGCGTTATCCTCTAAAATATTAAATGGAACCAGGATTAGTTTACTGTTTCGGTGTGGTACCACTTTACTGCGTGATCCAAATCAGAAAAATCCCAGGATCTTGCCATTCAAGTAAGCGAAAAATGCGAAAGTATGAGCTAGGTGATGGCAAATACCAGACGTAACCCAGACATAACCGGCGTTATCCTCTAAAATATTGATCGAAACCAGGTTTAATGGTCTGTGTCAGTGTGGTACCACATTAATACGTGATCGAAACCAGAAAAAGCCCAGGATGCGGCCATTCAAGTAAGCGAAAAATGCGAAAGCATGACGCAGATGATTGCAAATACCAGACCTAACACAAACCTAATCGGTGTCATCCTATAAAATATTAATCGAAAGCAGGTTGAAGTGACTATTTCAGTGTGGCACCTCATTAATACGTGATCAGAACCAGAAAAAACCCAGGATCTGGTTAACAAGTATGCGAAAAATGCGAAATTATGAGCCAGATGATTACAAATACCAGAACTAACCCAGACATAACCGGCGTTATCCTCTAAAATATTAATCGCAACCAGGTTTAATTGACTGTTTCAGTGCGGTAACACATTACAACATGATCCATACCAAAATAACGCCAGGATCTGGCCGACAAGTATGCGAAAAATGCGAAAGTATGAGCCAGATGATCAAGAATACCAGAACTAACCCAGACATAACCGGCGTCATCCTCTAAAATATTAATGGCAACCAGGTTTAATTGACTGTTTCGGTGTGGTACCACATTACTGCATGATCCAAACCAGAAAAAGGCCAGGACCTGGCCAACAAGTATGCGAAAAATGCGAAAGTACGAGCCAGATGATTTCAAATACCAGACGTACCCCATACATAACCGGTGTTATCCTCTAAAATATTGATCGGAACCAGGTTTAATTGACTGTTTCAGTGTGGTACCACATTACTGCATGATCAAAACCAGAAAAAGTCCAGGATCTGGCCAACAAGTATGCGAAATATGCGAAAGTACGAGCCAGATGTTTGCAAACACCAGAACGAACCCCGACATAACCAGCGTTATCCTCTTAAATATCAATCGGAACCAGGTTTACTTGACTGTTTCAGTGTGGTACCACATTACTACGTGATCCTACCAAGAAGAAGGCCAGGATCTGGCCAGCAAGTATGCGATTAATGCGAAAGTATGAGCCAGATGATTACATATACCAGAAATTACCCCCTGACATAACCGGCGCTATCCTCTAAGATATTAATCGCAACCAGGTTTAATTGACTGTTTCAGTGTGGTACCACACTACTACATAATCCAAA
Source organism: Colletes latitarsis (assembly GCF_051014445.1). Lineage (NCBI taxonomy): Eukaryota > Metazoa > Arthropoda > Insecta > Hymenoptera > Colletidae > Colletes > Colletes latitarsis. Next base: position 6,180,318 of record NC_135142.1, read on the forward strand.
CCAGAAAAAGGCCTGCATCTTGTCAACAAGTATGCGCAAAATGCGAGAGTATGAGCCAGATGATCAAAAATACCAGAACTAACCCAGACATAACCGGCGTTATCCTGTAAAATATTAATGGCAACCAGGTTTAATTGACTGTTTCGGTGTGGTACCACATTACTGCATGATCCAAACCAGAATAAGGCCAGGATCTGGCCGACAAGTATGCGAAAAATGCGAGAGTATGAGCCAGATGATTACAAATACCAGAACTAACCCAGACATAACCGGCGCTATCCTCTAAAATATTAATCGCAACCAGGTTTAATTGACTGCTTCAGTGTGGTACCACATTACTACATAATCCAAACCAGAAAAAGGCCTGCATCTGTCGAACAAGTATGCGAAAAATGCAAAAGTATGAGCCAGATGATTACAAATACCAGACCTAAGCCAGACATAACCGGCGTTATCCTCTAAAATATTAATCGCAGCCAGGTTTAATTGACTGTTTCAGTGTGGTACCACATTACTACGTGATTGAAACAAGAAACAGCCCAGGATACGGCCATTCAAGTAAGCGAAAAATGCGAAAGTATGAGGCAGATGTTTACAAATTCCAGACCTAACACAAACCTAACCAGTGTTGTCCTCTAAAATATTGATCGAAAACAGGTTTGTTTTACTATTTCAGTGTGGTACCACATTACTACGTGATCCAAACCAGAAAAAGCCCAGGGTCTGGCCAACAAGAATGCGAAAAATGCGAACGTACGAGCCAGATGAGTGGAAATCGCAGCACTAACCCAGACATAACCGGCGATATCCTCTAAAATATTAATGGGATCCAGGTTTAATTGACTGCTTCAGTGTGGTACGACATTACTACGTGATCCAAACCAGAAAAAACCCAGGTTCTCGCCAACAAGTATGCGAAAAATGCGAACGTACGAGCCAGATGAGTGGAAATCGCAGCACTAACCCAGACATAACCGGCGATATCCTCTAAAATATTAATGGGATCCAGGTTTAATTGACTGCTTCAGTGTGGTACGACATTACTACGTGATCCAAACCATAAAAAACCCAGGATCTGGCCAACATGTATGCGCAAAATGCGAAAGTATGAGCCAGATGATTGCAATTACCAGACCTAACCCAGCCAGAACCGGCGTTACCCTCTAAAATATTAATCGGAACCTGGATTAATTGACTGTTTCAGTGTGGCACCACTCTTTTACGAGCTTCAAATCAGAAATAGCCCAGGATCTGGCCAACAAGTATGCCAAAAATGCGAAAGTATGAGGAAGGTGATTGCAAATACCAGACCTATCACAAACCTAACCGGTGTCATCCTATACAAATATTAATCGAAACCAGGTTGAATTGACTGTTTCGGTGTGGTACCACATTATTACGTGATCCAATCCAGAAAATGGCGAGGCCAACAAGAATGCCAAAAATGCGAAGGTATGAGCCAGATGATTGCAAATACCGGACCTAACCCTGACATAACCGGCGTTATTCTCTAAAATATTAATCGGAACCAGGTTTAATTGACTGTTTCGGTGTGGTACCACATTACTACGTGATCCAATCCAGAAAAAGGCCAGGATCTGGCCAACAAGTACGCGAAAAATGCGAACGTACGAGCCAGATGAGTGCAAATCCCAGACCTGTCCCAGACATAACCGGCGATATCCTCTAAAATATTAACCGGATGCAGGTTTATTTGGCTGCTTCAGTGTGGTACCACATTACTACGTGATCCAAACCAGAAAAAGGCCAGGATGTGGTCAACAAGTATGCGAAAAATGCGAAAGTAGGAGCCAGATGATACCAAATCCCAGACCTAGCCCCGACCCAACCGGTGTTATCTCCTAAAATATAGATCGAAACCATGTTTAGTTGACTGTTTCAGTGAGGTACCAGATTAATACGTTATCCAAACCAGAATGAAACCCAGGATCTGGCCAACAAGTATGCGGAAAATGCGAACGTACGAGCCAGATGAGTGGAAATCCCAGGACTAACCCAGACATAACCGGCGATATCCTCTAAAATATTAATCGGATCCAGGTTTAATTGACTGTTTCGGTGTGGCACCACATTACTACGTAATCCAAACCAGAAAAAACCCAGGATCTGTCCATCAAGTATGCGAAAAATGCGAAAGTACGAGACAGATGAGTGCAAATTCCAGACCTACCCCAGACATAACCGGCGTTATCCCCTAAAATGTTGATCGAAACCAGGTTTAAATGACTGCCTCAGTGTGGTACCACTTTACTACGTGATCCAAACCAGAAAAATCCGAGGATCTGTCCAACAAGTATTCGAAAAATGCGAAAGTACGAGACAGATGAGTGCAAATTCCAGACCTACCCCAGACATAACCGGCGTTATCCCCTAAAATGTTGATCGAAACCAGGTTTAAATGACTGCTTCAGTGTGGTACCACATTACTACGTGATCCAAACCTGAAAAAAACCCAGGATCAGGCCATGAAGTATGCGAAAAATGCGTAAGCATGAGGAAGATGATTGCAATTACTATATGTAACTCAGACCTAACCGGAGTTATCCCCTAAAATGATGACCGAAACCAGGTTTAATAGACTGTGTCAGTGTGGTTCCACATTAACACGTTACCAAACCAGAAAAAAACCAGGATCTGGCCAACCTGTATGCGAAAAATGCGAAAGCATGAGCCAGATGATTACAAATACCAGACCTACCCCAGACATAGCCGGCGTTATCCCCTAAAATGTTGATCGAAACCAGGTTTAAATGTCTGCCTCAGTGTGGTACCACTTTACTACGTGATCCAAACCAGAAAAATCCGAGGATCTGCCGAACAAGTATGCGTAAAATGCGACAGTATGAGCTAGATGATGGCAAATACCAGACCTAACCCAGACATAACCGGCGTTATCCTCTTAAATATTAATCGGAACCAGGTTTAATTGGCTGTATCGGTGTGGTACCAAATTACTTCGTTATCCAAAACAGAAAAAACCCAGCATCTGGCCAACAAGTATGAGAAAAATGCGAAAGTATCAGCCAGATGATCGCAAATACCAGACGTAACCCTGACATAACCGGTGTTATCTTCTAAAATATTGATCGAATCCAGGTTTAGTTTACTGTTTCGGTGTGGTACCACATTAGTACGTGATCAAAACCAGAAAAAACCCAGGATCTGGCCATTCAAGTTTGCGAAAAATGCGAAAGTAGGAGCTAGATGATGAAAAACACCAGACCTAACCCAGACGTAACCGGCGTTATCCTCTAAAATATCAATCGGAACCGGGTTTCGTCGACTGTTACTGTGTGGTACCACATTACTACCTGATCCAAGTCAGAAAAAGCCCAGAATCTGGCCAACAAGTATGCGAAAACTGCGAAAGTATGACGCAGATGATTGCAAATACCAGACCTAACACAAACCTAACCGGTGTCATCCTATACAAATATTAATCGAAACCAGGTTTAAATGACTGCCTCAGTGTGGTACCACTTTACTACGTGATCCAAACCAGAAAAATCCAAGGATCTGCCCAACAAGTATGCGAAAAATGCGACAGTATGAGCTAGATGATGGCAAATACCAGACCTAACCCAGGCTTAATCGGCGTTATCCTCTAAAATATCAATCGGAACCAGGATTAGTCGACTGTTACTGTATGGTACCACATTACTACGTGATCCAAATCAGAAAAAGCCCCGGATCTGGCCAACAAGTATGCGATAAATGCGAAAGTATGAGAAAGATGATTACAAATACCAGAACTAACCCAGACATAACCGGCGTTATCCTCTAAAATATTAATCGCAACCAGGTTTAATTGACTGTTTCAATGTGGTACCACAATACTACATAATCCAAACCAGAATAAGCCCAGGATCTGGCCGACAAGAAAGCGAAAAATGCGAAAGTATGAGCCAGATGATCAAAAATACCAGAACTAACCAAGACATAACCGGCGTTATCCTCTAAAATATTAATCGGAGCCAGGTTTCATTTACTATTTCGGTGTGGTGCCACATTACTACGTGATCCTACCAAGAAAAAGGCCAGGATCTGGCCAACAAGTATGCGATTAATGCGAAAGTATGAGCCAGATGATTACAAGTACCAGAACTAACCCAGACATAACCGCCGTTATCCTCTAAAATATTAATCGGAAACAGGTTTAATTAACTGTTTCAGTGTGGTACCACATTACTACGTGATCCTACCAAGAAAAAGGCCAGGATCTGGCCAACAAGTATGCGATTAATGCGAAAGTATGAGCCAGATGATTACAAGTACCAGAACTAACCCAGACATAACCGCCGTTATCCTCTAAAATATTAATCGGAAACAGGTTTAATTAACTGTTTCAGTGTGGTACCACATTACTACGTGATTGAAACAAGAAACAGCCCAGGATACGGCCATTCAAGTAAGCGAAAAATGCGAAAGTATGAGGCAAATGTTTACAAATTCCAGACCTAACACAAACCTAACCAGTGTTGTCCTCTAAAATATTGATCGAAAACAGGTTTGTTTTACTATTTCAGTGTGGTACCACATTACTACGTGATCCAAACCAGAAAAAGCCCAGGGTCTGGCCAACAAGAATGCGAAAAATGCGAACGTACGAGCCAGATGAGTGGAAATCGCAGCACTAACCCAGACATAACCGGCGATATCCTCTAAAATATTAATGGGATCCAGGTTTAATTGACTGCTTCAGTGTGGTACGACATTACTACGTGATCCAAACCAGAAAAAACCCAGGTTCTCGCCAACAAGTATGCGAAAAATGCGAACGTACGAGCCAGATGAGTGGAAATCGCAGCACTAACCCAGACATAACCGGCGATATCCTCTAAAATATTAATGGGATCCAGGTTTAATTGACTGCTTCAGTGTGGTACGACATTACTACGTGATCCAAACCATAAAAAACCCAGGATCTGGCCAACATGTATGCGCAAAATGCGAAAGTATGAGCCAGATGATTGCAATTACCAGACCTAACCCAGCCAGAACCGGCGTTACCCTCTAAAATATTAATCGGAACCTGGATTAATTGACTGTTTCAGTGTGGCACCACTCTTTTACGAGCTTCAAATCAGAAATAGCCCAGGATCTGGCCAACAAGTATGCCAAAAATGCGAAAGTATGAGGAAGGTGATTGCAAATACCAGACCTATCACAAACCTAACCGGTGTCATCCTATACAAATATTAATCGAAACCAGGTTGAATTGACTGTTTCGGTGTGGTACCACATTATTACGTGATCCAATCCAGAAAATGGCGAGGCCAACAAGAATGCCAAAAATGCGAAGGTATGAGCCAGATGATTGCAAATACCGGACCTAACCCTGACATAACCGGCGTTATTCTCTAAAATATTAATCGGAACCAGGTTTAATTGACTGTTTCGGTGTGGTACCACATTACTACGTGATCCAATCCAGAAAAAGGCCAGGATCTGGCCAACAAGTACGCGAAAAATGCGAACGTACGAGCCAGATGAGTGCAAATCCCAGACCTGTCCCAGACATAACCGGCGATATCCTCTAAAATATTAACCGGATGCAGGTTTATTTGGCTGCTTCAGTGTGGTACCACATTACTACGTGATCCAAACCAGAAAAAGGCCAGGATGTGGTCAACAAGTATGCGAAAAATGCGAAAGTAGGAGCCAGATGATACCAAATCCCAGACCTAGCCCCGACCCAACCGGTGTTATCTCCTAAAATATAGATCGAAACCATGTTTAGTTGACTGTTTCAGTGAGGTACCAGATTAATACGTTATCCAAACCAGAATGAAACCCAGGATCTGGCCAACAAGTATGCGGAAAATGCGAACGTACGAGCCAGATGAGTGGAAATCCCAGGACTAACCCAGACATAACCGGCGATATCCTCTAAAATATTAATCGGATCCAGGTTTAATTGACTGCTTCAGTGTGGTACGACATTACTACGTGATCCAAACCAGAAAAAACCCAAGATCTGGCCAACATGTATGCGCAAAATGCGAAAGTATGAGGAAGATGATTGCAAATACCAGACGTAACCCAGACCTAACCGGTGTTGGCCCCTAAAATATTGATCGAATCCAGGTTGAATTGATTATCTCAGTGTGGCACCACATTAATACGTTATCCAAACCAGAAAAAAACCCAGGATCCGGCCAACAAGTATGCGAAAAATGCGAAAGTACGAGCCAGATGAGTGCAAATCCTAGACCTAACCCAGACATAGCCGGCGATATGCTCTAAAATATTAATCGGATCCAGGTTTAATTGACTGCTTCAGTGTGGTACCACATTACTACGTGATCCAAACCAGAAAAAGGCCAGGATCTGGCCAGCAAGTATGCGAAAAATGCGAAAGTACGAGCCACCAGAGGGCAAATCCCAGACCTAACCCAGACCTAACCGGCGTTATCCTGTAAAATATTAATCGGAACCAGGTTCAATTGACTGTTTCGGTGTGGCACCACATTACTACGTAATCCAAACCAGAAAAAACCCAGGATCTGTCCATCAAGTATGCGAAAAATGCGAAAGTACGAGACAGATGAGTGCAAATTCCAGACCTACCCCAGACATAACCGGCGTTATCCCCTAAAATGTTGATCGAAACCAGGTTTAAATGACTGCCTCAGTGTGGTACCACTTTACTACGTGATCCAAACCAGAAAAATCCGAGGATCTGTCCAACAAGTATTCGAAAAATGCGAAAGTACGAGACAGATGAGTGCAAATTCCAGACCTACCCCAGACATAACCGGCGTTATCCCCTAAAATGTTGATCGAAACCAGGTTTAAATGACTGCTTCAGTGTGGTACCACATTACTACGTGATCCAAACCTGAAAAAAACCCAGGATCAGGCCATGAAGTATGCGAAAAATGCGTAAGCATGAGGAAGATGATTGCAATTACTATATGTAACTCAGACCTAACCGGAGTTATCCCCTAAAATGATGACCGAAACCAGGTTTAATAGACTGTGTCAGTGTGGTTCCACATTAACACGTTACCAAACCAGAAAAAAACCAGGATCTGGCCAACCTGTATGCGAAAAATGCGAAAGCATGAGCCAGATGATTACAAATACCAGACCTACCCGAGACATAGCCGGCGTTATCCCCTAAAATGTTGATCGAAACCAGGTTTAAATGTCTGCCTCAGTGTGGTACCACTTTACTACGTGATCCAAACCAGAAAAATCCGAGGATCTGCCGAACAAGTATGCGTAAAATGCGACAGTATGAGCTAGATGATGGCAAATACCAGACCTAACCCAGACATAACCGGCGTTATCCTCTTAAATATTAATCGGAACCAGGTTTAATTGGCTGTATCGGTGTGGTACCAAATTACTTCGTTATCCAAAACAGAAAAAACCCAGCATCTGGCCAACAAGTATGAGAAAAATGCGAAAGTATCAGCCAGATGATCGCAAATACCAGACGTAACCCTGACATAACCGGTGTTATCTTCTAAAATATTGATCGAATCCGGGTTTAGTTTACTGTTTCGGTGTGGTACCACATTAGTACGTGATCAAAACCAGAAAAAACCCAGGATCTGGCCATTCAAGTTTGCGAAAAATGCGAAAGTAGGAGCTAGATGATGAAAAACACCAGACCTAACCCAGACGTAACCGGCGTTATCCTCTAAAATATCAATCGGAACCGGGTTTCGTCGACTGTTACTGTGTGGTACCACATTACTACCTGATCCAAGTCAGAAAAAGCCCAGAATCTGGCCAACAAGTATGCGAAAACTGCGAAAGTATGACGCAGATGATTGCAAATACCAGACCTAGCACAAACCTAACCGGTGTCATCCTATACAAATATTAATCGAAACCAGGTTTAAATGACTGCCTCAGTGTGGTACCACTTTACTACGTGATCCAAACCAGAAAAATCCAAGGATCTGCCCAACAAGTATGCGAAAAATGCGACAGTATGAGCTAGATGATGGCAAATACCAGACCTAACCCAGGCTTAATCGGCGTTATCCTCTAAAATATCAATCGGAACCAGGATTAGTCGACTGTTACTGTATGGTACCACATTACTACGTGATCCAAATCAGAAAAAGCCCCGGATCTGGCCAACAAGTATGCGATAAATGCGAAAGTATGAGAAAGATGATTACAAATACCAGAACTAACCCAGACATAACCGGCGTTATCCTCTAAAATATTAATCGCAACCAGGTTTAATTGACTGTTTCAATGTGGTACCACAATACTACATAATCCAAACCAGAATAAGCCCAGGATCTGGCCGACAAGAAAGCGAAAAATGCGAAAGTATGAGCCAGATGATCAAAAATACCAGAACTAACCAAGACATAACCGGCGTTATCCTCTAAAATATTAATCGGAGCCAGGTTTCATTTACTATTTCGGTGTGGTGCCACATTACTACGTGATCCTACCAAGAAAAAGGCCAGGATCTGGCCAACAAGTATGCGATTAATGCGAAAGTATGAGCCAGATGATTACAAGTACCAGAACTAACCCAGACATAACCGCCGTTATCCTCTAAAATATTAATCGGAAACAGGTTTAATTAACTGTTTCAGTGTGGTACCACATTACTACGTGATCCTACCAAGAAAAAGGCCAGGATCTGGCCAACAAGTATGCGATTAATGCGAAAGTATGAGCCAGATGATTACAAGTACCAGAACTAACCCAGACATAACCGCCGTTATCCTCTAAAATATTAATCGGAAACAGGTTTAATTAACTGTTTCAGTGTGGTACCACATTACTACGTGATCCTACCAAGAAAAAGGCCAGGATCTGGCCAACAAGTATGCGATTAATGCGAATGTATGAGCCAGATGATTACAAATACCAAAACTAACCCAGGCATAACGGGCGCTATCCTCTAAAATATTAATCGCAACCAGGTTTAATTGACTGCTTCAGTGTGGTCCCACATTACTACGTGATCCTAACCAGAACAAAACCCAGGATCTGGCTAACAAGTATGCGAAAAATGCGAAAGTATGAGCCAGATGATCGCAAATACCAGACGTAACCCTGACATAACCGGTGTTATCTTCTAAAATATTGTCCGAATCCAGGTTTAGTTTACTGATTCGGTGTGGTACCACATTAGTACGTGATCAAAACCAGAAAAAACCCAGGATCTGGCCATTCAAGTTTGCGAAAAATGCGAAAGTATGAGCCAGATGATACCAAATCCCAGACCTAACCCCGACCCAACCGGTGTTATCTCCTAAAATATAGATCGAAACCAGGTTTAGGTGACTGTTTTAGTGAGGTACCACATTAATACGTTATCCAAACCAGAAAGAAACCCAGGATCTGGCCAACAAGTATGCGAAAAATGCGAACGTACGAGCCAGATGTGTGGAAATCCCAGCACTAACCCAGACATAACCGGCGATATCCTCTAAAATATTATTCGGATCCAGGTTTAATTGACTGCTTCAGTGTGGTACGACATTACTACGTGATCCAAACCAGAAAATACCCACGATCTGGCCAACATGTATCCGCAAAATGCGAAAGTATGAGACAGATGAGTGCAAATTCCAGACCTACTCCAGACATAACCGGCGTTATCCCCTAAAATGTTGATCGAAACCATATTTAAATGACAGCCTCAGTGTGGTACCACTTTACTACATGATCCAAACCAGAAAAATCCAAGGATCGGCCCAACAAGTATGCGAAAAATGCGACAGTATGAGCTAGATGATGGCAAATACCAGACCTAACCCAGGCTTAACTGGCGTTATCCTCTGTAATATTAATCGGAACCAGGTGTAATTGATTGCTTCGCTGTGGTACCACATTAATACGTTATCCAAACCAGAAAAAATCCCAGGATCTGGCCATGAAGTATGCGAAAACTGCGAAAGTACAAGCCTGATGAGGGCAAATCCCAGACCTCACCCAAACATAACCGGCGTTATCCTCTAAAATATTAATCGCAACCATGTTTAATTGACTGTTTCAGTGTGGTACCACACTACTACATGCTCGAAACCAGAAGAAGGCCAGGATCTGGCCAACAAGAATGCGAAAAATGCGAAAGTATGAGCCAGATGATCCCAAATACCAGACGTAGCCCTGACATAACCGGTGTTATCTTCTAAAATATTGATCGAATCCAGGTTTAGTTTACTGTTTCGGTGTGGTACCACATTAGTACGTGATTAAAACCAGAAAAAACCCAGGATCTGGCCATTCAAGTTTGCGAAAAATGCGAAAGTATGAGCTAGATGATGGCAAACACCCGACCTAACCCAGACGTAACCGGCATTATCCTCTAAAATGTCAATCGGAACCAGGTTTCGTCGACTGTTACGGTGTGGTACCACATTACTACCTGATCCAAGTCAGAAAAAGCGAGGATCTGGCCAACAGGAATGCGAAAAATGCAAAAGTATGAGCCAGATGTTTACAAATACCAGAACTAACCCAGACATAACCGCCATTATCCTCTAGAATATTAATCGGAAACAGGTTTAATTAACTGTTTCAGTGTGGTACCACATTACTACGTGATCCTACCAAGAAAAAGGCCAGGATCTGGTCAACAAGTATGCGAAAAATGCGAAAGCAGGAGCCAGATGATACCAAATCCCAGACCTAACCCCGACCAAACCGGTGTTATCTCCTAAAATATAGATCGAAACCAGGTTTAGGTGACTGTTTTAGTAAGGTACCACATTAATACGTTATCCAAACCAGAAAGAAACCCAGGATCTGGCCAACATGTATCCGCAAAATGCGAAAGTATGAGACAGATGAGTGCAAATTCCAGACCTACTCCAGACATAACCGGCGTTATCCCCTAAAATGTTGATCGAAACCATATTTAAATGACAGCCTCAGTGTGGTACCACTTTACTACGTGATCCAAACCAGAAAAATCCAAGGATCTGCCCAACAAGTATGCGAAAAATGCGACAGTATGAGCTAGATGATGGCAAATACCAGACCTAACCCAGGCTTAACTGGCGTTATCCTCTGTAATATTAATCGGAACCAGGTGTAATGGATTGCTTCGGTGTGGTACCACATTACTACGTGATCCAAATCAGAAAAATCCCAGGATCTTGCCATTCAAGTAAGCGAAAAATGCGAAAGTATGAGCTAGGTGATGGCAAATACCAGACGTAACCCAGACATAACCGGCGTTATCCTCTAAAATATTGATCGAAACCAGGTTTAATGGTCTGTGTCAGTGTGGTACCACATTAATACGTTATCCAAACCAGAAAAAATCCCAGGATCTGGCCATGAAGTATGCGAAAACTGCGAAAGTACAAGCCTGATGAGGGCAAATCCCAGACCTCACCCAAACATAACCGGCGTTATCCTCTAAAATAATAATCGCAACCATGTTTAATTGACTGTTTCAGTGTGGTACCACACTAGTACATGCTCGAAACCAGAAGAAGGCCAGGATCTGGCCAACAAGAATGCGAAAAATGTGAAAGTATGGAGCAGTTTATTGCAAATACCAGACCTAACACAGACATAACCGGCGTTATCCTCTAAAATATTAATCGGAACCAGGTTTAATTCACTGTATCAGTGTGGTACCACATTACTTCGTGATCCAAAACAGAAAAAACCCAGCATCTTGCCAACAAGTATGTGAAAAATGCGAAAGTACGAGCTACATGATGGCAAAGACCAGACCTAACCCAGACGTAACCGGCGTTATCCTCTAAAATATTAATCGGAACCAGGATTAGTCGACTGTTACTGTGTGGTACCACATTACTGCGTGATCCAAACCAGAAAAAACCCAGGATCTGGCCATTCAAGTATGCGAAAAATGCGAAAGTATGAGCTAGATGATGGCAAATACCAGACCTAACCCAGACATAACCAGCGTTATCCTCAAAAATATTAATCGGAACAAGGTTTAATTGACTGCTACAGTGTGATACCACATTACTACGTGATCCAAACCAGAAAAAGCCCAGGATCTTGCTATTCAAGTATGCGAAAAATTCGAAGGTGTGAGCTAGATGATGGCAAATACCAGACCGAACACAGACATAACCGGCGTTATCCTCTAAAATATTAATCGGAACCAGGTTTAATTGACTGTATCGGTGTGGTAGCAAATTACTACGTGATCCAAAACAGAAAAATGCCAGGATCTGGACATTCAAGTATGCGAAAAATGAGAAAGTGTGAGGTAGATGATGGCAAATACCAGACCTAACCCAGACATAACCGGCATTATCCTCAAAAATATTAATTGGAACAAGGTTTAATTGACTGCTACAGTGTGGTACCACATTACTACCTGATCCAAACCAGAAAAAGCCCAGGATCTTGCTATTCAAGTATGCGAAAAATGCGAAGGTGTGAGCTAGATGTTGGCAAATACCAGAGCGAACCCAGACATAACCGGCGTTATCCTCTAAAATATTAATCGGAACCAGGTTTAATTGACTGTATCGGTGTGGTACCAAATTATTTCGTGATCCAAAACAGAAAAAACCCAGCATCTGGCCAACAAGTATGCGAAAAATGCGAAAGTATGAGCCAGATGATCGCAAATACCAGACGTAACCCTGACATAACCGGTGTTATCTTCTAAAATATTGATCGAATTCAGGTTTAGTTTACTGTTTCGGTGTGGTACCACATTAGTACGTGATCAAAACCAGAAAAAACCCAGGATCTGGCCATTCAGGTTTGCGAAAAATGCTAAAGTATGAGCTAGATGATGGCAAACACCAGACCTAACCCAGACGTAACCGGCGTTATCCTCTAAAATATCAATCGGAACCAGGTTTCGTCGACTGTTACTGTGTGGTACCACATTACTACCTGATCCAAGTCAGAAAAAGCCCAGGATCTGGCCAACATGTATGCGAAAGCTGCGAAAGTAGGAGCCAGATGATACCAAATCCCAGACCTAACCCCGACCCAACCGGTGTTATCTCCTAAAATATAGATCGAAACCAGGTTTAGTTGACTGTTTCGGTGTGGCACCACATTACTACGTAATACAAACCAGAAAAAACCCAGGATCTGTCCAACAAGTATGCGAAAAATGCAAAAGTGCGAGACAGATGAGTGCAAATTCCAGACCTACCCCAGACATAACCGGCGCTATCCCCTAAAATGTTGATCGAAACCAGGTTTAAATGACTGCTTCTGTGTGGTACCACTTTACTACGTGATCCAAACCAGAAAATTCCGAGGATCTGCCCAACAAGTATGCGAAAAATGCGACAGTATGAGCTAGATGATGGCAAATACCAGACCTAACCCAGGCTTAACCGGCGTTATCCTCTATAATATTAATCGGAACCAGGCGTAATTGATTGTTTCGGTGTGGTACCACATTACTACGTGATCCAAACCACAAGAAACCCTGGTTCTGGCCAACACGAATGCGAAAAATGCGAAAGCATGAGCCTGCTGATAGCAAATACCAGACCTAACCTAGACATAACCGGCGTTATCCTCTAAAATATTAATCGGAACCAGGTTTACTTTACTGTTTCGGTGTGGTACCACTTTACTGCGTGATCCAAATCAGAAAAATCCGAGGATCTTGCCATTCAAGTAAGCGAAAAATGCGAAAGTATGAGCTAGGTGAGGGCAAATACCAGACCTAACCCAGACATAACCGGCGTTATCCTCTAAAATATTGATCGAAACCCGGTTTAATGGTCTGTGTCAGTGTGGTACCACATTAATACGTTATCCAAACCAGAAAAAATCCCAGGATCTGGCCATGAAGTATGCGAAAACTGCGAAAGTACAAGCTAGATGAGGGCATATCCCAGACCTCACCCAGACATAACCGGCGTTATCCTCTAAAATATTAAACGCAACCATGTTTAATTGACTGTTTCAGTGTGGTACCACACTACTACATGATCGAAACCAGAAAAAGACCAGGATCTGGCCAACAAGAATGCGAAAAATGTGAAAGAATGAGCCAGATGATTACAAATACTAGAACGAACCCAGACATAACGGTCGTTATCCTCTAAAATATTAATCGCAACCAGGTTTAATTGACTGCTTCAGTGTGGTCCCACATTACTACGTGATCCAAACCAGAAAAAGCCCAGGATCTGCCCATCAAGTATGCGAAAAATGCGAAAATATGGGCCAGATGATTACAAAAACCAGAACTAACCCAGACATAACCGGCGCTATCCTCTAAAATATTAATCGCAATCAGGTTTAATTGACGGTTTCAGTGTGGCACCACATTTCTAAGTAATCCAAACCAGAAAAAACCCAGGATCTGTCCGACAAGAATACGACAAATGCGAAAGTACGAGACAGATGTGTGCAAATTCCAGACCTACCCCAGACATAACCGGCGTTATCCCCTAAAATGATGACCGAAACCAGGTTTAATTGACTGTGTCAGTGTGGTTCCACATTAATACGTTACCAAACCAGAAAAAAACCAGGATCTGGCCAACCTGTATGCGAAAAATGCGAAAGCATGCGCCAGATGATTGCAAGTACCAGACCTAACCCAGACATAACCGGCGTTATCCCGTAAAATGTTGATCGAAACCAGGTTTAAATGAGTGCTTCAGTGTGGTACCACTTTATTACGTGATCCAAACCAGAAAAATCCGAGGATCTGCCCAACAAGTATGCGAAAAATGCGACAGTATGAGCTAGATGATGGCAAATACCAGACCTAACCCTGGCTTAACCGGCGTTATCCTCTATAACATTAATCGGAACCAGGTGTAATTGATTGTTTCGGTGTGGTACCACATTACTACGTGATCCAAACCAGAAGAAACCCAAGTTCTGGCCAACACGAATGCGAAAAATGCGAAAGCATGAGCCTGCTGATAGCAAATACCAGACCTAACCTGGACATAACCGGCGTTATCCTCTAAAATATTAATCGGAACCAGGATTAGTTTACTGTTTCGGTGTGGTACCACTTTACTGCGTGATCCAAATCAGAAAAATCCCAGGGTCTTGCCATTCAAGTAATCGAAAAATGCGAAAGTATGAGCTAGGTGATGGCAAATACCAGAGCTAACCCAGGCTTAACCGGCGCTATCCTCTATAATATTAATCGGAACCAGGTGTAATTGATTGTTTCGGTGTGGTACCACATTACTACGTGATCCAAACCAGAAGAAACCCAGGTTCTGGCCAACACGAATGCGAAAAATGCGAAAGCATGAGCCTGCTGATAGCAAATACCAGACCTAACCCAGACATAACCGGCGTTATCCTCTAAAATATTAATTGGAACCAGGTTTAATTGACTGTTTCGCTGTGGTACCACATTACTACGTGATCCAATCCATAAAAAGGCCAGGATCTGACCAACAAGTATGCGAAAAATGCGAATGTACGAGCCAGATGAGGGCAAATCCTTGACCTAACCCAGACCTAACCGGTGTTATCCCCTACTATATTGATCGAAGCCAGGTTTAATGGACTGCGTCAGTATGGTACCACATTAATACGTTATCTAAACCAGAAAAAAACCCAGGATCTGGCCGTGATGTATGCGAAAAGTGCGAAAGTACTAGCCAGATAAGGGCAAATCCCAGACCTGACCCAGACCTAACCGGCGTTATCCTCTAAAATAGTAATCGGTACCATGTTTAATTGACTGTTTCAGTGTGGTACCACATTACTGCACGATCCAAATCAGGAAACGCCCCGGATCTTGCCATTCAAGTAAGCGAAAAATGCGAAGGTATGAGCTAGATGATTGCAAATACCAGATCTAACCCAGACATAACCGGCGTTATCCCCTAAAGTGTTGATCGAAACCAGGTTTAAATGGCTGGTTCAGTGTGGTACCACATTACTACGTGATCCAAATCAGATAAAGCCCAGGATCTGGCCATTCAAGTATGCGAAAAATGCGAAAGTATGAGCCAGATAAGGGCAAATACCAGACCTAACCCAGACATAACCGGCGTTATCCTCCGAAATATTAATCGTTACCATGTTTAATTGACTGTTTCGGTGTGGTACCACATTTCTACCTAATCCAATCCAGAAAAAACCGAGGGTCTGGCCAACAAGAATGGGAAAAATGCGAAAGTATGAGACAGATGATTGCCAATACCAGACCTATCCCAGACCTAAACCGTGTAATCCCCTTAAGTGTTCATCGAAACCAGGTTTAAATGGCTGGTTCAGTGTGGTACCACTTTACTACGTGATCCAAAGCAGAAATAGCCCAGGATCTGGCCATTCAAGTAAGCGAAAAATGCGAAGGTATGAGCTAGATGATTGCAAATACCAGATCTAACCCAGACATAACCGGCGTTATCCCCTAAAATCTTGATCGAAACCAGGTTTCTTTGACTGTGTCAGTGTGGTACCACATTAATACGTTATCCAAACCTGAAAGAAACCCGGGATCTGGCCATGAAGTATGCGAAAAATGCGAAAGCATGAGGATGATGATTGCAATTACCAGACGTAACCCAGACCTAAACGCCGTTATCCCCTAAAATCTTGATCGAAACCAGGTTTCCTTGACTGTGTCAGTGTGGTTCCACATTAATACGTTACCCAACCAGAAAAAAACCAGGACCTGGCCAACCAGTATGCGAAAAATGCGAAAGAATGCGCCAGATGATGGCAAATACCAGACCTAACCCAGACATAACCGGTGTTATCCCCTAAAAGGTTGATCGAAACCAGGTTTAGGTGACTGCTTCAGTGTGGTACCACTTTACTACGTAATCCAAACCAGAAAAAACTGAGGGTCTGGCCAACAAGTATGCGAAAAATGCAAAAGTACCAGCCACATGAGCGCAACTACCAAAACTAACCCAGACATAACCGGTGTTATCCCCTAAAAGGTTGATCGAAACCAGGTTTAAGTGACTGCTTCAGTGTGGTACCACTTTACTACGTAATCCAAACCAGAAAAAACTGAGGGTCTGGCCAACAAGTATGCGACAAATGCAAAAGTACCTGCCACATGAGGGCAAATACCAGAACTAACCCAGACATAACCGGTGTTATCCCCTAAAAGGTTGATCGAAACCAGGTTTAAATGACTGCTTCAGTGTGGTACCACTTTACTCCGTGATCCAAATCAGAAAAAGCCCAGGATCTTGCCATTCAAGTATGCGAAAAATGCGAATGTGTGAGCTAGATGATGGCAAATACCAAACCTAACCCACACATAACCGGTGTTGTCCTCTTAAATAATGATCGAAACCTGCTTTAATTGTCTGTTTCAGGGTGGTACCACATTACTACGTGATCCTAACGAGAAAAGAACCCAGGATCTGGCCAACAACTATGCGAAAAATGCGGACGTATGAGCCAGATGATTGCCAATACCGGACCTATCCAAGACCTAACCGGTGTTATCCTCTAAAATATTCATCGAATCCAGGTTGAATTGACTATTTCAATGGGGCACCACATAAATACGTGATCCTAACGGGAAAATAACTCAGGATCTGGCCATTCAAGTATGCGAAAAATGCGAAAGTGTGAGCTAGATGATGGCAAATACCAGACCTAACCCAGACCTAACCGGTGTTATCCCCTAAAATATTGATCGAAGCCAGGTTTAGTGGACTGTGTCAGTGTGGTACCACATTAATACGTTATCCAAAGCAGAAGAAGCCCAGGATCTGGCCATTTAAGTATGCGAAAAATACGAAAGTATGAGCTAGATGATGGCAAATACCAGACCTAACCCAGACATAACCGGAGTTATCCTCTAAAATATTAATCGCAACCAGGTTTAATTGACTGATCCACTGTCGTACCACAACCAGCGTGATCCAAATCAGAAAAATCCCAGGATCTGGCCAACAAGCAGCGAAAAATGTGAAAGTATGAGCCAGATGATTGCAAATACCAGAACTAACCCAGACTTAACCGGCATTATCCTATAAAATATTAATCGGTACCTGGTTTAATTGACTGTTTCAGTGTCGTACCACAACCAGAGTGATCCAAATCAGAAAAAACCCAGGATCTGGCCAACAAGTATGCGAAAAATGCGAAAGCTCGAGCCAGATGAGGGAAAATCCCGTACGTAACCCAGATATAACCGGCGTTATCCCCTAAAATATTAAGCGGTACCAGGTTTAATTGACTGTTTCAGTGTCGTACCACATTGATACGTGATCTTAACGAGAAAAGAACCCAGGATCTGGCCAACAACTATGCGTAAAATGCGAAAGTATGAGCCAGATGAGGGCAAATCCCAGACCTAACCCAGACCTAACCGGTGTTATCCCCTAAAATATTGATCGAAAGCAGGTTTCATTGCCTGTGTCAGTGTGGTACCTCGTTAATACGTTGTCCAAACTTGAAAAAACCCAGAATCTGGCCAACAAGTATGCGAAAAATGCGAAAGTATGAGCCAGATGATTGCAAATACGAGACCTAGCCCAGACCTAACCGGTGGTATCGTCTAAAATTTTCATCGAATCCAGGTCTAGTTGACTGACTCAGTGTGGTACCACTTTACTACGAGATCCAAACCAGAAAAAGCCGAGGATCTGGCCAACTGGTATGCGAAAAATGCGAAAGTACGAGCCAGATGGTGGCAAATCGCAGACCTAACCCAGACCTCACCTGTGTTATCCTCTAAAATATTGATCGAATCCAGGTTTCATTGACTGTTTCAGGGTGCTACCACACTAACGCGTGATCCACACCAGAAAAAACCCAGGATCTGGCCAACAAGTATGCGAAAAATGCGAAAGTACGAGCCAGATGAGGGCAAATCCAAGACCTAACCCAGACCTAACCGGTGTTATCCCCTAAAATATTGATCGAAGCCAGGTTTAATGGACTGTGTCAGTGTGGTACCACATTAATACGTGATCCTAACGAGAAAAGAACCCAGGATCTGGCCGGCAACTATGCGAAAAATGTGAAAGTATGAGCCAGATGACTGCAAATACGAGAACTAACCCAGACCTAACCGGGGTTATCCTCTAAAATATTCATCGAATCCAGGTTTAGTTGACTGTTTCAGTGTGGTACCACATTACTACGCGATCCAAATCAGAAAATGCCCAGGATCTTGTCATTCAAGTAAGCGAAAAATGCGAAGGTATGAGCTAGGTGATTGCAAATACCAGACCTAACTCAGACATAACCGTCGTTATCCCCTAAAATGTTGATCGAAACCAGCTTTAATTTACTGTTTCGGTGTGGTACCACATTATTGCGCAATCCTAACGAAAAAAAAGAACCAATGATATGCCCAACAAGTATGCGAAAAATGCGAAAGTATGAGGCAGATGATTGCAAATACCAGACGTAACCCAGCCCTAAACTCTGTTATCCCCTCAAATCTTGATCGAAACCAGGTTTCATTGACTGTGTCATTGTGGTTCCACATTAATACGTTACCAAGCCAGAAAAAAACCACGATCTGGCCAACCAGTATGCGAAAAATTGGAAAGAATGCGCCAGATGGTTGCAAATACCTGACCTAACCCAGGCATAACCGGCGTTATCCCCTAAAATGTTGATCGAAACCAGGTTTAAATGACTGCTTCAGTGTTGTACCACATTACTACGTGATCCAAATCTGAAAAAAACCCAGGATCAGGCCATGAAGTATGCGAAAAATGCGTAAGCATGAGGAAGATGATTGCAATTACCAGACATAACCCAGACCTAACCGGTGTTATCCTCTAAAATGCTGATCGAAACCAGGTTTAAATGTCTGCTTGAGTGTGGTACCACTTTACTACGTGATCCAAACCAGAAAAAGCCGAGGATCTGGCCAACTACTATGCGAAAAATGCGAAAGTACCAGCCAGATGAGGGCAAATACCAGACCGAACCCAGACATAACCGGTGTTATCCCCTAAAAGGTTGATCGAAACCAGGTTTAAATGACTGCTTCAGTGTGGTACCACTTTACTACGTGATCCAAACCAGAAGAAACCCAGGATCTGGTCAACAGGTATGCGAAAAATGCGAAAGTACCAGCCAGATGAGGGCAAATACCAAACCTTTTTTTTTTTTTTTTTTTAACGTGGTGAAATCCTCATGGATACCCCGGCTCCCTGGGGGGGTGGCGGGGTTAGTGCCGGACTCTTACCGGCTAAAACACCACGGTGACCGCCTGCGCCCTTTATCTGGGGAGAGTCACGGGATCCAAACTAGCGATACTACCGTGACTCTCCCCGTTGGCGCAACGCCCTACTACGGGCCCTTCCCGGGGGAGGAGATGTGATTCTCCTCCCCCAATGGGGGGCAAACATAATTGATTGCCCCCCGGCGACGCCGCGCGGTCACTCGCGACGTCGCCCCCACTCGTGCCGCTGCTACTAGCCGCGACCGGGCCCCCGGTCCGGTGATGGGCTTTGTGCGAGGGGGAATGAGGGAATAAAGTCCCTCACCTCGCACCACAAACACCATCACCGACCCCTTCGCGCTCCCCCTGCCACGGGGAGCGGTGGAGGGTCTTACGGTCGGCGTCGCCGCCTGCCTCCCACCTCCTCTCGCGCCCTTTCGGCGTCTTCCTTGGCGGCCATGACCTCCTCACAAAACAAGGCCATGGCCGCCCACGCCTCCTCACTGCCGACCATTGCACGAGTGACGGCCGGCAGCGAGAGGTCCGCCCCAATCGCTGTAACGAGGGTATCGCGCTGAGCTGCCCACGCCGGACAAATTTCCAACGTGTGCTGCGCGGTGTCCTCCCTTTCCCTGCAGTGACAGCACGCAGCCGTCGCCTCCCGCCCTATCCGATGCAGGTACCGACCGAAGCAACCGTGTCCGGTCAGTACCTGTGTCAGGCGGTAGGTGAGCGTTCCCCAGCTACGGCCCACCCAGGCATAAAACACTGGGCGAACCGCCGCGTCGACGCGATCATCCCGCTGGTCTGGCTTGGATAACCAGACCAGCCACCGACTATAGACGCATCGCCGCGCCTGGCTTCGGGCCCTGGCGGCCTCCTCGCCGTGCGGGTCCACGCCCCGCTGGCGAAGGTCGCAGTGGTTTTGATAGACCTCTGCGTCCATTTTCGCCAGCAGGTGAAACGGTGCGGAACCCGCCAGCAAGGTGGCGGCTGTGTAGGAGATCGTGCGATAACCTCGCACGACTCTGATGGCGACCAACCTCTGTAACCGACAGAGTACAAATGCACCCCGCCGGTTGGACATCAGACCGCCGGCCCATATTGGCGCGCCATAAAGCGCCATGGACCGGACGACTCCCAAATACAGCCGCCGTGCCACCATGTTGGGCCCCCCGAGATTAGGCATTATGCGGCCTAACGCGGCCGCTGCCCTCTCGATACGGGGACCCAACCCCTCCAAATGATGCCCGAACCGCCAGTAGCTGTCGAGGGTGAGCCCCAAATACTTCATCCGGCGCCCCACCCCGACATGGGCTCCGCCCACCCGCAGTGACGCCTGGCGCGGCACCCCCCGACCACTGACATTACACAGCCAGATGGCCTCGGTCTTTTGGCGTGCCACGCGCAACCCCAGACGCTCTACTTCGGCGACGACTCGCGCCGTCCCTTCCTCCGCGAGGGCCACGGCCCTCCTCCACGTATCCCCGCCGGCTATCACCAGAGTGTCGTCGGCGTAACATACCAACGACACGCCGACGGGGAGATCAGCCCGCAGCACCGCATCATAGGCCAAGTTCCACAGAAGCGGCCCGAGCACCGACCCCTGTGGAACCCCGCGGTGCACCGCTCTCTGCTCCATCTCGTTTCGACCCGGATATTGGACTACCCTGCCCCGCAGATAATCCCCGATCAGTCGGCATAGATAGGCGGGCACCCGGTGGTACTGGAGTGCCCGACCTATCGCCCCCCAGGAGACGGTGTTAAAGGCGTTGGCTATGTCGAGAGATACTGCCAACGCCACACCCCCCGGGAGATTGCCGATTCCGCCAGGGTCCGCACTGTCGCTATGGCGTCGACTGTGGAGCGGCCCCGGCGGAAGCCGAACTGTCGGTCGGCCAGATCGGGGCCAACGCGGGACAGGTGCTCCTCGAGCCGGGATACAATGACCCGCTCGAGAAGCTTCCCAGCCTCATCCAACAGACAGATGGGTCTGAACGCGGATGGAGAATCCGCGGGCTTCCCTGACTTGTGGAGGAGGACCAACCTCGCTACCTTCCATATAGGGGGGAACTGACCGGTCCGGAGGCACGCGTCAAAGACGCGTATCAATCCGGCCCCCAGAGCGCCCACCGCTATAGCCCAGGCCCTGCCAGGTATGCCGTCCGGTCCTGGCGCCGTCTTCTTGGCAGCCATTCTCCGGACGGTCCTGGCCAGCTCCTCCTCGGTGAACCCCAGTTCGTCGGACCACCAAGGCGGGTGGTCCGGCTGTGGTTCGGGGGGATGCAGGAACGCCTCTCCCCCAACGGGGAAGAGGACGCGCATAGTTTCCCCGAGCATCTGGGGGTCGCGGCTCTCTGTGATCGGGGGCGCCCATGATCGCATCTTGCCTGCGACCATATGATAGGGGCGCCCCCATGGATTTGCATCCAGAGAGCCGAGGAGCTCCGTCCATGCCTGGGCTTACGCAGTCGCGATGGCCCGGCGGAGGGTTCTTCGCGCCAGGGAAAATTCCCCGCGCAACCCCACCACCTCTGCCTCCGTCGCCCCGCGCCGTCTCCTGGCGCGGGTGTACCGGCGTCGGGCAACAACGCACCGAGTGCGTAAGTCCTCGATCTCGCCCGACCACCAGTACACGGACCCCCCGCGGCTCGGGGCGGCGGCCCGGGGCATGACTGCGTCGCACAACGACGTCATAGTCTCCCGGAACCAACGCGCCCCGGCAGAAGGATTGCCGAGGGTCCGGCGTGGCATCTCCTGCCATGCTACAACGGAGGCTGCCATCGCAAGGGCGTCCGGGTCCAGCCTTTTGGCGGGCCAGCGTGGCGCCGGGTGTGCTTCCCTGCCCGGTTGGCGGGGTCCATTTACGTCGGGGGTCGCGGATACGGAGAACGTTATGTAGAGGTGGTCGCTTAACGTGGCCACCTCTTCCGCGACCCTCCAGTCGGACACACGGCGCGCTATGGCGGGGCTCGCCAACGATATGTCGACGATCGACTCGCCTCGTGCGTGCACGCACGTGCTCACGGCCCCCTCATTCAACACTACGAGGCCGTGACCCGCCGCCCATACGAGCATTGCGTCGCCCTTGACGGTCGTCCTGGGGCAGCCCCACGCTGCAGCGTGGGCATTAAAATCGCCCAGGACGAGTACCCCACTGGCGAGATGTGGGGAGATACATCTCCCCACATCGTCGAGGTACGCCTCAAAATCGCTGAGGCCCATAGCGGGCGAAGCGTAACACCCGGCAACCACCAGTTCCCCCCACTTCACCGCCACAAAACCGTGGCCCCTCCCAACGACGGAACACGGTAACGTGCCGCGTCCGTACTGCCATGTGATCGCCGAGACCCCGTTAATGTCCCCCGCCCAAGCTGGGTGCTTTGGGACCCTATAGGGCTCGGCGATCACTGCCATCCCAATGTTCCACTGTCGGAGGGATTGGAGCATAAGATCCTGGGCCCCCCGGCAGTGGTTCAAATTGACCTGGAGGAGGCGTTGAAACATTATCGGTTCTCACCCGCGGCCTCCTCCAGGCCTCCCCTTCCAGTGTTTAGGGGCGCCTCTACGTGCCCCGGATCTTTGCCGCCGTACGAGGCCATCACCCCCCTACAAAGGGGCTCTGACGCGCACGGCGACTGGGTTGCCGCTTGTTGTGGGGGCACTGCAGCACCCCCACTGGACAAAACACTCTTCTCCTTTCCTTTTTCGCCGGGGATTGCTAGAAACAACGCCCCGGTGACCGCCCTTGTGGGCCGCATCCCGGTGATCCCGAGATCATTACAGATCTCGGGCATCACCCTGTTGAGGAAGGGGCCCAGTTCTACTTCCCGCACAGCAGCGGCGGTCACCGAGACTGCCGCATTCTTTGGCAGCCTCGGTAACTTGACCGCCGCTATCTGGGTACCACTCTTCTGCATGCTGCCAAGCGCAGTATTTGCAGCTGACCGACGCGCTATGACCGGTTTCCCGTCCTTGGTGGCTGATGCGGTTGTTGCCGTGCCCTTCTCACCACCCTTCTTCTTTCCCCGCCTCACCACCTCCGCCCAAGAGCCCTGCCCTTCGTTAGCGGGGACAGGAGCCGGCCTCGCTTTGATGTGGGCAGGCGGAGCGATTATACCACTAACCGCCTTGGGTGGTGGAGGTTGACGATGCGTAGCCTTTGGAGGCATCGTATCTTTCGGGGCGGGTGGCATTCCCACAACCGACACCCCGGCCACTGGTGTACCACCATGCGCCTTGGCTGCGCGTTTCTTCCTGGGGGGCTGGGCGGAGGCGTTCACGGGGGCATAGACGCACCCCAGCTTCGTCGCCACGGTCCTCTTCGACTTCCCTTTCGGCACCTCTTTCCCTTTCAACGTAGCCGGCGGGGCCGCCCCCTCGGATGGAGGAGGGGGTGCCGGGCCTTTCCCCAGTGGCGGCCGGGACACAGCCCGCCAAACCGCTTCCAACCGGGTGTCGAACCGGTTCTCCACTGCCGCTATGTGCCCCGCCATCTCGGAAACCCTTTGGACTATCTCGGTCATCATGACCATTAAGGGGCTTCCGAACGCGGGGCTCTCCTTCACCGGTGGGGCGGCCCCATCTGCGGGCGGCGGTCCAGGGACCGCCGCCTCTACCTCCATACTAGGGTCCCCCCCGTCAAACGTGGACGGAAGGAGGTCCTTCCTCCTTGGCCGAGGGGCACAAGGCAGCTCATGGTCGAGCGGCTCCTCGCCGGCCAACTCCTCTCCCGTTCTCTGCAGCCTCCGCTGCTCCTGTTTGTACCTCAGGCGCCCCACTTCCCGCCTGAGGTGCTCCAGCTCCCTGTCCTTCACCCTCACGGTTTCGGACAGGGTGGTGGCGGTGGAATCAGCCACCTCCAGTCTCTTCTCGAGGGCCTTCGCCCTCCTTTCCCATTCGCCTTGGCGAATGACAACTTCCCGGGCCGGCCTGTTCGGGTTTTCGGCGCGGTCAGCTCTGCCGTGCAGCTCTTCGGCGCTGACCAACGCCACCCGTGCAGCCAAACGTAGGCCGCGGATGTCCGTCATCTTCAAGTGACTCGCGGTGTCTGCCACCCTGACGACGGACTCCAACTGCTCTTTCAGCCGGCCCAGGAGTTCGTCTGACTTCATGACCTCCGCAATATTGCGGAGGTCTGCCTGCTTGGGCAGGTGCTTCATGCCCGGGCCCAGCTTCTTCGGGTCGACAAAGATACCCCCGGGCCTTCCTGCTCCGGGGCCCTTTCTCTTCCTCTTCCCAGGCCCGTAATCCTCGTCGCTGGTGTCAACGCTCTCTCCTTCATCGGCGGTGCAACGGTTTGGCGCCCACTCGCCGCCGTCCTGAGAGTCGTGGCCGAGGTGGCCAAATGTCCCCTCGATGCACGAAGAGGCCACCTCTTCAAACTGGGCATCGTGCCTCTTCCGGGGAGGTGAGTCCCTCCCAGGCTTACGCCACTCTGTGGCATTCAGCCGCTCCAAGCTGACTATGGGGACGTGGCCGGCCCTATGGAGGTCAACTTCGCCCCCAAGGTGGATCTCCAGCGAAGGATTAACCACCTCCACGCTCCAGACCGTGGGGTTAGACCCACCAGGACGCGGTCCATCCTTCCCATTGTTCATAATACCATTCCCATTTGCCGATGTGCTTGCCTGTCCGCTCTCCGTGTTTCCAGTCCGGTTGGTTTGTTTCTGAGATTGATTTACTTCCATAATTGTTCCCACGAGTGTGGTCGGAAAGGAAGTCACCCCAGGCAGAGCCGCCATGCCTGGGGAACCCTAATACTCCGGGGGTTCGGCAGGTGCCCCCGGAGGTGGTCGCTAGGGATTGGGCCTTCTCTCCCAACCATGCATCCCATCGTCGCGCACCATAACTTAGGATTAGAGGGTAATTTATAGAGTTACCATCCTCGCAGCCCAGGCGGTTAAGCCAAGACCCCCGGTCCTCCTGCCGTCAAGTACCATTCACAAAACCAAAAATGGAGTTGTGAATGGGTCGTTGCGATGACCAACAGGAGGCTTACGGTGTGATTAGCATCCGGTACCTCGGGGTCGCTACGCCCCGTACTGCGCCGGACACCTGGCCGGACACAGCCCCTGAGGGGGCAAATACCAGAACTAACCCAGACCTAACCTGTGTTATCCTCTAAAATATTGATCGAAACCAGGCTTCATTGCCTGTGTCACTGTGGTACCACATTAATACGTTATCCAAAACTGAAAAAAACCCAGGATCTGGCCAACAACTATGCGAAAAATGCGAAAGTATGAGGCACATGATTGCATATACCAGACGTAACCCAGACCTAACCGGCGTTATGCCCTAAAATGATCATCGAAACCAGCTTTAAGGGACTGTGTCAGTGTGGTACAACATTAATACGTTATGCAAAGCAGAAAAAGTCCAGGATCTGGCCATTCAAGTATGCGAAAAATGCGAAAGTATGAGCTAGATGATGGAAAATACCAGACCTAACCCAGACATAAGAAGCGTTATCTTCTAAAATATTAATCGCAACCAGGTTTAATTGACTGTTTCGGTGTGGTACCACATTACTACGTAATCCAAACCAGAAAAAACCCAGGATTTGGCCAACAAGTATGCGAAAAATGCGAAAGTACGAGCCAGATGAGGGCAAATCCCAGAACTAACCCAGACCTAACCTGTGTTATCCTCTAAAATATTGATCGAAACCAGGCTTCATTGCCTGTGTCAGTGTGGTACCACATTAATACGTTATCCAAAACTGAAAAAAACCCAGGATCTAGCCAACAACTATGCGAAAAATGCGAAAGTATGAGGCACATGATTGCATATACCAGACGTAACCCAGACCTAACCGGCGTTATCCCCTAAAATGTTCATCGAAACCAGGTTTAATGGACTGTGTCAGTGTGGTACAACATTAATACGTTATGCAAAGCAGAAAAAGTCCAGGATCTGGCCATTCAAGTATGCGAAAAATGCGAAAGTACGAGCTAGATGATGGAAAATACCAGACCTAACCCAGACATAACAAGCGTTATCTTCTAAAATATTAATCGCAACCAGGTTTAATTGACTGTTTCGGTGTGGTACCACATTACTACGTAATCCAAACCAGAAAAAACCCAGGATTTGGCCAACAAGTATGCGAAAAATGCGAAAGTACGAGCCAGATGAGGGCAAATCCCAGAACTAACCCAGACCTAACCTGTGTTATCCCCTAAAATATAGATCGAAGCCAGGTTTAATGGACTGTGTCAGTGTGGTACCACATTAATACGTGATCCAAATCAGAAAAAAACCCAGGATCAGGCCATGAAGTATGCGAAAAATGCGCAAGCATGAGGAAGATGATTGCAATTACCGGACATAACCCAGACCTAACCGGTGATATCACCTAAAATGCTGATCGACACCAGGTTTAAATGACTGTTTCAGTGTGGTACCACTTTACTACGTGATTCAAACCAGAAAAAGCACAGGATCTTGCCATTCAAGTATGCGAAAAATGCGAAAGTATGAGCTAGATGATGGCAAATACCAGAACTAACTCAGACATAACCGGCGTTATCCTTTAAAATATTAATCGGAACCAGGTTTAGTTGACAGCTTCGGTGTGGTATCACATTACTACGCGATCCAAACCAGAAGAAACCCAGGATCTGGCCAACAACTATGCGAAAAATGTGAAAGTACGAGACAGATGAGGGCAAATCCCAGACCTAACCCAGACCTAACCGGCGTTATCCTCTAAAATATTAATCGCAAACAGGTTTAATTGACTGTTTCATTGTCGTACCACATTACAGCGTGATCCAAACAAGAAAAAAACCCTGGATCTGGCCAACAGGTATGCGAAAAATGCGAAAGTGTGAGCTAGATGATGGCAAATACCAGACCTAACCCAGACATAACCGGCGCTATCCTCTAAAATATTACTCGCAAACAGGTTTAATTGACTGTTTCGGTGTGGTACCACATAACTACGTAATCCAAACCGGAAAAAACCGAGGATCTGGCCAACAAGTATGCGAAAAATGCGAAGGTATGAGTCAGATGATTGCAAATAACAGACGTATCCCAGCCCTAAACGGTGCTATCCCCTAAAATCTTGGTCGAAACCAGGTTTGATTGACTGTGTCAGTGTGGTTCCACATTATTACGTTATCGAAACCAGAAAAAAACAAGGATCTGGCCAACCAGTATACGAAAAATGCGAAGGTATGAGGCAGATGGTGGCAAATACCAGAACTAACCCAGACATAACCGGCGAAATCCCCTAAAATATTAATCAGAACGAGCTTTAAGTGACAGTTTCGGTGTGGTACCACTTTACCACGTGATCCAAACCAGAAGAAACCCGGGATCTGGCCATTCAAGTATGCGAAAAATGCGAAAGTATGAGCTAGATGATAGCAAATACCAGAACTGACCCAGACATAACCGGCGTTATCCTTTAAAATATTAATCGCAACCATGTTTAATTGACAGTTTCGGTGTGAGTACCACACTACTACGTAATCCAAACCGTAAAAAACCCAGGATCTGGCCAACAAGTATGCGAAGAATGCGAAAGTATGAGTCAGATGATGGCAAATACAAGACCTAACCCAGACATAACCGGCGTTATCCTCTAAAATATTAATCGGAACCAGGTTTAATTGACAGTTTCAGTGTAGTACCACATTACTACGTGATCCAAATCAGAAAAAGCCCTGGATCTGGCCAACAAGTATGCGAAAAATGCGAAAGTATGAGCTAGATGATTGCAAATACTAGAACTAACCCAGCCATAACCGGCGTTATCCTCTAAACTATTACTCGGATCCAGGTTTCATTGACTGTTTCGGTGTCGTACCACATTACTCCCTAATCCAAACCGGAAAAAACCCAGGATCTGGCCAACAAGTATGCCAAAAATGCGAAAGTATGAAGAAGATGATTGCTAATACCAGACGTAACCCAGACCTAACCGGTGTTATCCCCTAAAACATTGATCGAAACCAGCTTTCATTGACTGCTTCAGAGTGGTACCACATTACTACGTGATCCAAACCAGAAACAGCCCAGGTTCTGGCCATTCAAGTATGCGAAAAATGCGAAAGTATGAGCTAGGTGATGACAAATACCAGACTTAAGCCAGACATAACCGGCGTTATCCTATAAAATATTAATCGCAACCAGGTTTAATTGTCTGCTTCAGTGTGGTACCACATTACTACGTGATCCAAATCGGAAAAAACCCAGGATGTGGCCACCAGGTATGCGAAAAATGCGAAAGTATGAGCCAGATGATTGCAAATACGAGAACTAACCCAGACATAACCGGCGTTACCCCCCAAAATATTAGTCGGAACCAGGTTTAATTGACTGTTTCAGTGTGGTACCAGATTACCACGAGATCCAAACCAGAAAGAGCCCAGGTTCTGGCCATTCAAGTAGGCGAAAAATGCGAAAGTATGAGTTAGATGATGGCAAATACCAGACTTAACCCAGACAAAACCGGTGTTATCCCCTAAAATATTGATCGAAACCAGCTTTAATTGAATGTTTCAGTGTGGTACCACATTACTACCTGATGCAAATCAGAAAAAGCCCAGGATCTTGCCATTCAAGTATGCGAAAAGTGCGATAGTATGAGCTAGATCATGGCAAATACCAGACCTAATCCAGACAAAACCGGTGTTATCCCCTGAAATATTGATCGTAACCAGCTTTAATTGAATGTTTCAGTGTGGTACCACATTACTACGTGACCCAAACCAGAAAAAGCCCAGGATCTGGCCATTCAAGTATGCGAAAAATGGGAAAGTGTGAGGCAGATGATGGCAAATACCAGACCTAACCCAGACATAACCGGCGTTACCCTTTAAAATATTAATCGCAACCATGTTTAATTGACAGTTTCGGTGTGAGTACCACATTACTACGTAATCCAAACCGTAAAAAACCCAGGATCTGGCCAACAAGTATGCGAAGAATGCGAAAGTATGAGTCAGATGATGGCAAATACAAGACCTAACCCAGACATAACCGGCGTTATCCTCTAAAATATTACTCGGACCCAGGTTTAATTGACTGTTTCGGTGTGGTACCACATTACTGCGTGTTCCAAATCAGAAAAAGCCCAGGATCTGGCCAACAAGTATGCGAAAAATGCGAAAGTATGAAGAAGATGATTGCAAATACCAGTCGCAATCCAGACCTAACCGGTGTTATCCCCTAACATATTCATCGAAACCAGGTTTAAATGACTGCTTCTGTGTGGTACCACATTACTACGTGATCCAAATCAGAAAAAGCCCAGGATCTGGCCATTCAGGTATGCGAAAAATGCGAAAGTATGAGCTACATGATGGCAAATACCAGAACTAACCCAGACATAACCAGCGTTATCCTCTGAAATATTAATCGGAACCAGTTTTAAATGACTGTTTCTGTGTGGTACCACATTACTACGTGATCCAAATCAGAGAAGGCCCATGATCTTGCCATTCAGGTATGCGAAAAATGCGAAAGTATGAGCTAGATGATTGCACACACCAGAACTCCCCAGACATAACCGGCGATATCATCTAAAATATTAATCGGAACCAGGTTTAATTGAATAATTCAGTGCGGTAACACATTAATACGTGATCCAAATCAGAAAAAACCCAGGATATGGGAAACAAGTATGTATGAATAATACGAAAGTGTGAGACAGATGATTGCAGATACCAGACCTAACCCAGACATAACCGGTGTTTCCCCCTAAAATATTGAACGAAACCAGCTTCCATTGACTGTTTCAGTGTGTTACCAGATTACCTCGAGATCCAAACCAGAAAGAGCCCAGGTTCTGGCCATTCAAGTAGGCGAAAAATGCGAAAGTATGAGTCAGATGATGGCAAATACCAGACCTAACCCAGACAAAACCGGTGTTATCCCCTAAAATATTGATCGAAACCAGCTTTAATTGAATGTTTCAGTGTGGTACCACATTACTACCTGATCCAAATCAGAAAAAGCCCAGGATCTTGCCATTCAAGTATGCGAAAAGTGCGATAGTATGAGCTAGATCATGGCAAATACCAGACCTAACCCAGACAAAACCGGTGTTATCCCCTAAAATATTGATCGAAACCAGCTTTAATTGAATGTTTCAGTGTGGTACCACATTACTACGTGACCCAAACCAGAAAAAGCCCAGGATCTGTCCATTCAAGTATGCGAAAAATGGGAAAGTATGAGGCAGATGATGGCAAATACCAGACCTAACCCAGACATAACCGCCGTTGTCCTCTAAAATATTAATCGCAACCAGGTTTAAACGACTGTTTCGGTGTGGTACCACATTACTACGTCATCCAAACCAGAAAAAAACCAGGATCTCGCCAACAACTATGCGAAAAATACAAAAGTAGGAGCCAGATGATTGCAAATACCAGAACTAACCTAGACATAACCGGCGTAATCCTTTAAAATATTAATCGCAAACAGGTTTAATCGACTGTTTCTGAGTGGTACCACATTACTACGTGACCCAAACCAGAAAAAGCCCAGGGTATGGCCATTCAAGTATGCGAAAAATGCGAAAGTATGAGCTAGATGGTGGCAAATACCAGACCTAACTCAGACATAACCGGCGTTATCCTCTAAAATATTGTTGCGACGGTATGGAGATGCCGCGCAGTACCGCGAAATTGCATCGTCGGAATGGTGTGAAGAGGCTTCGCGATGAAGTGAAGCTGCCACACAAAAACGAGCGGATGCGAGATTCCGAGCCTTCCGGTTGCTGAGAAACCGGAAACGATTTGAAGAATAGAATTACGACAGATAGCAAGATGAACGTACGTATCGAAGATCACTCTTGTTAATAAAGTTCTCAGTTGTGTTACGTTGTGCTATTTTAGTTGTATTATAATATGAGGCGATCCACGAGCAATACTCCCCGGCGCAACAAAATTAATCGCAACCAGGTTTAATTGACTGTTTCGGTGTGGTACCACATTACTACGTAATCCAAACCATAAAAAAACCAGGATCTACCCAAGAAGTATGCGAAAAATGCGAAAGTATGTGCCAGATGATTGCAAATACCAGACCTAACCCAGACATAACCGGCGCTATCCTGTAAAATATTAAACACAACCAGGATTAATCGACTGTTTCGGTTTGGTACCACATTACTACGTGATCGAAACCAGAAGAAACCCAGGATCTGGCCAACAAGTATGGAAAAATGCGAAAGCAAGAGGAAGATAATTGCAATTACCAGACGGAACCCAGACCTAACCGGTGTTATCCCCTAAAATGTTGCTCGAATCCAGGTTGAATTGACTGTTTCAGTGTGGTACCACATTACTAGGTAATACAAATCAGAAAAAGCCCAGGTTCTGGCCATTCAAATTTGGGAAAAATGCGAAAGTATGAGGCAGATGATTGCAAATACCGGACCTAACCCAGACATAACCGGCGTTATCCTCTAAAATATCAATCGCAACCAGTTTTAATTCACTGTTTCGGTGTGGTACCACATTACTGCGTGATCGAAACCAGAAGAAACCCAGGATCTGGCCATCAATCATGCAGAAAATGCGAAAGTCTGAGGCAGATGATTGCAAATACCAGACCTAACCCAGACATAACCGGTGTTATCCTCTAAAATATTAATCGCAACCAGGTTTAATTGACAGTTCCGGCGTGATACCACATTACTAGGTGATCCAAGTCAGAAGAAGCCCAGGATCTGGCCAACAAGTATGGAAAAATGCGAAAGCAAGAGGAAGATGATTGCAATTACCAGACGGAACCCAGACCTAACCGGTGTTATCCCCTAAAATGTTGCTCGAATCCAGGTTGAATTGACTGTTTCAGTGTGGTACCACATTACTACGTGATCCAAATCAGAAAAAGCCCAGGATCTTGCCATTCAAGTATGGGAAAATTGCGAAAGTACGAGGCAGATTATTGCAAATACCGGACCTAACCAAGACATAACCGGCGTTATCCTCTAAAATATCAATCTGAACCAGGTCTAATTGACTGTTTCAGTGTGGTACGACATTACTATGTAATCCAATCCAGAAAAAGCCCAGGTTCTGGCCATTCAAGTATGCGAAAAATGCTAAAGAATGAGGCAGATGATTGCAAATACCAGACCTAACCCAGAGATAACCGTAGTTATCCTGTAAAATATTAATTGCAACCAGGTTTAAATGACAGTTCCGGTGTAGTACCACATTACTATGTAATCAAGCCGGAAAACCCAGGGTCTGGCCAACAGGTATGCGAAAAATGCGAAAGTATGAGCTAGATGACTGCAAATACGAGAACTAACCCAGCCATAACCGGCATTATCCTCTAAAATATTAATCGGAACCAGGTTTAATTGACTGTTTCGGTGTGGTACCACATTCCTATGTAATCAAAACCAGAAAAAGACCCAGGATGTGGCCAACAAGTATGCGAAAAATGCGAAAGTATGAGCTAGATGATTGCAAATACGAGAACTAACCCAGACATAACCGGCGTTATCCTCTAAAATATTAATTGCAACCAGGTTTTAATGACTGTTCCGGTGTACTACCACATTACTATGTAATCAAACCGGAAAACCCAGGGTCTGGCCAACAGGTATGCGAAAAATGCGAAAGTATGAGCTAGATGACTGCAAATACGAGAACTAACCCAGACATAACCGGCGTTATCCTTTAAAATATTAATCGCAACCAGGTTTAATCGACTGTTTCGGTGTGGTAGCACGTTACTACGTGATCCAAATCAGAAAAAGCCCAGGATCTGGCCCACGAGCATTCGAAAAAGGCGAAAGCAAGAGGAAGATGATTGCAATTACCAGACGGAACCCAGTCCTAGCCGGTGTTATCCCCTAAAATGTTGATCGATGCCAGGTTGAATTGACTATTTCATTGTGGCATCACATTAGTACGTGATCCTAACCAGAAAAAAACCCAGGATCTGGCCAACAAGTATGCGAAAGATACAAAAGTATCAGGCAGATGATTGCAAATACCAGACCTAACAGAAACTTAACCGGCGATATGCTCTAAAATATTAATCGGAACCAGGTTTAATTGACTGTTTCAGTGTGGTACCACATTACTACATGATCCAAATCAGGGAAAGCCCAGGATCGGGCCATTCAAGTATGCGAAAATTGCGAAAGAATGAGGCAGATGATTGCAAATACCAGACCTACCCCAGACATAACCGGCGTTATCCTCTAAAATATTAATTCCAACCAGGTTTTAATGACTGTTCCGGTGTACTACCACATTACTATGTAATCAAACCGGAAAAACCCAGGGTCTGGCCAACAGGTATGCGAAAAATGCGAATATATGAGCCTGATGATTGCAAATACCGGAAATAACCCAGACATTACCAGCGTTAACCTCTAAAATATTAATGGGAACCAGGTTTAATTGACTTTTTCGGTGTGGTACCACAATACTACGTGATCCAAGCCAGAGAAAACCCAGGATCTGGCCAAAAAGTATGCGAAAAATGCGATAGTATGAGACAGATGATTGCAATTACCATGCCTGACCCAGACACAACCGGTGTTTCCCCCTATAATATTGCTCGAAACCAGCTTTAATTGACTGTTTCGGTGTGGTACCACATTACTACGTGATCCAAATCAGCAAGAGCCCAGGATCTGGCCAACAAGTATGCGAAAAATGCGATAGTATGAGCTAGCTGGTTGCAAATACGAGAACTAACCCAGCCATAGCCGGCGGTATCCTCTAAAATATTAATCGGAACCAGGTTTAATTGACTGTTTCGGTGTGGTACCACATTACTATGTAATCCAAACCAGAAAAAGACCCAGGATCTGTCCAACAAGTATGCGAAAAACGCAAAAGTATGAGCTAGATGATTGCAAATAGCAGACCTAACCCAGACATAACCGGCTTTGTCCTCTAAAATATTAATCGCAACCAGGTTTAATTGACTGTTCCGGTGTGGTACCACATTATTACGTGATCCAAATTAGAAAAAACCCAGGATCTGGCCAACAAGTATGCGAAAAATATGAAAGTATGAGACAGTGATTGCAGATACCAGACCAAACCCAGACATAACAGGTGTTTCCCCCTAAAATATTGATCGAAACCTGCTTCAATTGACAGTTTCAGTGTGTTACCACATTACCGCGTGATCCAAACCAGAAGAAGCCCAGGTTCTGGCCATTCAAGTATGCGAAAAATGCAAAAAAATATAAGACAGATGATTGCTAATACCAGACCTAACCCAGACATAACCGGCGTTACCCTCAAGAATATTAATCGGAACCAGGTTTAATTGACTGCTCCAGTGTGGTACCACATTACTACGTGATCCAAATCAGAAAAAGCCCAGGTTCTGGCCAACAAGTATGCGAAAAATGCGAAAGTATGAGCCAGATGATTGCAAATACTAGAACTAACCCAGACATAACCAGCGTTATCCTCTAAAATATTAATCGGAACCAGGTTTAATTGACTTTTTCAGTGTGGTACCACAATACTACGTGATCCAAACCAGAAAAAACCCAGGATCTGGCCAACAAGTATGCGAAAAACGCAAAAGTATGAGCTAGATGATTGCAAATAGCAGACCTAACCCAGACATAACCGACGTTATCCTCTAAAATATAAATCGCAACCAGGTTTAATTGACAGTTTCGGTGTAGTACCACATTACTACGTAATCCAAACCGGAAAAAACCCAGCATCTGGCCAACAAGTATGCGAAGAATGCGAAGGTATGAGTCAGATGATGGCAAATAGCAGAACTAACCCAGACATAACCGGCGTTGTCCTCTAAAATATTAATCGCAACCAGGTTTAATTGACGGTTTCGGTGTGGTACCACATTACTGCGTGAGCCAAATCAGCAAAAGCCCAGGATCTGACCAACAAGTATGCGAAAAATGCGAAAGTATGAGTTAGATGATGCCAAATAGCAGACCTAACCCAGACATAACCGGCGTTATCCTATAGAATATTAATCGGAACCAGGTTTAATTGACGGTTTCGGTGTGGTACCACATTTCTACGTATCCCAAACCGGAAAAAACCGGGGATCTGGCCAACAAGTATGCGAAAAATGCGAAAGTATGAGTCAGATGATGGCAAATAGCAGACCTAACACAGACATAACCGTCGTTATCCTCTAAAATATTAATCGGGACCAGGTGTAATTGACTGTTCCGGTGTGGTACCACATTACTACGTAATCCAAACCGGAAAAAACCCAGCATCTGGCCAAGAAGTATGCGAAGAATGCGAATGTATGAGCCAGATGATTGCACATACCAGTAGTAACCCAGACAAACCGGCGTTATTCTCTAAAATATTAATCGGAACCAGGTTTAATTGACCCCTTCAGTGTGGTACCACATTACTGCGTGAGCCAAATCAGCAAAAGCCCAGGATCTGACCAACAAGTATGCGAAAAATGCGAAAGTATGAGCTAGATAATGCCAAATAGCAGACCTAACCCAAACATAGCCGGCGTTATCCTTTAAAATATTAATCGCCGCCAGGTTTAATTGACAGTTTCGGTGTGGTACCACATTTCTACGTATCCCAAACCGGAAAAAACCTGGGATCTGGACAACAAGTATGCGAAAAATGCGAAAGTATCAGGAAGATGATTGCAAATACCAGACGTAACCCAGACCTAACCGATGTAATCCTCTAAAATATTGATCGAAGCCAGGTCTAATGGACTGTGTCAGTGTGGTATCACATTACTACGTGATCCAAACCAGAAAAAACCCTGTATCTTGCCAACAAGTATGCGAAAAATGCGAAAGTATGAGGCAGATGATTGCAAATACCAGATGTAACCCAGACCTAACCGGTGTTGTCCTCTCAAATATTGATCGAAACCAGGTTTAATTGACTGTTTCAGTGTGGCACGACTTTACTACGTGATCCATATCAGCAAATGCCCACGACCTGGCCAACAAGCATGCGAAAAATGCGAATGAATGAGCTAGATGATGCAAATAGCAGACCTAACCCAGACATAACCGGCGTTATCCTCTAAAATACAAATAGCAACCAGGTTTAATTGACAGTTTCGGTGTGGAACCACATTACTACGTAATCCGAACCGGAAAAAACTCAGGATCTGGCCAACAAGTATGCGAAGAATGCGAAAGTATGAGTCAGATGATGGGAAATACCAGAACTACCCCGCACATAACTGGCGTTATCCTCTGAAATATTAATCGCAACCAGGTTTAATTGACTGTTTCGGTGTGGTAACACACTACTACGTGATCCAAATTAGGAAAAGCCCACGATCTGGCCAACAAGTACGCGAAAAATGCGAAAGTATGAGCCAGATGATGGCAAATAGAAGACCTAACCCAGACATAACCGGCGTTATCCTCTAAACTATAAATCGCAACCAGGTTTAATTGACAGTTTCGGTGTGGTACCACATTACTACGTAATCCAAACCGGAAAAAACTCAGGATCTGGCCAACAAGTATGCGAAGAATGCGAAAGTATGAGTCAGATGATGGCAAATAGCAGATCTAACCCAGACATTACCGGCGATGTCCTCTAAAATATTAATCGCAACCAGGTTTAATTGACGGTTTCGGCGTGGTACCACATTACTACGTAATGCAAACCGGAAAAAACCCAGGATCTGGCCATCAAGTATGCGGAGAATGCGAAAGTATGAGTCAGATGATGGGAAATACCAGAGCTATCCCGGACATAACTGGCGTTATCCTCTAAAATATTAATCGGAACCAGGTTTAATTGACCCCTTCAGTGTGATACCACATTACTACGTGATCCAAATCAGCAAAAGCCCAGGATCTGACCAACAAGTATGCGAAAAATGCGAAAGTATGAGCTAGATGATGGCCAATAGCAGACCTAACCCAGACATAACCGTCGTTATCCTCAAAAATATTAATCGGAACCAGGTTTAATTGACCGTTCCAGTGTGGTACCACATTACTACGTGATCCAAATCAGAAAAAGCCCAGGATCTGGCCAACAAGTACGCGAAAACTGCGAAAGTATGAGCCAGATGATTGCAAATACTAGAACTAACCCAGACATAACCGCCGTTATCCCCTAAAATATAAAACGCAACCAGCTTTAATTGACTGTTCCGGTGTGGTGCCACATTACTATGTAATCAAACCAGAAAAAACCCAGGGTCTGGCCAACAGGTATGCGAAAAATGCGAATGTATGAGCCACATGATTGCAAATACCAGGAATAACCCAAACATAACCAGCGTTATCCTCTAAAATATTGACCGAAACCAGCTTTAATTGACTGCTTCAGTGTGGTACCACATTACTACGTGATCGAAACCAGAAACAGCCCAGGTTCTGGCCATTCAAGTATGCGATAAATTCGAAAGTATGAGCCAGATGATTGCAAATACTGGGACTAACCCAGACATAACCGGCGCTATCCTCTAAAATATAAATCGCAACCAGGTTTAGTTGACTGTTTCGGTGTGGTACCACATTACAATGTGATCCAAACCAGAAAAAACCCAGGATCTGGCCAAGAAGTATGCAAAAATGCGAAAGTATGAGCCAGATGATTGCAAATACCAGACCTACGACAGACCTAACCGGTGTTATCCATTAAAATATTGATCGAAACCAGGTTTTATTGACTACTTCAGTGTGGTACCACATTAATACGTGATCCTAACCAGAAAAAACCCAGGATCTGGACACAAGTACGCGAAGAACGTGAAAGTATGAGCTAGATGATGGCAGATACCAGACCTAACCCAGGCATAACCGGCGTTATCCACTAAAATATTAATCGGAAACAGGTTTAATTGACTTTTTCGGTGTGGTACAACAATACTACGTGATCCAAACCAGAAAAAGCCCAGGTTCTGGCCATTCAAGTATGCGAAAAATGCGAAAGTATGAGGCAGATGATTGCAAATGCCAGACCTAACCCAGACATAACCGGCGCTATCCTCTAAAATATTAATCGGAACCAGGTTTAATTGACTGTTTCGGTGTGGTACCACGTTAATACGTGATCCAAACCAGAAAAAGCCCAGGTTCTGGCCATTCAAGTATGCGAAAAACGTGAAAGTATGAGCTAGATGATGGCAGATACCAGACCTAACCCAGGCATAACCGGCGTTATCCACTAAGATATTAATCGGAATCAGGTTTAATTGACTTTTTCGGTGTGGTACCACATTGCTACGTAGTCCAAATCAGAAAAAATCCTGGATCTGGCCAACAAGTATGCGAAAAATGCGAAAGATTGTGCTAGGTGATGGCAAATACCAGGCCTAACCCAGACATAACCGGCGCTATCCTCTAAAATATAAATCGGAACCAGGTTTAATTGACTGTTTCTGTGTGGTACCACATTACTACGTGATCCAAACCAGAAAAAACCTAGGATCTGGCCAACAAGTATGCGAAAAATATGAAAGTATGAGCCAGATGATTGCAATTACCAGAACTAACCCAGACATAACCAGCGTTATCCTCTAAAATATTAATCGGAACCAGGTTTAAATGACTGCTTCTGTGTGGTACCACATTACTACATGATCCAAATCAGAAAAAGCCCAGGATCTTGCCATTCAGGTATGCGAAAAATGCGAAAGTATGAGATAGATGACGGCAAATACCAGAACTAACCCAGACATAAGCAGCGCTATCCTCTAAAATATTAATCGGAACCAGGTTTAAATGACTGCTTCTGTGTGGTACCACATTACTACATGATCCAAATCAGAAAAAGCCCACGATCTTGCCATTCAGGTATGCGAAAAATGCGAAAGTATGAGCTAGATGATGGCAAATACCAGAACTAACCCAGACATAACCAGCGTTATCCTCTAAAATATTAATCGGAACCAGGTTTAAATGACTGCTTCTGTGTGGTACCACATTACTACATGATCCAAATCAGAAAAAGCCCAGGATCTTGCCATTCAGGTATGCGAAAAATGCGAATGTATGAGCCAGGTGATTGCAAATACCAGTAATAACACATACATAACCAGCGTTATCCTGTAAAATATTAATCGAAACCAGGTTTAAATGACTCTTTCTGTGTGGTACCACATTACTACGTGATCCAAACCAGAAAAAACCTAGGATCTGGCCAACAAGTATGCGAAAAATATGAAAGTATGAGCCAGATGATTGCTATTACCAGAACTAACCCAGACATAACCAGCGTTATCCTCTAAAATATTAATCGGAACCAGGTTTAAATGACTGCTTCTGTGTGGTACCACATTACTACATGATCCAAATCAGAAAAAGCCCAGGATCTTGCCATTCAGGTATGCGAAAAATGCGAAAGTATGAGATTGATGACGGCAAATACCAGAACTAACCCAGACATAAGCAGCGCTATCCTCTAAAATATTAATCGGAACCAGGTTTAAATGACTGCTTCTGTGTGGTACCACATTACTACATGATCCAAATCAGAGAAAGCGCAGGATCTTGCCATTCAGGTATGCGAAAAATGCGAAAGTATGAGCTAGATGATGGCAAATACCAGAACTAACCCAGACATTAACAGCGTTATCCTCTAAAATATTAATCGGAACCAGGTTTAAATGACTGCTTCTGTGTGGTACCACATTACTACATGATCCAAATCAGAAAAAGCCCACGATCTTGCCATTCAGGTATGCGAAAAATGCGAAAGTATGAGCTAGATGATGGCAAATACCAGAACTAACCCAGACATAACCAGCGTTATCCTCTAAAATATTAATCGGAACCAGGTTTAAATGACTGCTTCTGTGTGGTACCACATTACTACATGATCCAAATCAGAAAAAGCCCAGGATCTTGCCATTCAGGTATGCGAAAAATGCGAATGTATGAGCCAGGTGATTGCAAATACCAGTAATAACACATACATAACCAGCGTTATCCTGTAAAATATTAATCGAAACCAGGTTTAATTGATTTTTTCGGCGTGGTACCGCAATACCACGTGATCCAAACCAGAAAAAACCCAGGATCTGGCCATCAAGTATGCGAAAAATGCGAAAATACGGGCCAGATGGGGACAGATCCCAGACCTAACCCAGAAATAACCGGCGTTATCCTCTATAATAATAATCGGAACCAGGTTTTATTGACTATTTCAGTCTGGTACCACATTAGTACGTGATCATAACCAGAAAAAAACCCAGGAACTAGCCAACAAGTATGCGGTGGGTGCGAAAGTATGAGGCAGATGATTGCAAATACCAGACCTAATACAAACCTAACCGGTGTTATCGTGTAAACTATTGATCGAATCCAGGTTTAATTGACTGTTCCAGTGTAGTACCACATTAATATGTGATCCTAACCAGAGAAAAACACGGGATCTGGCTAACAAGTAAGCGAAAAATGCGAAAGTATGAGGCAGATGATTGCAAATACCAGAACAAACCCAGACATAACCGGCGTTCTCCTCTAAAATATTTATCGAATCCAGGTTCAATTGACTATTTCAGTGTAGTACCACATTAATACATGATCCTAACCAGAAAAAAAACCCAGGATCTGGCCAACAAGAATGCAAGAAATGCG
Source organism: Colletes latitarsis (assembly GCF_051014445.1). Taxonomy (NCBI): domain Eukaryota; kingdom Metazoa; phylum Arthropoda; class Insecta; order Hymenoptera; family Colletidae; genus Colletes; species Colletes latitarsis. Next base: position 6,221,903 of record NC_135142.1, read on the forward strand.
AAAGTATGAGGCAGATGATTGCAAAAACCAGATCTAACCCAGACCTATCCGGCGTTATCCTCTAAAATATTAATCGGAACCAGGTTTAATTGACTGTTCCAGTGTGGTACCACACTACTACGTGACCCAAGTCAGAAAATGCCCAGGATCTGGCCAACAAGTATGCGAAAAATGCGAAAGCATGAGGAAGATGATTGCAAATACCAGACGGAACCCATACCAAACCGGTATTATCCCCTAACATATTGATTGAAACCAGGTTTAAATGACTGTTTCAGTGTGGTACCACATTACTACGTGTTCCAAATCAGAAAAAGCCCAGGATCTTGCCATTCAGGTATGCGAAAAATGCGAAAGTACGAGCCAGATGATTGCAGATACGAGAACTAACCCAGATATAACCGGCGTTATCCACCAAAATATTAATCGGAACCAGGTTTAATTGACTATTTCAGTGTGGTACCAGATTACTACGTGATCCAAATCAGAAAAATCCCAGGGTCTGGCCAACAAGTATGTACAAAAAATACGAAAGTATGAGACAGATGATTGCAGATACCAGACCTAACCCAGACATAACCGGTGTTTCCCCCTAAAATATTGATCGAAACCAGCTTCCATTGACTGTTTCAGTGTGTTACTAGATTACCACGAGATCCAAACCAGAAAAAGCCCAGGTTCTGGCCGTTCAAGTATGCGAAAAATTCGAAAGTATGAGCCAGATGATTGCAAATACTGGAACTAACCTAGACATAACCGGCGTTATCCTCTAAAATATTAATCGGAACCAGGTTTAATTGACTGCTCCAGTGTGGTACCACACTACTACGTGACCCAAGTCAGAAAATGCCCAGGATCTGGCCAACAAGTATGCGAAAAATGCGAAAGCAAGAGGAAGATGATTGCAAATACCATACGGAACCCATACCAAACCGGTGTTATCCCCTAACATATTGATCGAAACCAGGTTTAAATGACTGTTTCAGTGTGGTACCACATTACTACGTGATCCAAATCAGAAAAAGCCCAGGATCTTGCCATTCAGGTATGCGAAAAATGCGAAAGTACGAGCCAGATGATTGCAGATACGAGATCTAACCCAGACATAACCGGCGTTATCCACCAAAATATTAATCGGAACGAGGTTTAATTGACTGTTTCAGTGTGGTACCAGATTACTACGTGATCCAAATCAGAAAAAACCCAGGGTCTGGCCAACAAGTATGTACGAAAAATACGAAAGTATGAGACAGATGATTGCAGATACCAGACTTAACCCAGACATAACCGGTGTTTCCCCCTAAAATATTGATCGAAACCAGCTTCCATTGACTGCTTCAGTGTGGTACCACAATACTACGTGATCGAAACCGGAAAAAACCCAGGATCTGGCCAACAAGAATGCAAAAAATGCGGAAGTATGAGGCAGATGATGGCAAATACCAGACATAACCTAGACATAACCGGCGTTATCCTCTAAAAGATTAATCGCAACCAGGTTTAATTGACTGTTTCGGTGTGGTACCACGTGACTATGTAATCAAACCAGAAAAAAAACCAGGGTCTGGCCAACAGGTATGCGAAAAATGCGAAAATACGGGCCAGATGGGGACAAATCCCAGACCTAACCCAGAAATAACCGGCGTTATCCTCTATAATAATAATCGGAACCAGGTTTTATTGACTATTTCAGTGTGGTACCACATTAGTACGTGATCATAACCAGAAAAAAACCCAGGAACTAGCCAACAAGTATGCGGTGGGTGCGAAAGTATGAGGCAGATGATTGCAAATACCAGACCTAACACAAACCTAACCGGTGTTATCGTGTAAACTATTGATCGAATCCAGGTTTAACTGACTGTTCCTGTGTAGTACCACGTTAATACGTGATCCTAACCAGAGAAAAACACGGGATCTGGCCAACAAGTAAGCGAAAAATGCGAAAGTATGAGGCAGATGATTGCAAATACCAGACCAAACCCAGACATAACCGGCGTTCACCTCTAAAATATTAATCGAATCCAGGTTTAATTGACTATTTCAGTGTAGTACCACATTAATACGTGATCCTAACCAGAAAAAAAACCCAGGATCTGGCCAACAAGAATGCAAGAAATGCGAAAGTATGAGGCAGATGATTGCAAAAACCAGATCTAACCCAGACCTATCCGGCGTTATCCTCTAAAATATTAATCGGAACCAGCTTTAATTGACTGTTCCAGTGAGGTACCAAATTACTACGTAATCCAAATCAGGAAAAGCCCAGGATCTTGCCATTCAAGTATGAGAAAAATGCAAAAGTATGAGGCAGACGATTGCAAATACCAGACCTAACCCAGACATAACCGGTGTTATACTCTAAAATGTTAATCGGAACGAGGATTAATTGACTGTTTCGGTGTGGTACCACGTTACTACGTGATCCAAATCAGAAAAAGCCCAGGGTCTGGCAAACAAGTATGTACGAAAAATACGAAAGTATGAGACAGATGATTGCAGATACCAGACCTAACCCAGACATAACCGGTGTTTCCCCCTAAAATATTGATCGAAACCAGCTTCCATTGACTGTTTCAGTGTGTGACTAGATTACCACGAGATCCAAACCAGAAAAAGCCCAGGTTCTGGCCATTGAAGTATGCGAAAAATGCGAAAGTATGAGTTAGATGATGCCAAATACCAGACCTAACCCAGATATAACCGGCGTTATCCTCTAAAATATTAATCGCAACCAGGTTTAATTGACTGTTCCGGTGTGGTACCACACTACTATGTAATCAAACCAGAAAAAAAACCAGGGTCTGGCCAACAGGTATGCGAAAAATGCGAATGTATGAGCCAGGTGATTGCAAATACCAGTAATAACCCAGACATAACCAGCGTTATCCTGTAAAATATTAATCGGAACCAGGTTTAATTGACTGTTTCAGTGTGGTACCAGATTACTACGTGATCCAAATCAGAAAAAACCCAGGGTCTGGCCAACAAGTATGTACGAAAAATACGAAAGTATGAGACAGATGATTGCAGATACCAGACCTAACCCAGACATAACCGGTGTTTCCCCCTAAAATATTGATCGAAACCAGCTTCCATTGACTGTTTCAGTGTGTTACTAGATTACGACGAGATCCAAACCAGAAAGAGCCCAGGTTCTGGCCATTCAAGTATGCCAAAAATGCGAAAGTGTGAGCTAGATCATGGCAAATACCAGACCTAACCCAGACTACCCCGGTGTTATCCTTTATAATATTAATCGCAACCAGGTTTAACCGACAGTTTCGGTGTGGTACCACATTACTACGTGATCCAAACCAGAAAAAACCCAGGATCTGGCCAAGAAGTGTGCGAAAAATGCGAAAGTACGTGCCAGACGATTGCAAATACTGGAACTAACCTAGACATAACCGGCGTTATACTCTAAAATGTTAATCGGAACCAGGTTTAATTGACTGTTCCAGTGTGGTACCACATTACTACGTGATCCAAATCAGAAAAAGCCCAGGATCTTGCCATTCAGGTATGCGAAAAATGCGAAAGTATGAGCTAGATGATGGCAAATACCAGAACTAACCCAGACATAACCGGCGTTATCCTCTAAAATATTAATCGGAACCAGGTATAATTGACTGTTTCGGTGTGGTACCACGATACTACGTGTTCCAAACCAGAAAAAGCCCAGGTTCTGGCCATTCAGGTATGCGAAAAATGCGAAAGTATGAGCTAGATGATGGCAAATACCAGAACTAACCCAGACATAACCAGCGTTATCCTCCAAAATATTAATCGGATTCAGGTTTAACTGACTGCTTCTGTGTGGTACCACATTACTACATGATCGAAATCAGAAAAAGCCCTGGATCTTGCCATTCAGGTATGCGAAAAATGCGAAAGAATGTGCTAGGTGATGGCAAATACCAGGCCTAACCCAGACATAACCGGCGTTATCCTTTAGAATATTAATCGCAACCAGGTTTAACCGACTGTCTCAGTGTGGTACCACATTACTACGTGATCCAAACCAGAAAAAAACCCAGTATCTGGCCAACAAGTATGCGAAAAATGCGAAAGCAAGAGGATGACGATTGCAATTATCAGACGTAACACAGACCTAACCGGTGTTATCCTCTAAAATATTAATCGCAACCAGGTTTAAACGACTGTTTCGGGGTGGTACCACATTACTACGTAATCGAAACCAGAAAAAAGCCAGGATCTGGCCAACAAGTATGCGAAAAATGCGAAAGTATGAGCTAGATGATGGCAAATAGCGGAACTAACACAGACAAAACCGGCGTTATCCCCTAAAATATTAATCGCAACCAGGTTTGATCGATTGTTTCGGTGTGGTACCACATTACTACGTGATCCAAACCAGAAAAAACCCAGGATCTTGCCATTCAGGTATGCGAAAAATGCGAAAGTACGAGCCAGATGATTGCAGATACGAGAACTATCCCAGCCATAACCGGCGTTATCCACCAAAATATTAATCGGAACCAGGTTTAATTGACTGTTTCAGTGTGGTACCAGATTACTACGTGATCCAAATCAGAAAAAACCCAGGGTCTGGCAAACAAGTATGTACGAAAAATACGAAAGTATGAGACAGATGATTGCAGATACCAGACCTAACCCAGACATAACCGGTGTTTCCCCCTAAAATATTGATCGAAACCAGCTTCCATTGACTGTTTCAGTGTGTGACTAGATTACCACGAGATCCAAACCAGAAAAAGCCCAGGTTCTGGCCATTGAAGTATGCGAAAAATGCGAAAGTATGAGTTAGATGATGCCAAATACCAGACCTAACCCAGATATAACCGGCGTTATCCTCTAAAATATTAATCGCAACCAGGTTTAATTGACTGTTCCGGTGTGGTACCACACTACTATGTAATCAAACCAGAAAAAAAACCAGGGTCTGGCCAACAGGTATGCGAAAAATGCGAATGTATGAGCCAGGTGATTGCAAATACCAGTAATAACCCAGACATAACCAGCGTTATCCTGTAAAATATTAATCGGAACCAGGTTTAATTGACTGTTTCAGTGTGGTACCAGATTACTACGTGATCCAAATCAGAAAAAACCCAGGGTCTGGCCAACAAGTATGTACGAAAAATACGAAAGTATGAGACAGATGATTGCAGATACCAGACCTAACCCAGACATAACCGGTGTTTCCCCCTAAAATATTGATCGAAACCAGCTTCCATTGACTGTTTCAGTGTGTTACTAGATTACGACGAGATCCAAACCAGAAAGAGCCCAGGTTCTGGCCATTCAAGTATGCCAAAAATGCGAAAGTGTGAGCTAGATCATGGCAAATACCAGACCTAACCCAGACTACCCCGGTGTTATCCTCTAAAATATTAACCGCAACCAGGTTTAAACGACTGTTTCGGGGTGGTACCACATTGCTACGTAATCCAAACCAGAAAAAAGCCAGGATCTGGCCAACAAGTATACGAAAAATGGGAAAGTATGAGCTAGATGATGGCAAATAGCCGAACTAACACAGACATAACCGGCGTTATCCTCTAAAATATTAATCGCAACCAGCTTTAATTGACTGTTCCGGTGTGGTACCACATTACTATGTAATCAAACCAGAAAAAACCCAAGGTCTGGCCAACAAGTATGCAAAAATGCGAAAGTATGAGCTAGATTATGGCAAGTAGCAGACCTAACACAGACATAACCGGCGTTATCCTCTAAACTATTAATCGCAACCAGGTTTAATTGACTGTTCCGGTGTGGTACCACATTACTATGTAATCAAACCAGAAAAAACCCAGGATCTTGCCATTCAAGTATGCGAAAAGTGTGATAGTATGAGCTAGATCATGGCAAATACCAGGCCTAACCCAGACTAAACCGGTGTTATCCTCTAAAATATTAATCGCAACCAGGTTTAAACGACTGTTTCGGGGTGGTACCACATTACTACGTAATCGAAACCAGAAAAAAGCCAGGATCTGGCCAACAAGTATGCGAAAAATGCGAAAGTATGAGCTAGATGATGGCAAATAGCGGAACTAACACAGACAAAACCGGCGTTATCCCCTAAAATATTATTCGGAACCAGGTTTAATTGACCCCTTCAGTGTGGTACTACATTACTATGTGATCCAAATCAGCAAAAGCACAGGATCTGACCAACAAGTATGCGAAAAATGCGAAAGTATGAGCTAGATGATGGCAAATAGAATACCTAACCCAGACATAACCGGCGTTATCCTCTGAAATATTAATCGCAACCAGGTTTAATTGACTGTTTCGGTGTGGTAACACATTAGTACGTGATCCAAATTAGGAAAAGCCCACGATCTGGCCAAAAAGTTCGCGAAAAATGCGAAAGTATGAGCCAGATGATGGCAAATAGAAGACCTAACCCAGACATAACCGGCGTTATCCTCTAAAATATAAATCGCAACCAGGTTTAATTGACAGTTTCGGTGTGGTACCACATTACTACGTAATCCAAACCGGAAGAAACCCAGGATCTGGCCAACAAGTATGCGAAAAATGCGAAAGTATGAGTCAGACGATGGCAAATAGCAGAACTAACCCAGACATTACCGGCGTTGTCCTCTAAAATATTAATCGCAACCAGGTTTAATTGACGGTTTCGGTGTGGTACCACATTACTACATAATGCAAACCGGAAAAAACCCAGGATCTGGCAAACAAGTATGCGGAGAATGCGAAAGTATGAGTCAGATGATGGGAAATACCAGTCCTACCCCGGACATAACTGGCGTTATCCTCTAAAATATTAATCGGTACCAGGTTTAATTGACCCCTTCAGTGTGATACCACATTACTACGTGATCCAAATCAGAAAGAGCCCAGGATCTGGCCAACAAGTACGCGAAAACTGCGAAAGTATGAGCCAGATGATTGCAAATATTAGAACTAACCCAGACATAACCGCCGTTATCCTCTAAAATATAAAACGCAACCAGCTTTAATTGACTGTTCCGTTGCGGTACCACATTACTATGTAATCAAACCAGAAAAAACCCAGCGTCTGGCCAACAGGTATGCGAAGAATGCGAATGAATGAGCCAGATGATTGCAAATACCAGGAATAACCCAAACATAACCAGCGTTATCCTCTAAAATATTAATCGGAGCCAGGTTTAATTTACTTTTTCGGTGTGGTACCACAATACTACGTGATCCAAACCAGAAGAAACCCAGGATCTGGCCAACAAGTATGCGAGAAATGCGAAAGTATGAGCTAGATGATGGCAAATACCAGACCTAACCCGGACATAACTGGCGTTATCCTCTAAAATATTAATCGGAACCAGGTTTAATTGACTGTTCCAGTGTAGCACCACATTACTACGTGATCCATATCAGGAAAAGCCCACGATATGGCCAACAAGAATGCGAAAAATGCGAATGTATGAGCTAGGTGATGCAAATAGCAGACCTAACCCAGACATAACCGGCGTTATCCTCTAAAATATAAATCGCAACCATGATTAGTTGACTGTTTCGGTGTGGTACCACATTACAATGTGATCCAAACCAGAAAAAACCCAGGATCTGTCCAAGAAGTATGCAGAAATGCGAAAGTATGAGTCAGATGATTGCAAATACAAGACCTAACCCAGACATAACCAGCGTTATCCTGTAAAATATTAATCGGAACCAGGTTTAATTGACCCCTTCAGTGTGGTACTACATTACTACGTGATCCAAATCAGCAAATGCCCAGGATCTGACCAACAAGTATGCGAAAAATGCGAAGGTATGAGCTAGATGATTGCAAATACGAGAACTAACCCAGACATAACCAGCGTTATCCACTAAAATATTAATCGGAACCTGGTTTAATTGACTGTTTCGGTGTGGTACCACATCACTGTGTAATCGAACCCCGAAAAAGGCCCAGTATTTGTCCAACAAGTATGCGAAAAATGCGAAAGTATGAGACAGATCATGGCAGATACCAGACCTAACCCAGACATAAACGGCGTTATCCTTTAAAATATTAATCGCAGCCAGGTTTAATTGACTGTTTCGGTGTGGTACCACATTACTACGTAATCCAAACCGGAAAAAACCCAGGATCTGGCCAACAAGTATGCGAGGAATGCGAAAGTATGAGTCAGATGATGGAAAATAGCAGAACTAACCCAGACATTACCGGCGTTGTCCTCTAAAATATTAATCGGAACCAGGTTTAATTGACCCCTTCAGTGTGATACCACATTACTACGTGATCCAAATCAGCAAAAGCCCAGGATCTGACCAACAAGTATGCGAAAAATGCGAAAGTATGAGCTAGATGATGGCCAATAGCAGACCTAACCGTGACATAACCGGCGTTATCCTCAAAAATATTAATCGGAACCAGGTTTAATTCACTTTTTCGGTGTGGTACCACAATACTACGTGATCCAAACCAGAAGAAACCCAGGATCTGGCCAACAAGTATGCGAGAAACGCGAAAGTATGAGCTAGATGATGGCAAATACCAGACCTAACCCGGACATAACTGGCGTTATCTTCTAAAATATTAATCGGAACCAGGTTTAATTGACTGTTCCAATGTAGCACCACATTACTACGTGATCCAAATCAGGAAAAACCCAGGGTCTGGCCAACAAGTATCCAAAAATGCGAAAGTATGAGCTAGATGATGGCAAATACCAGACCTAACCCAGATATAACCTGCGTTATCCTCTAAAATATTAATCGCAACCAGGTTTAATTGACTGTTCCGGTGTGGCACCACATTACTACGTAGTCCAAATCAGAAAAAGTCCAGGATCTGGCCAACAAGTATGCGAAAATTTCGATAGTATGAGCCAGATGATTGCAAATACTGGAACTAACCTAGACATAACCGGCGTTATCCTCTAAAATATTAATCGGAACCAGGTTTAGTTGACTGTTCCAGTGTGGTACCACATTACTACGTAGTCCAAATCAGAAAAAGCCCACGATCTGGCCAACAAGTATGCGAAAAATGCGAAGGTATGAGCTAGATGATTGCAAATACGAGACCTAACCCAGACATAACCAGCGTTATCCACTAAAATATTAATCGGAACCTGGTTTAATTGACTGTTTCGGTGTGGTACCACATCACTGTGTAATCGAACCCCGAAAAAGGCCCAGTATTTGTCCAACAAGTATGCAAAAAATGCGGAAGTATGAGGCAGATGATGGCAGATACCAGACCTAACCCAGACATAACCGGCGTTATCCTCTGAAATATTAGTCGCAACCAGGCTTAATAGACTGTTCCGGTGTGATACCACATTACTATGTGATCCAAACCAGAAAAAACCCAGGATCTGTCCAACAAGTATGCGAAAAATGCGAAAGTATGAGCTAAATGATTGCAAAAACGAGAAGTAACCCAGACATAACCGGCGTTATCCACTAAAATATTAATCGGAACCTGGTTTAATTGACAGTTTCGGTGTGGTACCACATTACTATGTAATCCAAACCAGAAAAAGGCCCAGTATTTTTCCAACAAGTATGCGAAAAATGCGAAAGTATGAGTCAGATCATGGCAAATACCAGACCTAACCCAGACATAACTGGCGTTATCCTCTAAAATATTAATCGGAACCAGGTTTAATTAACTGTTTCAGTGTGGTACAACATTACTACATGATCCAAATCAGGGAAAGCCCAGGATCGGGCCATTCAAGTACGCGAAAACTGCGTAAGTATAAGCTAGATGATGGCACACACCAGACCTCCCCAGATATAACCGGCGTTATCATCTAAAATATTAATCGGAACCAGGTTTATTTGACTATTTCAGTGTGGTACCACATTAATACGTGATCCAAATCAGAAAAAGCCCAGGATCTTGCCATTCAAGTATGCGAAAAATGTGTAAGTATGAGCTAGGAGATGGCAAATACCAGACCTACCCCAGATATAACCGACGATATCCTCTAAAATATTAATCGCGAACACGTTTAATTGACTGTTTCGGAGTGGTACAACATTGCTACGTGATCCAAGTCAGAAGAAGCCCAGGATCTGGCCTACAAGTATGCGAAAAATGCGAAAGTATGAGGCAGATGATTCCAAACACTGGAACTAACCCAGACATAACCGGCGTCATCCTCTAAAATATTAATCGGAACCAGGTGTAATTGACTGTTCCAGTGTGGTACCACATTACTACGTGATCCAAGTCAGAAGAAGCCCAGGATCTGGCCAACAAGTATGGAAAAATGCGAAAGCAAGGGGAAGATGATTGCAATTACCAGACGGAACCCAGACCTAACCGGTGTTATCCCCTAAAATGTTGATCGAATCCAGGTTGTATTGACTGTTTCAGTGTGGTACCACTTTACTACGTGATCCAAATCAGAAAAAGCCCAGGATCTTGCCATTCAAGTATGGGAAAATTGCGAAAGTACGACGCAGATGATTGCAAATACCGGACCTAACCCAGACATAACCGGCGTTATCCTTTAAAATACTAATCGCAACCAGGTTTAGTTGACTGTTTCGGTGTGGTACTACATTACTACGTGATCCAAATCAGCAAAAGCACGGGATGTGGACAACAAGTATGCGAAAAATGCGAAGGTATGGGCTAGATTCCCTCAGGGGCTGCCAGCCTTTCAGCTGCAGTACGGGCTTAACGAACCCGGGGTACCCGAGTCATACACACACCGTAAGCCTCCTGTTGGTCGTCACAACGACCCATTCACAATTCCCTATTGGTTTTGTGAATGGTACGTGACGGCAGGAGGAACGGGGGTCTTGGCTTAACCGCCTGGGCCACGAGTATGGCGACTCTTTAAAATCGCCCTCCAATCCTAAGCTATGGTGCGCGGCGATGGGATGCATGGTTGGGGGAGAAGGCCCAATCCCAAGCGACCACCTTCGGGGAACCTGCCGAACCCCCGGAGTATTAGGCTTACCCGGGTAAGGCGGCTCTGCCCGGGTGGACCTTTATTTCCGACCATCTCGTGGGATTATTATGGACACAGAAAATAAAATGGGGATGGGGCGGGTTTTGTCGGTTGTGGAGGACGGGGACGGGGTTGGGGTTAGGGTGGCGGCGCTCGCGCCCCACTCAGCGCCAGGTCCGGCTTCGTGGAGGGTGGAGGAGGACGACGAGACGGCGTCGGTCTCGTCCTTCACCTCCAGCACGAGCCACATAGGCTCTAAGAGGAAGAGGACGGTGCAGGCCGTCGTCGAGGTGGGCGGGGCGATGAGCCCGTCGGTGAGGCTGAGTTGCCTCAGGGACGAGGTGACCGAGGAGATATCGGAGAGGATCTCCTCGTCCCTGAGGCGGGTGGAGAAAGTCGCCGCTGCCTGCGCCTTTAAGGGGCAGAAAAGCGGTGGCGCGGAGGCCCTGAAGGCCGCGGCGGAGGAAATGAGGGAGGCGGCGCGGGAGCTCAGATGGCGGAACGCCCGTCTGCAGCTCCTGTTGGAGGAGGAGCGTCAGGGGTGGAGGAGGGCAGAGGCGCTGTGGAACAGCGCGGCCCTCCCTCCCATCCTCCCTCTTCCTCCACCGCCGCGTCCCTCGGCGGAGGTAAATAAGCGGAGTGCGGCGGCAGTGGTGCGGGGCACCGCGGGCCCCTCCACCCGCACTCCGCCCGTGAAGAAGTCCCCGTCCTCCTCAGAAGACGATCTTCTGAGGAGGATTGGGGACATGATTGATGGCAAGCTGGCCGTCTTCCGGGAGGAGCTCCTCGCCGGAAGAGCGGTCAGCAGGAAGGCGGTGCCTCCCCGACCTGTTCCGGTACAGTCGGGGAAGGCAAAGAAGGGCGGAGTGAAGGCTCCGCCCAGCGTTGCGGCACCAGGGCCCCGGGTCGCGACCCCCAAGGGGGGTGGTGTACCCGTGGTCGCGGTGGTCGCGTCCTCCACAGCACCCTCCCAAGGGGGGGTGGCGTGGAGTGAGGTGGTGGGGCGGAAGGCGAAGCGGGCGGCGAGGAAGGCCTCGCAACCGCAGCCTCCGCCTCCGCCGCCGGCGGCCAAGGTAAAGGCCGCGAAGGTCGGGAAGGCACGATCAGGTCGTCCCCCAAAAACGGTAGCGGTGACGCTGACCGTTGCGCAGGGGGGCGACCTGACCCTCGCGGAGGCGATGCGGCTCGCCAGGGAGAATATCTCCCTGGAAGAGCTGGGCATCGCCTCCGTGAGGGCGAAGAGGGCCGTGACCGGGGGTCTCTTGCTGGAGATCAACGGTGCAGAAGGCGGCGCGAAGGCGGATCGTCTCGCCCAGAGGCTCCGGGAGCAGCTGGGCGAGCGAGGTGTCCGGGTCGCCCGGCCCACGAAGTGCACGGAGATGCGCGTTTGTGGGCTGGACGACTCGGTCAGCGCACAGGATGTGTCCCGTGCCCTTGCGAGGGCGGGGGACTGTCCTGTGGAGGACCTGCGGATCGGAGAGATCCGCAGGTCGCCCTCCGGCCTCGGGTCGGTGTGGGCCCGGTGCCCCCTCTTCGCCGCCCGTTAGGTGGCGGAATCCGGGAGGGTGTTGGTGGGGTGGGCTTCGGCGTGAGTGGAAATCCTCGCGCCGCGCCCGCTCCAGTGTCACCGCTGCCTCGAATTGGGGCACGTGAGGCAGTGGTGCACCTCGCCGGTGGACCGCAGCGGTCAGTGTTACCGCTGCGGTGCCAAAGAGCACCGTGCGAGCCAGTGCTCGGCGGCCCCCCACTGCCCGCTGTGTGCGGACATGGGGAGGCCAGCCGATCACAGGGTGGGGAGCATGAAGTGCTCCCCCCCCCCTCCCGGAAGGAGAGGAAGAGGCGGGCTGCACCGGCTCCGGTGCCGAGGGCGGTGGCATCGTCCTCCATGGAGGTGGATGGTGCTACGGGGACGGACGGCCGGGAGGAGGCTGGCGCGGCCATTAATTAATGCCGCCCCGCCTCCTCCTCCAGGCCAACCTCAACCACTGCCGCGCGGCACAGGACTTGATGTCCCAAGTCCTCGCGGAGTGGGGGGTTGGCCTGGCGGTCGCCGCCGAGCCGTACCGCGTCCCTGATCACCCTCATTGGGTGGGCGACGCGGACGGCTTGGGGGCGACGGTATGGGGAGGGGGCGACGGGTCCCCACCGTTCTCCTTGTTGGAGCGCGGTCGGGGATTCGTCGCCGTGGACTGGGGGGGAGTCGCTGTGGTGGGGTGCTACATTTCGCCCCGTAGCGGTCACGCTGCGTTCGAGCTGTACTTGGCCGAGGTCGCGGCATGCGTGCAGCGCTACGCGGCCCGGCCGGTGCTGGTCCTGGGGGATTTTAATGCCAAGTCGGTGGCTTGGGGATCCCCCAGGACCTCCGTTCGCGGCGGGATCCTGGGCGATTGGGCGGCGGGGCTCGACCTCCGGGTATTGAACCGGGGGTCGGAGCACACATGCGTGCGGCGATATGGGGGGTCCATCGTGGATGTTGGATTCGCGACCCCCAACGCCGTGCGCATGGTGTCGGGTTGGCACGTGGTCGCGGGGGCAGAGACACTCTCCGATCACCGGTACATCCGGATGGAGGTCTCTGCCGCCGCGAGTGCATCCCGACACGGCCGCCTGCGTGGCGCCCCACCACGCCGCTGGGCGCTTCGGCGCCTGGACAAGGACGCCCTGATGGCAGCTGCCCTCGCTGCAACTTGGCCGCAGGGAGCGGCCGAGTTGCCGAGCATAGAGGAGGAGGTCGCCCGGCTCGGAGCATTGGTCGCGGGTATTTGCGACGCGGCGATGCCTCGGGTCGGGCGGGTTTCTCCTCGCCGGGCGGTGTACTGGTGGTCGGACGCGATCGCGGAGTTGCGAGTCGCGACTGTCCGCGCCCGACGCCAGTACACCCGCGCGCGCCGTCGTCAACGTACAGGCGACGGCGTGGCGCGAGCGAGGGCAGCTGATGACCTGTATGGAGCATACCGCGTGGCGCGGGTTGCACTGCAGGTCGCCATCAAACGGGCCAAGACCCAGGCATGGAAGGAGCTCCTCCAGACCCTTGATGACGATCCATGGGGGCGCCCATATAAGGTGGTGCTGAATAAGCTCCGCCCGTGGGCGCCCCCCGTCACCGAGGGTCTTGACCCCCGGCTGCTGGAGGACGTGGTCAATACACTCTTCCCAACTGGGGAGAGGGGACCGCGTCCTCCGGCGGCGGCGGCTGTCCCAGTGGAGTGGACGGCCGAGCTGGGGGTCACGCAGGAGGAGCTGGCAGCGGCCATCAGACGGCTCGGGGTTCGTAACACGGCCCCGGGTCCGGATGGTGTGCCCGGCCGGGTTTGGGTCTTGACCCAGGGCGTCCTTGGGGCCGACCTCAGGCGGTTGTTCGACCGCTGCCTGAGGGACGGGCGATTCCCCCCCAGTTGGAAGGTAGCGAGGATGGTCCTCCTCCGGAAGGAGGGTCCGCCCGCGGAGTCTCCCTCCGCATACCGGCCCATTTGTCTCCTCGACGAGGTGGGCAAGCTCTTCGAGCGTGTGATTGCTGCCCGCCTCGTCGAGCACCTGTCGCGGGGTGATCCCGGTCTGGCCGACTGCCAGTTCGGTTTCCGGGGGGGCCGATCGACTATCGACGCGATAGGTCGTGTGAGGGCCCTCTCGGAGGCGGCCGTCTCCCGGGGAGGGGTGGCATTGGCAATATCCTTGGATATTGCCAATGCCTTTAACACCCTCCCCTGGGAAGAGATAAGGAGGGGGCTCGAATATCATCGAGTCCCCCCTTGTCTCAGGGCGGTCGTCGGGGATTATCTCCGCGGCAGGTGGATCGAGTATCCGGGCCGGGATGGTGATATGCGGAGGGAGGTGTACTGCGGTGTTCCGCAGGGGTCGGTCCTCGGGCCACTCCTGTGGAACATCGCGTACGACTCGGTGTTGCGGGCCGGCCTCCCCGACGGCGTCAGCACGGTGTGTTATGCGGATGACACACTGGTGCTGGCCGTCGGGGCGCACTGGGGGAGGGCCATGCGTCGCGCGGAGGAGAGGTCGCAACGCGTCGTCGACCGGATCAGGGGGATGGGGATGACGGTGGCGGTCCATAAGACCGAGGTGATTGCGTTTCATTCACCTCGGCAGGATCCGCCACCCCCTCTGATCCGGGTGGGTGGGGCTGACATCGAGGTGAAGCCCCAGATCAGGTATCTAGGGCTGATCCTCGATAGCCACTGGCGTTTCGAGGAGCATTTCCGCTGCCTGGTCCCCCGGTTGGAAAGGATGGTTGCGGCTCTGGGCCGGATCCTGCCCAACCTGGGGGGCCCGGCGGGCCGAGTTCGTCGCCTCTATGTGGCAATGGTCCAGTCGGTGGCCCTATACGGGGCCCCCGTCTGGGCGGACGACCTGGCTGCCTCCCGGCGCAGCATGACTATGCTGCGTCGGGTGCAGAGGCGCATGGCGCTCAGGGTCGTCCGCGGGTATCGGACCATGTCACATGAGGCGGCGACGGTTCTAGCGGGGATGCCGCCCATGGACCTGCTCGCGCGGTCGCACGCGGTGATGTACCGGCACCGCGTCGACCGTCGCGCGGGGGTGGGGGCGGTCCCGGGCGGGCAGGACCTGCTTGGGGCGATTTGAAGCGCCAGGCCCGGCAGTCCGTGTTGCTCGCGTAGCAGGAGCGGCTGGCTCTGCCAACCGCGGGGCACCAGACTGTCGGGGCTGTTCGGCCACTCCTGAAGGAGTGGCTGGACAGAGGCCATGGCAGCCTCACCTACCGGCTGGCACAGGTGTTTTCCGGGCATGGCAGCTTCGGAAGATACCTGTGCCGGATAGGGAAGGAGCCGACGGCGCGTTGCTGCCACTGCGACGCTGAGCAGGACACGGCGGATCATACCCTGGAGGTATGCCCCGCGTGGGAGGGGGAGCGCCGTGTCCTGGTCGGCGTCGTCGGGCGGGATGTCTCGCTGCCGGGCGTGGTGCGCGCCATGCTCGGCAGCGAGGAGAAGTGGAGGGCCGTGGCCTCCTTCTGCGAGAACGTAATGTTGCAGAAGGAGGCCGCGGGGAGGGAGCGCGAGCTTCAGCGGCGCGCTGAAGCTCGCGCTCGTGCGGAAGCCCGAGGTCGTCGCCCGGTCGCGAGGCGTCGCGGGCGGCTGCCTCGGCGTGGCGGATAACCTAGGCTGGGAGGGGGGTCCTGAGGGGACCCTCCTCCCGCCAGGCGGCGCCGGGTCGGACCGGTTGGGGGTAGGAGTGCCTCCCCCTACCGGCCCGACGCAAGGGGAGGCACCCTCGGCGGTCTGGTGCGGCCATGAACGCCCGGCCGCCGAGGGGTGGAAACGGGGTCGCGGGCGGTTGCGAGTTGGGGCTCGCAGCCGCCACTAAACGCGGCCCCGGGACGGATAGCGGCGGGATGGAGTGGCCCCGTCCCGCCGCAATGAGGCAATGTGTCTACTGGGGGGACCGTTTGTCCCCCCGGGGGATGGGCGCGAAAGCGCGGGCACGGGGAGGATACCGGAAGAATGCTTCGAGCGATTCCCGGTATCCTCCCAAAGCGTGCCGAAGGGTCACCGTGGGGTTTTTAGTGGGTAGGTCCCGCGCCTGTCGTTGTACGGGCGCGGAGAATCCCCCACACCCCTCCCACCTCTCCCCAAGGAGGTGGGTGGGAGTCTTTCGAAGATTTTCCCGACGACAAAAAAAAAAAAAAAAAAAAAAAAAAACTCGAATGGCCAGAACCTGGGCCTTCTCCCGTTAGGATTACGTAGTAATGTGGTACCACACCGAAACTGTCAATTAAACCTGGTTCCGATTAATATTTTAGAGGATAACGCTGGTTATGTCTGGGTTAGGTCTCGTATTTGCAATCATCTGGCTCATACTTTCGCATTTTTCGCACACTTGAATGGCCAGATCCTGGGTTTTCTCTGGTTTGGATCACATAGTAATGTGGTACCACACCGAAACAGTCAATTAAACCTGGTTCCGATTAATATTTTAGAGGATAACGCTTGTTATGTCTGGGTTAGGTCTGGTAATTGCCATCATCTAACTCATACTTTCGCATTTTTCGCATACTTGAATGGCCAGATCCTGGGCTCTTGCTGATTTGGATCGCGTAGTAATGTGGTACCAAACCGAAACAGTCAATTAAAGCTGGTTTCGATCACTATTTTAAGGGGAAACACCGGTTATGCCTGGGTTAGGTCTGGTATTTGCCATCATCTGACTCATACTTTCGCATTCTTCGCATACTTGTTGGCCAGATCCTGGGTTTTTGCTGATTTGGATCACGTAGTAATGCGGTACCACACTGAAGGGGTCAATTAAACCTGGTTCCGATGAATATTTTAGAGGATAACGCCGGTCATGTCTGGGTTAGGTCTGGTAGTTGCAATCATCTGATTCATACTTTCGCATTTTTCGCATACTTGAATTGCCAGAACCTGCGCTTTTCTAGTTAGGATCACGTAGTAATGTGGCACCTCTCAGAAACAGTCAATTAAACCTAGTTCCGATTAATATTCTAGAGGATATCACCGGTTAGGTCTGGGTTACATCTGATAATTGCAATCATCATCCTCTTGCTTTTGCATTTCTCGCATACATGTTGGCCAGATCCTTGGTTTTTTCTGATTTGGATTACGTAGTGATGTGGTGCCACACCGAAACAGTCAATTAAACCTGGTTCCGATTAATATTTTAGAGGATAACGCTGGTTATGTCTGGGTTAGGTCTCGTATTAGCAATCATCTGTCTCATACTTTCGCATTTTTCGCATACTTGAATTGCCAGAACCTGGGCTTTTACTAGTTAGGATCACGTAGTAATGTGGCACCACACAGAAACAGTCAATTAAACCTGGTTCCGATTAATATTTTAGAGGATATCACCGGTTAGGTCTGGGTTACGTCTGATAATTGCAATCATCATCCTCTTGCTTTTGCATGTCTCGCATACTTGTTGGCCAGATCCCGGGCTTTTGCTGATTTGGATCACGTAGTAATGTGATACCACACCGAAACTGCTGATTAAACCTCGTTGCGATTAATATTTCAGAGGTTAACACAGGTTAGGTCTGGGTTAGTTCGAGTATTTGCAATCATCTGGCCCATACTTTCGCATTTTTCGAATACTTGTTGGCCAGATCCTGGGCTTTCTCCGGTTTGGATCACATAGTAATGTGGTACCACACCGAAACAGTCAATTGAACCTGGTTCCGATTAATATTTTAGAGGATAACGCCGGTTATGTCTGGGTTAGGTCTGGTATTTGCCATCATCTGACTCATACTTTCGCATTCTTCGCATACTTATAGGCCAGATCCTGGGTTTTCTCCGGTTTGGATGACGTAGGAGTGTGGTACCGCACCGAAACAGTCAATTAAACCTGGTACCGATTAATATTTTAGAGGATAACGCCGGTTATGTCTGGATTAGGTCTGGTATTTGCCATCATCTGACTCATACTTTCGCCTTCTTCGCATACTTGTTGGCCAGATCCTGGGCTTTTTCTGATTTGGATCTCGTAGTAATATGGTACCACACCGAAACAGTCAATTAAACCTGGTTCGGATTAATATTTTAGAGGATAACGCCGGTTATGTCTGGGTTAGGTCTGGTAGTTGCAATCATCTGACTCATACTTTCGCATTCTTCGCAATAGTTGTTGGCCAGATCCTGGTTTTTTCCCCGTTAGGATTACGTAGTAATGTGGTACCGCACCGAAACTGTCAATTAAACCTGGTTGCGATTAATATTTTAGAGGATAACGCCGGTTATGTCTGGGTTAGGTCCGGTATTTGCCATCATCTGACTTATACTTTCGCATTCTTCGCATACTTGTTGGCCAGATCCTGAGTTTTCTCCGGTTTGGATGACGTAGAAATGTGGTACCACACCGAAACTGTCAATTAAACCTGGTTGCGGTTAATATTTTAGAGGATAGCGCTGGTTATGTCGGGGTTAGGTCTCGTATTTGCAATCATCTGGCTCATACTTTCGCATTTTTCGCACACTTGAATGGCCAGATCCTGGGTTTTCTCTGGTTTGGATCACATAGTAATGTGGTACCACACCGAAACAGTCAATTAAACCTGGTTCCGATTAATATTTTAGAGGATAACGCCGGTTATGTCTGGGTTAGGTCTGGTATTTGCCATCATCTAGCTCATACTTTCGCATTTTTCGCATACTTGTTGTCTATATCCTCGGCTTTTTCTGATTGGGATTACGTAGTAATGTGGTACCACACAGAAACAGTCAACTAAACCTGGTTCCGATTAATATTTTAGAGGATAACGCTGGTTATGTCTGGGTTAGTTCGAGTATTTGAAATCATCTGGCCCATACTTTCGCATTTTTCGAATACTTGTTGGCCAGATCCTGGGCTTTTTCTGATTTGGATCTCGTAGTAATGTGGTACCACACCGAAACAGTCAATTAAACCTGGTTCCGATTAATATTTTAGAGGATAACGCTGGTTATGTCTGGGTTAGGTCTCGTATTTGCAATCATCTGGCTCATACTTTCGCATTTTTCGCACACTTGA
Organism: Colletes latitarsis; assembly: GCF_051014445.1. Taxonomy (NCBI): domain Eukaryota; kingdom Metazoa; phylum Arthropoda; class Insecta; order Hymenoptera; family Colletidae; genus Colletes; species Colletes latitarsis. The sequence continues at coordinate 6,241,321 of NC_135142.1, forward strand.
ATGGCCAGATCCTGGGTTTTCTCTGGTTTGGATCACATAGTAATGTGGTACCACACCGAAACAGTCAATTAAACCTGGTTCCGATTAATATTTGAGAGGATAACTCCGGTTATGTCTGGGTTAGGTCTGGTATTTGCCATCATCTAGCTCATACTTTCGCATTTTTCGCATACTTGTTGTCTATATCCTCGGTTTTTTCTGGTTTGGATTACATAGTAATGTGGTACAACACCGAAGCAGTCAATTAAACCTGTTTGCGATTAATATTTTAGAGGATAACGCCGGTTATGTCTGGGTCAGGTCTGGTATTTGCCATCATCTGACTCATACTTTCGCATTCCTCGCATACTTGAATGGCCAGAACCTGGGCTTTTTCTAGTTTGGCTCACGTAGTAATGTGGCACCACACCGAAACAGTCAATTAAACCTGGTTCCGATTAATATTTCAGAGGATAACGCTGATTATGTCTGCGTTATTTCTGGTATTTGCCATCATCTGGCCCATACATTCGCATTTTTCGCATACCTGTTGTCCAGACGTTGGGATTTTTCTGGTTTGATTACATAGTAATGTGGTACCGCACCGAAGGAGTCAATTTTTCCTGGTTCCGATTAATATTTTAGAGGATAAATGGCGGTTATGTCTGGGTTAGGTCTGGTATTTGCCCTCATCTAGCTCATACTTACGAATTTTTCGCATACTTGTTGGCCAGATCCTGGGCTTTTGCTGATTTGGATCACGTAGTAATGTGGTACCACCCTGGAACAGTCAATTAATCCTGTTTCCGATTAATATTTCAGAGGATAGCGCTGGTTATGTCTGCGTTATTTCTGGAATTTGCTATCATCTGGCCCATACATTCGCATTTTTCGCATACCTGTTGTCCAGACGTTGGGATTTTTCTGGTTTGATTACATAGTAATGTGGTACCACACCGAAGCAGTCAATTTTTCCTGGTTCCGATTAATATTTTAGAGGATAACGCCGGTTATGCCTGGGTTAGGTCTGGTATTTGCAATCGTCTTTTTCGTACTTTCGCATTCATCACATACTTGTTTGCCAGATCCTGGGTTTTTTCCGGTTTGGGTCACGTAGTTATGTGGTACCACACCGAAACAGTCAATTATACCTGGTTCCGATTAATATTTTAGAGGATAACGCCGGTTATGCCTGGGTTAGGTTTGGTATTTGCAATCATCTAGTTCATACTTTCGCATTTTTCGCAATACGTGTTGGCCAGATCCTGGGCTTTTTATGATTTGGATCTCGTAGTAATGTGGTACTACACTGAGACAGACAATTATACCTGGTTCCGATTAATATTTTAGAGGATAACGCCTGTTATGCCTGGGTTAGGTCTGGTATTTGCAATCATCTTGTTCATACTTTCGCATTCATCACATACTTGTTTGCCAGATCCTGGGTTTTTTCCAGTTTGGTTCACGTAGTAATGTGGTACCACACCGAAACAGTCAATTATACCTGGTTCCGATTAATATTTTAGAGGATAACACCGGTTAGGTCTGGGTTACGTCTGATAAATGCAATCATCATCCTCTTGCTTTCGCATTTCTCGCATACTTGTTGGGCAGATCCTGGGTTTTCTTCTGGTTTGGATCACGTAGTAATGTGGTACCACACCGGAATAGTCAATTAAAGCTGGCTTCGATCAATATTATAGGGGGAACACAAGTTGTGTCTGGGTTAGGCCTGGTACTTGTAATCATCTGTCCCATACTTTCACATTTTTCGCATACTTGTTTGCCAGATCCTGGGCTTTTTCACGTTAGGATAACGTAGTAATGTGGTACCACACCGAAACTGTCAATTAAACCTGGTTCCGATTAATATTTTAGAGGATAACGCCGGTTATGTCTGGGTTAGGTCTGGTATTTGCAATCATCTGAATCATACTTTCGCATTTTTCGCATACTTGTTGGCCAGATCCTGGGCTTTTCTGATTTGGATCTCGTAGTAATGTGGTACTACACTGAGACAGACAATTATACCTGGCTCCGATTAATATTTTAGAGGATAACGCCGGTTATGTCTGGTTTAGTTCTAGTATTTGCAATCATCTGGCCCATACTTTCGCATTTTTCGCATACTTGTTGGCCAGATCCTGGGGTTTTCCTGATTTGGATCACATAGTAATGTGGTACCACACCGAAACAGTCAATTAAACCTGGTTCCGATTAATATTTGAGAGGATAACTCCGGTTATGTCTGGGTTAGGTCTGGTATTTGCCATCATCTAGCTCATACTTTCGCATTTTTCGCATACTTGTTGTCTATATCCTCGGTTTTTTCTGGTTTGGATTACATAGTAATGTGGTACAACACCGAAGCAGTCAATTAAACCTGTTTGCGATTAATATTTTAGAGGATAACGCCGGTTATGTCTGGGTCAGGTCTGGTATTTGCCATCATCTGACTCATACTTTCGCATTCCTCGCATACTTGAATGGCCAGAACCTGGGCTTTTTCTAGTTTGGCTCACGTAGTAATGTGGCACCACACCGAAACAGTCAATTAAACCTGGTTCCGATTAATATTTCAGAGGATAACGCTGATTATGTCTGCGTTATTTCTGGTATTTGCCATCATCTGGCCCATACATTCGCATTTTTCGCATACCTGTTGTCCAGACGTTGGGATTTTTCTGGTTTGATTTCATAGTAATGTGGTACCGCACCGAAGGAGTCAATTTTTCCTGGTTCCGATTAATATTTTAGAGGATAAATGGCGGTTATGTCTGGGTTAGGTCTGGTATTTGCCCTCATCTAGCTCATACTTACGAATTTTTCGCATACTTGTTGGCCAGATCCTGGGCTTTTGCTGATTTGGATCACGTAGTAATGTGGTACCACCCTGGAACAGTCAATTAATCCTGTTTCCGATTAATATTTCAGAGGATAGCGCTGGTTATGTCTGCGTTATTTCAGGAATTTGCTATCATCTGGCCCATACATTCGCATTTTTCGCATACCTGTTGTCCAGACGTTGGGATTTTTCTGGTTTGATTACATAGTAATGTGGTACCACACCGAAGCAGTCAATTTTTCCTGGTTCCGATTAATATTTTAGAGGATAACGCCGGTTATGCCTGGGTTAGGTCTGGTATTTGCAATCGTCTTTTTCGTACTTTCGCATTCATCACATACTTGTTTGCCAGATCCTGGGTTTTTTCCGGTTTGGGTCACGTAGTTATGTGGTACCACACCGAAACAGTCAATTATACCTGGTTCCGATTAATATTTTAGAGGAATACGCCGGTTATGCCTGGGTTAGGTTTGGTATTTGCAATCATCTAGTTCATACTTTCGCATTTTTCGCAATACGTGTTGGCCAGATCCTGGGCTTTTTATGATTTGGATCTCGTAGTAATGTGGTACTACACTGAGACAGACAATTATACCTGGTTCCGATTAATATTTTAGAGGATAACGCCTGTTATGCCTGGGTTAGGTCTGGTATTTGCAATCATCTTGTTCATACTTTCGCATTCATCACATACTTGTTTGCCAGATCCTGGGTTTTTTCCAGTTTGGTTCACGTAGTAATGTGGTACCACACCGAAACAGTCAATTATACCTGGTTCCGATTAATATTTTAGAGGATAACACCGGTTAGGTCTGGGTTACGTCTGATAAATGCAATCATCATCCTCTTGCTTTCGCATTTCTCGCATACTTGTTGGGCAGATCCTGGGTTTTCTTCTGGTTTGGATCACGTAGTAATGTGGTACCACACCGGAATAGTCAATTAAAGCTGGCTTCGATCAATATTATAGGGAGAACACAAGTTGTGTCTGGGTTAGGCCTGGTACTTGTAATCATCTGTCCCATACTTTCACATTTTTCGCATACTTGTTTGCCAGATCCTGGGCTTTTTCACGTTAGGATAACGTAGTAATGTGGTACCACACCGAAACTGTCAATTAAACCTGGTTCCGATTAATATTTTAGAGGATAACGCCGGTTATGTCTGGGTTAGGTCTGGTATTTGCAATCATCTGAATCATACTTTCGCATTTTTCGCATACTTGTTGGCCAGATCCTGGGCTTTTCTGATTTGGATCTCGTAGTAATGTGGTACTACACTGAGACAGACAATTATACCTGGCTCCGATTAATATTTTAGAGGATAACGCCGGTTATGTCTGGTTTAGTTCTAGTATTTGCAATCATCTGGCCCATACTTTCGCATTTTTCGCATACTTGTTGGCCAGATCCTGGGGTTTTCCTGATTTGGATCTCGTAGTAATGTGGTACCACACCGAAACTGTCAATTAAACCTGGTTCCGATTAATATTTTAGAGGATAACGCCTGTTATGTCTGGGTTAGGTCTGGTATTTGCCATCATCTGACTCATACTTTCGCTTTCTTCGCATACTTGTTGGCCAGATCCTGGGTCTTCTGCGGTTTGGATGACGTAGAAATGTGGTACCACACCGAAACTGTCAACTAAACCTGGTTGCGATTAATATTTTAGTGGATAACACCGGTTATGACTGGGTTAGGTCTGGTATTTGCCATCATCTGACTCATACTTTCGCATTCTTCGCAATTGTTGTTGGCCAGATCCTGGTTTTTTTCCCGTTAGGATTACGTAGTAATGTGGTACCGCACCGAAACTGTCAATTAAACCTGGTTGCGATTAATATTTTAGAGGATAACGCCGGTTATGTCTGGGTTAGGTCTGGTATTTGCCATCATCTAGCTCATACTTTCGCATTTTTCGCATACTTGTTGTCTATATCCTCGGTTTTTTCTGATTGGGATTACGTAGTAATGTGGTACCACACAGAAACAGTCAACTAAACCTGGTTGCGATTAATATTTTAGAGGATAACGCCGGTTATGTCTGGGTTAGGTCTGGTATTTGCCATCATCTGACTCATACTTTCGCATTCCTCGCATACTTGAATGGCCAGAACCTGGGCTTTTTTTAGTTTGGCTCACGTAGTAATGTGGCACCACACCGAAACAGTCAATTAAACCTGGTTCCGATTAATATTTTAAAGGATAACACCGGTTAGGTCTGGGTTACGTCTGATAGTTGCAATCATCATCCTCTTGCTTTCGCATTTCTCGCATACTTGTTGGCCAGATCCTGGGTTTTTTCTGATTCGGATTACGTAGTAATATGGTACCACACCGAAACAGTCAATTAAACCTGGTTCCGATTAATATTTCAGAGGATAACGCTGGTTATGTCTGCGTTATTTCTGGTATTTGCCATCATCTGGCAAATACATTCGCATTTTTCGCATACCTGTTGTCCAGACGTTGGGATTTTTCTGGTTTGATTACATAGTAATGTGGTACCACACCGAAGGAGTCAATTTTTCCTGGTTCCGATTAATATTTTAGAGGATAAATGGCGGTTATGTCTGGGTTAGGTCTGGTATTTGCCCTCATCTAGCTCATACTTACGAATTTTTCGCATACTTGTTGGCCAGATCCTGGGCTTTTGCTGATTTGGATCACGTAGTAATGTGGTACCACCCTGGAACAGTCAATTAATCCTGTTTCCGATTAATATTTCAGAGGATAACGCTGGTTATGTCTGCGTTATTTCTGGTATTTGCTATCATCTGGCCCATACATTCGCATTTTTCGCATACCTGTTGTCCAGACGTTGGGATTTTTCTGGTTTGATTACATAGTAATGTGGTACCACACCGAAGCAGTCAATTTTTCCTGGTTCCGATTAATATTTAAGAGGATAACGCCGGTTATGCCTGGGTTAGGTCTAGTATTTGCAATCGTCTTGTTCATACTTTCGCATTCATCACATACTTGTTTGCCAGATCCTGGGTTTTTTCCGGTTTGGGTCACGTAGTTATGTGGTACCACACCGAAACAGTCAATTATACCTGGTTCCGATTAATATTTTAGAGGATAACGCCGGTTATGCCTGGGTTAGGTTTGGTATTTGCAATCATCTAGTTCATACTTTCGCATTTTTCGCAATACGTGTTGGCCAGACCCTGGGCTTTTTCTGATTTGGATCTCGTAGTAATGTGGTACTACACTGAGACAGACAATTATACCTGGTTCCGATTAATATTTTAGAGGATAACGCCTGTTATGCCTGGGTTAGGTCTGGTATTTGCAATCATCTTGTTCATACTTTCGCATTCATCACATACTTGTTTGCCAGATCCTGGGTTTTTTCCAGTTTGGTTCACGTAGTAATGTGGTACCACACCGAAACAGTCATTTATACCTGGTTCCGATTAATATTTTAGAGGATAACACCGGTTAGGTCTGGGTTACGTCTGATAATTGCAATCATCATCCTCTTGCTTTCGCATTTCTCGCATACTTGTTGGGCAGATCCTGGGTTTTCTTCTGGTTTGGATCACGTAGTAATGTGGTACCACACCGGAATAGTCAATTAAAGCTGGCTTCGATCAATATTATAGGGGGAACACAAGTTGTGTCTGGGTTAGGCCTGGTACTTGTAGTCATCTGTCCCATACTTTCACATTTTTCGCATACTTGTTGGCCAGATCCTGGGTTTTTTCTGGTTTGGGTCACGTAGTAATGTGGTACCACACTGAAACAGTCAATTATACCTGGTACCGATTAATATTTTAGAGGATAACGCCGGATATGTCTAGGTTAGGTCTGGTATTTGCCATCATCAGCCTCATACTTTCGCATTCTATGCATTCTTGTGGCCAGATCCAGGGGTTTATCTGGTTTGGATCACATAGTAATGTGGTACCGCACCGAAATAGTCAATTAAACCTGGTTGCGATTTCTATTTTAGAGGATAACGACGGTTATGCCTGGGTTAGGTCTGTTATTTGTCATCATCTAGCTCATACTTTCGTATTTTTCGCAAACTCGAATGGCCAGAACCTGGGCTTTTTCACGTTAGGATAACGTAGTAATGTGGTACCACACCGAAACTGTCAATTAAACCTGGTTCCGATTAATATTTTAGAGGATAACGCCGGTTATGTCTGGGTTAGGTCTGGTATTTGCAATCATCTGAATCATACTTTCGCATTTTTCGCATACTTGTTGGCCAGATCCTGGGCTTTTCTGATTTGGATCTCGTAGTAATGTGGTACTACACTGAGACAGACAATTATACCTGGCTCCGATTAGTATTTTAGAGGATAACGCCGGTTATGTCTGGTTTAGTTCTAGTATTTGCAATCATCTGGCCCATACTTTCGCATTTTTCGCATACTTGTTGGCCAGATCCTGGGGTTTTCCTGATTTGGATCTCGTAGTAATGTGGTACCACACCGAAACTGTCAATTAAACCTGGTTGCGATTAATATTTTAGAGGATAACGCCGGTTATGTCTGGGTTAGGTCCGGTATTTGCCATCATCTGACTCATACTTTCGCATTCTTCGCATACTTGTTGGCCAGATCCTGGGTTTTCTCCGGTTTCGATGACGTAGAAATGTGGTACCACACCGAAACTGTCAATTAAACCTGGTTGCGATTAATATTTTAGAGGATAACGCTGGTTATGTCTGGGTTAGGTCTCGTATTTGCAATCATCTGGCACATACTTTCGCATTTTTCGCACACTTGAATGGCCAGATCCTGGGTTTTCTCTGGTTTGGATCACATAGTAATGTGGTACCACACCGAAACTGTCAACTAAACCTGGTTGCGATTAATATTTTAGTGGATAACACCGGTTATGACTGGGTTAGGTCTGGTATTTGCCATCATCTGACTCATACTTTCGCATTCTTCGCAATAGTTGTTGGCCAGATCCTGGTTTTCTTCCCGTTAGGATTACGTAGTAATGTGGTACCGCACCGAAACTGTCAATTAAACCTGGTTGCGATTAATATTTTAGAGGATAACGCCGGTTATGTCTGGGTTAGGTCTGGTATTTGCCATCATCTAGCTCATACTTTCGCATTTTTCGCATACTTGTTGTCTATATCCTCGGTTTTTTCTGATTGGGATTACGTAGTAATGTGGTACCACACAGAAACAGTCAACTAAACCTGGTTGCGATTAATATTTTAGAGGATAACGCTGGTTATGTCTGGGTTAGGTCTCGTATTTGCAATCATCTGGCTCATACTTTCGCATTTTTCGCACACTTGAATGGCCAGATCCTGGGTTTTCTCTGGTTTGGATCACATAGTAATGTGGTACTACACCGAAACAGTCAATTAAACCTGGTTCCGATTAATATTTTAGAGGATAAATGGCGGTTATGTCTGGGTTAGGTCTGGTATTTGCAATCATCTGACTCATACTTTCGCATTCTTCGCATACTTGTTGGCCAGATCCTGGGTTTTCTCCAGTTTGGATGTCGTAGAAGTGTGGTACCACACCGAACCTGTCAATTAAACCTGGTTGCGATTAATATTTTAGAGGATAACACTGGTTATGTCTGGGTTAGGTCCCGTATTTGCAATCATCTGGCTCATACTTTCGCATTTTTCGCACACTTGAATGGCCAGAACCTGCGCTTTTCTAGTTAGGATCACGTAGTAATGTGGCACCACACCGAGACAGTCAATTAAACCTGGTTCCGATTAATATTTTAGAGGATATCACCGGTTAGGTCTGGGTTACGTCTGATAATTGCAATCATCATCCTCTTGCTTTTGCATTTCTCGCATACTTGTTGGCCAGATCCTTGGTTTTTTCTGATTTGGATTACGTAGTGATGTGGTGCCACACCGAAACAGTCAATTAAACCTGGTTCCGATTAATATTTTAGAGGATAACGCTGATTATGTCTGGGTTAGGTCTCGTATTTGCAATCATCTGGCTCATACTTTCGCATTTTTCGCACACTTGTTGTCTATATTCTCGGCTTTTTCTGGTTTGGATTACATAGTAATGTGGTACAACACCGAAGCAGTCAATTAAACCTGGTTGCGATTAATATTTTAGAGGATAACGCCGGTTATGTCTGGGTTAGGTCTGGTATTTGCCATCATCTGACTCATACTTTCGCATTCCTCGCATACTTGAATGGCCAGAACCTGGGCTTTTTCTAGTTTGGATCACGTAGTAATGTGGCACCACACCGAAACAGGCAATTAAACCTGGTTCCGAATAATATTTTAAAGGATAACACCGGTTAGGTCTGGGTTACGTCTGATAATTGCAATCATCATCCTCTTGCTTTCGCATTTCTCGCATACTTGTTGGCCAGATCCTGGGTTTTTTCTGATTTGTATTACGTAGTGATGTGGTGCCACACCGAAACAGTCAATTAAACCTGGTTCCGATTAATATTTTAGAGGATAACGCTGGTTATGTCTGGGTTAGGTCTCGTATTTGCAATCATCTGGCTCATACTTTCGCATTTTTCGCACACTTGAATGGCCAGATCCTGGGTTTTCTCTGGTTTGGATCACACAGTAATGTGGTACCACACCGAAACAGTCAATTAAACCTGGTTCCGATTAATATTTTAGAGGATAACGGCTGTTATGTCAGGGTTAGGTCTGGTATTTGCCATCATCTGACTCATACTTTCGCATTCTTCGCATAGTTGTTGGCCAGATCCTGGGTCTTCTGCGGTTTGGATGACGTAGAAATGTGGTACCACACCGAAACTGTCAACTAAACCTGGTTGCGATTAATATTTTAGTGGATAACGCCGGTTATGACTGGGTTAGGTCTGGTATTTGCCATCATCTGACTCATACTTTCGCATTTTTTGCATTCTTGTTGGCCAGATCCCGGGCTTTTGCTAATTTGGATCACGTAGTAATGTGATACCACACCGAAACCGCTGATTAAACCTCGTTGCGATTAATATTTCAGAGGTTAACACCGGTTAGGTCTGGGTTACGTCTGATAATTGCAATCATCATCGTTTTGCTTCCGCATTTCTCGCATACTTGTTGGCCAGATCCTGGGTTTTTTCTGATGGGGATTACGTAGTAATGTGGTACCACACCGAAACAGTCAATTAAACCTGGTTCCGATTAATATTTTAGAGGATAACGCCGGTTATGTCTGGGTTAGTTCGAGTATTTGCAATCATCTGGCCCATACTTTCGCATTTTTCGAATACTTGTTGGCCAGATCCTGGGCTTTTTCTGATTTGGATCTCGTAGTAATGTGGTACCACACCGAAACAGTCAATTAAACCTGGTTCCGATTAATATTTTAGAGGATAACGCCGGTTATGTCTGGGTTAGGTCTGGTAGTTGCAATCATCTGACTCATACTTTCGCATTCTTCGCAATAGTTGTTGGCCAGATCCTGGTTTTTTTCCCGTTAGGATTACGTAGTAATGTGGTACCGCACCGAAACTGTCAATTAAACCTGGTTGCGATTAATATTTTAGAGGATAACGCTGGTTTTGTCTGGGTTAGGTCCCGTATTTGCAATCATCTGGCTCATACTTTCGCATTTTTCGCACACTTGAATGGCCAGAACCTGACCTTTTCTAGTTAGGATCACGTAGTAATGTGGCACCACACAGAAACAGTCAATTAAACCTGGTTCCGATTAATATTTTAGAGGATATCACCGGTTAGGTCTGGGTTACGTCTGATAATTGCAATCATCATCCTCTTGCTTTTGCATTTCTCGCATACTTGTTGGCCAGATCCTGGGTTTTTTCTGATTGGGATTACGTAGTAATGTGGTACCACACCGAAATAGTCAATTAAAGCTGGCTTCGATCAATATTATAGGTGGAACACAAGTTGTGTCTGGGTTAGGCCTGGTACTTGTAATCATCTGTCCCATACTTTCGCATTTTTCGCATACTTGTTGGCCAGATCCTGGGTTTTTTCTGGTTTGGGTCACGTAGTAATGTGGTACCACACTGAAACAGTCTATTATACCTGGTTCCGATTAATATTTTAGAGGATAACGCCGGATATGTCTAGGTTAGGTCTGGTATTTGCCATCATCAGCCTCATACTTTCGCATTCTATGCATTCTTGTTGGCCAGATCCTGGGGTTTATCTGGTTTGGATCACATAGTAATGTGGTACCGCACCGAAATAGTCAATTAAACCTGGTTGCGATTTCTATTTTAGAGGATAACGACGGTTATGTCTGGGTTAGGTCTGGCATTTGTCATCATCTAGCTCATACTTTCGTATTTTTCGCAAACTCGAATGGCCAGAACCTGGGCTTTTTCCCGTTAGGATAACGTAGTAATGTGGTACCACACCGAAACTGTCAATTAAACCTGGTTCCGATTAATATTTTAGAGGATAACGCCGGTTATGTCTGGGTTAGGTCTGGTATTTGCAATCATCTGAATCATACTTTCGCATTTTTCGCATACTTGTTGGCCAGATCCTGGGCTTTTCTGATTTGCATCTCGTAGTAATGTGGTACTACACTGAGACAGACAATTATACCTGGTTGCGATTAATATTTTAGAGGATAACGCCGGTTATGTCTGGGTTAGGTCCGGTATTTGCCATCATCTGACTCATACTTTCGCATTCTTCGCATACTTGTTGGCCAGATCCTGAGTTTTCTCCGGTTTGGATGACGTAGAAATGTGGTACCACACCGAAACTGTCAATTAAACCTGGTTGCGATTAATATTTTAGAGGATAACGCTGGTTATGTCTGGGTTAGGTCTCGTATTTGCAATCATCTGGCTCATACTTTCGCATTTTTCGCACACTTGAATGGCCAGGTTCTGGGTTTTCTCTGGTTTGGATCACATAGTAATGTGGTATCACACCGAAACAGTCAATTAAACCTGGTTCCGATTAATATTTTAGAGGATAACGCCTGCTATGTCTGGGTTAGGTCTGGTATTTGCCATCATGTGTCTCATACTTTCTCTTTTTTCGCATACTTGAATGGCCAGAACCTGGGCTTTTTCAAGTTTGGATCACGCAGTAATGTGGCAACACACCGAAACAGTCAATTAAACCTTGTTCCGATTAATATTTTAGTGGATACCACCGGTTAGGTCTGGGTTACGTCTGATAATTGCAATCATCATCTCCCTTCTTTCGCATTTCTCGCATACTTGTTGGCCAGATCCTCGGTTCTTTCGGATTTGGATTAGGTAGTAATGTGGTACCACACCGAAACAGTGAAATAAATCTGGTTCCGATTAATATTTTAGAGGATATCACCGGTTAGGTCTGGGTTACGTCTGATAATTGCAATCATCATCCTCTTGCTTTTGCATTTCTCGCATACTTGTTGGCCAGATCCTTGGTTTTTTCTGATTTGGATCTCGTAGTAATGTGGTACTACACTGAGACAGACAATTATACCTGGTTCCGATTAATATTTTAGAGGATAACGCCGGTTATGTCTGGGTTTGGTCTGGTAATTGCCATCATCTAACTCATACTTTCGCATTTTTCGCATACTTGAATGGCCAGATCCTGGGCTCTTGCTGATTTGGATCGCGTAGTAATGTGGTACCAAACCGAAACAGTCAATTAAAGCTGGTTTCGATCAATATTTTAAGGGGAAACACCGGTTATGCCTGGGTTAGGTCTGGTATTTGCCATCATCTGACTCATACTTTCGCATTCTTCGCATACTTGTTGGCCAGATCCTGGGTTTTTGCTGATTTGGATCACGTAGTAATGTGGTACCACACTGAAGGGTTCAATTAAACCTGGTTCCGATGAATATTTTAGAGGATAACGCCGGTCATGTCTGGGTTAGGTCTGGTATTTGCCATCATCTGACTCATACTTTCGCATTCTTCGCATACTTGTTGGCCAGATCCTTGGTTTTTTCTGATTTGGATCTCGTAGTAATGTGGTACTACACTGAGACAGACAATTATACCTGGTTCCGATTAATATTTTAGAGGATAACGCCGGTTATGTCTGGGTTTGGTCTGGTAATTGCCATCATCTAACTCATACTTTCGCATTTTTCGCATACTTGAATGGCCAGATCCTGGGCTCTTGCTGATTTGGATCACGTAGTAATGTGGTACCACACTGAAGGGTTCAATTAAACCTGGTTCCGATGAATATTTTAGAGGATAACGCCGGTCATGTCTGGGTTACGTCTGATAATTGCAATCATCATCTCCCTTCTTTCGCATTTCTCGCATACTTGTTGGCCAGATCCTCGGTTCTTTCGGATTTGGATTAGGTAGTAATGTGGTACCACACCGAAACAGTGAAATAAATCTGGTTCCGATTAATATTTTAGAGGATATCACCGGTTAGGTCTGGGTTACGTCTGATAATTGCAATCATCATCCTCTTGCTTTTGCATTTCTCGCATACTTGTTGGCCAGATCCTTGGTTTTTTCTGATTTGGATTACGTAGTGATGTGGTGCCACACCGAAACAGTCAATTAAACCTGGTTCCGATTAATATTTTAGAGGATAACGCTGGTTATGTCTGGGTTAGGTCTCGTATTTGCAATCATCTGGCTCATACTTTCGCATTTTTCGCACACTTGAATGGCCAGATCCTGGGTTTTCTCTGGTTTGGATCACACAGTAATGTGGTACCACACCGAAACAGTCAATTAAACCTGGTTCCGATTAATATTTTAGAGGAGAACGGCTGTTATGTCAGGGTTAGGTCTGGTATTTGCCATCATCTGACTCATACTTTCGCATTCTTCGCATAGTTGTTGGCCAGATCCTGGGTCTTCTGCGGTTTGGATGACGTAGAAATGTGGTACCACACCGAAACTGTCAACTAAACCTGGTTGCGATTAATATTTTAGTGGATAACGCCGGTTATGACTGGGTTAGGTCTGGTATTTGCCATCATCTGACTCATACTTTCGCATTTTTTGCATTCTTGTTGGCCAGATCCCGGGCTTTTGCTAATTTGGATCACGTAGTAATGTGATACCACACCGAAACTGCTGATTAAACCTCGTTGCGATTAATATTTCAGAGGTTAACACCGGTTAGGTCTGGGTTACGTCTGATAATTGCAATCATCATCGTTTTGCTTCCGCATTTCTCGCATACTTGTTGGCCAGATCCTGGGTTTTTTCTGATTGGGATTACGTAGTAATGTGGTACCACACCGAAACAGTCAATTAAACCTGGTTCCGATTAATATTTTAGAGGATAACGCCGGTTATGTCTGGGTTAGGTCTGGTATTTGCCATCATCTAGCTCGTACTTTCGCATTTTTCGCATACTTGTTGTCTATATCCTCGGTTTTTTCTGATTTGGATTACGTAGTAATGTGGTACCACACAGAAACAGTCAACTAAACCTGGTTCCGATTAATATTTTAGAGGATCACGCTGGTTATGTCTGGGTTAGTTCGAGTATTTGCAATCATCTGGCCCATACTTTCGCATTTTTCGAATACTTGTTGGCCAGATCCTGGGCTTTTTCTGATTTGGATCTCGTAGTAATGTGGTACCACACCGAAACAGTCAATTAAACCTGGTTCCGATTAATATTTTAGAGGATAACGCCGGATATGTCTAGGTTAGGTCTGGTATTTGCCATCATCAGCCTCATACTTTCGCATTCTATGCATTCTTGTTGGCCAGATCCTGGGGTTTATCTGGTTTGCATCACATAGTAATGTGGTACCGCACCGAAATAGTCAATTAAACCTGGTTGCGATTTCTATTTTAGAGGATAACGACGGTTATGTCTGGGTTAGGTCTGGCATTTGTCATCATCTAGCTCATACTTTCGTATTTTTCGCAAACTCGAATGGCCAGAACCTGGGCTTTTTCCCGTTAGGATAACGTAGTAATGTGGTACCACACCGAAACTGTCAATTAAACCTGGTTCCGATTAATATTTTAGAGGATAACGCCGGTTATGTCTGGGTTAGGTCTGGTATTTGCAATCATCTGAATCATACTTTCGCATTTTTCGCATACTTGTTGGCCAGATCCTGGGCTTTTCTGATTTGCATCTCGTAGTAATGTGGTACTACACTGAGACAGACAATTATACCTGGTTGCGATTAATATTTTAGAGGATAACGCCGGTTATGTCTGGGTTAGGTCCGGTATTTGCCATCATCTGACTCATACTTTCGCATTCTTCGCATACTTGTTGGCCAGATCCTGAGTTTTCTCCGGTTTGGATGACGTAGAAATGTGGTACCACACCGAAACTGTCAATTAAACCTGGTTGCGATTAATATTTTAGAGGATAACGCTGGTTATGTCTGGGTTAGGTCTCGTATTTGCAATCATCTGGCTCATACTTTCGCATTTTTCGCACACTTGAATGGCCAGATCCTGGGTTTTCTCTGGTTTGGATCACATAGTAATGTGGTATCACACCGAAACAGTCAATTAAACCTGGTTCCGATTAATATTTTAGAGGATAACGCCTGCTATGTCTGGGTTAGGTCTGGTATTTGCCATCATGTGTCTCATACTTTCTCTTTTTTCGCATACTTGAATGGCCAGAACCTGGGCTTTTTCAAGTTTGGATCACGCAGTAATGTGGCAACACACCGAAACAGTCAATTAAACCTTGTTCCGATTAATATTTTAGTGGATACCACCGGTTAGGTCTGGGTTACGTCTGATAATTGCAATCATCATCTCCCTTCTTTCGCATTTCTCGCATACTTGTTGGCCAGATCCTCGGTTCTTTCGGATTTGGATTAGGTAGTAATGTGGTACCACACCGAAACAGTGAAATAAATCTGGTTCCGATTAATATTTTAGAGGATATCACCGGTTAGGTCTGGGTTACGTCTGATAATTGCAATCATCATCCTCTTGCTTTTGCATTTCTCGCATACTTGTTGGCCAGATCCTTGGTTTTTTCTGATTTGGATCTCGTAGTAATGTGGTACTACACTGAGACAGACAATTATACCTGGTTCCGATTAATATTTTAGAGGATAACGCCGGTTATGTCTGGGTTTGGTCTGGTAATTGCCATCATCTAACTCATACTTTCGCATTTTTCGCATACTTGAATGGCCAGATCCTGGGCTCTTGCTGATTTGGATCGCGTAGTAATGTGGTACCAAACCGAAACAGTCAATTAAAGCTGGTTTCGATCAATATTTTAAGGGGAAACACCGGTTATGCCTGGGTTAGGTCTGGTATTTGCCATCATCTGACTCATACTTTCGCATTCTTCGCATACTTGTTGGCCAGATCCTGGGTTTTTGCTGATTTGGATCACGTAGTAATGTGGTACCACACTGAAGGGTTCAATTAAACCTGGTTCCGATGAATATTTTAGAGGATAACGCCGGTCATGTCTGGGTTAGGTCTGGTAGTTGCAATCATCTGATTCATACTTTCGCATTTTTCGCATACTTGAATTGCCAGAACCTGCGCTTTTCTAGTTAGGATCACGTAGTAATGTGGCACCACACAGAAACAGTCAATTAAACCTGGTTCCGATTAATATTTTAGAGGATATCACCGGTTAGGTCTGGGTTACGTCTGATAATTGCAATCATCATCCTCTTGCTTTTGCATTTCTCGCATACTTGTTGGCCAGATCCTTGGTTTTTTCTGATTTGGATTACGTAGTGATGTGGTGCCACACCGAAACAGTCAATTAAACCTGGTTCCGATTAATATTTTAGAGGATAACGCTGGTTATGTCTGGGTTAGGTCTCGTATTTGCAATCATCTGGCTCATACTTTCGCATTTTTCGCACACTTGAATGGCCAGATCCTGGGTTTTCTCTGGTTTGGATCACACAGTAATGTGGTACCACACCGAAACAGTCAATTAAACCTGGTTCCGATTAATATTTTAGAGGAGAACGGCTGTTATGTCAGGGTTAGGTCTGGTATTTGCCATCATCTGACTCATACTTTCGCATTCTTCGCATAGTTGTTGGCCAGATCCTGGGTCTTCTGCGGTTTGGATGACGTAGAAATGTGGTACCACACCGAAACTGTCAACTAAACCTGGTTGCGATTAATATTTTAGTGGATAACGCCGGTTATGACTGGGTTAGGTCTGGTATTTGCCATCATCTGACTCATACTTTCGCATTTTTTGCATTCTTGTTGGCCAGATCCCGGGCTTTTGCTAATTTGGATCACGTAGTAATGTGATACCACACCGAAACTGCTGATTAAACCTCGTTGCGATTAATATTTCAGAGGTTAACACCGGTTAGGTCTGGGTTACGTCTGATAATTGCAATCATCATCGTTTTGCTTCCGCATTTCTCGCATACTTGTTGGCCAGATCCTGGGTTTTTTCTGATTGGGATTACGTAGTAATGTGGTACCACACCGAAACAGTCAATTAAACCTGGTTCCGATTAATATTTTAGAGGATAACGCCGGTTATGTCTGGGTTAGGTCTGGTATTTGCCATCATCTAGCTCGTACTTTCGCATTTTTCGCATACTTGTTGTCTATATCCTCGGTTTTTTCTGATTTGGATTACGTAGTAATGTGGTACCACACAGAAACAGTCAACTAAACCTGGTTCCGATTAATATTTTAGAGGATCACGCTGGTTATGTCTGGGTTAGTTCGAGTATTTGCAATCATCTGGCCCATACTTTCGCATTTTTCGAATACTTGTTGGCCAGATCCTGGGCTTTTTCTGATTTGGATCTCGTAGTAATGTGGTACCACACCGAAACAGTCAATTAAACCTGGTTCCGATTAATATTTTAGAGGATAACGCCGGATATGTCTAGGTTAGGTCTGGTATTTGCCATCATCAGCCTCATACTTTCGCATTCTATGCATTCTTGTTGGCCAGATCCTGGGGTTTATCTGGTTTGCATCACATAGTAATGTGGTACCGCACCGAAATAGTCAATTAAACCTGGTTGCGATTTCTATTTTAGAGGATAACGACGGTTATGTCTGGGTTAGGTCTGGCATTTGTCATCATCTAGCTCATACTTTCGTATTTTTCGCAAACTCGAATGGCCAGAACCTGGGCTTTTTCCCGTTAGGATAACGTAGTAATGTGGTACCACACCGAAACTGTCAATTAAACCTGGTTCCGATTAATATTTTAGAGGATAACGCCGGTTATGTCTGGGTTAGGTCTGGTATTTGCAATCATCTGAATCATACTTTCGCATTTTTCGCATACTTGTTGGCCAGATCCTGGGCTTTTCTGATTTGCATCTCGTAGTAATGTGGTACTACACTGAGACAGACAATTATACCTGGTTGCGATTAATATTTTAGAGGATAACGCCGGTTATGTCTGGGTTAGGTCCGGTATTTGCCATCATCTGACTCATACTTTCGCATTCTTCGCATACTTGTTGGCCAGATCCTGAGTTTTCTCCGGTTTGGATGACGTAGAAATGTGGTACCACACCGAAACTGTCAATTAAACCTGGTTGCGATTAATATTTTAGAGGATAACGCTGGTTATGTCTGGGTTAGGTCTCGTATTTGCAATCATCTGGCTCATACTTTCGCATTTTTCGCACACTTGAATGGCCAGATCCTGGGTTTTCTCTGGTTTGGATCACATAGTAATGTGGTATCACACCGAAACAGTCAATTAAACCTGGTTCCGATTAATATTTTAGAGGATAACGCCTGCTATGTCTGGGTTAGGTCTGGTATTTGCCATCATGTGTCTCATACTTTCTCTTTTTTCGCATACTTGAATGGCCAGAACCTGGGCTTTTTCAAGTTTGGATCACGCAGTAATGTGGCAACACACCGAAACAGTCAATTAAACCTTGTTCCGATTAATATTTTAGTGGATACCACCGGTTAGGTCTGGGTTACGTCTGATAATTGCAATCATCATCTCCTTTCTTTCGCATTTCTCGCATACTTGTTGGCCAGATCCTCGGTTCTTTCGGATTTGGATTAGGTAGTAATGTGGTACCACACCGAAACAGTGAAATAAATCTGGTTCCGATTAATATTTTAGAGGATATCACCGGTTAGGTCTGGGTTACGTCTGATAATTGCAATCATCATCCTCTTGCTTTTGCATTTCTCGCATACTTGTTGGCCAGATCCTTGGTTTTTTCTGATTTGGATCTCGTAGTAATGTGGTACTACACTGAGACAGACAATTATACCTGGTTCCGATTAATATTTTAGAGGATAACGCCGGTTATGTCTGGGTTTGGTCTGGTAATTGCCATCATCTAACTCATACTTTCGCATTTTTCGCATACTTGAATGGCCAGATCCTGGGCTCTTGCTGATTTGGATCGCGTAGTAATGTGGTACCAAACCGAAACAGTCAATTAAACCTGGTTTCCATCAATATTTTAAGGGGAAACACCGGTTATGCCTGGGTTAGGTCTGGTATTTGCCATCATCTGATTCATACTTTCGCATTTTTCGCATACTTGAATTGCCAGAACCTGCGCTTTTCTAGTTAGGATCACGTAGTAATGTGGCACCACACAGAAACAGTCAATTAAACCTGGTTCCGATTAATATTTTAGAGGATAACGCTGGTTATGTCTGGGTTAGGTCTGATAATTGCAATCATCATCCTCTTGCTTTTGCATTTCTCGCATACTTGTTGGCCAGATCCTTGGTTTTTTCTGATTTGGATCTCGTAGTAATGTGGTACTACACTGAGACAGACAATTATACCTGGTTCCGATTAATATTTTAGAGGATAACGCCGGTTATGTCTGGGTTTGGTCTGGTAATTGCCATCATCTAACTCATACTTTCGCATTCTTCGCATACTTGTTGGCCAGATCCTGGGTTTTTGCTGATTTGGATCACGTAGTAATGTGGTACCACACTGAAGGGGTCAATTAAACCTGGTTCCGATGAATATTTTAGAGGATAACGCCGGTCATGTCTGGGTTAGGTCTGGTAGTTGCAATCATCTGATTCATACTTTCGCATTTTTCGCATACTTGAATTGCCAGAACCTGCGCTTTTCTAGTTAGGATCACGTAGTAATGTGGCACCACACAGAAACAGTCAATTAAACCTGGTTCCGATTAATATTTTAGAGGATATCACCGGTTAGGTCTGGGTTACGTCTGATAATTGCAATCATCATCCTCTTGCTTTTGCATTTCTCGCATACTTGTTGGCCAGATCCTTGGTTTTTTCTGATTTGGATTACGTAGTGATGTGGTGCCACACCGAAACAGTCAATTAAACCTGGTTCCGATTAATATTTTAGAGGATAACGCTGGTTATGTCTGGGTTAGGTCTCGTATTTGCAATCATCTGGCTCATACTTTCGCATTTTTCGCACACTTGAATGGCCAGATCCTGAGTTTTCTCTGGTTTGGATCACACAGTAATGTGGTACCACACCGAAACAGTCAATTAAACCTGGTTCCGATTAATATTTTAGAGGATAACGGCTGTTATGTCTGGGTTAGGTCTGGTATTTGCCATCATCTGACTCATACTTTCGCATTCTTCGCATAGTTGTTGGCCAGATCCTGGGTCTTCTGCGGTTTGGATGACGTAGAAATGTGGTACCACACCGAAACTGTCAACTAAACCTGGTTGCGATTAATATTTTAGTGGATAACGCCGGTTATGACTGGGTTAGGTCTGGTATTTGCCATCATCTGACTCATACTTTCGCATTTTTTGCATTCTTGTTGGCCAGATCCCGGGCTTTTGCTAATTTGGATCACGTAGTAATGTGATACCACACCGAAACTGCTGATTAAACCTCGTTGCGATTAATATTTCAGAGGTTAACACCGGTTAGGTCTGGGTTACGTCTGATAATTGCAATCATCATCGTTTTGCTTCCGCATTTCTCGCATACTTGTTGGCCAGATCCTGGGTTTTTTCTGATGGGGATTACGTAGTAATGTGGTACCACACCGAAACAGTCAATTAAACCTGGTTCCGATTAATATTTTAGAGGATAACGCTGGTTATGTCTGGGTTAGGTCTCGTATTTGCAATCATCTGGCTCATACTTTCGCATTTTTCGCACACTTGAATGGCCAGATCCTGGGTTTTCTCTGGTTTGGATCACACAGTAATGTGGTACCACACCGAAACAGTCAATTAAACCTGGTTCCGATTAATATTTTAGAGGAGAACGGCTGTTATGTCAGGGTTAGGTCTGGTATTTGCCATCATCTGACTCATACTTTCGCATTCTTCGCATAGTTGTTGGCCAGATCCTGGGTCTTCTGCGGTTTGGATGACGTAGAAATGTGGTACCACACCGAAACTGTCAACTAAACCTGGTTGCGATTAATATTTTAGTGGATAACGCCGGTTATGACTGGGTTAGGTCTGGTATTTGCCATCATCTGACTCATACTTTCGCATTTTTTGCATTCTTGTTGGCCAGATCCCGGGCTTTTGCTAATTTGGATCACGTAGTAATGTGATACCACACCGAAACTGCTGATTAAACCTCGTTGCGATTAATATTTCAGAGGTTAACACCGGTTAGGTCTGGGTTACGTCTGATAATTGCAATCATCATCGTTTTGCTTCCGCATTTCTCGCATACTTGTTGGCCAGATCCTGGGTTTTTTCTGATTGGGATTACGTAGTAATGTGGTACCACACCGAAACAGTCAATTAAACCTGGTTCCGATTAATATTTTAGAGGATAACGCCGGTTATGTCTGGGTTAGGTCTGGTATTTGCCATCATCTAGCTCGTACTTTCGCATTTTTCGCATACTTGTTGTCTATATCCTCGGTTTTTTCTGATTTGGATTACGTAGTAATGTGGTACCACACAGAAACAGTCAACTAAACCTGGTTCCGATTAATATTTTAGAGGATCACGCTGGTTATGTCTGGGTTAGTTCGAGTATTTGCAATCATCTGGCCCATACTTTCGCATTTTTCGAATACTTGTTGGCCAGATCCTGGGCTTTTTCTGATTTGGATCTCGTAGTAATGTGGTACCACACCGAAACAGTCAATTAAACCTGGTTCCGATTAATATTTTAGAGGATAACGCCGGATATGTCTAGGTTAGGTCTGGTATTTGCCATCATCAGCCTCATACTTTCGCATTCTATGCATTCTTGTTGGCCAGATCCTGGGGTTTATCTGGTTTGCATCACATAGTAATGTGGTACCGCACCGAAATAGTCAATTAAACCTGGTTGCGATTTCTATTTTAGAGGATAACGACGGTTATGTCTGGGTTAGGTCTGGCATTTGTCATCATCTAGCTCATACTTTCGTATTTTTCGCAAACTCGAATGGCCAGAACCTGGGCTTTTTCCCGTTAGGATAACGTAGTAATGTGGTACCACACCGAAACTGTCAATTAAACCTGGTTCCGATTAATATTTTAGAGGATAACGCCGGTTATGTCTGGGTTAGGTCTGGTATTTGCAATCATCTGAATCATACTTTCGCATTTTTCGCATACTTGTTGGCCAGATCCTGGGCTTTTCTGATTTGCATCTCGTAGTAATGTGGTACTACACTGAGACAGACAATTATACCTGGTTGCGATTAATATTTTAGAGGATAACGCCGGTTATGTCTGGGTTAGGTCCGGTATTTGCCATCATCTGACTCATACTTTCGCATTCTTCGCATACTTGTTGGCCAGATCCTGAGTTTTCTCCGGTTTGGATGACGTAGAAATGTGGTACCACACCGAAACTGTCAATTAAACCTGGTTGCGATTAATATTTTAGAGGATAACGCTGGTTATGTCTGGGTTAGGTCTCGTATTTGCAATCATCTGGCTCATACTTTCGCATTTTTCGCACACTTGAATGGCCAGATCCTGGGTTTTCTCTGGTTTGGATCACATAGTAATGTGGTATCACACCGAAACAGTCAATTAAACCTGGTTCCGATTAATATTTTAGAGGATAACGCCTGCTATGTCTGGGTTAGGTCTGGTATTTGCCATCATGTGTCTCATACTTTCTCTTTTTTCGCATACTTGAATGGCCAGAACCTGGGCTTTTTCAAGTTTGGATCACGCAGTAATGTGGCAACACACCGAAACAGTCAATTAAACCTTGTTCCGATTAATATTTTAGTGGATACCACCGGTTAGGTCTGGGTTACGTCTGATAATTGCAATCATCATCTCCTTTCTTTCGCATTTCTCGCATACTTGTTGGCCAGATCCTCGGTTCTTTCGGATTTGGATTAGGTAGTAATGTGGTACCACACCGAAACAGTGAAATAAATCTGGTTCCGATTAATATTTTAGAGGATATCACCGGTTAGGTCTGGGTTACGTCTGATAATTGCAATCATCATCCTCTTGCTTTTGCATTTCTCGCATACTTGTTGGCCAGATCCTTGGTTTTTTCTGATTTGGATCTCGTAGTAATGTGGTACTACACTGAGACAGACAATTATACCTGGTTCCGATTAATATTTTAGAGGATAACGCCGGTTATGTCTGGGTTTGGTCTGGTAATTGCCATCATCTAACTCATACTTTCGCATTTTTCGCATACTTGAATGGCCAGATCCTGGGCTCTTGCTGATTTGGATCGCGTAGTAATGTGGTACCAAACCGAAACAGTCAATTAAACCTGGTTTCCATCAATATTTTAAGGGGAAACACCGGTTATGCCTGGGTTAGGTCTGGTATTTGCCATCATCTGACTCATACTTTCGCATTCTTCGCATACTTGTTGGCCAGATCCTGGGTTTTTGCTGATTTGGATCACGTAGTAATGTGGTACCACACTGAAGGGGTCAATTAAACCTGGTTCCGATGAATATTTTAGAGGATAACGCCGGTCATGTCTGGGTTAGGTCTGGTAGTTGCAATCATCTGATTCATACTTTCGCATTTTTCGCATACTTGAATTGCCAGAACCTGCGCTTTTCTAGTTAGGATCACGTAGTAATGTGGCACCACACAGAAACAGTCAATTAAACCTGGTTCCGATTAATATTTTAGAGGATATCACCGGTTAGGTCTGGGTTACGTCTGATAATTGCAATCATCATCCTCTTGCTTTTGCATTTCTCGCATACTTGTTGGCCAGATCCTTGGTTTTTTCTGATTTGGATTACGTAGTGATGTGGTGCCACACCGAAACAGTCAATTAAACCTGGTTCCGATTAATATTTTAGAGGATAACGCTGGTTATGTCTGGGTTAGGTCTCGTATTTGCAATCATCTGGCTCATACTTTCGCATTTTTCGCACACTTGAATGGCCAGATCCTGAGTTTTCTCTGGTTTGGATCACACAGTAATGTGGTACCACACCGAAACAGTCAATTAAACCTGGTTCCGATTAATATTTTAGAGGATAACGGCTGTTATGTCTGGGTTAGGTCTGGTATTTGCCATCATCTGACTCATACTTTCGCATTCTTCGCATAGTTGTTGGCCAGATCCTGGGTCTTCTGCGGTTTGGATGACGTAGAAATGTGGTACCACACCGAAACTGTCAACTAAACCTGGTTGCGATTAATATTTTAGTGGATAACGCCGGTTATGACTGGGTTAGGTCTGGTATTTGCCATCATCTGACTCATACTTTCGCATTTTTTGCATTCTTGTTGGCCAGATCCCGGGCTTTTGCTAATTTGGATCACGTAGTAATGTGATACCACACCGAAACTGCTGATTAAACCTCGTTGCGATTAATATTTCAGAGGTTAACACCGGTTAGGTCTGGGTTACGTCTGATAATTGCAATCATCATCGTTTTGCTTCCGCATTTCTCGCATACTTGTTGGCCAGATCCTGGGTTTTTTCTGATGGGGATTACGTAGTAATGTGGTACCACACCGAAACAGTCAATTAAACCTGGTTCCGATTAATATTTTAGAGGATAACGCCGGTTATGTCTGGGTTAGTTCGAGTATTTGCAATCATCTGGCCCATACTTTCGCATTTTTCGAATACTTGTTGGCCAGATCCTGGGCTTTTTCTGATTTGGATCTCGTAGTAATGTGGTACCACACCGAAACAGTCAATTAAACCTGGTTCCGATTAATATTTTAGAGGATAACGCCGGTTATGTCTGGGTAAGGTCTGGTAGTTGCAATCATCTGACTCATACTTTCGCATTCTTCGCAATAGTTGTTGGCCAGATCCTGGTTTTTTTCCCGTTAGGATTACGTAGTAATGTGGTACCGCACCGAAACTGTCAATTAAACCTGGTTGCGATTAATATTTTAGAGGATAGCGCCGGTTATGTCTGGGTCAGGTCTGGTATTTGCCATCATCTGACTCATACTTTCGCATTCTTCGCATACTTGTTGGCCAGATCCTGAGTTTTCTCCGGTTTCGATGACGTAGAAGTGTGGTACCACACCGAACCTGTCAATTAAACCTGGTTGCGATTAATATTTTAGAGGATAACGCTGGTTATGTCTGGGTTAGGTCCCGTATTTGCAATCATCTGGCTCATACTTTCGCATTTTTCGCACACTTGAATGGCCAGAACCTGCGCTTTTCTAGTTAGGATCACGTAGTAATGTGGCACCACACAGAAACAGTCAATTAAACCTGGTTCCGATTAATATTTTAGAGGATATCACCGGTTAGGTCTGGGTTACGTCTGATAATTGCAATCATCATCCTCTTGCTTTTGCATTTCTCGCATACTTGTTGGCCAGATCCTTGGTTTTTTCTGATTTGGATTACGTAGTGATGTGGTGCCACACCGAAACAGTCAATTAAACCTGGTTCCGATTAATATTTTAGAGGATAACGCTGGTTATGTCTGGGTTAGGTCTGGTATTTGCCATCATCTAGCTCATACTTACGAATTTTTCGCATACTTGTTGGCCAGATCCTGGGCTTTTGCTGATTTGGATCACGTAGTAATGTGGTACCACCCTGGAACAGTCAATTAATCCTGTTTCCGATTAATATTTTAGAGGATAACGCCGGATATGTCTAGGTTAGGTCTGGTATTTGCCATCATCAGCCTCATACTTTCGCATTCCTCGCATACTTGAATGGCCAGAACCTGGGCTTTTTCTAGTTTGGATCACGTAGTGATGTGGCACCACACCGAAACAGTCAATTAAACCTGGTTCCGAATAATATTTTAAAGGATAACACCGGTTAGGTCTGGGTTACGTCTGATAATTGCAATCATCATCCTCTTGCTTTCGCATTTCTCGCATACTTGTTGGCCAGATCCTGGGTTTTTTCTGATTCGGATTACGTAGTAATATGGTACCACACCGAAACAGTCAATTAAACCTGGTTCCGATTAATATTTCAGAGGATAACGCTGGTTATGTCTACGTTATTTCTGGTATTTGCTATCATCTGGCCCATACATTCGCATTTCTCGCATACCTGTTGTCCAGACGTTGGGATTTTTCTGGTTTGATTACACAGTAATGTGGTACCACACCGAAGCAGTCAATTTTACCTGGTTCCGATTAATATTTTAGAGGATAAATGGCGGTTATGTCTGGGTTAGGTCTGGTATTTGCCATCATCTAGCTCATACTTACGAATTCTTCGCATACTTGTTGGCCAGATCCTGAGTTTTCTCCGGTTTCGATGACGTAGAAGTGTGGTACCACACCGAACCTGTCAATTAAACCTGGTTGCGATTAATATTTTAGACGATAACGCTGGTTATGTCTGGGTTAGGTCTGGTATTTGCCATCATCTAGCTGATACTTTCGCATTTTTCGCATACTTGTTGTCTATATCCTCGGTTTTTTCTGGTTTGGATTACATAGTAATGTGGTACAACACCGAAGCAGTCAATTAAACCTGGTTGCGATTAATATTTTAGAGGATACCGCCGGTTATGTCTGGGTTAGGTCTGGTATTTGCCATCATCTAGCTCATAATTTCGCATTCATCACATACTTGTTTGCCAGATCCTGGGTTTTTTCCAGTCTGGTTCACGTAGTAATGTGGTACCACACCGAAATAGTCAATTAAAGCTGGCTTCGATCAATATTTTAGAGGATAACACCGGTTAGGTCTGGGTTACGTCTGATAATTGCAATCATCATCCTCTTGCTTTCGCATTTCTCGCATACTTGTTGGGCAGATCCTGGGTTTTCTTCTGGTTTGGATCACGTAGTAATGTGGTACCACACCGAAATAGTCAATTAAAGCTGGCTTCGATCAATATTATAGGGGGAACACAAGTTGTGTCTGGGTTAGGCCTGGTACTTGTAATCATCTGTCCCATACTTTCACATTTTTCGCATACTTGTTGGCCAGATCCTGGGTTTTTTCTGGTTTGGGTCACGTAGTAATGTGGTACCACACTGAAACAGTCAATTATACCTGGTACCGATTAATATTTTAGAGGATAACGCCGGATATGTCTAGGTTAGGTCTGGTATTTGCCATCATCAGCCTCATACTTTCGCATTCTATGCATTCTTGTTGGCCAGATCCTGGGGTTTATCTGGTTTGGATCACATAGTAATGTGGTACCGCACCGAAATAGTCAATTAAACCTGGTTGCGATTTCTATTTTAGAGGATAACGACGGTTATGTCTGGGTTAGGTCTGGTATTTGTCATCATCTAGCTCATACTTTCGTATTTTTCGCAAACTCGAATGGCCAGAACCTGGGCTTTTTCACGTTAGGATAACGTAGTAATGTGGTACCACACCGAAACTGTCAATTAAACCTGGTTCCGATTAATCTTTTAGAGGATAACGCCGGTTATGTCTGGGTTAGGTCTGGTATTTGCAATCATCTGAATCATACTTTCGCATTTTTCGCATACTTGTTGGCCAGATCCTGGGCTTTTCTGATTTGGATCTCGTAGTAATGTGGTACTACACTGAGACGGACAATTATACCTGGCTCCGATTAATATTTTAGAGGATAACGCCGGTTATGTCTGGTTTAGTTCTAGTATTTGCAATCATCTGACTCATACTTTCGCATTCTTCGCATACTTGTTGGCCAGATCCTGAGTTTTCTCCGGTTTGGACGACGTAGACGTGTGGTACCACACCGAACCTGTCAATTAAACCTGGTTGCGATTAATATTTTAGAGGATAACGCTGGTTATGTCTGGGTTAGGTCTCGTATTTGCAATCATCTGGCTCATACTTTCGCATTTTTCGCACACTTGAATGGCCAGATCCTGGGTTTTCTCTGGTTTGGATCACATAGTAATGTGGTACCACACCGAAACAGTCAATTAAACCTGGTTCCGATTAATATTTTAGTGGATAACGCCGGTTATGTCTGGGTTAGGCCTGGTATTTGCCATCATCTAGCTGATACTTTCGCATTTTTCGCATACTTGTTGTCTATATCCTCGGCTTTTTCTGGTTTGGATTACATAGTAATGTGGTACAACACCGAAACTGTCAATTAAACCAGGTTGTGATTAATATTTTAGAGGATAACGCCGGTTATGTCTGGGTTAGGTCTGGTATTTGCCATCATCTGACTCATACTTTCGCATTCTTCGCATACTTGTTGGCCAGATCCTGGGTTTTCTCCGGTTTGGACGACGTAGACGTGTGGTACCACACCGAACCTGTCAATTAAACCTGGTTGCGATTAATATTTTAGAGGATAACGCTGGTTATGTCTGGGTTAGGTCTCGTATTTGCAATCATCTGGCTCATACTTTCGCATTTTTCGCACACTTGAATGGCCAGATCCTGGGTTTTCTCTGGTTTGGATCACATAGTAATGTGGTACCACACCGAAACAGTCAATTAATCCTGGTTCCGATTAATATTTTAGAGGATAACGCTGGTTATGTCTGGGTTAGGTCTGGTATTTGCCATCATCTAGCTGATACTTTCGCATTTTTCGCATACTTGTTGTCTATATCCTCGGTTTTTTCTGGTTTGGATTACATAGTAATGTGGTACAACACCGAAGCAGTCAATTAAACCTGGTTGCGATTAATATTTTAGAGGATAACGCCGGTTATGTCTGGGTTAGGTCTGGTATTTGCCATCATCTGACTCATACTTTCGCATTCCTCGCATACTTGAATGGCCAGAACCTGGGCTTTTTCTAGTTTGGATCACGT
Organism: Colletes latitarsis; assembly: GCF_051014445.1. Classification (NCBI taxonomy): domain Eukaryota; kingdom Metazoa; phylum Arthropoda; class Insecta; order Hymenoptera; family Colletidae; genus Colletes; species Colletes latitarsis. Next base: position 6,270,077 of record NC_135142.1, read on the forward strand.
AGTAATGTGGCACCACACCGAAACAGTCAATTAAACCTGGTTCCGATTAATATTTTAAAGGATAACACCGGTAAGGTCTGGGTTATTTCTGGTATTTGCTATCATCTGGCCCATACATTCGCATTTCTCGCATACCTCTTGTCCAGACGTTGGGATTTTTCTGGTTTGATTACATAGTAATGTGGTACCACACCGAAGCAGTCAATTTTACCTGGTTCCGATTAATATTTTAGAGGATAAATGGCGGTTATGTCTGGGTTAGGTCTGGTATTTGCCATCTTCTAGCTCATACTTTCGCATTCATCACATACTTGTTTGCCAGATCCTGGGTTTTTTCCAGTCTGGTTCACGTAGTAATGTGGTACCACACTGAAACAGTCAATTATACCTGGTTCTGATTAGTATTTTAGAGGATAACACCGGTTAGGTCTGGGTTACGTCTGATAATTGCAATCATCATCCTCTTGCTTTCGCATTTCTCGCATACTTGTTGGGCAGATCCTGGGTTTTCTTCTGGTTTGGATCACGTAGTAATGTGGTACCACACCGAAATAGTCAATTAAAGCTGGCTTCGATCAATATTATAGGGGGAACACAAGTTGTGTCTGGGTTAGGCCTGGTACTTGTAATCATCTGTCCCATACTTTCGCTTTTTTCGCATACTTGAATGGCCAGAACCTGGGCTTTTTCAAGTTTGGATCACGTAGTAATGTGGCACCACACCGAAACTGTCAATTAAACCTGGTTCCGATTAATATTTTAGAGGATAACGCCGGTTATGTCTGGGTTAGGTCTGGTATTTGCAATCATCTGAATCATACTTTCGCATTTTTCGCATACTTGTTGGCCAGATCCTGGGCTTTTCTGATTTGCATCTCGTAGTAATGTGGTACTACACTGAGACAGACAATTATACCTGGCTCCGATTAATATTTTAGAGGATAACGCCGGTTATGTCTGGTTTAGTTCTAGTATTTGCAATCATCATCCCCTTTCTTTCGCATTTCTCGCATACTTGTTGGCCAGATCCTCGGTTCTTTCGGATTTGGATTAGGTAGTAATGTGGTACCACACCGAAACAGTGAAATAAATCTGGTTCCGATTAATATTTTAGAGGATAACACCGGTTATGTCTGGGTTAGGTCTGGTATTTGCAATCATCTGACACATACTTTCGCATTTTTCGCATACTTGTTGGCCAGATCCTGGGTTTTTTCTGATTTGGGTCACGTAGTAATGTGGTACCACACTGAAACAGTCAATTATACCTGGTTCCGATTAATATTTTAGAGGATAACGCCGGATATGTCTAGGGTAGGTCTGGTATTTGCCATCATCAGCCTCATACTTTCGCATTCTATGCATTCTTGTTGGCCAGATCCTGGGGTTTATCTGGTTTGGATCACATAGTAACGTGGTACCGCACCGAAATAGTCAATTAAACCTGGTTGCGATTTCTATTTTAGAGGATAACGACGGTTATGTCTGGGTTAGGTCTGGCATTTGTCATCATCTAGCTCATACTTTCGTATTTTTCGCAAACTCGAATGGCCAGAACCTCGGCTTTTTCCCGTTAGGATAACGTAGTAATGTGGTACCACACCGAAACTGTCAATTAAACCTGGTTCCGATTAATATTTTAGAGGATAACGCCGGTTATGTCTGGGTTAGGTCTGGTATTTGCAATCATCTGAATCATACTTTCGCATTTTTCGCATACTTGTTGGCCAGATCCAGGGCTTTTCTGATTTGCATCTCGTAGTAATGTGCTACTACACTGAGACAGACAATTATACCTGGCTCCGATTAATATTTTAGAGGATAACGCCGGTTATGTCTGGTTTAGTTCTAGTATTTGCAATCATCTGGCCCATACTTTCGCGTTTTTCGCATACTTGTTGGCCAGATCCTGGGCTTTTTCTGATTTGGATCTCGTAGTAATGTGGTACCACACCGAAACTGTCAATTAAACCTGGTTGCGATTAATATTTTAGAGGATAACGCCGGTTATGTCTGGGTTAGGTCCGGTATTTGCCATCATCTGACTCATACTTTCGCATTCTTCGCATACTTGTTGGCCAGATCCTGAGTTTTCTCCGGTTTGGATGACGTAGAAATGTGGTACCACACCGAAACTGTCCATTAAACCTGGTTGCGATTAATATTTTAGAGGATAACGCTGGTTATGTCTGGGTTAGGTCTTGTATTTGCAATCATCTGGCTCATACTTTCGCATTTTTCGCACACTTGAATGGCCAGATCCTGGGTTTTCTCTGGTTTGGATCACATAGTAATGTGGTATCACACCGAAACAGTCAATTAAACCTGGTTCCGATTAATATTTTAGAGGATAACGCCTGATATGTCTGGGTTAGGTCTGGTATTTGCCATCAACTGTCTCAAACTTTCGCTTTTTTCGCATACTTGGATGGCCAGAACCTGGGCTTTTTCAAGTTTGGATCACGTAGTAATGTGGCACCACACCGAAACAGTCAATTAAACCTTGTTCCGATTAATATTTTAGAGGATACCACCGGTTAGGTCTGGGTTACGTCTGATAATTGCAATCATCATCGTTTTGCTTCCGCATTTCTCTCATACTTGTTGGCCAGATCCTCGGTTTTTTCTGATTGGGATTACGTAGTAATGTGGTACCACACAGAAACAGTCAACTAAACCTGGTTCCGATTAATATTTTAGAGGATCACGCTGGTTATGTCTGGGTTAGTTCGAGTATTTGCAATCATCTGGCCCATACTTTCGCATTTTTCGAATACTTGTTGGCCAGATCCTGGGCTTTTTCTGATTTGGATCTCGTAGTAATGTGGTACCACACCGAAACTGTCAATTAAACCTGGTTCCGATTAATATTTTAGAGGATAACGCCGGTTATGTCTGGGTTAGGTCTAGTAGTTGCAATCATCTGACTCATACTTTCGCATTCTTCGCAATAGTTGTTGGCCAGATCCTGGTTTTTTCCCCGTTAGGATTACGTAGTAATGTGGTACCGCACCGAAACTGTCAATTAAACCTGGTTGCGATTAATATTTTAGAGGATAACGCCGGTTATGTCTGGGTTAGGTCTGGTATTTGCCATCATCTGACTCATACTTTCGCATTCTTCGCATACTTGTTGGCCAGATCCTGGGTTTTCTCCAGTTTGGATGACGTAGAAGTGTGGTACCACACCGAACCTGTCAATTAAACCTGGTTGCGATTAATATTTTAGAGGATAACGCTGGTTATGTCTGGGTTAGGTCCCGTATTTGCAATCATCTGGCTCATACTTTCGCATTTTTCGCACACTTGAATGGCCAGATCCTGGGTTTTCTCTGGTTTGGATCACATAGTCATGTGGTACCACACCGAAACAGTCAATTAAACCTGGTTCCGATTAATATTTTAGTGGATAACGCCGGTTATGTCTGGGTTAGGCCTGGTATTTGCCATCATCTAGCTGATACTTTCGCATTTTTCGCATACTTGTTGTCTATATCCTCGGCTTTTTCTGGTTTGGATTACATAGTAATGTGGTACAACACCGAAACTGTCAATTAAACCAGGTTGCGATTAATATTTTAGAGGATAACGCCGGTTATGTCTGGGTTAGGTCTGGTATTTGCCATCATCTGACTCATACTTTCGCATTCTTCGCATACTTGTTGGCCAGATCCTGGGTTTTCTCCGGTTTGGACGACGTAGACGTGTGGTACCACACCGAACCTATCAATTAAACCTGGTTGCGATTAATATTTTAGAGGATAACGCTGGTTATGTCTGGGTTAGGTCTCGTATTTGCAATCATCTGGCTCATACTTTCGCATTTTTCGCACACTTGAATGGCCAGATCCTGGGTTTTCTCTGGTTTGGATCACATAGTAATGTGGTACCACACCGAAACAGTCAATTAATCCTGGTTCCGATTAATATTTTAGAGGATAACGCTGGTTATGTCTGGGTTAGGTCTGGTATTTGCCATCATCTAGCTGATACTTTCGCATTTTTCGCATACTTGTTGTCTATATCCTCGGTTTTTTCTGCTTTGGATTACATAGTAATGTGGTACAACACCGAAGCAGTCAATTAAACCTGGTTGCGATTAATATTTTAGAGGATAACGCCGGTTATGTCTGGGTTAGGTCTGGTATTTGCCATCATCTGACTCATACTTTCGCATTCCTCGCATACTTGAATGGCCAGAACCTGGGCTTTTTCTAGTTTGGATCACGTAGTAATGTGGCACCACACCGAAACAGTCAATTAAACCTGGTTCCGATTAATATTTTAAAGGATAACACCGGTTAGGTCTGGGTTATTTCTGGTATTTGCTATCATCTGGCCCATACATTCGCATTTCTCGCATACCTGTTGTCCAGACGTTGGGATTTTTCTGGTTTGATTACATAGTAATGTGGTACCACACCGAAGCAGTCAATTTTACCTGGTTCCGATTAATATTTTACAGGATAAATGGCGGTTATGTCTGGGTTAGGTCTGGTATTTGCCATCATCTAGCTCATACTTTCGCATTCATCACATACTTGTTTGCCAGATCCTGGGTTTTTTCCAGTCTGGTTCACGTAGTAATGTGGTACCACACCGAAACAGTCAATTATACCTGGTTCTGATTAATATTTTAGAGGATAACACCGGTTAGGTCTGGGTTACGTCTGATAATTGCAATCATCATCCTCTTGCTTTCGCATTTCTCGCATACTTGTTGGCCAGATCCTGGGTTTTTTCTGGTTTGGGTCACGTAGTAATGTGGTACCACACTGAAACAGTCAATTATACCTGGTTCCGATTAATATTTTAGAGGATAACGCCGGATATGTCTAGGGTAGGTCTGGTATTTGCCATCATCAGCCTCATACTTTCGCATTCTATGCATTCTTGTTGGCCAGATCCTGGGGTTTATCTGGTTTGGATCACATAGTTATGTGGTACCGCACCGAAATAGTCAATTAAACCTGGTTGCGATTTCTATTTTAGAGGATAACGACGGTTATGTCTGGGTTAGGTCTGGCATTTGTCATCATCTAGCTCATACTTTCGTATTTTTCGCAAACTCGAATGGCCAGAACCTGGGCTTTTTCCCGTTAGGATAACGTAGTAATGTGGTACCACACCGAAACTGTCAATTAAACCTCGTTCCGATTAATATTTTAGAGGATAACGCCTGTTATGTCTGGGTTAGGTCTGGTATTTGCAATCATCTGAATCATACTTTCGCATTTTTCGCATACTTGTTGGCCAGATCCTGGGCTTTTCTGATTTGCATCTCGTAGTAATGTGGTACTACACTGAGACAGACAATTATACCTGGCTCCGATTAATATTTTAGAGGATAACGCCGGTTATGTCTGGTTTAGTTCTAGTATTTGCAATCATCTGGCCCATACTTTCGCGTTCTTCGCATACTTGTTGGCCAGATCCTGGGCTTTTCCTGATTTGGATCTCGTAGTAATGTGGCACCACACCGAAACTGTCAATTAAACCTGGTTGCGATTAATATTTTAGAGGATAACGCCGGTTATGTCTGGGTTAGGTCCGGTATTTGCCATCATCTGACTCATACTTTCGCATTCTTCGCATACTTGTTGGCCAGATCCTGAGTTTTCTCCGGTTTGGATGACGTAGAAATGTGGTACCACACCGAAACTGTCAATTAAACCTGGTTGCGATTAATATTTTAGAGGATAACGCTGGTTATGTCTGGGTTGGGTGTTGTATATGCAATCATCTGGCTCATACTTTCGCATTTTTCGCACACTTGAATGGCCAGATCCTGGGTTTTCTCTGGTTTGGATCACATAGTAATGTAGTATCACACCGAAACAGTCAATTAAACCTGGTTCCGATTAATATTTTAGAGGATAACGCCTGATATGTCTGGGTTAGGTCTGGTATTTGCCATCAACTGTCTCAAACTTTCGCTTTTTTCGCATACTTGGATGGCCAGAACCTGGGCTTTTTCAAGTTTCGATCACGTAGTAATGTGGCACCACACCGAAACAGTCAATTAAACCTTGTTCCGATTAATATTTTAGAGGATACCACCGGTTAGGTCTGGGTTACGTCTGATAATTGCAATCATCATCCCCTTTCTTTCGCATTTCTCGCATACTTGTTGGCCAGATCCTCGGTTCTTTCGGATTTGGATTAGGTAGTAATGTGGTACCACACCGAAAGAGTCAATTAAACCTGGTTCCGATTAATATTTTAGAGGATAACGGCGGTTATGTCTGGGTTAGGTCTGGCATTTGCCATCATCAGCCTCATACTTTCGCATTCTATGCATTCTTGTTGGCCAGATCCTGGGCTTTTCTGATTTGCATCTCGTAGTAATGTGGTACTACACTGAGACAGACAATTATACCTGGCTCCGATTAATATTTTAGAGGATAACGCCGGTTATGTCTGGTTTAGTTCTAGTATTTGCAATCATCTGGCCCATACTTTCGCGTTTTTCGCATACTTGTTGGCCAGATCCTGGGCTTTTCCTGATTTGGATCTCGTAGTAATGTGGTACCACACCGAAACTGTCAATTAAACCTGGTTGCGATAAATATTTTAGAGGATAACGCCGGTTATGTCTGGGTTAGGTCCGGTATTTGCCATCATCTGACTCATACTTTCGCATTCTTCGCATACTTGTTGGCCAGATCCTGAGTTTTCTCCGGTTTGGATGACGCAGAAATGTGGTACCACACCGAAACTGTCAATTAAACCTGGTTGCGATTAATATTTTAGAGGATAACGCTGGTTATGTCTGGGTTAGGTCTTGTATTTGCAATCATCTGGCTCATACTTTCGCATTTTTCGCACACTTGAATGGCCAGATCCTGGGTTTTCTCTGGTTTGGATCACATAGTAATGTGGTATCACACCGAAACAGTCAATTAAACCTGGTTCCGATTAATATTTTAGAGGATAACGCCTGTTATGTCTGGGTTAGGTCTGGTATTTGCCATCAACTGTCTCATACTTTCGCTTTTTTCGCATACTTGAATGGCCAGAACCTGGGCTTTTTCAAGTTTGGATCACGTAGTAATGTGGTACCACACCGAAACAGTGAAATAAATCTGGTTTCGATTAATATTTTAGAGGATAACGCCGGTTATGTCTGGGTTAGGTCTGGTATTTGCAATCATCTGACCCATACTTTCGCATTTTTCGAATATTTGTTGGCCAGATCCAGGGCTTTTGTTGATTTGGATCACGTAGTAATGTGGTACCACACCGAAACAGTCGATTAAACCTCGTTGCGATTAATATTTTAGAGGATAACACCGGTTTGGTCTGGGTTACGTCTGATAATTGCAATCATCATCCTTTTGCTTTCGCATTTCTCCCATACTTGTTGGCCAGATCCTGGGTTTTGTCTGATTCGGATTACGTAGTAATATGGTACCACACCGAAACAGTCAATTAAACCTGGTTCCGATTAATATTTCAGAGGATAACGCTGGTTATGTTTGGGTTATTTTTGGTATTTGCTATCATCTGGCTCATACATTCGCATTTTTCGCATACCTGTTGGCCAGACCTTGGGATTTTTCTGGTTTGATTACATAGTAATGTGGTACCACACCGAAAGAGTCAATTAAACCTGGTTCCGATTAATATTTTAGAGGATAACGGCGGTTATGTCTGGGTTAGGTCTGGCATTTGCCATCATCAGCCTCATACTTTCGCATTCTATGCATTCTTGTTGGCCAGATCCTGGGGTTTATGTGGTTTGGATCACATAGTAATGTGGTACCGCACCGAAAAAGTCAATTAAACCTGGTTGCGATTTATATTTTAGAGGATAACGACGGTTATGTCTGGGTTGGGTCTGGTATTTGTCATCATCTAGCTCATACTTTCGCATTTTTCGCAAACTCGAATGGCCAGAACCTGGGCTTTTTCCCGTTAGGATTACGTAGTAATGTGGTACCACACCGAAACTGTCAATTAAACTTGGTTCCGATTAATATTTTAGAGGATAACGACGGTTATGTCTGGGTTAGGTCTGGTATTTGCAATCATCTGAATCATACTTTCGCATTTTTCGCATACTTGTTGGCCAGATCCTGGGCTTTTCTGATTTGGATCTCGTAGTAATGTGGTACTACACTGAGACAGACAATTATACCTGGCTCCGATTAATATTTTAGAGGATAACGCCGGTTATGTCTGGTTTAGATCTAGTATTTGCAATCATCTGGCCCATACTTTCGCATTTTTCGCATACTTGTTGGCCAGATCCTGGGCTTTTGCTGATTTGGATCACGTAGTAATGTGGTACCACCCTGGAACAGTAAATTAATCCTGTTTCCGATTAATATTTTAGAGGATAACGCCAGATATGTCTAGGTTAGGTCTGGTATTTGCCATCATCAGCCTCATACTTTCGCATTCTATGCATTCTTGTTGGCCAGATCCTGGGGTTTATCTGGTTTGGATCACATAGTAATGTGGTACCGCACCCAAATAGTCAATTAAACCTGGTTGCGATTTCTATTTTAGAGGATAACGACGGTTATGTCTGGGTTAGCTCTGGTATTTGTCATCATCTAGCTCATACTTTCGTATTTTTCGCAAACTCGAATGGCCAGAACCTGGGCTTTTTCCCGTTAGGATAACGTAGTAATGTGGTACCACACCGAAACTGTCAATTAAACCTGGTTCCGATTAATATTTTAGAGGATAACGCTGGTTGTGTCTGGGTTAGGTCTCGTATTTGCCATCATCTAGCTCATACTTTCGCATTTTTCGCATACTTGTTGTCTATATCCTCGGTTTTTTCTGATTGGGATTACACAGTAATGTGGTACCACACAGAAACAGTCAACTAAACCTGGTCCCGATTAATATTTTAGAGGATAACGCTGGTTATGTCTGGGTTAGTTCGAGTATTTGCAATCATCTAGCCCATACTTTCGCATTTTTCGAATACTTGTTGGCCAGATCCTGGGCTTTTTCTGATTTGGATCTCGTAGTAATGTAGTACCACACCGAAACAGTCAATTAAACCTGGTTGCGATTAATATTTTAGAGGATAACGCCGGTTATGTCTGGGTTAGGTCTGGTATTTGCCATCATCTGACTCATACTTTCGCATTCTTCGCATACTTGTTGGCCAGATCCTGGGTTTTCTCCGGTTTGGATGACGTAGAAGTGTGGTACCACACCGAACCTGTCAATTAAACCTGGTTGCGATTAATATTTTAGAGGATAACGCTGGTTATGTCTGGGTTAGGTCTCGTATTTGCAATCATCTGGCTCATACTTTCGCATTTTTCGCACACTTGAATGGCCAGATCCTGGGTTTTCTCTGGTTTGGATCACATAGTAATGTGGTACCACACCGAAACAGTCAATTAAACCTGGTTCCGATTAATATTTTAGAGGATAACGCTGGTTATGCCTGGGTTAGGTCTGGTATTTGCCATCATCTAGCTGATACTTTCGCATTTTTCGCATACTTGTTGTCTATATCCTCGGTTTTTTCTGGTTTGGATTACATAGTAATGTGGTACAACACCGAAGCAGTCAATTAAACCTGGTTGCGATTAATATTTTAGAGGATAACGCCGGTTATGTCTGGGTTAGGTCTGGTATTTGCAATCATCTGACTCATACTTTCGCATTCCTCGCATACTTGAATGGCCAGAACCTGGGCTTTTTCTAGTTTGGATCACGTAGTAATGTGGCACCACACCGAAACGGTCAATTAAACCTGGTTCCGATTAATATTTTAAAGGATAACACCGGTTAGGTCTGGGTTATTTCTGGTATTCGCTATCATCTGGCCCATACATTCGCATTTCTCGCATACCTGTTGTCCAGACGTTGGGATTTTTCTGGTTTGATTACATAGTAATGTGGTACCACACAGAAACAGACAACTAAACCTGGTTCCGATTAATATTTTAGAGGATAACGCTGGTTATGGCTGGGTTAGGTCTCGTATTTGCAATCATCTGGCTCATACTTTCGCATTTTTCGCACACTTGAATGGCCAGATCCTGGGTTTTCTCTGGTTTGGATCACACAGTAATGTGGTACCACACCGAAACAGTCAATTAAACCTGGTTCCGATTAATATTTTAGAGGATAACGCCTGTTATGTCTGGGTTAAGTCTGGTATTTGCCATCATCTGACTCATACTTTCGCATTCTTCGCATACTTGTTGGCCAGATCCTGGGTCTTCTGCGGTTTGGATGACGTAGAAATGTGGTACCACACCGAAACTGTCAACTAAACCTGGTTGCGATTAATATTTTAGTGGATAACGCCGGTTATGACTGGGTTAGGTCTGGTATTTGCCATCATCTGACTCATACTTTCGCATATTTTGCATTCTTGTTGGCCAGATCCCGGGCTTTTGCTAATTTGGATCACGTAGTAATGTGATACCACACCGAAACTGCTGACTAAACCTCGTTGCGATTAATATTTCAGAGGTTAACACCGGTTAGGTCTGGGTTACGTCTGATAATTGCAATCATCATCGTTTTGCTTCCGCATTTTTCGCATACTTGTTGTCTATATCCTCGGTTTTTTCTGATTGGGATTACGTAGTAATGTGGTACCACACAGAAACAGTCAACTAAACCTGGTTCCGATTAATATTTTAGAGGATAACGCTGGTTATGTCTGGGTTAGTTCGAGTATTTGAAATCATCTGGCCCATACTTTCGCATTTTTCGAATACTTGTTGGCCAGATCCTGGGCTTTTTCTGATTTGGATCTCGTAGTAATGTGGTACCACACCGAAACAGTCAATTAAACCTGGTTCCGATTAATATTTTAGAGGATAACGCTGGTTATGTCTGGGTTAGGTCTCGTATTTGCAATCATCTGGCTCATACTTTCGCATTTTTCGCACACTTGAATGGCCAGATCCTCGGTTTTCTCTGGTTTGGATCACATAGTAATGTGGTACCACACCGAAACAGTCAATTAAACCTGGTTCCGATTAATATTTGAGAGGATAACTCCGGTTATGTCTGGGTTAGGTCTGGTATTTGCCATCATCTAGCTCATACTTTCGCATTTTTCGCATACTTGTTGTCTATATCCTCGGTTTTTTCTGGTTTGGATTACATAGTAATGTGGTACAACACCGAAGCAGTTAATTAAACCTGTTTGCGATTAATATTTTAGAGGATAACGCCGGTTATGTCTGGGTCAGGTCTGGTATTTGCCATCATCTGACTCATACTTTCGCATTCCTCGCATACTTGAATGGCCAGAACCTGGGCTTTTTCTAGTTTGGCTCACGTAGTAATGTGGCACCACACCGAAACAGTCAATTAAACCTGGTTCCGATTAATATTTCAGAGGATAACGCTGGTTATGTCTGCGTTATTTCTGGTATTTGCCATCATCTGGCCCATACATTCGCATTTTTCGCATACCTGTTGTCCAGACGTTGGGATTTTTCTGGTTTGATTACATAGTAATGTGGTACCACACCGAAGGAGTCAATTTTTCCTGGTTCCGATTAATATTTTAGAGGATAAATGGCGGTTATGTCTGGGTTAGGTCTGGTATTTGCCCTCATCTAGCTCATACTTACGAATTTTTCGCATACTTGTTGGCCAGATCCTGGGCTTTTGCAGATTTGGATCACGTAGTAATGTGGTACCACCCTGGAACAGTCAATTAATCCTGTTTCCGATTAATATTTCAGAGGATAACGCTGGTTATGTCTGCGTTATTTCTGGAATTTGCTATCATCTGGCCCATACATTCGCATTTTTCGCATACCTGTTGTCCAGACGTTGGGATTTTTCTGGTTTGATTACATAGTAATGTGGTACCACACCGAAGCAGTCAATTTTTCCTGGTTCCGATTAATATTTTAGAGGATAACGCCGGTTATGCCTGGGTTAGGTCTGGTATTTGCAATCGTCTTTTTCGTACTTTCGCATTCATCACATACTTGTTTGCCAGATCCTGGGTTTTTTCCGGTTTGGGTCACGTAGTTATGTGGTACCACACCGAAACAGTCAATTATACCTGGTTCCGATTAATATTTTAGAGGATAACGCCGGTTATGCCTGGGTTAGGTTTGGTATTTGCAATCATCTAGTTCATACTTTCGCATTTTTCGCAATACGTGTTGGCCAGATCCTGGGCTTTTTATGATTTGGATCTCGTAGTAATGTGGTACTACACTGAGACAGACAATTATACCTGGTTCCGATTAATATTTTAGAGGATAACGCCTGTTATGCCTGGGTTAGGTCTGGTATTTGCAATCATCTTGTTCATACTTTCGCATTCATCACATACTTGTTTGCCAGATCCTGGGTTTTTTCCAGTTTGGTTCACGTAGTAATGTGGTACCACACCGAAACAGTCAATTATACCTGGTTCCGATTAATATTTTAGAGGATAACACCGGTTAGGTCTGGGTTACGTCTGATAAATGCAATCATCATCCTCTTGCTTTCGCATTTCTCGCATACTTGTTGGGCAGATCCTGGGTTTTCTTCTGGATTGGATCACGTAGTAATGTGGTACCACACCGGAATAGTCAATTAAAGCTGGCTTCGATCAATATTATAGGGGGAACACAAGTTGTGTCTGGCTTAGGTCTGGTATTTGCAATCATCTGAATCATACTTTCGCATTTTTCGCATACTTGTTGGCCAGATCCTGGGCTTTTCTGATTTGGATCTCGTAGTAATGTGGTACTACACTGAGACAGACAATTATACCTGGCTCCGATTAATATTTTAGAGGATAACGCCGGTTATGTCTGGTTTAGTTCTAGTATTTGCAATCATCTGGCCCATACTTTCGCATTTTTCGCATACTTGTTGGCCAGATCCTGGGGTTTTCCTGATTTGGATCTCGTAGTAATGTGGTACCACACCGAAACTGTCAATTAAACCTGGTTCCGATTAATATTTTAGTGGATAACACCGGTTATGACTGGGTTAGGTCTGGTATTTGCCATCATCTGACTCATACTTTCGCATTCTTCGCAATTGTTGTTGGCCAGATCCTGGTTTTTTTCCCGTTAGGATTACGTAGTAATGTGGTACCGCACCGAAACTGTCAATTAAACCTGGTTGCGATTAATATTTTAGAGGATAACGCCGGTTATGTCTGGGTTAGGTCTGGTATTTGCCATCATCTAGCTCATACTTTCGCATTTTTCGCATACTTGTTGTCTATATCCTCGGTTTTTTCTGATTGGGATTACGTAGTAATGTGGTACCACACAGAAACAGTCAACTAAACCTGGTTGCGATTAATATTTTAGAGGATAACGCCGGTTATGTCTGGGTTAGGTCTGGTATTTGCCATCATCTGACTCATACTTTCGCATTCCTCGCATACTTGAATGGCCAGAACCTGGGCTTGTTTTAGTTTGGCTCACGTAGTAATGTGGCACCACACCGAAACAGTCAATTAAACCTGGTTCCGATTAATATTTTAAAGGATAACACCGGTTAGGTCTGGGTTACGTCTGATAGTTGCAATCATCATCCTCTTGCTTTCGCATTTCTCGCATACTTGTTGGCCAGATCCTGGGTTTGTTCTGATTCGGATTACGTAGTAATATGGTACCACACCGAAACAGTCAATTAAACCTGGTTCCGATTAATAATTCAGAGGATAACGCTGGTTATGTCTGCGTTATTTCTGGTATTTGCCATCATCTGGCCCATACATTCGCATTTTTCGCATACCTGTTGTCCAGACGTTGGGATTTTTCTGGTTTGATTACATAGTAATGTGGTACCACACCGAAGGAGTCAATTTTTCCTGGTTCCGATTAATATTTTAGAGGATAAATGGCGGTTATGTCTGGGTTAGGTCTGGTATTTGCCCTCATCTAGCTCATACTTACGAATTTTTCGCATACTTGTTGGCCAGATCCTGGGCTTTTGCTGATTTGGATCACGTAGTAATGTGGTACCACCCTGGAACAGTCAATTAATCCTGTTTCCGATTAATATTTCAGAGGATAACGCTGGTTATGTCTGCGTTATTTCTGGTATTTGCTATCATCTGGCCCATACATTCGCATTTTTCGCATACCTGTTGTCCAGACGTTGGGATTTTTCTGGTTTGATTACATAGTAATGTGGTACCACACCGAAGCAGTCAATTTTTCCTGGTTCCGATTAATATTTAAGAGGATAACGCCGGTTATGCCTGGGTTAGGTCTGGTATTTGCAATCGTCTTGTTCATACTTTCGCATTCATCACATACTTGTTTGCCAGATCCTGGGTTTTTTCCGGTTTGGGTCACGTAGTTATGTGGTACCACACCGAAACAGTCAATTATACCTGGTTCCGATTAATATTTTAGAGGATAACGCCGGTTATGCCTGGGTTAGGTTTGGTATTTGCAATCATCTAGTTCATACTTTCGCATTTTTCGCAATACGTGTTGGCCAGACCCTGGCCTTTTTCTGATTTGGATCTCGTAGTAATGTGGTACTACACTGAGACAGACAATTATACCTGGTTCCGATTAATATTTTAGAGGATAACGCCTGTTATGCCTGGGTTAGGTCTGGTATTTGCAATCATCTTGTTCATACTTTCGCATTCATCACATACTTGCTTGCCAGATCCTGGGTTTTTTCCAGTTTGGTTCACGTAGTAATGTGGTACCACACCGAAACAGTCAATTATACCTGGTTCCGATTAATATTTTAGAGGATAACACCGGTTAGGTCTGGGTTACGTCTGATAATTGCAATCATCATCCTCTTGCTTTCGCATTTCTCGCATACTTGTTGGGCAGATCCTGGGTTTTCTTCTGGTTTGGATCACGTAGTAATGTGGTACCACACCGGAATAGTCAATTAAAGCTGGCTTCGATCAATATTATAGGGGGAACACAAGTTGTGTCTGGGTTAGGCCTGGTACTTGTAGTCATCTGTCCCATACTTTCACATTTTTCGCATACTTGTTGGCCAGATCCTGGGTTTTTTCTGGTTTGGGTCACGTAGTAATGTGGTACCACACTGAAACAGTCAATTATACCTGGTACCGATTAATATTTTAGAGGATAACGCCGGATATGTCTAGGTTAGGTCTGGTATTTGCCATCATCAGCCTCATACTTTCGCATTCTATGCATTCTTGTGGCCAGATCCTGGGGTTTATCTGGTTTGGATCACATAGTAATGTGGTACCGCACCGAAATAGTCAATTAAACCTGGTTGCGATTTCTATTTTAGAGGATAACGACGGTTATGCCTGGGTTAGGTCTGTTATTTGTCATCATCTAGCTCATACTTTCGTATTTTTCGCAAACTCGAATGGCCAGAACCTGGGCTTTTTCACGTTAGGATAACGTAGTAATGTGGTACCACACCGAAACTGTCAATTAAACCTGGTTCCGATTAATATTTTAGAGGATAACGCCGGTTATGTCTGGGTTAGGTCTGGTATTTGCAATCATCTGAATCATACTTTCGCATTTTTCGCATACTTGTTGGCCAGATCCTGGGCTTTTCTGATTTGGATCTCGTAGTAATGTGGTACTACACTGAGACAGACAATTATACCTGGCTCCGATTAGTATTTTAGGGGATAACGCCGGTTATGTCTGGTTTAGTTCTAGTATTTGCAATCATCTGGCCCATACTTTCGCATTTTTCGCATACTTGTTGGCCAGATCCTGGTGTTTTCCTGATTTGGATCTCGTAGTAATGTGGTACCACACCGAAACTGTCAATTAAACCTGGTTGCGATTAATATTTTAGAGGATAACGCCGGTTATGTCTGGGTTAGGTCCGGTATTTGCCATCATCTGACTCATACTTTCGCATTCTTCGCATACTTGTTGGCCAGATCCTGGGTTTTCTCCGGTTTCGATGACGTAGAAATGTGGTACCACACCGAAACTGTCAATTAAACCTGGTTGCGATTAATATTTTAGAGGATAACGCTGGTTATGTCTGGGTTAGGTCTCGTATTTGCAATCATCTGGCACATACTTTCGCATTTTTCGCACACTTGAATGGCCAGATCCTGGGTTTTCTCTGGTTTGGATCACACAGTAATGTGGTACCACACCGAAACAGTCAATTAAACCTGGTTCCGATTAATATTTTAGAGGATAACGCCTGTTATGTCTGGGTTAAGTCTGGTATTTGCCATCATCTGACTCATACTTTCGCATTCTTCGCATACTTGTTGGCCAGATCCTGGGTCTTCTGCGGTTTGGATGACGTAGAAATGTGGTACCACACCGAAACTGTCAACTAAACCTGGTTGCGATTAATATTTTAGTGGATAACGCCGGTTATGACTGGGTTAGGTCTGGTATTTGCCATCATCTGACTCATACTTTCGCATATTTTGCATTCTTGTTGGCCAGATCCCGGGCTTTTGCTAATTTGGATCACGTAGTAATGTGATACCACACCGAAACTGCTGACTAAACCTCGTTGCGATTAATATTTCAGAGGTTAACACCGGTTAGGTCTGGGTTACGTCTGATAATTGCAATCATCATCGTTTTGCTTCCGCATTTCTCGCATACTTGTTGGCCAGATCCTGGGTTTTCTCTGATTGGGATTACGTAGTAATGTGGTACCACACCGAAACAGTCAATTAAACCTGGTTCCGATTAATATTTTAGAGGATAACGCCGGTTATGTCTGGGTTAGGTCTGGTGTTTGCCATCATCTAGCTCATACTTTCGCATTTTTCGCATACTTGTTGTCTATATCCTCGGTTTTTTCTGATTGGGATTACGTAGTAATGTGGTACCACACAGAAACAGTCAACTAAACCTGGTTCCGATTAATATTTTAGAGGATAACGCTGGTTATGTCTGGGTTAGTTCGAGTATTTGAAATCATCTGGCCCATACTTTCGCATTTTTCGAATACTTGTTGGCCAGATCCTGGGCTTTTTCTGATTTGGATCTCGTAGTAATGTGGTACCACACCGAAACAGTCAATTAAACCTGGTTCCGATTAATATTTTAGAGGATAACGCTGGTTATGTCTGGGTTAGGTCTCGTATTTGCAATCATCTGGCTCATACTTTCGCATTTTTCGCACACTTGAATGGCCAGATCCTCGGTTTTCTCTGGTTTGGATCACATAGTAATGTGGTACCACACCGAAACAGTCAATTAAACCTGGTTCCGATTAATATTTGAGAGGATAACTCCGGTTATGTCTGGGTTAGGTCTGGTATTTGCCATCATCTAGCTCATACTTTCGCATTTTTCGCATACTTGTTGTCTATATCCTCGGTTTTTTCTGGTTTGGATTACATAGTAATGTGGTACAACACCGAAGCAGTTAATTAAACCTGTTTGCGATTAATATTTTAGAGGATAACGCCGGTTATGTCTGGGTCAGGTCTGGTATTTGCCATCATCTGACTCATACTTTCGCATTCCTCGCATACTTGAATGGCCAGAACCTGGGCTTTTTCTAGTTTGGCTCACGTAGTAATGTGGCACCACACCGAAACAGTCAATTAAACCTGGTTCCGATTAATATTTCAGAGGATAACGCTGGTTATGTCTGCGTTATTTCTGGTATTTGCCATCATCTGGCCCATACATTCGCATTTTTCGCATACCTGTTGTCCAGACGTTGGGATTTTTCTGGTTTGATTACATAGTAATGTGGTACCACACCGAAGGAGTCAATTTTTCCTGGTTCCGATTAATATTTTAGAGGATAAATGGCGGTTATGTCTGGGTTAGGTCTGGTATTTGCCCTCATCTAGCTCATACTTACGAATTTTTCGCATACTTGTTGGCCAGATCCTGGGCTTTTGCAGATTTGGATCACGTAGTAATGTGGTACCACCCTGGAACAGTCAATTAATCCTGTTTCCGATTAATATTTCAGAGGATAACGCTGGTTATGTCTGCGTTATTTCTGGAATTTGCTATCATCTGGCCCATACATTCGCATTTTTCGCATACCTGTTGTCCAGACGTTGGGATTTTTCTGGTTTGATTACATAGTAATGTGGTACCACACCGAAGCAGTCAATTTTTCCTGGTTCCGATTAATATTTTAGAGGATAACGCCGGTTATGCCTGGGTTAGGTCTGGTATTTGCAATCGTCTTTTTCGTACTTTCGCATTCATCACATACTTGTTTGCCAGATCCTGGGTTTTTTCCGGTTTGGGTCACGTAGTTATGTGGTACCACACCGAAACAGTCAATTATACCTGGTTCCGATTAATATTTTAGAGGATAACGCCGGTTATGCCTGGGTTAGGTTTGGTATTTGCAATCATCTAGTTCATACTTTCGCATTTTTCGCAATACGTGTTGGCCAGATCCTGGGCTTTTTATGATTTGGATCTCGTAGTAATGTGGTACTACACTGAGACAGACAATTATACCTGGTTCCGATTAATATTTTAGAGGATAACGCCTGTTATGCCTGGGTTAGGTCTGGTATTTGCAATCATCTTGTTCATACTTTCGCATTCATCACATACTTGTTTGCCAGATCCTGGGTTTTTTCCAGTTTGGTTCACGTAGTAATGTGGTACCACACCGAAACAGTCAATTATACCTGGTTCCGATTAATATTTTAGAGGATAACACCGGTTAGGTCTGGGTTACGTCTGATAAATGCAATCATCATCCTCTTGCTTTCGCATTTCTCGCATACTTGTTGGGCAGATCCTGGGTTTTCTTCTGGATTGGATCACGTAGTAATGTGGTACCACACCGGAATAGTCAATTAAAGCTGGCTTCGATCAATATTATAGGGGGAACACAAGTTGTGTCTGGCTTAGGTCTGGTATTTGCAATCATCTGAATCATACTTTCGCATTTTTCGCATACTTGTTGGCCAGATCCTGGGGTTTTCCTGATTTGGATCTCGTAGTAATGTGGTACCACACCGAAACTGTCAATTAAACCTGGTTCCGATTAATATTTTAGTGGATAACACCGGTTATGACTGGGTTAGGTCTGGTATTTGCCATCATCTGACTCATACTTTCGCATTCTTCGCAATTGTTGTTGGCCAGATCCTGGTTTTTTTCCCGTTAGGATTACGTAGTAATGTGGTACCGCACCGAAACTGTCAATTAAACCTGGTTGCGATTAATATTTTAGAGGATAACGCCGGTTATGTCTGGGTTAGGTCTGGTATTTGCCATCATCTAGCTCATACTTTCGCATTTTTCGCATACTTGTTGTCTATATCCTCGGTTTTTTCTGATTGGGATTACGTAGTAATGTGGTACCACACAGAAACAGTCAACTAAACCTGGTTGCGATTAATATTTTAGAGGATAACGCCGGTTATGTCTGGGTTAGGTCTGGTATTTGCCATCATCTGACTCATACTTTCGCATTCCTCGCATACTTGAATGGCCAGAACCTGGGCTTGTTTTAGTTTGGCTCACGTAGTAATGTGGCACCACACCGAAACAGTCAATTAAACCTGGTTCCGATTAATATTTTAAAGGATAACACCGGTTAGGTCTGGGTTACGTCTGATAGTTGCAATCATCATCCTCTTGCTTTCGCATTTCTCGCATACTTGTTGGCCAGATCCTGGGTTTGTTCTGATTCGGATTACGTAGTAATATGGTACCACACCGAAACAGTCAATTAAACCTGGTTCCGATTAATAATTCAGAGGATAACGCTGGTTATGTCTGCGTTATTTCTGGTATTTGCCATCATCTGGCCCATACATTCGCATTTTTCGCATACCTGTTGTCCAGACGTTGGGATTTTTCTGGTTTGATTACATAGTAATGTGGTACCACACCGAAGGAGTCAATTTTTCCTGGTTCCGATTAATATTTTAGAGGATAAATGGCGGTTATGTCTGGGTTAGGTCTGGTATTTGCCCTCATCTAGCTCATACTTACGAATTTTTCGCATACTTGTTGGCCAGATCCTGGGCTTTTGCTGATTTGGATCACGTAGTAATGTGGTACCACCCTGGAACAGTCAATTAATCCTGTTTCCGATTAATATTTCAGAGGATAACGCTGGTTATGTCTGCGTTATTTCTGGTATTTGCTATCATCTGGCCCATACATTCGCATTTTTCGCATACCTGTTGTCCAGACGTTGGGATTTTTCTGGTTTGATTACATAGTAATGTGGTACCACACCGAAGCAGTCAATTTTTCCTGGTTCCGATTAATATTTAAGAGGATAACGCCGGTTATGCCTGGGTTAGGTCTGGTATTTGCAATCGTCTTGTTCATACTTTCGCATTCATCACATACTTGTTTGCCAGATCCTGGGTTTTTTCCGGTTTGGGTCACGTAGTTATGTGGTACCACACCGAAACAGTCAATTATACCTGGTTCCGATTAATATTTTAGAGGATAACGCCGGTTATGCCTGGGTTAGGTTTGGTATTTGCAATCATCTAGTTCATACTTTCGCATTTTTCGCAATACGTGTTGGCCAGACCCTGGCCTTTTTCTGATTTGGATCTCGTAGTAATGTGGTACTACACTGAGACAGACAATTATACCTGGTTCCGATTAATATTTTAGAGGATAACGCCTGTTATGCCTGGGTTAGGTCTGGTATTTGCAATCATCTTGTTCATACTTTCGCATTCATCACATACTTGCTTGCCAGATCCTGGGTTTTTTCCAGTTTGGTTCACGTAGTAATGTGGTACCACACCGAAACAGTCAATTATACCTGGTTCCGATTAATATTTTAGAGGATAACACCGGTTAGGTCTGGGTTACGTCTGATAATTGCAATCATCATCCTCTTGCTTTCGCATTTCTCGCATACTTGTTGGGCAGATCCTGGGTTTTCTTCTGGTTTGGATCACGTAGTAATGTGGTACCACACCGGAATAGTCAATTAAAGCTGGCTTCGATCAATATTATAGGGGGAACACAAGTTGTGTCTGGGTTAGGCCTGGTACTTGTAGTCATCTGTCCCATACTTTCACATTTTTCGCATACTTGTTGGCCAGATCCTGGGTTTTTTCTGGTTTGGGTCACGTAGTAATGTGGTACCACACTGAAACAGTCAATTATACCTGGTACCGATTAATATTTTAGAGGATAACGCCGGATATGTCTAGGTTAGGTCTGGTATTTGCCATCATCAGCCTCATACTTTCGCATTCTATGCATTCTTGTGGCCAGATCCTGGGGTTTATCTGGTTTGGATCACATAGTAATGTGGTACCGCACCGAAATAGTCAATTAAACCTGGTTGCGATTTCTATTTTAGAGGATAACGACGGTTATGCCTGGGTTAGGTCTGTTATTTGTCATCATCTAGCTCATACTTTCGTATTTTTCGCAAACTCGAATGGCCAGAACCTGGGCTTTTTCACGTTAGGATAACGTAGTAATGTGGTACCACACCGAAACTGTCAATTAAACCTGGTTCCGATTAATATTTTAGAGGATAACGCCGGTTATGTCTGGGTTAGGTCTGGTATTTGCAATCATCTGAATCATACTTTCGCATTTTTCGCATACTTGTTGGCCAGATCCTGGGCTTTTCTGATTTGGATCTCGTAGTAATGTGGTACTACACTGAGACAGACAATTATACCTGGCTCCGATTAGTATTTTAGGGGATAACGCCGGTTATGTCTGGTTTAGTTCTAGTATTTGCAATCATCTGGCCCATACTTTCGCATTTTTCGCATACTTGTTGGCCAGATCCTGGTGTTTTCCTGATTTGGATCTCGTAGTAATGTGGTACCACACCGAAACTGTCAATTAAACCTGGTTGCGATTAATATTTTAGAGGATAACGCCGGTTATGTCTGGGTTAGGTCCGGTATTTGCCATCATCTGACTCATACTTTCGCATTCTTCGCATACTTGTTGGCCAGATCCTGGGTTTTCTCCGGTTTCGATGACGTAGAAATGTGGTACCACACCGAAACTGTCAATTAAACCTGGTTGCGATTAATATTTTAGAGGATAACGCTGGTTATGTCTGGGTTAGGTCTCGTATTTGCAATCATCTGGCACATACTTTCGCATTTTTCGCACACTTGAATGGCCAGATCCTGGGTTTTCTCTGGTTTGGATCACATAGTAATGTGGTACCACACCGAAACAGTCAATTAAACCTGGTTCCGATTAATATTTTAGAGGATAACGCCTGTTATGTCTGGGTTAGGTCTGGTATTTGCCATCATCTGACTCATACTTTCGCATTCTTCGCATACTTGTTGGCCAGATCCTGGGTCTTCTGCGGTTTGGATGACGTAGAAATGTGGTACCACACCGAAACTGTCAACTAAACCTGGTTGCGATTAATATTTTAGTGGATAACACCGGTTATGACTGGGTTAGGTCTGGTATTTGCCATCATCTGACTCATACTTTCGCATTCTTCGCAATAGTTGTTGGCCAGATCCTGGATTTCTTCCCGTTAGGATTACGTAGTAATGTGGTACCGCACCGAAACTGTCAATTAAACCTGGTTGCGATTAATATTTTAGAGGATAACGCCGGTTATGTCTGGGTTAGGTCTGGTATTTGCCATCATCTAGCTCATACTTTCGCATTCATCACATACTTGTTTGCCAGATCCTGGGTTTTTTCCAGTCTGGTTCACGTAGTAATGTGGTACCACACCGAAACAGTCAATTATACCTGGTTCTGATTAATATTTTAGAGGATAACACCGGTTAGGTCTGGGTTACGTCTGATAATTGCAATCATCATCCTCTTGCTTTCGCATTTCTCGCATACTTGTTGGGCAGATCCTGGGTTTTCTTCTGGTTTGGATCACGTAGTAATGTGGTACCACACCGAAATAGTCAATTAAAGCTGGCTTCGATCAATATTATAGGGGGAACACAAGTTGTGTCTGGGTTAGGCCTGGTACTTGTAATCATCTGTCCCATACTTTCGCATTTTTCGCATACTTGTTGGCCAGATCCTGGGTTTTTTCTGGTTTGCGTCACGTAGTAATGTGGTACCACACTGAAACAGTCTATTATACCTGGTTCCGATTAATATTTTAGAGGATAACGCCGGATATGTCTAGGTTAGGTCTGGTATTTGCCATCATCAGCCTCATACTTTCGCATTCTATGCATTCTTGTTGGCCAGATCCTGGGGTTTATCTGGTTTGGATCACATAGTAATGTGGTACCGCACCGAAATAGTCAATTAAACCTGGTTGCGATTTCTATTTTAGAGGATAACGACGGTTATGTCTGGGTTAGGTCTGGCATTTGTCATCATCTAGCTCATACTTTCGTATTTTTCGCAAACTCGAATGGCCAGAACCTGGGCTTTTTCCCGTTAGGATAACGTAGTAATGTGGTACCACACCGAAACTGTCAATTAAACCTGGTTCCGATTAATATTTTAGAGGATAACGCCGGTTATGTCTGGGTTAGGTCTGGTATTTGCAATCATCTGAATCATACTTTCGCATTCTTCGCATACTTGTTGGCCAGATCCTGTGTTTTCTCCGGTTTGGATGACGTAGAAATGTGGTACCACACCGAAACTGTCAATTAAACCTGGTTGCGATTAATATTTTAGAGGATAACGCTGGTTATGTCTGGGTTAGGTCTCGTATTTGCAATCATCTGGCTCATACTTTCGCATTTTTCGCACACTTGAATGGCCAGGTTCTGGGTTTTCTCTGGTTTGGATCACATAGTAATGTGGTATCACACCGAAACAGTCAATTAAACCTGGTTCCGATTAATATTTTAGAGGATAACGCCTGCTATGTCTGGGTTAGGTCTGGTATTTGCCATCATGTGTCTCATACTTTCTCTTTTTTCGCATACTTGAATGGCCAGAACCTGGGCTTTTTCAAGTTTGGATCAGGCAGTAATGTGGCAACACACCGAAACAGTCAATTAAACCTTGTTCCGATTAATATTTTAGTGGATACCACCGGTTAGGTCTGGGTTACGTCTGATAATTGCAATCATCATCTCCTTTCTTTCGCATTTCTCGCATACTTGTTGGCCAGATCCTCGGTTCTTTCGGATTTGGATTAGGTAGTAATGTGGTACCACACCGAAACAGTGAAATAAATCTGGTTCCGATTAATATTTTAGAGGATATCACCGGTTAGGTCTGGGTTACGTCTGATAATTGCAATCATCATCCTCTTGCTTTTGCATTTCTCGCATACTTGTTGGCCAGATCCTTGGTTTTTTCTGATTTGGATCTCGTAGTAATGTGGTACTACACTGAGACAGACAATTATACCTGGTTCCGATTAATATTTTAGAGGATAACGCCGGTTATGTCTGGGTTTGGTCTGGTAATTGCCATCATCTAACTCATACTTTCGCATTTTTCGCATACTTGAATGGCCAGATCCTGGGCTCTTGCTGATTTGGATCGCGTAGTAATGTGGTACCAAACCGAAACAGTCAATTAAAGCTGGTTTCGATCAATATTTTAAGGGGAAACACCGGTTATGCCTGGGTTAGGTCTGGTATTTGCCATCATCTGACTCATACTTTCGCATTCTTCGCATACTTGTTGGCCAGATCCTGGGTTTTTGCTGATTTGGATCACGTAGTAATGTGGTACCACACTGAAGGGGTCAATTAAACCTGGTTCCGATGAATATTTTAGAGGATAACGCCGGTCATGTCTGGGTTAGGTCTGGTAGTTGCAATCATCTGATTCATACTTTCGCATTTTTCGCATACTTGAATTGCCAGAACCTGCGCTTTTCTAGTTAGGATCACGTAGTAATGTGGCACCACACAGAAACAGTCAATTAAACCTGGTTCCGATTAATATTTTAGAGGATATCACCGGTTAGGTCTGGGTTACGTCTGATAATTGCAATCATCATCCTCTTGCTTTTGCATTTCTCGCATACTTGTTGGCCAGATCCTTGGTTTTTTCTGATTTGGATTACGTAGTGATGTGGTGCCACACCGAAACAGTCAATTAAACCTGGTTCCGATTAATATTTTAGAGGATAACGCTGGTTATGTCTGGGTTAGGTCTCGTATTTGCAATCATCTGGCTCATACTTTCGCATTTTTCGCACACTTGAATGGCCAGATCCTGGGTTTTCTCTGGTTTGGATCACACAGTAATGTGGTACCACACCGAAACAGTCAATTAAACCTGGTTCCGATTAATATTTTAGAGGATAACACTGGTTATGTCTGGGTTAGGTCCCGTATTTGCAATCATCTGGCTCATACTTTCGCATTTTTCGCACACTTGAATGGCCAGAACCTGCGCTTTTCTAGTTAGGATCACGTAGTAATGTGGCACCACACCGAAACAGTCAATTAAACCTGGTTCCGATTAATATTTTAGAGGATATCACCGGTTAGGTCTGGGTTACGTCTGATAATTGCAATCATCATCCTCTTGCTTTTGCATTTCTCGCATACTTGTTGGCCAGATCCTTGGTTTTTTCTGATTTGGATTACGTAGTGATGTGGTGCCACACCGAAACAGTCAATTAAACCTGGTTCCGATTAATATTTTAGAGGATAACGCTGGTTATGTCTGGGTTAGGTCTCGTATTTGCAATCATCTGGCTCATACTTTCGCATTTTTCGCACACTTGAATGGCCAGATCCTGGGTTTTCTCTGGTTTGGATCACACAGTAATGTGGTACCACACCGAAACAGTCAATTAAACCTGGTTCCGATTAATATTTTAGAGGATAACGCCTGTTATGTCTGGGTTAGGTCTGGTATTTGCCATCATCTGACTCATACTTTCGCATTCTTCGCATAGTTGTTGGCCAGATCCTGGGTCTTCTGCGGTTTGGATGACGTAGAACTGTGGTACCACACCGAAACAGTCAATTAAACCTGGTTCCGAATAATATTTTAAAGGATAACACCGGTTAGGTCTGGGTTACGTCTGATAATTGCAATCATCATCCTCTTGCTTTCGCATTTCTCGCATACTTGTTGGCCAGATCCTGGGTTTTTTCTGATTTGTATTACGTAGTGATGTGGTGCCACACCGAAACAGTCAATTAAACCTGGTTCCGATTAATATTTTAGAGGATAACGCTGGTTATGTCTGGGTTAGGTCTCGTATTTGCAATCATCTGGCTCATACTTTCGCATTTTTCGCACACTTGAATGGCCAGATCCTGGGTTTTCTCTGGTTTGGATCACACAGTAATGTGGTACCACACCGAAACAGTCAATTAAACCTGGTTCCGATTAATATTTTAGAGGATAACGCCTGTTATGTCTGGGTTAGGTCTGGTATTTGCCATCATCTGACTCATACTTTCGCATTCTTCGCATAGTTGTTGGCCAGATCCTGGGTCTTCTGCGGTTTGGATGACGTAGAAATGTGGTACCACACCGAAACTGTCAACTAAACCTGGTTGCGATTAATATTTTAGTGGATAACGCCGGTTATGACTGGGTTAGGTCTGGTATTTGCCATCATCTGACTCATACTTTCGCTTTTTTTGCATTCTTGTTGGCCAGATCCCGGGCTTTTGCTAATTTGGATCACGTAGTAATGTGATACCACACCGAAACTGCTGATTAAACCTCGTTGCGATTAATATTTCAGAGGTTAACACCGGTTAGGTCTGGGTTACGTCTGATAATTGCAATCATCATCGTTTTGCTTCCGCATTTCTCGCATACTTGTTGGCCAGATCCTGGGTTTTTTCTGATTGGGATTACGTAGTAATGTGGTACCACACCGAAACAGTCAATTAAACCTGGTTCCGATTAATATTTTAGAGGATAACGCCGGTTATGTCTGGGTTAGTTCGAGTATTTGCAATCATCTGGCCCATACTTTCGCATTTTTCGAATACTTGTTGGCCAGATCCTGGGCTTTTTCTGATTTGGATCTCGTAGTAATGTGGTACCACACCGAAACAGTCAATTAAACCTGGTTCCGATTAATATTTTAGAGGATAACGCCGGTTATGTCTGGGTTAGGTCTGGTAGTTGCAATCATCTGACTCATACTTTCGCATTCTTCGCAATAGTTGTTGGCCAGATCCTGGTTTTTTTCCCGTTAGGATTACGTAGTAATGTGGTACCGCACCGAAACTGTCAATTAAACCTGGTTGCGATTAATATTTTAGAGGATAACGCCGGTTATGTCTGGGTTAGGTCTGGTATTTGCCATCATCTGACTCATACTTTCGCATTCTTCGCATACTTATTGGCCAGATCCTGGGTTTTCTCCAGTTTGGATGACGTAGAAGTGTGGTACCACACCGAACCTGTCAATTAAACCTGGTTGTGATTAATATTTTAGAGGATAACGCTGGTTATGTCTGGGTTAGGTCCCGTATTTGCAATCATCTGGCTCATACTTTCGCATTTTTCGCACACTTGAATGGCCAGAACCTGCGCTTTTCTAGTTAGGATCACGTAGTAATGTGGCACCACACAGAAACAGTCAATTAAACCTGGTTCCGATTAATATTTTAGAGGATATCACCGGTTAGGTCTGGGTTACGTCTGATAATTGCAATCATCATCCTCTTGCTTTTGCATTTCTCGCATACTTGTTGGCCAGATCCTGGGTTTTTTCTGATTGGGATTACGTAGTAATGTGGTACCACACCGAAATAGTCAATTAAAGCTGGCTTCGATCAATATTATAGGGGGAACACAAGTTGTGTCTGGGTTAGGCCTGGTACTTGTAATCATCTGTCCCATACTTTCGCATTTTTCGCATACTTGTTGGCCAGATCCTGGGTTTTTTCTGGTTTGGGTCACGTAGTAATGTGGTACCACACTGAAACAGTCTATTATACCTGGTTCCGATTAATATTTTAGAGGATAACGCCGGATATGTCTAGGTTAGGTCTGGTATTTGCCATCATCAGCCTCATACTTTCGCATTCTATGCATTCTTGTTGGCCAGATCCTGGGGTTTATCTGGTTTGGATCACATAGTAATGTGGTACCGCACCGAAATAGTCAATTAAACCTGGTTGCGATTTCTATTTTAGAGGATAACGACGGTTATGTCTGGGTTAGGTCTGGCATTTGTCATCATCTAGCTCATACTTTCGTATTTTTCGCAAACTCGAATGGCCAGAACCTGGGCTTTTTCCCGTTAGGATAACGTAGTAATGTGGTACCACACCGAAACTGTCAATTAAAACTGGTTCCGATTAATATTTTAGAGGATAACGCCGGTTATGTCTGGGTTAGGTCTGGTATTTGCAATCATCTGAATCATACTTTCGCATTTTTCGCATACTTGTTGGCCAGATCCTGGGCTTTTCTGATTTGCATCTCGTAGTAATGTGGTACTACACTGAGACAGACAGTTATACCTGGTTGCGATTAATATTTTAGAGGATAACGCCGGTTATGTCTGGGTTAGGTCCGGTATTTGCCATCATCTGACTCATACTTTCGCATTCTTCGCATACTTGTTGGCCAGATCCTGAGTTTTCTCCGGTTTGGATGACGTAGAAATGTGGTACCACACCGAAACTGTCAATTAAACCTGGTTGCGATTAATATTTTAGAGGATAACGCTGGTTATGTCTGGGTTAGGTCTCGTATTTGCAATCATCTGGCTCATACTTTCGCATTTTTCGCACACTTGAATGGCCAGATCCTGGGTTTTCTCTGGTTTGGATCACATAGTAATGTGGTATCACACCGAAACAGTCAATTAAACCTGGTTCCGATTAATATTTTAGAGGATAACGCCTGCTATGTCTGGGTTAGGTCTGGTATTTGCCATCATGTGTCTCATACTTTCTCTTTTTTCGCATACTTGAATGGCCAGAACCTGGGCTTTTTCAAGTTTGGATCACGCAGTAATGTGGCAACACACCGAAACAGTCAATTAAACCTTGTTCCGATTAATATTTTAGTGGATACCACCGGTTAGGTCTGGGTTACGTCTGATAATTGCAATCATCATCCTCTTGCTTTTGCATTTCTCGCATACTTGTTGGCCAGATCCTTGGTTTTTTCTGATTTGGATCTCGTAGTAATGTGGTACTACACTGAGACAGACAATTATACCTGGTTCCGATTAATATTTTAGAGGATAACGCCGGTTATGTCTGGGTTTGGTCTGGTAATTGCCATCATCTAACTCATACTTTCGCATTTTTCGCATACTTGAATGGCCAGATCCTGGGCTCTTGCTGATTTGGATCGCGTAGTAATGTGGTACCAAACCGAAACAGTCAATTAAAGCTGGTTTCCATCAATATTTTAAGGGGAAACACCGGTTATGCCTGGGTTAGGTCTGGTATTTGCCATCATCTGACTCATACTTTCGCATTCTTCGCATACTTGTTGGCCAGATCCTGAGTTTTCTCCGGTTTGGATGACGTAGAAATGTGGTACCACACCGAAACTGTCAATTAAACCTGGTTGCGATTAATATTTTAGAGGATAACGCCGGTCATGTCTGGGTTAGGTCTGGTAGTTGCAATCATCTGATTCATACTTTCGCATTTTTCGCATACTTGAATTGCCAGAACCTGCGCTTTTCTAGTTAGGATCACGTAGTAATGTGGCACCACACAGAAACAGTCAATTAAACCTGGTTCCGATTAATATTTTCGAGGATATCACCGGTTAGGTCTGGGTTACGTCTGATAATTGCAATCATCATCCTCTTGCTTTTGCATTTCTCGCATACTTGTTGGCCAGATCCTTGGTTTTTTCTGATTTGGATTACGTAGTGATGTGGTGCCACACCGAAACAGTCAATTAAACCTGGTTCCGATTAATATTTTAGAGGATAACGCTGGTTATGTCTGGGTTAGGTCTCGTATTTGCAATCATCTGGCTCATACTTTCGCATTTTTCGCACACTTGAATGGCCAGATCCTGGGTTTTCTCTGGTTTGGATCACACAGTAATGTGGTACCACACCGAAACAGTCAATTAAACCTGGTTCCGATTAATATTTTAGAGGATAACGGCTGTTATGTCAGTGTTAGGTCTGGTATTTGCCATCATCTGACTCATACTTTCGCATTCTTCGCATAGTTGTTGGCCAGATCCTGGGTCTTCTGCGGTTTGGATGACGTAGAAATGTGGTACCACACCGAAACTGTCAACTAAACCTGGTTGCGATTAATATTTTAGTGGATAACGCCGGTTATGACTGGGTTAGGTCTGGTATTTGCCATCATCTGACTCATACTTTCGCATTTTTTGCATTCTTGTTGGCCAGATCCCGGGCTTTTGCTAATTTGGATCACGTAGTAATGTGATACCACACCGAAACTGCTGATTAAACCTCGTTGCGATTAATATTTCAGAGGTTAACACCGGTTAGGTCTGGGTTACGTCTGATAATTGCAATCATCATCGTTTTGCTTCCGCATTTCTCGCATACTTGTTGGCCAGATCCTGGGTTTTTTCTGATTGGGATTACGTAGTAATGTGGTACCACACCGAAACAGTCAATTAAACCTGGTTCCGATTAATATTTTAGAGGATAACGACGGTTATGTCTGGGTTAGCTCTGGTATTTCTAATCATCTGTCCCATACTTTCGCATTCTTCGCATACTTGTTGGCCAGATCCTGAGTTTTCTCCGGTTTCGATGACGTAGAAGTGTGGTACCACACCGAACCTGTCAATTAAACCTGGTTGCGATTAATATTTTAGACGATAACGCTGGTTATGTCTGGGTTAGGTCTGGTATTTGCCATCATCTAGCTGATACTTTCGCATTTTTCGCATACTTGTTGTCTATATCCTCGGTTTTTTCTGGTTTGGATTACATAGTAATGTGGTACAACACCGAAGCAGTCAATTAAACCTGGTTGCGATTAATATTTTAGAGGATACCGCCGGTTATGTCTGGGTTAGGTCTGGTCTTTGCCATCATCTAGCTCATACTTTCGCATTCATCACATACTTGTTTGCCAGATCCTGGGTTTTTTCCAGTCTGGTTCACGTAGTAATGTGGTACCACACCGAAATAGTCAATTAAAGCTGGCTTCGATCAATATTTTAGAGGATAACACCGGTTAGGTCTGGGTTACGTCTGATAATTGCAATCATCATCCTCTTGCTTTCGCATTTCTCGCATACTTGTTGGGCAGATCCTGGGTTTTCTTCTGGTTTGGATCACGTAGTAATGTGGTACCACACCGAAATAGTCAATTAAAGCTGGCTTCGATCAATATTATATGGGGAACACAAGTTGTGTCTGGGTTAGGCCTGGTACTTGTAATCATCTGTCCCATACTTTCACATTTTTCGCATACTTGTTGGCCAGATCCTGGGTTTTTTCTGGTTTGGGTCACGTAGTAATGTGGTACCACACTGAAACAGTCAATTATACCTGGTACCGATTAATATTTTAGAGGATAACGCCGGATATGTCTAGGTTAGGTCTGGTATTTGCCATCATCAGCCTCATACTTTCGCATTCTATGCATTCTTGTTGGCCAGATCCTGGGGTTTATCTGGTTTGGATCACATAGTAATGTGGTACCGCACCGAAATAGTCAATTAAACCTGGTTGCGATTTCTATTTTAGAGGATAACGACGGTTATGTCTGGGTTAGGTCTGGTATTTGTCATCATCTAGCTCATACTTTCGTATTTTTCGCAAACTCGAATGGCCAGAACCTGGGCTTTTTCACGTTAGGATAACGTAGTAATGTGGTACCACACCGAAACTGTCAATTAAACCTGGTTGCGATTAATATTTTAGAGGATAACGCTGGTTATGTCTGGGTTAGGTCTCGTATTTGCAATCATCTGGCTCATACTTTCGCATTTTTCGCACACTTGAATGGCCAGATCCTGGGTTTTCTCTGGTTTGGATCACATAGTAATGTGGTACCACACCGAAACAGTCAATTAAACCTGGTTCCGATTAATATTTTAGAGGATAACGCCTGTTATGTCTGGGTTAGGTCTGGTATTTGCCATCATCTGACTCATACTTTCGCATTCTTCGCATACTTGTTGGCCAGATCCTGGGTCTTCTGCGGTTTGGATGACGTAGAAATGTGGTACCACACCGAAACTGTCAACTAAACCTGGTTGCGATTAATATTTTAGTGGATAACGCCGGTTATGACTGGGTTAGGTCTGGGATTTGCCATCATCTGACTCATACTTTCGCATTCTTCGCAATAGTTGTTGGCCAGATCCTGGTTTTTTTCCCGTTAGGATTACGTAGTAATGTGGTACCGCACCGAAACTGTCAATTAAACCTGGTTGCGATTAATATTTTAGAGGATAACGCAGGTTATGTCTGGGTTAGGTCTGGTATTTGCCATCATCTAGCTCATACTTTCGCATTTTTCGCATACTTGTTGTCTATATCCGCGGTTTTTTCTGATTGGGATTACGTAGTAATGTGGTACCACACAGAAACAGTCAACTAAACCTGGTTCCGATTAATATTTTAGAGGATAACGCTGGTTATGTCTGGGTTAGTTCGAGTATTTGCAATCATCTGGCCCATACTTTCGCATTTTTCGAATACTTGTTGGCCAGATCCTGGGCTTTTTCTGATTTGGATCTCGTAGTAATGTGGTACCACACCGCAACAATCAATTAAACCTGGTTCCGATTAATATTTTAGAGGATAACGCCGGTTATGTCTGGGTTAGGTCTGGTAGTTGCAATCATCTGATTCATACTTTCGCATACTTCGCAATAGTTGTTGGCCAGATCCTGGTTTTTTCGCGTTAGGATTACGTAGTAATGTGGTACCGCACCGAAACTGTCAATTAAACCTGGTTGCGATTAATATTTTAGAGGATAACGCCGGTTATGTCTGGGTTAGGTCTGGTATTTGCCATCATCTGACTCATACTTTCGCATTCTTCGCATACTTGTTGGCCAGATCCTGGGTTTTCTCCGGTTTGGATGACGTAGAAGTGTGGTACCACACCGAACCTGTCAATTAAACCTGGTTGCGATTAATATTTTAGAGGATAACGCTGGTTATGTCTGGGTTAGGTCTCGTATTTGCAATCATCTGGCTCATACTTTCGCATTTTTCGCACACTTGAATGGCCAGATCCTGGGTTTTCTCTGGTTTGGATCACATAGTAATGTGGTACCACACCGAAACAGTCAATTAAACCTGGTTCCGATTAATATTTTAGTGGATAACGCCGGTTATGTCTGGGTTAGGCCTGGTATTTGCCATCATCTAGCTGATACTTTCGCATTTTTCGCATACTTGTTGTCTATATCCTCGGCTTTTTCTGGTTTGGATTACATAGTAATGTGGTACAACACCGAAACTGTCAATTAAACCAGGTTGCGATTAATATTTTAGAGGATAACGCCGGTTATGTCTGGGTTAGGTCTGGTATTTGCCATCATCTGACTCATACTTTCGCATTCTTCGCATACTTGTTGGCCAGATCCTGGGTTTTCTCCGGTTTGGACGACGTAGACGTGTGGTACCACACCGAACCTGTCAATTAAACCTGGTTCCGATTAATATTTTAGAGGATAACGCTGGTTATGTCTGGGTTAGGTCTCGTATTTGCAATCATCTGGCCCATACATTCGCATTTCTCGCATACCTCTTGTCCAGACGTTGGGATTTTTCTGGTTTGATTACATAGTAATGTGGTACCACACCGAAGCAGTCAATTTTACCTGGTTCCGATTAATATTTTAGAGGATAAATGGCGGTTATGTCTGGGTTAGGTCTGGTATTTGCCATCATCTAGCTCATACTTTCGCATTCATCACATACTTGTTTGCCAGATCCTGGGTTTTTTCCAGTCTGGTTCACGTAGTAATGTGGTACCACACTGAAACAGTCAATTATACCTGGTTCTGATTAGTATTTTAGAGGATAACACCGGTTAGGTCTGGGTTACGTCTGATAATTGCAATCATCATCCTCTTGCTTTCGCATTTCTCGCATACTTGTTGGGCAGATCCTGGGTTTTCTTCTGGTTTGGATCACGTAGTAATGTGGTACCACACCGAAATAGTCAATTAAAGCTGGCTTCGATCAATATTATAGGGGGAACACAAGTTGTGTCTGGGTTAGGCCTGGTACTTGTAATCATCTGTCCCATACTTTCGCTTTTTTCGCATACTTGAATGGCCAGAACCTGGGCTTTTTCAAGTTTGGATCACGTAGTAATGTGGCACCACACCGAAACTGTCAATTAAACCTGGTTCCGATTAATATTTTAGAGGATAACGCCGGTTATGTCTGGGTTAGGTCTGGTATTTGCAATCATCTGAATCATACTTTCGCATTTTTCGCATACTTGTTGGCCAGATCCTGGGCTTTTCTGATTTGCATCTCGTAGTAATGTGGTACTACACTGAGACAGACAATTATACCTGGCTCCGATTAATATTTTAGAGGATAACGCCGGTTATGTCTGGATTAGTTCTAGTATTTGCAATCATCATCCCCTTTCTTTCGCATTTCTCGCATACTTGTTGGCCAGATCCTCGGTTCTTTCGGATTTGGATTAGGTAGTAATGTGGTACCACACCGAAACAGTGAAATAAATCTGGTTCCGATTAATATTTTAGAGGATAACACCGGTTATGTCTGGGTTAGGTCTGGCATTTGCAATCATCTGACACATACTTTCGCATTTTTCGCATACTTGTTGGCCAGATCCTGGGTTTTTTCTGATTTGGGTCACGTAGTAATGTGGTACCACACTGAAACAGTCAATTATACCTGGTTCCGATTAATATTTTAGAGGATAACGCCGGATATGTCTAGGGTAGGTCTGGTGTTTGCCATCATCAGCCTCATACTTTCGCATTCTATGCATTCTTGTTGGCCAGATCCTGGGGTTTATCTGGTTTGGATCACATAGTAATGTGGTACCGCACCGAAATAGTCAATTAAACCTGGTTGCGATTTCTATTTTAGAGGATAACGACGGTTATGTCTGGGTTAGGTCTGGCATTTGTCATCATCTAGCTCATACTTTCGTATTTTTCGCAAACTCGAATGGCCAGAACCTCGGCTTTTTCCCGTTAGGATAACGTAGTAATGTGGTACCACACCGAAACTGTCAATTAAACCTGGTTCCGATTAATATTTTAGAGGATAACGCCGGTTATGTCTGGGTTAGGTCTGGTATTTGCAATCATCTGAATCATACTTTCGCATTTTTCGCATACTTGTTGGCCAGATCCTGGGCTTTTCTGATTTGCATCTCGTAGTAATGTGCTACTACACTGAGACAGACAATTATACCTGGCTCCGATTAATATTTTAGAGGATAACGCCGGTTATGTCTGGTTTAGTTCTAGTATTTGCAATCATCTGGCCCATACTTTCGCGTTTTTCGCATACTTGTTGGCCAGATCCTGGGCTTTTCCTGATTTGGATCTCGTAGTAATGTGGTACCACACCGAAACTGTCAATTAAACCTGGTTGCGATTAATATTTTAGAGGATAACGCCGGTTATGTCTGGGTTAGGTCCGGTATTTGCCATCATCTGACTCATACTTTCGCATTCTTCGCATACTTGTTGGCCAGATCCTGAGTTTTCTCCGGTTTGGATGACGTAGAAATGTGGTACCACACCGAAACTGTCCATTAAACCTGGTTGCGATTAATATTTTAGAGGATAACGCTGGTTATGTCTGGGTTAGGTCTTGTATTTGCAATCATCTGGCTCATACTTTCGCATTTTTCGCACACTTGAATGGCCAGATCCTGGGTTTTCTCTGGTTTGGATCACATAGTAATGTGGTATCATACCGAAACAGTCAATTAAACCTGGTTCCGATTAATATTTTAGAGGATAACGCCTGATATGTCTGGGTTAGGTCTGGTATTTGCCATCAACTGTCTCAAACTTTCGCTTTTTTCGCATACTTGGATGGCCAGAACCTGGGCTTTTTCAAGTTTGGATCACGTAGTAATGTGGCACCACACCGAAACAGTCAATTAAACCTTGTTCCGATTAATATTTTAGAGGATACCACCGGTTAGGTCTGGGTTACGTCTGATAATTGCAATCATCATCGTTTTGCTTCCGCATTTCTCTCATACTTGTTGGCCAGATCCTCGGTTTTTTCTGATTGGGATTACGTAGTAATGTGGTACCACACAGAAACAGTCAACTAAACCTGGTTCCGATTAATATTTTAGAGGATCACGCTGGTTATGTCTGGGTTAGTTCGAGTATTTGCAATCATCTGGCCCATACTTTCGCATTTTTCGAATACTTGTTGGCCAGATCCTGGGCTTTTTCTGATTTGGATCTCGTAGTAATGTGGTACCACACCGAAACTGTCAATTAAACCTGGTTCCGATTAATATTTTAGAGGATAACGCCGGTTATGTCTGGGTTAGGTCTGGTAGTTGCAATCATCTGACTCATACTTTCGCATTCTCCGCAATAGTTGTTGGCCAGATCCTGGTTTTTTCCCCGTTAGGATTACGTAGTAATGTGGTACCGCACCGAAACTGTCAATTAAACCTGGTTGCGATTAATATTTTAGAGGATAACGCCGGTTATGTCTGGGTTAGGTCTGGTATTTGCCATCATCTGACTCATACTTTCGCATTTTTCGCACACTTGAATGGCCAGATCCTGGGTTTTCTCTGGTTTGGATCACATAGTAATGTGGTACCACACCGAAACAGTCAATTAATCCTGGTTCCGATTAATATTTTAGAGGATAACGCTGGTTATGTCTGGGTTAGGTCTGGTATTTGCCATCATCTAGCTGATACTTTCGCATTTTTCGCATACTTGTTGTCTATATCCTCGGTTTTTTCTGCTTTGGATTACA
Organism: Colletes latitarsis; assembly: GCF_051014445.1. Taxonomy (NCBI): domain Eukaryota; kingdom Metazoa; phylum Arthropoda; class Insecta; order Hymenoptera; family Colletidae; genus Colletes; species Colletes latitarsis. The sequence continues at coordinate 6,306,722 of NC_135142.1, forward strand.
TAGTAATGTGGTACAACACCGAAGCAGTCAATTAAACCTCGTTGCGATTAATATTTTAGAGGATAACGCCGGTTATGTCTGGGTTAGGTCTGGTATTTGCCATCATCTGACTCATACTTTCGCATTCCTCGCATACTTGAATGGCCAGAACCTGGGCTTTTTCTAGTTTGGATCACGTAGTAATGTGGCACCACACCGAAACAGTCAATTAAACCTGGTTCCGATTAATATTTTAAAGGATAACACCGGTTAGGTCTGGGTTATTTCTGGTATTTGCTATCATCTGGCCCATACATTCGCATTTCTCGCATACCTGTTGTCCAGACGTTGGGATTTTTCTGGTTTGATTACATAGTAATGTGGTACCACACCGAAGCAGTCAATTTTACCTGGTTCCGATTAATATTTTAGAGGATAAATGGCGGTTATGTCTGGGTTAGGTCTGGTATTTGCCATCATCTAGCTCATACTTTCGCATTCATCACATACTTGTTTGCCAGATCCTGGGTTTTTTCCAGTCTGGTTCACGTAGTAATGTGGTACCACACCGAAACAGTGAATTATACCTGGTTCTGATTAATATTTTAGGGGATAACACCGGTTAGGTCTGGGTTACGTCTGATAATTGCAATCATCATCCTCTTGCTTTCGCATTTCTCGCATACTTGTTGGGCAGATCCTGGGTTTTCTTCTGGTTTGGATCACGTAGTAATGTGGTACCACACCGAAATAGTCAATTAAAGCTGGCTTCGATCAATATTATAGGGGGAACACAAGCTGTGTCTGGGTTAGGCCTGGTACTTGTAATCATCTGTCCCATACTTTCGCTTTTTTCGCATACTTGAATGGCCAGAACCTGGGCTTTTTCAAGTTTGGATCACGTAGTAATGTGGCACCACACCGAAACTGTCAATTAAACCTGGTTCCGATTAATATTTTAGAGGATAACGCCGGTTATGTCTGGGTTAGGTCTGGTATTTGCAATCATCTGAATCATACTTTCGCATTTTTCGCATACTTGTTGGCCAGATCCTGGGCTTTTCTGATTTGCATCTCGTAGTAATGTGGTACTACACTGAGACAGACAATTATACCTGGCTCCGATTAATATTTTAGAGGATAACGCCGGTTATGTCTGGTTTAGTTCTAGTATTTGCAATCATCATCCCCTTTCTTTCGTATTTCTCGCATACTTGGCCAGATCCTCGGTTCTTTCGGATTTGGATTAGGTAGTAATGTGGTACCACACCGAAACAGTGAAATAAATCTGGTTCCGATTAATATTTTAGAGGATAACACCGGTTATGTCTGGGTTAGGTCTGGTATTTGCAATCATCTGACACATACTTTCGCATTTTTCGCATACTTGTTGGCCAGATCCTGGGTTTTTTCTGGTTTGGGTCACGTAGTAATGTGGTACCACACTGAAACAGTCAATTATACCTGGTTCCGATTAATATTTTAGAGGATAACGCCGGATATGTCTAGGGTAGGTCTGGTATTTGCCATCATCAGCCTCATACTTTCGCATTCTATGCATTCTTGTTGGCCAGATCCTGGGGTTTATCTGGTTTGGATCACATAGTTATGTGGTACCGCACCGAAATAGTCAATTAAACCTGGTTGCGATTTCTATTTTAGAGGATAACGACGGTTATGTCTGGGTTAGGTCTGGCATTTGTCATCATCTAGCTCATACTTTCGTATTTTTCGCAAACTCGAATGGCCAGAACCTGGGCTTTTTCACGTTAGGATAACGTAGTAATGTGGTACCACACCGAAACTGTCAATTAAACCTGGTTCCGATTAATATTTTAGAGGATAACGCCGGTTATGTCTGGGTTAGGTCTGGTATTTGCAATCATCTGAATCATACTTTCGCATTTTTCGCATACTTGTTGGCCAGATCCTGGGCTTTTCTGATTTGCATCTCGTAGTAATGTGGTACTACACTGAGACAGACAATTATACCTGGCTCCGATTAATATTTTAGAGGATAACGCCGGTTATGTCTGGTTTAGTTCTAGTATTTGCAATCATCTGGCCCATACTTTCGCGTTTTTCGCATACTTGTTGGCCAGATCCTGGGCTTTTCCTGATTTGGATCTCGTAGTAATGTGGCACCACACCGAAACTGTCAATTAAACCTGGTTGCGATTAATATTTTAGAGGATAACGCCGGTTATGTCTGGGTTAGGTCCGGTATTTGCCATCATCTGACTCATACTTTCGCATTCTTCGCATACTTGTTGGCCAGATCCTGAGTTTTCTCCGGTTTGGATGACGTAGAAATGTGGTACCACACCGAAACTGTCAATTAAACCTGGTTGCGATTAATATTTTAGAGGATAACGCTGGTTATGTCTGGGTTAGGTCTTGTATTTGCAATCATCTGGCTCATACTTTCGCATTTTTCGCACACTTGAATGGCCAGATCCTGGGTTTTCTCTGGTTTGGATCACATAGTAATGTGGTATCACACCGAAACAGTCAATTAAACCTGGTTCCGATTAATATTTTAGAGGATAACGCCTGATATGTCTGGGTTAGGTCTGGTATTTGCCATCAACTGTCTCAAACTTTCGCTTTTTTCGCATACTTGGATGGCCAGAACCTGGGCTTTTTCAAGTTTGGATCACGTAGTAATGTGGCACCACACCGAAACAGTCAATTAAACCTTGTTCCGATTAATATTTTAGAGGATACCACCGGTTAGGTCTGGGTTACGTCTGATAATTGCAATCATCATCCCCTTTCTTTCGCATTTCTCGCATACTTGTTGGCCAGATCCTCGGTTCTTTCGGATTTGGATTAGGTAGTAATGTGGTACCACACCGAAGCAGTGAAATAAATCTGGTTCCGATTAATATTTTAGAGGATAACGCCGGTTATGTCTGGGTTAGGTCTGGTATTTGCAATCATCTGACCCATACTTTCGCATTTTTCGAATATTTGTTGGCCAGATCCAGGGCTTTTGTTGATTTGGATCACGTAGTACTGTGGTACCACACCGAAACAGCCGATTAAACCTCGTTGCGATTAATATTTTAGAGGATAACACCGGTTTGGTCTGGGTTACGTGTGATAATTGCAATCATCATCCTTTTGCTTTCGCATTTCTCCCATACTTGTTGGCCAGATCCTGGGTTTTGTCTGATTCGGATTACGTAGTAATATGGTACCACACCGAAACAGTCAATTAAACCTGGTTCCGATTAATATTTCAGAGGATAAAGCTGGTTATGTTTGGGTTATTTTTGGTATTTGCTATCATCTGGCTCATACATTCGCATTTTTCGCATACCTGTTGGCCAGACCTTGGGATTTTTCTGGTTTGATTACATAGTAATGTGGTACCACACCGAAAGAGTCAATTAAACCTGGTTCCGATTAATATTTTAGAGGATAACGGCGGTTATGTCTGGGTTAGGTCTGGTATTTGCCATCATCAGCCTCATACTTTCGCATTCTATGCATTCTTGTTGGCCAGATCCTGGGGTTTATGTGGTTTGGATCACATAGTAATGTGGTACCGCACCGAAAAAGTCAATTAAACCTGGTTGCGATTTATATTTTAGAGGATAACGACGGTTATGTCTGGGTTGGGTCTGGTATTTGTCATAATCTAGCTCATACTTTCGCATTTTTCGCAAACTCGAATGGCCAGAACCTGGGCTTTTGCCCGTTAGGATTACGTAGTAATGTGGTACCACACCGAAACTGTCAATTAAACCTGGTTCCGATTAATATTTTAGAGGATAACGCCGGTTATGTCTGGGTTAGGTCTGGTATTTGCAATCATCTGAATCATACTTTCGCATTTTTCGCATACTTGTTGGCCAGATCCTGGGCTTTTCTGATTTGCATCTCGTAGTAATGTGGTACTACACTGAGACAGACAATTATACCTGGCTCCGATTAATATTTTAGAGGATAACGCCGGTTATGTCTGGTTTAGTTCTAGTATTTGCAATCATCTGGCCCATACTTTCGCGTTTTTCGCATACTTGTTGGCCAGATCCTGGGCTTTTCCTGATTTGGATCTCGTAGTAATGTGGCACCACACCGAAACTGTCAATTAAACCTGGTTGCGATTAATATTTTAGAGGATAACGCCGGTTATGTCTGGGTTAGGTCCGGTATTTGCCATCATCTGACTCATACTTTCGCATTCTTCGCATACTTGTTGGCCAGATCCTGAGTTTTCTCCGGTTTGGATGACGCAGAAATGTGGTACCACACCGAAACTGTCAATTAAACCTGGTTGCGATTAATATTTTAGAGGATAACGCTGGTTATGTCTGGGTTAGGTCTTGTATTTGCAATCATCTGGCTCATACTTTCGCATTTTTCGCACACTTGAATGGCCAGATCCTGGGTTTTCTCTGGTTTGGATCACATAGTAATGTGGTATCACACCGAAACAGTCAATTAAACCTGGTTCCGATTAATATTTTAGAGGATAACGCCTGATATGTCTGGGTTAGGTCTGGTATTTGCCATCAACTGTCTCAAACTTTCGCTTTTTTCGCATACTTGGATGACCAGAACCTGGGCTTTTTCAAGTTTGGATCACGTAGTAATGTGGCACCACACCGAAACAGTCAATTAAACCTTGTTCCGATTAATATTTTAGAGGATACCACCGGTTAGGTCTGGGTTACGTCTGATAATTGCAATCATCATCCCCTTTCTTTCGCATTTCTCGCATACTTGTTGGCCAGATCCTCGGTTCTTTCGGATTTGGATTAGGTAGTAATGTGGTACCACACCGAAGCAGTGAAATAAATCTGGTTCCGATTAATATTTTAGAGGATAACGCCGGTTATGTCTGGGTTAGGTCTGGTATTTGCAATCATCTGACCCATACTTTCGCATTTTTCGAATATTTGTTGGCCAGATCCAGGGCTTTTGTTGATTTGGATCACGTAGTACTGTGGTACCACACCGAAACAGCCGATTAAACCTCGTTGCGATTAATATTTTAGAGGATAACACCGGTTTGGTCTGGGTTACGTCTGATAATTGCAATCATCATCCTTTTGCTTTCGCATTTCTCCCATACTTGTTGGCCAGATCCTGGGTTTTGTCTGATTCGGATTACGTAGTAATATGGAACCACACCGAAACAGTCAATTAAACCTGGTTCCGATTAATATTTCAGAGGATAAAGCTGGTTATGTTTGGGTTATTTTTGGTATTTGCTATCATCTGGCTCATACATTCGCATTTTTCGCATACCTGTTGGCCAGACCTTGGGATTTTTCTGGTTTGATTACATAGTAATGTGGTACCACACCGAAAGAGTCAATTAAACCTGGTTCCGATTAATATTTTAGAGGATAACGGCGGTTATGTCTGGGTTAGGTCTGGTATTTGCCATCATCAGCCTCATACTTTCGCATTCTATGCATTCTTGTTGGCCAGATCCTGGGGTTTATGTGGTTTGGATCACATAGTAATGTGGTACCGCACCGAAAAAGTCAATTAAACCTGGTTGCGATTTATATTTTAGAGGATAACGACGGTTATGTCTGGGTTGGGTCTGGTATTTGTCATAATCTAGCTCATACTTTCGCATTTTTCGCAAACTCGAATGGCCAGAACCTGGGCTTTTGCCCGTTAGGATTACGTAGTAATGTGGTACCACACCGAAACTGTCAATTAAACCTGGTTCCGATTAATATTTTAGAGGATAACGCCGGTTATGTCTGGGTTAGGTCTGGTATTTGCAATCATCTGAATCATACTTTCGCATTTTTCGCATACTTGTTGGCCAGATCCTGGGCTTTTCTGATTTGCATCTCGTAGTAATGTGGTACTACACTGAGACAGACAATTATACCTGGCTCCGATTAATATTTTAGAGGATAACGCCGGTTATGTCTGGTTTAGTTCTAGTATTTGCAATCATCTGGCCCATACTTTCGCGTTTTTCGCATACTTGTTGGCCAGATCCTGAGCTTTTCCTGATTTGGATCTCGTAGTAATGTGGTACCACACCGAAACTGTCAATTAAACCTGGTTGCGATAAATATTTTAGAGGATAACGCCGGTTATGTCTGGGTTAGGTCCGGTATTTGCCATCATCTGACTCATACTTTCGCATTCTTCGCATACTTGTTGGCCAGATCCTGAGTTTTCTCCGGTTTGGATGACGCAGAAATGTGGTACCACACCGAAACTGTCAATTAAACCTGGTTGCGATTAATATTTTAGAGGATAACGCTGGTTATGTCTGGGTTAGGTCTTGTATTTGCAATCATCTGGCTCATACTTTCGCATTTTTCGCACACTTGAATGGCCAGATCCTGGGTTTTCTCTGGTTTGGATCACATAGTAATGTGGTATCACACTGAAACAGTCAATTAAACCTGGTTCCGATTAATATTTTAGAGGATAACGCCTGTTATGTCTGGGTTAGGTCTGGTATTTGCCATCAACTGTCTCATACTTTCGCTTTTTTCGCATACTTGAATGGCCAGAACCTGGGCTTTTTCAAGTTTGGATCACGTAGTAATGTGGCACCACACCGAAACAGTCAATTAAACCTTGTTCCGATTAATATTTTAGAGGATACCACCGGTTAGGTCTGGGTTACGTCTGATAATTGCAATCATCATCCCCTTTCTTTCGCATTTCTCGCATACTTGTTGGCCAGATCCTCGGTTCTTTCGGATTTGGATTAGGTAGTAATGTGGTACCACACCGAAAGAGTCAATTAAACCTGGTTCCGATTAATATTTTAGAGGATAACGGCGGTTATGTCTGGGTTAGGTCTGGCATTTGCCATCATCAGCCTCATACTTTCGCATTCTATGCATTCTTGTTGGCCAGATCCTGGGCTTTTCTGATTTGCATCTCGTAGTAATGTGGTACTACACTGAGACAGACAATTATACCTGGCTCCGATTAATATTTTAGAGGATAACGCCGGTTATGTCTGGTTTAGTTCTAGTATTTGCAATCATCTGGCCCATACTTTCGCGTTTTTCGCATACTTGTTGGCCAGATCCTGGGCTTTTCCTGATTTGGATCTCGTAGTAATGTGGTACCACACCGAAACTGTCAATTAAACCTGGTTGCGATAAATATTTTAGAGGATAACGCCGGTTATGTCTGGGTTAGGTCCGGTATTTGCCATCATCTGACTCATACTTTCGCATTCTTCGCATACTTGTTGGCCAGATCCTGAGTTTTCTCCGGTTTGGATGACGCAGAAATGTGGTACCACACCGAAACTGTCAATTAAACCTGGTTGCGATTAATATTTTAGAGGATAACGCTGGTTATGTCTGGGTTAGGTCTTGTATTTGCAATCATCTGGCTCATACTTTCGCATTTTTCGCACACTTGAATGGCCAGATCCTGGGTTTTCTCTGGTTTGGATCACATAGTAATGTGGTATCACACCGAAACAGACAATTAAACCTGGTTCCGATTAATATTTTAGAGGATAACGCCTGTTATGTCTGGGTTAGGTCTGGTATTTGCCACCAACTGTCTCATACTTTCGCTTTTTTCGCATACTTGAATGGCCAGAACCTGGGCTTTTTCAAGTTTGGATCACGTAGTAATGTGGTACCACACCGAAACAGTGAAATAAATCTGGTTCCGATTAATATTTTAGAGGATAACGCCGGTTATGTCTGGGTTAGGTCTGGTATTTGCAATCATCTGACCCATACTTTCGCATTTTTCGAATATTTGTTGGCCAGATCCAGGGCTTTTGTTGATTTGGATCACGTAGTAATGTGGTACCACACCGAAACAGTCGATTAAACCTCGTTGCGATTAATATTTTAGAGGATAACACCGGTTTGGTCTGGGTTACATCTGATAATTGCAATCATCATCCTTTTGCTTTCGCATTTCTCCCATACTTGTTGGCCAGATCCTGGGTTTTGTCTGATTCGGATTACGTAGTAATATGGTACCACACCGAAACAGTCAATTAAACCTGGTTCCGATTAATATTTCAGAGGATAACGCTGGTTATGTTTGGGTTATTTTTGGTATTTGCTATCATCTGGCTCATACATTCGCATTTTTCGCATACCTGTTGGCCAGACCTTGGGATTTTTCTGGTTTGATTACATAGTAATGTGGTACCACACCGAAAGAGTCAATTAAACCTGGTTCCGATTAATATTTTAGAGGATAACGGCGGTTATGTCTGGGTTAGGTCTGGCATTTGCCATCATCAGCCTCATACTTTCGCATTCTATGCATTCTTGTTGGCCAGATCCTGGGGTTTATGTGGTTTGGATCACATAGTAATGTGGTACCGCACCGAAAAAGTCAATTAAACCTGGTTGCGATTTATATTTTAGAGGATAACGACGGTTATGTCTGGGTTGGGTCTGGTATTTGTCATCATCTAGCTCATACTTTCGCATTTTTCGCAAACTCGAATGGCCAGAACCTGGGCTTTTTCCCGTTAGGATTACGTAGTAATGTGGTACCACACCGAAACTGTCAATTAAACCTGGTTCCGATTAATATTTTAGAGGATAACGACGGTTATGTCTGGGTTAGGTCTGGTATTTGCAATCATCTGAATCATACTTTCGCATTTTTCGCATACTTGTTGGCCAGATCCTGGGCTTTTCTGATTTGGATCTCGTAGTAATGTGGTACTACACTGAGACAGACAATTATACCTGGCTCCGATTAATATTTTAGAGGATAACGCCGGTTATGTCTGGTTTAGTTCTAGTATTTGCAATCATCTGGCCCATACTTTCGCATTTTTCGCATACTTGTTGGCCAGATCCTGGGCTTTTGCTGATTTGGATCACGTAGTAATGTGGTACCACCCTGGAACAGTAAATTAATCCTGTTTCCGATTAATATTTTAGAGGATAACGCCGGATATGTCTAGGTTAGGTCTGGTATTTGCCATCATCAGCCTCATACTTTCGCATTCTATGCATTCTTGTTGGCCAGATCCTGGGGTTTATCTGGTTTGGATCACATAGTAATGTGGTACCGCACCCAAATAGTCAATTAAACCTGGTTGCGATTTCTATTTTAGAGGATAACGACGGTTATGTCTGGGTTAGCTCTGGTATTTGTCATCATCTAGCTCATACTTTTTTTTTTTTTTTTTTTTTTTTTTTTTTTTGTCGTGGGGAAAATCTTCGAAAGACTCCCTCCCACCTCCTTGGGGAGAGGTGGGAGGGGTGTGTGGGATTCCCCGCGCCCGTACAACGACAGGCGCGGGACCTACCCACTAAAAACCCCACGGTGACCCTTCGGCACGCTTTGGGAGGATACCGGGAATCGCTCGAAGCATTCTTCCGGTATCCTCCCCGTGCCCGCGCTTTCGCGCCCATCCCCCGGGGGGACAATCGGTCCCCCCAGTAGACACACTGCCTCATAGCGGCGGGACGGGGCCACTCCATCCCGCCGCTATCCGTCCCGGGGCCGCGTTTAGTGGCGGCTGCGAGCCCCAACTCGCAACCGCCCGCGACCCCGTTTCCACCCCTCGGCGGCCGGGCGTCCATGGCCGCACCAAACCGCCGAGGGTGCCTCCCCTTGCGTCGGACCGGTAGGGGGAGGCACTCCTACCCCCAACCGGTCCGACCCGGCGCCGCCTGGCGGGAGGAGGGTCCCCTCAGGACCCCCCTCCCAGCCTAGGTCATCCGCCACGCCGAGGCGGCCGCCCGCGACGCCTCGCGACCGGGCGACGACCTCGGGCCGCCGCACGAGCGCGAGCCTCAGCGCGCCGCTGAAGCTCGCGCTCCCTCCCCGCGGCCTCCTTCTGCAACATTACGTTCTCGCAGAAGGAGGCCACGGCCCTCCACTTCTCCTCGCTGCCGAGCATGGCGCGCACCACGCCCGGCAGCGAGACATCCCGCCCGACGACGCCGACCAGGACACGGCGCTCCCCCTCCCACGCGGGGCATACCTCCAGGGTATGATCCGCCGTGTCCTGCTCAGCGTCGCAGTGGCAGCAACGCGCCGTCGGCTCCTTCCCTATCCGGCACAGGTATCTTCCGAAGCTGCCATGCCCGGAAAATACCTGTGCCAGCCGGTAGGTGAGGCTGCCATGGCCTCTGTCCAGCCACTCCTTCAGGAGTGGCCGAACAGCCCCGACAGTCCGGTGCCCCGCGGTTGGCAGAGCCAGCCGCTCCTGCCACGCGAGCAACACGGACTGCCGGGCCTGGCGCTTCAAATCGCCCCAAGCAGGTTCCTGCCCGCCCGGGACCGCCCCCACCCCCGCGCGACGGTCGACGCGGTGCCGGTACATCACCGCGTGCGACCGCGCGAGCAGGTCCATGGGCGGCATCCCCGCTAGAACCGTCGCCGCCTCATGTGACATAGTCCGATACCCGCGGACGACCCTGAGCGCCATGCGCCTCTGCACCCGACGCAGCATGGTCATGCTGCGCCGGGAGGCAGCCAGGTCGTCCGCCCAGACGGGGGCCCCGTATAGGGCCACCGACTGGACCATTGCCACATAGAGGCGACGAACTCGGCCCGCCGGGCCCCCCAGGTTGGGCAGGATCCGGCCCAGAGCCGCAACTATCCTTTCCAACCGGGGGACCAGGCAGCGGAAATGCTGCTCGAAACGCCAGTGGCTATCGAGGATCAGCCCTAGATACCTGATCTGGGGCTTCACCTCGATGTCAGCCCCACCCACCCGGATCAGAGGGGGTGGCGGATCCTGCCGAGGTGAATGAAACGCAATCACCTCGGTCTTATGGACCGCCACCGTCATCCCCATCCCCCTGATCCGGTCGACGACGCGTTGCGACCCCTCCTCCGCGCGACGCATGGCCCTCCCCCAGTGCGCCCCGACGGCCAGCACCAGTGTGTCATCCGCATAACACACCGTGCTGACGCCGTCGGGGAGGCCGGCCCGCAACACCGAGTCGTACGCGATGTTCCACAGGAGTGGCCCGAGGACCGACCCCTGCGGAACACCGCAGTACACCTCCCTCCGCATATCACCATCCCGGCCCGGATACTCGATCCACCTGCCGCGGAGATAATCCCCGACGACCGCCCTGAGACAAGGGGGGACTCGATGATATTCGAGTCCCCTCCTTATCTCTTCCCAGGGGAGGGTGTTAAAGGCATTGGCAATATCCAAGGATATTGCCAATGCCACCCCTCCCCGGGAGACGGCCCCCCCGGAAACCGAACTGGCAGTCGGCCAGACCGGGATCACCTCGCGACAGGTGCTCGACGAGGCGGGCAGCAATCACACGCTCGGAGAGCTTGCCCACCTCGTCGAGGAGACAAATGGGCCGGTATGCGGAGGGAGACTCCGCGGGCCGACCCTCCTTCCGGAGGAGGACCATCCTCGCCACCTTCCAACTGGGGGGGAATCGCCCGTCCCTCAGGCAGCGGTCGAACAACCGCCTGAGGTCGGCCCCAAGGACGCCCTGGGTCAAGACCCAAACCCGGCCGGGCACACCATCCGGACCCGGGGCCGTGTTACGAACCCCGAGCCGTCTGATGGCCGCTGCCAGCTCCTCCTGCGTGACCCCCAGCTCGGCCGTCCACTCCACTGGGACAGCCGCCGCCGCCGGAGGACGCGGTCCCCTCTCCCCAATTGGGAAGAGCGTATTGACCACGTCCTCCAGCAGCCGGGGGTCAAGACCCTCGGTGACGGGGGGCGCCCACGGGCGGAGCTTATTCAGCACCACCTTATATGGGCGCCCCCATGGATAGTCATCAAGGGTCTGGAGGAGCTCCTTCCATGCCTGGGTCTTGGCCCGTTTGATGGCGACCTGCAGAGCAACCCGCGCCACGCGGTATGCTCCATACAGGTCATCAGCTGCCCTCGCTCGCGCCACGCCGTCGCCTGTACGTTGACGACGGCGCGCGCGGGTGTACTGGCGTCGGGCGCGGACAGTCGCGACTCGCAACTCCGCGATCGCGTCCGACCACCAGTACACCGCCCGGCGAGGAGAAGCCCGCCCGACCCGAGGCATCCCCGCGTCGCAAATACCCGCGACCAATGCTCCGAGCCGGGCGTCCTCCTCCTCTATGCTCGGCAACTCGGCCGCTCCTTGCGGCCAAGTTGCAGCGAGGGCAGCTGCCATCAGGGCGTCCTTGTCCAGGCGCCGAAGCGCCCAGCGGCGTGGTGGGGTGCCACGCAGGCGGCCGTGTCGGGATGCACTCGCGGCGGCAGAGACCTCCATCCGGATGTACCGGTGATCGGAGAGTGTCTCTGCCCCCGCGACCACGTGCCAACCCGACACCATGCGCACGGCGTTGGGGGTCGCGAATCCAACATCCACGATGGACCCCCCATATCGCCGCACGCATGTGTGCTCCGACCCCCGGTTCAATACCCGGAGGTCGAGCCCCGCCGCCCAATCGCCCAGGATCCCGCCGCGAACGGAGGTCCTGGGAGATCCCCAAGCCACCGACTTGGCATTAAAATCCCCCAGGACCAGCACCGGCCGGGCCGCGTAGCGCTGCACGCATGCCGCGACCTCGGCCAAGTACAGCTCGAACGCAGCGTGACCGCTACGGGGCGAAATGTAGCACCCCACCACAGCGACTCCCCCCCAGTCCACGGCTACGAATCCCCGACCGCGCTCCAACAAGGAGAACGGTGGGGACCCGTCGCCCCCTCCCCATACCGTCGCCCCCAAGCCGTCCGCGTCGCCCACCCAATGAGGGTGATCAGGGACGCGGTACGGCTCGGCGGCGACCGCCAGGCCAACCCCCCACTCCGCGAGGACTTGGGACATCAAGTCCTGTGCCGCGCGGCAGTGGTTAAGGTTGGCCGGGTGAACGAGGCGGGGCGGCATTAATTAATGGCCGCGCCAGCCTCCTCCCGGCCGTCCGTCCCCGTAGCACCATCCACCTCCATGGAGGACGATGCCACCGCCCTCGGCACCGGAGCCGGTGCAGCCCGCCTCTTCCTCTCCTTCCGGGAGGGGGGGGAGCACTTCTTGCTCCCCACCCTGTGATCGGCTGGCCTCCCCATGTCCGCACACAGCGGGCAGTGGGGGGCCGCCGAGCACTGGCTCGCACGGTGCTCTTTGGCACCGCAGCGGTAACACTGACCGCTGCGGTCCACCGGCGAGGTGCACCACTGCCTCACGTGCCCCAATTCGAGGCAGCGGTGACACTGGAGCGGGCGCGGCGCGAGGATTTCCACTCGCGCCGAAACCCACCCCACCAACACCCTCCAGGATTCCGCCACCTTACGGGCGGCGGAGAGGGGGCACCGGGCCCACACCGACCCGAGGCCGGAGGGCGACCTGCGGATCTCTCCGATCCGCAGGTCCTCCACAGGACAGTCCCCCGCCCTCGCAAGGGCACGGGACACATCCTGTGCGCTGACCGAGTCGTCCAGCCCACAAACGCGCATCTCCGTGCGCTTCGTGGGCCGGGCGACCCGGACACCTCGCTCGCCCAGCTGCTCCCGGAGCCTCTGGGCGAGACGATCCGCCTTCGCGCCGCCTTCTGCACCGGGGATCTCCAGCAAGAAACCCCCGGTCACGGCCCTCTTCGCCCTCACGGAGGCGATGCCCAGCTCTTCCAGGGAGATATTCTCCCTGGCGAGCCGCATCGCCTCCGCGAGGGTCAGGTCGCCCCCGTGCGCAACGGTCAGCGTCACCGCTGCCGTTTTTGGGGGACGACCTGGTCGTGCCTTCCCGACCTTCGCGGCCTTTACCATGGCCGCCGGCGGTGGAGGAGGAGGGAGGATGGGAGGGAGGGCCGCGCTGTTCCACAGCGCCTCTGCCCTCCTCCTCCCCTGTCGCTCCTCCTCCAACAGGAGCTGCAGACGGGCGTTCCGCCCTCTGAGCTCCCGCGCCGCCTCCCTGATTTCCTCCGCCGCGGCCTTCAGGGCCTCCGCGCCACCGCTTTTCTGCCCCTTAAAGGCGCAGGCAGCGGCGACTTTCTCCACCCGCCTCAGGGACGAGTAGATCCTCTCCGATATCTCCTCGGTCACCTCGTCCCTGAGGCAACTCAGCCTCACCGACGGGCTCATCGCCCCGCCCACCTCGACGACGGCCTGCCCCGTCCTCTTCCTCTTAGAGCCTATGTGGCTCGTGCTGGAGGAGAAGGACGAGACCGACGCCGTCTCGTCGTCCTCCTCCACCCTCCACGAAGCCGGACCTGGCGCTGAGTGGGGCGCGAGCGCCGCCACCCCAACCCCTACCCCGTCTCCGTCCTCCCCAACCGACAAAACCCGCCCCATCCCCATTTTATTTTCTGTGTCCATAATAATCCCACGAGATGGTCGGAAATAAAGGTCCACCCGGGCAGAGCCGCCTTACCCGGGTAAGCCTAATACTCCGGGGGTTCGGCAGGTTCCCCGGAGGTGGTCGCCTGGGATTGGGCCTTCTCCCCCAACCATGCATCCCATCGCCGCGCACCATAGCTTAGGATTGGAGGGCGATTTTATAGAGTCGCCATACTCGTGGCCCAGGCGGTTAAGCCAAGACCCCCGTTCCACATGCCGTCACGTACCATTCACAAAACCAATAGGGAATTGTGAATGGGTCGTTGTGACGACCAACAGGAGGCTTACGGTGTGTGTATGACTCGGGTACCCCGGGTTCGTTAAGCCCGTACTGCAGCTGAAAGGCTGGCAGCCCCTGAGGGAGCCATTCGAGTTTGCGAAAAATACGAAAGTATGAGCTAGATGATGACAAATAGCAGACCTAACCCAGACATAACCGTCGTTATCCTCTAAAATATAAATCGCAACCAGGTTTAATTGACTATTTCGGTGCGGTACCACATTACTATGTGATCCAAACCAAATAAACCCCAGGATCTGACCAACAAGAATGCATAAAATGCGAAAGTATGAGGCTGATGATGGCAAATACCAGACCTAACCTAGACATATCCGGCGTTATCCTCTAAAATATTAAACGCAACCGCGTTTAATTCACTGTTTCGGTGTGGTACCACATTACTATGTAATCCAAACCAGTACAAATCCAGGATCTAGACAACAAGTATGCGAAAAATGCGAAAGTATGAGTCAGATGATTGCAAATACAAGACGTAACCCAGACATAACCGGCGTTATCCTCTAAAATGTTAATCGGAACCAGGATTAATTGACTGTACCAGTGTGGTACCACATTACTACGTGATACAAATCAGATAAAGCCCAGGATCTGGCCAACAAGTATGCGAAAAATGCGAAAGCAAGAGGAAGATGATTGCAATTATCAGACGAAACCCAGACCCAACCGGCGTTATCCTCTAAAATATTAATCGGAACCAGGTTTAATTGACTGTTTCGGTGTGGTACCACATTACTATGTAATCCAAACCAGAAAAAACCCAGGATCTAGACAACAAATATGCGAAAAATGCGAAAGTATGAGGTAGATGATGGCAAATACCAGACCTAACCCAGACATAACCGGCGTTCTCCTCTAAAATATTAATCGCAACCAGGTAAAATTGACTGCTTCGGTGTTGTACCACATTACTACGTAATCCAAATCAGAAAAAACCAAGGATCTGGCCAACAAGTATGCGAGAAATGCAAAAGCAAGAGGATGATGATTGCAATTATCAGACGTAACCCAGACCTAACCGGTGATATCCTCTAACATATTAGTCGGAACCAGGTTTAATTGACTGTTTCGGTGTGGTACCACATTACTATGTAATCCAAACCAGAAAAAACCCAGGATCTAGACAACAAATATGCGAAAAATGCGAAAGTATGAGGTAGATGATGGCAAATAGCAGACCTAACCCAGACATAACCGGTGTTTCCCCCTAAAATATTGATCGAAGCCAGCATTAATTGACTGTTTCGGTTTGGTACCACATTACTACGTGATCCAAATCAGCAAGAGCCCAGGATCTGGCCATTCAAGTGTGCGAAAAATGCGAAAGTATGAGCCAGATGATTGCAAATACCAGAACTAACCCCGACATAACCAGAGTTATCCTCTAAAATATTAATCGTAAGCAAGTTTAATTGACTCCTTCGGTGTTGTACCACGTACTACGTGATCCAAACCAGAAAAAACCAAGTATCTGGCCAACAAGTATGCGAAGATTGCAAAACTATGAGTTAGATGATGGCAAATACCAGACCTAAGTCAGACATAACCGGCGTTATCCTCTAAAATATTGATCGAAACCAGCTTTAATTGACTGTTTCGGTTTGGTACCACATTACTACCCGATCCAAATCAGCAAGAGCCCAGGATCTGGCCATTCAAGTATGCGAAAAATGCGAAAGTATGAGTTAGATGATGGCAATTACCAGACCAAACCCAGACATAACCGGCGTTATCCTCTAAAATATTAATCGGAACCAGGTATAATTGTCTGTCTCAGTGTAGTACCACATTACTACGTGGTCCAAACCAGTAAAAAACCCAGGATCTGGCCAACAAGAATGCAAAAAATGCGAAAGTATGAGTCAGATGATGGCAAATACCAGACCTAACCCAGACATAACCGGCGTTCTCCTCTAAAATATTAATCGCAACCAGGTAAAATTGACTGCTTCGGTGTTGTACCACATTACTACGTAATCCAAATCAGGAAAAACCAAGGATCTGGCCAACAAGTATGCGAGAAATGCAAAAGCAAGAGGATGATGAATGCAATTATCAGACGTAACCCAGACCTAACCGGTGATATCCTCTAACATATTAGTCGGAACCAGGTTTAATTGACTGTTTCTGTGTGGTGCCACATTACTACGTGATCCAAACTAGAAGAAGCCCAGGTTCTGGCAATCCAAGTATGCGAAAAATGCGAAAGTATGATTCAGATGATTGCAAATACCAGACCTAACCCAGACATAACCGTCGTTATCCTCTAAAATATTAATCGGAACCAGGTTTAATTGACAGTTTCGGTGTGGTACCACATTACTACGTAATCCTAACGGGAAAAAGCCCAGGTTCTGGCCATTCGAGTTTGCGAAAAATGCGAAAGTATGAGCTAGATGATGACAAATACCAGACCCAAGCCAGACATAACCGTCGTTATCCTCTAAAATATAAATCGCAACCAGGTTTAATTGACTATTTCGGTGCGGTACCACATTACTATGTGATCCAAACCAGATAAACCCCAGGATCTGGCCAACAAGAATGCATAGAATGCGAAAGTATGAGGCTTATGATGGCAAATACCAGACCTAACCCAGACATAACCGCCGTTATCCTCTAAAATATTAATCGGAACCAGGTTTAATTGACTGTTTCGGTGTGGTACCACATTACTATGTAATCAAACAAGAAAAATCCCAAGGTCTGGCCAACAGGTATGCGAAAAATGCGAATGTATGAGCCAGATGATAGCAAATACCAGAAATAACCCAGACATAACCAGCGTCATCCTCTGAAATATTAATCGGAACCAGGTTTAATTGACTGTTTCGGTGTGGTACCATATTACTACGTAATCCGAATCAGACAAAACCCAGGATCTGGCCAACAAGTATGCGAGAAATGCGAAAGCAAAGTATGATGATTGCAATTATCAGACGTAACCCAGACTAAACCGGTGTTATCCTCTAAAATATTAATCGCAACGAGGTTTAATCGACTGTTTCGGTGTGGTACCACATTACTACGTGATCCAAATCAACAAAAGCCCAGGATCTGGCTAACAAATATTCGAAAAATGCGAAAGTATGGGTCAGATGATTGCAAATACCAGACCTAACCCAGACATAACCGGCGTTATCCTCTAAAATATTAATCGGAACCAGGTTTAATTCACTGTTTCGGTGTGGTACCACATTGCTACCTAATCCAAATCAGAAAAAAACCGAGGATCTGGCCAACAAGTATGCGAGAAATGCGAAAGCAAGAGGATGATGATTGCAATTATCAGACGTAACCCAGACCTAACCGGTGATATCCTCTAAAATATTAATCGGAACGAGGCTTAATTGACTGTTTCGGTGTGGTACCACATTACTATGTAATCCAAACCAGAACAAATCCAGGATCTAGACAACAAGTATGCGAAAAATGCGAAAGTATGAGTCAGATGATTGCAAATACCAGACCTAACCCAGTCATAACCGGCGTTATCCTCTAAAATATTAATCGGAACCAGGATTAATTGACTGTACCAGTGTGGTACCACATTACTACGTGATACAAATCAGAAAAAGCCCAGGATCTGGCCAACAAGTATGCGAAAAATGCGAAAGCAAGAGGAAGATGATTGCAATTACCAGACGGAGCCCAGACCAAACCGGTGTTATCCTCTAAAATATTAATCGGAACAAGGTTTAATTGACTGTTTCGGTGTGGTGCCACATTACTACGTGATCAAAACTTGAAAAAGCCCAGGTTCTGGCCATTCGAGTATGCGAAAAATAAGAAAGTATGAGCTAGATGATGGCAAATACCAGACCTAACCCAGACATAATCGGCGTTATCCTCTAAAATATTAATCGGAACCAGGATTCATTGACAGTTTCGGTGTGGCACCACATTACTACGTGATCCAAATTAGGAAAAGCCCAGGATCTGGCCAACAAGTGTGGCAAAACTGCGAAAGTATGGGCCAGATGATTGCAAATACTAGAACTAAACCAGACATAACCGGCGTTATCCTAGAAAATATTAATCGGTGCCAGGTATAATTGTCTGTCTCAGTGTAGTACCATATTACTACGAGATCCAAATCAGAAAAGCCCTGGATTTGGCCAACAAGTATGCGAAAAATGCGAGAGTATGGGCCAGATGATTGCAAATACTAGAACTAACCTAGACATAACCGGCGTTATCCTCTAAATTATTAATCGGAACCAGGTATAATTGTCTGTCTCAGTGTAGTACCACATTACTAAGAGCTCCAAACCAGAAAAAAACCCAGGATCTGGCCAACAAGTATGCGAAAAGTGCGAAAGTATGAGCTAGACGATGGCAAATACCAGACCTGACCCAGACATAACCGGCGCTATCCTCTAAAATATTAATCGGCACCAGTTTTAGTTGACTGTTTCGGTGTGGCACCACATTACTACGTAATCCAAATCAGAAAAAACCAAGGATCTGGCCAACAAGTATGCGAGAAATGCAAAAGCAAGAGGATGATGATTGCAATTATCAGACGTAACCCAGACCTAACCGGTGATATCCTCTAAAATATTAATCGGAACGAGGTTTAATTGACTGTTTCGGTGTGGTACCACATTACTATGTAATCCAAACCAGAACAAATCCAGGATCTAGACAACAAGTATACGAAAAATGCGAAAGTATGAGTCAGATGATTGCAAATACCAGACCTAACCCAGTCATAACCGGCGTTATCCTCTAAAATATTAATCGGAACCAGGATTAATTGACTGTACCAGTGTGGTACCACATTACTATGTGATACAAATCAGAAAAAGCCCAGGATCTGGCCAACAAGTATGCGAAAAATGCGAAAGCAAGAGGAAGATGATTGCAATTACCAGACGGAGCCCAGACCTAACCGGTGATATCCCATAAAATGTTGATCGAATACAGGTAGAATTGACTATTTCATTGTGGCACCACATTAGTACGTTATCCAAACCAGTAAAAAACCCAGGATCTGGCCAACAAGAATGCAAAAAATGCGAAAGTATGAGTCAGATGATGGCAAATATCAGACCTAACCCAGACATAACCGGCGTTCTCCTCTAAAATATTGATCGAAACCAGCTTTAATTGACTGTTTCGGTTTGGTACCACATTTCTACGTCATCCAAATCAGCAAGAGCCCAGGATCTGGCCAACAAGTATGCGAAAAATACGAAACTATGAACTAGATGATTGCAAATACCAGACCTAACCCAGGCATAACCGGCGTTATACTCTAAAATATTAATCGGAACCTGGTATAATTGTCTGTCTCAGTGTAGTACCACATTACTACGAGATCCAAATCAGAAAAAGCCGAGGATCTGGCCATTCAAGTATGCGAAAAATGCGAAAGTATGAGGCAGATGATGGCAAATACCAGACCTAACCCAGACATAACCAGCGTTATCCTCTGAAATATTAATCGCAACCAGGTTTAATTGGCTGTTTCGGTGTGGTACAACATCACTATGCAATCCAAACCAGAAATAACCCAGGATCTAGACAACAAGTCTGCGAAAAATACGAAAGTACGAGTCACATGGATGCAAATACCAGACCTAGCCCAGACGTAACCGGCGTTATCCTGTAAAATATTAATCGGAAACAGGGTTAATTGGCCCCTTCAGTGTGATACTACATTACTACGTGATCCAAATCAGCAAAAGCTCAGGATCTGGCCAACAAGTATGCGAAATATGCGAAAGTATGAGCTAGATGATGGCAAATACCAGTCCTAACCCAGACATTACCGGCGTTATCCTCTAAAATATTAATCGCAACCAGGTTTAATTGACTGTTTCAGTGTGGTACCACATCACTATCAAATCCAAACCAGAAATAACCAAGGATCTGGCCAACAAGTATGCGAGAAATGCGAAAGCAAGAGGATGATGATTGCAATTATCAGACGGAACCCAGACCTAACCGGTGATATCCTCTAAAATGTTAATCGGAACCAGGTTTAATTGACAGTTTCGGTGTGGTACCACATTACTACGTAATCCAAATCAGAAAAAAACCAAGGATCTGGCCAACAAGTTTGCGAGAAATGCGAAAGCAAGAGGATGATGATTGCTATTGTCAGACGTAACCCAGACCTAACCGGTGATATCCTCTAAAATATTAATCGGAAACAGGTTTAATTGACCCCTTCAGTGTGGTACCACATTACATCGTGATCCAAAT
The DNA here is from genome assembly GCF_051014445.1 of Colletes latitarsis. Lineage (NCBI taxonomy): Eukaryota > Metazoa > Arthropoda > Insecta > Hymenoptera > Colletidae > Colletes > Colletes latitarsis. The sequence continues at coordinate 6,327,454 of NC_135142.1, forward strand.
GAGCAAAAGCTCAGCATCTGGCCAACAAGTATGCGAAAAATGCGAAAGTATGAGCCAGATGATTGCTAATACCGGAACTAACGCAAATATAACCGGCGTTATCCTCTAAAATATTAATCGGAACCAGGGTTAATCGACTGTTTCGGTGTTGTACCACATTACTACATAATCCAATTCAGAAAAAACACAAGTTCTGGCCAACAAGTATGCGAGAAATGCGAAAGCAAAAGTATGATGATTGCAATTATCAGACGTAACCCAGACCTAACCGGTGTTAACCTCTGAAATATTAATCGCAACGTGGTTTAATCGGCAGTTTCGGTGTGGTATCAGATTACTACCTGATCCAAATCAGCAAAAGCCCGGGATCTGGCCAGGAAGTATGCGAAAAATGCGAAAGTATGAGCCAGATGATTGCTAATACCGGAACTAACGCAAATATAACCGGCGTTATCCTCTAGAATATTAATCGGAACCAGGTTTAATTGACAGTTTCGGTGTGGTACCACATTACTACGTAATCCTAACGGGAAAAAGCCCTGGCTCTGGCCATTGGAGTATGCGAAAAATACGAAAGTATGAGCTAGATGATGGCAAATACCAGACCTAACCCAGACATAACCGGCGTTATCCTCTAAAATATTAACCGCAACCGCGTTTAATTGACTGTTTCGGTGTGGTACAACATTACTGTGTAATCCAAACCAGAACAAATCCAGGATCTAGACAACAAGTATGCGAAAAATGCGAAAGTATGAGTCAGATGATTGCAAATACCAGACCTAACCCAGACATAACCGGCGTTATCCTCTAAAATATTAATCGGAACCACGTTTAATTGACTTTTTCGGTGTGGTACCATATTAGTACGTAATCCAAACCAGAACAAATCCAGGATCTAGACAACAAGAATGCGAAAAATGCGAAAGTATGAGTCAGATGATTGCAAATACCAGACCTAACCCAGACATAACCGGCGTTATCCTCTAAAATATTAATCGGAACCAGGTTTAATTGACTGTTTCCGTGTGGTACCACATTACTATGAAATCCAAACCACAAAAAACCCAGGATCTAGACAACAAGTATGCGAAAAATGCGAAAGTATGAGTCAGATGATTGCAAATACCAGACCTAACCCAGACATAACCGGCGTTATCCTCTAAAATATTAATCGGAACCAGGTTTAATTGACTGTTTCGGTGTGGTGCCACATTACTACGTGATCTAAAGCGGAAATAGCCCAGGTACTGGCCATTCAAGTATGCGAAAAATACGAAAGTATGAGACAGATGATTGCAAATACCAGACCTAACCCAGACATAACCGGCGTTATCCTCTAAAATATTAATCGCAACCAGGTTTAATTGGCTGTTCCGGTGTGGTACCACATTACTGCGTAATCCAAATCAGAAAAAACCAAGGATCTGGCCAACAAGTATTCGAAAAATGCGAAAGTATGAGTCAGATGATTGCAAATACCAGACCTAACGCGGACATAACCGGTGATATCCCGTAAAATATTAATCGGAACCAGGTTTAATTGACCCCTTCAGTGTGGTACCACATTACAACGTGATCCAAATGAGCAAAAGCTCAGGATCTGGCCAACAAGTATGCGAAAGATGCGAAAGTATGGGCCAGATGATTGCAAATACTCGAACTGACCCAGACATAACCAGCGTTATCCTCTAAAATATTAATCGGAACCAGGTTTAATTGAATGTTTCGGTGTGGCACCACATTACTACGTAATCCCAATCAGAAAAAACCCAGGATCTGGCCAACAAGTATGCGAGAAATGCGATAGCAAGACGATGATGATTGCAAATATCAGACGTAACCCAGACCTAACCGGTGTTAACCTCTGAAATATTAATCGCAACGAGGTTTAATTGACTGTTTCGGTGTGGTACCACATTACTATGTAATCCAAACCAGAACAAATCCAGGATCTAGACAACAAGTATGCGAAAAATGCGAAAGTATGAGTCAGATGATTGCAAATACCAGACCTAACCCAGACATAACCGCCGTTATCCTCTAAAATATAAATCGCAACCAGGTTTAATTGACTTTTTCGGTGTGGTACCATATTAGTACGCAATCCAAACCGGAAAAAACCCAGGATCTGGCCAAGAAGTATGCGAAAAATCCGAAAGTATGAGCCAGGCGATTGCAAATACTGGAACTAACCCAGACATAACCGGCGTTATCCTCTATAATAATAATCGCAACAAGGTTTAATTGACTGTTTCCGTGTGGTACCACATTACTATGTAATCCAAACCACAAAAAACCCAGGATCTAGACAACAAGTATGCGAAAAATGCGAAAGTATGTGTCAGATGATTGCAAATACCAGACCTAACCCAGACATAACCGGCGTTATCTTCTAAAATATTAATCGAAACCATATTTAAGAGACAGTTTCAGTGTAGTACCACATTACTACGTGATCCAAATCGGGAAAAGCCCAGGATCTGGCCAACAAGTATGCGAAAAGTGCGAAAGTATGAGCTAGACGATGGCAAATACCAGACCTAACCCAGACATAACCGCCGTTATCCTCTAAAATATAAGTCGCAACCAGGTTTAATTGACTGTTTCGGTGTGGTGCCACATTACTACGTGATCCAAACTGGAAATAGCCCAGGTACTGGCCATTCAAGTATGCGAAAAATACGAAAGTATGAGACAGATGATTGCAAATACCAGAACTAACCCCGACATAACCAGAGTTATCCTCTAAAATATTAATCGTAACCAAGCTTAATTGACTCCTTCGGTGTTGTACCACGTTACTACGTGATCCAAACCAGAAAAAACCAAGGATCTGGCCAACAAGTATGCGAAGATTGCAAAACTATGAGTTAGATTGTGGCAAATACCAGACCTAACCCAGACATAGCCGGCGTTATCCTCCAAAATATTAATCGGAACCAGGTTTAATTGATCCCCTCAGTGTGGTAGCACATTACTACGTGATCCAAATCAGCATAAGCCCAGGATCTGGCCAACAAGTATGCGAAAAATGCGAATGTATGAGCTAGATGATGGCAAATTCCAGACCTAACCCAATACATAACCGCCGTTGTCCTCTAAAATATAAATCGCAACCAGGTTTAATTGACTGTTTCGGTGTGGTGCCACATTACTACGCGAACCAAACTGGAAATAGCCCAGGTACTGGCCATTCAAGTATGCGAAAAATACGAAAGTATGAGACAGATGATTGCAAATACCAGACCTAACCCAGACATAACCGGCGTTATCCTCTAAAATATTAATCGGAACCAGGTTTAGTTGACTGTTTCGGTGTGGTACCACATTACTATGTGATCCAAACCAGAGAAAACCCAGGATCTGGCCAACAAGAATGCATAAAATGCGAAAGTATGAGGTAGATGATGGCAAATACCAGACCTAACCCAGACATAACCGGTGTTTCCCCCTGAAATATTGATCGAAACCAGCATTAATTGACTGTTTCGGTTTGGTACCACATTACTACGTGATCCAAATCAGCAAGAGCCCAGGATCTGGCCATTCAAGTGTGCGAAAAATGCGAAAGTATGAGCCAGATGATTGCAAATACCAGAACTAACCCCGACATAACCAGGGTTATCCTCGAAAATATTAATCGGTACCGGTATAATTGACTATTTCAGTGTGGTACCACATTACTACGTGACCCAAACCGGAAAAAACCCAGTATCTGGCCAACAAGTATGCGAAAAATGCGAATGTATGAGCCAGATGATTGCAAATACCAGAACTAACCCCGACATAACCGGAGTTTTCCTCTAAAATATTAATCGTGACCAAGTTTAATTGACTGCTTCGGTGTTGTACCACGTTACTACGTGATCCAAACCAGAAAAAACCAAGGATCTGGCCAACAAGTATGCGAAGATTGCAAAACTATGAGTCAGATGATTGCAAATACCAGACCTAACCCAGACATAACCGGCGTTATCCTCTAAAATATTAATCGGAACCAGGTTTAATTGACTATTTCGGTGCGGTACCACATTACTATGTGATCCAAACCAAATAAACCCCAGGATCTGACCAACAAGAATGCATAAAATGCGAAAGTATGAGGCTGATAATGGCAAATACCAGACCTAACCTAGACATATCCGGCGTTATCCTCTAAAATATTAAACGCAACCGCGTTTAATTGACTGATTCGGTGTGGTACCACATTACTATGTAATCCAAACCAGTACAAATCCAGGATCTAGACAACAAGTATGCGAAAAATGCGAAAGTATGAGTCAGATGATTGCAAATACAAGACCTAACCCAGACATAACCGGCGTTATCCTCTAAAATGTTAATCGGAACCAGGATTAATTGACTGTACCAGTGTGGTACCACATTACTACGTGATACAAATCAGATAAAGCCCAGGATCTGGCCAACAAGTATGCGAAAAACGCGAAAGCAAGAGGAAGATGATTGCAATTATCAGACGTAACCCAGACATAACCGGCGTTATCCTCTAAAATATTAATCGGAACCAGGTTTAATTGACTGTTTCGGTGTGGTACCACATTACTATGTAATCCAAACCAGAACAAACCCAGGATCTAGACAACAAATATGCGAAAAATGCGAAAGTATGAGGTAGATGATGGCAAATACCAGACCTAACCCAGACATAACCGGCGTTCTCCTCTAAAATATTAATCGCAACCAGGTAAAATTGACTGCTTCGGTGTTGTACCACATTACTACGTAATCCAAATCAGAAAAAACCAAGGTTCTGGCCAACAAGTATGCGAGAAATGCAAAAGCAAGAGGATGATGATTGCAATTATCAGACGTAACCCAGACCTAACCGGTGATATCCTCTAACATATTAGTCGGAACCAGGTTTAATTGACTGTTTCTGTGTGGTGCCACATTACTACGTGTTCCAAACTAGAAGAAGCCCAGGTTCTGGCAATCCAAGTATGCGAAAAATGCGAAAGTATGATTCAGATGATTGCAAATACCAGACCTAACCCAGACATAATCGTCGTTATCATCTAAAATATTAATCGGAACCAGGTTTAATTGACAGTTTCGGTGTGGTACCACATTACTACGTAATCCTAAAGGGAAACAGCCCAGGTTCTGGCCATTCGAGTTTGCGAAAAATGCGAAAGTATGAGCTAGATGATGACAAATACCAGACCCAACCCAGACATAACCGTCGTTATCCTCTAAAATATAAATCGCAACCAGGTTTAATTGACTATTTCGGTGCGGTAGCACATTACTATGTGATCCATACCAGATAAACCCCAGGATCTGGCCAACAAGAATGCATAGAATGCGAAAGTATGGGGCTGATGATGGCAAATACCAGACCTAACCCAGACATAACCGCCGTTATCCTCTAAAATATTAATCGGAACCAGGTTTAATTGACTGTTTCGGTGTGGTACCACATTACTATGTAATCAAATCAGAAAAATCCCAAGGCCTGGCCAACAGGTATGCGAAAAATGCGAATGTATGAGCCAGATGATAGCAAATACCAGAAATAACCCAGACATAACCAGCGTTATCCTCTAAAATATTAATCGGAACCAGGTTTAATTGACTGTTTCGGTGTGGTACCATATTACTACGTAATCCGAATGAGAAAAAACCCAGGATCTGGCCAATAAGTATGCGAGAAATGCGAAAGCAAAAGGATGATGATTGCAATTATCAGACGTAACCCAGACCAAACCGGTGTTATCCTCTAAAATATTAATCGCAACGAGGTTTAATCGACTGTTTCGGTGTGGTACCACATTACTACGTGATCGAAATCAACAAAAGCCCTGGATCTGGCCAACAAATATTCGAAAAATGCGAAAGTATGGGTCAGAGCGAGAACGTAATGTTGCAGAAGGAGGCCGCGGGGAGGGAGATCGAGCTTCAGCGGCGCGCTGAATCTCGCGCTCGTGCGGTGGCCTGAGGTCGTCGCCCGGTCGCGAGGCGTCGCGGGCGACCGCCTCGGCGTGGCGGATGACCTAGGCTGGGAGGGGGGTCCTGAGGGGACCCTCCTCCCGCCAGGCGGCGCCGCGTCGGACCGGTTGGGGGTAGGAGTGCCTCCCCCTACCGGTCCGACGCAAGGGGAGGCACCCTCGGCGGTCTGGTGCGGCCATGAACGCCCGGCCGCCGAGGGGTGGAAACGGGGTCGCGGGCGGTTGCGAGTTGGGGCTCGCAGCCGCCACTAAACGCGGCCCCGGGACGGATAGCGGCGGGATGGAGTGGCCCCGTCCCGCCGCTATGAGGCAGTGTGTCTACTGGGGGGACCGATTGTCCCCCCGGGGGATGGGCGCGAAAGCGCGGGCACGGGGAGGATACCGGAAGAATGCTTCGAGCGATTCCCGGTATCCTCCCAAAGCGTGCCGAAAGGTCACCGTGGGGTTTTTAGTGGGGAGGACCCGCGCCTGACGTTGTACGGGCGCGGGGAATCCCACACACCCCTCCCACCTCTCCCCAAGGAGGTGGGAGGGAGTCTTTCGAAGATTTTCCCCACGACAAAAAAAAAAAAAAAAAAAAAAAAAAAAAAGTATTGGTCAGATGATTGCAAATACCAGACCTAACCCAGACATAACCGGCGTTATCCTCTAAAATGTTAATCGGAACCAGGTTTAATTCACTGTTTCGGTGTGGTACCACATTACTACCTAATCCAAATCAGAAAAAAACCGAGGATCTGGCCAACAAGTATGCGAAAAATGCGAAAGTATGAGGCACATGATGGCAAATACCAGACCTAACCCAGACATAACCGGCGTTATCCTCCAAAATATTAATCGCAACCAGGTTTAATTGACTGTTTCGGTGTGGTACAACATCACTATGTAATCCAAACCAGAAATAACCCAGGATCTAGACAACAAGTCTGCGAAAAATACGAAAGTACGAGTCACATGGATGCAAATACCAGACCTAGCCCAGACGTAACCGGCGTTATCCTGTAAAATATTAATCGGAAACAGGCTTAATTGGCCCCTTCAGTGTGATACTACATTACTACGTGATCCAAATCAGCAAGAGCACAGGATCTGGCCAACAAGTATGCGAAATATGCGAAAGTATGAGCTAGATGATGGCAAATACCAGTCCTAACCCAGACATAACCGGCGTTATCCTCTAAAATATTAATCGCAACCAGGTTTAATTGACTGTTTCAGTGTGGTACCATATTACTACGTAATCCGAATCAGACAAAACCGAGGATCTGGCCAACAAGTATGCGAGAAATGCGAAAGCAAAAGTATGATGATTGCAATTATCAGACGTAACCCAGACTAAACCGGTGTTATCCTCTAAAATATTAATCGCAACGAGGTTTAATCGACTGTTTCGGTGTGGTACCACATTACTACGTGATCCAAATCAACAAAAGCCCAGGATCTGGCCAACAAATATTCGAAAAATGCGAAAGTATGGGTCAGATGATTGCAAATACCAGACCTAACCCAGACATAACCGGCGTTATCCTCTAAAATATTAATCGGAACCAGGTTTAATTCACTGTTTCGGTGTGGTACCACATTGCTACCTAATCCAAATCAGAAAAAAACCGAGGATCTGGCCATCAAGTATGCGAGAAATGCGAAAGCAAGAGGATGATGATTGCAATTATCAGACGTAACACAGACCAAACCGGTGTTATCCTCTAAAATATTAATCGGAACAAGGTTTAATTGACTGTTTCGGTGTGGTACAACATCACTATGTAATCCAAACCAGAAATAACCCAGGATCTAGACAACAAGTCTGCGAAAAATACGAAAGTACGAGTCACATGGATGCAAATACCAGACCTAGCCCAGACGTAACCGGCGTTATCCTGTAAAATATTAATCGGAAACAGGCTTAATTGGCCCCTTCAGTGTGATACTACATTACTACGTGATCCAAATCAGCAAGAGCACAGGATCTGGCCAACAAGTATGCGAAATATGCGAAAGTATGAGCTAGATGATGGCAAATACCAGTCCTAACCCAGACATAACCGGCGTTATCCTCTAAAATATTAATCGCAACCAGGTTTAATTGACTGTTTCAGTGTGGTACCACATCACTATCAAATCCAAACCAGAAATAACCCAGGATCTAGACAACAAGTATGCGAAAAAAGCGAAAGTACGAGTCACATGATTGCAAATACCAGACCTAACCCAGACGTAACCGGCGTTATCCTCTAAAATATTAATCGGAACCAGGCTTAATTGACCCCTTCAGTGTGATACCACATTACTACGTGATCCAAATCAGAAAAAGCCAAGGATCTGGCCGACAAGTATGCGAAAAGTGCGAAAGTATGAGCTAGACGGTGGCAAATACCAGACCTAACCCAGACATAACCGCCGTTATCCTCTAAAATATTAATCGCAACCAGGTTTAATTGACTGTTTCGGTGTGGTATCACATTACTATGTAATCCAAACCAGAAAAAACCCAGGATCTAGACAACAAATATGCGAAAAATGCGAAAGTATGAGTCAGATGATTGCAAATACCAGACCTAACCCAGACATAACCGGCGTTATCCTCTAAAATATTAATCGCAACCAGGTTTAATTGACTGTTTCGGTGTGGTACCACATTACTACCTAACCCAAATCAGAAAAAAACCAAGGATCTGGCCAACAAGTATGCGAGAAATGCTAAAGCAGGAGGATGATGATTGCACTTATCAGACGTAACCCAGGCCTAACCGGTGTTATCCTCTAAAATATTAATCGGAACCAGGTTTAATTGACTGTTTCAGTGTGGTGCCACATTACTACGTGATCCAAATCAGAAAAAGCCCAGGACCTGGCCATTCAAGTATGCGAAAAATGAGAAAGTATGAGCCAGATGATTGCAAATACCAGACCTAACCCAGACATATCCGGTGTTTCCCCCTAAAATATTGATCGAAACCAGCTTTAATTGACTGTTCCAGTGTGGTACCACATTACTACGTGATCCAAACCAGCAAAAGCCCAGGATCTGGCCAACAAGTATGCGAAAAATGCGAAGGTATGAGCTAGATGATGGCAAATACCAGACCTAACCCAGACATAACCGCCGTTATCCTCTAAAATATTAATCGGAACCAGGATTAATTGACTGTTTCGGTGTGGTACCACATTACTATGTAATCAAACCAGAAAAATCCCAACGTCTGGCCATTCAAGTATGCGAAAAACGCGAAAGTATGATTCATATGATTGCAAATACCAGACCTAGCCCAGACATAGCCGGCGTTATCCTCTAAAATATTAATCGGAACCGGGATTAATTGACTGTTTCGGTGTGGTACCACATTACTACGTAATCCAAAACAGAAATAACCAAGGATCTGGCCAACAAGTATGCGAGAAATGCGAAAGCAAGAGGATGATGATTGCAATTATCAGACGTAACCCAGACCTAACCGGTGTTATCCTCTAAATTATTAATCGGAACCAGGTTTAATTGACCCCTTCAGTGTGGTACCACAATACTACGTGATCCAAATCAGCAAAAGCTCAGGAACTGGCCAACAAGTATGCGAAAAATGCGAAAGTATGAGCCAGATGATTGCTAATACCGGAACTAACGCAAATATAACCGGCGTTATCCTCTAAAATATTAATCGGAACCAGCTTTAATTGACAGTTTCGGTGTGTTACCACATTACTACGTAATGCTAACGGGAAAAACCCCGGATCTGGCCAACAAGTATGAGAGGAATGCGAAAGTGTGAGTCAGATGATTGCAACTACCAGACCTAACCCAGACATAACCGCCGTTATCCTCCAAAATATTAATCGTAACCAGGTTTAATTGACTGTTTCGGTGTGGTGCTACATTACTACATGATCCAAACTAGAAAAAGCCCAGGTTCTGGCTATTCAAGTATGCGAAGAATGCGAAAGTATGATTCATATGATTGCAAATACCAGACCTAGCCCAGACATAACCGGCGTTATCCTCTAAAATATTAATCGGAACCAGGATTAATTGACTGTTTCGGTGTGGTACCACATTACTACGTAATCCAAATCAGAAATAACCAAGGATCTGGCCAACAAGTATGCGAGAAATGCGAAAGCAAGAGGATGATGATTGCAATTATCAGACGGAACCCAGACCTAACCGGTGATATCCTCTAAAATGTTAATCGGAACCAGGTTTAATTGACAGTTTCGGTGTGGTACCACATTACTACGTAATCCAAATCAGAAAAAAACCACGGATCTGGCCAACAAGTATGCGAGAAATGCGAAAGCAAGAGGATGATGATTGCAATTGTCAGACGTAACCCAGACCTAACCGGTGATATCCTCTAAAATATTAATCGGAAACAGGTTTAATTGACCCCTTCAGTGTGGTACCACATTACAACGTGATCCAAATGAGCAAAAGCTAAGCATCTGGCCAACAAGTATGCGAAAAATGCGAAAGTATGAGCCAGATGATTGCTAATACCGGAACTAACGCAAATATAACCGGCGTTATCCTCTAAAATATTAATCGGAACCAGGGTTAATCGACTGTCTCGGTGTTGTACCACATTACTACATAATCCAATTCAGAAAAAACACAGGTTCTGGCCAACAAGTATGCGAGAAATGCGAAAGCAAAAGTATGATGATTGCAATTATCAGACGCAACCCAGACCTAACCGGTGTTAACCTCTGAAATATTAATCGCAACGTGGTTTAATCGGCAGTTTCGGTGTGGTATCAGATTACTACGTGATCCAAATCAGCAAAAGCCCGGGATCTGGCCAGGAAGTATGCGAAAAATGCGAAAGTATGAGCCAGATGATTGCTAATACCGGAACTAACGCAAATATAACCGGCGTTATCCTCTAGAATATTAATCGGAACCAGGTTTAATTCACAGTTTCGGTGTGGTACCACATTACTACGTAATCCTAACGGGAAAAAGCCCTGGCTCTGGCCATTGGAGTATGCGAAAAATACGAAAGTATGAGCTAGATGATGGCAAATACCAGACCTAACCCAGATATAACCGGCGTTATCCTCTAAAATATTAACCGCAACCGCGTTTAATTGACTGTTTCGGTGTGGTACAACATTACTATGTAATCCAAACCAGAACAAATCCAGGATCTAGACAACAAGTATGCGAAAAATGCGAAAGTATGAGTCAGATGATTGCAAATACCAGACCTAACCCAGACATAACCGGCGTTATCCTCTAAAATATTAATCGGAACCAGGTTTAATTGACTTTTTCGGTGTGGTACCATATTAGTACGTAATCCAAACCAGAACAAATCCAGGATCTAGACAACAAGTATGCGAAAAATGCGAAAGTATGAGTCAGATGATTGCAAATACCAGACCTAACCCAGACATAACCGGCGTTATCCTCTAAAATATTAATCGGAACCAGGTTTAATTGACTGTTTCCGTGTGGTACCACATTTCTATGTAATCCAAACCACAAAAAACCCAGGATCTAGACAACAAGTATGCGAAAAATACGAAAGTATGAGTCAGATGATTGCAAATACCAGACCTAACCCAGACATAACCGGCGTTATCCTCTAAAATATTAATCGGAACCAGGTTTAATTGACTGTTTCGGTGTGGTGCCACATTACTACGTGATCTAAAGCGGAAATAGCCCAGGTACTGGCCATTCAAGTATGCGAAAAATACGAAAGTATGAGACAGATGATTGCAAATACCAGACCTAACCCAGACATAACCGGCGTTATCCTCTAAAATATTAATCGCAACCAGGTTTAATTGGCTGTTCCGGTGTGGTACCACATTACTACGTAATCCAAATCAGAAAAAACCAAGGATCTGGCCAACAAGTATTCGAAAAATGCGAAAGTATGAGTCAGATGATTGCAAATACCAGACCTAACGCGGACATAACCGGTGATATCCTCTAAAATATTAATCGGAACCAGGTTTAATTGACCCCTTCAGTGTGGTACCACATTACAACGTGATCCAAATGAGCAAAAGCTCAGGATCTGGCCAACAAGTATTCGAAAAATGCGAAAGTATGGGCCAGATGATTGCAAATACTCGAACTGACCCAGACATAACCAGTGTTATCCTCTAAAATATTAATCGGAACCAGGTTTAATTGAATGTTTCGGTGTGGCGCCACATTACTACGTAATCCCAATCAGAAAAAACCCAGGATCTGGCCAACAAGTATGCGAGAAATGCGATAGCAAGACGATGATGATTGCAAATATCAGACGTAACCCAGACCTAACCGGTGTTAACCTCTGAAATATTAATCGCAACGAGGTTTAATTGACTGTTTCGGTGTGGTACCACATTACTGTCTAACCCAAACCAGAACAAATCCAGGATCTAGACAACAAGTATGCGAAAAATGCGAAAGTATGAGTCAGATGATTGCAAATACCAGACCTAACCCAGACATAACCGCCGTTATCCTCTAAAATATAAATCGCAACCAGGTTTAATTGACTGTATCGGTGTGGTATCACATTACTACGTGATCCAAATCAGCAAAAGCCCGGGATCTGGCCAAGAAGTATGCGAAAAATGCGAAAGTATGAGCTAGATGATGGCAAATACCAGACCTAACCCAGACATAACCGCCGTTATCCTCTAAAATATAAATCGCAACCAGGTTTAATTGACTGTTTCGGTGCGGTACCACATTACTATGTGATCCAAACCAGAAAAAACAAAGGATCTGGCCAACAAGAATGCATAAAATGCGAAAGTATGAGGTAGATGATGGCAAATACCAGACCTAACCCAGACATAACCGGTGTTTCCCCCTGAAATGTTGACCGGAACCAGGCTTAATTGACTGTTTCGGTGTGGTGCCACATTACTACGTGATCCAATCTAAAAAAGCCCAGGTTCTGGCCATTCATGTATGCGAAAAATGCGAAAGTATGAGCTAGATGATTGCAAATACCAGAACTAACCCCGACATAACCAGGGTTATCCTCGAAAATATTAATCGGTACCGTTATAATTGACTGTTTCAGTGTGGTACCACATTACTACGTGATCCAAACCAGAAGAGACTCAGGAACTGGTCAACAAGTATACGAAAAATGCGAAAGTATGAGCCTGATGATTGCAAATACCAGAACTAACCCAGACATAACCGGCGTTATCCTCTAAACTATTAATCGGAACCAGGTTTAGTTGACTGTTGCGGTGTGGTACCACATTACTACGTGATCGAAACCAGAAAAAACCCAGGATCTGGCCAACAGGTAAGCGTTAAATGCGAAAGTATGAGGCAGATGATGGCAAATACCAGACCTAACCCAGACATAACCGGCGTTATCCTCCAAAATATTAATCGGAACCAGGTTTAATTGACCCCTTCAGTGTGGTAGCACATTACTACGTGATCCAAATCAGCATAAGCCCAGGATCTGGCCAACAAGTATGCGAAAAATGCGAATATATGAGCGAGATGATGGCAAATACCAGAACTAACCCAGACATAACCGCCGTTATCCTCTAAAATATTAATCGCAACAAGGTTTAATTGACTATTTCGGTGTGGTACCACATTACTATGTAATCCAAACCAGAAAATACCCAGGATCTAGACAACAAATATGCGAAAACTGCGAAAGTATGAGTCAGATGATTGCAAACACCAGACCTAACCCAGACATAACCGGCGTTGTTCTCTAAAATATTAATCGGAACCAGGTTTAATTGACTGTTTCAGTGTGGTACCACATTACTACGTGATCCAATCCGGAAAAAACCCAGGATCTAGACAACAAATATGCGAAAAATGCGAAAGTATGAGTCAGATGATTGCAAATACCAGACCTAACCCAGACGTAACCGGTGTTATCCTCTAAAATATTAATCGGAACCAGGCTTAATTGACTGTTTCGGTGTGGTGCCACATTACTACGTGATCCAATCTAAAAAAGCCCAGGTTCTGGCCATTCATGTATGCGAAAAATACGAAAGTATGAGCTAGATGATGGCAAATACCAGACCTAACCCAGACATAACCGGCGTTATCCTCTAAAATATAAATCGCAACCAGGTTTAATTGACTGTTTCCGTGTGGTACCACGTTACTACGTGATCCAAACCAGAAAAAACCAAGGATCTGGCCAACAAGTATGCGAAGATTGCAAAACTATGAGCTTGATGATGGCAAATACCAGACCTAACCCAGACATAACCGGCGTTATCCTCTAAACTATTAATCGGAACCAGGTATAATTGTCTGTCTCAGTGTAGTACCACATTACTAAGAGATCCAAACCAGAAAAAACAAAGGATCTGGACAACAAGAATGCATAAAATGCGAAAGTATGAGGCAGATGATGGCAAATACCAGACCTAACCCAGACATAACCGGCGTTATCCTCTAAAATATTAACCGCAACCGCGTTTAATTGACTGTTTCGGTGTGGTACCACATTACTATGTAATCCAAACCAGAACAAATCCAGGATCTAGACAACAAGTATGCGAAAAATGCGAAGGTATGAGTCAGATGATGGCAAATACCAGAGCTAACCCAGACATAACCGCCGTTATCCTCTAAAATATTAATCGCAACAAGGTTTAATTGCCTATTTCGGTGTGGTACCACATTACTATGTAATCCAAACCCGAAAATACCCAGGATCTAGACAACAAATATGCGAAAACTGCGAAAGTATGAGCTAGATGATTGCAAACACCAGACCTAACCCAGACATAACCGGCGTTGTTCTCTAAAATATTAATCGGAACCAGGATTAATTGACTGTTTCAGTGTGGTACTACATTACTACGTGATCCAATCCGGAAAAAACCCAGGATCTAGACAACAAATATGCGAAAACTGCGAAAGTATGAGTCAGATGATTGCAAATACCAGACCTAACCCAGACGTAACCGGCGTTATCCTCTAAAATATTAATCGGAACCAGGCTTAATTGACTATTTCGGTGTGGTGCCACATTACTACGTGATCCAATCTAAAAAAGCCCAGGTTCTGGCCATTCATGTATGCGAAAAATACGAAAGTATGAGCTAGATGATGGCAAATACCAGACCTAACCCAGACATAACCGGCGTTATCCTCTAAAATATAAATCGCAACCAGGTTTAATTGACTGTTTCGGTGTGGTACCACGTTACTACGTGATCCAAACCAGAAAAAACCAAGGATCTGGCCAACAAGTATGCGAAGATTGCAAAACTATGAGCTAGATGATGGCAAATACCAGACCTAACCCAGACATAACCGGCGTTATCCTCTAAACTATTAATCGCAACGAGGTTTAATCGGCAGTTTCGGTGTGGTATAACATTACTACGTGATCCAAATCAGCAAAAGCCCGGGATCTGGCCAAGAAGTATGCGAAAAATGCGAAAGTATGAGCTAGATGATGGCAAATACCAGACCTAACCCAGACATAACCGCCTCTAAAATATAAATCGGAACCAGGTTTAATTAACTTTTTCGGTGTGGTACCATATTAGTACCTAATCCAAACCGGAAAAAACCCAGGATCTGGCCAAGAAGTATGCGAAAAATCCGAAAGTATGAGCCAGGCGATTGCAAATACTGGAACTAACCCAGGCATAACCGGCGTTATCCTCTATAATAATAATCGCAACAAGGTTTAATTGACTGTTTCCGTGTGGTACCACATTACTATGTAATCCAAACCACAAAAAACCCAGGATCTAGACAACAAGTATGCAAAAAATGCGAAAGTATGTGTCAGATGATTGCGAATTCCAGACCTAACCCAGACATAACCGGCGTTATCTTCTAAAATATTAATCGAAACCATGTTTAAGAGACAGTTTCAGTGTAGTACCACATTACTACGTGATCCAAATCAGGAAAAGCCCAGGATCTGGCCAACAAGTATGCGAAAAGTGCGAAAGTATGAGCTAGACGATGGCAAATACCAGACCTAACCCAGACATAACCGCCGTTATCCTCTAAAATATAAATCGCAACCAGGTTTAATTGACTGTTTCGGTGTGGTGCCACATTACTACGCGAACCAAACTGGAAATAGCCCAGGTACTGGCCATTCAAGTATGCGAAAAATACGAAAGTATGAGACAGATGATTGCAAATACCAGACCTAACCCAGACATAACCGGCGTTATCCTCTAAAATATTAATCGGAACCAGGTTTAATTGACTGTTTCGGTGTGGTACCACATTACTATGTGATCCAAACCAGAGAAAACCCAGGATCTGGCCAACAAGAATGCATAAAATGCGAAAGTATGAGGTAGATGATGGCAAATACCAGACCTAACCCAGACATAACCGGTGTTTCCCCCTGAAATATTGATCGAAACCAGCATTAATTGACTGTTTCGGTTTGGTACCACATTACTACGTGATCCAAATCAGCAAGAGCCCAGGATCTGGCCATTCAAGTGTGCGAAAAATGCGAAAGTATGAGCCAGATGATTGCAAATACCAGATCTAACCCCGACATAACCAGGGTTATCCTCGAAAATATTAATCGGTACCGGTATAATTGACTGTTTCAGTGTGGTACCACATTACTACGTGACCCAAACCGGAAAAAACCCAGTATCTGGCCAACAAGTATGCGAAAAATGCGAATGTATGAGCCAGATGATTGCAAATACCAGAACTAACCCCGACATAACCGGAGTTTTCCTCTAAAATATTAATCGTGACCAAGTTTAATTGACTGCTTCGGTGTTGTACCATGTTACTACGTGATCCAAACCAGAAAAAACCAAGGATCTGGCCAACAAGTATGCGAAGATTGCAAAACTATGAGTCAGATGATTGCAAATACCAGACCTAACCCAGACATAACCGGCGTTATCCTCTAAAATATTAACCGGAACCAGGCTTAATTGACTGTTTCGGTGTGGTGCCACATTACTACGTGATCCAATCTAAAAAAGCCCAGGTTGTGGCCATTCATGTATGCGAAAAATGCGAAAGTATGAGCTAGATGATTGCAAATACCAGAACTAACCCAGACATAACCGGCGTTATCCTCTAAACTATTAATCGGAACCAGGTTTAGTTGACTGTTGCGGCGTGGTACCACATTACTACGTGATCGAAACCAGAAAAAACCCAGGATCTGGCCAACAGGTAAGCGAAAAATGCGAAAGTATGAGGCAGATGATGGCAAATACCAGACCTAACCCAGACATAACCGGCGTTATCCTCCAAAATATTAATCGGAACAGGTTGACCCCTTCAGTGTGGTAGCACATTACTGCGTGATCCAAATCAGCATAAGCCCAGGATCTGGCCAACAAGTATGCGAAAAATGCGAATGTATGAGCGAGATGATGGCAAATACCAGAACTAACCCAGACATAACCGCCGTTATCCTCTAAAATATTAATCGCAACAAGGTTTAATTGACTATTTCGGTGTGGTACCACGTTACTACGTGATCCAATCCGGAAAAAACCCAGGATCTAGACAACAAATATGCGAAAAATGCGAAAGTATGAGTCAGATGATTGCAAATACCAGACCTAACCCAGACGTAACCGGCGTTATCCTCTAAAATATTAATCGGAACCAGGCTTAATTGACTGTTTCGGTGTGGTGCCACATTACTACGTGATCCAATCTAAAAGAGCCCAGGTTCTGGCCATTCATGTATGCGAAAAATACGAAAGTATGAGCTAGATGATGGCAAATACCAGACCTAACCCAGACATTACCGGCGTTATCCTCTAAAATATAAATCGCAACCAGGTTTAATTGACTGTTTCGGTGTGGTACCACGTTACTACGTGATCCAAACCAGAAAAAACCAAGGATCTGGCCAACAAGTATGCGAAGATTGCAAAACTATGAGCTAGATGATGGCAAATACCAGACCTAACCCAGACATAACCGGCGTTATCCTCTAAACTATTAATCGGAACCAGGTATAATTGTCTGTCTCAGTGTAGTACCACATTACTAAGAGATCCAAACCAGAAAAAACCTAAGATCTGGTCAAGGAGTATGCGAAAAATGCGAAAGTATGAGTCAGATGATTGCAAATACCAGACCTAACGCGGACATAACCGGTGATATCCTCTAAAATATTAATCGGAACCAGGTTTAATTGACCCCTTCAGTGTGGTACCACATTACAACGTGATCCAAATGAGCAAAAGCTCAGGATCTGGCCAACAAGTATTCGAAAAATGCGAAAGTATGGGCCAGATGATTGCAAATACTCGAACTGACCCAGACATAACCAGCGTTATCCTCTAAAATATTAATCGGAACCAGGTTTAATTGAATGTTTCGGTGTGGCACCACATTACTACGTAATCCCAATCAGAAAAAGCCAAGGATCTGGCCAACAAGTATGCGAAAAATGCGAATGTATGAGCCAGATGATTGCAAATACCAGAACTAACCCCGACATAACCGGAGTTTTCCTCTAAAATATTAATCGTGACCAAGTTTAATTGACTGTTTCGGTGCGGTACCACATTACTATGTGATCCAAACCAGAAAAAACAAAGGATCTGGCCAACAAGAATGCATAAAATGCGAAAGTATGAGGCAGATGATGGCAAATACCAGACCTAACCCAGACATAACCGGCGTTATCCTCTAAAATATTAACCGCAACCGCGTTTAATTGACTGTTTCGGTGTGGTACCACATTACTATGTAATCCAAACCAGAACAAATCCAGGATCTAGACAACAAGTATGCGAAAAATGCGAAAGTATGAGTCAGATGATTGCAAATACCAGACCTAACCCAGACATAACCGGCGTTATCCTCTAAAATATTAATCGAAACAAGGTTTAATTGACTGTTTCCGTGTGGTACCACATTACTATGTAATCCAAACCACAAAAAACCCAGGATCTAGACAACAAGTATGCGAAAAATGCGAAAGTATGTGTCAGATGATTGCAAATTCCAGACCTAACCCAGACATAACCGGCGTTATCTTCTAAAATATTAATCGAAACCATGTTTAAGAGACAGTTTCAGTGTAGTACCACATTACTACGTGATCCAAATCAGGAAAAGCCCAGGATCTGGCCAACAAGTATGCGAAAAGTGCGAAAGTATGAGCTAGACGATGGCAAATACCAGACCTAACCCAGACATAACCGCCGTTATCCTCTAAAATATAAATCGCAACCAGGTTTAATTGACTGTTTCGGTGTGGTGCCACATTACTACGCGAACCAAACTGGAAATAGCCCAGGTACTGGCCATTCAAGTATGCGACAAGTACGAAAGTATGAGACAGATGATTGCAAATACCAGACCTAACCCAGACATAACCGGCGTTATCCTCTAAAATATTAATCGGAACCAGGTTTAATTGACTGTTTCGGTGTGGTACCACATTACTATGTGATCCAAACCAGAGAAAACCCAGGATCTGGCCAACAAGAATGCATAACATGCGAAAGTATGAGGTAGATGATGGCAAATACCAGACCTAACCCAGACATAACCGGTGTTTCCCTCTGAAATATTGATCGAAACCAGCATTAATTGACTGTTTCGGTTTGGTACCACATTACTACGTGATCCAAATCAGCAAGAGCCCAGGATCTGGCCATTCAAGTGTGCGAAAAATGCGAAAGTATGAGCCAGATGATTGCAAATACCAGAACTAACCCCGACATAACCAGGGTTATCCTCGAAAATATTAATCGGTACCGGTATAATTGACTGTTTCAGTGTGGTACCACATTACTACGTGACACAAACCGGAAAAAACCAAGTATCTGGCCAACAAGTATGCGAAAAATGCGAATGTATGAGCCAGATGATTGCAAATACCAGAACTAACCCCGACATAACCGGAGTTTTCCTCTAAAATATAAATCGTGACCAAGTTTAATTGACTGCTTCGGTGTTGTACCACGTTACTACGTGATCCAAACCAGAAAAAACCAAGGATCTGGCCAACAAGTATGCGAAGATTGCAAAACTATGAGTCAGATGATTGCAAATACCAGACCTAACCCAGACATAACCGCCGTTATCCTCTAAAATATTAATCGGAACCAGGCTTAATTGACTGTTTCGGTGGGGTGCCACATTACTACGTGATCCAATCTAAAAAAGCCCAGGTTCTGGCCATTCATGTATGCGAAAAATGCGAAAGTATGAGCTAGATGATTGCAAATACCAGAACTACCCCAGACATAACCGGCGTTATCCTCGAAACTATTAATCGGAACCAGGTTTAGTTGACTGTTGCGGTGTGGTACCACATTACTACGTGATCGAAACCAGAAAAAACCCAGGATCTGGCCAACAGGTAAGCGAAAAATGCGAAAGTATGAGGCAGATGATTGCAAATACCATACGTAACACAGTCATAAACCGCCGTTATCCTCTAAGATATAAATCGCAACCAGGTTTAATTGACTGTTTCGGTGTGGTACCACATTACTACGTGATCCAAATCAGCATAAGCCCAGGATCTGGCCAACAAGTATGCGAAAAATGCGAAAGTATGAGCTAGATGATTGCAAATACCAGAACTACCCCAGACATAACCGGCGTTATCCTCTAAACTATTAATCGGAACCAGGTTTAGTTGACTGTTGCGGTGTGGTACCACATTACTACGTGATCGAAACCAGAAAAAACCCAGGTTCTGGCCAACAGGTAAGCGAACCATGCGAAAGTATGAGGCAGATGATTGCAAATACCATACGTAACACAGTCATAAACCGCCGTTATCCTCTAAAATATAAATCGCAACCAGGTTTAATTGACTGTTTCGGTGTGGTACCACGTTACTACGTGATCCAAACCAGAAAAAACCAAGGATCTGGCCAACTAGTATGCGAAAAATGCGAAAGTATGTGTCAGATGATTGCAAATTCCAGACCTAACCCAGACATAACCGGCGTTATCTTCTAAAATATTAATCGAAACCATGTTTAAGAGACAGTTTCAGTGTAGTACCACATTACTACGTGATCCAAATCAGGAAAAGCCCAGGATCTGGCCAACAAGTATGCGAAAAGTGCGAAAGTATGAGCTAGACGATGGCAAATACCAGACCTAACCCAGACATAACCGCCGTTATCCTCTAAAATATAAATCGCAACCAGGTTTAATTGACTGCTTCGGTGTGGTGCCACATTACTACGCGAACCAAACTGGAAAAAACCCATGATCTGGCCAACAGGTAAGCGAAAAATGCGATAGTATGAGGCAGATGATTGCAAATACCATACGTAACACAGTCATAAACCGCCGTTATCCTCTAAAATATAAATTGCAACCAGGTTTAATTAACTGTTTCGGTGTGGTACCACGTTACTACGTGATGCAAACCAGAAAAAACCAAGGATCTGGCCAACAAGAATGCGAAAAATGCGAATGTATGAGCTAGTTGATGGCAAATTCCAGATCTAACCCAGACATAACCGCCGTTATCCTCTAAAATATTAATCGTAACCAGGTTTAATTGACAGTTTCGATGTGGTGCCACATTACCACGTGATCCAAACTAGAAAAAGCCCAGGTTCTGGCCATTCATGTATGCGAAAAATGCGAAAGTATGAGCTGGATGATGGCAAATACCAGACCTAACCCAGACATAACGGCGTTATCCTCTAAAATATTAATCGGAACCGGTATAATTGACTGTTTCAGTGTGGTACCACATTACTACGTGACCCAAACCGGAAAAGACCCAGTATCTGGCCAACAAGTATGCGAAAAATGCGAATGTATGAGCTAGATGATGGCAAATACCAGAACTAACCCAGACATAACCGGCGTTATCCTCTAAACCATTAATCGGAACCAGGTTTAGTTGACTGTTGCGGTGTGGTACCACATTACTACGTGATCGAAACCAGAAAAAACCCAGGATCTGGCCAACAGGTAAGCGAAAAATGCGAAAGTATGAGGCAGATGATTGCAAATACCATACGTAACACAGTCATAAACCGCCGTTATCCTCTAAAATATAAATTGCAACCAGGTTTAATTAACTGTTTCGGTGTGGTACCACGTTACTACGTGATGCAAACCAGAAAAAACCAAGGATCTGGCCAACAAGTATGCGAAGATTGGAAAACTATGAGTCAGATGATGGCAAATACCAGACCTAACCCAGACATAACCGGCGTTATCCTCCAAAATATTAATCGGAACCAGGTTTAATTGACCCCTTCAGTGTGGTAGCACATTACTACGTGATCCAAATCAGCATAAGCCCAGGATCTGGCCAACAAGTATGCGAAAAATGCGAATGTATGAGCGAGATGATGGCAAATACCAGAACTAACCCAGACATAACCGCCGCTATCCTCTAAAATATTAATCGCAACAAGGTTTAATTGACTATTTCGGTGTGGAACCACATTACTATGTAATCCAAACCAGAAAATACCCAGGATCTAGACAACAAATATGCGAAAACTGCGAAAGTATGAGTCAGATGATTGCAAACACCAGACCTAACCCAGACATAACCGGCGTTATCCTCCAAAATATAAATCGCAACCAGGTTTAATTGACTGTTTCGGTGTGGTACCACATTACTACGTGATCCAAATCAGCATAAGCCCAGGATCTGGCCAACAAGTATGCGAAAAATGCGAAAGTATGAGCCAGATGATTGCAAATACCAGAACTAACACCGACATAACCGGAGTTATCCTCTAAAATATCAATCGTAACCAAGTTTAATTGACTGCTTCGGTGTTGTACCACGTTACTACGTGATCCAAACCAGAAAAAACCAAGGATCTGGCCAACAAGTATGCGAAGATTGCAAAACTATGAGTCAGATGATGGCAAATACCAGACCTAACCCAGACATAACCGGCGTTATCCTCCAAAATATTAATCGGAACCAGGTTTAATTGACCCCTTCAGTGTGGTAGCACATTACTACGTGATTCAATCCGGAAAAAACCCAGGAACTAGACAACAAATATGCGAAAAATGCGAAAGTATGAGTCAGATGATTGCAAATACCAGACCTAACCCAGACATAACCGGCGTTATCCTCTAAAATATTAATCGGAACAAGGTTTAATTGACAGTTTCGATGTGGTGCCACATTACTACGTGATCCAAACTAGAAAAAGCCCAGGTTCTGGCCATTCATGTATGCGAAAAATGCGAAAGTATGAGCTGGATGATGGCAAATACCAGACCTAACCCAGACATAACGGCGTTATCCTCTAAAATATTAATCGGAACCGGTATAATTGACTGTTTCAGTGTGGTACCACATTACTACGTGACCCAAACCGGAAAAGACCCAGTATCTGGCCAACAAGTATGGGGAAAGTGCGAATGTATGAGCTAGATGATGGCAAATACCAGAACTACCCCAGACATAACCGCCGTTATACTCTAAAATATTAATCGCAACAAGGTTTAATTGACTGTTTCGGTGTGGTACCACATTACTACGTGATCCAATCCGGAAAAAACCCAGGATCTAGACAACAAATATGCGAAAAATGCGAAAGTATGAGTCAGATGATTGCAAATACCAGACCTAACCCAGACATAACCGGCGTTGTTCTCTAAAATATTAATCGGAACCAGGATTAATTGACCGTTTCAGTGTGGTACCACATTACTACGTGACCCAAACCGGAAAAAACCCAGTATCTGGCCAACAAGTATGCGAAAAGTGCGAAAGTATGAGCCAGATGATTGCAATTACCAGAACTAACCGCGACATAACCGGAGTTATCCTGTAAAATATCAATCGTAACCAAGTTTAATTGACTGCTTCGGCGTTGTACCACGTTACTACCTGATCCAAACCAGAAGAAACCAAGGATCTGGCCAACAAGTATGCGAAGATTGCAAAACTATGAGTCAGATGATGGCAAATACCAGACCTAACCCAGACATAACCGGCGTTATCCTCCAAAATATTAATCGGAACCAGGTTTAATTGACCCCTTCAGTGCGGTAGCACATTACTACGTGATCCAATCCGGAAAAAACCCAGGAACTAGACAACAAATATGCGAAAAATGCGAAAGTATGAGTCAGATGATTGCAAATACCAGACCTAACCCAGACATAACCGGCGTTATCCTCTAAAATATTAATCGGAACCAGGCTTAATTGACTGCTTCGGTGTGGTGCCACATTACTACGTGATCCAGTCTAAAAAAAGCCCAGGTTCTGGCCATTCATGTATGCGAAAAATGCGAAAGTATGAGCTAGATGATGGCAAATACCAGAACTAACCCAGACATAACCAGCGTTATCCTCTAAAATATTAATCGGAACCAGGTTTAATTGACTTTTCCGGTGTGGTACCACAATGCTACGTGATCCAAACCAGAAAAAACCCAGGATCTGGCCAACAAGTATGCGAAAAATGCGAAAGTATGAGGCAGATGATTACAATTACCAGACCTAACCCAGACATAACCGGCGTTATCCTCTAAAATATTAATCGGAACCAGGCTTAATTGACTGTTTCGGTGTGGTGCCACATTACTACGTGATCCAATCTACAAAAAGCCCAGGTTCTGGCCATTCATGTATGCGAAAAATGCGAAAGTATGAGCTAGATGATGGCAAATACCAGAACTGACCCAGACATAACCGGCGTTATCCTCTAAAATATTAATCGGAACCAGGTTTTATTTACTATTTCGGTGTGGTACCACATTACTACGTGATCCAAACCAGAAGAGACTCAGGAACTGGTCAACAAGTATACGAAAAATGCGAAAGTATGAGCCTGATGATTGCAAATACCAGAACTATCCCAGACATAACCGGCGTTATCCTCTAAACTATTAATCGGAACCAGGTTTAGTTGACTGTTGCGGTGTGGTACCACATTACTACGTGATCGAAACCAGAAAAAACCCAGGATCTGGCCAACAGGTAAGCGAAAAATGCGAAAGTATGAGGCAGATGATTGCAAATACCATACGTAACACAGTCATAAACCGCCGTTATCCTCTAAAATATAAATCGCAACCAGGTTTAATTGACTGTTTC
The DNA here is from genome assembly GCF_051014445.1 of Colletes latitarsis. NCBI lineage: Eukaryota > Metazoa > Arthropoda > Insecta > Hymenoptera > Colletidae > Colletes > Colletes latitarsis. Next base: position 6,352,417 of record NC_135142.1, read on the forward strand.
GGTGTGGTACCACGTTACTACGTGATCCAAACCAGAAAAAACCAAGGATCTGGCCAACAAGTATGCGTAGATTGCAAAACTATGAGCTAGATGATGGCGAATACCAGACCTAACCCAGACATAACCGGCGTTATCCTCTAAAATATTAATCGGAACCAGGTTTTATTTACCATTTCGCTGTGGTACCACATTACTACGTGATCCAAACCAGAAGAGACTCAGGAACTGGTCAACAAGTATACGAAAAATGCGAAAGTATGAGCCTGATGATTGCAAATACCAGAACTAACCCAGACATAACCGGCGTTATCCTCTAAACTATTAATCGGAACCAGGTTTAGTTGACTGTTGCGGTGTGGTACCACATTACTACGTGATCGAAACCAGAAAAAACCCAGGATCTGGCCAACAGGTAAGCGAAAAATGCGAAAGTATGAGGCAGATGATTGCAAATACCATACGTAACACAGTCATAAACCGCCGTTATCCTCTAAAATATAAATCGCAACCTGGTTTAATTGACTGTTTCGGTGTGGTACCACATTACTACGTGATCCAAATCAGCATAAGCCCAGGATCTGGCCAACAAGTATGCGAAAAATGCGAATGTATGAGCTAGTTGATGGCAAATTCCAGACCTAACCCAGACATAACCGGCGTTATCCTCTAAAATATTAATCGCAACAAGGTTTAATTGACTGTTTCGGTGTGGTACCACATTACTATGTAATCCAAACCAGAAAAAACCCAGGATCTAGACAACAAATATGCGAAAACTGCGAAAGTATGAGTCAGATGATTGCAAATACCAGACCTAACCCAGACATAACCGGCGTTATCCTCTAAAATATTAATCGCAACAAGGTTTAATTGACTGTTTCGGTGTGGTACCACATTACTATGTAATCCAAACCAGAAAAAACCCAGGATCTAGACAACAAATATGCGAAAACTGCGAAAGTAAGAGTCAGATGATTTCAAATACCAGACCTAACCCAGACATAATCGGCGTTATCCTCTAAAATATTAATCGGAACCAGGCTTAATTGACTGTTTCGTGTGGTGCCACATTACTACGTGATCCAATCTAAAAAAAGCCCAGGTGCTGGCCATTCATGTATGCGAAAAATGCGAAAGTATGAGCTAGATGATGGCAAATACCAGGCCTAACCCAGACATAACCTGCGTTATCCTCTAAAATATTAATCGTAACCAGGTTTAATTGACAGTTTCGATGTGGTGCCACATTACCACGTGATCCAAACTAGAAAAAGCCCAGGTTCTGGCCATTCATGTATGCGAAAAATGCGAAAGTATGAGCTGGATGATGGCAAATACCAGACCTAACCCAGACATAACGGCGTTATCCTCTAAAATATTAATCGGAACCGGTATAATTGACTGTTTCAGTGTGGTACCACATTACTACGTGACCCAAACCGGAAAAGACCCAGTATCTGGCCAACAAGTATGCGAAAAATGCGAATGTATGAGCTAGATGATGGCAAATACCAGAACTAACCCAGACATAACCGGCGTTATCCTCTAAACCATTAATCGGAACCAGGTTTAGTTGACTGTTGCGGTGTGGTACCACATTACTACGTGATCGAAACCAGAAAAAACCCAGGATCTGGCCAACAGGTAAGCGAAAAATGCGAAAGTATGAGGCAGATGATTGCAAATACCATACGTAACACAGTCATAAACCGCCGTTATCCTCTAAAATATAAATTGCAACCAGGTTTAATTAACTGTTTCGGTGTGGTACCACGTTACTACGTGATGCAAACCAGAAAAAACCAAGGATCTGGCCAACAAGTATGCGAAGATTGGAAAACTATGAGTCAGATGATGGCAAATACCAGACCTAACCCAGACATAACCGGCGTTATCCTCCAAAATATTAATCGGAACCAGGTTTAATTGACCCCTTCAGTGTGGTAGCACATTACTACGTGATCCAAATCAGCATAAGCCCAGGATCTGGCCAACAAGTATGCGAAAAATGCGAATGTATGAGCGAGATGATGGCAAATACCAGAACTAACCCAGACATAACCGCCGCTATCCTCTAAAATATTAATCGCAACAAGGTTTAATTGACTATTTCGGTGTGGAACCACATTACTATGTAATCCAAACCAGAAAATACCCAGGATCTAGACAACAAATATGCGAAAACTGCGAAAGTATGAGTCAGATGATTGCAAACACCAGACCTAACCCAGACATAACCGGCGTTATCCTCCAAAATATAAATCGCAACCAGGTTTAATTGACTGTTTCGGTGTGGTACCACATTACTACGTGATCCAAATCAGCATAAGCCCAGGATCTGGCCAACAAGTATGCGAAAAATGCGAAAGTATGAGCCAGATGATTGCAAATACCAGAACTAACACCGACATAACCGGAGTTATCCTCTAAAATATCAATCGTAACCAAGTTTAATTGACTGCTTCGGTGTTGTACCACGTTACTACGTGATCCAAACCAGAAAAAACCAAGGATCTGGCCAACAAGTATGCGAAGATTGCAAAACTATGAGTCAGATGATGGCAAATACCAGACCTAACCCAGACATAACCGGCGTTATCCTCCAAAATATTAATCGGAACCAGGTTTAATTGACCCCTTCAGTGTGGTAGCACATTACTACGTGATTCAATCCGGAAAAAACCCAGGAACTAGACAACAAATATGCGAAAAATGCGAAAGTATGAGTCAGATGATTGCAAATACCAGACCTAACCCAGACATAACCGGCGTTATCCTCTAAAATATTAATCGGAACAAGGTTTAATTGACAGTTTCGATGTGGTGCCACATTACTACGTGATCCAAACTAGAAAAAGCCCAGGTTCTGGCCATTCATGTATGCGAAAAATGCGAAAGTATGAGCTGGATGATGGCAAATACCAGACCTAACCCAGACATAACGGCGTTATCCTCTAAAATATTAATCGGAACCGGTATAATTGACTGTTTCAGTGTGGTACCACATTACTACGTGACCCAAACCGGAAAAGACCCAGTATCTGGCCAACAAGTATGGGGAAAGTGCGAATGTATGAGCTAGATGATGGCAAATACCAGAACTACCCCAGACATAACCGCCGTTATACTCTAAAATATTAATCGCAACAAGGTTTAATTGACTGTTTCGGTGTGGTACCACATTACTACGTGATCCAATCCGGAAAAAACCCAGGATCTAGACAACAAATATGCGAAAAATGCGAAAGTATGAGTCAGATGATTGCAAATACCAGACCTAACCCAGACATAACCGGCGTTGTTCTCTAAAATATTAATCGGAACCAGGATTAATTGACCGTTTCAGTGTGGTACCACATTACTACGTGACCCAAACCGGAAAAAACCCAGTATCTGGCCAACAAGTATGCGAAAAGTGCGAAAGTATGAGCCAGATGATTGCAATTACCAGAACTAACCGCGACATAACCGGAGTTATCCTGTAAAATATCAATCGTAACCAAGTTTAATTGACTGCTTCGGCGTTGTACCACGTTACTACCTGATCCAAACCAGAAGAAACCAAGGATCTGGCCAACAAGTATGCGAAGATTGCAAAACTATGAGTCAGATGATGGCAAATACCAGACCTAACCCAGACATAACCGGCGTTATCCTCCAAAATATTAATCGGAACCAGGTTTAATTGACCCCTTCAGTGCGGTAGCACATTACTACGTGATCCAATCCGGAAAAAACCCAGGAACTAGACAACAAATATGCGAAAAATGCGAAAGTATGAGTCAGATGATTGCAAATACCAGACCTAACCCAGACATAACCGGCGTTATCCTCTAAAATATTAATCGGAACCAGGCTTAATTGACTGCTTCGGTGTGGTGCCACATTACTACGTGATCCAGTCTAAAAAAAGCCCAGGTTCTGGCCATTCATGTATGCGAAAAATGCGAAAGTATGAGCTAGATGATGGCAAATACCAGAACTAACCCAGACATAACCAGCGTTATCCTCTAAAATATTAATCGGAACCAGGTTTAATTGACTTTTCCGGTGTGGTACCACAATGCTACGTGATCCAAACCAGAAAAAACCCAGGATCTGGCCAACAAGTATGCGAAAAATGCGAAAGTATGAGGCAGATGATTACAATTACCAGACCTAACCCAGACATAACCGGCGTTATCCTCTAAAATATTAATCGGAACCAGGCTTAATTGACTGTTTCGGTGTGGTGCCACATTACTACGTGATCCAATCTACAAAAAGCCCAGGTTCTGGCCATTCATGTATGCGAAAAATGCGAAAGTATGAGCTAGATGATGGCAAATACCAGAACTGACCCAGACATAACCGGCGTTATCCTCTAAAATATTAATCGGAACCAGGTTTTATTTACTATTTCGGTGTGGTACCACATTACTACGTGATCCAAACCAGAAGAGACTCAGGAACTGGTCAACAAGTATACGAAAAATGCGAAAGTATGAGCCTGATGATTGCAAATACCAGAACTATCCCAGACATAACCGGCGTTATCCTCTAAACTATTAATCGGAACCAGGTTTAGTTGACTGTTGCGGTGTGGTACCACATTACTACGTGATCGAAACCAGAAAAAACCCAGGATCTGGCCAACAGGTAAGCGAAAAATGCGAAAGTATGAGGCAGATGATTGCAAATACCATACGTAACACAGTCATAAACCGCCGTTATCCTCTAAAATATAAATCGCAACCAGGTTTAATTGACTGTTTCGGTGTGGTACCACGTTACTACGTGATCCAAACCAGAAAAAACCAAGGATCTGGCCAACAAGTATGCGTAGATTGCAAAACTATGAGCTAGATGATGGCGAATACCAGACCTAACCCAGACATAACCGGCGTTATCCTCTAAAATATTAATCGGAACCAGGTTTTATTTACCATTTCGCTGTGGTACCACATTACTACGTGATCCAAACCAGAAGAGACTCAGGAACTGGTCAACAAGTATACGAAAAATGCGAAAGTATGAGCCTGATGATTGCAAATACCAGAACTAACCCAGACATAACCGGCGTTATCCTCTAAACTATTAATCGGAACCAGGTTTAGTTGACTGTTGCGGTGTGGTACCACATTACTACGTGATCGAAACCAGAAAAAACCCAGGATCTGGCCAACAGGTAAGCGAAAAATGCGAAAGTATGAGGCAGATGATTGCAAATACCATACGTAACACAGTCATAAACCGCCGTTATCCTCTAAAATATAAATCGCAACCTGGTTTAATTGACTGTTTCGGTGTGGTACCACATTACTACGTGATCCAAATCAGCATAAGCCCAGGATCTGGCCAACAAGTATGCGAAAAATGCGAATGTATGAGCTAGTTGATGGCAAATTCCAGACCTAACCCAGACATAACCGGCGTTATCCTCTAAAATATTAATCGCAACAAGGTTTAATTGACTGTTTCGGTGTGGTACCACATTACTATGTAATCCAAACCAGAAAAAACCCAGGATCTAGACAACAAATATGCGAAAACTGCGAAAGTATGAGTCAGATGATTGCAAATACCAGACCTAACCCAGACATAACCGGCGTTATCCTCTAAAATATTAATCGCAACAAGGTTTAATTGACTGTTTCGGTGTGGTACCACATTACTATGTAATCCAAACCAGAAAAAACCCAGGATCTAGACAACAAATATGCGAAAACTGCGAAAGTAAGAGTCAGATGATTTCAAATACCAGACCTAACCCAGACATAATCGGCGTTATCCTCTAAAATATTAATCGGAACCAGGCTTAATTGACTGTTTCGTGTGGTGCCACATTACTACGTGATCCAATCTAAAAAAAGCCCAGGTGCTGGCCATTCATGTATGCGAAAAATGCGAAAGTATGAGCTAGATGATGGCAAATACCAGGCCTAACCCAGACATAACCTGCGTTATCCTCTAAAATATTAATCGTAACCAGGTTTAATTGACAGTTTCGACGTGGTGCCACATTACCACGTGATCCAAACTAGAAAAAGCCCAGGTTCTGGCCATTCATGTATGCGAAAAATGCGAAAGTATGAGCTGGATGATGGCAAATACCAGACCTAACCCAGACATAACGGCGTTATCCTCTAAAATATTAATCGGAACCGGTATAATTGACTGTTTCAGTGTGGTACCACATTACTACGTGACCCAAACCGGAAAAGACCCAGTATCTGGCCAACAAGTATGCGAAAAATGCGAATGTATGAGCTAGATGATGGCAAATACCAGAACTAACCCAGACATAACCGCCGTTATCCTCTAAAATATAAATCGCAACAAGGTTTAATTGACTGTTTCGGTGTGGTACCACATTACTACGTGATCCAATCCGGAAAAAACCCAGGATCTAGACAACAAATATGCGAAAAATGCGAAAGTATGAGTCAGATGATTGCAAATACCAGACCTAACCCAGACATAACCGGCGTTGTTCTCTAAAATATTAATCGGAACCAGGTTTAATTGACTGTTTCAGTGTGGTACCACATTACTACGTGACCCAAACCGAAAAAAACCCAGGATCTAGACAACAAATATGCGAAAAATGCGAAAGTATGAGCTAGATGATGGCAAATACCAGAACTAACCCAGACATAACCAGCGTTATCCTCTAAAATATTAATCGGAACCAGGTTTAATTGACTTTTTCGGTGTGGTACCACAATACTACGTGATCCAAACTTGAAAAAACCCAGGGTCTGGCCAACAAGTATGCGAAAAATGCGAAAGTATGAGGCAGATGATTACAAGTACCAGGCCTAACCCAGACATAACCTGCGCTATCCTCTAAAATATTAATCGTAACCAGGTTTAATTGACTTTTTCGGTGTGGTACCACAATACTACGTGATCCAAGCCAGAAAAAAACCCAGGATCTGGCCAACAAGTATGCGAAAAATGCGAAAGTATGAGGCAGATGATTACAAGTACCAGGCCTAACCCAGACATAACCTGCGTTATACTCTAAAATATTAATCGTAACCAGGTTTAATTGACAGTTTCGATGTGGTGCCACATTACTACGTGATCCAAACTAGAAAAAGCCCAGGTTCTGGCCATTCATGTATGCGAAAAATGCGAAAGTATGAGCTGGATGCTGGAAAATACCAGACCTAACCCAGACATAACCGGCGTTATCCTCCAAAATATTAATCGGAACCAGGTTTAATTGACCCCTTCAGTGTGGTAGCACATTACTACGTGATCCAATCCGGAAAAAACCGAGGAACTAGACAACAAATATGCGAAAAATGCGAAAGTATGAGTCAGATGATTGCAAATACCTGACCTAACCCAGACATAACCGGCGTTATCCTCTAAAATATTAATCGGAACCAGGCTTAATTGACTGTTTCGGTGTGGCGCCACATTACTACGTGCTCCAATCTAAAAAAAGCCCAGGTTCTGGCCATTCATGTATGCGAAAAATGCGAAAGTATGAGCTAGATGATGGCAAATACCAGAACTAACCCAGACATAACCAGCGTTATCCTCTAAAATATTAATCGGAACCAGGTTTAATTGACTTTTTCGGTGTGGTACCACAATACTACGTGATCCAAGCCAGAAAAAAACCCAGGATCTGGCCAACAAGTATGCGAAAAATGCGAAAGTATGAGGCAGATGATTACAAGTACCAGGCCTAACCCAGACATAACCTGCGTTATACTCTAAAATATTAATCGTAACCAGGTTTAATTGACAGTTTCGATGTGGTGCCACATTACTACGTGATCCAAACTAGAAAAAGCCCAGGTTCTGGCCATTCATGTATGCGAAAAATGCGAAAGTATGAGCTAGATGATGGCAATTACCAGACCTAACCCAGACATAACCGGCGTTATCCTCTAGAATATTAATCGGAACCAGGTATAATTGTCTGTCTCAGTGTAGTACCACATTACTACGAGATCCAGATCAGAAAAAGCCCAGGATCTGGCCAACAAGTATTCGAAAAATGCGAAAGTATGGGCCAGATGATTGCAAATACTCGAATTGACCCAGACATAACCAGCGTTATCCTCTAAAATATTAATCGGACCCAGGTTTAATTGACTGTTTGAGTGTGGTACCACATTACTACGTGATCCATTCCGGAAAAAGCCCAGGATCTGGCCAACAAGTATTCGAAAAATGCGAAAGTATGAGTCAGATGATTGCAAATACCAGACCTAACCCAGACATAACCGGCGTTATCCTCTAAAATATTAATCGGAACCAGGCTTAATTGACTGCTTCGGTGTGGTGCCACATTACTACGTGATCCAGTCTAAAAAAAGCCCAGGTTCTGGCCATTCATGTATGCGAAAAATGCGAAAGTATGAGCTAGATGATGGCAAATACCAGAACTAACCCAGACATAACCAGCGTTATCCTCTAAAATATTAATCGGAACCAGGTTTAATTGACTTTTCCGGTGTGGTACCACAATGCTACGTGATCCAAACCAGAAAAAACCCAGGATCTGGCCAACAAGTATGCGAAAAATGCGAAAGTATGAGGCAGATGATTACAATTACCAGACCTAACCCAGACATAACCGGCGTTATCCTCTAAAATATTAATCGGAACCAGGCTTAATTGACTGTTTCGGTGTGGTGCCACATTACTACGTGATCCAATCTACAAAAAGCCCAGGTTCTGGCCATTCATGTATGCGAAAAATGCGAAAGTATGAGCTAGATGATGGCAAATACCAGAACTGACCCAGACATAACCGGCGTTATCCTCTAAAATATTAATCGGAACCAGGTTTTATTTACTATTTCGGTGTGGTACCACATTACTACGTGATCCAAACCAGAAGAGACTCAGGAACTGGTCAACAAGTATACGAAAAATGCGAAAGTATGAGCCTGATGATTGCAAATACCAGAACTATCCCAGACATAACCGGCGTTATCCTCTAAACTATTAATCGGAACCAGGTTTAGTTGACTGTTGCGGTGTGGTACCACATTACTACGTGATCGAAACCAGAAAAAACCCAGGATCTGGCCAACAGGTAAGCGAAAAATGCGAAAGTATGAGGCAGATGATTGCAAATACCATACGTAACACAGTCATAAACCGCCGTTATCCTCTAAAATATAAATCGCAACCAGGTTTAATTGACTGTTTCGGTGTGGTACCACGTTACTACGTGATCCAAACCAGAAAAAACCAAGGATCTGGCCAACAAGTATGCGTAGATTGCAAAACTATGAGCTAGATGATGGCGAATACCAGACCTAACCCAGACATAACCGGCGTTATCCTCTAAAATATTAATCGGAACCAGGTTTTATTTACCATTTCGCTGTGGTACCACATTACTACGTGATCCAAACCAGAAGAGACTCAGGAACTGGTCAACAAGTATACGAAAAATGCGAAAGTATGAGCCTGATGATTGCAAATACCAGAACTAACCCAGACATAACCGGCGTTATCCTCTAAACTATTAATCGGAACCAGGTTTAGTTGACTGTTGCGGTGTGGTACCACATTACTACGTGATCGAAACCAGAAAAAACCCAGGATCTGGCCAACAGGTAAGCGAAAAATGCGAAAGTATGAGGCAGATGATTGCAAATACCATACGTAACACAGTCATAAACCGCCGTTATCCTCTAAAATATAAATCGCAACCTGGTTTAATTGACTGTTTCGGTGTGGTACCACATTACTACGTGATCCAAATCAGCATAAGCCCAGGATCTGGCCAACAAGTATGCGAAAAATGCGAATGTATGAGCTAGTTGATGGCAAATTCCAGACCTAACCCAGACATAACCGGCGTTATCCTCTAAAATATTAATCGCAACAAGGTTTAATTGACTGTTTCGGTGTGGTACCACATTACTATGTAATCCAAACCAGAAAAAACCCAGGATCTAGACAACAAATATGCGAAAACTGCGAAAGTATGAGTCAGATGATTGCAAATACCAGACCTAACCCAGACATAACCGGCGTTATCCTCTAAAATATTAATCGCAACAAGGTTTAATTGACTGTTTCGGTGTGGTACCACATTACTATGTAATCCAAACCAGAAAAAACCCAGGATCTAGACAACAAATATGCGAAAACTGCGAAAGTAAGAGTCAGATGATTTCAAATACCAGACCTAACCCAGACATAATCGGCGTTATCCTCTAAAATATTAATCGGAACCAGGCTTAATTGACTGTTTCGTGTGGTGCCACATTACTACGTGATCCAATCTAAAAAAAGCCCAGGTGCTGGCCATTCATGTATGCGAAAAATGCGAAAGTATGAGCTAGATGATGGCAAATACCAGGCCTAACCCAGACATAACCTGCGTTATCCTCTAAAATATTAATCGTAACCAGGTTTAATTGACAGTTTCGACGTGGTGCCACATTACCACGTGATCCAAACTAGAAAAAGCCCAGGTTCTGGCCATTCATGTATGCGAAAAATGCGAAAGTATGAGCTGGATGATGGCAAATACCAGACCTAACCCAGACATAACGGCGTTATCCTCTAAAATATTAATCGGAACCGGTATAATTGACTGTTTCAGTGTGGTACCACATTACTACGTGACCCAAACCGGAAAAGACCCAGTATCTGGCCAACAAGTATGCGAAAAATGCGAATGTATGAGCTAGATGATGGCAAATACCAGAACTAACCCAGACATAACCGCCGTTATCCTCTAAAATATAAATCGCAACAAGGTTTAATTGACTGTTTCGGTGTGGTACCACATTACTACGTGATCCAATCCGGAAAAAACCCAGGATCTAGACAACAAATATGCGAAAAATGCGAAAGTATGAGTCAGATGATTGCAAATACCAGACCTAACCCAGACATAACCGGCGTTGTTCTCTAAAATATTAATCGGAACCAGGTTTAATTGACTGTTTCAGTGTGGTACCACATTACTACGTGACCCAAACCGAAAAAAACCCAGGATCTAGACAACAAATATGCGAAAAATGCGAAAGTATGAGCTAGATGATGGCAAATACCAGAACTAACCCAGACATAACCAGCGTTATCCTCTAAAATATTAATCGGAACCAGGTTTAATTGACTTTTTCGGTGTGGTACCACAATACTACGTGATCCAAACTTGAAAAAACCCAGGGTCTGGCCAACAAGTATGCGAAAAATGCGAAAGTATGAGGCAGATGATTACAAGTACCAGGCCTAACCCAGACATAACCTGCGCTATCCTCTAAAATATTAATCGTAACCAGGTTTAATTGACTTTTTCGGTGTGGTACCACAATACTACGTGATCCAAGCCAGAAAAAAACCCAGGATCTGGCCAACAAGTATGCGAAAAATGCGAAAGTATGAGGCAGATGATTACAAGTACCAGGCCTAACCCAGACATAACCTGCGTTATACTCTAAAATATTAATCGTAACCAGGTTTAATTGACAGTTTCGATGTGGTGCCACATTACTACGTGATCCAAACTAGAAAAAGCCCAGGTTCTGGCCATTCATGTATGCGAAAAATGCGAAAGTATGAGCTGGATGCTGGAAAATACCAGACCTAACCCAGACATAACCGGCGTTATCCTCCAAAATATTAATCGGAACCAGGTTTAATTGACCCCTTCAGTGTGGTAGCACATTACTACGTGATCCAATCCGGAAAAAACCGAGGAACTAGACAACAAATATGCGAAAAATGCGAAAGTATGAGTCAGATGATTGCAAATACCTGACCTAACCCAGACATAACCGGCGTTATCCTCTAAAATATTAATCGGAACCAGGCTTAATTGACTGTTTCGGTGTGGCGCCACATTACTACGTGCTCCAATCTAAAAAAAGCCCAGGTTCTGGCCATTCATGTATGCGAAAAATGCGAAAGTATGAGCTAGATGATGGCAAATACCAGAACTAACCCAGACATAACCAGCGTTATCCTCTAAAATATTAATCGGAACCAGGTTTAATTGACTTTTTCGGTGTGGTACCACAATACTACGTGATCCAAGCCAGAAAAAAACCCAGGATCTGGCCAACAAGTATGCGAAAAATGCGAAAGTATGAGGCAGATGATTACAAGTACCAGGCCTAACCCAGACATAACCTGCGTTATACTCTAAAATATTAATCGTAACCAGGTTTAATTGACAGTTTCGATGTGGTGCCACATTACTACGTGATCCAAACTAGAAAAAGCCCAGGTTCTGGCCATTCATGTATGCGAAAAATGCGAAAGTATGAGCTAGATGATGGCAATTACCAGACCTAACCCAGACATAACCGGCGTTATCCTCTAGAATATTAATCGGAACCAGGTATAATTGTCTGTCTCAGTGTAGTACCACATTACTACGAGATCCAGATCAGAAAAAGCCCAGGATCTGGCCAACAAGTATTCGAAAAATGCGAAAGTATGGGCCAGATGATTGCAAATACTCGAATTGACCCAGACATAACCAGCGTTATCCTCTAAAATATTAATCGGACCCAGGTTTAATTGACTGTTTGAGTGTGGTACCACATTACTACGTGATCCATTCCGGAAAAAGCCCAGGATCTGGCCAACAAGTATTCGAAAAATGCGAAAGTATGAGTCAGATGATTGCAAATACCAGACCTAACCCGGACATAACCGGCGTTATCCTCTAAAATATTAATCGGAACCAGGTTTAATTGACTTTTCGGTGTGGTACCACAATACTACGTGATCCAAACCAGAAAAAACCCAGGATCTGGCCTACAAGTATGCGAAAAATGCGAAAGTATGAGGCAAATGATTACAAGTACCAGGCCTAACCCAGACATAACCTGCGTTATCCTCTAAAATATTAATCGTAACCAGGTTTAATTGACAGTTTCGATTTGGTGCCACATTACTACGTGATCCAAACTAGAAAAACCCCAGGTTCTGGCCATTCATGTATGCGAAAAATGCGAAAGTATGAGCTGGATGATGGCAAATACCAGACCTAACCCAGACGTAACGGCGTTATCCTCTAAAATATTAATCGCAACCAGGTTTAATTGACTGTTTCGGTGTGGTACCACATTACTACGTGATCCAAATCAGCATAAGCCCAGGATCTGGCCAACAAGTATGCGAGAAATGCGAAAGTATGAGCCAGATGATTGCAAATACCAGGCCTAACCCAGACATAACCTGCATTATCCTCTAAAATATTAATCGTAACCAGGTTTAATTGACAGTTTCGATGTGGTGCCACATTACTACGTGATCCAAACTAGAAAAAGCCCAGGTTCTGGCCATTCATGTACGCGAAAAATGCGAAAGTATGAGCTGGATGATGGCAAATACCAGACCTAACCCAGACATAACCAGCGTTATCCTCTAATATATTAATCGGAACCAGGCTTAATTGACTTTTTCGGTGTGGTACCACAATACTACGTGATCCAAACCAGAAAAAACCCAGGATCTGGCCAACAAGTATGCGAAAAATGCGAAAGTATGAGGCAGATGATTACAAGTACCAGGCCTAACCCAGACATAACCGGCGTTATCCTCTAAAATATTAATCGGAACCAGGCTTAATTCACTGTTTTGGTGTGGTGCCACATTACTACGTGATCCAATCTAAAAAAAGCCCAGGTTCTGGCCATTCATGTATGCGAAAAATGCGAAAGTATGAGCTAGATGATGGCAAATACCAGACCTAACCCAGACATAACGGCGTTATCCTCTAAAATATTAATCGGAACCGGTATAATTGACTGTTTCAGTGTGGTACCACATTACTACGTGACCCAAACCGGAAAAAACCCAGTATCTGGCCAACAAGTATGCGAAAAATGCGAATGTATGGGCTAGATGATGGCAAACACCAGTACTAACCCAGACATAACCGCCGTTATACTCTAAAATATTAATCGCAACAAGGTTTAATTGACTGTTTCGGTGTGGTACCACATTACTATGTAATCCAAACCAGAAAAAACCGAGGATCTAGACAACAAATATGCGAAAACTTCGAATGTATGAGTCAGATGATTGCAAACACCAGACCTAACCCAGACATAACCGGCGTTGTTCTCTAAAGTATTAGTCGGAACCCGGTTTAATTGACTGTTTCAGTGTGGTACCACATTACTGCGTGATCCAATCCGGAAAAAACCCAGGATCTAGACAACAAATATGCGAAAAATGCGAAAGTATGAGTCAGATGATTGCAAATACCAGAACTAACCCCGACATAACCGGAGTTATCCTCTAAAATATCAATCGTAACAAAGTTTAATTGACTGCTTCGGTGTTGTACCACGTTACTGCGTGATCCAAACCAGAAAAAACCAAGGATCTGGCCATCAAGTATGCGAAGATTGCAAAACTATGAGTCAGATGATGGCAAATACCAGACCTAATACCCAGACATAACCGGGGTTATCCTCTAGAATATTAATCGGAACCAGGTATAATTGTCTGTCTCAGTGTAGTACCACATTACTACGAGATCCAGATCAGAAAAAGCCCAGGATCTGGCCAACAAGTATTCGAAAAATGCGAAAGTATGGGCCAGATGATTGGAAATACGCGAATTGACCCAGACATAAGTAGCGTTATCCTCTAAAATATTAATCGGAACCAGGTTTAATTGACTGTTTGAGTGTGGTACCACATTACTACGTGATCCATTCCGGAAAAAGCCCAGGATCTGGCCAACAAGTATTCGAAAAATGCGAAAGTATGAGCCAGATGATTGCTAATACCGGAACTAACGCAAATATAACCGGCGTTATCCTCTAAAATATTAAACGGAACCAGGTTTAATTGCCTTTTTCGGTGTGGTACCATATTAGTACGTAATCCAAACCGGAAAAAACCCAGGATCTGGCCAAGAAGTATGCGAAAAATCCGAAAGTATGAGCCAGGCGATTGCAAATACTGGGACTAACCCAGACATGACCGGCGTTATCCTCTATAATAATAATCGCAACAAGGTTTAATTGACTGTTTCCGTGTGGTACCACATTACTATGTAATCCAAACTCGAAAAAACCAAGGATCTGGCCAACAAGAATGCATAAAATGCGAAAGTATGAGGCAGATGATGGCAAATACCAGACCTAACCCAGACATAACCAGCGTTATCCTCTAAAATATTAATCTCAACCGCGTTTAATTGACTGTTTCGGTGTGGTACCACATTACTATGTAATCCAAACGAGAACAAATCCAGGATCAAGACAACAAGTATGCGAAAAATGCGAAAGTATGAGGCAGATGATTGCTAATACCGGAACTAACGCAAATATAACCGGCGTTATCCTCTAAAATATTAAACGGAACGAGGTTTAATTGCCTTTTTCGGTGTGGTACCATATTAGTACGTAATCCAAACCGGAAAAAACCCAGGATCTGGCCAAGAAGTATGCGAAAAATCCCAAAGTATGAGCCAGGCGATTGCAAATACTGGGACTAACCCAGACATAACCGGCGTTATCCTCTATAATAATAATCGCAACAAGGTTTAATTGACTGTTTCCGTGTGGTACCACATTACTATGTAATCCAAACTCGAAAAAACCAAGGATCTGGCCAACAAGAATGCATAAAATGCGAAAGTATGAGGCAGATGATGGCAAATACCAGACCTAACCCAGACATAACCGCCGTTATCCTCTAAAATATTAATCGTAACCAGGTTTAATTGACAGTTTCGATGTGGTGCCACATTACTACGTGATCCAAACTAGAAAAAGCCCAGGTTCTGGCCATTCATGTATGCGAAAAATGCGAAAGTATGAACTGGATGATGGCAAATACCGGACCTAACCCAGACATAACGGCGTTATCCTCTAAAATATTAATCGGAACCGGTATAATTGACTGTTTCAGTGTGGTACCACATTACTACGTGACCCAAACCGGAAAAAACCCAGTATCTGGCCAACAAGTATGCGAAAAATGCGAATGTATGGGCTAGATGATGGCAAACACCAGTACTAACCCAGACATAACCGCCGTTATCCTCTAAAATATTAATCGCAACAAGGTTTAATTGACTGTTTCGGTGTGGTACCACATTACTATGTAATCCAAACCAGAAAAAACCGAGGATCTAGACAACAAATATGCGAAAACTTCGAATGTATGAGTCAGATGATTGCAAACACCAGACCTAACCCAGACATAACCGGCGTTGTTCTCTAAAGTATTAGTCGGAACCCGGTTTAATTGACTGTTTCAGTGTGGTACCACATTACTGCGTGATCCAATCCGGAAAAAACCCAGGATCTAGACAACAAATATGCGAAAAATGCGAAAGTATGAGTCAGATGATTGCAAATACCAGACCTAACCCAGACATAACCGGCGTTATCCCCTAAAATATTAATCGGAACCAGGCTTAATTGACTGTTTCGGTGTGGTGCCACATTACTACGTGATCCAATCTAAAAAAAGCCCAGGTTCTGGCCATTCATGTATGCGAAAAATGCGAAAGTATGAGCTAGATGATGGCAATTACCAGACCTAACCCAGACATAACCGGGGTTATCCTCTAGAATATTAATCGGAACCAGGTATAATTGTCTGTCTCAGTGTAGTACCACATTACTACGAGATCCAGATCAGAAAAAGCCCAGGATCTGGCCAACAAGTATTCGAAAAATGCGAAAGTATGGGCCAGATGATTGCAAATACTCGAATTGACCCAGACATAACTAGCGTTATCCTCTAAAATATTAATCGGAACCAGGTTTAATTGACTGTTTGAGTGTGGTACCAGATTACTACGTGATCCATTCCGGAAAAAGCCCAGGATCTGGCCAACAAGTATTCGAAAAATGCGAAAGTATGAGTCAGATGATTGCAAATACCAGACCTAACCCGGACATAACCGGCGTTATCCTCTAAAATATTAATCGCAACCGGGTTTAATTGGCTGTTCCGGTGTGGTACCACATTACTACGAGATCCAGATCAGAAAAAGCCCAGGATCTGGCCAACAAGTATTCGAAAAATGCGAAAGTATGGGCCAGATGATTGCAAATACTCGAATTGACCCAGACATAACTAGCGTTATCCTCTAAAATATTAATCGGTACCAGGTTTAATTGACTGTTTGAGTGTGGTACCACATTACTACGTGATCCATTCCGGAAAAAGCCCAGGATCTGGCCAACAAGTATTCGAAAAATGCGAAAGTATGAGTCAGATGATTGCATATACCAGACCTAACCCGGACATAACCGGCGTTATCCTCTAAAATATTAATCGCAACCGGGTTTAATTGGCTGTTCCGGTGTGGTACCACATTACTATGTAATCCAAATCAGCAAAAGCCCGGGATCTGGCCAAGAAGTATGCGAGAAATGCGAAAGTATGAGCCAGATGATTGCTAATACCGGAACTAACGCAAATATAACCGGCGTTATCCTCTAAAATATTAAACGGAACCAGGTTTAATTGCCTTTTTCGGTGTGGTACCACATTACTATGTAATCCAAACGAGAACAAATCCAGGATCTAGACAACAAGTATGCGAAAAATGCGAAAGTATGAGTCAGATGATTGCAAATACCAGACCTAACCCAGACATAACCTGCGTTATCCTCTAAAATATTAATCGTAACCAGGCTTAATTGACTGTTTCGTGTGGTGCCTCATTGCTACGTGATCCAATCTAAAAAAAGCCCAGGTGCTGGCCATTCATGTATGCGCAAAATGCGAAAGTATGAGCTAGATGATGGCAAATACCAGAACTAACCCAGACATAACCAGCGTTATCCTCTAAAATATTAATCGGAACCAGGTTTAATTGACTTTTCGGTGTGGTACCACAATACTACGTGATCCAAACCAGAAAAAACCCAGGACCTGGCCAACAAGTATGCGAAAAATGCGAAAGTATGAGGCAGATGATTACAAGTACCAGGCCTAACCCAGACATAACCTGCGTTATCCTCTAAAATATTAATCGTAACCAGGTTTAATTGACTGTTTCGATGTGGTGCCACATTACTACGTGATCCAAACTAGAAAAACCCCAGGTTCTGGCCATTCATGTATGCGAAAAATGCGAAAGTATGAGCTGGATGATGGCAAATACCAGACCTAACCCAGACATAACGGCGTTATCCTCTAAAATATTAATCGCAACCAGGTTTAATTGACTGTTTCGGTGTGGTACCACATTACTACGTGATCCAAATCAGCATAAGCCCAGGATCTGGCCAACAAGTATGCGAGAAATGCGAAAGTATGAGCCAGATGATTGCAAATACCAGGCCTAACCCAGACATAACCTGCATTATCCTCTAAAATATTAATCGTAACCAGGTTTAATTGACAGTTTCGATGTGGTGCCACATTACTACGTGATCCAAACTAGAAAAAGCCCAGGTTCTGGCCATTCATGTATGCGAAAAATGCGAAAGTATGAGCTGGATGATGGCAAATACCAGACCTAACCCAGACATAACCGGCGTTATCCTCCAAAATATTAATCGGAACCACGTTTAATTGAGCCCTTCAGTGTGGTAGCACATTACTACGTGATCCAATCCGGAAAAAACCCAGGATCTGGCCAACAAGTATTCGAAAAATGCGAAAGTATGAGTCAGATGATTGCATATACCAGACCTAACCCGGACATAACCGGCGTTATCCTCTAAAATATTAATCGCAACCGGGTTTAATTGGCTGTTCCGGTGTGGTACCACATTACTATGTAATCCAAATCAGCAAAAGCCCGGGATCTGGCCAAGAAGTATGCGAAAAATGCGAAAGTATGAGCCAGATGATTGCTAATACCGGAACTAACGCAAATATAACCGGCGTTATCCTCTAAAATATTAAACGGAACCAGGTTTAATTGCCTTTTTCGGTGTGGTACCACATTACTATGTAATCCAAACGAGAACAAATCCAGGATCTAGACAACAAATATGCTAAAAATGCGAAAGTATGAGTCAGATGATTGCAAATAACAGACCTAACCCAGACATAACCGGCGTTATCCTCTAAAATATTAATCGGAACCAGGCTTAATTCACTGTTTCGGTGTGGTGCCACATTACTACGTGATCCAATCTAAAAAAAGCCCAGGTTCTGGCCATTCATGTATGCGAAAAATGCGAAAGTATGAGCTAGATGATGGCAAATACCAGAACTAACCCAGACATAACCAGCGTTATCCTCTAAAATATTAATCGGAACCAGGCTTAATTGACTTTTTCGGTGTGGTACCACAATACTACGTGATCCAAACCAGAAAAAACCCAGGATCTGGCCAACAAGTATGCGAAAAATGCGAAAGTATGAGGCAGATTATTACAAGTACCAGGCCTAACCCAGACATAACCTGCGTTATCCTCTAAAATATTAATCGTAACCAGGTTTAATTGACAGTTTCGATGTGGTGCCACATTACTACGTGATCCAAACTAGAAAAAGCCCAGGTTCTGGCCATTCATGTATGCGAAAAATGCGAAAGTATGAGCTGGATGATGGCAAATACCAGACCTAACCCAGACATAACGGCGTTATCCTCTAAAATATTAATCGGAACCGGTATAATTGACTGTTTCAGTGTGGTACCACATTACTACGTGACCCAAACCGGAAAAAACCCAGTATCTGGCCAACAAGTATGCGAAAAATGCGAATGTATGGGCTAGATGATGGCAAATACCAGAACTAACCCAGACATAACCGCCGTTATCCTCTAAAATATTAATCGCAACAAGGTTTAATTGACTGTTTCGGTGTGGTACCACATTACTATGTAATCCAAACCAGAAAAAACCCAGGATCTAGACAACAAATATGCGAAAACTGCGAATGTATGAGTCAGATGATTGCAAACACCAGACCTAACCCAGACATAACCGGCGTTGTTCTCTAAAGTATTAATCGGAACCCGGTTTAATTGACTGTTTCAGTGTGGTACCACATTACTGCGTGATCCAATCCGGAAAAAACCCAGGATCTAGACAACAAATATGCGAAAAATGCGAAAGTATGAGTTAGATGATTGCAAATACCAGAACTAACCCCGACATAACCGGAGTTATCCTCTAAAATATCAATCGTAACAAAGTTTAATTAACTGCTTCGGTGTTGTACCACGTTACTACGTGATCCAAACCAGAAAAAACCAAGGATCTGGCCAACAAGTATGCGAAGATTGCAAAACTATGAGTCAGATGATGGCAAATACCAGACCTAACCCAGACATAACCGGCGTTATCCTCCAAAATATTTATCGGAACCAGGTTTAATTGACCCCTTCAGTGTGGTTGCACATTACTACGTGATCCAATCCGGAAAAAACCCAGGAACTAGGCAACAAATATGCGAAAAATGCGAAAGTATGAGTCAGATGATTGCAAATACCAGACCTAACCCAGACATAACCGGCGTTATCCTCTAAAATATTAATCGGAACCAGGCTTAATTGACTGTTTCGGTGTGGTGCCACATTACTACGTGATCCAATCTAAAAAAAGCTCAGGTTCTGGCCATTCATGTATGCGAAAAATGCGAAAGTATGAGCTAGATGATGGCAAATACCAGAACTAACCCAGACGTAACCAGCGTTATCCTCTAAAATATTAATCGTAACCAGGTTTAATTGACAGTTTCGATGTGGTGCCACATTACTACGTGATCCAAACTAGAAAAAGCCCAGGTTCTGGCCATTCATGTATGCGAAAAATGCGAAAGTATGAGCTGGATGATGGCAAATACCAGACCTAACCCAGACATAACGGCGTTATCCTCTAAAATATTAATCGGAACCGGTATAATTGACTGTTCCAGTGTGGTACCACATTACTACGAGACCCAAACCGGAAAAAACCCAGTATCTGGCCAACAAGTATGCGAAAAATGCGAATGTATGAGCTAGATGATGGCAAATAGCAGAACTAACCCAGACATAACCGCCGTTATCCTCTAAAATATTAATCGCAACAAGGTTTAATTGACTGTTTCGGTGTGGTACCACATTACTATGTAATCCAAACCAGAAAAAACCCAGAATCTAGACAACAAATATGCGAAAACTGCGAAAGTATGAGTCAGATGATTGCAAACACCAGACCTAACCCAGACATAACCGGCGTTATCCTCTAAAATATTAATCGGAACCAGGCTTTATTTACTATTTCGGTGTGGTACCACATTACTACGTGATCCAAACAAGAAGAGACTCAGGAACTGGTCAACAAGTATACGAAAAATGCGAAAGTATGAGCCTGATGATTGCAAATACCAGTACCAACCCAGACATAACCGGCGTTATCCTCTAAACTATTAATCGGAAGCAGGTTTAGTTGACTGTTGCGGTGTGGTACCACATTACTACGTGATCCAAACCAGAAAAAACCCAGGATCTGGCCAACAGGTAAGCGAAAAATGCGAAAGTATGAGGCAGGTGATTGCAAATACCATACGTAACACAGTCATAAACCGCCGTTATCCTCTAAAATATAAATCGCAACCAGGTTTAATAGACTGTTTCGTTGTGGTACCACATTACTATGTGATCCAAACCGGAGAAAACCCAGGATCTGGCCAACAAGAATGCATAAAATGCGAAAGTATGAGGTAGATGATGGCAAATACCAGACCTAACCCAGACATAACCGGTGTTTCCCCCTAAAATATTGATCGAAACCAGCATTAATTGACTGTTTCGGTTTGGTACCATATTACTACGTGATCCAAATCAGCAAGAGCCCAGGATCTGGCCATTCAAGTGTGCGAAAAATGCGAAAGTATGAGCCAGACGATTGCAAACACCAGAACTAACCCCGACATAACCGGAGTTATCCTCTAAAATATTAATCGTAACCAAGTTTAATTGACTGCTTCGGTGTTGTACCACGTTACTACGTGATCCAAACCAGCAAAAACCAAGGATCTGGCCAACAAGTATGCGAAGATTGCAAAACTATGAGTCAAATGATGGCAATTACCAGACCTAACCCAGACATAACCATGCGTTGTCCTCTAACATATTAATCGTAACCAGGTTTAATTGACAGTTTCGATGTGGTGCCACATTACTACGTGATCCAAACTAGAAAAAGCCCAGGTTTTGCCCAACAAGTATGTGAGAATGCGAAATTATGAACAAGATGATTGCAAATGCCAGACCTAACCCAGGCATAACCGGCGTTACCCTCTAAAATATTAATCGGAACCAGGTATAATTGTCTGTCTCAGTGTAGTACCAGATTACTACGAGATCCAAATCAGAAAATGCCCAGGATCTGGCCATTCAAGTATGCGAAAAATGAGAAAGTATGAGCCAGATGATTGCAAATACGAGAACTAGGCCAGACATAACCGGTGTTATCCTCTAAAATATCAATCGCAACGAGGTTTAATCGACTGTTTCGGTGTGGTACCACATTACTACGTGATCCAAATCAACAAAAGCCCAGGATCCGGCCAACAAGTATGCGAAAAATGCGAAAGTATGGGTCAGATGATTGCAAATATCAGACCTAACCCAGACATAACCGGCGTTATACTCTAAGTTATTAACCGGAACCAGGTTTAATTGCCTGTTTCGGTGTGGTACCACATTACTACCTAATCCAAATCAGAAAAAAACCAAGTACCTGGCCAACAGGTATGCGAGAAATGCGAAAGCAAGAGGATGATGATTGCAATTGTCAGACGTATCCCCGACATAACCGCCGTTATCCTCCAAAATATTACTCGGAACCAGGTTTAATTGACTATGTCGGTGTGGTGCTACATTACTACGTAATCCAAACTAGAAAAAGCCCAGGTTCTGGCCATTCAAGTATGCGAAAAATACGAATGTATGAGCTAGATGATGGCAAATACCAGACCTTACCCAGGCATAACCGGCGTTATCCTCTAAAATATTAATCGGAACCAGGTTTAATTGACTGTATGTGTGTGGTACCACATTATTACGTAATCCAAATCAGAAAAAACCAAGTACCTGGCCAACAAGTAAGCGAGAAATGCGAAAGCAAGAGGATGATGATTGCAATTATCAGACGTAACCCAGACCTAACCGGTGATATTCTCTAAAATGTTAATCGGAACCAGGTTTAATTGACTGTTTCGGTGTGGGGCCACATTACTACGTAATCCAAATCAGAAAAAACACAGCTTCTGGCCAACAGGTATGCGAAAAATGCGAAAGTATGAGCCAGATGATTGCATATACCAGTCCTAACCCAGACATAACCGCCGTTCTCCTCCAAAATATTACTCGGAACCAAGTTTAATTGACTGCTTCGGTGTGGTACCACGTTACTACTTGATCCAAACCAGAAAAAACCCAGGATCTGGCCAACAAGTATGCGAAGAATGCGAAAGTATGAGCTAGATGATGGCAAATACCAGAACTAACCCAGACATAACCGGCGTTATTCTCTAAAATATTAATCGGAACCAGGTATAATTGTCTGTCTCAGCGTAGTACCACAATACTACGAGATCAAAATCAGAAAAACCCAGGATCTGGCCAACATGTTTGCGAAAAATGAGAAAGTATGAGCTAGATGATGGCAAATACCAGACCTAACCCAGACATAACCGGCGTTATCCTCTAAAATATTAATCGGAACCAGGTTTAATTGACTGTTTCGGTGTGGTGCCACATTACTACGTGATCCAAACTGGAAAAAGCCCAGGTTCTGGCCATTCGAGTATGCGAAAAATGCGAAAGTATGAGCTAGATGATGGCAAATACCAGACCTAACCCAGACATAACCGGCGTCATCCTCTAAAATATTAATCGGAACCAGGTTTAATTGACAGTTTCGGTGTGGTACCACATTACTACGTGATACAAATCAGCAAAAGCCCAGGATCTGGCCAACAAGTGTGGGAAAAATGTGAAACTATGGGCAAGATGATTGCAAATACTAGAACTAACCCAGGCATAACCGGCGTTATCCTCTAACATATTAATCGGAACCAGGTATAATTGTCTGTCTCAGTGTAGTACCACATTACTACGAGATCAAAATCAGAAAAACCCAGGATCTGGCCAACATGTTTGCGAAAAATGCGAAAGTATGATTCTGATGATTGCAAATACCAGATCTAACCCAGACATAACGGGCGTTATCCTCTCAGATATTAATCGGAACCAGGTTTAATTGACTGTTTCGGTGTGGCACCACATTACTACGTATTCCAAATCAGAAAAAACCGAGAATCTGACCAACAAGTATGCGAGAAATGCAAAAGCAAGAGGATGATGATTGCAATTATTAGACGTAACCCAGACCTAACCGGTGATATCCTCTAAAATATTAATCGGAACCAGGTTTAATTGACTGTTTCGGTGTGGTGCCACATTACTACGTGATCCAAACTAGAAAAAGCCCAGGTTCTGGCCATTCAAGTATGTGAAAAATACGAATGTATGAGCTAGATGATGGCAAATACCAGACCTTACCCAGGCATAACCGGCGTTATCCTCTAAAATATTAATCGGAACCAGGTTTGATTGACTGTTTCGGTGTGGTACCACATTACTACGTAATCCAAATCAGAAAAAACCAAGGATCTGGCCAACAAGTATGCGAAAAATGCGAAAGTATGAGCTAGATGATGGCAAATAGCAGACCTAACCCAGACATAACTGGCGTTATCCCCTAAAATATTAATCGCAACCAGGTTTACTTGAATGTTCCGGTGTGGTACCACATTACTACGTGATCCAAACTAGAAAAAGCCCAGGTTCTGGCCATTCAAGTATGCGAAAAATGCGAAAGTATGAGCTAGATGATGGCAATTACAAGACCTAACCCAGACATAAGCGGGGTTATCCTCTAAAATATTAATAGGTACCAGGTTTAATTGCCTGCTTCAGTGTGGTACCACATTACTACGTGATCCAAGTCAACAAAAGCACAGGACCTGGCCAACAAGTATGGGAAAAATTCGAAAGTATGAGCTAGATGATGGCAAATGGCAGAGCTAACCCAGACGTAACCGGCGTTATCCTCTATAATATTAATCGGATCCAGGTTTAATTGTCCGTTCCAAAGTGGTACCACACTACTATGTAATCTAACCAGAAAAAACCCATGGTCCGGCCAACAGGTATGCGAAAAATGCGAATGTATGGGCCAGATGATTGCAAATACCAGAAATAACCCAGACATAACCAGCGTTATCCTCTGAAATATTAATCGGAACCAGGTTTAATTGACTGCTTCCGTGTGGCACCACATTACTACGTAATCCAAATCAGAAAAAAACCGAGGATCTGGCCAAGAAGTATGCGAAAAATGTGAAAGTATGAGCTAGATGATGGCAAATGGCAGACCTAACCCAGACATAACCGGCGTTATCCTCCAAAATATTAATCGGAACCAGGATCAATTGACTGTTCCAGTGTGGTACCACATTACTACGTGATAAAAATCAGAAAAAGCCCAGGATCTGGCCAACAAGTGTGCGAAAAATGCGAAAGCAAGAGGAAGATAATTGCAATTACCAGACGGAACCCAGACCTAACCGGTGTTATCCCCTAAAATGTTAATCGAATCCAGGTTGAATTGACTATTTCATTGTGGCACCACATTAGTACGTGATCCTAACCGGTAGAAAACCCGGGATCTGGCCAACAAGAATGCAAAAATGCGAAAGTATGAGGCAGATGATTGCAAATACCAGAACTAACACAAACCTAACCGGCGTTGTTCTCTAAAATATTAATCGGAACCAGGTTTAATTGTCTGTTTCGGTGTGGCACCACATTACTACGTAATCCAAATCAGAAAAAACCGAGGATCTGGCCAACAAGTATGCGAGAAATGCAAAAGCAAGAGGATGATGTTTGCAATTATCAGACGTAACCCAGACCTATCCGGTGATATCCTTTAAAATATTAATCACAACGAGGGTTAATCGACTGTTTCGGTGTGGAACCACACTACTACGTGATCCAAATCAACAAAAGCCCAGGATATGGCCAACAAGTAATCGAAAAATGCGAAAGTATGAGGTAGATGATGGCAAATACCAGACCTAACCCAGACATAACCGGCGTTATCCTCTAAAATATTAATCGCAACCAGGTTTAATTGACTGTTTCGGGGTTGTGACACATTACTACCTGATCCAAACTAGAAAAAGCCCAGGATCTCGACAATAAGTATGCGAAAATTGCGAAAGTATGAGCCAGATGAATGCAAATACCAGTCCTAACCCAGACATAACCGCCGTTCGCCTCTAAAATACTTATCGTAACCAGGTTTAATTGACTGCTTCAGTGTGGTACCACGTTACTACTTGATCCAAACCAGAAAAAACCCAGGATATGGCCACTCAGGTATGCGCAAAATGCGAAAGTATGAGCTAGATGATGGCAATTACCAGACCTAACCCAGACATAACCGGCGTTATCCTCTGAAATATTAATCGGTACCAGGTTTAATTGACTGTTTCAGTGTGGTACCACATAACTACGTGATCCAAATCAGCAAAAGCACAGGATCTGGCCAACAAGTATGCGAAAAATGCGAAAGAATGGGCTACATGATGGCAAATAGCAGACCTAACCCAGACATAACCGGCGTTATCCCCTAAAATATTAATCGCAGCCAGGTTTACTTGACTATTTCGGTGTGGTACCACATTATTACGTAATCCAAATCAGAAAAAACCAAGTACCTGGCCAACAAGTATGCGAGAAATGCGAAAGCAAGGGGATGATTATTGCAATTATCAGACGTAACCCAGACCTAACCGGTGATATCCTCTAAAATGTTAATCGGAACCAGGTTTAATTGACTGTTTCGGTGTGGGGCCACATTACTACGTAATCCAAATCAGAAAAAACACAGGTTCTGGCCAACAGGTATGCGAAAAAAGCGAAAGTATGAGTCAGATGATTGCAAATACCAGACCTAACCCAGACATAACCGGCGTTATCCTCTAAAATATTAATCGCAACCAGGTTTAATTGGCTGTTCCGGTGTGGTACCACATTACTAGGTAATCCAAACCAGAAAAAACCCAGGATCTCGACAATAAGTATGCGAAAATTGCGAAACTATGAGCCAGATGAATGCAAATACCAGTCCTAACCCAGACATAACCGCCGTTATCCTCTAAAATATTAATCGCAACAAGGTTTAATTGACTGTTTCGGTGTGGCACCACATTATTATGTAATCCAAACCAGAAAAAACCCAGAATCTAGACAACAAATATGCGAAAACTGCGAAAGTATGAGTCAGATGATTGCAAACACCAGACCTAACCCAGACATAACCGGCGTTATCTAAAATATTAATCGGAACCAGGCTTTATTTACTATTTCGGTGTGGTACCACATTACTACGTGATCCAAACCAGAAGACACTCAGGAACTGGTCAACAAGTATACGAAAAATGCGAAAGTATGAGCCTGATGATTGCAAACACCAGTACTAACCCAGACATAACCGGCGTTATCCTCTAAACTATTAATCGGAAGCAGGTTTAGTTGACTGTTGCGGTGTGGTACCACATTACTACGTGATCCAAACCAGAAAAAACCCAGGATCTGGCCAACAGGTAAGCGAAAAATGCGAAAGTATGAGGCAGGTGATTGCAAATACCATACGTAACACAGTCATAAACCGCCGTTATCCTCTAAAATATAAATCGCAACCAGGTTTAATAGACTGTTTCGGTGTGGTACCACATTACTATGTGATCCAAACCAGAGAAAACCCAGGATCTGGCCAACAAGAATGCATAAAATGCGAAAGTATGAGGTAGATGATGGCAAATACCAGACCTAACCCAGACATAACCGGTGTTTCCCCCTAAAATATTCATCGAAACCAGCATTAATTTACTGTTTCGGTTTGGTACCACATTACTACGTGATCCAAATCAGCAAGAGCCCAGGATCTGGCCATTCAAGTGTGCGAAAAATGCGAAAGTATGAGTCAGATGATTGCAAATACCAGGCCTAACCCAGACATAACCATGCGTTATCCTCTAAAATATTAATCGTAACCAGGTTTAATTGACAGTTTCGATGTGGTGCCACATTACTACGTGATCCAAACTAGAAAAAGCCCAGGTTCTGCCCAACAAGTATGTGAGAATGCGAAATTATGAACAAGATGATTGCAAATGCCAGACCTAACCCAGGCATAACCGGCGTTATCCTCTAAAATATTAATCGGAAACAGGTATAATTGTCTGTCTCAGTGTAGTACCAGATTACTACGAGATCCAAATCAGAAAATGCCCAGGATCTGGCCATTCAAGTATGCGAAAAATGAGAAAGTATGAGCCAGATGATTGCAAATACGAGAACTAGCCCAGACATAACCGGCGTTACCCTCTAAAATATCAATCGCAACGAGGTTTAATCGACTGTTTCGGTGTGGTACCACATTACTACGTGATCCAAATCAACAAAAGCCCAGGATCTGGCCAACAAGTATGCGAAAAATGTGAAAGTATGGGTCAGATGATTGCAAATATCAGACCTAACCCAGACATAACCGGCGTTATACTCTAAGTTATTAACCGGAACCGGGTTTAATTGACTGTTTCGGTGTGGTACCACATTACTACCTAATCCAAATCAGAAAAAAACCAAGTACCTGGCCAACAAGTATGCGAGAAATGCGAAAGCAAGAGGATGATGATTGCAATTGTCAGACGTATCCCCGACATAACCGCCGTTATCCTCCAAAATATTACTCGGAACCAGGTTTAATTGACTATGTCGATGTGGTGCTACATTACTACATGATCCAAACTAGAAAAAGCCCAGGTTCTGGCTATACAAGTATGCGAAAAATGCGAAAGTATGAGCTAGATTATGGCAATTACCAGACATAACCCAGACCTAACCGGTGATATCCTCTAAAATGTTAATCGGAACCAGGTTTAATTGACTGTTTCGGTGTGGGGCCACATTACTACGTAATCCAAATCAGAAAAAACCCAGGATCTCGACAATAAGTATGCAAAAATTGCGAAAGTATGAGCCAGATGATTGCAAATACCAGTCCTAACCCAGACATAACCGCCGTTCTTCTCCAAAATATTACTCGGAACCAAGTTTAATTGACTGCTTCGGTGTGGTACCACGTTACTACTTGATCCAAACCAGAAAAAACCCAGGATCTGGCCAACAAGTATGCGAAGAATGCGAAAGTATGAGTTAGATGATGGCAAATACCAGAACTAACCCAGACATAACCGGCGTTATTCTCTAAAATATTAATCGGAACCAGGTATAATTGTCTGTCTCAGCGTAGTCCCCAATTACTACGAGATCAAAATCAGAAAAACCCAGGATCTGGCCAACATGTTTGCAAAAAATGAGAAAGTATGAGCTAGATGATGGCAAATACCAGACCTAACCCAGACATAACCGGCGTTATCCTCTAAAATAATAATCGGAACCAGGTTTAATTGACTGTTTCGGTGTGGTGCCACATTACTACGTGATCCAAACTGGAAATAGCCCAGGTTCTGGCCATTCAAGTATGCGAAAAATGCGAAAGTATGAGACAGATGATTGCTAATACGAGACCTAACCCAGACATAACCGGCGTTATCCTCTAAAATATTAATCGCAACCAGGTTTAATTGACAGTTTTGGTGTGGTGCCACATTACTACGTGATCCAAACTGGAAATAGCCCAGGATCTGGCCAACAAGTATGCGAAGAATGCGAAAGTATGAGTCAGATGATGGCAAATACCAGACCTAACCCAGACACAACCGGCGTTATCCTCTAAAATATTAATCGGAACCAGGTATAATTGTCTGTCTCAGTGTAGTACCACATTACTACGAGATCAAAATCACGAAAACCCAGGATCTGGCCAACAAGTATGCGAAAAATGTGAAAGTATGAGCTAGATGATGGCAAATAGCAGACCTAACCCAGACATAACCGGCGTTATCCTCCAAAATATTAATCGGAACCAGGATCAATTGACTGTTCCAGTGTGGTACCACATTACTACGTGATAAAGATCCGAAGAAGCCCAGGATCTGGCCAACAAGTATGCGAAAAATGCGAAAGCAAGAGGAAGATAATTGCAATTACCAGACGGAACCCAGACCTAACCGGTGCTATCCCCTAAAATGTTAATCGAATCCAGGTTGAATTGACTATATCATTGTGGCACCACATTAGTACGTGTTCCTAACCGGTAGAAAACCCGGGATCTGGCCAACAAGAATGCAAAAATGCGAAAGTGTGAGGCAGATGATTGCAAATACCAGAACTAACACAAACCTAACCGGCGTTGTTCTCTAAAATATTAATCGGAACCAGGTTTAATTGACTGTTTCAGTGTGGTACCACATTACTACGTGATCGAAACCGGAAAAACCCAGGATTTGGCCAACAAGAATGCATAAAATGCGAAAGTATAAGACTGATGATGGCGGGATGGAGTGGCCCCGTCCCGCCGCTATGAGGCAGTGTGCCTACTGGAGGGACCGATTGTCCTCCCGGGGGATGGGCGCGAAAGCGCGGGCACGGGGAGGATACCGGAAGAATGCTTCGAGCGATTCCCGGTATCCTCCCAAAGCGTGCCGAAGGGTCACCGTGGGGTTTTTAGTGGGTAGGTCCCGCGCCTGTCGTTGTACGGGCGCGGGGAATCCCACACACCCCTCCCACCTCTCCCCAAAAAGGTGGGAGGGAGTCTTTCGAAGATTTTCCCCACGACAAAAAAAAAAAAAAAAAGACTGATGATGGCAAATACCTGACCTAACCCAGACATAACCGGCGTTATCCTCCAAAATATTAATCGCAACCAGATTTAATTGACTGTTCTGGTGTGGTACCACATTAATGTAATCCAAACCAGAAAAAACCCAGGATCTCGACAATAAGTATGCGAAAATTGCGAAAATATGAGCCAGATGATTGCAAATACCAGTCCTAACCCAGACATAACCGCCGTTCTCCTCCAAAGTACTTTATCGTAACCAAGTTTAATTGATTGCTTCGCTGTGGTACCACGTTACTACGCGATCCAATCCAGAAAAAAACCCCGGATCTGGCCAACAAGTATGCGAGAAATGCAAAAGCAAGAGGATGATGATTGCAATTATCAGACATAACCCAGACCTAACCGGTGATATCCTATAAAATATTAATCACAACGAGGGTTAATCGACCGTTTCGGTGTGGAACCACATTACTACGTGATCCAAATCAACAAAAGCCCAGGATATGGCCAACAAGTATTCGAAAAATGCGAAAGTATGAGCTAGATGATGGCAAATACCAGACCTAACCCAGACATAACCGGCGTTATCCTCCAAAATATTAATCGGAACCAGGATCAATTGACTGTTCCAGTGTGGTACAACATTACTACGTGATAAAAATCGGAAAAAGCCCAGGATCTGGCCAACAAGTGTGCGAAAAATGCGAAAGCAAGAGGAAGATAATTGCAATTACCAGACGGAACCCAGACCTAACCGGTGTCATCCCCTAAAATGTTAATCGTATCCAGGTTGAATTGACTATTTCATTGTGGCACCACATTAGTACGTGATCCTAACCGTTAAAAAACCCGGGATCTGGCCAACAAGAATGCAAAAATGCGAAAGTATGAGGCAGATGAATGCAAATACCAGACCTAACCCAGTCATAACCGGCGTTATCCTCTAAAATATTAATCGCAACCAGGTTTAATTGACTGTTTCGGGGTTGTGCCAGATTACTACCTGATCCAAACTAGAAAAAGCCCAGGATCTCGACAATAAGTATGCGAAAATTGCGAAAGTATGAGCCAGATGAATGCAAATACCAGTCCTAATCCAGACATAACCGCCGTTCTCCTCTAAAATACTTATCGTAACCAAGTTTAATTGACTGCTTCAGTGTGGCACCACGTTACTACTTGATCCAAACCAGAAAAAACCCAGGATCTGGCCACTCAGGTATGCGCAAAATGCGAAAGAATGGGCTACAGGATGGCAAATAGCAGACCTAACCCAGACATAACCGGCGTTATCCTCTAAAATATTAATCGCAACCAGGTTTAATTGGCTGTTCCGGTGTGGTACCACATTACTATGTAATCCAAACCAGAAAAAACCCAGGATCTCGACAATAAGTATGCGAAAATTGCGAAAGTATGCGCCAGATGAATGCAAATACCAGTCCTAACCCAGACATAACCGCCGTTCTCCTCTAAAATACTTATCGTAACCAAGTTTAATTGACTGCTTCGGTGTGGTACCACGTTACTACTTGATCCAAACCAGAAAAAACCCAGGATCTGGCCAACAAGTATGCGAAGAATGCGAAAGTATGAGTCAGATGATGGCAAATACCAGACCTAACCCAGATACAACCGGCGTTATCCTCTAAAATATTAATCGGAACCAGGTATAATTGTCTGTCTTAGTGTAGTACCACATTACTACGAGATCAAAATCACAAAAACCCAGGATCTGGCCAACAAGTATGCGAAAAATGCGAAAGTATGAGCTAGATGATGGCATATAGCAGATCTAACCCAGACATAACTGGCGTTATCCTCTAAAATATTAATAGGTACCAGGTTTATTTGACTGCTTCAGTGTGGTACCACATTGCTACGTGATCCAAATCAGCAAACGCCCAGGATCTGGCCAACAAGTATGCCAGAAATGCAAAAGCAAGAGGATGATGATTGCAATTATTAGACGTAACCCAGACCTAACCGGTGATATCCTCTAAAATATTAATCGGAACCAGGTTTAATTGACTGTTTCGGTGTGGTGCCACATTACTACGTGATCCAAACTAGAAAAAGCCCAGGTTCTGGCCATTCAGGTATGCGCAAAATGCGAAAGTATGATCTAGATGATAGCAATTACCAGACCTAACCCAGACATAACCGGCGTTATCCTCTAAAATATTAATCTGTGCCAGGTTTAATTGACTGTTTCAGTGTGGTACCACATTACTACGTGATCAAAATCAGCAAAAACACAGGATCTGGCCAAGAAGTATGCGAAAAATGCGAAAGAATGGACTAGATGGTGGCAAATAGCAGACATATCCCCGAGATAATCGGCGTTATCCTCTAAAATATAAATCGCCAACCAGGTTTAATTGGCTGTTTCGGTGTGGCACCACATTACTATGTGATCCAAGCCAGAAAAAGCCCAGAATCTGGCCATTCAAGTATGCAGAAAATGCCAAAGTAAGAGCTAGATGATGTCAAATACCAGAGCTAACCAAGACATATCCGTCGTTATGCTCTAAAATATTAATCGGAACCAGGTTTTATTTACTATTTCGGTGTGGAACCACATAACTACGTGATCCAAACCAGAAGAAACTCAGAAACTGGACACCAAGTATACGAAAAATGCGAAAGTATGAGCCTGATGATTGCAAATACCAGAACTAACCGAGACAAAACCGGCGTTATCCTCAAAAATATTAATCGGAACCACGTTTTATTGACTATTTCAGTGTGGTACCACATCAATACGTGATCATAATCAGAAAAAAACCCAGGATCTGGCCAACGAGTCTGCGAAAGGTGCGAAAGTATGAGCCAGATGATTATAAATACCACAACTAATCGAGACATAACCGGCGTTATCCTCAAAAATATTAATCGGAACCAGGTTTAATTGACTGCTTCAGTGTGGTACCACATTACTACGTGATCGGAATCGGAAAATGCCCAGGAGCTGGCCTACCGGAATGCGAAAGATGCGAAAGTATGAGGCAGATGATTGCAAATACCAGACGCAACCCAGACCTAACCGGTGTCGTCCTCGAAAATATTGATCGAATCCAGGTGGAATTGACTATTTCTGTGTGGCACCACGTTAATACGTTATCCAAATAAGAAAAAGGCCAGGATCTGTCCAACAAGTATGCGGATAATGCGAAAGTATGAGGCAGATGATTGCAAATACCGGACGCAACCCAGATATAACAGGTGTTAACCTCTAAAATATTGATCGAACCCACGTTCAATTGACTATCTCTGTGTGGCACCACATTAATACGTGATCCTAGCCAGAAAAAAACAGAGGATCTGGTCGACAAGAATGCTAAAAATGCGAAAGTATGAGGCAGATGACTGCATATACTAGTACTAACCCAGACATAACCGGCGTTATCCTCGAAAATATAAATCGGAACCTGGTGTAATTGACTGCTTCAGTGTGGTACCACATTACTACGTGATACGAATCAGAAAATGCCCAGGAGCTGGCCTACAGGAATGCGAAAGATGCGAAAGTATGAGGCAGATGATTGCAAATACCAGACGCAACCCAGACATAACCGGTGTTATCCTCTAAAATATTGATCTAATACAGGATGAATAGACTATTTCAGTGTGGTACGACATTAGTACGTGATCCAAATCAGAAAAAGCCCAAGATCTGGCCAACAAGTATGCGAAAAATGCGAAAGTATGAGGCAGATGATTGCAAATACCATACGTAACCCAGACATAACCGCTGTCATCCTCCAAAATATTCATCGAATACAGATTGAATTGACTATTTCAGTGTGGCACCACATTAGTACGTGATCCTAACCAGAAAAAAACCCAGGATCTGGCCATTCAAGTAAGCGAAAAATGCGAATGTATGAGCTAGATGATGGCAAATACCAGACCTAACCCAGACATAACCGGCGTACTCCTCTAAAATATTAATCGGAACCACGTTTTATTGACTATTTCAGTGTGGTACCACATCAATACGTGATCATAACCAGAAAGAAACCCAGGATGTGGCCAACGAGTATCCGAAAGGTGCGAAAGTATGAGCCAGATGATGGCAAATACCAGACGCAACACAGTCATAAACCGGTGTTATCCTCTAAAATATTGATCGAATCCAGGTGGAATTGACTATTTCTGTGTGGCACCACATCAATACGCGATCCTAACAAGAAAACAACCCAGTATCTGGCCGACAAGTATGCGAAAAATGCGAAAGTATGAGCTAGATGATTGCAAATACCGGACGCAACCCAGATATAACAGGTGTTAACCTCTAAAATATTGATCGAACCCACGTTCAATTGACTATCTCTGTGTGGCACCACAATAATACGTGATCCTAGCCAGAAAAAAACCGAGGATCTGGTCGACAAGAATGCTAAAAATGCGAAAGTATGAGGCAGAGGACTGCATATACCAGACCTAACTCAGACATAACCGGCGTTATCCTCTAAAATATTAATCGGAACCAGGTTTAATTGACTGCTGCATTGTGGTACCACATTACTACGTGATCCGAATCAGAAAATACCCAGGAGCTGGCCTACAGGAATGCGAAAGATGCGAAAGTATGAGGCAGATGATTCCAAATACCAGACGTAACCCAGACATAACCGGTGTTATCCTCTAGAATATTGATCGAATCCAGGTGGAATTGACTATTTCTGTGTGGCACCACGTTAATACGTTATCCAAATAAGAAAAAGACCAGGATCTGTCCAACATGTATGCGGATAATGCGAAAGTATGAGGAAGATGATTGCAAATACCAGACGCAACCCAGACATAACCGGTGTTAACCTGTAAAATATTGATGGAATCCAGGTGGAATTGGCTATTTCTGTGTGGCACCACATTAATACCTGATCCTAACAAGAAAAAAACCCAGGATCTAGCCGACAAGAATGCGAAAAATGCGAAAGTATGAGGCAGATGATTGCAAATACCAGACGCAACCCAGACATAACCGGTGTTATCCTCTAAAATATTGATCGAAACTACGTTGAATTGACTATCTCTGTGTGGCACCACATTAGTACGTTATCCTAACAAGAAAACAACCCTGGATCTGTCCAACAAGTATGCGGATAATGCGAAAGTAAGAGCCAGATGATTGCAAATACCAGACGTAACCCAGACATAACCGGCGTTATCCTCTAAAATATTGATGGAATCCAGGTGGAATTGGCTATTTCTGTGTGGCACCACATTAATACGTGATCCTAACAAGAAAAAAACCCAGGATCTAGCCGACAAGAATGCGAAAAATGCGGAAGTATGAGGCAGATGATTGCAAATACCAGACGCAACCCAGACATAACCGGTGTTATCCTCTAAAATATTAATCGGAACCAGGTTCTATTGACTATTTCAGTGTGGTACCACATTACTACGTGATCCAGAACAGAAAAAGCCCAGGATCTGGCTATTCAAGTATGCGAAAAATGCGAAAGTATGAGGTAGATGATTGCAAATACCAGACGTAACCCAGTCACAAGCGGCGTTATCCTCTAAACTATTAATCGGAACCAGGTTTAATTGACTGTTGCGGTGTGGTACCACATTACTACGTGATGCAAATCAGAAAAAACCCAGGATGTGGCCAACAAGTATGCGGATAATGCGAAAGTATGAGGCAGATTGTTTAAATATCGCGTTAATTGACGGATTTGAGAACCGTTTAGAGAAATATTCAGGTTAACGTGAATTATAACTGAGAACCATAAATTCCTCGTACGGTATTGTTTTTCGTGTACGCGACATTCCAGAGACTCTCTGATGCGTAGTTCGGTACACGGAACGATACAGGTTAGAAAAACCATACGCGAGTGTTGGTTGCTCTCAGTCACGTGATCGACCCAATATATTTACTTGGGATCGATCGTCGAAGATCCATAAACAGAGAGGGTAGAGGAATATTGAAATTAAGAAGAGATAGACATTGAAGAGCAGGGATAGCGCCGCGAGGTGGTGATTACCCCTCTCGTGGCCGCGACTGCGGATGTCTGTTCGCTTCTTAGCTTCAAAGACTCGATAGCGAGTCCGCGCAGCGAGCAGATCGACAAACGATTCCGCTCCGCGACGAAACCAAATCTCCGAATATATTTCGTTGAGAATTTTAAATTGTTGCTCAAAATTAACTAAATCGGTGAGGCGTTTTATCAGCCCCGATTATTGACTGTACAATCTCGCCGAATAGCACGTGACGCTCGAGTTACGTGGTCGTGTGAGGGAATTGAAAAACTTCGGTTCCCGCTTGGCGAGATTATTAACAATAAGACTGTGGGTTTTCGTCCAACTTTCATGTGACGTTTGTGCTACGCGGTCATGAAAGGGGAATCGAGATAAGAATCGTTTCCCGTGTGTCGAAACTCCAGTCTCAGCAAGGGCTACGGCCCGATCAGTACTGACGACTCCACGGACTGCTGCATTTGACGCGGTCGTGCGAGGCTGGCATTATCACGGACTGCTGCATTTGACGCGGTCGTGAGGCTGACTTTCCAACGTCTCGCTGCAACCAGCGGTCGTCGGAAGTGCAGTTTCGGCCAGTGGCTACGGCCAACTCAATACTGATTTCTCCACGGACTGCTGCATTTGACGCGGTCGTGTGAGGCTGATTAATCTTCACGTGACGTTTGAGTTTCGCGGTCGTGTAAGAATTTGTCGTACGGACTGCTGCATTTGACGCGGTCGTGCGACAAGTTGAATTGTCCGCACGGTTTTGTATATCACCCCTAGGGTGGTCTCTGACCGATACCCTACGTGGGCTCACCGTTTCTCAGGTCGGGGCTAAGAAATTCCGGACTTCTTATCTCAACCTGCTCGAGCAACGCTCCTTGACCGCCAGTGAGTACGTACCCTGTGCGTAGAGCAACGCATAATGAGCACCGTGGTGTATGCTCCTTTAAACGTAAGACGCTACGTGCGCCGTTAAGGGCTACACCACACCGCGTCTTGTACGCAGGGAACCGTGAGAAACTGCGGTTTGGCCAGCATTTGGAGCTTTACGACCTCCACCTGTTGTCCTTTCCTGCGGCATTCAACGATCGAGAAAAGCGGAGAATTGAGAAATTAGATCTCTTCTTCCGCACAGCGATCGAACGGTTCTCGATTTGTGAGAACGTTCATATATACAGTCCACTTATACATATCTCAGTTCGTCGAGACGTGTCTGTAATCTCCGCTCTTGAGTGCGAACGGCACAGACAGGAGCGTGCGAGATAGAGCGAGACAGGCGACGCGACAAGCGTCAATAGGTATTTAAATCCAGCCTTGTCTTTCCTTGTTACAGAACAACACATCGCGAACTTGGCCAGAAGTAGCCGGCCCAGGTTTTTTTCCCCAGACGTCGGACCGACGTCTAGGCGGCTTTTTTTCCTTTTTCTTTTTTTTCTTTTTTTGATTAAAAATAAACGTTAATTTCATTGAGCAAAAATCAGGTGCATCAATTTATTCAAACTTTTTCCCAGTGTCCTTTCCCTCGTAATCCGGACCACGTCAGACTAAAATAACCCCCCTTAGGGCGGCTAAGGTCTTTAAACACAGATGATTGCAAATACCAGACCTAACCCAGACATAAGCGGCGTTATCCTCTAAAATAGTAATCGCACCCAGGTTTAATTGACTGTTCCGGTGTGGTAACACATTACTATGTAATCAAACCAGAAAAGACCCAGGGTCTGACCAACAGATATGCGAAAAATGCGAACGAATGAGCTAGATGATGGCAAATACCAGGCCTAACCCAGACACAACCGGTGTTTCCACCTATAATATTGATCGAAACCAGCTTTAATTGACTGTTTCGGTGTGGCACCTCATTACTGCGTGATCCAAATCAGCAAAAGCATAGGATCTGGCCAACAAGTATGCGAAAAATGCGAAAGTATCAGCTAGATGATGCCAAATAGCACAACTAACACAGACATAAGCGGCGTTATCCTCTAAAATATAAATCGCAACCAGGTTTAATTGACTGTTTCGGTGTGGTACCACATTACAATGTGATCCAAACCAGAAAAATCCCAGGATCTGGCCAACAAGAATGCAAAAAATGCGAAAGTATGAGGCAGATGATTGCAAATACCAGAACTAACACAAACCGAACCGGCGTTGTTCTCTAAAATATTAATCGGAACCAGGATTAATTGACTGTTTCAGTGTGGTACCACATTACTACGTGATCCAAATCAGCAAGAGCCCAGGGTCTGGCCAACAAATATGCGAAAAATGCGAAAGTATGAGTCAGATGATGGCAAATACCAGACCTAACCCAGACATAACCGGCGTTATCCGCTAAAATATTAATCGCACCCAGGTTTAATTGACTGTTCCAGTGTGGTACCACATTACAATGTGATCCAAACCAGAGAAATCCCAGGATCTGGCCAACAAGAATGCAAAAAATGCGAATGTATGAGCCAGATGATTGCTGATCCTAGAACTAACCCAGACATAACCGGCGTTGTCCTCTAAAATGTTAATCGCAACCAGGTTTAATTGACTGTTTCGGTGTGGTACCACATTACTACGTGATCCAAATCAGCAAGAGCCCAGGATCTGGTCAACAAGTATACGAAAAATGCGAAAGTATGAGCTAGATGATGGCAAATACCAGGCCTAACCCAGACACAACCGGTGTTTCCCCCTATAATATGGATCGAAACCAGCTTTAATTGACTGTTTCGGTGTGGTGCCACATTACTACGTAATCCAAACCGGAAAAGACCCAGGATCTGGCCAACAAGTATGCGAAGAACGCGAAAGTATGAGCTAGATGATTGCAAATACGAGAACTAACCCAGACATAACCGGGTTTATCCTCTAAAGTAGTAATCGGAACCAGGTTTAATTGACTGTTCCAGTGTGGTACCACATTACTACGTGATCCAAATCAGAAAAAGCCCAGGATCTGGCCAACAAATATGCGAAAAATGCGAAAGTATGAGCTAGATGATTGCAAATACGAGAACTAACCCAGAGATAACCGGCGTTATCGACTAAAATATTAATCGGAACCAGGTTTAATTGACAGTTTCGGTGTGGTACCACATTAATACGTAATCCAAACCGGAAAAGACCCAGGATCTGGCCAACAAGTGTGCGAAGAACGCGAAAGTATGAGTCAGATGATGGCAAATACCAGACCTAACCCAGACATAACCGGCGTTATCCGCTAAAATATTAATCGCACCCAGGTTTAATTGACTGTTCCAGTGTGGTACCACATTACTATGTAATCAAACCAGAAAATACCCAGGGTCTGACCAACGGGTATGCGAAAAATGCGAAAGTATGAGCTAGAAGATTGCAAATACGAGAACTAACCCAGAGATAACCGGCATTATCGACTAAAATATTAATCGGAACCAGGTTTAATTGACAGTCTCGGTGTGGTACCACCATACTACGTAATCCAAACCGGAAAAGACCCAGGATCTGGCCAACAAGTATGCGAACAACGCGAAAGTATGAGTCAGATGATGGCAAATACCAGGCCTAACCCAGACACAACCGGTGTTTCACCCTATAATATGGATCGAAACCAGCTTTAATTGACTGTTTCGGTGTGGTACCACATTACTACGTGATCCAAATCAGCAAGAGCCCAGGGTCTGGCCAACAAGTATGCGAAAAATGCGAGAGTATGAGCTAGATGATTGCGAATACGAGAACTAACCCAGACATAACCGGGGTTATCCTCTAAAATAGTA
The DNA here is from genome assembly GCF_051014445.1 of Colletes latitarsis. NCBI lineage: Eukaryota > Metazoa > Arthropoda > Insecta > Hymenoptera > Colletidae > Colletes > Colletes latitarsis. The sequence goes on from NC_135142.1 coordinate 6,392,837, forward strand.
ATCGGAACCAGGTTTAATTGACTGTCTCAGTGTGGTACCACATTACTACGTGATCCAAATCAGAAAAAGTCCAGGATCTGGCCAACAAGTATGCGAAAAATGCGAAAGTATGAGCTAGATGATGGCAAATAGCACAACTAACACAGACATAACCGGCGTTATCCTCTAAAATATTAATCGCACCCAGGTTTAGTTGACTGTTCCGGTGTGGTACCACATTACTATGTAATCAAACCAGAAAATACCCATCGTCTGAACAACAGGTATGCGAAAAATGCGAATGAATGTGCCAGATGATTGCAAATACCAGGCCTAACCCAGACACAACCGGTGTTTCCCCCTATAATATTGATCGAAACCAGCTTTAATTGACTGTTTCGGCTTGGTACCACATTACTACGTGATCCAAATCAGCAAGAGCCCAGAATCTGGCAAACAGGTATGCGAAAAATGCGAAAGTGTGCACTAGATGATTGCAAATACGAGAACTAACCCAGTCATAACCGGCGTTATCCTCGAAAATATTAATCGGAAACAGGATTAATTGACTGTTCCAGTGTGGTACCACATTACTACGTGATCCAAACCGAAAAAAACCCATGATCTGGCCAACAAGTATGCGAAAAATGCGAAAGTATGAGCCAGATGATTGCAAATACCAGAACTAACCCAGACATAACCGGCGTTATCCTCTAAAATATTAATCGGCACCAGGTTTAATTGACAGTTTCGGTGTGGTACCACATTACTACGTGATCCAAAAAAGCAAAATCCCAGGATCTGGTCAACAAGTATACGAAAAATGCGAAAGTATGAGCTAGATGATGGCAAATACCAGGCCTAACCCAGACACAACCGGTGTTTCCCCCTATAATATGGATCGAAACCAGCTTTAATTGACTGTTTCGGTGTGGTGCCACATTACTACGTAATCCAAACCGGAAAAGACCCAGGATCTGGCCAACAAGTATGCGAAGAACGCGAAAGTATGAGCTAGATGATTGCAAATACGAGAACTAACCCAGACATAACCGGGTTTATCCTCTAAAGTAGTAATCGGAACCAGGTTTAATTGACTGTTCCAGTGTGGTACCACATTACTACGTGATCCAAATCAGAAAAAGCCCAGGATCTGGCCAACAAGTATGTGAAAAATGCGAAAGTATGAGCCAGATGATTGCAAATACTAGAACTAACCCAGTCATAACCGGCGCTATCCTCTAAAATATTAATCGGAACCAGGTTTAATTGTCTGTTTCGGTGTGGCACCACATTACTGCGTAATCCAAATCAGAAAAAACCCAGGATCTGGCCATTCAAGTATGCGAAAAATGCGAAAGTATGAGCTAGATGATTGCAAATACGAGAACTAACCCAGGCATAACCGGGTTTATCCTCTAAAGTAGTAACCGGAACCAGGTTTAATTGACTGTTCCAGTGTGGTACCACATTACTACATGATCCAAATCAGAAAAAGCCTAGGATCTGGCCAACAAGTATGTGAAAAATGCGAAAGTATGAGCCAGATGATTGCAAATACTAGAACTAACCCAGTCATAACCGGCGCTATCCTCTAAAATATTAATCGGAACCAGGTTTAATTGACTGTTTCGGCGTGGTGCCACGTTACTACGTGATCCAAATCAGCAAGAGCCCAGAATCTGGCCAACAGGTATGCGAAAAGTGCGAAAGTGTGAACTAGATGATTGCAAATACGAGAACTAACCCAGACATAACCGGCGCTATCCTCTAACATATTAAGCGGAACCAGGTTTAATTGACTGTTCCAGTGTGGTACCACATTACTACGTGATCCAAACCAGAAAAAACCCAGGATCTGGCCAACAAGTATGCGAAAAATGCGAAAGTATGAGCTAGATGATGGCAAATACCAGACCTAACCCAGACATAACCGGCGTTATCCTCTAAAATATTAATCGGAACCAGGTTTAATTGGCCCCATCAGTGTGGTACCACATTACTACGTGATACAAAAAAGCAAAATCCCAGGATCTGGCTAACAAGTATGCGAAAAATGCGAATGTATGAGCCAGATGATTGCAAATACTAGAACTAACCCAGACATAACCGGCGTTATCCTCTAAAATATTAATCGGAACCAGGTTTTATTGTCTGTTTCGGTGTGGTACCACATTATTACGTGATCCAAATCAGAAAAAGCCCAGGATCTGGCCAACAAGTATGTGAAAAATGCGAAAGTATGAGCCAGATGATTGCAAATACTAGAACTAACCCAGTCATAACCGGCGTTATCCTCTAAAATATTATTCGGAACCAGGTTTTATTATCTGTTTCGGTGTGGTACCACATTACTGCGTAATCCAAATCAGAAAAAACCCAGGATCTGGCCATTCAAGTATGCGAAAAATGCGAAAGTATGAGCTAGATGATTGCAAATACGAGAACTAACCCAGACATAACCGGCGTTGTCCTCTAAAATATTAATCGGTACCAGGTTTAATTGACTGTTTCGGCGTGGTGCCACATTACTACGTGATCCAAATCAGCAAGAGCCCAGAATCTGTCCAACAGGTATGCGAAATGTGCGAAAGTGTGAACTAGATGATTGCAAATACAAGAACTAACCCAGACATAACCAGCGTTATCCCCTAAAATACTAATCGGAACCAGGTTTAATTAACTTTGTCAGTGTGGTACCACAATACTACGTGATCCAAACCAGAAAAAACCCAGGATCTGGCCAACAAGTATGCGAAAAATGCGAAAGTATGAGCTAGATGATGGAAAATACCAGACCTAACCCAGACAAAACCGGGGTTATCCTCTAAAATATTAATCGGAACCAGGTTTAATTGAATGTTTCAGTGTGGAACCACATTACCACGTGATCCAAACCGGAAAAACCCAGGATCTGGCCAACAAGAATGCAAAACATGCGAAAGTATATGCTAGATGATGACAAATACCAGACCTAACCCAGACATTACCGGCGTTATCCTCTAAAATAGTAATCGCACCCAGGTTTAATTGACTGTTCCGGTGCGGTACCACATTACTATGTGATTCTAACCAGAAAAAACCCAGGATCTGGCCAACAAGAATGCATAAAATGCGAAAGTATGAGCCAGATGATGGCAAATACCAGAACTAACACAGACATAACCGGCGTTGTCCTCTAAAATATTAATCGCAACCAGGTTTAATTGACAGTTTCGGTGTGGTACCACATTACTACGTAATCGAAACCGGAGACAACCCAGGATCTGGCCAACAAGTATGCGAAGAATGCGAAAGTATGAGTCAGATGATGGCAAATACCAGACCTAACCCAGACATAACTGGCGTTATCCTCTAAAATATTAATCGGAACCAGGCTCAATTGACAGTTTCAGTGTGGTACCACATTACTACGTGATCCAAATCAGCAAGAGCCCGGGACCTGCCAACATGTATGCGAAAATTGCGAAAGTATGAGCCAGATGATTGCAAATACCAGAACTAACCCAGACATAACCAGCGTTATCCTCTAAAATATTAATCGGAACCAGGTTTAATAAACTTTTTCGGTGTGGTACCACAATACTACGTGATCCAAACCAGAAAGAACCCAGGATCTGGCCAACAAGTATGCGAGAAATGCGAAAGCAAGAGGATGATGATTGCAATTATCAGACGAAACCCAGACCTAACCGGTGTTATCCTCAAAACTATTAATCGCAACAAGGTTTAATCGCCTGTTTCGGTGTGGTACCACATTTCTACGTGATCCAGATCAGCAAAAGCCCAGGATCTGGCCAACAAGTATGCGAAAAATGCGAAAGTATGAGTCAGATGATGGCAAATACCAGACATAACCGACGCTATCCTCTAACATATTAAGCGGAACCAGGTTTAATTGACTGTTCCAGTGTGGTACCACATTACTACGTGATCCAAGTCAGCAAACGCCCAGGATCTGGCCAACAAGTATGCGAAAAATGCGAAAGTATGAGCTAGATGATGGCAAATAGCAGACCTAACCTAGACATAACCGGTGTGTCCCCCTAAAATATTGATCGAAGGCAGCTTTAATTTTCTGTTTCGGCTTGGTACCACATTACTACGTGATCCAAATCAGCAAGAGCCCAGAATCTGGCCAACAGGTATGCGAAAAATGCGAAAGTGTGAACTAGATGATTGCAAATACGAGAACGAACCCAGACATAACCGGCGTTATCCTTGGAATTATTAATCGGAAACAGGATTCATTAACTGTTCCAGTGTGGTACCACATTACTACGTGATCCTAACCGGAAAAACCCAGGATCTGGCCAACAAGTATGCGAAAAATGCGAAAGTATGAGATAGATGATGGCAAAGACCAGACCTAACCCAGACATAACCGGCGTTGTCCTCTATAATATTAATCGGAACCATTATTAATTGACTGTTTCGGCGTGGTGCCACATTACTACGTGATCCAAACTAGAAAAAGCCCAGGTTCTGGCCATTCTAGTATGCGAAAAATGCGGAAGTATGAGCTTGATGATGGCAAAGACCAGACCTAACCGAGACATAACCGGCGTTGTCCTCTATTATATTAATCGGAACCAGGATTAATTGACTGTTCCAGTGTGGTACCACATTACTGCGTGATCCAAATCATCAAAAGCCCAGGATCTGGCCCACAAGTATGCGAAAAATGCGAAAGTATGAGCTAGATGATGGCAAATTCCAGACCTAACCCAGACATAACCGCCGCTATCCTCTAAAATATTAATCGGAACCAGGTTTAATTGACTGTTTCGGCGTGGTGCCACATTACTACGTGATCCAAACTAGAAAAAGCCCAGGTTCTGGCCATTCTAGTATGCGAAAAATGCGGAAGTATGAGCTTGATGATGGCAAAGACCAGACCTAACCGAGACATAACCGGCGTTGTCCTCTATAATATTAATCGGAACCAGGATTAATTGACTGTTCCAGTGTGGTACCACATTACTACGTCATACAAATCAGAAAAAGCCCAGGATCTGGCCAACAAGAATGCAAAAAAAGCTAGAGTATGAGGCAGATGATTGCAAATACCAGACCTAACCCAGACATAACCGGGGTTATACTCTAAAATATTAATCGGAACCAGGTTTAATTGACTGTTCCAGTGTGGTACCACATCGCTACGTGATCCAAATCAGAAAAAGCCCAGGATCTGGCCAACAAGTATGCGAAAAATGAGACAGTATGAGCCAGATGATTGCAAATACGAGAACTAACCCAGACATAACCGGCGTTATCCTCTAAAATATTAATCGGAACCAGGTTTAATTGACTGTTTCGGTGTGGTACCACATTACTGCGTAGTCCAAATCAGGAAAAACCCAGGATCTGGCCAACAAGTATGCGAGAAATGCGAAAGCAAGAGGATGATGATTGCAATTATCAGACGAAACCCAGACCTAACCGGTGTTATCCTCAAAACTATTAATCGCAACAAGGTTTAATCGCCTGTTTCGGTGTGGTACCACATTTCTACGTGATCCAGATCAGCAAAAGCCCAGGATCTGGCCAACAAGTATGCGAAAAATGCGAAAGTATGAGTCAGATGATGGCAAATACCAGACATAACCGACGCTATCCTCTAACATATTAAGCGGAACCAGGTTTAATTGACTGTTCCAGTGTGGTACCACATTACTACGTGATCCAAGTCAGCAAACGCCCAGGATCTGGCCAACAAGGATGCGAAAAATGCGAAAGTATGAGCTAGATGATGGCAAATAGCAGACCTAACCTAGACATAACCGGTGTGTCCCCCTAAAATATTGATCGAAGGCAGCTTTAATTTTCTGTTTCGGCTTGGTACCACATTACTACGTGATCCAAATCAGCAAGAGCCCAGAATCTGGCCAACAGGTATGCGAAAAATGCGAAGGTGTGAACTAGATGATTGCAAATACGAGAACGAACCCAGACATAACCGGCGTTATCCTCGGAATTATTAATCGGAAACAGGATTCATTAACTGTTCCAGTGTGGTACCACATTACTACCTGATCCAAACCGGAAAAACACAGGATCTGGCCAACAAGTATGCGAAAAATGCGAAAGTATGAGATAGATGATGGCAAATACCAGAAATAACCCAGACATAACCGGCGTTATCCTCTAAAATATTAATCGGAACCAGGTTTAATTGACCCCTTCAGTGTGGTACCACATTACTACGTGATCCAAAAAAGCAAAATCCCAGGATCTGGCCAACAAGTATGCAAAAAATGCGAAAGTATGAGCTAGATGATGGCAAATAGCAAACCTAACCTAGACATAATCGGAGTGTCCCCCTAAAATATTGATCGAAACCAGCTTTAATTTTCTGTTTCGGCTTGGTACCACATTACTACGTGATCCAAATCAGCAAGAGCCCAGAATCTGGCCAACAGGTATGCGAAAAATGCGAAAGTCTGAACTAGATGATTCCAAATTCGAGAACTAACCCACACATAACCGGCGTTATCCTCCAAAATATTAATCGGAAACAGGATTAATTGACTGTTCCAGTGTGGTACAACATTACTACGTGATCCAAATCATCAAAAGCCCAGGATCTGGCCCACAAGTATGCGAAAAATGCGAAAGTATGAGCTAGATGACGGCAAATTCCAGACCTAACCCAGACATAACCGCCGTTATCCTCTAAAATATTAATCGGAACCAGGTTTAATTGACTGTTTCGGTGTGGTACCACATTACTGCGTAGTCCAAACCAGCAAAAATCCAGGATCTAGACAACAAGTATGCGAAAAATGCGAAAATATGAGTCAGATGATGGCAAATACCAGACCTAACCCAGACATAACCGGTGTTTCCTCCTAAAATATTAATCGCACCCAGGTCTAATTGACAGTTCCGGTGTGGTACCACATTACTATGTAATCAAACCAGAAAATATCCAGGGTCTGACCAACAGGTATGCGAAAAATGCGAAAGGATGAGCTAGATCATGGCAAATAGCAGAACTAACCCCGACATAACCGGCGTTATTCTCTACAATATCAACCGGAACCAGGACTAATTTACTGTTTCGGTGTGGTACCACATTATTGCGTAATCCAAATCAGAAAAAACCCAGGTTCTGGTCAACAAGTATGCGAAAAATGCGAAAGTATGAGCTAGATCATGGCAAATAGCAGACCTAACCCAGACAAAACCGGCGTTATCCTCTAAAATATTAATCGGAACCAGGTTTAATTGACTGTACCAGTATGGTACCACATTACTACGTGATCCAGACCAGAAAAAACCCAGGATCTGGCCAACAAGTATGCGAAGAATGCGAAAGTATGAGTCAGATGATGACAAATACCAGACCTAACCCAGACATAACCGGCGTTATCCTCTAAAATATTAATCGCACCCAGGTCTAATTGACAGTTCCGGTGTGGTACCACATTACTATGTAATCAAACCAGAAAATATCCAGGGTCTGACCAACAGGTATGCGAAAAATGCGAAAGGATGAGCTAGATGATGGCATATACCAGACCTAACCCAGACATAACCGGGGTTATCCTATAAAATATTAATCGGAACCAGGTTTAGTTGACTGTTCCAGTGTGCAACCACATTACTACGTGATCCAAATCAGAAAAAGCCCAGGATCTGGTCAACAAGTATGCGAAAAATGCGAAAGTATGAGTCAGAGTATGGCAAATACCAGACCTAACCCAGACATAACCGGTGTTTCCCCATAAAATATTGATCGAAACCAGCTTTAATTGACTGTTTCGGTGTGGTAACACATTTCTACGTGATCCAAATTAGAAAAAGCCCAGGATCTGGCCAACAAGTATGCGAAGAATGCCAAAGTATGAGTCAGATGATGGCAAATACCAGACCTAACCCAGACATAACCGGCGTTATCCTCTAAAATATTAGTCGCAACCAGGTGTAATTGACTATTTCATTGTGGCACCACATTAGTACGTGATCCTAACCAGTAAAAAACACAGGATCTTGGCAACAAGAAAGCAAAAAAGCGAAAGTATGAGGCAGGTGATTGCAAATACCAGACCTAACACAAACCTAACCGGCGTGGTTCTCTAAACTATTAATCGGAACCAGGTTTAATTGACTGTTTCAGTGTGGTACCACTTTCCAACGTGATCCAAACCGGAAAAAACCCAGGATCTGGGCAACAAGAATGCAAAACATGCGAAAGTATGAGGCAGATGTTGGCAAATACCAGACCTAACCCAGTCATAACCGGCGTTATCCTCAAAAATATTAATCGCAACCAGGTTTAATTGACAGTTTCGGTGTGGTACCACATTACTACGTAATCCAAACCGGAAAAAACCCAGGATCTCGCCAACAAGTTTGCGACGAATGCGAAACTATGAGTCAGATGATGGCAAATACCAGACATAACCGGCGCTATCCTCTAAAATATTAATCCGAACCAGGTTTAATTGACTGCTCCAGTGTGGTACCACATTACTACGTGATCCAAATCAGCAAAAGCCCAGGATCTGGCCAACAGGTATGCGAAAAATGTGAAAGTATGAGCTAGATGATGGCAAATACCAGACCTAACCCAGACATAACTGGCGTTATCCTCTAAAATATTAATCGCAACCAGATTTAATTGACAGTCTCAGTGTAGTACCACATTACTACGTGATACAAATCAGAAAAAGCCCAGGATCTGGCCAACAAGTATGCGAAAAATGCGAAGGTATGAGCTAGATGATGGCAAATTCCTGACCTAACCCAGACATAACCGCCCTTATCCTCTAAAATATTAATCAGGACCAGGTTTAATTGACTGTTTCGGTGTGGTGCCACATTTCTACGTGATCGAAACTAGAAAAAGCCCAGGTTCTGGCCATTCAAGTATGCGAAGAATGCGAAAGGATGTGTCAGGTGATGGCAAATACCAGACCTTACCCAGACATAACCGGCGTTATCCTCTAAAATATTAATCCAAACCAGGTTTAATTGACTGTTTCGGTGTGGTACCACATTACTATGTAATCCAAACCAGAAGAATCCCAGGATCTGGCCAAGAAGTATGCGAAGAATGCGAAGGTATGAGTCAGATGATGGCCAATACCAGACCTAACCCAGACATAACCGGCGTTATTCTCTAAAATATTAGCCGCAACCAGGTTTAATTGACTGTTTCGGTGTGGTACCACATTACTATGTGATCCAAACCATAAAAATCCCAGGATCTGGCCAAGAAGTATGCGAAGAATGCGAAAGTATGAGTCAGATGATGGCAAATACCAGACCTAATCCAGACATAACCGGTGTTTCCCCCTAAAATATTGATCGAAACCGGCGTTAATTGACTGTTTCGGTGTGGTAACACATTTCTACGTGATCCAAATCAGCAAAAGCCCAGGATATGGCCAACAAGTAAGCGAAAAATGCGAAAGTATGAGCTAGATGATGGCAAATACCAGACCTAACCAAGACATAACCGGCGTTATCCTCTAAAATATTAATCGCAACCAGGTTTAATTGACTGTTTCGGTGTGGTGCCACATTACTACGTGATCCAAACTAGAAAAAGCCCAGGTTCTGGCCATTCAAGTATGCGAAAAATGCGGAAGTATGAGCTTGATGATGGCAAAGACCAGACCTAACCCAGACCTAACCCAGACCTAAACCAGACATAACTGGCGTTATCCTCTAAAATATTGATCGAAACCAGCTTTAATTGACTGTTTCGGTGTGGTAACACATTTCTACGAGATCCAAATCTGCAAAAGCCCAGGATCTGGCCAACAAGAATGCAAAAAATGCGAAAGTATGAGGCAGATGATTGCAAATACCAGACCTAACACAAACCTAACCGGCGTTGTTCTCTAAAATATTAATCGGAACCAGGATTAAATGACAGTTTCGGTGCGGTACCACATTACTATGTGATCCGAACCAGAAAAGACCCAGGATCTAGACAACAAGTATGCGAAGAATGCGAAAGTATGAGTCAGATGATGGCAAATACCAGACCTAAACCAGACATAACCGGCGTTATCCTCTAAAATATTAATCGCAACCATGTTTAATTGACTGTTTCGGTGTGGTACCACATTACTATGTAATCCAAACCAGAAAAATCCCAGGATCTGGCCAAGAAGTATGCGAAGAATGCGAAAGAATGAGTCAGATGATGGCAAATACCAGACCTAACCCAGACATAACCGGTGTTTCCCCTTAAAATATTGATCGAAACCAGCTTTAATTGACTGTTTCGGTGTGGTAACACATTTCTACGTGATCCAAATTAGAAAAAGCCCAGGATCTGGCCAACAAGTATGCGAAGAATGCGAAAGTATGAGGCAGATGATTGCAAATACCAGACCTAACACAAACCTAACCGGCGTTGTTCTCTAAAATATTAATCGGAACCAGGATTAAATGACAGTTTCGGTGCGGTACCACATTACTACGTGATACTAACCAGTAAAAAACACAGGATCTTGGCAACAAGAAAGCAAAAAATGCGAAAGTATGAGGCAGATGATTGCAAATACCAGACCTAACACAAACCTAACCGGCGTTGTTCTCTAAACTATTAATCGGAACCAGGTTTAATTGACTGTTTCAGTGTGGTACCACTTTCCAACGTGATCCAAACCGGAAAAAACCCAGGATCTGGCCAACAAGAATGCAAAACATGCGAAAGTATGAGGCAGATGTTGGCAAATACCAGACCTAACCCAGACATAACCGGCGTTATCCTCAAAAATATTAATCGCAACCAGATTTAATTGACAGTCTCAGTGTAGTACCACATTACTACGTGATACAAATCAGAAAAAGCCCAGGATCGGGCCAACAAGTTTGCGAAGAATGCGAAAGTATGAGTCAGATGATGGCAAATACCAGACATAGCCGGCGTTATCCTCTAAAATATTAATCGGAACCAGGTTTAATTGACTGTTCCAGTGTGGTACCACATTACTACGTGATCCAAATCAGCAAAAGCCCAGGATCTGGCCAGCTAGTATGCGAAAAATGCGAAAGTATGAGCTAGATGATGGCAAATACCAGACCTAACCCAGACATGACTGGCGTTATCCTCTAAAGTATTAATCGCAACCAGATTTAATTGACAGTCTCAGTGTAGTACCACATTACTACGTGATACAAATCAGAAAAAGCCCAGGATCTGGCCAACAAGTACGCGAAAAATGCGAAGGTATGAGCTAGATGATGGCAAATTCCTGACCTAACCCAGACTAACCGCCCTTATCCTCTAAAATATTAATCAGGACCAGGTTTAATTGACTGTTTCGGTGTGGTGCCACATTTCTACGTGATCGAAACTAGAAAAAGCCCAGGTTCTGGCCATTCAAGTATGCGAAGAATGCGAAAGGATGTGTCAGGTGATGGCAAATACCAGACCTTACCCAGACATAACCGGCGTTATCCTCTAAAATATTAATCCAAACCAGGTTTAATTGACTGTTTCGGTGTGGTACCACATTACTATGTAATCCAAACCAGAAGAATCCCAGGATCTGGCCAAGAAGTATGCGAAGAATGCGAAGGTATGAGTCAGATGATGGCCAATACCAGACCTAACCCAGACATAACCGGCGTTATCCTCTAAAATATTAGCCGCAACCAGGTTTAATTGACTGTTTCGGTGTGGTACCACATTACTATGTGATCCAAACCATAAAAATCCCAGGATCTGGCCAAGAAGTATGCGAAGAATGCGAAAGTATGAGTCAGATGATGGCAAATACCAGACCTAATCCAGACATAACCGGTGTTTCCCCCTAAAATATTGATCGAAACCGGCGTTAATTGACTGTTTCGGTGTGGTAACACATTTCTACGTGATCCAAATCAGCAAAAGCCCAGGATATGGCCAACAAGTAAGCGAAAAATGCGAAAGTATGAGCTAGATGATGGCAAATACCAGACCTAACCCAGACATAACCGGCGTTATCCTCTAAAATATTAATCGCAACCAGGTTTAATTGACTGTTTCGGTGTGGTGCCACATTACTACGTGATCCAAACTAGAAAAAGCCCAGGTTCTGGCCATTCAAGTATGCGAAAAATGCGGAAGTATGAGCTTGATGATGGCAAAGACCAGACCTAACCCAGACCTAACCCAGACCTAAACCAGACATAACTGGCGTTATCCTCTAAAATATTGATCGAAACCAGCTTTAATTGACTGTTTCGGTGTGGTAACACATTTCTACGAGATCCAAATCTGCAAAAGCCCAGGATCTGGCCAACAAGAATGCAAAAAATGCGAAAGTATGAGGCAGATGATTGCAAATACCAGACCTAACACAAACCTAACCGGCGTTGTTCTCTAAAATATTAATCGGAACCAGGATTAAATGACTGTTTCGGTGCGGTACCACATTACTATGTGATCCGAACCAGAAAAGACCCAGGATCTAGACAACAAGTATGCGAAGAATGCGAAAGTATGAGTCAGATGATGGCAAATACCAGACCTAAACCAGACATAACCGGCGTTATCCTCTAAAATATTAATCGCAACCATGTTTAATTGACTGTTTCGGTGTGGTACCACATTACTATGTAATCCAAACCAGAAAAATCCCAGGATCTGGCCAAGAAGCATGCGAAGAATGCGAAAGAATGAGTCAGATGATGGCAAATACCAGACCTAACCCAGACATAACCGGTGTTTCCCCTTAAAATATTGATCGAAACCAGCTTTAATTGACTGTTTCGGTGTGGTAACACATTTCTACGTGATCCAAATTAGAAAAAGCCCAGGATCTGGCCAACAAGTATGCGAAGAATGCGAAAGTATGAGGCAGATGATTGCAAATACCAGACCTAACACAAACCTAACCGGCGTTGTTCTCTAAAATATTAATCGGAACCAGGATTAAATGACAGTTTCGGTGCGGTACCACATTACTACGTGATACTAACCAGTAAAAAACACAGGATCTTGGCAACAAGAAAGCAAAAAATGCGAAAGTATGAGGCAGATGATTGCAAATACCAGACCTAACACAAACCTAACCGGCGTTGTTCTCTAAACTATTAATCGGAACCAGGTTTAATTGACTGTTTCAGTGTGGTACCACTTTCCAACGTGATCCAAACCGGAAAAAACCCAGGATCTGGCCAACAAGAATGCAAAACATGCGAAAGTATGAGGCAGATGTTGGCAAATACCAGACCTAACCCAGACATAACCGGCGTTATCCTCAAAAATATTAATCGCAACCAGATTTAATTGACAGTCTCAGTGTAGTACCACATTACTACGTGATACAAATCAGAAAAAGCCCAGGATCGGGCCAACAAGTTTGCGAAGAATGCGAAAGTATGAGTCAGATGATGGCAAATACCAGACATAGCCGGCGTTATCCTCTAAAATATTAATCGGAACCAGGTTTAATTGACTGTTCCAGTGTGGTACCACATTACTACGTGATCCAAATCAGCAAAAGCCCAGGATCTGGCCAGCTAGTATGCGAAAAATGCGAAAGTATGAGCTAGATGATGGCAAATACCAGACCTAACCCAGACATGACTGGCGTTATCCTCTAAAATATTAATCGCAACCAGATTTAATTGACAGTCTCAGTGTAGTACCACATTACTACGTGATACAAATCAGAAAAAGCCCAGGATCTGGCCAACAAGTACGCGAAAAATGCGAAGGTATGAGCTAGATGATGGCAAATTCCTGACCTAACCCAGACTAACCGCCCTTATCCTCTAAAATATTAATCAGGACCAGGTTTAATTGACTGTTTCGGTGTGGTGCCACATTTCTACGTGATCGAAACTAGAAAAAGCCCAGGTTCTGGCCATTCAAGTATGCGAAGAATGCGAAAGGATGTGTCAGGTGATGGCAAATACCAGACCTTACCCAGACATAACCGGCGTTATCCTCTAAAATATTAATCCAAACCAGGTTTAATTGACTGTTTCGGTGTGGTACCACATTACTATGTAATCCAAACCAGAAGAATCCCAGGATCTGGCCAAGAAGTATGCGAAGAATGCGAAGGTATGAGTCAGATGATGGCCAATACCAGACCTAACCCAGACATAACCGGCGTTATCCTCTAAAATATTAGCCGCAACCAGGTTTAATTGACTGTTTCGGTGTGGTACCACATTACTATGTGATCCAAACCATAAAAATCCCAGGATCTGGCCAAGAAGTATGCGAAGAATGCGAAAGTATGAGTCAGATGATGGCAAATACCAGACCTAATCCAGACATAACCGGTGTTTCCCCCTAAAATATTGATCGAAACCGGCGTTAATTGACTGTTTCGGTGTGGTAACACATTTCTACGTGATCCAAATCAGCAAAAGCCCAGGATATGGCCAACAAGTAAGCGAAAAATGCGAAAGTATGAGCTAGATGATGGCAAATACCAGACCTAACCCAGACATAACCGGCGTTATCCTCTAAAATATTAATCGCAACCAGGTTTAATTGACTGTTTCGGTGTGGTGCCACATTACTACGTGATCCAAACTAGAAAAAGCCCAGGTTCTGGCCATTCAAGTATGCGAAAAATGCGGAAGTATGAGCTTGATGATGGCAAAGACCAGACCTAACCCAGACCTAACCCAGACCTAAACCAGACATAACTGGCGTTATCCTCTAAAATATTGATCGAAACCAGCTTTAATTGACTGTTTCGGTGTGGTAACACATTTCTACGAGATCCAAATCTGCAAAAGCCCAGGATCTGGCCAACAAGAATGCAAAAAATGCGAAAGTATGAGGCAGATGATTGCAAATACCAGACCTAACACAAACCTAACCGGCGTTGTTCTCTAAAATATTAATCGGAACCAGGATTAAATGACTGTTTCGGTGCGGTACCACATTACTATGTGATCCGAACCAGAAAAGACCCAGGATCTAGACAACAAGTATGCGAAGAATGCGAAAGTATGAGTCAGATGATGGCAAATACCAGACCTAAACCAGACATAACCGGCGTTATCCTCTAAAATATTAATCGCAACCATGTTTAATTGACTGTTTCGGTGTGGTACCACATTACTATGTAATCCAAACCAGAAAAATCCCAGGATCTGGCCAAGAAGCATGCGAAGAATGCGAAAGAATGAGTCAGATGATGGCAAATACCAGACCTAACCCAGACATAACCGGTGTTTCCCCTTAAAATATTGATCGAAACCAGCTTTAATTGACTGTTTCGGTGTGGTAACACATTTCTACGTGATCCAAATTAGAAAAAGCCCAGGATCTGGCCAACAAGTATGCGAAGTATGCGAAAGTATGAGGCAGATGATTGCAAATACCAGACCTAACACAAACCTAACCGGCGTTGTTCTCTAAAATATTAATCGGAACCTGGATTAAATGACAGTTTCGGTGCGGTACCACATTACTACGTGATACTAACCAGTAAAAAACACAGGATCTTGGCAACAAGAAAGCAAAAAATGCGAAAGTATGAGGCAGATGATTGCAAATACCAGACCTAACACAAACCTAACCGGCGTTGTTCTCTAAACTATTAATCGGAACCAGGTTTAATTGACTGTTTCAGTGTGGTACCACTTTCCAACGTGATCCAAACCGGAAAAAACCCAGGATCTGGCCAACAAGAATGCAAAACATGCGAAAGTATGAGGCAGATGTTGGCAAATACCAGACCTAACCCAGACATAACCGGCGTTATCCTCAAAAATATTAATCGCAACCAGATTTAATTGACAGTCTCAGTGTAGTACCACATTACTACGTGATACAAATCAGAAAAAGCCCAGGATCGGGCCAGCAAGTTTGCGAAGAATGCGAAAGTATGAGTCAGATGATGGCAAATACCAGACATAGCCGGCGTTATCCTCTAAAATATTAATCGGAACCAGGTTTAATTGACTGTTCCAGTGTGGTACCACATTACTACGTGATCCAAATCAGCAAAAGCCCAGGATCTGGCCAGCAAGTATGCGAAAAATGCGAAAGTATGAGCTAGATGATGGCAAATACCAGACCTAACCCAGACATGACTGGCGTTATCCTCTAAAATATTAATCGCAACCAGATTTAATTGACAGTCTCAGTGTACTACCACATTACTACGTGATACAAATCAGAAAAAGCCCAGGATCGGGCCAACAGGTATGCGAAAAATGCGAAAGTATGAGCTAGATGATGGCAAATTCCAGACCTAACCCAGACATAACCGCTCTTATCCTCTAAAATATTAATCAGAACCAGGTTTAATTGACTGTTTCGGTGTGGTGCCACATTTCTACGTGATCGAAACTAGAAAAAGCCCAGGTTCTGGCCATTCAAGTATGCGAAGAATGTGAAAGGATGTGTCAGGTGATGGCAAATACCAGACCTTACCCAGACATAACCGGCGTTATCCTCTAAAATATTAATCCAAACCAGGTTTAATTGACTGTTTCGGTGTGGTACCACATTACTATGTAATCCAAACCAGAAAAATCCCAGGATCTGGCCAGCAAGTATGCGAAAAATGCGGAAGTATGAGCTAGATGATGGCAAATACCAGACCTAACCCAGACATGACTGGCGTTATCCTCTAAAATATTAGCCGCAACCAGGTTTAATTGACTGTTTCGGTGTGGTACCACATTACTATGTGATCCAAACCAGAAAAATCCCAGGATCTGGCCAAGAAGTATGCGAAGAATGCGAAAGTATGAGTCAGATGATGGCAAATACCAGACTTAATCCAGACATAACCGGTGTTTCCCCCTAAAATATTGATCGAAACCGGCTTTAATTGACTGTTTCGGTGTGGTAACACATTTCTACGTGATCCAAATCAGCAAAAGCCCAGGATATGGCCAACAAGTATGCGAAAAATGCGAAAGTATGAGCTAGATGATGGCAAATACCAGACCTAACCCAGACATAACCGCCGTTATCGTCTAAAATATTAATCGCAACCAGGTTTAATTGACTATTTCGTTGTGGTAACACATTACTACGTAATCCATACCGGAAAAAACCCAGTATCTGGCCAAGAAGTATGCGAAAAATGCGAAAGTATGAGCTAGGTGATTGTAAATACTGGAACTAACCCAGACATAACCGGCGTTATCCTCCAAAATATTAATCGGAACCAGGATTAATTGACTGTTTCGGTTTGGTACCACATTACTACCTAATCCAAATCGGAAAATACCCAGGATCTGGCCAACAAGAATGCAAAAAATGCGAAAGTATGAGTCAGATGATTGCAAATACCAGACCTAACCCAGACGTAACCGGCGTTATCCTCTAAAATATTAATTGCAACCAGGTTTAATTGACTGTTCCGGTGTGGTACCATATTACTATGTAATCAAACCAGAAAATACCCAGGGCCTGACCAACAGGTATGCGAAAAATGCGAACGAATGAGCGAGATGATTGCAACTACCAGACCTAACCCAGACATAACTGGCGTTATCCTCTAAAATATTAATCGGAACCAGGTTTAATAAACTTTTTCGGTGTGGTACCACAATACTACGTGATCCAAACCAGAAAGAGCCCAGGATCTGGCCAACAAGTATGCGAAAAATGCGAAAGTATGAGCTAGATGAAAGAAAACACCAGACCTTACCCAAACATAACCGGGGTTATACTCTAAAATATTAATCGGAACCAGGTTTAATTGACTGTTCCAGTGTGGTACCACATTACTACGTGATCCAAATAAGAAAAAGCCCTGGGTCTGGCCAACAAGTATGCGAAAAATGCGAAAGTATGAGCCAGATGATTGCAAATACTAGAACTAACACAGACATAACCGGCGTTATCCTCTAAAATATTAATCGGAACCAGTTTTAATTGACTGTTTCGGTGTGGTACCACATTACTGCGTAATCCATATCAGAAAAAACCCAGGATCTGGCCAACAAGTATGCGAGAAATGCGAAAGCAAGAGGATGATGATTACAATTATCAGACGTAACCCAGACCTAACCGGTGTTATCCTCAAAAATATTAATCGCAACCAGGTTTAATGGCCTGTTTCGGTGTGGTTCCACATTTCTACGTTGTCCAGATCAGCAAAAGCCCAGGATCTGGCCAACAAGTATGCGAAAAATGCGAAAGTATGAGCTAGATGATGGCAAATAGCAGACCTAACCCAGACATAACCGGCGTTATCCTCTATAATATTAATCGGAACCAGGTTTAATTGACTGTGCCAGTGTGGTACCACATTACTACGTGATCCAAATCAGAAAAAGCCCAGGATCTGGCCATTCAAGTATGCGAAAAATGCAAAAGTATGAGTCAGATGATTGCAAATACCAGACCTAACCCAGACATAACCGCCGTTATCCTCTAAAATTTTAAACGTAACCATGTTTAATTGATTGCTTCGGTGTGGTACCACGTTACTACCTGATCGAAACCAGAGAAAACCCAGGATCTGGCCAACAAGTATGCGAAGAATGCGAAAGTATGAGTCAGATGATGACAAATACCAGACCTAACCCAGACATAACCGGCGTTATCCTCAAAAATATTAATCGGAACCAGGTTTAATTGACCCCTTCAGCGTGATACTACATTACTACGTGATCCAAATCAGCAAAAGCACAGGATCTGGCCAACAAGTATGCGAAAAATGCGAAAGTATGAGCTAGATGATTGCAAATACGAGAACTAACCCAGACATAACCGGCGTTATCCACTAAAATATTAATCGGAACCAGGTTTAATTGACCCAGTCGGTGTGGTACCACATTACTACGTGATCCAAATCAGCAAGAGCGAAGAATCTGGCCATCCAAGTATGCGAAAAATGCGAAAGTATGAGCAAGATGATCGCAAATACCAGAACTAACCCCGGCATAACCGGAGTTATTCTGTAAAATATTCATCGTAACCAAGTTTAATAAACATTTCGGTGTGGTACCACAATACTACGTGATCCAAACCAGAAAAAACCCAGGATCTGGCCAACAAGAATGCATAAAATGCGAAAGAATGAGCCAGATGATGGCAAATACCAGACCTAACCCAGACATAACCGGGGTTATCCTATAAAATATTAATCGGAACCAGGTTTAATTGACTGTTCCAGTGTGGTACCACATTACTACGTAATCCAAACCGGAAAAAACCCAGGATCTGGCCATCAAGTATGCGAAAAATGCGATATTATGGGCAAGATGGGGGCAAATACCAGACCTAACCCAGACATAACCGCCCTTATCCTCTAAAATATTAATCGCAACCAGGTTTAATTGACTGTTTCGGTGCGGTACCACATTTCTATGTGATCCAAACCAGAAAAAACCCAGGATCTGGCCAACAAGAATGCATAAAATGCGAAAGAATGAGCCAGATGATGGCAAATACCAGAACTAACACAGACATAACCGGCGTTGTCCTCTAAAATATTAATCGGAACCAGGTTTAATTGACTGGTTCGGTGTGGTACCACAATACTGCGTAATCCAAATCAGAAAAAACCCAGGATCTGGCCATTCAAGTATGCGAAGAATACGAAAGTATGAGTCAGATGATGACAAATACCAGACCTAACCCAGACATAAACGGCGTTATCCTCCAAAGTATTAATCGCTACCAGGTTTAATTGACTGTTTCGGTGTGCTACCACATTACAATGTGATCCAAACCAGAAAAATCCCAGGATGTGGCCAACAAGAATGCAAAAAATGCGAAAGTATGAGGCAGATGATTGCAAATACCAGACCTAACACAAACCGAACCGGCGTTGTTCTCTAAAACATTAATCGGAACCGGGGTTAATCGACTGTTTCAGTGTGGTACCACATTACCACGTGATCCAAACAGGAAAAAACCCAGGATCTGGCCAACAAGAATGCAAAACATGCGAACGAATGAGCCAGATGATTGCAAATACCAGAAATAACCCAGACATAACCGGCGTTGTCCTGTAAAATATTAATCGCAACCAGATTTAATTGACAGTTTCGTTGTGGTCCCACATTACTACATAATCCAAACCGGAGAAAACCCAGGTTCTGGTCAACAAGTATGCGAAAAATACGAAAGTATGATCTAGATGATGGCAAATACCAGGCCTAACCCAGACACAACCGGTGTTTCCCCCTATAATATTGATCGAAACCAGCTTTAATTGACTGTTTCGGTGTGGTACCACATTACTACGTGATCCAAATCAGGAAGAGCCAGGATCTGGCGAACAAGTATGCGAAGAATGCGAAAGTATGAGTCAGATGATTGCAAATACCAGACCTAACCCAGACATAACCGGCGTTATCCACTAAAATATTAACCGGAACCAGGTTTAATTGACTGTTTCGGTGTGGTACCACATTTTTATGTAATCCAAACCAGGAAAAGACCCAGTATCTGTCCAACAAGCACGCGAAAAATGCGAAAGTATGAGTCAGATGATTGCAAATACCAGACCTAACTAGACGTAACCGGCGTTATCCTCTAAAATATTAATCGCAACCAGGCTTAATTGACTGTTTCGGTGCGGTACCACATTACTATGTGATCCAAACCAGAAAAAACCCAGGATCTTGCCAACAAGAGTGCATAAAATGCGAATGTATGAGCTAGATGATTACAATTATCAGACGTAACCCAGACCTAACCGGTGTTATCCTCAAAAATATTAATCGCAACCAGGTTTAATGGCCTGTTTCGGTGTGGTTCCACATTTCTACATTGTCCAGATCAGCAAAAGCCCAGGATCTGGCCAACAAGTATGCGAAAAATGCGAAAGTATGAGCTAGATGATGGCAAATAGCATACCTAACCCAGACATAACCGGCGTTATCCTCTAAAATATTAATCGGAACCAGGTTTAATTGACTGTACCAGTGTGGCACCACATTACTACGTGATCCAAATCAGTAAAAGCCCAGGATCTGGCCATTCAAGTATGCGAAAAATGAAAGAGTATGAGTCAGATGATTGCAAATACCAGACCTAACCCAGACATAACCGCCGTTATCCTCTAAAATATTAATCGTCACCAAGTTTAATTGATTGCTTCGGTGTGGTACCACGTTACTACCTGATCGAAACCAGAGAAAACCCAGGATCTGGCCAACAAGTATGCGAAGAATGCGAAAGCAAGTGGATGATGATTGCAATTATCAGACGTACCCCAGACCTAACCGGTGTTATCCTCAAAAATATTAATCGCAACCAGTTTTAATCGCCTGTTTCGGTGTGGTACCACATTTCTACGTGATCCAAATCAGCAAAAGCCCAGGATCTGGCCAACAAGAATGCGAAAAATGCGATATTATGGGCAAGATGAGGGCAAATACCAGACCTAACCCAGACATAACCGCCCTTATCCTCTAAAATACTAATCGCAACCAGGTTTAATTGACTGTTTCGCTGCGGTACCACAATTCTATGTGATCCAAACCAGAAAATACCCAGGATCTGGCCAACAAGAATGCATAAAATGCGAAAGTATGAGACAGATGATGGCAAATACCAGAACTAACAGAGACATAACCGGCGTTGTCCTCTAAAATATTAATCGGAACCAGGTTTAATTGACTGGTTCGGTGTGGTACCACATTACTGCGTAATCCAAATCAGAAAAAACCCAGGATCTGGCCAACAAGTATGCGAGAAATGCGAAAGCAAGAGGATGATGATTGCAATTATCGGACGTACCCCAGGCCTAACCGGTGTTATCCTCAAAAATATTAATCGCAACCAGGTTTAATCGCCAGTTTCGGTGTGGTACAACATTTCTACGTGATCCAAATCAGCAAAAGCCCAGGATCTGGCCAACAAGAATGCGAAAAATGCGAAAGTATGAGCTAGATGATGGCAAATAGCAGACCTAACCCAGACATAACCGGCGTTATCCTCTAAAATATTAATCGGAACCAGGTTTAATTGACTGTACCAGTGTGGCACCACATTACTACGTGATCCAAATCAGTAAAAGCCCAGGATCTGGCCATTCAAGTATGCGAAAAATGAAAGAGTATGAGTCAGATGATTGCAAATACCAGACCTAACCCAGACATAACCGCCGTTATCCTCTAAAATATTAATCGTAACCAAGTTTAATTGATTGCATCGGTGTGGTACCACGTTACTACGTGATCCAAACCAGAGAAAACCCAGGATCTGGCCAACAAGTATGCGAAGAATACGAAAGTATGAGTCAGATGATGACAAATACCAGACCTAACCCAGACATAAACGGCGTTATCCTCTAAAATATTAATCGCTACCAGGTTTAATTGACTGTTTCGGTGTGCTACCACATTACAATGTGATCCAAACCAGAAAAATCCCAGGATGTGGCCAACAAGAATGCGAAAAATGCGAAAGTATGAGCTAGATGATGGCAAATACCAGACCTAACCCTTGACATAATCGGCGTTTTCCTCTAAAATATTAATCGGAACCAGGTTTAATCGACTCTTTCGGCGTGGTGCCACATTACTACGTGATCCAAATCAGAAAAAGCCCATGATCTGGCCAACAAGTATGCAAAGAATGCGAAATTATGAGGGAGATGATTGCAAATACTAGAACTAACACAGACATAACCGGCGTTATCCTCTAAAATATTTTATCGGAAACAGGATTAATTGACTGTTTCGGTGTGGTACCACATTACTACGTGATCCAAACCGGAATAAACCCAGAATCTGGCCAACAAGGATGCAAAGAATGCGAAAGTATGAGGCAGATGATTCCAAATACCAGACCTAACACAAACCGAACCGGCGTTGTTCTCTAAAATATTAATCGGAACCAGGTTTAATTGACTGTTTCAGTGTGGTACCACATTACTACGTGATCCAGACTGGAAAAAACCCAGGATCTGGCTAACAAGAATGCAAAACATTCGAAAGTATGAGATAGATGATGGCAAATACCAGACCTAACCCAGACATAACCGGCGTTATCCTCTAAAATATTAATCGCACCCAGGTTTAATTGACTGTTCCGGTGTGGTACCACATTACTATGTATTCAAACCAGAAAAAGCCCAGGACTTGGCCACAAAGTTAGCGAAAAATGCGAAAGTATGAGCCAGATGATTGCATATACCAGAAATAACCCAGACATAACCAGCGTTATCCTCTAACATATTAATCGGAACCAGCTTTAATTGACTTTTTCGGTGTGATACCACAATAATATGTGATCCAAACGTGAAAAAACCCAGGATCTGGCCAACAAGTATGCGAAAAATGCGCAAGTATGAGCTAGATGATGGCAAATACCAGACCTAACCCTTGACATAATCGGCGTTTTCCTCTAAAATATTAATCGGAACCAGGTTTAATCGACTCTTTCGGCGTGGTGCCACATTACTACGTGATCCAAACTAGAAAAAGCCCAACTTCTGGCCATTCAAGTATGCGAAAAATGCGAAAGTATGAGTCAGATGACTGCTAATACCATACCTAACCCAGACATAACCGGCGTTGTCCTCTAAAATATTAACCGCAACCAAGTTTAATAGACAGTTTCGGTGTGGTGCCACATTACTACGTGATCCAAATCAGCAAGAGCCCAGGATCTGGCCAACAAGTGTGCGAAAAATGCGAAAGTATGAGGCAGATGATTGCAAATACCAGATCGAACCCAGACATAACCGGCGTTATCCTCTAAAATATTAATCGGAACCAGGTTTAGTTGACTGTTACAGTGTGGTAACACATTACTACGTGATCCAAAACAGAAAAAGCCCAGTATCAGACTATTCAAGTGTGCGAAAAATGCGAAAGTATGAGCTAGATGATTGCAAATACCAGACCTAACCTAGACATAACCGGTGTTATCCTCTAAAATATTGTAAGAGTCCACGTTGAATTAACTATTTCTGTGTGGCACCACATTAATACGTGATCCTAACCAGAAAAAAACACAGGATCTGGCCAACAAGAATGTGAGAAATGCGAAATTGAGGGCCAGATTATTGCAAATACCAGAACTAACCCCGACACAACTGGCGGTGTCCTCTAAAATATTAATCGGAACCAGGTTTTATTGACTATTTCAGTGTGGTACCACATTACTACGTGATCCAAACTAGAAAAAGCCCAGGTTCTGGCCATTCAAGTATGCGAAAAATGCGTAAGTATGAGCTAGATGATGGGAAATACCAGACCTAACCCAGACATAACCAGCGTTATCCTCTAACGTATTAATCGGAACCAGCTTTAATTGACTTTTTCGGTGAGGTACTACAATACTATGTGATCCAAACGAGAAAAAACCCAGGATCTGGCCAACAAGTATGCGAAGAATGCGAAAGTATGAGCTAGATGATGGCAAATACCATACCTAACCCAGACATAACCGGCGTTATCCTCTAAAATATTAATCGCACCCAGGTTTAATTGACTGTTCCGGTGTGGTACCACATTACTATGTATTCAAACCAGAAAATACCCAGGGTCTGACCAACAGGTATGCGAAAAATGCGAAATTATGAGCTAGATGATAGCAAATACGAGAACTAACCCAGACATAACCGGCGTTATCCACTAAAATATTAATCGGACCTAGGATTAACTGTCTTTTTCGTGTGGTACCACAATAGTACGTGATCAAAACCAGAAAAAACCCAGCATCTGGCCAACAAATATGTGAAAAATGCGAATGTATGAGCCAGATGATTGCAAATACCACAAATAACCCAGACATAACCAGCGATATCCTCTAACATATTAATCGGAACCAGCTTTAATTGACTTTTTCGGTGAGGTACTATCAATACTATGTGATCCAAACGAGAAAAAACAGAGGATCTGGCCAACAAGTATGCGAAGAATGCGAAAGTATGAGCTAGATGATGGCAAATACCAGACCTAACCCAGACATAACCGGCGTTATCCTATAAAATATTAATCGGAACCTGGTTTAATTGACTGTTCCAGTGTGGTGCCACATTACTACGTGATACAAATCAGAAAAAGCCCATGATCTGGCCAACAAGTATGCGAAAAATGCGAAAGTATGAGCCAGATGATTGCAAATACTAGAACTAACCCAGACATAACCGGCGTTATCCTCTAAAATATTAATCGTAACCAAGTTTAATTGATTGCTTCGGTGTGGTACCACGTTACTACGTGATCCAAACCAGCAAAAACCCAGGATCTGGCCAACAAGTATGCGAAGAATGCGAAAGTATGAGTCAGATGATGACAAACACCAGACCTAACCCAGGCATAAACGGCGTTATCCTGTAAAATATTAATCAGAACCAGGTTTAATTGACTGTACCAGTGTGGCACCACATTACTACGTGATCCAAATCAGCAAATGCCCAGGATCTGTCCAACAAGTATGCGAAAATTGCGAAAGTACGAGCCAGATGATTTCAAATACCAGAACTAACCCAGACATAACCAGCGTTATCCTCTAAAACATTAATCGGAACCAGGTTTAATAAACTTTTTCGGTGTGGTACCACAATACTACGTGATTCAAACCGGAAAAATCCCAGGATCTGGCCAACAGGTATGCGAAAAATGCGAAAGTATGAGCTAGATGATGGCAAATACCAAACCTAAGCCAGACATAATCGGCGTTATCCTCTAAAATATTAATCGGAACCAGGTTTAATCGACTCTTTCGGCGTGGTGCCACATTACTACGTGATCCAAACTAGAAAAAGCCCAGCTTCTGGCCATTCAAGTATGCGAAAAATGCGAAAGTATGAGACAGATGACTGCTAATACCAGACCTAACCCAGACATAACCGGCGTTGTCCTCTAAAATATTAATCGGAACCAGGTTTAGTTGACTGCTACAGTGTGGTAACACATTACTACGTGATCCAAAACAGAAAAAGCCCAGTATCAGGCTATTCAAGTGTGCGAAAAATGCGAAAGTATGAGCTAGATGATGGCAAATACCAGACCTAACCCAGACATAACCGGTGTTATCCTCTAAAATATTGTACGAGCCCACGTTGAATTGACCATTTCTGTGTGGCACCACATTAATACGTGATCCTAACCAGAAAAAAACACAGGATCTGGCCATAAAGAATGTGAGAAATGCGAAAGTGAGAGCCAGATTATTGCAAGTAACAGAACTAACCCCGACACAACTGGCGGTGTCCACTATAATATTAATCGGAACCAGGTTTTATTGACTATTTCAGTGTGGTACCACATTACTACCTGATCCAAACCAGAAGAATCCCTGGATCTGGCCCACAAGAATGCAAAAAATGCGAAAGTATGAGGCAGATGATTGCAACTACCAGACCTTACACAAACCGAACCGGTGATGTTCTCTAAAATATTAATCGTTAGCCGTTATCCTCTAAAATATTAATCGTAACCAAGTTTAATTGATTGCTTCGGTGTGGTACCACGTTACTACGTGATCCAAACCAGAAAAAACCCAGGATCTGGACAACAAGTATGCGAAGAATGCGAAAGTATGAGTCAGATGATGACAAATACCAGACCTAACCCAGACATAACCGGCGTTATCCTCTAAAATATTAATCGCACCAAGGTTTAATTGACTGTTCCGGTGTGGTACCACATTACTATGTATTCAAACCAGAAAATGCCCAGGGTCTGACCAACAAATATGTGAAAAATGCGAAAGTATGTGGCAGATGAATGCAAATACTAGAACTAACCCAGGCATAACCGGCGTCATTCACTAAAATATTAACCGGAACCAGCTTTAATTGACTTTTTCGGTGAGGTACTACAATACTATGTGATCCAAACGTGAAAAAACCCAGGATCTGGCCAACAAGTATGCGAAAAATGCGAAAGTATGAGCTAGATTATGGCAAATACCAGACCTAACCCAGATATAACCGGGGTTATCCTATAAAATATTAATCGGAACCAGGTTTAATTGACTGTTTCAGTGTGGTACCACATTACTACGTGATCCAAACTGGAAAAATCCCAGGATCTGGCTAACAAGAATGCAAAACATGCGAAAGTAAGAGCTAGATGATGGCAAATACCAGACCTAACCCAGATATAACCGGCGTTATCCTCTAAAATATTAATCGGAACCAGGTTTAATTGACTGTTCCGGTGTGGTACCACATTACTATGTATTCAAACCAGGAAATACCCAGGGTCTGACCAACAGGTATGCGAAAAATGCGAAAGTATGAGCTAGATGATGGCAAATACCAAACCTAACCCAGACATAATCGGCGTTATCCTCTAAAATATTAATCGGAACCAGGTTTAATCGACTCTGTCGGCGTGGTGCCACATTACTACGTGATCCAAACTAGAAAAAGCCCAGCTTCTGGCCATTCAAGTATGCGAAAAATGCGAAAGTATGAGACAGATGACTGCTAATACCAGACCTAACCCAGACATAACCGGCGTTGTCCTCTAAAATATTAATCGGAACCAGGTTTAGTTGACTGCTACAGTGTGGTAACACATTACTACGTGATCCAAACCAGAAGAATCCCTGGATCTGGCCCACAAGAATGCAAAAAATGCGAAAGTATGAGGCAGATGATTGCAACTACCAGACCTTACACAAACCGAACCGGTGTTGTTCTCTAAAATATTAATCGTTAGCCGTTATCCTCTAAAATATTAATCGTAACCAAGTTTAATTGATTGCTTCGGTGTGGTACCACGTTACTACGTGATCCAAACCAGAAAAAACCCAGGATCTGGACAACAAGTATGCGAAGAATGCGAAAGTATGAGTCAGATGATGACAAATACCAGACCTAACCCAGACATAACCGGCGTTATCCTCTAAAATATTAATCGCACCAAGGTTTAATTGACTGTTCCGGTGTGGTACCACATTACTATGTATTCAAACCAGAAAATGCCCAGGGTCTGACCAACAAATATGTGAAAAATGCGAAAGTATGAGGCAGATGAATGCAAATACTAGAACTAACCCAGGCATAACCGGCGTTATCCACTAAAATATTAACCGGAACCAGGTTTAATTGACAGTTTCGGTGTGGTACCACATTACTACGTGATCCAAATCAGCAAGAGCCCAGTATCTGGCCAACAAGTATGCGAAAAATGCGATATTATGAGCAAGATGAGGGCAAATACCAGACCTAACCCAGACATAATCGCCTTTATCCTATAAAATATAAATCGCAACAAGGTTTAATTGACTGTTTCGGTGCGGTACCACATTACTATGTGATCCAAACCAGAAAAAACCCAGGATCTGGCCAACAAGAATGCATAAAATGCGAAAGTATGAGCCAGATGATGGCAAATACCAGAACTAACCCAGACATAACCGCCGTTATCCGCTAAAATATTAATCGTAACCAAGTTTAATTGATTGCTTCTGTGTGGTACCACATTACTACGTGATCCAAATCAGAAAAAGCCCAGGATCTGGCCATTCAAGTATGCGAAAAATGCAAAAGTATGAGTCAGATGATTGCAAATACCAGACCTAACCCAGACATAACCGCCGTTATCCGCTAAAATATTAATCGTAACCAAGTTTAATTGATTGCTTCGGTGTGGTACCACGTTACTACGTGATCCAAACCAGATAAAACCCAGGATCTGGCCAACAAGTATGCGAAGAATGCGAAAGTATGAGTCAGATGATGACAAATACCAGACCTAACCCAGACATAAACGGCGTTATCCTCTAAAATATTAATCGCTACCAGGTTTAATTGACTGTTTCGGTGTGCTACCACATTACAATGTGATCCAAACCAGAAAAATCCCAGGATGTGGCCAACAAGAATGCAAAAAATGCGAAAATATGAGGCAGATGATTGCAAATACCAGACCTAACACAAACCGAACCGGCGTTGTTCTCTAAAATATTAATCGGAACCGGGTTTAATTGACTGTTTCAGTGTGGTACCACATTACAACGTGATCCATATCAGCAAAATCCCAGGATCTGGCCAACAAGAATGCGAAAAATACGAAAGTATGAGCTAGATGATGGCAAATACCAGGCCTAACCCAGACACAACCGGTGTTATCCTCTAAAATATTAATCGGAACCAGGTTTAATTGACTGTACCAGTGTGGCACCTCATTACTACGTGATCCAAATCAGCAAAAGCCCAGGATCTGGCCAACAAGAATGCGAAAATTGCGAAAGTATGAGCCAGATGATTGCAAATACCAGAACTAACCCAGACATAACCAGCGTTATCCTCTAAAATATTTATCGGAAACAGGATTAATTGACTGTTTCGGTGTGGTAACACATTACTATGTGATCCAAACCAGAAAAATCCCAGGATCTGGCCAACAAGAATGCAGAAAATGCGAAAGTATGAGGCAAATGATTGCAAATACCAGACATAACACAATCCTAACCTGCGTTGTTCTCTAAAATATTAATCGGAACCAGGTTTTGTAGACTGTTTCCGTGTGGTGCCACAATACTACGTGATTCAAACCAGAAAGAACCGAGGATCTGGCCAACAAGTATGCGAAAAATGCGAAAGTATGAGCTAGATTATGGCAAATACCAGACCTAACCCAGATATAATCGGGGTTATCCTATAAAATGTTAATCGGAACCAGGTTTAATTGACTGTTTCAGTGTGGTACCACATTACTGCGTGATCCAAACCGGAAAAAACCCAGGATCTGGCTAACAAGAATGCAAAACATGCGAAAGTAAGAGCTAGATAATGGCAAATACCAGACCTAACCCAGACATAACCGGCGTTATCCTCTAAAATATTAATCGGAACCAGGTTTAATTGACTGTTCCGGTGTGGTACCACATTACTATGTATTCAAACCAGGAAATACCCAGGGTCTGACCAACAGGTATGCGAAAAATGCGAAAGTATGAGCTAGATGATGGCAAATACCAAACCTAACCCAGACATAATCGGCGTTATCCTCTAAAATATTAATCGGAACCAGGTTTAATCGACTCTTTCGGCGTGGTGCCACATTACTACGTGATCCAAACTAGAAAAAGCCCAGCTTCTGGCCATTCAAGTATGCGAAAAATGCGAAAGTATGAGACAGATGACTGCTAATACCAGACCTAACCCAGACATAACCGGCGTTGTCCTCTAAAATATTAATCGGAACCAGGTTTAGTTGACTGCTACAGTGTGGTAACACATTACTACGTGATCCAAAACAGAAAAAGCCCAGTATCAGGCTATTCAAGTGTGCGAAAATTGCGAAAGTATGAGCTAGATGATGGCAAATACCAGACCTAACCCAGACATAACCGGTGTTATCCTCTAAAATATTGTACGAGCCCACGTTGAATTGACCATTTCTGTGTGGCACCACATTAATACGTGATCCTAACCAGAAAAAAACACAGAATCTGGCCAACAAGAATGTGAGAAATGCGAAAGTATGAGCTAGATGATAGCAAATACGACAACTAACCCAGACATAACCGGCGTTATCCACTAAAATATTAATCGCAACCAGTTTTAATTGACTGTTCCGGTGTGGTACCACATTACTATGTAATCAAACCAGAAAATACCCAGGGCCTGTCCAACAGGTATGCGAAAAATGCGAATGTATGAGCCAGATGATTGCAAATACCAGAAATAACCCAGACATAACCAGCGTTATCCTCTAACATATTAATCGGAACCAGCTTTAATTGACTTTTTCGGTGAGGTACTACAATGCTATGTGATCCAAACGTGAAAAAACCCAGGATCTGGCCAACAAGTATGCGAAAAATGCGAAAGTATGAGCTAGATTATGGCAAATACCAGACCTAACCTAGATATAACCGGGGTTATCCTATAAAATATTAATCGGAACCAGGTTTAATTGACTGTTTCAGTGTGGTACCACATTACTACGTGATCCAAACTGGAAAAATCCCAGGATCTGGCTAACAAGAATGCAAAACATGCGAAAGTAAGAGCTAGATGATGGCAAATACCAGACCTAACCCAGATATAACCGGCGTTATCCTCTAAAATATTAATCGGAACCAGGTTTAATTGACTGTTCCGGTGTGGTACCACATTACTATGTATTCAAACCAGGAAATACCCAGGGTCTGACCAACAGGTATGCGAAAAATGCGAAAGTATGAGCTAGATGATGGCAAATACCAAACCTAACCCAGACATAATCGGCGTTATCCTCTAAAATATTAATCGGAACCAGGTTTAATCGACTCTGTCGGCGTGGTGCCACATTACTACGTGATCCAAACTAGAAAAAGCCCAGCTTCTGGCCATTCAAGTATGCGAAAAATGCGAAAGTATGAGACAGATGACTGCTAATACCAGACCTAACCCAGACATAACCGGCGTTGTCCTCTAAAATATTAATCGGAACCAGGTTTAGTTGACTGCTACAGTGTGGTAACACATTACTACGTGATCCAAAACAGAAAAAGCCCAGTATCTGGCTATTCAAGTGTGACAAAAATGCGAAAGTATGAGCTAGATGATGGCAAATACCAGACCTAACCCAGACATAACCGGTGTTATCCTCTAAAATATTGTACGAGCCCACGTTGAATTGACCATTTCTGTGTGGCACCACATTAATACGTGATCCTAACCAGAAAAAAACACAGGATCTGGCCATCAGGAATGTGAGAAATGCGATAGTGTGAGCCAGATTATTGCAAATACCAGAACTAACCCCGACATAACTGGCGGTGTCCTCTAAAATATTAATCGGAACCAGGTTTAATTGACTGTTCCGGAGTGGCACCACATTACTATGTATACAAACCAGAAAATACCCAGGGTCTGACCAACAGGTATACGAAAAATGCGAAAGTATGAGCTAGATGATAGCAAATACGAGAACTAACCCAGACATAACCGGCGTTATCCACTAAAATATTAATCGCAACCAGTTTTAATTGACTGTTCCGGTGTGGTACCACATTACTATGTAATCAAACCAGAAAATACCCAGGGCCTGTCCAACAGGTATGCGAAAAATGCGAATGTATGAGCCAGATGATTGCAAATACAAGAAATAACCCAGACATAACCAGCGTTATCCTCTTACATATTAATCGGAACCAGCTTTAATTGACTTTTTCGGTGAGGTACCACAATACTATGTGATCCAAACGAGAAAAAACCCAGTATCTGGCTATTCAAGTGTGCGAAAAATGCGAAAGTATGAGCTAGATGATGGCAAATACCAGACCTAACCCAGCCATAACCGGTGTTATCCTCTAAAATATTGTACGAGCCAACGTTGAATTGACCATTTCTGTGTGGCACCACATTAATACGTGATCCTAACCAGAAAAAAACACAGGATCTGGCCAACAAGAATGCAAGACATGCAAAAGTATGAGCTAGATGATGGCAAATACCAGACCTAACCCAGACATAACCGGCGTTATCCTCTAAGATATTAATCGCACCCAGGTTTAATTGACTGTTCCGGTGTGGTACCACATTACTATGTATTCAAACCAGAAAATACCCAGGGTCTGACCAACAGGTATACGAAAAATGCGAAAGTATGAGCTAGATGATAGCAAATACGAGAACTAACCCAGACATAACCGGCGTTATCCACTAAAATATTAATCGCAACCAGTTATAATTGACTGTTACGGTGTGGTACCACATTACTATGTAATCAAACCAGAAAATACCCAGGATCTGGCCAACAAGTATGCGAAAAATGCGAAAGTATGAGCTAGATGATGGCAAATAGCAGACCTAACCCAGACATAACCGGCGTTATCCTCTAAAATATTAATCGGAACCAGGTTTAATTGACTGTACCAGTGTGGTACCACATTACTACGTGATCCAAATCAGAAAAAGCCCAGGATCTGGCCATTCAAGTATGCGAAAAATGCAAAAGTATGTGTCAGATGATTGCAAATACCAGACCTAACCCAGACATAACCGCCGTTATCCTCTAAAATTTTAAACGTAACCAAGTTTAATTGATTGCTTCGGTGTGGTACCACGTTACTACCTGATCGAAACCAGAGAAAACCCAGGATCTGGCCAACAAGTATGCGAAGAATGCGAAAGCAAGTGGATGATGATTGCAATTATCAGACGTACCCCAGACCTAACTGGTGTTATCCTCAAAAATATTAATCGCAACCAGTTTTAATCGCCTGTTTCGGTGTGGTACCACATTTCTACGTGATCCAAATCAGCAAAAGCCCAGGATCTGGCCAACAAGAATGCGAAAAATGCGAAAGTATGAGCTAGATGATGGCAAATAGCAGACCTAACCCAGACATAACCGGCGTTATCCACTAAAATATTAATCGGAACCAGGTTTAATTGACTGTACCAGTGTGGCACCACATTACTACGTGATCCAAATCAGAAAAAGCCCAGGATCTGGCCAACAAGTATGCGAAGAATACGAAAGTATGAGTCAGATGATGACAAATACCAGACCTAACCCAGACATAAACGGCGTTATCCTCCAAAATATTAATCGCTACCAGGTTTAATTGACTGTTTCGGTGTGCTACCACATTACAATGTGATCCAAACCAGAAAAATCCCAGGATGTGGCCAACAAGAATGCAAAAAATGCGAAAGTATGAGGCAGATGATTGCAAATACCAGACCTAACACAAACCGAACCGGCGTTGTTTTCTAAAACATTAATCGGAACCGGGTTTAATCGACTGCTTCAGTGTGGTACCACATTACCACGTGATCCAAACAGGAAAAAACCCAGGATCTGGCCAACAAGAATGCAGAACATGCGAACGAATGAGCCAGATGATTGCAAATACCAGAAATAACCCAGACATAACCGGCGTTGTCCTCTAAAATATTAATCGCAACCAGATTTAATTGACAGTTTCGTTGTGGTACCACATTACTACATAATCCAAACCGGAGAAAACCCAGGTTCTGGTCAACAAGTATGCGAAAAATACGAAAGTATGATCTAGATGATGGCATATACCAGGCCTAACCCAGACACAACCGGTGTTTCCCCCGATAATATTGATCGAAACCAGCTTTAATTGACTGTTTCGGTGTGGTACCACATTACTACGTGATCCAAACCAGGAAGAGCCAGGATCTGGCCAACAAGTATGCGAAAAATGCGAAAGTATGAGTCAGATGATTGCAAATACCAGACCTAACCCAGACATAACCGGCGTTATCCACTAAAATATTAATCGGAACCAGGTTTAATTGACTGTTTCGGTGTGGTACCACATTTTTATGTAATCCAAACCAGGAAAAGACCCAGTATCTGTCCAACAAGTATGCGAAGAATGCGAAAGTATGAGTCAGATGATCGCGTATACCAGACCAAACCCAGACACAACTGGCGTTATCCTCTACAATATTAATCGGAACCAGGTTCAATTGACTGTTTCAGTGTGGTACCACATTACTACGTGATCCAAACTGAAAAAACCCCAGGATCTGGCTAACAAGAATGCAAAACATGCGAAAGTATGAGCTAGATGGTGGCAAATACCAGACCTAACCCAGACATAACCGGCGTTATCCTCTAAAATATTAATCGCACCCAGGTTTAATTGACTGTTCCGGTGTGGTACCACATTACTATGTATTCAAACCAGAAAATACCCAGGGTCTGACCAACAGGTATGCGAAAAATGCGAAAGTATGAGGCAGACGTGCGCAAATACTAGAACTGACCCAGGCATAACCGGCGTTATGTACTAAATATTAATCGGAACCAGGTTTAATTGACAGTTTCGGTGTGGTACCACATTACTACGTAATCCAAATCAGAAAAAGACCAAGTATCTGTCCAACAAGTATGCGAAGAATGCGAAAGTATGATTCAGATGACTGCTAATACCATACCTAACCCAGACATAACCGGCGTTGTCCTCTAAAATATTAACCGCAACCAAGTTTAATAGACATTTTCGGTGTGGTGCCACATTACTACGTGATCCGAATCAGAAAATGCCCCGGAGCTGGCCAACAAGTATGCGAAAAATGCGAAAGTATGAGGCAGATGATTGCAAATACCAGATCGAACCCAGACATAACCGGCGTTATCCTCTAAAATATTAATCGGAACCAGGATTAGTTGACTGTTACAGTGTGGTAACACATTACTACGTGATCCAAAACAGAAAAAGCCCAGTATCAGGCTATTCAAGTGTGCGAAAAATGCGAAAGTATGAGCTAGATGATGGCAAATACCAGACCTAACCTAGACATAACCGGTGTTATCCTCTAAAATATTGTAAGAGCCCACGTTGAATTAACTATTTCTGTGTGGCACCACATTAATACGTGATCCTAACCAGAAAAAAACACAGGATCTGGTCAACAAGAATGTGAGAAATGCGAAATTGAGGGCCAGATTATTGCAAATACCAGAACTAACCCCGACACAACTGGCGGTGTCCTCTAAAATATTAATCGGAACCAGGTTTTATTGACTATTTCAGTGTGGTACCACATTACTACGTGATCCAAACTAGAAAAAGCCCAGGTTCTGGCCATTCAAGTATGCGAAAAATGCGAAAGTATGAGCTAGATGATGGGAAATACCAGACCTAACCCAGACATAACCAGCGTTATCCTCTAACGTATTAATCGGAACCAGCTTTAATTGACTTTTTCGGTGAGGTACTACAATACTATGTGATCCAAACGAGAAAAAACCCAGGATCTGGCCAACAAGTATGCGAAGAATGCGAAAGTATGAGCTAGATGATGGCAAATACCATACCTAACCCAGACATAACCGGCGTTATCCTCTAAAATATTAATCGCACCTGGTTTAATTGACTGTTCCGGTGTGGTACCACATTGCTATGTATTCAGACCAGAAAATACCCAGGGTCTGACCAACAGGTATGCGAAAAATGCGAAAGTATGAGCTAGATGATAGCAAATACGAGAACTAACCCAGACATAACCGGCGTTATCCACTAAAATATTAATCGGACCGTGGATTAACTGTCTTTTTCGTGTGGTACCACAATAGTACGTGATCAAAACCAGAAAAAACCCAGGATCTGGCCAACAAATATGTGACAAATGCGAAAGTATGAGGCAGATGAATGCAAATACTAGAACTAACCCAGGCATAACCGTCGTTATCCTCTAAAATATTAATCGGAACCAGGTTTAATTGACAGTTTCGGTGTGGTACCACATTACTACGTGATCCAAATCAGCAAGAGCCCAGGATCTGGCCAACAAGTATGCGAAAAATGCGATATTATGAGCAAGATGAGGGCAAATACCAGACCTAACCCAGACATAACCGCCTTTATCCTATAAAATATAAATCGCAACCAGGTTTAATTGACTGTTCCGGTGTGGTACCACATTACTACGTGATCCAAATCAGAAAAAGCCCATGATCTGGCCAACAAGTATGCGAAAAATGCGAAGGAATATGCCAGATGATTCCAAATACCAGACCTAACACAAACCGAACCGGTGTTGTTCTCTAAAATATTAATCGGAACCAGGTTTAATTGACTGTTTCAGTGTGGTACCACATTACTACGTGATCCAAACCGGAAAAAACCCAGTATCTGGCTATTCAAGTGTGCGAAAAATGCGAAAGTATGAGCTAGATGATGGCAAATACCAGACCTAACCCAGCCATAACCGGTGTTATCCTCTAAAATATTGTACGAGCCAACGTTGAATTGACCATTTCTGTGTGGCACCACATTAATACGTGATCCTAACCAGAAAAAAACACAGGATCTGGCCAACAAGAATGCAAGACATGCAAAAGTATGAGCTAGATGATGGCAAATACCAGACCTAACCCAGACATAACCGGCGTTATCCTCTAAGATATTAATCGCACCCAGGTTTAATTGACTGTTCCGGTGTGGTACCACATTACTATGTATTCAAACCAGAAAATACCCAGGGTCTGACCAACAGGTATACGAAAAATGCGAAAGTATGAGCTAGATGATAGCAAATACGAGAACTAACCCAGACATAACCGGCGTTATCCACTAAAATATTAATCGCAACCAGTTATAATTGACTGTTCCGGTGTGGTACCACATTACTATGTAATCAAACCAGAAAATACCCAGCATCTGGCCAACAAGTATGCGAAAAATGCGAAAGTATGAGCTAGATGATGGCAAATAGCAGACCTAACCCAGACATAACCGGCGTTATCCTCTAAAATATTAATCGGAACCAGGTTTAATTGACTGTACCAGTGTGGTACCACATTACTACGTGATCCAAATCAGAAAAAGCCCAGGATCTGGCCATTCAAGTATGCGAAAAATGCAAAAGTATGTGTCAGATGATTGCAAATACCAGACCTAACCCAGACATAACCGCCGTTATCCTCTAAAATTTTAAACGTAACCAAGTTTAATTGATTGCTTCGGTGTGGTACCACGTTACTACCTGATCGAAACCAGAGAAAACCCAGGATCTGGCCAACAAGTATGCGAAGAATGCAAAAGCAAGTGGATGATGATTGCAATTATCAGACGTACCCCAGACCTAACTGGTGTTATCCTCAAAAATATTAATCGCAACCAGTTTTAATCGCCTGTTTCGGTGTGGTACCACATTTCTACGTGATCCAAATCAGCAAAAGCCCAGGATCTGGCCAACAAGAATGCGAAAAATGCGAAAGTATGAGCTAGATGATGGCAAATAGCAGACCTAACCCAGACATAACCGGCGTTATCCACTAAAATATTAATCGGAACCAGGTTTAATTGACTGTACCAGTGTGGCACCACATTACTACGTGATCCAAATCAGAAAAAGCCCAGGATCTGGCCAACAAGTATGCGAAGAATACGAAAGTATGAGTCAGATGATGACAAATACCAGACCTAACCCAGACATAAACGGCGTTATCCTCCAAAATATTAATCGCTACCAGGTTTAATTGACTGTACCAGTGTGGCACCACATTACTACGTGATCCAAATCAGAAAAAGCCCAGGATCTGGCCAACAAGTATGCGAAGAATACGAAAGTATGAGTCAGATGATGACAAATACCAGACCTAACCCAGACATAAACGGCGTTATCCTCCAAAATATTAATCGCTACCAGGTTTAATTGACTGTTTCGGTGTGCTACCACATTACAATGTGATCCAAACCAGAAAAATCCCAGGATGTGGCCAACAAGAATGCAAAAAATGCGAAAGTATGAGGCAGATGATTGCAAATACCAGACCTAACACAAACCGAACCGGCGTTGTTTTCTAAAACATTAATCGGAACCGGGTTTAATCGACTGCTTCAGTGTGGTACCACATTACCACGTGATCCAAACAGGAAAAAACCCAGGATCTGGCCAACAAGAATGCAGAACATGCGAACGAATGAGCCAGATGATTGCAAATACCAGAAATAACCCAGACATAACCGGCGTTGTCCTCTAAAATATTAATCGCAACCAGATTTAATTGACAGTTTCGTTGTGGTACCACATTACTACATAATCCAAACCGGAGAAAACCCAGGTTCTGGTCAACAAGTATGCGAAAAATACGAAAGTATGATCTAGATGATGGCATATACCAGGCCTAACCCAGACACAACCGGTGTTTCCCCCGATAATATTGATCGAAACCAGCTTTAATTGACTGTTTCGGTGTGGTACCACATTACTACGTGATCCAAACCAGGAAGAGCCAGGATCTGGCCAACAAGTATGCGAAAAATGCGAAAGTATGAGTCAGATGATTGCAAATACCAGACCTAACCCAGACATAACCGGCGTTATCCACTAAAATATTAATCGGAACCAGGTTTAATTGACTGTTTCGGTGTGGTACCACATTTTTATGTAATCCAAACCAGGAAAAGACCCAGTATCTGTCCAACAAGTATGCGAAGAATGCGAAAGTATGAGTCAGATGATCGCGTATACCAGACCAAACCCAGACACAACTGGCGTTATCCTCTACAATGTTAATCGGAACCAGGTTCAATTGACTGTTTCAGTGTGGTACCACATTACTACGTGATCCAAACTGGAAAAACCCCAGGATCTGGCTAACAAGAATGCAAAACATGCGAAAGTATGAGCTAGATGGTGGCAAATACCAGACCTAACCCAGACATAACCGGCGTTATCCTCTAAAATATTAATCGCACCCAGGTTTAATTGACTGTTCCGGTGTGGTACCACATTACTATGTATTCAAACCAGAAAATACCCAGGGTCTGACCAACAGGTATGCGAAAAATGCGAAAGTATGAGGCAGACGTGCGCAAATACTAGAACTGACCCAGGCATAACCGGCGTTATGTACTAAATATTAATCGGAACCAGGTTTAATTGACAGTTTCGGTGTGGTACCACATTACTACGTAATCCAAATCAGAAAAAGACCAAGTATCTGTCCAACAAGTATGCGAAGAATGCGAAAGTATGATTCAGATGACTGCTAATACCATACCTAACCCAGACATAACCGGCGTTGTCCTCTAAAATATTAACCGCAACCAAGTTTAATAGACATTTTCGGTGTGGTGCCACATTACTACGTGATCCGAATCAGAAAATGCCCCGGAGCTGGCCAACAAGTATGCGAAAAATGCGAAAGTATGAGGCAGATGATTGCAAATACCAGATCGAACCCAGACATAACCGGCGTTATCCTCTAAAATATTAATCGGAACCAGGATTAGTTGACTGTTACAGTGTGGTAACACATTACTACGTGATCCAAAACAGAAAAAGCCCAGTATCAGGCTATTCAAGTGTGCGAAAAATGCGAAAGTATGAGCTAGATGATGGCAAATACCAGACCTAACCTAGACATAACCGGTGTTATCCTCTAAAATATTGTAAGAGCCCACGTTGAATTAACTATTTCTGTGTGGCACCACATTAATACGTGATCCTAACCAGAAAAAAACACAGGATCTGGTCAACAAGAATGTGAGAAATGCGAAATTGAGGGCCAGATTATTGCAAATACCAGAACTAACCCCGACACAACTGGCGGTGTCCTCTAAAATATTAATCGGAACCAGGTTTTATTGACTATTTCAGTGTGGTACCACATTACTACGTGATCCAAACTAGAAAAAGCCCAGGTTCTGGCCATTCAAGTATGCGAAAAATGCGAAAGTATGAGCTAGATGATGGGAAATACCAGACCTAACCCAGACATAACCAGCGTTATCCTCTAACGTATTAATCGGAACCAGCTTTAATTGACTTTTTCGGTGAGGTACTACAATACTATGTGATCCAAACGAGAAAAAACCCAGGATCTGGCCAACAAGTATGCGAAGAATGCGAAAGTATGAGCTAGATGATGGCAAATACCATACCTAACCCAGACATAACCGGCGTTATCCTCTAAAATATTAATCGCACCTGGTTTAATTGACTGTTCCGGTGTGGTACCACATTGCTATGTATTCAAACCAGAAAATACCCAGGGTCTGACCAACAGGTATGCGAAAAATGCGAAAGTATGAGCTAGATGATAGCAAATACGAGAACTAACCCAGACATAACCGGCGTTATCCACTAAAATATTAATCGGACCGTGGATTAACTGTCTTTTTCGTGTGGTACCACAATAGTACGTGATCAAAACCAGAAAAAACCCAGGATCTGGCCAACAAATATGTGACAAATGCGAAAGTATGAGGCAGATGAATGCAAATACTAGAACTAACCCAGGCATAACCGTCGTTATCCTCTAAAATATTAATCGGAACCAGGTTTAATTGACAGTTTCGGTGTGGTACCACATTACTACGTGATCCAAATCAGCAAGAGCCCAGGATCTGGCCAACAAGTATGCGAAAAATGCGATATTATGAGCAAGATGAGGGCAAATACCAGACCTAACCCAGACATAACCGCCTTTACCCTATAAAATATAAATCGCAACCAGGATTAATTCACTGTTTCGGTGCGGTACCACATTACTATGTGATCCAAACCAGAAAAAACCCAGGATCTGGCCAACAAGAATGCATAAAATGCGAAAGTATGAGCCAGATGATGGCATATACCAGAACTAACACAGACATAACCGGCGTTGTCCTCTAAAATATTAATCGGAACCAGGTTTAATTGACTGGTTCGATGTGGTACCACATTACTGCGTAATCCAAATCAGAAAAAACCCAGGATCTGGCCAACAAGTATGCGAGAAATGCGAAAGCAAGAGGATGATGATTGCAATTATCAGACGTAACCCAGACCTAACCGGTGTTATCCTCAAAAATATTAATCGCAACCAGGTTTAATCGCCTGTTTCGGTGTGGTACCACATTTCTACGTGATCCAAATCAGCAAAAGCCCAGGATCTGGCCGACAAGAATGCGAAAAATGCGAAAGTATGAGCTAGATGATGGCAAATAGCAGACCTAACCCAGACATAACCGGCGTTATCCTCTAAAATATTAATCGGAACTTGGTTTAATTGACTGTACCAGTGTGCTACCACATTACTACGTGATCCAAATTAGAAAAAGCCCAGGATCTGGCCATTCAAGTATGCGAAAAATGCAAAAGTATGAGCTAGATGATTGCAAATACGAGAACTATCCCAGACATAACCGGCGTTTTCCACCAAAATATTAATCGGAACCAGGTTTAATTGACTGTTTCGGTGTGGTGCCACATTACTACGTGATCCAAATCAGCAAAAGCCCAGGATCTGGCCAACAAATATGCGAAGAATGCGAAAGTATGAGCCAGATGATGGCAAATATCAGAACTAACACAGACATAACCGGCGTTGTCCTCTAAAATATTAATCCCAACCAGGTTTAAATGACAGTTTCAGTGTCGTGCCACATTACTACGTGATCCAAATCAGCAAAACCCCAGGATCTGGCCAACAAGTATGCGAAAAATGCGAATGTATGAGCCAGATGATTGCAAATACCAGAAATAACCCAGACATAACCAGCGATATCCTCTAACATATTAATCGGAACCAGCTTTAATTGACTTTTTCGGTGAGGTACTATCAATACTATGTGATCCAAACGAGAAAAAACAGAGGATCTGGCCAACAAGTATGCGAAGAATGCGAAAGTATGAGCTAGATGATGGCAAATACCAGACCTAACCCAGACATAACCGGCGTTATCCTATAAAATATTAATCGGAACCTGGTTTAATTGACTGTTCCAGTGTGGTGCCACATTACTACGTGATACAAATCAGAAAAAGCCCATGATCTGGCCAACAAGTATGCGAAAAATGCGAAAGTATGAGCCAGATGATTGCAAATACTAGAACTAACCCTGACATAACCGGCGTTATCCTCTAAAATATTAATCGGAAACAGGATTAATTGACTGTTTCGGTGTGGTACCACATTACTATGTGATCCAAATCAGCAAATGCCCAGGATCTGGCCAACAAGTATCCGAAAATTGCGAAAGTATGAGCCAGATGATTGCATATACCAGAACTAACCCAGACATAACCAGCGTTATCCTCTAAA
This sequence comes from Colletes latitarsis, assembly GCF_051014445.1. Classification (NCBI taxonomy): domain Eukaryota; kingdom Metazoa; phylum Arthropoda; class Insecta; order Hymenoptera; family Colletidae; genus Colletes; species Colletes latitarsis. Next base: position 6,435,146 of record NC_135142.1, read on the forward strand.
ATATTAATCGGAACCAGGTTTAATAAACATTTCGGTTTGGTACCACAATACTACGTGATCCAAACCAGAAAGAACCCAGGATCTGGCCAACAAGTATGCGAAAAAAGCGAAAGTATGAGCTAGATAATGGCAAATACCAGACCTAACCCAGACATAACCGGGGTTATCCTATAAAATATTAATCGGAACCAGGTTTAATTGACTGTTCCAGTGTGGTACCACATTACTACGTGACCCAAATCAGAAAAAGCCCAGGATCTGGCCAACAAGTATGCGAAAAATGCGAAGATATGAGCCAGATGATTGCAAATACTAGAACTAACCCAGACATAACCGGCGTTATCCTCTAAAATATTAATCGGAACCCGGTTTAGTTGACTGCTCCGGTGTGATACCACATTACTGCATAAGCCAAATCAGAAAAAACCCAGGATCTGGCCAACAAGTATGCGAGATATGCGAAAGCAAGCGGATGATGATTGCAATTATCAGACGTAACCCAGACCTAACCGGTGTTATCCTCAAAAATATATATCGCAACCAGGTTTAATCGCCTGTTTCGGTGTGGTACCACATTACTACGTAATCCAAACCGGAAAAAACCCAGGATCTGGCCATCAAGTATGCGAAAAATGCGATATTATGAGCTAGATGAGGGCAAATACCAGACCTAACCCAGACATAACCGCCCTTATCCTCTAAAATATTAATCGTAACCAGGTTTAATTGCCTGTTTCGGTGCGGTACCACATTTCTATGTGATCCAAACCAGAAAAAACCCAGGATCTGGCGAACAGGAATGCATAAAATGCGAAAGTATGAGCCAGATGATGGCAAATACCAGAACTAACACAGACATAACCGGCGTTGTCCTCTAAAATATTGTACGGGTCCACGTTGAATTGACTATTTCTGTGTGGCACCACATTAATACGTGATCCTAACCAGAAAAAAACACAGGATCTGGCCAACAAGAATGTGAGAAATGCGATAGTGAGAGCCAGATTATTGCAAATACCAGACCTAACCCAGACATAACCGGGGTTATCCTATAAAATATTAATCGGAACCAGGTTTAATTGGCTGTTTCAGTGTGTTACCACATTACCACGTGATCCGAACCAGAAAAAGCCCAGGACTTGGCCACGAAGTTAGCGAAAAATGCGAAAGTATGAGCCAGATGATTGCAAATACGAGAAATAACCCAGACATAACCAGCGTTATCCTCTAAGATATTAATCGGAACCAGCTTTAATTGGCTTTTTCGGTGTGGTACCACAATACTATGTGATCCAAACGAGCAAAGAATCCCAGGATCTGGCCCACAAGTATGCGAAAAATGCGAAAGTATGAGCCAGATGATTGCATATACCAGAAATAACCCAGACATAACCAGCGTTATCCTCTAACATATTAATCGGAACCAGCTTTAATTGACTTTTTCGGTGTGGTACCACAATACTATGTGACCCAAACGTGAAAAAACCCAGGATCTGGCCAACAAGTATGCGAAAAATGCGCAAGTATGAGCTAGATGATGGCAAATACCAGACCTAACCCAGACATAACCGGTGTTATCCTCTATAATATTGTACGAGTCCACGTTGAATTGACTATTTCTGTGTGGCACCACATTAATACGTGATCCTAATCAGAAAAAAACACAGGATCTGGCCAACAAGAATGTGAGAAATGCGAAAGTGAGAGCCAGATTATTGCAAATACCAGAACTAACACCGACATAACTGGCGGTGTCCTCTATAATATTAATCGGAACCAGGTTTTATTGACTATTTCAGTGTGGTACCACATTACTACGTGATCCAAACTAGAAAAAGCCCAGGTTCTGGCCATTCAAGTATGCGAAAAATGCGAAAGTATGAGGCTAGATGATGGCAAATACCAGACCTAACCCAGACATAACCGGCGTTATCCTCTAAAATATTAATCGCAACCAGTTTTAATTGACTGTTCCGGTGTGGTATCACATTACTATGAAATCAAGCCAGAAAATACCCAGGGCCTGTCCAACAGGTATGCGAAAAATGCGAATGTATGAGCCAGATGATTGCAAATACCAGAAATAACCCAGACATAACCAGCGTTATCCTCTAAAATATTAATCGGAAACAGGATTAATTGACAGTTTCGGTGTGGTACCACATTACTATGTGATCCAAACCAGAAAAATCCCAGGATCTGGCCAACAAGAATGCAAAAAATGCGAAAGTATGAGGCAGATGATTGCAAATACCAGACCTAACACAATTCTAACCTGCGTTGTTCTCTAAAATATTAATCGGAACAAGGTTTAGTTGACTGTTTCCGTGTGGTGCCAAAATACTACGTGATCCAAACAGGAATAAACCCAGAATCTGGCCAACGAGGATGCAAAGAATGCGAAAGTATGAGGCAGATAATTCCAAATACCAGACCTTACACAAACCGAACCGGTGTTGTTCTCTAAAATATTAATCGGAACCAGGTTTAATTGACTGTTTCAGTGTGGTACCACATTACTACGTGATCCAAACCAGAAAGAACCCAGGATCTGGCCAACAAATATGCGAAAAATGCGAAAGTATGAGACAGATGATTGCAAATACCAGGCCTAACCCAGGCACAACCGGTGTTTCCCCCTATAATATTGATCGAAACCAGCTTTAATTGACTGTTTCTGTGTGGTACCACATTACTACGTGATCCAAATCAGCAAGAGCCCAGGATCTGGCCAACAAGTATGCGAAAAATGCGAAAGTATGAGCCAGATGATTGCAAATACCAGAAATAACCCAGACATAACCAGCGTTATCCTCTAAAATATTAATCGGAAACAGGATTAATTGACAGTTTCGGTGTGGTACCACATTACTATGTGATCCAAACCAGAAAAATCCCAGGATCTGGCCAACAAGAATGCAAAAAATGCGAAAGTATGAGGCAGATGATTGCAAATACCAGACCTAACACAATTCTAACCTGCGTTGTTCTCTAAAATATTAATCGGAACAAGGTTTAGTTGACTGTTTCCGTGTGGTGCCAAAATACTACGTGATCCAAACAGGAATAAACCCAGAATCTGGCCAACGAGGATGCAAAGAATGCGAAAGTATGAGGCAGATAATTCCAAATACCAGACCTTACACAAACCGAACCGGTGTTGTTCTCTAAAATATTAATCGGAACCAGGTTTAATTGACTGTTTCAGTGTGGTACCACATTACTACGTGATCCAAACCAGAAAGAACCCAGGATCTGGCCAACAAGTATGCGAAAAATGCGAAAGTATCAGCTAGATGATGGCAAATACCAGACCTAACCCAGACATAACCGGGGTTATCCTATAAAATATTAATCGGAACCGGGTTTAATTGACTGTTCCAGTGTGGTACCACATTACTACGTGACCGAAATCAGAAAAAGCCCAGGATCTGGCCAACAAGTATGCGAAAAATGCGAAAGTATGAGCCAGATGATTGCAAATACTAGAACTAACCCAGACATAACCGGCGTTATCCTCTAAAATATTAATCGGAACCCGGTTTAATTGACTGCTCCGGTGTGATACCTCATTACTGCATAAGCCAAATCAGAAAAAACCCAGGATCTGGCCAACAAGTATGCGAGATATGCGAAAACTAGCGGATGATGATTGCAATTATCAGACGTAACCCAGACCTAACTGGTGTTATCCTCAAAAATATTAATCGCAACCAGGTTTAATCGCCTGTTTCGGTGTGGTACCACATTTCTACGTGATCCAAATCAGAGAAAGCCCAGGATCTGGCGATTCAAGTATGCGAAAAATGCAATAGTATGAGTCAGATGATTGCAAATACCAGACCTAACCCAGACATAACCGGCGTTATCATCTAAAATATTAATCGTAACCAAGTTTAATTGATTGCTTCGGTGTGGTACCACGTTACTACGTGATCCAAACCGGAAAAAACCCAGGATCTGGCTAACAAGAATGCAAAACATGTGAAAGGATGAGGCAGATGATTGCAAATACCAGACCTAACCCAGACATAACCGCCGTTATCCTCTAAAATATTAATCGTAACCAAGTTTAATTGATTGCTTCGGTGTGGTACCACGTTACTACGTGATCCAAACCAGAAAAAACCCAGGATCTGGACAACAAGTATGCGAAGAATGCGAAAGTATGAGTCAGATGATGACAAACACCAGACCTAACCCACCCATAAACGGCGTTATCCTCTAAAATATTAATCAGAACCAGGTTTAATTGACTGTACCAGTGTGGCACCACATTACTACGTGATCCAAATCAGCAAATGCCCAGGATCTGACCAACAAGTATGCGAAAATTGCGAAAGTATGAGCCAGATGATTTCAAATACCAGAACTAACCCAGACATAACCAGCGTTATCCTCTAAAACATTAATCGGAACCAGGTTTAATAAACTTTTTCGGTGTGGTACCACAATACTACGTGATTCAAACCAGAAAGAACCCAGGATCTGGCCAACAAGTATGGGAAAAATGCGAAAGTATGAGCTAGATGATGGCAAATACCAGACCTAACACAAACCGAACCGGCGTTGTTCTCTGAAATATTAATCGGAACCGGGTTTAATTGACTGCTTCAGTGTGGTACCACATTACCACGTGATCCATATCAGCAAAAGCCCAGGATCTGGCCAACAAGAATGCGAAAAATGCGAAAGCATGAGCTAGATGATGGCAAATAGCAGACCTAACCCACGCATAACCGGCGTTATCCTCTAAAATATTAATCGGAACCAGGTTTAATTAACTGTACCAGTGTGGCACCACATTACTACGTGATCCAAATCAGAAAAAGCCCAGGATCTGTCCATTCAGGTATGCGAAAAATGCAAAAGTATGAGTCAGATGATTGCAAATACCAGACCTAACCCAGACATAACCGGCGTTATCATCTAAAATATTAATCGTAACCAAGTTTAATTGATTGCTTCGGTGTGGTACCACGTTACTACGTGATCCAAACCGGAAAAAACCCAGGATCTGGCTAACAAGAATGCAAAACATGTGAAAGGATGAGGCAGATGATTGCAAATACAAGACCTAACCCAGACATAACCGCCGTTATCCTCTAAAATATTAATCGTAACCAAGTTTAATTGATTGCTTCGGTGTGGTACCACGTTACTACGTGATCCAAACCAGAAAAAACCCAGGATCTGGACAACAAGTATGCGAAGAATGCGAAAGTATGAGTCAGATGATGACAAATACCAGACCTAACCCAGACATAACCGGCTTTATCCTCTAAAATATTAATCGCACCAAGGTTTAATTGACTGTTCCGGTGTGGTACCACATTACTATGTATTCAAACCAGAAAATACCCAGGATCTGGCCAACAAGAATGCATAAAATGCGAAAGTATGAGCCAGATGATGGCAAATAACAGAACTAACACAGACATAACCGGCGTTGTCCTCTAAAATATTAATCGGAACCAGGTTTAATTGACTGGTTCGATGTGGTACCACATTACTGCGTAATCCAAATCAGAAAAAACCCAGGATCTGGCCAACAAGTATGCGAGAAATGCGAAAGCAAGAGGATGATGATTGCAATTATCAGACGTAACCCAGACCTAACCGGTGTTATCCTCAAAAATATTAATCGCAACCAGGTTTAATCGCCTGTTTCGGTGTGGTACCACATTTCTACGTGATCCAAATCAGCAAAAGCCCAGGATCTGGCCAACAAGAATGCGAAAAATGCGAAAGTATGAGCTAGATGATGGCAAATAGCAGACCTAACCCAGACATAACCGGCGTTATCCTCTAAAATATTAATCGGAACTTGGTTTAATTGACTGTACCAGTGTGCTACCACATTACTACGTGATCCAAATTAGAAAAAGCCCAGGATCTGGCCATTCAAGTATGCGAAAAATGCAAAAGTATGAGCTAGATGATTGCAAATACGAGAACTAACCCAGACATAACCGGCGTTATCCACTAAAATATTAACCGGAACCAGGTTTAATTGACAGTTTCGGTGTGGTACCACATTACTACGTGATCCAAATCAGCAAGAGCCCAGTATCTGGCCAACAAGTATGCGAAAAATGCGATATTATGAGCAAGATTAGGGCAAATACCAGACCTAACCCAGACATAATCGCCTTTATCCTATAAAATATAAATCGCAACAAGGTTTAATTGACTGTTTCGGTGCGGTACCACATTACTATGTGATCCAAACCAGAAAAAACCCAGGATCTGGCCAACAAGTATGCGAAGAATGCAAAAGTATGAGTCAAATGATTGCAAATACCAGACCTAACCCAGACATAACCGCCGTTATCCTCTAAAATATTAATCGTAACCAAGTTTAATTGATTGCTTCGGTGTGGTACCACGTTACTACGTGATCCAAACCAGAAAAAAACCCAGGATCTGGCCAACAAGTATGCGAAGAATGCGAAAGTATGAGTCAGATTATGACAAATACCAGACCTAACCCAGACATAAACGGCGTTATCCTCTAAAATATTAATCGGAACCCGGTTTAATTGACTCTACCAGTGTGGCACCACATTACTACGTGATCCAAATCAGCAAAAGCCCAGGATCTGACCAACAAGTATGCGAAAATTGCGAAAGTATGAGCCAGATGATTTCAAATACCAGAACAAACCCAGACATAACCAGCGATATCCTCTAAAACATTAATCGGAACCAGGTTTAATAAACTTTTTCGGTGTGGTACAACAATACTACGTGATTCAAAACAGAAAGAACCCAGAATCTGGCCAACAAGTATGCGAAAAATGCGAAAGTATGAGCTAGATGATGGCAAATACCAGACCTAACACAAACCGAACCGGCGTTGTTCTCTAAAATATTAATCGGAACCGGGTTTAATTGACTGTTTCAGTGTGGTACCACATTACCACGTGATCCATATCAGCAAAAGCACAGGACCTGGCCAACAAGGATGCAAAGAATGCGAAAGTATGAGGCAGATGATTCCAAATACCAGACCTTACACAAACCGAACCGGTGTTGTTCTCTAAAATGTTAATCGGAACCAGGTTTAATTGACTGTTTCAGTGTGGTGCCACATTACTACGTGATCCAAACCGGAAAAAAACCCAGGATCTGGGTAACAAGAATGCAAAACATGTGAAAGGATGAGGCAGATGATTGCAAATACCAGACCTAAACCAGACATAACCGCCGTTATCCTCTAGAATATTAATCGTAACCAAGTTTAATTGATTGCATCGGTGTGGTACCACCTTACTACGTGATTCCAAACCAGAAAAAACCCAGGATCTGGCCAACAAGTATGCGAAGAATGCGAAAGTATGAGTCAGATGATGACAAATACCAGACCTAACCCAGACATAACCGGCGTTATCCTCTAAAATATTAATCGGACCCAGGTTTAATTGACTGTTCCGGTGTGGTACCACATTACTATGTATTCAAACCAGAAAATACCCAGGGTCTGACCAACAGGTATATGAAAAATGCGAAAGTATGAGCTAGATGATAGCAAATACGAGAACTAACCCAGACATAACCGGCGTTATCCACTAAAATATTAATCGCAACCAGTTTTAATTGACTGTTCCGGTGTGGTACCACATTACTATGTAATCAAACCAGAAAATACCCAGGATCTGGCCAACAAGTATGCGAAGAATGCGAAAGTATGAGCTAGATGATGGCAAATACCAGACCTAACCCAAACATAACCGGCGATATCCTGTAAAATATTTATCGAAACCAGGTTTAATTGACTGTTCCAGTGTGGTGCCACATTACTACGTGATCCAAATCAGAAAAAGCCCATGATCTGGCCAACAAGTATGCGAAAAATGCGAAAGAATGAGCCAGATGATTCCAAATACCAGACCTAACACAAACCGAACCGGTGTTGTTCTCTAAAATATTAATCGGAACCAGGTTTAATTGACTGTTTCAGTGTGGTACCACATTACTACGTGATCCAAACCGGAAAAAACCCAGTATCTGGCTATTCAAGTGTGCGAAAAATGCGAAAGTATGAGCTAGATGATGGCAAATACCAGACCTAACCCAGACATAACCGGTGTTATCCTCTAAAATATTGTACGAGCCAACGTTGAATTGACCATTTCTGTGTGGCACCACATTAATACGTGATCCTAACCAGAAAAAAACACAGGATCTGGCCAACAAGAATGCAAGACATGCAAAAGTATGAGCTAGATGATGGCAAATACCAGACCTAACCCAGACATAACCGGCGTTATCCTCTAAAATATTAATCGCACCCAGGTTTAATTGACTGTTCCGGTGTGGTACCACATTACTATGTATTCAAACCAGAAAATACCCAGGGTCTGACCAACAGGTATATGAAAAATGCGAAAGTATGAGCTAGATGATAGCAAATACGAGAACTAACCCAGACATAACCGGCGTTATCCACTAAAATATTAATCGCAACCAGTTTTAATTGACTGTTCCGGTGTGGTACCACATTACTATGTAATCAAACCAGAAAATACCCAGGGCCTGTCCAACAGGTATGCGAAAAATGCGAATGTATGAGCCAGATGATTGCAAATACCAGAAATAACCCAGACATAACCGGCGTTATCCTATAAAATATTAATCGGAACCAGGTTTAATTGACTGTTCCACTGTGGTACCACATTACTACGTAATCCAAACCAGAAGAAACCCAGGATCTGGCCAACAAGTATGCGAGAAATGCGAAAGCAAGAGGATGATGATAGCAATTATCAGACGTAACCCAGACCTAACCGGCGTTATCCTCTAAAATATTAATCGGAACCAGGTTTAATTGACTGTTTCCGTGTGGTACCACATTAGTACGTAATCCAAATCAGAAAAAACCCAGGATCTGGCCAACAAGCATGTGAAAAATACGAAAGTATGAGACTGATGATTGCAGATACCAGACCTAACCCAGACATAACCGGTGTTTCCCCTTAAAATATAGATCGAAATCAGCTTTAATTGACTGTTTCAGAGTGTTACCACATTACCACGTGATCCAAACCAGAAAAAGCCCAGGACTTGGCCACGAAGTTTGCGAAAAATGCGAAAGAATGTGCCAGATGATTGCAAATACTAGAAATAACCCAGACATAACCAGCGTTATCCTCTAAAATATTAATCGGAACCAGCTCTAATTGGCTTTTTCGGAGTGGTACCACAATACTATGTGATCCAAACGAGAAGAAACCCAGGATCTGGCCAACAAGTATTGCGAAAAATGCGAAAGTATGAGCTGGATGATACTAAATACCAGACCTAACCCAGACATAACCGGCGTTGTCCTCTAAAATATTAATCGCAACCAGGTTTAATTGACAGTTTCGGTGTGGTGCCACATTACTACGTGATCCAAACCGGAAAAAACCCAGGATCTGGCTAACAAGAATGCAAGACATGCGAAAGTATGAGCTAGATGATGGCAAATACCAGACCTAACCCAGACATAACCGGCGTTATCCTCTAAAATATTAATCGCACCCAGGTTTAATTGACTGTTCCGGTGTGGTACCACATTAGTATGTAATCCAACCAGAAAATACCCAGGGTCTGAACAACAGGTACGCGAAAAATGCGAATGAATGAGCCAGATGATTGCAAATACCAGAAATAACCCAGACATAACCGGCGATGTCCTCTAAAATATTAATCGCAACCAGGTTTAGTTGACTGTTTCAGTGTGGTACCACAATACTACGTGATCCAAACCAGAGAAAACCCAGGATCTGGCCAACAAATATGCGAAAAATGCGAAAGTATGAGACAGATGATTGCAAATACCAGGCCTAACCCAGACACAACCGGTGTTTCCCCCTATAATATTGATCGAAACCAGCTTTAATTGACTGTTTCTGTGTGGTACCACATTACTACGTGATCCAAATCAGCAAGAGCCCAGGATCTGGCCAACAAGTATGCGAAAAATGCGAAAGTATGAGCTAGAAGATTGCAAATACGAGAACTAACCCACACATAACCGGCGTTATCCACTAAAATATTAATCGGAACCAGGTCTAATCGACTGTTTCGGTGTGGTACCACATTACTACGTGATCCATATCAGCAAAAGCCCAGGATATGGCCAACAAGTATGCGAAAAATGCGAAAGTATGAGATAGATGATCGCAAATACCAGAACTAACCCAGACATAACCGGCGCTGTCCTCTGAAATATTAATCGCAACCAGGTTTAATTGACAGTTTCGGTGAGGTACCACATTACTACGTTATCCAAACCGGAAAAAACCCAGGATCTGGCCAATAAGTATGCGAAGAATGCGAAAGTATGAGTCAGATGATGGCAAATACCAGACCTAACCCAGACATAACTGGCGTTATCCTCTAAAATATTAATCGGAACCAGGTTCAATTGTCAGTTTCAGTATGGGACCACATTACTACGTGATCCAAATCAGCAAAAGCCCAGGTTCTGGCCAACAAGTATGCGAAAATTACGAAAGTATGAGCCAGATGATTGCAAATACCAGAACTAACCCAGACATAACCAGCGTTATCCTCTAAAATATTAATCGGAACCAGGTTTAATAAACTTTTCCGGTGTGGTACCACAATACTACGTGATCCAGACCAGAAAAAACCCACGATTTGGCCAACAAGTATGCGAAAAATGCGGAAGTATGAGCTAGATGATGGCTAATACCAGACCTAACCCAGACATAACCGGCGTTATCCTCTAAAATATTAATCGGAACCAGGTTTAATTGCCTGTTCCAGTGTGGTACCACATTATTACGTGATCCAAATCAGAAAAAGCCCAGGATCTGGCAAACAAGTAAGCGAAAAATGCGAAAGTATGAGCCAGACGATTGCAAATACTAGATCTATCCCAGACTTAACCGGCGTTATCCTCTAAAATATTAATGGGAACCAGGTTTGATTGACTGTTTCGGTGTGGTACCACATTACTGCGTAATCCAAATCAGAAAAAACCCAGGATCTGGCCAACAAGTATGCGAGAAATGCGAAAGCAAGAGGATGATGATTTCAATTATCAGACGTAACCCAGACCTAACCGGTATTATCCTCAAATATATTAATCGCAACCAGGTTTAATCGCCTGTTTCTGTGTGGTACCACATTACTACGTGATCCAAATCAGCAAGAGCCCAGGATCTGGCCAACAAGTATGCGAAAATTGCGAAAGTATGAGTTAGAAGATTGCAAATACGAGAACTAACCCAGACATAACCGGCGTTATCCTCTAAAATATTAATCGGAACCAGGTTTAATCGACTGTTTCGGTGTGGTACCACATTACTACGTGATCCAAATCTGCAAAATCCCTGGATATGGCCAACAAGTATGCGAAAAATGCGAAAGTATGAGCTAGATGATGGCAAATACCAGACCTAACCCAGACATAACCGGCGTTATCCTCTAAAATGTTAATCGGAACCAGGTTTAATTGACCCCTTCAGTGTGGTACCACATTCCTACGTGATCCAAATCAGCAAAATCCCAGGATCTGGCCAACAAGTATGCGAAAAATGCGAAAGTATGAGCTAGTTGATGGCAAATAGCAGACCTAACCCAGACATAACCGGCGTTATCCTCTAAAATATTAATCGGAACCAGGTATAATTGCCTGTTCCAGTGTGGTAACACATTACTACGTGATCCAAATCAGCAAAAGCCCGGGATCTGGCCAACAAGTATGCGAAAAATGCGATAGTATGAGCTAGATGATGGCAAATAGCAGACCTAACACAGACATAACCGGCGTTATCCTCTAAAATATTAAGCGGAACCAGGTTTAATTGACTGTACCAGTGTGGTACCACATTACTACGTGATCCAAATCAGAAAAAGCCCAGGATCTGGCCAACAAGTAAGCGAAAAATGCGAAAGTATGAGCCAGATGATTGCAAATACTAGAACTAACCCAGACATAACCGGCGTTATCCTCTAAAATATTAATCGGAACCAGATTTAATTGACTGTTTCGGTGTGGTACCACATTACTACGTGATCCAAATCTGCAAAAGCCCAGGATCTGGCCAACAAGTATGCGAAAAATGCGGAAGTATGAGCTAGATGATGGCAAATAGCAGACCTAACCCAGACATAACCGGCGTTATCCTCTAAAATATTAATCGGAACCAGATTTAATTGACTGTACCAGTGACGTACCACATTACTACGTGATCCAAATCAGAAAAAGCCCAGGATCTGGCCATTCAAGTATGCGCAAAATGCAAAGGTATGAGTCAGATGATTGCAAATACCACACCTAACCCAGACATAACCGCCGTTATCCTCTAAAATATTAATCGTAACCAAGTTTAATTGATTGCTTCGGTATGGTACCACGTTACTACGTTATCCAAACCAGAAAAAACCCAGGATCTGGCCAACAAGTATGCGAAGAATGCGAAAGTATGAGTCAGATGATGGCAAATACCAGACCTAACCCAGACATAACCGGCGTTATCCTCTATAATATTGATCGAAACCATGTTTAATCGACTGTTTCGGTGTGGTACCACATAACTACGTGATCCAGACCAGAAAAAACCCAGGATTTGGCCAACAAGTGTGCGAAAATTACGAAAGTATGAGCCAGATGATTGCAAATACCAGAACTAACCCAGACATAACCAGCGTTATCCTCTAAAATATTAATCGGAACCAGGTTTAATAAACTTTTCCGGTGTGATACCACAATACTACGTGATCCAGACCAGAAAAAACCCAGGATTTGGCCAACAAGTATGCGAAGAATGCGAAAGTATGAGCCAGATGATTGCAAATACTAGAACTAACCCAGACATAACCGGCGTTATCCTCTAAAATATTAATCGGAACCAGATTTAATTGACTGTTTCGGTGTGGTACCACATTACTACGTGATCCAAATCAGCAAAAGCCCAGGATCTGGCCAACAAGTATGCGAAAAATGCGAAAGTATGAGCTAGAAGATTGCAAATACGAGAACTAACCCAGACATAACCGGCGTTATCCACTAAAATATTAATCGGAACCAGGTTTAATCGACTGTTTCGGTGTGGTACCACATTACTACGTGATCCAAATCAGCAAAAGCCCAGGATATGGCCAACAAGTATGCGAAAAATGCGAAACTATGAGCTACATGATGGCAAATAGCAGACCTACCCCAGACATAACCGGCGTTATCCTCCAAAATATTAAGCGGAACAAGGTTTAATTGACTGTACCAGTGTGGTACCACATTACTACGTGATCCAAACGAGAAGAAACCCAGGATCTGGCCAACAGGTATTGCGAAAAATGCGAAAGTATGAGCTGGATGATACTAAATACCAGACCTAACCCAGACATAACCGGCGTTGTCCTCTAAAATATTAATCACAACCAGGTTTAATTGCCTGTTCCAGTGTGGTACCACATTACTACGTGATCCAAATCAGCAAAAGCCCGGGATCTGGCCAACAAGTATGCGAAAAATGCGATAGTATGAGCTAGATGATGGCAAATAGCAGAGCTAACCCAGACATAACCGGCGTTATCCTCTAAAATATTAATCGGAACCAGGTTTAATTGACCCATTCAGTGTGGTACCACATTACTACGTGATCCAAATCAGCAAAAGCCCAGGATATGGCCAACAAGTATGCGAAAAATGCGAAAGTATGAGCTGGATGATACTAAATACCAGACCTAACCCAGACATAACCGGCGTTGTCCTCTAAAATATTAATCGCAACCAGGTTTAATTGCCTGTTCCAGTGTGGTACCACATTACTACGTGATCCAAATCAGCAAAAGCCCGGGATCTGGCCAACAAGTATGCGAAAAATGCGATAGTATGAGCTAGATGATGGCAAATAGCAGAGCTAACCCAGACATAACCGGCGTTATCCTCTAAAATATTAATCGGAACCAGGTTTAATTGACCCCTTCAGTGTGGTACCACATTACTACGTGATCCAAATCAGCAAAAGCCCAGGATATGGCCAACAAGTATGCGAAAAATGCGAAACTATGAGCTGGATGATACTAAATACCAGACCTAACCCAGACATAACCGGCGTTGTCCTCTAAAATATTAATCGCAACCAGGTTTAATTGCCTGTTCCAGTGTGGTACCACATTACTACGTGATCCAAATCAGAAAAAGCCCAGGGTCTGGCCAACAAGTATGCGAAAAATGCGAACGAATGAGCCAGATGATTGCAAATACCAGAACTAACCCAGACATAACCAGCGTTATCCTCTAAAATATTAATCGGAACCAGGTTTAATTGACAGTTTCAGTGAGGTACCACATTACTACGTAATCCAAGCCGGAAAAAACCCAGGATCTGGCCAACAAGTATGCGAAGAATGAGAAGGTATGAGTCAGATGATGGCAAATACCAGACCTAACACAGACATAACTGGCGTTATCCTCTAAAATATTAATCGGAACCAGGTTCAATTGACAGTTTCAGTATGGTACCACATTACTACGTGATCCAAATCAGCAAAAGCCCAGGATCGGGCCAACAAGTATGCGAAAAATGCGTAAGTATGAGCTAGATGATGGCAAATAGCAGACCTAACCCAGACATAACCGGCGTTATCCTCTAAAGTATTAATCGGAACCAGGTTTAATTGACTGTACCAGTGACGTACCACATTACTACGTGATCCAAATCAGAAAAAGCCCAGGATCTGGCCATTCAAGTATGCGCAAAATGCAAAGGTATGAGTCAGATAATTGCAAATACCAGACCTCCTTGGGGCCGACCTCAGGCGGTTGTTCGACCGCTGCCTGAGGGACGGGCGATTCCCCCCCAGTTGGAAGGTGGCGAGGATGGTCCTCCTCCGGAAGGAGGGTCGGCCCGCGGAGTCTCCCTCCGCATACCGGCCCATTTGTCTCCTCGACGAGGTGGGCAAGCTCTTCGAGCGTGTGATTGCTGCCCGCCTCGTCGAGCACCTGTCGCGGGGTGATCCCGGTCTGGCCGACTGCCAGTTCGGTTTCCGGGGGGGCCGATCGACTATCGACGCGATAGGTCGTGTGAGGGCCCTCTCGGAGGCGGCCGTCTCCCGGGGAGGGGTGGCATTGGCAATATCCTTGGATATTGCCAATGCCTTTAACACCCCCCCCTGGGAAGAGATAAGGAGGGGACTCGAATATCATCGAGTCCCCCCTTGTCTCAGGGCGGTCGTCGGGGATTATCTCCGCGGCAGGTGGATCGAGTATCCGGGCCGGGATGGTGATATGCGGAGGGAGGTGTACTGCGGTGTTCCGCAGGGGTCGGTCCTCGGGCCACTCCTGTGGAACATCGCGTACGACTCGGTGTTGCGGGCCGGCCTCCCCGACGGCGTCAGCACGGTGTGTTATGCGGATGACACACTGGTGCTGGCCGTCGGGGCGCACTGGGGGAGGGCCATGCGTCGCGCGGAGGAGGGGTCGCAACGCGTCGTCGACCGGATCAGGGGGATGGGGATGACGGTGGCGGTCCATAAGACCGAGGTGATTGCGTTTCATTCACCTCGGCAGGATCCGCCACCCCCTCTGATTCGGGTGGGTGGGGCTGACATCGAGGTGAAGCCCCAGATCAGGTATCTAGGGCTGATCCTCGATAGCCACTGGCGTTTCGAGAAGCATTTCCGCTGCCTGGTCCCCCGGTTGGAAAGGATGGTTGCGGCTCTGGGCCGGATCCTGCCCAACCTGGGGGGCCCGGCGGGCCGAGTTCGTCGCCTCTATGTGGCAATGGTCCAGTCGGTGGCCCTATACGGGGCCCCCGTCTGGGCGGACGACCTGGCTGCCTCCCGGCGCAGCATGACTATGCTGCGTCGGGTGCAGAGGCGCATGGCGCTCAGGGTCGTCCGCGGGTATCGGACCATGTCACATGAGGCGGCGACGGTTCTAGCGGGGATGCCGCCCATGGACCTGCTCGCGCGGTCGCACGCGGTGATGTACCGGCACCGCGTCGACCGTCGCGCGGGGGTGGGGGCGGTCCCGGGCGGGCAGGAACCTGCTTGGGGCGATTTGAAGCGCCAGGCCCGGCAGTCCGTGTTGCTCGCGTGGCAGGAGCGGCTGGCTCTGCCAACCGCGGGGCACCGGACTGTCGGGGCTGTTCGGCCACTCCTGAAGGAGTGGCTGGACAGAGGCCATGGCAGCCTCACCTACCGGCTGGCACAGGTGTTTTCCGGGCATGGCAGCTTCGGAAGATACCTGTGCCGGATAGGGAAGGAGCCGACGGCGCGTTGCTGCCACTGCGACGCTGAGCAGGACACGGCGGATCATACCCTGGAGGTATGCCCCGCGTGGGAGGGGGAGCGCCGTGTCCTGGTCGGCGTCGTCGGGCGGGATGTCTCGCTGCCGGGCGTGGTGCGCGCCATGCTCGGCAGCGAGGAGAAGTGGAGGGCCGTGGCCTCCTTCTGCGAGAACGTAATGTTGCAGAAGGAGGCCGCGGGGAGGGAGCGCGAGCTTCAGCGGCGTGCTGAAGCGCGCGCTCGTGCGGTGGCCCGAGGTCGTCGCCCGGTCGCGAGGCGTCGCGGGCGGCCGCCTCGGCGTGGCGGATGACCTAGGCTGGGAGGGGGGTCCTGAGGGGACCCTCCTCCCGCCAGGCGGCGCCGGGTCGGACCGGTTGGAGGTAGGAGTGCCTTCCCCTACCGGTCCGACGCAAGGGGAGGCACCCTCGGCGGTCTGGTGCGGCCATGAACGCCCGGCCGCCGAGGGATGGAAACGGGGTCGCGGGCGGTTGCGAGTTGGGGCTCGCAGCCGCCACTAAACGCGGCCCCGGGACGGATAGCGGCGGGATGGAGTGGCCCCGTCCCGCCGCTATGAGGCAGTGTGTCTACTAGGGGGACCGATTGTCCCCCCGGGGGATGGGCGCGAAAGCGCGGGCACGGGGAGGATACCGGAAGAATGCTTCGAGCGATTCCCGGTATCCTCCCAAAGCGTGCCGAAGGGTCACCGTGGGGTTTTTAGTGGGTAGGTCCCGCGCCTGTCGTTGTACGGGCGCGGGGAATCCCACACACGCCTCCCACCTCTCCCCAAGGAGGTGGGAGGGAGTCTTTCGAAGATTTTCCCCACGACAAAAAAAAAAAAAAAAAAAAAAAAAAAAATACCAGACCTAACCCAGACATAACCGCCGTTATCCTCTAAAATATTAATCGTAACCAAGTTTAATTGACTGTACCAGTGACGTACCACATTACTACGTGATCCAAATCAACAAGAGCCCAGGATCTGGCCAACAAGTATGCGAAAAATGCGAAACCATGAGCTAGATGATGGCAAATAGCACAACTAACACAGACATAAGCGGCGTTATCCTTTAAAATATAAATCGCAACCAGGTTTAATTGACTGTCCCGGTGTGGTACCACATTACTATGTAATCCAAACCGGAAAAAACCCAGGATCTGGCCAACAAATATGCGAAAAATGCGAAAGTATGAGACAGATAATTGCAAATACCAGGCCTAACCCAGACACAACCGGTGTTTCCCCCTGTAATATTGATCGAAACCAGCTTTAGTTACCTGTTTCTGTGTGGTACCACATTACTACGTGATCCAAATCAGCAAGAGCCCAGGATCTGGCCAACAAGTATGCGAAAAATGCGAAAGTATGAGCTAGAAGATTGCAAATACGAGAACTAACCCTGACATAACCGGCGTTATCCACTAAAATATTAATCGGAACCATGTTTAATCGACTGTTTCGGTGTGGTACCACATTACTACGTGATCCAAACCAGCAAAAGCCCAGGATATGGCCAACAAGTATGCGAAAAATGCGAAAGTATGAGCTAGATGATGGCTAATGCCAGACCTAACCCAGACATAACCGGCGTTGTCCTCTAAAATATTAATCGGAACCATGTTTAATTGACCCCTTCAGTGTGGTACCAAATTCCTACGTGATCCAAATCAGCAAAATCCCAGGATCTGGCCAACAAGTATGCGAAAATTACGAAAGTGTGAGCCAGATGATTGCAAATACCAGAACTAACTCAGACATAACTAGCGTTATCCTCTAAAATGTTAATCGGAACCATGTTTAATAAACTTTTCCGTTGCGGTACCACAATACTACGTGATCCAGACCAGAAAAAACCCAGGATTTGGCCAACAAGTATGCGAAAAATGCGAAAGTATAAGCTAGATGATGGCTAATGCCAGACCTAACCCAGACATAACCGGCGTTATCCTCTAAAATGTTAATCGGAACCATGTTTAATTGACCCCTTCAGTGTGGTACCACATTCCTACGTGATCCAAATCAGCAAAATCCCAGGATCTGGCCAACAAGTATGCGAAAAATGCGAAAGTATGAGCTAGATGATGGCAAATAGCAGACCTAACCCAGACATAACCGGCGTTATCCTCTAAAATATTAATCGGAACCACGTATAATTGCCTGTTCCAGTGTGGTACCACATTACTACGTGATCCAAATCAGCAAAAGCCCGGGATCTGGCCAACAAGTATGCGAAAAATGCAAAACTATGAGCTAGATGATGGCAAATAGCAGACCTACCCCTGACATAACCGGCGTTGTCCTCTAAAATATTAATCGCAATCAGGTTTAATTGACAGTTTCGGTGTGGTACCACAATACTACGTGATCCAAACCAGAGAAAACCCAGGATCTGGCCAACAAATATGCGAAAAATGCGAAAGTATGAGCCAGATGATTGCAAATACTAGAACTAACCCAGACATAACCGGCGTTATCCTCTAAAATATTAATCGGAACCAGATTTAATTGACTGGTTCGGTGTGGTACCACATTACTACGTGATCCAAATCAGCAAAAGCCCAGGATCTGGCCAACAAGTATGCGAAAAATGCGAAAGTATGAGCTAGAAGATTGCAAATACGAGAACTAACCCAGACATAACCGGCGTTATCCACTAAAATATTAATCGGAACCAGGTTTAATCGACTGTTTCGGTGTGGTACCACATTACTACGTGATCCAAATCAGCAAAAGCCCAGGATATGGCCAACAAGTATGCGAAAAATGCGAAAATATGAGCTAGATGATGGCAAATAGCAGACCTACCCCTGACATAACCGGCGTTATCCACTAAAATATTAATCGGAAACAGGATTAATTGACTGTTCCAGTGTGGTACCACATTACTACGTGATCCAAACCGGAAAAAACCCAAGATCTGGCCAACAAGTTTGCGAAGAATGCGAAAGTATGAGTCAGATGATGGCAAATACCAGACATAGCCGGCGCTATCCACTAACATATTAAGCGGATCCAGGTTTAGTTGACTGTTCCAGTGTGGTACCACGTTACTACCTAATCCAAACCAGAAAAAACCCAGGATCTGGCAAACAAGTATGCGAAGAATGCGAAAGTATGAGTCAGATGATGACAAATACCAGACCTAACCCAGACATAACCGGCGTTATCCTCCAAAGTATTAATCGGAACCAGGTTTAATTGACTGTTCCAGTGTGGTACCACAATACTACGTGATCCAAACCAGAAAAACCCAGTATCTGGCCAACATGTATGGGAAAAATGCGAAAGTATGAGCTACATGGTGGCAAATACCAGACCTAACCCAGACATAACCGGTGTTGTCCTCTAAAATATTAATCGGAACCAGGTTTAATTGACTGTTTCGGCGTGGTGTCACATTACAATGTAATCAATCCAGAAAATACCCAGGGTCTGGCCAACAAGTATGCGAAAATTGTGAAGGTATGAGCCAGATGATGGCAAACAGCAGACCTAACCCAGACATAACCGGGGTTATCCTATAAAATATTAATCGGAACCAGGTTTAGCTGACTGTTCCAGTGTGGTACCACATTACTACGTGATCCAAATCAGAAAAAGCCCTGGGTCTGGCCAACAAGTATGCGAAAAATGCGAACGAATGAGCCAGATGATTGCAAATACCAGAACTAACCCAGACATAACCAGCGTTATCCTCTAAAATATTAATCGGAACCAGGTTTAATTGGCAGTTTCGGTGTGGCACCACATTACTACGTGATCCAAATCAGCAAGAGCCCAGGATCTGGCCAACAAGTATGCGAAAAATGGGATATTATGAGCCAGATGATTGCACATACTAGAACTAACCCAGACATAACCGGCGTTATCCTCTAGAATATTAATCGGAACCAGATTTAATTGACTGTTTCGGTGTGGTACCACATTACTACGTGATCCAAATCAGCAAAAGCCCAGGATCTGGCCAACAAGTATGCGAAAAATGCGAAAGTATGAGCTAGAAGATTGCAAATACGAGAACTAACCCAGACATAACCGGCGTTATCCACTAAAATATTAATCGGAACCAGGTTTAATCGACTGTTTCGGTGTGGTACCACATTACTACGTGATCCAAATCAGCAAAAGCCCAGGATATGGCCAACAAGTATGCGAAAAATGCAAAACTATGAGCTAGATGATGGCAAATAACAGACCTACCCCTGACATAACCGGCGTTGTCCTCTAAAATATTAATCGCAATCAGGTTTAATTGACAGTTTCGGTGTGGTGCCACAATACTACGTGATCCAAACCAGAGAAAACCCAGGATCTGGCCAACAAATATGCGAAAAATGCGAAAGTATGAGACAGATGATTGCAAATACCAGGCCTAACCCAGACACAACCGGTGTTTCCCCCTATAATATTGATCGAAACCAGCTTTAATTGACTGTATTCCGTGTGGTACCACATTACTACGTGATCCAAATCAGCAAGAGCCCAGGATCTGGCCAACAAGTATGCGAAAAATGCGAAAGTATGAGCTAGAAGATTGCAAATACGAGAACTAACCCAGACATAACCGGCGTTATCCACTAAAATATTAATCGGAACCAGGTTTAATCGACTGTTTCGGTGTGGTACCACATTACTACGTGATCCAAGTCAGCAAAAGCCCAGGATATGGCCAACAAGTATGCGAAAAATGCGAAGGTATGAGCTAGATGATCGCAAATACCAGACCTAACCCAGACATAACCGGCGTTATCCTCTAAAATACTAATCGGAACCAGGTTTAATTGACCCCTTCAGTGTGGTACCACATTACTACGTGATCCAAATCAGCATAATCCCAGGATCTGGCCAACAAGTATGCGAAGAATGCGAAAGTATGAGCTAGATGATGGCAAATACCAGACCTAACCCAGACATAACTGGCGTTATCCTCTAAAATATTAATCGGAACCAGGTTCAATTGTCAGTTTCAGTATGGTACCACATTACTACGTGATCCAAATCAGCAAAAGCCCAGGTTCTGGCCAACAAGTATGCGAAAATTACGAAAGTATGAGCCAGATGATTGCAAATACCAGAACTAACCCAGGCATATGCAGCGTTATCCTCTAAAATATTAATCGGAACCAGGTTTAATAAACTTTTCCGGTGTGGTACCACAATACTACGTGATCCAGACCAGAAAAAACCCAGGATTTGACCAACAAGTATGCGAAAAATGCGAAAGTATGAGCTTGATGATGGCAATTACCAGACCTAACCCAGACATAACCGGCGTTATCCTCTAAAATATTAATCGGAACCAGGTTTAATTGACCCCTTCAGTGTGGTACCACATTACTACGTGATCCAAATCAGCATAATCCCAGGATCTGGCCAACAAGTATGCGAAAAATGCGAAAGTATGAGCTAGATGATGGCAAATAGCAGACCTAACCCAGACATAACCGGCGTTATCCTCTAAAATATTAATCGGAACCAGGTTTAATTGCCTGGTCCAGTGTGGTACCACATTACTACATGATCCAAATCAGCAAAAGCCCGGGATCTGGCCAACAAGTATGCGAAAAATGCGATAGTATGAGCCAGATGATGGCAAATAGCAGAGCTAACCCAGACATAACCGGCGTTATCCTCTAAAATATTAATCGGAACCAGGTCTAATTGACCGTACCAGTGTGGTACCACATTACTACGTGATCCAAATCAGAAAAAGCCCAGGATCTGGCAAACAAGTAACCGAAAAATGCGAAGGTATGAGCTAGATGATCGCAAATACCAGAACTAACCCAGACATAACCGGCGTTATCCTCTAAAATATTAATCGGAACCAGATTTAATTGACTGTTTCGGTGTGGTACCACATTACTACGTGATCCAAATCAGCAAAAGCCCAGGATCTGGCCAACAAGTATGCGAAAAATGCGAAAGTATGAGCTAGAAGATTGCAAATACGAGAACTAACCCAGACATAACCGGCGTTATCCACTAAAATATTAATCGGAACCAGGTTTAATCGACTGTTTCGGTGTGGTACCACATTACTACGTGATCCAAATCAGCAAAAGCCCAGGATATGGCCAACAAGTATGCGAAAAATGCGAAACTATGAGCTACATGATGGCAAATAGCAGACCTACCCCAGACATAACCGGCGTTATCCTCCAAAATATTAAGCGGAACAAGGTTTAATTGACTGTACCAGTGTGGTACCACATTACTACGTGATCCAAACGAGAAGAAACCCAGGATCTGGCCAACAGGTATTGCGAAAAATGCGAAAGTATGAGCTGGATGATACTAAATACCAGACCTAACCCAGACATAACCGGCGTTGTCCTCTAAAATATTAATCACAACCAGGTTTAATTGCCTGTTCCAGTGTGGTACCACATTACTACGTGATCCAAATCAGCAAAAGCCCGGGATCTGGCCAACAAGTATGCGAAAAATGCGATAGTATGAGCTAGATGATGGCAAATAGCAGAGCTAACCCAGACATAACCGGCGTTATCCTCTAAAATATTAATCGGAACCAGGTTTAATTGACCCCTTCAGTGTGGTACCACATTACTACGTGATCCAAATCAGCAAAAGCCCAGGATATGGCCAACAAGTATGCGAAAAATGCGAAAGTATGAGCTGGATGATACTAAATACCAGACCTAACCCAGACATAACCGGCGTTGTCCTCTAAAATATTAATCGCAACCAGGTTTAATTGCCTGTTCCAGTGTGGTACCACATTACTACGTGATCCAAATCAGCAAAAGCCCGGGATCTGGCCAACAAGTATGCGAAAAATGCGATAGTATGAGCTAGATGATGGCAAATAGCAGAGCTAACCCAGACATAACCGGCGTTATCCTCTAAAATATTAATCGGAACCAGGTTTAATTGACCCCTTCAGTGTGGTACCACATTACTACGTGATCCAAATCAGCAAAAGCCCAGGATATGGCCAACAAGTATGCGAAAAATGCGAAACTATGAGCTGGATGATACTAAATACCAGACCTAACCCAGACATAACCGGCGTTGTCCTCTAAAATATTAATCGCAACCAGGTTTAATTGCCTGTTCCAGTGTGGTACCACATTACTACGTGATCCAAATCAGAAAAAGCCCAGGGTCTGGCCAACAAGTATGCGAAAAATGCGAACGAATGAGCCAGATGATTGCAAATACCAGAACTAACCCAGACATAACCAGCGTTATCCTCTAAAATATTAATCGGAACCAGGTTTAATTGACAGTTTCAGTGAGGTACCACATTACTACGTAATCCAAGCCGGAAAAAACCCAGGATCTGGCCAACAAGTATGCGAAGAATGAGAAGGTATGAGTCAGATGATGGCAAATACCAGACCTAACACAGACATAACTGGCGTTATCCTCTAAAATATTAATCGGAACCAGGTTCAATTGACAGTTTCAGTATGGTACCACATTACTACGTGATCCAAATCAGCAAAAGCCCAGGATCGGGCCAACAAGTATGCGAAAAATGCGTAAGTATGAGCTAGATGATGGCAAATAGCAGACCTAACCCAGACATAACCGGCGTTATCCTTTAAAGTATTAATCGGAACCAGGTTTAATTGACTGTACCAGTGACGTACCACATTACTACGTGATCCAAATCAGAAAAAGCCCAGGATCTGGCCATTCAAGTATGCGCAAAATGCAAAGGTATGAGTCAGATAATTGCAAATACCAGACCTAACCCAGACATAACCGCCGTTATCCTCTAAAATATTAATCGTAACCAAGTTTAATTGACTGTACCAGTGACGTACCACATTACTACGTGATCCAAATCAACAAGAGCCCAGGATCTGGCCAACAAGTATGCGAAAAATGCGAAACCATGAGCTAGATGATGGCAAATAGCACAACTAACACAGACATAAGCGGCGTTATCCTTTAAAATATAAATCGCAACCAGGTTTAATTGACTGTCCCGGTGTGGTACCACATTACTATGTAATCCAAACCGGAAAAAACCCAGGATCTGGCCAACAAATATGCGAAAAATGCGAAAGTATGAGACAGATAATTGCAAATACCAGGCCTAACCCAGACACAACCGGTGTTTCCCCCTGTAATATTGATCGAAACCAGCTTTAGTTACCTGTTTCTGTGTGGTACCACATTACTACGTGATCCAAATCAGCAAGAGCCCAGGATCTGGCCAACAAGTATGCGAAAAATGCGAAAGTATGAGCTAGAAGATTGCAAATACGAGAACTAACCCTGACATAACCGGCGTTATCCACTAAAATATTAATCGGAACCATGTTTAATCGACTGTTTCGGTGTGGTACCACATTACTACGTGATCCAAACCAGCAAAAGCCCAGGATATGGCCAACAAGTATGCGAAAAATGCGAAAGTATGAGCTAGATGATGGCTAATGCCAGACCTAACCCAGACATAACCGGCGTTGTCCTCTAAAATATTAATCGGAACCATGTTTAATTGACCCCTTCAGTGTGGTACCAAATTCCTACGTGATCCAAATCAGCAAAATCCCAGGATCTGGCCAACAAGTATGCGAAAATTACGAAAGTGTGAGCCAGATGATTGCAAATACCAGAACTAACTCAGACATAACTAGCGTTATCCTCTAAAATGTTAATCGGAACCATGTTTAATAAACTTTTCCGTTGCGGTACCACAATACTACGTGATCCAGACCAGAAAAAACCCAGGATTTGGCCAACAAGTATGCGAAAAATGCGAAAGTATAAGCTAGATGATGGCTAATGCCAGACCTAACCCAGACATAACCGGCGTTATCCTCTAAAATGTTAATCGGAACCATGTTTAATTGACCCCTTCAGTGTGGTACCACATTCCTACGTGATCCAAATCAGCAAAATCCCAGGATCTGGCCAACAAGTATGCGAAAAATGCGAAAGTATGAGCTAGATGATGGCAAATAGCAGACCTAACCCAGACATAACCGGCGTTATCCTCTAAAATATTAATCGGAACCACGTATAATTGCCTGTTCCAGTGTGGTACCACATTACTACGTGATCCAAATCAGCAAAAGCCCGGGATCTGGCCAACAAGTATGCGAAAAATGCGAAAGCATGAGCCAGATGATTGCAAATACTAGAACTAACCCAGACATAACCGGCGTTATCCTCTAAAATATTAATCGGAACCAGATTTAATTGACTGTTTCGGTGTGGTACCACATTACTACGTGATCCAAATCAGCAAAAGCCCAGGATCTGGCCAACAAGTATGCGAAAAATGCGAAAGTATGAGCTAGAAGATTGCAAATACGAGAACTAACCCAGACATAACCGGCGTTATCCACTAAAATATTAATCGGAACCAGGTTTAATCGACTGTTTCGGTGTGGTACCACATTACTACGTGATCCAAATCAGCAAAAGCCCAGGATATGGCCAACAAGTATGCGAAAAATGCGAAAATATGAGCTAGATGATGGCAAATAGCAGACCTACCCCTGACATAACCGGCGTTATCCACTAAAATATTAATCGGAAACAGGATTAATTGACTGTTCCAGTGTGGTACCACATTACTACGTGATCCAAACCGGAAAAAACCCAAGATCTGGCCAACAAGTTTGCGAAGAATGCGAAAGTATGAGTCAGATGATGGCAAATACCAGACATAGCCGGCGCTATCCACTAACATATTAAGCGGATCCAGGTTTAGTTGACTGTTCCAGTGTGGTACCACGTTACTACCTAATCCAAACCAGAAAAAACCCAGGATCTGGCAAACAAGTATGCGAAGAATGCGAAAGTATGAGTCAGATGATGACAAATACCAGACCTAACCCAGACATAACCGGCGTTCTCCTATAAAATATTAATCGCACCCAGGTTTAATTGACTGTTCCGGTGTGGTACCACATTACTATGTAATCGGACCAGAAAATACCCAGGATCTGGCCAACAAGTATGCGAAAATTGTGAAAGTATGAGCCAGATGATTGCAAATACCAGACCTAACCCAGACATAACCGGCGTTATCCTCCAAAGTATTAATCGGAACCAGGTTTAATTGACTGTTCCAGTGTGGTACCACAATACTACGTGATCCAAACCAGAAAAACCCAGTATCTGGCCAACATGTATGGGAAAAATGCGAAAGTATGAGCTACATGGTGGCAAATACCAGACCTAACCCAGACATAACCGGTGTTGTCCTCTAAAATATTAATCGGAACCAGGTTTAATTGACTGTTTCGGCGTGGTGTCACATTACAATGTAATCAATCCAGAAAATACCCAGGGTCTGGCCAACAAGTATGCGAAAATTGTGAAGGTATGAGCCAGATGATGGCAAACAGCAGACCTAACCCAGACATAACCGGGGTTATCCTATAAAATATTAATCGGAACCAGGTTTAGCTGACTGTTCCAGTGTGGTACCACATTACTACGTGATCCAAATCAGAAAAAGCCCTGGGTCTGGCCAACAAGTATGCGAAAAATGCGAACGAATGAGCCAGATGATTGCAAATACCAGGCCTAACCCAGACACAACCGGTGTTTCCCCCTGTAATATTGATCGAAACCAGCTTTAGTTACCTGTTTCTGTGTGGTACCACATTACTACGTGATCCAAATCAGCAAGAGCCCAGGATCTGGCCAACAAGTATGCGAAAAATGCGAAAGTATGAGCTAGAAGATTGCAAATACGAGAACTAACCCTGACATAACCGGCGTTATCCACTAAAATATTAATCGGAACCATGTTTAATCGACTGTTTCGGTGTGGTACCACATTACTACGTGATCCAAACCAGCAAAAGCCCAGGATATGGCCAACAAGTATGCGAAAAATGCGAAAGTATGAGCTAGATGATGGCTAATGCCAGACCTAACCCAGACATAACCGGCGTTGTCCTCTAAAATATTAATCGGAACCATGTTTAATTGACCCCTTCAGTGTGGTACCAAATTCCTACGTGATCCAAATCAGCAAAATCCCAGGATCTGGCCAACAAGTATGCGAAAATTACGAAAGTGTGAGCCAGATGATTGCAAATACCAGAACTAACTCAGACATAACTAGCGTTATCCTCTAAAATGTTAATCGGAACCATGTTTAATAAACTTTTCCGTTGCGGTACCACAATACTACGTGATCCAGACCAGAAAAAACCCAGGATTTGGCCAACAAGTATGCGAAAAATGCGAAAGTATAAGCTAGATGATGGCTAATGCCAGACCTAACCCAGACATAACCGGCGTTATCCTCTAAAATGTTAATCGGAACCATGTTTAATTGACCCCTTCAGTGTGGTACCACATTCCTACGTGATCCAAATCAGCAAAATCCCAGGATCTGGCCAACAAGTATTTTTTTTTTTTTTTTTTTTTTTTTTTTTTTTTTTTTTTTTTTTTTTTTTTTTGTCGTGGGGAAAATCTTCGAAAGACTCCCTCCCACCTCCTTGGGGAGAGGTGGGAGGGGTGTGTGGGATTCCCCGCGCCCGTACAACGACAGGCGCGGGACCTACCCACTAAAAACCCCACGGTGACCCTTCGGCACGCTTTGGGAGGATACCGGGAATCGCTCGAAGCATTCTTCCGGTATCCTCCCCGTGCCCGCGCTTTCGCGCCCATCCCCCGGGGGGACAATCGGTCCCCCCAGTAGACACACTGCCTCATAGCGGCGGGACGGGGCCACTTCCATCCCGCCGCTATCCGTCCCGTGGCCGCGTTTAGTGGCGGCTGCGAGCCCCAACTCGCAACCGCCCGCGACCCCGTTTCCATCCCTCGGCGGCCGGGCGTTCATGGCCGCACCAGACCGCCGAGGGTGCCTCCCCTTGCGTCGGACCGGTAGGGGGAGGCACTCCTACCCCCAACCGGTCCGACCCGGCGCCGCCTGGCGGGAGGAGGGTCCCCTCAGGACCCCCCTCCCAGCCTAGGTCATCCACCACGCCGAGGCGGCCGCCCGCGACGCCTCGCGACCGGGCGACGACCTCGGGCCACCGCACGAGCGCGAGCTTCAGCGCGCCGCTGAAGCTCGCGCTCCCTCCCCGCGGCCTCCTTCTGCAACATTACGTTCTCGCAGAAGGAGGCCACGGCCCTCCACTTCTCCTCGCTGCCGAGCATGGCGCGCACCACGCCCGGCAGCGAGACATCCCGCCCGACGACGCCGACCAGGACACGGCGCTCCCCCTCCCACGCGGGGCATACCTCCAGGGTATGATCTGCCGTGTCCTGCTCAGCGTCGCAGTGGCAGCAACGCGCCGTCGGCTCCTTCCCTATCCGGCACAGGTATCTTCCGAAGCTGCCATGCCCGGAAAATACCTGTGCCAGCCGGTAGGTGAGGCTGCCATGGCCTCTGTCCAGCCACTCCTTCAGGAGTGGCCGAACAGCCCCGACAGTCCGGTGCCCCGCGGTTGGCAGAGCCAGCCGCTCCTGCCACGCGAGCAACACGGACTGCCGGGCCTGGCGCTTCAAATCGCCCCAAGCAGGTTCCTGCCCGCCCGGGACCGCCCCCACCCCCGCGCGACGGTCGACGCGGTGCCGGTACATCACCGCGTGCGACCGCGCGAGCAGGTCCATGGGCGGCATCCCCGCTAGAACCGTCGCCGCCTCATGTGACATGGTCCGATACCCGCGGACGACCCTGAGCGCCATGCGCCTCTGCACCCGACGCAGCATAGTCATGCTGCGCCGGGAGGCAGCCAGGTCGTCCGCCCAGACGGGGGCCCCGTATAGGGCCACCGACTGGACCATTGCCACATAGAGGCGACGAACTCGGCCCGCCGGGCCCCCCAGGTTGGGCAGGATCCGGCCCAGAGCCGCAACCATCCTTTCCAACCGGGGGACCAGGCAGCGGAAATGCTTCTCGAAACGCCAGTGGCTATCGAGGATCAGCCCCAGATACCTGATCTGGGGCTTCACCTCGATGTCAGCCCCACCCACCCGAATCAGAGGGGGTGGCGGATCCTGCCGAGGTGAATGAAACGCAATCACCTCGGTCTTATGGACCGCCACCGTCATCCCCATCCCCCTGATCCGGTCGACGACGCGTTGCGACCCCTCCTCCGCGCGACGCATGGCCCTCCCCCAGTGCGACCCGACGGCCAGCACCAGTGTGTCATCCGCATAACACACCGTGCTGACGCCGTCGGGGAGGCCGGCCCGCAACACCGAGTCGTACGCGATGTTCCACAGGAGTGGCCCGAGGACCGACCCCTGCGGAACACCGCAGTACACCTCCCTCCGCATATCACCATCCCGGCCCGGATACTCGATCCACCTGCCGCGGAGATAATCCCCGACGACCGCCCTGAGACAAGGGGGGACTCGATGATATTCGAGTCCCCTCCTTATCTCTTCCCAGGGGAGGGTGTTAAAGGCATTGGCAATATCCAAGGATATTGCCAATGCCACCCCTCCCCGGGAGACGGCCGCCTCCGAGAGGGCCCTCACACGACCTATCGCGTCGATAGTCGATCGGCCCCCCCGGAAACCGAACTGGCAGTCGGCCAGACCGGGATCACCCCGCGACAGGTGCTCGACGAGGCGGGCAGCAATCACACGCTCGAAGAGCTTGCCCACCTCGTCGAGGAGACAAATGGGCCGGTATGCGGAGGGAGACTCCGCGGGCCGACCCTCCTTCCGGAGGAGGACCATCCTCGCCACCTTCCAACTGGGGGGGAATCGCCCGTCCCTCAGGCAGCGGTCGAACAACCGCCTGAGGTCGGCCCCAAGGACGCCCTGGGTCAAGACCCAAACCCGGCCGGGCACACCATCCGGACCCGGGGCCGTGTTACGAACCCCGAGCCGTCTGATGGCCGCTGCCAGCTCCTCCTGCGTGACCCCCAGCTCGGCCGTCCACTCCACTGGGACAGCCGCCGCCGCCGGAGGACGCGGTCCCCTCTCCCCAATTGGGAAGAGTGTATTGACCACGTCCTCCAGCAGCCGGGGGTCAAGACCCTCGGTGACGGGGGGCGCCCACGGGCGGAGCTTATTCAGCACCACCTTATATGGGCGCCCCCATGGATCGTCATCAAGGGTCTGGAGGAGCTCCTTCCATGCCTGGGTCTTGGCCCGTTTGATGGCGACCTGCAGAGCAACCCGCGCCACGCGGTATGCTCCATACAGGTCATCAGCTGCCCTCGCTCGCGCCACGCCGTCGCCTGTACGTTGACGACGGCGCGCGCGGGTGTACTGGCGTCGGGCGCGGACAGTCGCGACTCGCAACTCCGCGATCGCGTCCGACCACCAGTACACCGCCCGGCGAGGAGAAGCCCGCCCGACCCGAGGCATCGCCGCGTCGCAAATACCCACGACCAATGCTCCGAGCCGGGCGACCTCCTCCTCTATGCTCGGCAACTCGGCCGCTCCCTGCGGCCAAGTTGCAGCGAGGGCAGCTGCCATCAGGGCGTCCTTGTCCAGGCGCCGAAGCGCCCAGCGGCGTGGTGGGGTGCCACGCAGGCGGCCGTGTCGGGATGCACTCGCGGCGGCAGAGACCTCCATCCGGATGTACTGGTGATCGGAGAGTGTCTCTGCCCCCGCGACCACGTGCCAACCCGACACCATGCGCACGGCGTTGGGGGTCGCGAATCCAACATCCACGATGGACCCCCCATATCGCCGCACGCATGTGTGCTCCGACCCCCGGTTCAATACCCGGAGGTCGAGCCCCGCCGCCCAATCGCCCAGGATCCCGCCGCGAACGGAGGTCCTGGGGGATCCCCAAGCCACCGACTTGGCATTAAAATACCCCAGGACCAGCACCGGCCGGGCCGCGTAGCGCTGCACGCATGCCGCGACCTCGGCCCAGTACAGCTCGAACGCAGCGTGACCGCTACGGGGCGAAATGTAGCACCCCACCACAGCGACTCCCCCCCAGTCCACGGCGACGAATCCCCGACCGCGCTCCAACAAGGAGAACGGTGGGGACCCGTCGCCCCCTCCCCATACCGTCGCCACCAAGCCGTCCGCGTCGCCCACCCAATGAGGGTGATCAGGGACGCGGTACGGCTCGGCGGCGACCGCCAGGCCAACCCCCCACTCCGCGAGGACTTGGGACATCAAGTCCTGTGCCGCGCGGCAGTGGTTGAGGTTGGCCTGGAGGAGGAGGCGGGGCGGCATTAATTAATGGCCGCGCCAGCCTCCTCCCGGCCGTCCGTCCCCGTAGCACCGTCCACCTCCATGGAGGACGATGCCACCGCCCTCGGCACCGGAGCCGGTGCAGCCCGCCTCTTCCTCTCCTTCCGGGAGGGGGGGGAGCACTTCTTGCTCCCCACCCTGTGATCGGCTGGCCTCCCCATGTCCGCGCACAGCGGGCAGTGGGGGGCCGCCGAGCACTGGCTCGCACGGTGCTCTTTGGCACCGCAGCGGTAACACTGACCGCTGCGGTCCACCGGCGAGGTGCACCACTGCCTCACGTGCCCCAATTCGAGGCAGCGGTGACACTGGAGCGGGCGCGGCGCGAGGATTTCCACTCGCGCCGAAACCCACCCCACCAACACCCTCCCGGATTCCGCCACCTTACGGGCGGCGGAGAGGGGGCACCGGGCCCACACCGACCCGAGGCCGGAGGGCGACCTGCGGATCTCTCCGATCCGCAGGTCCTCCACAGGACAGTCCCCCGCCCTCGCAAGGGCACGGGACACATCCTGTGCGCTGACCGAGTCGTCCAGCCCACAAATGCGCATCTCCGTGCGCTTCGTGGGCCGGGCGACCCGGACACCTCGCTCGCCCAGCTGCTCCCGGAGCCTCTGGGCGAGACGATCCGCCTTCGCGCCGCCTTCTGCACCGGGGATCTCCAGCAAGAGACCCCCGGTCACGGCCCTCTTCGCCCTCACGGAGGCGATGCCCAGCTCTTCCAGGGAGATATTCTCCCTGGCGAGCCGCATCGCCTCCGCGAGGGTCAGGTCGCCCCCCTGCGCAACGGTCAGCGTCACCGCTGCCGTTTTTGGGGGACGACCTGGTCGTGCCTTCCCGACCTTCGCGGCCTTTACCTTGGCCGCCGCCGGCGGAGGCGGAGGCTGCGGTTGCGAGGCCTTCCTCGCCGCCCGCTTCGCCTTCCGCCCCACCACCTCACTCCACGCCACCCCCCCTTGGGAGGGTGCTGTGGAGGACGCGACCACTGCGACCACGGGTACACCACCCCCCTTGGGGGTCGCGACCCGGGGCCCCGGTGGCGCAAAGCTGGGCGGAGCCTTCACTCCGCCCTTCTTTGCCTTCCCCGACTGTACCGGAACAGGTCGGGGAGTCACCGCCTTCCTGCTGACCGCTCTTCCGGCGAGGAGCTCCTCCCGGAAGGCGGCCAGCTTGCCATCAATCATGTCCCCAATCCTCCTCAGAAGATCGTCTTCTGAGGAGGACGGGGACTTCTTCACGGGCGGAGTGCGGGTGGAGGGGCCCGCGGTGCCCCGCACCACTGCCGCCGCACTCCGCTTATTCACCTCCGCCGAGGGACGCGGCGGTGGAGGAGGAGGGAGGATGGGAGGGAGGGCCGCGCTGTTCCACAGCGCCTCTGCCCTCCTCCTCCCCTGTCGCTCCTCCTCCAGCAGGAGCTGCAGACGGGCGTTCCGCCCTCTGAGCTCCCGCGCCGCCTCCCTCATTTCCTCCGCCGCGGCCTTCAGGGCCTCCGCGCCACCGCTTTTCTGCCCCTTAAAGGCGCAGGCAGCGGCGACTTTCTCCACCCGCCTCAGGGACGAGGAGATCCTCTCCGATATCTCCTCGGTCACCTCGTCCCTGAGGCAACTCAGCCTCACCGACGGGCTCATCGCCCCGCCCACCTCGACGACGGCCTGCCCCGCCCTCTTCCTCTTAGAGCCTATGAGGCTCCTGGTGGAGGAGAAGGACGAGACTGACGCAGTCTCGTCGTCCTCCTCCACCTTCCACGAAGCCGGGCCAGGCGCTGGAGGCGGCGCGAGCGCCGTCACTCCAGTCCCAACACCGCCTTCGTCCTCCCCCTCTGACTTACCCCGTCCCATCCCCGTTTTAATATTGAACTCCATAATATTCCCACGAGCAGGTCGGAAGAAAAGGTCCGCCCGGGCAGAGCCGCCTTACCCGGGTAAGCCTATATACTCCGGGGGTTCGGCAGGTTCCCCGGAGGTGGTCGCTTGGGATTGGGCCTTCTCCCCCAACCATGCATCCCATCGCCGCGCACCATAGCTTAGGATTGGAGGGCGATTTTATAGAGTCGCCATACTCCTGGCCCAGGCGGTTAAGCCAAGACCCCCGTTCCTCCTGCCGTCACGTACCATTCACAAAACCAATAGGGAATTGTGAATGGGTCGTTGTGACGACCAACAGGAGGCTTACGGTGTGTGTATGACTCGGGTACCCCGGGTTCGTTACGCCCGTACTGCAGCTGAAAGGCTGGCAGCCCCTGAGGGGTGGCCAACAAGTATGCGAAAAATGCGAAAGTATGAGCTAGATGATGGCAAATAGCAGACCTAACCCAGACATAACCGGCGTTATCCTCTAAAATATTAATCGGAACCACGTATAATTGCCTGTTCCAGTGTGGTACCACATTACTACGTGATCCAAATCAGCAAAAGCCCGGGATCTGGCCAACAAGTATGCGAAAAATGCGAAAGCATGAGCCAGATGATTGCAAATACTAGAACTAACCCAGACATAACCGGCGTTATCCTCTAAAATATTAATCGGAACCAGATTTAATTGACTGTTTCGGTGTGGTACCACATTACTACGTGATCCAAATCAGCAAAAGCCCAGGATCTGGCCAACAAGTATGCGAAAAATGCGAAAGTATGAGCTAGAAGATTGCAAATACGAGAACTAACCCAGACATAACCGGCGTTATCCACTAAAATATTAATCGGAACCAGGTTTAATCGACTGTTTCGGTGTGGTACCACATTACTACGTGATCCAAATCAGCAAAAGCCCAGGATATGGCCAACAAGTATGCGAAAAATGCGAAAATATGAGCTAGATGATGGCAAATAGCAGACCTACCCCTGACATAACCGGCGTTATCCACTAAAATATTAATCGGAAACAGGATTAATTGACTGTTCCAGTGTGGTACCACATTACTACGTGATCCAAACCGGAAAAAACCCAAGATCTGGCCAACAAGTTTGCGAAGAATGCGAAAGTATGAGTCAGATGATGGCAAATACCAGACATAGCCGGCGCTATCCACTAACATATTAAGCGGATCCAGGTTTAGTTGACTGTTCCAGTGTGGTACCACGTTACTACCTAATCCAAACCAGAAAAAACCCAGGATCTGGCAAACAAGTATGCGAAGAATGCGAAAGTATGAGTCAGATGATGACAAATACCAGACCTAACCCAGACATAACCGGCGTTCTCCTATAAAATATTAATCGCACCCAGGTTTAATTGACTGTTCCGGTGTGGTACCACATTACTATGTAATCGGACCAGAAAATACCCAGGATCTGGCCAACAAGTATGCGAAAATTGTGAAAGTATGAGCCAGATGATTGCAAATACCAGACCTAACCCAGACATAACCGGCGTTATCCTCCAAAGTATTAATCGGAACCAGGTTTAATTGACTGTTCCAGTGTGGTACCACAATACTACGTGATCCAAACCAGAAAAACCCAGTATCTGGCCAACATGTATGGGAAAAATGCGAAAGTATGAGCTACATGGTGGCAAATACCAGACCTAACCCAGACATAACCGGTGTTGTCCTCTAAAATATTAATCGGAACCAGGTTTAATTGACTGTTTCGGCGTGGTGTCACATTACAATGTAATCAATCCAGAAAATACCCAGGGTCTGGCCAACAAGTATGCGAAAATTGTGAAGGTATGAGCCAGATGATGGCAAACAGCAGACCTAACCCAGACATAACCGGGGTTATCCTATAAAATATTAATCGGAACCAGGTTTAGCTGACTGTTCCAGTGTGGTACCACATTACTACGTGATCCAAATCAGAAAAAGCCCTGGGTCTGGCCAACAAGTATGCGAAAAATGCGAACGAATGAGCCAGATGATTGCAAATACCAGAACTAACCCAGACATAACCAGCGTTATCCTCTAAAATATTAATCGGAACCAGGTTTAATTGGCAGTTTCGGTGTGGCACCACATTACTACGTGATCCAAATCAGCAAGAGCCCAGGATCTGGCCAACAAGTATGCGAAAAATGGGATATTATGAGCCAGATGATTGCACATACTAGAACTAACCCAGACATAACCGGCGTTATCCTCTAGAATATTAATCGGAACCAGATTTAATTGACTGTTTCGGTGTGGTACCACATTACTACGTGATCCAAATCAGCAAAAGCCCAGGATCTGGCCAACAAGTATGCGAAAAATGCGAAAGTATGAGCTAGAAGATTGCAAATACGAGAACTAACCCAGACATAACCGGCGTTATCCACTAAAATATTAATCGGAACCAGGTTTAATCGACTGTTTCGGTGTGGTACCACATTACTACGTGATCCAAATCAGCAAAAGCCCAGGATATGGCCAACAAGTATGCGAAAAATGCAAAACTATGAGCTAGATGATGGCAAATAGCAGACCTACCCCTGACATAACCGGCGTTGTCCTCTAAAATATTAATCGCAATCAGGTTTAATTGACAGTTTCGGTGTGGTACCACAATACTACGTGATCCAAACCAGAGAAAACCCAGGATCTGGCCAACAAATATGCGAAAAATGCGAAAGTATGAGACAGATGATTGCAAATACCAGGCCTAACCCAGACACAACCGGTGTTTCCCCCTATAATATTGATCGAAACCAGCTTTAATTGACTGTATTCCGTGTGGTACCACATTACTACGTGATCCAAATCAGCAAGAGCCCAGGATCTGGCCAACAAGTATGCGAAAAATGCGAAAGTATGAGCTAGAAGATTGCAAATACGAGAACTAACCCAGACATAACCGGCGTTATCCACTAAAATATTAATCGGAACCAGGTTTAATCGACTGTTTCGGTGTGGTACCACATTACTACGTGATCCAAGTCAGCAAAAGCCCAGGATATGGCCAACAAGTATGCGAAAAATGCGAAGGTATGAGCTAGATGATCGCAAATACCAGAACTAACCCAGACATAACCGGCGTTGTCCTCTGAAATATTAATCGCAACCAGCTTTAGTTGACAGTTCCGGTGAGGTACCACATTTCTACGTTATCCAAACCGGGAAAAACCCAGGATCTGGCCAACAAGTATGCGATGAATGCGAAAGTATGAGCTAGATGATGGCAATTACCAGACCTAACCCAGACATAACCGGCGTTATCCTCTAAAATACTAATCGGAACCAGGTTTAATTGACCCCTTCAGTGTGGTACCACATTACTACGTGATCCAAATCAGCATAATCCCAGGATCTGGCCAACAAGTATGCGAAGAATGCGAAAGTATGAGCTAGATGATGGCAAATACCAGACCTAACCCAGACATAACTGGCGTTATCCTCTAAAATATTAATCGGAACCAGGTTCAATTGTCAGTTTCAGTATGGTACCACATTACTACGTGATCCAAATCAGCAAAAGCCCAGGTTCTGGCCAACAAGTATGCGAAAATTACGAAAGTATGAGCCAGATGATTGCAAATACCAGAACTAACCCAGGCATATGCAGCGTTATCCTCTAAAATATTAATCGGAACCAGGTTTAATAAACTTTTCCGGTGTGGTACCACAATACTACGTGATCCAGACCAGAAAAAACCCAGGATTTGACCAACAAGTATGCGAAAAATGCGAAAGTATGAGCTTGATGATGGCAATTACCAGACCTAACCCAGACATAACCGGCGTTATCCTCTAAAATATTAATCGGAACCAGGTTTAATTGACCCCTTCAGTGTGGTACCACATTACTACGTGATCCAAATCAGCATAATCCCAGGATCTGGCCAACAAGTATGCGAAAAATGCGAAAGTATGAGCTAGATGATGGCAAATAGCAGACCTAACCCAGACATAACCGGCGTTATCCTCTAAAATATTAATCGGAACCAGGTTTAATTGCCTGGTCCAGTGTGGTACCACATTACTACGTGATCCAAATCAGCAAAAGCCCGGGATCTGGCCAACAAGTATGCGAAAAATGCGATAGTATGAGCCAGATGATGGCAAATAGCAGAGCTAACCCAGACATAACCGGCGTTATCCTCTAAAATATTAATCGGAACCAGGTCTAATTGACTGTACCAGTGTGGTACCACATTACTACGTGATCCAAATCAGAAAAAGCCCAGGATCTGGCAAACAAGTAACCGAAAAATGCGAAGGTATGAGCTAGATGATCGCAAATACCAGAACTAACCCAGACATAACCGGCGTTGTCCTCTGAAATATTAATCGCAACCAGCTTTAGTTGACAGTTCCGGTGAGGTACCACATTTCTACGTTATCCAAACCGGGAAAAACCCAGGATCTGGCCAACAAGTATGCGATGAATGCGAAAGTATGAGCTAGATGATGGCAATTACCAGACCTAACCCAGACATAACCGGCGTTATCCTCTAAAATATTAATCGGAACCAGGTTTAATTGACCCCTTCAGTGTGGTACCACATTACTACGTGATCCAAATCAGCATAATCCCAGGATCTGGCCAACAAGTATGCGAAGAATGCGAAAGTATGAGCTAGATGATGGCAAATACCAGACCTAACCCAGACATAACTGGCGTTATCCTCTAAAATATTAATCGGAACCAGGTTCAATTGTCAGTTTCAGTATGGTACCACATTACTACGTGATCCAAATCAGCAAAAGCCCAGGTTCTGGCCAACAAGTATGCGAAAATTACGAAAGTATGAGCCAGATGATTGCAAATACCAGAACTAACCCAGGCATATGCAGCGTTATCCTCTAAAATATTAATCGGAACCAGGTTTAATAAACTTTTCCGGTGTGGTACCACAATACTACGTGATCCAGACCAGAAAAAACCCAGGATTTGACCAACAAGTATGCGAAAAATGCGAAAGTATGAGCTTGATGATGGCAATTACCAGACCTAACCCAGACATAACCGGCGTTATCCTCTAAAATATTAATCGGAACCAGGTTTAATTGACCCCTTCAGTGTGGTACCACATTACTACGTGATCCAAATCAGCATAATCCCAGGATCTGGCCAACAAGTATGCGAAAAATGCGAAAGTATGAGGCAGACGATTGCTAATACTAGAACTAACCCAGACATAACCGGCGTTATCCTCCAAAATATTATTCGGAACCAGGTTTAATTGACTGTTTCGGTGTGGTACCACATTACTACGTGATCCAAATCAGCAAAAGCCCAGGATATGGCCAACAAGTATGCGAAAAATGCGAAAGTATGAGCTAGATGATCGCAAATACCAGAACAGACCCAGGCATAACCGGCCTTGTCCTCTAAAATATTAATCGCAACCAGGTTTAATTGACAGTTTCAGTGAGGTACCACATTACTACGTAATCCAAATCAGAAAAAGCCCAGGATCTGGCCATTCAAGTATGCGCAAAATGCAAAGGTATGAGTCAGATGATTGCAAATACCAGACCTAACCCAGACATAACCGCCGTTATCCTCTAAAATATTAATCGTAACCAAGTTTAATTGACTGTACCAGTGACGTACCACATTACTACGTGATCCAAATCAACAAGAGCCCAGGATCTGGCCAACAAGTATGCGAAAAATGCGAAACCATGAGCTAGATGATGGCAAATAGCACAACTAACACAGACATAAGCGGCGTTATCCTTTAAAATATAAATCGCAACCAGGTTTAATTGACTGTCCCGGTGTGGTACCACATTACTATGTAATCCAAACCGGAAAAACCCAGGTTCTGGTCAACAAGTCTGCGAAAAATGCGAAAGTATGAGCTAGATGATTGCAAATACGAGAACTAACCCAGACATAACCGGGGTTATCCTCTAAAATAGTAATCGGAACCAGGTTTAATTGACTGTTCCAGTGTGGTACCACATTACTACGTGATCCAAATCAGAAAAAGCCCAGGATCTGGCCAACAAGTATGTGAAAAATGCGAAAGTATGAGCCAGATGAGGCAGTGTGTCTACTTGGGGGACCGATTGTCCCCCCGGGGGATGGGCGCGAAAGCGCGGGCACGGGGAGGATACCGGAAGAATGCTTCGAGCGATTCCCGGTATCCTCCCAAAGCGTGCCGAAGGGTCACCGTGAGGTTTTTAGTGGGTAGGTCCCGCGCCTGTCGTTGTACGGGCACGGGGAATCCCACACACCCCTCCCACCTCTCCCCAAGGAGGTGGGAGGGAGTCTTTCGAAGATTTTCCCCACGACAAAAAAAAAAAAAAAAAAAAAAAGTATGAGCCAGATGATTGCAAATACTAAGAACTAACCCAGTCATAACCGGCGTTATCCTCTAAAATATTAATCGGAACCAGGTTTAATTGTCTGTTTCGGTGTGGTACCACATTACTGCCTAATCCAATTCAGAAAAAACCCAGGATCTGGCGAACAAGTATGCGAGAAAAGCGAAAGTATGAACTAGATGATTGCAAATACGAGAACTAACCCAGACATAACCGGCGTTGTCCTCTAAAATATTAATCGGTACCGGGTTTAATTGACTGTTTCGGCGTGGTGCCACATTACTACGTGATCCAAATCAGCAAGAGCCCAGGATCTGGCCAACAAGTATGCGAAAAATGTGAAAATTTAAACTAGATGATTGCAAATACGAGAACTAACCCAGACATAACCGGCGGTGTCCTCTAAAATATTAATCGGTACCAGGTGTAATTGACAGTTTCGGCGTGGTGCCACATTACTACGTGATCCAAATCAGCAAGAGCCCAGAATCTGGCCAACAGGTATGCGAAAAGTGCGAAAGTGTGAACTAGATGATTGCAAATACGAGAACTAACCCCGACATAACCGGCGTTATCCTGTAAACTATTAATCGGAAACAGGATTAATTGACTGTTCCAGTGTGGTACCACATTACTACGTGATCCAAACCGGAAAAAACCCAGGATCTGGCCAACAAGCTTGCGAAGAATGCGAAAGTATGAGTCAGATGATGGCAAATACCAGACATAGCCGGCGCTATCCACTAACATATTAAGCGGATCCAGGTTTAGTTGACTGTTCCAGTGTGGTACCACGTTACTACGTAATC
This sequence comes from Colletes latitarsis, assembly GCF_051014445.1. Taxonomy (NCBI): domain Eukaryota; kingdom Metazoa; phylum Arthropoda; class Insecta; order Hymenoptera; family Colletidae; genus Colletes; species Colletes latitarsis. The sequence goes on from NC_135142.1 coordinate 6,475,521, forward strand.
CAAACCAGAAAAAACCCAGGATCTGGCGAACAAGTATGCGAAGAATGCGAAAGTATGAGTCAGATGATGACAAATACCAGACCTAACCCAGACATAACCGGCGTTCTCCTCTAAAATATTAATCGCACCCAGGTTTAATTGACTGTTCCGGTGTGGTACCACATTACTATGTAATCGGACCAGAAAATACCCAGGATCTGGCCAACAAGTATGCGAAAATTGTGAAAGTATGAGCCAGATGATTGCAAATACCAGACCTAACCCAGACATAACCGGCGTTATCCTCCAAAGTATTAATCGGAACCAGGTTTAATTGACTGTTCCAGTGTGGTACCACAATACTACGTGATCCAAACCAGAAAAACCCAGTATCTGGCCAACATGTATGCGAAAAATGCGAAAGTATGAGCTACATGGTGGCAAATACCAGACCTAACCCAGACATAACCGGCGTTGTCCTCTAAAATATTAATCGGAACCAGGTTTAATTGACTGTTTCGGCGTGGTGTCACATTACAATGTAATCAATCCAGAAAATACCCAGGGTCTGGCCAACAAGTATGCGAAAATTGTGAAGGTATGAGCCAGATGATTGCAAATACCAGACCAAACCCAGACATAACCGGCGTTATCCTCTAAAGTATTAATCGGAACCAGGTTTAATTGACTGTTCCAGTGTGGTACCACAATACTACGTGATCGAAATCAGCAAGAGCCCAGGATCTGGCCAACAAGTATGCGAAAAATGCGGGAAGTATGAGCTAGATGATGGCAAACAGCAGACCTAACCCAGACATAACCGGGGTTCTCCTATAAAATATTAATCGGAACCAGGTTTAGTTGACTGTTCCAGTGTGGTACCACATTACTACGTGACCCAAATCAGAAAAAGCCCAGGGTCTGGCCAACAAGTATGCGAAAAATGCGAACGAATGAGCCAGATGATTGCAAATACCAGAACTAACCCAGACATAACCAGCGTTATCCTCTAAAATATTAATCGGAACCAGGTTTATTAAACTTTTTCGGTGTGGTACCACAATACTACGTGATCCAAACCAGAATGAACCCAGGATCTGGCCAACAAGTATGCGAAAAATGCGAAAGTATGAGCCACATGATTGCAAATACCAGAAATAACCCAGACATAACCGGCGTTGTCCTCTAAAATATTAATCGCAACCTGGTTTAATTGGCAGTTTCGGTGTGGCACCACATTACTACGTAATCCAAACCGGAAAAAACCCAGGTTCTGGCCAACAAGTATGCGAAAAATGCGAAAGTATGAGCTAGATGATGGCAAATACGAGGCCTAACCCAGACACAACCGGTGTTTCCCCCTATAATATTGATCGAAATCAAATTTAATTGACTGTTCCGGTGTGGTACCACATTACTATGTAATGAAACCAGAAAATACCCAGGGTCTGACCAACAGGTATGCGAAAAATGCGAACGAATGACCCAGATGATTGCAAATACCAGAAATAACCCAGACATAACCGGCGTTGTCCTCTAAAATGTTAATCGCAACCTGGTTTAATTGACAGTTTCGGTGTGGTACCACATTACTACGTGATCCAAATCAGCAAGAGCCCAGGATCTGGCCAACAAGTATGCGAAAAATGGGATATTATGAGCAAGATGATGGCAAATACCAGACCTAACCCAGACATAACCGCCGTTATCCTCTAAAATATAAATCGCAACCAGGTTTAATTGACTGTTTCGGCGCGGTACCACATTACTATGTGATCCAAACCAGAAAAAACCCAGGATCTGGCCAACAAGAATGCATAAAATGCGAAAGTATGAGCCAGATGATGGCAAATACCAGAACTAACACAGACATAACCGGTGTTGTCCATTAAATTATTAATCGCAACCAGGTTTAATAGACAGTTTCGGTGTGGTACCACATTACTACGTAATCCAAACCGGAAAAACCCAGGTTCTGGTCAACAAGTATGCAAAAGTATGAGCTAGATGATGGCAAATACGAGGCCTAACCCAGACAAAACCGGTGTGTCCCCCTAAAATATTGATCGAAACCAGCTTTAATTCACTGTTTCGGCTTGGTACCACATTACTACGTGATCCAAATCAGCAAGAGCCCAGGATCTGGCCAACAAGTATGCGAAAAATGCGAAAGTATGAGCTAGATGATGGCAAATACCAGACCCAACCCAGACATAACCGCCGTTATCATCTAAAATATAAATCGCAACCGGGATTAATTGACTGTTCCAGTGTGGTACCACATTACTACGTGATACAAATTAGAAAAATCCCAGGATCTGGCCAACAAGTATGCGAAAAATGCGAAAGCAAGAGGAAGATAATTGCAATTACCAGACGGAGCCCAGACCTAACCGGTGATATCCCTTAAAATGTTGATCGAATACAGGTTGAATTGACTATTTCATTGTGGCACCACATTAGTACGTGATCCTAACCAGTAAAAAACTCAGGATCTGGCCAACAAGAGGGCAAAAAATGCGAAAGTATGAGGCAGATGATGGCAAATACCAGACCTAACCCAGACATAACCGGCGTTATCCTCTAAAATATTAATAGCAACCAGGTTTAATTGACTGTTTTGGTGTGGTACCACATTACTATCTAATCCAAACCAGAAATGACCCAGGATCTAGACAACAAGTATGCGAAGATTGCGAAAGTATGAGCCAGATTATTGCAAATACCAGACCTAACCCAGACATAACCGGCGTTATCCTTTAAAATATTAATAGCAACCAGGTTTAATTGACTGTTTCGGTGTGCTACCACATTACTATGTATTCCAAATCGGAAAAAACCCAGGATCTGGCCAACAAGAATGCAAAACATGCGAAAGTATGAGGCAGATGATGGCAAATACCAGACCTAACCCTGACATAACCGGCGACATCCTCTAAAATATTAGTCGCAACCAGGTTTAATTGACTATTTCATTGCGGCACCACATTAGTACGTGATCCTAAGCAGTAAAAAACACAGGATCTTGGCAACAAGAAAGCAAAAAATGCGAAAGTATGAGGCAGATGATTGCAAATACCAGACCTAACACAAACCTAACCGGCGTTGTTCTCTAAACTATTAATCGGAACCAGGTTTAATTGTCTGTTTCAGTGTGGTACCACATTCCAACGTGATCCAAACCGGAAAACTCCCAGGATCTGGCCAACAAGAATGCAAAACATGCGAAAGTATGAGGCAGATGATGGCAAATACCAGACCTAACCCAGACATAACCGGCGTTATCCTCAAGAATATTAATCGCAACCAGGTTTAATCGACAGTTTTGAGTGTAGTACCACATTACTACGTGATACAAATCAGCAAAAGCCCAGGATCTGGCCAACAAGTATGCGAAAAATGCGAAAGTATGAGCTAGATGATGGCAAATACCAGACCAAACCCAGACATAACCGCCGTTATCATCTAAAATATAAATCGCAACCAGGATTACTTGACTGTTCCAGTGTGGTACCACATTACTACGTGATACAAATTACAAAAATCCCAGGATCTGGCCAACAAGAATGCAAAAAAAGCGAAAGTATGAGGCAGATGATTGCAAATACCAGAACTAACTCAAACCTAACCGGCGTTGTTCTCTAATATATTAATCGGAACCAGGTTTAATTGACTGTTTCAGTGTGGTACCACATTACTACGTGATCCAAACCGAAAAAAACTCAGGATCAGGCCATCAAGAATGCAAAACATGCGAAAGTATGAGGCAGATGGTGGCAAATACCTGACCTAACCCAGACATAACCGGCGTTATCCTCTAAAATATTAATCGCAACCAGGTTTAGTTGACTGTTTCGGTGCGGTACCACATTACTATGTAATCCAAACCAGAAAAAACCCAGGATCTAGACAACAAGTATGCGAAGAATGCGAAAGTATGTGTCAGATGATGGCAAATACCAGACCTAACCCCGACATAACCGGTGTTTCCCCCTAAAATATTGATCGAAACCAGCTTTAATAGACTGTTTCGGTTTGGTACCACATTACTACGTGATCCAAATCAGGAAGAGCCCAGAATCCGGCCAACAAGTATGCGAAAAATGCGAAAGTATGAGGCAGATGATTGCAAATACCAGACCTAACACAAACCTAACCGGCGTTATTCTATAAAATATTAATCGGAACCAGGCTTAGTGGACTGTTTCGGTGTGGTACCACATTACTATGTGATCCAAAGCAGAAAAAACCCAGGATCTGGCCAACAAGAATGCATAAAATGCGAAAGTATCAGGCAGATGATGGCAAATACCAGACCTAACCCAGACATAACCGGCGTTATCCTCTAAAAAATTAATCGCAACCAGGTTTAATTGACTGTCTCGTTGTGGTACCACATTACTATGTAATCCAAACCAGAAAAAATCCAGGATCTAGACAACAAGTATGAGAAAAATGCGAAAGTGTGAACTAGATGATTCCAAATGCGAGAACTAACCCAGACATAACCTGCGTTATCCTCTAAAATATTAATCGGAACCAGGCTTAATTGACTTTTTCGGTGTGGTACCACAATGCTACGTGATCCAAACCAGAAAAAACCCAGGATCTGGCCAACATGTATACGAAAAATGCGAAAGTATGAGCCAGATGATTGCAAATACTAAGAACTAACCCAGTCATAACTGGCGTTATCCTCTAAAATATTAATCGGAACCAGGTTTAATTGTCTGTTTCGGTGTGGTACCACATTACTGCCTAATCCAAATCAGAAAAAACCCAGGATCTGGCCAACAAGTATGCGAGAAAAGCGAAAGTATGAACTAGATGATTGCAAATACGAGAACTAACCCAGACATAACCGGCGTTGTCCTCTAAAATATTAATCGGTACCGGGTTTAATTGACTGTTTCGGCGTGGTGCCACATTACTACGTGATCCAAATCAGCAAGAGCCCAGGATCTGGCCAACAAGTATGCGAAAAATGTGAAAATTTAAACTAGATGATTGCAAATACGAGAACTAACCCAGACATAACCGGCGTTGTCCTCTAAAATATTAATCGGTACCAGGTGTAATTGACAGTTTCGGCGTGGTGCCACATTACTACGTGATCCAAATCAGCAAGAGCCCAGAATCTGGCCAACAGGTATGCGAAAAGTGCGAAAGTGTGAACTAGATGATTGCAAATACGAGAACTAACCCAGACATAACCGGCGTTATCCTGTAAACTATTAATCGGAAACAGGATTAATTGACTGTTCCAGTGTGGTACCACATTACTACGTGATCCAAACCGGAAAAAACCCAGGATCTGGCCAACAAGTTTGCGAAGAATGCGAAAGTATGAGTCAGATGATGGCAAATACCAGACATAACCGGCGCTATCCTCTAACATATTAAGCGGATCCAGGTTTAGTTGACTGTTCCAGTGTGGTACCACGTTACTACGTGATCCAAACCAGAAAAAACCCAGGATCTGGCAAACAAGTATGCGAAGAATGCGAAAGTATGAGTCAGATGATGACAAATACCAGACCTAACCCAGACATAACCGGCGTTCTCCTCTAAAATATTAATCGCATCCAGGTTTAATTGACTGTTCCGGTGTGGTACCACATCACTATGTAATCGAACCAGAAAATACCCAGGATCTGGCCAACAAGTATGCGAAAATTGTGAAAGTATGAGCCAGATGATTGCAAATACCAGACCTAACCCAGACATAACCGGCGTTATCCTCTAAAGTATTAATCGGAACCAGGTTTAATTGACTGTTCCAGTGTGGTACCACAATACTACGTGATCCAAACCAGAAAAACCCAGTATCCGGCCAAGATGTATGCGAAAAATGCGAAAGTATGAGCTACATGGTGGCAAATACCAGACCTAACCCAGACATAACCGGCGTTGTCCTCTAAAATATTAATCGGAACCAGGTTTAAATGACTGTTTCGGCGTGGTGTCACATTACAATGTAATCAATCCAGAAAATACCCAGGGTCTGGCCAACAGGTATGCGAAAATTGTGAAAGTATGAGCCAGATGATTGCAAATACCAGACCTAACCCGGACATAACCGGCGTTATCCTCTAAAGTATTAATCGGAACCAGGTTTAATTGACTGTTCCAGTGTGGTACCACAATACTGCGTGATCGAAATCAGCAAGAGCCCAGGATCTGGCCAACAAGTATGCGAAAAATGCGAAAGTATGAGCTAGATGATGGCAAACAGCAGACCTAACCCAGACATAACCGGGGTTATCCTATAAAATATTAATCGGAACCAGGTTTAGTTGACTGTTCCAGTGTGGTACCACATTACTACGTGATCCAAATCAGAAAAAGCCCAGGGTCTGGCCAACAAGTATGCGAAAAATGCGAACGAATGAGCCAGATGATTGCAAATACCAGAACTAACCCAGACATAACCAGCGTTATCCTCTAAAGTATTAATCGGAACCAGGTTTATTAAACTTTTTCGGTGTGGTACCACAATACTACGTGATCCAAACCAGAAAGAACCCAGGATCTGGCCAACAAGTATGCGAAAAATGCGAAAGTATGAGCCACATGATTGCAAATACCAGAAATAACCCAGACATAATCGGCGTTGTCCTCTAAAATATTAATCGCAACCAGGTTTAATTGGCAGTTTCGGTGTGGCACCACATTACTACGTAATCCAAACCGGAAAAAACCCAGGTTCTGGCCAACAAGTATGCGAAAAATGCGAAAGTATGAGCTAGATGATGGCAAATACGAGGCCTAACTCAGACACAACCGGTGTTTCCCCCTATAATATTGATCGAAACCAACTTTAATTGACTGTTCCGGTGTGGTACCACATTACTATGTAATGAAACCAGAAAATACCCAGGGTCTGACCAACAGGTATGCGAAAAATGCGAACGAATGACCCAGATGATTGCAAATACCAGAAATAACCCAGACATAACCGGCGTTGTCCTCTAAAATGTTAATCGCAACCTGGTTTAATTGACAGTTTCGGTGTGGTACCACATTACTACGTGATCCAAATCAGCAAGAGCCCAGGATCTGGCCAACAAGTATGCGAAAAATGGGATATTATGAGCAAGATGATGGCAAATACCAGACCTAACCCAGTCATAACCGCCGTTATCCTCTAAAATATAAATCGCAACCAGGTTTAATTGACTGTTTCGGTGCGGTACCACATTACTATGTGATCCAAACCAGAAAAAACCCAGGATCTGGCCAACAAGAATGCATAAAATGCGAAAGTATGAGCCAGATGATGGCAAATACCAGAACTAACACAGACATAACCGGCGTTGTCCATTAAATTATTAATCGCAACCAGGTTTAATAGACAGTTTCGGTGTGGTACCACATTACTACGTAATCCAAACCGGAAAAAACCCAGGTTCTGGTCAACAAGTATGCGAAAGTATGAGCTAGATGATGGCAAATACGAGGCCTAACCCAGACAAAACCGGTGTGTCCCCCTAAAATATTGATCGAAACCAGCTTTAATTCACTGTTTCGGCTTGGTACCACATTACTACGTGATCCAAATCAGCAAGAGCCCAGGATCTGGCCAACAAGTATGCGAAAAATGCGAAAGTATGAGCTAGATGATGGCAAATACCAGACCTAACCCAGACATAACCGCCGTTATCATCTAAAATATAAATCGCAACCGGGATTAATTGACTGTTCCAGTGTGGTACCACATTACTACGTGATACAAATTAGAAAAATCCCAGGATCTGGCCAACAAGTATGCGAAAAATGCGAAAGCAAGAGGAAGATAATTGCAATTACCAGACGGAGCCCAGACCTAACCGGTGATATCCCTTAAAATGTTGATCGAATACAGGTTGAATTGACTATTTCATTGTGGCACCACATTAGTACGTGATCCTAACCAGTAAAAAACACAGGATCTGGCCAACAAGAGGGCAAAAAATGCGAAAGTATGAGGCAGATGATTGCAAATACCAGACCTAACACAAACCTAACCGCCGTTGTTCTCTAAAATATTAATCGGAACCAGGATTAATTGTCTGTTTCAGTGTGGTATCACATTCCAACGTGATCCAAATCGGAAAAAACCAGCATCTGGCCAAAAAGAATGCAAAAGATGCGAAAGTATGAGGCAGATGATGGCAAATACCAGACCTAACCCAGACATAACCGGCGTTATCCTCTAAAATATTAATAGCAACCAGGTTTAATTGACTGTTTTGGTGTGGTACCACATTACTATCTAATCCAAACCAGAAAAGACCCAGGATCTAGACAACAAGTATGCGAAGAATGCGAAAGTATGAGGCAGATGATGGCAAATACCAGACCTAACCCAGACATAACCGGCGTTATCCTCAAGAATATTAATCGCAACCAGGTTTAATCGACTGTTTCGGTGTGGTACATCATTACTATGTAATCCAAACCAGAAATGACCCAGGATCTAGAAAACAAGTATGCGAAGAATGCGAAAGTATGAGACAGATGAGTGGTAATACCAGACCTAACCCAGACATAACCGGCATTATCCTCTAAAATATTAATCGGAACCAGGTTTAATAGACAGTTTTGAGTGTAGTACCACATTGCTACGTGATCCAAATCAGAAAAAGCCCAGGATCTGGCCAACAAGTATGCGAAAAATGCGAAAGTATGAGCCAGATGATCGCAAATACCAGAACTAGCCCCGACATAACCGCCGTTATCCTCTAAAATATAAATCGCAACCAGGTTTAAATGACTGCTTCGGTGCGGTACCACATTACTATGTGATCCAAACCAGAAAAAACCCAGGATCTGGCCAACAAGAATGCATAAAATGCGAAAGTTTGAGCTAGATGATGGCAAATACCAGACCTAACCCCGACATAACCGGTGTTTCCCCCTAAAATATTGATCGAAACCAGCTTTAATAGACTGTTTCGGTTTGGTACCACATTACTACGTGATCCAAATCAGCAAGAGCCCAGAATCCGGCCAACAAGTATGCGAAAAATGCGAAAGTATGATGCAGATGATTGCAAATACCAGACCTAACACAAACCTAACCGGCGTTATTCTCTAAAATATTAATCGGAACCAGGCTTAATTGACTCTTTCAGTGTGGTACCACATTACAACGTGATCCAAACCGGAAAAAACCCAGGATCTGGCCAACAAGAATGCAAAAGATGCGAAAGTATGAGGCAGATGATGGCAAATACCAGACCTAACCCAGACATAACCGGCGTTATCCTCTAAAATATTAATAGCAACCAGGTTTAATTGACTGTTTTGGTGTGGTACCACATTACTATCTAATCCAAACCAGAAAAGACCCAGGATCTAGACAACAAGTATGCGAAGAATGCGAAAGTATGAGGCAGATGATGGCAAATACCAGACCTAACCCTGACATAACCGGCGATATCCTCTAAAATATTAGTCGCAACCAGGTTTAATTGACTCTTTCATTGTGGCACCACATTAGTACGTGATCCAAAGCAGTAAAAAACACAGGATCTTGGCAACAAGAAAGCAAAAAATGTGAAAGTATGAGGCAGATGATTGCAAATATCAGACCTAACACAAGCCTAACCGGCTTTGTTCTCTAAACTATTAATCGGAACCAGGTTTAATTCTCTGTTTCAGTGTGGTACCACATTCGAACGTGATCCAAACCGGAAAACTCCCAGGATCTGGCCAACAAGAATGCAAAACATGCGAAAGTATGAGGCAGATGATGGCAAATACCAGACCTAACCCAGACATAACCGGCGTTATCCTCAAGAATATTAATCGCAACCAGGTTTAATCGACTGTTTCGGTGTGGTACATCATTACTATCTAATCCAAACCAGAAATGACCCAGGATCTAGAAAACAAGTATGCGAAGAATGCGAAAGTATGAGACAGATGAGTGGTAATACCAGACCTAACCCAGACATAACCGGCATTATCCTCTAAAATATTAATCGGAACCAGGTTTAATAGACAGTTTTGAGTGTAGTACCACATTACTACGTGATACAAATCAGCAAAAGCCCAGGATCTGGCCCACAACTATGCGAAAAATGCGAAAGTATGAGCTAGATGATGGCAAATACCAGACCAAACCCAGACATAACCGCTGTTATCCTCTAAAATATTAATCGGAACCAGGTTTAATAGACAGTTTTGAGTGTAGTACCACATTGCTACGTGATCCAAATCAGAAAAAGCCCAGGATCTGGCCAACAAGTATGCGAAAAATGCGAAAGTATGAGCCAGATGATCGCAAATACCAGAACTAGCCCCGACATAACCGCCGTTATCCTCTAAAATATAAATCGCAACCAGGTTTAAATGACTGCTTCGGTGCGGTACCACATTACTATGTGATCCAAACCAGAAAAAACCCAGGATCTGGCCAACAAGAATGCATAAAATGCGAAAGTTTGAGCTAGATGATGGCAAATACCAGGCCTAACCCCGACATAACCGGTGTTTCCCCCTAAAATATTGATCGAAACCAGCTTTAATAGACTGTTTCGGTTTGGTACCACATTACTAAGTGATCCAAATCAGCAAGAGCCCAGAATCCGGCCAACAAGTATGCGAAAAATGCGAAAGTATGATGCAGATGATTGCAAATACCAGACCTAACACAAACCTAACCGGCGTTATTCTCTAAAATATTAATCGGAACCAGGCTTAATTGACTCTTTCAGTGTGGTACCACATTACAACGTGATCCAAACCGGAAAAAACCCAGGATCTGGCCAACAAGAATGCAAAAGATGCGAAAGTATGAGGCAGATGATGGCAAATACCAGACCTAACCCAGACATAACCGGCGTTATCCTCTAAAATATTAATAGCAACCAGGTTTAATTGACTGTTTTGGTGTGGTACCACATTACTATCTAATCCAAACCAGAAAAGACCCAGGATCTAGACAACAAGTATGCGAAGAATGCGAAAGTATGAGGCAGATGATGGCAAATACCAGACCTAACCCTGACATAACCGGCGATATCCTCTAAAATATTAGTCGCAACCAGGTTTAATTGACTATTTCATTGTGGCACCACATTAGTACGTGATCCTAAGCAGTAAAAAACACAGGATCTTGGCAACAAGAAAGCAAAAAATGCGAAAGTATGAGGCAGATGATTGCAAATATCAGACCTAACACAAACCTAACCGGCTTTGTTCTCTAAACTATTAATCGGAACCAGGTTTAATTGTCTGTTTCAGTGTGGTACCACATTCGAACGTGATCCAAACCGGAAAACTCCCAGGATCTGGCCAACAAGAATGCAAAACATGCGAAAGTATGAGGCAGATGATGGCAAATACCAGACCTAACCCAGACATAACCGGCGTTATCCTCAAGAATATTAATCGCAACCAGGTTTAATCGACTGTTTCGGTGTGGTACATCATTACTATGTAATCCAAACCAGAAATGACCCAGGATCTAGAAAACAAGTATGCGAAGAATGCGAAAGTATGAGACAGATGAGTGGTAATACCAGACCTAACCCAGACATAACCGGCATTATCCTCTAAAATATTAATCGGAACCAGGTTTAATAGACAGTTTTGAGTGTAGTACCACATTACTACGTGATACAAATCAGCAAAAGCCCAGGATCTGGCCCACAACTATGCGAAAAATGCGAAAGTATGAGCTAGATGATGGCAAATACCAGACCAAACCCAGACATAACCGCTGTTATCCTCTAAAATATTAATCGGAACCAGGTTTAATAGACAGTTTTGAGTGTAGTACCACATTGCTACGTGATCCAAATCAGAAAAAGCGCAGGATCTGGCCAACAAGTATGCGAAAAATGCGAAAGTATGAGCCAGATGATCGCAAATACCAGAACTAGCCCCGACATAACCGCCGTTATCCTCTAAAATATAAATCGCAACCAGGTTTAAATGACTGCTTCGGTGCGGTACCACATTACTATGTGATCCAAACCAGAAAAAACCCAGGATCTGGCCAACAAGAATGCATAAAATGCGAAAGTTTGAGCTAGATGATGGCAAATACCAGACCTAACCCCGACATAACCGGTGTTTCCCCCTAAAATATTGATCGAAACCAGCTTTAATAGACTGTTTCGGTTTGGTACCACATTACTACGTGATCCAAATCAGCAAGAGCCCAGAATCCGGCCAACAAGTATGCGAAAAATGCGAAAGTATGATGCAGATGATTGCAAATACCAGACCTAACACAAACCTAACCGGCGTTATTCTCTAAAATATTAATCGGAACCAGGCTTAATTGACTCTTTCAGTGTGGTACCACATTACAACGTGATCGAAACCTGAAAAAACCCAGGATCTGGCCAACAAGAATGCATAAAATGCGAAAGTATGAGCTAGATGATGGCAAATACCAGACCTAACCCAGACATAACCGGCGTTATCCTCTAAAATATTAATCGCAACCAGGTTTAATTGACAGTTTCGGTGTGGTACCACATTACTATGTGATCCAAAGCAGAAAAAACCCAGGATCTGGCCAACAAGAATGCATAAAATGCGAAAGTATCAGGCAGATGATGGCAAATACCAGACCTAACCCAGACATAACCGGCGTTATCCTCTAAAATATTAATCGCAACCAGGTTTAATTGACTGTCTCGGTGTGGTACCACATTACTATGTAATCCAAACCAGAAAAAATCCAGGATCTAGACAACAAGTATGAGAAAAATGCGAAAGTGTGAACTAGATGATTCCAAATGCGAGAACTAACCCAGACATAACCTGCGTTATCCTCCAAAATATTAGTCGGAAACAGGATTAATTGACTGTTCAAGTGTGGTACCACATTACTACGTGATCCAAACCAGAAAAAACCCAGGATCTGGCCAACAAGTATGAGAAAAATGCGAAACTATGAGCCAGGTGATTGCTAATACCAGACCTAACCCCGACATAACCGGTGTTTCCCCCTAAAATATTGATCGAAACCAGCTTTAATAGACTGTTTCGGTTTGGTACCACACTACTACGTGATCCAAATCAGCAAGAGCCCAGAATCCGGCAAACAAGTATGCGAAAAATGCGAAAGTATGAGGCAGATGATGGCAAATACCAGACCTAACCCAGGCATAACCGGCGTTGTCCTCTAAAATATTAATCGGAACCAGGTTTAATTGACCCCTTCAGTGTGATTCTACATTACTACGTGATCCAAATCAGCAAAAGCACAGGAACTGTCCACCAAGTATGCGAAAAATGCGAAAGTATGAGCTAGGTGATGGCAAATACCAGACCTAACCCAGACGTAACCGGCGTTATCCTCTAAACTATTAATCGGAACCAGGTTTAATTGACTTTTTCGGTGTGGTACCATATTACTACGTAATCCAAACAGGTAAAAACCCAGGATCTGGCCAAGAAGTATGGGAAAAATGAGAAAGTATGAGCCAGATGATTGCAAATACGAGAACTAGCCCAGACATAACCGGCGTTATCCTCTAAAATATTAATCGGAAACAGGATTAATTGACTGTTCCAGTGTGGTACCACATTACTACATGATCCAAATCAGCAAAAGCCCAGGATTTGGCCAACAAGTATGCCAAAAATGCGAAAGTATGAGCTAGACGATGGCAAATACCAGACCTAACCCAGACATAACCGCCGTTATCCTCTAAAATATAAATTGCAACCAGGTTTAATTGACTGTTTCGGTGTGGTACCACATAACTATGTGATCCAAACCAGAAAAAACCCAGGATCAGGCCAACAAGAATGCATAAAATGCGAAAGTATGAGGTAGATGATGGCAAATACCAGACCTAACCCAGACATAACCGGTGTTTCCCGCTAAAATATTGATCGAAACCAGCTTTAATTGACTGTTTCGGTGTGGTTCCACATAACTATGTGATCCAAACCAGAAAAGACCCAGGATCAGGCCAACAAGAATGCATAAAATGCGAAAGTATGAGGTAGATGATGGCAAATACCAGACCTAACCCAGACATAACCGGTGTTTCCCGCTAAAATATTGATCGAAACCAGCTTTAATTAACCCCTTCAGTGTGGTAGCACATTACTACGTGATCCAAATCAGCATAAGCCCAGGATCTGGCCAACAAGTATGCGAAAAATGCGAAAGTATGAGCAAGATGATGGCAAATACCAGACCTAACCCAGACATAACCGGCGTTATCCTCTAAAATATTAATCGGTACCAGGTTTAATTGACTGTTTCGGTGTGGTGCCACATTACTACGTGATCCAATCTAAAAAAAGCCCAGGTTCTGGCCATTCAAGTATGCGAAAAATGCGAAAGTATGAGCTAGATGATGGCAAATACCAGACCTAACCCAGACATAACCGGCGTTATCCTCTAAAATATTAATCGGTACCAGGTTTAATTGACTGTTTCGGTGTGGTGCCACATTACTACGTGATCCAATCTAAAAAAAGCCCAGGTTCTGGCCATTCAAGTATGCGAAAAATGCGAAACTATGAGCTAGATGATGGCAAATACCAGACCTAACCCAGACATAACCGGCGTTACCCTCTAAAATATTAATCGGAACCAGGTTTAATAGACAGTTTCAGTGTAGTACCACATTACTACGTGATCCAATCTAAAAAAAGCCCAGGTTCTGGCCGTTCAAGTATGTGAAAAATGCGAAAGTATGGGCTAGATGATTGCAAATACAAGAACTAACCCTGACATAAGCGGCGTTATCCTCTAAAATATTAAACGGTACCAGGTTTAATTGACTGTTTCGGTGTGGTACCACATTACTACGTAATCCAAATCGGAAAATACCCAGGAGCTGGCCAAGAAGTATGCGAAAAATGCGAAAGTATGAGCCAGATGATTCCAAATACTGGAGCTAACCCAAACATAACCGGCGTTGTTCTCTAAAATATTAATCGGAACCAGGTTTAATTGACTGTTTCAATGTGGAACCACATTACTACGTGATCCCAACCGGAAAATACCCAGGATCTGGCCAACAAGAATGCAAAACATGCGAAAGTATGCGGCAGATGATGGCAAATACCAGACCTAACGCAGACATAACCGGCGTTATCCTCTAAAATATTAATCGGAAACAGGTTTAATTGGCCCCGTCAGTGTGGTACCACATTACTACGTGATCCAAATCAGCAATAGCCCAGGATCTGGCCAACATGTATGCGACAAATGCGAAAGTATGAGCCAGATGATTGCTAATACCAGAACTAACGCAGATATAACCGGCGTTATCCTCCAAAATATTAATCGGAACCAGGTTTAATCGACAGTTTCGGTGTGGTACCACATTGCTACGTGATCCAAACCAGAAAAAAACCCAGGATCTGCCGAACAAGTATGTGAAAAGTGCGAAAGTATGAACTAGATGATGGCAAATACCAGACCTATGCCAGACGTGACCGGCGATATCCTCTAAAATATTAATCGGAACCAGGTTTAATTGACTGTTTCGGTGTGGTACCACATTACTGCGTAAGCCAAATCAGAAAAAGCCCAGGACCTGGCCAACAAGTATGCGAGAAATGCGAAAGCAGGAGGATGATGATTGCAATTATCAGACGTAACCCAGACCTAACCGGTGTTATCCTCAAAAATATTAATCGCAACCAGGTTTAATCGGCTGTTTCGGCGTGGCGCCACATTACTACGTGATCCAAAATAGAAAAAGCCCAGGTTCTGGCCATTCAAGTATGCGAAAAATGCGAAAGTATGAGACAGATGGTTGCTAATACCAGACCTAACCCAGACATAACCGGCGTTATCCTCTAAAATAATAATCGCAACCAGGTTTAATTGACTGTTTCGGTGTGGCACTACACTTCTACGTAATCCAAACCAGAAAAAACCCAGGATCTGGCCAACAAGTCTGCGAAGAATGCAAAAGGATGAGACAGATGATGGCAAATACCAGACCTTACCCAGACATAACCGGCGTTATCCACTAAAATATTAATCGCAACCAGGTTTAATTGACAGTTTCGGTGTGGTACCACATTACTACGTAATCCAAACCGGAAAAGACCCAGGATCTGACCAACAGGTATGCGAAAAATGCGAACGAATGAGCCAGATGATTGCAAATACCAGAAATAACCCAGACATAACCGGCGTTGTCCCCTAAAATATTAATCGCAAACAGGTATAATTGACTATTTCGGTGTGGTACCACATTACTACGTAATCCAATCCGGAAAAAACCCAGGATCTGGCCAAGAAGTATGCGAAAAATGCGAAAGTATGAGCTAGGTGATTGCAAATACTGGAACTAACCCAGTCATAACCGGCGTTATCCTCTAAAATATAAATCGCAACCGGGTTTAAATGACTGTTTCGGTGCGGTACCGCATTACTATGTGATCCAAACCAGAAAAAACCCAGGATCTGGCCAACAAGAATGCATAAAATGCGAAAGTATCAGGCAGATGATGGCAAATACCAGACCTAACCCAGACATAACCGGCGTTATCCTCTAAAATATTAATCGCAACCAGGTTTAATTGACTGTCTCGGTGTGGTACCACATTACTATGTAATCCAAACCAGAAAAAATCCAGGATCTAGACAACAAGTATGAGAAAAATGCGAAAGTATGAGGCAGATGATTGCAAATACCAGACCTAACACAAACCTAACCGGCGTTATTCTCTAAAATATTAATCGGAACCAGGCTTAATTGACTCTTTCAGTGTGGTACCACATTACAACGTGATCCAAACCGGAAAAAACCCAGGATCTGGCCAACAAGAATGCAAAACATGCGAAAGTATGAGGCACATGATGGCAAATACTAGACCTAACCCAGACATAACCGGCCTTATCCTCTAAAATATTAATCGCAACCAGGTTTAATTGACTGTCTCCGTGTGGTACCACATTACTATGTAATCCAAACCAGAAAAAATCCAGGATCTAGACAACAAGTATGAGAAAAATGCGAAAGTGTGAACTAGATGATTCCAAATGCGAGAACTAACCCAGACATAACCGGCGTTATCCTCCAAAATATTAATCGGAAACAGGATTAATTGACTGTTCAAGTGTGGTACCACATTACTACGTGATCCAAACTAGAAAAAGCCCAGGTTCTGGCCATTCAAGTATACGAAAAATGCGGAAGTATAAGACAGATGATTGCTAATACCAGACCTAACCCAGACATAACCAGCGTTATCCTCAATAATATTAATCGGAACCAGGCTTAATTGACTTTTTCGGTGTGGTACCACAATGCTACGTGATCCAAACCTGAAAAAACCCAGGATCTGGCCAACATGTATACGAAAAATGCGAAAGTATGAGCTAGATGATGGCAAATACCAGACCTAACCCAGACATAACCGACGTTATCCTCTAAAATATTAATCGCAAACAGGTATAATTGACTGTTCCAGTGTGGTACCGCATTACTACGTGATACAAATCAGAGAAAGCCCAGGATCTGGCCAACAATTATGCGAAAAATGCGAAAGCAAGAAGAAGATAATTGCAATTACCAGACGGAGCCCAGACCTAACCGGTGTTATCCCCTAAAATGTAGATCGAATACAGGCTTAATTGACTCTTTCAGTGTGGCACCACATTACTACGTGATCCAAATCAGAAAAAGCCCAGGATCTGGCCATTCAACTATGCGAAAAATGCGAAAGTATGAGCCAGATGATTGCAAATACGAGAACTAACCCAGACATAACCGGCGTTATCCTCTAAAATATTAATCGGAACCAGGTTTAATTGACCCCTTCAGTGTGATTCTACATAACTACGTTATCCAAATCAGCAAAAGCACAGGAACTGTCCAACAAGTACGCGAAAAATGCGAAAGTATGAGCTAGGTGATGGCAAATACCAGACCTAACCCAGACGTAACCGGCGTTATCCTCTAAAATATTAATCGGAACCAGGTTTAATTGACTTTTTCGGTGTGGTACCATATTACTACGTAATCCAAACAGGAAAAAACCCTGGATCTGGCCAAGAAGTATGGGAAAAATGAGAAAGTATGAACCAGATGATTGCAAATACGAGAACTAGCCCAGACATAGCCGTCGTTATCCTCTAAAATATTAATCGGAAACAGGATTAATTGACTGTTCCAGTGTGGTACCACATTACTACGTGATCCAAATCAGCAAAAGCCCAGGATTTGGCCAACAAGTATGCCAAAAATGCGAAAGTATGAGCTAGATGATGGCAAATACCAGACCTAACCCAGACATAACCGCCGTTATCCTCTAATATATAAATTGCAACCAGGTTTAATTGACTGTTTCGGTGTGGTACCACATAACTATGTGATCCAAACCAGATAAAACCCAGGATCAGGCCAACAAGAATGCATAAAATGCGAAAGTATGAGGTAGATGATGGCAAATACCAGACCTAACCCAGACATAACCGGCGTTATCCTCTAAAATATTAATCGGAACCAGGTTTAATTGACATTTTCGGTGTGGTACCATATTACTACGTAATCCAAACGGGAAAAAACCCAGGATCTGGCCAAGAAGTATGGGAAAAATGAGAAAGTATGAGGTAGATGATGGCAAATACCAGACCTAACCCAGACATAACCGGTGTTTCCCGCTAAAATATTGATCGGTACCAGGTTTAATTGACTGTTTCGGTTTGGTACCACATTACTACGTGATCCAAATCAGCAAGAGCCAAGAATCTGGCCAACAAGTATGCGAAAAATGTGAAAGTATGTGTCAGATGATTGCAAATACCAGACCTAACCCAGACATAACCGGCGTTATCCTCCAAAATATTAATCGGAACCAAGTTTAATTGACCCCTTCAGTGTGGTAGCACATTACTACGTGATCCAAATCAGCATAAGCCCAGGATCTGGCCAACAAGTATGCGAAAAATGCGAAAGTATGAGCTAGATGATGGCAAATACGAGAACTAACGCAGATATAACCGACGTTATCCTCCAAAATATTAATCGGAACCAGGTTTAATTGACAGTTTCGGTGGGGTACCACATTGCTACGTGATCCCAACCAGAAAAAAACCCAGGATCTGCCCAACAAGTATGTGAAGAATGCGAAAGTATGAACTAGATGATGGCAAATACCAGACCTATGCCAGACGTAACCGGCGTTATCCTCTAAAATATTAATCGGAACCAGGTTTAATTGACTTTTTCGGTGTGTTACCACAATACTACGTGACCCAAATCAGAAAAAGCCCAGGATCTGGCCAACAAGTATGCGAAAAATGCAAAAGTATGAGCCAGATGATTGCAAATACTAGAACTAACCCAGACATAACCGGCGTTATCCTCTAAAATATTAATCGGAAACAGGTTTAATTGACCCCGTCAGTGTGGTACCACATTACTACGTGATCCAAATCAGCAAAAGACCAGGATCTGGCCAACATGTATGCGAAAAATGCGAAAGTATGAGCCAGATGATTGCTAATACCAGAACTAACGCAGATATAACCGGCGTTATCCTCCAAAATATTAATCGGAGCCAGGTTTAATTGACAGTTTCGGTGTGGTACCACATTGCTACGTGATCCAAACCAGAAAAAAACCCAGGATCTGCCCAACAAGTATGTGAAGAATGCGAAAGTATGAACTAGATGATGGCAAATACCAGACCTATGCCAGACGTAACCGGCGTTATCCTCTAAAATATTAATCGGAACCAGGTTTAATTGACTTTTTCGGTGTGGTACCACAATACTACGTGACCCAAATCAGAAAAAGCCCAGGATCTGGCCAACAAGTATGCGAAAAATGCAAAAGTATGAGCCAGATGATTGCAAATACTAGAACTACCCCAGACATAACTGGCGTTATCCTCTAAAATATTAATCGGAACCCGGTTTAATTGACTGTTTCGGTGTGGTACCACATTACTGCGTAAGCCAAATCAGAAAAAGCCCAGGACCTGGCCAACAAGTATGCGAGAAATGCGAAAGCAAGAGGATGATGATTGCAATTACCAGACGTAACCCAGACCTAACCGGTGTTATCCTCAAAAATATTAATCGCAACCAGGTTTAATCGGCTGTTTCGGCGTGGCGCCACATTACTACGTGATCCAAACTAGAAAAAGCCCAGGTTCTGGCCATTCAAGTATGCGAAAAATGCGAAAGTATGAGACAGATGGTTGCTAATACCAGACCTAACCCAGACATAACCGGCGTTATCCTCTAAAATAATAATCGCAACCAGGTTTAATTGACTGTTTCGGTGTGGCACCACACTTCTACGTAATCCAAACCAGAAAAAACCCAGGATCTGGCCAACAAGTATGCGAAGAATGCGAAAGGATGAGACAGATGATGGCAAATACCAGACCTTACCCAGCCATAACCGGCGTTATCCACTAAAATATTAATCGCAACCAGGTTTAATTGACAGCTTCGGTGTGGTACCACATTACTACGTAATCCAAACCGGAAAAGACCCAGGATCTGGCCAACAGGTATGCGAAAAATGCGAACGAATGAGACAGATGATTGCAAATACCAGAAATAACCCAGACATAACCGGCGTTGTCCTCTAAAATATTAATCGCAACAAGGTTTAATTGACATGTTCGGTGTGGTACCACATTACTACGTCATCCAAATCAGAAAAAGCCCAGCAGCTGGCCAACAAGTATGCGAAAAATGCGAGAGTAAGAGCTAGATGATGGCAAATACCAGACCTAACCCAGACATAACCGCCGTTATCCTCTAAAATATTAATGGCAACCAGGTTTAATTGACTGTTTTGGTGTGGTACCACATTACTACGTGATACAAATTAGAAAAATCCCAGGATCTGGCCAACAAGTATGCGAAAAATGCGAAAGCAAGAGGAAGATAATTGCAATTACCAGACGGAGCCCAGACCTAACCGGTGATATCCCTTAAAATGTTGATCGAATACAGGTTGAATTGACTATTTCATTGTGGCACCACATTAGTACGTGATCCTAACCAGTAAAAAACACAGGATCTGGCCAACAAGAGGGCAAAAAATGCGAAAGTATGAGGCAGATGATTGCAAATACCAGACCTAACACAAACCTAACCGCCGTTGTTCTCTAAAATATTAATCGGAACCAGGATTAATTGTCTGTTTCAGTGTGGTATCACATTCCAACGTGATCCAAATCGGAAAAAACCAGCATCTGGCCAAAAAGAATGCAAAAGATGCGAAAGTATGAGGCAGATGATGGCAAATACCAGACCTAACCCAGACATAACCGGCGTTATCCTCTAAAATATTAATAGCAACCAGGTTTAATTGACTGTTTTGGTGTGGTACCACATTACTATCTAATCCAAACCAGAAAAGACCCAGGATCTAGACAACAAGTATGCGAAGAATGCGAAAGTATGAGGCAGATGATGGCAAATACCAGACCTAACCCAGACATAACCGGCGTTATCCTCAAGAATATTAATCGCAACCAGGTTTAATCGACTGTTTCGGTGTGGTACATCATTACTATGTAATCCAAACCAGAAATGACCCAGGATCTAGAAAACAAGTATGCGAAGAATGCGAAAGTATGAGACAGATGAGTGGTAATACCAGACCTAACCCAGACATAACCGGCATTATCCTCTAAAATATTAATCGGAACCAGGTTTAATAGACAGTTTTGAGTGTAGTACCACATTGCTACGTGATCCAAATCAGAAAAAGCCCAGGATCTGGCCAACAAGTATGCGAAAAATGCGAAAGTATGAGCCAGATGATCGCAAATACCAGAACTAGCCCCGACATAACCGCCGTTATCCTCTAAAATATAAATCGCAACCAGGTTTAAATGACTGCTTCGGTGCGGTACCACATTACTATGTGATCCAAACCAGAAAAAACCCAGGATCTGGCCAACAAGAATGCATAAAATGCGAAAGTTTGAGCTAGATGATGGCAAATACCAGACCTAACCCCGACATAACCGGTGTTTCCCCCTAAAATATTGATCGAAACCAGCTTTAATAGACTGTTTCGGTTTGGTACCACATTACTACGTGATCCAAATCAGCAAGAGCCCAGAATCCGGCCAACAAGTATGCGAAAAATGCGAAAGTATGATGCAGATGATTGCAAATACCAGACCTAACACAAACCTAACCGGCGTTATTCTCTAAAATATTAATCGGAACCAGGCTTAATTGACTCTTTCAGTGTGGTACCACATTACAACGTGATCGAAACCTGAAAAAACCCAGGATCTGGCCAACAAGAATGCAAAAGATGCGAAAGTATGAGGCAGATGATGGCAAATACCAGACCTAACCCAGACATAACCGGCGTTATCCTCTAAAATATTAATAGCAACCAGGTTTAATTGACTGTTTTGGTGTGGTACCACATTACTATCTAATCCAAGCCAGAAAAGACCCAGGATCTAGACAACAAGTATGCGAAGAATGCGAAAGTATGAGGCAGATGATGGCAAATACCAGACCTAACCCTGACATAACCGGCGATATCCTCTAAAATATTAGTCGCAACCAGGTTTAATTGACTCTTTCATTGTGGCACCACATTAGTACGTGATCCAAAGCAGTAAAAAACACAGGATCTTGGCAACAAGAAAGCAAAAAATGTGAAAGTATGAGGCAGATGATTGCAAATATCAGACCTAACACAAACCTAACCGGCTTTGTTCTCTAAACTATTAATCGGAACCAGGTTTAATTCTCTGTTTCAGTGTGGTACCACATTCGAACGTGATCCAAACCGGAAAACTCCCAGGATCTGGCCAACAAGAATGCAAAACATGCGAAAGTATGAGGCAGATGATGGCAAATACCAGACCTAACCCAGACATAACCGGCGTTATCCTCAAGAATATTAATCGCAACCAGGTTTAATCGACTGTTTCGGTGTGGTACATCATTACTATCTAATCCAAACCAGAAATGACCCAGGATCTAGAAAACAAGTATGCGAAGAATGCGAAAGTATGAGACAGATGAGTGGTAATACCAGACCTAACCCAGACATAACCGGCATTATCCTCTAAAATATTAATCGGAACCAGGTTTAATAGACAGTTTTGAGTGTAGTACCACATTACTACGTGATACAAATCAGCAAAAGCCCAGGATCTGGCCCACAACTATGCGAAAAATGCGAAAGTATGAGCTAGATGATGGCAAATACCAGACCAAACCCAGACATAACCGCTGTTATCCTCTAAAATATTAATCGGAACCAGGTTTAATAGACAGTTTTGAGTGTAGTACCACATTGCTACGTGATCCAAATCAGAAAAAGCCCAGGATCTGTCCAACAAGTATGCGAAAAATGCGAAAGTATGAGCCAGATGATCGCAAATACCAGAACTAGCCCCGACATAACCGCCGTTATCCTCTAAAATATAAATCGCAACCAGGTTTAAATGACTGCTTCGGTGCGGTACCACATTACTATGTGATCCAAACCAGAAAAAACCCAGGATCTGGCCAACAAGAATGCATAAAATGCGAAAGTTTGAGCTAGATGATGGCAAATACCAGACCTAACCCCGACATAACCGGTGTTTCCCCCTAAAATATTGATCGAAACCAGCTTTAATAGACTGTTTCGGTTTGGTACCACATTACTAAGTGATCCAAATCAGCAAGAGCCCAGAATCCGGCCAACAAGTATGCGAAAAATGCGAAAGTATGATGCAGATGATTGCAAATACCAGACCTAACACAAACCTAACCGGCGTTATTCTCTAAAATATTAATCGGAACCAGGCTTAATTGACTCTTTCAGTGTGGTACCACATTACAACGTGATCCAAACCGGAAAAAACCCAGGATCTGGCCAACAAGAATGCAAAAGATGCGAAAGTATGAGGCAGATGATGGCAAATACCAGACCTAACCCAGACATAACCGGCGTTATCCTCTAAAATATTAATAGCAACCAGGTTTAATTGACTGTTTTGGTGTGGTACCACATTACTATCTAATCCAAACCAGAAAAGACCCAGGATCTAGACAACAAGTATGCGAAGAATGC
This sequence comes from Colletes latitarsis, assembly GCF_051014445.1. NCBI lineage: Eukaryota > Metazoa > Arthropoda > Insecta > Hymenoptera > Colletidae > Colletes > Colletes latitarsis. The sequence continues at coordinate 6,499,493 of NC_135142.1, forward strand.
GAAAGTATGAGGCAGATGATGGCAAATACCAGACCTAACCCTGACATAACCGGCGATATCCTCTAAAATATTAGTCGCAACCAGGTTTAATTGACTATTTCATTGTGGCACCACATTAGTACGTGATCCTAAGCAGTAAAAAACACAGGATCTTGGCAACAAGAAAGCAAAAAATGCGAAAGTATGAGGCAGATGATTGCAAATATCAGACCTAACACAAACCTAACCGGCTTTGTTCTCTAAACTATTAATCGGAACCAGGTTTAATTGTCTGTTTCAGTGTGGTACCACATTCGAACGTGATCCAAACCGGAAAACTCCCAGGATCTGGCCAACAAGAATGCAAAACATGCGAAAGTATGAGGCAGATGATGGCAAATACCAGACCTAACCCAGACATAACCGGCGTTATCCTCAAGAATATTAATCGCAACCAGGTTTAATCGACTGTTTCGGTGTGGTACATCATTACTATGTAAACCAAACCAGAAATGACCCAGGATCTAGAAAACAAGTATGCGAAGAATGCGAAAGTATGAGACAGATGAGTGGTAATACCAGACCTAACCCAGACATAACCGGCATTATCCTCTAAAATATTAATCGGAACCAGGTTTAATAGACAGTTTTGAGTGTAGTACCACATTACTACGTGATACAAATCAGCAAAAGCCCAGGATCTGGCCCACAACTATGCGAAAAATGCGAAAGTATGAGCTAGATGATGGCAAATACCAGACCAAACCCAGACATAACCGCTGTTATCCTCTAAAATATTAATCGGAACCAGGTTTAATAGACAGTTTTGAGTGTAGTACCACATTGCTACGTGATCCAAATCAGAAAAAGCGCAGGATCTGGCCAACAAGTATGCGAGAAATGCGAAAGTATGAGCCAGATGATCGCAAATACCAGAACTAGCCCCGACATAACCGCCGTTATCCTCTAAAATATAAATCGCAACCAGGTTTAAATGACTGCTTCGGTGCGGTACCACATTACTATGTGATCCAAACCAGAAAAAACCCAGGATCTGGCCAACAAGAATGCATAAAATGCGAAAGTTTGAGCTAGATGATGGCAAATACCAGACCTAACCCCGACATAACCGGTGTTTCCCCCTAAAATATTGATCGAAACCAGCTTTAATAGACTGTTTCGGTTTGGTACCACATTACTACGTGATCCAAATCAGCAAGAGCCCAGAATCCGGCCAACAAGTATGCGAAAAATGCGAAAGTATGATGCAGATGATTGCAAATACCAGACCTAACACAAACCTAACCGGCGTTATTCTCTAAAATATTAATCGGAACCAGGCTTAATTGACTCTTTCAGTGTGGTACCACATTACAACGTGATCCAAACCGGAAAAAACCCAGGATCTGGCCAACAAGAATGCATAAAATGCGAAAGTATGAGCTAGATGATGGCAAATACCAGACCTAACCCAGACATAACCGGCGTTATCCTCTAAAATATTAATCGCAACCAGGTTTAATTGACTGTTTCGGTGTGGTACCACATTACTATGTGATCCAAAGCAGAAAAAACCCAGGATCTGGCCAACAAGAATGCATAAAATGCGAAAGTATCAGGCAGATGATGGCAAATACCAGACCTAACCCAGACATAACCGGCGTTATCCTCTAAAAAATTAATCGCAACCAGGTTTAATTGACTGTCTCGGTGTGGTACCACATTACTATGTAATCCAAACCAGAAAAAATCCAGGATCTAGACAACAAGTATGAGAAAAATGCGAAAGTGTGAACTAGATGATTCCAAATGCGAGAACTAACCCAGACATAACCTGCGTTATCCTCCAAAATATTAGTCGGAAACAGGATTAATTGACTGTTCAAGTGTGGTACCACATTACTACGTGATCCAAACCAGAAAAAACCCAGGATCAGGCCAACAAGAATGCATAAAATGCGAAAGTATGAGGTAGATGATGGCAAATACCAGACCTAACCCAGACATAACCGGTGTTTCCCGCTAAAATATTGATCGAAACCAGCTTTAATTGACTGTTTCGGTGTGGTTCCACATAACTATGTGATCCAAACCAGAAAAAACCCAGGATCAGGCCAACAAGAATGCATAAAATGCGAAAGTATGAGGTAGATGATGGCAAATACCAGACCTAACCCCGACATAACCGGTGTTTCCCCCTAAAATATTGATCGAAACCAGCTTTAATAGACTGTTTCGGTTTGGTACCACATTACTACGTGATCCAAATCAGCAAGAGCCCAGAATCCGGCCAACAAGTATGCGAAAAATGCGAAAGTATGATGCAGATGATTGCAAATACCAGACCTAACACAAACCTAACCGGCGTTATTCTCTAAAATATTAATCGGAACCAGGCTTAATTGACTCTTTCAGTGTGGTACCACATTACAACGTGATCCAAACCGGAAAAAACCCAGGATCTGGCCAACAAGAATGCATAAAATGCGAAAGTATGAGCTAGATGATGGCAAATACCAGACCTAACCCAGACATAACCGGCGTTATCCTCTAAAATATTAATCGCAACCAGGTTTAATTGACTGTTTCGGTGTGGTACCACATTACTATGTGATCCAAAGCAGAAAAAACCCAGGATCTGGCCAACAAGAATGCATAAAATGCGAAAGTATCAGGCAGATGATGGCAAATACCAGACCTAACCCAGACATAACCGGCGTTATCCTCTAAAAAATTAATCGCAACCAGGTTTAATTGACTGTCTCGGTGTGGTACCACATTACTATGTAATCCAAACCAGAAAAAATCCAGGATCTAGACAACAAGTATGAGAAAAATGCGAAAGTGTGAACTAGATGATTCCAAATGCGAGAACTAACCCAGACATAACCTGCGTTATCCTCCAAAATATTAGTCGGAAACAGGATTAATTGACTGTTCAAGTGTGGTACCACATTACTACGTGATCCAAACCAGAAAAAACCCAGGATCAGGCCAACAAGAATGCATAAAATGCGAAAGTATGAGGTAGATGATGGCAAATACCAGACCTAACCCAGACATAACCGGTGTTTCCCGCTAAAATATTGATCGAAACCAGCTTTAATTGACTGTTTCGGTGTGGTTCCACATAACTATGTGATCCAAACCAGAAAAAACCCAGGATCAGGCCAACAAGAATGCATAAAATGCGAAAGTATGAGGCAGATGATGGCAAATACCAGACCTAACCCAGACATAACCGGTGTTTCCCGCTAAAATATTGATCGAAACCAGCTTTAATTAACCCCTTCAGTGTGGTAGCACATTACTACGTGATCCAAATCAGCATAAGCCCAGGATCTGGCCAACAAGTATGCGAAAAATGCGAAAGTATGAGCAAGATGATGGCAAATACCAGACCTAACCCAGACATAACCGGCGTTATCCTCTAAAATATTAATCGGTACCAGGTTTAATTGACTGTTTCGGTGTGGTGCCACATTACTACGTGATCCAATCTAAAAAAAGCCCAGGTTCTGGCCATTCAAGTATGCGAAAAATGCGAAAGTATGAGCTAGATGATGGCAAATACCAGACCTAACCCAGACATAACCGGCGTTATCCTCTAAAATATTAATCGGTACCAGGTTTAGTTGACTGTTTCGGTGTGGTGCCACATTACTACGTGATCCAATCTAAAAAAAGCCCAGGTTCTGGCCATTCAAGTATGCGAAAAATGCGAAACTATGAGCTAGATGATGGCAAATACCAGACCTAACCCAGACATAACCGGCGTTACCCTCTAAAATATTAATCGGAACCAGGTTTAATAGACAGTTTCAGTGTAGTACCACATTACTACGTGATCCAATCTAAAAAAAGCCCAGGTTCTGGCCGTTCAAGTATGTGAAAAATGCGAAAGTATGGGCTAGATGATTGCAAATACAAGAACTAACCCTGACATAAGCGGCGTTATCCTCTAAAATATTAAACGGTACCAGGTTTAATTGACTGTTTCGGTGTGGTACCACATTACTACGTAATCCAAATCGGAAAATACCCAGGAGCTGGCCAAGAAGTATGCGAAAAATGCGAAAGTATGAGCCAGATGATTCCAAATACTGGAGCTAACCCAAACATAACCGGCGTTGTTCTCTAAAATATTAATCGGAACCAGGTTTAATTGACTGTTTCAATGTGGAACCACATTACTACGTGAACCCAACCGGAAAATACCCAGGATCTGGCCAACAAGAATGCAAAACATGCGAAAGTATGCGGCAGATGATGGCAAATACCAGACCTAACGCAGACATAACCGGCGTTATCCTCTAAAATATTAATCGGAAACAGGTTTAATTGGCCCCGTCAGTGTGGTACCACATTACTACGTGATCCAAATCAGCAATAGACCAGGATCTGGCCAACATGTATGCGAAAAATGCGAAAGTATGAGCCAGATGATTGCTAATACCAGAACTAACGCAGATATAACCGGCGTTATCCTCCAAAATATTAATCGGAACCAGGTTTAATCGACAGTTTCGGTGTGGTACCACATTGCTACGTGATCCAAACCAGAAAAAAACCCAGGATCTGCCCAACAAGTATGTGAAAAGTGCGAAAGTATGAACTAGATGATGGCAAATACCAGACCTATGCCAGACGTGACCGGCGATATCCTCTAAAATATTAATCGGAACCAGGTTTAATTGACTGTTTCGGTGTGGTACCACATTACTGCGTAAGCCAAATCAGAAAAAGCCCAGGACCTGGCCAACAAGTATGCGAGAAATGCGAAACCAGGAGGATGATGATTGCAATTATCAGACGTAACCCAGACCTAACCGGTGTTATCCTCAAAAATATTAATCGCAACCAGGTTTAATCGGCTGTTTCGGCGTGGCGCCACATTACTACGTGATCCAAACTAGAAAAAGCCCAGGTTCTGGCCATTCAAGTATGCGAAAAATGCGAAAGTATGAGACAGATGGTTGCTAATACCAGACCTAACCCAGACATAACCGGCGTTATCCTCTAAAATAATAATCGCAACCAGGTTTAATTGACTGTTTCGGTGTGGCACTACACTTCTACGTAATCCAAACCAGAAAAAACCCAGGATCTGGCCAACAAGTCTGCGAAGAATGCAAAAGGATGAGACAGATGATGGCAAATACCAGACCTTACCCAGACATAACCGGCGTTATCCACTAAAATATTAATCGCAACCAGGTTTAATTGACAGTTTCGGTGTGGTACCACATTACTACGTAATCCAAACCGGAAAAGACCCAGGATCTGACCAACAGGTATGCGAAAAATGCGAACGAATGAGCCAGATGATTGCAAATACCAGAAATAACCCAGACATAACCGGCGTTGTCCCCTAAAATATTAATCGCAAACAGGTATAATTGACTATTTCGGTGTGGTACCACATTACTACGTAATCCAATCCGGAAAAAACCCAGGATCTGGCCAAGAAGTATGCGAAAAATGCGAAAGTATGAGCTAGGTGATTGCAAATACTGGAACTAACCCAGTCATAACCGGCGTTATCCTCTAAAATATAAATCGCAACCAGGTTTAAATGACTGTTTCGGTGCGGTACCGCATTACTATGTGATCCAAACCAGAAAAAACCCAGGATCTGGCCAACAAGAATGCATAAAATGCGAAAGTATGAGCTAGATGATGGCAAATACCAGACCTATCCCAGACATAACCGGTATATCCCCCTAAAATATTCATCGAAACCAGCTTTAGTTGACTGTTTCTGTTTGGTACCACATTACTACGTGATCCAAATCAGCAAGAGCCCAGGATCTGGCCAACAAGTATGCGAAAAATGCGAAAGTATGAGGCAGATGATTGCAAATACCAGACCTAACACAAACCTAACCGGCGTTATTCTCTAAAATATTAATCGGAACCAGGCTTAATTGACTCTTTCAGTGTGGTACCACAATGCTACGTGATCCAAACCTGAAAAAACCCAGGATCTGGCCAACATGTATACGAAAAATGCGAAAGTATGAGCTAGATGATGGCAAATACCAGACCTAACCCAGACATAACCGACGTTATCCTCTAAAATATTAATCGCAAACAGGTATAATTGACTGTTCCAGTGTGGTACCGCATTACTACGTGATACAAATCAGAGAAAGCCCAGGATCTGGCCAACAATTATGCGAAAAATGCGAAAGCAAGAAGAAGATAATTGCAATTACCAGACGGAGCCCAGACCTAACCGGTGTTATCCCCTAAAATGTAGATCGAATACAGGCTTAATTGACTCTTTCAGTGTGGCACCACATTACTACGTGATCCAAATCAGAAAAAGCCCAGGATCTGGCCATTCAACTATGCGAAAAATGCGAAAGTATGAGCCAGATGATTGCAAATACGAGAACTAACCCAGACATAACCGGCGTTATCCTCTAAAATATTAATCGGAACCAGGTTTAATTGACCCCTTCAGTGTGATTCTACATAACTACGTTATCCAAATCAGCAAAAGCACAGGAACTGTCCAACAAGTACGCGAAAAATGCGAAAGTATGAGCTAGGTGATGGCAAATACCAGACCTAACCCCGACATAACCGGTGTTTCCCCCTAAAATATTGATCGAAACCAGCTTTAATAGACTGTTTCGGTTTGGTACCATATTACTACGTAATCCAAACAGGAAAAAACCCTGGATCTGGCCAAGAAGTATGGGAAAAATGAGAAAGTATGAACCAGATGATTGCAAATACGAGAACTAGCCCAGACATAGCCGGCGTTATCCTCTAAAATATTAATCGGAAACAGGATTAATTGACTGTTCCAGTGTGGTACCACATTACTACGTGATCCAAATCAGCAAAAGCCCAGGATTTGGCCAACAAGTATGCCAAAAATGCGAAAGTATGACCTAGATGATGGCAAATACCAGACCTAACCCAGACATAACCGCCGTTATCCTCTAATATATAAATTGCAACCAGGTTTAATTGACTGTTTCGGTGTGGTACCACATAACTATGTGATCCAAACCAGATAAAACCCAGGATCAGGCCAACAAGAATGCATAAAATGCGAAAGTATGAGGTAGATGATGGCAAATACCAGACCTAACCCAGACATAACCGGCGTTATCCTCTAAAATATTAATCGGAACCAGGTTTAATTGACTTTTTCGGTGTGGTACCATATTACTACGTAATCCAAACAGGAAAAAACCCAGGATCTGTCCAAGAAGTATGGGAAAAATGAGAAAGTATGAGGTAGATGATGGCAAATACCAGACCTAACCCAGACATAACCGGTGTTTCCCGCTAAAATATTGATCGGTACCAGGTTTAATTGACTGTTTCGGTTTGGTACCACATTACTACGTGATCCAAATCAGCAAGAGCCAAGAATCTGGCCAACAAGTATGCGAAAAATGTGAAAGTATGTGTCAGATGATTGCAAATACCAGACCTAACCCAGACATAACCGGCGTTATCCTCCAAAATATTAATCGGAACCAAGTTTAATTGACCCCTTCAGTGTGGTAGCACATTACTACGTGATCCAAATCAGCATAAGCCCAGGATCTGGCCAACAAGTATGCGAAAAATGCGAAAGTATGAGCTAGATGATGGCAAATACCAGAACTAACGCAGATATAACCGACGTTATCCTCCAAAATATTAATCGGAACCAGGTTTAATTGACAGTTTCGGTGGGGTACCACATTGCTACGTGATCCCAACCAGAAAAAAACCCAGGATCTGCCCAACAAGTATGTGAAGAATGCGAAAGTATGAACTAGATGATGGCAAATACCAGACCTATGCCAGACGTAACCGGCGTTATCCTCTAAAATATTAATCGGAACCAGGTTTAATTGACTTTTTCGGTGTGTTACCACAATACTACGTGACCCAAATCAGAAAAAGCCCAGGATCTGGCCAACAAGTATGCGAAAAATGCAAAAGTATGAGCCAGATGATTGCAAATACTAGAACTAACCCAGACATAACCGGCGTTATCCTCTAAAATATTAATCGGAAACAGGTTTAATTGACCCCGTCAGTGTGGTACCACATTACTACGTGATCCAAATCAGCAAAAGACCAGGATCTGGCCAACATGTATGCGAAAAATGCGAAAGTATGAGCCAGATGATTGCTAATACCAGAACTAACGCAGATATAACCGGCGTTATCCTCCAAAATATTAATCGGAGCCAGGTTTAATTGACAGTTTCGGTGTGGTACCACATTGCTACGTGATCCAAACCAGAAAAAAACCCAGGATCTGCCCAACAAGTATGTGAAGAATGCGAAAGTATGAACTAGATGATGGCAAATACTAGAACTAACCCAGACATAACTGGCGTTATCCTCTAAAATATTAATCGGAACCCGGTTTAATTGACTGTTTCGGTGTGGTACCACATTACTGCGTAAGCCAAATCAGAAAAAGCCCAGGACCTGGCCAACAAGTATGCGAGAAATGCGAAAGCAAGAGGATGATGATTGCAATTACCAGACGTAACCCAGACCTAACCGGTGTTATCCTCAAAAATATTAATCGCAACCAGGTTTAATCGGCTGTTTCGGCGTGGCGCCACATTACTACGTGATCCAAACTAGAAAAAGCCCAGGTTCTGGCCATTCAAGTATGCGAAAAATGCGAAAGTATGAGACAGATGGTTGCTAATACCAGACCTAACCCAGACATAACCGGCGTTATCCTCTAAAATAATAATCGCAACCAGGTTTAATTGACTGTTTCGGTGTGGCACCACACTTCTACGTAATCCAAACCAGAAAAAACCCAGGATCTGGCCAACAAGTATGCGAAGAATGCGAAAGGATGAGACAGATGATGGCAAATACCAGACCTTACCCAGCCATAACCGGCGTTATCCACTAAAATATTAATCGCAACCAGGTTTAATTGACAGCTTCGGTGTGGTACCACATTACTACGTAATCCAAACCGGAAAAGACCCAGGATCTGGCCAACAGGTATGCGAAAAATGCGAACGAATGAGACAGATGATTGCAAATACCAGACCTGTGCCAGACGTAACCGGCGTTATCCTCTAAAATATTAATCGGAACCAGGTTTAATTGACCCCTTCAGTGTGATTCTACATTACTACGTGATCCAAATCAGCAAAAGCACGGGAACTGTCCAACAAGTATGCGAAAAATGCGAAAGTATGAGCTAGATGATGGCAAATACCAGAAATAACCCAGACATAACCGGCGTTGTCCTCTAAAATATTAATCGCAACAAGGTTTAATTGGCAGGTTCGGTGTGGTACCACATTACTACGTGATCCAAATCAGAAAAAGCCCAGCATCTGGCCAACAAGTATGCGAAAAATGCGAAAGTATGAGCTAGATGATGGCAAATACCAGACCTAACCGAGACATAACCGCCGTTATCCTCTAAAATATTAATGGAACCAGTTTTAATTGACTGTTTCGGTGCGGTACCACATTACTATGTGATCCAAACCAAAAAAAACCCAGGATCTCGCCAACAAGAATGCATAAAATGCGAAAGTATGAGCTAGATGAAAACAAATACCAGACCTAACCCAGACATAACCGCCGTTATCCTCTAAAATATAAACCGCAACCAGGTTTAATTGACTGTTTCGGTGCGGTACCACATTACTATGTGATCCAAAGCAGAAAAAACCCAGGATCTGGCCAACAAGAATGCATAAAATGCGAAAGTATCAGGCAGATGATGGCAAATACCAGACCTAACCCAGACATAGCAGGCGTTATCCTCTCAAATATTAATCGCAACCAGGTTTAATTGACTGTCTCGGTGTGGTACCACATTACTATGTAATCCAAACCAGAAAAAATCCAGGATCTAGACAACAAGTATGAGAAAAATGCGAAAGTGTGAACTAGATTATTCCAAATGCGAGAACTAACCCAGACATAACCGGCGTTATCCTCTAAAATATTAATCGGAACCAGGTTTAATTGACTGTTTCGGTGTGGTGCCTCATTACTACGTGATCCAATCTAAAAAAAGCCCAGGTTCTGGCCATTCAAGTATGCGAAAAATGCGAAGCTATGAGCTAGATGATGGCAAATGCCAGACCTAACCCAGACATAACCGGCGTTATCCTCTGAAATATTAATCGGAAACAGGATTAATTGACTGTTCAAGTGTGGTACCACATTACTACGTGATCCAAACCAGAAAAAACCCAGGATCTGGCCAACAAGTATGGGAAAAATGCGAAAGTATGAGCTAGATGATGGCAAATTCCAGACCTATCCCAGACATAACCGGCGTTATCCTCCAAAATATTAATCGGAACCAGGTTTAATTGACAGTTTCGGTGTGGTACCACATTGCTACGTGATCCAAACCAGAAGAAACCCAGGATCTGCCTTACAAGTATGTGAAGAATGCGAAAGTATGAACTAGATGATGGCAAATACCAGACCTATGCCAGACGTAACCGGCGTTATCCTCTAAAATATTAATCGGAACCAGGTTTAATTGACTGTTTCGGTGTGGTGCCTCATTACTACGTGATCCAATCTAAAAAAAGCCCAGGTTCTGGCCATTCAAGTATGCGAAAAATGCGAAACTATGAGCTAGATGATGGCAAATGCCAGACCTAACCCAGACATAACCGGCGTTATCCACTAAAATATTAATCGCAACCAGGTTTAATTGACAGTTTCGGTGTGGTACCACATTACTACGTAATCCAAACCGGAAAAGACCCAGGATCTGACCAACAGGTATGCGAAAAATGCGAACGAATGAGCCAGATGATTGCAAATACCAGAAATAACCCAGACATAACCGGCGTTGTCCCCTAAAATATTAATCGCAAACAGGTATAATTGACTATTTCGGTGTGGTACCACATTACTACGTAATCCAATCCGGAAAAAACCCAGGATCTGGCCAAGAAGTATGCGAAAAATGCGAAAGTATGAGCCAGATGATTGCAAATACGAGAACTAACCCAGACATAACCGGCGTTATCCTCTAAAATATTAATCGGAACCAGGTTTAATTGACCCCTTCAGTGTGATTCTACATAACTACGTTATCCAAATCAGCAAAAGCACAGGAACTGTCCAACAAGTACGCGAAAAATGCGAAAGTATGAGCTAGGTGATGGCAAATACCAGACCTAACCCCGACATAACCGGTGTTTCCCCCTAAAATATTGATCGAAACCAGCTTTAATAGACTGTTTCGGTTTGGTACCATATTACTACGTAATCCAAACAGGAAAAAACCCTGGATCTGGCCAAGAAGTATGGGAAAAATGAGAAAGTATGAACCAGATGATTGCAAATACGAGAACTAGCCCAGACATAGCCGGCGTTATCCTCTAAAATATTAATCGGAAACAGGATTAATTGACTGTTCCAGTGTGGTACCACATTACTACGTGATCCAAATCAGCAAAAGCCCAGGATTTGGCCAACAAGTATGCCAAAAATGCGAAAGTATGACCTAGATGATGGCAAATACCAGACCTAACCCAGACATAACCGCCGTTATCCTCTAATATATAAATTGCAACCAGGTTTAATTGACTGTTTCGGTGTGGTACCACATAACTATGTGATCCAAACCAGATAAAACCCAGGATCAGGCCAACAAGAATGCATAAAATGCGAAAGTATGAGGTAGATGATGGCAAATACCAGACCTAACCCAGACATAACCGGCGTTATCCTCTAAAATATTAATCGGAACCAGGTTTAATTGACTTTTTCGGTGTGGTACCATATTACTACGTAATCCAAACAGGAAAAAACCCAGGATCTGTCCAAGAAGTATGGGAAAAATGAGAAAGTATGAGGTAGATGATGGCAAATACCAGACCTAACCCAGACATAACCGGTGTTTCCCGCTAAAATATTGATCGGTACCAGGTTTAATTGACTGTTTCGGTTTGGTACCACATTACTACGTGATCCAAATCAGCAAGAGCCAAGAATCTGGCCAACAAGTATGCGAAAAATGTGAAAGTATGTGTCAGATGATTGCAAATACCAGACCTAACCCAGACATAACCGGCGTTATCCTCCAAAATATTAATCGGAACCAAGTTTAATTGACCCCTTCAGTGTGGTAGCACATTACTACGTGATCCAAATCAGCATAAGCCCAGGATCTGGCCAACAAGTATGCGAAAAATGCGAAAGTATGAGCTAGATGATGGCAAATACCAGAACTAACGCAGATATAACCGACGTTATCCTCCAAAATATTAATCGGAACCAGGTTTAATTGACAGTTTCGGTGGGGTACCACATTGCTACGTGATCCCAACCAGAAAAAAACCCAGGATCTGCCCAACAAGTATGTGAAGAATGCGAAAGTATGAACTAGATGATGGCAAATACCAGACCTATGCCAGACGTAACCGGCGTTATCCTCTAAAATATTAATCGGAACCAGGTTTAATTGACTTTTTCGGTGTGTTACCACAATACTACGTGACCCAAATCAGAAAAAGCCCAGGATCTGGCCAACAAGTATGCGAAAAATGCAAAAGTATGAGCCAGATGATTGCAAATACTAGAACTAACCCAGACATAACCGGCGTTATCCTCTAAAATATTAATCGGAAACAGGTTTAATTGACCCCGTCAGTGTGGTACCACATTACTACGTGATCCAAATCAGCAAAAGACCAGGATCTGGCCAACATGTATGCGAAAAATGCGAAAGTATGAGCCAGATGATTGCTAATACCAGAACTAACGCAGATATAACCGGCGTTATCCTCCAAAATATTAATCGGAGCCAGGTTTAATTGACAGTTTCGGTGTGGTACCACATTGCTACGTGATCCAAACCAGAAAAAAACCCAGGATCTGCCCAACAAGTATGTGAAGAATGCGAAAGTATGAACTAGATGATGGCAAATACTAGAACTAACCCAGACATAACTGGCGTTATCCTCTAAAATATTAATCGGAACCCGGTTTAATTGACTGTTTCGGTGTGGTACCACATTACTGCGTAAGCCAAATCAGAAAAAGCCCAGGACCTGGCCAACAAGTATGCGAGAAATGCGAAAGCAAGAGGATGATGATTGCAATTACCAGACGTAACCCAGACCTAACCGGTGTTATCCTCAAAAATATTAATCGCAACCAGGTTTAATCGGCTGTTTCGGCGTGGCGCCACATTACTACGTGATCCAAACTAGAAAAAGCCCAGGTTCTGGCCATTCAAGTATGCGAAAAATGCGAAAGTATGAGACAGATGGTTGCTAATACCAGACCTAACCCAGACATAACCGGCGTTATCCTCTAAAATAATAATCGCAACCAGGTTTAATTGACTGTTTCGGTGTGGCACCACACTTCTACGTAATCCAAACCAGAAAAAACCCAGGATCTGGCCAACAAGTATGCGAAGAATGCGAAAGGATGAGACAGATGATGGCAAATACCAGACCTTACCCAGCCATAACCGGCGTTATCCACTAAAATATTAATCGCAACCAGGTTTAATTGACAGCTTCGGTGTGGTACCACATTACTACGTAATCCAAACCGGAAAAGACCCAGGATCTGGCCAACAGGTATGCGAAAAATGCGAACGAATGAGACAGATGATTGCAAATACCAGACCTGTGCCAGACGTAACCGGCGTTATCCTCTAAAATATTAATCGGAACCAGGTTTAATTGACCCCTTCAGTGTGATTCTACATTACTACGTGATCCAAATCAGCAAAAGCACGGGAACTGTCCAACAAGTATGCGAAAAATGCGAAAGTATGAGCTAGATGATGGCAAATACCAGAAATAACCCAGACATAACCGGCGTTGTCCTCTAAAATATTAATCGCAACAAGGTTTAATTGGCAGGTTCGGTGTGGTACCACATTACTACGTGATCCAAATCAGAAAAAGCCCAGCATCTGGCCAACAAGTATGCGAAAAATGCGAAAGTATGAGCTAGATGATGGCAAATACCAGACCTAACCGAGACATAACCGCCGTTATCCTCTAAAATATTAATGGAACCAGTTTTAATTGACTGTTTCGGTGCGGTACCACATTACTATGTGATCCAAACCAAAAAAAACCCAGGATCTCGCCAACAAGAATGCATAAAATGCGAAAGTATGAGCTAGATGAAAACAAATACCAGACCTAACCCAGACATAACCGCCGTTATCCTCTAAAATATAAACCGCAACCAGGTTTAATTGACTGTTTCGGTGCGGTACCACATTACTATGTGATCCAAAGCAGAAAAAACCCAGGATCTGGCCAACAAGAATGCATAAAATGCGAAAGTATCAGGCAGATGATGGCAAATACCAGACCTAACCCAGACATAGCAGGCGTTATCCTCTCAAATATTAATCGCAACCAGGTTTAATTGACTGTCTCGGTGTGGTACCACATTACTATGTAATCCAAACCAGAAAAAATCCAGGATCTAGACAACAAGTATGAGAAAAATGCGAAAGTGTGAACTAGATTATTCCAAATGCGAGAACTAACCCAGACATAACCGGCGTTATCCTCTAAAATATTAATCGGAACCAGGTTTAATTGACTGTTTCGGTGTGGTGCCTCATTACTACGTGATCCAATCTAAAAAAAGCCCAGGTTCTGGCCATTCAAGTATGCGAAAAATGCGAAGCTATGAGCTAGATGATGGCAAATGCCAGACCTAACCCAGACATAACCGGCGTTATCCTCTGAAATATTAATCGGAAACAGGATTAATTGACTGTTCAAGTGTGGTACCACATTACTACGTGATCCAAACCAGAAAAAACCCAGGATCTGGCCAACAAGTATGGGAAAAATGCGAAAGTATGAGCTAGATGATGGCAAATTCCAGACCTATCCCAGACATAACCGGCGTTATCCTCCAAAATATTAATCGGAACCAGGTTTAATTGACAGTTTCGGTGTGGTACCACATTGCTACGTGATCCAAACCAGAAGAAACCCAGGATCTGCCTTACAAGTATGTGAAGAATGCGAAAGTATGAACTAGATGATGGCAAATACCAGACCTATGCCAGACGTAACCGGCGTTATCCTCTAAAATATTAATCGGAACCAGGTTTAATTGACTGTTTCGGTGTGGTGCCTCATTACTACGTGATCCAATCTAAAAAAAGCCCAGGTTCTGGCCATTCAAGTATGCGAAAAATGCGAAACTATGAGCTAGATGATGGCAAATGCCAGACCTAACCCAGACATAACCGGCGTTATCCTCTAAAATATTAAACGGTACCAGGTTTAATTGACTGTTTCGGTGTGGTACCACATTTCTACGTAATCCAAACCGGAAAATACCCTGGAGCTGGCCAAGAAGTATGCGAAAAATGCGAAAATATGAGCCAGATGATTCCAAATACTGGAGCTAACCCAGACATAACCGGCGTTGTTCTCTAAAATATTAATCGGAACCAGGTTTAATTGACTGTTTCAATGTGGAACCACATTACTACGTGATCCGAACCGGAAGAAACCCAGGATCTGGCCAACAAGAATGCAAAAAATGCGAAAGTATGTGGCTGATGATGGCAAATACCAGACCTATGCCAGACGTAACCGGCGTTCTCCTCTAAAATATTAATCGCAACCAGGTTTAATTGACTGTCTCGGTGTGGTACCACATTACTACGTAATCCAAACCGGAAAATACCCTGGAGCTGGCCAAGAAGTATACGAAAAATGCGAAAATATGAGCCAGATGATTCCAAATACTGGAGCTAACCCAGACATAACCGGCGTTGTTCTCTAAAATATTAATCGGTACCAGGTTTAATTGACTGTTTCGGTGTGGTGCCTCATTACTACGTGATCCAATCTAAAAAAAGCCCAGGTTCTGGCCATTCAAGTATGCGAAAAATGCGAAACTATGAGCTAAATGATGGCAAATGCCAGACCTAACCCAGACATAACCGGCGTTATCCTCTAAAATATTAAACGGTACCAGGTTTAATTGACTGTTTCGGTGTGGTACCACATTACTACGTAATCCAAACCGGAAAATACCCTGGAGCTGGCCAAGAAGTATGCGAAAAATGCGAAAATATGAGCCAGATGATTCCAAATACTGGAGCTAACGCAGACATAACCGGCGTTATCCTCTAAAATATTAATCGGAAACAGGTTTAATTGACCCCGTCAGGGTGGTACCACATTACTACGTGATCCAAATCAGCAAAAGACCAGGATCTGGCCAACATGAATGCGAAAAATGCGAAAGTATGAGCCAGATGATTGCTAATACCAGAACTAACGCAGATATAACCGGCGTTGTCCTCCAAAATATTAATCGGAACCAGGTTTAATTGACAGTTTCGGTGTGGTACCACATTGCTACGTGATCCAAACCAGAAGAAACCCAGGATCTGCCCAACAAGTATGTGAAGAATGCGAAAGTATGAACTAGATGATGGCAAATACCAGACCTATGCCAGACGTAACCGGCGTTATCCTCTAAAATATTAATCGGAACCAGGTTTAATTGACTTTTTCGGTGTGGTACCACATTACTACGTGACACAAATCAGAAAAAGCCCAGGATCTGGCCAACAAGTATGCGAAAAATGCAAAAGTATGAGCCAGATGATTGCAAATACTAGAACTAACCCAGACATAACCGGCGTTATCCTCTAAAATATTAATCGGAACACGGTTTAATTGACTGTTTCGGTGTGGTACCACATTACTGCGTAAGCCAAATCAGAAAAAGCCCAGGACCTGGCCAACAAGTATGCGAGAAATGCGAAAGGATGAGACAGATGATGGCAAATACCAGACCTTACCCAGACATAACAGCCGTTATCCTCTAAAATATTAATGGAACCAGTTTTAATTGACTGTTTCGGTGCGGTACCACATTACTATGTGATCCAAACCAAAAAAAACCCTGGATCTCGCCAACAAGAATGCATAAAATGCGAAAGTATGAGCTAGATGAAAGCAAATACCAGACCTAACCCAGACATAACCGCCGTTATCCTCTAAAATATAAACCGCAACCAGGTTTAATTGACTGTTTCGGTGCGGTACCACATTACTATGTGATCCAAAGCAGAAAAAACCCAGGATCTGGCCAACAAGAATGCATAAAATGCGAAAGTATCAGGCAGATGATGGCAAATACCAGACCTAACCCAGACATAACCGGCGTTATCCTCTAAAATATTAATCGCAACCAGGTTTAATTGACTGTCTCGGTGTGGTACCACATTACTATCTAATCCAAACCAGAAAAAATCCAGGATCTAGACAACAAGTATGAGAAAAATGCGAAAGTGTGAACTAGATTATTCCAAATGCGAGAACTAACCCAGACAAAACCGGCGTTATCCTCCAAAATATTAATCGGAAACAGGATTAATTGACTGTTCAAGTGTGGTACCACATTACTACGTGATCCAAATCAGCAAAAGCCCAGGATTTGGCCAACAAGTATGCCAAAAATGCGAAAGTATGGGCTAGATGATGGCAAATACCAGACCTAACCCAGACATAACCAGCGTTATCCTCTAAAATATTAATCGGAACCAGGCTTAATTGACTTTTTCGGTGTGGTACCACAATGCTACGTGATCCAAACCAGAAGAAACCGAGGATCTGGCCAACATGTATACGAAAAATGCGAAAGTATGAGCTAGATGATGGCAAATACCAGACCTAACCCAGACATAACCGCCGTTATCCTCTAAAATATTAATCGCAAACAGGTTTAATTGACAGTTTCGGTGTGGTACCACATTACTACGTGATCCAAACCAGAAAAAAACCCAGGATCTGCCCAACAAGTATGTGAAGAATGCGAAAGTATGAGCCAGGTGATTGCTAATACCAGAACTAACGCAGATATAGCCGGCGTAATCCTCCAAAATATTAATCGGAACCATGTTAAATTGACAGTTTCGGTGTGGTACCACATTACTACGTGATCCAAACCAGAAAAAAACCCAGTATCTGCCCAACAAGTATGTGAAGAATGCGAAAGTATGAACTAGATGATTGCAAATACCAGACCTAACCCAGGCATAACCGGCGTTATCCTCTAAAATATTAATCGGAACCAGGTATAATTGTCTGTCTCAGTGTAGTACCACATTAGTACGAGATCCAAATCAGAAAAAGCCCAGGATCTGGCCATTCAACTATGCGAAAAATGCGAAAGTATGAGCCAGATGATTCCAAATACGAGAACTAACCCACACATAACCGGCGTTATCCTCTAAAATATTAATCGGAACCAGGTTTAATTGACCCCTTCAGTGTGATTCTACATTACTACGTGATCCAAATCAGCAAAAGCACAGGATCTGGCCAAGAAGTATGGGAAATATGAGAAAGTATGAGCCAGATAATTGCAAATACGAGAACTAGCCCAGACATAACCGGCGTTATCCTCTAAAATATTAATCGGAAGCAGGATTAATTGACTGTTCCAGTGTGGTACCACATTACTACGTGATCCAAATCAGCAAAAGCCCAGGATTTGGCCAACAAGTATGCCAAAAATGCGAAAGTATGGGCTAGATGATGGCAAATACCAGACCTAACCCAGACATAACCGCCGTTATCCTCTAAAATATAAATTGCAACCAGGTTTAATTGACTGCTTCGGTGTGGTACCACATAGCTATGTGATCCAAACCAGAAAAAACCCAGGATCAGGCCAACAAGAATGCATAAAATGCGAAAGTATGAGGTAGATGATGGCAAATACCAGACCTAACCCAGACATAACCGGTGTTTCCCGCTAAAATATTGATCGAAACCAGCTTTAATTGACTGTTTCGGTGTGGTACCACATAACTATGTGATCCAAACCAGAAAAAACCCAGGATCAGGCCAACAAGAATGCATAAAATGCGAAAGTATGAGGTAGATGATGGCAAATACCAGACCTAACCCAGACATAACCGGTGTTTCCCGCTAAAATATTGATCGAAACCAGCTTTAATTGACTGTTTCGGTTTGGTACCACATTACTACGTGATCCAAATCAGCAAGAGCCAAGAATCTGGCCAACAAGTATGCGAAAAATGTGGAAGTATGTGTCAGATGAATGCAAATACCAGACCTAACCCAGACATAACCGGCGTTATCCTCTAAAATATTAATGGAACCAGTTTTAATTGACTGTTTCGGTGCGGTACCACATTACTATGTGATCCAAACCAGAAAAATCCCAGGATCTCGCCAACAAGAATGCATAAAATGCGAAAGTATGAGCTAGATGATAGCAAATACCAGACCTAACCCAGACATAACCGCCGTTATCCTCTAAAATATAAACCGCAACCAGGTTTAATTGACTGTTTCGGTGCGGTACCACATTACTATGTGATCCAAAGCAGAAAAAACCCAGGATCTGGCCAACAAGAATGCATAAAATGCGAAAGTATCAGGCAGATGATTCCCTCAGGGGCTGCCAGCCTTTCAGCTGCAGTACGGGCTTAACGAACCCGGGGTACCCGAGTCATACACACACCGTAAGCCTCCTGTTGGTCGTCACAACGACCCATTCACAATTCCCTATTGGTTTTGTGAATGGTACGTGACGGCAGGAGGAACGGGGGTCTTGGCTTAACCGCCTGGGCCACGAGTATGGCGACTCTATAAAATCGCCCTCCAATCCTAAGCTATGGTGCGCGGCGATGGGATGCATGGTTGGGGGAGAAGGCCCAATCCCAAGCGACCACCTCCGGGGAACCTGCCGAACCCCCGGAGTATTAGGCTTACCCGGGTAAGGCGGCTCTGCCCGGGTGGACCTTTATTTCCGACCATCTCGTGGGATCATTATGGACACAGAAAATAAAATGGGGATGGGGCGGGTTTTGTCGGTTGGGGAGGACGGAGACGGGGTTGGGGTTAGGGTGGCGGCGCTCGCGCCCCACTCAGCGCCAGGTCCGGCTTCGTGGAGGGTGGAGGAGGACGACGAGACGGCGTAGGTCTCGTCCTTCTCCTCCAGCACGAGCCACATAGGCTCTAAGAGGAAGAGGACGGGGCAGGCCGTCGTCGAGGTGGGCGGGGCGATGAGCCCGTCGGTGAGGCTGAGTTGCCTCAGGGACGAGGTGACCGAGGAGATATCGGAGAGGATCTCCTCGTCCCTGAGGCGGGTGGAGAAAGTCGCCGCTGCCTGCGCCTTTAAGGGGCAGAAAAGCGGTGGCGCGGAGGCCCTGAAGGCCGCGGCGGAGGAAATGAGGGAGGCGGCGCGGGAGCTCAGAGGGCGGAACGCCCGTCTGCAGCTCCTGTTGGAGGAGGAGCGACAGGGGAGGAGGAGGGCAGAGGCGCTGTGGAACAGCGCGGCCCTCCCTCCCATTCTCCCTCCTCCTCCACCGCCGCGTCCCTCGGCGGAGGTAAATAAGCGGAGTGCGGCGGCAGTGGTGCGGGGCACCGCGGGCCCCTCCACCCGCACTCCGCCCGTGAAGAAGTCCCCGTCCTCCTCAGAAGACGATCTTCTGAGGAGGATTGGGGACATGATTGATGGCAAGCTGGCCGCCTTCCGGGAGGAGCTCCTCGCCGGAAGAGCGGTCAGCAGGAAGGCGGTGCCTCCCCGACCTGATCCGGTACAGTCGGGGAAGGCAAAGAAGGGCGGAGTGATGGCTCCGCCCAGCGTTGCGGCACCAGGGCCCCGGGTCACGACCCCCAAGGGGGATGGTGTACCCGTGGTCGCGGTGGTCGCGTCCTCCACAGCACCCTCCCAAGGGGGGGTGGCATGGAGTGAGGTGGTGGGGCGGAAGGCGAAGCGGGCGGCGAGGAAGGCCTCGCAACCGCAGCCTCCGCCTCCGCCGCCGGCGGCCAAGGTAAAGGCCGCGAAGGTCGGGAAGGCACGACCAGGTCGTCCCCCAAAAACGGCAGCGGTGACGCTGACCGTCGCGCAGGGGGGCGACCTGACCCTCGCGGAGGCGATGCGGCTCGCCAGGGAGAATATCTCCCTGGAAGAGCTGGGCATCGCCTCCGTGAGGGCGAAGAGGGCCGTGACCGGGGGTCTCTTGCTGGAGATCCCCGGTGCAGAAGGCGGCCCGAAGGCGGATCGTCTCGCCCAGAGGCTCCGGGAGCAGCTGGGCGAGCGAGGTGTCCGGGTCGCCCGGCCCACGAAGCGCACGGAGATGCGCGTTTGTGGGCTGGACGACTCGGTCAGCGCACAGGATGTGTCCCGTGCCCTTGCGAGGGCGGGGGACTGTCCTGTGGAGGACCTGCGGATCGGAGAGATCCGCAGGTCGCCCTCCGGCCTCGGGTCGGTGTGGGCCCGGTGCCCCCTCTCCGCCGCCCGTAAGGTGGCGGAATCCGGGAGGGTGTTGGTGGGGTGGGTTTCGGCGCGAGTGGAAATCCTCGCGCCGCGCCCGCTCCAGTGTCACCGCTGCCTCGAATTGGGGCACGTGAGGCAGTGGTGCACCTCGCCGGTGGACCGCAGCGGTCAGTGTTACCGCTGCGGTGCCAAAGAGCACCGTGCGAGCCAGTGCTCGGCGGCCCCCCACTGCCCGCTGTGTGCGGACATGGGGAGGCCAGCCGATCACAGGGTGGGGAGCAAGAAGTGCTCCCCCCCCTCCCGGAAGGAGAGGAAGAGGCGGGCTGCACCGGCTCCGGTGCCGAGGGCGGTGGCATCGTTCTCCATGGAGGTGGACGGTGCTACGGGGACGGACGGCCGGGAGGAGGCTGGCGCGGCCATTAATTAATGCCGCCCCGCCTCCTCCTCCAGGCCAACCTCAACCACTGCCGCGCGGCACAGGACTTGATGTCCCAAGTCCTCGCGGAGTGGGGGGTTGGCCTGGCGGTCGCCGCCGAGCCGTACCGCGTCCCTGATCACCCTCATTGGGTGAGCGACGCGGACGGCTTGGTGGCGACGGTATGGGGAGGGGGCGACGGGTCCCCACCGTTCTCCTTGTTGGAGCGCGGTCGGGGATTCGTCGCCGTGGACTGGGGGGGAGTCGCTGTGGTGGGGTGCTACATTTCGCCCCGTAGCGGTCACGCTGCGTTCGAGCTGTACTTGGCCGAGGTCGCGGCATGCGTGCAGCGCTGCGAGGCCCGGCCGGTGCTGGTCCTGGGGGATTTTAATGAAAAGTCGGTGGCTTGGGGATCCCCCAGGACCTCCGTTCGCGGCGGGATCCTGGGCGATTGGGCGGCGGGGCTCGACCTCCGGGTATTGAACCGGGGGTCGGAGCACACATGTGTGCGGCGATATGGGGGGTCCATCGTGGATGTTGGATTCGCGACCCCCAACGCCGTGCGCATTGTGTCGGGTTGGCACGTGGTCGCGGGGGCAGAGACACTCTCCGATCACCGGTACATCCGGATGGAGGTCTCTCCCGCCGCGAGTGCATCCCGACACGGCCGCCTGCGTGGCGCCCCACCACGCCGCTGGGCGCTTCGGCGCCTGGACAAGGAGGCCCTGATGGCAGCTGCCCTCGCTGCAACTTGGCCGCAGGGAGCGGCCAAGTTGCCGAGCATGGAGGAGGAGGTCGCCCGGCTCGGAGCATTGGTCGCGGGTATTTGCAACGCGGGGATGCCTCGGGTCGGGCGGGCTTCTCCTCGCCGGGCGGTGTACTGGTGGTCGGACGCGATCGCGGAGTTGCGAGTCGCGACTGTCCGCGCCCGACGCCAGTACACCCGCGCGCGCCGTCGTCAACCTACAGGCGACGGCGTGGCGCGAGCGAGGGCAGCTGATGACCTGTATGGAGCATACCGCGTGGCGCGGGTTGCTCTGCAGGTCGCCATCAAACGGGCCAAGACCCAGGCATGGAAGGAGCTCCTCCAGACCCTTGATGACGATCCATGGGGGCGCCCATATAAGGTGGTGCTGAATAAGCTCCGCCCGTGGGCGCCCCCCGTCACCGAGGGTCTTGACCCCCGGCTGCTGGAGGACGTGGTCAATACACTCTTCCCAATTGGGGAGAGGGGACCGCGTCCTCCGGCGGCGGCGGCTGTCCCAGTGGAGTGGACGGCCGAGCTGGGGGTCACGCAGGAGGAGCTGGCAGCGGCCATCAGACGGCTCGGGGTTCGTAACACGGCCCCGGGTCCGGATGGTGTGCCCGGCCGGGTTTGGGTCTTGACCCAGGGCGTCCTTGGGGCCGACCTCAGGCGGTTGTTCGACCGCTGCCTGAGGGACGGGCGATTCCCCCCCAGTTGGAAGGTGGCGAGGATGGTCCTCCTCCGTGATTGCTGCCCGCCTCGTCGAGCACCTGTCGCGGGGTGATCCCGGTCTGGCCGACTGCCAGTTCGGTTTCCGGGGGGGCCGATCGACTATCGACGCGATAGGTCGTGTGAGGGCCCTCTCGGAGGCGGCCGTCTCCCGGGGAGGGGTGGCATTGGCAATATCCTTGGATATTGCCAATGCCTTTAACACCCTCCCCTGGGAAGAGATAAGGAGGGGACTCGAATATCATCGAGTCCCCCCTTGTCTCAGGGCGGTCGTCGGGGATTATCTCCGCGGCAGGTGGATCGAGTATCCGGGCCGGGATGGTGATATGCGGAGGGAGGTGTACTGCGGTGTTCCGCAGGGGTCGGTCCTCGGGCCACTCCTGTGGAACATCGCGTACGACTCGGTGTTGCGGGCCGGCCTCCCCGACGGCGTCAGCACGGTGTGTTATGCGGATGACACACTGGTGCTGGCCGTCGGGGCGCACTGGGGGAGGGCCATGCGTCGCGCGGAGGAGGGGTCGCAACGCGTCGTCGACCGGATCAGGGGGATGGGGATGACGGTGGCGGTCCATAAGACCGAGGTGATTGCGTTTCATTCACCTCGGCAGGATCCGCCACCCCCTCTGATCCGGGTGGGTGGGGCTGACATCGAGGTGAAGCCCCAGATCAGGTATCTAGGGCTGATCCTCGATAGTCACTGGCGTTTCGAGAAGCATTTCCGCTGCCTGGTCCCCCGGTTGGAAAGGATGGTTGCGGCTCTGGGCCGGATCCTGCCCAACCTGGGGGGCCCGGCGGGCCGAGTTCGTCGCCTCTATGTGGCAATGGTCCAGTCGGTGGCCCTATACGGGGCCCCCGTCTGGGCGGACGACCTGGCTGCCTCCCGGCGCAGCATGACTATGCTGCGGCGGGTGCAGAGGCGCATGGCGCTCAGGGTCGTCCGCGGGTATCGGACCATGTCACATGAGGCGGCGACGGTTCTAGCGGGGATGCCGCCCATGGACCTGCTCGCGCGGTCGCACGCGGTGATGTACCGGCACCGCGTCGACCGTCGCGCGGGGGTGGGTGCGGTCCCGGGCGGGCAGGAACCTGCTTGGGGCGATTTGAAGCGCCAGGCCCGGCAGTCCGTGTTGCTCGCGTGGCAGGAGCGGCTGGCTCTGCCAACCGCGGGGCACCGGACTGTCGGGGCTGTTCGGCCACTCCTGAAGGAGTGGCTGGACAGAGGCCATGGCAGCCTCACCTACCGGCTGGCACAGGTATTTTCCGGGCATGGCAGCTTCGGAAGATACCTGTGCCGGATAGGGAAGGAGCCGACGGCGCGTTGCTGCCACTGCGACGCTGAGCAGGACACGGCGGATCATACCCTGGAGGTATGCCCCGCGTGGGAGGGGGAGCGCCGTGTCCTGGTCGGCGTCGTCGGGCGGGATGTCCCGCTGCCGGGCGTGGTGCGCGCCATGCTCGGCAGCGAGGAGAAGTGGAGGGCCGTGGCCTCCTTCTGCGAGAACGTAATGTTGCAGAAGGAGGCCGCGGGGAGGGAGATCGAGCTTCAGCGGCGCGCTGAATCTCGCGCTCGTGCGGTGGCCCGAGGTCGTCGCCCGGTCGCGAGGCGTCGCGGGCGGCCGCCTCGGCGTGGCGGATGACCTAGGCTGGGAGGGGGGCCCTGAGGGGCCCTCCTCTCGCCAGGCGGCGCCTGGTCGGACCGGTTGGGGGTAGGAGTGCCTCCCCCTACCGGTCCGACGCAAGGGGAGGCACCCTCGGCGGTCTGGTGCGGCCATGAACGCCCGGCCGCCGAGGGGTGGAAACGGGGTCGCGGGCGGTTGCGAGTTGGGGCTCGCAGCCGCCACTAAACGCGGCCCCGGGACGGATAGCGGCGGGATGGAGTGGCCCCGTCCCGCCGCTAAGAGGCAGTGTGTCTACTGGGGGGACCGATGGCCCCCCCGGGGGATGGGCGCGAAAGCGCAGGCACGGGGAGGATACCGGAAGAATGCTTCGAGCGATTCCCGGTATCCTCCCAAAGCGTGCCGAAGGGTCACCGTGGGGTTTTTAGTGGGTAGGTCCCGCGCCTGTCGTTGTACGGGCGCGGGGAATCCCACACACCCCTCCCACCTCTCCCCAAGGAGGTGGGAGGGAGTCTTTCGAAGATTTTCCCCACGACAAAAAAAAAAAAAAAAAAAAAAAAGTATCAGGCAGATGATGGCAAATACCAGACCTAACCCAGACATAACCGGCGTTATCCTCTAAAATATTAATCGCAACCAGGTTTAATTGACTGTCTCGGTGTGGTACCACATTACTATGTAATCCAAACCAGAAAAAATCCAGGATCTAGACAACAAGTATGAGAAAAATGCGAAAGTGTGGACTAGATGATTCCAAATGCGAGAACTAACCCAGACATAACCGGCGTTATCCTCCAAAATATTAATCGGAAACAGGATTAATTGACTGTTCCTGTGTGGTACCGCATTGCTACGTGATACAAATCAGAGAAAGCCCAGGATCTGGCCAACAATTATGCGAAAAATGCGAAAGCAAGAAGAAGATAATTGCAATTACCAGACGGAGCCCAGACCTAACCGGTGTTATCCCCTAAAATGTTGATCGAATACAGGCTGAATTGACTATCTCATTGTGGCACCACATTACTACGTGATCCAAACCGGAAAAAACCCATGATCTGGCCATCAAGAATGCAAAACATGCGAAAGTATGAGGCAGATGATGGCAAATACCGGACCTAACCCAGACATAACCGGCGTTATCCTCTAAAATATTAATCGGAACCAGGTTTAATTGACCCCTTCAGTGTGATTCTACATTACTACGTGATCCAAAACAGCAAAAGCACAGGAACTGTCCAACAAGTATGCGAAAAATGCGAAAGTATGAGCTAGATGATGGCATATACCAGACCTAACCCAGACGTAACCGGCGTTATCCTCTAAAATATTAATCGGAACCAGGTTTAATTGACTTTTTCGGTGTGGTACCATATTACTACGTAATCCAAACAGGAAAAAACCCAGGATTAGGCCAACAAGAATGCATAAAATGCGAAAGTATGAGGTAGATGATGGCAAATACCAGACCTAACCCAGACATAACCGGTGTTTCCCGCTAAAATATTGATCGAAACCAGCTTTAATTGACTGTTTCGGTTTGGTACCACATTACTACGTGATCCAAATCAGCAAGAGCCAAGAATCTGGCCAACAAGTATGCGAAAAATGTGAAAGTATGTGTCAGATGATTGCAAATACCAGACCTAACACAGACATAACCGGCGTTATCCTCCAAAATATTAATCGGAACCAAGTTTAATTGACGCCTTCAGTGTGGTAGCACATTACTACGTGATCCAAATCAGCATAAGCCCAGGATCTGGCCATCAAGTATGCGAAAAATGCGAAAGTATGAGCTAGATGATGGCAAATACCAGACCTAACCCAGACATAACCGGCGTTATCCTCTAAAATATTAATCGGTACCAGGTTTAATTGACTGTTTCGGTGTGGTGCCACATTACTACGTGATCCAATCTAAAAAAAGCCCAGGTTCTGGCCATTCAAGTTTGCGAAAAATGCGAAAGTATGAGCTAGATGATGGCAAATACCAGACCTAACCCAGACATAACCGGCGTTATCCTCTAAAATATTAATCGGTACCAGGTTTAATTGACTGTTTCGGTGTGGTGCCACATTACTACGTGATCCAATCTAAAAAAAGCCCAGGTTCTGGCCATTCAAGTATGCGAAAAATGCGAAAGTATGAGCTAGATGATGGCAAATACCAGACCTAACCCAGACATAACCGGCGTTATCCTCTAAAATATTAATCGGTACCAGGTTTAATTGACTGTCTCGGTGTGGTGCCACATTACTACGTGATCCAATCTAAAAAAAGCCCAGGTTCTGGCCATTCAAGTATGCGAAAAATGCGAAAGTATGGGCTAGATGATTGCAAATACAAGAACTAAACCTGACATAACCGGCGTTATCCTCTAAAATATTAAACGGTACCAGGTTTAATTGACTGTTTCGGTGTGGTACCACATTACTGCGTAAGCCAAATCAGAAAAAGCCCAGGACCTGGCCAACAAGAATGCGAGAAATGCGAAAGCAAGAGGATGATGATTGCAATTATCAGACGTAACCCAGACCTAACCGGTGTTATCCTCAAAAATATTAATCGCAACCAGATTTAATCGCCTGTTTCGGCGTGGTGCCACATTACTACGTAATCCAAACTAGAAAAAGCCCAGGTTCTGGCCATTCAAGTATGCGAAAAATGCGAAAATATGAGACAGATGGTTGCTAATACAAGACCTAACCCAGACATAACCGGCGTTATCCTCTAAAATAATAATCGCAACCAGGTTTAATTAACAGTTTCGGTGTGGTACCACACTTCTACGTAATCCAAACCAGAAAAAACCCAGGATCTGGCCAACAAGTATGCGAAGAATGCGAAAGGATGAGACAGATGATGGCAAATACCAGACCTTACCCAGACATAACCGGCGTTATCCACTAAAATATTAATCGCAACCAGGCTTAATTGACAGTTTCGGTGTGGTACCACATTACTACGTAATCCAAACCGGAAAAGACCCAGGATCTGGCCAACAGGTATGCGAAAAATGCGAACGAATGAGCCAGATGATTGCAAATACCAGAAATAACCCTCACATAACCGGCGCTGTCCTCTAAAATATTAATCGCAACAAGGTTTAATTGACAGGTTCGGTGTGGTACCACGTTACTACGTGATCCAAATCAGCAAAAGACCAGGATCTGGCCAACATGTATGCGAAAAATGCGAAAGTATGAGCCAGGTGATTGCTAATACCAGAACTAACGCAGATATAGCCGGCGTTATCCTCCAAAATATTAATCGGAACCAGGTTAAATTGACAGTTTCGGTGTGGTACCACATTACTACGTGATCCAAACCAGAAAAAAACCCAGTATCTGCCCAACAAGTATGTGAAGAATGCGAAAGTATGAACTAGATGATTGCAAATACCAGACCTAACCCAGGCATAACCGGCGTTATCCTCTGAAATATTAATCGGAACCAGGTATAATTGTCTGTCTCAGTGTAGTACCACATTACTACGAGATCCAAATCAGAGAAAGCCCAGGATCTGGCCATTCAACTATGCGAAAAATGCGAAAGTATGAGCCAGATGATTGCAAATACGAGCACTAACCCAGACATAACCGGCGTTATCCTCTAAAATATTAACCGGAACCAGGTTTAATTGACCCCTTCAGTGTGATTCTACATTACTACGAGATCCAAATCAGCAAAAGCACAGGAACTGTCCAACAAGTATGCAAAAATGCGAAAGTATGAGCTAGGTGATGGCAAATACCAGACCCAACCCAGACGTAACCGGCGTTATCCTCTAAAATATTAATCGGAACCAGGTTTAATTGACTTTTTCGGTGTGGTACCATATTACTACGTAATCCAAACAGGAAAAAACCCAGGATCTGGCCAAGAAGTATGGGAAAAATGAGAAAGTATGGGCCAGATGATTGCAAATACGAGAACTAGCCCAGACATAACCGGCGTTATCCTGTAAAATATTAATCGGAAACAGGATTAATTGACTGTTCCAGTGTGGTACCACATTACTACGTGATCCAAATCAGCAAAAGCCCAGGAATTGGCCAACAAGTATGCCAAAAATGCGAAAGCAAGAAGAAGATAATTGCAATTACCAGACGGAGCCCAGACCTAACCGGTGTTATCCCCTAACATGTTGATCGAATACAGGCTGAATTGACTATCTCATTGTGGCACCACATTACTACGTGATCCAAACCGAAAAAAACCCAGGATCTGGCCATCAAGAATGCAAAACATGCGAAAGTATGAGGCAGATGATGGCAAATACCAGACCTAACCCAGACATAACCGGAGTTATCCTCTAAAATATTAATCGGAACCAGGTTTAATTGACCCCTTCAGTGTGATTCTACATTACTACGTGATCCAAAACAGCAAAAGCACAGGACCTGTCCAACAAGTATGCGAAAAATGCGAAAGTATGAGCTAGATGATGGCATATACCAGGCCTAACCCAGACGTAACCGGCGTTATCCTCTAAAATATTAATCGGAACCAGGTTTAATTGACTTTTTCGGTGTGGTACCATATTACTACGTAATCCAAACAGGAAAAAACCCAGGATTAGGCCAACAAGAATGCATAAAATGCGAAAGTATGAGGTAGATGATGGCAAATACCAGACCTAACCCAGACATAACCGGCGTTATCCTCTAAAATATAATTTGCAACCAGGTTTAATTGACTGTTTCGGTGTGGTGCCACATAACTACGTGATCCAAATCAGCAAGAGCCATGAATCTGGCCAACAAGTATGCGAAAAATGTGAAAGTATGTGTCAGATGATTGCAAATACCAGACCTAACACAGACATAACCGGCGTTATCCTCTAAAATATTAATCGGTACCAGGTTTAATTGACTGTCTCGGTGTGGTGCCACATTACTACGTGATCCAATCTAAAAAAAGCCCAGGTTCTGGCCATTCAAGTATGCGAAAAATGCGAAAGTATGGGCTAGACGATTGCAAATACAAGAACTAAACCTGACATAACCGGCGTTATCCTCTAAAATATTAAACGGTACCAGGTTTAATTGACTGTTTCGGTGTGGTACCACATTACTGCGTAAGCCAAATCAGAAAAAGCCCAGGACCTGGCCAACAAGAATGCGAGAAATGCGAAAGCAAGAGGATGATGATTGCAATTATCAGACGTAACCCAGACCTAACCGGTGTTATCCTCAAAAATATTAATCGCAACCAGGTTTAATCGCCTGTTTCGGCGTGGTGCCACATTACTACGTGATCCAAATCAGCAAGAGCCAAGAATCTGGCCAACAAGTATGCGAAAAATGTGAAAGTATGTGTCAGATGATTGCAAATACCAGACCTAACACAGACATAACCGGCGTTATCCTCCAAAATATTAATCGGAACCAAGTTTAATTGACGCCTTCAGTGTGGTAGCACATTACTACGTGATCCAAATCAGCATAAGCCCAGGATCTGGCCATCAAGTATGCGAAAAATGCGAAAGTATGAGCTAGATGATGGCAAATACCAGACCTAACCCAGACATAACCGGCGTTATCCTCTAAAATATTAATCGGTACCAGGTTTAATTGACTGTTTCGGTGTGGTGCCACATTACTACGTGATCCAATCTAAAAAAAGCCCAGGTTCTGGCCATTCAAGTTTGCGAAAAATGCGAAAGTATGAGCTAGATGATGGCAAATACCAGACCTAACCCAGACATAACCGGCGTTATCCTCTAAAATATTAATCGGTACCAGGTTTAATTGACTGTTTCGGTGTGGTGCCACATTACTACGTGATCCAATCTAAAAAAAGCCCAGGTTCTGGCCATTCAAGTATGCGAAAAATGCGAAAGTATGAGCTAGATGATGGCAAATACCAGACCTAACCCAGACATAACCGGCGTTATCCTCTAAAATATTAATCGGTACCAGGTTTAATTGACTGTCTCGGTGTGGTGCCACATTACTACGTGATCCAATCTAAAAAAAGCCCAGGTTCTGGCCATTCAAGTATGCGAAAAATGCGAAAGTATGGGCTAGATGATTGCAAATACAAGAACTAAACCTGACATAACCGGCGTTATCCTCTAAAATATTAAACGGTACCAGGTTTAATTGACTGTTTCGGTGTGGTACCACATTACTGCGTATGCCAAATCAGAAAAAGCCCAGGACCTGGCCAACAAGTATGCGAGAAATGCGAAAGCAAGAGGATGATGATTGCAATTATCAGACGTAACCCAGACCTAACCGGTGTTATCCTCAAAAATATTAATCGCAACCAGATTTAATCGCCTGTTTCGGCGTGGTGCCACATTACTACGTGATCCAAACTAGAAAAAGCCCAGGTTCTGGCCATTCAAGTATGCGAAAAATGCGAAAATATGAGACAGATGGTTGCTAATACAAGACCTAACCCAGACATTACCGGCGTTATCCTCTAAAATAATAATCGCAACCAGGTTTAATTAACAGTTTCGGTGTGGTACCACACTTCTACGTAATCCAAACCAGAAAAAACCCAGGATCTGGCCAACAAGTATGCGAAGAATGCGAAAGGATGAGACAGATGATGGCAAATACCAGACCTTACCCAGACATAACCGGCGTTATCCACTAAAATATTAATCGCAACCAGGCTTAATTGACAGTTTCGGTGTGGTACCACATTACTACGTAATCCAAACCGGAAAAGACCCAGGATCTGGCCAACAGGTATGCGAAAAATGCGAACGAATGAGCCAGATGATTGCAAATACCAGAAATAACCCTCACATAACCGGCGCTGTCCTCTAAAATATTAATCGCAACAAGGTTTAATTGACAGGTTCGGTGTGGTACCACGTTACTACGTGATCCAAATCAGCAAAAGACCAGGATCTGGCCAACATGTATGCGAAAAATGCGAAAGTATGAGCCAGGTGATTGCTAATACCAGAACTAACGCAGATATAGCCGGCGTTATCCTCCAAAATATTAATCGGAACCAGGTTAAATTGACAGTTTCGGTGTGGTACCACATTACTACGTGATCCAAACCAGAAAAAAACCCAGTATCTGCCCAACAAGTATGTGAAGAATGCGAAAGTATGAACTAGATGATTGCAAATACCAGACCTAACCCAGGCATAACCGGCGTTATCCTCTGAAATATTAATCGGAACCAGGTATAATTGTCTGTCTCAGTGTAGTACCACATTACTACGAGATCCAAATCAGAGAAAGCCCAGGATCTGGCCATTCAACTATGCGAAAAATGCGAAAGTATGAGCCAGATGATTGCAAATACGAGCACTAACCCAGACATAACCGGCGTTATCCTCTAAAATATTAACCGGAACCAGGTTTAATTGACCCCTTCAGTGTGATTCTACATTACTACGAGATCCAAATCAGCAAAAGCACAGGAACTGTCCAACAAGTATGCAAAAATGCGAAAGTATGAGCTAGGTGATGGCAAATACCAGACCTAACCCAGACGTAACCGGCGTTATCCTCTAAAATATTAATCGGAACCAGGTTTAATTGACTTTTTCGGTGTGGTACCATATTACTACGTAATCCAAACAGGAAAAAACCCAGGATCTGGCCAAGAAGTATGGGAAAAATGAGAAAGTATGGGCCAGATGATTGCAAATACGAGAACTAGCCCAGACATAACCGGCGTTATCCTCTAAAATATTAATCGGAAACAGGATTAATTGACTGTTCCAGTGTGGTACCACATTACTACGTGATCCAAATCAGCAAAAGCCCAGGAATTGGCCAACAAGTATGCCAAAAATGCGAAAGCAAGAAGGAGATAATTGCAATTACCAGACGGAGCCCAGACCTAACCGGTGTTATCCCCTAACATGTTGATCGAATACAGGCTGAATTGACTATCTCATTGTGGCACCACATTACTACGTGATCCAAACCGAAAAAAACCCAGGATCTGGCCATCAAGAATGCAAAACATGCGAAAGTATGAGGCAGATGATGGCAAATACCAGACCTAACCCAGACATAACCGGAGTTATCCTCTAAAATATTAATCGGAACCAGGTTTAATTGACCCCTTCAGTGTGATTCTACATTACTACGTGATCCAAAACAGCAAAAGCACAGGACCTGTCCAACAAGTATGCGAAAAATGCGAAAGTATGAGCTAGATGATGGCATATACCAGGCCTAACCCAGACGTAACCGGCGTTATCCTCTAAAATATTAATCGGAACCAGGTTTAATTGACTTTTTCGGTGTGGTACCATATTACTACGTAATCCAAACAGGAAAAAACCCAGGATTAGGCCAACAAGAATGCATAAAATGCGAAAGTATGAGGTAGATGATGGCAAATACCAGACCTAACCCAGACATAACCGGCGTTATCCTCTAAAATATAATTTGCAACCAGGTTTAATTGACTGTTTCGGTGTGGTGCCACATAACTACGTGATCCAAATCAGCAAGAGCCATGAATCTGGCCAACAAGTATGCGAAAAATGTGAAAGTATGTGTCAGATGATTGCAAATACCAGACCTAACACAGACATAACCGGCGTTATCCTCCAAAATATTAATCGGTACCAGGTTTAATTGACTGTCTCGGTGTGGTGCCACATTACTACGTGATCCAATCTAAAAAAAGCCCAGGTTCTGGCCATTCAAGTATGCGAAAAATGCGAAAGTATGGGCTAGATGATTGCAAATACAAGAACTAAACCTGACATAACCGGCGTTATCCTCTAAAATATTAAACGGTACCAGGTTTAATTGACTGTTTCGGTGTGGTACCACATTACTGCGTAAGCCAAATCAGAAAAAGCCCAGGACCTGGCCAACAAGAATGCGAGAAATGCGAAAGCAAGAGGATGATGATTGCAATTATCAGACGTAACCCAGACCTAACCGGTGTTATCCTCAAAAATATTAATCGCAACCAGGTTTAATCGCCTGTTTCGGCGTGGTGCCACATTACTACGTGATCCAAACTAGAAAAAGCCCAGGTTCTGGCCATTCAAGTATGCGAAAAATGCGAAAATATGAGACAGATGGTTGCTAATACAAGACCTAACCCAGACATAACCGGCGTTATCCTCTAAAATAATAATCGCAACCAGGTTTAATTAACAGTTTCGGTGTGGTACCACACTTCTACGTAATCCAAACCAGAAAAAACCCAGGATCTGGCCAACAAGTATGCGAAGAATGCGAAAGGATGAGACAGATGATGGCAAATACCAGACCTTACCCAGACATAACCGGCGTTATCCACTAAAATATTAATCGCAAGCAGGCTTAATTGACAGTTTCGGTGTGGTACCACATTACTACGTAATCCAAACCGGAAAAGACCCAGTATCTGCCCAACAAGTATGCGAGAAATGCGAAAGCAAGAGGATGATGATTGCAATTATCAGACGTAACCCAGACCTAACCGGTGTTATCCTCAAAAATATTAATCGCAACCAGGTTTAATCGGCTGTTTCGGCGTGGTGCCACATTACTACCTGATCCAAACTAGAAAAAGCCCGGGATCTGGCCAACAAGTATGCGAAAATTGCGAAAGTATGAGCCAGATGATTGCAAATACCAGAACTAACCCAGACATAACCGGCGTTATCCTCTGAAATATTAATCGCAACCAGGTTTAATCGCCTGTTTCGGCGTGGTGCCACATTACTACGTGATCCAAACTAGAAAAAGCCCAGGTTCTGGCCATTCAAGTATGCGAAAAATGCGAAAATATGAGACAGATGGTTGCTAATACAAGACCTAACCCAGACATAACCGGCGTTATCCTCTAAAATAATAATCGCAACCAGGTTTAATTAACAGTTTCGGTGTGGTACCACACTTATACGTAATCCAAACCAGAAAAAACCCAGGATCTGGCCAACAAGTATGCGAAGAATGCGAAAGGATGAGACAGATGATGGCAAATACCAGACCTTACCCAGACATAACCGGCGTTATCCACTAAAATATTAATCGCAACCAGGTTTAATTGACAGTTTCGGCGTGGTGCCACATTACTACCTGATCCAAACTAGAAAAAGCCCGGGATCTGGCCAACAAGTATGCGAAAATTGCGAAAGTATGAGCGAGATGATTGCAAATACCAGAACTAACCCAGACATAACCGGCGTTATCCTCTGAAATATTAAGCGGAACCAGGTTTAATTGCCTGTTCCAGTGTGGCACCACATTACTGCGTGATCCAAATCAGCAAAAGACCAGGATCTGGCCAACATGTACGCGAAAAATGCGAAAGTATGAGCCAGGTGATTGCTAATACCAGAACTAACGCAGATATAGCCGGCGTTATCCTCCAAAATATTAATCGGAACCAGGTTAAATTGACAGTTTCGGTGTGGTACCACATTACTACGTGATCCAAACCAGAAAAAAACCCAGTATCTGCCCAACAAGTATGTGAAGAATGCGAAAGTATGAAATAGATGATTGCAAATACCAGACCTAACCCAGGCATAACCGGCGTTATCCTCTGAAATATTAATCGGAACCAGGTATAATTGTCTGTCTCAGTGTAGTACCACATTACTACGAGATCCAAATCAGAAAAAGCCCAGGATCTGGCCATTCAACTATGCGAAAAATGCGAAAGTATGAGCCAGATGATTGCAAATACGAGCACTAACCCAGACATAACCGGCGTTATCCTCTAAAATATTAATCGGAAACAGGATTAATTGACTGTTCCAGTGTGGTACCACATTACTACGTGATCCAAATCAACAAAAGCCCAGGATTTGGCCAACAAGTATACCAAAAATGCGAAAGTATGAGCTAGATGATGGCAAATACCAGACCTAACCCAGACATAACCGCCGTTATCCTCTAAAATATAATTTGCAACCAGGTTTAATTGACTGTTTCGGTGTGGTACCACATAACTATGTGATCCAAACCAGAAAAAACCCAGGATCAGGCCAACAAGAATGCATAAAATGCGAAAGTATGAGGTAGATGATGGCAAATACCAGACCTAACCCAGACATAACCGGTGTTTCCCGCTAAAATATTGATCGAAACCAGCTTTAATTGACAGTTTCGGTTTGGTACCACATTACTACGTGATCCAAATCAGCAAGAGCCAAGAATCTGGCCAACAAGTATGCGAAAAATGCGAAAGTATGAGCTAGATGATGGCAAATACCAGACCTAACCCAGACATAACCGGCGTTATCCTCTAAAATATTAATCGGTACCAGGTTTCATTGACTGTTTCGGTGTGGTGCCACATTACTACGTGATCCAATCTAAAAAAAGCCCAGGTTCTGGCCATTCAAGTATGCGAAAAATGCGAAAGTATGAGCCAGATGATTGCAAATACCAAACCTAACCCAGGCATAACCGGCGTTATCCTCTAAAATATTAATGGGTACCAGGTTTAATTGACCGTTTCGGTGTGGTGCCACATTACTACGTGATCCAATCTAAAAAAAGCCCAGGTTCTGGCCATTCAAGTATGCGAAAAATGCGAAAGTATGAGCCAGATGATTCCAAATACAGGAGCTAACCCAGACATAACCGGCGTTGTTCTCTAAAATATTAATCGGAACCAGGTTTAATTGACTTTTTCGGTGTGGTACCATATTACTACGTAATCCAAACCGGAAAAAACCAAGGATCTGGCCAAGAAGTATCCGAAAAATGAGAAAGTATGAGCCAGATGATTGCAAATACCAGAAATAACCCAGACATAACCGGCGTTGTCCTGTAAAATATTAACCGCAACCAGACTTAGTTGACAGTTTCGGTGTGGTACCACGTTACTACATAATCGAAACCGGAAAAAAACCAGGTTCTGGTCAACAAGTATGCGAAAAATGCGAAAGTATGAGCTAGATGATGGCAAATACCAGGCCTAACCCAGACACAACCGGTGTTTCCCCCTATAATACTGATCGAAACCAGCTTCAATTGACTGTTTCGGTGTGGTACCACATTTTTATGTAATCCAAACCAGAAAAAGACCCAGTATCTGTCCAACAAGTATGCGAAGAATGCGAAAGTATGAGCCAGATGATGGCAAATACCAGAACCAGCACAGACATAACCGGCGGTGTCCTCTAAAATATTAAGCGGAACCAGGTTTAATAAACTTTTTCGGTGTGGTACCACAATACTACGTGATCCAAACCAGAAAGAACCCAGGATCTGGCCAACAAGTATGCGAAAAATGCGAAAGTATGAGCTAGATGATGGCAAATACCAGACCTAACCCAGACATAACCGGGGTTATCCTATAAAATATTAATCGGAACCAGGGTTAATTGACTGTTCCAGTATGGTACCACATTACTACGTGACCCAAATCAGAAAAAGCCCAGGATCTGGCCAACAAGTATGCGACAAATGCAAAAGTATGAGCCAGATGATTGCAAATACTAGAACTAACCCAGACATAACCGGCGTTATCCTCTAAAATATTAATCGGAACCAGGTTTAATTGACTGTTTCGGTGTGGTACCACATTACTGCGTAAGCCAAATCAGAAAAAACCCAGGATCTGGCCAACAAGTATGCGAGAAATGCGAAGGCAAGTGGATGATGATTTCAATTATCAGACGTAACCCAGACCTAACCGGTGTTATCTCCAAAAATATTAATCGCAACCAGGTTTAATCGCCTGTTTCGGTGTGGTACCACATTTCTACGTGATACAAATCAGCAAAAGCCCAGGATCTGGCCAACAAGTTTGCGAAGAATGCGAAAGGATGAGACAGATGATGGCAAATACCAGACCTAACCCAGACATAACCGGCGTTATCCTCTAAAATATTAATCGCAACCAGGTTTAATTGACAGTTTCGGTGTGGTAACACATTACTCCCTAATCCAAACAGGAAAAAACCCAGTATCTGGCCAACAAGTGTGCGAAGAATTCGAAGGTATGGGCTAGATGATAGCAAATACCAGACCTATCCCAGACATAACCGGCGTTGTCCTCTAAAATAGTAATCGCACCCAGGTTTAATTGACTGTTCCGGTGTGGTACCACTTTACTATGTAATCAAACCAGGAAATACCCAGGGTCTGACCAACGGGTATACGAAAAATGCGAACGAATGAGCCAGATGATTGCAAATACCAGAAATAACCCAGACATCACCGGCGTTGTCCTCTAAAATATTAATCGCAACCAGGATTAATTGACAGGTTCGTTGTGGTACCACATTACTACGTGATCCAAATCAGCAAGAGCCCAGGATCTGGCCAAATAGTATGCGAAAAATGCGATATTATGAGCAAGATGAGGGCAAATACCAGACCTAACCCAGGCATAACTGGCGTTATCCTCTAAAATATTAATCGGAACCAGGTTCAATTGACAGTTTCAGTGTGGTGCCACATTACTACGTGATACAAATCAGAAAACGCCCATGATCTGGCCAACAGGTATGCGAAAAATGCGAAAGTATGAGCCAGATGATTGCAAATACCAGAACTAACACAGACATAACAGGCGTTGTCCTCTAACATATTAATCGCAACCAGGTTTAATTGACAGTTTCGGTGTGGTACCACATTAGTACGTAATCCAAACCGGAAAAAACCCAGGATCTGGCCAACAAGTATGCGAACAATGCGAAAGTATGACTCAGATCATGGCAAATACCAGACCTAACCCAGATATAACTGGCGTTATCCTCTAAAATATTAATCGGAACCAGGTTCAATTGACAGTTTCAGTGTGGTGCCACATTACTACGTGATCCAAATCAGAAAAAGCCCATGATCTGGCCAACAGTTACGCGGAAAATGCGAAAGTATGAGCCGGATGATTCCAAATACTAGAACTAACCCAGACATAACCGGCGTTATCCCCTAAAATATTAATCGGAAACAGGATTGTTTGACTGTTCCAGTGTGGTACCACATTACTACGTGATCCAACCTGGAAAAAACCCAGGATCTGGCCAACAAGTATGCGAAGAGTGCGAAAGTATGAGTCAGATGATGGCAAATACCAGACCTAACCCAGACATAACTGGCGTTATCCTCTAAAATATTAATCGGAACCAGGTTCAATTGACAGTTTCAGTGTGGTGCCACATTACTACGTAACCCAAACCGGAAAAAACCCAGGATCTGGCCAAGATGTATGCGAAAAATGCGAAAGTATGAGCCAGATGATTCCAAATACAGGAGCTAACCCAGACATAACCGGGGTTATACGCTAAAATATTTGTCGGAACCAGGTTTAGTTGACTGTTACATTGTGGTACCACATTACTACGTGATCCAAAAAAGCAAAATCCCAGGATCTGGCCAACAAGTATGCGAAAAATGCGAAAGTATGAGCTAGATGATGGCAAATAGCAGACCTAACCCAGACATAACCGGCGTTATCCTCTAAAATATTAATCCGAACCAGGTTTAATTGCCTGTTCCAGTGTGGTAACACATTACTGCGTGACCCAAATCAGCAAAAGCCCAGGATCTGGCCATTCAAGTATGCGAAAAATGCGAAAGTATGAGCTAGATGATGGCAAATACCAGAACTAACCCAGACATAACCGGCGTTATCCTCTAAAATATTAATCGGAACCCGGTTTAATTGACTGTTTCGGTGTGGTACCACATTACTGCGTAAGCCAAATCAGAAAAAACCCAGGATCTGGCCAACAAGTATGCGAGAAATGCGAAGGCAAGTGGATGATGATTTCAATTATCAGACGTAACCCAGACCTAACCGGTGTTATCTCCAAAAATATTAATCGCAACCAGGTTTAATCGCCTGTTTCGGTGTGGTACCACATTTCTACGTGATACAAATCAGCAAAAGCCCAGGATCTGGCCAACAAGTTTGCGAAGAATGCGAAAGGATGAGACAGATGATGGCAAATACCAGACCTAACCCAGACATAACCGGCGTTATCCTCTAAAATATTAATCGCAACCAGGTTTAATTGACAGTTTCGGTGTGGTAACACATTACTCCCTAATCCAAACAGGAAAAAACCCAGTATCTGGCCAACAAGTGTGCGAAGAATTCGAAGGTATGGGCTAGATGATAGCAAATACCAGACCTATCCCAGACATAACCGGCGTTGTCCTCTAAAATAGTAATCGCACCCAGGTTTAATTGACTGTTCCGGTGTGGTACCACTTTACTATGTAATCAAACCAGAAAATACCCGGGGTCTGACCAACGGGTATACGAAAAATGC
Source organism: Colletes latitarsis (assembly GCF_051014445.1). NCBI lineage: Eukaryota > Metazoa > Arthropoda > Insecta > Hymenoptera > Colletidae > Colletes > Colletes latitarsis. The sequence goes on from NC_135142.1 coordinate 6,539,414, forward strand.
GAACGAATGAGCCAGATGATTGCAAATACCAGAAATAACCCAGACATCACCGGCGTCGTCCTCTAAAATATTAATCGCAACCAGGATTAATTGACAGGTTCGTTGTGGTACCACATTACTACGTGATCCAAATCAGCAAGAGCCCAGGATCTGGCCAAATAGTATGCGAAAAATGCGATATTATGAGCAAGATGAGGGCAAATACCAGACCTAACCCAGGCATAACTGGCGTTATCCTCTAAAATATTAATCGGAACCAGGTTCAATTGACAGTTTCAGTGTGGTGCCACATTACTACGTGATCCAAATCAGAAAACGCCCATGATCTGGCCAACAGGTATGCGAAAAATGCGAAAGTATGAGCCAGATGATTGCAAATACCAGAACTAACACAGACATAACAGGCGTTGTCCTCTAAAATAATAATCGCAACCAGGTTTAATTGACAGTTTCGGTGTGGTACCACATTAGTACGTAATCCAAACCGGAAAAAACCCAGGATCTGGCCAACAAGTATGCGAACAATGCGAAAGTATGACTCAGATCATGGCAAATACCAGACCTAACCCAGATATAACTGGCGTTATCCTCTAAAATATTAATCGGAACCAGGTTCAATTGACAGTTTCAGTGTGGTGCCACATTACTACGTGATCCAAATCAGAAAAAGCCCATGATCTGGCCAACAAGTATGCGAGAAATGCGAAGGCAAGTGGATGATGATTTCAATTATCAGACGTAACCCAGACCTAACCGGTGTTATCTCCAAAAATATTAATCGCAACCAGGTTTAATCGCCTGTTTCGGTGTGGTACCACATTTCTACGTGATACAAATCAGCAAAAGCCCAGGATCTGGCCAACAAGTTTGCGAAGAATGCGAAAGGATGAGACAGATGATGGCAAATACCAGACCTAACCCAGACATAACTGGCGTTATCCTCTAAAATATTAATCGGAACCAGGTTCAATTGACAGTTTCAGTGTGGTGCCACATTACTACGTAACCCAAACCGGAAAAAACCCAGGATCTGGCCAAGATGTATGCGAAAAATGCGAAAGTATGAGCCAGATGATTCCAAATACAGGAGCTAACCCAGACATAACCGGGGTTATACGCTAAAATATTTGTCGGAACCAGGTTTAGTTGACTGTTACATTGTGGTACCACATTACTACGTGATCCAAAAAAGCAAAATCCCAGGATCTGGCCAACAAGTATGCGAAAAATGCGAAAGTATGAGCTAGATGATGGCAAATAGCAGACCTAACCCAGACATAACCGGCGTTATCCTCTAAAATATTAATCCGAACCAGGTTTAATTGCCTGTTCCAGTGTGGTAACACATTACTGCGTGACCCAAATCAGCAAAAGCCCAGGATCTGGCCATTCAAGTATGCGAAAAATGCGAAAGTATGAGCTAGATGATGGCAAATACCAGAACTAACCCAGACATAACCGGCGTTATCCTCTAAAATATTAATCGGAACCCGGTTTAATTGACTGTTTCGGTGTGGTACCACATTACTGCGTAAGCCAAATCAGAAAAAACCCAGGATCTGGCCAACAAGTATGCGAGAAATGCGAAGGCAAGTGGATGATGATTTCAATTATCAGACGTAACCCAGACCTAACCGGTGTTATCTCCAAAAATATTAATCGCAACCAGGTTTAATCGCCTGTTTCGGTGTGGTACCACATTTCTACGTGATACAAATCAGCAAAAGCCCAGGATCTGGCCAACAAGTTTGCGAAGAATGCGAAAGGATGAGACAGATGATGGCAAATACCAGACCTAACCCAGACATAACCGGCGTTATCCTCTAAAATATTAATCGCAACCAGGTTTAATTGACAGTTTCGGTGTGGTAACACATTACTCCCTAATCCAAACAGGAAAAAACCCAGTATCTGGCCAACAAGTGTGCGAAGAATTCGAAGGTATGGGCTAGATGATAGCAAATACCAGACCTATCCCAGACATAACCGGCGTTGTCCTCTAAAATAGTAATCGCACCCAGGTTTAATTGACTGTTCTGGTGTGGTACCACTTTACTATGTAATCAAACCAGAAAATACCCGGGGTCTGACCAACGGGTATACGAAAAATGCGAACGAATGAGCCAGATGATTGCAAATACCAGAAATAACCCAGACATCACCGGCGTCGTCCTCTAAAATATTAATCGCAACCAGGATTAATTGACAGGTTCGTTGTGGTACCACATTACTACGTGATCCAAATCAGCAAGAGCCCAGGATCTGGCCAAATAGTATGCGAAAAATGCGATATTATGAGCAAGATGAGGGCAAATACCAGACCTAACCCAGGCATAACTGGCGTTATCCTCTAAAATATTAATCGGAACCAGGTTCAATTGACAGTTTCAGTGTGGTGCCACATTACTACGTGATCCAAATCAGAAAACGCCCATGATCTGGCCAACAGGTATGCGAAAAATGCGAAAGTATGAGCCAGATGATTGCAAATACCAGAACTAACACAGACATAACAGGCGTTGTCCTCTAAAATAATAATCGCAACCAGGTTTAATTGACAGTTTCGGTGTGGTACCACATTAGTACGTAATCCAAACCGGAAAAAACCCAGGATCTGGCCAACAAGTATGCGAACAATGCGAAAGTATGACTCAGATCATGGCAAATACCAGACCTAACCCAGATATAACTGGCGTTATCCTCTAAAATATTAATCGGAACCAGGTTCAATTGACAGTTTCAGTGTGGTGCCACATTACTACGTGATCCAAATCAGAAAAAGCCCATGATCTGGCCAACAGTTACGCGAAAAATGCGAAAGTATGAGCCAGATGATTCCAAATACTAGAACTAACCCAGACATAACCGGCGTTATCCCCTAAAATATTAATCGGAAACAGGATTGTTTGACTGTTCCAGTGTGGTACCACATTACTACGTGATCCAACCTGGAAAAATCCCAGGATCTGGCCAACAAGTATGCGAAGAGTGCGAAAGTATGAGTCAGATGATGGCAAATACCAGACCTAACCCAGACATAACTGGCGTTATCCTCTAAAATATTAATCGGAACCAGGTTCAATTGACAGTTTCAGTGTGGTGCCACATTACTACGTAACCCAAACCGGAAAAAACCCAGGATCTGGCCAAGATGTATGCGAAAAATGCGAAAGTATGAGCCAGATGATTCCAAATACAGGAGCTAACCCAGACATAACCGGGGTTATACGCTAAAATATTTGTCGGAACCAGGTTTAGTTGACTGTTACATTGTGGTACCACATTACTACGTGATCCAAAAAAGCAAAATCCCAGGATCTGGCCAACAAGTATGCGAAAAATGCGAAAGTATGAGCTAGATGATGGCAAATAGCAGACCTAACCCAGACATAACCGGCGTTATCCTCTAAAATATTAATCCGAACCAGGTTTAATTGCCTGTTCCAGTGTGGTAACACATTACTGCGTGACCCAAATCAGCAAAAGCCCAGGATCTGGCCATTCAAGTATGCGAAAAATGCGAAAGTATGAGCTAGATGATGGCAAATACCAGACCTAACCCAGACATAACCGGCGTTATCCTCTAAAATATTAATCGGAACCAGGTTTAATTGCCTGTTCCAGTGTGGTAACACATTACTGCCTGATCCAAATCAGCAAAAGTCCAGGATTTGGCCAACAAGTTTGCGAAGAATGCGAAAGGATGAGACAGATGATGGCAAATACCAGACCTAACCCAGACATAACCGGCGTTATCCTCTAAAATATTAATCGCAACCAGGTTTAATTGACAGTTTCGGTGTGGTAACACATTACTCCCTAATCCAAACAGGAAAAAACCCAGGATCTGGCCAACAAGTGTGCGAAGAATTCGAAGGTATGGGCTAGATGATAGCAAATACCAGACCTATCCCAGACATAACCGGCGTTGTCCTCTAAAATAGTAATCGCACCCAGGTTTAATTGACTGTTCCGGTGTGGTACCACTTTACTATGTAATCAAACCAGAAAATACCCAGGGTCTGACCAACGGGTATACGAAAAATGCGAACGAATGAGCCAGATGATTGCAAATACCAGAAATAACCCAGACATCACCGGCGTTGTCCTCTAAAATATAAATCGCAACCAGGATTAATTGACAGGTTCGTTGTTGTACCACATTACTACGTGATCCAAATCAGCAAGAGCCCAGGATCTGGCCAAATAGTATGCGAAAAATGCGATATTATGAGCAAGATGAGGGCAAATACCAGACCTAACCCAGGCATAACTGGCGTTATCCTCTAAAATATTAATCGGAACCAGGTTCAATTGACAGTTTCAGTGTGGTGCCACATTACTACGTGATCCAAATCAGAAAACGCCCATGATCTGGCCAACAGGTATGCGAAAAATGCGAAAGTATGAGCCAGATGATTGCAAATACCAGAACTAACACAGACATAACAGGCGTTGTCCTCTAAAATATTAATCGCAACCAGGTTTAATTGACAGTTTCGGTGTGGTACCACATTAGTACGTAATCCAAACCGGAAAAAACCCAGGATCTGGCCAACAAGTATGCGAACAATGCGAAAGTATGACTCAAATCGTGGCAAATACCAGACCTAACCCAGATATAACTGGCGTTATCCTCTAAAATATTAATCGGAACCAGGTTCAATTGACAGTTTCAGTGTGGTGCCACATTACTACGTGATCCAAATCAGAAAAAGCCCATGATCTGGCCAACAGTTACGCGAAAAATGCGAAAGTATGAGCCAGATGATTCCAAATACTAGAACTAACCCAGACATAACCGGCGTTATCCCCTAAAATATTAATCGGAAACAGGATTGTTTGACTGTTCCAGTGTGGTACCACATTACTACGTGATCCAACCTGGAAAAAACCCAGGATCTGGCCAACAAGTATGCGAAGAGTGCGAAAGTATGAGTCAGATGATGGCAAATACCAGACCTAACACAGACATAACTGGCGTTATCCTCTAAAATATTATTCGGAACCAGGTTCAATTGACAGTTTCAGTGTGGTGCCACATTACTACGTAACCCAAACCGGAAAAAACCCAGGATCTGGCCAACAAGAATGCATAAAATGCGAAAGTATGAGGTAGACGATGGCAAATACCAGACCTAACCCAGACATAACCGGTGGTTCCCGCTAAAATATTGATCGAAACCAGCTTTAATTGACTGTTTCGGTTTGGTACCACATTACTACGTGATCCAAATCAGCAAAAGCCCAGGATTTGGCCAACAAGTATGCCAAAAATGCGAAAGTATGAGGTAGATGATGGCAAATACCAGACCTAACCCAGACATAACCGGTGTTTCCCGCTAAAATATTAATCGGAACCAGGTTTAATTTGCCTGTTCCAGTGTGGTACCACATTACTACGTGATCCAAATCAGCAAAAGCCCAGGATTTGGCCAACAAGTATGCCAAAAATGCGAAAGTATGAGCTAGATGATGGCAAATACCAGACCTAACCCAGCCATAACCGCCGTTATCCTCCAAAATATAAATTGCAACCAGGATTAATTGACTGTTTCGGTGTGGTACCACATAACTATGTGATCCAAACTAGAAAAAACCTAGGATCGGGCCAACAAGAATGCATAAAATGCGAAAGTATGAGGTAGATGATGGCAAATACCAGACCTAACCCAGACATAACCGGTGTTTCCCGCTAAAATATTGATCGAAACCAGCTTTAATTGACTGTTTCGGTTTAGTACCACATTACTACGTGATCCAAATCAGCAAGAGCCAAGAATCTGGCCAACAAGTATGCGAAAAATGTGAAAGTATGTGTCAGATGAATGCAAATACCAGACCTAACCCAGCCATAACCAGCGTTAACCTCCAAAATATTAATCGGAACCAAGTTTAATTGACCCCTTCAGTGTGGTAGCACATTACTACGTGATCCAAATCAGCATAAGCCCAGGATCTGGCCAACAAGTATGCGAAAAATGCGAAAGTATGAGCTAGATGATGGCAATTACCAGACCTCACCCAAACATAACCGGCGTTATCCTCTAAAATATTAATCGGTACCAGGTTTAATTGACTGTTTCGGTGTGGTGCCACATTACTACGTGACCCAAATCAGAAAAAGCCCAGGATCTGGCAAACAAGTATGCGAAAAATGCAAAAGTATGAGCCAGATGATTGCAAGTACTAGAACTAACCCAGACATAACCGGCGTTATCCTCTAAAATATTAATCGGAACCAGGTTTAATTGACTGTTTCGGTGTGGTACCACATTACTGCGTAAGCCAAATCAGAAAAAGCCCAGGACCTGGCCAAGAAGTATCCGAAAAATGAGAAAGTATGAGCCAGATGATTGCAAATACGAGAACTAGCCCATACATAACCGGCGTTCTCCTCTAAAATATTAATCGGAATCAGGATTAATTGACTGTTCCAGTGTGGTACCACATTACTACGTGATCCAAATCAGCAAAAGCCCAGGATCCGGCTAACAAGTATGCGAAAAATGTGAAAGTATGAGACAGATGGTTGCTAATACCAGACCTAACCCAGACATAACCGGCGTTATCCTCTAAAATAATAATCGCAACCAGGTTTAATTGACAGTCTCGGTGTGGTACCACACTTCTACGTAATCCAAACCAGAAAAAACCCAGGATCTGGCCAAGAAGTATGCGAAGAATGCGAAAGGATGAGACAGATGATGGCAAATACCAGACCTTACCCAGACATAACCGGCGTTTTCCACTAAAATATTAATCGCAACCAGGTTTAATTGACAGTTTCGGTGTGGTACCACACTTCTACGTAATCCAAACCAGAAAAAACCCAGGATCTGGCCAAGAAGTATGCGAAGAATGCGAAAGGATGAGACAGATGATGGCAAATACCAGACCTTACCCAGACATAACCGGCGTTTTCCACTAAAATATTAATCGCAACCAGGTTTAATTGACAGTTTCGGTGTGGTACCACATTACTACGTAATCCAAACCAGAAAAAACCCAGGATCTGGCCATTCAAGTATGCGAAAATTGCGAAAGTATGAGCCAGATGATTCCAAATACCACAACTAACCCAGACATAACCAGCGTTATCCTCTAAAATATTAATCGGAAACAGGATTAATTGACTGTTCCAGTGTGGTACCACATTTCTACGTGATCCAAATCAGCAAAAGCACTGGATCCGGCCAACTAGTATGCGAAAAATGCGAAAGTATGAGCTAGATGAGGGCAAATAGCACAACTAACACAGACATAAGCGGCGTTATCCTCTAAAATATAAATCGCAACCGGATTTAATTGACAGTTTCGGTGTGGTACCACATTACTACATAATCCTAACCGGAAAAAACCCAGGTTCTGGTCAACAAGTATGCGAAGAGTGCGAAAGTATGAGTCAGATGATGGCAGATACCAGACCTTACCCAGACATAACTGGCGTTATCCTCTAAAATATTAATCCGAAGCAGGTTCAATTGACAGTTTCAGTGTGGTGCCACATTACTACGTAACCCAAACCGGAAAAAACCCAGGATCTGGCCATTCAAGTATGCGAAAATTGCGAAAGTATGAGCCAGATGATTCCAAATACCACAACTAACCCAGACATAACCAGCGTTATCCTCTAAAATATTAATCGGAACCAGGTTTAATAAACTTTCTCGGTGTGGTACCACAATACTACGTGTTGCAAACCAGAAAGAACCCAGGATCTGGCCAAGAAGTATGCGAAAAATGCGAAAGTACGAGCTAGATGATGGAAAATACCAGACCTAACCCAGACATAACCGGGGTTATACTCTAAAATATTAATCGGAACCTGGCTTAATAAGACTGTTCCAGTGTGGTACCACATTACTACGTGATCCAAAAAAGCAAAATCCCAGGAACTGGCCAACAAGTATGCGAAAAATGCGAAAGTATGAGCTAGATGACGGCAAATAGCAGGCCTAACCCAGACATAACCGGCGTTATCCTCAAAAATATTAATCGCAACCAGGTTTAATCGCCTGTTTCGGTGTGGTACCACATTTCTACGTGATCCAAATCAGCAAAAGCCTAGGATCTGGCCAACAAGAATGCGAAAAATGCGAAAGTATGAGCTAGATGATGGCAAATACCAGACCTGACCAAGACATAACCGCCGGTATCCTCTAAAATATTAATCGTAACCAAGTTTAGTTGATTGCTTCGGTGTGGTAGCACATTACTACGTGATCCAAATCAGCATAAGCCCAGGATCTGGCCAACAAGTATGCGAAAAATGCGAAAGTATGAGGTAGATGATGGCAAATACCAGGCCTAACCCAGAACAACCGGTGTTTCCCCCTAAAATATTAATCGTAACCAAGTTTAATTGACTGCTTCGGTGTGGTACCACGTTACTACGTGATCCAAATCAGGAAAAGCCCAAGATCTGGCCAACAAGTATGCGAAAAATGCGAAAGTATGAGCTAGATGATGGCAAATACCAGACCTAACCCAGACATAACCGGCGTTATCCTCTAAAATATTAATCGGAACCAGGTTTAATTGACTGCTTCGGTGTGGTGCCACATTACTACGTGATCCAAATCAGGAGAAGCCCGGGATCTGGCCAACAAGTATGCGAAAAATGCGAAAGTATGAGCTAGATGATGGCAAATACCAGACCTAACCCAGACGTAACCGGCGTTATCCTCTAAAATATTAATCGGAACCAGGTTTAATTGACTGTTTCGGTGTGGTGCCACATTACTACGTTATCCAATCTAAAAAAAGCCCAGGTTCTGGCCATTCAAGTATGCGAAAAATGCGAAAGTATGAGCTAGATGATGGCAAATACCAGACCTAACCCAGACATAACCGGCGTTATCCTCTAAAATATTAATCGGAACCAGGTTTAATAGACAGTTTCAGTGTAGTACCACATTACTACGTGATCCGAATCAGAAAAAGCCCAGGATCTGGCCATTCAAGTCTAACCAGGTATAATTGTCAGTCTCAGTGTAGTACCACATTACTACGAGATCCAAGTCAGAAAATGCCCAGGATCTGGCCATTCAACTATGCGAAAAATGCGAAAGTATGAGCCAGATGATTGCAAATACGAGAACTAACCCAGACATAACCGGTATTTCCCCCTAAAATATTAATCGTAACCAAGTTTAATTGACTGCTTCGGTGTGGTACCACGTTACTACGTGACCCAAATCAACAAAAGCCCAGGATCTGGCCAACAAGCACGCGAAAAATGCGAATGTATGAGCTAGATGATGGCAAATACCAGACCTAACCCAGACGTAACCGGCGTTATCCTCTAAAATATTAATCGCAACCAGGTTTAGTTGACTGTTTCGTTGTGGTACCACATTACTATGTAATCCAATCCAGAAAAAACCCAGGATCTAGACAACAAATATGCGACAAATGCGAAAGTGTGAGTCAGATGATTGCAAATACCAGACCTAACCCAGACATAACCGGCGTTATCCTCTAAAATATTAATCGGAACCAGGTTTAATTGACTGTTTCGGTGTGGTGCCACATTACTATGTGATCCAATCTAAAAAAACCCAGGTTCTGGCCATTCAAGTATGCGAAAAATGCGAAAGTATTAGTCAGATGAGTGCAAATACCAGACCTAACCCAGACATAACCGGCGTTATCCTCTAAAATATTAATCGGAACCAGGATTAATTGACTGTACCTGTGTGGTACCACATTAATACGTGATACAAATCAGAAAAAGTCCAGGATCTGGCCAACAAGTATGCGAAAAATGCGAAAGCAAGAGGAAGATAATTGCAATTACCAGACGGAGCCCATACCTAACCGGCGATATCCCCTAAAATATTGATCGAATACAGGTAGAATTGACTATTTCATTGTGGCACCACATTAGTACGTGATCCTAACCAGTAAAAAACCCAGGATCTGGCCAACAAGAATGCAAAAAATGCGAAAGTATGAGTCAGATGATGGCAAATACCAGACCTAACCCAGACATAACCGGTGTTTCCTCCTAAAATATTGATCGGAGCCAGATTCAATTGACTGCTTCGGTGTGGTACCACGTTACTACGTGACCCAAATCAACAAAAGCCCAGGATCTGGCCAACAAGCACGCGAAAAATGCGAATGTATGAGTCAGATGATTGCAAATACCAGAACTAACACAAACCTAACCGGCGTTGTTCTCTAAAATATTAATCGGAACCAGGCTTAATTGACTATTTCAGTGTGGTATCACATTACAACGTGATCCAAACCGGAAAAAGCCCAGGATCGGGCCAACAAGAATGCAAAACATGCGAAAGTATGAGCTAGATGATGGCAAATACCAGACCTAACATAGACATAACCGCCGTTATCCTCTAAAATATTAATCGGAACCAGGCTTAATTGACTGTTTCGGTGTGGTGCCACATTACTACGTGATCCAATCTAAAAAAAGCGCGGGTTCTGGCCATTCAAGTATGCGAAAAATGCGAAAGTATGAGCTAGATGATGGCAAATACCAGACCTAACCCAGACGTAACCGGCGTTATCCTCTAAAATATTAATCGGAACCAGGCTTGATTGACTGGTTCGGTGTGGTACCACGTTACTACGTGATCCAAATCAGCAAAAGCCTAGGATCTGGCCAACAAGAATGCGAAAAATGCGAAAGTATGAGCTAGATGATGGCAAATACCAGGCCTAACCCAGAACAACCGGTGTTTCCCCCTAAAATATTAATCGTAACCAAGTTTAATTGACTGCTTCGGTGTGGTACCACGTTACTACGTGATCCAAATCAGGAAAAGCCCAGGATCTGGCCAACAAGTATGCGAAAAATGCGAAAGTATGAGCTAGATGATGGCAAATACCAGACCTAACCCAGACATAACCGGCGTTATCCTCTAAAATATTAATCGGAACCAGGTTTAATTGACTGCTTCGGTGTGGTGCCACATTACTACGTGATCCAAATCAGGAGAAGCCCGGGATCTGGCCAACAAGTATGCGAAAAATGCGAAAGTATGAGCTAGATGATGGCAAATACCAGACCTAACCCAGACGTAACCGGCGTTATCCTCTAAAATATTAATCGGAACCAGGTTTAATTGACTGTTTCGGTGTGGTGCCACATTACTACGTTATCCAATCTAAAAAAAGCCCAGGTTCTGGCCATTCAAGTATGCGAAAAATGCGAAAGTATGAGCTAGATGATGGCAAATACCAGACCTAACCCAGACGTAACCGGCGTTATCCTCTAAAATATTAATCGTAACCAAGTTTAATTGACTGCTTCGGTGTGGTACCACGTTACTACGTGATCCAAATCAGGAAAAGCCCAGGATCTGGCCAACAAGTATGCGAAAAATGCGAAAGTATGAGCTAGATGATGGCAAATACCAGACCTAACCCAGACATAACCGGCGTTATCCTCTAAAATATTAATCGGAACCAGGTTTAATTGACTGCTTCGGTGTGGTGCCACATTACTACGTGATCCAAATCAGGAGAAGCCCGGGATCTGGCCAACAAGTATGCGAAAAATGCGAAAGTATGAGCTAGATGATGGCAAATACCAGACCTAACCCAGACGTAACCGGCGTTATCCTCTAAAATATTAATCGGAACCAGGTTTAATTGACTGTTTCGGTGTGGTGCCACATTACTACGTTATCCAATCTAAAAAAAGCCCGGGTTCTGGCCATTCAAGTATGCGAAAAATGCGAAAGTATGAGCTAGATGATGGCAAATACCAGACCTAACCCAGACGTAACCGGCGTTATCCTCTAAAATATTAATCGGTACCAGGTTTAATTGACTGTTTCGGTGTGGTGCCACATTACTACATGATCCAAACCAGAAAAAACCCAGGATCAGGCCAACAAGAATGCATAAAATGCGAAAGTATGAGGTAGACGATGGCAAATACCAGACCTAACCCAGACATAACCGGTGGTTCCCGCTAAAATATTGATCGAAACCAGCTTTAATTGACTGTTTCGGTTTGGTACCACATTACTACGTGATCCAAATCAGCAAGAGCCAAGAATCTGGCCAGCAAGTATGCATAAAATGCGAAAGTATGAGGTAGATGATGGCAAATACCAGACCTAACCCAGACATAACCGGTGTTTCCCGGTAAAATATTAATCGGAACCAGGTTTAATTGCCTGTTCCAGTGTGGTACCACATTACTACGTGATCCAAATCAGCAAAAGCCCAGGATTTGGCCAACAAGTATGCCAAAAATGCGAAAGTATGAGCTAGATGATGGCAAATACCAGACCTAACCCAGACATAACCGGCGTTTTCCTCTAAAATATTAATCGGAACCAGGTTTAATTGCCTGTTCCAGTGTGGTAACACATTACTGCGTGATCCAAATCAGCAAAAGTCCAGGATCTGGCCATTCAAGTATGCGAAAAATGCGAAAGTATGAGCTAGATGATGGCAAATACCAGACCTAACCCAGACATAACCAGCGTTATCCTCTAAAATATTAATCGGTACCAGGTTTAATTGACTGTTTCGGTGTGGTGCCACATTACTACGTGATCCAAACCAGAAAAAACCCAGGATCAGGCCAACAAGAATGCATAAAATGCGAAAGTATGAGGTAGATGATGGCAAATACCAGACCTAACCCAGACATAACCGGTGGTTCCCGCTAAAATATTAATCGGAACCAGGTTTAATTTGCCTGTTCCAGTGTGGTACCACATTACTACGTGATCCAAATCAGCAAAAGCCCAGGATTTGGCCAACAAGTATGCCAAAAATGCGAAAGTATGAGGTAGATGATGGCAAATACCAGACCTAACCCAGACATAACCGGTGTTTCCCGCTAAAATATTAATCGGAACCAGGTTTAATTTGCCTGTTCCAGTGTGGTACCACATTACTACGTGATCCAAATCAGCAAAAGCCCAGGATTTGGCCAACAAGTATGCCAAAAATGCGAAAGTATGAGCTAGATGATGGCAAATACCAGACCTAACCCAGCCATAACCGCCCTTATCCTCCAAAATATAAATTGCAACCAGGATTAATTGACTGTTTCGGTGTGGTACCACATAACTATGTGATCCAAACTAGAAAAAACCTAGGATCGGGCCAACAAGAATGCATAAAATGCGAAAGTATGAGGTAGATGATGGCAAATACCAGACCTAACCCAGACATAACCGGTGTTTCCCGCTAAAATATTGATCGAAACCAGCTTTAATTGACTGTTTCGGTTTAGTACCACATTACTACGTGATCCAAATCAGCAAGAGCCAAGAATCTGGCCAACAAGTATGCGAAAAATGTGAAAGTATGTGTCAGATGAATGCAAATACCAGACCTAACCCAGCCATAACCAGCGTTAACCTCCAAAATATTAATCGGAACCAAGTTTAATTGACCCCTTCAGTGTGGTAGCACATTACTACGTGATCCAAATCAGCATAAGCCCAGGATCTGGCCAACAAGTATGCGAAAAATGCGAAAGTATGAGCTAGATGATGGCAATTACCAGACCTCACCCAAACATAACCGGCGTTATCCTCTAAAATATTAATCGGTACCAGGTTTAATTGACTGTTTCGGTGTGGTGCCACATTACTACGTGACCCAAATCAGAAAAAGCCCAGGATCTGGCAAACAAGTATGCGAAAAATGCAAAAGTATGAGCCAGATGATTGCAAGTACTAGAACTAACCCAGACATAACCGGCGTTATCCTCTAAAATATTAATCGGAACCAGGTTTAATTGACTGTTTCGGTGTGGTACCACATTACTGCGTAAGCCAAATCAGAAAAAGCCCAGGACCTGGCCAAGAAGTATCCGAAAAATGAGAAAGTATGAGCCAGATGATTGCAAATACGAGAACTAGCCCATACATAACCGGCGTTCTCCTCTAAAATATTAATCGGAATCAGGATTAATTGACTGTTCCAGTGTGGTACCACATTACTACGTGATCCAAATCAGCAAAAGCCCAGGATCTGGCTAACAAGTATGCGAAAAATGTGAAAGTATGAGACAGATGGTTGCTAATACCAGACCTAACCCAGACATAACCGGCGTTATCCTCTAAAATAATAATCGCAACCAGGTTTAATTGACAGTTTCGGTGTGGTACCACACTTCTACGTAATCCAAACCAGAAAAAACCCAGGATCTGGCCAAGAAGTATGCGAAGAATGCGAAAGGATGAGACAGATGATGGCAAATACCAGACCTTACCCAGACATAACCGGCGTTTTCCACTAAAATATTAATCGCAACCAGGTTTAATTGACAGTTTCGGTGTGGTACCACACTTCTACGTAATCCAAACCAGAAAAAACCCAGGATCTGGCCAAGAAGTATGCGAAGAATGCGAAAGGATGAGACAGATGATGGCAAATACCAGACCTTACCCAGACATAACCGGCGTTTTCCACTAAAATATTAATCGCAACCAGGTTTAATTGACAGTTTCGGTGTGGTACCACATTACTACGTAATCCAAACCAGAAAAAACCCAGGATCTGGCCATTCAAGTATGCGAAAATTGCGAAAGTATGAGCCAGATGATTCCAAATACCACAACTAACCCAGACATAACCAGCGTTATCCTCTAAAATATTAATCGGAAACAGGATTAATTGACTGTTCCAGTGTGGTACCACATTTCTACGTGATCCAAATCAGCAAAAGCACTGGATCCGGCCAACTAGTATGCGAAAAATGCGAAAGTATGAGCTAGATGAGGGCAAATAGCACAACTAACACAGACATAAGCGGCGTTATCCTCTAAAATATAAATCGCAACCGGATTTAATTGACAGTTTCGGTGTGGTACCACATTACTACATAATCCTAACCGGAAAAAACCCAGGTTCTGGTCAACAAGTATGCGAAAAATGCGAAAGTATGAGCTAGATGATGGCAAATACCAGGCCTAACCCAGACACAACCGGTGTTTCCCCCTATAATATTGATCGAAACCAGCTTTAATTGACTGTTTCGGTGTGGTACCACATTTTTATGTAATCCAAACCAGAAAAAGACCCAGGATCTGGCCAACAAGTATGCGAAGAGTGCGAAAGTATGAGTCAGATGATGGCAGATACCAGACCTTACCCAGACATAACTGGCGTTATCCTCTAAAATATTAATCCGAAGCAGGTTCAATTGACAGTTTCAGTGTGGTGCCACATTACTACGTAACCCAAACCGGAAAAAACCCAGGATCTGGCCATTCAAGTATGCGAAACTTGCGAAAGTATGAGCCAGATGATTCCAAATACCACAACTAACCCAGACATAACCAGCGTTATCCTCTAAAATATTAATCGGAACCAGGTTTAATAAACTTTCTCGGTGTGGTACCACAATACTACGTGTTCCAAACCAGAAAGAACCCAGGATCTGGCCAAGAAGTATGCGAAAAATGCGAAAGTACGAGCTAGATGATGGAAAATACCAGACCTAACCCAGACATAACCGGGGTTATACTCTAAAATATTAATCGGAACCTGGCTCAATAAGACTGTTCCAGTGTGGTACCACATTACTACGTGATCCAAAAAAGCAAAATCCCAGGAACTGGCCAACAAGTATGCGAAAAATGCGAAAGTATGAGCTAGATGACGGCAAATAGCAGGCCTAACCCAGACATAACCGGCGTTATCCTCAAAAATATTAATCGCAACCAGGTTTAATCGCCTGTTTCGGTGTGGTACCACATTTCTACGTGATCCAAATCAGCAAAAGCCTAGGATCTGGCCAACAAGAATGCGAAAAATGCGAAAGTATGAGCTAGATGATGGCAAATACCAGACCTGACCAAGACATAACCGCCGGTATCCTCTAAAATATTAATCGTAACCAAGTTTAGTTGATTGCTTCGGTGTGGTAGCACATTACTACGTGATCCAAATCAGCATAAGCCCAGGATCTGGCCAACAAGTATGCGAAAAATGCGAAAGTATGAGGTAGATGATGGCAAATACCAGGCCTAACCCAGAACAACCGGTGTTTCCCCCTAAAATATTAATCGTAACCAAGTTTAATTGACTGCTTCGGTGTGGTACCACGTTACTACGTGATCCAAATCAGGAAAAGCCCAGGATCTGGCCAACAAGTATGCGAAAAATGCGAAAGTATGAGCTAGATGATGGCAAATACCAGACCTAACCCAGACATAACCGGCGTTATCCTCTAAAATATTAATCGGAACCAGGTTTAATTGACTGCTTCGGTGTGGTGCCACATTACTACGTGATCCAAATCAGGAGAAGCCCGGGATCTGGCCAACAAGTATGCGAAAAATGCGAAAGTATGAGCTAGATGATGGCAAATACCAGACCTAACCCAGACGTAACCGGCGTTATCCTCTAAAATATTAATCGGAACCAGGTTTAATTGACTGTTTCGGTGTGGTGCCACATTACTACGTTATCCAATCTAAAAAAAGCCCAGGTTCTGGCCATTCAAGTATGCGAAAAATGCGAAAGTATGAGCTAGATGATGGCAAATACCAGACCTAACCCAGACATAACCGGCGTTATCCTCTAAAATATTAATCGGAACCAGGTTTAATAGACAGTTTCAGTGTAGTACCACATTACTACGTGATCCGAATCAGAAAAAGCCCAGGATCTGGCCATTCAAGTCTAACCAGGTATAATTGTCAGTCTCAGTGTAGTACCACATTACTACGAGATCCAAGTCAGAAAATGCCCAGGATCTGGCCATTCAACTATGCGAAAAATGCGAAAGTATGAGCCAGATGATTGCAAATACGAGAACTAACCCAGACATAACCGGTATTTCCCCCTAAAATATTAATCGTAACCAAGTTTAATTGACTGCTTCGGTGTGGTACCACGTTACTACGTGACCCAAATCAACAAAAGCCCAGGATCTGGCCAACAAGCACGCGAAAAATGCGAATGTATGAGCTAGATGATGGCAAATACCAGACCTAACCCAGACGTAACCGGCGTTATCCTCTAAAATATTAATCGCAACCAGGTTTAGTTGACTGTTTCGTTGTGGTACCACATTACTATGTAATCCAATCCAGAAAAAACCCAGGATCTAGACAACAAATATGCGACAAATGCGAAAGTGTGAGTCAGATGATTGCAAATACCAGACCTAACCCAGACATAACCGGCGTTATCCTCTAAAATATTAATCGGAACCAGGTTTAATTGACTGTTTCGGTGTGGTGCCACATTACTATGTGATCCAATCTAAAAAAACCCAGGTTCTGGCCATTCAAGTATGCGAAAAATGCGAAAGTATTAGTCAGATGAGTGCAAATACCAGACCTAACCCAGACATAACCGGCGTTATCCTCTAAAATATTAATCGGAACCAGGATTAATTGACTGTACCTCTGTGGTACCACATTAATACGTGATACAAATCAGAAAAGGTCCAGGATCTGGCCAACAAGTATGTGAAAAATGCGAAAGCAAGAGGAAGATAATTGCAATTACCAGACGGAGCCCATACCTAACCGGCGATATCCCCTAAAATATTGATCGAATACAGGTAGAATTGACTATTTCATTGTGGCACCACATTAGTACGTGATCCTAACCAGTAAAAAACCCAGGATCTGGCCAACAAGAATGCAAAAAATGCGAAAGTATGAGTCAGATGATGGCAAATACCAGACCTAACCCAGACATAACCGGTGTTTCCTCCTAAAATATTGATCGAAGCCAGATTCAATTGACTGCTTCGGTGTGGTACCACGTTACTACGTGACCCAAATCAACAAAAGCCCAGGATCTGGCCAACAAGCACGCGAAAAATGCGAATGTATGAGTCAGATGATTGCAAATACCAGAACTAACACAAACCTAACCGGCGTTGTTCTCTAAAATATTAATCGGGACCAGGCTTAATTGACTATTTCAGTGTGGTATCACATTACAACGTGATCCAAACCGGAAAAAGCCCAGGATCGGGCCAACAAGAATGCAAAACATGCGAAAGTATGAGCTAGATGATGGCAAATACCAGACCTAACATAGACATAACCGCCGTTATCCTCTAAAATATTAATCGGAACCAGGCTTAATTGACTGTTTCGGTGTGGTGCCACATTACTACGTGATCCAATCTAAAAAAAGCGCGGGTTCTGGCCATTCAAGTATGCGAAAAATGCGAAAGTATGAGCTAGATGATGGCAAATACCAGACCTAACCCAGACGTAACCGGCGTTATCCTCTAAAATATTAATCGGAACCAGGCTTGATTGACTGGTTCGGTGTGGTACCACGTTACTACGTGATCCAAATCAGCAAAAGCCTAGGATCTGGCCAACAAGAATGCGAAAAATGCGAAAGTATGAGCTAGATGATGGCAAATACCAGGCCTAACCCAGAACAACCGGTGTTTCCCCCTAAAATATTAATCGTAACCAAGTTTAATTGACTGCTTCGGTGTGGTACCACGTCACTACGTGATCCAAATCAGGAAAAGCCCAGGATCTGGCCAACAAGTATGCGAAAAATGCGAAAGTATGAGCTAGATGATGGCAAATACCAGACCTAACCCAGACATAACCGGCGTTATCCTCTAAAATATTAATCGGAACCAGGTTTAATTGACTGCTTCGGTGTGGTGCCACATTACTACGTGATCCAAATCAGGAGAAGCCCGGGATCTGGCCAACAAGTATGCGAAAAATGCGAAAGTATGAGCTAGATGATGGCAAATACCAGACCTAACCCAGACGTAACCGGCGTTATCCTCTAAAATATTAATCGGAACCAGGTTTAATCGACTGTTTCGGTGTGGTGCCACATTACTACGTTATCCAATCTAAAAAAAGCCCAGGTTCTGGCCATTCAAGTATGCGAAAAATGCGAAAGTATGAGCTAGATGATGGCAAATACCAGACCTAACCCAGACGTAACCGGCGTTATCCTCTAAAATATTAATCGGAACCAGGTTTAATTGACTGTTTCGGTGTGGTGCCACATTACTACGTTATCCAATCTAAAAAAAGCCCAGGTTCTGGCCATTCAAGTATGCGAAAAATGCGAAAGTATGAGCTAGATGGTGGCAAATACCAGACCTAACCGAGACGTAACCGGCGTTATCCTCAAAAATATTAATCGGAACCAGGTATAATTGTCTGTCTGTGTAGTACCACATTACTACGAGATCCAAATCAGAAAAAGCCCAGGATCTGGCCATTCAACTATGTGAAAAATGCGAAAGTATGAGCCAGATGATCGCAAATACGAGAACTAACCAAGACATAACCGGCGTTTTCCTCTAAACTTTTAATCGGAACCAGGTTTAATTGACCCCTTCAGTGTGATACTACATTACTACGTGATCCAAATCAGCAAAAGCACAGGAACTGTCCAACAAGTATGCGAAAAATGCGAATGTATGAGTCAGATGATTGCAAATACCAGACCTAACACAAACCTAACCGGCGTTGTTCTCTAAAATATTAATCGGAACCAGGCTTAATTGACTATTTCAGTGTGGTACCACATTTCTACGTGATCCAAATCAGCAAAAGCCTAGGATCTGGCCAACAAGAATGCGAAAAATGCGAAAGTATGAGCTAGATGATGGCAAATACCAGACCTAACCAAGACATAACCGCCGGTATCCTCTAAAATATTAATCGTAACCAAGTTTAGTTGATTGCTTCGGTGAGGTAGCACATTACTACGTGATCCAAATCAGCATGAGCCCAGGATCTGGCCAACAAGTATGCGAAAAATGCGAAAGTATGAGGTAGATGATGGCAAATACCAGGCCTAACCCAGAACAACCGGTGTTTCCCCCTAAAATATTAATCGTAACCAAGTTTAATTGACTGCTTCGGTGTGGTACCACGTTACTACGTGATCCAAATCAGGAAAAGCCCAGGATCTGGCCAACAAGTATGCGAAAAATGCGAAAGTATGAGCTAGATGATGGCAAATACCAGACCTAACCCAGACATAACCGGCGTTATCCTCTAAAATATTAATCGGAACCAGGTTTAATTGACTGCTTCGGTGTGGTGCCACATTACTACGTGATCCAAATCAGGAGAAGCCCGGGATCTGGCCAACAAGTATGCGAAAAATGCGAAAGTATGAGCTAGATGATGGCAAATACCAGACCTAACCCAGACGTAACCGGCGTTATCCTCTAAAATATTAATCGGAACCAGGTTTAATTGACTGTTTCGGTGTGGTGCCACATTACTACGTTATCCAATCTAAAAAAAGCCCAGGTTCTGGCCATTCAAGTATGCGAAAAATGCGAAAGTATGAGCTAGATGATGGCAAATACCAGACCTAACCCAGACGTAACCGGCGTTATCCTCTAAAATATTAATCGGAACCAGGTTTAATTGACTGCTTCGGTGTGGTGCCACATTACTACGTGATCCAAATCAGGAGAAGCCCGGGATCTGGCCAACAAGTATGCGAAAAATGCGAATGTATGAGTCAGATGATTGCAAATACCAGACCTAACCCAGACGTAACCGGCGTTACTCTCTAAACTATTAATCGCAACCAGGTTTAGTTGACTGTTTCGTTGTGGTACCACATTACTATGTAATCCAATCCAGAAAAAACCCAGGATCTAGACAACAAATATGCGACAAATGCGAAAGTGTGAGTCAGATGATTGCAAATACCAGACCTAACCCAGACATAACCGGCGTTATCCTCTAAAATATTAATCGGAACCAGGTTTAATTGACTGTTTCGGTGTGGTGCCATATTACTATGTGATCCAATCTAAAAAAACCCAGGTTCTGTCCATTCAAGGAAGCGAAAAATGCGAAAGTATTAGTCAGATGAGTGCAAATACCAGACCTAACCCAGACATAACCGGCGTTATCCTCTAAAATATTAATCGGAACCAGGATTAATTGACTGTACCTGTGTGGTACCACATTAATACGTGATACAAATCAGAAAAAGCCCAGGATCTGGCCAACAAGTATGCGAAAAATGCGAAAGCAAGAGGAAGATAATTGCAATTACCAGACGGAGCCCATACCTAACCGGCGATATCCCCTAAAATATTGATCGAATACAGGTAGAATTGACTATTTCATTGTGGCACCACATTAGTACGTGATCCTAACCAGTAAAAAACCCAGGATCTGGCCAACAAGAATGCAAAAAATGCGAAAGTATGAGTCAGATGATGGCAAATACCAGACCTAACCCAGACATAACCGGTGTTTCCTCCTAAAATATTGATCGAAGCCAGCTTCAATTGACTGCTTCGGTGTGGTACCACGTTACTACGTGACCCAAATCAACAAAAGCCCAGGATCTGGCCAACAAGCACGCGAAAAATGCGAATGTATGAGTCAGATGATTGCAAATACCAGACCTAACACAAACCTAACCGGCGTTGTTCTCTAAAATATTAATCGGAACCAGGCTTAATTGACTATTTCAGTGTGGTATCACATTACAACGTGATCCAAACCGGAAAAAGCCCAGGAACTGTCCAACAAGTATGCGAAAAATGCGAAAGTATGAGCTAGATGATGGCAAATACCAGACCTAACCCAGACATAACCGGCGTTATCCTCTAAAATATTAATCGGAACCAGGCTTGATTGACTGTTTCGGTGTGGTGCCACATTACTACGTGATCCAATCTAAAAAAAGCCCAGGTTCTGGCCATTCAAGTATGCGAAAAATGCGAAAGTATGAGCTAGATGATAGCAAATACCAGACCTAACCCAGACATAACCGGCGTTATCCTCTAAAATATTAATCGGAACCAGGTTTAATAGACAGTTTCAGTGTAGTACCACATTACTACGTGATCCGAATCAGAAAAAGCCCAGGATCTGGCCATTCAAGTCTAACCAGGTATAATTGTCAGTCTCAGTGTAGTACCACATTACTACGAGATCCAAGTCAGAAAATGCCCAGGATCTGGCCATTCAACTATGCGAGAAATGCGAAAGTATGAGCCAGATGATTGCAAATACGAGAACTAACCCAGACATAACCGGCGTTATCCTCTAAAATATTAATCGGAACCAGGATTAATTGACTGTACCTGTGTGGTACCACATTAATACGTGATACAAATCAGAAAAAGCCCAGGATCTGGCCAACAAGTATGCGAAAAATGCGAAAGCAAGAGGAAGATAATTGCAATTACCAGACGGAGCCCATACCTAACCGGCGATATCCCCTAAAATATTGATCGAATACAGGTAGAATTGACTATTTCATTGTGGCACCACATTAGTACGTGATCCTAACCAGTAAAAAACCCAGGATCTGGCCAACAAGAATGCAAAAAATGCGAAAGTATGAGTCCGATGATGGCAAATACCAGACCTAACCCAGACATAACCGGTGTTTCCTCCTAAAATATTGATCGAAGCTAGCTTCAATTGACTGCTTCGGTGTGGTACCACGTTACTACGTGACCCAAATCAACAAAAGCCCAGGATCTGGCCAACAAGCACGCGAAAAATGCGAATGTATGAGTCAGATGATTGCAAATACCAGACCTAACACAAACCTAACCGGCGTTGTTCTCTAAAATATTAATCGAAACCAGGCTTAATTGACTATTTCAGTGTGGTATCACATTACAACGTGATCCAAACCGGAAAAAACCCAGGATCGGGCCAACAAGAATGCAAAACATGCGAAAGTTTGAGCTAGATGATGGCAAATACCAGACCTAACATAGACATAACCGCCGTTATCCTCTAAAATATAAATCGCAACCAGGTTTAATTGACTGTTTCGGTTTGGTACCACATTACTATGTGATCACAACCAGAAAAAACCACGGATCTGGCCAACAAGAATGCATAAAATGCGAAAGTATGAGGTAGATAATGGCAAATACCAGACCTAACCCAGACATAACCGGTGTTTCCCCCTAAAATATTGATCGATACGAGCTTTAATTGACTGTTTCGGTTTGGTACCACATTACTACGTGAACCAAATCAGCAAGAGCCCAGAACCTGGCCAACAAGTATTGCGAAAAATGCGAAAGTATGAGCTAGATGATGGCAAATACCAGACCTAACCCAGACATAACCGGCGTTATCCTCTAAACTATTAATCGGAACCAGGTTTAATTGACCCCTTCAGTGTAGTACCACATTACTACGTGATCGAAATCAGGAAAAGCCCGGCATCTGGCCAACAAGTATGCGAAAAATGCGAAAGTATGAGCTAGATGATGGCAAATACCAGACCTAACCCAGACATAACCGGCGTTATCCTGCAAAATATTAATCGGAACCAGGTTTAATTGACAGTTTCGGTGTGGTACCACATTACTGCGTGATCCAAATCAGAAAAAACCCAGGATCTAGACAACAAATATGCGACAAATGCGAAAGTGTGAGATAGATGATGGCAAACACCAGACCTAACCCAGACATAACCAGCGTTATCCTCTAAAATATTAATCGGAACCAGGTTTAATTGACTGTTTCGGTGTGGCGCCACATTACTGCGTGATCCAAATCAGAAAATGCCCAGGATATTGCCAACAAGTATGCGAAAAATGCGAAAGTATAAGCTAGAGGATGGCAAATACCAGACCTAACCCAGACATAACCGCCGTTATCCTATAAAATATAAATTGCAACCAGGTTTAATTGACTGCTTCGGTGTGGTACCACGTTACTACGTAATCCAAACCAGAAAACACCAAGAATCTGGCCAACAAGTATGCGAAAAATGCGATAGTATGAGGCAGATGATTGCAAATACCAGACCTAACACAAACCTAACCGGCGTTGTTCTCTAAAATATTTATCGGAACCAGGCTTAATTGACTATTTCAGTGTGGTACCATATTACAACGTGATCCAAAACGGAAAAAACCCAGGATCGGGCCAACAAGAATGCAAAACATGCGAAAGTATGAGGCAGATGATTACAAGTACCAGGCCTAACACAGACACAACCGGTGTTTCCCCCTATAATATTGATCCAAAACAGCTTCAATTGACTATTTCGGTGTGGTACCACATTACTACGTGATCCAAATCAGCAAGAGCTAAGGATCTGGCCAACAAGTATGCGAAAAATGCGAAAGTATGAGCTAGATGATGGCAAATACCAGACCTAACCCAGGCATAACCGCCGTTATCCTCTAAAATATAAATCGCAACCAGGTTTAATTGACTGTTTCGGTGTGGTACCACATTACTATGTGATCAAAACCAGAAAAAACCAAGGATCTGGCCAACAAGAATGCATAAAATGCGAAAGTATGAGGTAGATGATGGCAAATACCAGACCTAACCCAGACATAACCGGTGTTTCCCCCTAAAATATTGATCGAAACCAGCATTAATTGACTGTTTCGGTTAGGTACCACATTACTACGTGATCCAAATCAGCAAGAGCCCAGGATCTGGCCATTCAAGTATGCGAAAATTGCGAAAGTATGAGCTACATGATGGCAAATAGCAGACCTAACCCAGACATAACCGGCGTTATCCTCTAAAATATTAATCGGAACCAGGTTTAATTGGCTTTTTCGGTGTGGTACCACAATACAACGTGATCCAAACCAGAAAAAACCGAGGATCTGTGCCAACAAGTATGCGAAAAATGCGAAAGTATGAGACAGATGATTACAAGTACCAGGCCTAACCCAGACACAACCGACGTTTCCCCCTATAATATTGATCGAAACCAGCATTAATTGACTGTTTCGGTTAGGTACCACATTACTACGTGATCCAAATCAGCAAGAGCCCGGGATCTGGCCATTCAAATATGCGAAAAATGCAAAAGTATGAGCCAGATGATTGCAAATACCAGAACTAACCCCGACATAACCGGAGTTATCCTCTAAAATATTAACCGTAACCAAGTTTAATTGACTGCTTCGGCGTGGTACCACGTTACTACGTAATCCAAACCAGAAAACACCAAGAATCTGGCCAACAAGTATGCGAAGATTGCAAAACTATGAGTCA
This sequence comes from Colletes latitarsis, assembly GCF_051014445.1. Lineage (NCBI taxonomy): Eukaryota > Metazoa > Arthropoda > Insecta > Hymenoptera > Colletidae > Colletes > Colletes latitarsis. Next base: position 6,564,358 of record NC_135142.1, read on the forward strand.
GATGATGGCAAATACCAGACCTAACCCAGACATAACCGGTGTTTCCCCCTAAAATATTGATCGATACGAGCTTTAATTGACTGTTTCGGTTTGGTACCACATTACTACGTGAACGAAATCAGCAAGAGCCCAGAATCTGGCCAAGAAGTATGCGAAAAATGGGAAAGTATGAGCTAGATGATGGCAAATACCAGACCCAACCCAGACATAACCGTCGTTATCCTCTAAAATATTAATCGGAACCAGGCTTAATTGACTGTTTCGGTGTGGTGCCACATTACTACGTGATCCAATCTAAAAAAAGCCCGGGTTCTGGCCATTCAAGTATGCGAAAAATGCGAAAGTATGAGCTAGATGATGGCAAATACCAGACCTAACCCAGACGTAACCGGCGTTATCCTCTAACATATTAATCGCAACCACGTTTAATTGACTGTTTTGGTGTGGTACCACATTACTACGTGATCCAAATCAGGAAAAGCCCAGGATCTGGCCAACAAGTATGCGAAAAATGCGAAAGCAAGAGGAAGATAATTGCAATTACCAGACGGAGCCCAGACCTAACCGGTGATATCCCCTAAAATGTTGATCGAATACAGGTAGAATTGACTATTTCATTGTGGCACCACATTAGTACGTGATGTTAGCCAGTAAAAAAACCCAGGATCTGGCCTACAAGAATGCAAAAAATGCGAAGGTATGAGTCAGATGATGGCAGATACCAGACCTAACCCAGACATAACCAGTGTTTCCTCCTAAAATATTAATCGAAGCCAGGTTCAATTGAATGTTTCGGTTTGGTACCACATTACTACGAGATCCAGATCAGCAAGAGCCCAGAATCTGGCCAACAAGTATGCGAAAAATGCGAAAGTATGAGTCAGATGATTGCAAATACCAGACCTAACCCAGACATAACCGGCGTTATCCTCTAAAATATTAATCGGAACCAGGTATAATTGTCTGTCTCAGTGTAGTACCACATTACTACGAGATCCAAATCAGAAAAAGCCCAGGATCTGGCCATTCAACTATGCGAAAAATGTGAAAGTATGAGCCAGATGATCGCAAATACGAGAACTAACCCAGACATAACCGCCGTTATCCTCTAAAATATAAATCGCAACCAGGTTTAATTGACTGTTTCGGTGCGGTACCACATTACTATGTGATCCAAACCAGAAAAAACCCAGGATCTGGCCCAAAAGAATGCATAAAATGCGAAAGTATGAGGCAGATGATCGCAAATACGAGAACTAACCCAGACATAACCGCCGTTATCCTCTAAAATATAAATCGCATCCAGGCTTAATTGACTGTTTCGGTGCGGTACCACATTACTATGTGATCCAAATCAGAAGAAACCCAGGATCTGGCCCACAAGAATGCATAAAATGCGAAAGTATGAGGCAGATGATGGCAAATACCAGACCTAACCCAGACATAACCGGCGTTATCCTCTAACATATTAATCGCAACCACGTTTAATTGACTGTTTCGGTGTGGTACCACATTACTATGTAATCCGAACCAGAAAAAATCCAGGATCTAGACAACAAGTATGCGAAAAATGCGAAAGCAAGAGGAAGATAATTGCAATTACCAGACGGAGGCCAGACCTAACCGGTGATATCCCCTAAAATGTTGATCGAATACAGGTAGAATTGACTATTTCATCGTGGCACCACATTAGTACGTGATCCTAACCAGTAAAAAACCCAGGATCTGGCCAACAAGAATGCAAAAAATGCGAAAGTATGAGTCAGATGATGGCAAATACCAGACCTAACCCAGACATAACCGGTGTTTCCTCCTAAAATATTGATCGGAGCCAGCTTCAATTGACTGTTTCGGTTTGCTACCACATTACTACGTGAGCCAAATCAGCAAGAGTCCAGGATCTGGCCACCAAGTATGCGAAAAATGCGATAGTATGAGGCAGATGATTGCAAATACCAGACCTAACACAAACCTAACCGGCGTTGTTCTCTAAAATATTAATCGGAACCAGGCTTAATTGACTATTTCAGTGTGGTACCACATTAAAACGTGATCCAAACCGGAAAAAACCCAGGATCTGGCCAACAAGAATGCAAAAGTATGAGGCAGATGATGGCAAATACCAGACCTAACCCAGACATAACCGGTGTTTCCCCCTAAAATATTGATCGATACGTGCTTTAATAGACTGTTTCGGTGTGGCAGCACATTACTATGTAATCCAAACCAGAAAAAACCCAGGATCTAGACAACAAATATGCGAAAAATGCGAAAGTATGAGCTAGATGATGGCAAATACCAGACCTAACCCAGACATAACCGGCGATATCCTCTAAAATATTAATCGGGACCAGGTTTAATTGACTTTTTCGGTGTGGTGCCACATTACTACGTTATCCAATCTAAAAAAAGCCCAGGTTCTGGCCATCCAAGTATTCGAAAAATGCGAATGTATGAGCTAGATGATGGCAAATACCAGACCTAACCCAGACATAACCGGCGTTATCCTCTAAAATATTAATCGGAACCAGGTTTAATAGACAGTTTCAGTGTAGTACCACATTACTACGTGATCCAATCTAAGAAAAGCCCAGGCTCTGGCCAACAAGCACGCGAAAAATGCGAAGGTATGAGCTAGATGATTGCAAATACCAGACCTAACCCAGGAATAACCGGCGTTATCCTCTAAAATATTAATCGGAACCAGGTATAATTGTCTGTCTCAGTGTAGTACCACATTACTACGAGATCCAATCTAAAAAAAGCCCAGGTTCTGGCCATTCAAGTATGCGAAAAATGCGAAAGTATGAGCTTGATGATGGCAAATACCAGACCTAACCCAGACGTAACTGGCGTTATCCTCTAAAATATTAATCGTAACCAAGTTTAGTTGATTGCTTCGGTGTGGTAGCACATTACTACGTGATCCAATCCAGAAAAAACTCAGGATCTGGCCAACAAGTATGCGAAAAATGAGAAAGTATGAGCTAGATGATGGCAAATACCAGACCTAACCCAGACATAACCGGCGTTATCCTCTAAAATATTAATCGGAACCAGGTTTAATTGACTGTTTCAGTGTGGTGCCACATTACTACGTTATCCAATCTAAAAAAAGCCCAGGTTCTGGCCATTCAAGTATGCGAAAAATGCGAAAGTATGAGCTTGATGATGGCAAATACCAGACCTAACCCAGACATAACCGGCGTTATCCTCTAAAATATTTGTCGGAACCAGGTTTAATAGACAGTTTCAGTGTAGTACCACATTACTACGTGATCCAATCTAAGAAAAGCCCAGGCTCTGGCCATTCAAGTATGCGAAAAATGCGAAAGTATGAGCTAGATGATTGCAAATACCAGACCTAACCCAGGAATAACCGGCGTTATCCTCTAAAATATTAATCGGAACCAGGTATAATTGTCTGTCTCAGTGTAGTACCACATTACTACGAGATCCGAATCAGAAAAAGCCCAGGATCTGGCCATTCAAGTCTACCAGGTATAATTGTCTGTCTCAGTGTAGTACCACATTACTACGAGATGCAAGTCAGAAAAAGCCCAAGATCTGGCCATTCAACTATGCGAAAAATGCGAAAGTATGAGCCAGATGGTTGCAAATACGAGAACTAACCCAGACATAACCGGTATTTCCCCCTAAAATATTAATCGTAACCAAGTTTAATTGACTGGTTCGGTGTGGTACCACGTTACTACGTGATCCAAATCAACAAAAGCCCATAATCTGGCCAACAAGCACGCGGAAAATGCGAAGGTATGAGTCAGATGATTGCAAATACCAGACCTAACCCAGACGTAACCGGCGTTATCCTCTAAAATATTAATCGCAACCAGGTTTAGTTGACTGTTTCGGTGTGGTACCACATTACTATGTAATCCATTCCAGAAAAAACCCAGGATATAGACAACAAATATGCGACAAATGCGAAAGTGTGAGTCAGATGATCGCAAATACCAGACCTAACCCAGACATAACCGGCGTTATCCACTAAAATATTAATCGGAACCAGGTTTAATTGACTGTTTCGATGTGGCGCCACATTACTACGTGATCCAAATCAGAAAAAGCCCAGGATATGGACAACAAGTATGCGAAAAATGCGAAAGTATGAGCTAGATGATGGCAAATACCAGACCTAACCCAGACATAACCGCCGTTATCCTCTAAAATATAAATTGCAACCAGGTTTAATTGACTGTTTCGGTGTGGTACCACATTACTATGTCATACAAACCAGAAAAAACCCAGGATCTGGCCAACAAGAATGCATAAAATGCGAAAGTATGAGGTAGATGATGGCAAATACCAGACCTAACCCAGAAATAACCGCCGTTATCCTCTAAAATATTAATCGGAACCAGGCTTAATTGACAGTTTCGGTGTGGGGTCCACATTACTACGTGATCCAAATCAGCAAGAGCCCGGGTTCTGGCCATTCAAATATGCGAAAAATGCAAAAGTATGAGCCAGATGATTGCAAATACCAGAACTAACCCCGACATAACCGGTGTTTCCTTCTAAAATATTGATCGAAGCCAGCTTCAATTGACTGTTTCGGTTTGGTACCACATTCCTACGTGATCCAAATCAGCAAGAGTCCAGGATCTGGCCAACAAGTATGCGAAAAATGCGATAGTATGAGGCAGATGATTGCAAATACCAGACCTAACCCAGACATAACCGGTGTTTACCCCTCAAATATTGATCGAAACCAGCATTAATTGACTGTTTCGGTTTGGTAGCACATTACTACGTGATCCAAATCAGCAAGAGCCCGGGATCTGGCCATTCAAATATGCGAAAAATGCAAAAGTATGAGCCAGATGATTGCATATACCAGATCTAACCCCGACATAACCGGAGTTATCCTCTAAAATATTAATCGTAACCAAGTTTAATTGACTGCTTCGGCGTGGCACCACGTTACTACGTAATCCAAACCAGAAAACACCAAGAATCTGGCCAACAAGTATGCGAAGATTGCAAAACTATGAGTCACATGATAGCAAATACCAGACCTAACACAGACATAACCGGTGTTTCCCCCTAAAATATTGATCGATACGAGCTTTAATTGACTGTTTCGGTTTGGTACCACATTACTACGTGAACGAAATCAGCAAGAGCCCAGAATCTGGCCAAGAAGTATGCGAAAAATGGGAAAGTATGAGCTAGATGATGGCAAATACCAGACCTAACCCAGACATAACCGTCGTTATCCTCTAAAATATTAATCGGAACCAGGCTTAATTGACTGTTTCGGTGTGGTGCCACATTACTACGTGATCCAATCTAAAAAAAGCCCGGGTTCTGGCCATTCAAGTATGCGAAAAATGCGAAAGTATGAGCTAGATGATGGCAAATACCAGACCTAACCCAGACGTAACCGGCGTTATCCTCTAACATATTAATCGCAACCACGTTTAATTGACTGTTTTGGTGTGGTACCACATTACTACGTGATCCAAATCAGGAAAAGCCCAGGATCTGGCCAACAAGTATGCGAAAAATGCGAAAGCAAGAGGAAGATAATTGCAATTACCAGACGGAGCCCAGACCTAACCGGTGATATCCCCTAAAATGTTGATCGAATACAGGTAGAATTGACTATTTCATTGTGGCACCACATTAGTACGTGATGTTAGCCAGTAAAAAAACCCAGGATCTGGCCTACAAGAATGCAAAAAATGCGAAGGTATGAGTCAGATGATGGCAAATACCAGACCTAACCCAGACATAACCGGTGTTTCCTCCTAAAATATTGATCGAAGCCAGGTTCAATTGACTGTTTCGGTTTGGTACCACATTACTACGAGATCCAAATCAGCAAGAGCCCAGAATCTGGCCAACAAGTATGCGAAAAATGCGAAAGTATGAGTCAGATGATTGCAAATACCAGACCTAACCCAGACATAACCGGCGTTATCCTCCAAAATATTAATCGGAACCAGGTATAATTGTCTGTCTCAGTGTGGTACCACATTACTACGTGATCCAAATCAGGAAAAGCCCAGGATCTGGCCAACAAGTATGCGAAAAATGCGAAAGCAAGAGGAAGATAATTGCAATTACCAGACGGAGCCCAGACCTAACCGGTGATATCCCCTAAAATGTTGATCGAATACAGGTAGAATTGACTATTTCATTGTGGCACCACATTAGTACGTGATGTTAGCCAGTAAAAAAACCCAGGATCTGGCCTACAAGAATGCAAAAAATGCGAAGGTATGAGTCAGATGATGGCAGATACCAGACCTAACCCAGACATAACCAGTGTTTCCTCCTAAAATATTAATCGAAGCCAGGTTCAATTGAATGTTTCGGTTTGGTACCACATTACTACGAGATCCAGATCAGCAAGAGCCCAGAATCTGGCCAACAAGTATGCGAAAAATGCGAAAGTATGAGTCAGATGATTGCAAATACCAGACCTAACCCAGACATAACCGGCGTTATCCTCTAAAATATTAATCGGAACCAGGTATAATTGTCTGTCTCAGTGTAGTACCACATTACTACGAGATCCAAATCAGAAAAAGCCCAGGATCTGGCCATTCAACTATGCGAAAAATGTGAAAGTATGAGCCAGATGATCGCAAATACGAGAACTAACCCAGACATAACCGCCGTTATCCTCTAAAATATAAATCGCAACCAGGTTTAATTGACTGTTTCGGTGCGGTACCACATTACTATGTGATCCAAACCAGAAAAAACCCAGGATCTGGCCCAAAAGAATGCATAAAATGCGAAAGTATGAGGCAGATGATCGCAAATACGAGAACTAACCCAGACATAACCGCCGTTATCCTCTAAAATATAAATCGCAACCAGGCTTAATTGACTGTTTCGGTGCGGTACCACATTACTATGTGATCCAAATCAGAAGAAACCCAGGATCTGGCCCACAAGAATGCATAAAATGCGAAAGTATGAGGCAGATGATGGCAAATACCAGACCTAACCCAGACATAACCGGCGTTATCCTCTAACATATTAATCGCAACCACGTTTAATTGACTGTTTCGGTGTGGTACCACATTACTATGTAATCCGAACCAGAAAAAATCCAGGATCTAGACAACAAGTATGCGAAAAATGCGAAAGCAAGAGGAAGATAATTGCAATTACCAGACGGAGGCCAGACCTAACCGGTGATATCCCCTAAAATGTTGATCGAATACAGGTAGAATTGACTATTTCATCGTGGCACCACATTAGTACGTGATCCTAACCAGTAAAAAACCCAGGATCTGGCCAACAAGAATGCAAAAAATGCGAAAGTATGAGTCAGATGATGGCAAATACCAGACCTAACCCAGACATAACCGGTGTTTCCTCCTAAAATATTGATCGGAGCCAGCTTCAATTGACTGTTTCGGTTTGCTACCACATTACTACGTGAGCCAAATCAGCAAGAGTCCAGGATCTGGCCACCAAGTATGCGAAAAATGCGATAGTATGAGGCAGATGATTGCAAATACCAGACCTAACACAAACCTAACCGGCGTTGTTCTCTAAAATATTAATCGGAACCAGGCTTAATTGACTATTTCAGTGTGGTACCACATTAAAACGTGATCCAAACCGGAAAAAACCCAGGATCTGGCCAACAAGAATGCAAAAGTATGAGGCAGATGATGGCAAATACCAGACCTAACCCAGACATAACCGGTGTTTCCCCCTAAAATATTGATCGATACGTGCTTTAATAGACTGTTTCGGTGTGGCAGCACATTACTATGTAATCCAAACCAGAAAAAACCCAGGATCTAGACAACAAATATGCGAAAAATGCGAAAGTATGAGCTAGATGATGGCAAATACCAGACCTAACCCAGACATAACCGGCGATATCCTCTAAAATATTAATCGGGACCAGGTTTAATTGACTTTTTCGGTGTAGTACCACATTACTACGTGATCCAAATCAGAAAAAGCCCAGGATCTGGCCATTCAAGTATGCGAAAAATGCGAAAGTATGAGCCAGATGATTGCAAATACCAGAACTAACCCCGACATAACTGGAGTTATCCTCTAAAATATTAATCGTAACCAAGTTGAATTGACTGCTTCGGTGTGGTACCACGTTACTACGTAATCCAAACCAGAAAACACCAAGAATCTGGCCAACAAGTATGAGAAGATTGCAAAACTATGAGTCAGATGTTGGCAAATACCAGACCTAACCCAGACATAACCGGTGTTTCCCCTAAAATATTGATCGATACGAGCTTTAATTGACTGTTTCGGTTTGGTACCACATTCCTACGTGATCCAATTCAGCAAGAGTCCAGGATCTGGCCAACAAGTATGCGAAAAATGCGATAGTATGAGGCAGATGATTGCAAATACCAGACCTAACACAAACCTAACCGGCGTTGTTGTCTATAATATTAATCGGAACCAGGCTTAACTGACTATTTCAGTGTGGTACCACATTACAACGTGATCCAAACCGGAAAAAACCCAGCATCGGGCCAACAAGAATGCAAAACATGCGAAAGTATGCGGCAGATGATTACAAGTACCAGGCCTAACACAGACACAACCGGTGTTTGCCCCTATAATATTGATCCAAAACAGCTTTAATTGACTATTTCGGTGTGGTACCACATTACTACGTGATCCAAATCAGCAAGAGCTAAGGATCTGGGCAATAGGTATGCGAAAAATGCGAAAGTATGAGTCAGATGATGGCAAATACCAGACCTAACCCAGACATAACTGGCGTTATCCTCTAAAATATTAATCGGAACCAGGTATAATTGTCTGTCTCAGTGTGGTACCACATTACTACGTGATCCAAATCAGGAAAAGCCCAGGATCTGGCCAACAAGTATGCGAAAAATGCGAAAGCAAGAGGAAGATAATTGCAATTACCAGACGGAGCCCAGACCTAACCGGTGATATCCCCTAAAATGTTGATCGAATACAGGTAGAATTGACTATTTCATTGTGGCACAACATTAGTACGTGATGTTAGCCAGTAAAAAAACCCAGGATCTGGCCTACAAGAATGCAAAAAATGCGAAGGTATGAGTCAGATGATGGCAAATACCAGACCTAACCCAGACATAACCGGTGTTTCCTCCTAAAATATTGATCGAAGCCAGGTTCAATTGACTGTTTCGGTTTGGTACCACATTACTCCGTGATCCAAATCAGCAAGAGTCCGAGATCTGGCCAACAAGTATGCGAAAAATGCGATAGTATGAGGCAGATGATTGCAAATACCAGACCTAACACAAACCTAACCGGCGTTGTTCTCTAAAATATTAATCGGAACCAGGCTTAATTGACTATTTCAGTGTGGTACCACATTACAACGTGATCCAAACCGGAAAAAACCCAGGATCTGGCCAACAAGAATGCAAAACATGCGAAAGTATGAGGCAGATGATGGCAAATACCAGACCTAACCCAGACATAACCGCCGTTATCCTCTAAAATATTAATCGGAACCAGGTTTAATTGACTTTTTCGGTGTAGTACCACATTACTACGTGATCCAAATCAGGAAACGCCCAGGATCTGGCCAACAAGTATGCGAAGATTGCAAAACTATGAGTCAGATGATGGCAAATACCAGACCTAACTCAGCCATAACCGGTGATTTCCCCTAACATATTGATCGAAGCCAGCTTTAATTGAATGTTTCGGTTTGGTACCACATTACTACGAGATCCAAATCAGCAAGAGCCCAGAATCTGGCCAACAAGTATGCGAAAAATGCGAAAGTATGAGTCAGATGATTGCAAATACCAGACCTAACCCAGACATAACCGGCGTTATCCTCTAAAATATTAATCGGAACCAGGCTTAATTGACTGTTTCGGTGTGGTGCCACATTACTAAGTGATCCAAACCAGAAAAAACCCAGGATCTGGCCCAAAAGAATGCATAAAATGCGACAGTATGAGGCAGATGATCGCAAATACCAGACCTAACCCAGACATAACCGCCGTTATCCTCTAAAATATTAATCGGAACAGGTTTAATTGACTTTTTCGGTGTGGTACCACATTACTGCGTGATCCAAATCAGAAAATGCCCAGGATATTGCCAACAAGTATGCGAAAAATGCGAAAGTATGAGCTAGATGGTGGCAAATACCAGACCTAACCCAGACATAACCGCCGTTATCCTCTAAAATATTAATCGGAACCAGGCTTAATTGACTGTTTCGGTGTGGTGCCATATTACTACGTGATCCAATCTAAAAAAAGCCCGGGTTCTGGCCAACAAGTATGCGAAACATGCGAAAGTATGAGGCAGATGATGGCAAATACCAGACCTAACCCAGACATAACCGGTGTTTCGCCCTAAAATATTGATCGATACGTGCTTTAATAGACTGTTTCGGTGTGGCAGCACATTACTATGTAATCCAAACCAGAAAAAACCCAGGATCTAGACAACAAATATGCGAAAAATGCGAAAGTATGAGCTAGATGATGGCAAATACCAGACCTAACCCAGACATAACCGGCGTTATCCTCTAAAATATTAATCGGGGCCAGGTTTAATTGACTTTTTCGGTGTAGTACCACATTACTACGTGATCCAAATCAGAAAAAGCCCGGGATCTGGCCATTCAAGTATGCGAAAAATGCGAAAGTATGAGCTACATGATGGCAAATACCAGACATAACCCAGACATAACCGGCGTTATCCTCCTAAAATATTGATCGAAGCCACCTTCAATTGACTGTTTCGGTTTGGTATCACATTCCTACGTGATCCAATTCAGCAAGAGTCCAGGATCTGGCCAACATGTATGCGAAAAATGCGATAGTATGAGGCAGATGATTGCAAATACCAGACCTAACACAAACCTAACCGGCGTTGTTGTCTAAAATATTAATCGGAACCAGGCTTAATTGACTATTTCAGTGTGGTACCACATTACAACGTGATCCAAACCGGAAAAAACCCAGGATCGGGCCAACAAGAATGCAAAACATGCGAAAGTATGAGGCGGATGATTACAAGTACCAGGCCTAACACAGACACAACCGGTGTTTGCCCCTATAATATTGATCCAAAACAGCTTTAATTGACTATTTCGGTGTGGTACCACATTACTACGTGATCCAAATCAGCAAGAGCTAAGGATCTGGCCAATAGGTATGCGAAAAATGCGAAAGTATGAGCTAGATGATGGCAAATACCAGACCTAACCCAGACGTAACCGGCGTTATCCTCTAAGATATTAATCGCAACCACGTTTAATTGACTGTTTCGGTGTGGTACCACATTACTACGTGATCCAAATCAGGAAAAGCCCAGGATCTGGCCAACAAGTATGCGAAAAATGCGAAAGCAAGAGGAAGATAATTGCAATTACCAGACGGAGCCCAGACCTAACCGGTGATATCCCCTAAAATGTTGATCGAATACAGGTAGAATTGACTATTTCATTGTGGCACCACATTAGTACGTGATGTTAGCCAGTAAAAAAACCCAGGATCTGGCCTACAAGAATGCAAAAAATGCGAAAGTATGAGGCAGATGATGGCATATACCAGACCTAACCCAGACATAACCGCCGTTATCCTCTAAAATATTAATCGGAACCAGGTTTAATTGACTCTTTCGGTGTAGTACCACATTACTACGTGATCCAAATCAGGAAACGCCCAGGATCTGGCCAACAAGTATGCGAAGATTGCAAAACTATGAGTCAGATGATGGCAAATACCAGACCTAACCCAGACATAACCGGTGTTTTCCCATAAAATATTGATCGAAGCCAGCTTTAATTGAATGTTTCGGTTTGGTACCACATTACTACGAGATCCAAATCAGCAAGAGTCCAGAATCTGGCCAACAAGTATGCGAAAAATGCGAAAGTATGAGTCAGATGATTGCAAATACCAGACCTAACCCAGACATAACCGGCGTTATCCTCCAAAATATTAATCGGAACCAGGTATAATTGTCTGTCTCAGTGTAGTACCACATTACTACGAGATCCAAATCAGAAAAAGCCCAGGATCTGGCCATTCAACTATGCGAAAAATGCGAAAGTATGAGCCAGATGATCGCAAATACGAGAACTAACCCAGACATAACCGCCGTTATCCTCTAAAATATAAATCGCAACCAGGTTTAATTGACTGTTTCGGTGCGGTACCACATTACTATGTGATCCACACCAGAAAAAACCCAGGATCTGGCCCAAAAGAATGCATAAAATGCGACAGTATGAGGCAGATGATCGCAAATACGAGAACTAACCCAGACATAACCGCCGTTATCCTCTAAAATATAAATCGCAACCAGGTTTAATTGACTGTTTCGGTGCGGTACCACAGTACTATGTGATCCAAACCAGAAGAAACACAGGATCTGGCCCACAAGAATGCATAAAATGCGAAAGTATGAGGCAGATGGTGGCTAATACCAGACCTAACCCAGACATAACCGGCGTTATCCTCTAAAATATTAATCGCAACCACGTTTAATTGACTGTTTCGGTGTGGTACCACATTACTATGTAATCCGAACCAGAAAAAATCCAGGATCTAGACAACAAGTATGCGAAAAATGCGAAAGCAAGAGGAAGATAATTGCAATTACCAGACGGACGCCAGACCTAACCGGAGATATCCCCTAAAATGTTGATCGAATACAGGTAGAATTGACTATTTCATTGTGGCACCACATTAGTACGTGATCCTAACCAGTAAAAAACCCAGGATCTGGCCAACAAGAATGCAAAAAATGCGAAAGTATGAGTCAGATGATGGCAAATACCAGACCTAACCCAGACATAACCGGTGTTTCCTCCTAAAATATTGATCGGAGCCAGCTTCAATTGACTGTTTCGGTTTGGTACCACATTACTACGTGAGCCAAATCAGCAAGAGTCCAGGATCTGGCCACCAGGTATGCGAAAAATGCGATAGTATGAGGCAAATGATTGCAAATACCTGACCTAACACAAACCTAACCGGCGTTGTTGTCTAAAATATTAATCGGAACCAGGCTTAATTGACTATTTCAGTGTGGTACCACATTACAACGTGATCCAAATCAGCAAGAGCTAAGGATCTGGCCAATAGGTATGCGAAAAATGCGAAAGTATGAGTCAGATGATGGCAAATACCAGACCTAACCCAGACATAACTGGCGTTATCCTCCAAAATATTAATCGGAACCAGGTTTAATAGACAGTATCAGTGTAGTACCACATTACTACGTGATCCAAATCAGGAAAAGCCCAGGATCTGGCCAACAAGTATGCGAAAAATGCGAAAGTATGAGCTACATGATGGCAAATACCAGACATAACCCAGACATAACCGGCGTTATCCTCCTAAAATATTGATCGAAGCCAGCTTCAATTGACTGTTTCGGTTTGGTACCACATTACTACGTGATCCAATTCAGCAAGAGTCCAGGATCTGGCCAACAAGTATGCGAAAAATGCGATAGTATGAGGCAGATGATTGCAAATACCAGACCTAACACAAACCTAACCGGCGTTGTTCTCTAAAATATTAATCGGAACCAGGCTTAATTGACTATTTCAGTGTGGTACCACATTAAAACGTGATCCAAACCGGAAAAAACCCAGGATCTGGCCAACAAGAATGCAAAACATGCGAAAGTATGAGGCGGATGATTACAAGTACCAGGCCTAACACAGACACAACCGGTGTTTGCCCCTATAATATTGATCCAAAACAGCTTTAATTGACTATTTCGGTGTGGTACCACATTACTACGTGATCCAAATCAGCAAGAGCTAAGGATCTGGCCAATAGGTATGCGAAAAATGCGAAAGTATGAGCTAGATGATGGCAAATACCAGACCTAACCCAGACGTAACCGGCGTTATCCTCTAAGATATTAATCGCAACCACGTTTAATTGACTGTTTCGGTGTGGTACCACATTACTACGTGATCCAAATCAGGAAAAGCCCAGGATCTGGCCAACAAGTATGCGAAAAATGCGAAAGCAAGAGGAAGATAATTGCAATTACCAGACGGAGCCCAGACCTAACCGGTGATATCCCCTAAAATGTTGATCGAATACAGGTAGAATTGACTATTTCATTGTGGCACCACATTAGTACGTGATGTTAGCCAGTAAAAAAACCCAGGATCTGGCCTACAAGAATGCAAAAAATGCGAAAGTATGAGGCAGATGATGGCATATACCAGACCTAACCCAGACATAACCGCCGTTATCCTCTAAAATATTAATCGGAACCAGGTTTAATTGACTCTTTCGGTGTAGTACCACATTACTACGTGATCCAAATCAGGAAACGCCCAGGATCTGGCCAACAAGTATGCGAAGATTGCAAAACTATGAGTCAGATGATGGCAAATACCAGACCTAACCCAGACATAACCGGTGTTTTCCCATAAAATATTGATCGAAGCCAGCTTTAATTGAATGTTTCGGTTTGGTACCACATTACTACGAGATCCAAATCAGCAAGAGTCCAGAATCTGGCCAACAAGTATGCGAAAAATGCGAAAGTATGAGTCAGATGATTGCAAATACCAGACCTAACCCAGACATAACCGGCGTTATCCTCCAAAATATTAATCGGAACCAGGTATAATTGTCTGTCTCAGTGTAGTACCACATTACTACGAGATCCAAATCAGAAAAAGCCCAGGATCTGGCCATTCAACTATGCGAAAAATGCGAAAGTATGAGCCAGATGATCGCAAATACGAGAACTAACCCAGACATAACCGCCGTTATCCTCTAAAATATAAATCGCAACCAGGTTTAATTGACTGTTTCGGTGCGGTACCACATTACTATGTGATCCACACCAGAAAAAACCCAGGATCTGGCCCAAAAGAATGCATAAAATGCGACAGTATGAGGCAGATGATCGCAAATACGAGAACTAACCCAGACATAACCGCCGTTATCCTCTAAAATATAAATCGCAACCAGGTTTAATTGACTGTTTCGGTGCGGTACCACAGTACTATGTGATCCAAACCAGAAGAAACACAGGATCTGGCCCACAAGAATGCATAAAATGCGAAAGTATGAGGCAGATGGTGGCTAATACCAGACCTAACCCAGACATAACCGGCGTTATCCTCTAAAATATTAATCGCAACCACGTTTAATTGACTGTTTCGGTGTGGTACCACATTACTATGTAATCCGAACCAGAAAAAATCCAGGATCTAGACAACAAGTATGCGAAAAATGCGAAAGCAAGAGGAAGATAATTGCAATTACCAGACGGACGCCAGACCTAACCGGAGATATCCCCTAAAATGTTGATCGAATACAGGTAGAATTGACTATTTCATTGTGGCACCACATTAGTACGTGATCCTAACCAGTAAAAAACCCAGGATCTGGCCAACAAGAATGCAAAAAATGCGAAAGTATGAGTCAGATGATGGCAAATACCAGACCTAACCCAGACATAACCGGTGTTTCCTCCTAAAATATTGATCGGAGCCAGCTTCAATTGACTGTTTCGGTTTGGTACCACATTACTACGTGAGCCAAATCAGCAAGAGTCCAGGATCTGGCCACCAGGTATGCGAAAAATGCGATAGTATGAGGCAAATGATTGCAAATACCTGACCTAACACAAACCTAACCGGCGTTGTTGTCTAAAATATTAATCGGAACCAGGCTTAATTGACTATTTCAGTGTGGTACCACATTACAACGTGATCCAAATCAGCAAGAGCTAAGGATCTGGCCAATAGGTATGCGAAAAATGCGAAAGTATGAGTCAGATGATGGCAAATACCAGACCTAACCCAGACATAACTGGCGTTATCCTCCAAAATATTAATCGGAACCAGGTTTAATAGACAGTATCAGTGTAGTACCACATTACTACGTGATCCAAATCAGGAAAAGCCCAGGATCTGGCCAACAAGTATGCGAAAAATGCGAAAGTATGAGCTACATGATGGCAAATACCAGACATAACCCAGACATAACCGGCGTTATCCTCCTAAAATATTGATCGAAGCCAGCTTCAATTGACTGTTTCGGTTTGGTACCACATTACTACGTGATCCAATTCAGCAAGAGTCCAGGATCTGGCCAACAAGTATGCGAAAAATGCGATAGTATGAGGCAGATGATTGCAAATACCAGACCTAACACAAACCTAACCGGCGTTGTTCTCTAAAATATTAATCGGAACCAGGCTTAATTGACTATTTCAGTGTGGTACCACATTAAAACGTGATCCAAACCGGAAAAAACCCAGGATCTGGCCAACAAGAATGCAAAACATGCGAAAGTATGAGGCAGATGATGGCAAATACCAGACCTATCCCAGACATAACCGGTGTTTCCCCCTAAAATATTGATCGATACGTGCTTTAATAGACTGTTTCGGTGTGGCAGCACATTACTATGTAATCCAAACCAGAAAAAACCCAGGATCTAGACAACAAATATGCGAAAAATGCGAAAGTATGAGCTAGATGATGGCAAATACCAGACCTAACCCAGACATAACCGGCGTTATCCTCCAAAATATTAATCGGGACCAGGTTTAATTGACTTTTTCGGTGTAGTACCACATTACTACGTGATCCAAATCAGAAAAAGCCCGGGATCTGGCCAACAAGAATGCATAAAATGCGAAAGTATGAGGTACATGATGGCAAATACCAGACCTAACCCAGACATAACTGGCGTTATCCTCTAAAATATTAATCGGAACCAGGTTTAATAGACAGTATCAGTGTAGTACCACATTACTACGTGATCCAAATCAGGAAAAGCCCAGGATCTGGCCAACAAGTATGCGAAAAATGCGAAAGTATGAGCTAGATGATGGCAAATACCAGACGTAACCCAGACATAACCGCCGTTATCCTCTAAAATATAAATCGCAACCAGGTTTCATTGACTGTTTCGGTGTGGTACCACATTACTATGTGATCAAAACCAGAAAAAACCAAGGATCTGGCCAACAAGAATGCATGAAATGCGAAAGTATGAGGTACATGATGGCAAATACCAGACCTAACCCAGACATAACCGGTGTTTCCCCCTAAAATATTGATCGAAACCAGCATTAATTGACTGTTTCGGTTAGGTACCACATTACTACGTGATCCAAATCAGCAAGGGCCCAGGATCTGGCCATTCAAGTATGCGAAAAATGCGAAAGTATGAGCTACATGATGGCAAATAGCAGACCTAACCCAGACATAACCGGCGTTATCCTCTAAAATATTAATCGGAACCAGGTTTAATTGACTTTTTCGGTGTGGTACCACAATACAACGTGATCCAAACCAGAAAAAACCGAGGATCTGTGCCAACAAGTATGCGAAAAATGCGAAAGTATGAGACAGATGATTACAAGTACCAGGCCTAACCCAGACACAACCGATGTCTCCCCCTATAATATTGATCGAAACCAGCATTAATTGACTGTTTCGGTGAGGTACCACATTACTACGTGATCCAAATCAGCAAGAGTCCGGGATCTGGCCAACAAGTATGCGAAAAATGCAAAAGTATGAGCCAGATGATTGCAAATACCAGAACTAACCCCGACATAACCGGTGTTTCCTCCTAAAATATTGATCGAAGCCAGCTTTAATTGACTGTTTCGGTTTGGTACCACATTACTACGTGAACCAAATCAGCATGAGCCCAGGATCTGGCCATTCAAGTATGCGAAAAATGCGAAAGTATGAGCTACGTGATGGCAAATAGCAGACCTAACCCAGACATAACCGGCGTTATCCTCTAAAATATTAATCGGAACCAGGTTTAATTGACTTTTTCGGTGTGGTACCACAATACAACGTGATCCAAACCAGAAAAAACCGAGGATCTGTGCCAACAAGTATGCGAAAAATGCGAAAGTATGAGACAGATGATTACAAGTACCAGGCCTAACCCAGACACAACCGATGTCTCCCCCTATAATATTGATCGAAACCAGCATTAATTGACTGTTTCGGTTAGGTACCACATTACTACGTGATCCAAATCAGCAAGAGCCCGGGATCTGGCCATTCAAATATGCAAAAAATGCAAAAGTATAAGCCAGATGATTGCAAATACCAGACCTAACCCAGACGTAACCGGCGTTATCCTCTAACATATTAATCGCAACCACGTTTAATTGACTGTTTCGGTGTGGTACCACATTACTACGTGATCCAAATCAGGAAAAGCCCAGGATCTGGCCAACAAGTATGCGAAAAATGCGAAAGTATGAGCTACATGATGGCAAATACCAGACCTAACCCAGACATAACCGGCGTTATCCTCCTAAAATATTGATCGAAGCCAGCTTCAATTGACTGTTTCGGTTTGGTACCACATTCCTACGTGATCCAAATCAGCAAGAGTCCAGGATCTGGCCAACAAGTATGCGAAAAATGCGAAAGTATGAGCCAGATGATCGCAAATACGAGAACTAACCCAGACATAACCGCCTTATCCTCTAAAATATAAATCGCAACCAGGTTTAATTGACTGTTTCGGTGCGGTACCAGATTACTATGTGATCCAAACCAGAAGAAACCCAGGATCTGGCCCACAAGAATGCATAAAATGCGAAAGTATGAGGCAGATGATGGCAAATACCAGACCTAACCCAGACATAACCGGCGTTATCCTCTAAAATATTAATCGCAACCACGTTTAATTGACTGTTTCGGTGTGGTACCACATTACTATGTAATCCGAACCAGAAAAAATCCAGGATCTAGACAACAAGTATGCGAAAAATGCGAAAGCAAGAGGAAGATAATTGCAATTACCAGACGGAGGCCAGACCTAACCGGTGATATCCCCTAAAATGTTGATCGAATACAGGTAGAATTGACTGTTTCATTGTGGCACCACATTAGTACGTGATCCTAACCAGTAAAAAACCCAGGATCTGGCCAACAAGAATGCAAAAAATGCGAAAGTATGAGTCAGATGATGGCAAATACCAGACCTAACGCAGACATAGCCGGTGTTTCCTCCTAAAATATTGATCGGAGCCAGCTTCAATTGACTGTTTCGGTTTGGTACCACATTACTACGTGAGCCAAATCAGCAAGAGTCCAGGATCTGGCCACCAGGTATGCGAAAAATGCGATAGTATGAGGCAAATGATTGCAAATACCTGACCTAACACAAACCTAACCGGCGTTGTTCTCTAAAATATTAATCGGAACCAGGCTTAATTGACTATTTCAGTGTGGTACCACATTAAAACGTGATCCAAACCGGAAAAAACCCAGGATCTGGCCAACAAGAATGCAAAACATGCGAAAGTATGAGGCAGATGATGGCAAATACCAGACCTAACCCAGACATAACCGGTGTTTCCCCCTAAAATATTGATCGATACGTGCTTTAATAGACTGTCTCGGTGTGGCAGCACATTACTATATAATCCAAACCAGAAAAAACCCAGGATGTAGACAACAAATATGCGAAAAATGCGAAAGTATGAGCTAGATGATGGCAAATACCAGACCTAACCCATACATAACCGGCGTTATCCTCTAAAATATTAATCGGGACCAGGTTTAATTGACTTTTTCGGTGTAGTACCACATTACTACGTGATCCAAATCAGAAAAAGCCCGGGATCTGGCCATTCAAGTATGCGAAAAATGCGATAGTATGAGGCAGATGATTGCAAATACCAGACCTAACACAAACCTAACCGGCGTTGTTGTCTAAAATATTAATCGGAACCAGCATTAATTGACTGTTTCAGTTAGGTACCACATTACTACGTGATCCAAATCAGCAAGGGCCCAGGATCTGGCCATTCAAGTATGCGAAAAATGCGAAAGTATGAGCTACATGATGGCAAATAGCAGACCTAACCCAGACATAACCGCCGTTATCCTCTAAAATATAAATCGCAACCAGGTTTAATTGACTGTTTCGGTGTGGTACCACATTACTATGTGACCAAAACCAGAAAAAACCAAGGATCTGGCCAACAAGAATGCATAATATGCGAAAGTATGAGGTAGATGGTGGCAAATACCAGACCTAACCCAGACATAACCGGTGTTTCCCCCTAAAATATTGATCGAAACCAGCATTAATTGACTGTTTCAGTTAGGTACCACATTACTACGTGATCCAAATCAGCAAGAGCCCGGGATCTGGCCATTCAAATATGCAAAAAATGCAAAAGTATGAGCCAGATGATGGCAAATACCAGACCTAACCCAGACATAACCGGTGTTTCCTCCTAAAATATTGATCGAAGCCAGGTTCAATTGACTGTTTCGGTTTGGAACCACATTACTACGTGATCCAAATCAGCAAGAGTCCGGGATCTGGCCAACAAGTATGCGAAAAATGCAAAAGTATGAGCCAGATGATTGCAAATACCAGAACTAACCCCGACATAACCGGTGTTTCCTCCTAAAATATTGATCGAAGCCAGCTTTAATTGAATGTTTCGGTTTGGTACCACATTACTACGAGATCCAAATCAGCAAGAGCCCAGAATCTGGCCAACAAGTATGCGAAAAATGCGAAAGTATGAGTCAGATGATTGCAAATACCAGACCTAACCCAGACATAACCGGCGTTATCCTCCAAAATATTAATCGGAACCAGGTATAATTGTCTGTCTCAGAGTAGTACCACATTACTACGAGATCCAAATCAGAAAAAGCCCAGGATCTGGCCATTCAACTATGCGAAAAATGCGAAAGTATGAGCCAGATGATCGCAAATACGAACACTAACCCAGACATAACCGCCGTTATCCTCTAAAATATAAATCGCAACCAGGTTTAATTGACTGTTTCGGTGCGGTACCACATTACTACGTGATCCAAACCAGAAAAAACCCAGGATCTGGCCCAAAAGAATGCATAAAATGCGAAAGTATGAGGCAGATGATGGCAAATACCAGACCTAACCCAGACATAACAGGCGTTATCCTCTAAAATATTAATCGGAACCAGGTATAATTTTCTGTCTCAGTGTAGTACCACATTACTACGAGATCCGAATCAGAAAAAACCGAGGATCTGTGCCAACAAGTATGCGAAAAATGCGAAAGTATGAGACAGATGATTACAAGTACCAGGCCTAACCCAGACACAACCGATGTCTCCCCCTATAATATTGATCGAAACCAGCATTAATTGATTGTTTCGGTTAGGTACCACATTACTACGTGATCCAAATCAGCAAGAGCCCGGGATCTGGCCATTCAAATATGCAAAAAATGCAAAAGTATAAGCCAGATGATTGCAAATACCAGACCTAACCCAGACGTAACCGGCGTTATCCTCTAACATATTAATCGCAACCACGTTTAATTGACTGTTTCGGTGTGGTACCACATTACTACGTGATCCAAATCAGGAAAAGCCCAGGATCTGGCCAACAAGTATGCGAAAAATGCGAAAGTATGAGCTACATGATGGCAAATACCAGACCTAACCCAGACATAACCGGCGTTATCCTCCTAAAATATTGATCGAAGCCAGCTTCAATTGACTGTTTCGGTTTGGTACCACATTCCTACGTGATCCAAATCAGCAAGAGTCCAGGATCTGGCCAACAAGTATGCGAAAAATGCGATAGTATGAGGCAGATGATTGCAAATACCAGACCTAACACAAACCTAACCGGCGTTGTTCTCTAAAATATTAATCGGAGCCAGCTTTAATTGAATGTTTCGGTTTGGTACCACATTACTACGAGATCCAAATCAGCAAGAGCCCAGAATCTGGCCAACAAGTATGCGAAAAATGCGAAAGTATGAGTCAGATGATTGCAAATACCAGACCTAACCCAGACATAACCGGCGTTATCCTCCGAAATATTAATCGGAACCAGGTATAATTGTCTGTCTCAGTGTAGTACCACATTACTACGAGATCCAAATCAGAAAAAGCCAGGGATCTGGCCATTCAACTATGTGAAAAATGCGAAAGTATGAGCCAGATGATCGCAAATACGAGAACTAACCCAGACATAACCGCCTTATCCTCTAAAATATAAATCGCAACCAGGTTTAATTGACTGTTTCGGTGCGGTACCACATTACTATGTGATCCAAACCAGAAGAAACCCAGGATCTGGCCCACAAGAATGCATAAAATGCGAAAGTATGAGGCAGATGATGGCAAATACCAGACCTAACCCAGACATAACCGGCGTTATCCTCTAAAATATTAATCGCAACCACGTTTAATTGACTGTTTCGGTGTGGTACCACATTACTATGTAATCCGAACCAGAAAAAATCCAGGATCTAGACAACAAGTATGCGAAAAATGCGAAAGCAAGAGGAAGATAATTGCAATTACCAGACGGAGGCCAGACCTAACCGGTGATATCCCCTAAAATGTTGATCGAATACAGGTAGAATTGACTGTTTCATTGTGGCACCACATTAGTACGTGATCCTAACCAGTAAAAAACCCAGGATCTGGCCAACAAGAATGCAAAAAATGCGAAAGTATGAGTCAGATGATGGCAAATACCAGACCTAACCCAGACATAGCCGGTGTTTCCTCCTAAAATATTGATCGGAGCCAGCTTCAATTGACTGTTTCGGTTTGGTACCACATTACTACGTGAGCCAAATCAGCAAGAGGCCAGGATCTGGCCACCAGGTATGCGAAAAATGCGATAGTATGAGGCAAATGATTGCAAATACCTGACCTAACACAAACCTAACCGGCGTTGTTCTCTAAAATATTAATCGGAACCAGGCTTAATTGACTATTTCAGTGTGGTACCACATTAAAACGTGATCCAAACCGGAAAAAACCCAGGATCTGGCCAACAAGAATGCAAAACATGCGAAAGTATGAGGCAGATGATGGCAAATACCAGACCTAACCCAGACATAACCGGTGTTTCCCCCTAAAATATTGATCGATACGTGCTTTAATAGACTGTCTCGGTGTGGCAGCACATTACTATATAATCCAAACCAGAAAAAACCCAGGATGTAGACAACAAATATGCGAAAAATGCGAAAGTATGAGCTAGATGATGGCAAATACCAGACCTAACCCATACATAACCGGCGTTATCCTCTAAAATATTAATCGGGACCAGGTTTAATTGACTTTTTCGGTGTAGTACCACATTACTACGTGATCCAAATCAGAAAAAGCCCGGGATCTGGCCATTCAAGTATGCGAAAAATGCGATAGTATGAGGCAGATGATTGCAAATACCAGACCTAACACAAACCTAACCGGCGTTGTTGTCTAAAATATTAATCGGAACCAGCATTAATTGACTGTTTCAGTTAGGTACCACATTACTACGTGATCCAAATCAGCAAGGGCCCAGGATCTGGCCATTCAAGTATGCGAAAAATGCGAAAGTATGAGCCAGATGATCGCAAATACGAACACTAACCCAGACATAACCGCCGTTATCCTCTAAAATATAAATCGCAACCAGGTTTAATTGACTGTTTCGGTGTGGTACCACATTACTATGTGACCAAAACCAGAAAAAACCAAGGATCTGGCCAACAAGAATGCATAATATGCGAAAGTATGAGGTAGATGGTGGCAAATACCAGACCTAACCCAGACATAACCGGTGTTTCCCCCTAAAATATTGATCGAAACCAGCATTAATTGACTGTTTCAGTTAGGTACCACATTACTACGTGATCCAAATCAGCAAGAGCCCGGGATCTGGCCATTCAAATATGCAAAAAATGCAAAAGTATGAGCCAGATGATGGCAAATACCAGACCTAACCCAGACATAACCGGTGTTTCCTCCTAAAATATTGATCGAAGCCAGGTTCAATTGACTGTTTCGGTTTGGAACCACATTACTACGTGATCCAAATCAGCAAGAGTCCGGGATCTGGCCAACAAGTATGCGAAAAATGCAAAAGTATGAGCCAGATGATTGCAAATACCAGAACTAACCCCGACATAACCGGTGTTTCCTCCTAAAATATTGATCGAAGCCAGCTTTAATTGAATGTTTCGGTTTGGTACCACATTACTACGAGATCCAAATCAGCAAGAGCCCAGAATCTGGCCAACAAGTATGCGAAAAATGCGAAAGTATGAGTCAGATGATTGCAAATACCAGACCTAACCCAGACATAACCGGCGTTATCCTCCAAAATATTAATCGGAACCAGGTATAATTGTCTGTCTCAGAGTAGTACCACATTACTACGAGATCCAAATCAGAAAAAGCCCAGGATCTGGCCATTCAACTATGCGAAAAATGCGAAAGTATGAGCCAGATGATCGCAAATACGAACACTAACCCAGACATAACCGCCGTTATCCTCTAAAATATAAATCGCAACCAGGTTTAATTGACTGTTTCGGTGCGGTACCACATTACTACGTGATCCAAACCAGAAAAAACCCAGGATCTGGCCCAAAAGAATGCATAAAATGCGAAAGTATGAGGCAGATGATGGCAAATACCAGACCTAACCCAGACATAACAGGCGTTATCCTCTAAAATATTAATCGGAACCAGGTATAATTTTCTGTCTCAGTGTAGTACCACATTACTACGAGATCCGAATCAGAAAAAACCGAGGATCTGTGCCAACAAGTATGCGAAAAATGCGAAAGTATGAGACAGATGATTACAAGTACCAGGCCTAACCCAGACACAACCGATGTCTCCCCCTATAATATTGATCGAAACCAGCATTAATTGATTGTTTCGGTTAGGTACCACATTACTACGTGATCCAAATCAGCAAGAGCCCGGGATCTGGCCATTCAAATATGCAAAAAATGCAAAAGTATAAGCCAGATGATTGCAAATACCAGACCTAACCCAGACGTAACCGGCGTTATCCTCTAACATATTAATCGCAACCACGTTTAATTGACTGTTTCGGTGTGGTACCACATTACTACGTGATCCAAATCAGGAAAAGCCCAGGATCTGGCCAACAAGTATGCGAAAAATGCGAAAGTATGAGCTACATGATGGCAAATACCAGACCTAACCCAGACATAACCGGCGTTATCCTCCTAAAATATTGATCGAAGCCAGCTTCAATTGACTGTTTCGGTTTGGTACCACATTCCTACGTGATCCAAATCAGCAAGAGTCCAGGATCTGGCCAACAAGTATGCGAAAAATGCGATAGTATGAGGCAGATGATTGCAAATACCAGACCTAACACAAACCTAACCGGCGTTGTTCTCTAAAATATTAATCGGAGCCAGCTTTAATTGAATGTTTCGGTTTGGTACCACATTACTACGAGATCCAAATCAGCAAGAGCCCAGAATCTGGCCAACAAGTATGCGAAAAATGCGAAAGTATGAGTCAGATGATTGCAAATACCAGACCTAACCCAGACATAACCGGCGTTATCCTCCGAAATATTAATCGGAACCAGGTATAATTGTCTGTCTCAGTGTAGTACCACATTACTACGAGATCCAAATCAGAAAAAGCCAGGGATCTGGCCATTCAACTATGTGAAAAATGCGAAAGTATGAGCCAGATGATCGCAAATACGAGAACTAACCCAGACATAACCGCCTTATCCTCTAAAATATAAATCGCAACCAGGTTTAATTGACTGTTTCGGTGCGGTACCACATTACTATGTGATCCAAACCAGAAGAAACCCAGGATCTGGCCCACAAGAATGCATAAAATGCGAAAGTATGAGGCAGATGATGGCAAATACCAGACCTAACCCAGACATAACCGGCGTTATCCTCTAAAATATTAATCGCAACCACGTTTAATTGACTGTTTCGGTGTGGTACCACATTACTATGTAATCCGAACCAGAAAAAATCCAGGATCTAGACAACAAGTATGCGAAAAATGCGAAAGCAAGAGGAAGATAATTGCAATTACCAGACGGAGGCCAGACCTAACCGGTGATATCCCCTAAAATGTTGATCGAATACAGGTAGAATTGACTGTTTCATTGTGGCACCACATTAGTACGTGATCCTAACCAGTAAAAAACCCAGGATCTGGCCAACAAGAATGCAAAAAATGCGAAAGTATGAGTCAGATGATGGCAAATACCAGACCTAACCCAGACATAGCCGGTGTTTCCTCCTAAAATATTGATCGGAGCCAGCTTCAATTGACTGTTTCGGTTTGGTACCACATTACTACGTGAGCCAAATCAGCAAGAGGCCAGGATCTGGCCACCAGGTATGCGAAAAATGCGATAGTATGAGGCAAATGATTGCAAATACCTGACCTAACACAAACCTAACCGGCGTTGTTCTCTAAAATATTAATCGGAACCAGGCTTAATTGACTATTTCAGTGTGGTACCACATTAAAACGTGATCCAAACCGGAAAAAACCCAGGATCTGGCCAACAAGAATGCAAAACATGCGAAAGTATGAGGCAGATGATGGCAAATACCAGACCTAACCCAGACATAACCGGTGTTTCCCCCTAAAATATTGATCGATACGTGCTTTAATAGACTGTCTCGGTGTGGCAGCACATTACTATATAATCCAAACCAGAAAAAACCCAGGATGTAGACAACAAATATGCGAAAAATGCGAAAGTATGAGCTAGATGATGGCAAATACCAGACCTAACCCATACATAACCGGCGTTATCCTCTAAAATATTAATCGGGACCAGGTTTAATTGACTTTTTCGGTGTAGTACCACATTACTACGTGATCCAAATCAGAAAAAGCCCGGGATCTGGCCATTCAAGTATGCGAAAAATGCGATAGTATGAGGCAGATGATTGCAAATACCAGACCTAACACAAACCTAACCGGCGTTGTTGTCTAAAATATTAATCGGAACCAGCATTAATTGACTGTTTCAGTTAGGTACCACATTACTACGTGATCCAAATCAGCAAGGGCCCAGGATCTGGCCATTCAAGTATGCGAAAAATGCGAAAGTATGAGCCAGATGATCGCAAATACGAACACTAACCCAGACATAACCGCCGTTATCCTCTAAAATATAAATCGCAACCAGGTTTAATTGACTGTTTCGGTGTGGTACCACATTACTATGTGACCAAAACCAGAAAAAACCAAGGATCTGACCAACAAGAATGCATAATATGCGAAAGTATGAGGTAGATGATGGCAAATACCAGACCTAACCCAGACATAACCGGTGTTTCCCCCTAAAATATTGATCGAAACCAGCATTAATTGACTGTTTCAGTTAGGTACCACATTACTACGTGATCCAAATCAGCAAGAGCCCGGGATCTGGCCATTCAAATATGCAAAAAATGCAAAAGTATGAGCCAGATGATGGCAAATACCAGACCTAACCCAGACATAACCGGTGTTTCCTCCTAAAATATTGATCGAAGCCAGGTTCAATTGACTGTTTCGGTTTGGTACCACATTACTACGTGATCCAAATCAGCAAGAGTCCGGGATCTGGCCAACAAGTATGCGAAAAATGCAAAAGTATGAGCCAGATGATTGCAAATACCAGAACTAACCCCGACATAACCGGTGTTT
Organism: Colletes latitarsis; assembly: GCF_051014445.1. NCBI lineage: Eukaryota > Metazoa > Arthropoda > Insecta > Hymenoptera > Colletidae > Colletes > Colletes latitarsis. The sequence continues at coordinate 6,591,809 of NC_135142.1, forward strand.
CCTCCTAAAATATTGATCGAAGCCAGCTTTAATTGAATGTTTCGGTTTGGTACCACATTACTACGAGATCCAAATCAGCAAGAGCCCAGAATCTGGCCAACAAGTATGCGAAAAATGCGAAAGTATGAGTCAGATGATTGCAAATACCAGACCTAACCCAGACATAACCGGCGTTATCCTCCAAAATATTAATCGGAACCAGGTATAATTGTCTGTCTCAGTGTAGTACCACATTACTACGAGATCCAAATCAGAAAAAGCCCAGGATCTGGCCATTCAACTATGCGAAAAATGCGAAAGTATGAGCCAGATGATCGCAAATACGAACACTAACCCAGACATAACCGCCGTTATCCTCTAAAATATAAATCGCAACCAGGTTTAATTGACTGTTTCGGTGCGGTACCACATTACTACGTGATCCAAACCAGAAAAAACCCAGGATCTGGCCCAAAGGATGCATAAAATGCGAAAGTATGAGGCAGATGATGGCAAATACCAGACCTAACCCAGACATAACAGGCGTTATCCTCTAAAATATTAATCGGAACCAGGTATAATTTTCTGTCTCAGTGTAGTACCACATTACTACGAGATCCGAATCAGAAAAAGCCCAGGATCTGGCCATTCAAGTCTAACCAGGTATAGTTGTCTGTCTCAGTGTAGTACCACATTACTACGAGATCCAAGTCAGAAAAAGCCCAGGATCTGGCCATTCAACTATGCGAAAAATGCGAAAGTATGAGCCAGATGATTGCAAATACGAGAACTAACCTAGACATAACCGGTATTTCCCCCTAAAATGTTAATCGTAACCAATTTTAATTGACTGCTTCGGTGTGGTAACACGTTACTACGTGATCCAAATCAGAAAAAGCCCAGGATCTGGCCAACAAGTATGCGTAAAATGCGAAAGTATGAGTCAGATGATTGCAAGTACCAGACCTAACCCAGACATAACCGGCGTTATCCTCTAAAATATTAATCGGAACCAGGTTTAATTGACTGTTTCGGTGTGGCGCCACATTACTACGTGATCCAAATCAGAAAATGCCCAGGATCTGGCCAACAAGTATGCGAAAAATGCGAAAGTATGAGCTAGATGATGCCAAATACCAGACCTAACCCAGACATAACCGCCGTTATCCTCTAAAATATAAATTGCAACCAGGTTTAATTGACTGTTTCGGTGTGGTACCACATTACTATGTCATCCAAACCAGAAAAAACCCAGGATCTGGCCAACAAGAATGCACAAAATGCGAAAGTATGAGGTAGATGATGGCAAATACCAGACCTAACCCAGACATAACCGGTGATTCCCCCTAAAATATTAATCGAAACCAGGTTTATTTGACCCCTTCAGTGTGGTAGCACATTACTACGTGATCCAAATCAGCATAAGCCCAGGATCTGGCCAACAAGTATGCGAAAAATGCGAAAGTATGAGCTAGATGATGGCAAATACCAAACCTAACCCAGACATAACCGCCGTTATCCTCTAAAATATTAATCGCAACCAGGTTTAATTAACTGTTTCGGTGCGGTACCACATTACTATGTGATCCAAACCAGAAAAAACCCAGGATCTGACCAACAGGAATGCATAAAATGCGAAAGTATGAGGCAGATGATGGCAAATACCAGACCTAACACAAACCTAATCGGCGTTGTTCTCTAAAATATTAATCGGAACCAGGCTTAATTGACTATTTCATTGTGGTACCACATTACAACGTGATGCAAACCGGAAAAAACCCAGGATCTGGCCAACAAGAATGCAAAACATGCGAAAGTATGAGGCAGATAATGGCAAATACCAGACCTAACCCAGACATAACCGGCGTTATCCTCTAAAATATTAATCGGAACCAGGTTTGATTGACTTTTTCGGTGTAGTACCACATTACTACGTGATCCAAATCAGGAAAAGCCCAGGATCTGGCCAACAAGTATGCGAAGATTGCAAAACTATGGGTCAGATGATGGCAAATACCAGACCTAACCCAGACGTAACCGGTGTTTCCCCCTAAAATATTGATCGAAACGAGCTTTAATTGAATGTTTCGGTTTGGTACCACATTACTACGTGATCCAAATCAGCAAGAGCCCAGAATCTGGCCAACAAGTATGCGAAAAATGCGAAAGTATGAGTCAGATGATTGCAAATACCAGACCTAACCCAGACATAACCGGCGTTATCCTCCAAAATATTAATCGGAACCAGGTTTAATTGACAGTTTCGCTGTGGTACCACATTACTACGTGATCCAAACCAGAAAAAAACCCAGGATCTGCACAACAAGGATGTGAAGAATGCGAAAGTATGAACTAGATGATAGCAAATACCAGACCTAACCCAGACATAACCGCCGTTATCCTCTAAAATATTGATCGAAACCAGCTTTAACTGACTGTTTCGGTTTGGTACCACATTACTACGTGATCCAAATCAGCAAGAGCCCAGAATCTGGCCAACAAGTATGCGAAAAATGCGAAAGTATGAGTCAGATGAATGCAAATACCAGACCTAACCCAGACATAACCGGCGTTATCCTCCAAAATAATAATCGGAACCAGGTTTAATAGACCCCTTCAGTGTGGTAGCACATTACTACGTGATCCAAATCGGCATAAGCCCAGGATCTGGCCAACAAGTATGCGAAAAATGCGAAAGTATGAGCTAGATGATGGCAAATACCAGACCTAACCCAGACATAACCGCCGTTATCCTCTAAAATATTAATAGGAACCAGGCTTGATTGACTGTTTTGGTGTGGTGCCACATTACTACGTGATCCAATCTTAAAAAAGCCCAGGTTCTGGCCACTCAAGTATGCGAAAAATGCGAAAGTATGAGGCAGATGATTGCAAATACGAGAACTAACCCAGACATAACCGGCGTTATCCTCTAAAATATTAATCGTGACCAGGCTTAATTGACTGTTTCGGTGTGGTAACACATTACTGCGTCATCCAAATCAGAAAAAGCCCAAGATCTGGCCAAGATGTATGTGAAGAATGCGAAAGTATGAACAAGGTGATTGCAAATACCAGACCTAACCCAGACATAACCGCTGTTATCCTCTAAATTATTAATCGGAACCAGGCTTGATTGACTGTTTTGGTGTGGTGCCACATTACTACGTGATCCAATCTAGAAAAAGCCCAGGTTCTGGCCATTCAAGTATGCGAAGATTGCAAAACAATGAGTCAGATGATGGCAAATACCAGACCTAACCCAGACATAACCGGTGTTTCCCCCAAAAATATTGATCGAAACCAGCTTTAACTGACTGTTTCGGTTTGGTACCACATTACTACGTGATCCAAATCAGCAAGAGCCCGGAATCTGGCCAACAAGTATGCGAAAAATGCGAAAGTATGAGTCAGATGATTGCAAATACCAGACCTAACCCAGACATAACCGGCGTTATCCTCCAAAATAATAATCGGAACCAGGTTTAATAGACCCCTTCAGTGTGGTAGCACATTACTACGTGATCCAAATCGGCATAAGCCCGGGATCTGGCCAACAAGTATGCGAAGAATGCGAAAGTATGAGCTAGATGATGGCAACTACCAGACCTAACCCAGACATAAGCGCCGTTATCCTCTAAAATATAAATTGCAACCAGGTTTAATTGACTGTTTCGGTTTGGTACCACATTACTACGTGATCCAAATCAGCAAGAGCCCAGAATCTGACCAACAAGTATGCGAAAAATGCGAAAGTATGAGTCAGGTGATTGCAAATACCAGACCTAACCCAGACATAACCGGCGTTATCCTCCAAAATAATAATCGGAACCAGGTTTAATAGACCCCTTCAGTGTGGTAGCACATTACTACGTGATCCAATCTAAAAAAAGCCCAGGTTCTGGCCATTCGAGTATGCGAAAAATGCGAAAGTATGAGGTAGATGATTGCAAATACCAGACCTAAACCAGACGTAACCGGCGTTATCCTCTAAAATATTAATCGCAACCAGGTTTAATTGACTGTTTCGGTGTGGTACCACATTACTATGTAATCCAAAACAGAAAAAACCAAGGATCTAGACAACAAATATGCGAAAAATGCGAAAGTATGAGCTAGATGATGGCAAATACCAGACCTAACCCAGACATAGCCGCCGTTATCCTCTAAAATATAAATTGCAACCAGGTTTAATTGACTGTTTCGGTGTGGTTCCACATTACTACGTGATCCAATCTAAAAAAAGCCCAGGTTCTGGCCATTCAAGTATGCGAAAAATGCGAAAGTATGAGCTAGATGATGGCAAATACCAGACCTAACCCAGACATAGCCGGCGTTATCCTCTAAAATATTAATCGGAACCAGGTTTAATTGACCCCGTCAGTGTGGTACCACATTACTACGTGATCCAAATCAGCAAGAGCCCAGGATCTGGCCATTCAAGTATGCAAAAAATGCGAAAGTATGAGCCAGATGATTGCAAATACCAGTACTAACCCCGACATAATCGGAGTTATCCTCTAAAATATTAATCGTAACCAAGTTGAATTGACTGCTTCGGTGTGGTACCACGTTACTACGTGATCCAAACCAGAAAACACCAAGGATCTGGCCAACAAGTATGCGAAGATTGCAGAACTATGAGTCAGATGATGGCAAATACCAGACCTAACCCAGACATAACCGGTGTTTCCCCCTAAAATATTGATCGGAACCAGGTTTAATTGACTGTTTCGGTGTGGTTCCACATTACTACGTGATCCAAACTAGAAAAAGCCCAGGATCTGGCCAACAAGTATGCGAAAAATGCGAAAGTATGAGCCAGATGATTGCAAATACCAGAACTAACCCCGACATAATCGGAGTTATCCTCTAAAATATTAATCGGAACCAGGCTTAATTGACTGTTTCGGTGTGGTGCCACATTACTACGTGATCCAATCTAAAAAAAGCCGAGGTTCTGGCCATTCAAGTATGCGAAAAATGCGAAAGTATGAGCTAGATGATGGCAAATACCAGACCTAACCCAGACATAACCGGCGTTATCCTCTAAAATATAAATTGCAACCAGGTTTAATTGACTGTTTCGGTTTGGTACCACATTACTACGTGATCCAAATCAGCAAGAGCCCAGAATCTGGCCAACAAGTATGCGAAAAATGCGAAAGTATGAGTCAGATGATTGCAAATACCAGACCTTACCCAGACATAACCGGCGTTATCCTCTAAAATATTAATCGGAACCAGGTTTAATTGACTTTTTCGGTGTGGTAGCACATTACTACGTGATTCAAATCGGCATAAGCCCAGGATCTGGCCATTCAAGTATGCGATAAATGCGAAAGTATGAGCCAGATGATTGCAAATACCAGAACTAACCCCGACATAATCGGAGTTATCCTCTAAAATATTAATCGGAACCAGGCTTTATTGACTGTTTCGTTGTGGTGCCACATTACTACGTGATCCAATCTAAAAAAAGCCCAGGTTCTGGCCATTCAAGTATGCGAAAAATGCGAAAGTATGAGCTAGATGATGGAAAATACCAGACCTTACCCAGACATAACCGGCGTTATCCTCTAAAATATTAATCGGAACCAGGCTTAATTGACTTTTTCGGTGTGGTAGCACATTACTACGTGATCCAAATCGGCATAAGCCCAGGATCTGGCCAACAAGTATGCGAAAAATGCGAAAGTATGAGCCAGATGATTGCAAATACCAGAACTAACCCCGACATAATCGGAGTTATCCTCTAAAATATTAATCGGAACCAGGCTTAATTGACTGTTTCGGTGTGGTGCCACATTACTACGTGATCCAATCTAAAAAAAGCCGAGGTTCTGGCCATTCAAGTATGCGAAAAATGCGAAAGTATGAGCTAGATGATGGCAAATACCAGACCTAACCCAGACATAACCGGCGTTATCCTCTAAAATATAAATTGCAACGAGGTTTAATTGACTGTTTCGGTTTGGTACCACATTACTACGTGATCCAAATCAGCAAGAGCCCAGAATCTGGCCAACAAGTATGCGAAAAATGCGAAAGTATGAGTCAGATGATTGCAAATACCAGACCTTACCCAGACATAACCGGCGTTATCCTCTAAAATATTAATCGGAACCAGGTTTGATTGACTTTTTCGGTGTGGTAGCACATTACTACGTGATCCAAATCGGCATAAGCCCAGGATCTGGCCAAGAAGTATGCGAAAAATGCGAAAGTATGAGCCAGATGATTGCAAATACCAGAACTAACCCCGACATAATCGGAGTTATCCTCTAAAATAATAATCGGAACCAGGCTTAATTGACTGTTTCGGTGTGGTGCCACATTACTACGTGATCCAATCTAAAAAAAGCCCAGGTTCTGGCCATTCAAGTATGCGAAAAATGCGAAAGTATGAGCTAGATGATGGCAAATACCAGACCTAACCCAGACATAACCGGTGTTCCCCCCTAAAATATTGATCGAAACCAGCTTTAACTGACTGTTTCGGTTTGGTACCACATTACTACGTGATCCAAATCAGCAAGAGCCCAGAATCTGGCCAACAAATATGCGAAAAATGCAAAAGTATGAGTCACATGATTGCAAATACCAGATCTAACCCAGACATAACCGGTGTTTCCCCCTAAAATATTGATCGAAACCAGATTTAACTGACTGTTTCGGTTTGGTACCACATTACTACGTGATCCAAATAGGCATAAGCCCAGGATCTGGCCAACAAGTGTGCGAAAAATGCGAAAGTATGATTCAGATGATTGCAAATACCAGACCTTACCCATACATAACCGGCGTTATCCTCTAAAATATTAATCGGAACCAGGTTTAATTGACTGTTTCGGTGTGGTGCCACATTACTACGTGATCCAAACTAGAAAAAGCCCAGGTTCTGGCCATTCAAGTATGCGAAAAATGCGAAAGTATGAGCCAGATGATTGCAAATACCAGAACTAACCCCGACATAATCGGAGTTATCCTCTAAAACATTAATCGGAACCAGGCTTAATTGACTGTTTCGGTGTGGTGCCACATTACTACGTGATCCAATCTAAAAAAAGCCCAGGCTCTGGCCATTCGAGTAAGCGAAAAATTCGAAAGTATGAGCCAGATGATGGCAAATACCAGACCTAACCCAGACATAACCGCCGTTATCCTCTAAAATATTGATCGAAACCAGCATTAATTGACTGTTTCGGTTTGGTACCACATTACTACGTGATCCAAATCAGCAAGAGCCCAGGATCTGGCCATTCAAGTATGCGAAAAATGCGAAAGTATGAGCTAGATGATGGCAAATACCAGACCTAACCCTGACATAACCGCCGTTATCCTCTCAAATTTAAATTGCAACCAGGTTTAATTGACTGTTTCGGTTTGGTACCACATTACTACGTGATCCAAATCAGCAAGAGCCCAGAATCTGGCCAACAAATATGCGAAAAATGCGAAAGTATGAGTCAGATGATTGCAAATACCAGACCTAACCCAGACATAACCGGCGTTATCCTCTAAAATATTAATCGGAACCAGGTTTAATTGACTTTTTCGGTGTGGTAGCACATTACTACGTGATCCAAATCGGCATAAGCCTAGAATCTGGCCAACAAGTATGCGAAAAATGCGAAAGTATGAGCCAGATGATTGCAAATACCTGAACTAACCCCGACATAATCGGAGTTATCCTCTAAAATATTAATCGGAACCAGGCTTAATTGACTGTTTCGGTGTGGTGCCACATTACTACGTGATCCAATCTAAAAAAAGCCCAGGTTCTGGCCATTCAAGTATGCGAAAAAATGCGAAAGTATGAGCCAGACGATTGCAAATATCAGAACTAACCCCGACATAATCGGAGTTATCCTCTAAAATATTAATCGTAACCAAGTTGAATTGACTGCTTCGGTGTGGTACCACGTTACTACGTGATCCAAACCAGAAAACACCGAGGATCTGGCCAGCAAGTATGCGAAGATTGCAGAACTATGAGTCAGATGATGGCAAATACCAGATCTAACCCAGACATAACCGGTGTTTCCCCCTAAAATATTGATCGAAACCAGATTTAACTGACTGTTTCGGTTTGGTACCACATTACTACGTGATCCAAATCGGCATAAGCCCAGGATCTGGCCAACAAGTATGCGAAAAATGCGAAAGTATGATTCAGATGATTGCAAATACCAGACCTTACCCATACATAACCGGCGTTATCCTCTAAAATATTAATCGGAACCAGGTTTAATAGACTGTTTCGGTGTGGTGCCACATTACTGCGTGATCCAAACTAGAAAAAGCCCAGGTTCTGGCCATTCAAGTATGCGAAAAATGCGAAAGTATGAGCTAGGTGATGGCAAATACCAGACCTAACCCAGACATAACCGCCGTTATCCTCTAAAATATTGATCGAAACCAGCATTAATTGACTGTTTCGGTTTTGTACCACATTACTACGTGATCCAAATCAGCAAGAGCCCAGGATCTGGCCAACAAGTATGCGAAAAATGCGAAAGTATGAGCCAGATGATTGCAAATACCAGAACTAACCCCGACATAATCGGAGTTATCCTCTAAAACATTAATCGGAACCAGGCTTAATTGACTGTTTCGGTGTGGCGCCACATTACTACGTGATCCAATCTAAAAAAAGCCCAGGCTCTGGCCATTCGAGTAAGCGAAAAATGCGAAAGTATGAGCCAGATGATGGCAAATACCAGACCTAACCCAGACATAACCGCCGTTATCCTCTAAAATATTGATCGAAGCCAGCATTAATTGACTGTTTCGGTTTGGTACCACATTACTACGTGATCCAAATCAGGAAGAGCCCAGGATCTGGCCATTCAAGTATGCGAAAAATGCGAAAGTATGAGCTAGATGATGGCAAATACCAGACCTAACCCTGACATAACCGCCGCTATCCTCTAAAATTTAAATTGCAACCAGGTTTAATTGTGTGTTTCGGTTTGGTACCACATTACTACGTGATCCAAATCAGCAAGAGCCCAGAATCTGGCCAACAAATATGCGAAAAATGCGAAAGTATGAGTCAGATGATTGCAAATACCAGACCTAACCCAGACATAACCGGCGTTATCTTCTAAAATATTAATCGGAACCAGGTTTAATTGACTTTTTCGGTGTGGTAGCACATTACTACGTGATCCAAATCGGCATAAGCCCAGAATCTGGCCAACAAGTATGCGAAAAATGCGAAAGTATGAGCCAGATGATTGCAAATACCAGAACTAACCCCGACATAATCGGAGTTATCCTCTAAAATATTAATCGGAACCAGGCTTAATTGACTGTTTCGGTGTGGTGCCACATTACTACGTGATCCAATCTAAAAAAAGCCCAGGTTCTGGCCATTCAAGTATGCGAAAAAATGCGAAAGTATGAGCCAGACGATTGCAAATATCAGAACTAACCCCGACATAATCGGAGTTATCCTCTAAAATATTAATCGTAACCAAGTTGAATTGACTGCTTCGGTGTGGTACCACGTTACTACGTGATCCAAACCAGAAAACACCGAGGATCTGGCCAGCAAGTATGCGAAGATTGCAGAACTATGAGTCAGATGATGGCAAATACCAGATCTAACCCAGACATAACCGGTGTTTCCCCCTAAAATATTGATCGAAACCAGATTTAACTGACTGTTTCGGTTTGGTACCACATTACTACGTGATCCAAATCGGCATAAGCCCAGGATCTGGCCAACAAGTATGCGAAAAATGCGAAAGTATGATTCAGATGATTGCAAATACCAGACCTTACCCATACATAACCGGCGTTATCCTCTAAAATATTAATCGGAACCAGGTTTAATAGACTGTTTCGGTGTGGTGCCACATTACTACGTGATCCAAACTAGAAAAAGCCCAGGTTCTGGCCATTCAAGTATGCGAAAAATGCGAAAGTATGAGCTAGGTGATGGCAAATACCAGACCTAACCCAGACATAACCGCCGTTATCCTCTAAAATATTGATCGAAACCAGCATTAATTGACTGTTTCGGTTTTGTACCACATTACTACGTGATCCAAATCAGCAAGAGCCCAGGATCTGGCCAACAAGTATGCGAAAAATGCGAAAGTATGAGCCAGATGATTGCAAATACCAGAACTAACCCCGACATAATCGGAGTTATCCTCTAAAACATTAATCGGAACCAGGCTTAATTGACTGTTTCGGTGTGGTGCCACATTACTACGTGATCCAATCTAAAAAAAACCCAGGCTCTGGCCATTCGAGTAAGCGAAAAATGCGAAAGTATGGGCCAGATGATGGCAAATACCAGACCTAACCCAGACATAACCGCCGTTATCCTCTAAAATATTGATCGAAGCCAGCATTAATTGACTGTTTCGGTTTGGTACCACATTACTACGTGATCCAAATCATGAAGAGCCCAGGATCTGGCCATTCAAGTATGCGAAAAATGCGAAAGTATGAGCTAGATGATGGCAAATACCAGACCTAACCCTGACATAACCGCCGTTATCCTCTAAAATTTAAATTGCAACCAGGTTTAATTGACTGTTTCGGTTTGGTACCACATTACTACGTGATCCAAATCAGCAAGAGCCCAGAATCTGGCCAACAAATATGCGAAAAATGCGAAAGTATGAGTCAGATGATTGCAAATACCAGACCTAACCCAGACATAACCGGCGTTATCTTCTAAAATATTAATCGGAACCAGGTTTAATTGACTTTTTCGGTGTGGTAGCACATTACTACGTGATCCAAATCGGCATAAGCCCAGAATCTGGCCAACAAGTATGAGAAAAATGCGAAAGTATGAGCCAGATGATTGCAAATACCAGAACTAAACCCGACATAATCGGAGTTATCCTCTAAAATATTAATCGGAACCAGGCTTAATTGACTGTTTCGGTGTGGTGCCACATTACTACGTGATCCAATCTAAAAAAAGCCCAGGTTCTGGCCATTCAAGTATGCGAAAAATGCGAAAGTATGAGCCAGACGATTGCAAATATCAGAACTAACCCCGACATAATCGGAGTTATCCTCTAAAATATTAATCGTAACCACGTTGAATTGACTGCTTCGGTGTGGTACCACGTTACTACGTGATCCAAACCAGAAAACACCAAGGATCTGGCCAGCAAGTATGCGAAGATTGCAGAACTATGAGTCAGATGATGGCAAATACCAGATCTAACCCAGACATAACCGGTGTTTCCCCCTAAAATATTGATCGAAACCAGATTTAACTGACTGTTTCGGTTTGGTACCACATTACTACGTGATCCAAATCGGCATAAGCCCAGGATCTGGCCAACAAGTATGCGAAAAATGCGAAAGTATGATGCAGATGATTGCAAATACCAGACCTTACCCATACATAACCGGCGTTATCCTCTAAAATATTAATCGGAACCAGGTTTAATTGACTGTTTCGGTGTGGTGCCACATTACTACGTGATCCGAACTAGAACAAGCCCAGGTTCTGGCCATTCAAGTATGCGAAAAATGCGAAAGTATGAGCTAGGTGATGGCAAATACCAGACCTAACCCAGACATAACCGCCGTTATCCTCTAAAATATTGATCGAAACCAGCATTAATTGACTGTTTCGGTTTTGTACCACACTACTACGTGAGCCAAATCAGCAAGAGCCCAGGATCTGGCCATTCAAGTATGCGAAAAATGCGAAAGTATAAGCCAGATGATTGCAAATACCAGAACTAACCCCGACATAATCGGAGTTATCCTCTAAAATATTAATCGTAACCAAGTTGAATTGACTGCTTCGGTGTGGTACCACGTTACTACGTGATCCAAACCAGAAAACACCACGGATCTGGCCAACAAGTATGCGAAGATTGCAGAACTATGAGTCAGATGATGGCAAATACCAGACCTAACCCAGACATAACCGGTGTTTCCCCCTAAAATATTGATCGAAACCAGCTTCAACTGACTGTTTCGGTTTGGTACCACATTACTACGTGATCCAAGTCAGCAAGAGCCCAGAATCTGGCCAACACGTATGCGAAAAATGCGAAAGTATGAGCCAGATGATTGCAAATACCAGAACTAACCCCGACATAATCGGAGTTATCCTCTAAAACATTAATCGGAACCAGGCTTAATTGACTGTTTCGGTGTGGTGCCACATTACTACGTGATCCAAATCAGCAAGAGCCCGGAATCTGGCCAACAAGTATGCGAAAAATGCGAAAGTATGAGTCAGATGATTGCAAATACCAGACCTAACCCAGACATAACCGGCGTTATCCTCCAAAATAATAATCGGAACCAGGTTTAATAGACCCCTTCAGTGTGGTAGCACATTACTACGTGATCCAAATCGGCATAAGCCCGGGATCTGGCCAACGAGTATGCGAAGAATGCGAAAGTATGAGCTTGATGATGGCAACTACCAGACCTAACCCAGACATAAGCGCCATTATCCTCTAAAATATAAATTGCAACCAGGTTTAATTGACTGTTTCCGTTTGGTACCACATTACTACGTGATCCAAATCAGCAAGAGCCCAGAATCTGACCAACAAGTATGCGAAAAATGCGAAAGTATGAGTCAGGTGATTGCAAATACCAGACCTGACCCAGACATAACCGGCGTTATCCTCCAAAATAATAATCGGAACCAGGTTTAATAGACCCCTTCAGTGTGGTAGCACATTACTACGTGATCCAATCTAAAAAAAGCCCAGGTTCTGGCCATTCGAGTATGCGAAAAATGCGAAAGTATGAGCTAGATGATGGCAAATACCAGACCTAACCCAGACATAACCGCCGTTATCCTCTAAAATATTAATCGGAACCAGGTTTAATTGACAGTTTCGGTGTGGTGCCACATTACTACGTGATCCAATCCAGAAAAAACCCAGGATCTGGCCAACTAGTATGCGAAAAATGCGAAAGTATGAGCCAGATGATTGCAAATACCAGAACTAACCCCGACATAATCGTAGTTATCCTCTAAAATATTAATCGGAACCAGGCTTAATTGACTGTTTCGGTGTGGTGCCACATTACTACGTGATCCAATCTGAAAAAAGCCCAGGTTCTGGCCATTCAAGTATGCGAAGAATGCGAAAGTATGAGGTAGATGATTGCAAATACCAGACCTAAACCAGACGTAACCGGCGTTATCCTCTAAAATATTAATCGCAACCAGGTTTAATTGACTGTTTCGGTGTGGTACCACATTACTATGTAATCCAAAACAGAAAAAACCAAGGATCTAGACAACAAATATGCGAAAAATGCGAAAGTATGAGCTAGATGATGGCAAATACCAGACCTAACCCAGACATAGCCGCCGTTATCCTCTAAAATATAAATTGCAACCAGGTTTAATTGACTGTTTCGGTTTGGTACCACATTACTACGTGATCCAAATCAGCAAGAGCCCAGAATCTGACCAACAAGTATGCGAAAAATGCGAAAGTATGAGTCAGATGATTGCAAATACCAGACCTAACCCAGACATAACCGGCGTTATCCTCTAAAATATTAATCGGAACCGGGTTTAATTGACTTTTTCGGTGTGGTAGCACATTACTACGTGATCCAAATCGGCATAAGCCCAGGATCTGGCCAACAAGTATGCGAAAAATGCGAAAGTATGAGCCAGATGATTGCAAATACCAGAACTAACCCCGACATAATTGGAGTTATCCTCTAAAATATTAATCGGAAACAGGCTTAATTGACTGTTTCGGTGTGGTGCCACATTACTACGTGATCCAATCTAAAAAAAGCCCAGGTTCTGGCCATTCAAGTATGCGAAAAATGCGAAAGTATGAGCCAGACGATTGCAAATACCAGAAATAACCCCGACATAATCGGAGTTATCCTCTAAAATATTAATCGGAACCAGGCTTAATTGACTGTTTCGGTGTGGTGCCACATTACTACGAGATCCAATCTAAAAAAAGCCCAGGTTCTGGCCATTCAAGTATGCGAAAAATGCGAAAGTATGAGGCAGATGATTGCAAATACCAGACCTAACCCAGACGTAACCGGCGTTATCCTCTAAAATATTAACAGCAACCAGGTTTAATTGACTGTTTCGGTGTGGTACCACATTACTATGTAATCCAAAACAGAAAAAACCCAGGATCTAGACAACAAATATGCGAAAAATGCGAAAGTATGAGCTAGATGATGGCAAATTCCAGACCTAACCCAGACATAACCGCCGTTATCCTCTAAAATATAAATTGCAACCAGGTTTAATTGACTGTTTCGGTTTGGTACCACATTACTACGTGATCCAAATCAGCAAGAGCCCAGAATCTGACCAACAAGTATGCGAAAAATGCGAAAGTATGAGTCAGATGATTGCAAATACCAGACCTAACCCAGACATAACCGGCGTTATCCTCTAAAATATTAATCGGAACCAGGTTTAATTGACTGTTTCGGTGTGGTTCCACATTACTACGTGATCCAAACTAGAAAAAGCCCAGGTTCTGGCCATTCAAGTATGCGAAAAATGCGAAAGTATGAGCCAGATGATTGCAAATACCAGAACTAACCCCGACATAATCGGAGTTATCCTCTAAAATATTAATCGGAACCAGGTTTAATTGACTGTTTCGGTGTGGTTCCACATTACTACGTGATCCAATCTAAAAAAAGCCCAGGTTCTGGCCATTCAAGTATGCGAAAAATGCGAAAGTATGAGCTAGATGATGGCAAATACCAGACCTAACGCAGACATAGCCGGCGTTATCCTCTAAAATATTAATCGGAACCAGGTTTAATTGACCCCGTCAGTGTGGTACCACATTACTACGTGATCCAAATCAGCAAGAGCCCAGGATCTGGCCATTCAAGTATGCAAAAAATGCGAAAGTATGAGCCAGATGATTGCAAATACCAGTACTAACCCCGACATAAACGGAGTTATCCTCTAAAATATTAATCGTAACCAAGTTGAATTGACTGCTTCGGTGTGGTACCACGTTACTACGTGATCCAAACCAGAAAACACCAAGGATCTGGCCAACAAGTATGCGAAGATTGCAGAACTATGAGTCAGATGATGGCAAATACCAGACCTAACCCAGACATAACCGGTGTTTCCCCCTAAAATATTGATCGGAACCAGGTTTAATTGACTGTTTCGGTGTGGTTCCACATTACTACGTAATCCAAACTAGAAAAAGCCCAGGATCTGGCCAACAAGTATGCGAAAAATGCGAAAGTATGAGCCAGATGATTGCAAATACCAGAACTAACCCCGACATAATCGGAGTTATCCTCTAAAATATTAATCGGAACCAGGCTTAATTGACTGTTTCGGTGTGGTGCCACATTACTACGTGATCCAATCTAAAAAAAGCCGAGGTTCTGGCCATTCAAGTATGCGAAAAATGCGAAAGTATGAGCTAGATGATGGCAAATACCAGACCTAACCCAGACATAACCGGCGTTATCCTCTAAAATATAAATTGCAACCAGGTTTAATTGACTGTTTCGGTTTGGTACCACATTACTACGTGATCCAAATCAGCAAGAGCCCAGAATCTGGCCAACAAGTATGCGAAAAATGCGAAAGTATGAGTCAGATGATTGCAAATACCAGACCTTACCCAGACATAACCGGCGTTATCCTCTAAAATATTAATCGGAACCAGGTTTAATTGACTTTTTCGGTGTGGTAGCACATTACTACGTGATTCAAATCGGCATAAGCCCAGGATCTGGCCATTCAAGTATGCGATAAATGCGAAAGTATGAGCCAGATGATTGCAAATACCAGAACTAACCCCGACATAATCGGAGTTATCCTCTAAAATATTAATCGGAACCAGGCTTTATTGACTGTTTCGGTGTGGTGCCACATTACTACGTGATCCAAACTAGAAAAAGCCCAGGATCTGGCCAACAAGTATGCGAAAAATGCGAAAGTATGAGCCAGATGATTGCAAATACCAGAACTAACCCCGACATAATCGGAGTTATCCTCTAAAATATTAATCGGAACCAGGCTTAATTGACTGTTTCGGTGTGGTGCCACATTACTACGTGATCCAATCTAAAAAAAGCCGAGGTTCTGGCCATTCAAGTATGCGAAAAATGCGAAAGTATGAGCTAGATGATGGCAAATACCAGACCTAACCCAGACATAACCGGCGTTATCCTCTAAAATATAAATTGCAACCAGGTTTAATTGACTGTTTCGGTTTGGTACCACATTACTACGTGATCCAAATCAGCAAGATCCCAGAATCTGACCAACAAGTATGCGAAAAATGCGAAAGTATGAGTCAGATGTTTGCAAATACCAGACCTAACCCAGACATAACCGGCGTTATCCTCTAAAATATTAATCGGAACCAGGTTTAATTGACTGTTTCGGTGTGGTTCCACATTACTACGTGATCCAAACTAGAAAAAGCCCAGGTTCTGGCCATTCAAGTATGCGAAAAATGCGAAAGTATGAGCCAGATGATTGCAAATACCAGAACTAACCCCGACATAATCGGAGTTATCCTCTAAAATATTAATCGGAACCAGGTTTAATTGACTGTTTCGGTGTGGTTCCACATTACTACGTGATCCAATCTAAAAAAAGCCCAGGTTCTGGCCATTCAAGTATGCGAAAAATGCGAAAGTATGAGCTAGATGATGGCAAATACCAGACCTAACCCAGACATAGCCGGCGTTATCCTCTAAAATATTAATCGGAACCAGGTTTAATTGACCCCGTCAGTGTGGTACCACATTACTACGTGATCCAAATCAGCAAGAGCCCAGGATCTGGCCATTCAAGTATGCAAAAAATGCGAAAGTATGAGCCAGATGATTGCAAATACCAGTACTAACCCCGACATAAACGGAGTTATCCTCTAAAATATTAATCGTAACCAAGTTGAATTGACTGCTTCGGTGTGGTACCACGTTACTACGTGATCCAAACCAGAAAACACCAAGGATCTGGCCAACAAGTATGCGAAGATTGCAGAACTATGAGTCAGATGATGGCAAATACCAGACCTAACCCAGACATAACCGGTGTTTCCCCCTAAAATATTGATCGGAACCAGGTTTAATTGACTGTTTCGGTGTGGTTCCACATTACTACGTAATCCAAACTAGAAAAAGCCCAGGATCTGGCCAACAAGTATGCGAAAAATGCGAAAGTATGAGCCAGATGATTGCAAATACCAGAACTAACCCCGACATAATCGGAGTTATCCTCTAAAATATTAATCGGAACCAGGCTTAATTGACTGTTTCGGTGTGGTGCCACATTACTACGTGATCCAATCTAAAAAAAGCCGAGGTTCTGGCCATTCAAGTATGCGAAAAATGCGAAAGTATGAGCTAGATGATGGCAAATACCAGACCTAACCCAGACATAACCGGCGTTATCCTCTAAAATATAAATTGCAACCAGGTTTAATTGACTGTTTCGGTTTGGTACCACATTACTACGTGATCCAAATCAGCAAGAGCCCAGAATCTGGCCAACAAGTATGCGAAAAATGCGAAAGTATGAGTCAGATGATTGCAAATACCAGACCTTACCCAGACATAACCGGCGTTATCCTCTAAAATATTAATCGGAACCAGGTTTAATTGACTTTTTCGGTGTGGTAGCACATTACTACGTGATTCAAATCGGCATAAGCCCAGGATCTGGCCATTCAAGTATGCGATAAATGCGAAAGTATGAGCCAGATGATTGCAAATACCAGAACTAACCCCGACATAATCGGAGTTATCCTCTAAAATATTAATCGGAACCAGGCTTTATTGACTGTTTCGGTGTGGTGCCACATTACTACGTGATCCAATCTAAAAAAAGCCCAGGTTCTGGCCATTCAAGTATGCGAAAAATGCGAAAGTATGAGTCAGATGATTGCAAATACCAGACCTAACCCAGACATAACCGGCGTTATCCTCTAAAATATTAATCGGAACCAGGTTTAATTGACTTTTTCGGTGTGGTAGCACATTACTACGTGATCCAAATCGGCATAAGCCTAGAATCTGGCCAACAAGTATGCGAAAAATACGAAAGTATGAGCCAGATGATTGCAAATACCAGAACTAACCCCGACATAATCGGAGTTATCCTCTAAAATATTAATCGGAACCAGGCTTAATTGACTGTTTCGGTGTGGTGCCACATTACTACGTGATCCAATCTAAAAAAAGCCCAGGTTCTGGCCATTCAAGTATGCGAAAAAATGCGAAAGTATGAGCCAGACGATTGCAAATATCAGAACTAACCCCGACATAATCGGAGTTATCCTCTAAAATATTAATCGTAACCAAGTTGAATTGACTGCTTCGGTGTGGTACCACGTTACTACGTGATCCAAACCAGAAAACACCGAGGATCTGGCCAGCAAGTATGCGAAGATTGCAGAACTATGAGTCAGATGATGGCAAATACCAGATCTAACCCAGACATGACCGGTGTTTCCCCCTAAAATATTGATCGAAACCAGATTTAACTGACTGTTTCGGTTTGGTACCACATTACTACGTGATCCAAATCGGCATAAGCCCAGGATCTGGCCAACAAGTATGCGAAAAATGCGAAAGTATGATTCAGATGATTGCAAATACCAGACCTTACCCATACATAACCGGCGTTATCCTCTAAAATATTAATCGTAACCAGGTTTAATAGACTGTTTCGGTGTGGTGCCACATTACTACGTGATCCAAACTAGAAAAAGCCCAGGTTCTGGCCATTCAAGTATGCGAAAAATGCGAAAGTATGAGCTAGGTGATGGCAAATACCAGACCTAACCCAGACATAACCGCCGTTATCCTCTAAAATATTGATCGAAACCAGCATTAATTGACTGTTTCGGTTTTGTACCACATTACTACGTGATCCAAATCAGCAAGAGCCCAGGATCTGGCCAACAAGTATGCGAAAAATGCGAAAGTATGAGCCAGATGATTGCAAATACCAGAACTAACCCCGACATAATCGGAGTTATCCTCTAAAACATTAATCGGAACCAGGCTTAATTGACTGTTTCGGTGTGGTGCCACATTACTACGTGATCCAATCTAAAAAAAGCCCTGGCTCTGGCCATTCGAGTAAGCGAAAAATGCGAAAGTATGAGCCAGATGATGGCAAATACCAGACCTAACCCAGACATAACCGCCGTTATCCTCTAAAATATTGATCGAAGCCAGCATTAATTGACTGTTTCGGTTTGGTACCACATTACTACGTGATCCAAATCAGGAAGAGCCCAGGATCTGGCCAATCAAGTATGCGAAAAATGCGAAAGTATGAGCTAGATGATGGCAAATACCAGACCTAACCCTGACATAACCGCCGTTATCCTCTAAAATTTAAATTGCAACCAGGTTTAATTGACTGTTTCGGTTTGGTACCACAATACTACGTGATCCAAATCAGCAAGAGCCCAGAATCTGGCCAACAAATATGCGAAAAATGCGAAAGTATGAGTCAGATGATTGCAAATACCAGACCTAACCCAGACATAACCGGCGTTATCTTCTAAAATATTAATCGGAACCAGGTTTAATTGACTTTTTCGGTGTGGTAGCACATTACTACGTGATCCAAATCGGCATAAGCCCAGAATCTGGCCAACAAGTATGCGAAAAATGCGAAAGTATGAGCCAGATGATTGCAAATACCAGAACTAACCCCGACATAATCGGAGTTATCCTCTAAAATATTAATCGGAACCAGGCTTAATTGACTGTTTCGGTGTGGTGCCACATTACTACGTGATCCAATCTAAAAAAAGCCCAGGTTCTGGCCATTCAAGTATGCGAAAAATGCGAAAGTATGAGCCAGACGATTGCAAATATCAGAACTAACCCCGACATAATCGGAGTTATCCTCTAAAATATTAATCGTAACCACGTTGAATTGACTGCTTCGGTGTGGTACCACGTTACTACGTGATCCAAACCAGAAAACACCAAGGATCTGGCCAGCAAGTATGCGAAGATTGCAGAACTATGAGTCAGATGATGGCAAATACCAGATCTAACCCAGACATAACCGGTGTTTCCCCCTAAAATATTGATCGAAACCAGATTTAACTGACTGTTTCGGTTTGGTACCACATTACTACGTGATCCAAATCGGCATAAGCCCAGGATCTGGCCAACAAGTATGCGAAAAATGCGAAAGTATGATGCAGATGATTGCAAATACCAGACCTTACCCATACATAACCGGCGTTATCCTCTAAAATATTAATCGGAACCAGGTTTAATTGACTGTTTCGGTGTGGTGCCACATTACTACGTGCTCCAAATCAGCAAGAGCCCAGCATCTGGCCATTCAAGTATGCGAAAAATGCGAAAGTGTGAGCCAGATGATTGCAAATACCAGAACTAACCCCGACATAATCGGAGTTATCCTCTAAAATATTAATCGGAACCAGGCTTAGATGACTGTTTCGGTGTGGTGCCACATTACTACGTGATCCAATCTAAAAAAAGCCCAGGTTCTGGCCATTCGAGTAAGCGAAAAATGCGAAAGTATGAGCTAGATGATGGCAAATACCAGACCTAACCCAGACATAGCCGCCGTTATCCTCTAAAATATTGATCGAAACCAGCATTAATTGACTGTTCCGGTTTGGTACCACATTACTACGTGATCCAAATCAGCAAGAGCCCAGGATCTGGCCATTCAAGTATGCGAAAAATGCGAAAGTATGAGCCAGATGATTGCAAATACCAGAACTAACCCCGACATAATCGGAGTTATCCTCTAAAATATTAATCGTAACCAAGTTGAATTGACTGCTCCGGTGTGGTACCACGTTACTACGTGATCCAAACCAGAAAACACCAAGGATCTGGCCAACAAGTATGCGAAGATTGCAGAACTATGAGTCAGATGATGGCAAACACCAGACCTAACCCAGACATAACCGGTGTTTCCCCCTAAAATATTGATCGAAACCAGCTTTAACTGACTGTTTCGGTTTGGTACCACATTACTACGTGATCCAAATCAGCAAGAGCCCAGAATCTGGCCAACAAGTATGCGAAAAATGCGAAAGTATGAGCCAGATGATTGCAAATACCAGAACTAACCCCGACATAATCGGAGTTATCCTCTAAAACATTAATCGGAACCAGGCTTAATTGACTGTTTCGGTGTGGTGCCACATTACTACGTGATCCAATCTAAAAAAAGCCCAGGTTCTGGCCATTCGAGTAAGCGAAAAATGCGAAAGTATGAGCTAGATGATGGCAAATACCAGACCTAACCCAGACATAACCGCCGTTATCCTCTAAAATATTGATCGAAACCAGCATTAATTGACTGTTTCGGTTTGGTACCACATTACTACGTGATCCAAATCAGCAAGAGCCCAGGATCTGGCCATTCAAGTATGCGAAAAATGCGAAAGTATGAGCCAGATGATTGCAAATACCAGAACTAACCCCGACATAATCGGAGTTATCCTCTAAAATATTAATCGGAACCAGGCTTAATTGACTGTTTCGGTGTGGTGCCACATTACTACGTGATCCAATCTAAAAAAAGCCCAGGTTCTGGCCATTCAAGTATGCGAAAAATGCGAAAGTATGAGGCAGATGATTGCAAATCCCAGACCTAACCCAGACGTAACCGGCGTTATCCTCTAAAATATTAATCGCAACCAGGTTTAATTGACTGTTTCGGTGTGGTACCACATTACTATGTAATCCAAAACAGAAAAAACCCAGGATCTAGACAACAAATATGCGAAAAATGCGAAAGTATGAGCTAGATGATGGCAAATACCAGACCTAACCCAGACATACCCGCCGTTATCCTCTAAAATATAAATTGTAACCAAGTTGAATTGACTGCTTCGGTGTGGTACCACGTTACTACGTGATCCAAACCAGAAAACACCACGGATCTGGCCAACAAGTATGCGAAGATTGCAGAACTATGAGTCAGATGATGGCAAATACCAGACCTAACCCAGACATAACCGGTGTTTCCCCCTAAAATATTGATCGAAACCAGCTTTAACTGACTGTTTCGGTTTGGTACCACATTACTACGTGATCCAAATCAGCAAGAGCCCAGAATCTGGCCAAGAAGTATGCGAAAAATGCGAAAGTATGAGCCAGATGATTGCAAATACCAGACCTAACCCAGACATAACCGCCGTTATCCTCTAAAATTTAAATTGCAACCAGGTTTAATTGACTGTTTCGGTTTGGTACCACATTACTACGTGATCCAAATCAGCAAGAGCCCAGAATCTGGCCATTCATGTATGCGAAAAATGCGAAAGTATGAGCTAGATGATGGCAAATACCAGACCTAACCCAGACATAACCGCCGTTATCCTCTAAAATATTGATCGAAACCAGCATTAATTGACTGTTTCGGTTTTGTACCACATTACTACGTGATCCAAATCAGCAAGAGCCCAGGATCTGGCCATTCAAGTATGCGAAAAATGCGAAAGTATGAGCTAGATGATGGCAAATACCAGACCTAACCCAGACATAACCGCTGTTATCCTCTAAAATATTGATCGAAACCAGCATTAATTGACTGTTTCGGTTTTGTACCACATTACTACGTGATCCAAATCAGCAAGAGCCCAGGATCTGGCCATTCAAGTATGCGAAAAATGCGAAAGTATGAGCCAGATGATTGCAAATACCAGAACTAACCCCGACATAATCGGAGTTATCCTCTAAAATATTAATCGGAACCAGGTTTAATTGACTGTTTCGGTGTGGTACCACATTACTACGTGATCCAAATCAGCAAGAGCCCAGAATCTGACCAACAAGTATGCGAAAAATGCGAAAGTATGAGTCAGGTGATTGCAAATACCAGACCTGACCCAGACATAACCGGCGTTATCCTCCAAAATAATAATCGGAACCAGGTTTAATAGACCCCTTCAGTGTGGTAGCACATTACTACGTGATCCAATCTAAAAAAAGCCCAGGTTCTGGCCATTCGAGTATGCGAAAAATGCGAAAGTATGAGCTAGATGATGGCAAATACCAGACCTAACCCAGACATAGCCGGCGTTATCCTCTAAAATATTAATCGGAACCAGGTTTAATTGACCCCGTCAGTGTGGTAGCACATTACTACGTGATCCAAATCGGCATAAGCCCAGGATCTGGCCAACAAGTATGCGAAAAATGCGAAAGTATGAGCCAGATGATTGCAAATACCAGAACTAACCCCGACATAATTGGAGTTATCCTCTAAAATATTAATCGGAAACAGGCTTAATTGACTGTTTCGGTGTGGTGCCACATTACTACGTGATCCAATCTAAAAAAAGCCCAGGTTCTGGCCATTCAAGTATGCGAAAAATGCGAAAGTATGAGCCAGACGATTGCAAATACCAGAAATAACCCCGACATAATCGGAGTTATCCTCTAAAATATTAATCGGAACCAGGCTTAATTGACTGTTTCGGTGTGGTGCCACATTACTACGAGATCCAATCTAAAAAAAGCCCAAGTTCTGGCCATTCAAGTATGCGAAAAATGCGAAAGTATGAGCCAGATGATTGCAAATACCAGAACTAACCCCGACATAATCGGAGTTATCCTCTAAAATATTAATCGGAACCAGGTTTAATTGACTGTTTCGGTGTGGTTCCACATTACTACGTGATCCAATCTAAAAAAAGCCCAGGTTCTGGCCATTCAAGTATGCGAAAAATGCGAAAGTATGAGCTAGATGATGGCAAATACCAGACCTAACCCAGACATAGCCGGCGTTATCCTCTAAAATATTAATCGGAACCAGGTTTAATTGACCCCGTCAGTGTGGTACCACATTACTACGTGATCCAAATCAGCAAGAGCCCAGGATCTGGCCATTCAAGTATGCAAAAAATGCGAAAGTATGAGCCAGATGATTGCAAATACCAGTACTAACCCCGACATAAACGGAGTTATCCTCTAAAATATTAATCGTAACCAAGTTGAATTGACTGCTTCGGTGTGGTACCACGTTACTACGTGATCCAAACCAGAAAACACCAAGGATCTGGCCAACAAGTATGCGAAGATTGCAGAACTATGAGTCAGATGATGGCAAATACCAGACCTAACCCAGACATAACCGGTGTTTCCCCCTAAAATATTGATCGGAACCAGGTTTAATTGACTGTTTCGGTGTGGTTCCACATTACTACGTAATCCAAACTAGAAAAAGCCCAGGATCTGGCCAACAAGTATGCGAAAAATGCGAAAGTATGAGCCAGATGATTGCAAATACCAGAACTAACCCCGACATAATCGGAGTTATCCTCTAAAATATTAATCGGAACCAGGCTTAATTGACTGTTTCGGTGTGGTGCCACATTACTACGTGATCCAATCTAAAAAAAGCCGAGGTTCTGGCCATTCAAGTATGCGAAAAATGCGAAAGTATGAGCTAGATGATGGCAAATACCAGACCTAACCCAGACATAACCGGCGTTATCCTCTAAAATATAAATTGCAACCAGGTTTAATTGACTGTTTCGGTTTGGTACCACATTACTACGTGATCCAAATCAGCAAGAGCCCAGAATCTGGCCAACAAGTATGCGAAAAATGCGAAAGTATGAGTCAGATGATTGCAAATACCAGACCTTACCCAGACATAACCGGCGTTATCCTCTAAAATATTAATCGGAACCAGGTTTAATTGACTTTTTCGGTGTGGTAGCACATTACTACGTGATTCAAATCGGCATAAGCCCAGGATCTGGCCATTCAAGTATGCGATAAATGCGAAAGTATGAGCCAGATGATTGCAAATACCAGAACTAACCCCGACATAATCGGAGTTATCCTCTAAAATATTAATCGGAACCAGGCTTTATTGACTGTTTCGGTGTGGTGCCACATTACTACGTGATCCAATCTAAAAAAAGCCCAGGTTCTGGCCATTCAAGTATGCGAAAAATGCGAAAGTATGAGTCAGATGATTGCAAATACCAGACCTAACCCAGACATAACCGGCGTTATCCTCTAAAATATTAATCGGAACCAGGTTTAATTGACTTTTTCGGTGTGGTAGCACATTACTACGTGATCCAAATCGGCATAAGCCTAGAATCTGGCCAACAAGTATGCGAAAAATACGAAAGTATGAGCCAGATGATTGCAAATACCAGAACTAACCCCGACATAATCGGAGTTATCCTCTAAAATATTAATCGGAACCAGGCTTAATTGACTGTTTCGGTGTGGTGCCACATTACTACGTGATCCAATCTAAAAAAAGCCCAGGTTCTGGCCATTCAAGTATGCGAAAAAATGCGAAAGTATGAGCCAGACGATTGCAAATATCAGAACTAACCCCGACATAATCGGAGTTATCCTCTAAAATATTAATCGTAACCAAGTTGAATTGACTGCTTCGGTGTGGTACCACGTTACTACGTGATCCAAACCAGAAAACACCGAGGATCTGGCCAGCAAGTATGCGAAGATTGCAGAACTATGAGTCAGATGATGGCAAATACCAGATCTAACCCAGACATAACCGGTGTTTCCCCCTAAAATATTGATCGAAACCAGATTTAACTGACTGTTTCGGTTTGGTACCACATTACTACGTGATCCAAATCGGCATAAGCCCAGGATCTGGCCAACAAGTATGCGAAAAATGCGAAAGTATGATTCAGATGATTGCAAATACCAGACCTTATCCATACATAACCGGCGTTATCCTCTAAAATATTAATCGTAACCAGGTTTAATAGACTGTTTCGGTGTGGTGCCACATTACTACGTGATCCAAACTAGAAAAAGCCCAGGTTCTGGCCATTCAAGTATGCGAAAAATGCGAAAGTATGAGCTAGGTGATGGCAAATACCAGACCTAACCCAGTCATAACCGCCGTTATCCTCTAAAATATTGATCGAAACCAGCATTAATTGACTGTTTCGGTTTTGTACCACATTACTACGTGATCCAAATCAGCAAGAGCCCAGGATCTGGCCAACAAGTATGCGAAAAATGCGAAAGTATGAGCCAGATGATTGCAAATACCAGAACTAACCCCGACATAATCGGAGTTATCCTCTAAAACATTAATCGGAACCAGGCTTAATTGACTGTTTCGGTGTGGTGCCACATTACTACGTGATCCAATCTAAAAAAAGCCCCGGCTCTGGCCATTCGAGTAAGCGAAAAATGCGAAAGTATGAGCCAGATGATGGCAAATACCAGACCTAACCCAGACATAACCGCCGTTATCCTCTAAAATATTGATCGAAGCCAGCATTAATTGACTGTTTCGGTTTGGTACCACATTACTACGTGATCCAAATCAGGAAGAGCCCAGGATCTGGCCAATCAAGTATGCGAAAAATGCGAAAGTATGAGCTAGATGATGGCAAATACCAGACCTAACCCTGACATAACCGCCGTTATCCTCTAAAATTTAAATTGCAACCAGGTTTAATTGACTGTTTCGGTTTGGTACCACAATACTACGTGATCCAAATCAGCAAGAGCCCAGAATCTGGCCAACAAATATGCGAAAAATGCGAAAGTATGAGTCAGATGATTGCAAATACCAGACCTAACCCAGACATAACCGGCGTTATCTTCTAAAATATTAATCGGAACCAGGTTTAATTGACTTTTTCGGTGTGGTAGCACATTACTACGTGATCCAAATCGGCATAAGCCCAGAATCTGGCCAACAAGTATGCGAAAAATGCGAAAGTATGAGCCAGATGATTGCAAATACCAGAACTAACCCCGACATAATCGGAGTTATCCTCTAAAATATTAATCGGAACCAGGCTTAATTGACTGTTTCGGTGTGGTGCCACATTACTACGTGATCCAATCTAAAAAAAGCCCAGGTTCTGGCCATTCAAGTATGCGAAAAATGCGAAAGTATGAGCCAGACGATTGCAAATATCAGAACTAACCCCGACATAATCGGAGTTATCCTCTAAAATATTAATCGTAACCACGTTGAATTGACTGCTTCGGTGTGGTACCACGTTACTACGTGATCCAAACCAGAAAACACCAAGGATCTGGCCAGCAAGTATGCGAAGATTGCTGAACTATGAGTCAGATGATGGCAAATACCAGATCTAACCCAGACATAACCGGTGTTTCCCCCTAAAATATTGATCGAAACCAGATTTAACTGACTGTTTCGGTTTGGTACCACATTACTACGTGATCCAAATCGGCATAAGCCCAGGATCTGGCCAACAAGTATGCGAAAAATGCGAAAGTATGATGCAGATGATTGCAAATACCAGACCTTACCCATACATAACCGGCGTTATCCTCTAAAATATTAATCGGAACCAGGTTTAATTGACTGTTTCGGTGTGGTGCCACATTACTACGTGATCCAATCTAAAAAAAGCCCAGGTTCTGGCCATTCGAGTAAGCGAAAAATGCGAATGTATGAGCTAGATGATGGCAAATACCAGACCTAACCCAGACATAGCCGCCGTTATCCTCTAAAACATTAATCGGAACCAGGCTTAATTGACTGTTTCGGTGTGGTGCCACATTACTACGTGATCCAATCTAAAAAAAGCCCAGGTTCTGGCCATTCGAGTAAGCGAAAAATGCGAAAGTATGAGCTAGATGATGGCAAATACCAGACCTAACCCAGCAAAGCCGCCGTTATCCTCTAAAATATTGATCGAAACCAGCATTAATTGACTGCTTCGGTTGGGTGCCACATTACTACGTGATCCAAATCAGCAAGAGCCCAGCATCTGGCCATTCAAGTATGCGAAAAATGCGAAAGTGTGAGCCAGATGATTGCAAATACCAGAACTAACCCCGACATAATCGGAGTTATCCTCTAAAATATTAATCGGAACCAGGCTTAGATGACTGTTTCGGTGTGGTGCCACATTACTACGTGATCCAATCTAAAAAAAGCCCAGGTTCTGGCCATTCGAGTAAGCGAAAAATGCGAAAGTATGAGCTAGATGATGGCAAATACCAGACCTAACCCAGACATAGCCGCCGTTATCCTCTAAAATATTGATCGAAACCAGCATTAATTGACTGTTCCGGTTTGGAACCACATTACTACGTGATCCAAATCAGCAAGAGCCCAGGATCTGGCCATTCAAGTATGCGAAAAATGCGAAAGTATGAGCCAGATGATTGCAAATACCAGAACTAACCCCGACATAATCGGAGTTATCCTCTAAAACATTAATCGGAACCAGGCTTAGATGACTGTTTCGGTGTGGTGCCACATTACTACGTGATCCAATCTAAAAAAAGCCCAGGTTCTGGCCATTCAAGTATGCGAAAAATGCGAAAGTATGAGTCAGATGATTGCAAATACCAGACCTAACCCAGACATAACCGGCGTTATCCTCTAAAATATTAATCGGAACCAGGTTTAATTGACTTTTTCGGTGTGGTAGCACATTACTACGTGATCCAAATCGGCATAAGCCTAGAATCTGGCCAACAAGTATGCGAAAAATACGAAAGTATGAGCCAGATGATTGCAAATACCAGAACTAACCCCGACATAATCGGAGTTATCCTCTAAAATATTAATCGGAACCAGGCTTAATTGACTGTTTCGGTGTGGTGCCACATTACTACGTGATCCAATCTAAAAAAAGCCCAGGTTCTGGCCATTCAAGTATGCGAAAAAATGCGAAAGTATGAGCCAGACGATTGCAAATATCAGAACTAACCCCGACATAATCGGAGTTATCCTCTAAAATATTAATCGTAACCAAGTTGAATTGACTGCTTCGGTGTGGTACCACGTTACTACGTGATCCAAACCAGAAAACACCGAGGATCTGGCCAGCAAGTATGCGAAGATTGCAGAACTATGAGTCAGATGATGGCAAATACCAGATCTAACCCAGACATAACCGGTGTTTCCCCCTAAAATATTGATCGAAACCAGATTTAACTGACTGTTTCGGTTTGGTACCACATTACTACGTGATCCAAATCGGCATAAGCCCAGGATCTGGCCAACAAGTATGCGAAAAATGCGAAAGTATGATTCAGATGATTGCAAATACCAGACCTTACCCATACATAACCGGCGTTATCCTCTAAAATATTAATCGTAACCAGGTTTAATAGACTGTTTCGGTGTGGTGCCACATTACTACGTGATCCAAACTAGAAAAAGCCCAGGTTCTGGCCATTCAAGTATGCGAAAAATGCGAAAGTATGAGCTAGGTGATGGCAAATACCAGACCTAACCCAGACATAACCGCCGTTATCCTCTAAAATATTGATCGAAACCAGCATTAATTGACTGTTTCGGTTTTGTACCACATTACTACGTGATCCAAATCAGCAAGAGCCCAGGATCTGGCCAACAAGTATGCGAAAAATGCGAAAGTATGAGCCAGATGATTGCAAATACCAGAACTAACCCCGACATAATCGGAGTTATCCTCTAAAACATTAATCGGAACCAGGCTTAATTGACTGTTTCGGTGTGGTGCCACATTACTACGTGATCCAATCTAAAAAAAGCCCCGGCTCTGGCCATTCGAGTAAGCGAAAAATGCGAAAGTATGAGCCAGATGATGGCAAATACCAGACCTAACCCAGACATAACCGCCGTTATCCTCTAAAATATTGATCGAAGCCAGCATTAATTGACTGTTTCGGTTTGGTACCACATTACTACGTGATCCAAATCAGGAAGAGCCCAGGATCTGGCCAATCAAGTATGCGAAAGTATGAGCTAGATGATGGCAAATACCAGACCTAACCCTGACATAACCGCCGTTATCCTCTAAAATTTAAATTGCAACCAGGTTTAATTGACTGTTTCGGTTTGGTACCACAATACTACGTGATCCAAATCAGCAAGAGCCCAGAATCTGGCCAACAAATATGCGAAAAATGCGAAAGTATGAGTCAGATGATTGCAAATACCAGACCTAACCCAGACATAACCGGCGTTATCTTCTAAAATATTAATCGGAACCAGGTTTAATTGACTTTTTCGGTGTGGTAGCACATTACTACGTGATCCAAATCGGCATAAGCCCAGAATCTGGCCAACAAGTATGCGAAAAATGCGAAAGTATGAGCCAGATGATTGCAAATACCAGAACTAACCCCGACATAATCGGAGTTATCCTCTAAAATATTAATCGGAACCAGGCTTAATTGACTGTTTCGGTGTGGTGCCACATTACTACGTGATCCAATCTAAAAAAAGCCCAGGTTCTGGCCATTCAAGTATGCGAAAAATGCGAAAGTATGAGCCAGACGATTGCAAATATCAGAACTAACCCCGACATAATCGGAGTTATCCTCTAAAATATTAATCGTAACCACGTTGAATTGACTGCCTCGGTGTGGTACCACGTTACTACGTGATCCAAACCAGAAAACACCAAGGATCTGGCCAGCAAGTATGCGAAGATTGCTGAACTATGAGTCAGATGATGGCAAATACCAGATCTAACCCAGACATAACCGGTGTTTCCCCCTAAAATATTGATCGAAACCAGATTTAACTGACTGTTTCGGTTTGGTACCACATTACTACGTGATCCAAATCGGCATAAGCCCAGGATCTGGCCAACAAGTATGCGAAAAATGCGAAAGTATGATGCAGATGATTGCAAATACCAGACCTTACCCATACATAACCGGCGTTATCCTCTAAAATATTAATCGGAACCAGGTTTAATTGACTGTTTCGGTGTGGTGCCACATTACTACGTGATCCAATCTAAAAAAAGCCCAGGTTCTGGCCATTCGAGTAAGCGAAAAATGCGAATGTATGAGCTAGATGATGGCAAATACCAGACCTAACCCAGACATAGCCGCCGTTATCCTCTAAAACATTAATCGGAACCAGGCTTAATTGACTGTTTCGGTGTGGTGCCACATTACTACGTGATCCAATCTAAAAAAAGCCCAGGTTCTGGCCATTCGAGTAAGCGAAAAATGCGAAAGTATGAGCTAGATGATGGCAAATACCAGACCTAACCCAGCAAAGCCGCCGTTATCCTCTAAAATATTGATCGAAACCAGCATTAATTGACTGCTTCGGTTGGGTGCCACATTACTACGTGATCCAAATCAGCAAGAGCCCAGCATCTGGCCATTCAAGTATGCGAAAAATGCGAAAGTGTGAGCCAGATGATTGCAAATACCAGAACTAACCCCGACATAATCGGAGTTATCCTCTAAAATATTAATCGGAACCAGGCTTAGATGACTGTTTCGGTGTGGTGCCACATTACTACGTGATCCAATCTAAAAAAAGCCCAGGTTCTGGCCATTCGAGTAAGCGAAAAATGCGAAAGTATGAGCTAGATGATGGCAAATACCAGACCTAACCCAGACATAGCCGCCGTTATCCTCTAAAATATTGATCGAAACCAGCATTAATTGACTGTTCCGGTTTGGTACCACATTACTACGTGATCCAAATCAGCAAGAGCCCAGGATCTGGCCATTCAAGTATGCGAAAAATGCGAAAGTATGAGCCAGATGATTGCAAATACCAGAACTAACCCCGACATAATCGGAGTTATCCTCTAAAATATTAATCGTAACCAAGTTGAATTGACTGCTCCGGTGTGGTACCACGTTACTACGTGATCCAAACCAGAAAACACCAAGGATCTGGCCAACAAGTATGCGAAGATTGCAGAACTATGAGTCAGATGATGGCAAACACCAGACCTAACCCAGACATAACCGGTGTTTCCCCCTAAAATATTGATCGAAACCAGCTTTAACTGACTGTTTCGGTTTGGTACCACATTACTACGTGATCCAAATCAGCAAGAGCCCAGAATCTGGCCAACAAGTATGCGAAAAATGCGAAAGTATGAGCCAGATGATTGCAAATACCAGAACTAACCCCGACATAATCGGAGTTATCCTCTAAAACATTAATCGGAACCAGGCTTAATTGACTGTTTCGGTGTGGTGCCACATTACTACGTGATCCAATCTAAAAAAAGCCCAGGTTCTGGCCATTCGAGTAAGCGAAAAATGCGAAAGTATGAGCTAGATGATGGCAAATACCAGACCTAACCCAGACATAACCGCCGTTATCCTCTAAAATATTGATCGAAACCAGCATTAATTGACTGTTTCGGTTTGGTACCACATTACTACGTGATCCAAATCAGCAAGAGCCCAGGATCTGGCCATTCAAGTATGCGAAAAATGCGAAAGTATGAGCCAGATGATTGCAAATACCAGAACTAACCCCGACATAATCGGAGTTATCCTCTAAAATATTAATCGGAACCAGGCTTAATTGACTGTTTCGGTGTGGTGCCACATTACTACGTGATCCAATCTAAAAAAAGCCCAGGTTCTGGCCATTCAAGTATGCGAAAAATGCGAAAGTATGAGGCAGATGATTGCAAATCCCAGACCTAACCCAGACGTAACCGGCGTTATCCTCTAAAATATTAATCGCAACCAGGTTTAATTGACTGTTTCGGTGTGGTACCACATTACTATGTAATCCAAAACAGAAAAAACCCAGGATCTAGACAACAAATATGCGAAAAATGCGAAAGTATGAGCTAGATGATGGCAAATACCAGACCTAACCCAGACATACCCGCCGTTATCCTCTAAAATATAAATTGTAACCAAGTTGAATTGACTGCTTCGGTGTGGTACCACGTTACTACGTGATCCAAACCAGAAAACACCACGGATCTGGCCAACAAGTATGCGAAGATTGCAGAACTATGAGTCAGATGATGGCAAATACCAGACCTAACCCAGACATAACCGGTGTTTCCCCCTAAAATATTGATCGAAACCAGCTTTAACTGACTGTTTCGGTTTGGTACCACATTACTACGTGATCCAAATCAGCAAGAGCCCAGAATCTGGCCAAGAAGTATGCGAAAAATGCGAAAGTATGAGCCAGATGATTGCAAATACCAGACCTAACCCAGACATAACCGCCGTTATCCTCTAAAATTTAAATTGCAACCAGGTTTAATTGACTGTTTCGGTTTGGTACCACATTACTACGTGATCCAAATCAGCAAGAGCCCAGAATCTGGCCATTCATGTATGCGAAAAATGCGAAAGTATGAGCTAGATGATGGCAAATACCAGACCTAACCCAGACATAACCGCCGTTATCCTCTAAAATATTGATCGAAACCAGCATTAATTGACTGTTTCGGTTTTGTACCACATTACTACGTGATCCAAATCAGCAAGAGCCCAGGATCTGGCCATTCAAGTATGCGAAAAATGCGAAAGTATGAGCTAGATGATGGCAAATACCAGACCTAACCCAGACATAACCGCTGTTATCCTCTAAAATATTGATCGAAACCAGCATTAATTGACTGTTTCGGTTTTGTACCACATTACTACGTGATCCAAATCAGCAAGAGCCCAGGATCTGGCCATTCAAGTATGCGAAAAATGCGAAAGTATGAGCTAGATGATGGCAAATACCAGACCTAACCCAGACATAACCGCTGTTATCCTCTAAAATATTGATCGAAACCAGCATTAATTGACTGTTTCGGTTTTGTACCACATTACTACGTGATCCAAATCAGCAAGAGCCCAGGATCTGGCCATTCAAGTATGCGAAAAATGCGAAAGTATGAGCCAGATGATTGCAAATACCAGAACTAACCCCGACATAATCGGAGTTATCCTCTAAAATATTAATCGTAACCAAGTTGAATCGACTGCTTCGGTGTGGTACCACGTTACTACGTGATCCAAACCAGAAAACACCAAGGATCTGGCCAACAAGTATGCGAAAATTGCAGAACTATGAGTCAGATGATGGCAAACACCAGACCTAACCCAGACATAACCGGTGTTTCCCCCTAAAATATTGATCGAAACCAGCTTTAACTGACTGTTTCGGTTTGGTACCACATTACTACGTGATCCAAATCAGCAAGAGCCCAGAATCTGGCCAACAAGTATGCGAAAAATGCGAAAGTATGAGCCAGATGATTGCAAATACCAGAACTAACCCCGACATAACCGGAGTTATCCTCTAAAACATTAATCGGAACCAGGCTTAATTGACTGTTTCGGTGTGGTGCCACATTACTACGTGATCCAATCTAAAAAAAGCCCAGGTTCTGGCCATTCGAGTAAGCGAAAAATGCGAAAGTATGAGCTAGATGATGGCAAATACCAGACCTAACCCAGACATAACCGCCGTTATCCTCTAAAATATTGATCGAAACCAGCATTAATTGACTGTTTCGGTTTGGTACCACATTACTACGTGATCCAAATCAGCAAGAGCCCAGGATCTGGCCATTCAAGTATGCGAAAAATGCGAAAGTATGAGCCAGATGATTGCAAATACCAGAACTAACCCCGACATAACCGCCGTTATCCTCTAAAATATTGATCGAAACCAGCATTAATTGACTGTTTCGGTTTTGTACCACATTACTACGTGATCCAATCTAAAAAAAGCCCAGGTTCTGGCCATTCAAGTATGCGAAAAATGCGAAAGTATGAGGCAGATGATTGCAAATCCCAGACCTAACCCAGACGTAAACGGCGTTATCCTCTAAAATATTAATCGCAACCAGGTTTAATTGACTGTTTCGGTGTGGTACCACATTACTATGTAATCCAAAACAGAAAAAACCCAGGATCTAGACAACAAATATGCGAAAAATGCGAAAGTATGAGCTAGATGATGGCAAATACCAGACCTAACCCAGACATACCCGCCGTTATCCTCTAAAATATAAATTGTAACCAAGTTGAATTGACTGCTTCGGTGTGGTACCACGTTACTACGTGATCCAAACCAGAAAACACCACGGATCTGGCCAACAAGTATGCGAAGATTGCAGAACTATGAGTCAGATGATGGCAAATACCAGACCTAACCCAGACATAACCGGTGTTTCCCCCTAAAATATTGATCGAAACCAGCTTTAACTGACTGTTTCGGTTTGGTACCACATTACTACGTGATCCAAATCAGCAAGAGCCCAGAATCTGGCCAAGAAGTATGCGAAAAATGCGAAAGTATGAGCCAGATGATTGCAAATACCAGACCTAACCCAGACATAACCGCCGTTATCCTCTAAAATTTAAATTGCAACCAGGTTTAATTGACTGTTTCGATTTGGTACCACATTACTACGTGATCCAAATCAGCAAGAGCCCAGAATCTGGCCATTCAAGTATGCGAAAAATGCGAAAGTATGAGCTAGATGATGGCAAATACCAGACCTAACCCAGACATAACCGCCGTTATCCTCTAAAATATTGATCGAAACCAGCATTAATTGACTGTTTCGGTTTTGTACCACATTACTACGTGATCCAAATCAGCAAGAGCCCAGGATCTGGCCATTCAAGTATGCGAAAAATGCGAAAGTATGAGCTAGATGATGGCAAATACCAGACCTAACCCAGACATAACCGCCGTTATCCTCTAAAATATTGATCGAAACCAGCATTAATTGACTGTTTCGGTGTGGTGCCACATTACTACGTGATCCAAACTAGAAAAAGCCCAGGTTCTGGCCATTCAAGTATGCGAAAAATGCGAAAGTATGAGCTAGATGGTGGCAAATACCAGACCTAACCCAGACATAACCGCCGTTATCCTCTAAAATATTGATCGAAACCAGCATTAATTGACTGTTTCGGTTTTGTACCACATTACTACGTGATCCAAATCAGCAAGAGCCCAGGATCTGGCCATTCAAGTATGCGAAAAATGCGAAAGTATGAGCCAGATGATTGCAAATACCAGAACTAACCCCGACATAATCGGAGTTATCCTCTAAAATATTAATCGTAACCAAGTTGAATTGACTGCTTCGGTGTGGTACCACGTTACTACGTGATCCAAACCAGAAAACACCACGGATCTGGCCAACAAGTATGCGAAGATTGCAGAACTATGAGTCAGATGATGGGAAATACCAGACCTAACCCAGACATAACCGGTGTTTCCCCCTAAAATATTGATCGAAACCAGCTTTAACTGACTGTTTCGGTTTGGTACCACATTACTACGTGATCCAAATCAGCAAGAGCCCAGAATCTGGCCATTCAAGTATGCGAAAAATGCGAAAGTATGAGCCAGATGATTGCAAATACCAGAACTAACCCCGACATAATCGGAGTTATCCTCTAAAATATTAATCGGAACCAGGCTTAATTGACTGTTTCGGTGTGGTGCCACATTACTACGTGATCCAATCTAAAAAAATCCCAGGTTCTGGCCATTCGAGTAAGCGAAACATGCGAAAGTATGAGCTAGATGATGGCAAATACCAGACCTAACCCAGACATAACCGCCGTTATCCTCTAAAATATTGATCGAAACCAGCATTAATTGACTGTTTCGGTTTGGTACCACATTACTACGTGATCCAAATCAGCAAGAGCCCAGGATCTGGCCATTCAAGTATGCGAAAAATGCGAAAGTATGAGCCAGATGATTGCAAATACCAGAACTAACCCCGACATAATCGGAGTTATCCTCTAAAATATTAATCGTAACCAAGTTGAATTGACTGCTTCGGTGTGGTACCACGTTACTACGTGATCCAAACCAGAAAACACCAAGGATCTGGCCAACAAGTATGCGAAGATTGCAGAACTATGAGTCAGATCATGGCAAACACCAGACCTAACCCAGACATAACCGGTGTTTCCCCCTAAAATATTGATCGAAACCAGCTTTAACTGACTGTTTCGGTTTGGTACCACATTACTACGTGATCCAAATCAGCAAGAGCCCAGAATCTGGCCAACAAGTATGCGAAAAATGCGAAAGTATGAGCCAGATGATTGCAAATACCAGAACTAACCCCGACATAATCGGAGTTATCCTCTAAAACATTAATCGGAACCAGGCTTAATTGACTGTTTCGGTGTGGTGCCACATTACTACGTGATCCAATCTAAAAAAAGCCCAGGTTCTGGCCATTCGAGTAAGCGAAAAATGCGAAAGTATGAGCTAGATGATGGCAAATACCAGACCTAACCCAGACATAACCGCCGTTATCCTCTAAAATATTAATCGCAACCAGGTTTAATTGACTGTTTCGGTGTGGTACCACATTACTATGTAATCCAAATCAGCAAGAGCCCAGGATCTGGCCATTCAAGTATGCGAAAAATGCGAAAGTATGAGCCAGATGATTGCAAATACCAGAACTAACCCCGACATAATCGGAGTTATCCTCTAAAATATTAATCGGAACCAGGCTTAATTGACTGTTTCGGTGTGGTGCCTCATTACTACGTGATCCAATCTGAAAAAAGCCCAGGTTCTGGCCATTCAAGTATGCGAAGAATGCGAAAGTATGAGGTAGATGATTGCAAATACCAGACCTAAACCAGACGTAACCGGCGTTATCCTCTAAAATATTAATCGCAACCAGGTTTAATTGACTGTTTCGGTGTGGTACCACATTACTATGTAATCCAAAACAGAAAAAACCAAGGATCTAGACAACAAATATGCGAAAAATGCGAAAGTATGAGCTAGATGATGGCAAATACCAGACCTAACCCAGACATAGCCGCCGTTATCCTCTAAAATATTGATCGAAACCAGCATTAATTGACTGTTTCGGTGTGGTGCCACATTACTACGTGATCCAAACTAGAAAAAGCCCAGGTTCTGGCCATTCAAGTATGCGAAAAATGCGAAAGTATGAGCTAGATGGTGGCAAATACCAGACCTAACCCAGACATAACCGCCGTTATCCTCTAAAATATTGATCGAAACCAGCATTAATTGACTGTTTCGGTTTTGTACCACATTACTACGTGATCCAAATCAGCAAGAGCCCAGGATCTGGCCATTCAAGTATGCGAAAAATGCGAAAGTATGAGCCAGATGATTGCAAATACCAGAACTAACCCCAACATAATCGGAGTTATCCTCTAAAATATTAATCGTAACCAAGTTGAATTGACTGCTTCGGTGTGGTACCACGTTACTACGTGGTCCAAACCAGAAAACACCACGGATCTGGCCAACAAGTATGCGAAGATTGCAGAACTATGAGTCAGATGATGGCAAATACCAGACCTAACCCAGACATAACCGGTGTTTCCCCCTAAAATATTGATCGAAACCAGCTTTAACTGACTGTTTCGGTTTGGTACCACATTACTACGTGATCCAAATCAGCAAGAGCCCAGAATCTGGCCATTCAACTATGCGAAAAATGCGAAAGTATGAGCCAGATGATTGCAAATACCAGAACTAACCCCGACATAATCGGAGTTATCCTCTAAAATATTAATCGGAACCAGGCTTAATTGACTGTTTCGGTGTGGTGCCACATTACTACGTGATCCAATCTAAAAAAAGCCCAGGTTCTGGCCATTCGAGTAAGCGAAAAATGCGCAAGTATGAGCTAGATGATGGCAAATACCAGACCTAACCCAGACATAACCGCCGTTACCCTCTAAAATATTGATCGAAACCAGCATTAATTGACTGTTTCGGTTTGGTACCACATTACTACGTGATCCAAATCAGCAAGAGCCCAGGATCTGGCCATTCAAGTATGCGAAAAATGCGAAAGTATGAGCCAGATGATTGCAAATACCAGAACTAACCCCGACATGATCGGAGTTATCCTCTAAAATATTAATCGTAACCAAGTTGAATTGACTGCTTCGGTGTGGTACCACGTTACTACGTGATCCAAACCAGAAAACACCAAGGATCTGGCCAACAAGTATGCGAAGATTGCAGAACTATGAGTCAGATGATGGCAAACACCAGACCTAACCCAGACATAACCGGTGTTTCCCCCTAAAATATTGATCGAAACCAGCTTTAACTGACTGTTTCGGTTTGGTACCACATTACTACGTGATCCAAATCAGCAAGAGCCCAGAATCTGGCCAACAAGTATGCGAAAAATGCGAAAGTATGAGCCAGATGATTGCAAATACCAGAACTAACCCCGACATAATCGGAGTTATCCTCTAAAATATTAATCGGAACCAGGCTTAATTGACTGTTTCGGTGTGGTGCCACATTACTACGTGATCCAATCTAAAAAGAGCCAGGTTCTGGCCATTCAAGTATGCGAAAAATGCGAAAGTATGAGGCAGATGGTTGCAAATACCAGACCTAACCCAGACGTAACCGGCGTTATCCTCTAAAATATTAATCGCAACCAGGTTTAATTGACTGTTTCGGTGTGGTACCACATTACTATGTAATCCGAAACAGAAAAAACCCAGGATCTAGACAACAAATATGCGAAAAATGCGAAAGTATGAGCTAGATGATGGCAAATACCAGACCTAACCCTGACATAACCGCCGTTATCCTCTAAAATTTAAATTGCAACCAGGTTTAATTGACTGTTTCGGTTTGGTACCACATTACTACGTGATCCAAATCAGCAAGAGCCCAGAATCTGGCCAACAAGTATGCGAAAAATGCGAAAGTATGAGTCAGATGATTGCAAATACCAGACCTAACCCAGACATAACCGGCGTTATCCTCTAAAATATTAATCGGAACCAGGCTTAATTGACTGTTTCGGTGTGGTGCCACATTACTACGTGATCCAATCTAAAAAAAGCCCAGGTTCTGGCCATTCGAGTAAGCGAAAAATGCGCAAGTATGAGCTAGATGATGGCAAATACCAGACCTAACCCAGACATAACCGCCGTTACCCTCTAAAATATTGATCGAAACCAGCATTAATTGACTGTTTCGGTTTGGTACCACATTACTACGTGATCCAAATCAGCAAGAGCCCAGGATCTGGCCATTCAAGTATGCGAAAAATGCGAAAGTATGAGCCAGATGATTGCAAATACCAGAACTAACCCCGACATGATCGGAGTTATCCTCTAAAATATTAATCGTAACCAAGTTGAATTGACTGCTTCGGTGTGGTACCACGTTACTACGTGATCCAAACCAGAAAACACCACGGATCTGGCCAACAAGTATGCGAAAAATGCGAAAGTATGAGCCAGATGATTGCAAATACCAGACCTAACCCAGACATAACCGCCGTTATCCTCTAAAATTTAAATTGCAACCAGGTTTAATTGACTGTTTCGGTTTGGTACCACATTACTACGTGATCCAAACCAGAAAACACCACGGATCTGGCCAACAAGTATGCGAAGATTGCAGAACTATGAGTCAGATGATGGCAAATACCAGACCTAACCCAGACATAACCGCCGTTATCCTCTAAAATATTGATCGAAACCAGCATTAATTGACTGTTTCGGTGTGGTGCCACATTACTACGTGATCCAAACTAGAAAAAGCCCAGGTTCTGGCCATTGAAGTATGCGAAAAATGCGAAAGTATGAGCTAGATGGTGGCAAATACCAGACCTAACCCAGACATAACCGCCGTTATCCTCTAAAATATTGATCGAAACCAGCATTAATTGACTGTTTCGGTTTTGTACCACATTACTACGTGATCCAAATCAGCAAGAGCCCAGGATCTGGCCATTCAAGTATGCGAAAAATGCGAAAGTATGAGTCAGATGATTGCAAATACCAGACCTAACCCAGACATAACCGGCGTTATCCTCTAAAATATTAATCGGAACCAGGTTTAATTGACTGTTTCGGTGTGGTGCCACATTACTACGTGATCCAATCTAAAAAAAGCCCAGGTTCTGGCCATTCAAGTATGCGAAAAATGCGAAAGTATGAGCCAGACGATTGCAAATATCAGAACTAACCCCGACATAATCGGAGTTATCCTCTAAAATATTAATCGTAACCAAGTTGAATTGATTGCTTCGGTGTGGTACCACGTTACTACGTGATCCAAACCAGAAAACACCAAGGATCTGGCCAACAAGTATGCGAAGATTGCAGAACTATGAGTCAGATGATGGCAAATACCAGACCTAACCCAGACATAACCGGCGTTTCCCCCTAAAATATTGATCGAAACCAGCTTTAACTGACTGTTTCGGTTTGGTACCACATTAC
Organism: Colletes latitarsis; assembly: GCF_051014445.1. NCBI lineage: Eukaryota > Metazoa > Arthropoda > Insecta > Hymenoptera > Colletidae > Colletes > Colletes latitarsis. The sequence goes on from NC_135142.1 coordinate 6,632,723, forward strand.
TACGTGATCCAAATCGGCATAAGCCCAGGATCTGGCCAACAAGTATGCGAAAAATGCGAAAGTATGAGTCAGATAATTGCAAATACCAGACCTTACCCCGACATAACCGGCGTTATCCTCTAAAATATTAATCGGAACCAGGTTTAATTGACTGTTTCGGTGTGGTGCCACATTACTACGTGATCCAAATCGGCATAAGCCCAGGTTCTGGCCATTCAAGTATGCGAAAAATGCGAAAGTATGAGCTAGATGGTGGCAAATACCAGACCTAACCCAGACATAGCCGCCGTTATCCTCTAAAATATTGATCGAAACCAGCATTAATTGACTGTTTCGGTTTTGTACCACATTACTACGTGATCCAAATCAGCAAGAGCCCAGGATCTGGCCATTCAAGTATGCGAAAAATGCGAAAGTATGAGCCAGATGATTGCAAATACCAGAACTAACCCCGACATAATCGGAGTTATCCTCTAAAATATTAATCGTAACCAAGTTGAATTGACTGCTTCGGTGTGGTACCACGTTACTACGTGATCCAAACCAGAAAACACCACGGATCTGGCCAACAAGTATGCGAAGATTGCAGAACTATGAGTCAGATGATGGCAAATACCAGACCTAACCCAGACATAACCGGTGTTTCCCCCTAAAATATTTATCGAAACCAGCTTTAACTGACTGTTTCGATTTGGTACCACATTACTACGTGATCCAAATCAGCAAGAGCCCAGAATCTGGCCAACAAGTATGCGAAAAATGCGAAAGTATGAGCTAGATGATGGCAAATACCAGACCTAACCCAGACATAACCGGCGTTATCCTCTAAAATATTAATCGAAACCAGGTTTAATTGACTTTTTCGGTGTGGTAGCACATTACTACGTGATCCAAATCGGCATAAGCCCAGGATCTGGCCAACAAGTATGCGAAAAATGCGAAAGTATGAGCCAGATGATTGCAAATACCAGAACTAACCTCGACATAATCGGAGTTATCCTCTAAAATATTAATCGGAACCAGGCTTAATTGACTGTTTCGGTGTGGTGCCACATTACTACGTGATCCAACCTAAAAAAAGCCCAGGTTCTGGCCATTCAAGTATGCGAAAAATGCGAAAGTATGAGCCAGACGATTGCAAATATCAGAACTAACCCCGACATAATCGGAGTTATCCTCTAAAATATTAATCGTAACCAAGTAGAATTGACTGCTTCGGTGTGGTACCACGTTACTACGTGATCCAAACCAGAAAACACCAAGGATCTGGCCAACAAGTATGCGAAGATTGCAGAACTATGAGTCAGATGATGGCTAATACCAGACCTAACCCAGACATAACCGGTTTTTCCCCCTAAAATATTGATCGAAACCAGCTTTAACTGACTGTTTCGGTTTGGTACCACATTACTACGTGATCCAAATCGGCATAAGCCCAGGATCTGGGCAACAAGTATGCGAAAAATGCGAAAGTATGAGTCAGATGATTGCAAATACCAGACCTTACCCAGACATAACTGGCGTTATCCTCTAAAATATTAATCGGAACCAGGTTTAATTGACTGTTTCGGTTTGGTACCACATTACTACGTGATCCAAATCAGCAAGAGCCCAGAATCTGGCCAACAAGTATGCGAAAAATGCGAAGGTATGAGGCAGATGGTTGCAAATACCAGACCTTACCCAGACATAACCGGCGTTATCCTCTAAAATATTAATCGGAACCAGGTTTAATTGACTTTTTCGGTATAGTAGCACATTACTACGTGATCCAAATCGGCATAAGCCCAGGATCTGGCCAACAAGTATGCGAAAAATGCGTAAGTATGAGCTTGATGATGGCAAATACCAGACCTAACACAGACATAACCGGCGCTATCCTCTAAAATATTGATCGAAACCAGCATTAATTGACTGTTTCGGTTTGGTACCACATTACTACGTGATCCAATCTAAAAAAAGCCCAGGTTCTGGCCATTCAAGTATGCGAAAAATGCGAAAGTATGAGCTAGATGATGGCAAATACCAGACCTAACCCAGACATAACCGCCGTTATCCTCTAAAATATTGATCGAAACCAGCATTAATTGACTGTTTCGGTTGGGTACCACATTACTACGTGATCCAAATCAGCAAGAGCCCAGCATCTGGCCATTCAAGTATGCGAAAAATGCGAAAGTATGAGCCAGATGATTGCAAATACCAGAACTAACCCCGTCATAATCGGAGTTATCCTCTAAAATATTAATCGGAACCAGGCTTAATTGACTGTTTCGGTGTGGTGCCACATTACTACGTGATCCAAACTAAAAAAAGCCCAGGTTCTGGCCATTCAAGTATGCGAAAAATGCGAAAGTATGAGGCCGATGATTGCAAATACCAGACCTAACCCAGACGTAACCGGCGTTATCCTCTAAAATATTAATCGCAACCAGGTTTAATTGACTGTTTCGGTGTGGTACCACATTGCTATGTAATCCAAAACAGAAAAAACCCAGGATCTAGACAACAAATATGCGAAAAATGCGAAAGTATGAGCTAGATGATGGCAGATACCAGACCTAACCCAGACATAACCGGCGTTATCCTCTAAAATATAAATTGCAACCAGGTTTAATTGACTGTTTCGGTTTGGTACCACATTACTACGTGATCCAAATCAGCAAGAGCCCAGAATCTGGCCAACAAGTACGCGAAAAATGCGATAGTATGAGTCAGATGATTGCAAATACCAGACCTTACCCAGACATAACCGGCGTTATCCTTTAAAATATTAATCGGAACCAGGTTTAATTGACTTTTTCGGTGTGGTAGCACATTACTACGTTATCCAAATCGGCATGAGCCCAGGATCTGGCCAACAAGTATGCGAAAAATGCGAAAGTATGAGCCAGATGATTGCAAATACCAGAACTAACCCCGACATAATCGGAGTTATCCTCTAAAATATTAATCGGAACCAGGCTTAATTGACTGTTTCGGTGTGGTGCCACATTACTACGTGATCCTATCTAAAAAAAGCCCATGTTCTGGCCATTCAAGTATGCGAAAAATGCGAAAGTATGAGCTAGATGATGGCAAATACCAGACCTAACCCAGACATAACCGGCGTTATCCTCTAAAATATTAATCGGAACCAGGTTTAATTGACCCCGTCAGTGTGGTACCACATTACTACGTGATCCAAATCAGAAAAAGCCCAGGATCTGGCCATTCAAGTATGCGAAAAATGCGAAAGTATGAGCTAGATGATGGCAAATACCAGACCTAACCCAGACATAACCGGCGTTATCCTCTTAAATATTGATCGAAACCAGCATTAATTGACTGTTTCGGTTTGGTACCACATTACTACGTGATCCAAATCAGCAAGAGCCCAGGATCTGGCCATTCAAGTATGCGAAAAATGCGAAAGTATGAGCCAGATGACTGCAAATACTAGAACTAACCCCGACATAATCGGAGTTATCCTCTAAAATATTAATCGGAACCAGGCTTAATTGACTGTTTCGGTGTGGTGCCACATTACTACGTGATCCAATCTAAAAAAAGCCCAGGTTGTGGCCATTCAAGTATGCGAAAAATGCGAAAGTATGAGCTAGATGATGGCAAATACCAGACCTAACCCAGACATAACCGGCTTTATCCTCTAAAATATTGATCGAAACCAGCACTAATTGACTGTTTCGGTTTGGTACCACATTACTACGTGATCCAAATCAGCAAGAGCCCAGGATCTGGCATTCAAGTATGCGAAAAATGCGAAAGTATGAGCCAGATGATTGCAAATACCAGAACTAACCCCGACATAATCGGAGTTATCCTCTAAAATATTAATCGTAACCAAGTTGAATTGACTGCTTCGGTGTGGTACCACGTTACTACGTGATCCAAACCAGAAAACACCAAGGATCTAGCCAACAAGTATGCGAAGATTGCAGAACTATGAGTCAGATGATGGCAAATACCAGACATAACCCAGACATAATCGGTGTTTCCCCCTAAAATATTGATCGAAACCAGCTTTAACTGACTGTTTCGGTTTGGTACCACATTACTACGTGATCTAAATCAGCAGGAGCCCAAAATCTGGCCAACAAGTATGCGAAAAATGCGAAAGTATGAGGCAGATGATTGCAAATACCAGAACTAACCCCGACATAATCGGAGTTATCCTCTAAAACATTAATCGGAACCAGGCTTAATTGACTGTTTCGGTGTGGTGCCACATTACTACGTGATCCAATCTAAAAAAAGCCCAGGTTCTGGCCATTCGAGTAAGCGAAAAATGCGAAAGTATGAGCTAGATGATGGCAAATACCAGACCTAACCCAGACATAACCGCCGTTATCCTCTAAAATATTGATCGAAACCAGCATTAATTGACTGTTTCGGTTGGGTACCACATTACTACGTGATCCAAATCAGCAAGAGCCCAGCATCTGGCCATTCAAGTATGCGAAAAATGCGAAAGTATGAGCCAGATGATTGCAAATACCAGAACTAACCCCGTCATAATCGGAGTTATCCTCTAAAATATTAATCGGAACCAGGCTTAATTGACTGTTTCGGTGTGGTGCCACATTACTACGTGATCCAATCTAAAAAAAGCCCAGGTTCTGGCCATTCAAGTATGCGAAAAATGCGAAAGTATGAGGCCGATGATTGCAAATACCAGACCTAACCCAGACGTAACCGGCGTTATCCTCTAAAATATTAATCGCAACCAGGTTTAATTGACTGTTTCGGTGTGGTACCACATTGCTATGTAATCCAAAACAGAAAAAACCCAGGATCTAGACAACAAATATGCGAAAAATGCGAAAGTATGAGCTAGATGATGGCAAATACCAGACCTAACCCAGACATAACCGGCGTTATCCTCTAAAATATAAATTGCAACCAGGTTTAATTGACTGTTTCGGTTTGGTACCACATTACTACGTGATCCAAATCAGCAAGAGCCCAGGATCTGGCCATTCAAGTATGCGAAAAATGCGAAAGTATGAGCCAGATGATTGCAAATACCAGAACTAACCCCGACATAATCGGAGTTATCCTCTAAAATATTAATCGTAACCAAGTTGAATTGACTGCTTCGGTGTGGTACCACGTTACTACGTGATCCAAACCAGAAAACACGAAGGATCTAGCCAACAAGTATGCGAAGATTGCAGAACTATGAGTCAGATGATGGCAAATACCAGACCTAACCCAGACATAACCGGTGTTTCCCCCTAAATATTGATCGAAACCAGCTTTAACTGACTGTTTCGGTTTGGTACCACATTACTACGTGATCCAAATCAGCAAGAGCCCAGAATCTGGCCAACAAGTATGCGAAAAATGCGAAAGTATGAGGCAGATGATTGCAAATACCAGAACTAACCCCGACATAATCGGAGTTATCCTCTAAAACATTAATCGGAACCAGGCTTAATTGACTGTTTCGGTGTGGTGCCACATTACTACGTGATCCAATCTAAAAAAAGCCCAGGTTCTGGCCATTCGAGTAAGCGAAAAATGCGAAAGTATGAGCTAGATGATGGCAAATACCAGACCTAACCCAGACATAACCGCCGTTATCCTCTAAAATATTGATCGAAACCAGCATTAATTGACTGTTTCGGTTGGGTACCACATTACTACGTGATCCAAAACAGAAAAAACCCAGGATCTAGACAACAAATATGCGAAAAATGCGAAAGTATGAGCTAGATGATGGCAAATACCAGACCTAACCCAGACATAACCGGCGTTATCCTCTAAAATATAAATGACAACCAGGTTTAATTGACTGTTTCGGTTTGGTGCCACATTACTACGTGATCCAATCTAAAAAAAGCCCAGGTTCTGGCCATTCAAGTATGCGAAAAATGCGAAAGTATGAGGCCGATGATTGCAAATACCAAAACTAACCCCGACATAATCGGAGTTATCCTCTAAAATATTAATCGGAACCAGGCTTAATTGACTGTTTCGGTGTGGTGCCACATTACTACGTGATCCAATCTAAAAAAAGCCCAGGTTCTGGCCATTCAACTATGCGAAAAATGCGAAAGTATGAGCTAGATGATGGCAAATACCAGACCTAACCCAGACATAACCGGCTTTACCCTCTAAAATATTAATCGGAACCAAGTTTAATTGACCCCGTCAGTGTGGTACCACATTACTACGTGATCCAAATCAGAAAAAACCCAGGATCTGGCCATTCAAGTATGCGAAAAATGCGAAAGTATGAGCCAGATGATTGCAAATACCAGAACTAACCCCGACATAATCGGAGTTATCCTCTAAAATATTAATCGTAACCAAGTTGAATTGACTGCTTCGGTGTGGTACCACGTTACTACGTGATCCAAACCAGAAAACACCACGGATCTGGCCAACAAGTATACGAAGATTGCAGAACTATGAGTCAGATGATGGCAAATACCACACCTAACCCAGACATAACCGGTGTTTCCCCCTAAAATATTGATCGAAACCAGATTTAACTGACTGTTTCGGTTTGGTACCACATTACTACGTGATCCAAATCAGCAAGAGCCCAGAATCTGGCCAACAAGTATGCGAAAAATGCGAAAGTATGAGCCAGATGATTGCAAATACCAGAACTAACCCCGACATAATCGGAGTTATCCTCTAAAACATTAATCGGAACCAGGCTTAATTGACTGTTTCGGTGTGGTGCCACATTACTACGTGATCCAATCTAAAAAAAGCCCAGGTTCTGGCCATTCGAGTAAGCGAAAAATGCGAAAGTATGAGCCAGATGATTGCAAATACCAGAACTAACCCCGACATAATCGGAGTTATCCTCTAAAATATTAATCGTAACCAAGTTGAATTGACTGCTTCGGTGTGGTACCACGTTACTACGTGATCCAAACCAGAAAACACCAAGGATCTAGCCAACAAGTATGCGAAGATTGCAGAACTATGAGTCAGATGATGGCAAATACCAGACATAACCCAGACATAACCGGTGTTTCCCCCTAAAATATTGATCGAAACCAGCTTTAACTGACTGTTTCGGTTTGGTACCACATTACTACGTGATCCAAATCAGCAGGAGCCCAAAATCTGGCCAACAAGTATGCGAAAAATGCGAAAGTATGAGGCAGATGATTGCAAATACCAGAACTAACCCCGACATAATCGGAGTTATCCTCTAAAACATTAATCGGAAACAGGCTTAATTGACTGTTTCGGTGTGGTGCCACATTACTACGTGATCCAATCTAAAAAAAGCCCAGGTTCTGGCCATTCGAGTAAGCGAAAAATGCGAAAGTATGAGCTAGATGATGGCAAATACCAGACCTAACCCAGACATAACCGCCGTTATCCTCTAAAATATTGATCGAAACCAGCATTAATTGACTGTTTCGGTTGGGTACCACATTACTACGTGATCCAAATCAGCAAGAGCCCAGCATCTGGCCATTCAAGTATGCGAAAAATGCGAAAGTATGAGCCAGATGATTGCAAATACCAGAACTAACCCCGACATAATCGGAGTTATCCTCTAAAACATTAATCGGAACCAGGCTTAATTGACTGTTTCGGTGTGGTGCCACATTACTACGTGATCCAATCTAAAAAAAGCCCAGGTTCTGGCCATTCGAGTAAGCGAAAAATGCGAAAGTATGAGCCAGATGATTGCAAATACCAGAACTAACCCCGACATAATCGGAGTTATCCTCTAAAATATTAATCGTAACCAAGTTGAATTGACTGCTTCGGTGTGGTACCACGTTACTACGTGATCCAAACCAGAAAACACCAAGGATCTAGCCAACAAGTATGCGAAGATTGCAGAACTATGAGTCAGATGATGGCAAATACCAGACATAACCCAGACATAACCGGCGTTATCCTCTAAAATATAAATTGCAACCAGGTTTAATTGACTGTTTCGGTTTGGTACCACATTACTACGTGATCCAAATCAGCAAGAGCCCAGGATCTGGCCATTCAAGTATGCGAAAAATGCAAAAGTATGAGCCAGATGATTGCAAATACCAGAACTAACCCCGACATAATCGGAGTTATCCTCTAAAATATTAATCGTAACCAAGTTGAATTGACTGCTTCGGTGTGGTACCACGTTACTACGTGATCCAAACCAGAAAACACGAAGGATCTAGCCAACAAGTATGCGAAGATTGCAGAACTATGAGTCAGATGATGGCAAATACCAGACCTAACCCAGACATAACCGGTGTTTCCCCCTAAATATTGATCGAAACCAGCTTTAACTGACTGTTTCGGTTTGGTACCACATTACTACGTGATCCAAATCAGCAAGAGCCCAGAATCTGGCCAACAAGTATGCGAAAAATGCGAAAGTATGAGGCAGATGATTGCAAATACCAGAACTAACCCCGACATAATCGGAGTTATCCTCTAAAACATTAATCGGAACCAGGCTTAATTGACTGTTTCGGTGTGGTGCCACATTACTACGTGATCCAATCTAAAAAAAGCCCAGGTTCTGGCCATTCGAGTAAGCGAAAAATGCGAAAGTATGAGCTAGATGATGGCAAATACCAGACCTAACCCAGACATAACCGCCGTTATCCTCTAAAATATTGATCGAAACCAGCATTAATTGACTGTTTCGGTTGGGTACCACATTACTACGTGATCCAAAACAGAAAAAACCCAGGATCTAGACAACAAATATGCGAAAAATGCGAAAGTATGAGCTAGATGATGGCAAATACCAGACCTAACCCAGACATAACCGGCGTTATCCTCTAAAATATAAATGACAACCAGGTTTAATTGACTGTTTCGGTTTGGTGCCACATTACTACGTGATCCAATCTAAAAAAAGCCCAGGTTCTGGCCATTCAAGTATGCGAATAATGCGAAAGTATGGGGCCGATGATTGCAAATACCAGACCTAACCCAGACGTAACCGGCGTTATCCTCTAAAATATTAATCGCAACCAGGCTTAATTGAATGTTTCGGTGTGGTGCCACATTACTACGTGATCCAATCTAAAAAAAGCCCAGGTTCTGGCCATTCAAGTATGCGAAAAATGCGAAAGTATGAGGCCGATGATTGCAAATGCCAGACCTAACCCAGACGTAACCGGCGTTATCCTCTAAAATATTAATCGCAACCAGGTTTAATTGACTGTTTCGGTGTGGTACCACATTGCTATGTAATCCAAAACAGAAAAAACCCAGGATCTAGACAACAAATATGCGAAAAATGCGAAAGTATGAGCTAGATGATGGCAAATACCAGACCTAACCCAGACATAACCGGCGTTATCCTCTAAAATATAAATTGCAACCAGGTTTAATTGACTGTTTCGGTTTGGTACCACATTACTACGTGATCCAAATCAGCAAGAGCCCAGAATCTGGCCAACAAGTATGCGAAAAATGCGAAAGTATGAGTCAGATGATTGCAAATACCAGACCTTACCCAGACATAACCGGCGCTATCCTCTAAAATATTAATCGGAACCAGGTTTAATTGACTTTTTCGGTGTGGTAGCACATTACTACGTGTTCCAAATCGGCATAAGCCCAGGATCTGGCCAACAAGTATGCGAAAACTGCGAAAGTATGAGCCAGATGATTGCAAATACCAGAACTAACCCCGACATAATCGGAGTTATCCTCTAAAATATTAATCGGAACCAGGTTTAATTGACCCCGTCAGTGTGGTACCACATTACTACGTGATCCAAATCAGGAAAAGCCCAGGATCTGGCCATTCAAGTATGCGAAAAATGCAAAAGTATGAGGCAGATGTTTGCAAATACCAGACCTAACCCAGACATAACCGCCGTTATCCTCTAAAATATTGATCGAAACCAGCATTAAATGACTGTTTCGGTTTGGTACCACATTACGACGTGATCCAAATCAGCAAGAGCCCAGGATCTGGCCATTCAAGTGTGCGAAAAATGCGAAAGTATGAGCCAGATGATTGCAAATACCAGAACTAACCCCGACATAATCGGAGTTATCCTCTAAAATATTAATCGTAACCAAGTTGAATTGACTGCTTCGGTGTGGTACCACGTTACTACGTGATCCAAACCAGAAAACACCACGGATCTGGCCAACAAGTATGCGAAGATTGCAGAACTATGTGTCAGATGATGGCAAATACCAGACCTAACCCAGACATAACCGGTGTTTCCCCCTAAAATATTGATCGAAACCAGATTTAACTGACTGTTTCGGTTTGGTACCACATAACTACGTGATCCAAACCAGCAAGAGCCCAGAATCTGGCCAACAAGAGTGCGAAAAATGCGAAAGTATGAGCCAGATGATTGCAAATACCAGAACTAACCCCGACATAATCGGAGTTATCCTCTAAAACATTAATCGGAACCAGGCTTAATTGACTGTTTCGGTGTGGTGCCACATTACTACGTGATCCAATCTCAAAAAAGCCCAGGTTCTGGCCATTCGAGTAAGCGAAAAATGCGAAAGTATGAGCTAGATGATGGCAAATACCAGACCTAACCCAGACATAATCGCCGTTATCCTCTAAAATATTGATCGAAACCAGCATTAATTGACTGTTTCGGTTTGGTACCACATTACTACGTGATCCAAATCAGCAAGAGCCCAGGTTCTGGCCATTCAAGTATGCGAAAAATGCGAAAGTATGAGGCCGATGATTGCAAATACCAGACCTAACCCAGACGTAACCGGCGTTATCCTCTAAAATATTAATCGCAACCAGGCTTAATTGAATGTTTCGGTGTGGTGCCACATTACTACGTGATCCAATCTAAAAAAAGCCCAGGTTCTGGCCATTCAAGTATGCGAAAAATGCGAAAGTATGAGGCCGATGATTGCAAATGCCAGACCTAACCCAAACGTAACCGGCGTTATCCTCTAAAATATTAATCGCAACCAGGTTTAATTGACTGTTTCGGTGTGGTACCACATTGCTATGTAATCCAAAACAGAAAAAACCCAGGATCTAGACAACAAATATGCGAAAAATGCGAAAGTATGAGCTAGATGATGGCAAATACCAGACCTAACCCAGACATAACCGGCGTTATCCTCTAAAATATAAATTGCAACCAGGTTTAATTGACTGTTTCGGTTTGGTACCACATTACTACGTGATCCAAATCAGCAAGAGCCCAGAATCTGGCCAACAAGTATGCGAAAAATGCGAAAGTATGAGTCAGATGATTGCAAATACCAGACCTTACCCAGACATAACCGGCGTTATCCTCTAAAATATTAATCGGAACCAGGTTTAATTGACCCCGTCAGTGTGGTACCACATTACTACGTGATCCAAATCAGGAAAAGCCCAGGATCTGGCCATTCAAGTATGCGAAAAATGCGAAAGTATGAGGCAGATGTTTGCAAATACCAGACCTAACCCAGACATAACCGCCGTTATCCTCTAAAATATTGATCGAAACCAGCATTAAATGACTGTTTCGGTTTGGTACCACATTACGACGTGATCCAAATCAGCAAGAGCCCAGGATCTGGCCATTCAAGTATGCGAAAAATGCGAAAGTATGAGCCAGATGATTGCAAATACCAGAACTAACCCCGCAATAAGCGGAGTTATCCTCTAAAATATTAATCGGAACCAGGCTTAATTGAATGTTTCGGTGTGGTGCCACATTACTACGTGATCCAAACCAGAAAACACCACGGATCTGGCCAACAAGTATGCGAAGATTGCAGAACTATGTGTCAGATGATGGCAAATACCAGACCTAACCCAGACATAACCGGTGTTTCCCCCTAAAATATTGATCGAAACCAGATTTAACTGACTGTTTCGGTTTGGTACCACATTACTACGTGATCCAAACCAGCAAGAGCCCAGAATCTGGCCAACAAGAATGCGAAAAATGCGAAAGTATGAGCCAGATGATTGCAAATACCAGAACTAACCCCGTCATAAGCGGAGTTATCCTCTAAAATATTAATCGGAACCAGGCTTAATTGAATGTTTCGGTGTGGTGCCACATTACTACGTGATCCAATCTAAAAAAAGCCCAGGTTCTGGCCATTGAAGTATGCGAAAAATGCGAAAGTGTGAGGCCGATGATTGCAAATACCAGACCTAACCCAGACGTAACCGGCGTTATCCTCTAAAATATTAATCGCAACCAGGTTTAATTGACTGTTTCGGTGTGGTACCACATTGCTATGTAATCCAAAACAGAAAAAACCCAGGATCTAGACAATATGCGAAAAATGCGAAAGTATGAGCTAGATGATGGCAAATACCAGACCTAACCCAGACATAACCGGCGTTATCCTCTAAAATATAAATGACAACCAGGTTTAATTGACTGTTTCGGTTTGGTACCACATTACTACGTGATCCAAATCAGCAAGAGCCCAGAATCTGGCCAACAAGTATGCGAAAAATGCGAAAGTATGAGTCAGATGATTGCAAATACCAGACCTTACCCAGACATAACCGGCGTTATCCTCTATAATATTAATCGGAACCAGGTTTAATTGACTTTTTCGGTGTGGTAGCACATTACTACGTGTTCCAAATCGGCATAAGCCCAGGATCTGGCCAACAAGTATGCGAAAAATGCGAAAGTATGAGCCAGATGATTGCAAATACCAGAACTAACCCCGACATAATCGGAGTTATCCTCTAAAATATTAATCGGAACCAGGTTTAATTGACCCCGTCAGTGTGGTACCACATTACTACGTGATCCAAATCAGGAAAAGCCCAGGATCTGGCCATTCAAGTATGCGAAAAATGCGAAAGTATGAGGCAGATGTTTGCAAATACCAGACCTAACCCAGACATAACCGCCGTTATCCTCTAAAATAATGATCGAAACCAGCATTAATTGACTGTTTCGGTTTGGTACCACATTACTACGTGATCCAAATCAGCAAGAGCCCAGGATCTGGCCATTCAAGTATGCGAAAAATGCGAAAGTATGAGCCAGATGATTGCAAATACTAGAACTAACCCCGACATAATCGGAGTTATCCTCTAAAATATTAATCGGAACCATGCTTAATTGACTGTTTCGGTGTGGTGCCACATTACTACGTGATCCAATCTAAAAAAAGCCCAGGTTCTGGCCATTCAAGTATGCGAAAAATGCAGAACTATGAGTCAGATGATGGCAAATACCAGACCTAACCCAGACATAACCGGTGTTTCCCCCTAAAATATTGATCGAAACCAGCATTAATTGACTGTTTCGGTTGGGTACCACATTACTACGTGATCCAAATCAGCAAGAGCCCAGCATCTGGCCATTCAAGTATGCGAAAAATGCGAAAGTATGAGGCAGATGATTGCAAATACCAGAACTAACCCCGACATAATCGGAGTTATCCTCTAAAACATTAATCGGAACCAGGCTTAATTGACTGTTTCGGTGTGGTGCCACATTACTACGTGATCCAACTCAGCAAGAGCCCAGGATCTGGCCATTCAAGTATGCGAAAAATGCGAAAGTATGAGCCAGATGATTGCAAATACCAGAACTAACCCCGACATAATCGGAGTTATCCTCTAAAATATTAATCGAAACCAAGTTGAATTGACTGCTTCGGTGTGGTACCACGTTACTACGTGATCCAAACCAGAAAACACCAAGGATCTAGCCAACAAGTATGCGAAGATTGCAGAACTATGAGTCAGATGATGGCAAATACCAGACCTAACCCAGACATAACCGGTGTTTCCCCCTAAAATATTGATCGAAACCAGCTTTAACTGACTGTTTCGGTTTGGTACCACATTACTACGTGATCCAAATCAGCAAGAGCCCAGGATCTGGCCATTCAAGTATGCGAAAAATGCGAAAGTATGAGCCAGATGATTGCAAATACCAGAACTAACCCCGACATAATCGGAGTTATCCTCTAAAATATTAATCGTAACCAAGTTGAATTGACTGTTTCGGTGTGGTGCCACATTACTACGTGATCCAATCTAAAAAAAGCCCAGGTTCTGGCCATTCGAGTAAGCGAAAAATGCGAAAGTATGAGCTAGATGATGGCAAATACCAGAACTAACCCAGACATAACCGGCGGTATCCTCTAAAATATAAATTGCAACCAGGTTTAATTGACTGTTTCGGTTTGGTACCACATTACTACGTGATCCAAATCAGCAAGAGCCCAGAATCTGGCCAACAAGTATGCGAAAAATGCGAAAGTATGAGGCAGATGATTGCAAATACCAGAACTAACCCCGACATAATCGGAGTTATCCTCTAAAACATTAATCGGAACCAGGCTTAATTGACTGTTTCGGTGTGGTGCCACATTACTACGTGATCCAATCTAAAAAAAGCCCAGGTTCTGGCCATTCGAGTAAGCGAAAAATGCGAAAGTATGAGCTAGATGATGGCAAATACCAGACCTAACCCAGACATAACCGCCGTTATCCTCTAAAATATTGATCGAAACCAGCATTAATTGACTGTTTCGGTTGGGTACCACATTACTACGTGATCCAAATCAGCAAGAGCCCAGCATCTGGCCATTCAAGTATGCGAAAAATGCGAAAGTATGAGCCAGATGATTGCAAATACCAGAACTAACCCCGTCATAATCGGAGTTATCCTCTAAAATATTAATCGGAACCAGGCTTAATTGACTGTTTCGGTGTGGTGCCACATTACTACGTGATCCAATCTAAAAAAAGCCCAGGTTCTGGCCACTCAAGTATGCGAAAAATGCGAGGGTATGAGGCCGATGATTGCAAATACCAGACCTAACCCAGACGTAACCGGCGTTATCCTCTAAAATATTAATCGCAACCAGGTTTAATTGACTGTTTCGGTGTGGTACCACATTGCTATGTAATCCAAAACAGAAAAAACCCAGGATCTAGACAACAAATATGCGAAAAATGCGAAAGTATGAGCTAGATGATGGCAAATACCAGACCTAACCCAGACATAACCGGCGTTATCCTCTAAAATATAAATTGCAACCAGGTTTAATTGACTGTTTCGGTTTGGTACCACATTACTACGTGATCCAAATCAGCAAGAGCCCAGGATCTGGCCATTCAAGTATGCGAAAAATGCGAAAGTATGAGCCAGATGGTTGCAAATACCAGAACTAACCCCGACATAATCGGAGTTATCCTCTAAAATATTAATCGTAACCAAGTTGAATTGACTGCTTCGGTGTGGTACCACGTTACTACGTGATCCAAACCAGAAAACACGAAGGATCTAGCCAACAAGTATGCGAAGATTGCAGAACTATGAGTCAGATGATGGCAAATACCAGACCTAACCCAGACATAACCGGTGTTTCCCCCTAAAATATTGATCGAAACCAGCATTAATTGACTGTTTCGGTTGGGTACCACATTACTACGTGATCCAAATCAGCAAGAGCCCAGCATCTGGCCATTCAAGTATGCGAAAAATGCGAAAGTATGAGGCAGATGATTGCAAATACCAGAACTAACCCCGACATAATCGGAGTTATCCTCTAAAACATTAATCGGAACCAGGCTTAATTGACTGTTTCGGTGTGGTGCCACATTACTACGTGATCCAATCTAAAAAAAGCCCAGGTTCTGGCCATTCGAGTAAGCGAAAAATGCGAAAGTATGAGCTAGATGATGGCAAATACCAGACCTAACCCAGACATAACCGCCGTTATCCTCTAAAATATTGATCGAAACCAGCATTAATTGACTGTTTCGGTTGGGTACCACATTACTACGTGATCCAAATCAGCAAGAGCCCAGCATCTGGCCATTCAAGTATGCGAAAAATGCGAAAGTATGAGCCAGGTGATTGCAAATACCAGAACTAACCCCGTCATAATCGGAGTTATCCTCTATAATATTAATCGGAACCAGGCTTAATTGACTGTTTCGGTGTGGTGCCACATTACTACGTGATCCAATCTAAAAAAAGCCCAGGTTCTGGCCATTCAAGTATGCGAAAAATGCGAAAGTATGAGGCCGATGATTGCAAATACCAGACCTAACCCAGACGTAACCGGCGTTATCCTCTAAAATATTAATCGCAACCAGGCTTAATTGAATGTTTCGGTGTGGTGCCACATTACTACGTGATCCAATCTAAAAAAAGCCCAGGTTCTGGCCATTCAAGTATGCGAAAGATGCGAAAGTATGGGGCCGATGATTGCAAATGCCAGACCTAACCCAGACGTAACCGGCGTTATCCTCTAAAATATTAATCGCAACCAGGTTTAATTGACTGTTTCGGTGTGGTACCACATTGCTATGTAATCCAAAACAGAAAAAACCCAGGATCTAGACAACAAATATGCGAAAAATGCGAAAGTATGAGCTAGATGATGGCAAATACCAGACCTAACCCAGACATAACCGGCGTTATCCTCTAAAATATAAATTGCAACCAGGTTTAATTGACTGTTTCGGTTTGGTACCACATTACTACGTGATCCAAATCAGCAAGAGCCCAGAATCTGGCCAACAAGTATGCGAAAAATGCGAAAGTATGAGTCAGATGATTGCAAATACCAGACCTTACCCAGACATAACCGGCGTTATACTCTAAAATATTAATCGGAACCAGGTTTAATTGACTTTTTCGGTGTGGTAGCACATTACTACGTGTTCCAAATCGGCATAAGCCCAGGATCTGGCCAACAAGTATGCGAAAACTGCGAAAGTATGAGCCAGATGATTGCATATACCAGAACTAACCCCGACATAATCGGAGTTATCCTCTAAAATATTAATCGGAACCAGGTTTAATTGACCCCGTCAGTGTGGTACCACATTACTACGTGATCCAAATCAGGAAAAGCCCAGGATCTGGCCATTCAAGTATGCGAAAAATGCGAAAGTATGAGGCACATGTTTGCAAATACCAGACCTAACCCAGACATAACCGCCGTTATCCTCTAAAATATTGATCGAAACCAGCATTAAATGACTGTTTCGGTTTGGTACCACATTACGACGTGATCCAAATCAGCAAGAGCCCAGGATCTGGCCATTCAAGTATGCGAAAAATGCGAAAGTATGAGCCAGATGATTGCAAATACCAGAACTAACCCCGACATAATCGGAGTTATCCTCTAAAATATTAATCGTAACCAAGTTGAATTGACTGCTTCGGTGTGGTACCACGTTACTACGTGATCCAAACCAGAAAACACCACGGATCTGGCCAACAAGTATGCGAAGATTGCAGAACTATGTGTCAGATGATGGCAAATACCAGACCTAACCCAGACATAACCGGTGTTTCCCCCTAAAATATTGATCGAAACCAGATTTAACTGACTGTTTCGGTTTGGTACCACATTACTACGTGATCCAAATCAGCAAGAGCCCAGAATCTGGCCAACAAGTATGCGAAAAATGCGAAAGTGTGAGCCAGATGATTGCAAATACCAGAACTAACCCCGACATAATCGGAGTTATCCTCTAAAACATTAATCGGAACCAGGCTTAATTGACTGTTTCGGTGTGGTGCCCCATTACTACGTGATCCAATCTCAAAAAAGCCCAGGTTCTGGCCATTCGAGTAAGCGAAAAATGCGAAAGTATGAGCCAGATGATTGCAAATACCAGAACTAACCCCGTCATAAGCGGAGTTATCCTCTAAAATATTAATCGGAACCAGGCTTAATTGAATGTTTCGGTGTGGTGCCACATTACTACGTGATCCAATCTAAAAAAAGCCCAGGTTCTGGCCATTCAAGTATGCGAAAAATGCGAAAGTATGAGGCCGATGATTGCAAATACCAGACCTAACCCAGACGTAACCGGCGTTATCCTCTAAAATATTAATCGCAACCAGGTTTAATTGACTGTTTCCGTGTGGTACCACATTGCTACGTGATCCAATCTAAAAAAAGCCCAGGTTCTGGCCATTCGAGTAAGCGAAAAATGCGAAAGTATGAGCTAGATGATGGCAAATACCAGACCTAACCCAGACATAACCGCCGCTATCCTCTAAAATATTGATCGAAACCAGCATTAATTGACTGTTTCGGTTGGGTACCACATTACTACGTAATCCAAATCAGCAAGAGCCCAGCATCTGGCCATTCAAGTATGCGAAAAATGCGAAAGTATGAGTCAGATGATTGCAAATACCAGAACTAACCCCGACATAATCGGAGTTATCCTCTAAAATATTAATCGTAACCAAGTTGAATTGACTGCTTCGGTGTGGTACCACGTTACTACGTGATCCAAACCAGAAAACACCACGGATCTGGCCAACAAGTATGCGAAGATTGCAGAACTATGTGTCAGATGATGGCAAATACCAGACCTAACCCAGACATAACCGGTGTTTCCCCCTAAAATATTGATCGAAACCAGATTTAACTGACTGTTTCGGTTTGGTACCACATTACTACGTGATCCAAATCAGCAAGAGCCCAGGATCTGGCCAACAAGTATGCGAAAAATGCGAAAGTATGAGCCAGATGATTGCAAATACCAGAACTAACCCCGACATAATCGGAGTTATCCTCTAAAATATTAATCGGAACCAGGTTTAATTGACCCCGTCAGTGTGGTACCACATTACTACGTGATCCAAATCAGGAAAAGCCCAGGATCTGGCCATTCAAGTATGCGAAAAATGCGAAAGTATGAGGCAGATATGAGGCAGTGTGTCTACTGGGGGACCGATTGTCCCCCCGGGGGATGGGCGCGAAAGCGCGGGCACGGGGAGGATACCGGAAGAATGCTTCGAGCGATTCTCGGTATCCTCCCAAAGCGTGCCGAAGGGTCACCGTGGGGTTTTTAGTGGGTAGGTCCCGCGCCTGTCGTTGTACGGGCGCGGGGAATCCCACACACCCCTCCCACCTCTCCCCAAGGAGGTGGGAGGGAGTCTTTCGAAGATTTTCCCCACGACAAAAAAAAAAAAAAAAAAAAAAAAAAGTATGAGGCAGATGTTTGCAAATACCAGACCTAACCCAGACATAACCGCCGTTATCCTCTAAAATATTGATCGAAACCAGCATTAAATGACTGTTTCGGTTTGGTACCACATTACGACGTGATCCAAATCAGCAAGAGCCCAGGATCTGGCCATTCAAGTATCCGAAAAATGCGAAAGTATGAGCCAGATGATTGCAAATACCAGAACTAACCCCGACATAATCGGAGTTATCCTCTAAAATATTAATCGTAACCAAGTAGAATTGACTGCTTCGGTGTGGTACCACGTTACTACGTGATCCAAACCAGAAAACACCAAGGATCTGGCCAACAAGTATGCGAAGATTGCAGAACTATGAGTCAGATGATGGCAAATACCAGACCTAACCCAGACATAACCGGTGTTTCCCCCTAAAATATTGATCGAAACCAGCTTTAACTGACTGTTTCGGTTTGGTACCACATTACTACGTGATCCAAATCAGCAAGAGCCCAGAATCTGGCCAACAAGTATGCGAAAAATGCGAAAGTATGAGTCAGATGATTGCAAATACCAGACCTAACCCAGACATAACCGGCGTTATCCTCCAAAATAATAATCGGAACCAGGTTTAATAGACCCCTTGAGTGTCGTAGCACACTACTACGTGATCCAAATCGGCACAAGCCCAGGATCGGGCCAACAAGTATGCGAAAAATGCGAAAGTATGAGCTAGATGATGGCAAATACCAGACCTAACCCAGACATAACCGCCGTTATCCTCTAAAATATTCATCGAAACCAGCATTAATTGACTGTTTCGGTTTGGTACCACATTACTACGTGATCCAAATCAGCAAGAGCCCAGGATCTGGCCATTCAAGTATGCGAAAAATGCGAAAGTATGAGCCAGATGATTGCAAATACCAGAACTAATACCGACATAATCGGAGTTATCCTCTAAAATATTAATCGGAACCAGGCTTAATTGACTGTTTCGGTGTGGTGCCACATTACTACGTGATCCAATCTAAAAAAAGCCCAGGTTCTGGCCACTCAAGTATGCGAAAAATGCGAAAGTATGAGCAAGATGATGGCAAATACCAGACCTAACCCAGACATAACCGGCGTTATCCTCTAAAATATTAATCGGAACCAGGTTTAATTGACCCCGTCAGTGTGGTACCACATTACTACGTGATCCAAATCAGAAAAAGCCCAGGATCTGGCCATTCAAGTACGCGAAAAATGCGAAAGTATGAGGGAGATGATTGCAAATACGAGAAATAACCCAGACATAACCGGCGCTATCCTCTAAAATATTAATCGTGACCAGGCTTAATTGACTGTTTCGGTGTGGTGCCACATTACTACGTCATCCAAATCAGAAAATGCCCAGGATCTGGCCAAGAAGTATGCGAAAAATACGAAAGTATGAGCCAGATGATTGCAAATACGAGAACTAACCCAGACATAACCGGCGTTATCCTCTAAAATATTAATCGTGACCAGGCTTAATGGACTGTTTCGGTGTGGTACCACATTACTACGTCATCCAAATCAGAAAATGCCCAGGATCTGGCCAAGAAGAATGCGAAAAGTGCGAAAGTATGAGCTAGATGATGGCAAATACCAGACCTAACCCAGACATAACCGCCGTTATCCTCTAAAATATTGATCGAAACCAGCATTAAATGACTGTTTCGGTTTGGTACCACATTACGACGTGATCCAAATCAGCAAGAGCCCAGGATCTGGCCATTCAAGTATCCGAAAAATGCGAAAGTATGAGCCAGATGATTGCAAATACCAGAACTAACCCCGACATAATCGGAGTTATCCTCTAAAATATTAATCGTAACCAAGTAGAATTGACTGCTTCGGTGTGGTACCACGTTACTACGTGATCCAAACCAGAAAACACCAAGGATCTGGCCAACAAGTATGCGAAGATTGCAGAACTATGAGTCAGATGATGGCAAATACCAGACCTAACCCAGACATAACCGGTGTTTCCCCCTAAAATATTGATCGAAACCAGCTTTAACTGACTGTTTCGGTTTGGTACCACATTACTACGTGATCCAAATCAGCAAGAGCCCAGAATCTGGCCAACAAGTATGCGAAAAATGCGAAAGTATGAGTCAGATGATTGCAAATACCAGACCTAACCCAGACATAACCGGCGTTATCCTCCAAAATAATAATCGGAACCAGGTTTAATAGACCCCTTGAGTGTCGTAGCACACTACTACGTGATCCAAATCGGCACAAGCCCAGGATCGGGCCAACAAGTATGCGAAAAATGCGAAAGTATGAGCTAGATGATGGCAAATACCAGACCTAACCCAGACATAACCGCCGTTATCCTCTAAAATATTGATCGAAACCAGCATTAATTGACTGTTTCGGTTTGGTACCACATCACTACGTGATCCAAATCAGCAAGAGCCCAGGATCTGGCCATTCAAGTATGCGAAAAATGCGAAAGTATGAGCCAGATGATTGCAAATACCAGAACTAATACCGACATAATCGGAGTTATCCTCTAAAATATTAATCGGAACCAGGCTTAATTGACTGTTTCGGTGTGGTGCCACATTACTACGTGATCCAATCTAAAAAAAGCCCAGGTTCTGGCCATTCAAGTATGCGAAAAATGCGAAAGTATGAGGCCGATGATTGCAAATACCAGACCTAACCCAGACGTAACCGGCGTTATCCTCTAAAATATTAATCGCAACCAGGCTTAATTGAATGTTTCGGTGTGGTGCCACATTACTACGTGATCCAATCTAAAAAAAGCCCAGGTTCTGGCCATTCAAGTATGCGAAAGATGCGAAAGTATGGGGCCGATGATTGCAAATGCCAGACCTAACCCAGACGTAACCGGCGTTATCCTCTAAAATATTAATCGCAACCAGGTTTAATTGACTGTTTCGGTGTGGTACCACATTGCTATGTAATCCAAAACAGAAAAAACCCAGGATCTAGACAACAAATATGCGAAAAATGCGAAAGTATGAGCTAGATGATGGCAAATACCAGACCTAACCCAGACATAACCGGCGTTATCCTCTAAAATATAAATTGCAACCAGGTTTAATTGACTGTTTCGGTTTGGTACCACATTACTACGTGATCCAAATCAGCAAGAGCCCAGAATCTGGCCAACAAGTATGCGAAAAATGCGAAAGTATGAGTCAGATGATTGCAAATACCAGACCTTACCCAGACATAACCGGCGTTATCCTCTAAAATATTAATCGGAACCAGGTTTAATTGACTTTTTCGGTGTGGTAGCACATTACTACGTGTTCCAAATCGGCATAAGCCCAGGATCTGGCCAACAAGTATGCGAAAACTGCGAAAGTATGAGCCAGATGATTGCATATACCAGAACTAACCCCGACATAATCGGAGTTATCCTCTAAAATATTAATCGGAACCAGGTTTAATTGACCCCGTCAGTGTGGTACCACATTACTACGTGATCCAAATCAGGAAAAGCCCAGGATCTGGCCATTCAAGTATGCGAAAAATGCGAAAGTATGAGCCAGATGATTGCAAATACGAGAACTAACCCAGACATAACCGGCGTTATCCTCTAAAATATTAATCGTGACCAGGCTTAATGGACTGTTTCGGTGTGGTACCACATTACTACGTCATCCAAATCAGAAAATGCCCAGGATCTGGCCAAGAAGAATGCGAAAAGTGCGAAAGTATGAGCTAGATGATGGCAAATACCAGACCTAACCCAGACATAACCGCCGTTATCCTCCAAAATATTGATCGAAACCAGCATTAAATGACTGTTTCGGTTTGGTACCACATTACGACGTGATCCAAATCAGCAAGAGCCCAGGATCTGGCCATTCAAGTATCCGAAAAATGCGAAAGTATGAGCCAGATGATTGCAAATACCAGAACTAACCCCGACATAATCGGAGTTATCCTCTAAAATATTAATCGTAACCAAGTAGAATTGACTGCTTCGGTGTGGTACCACGTTACTACGTGATCCAAACCAGAAAACACCAAGGATCTGGCCAACAAGTATGCGAAGATTGCAGAACTATGAGTCAGATGATGGCAAATGCCAGACCTAACCCAGACATAACCGGTGTTTCCCCCTAAAATATTGATCGAAACCAGCTTTAACTGACTGTTTCGGTTTGGTACCACATTACTACGTGATCCAAATCAGCAAGAGCCCAGAATCTGGCCAACAAGTATGCGAAAAATGCGAAAGTATGAGTCAGATGATTGCAAATACCAGACCTAACCCAGACATAACCGGCGTTATCCTCCAAAATAATAATCGGAACCAGGTTTAATAGACCCCTTGAGTGTCGTAGCACACTACTACGTGATCCAAATCGGCACAAGCCCAGGATCGGGCCAACAAGTATGCGAAAAATGCGAAAGTATGAGCTAGATGATGGCAAATACCAGACCTAACCCAGACATAACCGCCGTTATCCTCTAAAATATTGATCGAAACCAGCATTAATTGACTGTTTCGGTTTGGTACCACATTACTACGTGATCCAAATCAGCAAGAGCCCAGGATCTGGCCATTCAAGTATGCGAAAAATGCGAAAGTATGAGCCAGATGATTGCAAATACCAGAACTAATACCGACATAATCGGAGTTATCCTCTAAAATATTAATCGGAACCAGGCTTAATTGACTGTTTCGGTGTGGTGCCACATTACTACGTGATCCAATCTAAAAAAAGCCCAGGTTCTGGCCACTCAAGTATGCGAAAAATGCGAAAGTATGAGCAAGATGATGGCAAATACCAGACCTAACCCAGACATAACCGGCGTTATCCTCTAAAATATTAATCGGAACCAGGTTTAATTGACCCCGTCAGTGTGGTACCACATTACTACGTGATCCAAATCAGAAAAAGCCCAGGATCTGGCCATTCAAGTACGCGAAAAATGCGAAAGTATGAGGGAGATGATTGCAAATACGAGAAATAACCCAGACATAACCGGCGTTATCCTCTAAAATATTAATCGTGACCAGGCTTAATTGACTGTTTCGGTGTGGTACCACATTACTACGTCATCCAAATCAGAAAATGCCCAGGATCTGGCCAAGAAGTATGCGAAAAATACGAAAGTATGAGCCAGATGATTGCAAATACTGGAACTAACCCAGACATAACCGGCGTTATACTCTAAAATATTAATCGGAACCAGGTTTAATTGACTTGTTCGGTGTGGTAGCACATTACTACGTGATCCAAATCGGCATAAGCCCAGGATCTGGCCAACAAGTATGCGAAAAATGCGACAGTATGAGCCAGATGATTGCAAATACCAGAACTAACCCCGACATAATCGGAGTTATCCTCTAAAATATTAATCGGAACCAGGTTTAATTGAGCCCGTCAGTGTGGTACCACATTACTACGTGATCCAAATCTGAAAAAGCCCAGGATCTGGCCATTCAAGTATGCGAAAAATGCGAAAGTATGAGCCAGATGATTGCAAATACGAGAACTAACCCAGACATAACCGGCGTTATCCTCTAAAATATTAATCGTGACCAGGCTTAATGGACTGTTTCGGTGTGGTACCACATTACTACGTCATCCAAATCAGAAAATGCCCAGGATCTGGCCAAGAAGAATGCGAAAAGTGCGAAAGTATGAGCTAGATGATGGCAAATACCAGACCTAACCCAGACATAACCGCCGTTATCCTCTAAAATATTGATCGAAACCAGCATTAAATGACTGTTTCGGTTTGGTACCACATTACGACGTGATCCAAATCAGCAAGAGCCCAGGATCTGGCCATTCAAGTATCCGAAAAATGCGAAAGTATGAGCCAGATGATTGCAAATACCAGAACTAACCCCGACATAATCGGAGTTATCCTCTAAAATATTAATCGTAACCAAGTTGAATTGACTGCTTCGGTGTGGTACCACGTTACTACGTGATCCAAACCGGAAAACACCAAGGATCTGGCCAACAAGTATGCGAAGATTGCAGAACTATGAGTCAGATGTTGGCAAATACCAGACCTAACCCAGTCATAACCGGTGTTTCCCCCTAAAATATTGATCGAAACCAGCTTTAACTGACTGTTTCGGTTTGGTACTACATTACTACGTGATCCAAATCAGCAAGAGCCCAGAATCTGGCCAACAAGTATGCGAAAAATGCGAAAGTATGAGTCAGATGATTGCAAATACCAGACCTAACCCAGACATAACCGGCGTTATCCTCCAAAATAATAATCGGAACCAGGTTTAATAGACCCCTTCAGTGTCGTAGCAAACTACTACGTGATCCAAATCGGCACAAGCCTAGGATCTGGCCAACAAGTATGCGAAAAATGCGAAAGTATGAGCTAGATGATGGCAAATACCAGACCTAACCCAGACATAACCGCCGTTATCCTCTAAAATATTGATCGAAACCAGCATTAATTGACTGTTTCGGTTTGGTACCACATTACTACGTGATCCAAATCAGCAAGAGCCCAGGATCTGGCCATTCAAGTATGCGATAAATGCGAAAGTATGAGCCAGATGATTGCAAATACCAGAACTAACCCCGACATCATCGGAGTTATCCTCTAAAATATTAATCGGAACCAGGCTTAATTGACTGTTTCGGTGTGGTGCCACATTACTACGTGATCCAATCTAAAAAAAGCCCAGGTTCTGGCCACTCAAGTATGCGAAAAATGCGAAAGTATGAGCTAGATGATGGCAATACCAGACCTAACCCAGACATAACCGGCGTTATCCTCTAAAATATTAATCGGAACCAGGTTTAATTGACCCCGTCAGTGTGGTACCACATTACTACGTGATCCAAATCAGAAAAAGCCCAGGATCTGGCCATTCAAGTACGCGAAAAATGCGAAAGTATGAGGCAGATGATTGCAAATACGAGAACTAACCCAGACATAACCGGCGTTATCCTCGCAAATATTAATCGTGACCAGGCTTAATTGACTGTTTCGATGTGGTACCACATTACTACGTCATCCAAATCAGAAAATGCCCAGGATCTGGCCAAGAAGTATGCGAAAAATACGAAAGTATGAGCCAGACGTTTGCAAATACTGGAACTAACCCAGACATAACCGGCGTTATCCTCTAAAATATTAATCGGAACCAGGTTTAATTGACTTTTACGGTGTGGTAGCACATTACTACGTGATCTAAATCGGCATAAGCCCAGGATCTGGCCAACAAGTATGCGAAAAATGCGAAAGTATGAGACAGATGATTGCAAATACCAGAACTAACCCCGACATAATCGGAGCTATCCTCTAAAATATTAATCGTAACCAAGTTGAATTGACTGCTTCGGTGTGGTACCACGTTACTACGTGATCCAAACCAGAATACACCAAGGATCTGGCCAACAAGTATGCGATGATTGCAGAACTATGAGTCAGATGATGGCAAATACCAGACCTAACCCAGACATAACCGGTGTTTCCCCCTAAAATATTGATGGAAACCAGCTTTAACTGACTGTTTCGGTTTGGTACCACATTACTACGTGATCCAAATCAGCAAGAGCCCAGAATCTGGCCAACAAGTATGCGAAAAATGCGAAAGTATGAGCCAGATGATTGCAAATACCAGAACTAACCCAGACATAATCGGAGTTATCCTCTAAAACATTAATCGGAACCAGGCTTAATTGACTGTTTCGGTGTGGTGCCCCATTACTACGTGATCCAATTTAAAAAAAGCCCAGGTTCTGGCCATTCGAGTAAGCGAAAAAAGCGAAAGTATGAGCTAGATGATGGCAAATACCAGACCTAACCCAGACATGACCGCCGTTATCCTCTAAGATATTGATCGAAACCAGCATTAATTGACTGTTTCGGTTTGGTACCACATTGCTACGTGATTCAAATCGGCATAAGCCCAGGATCTGGCCAACAAGTATGCGAAAAATGCGAAAGTATGAGCCAGATGATTGCAAATACCAGAACTAACCCCGACATAATCGGAGTTATCCTCTAAAATATTAATCGGAACCAGGCTTAATTGACTGTTTCGGTGTGGTGCTACATTACTACGTGATCCAATCTAAAGAAAGCCCAGGTACTGGCCATTCAAGTATGCGAAAAATGCGAAAGTATGAGGCAGATGCTTGCAAATACCAGACCTAATCCAGACGTAACCGGCGTTATCCTCTAAAATATAAATTGCAACCAGGTTTAATTGACTGTTTCGGTTTGGTACCACATTACTACGTGATCCAAATCAGCAAGAGCCCAGAATCTGGCCAACAAGTATGCGAAAAATGCGAAAGTATGGTTCAGATGATTGCAAATACCAGACCTAACCCAGACATAACCGGCGTTATCCTCTAAAATATTAATCGGAACCAGGTTTTATTTACTATTTCGGTGTGGTACCATATTACTACGTGATCCAAACCAGAAGAGACTCAGGAACTGGTCAACAAGTATACGAAAAATGCGAAAGTATGAGACTGATGATTGCAAATACCAGAACTAACCCAGACTTAACCGGCGTTATCCTCTAAAATAATAATCGGAACCAGGTTTAATTGACCCCGTCAGTGTGGTACCACATTACTACGTAATCCAAATCAGAAAAAGCCCAGGATCTGGCCATTCAAATACGCGAAAAATGCGAAAGTATGAGGCAGATGATTGCAAATACGAGAAATAACCCAGACATAACCGGCGTTATCCTCTAAAATATTAATCGTGACCAGGCTTAATTGACTGTTTCGGTGTGATA
Source organism: Colletes latitarsis (assembly GCF_051014445.1). Classification (NCBI taxonomy): domain Eukaryota; kingdom Metazoa; phylum Arthropoda; class Insecta; order Hymenoptera; family Colletidae; genus Colletes; species Colletes latitarsis. Next base: position 6,660,359 of record NC_135142.1, read on the forward strand.
CCACATTACTACGTCATCCAAATCAGAAAATGCCCAGGATCTGGCCAAGAAGTATGCGAAAAATACGAAAGTATGAGCCAGATGATTGCAAATACTGGAACTAACCCAGACATAACCGGCGTTATGCTCTAAAATATTAATCGGAACCAGGTTTAATTTACTTGTTCGGTGTGGTAGCACATTACTACGTGATCCAAATCGGCATAAGCCCAGGATCTGGCCAACAAGTATGCGAAAAATGCGAAAGTATGAGCCAGATGATTGCAAATACCAGAACTAACCCCGACATAATCGGAGTTATCCTCTAAAATATTAATCGGAACCAGGTTAAATTGACTGTTTCGGTGTGGTACCACATTACTACGTCATCCAAATCAGAAAATGCCCAGGATCTGGCAAAGAAGTATGCGAAAATTGCGAAAGTATGAGCTAGATGATGGCAAATACCAGACCTAACCCAGACATAACCGCCGTTATCCACTAAAATATTGATCGAAACCAGCGTTAATTGACTGTTTCGGTTTGGAACCACATTACTACGTGATCCAAATCAGCAAGAGCCCAGAATCTGGCCAACAAGTATGCGAAAAATGCGAAAGTATGAGTGAGATGATTGCAAATACCAGACCTAACCCAGACATAACCGGCGTTAACCTCTAAATATTAATCGGAACCAGGTTTAATTGACTGTTTCGGTGTGGTACCACACTACTATGTAATCCAAAACAGAAAAAACCCAGGATCTAGACAACAAATATGCGAAAAATGCGAAAGTATGAGCTAGATGATGGCAAATACCAGACCTAACCCAGACATAACCGCCGTTATCCGCTAAAATATAAATTGCAACCAGGTTTAATTGACTGTTTCGGTTTGGAACCACATTACTACGTGATCCAAATCAGCAAGAGCCCAGAATCTGGCCAACAAGTATGCGAAAAATGCGAAAGTATGAGTGAGATGATTGCAAATACCAGACCTAACCCAGACATAACCGGCGTTATCCTCCAAAATAATAATCGGAACCAGGTTTAATTGACCCCGTCAGTGTGGTACCACATTACTACGTGATCCAAATCAGAAAAAGCCCAGTATCTGGCCATTCAAGTACGCGAAAAATGCGAAAGTATGAGGCAGATGATTGCAAATACGAGAAATAACCCAGACATAACCGGCGTTATCCTCTAAAATATTAATCGTGACCAGGCTTAATTGACTGTTCCGGTGTGGTACCACATTTCTACGTCATCCAAATCAGAAAAAGCCCAGGATCTGGTCATTAAAGTATGCGAAAAATGCGAAAGTATGAGTGAGATGATTGCAAATACCAAGACCTAACCCAGACATAACCGGCGTTAACCTCTAAATATTAATCGGAACCAGGCTTAATTGACTGTTTCGGTGTGGTGCCACATTACTACGTGATCCGATCTAAAAAAAGCCCAGGTTCTGGCCACTCAAGTATGCGAAAAATGCGAAAGTATGAGCTAGATGATGGCAAATACCAGACCTAACCCAGACATAACCGGCGTTATCCTCTAAAATATTAATCGGAACCAGGTTTAATTGACCCCGTCAGTGTGGTACCACATTACTATGTGATCCAAATCAGAAAAAGCCCAGGATCTGGCCATTCAAGTACGCGAAAAATGCGAAAGTATGAGGCAGATGATTGCAAATACGAGAAATAACCCAGACATAACCGGCGTTATCCTCTAAAATATTAATCGTGACCAGGCTTAATTGACTGTTCCGGTGTGGTACCACATTACTACGTCATCCAAATCAGAAAATGCCCTGGATCTGGCCAAGAAGTATGCGAAAAATACGAAAGTAAGAGCCAGATGATTGCAAATACTGGAACTAACCCAGACATAACCGGCGTTATACTCTAAAATATTAATCGGAACCAGGTTTAATTGACTTGTTCGGTGTGGTAGCACATTACTACGTGATCCAAATCGGCATAAGCCAAGGATCTGGCCAACAGGTATGCGAAAAATCCGAAAGTATGAGCCAGATGATTGCAAATACCAGAACTAACCCCGACATAATCGGAGTTATCCTCTAAAATATTATTCGGAACCAGGTTTAATTGACCCCGTCAGTGTGGTACCACATTACTACGTGATCCAAATCAGAAAAAGCCCAGGATCTGGTCATTAAAGTATGCGAAAAATGCGAAAGTATGAGCCAGATGATTGCAAATACCAGACCTAACCCAGACATAACCGCCGTTATCCTCTAAAATATTGATCGAAACCAGCATTAATTGACTGTTTCGGTTTGGTTCCACATTACTACGTGATCCAAATCAGCAAGAGCCCAGGATCTGGCCATTCAAGTATGCGAAAAATGCGAAAGTATGAGCCAGACGATTGCAAATACCAGAACTAACCCCGACATAATCGGAGTTATCCTCTAAAATATTAATCGTGACCAGGCTTAATTGACTGTTTCGGTGTGGTACCACATTACTACGTCATGCAAATCAGAAAATGCCCAGGATCTGGCCAAGAAGTATGCGAAAAATACGAAAGTATGAGCCAGATGTTTGCAAATACTGGTACTTACCCAGATATAACCGGCGTTATCCTCTAAAATATTAATCGGAACCAGGTTTAATTGACATTTTCGGTGTGGTAGCACATTACTACGTGTTCCAAATCGGCATAAGCCCAGGATCTGGCCAACAAGTATGCGAAAAATGCGAAAGTATGAGACAGATGATTGCAAATACCAGAACTAACCCCGACATAATCGGAGTTATCCTCTAAAATATTAATCGGAACCAGGCTTAAATGACAGTTTCGGTGTGGTGCCACATTACTACGTGATCCAATCTAAAAAAAGCCCAGGTTCTGGCCATTCAAGTATGCGAAAAATGCGAAAGTATGAGCTAGATGATGGCAAATACCAGACCTAACCCAGACATAACCGGCGTTATCCTCTAAAATATTAATCGGAACCAGGTTTAATTGACCCCGTCAGTGTGGTACCACATTACTATGTGATCCAAATCAGAAAAAGCCCAGGATCTGGCCATTCAAGTACGCGAAAAATGCGAAAGTATGAGGCAGATGATTGCAAATACGAGAAATAACCCAGACATAACCGGCGTTATCCTCTAAAATATTAATCGTGACCAGGTTTAATTGACTGTTCCGGTGTGGTACCACATTACTACGTCATCCAAATCAGAAAATGCCCTGGATCTGGCCAAGAAGTATGCGAAAAATACGAAAGTAAGAGCCAGATGATTGCAAATACTGGAACTAACCCAGACATAACCGGCGTTATACTCTAAAATATTAATCGGAACCAGGTTTAATTGACTTGTTCGGTGTGGTAGCACATTACTACGTGATCCAAATCGGCATAAGCCAAGGATCTGGCCAACAGGTATGCGAAAAATCCGAAAGTATGAGCCAGATGATTGCAAATACCAGAACTAACCCCGACATAATCGGAGTTATCCTCTAAAATATTATTCGGAACCAGGTTTAATTGACCCCGTCAGTGTGGTACCACATTACTACGTGATCCAAATCAGAAAAAGCCCAGGATCTGGTCATTAAAGTATGCGAAAAATGCGAAAGTATGAGCCAGATGATTGCAAATACCAGACCTAACCCAGACATAACCGCCGTTATCCTCTAAAATATTGATCGAAACCAGCATTAATTGACTGTTTCGGTTTGGTTCCACATTACTACGTGATCCAAATCAGCAAGAGCCCAGGATCTGGCCATTCAAGTATGCGAAAAATGCGAAAGTATGAGCCAGATGATGGCAAATACCAGACCTAACCCAGACATAACCGGCGTTATCCTCTAAAATATTAATCGGAACCAGGTTTAATTGACCCCGTCAGTGTGGTACCACATTACTACGTGATCCAAATCAGAAAAAGCCCAGTATCTGGCCATTCAAGTATGCGAAAAATGCGAAAGTATGAGCCAGATGATGGCAAATGCCAGACCTAACCCAGACATAACCGGCGTTATCCTCCAAAATATTAATCGGAACCAGGCTTAAATGACAGTTTCGGTGTGGTGCCACATTACTACGTGATCCAATCTAAAAAAAGCCCAGGTTCTGGCCATTCAAGTATGCGAAAAATGCGAAAGTATGAGCTAGATGATGGCAAATACCAGACCTAACCCAGACATAACCGGCGTTATCCTCTAAAATATTAATCGGAACCAGGTTTAATTGACCCCGCCAGTGTGGTACCACATTACTACGTGATCCAAATCAGAAAAAGCCCAGTATCTGGCCATTCAAGTATGCGAAAAATGCGAAAGTATGAGCCAGATGATGGCAAATGCCAGACCTAACCCAGACATAACCGCCGTTATCCTCTAAAATATTGATCAAAACCAGCATTAATTGACTGTTTTGGTTTGGTACCACATTACTACGTGATCCAACTCAGCAAGAGCCCAGGATCTGGCCATTCAAGTATGCGAAAAATGCGAAAGTATGAGCCAGACGATTGCAAATACCAGAACTAACCCCGACATAATCGGAGTTATCCTCTAAAATATTAATCGTAACCAAGTTGAATTGACTGCTTCGGTGTGGTACCACGTTACTACGTGATCCAAACCAGAAAACATCAAGGATCTGGCCAACAAGTATGCGAAGATTGCAGAACTATGAGTCAGATGATGGCAAATACCAGACCTAACCCAGACATAACCGGTGTTTCCCCCTAAAATATTGATGGAAACCAACTTTAAGTGACTGTTTCGGTTTGGTACCACATTACTACGTGATCCAAATCAGCAAGAGCCCAGAATCTGGCCAACAAGTATGCGAAAAATGCGAAAGTATGAGCCAGATGATTGCAAATACCAGAACTAACCCCGACATAATCGCAGTTATCCTCTAAAACATTAATCGGAACCAGGATTAATTGACTGTTTCGGTGTGGTGCCACATTACTACGTGATCCAATCTAAAAAAAACCCAGGTTCTGGCCATTCGAGTAAGCGAAAAATGCGAAAGTATGAGCTAGATGATGGCAAATACCAGACCTAACCCAGATATAACCGCCGTTATCCTCTAAAATATTGATCGAAACCAGCATTAATTGACTGTTTCGGTTTGGTTCCACATTACTACGTGATCCAAATCAGCAAGAGCCCAGGATCTGGCCATTCAAGTATGCGAAAAATGCGAAAGTATGAGCTAGATGATGGCAAATACCAGACCTAACCCAGACATAACCGGCGTTATCCTCTAAAATATTAATCGGAACCAGGTTTAATTGACCCCGTCAGTGTGGTACCACATTACTACGTGATCCAAATCAGAAAAAGCCCAGGATCTGGCCATTCAAGTATGCGAAAAATGCGAAAGTATGAGCCAGATGATTGCAAATACCAGACCTAACCCAGACATAACCGCCGTTATCCTCTAAAATATTGATCGAAACCAGCATTAATTGACTGTTTCGGTTTGGTACCACATTACTACGTGATCCAAATCAGCAAGAGCCCAGGATCTGGCCATTCAAGTATGCGAAAACTGCGAAAGTATGAGCCAGATGATTGCAAATACCAGAACTAACCCCGACATAATCGGAGTTATCCTCTAAAATATTAATCGTAACCAAGTTGAATTGACTGCTTCGGTGTGGTACCACGTTACTACGTGATCCAAACCAGAAAAAGCCCAGGATCTGGCCATTCAAGTATGCGAAAAATGCGAAAGTATGAGGCAGATGATTGCAAATTCGAGAACTAACCCAGACATAACCGGCAATATCCTCGAAAATATTAATCGTGACCAGGCTTAATTGACTGTTTCGGTGTGGTACCACATTACTACGTCATCCAAATCAGAAAATGCCCAGGTTCTGGCCATTCAAGTATGCGAAAAATGCGAAAGTATGAGGCAGATGATTGCAAATACCAGACCTAACCCAGACGTAACCGGCGTTATCCTCTAAAATATTAATCGCAACCAGGTTTAATTGACTGTTTCGGTTTGGTACCACATTACTACGTGATCCAAATCAGCAAGAGCCCTGGATCTGGCCATTCAAGTATGCGAAAAATGCGAAAGTATGAGCCAGATGATTGCAAATACCAGAACTAACCCCGACATAATCGGAGTTATCCTCTAAAATATTAATCGGAACCAGGTTTAATTGACCCCGTCAGTGTGGTACCACATTACTACGTGATCCAAATCAGAAAAAGCCCAGGATCTGGCCATTCAAGTATGCGAAAACTGCGAAAGTATGAGCCAGATGATTGCAAATACCAGAACTAACCCCGACATAATCGGAGTTAACCTCTAAAATATTAACCGTAACCAAGTTGAATTGACTGCTTCGTTGTGGTACCACGTTACTACGTGATCCGAACCAGAAAAAGCCCAGGATCTGGCCATTCAAGTATGCGAAAAATGCGAAAGTATGAGGCAGACGATTGCAAATACGAGAACTAACCCAGACATAACCGGCGTTATCCTCGAAAATATTAATCGTGACCAGGCTTAGTTGACTGTTTCGGTGTGGTACCACATTACTACGTCATCCAAATCAGAAAATGCCCAGGATCTGGCCAAGAAGTATGCGAAAAATACGAAAGTATGAGCCAGATGTTTGCAAATACTGGAACTAACCCAGACGTAACCGGTGTTATCCTCTAAAATATTAATCGGAACCAGGTTTAATTGACTTTTTCGGTGTGGTAGCACATTACTACGTGATCCAAATCAGCATAAGCCCAGGATCTGGCCAACAAGTATGCGAAAAATGCGAAAGTATGAGACAGATGATTGCAAATACCAGAACTAACCCCGACATAATCGGAGTTATCCTCTAAAATATTAATCGTAACCAAGTTGAATTGACTGCTTCGGTGTGGTACCACGTTACTACGTGATCCAAACCAGAAAACACCAAGGATCTGGCCAACAAGTATGCGAAGATTGCAGAACTATGAGTCAGATGATGGCAAATACCAGACCTAACCCAGACATAACCGGTGTTTCCCCCTAAAATATTGGTCGAAACCAGTTTTAACTGACTGTTTCGGTTTGGTACCACATTACTACCTGATCCAAATCAGCAAGAGCCCAGGATCTGGCCATTCAAGTATGCGAAAAATGCGAACGTATGAGCCAGATGATTGCAAATACCAGAACTAACCCCGACATAATCGGAGTTATCCTCTAAAATATTAATCGGAACCAGGCTTAATTGACTGTTTCGGTGTGGTGCCACATTACTACGTGAACCAATCTAAAAAAAGCCCAGGTTCTGGCCATTCAAGTATGCGAAAAATGCGAAAGTATGAGCTAGATGATGGCAAATACCAGACCTAACCCAGACATAACCGGCGTTATCCTCTAAAATATTAATCGGAACCAGGTTTAATTGACCCCGTCAGTGTGGTACCACATTACTACGTGATCCAATCTAAAAAAAGCCCAGGTTCAGGCCATTCAAGTATGCGAAAAATGCGAAAGTATGAGCAAGATGATGGCAAATACCAGACCTAACCCAGACATAACCGGCGTTATCCTCTAAAATATTAATCGGAACCAGGTTCAATTGACCCCGTCAGTGTGGTACCACATTACTACGTGATCCAAATCAGAAAAAGCCCAGGATCTGGCCATTCAAGTATGCGAAAAATGCGAAAGTATGAGCTAGATGATGGCAAATACCAGACCTAACCCAGACATAACCGCCGTTATCCTCTAAAATATTGATCAAAACCAGCATTAATTGACTGTTTCGGTTTGGTACCACATTACTACGTGATCCAAATCAGCAAGAGCCCAGGATCTGGCCATTCAAGTATCCGAAAAATGCGAAAGTATGTGCCAGACGATTGCAAATACCAGAACTAACCCCGACATAATCGGAGTTATCCTCTAAAATATTAATCGTAACCAAGTTGAATTGACTGCTTCGGTGTGGTACCACGTTACTACGTGATCCAAACCAGAAAACACCAAGGATCTGGCCACCAAGTATGCGAAGATTGCAGAACTATGAGTCAGATGATGGCAAATACCAGACCTAACCCAGACATAACCGGTGTTTCCCCCTAAAATATTGATGGAAACCAGCTTTAACTGACTGTTTCGGTTTGGTACCACATTACTACGTGATCCAAATCAGCAAGAGCGCAGAATCTGGCCAACAAGTATGCGAAAAATGCGAAAGTATGAGTCAGATGATTGCAAATACCAGACCTAACCCAGACATAACCGGCGTCATCCTCCAAAATAATAATCGGAACCAGGTTTAATAGACCCCTTCAGTGTGGTAGCACATTACTACGTGATCCAAATCGGCATAAGCCCAGGATCTGGCCAACAAGTATGCGAAAAATGCGAAAGTATGAGCTAGATGATGGCTAATACCAGCCCTAACCCAGACATAACCGCCGTTATCCTCTAAAATATTGATCGAAACCAGCATTAATTGACTGTTTCGGTTTGGTACCACATTACTACGTGATCCAAATCAGCAAGAGCCCAGGATCTGGCCATTCAAGTATGCGAAAAATGCGAAAGTATGAGCCAGATGATTGCAAATACCAGAACTAACCCCGACATAATCGGAGTTATCCTCTAAAATATTAATCGGAACCAGGCTTAATTGACTGTTTCGGTGTGGTACCACATTACTACGTGATCCAATCTAAAAAAAGCTAGGTTCTGGCAATTCAAGTATGCGAAAAATGCGAAAGTATGAGCCAGATGATTGCAAATACCAGAACTAACCCCGACATAATCGGAGTTATCCTCTAAAATATTAATCGGAACCAGGTTTAATTGACCCCGTCAGTGTGGTACCACATTACTACGTGATCCAAATCAGAAAAAGCCCAGGATCTGGCCATTCAAGTATGCGAAAACTGCGAAAGTATGAGCCAGATGATTGCAAATACCAGAACTAACCCCGACATAATCGGAGTTAACCTCTAAAATATTAACCGTAACCAAGTTGAATTGACTGCTTCGTTGTGGTACCACGTTACTACGTGATCCAAACCAGAAAAAGCCCAGGATCTGGCCATTCAAGTATGCGAAAAATGCGAAAGTATGAGGCAGACGATTGCAAATACGAGAACTAACCCAGACATAACCGGCGTTATCCTCGAAAATATTAATCGTGACCAGGCTTAGTTGACTGTTTCGGTGTGGTACCACATTACTACGTCATCCAAATCAGAAAATGCCCAGGATCTGGCCAAGAAGTATGCGAAAAATACGAAAGTATGAGCAAGATGTTTGCAAATACTGGAACTAACCCAGACATAACCGGTGTTATCCTCTAAAATATTAATCGGAACCAGGTTTAATTGACTTTTTCGGTGTGGTAGCACATTACTACGTGATCCAAATCGGCATAAGCCCAGGATCTGGCCAACAAGTATGCGAAAAATGCGAAAGTATGAGACAGATGATTGCAAATACCAGAACTAACCCCGACATAATCGGAGTTATCCTCTAAAATATTAATCGTAACCAAGTTGAATTGACTGCTTCGGTGTGGTACCACGTTACTACGTGATCCAAACCAGAAAACACCAAGGATCTGGCCAACAAGTATGCGAAGATTGCAGAACTATGAGTCAGATGATGGCAAATACCAGACCTAACCCAGACATAACCGGTGTTTCCCCCTAAAATATTGATCGAAACCAGTTTTAACTGACTGTTTCGGTTTGGTACCACATTACTACCTGATCCAAATCAGCAAGAGCCCAGGATCTGGCCATTCAAGTATGCGAAAAATGCGAACGTATTTGCCAGATGATTGCAAATACCAGAACTAACCCCGACATAATCGGAGTTAACCTCTAAAATATTAACCGTAACCAAGTTGAATTGACTGCTTCGTTGTGGTACCACGTTACTACGTGATCCAAACCAGAAAAAGCCCAGGATCTGGCCATTCAAGTATGCGAAAAATGCGAAAGTATGAGGCAGACGATTGCAAATACGAGAACTAACCCAGACATAACCGGCGTTATCCTCTAAAATATTAATCGTGACCAGGCTTAATTGACTGTTTCGGTGTGGTACCACATTACTACGTCATCCAAATCAGAAAATGCCCAGGATCTGGCCAAGAAGTATGCGAAATTGCGAAAGTATGAGCTAGATGATGGCAAATACCAGACCTAACCCAGACGTAACCGGCGTTATCCTCTAAAATATTAATCGCAACCAGGTTTAATTGACTGTTTCGGTTTGGTACCACATTACTACGTGATCCAAATCAGCAAGAGCCCTGGATCTGGCCATTCAAGTATGCGAAAAATGCGAAAGTATGAGCCAGATGATTGCAAATACCAGAACTAACCCCGACATAATCGGAGTTATCCTCTAAACTATTAATCGCAACCAGGTTTAATTGACCCCGTCAGTGTGGTACCACATTACTACGTGATCCAAATCAGAAAAAGCCCAGGATCTGGCCATTCAAGTATGCGAAAACTGCGAAAGTATGAGCCAGATGATTGCAAATACCAGAACTAACCCCGACATAATCGGAGTTAACCTCTAAAATATTAACCGTAACCAAGTTGAATTGACTGCTTCGTTGTGGTACCACGTTACTACGTGATCCAAACCAGAAAAAGCCCTGGATCTGGCCATTCAAGTATGCGAAAAATGCGAAAGTATGAGGCAGACGATTGCAAATACGAGAACTAACCCAGACATAACCGGCGTTATCCTCGAAAATATTAATCGTGACCAGGCTTAGTTGACTGTTTCGGTGTGGTACCACATTACTACGTCATCCAAATCAGAAAATGCCCAGGATCTGGCCAAGAAGTATGCGAAAAATACGAAAGTATGAGCAAGATGTTTGCAAATACTGGAACTAACCCAGACATAACCGGTGTTATCCTCTAAAATATTAATCGGAACCAGGTTTAATTGACTTTTTCGGTGTGGTAGCACATTACTACGTGATCCAAATCGGCATAAGCCCAGGATCTGGCCAACAAGTATGCGAAAAATGCGAAAGTATGAGACAGATGATTGCAAATACCAGAACTAACCCCGACATAATCGGAGTTATCCTCTAAAATATTAATCGTAACCAAGTTGAATTGACTGCTTCGGTGTGGTACCACGTTACTACGTGATCCAAACCAGAAAACACCAAGGATCTGGCCAACAAGTATGCGAAGATTGCAGAACTATGAGTCAGATGATGGCAAATACCAGACCTAACCCAGACATAACCGGTGTTTCCCCCTAAAATATTGATCGAAACCAGTTTTAACTGACTGTTTCGGTTTGGTACCACATTACTACCTGATCCAAATCAGCAAGAGCCCAGGATCTGGCCATTCAAGTATGCGAAAAATGCGAACGTATTTGCCAGATGATTGCAAATACCAGAACTAACCCCGACATAATCGGAGTTAACCTCTAAAATATTAACCGTAACCAAGTTGAATTGACTGCTTCGTTGTGGTACCACGTTACTACGTGATCCAAACCAGAAAAAGCCCTGGATCTGGCCATTCAAGTATGCGAAAAATGCGAAAGTATGAGGCAGACGATTGCAAATACGAGAACTAACCCAGACATAACCGGCGTTATCCTCGAAAATATTAATCGTGACCAGGCTTAGTTGACTGTTTCGGTGTGGTACCACATTACTACGTCATCCAAATCAGAAAATGCCCAGGATCTGGCCAAGAAGTATGCGAAAAATACGAAAGTATGAGCAAGATGTTTGCAAATACTGGAACTAACCCAGACATAACCGGTGTTATCCTCTAAAATATTAATCGGAACCAGGTTTAATTGACTTTTTCGGTGTGGTAGCACATTACTACGTGATCCAAATCGGCATAAGCCCAGGATCTGGCCAACAAGTATGCGAAAAATGCGAAAGTATGAGACAGATGATTGCAAATACCAGAACTAACCCCGACATAATCGGAGTTATCCTCTAAAATATTAATCGTAACCAAGTTGAATTGACTGCTTCGGTGTGGTACCACGTTACTACGTGATCCAAACCAGAAAACACCAAGGATCTGGCCAACAAGTATGCGAAGATTGCAGAACTATGAGTCAGATGATGGCAAATACCAGACCTAACCCAGACATAACCGGTGTTTCCCCCTAAAATATTGATCGAAACCAGTTTTAACTGACTGTTTCGGTTTGGTACCACATTACTACCTGATCCAAATCAGCAAGAGCCCAGGATCTGGCCATTCAAGTATGCGAAAAATGCGAACGTATTTGCCAGATGATTGCAAATACCAGAACTAACCCCGACATAATCGGAGTTATCCTCTAAAATATTAATCGGAACCAGGCTTAATTGACTGTTTCGGTGTGGTGCCACATTACTACGTGAGCCAATCTAAAAAAAGCCCAGGTTCTGGCCATTCAAGTATGCGAAAAATGCGAAAGTATGAGCTAGATGATGGCAAATACCAGACCTAACCCAGACATAACCGGCGTTATCCTCTAAAATATTAATCGGAACCAGGTTTAATTGACCCCGTCAGTGTGGTACCACATTACTACGTGATCCAATCTAAAAAAAGCCCAGGTTCTGGCCATTCAAGTATGCGAAAAATGCGAAAGTATGAGCAAGATGTTGGCAAATACCAGACCTAACCCAGACATAACCGGCGTTATCCTCTAAAATATTAATCGGAACCAGGTTTAATTGACCCCGTCAGTGTGGTACCACATTACTACGTGATCCAAATCAGAAAAAGCCCAGGATCTGGCCATTCAAGTATGCGAAAAATGCGAAAGTATGAGCTAGATGATGGCAAATACCAGACCTAACCCAGACATAACCGCCGTTATCCTCTAAAATATTGATCAAAACCAGCATTAATTGACTGTTTCGGTTTGGTACCACATTACTACGTGATCCAAATCAGCAAGAGCCCAGGATCTGGCCATTCAAGTATGCGAAAAATGCGAAAGTATGAGCCAGACGATTGCAAATACCAGAACTAACCCCGACATAATCGGAGTTATCCTCTAAAATATTAATCGTAACCAAGTTGAATTGACTGCTTCGGTGTGGTACCACGTTACTACGTGATCCAAACCAGAAAACACCAAGGATCTGGCCAACACGTATGCGAAGATTGCAGAACTATGAGTCAGATGATGGCAAATACCAGACCTAACCCAGACATAACCGGTGTTTCCCCCTAAAATATTGATGGAAACCAGCTTTAACTGACTGTTTCTGTTTGGTACCACATTACTACGTGATCCAAATCAGCAAGAGCGCAGAATCTGGCCAACAAGTATGCGAAAAATGCGAAAGTATGAGTCAGATGATTGCAAATACCAGACCTAACCCAGACATAACCGGCGTCATCATCCAAAATAATAATCGGAACCAGGTTTAATAGACCCCTTCAGTGTGGTAGCACATTACTACGTGATCCAAATCGGCATAAGCCCAGGATCTGGCCAACAAGTATGCGAAAAATGCGAAAGTATGAGCTAGATGATGGCTAATACCAGCCCTAACCCAGACATAACCGCCGTTATCCTCTAAAATATTGATCGAAACCAGCATTAATTGACTGTTTCGGTTTGGTACCACATTACTACGTGATCCAAATCAGCAAGAGCCCAGGATCTGGCCATTCAAGTATGCGAAAGATGCGAAAGTATGAGCCAGATGATTGCAAATACCAGAACTAACCCCGACATAATCGGAGTTATCCTCTAAAATAATAATCGGAACCAGTCTTAATTGACTGTTTCGGTGTGGTACCACATTACTACGTGATCCAATCTAAAAAAAGCCAGGTTCTGGCAATTCAAGTATGCGAAAAATGCGAAAGTATGAGCTAGATGATGGCAAATACCAGACCTAACCCAGACATAACCGGCGTTATCCTCCAAAATATTATTCGGAACCAGGTTTAATTGACCCCGTCAGTGTGGTACCACATTACTACGTGATCCAAATCAGAAAAGCCCAGGATCAGGCCATTCAAGTATGTGAAAAATGCGAAAGTATGAGGCAGATGATTGCAAATACGAGAACTAACCCAGACATAACCGGAGTTATCCTCTAAAATATTAATCGCAACCAGGTTTAATTGACTGTTTCGGTTTGGAACCACATTACTACGTGATCCAAATCAGCAAGAGCCCAGAATCTGGCCAACAAGTATGCGAAAAATGCGAAAGTATGAGCTAGATGATGGCAAATACCAGACCTAACCCAGACATAACCGGCGTTAACCTCTAAATATTAATCGGAACCAGGTTTAATTGACTTTTTCGGTGTGGTAGCACATTACTACGTGATCCAAATCGGCATAAGCCCAGGATCTGGCCAACAAGTATGCGAAAAATGCGAAAGTATGAGCCAGATGATTGCAAATACCAGAACTAACCCCGACATAATCGGAGTTATCCTCTAAAATATTAATCGCAAGCAGGTTTAATTGACTGTTTCGGTTTGGAACCACATTACTACGTGATCCAAATCAGCAAGAGCCCAGAATCTGGCCAACAAGTATGCGAAAAATGCGAAAGTATGAGTGAGATGATTGCAAATACCAGACCTAACCCAGACATAACCGGCGTTAGCCACTAAATATTAATCGGAACCAGGTTTAATTGACTTTTTCGGTGTGGTAGCACATTACTACGTGATCCAAATCGGCATAAGCCTAGGATCTGGCCAACAAGTACGCGAAAAATGCGAAAGTATGAGTGAGATGATTGCAAATACCAGACCTAACCCAGACATAACCGGCGTTAACCTCTAAATATTAATCGGAACCAGGTCTAATTGACTTTTTCGGTGTGGCAGCACATTACTACGTGATCCAAATCGGCAAAAGCCCAGGATCTGGCCAACAAGTATGCGAAAAATGCGAAAGTATGAGCCAGATGATTGCAAATACCAGAACTAACCCCGACATAATCGGAGTTATCCTCTAAAATATTAATCGGAACCAGGTTTAATTGACCCCGTCAGTGTGGTACCACATTACTACGTGATCCAAATCAGGAAAAGCCCAGGATCTGGCCATTCAAGTATGCGAAAAATGCGAAAGTATGAGGCAGGTGTTTGCAAATACGAGAACTAACCCAGACATAACCGGCGTTATCCTCTAAAATATTAATCGTGACCAGGCTTAATTGACTGTTTCGGTGTGGTACCACATTACTACGTCATCCAAATCCGAAAATGCCCAGGATCTGGCCAAGAAGTATGCGAAATTGCGAAAGTATGAGCTAGATGATGGCAAATACCAGACCTAACCCAGACATAACCGCCGTTATCCTCTACAATATTGATCGAAACCAGCATTAAATGACTGTTTCGGTTTGGTACCACATTACTACGTGATCCAAATCAGCAAGAGCCCAGGATCTGGCCATTCAAGTATCCGAAAAATGCGAAAGTATGAGCCAGATGTTTGCAAATACTGGAACTAACCCAGACATAACCGGCGTTATCCTCTAAAATATTAATCGGAACCAGGTTTAATTGACATTTTCGGTGTGGTAGCACATTACTACGTGATCCAAATCGGCATAAGCCCAGGATCTGGCCAACAAGTATGCGAAAAATGCGAAAGTATGAGACAGATGATTGCAAATACCAGAACTAACCCCGACATAATCGGAGTTATCCTCTAAAATATTAATCGTAACCAAGTTGAATTGACTGCTTCGGTGTGGTACCACGTTACTACGTGATCCAAACCAGAAAACACCAAGGATCTGGCCAACAAGTATGCGAAGATTGCAGAAATATGAGTCAGATGATGGCAAATACCAGACCTAACCCAGACATAACCGGTGTTTCCCCCTAAAATATTGATCGAAACCAGCTTTAACTGACTGTTTCGGTTTGGTACCACATTACTACCTGATCCAAATCAGCAAGAGCCCAGGATCTGGCCATTCAAGTATGCGAAACATGCGAAAGTATGAGCCAGATGATTGCAAATACCAGAACTAACCCCGACATAATCGGAGTTATCCTCTAAAATATTAATCGGAACCAGGCTTAATTGACTGTTTCGGTGTGGTGCCACATTACTACGTGATCCAATCTAAAAAAAGCTCAGGTTCTGGCCATTCAAGTATGCGAAAAATGCGAAAGTATGAGCTAGATGATGGCAAATACCAGACCTAACCCAGACATAACCGCCGTTATCCTCTAAAATATTGATCAAAACCAGCATTAATTGACTGTTTCGGTTTGGTACCGCATTACTACGTGATCCAACTCAGCAAGAGCCCAGGATCTGGCCATTCAAGTATGCGAAAAAAGCGAAAGTATGAGCCAGACGATTGCAAATACCAGAACTAACCCCGACATAATCGGAGTTATCCTCTAAAATATTAATCGTAGCCAAGTTGAATTGACTGCTTCGGTGTGGTACCACGTTACTACGTGATCCAAACCAGAAAACACCAAGGATCTGGCCAACAAGTATGCGAAGATTGCAGAACTATGAGTCAGATGATGGCAAATACCAGACCTAACCCATACATAACCGGTGTTTCCCCCTAAAATATTGATGGAAACCAGCTTTAACTGACTGTTTCGGTTTGGTACCACATTACTACGTGATCCAAATCAGCAAGAGCCCAGAATCTGGGCAACAAGTATGCGAAAAATGCGAAAGTATGAGCCAGATGATTGCCAATACCAGAACTAACCCCGACATAATCGGAGTTATCCTCTAAAACATTAATCGGAACCCGGCTTAATTGACTGTTTCGGTGTGGTGCCACATTACTACGTGATCCAATCTAAAAAAAGCCCAGGTTCTGGCCATTCGAGTAAGCGAAAAATGCGAAAGTATGAGCTAGATGATGGCAAATACCAGACCTAACCCAGACATAACCGCCGTTATCCTCTAAAATATTGATCGAAACCAGCATTAATTGACTTTTTCGGTTTGGTTCCACATTACTACGTGATCCAAATCAGCAAGAGCCCAGGATCTGGCCATTCAAGAATGCGAAAAATGCGAAAGTATGAGCCAGATGATTGCAAATACCAGAACTAACCCCGACATAATCGGAGATATCCTCTAAAATTTTAATCGGAACCAGGCTTAATTGACTGTTTCGGTGTGGTGCCACATTACTACGTGATCCAATCTAATAAAACCCCAGGTACTGGCCATTCAAGTATGCGAAAAATGCGAAAGTATGAGGCAGATGCTTGCAAATACCAGACCTAATCCAGACGTAACCGGCGTTATCCTCTAAAATATTAATCGCAACCAGGTTTAATTGACTGTTTCGGTGTGGTACCACATTACTATGTAATCCAAAACAGAAAAAACCCAGGATCTAGACAACAAATATGCGAAAAATGCGACAGTATGAGCTAGATGATGGCAAATACCAGACCTAACCCAGACATAACCGCCGTTATCCTCTAAAATATAAATTGCAACCAGGTTTAATTGACTGTTTCGGTTTGGTACCACATTACTACGTGATCCAAATTAGCAAGAGCCCAGAATCTGGCCAACAAGTATGCGAAAAATGCGAAAGTATGAGTCAGATGATTGCAAATACCAGACCTAACCCAGACATAACCGCCGTTATCCTCTAAAATATTGATCGAAACCAGCATTAATTGACTGTTTCGGTTTGGTTCCACATTACTACGTGATCCATATCAGCAAGAGCCCAGGATCTGGCCATTCAAGTATGCGAAAAATGCGAAAGTATGAGCCAGATGATTGCAAATACCAGAACTAACCCCGACATAATCGGAGTTATCCTCTAAAATTTTAATCGGAACCAGGCTTAATTGACTGTTTCGGTGTGGTGCCACATTACTACGTGATCCAATCTAATAAAACCCCAGGTACTGGCCATTCAGGTATGCGAAAAATGCGAAAGTATGAGGCAGATGCTTGCAAATACCAGACCTAATCCAGACGTAACCGGCGTTATCCTCTAAAATATTAATCGCAACTAGGTTTAATTGACTGTTTCGGTGTGGTACCACATTACTATGTAATCCAAAACAGAAAAAACCCAGGATCTAGACAACAAATATGCAAAAAATGCGACAGTATGAGCTAGATGATGGCAAATACCAGACCTAACCCAGACATAACCGCCGTTATCCTCTAAAATATAAATTGCAACCAGGTTTAATTGACTGTTTCGGTTTGGTACCACATTACTACGTGATCCAAATTAGCAAGAGCCCAGAATCTGGCCAACAAGTATGCGAAAAATGCGAAAGTATGAGTCAGATGATTGCAAATACCAGACCTAACCCAGACATAACCGCCGTTATCCTCTAAAATATTGATCGAAACCAGCATTAATTGACTGTTTCGGTTTGGTTCCACATTACTACGTGATCCAAATCAGAAAAAGCCCAGGATCTGGCCATTCAAGTACGCGAAAAATGCGAAAGTATGAGGCAGATGATTGCAAATACGAGAAATAACCCAGACATAACCGACGTTATCCTCTAAAATATTAATCGTGACCAGGCTTGATTGACTGTTTCGGTGTGGTACCACATTACTACGTCATCCAAATCAGAAAATGCCCAGGATCTGGCCAAGAAGTATGCGAAAAATACGAAAGTATGAGCCAGATGATTGCAAATACTGGAAGTAACCCAGACATAACCGGGGTTATACTCTAAAATATTAATCGGAACCAGGTTTAATTGACTTGTTCGGTGTGGTAGCACATTACTACGTGATCCAAATCGGCATAAGCCCAGGATCTGGCCAACAAGTATGCGAAAAATGCGAAAGTATGAACCAGATGATTGCAAATACCAGAACTAACCCCGACATAATCGGAGTTATCCTCGAAAATATTAATCGGAATCAGGTTTAATTGACCCCGTTAGTGTGGTACCACATTACTACGTGATCCAAATCAGAAAAAGCCCAGGATCTGGCCATTCAAGTATGCGAAAAATGCGAAAGTATGAGCCAGATGATTGCAAATACCAGAACTAACCCCGACATAATCGGAGTTATCCTCTAAAACATTAATCGGAACCAGGCTTAATTGACTGTTTCGGTGTGGTGCCACATTACTACGTGATCCAATCTAAAAAAAGCCCAGGTTCTGGCCATTCGAGTAAGCGAAAAATGCGAAAGTATGAGCTAGATGATGGCAAATACCAGACCTAACCCAGACATAACCGCCGTTATCCTCTAAAATATTGATCGAAACCAGCATTAATTGACTGTTTCGGTATGGTTCCACATTACTACGTGATCCAAATCAGCAAGAGCCCAGGATCTGGCCATTCAAGTATGCGAAAAATGCGAAAGTATGAGCTAGATGATGGCAAATACCAGACCTAACCCAGACATAACCGGCGTTATCCTCTAAAATATTAATCGGAACCAGGTTTAATTGACCCCGTCAGTGTGGTACCACATTACTACGTGATCCAAATCAGAAAAAGCCCAGGATCTGGCCATTCAAGTATGCGAAGAATGCGAAAGTATGAGCCAGATGATTGCAAATACCAGACATAACCCAGACATAACCGCCGTTATCCTCTAAAATATTGATCGAAACCAGCATTAATTGACTGTTTCTGTTTGGTACCACATTACTACGTGATCCAAATCAGCAAGAGCCCAGGATCTGGCCATTCAAGTATGCGAAAACTGCGAAAGTATGAGCCAGATGATTGCAAATACCAGAACTAACCCCGACATAATCGGAGTTATCCTCTAAAATATTAATCGTAACCAAGTTGAATTGACTGCTTCGGTGTGGTACCACGTTACTACGTGATCCAAACCAGAAAAAGCCCAGGATCTGGCCATTCAAGTATGAGAAAAATGCGAAAGTATGAGGCAGATGATTGCAAATACGAGAACTAACCCAGACATAACCGGCGTTATCCTCGAAAATATTAATCGTGACCAGGCTTAATTGACTGTTTCGGTGTGGTACCACATTACTACGTCATCCAAATCAGAAAATGCCCAGGTTCTGGCCATTCAAGTATGCGAAAAATGCGAAAGTATGAGGCAGATGATTGCAAATACCAGACCTAACCCAGACGTAACCGGCGTTATCCTCTAAAATATTAATCGCAACCAGGTTTAATTGACTGTTTCGGTTTGGTACCACATTACTACGTGATCCAAATCAGCAAGAGCCCTGGATCTGGCCATTCAAGTATGCGAAAAATGCGAAAGTATGAGCCAGATGATTGCAAATACCAGAACTAACCCCGACATAATCGGAGTTATCCTCTAAAATATTAATCGGAACCAGGTTTAATTGACCCCGTCAGTGTGGTACCACATTACAACGTGATCCAAATCAGAAAAAGCCCAGGATCTGGCCATTCAAGTATGCGAAAACTGCGAAAGTATGAGCCAGATGATTGCAAATACCAGAACTAACCCCGACATAATCGGAGTTAACCTCTAAAATATTAACCGTAACCAAGTTGAATTGACTGCTTCGTTGTGGTCCCACGTTACTACGTGATCCAAACCAGAAAAAGCCCAGGATCTGGCCATTCAAGTATGCGAAAAATGCGAAAGTATGAGGCAGACGATTGCAAATACGAGAACTTACCCAGACATAACCGGCGTTATCCTCGAAAATATTAATCGTGACCAGGCTTAGTTGACTGTTTCGGTGTGGTACCACATTACTACGTCATCCAAATCAGAAAATGCTCAGGATCTGGCCAAGAAGTATGCGAAAAATACGAAAGTATGAGCCAGATGTTTGCAAATACTGGAACTAACCCAGACATAACCGGTGTTATCCTCTAAAATATTAATCGGATCCAGGTTTAATTGACTTTTTCGGTGTGGTAGCACATTACTACGTGATCCAAATCGGCATAAGCCCAGGATCTGGCCAACAAGTATGCGAAAAATGCGAAAGTATGAGACAGATGATTGCAAATACCAGAACTAACCCCGACATAATCGGAGTTATCCTCTAAAGTATTAATCGTAACCAAGTTGAATTGACTGCTTCGGTGTGGTACCACGTTACTACGTGATCCAAACCAGAAAACACCAAGGATCTGGCCAACAAGTATGCGAAGATTGCAGAACTATGAGTCAGATGATGGCAAATACCAGACCTAACCCAGACATAACCGGTGTTTCCCCCTAAAATATTGATCGAAACCAGTTTTAACTGACTGTTTCGGTTTGGTACCACATTACTACCTGATCCAAATCAGCAAGAGCCCAGGATCTGGCCATTCAAGTATGCGAAAAATGCGAACGTATGAGCCAGATGATTGCAAATACCAGAACTAACCCCGACATAATCGGAGTTATCCTCTAAAATATTAATCGGAACCAGGCTTAATTGACTGTTTCGGTGTGGTGCCACGTTACTACGTGAACCAATCTAAAAAAAGCCCAGGTTCCGGCCATTCAAGTATGCGAAAAATGCGAAAGTATGAGCTAGATGATGGCAAATACCAGACCTAACCCAGACATAACCGCCGTTATCCTCTAAAATATTGATCGGAACCAGGTTTAATTGACCCCGTCAGTGTGGTACCACATTACTACGTGATCCAATCTAAAAAAAGCCCAGGTTCTGGCCATTCAAGTATGCGAAAAATGTGAAAGTATGAGCAAGATGATGGCAAATACCAGACCTAACCCAGACATAACCGGCGTTATCCTCTAAAATATTAATCGGAACCAGGTTTAATTGACCCCGTCAGTGTGGTACCACATTACTACGTGATCCAAATCAGAAAAAGCCCAGGATCTGGCCATTCAAGTATGCGAAAAATGCGAAAGTATGAGTTAGATGATGGCAAATACCAGACCTAACCCAGACATAACCGCCGTTATCCTCTAAAATATTGATCAAAACCAGCATTAATTGACTGTTTCGGTTTGGTACCACATTACTACGTGATCCAAATCAGCAAGAGCCCAGGATCTGGCCATTCAAGTATGCGAAAAATGCGAAAGTATGAGCCAGACGATTGCAAATACCAGGACTAACCCCGACATAATTGGAGTTATCCTCTAAAATATTAATCGTAACCAAGTTGAATTGACTGCTTCGGTGTGGTACCACATTACTACGTGATCCAAATCAGCAAGAGCCCAGAATCTGGCCAACAAGTATGCGAAAAATGCGAAAGTATGAGCCAGATGATTGCAAATACCAGAACTAACCCCGACATAATCGGAGTTATCCTCTAAAACATTAATCGGAACCAGGATTAATTGACTGTTTCGGTGTGGTGCCACATTACTACGTGATCCAATCTAAAAAAAGCCCAGGTTCTGGCCATTCGAGTAAGCGAAAAATGCGAAAGTATGAGCTAGATGATGGCAAATACCAGACCTAACCCAGACATAACCGTCGTTATCCTCTAAAATATTGATCGAAACCAGCATTAATTGACTGTTTCGGTTTGGTTCCACATTACTACGTGATCCAAATCAGCAAGAGCCCAGGATCTGGCCATTCAAGTATGCGAAAAATGCGAAAGTATGAGCTAGATGATGGCAAATACCAGACCTAACCCAGACATAACCGGCGTTATCCTCTAAAATATTAATCGGAACCAGGTTTAATTGACCCCGTCAGTGTGGTACCACATTACTACGTGATCCAAATCAGAAAAAGCCCAGGATCTGGCCATTCAAGTATGCGAAAAATGCGAAAGTATGAGCCAGATGATTGCAAATACCAGACCTAACCCAGACATAACCGCCGTTATCCTCTAAAATATTGATCGAAACCAGCATTAATTGACTGTTTCTGTTTGGTACCACATTACTACGTGATCCAAATCAGCAAGAGCCCAGGATCTGGCCATTCAAGTATGCGAAAACTGCGAAAGTATGAGCCAGATGATTGCAAATACCAGAACTAACCCCGACGTAATCGGAGTTATCCTCTAAAATATTAATCGTAACCAAGTTGAATTGACTGCTTCGGTGTGGTACCACGTTACTACG
The DNA here is from genome assembly GCF_051014445.1 of Colletes latitarsis. Taxonomy (NCBI): domain Eukaryota; kingdom Metazoa; phylum Arthropoda; class Insecta; order Hymenoptera; family Colletidae; genus Colletes; species Colletes latitarsis. Next base: position 6,683,320 of record NC_135142.1, read on the forward strand.
TGATCCAAACCAGAAAAAGCCCAGGATCTGGCCATTCAAGTATGCGAAAAATGCGAAAGTATGAGGCAGATGATTGCAAATACGAGAACTAACCCAGACATAACCGGCGTTATCCTCGAAAATATTAATCGTGACCAGGCTTAATTGACTGTTTCGGTGTGGTACCACATTACTACGTCATCCAAATCAGAAAATGCCCAGGTTCTGGCCATTCAAGTATGCGAAAAATGCGAAAGTATGAGCCAGATGATTGCAAATACCAGAACTAACCCCGACATAATCGGAGTTATCCTCTAAAATATTAATCGGAATCAGGTTTAATTGACCCCGTCAGTGTGGTACCACATTACTACGTGATCCAAATCAGAAAAAGCCCAGGATCTGGCCATTCAAGTATGCGAAAACTGCGAAAGTATGAGCCAGATGATTGCAAATACCAGAACTAACCCCGACATAATCGGAGTTAACCTCTAAAATATTAACCGTAACCAAGTTGAATTGACTGCTTCGTTGTGGTACCACGTTACTACGTGATCCAAACCAGAAAAAGCCCAGGATCTGGCCATTCAAGTATGCGAAAAATGCGAAAGTATGAGGCAGACGATTGCAAATACGAGAACTAACCCAGACATAACCGGCGTTATCCTCGAAAATATTAATCGTGACCAGGCTTAGTTGACTGTTTCGGTGTGGTACCACATTACTACGTCATCCAAATCAGAAAATGCTCAGGATCTGGCCAAGAAGTATGCGAAAAATACGAAAGTATGAGCCAGATGTTTGCAAATACTGGAACTAACCCAGACATAACCGGTGTTATCCTCTAAAATATTAATCGGAACCAGGTTTAATTGACTTTTTCGGTGTGGTAGCACATTACTACGTGATCCAAATCGGCATAAGCCCAGGATCTGGCCAACAAGTATGCGAAAAATGCGAAAGTATGAGACAGATGATTGCAAATACCAGAACTAACCCCGACATAATCGGAGTTATCCTCTAAAGTATTAATCGTAACCAAGTGGAATTGACTGCTTCGGTGTGGTACCACGTTACTACGTGATCCAAACCAGAAAACACCAAGGATCTGGCCAACAAGTATGCGAAGATTGCAGAACTATGAGTCAGATGATGGCAAATACCAGACCTAACCCAGACATAACCGGTGTTTCCCCCTAAAATATTGATCGAAACCAGTTTTAACTGACTGTTTCGGTTTGGTACCACATTACTAACTGATCCAAATCAGCAAGAGCCCAGGATCTGGCCATTCAAGTATGCGAAAAATGCGAACGTATGAGCCAGATGATTGCAAATACCAGAACTAACCCCGACATAATCGGAGTTATCCTCTAAAATATTAATCGGAACCAGGCTTAATTGACTGTTTCGGTGTGGTGCCACATTACTACGTGAACCAATCTAAAAAAAGCCCAGGTTCTGGCCATTCAAGTATGCGAAAAATGCGAAAGTATGAGCTAGATGATGGCAAATACCAGACCTAACCCAGACATAACCGCCGTTATCCTCTAAAATATTGATCGGAACCAGGTTTAATTGACCCCGTCAGTGTGGTACCACATTACTACGTGATCCAATCTAAAAAAAGCCCAGGTTCTGGCCATTCAAGTATGCGAAAAATGCGAAAGTATGAGCAAGATGATGGCAAATACCAGACCTAACCCAGACATAACCGGCGTTATCCTCTAAAATATTAATCGGAACCAGGTTTAATTGACCCCGTCAGTGTGGTACCACATTACTACGTGATCCAAATCAGAAAAAGCCCAGGATCTGGCCATTCAAGTATGCGAAAAATGCGAAAGTATGAGCTAGATGATGGCAAATACCAGACCTAACCCAGACATAACCGCCGTTATCCTCTAAAATATTGATCAAAACCAGCATTAATTGACTGTTTCGGTTTGGTACCACATTACTACGTGATCCAAATCAGCAAGAGCCCAGGATCTGGCCATTCAAGTATGCGAAAAATGCGAAAGTATGAGCCAGACGATTGCAAATACCAGAACTAACCCCGACATAATCGGAGTTATCCTCTAAAATATTAATCGTAACCAAGTTGAATTGACTGCTTCGGTGTGGTACCACGTTACTACGTGATCCAAATCAGAAAACACCAAGGATCTGGCCAACAAGTATGCGAAGATTGCAGAACTATGAGTCAGATGATGGCAAATACCAGACCTAACCCAGACATAACCGGTGTTTCCCCCTAAAATATTGATGGAAACCAGCTTTAACTGACTGTTTCGGTTTGGTACCACATTACTAAGTGATCCAAATCAGCAAGAGCGCAGAATCTGGCCAACAAGTATGCGAAAAATGCGAAAGTATGAGTCAGATGATTGCAAATACCAGACCTAACCCAGACATAACCGGCGTCATCCTCCAAAATAATAATCGGAACCAGGTTTAATAGACCCCTTCAGTGTGGTAGCACATTACTACGTGATCCAAATCGGCATAAGCCCAGGATCTGGCCAACAAGTATGCGAAAAATGCGAAAGTATGAGCTAGATGATGGCTAATACCAGCCCTAACCCAGACATAACCGCCGTTATCCTCTAAAATATTGATCGAAACCAGCATTAATTGACTGTTTCGGTTTGGTACCACATTACTACGTGATCCAAATCAGCAAGAGCCCAGGATCTGGCCATTCAAGTATGCGAAAAATGCGAAAGTATGAGCCAGATGATTGCAAATACCAGAACTAACCCCGACATAATCGGAGTTATCCTCTAAAATATTAATCGGAACCAGGCTTAATTGACTGTTTCGGTGTGGTACAACATTACTACGTGATCTAATCTAAAAAAAGCCAGGTTCTGGCAATTCAAGTATGCGAAAAATGCGAAAGTATGAGCTAGATGATGGCAAATACCAGACCTAACCCAGACATAACCGGCGTTATCCTCCAAAATATTATTCGGAACCAGGTTTAATTGACCCCGTCAGTGTGGTACCACATTACTACGTGATCCAAATCAGAAAAGCCCAGGATCAGGCCATTCAAGTATGTGAAAAATGCGAAAGTATGAGGCAGATGATTGCAAATACGAGAACTAACCCAGACATAACCGGAGTTATCCTCTAAAATATTAATCGCAACCAGGTTTAATTGACTGTTTCGGTTTGGAACCACATTACTACGTGATCCAAATCAGCAAGAGCCCAGAATCTGGCCAACAAGTATGCGAAAAATGCGAAAGTATGAGCTAGATGATGGCAAATACCAGACCTAACCCAGACATAACCGGCGTTAACCTCTAAATATTAATCGGAACCAGGTTTAATTGACTCTTTCGGTGTGGTAGCACATTACTACGTGATCCAAATCGGCATAACCGCAGGATCTGGCCAACAAGTATGCGAAAAATGCGAAAGTATGAGCCAGATGATTGCAAATACCAGACCTAACCCCGACATAATCGGAGTTATCCTCTAAAATATTAATCGCAACCAAGTTTAATTGACTGTTTCGGTTTGGAACCACATTACTACGTGATCCAAATCAGCAAGAGCCCAGAATCTGGCCAACAAGTATGCGAAAAATGCGAAAGTATGAGTGAGATGATTGCAAATACCAGACCTAACCCAGACATAACCGGCGTTAGCCTCTAAATATTAATCGGAAACAGGTTTAATTGACTTTTTCGGTGTGGTAGCACATTACTACGTGATCCAAATCGGCATAAGCACAGGATCTGGCCAACAAGTATGCGAAAAATGCGAAAGTATGAGTGAGATGATTGCAAATACCAGACCTAACCCAGACATAACCGGCGTTAACCTCTAAATATTAATCGGAACCAGGTTTAATTGACTTTTTCGGTGTGGTAGCACATTACTACGTGATCCAAATCGGCAAAAGCCCAGGATCTGGCCAACAAGTATGCGAAAAATGCGAAAGTATGAGCCAGATGATTGCAAATACCAGAACTAACCCCGACATAATCGGAGTTATCCTCTAAAATATTAATCGGAACCAGGTTTAATTGACCCCGTCAGTGTGGTACCACATTACTACGTGATCCAAATCAGGAAAAGCCCAGGATCTGGCCATTCAAGTATGCGAAAAATGCGAAAGTATGAGCCAGATGATTGCAAATACCAGGACTAACCCCGACATAATCGGAGTTATCCTCTAAAATATTAATCGTAACCAAGTTGAATTGACTGCTTCGGTGTGGTACCACGTTACTACGTGATCCAAACCAGAAAAAGCCCAGGATCTGGCCATTCAAGTATGCGAAAAATGCGAAAGTATGAGGCAGATGATTGCAAATACGAGAACTAACCCAGACATAACCGGCGTTATCCTCGAAAATATTAATCGTGACCAGGCTTAATTGACTGTTTCGGTGTGGTACCACATTACTACGTCATCCAAATCAGAAAATGCCCAGGATCTGGCCAAGAAGTATGCGAAAAATACGAAAGTATGAGCCAGATGTTTGCAAATACTGGAACTAACCCAGATATAACCGGCGTTATCCTCTAAAATATTAATCGGAACCAGGTTTAATTGACTTTTTCGGTGTGGTAGCACATTACTACGTGATCCAAATCGGCATAAGCCCAGGATCTGGCCAACAAGTATGCGAAAAATGCGAAAGTATGAGACAGATGATTGCAAATACCAGAACTAACCCCGACATAATCGGAGTTATCCTCTAAAATATTAATCGTAACCAAGTTGAATTGACTGCTTCGGTGTGGTACCACGTTACTACGTGATCCAAACCAGAAAACACCAAGGATCTGGCCAACAAGTATGCGAAGATTGCAGAACTATGAGTCAGATGATGGCAAATACCAGACCTAACCCAGACATAACCGGTGTTTCCCCCAAAAATATTGATCGAAACCAGCTTTAACTGACTGTTTCGGTTTGGTACCACATTACTACGTGATCCAAATCAGCAAGAGCCCAGGATCTGGCCATTCAAGTATGCGAAACATGCGAAAGTATGAGCCAGATGATTGCAAATACCAGAACTAACCCCGACATAATCGGAGTTATCCTCTAAAATATTAATCGGAACCGGGCTTAATTGACTGTTTCGGTGTGGTGCCACATTACTACGTGATCCAATCTAAAAAAAGCCCAGGTTCTGGCCATTCAAGTATGCGAAAAATGCGAAAGTATGAGCTAGATGATGGCAAATACCAGACCTAACCCAGACATAACCGCCGTTATCCTCTAAAATATTGATCAAAACCAGCATTAATTGACTGTTTCGGTTTGGTACCACATTACTACGTGATCCAACTCAGCAAGAGCCCAGGATCTGGCCATTCAAGTATGCGAAAAAAGCGAAAGTATGAGCCAGACGATTGCAAATACCAGAACTAACCCCGACATAATCGGAGTTATCCTCTAAAATATTAATCGTAACCAAGTTGAATTGACTGCTTCGGTGTGGTACCACGTTACTACGCGATCCAAACCAGAAAACACCAAGGATCTGGCCAACAAGTATGCGAAGATTGCAGAACTATGAGTCAGATGATGGCAAATACCAGACCTAACCCAGACATAACCTGTGTTTCCCCCTAAAATATTGATGGAAACCAGCTTTAACTGACTGTTTCGGTTTGGTACCACATTACTACGTGATCCAAATCAGCAAGAGCCCAGAATCTGGCCAACAAGTATGCGAAAAATGCGAAAGTATGAGCCAGATGATTGCCAATACCAGAACTAACCCCGACATAATCGGAGTTATCCTCTAAAACATTAATCGGAACCAGGCTTAATTGACTGTTTCGGTGTGGTGCCACATTACTACGTGATCCAATCTAAAAAAAGCCCAGGTTCTGGCCATTCGAGTAAGCGAAAAATGCGAAAGTATGAGCTAGATGATGGCAAATACCAGACCTAACCCAGACATAACCGCCGTTATCCTCTAAAATATTGATCGAAACCAGCATTAATTGACTGTTTCGGTTTGGTTCCACATTACTACGTGATCCAAATCAGCAAGAGCCCAGAATCTGGGCATTCAGGTATGCGAAAAATGCGAAAGTATGAGCCAGATGATTGCAAATACCAGAACTAACCCCGACATAATCGGAGTTATCCTCTAAAATTTTAATCGGAACCAGGCTTAATTGACTGTTTCGGTGTGGTGCCACATTACTACGTGATCCAATCTAATAAAACCCCAGGTACTGGCCATTCAAGTTTGCGAAAAATGCGAAAGTATGAGGCAGATACTTGCAAATACCAGACCTAATCCAGACGTAACCGGCGTTATCCTCTAAAATATTAATCGCAACCAGGTTTAATTGACTGTTTCGGTGTGGTACCACATTACTATGTAATCCAAAACAGAAAAAACTCAGGATCTAGACAACAAATATGCGAAAAATGCGAAAGTATGAGCTAGATGATGGCAAATACCAGACCTAACCCAGACATAACCGCCGTTATCCTCTAAAATATAAATTGCAACCAGGTTTAATTGACTGTTTCGGTTTGGTACCACATTACTACGTGATCCAAATGAGCAAGAGCCCAGAATCTGGCCAACAAGTATGCGAAAAATGCGAAAGTATGAGTCAGATGATTGCAAATACCAGACCTAACCCAGACATAACCGCCGTTATCCTCTAAAATATTAATCGGAACCAGGTTTAATTGACACCGTCAGTGTGGTACCACATTACTACGTGATCCAAATCAGAAAAAGCCCAGGATCTGGCCATTCAAGTACGCGAAAAATGCGAAAGTATGAGGCAGATGATTGCAAATACGAGAAATAACCCAGACATAACCGACGTTATCCTCTAAAATATTAATCGTGACCAGGCTTGATTGACTGTTTCGGTGTGGTACCACATTACTACGTCATCCAAATCAGAAAATGCCCAGGATCTGGCCAAGAAGTATGCGAAAAATACGAAAGTATGAGCCAGATGATTGCAAATACTGGAAGTAACCCAGACATAACCGGGGTTATACTCTAAAATATTAATCGGAACCAGGTTTAATTGACTTGTTCGGTGTGGTAGCACATTACTACGTGATCCAAATCGGCATAAGCCCAGGATCTGGCCAACAAGTATGCGAAAAATGCGAAAGTATGAGCCAGATGATTGCAAATACCAGAACTAACCCCGACATAATCGGAGTTATCCTCTAAAATATTAATCGTAACCAAGTTGAATTGACTGCTTCGGTGTGGTACCACGTTACTACGCGATCCAAACCAGAAAACACCAAGGATCTGGCCAACAAGTATGCGAAGATTGCAGAACTATGAGTCAGATGATGGCAAATACCAGACCTAACCCCGACATAATCGGAGTTATCCTCTAAAACATTAATCGGAACCAGGCTTAATTGACTGTTTCGGTGTGGTGCCACATTACTACGTGATCCAATCTAAAAAAAGCCCAGGTTCTGGCCATTCAAGTATGCGAAAAATGCGAAAGTATGAGCTAGATGATGGCAAATACCAGAACTCACCCCGACATAATCGGAGTTATCCTCTAAAATATTAATCGGAACCAGGTTTAATTGACCCCGTCAGTGTGGTACCACATTACTACGTGATGCAAATCAGAAAAAGCCCAGGATCTGGCCATTCAAGTATGCGAAAAATGCGAAAGTATGAGCCAGATGATTGCAAATACCAGACCTAACCCAGACATAACCGCCGTTATCCTCTAAAATATTGATCGAAACCAGCATTAATTGACTGTTTCGGTTTGGTACCACATTACTACGTGATCCAACTCAGCAAGAGCCCAGGATCTGGCCATTCAAGTATGCGAAAAAAGCGAAAGTATGAGCCAGACGATTGCAAATACCAGAACTAACCCCGACATAATCGGAGTTATCCTCTAAAATTTTAATCGGAACCAGGCTTAATTGACTGTTTCGGTGTGGTGCCACATTACTACGTGATCCAATCTAATAAAACCCCAGGTACTGGCCATTCAAGTATGCGAAAAATGCGAACGTATGAGGCAGATGCTTGCAAATACCAGACCTAATCCAGACGTAACCGGCGTTATCCTCTAAAATATTAATCGCAACCAGGTTTAATTGACTGTTTCGGTGTGGTACCACATTACTATGTAATCCAAAACAGAAAAAACCCAGGATCTAGACAACAAATATGCGAAAAATGCGAAAGTATGAGCTAGATGATGGCAAATACCAGACCTAACCCAGACATAACCGCCGTTATCCTCTAAAATATAAATTGCAACCAGGTTTAATTGACTGTTTCGGTTTGGTACCACATTACTACGTGATCCAAATCAGCAAGAGCCCAGAATCTGGCCAACAAGTATGCGAAAAATGCGAAAGTATGAGTCAGATGATTGCAAATGCCAGACCTAACCCAGACATAACCGCCGTTATCCTCTAAAATATTGATCGAAACCAGCATTAATTGACTGTTTCGGTTTGGTTCCACATTACTACGTGATCCAAATCAGCAAGAGCCCAGGATCTGGCCATTCAAGTATGCGAAAAATGCGAAAGTATGAGCCAGATGATTGCAAGTACCAGAACTAACCCCGACATAATCGGAGTTATCCTCTAAAATTTTAATCGGAACCAGGCTTAATTGACTGTTTCGGTGTGGTGCCACATTACTACGTGATCCAATCTAATAAAACCCCAGGTACTGGCCATTCAAGTATGCGAAAAATGCGAAAGTATGAGGCAGATGCTTGCAAATACCAGACCTAATCCAGACGTAACCGGCGTTATCCTCTAAAATATTAATCGCAACCAGGTTTAATTGACTGTTTCGGTGTGGTACCACATTACTATGTAATCCAAAACAGAAAAAACCCAGGATCTAGACAACAAATATGCGAAAAATGCGAAAGTATGAGCTAGATGATGGCAAATACCAGACCTAACCCAGACATAACCGCCGTTATCCTCTAAAATATAAATTGCAACCAGGTTTAATTGACTGTTTCGGTTTGGTACCACATTACTACGTGATCCAAATGAGCAAGAGCCCAGAATCTGGTCAACAAGTATGCGAAAAATGCGAGAGTATGAGTCAGATGATTGCAAATACCAGACCTAACCCAGACATAACCGCCGTTATCCTCTAAAATATTAATCGGAACCAGGTTTAATTGACACCGTCAGTGTGGTACCACATTACTACGTGATTCAAATCAGAAAAAGCCCAGGATCTGGCCATTCAAGTACGCGAAAAATGCGAAAGTATGAGGCAGATGATTGCAAATACGAGAAATAACCCAGACATAACCGACGTTATCCTCTAAAATATTAATCGTGACCAGGCTTGATTGACTGTTTCGGTGTAGTACCACATTACTACGTCATCCAAATCAGAAAATGCCCAGGATCTGGCCAAGAAGTATGCGCAAAATACGAAAGTATGAGCCAGATGATTGCAAATACTGGAAGTAACCCAGACATAACCGGGGTTATACTCTAAAATATTAATCGGAACCAGGTTTAATTGACTTGTTCGGTGTGGTAGCACATTACTACGTGATCCAAATCGGCATAAGCCCAGGATCTGGCCAACAAGTATGCGAAAAATGCGAAAGTATGAGCCAGATGATTGCAAATACCAGAACTAACCCCGACATAATCGGAGTTATCCTCTAAAATATTAATCGGAACCAGGCTTAATTGACTGTTTCGGTGTGGTGCTACATTACTACGTGATCCAAATCAGAAAAAGCCCAGGATCTGGCCATTCAAGTATGCGAAAAATGCGAAAGTATGAGCCAGATGATTGCAAATACCAGAACTAACCCCGACATAATCGGAGTTATCCTCTAAAACATTAATCGGAACCAGGCTTAATTGACTGTTTCGGTGTGGTGCCACATTACTACGTGATCCAATCTAAAAAAAGCCCAGGTTCTGGCCATTCAAGTATGCGAAAAATGCGAAAGTATGAGCTAGATGATGGCAAATACCAGACCTAACCCAGACATAACTGGCGTTATCCTCTAAAATATTAATCGGAACCAGGTTTAATTGACCCCGTCAGTGTGGTACCACATTACTACGTGATCCAAATTAGAAAAAGCCCAGGATCTGGCCATTCAAGTATGCGAAAAATGCGAAAGTATGAGGCAGATGATAGCAAATACGAGAACTAACCCAGACATAACCGGCGTTATCCTCTAAAATATTAATCGTGACCAGGCTTAATTGACTGTTTCGGTGTGGTACCACATTACTACGTCATCCAAATCAGAAAATGCCCAGGATCTGGCCAAGAAGTGTGCCAAAAATACGAAAGTATGAGCCAGATGATTGCAAATACTGGAACTGACCCAGACATAACCGGCGTTATACTCTAAAATATTAATCGGAACCAGGTTTAATTGACTTGTTCGGTGTGGTAGCACATTACTACGTGATCCAAATCGGCATAAGCCCAGGATCTGGCCAACAAGTATGCGAAAAATGCGAAAGTATGAGCCAGATACTAACTAAGCAAATACCAGAACTCACCCCGACATAATCGGAGTTATCCTCTAAAATATTAATCGGAACCAGGTTTAATTGACCCCGTCAGTGTGGTACCACATTACTACGTGATGCAAATCAGAAAAAGCCCAGGATCTGGCCATTCAAGTATGCGAAAAATGCGAAAGTATGAGCCAGATGATTGCAAATACCAGACCTAACCCAGACATAACCGCCGTTATCCTGTAAAATATTGATCGAAACCAGCATTAATTGACTGTTTCGGTTTGGTACCACATTACTACGTGATCCAGATCAGCAAGAGCCCAGGATCTGGCCATTCAAGTATGCGAAAACTGCGAAAGTATGAGCCAGATGATTGCAAATACCAGGACTAACCCCGACATAATCGGAGTTATCCTCTAAAATATTAATCGTAACCAAGTTGAATTGACTGCTTCGGTGTGGTACCACGTTACTACGTGATACAAACCAGAAAAAGCCCAGGATCTGGCCATTCAAGTATGCGAAAAATGCGTAAGTATGAGACAGATGATTGCAAATACCAGAACTAACCCCGACATACTCGGAGTTATCCTCTAAAATATTAATCGTAACCAAGTTGAATTGACTGCTTCGGTGTCGTACCACGTTACTACGTGATCCAAACCAGAAAACACCAAGGATCTGGCCAACAAGTATGCGAAGATTGCAGAACTATGAATCAGATGATGGCAAATACCAGACCTAACCCAGACATAACCGGTGTTTCCCCCTAAAATATTGATCGAAACCAGCTTTAACTGACTGCTTCGGTTTGGTACCACATTACTACGTGATCCAGATCAGCTAGAGCCCAGGATCTGGCCATTCAAGTATGCGAAAAATGCGAAGGTATGAGCCAGATGATTGCAAATACCAGAACTAACCCAGACATAATCGGAGTTATCCTCTAAAATATTAATCGGAACCAGGCTTAATTGACTGTTTCGGTGTGGTGCCACATTACTACGTGATCCAATCTACAAAAAGCCCAGGTTCTGGCAATTCAAGTATGCGAAAAATGCGAAAGTATGAGCTAGATGATGGCAAATACCAGACCTAACCCAGACATAACCGGCGTTATCCTCTAAAATATTAATCGGAACCAGGTTTAATTGACCCCGTCAGTGTGGTACCATATTACTGCGTGATCCAAATCCGAAAAAGCCCAGGATCTGGCCATTCAAGTATGTGAAAAATGCGAAAGTATGAGCTAGATGATGGCAAATGCCAGACCTAACCCAGACATAACCGCCGTTATCCTCTAAAATATTATTCGCAACCAGGTTTAATAGACAGTTTCAGTGTAGTAACACATTACTAAGTGATCCAAATCAGGAAAAGCCCAGGATCTGGCCAACAAGTATGCGAAAAATGCGAAAGTATGAGCTAGATGATGGCAAATACCAGACCTAACCCAGACGTAACCGGTGTTTCCCCCTAAAATATTGATTGAAACCAGCTTTAATTCACTGTTTCGTTTTGGTACCACATTACTACGTGATCCAAATCAGCAAGAGCCCAGAATCTGGCCAACAAGTATGCGAAAAATGCAAAAGTATGAGTCAGATGATGGCAAATACCACACCTAACCCAGACATAACCGCCGTTATCCTCTAAAATATTAATCGGAACCAGGCTTAATTGACTGTTTCGTTTTGGTACCACATTACTACGTGATCCAAATCAGCAAGAGCCCAGAATCTGGCCAACAAGTATGCGAAAAATGCAAAAGTATGAGTCAGATGATGGCAAATACCACACCTAACCCAGACATAACCGCCGTTATCCTCTAAAATATTGATCAAAACCAGCATTAATTGACTGTTTCGGTTTGGTACCACATTACTACGTGATCCAACTCAGCAAGAGCCCAGGATCTGGCCATTCAAGTATGCGAAAAATGCGAAGGTATGAGCCAGATGATTGCAAATACGAGAACTAACCCAGACATAATCGGAGTTATCCTCTAAAATATTAATCGGAACCAGGCTTAATTGACTGTTTCGGTGTGGTGCCACATTACTACGTGATCCAGTCTACAAAAAGCCCAGGTTCTGGCAATTCAAGTATGCGAAAAATGCGAAAGTATGAGCTAGATGATGGCAAATACCAGACCTAACCCAGACATAACCGGCGTTATCCTCTAAAATATTAATCGGAACCAGGTTTAATTGACTTTTTCGTTGTGGTACCACAATACTACGTGATCCAAAACAGACAAAACCCAGGATCAGGCCAACAAGTATGCGAAAAATGCGAAAGTTTGAGACAGATGATTATAAGTACCAGGCCTAACCCAGACACAACCGGTGTTTCCCCCTATAATATTGACCGAAACCAGCTTTAATTGACTATTCCGGTGTGGTACCACATTACTACGTGATCCAAATCAGCAAGAGCCAAGGTTCTGGCCATTCAAGTATGCGGAAAATGCGAAAGTATGAGCTAGATGATGGCAAATACCAGACCTAACCCAGACATAACCGCCGTTATCCTCTAAAATATTGACCGAAACCAGGTTTAATTGACTGTTTCGGTGTGGCGCCACATTACTACGCGCTCCAAATCAGAAAAAGCCCAGGATCTGGCCAACAAGTATGCGAAAAATGCGAAACTATGAGCTAGATGATGGCAAATACCAGACCTAACCCAGACATAACCGCCGTTATCCTCTAAAATATAAATTGCAACCAGGTTTAATTGACTGTTTCGGTGTGGTACCACATTATTACGTGATACAAATCAGAAAAGGCCTAGGATCTGGCCAACAAGTATGCGAAAAATGCGATATTATGAGCAAGATGATGGCAAATACCAGACCTAACCCAGACATAACCGCCGTTATCCTCTAAAATATAAATCGCCCCCAGGTTTAATTGACAGTTTCAGTGTAGTACCACATTACTACCTGATCCAATCTAAAAAAAGCCCAGATTCTGGCCATTCAAGTATGCGAAACATGCGAAAGTGTGAGCTAGATGATGACAAATACCAGACCCAACCCAGACATAACCGCCGTTATCCTCTAAAATATTAATCGGGACCAGGCTTAATTGACTGTTTCGGTGTGGTCCCACATTACTACGTGATCCAATCTAAAAAAAGCCCAGGTTCTGGCCATTCAAGTATGTGAAAAATGCGAAAGTGTGAGCTAGATGATTGCAAATACCAGACCTAACCAAGACATAACCGGCGTTATCCTCTAAAATATTAATCGGAACCAGGTTTCATTGACTTTATCGGTGTGGTACCACAATACTACGTGATCCAAAACAGACAAAACCCAGGATCAGGCCAACAAGTATGCGAAAAATGCGAAAGTATGTGCTACATGATGGCAAATACCAGACCTAACCCAGACATAACCGCCGTTATCCTCTAAAATATTAATCGGAACCAGGCTTAATTGACTGTTTCGGTGTGGTCCCACATTACTACGTCATCCAATTTAAAAAAAGCCCAGGTTCTGGCCATTCAAGTAGGTGAAAAATGCGAAAGTATGAGTCAGATGATGGCAAATACCAGACCTAACCCAGATATAACTGGCGTTATCCTCTAAAATATTAATCGGAACCAGGTTTAATAGACAGTTTCAGTGTAGTACCACATTACTAAGTGATCCAAATCAGGAAAAAACACAGGATCTGGCCATCAAGTATGCGAAAAATGCGATATTATGAGCAAGATGATGGCAAATACCAGACCAAACCCAGACATAACCGCCGTTATCCTCTAAAATATATATCGCAACCAGGTTTAATTGACAGTTTCAGTGTAGTACCACATTACTACCTGATCCAATCTAAAACAAGCCCAGGTTCTGGCCATTCAAGTATGCGAAAAATGCGAAAGTATGAGCTAGATGATGGCAAATACCAGACCTAACCCAGACATAACCGGCGTTATCCTCTAAAATATTAATCGGAACCAGGTTTCATTGACTTTATCGGTGTGTTACCACAATACTACGTGATCCAAAACAGACAAAACCCAGGATCAGGCCAACAAGTATGCCAAAAATGCGAAAGTATGAGACATATGATTACAAGTACCAGGCCTAACCCAGACACAACCGGTGTTTCCCCCTATAATATTGACCGAAACCAGCTTTAATTGATATATTTCGGTGTGGTACCACAATACTACGTGATCCAAATCAGCAAGAGCTCAGGATCTGGCTGACAGGTACGCGAAAAATGCGAAAGTATGAGTCAGATGATGGCAAATACAAGACCTAACCCAGACATAACCGGCGTTATCCTCTAAAATATTAATCGGAACCAGGTTTCATTGACTTTATCGGTGTGTTACCACAATACTACGTGATCCAAAACAGACAAAACCCAGGATCAGGCCAACAAGTATGCCAAAAATGCGAAAGTATGAGACATATGATTACAAGTACCAGGCCTAACCCAGACACAATCGGTGTCTCCCCCTATAATATTGACCGAAACCAGCTTTAATTGACTATTTCGGTGTGGTACCACATTACTACGTGATCCAAATCAGCAAGAGCTCAGGATCTGGCCGACAGGTATGCGAAAAATGCGAAAGTATGAGTGAGATGATGGCAAATACCAGACCTAACCCAGATATAACTGGCGTTATCCTCTAAAATATTAATCGGAACCAGGTTTAATAGACAGCGTCAGTGTAGTACCACATTACTAAGTGATCCAAATCAGGAAAAGCCCAGGATCTGGCCAACAAGTATGCGAAAAATGCGAAGGTATGAGTTAGATGATGGCAAATACCAGACCTAACCCAGACGTAACCGGTGTTTCCCCCTAAAATCTTGATTGAAACCAGCTTTAATTGACTATTTCGGTTTGGTACCACATTACTACCTGATCCAAATCAGCAAGAGACCAGAATCTGGCCAACAAGTATGCGGAAAATGCAAAAGTATGAGTCAGATGATGGCAAATACTAGACCTAACCATGACATAACCGGCGTTATCCTCTAAAATATTAATCGGAACCAGGTTTAATAGACAGTTCCAGTGTAGTACCACATTACTACCTGATCCAATCTAAAAAAAGCCCAGGTTCTGGCCATTCAAGTATGCGGAAAATGCGAAAGTATGAGCTAGATGATGGCAAATACCAGACCTAACCCAGACATAACCGCCGTTATCCTCTAAAATATTGACCGAAACCAGCATTAGTTAACTGTTTCAGTTTGGTACCACATTACTACGTGATCCAAACCGGAAAAAACACAGGATCTGGCCAACAAGAATGCAAAACATGCGATAGTAAGAGGCAGATGATGGCAAATACCAGACCTAACCCAGACATAACCGGCCTTATCCTGTAAAAGATTAATCGGAACCAGGTTTAATTGACTGTTTCGGTGTGGCGCCACATTACTACGTGATCCAAATCAGAAAAAGCCCAGGATCTGGCCAACAAGTATGCGAAAAATGCGAAACTATGAGCTAGATGATGGCAAATACCAGACCTAACCCAGACATAACCGCCGTTATCCTCTAAAATATAAATTGCAACCAGGTTTAATTGACTGTTTCGGTGTGGTACCACATTATTACGTGATACAAATCAGAAAAGGCCTAGGATCTGGCCAACAAGTATGCGAAAAATGCGATATTATGAGCAAGATGATGGCAAATACCAGACCTAACCCAGACATAACCGCCGTTATCCTCTAAAATATAAATCGCACCCAGGTTTAATTGACAGTTTCAGTGTAGTACCACATTACTACCTGATCCAATCTAAAAAAAGCCCAGGTTCTGGCCATTCATGTATGCGAAAATTGCGAAAGTATGAGCTAGATGATGGCAAATACCAGACCTAACCCAGACATAACCGGTGTTTCCTCCTAAAATATTGATCGCAACCAGGTTTAATTGACTGTTTCGGTGTGGTACCACATTACTATGTAATCCAAACCAGAAGAAACCCAGGATCTAGACAACAGATATGCGAAAAATGCGAAAGTATGAGTCAGATGATTGCAAATACCAGACCTAACCCAGACGTAACCGGCGTTATGCTCTAAAATATTAATCGCAACCAGGTATAATTGACAGTTTCGGTGTGGTACCACATTACTATGTAATCCAAACCAGAAAAAGCCCAGGATCTAGACAACAGATATGCGAAAAATGCGAAAGTATGAGTCAGATGATTGCAAATACCAGACCTAACCCAGACATAACCGGCGTTATTCTCTAAAATATTAATCGGAACCATGTTTAATTGACTGTTTCGGTGTGGTGCCACATTACTACGTGATCCAAATCAGAAAAAGCCCAAGATCTGGCCAAGAAGTATGCGAAAAATGCGAAAGTATGAGCTAGATGATGGCAAATACCAGACCTAACCCAGACATCACCGCCGTTATCCTCTAAAATATAAATTGCAACCAGGTTTAATTGACTGTTTCGGTGTGGTACCACATTACTATGTGATCCAAACCAGAAAAAACCCAGGATCTGGCCAACAAGAATGAATAAACTGCGAAAGTATGCGGTAGATGATGGCAAATACCAGACCTAACCCAGACATAACCGGTGATTCCCCCTAAAATATTGATCGAAACCAGCTTTAATTGACTGTTACGGTTTGGTACCACATTACTACGTGATCCAAATCAGCAAGAGGTAAGAATCTGGCCAACAAGTATGCGAAAAATGGGAAAGTATGAGCTAGATGATGGCAAATACCAGACCTAACCCAACCATAACCGCCGTTATCCTTTAAAATATTAATCGGAACCAGGTTTAATTGACTGTTTCGGTGTGGTGCCACATTACTACGTGATCCAATCTAAAAAAAGCCCAGGTTCTGGCCATTCAAGTTTGCGAAAAATGCGAAACTATGAGCTAGATGATGGCAAATACCGGACCTAACCCTGACATAACCGGCGTTATCCTCTAAAATATTAATCGGAACCAGGTTTAATAGACAGTTTCAGTGTAGTACTACATTACTACCTGATCCAATCAAAAAAAGCCCAGGTTCTGGCCATTCAAGTATGCGAAGGTTGCAAAACTATGAGTAAGATGATGGCAAATACCAGAACTAACCCAGACATAACCGGCGTTTCCCCCTAAAATATTGATCGAAACCAGCTTAAATTGACTGTTTGGGTTTGGTACCACATTACTACGTGATCCAAATAAGCCAGAGCCCACAATCTGGCCAACAAGTATGCGAAAAATGCGAAAGTATGAGTCAGATGATTGCAAATACCAGACCTAACCCTTGGCATAACCGGCGTTATCCTCCAAAATATTAATCGGAACCAGGTTTAATTGACCCCTTCAGTGTGGTAGCACATTACTACGTGATCCAAATCAGCATAAGCCCAGGATCTGGCCAACAAGTATGCGAAAAGTGCGAAAGTATGAGCTAGATGATGGCAAATACCAGACCTAACCCAGACATAACCGCCGTTATCCTCTAAAATATAAATCGCAACCAGGTTTAATTGACTGTTTCGGTGTGGTACCACATTACTATGTGATCCAAACCAGAAAAAACCAAGGATCTGGCCATTCAAGTAAGCGAAAAATGCGAAAGTATGAGCTAGATGATGGCAAATACCAGACCTAACCCAGACATAACCGCCGTTATCCTGTAAAATATTAATCGGATCCAGGCTTAATTGACTGTTTCGGTGTAGTGCCACATTACTACGTGATACAATCTAAAAAAAGCCCAGGTTCTGGCCATTCAAGTATGCGAAAAATGCGAAAGTATGGGCTAGATGATGGCAAATACCAGACCTAACCCAGACATAACCGGCGTTATCCTCTAAAATATTAATCAGATCCAGGTTTAATTGACTCCTTGAGTGTGGTACTACGTTACTACGTCATCCAAATCAGAAAAAGCCCAGGATCTGGCCATTCAAGTATGCGACAAATGCGAAAGTATGAGCTAGATGATGGCAAATACCAGACCTAACCCAGACATAACCGCCGTTATCCTGTAAAATATTAATCGGATCCAGGTTTAATTGACTGTTTCGGTGTGGTACCACATTACTATGTGATCCAAACCAGAAAAAACCAAGGATCTGGCCATTCAAGTAAGCGAAAAATGCGAAAGTATGAGCTAGATGATGGCAAATACCAGACCTAACCCAGACATAACCGGCGTTATCCTCTAAAATATTAATCAGATCCAGGTTTAATTGACCCCTTGAGTGTGGTACTACGTTACTACGTCATCCAAATCAGAAAAAGCCCAGGATCTGGCCATTCAAGTATGCGAAAAATGCGAAAGTATGAGCTAGATGATGGCAAATACCAGACCTAACCCAGACATAACCGGCGTTATCGCCAAAATATTAATCGGAACCAGGTTTAATTGACCCCTTCAGTGTGGTAGCACATTACTACGTGATCCAAATCAGCATAAGCCCAGGATCTGGCCAACAAGTATGCGAAAAATGCGAAAGTATGAGCTAGATGATGGCAAATACCAGACCTAACCCAGACATAACCGGCGTTATCGCCAAAATATTAATCGGAACCAGGTTTAATTGACCCCTTCAGTGTGGTAGCACATTACTACGTGATCCAAATCAGCATAACCCCAGGATCTGGCCAACAAGTATGCGAAAAATGCGAAAGTATGAGCCAGATGATTGCAAATACCAGAACTAACCCCGACATAACCGGAGTTATACTCTAAAATATTAATCGTAACCAAGTTTAATTGACTGCTTCGGTGTGGTACCACATTACTACGTGATCCAAACCAGAAGAAACCAAGGATCTGGCCAACAAGTATGCGAAGATTGCAAAACTATGAGTCAGATGATGGCAAATACCAGACCTAACCCAGACATAACCGGTGTTTCCCCCTAAAATATTGATCGAAACCAGCATTACTTGACTGTTTCGGTTTGGTACCACATTACTACGTGATCCAAATCAGCAAGAGCCCAGGATCTGGCCAAGAAGTATGCGAAAAATGTGAAAGTATGAGTCAGATAATTGCAAATACCAGACCTAACCCTGACATAACCGGCGTTATCCTCCAAAGTATTAATCGGAACCAGGTTTAATTGACCCCTTCAGTGTGGTAGCACATTACTACGTGATACAAATCAGCACAAGCCCAGGATCTGGCCAACAAGTATGCGAAGAATGCGAAAGTATGAGCTAGATGATGGCAAATACGAGACCTAACCCAGACATAACCGCCGTTATCCTCTAAAATATTAATCGGAACCAGGCTTAATTGACTGTTTCGGTGTGGTGCCACATTACTACGTGATCCAATCTAAAAAAAGCCCAGGTTCGGGCCATTCAAGTATGCGAAAAATGCGAAAGTAAGAGCTAGATGATGGCAAATACCAGACCTAACCCAGACATAACTGGCGTTATCCTCTAAAATAACAATCGGAACCAGGTTTAATAGACAGTTTCATTGTAGTACCACATGACTACGTGATCCAAATCAGGAAAAACCCAGGATCTGGCCATTCAAGTATGCGAAAAATGCGAAAGTATGAGCAAGATGATGGCAAATACCAGACCTAACCCAGACATAACCGGCGTTATCCTCTAAAATATTAATCGGAACCAGGTTTAATTGACCCC
Source organism: Colletes latitarsis (assembly GCF_051014445.1). NCBI lineage: Eukaryota > Metazoa > Arthropoda > Insecta > Hymenoptera > Colletidae > Colletes > Colletes latitarsis. The sequence goes on from NC_135142.1 coordinate 6,703,414, forward strand.
GTCAGTGTGGTACCACATTACTACGTGATCCAAATCAGAAAAAGCCCAGGATCTGGCCATTCAAGTATGCGAAAAATGCGAAAGTATGAGCTAGATGATGGCAAATACCAGACCTAACCCAGACATAACCGCCGTTATCCTCTAAAATATTGATCAAAACCAGCTTTAATTCACTGTTTCGGCTTGGTACCACGTTACTACGTGATCCAAATCAGCAAGAGCCAGGATCTGGCCAACAAGTATGCGAAAAATGCGAAAGTATGAGCTAGATGATGGCAAATACCAGACCTAACCCAGACGTAACCGGGGTTATCCTATAAAATATTAATCGGAACCAGGTTTAATTGACTGGTTCGGTGTGGTACCACATTACTGCGTTATCTAAATCAGAAAAAACCCAGGATCTGGCCAACAAGTATGCGAGAAATGAGAAAGCAAGAGGATGATAATTGCAATTATCAGACGTAACCCAGACATAACCGGTGTTATCCTCAAAAATATTAGTCGCAACCAGGTTTAATCGCCTGTTTCGGTGTGGTACCACATTTCTACGTGATCCAAATCAGAAAAATCCCAGGATCTGGCCAACAAGAATGCAAAAAATGCGAAAGTATGAGGCAGATCATTGCAAATACCAGAACTAACCCAGACATAACCGGCGTTATCCTCGAAAACATTAATCGGAAACAGGATTCATTCACTGTTCCAGTGTGGTACCACATTACTACGTAATCCAAACCGGAAAAAACCCAGGATCTGGCCAACGAGTACGCTAAGAATGCGAAAGTATGAGCCAGAAGATTGCAAATACCAGAACTAACCCAGACATAACCGGCGTTATCCTCTAAAATATTAATCGGAACCAGGTTTAATTGAGCCCTTCAGTGTGATACTGCATTACTACGTGATCCAAATCAGCAAAAGCAGAGGATCTGGCCAACAAGTATCCGAAAAATGCGAAAGTATGAGCCAGATGATTGCAAATACTAGAACTAACCCAGACATAACCGGCGTTACCCTCTAAAATATTAATCGGAACCAGGTTTAGTTGACTGGTTCGGTGTGGTACCACATTACTGCGTAATCTAAATCAGAAAAAACCCAGGATCTGGCCAACAAGTATGCGAGAAATGCGAAAGCAAGAGGATAATAATTGCAATTATCAGACGTAACCCAGACATAACCGGTGTTATCCTCAAAAATATTAATCGCAACCTGGTTTAATCGCCTGTTTCGGTATGGTACCACATTTCTACGTGATCCAAATCAGCAAAAGCCCAGGATATGGCCAACAACTATGCGAAAAATGCGAATGTATGAGCTAGATGATGGCAAATAGCAGAACTAACCCAGACATAACCGGCGTTATCCTCTAAAATATTAATCGGAACCAGGTTTAATTGAGCCCTTCAGTGTGATACTGCATTACTACGTGATCCAAATCAGCAAAAGCAGAGGATCTGGCCATCAAGTATGCGAAAAATGCGAAAGTATGAGCTAGATGATGGCAAATAGCACAACTAACACCGACATAAGCGGCGTTGTCCTCTAAAATATAAATCGCAACCAGGTTTAATTGACTGTTTCGGTGTCTTACCACATTACAATGTGATCCAAACCAGAAAAATCCCAGGATCTGGCCAACAAGAATGCAAAACATGCGAAGGAATGAGCCAGATGATTGCAAATCCCAGAAATAACCCAGCCATAACCGGCGTTGTCCTCTAAAATATTAATCGCAACCAGATATAATTGACAGTTTCGGTGAGGTACCACATTACTACATAATGCAAACCGGAAAAAACCCAGGTTCTGGTCAACAAGTATGCGAAAAATGCGAAAGCATGAGCTAGATGATGGCAAATACCAGGCCTAACCCAGACACAACCGGTGTTTCCCCCTATAATATTGATCGAAACCAGCTTTAATTGACTGTTTCGGTGTGGTACCACATTACTACGTGATCCAAATCAGCACGAGCCAGGATCTGGCCAACAAGTATGCGAAAAATGCGGAAGTATGAGCTAGACGATGGCAAATACCAGGCCTAACCCAGACACAACCGGTGTTTCCCCCTATAATATTGATCGAAACCAGCTTTAATTGACTGTTTCGGTGTGGTACCACATTACTACGTGAACCAAATCAGCAAGAGCCAGGATCTGGCCAACAAGTATGCGAAAAATGCGAAAGTATGAGCTAGATGATGGCAAATACCAGACCTAACCCAGACGTAACCGGGGTTATCCTATAAAATATTAATCGGAACCAGGTTTAATTGACTGTTCCTGTGTGGTACCACATTACTACGTGATCCAAATCTAAAAAAGCCCAGGATCTGGCCAACAAGTATGTGAAAAATGCGAAAGCAAGAGGATAATAATTGCAATTATCAGACGTAACCCAGACATAACCGGTGTTATCCTCAAAAATATTAATCGCAACCTGGTTTAATCGCCTGTTTCTGTATGGTACCACATTTCTACGTGATCCAAATCAGCAAAAGCCCAGGATGTGGCCAACAACTATGCGAAAAATGCGAATGTATGAGCTAGATGATGGCAAATAGCAGAACTAACCCAGACATAACCGGCGTTATCCTCTAAAATATTAATCGGAACCAGGTTTAATTGACTGTTTCAGTGCGGTACCACATTACTACGTGATCGGAGCCGGAAAAAACCCAGGATTTGGCCAGCAAGAATGCAAAAAATGCGAAAGTATGAGGCAGATGATGGCAAGTACCTGACCTTACCCAGTCATAACCGGCGTTATCCTCTGAAATATTAATCGCAACCAGGTTTAATTGACTGTTCCGGTGTGGTACCACATTACTATGTAATCCAAACCAGAAAAAACCCAGGATCTAGGCAATAAGTATGCGAAAAATGCGAAAGTATGAGACAGATGGTTGCTAATACCAGACCTAACCCAGACATAACCGGCGTTATCCTCTAAAATAATAATCGCAACCAGGTTTAATTGACTGTTTCGGTGTGGTACCACATTTCTACGTAATCCAAACCAGAAAATACCCAGGATCTGGCCAACAAGTATACGAAGTATGCGAAAGGATGTGACAGATGATGGCAAATACCAGACCTAACCCAGAAATAACCGGCGGTGTCCTCTAAAATATTAATCGGAACCAGGTTTAATTGACTGTTTCGGCGTGGTGCCACATTACTACGTGACCCAAATCAACAAGAGCCCAGAATCTGGCCAACAGGTATGCGAAAAATGCGAATGCATGAGCCAGATGTTTGCAAATACCAGAAATTACCCAGACATAACCAGCGTTATCCTCTAAAATATAAATCGCAACCTGGTTTAATTGACTGTTCCGGTGTGGTACCACATTACCTCGTAACCAAACGAGAGAAACCCAGGTTCTGGCCATTCAAGTATGCGAAAAATGCGCAAGTTTGAGACAGATGATTGCAAATACCAGACCTAACCCAGACATAACCGGCGTTATCCTCTGAAATATTAATCGGAACCAGGTTCAATTGACCCCTTCAGTGTGGTACCACATTACTACGTGATCCAAATCTGCACAAGCCCAGGATCTGGCCTACAAGTATGCGAAAAATGCGAGAGGATGAGCTAGATGATGGCAAATAGCAGAACTAACCCAGACATAACCGGCGTTATCCACTAAAATATTAATCGGAAGCAGGTTTAACTGGCAGTTTCGGTGTGGTACCACATTACTACGTAATCCTAACGGGGAAAAACCCAGGATCTGGCCAACAAGTATGCGAAGAATGCGAAAGTATGAGTCAGATGATTGCAACTACCAGACCTAACCCAGACATAACCGGCGTTATCCTCTAAAATATTAATCGCAACCAGGTTTAATTGACTGTTTCAGTGCGGTACCACATTACTACGTGATCGGAGCCGGAAAAAACCCAGGATTTGGCCAGCAAGAATGCAAAAAATGCGAAAGTATGAGGCAGATGATGGCAAGTACCTGACCTTACCCAGACATAACCGGCGTTATCCTCTGAAATATTAGTCGCAACCAGGTTTAATTGACTGTTCCGGTGTGGTACCACATTACTATGTAATCCAAACCAGAAAAAACCCAGGATCTAGGCAATAAGTATGCGAAAAATGCGAAAGTATGAGCCAGATGATTGCAAATACCAGTCCTAACCCAGACATAACCGGAGTTCTCCTTTAAAATACTAATCGTAACCAAGTTTAATTTACTGCTTCGGTGTGGTACCACGTTACTACGTGATCCAAACCAGAAAAAACCCAGGATCTGGCCAACAAGTATGCGAAGAATGCGAAAGTATGAGCCAGATGATGGCAAATACCAGACCTAACCCAGACATAACCGGTGTTTCCCCCTAAAATATTGATCGAAAACAGCTTTAATTGACTGTTTCGGTTTGGTACCACATTACTACGCGATCCGAATCAGCAAGCGCCCAGGATCTGGCCATTCAAGTATGCGAAAAATGCGAAAGTATGAGCCAGATGATTGCAAATACTAGAACTAACCCAGACATAACCGTCGTTATCCTCTAAAATATTAATCGGAGCCAGGTATAATTGTCTGTCTCAGTGTAGTACCACATTACTAAGAGATCCAAATCAGAAGAAGCCCAGGATCTGGCCAACAAGTATGCGAAAAATGCGAAAGTATGAGCTACATGATGGCAAATAGCAAACCTAACCCAGACATAACCGGCGTTATCCCCTAAAATATTAATCGCAACCAGGTTTACTTGACTGTTTCTGTGTGGTACCACATTACTACGCGATCCATTTCAGCAAGAGTCCAGGATCTGGCCAACAAGTATGCGAAAAATGCGAAGGTATGAACTTGATGATTGCAAATACCAGGCCTAACCCAGACACAACCGGTGTTTCCCCCTATAATATTGATCGAAACCATCTGTAATTGACTGTTTCGGTGTGGTACCACATTACTATGTGATCCAAACCAGAAAAAACCCAGGATCTGGCCAAGAAGTATGCGAAGTATGCGAAAGTATGAGTCAGATGATTGCAAATACTAGAACTAACCCAGACATAACCGGCGTTATCCTCTGAAATATTAATCGGAACCAGGTATAATTGTCAGTCTCAGTGTAGCACCACATTGCTACGAGATCCAAATCAGAAAAAGCCCAGGTTCTGGCCAACAAGTATTCGAAAAATGCGAAAGTATGGGCCAGATGATTGCTAATACGAGACCTAACCCAGACATAACCGGTGTTTCCCCCTATAATATTGATCGAAACCAGCTTTAATTGACTGTTTCGGTGTGGTACCACATTACTATGTGATCCAAACCAGAAAAAACCCAGGATCTGGCCAAGAAGTATGCGAAAAATGCGAAAGTATGATTCAGATGATTGTAAATACCAGACCTAACCCAGACATAACCGGCGTTATCCTCTAAAATATTAATCGGAACCAGGTTTAATTGACTGTTTTGGTGTGGTATCACATTATTACGTAATCCAAATCAGAAAAACCCACGGATCTGGCCAACAAGTATGCGAGAAATGCGAAAGCAAGAGGATGATGATTGCAATTATCAGACGTAATCTAGACATAACCGGCGTTATCCTCTAAAATATTAATCGTAACCAGGTTTAATTGTCAGTTTCGGTGTGGTACCACATTTCTACGTAATCCAAACTGGAAAAAACCCAGGATCTGGCCAACAAGTATGCGAAGAATGCGAAAGTATGAGGCAGGCGATTGCAAATACCAGACCTAACACAAACCGAACCGGCGTTGTTCTCTAAGATATTAATCGGAACCAGGTTTAATTGACTGTTTCAGTGTGGTACCACATTACCACGTGATCCAAACCGGAAAAAACTCAGGATCTGGCCAACAAGAATGCAAAACATGCGAACGAATGAGCCAGATGATTGCAAATCCCAGAAATAACCCAGACATAACCGGCGTTGTCCTCTAAAATATTAATCGCAACCAGATATAATTGACAGTTTCGGTGAGGTACCACATTACTACATAATGCAAACCGGAAAAAACCCAGGTTCTGGTCAACAAGTATGCGAAAAATGCGAAAGCATGAGCAAGATGATGGCAAATACCAGGCCCAACCCAGACACAACCGGTGTTTCCCCCAATAATATTGATCGAAACCAGCATTAATTGACTGTTTCGGTGTGGTGCCACATTACTACGTGACCCAAATCAACAAGAGCCCAGAATCTGGCCAACAGGTATGCGAAGAATGCGAATGCATCAGCCGGATGTTTGCAAATACCAGAAATTACCCAGACATAACCAGCGTTATCCTCTAAAATATAAATCGCAACCTGGTTTAATTGACTGTTCCGGTGTGGTACCACATTACCTCGTAACCAAACGAGAGAAACCCAGGTTCTGGCTTTCAAGTATGCGAAAAATGCGCAAGCTTGAGACAGATGATTGCAAATACCAGACCTAACCCAGACATAACCGGCGTTATCCTCTGAAATATTAATCGAAACCAGGTTCAATTGACCCCTTCAGTGTGGTACCACATTACTACGTGATCCAAATCTGCACAAGCACAGGATCTGGCCAACAAGTATGCGAAAAATGCGAGAGGATGAGCTAGATGATGGCAAATAGCAGAACTAACCCAAACATAACCGGCGTGATCCACTAAAATATTAATCGGAAGCAGGTTTAACTGACAGTTTCGGTGTGGTACCACATTACTATGTGATCCAAACCAGAAAAAACCCAGGTTCTGGTCAACAAGTATGCGAAGGATGCGAAAGTATGAGTCAGATGATTGCAACTACCAGACCTAACCCAGACATAACCGGCGTTATCCTCTAAAATATTAATCGCAACCAGGTTTAATTGACTGTTTCAGTGTGGTACCACATTACTACGTGATCGAAACCGGAAAAAACCCAGGATTTGGCCAGCAAGAATGCAAAAAATGCGAAAGTATGAGGCAGATGATGGCAAGTACCTGACCTAACCCAGACATAACCGGCGTTATCCTCTAAAATATTAATCGCAACCAGGTTTAATTGACTGTTCCGGTGTGGTACCACATTACTATGTAATCCAAACCAGAAAAAACACAGGATCTAGGCAATAAGTATGCGAAAAATGCGAAAGTATGAGCCAGATGATTGCAAATACCAGTCCTAACCCAGACATAACCGGAGTTCTCCTTTAAAATACTAATCGTAACCAAGTTTAATTGACTGCTTCGGTGTGGTACCACGTTACTACGTGATCCAAACCAGAAAAAAACCAGGATCTGGCCAACAAGTATGCGAAGAATGCGAAAGTATGAGCCAGATGATGGCAAATACCAGACCTAACCCAGACATAACCGGTGTTTCCCCCTAAAATATTGATCGGAACCAGGTATAATTGTCAGTCTCAGTGTAGCACCACATTACTACGAGATCAAAATCAGAAAAAGCCCAGGTTCTGGCCAACAAGTATTCGAAAAATGCGAAAGTATGGGCCAGATGATTGCAAATACTAGAACTAACCCAGACATAGCCGGCGTTATCCTCTAAAATATTAATCGTAACCAGGTTTAATTGTCAGTTTCGGTGTGATACCACATTTCTACGTAATCCAAACCGGAAAAAACCCAGGATCTGGCCAACAAGTATGCGAAGAATGCGAAAGTATGAGACAGATGATTGCTAATACGAGACCTAACCCAGACATAACCGGTGTTTCCCCCTATAATATTGATCGAAACCAGCTTTAATTGACTGTTTCGGTGTGGTACCACATTACTATGTGATCCAAACCAGGAAAAACCCAGGATCTGGCCAAGAAGTATGCGAAAAATGCGAAAGTATGAGGCAGATGATGGCAAGTACCTGACCTAACCCAGACATAACCGGCGTTATCCTCTAAAATATTAATCGTAACCAGGTTTAATTGACTATTCCAGTGTGGTACCACATTACTACGTGATCCGAACCGGAAAAGACGCAGGATCCGGCCAACAAGTATGCGAAGAATGAGAAAGTATGAGTCAGATGATGGCAAACACCAGACATAACCCAGACATAACCGGTGTTTCCCCCTATAATATTGATCGAAACCAGCTTTAATTGACTGTTTCGGTGTGGTACCACATTACTATGTGATCCAAACCAGAAAAAACCCAGGATCTAGACAATAAGTATGCGAAAAATGCGGAAGTATGTTTCAGATGATTGTAAATACCAGACCTAACCCAGACATAACCGGCGTTATCCTCTAAAATATTAATCGGAACCAGGTATAATTGTCTGTCTCAGTGTAGCACCACATTACTACGAGATCCAAATCAGAAAAAGCCCAGGTTCTGGCCAAGTATTCGAAATATGCGAAAGTATGGGCCAGATGATAGCAAATACTAGAACTAACCCAGACATAACCGGCGTTATCCTCTGAAATATTAATCGGAACCAGGTATAATTGTCAGTCTCAGTGTAGCACCACATTACTACGAGATCCAAATCAGAAAAAGCCCAGGTTCTGGCCAACAAGTATTCGAAAAATGCGAAAGTATGGGCCAGATGATTGCAAATACTAGAACTAACCCATACATAACCGGCGTTATCCTCTAAAATATTAATCGGAACCAGGTTTAGTTGACTGTTTCAGTGTGGTACCACATTTCTACGTAATCCAAACCGGAAAAAACCCAGGATTTGGACAGCAAGAATGCAAAAAATGCGAAAGTATGAGGCAGATGATGGCAAGTACCTGACCTAACCCAGACATAACCGGTGATTCCCCCTAAAATATTGATCGAAACCAGCTTTAATTGACTATTTCGGTTTGGTACCACATTACTACGTGATCCAAATCAGCAAGAGCCCAGGATCTGGCCAACAAGTATGCGTAAAATGCGAATGTATGAACTTGATGATTGCAAATACCAGACCTAACCCAGACGTAACCGCCGTTATCCTCTAAAATATTAATCGGAACCAGGTTTAATTAACTGTTTCGGTGTGGTGCCACATTACTACGTGATCCAAACTAGAAAAAGCCCTGGTTCTGACCATTCAAGTATGCGAAAATGCGAAAGTATGATTCAGATGAATGCAAATACCAGAACTAACCCAGACGTAACAGTCGTTATCCTCTAAAATATTAATCGGAACCAGGTTTAATTGTCTGTTTCGGTGTGGCGCCACATTACTACGTGATCCAAACTAGAAAAAGCCCAGGTTCAGGCCATTCAAGTAAGCGAAAAATGCGAAAGTATGAGCTAGATGATGGCAATTACCAGACCTAACCCAGACATAACCAGCGTTATCCTCTGAAATATTAATCGGAACCAGGTTTAATTGACTGTTTCGGTGTGTTACCACATTACTACGTAATCCAAATCAGAAAAAACCCAGGATCTGGCCAACAAGTACGCGAGAAATGCTAAAGCAAAAGGATGATGATTGCAATTATCAGACGTAACCCAGACCTAACCGGTGTTATCCTCTAAAATATTAAGCGCAACGAGGTTTAATCGACTGTTTCGGTGTGGTACCACATTATTATGAGATCCAAACCAGAAAAAACCCAGGATCTGGCCAAGAAGTATGCGAAAAATGCGAAAGTATGATTCAGATGATTGCAAATACCAGATCTAACCCAGACATAACCGGCGTTATCCTCGAAAATATTAATCGGAACCAGGTTTAATTGACTGTTTCAGTGTGGTACCACATTACCACGTGATCCAAACCGGAGAGAACCCACGATCTGGCCAACAAGTATGCGAAAAATGCGAAAGTATGAGCTAGATGATGGCAAATAGCAGAACTAACACAGACATAAGCGGCGTTATCCTCTATAATATTAATCGCAACCAGATTTAATTGACAGCTTCGGTGTGGTACCACATTACTACATAATCCAAACCGGAAAAAACCCAGGTTCTGGTCAACAAGTATGCGAAAAATGCGAAAGCATGAGCTAGATGATGGCATATACCAGGCCTAACCCAGACGCAACCGGTGTTTCACCCTATAATATTGATCGAAACCAGGTTTAATTGACTGTTTCACTGTGGTACCACATTACTACGTGATACAAATCAGAAAAAGCCCAGGATCTGGCGAACAAGTATGCGAAAAATACGAAAGCAAGAGGAAGATAATTGCAATTACCAGACGGAGCCCAGACCTAACCGGAGTTATCCCCTAAAATGTTGATCGAATACAGGTTGAATTGACAATTTCATTGTGGCACCACATTAGTACGTGATACCAACCCGTAAAAAACCCAGGATCTGGCCAAGAAGAATGGAAAAAAAGCGAAAGTATGAGGCAGATGATTGCAAATACCAGCCCTAACACAAACCTAACCGGCGTTGTTTTCTAAAATATTAATCGGAACCAGGTTTAATCGACTGTTTCAGTGTGGTAACACATTTCTACGTGATCCAAATCAGCAAAAGCCCAGGATCTGGCCAACAAGTATGCGAAAAATGCGAAAGTATGAGTCAGATGATGGCAAATACCAGACATAACCGGCGCTATCCTCTAGAATATTAATCGCAACCAGGTTTAATTGACTGTTTCGGTTTGGTACCACATTACTACGTGATCCAAATCAGCAAGAGCCCAGGATCTGGCCAACAAGTATGCGAAAAATGCGAAAGTGTGAGGCATATGATTGCAATTACCAGACCTAACCCAGACATATCCGGTGTTTCCCCCTAAAATATTCATCGAAACCAGCATTAATTGACTGTTTCGGTTTGGTAGCACATTACTACGTGATCCAAATCAGCAAGAGCCCAGGATCTGGCCATTCAAGTATGCGAAAGATGCGAAAGTATGAGCCAGATGATTGCAAATACGAGAACTAACCCAGACATAACCGGCGTTATCCTATAAAATATTAATCGGAACCAGGTTTAATTGACCCCTTCAGTGTGATACTACATTACTACGTGATCCAAATCAGCAAAAGCACAGGATCTGGCCAACAAGAATGCCAAAAATGCGAAAGTATGAACCAGATGATTGCTAATACCAGAACTAACGCAGATATAACCGGCGTTATCCTCCAAAATATTAATCGGAACCCGGTTTAATTAACTGTTTCAGTGTGGTACCACATTACCACGTGATCCAAACCGGAGAAAACCCAGGATCTGGCCAACAAGTATGCGAAAAATGCGAAAGTATGAGCTAGATGATGGCAAATAGCACAACTAACACAGACATAAGCGGCGTTATCCTCTAAAATATTAATCGCAACCAGATTTAATTGACAGTTTCGGTGTTGTACCACATTACTACATAATCCAAACCGGAAAAAACCCAGGTTCTGGTCAACAAGTATGCGAAAAATGCGAAAGTATGAGTCTGATGATGGCAAATACCAGGCCTAACCCAGACGCAACCGGTGTTTCCTCCTATAATATTGATCGAAACCAGGTTTAATTGACTGTTTCACTGTGGTACCACATTACTACGTGATACAAATCAGAAAAAGCGCAGGATCTGGGCAACAAGTATGCGAAAAATACGAAAGAAAGAGGAAGATAATTGCAATTACCAGACGGAGCCCAGACCTAACCGGAGTTATCCCCTAAAATGTTGATCGAATACAGGTTGAATTGACTATTTCATTGTGGCACCACATTAGTACGTGATACCAACCAGTAAAAAACCCAGGATCTGGCCAAGAAGAATGGAAAAAAAGCGAAAGTATGAGGCAGATGATTCCAAATACCAGCCCTAACACAAACCTAACCGGCGTTGTTTTCTAAAATATTAATCGGAACCAGGTTTAATTGACTGTTTCAGTGTGGTAACACATTTCTACGTGATCCAAATCAGCAAAAGCCCAGGATCTGGCCAACAAGTATGCGAAAAATGCGAAAGTATGAGTCAGATGATGGCAAATACCAGACATAACCAGCGCTATCCTCTAAAATATTAATCGCAACCAGGTTTAATTGACTGTTTCGATGTGGTACCACATTACTATGTGATCCAAACCAGAAAAATCCCAGGATCTGGCCAAGAAGTATGCGAAGAATGCGAAAGTATGAGTCAGATGATGGCAAATACCAGACCTAACCCAGACATAACTGGCGTTATCCTCGAAAATATTAATCGGAACCAGGTTTAATTGTCAGTTGCAGTGTAGTACCACATTACTACCTGATCCAAACCGGAAAATACCCAGGATATGGCCAACAAGTTTGCGAAGAATGCGAAAGTATGAGTCAGATGATGGCAAATACCAGACATAACCGGCGCTATCCTCTAAAATATTAATCGCAACCAGGTTTAATTGACAGTTTCGGTGTGGAACCACATTACTACGTAATCCAAACCGGAAAAAACCCAGGATCTGGCCAACAAGTTTGCGAAGAATGCGAAAGTATGAGTCAGATAATGGCAAATACCAGACATAACCGGCGCTATCCTCTAAAATATTAATCGCAACCAGGTTTAATTGACAGTTTCAGTGTGGTACCACATTACTACGTAATCCAAACCGACAAAACCCAGGATCTGGCCAAGAAGTATGCGAAAAATGCGAAAGTATGACTCAGATGATTGCTAATACCAGAACTAACGCAAATATAGCCGGCGTTATCCTCTAAAATATTAATATGAACAAGGTTTAATTGACAGTTTCGGTGTGGTACCACATTACTACGTGATCCAAACCAGAAAAAACTCAGGATCTGCCCAACAAGTATGTGAAGAATGCGAAAGTATGAGTCAGATGATGGCAAATACCAGACCTAACCCAGACATAACCGGTGATTCCCCCTAAAATAATAATCGTAACCTGGTTTAATTGACAGTTACGGTGTGGTACCACATTTGTACGTAATCCCAACCGGAAAACACCCAGGATCTGGCCAACAAGTATGCGAAGAATGCGAAAGTATGAGTCAGATGATTGCTAATACGAGACCTAACCCAGACATAACCGCCGTTATCCTCTAAAATATTAATCGTAACCAGGTTTAATTGACAGTTTCGGTGTGGTACCACATATCTACGTAATCCAAACTGGAAAAAACCCAGGATCTGGCCAACAAGTATGCGAAGAATGCGAAGGTATGAGTCACATGATTGCAACTACCAGGCCGAACCCAGACATAACCGCCGTTATCCTCTAAAATATTAATCGGAACCAGGTTTAATTGACAGTTTCGGTGTAGTACCCCATTACTACGTGATCCAAATCAAAAAAGTCCCAGGATCTGGCCAACAAGTATGCGAAGAATGCGAAAGTATGAGTCAGATGATGGCAAATACCAGACCTAACCCAGACATAACTGGTGATACCCCCTAAAATATTGATCGAAACCAGGTATAATTGTCTGTCTCAGTGTAGTATCACATTACTACGAGATCCAAATCAGAAAAAGCCCAGGATCTGGCCAACGAGTATGCGAAAAATGCGAAAGTGTGAGGCATATGATTGCAATTACCAGACCTAACCCATACAAAACTGGCGTTATCCTCCAAAATATTAATCGGAACCAGGTATAATTGTCTGCCTCAGTGTAGTACCACATTACTACGAGATCCAAATCAGAAAAAGCCCAGGATGTGGCCAACAAGTATGCGAAAAATGCGAAAGTATGAGCTACATGATGGCAAATAGCACACCTAACCCAGACATAACCGGCGTTATCCCCTAAAATATTAATCGCAACCAGGTTTACGTGACTGTTTCGGTGTGGTACCACATTACTATGTGATCCAAATCAGAAAAAGCCCAGGATCTGGCCAACAAGAATGCGAAAAATGCGAAAGTATGGGCCAGATGATTGCAAATACTAGAACTAAGCCAGACATAACCGGCGTTATCCTCTAAAATATTAATCGGAACCAGGTATAATTGTCTGTCTCAGTGTAGTATCACATTACTACGAGATCCAAATCAGAAAAAGCCCAGGATCTGGCCAACAAGTATTCGAATAATGCGAAAGTATGGGACAGATGATTGCAAATACTAGAACTAAGCCAGACATAACCGGCGTTATCCTCTAAAATATTAATCGGAACCAGGTATAATTGTCTGTCTCAGTGTAGTATCACATTACTACGAGATCCAAATCAGAAAAAGCCCAGGATCTGGCCAACAAGTATTCGAATAATGCGAAAGTATGGGACAGATGATTGCAAATACTAGAACTAAGCCAGACATAACCGGCGTTATCCTCTAAAATATTAATCGGAACCAGGTATAATTGTCTGCCTCAGTGTAGTACCACATTACTACGAGATCCAAATCAGAAAAAGCCCAGGATGTGGCCAACAAGTATGCGAAAAATGCGAAAGTATGAGCTACATGATGGCAAATAGCACACCTAACCCAGAGATAACCGGCGTTATCCCCTAAAATATTAATCGCAACCAGGTTTACGTGACTGTTTCGGTGTGGTACCACATTACTATGTGATCCAAACCAGAAAAAACCCAGGATCTGGCCAAGAAGTATGCGAAGTATGCGAAAGTATGAGCTAGATGATGGCAAATACCAGACCCAACCCAGACACAACCGGTGTTTCCCCCTATAATATTGATCGAAACCAGGTTTAATTGACTGTTTCACTGTGGTACCACATTACTACGTGATACAAATCAGAAAAAGCCCAGGATCTGGCCAACAAGTATGCGAAAAATGCGAAAGTGTGAGGCATATGATTGCAATTACCAGACCTAACCCAGACATAACCGGTGATTCCCCCTAAAATATTGATCGAAACCAGCATTTATTGACTGTTTCGGTTTGGTAGCACATTACTACGTGATCCATATCAGCAAGAGCCCAGGATCTGGCCATTCAAGTATGCGAAAGATGCGAAAGTATGAGCCAGATGATTGCAAATACGAGAACTAACCCAGACATAACCGGCGTTATCCTATAAAATATTAATCGGAACCTGGTTTAATTGACCCTTCAGTGTGATACTACATTACTACGTGATCCAAATCAGCAAAAGCACAGGATCTGGCCAACAAGAATGCCAAAAATGCGAAAGTATGAACCAGATGATTGCTAATACCAGAACTAACGCAGATATAACCGGCGTTATCCTCCAAAATATTAATCGGAACCAGGATTAATTGACAGTTTCGGTGTCGTACCACATTACTACGTGATCCAAACCAGAAAAAAATCCTGGATCTGCCCAACAAGTATGTGAACAATGCGAAAGTATGAACTAGATGATTGCAAATACCAGACCTAACCCAGGCATAACCGGCGTTATCCTCTAAAATATTAATCGGAACCAGGTATAATTGTCTGTCTCAGTGTAGTACCACATTACTACGAGATCCAAATCAGAAAAAGCCCAGGATCTGGCCACTCAACTATGCGAAAAATGCGAAAGTATGAGCCAGATGATTGCAAATACGAGAACTAACCCAGAAATAACCGGCGTTATCCTATAAAATATTAATCGGAACCAGGTTTAATTGACCCCTTCAGTGTGATACTACACTACTACGTGATCCAACTCAGCAAAAGCACAGGATCTGGCCATCAAGAATGCCAAAAATGCGAAAGTATGAGCCAGATGATTGCAAATACGAGAACAAACCCAGACATAACCGGCGTTATCCTCTAAAATATTAATCGGAACCAGGTTTAATTGACCCCTTCAGAGTGATACTACATTACTACGTGATCCAAACCAGAAAAAGACCAGGATCTGGCCAACAAGTATGCGAAAAATGCGAAAGTATGAGCTAGATGATGGCAAATACCAGACCTAACACAAACCTAACCGGCGTTGTTCTCTAAAATATTAATCGGAACCAGGTTTAGTTGACTGCCTCAGTGTGGTACCACATTACTACGTGATCGAAACCGGAAAAAACCCAGGATTTGGCCAGCAAGAATGCAAAAAATGCGAAAGTATGAGGCAGATGATGGCAAGTACCTGACCTAACCCAGACATAACCGGCGTTATCCTCTAAAATATTAATCGGAACCAGGTATAATTGTCTGTCTCAGTGTAGTACCACATTACTACGAGATCCAAATCAGAAAAAGCCCAGGATCTGGCCAACAAGTATGCGAAAAATGCGAAAGTATGAGCTACATGATGGCAAATAGCAGACCTAACCCAGACATAACCGGCGTTATCCCCTAAAATATTAATCGCAACCAGGTTTACTTGACTGTTTCGGTGTGGTACCACATTACTATGTGATCCAAACCAGAAAAAACCCAGGATCTGGCCAAGAAGTATGCGAAAATGCGAAAGTATGAGTCAGATGATGGCAAATACCAGACCTAACCCATACATAACTGGCGTTATCCTCCAAAATATTAATCGGAACCAGGTTTAATTGTCAGTTTCAGTGTAGTACCACATTACTACCTGATCCAAATCAGAAAAAACCCAGGATCTGGCCAAGAAGTATGCGAAAAATGCGAAAGTATGAGCTAGATGATGGCAAATGCCAGGCCTAACCCAGACGCAACCGGTGTTTCCCCCTATAATATTGATCGAAACCAGGTTTAATTGACTGTTTCACTGTGGTACCACATTACTACGTGATACAAATCAGAAAAAGCCCAGGATCTGGCCAACAAGTATGCGAAAAATACGAAAGCAAGAGGAAGATAATTGCAATTACCAGACGGAGCCCAGACCTAACCGGAGTTATCCCCTAAAATGTTGATCGAATACAGGTTGAATTGACTATTTCAGTGTGGCACCACATTAGTACGTGATACCAACCAGTAGAAAACCCAGGATCTGGCCAAGAAGAATGGAAAAAAAGCGAAAGTATGAGGCAGATGATTGCAAATACCAGCCCTAACACAAACCTAACCGGCGTTGTTTTCTAAAATATTAATCGGAACCAGGTTTAATTGACTGTTTCAGTGTGGTAACACATTTCTACGTGATCCAAATCAGCAAAAGCCCAGGATCTGGCCAACAAGTATGCGAAAAATGCGAAAGTATAAGTCAGATGATGGCAAATACCAGACATACCCGGCGCTATCCTCTAAAATATTAATCGCAACCAGGTTTAATTGACTGTTTCGGTGTGGTACCACATTACTATGTGATCCAAACCAGAAAAATCCCAGGATCTGGCCAAGAAGTATGCGAAGAATGCGAAAGTATGAGTCAGATGATGGCAAATACCAGACCTAACCCATACATAACTGGCGTTATCCTCCAAAATATTAATCGGAACCAGGTTTAATTGTCAGTTTCAGTGTAGTACCACATTACTACCTGATCCAAATCAGAAAAAGCCCAGGATCTGGCCAACAAGTATGCGAAGAATGGGAAAGTATGAGTCAGATGATGGCAAATACCAGACCTAACCAAGACATAACCGGCGTTATCCCCTAAAAGATTAGTCGCAACCAGGTTTAAATGACAGTTTCGGTGTGGAACCACATTACTACGTAATCCAAACCGGAAAAAACCCAGGATCTGGCCAACAAGTTTGCGAAGAATGCGAAAGTATGAGTCAGATGATGGCAAATACCAGACATAACCGGCGCTATCCTCTAAAATATTAATCGCAACCAGCTTTAATTGACAGTTTCGGAGTGGAACCACATTACTACGTAATCCGAACCGGAAAAAACCCAGGATCTGGCCAACAAGTTTGCGAAGAATGCGAAAGTATGAGTCAGATGATGGCAAATACCAGACATAACCGGCGTTATCCTCTAAAATATTAATCGCAACCAGCTTTAATTGACAGTTTCGGTGTGGAACCACATTACTACGTAATCCAAACCGGAAAAATCCCAGGATCTGGCCAAGAAGTATGCGAAGAATGCGAAAGTATGAGTCAGATGATGGCAAATACCAGACCTAACCCATACATAACTGGCGTTATCCTCCAAAATATTAATCGGAACCAGGTTTAATTGTCAGTTTCAGTGTAGTACCACATTACTGCCTGATCCAAATCAGAAAAAACCCAGGATCTGGCCAAGAAGTATGCGAAAAATGCGAAAGTATGAGCTAGATGATGGCAAATACCAGACCTAACCCAGACATAACCGGTATGCCCCCCTAAAATATTGATCGAAACCAGCTTTAGTTGACTGTTTCGGTTTGGTACCACATTACAACGTGATCCAAATCAGCAAGAGCCCAGGATCTGGCCAACAAGTATGCGAAAAATGCGAAAGTGTGAGGCATATGATTGCAATTACCAGACCTAACCCAGACATAACCGGTGTTTCCCCCTAAAATATTGATCGAAACCAGCATTAATTGACTGTTTCGGTTTGGTAGCACATTACTACGTGATCCAAATCAGCAAGAGCCCAGGATCTGGCCATTCAAGTATGCGAAAGATGCGAAAGTATGAGCCAGATGATTGCAAATACGAGAACTAACCCAGACATAACCGGCGTTATCCTATAAAATATTAATCGGAACCAGGTTTAATTGACCCTTCAGTGTGATACTACATTACTACGTGATCCAAATCAGCAAAAGCACAGGATCTGGCCAACAAGAATGCCAAAAATGCGAAAGTATGAACCAGATGATTGCTAATACCAGAACTAACGCAGATATAACCGGCGTTATCCTCCAAAATATTAATCGGAGCCAGGATTAATTGACAGTTTCGGTGTCGTACCACATTACTACGTGATCCAAACCAGAAAAAAATCCTGGATCTGCCCAACAAGTATGTGAACAATGCGAAAGTATGAACTAGATGATTGCAAATACCAGACCTAACCCAGGCATAACCGGCGTTATCCTCTAAAATATTAATCGGAACCAGGTATAATTGTCTGTCTCAGTGTAGTACCACATTACTACGAGATCCAAATCAGAAAAAGCCCAGGATCTGGCCACTCAACTATGCGAAAAATGCGAAAGTATGAGCCAGATGATTGCAAATACGAGAACTAACCCAGAAATAACCGGCGTTATCCTATAAAATATTAATCGGAACCAGGTTTAATTGACCCCTTCAGTGTGATACTACACTACTACGTGATCCAACTCAGCAAAAGCACAGGATCTGGCCATCAAGAATGCCAAAAATGCGAAAGTATGAGCCAGATGATTGCAAATACGAGAACAAACCCAGACATAACCGGCGTTATCCTCTAAAATATTAATCGGAACCAGGTTTAATTGACCCCTTCAGAGTGATACTACATTACTACGTGATCCAAACCAGAAAAAGACCAGGATCTGGCCAACAAGTATGCGAAAAATGCGAAAGTATGAGCTAGATGATGGCAAATACCAGACCAAACACAAACCTAACCGGCGTTGTTCTCTAAAATATTAATCGGAACCAGGTTTAGTTGACTGCCTCAGTGTGGTACCACATTACTACGTGATCGAAACCGGAAAAAACCCAGGATTTGGCCAGCAAGAATGCAAAAAATGCGAAAGTATGAGGCAGATGATGGCAAGTACCTGACCTAACCCAGACATAACCGGCGTTATCCTCTAAAATATTAATCGGAACCAGGTATAATTGTCTGTCTCAGTGTAGTACCACATTACTACGAGATCCAAATCAGAAAAAGCCCAGGATCTGGCCAACAAGTATGCGAAAAATGCGAAAGTATGAGTCAGATGATGGCAAATACCAGACCTAACCCATACATAACTGGCGTTATCCTCCAAAATATTAATCGGAACCAGGTTTAATTGTCAGTTTCAGTGTAGTACCACATTACTACCTGATCCAAATCAGAAAAAACCCAGGATCTGGCCAAGAAGTATGCGAAAAATGCGAAAGTATGAGCTAGATGATGGCAAATGCCAGGCCTAACCCAGACGCAACCGGTGTTTCCCCCTATAATATTGATTGAAACCAGGTTTAATTGACTGTTTCACTGTGGTACCACATTACTACGTGATACAAATCCGAAAAAGCCCAGGATCTGGCCAACAAGTATGCGAAAAATACGAAAGCGTGAGGAAGATAATTGCAATTACCAGACGGAGCCCAGACCTAACCGGAGTTATCCCCTAAAATGTTGATCGAATACAGGTTGAATTGACTATTTCAGTGTGGCACCACATTAGTACGTGATACCAACCAGTAGAAAACCCAGGATCTGGCCAAGAAGAATGGAAAAAAAGCGAAAGTATGAGGCAGATGATTGCAAATACCAGCCCTAACACAAACCTAACCGGCGTTGTTTTCTAAAATATTAATCGGAACCAGGTTTAATTGACTGTTTCAGTGTGGTAACACATTTCTACGTGATCCAAATCAGCAAAAGCCCAGGATCTGGCCAACAAGTATGCGAAAAATGCGAAAGTATGAGTCAGATGATGGCAAATACCAGACATACCCGGCGCTATCCTCTAAAATATTAATCGCAACCAGGTTTAATTGACTGTTTCGGTGTGGTACCACATTACTATGTGATCCAAACCAGAAAAATCCCAGGATCTGGCCAAGAAGTATGCGAAGAATGCGAAAGTATGAGTCAGATGATGGCAAATACCAGACCTAACCCATACATAACTGGCGTTATCCTCCAAAATATTAATCGGAACCAAGTTTAATTGTCAGTTTCAGTGTAGTACCACATTACTACCTGATCCAAATCAGAAAAAGCCCAGGATCTGGCCAACAAGTATGCGAAGAATGGGAAAGTATGAGTCAGATGATGGCAAATACCAGACCTAACCAAGACATAACCGGCGTTATCCCCTAAAAGATTAGTCGCAACCAGGTTTAAATGACAGTTTCGGTGTGGAACCACATTACTACGTAATCCAAACCGGAAAAAACCCAGGATCTGGCCAACAAGTTTGCGAAGAATGCGAAAGTATGAGTCAGATGATGGCAAATACCAGACATAACCGGCGCTATCCTCTAAAATATTAATCGCAACCAGCTTTAATTGACAGTTTCGGAGTGGAACCACATTACTACGTAATCCGAACCGGAAAAAACCCAGGATCTGGCCAACAAGTTTGCGAAGAATGCGAAAGTATGAGTCAGATGATGGCAAATACCAGACATAACCGGCGTTATCCTCTAAAATATTAATCGCAACCAGCTTTAATTGACAGTTTCGGTGTGGAACCACATTACTACGTAATCCAAACCGGAAAAATCCCAGGATTGGCCAAGAAGTATGCGAAGAATGCGAAAGTATGAGTCAGATGATGGCAAATACCAGACCTAACCCATACATAACTGGCGTTATCCTCCAAAATATTAATCGGAACCAGGTTTAATTGTCAGTTTCAGTGTAGTACCACATTACTACCTGATCCAAATCAGAAAAAACCCAGGATCTGGCCAAGAAGTATGCGAAAAATGCGAAAGTATGAGCTAGATGATGGCAAATACCAGACCTAACCCAGACATAACCGGTATGCCCCCCTAAAATATTGATCGAAACCAGCTTTAGTTGACTGTTTCGGTTTGGTACCACATTACAACGTGATCCAAATCAGCAAGAGCCCAGGATCTGGCCAACAAGTATGCGAAAAATGCGAAAGTGTGAGGCATATGATTGCAATTACCAGACCTAACCCAGACATAACCGGTGTTTCCCCCTAAAATATTGATCGAAACCAGCATTAATTGACTGTTTCGGTTTGGTAGCACATTACTACGTGATCCAAATCAGCAAGAGCCCAGGATCTGGCCATTCAAGTATGCGAAAAATGCGAAGGTATGAGCCAGATGATTGCAAATACGAGAACTAACAGAGACATAACCGGCGTTATCCTATAAAATATTAATCGGAACCAGGTTTAATTGACCCTTCAGTGTGATACTACATTACTACGTGATCCAAATCAGCAAAAGCACAGGATTTGGCCAACAAGAATGCCAAAAATGCGAAAGTATGAACCAGATGATTGCTAATACCAGAACTAACGCAGATATAACCGGCGTTATCCTCCAAAATATTAATCGGAACCAGGATTAATTGACAGTTTCGGTGTCGTACCACATTACTACGTGATCCAAACCAGAAAAAAATCCTGGATCTGCCCAACAAGTATGTGAACAATGCGAAAGTATGAACTAGATGATTGCAAATACCAGACCTAACCCAGGCATAACCGGCGTTATCCTCTAAAATATTAATCGGAACCAGGTATAATTGTCTGTCTCAGTGTAGTACCACATTACTACGAGATCCAAATCAGAAAAAGCCCAGGATCTGGCCACTCAACTATGCGAAAAATGCGAAAGTATGAGCCAGATGATTGCAAATACGAGAACTAACCCAGAAATAACCGGCGTCATCCTATAAAATATTAATCGGAACCAGGTTTAATTGACCCCTTCAGTGTGATACTACACTACTACGTGATCCAACTCAGCAAAAGCACAGGATCTGGCCATCAAGAATGCCAAAAATGCGAAAGTATGAGCCAGATGATTGCAAATACGAGAACAAACCCAGACATAACCGGCGTTATCCTCTAAAATATTAATCGGAACCAGGTTTAATTGACCCCTTCAGAGTGATACTACATTACTACGTGATCCAAACCAGAAAAAGACCAGGATCTGGCCAACAAGTATGCGAAAAATGCGAAAGTATGAGCTACATGATGGCAAATAGCAGACCTAACCCAGACATAACCGGCGTTATCCCCTAAAATATTAATCGCAACCAGGTTTACTTGACTGTTTCGGTGTGGTACCACATTACTATGTGATCCAAACCAGAAAAAACCCAGGATCTGGCCAAGAAGTATGCGAAAATGCGAAAGTATGAGGCAGATGATGGCAAGTACCTGACCTAACCCAGACATAACCGGCGTTATCCTCTAAAATATTAATCGGAACCAGGTATAATTGTCTGTCTCAGTGTAGTACCACATTACTACGAGATCCAAATCAGAAAAAGCCCAGGATCTGGCCAACAAGTATGCGAAAAATGCGAAAGTATGAGCTACATGATGGCAAATAGCAGACCTAACCCAGACATAACCGGCGTTATCCCCTAAAATATTAATCGCAACCAGGTTTACTTGACTGTTTCGGTGTGGTACCACATTACTATGTGATCCAAACCAGAAAAAACCCAGGATCTGGCCAAGAAGTATGCGAAAATGCGAAAGTATGAGTCAGATGATGGCAAATACCAGACCTAACCCATACATAACTGGCGTTATCCTCCAAAATATTAATCGGAACCAGGTTTAATTGTCAGTTTCAGTGTAGTACCACATTACTACCTGATCCAAATCAGAAAAAACCCAGGATCTGGCCAAGAAGTATGCGAAAAATGCGAAAGTATGAGCTAGATGATGGCAAATGCCAGGCCTAAACCAGACGCAACCGGTGTTTCCCCCTATAATATTGATCGAAACCAGGTTTAATTGACTGTTTCACTGTGGTACCACATTACTACGTGATACAAATCAGATAAAGCCCAGGATCTGGCCAATAAGTATGCGAAAAATACGAAAGCAAGAGGAAGATAATTGCAATTACCAGACGGAGCCCAGACCTAACCGGAGTTATCCCCTAAAATGTTGATCGAATACAGGTTGAATTGACTATTTCAGTGTGGCACCACATTAGTACGTGATACCAACCAGTAGAAAACCCAGGATCTGGCCAAGAAGAATGGAAAAAAAGCGAAAGTATGAGGCAGATGATTGCAAATACCAGCCCTAACACAAACCTAACCGGCGTTGTTTTCTAAAATATTAATCGGAACCAGGTTTAATTGACTGTTTCAGTGTGGTAACACATTTCTACGTGATCCAAATCAGCAAAAGCCCAGGATCTGGCCAACAAGTATGCGAAAAATGCGAAAGTATGAGTCAGATGATGGCAAATACCAGACATACCCGGCGCTATCCTCTAAAATATTAATCGCAACCAGGTTTAATTGACTGTTTCGGTGTGGTACCACATTACTATGTGATCCAAACCAGAAAAATCCCAGGATCTGGCCAAGAAGTATGCGAAGAATGCGAAAGTATGAGTCAGATGATGGCAAATACCAGACCTAACCCATACATAACTGGCGTTATCCTCCAAAATATTAATCGGAACCAGGTTTAATTGCCAGTTTCAGTGTAGTACCACATTACTACCTGATCCAAATCAGAAAAAGCCCAGGATCTGGCCAACAAGTATGCGAAGAATGGGAAAGTATGAGTCAGATGATGGCAAATACCAGACCTAACCAAGACATAACCGGCGTTATCCCCTAAAAGATTAGTCGCAACCAGGTTTAAATGACATTTTCGGTGTGGAACCACATTACTACGTAATCCAAACCGGAAAAAACCCAGGATCTGGCCAACAAGTTTGCGAAGAATGCGAAAGTATGAGTCAGATGATGGCAAATACCAGACATAACCGGCGTTATCCTCTAAAATATTAATCGCAACCAGCTTTAATTGACAGTTTCGGTGTGGAACCACATTACTACGTAATCCAAACCGGAAAAATCCCAGGATCTGGCCAAGAAGTATGCGAAGAATGCGAAAGTATGAGTCAGATGATGGCAAATACCAGACCTAACCCATACATAACTGGCGTTATCCTCAAAATATTAATCGGAACCAGGTTTAATTGTCAGTTTCTGTGTAGTACCACATTACTACCTGATCCAAATCAGAAAAAACCCAGGATCTGGCCAAGAAGTATGCGAAAAATGCGAAAGTATGAGCTAGATGATGGCAAATACCAGGCCTAACCCAGACGCAACCGGTGTTTCCCCCTATAATATTGATCGAAACCAGGTTTAATTGACTGTTTCACTCTGGTACCACATTACTACGTGATACAAATCAGAAAAAGCCCAGGACCTGGCCAATAAGTATGCGAAAAATACGAAAGCAAGAGGAAGATAATTGCAATTACCAGACGGAGCCCAGACCTAACCGGAGTTATCCCCTAAAATGTTGATCGAAACCAGCATTAATTGACTGTTTCGGTTTGGTAGCACATTACTACGTGATCCAAATCAGCAAGAGCCCAGGATCTGGCCATTCAAGTATGCGAAAGATGCGAAAGTATGAGCCAGATGATTGCAAATACGAGAACTAACCCAGACATAACCGGCGTTATCCCCTAAAATGTTGATCGAATACAGGTTGAATTGACTATTTCAGTGTGGCACCACATTAGTACGTGATACCAACCAGTAGAAAACCCAGGATCTGGCCAAGAAGAATGGAAAAAATGCGAAAGTATGAGCTAGATGATGGCAAATACCAGCCCTAACACAAACCTAACCGGCGTTGTTTTCTAAAATATTAATCGGAACCAGGTTTAATTGACTGTTTCAGTGTGGTAACACATTTCTACGTGATCCAAATCAGCAAAAGCCCAGGATCTGGCCAACAAGTATGCGAAAAATGCGAAAGTATGAGTCAGATGATGGCAAATACCAGACATACCCGGCGCTATCCTCTAAAATATTAATCGCAACCAGGTTTAATTGACTGTTTCGGTGTGGTACCACATTACTATGTGATCCAAACCAGAAAAATCCCAGGATCTGGCCAAGAAGTATGCGAAGAATGCGAAAGTATGAGTCAGATGATGGCAAATACCAGACCTAACCCATACATAACTGGCGTTATCCTCCAAAATATTAATCGGAACCAGGTTTAATTGCCAGTTTCAGTGTAGTACCACATTACTACCTGATCCAAATCAGAAAAAGCCCAGGATCTGGCCAACAAGTATGCGAAGAATGGGAAAGTATGAGTCAGATGATGGCAAATACCAGACCTAACCAAGACATAACCGGCGTTATCCCCTAAAAGATTAGTCGCAACCAGGTTTAAATGACAGTTTCGGTGTGGAACCACATTACTACGTAATCCAAACCGGAAAAAACCCAGGATCTGGCCAACAAGTTTGCGAAGAATGCGAAAGTATGAGTCAGATGATGGCAAATACCAGACATAACCGGCGCTATCCTCTAAAATATTAATCGCAACCAGCTTTAATTGACAGTTTCGGAGTGGAACCACATTACTACGTAATCCGAACCGGAAAAAACCCAGGATCTGGCCAACAAGTTTGCGAAGAATGCGAAAGTATGAGTCAGATGATGGCAAATACCAGACATAACCAGCGTTATCCTCTAAAATATTAATCGCAACCAGCTTTAATTGACAGTTTCGGTGTGGAACCACATTACTACGTAATCCAAACCGGAAAAATCCCAGGATCTGGCCAAGAAGTATGCGAAGAATGCGAAAGTATGAGTCAGATGATGGCAAATACCAGACCTAACCCATACATAACTGGCGTTATCCTCAAAATATTAATCGGAACCAGGTTTAATTGACCCTTCAGTGTGATACTACATTACTACGTGATCCAAATCAGCAAAAGCACAGGATCTGGCCAACAAGAATGCCAAAAATGCGAAAGTATGAGCTAGATGATGGCAAATACCAGGCCTAACCCAGACGCAACCGGTGTTTCCCCCTATAATATTGATCGAAACCAGGTTTAATTGACTGTTTCACTGTGGTACCACATTACTACGTGATACAAATCAGAAAAAGCCCAGGATCTGGCCAACAAGTATGCGAAAAATGCGAAAGTGTGAGGCATATGATTGCAATTACCAGACCTAACCCAGACATAACCGGCGTTATCCTCTAAAAGATTAGTCGCAACCAGGATTAAATGACAGTTTCGGTATGGAACCACATTACTACGTAATCCAAACCAGAAAAATCCCAGGATCTGGCCAAGAAGTATGCGAAGAATGCGAAAGTATGAGTCAGATGATGGCAAATACCAGACCTAACCCATACATAACTGGCGTTATCCTCCAAAATATTAATCGGAACCAGGTTTAATTGTCAGTTTCAGTGTAGTACCACATTACTACCTGATCCAAATCAGAAAAAGCCCAGGATCTGGCCAACAAGTATGCGAAGAATGGGAAAGTATGAGTCAGATAATGGCAAATACCAGACCTAGCCAAGACATAACCGGCGTTATCCTCTAAAAGATTAGTCGCAACCAGGTTTAAATGACAGTTTCGGTGTGGAACCACATTACTACGTAATCCAAACCGGAAAAAACCCAGGATCTGGCCATTCAAGTATGCGAAAGATGCGAAAGTATGAGCCAGATGATCGCAAATACCAGAACTAACCCCGACATAACCGCCGTTATCCTCTAAAATATAAATCGCAACCAGGTTTAAATGACTGTTTCGGTGCGGTACCACATTACTATGTGATCCAAACGAGAAAAAACCCAGGATCTGGCCAACAAGTATGCGAAAAATGCGAAAGCAAGAGGAAGATAATTGCAATTACCAGACGGAGCCCGGACCTAACCGGTGATATCCCCTAATATGTTGATCGACTACAGGTAGAATTGACCATTTCATTGTGGCACCACATTAGTACGTGGTCCTAACCAGTAAAAAACCCAGGATGTGGCCAAGAAGAATGGAAAAAAAGCGAAAGTATGAGTCAGATGATGGCAAATACCAGACCTAACCCAGACATAACCGGTGATTCCCCCTAAAATATTGATCGAAACCAGCTTTAATTGACTATTTCGGTTTGGTACCACATTACTACGTGATCCAAATCAGCAAGAGCCCAGGATCTGGCCAACAAGTATGCGAAAAATGCGAAAGTAAGGGACAGATGATTGCAAATACTAGAACTAAGCCAGACATAACCGGCGTTATCCTCTAAAATATTAATCGGAACCAGGTATAATTGTCTGCCTCAGTGTAGTACCACATTAGTACGAGATCCAAATCAGAAAAAGCCCAGGATGTGGCCAACAAGTATGCGAAAAATGCGAAAGTATGAGTCAGATGATTGCAAATACCAGATCTAACCCAGGCATAACCGGCGTTATCCCCTAAAATGTTGATCGAATCCATGTTGAATTGACTATTTCATTGTGGCACCACATTAGTACGTGATCCTAACCAGTAAAAAACCCAGGATCTGGCCAACAAGAATGCAAAAATGCGAAAGTATGAGGCAGACGATTGCAAATACCAGACCTAACACAAACCTAACCGGCGTTGTTCTCTAAAATATTAATCGGAACCAGGTTTAGGTGACTGCCTCAGTGTGGTACCACATTACTACGTGATCGAAACCGGAAAAAACCCAGGATTTGGCCAGGAAGAATGCAAAAAATGCGAAAGTATGAGGCAGATGATGGCAAGTACCTGACCTAACCCAGACATAACCGGCGTTATCCTCTAAAATATTAATCGGAACCAGGTATAATTGTCTGTCTCAGTGTAGTACCACATTACTAAGAGATCCAAATCAGAAAAAGCCCAGGATCTGGCCAACAAGTATGCGAAAAATGCGAAAGTATGAGCTACATGATGGCAAATAGCAGACCTAACCCAGACATAACCGGCGTTATCCCCTAAAATATTAATCGCAACCTGGTTTACTTGACTGTTTCGGTGTGGTACCACATTACTATGTGATCCAAACCAGAAAAAACCCAGGATCTGGCCAAGAAGTATGCGAAAATGCGAAAGTATGATTCAGATGAATGCAAATACCAGACCTAACCCAGACGTAACCGCCGTTATCCTCTAAAATATTAATCGGAACCAGGTTTAATTAACTGTTTCGGTGTGGTGCCACATTACTACGTGATCCAAACTAGAAAAAGCCCAGGTTCTGACCATTCAAGTATGCGAAAATGCGAAAGTATGATTCAGATGAATGCAAATACCAGAACTAACCCAGACGTAACAGCCGTTATCCTCTGAAATATTAATCGGAACCAGGTTTAATTGTCTGTTTCGGTGTGGTGCCACATTACTACGTGATCCAAACCGGAGAAAACCCACGATCTGGCCAACAAGTATGCGAAAAATACGAAAGCAAGAGGAAGATAATTGCAACTACCAGACGGAGCCCAGACCTAACCGGAGTTATCCCCTAAAATGTTGATCGAATACAGGTTGAATTGACGATTTCAGTGTGTCACCACATTAGTACGTGATACGAACCAGTAGAAAACCGAGGATCTGGCCAACAAGTATGCGAGAAATGTTAAAGCAAAAGGATGATGATTGCAATTATCAGACGTAACCCAGACCTAACCGGTGTTATCCTCTAAAATATTAAGCACAACGAGGTTTAATCGACTGTTTCGGTGTGGTACCACATTACTATGAGATCCAAACCAGAAAAAACCCAGGATCTGGCCAAGAAGTATGCGAAAAATGCGAAAGTATGATTCAGATGATTGCAAATACCAGATCTAACCCAGACATAACCGGCGTTATCCTCGAAAATATTAATCGGAACCAGATTTAATTGACTGTTTCAGTGTGGTACCACATTACCACGTGATCCAAACCGGAGAAAACCCACGATCTGGCCAACAAGTATGCGAAAAATACGAAAGCAAGAGGAAGATAATTGCAATTACCAGACGGAGCCCAGACCTAGCCGGAGTTATCCCCTAAAATGTTGATCGAATACAGGTTGAATTGACGATTTCAGTGTGTCACCACATTAGTACGTGATACGAACCAGTAGAAAACCCAGGATCTGACCAAGAAGAATGGAAAAAAAGCGAAAGTATGAGGCAGATGATTGCAAATACCAGCCCTAACACAAACCTAACCGGCGTTGTTTTCTAAAATATTAATCGGAACCAGGTTTAATTGACTGTTTCAGTGTGGTACCACATTACTATGTGATCCAAATCAGCAAAAGCCCAGGATCTGGCCAACAAGTATGCGAAAAATGCGAAAGTATGAGTCAGATGATGGCAAATACCAGACCTAACCCACACATAACTGGCGTTATCCTCCAAAATATTCATCGGAACCAGGTTTAATTGTCAGTTTCATTGTAGTACCACATTACTACCTGATCCAAATCTGAAAAAGCCCAGGATCTGGCCAACAAGTATGCGAAGAATGGGAAAGTATGAGTCAGATGATGGCAAATACCAGACCTAACCAAGACATAACTGGCGTTATCCTATAAAAGATTAGTCGCAACCAGGTTTAAATGACAGTTTCGGTGTGGAACCACATTACTACGTAATCCAAACCGGAAAAAACCCAGGATCTGGCCAACAAGTTTGCGAAGAATGCGAAAGTATGAGTCAGATGATGGCAAATACCAGACATAACCGGCGCTATCCTCTAAAATATTAATCGCAACCAGGTTTAATTGACAGTTTCGGTGTGGAACCACATTACTACGTAATCCAAACCGGAAAAAACCCAGGATCTGGCCAGCAAGTTTGCGAAGAATGCAAAAGTATGAGTCAGATGATGGCAAATACCAGACATAACCGGCGCTATCCTCTAAAATATTAATCGCAACCAGGTTTAAATGACAGTTTCAGTGTGGTACCACATTACTACGTAATCCAAACCGGAAAAAACCCAGGATCTGGCCAAGAAGTATGCGAAAAATGCGAAAGTATGAGTCAGATGATGGCAAATACCAGACCTAACCCAGACATAACCGGTGATTCCCCCTAAAATAATAATCGTAACCAGGTATAATTGTCTGTCTCAGTGTAGTACCACATTACTAAGAGATCCAAATCAGAAAAAGCCCAGGATCTGGCCAACAAGTATGCGAAAAATGCGAAAGTATGAGCTACATGATGGCAAATAGCAGACCTAACCCAGACATAACCGGCGTTATCCCCTAAAATATTAATCGCAACCTGGTTTACTTGACTGTTTCGGTGCGGTACCACATTACTATGTGATCCAAACGAGAAAAAACCCAGGATCTGGCCAACAAGTATGCGAAAAATGCGAAAGCAAGAGGAAGATAATTGCAATTACCAGACGGAGCCCGGACCTAACCGCTGATATCCCCTAATATGTTGATCGACTACAGGTAGAATTGACCATTTCATTGTGGCACCACATTAGTACGTGGTCCTAACCAGTAAAAAACCCAGGATGTGGCCAAGAAGAATGGAAAAAAAGCGAAAGTATGAGTCAGATGATGGCAAATACCAGACCTAACCCAGACATAACCGGTGATTCCCCCTAAAATATTGATCGAAACCAGCTTTAATTGACTATTTCGGTTTGGTACCACATTACTACGTGATCCAAATTAGCAAGAGCCCAGGATCTGGCCAACAAGTATGCGAAAAATGCGAAAGTAAGGGACAGATGATTGCAAATACTAGAACTAAGCCAGACATAACCGGCGTTATCCTCTAAAATATTAATCGGAACCAGGTATAATTGTCTGCCTCAGTGTAGTACCACATTACTACGAGATCCAAATCAGAAAAAGCCCAGGATGTGGCCAACAAGTATGCGAAAAATGCGAAAGTATGAGTCAGATGATTGCAAATACCAGATCTAACCCAGGCATAACCGGCGTTATCCCCTAAAATGTTGATCGAATCCAGGTTGAATTGACTATTTCATTGTGGCACCACATTAGTACGTGATCCTAACCAGTAAAAAACCCAGGATCTGGCCAACAAGAATGCAAAAATGCGAAAGTATGAGGCAGATGATTGCAAATACCAGACCTAACACAAACCTAACCGGCGTTGTTCTCTAAAATATTAATCGGAACCAGGTTTAGGTGACTGCCTCAGTGTGGTACCACATTACTACGTGATCGAAACCGGAAAAAACCCAGGATTTGGCCAGGAAGAATGCAAAAAATGCGAAAGTATGAGGCAGATGATGGCAAGTACCTGACCTAACCCAGACATAACCGGCGTTATCCTCTAAAATATTAATCGGAACCAGGTATAATTGTCTGTCTCAGTGTAGTACCACATTACTAAGAGATCCAAATCAGAAAAAGCCCAGGATCTGGCCAACAAGTATGCGAAAAATGCGAAAGTATGAGCTACATGATGGCAAATAGCAGACCTAACCCAGACATAACCGGCGTTATCCCCTAAAATATTAATCGCAACCTGGTTTACTTGACTGTTTCGGTGTGGTACCACATTACTATGTGATCCAAACCAGAAAAAACCCAGGATCTGGCCAAGAAGTATGCGAAAATGCGAAAGTATGATTCAGATGAATGCAAATACCAGACCTAACCCAGACGTAACCGCCGTTATCCTCTAAAATATTAATCGGAACCAGGTTTAATTAACTGTTTCGGTGTGGTGCCACATTACTACGTGATCCAAACTAGAAAAAGCCCAGGTTCTGACCATTCAAGTATGCGAAAATGCGAAAGTATGATTCAGATGAATGCAAATACCAGAACTAACCCAGACGTAACAGCCGTTATCCTCTAAAATATTAATCGGAACCAGGTTTAATTGTCTGTTTCGGTGTGGTGCCACATTACTACGTGATCCAAACCGGAGAAAACCCACGATCTGGCCAACAAGTATGCGAAAAATACGAAAGCAAGAGGAAGATAATTGCAATTACCAGACGGAGCCCAGACCTAACCGGAGTTATCCCCTAAAATGTTGATCGAATACAGGTTGAATTGACGATTTCAGTGTGTCACCACATTAGTACGTGATACGAACCAGTAGAAAACCGAGGATCTGGCCAACAAGTATGCGAGAAATGTTAAAGCAAAAGGATGATGATTGCAATTATCAGACGTAACCCAGACCTAACCGGTGTTATCCTCTAAAATATTAAGCACAACGAGGTTTAATCGACTGTTTCGGTGTGGTACCACATTACTATGAGATCCAAACCAGAAAAAACCCAGGATCTGGCCAAGAAGTATGCGAAAAATGCGAAAGTATGATTCAGATGATTGCAAATACCAGATCTAACCCAGACATAACCGGCGTTATCCTCGAAAATATTAATCGGAACCAGGTTTAATTGACTGTTTCAGTGTGGTACCACATTACCACGTGATCCAAACCGGAGAAAACCCACGATCTGGCCAACAAGTATGCGAAAAATACGAAAGCAAGAGGAAGATAATTGCAATTACCAGACGGAGCCCAGACCTAGCCGGAGTTATCCCCTAAAATGTTGATCGAATACAGGTTGAATTGACGATTTCAGTGTGTCACCACATTAGTACGTGATACGAACCAGTAGAAAACCCAGGATCTGACCAAGAAGAATGGAAAAAAAGCGAAAGTATGAGGCAGATGATTGCAAATACCAGCCCTAACACAAACCTAACCGGCGTTGTTTTCTAAAATATTAATCGGAACCAGGTTTAATTGACAGTTTCGGTGTGGAACCACATTACTACGTAATCCAAACCGGAAAAAACCCAGGATCTGGCCAGCAAGTTTGCGAAGAATGCAAAAGTATGAGTCAGATGATGGCAAATACCAGACATAACCGGCGCTATCCTCTAAAATATTAATCGCAACCAGGTTTAAATGACAGTTTCAGTGTGGTACCACATTACTACGTAATCCAAACCGGAAAAAACCCAGGATCTGGCCAAGAAGTATGCGAAAAATGCGAAAGTATGAGTCAGATGATGGCAAATACCAGACCTAACCCAGACATAACCGGTGATTCCCCCTAAAATAATAATCGTAACCAGGTATAATTGTCTGTCTCAGTGTAGTACCACATTACTAAGAGATCCAAATCAGAAAAAGCCCAGGATCTGGCCAACAAGTATGCGAAAAATGCGAAAGTATGAGCTACATGATGGCAAATAGCAGACCTAACCCAGACATAACCGGCGTTATCCCCTAAAATATTAATCGCAACCTGGTTTACTTGACTGTTTCGGTGCGGTACCACATTACTATGTGATCCAAACGAGAAAAAACCCAGGATCTGGCCAACAAGTATGCGAAAAATGCGAAAGCAAGAGGAAGATAATTGCAATTACCAGACGGAGCCCGGACCTAACCGCTGATATCCCCTAATATGTTGATCGACTACAGGTAGAATTGACCATTTCATTGTGGCACCACATTAGTACGTGGTCCTAACCAGTAAAAAACCCAGGATGTGGCCAAGAAGAATGGAAAAAAAGCGAAAGTATGAGTCAGATGATGGCAAATACCAGACCTAACCCAGACATAACCGGTGATTCCCCCTAAAATATTGATCGAAACCAGCTTTAATTGACTATTTCGGTTTGGTACCACATTACTACGTGATCCAAATTAGCAAGAGCCCAGGATCTGGCCAACAAGTATGCGAAAAATGCGAAAGTAAGGGACAGATGATTGCAAATACTAGAACTAAGCCAGACATAACCGGCGTTATCCTCTAAAATATTAATCGGAACCAGGTATAATTGTCTGCCTCAGTGTAGTACCACATTACTACGAGATCCAAATCAGAAAAAGCCCAGGATGTGGCCAACAAGTATGCGAAAAATGCGAAAGTATGAGTCAGATGATTGCAAATACCAGATCTAACCCAGGCATAACCGGCGTTATCCCCTAAAATGTTGATCGAATCCAGGTTGAATTGACTATTTCATTGTGGCACCACATTAGTACGTGATCCTAACCAGTAAAAAACCCAGGATCTGGCCAACAAGAATGCAAAAATGCGAAAGTATGAGGCAGATGATTGCAAATACCAGACCTAACACAAACCTAACCGGCGTTGTTCTCTAAAATATTAATCGGAACCAGGTTTAGGTGACTGCCTCAGTGTGGTACCACATTACTACGTGATCGAAACCGGAAAAAACCCAGGATTTGGCCAGGAAGAATGCAAAAAATGCGAAAGTATGAGGCAGATGATGGCAAGTACCTGACCTAACCCAGACATAACCGGCGTTATCCTCTAAAATATTAATCGGAACCAGGTATAATTGTCTGTCTCAGTGTAGTACCACATTACTAAGAGATCCAAATCAGAAAAAGCCCAGGATCTGGCCAACAAGTATGCGAAAAATGCGAAAGTATGAGCTACATGATGGCAAATAGCAGACCTAACCCAGACATAACCGGCGTTATCCCCTAAAATATTAATCGCAACCTGGTTTACTTGACTGTTTCGGTGTGGTACCACATTACTATGTGATCCAAACCAGAAAAAACCCAGGATCTGGCCAAGAAGTATGCGAAAATGCGAAAGTATGATTCAGATGAATGCAAATACCAGACCTAACCCAGACGTAACCGCCGTTATCCTCTAAAATATTAATCGGAACCAGGTTTAATTAACTGTTTCGGTGTGGTGCCACATTACTACGTGATCCAAACTAGAAAAAGCCCAGGTTCTGACCATTCAAGTATGCGAAAATGCGAAAGTATGATTCAGATGAATGCAAATACCAGAACTAACCCAGACGTAACAGCCGTTATCCTCTAAAATATTAATCGGAACCAGGTTTAATTGTCTGTTTCGGTGTGGTGCCACATTACTACGTGATCCAAACCGGAGAAAACCCACGATCTGGCCAACAAGTATGCGAAAAATACGAAAGCAAGAGGAAGATAATTGCAATTACCAGACGGAGCCCAGACCTAACCGGAGTTATCCCCTAAAATGTTGATCGAATACAGGTTGAATTGACGATTTCAGTGTGTCACCACATTAGTACGTGATACGAACCAGTAGAAAACCGAGGATCTGGCCAACAAGTATGCGAGAAATGTTAAAGCAAAAGGATGATGATTGCAATTATCAGACGTAACCCAGACCTAACCGGTGTTATCCTCTAAAATATTAAGCACAACGAGGTTTAATCGACTGTTTCGGTGTGGTACCACATTACTATGAGATCCAAACCAGAAAAAACCCAGGATCTGGCCAAGAAGTATGCGAAAAATGCGAAAGTATGATTCAGATGATTGCAAATACCAGATCTAACCCAGACATAACCGGCGTTATCCTCGAAAATATTAATCGGAACCAGGTTTAATTGACTGTTTCAGTGTGGTACCACATTACCACGTGATCCAAACCGGAGAAAACCCACGATCTGGCCAACAAGTATGCGAAAAATACGAAAGCAAGAGGAAGATAATTGCAATTACCAGACGGAGCCCAGACCTAGCCGGAGTTATCCCCTAAAATGTTGATCGAATACAGGTTGAATTGACGATTTCAGTGTGTCACCACATTAGTACGTGATACGAACCAGTAGAAAACCCAGGATCTGACCAAGAAGAATGGAAAAAAAGCGAAAGTATGAGGCAGATGATTGCAAATACCAGCCCTAACACAAACCTAACCGGCGTTGTTTTCTAAAATATTAATCGGAACCAGGTTTAATTGACTGTTTCGGTGTGGTACCACATTACTATGTGATCCAAATCAGCAAAAGCCCAGGATCTGGCCAACAAGTATGCGAAAAATGCGAAAGTATGAGTCAGATGATGGCAAATACCAGACCTAACCCACACATAACTGGCGTTATCCTCCAAAATATTAATCGGAACCAGGTTTAATTGTCAGTTTCAGTGTAGTACCACATTACTACCTGATCCAAATCTGAAAAAGCCCAGGATCTGGCCAACAAGTATGCGAAGAATGGGAAAGTATGAGTCAGATGATGGCAAATACCAGACCTAGCCAAGACATAACCGGCGTTATCCTCTAAAAGATTAGTCGCAACCAGGTTTAAATGACAGTTTCGGTGTGGAACCACATTACTACGTAATCCAAACCGGAAAAAACCCAGGATCTGGCCAACAAGTTTGCGAAGAATGCGAAAGTATGAGTCAGATGATGGCAAATACCAGACATAACCGGCGCTATCCTCTAAAATATTAATCGCAACCAGGTTTAGTTGACAGTTTCAGTGTGGTACCACATTACTACGTAATCCAAACCGGAAAAAACCCAGGATCTGGCCAAGAAGTATGCGAAAAATGCGAAAGTATGACTCAGATGATTGCTAATACCAGAACTAACGCAAATATAACCGGCGTTATCCTCTAAAATATTAATATGAACAAGGTTTAATTGACAGTTTCGGTGTGGTACCACATTACTACGTGATCCAAACCAGAAAAAACTCAGGATCTGCCCAACAAGTATGTGAAGAATGCGAAAGTATGAGTCAGATGATGGCAAATACCAGACCTAACCCAGACATAACCGGCGATTCCCCCTAAAATAATAATCGTAACCAGGTTTAATTGACAGTTACGGTGTAGTACCCCATTACTACGTGATCCAAATCAGAAAAAGCCCAGGATCTGGCCAACAAGTATGCGAAGAATGCGAAAGTATGAGTCAGATGATGGCAAATACCAGACCTTACCCAGACATAACCGGTGATACCCCCTAAAATATTGATCGAAACCAGTTTTAATTGACTGTTTCGGTTTGGTACCACATTACTACGTGGTCTAAATCAGCAAGAGCCCAGGATCTGGCCAACAAGTATGCGAAAAATGCGAAAGTATGAACTTGATGATTGCAAATACGAGAACTAACCCAGACATAACCGGCGTTATCCTCTAAAATATTAATCGGAACCAGGTTATTTGACTGTTCCAGTGTGGTACCACATTACTACGTGATCCGAACCGGCAGAGACCCAGGATCTGGCCAACAAGTATGCGAAGAATGCGAAAGTATGAGTCAGATGA
The DNA here is from genome assembly GCF_051014445.1 of Colletes latitarsis. Lineage (NCBI taxonomy): Eukaryota > Metazoa > Arthropoda > Insecta > Hymenoptera > Colletidae > Colletes > Colletes latitarsis. The sequence goes on from NC_135142.1 coordinate 6,740,796, forward strand.
TTGCAAATACCAGACATAACTCAGACATACCCGGCGGTATCCTCTAAAATATTAATCGCAACCAGGTGTAATTGACAGTTTCGGTGTAGTACCCCATTACTACGTGATCCAAATCAGAAAAAGCCCAGGATCTGGCCAACAAGAATGCGAAAAATGCGAAAGTATGGGCCAGATGATTGCGAATACTAGAACTAACCCAGACATAACCGGCGTTATCCTCTAAAATATTAATCGGAACCAGGTATAATTGTCTGTCTCAGTGTAGTATCACATTACCACGAGATCCAAATCAGAAAAAGCCCAGGATCTGGCCAACAAGCATTCGAATAATGCGAAAGTATGGGACAGATGATTGCAAATACTAGAACTAAGCCAGACATAACCGGCGTTATCCTCTAAAATATTAATCGGAACCAGGTATAATTGTCTGCCTCAGTGTAGTACCACATTACTACGAGATCGAAATCAGAAGAAGCCCAGGATGTGGCCAACAAGTATGCGAAAAATGTGAAAGTATGAGCTACATAATGGCAAATAGCACACCCAACCCAGACATAACCGGCGTTATCCCCTAAAATATTAATCGCAACCAGGTTTACGTGACTGTTTCGGTGTGGTACCACATTACTATGTGATCCAAACCAGAAAAAACCCAGGATCTGGCCAAGAAGTATGCGAAAAATGCGAAAGTATGAGCTAGATGATGGCTATTACCAGACCTAACCCAGACATAACCAGCGTTATCCTCTAAAATATTAATCGTAACCAGGTTTAATTGACAGTTTCGGTGTGGTACCACATTTCTACGTAATCCAAACTGGAAAAAACCCAGGATCTGGCCCACAAGTATGCGAGGAATGCGAAAGTATGAGTCAGATGATGACAAATACCAGACCTAACCCAGTCATAACCGGCGTTATCCTCTAAAATATTATTCGGAACCAGGTTTAGTTAACCCCTTCAGCGTGATACTACATTACTACGTGATCCAAATCAGCAAAAGCACAGGATCTGGCCAACAAGTATGCCAAAAATGCGAAAGTATGAGCTAGATGATGGCAAATAGCACAACTAACACCGACATAAGCGGCGTTATCCTCTAAAATATAAATCGCAACCAGGTTTAATTGACTGTTTCGGTGTGCTTTCGCATTACAATGTGATCCAAACTAGAAAAATCCCAGGATCTGGCCAATAAGAATGCAAAAAATGCGAAAGTATGAGGCAGATGATTGCAAATACCAGCCCTAACACAAACCTAACCGGCGTTGTTTTCTAAAATATTAATCGGATCCAGGTTTAATTGACTGTTTCAGTGTGGTAACACAATTCTACGTGATCCAAATCAGCAAAAGCCAAGGATCTGGCCAACAAGTATGCGAAAAATGCGAAAGTATGAGTCAGATGATGGCAAATACCAGACATAACCGGCGCTATCCTCTAAAATATTAATCGCAACCAGGTTTAATTGACTGTTTCGGTGTAGTACCACATTACTATGTGATCCAAACCAGAAAAATCCCAGGATCTGGCCAAGAAGTATGCGAAGAATGCGAAAGTATGAGCTAGATGATGGCAAATACCAGACCTAACCCAGACATTACCGGTGTGCCCCCCTAAAATATTGATCGAAACCAGCTTTAGTTGACTGTTTCGGTTTGGTACCACATTACTATGTGATCCAAATCAGCAAGAGCCCAGGATCTGGCCAACAAGTATGCGAAAAATGCGAAAGTGTGAGGCATATGATTGCAATTACCAGACCTAACCCAGACATAACCGGTGTTTCCCCCTAAAATATTGATCGAAACCAGCATTATTTGACTGTTTCGGTTTGGTAGCAAATTACTACGTGATCCAAATCAGCAAGAACCCAGGATCTGGCCATTCAAGTATGCGAAAGATGCGAAAGCATGAGCCAGATGATCGCAAATACCAGAACTAACCCCGACATAACCGCCGTTATCCTCTAAAACATAAATCGCAACCAGGTTTAAATGACTGTTTCGGTGCGGTACCACATTACTATGTGATCCAAACGAGAAAAAACCCAGGATCTGGCCAACAAGTATGCGAAAAATGCGAAAGCAAGAGGAAGATAATTGCAATTACCAGACGGAGCCCGGACCTAACCGGTGATATCCCCTAATATGTTGATCGACTACAGGTAGAATTGACCATTTCATTGTGGCACCACATTAGTACGTGGTCCTAACCAGTAAAAAACCCAGGATGTGGCCAACAAGAATGCGAAGTATGCGAAAGTATGAGTCAGATGATGGCAAATACCAGACCTAACCCAGACATAACCGGTGATTCCCCCTAAAATATTGATCGAAACCAGCTTTAATTGACTATTTCGGTTTGGTACCACATTACTACGTGATCCAAATCAGCAAGAGCCCAGGATCTGGCCAACAAGAATGCAAAAATGCGAAAGTATGAGGCAGATGATTGCAAATACCAGACCTAACACAAACCTAACCGGCGTTGTTCTCTAAAATATTAATCGGAACCAGGTTTAGTTGACTGCCTCAGTGTGGTACCACATTACTACGTGATCGAAACCGGAAAATACCCAGGATTTGGCCAGCAAGAATGCAAAAAATGCGAAAGTATGAGGCAGATGATTGCAAGTACCTGACCTAACCCAGACATAACCGGCGTTATCCTCTAAAATATTAATCGGAACCAGGTATAATTGTCTGTCTCAGTGTAGTACCACATTACTACGAGATCCAAATCAGAAAAAGCCCAGGATCTGGCCAACAAGTATGCGAAAAATGCGAAAGTATGAGCTACATGATGGCAAATAGCAGACCTAACCCAGACATAACCGGCGTTATCCTCGAAAATATTAATCGCAACCAGGTTTACTTGACTGTTTCGGTGTGGTACCACATTACTATGTGATCCAAACCAGAAAAAACCCAGGATCTGGCCAAGAAGTATGCGAAAATGCGAAAGTATGATTCAGATGAATGCAAATACCAGACCTAACCCAGACGTAACCGCCGTTATCCTCTAAAATATTAATCGGAACCAGGTTTAATTAACTGTTTCGGTGTGGTGCCACATTACTACGTGATCCAAACTAGAAAAAGCCCAGGTTCTGACCATTCAAGTATGCGAAAATGCGAAAGTATGATTCAGATGAATGCAAATACCAGAACTAACCCAGACGAAACAGCCGTTATCCTCTAAAATATTAATCGGAACCAGGTTTAATTGTCTGTTTCGGTGTGGTGCCACAGTACTACGTGATCCAAACTAGAAAAAACCCAGGATCTGGCCAACAAGTATGCGAGAAATGTTAAAGCAAAAGGATGATGATTGCAATTATCAGACGTAACCCAGACCTAACCGGTGTTATCCTCTAAAATATTAAGCACAACGAGGTTTAATCGACTGTTTCGGTGTGGTACCACATTACTATGAGATCCAAACCAGAAAAAACCCAGGATCTGGCCAAGAAGTATGCGAAAAATGCGAAAGTATGATTCAGATGATTGCAAATACCAGATCTAACCCAGACATAACCGGCGTTATCCTCGAAAATATTAATCGGAACCAGGTTTAATTGACTGTTTCAGTGTGGTACCACATTACCACGTGATCCAAACCGGAGAAAACCCACGATCTGGCCAACAAGTATGCGAAAAATACGAAAGCAAGAGGAAGATAATTGCAATTACCAGACGGAGCCCAGACCTAACCGGAGTTATCCCCTAAAATGTTGATCGAATACAGGTTGAATTGACTATTTCAGTGTGGCACCACATTAGTACGTGATACGAACCAGTAGAAAACCCAGGATCTGGCCAAGAAGAATGGAAAAAAAGCGAAAGTATGAGGCAGATGTTTGCAAATACCAGCCCTAACACAAACCTAACCGGCGTTGTTTTCTAAAATATTAATCGGAACCAGGTTTAATTGACTGTTTCAGTGTGGTAACACATTTCTACGTGATCCAAATCAGCAAAAGCCCAGGATCTGGCCAACAAGTATGCGAAAAATGCGAAAGTATGAGTCAGATGATGGCAAATACCAGACCTAAACCATACATAACTGGCGTTATCCTCCAAAATATTAATCGGAACCAGGTTTAATTGTCAGTTTCAGTGTAGTACCACATTACTACCTGATCCAAATCTGAAAAAGCCCAGGATCTGGCCAACAAGTATGCGCAGAATGGGAAAGTATGAGTCAGATGATGGCAAATACCAGACCTAACCAAGACATAACTGGCGTTATCCTCTAAAAGATTAGTCGCAACCAGGTTTAAATGACAGTTTCGGTGTGGAACCACATTACTACGTAATCCAAACCGGAAAAAACCCAGGATCTGGCCAACAAGTTTGCGAAGAATGCGAAAGTATGAGTCAGATGATGGCAAATACCAGACATAACCGGCGCTATCCTCTAAAATATTAATCGCAACCAGGTTTAATTGACAGTTGCGGTGTGGAACCACATTACTACGTAATCCAAACCGGAAAAAACCCAGGATCTGGCCAGCAAGTTTGCGAAGAATGCAAAAGTATGAGTCAGATGATGGCAAATACCAGACATAACCGGCGCTATCCTCTAAAATATTAATCGCAACCAGGTTTAATTGACAGTTTCAGTGTGGTACCACATTACTACGTAATCCAAACCGGAAAAAACCCAGGATCTGGCCAAGAAGTATGCGAAAAATGCGAAAGTATGAGTCAGATGATGGCAAATACCAGACCTAACCCAGACATAACCGGTGATTCCCCCTAAAATAATAATCGTAACCAGGTTTAATTGACAGTTACGGTGTAGTACCCCATTACTACGTGATCCAAATCAGAAAAAGCCCAGGATCTGGCCAACAAGTTTGCGAAGAATGCGAAAGTATGAGTTAGATGATGGCAAATACCAGACATAACCGGCGCTATCCTCTAAAATATTAATCGCAACCAGTTTTAATTGACTGTTCCAGTGTGGTACCACATTGCTACGTGATCCGAACCGGAAGAGACCCAGGATCTGGCCAACAAGTATGCGAAGAATGCGAAAGTATGAGTCAGATGATTGCAAATACCAGACATAACCCAGACATAACCGGCGGTATCCTCTAAAATATTAATCGCAACCAGGTTTAATTGACAGTTTCGGTGAGGTACCACATTTCTACGTAATCCAAACTGGAAAAAACCCAGGATCTGGCCCACAAGTATGCGAGGAATGCGAAAGTATGAGTCAGATGATGACAAATACCAGACCTAACCCAGCCATAACCGGCGTTATCCTCTAAAATATTATTCGGAACCAGGTTTAGTTAACCCCTTCAGCGTGTTCTTACATTACTACGTGATCCAAATCAGCAAAAGCACAGGATCTGGCCAACAAGTATGCCAAAAATGCGAAAGTATGAGCTAGATGATGGCAAATAGCACAACTAACACCGACATAAGCGGCGTTATCCTCTAAAATATAAATCGCAACCAGGTTTAATTGACTGTTTCGGAGTGCTTTCACATTACAATGTGATCCAAACTAGAAAAATCCCAGGATCTGGCCAATAAGAATGCAAAAAATGCGAAAGTATGAGGCAGATGATTGCAAATACCAGCCCTAACACAAACCTAACCGGCGTTGTTTTCTAAAATATTAATCGGAACCAGGTTTAATTGACTGTTTCAGTGTGGTAACACATTTCTACGTGATCCAAATCAGCAAAAGCCAAGGATCTGGCCAACAAGTATGCGAAAGATGCGAAAGTATGAGCCAGATGATTGCAAATACGAGAACTAACCCAGACATAACCGGCGTTATCCTATAAAATATTAATCGGAACCAGGTTTAATTGACCCCTTCAGTGTAATACTACATTACTACGTGATCCAAATCAGCAAAAGCACAGGATCTGGCCATTCAAGTATGCGAAAGATGCGAAAGTATGAGCCAGATGATTGCAAATACGAGAACTAACCCAGACATAACCGGCGTTATCCTATAAAATATTAATCGGAACCAGATTTAATTGACCCCTTCAGTGTAATACTACATTACTACGTGATCCAAATCAGCAAAAGCACAGGATCTGGCTAACAAGAAAGCCAAAAATGCGAAAGTATGAACCAGATGATTGCTAATACCAGAACTAACGCAGATATAACCGGCGTTATCCTCCAAAATATTAATCGGAACCAGGTTTAATTGACAGTTTCGGTGTGGAACCACATTACTACGTAATCCAAACCGGAAAAAACCCAGGATCTGCCCAACAAGTATGTGAAGAATGCGAAAGTATGAACTAGATGATTGCAAATACCAGACCTAACCCAGGCATAACCGGCGTTATCCTCTAAAATATCAATCGGAACCAGGTTTAATTGTCCCCTTCAGTGTGATACTATATTACTACGTGATCCAAACCAGAAAAAGACCTGGATCTGGCCAACAAGAATGCCAAAAATGCGAAAGTATGAGCTAGATGATGGCAAATAGCACAACTAACACCGACATAAGCGGCGTTATCCTCTAAAATATAAATCGCAACCAGGTTTAATTGACTGTTTCGGTGTGCTTTCACATTACAATGTGATCCAAACTAGAAAAATCCCAGGATCTGGCCAATAAGAATGCAAAAAATGCGAAAGTATGAGGCAGATGATTGCAAATACCAGCCCTAACACAAACCTAACCGGCGTTGTTTTCTAAAATATTAATCGGAACCAGGTTTAATTGACTGTTTCAGTGTGGTAACACATTTCTACGTGATCCAAATCAGCAAAAGCCAAGGATCTGGCCAACAAGTATGCGAAAGGTGCGAAAGTATGAGCCAGATGTTTGCAAATACGAGAACTAACCCAGACATAACCGGCGTTATCCTATAAAATATTAATCGGAACCAGGTTTAATTGACCCCTTCAGTGTAATACTACATTACTACGTGATCCAAATCAGCAAAAGCACAGGATCTGGCCATTCAAGTATGCGAAAGATGCGAAAGTATGAGCCAGATGATTGCAAATACGAGAACTAACCCAGACATAACCGGCGTTATCCTATAAAATATTAATCGAAACCAGATTTAATTGACCCCTTTAGTGTAATACTACATTACTACGTGATCCAAATCAGCAAAAGCACGGGATCTGGCAAACAAGAATGCCAAAAATGCGAAAGTATGAACCAGATGATTGCTAATACCAGAACTAACGCAGATATAACCGGCGTTATCCTCCAAAATATTAATCGGAACCAGGTTTAATTGACAGTTTCGGTGTGGTACCACATTACTACGTGATCCAAACCAGAAAAAAACCCCGGATCTGCCCAACAAGTATGTGAAGAATGCGAAAGTATGAACTAGATGATTGCAAATACCAGACCTAACCCAGGCATAACCGGCGTTATCCTCTAAAATATTAATCGGAACCAGGTATAATTGTCTGTCTCAGTGTAGTACCACATTACTACGAGATCCAAATCAGAAAAAGCCCAGGATCTGGCCACTCAACTATGCGAAAAATGCGAAAGTATGAGCCAGATGATTGCAAATACGAGAACTAACCCAGACATAACCGGCGTTATCCTATAAAATATTAATCGGAACCAGATTTAATTGACCCCTTCAGTGTAATACTACATTACTACGTGATCCAAATCAGCAAAAGCACAGGATCTGGCTAACAAGAATGCCAAAAATGCGAAAGTATGAACCAGATGATTGCTAATACCAGAACTAACGCAGATATAACCGGCGTTATCCTCCAAAATATTAATCGGAACCAGGTTTAATTGACAGTTTCGGTGTGGTACCACATTACTACGTGATCCAAACCAGAAAAAAACCCCGGATCTGCCCAACAAGTATGTGAAGAATGCGAAAGTATGAACTAGATGATTGCAAATACCAGACCTAACCCAGGCATAACCGGCGTTATCCTCTAAAATATTAATCGGAACCAGGTATAATTGTCTGTCTCAGTGTAGTACCACATTACTACGAGATCCAAATCAGAAAAAGCCCAGGATCTGGCCACTCAACTATGCGAAAAATGCGAAAGTATGAGCCAGATGATTGCAAATACGAGAACTAACCCAGACATAACCGGTGATTCCCCCTAAAATAATAATCGTAACCAGGTTTAATTGACAGTTACGGTGTAGTACCCCATTACTACGTGATCCAAATCAGAAAAAGCCCAGGATCTGGCCAACAAGTATGCGAAGAAAGCGAAAGTATGAGTCAGATGATGGCAAATACCAGACCTAACCCAGACATAACCGGTGATACCCCCTAAAATATTGATCGAAACCAGTTTTAATTGACTGTTTCGGTTTGGTACCACATTACTACGTGGTCCAAATCAGCAAGAGCCCAGGATCTGGCCAACAAGTATGCGAAAAATGCGAAAGTATGAACTTGATGATTGCAAATACGAGAACTAACCCAGACATAACCGGAGTTATCCTCTAAAATATTAATCGGAACCAGGTTTAATTGACTGTTCCAGTGTGGTACCACATTACTACGTGATCCGAACCGGAAGAGACCCAGGATCTGGCCAACAAGTATGCGAAGAATGCGAAAGTATGAGTCAGATGATTGCAAATACCAGACATATCCCAGACATAACCGGCGGTATCCTCTAAAATATTATTCGCAACCAGGTTTAATTGACAGTTTCGGTGAGGTACCACATTTCTACGTAATCCAAACTGGAAAAAACCCAGGATCTGGCCCACAAGTATGCGAGGAATGCGAAAGTATGAGTCAGATGATGACAAATACCAGACCTAACCCAGCCATAACCGGCGTTATCCTCTAAAATATTATTCGGAACCAGGTTTAGTTAACCCCTTCAGCGTGTTCTTACATTACTACGTGATCCAAATCAGCAAAAGCACAGGATCTGGCCAACAAGTATGCCAAAAATGCGAAAGTATGAGCTAGATGATGGCAAATAGCACAACTAACACCGACATAAGCGGCGTTATCCTCTAAAATATAAATCGCAACCAGGTTTAATTGACTGTTTCGGTGTGCTTTCACATTACAATGTGATCCAAACTAGAAAAATCCCAGGATCTGGCCAATAAGAATGCAAAAAATGCGAAAGTATGAGGCAGATGATTGCAAATACCAGCCCTAACACAAACCTAACCGGCGTTGTTTTCTAAAATATTAATCGGAACCAGGTTTAATTGACTGTTTCAGTGTGGTAACACATTTCTACGTGATCCAAATCAGCAAAAGCCAAGGATCTGGCCAACAAGTATGCGAAAGATGCGAAAGTATGAGCCAGATGATTGCAAATACGAGAACTAACCCAGACATAACCGGCGTTATCCTATAAAATATTAATCGGAACCAGGTTTAATTGACCCCTTCAGTGTAATACTACATTACTACGTGATCCAAATCAGCAAAAGCACAGGATCTGGCCATTCAAGTATGCGAAAGATGCGAAAGTATGAGCCAGATGATTGCAAATACGAGAACTAACCCAGACATAACCGGCGTTATCCTATAAAATATTAATCGGAACCAGATTTAATTGACCCCTTCAGTGTAATACTACATTACTACGTGATCCAAATCAGCAAAAGCACAGGATCTGGCTAACAAGAATGCCAAAAATGCGAAAGTATGAACCAGATGATTGCTAATACCAGAACTAACGCAGATATAACCGGCGTTATCCTCCAAAATATTAATCGGAACCAGGTTTAATTGACAGTTTCGGTGTGGAACCACATTACTACGTGATCCAAACCAGAAAAAAACCCCGGATCTGCCCAACAAGTATGTGAAGAATGCGAAAGTATGAACTAGATGATTGCAAATACCAGACCTAACCCAGGCATAACCGGCGTTATCCTCTAAAATATCAATCGGAACCAGGTTTAATTGTCCCCTTCAGTGTGATACTATATTACTACGTGATCCAAACCAGAAAAAGACAAGGATCTGGCCAACAAGAATGCCAAAAATGCGAAAGTATGAGTCAGATGATGGCAAATACCAGACCTAACCCAGGCATAACCGGCGTTATCCTCTAAAATATTAATCGGAACCAGGTATAATTGTCTGTCTCAGTGTAGTACCACATTACTACGATATCCAAATCAGAAAAAGCCCAGGATCTGGGCATTCAACTATGCGAAAAATGCGAAAGTATGAGCCAGATGATTGCAAATACGAGAACTAACCCAGACATAACCGGCGTTATCCTCTAAAATATTAATCGGAACCAGGTTTAATTGACCCCTTCAGTGTGATACTACATTACTACGTGATCCAAACCAGAAAAAGACCAGGATCTGGCCAACAAGTATGCGACAAATGCGAAAGTATGAGCTAGATGATGGCAAATACTAGACCTAACCCAGACATAACCGGTATGCCCCCCTAAAATATTGATCGAAACCAGCTTTAGTTGACTGTTTCGGTTTGGTACCACATTACTATGTGATCCAAATCAGCAAGAGCCCAGGATCTGGCCAACAAGTATGCGAAAAATGCGAAAGTGTGAGGCATATGGTTGCAATTACCAGACCTAACCCAGACATAACCGGTGTTTTCCCCTAAAATATTGATCGAAACCAGCATTCATTGACTGTTTCGGTTTGGTAGCACATTACTACGTGATCCAAATCAGCAAGAACCCAGGATCTGGCCATTCAAGTATGCGAAAGATGCGAAAGTATGAGCCAGATGATCGCAAATACCAGAACTAACCCCGACATAACCGCCGTTATCCTCTAAAATATAAATCGCAACCAGGTTTAAATGACTGTATCGGTGCGGTCCCACATTACTATGTGATCCAAACGAGAAAAAACCCAGGATCTGGCCAACAAGTATGCGAAAAATGCGAAAGCAAGAGGAAGATAATTGCAATTACCAGACGGAGCCCCTACCTAACCGGTGATATCCCCTAATATGTTGATCGAATACAGGTAGAATTGACCATTTCATTGTGGCACCACATTAATACGTGATCCAAACCGGAAAAATCCCAGGATCTGGCCAACAAGTATGCGAAAAATGCGAAAGTATGAGTCAGCTGATGGCAAATACCAGACCTAACCCAGACATAACCGGCGTTATCCTCTAAAATATTAATCGCAACCAGGTTTAATTGACTGTTTCGGTGTGGTACCACATTACTACGTAATCCAAACCGGAAAATACCCAGTATCTGGCCAAGAAGTATGCGAAAATTGCGAAAGTATGAGCCATATGATTGCAAATACCAGACATAACTCAGACATAACCGGCGTTGTTCTCTAAAATATTAATCGGAACCAGGTTTAAATGACTGTTTCAGTGTGGAAACACATTACTACGTGATCCAAATCAGAAAAAGCCCAGGATCTGGCCAAGAAGTATGCGAAACATGCGAAAGTATGAGTCAGATGATGGCAAATACCAGACCTAAACCATACATAACTGGCGTTATCCTCCAAAATATTAATCGGAACCAGGTTTAATTGTCAGTTTCAGTGTAGTACCACATTACTACCTGATCCAAATCTGAAAAAGCCCAGGATCTGGCCAACCAGTATGCGAAGAATGGGAAAGTATGAGTCAGATGATGGCAAATACCAGACCTAACCAAGACATAACTGGCGTTATCCTCTAAAAGATTAGTCGCAACCAGGTTTAAATGACAGTTTCGGTGTGGAACCACATTACTACGTAATCCAAACCGGAAAAAACCCAGGATCTGGCCAACAAGTTTGCGCGGAATGCGAAAGTATGAGTCAGATGATGGCAAATACCAGACATAACCGGCGCTATCCTCTAAAATATTAATCGCAACCAGGTTTAATTGACAGTTTCGGTGTGGAACCACATTACTACGTAATCCAAACCGGAAAAAACCCAGGATCTGGCCAGCAAGTTTGCGAAGAATGCGAAAGTATGAGTCAGATGATGACAAATACCAGACATAACCGGCGCTATCCTCTAAAATATTAATCGCAACCAGGTTTAATTGACAGTTTCAGTGTGGTACCACATTACTACGTAATCCAAACCGGAAAAAACCCAGGATCTGGCCAAGAAGTATGCGAAAAATGCGAAAGTATGAGTCAGATGATGGCAAATACCAGACCTAACCCAGACATAACCGGTGATTCCCCCTAAAATAATAATCGTAACCAGGTTTAATTGACAGTTACGGTGTAGTACCCCATTACTACGTGATCCCAATCAGAAAAAGCCCAGGATCTGGCCAACAAGTATGCGAAGAATGCGAAAGTATGAGTCAGATGATGGCAAATACCAGACCTAACCCAGACATAACCGGTGATACCCCCTAAAATATTGATCGAAACCAGTTTTAATTGACTGTTTCGGTTTGGTACCACATTACTACGTGGTCCAAATCAGCAAGAGCCCAGGATCTGGCCAACAAGTATGCGAAAAATGCGAAAGTATGAACTTGATGATTGCAAATACGAGAACTAACCCAGACATAACCGGCGTTATCCTCTAAAATATTAATCGGAACCAGGTTTAATTGACTGTTCCAGTGTGGTACCACATTACTACGTGATCCGAACCGGAAGAGACCCAGGATCTGGCCAACAAGTATGCGAAGAATGCGAAAGTATGAGTCAGATGATTGCAAATACCAGACATAACCCAGACATAACCGCCGGTATCCTCTAAAATATTAATCGCAACCAGGTGTAATTGACAGTTTCGGTGTAGTACCCCATTACTACGTGATCCAAATCAGAAAAAGCCCAGGATCTGGCCAACAAGAATGCGAAAAATGCGAAAGTATGGGCCAGATGATTGCAAAAACTAGAACTAACCCAGGCATAACCGGCGTTATCCTCTAAAATATTAATCGGAACCAGGTATAATTGTCTGTCTCAGTGTAGTATCACATTACCACGAGATCCAAATCAGAAAAAGCCCAGGATCTGGCCAACAAGTATTCGAATAATGCGAAAGTATGGGACAGATGATTGCAAATACTAGAACTAAGCCAGACATAACCGGCGTTATCCTCTAAAATATTAATCGGAACCAGGTATAATTGTCTGCCTCAGTGTAGTACCACATTACTACGAGATCCAAATCAGAAAACGCCCAGGATGTGGCCAACAAGTATGCGAAAAATGCGAAAGTATGAGCTACATGATGGCAAATAGCACACCTAACCCAGACATAACCGGCGTTATCCCCTAAAATATTAATCGCAACCAGGTTTACGTGACTGTTTCGGTGTGGTACCACATTACTATGTGATCCAAATCAGAAAAAACCCAGGATCTGGCCAAGAAGTATGCGAAAAATGCGAAAGTATGAGCTAGATGATGGCTATTACCAGACCTAACCCAGACATAACCAGCGTTATCCTCTAAAATATTAATCGTAACCAGGTTTAATTGACAGTTTCGGTGAGGTACCACATTTCTACGTAATCCAAACTGGAAAAAACCCAGGATCTGGCCCACAAGTATGCGAGGAATGCGAAAGTATGAGTCAGATGATGACAAATACCAGACCTAACCCAGCCATAACCGGCGTTATCCTCTAAAATATTATTCGGAACCAGGTTTAGTTAACCCCTTCAGCGTGATACTACATTACTACGTGATCCAAATCAGCAAAAGCACAGGATCTGGCCAACAAGTATGCCAAAAATGCGAAAGTATGAGCTAGATGATTGCAAATACGAGAACTAACCCAGACATAACCGGCGTTATCCTCTAAAATATTAATCGGAACCAGGTTTAATTGACTGTTCCAGTGTGGTACCACATTACTACGTGATCCGAACCGGAAGAGACCCAGGACCTGGCCAACAAGTATGCGAAGAATGCGAAAGTATGAGTCAGATGATTGCAAATACCAGACATAACCCAGACATAACCGCCGGTATCCTCTAAAATATTAATCGCAACCAGGTGCAATTGACAGTTTCGGTGTAGTACCCCATTACTACGTGATCCAAATCAGAAAAAGCCCAGGATCTGGCCAACAAGAATGCGAAAAATGCGAAAGTATGGGCCAGATGATTGCAAAAACTAGAACTAACCCAGGCATAACCGGCGTTATCCTCTAAAATATTAATCGGAACCAGGTATAATTGTCTGTCTCAGTGTAGTATCACATTACCACGAGATCCAAATCAGAAAAAGCCCAGGATCTGGCCAACAAGTATTCGAATAATGCGAAAGTATGGGACAGATGATTGCAAATACTAGAACTAAGCCAGACATAACCGGCGTTATCCTCTAAAATATTAATCGGAACCAGGTATAATTGTCTGCCTCAGTGTAGTACCACATTACTACGAGATCCAAATCAGAAAACGCCCAGGATGTGGCCAACAAGTATGCGAAAAATGCGAAAGTATGAGCTACATGATGGCAAATAGCACACCTAACCCAGACATAACCGGCGTTATCCCCTAAAATATTAATCGCAAACAGGTTTACGTGACTGTTTCGGTGTGGTACCACATTACTATGTGATCCAAACCAGAAAAAACCCAGGATCTGGCCAAGAAGTATGCGAAAAATGCGAAAGTATGAGCTAGATGATGGCTATTACCAGACCTAACCCAGACATAACCAGCGTTATCCTCTAAAATATTAATCGTAACCAGGTTTAATTGACAGTTTCGGTGAGGTACCACACTTCTACGTAATCCCAACTGGAAAAAACCCAGGATCTGGCCCACAAGTATGCGAGGAATGCGAAAGTATGAGTCAGATGATGACAAATACCAGACCTAACCCAGCCATAACCGGCGTTATCCTCTAAAATATTATTCGGAACCAGGTTTAGTTAACCCCTTCAGCGTGATACTACATTACTACGTGATCCAAATCAGCAAAAGCACAGGATCTGGCCAACAAGTATGCCAAAAATGCGAAAGTATGAGCTAGATGATGGCAAATAGCACAACTAACACCGACATAAGCGGCGTTATCCTCTAAAATATAAATCGCAACCAGGTTTAATTGACTGTTTCGGTGTGCTTTCACATTACAATGTGATCCAAACTAGAAAAATCCCAGGATCTGGCCAATAAGAATGCAAAAAATGCGAAAGTATGAGGCAGATGATTGCAAATACCAGCCCTAACACAAACCTAACCGGCGTTGTTTTCTAAAATATTAATCGGAACCAGGTTTAATTGACTGTTTCAGTGTGGTAACACATTTCTACGTGATCCAAATCAGCAAAAGCCAAGGATCTGGCCAACAAGTATGCGAAAGATGCGAAAGTATGAGCCAGATGATTGCAAATACGAGAACTAACCCAGACATAACCGGCGTTATCCTATAAAATATTAATCGGAACCAGGTTTAATTGACCCCTTCAGTGTAATACTACATTACTACGTGATCCAAATCAGCAAAAGCACAGGATCTGGCCATTCAAGTATGCGAAAGATGCGAAAGTATGAGCCAGATGATTGCAAATACGAGAACTAACCCAGACATAACCGGCGTTATCCTATAAAATATTAATCGGAACCAGATTTAATTGACCCCTTTAGTGTAATACTACATTACTACGTGATCCAAATCAGCAAAAGCACGGGATCTGGCAAACAAGAATGCCAAAAATGCGAAAGTATGAACCAGATGATTGCTAATACCAGAACTAACGCAGATATAACCGGCGTTATCCTCCAAAATATTAATCGGAACCAGGTTTAATTGACAGTTTCGGTGTGGTACCACATTACTACGTGATCCAAACCAGAAAAAAACCCCGGATCTGCCCAACAAGTATGTGAAGAATGCGAAAGTATGAACTAGATGATGACAAATACCAGACCTAACCCAGCCATAACCGGCGTTATCCTCTAAAATATTATTCGGAACCAGGTTTAGTTAACCCCTTCAGCGTGATACTACATTACTACGTGATCCAAATCAGCAAAAGCACAGGATCTGGCCAACAAGTATGCCAAAAATGCGAAAGTATGAGCTAGATGATTGCAAATACGAGAACTAACCCAGACATAACCGGCGTTATCCTCTAAAATATTAATCGGAACCAGGTTTAATTGACTGTTCCAGTGTGGTACCACATTACTACGTGATCCGAACCGGAAGAGACCCAGGACCTGGCCAACAAGTATGCGAAGAATGCGAAAGTATGAGTCAGATGATTGCAAATACCAGACATAACCCAGACATAACCGGCGGTATCCTCTAAAATATTAATCGCAACCAGGTGCAATTGACAGTTTCGGTGTAGTACCCCATTACTACGTGATCCAAATCAGAAAAAGCCCAGGATCTGGCCAACAAGAATGCGAAAAATGCGAAAGTATGGGCCAGATGATTGCAAAAACTAGAACTAACCCAGGCATAACCGGCGTTATCCTCTAAAATATTAATCGGAACCAGGTATAATTGTCTGTCTCAGTGTAGTATCACATTACCACGAGATCCAAATCAGAAAAAGCCCAGGATCTGGCCAACAAGTATTCGAATAATGCGAAAGTATGGGACAGATGATTGCAAATACTAGAACTAAGCCAGACATAACCGGCGTTATCCTCTAAAATATTAATCGGAACCAGGTATAATTGTCTGCCTCAGTGTAGTACCACATTACTACGAGATCCAAATCAGAAAACGCCGAGGATGTGGCCAACAAGTATGCGAAAAATGCGAAAGTATGAGCTACATGATGGCAAATAGCACACCTAACCCAGACATAACCGGCGTTATCCCCTAAAATATTAATCGCAACCAGGTTTACGTGACTGTTTCGGTGTGGTACCACATTACTATGTGATCCAAACCAGAAAAAACCCAGGATCTGGCCAAGAAGTATGCGAAAAATGCGAAAGTATGAGCTAGATGATGGCTATTACCAGACCTAACCCAGACATAACCAGCGTTATCCTCTAAAATATTAATCGTAACCAGGTTTAATTGACAGTTTCGGTGAGGTACCACATTTCTACGTAATCCAAACTGGAAAAAACCCAGGATCTGGCCCACAAGTATGCGAGGAATGCGAAAGTATGAGTCAGATGATGACAAATACCAGACCTAACCCAGCCATAACCGGCGTTATCCTCTAAAATATTATTCGGAACCAGGTTTAGTTAACCCCTTCAGCGTGATACTACATTACTACGTGATCCAAATCAGCAAAAGCACAGGATCTGGCCAACAAGTATGCCAAAAATGCGAAAGTATGAGCTAGATGATGGCAAATAGCACAACTAACACCGACATAAGCGGCGTTATCCTCTAAAATATAAATCGCAACCAGGTTTAATTGACTGTTTCGGTGTGCTTTCACATTACAATGTGATCCAAACTAGAAAAATCCCAGGATCTGGCCAATAAGAATGCAAAAAATGCGAAAGTATGAGGCAGATGATTGCAAATACCAGCCCTAACACAAACCTAACCGGCGTTGTTTTCTAAAATATTAATCGGAACCAGGTTTAATTGACTGTTTCAGTGTGGTAACACATTTCTACGTGATCCAAATCAGCAAAAGCCAAGGATCTGGCCAACAAGTATGCGAAAGATGCGAAAGTATGAGCCAGATGATTGCAAATACGAGAACTAACCCAGACATAACCGGCGTTATCCTATAAAATATTAATCGGAACCAGGTTTAATTGACCCCTTCAGTGTAATACTACATTACTACGTGATCCAAATCAGCAAAAGCACAGCATCTGGCCATTCAAGTATGCGAAAGATGCGAAAGTATGAGCCAGATGATTGCAAATACGAGAACTAACCCAGACATAACCGGCGTTATCCTATAAAATATTAATCGGAACCAGATTTAATTGACCCCTTTAGTGTAATACTACATTACTACGTGATCCAAATCAGCAAAAGCACGGGATCTGGCAAACAAGAATGCCAAAAATGCGAAAGTATGAACCAGATGATTGCTAATACCAGAACTAACGCAGATATAACCGGCGTTATCCTCCAAAATATTAATCGGAACCAGGTTTAATTGACAGTTTCGGTGTGGTACCACATTACTACGTGATCCAAACCAGAAAAAAACCCCGGATCTGCCCAACAAGTATGTGAAGAATGCGAAAGTATGAACTAGATGATTGCAAATACCAGACCTAACCCAGGCATAACCGACGTTATCCTCTAAAATATTAATCGGAACCAGGTATAATTGTCTGTCTCAGTGTAGTACCACATTACTACGAGATCCAAATCAGAAAAAGCCCAGGATCTGGCCACTCAACTATGCGAAAAATGCGAAAGTATGAGCCAGATGATTGCAAATACGAGAACTAACCCAGACATAACCGGCGTTATCCTATAAAATATTAATCGGAACCAGGTTTAATTGACCCCTTCAGTGTGATACTACATTACTACGTGATCCAAATCAGCAAAAGCACAGGATCTGGCCAACAAGAATGCCAAAAATGCGAAAGTATGAGTCAGATGATCGCAAATACCAGACCTAACCCAGGCATAACCGGCGTTATCCTCTAAAATATTAATCGGAACCAGGTATAATTGTCTGTCTCAGTGTAGTACCACATTACCACGATATCCAAATCAGAAAAAGCCCAGGATCTGGCCATTCAACTATGCGAAAAATGCGAAAGTATGAGCCAGATGATTGCAAATACGAGAACTAACCCAGACATAACCGGCGTTATCCTCTAAAATATTAATCGGAACCAGGTTTAATTGACCCCTTCAGTGTGATACTACATTACTACGTGATCCAAACCAGAAAAAGACCAGGATCTGGCCAACAAGTATGCGAAAAATGCGAAAGTATGAGCTAGATGATGGCAAATACTAGACCTAACCCAGACATAACCGGTATGCCCCCCTAAAATATTGATCGAAACCAGCTTTAGTTGACTGTTTCGGTTTGGTACCACATTACTATGTGATCCAAATCAGCAAGAGCCCAGGATCTGGCCAACAAGTATGCGAAAAATGCGAAAGTGTGAGGCATATGGTTGCAATTACCAGACCTAACCCAGACATAACCGGTGTTTTCCCCTAAAATATTGATCGAAACCAGCATTCATTGACTGTTTCGGTTTGGTAGCACATTACTACGTGATCCAAATCAGCAAGAACCCAGGATCTGGCCATTCAAGTATGCGAAAGATGCGAAAGTATGAGCCAGATGATCGCAAATACCAGAACTAACCCCGACGTAACCGCCGTTATCCTCTAAAATATAAATCGCAACCAGGTTTAAATGACTGTATCGGTGCGGTCCCACATTACTATGTGATCCAAACGAGAAAAAACCCAGGGTCTGGCCAACAGGTATGCGAAAAATGCGAAAGCAAGAGGAAGATAATTGCAATTACCAGACGGAGCCCCTACCTAACCGGTGATATCCCCTAATATGTTCATCGAATACAGGTAGAATTGACCATTTCATTGTGGCACCACATTAATACGTGATCCAAACCGGAAAAAACCCAGGATCTGGCCAACAAGTATGCGAAAAATGCGAAAGTATGAGTCAGCTGATGGCAAATACCAGACCTAACCCAGACATAACCGGCGTTATCCTCTAAAATATTAATCGCAACCAGGTTTAATTGACTGTTTCGGTGTGGTACCACATTACTACGTAATCCAAACCGGAAAATACCCAGTATCTGGCCAAGAAGTATGCGAAAATTGCGAAAGTATGAGCCATATGATTGCAAATACTGGAACTAACCCAGACATAACCGGCGTTGTTCTCTAAAATATTAATCGGAACCAGGTTTAATTGACTGTTTCAGTGTGGAAACACATTACTACGTGATCCAAATCAGAAAAAGCCGAGGATCTGGCCAAGAAGTATGCGAAAAATGCGAAAGTATGAGCTAGGTGATTGCAAATACTGGAACTAACCCAGACATAACCGGCGTTAACCTCTAAAATATTAATCGGAACCAGGATTAATTGACTGTTTCGGTTTGGTACCACATTACTACGTGATCCAAATCAGCAAGAGCCAAGGATCTGGCCATTCAAGTATGCGAAAGGTGCGAAAGTATGAGCCAGATGATCGCAAATACCAGAACTAACCCCGACATAACCGGAGTTATCCTCTAAAATATTAATCGTAACCAAGTTTAATTGACAGCTTCGGTGTGGTACCACGTTAATATGTGATCCAAACCAGAAAAAACCCAGGATCTGGCCAACAAGAATGCATAAAATGCGAAAGTATGAGGCAGAGGATGGCAAATACAAGACCTAACCCAGACATAACCGGCGTTATCCTCTAAAATATTATTCGCAACCAGGTTTAATTAACCGTTTCAGTGTGGTACCACATTACTACGTGATTCAAACCGGAAAAAACCCAGGATCTGGCCATCAAGAATGCAAAACATGCGAAAGTATGAGGCAGATGATGGGAAATACCAGACCTAACCCAGACATAACCGGCGTTATCCTCTAAAATATTAACCGCAACCAGGTTTAATTGACTGTTTCGGTGTGGTACCACATTACTATGTAATCCAAACCGGAAAAGACCCAGGATCTGGCCAACAAGAATGCAAAACATGCGAGAGTATGAGGCACATGATGGCAAATACCAGACCTAACCCAGACATAACCGGCGTTATCCTCTAAAATATTAATCGCAACCAGGTTTAATTGACTGTTTCAGTGTGGAACCACATTACTACGTGATCCAAACCAGAAAAAGCCCAGGATCTGGCCAACAAGTATGCGAAAAATGCAAAAGTATGAGCTTGATGATGGCAAAGACCAGACCTAACCCAGACATAACCGGCGTTGTCTTCTAAAATATTAATCGGAACCAGGTTTAATTGACTGTTTCGGCGTGGTGCCACATTACAACGTGATCCAAATCAGAAAAAGCCCAGGATCTGGCCAACAAGTATGCGAAGAATGCGAAAGTATGAGTCAGATGATGGCAAATACCCAGACCTAATCCAGACATAACCGGTGTTTCCCCCTAAAATATTGATCGAAACCAGCATTTATTGACTGTTTCGGTTTGGTAGCACATTACTACGTGATCCAAATCAGCAAAAGCCCGGGGTCTGGCCATTCAAGTATGCGAAAAATGCGAAAGTATGAGCCAGATGATCGCAAATACCAGAACTAACCCCGACATAACCGGAGTTATCCTCTAAAATATTAATCGTAACCAAGTTTAATTGACTGCTTCGGTGTGGTACCACGTTACTACGTATTCAAACCAGAAAAAACCCAGGATCTGGCCAACAAGTATGCGAAGATTGCAAAAGTATGAGTCAGATGATGGCAAATACCAGACCTAACCCAGACATAACCGCCGTTATCCTCTAAAATATTAATCGGAACCAGGCTTAATTGACTATTTCGGTGTGGTACCACATTACTGCGTAATCCAAACCGGAAAAACCCCAGGATCTGGCCAAGAAGTATGCGAAAAATGCGAAAGTATGAGCTACGTGATTGCAAATACTGGAACTAACCCAGTCATAACCGGCGTTATCCTCTAAAATATTAATCGGAACCGGGATTAATTGACTGTTCCAGTATGGTACCACATCACTACGTGATACAAATCAGAAAAAGCCCAGGATCTGGCCAACAAGTATGCGAAAAATGCGAAAGAAAGAAGAAGATAATTGGAATTACCAGACGGAGCCCAGACCTAACCGGTGTTATCTCCTAAAGTGTTGATCGAATACAGGCCGGATTGACTATTTCATTGTGGCACCACATTACTACGTGATCCAAACCGGAAAAAACCCAGGATCTGGCCATCAAGAATGCAAAACATGCGAAAGTATGAGGCAGATGATGGCAAATACCAGACCTAAGCCAGACATAACTGGCGTTATCCTCTAATATATTAATCGGAACCAGGTTTAATAGACAGTTTTGAGTGTAGTACAACATTACTACGTGATCCAAATCAGAAAAAGCCCAGGATCTGGCCAACAAGTATGCGAAAAATGCGAAAGTATGAGCCAGATGATCGCAAGTACTAGAACTAAACCCGACATAACCGCCGTTATCCTCTAAAATATAAGTCGCAACTAGGTTTAGTTGACTGTTTCGGTACGGTACCACATTACTATGTGATCCAAACCAGAAAGAACCCAGGATCTGGCCAACAAGAATGCATAAAATGAGAAAGTATGAGCTAGATGATGGCAAATACCAGACCTAACCCAGACATAACCGCCGTTATCCTCTAAAATATAAATCGCAACCAGGTTTAATTGACAGTTTTGAGTGTAGTACCACATTACTACGTGATCCAAATCAGAAAGAACCCAGGATCTGGCCAACAAGTATGCGAAAAATGAGGAAGTATGAGCCAGATGATCGCAAATACCAGAACTAACCCCGACATAACCGCCGTTATCCTCTAAAATATAAATCGCAACCAGGTTTAATTGACTATTTCGGTGCGGTACCATATTACTATGTGATCCAAGCCAGGAAAAACCCAGGATCTGGCCAACAAGTATGCGAAAAATGCGAAAGCAAGAGGAAGATAATTGCAATTACCAGACGGAGACCGGACCTAACCGGTGATATCCCCTAAAATGTTGATCGAATACATGTAGAATTGACTATTTCATTGTGGCACCACATTAGTACGTGATCCTAACAAGTAAAAAACCAGGATCTGGCCAACAAGAATGCAAAAAATGCGAAAGTGTGAGTCGGATGATGGCAAATACCAGACCTAACCCAGACATAACCGGTATATCCCCCTAAAATATTGATCGAAACCAGCTTTAGTTGACTGTTTCGGTTTGGTACCACATTACTACGTGATCCACATCAGCAAGAGCCCAGGATCTGGCCAACAAGTATGCGCAAAATGCGAAAGTATGAGGCATATCATTGCAAATACCAGACCTAACACAACCCCAACCGGCGTTGTTCTCTAAAATAGTAATCGGAACCAGGCTTAATTGACTGTTTCAGTGTGGTACCACATTACAACCTGATCCACACCGGAAAAAACCCAGGATCTGGTCAACAAGAATGCGAAACATGCGAAAGTATGAGGCACATGATGGCAAATACCAGACCTAACCCAGACATAACCGGCGTTATCCTCTAAAATATTAATCGCAACCAGGTTTAATTGACTGTTTCGGTGTGGTACCACATTACTATGTATTCCAAACCAGAAAAAACCCAGGATCTAGACAACAACTATGCGAAGAATGCGAAAGTATGAGTCAGATGTTGGCAAATACCAGACCTAACCCAGTCATAACCGGTGCTTCCCCCTGAAATATTGATCGAAACCAGCTTTAATTGACTGTTTCGGTTTGGTACCACATTACTACGTGATCCAAATCAGCAAGAGCCCAGGGTCTGGCCAACAAGTACGCGAAAAATGCGAAAGTATGAATTGGATGATTGCAAATACCAGACCTAACCCAGGCATAACCGGCGTTATCCTCTAAAATATTAATCGGAACCAGGTATAATTGTCTGTCTCAGTGTAGTACCACATTACTACGAGATCCAAATCAGAAAAAGCCCAGCATCTGGCCATTCAAGTATGCGAAAAATGCGAAAGTATGAGTCAGATGATGGCAAATACCAGACCTAACCCAGACATAACTGGCGTTATCCACTAATATATTAATCGGAACCAGGTTTAATAGACAGTTTTGAGAGTAGTACCACATTACTACGTGATCCAAATCAGAAAAAGCCCAGGATCTGGCCAACAAGTATGCGAAAAATGCGAAAGTATGAGCTAGGTGATTGCTAATACTGGAACTAACCCAGACATAACCGGCGTTATCCTCTAAAATATTAATCGGAACCAGGTTTAATAGACAGTTTTGAGTGTAGTACCACACTACTACGTGATCCAAATCAGAAAAAGCCCAGGATCAGGCCAACAAGTATGCGAAAAATGCGAAAGTATGAGCTAGATGATGGCAAATACCAGACCTAACCCAGACATAACTGGCGTTATCCCCTAATATATTAATCGGAACCAGGTTTAATTGACCCCTTCAGTGTGATACTACATTACTACGTGATCCAAATCAGCAAAAGCACAGGATAAGGCCAACAAGAATGCCAAAAATGCGAAAGTATGAGTCAGATGATGGCAAATACCAGACCTAACCCAGACATACCTGGCGTTATCCCCTAATATATTAATCGGAACCAGGCTTAATTGACTATTTCGGTGTGGTACCACATTACTACGTAATCCAAACCGGAAAAAACCCAGGATCTGGCCAACAAGAATGCATAAAATGCGAAAGTATGAGCTAGATGATGGCAAATACGAGACCTAACCCAGGCATAACCGCCGTTATCCTCTAAAATATAAATCGGAACCAGGCTAAATTGACTGTTTCAGTGTGGTACCACATTACAACGTGATCCAAACCGGAAAACCCCAGGATCTGGCCAACAAGAATGCATAACATG
Organism: Colletes latitarsis; assembly: GCF_051014445.1. Classification (NCBI taxonomy): domain Eukaryota; kingdom Metazoa; phylum Arthropoda; class Insecta; order Hymenoptera; family Colletidae; genus Colletes; species Colletes latitarsis. Next base: position 6,765,198 of record NC_135142.1, read on the forward strand.
CGAAAGTATGAGGCACATGATGGCAAATACCAGACCTAACCCAGACCTAACCGGTGTTATCTCCTAAAATGTTGATCGAATACAGGCCGGATTGACTATTTCATTGTGGCACCACATTACTACGTGATCCAAATCAGAAAAAGCCCAGGATCTGGCCAACAAGTATGCGAAAAATGCGAAAGTATGAGCCAGATGATCGCAAATACCAGAACTAACCCCGACATAACCGCCGTTATCCTCTAAAATCTAAATCGCAACCAGGTTTAATTGACTGTTTCGGTGCGGTACCATATTACTATGTGATCCAAGCCAGGAAAAACCCAGGATCTGGCCAACAAGTATGCGAAAAATGCGAAAGCAAGAGGAAGATAATTGCAATTACCAGACGGAGCCCGGACCTAACCGGTGATATCCCCTAAAATGTTGATCGAATACAGGTAGAATTGACTATTTCATTGTGGCACCACATTAGTACGTGATCCTAACAAGTAAAAAACCAGGATCTGGCCAACAAGAATGCAAAAAATGCGAAAGTGTGAGTCAGATGATGGCAAATACCAGACCGAACCCAGACATAACCGGTATATCCCCCTAAAATATTGATCGAAACCAGCTTTAGTTGACTGTTTCGGTTTGGTACCACATTACTACGCGTTCCAAATCAGCAAGAGCCCAGGATCTGGCCAACAAGTATGCGAAAAATGCGAAAGTATGAGGCATATGATTGCAAATACCAGACCTAACACAAACCTAACCGGCGTTGTTCTCTAAAATAGTAATCGGAACCAGGCTTAATTGACTGTTTCAGTGTGGTAACACATTACAACCTGATCCAAACCGGAAAAAACCCAGGATCTGGTCAACAAGAATGCAAAACATGCGAAAGTATGAGGCACATGATGGCAAATACCAGACCTAACCCAGACATAACCGGCGTTATCCTCTAAAATATTAATCGCAACCAGGTTTAATTGACTGTTTCGGTGTGGTACCACATCACTATGTATTCCAAACCAGAAAAAACCCAGGATCTAGACAACAAGTATGCGAAGAATGCGAAAGTATGAGTCAGATGTTGGCAAATGCCAGACCTAACCCAGTCATAACCGGTGCTTCCCCCTAAAATATTGATCGAAACCAGCTTTAATTGACTGTTTCGGTTTGGTACCACATTACTATGTGATCCAAATCACCAAGAGCCCAGGGTCTGGCCAACAAGTACGCGAAAAATGCGAAAGTATGAATTAGATGATTGCAAATACCAGACCTAACCCAGGCATAACCGGCGTTATCCTCTAAAATATTAATCGGAACCACGTATAATTGTCTGTCTCAGTGTAGTACCACATTACTACCAGATCCAAATCAGAAAAAGCCCAGGATCTGGCCATTCAAGTATGCGAAAAATGCGAAAGTATGAGCTAGATGATTGCAAATACAAGAACTATCCCTGACATAACCGGCGTTATCCTCTAAAATATTAAACGGTGCCAGGTTTAATTGACTGTTTCGGTGTGGTACCACATTACTACATAATCCAAACCGGAAAATACCCAGGATCTGACCAAGAAGTATGCGAAAAATGCGAAAGTATGAGCTAGATGATTGCAAATACAATAACTATCCCTGACATAACCGGCGTTATCCTCTAAAATATTAAACGGTACCAGGTTTAATTGACTGTTTCGGTGCGGTACCATATTACTATGTGATCCAAGCCAAGAAAAACCCAGGATCTGGCCAACAAGTATGCGAAAAATGCGAAAGCAAGAGGAAGATAATTGCAATTACCAGACGGAGCCCGGACCTAACCGGTGATATCCCCTAAAATGTTGATCGAATACAGGTAGAATTGACTATTTCATTGTGGCACCACATTAGTACGTGATCCTAACAAGTAAAAAACCAGGATCTGGCCAACAAGAATGCAAAAAATGCGAAAGTGTGAGCTAGATGATTGCAAATACTGGAACTAACCCAGACATAACCGGCGTTGTTCTCTAAAATATTAATCGGAACCAGGTTTAATTGACTGTTTCAGTGTGGAACCACATTACTACGTGATCCAAACCAGAAAAAACCCAGGATCTAGACAACAAGTATGCGAAGAATGCGAAAGTAGGAGTCAGATGATGGCATATACCAGACCTAACCCAGACATAAACGGTGTTTCCCCCTAAAAAATATTGATCGAAACCATCTTTAATAGACTGTTTCGGTTTGGTACCACATTACTACGTGATCCAAATCAGCAAGAGCCCAGAATCTGCCCAACAAGTATGCGAAAAATGCGAAAGTATGAGTCAGATGATGGCAAATACCAGACCTAACCCAGACATAACTGGCGATATCCACTAATATATTAATCGGAACCAGGTTTAATTGACTGTTTCGGTGTGGTACCACATTACTACGAGATCCAAATCAGAAAAAGCCCAGGATCTGGCCATTCAAGTATGCGAAAAAAGCGAAAGTATGAGCTAGATGATTGCAAATACAAGAACTATCCCTGACATAACCGGCGTTATCCTCTAAAATATTAAACGGTACCAGGTTTAATTGTCTGTCTCAGTGTAGTACCATATTACTACGAGATCCAAATCAGAAAAAGCCCAGGATCTGGCCATTCAAGTGCGCGAAAAATGCGAAAGTATGAGCTAGATGATTGCAAATACAAGAACAAACCCTGACTTAACCGGCGTTATCCTCTAAAATATTATGGTACCAGGTTTAATTGACTGTTCCGGTGTGGTACCACATTACTACGTAATCCAAACCGGAAAAAACCCAGGATCTGGCCAACAAGAATGCATAAAATGCGAAAGTATGAGGTAGATGATTGCAAATACCAGACCTAACCCAGACATAACCGGTGATTCCCCCTAAAATATTGATCGAAACCAGGTATAATTGTCTGTCGAAATTGCAACCAGGTTTAATTGACTGTTTCGGTTTGGTACCACACTACTACGTGATCCAAATCAGCAGGAGCCAAGAATCTGGCCAACAAGTATGCGAAAAATGCGAAAGTATGAGCTAGATGATGGCAAATACCACACCTAACCCAGACATAACCGCCGTTATCCTCTAAAATATTAATCGCAACTAGGTTTAATTGACTATTTCGGTGTGGTACCACATTACTACCTAATCCAATCAGGAAAAAACCCAGGATCTGGCCAAGAAGTATGCGAAAAATGCGAAAGTATGAGCTAGATGATGGCAAATTCCAGACCTAACCCAGGCATAACCGGCGTTATCCTCTAAAATATTAATCGGAACCAGGTATAATTGTCTGTTTCAGTGTAGTACCACATTACTACCTGATCCAAATCAGAAAAAGCCCAGGATCTGGCCAACAAGTACGCGAATAATGCGAAAGTATGAACTAGATGATTGCAAATAGCAGACCTAACCCAGGCATAACCGGCGTTATCCTCTAAAATATTAATCGGAACCAGGTATAATTGTCTGTCTCAGTGTAGTACCACATTACTACGAGATCCAAATCAGAAAAAGCCCAGGATCTGGCCATTCATGTATTCGAAAAATGCGAAAGCATGAGCTAGATGATTGCAAATACCAGACCTAACCCAGACATAACTGGCGTTATCCTCTCATATATAAATCGGAACCAGGTTTAATAGACAGTTTTGAGTGTAGTACCACATTACTACGAGATCCAAATCAGAAAAAGACCAGGATCTGGCCAACAAGTATGCGAAAAATGCGAAAGTATGAGCTAGATGATGGCAAATACCAGACCTAACCCAGACATAACCGGTATATCCCCCTAAAATATTGATCGAAACCAGCTTTAGTTGACTGTTTCGGTTAGGTACCACATTACTACGTGATCCAAATCAGCAAGAGCCCAGGATCTGGCCAACAAGTATGCGAAAAATGCGAAAGTATGAGGCAGATGATTGCAAATACCAGACCTAACACAAACCTAACCGGCGTTGTTCTCTAAAATATTAATCGCAAACAGATTTAATTGACTGTTTCGGTGTGGTACCACATTACTATGTGATCCAAACCAAAAAAAACCTAGGATCTGGCCAACAAGAATGCATAAAATGCGAAAGTATGAGCTAGATGATGGCAAATACCAGACCTAACCCAGACATAACCGCCGTTATCCTCTAAAATATAAATCGCAACCAGGCTTAATTGACTGTTTCAGTGTGGTACCACATTACAACGTGATCCAAACCGGAAAAACCCAGGATCTGGCCAACAAGAATACAAAACATGCGAAAGTATGAGGCACATGATGGCAAATACCAGACCTAACCCAGACATAACCGGCGTTATCCTCTAAAATATTAATCGCAACCAGGTTTAATTGACTGTTCCCGTGTGGTACCACATTACTATGTAATCCAGACCAGAAAAAACCCAGGATCTAGACAACAAATATGCGAAAAATGCGAAAGTATGAGGCAGATGATGGCAAACACCAGACCTAACCCAGACATAACCGCCGTTATCCTCTAAAATATTAGTCGGAACCAGTTTTAATTGACCCCGTCAGTGTGGTACTACATTACTACGTGATCCAAATGAGCAAAAGCCCAGGATGTGGCCAACAAGTATGCGAAAAATGCGATAGTATGAGCTAGATGATGGCAAATACCAGACCTAACCCAGACATAACCGGTGTTTCCCCCTAAAATATTAATCGTAACCAAGTTTAATTGACTGCTTCGGTGTGGTACCACATTACTACCTAATCCAATCCGGAAAAAACCCAGGATCTGGCCATTCAAGTATTGGAAAAATGCGAAAGTATGAGCTAGATGATGGCAAATACCAGACCTAACCCAGACATAACCGGCGTTATGCTCTAAAATATTAATCGGAACCAGGTTTAATAGACAGTTTCAGTGTAGTACCATATTACTACGTGATCCAATCTAAAAAAAGCCCAGGTTCTGGCCATTCAAGTATGCGAAAAATGCGAAAGTATGAGCTAGATGATTGCAAATACCAGACCTAACCCAGACATAACTGGTGTTTCCCCCTAAAATATTGATCGAAACCAGCTTTAATTGACAGTACCAGTGTGGTACGACATTACTACGTGATACAAATCAGAAAAAGCCCAGGATCTGGCCAGCAAGTATGCGAAAAATGCGAAAGTATGAGCTAGATGATGGCAAATACCAGACCTAACCCAGACATAACCGCCGTTATCCTCTAAAATATAAACCGCAACCAGGTTTAATTGACTGTTTCGGTGCGGTACCACAATACTATGTGATCCAAACCAGAAAAAACCCAGGATCTGGCCAACAAGAATGCATAAAATGCGAAAGTATGAACTTGATGATGGCAAATACCAGACCTAACCCAGACATAACCGGCGTTATGCTCTAAAATATTAATCGGAACCAGGTTTAATAGACAGTTTCAGTGTAGTACCGCATTACTACGTGATCCAATCTAAAAAAAGCCCAGGTTCTGGCCATTCATGTATGCGAAAAATGCGAAAGTATGAGCTAGATGATTGCAAATACGAGAACTAACCCTGACTTAACCGGCGTTATCCTCTAAAATATTATGGTACCAGGTTTAATTGACTGTTTCGGTGTGGTACCTCATTACTACGTAATCCAAACCGGAAAATACCCAGGATCTGGCCAAGAAGTATGCGAAGAATGCGAAAGTATGCGCCAGATGATTCCAAATACTGGTGCTAACCCAGACATAACCGGCGTTGTTCTCTAAAGTATTAATCGGAACCAGGTATAATTGACTATTTCAGTGTGGATCCACATTACTACCTGATCCAAACCGGAAAAAACCCAGGATCTGGCCAAGAAGTATGCGAAAAATGCGATAGTTTGAGCTAGGTAGTTAGAAACTAAGGGTTCTAACCGGGGTCCGGACGAGGGAAATACTAGGGAGAGTGATTGAGAAGTTTTTATTTTGTAATTTTCACTTGTCGCGAAGCGACAAGCCGTTTATTTAAATTTAACCAAAAAAAATGAAAAAAATAAAAAAAATATAAATTACAAAAAAAAAGAATTATTTTTTAATCCAGCCAGCGGTGTGGCTTCACCGGCGTTGCCCCGGTTGGGATGGACCTTGGTTGCTGTAACAAAGGTTTGTTCAGATTAAATACGTGCGTACACGTATCGTAAACACGCTCGTCAGCTGCTCGCCTCGCTCTCCTAGCGACCAGCGGTGCGCAGGGAGGGGGGAATCAGCTGTCGTTTAACGTGAATCAGTGGACTGTAATTTTGTACTTGTACGCTGATAATTATTTATTGAAATTATCAGCGATACTTTTGCCCTGAACAGAAGAGAATTCACTCGTATCTGTCGGGGGCGACTTGGCCACGGACGGGTCACCAAATGGAGGTCGTAAAGCTCCAAATGGGTGGATCCCGTGAGCACGCTCTCCGTGCGGGTGACGTAGGAACGTCGTGCGAGGAGATTTCCTGCGACACTGTAAAATTACTGCACGGCGACCGTTTCTACCGGGGACCGTGACAGTAAAGTGTCCTTTGCAAAAAATCCCTCGCGGGTCCAACCGCACTATAAAGCCTACCCGGCGACCGTGTTGCACGGGGACCGTATTTGGTAGGCGGCGTGACGGAAGGTGAGGCGACCTTGAACCCGAACTCCTCCGTAGGGTGTACGGTCGACTCGTACACCGACGGGTTTTTGGAGAGGGTTTTTTGGCGACCTTTGCACGAAGAGCACTCCACGAGGCGGTACCGATTCAACGGTATGACCTTTGGGAGGCTCCAAAGCCGTATAGCTTTAAAGGAATTCTGTCGGCTCGTGAATAATCACGAATATCGTCGTGGATCGACAAACGAAGACTCGGTCGCGCCTTGTCGTCGTGACGCGGCGCTGCCGAATTCAGCTGTCGATCTCTTTTCAATATATTATACGGTTCTCTCTCTCGACGCTGACGTCACGATACCGTTTAAACCGGTGTGAAGCGAATCTTCGCGTGAGGTCGGCGTACAAAAACATGTAAACGGCCGCGGTTTTAAATCGTCCGAACGTTCAACGAACCTGACGAACGCTTAACCTTCCGCAGTGTCACGTACACAAACGGATACGGGAATCGCAGCCGAGAATTCAATGTTTTCAGACTAACGCGATTTTAAATAGTTTTTTAACATATTTAAACATAGATGTTGACAAATACCTGACCTAACCCAGACATAACCGCCGTTATCCTCTAAAATATTAATCGCAACCAGGTTTAATTGACTATTTCGGTGTGGTACCACATTACTACCTAATCCAATCCGGAAAAAACCCAGGATCTGGCCAAGAAGTTTGCGAAAAATGCGAAAGTATGAGCTAGATGATGGCAAATACCAGACCTAACCCAGGCATAACCGGCGTTATCCTCTAAAATATTAATCGGAACCAGGTATAATTGTCTGTCTCAGTGTAGTACCATATTACTACGTGATCCAATCTAAAAAAAGCCCAGGTTCTGGCCATTCAAGTATGCGAAAAATGCGAAAGTATGAACTAGATGATGGCAAATACCAGACCTAACCCAGACATAACCGCCGCTATCCTCTAAAATATTAATCGGAACCAGGTATAATTGTCTGTCTCAGTGTAGTACCATATTACTACGAGATCCAAATCAGAAAAAGCCCAGGATCTGGCCATTCAAGTATGCGAAAAATGCGAAAGTATGAGCTAGATGATTGCAAATACAAGAACAAACCCTGACTTAACCGGCGTTATCCTCTAAAATATTATGGTACCAGGTTTAATTGACTGTTTCGGTGTGGTACCACATTACTACGTAATCCAAACCGGAAAATACCCAGGATCTGGCCAAGAAGTATGCGAAAAATGCGAAAGTATGCGCCAGATGATTACAAATACTGGTGCTAACCCAGACATAACCGGCGTTATCCTCTAAAATATTAATCGCAACCAGGTTTAATTGACTGCTTCCGTGTGACACCACATTACTATGTAATCCAGACCAGAAAAAACCCAGGATCTAGACATCAAATATGCGAAAAATGCGAAAGTATGAGGCAGATGATGGCAAACACCAGACCTAACCCAGACATAACCGGCGTTATCCTCTAAAATATTAGTCGGAACCAGCTTGAATTGACCCCGTCAGTGTGGTACTACATTACTACGTGATCCAAATGAGCAAAAGCCCAGGATCTGGCCAACAAGTATGCGAAAAATGCGATAGTATGAGCTAGATGATGGCAAATACCAGACCTTACTCAGACATAACCGGTGTTTCCCCCTAAAATATTAATCGTAACCAAGTTTAATTGACTGCTTCGGTGTGGTACCACGTTACTACGTGATGCAAATCAACAAAAGCCCAGGATCTGGCCAACAAGCACGCGAAAAATGCGAAAGTATGAGTCAGATGATTGCAAATACCAGACCTAACCCAGTCGTAACCGGCGTTATCCTCTAAAATATTAATCGCAACCAGGTTTAATTGACTGTTTCCGTGTGGTACCACATTACTATGTAATCCAAACCAGAAAAAACCCAGGATCTAGACAACAAATATGCGAAAAATGCGAAAGTATGAGTCAGATGATTGCAAATACCAGACCTATCCCAGACATAACCGGCGTTGTCCTCTAAAATATTAATCGGAACCAGGTTTAATTGACTGTTTCGGTGCGGTACCACAATACTATGTGATCTAAACCAGAAAAAACCCAGGATCTGGCCAACAAGCACGCGAAAAATGCGAAAGTATGAGCTAGATGATTGCAAATACAAGAACAAACCCTGACTTAACCGGCGTTATCCTCTAAAATATTATGGTACCAGGTTTAATTGACTGTTTCGGTGTGGTACCACATTACTACGTAATCCAAACCGGAAAATACCCAGGATCTGGCCAAGAAGTATGCGAAAAATGCGAAAGTATGCGCCAGATGATTACAAATACTGGTGCTAACCCAGACATAACCGGCGTTATCCTCTAAAATATTAATCGCAACCAGGTTTAATTGACTGCTTCCGTGTGACACCACATTACTATGTAATCCAGACCAGAAAAAACCCAGGATCTAGACATCAAATATGCGAAAAATGCGAAAGTATGAGGCAGATGATGGCAAACACCAGACCTAACCCAGACATAACCGGCGTTATCCTCTAAAATATTAGTCGGAACCAGCTTGAATTGACCCCGTCAGTGTGGTACTACATTACTACGTGATCCAAATGAGCAAAAGCCCAGGATCTGGCCAACAAGTATGCGAAAAATGCGATAGTATGAGCTAGATGATGGCAAATACCAGACCTTACTCAGACATAACCGGTGTTTCCCCCTAAAATATTAATCGTAACCAAGTTTAATTGACTGCTTCGGTGTGGTACCACGTTACTACGTGATGCAAATCAACAAAAGCCCAGGATCTGGCCAACAAGCACGCGAAAAATGCGAAAGTATGAGTCAGATGATTGCAAATACCAGACCTAACCCAGTCGTAACCGGCGTTATCCTCTAAAATATTAATCGCAACCAGGTTTAATTGACTGTTTCCGTGTGGTACCACATTACTATGTAATCCAAACCAGAAAAAACCCAGGATCTAGACAACAAATATGCGAAAAATGCGAAAGTATGAGTCAGATGATTGCAAATACCAGACCTATCCCAGACATAACCGGCGTTGTCCTCTAAAATATTAATCGGAACCAGGTTTAATTCACTGTTTCGGTGCGGTACCACAATACTATGTGATCTAAACCAGAAAAAACCCAGGATCTGGCCAACAAGCACGCGAAAAATGCGAAAGTATGAGTCAGATGATTGCAAATACCAGACCTAACCCAGACATAACCGGCGTTATCCTCTAAAATATTAGTCGGCACCAGTTTTAATTGACCCCGTCAGTGTGGTACTACATTACTACGTGATCCAAATTAGAAAAAGCCCACGATCTGGCCAACAAGTATGCGAAAAATGCGAAAGTGTGAGCTAGATGATGGCAAATACCAGACCTAACCCAGACATAACCGCCGTTATCCTCTAAAATATTAATCGCAACCAGGTTTAATTGACTGTTTCCGTGTGGTACCACATTACTATGTAATCCAGACCAGAAAAAACCCAGGATCTAGACAACAAATATGCGAAAAATGCGAAAGTTTGAGCCAGATGATGGCAAATACCAGACCTTACCCAGACATAACCGCCGTTATCCTCTAAAATATTAATCGCAACCAGGTTTAATTGACTACTTCGGTGTGGTACCACATTACTACCTAATCCAATCCGGAAAAAACCCACGATCTGGCCAAGAAGTATGCGAAAAATGCGAAAGTATGAGCTAGATGATGGCAAATACCAGACCTAACCCAGGCATAACCGGCGTTATCCTCTAAAATATTAATCGGAACCAGGTATAATTGTCTGTCTCAGTGTAGTACCATATTACTACGTGATCCAATCTAAAAAAAGCCCAGGTTCTTGCCATTCAAGTATGCGAAAAATGCGAAAGTATGAGCTAGATGATGGCAAATACCAGACCTAACCCAGGCATAACCGGCGTTATCCTCTAAAATATTAATCGGAACCAGGTATAATTGTCTGTCTCAGTGTAGTACCATATTACTACGTGATCCAATCTAAAAAAAGCCCAGGTTCTGGCCATTCAAGTATGCGAAAAATGCGAAAGTATGAACTAGATGATGGCAAATACCAGACCTAACCCAGACATAACCGCCGCTATCCTCTAAAATATTAATCGGAACCAGGTATAATTGTCTGTCTCAGTGTAGTACCATATTACTACGAGATCCAAATCAGAAAAAGCCCAGGATCTGGCCATTCAAGTATGCGAAAAATGCGAAAGTATGAGCTAGATGATTGCAAATACAAGAACAAACCCTGACTTAACCGGCGTTATCCTCTAAAATATTATGGTACCAGGTTTAATTGACTGTTTCGGTGTGGTACCACATTACTACGTAATCCAAACCGGAAAATACCCAGGATCTGGCCAAGAAGTATGCGAAAAATGCGAAAGTATGCGCCAGATGATTACAAATACTGGTGCTAACCCAGACATAACCGGCGTTATCCTCTAAAATATTAATCGCAACCAGGTTTAATTGACTGCTTCCGTGTGACACCACATTACTATGTAATCCAGACCAGAAAAAACCCAGGATCTAGACATCAAATATGCGAAAAATGCGAAAGTATGAGGCAGATGATGGCAAACACCAGACCTAACCCAGACATAACCGGCGTTATCCTCTAAAATATTAGTCGGAACCAGCTTGAATTGACCCCGTCAGTGTGGTACTACATTACTACGTGATCCAAATGAGCAAAAGCCCAGGATCTGGCCAACAAGTATGCGAAAAATGCGATAGTATGAGCTAGATGATGGCAAATACCAGACCTTACTCAGACATAACCGGTGTTTCCCCCTAAAATATTAATCGTAACCAAGTTTAATTGACTGCTTCGGTGTGGTACCACGTTACTACGTGATGCAAATCAACAAAAGCCCAGGATCTGGCCAACAAGCACGCGAAAAATGCGAAAGTATGAGTCAGATGATTGCAAATACCAGACCTAACCCAGTCGTAACCGGCGTTATCCTCTAAAATATTAATCGCAACCAGGTTTAATTGACTGTTTCCGTGTGGTACCACATTACTATGTAATCCAAACCAGAAAAAACCCAGGATCTAGACAACAAATATGCGAAAAATGCGAAAGTATGAGTCAGATGATTGCAAATACCAGACCTATCCCAGACATAACCGGCGTTGTCCTCTAAAATATTAATCGGAACCAGGTTTAATTGACTGTTTCGGTGCGGTACCACAATACTATGTGATCTAAACCAGAAAAAACCCAGGATCTGGCCAACAAGCACGCGAAAAATGCGAAAGTATGAGTCAGATGATTGCAAATACCAGACCTAACCCAGACATAACCGGCGTTATCCTCTAAAATATTAGTCGGCACCAGTTTTAATTGACCCCGTCAGTGTGGTACTACATTACTACGTGATCCAAATTAGAAAAAGCCCACGATCTGGCCAACAAGTATGCGAAAAATGCGAAAGTGTGAGCTACATGATGGCAAATACCAGACCTAACCCAGACATAACCGCCGTTATCCTCTAAAATATTAATCGCAACCAGGTTTAATTGACTGTTTCCGTGTGGTACCACATTACTATGTAATCCAGACCAGAAAAAACCCAGGATCTAGACAACAAATATGCGAAAAATGCGAAAGTTTGAGCCAGATGATGGCAAATACCAGACCTTACCCAGACATAACCGCCGTTATCCTCTAAAATATTAATCGCAACCAGGTTTAATTGACTACTTCGGTGTGGTACCACATTACTACCTAATCCAATCCGGAAAAAACCCACGATCTGGCCAAGAAGTATGCGAAAAATGCGAAAGTATGAGCTAGATGATGGCAAATACCAGACCTAACCCAGGCATAACCGGCGTTATCCTCTAAAATATTAATCGGAACCAGGTATAATTGTCTGTCTCAGTGTAGTACCATATTACTACGTGATCCAATCTAAAAAAAGCCCAGGTTCTTGCCATTCAAGTATGCGAAAAATGCGAAAGTATGAGCTGGATGATGGCAAATACCAGACCTAACCCAGGCATAACCGGCGTTATCCTCTAAAATATTAATCGGAACCAGGTATAATTGTCTGTCTCAGTGTAGTACCATATTACTACGTGATCCAATCTAAAAAAAGCCCAGGTTCTTGCCATTCAAGTATGCGAAAAATGCGAAAGTATGAGCTAGATGATGGCAAATACCAGACCTAACCCAGACATAACCGCCGCTATCCTCTAAAATATTAATCGGAACCAGGTATAATTGTCTGTCTCAGTGTAGTACCATATTACTACGAGATCCAAATCAGAAAAAGCCCAGGATCTGGCCATTCAAGTGCGCGAAAAATGCGAAAGTATGAGCTAGATGATTGCAAATACAAGAACAAACCCTGACTTAACCGGCGTTATCCTCTAAAATATTATGGTACCAGGTTTAATTGACTGTTTCGGTGTGGTACCACATTACTACGTAATCCAAACCGGAAAATACCCAGGATCTGGCCAAGAAGTATGCGAAAAATGCGAAAGTATGCGCCCGATGATTACAAATACTGGTGCTAACCCAGACATAACCGGCGTTATCCTCTAAAATATTAATCGCAACCAGGTTTAATTGACTGTTTCCGTGTGGTACCACATTACTATGTAATCCAGACCAGAAAAATCCCAGGATCTAGACAACAAATATGCGAAAAATGCGAAAGTATGAGGCAGATGATGGCAAACACCAGACCTAACCCAGACATAACCGGCGTTATCCTCTAAAATATTATGGTACCAGGTTTAATTGACTGTTTCGGTGTGGTACCACATTACTACGTAATCCAAACCGGAAAATACCCAGGATCTGGCCAAGAAGTATGCGAAAAATGCGAAAGTATGCGCCCGATGATTACAAATACTGGTGCTAACCCAGACATAACCGGCGTTATCCTCTAAAATATTAATCGCAACCAGGTTTAATTGACTGTTTCCGTGTGGTACCACATTACTATGTAATCCAAACCAGAAAAAACCCAGGATCTAGACAACAAATATGCGAAAAATGCGAAAGTATGAGTCAGATGATTGCAAATACCAGACCTATCCCAGACATAACCGGCGTTATCCTCTAAAATATTAGTCGGAACCAGTTTTAATTGACCCCGTCAGTGTGGTACTACATTACTACGTGATCCAAATGAGCAAAAACCCAGGTTCTGGCCACTCAAGTACGCGAATAATGCGAAAGTATGAACTAGATGATTGCAAATACCAGACCTAACCCAGGCATAACCGGCGTTATCCTCTAAAATATTAATCGAATCCAGGTATAATTGTCTGTCGAAATTGCAACCAGGTTTAATTGACTGTTTCGGTTTGGTACCACACTACTACGTGATCCAAATCAGCAGGAGCCAAGAATCTGGCCAACAAGTATGCGAAAAATGTGAAAGTATGAGTCAGATGATTGCAAATACCAGACCTAACCCAGACATAATCGGCGTTATCCTCCAAAATATTAATCGACACCAGGTTTAATTGACCCCTTCAGTGTGGTAGCACATTACTACGTGATCCAAGTCAGCATAAGCCCAGGATCTGGCCAACAAGTACGCGAATAATGCGAAAGTATGAACTAGATGATTGCAAATACCAGACCTAACCCAGGCATAACCGGCGTTATCCTCTAAAATATTAATCGGAACCAGGTATAATTGTCTGTCTCAGTGTAGTACCACAATACTACGAGATCCAAATCAGAAAAAGCCCAGGATCTGGCCATTCATGTATGGGAAAAATGCGAAAGCATGAGCTAGATGATTGCAAATACAAGAACTAACCCTGACTCAACCGGCGTTATCCTCTAAAATATTAATCGGTACCAGTTTTAGTTGTCCCCGTCAGTGTGGTACTACATTACTACGTGATCCAAATGAGCAAAAGCTCAGGATCTGGCCAACAAGTATGCGAAAAATGCGATAGTTTGAGCTAGATGATGGCAAATACCAGACCTAACCCAGACATAACCGGTGTTTCCCCCTAAAATATTAATCGTAACAAAGTTTAATTGACTGCTTCGGTGTGGTACCACATTACTACCTAATCCAATCCGGAAAAACCCCAGGATCTGGCCATTCAAGTATTGGAAAAATGCGAAAGTATGAGCTAGATGATGGCAAATACCAGACCTAACCCAGACATAACCGGCATTATGCTCTAAAATATTAATCGGAACCAGGTTAAATAGACAGTTTCAGTGTAGTACCACATTACTACGTGATCCAATCTAAAAATAGCCCAGGTTCTGGCCATTCAAGTATGCGAAAAATGCGAAAGTATGAGCTAGATGATTGCAAATACCAGACCTAACCCAGACATAACTGGTGTTTCCCCCTAAAATATTGATCAAAACCAGCTTTAATTGACAGTACCAGCGTGGTACGACATTACTACGTGATAAAAAAAAGAAAAAGCCCAGGATCTGGCCAGAAAGTATGCGAAAAATGTGAAAGTATGAGTCAGATGATTGCAAATACCAGACCTAACCCAGACATAACCGGCGTTATCCTCCAAAATATTAATCGGAACCAGGTTTAATTGACCCCTTCAGTGTGGTAGCACATTACTACGTGATCCAAGTCAGCATGAGCCCAGGATCTGGCCAACAAGTATGCGAAAAATGCGAAAGTATGAGCTAGATGATGGCAAATACCAGACCTAACCCAGACATAACCGGCGTTATCCTCTAAAATATTAATCGGAACCAGGTTTAATTGACTGTTTCGGTGTGGTGCCACATTACTACGTGATCCTATCTAAAAAAAGCCCAGATTCTGGCCATTCAAGTATGCGAAAAATGCGAAAGTATGAGCAAGATGATGGCAAATACCAGACCTAACCCAGACATAACCGCCGTTATCCTCTAAAATATTAATCGCAACCAGGTTTAATTGACTATTTCGGTGTGGTACCACATTACTACCTAATCCAATCCGGAAGAAACCCAGGATCTGGCCATTCAAGTGTTGGAAAAATGCGAAAGTATGAGCTAGATGATGGCAAATACCAGACCTAACCCAGACATAACCGGCGTTATGCTCTAAAATATTAATCGGAACCAGGTTTAATAGACAGTTTCAGTGTAGTACCACATTACTACGTGATCCAATCTAAAAAAAGCCCAGGTTCTGGCCATTCAAGTATGCGAAAAATGCGAAAGTATGATCTAGATGATTGCAAATACCAGACATAACCCAGACATAACTGGTGTTTCCCCCTAAAATATTGATCGAAACCAGCTTTAATTGACAGTACCAGTGTGGTACGACATTACTACGTGATACAAATCAGAAAAAGCCCCGGATCTGGCCAGCAAGTATGCGAAAAATGCGAAAGTATGAGCTAGATGATGGCAAATACCAGACCTGACCCAGACATAACCGCCGTTATCCTCTAAAATATTAATCGGAACCAGGTTTGATAGACAGTTTCAGTGTAGTACCACATTACTACGTGATCCAATCTAAAAAAAGCCCAGGTTCTGGCCATTCAAGTATGCGAAAAATGCGAAAGTATGAGCTAGATGATTGCAAATACCAGACCTAACCCAGGCATAACCGGCGTTATCCTCTAAAATATTAATCGGAACCAGGTATAATTGTCTGTCTCAGTGTGGTACCACATTACTACGAGATCCAAATCAGAAAAAGCCCAGGATCTGGCCAATCATGTATGCGAAAAATGCGAAAGTATGAGCTAGATGATTGCAAATACAAGAACTAACCCTGACTTAACCGCCGTTATCCTCTAAAATATTATGGTACCAGGTTTAATTGACTGTTTCGGTGTGGTACCACATTACTACGTAATCCAAACCGGAAAATACCCAGGATCCGGCCATGAAGTATGCGAAAAATGCGAAAGTATGCGCCAGATGATTCCAAATACTGGTGCTAACCCAGACATAACCGGCGTTGTTCTCTAAAGTATTAATCGGAACCAGGTATAATTGACTATTTCAGTGTGGAACCACATTACTACCTGATCCAAACCGGAAAAAACCCAGGATCTGGCCAAGAAGTATGCGAAAAATGCGATAGTTTGAGCTAGATGTTGGCAAATACCAGACCTAATCCAGACATAACCGGTGTTTCCCCCTAAAATATTAATCGTAACCAAGTTTAATTGACTGCTTCGGTGTGGTACCGCGTTACTACATGATCCAAATCAACAAAAGCCCAGGATCTGGCCAACAAGCACGCGAAAAATGCGAAAGTATGAGTCAGATGATTGCAAATACCAGACCTAACCCAGCCGTAACCGGCGTTATCCTCTAAAATATTAATCGCAACCAGGTTTAATTGACTGTTTCCGTGTGGTACCACATTACTATGTTATCCAGACCAGAAAAAACCCAGGATCTAGACAACAAATATGCGAAAAATGCGAAAGTATGAGTCAGATGATGGCAAATACCAGACCTTACCCAGACATAACCGCCGTTATCCTCTAAAATATTAATCGCAACCAGGTTTAATTGACTATTTCGGTGTGGTACCACATTACTACCTAATCCAATCCGGAAAAAACCCAGGATCTGGCCAAGAAGTATGCGAAAAATGCGGAAATATGAGCTAGATGATGGCAAATACCAGACCTAACCCAGGCATAACCGGCGTTATCCTCTAAAATATTAATCGGAACCAGGTATAATTGTCTGTCTCAGTGTAGTACCATATTACTACGAGATCCAAATCAGAAAAAGCCCAGGATCTGGCCATTCAAGTATGCGAAAAATGCGAAAGTATGAGCTAGATGATTGCAAATGCAAGAACTAACCCTGACTTAACCGGCGTTATCCACTAAAATATTATGGTACCAGGTTTAATTGACTGTTTCGGTGTGGTACCACATTACTACGTAATCCAAACCGGAAAATACCCAGGATCTGGCCAAGAAGTATGCGAAAAATGCGAAAGTATGCGCCAGATGATTACAAATACTGGTGCTAACCCAGATATAACCGGCGTTATCCTCTAAAATATTAATCGCAACCAAGTTTAACTGACTGCTTCCGTGTGACACGACATTACTATGTAATCCAGACCAGAAAAAACCCAGGATCTAGACAACAAATATGCGAAAAATGCGAAAGTATGAGTCAGATGATTGCAAATACCAGACCTAACCCAGACGTAACCGGCGTTATCCTCTAAAATATTAATCGCAACCAGGTTTAATTGACTGTTTCCGTGTGGTACCACATTACTATGTAATCCAAACCAGAAAAAACCCAGGATCTAGACAACAAATATGCGAAAAATGCGAAAGTATGAGTCAGATGATTGCAAATACCAGACCTATCCCAGACATAACCGGCGTTGTCCTCTAAAATATTAATCGGAACCCGGTTTAATTGACTGTTTCGGTGCGGTAGCACAATACTATGTGATCCAAACCAGAAAAAACCCAGGATCTGGCCAACAAGAATGCATAAAATGCGAAAGTATGAGGTAGATGATGGCAAATACCAGACCTAACCCAGACATAACCGGCGTTATCCTCTAAAATATTAGTCGGAACCAGTTTTAATTGACCCCGTCAGTGTGGTACTACATTACTACGTGATCCAAATTAGAAAAAGCCCACGATCTGGCCAACAAGTATGCGAAAAATGCGAAAGTGTGAGCTAGATGATGGCAAATACCAGACCTAACCCAGACATAACCGCCGTTATCCTCTGAAATATAAATCGCAACCAGGCTTAATTGTCTGTTTCAGTGTGGTACCACATTACTATGTGATCCAAACCAGAAAAAACCCAGGTTCTGGCCACTCAAGTATGCGAAAAATGCGAAAGTATGAGGTAGATGATGGCAAATACCAGACCTAACCCAGACATAACCGGTGATTCCCCCTAAAATATTGATCGAAACCAGGTATAATTGTCTGTCGAAATTACAACCAGGTTTAATTGACTGTTTCGGTTTGGTACCACACTACTACGTGATCCAAATCAGCAGGAGCCAAGAATCTGGCCAACAAGTATGCGAAAAATGCGAAAGTATGAGCCAGATGATTGCAAATACCAGACCTAACCCAGACATAATCGGCGTTATCCTCCAAAATATTAATCGACACCAGGTTTAATTGACCCCTTCAGTGTGGTACCACATTACTACGTGATCCAAGTCAGCATAAGCCCAGGATCTGGCCAACACGTATGCGAAAAATGCGAAAGTATGAGCTAGATGATGGCAAATACCAGACCTAACCCAGACATAATCGGCGTTATCCTCCAAAATATTAATCGACACCAGGTTTAATTGACCCCTTCAGTGTGGTAGCACATTACTACGTGATCCAAGTCAGCATAAGCCCAGGATCTGGCCAACACGTATGCGAAAAATGCGAAAGTATGAGCTAGATGATGGCAAATACCAGACCTAACCCAGACATAATCGGCGTTATCCTCCAAAGTATTAATCGACACCAGGTTTAATTGACCCGATCAGTCTGGTAGCACATTACTACGTGATCCAGATCAGCAAAAGCCCAGGATCTGGCCAAGAAGTATGCGAAAAATGCGAAAGTATGAGCTAGATGTTGGCAAGTACCAGACCTAACCCAGACATAACCGGCGTTATGCACTAAAATATTAATCGGAACCAGGTTTAATAGACAGTTTCAGTGTAGTACCACATTACTACGTGATCAAATCTAAAAAAAGCCCAGGTTCTGGCCATTCAAGTATGCGAAAAATGCGAAAGTATGAGCTAGATGATTGCAAATACCAGACCTAACCCAGACATAACCGGTTTTCCCCCCTAAAATATTGATCGAAACCAGCTTTAATTGACAGTACCAGTGTGGTACGACATTACTACGTGATACAAATCAGAAAAAGCCCAGGATCTGGCCAGCAAGTATGCGAAAAATGCGAAAGTATGAGCTAGATGATGGCAAATACCAGACCTAACCCAGACATAACCGCCGTTATCCTCTAAAATATAAACCGCAACCAGGTTTAATTGACTGTTTCGTTGCGGTACCACAATACTATGTGATCCAAACCAGAAAAAACCCACGACCTGGCCAACAAGAATGCATAAAATGCGAAAGTATGAACTAGATGATTGCAAATACCAGACCTAACCCAGGCATAACCGGCGTTATCCTCTAAAATATTAATCGGAACCAGGTTTAATTGACAGTTTCGGTGTGGTGCCACATTACTACGTGATCCAAATTAGAAAAAGCCCACGATCTGGCCAACAAGTTTGCGAAAAATGCGAAAGTGTGAGCTAGATGATGGCAAATACCAGACCTAACCCAGACATAACCGCCGTTATCCTCTAAAATATAAATTGCAACCAGGCTTAATTGACTGTTTCGGTGTGGTACCACATTACTATGTGATCCAAACCAGAAAAAACCCAGGTTCTGGCCACTCAAGTATGCGAAAAATGCGAAAGTATGAGGTAGATGATGGCAAATACCAGGCCTAACCCAGACATAACCGGTGATTCCCCCTAAAATATTGATCGAAACCAGGTATAATTGTCTGTCGACATCGCAACCAGGTTTAATTGACTGTTTCGGTTTGGTACCACATTACTATGTAATCCAAACCAGAAAAAACCCAGGATCTAGACAACAAATATGCGAAAAATGCGAAAGTATGAGCTATATGATGGCAAATACCAGACCTATCCCAGACATAACCGCCGTTATCCTCTAAAATATTAATCGGAACCCGGTTTAATTGACTGTTTCGGTGTGGTGCCACATTACTACGTAATCCAAACCAGAAAACACCAAGAATCTGGCCAACAAGTATGCGAAGATTGCAAAACTATGAGTCAGATGATGGCAAATACCAGACCTTACCCAGAAATAACCGGTGTTTCCCCCTAAAATATTGACCGAAACCAGCATTAATTGACTGTTTCGGTTTGGTGCCACATTACTACGTGATCCAAATAAGCAAGAGCCCAGGATCTGGCCATTCATGTATGCGAAAAATGCGAATGTTAGAGCCAGATGATTGCAAATACCAGAACTAACCCCGACATAACCGGAGTTATCCTCTAAAATATTAATCGTAACCAAGTTGAATTGACTGCTTCGGTGAGGTACCACGTTACTACGTAATCCAAACCGGAAAACACCAAGAATCTGGCCAACAAGTATGCGAAGATTGCAAAACTATGGGTCAGATGATGGCAAATACCAGACCTTACCCAGACATAACCGGTGTTTCCCCCTAAAATATTGACCGAAACCAGCATTAATTGACTGTTTCGGTTTGGTACCACATTACTACGTGATCCAAATAAGCAAGAGCCCAGGATCTGGCCATTCAAGTATGCGAAAAATGCGAAAGTATGAGCCAGATGATTGCAAATACCAGAACTATCCCCGACATAACCGGAGTTATCCTCTAAAATATTAATCGTAGCCAAGTTGAATTGACAGCTTCGGTGTGGTACCACGTTACTACGCAATCCAAACCAGAAAACACCAAGAATCTGGCCAACAAGTATGCGAAAATAGCAAAACTATGAGTCAGATGAAGGCAAATACCAGACCTAACCCAGACATAACCGGTGTTTCACCCTAAAATATTGATCGATATGAGCTTTAATTGACTGTTTCGGTGTGGTGCCACATTACTACATGATCCAATCTAAAAAAAGCCCAGGTTCTGGCCATTCAAGTATGCGAAAAATGCGAAAGTATGAGCTAGATGATGGCAAATACCAGACCTAACCCAGACATAACCGGCGTTATCCTCCAAAATATTAATCGGAACCAGGTTTAATTGACTTTTTCGGTGTGGTACCACAATACAACGTGATCCAAACCAGACAAAACCCAGGATCTGGCCAACATGTATGCGAAAGATGCGAAAGTATGAGACAGATGATTACAAGTACCAGGCCAAACCCAGACACAACCGGTGTTTCACCCTATAATATTGATCGAAACCAGCTTTAATTGACTATTTCGGTGAGGCACCACATTACTACGTGATCCAAATCAGCAAGAGCCCAGAATCTGGCCAACAAGTATGCGAAAAATGCGAAAGTATGAGTCAGATGATGGCGAATACCAGACCTAACCCAGACATAACCGGCGTCATCCTCTAAAATATTAATCGGTACCAGGATTAATTGACGATTTCATTGTGGCACCACATTAGTACGTGATCCTAACCAGTAAAAAACCAAGGATCTGGCCAACAAGAATGCAAAAAATGCGAAGGTATGAGTCAGATGATGGCAAATACCAGACCTAACCCAGACATAACCGGTGTTCCCCCTAAAATATTAATCGGAACCAGGTATAATTGTCTGTCTCAGTGTAGTACCACATTACTACGAGATCCAAATCAGAAGAAGCCCAGGATCTGGCCATTCAACTATGCGAAAAATGCGAAAGTATGAGCCAGATGATTGCAAATACGAGAACTAACCCAGACATAACCGGCGTTATCCTCTAAAATATTAATCGGAACCAGGTTCAATTGACCCCTTCAGTGTGATACTACATTACTACGTGATCCAAATCAGCAAAAGCACAGGAACTGTCCAACAAGTATGCGAAAAATGCGAAAGTATGAGCTAGATGATGGCAAATCCCAGACCTAACCCAGACATAACCGGCGTTATCATTTAAAATATTAATCGGAATCAGGTTTAATTGACCCCGTCAGTGTGGTACCACATTACTACGTGATCCAAATCAGCAAAAGACCAGGATCTGGCCAACATGTATGCGAAAAATGCGTAAGTATGAGCCAGATGATTGCAAATACCAGACCTAACCCAGACGTAACCGGCGTTATCCTCTAAAATATTAATCGCAACCAGGTTTAATTGACTGTTACGGTGTGGAACCACATTACTATCTAATCCAAACCAGAAAAAACCCAGGATCTAGACATCAAATATGCGAAAAATGCGTAAGTATGAGCTAGATGATGGGAAATACCAGACCTAACCCAGACATAACCGCCGTTATCCTCTAAAATATTGATCAAAACCAGCATTAATTGACTGTTTCGGTTTGGTACCACATTACTACGTGATCCAAATCAGCAAGAGCCCAGAATCAGGCCAGCAAGTATGCGCAAAATGCGAAAGTATGAGGCACATGATGGCAAATACCAGACCTAACCCAGACATAACCGGCGTTATCCTCTAAAATATTAATCGGAACCAGTTTTAGTTGTCCCCGTCAGTGTGGTACTACATTACTACGTGATCCAAATGAGCAAAAGCTCAGGATCTGGCCAACAAGTATGCGAAAAATGCGATAGTTTGAGCTAGATGATGGCAAATACCAGACCTAACCCAGACATAACCGGTGTTTCCCCCTAAAATATTAATCGGAACCAGTTTTAGTTGTCCCCGTCAGTGTGGTACTACATTACTACGTGATCCAAATGAGCAAAAGCTCAGGATCTGGCCAACAAGTATGCGAAAAATGCGATAGTTTGAGCTAGATGATGGCAAATACCAGACCTAACCCAGACATAACCGGTGTTTCCCCCTAAAATATTAATCGTAACCAAGTTTGATTGACTGCTTCGGTGTGGTACCACATTACTACCTAATCCAATCCGGAAAAACCCCAGGATCTGGCCACTCAAGTATTGGAAAAATGCGAAAGTATGAGCTAGATGATGGCAAATACCAGACCTAACCCAGACATAGCCGGCATTATGCTCTAAAATATTAATCGGAACCAGGTTTAATAGACAGTTTCAGTGTAGTACCACATTACTACGTGATCCAATCTAAAAATAGCCCAGGTTCTGGCCATCCAAGTATTCGAAAAATGCGAAAGTATGAGCTAGATGATTGCAAATACCAGACCTAACCCAGACATAACCGGCGTTATCCTCCAAAATATTAATCGGAACCAGGTTTAATTGACCCCTTCAGTGTGGTAGCACATTACTACGTGATCCAAGTCAGCATGAGCCCAGGATCTGGCCAACAAGTATGCGAAAAATGCGAAAGTATGAGCTAGATGATGGCAAATACCAGACCTAACCCAGACATAACCGGCGTTATCCTCTAAAATATTAATCGGAACCAGGTTTAATTGACTGTTTCGGTGTGGTGCCACATTACTACGTGATCCTATCTAAAAAAAGCCCAGATTCTGGCCATTCAAGTATGCGAAAAATGCGAAAGTATGAGCAAGATGATGGCAAATACCAGACCTAACCCAGACATAACCGCCGTTATCCTCTAAAATATTAATCGCAACCAGGTTTAATTGACTATTTCGGTGTGGTACCACATTACTACCTAATCCAATCCGGAAAAAACCCAGGATCTGGCCATTCAAGTATTGGAAAAATGCGAAAGTATGAGCTAGATGATGGCAAATACCAGACCTAACCCAGACATAACCGGCGTTATGCTCTAAAATATTAATCGGAACCAGGTTTAATAGACAGTTTCAGTGTAGTACCACATTACTACGTGATCCAATCTAAAAAAAGCCCAGGTTCTGGCCATTCAAGTATGCGAAAAATGCGAAAGTATGATCTAGATGATTGCAAATACCAGACCTAACCCAGACATAACTGGTGTTTCCCCCTAAAATATTCATCGAAACCAGCTTTAATTGACAGTACCAGTGTGGTACGACATTACTACGTGATACAAATCAGAAAAAGCCCCGGATCTGGACAGCAAGTATGCGAAATATGCGAAAGTATGAGCTAGATGATGGCAAATACCAGACCTAACCCAGACATAACCGCCGTTATCCTCTAAAATATAAACCGCAACCAGGTTTAATTGACTGTTTCGGTGCGGTACCACAATACTATGTGATCCAAACCAGAAAAAACCCAGGATCTGGCCAACAAGAATGCATAAAATGCGAAAGTATGAACTTGATGACGGCAAATACCAGACCTAACCCAGACATAACCGGCGTTATGCTCTAAAATATTAATCGGAACCAGGTTTGATTGACAGTTTCAGTGTAGTACCACATAACTACGTGATCCAATCTAAAAAAAGCCCAGGTTCTGGCCATTCAAGTATGCGAAAAATGCGAAAGTATGAGCTAGATGATTGCAAATACCAGACCTAACCCAGGCATAACCGGCGTTATCCTCTAAAATATTAATCGGAACCAGGTATAATTGTCTGTCTCAGTGTGGTACCACATTACTACGAGATCCAAATCAGAAAAAGCCCAGGATCTGGCCAATCATGTATGCGAAAAATGCGAAAGTATGAGCTAGATGATTGCAAATACAAGAACTAACCCTGACTTAACCGCCGTTATCCTCTAAAATATTATGGTACCAGGTTTAATTGACTGTTTCGGTGTGGTACCACATTACTACGTAATCCAACCCGGAAAATACCCAGGATCCGGCCAAGAAGTATGCGAAAAATGCGAAAGTATGCGTCAGATGATTCCAAATACTGGTGCTAACCCAGACATAACCGGCGTTGTTCTCTAAAGTATTAATCGGAACCAGGTATAATTGACTATTTCAGTGTGGAACCACATTACTACCTGATCCAAACCGGAAAAAACCCAGGATCTGGCCAAGAAGTATGCGAAAAATGCGATAGTTTGAGCTAGATGTTGGCAAATGCCAGACCTAATCCAGACATAACCGGTGTTTCCCCCTAAAATATTAATCGTAACCAAGTTTAATTGACTGCTTCGGTGTGGTACCACGTTACTACGTGATCCAAATCAACAAAAGCCCAGGATCTGGCCAACAAGCACGCGAAAAATGCGAAAGTATGAGTCAGATGATTGCAAATACCAGACCTAACCCAGCCGTAACCGGCGTTATCCTCTAAAATATTAATCGCAACCAGGTTTAATTGACTGTTTCCGTGTGGTACCACATTACTATGTAATCCAGACCAGAAAAAACCCAGGATCTAGACAACAAATATGCGAAAAATGCGAAAGTATGAGTCAGATGATGGCAAATACCAGACCTTACCCAGACATAACCGCCGTTATCCTCTAAAATATTAATCGCAACCAGGTTTAATTGACTGTTTCGGTGCGGTACCACAATACTATGTGATACAAACCAGAAAAAACCCAGGATCTGGCCAACAAGTATGCGAAAAATGCGAAAGTGTGAGCTAGATGATGGCAAATACCAGACCTAACCCAGACATAACCGCCGTTATCCTCTAA
The DNA here is from genome assembly GCF_051014445.1 of Colletes latitarsis. NCBI lineage: Eukaryota > Metazoa > Arthropoda > Insecta > Hymenoptera > Colletidae > Colletes > Colletes latitarsis. The sequence goes on from NC_135142.1 coordinate 6,790,989, forward strand.
AATATAAATCGCAACCAGGCTTAATTGTCTGTTTCAGTGTGGTACCACATTACTATGTGATCCAAACCAGAAAAAACCCAGGTTCTGGCCACTCAAGTATGCGAAAAATGCGAAAGTATGAGGTAGATGATGGCAAATACCAGACCTAACCCAGACATAACCGGTGATTCCCCCTAAAATATTGATCGAAACCAGGTATAATTGTCTGTCGAAATTACAACCAGGTTTAATTGACTGTTTCGGTTTGGTACCACACTACTACGTGATCCAAATCAGCAGGAGCCAAGAATCTGGCCAACAAGTATGCGAAAAATGCGAAAGTATGAGCCAGATGATTGCAAATACCAGACCTAACCAAGACATAATCGGCCTTATCCTCCAAAATATTAATCGACACCAGGTTTAATTGACCCCTTCAGTGTGGTACCACATTACTACGTGATCCAAGTCAGCATAAGCCCAGGATCTGGCCAACAAGTATGCGAAAAATGCGAAAGTATGAGCTAGATGATGGCAAATACCAGACCTAACCCAGACATAATCGGCGTTATCCTCCAAAATATTAATCGACACCAGGTTTAATTGACCCCTTCAGTGTGGTAGCACATTACTACGTGATCCAAGTCAGCATAAGCCCAGGATCTGGCCAACACGTATGCGAAAAATGCGAAAGTATGAGCTAGATGATGGCAAATACCAGACCTAACCCAGACATAATCGGCGTTATCCTCCAAAATATTAATCGACACCAGGTTTAATTGACCCGATCAGTGTGGTAGCACATTACTACGTGATCCAGATCAGCAAAAGCCCAGGATCTGGCCAAGAAGTATGCGAAAAATGCGAAAGTATGAGCTAGATGATGGCAAATACCTGACCTAACCCAGACATAACCGGCGTTATGCACTAAAATATTAATCGGAACCAGGTTTAATAGACAGTTTCAGTGTAGTACCACATTACTACGTGATCCAATCTAAAAAAAGCCCAGGTTCTGGCCATTCAAGTATGCGAAAAATGCGAAAGTATGAGCTAGATGATTGCAAATACCAGACCTAACCCAGACATAACCGGTTTTCCCCCCTAAAATATTGATCGAAACCAGCTTTAATTGACAGTACCAGTGTGGTACGACATTACTACGTGATACAAATCAGAAAAAGCCCAGGACCTGGCCAGCAAGTATGCGAAAAATGCGAAAGTATGAGCTAGATGATGGCAAATACCAGACCTAACCCAGACATAACCGCCGTTATCCTCTAAAATATAAACCGCAACCAGGTTTAATTGACTGTTTCGGTGCGGTACCACAATACTATGTGATCCAAACCAGAAAAAACCCAGGACCTGGCCAACAAGAATGCATAAAATGCGAAAGTATGAACTAGATGATTGCAAATACCAGACCTAACCCAGACGTAACCGGCGTTATCCTCTAAAATATTAATCGCAACCAGGTTTAATTGTCTGTTACGGTGTGGAACCACATTACTATCTAATCCAAACCAGAAAAAACCCAGGATCTAGACAACAAATATGCGAAAAATGCGAAAGTATGAGCTAGATGATGGGAAATACCAGACCTAACCCAGACATAACCGCCGTTATCCTCTAAAATATTAATCGGAGCCAGGTTTAATTGACTTTTTCGGTGTGGTACCACAATACAACGTGATCCAAACCAGACAAAACCCAGGATCTGGCCAACATGTATGCGAAAGATGCGAAAGTATGAGAGAGATGATTACAAGTACCAGGCCTAACCCAGACACAACCGGTGTTTCCCCCTATAATATTGATCGAAACCAGCTATAATTGACTATTTCGGTGAGGTACCACATTACTACGTGATCCAAATCAGCAAGAGCCCAGAATCTGGCCAACAAGTATGCGAAAAATGCCAAAGTATGAGTCAGATGATGGCGAATACCAGACCTAACCCAGACATAACCGGCGTCATCCTCTAAAATATTAATCGGTACCAGGATTAATTGACTGTTTCGGTGTGGTGCCACATTACTACGTGATCCAATCTAAAAAAAGCCCAGGTTCTGGCCATTCAAGTATGCGAAAAATGCGAAAGTATGAGCTAGATGATGGCAAATACCAGACCTAACCCAGACATAACCGGCGTTATCCTCCAAAATATTAATCGGAACCAGGTTTAATTGACTTTTTCGGTGTGGTACCACAATACAACGTGATCCAAACCAGACAAAACCCAGGATCTTGCCAACGTGTATGCGAAAGATGCGAAAGTATGAGACAGGTGATTACAAGTACCAGGCCTAACCCAGACACAACCGGTGTTTCACCCTATAATATTGATCGAAACCAGCTTTAATTGACTATTTCGGTGAGGCACCACATTACTACGTGATCCAAATCAGCAAGAGCCCAGAATCTGGCCAACAAGTATGCGAAAAATGCGAAAGTATGAGTCAGATGATGGCGAATACCAGACCTAACCCAGACATAACCGGCGTCATCCTCTAAAATATTAATCGGTACCAGGATTAATTGACGATTTCATTGTGGCACCACATTAGTACGTGATCCTAACCAGTAAAAAACCAAGGATCTGGCCAACAAGAATGCAAAAAATGCGAAGGTATGAGTCAGATGATGGCAAATACCAGACCTAACCCAGACATAACCGGTGTTCCCCCTAAAATATTAATCGGAACCAGGTATAATTGTCTGTCTCAGTGTAGTACCACATTACTACGAGATCCAAATCAGAAGAAGCCCAGGATCTGGCCATTCAACTATGCGAAAAATGCGAAAGTATGAGCCAGATGATTGCAAATACGAGAACTAACCCAGACATAACCGGCGTTATCCTCTAAAATATTAATCGGAACCAGGTTCAATTGACCCCTTCAGTGTGATACTACATTACTACGTGATCCAAATCAGCAAAAGCACAGGAACTGTCCAACAAGTATGCGAAAAATGCGAAAGTATGAGCTAGATGATGGCAAATCCCAGACCTAACCCAGACATAACCGGCGTTATCATTTAAAATATTAATCGGAATCAGGTTTAATTGACCCCGTCAGTGTGGTACCACATTACTACGTGATCCAAATCAGCAAAAGACCAGGATCTGGCCAACATGTATGCGAAAAATGCGTAAGTATGAGCCAGATGATTGCAAATACCAGACCTAACCCAGACGTAACCGGCGTTATCCTCTAAAATATTAATCGCAACCAGGTTTAATTGACTGTTACGGTGTGGAACCACATTACTATCTAATCCAAACCAGAAAAAACCCAGGATCTAGACATCAAATATGCGAAAAATGCGTAAGTATGAGCTAGATGATGGGAAATACCAGACCTAACCCAGACATAACCGCCGTTATCCTCTAAAATATTGATCAAAACCAGCATTAATTGACTGTTTCGGTTTGGTACCACATTACTACGTGATCCAAATCAGCAAGAGCCCAGAATCAGGCCAGCAAGTATGCGCAAAATGCGAAAGTATGAGGCACATGATGGCAAATACCAGACCTAACCCAGACATAACCGGCGTTATCCTCTAAAATATTAATCGGAACCAGTTTTAGTTGTCCCCGTCAGTGTGGTACTACATTACTACGTGATCCAAATGAGCAAAAGCTCAGGATCTGGCCAACAAGTATGCGAAAAATGCGATAGTTTGAGCTAGATGATGGCAAATACCAGACCTAACCCAGACATAACCGGTGTTTCCCCCTAAAATATTAATCGGAACCAGTTTTAGTTGTCCCCGTCAGTGTGGTACTACATTACTACGTGATCCAAATGAGCAAAAGCTCAGGATCTGGCCAACAAGTATGCGAAAAATGCGATAGTTTGAGCTAGATGATGGCAAATACCAGACCTAACCCAGACATAACCGGTGTTTCCCCCTAAAATATTAATCGTAACCAAGTTTGATTGACTGCTTCGGTGTGGTACCACATTACTACCTAATCCAATCCGGAAAAACCCCAGGATCTGGCCACTCAAGTATTGGAAAAATGCGAAAGTATGAGCTAGATGATGGCAAATACCAGACCTAACCCAGACATAGCCGGCATTATGCTCTAAAATATTAATCGGAACCAGGTTTAATAGACAGTTTCAGTGTAGTACCACATTACTACGTGATCCAATCTAAAAATAGCCCAGGTTCTGGCCATCCAAGTATTCGAAAAATGCGAAAGTATGAGCTAGATGATTGCAAATACCAGACCTAACCCAGACATAACCGGCGTTATCCTCCAAAATATTAATCGGAACCAGGTTTAATTGACCCCTTCAGTGTGGTAGCACATTACTACGTGATCCAAGTCAGCATGAGCCCAGGATCTGGCCAACAAGTATGCGAAAAATGCGAAAGTATGAGCTAGATGATGGCAAATACCAGACCTAACCCAGACATAACCGGCGTTATCCTCTAAAATATTAATCGGAACCAGGTTTAATTGACTGTTTCGGTGTGGTGCCACATTACTACGTGATCCTATCTAAAAAAAGCCCAGATTCTGGCCATTCAAGTATGCGAAAAATGCGAAAGTATGAGCAAGATGATGGCAAATACCAGACCTAACCCAGACATAACCGCCGTTATCCTCTAAAATATTAATCGCAACCAGGTTTAATTGACTATTTCGGTGTGGTACCACATTACTACCTAATCCAATCCGGAAAAAACCCAGGATCTGGCCATTCAAGTATTGGAAAAATGCGAAAGTATGAGCTAGATGATGGCAAATACCAGACCTAACCCAGACATAACCGGCGTTATGCTCTAAAATATTAATCGGAACCAGGTTTAATAGACAGTTTCAGTGTAGTACCACATTACTACGTGATCCAATCTAAAAAAAGCCCAGGTTCTGGCCATTCAAGTATGCGAAAAATGCGAAAGTATGATCTAGATGATTGCAAATACCAGACCTAACCCAGACATAACTGGTGTTTCCCCCTAAAATATTCATCGAAACCAGCTTTAATTGACAGTACCAGTGTGGTACGACATTACTACGTGATACAAATCAGAAAAAGCCCCGGATCTGGACAGCAAGTATGCGAAATATGCGAAAGTATGAGCTAGATGATGGCAAATACCAGACCTAACCCAGACATAACCGCCGTTATCCTCTAAAATATAAACCGCAACCAGGTTTAATTGACTGTTTCGGTGCGGTACCACAATACTATGTGATCCAAACCAGAAAAAACCCAGGATCTGGCCAACAAGAATGCATAAAATGCGAAAGTATGAACTTGATGACGGCAAATACCAGACCTAACCCAGACATAACCGGCGTTATGCTCTAAAATATTAATCGGAACCAGGTTTGATTGACAGTTTCAGTGTAGTACCACATAACTACGTGATCCAATCTAAAAAAAGCCCAGGTTCTGGCCATTCAAGTATGCGAAAAATGCGAAAGTATGAGCTAGATGATTGCAAATACCAGACCTAACCCAGGCATAACCGGCGTTATCCTCTAAAATATTAATCGGAACCAGGTATAATTGTCTGTCTCAGTGTGGTACCACATTACTACGAGATCCAAATCAGAAAAAGCCCAGGATCTGGCCAATCATGTATGCGAAAAATGCGAAAGTATGAGCTAGATGATTGCAAATACAAGAACTAACCCTGACTTAACCGCCGTTATCCTCTAAAATATTATGGTACCAGGTTTAATTGACTGTTTCGGTGTGGTACCACATTACTACGTAATCCAACCCGGAAAATACCCAGGATCCGGCCAAGAAGTATGCGAAAAATGCGAAAGTATGCGTCAGATGATTCCAAATACTGGTGCTAACCCAGACATAACCGGCGTTGTTCTCTAAAGTATTAATCGGAACCAGGTATAATTGACTATTTCAGTGTGGAACCACATTACTACCTGATCCAAACCGGAAAAAACCCAGGATCTGGCCAAGAAGTATGCGAAAAATGCGATAGTTTGAGCTAGATGTTGGCAAATGCCAGACCTAATCCAGACATAACCGGTGTTTCCCCCTAAAATATTAATCGTAACCAAGTTTAATTGACTGCTTCGGTGTGGTACCACGTTACTACGTGATCCAAATCAACAAAAGCCCAGGATCTGGCCAACAAGCACGCGAAAAATGCGAAAGTATGAGTCAGATGATTGCAAATACCAGACCTAACCCAGCCGTAACCGGCGTTATCCTCTAAAATATTAATCGCAACCAGGTTTAATTGACTGTTTCCGTGTGGTACCACATTACTATGTAATCCAGACCAGAAAAAACCCAGGATCTAGACAACAAATATGCGAAAAATGCGAAAGTATGAGTCAGATGATGGCAAATACCAGACCTTACCCAGACATAACCGCCGTTATCCTCTAAAATATTAATCGCAACCAGGTTTAATTGACTGTTTCGGTGCGGTACCACAATACTATGTGATACAAACCAGAAAAAACCCAGGATCTGGCCAACAAGTATGCGAAAAATGCGAAAGTGTGAGCTAGATGATGGCAAATACCAGACCTAACCCAGACATAACCGCCGTTATCCTCTAAAATATAAATCGCAACCAGGCTTAATTGTCTGTTTCAGTGTGGTACCACATTACTATGTGATCCAAACCAGAAAAAACCCAGGTTCTGGCCACTCAAGTATGCGAAAAATGCGAAAGTATGAGGTAGATGATGGCAAATACCAGACCTAACCCAGACATAACCGGTGATTCCCCCTAAAATATTGATCGAAACCAGGTATAATTGTCTGTCGAAATTACAACCAGGTTTAATTGACTGTTTCGGTTTGGTACCACACTACTACGTGATCCAAATCAGCAGGAGCCAAGAATCTGGCCAACAAGTATGCGAAAAATGCGAAAGTATGAGCCAGATGATTGCAAATACCAGACCTAACCAAGACATAATCGGCCTTATCCTCCAAAATATTAATCGACACCAGGTTTAATTGACCCCTTCAGTGTGGTACCACATTACTACGTGATCCAAGTCAGCATAAGCCCAGGATCTGGCCAACAAGTATGCGAAAAATGCGAAAGTATGAGCTAGATGATGGCAAATACCAGACCTAACCCAGACATAATCGGCGTTATCCTCCAAAATATTAATCGACACCAGGTTTAATTGACCCCTTCAGTGTGGTAGCACATTACTACGTGATCCAAGTCAGCATAAGCCCAGGATCTGGCCAACACGTATGCGAAAAATGCGAAAGTATGAGCTAGATGATGGCAAATACCAGACCTAACCCAGACATAATCGGCGTTATCCTCCAAAATATTAATCGACACCAGGTTTAATTGACCCGATCAGTGTGGTAGCACATTACTACGTGATCCAGATCAGCAAAAGCCCAGGATCTGGCCAAGAAGTATGCGAAAAATGCGAAAGTATGAGCTAGATGATGGCAAATACCTGACCTAACCCAGACATAACCGGCGTTATGCACTAAAATATTAATCGGAACCAGGTTTAATAGACAGTTTCAGTGTAGTACCACATTACTACGTGATCCAATCTAAAAAAAGCCCAGGTTCTGGCCATTCAAGTATGCGAAAAATGCGAAAGTATGAGCTAGATGATTGCAAATACCAGACCTAACCCAGACATAACCGGTTTTCCCCCCTAAAATATTGATCGAAACCAGCTTTAATTGACAGTACCAGTGTGGTACGACATTACTACGTGATACAAATCAGAAAAAGCCCAGGACCTGGCCAGCAAGTATGCGAAAAATGCGAAAGTATGAGCTAGATGATGGCAAATACCAGACCTAACCCAGACATAACCGCCGTTATCCTCTAAAATATAAACCGCAACCAGGTTTAATTGACTGTTTCGGTGCGGTACCACAATACTATGTGATCCAAACCAGAAAAAACCCAGGACCTGGCCAACAAGAATGCATAAAATGCGAAAGTATGAACTAGATGATTGCAAATACCAGACCTAACCCAGACGTAACCGGCGTTATCCTCTAAAATATTAATCGCAACCAGGTTTAATTGTCTGTTACGGTGTGGAACCACATTACTATCTAATCCAAACCAGAAAAAACCCAGGATCTAGACAACAAATATGCGAAAAATGCGAAAGTATGAGCTAGATGATGGGAAATACCAGACCTAACCCAGACATAACCGCCGTTATCCTCTAAAATATTAATCGGAGCCAGGTTTAATTGACTTTTTCGGTGTGGTACCACAATACAACGTGATCCAAACCAGACAAAACCCAGGATCTGGCCAACATGTATGCGAAAGATGCGAAAGTATGAGAGAGATGATTACAAGTACCAGGCCTAACCCAGACACAACCGGTGTTTCCCCCTATAATATTGATCGAAACCAGCTATAATTGACTATTTCGGTGAGGTACCACATTACTACGTGATCCAAATCAGCAAGAGCCCAGAATCTGGCCAACAAGTATGCGAAAAATGCCAAAGTATGAGTCAGATGATGGCGAATACCAGACCTAACCCAGACATAACCGGCGTCATCCTCTAAAATATTAATCGGTACCAGGATTAATTGACTGTTTCGGTGTGGTGCCACATTACTACGTGATCCAATCTAAAAAAAGCCCAGGTTCTGGCCATTCAAGTATGCGAAAAATGCGAAAGTATGAGCTAGATGATGGCAAATACCAGACCTAACCCAGACATAACCGGCGTTATCCTCCAAAATATTAATCGGAACCAGGTTTAATTGACTTTTTCGGTGTGGTACCACAATACAACGTGATCCAAACCAGACAAAACCCAGGATCTGGCCAACGTGTATGCGAAAGATGCGAAAGTATGAGACAGGTGATTACAAGTACCAGGCCTAACCCAGACACAACCGGTGTTTCACCCTATAATATTGATCGAAACCAGCTTTAATTGACTATTTCGGTGAGGCACCACATTACTACGTGATCCAAATCAGCAAGAGCCCAGAATCTGGCCAACAAGTATGCGAAAAATGCGAAAGTATGAGTCAGATGATGGCGAATACCAGACCTAACCCAGACATAACCGGCGTCATCCTCTAAAATATTAATCGGTACCAGGATTAATTGACGATTTCATTGTGGCACCACATTAGTACGTGATCCTAACCAGTAAAAAACCAAGGATCTGGCCAACAAGAATGCAAAAAATGCGAAGGTATGAGTCAGATGATGGCAAATACCAGACCTAACCCAGACATAACCGGTGTTCCCCCTAAAATATTAATCGGAACCAGGTATAATTGTCTGTCTCAGTGTAGTACCACATTACTACGAGATCCAAATCAGAAGAAGCCCAGGATCTGGCCATTCAACTATGCGAAAAATGCGAAAGTATGAGCCAGATGATTGCAAATACGAGAACTAACCCAGACATAACCGGCGTTATCCTCTAAAATATTAATCGAAACCAGGTTCAATTGACCCCTTCAGTGTGATACTACATTACTACGTGATCCAAATCAGCAAAAGCACAGGAACTGTCCAACAAGTATGCGAAAAATGCGAAAGTATGAGCTAGATGATGGCAAATCCCAGACCTAACCCAGACATAACCGGCGTTATCATTTAAAATATTAATCGGAATCAGGTTTAATTGACCCCGTCAGTGTGGTACCACATTACTACGTGATCCAAATCAGCAAAAGACCAGGATCTGGCCAACATGTATGCGAAAAATGCGTAAGTATGAGCCAGATGATTGCAAATACCAGACCTAACCCAGACGTAACCGGCGTTATCCTCTAAAATATTAATCGCAACCAGGTTTAATTGACTGTTACGGTGTGGAACCACATTACTATCTAATCCAAACCAGAAAAAACCCAGGATCTAGACATCAAATATGCGAAAAATGCGTAAGTATGAGCTAGATGATGGGAAATACCAGACCTAACCCAGACATAACCGCCGTTATCCTCTAAAATATTGATCAAAACCAGCATTAATTGACTGTTTCGGTTTGGTACCACATTACTACGTGATCCAAATCAGCAAGAGCCCAGAATCAGGCCAGCAAGTATGCGCAAAATGCGAAAGTATGAGGCACATGATGGCAAATACCAGACCTAACCCAGACATAACCGGCGTTATCCTCTAAAATATTAATCGGAACCAGTTTTAGTTGTCCCCGTCAGTGTGGTACTACATTACTACGTGATCCAAATGAGCAAAAGCTCAGGATCTGGCCAACAAGTATGCGAAAAATGCGATAGTTTGAGCTAGATGATGGCAAATACCAGACCTAACCCAGACATAACCGGTGTTTCCCCCTAAAATATTAATCGGAACCAGTTTTAGTTGTCCCCGTCAGTGTGGTACTACATTACTACGTGATCCAAATGAGCAAAAGCTCAGGATCTGGCCAACAAGTATGCGAAAAATGCGATAGTTTGAGCTAGATGATGGCAAATACCAGACCTAACCCAGACATAACCGGTGTTTCCCCCTAAAATATTAATCGTAACCAAGTTTAATTGACTGCTTCGGTGTGGTACCACATTACTACCTAATCCAATCCGGAAAAACCCCAGGATCTGGCCATTCAAGTATTGGAAAAATGCGAAAGTATGAGCTAGATGATGGCAAATACCAGACCTAACCCAGACATAGCCGGCATTATGCTCTAAAATATTAATCGGAACCAGGTTAAATAGACAGTTTCAGTGTAGTACCACATTACTACGTGATCCAATCTAAAAATAGCCCAGGTTCTGGCCATCCAAGTATTCGAAAAATGCGAAAGTATGAGCTAGATGATTGCAAATACCAGACCTAACCCAGACATAACCGGCGTTATCCTCCAAAATATTAATCGGAACCAGGTTTAATTGACCCCTTCAGTGTGGTAGCACATTACTACGTGATCCAAGTCAGCATGAGCCCAGGATCTGGCCAACAAGTATGCGAAAAATGCGAAAGTATGAGCTAGATGATGGCAAATACCAGACCTAACCCAGACATAACCGGCGTTATCCTCTAAAATATTAATCGGAACCAGGTTTAATTGACTGTTTCGGTGTGGTGCCACATTACTACGTGATCCTATCTAAAAAAAGCCCAGATTCTGGCCATTCAAGTATGCGAAAAATGCGAAAGTATGAGCAAGATGATGGCAAATACCAGACCTAACCCAGACATAACCGCCGTTATCCTCTAAAATATTAATCGCAACCAGGTTTAATTGACTATTTCGGTGTGGTACCACATTACTACCTAATCCAATCCGGAAAAAACCCAGGATCTGGCCATTCAAGTATTGGAAAAATGCGAAAGTATGAGCTAGATGATGGCAAATACCAGACCTAACCCAGACATAACCGGCGTTATGCTCTAAAATATTAATCGGAACCAGGTTTAATAGACAGTTTCAGTGTAGTACCACATTACTACGTGATCCAATCTAAAAAAAGCCCAGGTTCTGGCCATTCAAGTATGCGAAAAATGCGAAAGTATGATCTAGATGATTGCAAATACCAGACCTAACCCAGACATAACTGGTGTTTCCCCCTAAAATATTGATCGAAACCAGCTTTAATTGACAGTACCAGTGTGGTACGACATTACTACGTGATACAAATCAGAAAAAGCCCCGGATCTGGACAGGAAGTATGCGAAAAATGCGAAAGTATGAGCTAGATGATGGCAAATACCAGACCTAACCCAGACATAACCGCCGTTATCCTCTAAAATATAAACCGCAACCAGGTTTAATTGACTGTTTCGGTGCGGTACCACAATACTATGTGATCCAAACCAGAAAAAACCCAGGATCTGGCCAACAAGAATGCATAAAATGCGAAAGTATGAACTTGATGACGGCAAATACCAGACCTAACCCAGACATAACCGCCGTTATCCTCTAAAATATTAATCGCAACCAGGTTTAATTGACTATTTCGGTGTGGTACCACATTACTACCTAATCCAATCCGGAAAAAACCCAGGATCTGGCCAAGAAGTATGCGAAAAATGCGGAAATATGAGCTAGATGATGGCAAATACCAGACCTAACCCAGGCATAGCCGGCGTTATCCTCTAAAATATTAATCGGAACCAGGTATAATTGTCTGTCTCAGTGTAGTACCATATTACTACGTGATCCAATCTAAGAAAAGCCCAGGTTCTGGCCATTCAAGTATGCGAAAAATGCGAAAGTATGAGCTAGATGATTGCAAATGCAAGAACTAACCCTGACTTAACCGGCGTTATCCACTAAAATATTATGGTACCAGGTTTAATTGACTGTTTCGGTGTGGTACCACATTACTACGTAATCCAAACCGGAAAATACCCAGGATCTGGCCAAGAAGTATGCGAAAAGTGCGAAAGTATGCGCCAGATGATTACAAATACTGGTGCTAAACCAGACATAACCGGCGTTATCCTCTAAAATATTAATCGCAACCAGGTTTAACTGACTGCTTCCGTGTGACACGACATTACTATGTAATCCAGACCAGAAAAAACCCAGGATCTAGACAACAAATATGCGAAAAATGCGAAAGTATGAGGCAGATGATGGCAAACACCAGACCTAACCCAGACATAACCGGCGTTATCCTCTAAAATATTAGTCGGAACCAGTTTTAATTGACCCCGTCAGTGTGGTACTACATTACTACGTGATCCAAATCAGCAAAAGCCCAGGATCTGGCCAACAAGTATGCGAAAAATTCGATAGTATGAGCCAGATGATGGCAAATACCAGACCTTACCCAGACATAACCGGTGTTTCGCCCTAAAATATTAATCGTAACCAAGTTTAATTGACTGCTTCGGTGTGGTACCACGTTACTACGTGATCCAAATCAACAAAAGCCCAGGATCTGGCCAACAAGCACGCGAAAAATGCGAAAGTATGAGTCAGATGATTGCAAATACCAGACCTAACCCAGACGTAACCGGCGTTATCCTCTAAAATATTAATCGCAACCAGGTTTAATTGACTGTTTCCGTGTGGTACCACATTACTATGTAATCCAAACCAGAAAAAACCCAGGATCTAGACAACAAATATGCGAAAAATGCGAAAGTATGAGTCAGATGATTGCAAATACCAGACCTATCCCAGACATAACCAGCGTTGTCCTCTAAAATATTAATCGGAACCCGGTTTAATTGACTGTTTCCGTGTGGTACCACATTACTATGTAATCCAAACCAGAAAAAACCCAGGATCTAGACAACAAATATGCGAAAAATGCGAAAGTATGAGTCAGATGATTGCAAATACCAGACCTATCCCAGACATAACCGCCGTTATCCTCTAAAATATAAATCGCAACCAGGCTTAATTGTCTGTTTCAGTGTGGTACCACATTACTATGTGATCCAAACCAGAAAAAACCCAGGTTCTGGCCACTCAAGTATGCGAAAAATGCGAAAGTATGAGGTAGATGATGGCAAATACCAGACCTAACCCAGACATAACCGGTGATTCCCCCTAAAATATTGATCGAAACCAGGTATAATTGTCTGTCGAAATTACAACCAGGTTTAATTGACTGTTTCGGTTTGGTACCACACTACTACGTGATCCAAATCAGCAGGAGCCAAGAATCTGGCCAACAAGTATGCGAAAAATGCGAAAGTATGAGCCAGATGATTGCAAATACCAGACCTAACCAAGACTTAATCGGCCTTATCCTCCAAAATATTAATCGACACCAGGTTTAATTGACCCCTTCAGTGTGGTACCACATTACTACGTGATCCAAGTCAGCATAAGCCCAGGATCTGGCCAACAAGTATGCGAAAAATGCGAAAGTATGAGCTAGATGATGGCAAATACCAGACCTAACCCAGACATAATCGGCGTTATCCTCCAAAATATTAATCGACACCAGGTTTAATTGACCCCTTCAGTGTGGTAGCACATTACTACGTGATCCAAGTCAGCATAAGCCCAGGATCTGGCCAACACGTATGCGAAAAATGCGAAAGTATGAGCTAGATGATGGCAAATACCAGACCTAACCCAGACATAATCGGCGTTATCCTCCAAAATATTAATCGACACCAGGTTTAATTGACCCGATCAGTGTGGTAGCACATTACTACGTGATCCAGATCAGCAAAAGCCCAGGATCTGGCCAAGAAGTATGCGAAAAATGCGAAAGTATGAGCTAGATGATGGCAAATACCTGACCTAACCCAGACATAACCGGCGTTATGCACTAAAATATTAATCGGAACCAGGTTTAATAGACAGTTTCAGTGTAGTACCACATTACTACGTGATCCAATCTAAAAAAAGCCCAGGTTCTGGCCATTCAAGTATGCGAAAAATGCGAAAGTATGAGCTAGATGATTGCAAATACCAGACCTAACCCAGACATAACCGGTTTTCCCCCCTAAAATATTGATCGAAACCAGCTTTAATTGACAGTACCAGTGTGGTACGACATTACTACGTGATACAAATCAGAAAAAGCCCAGGATCTGGCCAGCAAGTATGCGAAAAATGCGAAAGTATGAGCTAGATGATGGCAAATACCAGACCTAACCCAGACATAACCGCCGTTATCCTCTAAAATATAAACCGCAACCAGGTTTAATTGACTGTTTCGGTGCGGTACCACAATACTATGTGATCCAAACCAGAAAAAACCCAGGACCTGGCCAACAAGAATGCATAAAATGCGAAAGTATGAACTAGATGATTGCAAATACCAGACCTAACCCAGGCATAACCGGCGTTATCCTCTAAAATATTAATCGGAACCAGGTTTAATTGACAGTTTCGGTGTGGTGCCACATTACTACGTGATCCAAATTAGAAAAAGCCCACGATCTGGCCAACAAGTATGCGAAAAATGCGAAAGTGTGAGCTAGATGATGGCAAATACCAGACCTAACCCAGACATAACCGCCGTTATCCTCTAAAATATAAATTGCAACCAGGCTTAATTGACTGTTTCGGTGTGGTACCACATTACTATGTGATCCAAACCAGAAAAAACCCAGGTTCTGGCCACTCAAGTATACGAAAAATGCGAAAGTATGAGGTAGATGATGGCAAATACCAGGCCTAACCCAGACATAACCGGTGATTCCCCCTAAAATATTGATCGAAACCAGGTATAATTGTCTGTCGAAATCGCAACCAGGTTTAATTGACGGTTTCGGTTTGGTACCACATTACTATGTAATCCAAACCAGAAAAAACCCAGGATCTAGACAACAAATATGCGAAAAATGCGAAAGTATGAGCTAAATGATGGCAAATACCAGACCTATCCCAGACATAACCGCCGTTATCCTCTAAAATATTAATCGGAACCCGGTTTAATTGACTGTTTCGGTGTGGTGCCACATTACTACGTAATCCAAACCAGAAAACACCAAGAATCTGGCCAACAAGTATGCGAAGATTGCAAAACTATGAGTCAGATGATGGCAAATACCAGACCTTACCCAGAAATAACCGGTGTTTCCCCCTAAAATATTGACCGAAACCAGCATTAATTGACTGTTTCGGTTTGGTGCCACATTACTACGTGATCCAAATAAGCAAGAGCCCAGGATCTGGCCATTCAAGTATGCGAAAAATGCGAATGTTAGAGCCAGATGATTGCAAATACCAGAACTAACCCCGACATAACCGGAGTTATCCTCTAAAATATTAATCGTAACCAAGTTGAATTGACTGCTTCGGTGAGGTACCACGTTACTACGTAATCCAAACCGGAAAACACCAAGTATCTGGCCAACAAGTATGCGAAGATTGCAAAACTATGAGTCAGATGATGGCAAATACTAGACCTATCCCAGACATAACCGGTGTTTCCCCCTAAAATATTGATCGATATGAGCTTTAATTGACTGTTCCAGTGTGGTACCACATTACTACGTGATCCAAATCAGCAAAAGCCCAGGATCTGGCCAACAAGTATGCGAAAAATGCGATAGTATGACTCAGATGATTGCAAATACCATACCTAACCCAGACGTAACCGGCGTTATCCTCTAAAATATTAATCGCAACCAGGTTTAATTGACTGTTTCGGTTTGGTACCACATTACTATGTAATCCAAACCAGAAAAAACCCAGGATCTAGACAACAAATATGCGAAAAATGCGAAAGTATGAGCTATATGATGGCAAATACCAGACCTAACCCAGACATAACCGCCGTTATCCTCTAAAATATTAATCGGAACCCGGTTTAATTGACTGTTTCGGTGTGGTGCCACATTACTACGTGATCCAATCTAAAAAAAGCCCAGGTTCTGGCCATTCAAGTATGCGAAAAATGCGAAAGTATGAGCTAGATGATTGCAAATACCAGACCTAACCCAGGCATAACCGGCGTTATCCTCTAAAATAATAATCGGAACCAGGTATAATTGTCTGTCTCAGTGTAGTACCATATTACTACGAGATTCAAATCAGAAAAAGCCCAGGATCTGGCCATTCAAGTATGCAAAAAATGCGAAAGTATGAGCTAGATGAATCCAAATACTGGAGCTAACCCAGACATAACCGGCGTTGTTCTCTAAAATATTAATCGGAACCAGGTTTAATTGACTGCTTCGGTGTGGTGCCACATTACTACGTGATCCAATCCAAAAAAAGCCCAGGTTCTGGCCATTCAAGTATGCGAAAAATGCGAAAGTATGAGCAAGATGATGGCAAATACTAGACCTAACCCAGACATAACCGCCGTTATCCTCTAAAATATTAATCGGAACCAGGTTTAATTGACTGTTTCGGTGTGGTGCCACATTACTACGTGATCCAATCTAAAAAAAGCCCTGGTTCTGGCCAGTCAAGTATTGGAAAAATGCGAAAGTGTGAGCTAGATGATGGCAAATATCAGACCTAACCCAGACATAACCGGCGTTATCCTCTAAAATATTAATCGGAACCAGGCTTAATTGACTGTTTCGGTGTGGTGCCACATTACTACGTGATTCAAACCAGCAAGAGCCAGAATCTGGCCAACAAGTATGCGAAAAATGCGAAAGTATGAGCTAGATGATGGCAAATACCAGACCTAACCCAGACATAACCGCCGTTATCCTCTAAAATATTAATCGGAACCAGGCTTAATTGACTGTTTCGGTGTGGTGCCACATTACTACGTGATCCAATCTAAAAAAAGCCCAGGTTCTGGCCATTCAAGTATGCGAAAAATGCGAAAGTATGAGCTAGATGATGGCAAATACCAGACCTAACCCAGACATAACCGGCGTTATCCTCCAAAATATTAATCGGAACCAGGTTTAATTGACTTTTTCGGTGTGGTACCACAATACAACGTGATCCAAACCAGACAAAACCCAGGATCTGGCCAACATGTATGCGAAAGATGCGAAAGTATGAGACAGATGATTACAAGTACCAGGCCTAACCCAGACACAACCGGTGTTTCACCCTATAATATTGATCGAAACCGGCTTTAATTGACTATTTCGGTGAGGCACCACATTACTACATGATCCAAATCAGCAAGAGCCCAGAATCTGGCCAACAAGTATGCGAAAAATGCGAAAGTATGAGTCAGATGATGGCGAATACCAGACCTAACCCAGACATAACCGGCGTCATCCTCTAAAATATTAATCGGTACCAGGATTAATTGACGATTTCATTGTGGCACCACATTAGTACGTGATCCTAACCAGTAAAAAACCAAGGATCTGGCCAACAAGAATGCAAAAAATGCGAAGGTATGAGTCAGATGACGGCAAATACCAGACCTAACCCAGACATAACCGGTGTTCCCCCTAAAATATTAATCGGAACCAGGTATAATTGTCTGTCTCAGTGTAGTACCATATTACTACGAGATTCAAATCAGAAAAAGCCCAGGATCTGGCCATTCAAGTATGCAAAAAATGCGAAAGTATGAGCTAGATGAATCCAAATACTGGAGCTAACCCAGACATAACCGGCGTTGTTCTCTAAAATATTAATCGGAACCAAGTTGAATTGACTGCTTCGGTGTGGTACCACGTTACTACGTAATCCAAACCAGAAAACACCAAGAATCTGGCCAACAAGTATGCGAAGATTGCAAAACTATGGGTCAGATGATGGCAAATACCAGACCTTACCCAGACATAACCGGTGTTTCCCCCTAAAATATTGACGAAACCAGCATTAATTGACTGTTTCGGTTTGGTACCACATTACTACGTGATCCAAATAAGCAAGAGCCCAGGATCTGGCCATTCAAGTATGCGAAAAATGCGAAAGTATGAGCCAGATGATTGCAAATACCAGAACTATCCCCGACATAACCGGAGTTATCCTCTAAAATATTAATCGTAGCCAAGTTGAATTGACAGCTTCGGTGTGGTACCACGTTACTACGCAATCCAAACCAGAAAACACCAAGAATCTGGCCAACAAGTATGCGAAGATTGCAAAACTATGAGTCAGATGAAGGCAAATACCAGACCTAACCCAGACATAACCGGTGTTTCACCCTAAAATATTGATCGATATGAGCTTTAATTGACTGTTTCGGTTTGGTACCACATTACTACGTGATTCAAACCAGCAAGAGCCAGAATCTGGCCAACAAGTATGCGAAAAATGCGAAAGTATGAGCTAGATGATGGCAAATACCAGACCTAACCCAGACATAACCGCCGTTATCCTCTAAAATATTAATCGGAACCAGGCTTAATTGACTGTTTCGGTGTGGTGCCACATTACTACGTGATCCAATCTAAAAAAAGCCCAGGTTCTGGCCATTCAAGTATGCGAAAAATGCGAAAGTATGAGCTAGATGATGGCAAATACCAGACCTAACCCAGACATAACCGGCGTTATCCTCCAAAATATTAATCGGAACCAGGTTTAATTGACTTTTTCGGTGTGGTACCACAATACAACGTGATCCAAACCAGACAAAACCCAGGATCTGGCCAACATGTATGCGAAAGATGCGAAAGTATGAGACAGATGATTACAAGTACCAGGCCTAACCCAGACACAACCGGTGTTTCACCCTATAATATTGATCGAAACCAGCTTTAATTGACTATTTCGGTGAGGCATCACATTACTACGTGATCCAAATCAGCAAGAGCCCAGAATCTGGCCAACAAGTATGCGAAAAATGCGAAAGTATGAGTCAGATGATGGCGAATACCAGACCTAACCCAGACATAACCGGCGTCATCCTCTAAAATATTAATCGGTACCAGGATTAATTGACGATTTCATTGTGGCACCACATTAGTACGTGATCCTAACCAGTAAAAAACCAAGGATCTGGCCAACAGGAATGCAAAAAATGCGAAGGTATGAGTCAGATGATGGCAAATACCAGACCTAACCCAGACATAACCGGTGTTCCCCCTAAAATATTAATCGGAACCAGGTATAATTGTCTGTCTCAGTGTAGTACCACATTACTACGAGATCCAAATCAGAAAAAGCCCAGGATCTGGCCATTCAACTATGCGAAAAATGCGAAAGTATGAGCCAGATGATTGCAAATACGAGAACTAACCCAGACATAACCGGCGTTATCCTCTAAAATATTAATCGGAACCAGGTTCAATTGACCCCTTCAGTGTGATACTACATTACTACGTGATCCAAATCAGCAAAAGCACAGGAACTGTCCAACAAGTATGCGAAAAATGCGAAAGTATGAGCAAGATGATGGCAAATCCCAGACCTAACCCAGACATAACCGGCGTTATCATTTAAAATATTAATCGGAACCAGGTTTAATTGACCCCGTCAGTGTGGTACCACATTACTACGTGATCCAAATCAGCAAAAGACCAGGATCTGGCCAACATGTATGCGAAAAATGCGTAAGTATGAGCCAGATGATTGCAAATACCAGACCTAACCCAGACGTAACCGGCGTTATCCTCTAAAATATTAATCGCAACCAGGTTTAATTGACTGTTACGGTGTGGAACCACATTACTATCTAATCCAAACCAGAAAAAACCCAGGATCTAGACATCAAATATGCGAAAAATGCGTAAGTATGAGCTAGATGATGGGAAATACCAGACCTAACCCAGACATAACCGCCGTTATCCTCTAAAATATTGATCAAAACCAGCATTAATTGACTGTTTCGGTTTGGTACCACATTACTACGTGATCCAAATCAGCAAGAGCCCAGAATCAGGCCAGCAAGTATGCGCAAAATGCGAAAGTATGAGTCAGATGATTGCAAATACCAGACCTAACCCAGACATAACCGGCGTTATCATTTAAAATATTAATCGGAACCAGGTTTAATTGACCCCGTCAGTGTGGTACCACATTACTACGTGATCCAAATCAGCAAAAGACCAGGATCTGGCCAACATGTATGCGAAAAATGCGTAAGTATGAGCCAGATGATTGCAAATACCAGACCTAACCCAGACGTAACCGGCGTTATCCTCTAAAATATTAATCGCAACCAGGTTTAATTGTCTGTTACGGTGTGGAACCACATTACTATCTAATCCAAACCAGAAAAAACCCAGGATCTAGACAACAAATATGCGAAAAATGCGAAAGTATGAGCTAGATGATGGGAAATACCAGACCTAACCCAGACATAACCGCCGTTATCCTCTAAAATATTAATCGGAGCCAGGTTTAATTGACTTTTTCGGTGTGGTACCACAATACAACGTGATCCAAACCAGACAAAACCCAGGATCTGGCCAACATGTATGCGAAAGATGCGAAAGTATGAGAGAGATGATTACAAGTACCAGGCCTA
Organism: Colletes latitarsis; assembly: GCF_051014445.1. NCBI lineage: Eukaryota > Metazoa > Arthropoda > Insecta > Hymenoptera > Colletidae > Colletes > Colletes latitarsis. The sequence goes on from NC_135142.1 coordinate 6,811,695, forward strand.
ACCCAGACACAACCGGTGTTTCCCCCTATAATATTGATCGAAACCAGCTTTAATTGACTATTTCGGTGAGGTACCACATTACTACGTGATGCAAATCAGCAAGAGCCCAGAATCTGGCCAACAAGTATGCGAAAAATGCGAAAGTATGAGTCAGATCCCCTCAGGGGCTGCCAGCCTTTCAGCTGCAGTACGGGCTTAACGAACCCGGGGTACCCGAGTCATACACACACCGTAAGCCTCCTGTTGGTCGTCACAACGACCCATTCACAATTCCCTATTGGTTTTGTGAATGGTACGTGACGGCAGGAGGAACGGGGGTCTTGGCTTAACCGCCTGGGCCACGAGTATGGCGACTCTATAAAATCGCCCTCCAATCCTAAGCTATGGTGCGCGGCGATGGGATGCATGGTTGGGGGAGAAGGCCCAATCCCAAGCGACCACCTCCGGGGAACCTGCCGAACCCCCGGAGTATTAGGCTTACCCGGGTAAGGCGGCTCTGCCCGGGTGGACCTTTATTTCCGACCATCTCGTGGGATTTTTATGGACACAGAAAATAAAATGGGGATGGGGCGGGTTTTGTCGGTTGGGGAGGACGGAGACGGGGTTGGGGTTAGGGTGGCGGCGCTCGCGCCCCACTCAGCGCCAGGTCCAGCTTCGTGGAGGGTGGAGGAGGACGACGAGACGGCGTCGGTCTCGTCCTTCTCCTCCAGCACGAGCCACATAGGCTCTAAGAGGAAGAGGACGGGGCAGGCCGTCGTCGAGGTGGGCGGGGCGATGAGCCCGTCGGTGAGGCTGAGTTGCCTCAGGGACGAGGTGACCGAGGAGATATCGGAGAGGATCTCCTCGTCCCTGAGGCGGGTGGAGAAAGTCGCCGCTGCCTGCGCCTTTAAGGGGCAGAAAAGCGGTGGCGCGGAGGCCCTGAAGGCCGCGGCGGAGGAAATGAGGGAGGCGGCGCGGGAGCTCAGAGGGCGGAGCGCCCGTCTGCAGCTCCAGTTGGAGGAGGAGCGACAGGGGAGGAGGAGGGCAGAGGCGCTGTGGAACAGCGCGGCCCTCCCTCCCATCCTCCCTCCTCCTCCACCGCCGCGTCCTTCGGCGGAGGTAAATAAGCGGAGTGCGGCGGCAGTGGTGCGGGGCACCGCGGGCCCCTCCACCCGCACTCCGCCCGTGAAGAAGTCCCCGTCCTCCTCAGAAGACGATCTTCTGAGGAGGATTGGGGACATGATTGATGGCAAGCTGGCCGCCTTCCGGGAGGAGCTCCTCGCCGGAAGAGCGGTCAGCAGGAAGGCGGTGCCTCCCCGACCTGTTCCGGTACAGTCGGGGAAGGCAAAGAAGGGCGGAGTGAAGGCTCCGCCCAGCGTTGCGGCACCAGGGCCCCGGGTCGCGACCCCCAAGGGGGGTGGTGTACCCGTGGTCGCGATGGTCGCGTCCTCCACAGCACCCTCCCAAGGGGGGGTGGCGTGGAGTGAGGTGGTGGGGCGGAAGGCGAAGCGGGCGGCGAGGAAGGCCTCGCAACCGCAGCCTCCGCCTCCGCCGCCGGCGGCCAAGGTAAAGGCCGCGAAGGTCGGGAAGGCACGACCAGGTCGTCCCCCAAAAACGGCAGCGGTGACGCTGACCGTTGCGCAGGGGGGCGACCTGACCCTCGCGGAGGCGATGCGGCTCGCCAGGGAGAATATCTCCCTGGAAGAGCTGGGCATCGCCTCCGTGAGGGCGAAGAGGGCCGTGACCGGGGGTCTCTTGCTGGAGATCCCCGGTGCAGAAGGCGGCGCGAAGGCGGATCGTCTCGCCCAGAGGCTCCGGGAGCAGCTGGGCGAGCGAGGTGTCCGGGTCGCCCGGCCCACGAACCGCACGGAGATGCGCGTTTGTGGGCTGGACGACTCGGTCAGCGCACAGGATGTGTCCCGTGCCCTTGCGAGGGCGGGGGACTGTCCTGTGGAGGACCTGCGGATCGGAGAGATCCGCAGATCGCCCTCCGGCCTCGCGTCGGTGTGGGCCCGGTGCCCCCTCTCCGCCGCCCGTAAGGTGGCGGAATCCGGGAGGGTGTTGGTGGGGTGGGTTTCGGCGCGAGTGGAAATCCTCGCGCCGCGCCCGCTCCAGTGTCACCGCTGCCTCGAATTGGGGCACGTGAGGCAGTGGTGCACCTCGCCGGTGGACCGCAGCGGTCAGTGTTACCGCTGCGGTGCCAAAGAGCACCGTGCGAGCCAGTGCTCGGCGGCCCCCCACTGCCCGCTGTGTGCGGACATGGGGAGGCCAGCCGATCACAGGGTGGGGAGCAAGAAGTGCTCCCCCCCCTCCCGGAAGGAGAGGAAGAGGCGGGCTGCACCGGCTCCGGTGCCGAGGGCGGTGGCATCGTCCTCCATGGAGGTGGACGGTGCTACGGGGACGGACGGCCGGGAGGAGGCTGGCGCGGCCATTAATTAATGCCGCCCCGCCTCCTCCTCCAGGCCAACCTCAACCACTGCCGCGCGGCACAGGACTTGATGTCCCAAGTCCTCGCGGAGTGGGGGGTTGGCCTGGCGGTCGCCGCCGAGCCGTACCGCGTCCCTGATCACCCTCATTGGGTGGGCGACGCGGACGGCTTGGTGGCGACGGTATGGGGAGGGGGCGACGGGTCCCCACCGTTCTCCTTGTTGGAGCGCGGTCGGGGATTCGTCGCCGTGGACTGGGGGGGAGTCGCTGTGGTGGGGTGCTACATTTCGCCCCGTAGCGGTCACGCTGCGTTCGAGCTGTACCTGGCCGAGGTCGCGGCATGCGTGCAGCGCTACGCGGCCCGGCCGGTGCTGGTCCTGGGGGATTTTAATGTCAAGTCGGTGGCTTGGGGATCCCCCAGGACCTCCGTTCGCGGCGAGATCCTGGGCGATTGGGCGGCGGGGCTCGACCTCCGGGTATTGAACCGGGGGTCGGAGCACACATGCGTGCGGCGATATGGGGGGTCCATCGTGGATGTTGGATTCGCGGCCCCCAACGCCGTGCGCATGGTGTCGGGTTGGCACGTGGTCGCGGGGGCAGAGACACTCTCCGATCACCGGTACATCCGGATGGAGGTCTCTGCCGCCGCGAGTGCATCCCGACACGGTCGCCTGCGTGGCACTCCACCACGCCGCTGGGCGCTTCGGCGCCTGGACAAGGACGCCCTGATGGCAGCTGCCCTCGCTGCAACTTGGCCGCAGGGAGCGGCCGAGTTGCCGAGCATAGAGGAGGAGGTCGCCCGGCTCGGAGCATTGGTCGCGGGTATTTGCGACGCGGCGATGCCTCGGGTCGGGCGGGCTTCTCCTCGCCGGGCGGTGTACTGGTGGTCGGACGCGATCGCGGAGTTGCGAGTCGCGACTGTCCGCGCCCGACGCCAGTACACCCGCGCGCGCCGTCGTCAACGTACAGGCGACGGCGTGGCGCGAGCGAGGGCAGCTGATGACCTGTATGGAGCATACCGCGTGGCGCGGGTTGCTCTGCAGGTCGCCATCAAACGGGCCAAGACCCAGGCATGGAAGGAGCTCCTCCAGACCCTTGATGACGATCCATGGGGGCGCCCATATAAGGTGGTGCTGAATAAGCTCCGCCCGTGGGCGCCACCCGTCACCGAGGGTCTTGACCCCCGGCTGCTGGAGGACGTGGTCAATACACTCTTCCCAATTGGGGAGAGGGGACCGCGTCCTCCGGCTGCGGCGGCTGTCCCAGTGGAGTGGACGGCCGAGCTGGGGGTCACGCAGGAGGAGCTGGCAGCGGCCATCAGACGGCTCGGGGTTCGTAACACGGCCCCGGGTCCGGATGGTGTGCCCGGCCGGGTTTGGGTCTTGACCCAGGGCGTCCTTGGGGCCGACCTCAGGCGGTTGTTCGACCGCTGCCTGAGGGACGGGCGATTCCCCCCCAGTTGGAAGGTGGCGAGGATGGTCCTCCTCCGGAAGGAGGGTCGGCCCGCGGAGTCTCCCTCCGCATACCGGCCCATTTGTCTCCTCGACGAGGTGGGCAAGCTCTTCGAGCGTGTGATTGCTGCCCGCCTCGTCGAGCACCTGTCGCGGGGTGATCCCGGTCTGGCCGACTGCCAGTTCGGTTTCCGGGCGGGCCGATCGACTATCGACGCGATAGGTCGTGTGAGGGCCCTCTCGGAGGCGGCCGTCTCCCGGGGAGGGGTGGCATTGGCAATATCCTTGGATATTGCCAATGCCTTTAACACCCTCCCCTGGGAAGGGATAAGGAGGGGGCTCGAATATCATCGAGTCCCCCCTTGTCTCAGGGCGGTCGTCGGGGATTATCTCCGCGGCAGGTGGATCGAGTATCCGGGCCGGGATGGTGATATGCGGAGGGAGGTGTACTGCGGTGTTCCGCAGGGGTCGGTCCTCGGGCCACTCCTGTGGAACATCGCGTACGACTCGGTGTTGCGGGCCGGCCTCCCCGACGGCGTCAGCACGGTGTGTTATGCGGATGACACACTGGTGCTGGCCGTCGGGGCGCACTGGGGGAGGGCCATGCGTCGCGCGGAGGAGGGGTCGCAACGCGTCGTCGACCGGATCAGGGGGATGGGGATGACGGTGGCGGTCCATAAGACCGAGGTGATTGCGTTTCATTCACCTCGGCAGGATCCGCCACCCCCTCTGATTCGGGTGGGTGGGGCTGACATCGAGGTGAAGCCCCAGATCAGGTATCTGGGGTTGATCCTCGATAGCCACTGGCGTTTCGAGAAGCATTTCCGCTGCCTGGTCCCCCGGTTGGAAAGGATGGTTGCGGCTCTGGGCCGGATCCTGCCCAACCTGGGGGGCCCGGCGGGCCGAGTTCGTCGCCTCTATGTGGCAATGGTCCAGTCGGTGGCCCTATACGGGGCCCCCGTCTGGGCGGATGACCTGGCTGCCTCCCGGCGCAGCATGACTATGCTGCGTCGGGTGCAGAGGCGCATGGCGCTCAGGGTCGTCCGCGGGTATCGGACCATGTCACATGAGGCGGCGACGGTTCTAGCGGGGATGCCGCCCATGGACCTGCTCGCGCGGTCGCACGCGGCGATGTACCGGCACCGCGTCGACCGTCGCGCGGGGGTGGGGGCGGTCCCGGGCGGGCAGGAACCTGCTTGGGGCGATTTGAAGCGCCAGGCCCGGCAGTCCGTGTTGCTCGCGTGGCAGGAGCGGCTGGCTCTGCCAACCGCGGGGCACCGGACTGTCGGGGCTGTTCGGCCACTCCTGAAGGAGTGGCTGGACAGAGGCCATGGCAGCCTCACCTACCGGCTGGCACAGGTATTTTCCGGGCATGGCAGCTTCGGAAGATACCTGTGCCGGATAGGGAAGGAGCCGACGGCGCGTTGCTGCCACTGCGACGCTGAGCAGGACGCGGCGGATCATACCCTGGAGATATGCCCCGCGTGGGAGGGGGAGCGCCGTGTCCTGGTCGGCGTCGTCGGGCGGGATGTCTCGCTGCCGGGCGTGGTGCGCGCCATGCTCGGCAGCGAGGAGAAGTGGAGGGCCGTGGCCTCCTTCTGCGAGAACGTAATGTTGCAGAAGGAGGCCGCGGGGAGGGAGCGCGAGCTTCAGCGGCGCGCTGAGGCTCGCGCTCGTGCGGTCGCCCGAGGTCGTCGCCCGGTCGCGAGGCGTCGCGGGCGGCCGCCTCGGCGTGGCGGATGACCTAGGCTGGGAGGGTGGTCCTGAGGGGACCCTCCTCCCGCCAGGCGGCGCCGGGTCGGACCGGTTAGGGGTAGGAGTGCCTCCCCCTACCGGTCCGACGCAAGGGGAGGCACCCTCGGCGGTCTGGTGCGGCCATGAACGCCCGGCCGCTGAGGGGTGGAAACGGGGTCGCGGGCGGTTGCGAGTTGGGGCTCGCAGCCGCCACTAAACGCGGCCCCGGGACGGATAGCGGCGGGATGGAGTGGCCCCGTCCCGCCGCTATGAGGCAGTGTGTCTACTGGGGGGACCGATTGTCCCCCCGGGGGATGGGCGCGAAAGCGCGGACACGGGGAGGATACCGGAAGAATGCTTCGAACGATTCCCGGTATCCTCCCAAAGCGTGCCGAAGGGTCACCGTGGGGTTTTTAGTGGGTAGGTCCCGCGCCTGTCGTTGTACGGGCGCGGGGAATCCCACACACCCCTCCCACCTCTCCCCAAGGAGGTGGGAGGGAGTCTTTCGAAGATTTTCCCCACGACAAAAAAAAAAAAAAAAAAAAAAAAAAAAAGTATGAGTCAGATGATGGCGAATACGAGAACTAACCCAGACATAACCGGCGTTATCCTCTAAAATATTAATCGGAACCGGGTTCAATTGACCCCTTCAGTGTGATACTACATTACTACGTGATCCAAATCAGCAAAAGCACAGGAACTGTCCAACAAGTATGCGAAAAATGCGAAAGTATGAGCTAGATGATGGCAAATACCAGACCTAACCCAGACATAACCGGCGTTATCATTTAAAATATTAATCGGAACCAGGTTTAATTGACCCCGTCAGTGTGGTACCACATTACTACGTGATTCAAATCAGCAAAAGACCAGGATCTGGCCAACATGTATGCGAAAAATGCGTAAGTATGAGCCAGATGATTGCAAATACCAGACCTAACCCAGACGTAACCGGCGTTATCCTCTAAAATATTAATCGCAACCAGGTTTAATTGACTGTTACGGTGTGGAACCACATTACTATCTAATCCAAACCAGAAAAAACCCAGGATCTAGACATCAAATATGCGAAAAATGCGTAAGTATGAGCTAGATGATGGGAAATACCAGACCTAACCCAGACATAACCGCCGTTATCCTCTAAAATATTGATCAAAACCAGCATTAATTGACTGTTTCGGTTTGGTACCACATTACTAAGTGATCCAAATCAGCAAGAGCCCAGAATCAGGCCAGCAAGTATGCGCAAAATGCGAAAGTATGAGTCAGATGATTGCAAATACCAGACCTAACCCAGACATAACCGGCGTTATCATTTAAAATATTAATCGGAACCAGGTTTAATTGACCCCGTCAGTGTGGTACCACATTACTACGTGATCCAAATCAGCAAAAGACCAGGATCTGGCCAACATGTATGCGAAAAATGCGTAAGTATGAGCCAGATGATTGCAAATACCAGACCTAACCCAGACGTAACCGGCGTTATCCTCTAAAATATTAATCGCAACCAGGTTTAATTGTCTGTTACGGTGTGGAACCACATTACTATCTAATCCAAACCAGAAAAAACCCAGGATCTAGACAACAAATATGCGAAAAATGCGAAAGTGTGAGCTAGATGATGGGAAATACCAGACCTAACCCAGACATAACCGCCGTTATCCTCTAAAATATTAATCGGAGCCAGGTTTAATTGACATTTTCGGTGTGGTACCACAATACAACGTGATCCAAACCAGACAAAACCCAGGATCTGGCCAACATGTATGCGAAAGATGCGAAAGTATGAGAGAGATGATTACAAGTACCAGGCCTAACCCAGACACAACCGGTGTTTCCCCCTATAATATTGATCGAAACCAGCTTTAATTGACTATTTCGGTGAGGTACCACATTACTACGTGATCCAAATCAGCAAGAGCCCAGAATCTGGCCAACAAGTATGCGAAGAATGCGAAAGTATGAGTCAGATTATGGCGAATACCAGACCTAACCCAGACATAACCGGCGTCATCCTCTAAAATATTAATCGGTACCAGGATTAATTGACGATTTCATTGTGGCACCACATTAGTACGTGATCCTAACCAGTAAAAAACCAAGGATCTGGCCAACAAGAATGCAAAAAATGCGAAAGTATGAGTCAGATGATGACAAATACCAGACATAACCGGTGTTCCCCCTAAAATATTAATCGGAACCAGGTATAATTGTCTGTCTCAGTGTAGTACCACATTACTACGAGATCCAAATCAGAAAAAGCCCAGGATCTGGCCATTCAACTATGCGAAAAATGCGAAAGTATGAGCCAGATAATTGCAAATACGAGAACTAACCCAGACATAACCGGCGTTATCCTCTAAAATATTAATCGGAACCGGGTTCAATTGACCCCTTCAGTGTGATACTACATTACTACGTGATCCAAATCAGCAAAAGCACAGGAACTGTCCAACAAGTATGCAGAAAAATGCGAAAGTATGAGCTAGATGATGGCAAATACCAGACCTAACCCAGACATAACCGGCGTTATCATTTAAAATATTAATCGGAACCAGGTTTAATTGACCCCGTCAGTGTGGTACCACATTACTACGTGATTCAAATCAGCAAAAGACCAGGATCTGGCCAACATGTATGCGAAAAATGCGTAAGTATGAGCAAGGTGATTGCAAATACCAGACCTAACCCAGACGTAACCGGCGTTATCCTCTAAAATATTAATCGCAACCAGGTTTAATTGACTGTTACGGTGTGGAACCACATTACTATCTAATCCAAACCAGAAAAAACCCAGGATCTAGACATCAAATATGCGAAAAATGCGTAAGTATGAGCTAGATGATGGGAAATACCAGACCTAACCCAGACATAACCGCCGTTATCCTCTAAAATATTGATCAAAACCAGCATTAATTGACTGTTTCGGTTTGGTACCACATTACTACGTGATCCAAATCAGCAAGAGCCCAGAATCAGGCCAGCAAGTATGCGCAAAATGCGAAAGTGTGAGTCAGATGATTGCAAATACCAGACCTAACCCAGACATAACCGGCGTTATCATTTAAAATATTAATCGGAACCAGGTTTAATTGACCCCGTCAGTGTGGTACCACATTACTACCTGATCCAAATCAGCAAAAGACCAGGATCTGGCCAACATGTATGCGAAAAATGCGAAAGTATGAGCCAGATGATTGCAAATACCAGACCTAACCCAGACGTAACCGGCGTTATCCTCTAAAATATTAATCGCAACCAGGTTTAATTGTCTGTTACGGTGTGGAACCACATTACTATCTAATCCAAACCAGAAAAAACCCAGGATCTAGACAACAAATATGCGAAAAATGCGAAAGTATGAGCTAGATGATGGGAAATACCAGACCTAACCCAGACATAACCGCCGTTATCCTCTAAAATATTAATCGGAGCCAGGTTTAATTGACTTTTTCGGTGTGGTACCACAATACAACGTGATCCAAACCAGACAAAACCCAGGATCTGGCCAACATGTATGCGAAAGATGCGAAAGTATGAGAGAGATGATTACAAGTACCAGACCTAACCCAGACACAACCGGTGTTTCCCCCTGTAATATTGATCGAAACCAGCTTTAATTGACTATTTCGGTGAGGTACCACATTACTACGTGATCCAAATCAGCAAAAGCACAGGAACTGTCCAACAAGTATGCGAAAAATGCGAAAGTATGAGCTAGATGATGGCAAATACCAGACCTAACCCAGACATAACCGGCGTTATCATTTAAAATATTAATCGGAACCAGGTTTAATTGACCCCGTCAGTGTGGTACCACATTACTACGTGATTCAAATCAGCAAAAGACCAGGATCTGGCCAACATGTATGCGAAAAATGCGTAAGTATGAGCCAGATGATTGCAAATACCAGACCTAACCCAGACGTAACCGGCGTTATCCTCTAAAATATTAATCGCAACCAGGTTTAATTGACTGTTACGGTGTGGAACCACATTACTATCTAATCCAAACCAGAAAAAACCCAGGATCTAGACATCAAATATGCGAAAAATGCGTAAGTATGAGCTAGATGATGGGAAATACCAGACCTAACCCAGACGTAACCGGCGTTATCCTCTAAAATATTAATCGCAACCAGGTTTAATTGTCTGTTACGGTGTGGAACCACATTACTATCTAATCCAAACCAGAAAAAACCCAGGATCTAGACAACAAATATGCGAAAAATGCGAAAGTATGAGCTAGATGATGGGAAATACCAGACCTAACCCAGACATAACCGCCGTTATCCTCTAAAATATTAATCGGAGCCAGGTTTAATTGACTTTTTCGGTGTGGTACCACAATACAACGTGATCCAAACCAGACAAAACCCAGGATCTGGCCAACATGTATGCGAAAGATGCGAAAGTATGAGAGAGATGATTACAAGTACCAGGCCTAACCCAGACACAACCGGTGTTTCCCCCTATAATATTGATCGAAACCAGCTTTAATTGACTATTTCGGTGAGGTACCACATTACTACGTGATCCAAATCAGCAAGAGCCCAGAATCTGGCCAACAAGTATGCGAAGAATGCGAAAGTATGAGTCAGATTATGGCGAATACCAGACCTAACCCAGACATAACCGGCGTCATCCTCTAAAATATTAATCGGTACCAGGATTAATTGACGATTTCATTGTGGCACCACATTAGTACGTGATCCTAACCAGTAAAAAACCAAGGATCTGGCCAACAAGAATGCAAAAAATGCGAAAGTATGAGTCAGATGATGACAAATACCAGACATAACCGGTGTTCCCCCTAAAATATTAATCGGAACCAGGTATAATTGTCTGTCTCAGTGTAGTACCACATTACTACGAGATCCAAATCAGAAAAAGCCCAGGATCTGGCCAACATGTATGCGAAAGATGCGAAAGTATGAGAGAGATGATTACAAGTACCAGACCTAACCCAGACACAACCGGTGTTTCCCCCTGTAATATTGATCGAAACCAGCTTTAATTGACTATTTCGGTGAGGTACCACATTACTACGTGATCCAAATCAGCAAAAGCACAGGAACTGTCCAACAAGTATGCGAAAAATGCGAAAGTATGAGCTAGATGATGGCAAATACCAGACCTAACCCAGACATAACCGGCGTTATCATTTAAAATATTAATCGGAACCAGGTTTAATTGACCCCGTCAGTGTGGTACCACATTACTACGTGATTCAAATCAGCAAAAGACCAGGATCTGGCCAACATGTATGCGAAAAATGCGTAAGTATGAGCCAGATGATTGCAAATACCAGACCTAACCCAGACGTAACCGGCGTTATCCTCTAAAATATTAATCGCAACCAGGTTTAATTGACTGTTACGGTGTGGAACCACATTACTATCTAATCCAAACCAGAAAAAACCCAGGATCTAGACATCAAATATGCGAAAAATGCGTAAGTATGAGCTAGATGATGGGAAATACCAGACCTAACCCAGACATAACCGCCGTTATCCTCTAAAATATTGATCAAAACCAGCATTAATTGACTGTTTCGGTTTGGTACCACATTACTAAGTGATCCAAATCAGCAAGAGCCCAGAATCAGGCCAGCAAGTATGCGCAAAATGCGAAAGTATGAGTCAGATGATTGCAAATACCAGACCTAACCCAGACATAACCGGCGTTATCATTTAAAATATTAATCGGAACCAGGTTTAATTGACCCCGTCAGTGTGGTACCACATTACTACCTGATCCAAATCAGCAAAAGACCAGGATCTGGCCAACATGTATGCGAAAAATGCGTAAGTATGAGCCAGATGATTGCAAATACCAGACCTAACCCAGACGTAACCGGCGTTATCCTCTAAAATATTAATCGCAACCAGGTTTAATTGTCTGTTACGGTGTGGAACCACATTACTATCTAATCCAAACCAGAAAAAACCCAGGATCTAGACAACAAATATGCGAAAAATGCGAAAGTATGAGCTAGATGATGGGAAATACCAGACCTAACCCAGACATAACCGTCGTTATCCTCTAAAATATTAATCGGAGCCAGGTTTAATTGACTTTTTCGGTGTGGTACCACAATACAACGTGATCCAAACCAGACAAAACCCAGGATCTGGCCAACATGTATGCGAAAGATGCGAAAGTATGAGAGAGATGATTACAAGTACCAGGCCTAACCCAGACACAACCGGTGTTTCCCCCTGTAATATTGATCGAAACCAGCTTTAATTGACTATTTCGGTGAAGTACCACATTACTACGTGATCCAAATCAGCAAAAGCACAGGAACTGTCCAACAAGTATGCGAAAAATGCGAAAGTATGAGCTAGATGATGGCAAATACCAGACCTAACCCAGACATAACCGGCGTTATCATTTAAAATATTAATCGGAACCAGGTTTAATTGACCCCGTCAGTGTGGTACCACATTACTACGTGATTCAAATCAGCAAAAGACCAGGATCTGGCCAACATGTATGCGAAAAATGCGTAAGTATGAGCCAGATGATTGCAAATACCAGACCTAACCCAGACGTAACCGGCGTTATCCTCTAAAATATTAATCGCAACCAGGTTTAATTGACTGTTACGGTGTGGAACCACATTACTATCTAATCCAAACCAGAAAAAACCCAGGATCTAGACATCAAATATGCGAAAAATGCGTAAGTATGAGCTAGATGATGGGAAATACCAGACCTAACCCAGACATAACCGCCGTTATCCTCTAAAATATTGATCAAAACCAGCATTAATTGACTGTTTCGGTTTGGTACCACATTACTACGTGATCCAAATCAGCAAGAGCCCAGAATCAGGCCAGCAAGTATGCGCAAAATGCGAAAGTATGAGTCAGATAATTGCAAATACCAGACCTAACCCAGACATAACCGGCGTTATCATTTAAAATATTAATCGGAACCAGGTTTAATTGACCCCGTCAGTGTGGTACCACATTACTACCTGATCCAAATCAGCAAAAGACCAGGATCTGGCCAACATGTATGCGAAAAATGCGTAAGTATGAGCCAGATGATTGCAAATACCAGACCTAACCCAGACGTAACCGGCGTTATCCTCTAAAATATTAATCGCAACCAGGTTTAATTGTCTGTTACGGTGTGGAACCACATTACTATCTAATCCAAACCAGAAAAAACCCAGGATCTAGACAACAAATATGCGAAAAATGCGAAAGTATGAGCTAGATGATGGGAAATACCAGACCTAACCCAGACATAACCGCCGTTATCCTCTAAAATATTAATCGGAGCCAGGTTTAATTGACGTTTTCGGTGGGGTACCACAATACAACGTGATCCAAACCAGACAAAACCCAGGATCTGGCCAACATGTATGCGAAAGATGCGAAAGTATGAGAGAGATGATTACAAGTACCAGGCCTAACCCAGACACAACCGGTGTTTCCCCCTGTAATATTGATCGAAACCAGCTTTAATTGACTATTTCGGTGAGGTACCACATTACTACGTGATCCAAATCAGCAAGAGCCCAGAATCTGGCCAACAAGTATGCGAAGAATGCGAAAGTATGAGTCAGATGATGGCGAATACCAGACCTAACCCAGACATAACCGGCGTCATCCTCTAAAATATTAATCGGTACCAGGATTAATTGACGATTTCATTGTGGCACCACATTAGTACGTGATCCTAACCAGTAAAAAACCAAGGATCTGGCCAACAAGAATGCAAAAAATGCGAAGGTATGAGTCAGATGATGGCAAATACCAGACCTAACCCAGACATAACCGGTGTTCCCCCTAAAATATTAATCAGAACCAGGTATAATTTTCTGTCTCAGTGTAGTACCACATTACTACGAGATCCAAATCAGAAAAAGCCCAGGATCTGGCCATTCAACTATGCGAAAAATGCGAAAGTATGAGCCAGATGATTGCAAATACGAGAACTAACCCAGACATAACCGGCGTTATCCTCTAAAATATTAATCGGAACCAGGTTCAATTGACCCCTTCAGTGTGATACTACATTACTACGTGATCCAAATCAGCAAAAGCACAGGAACTGTCCAACAAGTATGCGAAAAATGCGAAAGTATGAGCTAGATGATGGCAAATCCCAGACCTAACCCAGACATAACCGGCGTTATCATTTAAAATATTAATCGGAACCAGGTTTAATTGACCCCGTCAGTGTGGTACCACATTACTACGTGATCCAAATCAGCAAAAGACCAGGATCTGGCCAACATGTATGCGAAAAATGCGTAAGTATGAGCCAGATGATTGCAAATACCAGACCTAACCCAGACGTAACCGGCGTTATCCTCTAAAACATTAATCGCAACCAGGTTTAATTGACTGTTACGGTGTGGAACCACATTACTATCTAATCCAAACCAGAAAAAACCCAGGATCTAGACATCAAATATGCGAAAAATGCGTAAGTATGAGCTAGATGATGGGAAATACCAGACCTAACCCAGACATAACCGCCGTTATCCTCCAAAATATTGATCAAAACCAGCATTAATTGACTGTTTCGGTTTGGTACCACATTACTACGTGATCCAAATCAGCAAGAGCCCAGAATCAGGCCAGCAAGTATGCGCAAAATGCGAAAGTATGAGTCAGATGATTGCAAATACCAGACCTAACCCAGACATAACCGGCGTTATCATTTAAAATATTAATCGGAACCAGGTTTAATTGACCCCGTCAGTGTGGTACCACATTACTACGTGATCCAAATCAGCAAAAGACCAGGATCTGGCCAACATGTATGCGAAAAATGCGTAAGTATGAGCCAGATGATTGCAAATACCAGACCTAACCCAGACGTAACCGGCGTTATCCTCTAAAATATTAATCGCAACCAGGCTTAATTGTCTGTTACGGTGTGGAACCACATTACTATCTAATCCAAACCAGAAAAAACCCAGGATCTAGACAACAAATATGCGAAAAATGCGAAAGTATGAGCTAGATGATGGGAAATACCAGACCTAACCCAGACATAACCGCCGTTATCCTCTAAAATATTAATCGGAGCCAGGTTTAATTGACTTTTTCGGTGTGATACCACAATACAACGTGATCCAAACCAGACAAAACCCAGGATCTGGCCAACATGTATGCGAAAGATGCGAAAGTATGAGAGAGATGATTACAAGTACCAGGCCTAACCCAGACACAACCGGTGTTTCCCCCTATAATATTGATCGAAACCAGCTTTAATTGACTATTTCGGTGAGGTACCACATTACTACGTGATCCAAATCAGCAAGAGACCAGAATCTGGCCAACAAGTATGCGAAAAATGCGAAAGTATGAGTCAGATGATGGCGAATACCAGACCTAACCCAGACATAACCGGCGTCATCCTCTAAAATATTAATCGGTACCAGGATTAATTGACGATTTCATTGTGGCACCACATTAGTACGTGATCCTAACCTGTAAAAAACCAAGGATCTGGCCAACAAGAATGCAAAAAATGCGAAGGTATGAGTCAGATGATGGTAAATACCAGACCTAACCCAGACATAACCGGTGTTCCCCCTAAAATATTAATCGGAACCTGGTATAATTGTCTGTCTCAGTGTAGTACCACATTACTACGTGATCCAAATCAGCAAGAGCCCAGAATCAGGCCAGCAAGTATGCGCAAAATGCGAAAGTATGAGTCAGATGATTGCAAATACCAGACCTAACCCAGACATAACCGGCGTTATCATTTAAAATATTAATCGGAACCAGGTTTAATTGACCCCGTCAGTGTGGTACCACATTACTACGTGATCCAAATCAGCAAAAGACCAGGATCTGGCCAACATGTATGCGAAAAATGCGTAAGTATGAGCCAGATGATTGCAAATACCAGACCTAACCCAGACGTAACCGGCGTTATCCTCTAAAATATTAATCGCAACCAGGCTTAATTGTCTGTTACGGTGTGGAACCACATTACTATCTAATCCCAACCAGAAAAAACCCAGGATCTAGACAACAAATATGCGAAAAATGCGAAAGTATGAGCTAGATGATGGGAAATACCAGACCTAACCCAGACATACCCGCCGTTATCCTCTAAAATATTAATCGGAGCCAGGTTTAATTGACTTTTTCGGTGTGGTACCACAATACAACGTGATCCAAACCAGACAAAACCCAGGATCTGGCCAACATGTATGCGAAAGATGCGAAAGTATGAGAGAGATGATTACAAGTACCAGGCCTAACCCAGACACAACCGGTGTTTCCCCCTATAATATTGATCGAAACCAGCTTTAATTGACTATTTCGGTGAGGTACCACATTACTACCTGATCCAAATCAGCAAGAGCCCAGAATCTGGCCAACAAGTATGCGAAAAATGCGAAAGTATGAGTCAGACGATGGCGAATACCAGACCTAACCCAGACATAACCGGCGTCATCCTCTAAAATATTAATCGGTACCAGGATTAATTGACGATTTCATTGTGGCACCGCATTAGTACGTGATCCTAACCAGTAAAAAACCAAGGATCTGGCCAACAAGAATGCAAAAAATGCGAAAGTATGAGTCAGATGATGGCAAATACCAGACATAACCGGTGTTCCCCCTAAAATATTAATCGGAACCAGGTATAATTGTCTGTCTCAGTGTAGTACCACATTACTACGAGATCCAAATCAGAAAAAGCCCAGGATCTGGCCATTCAACTATGCGAAAAATGCGAAAGTATGAGCCAGATGACTGCAAATACGAGAACTAACCCAGACATAACCGGCGTTATCCTCTAAAATATTAATCGGAACCAGGTTCAATTGACCCCTTCAGTGTGATACTACATTACTACGTGATCCAAATCAGCAAAAGCACAGGAACTGTCCAACAAGTATGCGAAAAATGCGAAAGTATGAGCTAGATGATGGCAAATACCAGACCTAACCCAGACGTGACCGGCGTTATCCTCTAAAATATTAATCGCAACCAGGTTTAATTGACTGCTACGGTGTGGAACCACATTACTATCTAATCCAAACCAGAAAAAACCCAGGATCTAGACAACAAATATGCGAAAAATGCGAAAGTATGAGCTAGATGATTGCTAATACCGGAACTAACGCAAATATAACCGGCGTTATCCTCTAAAATATTAATCGGAACCAGGTTTAATTGACTGTTTCGGTGTGGTGCCACATTACTACGTGATCCAAATCAGAAAAAGCCCAGGATCTGGCCAACAAGTATGCGAAAAATGCAAAAGCAAGAGGAAGATAATTGCAATTACCAGACGGAGCCCAGAACTAACCGGTGTTATCCCCTAAAATGTTGATAGAATACAGGTTGAATTGACTATTTCATTGTGGCACCACATTAGTACGTGATCCTAACCAGTAATAAACCCAGGATCTAGACAACAAGTATGCGAAGCATGCGAAAGTATGAGTCAGATGATGGCAAATACCAGACCTAACCCAGACATAACCGGTGTTTCCCCCTAAAATATTAATCGTAACCAGGTTTAATTGACTGTTTCGGTGTGGTACCACGTTATTACGTTATCCAAATCAGAAAAAACCCAGGATCTGGCCAACAAGTATGCGAAAAATGCGAAGGTACGAGACAGATTATTACAAGTACCAGGCCTATCCCAGACACAACCGGTGTCTCCCCCTATAATATTGATCGAAACCAGCTTTAATTGACTGTTTCGGTTTGGTACCACATTACTACCTGATCCAAATTAGCAAGAGCCCAGGATCTGGCCATCAGGTATGCGAAAAATGCGAAAGTATGAGTCAGATGATGGCAAATACCAGACCTAACCCAGACATAACCGGCGTTATCCTCTAAAATATGAATCGGAACCAGGTTTAATTGACCCCATCAGTGCGGTACCACATTACTACGTGATGCAAATCTGCAAAAACCCAGGATCTGGCCAACAAGTATTCGAAAAATGCGAAAGTAGAGCTAGATGATGGCAAATACCAGAACTAACGCAAATATAACCGGCGTTATCCTCCAAACTATTAATCGGAAAAAGGTATAATTGACTTTTTCGGTGTGGTACCATATTACTACATAATCCAAAACGGAAAAAACCCAGGATCTGGCCAAGAAGTATGCGAAAAATGCGAAAGTATGAGCCAGATGATTGCAAATACTGGAACTAACCCAGACATAACCGGCGTTATCCTCTAAAATATTAATCGGAACCAGGTATAATTGACTTTTTCGTTGTGGTACCATATTACTACGTAATCCAAAACGGAAAAAACCCAGGATCTGGCCAACAAGTATGCGAAAAATACGAAAGTATGAGCCAGATGATTGCAAATACCAGAACTAACCCCGACGTAACCGGAGTTCTCCTCTAAAATACTAATCGTAACCAAGTTTAATTGACTGCTTCGGTGCGGTACCACGTTACTACGTGATCCAAACCAGAAAAAACCCAGGATCTGGCCAACAAGTATGGGAAAAATGCGAAAGTATGAACTAGATGATTGCAAATACGAGAACTAACCCAGACATAACCGGCGTTATCCTCTAAAATGTTAATCGGAACCAGGTTCAATTGACTGTTCCAGTGTGGTACCACACTATTACGTAATCCAAACCGGAAAAACCCAGGTTCTGGCCATTCGAGTATGCGAAAAACACGAAGGTATGAGCCAGA
Source organism: Colletes latitarsis (assembly GCF_051014445.1). Taxonomy (NCBI): domain Eukaryota; kingdom Metazoa; phylum Arthropoda; class Insecta; order Hymenoptera; family Colletidae; genus Colletes; species Colletes latitarsis. Next base: position 6,829,967 of record NC_135142.1, read on the forward strand.
TGATTGCAAATACCAGAACTAACCCCGACGTAACCGGAGCTCTCCTCTAAAAAACTAATCGTAACCAAGTTTAATTGACTGCTTCGGTGTGGTACCACGTTACTACGTGATCCAAACCAGAAAAAACCCAGGATCTGGCCAACAAGTATGCGAAAAATGCGAAACTATGAGCCAGATAATTGCTAATACCGGAACTAACGCAAATATAACCGGCGTTATCCTCTAAAATATTAATCGGAACCAGGTTTAATTGACAGTTTCGGTTTGGTACCACATTACTACGTGATCCAAACCAGAAAAGCCCAGGATCTGCCCAAAAAGTACGTGAAGAAAGCGAAAGTATGAGTCAGATGATTGCAAATACGAGAACTAACCCAGACATAACCGCCGTTATGCTCCAAAATATTAATCGGAACCAGGTTTAATTGACTGTTTCGGTGTGGTGCCACATTACTACGTGATCCAAATCAGAAAAGGCCGAGGATCTGGCCAACAAGTATGCGAAAAATGCAAAAGCAAGAGGAAGATAATTGCAATTGCCAGATGCAGCTCAGAACTAACCGGTGTTATCCCCTAAAATGTTGATAGAATACAGGTTGGATTGACTATTTCATTATGGCACCACATTAGTACGTGATCCTAACCAGTAATAAACCCAGGATCTGGCCAACAAGAATGCAAAAAATGCGAAAGTATGAGCCAGATAATTGCTAATACCGGAACTAACGCAAATATAACCGGCGTTATCCTCTAAAATATTAATCGGAACCAGGTTTAATTGACTGTTTCAGTGTGGTACCACATTACTACGTGATCCAAACCGGAGAAAACCCAGGATCTGGCCAACAAGAATGCAAAATATGCGAAAGTATGAGGCACATGATGGCAAACACCAGACCTAACCCAGACATAACCGGCGTTATCCTCTAAAATATTAATCGCAACCAGTTTTAATTGACTGTTTCGGTGTGGTACCACATTACTATGTAATCCAAACCAGAAAAAACCCAGGATCTAGACAATAAGTATGCGATGAATGCGAAAGTATGAGTCAGATGATTGGAAATACGAGAACTAACCCAGACATAACCGCCGTTATCCTCTAAAATATTAATCGGAACCAGGTTTAATTGACTGTTCCAGTGTGGTACCACATTATTACGTAATCCAAACCAGGAAAAACCCAGGATCTGGCCAACAAGTATGCGAAAAATGCGAAACTATGAGCCAGATAATTGCTAATACCGGAACTAACGCAAATATAACCGGCGTTATCCTCTAAAATATTAATCGGAACCAGGTCTAATTGACAGTTTCGGTTTGGTACCACATTACTACGTGATCCAAACCAGTAAAAACCCAGGATCTGCCCAAAAAGTACGTGAAGAATGCGAAAGTATGGGTCAGATGATTGCAAATACGAGTACTAACCCAGACATAACCGCTGTTATCCTCTAAAATATTAATCGGAACCAGGTTTAATTGACTGTTTCGGTGTGGTGCCACATTAACACGTGATCCAAATCAGAAAAAGCCCAGGATCTGGCCAACAAGTATGCGAAAAATGCAAAAGCAAGAGGAAGATAATTGCAATTACCAGACGGAGCCCAGAACTAACCGGTGTTATCCCCTAAAATGTTGATAGAATACAGGTTGAATTGACTATTTCATTGTGGCACCTCATTAGTACGTGATCCTAACCAGTAACAAACCCAGGATCTGGCCAACAAGAATGCAAAAAATGCGAAAGTATGAGGCATATGATTGCAAATACCAGACCTAACCCAGACATAACCGGTGTTGCCCCCTAAAATATTGATCGAAACCAGCGTTAATTGACTGTTTCGGTTTGGTACCACATTACTACGTGATCCAAATCAGCAAGAGCCCAGGATCTGGCCAACAAGTATGCGAAAAATGCGAAAGTATGAACTAGATGGTTGCAAATACCAGGCCTAACCCAGGCATAACCGGCGTTATCCTCTAAAATATTAATCGGAACCAGGTTTAATTGACTGTTTCGGTGTGGTACCACATTACTACATAATCCAAATCAGAAAAAAACCAAGGATTTGGCCAACAAGTATGCGAGAAATGCGAAAGTATGAGCCAGATGATTGCAAATACTGGAACTAACCCAGACATAACCGGCGTTATCCTCTAAAGTATTAATCGGAACCAGGTATAATTGACTTTTTCGGTGTGGCACCATATTACTACGTAATCCAAAACGGAAAAAACCCAGGATCTGGCCAAGAAGTATGCGAAAAATGCGAAAGTATGAGCCAGATGATGGCAAATACTGGAACTAACCCAGACATAACCGGCGTTATCCTCTAAAATATTAATCGGAATCAGGTTTAATTGACTGTTCCGGTGTGGCACCACATTACTATGTAATCAAACCAGAATAAACCCAGGGTCTTGCCAACAGGTATGCGAGAAATGCGAAAGCAAAAGGATGATGATTGCAATTATCAGACGTAACCCAGACCTAACCGGTGTTATCCTCTAAAATATTAATCGGAACCAGGTTTAATTGATTGTTCCGGTGTGGCACCACATTACTATGTAATCAAACCAGAATAAACCCAGGGTCTGGCCAACAGGTATGCAAAAAATGCGAAAGTATGAGTCAGATGATGGCAAATACCAGACCTAACCCAGACATAACCGGTGTTTCCCCCTAAAATATTGATCGAAACCAGCTTTAATTGACTGTTTCGGTTTGGTACCACATTACTACGTGATCCAAATCAGCAAGAGCCCAGGATCTGGCCAACAAGTATGCGAAAAATGCGAAAGTATGAACTAGATGGTTGCAAATACCAGGCCTAACCCTGGCATAACCGGCGTTATCCTCTAAAATATTAATCGGAATCAGGTTTGATTGACTGTTCCGGTGTGTCACCACATTACTATGTAATCAAACCAGAATAAACCCAGAGTCTTGCCAACAGGTATGCGAGAAATGCGAAAGCAAAAGGATGATGATTGCAAATACCAGACCTAACACAAACCTAACCGGCGTTGTTCTCTAAAATATTAATCGGAACCAGGTTTAATTGACTGTTTCAGTGCGGTACCACATTACTACGTGATCGAAACCGGAAATAACCCAGGATTTGGCCAACAAGTATGCAAAAAATGCGAAAGTATGAGGCAAATGATGGCAAGCACCTGAATTACCCAGTCATAACCGGCGTTATCCTCTACAATATTAATCGCAACCAGGTTTAATTGACTGTTCCGGTGTGGTACCACATTACTATGTAATCCAAACATGAAAAAACCCAAGATCTAGACAATAAGTATGCGAAAAATGCGTAAGTATGAGCCAGATGATTGCAAATACCAGTCCTAACCCAGACATAACCGCCGTTATCCTTTAAAATATTAATCGCAACCAGGTTTAAGCGACTGTTTCGGTGTGGTACCACATTACTACGTGATCCAAACCATAGAAAACCCAGGATCTGGCCAACAAGTATGCGAAAAATGCGAAAGTATGAGCCAGATGATTGCAAATACCAGAACTAACCCCGACGTAACCGGAGTTCTCCTCTAAAATACTAATCGTTACCAAGTTTAATTGACTGCTTCGGTGTGGTACCACGTTACTATGTGATCCAAACCAGAAAAAACCCAGGATCTGGCCAACAAGTATGCGAAGAATGCGAAAGTATGAGTCAGATGATGGCAAATACCAGACCTAACCCAGACATAACCGACGTTACCCTCTAAAATATTAATCGGAACCAGGAATAATTGTCTGTCTCAGTGTAGTACCACATTACTACGAGATCCAAATCAGAAAATACCAAGGATCTGGACAACAAATGTGCGAGAAATGCGAAAGCAAGAGGATGATGATTGCAATTATCAGACGTAACCCAGACCTAACCGGTGATATCCTTTAAAATATTAATCGCAACCAGGTTAAAGCGACTGTTTCGGTATGGTACCACATTACTACGTGATCCAAACCATAAAAAACCCAGGATCTGGCCAACATGTATGCGAAAAATGCGAAAGTTTGAGCCAGATGATTGCAAATACCAGAACTAACCCCGACATAACCGACGTTACCCTCTAAAATATTAATCAGAACCAGGAATAATTGTCTGTCTCAGTGTAGTACCACATTACTACGTAATCCAGATCAGAAAAAACCAAGGATCTGGCCAACAAATATGCGAGAAATGCGAAAGCAAGAGGATGATGATTGCAATTATCAGACGTAACCCAGACCTAACCGGTGATATCCTCTAAAATATTAATCGGAACCAGGTTTAATTGACTGTTTCGGTGTGGTGTCACATTACTACGTGATCAAGCAAGAAAAAACCCGAGGTCTGGCCAACAGGTATGCGAAAAATGCGAATGTATGAGCCAGATGATAGCAAATACCAGAAATAACCCAGACATAACCAGCGTTATCCTCTGAAATATTAATCGGAACCAGGTTTAATTGACTGTTTCGGTGTGGTACCACATTACTACGTAATCCAAATCAGAAAAAACCCAGGATCTGGCCAACAAGTATGCGAGAAATGCTAAAGCAAAAGGATGATGATTGCAATTATCAGACGTAACCCAGACCTAAACGGTGTTATCCTCTAAAATATTAAGCGCAACGAGGTTTAATCGAAGTTTCAGTGTGGTACGACATTACTATGTGATCCAAACCAGAAAAAACCCAGGATCTGGCCAAGAAGTATGCGAAAAATGCGAAAGTATGAGTCAGATGATTGCTAATACCAGAACTAACGCAAATATAACCGGCGCTATCCACTAAAATATTAATATGAACAAGGTTTATTGACAGTTTCGGTGTGGTACCACATTACTACGTCATCCAAACCAGAAAAAAACAGGATCTGGCCAACAGGTATGCAAAAAATGCGAAAGTATGAGGCTGATGATGGCAAATACCTGACCTAACCCAGACATAACCGGCGTTATCCTCTATAATATTAATCGGAACCAGGTTTAATTGACTGTTCCGGTGTGGTGCCACATTACTACGTGATCCGAACTAGAAAAAGCCCATGTCCTGGCCATTCAAGTATGCGAAAAATGCGAAAGTATGAGCTAGATGATGGCAATTACCAGACTTAATCCAGACAAAACCGGCGTTATCCTCTAAAATATTAATCGGAACCAGGAATTATTGTCTGTCTCAGTGTAGTACCACATTACTACGATATCCAAATCAGAAAAAGCCCAGGATCAGGCCATTCAAGTATGCTAAAAATGCGAAATTATGAGTCAGATGATTGCAAATACCAGTCCTAACCCAGACATAACCGCCGTTATCCTTTAAAATATTAATCGCAACCAGGTTAAAGCGACTGTTTCGGTATGATACCACATTACTACGTGATCCAAACCATAAAAAACCCAGGATCTGGCCAACAAGTATGCGAGAAATGCGAAAGCAAGAGGATGATGATTGCAATTATCAGACGTAACCCAGACCTAACCGGTGATATCCTCTGAAATATTAATCGGAACCAGGTTTAATTGACTGTTTCGGTGTGGTGCCACATTACTACGTGATCCAAACTAGAAAAGGCCCAGGTTCTGGCCATTCAAGTATGCGAAAAATGCGAAAGTATGAGACAGATGATTGCTAATACGAGACCTAACCCAGACATAACCGGCGTTATCCTCTAAAATATTAATCGCAACCAGGTTTAATTGACAGTTTCGGTGTGGTACCACATTTCTACGTAATCCAAACCGGGAAAAACCCAGGATCTGGCCAACAAGTATGCGAAGAATGCGAAAGTATGAGTCAGATTATGGCAAATACCAGACCTAACCCAGACATTACCGGCGTTATCCTCTAAAATATTAATCGCAACCAGGTTTAATTGACTGTTTCTGTGTGGTTCCACATTACTACGTAATGCAAATCAGAAAAAACCAAGGATCTGGCCAACAAGTATGCGAGAAATGCGAAAGCAAGAGGATGATGATTGTAATTACCAGACCTAACCCAGACATAACCGGCGGTATCCCCTAAAATATTAATCGGAACCAGGTTTAATTGACCCCTTCAGTGTGGAACCACATTACTACGTGATACAAATTTGCAAAAGCCCAGGATCTGGCCAACAAGTATGCGAAAAATGCGAAAGTATGAGCCAGATGATTGCAAATACCAGAACTAACCCCGACATAACCGGTGTTACCCTCTAAAATATTAATCGGAACCAGGAATAATTGTCTGTCTCAGTGTAGTACCACATTACTACGAGATCCAAATCAGAAAAAAACCAGGATCTGGCCAACAGGTATGCAAAAAATGCGAAAGTATGAGGCAGATGATGACAAATACCTGACCTTACCCAGGCATAACCGGCGTTATCCTCTAAAATATTAATCGCAACCAGGTTTAATTGACTGTTTCTGTGTGGTACCACATTACTACGTAATCCAAATCAGAAAAAACCAAGGATCTGGCCAACATGTATGCGAGAAATGCGATAGCAAGAGGATGATGTTTGCAATTATCGGACGTAACCCAGGCCTAACCGGTGATATCCTCTAAAATATTAATCGGAACCAGGTTTAATTGACTGTTTCGGTGTGGTGCCACATTACTACGTAATCGAACCAGAAAAAACCCAGGAACGGGCCAACAGGTATGCGAAGAATGCGAAAGTATGAGTCAGATGATGGCAAATACCAGACCTAACCCACACATAGCCGGCGTTATCCTGTAAAATATAGATCGCCATCTAGGTTTAATTGACTGTATCGGTGTGGTACCACATTACTATGTGATCCAAACCAGAAAAAACCAAGGATCTGGCCAAGAAGTATGCGAAGAATGCGAAAGTATGAATCAGATGATGGCAAATACCAGACCTAACCCAGATATAACCGGCGTTATCCTCTAAAATATTAATCGGTACCAGGAATTATAGTCTGTCTCAGTGTAGTACCACATTACTACGAGATCCAAATCAGAAAAAGCCCAGGATCTGGCCATTCAAGTATGCGAAAAATGCGAAATTATGAGTCAGATGATTGCAAATACCAGTCCTAACCCAGACATAACCGCCGCTATCCTTTAAAATATGTATCGCAACCAGGTTTAAGCGACTGTATCGTGGTGGTACCACATTACTACGTGATCCAAACTAGAAAAAGCCCAGGTTCTGGCCATTCAAGTATGCGAAAAATGCGAAAGTATGAGCAAGATGATGGCAATTACCAGACCTAACCCAGACATAACCGGCGTTATCCTCTAAAATATTAATCGGAACCAGGTTTAATTGAAATAACCGGCGTTATCCTCTAAAATATTAATCGCAGCCAGATTTAATTGACTGTTTTTGTGGGGTACCACATTACTACGTAATCCAAATCAGAAAAAACCAAGGATCTGGCCAACAAGTATGCGAGAAATGCGAACGCAAGAGGATGATGATTGCAATTATCAGACGTAACCCAGACCTAACCGGTGATATCCTCTAAAATATTAATCGGAACCAGGTTTAATTGACTGTTTCGGTGTGGTGCCACATTACTACGTAATCCAAATCAGAAAAAAACCAGGATCTGGCCAACAAGTATGCGAGAAATGCTAAAACAAAAGGATGATGATTGCAATTATCAGACGTAACCCAGACCTAAACGGTGTTATCCTCTAAAATATTAAGCGCAACGAGGTTTAATCGACTGTTTCGGTGTGGTACCACATTACTATGTGATCAAACCAGAAAAAACCCATGGTCTGGCCAACAGGTATGCGAGAAATGCAAAAGCAAAAGGATGATGATTGCAATTATCAGACGTAACCCAGACCTAAAGGGTGTTATCCTCTAAAATATTAAGCGCAACGAGGTTTAATCGACTGTTTCGGTGTAGTACCACATTATTACGTGATCCAAATCAACAAAAGCCCAGGATCTGGCCAAGTATTCGAAAAATGCGAAAGTATGAGCTAGATGATGGCAAATACCAGACCTAACACAGACATAACCGGCGCTATCCTCTAAAATATTAAACGGAACCAGGTTTAATTGACTGTTCCGGTGTGGTACCACATTACTATGTAATCAAACCAGAAAAAACCCAAGGTCTGGTCAACAGGTATGCGAAAAATGCGAAAGCATGAGCCAGATGATAGCAAATACCAGTGTTAATAAGCTGATGCTTTTAACGACGAAGTCCGGATAGAGGGATCGGATTTTTATTGTGGGAAGTGAGTTGGGAATGTAAGATTTTCTTTTTCAAAAAAACTGTTTATTATAAAAATAAATTAAATAAACAATAAGAAATGAAGAAATTCTTATTTAATTCTCCAGGTAATCGTTTCCAATTCTGGTCGGAACCGACACGTTGAGGTAGGCCAAGGTTCTGTGAACAGAAAAACACGGCAATGTGTTAGACACGTAAACACGTTACACGTATATTCGCCGCGTGTGTGTGCTCACGCTCCTGGCTTCGATATTCGAATGTATAGGAGCGGAGAATTTCGCTCGCTCGTAATATACGAGCTCGCAAGTGGACTGTCTTTAATATCTGGCGTGAAAAGAATTAAATTTCCTTTCGACGCCGAACTGAGTCGATTGTCTAGTGGACGGGGATGCAAGTGGAGGTTGTAAGGCTCCAAATGCACTGATCCCGTGAGTATGCCCACGGAGTCTGTGCGTCGAGTCGCACTGCAGTACAACGTCACGACCGTCGATCTGCGGATTCTCTTTAACGTTCCAGCAGATGACTTGTTGGTCGAGAATTGTACTGCGAAGCCCGACAGCACGTGGTTCACTGCACGAATGCACCACTCGATGTGATTCGTGACAGTATTTGAACTACGTGGGGGCCTGACCCGCGACTCCTTGACCTCTCCGCACAGGTGCTCCTCTAAGCGTTACACCGGCGGGGTCTGTAGAGGGAAGGAATCGAAGACCGAAAGTCAAGCGTCCGAAGTGGACGCTGACCTGACTTCAGTGAGCCCACCTGGAGGTTCACCACGTAGGTGTATCCCTTCGGTGTCTCCTAAGCCGAACGACAATCACAGAGAAGTTTGAACGGTATTCGCCCACTTCTCTGTGTTTCAAACGTTTATACGCTTGAAACGACAAAATAATACTGCACGAGGGGGGTCGAGCACCTTATTGGTGTATTCTCGAGCCCTCCAAACTAGACAGAAAATAGAAATTGAGCTTGTTTGGGACTTTCCCGAACGAAACTCCTGAATGCTTTTATTCGAATCGAGAGTCGACTCGTTTGATAAGCAAAGACTAACATTAATGAGTGCTAGTTTGAGTTTTAATGAATTCTCAGCTGTGCGAGGTCAATCAGAGGACCCGCACCAGACTGAACATCGACTCGTTGCACCCTTTATTCAGTAAATGTCTGCTAGCTTTATCTCGAGAATTTCCCTCTCGAGATTCGCTCGAAATCTGTTCGGACACGATCGGGAGCCGATGTGCCTCCTTCAGAAGTCGTTGTGAGACTGTGTCGAATGATAGCCGAAAACGTCGCCGCGTTGCTCCAATTAGCCGTTCCGCGGCGCTGTCCAAATTTCGGCAGTCGATCTTTGTCTAATTTTCTACGCGCTACTCTCGCACGGTACTGACGTCATCAACACCGTTAGCACACTCGAATCGAAGGTAATGAGCCGTTACCGATGGCAGAAAAACTAGTAATACACGCGTTTTTCTATCACTGTTTGCTGAACAAATCCTATTGGAGATAATCTCCTTCGAATTGTACGTTAACAGGATTAACGGTAATCGCGGCCAAGGACAATCGCTCGGAATTATGCAAATCTTTAAACAACCAGAAATAACCCAGACATAACCAGCGTTATCCTCTGAAATATTAATCGGAACCAGGTTTAATTGAACCCTTCAGTGTGGTACCACATTACTACGTGATCCAAACTTGAAAAAGCCCAGGTTCTGGCCATTCAAGTATGCGAAAAATGCGAAAGTATGAGCTAGATGATGGCAAATACCAGACCTAACCCACACATAGCCGGCGTTATCCTGTAAAATATAATTCGCCATCCAGGTTTAATTGACTGTTTCGATGTGGTGCCACATTACTATGTGATCCAAACCAGAAAAAACCAAGGATCTGGCCAAGAAGTATGCGAAGAATGCGAAAGTATGAGTCAGATGATGGCAAATACCAGACCTAACCCAGATATAACCGGCGTTATCCTCTAAAATATTAATCGGTACCAGGAATAATTGTCTGTCTCAGTGTAGTACCACATTACTACGAGATCCAAATCAGAAAAAGCCCAGGATCTGGCCATTCAAGTATGCGAAAAATGCGAAATTATGAGTCAGATGATTGCAAATACCAGACCTAACCCAGCCATAACCACCGTTATCCTTCAAAATATTAATCGCAACCAGGTTTAAGCGACTGTTTCGGTGTGGTGCCACATTACTACGTGATCCAAACCATAACAAACCCAGGATCTGGCCAACAACTATGCGAAAAATGCGAAAGTATGAGCCAGATGATTGCAAATACCAGAACTAACCCCGACATAACCGGCGTTAACCTCTAAAATATTAATCGGAACCAGGAATAATTGTCTGTCTCAGTGCAGTACCACATTACTACGAGATCCAAATCAGAAAAAGCCCTGGATCTGGCCATTCAAGTATGCGAAAAATGCGAAATTATGAGTCAGATGATTGCAAATACCAGTCCTAACCCAGACATAACCGCCGTTATCCTTCAAAATATTAATCGCAACCAGGTTTAAGCGACTGTTTCGTGGTGGTACCACATTACTACGTGATGCAAACTAGAAAAAGCCCAGGTTCTGGCCATTCAGGTATGCGAAAAATGCGAAAGTATGAGCAAGATGATGGCAATTACGAGACCTAACCCAGACATAACCGGCGTTATCCTCTAAAATATTAATCGGAACCAGGTTTAATTGAAATAACCGGCGTTATCCTCTAAAATATTAATCGCAGCCAGGTTTAATTGACTGTTTCGGTGTGGTACCACATTACTACGTAATCAAACCAGAAAAAAACCAGGATCTGGCCAACAGGTATGCGAAGAATGTATGAGTCAGATGATGGTAAGTACCAGAACTAACCCAGACATAACCGGCGATATCTTCTAAAATATTAATCGCAACCAGGTTTAATTGGCTTTTGCGGTGTGGTACCATATTACTACGTGATCCAAACTAGAGAAAGCCCAGAATCTGGCCAACAAGAATGCAAAAAATGCGAAAGTATGAGGCAGATGATGGCAAATACATGACCAAACCCAGACATAACCGGCGTTATCCCCTAAAATATTAATCGCAACCAGGTTTAATTGACAGTTCCGGTGTGGTACCACATTACTATGTAATCCAAACCAGAAAAAGCCGAGGATCTAGACAACAAGTATGCGAAAAATGCGAAAGTATGAGCCAGATGATTGCTAGTACCAGAAATAACGCAAATATAACCGGCGTTATCCTCTAAAATATTAATACGAACGAGGTTTAATTGACAGTTTCAGTGTGGTACCACATTACTACGTGATCCAAACCAGAAAAAACCCAGGTTCTGGCCATTCCAGTATGCGAAAAATGCGAAAGTATAAGCTAGATGATGACAAGTAGCAGACCTAACCCAGACATAACCGGCGTTATCCTCTAAAATATTAATCGGAACCAGGTTTAATTGACTGTTCCGGTGTGGTACCACATTACTATGTAATCAAACCAGAAAAAACCCAAGGTCTGGTCAACGGGTATGCGAGAAATGCGAATGTATGAGCCAGATGTTAGCAAATACCAGAAATAACCCAGACATAACCGGCGATATCCTCTAAAATATTCATCGGAACCAGGTTTAATTGACCCCTTCAGTGTGGTACCACATTACTACGTGATCCAAATCAACAAAAGCCCAGGATCTGCCCAAGAAGTATGTGAAGAATGCGAAAGTATGAGTCAGATGATTGCAAATACCAGTCCTAATCCAGACATAACCGGCGATATCCTCTAAAATATTAATCGGAACCAGGTTTAATTGACAGTTTCGGTGTGGTACCACATTACTATGTGATCCAAACTATAAAAAACCCAGGATCTGGCCAACAAGTATGCGAAAAATGCGAAAGTATGAGCTAGATGATGGCAATTACCAGACCTAACCCAGACATAACCGGCGTTATCCTCTTAAATATTAATCGGAACCAGGTTTAATTGACTCTTTCGGTGTGGTACCACATTACTACGTGCTCCAAACCATAAAAAACCCAGGATCTGGCCAACTTGTAAGCGAAAAATGCGAAAGTATGAGCCAGATGATTGCAAATACCAGAAATAACCCAGACATAACCACTGTTATCCTCTAAAGTATTATTCGGAACCATGTTTAATTGACTGCTTCGGTGTGGTACCACATTACTACGTGATCCAAACCAGAAATAGCCCAGGTTCTGGCCATTCAAGTATGCGAAAAATGCGAAAGTATGAGCTAGATGATGGCAAGTAGCAGACCTAACCCAGACATAACCGGCGATATCCTCTAAAGTATTCATCGGAACCAGGTTTAATTGACCCCTTCAGTGCGGTACCACATTACTACGTGATCCAAATTAGCAAAAGCCAAGGATCTGGCTAACAAGTATGCGAAAAATGCGAAAGTATGAGCTAGATGATGGCAAATAGCAGACCTAACCCAGACATATCCGGCGTTATCCTCTAAAATATTAATCGCAACCAGGTTTAATTGACTGTTTCGGTGTGGTACCACATTACTATGTGATCCAAACTATAAAAAACCCAGGATCTGGCCAACAAGTATGCGAAAAATGCGAAAGTATGAGCTAGATGATGGCAATTACCAGACATAACCCAGACATAACCGGCGTTATCCTCTTAAATATTAATCGGAACCAGGTTAAAGCGACTGTTTCGGTATGGTACCACATTACTACGTGATCCAAACCATAAAAAACCCAAGGTCTGGTCTACGGGTATGCGAGAAATGCGAATGTATGAGCCAGATGTTAGCAAATACCAGAAATAACCCAGACATAACCGGCGATATCCTCTAAAATATTCATCGGAACCAGGTTTAATTGACCCCTTCAGTGTGGTACCACATTACTACGTGATCCAAATCAGCAAAAGCCCAGGATCTGCCCAAGAAGTATGTGACGAATGCGAAAGTATGAGTCAGATGATTGCAAATACCAGAACTAACACAAACCTAACCGGCGTTGTTCTCTAAAATATTAATCGTAACTTTTTTTAATTGACTGTTTCGGTATGGTACCACATTACTACGTGCTCCAAACCATAAAAAACCCAGGATCTGGCCAACTTGTAAGCGAAAAATGCGAAAGTATGAGCCAGATGATTGCAAATACCAGAAATAACCCAGACATAACCACTGTTATCCTCTAAAGTATTATTCGGAACCATGTTTAATTGACTGCTTCGGTGTGGTACCACATTACTACGTGATCCAAACCAGAAATAGCCCAGGTTCTGGCCATTCAAGTATGCGAAAAATGCGAAAGTATGAGCTAGATGATGGCAAGTAGCAGACCTAACCCAGACATAACCGGCGATATCCTCTAAAGTATTCATCGGAACCAGGTTTAATTGACCCCTTCAGTGCGGTACCACATTACTACGTGATCCAAATTAGCAAAAGCCAAGGATCTGGCTAACAAGTATGCGAAAAATGCGAAAGTATGAGCTAGATGATGGCAAATAGCAGACCTAACCCAGACATATCCGGCGTTATCCTCTAAAATATTAATCGCAACCAGGTTTAATTGACTGTTTCGGTGTGGTACCACATTACTATGTGATCCAAACTATAAAAAACCCAGGATCTGGCCAACAAGTATGCGAAAAATGCGAAAGTATGAGCTAGATGATGGCAATTACCAGACATAACCCAGACATAACCGGCGTTATCCTCTTAAATATTAATCGGAACCAGGTTAAAGCGACTGTTTCGGTATGGTACCACATTACTACGTGATCCAAACCATAAAAAACCCAAGGTCTGGTCTACGGGTATGCGAGAAATGCGAATGTATGAGCCAGATGTTAGCAAATACCAGAAATAACCCAGACATAACCGGCGATATCCTCTAAAATATTCATCGGAACCAGGTTTAATTGACCCCTTCAGTGTGGTACCACATTACTACGTGATCCAAATCAGCAAAAGCCCAGGATCTGCCCAAGAAGTATGTGAAGAATGCGAAAGTATGAGTCAGATGATTGCAAATACCAGAACTAACACAAACCTAACCGGCGTTGTTCTCTAAAATATTAATCGTAACTTTTTTTAATTGACTGTTTCGGTATGGTACCACATTACTACGTGCTCCAAACCATAAAAAACCCAGGATCTGGCCAACTTGTAAGCGAAAAATGCGAAAGTATGAGCCAGATGATTGCAAATACCAGAAATAACGCAGACATAACCAGCGTTATCCTCTGAAATATTAATCGGAAACAGGTTTAATTGACTGTTTCGGTGTGGTGCCACATTACTACGTGATCCAAACTAGAAAAAGCCCAGGTTCTGGCCATTCAAGTATGCGAAAAATGCGAAAGTATGAGCTAGATGATGGCAAGTAGCAGACCTAACCCAGACATAACCGGCGATATCCTCTAAAATATTCACCGGAACCAGGTTTAATTGGCTGCTTCAGTGTGGTACCACATTACTACGTAATCAAACCAGAAAGAACCCAGGAACTGGCCAACAGGTATGCGAAGATTGCGAAAGTATGAGTCAGATGATGGCAAATACCAGACCTAACACAGACATAACCGGCGTTATCCTCTGAAATATTCATCGGAACCAGGGATAATTGTCTGTCTCAGTGTAGTACCACATTACTACAAGATCCAAATCAGAAACAACCCAGAATCTGGCCAACAGGTATGCATAAAATGCGAAAGTATGAGCTACATGATGGCAAATACCAGACCTAACCCCGACATAACCGCTGTTATCCTCTAAAGTATTAATCGGAACCATGTTTAATTGACTGCTTCCGAGTGGTACCACATTACTACGTGATCCAAACCAGAAATAGCCCAGGTACTGGCCATTCAAGTATGCGAAAAATACGAAAGTATGAGCTAGATGTAGGCAAATACCAGACCTAACCCAGATATAACCGGCGTTATCCTCTAAAATATTAATCGGAACCAGGTTTAATTGACTGTTCCGGAGTGGTTCCACATTACTATGTAATCCAAACCAGAAAAAACCCAGGATCTAGACAACAAGTATGAGAAAAAGGCGAAAGTATCAGCCAGATGATTGCTAATACCAGAACTATCGCAAATATAACCGGCATTATCCTCTAAAATATTAATATGAACCAGGTTTAATTGACAGTTTCGGTGTGGTAGCACATTACTACATGATCCAAACCAGAAAAAACACAGGATCTGCCCAACAAGTATGTGAAGAATGCGAAATTATGAGCTAGATGATGGCAAATACCAGACCTAACCCAGACATAACCGGCGTTATCCTCTAAAATGATAATCGGAACCAGGTTTAATTGAAATAACCGGCCTTATCCTCTAAAATATTAATCGCAGCCAGGTTTAATTGACTGTTTCGGTGTGGTACCATATTACTACGTAATCAAACCAGAAAAAAACCAGGATCTGGCCAACAGATATGCGAAGAATGTATGAGTCAGATGATGGTAAGTACCAGAACTAACCCAGACATAACCGGCGTTATCCTCTAAAATATTAATCGGAACCAGGTTTAATTGACTGTTCCGGTGTGGTACCACATTACTATGTAATCAAACCAGAAAAAACCCAAGGTCTGGTCAACGGGTATGCGAAAAATGCGAAAGTATGTGCCAGATCATAGCAAATACCAGAAATAACCCAGACATAACCGGCGTTATCCTATAAAATATTAATAAGAACCAGGTTTAATTGACAGTTTCGGTGTGGTACCACATTACTACGTGATCCAAACCAGAAAAAACCCAGGTTCTGGCCATTCCAGTATGCGAAAAATGCGAAAGTATGAGCTAGATGATGACAAGTAGCAGACCTAACCTAGACATAACCGGCGTTATCCTCTAAAATATTAATCGGAACCAGGTTTAATTGACTGTTCCGGTGTGGTGCCACATTACTATGTAATCAAACCAGAAAAAACCCAAGGTCTCGTCAACGGGTATGCGAGAAATGCGAATGTATGAGCCAGATGTTAGCAAATACCAGAAATAACCCAGAAATAACCGGCGATATCCTCTAAAATATTCATCGGAACCAGGTTTAATTGACCCCTTCAGTGTGGTACCACATTACTACGTGATCCAAATCAACAAAAGCCCAGGATTTGCCCAGGAAGTATATGAAGAATGCGAAAGTATGAGTCAGATTATTGCAAATACCAGAACTGACACAAACCTAACCGGCGTTGATCTCTAAAATATTAATCGTAACTTTTTTTAATTGACTGTTTCGGTGTGGTGCCACATTACTACGTGATCCAAACTAGAAAAAGCCCAGGTTCTGGCCATTCAAGTATGCGAATAATGCGAAAGTATGCGCTAGATGGTGGCAAGTAGCAGACCTAACCCAGACATAACCGGCGATATCCTCTAAAATATTCATCGGAACCAGGTTTAATTGACCCCTTCAGTGCGGTACCACATTACTACGTGATCCAAATTAGCAAAAGCCAAGGATCTGGCTAACAAGTATGCGAAAAATGCGAAAGTATGAGCTAGATGATGGCAAATAGCAGACCTAACCCAGACATATCCGGCGTTATCCTCTACAATATTAATCGGAACCAGGTTTAATTGACTGTTTCGGTGTGGTACCACATTACTATGTGATCCAAACCATAAAAAACTCAGGATCTGGCCAACAAGTATGCGAAAAATGCGAAAGTATGAGCTAGATGATGGCAATTACCAGACCTAACCCAGACATAACCGGCGTTATCCTCTAAAATATTAATCGGAACCAGGTTAAAGCGACTGTTTCGGTATGGTACCACATTACTACGTGATCCAAACCATAAAAAACCCAGGATCTGGCCAAGAAGTATGCGAAAAATGCGAAAGTATGCATCAGATGATGGCAAATACCAGACCTAACCCAGACATAACCTGAGTTATCCTCTAAAATATTAATCGGAACCAGGAATAATTGTCTGTCTCAGTGTAGTACCACATTACTACGATATCCAAACCAGAAAAAGCCCAGGATCTGGCCATTCAAGTATGCGAAAAATGCGAAATTATGAGTCAGATGATTGCAAATACCAGTCCTAATCCAGACATAACCGCCGTTATCCTTTAAAATATTAATCGCAACCAGGTTAAAGCGACTGTTTCGGTATGGTACCACATTACTACGTGCTCCAAACCATAAAAAACCCAGGAACTGGCCAACAGGTATGCGAAGAATGCGAAAGTATGAGTCAGATGATGGGAAATACCAGACCTAACACAGACATAACCGGCGTTATACTCTGAAATATTCATCGGAACCAGGAATAATTGACTGCTTCGGTGTGGTACCACATTACTACGTGATCCAAACCAGTAATAGCCCAGGTACTGGCCATTCAAGTATGCGAAAAATACGAAAGTATGAGCTAGATGTAGGCAAATACCAGACCTAACCCAGATATAACCGGCGTTATCCTCTAAAATATTAATCGGCACCAGGTTTAATTGACTGTTCCGGAGTGGTTCCACATTACTATGTAATCCAAACCAGAAAAAACCCAGGATCTAGACAACAAGTATGAGAAAAAGGTGAAAGTATGAGCTAGATGATGGCAAATACCAGAAATAACCCAGACATATCCGGCGTTATCCTATAAAATATTAATAAGAACCAGGTTTAATTGACAGCTTCGGTGTGGTACCACATTACTACGTGATCCAAACCAGAAAAAACCCAGGATCTGGCCAACAGGTATGCATAAAATGCGAAAGTATGAGCTACATGATGGCAAATACCAGACCTAACCCCGACATAACCACTGTTATCCTCAAGTATTAATCGGAACTATGTTTAATTGACTGCTTCGTTGTGGTACCACATTACTACGTGATCCAAACCAGAAATAGCCCAGGTACTGGCCATTCAAGTATGCGAAAAATACGAAAGTATGAGCTAGATGTAGGCAAATACCAGACCTAACCCAGATATAACCGGCGTTATCCTCTAAAATATTAATCGGAACCAGGTTTAATTGACTGTTTCGGTGTGGTGCCACATTACTACGTGATCCAAACTAGAAAGAGCCCAGGTTCTGGCCATTCAAGTATGCGAAAAATCCGAAAGTATGAGCTAGATGATGGCAAGTAGCAGACCTAACCCAGACATAACCGGCGATATCCTCTAAAATATTCATCGGAACCAGGTTTAATTGACCCCTTCAGTGCGGTACCACATTACTACGTGATCCAAATTAGCAAAAGCCAAGGATCTGGCCAACAGGTATGCGAAAAATGCGAAAGTATGAGCTAGATGATGGCAAATAGCAGACCTAACCCAGACATATCCGGCGTTATCCTCTAAAATATTAATCGGAACCAGGTTTAATTGACTGTTCCGGTGTGGTACCACATTACTATGTAATCAAACCAGAAAAAACCCAAGGTCTGGTAACGGGTATGCGAAAAATGCGAAAGTATGTGCCAGATGATAGCAAATACCAGAAATAACCCAGACATAACCGGCGTTATCCTCTAAAATATTAATAAGAACCAGGTTTAATTGACAGTTTCGGTGTGGTACCACATTAATACGTGATCCAAACCAGAAAAAACCCAGGTTCTGGCCATTCAAGTATGCGAAAAATGCGAAAGTATGAGCTAGATGATGGCATGTAGCAGACCTAACCCAGACATAACCGGCGATATCCTCTAAAATATTCATCGGAACCAGGTTTAATTGACCCCTTCAGTGCGGTACCACATTACTACCTGATCCAAATTAGCAAAAGCCAAGGATCTGGCCAACAAGTATGCGAAAAATGCGAAAGTATGAGCTAGATGATGGCAATTACCAGACCTAACCCAGACATAACCGGCGTTATCCTCTAAAATATTAATCGGAACCAGGTTAAGGCGACTGTTTCGGTATGGTACCACATTACTACGTGATCCAAACCATAAAAAACCCAGGATCTGGCCAAGAAGTATGCGAAAAATGCGAAAGTATGAATCAGATGATGGCAAATACCAGACCTAACCCAGACATAACCAGCGTTATCCTCTGAAATATTAATCGGAAACAGGTTTGATTGACTGTTTCGGTGTGGTACCACATTACTACGTAACCCAAATTAGAAAAAAGACAGCCTCTGGCCAACAACTATGCGAGAAATGCTAAAACAAAAGGATGATGATTGCAATTATCAGACGTAACCCAGACCTAAACGGTGTTATCCTCTAAAATATTAAGCGCAACGAGGTTTATTCGACTGTTTCGTTGTGGTACCACACTACTATGTGATCCAAGCCAGAAAAAACCCAGGATCTGCCCAACAAGTATGTGAAGAATGCGAAAGTATGAGTCAGATGATTGCAAATACCAGACCTAACAAAAACCTAACCGGCGTAGTTCTCTAAAATATTAATCGGAACCAGGAATTATTGTCTGTCTCAGTGTAGTACCACATTACTACGATATCCAAACCATAAAAAACCCAGGATCTGGCCAACATGTATGCGAAAAATGCGAAAGTATGAGCCAGATGATTGCAAATACCAGAACTAACCCCGACATAACCGACGTTACCCTCTAAAATATTAATCGGAACCAGGAATAATTGTCTGTCTCAGTGTAGTGCCACATTACTACGTAATCCAAATCAGAAAAAACCAAGGATCTGGCCAACAAATATGCGAGAAATGCGAACGCAAGAGGATGATGATTGCAATTATCAGACGTAACCCAGACCTAACCGGTGATATCCTCTAAAATATTAATCGGAACCAGGTTTAATTGACTGTTTCGGTGTGGTGCCACATTACTACGTGATCCAAACTAGAAAAAGCCCAGGTTCTGGCTATTCAATTATGCCAAAAATGCGAAAGTATGAGACAGATGATTGCTAATACGAGACCTAACCCAGACATAACCGGCGTTATCATCTAAAATATTAATCGCAACCAGGTTTAATTGACAGTTTCGGTGTGGTACCACATTTCTACGTAATCCAAACCGGGAAAAACCCAGGATCTGGCCAACAAGTATGCGAAGAATGCGAAAGTATGAGTCAGATTATGGCAAATACCAGGCCTATCCCAGACATAACCGGCGTTATCCTCTAAAATATTAATCGGAACCAGGTTTAATTGACAGTTTCGGTGTGGTACCGCACTACTACGTAATCCTAACGGGAAAACCCCCAGCATCTGACCAACAAGTATGCGAAGAATGCGAAAGCAAGAGGATGATGGTTGCAATTATCAGACGTAACCCAGACCTAACCGGTGATATCCTCTAAAATATTAATCGGAACCAGACTTAATTGACTGTTTCGGTGTGGTGCCACATTACGACGTGATCCAAACTAGAAAAAGCCCAGGTTCAGGCCATTCAAGTATGCGAAAAATGCGAAAGTACGAGACAGACGATTGTTAACACGAGACCTAACCCAGACATAACCGGCGTTATCCTCTAAAATATTAATCGGTACCAGGATTAATTGACCGTTTCAGTGTGGTACCACATTACTACGTTATCCAAATCAGCAAAAGCACAGGATCTGGCCAACAAGTATGCGAAAAATGCGAAAGCATGAGCTAGATGATGGCAAATAGCAGACCTAAGACAGACATAACCGGCGTTACCCTCTAAAATATTAATCGCCAACCAGGTTTAATTGACTGTTTCGGTGTGGTACCACATTACTATGTGATCCAAACCAGAAAAAACCCAGGATTTGGCAAGGAGTATGCGAAAAATGCGAAAGTATGAGTCAGATTATGGCAAATACCAGACCTATCCCAGACATAACCGGCGTTATCCTCTAAAATATTAATCGGAACCAGGTTTAATTGACAGTTTCGGTGTGGTACCGCACTACTACGTAATCCTAACGGGAAAACCCCCAGGATCTGACCAACAAGTATGCGAAGAATGCGAAAGCAAGAGGATGATGGTTGCAATTATCAGACGTAACCCAGACCTAACCGGTGATATCCTCTAAAATATTAATCGGAACCAGACTTAATTGACTGTTTCGGTGTGGTGCCACATTACGACGTGATCCAAACTAGAAAAAGCCCAGGTTCTGGCCATTCAAGTATGCGAAAAATGCGAAAGTATGAGACAGACGATTGTTAACACGAGACCTAACCCAGCCATAACCGGCGTTATCCTCTAAAATATTAATCGGTACCAGGTTTAATTGAACCCTTCAGTGTGGTACCACATTACTACGTGATACAAATTAGCAAAAGCCCAGGATCTGGCCAACAAATATGCGAAAAATGCGAAAGTATGAGACAGACGATTGTTAATACGAGACCTAACCCAGACATAACCGGCGTTATCCTCTAAAATATTAATCGGAACCAGGAATAATTGTCTGTCTCAGTGTAGTACCACATTACTACGAGATCCAAATCAGAAATAACCAAGGATCTGGCCAACAAGTATGGGAAAAATGCGAAAGTATGAGCTAGATGATGGCAAATAGCAGACCTAATCCAGACATAACCGGCGTTATCCTCTAAAATATTAATCGGAACCAGGTTTAATTGACGGTTCCGGTGTGGTGCCACATTACTATGTGATCCAAACCAGAAAGAACCGAGGATCTGTCCAAGAAGTATGCGAAAAATGCGAAAGTATGTGTCAAATGATGGCAAATACCAAACCTAACACAGACATAACCAGCGTTATCCTCTAAAATATTAATCGGAACCAGGAATAATTGTCTGTCTGGGAGTAGTACCACATTACTGCGAGATCCAAATCAGAAAAAAACCAGGATCTGGCCAACAGGTATGCAAAAAATGCGAAAGTATGAGGCAGATGATGGCAAATACCTGACCTAACCAAGACATAACCGGCGTTATCCTCTATAATATTAATCGGAACCAGGTTTAATTGACTGTTCCGGTGTGGTGCCACATTACTACGTGATCCGAACTAGAAAAAGCCCATGTCCTGGCCATTCAAGTATGCGAAAAATGCGAAAGTATGAGCCAGATGATTGCAAATACCAGAACTAACCCCGACATAACCGGCGTTACCCTCTAAAATATTAATCGGAACCAGGAATAATTGTCTGTCTCAGTGTAGTACCACATTACTACGAGATCCAAATCAGAAATAACCAAGGATCTGGACAACAAATGTGCGAGAAATGCGAAAGCAAGAGGAAGATGACTGCAATTATCAGACGTAACCCAGACCTAACCGGTGATATCCTCTAAAATATTAATCGGAACCAGGTTTAATTGACTGTTTCTGTGTGGTACCACATTACTATGTGATCCAAACCAGAAAGAACCCAGGTTCTGGTCATTCCAGTATGCGAAAAATGCGAAAGTATGAGCTAGATGATGACAAGTAGCAGACCTAACCTAGACATAACCGGCGTTATCCTCTAAAATATTAATCGGAACCAGGTTTAATTGACTGTTCCGGTGTGGCACCACATTACTATGTAATCAAACCAGTAAAAACCCAAGGTCTGGTCAACGGGTATGCGAGAAATGCGAATGTATGAGCCAGATGTTAGCAAATACCAGAAATAACCCAGACATAACCGGCGTTATCCTCTAAAATATTAATCGGAACCAGGAATAATTGTCTGTCTCGGTGTAGTACCACATTACTACAAGATCCAAATCAGAAAAAACCCAGGATCTGGCCAACAGGTATGCATGAAATGCGAAAGTATGAGCTAGATGTAGGCAAATACCAGACCTAACCCAGACATAACCGGCGTTATCCTCTAAAATATTAATCGGAAGCAGGTTTAATTGACTCTTTCGGTGTGGTACCACATTACTGCGTGATCCAAACCAGAAAAAACCCAGGATCTGCCCAACAAGTATGCGAAGAATGCGAAAGTATGAGCCAGATGATGGCAAATACCAGACCTAACCCAGACATAACCGGCGTTATCCTCTAAAATATACATCGGAACCAGGTTTAGTTGACCCCTTCAGTGTGGTACCACGTTACTACGTGATCTAAATCAACAAAAGCCCAGGATCTGCCCAACAAGTATGTGAAGAATGCGAAAGTATGAGTCAGATGATTGCAAATACCAGAACTAACACAAACCTAACCGGCGTTGTTCTCTAAAATATTAATCTTAACTTTTTTTAATTGACTGTTTCGGTGTGGTGCCACATTACTATGTGATCCAAACTCGAAAAAGCCCAGGTTCTGGCCTTTCAAGTATGCGAAAAATGCGAAAGTATGAGCTAGATGATGGCAAGTAGCAGACCTAACCCAGACATAACCGGCGATATCCTCTAAAATATTCATCGGAACCAGGTTTAATTGACTGCTTCAGTGTGGTACCACATTACTACGTAATCAAACCAGAAAAAACCCAGGAACTGGCCAGCAGGTATGCGAAGAATGCGAAGGTATGAGTCAGATGATGGCAAATACCAGACCTAATCCAGACATAACCGGCGTTATCCTCTTAAATATTAATCGGAACCAGGAATAATTGTCTGTCTCAGTGTAGTACCACATTACTACAAGATCCAAATCAGAAAAAACCCAGGATCTGGCCAACAGGTATGCATGAAATGCGAAAGTATGAGCTAGATGTAGGCAAATACCAGACCTAACCCAGACATAACCGGCGTTATCCCCTAAAATATTAATCAGAACAAGGTTTAATTGACTCTTTCAGTGTGGCTCCTCATTACTACGTGATCCAAACCAGAATAAGGCCAGGATCTGGCCAACAAGTATGCGAAAAATACGAAAGTATGTGCTAGATGATGGCAAATACGAGACCTAACCCAGACATAACCGTCGTAATCCTCTATAATATTAATGGGAACCAGGTTTCATTGACTGTTTCGGTGTGGTACAACATTACTACGTGATCCAAACCAGAAAAAACCCAGGAGCTGGCCAACAAGTATTCGAAAAATGCGAAAGTATGAGCCAGATGATTGCAAATACCAGAACTAACCCAGACGTAACCGGCGTTATCCTCTAAAATATTAATCGGAACCAGGTTTAATTTACTGTTTCAGTGTGGTACAACATTACTACGTGATCCAAACCAGAAAAAGGCCAGGATCTGGCCATTCAAGTTTGCGAAAAATGCGGAAGTATGAGGCAGATGATTGCAAATACCAGACATAACCCAGACCTAACATGCGTTATCCTCTAAAGTATTGATCGAATCCAGGTTGAATTGACTATTTCAGTGTGGTACCAAGTAGGTGAGAAATGGGAGTTCTGGACTGGGGTCTCCGGGGGGGGGGGGGGGATGAGGGTGAGGGGGGCGATGTGGGTGAGGGGAAGTGGGGGAGGGTTCCTGTGCGTCGGAGTGGTGGGGCCGCGGTGGGTCCGTCGGGGGGGGGGCAGTCGGAGTGAGGGGGCGGTAACTATTACCGACAGTCGATCATTGGTATCTACGGTCGGTAATTGGTATCTATGGTTGGTAATTAGTATTTATGGTCGGTAATTAGTATCAACGATCGATAATTGACATTAATTGCTGGTAATTAGCAGAGGTTAGAAAATGAAAGAGGGTAATTGCCTGGTATCGATAAAAAGGGAAGGGGGGATAAAAGAGATGCATCTGGTAAAAAGAAGTGGTAATTATCAAAGGTAATTATCAGAGGTCGATAAAGATTAGGTGGGGAAAGTAATTAGACGTCTTTTGACTTTTTCGAAATTTTATTCCACAAAAATTAGATACAGTTTTTATTTTTAATTATTAATAGTATCATATAAAGTGTTATCCAGCGCATATGCCAACAGCTCGCAATCTACAGGCGAATTTTTGTCGTAATATTCACGAAGGATTTTGTCTGCATCACGTTTACGCATAATACTATTGCGTTTTAAAATATTTGTAAATTCTTGGTATTTCTCACCAACATAGTGCGCATTTTGGCATAGCCACGAATATGCATGCTCGATGCACTGTTCCAGTTCGAATAAAAATAATAGAGTTGTCGGTTTCATATACATGCAAGCATCATGCAATTTCACTTGTACAATGTTCATATCACGCATTGCAACAACCGTAAGCACCAAATCACAAATTGATAACGATGTTGGAGAAGGAGCTGATAGCACATGTTGTTTGATGTCCTCGCGTTTCTGAATAAACACCATCTATGTTGAGTAAGACAGCAACAATTTATTTCCTCGAGTATCGCCAAGTATAATTTCCACGGTGGATACAGATCCTACACCGATTGCAATATCCAAATACTTGTATGCTGTGGATGTGAGGGCAAACCTCCTTCCCAGTATATGAGGCGTTGAATGCTGTTTCTTGCTACTGTTACATGTAGAAAAGTAAATAAAGAATAAAAGGTAAGTGATGACAATAAGTAATAACAAGAAGAAAAAATGGATAAGAAAAAAATGGTGATAATAGTACTTATTCATTACTTGTGCATGCTGTATCGCAAGGAATGCAATAATTCATTTTTTCAGAAAAAATTTGAACGTAGAATTCAATAGATAATGTTTCACGACGATACTATCAAACGAGTGTGAATATTGTGCAGCACTTAAATGCAACGTTGCATCATATGTATCAGGGAAGCGGGTGGCGCGTAGTGGGGGGAGGAATTTTTTATATCACATGCTCTTCTTCTGCGAAAAGTGCAACTTTTGCAAAAATGTCTTTTAGATTACCTTGAACACGTCTAAACATGCAACTTCCGCAAAGCGTATAACATTACATTCGCAGGATGATGCAAACAAATAATATTCTTCGCGACATAGATCATTTGTGGGGAAGGAGGAATTTTTTATATCACGTGTTCTTCTTCTGTGAAAAGTGCAACTTTTTGCAAAAATTGTGTTTTAGATTACCTTCAACATGTCCAAACATGCAACTTCTGCAAAGCGTATAACATTACACACGAATTGTGCGAGCTATTGGGGTCCTAATCATTTTACGTACACGCTATTCATATTCTTATTTTATGTCTCATGTTCTTCTTCTGGAAGAGCGCAACGTTTTTTTGCAAGACGTTTTAGATTACGCTGAACACGTGCAAAAACGCAACTTCTGCAAAACGTATACATTGCATTCGCAGGCAAAGAATTCTGTAATATATATATGGAGACCCTTACCATGGGAAAGAAATTAGATACCATGTTTTGATGATTTAAAAATATGATATATTTATTAAAGCAATGAATAATTATGTTACAAAACATTACTTTTGTGGATCCACGAATTGTGCGAGTTATTGAGCCCCAACCATTTTACGTACACGTTGTTCCCCTTCTTACGCAATACTTTTTCAACTAGATATAGCAGCGTTTGTTGGTGTAACATCAATTGGTCGCATAGCGATAGTTCGATGCTTTCGCGCGTTGTAATTTGATATGAGATGCTGCAGCGAATCATTCCATTTATAATTTCCATTAAGTGTAAACAGTTTCCACATATCGTTTTTGAGTGTACGATTGAACCGCTCGACGACTGACGCCTTCATCACCGAATACGTTGAATAATGATTTATGGAGTATTTTGACAAAAGTTTTTGCATATTTGCGTTGTAAAATTCCTTTCCTTTGTCGGTCTGCAAATTTTTCGGATACCTTCCACTGTCTCGAATTATCTTCCCGATCGCTGTAGAAACTTCATTTCCATTCTTGGTTTTGAGGGGTATAGCCCACGCATGCTTACTCAGCACATCGATAACAGTGAGTATGTAATGGAAGCCTCTGTTATATCGCGTGTAAGGTCGCATCTCGACCACGTCCGCTTGCCATAGGTCGTCGTATCCATGTACTATGACGCATCTTCAAGGAAAATGTCTTCTCGCTGGAGCATGCAATTCTTCCACAAGACATCGTTTCTCGATACTGGAGGTTTTCTTCTCGGCCATGTATGACTCACCACTAACGCGAAGACCTAACGCACACGTCTTATCAATCAATGTTCAACGTCTCAACACCCCAACGTCCCCAACACCCCAACACCTCAACGCTCCAACATCTCAATGTCCCATCATCCCAACGCCCCAACGTCCCAACGTTCCAACGCCCCAACGTTCCAACGTCCCAACATCCAGCTATTGATGCATTTGATTTCGGAATTCGATAATATCCCTCTCCAAGTGATTCAGTTGATCTTTCAAATTCTGGACGTAATCTTGAAACATGATCATCTTCTTGTCGAATTCATCTTGTCGATTTTTTATAAATGTCATGTTTTCTTGCAAGTATAGTTTGTTGATAGCATCACCATCCTCTACAGGTGGTGCTACTCGACGAATCTTGCGCGCCTTTGCATCATAATCGACACCGACAATACATAGAGCGTTGTTGCGCACATAATTTCTCACTACTCCATTCCAGCGATAGTATGATTCCATTGTTCCAAACGATGACCCAAACTTGTTGATTGGCATTTTGATAATAATTGATTCTATCGTCAAAGTGCAGCTTAATTTATAATGAGCTCTGCCTCGCGAAGTTCCTCGATAATCGATAACATCTCATTATCGTGAGCATTGTGACCAACTTGACGCGAAGCCTCGAGCAGTCGAAGCCGATCTACGAGTTCGTTAGGATCATTCCAATGAACGTATTCAATCTTGTTGCTGGTTAATCTCATCGAGCTTGGTACACCCTTTCCAACTTTTCTATCTTTCAATAAAGGCTTGATTACATAGTTATACTTGTATCCTTTGTTGCCTAATGTTTTACCATACGAATCATGCTTGTACTTATGTGCACTCGTTGTCAGCAGTATGTCCCTATATTTGCATTCATCAGCCTCAGTATAAATGTCGTTATCTGGAATTTTCTTAAATATCAATTCATAAAGACCGGGTGTACCAGAATATCGTATGCCATCGATAATTATGTTATCGGCATTGTCCACATCAACATGTTTATTACCGAGCATCGGTCCATCATTACCGAGATAAACACCATACACATGATCCATATCAACCTCTATGTCTCCACGTAATACTGGCGCGATGTATTTTTGACTCAGCGGACCTAGGTGATTCCGCAACGTTTTTTCACCTTCCGACGTTTGCAACCGACTTCGAACAGATGTTGAGAAACTGCTTTTTGGGCTTTCAAAAACATCTTCGTTTGCTAAGCTTTTTGGACTTTCAAAAGTATCTTCGTTTCCTAGGCTTTTTGTTGCTGGTGTTGTTTTAATCGGTATAGAGGTCATCGTATTCATACCAGGTAAACTGCTTAATCTTGCTGAGGTTTTTATTGTTGGTACTATCTTTTTTTTTTTTTTTTTTAAGTAATGGTTTAACGTCGCATCAACAACTTGGTTATTAGCGACATCGGCACAATTAACAGTATTTATAATAATTTACTGAAAAGTCCAGTTTCTCTGAGAAATGAGAGTACGATCCGCATTTTTTGACCGACGAGGATGTCTTCGAGCTGAGGTTCCAAACTATGTTGCATACGGGTCCTGTTGTATTTGGAACAGCTTATTATGAGGTGTTCAATTGTCATTCTCTCCAAGCACTTATCACATATAGGTGCAGAGTCCCGTGACAATAAGTAAGAGTGAGTCATTCTAGAATGTCCGATTCTTATGCGTGTAATTATCACTTGTTCCCTTCTAGATGCCATTAATTTCCTTTCTTCAGTAGATTCATCAAAAAAACTCACAGTAAATCTTTTAATATGAGAAGGAGCTTTACATATCCATTCTTCTTCCCATTTCATTTTTAGTTTCATTTTAATTTCTTTTAGAATGTCATCCATAGTAAAAAGATTTTGAATTCCTGCTGCTAGACTGGTGACCGCCTCCTTAGCTGCAGCATCAACTGTGTCGTTACCTTGTATTCCAACATGTGATGGAATCCATATGAATACTATTTCTTTATTCTGCTTGACTGCTTCGGCATTAGTTTCTATTATATATAACAAGTTGTCATCCGTGTGTGACCGGTTTTGAATCGCTGTTAAGACACTTTTAGAGTCTGTAAAGATGGCTATTTTTTTATCCGGTGCCTCATAAGCAAACTGAACTGCTCTCTTAATTGCTAACAATTCTGCTGTGTATCCTGATGCGAAAGTCGGTAGTTTAATCTTGAGGGTGGAAGAAGAGGCGAAAATTGCACAGCCCGTTCCTGAATTAAATTTTGATCCATCGGTATATATATATGTAGGTAGCCATCATACTCACTAATAATCTCGTTGGCTAAAGATAAAAAGATATCTGGGTTGGTTTCCGACTTTTTGTATATCTCGAGGTCATTACGAATTTTGAAGGGAGGCAAAGTCCAAGGAGGGTATTTAGGTAATCTTCTGAGGTTAGGGTGGTCTAATTTGATATTTAGTTCATTTTCATAACTACGGATTTTGTAATAGAGAGGTTTAGGTGCACTTACACGCAGTAAAAATTTGGCATGATTTCGATTTGAAAAGACATTTTGATAAACCGGCTTGGTAGGAGAGGCAGCAGACTTTATGGCATAAGAAATGCTAAGTAATTTTCTTCTGAAACTGAGAGAAGGTTTATTTGCTTCCTTTAATATACTTAGGATAGGGCTCGTTATGTACGCTCCAACAGATATTCTTAGTCCTGTATGGTGAATTGCATCAAGTTTCTTAAGAACAGATTGTTTTGCTGAACAATATATAATTGCGCCATAATCTAATTTTGACCTAATAGTAGCTTTGTATGTCTTCATTAAAATTTCTTTATCAGCACCCCAATTATTGGCTGCAAGAACCTTCAAAAAGTTTAAACGTTTGGTGCAGTCATTTTTGAGGTTCTCTACGTGAGCTTTCCATGTTAATCTGCTGTCAAAGGTTAACCCGAGTATTTTGATAGTGTTAACTTGTTGAATTTCAGTGTTTCCTAGGTAGAGTTTGATTTCTGGAGGTTCACGCTGTTTGGAGAAGGTTATTTCTGCTGTTTTGGAATTTGAGAATTTAAAGCCGGACACTTTTGACCACTCATACAGTTTATTTAGTGTCGTTTGTAAAATGTGCTGGGTTATTTCAGGATTTCTTCCTTTGCAGAGAATTGAGAGATCGTCAGCATAGAGAAACGCTTTAACCGGCAGATCTACTATAGATAGAACTTGGTTGATTGCAATTAGGAATAAGGTAACACTTAGAACCGATCCTTGAGGGACCCCATTCTGTAGCACTATTGGATGTGAAAAACAGTTACTGATTCGGACTCTAATACGTCGTGTTTCTAAAAAATTTTCAATAAAGGAAAATATATTGCCGTAGAATCCATAATTTTTAAGAATCTCTAATATTCTTTTCCTGCAAGTTAAATCATACGCTTTTTCAATATCCATTGATATTAATGTTGTATGCTGGTTATTTAATAGAGAATCACAGATATTTGCATGTATATTAATGAGTTGGTCATAGGTAGAGAAAAAGGATCTAAATCCGCTTTGGTAAGGCGATATTAGATTATTAGATTCAAGAATCCACTTTAATCTGTTGTTGATAACTTTCTCCATTAATTTGCATAAAGTATTTGTTAAAGATATCGGACGATAACTGTTTGGTGCTGTGGGTGACTTCCCAGGCTTCAGAATAGGAACAACTATAGCATCCTTCCAGCCTTCTGGAAAGACATTTTTTCCCCATATATAGTTAAATAAATTTAAGATGTAGTGAAGTCCACTATTCGGAAGATTAATTAGTAGTTTGTTGGGGATCCCGTCTGGGCCTGGACTAGTGTTTTTACACTTGGCAAGAACTGTAGTAAGTTCTTCAAGTTTGATAAGATCATTAATGCACGCAAGATTCTCTATATTACTTTCAAAGGATTTATTATGTTCTCGATTTAAGTAGCTATTTCTGTGAGATATGAATTGTGCATCGTAGTTAGCATCACTGGCGTTTTCTGCAAATGATTCAGCTAACATATTAGCTATTTCTTCCCGATCCGTAGTAATAGAGAGGTCTGGTTTACAAAGAGCGTTTATGTTATTTGCAATTAAAGACCCTTTGATTGATTTTAATTTATTCCAGATTATCTTTTGAGGAATTGAGCCGTTTAAAGTTGCTAAATAATCAAGCCACGATTGTTTCTTACTTTCTTTGATATTTTGTCTGGATTTTGCTCTGCATTTTTTGAAAAGAATTAGGTTTTCTGTAGTCTTATTCCTTTTATATTTGTTAAACGCGTGTTTAGTATTTCTTACTACGGTCTCGCAAGATTTGTTCCACCATGGGACGATATTGCCGTTTCCTATTAACCCTGGCTTGGTTTTTGGAATGGACTGGGAAGCTGCGGCGTTGATCATAGTTACCAATTCATCTAATAAGAAGTCAATTGGAAACATGCAGTCTATAGTTGGTTGTACTAAAAGGGGGGTATTTAAATCTATTAATCTGCGGTATTCTCTCCAGTCTGCCGATTCAAATTTATAGCGAGAAAGTGTCGTATACCTCTGTTTATTATGGCCAGAGTGAAATTTACTTACAATAGGGAAATGATCGCTATCGTATAAGTCAGACAACGTTTTACTTTCAATGTTGCATGCGATATTTGCGCTGCACATTATTAGATCAATATTGCTGAATGATTCGTTTGCAGTACTGAAATGGGTCCAGTTTGTGTCATTAAGAAGAATTATATTATGGAACGATATGACCTTTTCTAATATTTTACCTCTCGGATCAGTTCTTCTTGACCCCATAGACTGTTATGACTATTAAAATCTCCTGTTATTACGTAAGGTTTCGGTAGCGCTCCTATAACATTATTTAACTCATTTTCATCAAGTTGATAGCTATTAGGAATATACATATTACAAATATGAAACGGAGGGGAAGTGTGTACTTTAGCTGTCACTACTTCCATGTTGGAGTTAATAAGTACACTTTCACTATAAATAGAGTTTTTTATGAATATAGCAGCACCTCGGCTTGCACTTGATGAATTACGATTTTTGTAAAAGGCGGTATAATTTTTTATTTTTGCAACGTGGTCAGATTTAAAGTTGGTTTCTTGTATGCAGAGAATATCTGGTTTATATTCATTAATAAGGATTTGAAGGTGCGGTAGTCGTCGGTAAAAACCATTGAGATTCCACTGTAGGATTGTAATTGTCATAAAACAATAAAGGATTTTTTATAGTATCTCACTATCTGAATCGGAATCACTGGATTGGGGAGTGTTGGTTTCTAACATGAGCTCTGCCGGATTTGGTAGTCTATCTGGAGTATTGTTTTTTAATTTTTTTATAATTCTATGAATTCTATTTTTAATGCTGCGTTCTTTCAACATTGGGTATATTTCAGTCATCATTCTAATTAACGCAGAAGTGTCTTTAGTGTATTCTAGTGCTATTTCAGTTGGATTTTCTATATCAAATACATTTTCAAGGAAGCTATGAAACTGTGGTAAATTTAGTGGAAAATTGTTATGAGTATCATTAAATAGCGAAGTGGCAGGTTCCAACATTACTCCAATTTTACTAATCGCTGTGTCTAAGGATTTATTACGTTTTGGTTTCTTGATTTGCGGTTTGACTTGAGACAAATTTAAATTATTAGATGTATGTCCAGAGTTATCAGCTTGCTTGGTATGCTCATCAGAATTATCAGTTGAAACGGAAAGTGCCCTTTTATTGCCCACTGGCTTGAGTTGGGATGTTGTTATTTCAGTTACTTCGGTCGTAGTGTGAGGGTTATTCTCATGTTGTGTATTAGGAGTTGTTTTGTCTATATTGTCGGTCATGGTATTAGTTGAAGCACTGTCATTAGAGGATTCAAAATTTGGGCAGACTTTGGCAATATGACCTTCCTGATTACAGCGAAAACAATTTAATTTATCCATCGTTATAAAAATTCTATATTGAGTTTCGTCATGAGGAATAATGAATGACTCTGGCAAATGTGGGATGTCCTGTGGGTTAATATAGATTTGGCGTCTGAAACTCAGTATATGAGAGAAACCTGGGTCTTGTAATCCCGCTCTAAGAAAGGACATTTTGGATGTAGTTCTTATATTATATTTCTTTAATGTATTCTCTATATCTTCATGCGGTATAGTAGGAGACACATTTGATAAGATGATTCTTTGTGAGGGCAAAATTAATGGTCTTATATCTACCTTGGTTTTATTAATCTCAATACTATTGTGATTGGTTGTAAGGTCAGTTACCGTTTTCTTGGAGTCGAGATACATACACACTCTGTTGTTAGAAATTTTGGATATAAATCGTATAGAGTTTGATCCTATTAATTTGCCTATCGTCACAGCGTACTCTTTGATAGGGATTCCTTCAATCGAATCAATTACAATAGCTTGTTCCTTTTTTGGAAAAACATTGTTCATAATTGCTGATGCATAGGTACGTGGGTTTGCTGTAGTTGCCTGGTTTTTTTCAGTTGTCATTTTCGGATTGTTGTTGGTCTTAGTTAGATCCCTGTACTCAGAGATCATGGCTTCCATATCCCCATCACTCATAAATAAAGCATTTATGAGGATGGGATGTAGAATTTTACGCAGCTAATACTAATGGAAACACAGATACACTTACACCAATGGAATAGCTACAATGCAAACATATGAAAGTAATGTAAACAAAACACAATAGGACAGTGGCACTCGCGAGCTACTGAAAACACGTCCGAACTGCACGACCGCCCAGCAACGACTCTCGGTACTATATTAATCGGTGTAGAGGCCATCAGATTCGTATCGGGTAAACTTGCTGAGCTTTTTATTGTTGGCATCGTCTTAATCGATGTAGAGGCCGGTGTAGAAATCATGGGATTCATATCGAGTAAACTGCTTAATCTTGTTTTTTTTATTTTTAGTGGTTTCGAAAGATTTAGCCAGTAATTTGATTGTGTTTTATCCAATTCCTTGATATTCGGAGTGGCTAATGGTTCGCTTCCGATATCTGTATTATTGTATAGATCATAATTTTTTGTTGCGTTATCAACAATTGCTTTCAACGGTTCAGTAACAGGCTTAAAGTGTTTTTCCAGCGCAATCTCTTCCTCAATTTTACCAGTTTTCAATTCACGATACTTTTTGCGAATCAAATCACTCGTTCTCGCAATCTGTTTCGTTATCCTCTCACAATCTTCAATATTGTTGCTCATGTTGGAACACTGCTTTGTCAACGTATCGGAAATAACTGAACATGTTATGATATTGCAAAGTCATTAAATCCCTTTCTATAGCGACCATTCCATAATGCGCTGTCTTTATCAATCACTACAAATCCATATTTTTCTTGCCAACAAGCGGTACACAATTTGCAGAAATTCTCAAATGACATGTCAGTGTTAACATGATCGTTGTATACATGTTTTAGATTTGTACCATCTTGTTTGAACATGATTAGCAGGTTCGCGTTGTCGCGTATCAGATGCTTCGGTATCTTTGCATATGTCTGACAAAGATAGAAACAGTCAACGTCCGAGTGCCTACCCATTGCAAAGTATTCTCTTACCACGTTTTGCTTATCACATGCCACATCATCAAAGATAAAAATGGAATTCGGAAGTGCATCGCTCGGCGGAACGACATCGCTGTTATTCGAAAATGTAAAATAACCAATTTCGTCTATCGATGAGAATATATTTTCTAGATATCGATATTTCGGTTGGTGCAACGATTTCGAGTACATGTATACGTTTTCGAAACGAACACCGTGCGGACTTTCTAACAAACTAATCAACACGTTCGTTTTGCCACAATTCGATGGACCGCAGATGATACCACGTATAGAGGCCGGCAGCATATTTCCATGTTTGCGTAACTCTTTCTCAGACTGTATCTTTTTGTCTAGATTAGTCACTTTGATCATAGGTGATTGGCGTATGAACTGCATATTTTATCAGCATTATACAAATGAAGATACTTTCGAAAGAGTGCTGGTCTATTTATAGCGATGCATAGAGCTGAAACGATCAGTATTCAAATATAACCTGTCGAGTCAGCAGAACACACATTGACTGTCTACCACCACCATCGATAAACAACTGTGACGAATGTCAGCAAAAATTGGGAAAGGCCTATTAAATCGCGTTATAAACACACTTCCGATTGAATTACATATTCCAGGTTATCAGTTTTGTGGCCCCGGAACACATTTAGAGAAACGTTTGGCGCGAGGCGATCAAGGTATCAATCCGCTGGATGCTGCATGTCGCGAGCATGATATAGCGTATTCACAAAATAACGATCTCGTAAAACGACACGCAGCTGACAACATCCTAGCAGCAAAAGCACAAGAACGCATTACTGCGAGAGATTCCAGTCTCGGGGAAAAGGCTGCTGCTACAACCGTTTGGGCGGCTATGAAGGCCAAAACAAAATTCGGCATGGGTTTGAAAAAGAAAAAAAGAGTGCTGTGAAGAAGCGAATACTTCCAACGGCGAAACGTGGCGGTATCCTACCGATTTTACCTTTATTGGGGGTTCTTGGCTCATTGGTCGGAGGGGCGGCAGGAGTCGCGAAGGCTGTGAACGATAAGAAGGCAATGCATCGCCAGCTAGAAGAAATGAAACGTCATAATCTCGCCATGGAAGGTCGCGGACTTTATCTCGCGCCATACAAACGCGGGCGAGGAGTCTCAAAGAGGAAAAGAAAAGTCAAAATTAAAATGCCTGAAGGCGTAACCACAAACATACAACTGCAGCAACTGGCAAAACGTATGCGTATTCCATATTTCAGAGGTATTTTTATGCGCAATACTTCACCAACAGATGGGGTACGCAGGAATGAGAGCGGGATCGTAAATTTGGATACTGTTGAGGGACCAGGTACTCATTGGGTGGCATACGCAAAACGGGGAACATGCGCCATATATTTTGATAGTTTTGGCAATCTTCAACCACCGAGGGAACTGATACAATATTTGAAGAATAGTGTAATTGAGTATAATCACATGCCTTATCAGCGCTATAATCAAAGTAATTGTGGACAGCTGTGTTTACAGTTTCTGCTGACAGTTGACAATCAATTTAAGGATAATCATTGCACGCTTTAACTCCAGTATCCGTTGGAACATGTCGCTGACGCTAACGCTCACCGGGCAAAGTAGTATTCTCGCAGTAAGCTATTTTCCAGCCATCGATTTGAGCAATGGTGATTACGAACTCGGTCTTATGGACTTTGAAACATATTACACAATACCGAATGTAAATTTGTCAAATAATAAATTTTACTATGATAATGATGATAAGGAAATCATTATTCCCGAGGGATCTTATGAGCTGGACGACATTCACATGTATTTGCAACGATCGCTTTCATGGGATAATGAAGGGAACCCGCCCTTGATGCTTAGAGCTAACAACAATACGATGAAGAGCGAAATCAGGTGTAATTATAGCATAAATTTTACCAAACCCAATACTATTGGCTCGTTACTGGGGTTTTCAACGAATCGGATGCTACAACCACGAAAATGGCACGAATCGGATACATCAATCAATATAATGAATGTAAATATCATTCGCATTGAATGCAACGTGACAGCTGGCGCTTACAGCAATAACAAGTGTGCGCACACGATACATGAGTTTTCGCCTACCGTTCCACCAGGATATAAGATATCGGAAAGACCAACACAGATCATTTACCTTCCGATTACTGCACGAAGCATTTCGGATTTGACGATTCGCGTTGTGAATCAAGACGATCAATTGCTCGATTTTCGAGGGGAACAGATCACCGTTCGATTGCATGTGCGGAGACGACTGTAATAGGAGATGCTTGTGCTGAACGAAGGGGAGCAAGTGAAACAGACGACGCATGAAAATAAAGAGAAGACAATTCAATCGCTTGCACACCACACTGTATCAAATATTGACTGTCTAAAACCATCAGGCGAGAGGACAATTCGATCACCCACAAAACTTACTGCATCGAATGTTGAATTTCTGAAATCGTTGGGTTTTGTTGTACGAAATGGCTAATATCTTAAACATTGGAAGCGAACCGATCTTTGATGATCGCATTGTCAAGATTGAGACTCACACATACAACCCATACGCCAACACAACGTTTGGACACAACGATGAGATACGAATACCTATACAACAGCAGGATTTATACACGCTACCATGTGAGAGCTTTCTATACGTTGAAGGAAGATTCATAGTAAAGAAGCCAAACAATGAGTTGGATGCGTTCCTCGGAAATAATTGTGTTGCTTTTATGTTTGATGAAATTCGATATGAACTCAATGGTGTGGAGATCGATCGTAACAGAAACGTTGGGATAACAAGTACCATCAAAACATTTGTGTCCTCAACATATGACAAATCGTTAATTTTACGGAATGCTGGATGGGCCGCACAATCAAACATACCGACAGGTTACTTTAACTTTTGTGTACCGCTCAATATGCTGTTAGGGTTTTGCGAAGATTACAGGCGTATAGTAGTCAATGCTCGACATGAACTCATTCTTATACGCGCTCGCAATGATAACAACTGCATCATTGCAAATTCCGCGCTGGAGCCGGAGATTGAATTACTAAAGATACAGTGGCGAATGCCTCGCATTATACTGAATGATACGAATAAACTATCGATGTTGCGGATTTTGGAAAGCGGACAATACCTAAGCATGAGTTTTCGTTCGTGGGACCTGTATGAGTACCCATTATTGCAAAGTACAACAAAACATTCTTGGGCTGTTAAAACTGCAACTCAGCTGGAGAAGCCACGATACGTCATTTTTGCGCTGCAGACTGGTCGGAAGAACAACATGTCTAAAGATGCAAGCAATTTCGATGAATGTAACTTGACCAATGTGAAACTGTATCTAAACTCTGACTTTTATCCATATGATGACTTGAATCTTGATTTTGATAAAAACAGATATGCTATTCTTTTTGATATGTATGCACGTTTTCGTAAAGCTTATTATGGATACGACTGTTACGAAACGCTTTGCAACAGGAAGAACTTTTCGTTGTATGGACCGTTTGTAGTCATCGATTGTTCGAGACAGAACGAATCAATCAAGAGCGCTACCATAGATGTGCGAATAGAATTTGATTGTAAAGAAAACGTGCCAGCAAATACTACCGCCTATTGTCTTATTTTACATGATCGTGTTGTCGAATACTGTCCCCTGTCCAACGTTGTGCGCAAGATTACCTAAACTGTAACATCAGCAATGTTTGTAATATATATATAACAGGCGGACACGCCGCATTGCAGCATAGTTTCAAAGATATTTTCATGATGATACCAACATTTGTCGACATACAAGGATTCGTTAGCGACACAGAGTTTGTTGTAAAGGAAGTGGCAGTGCTGAAAAAAGGAAGCACTCTAGCGCATTATATCTTCCAAAGTCCATATCCATGGTGTTTATTATCTGCGCCCGATAAATCACGAGCTACTTGGGTGACGAAGAATCACCACGGACTGTCGTGGGACGACGGTTTTATACCCTACAGCATGAGCAAAATGCTTATTACATCGGCAATAGTAGATGAGTCAAACCCAATCGTCTATGTAAAAGGGCTTCAAAAGCGTGATTGGTTAACCAACATGGTGCCTGAACATATTAATGCTGAGAACATCGATGCTGATTATGGTGATATTGAATGCTTAAAAAATCTTGATTGTGCAAACACATGGCGATGTGGTAACCATAAAAAGACATGCGCTATGCAAAATGTATTTAAATTATACAATTGGTGGTTAAAATATAAAAAATAAATGTACCTTTTTTGATTTGTAAAATGTATTTAAATTATGCAATTGGTGGTTAAAATATTGGAAATAAATGTATCTTTTTGAATCAATTTATGTCATTTAAAAAATACATCTAATTTCCTCATCCTCCTCCTTCCTAGCAATTTTTATAAAATTATGAACTTTCAGAATATGTCTAAAAATCTTTTAATGTTTTTGCAAGCTTCTGAAAAACATGTACTTATTAGTGATGGTTGAAATATTAAATATAAATGTATCTTTTTATAAAATTATGAACTTTAGTTTTTGAAAAATGTGTTTGAAAAATCTCGATCGTGCTAATACATTGTAATCCAACAACCATGAAAAGACTTGTGTTTTACAAAAATGTATTTAAATTATACAGCGAGTGGTTGAAATATCAGAAATAATAATTTTTTTTTTTTTTTTTTTTTTTCTTTTTTTTTTTTTTTTTTTACTGTGAACTTTTCCACATGTAAAATTAATAACAAATTGGGGTGAGGGAGATGTGTAGAGATACCATGTATATATAAATTGTTTTATTACATACTATAATTACATACATAAAAATATATATAATGAAATGAATAAAAAAATATAAAAATTACATGAAAATATAAATAAAAAATATATGTATTGAAAAATGAATAAGAAATATAAAAATTACATAGAAAATATAAATAAAAATATATATATTGAAAAATGAATAAGAAATATAAAAATTATATAAAAAATATATATATTGAAAAAATGAATAAGAAATATAATTGGTATGTCTAAAGCGGTATTTTATAATGCCCCCACGGCAGCGTCTTGGTTGAATATGGTACAATATATCGTTTGTCATCGTATGGACTCAAAGCAATTTTTGTTTCTGATACCGTGTACACTTCATGCAACATGGATCTTATACACGATTGGTGACAAATCTTTTCAACCTCACCCATCAAACATTGCACATAATCATCAAATGTTATAGTTCGCGCTACAACATTACTCTTGACACCTTTCACCTTTTTCGTATCTTTCTTACCATCGACTTGTATGGCATACATTTTCGCTCTCAATCCAACAAATTCCGTCATAATCGCACCATTATTTTCATCTTTCATTAAACCTGGTACCTTCTTATTAGCAAGCGGAATACCATATCGATTGTCTGTAGGATAATCGCTCGTGTCAAAGCGGGTAATATCGCGTATCATAAGTTCATAAATATCGTCACACTCGATGTGGTAGATTAGACTGTCTGTATCGGTGTACATAATTTTACATTTATTCCTATGTGTGGGTAACATGTAACCGTAATGGAATTCATACAAACAAATCTTAGATATATCTAGTATACACATGCCCACATAGATTGGTTTGTTAAATTTTACGAACAATTTATGCAGTTCGATCGCAACTAGGTTTTCCGAAAATATGCTGCGACTGTGGAAATTTGGTTTAGCGATCAGTGCCTCTGCACCGTATCTCCCTCCCCATTTCGTTACTAATTTTACATCTACATGATTGCGCACATTCTCCATGGTTTTACCAAACACTGCATTATTCATTAACTTATATAAATTTTTCTCAAAATCGTTTGTAGCAAGAGTTCTGAACTTTGTATTTAGTTCGATGTAATCGCGAAGCCATGGGGATTGGGAAAACTGTAATACGCGGTGAACTTCAGTTACGCGAAGGCCGTGACGAATACATTGCTGCAGATTGCGATAGTGTATTACGTAACGCTTCTTATCGTATAGAGTTGCGAGGAGCTTCTCCTGGCGCTTGCCAGGTGGTTTATCATGTGTTGGGCAGAACGGTAGGTCAGTGTGCGAATCATGCAGATGTTGCGGATACTCTAGATCGACTTCCAAAATATACCCCGTCGATGAGTCTAACGCTACGGTCATTACATCTACATCTTTGTTGTTGACCCACTGAAAATTGGCATATGGTAATGGTTGACACATTGCCCAGCCGTACAAATTATTTACATCGAAATACATTAAATATGACGACGGTTGCGATGGATCGTGCGATTGCGTGTATTTGTTGTTGGCTCGTGCGCGTCTGTTGGAACATTGACTCAAACCACCACGTATACCACGTTCGATAAATAGGACCATGTCGATATCGGTAAGAAGTTCGAAATTGATACGTGTATGCTTCAGCATGGCATCCCACGTAAAACCAGGCAAAGTATAATAGTGCGCGGGGTCGAGTCCATAACTTGCGATGCAACTATTGCGAAAATTTTCAAAAATATCAGCCAACAGCAAGACATCCGTCTTCAGATACAAATCGCTATACTCGCCGAGCGTTTCAATGGAGAACCGCTTCCACACGTTGACAGCGTGTGCGTAGTCGTTTTCGGATACTGTATCGCCAGTTAAGGAACTGTAAAATGAATTGCGTGATGGTAAACATGATTGGTCCAACTTTTCAATACAGTCAATGTACTCGTATGGAAACACCCCTTTTCGCGTCAATAAATCAAAATCTTCCGCAGATAATTTTTGAAACTCGGACCGTGTAATTTCAAGTTTATCTTTACTAAGAAAAGATACCAATTTCTCGAGACTTGTATTTAAAAATTTAAATGAATCGATGAATTGCAATTTTATGCGCTTGCGCGAGTTTGATTCTTCATTCGCGTTTTCAACGTATTTTGTAAATGAAATGTACTTCTCTTTTGTTATCGGCAATACAGTGACATCACCCTCAAATGCTGTGGCTATCTCCTTGATAATAAAATGTGAATCATAACCGGATAAATTGTGAAAGACTATAGGGATGACAAATGCGTCTTTATAATTTAGATTGTGATTTGAATGTGCAGGACCTCTGTACCGACCGGTTAAGTGGCAATGATCGCGTACTCGCATATCATCTCGCGTAAACGATGTTTCGCATATATGGCAGTGTGTTGCCATATTAAAATTTCGTAATTGTTCAGCTGATAAATTTTCCATGGGTACATTGGTCGATAAGATGGACTTTACACGATGTGACAAATCTTGAAGTTGTCCCACAAACCATGATATGCAATCAGGATCGCGACGACATTGAAACGTAGATAACGAGTCGTCGTACGAGCACCGCACATAATATCCCACGCTAAATACTCGATGATGCTGGTACGTGTATCTTGACGCTTCTCGATCAGTATCCGTTTTCTCCAGGATGCATTCCAGATCGGCATACACGATAAACGGAACATGCTCTTTCCTGTTGTAGTTGCTGAAGCTGAGCCACTTACTGCAATCATCATTTGGCAATATGATTGCGCAATCGTTCATCTTCTCACAATCCATGGTGTGAGCTTCCAGCTTCTCATTCGAACTAAAGTAGTGTAAGCATCTGCAATAAGAGGCATAATTTTTATCTAGCATAAAATATTTAAAAGATTTATTATATACATACCTATCACAAAAGTATTTCCTGCCATTATGTTTACTCAATTGTGTGCATACGACGCGAGATAAGTTCTTAATCCATGTGAAATGTCCCACGTCGTTTGCTCCTTCTAAATACAACAAATTGACATGTCTTTCCATCTTCTTATCAGTGACTCGTATTGGTAACACCTTCTTATTCTCAATGGTATAGACATTGATGGAGATGTTGTTGATATGTTCAAACTTTTTAATTTGGTTCAATGTCATTGGAAATTCAATATCCTGGATATTCAACACTGTTGTATAATGAGGATATGACGATGCGAGAGATACGTGACTTTCGGCTGGATACAGAGCGGCCACCACCGACCACGCAAAACATGCATTGTCCGTCGAGCATACATTGATTACTGCTTTCTTTAGTCGTACCTCTCGCGGTAATTGTACGGCACATCCTGCATGCATTGGCATATATTTATTTACATTAACAATTAAATTCAGTATCCGCGACAGCGCCCACCCACTATCACCTTCCTGAAATTCGTCTAAGGATGCTAGAATGGGTTCGATGACACGTAAATCATACCATTCGCGTAGGTCAGACAAGCGAAAAAGTTCACAATTTTTCGTGTTAACACTTTTGTTTGCACATTTGTTACCAACAACAAATTCACCATTAAGTATAGTATTTATTTTTACACTATCATGTTTCAGCAGAATGTTTCGCACATGATCGACTACAATATCCCTCGCATCTTCGAGAAAATTGCGAGGTTCTATGTGGTTAGAATTTATCACTGCACCGGTCAATATACGGTTAACGAAAGCCGTATCAATTTCATGCCATCTGAGTCTTGCACTATGTCCAGCACCCGCATGTACAAATCGATTACGTGTCGAATCTTTTAGACTTTCTAATCTAGTGATACGAGCAATCAATGATTGTTTTTCACCGATTGAGAGTCGCAGTCTCTTGATTCGGCTTCGTTCCTCCAACGAATCGAGATAATCGCCAAATCGATGTTCCCATAAATTGTATTCTTCCATCGACCTTAATTGAGCGGCTTGCTCGTACAGCTCCTGCTCTTGATGATCCATACTGTCGTCTTTTGTGTTAATGTGTATAGTGATGCATACGATATATTACAAAAAATCACTGTTCCCGATGATGCTTTCGGTGATGCTCGCGATATATTACAGAAATCTGTGTCCGCGAATGCGCTGCTATAGGTTTTGCAGAGGTTGTGTTTTTTGCGCGTGTTCATCCACAAATGTATTGTATACGTTTTTTGCACATGTTCAGTGTAATCTAAAACACCTTGCAAAAAAGTTGCACTTTTCACAGAAGAAGAACACGTGATATAAAAAATTCCTCCTTCCCCACAAATGATCTATGTCGCGAAGAATATTATTTGTTTGCATCATCCTGCGAATGTAATGTTATACGCTTTGCAGAAGTTGCATGTTTAGACGTGTTCAAGGCAATCTAAAAGACATTTTTGCAAAAGTTGCACTTTTCGCAGAAGAAGAACATGTGATATAAAAAATTCCTTCCCCCACTACGCGCCACCCGCTTCCCTGAAATTCGTCCCCCCACTACGCGCCACCCGCATTAATGGAAAAGTAAAAAATAATCGAA
The DNA here is from genome assembly GCF_051014445.1 of Colletes latitarsis. Taxonomy (NCBI): domain Eukaryota; kingdom Metazoa; phylum Arthropoda; class Insecta; order Hymenoptera; family Colletidae; genus Colletes; species Colletes latitarsis. The sequence continues at coordinate 6,873,843 of NC_135142.1, forward strand.
AATATGTGCAGAAGAAGAACACGTGAGATAAAAAATTCCTCCTTCCCCACAAATGATCTATGTCGCGAAGAATATTATTTGTTTGCATCATCCTGCGAATGTAATGTTATACGCTTTGCAGAAGTTGCATGTTTAGACGTGTTCAAGGCAATCTAAAAGACATTTTTGCAAAAGTTGCACTTTTCGCAGAAGAAGAACATGTGATATAAAAAATTCCTTCCCCCCACTACGCACCACCCGCTTCCCTGAAATTCGTCCCCCCACTACGCGCCACCCGCTTCCCTGATACATATGATGCAACGTTGCATTTAAGTGCTGCACAATATTCACACTCGTTTGATAGTATCGTCGTGAAACATTATCTATTGAATTCTACGTTCAAATTTTTTCTGAAAAAATGAATTATTGCATTCCTTACGATACAGCATGCACAAGTAACGAGTAAGTATTATTACCACAATTTTTTTCTTATCCATTTTTTCTTATTGTTATTACTTATTGTCATTACTTACGTTTTATTCTTTATTTACTTTTCTACATGCAACAGTAGCAAAAAACAGCATCCAACGCCTCATATACTGGGAAGGAGGTTTGCCCTCACATCCACAGCATACAAGTATTTGGATATTGCAATCGGTGTAGGACCTGTATCCGCCGTGGAAATTATACTTGGTGATACTCGAGGAAATAAATTGTTGCTGTCTTACTCAACATGGATGGTGTTTATTCAGAAACGCGAGGACATCAAACAACATGTGCTATCAGCTCCTTCTCCAACATCGTTATCAATTTGTGATTTGGTGCTTACGGTTGTTGCAATGCATGATATGAACATTGTACAAGTGAAATTGCATGATGCTTGCATGTATATGAAACCGACAACTCTATTGTTTTTATTCGAACTGGAACAGTGCATCGAGCATGCATATTCGTGGCTATGCCAAAATGCGCACTATGTTGGTGAGAAATACCAAGAATTTACAAATATTTTAAGACGCAATAGTATTATGCGTAAACGTGATGCAGACAAAATCCTTCGTGAATATTACGATAAAAATTCGCTTGTAGATTGCGAGCTGTTAGCATATGCGCTGGATAACATTTTATATGATGCTATTAATAATTAAAAATAAAAACTGTATCTAATTTTTGTGAAATAAAATTTCGAAATAGTCAAAAGACGTCTAATTTCTTTCCCCACCTCCTCTTTATCGACCTTTGATAATTACCTTTGATAATTACCACTTCTTTTTACCAGATGCATCTCTTTTATCCCCCCTTCCCTTTTTATCGATACCAGGCAATTACCCTCTTTCATTTTCTAACCTCTGCTAATTACCAGCCGTTAGTGTCAATTATCGATCGTTGATACTAATTACCGACCATAAATACTAATTACCAACCATAGATACTAATTACCGACCGTAGATACCAATTATCGACTGTCGGTAATAGTTACCGACCCCCCACTCCGACTACCCCCCCCCCCCCGACGGACCCACTACGGGCCCCCCACTCCGGCGCACAGGCCCCTCCCCCACCCCCCCTCCCCCGCACCCCCCTCGGAGCCCCCTGTCCAGAACTCCCCTTACTCACCTACTAAGGTTCGTTGAACGTTCGGACGATTTAAAACCGCGGCCGTTTACGTGTTTTTGTACGCAGACCTCACGCAAAGATTCGCTTCGCACCGGTTTAAACGGTATCGTGACGTCAGCGTCGAGAGAGAGAACCCTATGATATATTGAAAAGAGATCGACAGCTTAATTCGGCAGCGCCGCGTCGCGACGACAAGGCGCGACCGAGTCTTCGTCTGTCGATTCGCGACGATATCCGCAATTTATTCACGAGCCGACTGCGAACGGGAGCGGATCCCTGAAGATCTCGCTCCTCAAGTACGGACTCGCATATACGATTGGACTTGTTTATAAAGATTTCTCACCGTTGCTGCGGTTAGAGATTTCCCATAGCAATCTACCTGCGACAAAAGGGAGGTCGTAATACACACTGCGCGTGGCACGACCGCCTTCGCTAGGAAGGATTGTACGTTGCAGTCGTTGCCGCGACCGCGACGTAAGGGACTCAGGGTGCACCCACCCAGAATCCCTTTAAAGCTATACGACTTTGGAGCCTCCCAAAGGTCATACCGTTGAATCGGTACCGCCTCGTGGAGTGCTCTTCGTGCAAAGGTCGCTGAAAAACCCTCTCCAGAAACCCGTCGGTGTACGAGTCGACAGTACACCCTACGGAGGAGTTCGGGTTCAAGGTCGCCTCACCTTCCGTCACGCCGCCTACCACATACGGTGCAACACGGTCGCCGGGTTAGCTTTATAGTGCGGTTGGACCCGCGAGGGATTTTTTGCAAAGGACACTATACTGTCACGGTCCCCGGTACAAACGGACGCCGTGCAGTAATTCTACAGTGTCGCAGGAAATCACCTTGCACGACGTTTCTACGTCACCCGCACGGAGAGCGTGCTCACGGGATCCACCCATTTGGAGCTTTACGACCTCCATTTGGTGACCCGTCCGTGGCAAAGTCGCCCCCGACAGATACGAGTCAATTCTCTTCTGTTCAGGGTAAAAATCTCGCTGATAATTTCAATAAATAATTATCAGCGAACAAGTACAAATTAACAGTCCACTGATCCACGTTAAACGACAGCTGATCTCCCGTCCCAGCGCACCGATAGTCGCTAGGAGAGCGAGGCGAACAGATGACGAGCGTGTTTACGATACGTGTACGCACGTATTTAATCTGAACGAATCTTTGTTACAGCAACCAAGGTCCATCCCAACCGGGGCCACGCCGGTGAAGCCAACCCCGGCCAGATTATAAAAAATAATAATATTTTTTCTAATTTTATATTTTTTATTTTTTTTTTCATTTTTGTTAAATGTAAAATAAAAGGCTTGCCGCAGAGCGACTAGCGAAAATACAAACAAAAACTTACCATTCACTTTCCCTAGTATTTCCCTCGTCCGGACCCCGGTTAGAACCCTTAGTTTCTAACAAGCTTACTGCTCGCATACTGGCTTACTGCTTCCTTACTAGCTTGCTGCTTGCCTTCTAGCTCACTGCTTGCCTACTAGCATACCCCTTTCTTACTACCTCACTGCTTTCTTAGTAGCCTGCTGCTTGCTTAGCACCTTACTTGTTTCTTACTAACTTACTGTTTGCTTACTAGAATACAGCTTCCTTACTTGCTTCCTGCTCGCTTACTAGCACACTGCTTGCTTACTAACGCACCGCTTGCTTACTGGCTTGATGCTTGCCTTCTTGATTACTGCTTGCTTTCTAGCTCACTGCTTGCTTACTAGATAACTGATTGCTTACTATTATACTGCCTGCTTACTAGCTTAATGTTAGCTTACTCGCTTACTGCTTGCTCACTAGCCCCCTGCTTTCTTTCTAGCTTACTTCTTCGTTACTAGCTTCCTGCTTGCGTGCTAGCTTACTGCTGGCTTACAGGCTCACTACTGGCTTACTAGATTCTTCCTCGCTCACTAGGTCACAGCTTGCTTACTGACATACCGCTTGCTTACTAGCTTACAGCATGCTTACTAGCTTGTTACTTGCATTCTAGCTTACTGCTTGCTTTCTAGCATACTGCTTTCTTACTAGCTAATCGCTTCCTGACTAGCCTGCTTCTTGCTTACTAGATTACTGGTTGCTTTCTAGCTTTCTGCTTCCTTACTAGGTTCCTGCTCGCTTACTAGCTCACTGCTTGCGTACTAGCTTATTGCTAGCATACACGCTTACAGCTTGCTTACTAGCCCGCTGCGTGCTTCCTAGCTTACTGCTTCCTTACTAGCTTCCTGCTTGCTTACTAGCTTACTGCTAGCTTACTCGTTTAGTGCTTGCTTGCAAGCTTGCCGCTTGCTTTCTAGCTTACTGCTTGCCTACTAGCATACTGTCTCCTTACTAGCTTCCTCCTCGCTTACGAGCTCATTGCTTGCTTACCAGCATACTGCTTTGTTACTAAGTTACCGCTTGCTTACTAGCATGCTTCATTCTTACTAACTTACTGCTTGCATACAACCTAACTGCTTTCTTACCACATTCCTGCTTTTCTCCTAACTTACTCCTTCCTTACTAGCTTCCTGCTTGCTTACTAGCAAACTGCTAGCTGACTAGCTTATTGGTTGCTTACTAGCATACTGCTTCCTTACTTGCTTCCTCCTCGTTTACTAGCTTACTGGTTGCATACCAGCTTTTTTTTTCTTTTTTTTTCGTGGGGAAAATCGTCGTAAGACTCCCTTCAACCTTTTTGTGGAGAGGCGGAAGGGGTGTGTGGGATTCCCCGCGCCCATGGAATGACGGGCGCGGGACCTACCCACTAATAACCCCACGGTGACCTTTCCGCACGTTTTGGGAGGATACCGGGAATCGCTCGAAGCATACTTCCGGTATCCTCCCCGTGCCTGCGCTGTGCGCCCATCCACGGAAGGACAAAAGGGTCTCCCCGGCTGTCACGCTATCTCATGGCGGCAGGAGGTGGTCTCTCTGTCCTACCGCCATCCCTCTCGGGGCCGTGTTCAGTGGCGGTTGCGAGCCCTGACTCGCAACCGCCCGCGACCCCATTTCTAACCCTCAGCGGTTGGTGGCTGGTGGCCGCTCCATGCCACCGACGGTGCCTTCCGTTGCGCCGGACCGGAATTAGGGTGGCACTTCCACTTCAGTCCGACCCCGCGCCTCGTGGCTCGAGGAGGCTCCCTTCAGGAACGTCCTCCCAGCCAGGGTCATCCGCCACGCCGCGGGTGCCGCCCACGACACCCTCCCGCCATTACACGTGCGCGAACCTCGGCACGCCGCTGAAGCTTGCGTTCCCTGCCGGCGGTCTCCTTCTGCAACATTACGCTCTCACAGAAGGTCGCCATGGCACTCCACTTCCCTTCGCTGCCGGGCATGGTGCTCCTCCCACACAGGGCACATCTCGAGGGTATGTTCAGCCGTGTCCAGCTCAGCGTCACAATGGCAGAGACGCGCCGTCGGCTCCTTCCCTATCTGGCACAGGTATCTCCCGAAGCTACCATGCCCGGAGAACACCTGTGCCATCCGGCAAGTGAGGCTTCCATGGCCACTGTCCAGCTACTCACTCAGGAGTGGCCGAACAGCCCCGACTGTCCGGTGCCCCGCGGTTCGCAGAGCCAACCGCTCCTGCCACGCGATCATCACGAACTGCCGGGCCTGGCGCTTCAAATCGCCCCAAGCAGGTTCCTGCGCTCCCGGGACTGCTCCCACCCCCGCGCGACAGTCGACGCGGTGGCGATACAGCACCGCGTGTGACCGCGCGAGGAGGGCCATGGGCGGCATACCCGCAAGAACCGTCGCCGCCTCATGCGACACGGTCCGGTACCCGCGAACGACCCGCAACGCCATCCGCCTCTGTACCCGACGTAGCATCGTCATGCTGCGTCGCGAGGCCGCCAGGTCGTCCGCCCAGACGGGGGCCCCGTAAAGGGCCACCGACTATACCATTGCCACATAGAGGCGGCGCACTCTGGCAGCCGGGCCCCCCAGGTAGAGTAGGATTTGGCCTAAAGCCGCGATCATCCCCTCCAACCTGGGGACCAGGCAACGGAAATGCTCCTCGAAGCGCCAGTGGCTATCGAGGATCAGCCCCAGATACCTTATCTGGGATTTCACCTCGATATCAGCCTCGCCTACCAGGATCAGAGAGGGTGGCGGATCCTGCCGAGGTGAATGGAAAGCTATCACCGCGGTCTTATGGACCGCCACCGTCATCCCCATCCCCCTGATCCGACCGACGACGCGCTGCGCCCCCTCCTCCGCGAGGTGCTTGGCCCTCCCCCAGTGCGCCCCGACGACCAGCACCAGTGTGTCATCTGCATAACACACGGCGCTGACGCCGTCGGGGAGGTCGGCCCGCAACACCTTATCGTACGCGATGTTCCACAGGAGTGGCCCGAGGACCGACCCCTGCGGAACGCCGCAGTACACCTCCCTCCGCATATCTCCATCCCGGCCCGGATACTCGATCCACCTGCCACGGAGATAATCCCCGACGACTGCCCTGAGATAAGGAGGGACACGATGATCTCCGAGGCCGCTCCTTATCTCTTCCCAAGGAAGGGTGTTATAGGCTTTGGCAATATCCAAGGATACTGCCAAAGCCACCCCTCCCCGGGAGACGGCAGACTCTGAGAGGGCCCTCACGCGACCTATCACGTCGATCGTCGATCGACCCTCCCGGAAGCCGTACTGGCAGTCGGCCAGGTTGGGGTACACCGCGACAGGTGCTCAACGAGGCGGGCGGCAATCACGCGCTCGAAGAGCTTGCCCACCTCGTCGAGGAGACAGGTGGGCCGGTATGCCGGAGGGAGACTCTGCGGGCCGACCCGCCTTCCGGAGGAGGATCATCCTCGCCACTTTCCGACTAAGGGGGAATCGCCCGTCCCTCAGGCATCGGTCAAACAACCGCCTGAGGTCGGCCCCAAGGACGCCTTGAGTCATAACCCAAACCCAGCCAGGCACACCATCCGGCCCCGGGGCCGTGTTACGCGCCCCGAGCCGTTTGATGGCCGCGGCCAGCTCCCCCTGCGTGACCCCCGGCTCGGCCACCCACTCCAACGGGGCCGTCGCCTCTGCCGGAGGACGTGGTCCTATCTCCCCAATTGGGAAGAGAGTATTGACCACGTCCTCCAGCAGCCGGGGGTCAAGACCCTCGGTGACAGGGTTCGCCTACGGGCGGAGTTTATTTAGCACCACCTTATACGGGCGCCCCCAAGGATCGTCATCGAGGGTCTGGAGGAGCTCCTTCCATGCCCGGGTTTTGGCCCGTTTGATGGCGACCAGCAGAGCAACCCGAGCCGTACTGTATGACTCATACAGGTCATATGCCCTCGCTCGCGCCACGTTATCGTCTCTCCGTAGACGACAGCTCGCGCGGGTGTACTGGCGTTGGGCGCGCACACTCACGACGCGCAATTCTGCGATCGCGGCCGACCATCAGTACACCGCCCGCCGAGGAGAAGCCCGCCCAACCCGGGGCATCGCCGCGTCGCAATATTTGCGGCTAATCCGCCGAACCGCGCGACCTCCTCCTCTATGCTCGGCAACTCGGCCGCCTCCTGCGGCCAAGTTGCAGCGAGAGCAGCTGCCATCATAGCGTCCTTGTCCAGGCGCGGTGTGGCGCCAAGCGGGCGGCGGTGTCGGGATGTACATCCGGGGGCAGAGACCTCCATCCGAATATACCGGTGGTCCGAGAGTGTCTCTGCCCCCTCCCCCAACCACCTACCATCCCGACACCATGCGCACGTCGCGAATCGAACATCCACGACGGATCCCCCATATCGCCGCACGCACGTGTGCTCCGACCCCCTGTTCAGTAACCGAAGGTCGAGCCTGGCCGCCCAGTCGCCCAGGATCCCACCGCGAACGGAGGTCCTGGGGGATCCCCACGCCACCGACTTGGCGTTAAAGTCCTCCAGGACCAGCACCAGCAGGGCCGCGCAGCGCTGCACGCATGCCGCGACCTCGGCAAGGTACTGCGCGAACGCGGCGTGGCCGCTGCGGGGCGAGATGTAGCAACCCACCACGGCGACAAAGCCCCGATCGCGCTCCAGGATGGAAAAAGGCGGGGACCCGTCGCCTCCTACCCATATCGCCGCCACCTAGCCGTCCGCGTCCCCCACCCAATGAGGGTGATCAAGGACGCGGTACGGCTCGGCGGCGACCGCCAGGGCAACCCCCCACTCCGCGAGGACTTGGGACATCAAGTCCTGTGCCGCGCGGCAGTGGTTGAGGTTGGCCTGGAGGAGGAGACGGGGCGGCATTACTTAGCGGCCACCACAGACTCCTCCCGGCTGTCCGTCCCCGTGGCACCGTCCACCTCCATTGTGGACGATGCCACCAACCGCGGAGCCTGAACCGGAGAGGGCCGATTCGCCTCTTCTTCCGAGAGGTGGGAGAGCACTTTTTGCTCCCCACCCTGTGATCTGCCGGCCTCCACATGTCCGCACATAGCGGGCAGTGGGGGGCCGCCGAGCACTGGCTCGCGCGGAGGTCTTTCGCTCCGCAGCGGTAACACTGATCGCTGCGGTCCACCGGCGAGGTGCGCCACTGCCTCACGTGCCCCAACTCCAGGCAGCGGTGTCACTTGAGTGGGCGCGGCGGGAGTATCTCCACTCGCGCCGAAACCCACGCCACCAACGCCCTCCCGGATTCCGCCACTTTGCGGGCAGCGGAGATGGGGCACCGGGCCCACACCGACCCCAGGCCGGAAGGAGACCTGCGGATCTCTCCGACCCACACGTCTCCTTCGGGCCACTCCCCCGCCCTCGCTAAGCACGAGACACCTCCTGCGCTGTGACCGAGTCGTCCAGCCCACAAACGCGCATCTCCGTGCGCTTCGTGGGCCTGGCGACCCGAACACCCTGCTCGCCCAGCTGCTCCCGGAGCCTCTGTGCGAGTCGGTCCGCCATCTCCCCGCACTCCGGTCCGGGAATCTCCAGCAGGAGATCCCCGGTCACTGCCCTCTTCGCCCCAACGGAAGCAATGCCAAGCTCTTCCAGGAAGATGTTCTCCCTGGCGAGCAGCATCGCCGCCGCGAGGGTCAGGTCGTCACTCTGCGCGACGGTCAGCGCCACCGCTGCCGTTTTGGGGGGACGCCCATGTCGCGTCTTCGCGACCTTTACTTTGGCCGCGTGCGGCGAGGGCGGAGGTTGCGGCTGCGAGGCCTTCCTCGCCGCTCTCCTCGCCTTCCGCCCAACCACCTCGCTCCAGGACACCCCCCCTTGGGACGGTGCCATGGATGGCGTCCGATCCGGGACCGCGGGTAGTCTGGCCCACTTGGAGGCCGCGATCCGTGGCCCCGGAATGACTACGGTGGGCGGAGCCTTCGCTCCCCCACCTTCGCCTTCCCCGATTGTACCGGTATTAGTCGGGGAGGGGGGGGCACCGCGTTCCTGCTGCCCGCTGTACCGGGGAGGAGCTCATCCCGGAAGGCGGCCAGCTTCCAGTCAATCATTTCCCCAATCCTCCTCAGAAGTTCGTCCTCTGAGGAAAACGGGGAACTCTGCGCGGACGGAGTGCGGGCGGAAGGGCCTGTTGAGCCTCGCACCACTTCTGCCGCACCCCGCGTTTTTGCCACCGCCGGGGCACGCGGCGGAAGAGGCGGGGGGATTGGAGGGAGGGCCGCGCCATACCAGCTCGCCTCTGCCCTCCTCCTCCCCCGTCTCTCCTACTCCAACAGGAGCTGCAGACGGACGATCCGTCCGCTCAGCTGCTGCGCCGCCTCCCTCATCTCTTACGCAGCCTCTCTCAGGGCCTCTGCGCCGCAGCTCTTCTGCCCCTTAAAGGAGCAGAATGCGGCCACCATCTCCACCCGCATCAGAGACGAGGATATCCTCTCGGAAATCTCTTCGGTTACCTCGTCCCTGAGGCAACTCACCAGTACCACCGGGCTCATTGCCCTACCCACTCCGGAGATGGCCTGCCCCGTCCGCTTCCCCTTGGAACCTATGTGGCCCCTGGTGGAAGAGAAGGATGAGACTGACGCAGTCTCGTCGTCCTCCACCGCTCTCCACGAAGCTGTGCAAGGCGCTGAGTAAGGCGCGAGCGCCGTCACCCTAGCCCCAGCACCGTCTTCGACCTCCCTCTCCGCAATAACCCGCCCCAACCCCATTTTGTCATGAAAATCCATTTAGTTCCCACGCGTACGTTGGAAAAAATGTCCACCCGGGCAGAGCCGCCTTACCTGGGCAAGCCTAATACTCCGGGGGATCGGCAGGTGCCCCCGGAGGTGGTCGCTTGGGATTGGGGCTTTTTTTTTTTTTTTTTTTTTTGTCGTGGGGAAAATTGTTCATCAACCTCATATTAGTCCCAAATAGAATCTTAAAAGGTGTATTGCCGATACTGCGGTAAGGAGTTGCATTCAGGTAGTTTTGGCATACCTCTAGGTACCTGTGCCACTCATTAGGTTTTGGTGCGGCCAACTTAGTTAACACAGGAATGATTGTCCTGTTCACCCTTTCTACCTGGTCGTTCGCTCTTGGTACCCCCGTTGTAATAAGGCCAGCTTCAATATTTTCTTCTTTGCAGTACTCCTGAAACTCTGCCGAAGTAAATGCAGTTCCACGGTCCGAAATAATCTTTCGGGGATTGCCAAAAATTGTCGCTTGTTTTTTCAAGTGGTTGAAGACCTCTCCAGTACAGGTAGATTTTGGAGCATAGAGCCACACAAATTTAGAAAATCCATCTATCTCTACGAATATGTGTTTGTAATTCTTCCGAGTTGACGGAAGCGGTCCTAAGTGATCAATGTGGTATACATCTAACGGAACGTCTCCTTTGTCGATAGGGTATAATAGTCCATCTCCTTTTCCAGATTTTCGTTCAGCTAAAATACACGCAATGCAATTCTGAATCACTTATTCCACTTTAGATCTTAGACCTTTGAACCAATAATCTTTTCTAACAAGGGTCTCGGTTTTACCACTAGAGAAGTGTCCGTTCTCATGCAACTGTCTTATTATTTGACCCTGCATAGCACGCGGCACTACTATGCGAACATCGTCGTCAATTACCTTAAACAAAAGTCCGTTTCTTATTACGTAGTCGCCATCATTATTTTGTACACTATTCACAGAATCCATTATTTCCGATAACTCTTTGTCCGCACATTGCGCTCTTCGCAATCTCACGAGCACACTCGTCTCACACTCACTGATAAGCATACACACCGGAATAGGCTTCCGACTTAGCGCATCGACATGTCGCATATTGCTTCCTGAGCGATGTTCAATAGTATAATTGAACTCCTCTAACAATAATGCCCACCTTGTAACACATAAGTCTCTTTTTTTCATAGTGAGAGTAAACGCACGACAATCGGTTATTATTCTAAACGGTATTTCTAAAAGATAAACTCTAAACTTATGTAACGCTTTAACTATAGCTAATATCTTTAATTCATAACTAATGTATCGCGATTCTGCCTCTGATGTTTTCCAGCTCGCATAATATGTTGGATGGTAACGTTGATCGACATCGTCTTTCTGTAACATGATGGCACCGAGTCCGACGCTCGACGCATCCGTATGGAGTTCTGTTTCCGCACCTACGCGGTATAATTTTAAAACCGGCTCACTGCTCAATGCAATTTTCAGTTGTTTAAACGCTAGCATATGTTTTTCATTTAGTTCAAAATTTACGTCTTTTTTCAACAAGTTCGTCAAGGGTTGGGCTATTGCTGAATATTGTGGAATAAATTTGCGAAAATACCCGGTTAATCCTAAGAAGCTCTGTACGTCTCTAACATTTTTTACTAATGGAAAATTCATAACAGCTAATGTCTTACGCTTCGACGGACGTACGTGACCATCCTCAATTATGTGACCTAGATATTCTATGCTACGTTGAAGAAAACGACATTTCTTCCAATTCACTCGCAATCCATAATCACTTGCAATACACAATATCTCACGCAATCTTGATACGGCTTCATTTTCGTCATTCGCAGGAATAATTAAATCATCTATATATGTCAAAACAACACTTGTCTGAATCGGGTTACGAAATATATTATTGATATATTTTTGAAAGATAGCTGGAGAGTTGCAGAGACCAAATGGGGTTCTTAAAAATTCAAAATGCCCATCAGGTACTATAAATGCAGTGAATTTACAACTATTTTCCTCAATCGGAGCGTGAAAAAAACCATCTTTTAAATCGAGAGTACTAAATATCGTCGCGCCTTGTAAACGATCCAGCTGATCTTCTATCAACGGAAGCGGATAGCGATCTTTACATACTTTCTTATTAAGTAATCTATAATCTATACACAAACGCATTCCATTATCTTTCTTTTTTACCAGTACAATCGGACTGGCATATTCCGATGTACTTTCTCGCACTATTCCTTGTTGCATCCATTCATCTATCTGTTTATTAACTATTTCTCTTTGCACTGGCGCTAATCTACGTGGAGGTTGATATATAGGTATATCATCTTTCAATACAATGTTCATTTTAATGTTAGACTTTTTAATAGTTTTAGCCTCATAATTACTTATTATATCTTCTATTTCTTGTTTAACGGTATCATTTTTAATATGCTGCAAATCTATTAAAGAATTAGTTACATTGTTCTCGGACTCATCGAAAGTATCTATGCAAAATATTTCTGGTACATCATAAGAATTCGTTACCCTGTTATCGCGTTTTGAAACCTCAACACTCTTACCGTCTAATGTCAATTTAGCCTCTTGCAACAATTCCAAGCCAATCAAAAAATTATGTCTCAAATATTCATCCGGTGCCACGTGAATTAAAAATCGGAAAATATTTGTATCGATTTGTACGTTCGCATAAAAACTGCCTAAAGTAGTGACCTTACTTAAACCGAATCCTTTACAAGATATTTTTGTACCGTGTAAAGTTGGGCATCCTAACCTAATATATTGTTCGGCCTTCATTAAATGTAAATCGCTAGCCATATCTATAAACGCTACTATCTGCTTACCTAGCAATGTAACAGGCATGTATACTTTATTGTCCTGAACGGCCACTGCCGTATACTCGTTTACCTGCTTGTCCTGCCCCTTCTTACAATCCATGGCTCTGTGTCCGAAGTCTCGGCAAGCGAAACATCTTGGCCCTTTGCTTTCAACAGGACAGTCTACACCTCGCTGGTTCCTCTCACCGCAATTGAAGCATCGTAATTGGTTATTCGGCACTTCTTTAACGTCTTGCTTTATTGTCTTCACTGGTGACCACTTGCTTTCCTTTGGCTTGATCGCTGGGTTGAACGGCAACGAACTTCCTTGCAAGAGAATCCTATCGAATGCTGCTAACAGTTCCCCCTTAGTTGCTATCTTCTGCACTCGCGCCAGATCCCTTAATCCTCGATCAGGTATTCCTTCTATAATGTACTCTATCATTTCTGCGTCACTGATAGGTACGCGGTATCCTAAAATCACTTTTTGATGTACATATTCGCTGAACGTTTCTTCTTTCCTCCAAACAACGCGCCTCAAAACGTCGTCTCATCTCAAGAACGTTTCCAGGATGGTAAAACATTTCCTGTAGATTCCTCAGTAATTCTTCTACTGACATTGCAATATGTTCAGGTTTCGAATGTAATCACTCAAGTGCATTACTCTTCAGTCGCGATCCCATCAACAGTTTAGCCATATCATCCGTCAGTTGATACGTCATTTTCAATGTTTGAACTTGACGCTCCCACGTGACGAATGTATTGCTACTTCCATCAAAATAACTTAATAAATCCGCAATGGCAGAGATATTTACCGGTGGGGGTCGTCTTTGCCCCGTCGGTACGCTTGTTGATTCCCCTGCCTCACCTCTATCGAGATTAAGCCTCTGCATTTCTCGAAGTAATGCAATTTGTTGGCGAGCTAAATCAAGCTACCGCTCTACTAGTTGCTTCTCTCTTTGCGCAAGTTCCATTTCTCGCCGCATCTGTACCATATCACTTGCGCATCCTGAACTATTGTCACTCGCAGTTTCTTCGACCACGCTGCTAGTACATACTTTTAACCATTTGCCGGTCGGATCGGCTTCATGCAGCCGCTGAATCAATTCCGCTTTCAAACCAGATATTGAAAGTCCCTTCTCTCGTAATTTTTCCTTCAATTCTGCGATGCAGAAATCACTTGCATCCCTCCTTACTGAAGCCATTTTATTGACCACCACAACTATGAATCGTCACGTTCCACACTAGTCCTCGCAGTACACACTCTACACTTTCACCTCAACCCTTTTAAGTAAACTCTGTTCTCACAATACTTTGCTGTTCACACTAAGCGTTCTGCTACGACTCGGTTTAAATTCTGATCGCGGACGAGCCCCCAATTTTGTAGGAAATGAAATTAAAATAGAATAAAAGATGTTAAGTTTATTTGAACATGAAATAAAATAAAGGTGGTAAAAAATATAACTCGCTACGTCTTAACTCGCTCGTGTGGACTCTTCGACGGTTCGCTCGACTCTGCCCTTTTTTCCCAGGGCCAGCCACGTGCGTCTTCTAAACGAATGACGCCACCCGCAACATTGACGGCATCGGCATCGATACCATTGCATAAACAAACATTCGGCTCCAAGCATTCGTTGCTTACTCATACCACTCATGATTCACACATACCATACACACACACACACACACACACCACACTAGCTTACTGCTTGCTTACCAGCTTACTGCTTGATTACTAGCCTCCTAACTGCTTTCTAGCTTCGTGCTTCCTTACTAGCTTCCGGCTTGTCTTCTAGCTCACAGCTAGCATACTGGATTACTGCTTGCTTACTAGCTTACTGCTCCCTTACTCGCTGCCTGCTTGCTTACTAGCTTTTTTTTTTTTTTTTTTTTTTTTTTTTTTGTCGTGGGGAAAATCTTCGAAAGACTCCCTCCCACCTCCTTGGGGAGAGGTGGGAGGGGTGTGTGGGATTCCCCGCGCCCGTACAACGACAGGCGCGGGACCTACCCACTAAAAACCCCACGGTGACCCTTCGGCACGCTTTGGGAGGATACCGGGAATCGCTCGAAGCATTCTTCCGGTATCCTCCCCGTGCCCGCGCTTTCGCGCCCATCCCCCGGGGGGACAATCGGTCCCCCCAGTAGACACACTGCGTCATAGCGGCGGAACGGGGCCACTCCATCCCGCCGCTATCCGTCCCGGGGCCGCGTTTAGTGGCGGCTGCGAGCCCCAACTCGCAACCGCCCGCGACCCCGTTTCCACCCCTCGGCGGCCGGGCGTTCATGGCCGCACCAGACCGCCGAGGGTGCCTCCCCTTGCGTCGGACCGGTAGGGGGAGGCACTCCTACCCCCATCCGGTCCGACCCGGCGCCGCCTGGCGGGAGGAGGGTCCCCTCAGCACCCCCCTCCCAGCCTAGGTCATCCGCCACGCCGAGGCGGCCGCCCGCGACGCCTCGCGACCGGGCGACGACCTCGGGCCACCGCACGAGCGCGAGCTTCAGGGCGCCGCTGAAGCTCGCGCTCCCTCCCCGCGGCCTCCTTCTGCAACATTACGTTCTCGCAGAAGGAGGCCATGGCCCTCCACTTCTCCTCGCTGCCGAGCATGGCGCGCACCACGCCCGACAGCGAGACATCACGCCCGACGACGCCGACCAGGACACGGCGCTCCCCCTCCCACGCGGGGCATACCTCCAGGGTATGATCCGCCGTGTCCTGCTCAGCGTCGCAGTGGCAGCAACGCGCCGTCGACTCCTTCCCTATCCGGCACAGGTATCTTCCGAAGCTGCCATGCCCGGAAAACACCTGTGCCATCCGGTAGGTGAGGCTGCCATGGCCTCTGTCCAGCCACTCCTTCAGGAGTGGCCGAACCGCCCCGACAGTCCGGTGCCCCGCGGTTGGCAGAGCCAGCCGCTCCTGCCACGCGAGCAACACGGACTGCCGGGCCTGGCGCTTCAAATCGCCCCAAGCAGGTTCCTGCCCGCCCGGGACCGCCCCCACCCCCGCGCGACGGTCGACCCGGTGCCGGTACATCACCGCGTGCGACCGCGCGAGCAGGTCCATGGGCGGCATCCCCGCTAGAACCGTCGCCGCCTCATGTGACATGGTCCGATACCCGCGGACGACCCTGAGCGCCATGCGCCTCTGCACCCGACGCAGCATAGTCATGCTGCGCCGGGAGGCAGCCAGGTCGTCCGCCCAGACGGGGGCCCCGTATAGGGCCACCGACTGGACCATTGCCACATAGAGGCGACGAACTCGGCCCGCCGGGCCCCCCAGGTTGGGCAGGATCCGGCCCAGAGCCGCAACCATCCTTTCCAACCGGGGGACCAGGCAGCGGAAATGCTTCTCGAAACGCCAGTGGCTATCGAGGATCAGCCCTAGATACCTGATCTGGGGCTTCACCTCGATGTCAGCCCCACCCACCCGAATCAGAGGGGGTGGCGGATCCTGCCGAGGTGAATGAAACGCAATCACCTCGGTCTTATGGACCGCCACCGTCATCCCCATCCCCCTGATCCGGTCGACGACGCGTTGCGACCCCTCCTCCGCGCGACGCATGGCCCTCCCCCAGTGCGCCCCGACGGCCAGCACCAGTGTGTCATCCGCATAACACACCGTGCTGACGCCGTCGGGGAGGCCGGCCCGCAACACCGAGTCGTACGCGATGTTCCACAGGAGTGGCCCGAGGACCGACCCCTGCGGAACACCGCAGTACACCTCCCTCCGCATATCACCATCCCGGCCCGGATACTCGATCCACCTGCCGCGGAGATAATCCCCGACGACCGCCCTGAGACAAGGGGGGACCCGATGATATTCGAGTCCCCTCCTTATCTCTTCCCAGGGGAGGGTGTTAAAGGCATTGGCAATATCCAAGGATATTGCCAATGCCACCCCTCCCCGGGAGACGGCCGCCTCCGAGAGGGCCCTCACACGACCTATCGCGTCGATAGTCGATCGGCCCCCCCGGAAACCGAACTGGCAGTCGGCCAGACCGGGATCACCCCGCGACAGGTGCTCGACGAGGCGGGCAGCAATCACACGCTCGAAGAGCTTGCCCACCTCGTCGAGGAGACAAATGGGCCGGTATGCGGAGGGAGACTCCGCGGGCCGACCCTCCTTCCGGAGGAGGACCATCCTCGCCACCTTCCAACTGGGGGGGAATCGCCCGTCCCTCAGGCAGCGGTCGAACAACCGCCTGAGGTCGGCCCCAAGGACGCCCTGGGTCAAGACCCAAACCCGGCCGGGCACACCATCCGGACCCGGGGCCGTGTTACGAACCCCGAGCCGTCTGATGGCCGCTGCCAGCTCCTCCTGCGTGACCCCCAGCTCGGCCGTCCTCTCCACTGGGACAGCCGCCGCCGCCGGAGGACGCGGTCCCCTCTCCCCAATTGGGAAGAGTGTATTGACCACGTCCTCCAGCAGCCGGGGGTCAAGACCCTCGGTGACGGGGGGCGCCCACGGGCGGAGCTTATTCAGCACCACCTTATATGGGCGCCCCCATGGATCGTCATCAAGGGTCTGGAGGAGCTCCTTCCATGCCTGGGTCTTGGCCCGTTTGATGGCGACCTGCAGAGCAACCCGCGCCACGCGGTATGCTCCATACAGGTCATCAGCTGCCCTCGCTCGCGCCACGCCGTCGCCTGTACGTTGACGACGGCGCGCGCGGGTGTACTGGCGTCGGGCGCGGACAGTCGCGACTCGCAACTCCGCGATCGCGTCCGACCACCAGTACACCGCCCGGCGAGGAGAAGCCCGCCCGACCCGAGGCATCGCCGCGTCGCAAATACCCGCGACCAATGCTCCGAGCCGGGCGACCTCCTCCTCTATGCTCGGCAACTCGGCCGCTCCCTGCGGCCAAGTTACAGCGAGGGCAGCTGCCATCAGGGCGTCCTTGTCCAGGCGCCGAAGCGCCCAGCGGCGTGGTGGGGTGCCACGCAGGCGGCCGTGTCGGGATGCACTCGCGGCGGCAGAGACCTCCATCCGGATGTACCGGTGATCGGAGAGTGTCTCTGCCCCCGCGACCACGTGCCAACCCGACACCATGCGCACGGCGTTGGGGGTCGCGAATCCAACATCCACGATGGACCCCCCATATCGCCGCACGCATGTGTGCTCCGACCCCCGGTTCAATACCCGGAGGTCGAGCCCCGCCGCCCAATCGCCCAGGATCCCGCCGCGAACGGAGGTCCTGGGGGATCCCCAAGCCACCGACTTGGCATTAAAATCCCCCAGGACCAGCACCGGCCGGGCCGCGTAGCGCTGCACGCATGCCGCGACCTCGGCCAAGTACAGCTCGAACGCAGCGTGACCGCTACGGGGCGAAATGTAGCACCCCACTACAGCGACTCCCTCCCAGTCCACGGCGACGAATCCCCGACCGCGCTCCAACAAGGAGAACGGTGGAGACCCGTCGCCCCCTCCCCATACCGTCGCCACCAAGCCGTCCGCGTCGCCCACCCAATGAGGGTGATCAGGGACGCGGTACGGCTCGGCGGCGACCGCCAGGCCAACCCCCCACTCCGCGAGGACTTGGGACATCAAGTCCTGTGCCGCGCGGCAGTGGTTGAGGTTGGCCTGGAGGAGGAGGCGGGGCGGCATTAATTAATGGCCGCGCCAGCCTCCTCCCGGCCGTCCGTCCCCGTAGCACCGTCCACCTCCATGGAGGACGATGCCACCGCCCTCGGCACCGGAGCCGGTGCAGCCCGCCTCTTCCTCTCCTTCCGGGAGGGGGGGGGAGCACTTCTTGCTCCCCACCCTGTGATCGGCTGGCCTCCCCATGTCCGCACACAGCGGGCAGTGGGGGGCCGCCGAGCACTGGCTCGCACGGTGCTCTTTGGCACCGCAGCGGTAACACTGACCGCTGCGGTCCACCGGCGAGGTGCACCACTGCCTCACGTGCCCCAATTCGAGGCAGCGGTGACACTGGAGCGGGCGCGGCGCGAGGATTTCCACTCGCGCCGAAACCCACCCCACCAACACCCTCCCGGATTCCGCCACCTTACGGGCGGCGGAGAGGGGGCACCGGGCCCACACCGACCCGAGGCCGGAGGGCGACCTGCGGATCTCTCCGATCCGCAGGTCCTCCACAGGACAGTCCCCCGCCCTCGCAAGGGCACGGGACACATCCTGTGCGCTGACCGAGTCGTCCAGCCCACAAACGCGCATCTCCGTGCGCTTCGTGGGCCGGGCGACCCGGACACCTCGCTCGCCCAGCTGCTCCCGGAGCCTCTGGGCGAGACGATCCGCCTTCGCGCCGCCTTCTGCACCGGGGATCTCCAGCAAGAGACCCCCGGTCACGGCCCTTTTCGCCCTCACGGAGGCGATGCCCAGCTCTTCCAGGGAGATATTCTCCCTGGCGAGCCGCATCGCCTCCGCGAGGGTCAGGTCGCCCCCCTGCGCAACGGTCAGCGTCACCGCTGCCGTTTTTGGGGGACGACCTGGTCGTGCCTTCCCGACCTTCGCGGCCTTTACCTTGGCCGCCGGCGGCGGAGGCGGAGGCTGCGGTTGCGAGGCCTTCCTCGCTGCCCGCTTCGCCTTCCGCCCCACCACCTCACTCCACGCCACCCCCCCTTGGGAGGGTGCTGTGGAGGACGCGACCACTGCGACCACGGGTACACCACCCCCCTTGGGGGTCGCGACCCGGGGCCCTGGTGCCGCAACGCTGGGCGGAGCCTTCACTCCGCCCTTCTTTGCCTTCCCCGACTGTACCGGAACAGGTCGGGGAGGCACCGCCTTCCTGCTGACCGCTCTTCCGGCGAGGAGCTCCTCCCGGAAGGCGGCCAGCTTGCCATCAATCATGTCCCCAATCCTCCTCAGAAGATCGTCTTCTGAGGAGGACGGGGACTTCTTCACGGGCGGAGTGCGGGTGGAGGGGCCCGCGGTGCCCCGCACCACTGCCGCCGCACTCCGCTTATTTACCTCCGCCGAGGGACGCGGCGGTGGAGGAGGAGGGAGGATGGGAGGGAGGGCCGCGCTGTTCCACAGCGCCTCTGCCCTCCTCCTCCCCTGTCGCTCCTCCTCCAACAGGAGCTGCAGGCGGGCGTTCCGCCCTCTGAGCTCCCGCGCCGCCTCCCTCATTTCCTCCGCCGCGGCCTTCAGGGCCTCCGCGCCACCGCTTTTCTGCCCCTTAAAGGCGCAGGCAGCGGCGACTTTCTCCACCCGCCTCAGGGACGAGGAGATCCTCTCCGATATCTCCTCGGTCACCTCGTCCCTGAGGCAACTCAGCCTCACCGACGGGCTCATCGCCCCGCCCACCTCGACGACGGCCTGCCCCGTCCTCTTCCTCTTAGAGCCTATGTGGCTCGTGCTGGAGGAGAAGGACGAGACCGACGCCGTCTCGTCGTCCTCCTCCACCCTCCACGAAGCCGGACCTGGCGCTGAGTGGGGCGCGAGCGCCGCCACCCTAACCCCAACCCCGTCTCCGTCCTTCCCAACCGACAAAACCCGCCCCATCCCCATTTTATTTTCGGTGTCCATAATAGTCCCACGAGATGGTCGGAAATAAAGGTCCACCCGGGCAGAGCCGCCTTACCCGGGTAAGCCTAATACTCCGGGGGTTCGGCAGGTTCCCCGGAGGTGGTCGCTTGGGATTGGGCCTTCTCCCCCAACCATGCATCCCATCGCCGCGCACCATAGCTTAGGATTGGAGGGCGATTTTATAGAGTCGCCATACTCGTGGCCCAGGCGGTTAAGCCAAGACCCCCGTTCCTCCTGCCGTCACGTACCATTCACAAAACCAATAGGGAATTGTGAATGGGTCGTTGTGACGACCAACAGGAGGCTTACGGTGTGTGTATGACTCGGGTACCCCGGGTTCGTTAAGCCCGTACTGCAGCTGAAAGGCTGGCAGCCCCTGAGGGATTGCTTACTAGCTTCTTCCTGGCTTACTAGCTCACCGCTTGCATACTAGCTTACTGCTTGCTTTCTAGCTATTTGCTTCCTTACCAGCCTACCGCATGCTTACTAGCTTACTGCTAGCTTACTCGCTTTCTGCTTGCTTGCTAGCTTGCTGCTTGCTTCTTGCTGACAAGCATACTGCTTTCTTACTAGCTAATTGTTTTCTTACTGGCATCCTGCTTGCTTAATATCTTGTTGCTTACTAGCTTACAGCTTGCTTACAAGCTACCTGCGTTCTTACTAGCCTGCTCCTTGCTTAATAGCTTGCTGCTTGCTTACTACCTAAATGCTCTTTTGTTAGCATACTGCGTGCTTACTAGCATACTGCTTCCACACTATCTTCCTGCTTCTTTACTAGCTCACTGCTTGCTTACTAGATTACTGCTTGCTTACGACCCTACTTCAAGCTTACTGTCTCACTGCTTGCTTACTAGATTACTGCTTGTGCACTAGCTTGCAACTTGCTTAACAGCTTATTGCTTGCTAACTAGCCTACCGGTTAATTACTAGCCTAGTGCTTGCTTTCTAGCATAGTGCTTCCTTACTAGCTTCCTGCTCGCTTACTAGCTCAGTGCTTGCTTACTAGATCACTGGATACTTACTAGCCTACTGCTTGCTTACTAGCATACCGCCTCCTTATTAGCCTGCTGCGTGCTTTCTAGCTTAAAGCTTGCATAATAGATAATTGCTTGCATACTAGCTTACAGCTAGAATTCTCGCTTCCTGCTTGCTCACTAGCTTGCTGCTTGCTTTCTAGCTTACTGCTTGCTTACTAGCATACTGCTTTTTAACTAGCTAACTGCTTTCTTACTGGCTTCCTGCTTGCTTACTATCTTGTTGCTTACTAGGATACTGCTTGCTTACTGGCTAACTGCTTTCTTAATAGCCTCCTGCTTGCTTTCTGGCTTACTGCTTGCTTACTAGCTTGCTGCTTGCATTCTAGCTTACTGCACGATTACTAGCTTACTACTTGGTTACTACCTCACTGCTTTCTTCCCAGCTTACTTCTTGCTTACAAGCATACTGCTTCCTTACTAGCTCCCTGCTTGCTTACTAGCTCACTGCTTGCTTACTAGATTACAGCTGGCTTACTAGCTAATACTCGCTTATTAGCTAACTGCTTTCTGACTAGCCGGCTGCTTGCTTATAACATTACCGTTTGCTTACTAGCTTACAGCCTTCTTGCTAACTTACTGCTCTTTTCCTAGCCGAATGGTTCCTTACTATCTCTCACGTTGCTTACTAGTTTACTCCTTGCTTAGTGGCATACTGCTTTCTTACTAGCTAGCTGTTTGCTTTCTAGCTTATTGCATGCTTACTAGCTTGCTGCCTGCTCACTAGCCTACAGCTTTCTTACTATCTAACTGCTATCTTACAAGCCTGCTGCTTGCTTACTAGATTACCGGTTACTTACTAGCATACAGCTTTCTTACTAGCTAACTGCTTGCTTACTAGCATGCTGCTTCCTTACTAGCTTCATGCTCGCTTGATTGCTCACAGCTTGTATACGAGATTACTGCTTGCTAACTAGCTTACTCCTTGCTTACCAGCTCACTGCTTGCTTTCCAGCTTACTGCTTGCTAACTAGCGTACTGCTTCCTTACTGGCTTCCCACTCGCTCACTAGCTCACTGGTTGCTTCCTAGCTTACCTGGTAGCTTACTAGCTTGTTGCCTGCTTTGTAGCTTTCTGCTTCCGTACTAGCATACTGCTTTCCTACTAGCTAACTGCTTTCTGTCTAGCCCGTTGCTTGCTTACTACCATACAGCTTGCTTACTAGCTTACTTGTTGCTTACTAGCATACTGCTTCCCTACTAGCGCCATGCACGCTTACTAGATCTCTACTTGCTTACTAGCTTACTACTTGTTTACTAGCATACTGCTTCCATACTAGCTTCTCCCTCGCTTACTAGCACACTGCTTGCTGACTGGTTTACTGCTTGGTTTGTAGCTTACTGCTTCCTTACTAGCATACTGCTTTCTTACTAGCTCACTGCATGCTGACTAACTTACTGCTTGCTTAGTATCTTACTGCTTGCTAACTAGAGTACTGCTTCCTTACTGGATTCCCACTCGCTTACTTGTTCACCGCTTGCTACCTAGCTTACCTGGTAGCTTACTAGCTTGTTGCCCGCTTTGTAGCTATCTGCTTCCTTACTAGCATACTGCTTTCCTTCTAGTTAACTGCTTTCTGTCTAGCCCGATGCTTGCTTACTACCATACAGCATGCTTACTAGCTTACTTGTTGCTTACTAGCTTACAGCTTTCTTTCTATCTACCTCCTCGCTTACTAGCTCACAGCTTGCTTACTAGCTTACTGCCTTCTTACCAGTTTACTGCTTGCTTACTAGCTTACCAGCTACATACTAGCATGCTGGTTCCTTACTAGCTTCCTGCTCGCTTACTAGCTCACTGCTTGCTTACTAGCATACTGGTTCCTTACTAGCTCACTGCTCTCTTAATAGCCAATTGCTTTCATACTAGCCTACTGCTTGCTTACTAGCTTACTTGTTGCATGCTAGCTCACTGCCTCGCATACTAGCTAACTGCTTGAGTACTATCTCACTGCTCGCTTACTAGCTTGCTGCTTCCTTACTAGCTTGCTGCATGCTTTCTAGCTTACTCCTTGCTTACAGGCATACTGCTTTCTTACTAGCCAGCAGCTTGCCTACTAGCTTACTGCTTGCTTAACAGCTTACAGCTCGCTTACTCGCTTACTGCTTGCTTACTAGCCCGATGCTTGCTTTCTAACATACTGCGTCCTTACTAGCTACCTGCTCGCTTAACAGCTTACTGCAAGCTTACTAGTATTCCGCTCCCTTACTCGGTCCATGCTCGCTTACAAGCTTACTACTCGCTTAGTAGCTCACTGCTTGCATACTAGCTTGCTGCTTGCTTTCTAGCTTACAGCTTGCTTGCTAGCACACTGCTTGCTTAATACCTTACTGCTAGCTTACTCGTTTACTGCTTGCTCACTAGCTAACTGCTTGCCTACTAGCTAGCTGCTTTCTTACCAGCCTCCTGCTTGCTTTCTTGCTCACTGCTTGCCTACTAGCTTACGTCTTGCTTGTCAGTTTGCTGCTTGCTTACTAGCTTCCTCCTCGCCTACTAGCTCGCTGCCTGCTTACCAGCTTAGTGCTTGCTTACTGGCCCGCTGATTACTTTCTAGCATACTGCTTCCTTACTAGCTTCCTGCTCGCTTACTCATTTACTTCTCGCTTACTAGCCAGCCGCTTGCATTCAAGCATACTGCTTGGTTACTAGAGTGCAGCTTTCTTTCTAGCTTACTGATTACATACCAGCTTGCTGCATGCTGTCTAGCTTTCTGCTTGCTTACTAGCATACCGCTTTATTACAATCACACTCTGATTGCCAACTAGCTTACTGCTTGCTTACTAGATTACAGGTAGCTAACTCGCTTATTGTCTGGTTACTAGCTTCCTCCTCGCTTACTAGCTCAGTGTTTGCTTACCAGCTTACTGCTTGCATGCAACCTAAATGCATTCTTACTACATTCCTGTTTTCTTCCTAATTTGCGGCTTTCTTACTAGCCAGCTGCTTGCTTACTAGCTTGCTGCTATATTACTAGCCTGCTCCATGCTTGCTATCTTGCTGCTTGCATACTAGCTTACAGCTTGCTTACTAGAATACTGCTTTCTTACTAGCGTACTTGTTTCTTACTTGCATGCGGCTTGCTTACTAGCATACAGCTACCTTACCAGCTCCCTGCTCGCATACTAGCACACTGGTTCCTTTCTAGCAAATTGCTTCCTTGTTAGCCTGCTGCTTGCTTACGAGTTTACTACTTGCTTACTAGCTTACAACTTGCTTACTAGCTAACTGCCTTCTTACCATTTTACTGCTTGCATACTAGCTTACTAACTTGTATGTAACCGGTGTTGTCCTATACAATATTGATCGAAACCAGGTTTAATTGACGGTTTCAGCGTGGTACCACATTACTACGTGTTCCAAATCAGAAGAATCCCAGGATCTTGCCAACAAGTATGCGAGAAATGCGGAAGTATGAGCCAGATGATGGCAAATACCAGACCTAACCCTAAAATAACCGGCGTTACCCTCTAAAATATTCATCGGAACCAGGTTTAATTGACTATTTCAGTGTGACTCCACATTAATACGTGATCCTAACCTGAAAAAAACCAGGATCTGGCCAAGAAGTATGCGAAAAATGCGAAGGTACAATACAGATAAGGGCAAATGCCAGACCAAACCCAGACTTAACCGGAGTTATCCTCTAAAATATTGATGGAATCCAGGTTGGGTTGACTATTTTAGTGTGGCACCACATTAATACGTGATCCTAACCAGAAAAAAACCCAGGATCTGGCCAACAAGTATGCGAAAAATGCGAAAGTATGAGGCTGATGATTGCAAATTCCAGTCGTACCCCAGACCTAACCGGCGTAATCCTCTAAAATATTCATCGAAACCAGGTTTAATTGGCGGCTTCAGTGTGGTACCACATTAATACGTGATCCTAACCAGAAAAAAACCCAGGATCTGGCCAACAATTATGCGAAAAATGCGAAAGTATGAGGGTGATGATTGCAAATTCCAGTCGTACCCCAGACCTAACCGGCGTAATCCTCTAAAATATTTATCGAAACCAGGTTTAATTGGCGGCTCCACTGTGGTACCACATTACTACGTGATCCAAATCAGAAGAAGCCCAGGATCTGGCCAACAAGTATGCGAAAAATGCGAAAGTATGAGGCAGATGAAGGCAAATAACAGACCTAATACAAACCTAACCTGTGTTATCCTCTAAAACATTGATCGAATCCAGGTTGAATTGACTATTTCAGTGTGGCACGACATTAATACGTGATCCTAACCAGAAAAAGACCCAGGATCTGGCCAACAAGTATGCGAAAAATTTGAAAGTATGAGGCAGATGATTGCAAATACCAGACCTAACCCAGACGTAACCGGTGTTATCCTCTAAAATATTGATCGAATCCAGGTTAAATTTATTATTTCAGTGTGGCACCACATTAGTACGTGATCCTAACCAGAAAGAAACCCAGGATCTGGCCAACAAGTATGCGAAAAATGCGAAAGTATGAGGCAGATGATTGCAAATATCAGACCTTACACAAACCTAGCCAGTGTTATTCTCTAAAGTATTGATCAAATCCAGGTTTAGTTGACGGTTTCAGTGTGGTACCACATTAATACGTGATCCAAACCAGAAAAAACCTAGCATCTGGCCAACAAGTATGCGGAAAATGCGAAAGTATGAGCCAGATGATTGCAAATATCAGACCTTACACAAACCTAGCCAGTGTTATTCTCTAAAGTATTGTGGAGTAATAATGTGAGTGCGTTGGTATGTAAATGCGTGAGGTGAGTGATTGGAGTCAGCTGATCGTGCCGGGGAAACAAACTAATCGATTGCCTGGTTGCGAGGACGAGTGCAGAATGTATACAGATTTTATCGATTGCCCGGTTGCGAAGACGAATGCAGAATGCTTGCAGGTTTAGTCTTAAGGCGTGCGTGTGTGTGTGTGTGTGTGAGTATGAGAGATTAGGAGAGAGTGACCGGCGAAAAAACAGCGTTGCGAGCCATGGTGGAGTGCGGAGCGAGTGTGTGCGCTGATTTTGTCCTACAAATTTGGGGGCTCGTCCGTGTCTACGGAGAAGTGAGAGTGCGAGGATTAATTGTCGAGATTGAAATAGTGACGGTTAATGTTATAAGTTATTTTTTTTTACAATGAGTAAAGCTGCCAACGAGTTTTCTGTGGTGCAATTAAAGGAGAAATTACGAATGTTGGGTCTGAGTTCGTCGGGGGTGAAGTCGGAGTTAATAAACCGGCTGATGGAAGCTGATCCATCGGGTAGCTGGGCAAGAGTGTGTGCAATGGAATCGACGGATCATCAGGAAGACTTAGCGGAGCAGTTAGGGGAGGCGAGCATCTCTTCTATGGGTGAGCAGGAACGGGCCAGGATGCAGCGGGAGATTCAACTTTGCCGGGGAGAGAAGAAATTGAAAGAGGACGAACTTAACCTGGCACGTAGAGAAATTGAATTTTTGAAAAGTGTGCAGCGATTTACAATTGGCGACAATAATCAGGCGATTCGTGCATCTCGTTCGATGCAATACGAGACAACACCTCATTTGACTGCACCGATGGTGGCGGACATGTTAAATTATTTTGATGGCAACAGAGAGACGTATAAAACATGGGAAAAACAAGTGCGGTTGCTAAGAGCAACATATCGAGTGACAGATGAAATAGTAAAACTGGCCATTTCGTCACGGTTAAAAGGGAAGGCGTTCGAGTGGTTCCACTCAAAACCCGAGTGCATTGTAATGACGGTCGAAGAGCTGGGAGGCTTACGAGAAATGTTTTTTCTCGAGCCAAGTAAGATTCATTTGCGGCAAGAATTTGAGCGGCGTGTATGGAAACAGGAGGAAGCATTTAATCAGTATATGCACGAAAAAGTGATTATGGCGAATCGTATTGGCTTGAGTGACGGGGAGACTGTGGACTACATTATTGAGGGAATTCCGGATTTCACGTTGCGAAATATTGCTCGTGCTCAGAGGCTGAACTCGAAGACATCGTTTTTGGAGGCGTTCGGGAAGGTATCGTTGTATGGGAAATCCTTACCGGCGATGGATCCATACGCAAGGAGGGAAGAAAATATGTTTCGACCATGGAGGACAGAGGAGAGAACATTTCGGCCATGGAGGGCAGAAGAGAGGGCGTTTCAATCGTCGAGAATAGAGGAAAGGATGTACCATCAACCGAGACCTGACGATAGAGCGTATGGACCGCTGCGACTGGATGAAAGGCCGTTGCGACCAGCGTGGAAAAACGGAAGAATTGCATCACCGAGAGTCGAGAGAAGGGAAGTATCCAGAAATGTTAATCGCTGTTTTAATTGCGGTATGGTAGGTCACTACAGTACGAACTGTCATTTAAAAAATCGCGGCGCGAAATGTTTTAAATGTCAAGCATTTGGTCACGTAGCGGCGAATTGTTCAAAGAAGGACGATGTAAGAAACGTTTGTGATATTTCGCGGCATACGCGCGAGAAATATTATAAGGAAGTAAGGATAAATGGAGAGAATTTAACAGCGTTGGTTGATACTGGTAGCGATTTGTCGGTAATGCGTGCAGAGCAATATGTGAAGATAGGGTCACCACCGTTATTACGACGAGAAATTACGTTTCGCGGAATTGGATCTCAAAGTAACAAAACAATAGGCGAGTTCAATGCGCAAATAGAAATCGATAGTAATCAATATCCAATTAACATTTGGGTAATATCTGATACGTTAATGCAACATGATTTGATAATGGGCGCCGATTTTTTAAATACAGTTGAAATGAATATTAAGAGAGGTGAGATTTCTATTTGTAGTGTTGAAAAAGAAGACCAGTTAGAAAGTAATATAGCCGAAATTTACAAAATAGTTTGTATAGATGAAATAAATGAGATCGATTTGTCGAATATTGCCAGTAGCAAACATAGGAGCATCATTCGCGATTCGATAAAAAATTATGAGCCGGTCAAAACACGAGAAACGGGGGTAAAAATGTCCATAACGGTCAAAGATGATGAACCAGTTTATCAGAGGGCTAGACGATTATCTCCTCTTGAAAAAGAAGAAGTTGACAAACATATAAAGCAGTGGCTTGCTGACGGTATTGTACAGCCGTCTCTTTCTGATTATGCCAGTCCAGTAGTACTTGTAAAGAAAAAAGACAATACGACCAGGCTCTGTGTAGATTATAGAAAACATAATACAAAAATAACTAAAGATCGATACCCGTTGCCGCTAATTGAAGATCAATTGGATGCTCTACAAGGTTCACATATTTTTAGTACTTTAGTTTTAAAAAATGGATTTTTCCACGTGCTTATAGATGAGGATAGTAGGAAATATACTTGTTTAAAGATTTGCATAATGCCGAGCGATTGTCCTCGGCCGCGATTACCGTTAATCCTGTTAACGTACAATTCGAAGGAGATTATCTCTAATAGGATTTGTACAGCAAACAGTGATAGAAAAACGCGTGTATTACTAGTTTTTCTGCCATCGGTAACGGCTCATTACCTTCGATTCGAGTGTGCTAACGGTGTTGATGACGTCAGTACCGTGCGAGTGTAGTGCGTAGAGAATTAGACAAAGATCGACTGCCGAAATTTGGACAGCGCCGCGGAACGGCTAATTGGAGCAACGCGGCGACGTTTTCGGCTGTCAATCGACACAGTCTCACAACGACTTCTGAAGAAGGCACATCGGCTCCCGATCGTGTCCGAACAGATTTCGAGCGAATCTCGAGAGTGAAATTCTCGAGATAAAGCTAGCAGACGATTATTGGATAAAGGGTGCAACGAGTCGATGTTCAGTCTGGTGCGGGTCCTCTGATTGACCTCGCACAGCTGAGAATTCATTAAAACTCAAACTAGCATTCATTAATTTTAGTCTTTGCTTATCAAACGAGTCGACTCTCGATTCGAATAAAAGCATTCAGGAGTTTCGTTCGGGAAAGTCCCAAACAAGCTCAATTTCTATTTTCTGTCTAGTTTGGAGGGTTCGAGAATACACCAATAAGGTGCTCGACCCCCCTCGTGCAGTATTATTTTGTCGTTTCAAGCGTATAAACGTTTGAAACACAGAGAAGTGGGCGAATACCGTTCAAACTTCTCTGTGATTGTCGTTCGGCTTAGGAGACACCGAAGGGAGGCACCTACGTGATGAACCTCCAGGTGGGCTCACTGGAGTCAGGTCAGCGTCCACTTCGGACGCTTGACTTTCGGTCTTCGATTCTTTCCCTCTACAGACCCCGCTGGTGTAACGCTTAGAGGAGCACCTGTGCGGAGAGGTCAAGGAGTCGCGGGTCAGGCCCCCACGTAGTTCAAATACTGTCACGAATCACATCGAGTGGTGCATTCGTGCAGTGAACCACGTGCTGTCGGGCTTCGCAGTACAATTCTCGACCAACAAGTCATCTGTTGGAACGTTAAAGAGAAGCCGCAGATCGACGGTCGTGCCGTTGTACTGCAGTGCGACTCGACGCACAGACTCCGTGGGCATACTCACGGGATCAGTGCATTTGGAGCCTTACAACCGCCACTTGCATCCTCGTCCACTAGACAATCGACTCAGTTCGGCGTCGAAAGGAAATTTAATTCTTTTCACGCCAGATATTAAATACAGTCCACTTGCGAGCTCGTATATTACGAGCGAGCGAAATTCTCCGCTCCTATACATTCGAATATCGAAGTCAGGAGCGTGAGGACACACACGCGGCGAATATACGTGTAACGTGTTTACGTGTCTAACACATTGCCGTGTTTTTCTGTTCACAGAACCTTGGCCTACCTCAACGTGTCGGTTCCGACCAGAATTGGAAACGATTACCTGGAGAATTAAATAAGAATTTTCTTCATTTCTTATTGTTTAATTTATTTATTTTTATAATAAACAGTTTTTTTGAAAAAGAAAATCTTACATTCCCAACTCACTTCCCACAATAAAAATCCGATCCCTCTATCCGGACCTCGTCGTTAAGAGCATCAGCTTTTTAACAATACTGCTTTTATAGTTCCAAACGGCCAATATGAATTTTTGTATGTTCCATTCGGTTTATGTAACTCACCGGCGGTGTTTCAAAAATTTATAAATGCTGTTTTTAAAGATTTAGTTAATAAGAAAAAAGTTATAATTTATATGGATGATTTAATTATTCCTTCATTGGATTACGAAGATGGTATAGAAAACCTAAAGATGGTGTTGCGCGTGGCAGAAGAATTTGGTTTGAACATTAATTGAAAAAAGTGTAGCTTTTTGCAGACAAAAATAGAGTTTTTAGGGCACATAGTTGAAGACGTAAGCATTCGTCCGTCGGAAAAGAAAGCAGAGGCAGTTATGAGATTTCCCCAGCCACAAAATTTCAAGCAGAATCAAAGTTTTTTTGGGTTTGGCTGGTTACTTTAGAAAATTTATCCGAAATTATTCCGTGATTGCGCGGCCGTTAACAAATTTATTGAAAACAAACGTTAACTTTCATTTTGTGGAAGAAGAAAAATTAGCATTTACGAGGTTAAAAACTATTTTGAGCAGTGGTCCAGTTTTGAGGTTATATAGGTTAAAAGCGGAAACGGAATTACATACGGATGCTTCAATGTATGGTTATGGTGCGATTCTTTTACAGCGTGATAGTAATGATAATAAATTTTATCCAGTATACTTTGCAAGCGGAAAAACAACACCAGCAGAATCGAGATATATTAGTTATGAGCTGGAAGTGTTAGCAATAGTTAAAGCTCTAAAAAAATTTAGAATATATTTGTTAGGTATATTGTTTAAAATAGTTACAGATTGTCAGGCGTTTACACTAACGATGCGTAAGAGAGATTTGTGTGTGCGAGTTGCGAGATGGGCTCTTTTGTTAGAGGAGTTCGATTATAAAATAGAGCACCGTTCGGGAAATAGTTTAAGGCATGTAGACGCGTTAAGCCGGAATCCGCTTCCGGAGTGTATGTTAATAGACGAGTGTGAGGATAGTATGATTGTGAGATTACGTAAAGCGCAGTGTGAGGATGAGAGTTTGAAACCGATTGTCGAAGCGATGAATGAAAAACAGTTAAGAGGGTTTGTGGTGCGGAATGGTCTTTTGTTTAAGGAAATTGAGAGTGACGTAAAATTGATAGTACCGCGTATTATGCAGTCACAAATCATTCGACGTGTACACGAAAACGGTCATATCGGGAGTGCGAAAACGGAAACGCTGGTTAGAAAGGACTATTGGTTCACGGACTTAAAATCAAAGGTAGAAAAGGTTGTGCGTAATTGTGTTCCATGTATTCTTGCTGAAAGGAAACATGGGAGACGGGAGGGATTTTTACATTCTATTGACAAGGGTAGTGTGCCATTAGATACATATTATATTGACCATCTCGGACCACTTCCGTCTACGCGAAAGACATATAAACATATTTTTGTAGTTGTGGATGCATTTTCGAAGTTTGTGTGGCTGTATGCCACGAAGACTGCAGCTACCTCCGAAGTGATGGAACGTTTGAGAAAGCAATCGTCAGTTTTTGGAAATCCTCGGAGAATTATCTCTGATCGGGGTACAGCTTTCACTTCGCATGATTTTAGGGAATATTGTAGATCGGAAGGGATTGAACAGATTTTGATAACTGCGGGAATGCCGAGAGCAAACGGTCACGTAGAGCGCGTAAACAGGACGCTTATACCGGTGGTAACAAAGTTAGCGGCACCAAAGCCGGAAGAGTAGTATCGATATTTAGATATTACGCAGAGGTTTTTAAATGCAACGCCTCATAAGAGCATCGGGACAACGCCGTTTAAGTTACTTTTTGGGACATGCCCAAGAATGAAAGATAATCTGGATATTCGTGAGTTGATAGAGAGGGAATGGATTGATATGTTTCAGACTAGCAGGGAAGAACTGCGGAATTAAGCTAAGGAAAATATTTTGAAGATTCAGAGTGAGAATCGTCGCGGATACGATAAACGTCGAAAGGAAGCTCGACAATACAAGGAGGGAGAGTTGGTTGCCATAAAAAGAACCCAGTGTGGCCCGGGGTTAAAATTAGCGTCCAAATACTTAGGTCCGTATCGGGTTGAGAGGCTTCTAAAGAATGATCGTTTCATTGTACATAAGGTGGGCGAGCACGAAGGTCCGAAGCAAACATCGACTTCGGCGGAACACATGAAACCCTGGGTTAATGAAGCTAGTGATGACTCATCAGGTGAAGAATGAACAATGGATATCTGAGGGCAGATATCATGCAGGATGGCCGAGTGTGGAGTGAGAATCTGAGTGCGCTGGTATGTAAATGCGTGAGGTGAGTGACTGGAGTCAGCTGATCGGACCGGGAAAACAAACTAATCGATTGCCCGGTTGCGAGGACGAGTGCAGAATGTGTACAGGTTCTATCGATTGCCCGGTTGCGAAGACGAATACAGAATGCGTGCAGGTTTTGTCTTAAGGCGTGCGTGTTTGTGAGTGTGTGTGTGAGTATGAGAGATTAGGAGAGAGTGACCGGAGAAAAAACAGAGTGTTGCGAGCCATTATGGAGTGCGGAGCGAGTGTGTGCGCTGATTTTATCCTACAGTATTGATCAAATCCAGGTTTAGTTGACGGTTTCAGTGTGGTACCACATTGCTACGTGATCGAAATCAGAAAAAGTCCAGGATCTGGCCAACAAGTATGCGAAAAATGCGAAAGCATGAGGCAGATGTTTGCAAATACCAGACCTAACACAAACCTAACCGATGTTAGTCTCTAAAGTATTGACCAAATCAAGGTTTAGTTGACGGTTTCAGTGTGGTACCACATTGCTACGTGATCGAAATCAGAAAAAGCTCCGGATCTGGCCAACAAGAATGCGAAAAATGCGAAAGTATGAGACAGATGATTGCAAATACCAGACCCAACCCAGACCTAACCGGTATTATCCTCCAAAATATTGATCGAAACCAGGTTTAATTGACTGCTTCAGTGTGGTACCACATTACTACGTGATCCGAACCAGGAAATGCCCAGGTTCTGGCCAACTAGTATGCGAAAAATGTGAAAGTATGAGGAAGATGATTGCAAATACCAGACGTAACCCAGACCTAACCGGTGTTATCCTATAAAATATTGATCGAATCCAGGTTTAATTGACTACTTCAATGTGGCACGACATTAATACATGATCCTAACCAGAAAAAAAACCCAGGATCTGGCCAACAAGTATGCGAAAAATGCGAAAGTATGAGGCAGATGTTTGCAATTACCAGACCTAACACAAACCTAACCGGTGTTAGCATCTAAAATATTAATCGGAACCAGGTTGAGTTAACTATTTCAGTGTGGTACCACATTACTACGTGATCCAAACCAGAGAAAGCCCAGGTTCTGGCCAACAAGTATGCGAAAAATGCGAAAGTATGAGGCAGATGAAGGCAAATAACAGACCTGACACAAACCTAACCTGTGTTAGCCTCTAAAGTATTGACCAAATCCAGGTTTAATTGACGGTTTCAGTGTTGTACCACATTACTACATGATCCAAATCAGAAAAAGCCCAGGATCTGGCCAACAAGTATGCGAAAAATGCGAATGAATGAGGAAGATGAAGCCAAATAACAGACATAACACAGACCTAACCGGTGTTATCCTCTAAAATATTTATCGAAACCAGGTTTAATTGACTGTTTCAGTATGGTACCACATTACTACGAGATCCGAACCAGAAAAAGCTCAGGATCTGGCCATAAGGTATGCGAAAAATGCGAAAGTATGAGGCAGATAATGGCACATACCAGACCTAACCCAGACCTATCGGGCGTTATCCTTTTAAATATTGATGGAGGCCAGGTTTAATTGACTGTTACTAGCATACTGCTCCCTTACTAGCATCCGGCTCGCTTACTAGCTCCCTGCTTGCTTACTAGCTTACTGCTACCTTACTCGCTTACTGCACGCTTACTAGCTTACTGCTTGCTCACTAGCTTACTGCTTTGATACTAACATACTGCTTTCTTACTAACTTAGTTCTTCGATTCTAGATTACTGCTTGCTTTCTATCTTACTGCTTGCTTTCTAGCATACTGCATGCTTACGAGGATACTGCTTCCCTACTAGCTTCCTGCACGGTTACTATCACAGTGCTGGGTTAGTAGCTTCCTGCTCGCTTACTAGCTCACTACTTCCTTACTAGCTAACTGATTCCTTACCAGCTCACTGCTTGCTCACTCGCACACTGCTTCCTTCCTACCTTCCTGCTCTCTTACCAGCACACTCCATGCTTTCTAGCTTACTGCTTACTTACTAGACTCCTGCTTGCTATCTACCTTAGTGTTTCCTTACTAGCTTACTGCTTGCTTGGTAGCTAGCTGCTTGCTTTCTAGCTTACTGCTTGCTTACTAGCTTAATTGTTGCTTACCAGCTTACTGCTTGCTTTCTATTTCACTGCTTGCTGTCTAGATTTCTGCTTGCCTGCTAGCTTACTGGTTGCTTGCTAGCTTACAGCAAGCTTACTCGCTTACTGCTTGCTTATTAGCCCGCTGCTTGCTTTCTAGCTTACTGTTTCCATTCTAGCTTCTTGCTTGATTACTAGCTCAATGCATGATTTCTAGATTACAGCTTGCATACTAGCTTACTGCTAGCTTACTCGTTTACTGCTTGCTTGCTAGCTTGCTGCTTACCTTCTAGCTTACTGCCAGCATAATCGCTTAATTCTTACTTAGTAACATACTGCTTCCTTACTATCTTCCTGATTGCTTACTAGGTCACTGCTTGGTTACTAGCTTACTGCATGCTTTCTAAATAACTACTTGCTTACTAACTAACTGCTTTCTTACTAGCTCGCTGCTTGATTACTAGCTCACTTGTATCTTGCAAGCTTACAGCTTGCTTACTAGCATACTGACTTCTTACTAGCTAATTACCTTCTTACTAGCCTGCGGCTAGATTACTAGCTTACTTGTATCTTACCAGCTTATAGCTTGCTTAATAGCCTACTGCTTCCTTAATAGCTTCCGGCTCGCTTTCCAGCTCACTGCTTGCTTACTAACTTACAGCTTGCATACTCGCTTACTGCTTACTTACTAGACCGCCGGTTGCTTTCTAGCATGCTGCTTCCTTACTAGCTTCCCGCCTGCTTAATAGCTCATTGCTTTCTTACTAGCATACTGCTTTCTAACTAGCTAATTGCTTCCTTACTAGCCTGCTGCTTGCTTTCTAGCTTACTAGTTTCCTACAAGCATACTGCTTGATAACTAGCATACTGCTACCTTGCTAGCTTCCCCCTCGCTTATTAGCTCACCGCTTGCTTAGTAGCTTACTGGATGCCTACTAGCTTACTGCGTGATTACTATCATACTGCTTCC
Source organism: Colletes latitarsis (assembly GCF_051014445.1). Lineage (NCBI taxonomy): Eukaryota > Metazoa > Arthropoda > Insecta > Hymenoptera > Colletidae > Colletes > Colletes latitarsis. Next base: position 6,909,093 of record NC_135142.1, read on the forward strand.
TTACTAGCTTCCTGCTCGCTTAGTAGCTCATTGCGTGCTTAACAGCTTACAGCTTGCATACTAGCTTACTGCTTGCTTACTAGCTAACTGCTTTCCTACTGGCTACCTGCATTCTTACTAGCTTGTTGCTTGCTCACTAGCTCCCGGCTCGCATACTAGCTTACTGCTTGCTTACTAGCCTACTGCGTGCTTACTAGCAGAATGCTTTGTTACTAGCTTACTGCTTGCTCACAAGCTAATAGCTTCCATTCCAGCTCACTGCTTGCCTACTAGCTTATTGCTTTGTTACTAACATAGAGCGTTCTTACTAGCTTCCTGCTCGCTTACTAGTTCATTTCTCGTTTACTAGATTACAACTTGCTTACTAGATAAGTGCTTTCATACCAGCTTACTGCTTTCATGCTAACTTACTTTTTGGTTACTAGCTTACTGCTAGCTTACTATCATGCTGCTTTCTTACTAGCTTCCTCATCGCTTACTGGCTTACTGCTTGCTTACTACCTAACTGCTTCCTTACTGCATTCCGGCTTTCTTCATAACTTACTTCTGTCTTACTAGCCACCTGCTTGCTTACTAGACAGCTGCTTCCATACTAGCTTACTGCTTCCTTACTAGCTTGCAGCTTGCTTACTAGCCTACTGCTTCCGTACTAACTAACTGCTTTCAAACTAGCCCGCTGCATGCTTGCAAGCTTACTGTTTGGTAACTAGCGTACTGCTTGCTTAGCAGCTTACTGCTTGCCTACTACCTAACTGCTTTCTTACTACACTCCTGCCTTCTTCTTAACTTACTTCTGTCTTACGTGCCAGCTGCTTGCTTACTAGCTTCCCGCTTCCTTACTAGCGTCCTGCTCCCTTACTAGCTCACTGCTTACTTACTAACTGCCCGCTCGCTTACTAACTTGTTGCTTGCTTACTAGCTTGCTGCTTGCCTTCTAGCTTACTGCTTTCTTAACAGTTACAGCTTGCTTACTAGCTTACAGCTTGCTTAGTAAAGTACTGCTTGCTTACTAGCTACCAGCTTTCTTGCTACCCTGCTGCAGGCTTTCCATCGCACTGCTTGCTTAAAAGCTTGCTGCTTGCTTCTAGCTTACTGCTCGCTTACTAGCGTACTGCTTCCTTACTAGCTCACTGCCACCTGACAAGGCTGATGCATGCTTACAAGCTTACTGCTTGCATACTAAATTACTGCTTGCTTTCTAGCTTAATGCTAGCTTACGGGCTTCCTGCTTGCTTGCTACGATGGTGCTTCCTTTCGTGCTTACTGCTTGCTCACTAGCTTACCGGTTGCTCACTATCTTACTGCTTGCACACTAGCATACTGCTTCCTTACTGGCTTCCAGCTTGCTTGATAGCTTACTGCTTGCATACTAGCATACAGTTTCCTTTCTAGCTTCATCCGGGCTTACTATATCACTGGTTGCTTACTAGCTCAAAGCGTGCTTACTAGCTTCCTACTTGCTTACTATCTAAGTGCCTTCTTACCAGCTTACTGCTTGGTTACAGACTTACTGGTTGCTTGCCAGCATACAGCTTGCTTACTATCAAACTGCTACGTTACTAGCTTCCTCCTCGCTTACCAGCTCACTGCAACATTACTCGCTTACTGCTAGCTTTCTGGCTCGCTGCTTGCTTGCTATCTAGTGTTAGCTCACTCGCTTACTGCATGCTCACTAGCTTATTGCTTTGATACTGTCATACTGCTTTGTTCCTATCTTTCTGCTTTGTTACTAACTTACTTCTTCGTTACTGGCTTACTGCTTGCTTACCAGCTTCCTGCTTGCTTACTATCTTACTGCTTGCTTACTAGATTCCTGCTTTCTTCCGAACTTACTGCTTTCTTACTAACTTACTGCTCTACGACCAGGCGAATGCTTCCTTACTAGCTAACTGCGTCCTTACCAGCTTACTGCATGCTTACAAGCTATCAGGTTGGTTACTAGCTTACGGGTTGCTTACTTGCTTAATGCTTGCTTCCTAAAATACTGCTATCTTACCAGCTTACTGCTTGCATACTTTTTTTTTTTTTTTTTTTTTTTTTTTTTTTTGTCGTGGGGAAAATCTTCGAAAGACTCCCCCCCACCTCCTTGGGGAGAGGTGGGAGGGGTGTGGTGGATTCCCCGCGCCCGTACAACGACAGGCGCGGGTCCTACCCACTAAAAACCCCACGGTGACCCTTCGGCACGCTTTGGGAGGATACAGGGAATCGCTCGAAGCATTCTTCCGGTATCCTCCCCGTGCCCGCGCTTTCGCGCCCATCCCCCGGGGGGACAATCGGTCCCCCCAGTAGACACACTGCCTCATAGCGGCGGGACGGGGCCACTCCATCCCGCCGCTATCCGTCCCGGGGCCGCGTTTAGTGGCGGCTGCGAGCCCCAACCCGCAACCGCCCGCGACCCCGTTTCCACCCCTCGGCGGCCGGGCGTTCATGGCCGCACCAGACCGCCGAGGGTGCCTCCCCTTGCGTCGGACCGGTAGGGGGAGGCACTCCTACCCCCAACCGGTCCGACCCGGCGCCGCCTGGCGTGAGGAGGGTCCCCTCAGGACCCCCCTCCCAGCCTAGGTCATCCGCCACGCCGAGGCGGCCGCCCGCGACGCCTCGCGACCGGGCGACGACCTCGGGCCACCGCACGAGCGCGAGCTTCAGCGCGCCGCTGAAGCTCGCGCTCCCTCCCCGCGGCCTCCTTCTGCAACATTACGTTCTCGCAGAAGGAGGCCACGGCCCTCCACTTCTCCTCGCTGCCGAGCATGGCGCGCACCACGCCCGGCAGCGAGACATCCCGCCCGACGACGCCGACCAGGACACGGCGCTCCCCCTCCCACGCGGGGCATACCTCCAGGGTATGATCCGCCGTGTCCTGCTCAGCGTCGCAGTGGCAGCAACGCGCCGTCGGCTCCTTCCCTATCCGGCACAGGTATCTTCCGAAGCTGCCATGCCCGGAAAATACCTGTGCCATCCGGTAGGTGAGGCTGCCATGGCCTCTGTCCAGACACTCCTTCAGGAGTGGCCGAACCGCCCCGACAGTCCGGTGCCCCGCGGTTGGCAGAGCCAGCCGCTCCTGCCACGCGAGCAACACGGACTGCCGGGCCTGGCGCTTCAAATCGCCCCAAGCAGGTTCCTGCCCGCCCGGGACCGCCCCCACCCCCGCGCGACGGTCGACGCGGTGCCGGTACATCACCGCGTGCGACCGCGCGAGCAGGTCCATGGGCGGCATCCCCGCTAGAACCGTCGCCGCCTCATGTGACACGGTCCGATACCCGCGGACGACCCTGAGCGCCATGCGCCTCTGCACCCGACGCAGCATAGTCATGCTGCGCCGGGAGGCAGCCAGGTCGTCCGCCCAGACGGGGGCCCCGTATAGGGCCACCGACTGGACCATTGCCACATAGAGGCGACGAACTCGGCCCGCCGGGCCCCCCAGGTTGGGCAGGATCCGGCCCAGAGCCGCAACCATCCTTTCCAACCGGGGGACCAGGCAGCGGAAATGCTCCTCGAAACGCCAGTGGCTATCGAGGATCAGCCCTAGATACCTGATCTGGGGCTTCACCTCGATGTCAGCCCCACCCACCCGGATCAGAGGGGGTGGCGGATCCTGCCGAGGTGAATGAAACGCAATCACCTCGGTCTTATGGACCGCCACCGTCATCCCCATCCCCCTGATCCGGTCGACGACGCGTTGCGACCCCTCCTCCGCGCGACGCATGGCCCTCCCCCAGTGCGCCCCGACGGCCAGCACCAGTGTGTCATCCGCATAACACACCGTGCTGACGCCGTCGGGGAGGCCGGCCCGCAACACCGAGTCGTACGCGATGTTCCACAGGAGTGGCCCGAGGACCGACCCCTGCGGAACACCGCAGTACACCTCCCTCCGCATATCACCATCCCGGCCCGGATACTCGATCCACCTGCCGCGGAGATAATCCCCGACGACCGCCCTGAGACAAGGGGGGACCCGATAATATTCGAGTCCCCTCCTTATCTCTTCCCAGGGGAGGGTGTTAAAGGCATTGGCAATATCCAAGGATATTGCCAATGCCACCCCTCCCCGGGAGACGGCCGCCTCCGAGAGGGCCCTCACACGACCTATCGCGTCGATAGTCGATCGGCCCCCCCGGAAACCGAACTGGCAGTCGGCCAGACCGGGATCACCCCGCGACAGGTGCTCGACGAGGCGGGCAGCAATCACCCGCTCGAAGAGCTTGCCCACCTCGTCGAGGAGACAAATGGGCCGGTATGCGGAGGGAGACTCCGCGGGCCGACCCTCCTTCCGGAGGAGGACCATCCTCGCCACCTTCCAACTGGGGGGGAATCGCCCGTCCCTCAGGCAGCAGTCGAACAACCGCCTGAGGTCGGCCCCAAGGACGCCCTGGGTCAAGACCCAAACCCGGCCGGGCACACCATCCGGACCCGGGGCCGTGTTACGAACCCCGAGGCGTCTGATGGCCGCTGCCAGCTCCTCCTGCGTGACCCTCAGCTCGGCCGTCCACTCCACTGGGACAGCCGCCACCGCCGGAGGACGCGGTCCCCTCTCCCCAATTGGGAAGAGTGTGTTGACCACGTCCTCCAGCAGCCGGGGGTCAAGACCCTCGGTGACGGGGGGCGCCCACGGGCGGAGCTTATTCAGCACCACCTTATATGGGCGCCCCCATGGATCGTCATCAAGGGTCTGGAGGAGCTCCTTCCATGCCCGGGTCTTGGCCCGTTTGATGGTGACCTGCAGAGCAACCCGCGCCACGCGGTATGCTCCATACAGGTCATCAGCTGCCCTCTCTCGCGCCACGCCGTCGCCTGTACGTTGACGACGGCGCGCGCGGGTGTACTGGCGTCGGGCGCGGACAGTCGCGACTCGCAACTCCGCGATCGCGTCCGACCACCAGTACACCGCCCGGCGAGGAGAAGCCCGCCCGACCCGAGGCATCGCCGCGTCGCAAATACCCGCGACCAATGCCCCGAGCCGGGCGACCTCCTCCTCTATGCTCGGCAACTTCGCCGCTCCCTGCGGCCAAGTTGCAGCGAGGGCAGCTGCCATCAGGGCGTCCTTGTCCAGGCGCCGAAGCGCCCAGCGGCGTGGTGGGGTGCCACGCAGGCGGCCGTGTCGGGATGCACCCGCGGCGGCAGAGACCTCCATCCGGATGTACCGGTGATCGGAGAGTGTCTCTGCCCCCGCGACCACGTGTCAACCCGACACCATGCGCACGGCGTTGGGGGTCGCGAATCCAACATCCACGATGGACCCCCCATATCGCCGCACGCATGTGTGCTCCGACCCCCGGTTCAATACCCGGAGGTCGATCCCCGCCGCCCAATCGCCCAGGATCCCGCCGCGAACGGAGGTCCTGGGGGATCCCCAAGCCACCGACTTGGCATTAAAATCCCCCAGGACCAGCACCGGCCGGGCCGCGCAGCGTTGCACGCATGCCGCGACCTCGGCCAAGTACAGCTCAAACGCAGCGTGACCGCTACGGGGCGAAATGTAGCACCCCACCACAGCGACTCCCCCCCAGTCCACGGCGACGAATCCCCGACCGCGCTCCAACAAGGAGAACGGTGGGGACCCGTCGCCCCCTCCCCATACCGTCGCCACCAAGCCGTCCGCGTCGCCCACCCAATGAGGGTGATCAGGGACGCGGTACGGCTCGGCGGCGACCGCCAGGCTAACCCCCCACTCCGCGAGGACTTGGGACATCACGTCCTGTGCCGCGCGGCAGTGGTTGAGGTTGGCCTGGAGGAGGAGGCGGGGCGGCATTAATTAATGGCCGCGCCAGCCTCCTCCCGGCCGTCCGTCCCCGTAGCACCGTCCACCTCCATGGAGGACGATGCCACCGACTGCTTGCATACTTGCTTACTGGCTGCTTACTATCATACTGCTACATTACTAGCCTGCTGGTTGCATTCTAGCTTACTGCTTGCTTACTATCTAGCTCCTTGCTTTCTAGCTTACTGCTTGCTTACTAGCTTGCTGCTAGCTTTCTAGCTTTCAGCTTGCCTGCTATTATACAGCTTCCATACTAGCTTCCTCTTGGCTTACTAGCTTACGGCTTGCTCACTAGCTTACTGCTTGCTTACTACCTTACTGCCTGCTCAATAGCTAACTGTTTGCTTAATGGCCTGCTGGTTGCTTTCTAGCTTACTGCTTGCTTACTAGCTTACTGCTTGCTTACTAGCATACTGCTTTCTTACTAGCTAGTTGCTTTCTTACTAGCCTGCTGCTTGCTTACTATCTTACTTGTCTCTTAGTAGCTTACTGCTTGCTTACTGTCATGCTGCTTCCTTAGAAGCTTCCTACTCGCTTACTAGCTAACTGCTTGCTTACTAACTTACTACTTCCTCTCTAGCTACCTGCTTTCTTACCAGCTTACTGCATTCTTACTAGCTAATTGCTTTCTTACTAGCCTGCTTGTTTAAAGACCTTCACCGCCCTTAGGGGGTTATTTTAGTCTGACGTGGTCTGGATTACGAGGGAAAGGACACTGGGAAAAAGTATTGAATAAATTGATGCACCTGATTTTGCTCAATGAAATTAACGTTTATTTTTAATGAAAAAGAAAAAAAGGAAAAAAAACCGCCTTGACGTCGGCCAGACGTCCGGGGAAAAAAACCTGGGCCGGCTGCTCCTGGCCAAGTTCGCGATGTGTTGTTCCGTAACAAGGAAAGACAAGGCTGGATTTAAATACCTATTAACGCTTGTCGCGTCGCCCGTCTCGCTCTATCTCGCACGCTCCTGTCTGTGCCATTCGCACTCAAGAGCGGAGATTACAGACACGTCTCGACGAACTGAGATATGTGTGAGTGGATTGTATATTATGAACGTTCTCAAAAATCGAGAACCGTTCGATCGCTGTGCGGAAGAAGAGATCTAATTTCTCAATCCTCCGCTTTTTAGCGATGGTTGAATGCCGCAGGAAAGGACAACAGGTGGAGGTCGTAAAGCTCCAAATGCTGTTCAAACCGCAGTTTCTCACCGTTCCCTGCGTACAAGATGCGGTGTTATGTAGCCCTTAACGGCGCACGTAGTGTCTTACGTTTAAAGGAGCATACACCACGGTGCTCATTATGCGTTGCTCTACGCACAGGGTACGTACTCACTGGCGGGCAAGGAGCGTTGCTCGAGCAGGTTGAGAGCTAAAAAGTCCGGAATTTCTTAGCCCCGACCGGAGAAACGGTGAGCCCACGTAGGGTATCGGTCAGAGACCACCCTAGGGGTGATATACAAAACCGTGCGGACAATTCAACTTGTCGCACGACCGCGTCAAATGCAGCAGTCCGTACGACAATTTCTTACACGACCGTGAAACTCAAACGTCACGTGAAGATAATCAGCCTCCTACGACCGCGTCAAATGCAGCAGTCCGTGGAGAAATCAGTATTGAGTTGGCCGTAGCCACTGGCCGAAACTGGACTTCCGACGACCGCTGGTTGCACCGAGACGTTGGAAAGTCAGCCTCACGACCGCGTCAAATGCAGCAGTCCGTGATAATGCCAGCCTCGCACGACCGCGTCAAATGCAACAGTCCGTGGAGTCGTCAGTACTGATCGGGCCGTAGCTCTTTGCTGAGACTGGAGTTTCGGCACACGGGAAACGATTCTTATCTCGATTCCCCTTTCATGACCGCGAAGCACAAACGTCACATGAAAGTCGGACGAAAACCCACAGTCTTTTAAATTTTGTTAATAATCTCGTCAAGCGGGAACCGAAGTTTTTCAATTCCCTCACACGACCACGTAGCTCGAGCGTCACATGCTATTCGGCGAGATTGCACAGTCAATAATCGGGGCTGATAAAATGCCTCACCGATTTAGTTAATTTTGAGCAACAATTTATAATTCTCAACGAAAGGTTCGAGTATTCTCAGAACCTATATTCGGAGATTTGGTTTCGTCGCGGAGCGGAATCGATTGTCGATCTGCTCGCTGCGAGGACCAGCTATCGGGTCACGAAGCTAAGAAGCGATCAGACATCCGCAATCACGGCCACGAGAGGGGTAATCACCCCCACGCGGCGCTATCCCTACTCTTCAACGTCTATCTCTTCTTAATATCAATATTTCTCTACCCTGTCTGTTTATGGATCTTCGACGATCGATCACAAGTAAATATATTGAGTCGATCACGTGACTGAGAGCAGCCAACACTCGCGTATGGTTTTTCTAACCTGTATCGTTCCGTGTACCGATTTACGCATCAGAGAGTCTCTGGAATGTCGCGTACACGAAAACAATACCGTACGAGGAATTTATGGTTCTCAGTTATAATTCACGTTAAATTGAATATTTCTCTAAACGGTTCTCAAATCCGTCAATTAACGCGATATTTAAACACTGCTGCATGCTAACTAGCCTATTTGTTTCTTACTAGCATACTGCTTCCTTACTGGCCTTTTTTTTCGTAAGGAATATCTTCGTAAGACTCCTTCCCACCTCTTTGGGGTGAGTCAGGAGAGGTGTGTGGGATTCCCGCGCACATGTAATGACGGGCGCGTGATCTACCCACTAAAAACCCCACGGTGACCCTTCCGCATGATTTGGGAGGATACCGGGAATCGCTCGATGCATACTTCCGGTGTCCTCCCCGTGCCAGCGCTGTGCCTCCATCCACGGAGGGACAAAAGGTTCCTCCCGGCAGCCACACTGTCTCATGGCGGCAGGGAGAGAGCACTCCTTCCCGCCGCCATCCGTCTCGGGGCCTCGGTTAGTCGCGGCTGCGAGCCCCAAATCGCAACTGCAAGCAACTCCATTTGTACCCCACTGCGGCTGGTGGCTCATGGCCACACCATGCCACCGAGGGTGCCTCCCGATTTGTCGGACCGGCATTGGGGTGACACTTCCACCACAATCCGGTCCGGCTCTGCGCCTCGTGCCTGGAGGAGGCTCCCTTCAGGAACCCCCTCTCAGCCAGGGTTATCCGCCACACCGCGGGAGTCGCCCACGATGGCCGGCGCCTGGACGACGCCCTCCCGCCACCACACGTGTGCGAGCCTCAGCACGCCGCTGAAGCTCGCGTTCCCTACCGGCGGCCTCCCTCTGTAACATTACGCTCTCGCAGAAGGAGGTCACGGCCCTCCACTTCCCCTCGCTGCCGAGCCACATCCCGCTCGATGACGCTGACCAGGACACGGCGCTCCCCCTCCCACGCAGGGCACACCTCGAGGATATGTTCAGCCGTGACCTGCTCAGCGTTACAATGGCAGCCGCGCGCCGTCGGCTCCTTCCCTATACGACGCAGGTATCTCCCGAAGCTGCCATGTCCGGAGAACACCTGTGCCATCCGGTAAGTGAGGCTCCCATTGCCTCTGTCCAGCCACTCACTCAGGAGTGGCCGAACATCCCCGTCTGTCCGGCGCCCCGCGGTTGGCAGAGCCAACCGCTCCTGCCACGCGAGCATCACGAACTGCCGGGCGTGGCGCTTCAAATCGCCCCAAGCAGGTTCCTGCACTACCGGGACCGTCCACACCCCCGCGCGACGGTCGACGCGGTGAGGATACAGCACCGCGTGCGTCCACGCGAGGAGGTCCATGGGCGGCATCCCCGCAAGAACCGTCGTCCGCCCAGACGGCGGTCACGTAAAGGACTACCGACTGCACCATTGCCACTTAGTGACGGCGAACTCGGCCCGCCGGTCCCCCCAGGTTGGGTAGGATTCGGTCTAAAGCCGCGACCATTCTCTCCAAGCGTGGGACCAGCCAGCGAAAATGCTCCTCGAAGCGCCAGTGGCTATCGAGGATCAACCCCAGATACCTCATGTGGGGCTTCACCTCGATATCAGCCTCACCCACCTGCATCAGAGGGGGGGGGCGAATCCTGCCGAGATGAATGGAACGCTATAATCTCGGTCTTATGGACCACCACCTTCATTCCCATCCCCCTGATGCGGCCGACGACGCGCTGCGCCCCCACCTCCGCGAGGCGCTTGGCCCTCTCCAGTGCGCCCCGACGACCAGCACCAGTGAGTCATTTGCATAACACCCGGCGTTGACGCCGTCAGGGAGGTCGGCCCGCAACACCTTATCGTATGCGAAGTTCCACAGGAGTGGCCCGAGGACCGACGCCTGCGGAACACCGCAGTACACCTCTCCGCGCATATCTCCATCCCGGCCCGGATTCTCGATCCACCTGCCACGGAGATAATCCCCGACGGCTGCCCTGAGATACGGTGGGACCCGATGATCTTCGAGCCCCCTCCATACCTCTTCCCAGGGATGGGTGTTAAAGGCGTTGGCAATATCCAACGATACTGCCAAAGCCATCCCTCGCCGAGAAACGGCCGACTCCGAGAGGGTCCTGGCGCGACCTATCACGTCAACTGTCGATCGACCTTCCCGGAAACCGTACTGGCAGTCCGCCAGGCCGGGGGCACCCCGCGACAGGTCCTCCCCGAGGAGGGCAGCAATCACGCGCTCAAAGAGCTTGCCCACCTCGTCGAGGAGACAGATGGGCCGGTATGCGGAGATTCTGCGGGCCGACCCGCCTTCCGGAGGAGGACCATCCTCGCCACATTTCCACCTAGGGGGGAATCGCCCGTCCCTCAGGCATCGGTCAAACAACCGCCTGAGGATGGCCCCAAGGACGCCCTGGGTCAAAACCCAAACCAGGGCGGGCACACCATCCGGCCTCGGGGCCGTGTTACGCGCCCAGAGCCGTTTGATCGCCGTGGCCAGCTCTCCCTGCGTGACCACCAACACGGCCACACACTCAATTGCGACAACCGGCTCCGCCGGAGGACGTGATCCGCCCTCCCCAATTGGAAAGAGAGTATTGACCACGTCCTCAAGCAGCCGGGGGTCAAGACCCTCGGTGACAGAGGGCGCTCACGGGCGGGGCTTATTTAGCACCACCTTATACGGGCGCCCCCAAGGATCGTCATCGAGGGTCTGGCGGAGCTCCTTCCATGCCCGGGTTTTGGTCCGTTCGATGGCGACCTGCAGAGCAACACGAGCAGTAGAGTATGACTCATACAGGTCATCTGCCCTCGCTCGCGCCACGCCATCGTCTCTTAGTAGACGACGGCGCTCGCGGGTGTACTGGCGTCGGGCGCCCACACTCGCGACGCGCAATTCTGCGATCGCGGCCGACCACCAGTACACTGCCCGGCGTGGAGAAGCCCGCCCATCCCAGGGCATCGTCGCGTCGCAAATATTTGCGACTAATCCCCCGAGCCGAACGACCTCCTCCGCTATGCTCGGCAACTCGGCCGCCCCCTGCGGCCAAGTTGCAGCGAGGGCAGCTGCCATCATAGCGTCCTTGTCCAGGCGCTGAAGCGCCCAGCGGCGCGGTGGGGCGCCAATCAGCCGGTGGTGTCGGGATGTATATCCGGGGGCAGAGACCTCCATCCGAATATACCGGTGGTCCGAGAGTGTCTTTCCCCCCCCCCCCCCAACCACCTGCCATCCCGACACCATGCGCACGGCGTTGGGGGTCCCGAATCCAACATCCACGATGGATCCCCCATAACGCCGCACGCACGTGTGCTCCGACCCCCGGTTCAGTAACCGAAGGTCGATTCCGGCCGCCCAGTCGCCCAGGGTCTCGCCGCGAACAGAGGTCCTGGCGAATCCGCACGCCACCGACTTGGCGTTAAAATCGCCCAGGACCATCACCAGCCGGGCCGCGCAGCGCTGCACGCATGCCGCGACATAGGTCAGGTACTGCTCGAACGCGGCGTGGCCGCTGTGGGGCGAGATGTAGCACCCCACCACGGCGACTCCCCCTTAGTCCACGGCGACGAATCTCCGACCGCGTTCCAGGGCGGAGAAAGGCGGGGTCCCGTCGACTCCTACCAATACCGCCGCCACCAAGCCGTCCGCGTCCCGCACCCAATGAGGGTGATCAAGGACGCGGTACGGCTCGGCGGCGACCGCCAGGCCAACCCCCCACTCCGCGAGGACTTGGGACATCTTGTCCTGTGCCGCGCGGCAGTGGTTGAGGTTGGCCTGGAGGAGGAGACGGGGCGGCATTACTTGGTGTCCGCCCCAGCCTCCTCCTGGCTGTCCGTCCCCGTGCCACCGTCTACCTCCATTATGGACGATGCCACCGACCGCGGTGCCTGAACCGGTGAGGGCCGACTCCCCCTCATCTTCTGGGAGGGGGGAGAGCACTTTCTGCACCCCACCGTGTGATCGGCCGGCCACCCCAAGTCCGCACATAGCGGGCAGTGGGGGGCCGCCGAGCACTGGCTCGCCCGGTGGTCTTTCGCTCCGCGGCGGTAACATTGACCCTTGCGGTACACCGGCGAGGTGCACCACTGCCTCACGTGCCCGAACTCGAGGCAGCGGTGACAATAGAGTGGGCGCGGCGCGAGCATCTCCACTCGCGCCAAAACACACCCCACCAACACCCACCCGGATTCCGCCACCTTGTGGGCAGCGGACAGAGGGCACCGGGCCCACACCGACCCCAGGCCGGAAGAAGACCTGCGGATCTCCCCGACCCGCACGTCTCCATCGGGGCAGTCCCCCGTCGTCGCTATGGAACGAGACAAATCCTGCATTGTGACCGAATCGTGCAGCCCACAAACGCGCACCTCCGTGCGCTTCGCGGGCCTCGCGACCCGGACAACCCGCTCGCCCAGCTGTTCCCAGAGCCTCTGGGAGAGTCGGTCCGCCTTCTCCCAGCCCTACGGTCCGGGAATCTCCAGCAGGAGGCCCCCGGACACGGCCCTCTTCTTCCTTACTAACCTGCTGCTTGCATACAAGCTTACTGCTTGCTTACTAGCTAACTTCTAGCTTACTCGCTTACTGCTTGCTTACTAGTCTGCTGCTTGCTTCCTAGCTTAGTGCTTCCTTACTAGCATAATGCTTCCTTACTAGCACACTGCTCGCTTAGTATCTTACTGGTTGCTTACTAGCTAGCTGCTAGCTTAGTCGCTTACTGCTTGCTTACTAGTCTGCTGCTTGCCTCCTAGCTTAGTGCTTCCTTACTAGCATAATGCTTCCTTACTAGCTCACTGCTCGCTTAGTATCTTACTGGTTGCTTACTAGCTAACTGGATGCCTACTAGCATTCTGCTCTCTTACTAGGTCCCAGCTCGCTTTCCAGCTTCCTGCGCGCGTACTAGCTTACTGCTGGCATACTAGCATACAGGTCCCTTACTCGTTTACTGCTTGCTAACTAGCCCGCTGCTCGCTTATTAGATTACTGCATGCTTACTGGCATACTGCTTTCTTACTAGCCAGCTACTTGCTTACTAGTTTACTGCTTTCTTACCAGCTTACTGCTCGCTTACTAACTTACTGCTTGCTTGCTAGCTTACTGCTTCCTTACTAGCTTCTTGCTTGCTTACCAGGATACTGCCTTACTACAAACTTACTTCTTCCCTACTAACGAACACCATTTTTACTAGCCTGCTGCTTGCTTACTAGCTTACAGCTTGCTTACTAGCTTACTGCTTCCTTACTAGCTTACTGTTTGCATACTAGCTTACTCTTTGCTTACTAGCTTACTGCATCGTAACTAACTTACTGCTTTGTCACTAACTTACTGCTTTGTTACTAACTAACTGCTTTGTTACGAACTTACGGCTATGTTACTAGCTTACTGCGTGCTTACTAGCTTAAAGCTTGCCTACTAGCTTACTGCTTGCTTACTAGCTTACACCTTGCCGACAAGTTTACTGCTTGCTAACTATCCTACTGCTAGCTTACTCCCTTACTGCTTGCTTTCTAGCTTACGGTTTGCTTCGTAGCTTACTGCTCGCTTATTAGCTTACTCCTTGCTTACTAGCTTACTGCTTCCTAACTATCCTACTGCCAGCTTACTCCATTACTGCTTGCTTTCTAGCTTACTGTTTCCTTAGTAGCTTACTGCTTGCTTACAAGCTTGCTGCTTGCTTCCTAGCGAACTGCTTCCTTCCTAGCATTCTGCTTGCTTACTAGCTCACTGTTTCCTTTATAGCTTACTGCTAGCTTACTAGAATTCTGCTGTCTTACTAGGTCCCTGCTCGCTTTCTAGCTTCATCCTCGCTCACTAGCTCACTGCATGTATACCAGCTTACTGCTAGCTTTCTCGCTTACTGCATGCTTACTAGCCCGCTGCTTGATTTCTACCTTACTGCTTGCATAACAGCATGCTGCATGCTTACTAGCTAACAGCTTGCTTACTAGCAAACTGCTTCCTTACTAGCTTCCTGCTTGCTTATTATCCCGCTGCCTGCTTATTAGCTTACTGCTAGCTTACTGGCATACTGCTTTCTTAATAGCCAGCTGCTTGCCTACTAGCTTTCTCCTCGCTTAATAGCTTACTGATTGCTTGCCTGCTTACTGCTTACATACTAGCTTACAGCTTGCTTGCTAGCATACTGCATCCTTGCTAGCTTTTTCCTCGCTCACTAACCTGTTGCTTGTTTACTAGCTTACTTCGTGCTTACCTGCTTACTGCTTGCTTACTAGCTTGCCGCTTTGTTACGACCTCTTTGCTTCCTTTCTAGCTCCCTGCTTGCTTACCATCTCTCTGCTTGCTTGCTTGCTTACTGCTTGCGTACTAGCTTACTAGTTCCTTACTAGCATACTGCATGCTTACCAGCTTCCTCCTCGCTTACAATCTCGCCGCTTGCATACTAGCTTACTGGATGCTTTCTAGCTAGTAAGAAAGCAGTTAGTTAGTAAGGAAGCAGTATGCTTGTAAGCAACCCCCGGCTGCTGGAGGACGTGGTCAATACACTCTTCCCAATTGGGGAGAGGGGACCGCGTCCTCCGGCGGCGGCGGCTGTCCCAGTGGAGTGGACGGCCGAGCTGGGGGTCACGCAGGAGGAGCTGGCAGCGGCCATCAGACGGCTCGGGGTTCGTAACACGGCCCCGGGTCCGGATGGTGTGCCCGGCCGGGTTTGGGTCTTGACCCAGGGCGTCCTTGGGGCCGACCTCAGGCGGTTGTTCGACCGCTGCCTGAGGGACGGGAGATTCCCCCCCAGTTGGAAGGTGGCGAGGATGGTCCTCCTCCGGAAGGAGGGTCGGCCCGCGGAGTCTCCCTCCGCATACCGGCCCATTTGTCTCCTCGACGAGGTGGGCAAGCTCTTCGAGCGTGTGATTGCTGCCCGCCTCGTCGAGCACCTGTCGCGGGGTGATCCCGGTCTGGCCGACTGCCAGTTCGGTTTCCGGGGGGGCCGATCGACTATCGACGCGATAGGTCGTGTGAGGGCCCTCTCGGAGGCGGCCGTCTCCCGGGGAGGGGTGGCATTGGCAATATCCTTGGATATTGCCAATGCCTTTAACACCCTCCCCTGGGAAGAGATAAGGAGGGGACTCGAATATCATCGAGTCCCCCCTTGTCTCAGGGCGGTCGTCGGGGATTATCTCCGCGGCAGGTGGATCGAGTATCCGGGCCGGGATGGTGATATGCGGAGGGAGGTGTACTGCGGTGTTCCGCAGGGGTCGGTCCTCGGGCCACTCCTGTGGAACATCGCGTACGACTCGGTGTTGCGGGCCGGCCTCCCCGACAGGGTCAGCACGGTGTGTTATGCGGATGACACACTGGTGCTGGCCGTCGGGGCGCACTGGGGGGGCCATGCGTCGCGCGGAGGAGGGGTCGCAACGCGTCGTCGACCGGATCAGGGGGATGGGGATGACGGTGGCGGTCCATAAGACCGAGGTGATTGCGTTTCATTCACCTCGGCAGGATCCGCCACCCCCTCTGATCCGGGTGGGTGGGGCTGACATCGAGGTGAAGCCCCAGATCAGGTATCTAGGGCTGATCCTCGATAGCCACTGGCGTTTCGAGGAGCATTTCCGCTGCCTGGTCCCCCGGTTGGAAAGGATGGTTGCGGCTCTGGGCCGGATCCTGCCCAACCTGGGGGGCCCGGCGGGCCGAGTTCGTCGCCTCTATGTGGCAATGGTCCAGTCGGTGGCCCTATACGGGGCCCCCGTCTGGGCGGACGACCTGGCTGCCTCCCGGCGCAGCATGACTATGCTGCGTCGGGTGCAGAGGCGCATGGCGCTCAGGGTCATCCGCGGGTATCGGACCATGTCACATGAGGCGGCAACGGTTCTAGCGGGGATGCCGCCCATGGACCTGCTCGCGCGGTCGCACGCGGTGATGTACCGGCACCGCGTCGACCGTCGCGCGGGGGTGGGGGCGGTCCCGAGCGGGCAGGAACCTGCTTGGGGCGATTTGAAGCGCCAGGCCCGGCAGTCCGTGTTGCTCGCGTGGCAGGAGCGGCTGGCTCTGCCAACCGCGGGGCACCGGACTGTCGGGGCTGTTCGGCCACTCCTGAGTGAGTAGCTGGACAGTGGCCATGGAAGCCTCACTTGCCGGATGGCACAGGTGTTCTCCGGGCATGGTAGCTTCGGGAGATACCTGTGCCGGATAGGGAAGGAGCCGACGGCGCGTTGCTGCCACTGCGACGCTGAGCAGGACACGGCGGATCATACCCTGGAGGTATGCCCCGCGTGGGAGGGGGAGCGCCGTGTCCTGGTCGGCGTCGTCGGGCGGGATGTCTCGCTGCCGGGCGTGGTGCGCGCCATGCTCGGCAGCGAGGAGAAGTAGAGGGCCGTGGCCTCCTTCTGCGAGAACGTAATGTTGCAGAAGGAGGCCGCGGGGAGGGAGCGCGAGCTTCAGCGGCACGCTGAAGCTCGCGCTCGTGCGGTGGCCCGAGGTCGTCGCCCGGTCGCGAGGCGTCGCGGGCGGCCGCCTCGGCGTGGCGGATGACCTAGGCTGGGAGGGGGGTCCTGAGGGGACCCTCCTCCCGCCAGGCGGCGCCGGGTCGGACCGGTTGGGGGTAGGAGTGCCTCCCCCTACCGGTCCGACGCAAGGGGAGGCACCCTCGGCGGTCTGGTGCGGCCATGAACGCCCGGCCGCCGAGGGGTGGAAACGGGGTCGCGGGCTGTTGCGAGTTGGGGCTCGCAGCCGCCACTAAACGCGGCCCCGGGACGGATAGCGGCGGGATGGAGTGGCCCCGTCCCGCCGCTATGAGGCAGTGTGTCTACTGGGGGGACCGATTGTCCCCCCGGGGGATGGGCGCGAAAGCGCGGGCACGGGGAGGATACCGGAAGAATGCTTCGAGCGATTCCCGGTATTCTCCCAAAGCGTGCCGAAGGGTCACCGTGGGGTTTTTAGTGGGTAGGTCCCGCGCCGGTCGTTGTACGGGCGCGGGGAATCCCACACACCCCTCCCACCTCTCCCCAAGGAGGTGGGAGGGAGTCTTTCGAAGATTTTTCCCAGATTTGTCCAGCCACTCACACAGGAGTGGCCGAACAGCCCCGACTGTCCGGTGCCCCGCAGTTGGCAGGGCCAACCGCTCCTGCCACGCGAGCACCACGAACTGCCGGGCCTGGCGCTTCAAATCGCCCCAAGCAGGTTCCTGCTCTCCCGCGACCGCCCTCACTCTCGCGCGACGGTCGACACGATGACGATTCATCATCGCGTGCGACCACGCGAGGAGATCCATGGGCGGCATCCCCGCAAGAACCGTCGCCGCCCCATTCGACACGGTCCGGTAGCCGCGGACGACCCTCAGCGCCATCCGCCTCTGCACCCGACGCAGACCCCCACCACCGCCAGACCGCCACCGACTTGGTTGGCGTTGAAGTCCCCCAGGACGAGCACCGGCCAGGCCGCACAGCGCTGCACGCATACCGCGACCTCGGCCAGGTACTGCTCGAACGCGACGTGACCGCTGCGAGGCGAGATGTAGCACCCCACTACGGCGACTCCCCCCCAGTCCACGGCGACGAATCCCCGACCGCGCTCCAGCATGGAGAACGGCGGGGACCCGTCGCCACCTCCCCATACCGTCGCCGCCGAGCCGTACCGCGTCCCTGCTCACCCTCATTGGATGGGCGACAGCCAGGCCAATCCCCCACTCCGCGAGGACTTGGGACATCATATCCTGTGCCGCGCGGCAGTGATTGAAGTTGGCCTGGAGGAGGAGGCGGGGCGCCATTAATAACCGAACGCCCCAGCCTCCTCCCGGCTGTCCGTCCCCGTGGCACCGTCCACCTCCATGCTGGAGGATGCCGACGTCTGCGGCGCCAGAGCCGGAACGGCCCGCCTCTTCCAATCCTTCCGGGAAGGGGGAGACCACTTCCTGCTCCCCACCCTGTGGTCGGCTGGCATCCCCCTGTCCGTACATAGCGGGCAGTGGTGGGCCGTCGAGCACTGGCTCGCGCGGTGACCCTTCACCCCGCAGCGGTAACATTGACCGCTGCTGTCCACCGGCGAGGTGCACCACTGACTCACATGCCCCAATTCGAGGCAGCGGTGACACTGGGGCAGGCGCGGCGCGTGTATCTCCACTCGCGTCGAAACCCACCCCACCAAAACCCTCCCAGTTTCCGCCACTTTATGGGCGGCGGAGAGGGAGCAGCGGGCCCACACGGACCCCAGGCCGGAAGTAGATCTGCGGATCTCCCCGACCCGCAAGTCCCCCTCAGGGCAATCCCCCGCCCTTGCTAGGGCACGCGCCACGTCCTCCGCGGTGACCGAGTCGTCCAGCCCACACACGCGCATCGCCGTGCGCTTCGTGGGCCGGGCGACACGGACACCCCGCTCGCCCAGCTGCTCCCGGTGCCTCTGGGCGAGTAGGTTCGCCTTCACGCCGCCGTCTGGGTCGGGGATATCCAGCAGGAGACCCCCAGTCGCGGCCCGCTTCGCCCTCGCGGAGACGATGTGGCTCGCCAGGGACAATGTGTCACGTCGCCCCCTGCGTAACGGTCAGCGCTACCGCTGCCGTTTTAGGGGGGCGTCCAAGTCGCGCCTTCGCGGCCTTTCCTTTCCTTCCCTCCCGGAAGGCAGCCAGCCTCTTGTCGATCATGTCCCCTATCCTCCTCAGGAGATCCTCTGAGGAGGACGGGGACCTCTGCGCGGGCGGAGTGCAGGTGAAAGGGCCCGTGGTGCCCCGCACCACCTCCGCCGCACTCCGTTTCATAACGGCCGCAGCAGGGCGCGGCGTAGGAGGAGGGAGGACAGGAGGGAGGGCCGCGCTGTTCCAGCGCGCCTCTGCCCTCATCCTCCCCCGTCGCTCCTCCTCCAACAGGAGCTGCAGACGGGCGGAACGCCCGCTTAGCTCTTGCGCCGCGTCCCTCATCATTTGGGCAGCCTCCCTCAGATCCACTACCCCGCCGCTCTTCTGCCCCATAAAAGAGCAGGCAGCGGCCACTTTCTCCACTCGTCTCAGGGACGAGGAGATCCTCTCCGATATCTCCTCGGTCACCTCGTCCCTGAGGCAACTCATCAGGACAACCGGGCTCATCGCCCTGCCCACTCCACTGACGGCCTGCCCCGTCATCTTTCTCTTGGAGCCTATGTGGCTCCTGGTGGAGGAGAAGTACGAGACTGACGCAGTCTCGTCGTCATCCTTCACCCTCCACGAAGCCGGGCCAGGCGCTGGGAGCGGCGCGAGCGCCGTCACTCCAGTCCCAGCACCGCCTTCGTCCTCCCCCTCTGACTTACCCCGTCCCATCCCCGTTTTAATTTTAAACTCCATACTATTCCCACGAGCAGGTCGGAAGAAAAGGTCCGCCCGGGCAGAGCCGCCTTACCCGGGTAAGCCTAGGTACTCTGGGGGTTCGGCAGGTGCCCCGGAGGTGGTCGCTTGGGATTGGGCCTCCTCCCCCAACCATGCATCACATCGCCGCGCACCATAACTTAGGATTGGAGGGCGATTTTATAGAGTCGCCATACTCGCGGTCCCGGGCGGTTAAGCCAAGGCCCCCATTCCTCCTGCCGTCACGTACCATTCACAAAACCAAAATAGGAATTGTGAATGGGTCGTTGTGACGACCAACAGGAGACTTACAGTGTGATTAGCATCAGGTACCTCGGGGTCGCTACACCCCGTACTGCGGCCGACGATTGCCGGTCACAGACCCTGAGGGTGCGGACCCTAGCTTAGGATTCGAGGGCGATTTTATAGAGTCGCCATACTAGCGGCCTGGGCGGCTAAGCCAAGGCCCCCGTTCCTCCTGCCCGTCACGCACGATTCACAAAACCAAAGTAGGAATTGTGGATGGGCCGTTGTGACGGCCAACAGGAGTCTTACGGTGTGACTAGCATCAGAAACCTCGGGGTCGCTACGCTCCGTACTGCGGCTGATGATTGCCGGACACAACCCCTGAGGGCATACAAACTTAGTGCTTGCTCACTAGCTTACTTCTTGCTTACTAGCTTACTTCTTGCTTACTAGCTTACTGCTTGCTCACTATATAACTGCTTCCTTACCACCATCCTCCTCGCTTACTAGCGAACTGCTTTCTTGCTAGCTAATTGCTTTCTTACTAGCATGCTGCTTGTTTACTAGCTTACTTGTCGCTTACTACCTTACTGCTCGCTTACTACCTCACTGCTTGTTTACCAGCATACTGCTGCCTTACTAGCTTCCTGCTTGCTAACTAGCTCACTGCTTGCTTACTAGCTTACTCCTAGAACACTCGCTTACTGCATGCTTACTAGCCTGCTGCTCGCTTTTTAGCTTACTGCCTGCTTACTAGCTTGCTGCTTGCATTCTAGCTTACTGCTTGCGTACTAGCATACTGCTTTCTTACTAGCTACCTGCTTCCTTACTAGTATGCTGCTTGCTTACTAGTTTACTTACTGCTTACTTGCTTACCGCTTGCTTACTAGCTAACTGCTTTCTTACTAACCAGCTCCTTACTTTCTTGATTACTACTTGCTTACTAGCTTGCTGCTGGCTTTCTAGCATACTGCTTGCTGATTTGCATACAGCTTTCTGACAGGCTAACTGCTTTCCTATAAGCTTACTGCTTCCTTACTAGCCCGCTGCTTGCTTACTAGCTTACTGCTTGCATACTAGCATACTGCTTGCTTACTAACTTACTCCTTGCTTACCAGTTTCCGTGGCGCTTACTACCTCACTGCTTGCATACTAACTTAGTGCTTGTTTACTAGCTTACTTCTTGCTTGCTAGCTTACTTGTTGCTTACTAGCTTACTGCTTGCTCACTGTATAACTGCTTCCTTACTAGCATCCTCCTCGCTTACTAGCTCACTGCTTGCTTACTAGCTTACGGCTTGCTTACTAGCATACTACTTGCTGACTAGCTAGCTGCTTTCATACCAGCTAATTGCTTTCATGCTAGCCTGCTGCTTGCTTACTAGCTTACTTGTTACTTACTTGCTTGCTGCTTGGTTACTAGCATACAGCTTCCTTACTAGCATCCTCCTCGCTAACTAGCTCACTGCGTGCTTTCTAACTTGCAGCTTGCTTACTAGCATGCTGCTTCCTTACTAGCTTCCCCCTCGCTTACTAGCACACTGCATGCTTACTAGGTTACTGGTAGCTTAGTAGCTTACAGCTTGCTTACTAGTATACTACTTCCTTACTAGCATACTGCTTTCCTACTAGCTAACATGTTCCTGTCCAGCCTGATGCTTGCTTACTAGCTTACCGGTTGCTTACTGGCTTACTGCTTGCTTAATAGCATACTACTTCCATACAAGCATCCTCCTCGCTTACTAGCTCACTGCTAGCATACTCGCTTACTGCTTGCATACAACCTAATTGCTTTCATGCCAGCTTACTGTTTGCTTACTAGCTTACTGGTGGCTTACCAGCTTATTGGTTGCTTACTAGCTTACTGGTGGCTTAATAGCTTATTGGTTGCTTACTAGCATACTGCTTTCCTACTAGCTAACTGCTTTCTTACTAGCCTGCTGCTAGCTTAATAGTTTACTTGTAGCTTACTAGTGTAGGAAATGAATTTAAAATAGAATAAAAGATGTTAAGTTTATTTGAACATGAAATAAAATAAAGGTTGTAAAAAATATAACTTGCTACGTCTTAACTCGCTGGTGTCGACTCTTCGACTGGTGCGTCTTCTAAACGAATGACGCCACCCGCAACATTGACGGCATCGGCATCGATACCATTGCATAAACAATCATTCGGCTCCAAGCATTTGTCGCTTACTCATACCACTCATGATTCACACATACCATACACACACACACCACATTCGGCCATCCTGCGGAGATATCTGCCCTCAGATGTCAGATGTATTCTCACTATCCGTCAATGCATCTTCTAAGTCCTCAATCCACGGTTTCAAGTGTTCTGCAGTTATCGATGTTTTTCGTGGCCCCTCGTGCTCACCTACCTTCTCTACCAAATACCGATCATTGCGCAGTACACGGGCAATTTGATACGGGCCTAAATATTTATGCGCAAACATTAAACCTGGTCCTGATTGTGTCCTTTTGATAGCGACCAAATCTCCTTCGTGATAGTGATGAGCCTCTTTACGATTCCGGTTAAAACTACGCTGATTCTCCTGTTGGATTTTCAAAATATTGTTTTTTGCTTGCCGTCTCAATTCGTCTCGATTTTCTTGAAATAGTTCGTTCCACTCGTTGCTTATTATTTCTCGGATCTCGGGATTGTTCTTCAACCACATATCAGTTCCGAATAGAATCTTAAAAGGTGTATTGCCGATACTGCGGTGAGGAGTTGCATTCAGGTAGTTTTGACATACGTCTAGGTACCTGTGCCACTCATTAGGTTTTGGTGCGGCCAACTTAGTTAACACAGGAATGATTGCCCTGTTCACCCTTTCTACCTGGCCGTTCGCTCTTGGTACCCCCGTTGTAATAAGGCCAGCTTCAATATTTTCTTCTATGCAGTACTCCTGAAACTCTGCCGAAGTAAATGCAGGTCCACGGTCCGAAATAATCTTTCGGGGATTGCTAAAAATTGTCGCTTGTTTTTTCAAGTGGTTGAAGACTTCTCCAGTACAGGTAGATTTTGTAGCATAGAGCCACACAAATTTAGAAAATCCATCTATCACCACGAATATGTGTTTGTAATTCTTCCGAGTTGACGGAAGCGGTCCTAAGTGATCAATGTGGTATACATCTAACGGAACGTCTCCTTTGTCGATAGGATATAGTAGTCCGTCTCGTTTTCCAGATTTTCGTTCAGCTAAAATACACGCAATGCAATTCTGAATCACATTTTCCACTTTAGATCTTAGACCTTTGAACCAATAATCTTTTCTAACAAGGGTCTCGGTTTTACCACTAGAGAAGTGTCCGTTCTCATGCAACTGTCTTATTATTTGGCCCTGCATAGCACGCGGCACTACTATGCGAACATCGTCGTCAATTACCTTAAACAAAAGTCCGTTTCTTATTACATAGTCGCCATCATTATTTTGTACACTATTCACAGAATCCACTATTTCCGATAACTCTTTGTCCGCACATTGCGCTTTTCGCAATCTCACGAGCACACTCGCCTCACACTCACTGATAAGCATACACACCGGAATAGGCTTCCGACTTAGCGCATCTACATGTCGCATATTGCTTCCTGAGTGATGTTCAATAGTATAATTGAACTCCTCTAACAATAATGCCCACCTTGCAACTCGAACACATAAGTCTCTTTTTTTCATAGTAAGAGTAAACGCACGACAATCGGTTATTATTCTAAACGGTATTCCTAAAAGATAAACTCTAAACTTATATAACGCTTTAACTATAGCTAATATCTTTAATTCATAACTAATGTATCGCGATTCTGCCTCTGATGTTTTCCAGCTCGCATAATATGTTGGATGGTAACGTTGATCGACATCGTCTCTCTGGAATAGGATGGCACGCTCGACGCATCCGTATGGAGTTCTGTTTCCGCACCTACGCGGTATAATTTTAAAACCGGCTCACTGCTTAATGCAATTTTCAATTGTTTAAATGCTAGCATATGTTTTTCATTTAGTTCAAAATTTACGTCTTTTTCAACAAGTTCGTCAAGGGTTGGGCTATTGTTGAATATTGTGGAATAAATTTGCGAAAATACCCGGTTAATCCTAAGAAGCTCTGTACGTCTCTAACATTTTTTACTAATGGAAAATTCATAACAGCTAATGTCTTACGCTTCGACGGACGTACGTGACCATCCTCAATTATGTGACCTAGATATTCTATGCTACGTTGAAGAAAACGACATTTCTTCCAATTCACTCGCAATCCATAATCACTTGCAATACACAATAACTCACGCAATCTTGATACGACTTCATTTTCGTCATTCGTAAGAATAATTAATTCATCTATATATGTCAAAACAACATTTGTCTGAATCGGGTTACGAAATATATTATTGATATATTTTTGAAAGATAACTGGAGAGTTGCAGAGACCAAATGGGGTTCTTAAAAATTCAAAATGCCCACCAGGTACCATAAATGCAGTGAATTTACAACTATTTTCCTCAATCGGAGCGTGAAAAAAACCATCTTTTAAATCGAGAGTACTAAATATCGTCGCGCCCTGTAAACGATCCAGCTGATCTCCTATCAACGGAAGCGGATAGCGATCTTTACATACTTTCTTATTAAGTAATCTATAATCTATACACAAACGCATTCCATTATCTTTCTTTTTTACCAGTACAATCGGACTGGCATATTCCGATGTACTTTCTCGCACTATTCCTTGTTGCATCCATTCATCTATCTGTTTATTAACTATTTCTCTTTGCACTGGCGCTAATCTACGTGGAGGTTGATATATAGGTATATCATCTTTCAATACAATGTTCATTTTAATGTTAGACTTTTTAATAGTTTTAGCCTCATAATTACTTATTATATCTTCTATTTCTTGTTTAACGGTATCATTTTTAATATGCTGCAAATCTATTAAAGAATTAGTTACATTGTTCTCGGACTCATCGAAAGGATCTATGCAAAATATTTCTGGTACATCATAAGAATTCGTTACCCTGTTATCGCGTTTTGAAACCTCAACACTCTTACCGTCTAATGTCAATTTAGCCTCTTGCAACAATTCCAAGCCGATCAAAAAATTATGTCTCAAATATTCATCCGGTACCACGTGAATTAAAAATCGGAAAATATTTGTATCGATTTGTACGTTCGCATAAAAACTGCCTAAAGTAGTGACCTTACTTAAACCGAATCCTTTACAAGATATTTCTGTACCGTGTAAAGTTGGGCATCCTAACCTAATATATTGTTCGGCCTTCATTAAATGTAAATCGCTACCCATATCTATAAACGCTACTATCTGCTTACCTAGCAATGTAACAGGTTTGTATACTTTATTGTCCTGAACGGCCACTGCCGTACACTCGTTTACCTGCTTGTCCTGCCCCTTCTTACAATCCATAGCTCTGTGTCCGAAGTCTCGGCAAGCGGAGTATCTTGGCCCTTTACTTTTAACAGGACAGTCTACACCTCGATGGTTCCTCTCACCGCAATTGAAGCATCGTAATTGGTTATTCGGCACTTCTTTAACGTCTTGCTTTAATGTCTTCACTGGTAACCACTTGCTTTCCTTTGGCTTGATCGCTGGGTTGAACGGCAACGATCTTCCTTGCAAGGAAATCCTATCGAATGAAGCTAACAGTTCCCCCTTAGTTGCTTTCTTCTGCACTCGCGCCAGATCCCTTAATCCTCGATCAGGTATTCCTTCTATAATGTACTGTATAATTTCTGCGTCACTGATAGATACGCGGTTTCCTAAAATCACTTTTTGATGCACATATTCGCTGAACGTTTCTTCTTTCCTCCAAACACGCGCCTCAAAACGTCGTCTCATCTCAAGAACGCTTCCAGGATGGTAAAACATTTCCGGTAGATTCCTCAGTAATTCTTCTACTGACATTGCAATATGTTCAGGTTTCGAATGTAATCACTCAAGTGCATTACCCTTCAGTCGCGATCCCATCAACAGTTTAGCCATATCATCCGTCAGTTGATACGTCATTTTCAATGTTTGAATTTGACGCTCCCACGTGATGAATGGATTGCTACTTCCATCAAAATAACTTAATAAATACGCAATGGCAGAGATATTTACCGGTGGCGGTCATCTTTGCCCCGTCGGTACGCTTGTTGATTCCCCTGCCTCACCTCTATCGAGATTAAGCCTCTGCATTTCTCGAAGTAATGCAATTTGTTGGCGAGCTAAATCAAGCTCCCGCTCTACTAGTTGTTTCTCTTTTTGCGCAAGTTCCATTTCTCGCCGCATCTGCACCATATCACTTGCGCATCCTGAACTATTGTTACTCGCAGTTTCTTCGACCACGCTGCTTGTACATACTTTTAACCATTCGCCGGTCGGATCGGCTTCATGCAGCCGCTGAATCAATTCCGCTTTCAAACCAGATATTGAAAGTCCCTTCTCTCGTAATTTTTCTTTCAATTCTGCGATGCAGAAATCACTTGCATCCCTCCTTACTGAAGCCATTTTATTGACCACCACAACTATGAATCGTCACGTTCCACACTAGTCCGCGCAGCACACACTCTACACATTCACCTCAACCCTTTTAAGTAAACTGTGTTCTCACAATACTTTACTGTCCACACTAAACGTTCTGCTACGACTCGGTTTAAATTCTGATCGCGGACGTGCCCCCAATTTTGTAGGAAATGAAATTAAAATAGAATAAAAGATGTTAAGTTAATTTCAACATGAAATAAAATAAAGGTGGTAAAAAATATAACTCGCTACGTCTTAACTCGCTCGTGTGGACTCTTCGACGTTTCGCTCGACTCTGCCCTGTTTTCCCAGGGCCAGCCACGTGCGCCTTCTAAAAGAATGACGCCACCCGCAACATTGACGGCATTGGCATCGATACCCTTGCATAAACAATCATTATCATACCACTCATGATTCACACATACCATACACACACACACACACCACACTAGCTTACTGCTTACTTACTGGCATACTGCTTGCATACTAGTTTACTGTTTGCTCAATAGCTAACTGCTTTCTTGCTATCCTGCTTCTTGCATTCCAGCGTACTGCTTGCTTACTAGCTTACTGCTTGCTCAGTAGCTTACTGCTTGCTTTCTAGCATACTGCTTCCTTACTAGCTTCCTGCTCGCTTACTAGCTCAGTGCTTGCTTACTAGATGACTGGATACCTACTAGCCTACTGCTTGCTTACTAGCATACCGCCTCCTTACTAGTCTGCTGCGTGCTTTCTAGCTTAAAGCTTGCATACAAGATAATTGCTTGCATACTAGCTTACAGCCAGAATACTCGCTTCCTGCTTGCTTGCTACCTTGCTGCTTGCTTACGAGCTTACTGCTTGCTTTCTAGCTTACTGCTTGCTCACTACTTCACTGCTTGTTTCCTAGCTTGCATACTAGCATACTGCTATTTAGCTAGCTAACTGCTTTCTTACTGGCTTTCTGCTTGCTTACTATCTTATTGCTTACTAGGTTACTGCTTGCTTACTGGCTAACTGCTTTCTTCATAACCTGCTGCTTGTATTCTGGCTTACTGCTTGCTTACTAACTCGCTGTTAGCTTACTAGCTTACTGCTTGCTTACTTGCTTACTGCTAGCTATCTCGCTTACTGCTTGCTTACTAGCCTGCTGCTTGCTTACTAGCACCCTGCTTGCTATCTAGCTTACTGCTTGCACAATAGCTTACTGCTAGCTTACTAGCTCGCTGTTTGCATTCTAGCTTACTCCTTGCTTACAAGCTAATTGCTTTCATGCCAGCTTACTGCTTGGTTACTAGCTTACTGGTTGCTGACTAACTTACTGCATGATTACAAGCATCCTGTTCCTTAATAGCTCCCTGCTCGCTTGCTATCTTACTGATTGCGTACCAGCTTACTGCTCGCTAACTAGCTTGCTGCTTGCATACTTGCTTCTTTTTTTGTTTTTTCTCTTTGTGGGGAAAATCTTCGTAAGACTCCCTTCCACCTGTTTGGGGAGAGGCGGGAGGGGTGTGTGGGATTCCTGGCGCCCATGGAATGACGGGCGCCGGACCTACCCACTAAAAACCCCACGGTTACACTTCCGCACGATTTGGAAGGATACCGGGAATCGCTCGAAGCATACTTCCGGTATCCTCCCGACGCCTGCGCTGTGCGCCCATCCACGGGGGGACAAAAGGTTCCTCCTGGCTGTCACGTTATCTCATGGCGGCAGGACGAGGTCAATCCGTCTCGGTCTCGGGGCCGCGTTCAGTGGCGGTTGCGAGCCACAAATCGCAACCTCCCGCGACCCCATTTCTACCCCTCGGCGGCTGGTGGCTGGTGGCCGCTCCATGCCACCGAGGGTGCCTTCCGATGCGCCGGACCGGAATTGGGGTGGCACTCCCACTTTGGTCCGACCCCGCGCCTCGTGGCTGGAGGAGGCTCCCTTCAGGAACCCCCTCCCAGCCAGGGTCATCCGCCACGCCGCGGTGGTCACCCACGACGCCCGGCGCCTGGGCGGCTCCCTCCTGCCACCAAACGAGCACGAGCCTCAGCACGCCGCTGAAGCTCGCGCTCCCTGCCCGGGGTGTCCTTCTGCAACATTACTTTCTCGCAGAAGGAGGCCGCGGCCCTCCACTTCCGCCCGCTGCCGATCGTGGCACGCAACATGCCCGGCAGCGAGACATTCCGCCCGATGGCGCCGACTAGGGCACGGCGCTCCTCCTCCCACGCAGGGCACACCTCGACAGTGCGTTCAGCCGTGTCCTGCTCAGCGTCACAATGGCAGCAACGAGCCGTCGGCTCCTTCCCTATCCGGCACAGATATTTCCCGAAGCTGCCATGCCCGGAGAATACCTATGCCATCCCGTAAGTGAGGCTTTCATGGCCTTTGCTCAGCCACTCACACAGGAGTGAACTGCCGGACCTGGCGCTTCAAATCGCCCCAAGCGGGTTCCTGCGCTCCCGGGACCGCTCCCACCCCCGCGCGTCGGTCGACGCGGTGACGATACAGCACCGCGTGCGACCGCGCGAGGAGGTCCATGGGCGGCATCTCCGCAAGAACCGTCGCCGCCTCATGCGACACGGTCCGGTACCCGCGGACGACCCGCAACGCCATCCGCCTCTGCACCCGACGCAGCATCGTCATGCTGCGCCGGGAGGACGCCAGGTCGTCCGCCCAGACAGAGGCCCCGTAAAGGGCCACCGACTGTACCATTGCCACATAGAGGCGGCGCACTCTGCCAGCCGGGCCCCCCATGTTGGTTAATATTCGGCCTGAAGCCGCGACCAACCCCTCCAACCGGGGGACCAGGCAACGGAAATGCTCCTCGATATCAGCCACACCTGCCCGGATTAGAGGGTGCGGCGGTTCCTGCCGAGGTGAATGGAAAGCGATCACCTTGGTCTTATGGACCGCCACCGTCATCCCCATCCCCCTGATCCGACCGACGATGCGCTGCGCCCCCCCCCCCCCCTCCGCGAGACGCCTGGCCCTCCCCCAGTGTGCCCCGATGGCCAGCACCAGTGTGTCATCTGCATAACACACGGCACTGACGCCGTCGGGGAGGTCGTCCCGTAACACCTTATCGTATGCGACGTTCCACTGGAGTGGCCCGAGGACCGATCCCTGCGGAACGCCGCAGTACACCTCCCTCCGCATATCTCCATCCCGGCCCGGATACTCGATCCACCTGCCACGGAGATAATCCCCGACGACTGCCCTGAGATAAGGACGGACCCGATGATCTTCGAGCCCCCTCCATATCTCTTCCCAGGGAAGGTTGTTAAAGGCGTTGGCAATATCCAAGGATACTGTCAAAGCAACCCCACCCCGGGAGACGGCCGACTCCGAGAGGGCCCTCACGCGACCTATCGCGTCGATCGTCAATCGACCCTCCTGGAAGCCGTACTGGCAGTCGGTCAGGCCGGGGGCACACAGCGACAGGTGCTCAACGAGGAGGGCGGCAATCACGCGCTCGAAGAGCTTGCCCACCTCGTCGAGGAGACAGATAGGCCGGTATGCCGGAGGGAGACTCTGCGGGCCGTCCCTCCTTCCGGAAGAGGACCATCCTCGCCACATTCCAACTAGGGGGGAATCGCTCGTCCCTCTGGCATCGGTCAAACAACCGCCTGAGGTCGGCCCCAAGGACGCCCTGGGTCAAAACCCAAACCCGGCCAGGCACACCATCCGGCCCCAGGGCCGTGTTACGCGTCTCGAGCCGTTTGATGGCCGTCGCCAGCTCCCCCTGCGTGACCCCCTGCTCGGCCGCTCACTCAATTGGGACAGCCGACGCCGCCGGTGGACGTGATCCTCCCTCCCCAATTGGAATGACAGTATTGACCATGTCCTCCAGCAGCCGGGGGTCAAGACCCTCTGTGTCAGGGGGCGCTCACGGGCGGAGCTTGTTTAGCTCCACCTTATACGGGCACCCACAAGGATCGTCATCGAGGGTCTGGAGGAGCTCCCTCCATGCCCGGGTTTTGGCCCGTTTAATGGTGTCCTGCAGAGCAACCCGAGCCGCACTGTATGACTCATAGAGGTCATCTGCTCTCGCTCGCGCCACGCCATCGGCTCTTCATAGACGACGGCGCGCGCGGGTGTACTGGCGTCGGGCGTGCACACTCGCGACGCGCAATTCTGCGATCGCAGCCGACCACCAGTACACCGCCCGGCGAGGAGAAGCCCGCCCGACCCGGGGCATTGCCGCGTCGCAAATATTTGCGACTAATCCCCCGAGCCGGGCGACATCCTCCTCTATGATCGGCAACTCGGCCGCCCCCTGTGGCCAAGTTACAGCGAGAGCAGCTGCCATCATTCCCTCAGGGGCTGCCAGCCTTTCCGCTGCAGTACGGGCTTAACGAACCCGGGGTACCCGAGTCATACACACACCGTAAGCCTCCTGTTGGTCGTCACAACGACCCATTCACAATTCCCTATTGGTTTTGTGAATGGTACGTGACGGCAGGAGGAACGGGGGTCTTGGCTTAACCGCCTGGGCCACGAGTATGGCGACTCTATAAAATCGCCCTCCAATCCTAAGCTATGGTGCGCGGCGATGGGATGCATGGTTGGGGGAGAAGGCCCAATCCCAAGCGACCACCTCCGGGGAACCTGCCGAACCCCCGGAGTATATAGGCTTACCCGGGTAAGGCGGCTCTGCCCGGGCGGACCCTTTCTTCCGACCTGCTCGTGGGAATGTTATGGAGTTCAATATTAAAACGGGGATGGGACGGGGTAAGTCAGAGGGGGAGGACGAAGGCGGTGTTGGGACTGGAGTGACGGCGCTCGCGCCGCCTCCAGCGCCTGGCCCGGCTTCGTGGAAGGTGGAGGAGGACGACGAGACTGCGTCAGTCTCGTCCTTCTCCTCCACCAGGAGCCTCATAGGCTCTAAGAGGAAGAGGACGGGGCAGGCCGTCGTCGAGGTGGGCGGGGCGATGAGCCCGTCGGTGAGGCTGAGTTGCCTCAGGGACGAGGTGACCGAGGAGATATCGGAGAGGATCTCCTCGTCCCTGAGGCGGGTGGAGAAAGTCGCCGCTGCTTGCGCCTTTAAGGGGCAGAAAAGCGGTGGCGCGGAGGCCCTGAAGGCCGCGGCGGAGGAAATGAGGGAGGCGGCGCGGGAGCTCAGAGGGCGGAACGCCCGTCTGCAGCTCCTGTTGGAGGGGGAGCGACAGGGGAGGAGGAGGGCAGAGGCGCTGTGGAACAGCGCGGCCCTCCCTCCCATCCTCCCTCCTCCTCCACCGCCGCGTCCCTCGGCGGAGGTAAATAAGCGGAGTGCGGCGGCAGTGGTGCGGGGCACCGCGGGCCCCTCCACCCGCACTCCGCCCGTGAAGAAGTCCCCGTCCTCCTTGGAGGACGTGGTCAATACACTCTTCCCAATTGGGGAGAGGGGACCGCGTCCTCCGGCGGCGGCGGCTGTCCCAGTGGAGTGGACGGCCGAGCTGGGGGTCACGCAGGAGGAGCTGGCAGCGGCCATCAGACGGCTCGGGGTTCGTAACACGGCCCCGGGTCCGGATGGTGTGCCCGGCCGGGTTTGGGTCTTGACCCAGGGCGTCCTTGGGGCCGACCTCAGGCGGTTGTTCGACCGCTGCCTGAGGGACGGGCGATTCCCCCCCAGTTGGAAGGTGGCGAGGATGGTCCTCCTCCGGAAGGAGGGTCGGCCCGCGGAGTCTCCCTCCGCATACCGGCCCATTTGTCTCCTCGACGAGGTGGGCAAGCTCTTCGAGCGTGTGATTGCTGCCCGCCTCGTCGAGCACCTGTCGCGGGGTGATCCCGGTCTGGCCGACTGCCAGTTCGGTTTCCGGGGGGGCCGATCGACTATCGACGCGATAGGTCGTGTGAGGGCCCTCTCGGAGGCGGCCGTCTCCCGGGGAGGGGTGGCATTGGCAATATCCTTGGATATTGCCAATGCCTTTAACACCCTCCCCTGGGAAGAGATAAGGAGGGGACTCGAATATCACCGAGTCCCCCCTTGTCTCAGGGCGGTCGTCGGGGATTATCTCCGCGGCAGGTGGATCGAGTATCCGGGCCGGGATGGTGATATGCGGAGGGAGGTGTACTGCGGTGTTCCGCAGGGGTCGGTCCTCGGGCCACTCCTGTGGAACATCGCGTACGACTCGGTGTTGCGGGCCGGCCTCCCCGACGGCGTCAGCACGGTGTGTTATGCGGATGACACACTGGTGCTGGCCGTCGGGGCGCACTGGGGGAGGGCCATGCGTCGCGCGGAGGAGGGGTCGCAACGCGTCGTCGACCGGATCAGGGGGATGGGGATGACGGTGGCGGTCCATAAGACCGAGGTGATTGCGTTTCATTCACCTCGGCAGGATCCGCCACCCCCTCTGATTCGGGTGGGTGGGGCTGACATCGAGGTGAAGCCCCAGATCAGGTATCTAGGGCTGATCCTCGATAGCCACTGGCGTTTCGAGAAGCATTTCCGCTGCCTGGTCCCCCGGTTGGAAAGGATGGTTGCGGCTCTGGGCCGGATCCTGCCCAACCTGGGGGGCCCGGCGGGCCGAGTTCGTCGCCTCTATGTGGCAATGGTCCAGTCGGTGGCCCTATACGGGGCCCCCGTCTGGGCGGACGACCTGGCTGCCTCCCGGCGCAGCATGACTATGCTGCGTCGGGTGCAGAGGCGCATGGCGCTCAGGGTCGTCCGCGGGTATCGGACCATGTCACATGAGGCGGCGACGGTTCTAGCGGGGATGCCGCCCATGGACCTGCTCGCGCGGTCGCACGCGGTGATGTACCGGCACCGCGTCGACCGTCGCGCGGGGGTGGGGGCGGTCCCGGGCGGGCAGGAACCTGCTTGGGGCGATTTGAAGCGCCAGGCCCGGCAGTCCGTGTTGCTCGCGTGGCAGGAGCGGCTGGCTCTGCCAACCGCGGGGCACCGGACTGTCGGGGCTGTTCGGCCACTCCTGAAGGAGTGGCTGGACAGAGGCCATGGCAGCCTCACCTACCGGATGGCACAGGTATTTTCCGGGCATGGCAGCTTCGGAAGATACCTGTGCCGGATAGGGAAGGAGCCGACGGCGCGTTGCTGCCACTGCGACGCTGAGCAGGACACGGCGGATCATACCCTGGAGGTATGCCCCGCGTGGGAGGGGGAGCGCCGTGTCCTGGTCGGCGTCGTCGGGCGGGATGTCTCGCTGCCGGGCGTGGTGCGCGCCATGCTCGGCAGCGAGGAGAAGTGGAGGGCCGTGGCCTCCTTCTGCGAGAACGTAATGTTGCAGAAGGAGGCCGCGGGGAGGGAGCGCGAGCTTCAGCGGCGTGCTGAAGCGCGCGCTCGTGCGGTGGCCCGAGGTCGTCGCCTGGTCGCGAGGCGTCGCGGGCGGCCACCTCGGCGTGGCGGATGACCTAGGCTGGGAGGGGGGTCCTGAGGGGACCCTCCTCCCGCCAGGCGGCGCCGGGTCGGACCGGTTGGGGGTAGGAGTGCCTTCCCCTACCGGTCCGACGCAAGGGGAGGCACCCTCGGCGGTCTGGTGCGGCCATGAACGCCCGGCCGCCGAGGGATGGAAACGGGGTCGCGGGCGGTTGCGAGTTGGGGCTCGCAGCCGCCACTAAACGCGGCCCCGGGACGGATAGCGGCGGGATGGAGTGGCCCCGTCCCGCCGCTATGAGGCAGTGTGTCTACTGGGGGGACCGATTGTCCCCCCGGGGGATGGGCGCGAAAGCGCGGGCACGGGGAGGATACCGGAAGAATGCTTCGAGCGATTCCCGGTATCCTCCCAAAGCGTGCCGAAGGGTCACCGTGGGGTTTTTAGTGGGTAGGTCCCGCGCCTGTCGTTGTACGGGCGCGGGGAATCCCACACACGCCTCCCACCTCTCCCCAAGGAGGTGGGAGGGAGTCTTTCGAAGATTTTCCCCACGACAAAAAAAAAAAAAAAAAAAAAAAAAAAAAAAGTCCCCGTCCTCCTCAGAAGACGATCTTCTGAGGAGGATTGGGGACATGATTGATGGCAAGCTGGCCGCCTTCCGGGAGGAGCTCCTCGCCGGAAGAGCGGTCAGCAGGAAGGAGGTGCCTCCCCGACCTGTTCCGGTACAGTCGGGGAAGGCAAAGAAGGGCGGAGTGAAGGCTCCGCCCAGCGTTGCGGCACCAGGGCCCCGGGTCGCGACCCCCAAGGGGGGTGGTGTACCCGTGGTCGCGGTGGTCGCGTCCTCCACAGCACCCTCCCAAGGGGGGGTGGCGTGGAGTGAGGTGGTGGGGCGGAAGGCGAAGCGGGCGGCGAGGAAGGCCTCGCAACCGCAGCCTCCGCCTCCGCCACCGGCGGCCAAGGTAAAGGCCGCGAAGGTCGGGAAGGCACGACCAGGTCGTCCCCCAAAAACGGCAGCGGTGACGCTGACCGTTGCGCAGGGGGGCGACCTGACCCTCGCGGAGGCGATGCGGCACGCCAGGGAGAATATCTCCCTGGAAGAGCTGGGCATCGCCTCCGTGAGGGCGAAGAGGGCCGTGACCGGGGGTCTCTTGCTGGAGATCCCCGGTGCAGAAGGCGGCGCGAAGGCGGATCGTCTCGCCCAGAGGCTCCGGGAGCGGCTGGGCGAGCGAGGTGTCCGGGTCGCCCGGCCCACGAAGCGCACGGAGATGCGCGTTTGTGGGCTGGACGACTCGGTCAGCGCACAGGATGTGTCCCGTGCCCTTGTGAGGGCGGGGGACTGTCCTGTGGAGGACCTGCGGATCGGAGAGATCCGCAGGTCGCCCTCCGGCCTCTGGGCGGACGACCTGGCTGCCTCCCGGCGCAGCATGACTATGCTGCGTCGGGTGCAGAGGCGCATGGCGCTCAGGGTCGTCCGCGGGTATCGGACCATGTCACATGAGGCGGCGACGGTTCTAGCGGGGATGCCGCCCATGGACCTGCTCGCGCGGTCGCACGCGGTGATGTACCGGCACCGCGTCGACCGTCGCGCGGGGGTGGGGGCGGTCCCGGGCGGGCAGGAACCTGCTTGGGGCGATTTGAAGCGCCAGGCCCGGCAGTCCGTGTTGCTCGCGTGGCAGCAGCGGCTCGCTTTGCCAACCGCGGGGCACCGGACTGTCGGGGCGGTTCGGCCACTCCTGAAGGAGTGGCTGGACAGAGGCCATGGCAGCCTCACCTACCGGATGGCACAGGTATTTTCCGGGCATGGCAGCTTCGGAAGATACCTGTGCCGGATAGGGAAGGAGCCGACGGCGCGTTGCTGCCACTGCGACGCTGAGCAGGACACGGCGGATCATACCCTGGAGGTATGCCCCGCGTGGGAGGGGGAGCGCCGTGTCCTGGTCGGCGTCGTCGGGCGAGATGTCTCGCTGCCGGGCGTGGTGCGCGCCATGCTCGGCAGCGAGGAGAAGTGGAGGGCCGTGGCCTCCTTCTGCGAGAACGTAATGTTGCAGAAGGAGGCCGCGGGGAGGGAGCGCGAGCTTCAGCGGCGCGCTGAAGCTCGCGCTCGTGCGGTGGCCCGAGGTCGTCGCCCGGTCGCGAGGCGTCGCGGGCGGCCGCCTCGGCGTGGCGGATGACCTAGGCTGGGAGGGGGGTCCTGAGGGGACCTTCCTCCCGCCAGGAGGCGCCGGGTCGGACCGGCTGGGGGTAGGAGTGCCTCCCCCTACCGGTCCGACGCAAGGG
Organism: Colletes latitarsis; assembly: GCF_051014445.1. Classification (NCBI taxonomy): domain Eukaryota; kingdom Metazoa; phylum Arthropoda; class Insecta; order Hymenoptera; family Colletidae; genus Colletes; species Colletes latitarsis. The sequence goes on from NC_135142.1 coordinate 6,944,808, forward strand.
GAGGCACCCTCGGCGGTCTGGTGCGGCCATGAACGCCCGGCCGCCGAGGGGTGGAAACGGGGTCGCGGGCGGTTGCGAGTTGGGGCTCGCAGCCGCCACTAAACGCGGCCCCGGGACGGACAGCGGCGGGATGGAGTGGCCCCGTCCCGCCGCTATGAGGCAGTGTGTCTACTGGGGGGACCGATTGTCCCCCCGGGGGATGGGCGCGAAAGCGCGGGCACGGGGAGGATACCGGAAGAATGCTTCGAGCGATTCCCGGTATCCTCCCAAAGCGTGCCGAAGGGTCACCGTGGGGTTTTTAGTGGGTAGGTCCCGCGCCTGTCGTTGTACGGGCGCGGGGAATCCCACACACCCCTCCCACCTCTCCCCAAGGAGGTGGGAGGGAGTCTTTCGAAGATTTTCCCCACGACAAAAAAAAAAAAAAAAAAAAAAAAAAGGTCGCCCTCCGGCCTCGGGTCGGTGTGGGCCCGGTGCCCCCTCTCCGCCGCCCGTAAGGTGGCGGAATCCGGGAGGGTGTTGGTGGGGTGGGTTTCGGCGCGAGTGGAAATCCTCGCGCCGCGTCCGCTCCAGTGTCACCGCTGCCTCGAATTGGGGCACGTGAGGCAGTGGTGCACCTCGCCGGTGGACCGCAGCGGTCAGTGTTACCGCTGCGGTGCCAAAGAGCACCGTGCGAGCCAGTGCTCGGCGGCCCCCCACTGCCCGCTGTGTGCGGACATGGGGAGGCCAGCCGATCACAGGGTGGGGAGCAAGAAGTGCTCCCCCCCCCTCCCGGAAGGAGAGGAAGAGGCGGGCTGCACCGGCTCCGGTGCCGAGGGCGGTGGCATCGTCCTCCATGCAGGTGGACGGTGCTACGGGGACGGACGGCCGGGAGGAGGCTGGCGCGGCCATTAATTAATGCCGCCCCGCCTCCTCCTCCAGGCCAACCTCAACCACTGCCGCGCGGAACAGGACTTGATGTCCCAAGTCCTCGCGGAGTGGGGGGTTGGCCTGGCGGTCGCCGCCGAGCCGTACCGCGTCCCTGATCACCCTCATTGGGTGGGCGACGCGGACGGCTTGGTGGCGACGGTATGGGGAGGGGGCGACGGGTCCCCACCGTTCTCCTTGCTGGAGCGCGGTCGGGGATTCGTCGCCGTGGACTGGGGGGGAGTCGCTGTGGTGGGGTGCTACATTTCGCCCCGTAGCGGTCACGCTGCGTTCGAGCTGTACTTGGCCGAGGTCGCGGCATGCGTGCAGCGCTACGCGGCCCGGCCGGTGCTGGTCCTGGGGGATTTTAATGCCAAGTCGGTGGCTTGGGGATCCCCCAGGACCTCCGTTCGCGGCGGGATCCTGGGCGATTGGGCGGCGGGGCTCGACCTCCGGGTATTGAACCGGGGGTCGGAGCACACATGCGTGCGGCGATATGGAGGGTCCATCGTGGATGTTGGATTCGCGACCCCCAACGCCGTGCGCATGGTGTCGGGTTGGCACGTGGTCGCGGGGGCAGAGACACTCTCCGATCACCGGTACATCCGGATGGAGGTCTCTGCCGCCGCGAGTGCATCCCGACACGGCCGCCTGCGTGGCGCCCCACCACGCCGCTGGGCGCTTCGGCGCCTGGACAAGGACGCCCTGATGGCAGCTGCCCTCGCTGCAACTTGGCCGCAGGGAGCGGCCGAGTTGCCGAGCATACAGGAGGAGGACGCCCGGCTCGGAGCATTGGTCGCGGGTATTTGCGACGCGGCGATGCCTCGGGTCGGGCGGGCTTCTCCTCGCCGGGCGGTGTACTGGTGGTCGGACGCGATCGCGGAGTTGCGAGTCGCGACTGTCCGCGCCCGACGCCAGTACACCCGCGCGCGCCGTCGTCAACGTACAGGCGACGGCGTGGCGCGAGCGAGGGCAGCTGATGACCTGTATGGAGCATACCGCGTGGCGCGGGTTGCTCTGCAGGTCGCCATCAAACGGGCCAAGACCCGGGCATGGAAGGAGCTCCTCCAGACCCTTGATGACGATCCATGGGGGCGCCCATATAAGGTGGTGCTGAATAAGCTCCGCCCGTGGGCGCCCCCCGTCACCGAGGGTCTTGACCCCCGGCTGCTGGAGGACGTGGTCAATACACTCTTCCCAATTGGGGAGAGGGGACCGCGTCCTCCGGCGGCGGCGGCTGTCCCAGTGGAGTGGACGGCCGAGCTGGGGGTCGCGCAGGAGGAGCTGGCAGCGGCCATCAGACGGCTCGGGGTTCGTAACACGGCCCCGGGTCCGGATGGTGTGCCCGGCCGGGTTTGGGTCTTGACCCAGGGCGTCCTTGGGACCGACCTCAGGCGGTTCTTTAACCGATGCCTGAGGGACGGGCGATTCCCCCCCAGTTGGAAGGTGGCGAGGATGGTCCTCCTCCGGAAGGAGGGTCGGCCCGCGGAGTCTCCCTCCGCATACCGGCCCATTTGTCTCCTCGACGAGGTGGGAAAGCTCTTCGAGCGGGTGATTGCTGCCCGCCTCGTCGAGCACCTGTCGCGGGGTGATCCCGGTCTGGCCGACTGCCAGTTCGGTTTCCGGGGGGGCCGATCGACTATCGACGCGATAGGTCGTGTGAGGGCCCTCTCGGGGGCGGCCTCCTCCCGGAGAGGGGTGGCATTGGCAATATCCTTGGATATTGCCAATGCCTTTAACACCCTCTCCTGGGAAGAGATAAGGAGGGGACTCGAATATCATCGAGTCCCCCCTTGTCTCAGGGCGGTCGTCGGGGATTATCTCCGCGGCAGGTGGATCGAGTATCCGGGCCGGGATGGTGATATGCGGAGGGAGGTGTACTGCGGTGTTCCGCAGGGGTCGGTCCTCGGGCCACTCCTGTGGAACATCGCGTACGACTCGGTGTTGCGGGCCGGCCTCCCCGACGGCGTCAGCACGGTGTGTTATGCGGATGACACACTGGTGCTGGCCGTCGGGGCGCACTGGGGGAGGGCCATGCGTCGCGCGGAGGAGGGGTCGCAACGCGTCGTCGACCGGATCAGGGGGATGGGGATGACGGTGGCGGTCCATAAGACCGAGGTGATTGCGTTTCATTCACCTCGGCAGGATCCGCCACCCCCTCTGATCCGGGTGGGTGGGGCTGACATCGAGGTGAAGCCCCAGATCAGGTATCTAGGGCTGATCCTCGATAGCCACTGGCGTTTCGAGAAGCATTTCCGCTGCCTGGTCCCCCGGTTGGAAAGGATGGTTGCGGCTCTGGGCCGGATCCTGCCCAACCTGGGGGGCCCGGCGGGCCGAGTTCGTCGCCTCTATGTGGCAATGGTCCAGTCGGTGGCCCTATACGGGGCCCCCGTCTGGGCGGACGACCTGGCTGCCTCCCGGCGCAGCATGACTATGCTGCGTCGGGTGCAGAGGCGCATGGCGCTCAGGGTCGTCCGCGGGTATCGGACCATGTCACATGAGGCGGCGACGGTTCTAGCGGGGATGCCGCCCATGGACCTGCTCGCGCGGTCGCACGCGGTGACGTACCGGCAATGGTACATGGGGCGATTTGAAGCGCCAGGCCCGGCAGTCCGTGTTGCTCGCGTGGCAGGAGCGGCTGGCTCTGCCAACCGCGGGGCACCGGACTGTCGGGGCTGTTTGGCCACTCCTGAAGGAGTGGCTGGACAGAGGCCATGGCAGCCTCACCTACCGGCTGGCACAGCTATTTTCCGGGCATGGCAGCTTCGGAAGATACCTGTGCCGGATAGGGAAGGAGCCGACGGCGCGTTGCTGCCACTGCGACGCTGAGCAGGACACGGCTGATCATACCCTGGAGGTATGCCCCGCGTGGGAGGGGGAGCGCCGTATCCTGGTCGGCGTCGTCGGGCGGGATGTCTCGCTGCCGGGCGTGGTGCGCGCCATGCTCGGCAGCGAGGAGAAGTGGAGGGCCGTGGCCTCCTTCTGCGAGAACGTAATGTTGCAGAAGGAGGCCGCGGGGAGGGAGCGCGAGCTTCAGCGGCGCGCTGAAGTTCGCGCTCGTGCGGTGGCCCGAGGTCGTCGCCCGGTCGCGAGGCGTCGCGGGCGGCCGCCTCGGCGTGGCGGATGACCTAGGCTGGGAGGGGGGTCCTGAGGGGACCCTCCTCCCGCCAGGCGGCGCCGGGTCGGACCGGTTGGGGGTAGGAGTGCCTCCCCCTACCGGTCCGACGCAAGGGGAGGCACCCTCGGCGGTCTGGTGCGGCCATGAACGCCCGGCCGCCGAGGGGTGGAAACGGGGTCGCGGGCGGTTGCGAGTTGGGGCTCGCAGCCGCCACTAACCGCGGCCCCGGGACGGATAGCGGCGGGATGGAGTGGCCCCGTCCCGCCGCTATGAGGCAGTGTGTCTACTGGGGGGACCGATTGTCCCCCCGGGGGATGGGCGCGAAAGCGCGGGCACGCGGAGGATACCGGAAGAATGCTTCGAGCGATTCCCGGTATTCTCCCAAAGCGTGCCGAAGGGTCACCGTGGGGTTTTTAGTGGGTAGGTCCCGCGCCTGTCGTTGTACGGGCGCGGGGAATCCCACACACCCCTCCCACCTCTCCCCAAGGAGGTGGGAGGGAGTCTTTCGAAGATTTTCCCCACGACAAAAAAAAAAAAAAAAAAAGCTGCCATCATAGCGTCCTTGTTCAGGCGCCGAAGCGCCCAGCGGCGCGGTGGGGCGCCAACCGGGCGGTGGTGTCGGGATGTATATCCGGGGACAGACACCTCCATTCGAATATACCGGTGGTCCGAGAGTGTCTCTGTCCCCCCCCCCCCAACCACCTGCCATCCCGACACCATGCGCACGGCGTTGGGGGTCCCGAATCCAACATCCACGATGGACCCCCATATCGCTGCACGCACGTGTGCTCTGAGCCCCGGTTCAGTAACCGAAGGTCGAGCTCGACCGCCCAGTCGCCCAGGATCCCACCGCGAACGGAGGTCCTGGGGGATCCCCACGCCACCGACTTGGCGTTAAAGTCCCCCAGGACCAGCACCGGCCTAGCCGCGATGCGCTGCACACATGCCGCGACCTCGGCCAGGTACTGCTCGAACGAGGCGTGGCCGCTGCGGGGCGAGAAGTAGCACCCCACAACGGCGACACCCCCCCAGTCCACGGCGACGAAGCCCCGACCGCACTCCAGGATGGAGAAAGGCGGGGACCCGTCGCCTCCTACCCATACCGCCGCCACCAAGCCGTCCGCGTCCCACACCCAATGAGGGTGATCAAGGTCGCGGTGCGGCTCGGCGGCGGCCGCCAGGCCAACCCACCACTCCGCGAGGACTTTGAGACATCATGTCCTGTGCCGCGCGGCAGTGGTTGAGGTTGGCCTGGAGGAGGAGACGGGGCGGCATTACTTAGCGGCCGCCCTAGCCTTCTCCCGGCTGTCCGTCCCCGTGGCACCGTCCACCTCAATTGTGGACGATGCCACCCACCGCGGAGCCTGACCTGGAGAGGGACGATTCCCCCTCTTCTTCCGGGAGGTGGTAGGGCACCTTTTGCTCCCCACCCTGTGATCTGCCGGCCTCCCCATGTCCACACATAACGGGGAGTGGGGGGCCGCCGAGCACTGGCTCGTGCGGTTTTCTTTCGCTCCCCAGCGGTAACACTGACCGCTGCGGTCCACCGGCGAGGTACACCACTGCCTCACGTGCCCCAACTCGAGGCAGCGGTGTCACTGGAGTGGGCGCGGCGCGAGTATCTCCACTCGCGCTGAAACCCACCCCACCAAAACCATCCCGGATTCCGGCACTTTGCGGGCTGCTGAGAGGGGACACCGGGCCCACACCGACCCCAGGCCGGATGGAGACCTGCGGATCTCACCGACCCGCACGTCTCCTTCGGGGCAGTCCCCCGCCCTCGCTAGGGCATGAGACACCTGCGCTGTGACCGAGTCGTCCAGCCCACAAACGCGCATCTGCGTGCGCTTCGTGGGCCTGGCTACCCGAACACCCTGCTCGCCCAGCTGCTCCCGGAGCCTCTGTGCGAGTCGGTCCGCCATCTCCTCGCACTCCGGTCCGGGAATCTCCAGCAGGAGATCCCCGGTCACTGCCCTGTTCGCCCTCACGGAAGCAATGCCAAGCTCTTCCACGAAGATGTTCTCCCTGGCGAGCAGCATCGCCGCCGCGAGGGTCAGGTCGCCACTCTGCGCGACGGACAGCGCCACCGCTGCCGTTTTGGGGGGACGCCCATGTCGCGTCTTCGCGACCTTTACTTTGGCCGCGTGCGGCGAGGGCGGAGGTTGCGGCTGCGAGGCCTTCCTCGCCGCTCTCCTCGCCTTCCGCCCAACCACCTCGCTCCAGGACACCCCCCCTTGGGACGGTGCCATGGATGGCGTCCGATCCGGGACCGCGGGTAGTCTGGCCCACTTGGAGGCCGCGATCCGTGGCCCCGGAATGACTACGGTGGGCGGAGCCTTCGCTCCCCCACCTTCGCCTTCCCCGATTGTACCGGTATTAGTCGGGGAGGGGGGGGCACCGCGTTCCTGCTGCCCGCTGTACCGGGGAGGAGCTCATCCCGGAAGGCGGCCAGCTTCCAGTCAATCATTTCCCCAATCCTCCTCAGAAGTTCGTCCTCTGAGGAAAACGGGGAACTTTGCGCGGACGGAGTGCGGGCGGAAGGGCCTGTAGAGCCTCGCACCACCGCCGCCACACTCCGCTTATTTGCCACCGCCGGGGAACGCGGCGGAGGAGGCGGGAGGATTGGAGGGAGGGCCGCGCCATTCCAGCGCGCCTCTGCCATCCTCCTCCCCCGTAACTCCTCCTCCAAAAGGAGCTGCAAACAGGCGTTCCGTCCGCTCAGCTCCTGCGCCGCCTTCCTCATCTTTTGCGCAGCCTCTCTCAGGGCCTTTGTGCTGCCGCTCTTCTGCCCCTTAAAGGAGCAGGATGCGGCCACCTTCTCCACCCGCCTCAGAGACGAGGATATCCTCTCGGAAATCTCCTCGGTTACCTCGTCCCTGAGACAACTCGCCATTACCAACGGGCTCAATGCCCTACCAACTCCGGAGACAGCCTGCTCCGTCCGCTTCCTCTTGGAACCTATGTGGCTCCTGGCGGAGGAGAAGGATACAGACTGACGCAGTCTCGTCGTCCTCCTCCGCCCTCCACGAAGCCGGACCAGGCGCTGAGTGAGGCGAGAGCGCCGTCACCCTAGACCCAACACCGTCTTCGACCTCCCTCTCCGCAATAACCCGCTCCAACCCTGTTTTGTCATGAAAATCCATTTAGTTCCCAAGTGTAGGTCGGAAAAATGTCCACCAGGGCAGAGCCGCCTTACCCGGGCAAGCCTAATACTCCGGGGGATCGGCAGGTGCCCCTGGAGGTGGTCGCTTGGGATTGGGCCTTCTCCCCCAACCATGCATCCCATCGCCGCGCACCATAGATTAGGATTCGAGGGCGATTTTATAGAGTCGGCATACTAGCCGCCCGGGCGGCTAAGCCATGGCCCCCGTTCCTCCTGCCGTCACTTACCATTCACAAAACCAAAGAAGGTACTGTGGATGGGTCGTTGTGACGAACAGCAGGAGGATTACGGTGTGATAAGCATCAGGTACCACGGGGTCGCTACGCCCCGTCCTGCGGCCGACGATTGCCGGACACAGTCCCTGAGGGTTGTATACTAGCTTGCTGCTTTCTTCCTAGCATACTTTTTTTTTTTTTTTTGTCGTGGGGAAAATCTTCGAAAGACTCCCTCCCACCTCCTTGGGGAGAGGTGGGAGGGGTGTGTGGGATTCCCCGCGCCCGTACAACGACAGGCGCGGGACCTACCCACTAAAAACCCCACGGTGACCATTCGGCACGCTTTGGGAGGATACCGGGAATCGCTCGAAGCATTCTTCCGGTATCCTCCCCGTGCCCGCGCTTTCGCGCCCATCCCCCGGGGGGACAATCGGTCCCCCCAGTAGACACACTGCGTCATAGCGGCGGAACGGGGCCACTCCATCCCGCCGCTATCCGTCCCGGGGCCGCGTTTAGTGGCGGCTGCGAGCCCCAACTCGCAACCGCCCGCGACCCCGTTTCCACCCCTCGGCGGCCGGGCGTTCATGGCCGCACCAGACCGCCGAGGGTGCCTCCCCTTGCGTCGGACCGGTAGGGGGAGGCACTCCTACCCCCAACCGGTCCGACCCGGCGCCGCCTGGCGGGAGGAGAGTCCCCTCAGGACCCCCCTCCCAGCCTAGGTCATCCGCCACGCCGAGGCGGCCGCCCGCGACGCCTCGCGACCGGGCGACGACCTCGGGCCACCGCACGAGCCCGAGCTTCAGCGCGCCGCTGAAGCTCGCGCTCCCTCCCCGCGGCCTCCTTCTGCAACATTACGTTCTCGCAGAAGGAGGCCACGGCCCTCCACTTCTCCTCGCTGCCGAGCATGGCGCGCACCACGCCCGGCAGCGAGACATCCCGCCCGACGACGCCGACCAGGACACGGCGCTCCCCCTCCCACGCGGGGCATACCTCCAGGGTATGATCCGCCGTGTCCTGCTCAGCGTCGCAGTGGCAGCAACGCGCCGTCGGCTCCTTCCCTATCCGGCACAGGTATCTTCCGAAGCTGCCATGCCCGGAAAATACCTGTGCCAGCCGGTAGGTGAGGCTGCCATGGCCTCTGTCCAGCCACTCCTTCAGGAGTGGCCGAACAGCCCCGACAGTCCGGTGCCCCGCGGTTGGCAGAGACAGCCGCTCCTGCCACGCGAGCAACACGGACTGCCGGGCCTGGCGCTTCAAATCGCCCCAAGCAGGTTCCTGCCCGCCCGGGACCGCCCCCACCCCCGCGCGACGGTCGACGCGGTGCCGGTACATCACCGCGTGCGACCGCGCGAGCAGGTCCATGGGCGGCATCCCCGCTAGAACCGTCGCCGCCTCATGTGACATGGTCCGATACCCGCGGACGACCCTGAGCGCCATGCGCCTCTGCACCCGACGCAGCATAGTCATGCTGCGCCGGGAGGCAGCCAGGTCGTCCGCCCAGACGGGGGCCCCGTATAGGGCCACCGACTGGACCATTGCCACATAGAGGCGACGAACTCGGCCCGCCGGGCCCCCCAGGTTGGGCAGGATCCGGCCCAGAGCCGCAACCATCCTTTCCAACCGGGGGACCAGGCAGCGGAAATGCTCCTCGAAACGCCAGTGGCTATCGAGGATCAGCCCTAGATACCTGATCTGGGGCTTCACCTCGATGTCAGCCCCACCCACCCGGATGAGAGGGGGTGGCGGATCCTGCCGAGGTGAATGAAACGCAATCACCTCGGTCTTATGGACCGCCACCGTCATCCCCATCCCCCTGATCCGGTCGACGACGCGTTGCGACCCCTCCTCCGCGCGACGCATGGCCCTCCCCCAGTGCGCCCCGACGGCCAGCACCAGTGTGTCATCCGCATAACACACCGTGCTGCCGCCGTCGGGGAGGCCGGCCCGCAACACCGAGTCGTACGCGATGTTCCACAGGAGAGGCCCGAGGACCGACCCCTGCGGAACACCGCAGTACACCTCCCTCCGCATATCACCATCCCGGCCCGGATACTCGATCCACCTGCCGCGGAGATAATCCCCGACGACCGCCCTGAGACAAGGGGGGACTCGATGATATTCGAGTCCCCTCCTTATCTCTTCCCAGGGGAGGGTGTTAAAGGCATTGGCAATATCCAAGGATATTGCCAATGCCACCTCTCCCCGGGAGACGGCCGCCTCCGAGAGGGCCCTCACACGACCTATCGCGTCGATAGTCGATCGGCCCCCCCGGAAACCGAACTGGCAGTCGGCCAGACCGGGATCACCCCGCGACAGGTGCTCGACGAGGCGGGCAGCAATGACACGCTCGAAGAGCTTGCCCACCTCGTCGAGGAGACAAATGGGCCGGTATGCGGAGGGAGACTCCGCGGGCCGACCCTCCTTCCGGAGGAGGACCATCCTCGCCACCTTCCAACTGGGGGGGAATCGCCCGTCCCTCAGGCAGCGGTCGAACAACCGCCTGAGGTCGGCCCCAAGGACGCCCTGGGTCAAGACCCAAACCCGGCCGGGCACACCATCCGGACCCGGGGCCGTGTTACGAACCCCGAGCCGTCTGATGGCCGCTGCCAGCTCCTCCTGCGTGACCCCCAGCTCGGCCGTCCTTCCTAGCATACTGCTTCCTTACTAGCTTACTGGTTGCCTACTAGCTTACTGCTTGTTTACAAGATTACAGCCTGCTTACTAGCTTTCAACTTGCTTACAAGCTTACTGGTTGCTTACTATATTACTGCTTGCTTACTAGCTTATTGCTTGCTTAGTAGCATACTGCTTTCTTACTAGCCGAATGCTTCCTGACAAGCTTACTGCTTGCTTACTAGCTTACGGCATTGTTACTAACTTACTGCTGCCTCACAAGCTTCTGCCACGCTTACTAGTTCACTGCTTTGTTACTAGCTCACTACCCGCTACTAGTCAACTGCTTGCCTACTAGCTTACCGCATGCTTAAAAGCTTACTGCTTGATTACGTGATCACTGCTTTGTTACTAGCTCCCTGCTCGCTTACTAGCTCACTGCTTGCTTACTAGCATACTACTTGCTTACAAGCTTACCGCTTGCTTCGTATCGTGCCGCTTGCTTACTAGATTACTGCTTGTTTACGCGCTTGTTGCTTGCTTTCTAGCTTACTGCTTGCTTAATTGCTAACTGCTTACTTACTAGCTTACGACTTGCTTCCTAAATTGCTGCTTGCTTACTAACTCACTGCATGCTTATAAGCTTACAGCATGATTGCTATCTTACTGCTTTCTTACTAGTATCCCGCTCGCTTACTAGCTCACTGGTTGCTTACCAGCTTTCTGGTAACTTACACGCTTACTGCAAGCGTACCAGCCTGCTGTAGGCTTGCAAGCTTACTGCGCGCTTACTATCATTACTGCTTACTTACTAGCCCACTAGTTGCATACCAGCTAACTGCTTTCTTACCAGCTTACGGCATGCTTACTAGCTTACTTGCTGCTTGCTATCCTGATGCTTGCTTTCTAGCACACTGCTTGCTTACTAGCTCACTTCTTGCTTTCACGCTTACTGTCACCTTACGAGCTTCTTGCTCCCTTACTAGCTAATTGCTTGCTTTCTAGCTTACAACTTCTTTACTAGCATCCTGCTTGCTTACGAGCTCACTGCTTCGTTTCCAGCTTCCACCTCGCATACTTGGTCACTGCTTCCTTACTAGCTTACTGCTTGCTTAATTGCTAACTGATTCGTTACTAACCTGCTGCTTGCATTCTTACTGACTTCTTGCTTACTTGCTCACTGCGTGCTTTCTAGCAAACTCCATCCTTACTAGCATTATGCTTTCTGTCTAGATAATGGCTTTCTTACTAGCCTGCTACTTGCTTTCTAGGTTGCAGCTCGCTTACTAGCTTGCGGCTCGCTTTCTAGCTTACTACTTGCTTACTAGCGTACTGCTATCTTACCAGCTAGCAGCTTGCTTACTAGCATATTGCTTGCTTACTAGCAGTCTGCTTCCATACTAGCATCCTGCTCGCTTACTAGCTCACTGCGTGCTTACGAGCTTCCTGCTTGCATACTAGCTTACTGCTTGCTTACATGCTAATTGCTTTCATACCAGCTTACTGCTTGCTTACTAGCTTACTGGTTCCTTGCTACCTTATTGCTTGCTCACTAGCACACTGCTAGCTTGCTTGCTTAATGCTTTCTTACTAGCCTGCTGCTTGCTTTCTAGCATACTGCTTGCTTAATAGCTTACTGTTTCCTTTCTAGCTTCCTCCTCGCATATTAGCTCACTTACTTAGTAGCTCACTGGTTCCTTACTAGCTTACTGCTTTCTTACAAGTCAGCTGCTTGCTTAGTAGCTTACTGCTTGCTTACTGCCATACTGCTTGCTTACTAGCCAGCTGCTTGCTTACAAGATTACTGCTTCCTTACTAGATTGCTGCTTGCTCAATAGCTAACTGCTTTCTTACTAGCCTGCTCCTTGCTTTCTAGCTTATTGCTTGCTTACTAGCTTGCTGCTAGCTTTCAAGCATACTGCTTGCTTCCTGGCATACCGCTCTCTTACTGGCTTACTACTTGCTTACAAGCTTACTGATTCCTTACTAGCTTCCTGCTCGCTTACATGCTTACTGCTTGCTTACTAACTAACTGCTTGCTTACTAGCTTACTAATTGCTTACTAGGCAACTGCTTTCTTACTAGCTTACTGCTTGCTTACAAGCTTACTGCTTGCTTAGTAGCTTACTGCTTGGTTACAAGCTTACTGCCTGCTTACTTGATTACTGCTATGTAACTAGCTCCCTGCTCGCTTACTAGCTCACTGCTTGCTTACTAGCATACTGCTTTCTTACTAGCTTAAAGCTTGCTTCCTAACTTGCTGCTTGCTTTCTAGCTTACCGCTTGATTACTATCATACTACTTGCATACTAGTTTACTGATTGCTTTCCTGCTTACTGCTTGCTTACTAGCCTGCTGCTTTGTTACTTACTAAATGCTTTCTCACTAGCTCACTGCTTGTTTTCTAACATAGTGCTTTCTTACTAGCTCACTGCTTCCTTGCTAACTAACTGCTTTCTTACTAGCCTGCTGCTTGCTTACTTGCATACTGCTTTGTTACTAACTTACTGCTTGCTTACTAGCATACTGCTGCCTTACTAGCTCCTTCCTCGCTTACTAGCTCACTGCTTGCTTACTATCTTAATACTTGCTTACTAGCTTACTACCTCCTTACTAGCTACCTGCTATCTTACCAGCTTACTGCTTGCTTACAAGCCTACTGCTTGCTTACTAGCTTACTGCTTGCTTAGATGCTTACTGCTTGGTTACTAGATTGCTTCATGCTTTCTAGCTTGCCGCTTGCTTACTGGCGTACTGCATGCTTACTTGCTTATTGCTTGCTTACTACCTAACTGCACTCTTACTGCATTCCTGCTTACTTCTTAACACATTGTACGCCGGCCCCGCAAAAACGCGGGATTCGAAGTCTATCGTTTGAGCGGCGGCCCCGCGAAAACGCGGGTTTCGAAGTCTATCGCTTGAACGCCGGCCCCGTGAAAACGCGGGTTTCAAAGTCTGCCGCTTCAGCGCTGGGTCTGCGATAATACAGCATTCTTTTCTTTGGCGATTTGTTGGCTGTTGTCATGACTACGCTGATGCAAGAGTCACTCTTGAGCATCGTATACTGTAGCCAGTACATCTTTCATGGCTTTACGCTGGTAGTTGAAGAGCATAATAGGCCTTCTTATTCTGTGCATTTTTACTCCTATAATATGAGTGAATTTACTGAGTATATGTCGCTGATCCTCTATCACATTATTCTATACAATCTGAAGATTCTGATATAGAGGTCGAGGACAGTTATAGTGATGTGATTTCAAAAAGAAGAACAAGAACTGTTCCATTGCAGTATTCCAGTGATTCCGATGATCTAATTGATAGTGAAATGTTCACAGAATCACATAGTGACACTGAATCATGGTCAGATGTTGATAAAGCTCCTAACGTACCAGATTTTATTGCGGAATTTGGTCCAATGATTTTTTTTTTTTATGTTAACTTTTAACGTCGCATCGACCTTACGGTCATTAGCGACGGTTAGATCTAGCGTTCTCTTGTAGGGGTGGTTAAATTTCCTTGTACATGTGAATTTCTTTTAGGTAATTCAGGGTAGCATCGGTGCACTCTGGCGCCGTCAAGGCTGTTGGTTTTTCTATATTGTACTTTTGTCTTGAGGTCTGGAATCTCCTGCATTCATACAGCATGTGGTTGGTCGATAACGGTTGGTCGCATACATTGCAGAATGGTGGCTCCGTCTTCTTGATCAAATACTCGTGCGTCAGTCTGTAGTGTCCTGTGCGTAGTCGTGCCATGATTATTCTTTCTCTTCTGGTCATGGCGGAAGGCATTGGCTGGTAGAAATCTTGCAGTGTATCGTGTGTTTTTGTTTTTTCGAAGGTGGTCCATATGATGTTCCATTCTTGTTTTTCAGCGTGTTTCAGCGAAGTGACGAGGTCTTGGTATGGTATTCTTCCCTCCACTTCATTGGGTGGGTGGGATGCTGCTTCTTTGGCTGCTGTGTCAGCTTTTTCATTACCTATTATCCCTTGATGGGAAGGGACCCATATTAGAATTACTTGTTTGCCATTGTGGATAAGGTCTGTGTATATTTCTTGGATGTTCAATATGGTATCATGTTTGTTCTTATTGCCGGTGTTTTCTATTGCATTAATTACGCTTATAGAGTCAGTATAGATGACAGCGTGTTGGAGATTTTGGCTTTGAATATAGTGTAGTGCTTTAAGGACAGCGTATGCTTCAGCTGAGAAGATGGATGAGGCATTAGGAAGACGAAGTTTTCTGGTCATGTTGTCACATATAATGGCAATTCCTACACCCTGGTCGGTCTTGGATGCATCGGTGTATATCTTTACACAGTTCGGGTATTTTTTATCTAGTTGTAAAAAGCAACTCTGTGTTCTAGGCTACTTTTTTGGTCTTTGACCACATTCGCAAGAGTCACGTCTATTTTGGGGGTTTGTATGGTCCAGGGTGCTATTTTTCCAACGCTGCGTGTAATAGCTAGTGTCGACATTATTTTAACTAGGTTTCGGTATTTGTTGATTCTACCGTAGAATGGCATTGGTAGCTTTGGTTTTTTATTTAGTAATGGTGGGTATCTGTTTCCGAATACATAGTTGTATGTGGGGTTATTCGGAGTAGATGACATTTTGGCTGTATATTTAAGGCTCAAAAATTTTCTTCTTTGGTCGAGTGGTGGTTCTATATCTTCGAATAATATACTGTTTATTGGGCTGGTGCGGTACGTTCCAGTGGCTATTCTCAGAGCTGTATGGTGGATTGTATCGATCATTTTTAATGTATTGGGTTTTGCGAAATTATACACTATTGAGCCGTAATCGATTTGGGATCTAATCATCGCTTGGTAGGTTTTAAGGATAGTTTCTTGGTCTGCTCCCCAGTTATTGTTTGCTAGCTTCTTGATGACATTCATCTTTTTGGTGCATGTATTTTTCAAGTGTTTCATGTGTGGAACCCATGTCAGTTTGGAATCAAATGTAAGTCCAAGGAGTTTAATATTGTCTACTTTTTTAACTTCGATGTTTTCGATATATAGTTTTGGCAAGTTTTGGTTTTGCTTACGTTGTCTGGAGAATATTGTGTACTGTGTTTTTTGGGGGGAAAATCTAAGCCCCGATTGTTCGGACCATGTTTGGAGTTTGTTTATGGTTGTTTGCAGCAGTTTTATTACTGTTTTAATGTTTCTTCCACTGCAGGTTAATGTTAAGTCGTCAGCAAACAAGTGTCCTTGAATCGGTGGTGGTATATTTTCCATTATGTTATTGATTCCTACCAGGTATAGTGTGACACTGATTACTGATCCTTGTGGTACTCCATTTTGGATGACTGTTGGGTTGGACAGAGTTCCATTTGCTCTGACTTGGATGGATCTATGGTGGAGGAAGTTTTTGATGAAGACAACCATGTTGCCATTTATTTTTAAGTTGGTGAGGATATCGATGATTCTTCGTCTGTGTATCTTATCGTACGCTTTTTCAATATCTAGACATACTGTAGCAAGTAGTTCGTCTTTTAGGAACGCTTCTGATATACTTGTTTCTATGTTGATGAGGACGTCTGTCGTTGATCTGAACTGTCTGAATCCATATTGGTTGGGTGCTAAGATGTTGTTTGTCTCGAGAAACCACCTAAGTCTTCTGTTAAAGATTTTTTCTATGAGTTTGCATAGGCAGTTGGTTAGAGCAATCGGTCTGTAACTTTCTGGATTGTGTTTGTTTTTATTCGGTTTAAGTATGGGTACTACTATGGCTTTCCTCCAGTTATCAGGGAATACTTGATGGGTCCATATGCAGTTGAAAATACGTAATAGGTATTCGATGCCAGTTGGCGGTAGCTCTTTTAACAGTTTGTTTGGTATGTTGTCTAGTCCCGGGGAGGAGTTTTTTGTTGTCTGAAGGGTGTCTTTTAGTTCTTCTATTGTTATATTTGTATTAAGGATAGGGTCTATACAGGTGTCGTCTGTTGCGATGGGGTTGTTGTCGGAGGGGGTTACTGGAGGATAGTGGTCATAGTTTAAGTTGTTTGAATGGTTTTGAAAAGTCATCGCAAGGATATCGGCTATGTCCTTTGGATTGGTTATAGTGTTATCGTTACCGAGGTTGAGGAACTGTATTTCTGTGTAGTTGGGTCTTCCATTGATATTTTTGATTTTTTTTCCATATTGTACTCGTTGGGGTTCGATTAGTGATAGTGGATATGTACGTTTGCCAGGAGTGTCGTTTGCTTTCTTTGATTATTTTGCGGAAATTTGCTCGTAGCTTTTTGAAATTTATTAGGTTTTCGGTTGTAGGGTGTTTCTTTGCTCTGTTGAAGGCTTTGTGGCTTTCTTTCATGGCAGATTGACAGTTTTCGTTCCACCATGGCACATTTCTTCTCTTGTCGGTTCGGATTTTTATTGGTTCAGAAGATTCCTTTGCTGCTGTTTGAATAGTTGTTTCTAATGAATCGATTGTTTGATTTATAGAGGAAGGGTCAACGTCTTGGTTTAGAGATTCCTGGAGGTTATTTGCTATTATTGATTTGTACTTGTGCCAGTCTATTTTTTTAAGGTTCCATTTTGGTGCAGGTTGGTTTTTTGGAGATTGGGCAAGGTCTTCGTAGCTGATTATTATTGGGAGGTGGTCACTGTCGTGGAGGTCATCAAGAGTATTCCATTCCATATATTGTGCCAGTCTGCTACAACAGATTGCCAAGTCTATTGCGCTAAACTTTCCGGTGTTGATGGTGAAGTGTGTTGGATTTCCTGCAATGAGCAAGATTATCTCTGGACTTTTGAGCAGGTTCTCTATGATTTTTCCGCGGCTATCTGTTTTATGCGAGCCCCAAAGATGATGATGGCTATTAAAGTCGCCCATTAATATAAATGGAGGTGGAAGTTGGTTAACTAGTTCCTCCAAGTCTACCAAGTTTAGGGTTTGGCTGTTAGGAATGTATATGCTACATATGCTAATCTTTTTGGGGAGTAAAACTACTACTGCAATCGCTTCTAGATTTGTGTTGAGTGGTATTTCAGAACAGTTAAATTTTTCTGATACTGCGACGCATACTCCTCCACAGGAAAAGTCTTCGCAATTTCTATTTTTTGAAAAGGTAGAGAATCCTTTAAGGGTTGGGTGGTGTTGCTTTTTGAGGTTAGTTTCTTGCAAGCATAGGATGGTTGGATTGATTTGGTTTAGTAGGATTTGCAGCTGTTCGTAGTGGGCGTATAGTCCGTTGATATTCCACTGTAATATTTGTTTCATTGGAGTCGTTATTGGGAGGAATCGCTGTCTAATTCTGATGACCAGTTGTGAGTTGGGTTGTCTATTAGGTTTTGGTTGATTTTGTTGTACAGCCTCCGCAGTCTATTTTTGATACTCCGTTCTTGTAGTAGGGAACGGATTTTAATAATCATATCAGTTAAGGCAAACGTATTGCTAGTGTATTGTTTTGAGATTTCCAGCGGATTAGGTGATCCTATTGCGTTTTCTAGAAAGCTTTTAAACTGGAGGTAGTTTAGTATGTAGTTGTTGCTTGCATCTTCTATGTGGATTTTGGCTGATTCAAGTATTTCGTCCATTTTATTCAATGAAAAGGAGGGTGAGGAGGTCCGTTTTTGTTTTTTGGTGGATCAATTAGCGTTATTGTCGTATTCAATGGTAGATATTGGGAGTGGAGCCTTGAAATTTAAATCACTTAGTTTCACCGTGTATGTGTTTTCTTCTGATGTTATTGATAAAGGTCTTTTCGCTCTTACATTGTCTAAGTTTGTTTCTTCTGGTTCTGTTTCCATAATGTTTACCTTGCCTATCAGCTGGTCGGCTGTCTTAGTGTTAGAGTGGGAATTTACTATTACTTTGGTTTGAGAGTCCTTGGTAATGCTTTCTTGTAATGTTACGGGGAGCGGTCCTGTGGTTTCTATTATGTTTGTGTTTGACTTTCCTGTTTCTATTTCCTTGGTGGAAGCCTTGTTTTTTAGGAGATCTGTGGAGTGAGTAGTAGTGCGGAGGTTCGTACTTATATTAGTCAGGGGATCGTTGTTATTTGTATTGTTATTGTACGGACACTGTTTGGCGATGTGTCCTTTTTGTTTGCAAATAAAACAGTCCAATTTATCGGTAGTGAAAAATATTCTATAGGTTGCGTCGTCCAGTGTAATTGTAAATGAGTTTGGAATCTTTAGGGCGTCGTCTGGGTTCACATACACCTGTCGTCTAAAGCTTAGAATGTGTGCAAATTCTGGGTCTGTGATACCTGCTTTTAAGTGTGTGATTTTGGAGCACGGTTTGATATTATGTTTCTTAAATTCCTGTTCGATTATAGAATTGGGAATTATTGGAGCTACGTTAGACAATATAATTCTTTGAGCAGGTGTCATCATAGGTCGAATTTCTATATCAGTGTTATTGATTGTTATCGATTTATGTACAGAGGTTATTTTTGAGACTGTGTCTTTACTGTCGAGGTACATGCACACTCTTCCATTTGAAATTCGAGAAATATATTTTATAGATTTAGGTCCTATAATGCTTCCGATGGCTTTGGCATAATCTCTAATGCTGATGCCGTCGAATGATTGTAATATTATGGCTTGGTCCTTTGATGGTGTATGGTCGTGTTTTATGATACTTGAGTATGTTATGGGTTGTGGTTCATTTTTAGCTTGAGTTTCGCGCACGTTGGGATTTGGCGACTGGTTTCTGTTGGCAGAACTGTCGTTTGTATGTAGGTTCCTTGGTGTAGACATGGTAGTAATTGAGGTGTGTATATACACGCGTCCGTGACGGGGTCACTACCACTACCCGTTGTCACTTACACATTCACTAGGCACTCGCGATACGACTCTGTATTATCAAATACGTCCTTTCACGTTGCCGGTTGGATTGATACTGGGTCCAAAGATTGTTCCTGCTAATAAGCAGAGCATAAAAGAAATCGTCGAAATGTTTATTGGCAATGATTTATTTCAATTGATGGTAAATGAATCAAACATTTATTATCATCAGAATAAGGACAATATGTGTAATGGTAAAAAAATGCCTAAGTGGAGAGATGTTTCTCTAGGCGACATGAAGAAATTTCTTGGTTTGATTATATTGATGGGCCAAGTAAAGAAAGATCGAAAAGATGATTACTGGTCCACAGACTTTTATACCAAAACACCATCGTTCTCCACGGTAATGTCGCGTAACAGATTTCGCCAGATTTGGGACACATGGCATTTTTCAAATAATCGTACAACACCTGGTTCTAATAAGCTCGGGAAGATTCAGCCAATACTGAGTTATTTATTAGATAAATTTAAATCAGTATACACGCCGAAAAAGGAGCTTTCGCTTGACGAATCTATTATTCCATGGCGTGGAAAATTATCTATAAAAACGTACAAACCCGCAAAAATAATAAAGTATGGCCTACTGTTATGTGAAGCTAAAAGTGGATATATTTGCAACTTGGAAATATACTGTGCGAATGGCAAAAAACTGGGCCAAACTATAATGTCGTTGCTCGATAAACATATAGGACTGGGGTATCATGTATATATGGATAATTATTATAACAGTATTTGTACCGCAGAATTGCTTCTGAAAAATGGTACACGAGTTTGCGGTACAATTAGAGCGAATAGAGGTGTTCCCGAATCTATGAAGCATATCAGATTAAAAACTGGAGATTATACATTTAAAAGAAAAAATGAAATTTTAGTACAGGCGTGGAAGCCAAAACACAAAATCGTATACATGGTTTCTACAATACATTCGGGAGAACTAACAAACACGAAAAAGTACATTGGAAAACAAAACAAGAAATTATAAAACCTCAATCTGTCATAGATTATAACAAATATATGATGGGCGTAGATTTGGCCGATCAGTTTTTATCATATTTTTCCATTAAGAGGAAAACAGTGAAATGGACAAAGAAAACAGTTTTGTTTCTTTTAAATTGCGCATTGTTCAATGCATATAGATTATATGTTGAGTTCAATGGTAACACTATAAAATATCAAAAATTTTTACATGATGTTGCATGTTTATGGATCGAGGAATATCCAAGTACTCAAGATGTATCGAATGATTGTGTGGAACGAACTTCTGCATTAGTTCCTACACCTCGCACATCAAAATATGATCACCCTCAGAGACTATCGGGTGATATAAAGAAGCATAACGTTACTCGAATTATTGAATCTGGGAAAAACCGATATGTACGACGTCCATGCAAAGTTTGCTCTGCTAGCAAAAAAAGAAGCGAGAGTAGCTTTATGTGCTCTCTGTGCCTAGTACCTTTACATCTTGGAAAATATTTCGAAAAATACCATATATCTCTTAAATATTAATATTTTTCTTTCCGTTTATATTATATATATGTAATAATCAATCATCAAATAAAACTAGGTGTATTTTATTATAACTATAAATTAGAATTTTTTATTTTGCCTCCATTTTTCGTTATCGTTAAATTGCATAAAATGAATATGTAAATCAATTTTAGTGTTTTACAATAATGTATAAAATTTTAAATATTTTCTTCACGTACTCAGTGGTCGTCAACAAGCGAATCATGCCGGCGCATAGGCTTTACGCGGTCGATACTGTGCTGGCGCTCAGATTTTAAATGTCTCAGATGCCACCGGCGTACAATGTGTTAACTGACTACTTTCTTACTGGCCAGCTGCTTGCTTACTAGCTCACTGGTTGCTTGCTAGTTAACAGCTTGCTTACTAGCTTCTAGCTTGCTTAATAGCTTGCTGCTCGCCTACTAGCTTACTGCTTGCTTACCAGCTTACAGCTTGCATACTAGCTTACTGCTTCCTTACTAACTAACTGCATTTTTACTAGCCTGCTTCTTGCCTACTAACTAACTGCTTTCTTACTAGCCTGCTGCTTGCTTACTAGGATACAGCTCTGTTACTAACATACTGCTTGCTTACTAGCTTACTGCTTCCTTACCAGCTTCCTGCTTCCTTACCAGCTTACAGCTTTGCTACAAACCTACGGATCCCTTACTAACTAACTGCAATTGTACTAGCCTGCTGTTTGCTTACTAGCGTACTGCTTCCTTACTAGCTTCCTGCTTGCTAACTAGCTCACTGCTTGCTTACTAGATTACTGCTTGCTTACTAGCTTACTGCTAGCATACTCGCATGCTGCTTGTTTACAATCTTGCTGCTTGCTTTCGAGTTTACTGCAGGCTTACTAACTGCTTGCTTACTTGCCTACTGCTTCCTTACTAGCTTACAGCTAGCTTAATAGCTTACTGGTTTATTACTAACTGCTTTGTTACTAGCTTACTGCTTCCATACTAACTAACTGCTTTCTTACTAGCCTGCTGCTTGCTTACTACCATACTGCCGTGTTACTAACATACTGCTTGCTTACTAGCTTACTGCTTCCTTACCAGCTTCCTGCTTCCTTACCAGCTTACAGCTTTGCTACAAACCTACGGATCCCTTACTAACTAACTGCAATTGTACTAGCCTGCTGTTTGCTTACTAGCGTACTGCTTCCTTACTAGCTTCCTGCTTGCTAACTAGCTCACTGCTTGCTTACTAGATTACTGCTTGCTTACTAGATTACTGCTTGCTTACTAGCTTACTGCTAGCATACTCGCATGCTGCTTGTTTACAATCTTGCTGCTTGCTTTCGAGCTTACTGCAGGCTTACTAACTGCTTGCTTACTTGCCTACTGCTTCCTTACTAGCTTACAGCTAGCTTAATAGCTTACTGGTTTATTACTGACTGCTTTGTTACTAGCTTACTGCTTCCATACTAACTAACTGCTTTCTTACTAGCCTGCTGCTTGCTTACTACCATACTGCCGTGTTACTAACATACTGCTTGCTTACTAGCATACTTTTTTTTTTTTTTTTTTTTTTTTTTTGTCGTGGGGAAAATCTTCGAAAGACTCCCTCCCACCTCCTTGGGGAGAGGTGGGAGGCGTGTGTGGGATTCCCCGCGCCCGTACAACGACAGGCGCGGGACCTACCCACTAAAAACCCCACGGTGACCCATCGGCACGCTTTGGGAGGATACCGGGAATCGCTCGAAGCATTCTTCCGGTATCCTCCCCGTGCCCGCGCTTTCGCGCCCATCCCCCGGGGGGACAATCGGTCCCCCCAGTAGACACACTGCCTCATAGCGGCGGGACGGGGCCACTCCATCCCGCCGCTATCCGTCCCGGGGCCGCGTTTAGTGGCGGCTGCGAGCCCCAACTCGCAACCGCCCGCGACCCCGTTTCCACCCCTCGGCGGCCGGGCGTTCATGGCCGCATCAGACCGCCGAGGGTGCCTCCCCTTGCGTCGGACCGGTAGGGGGAGGCACTCCTACCCCCAACCGGTCCGACCCGGCGCCGCCTGGCGGGAGGAGGGTCTCCTCAGGACCCCCCTCCCAGCCTAGGTCATCCGCCACGCCGAGGCGGCCGCCCGCGACGCCTCGCGACCGGGCGACGACCTCGGGCCACCGCACGAGCGCGAGCTTCAGCACGCCGCTGAAGCTCGCGCTCCCTCCCCGCGGCCTCCTTCTGCAACATTACGTTCTCGCAGAAGGAGGCCACGGCCCTCCACTTCTCCTCGCTGCCGAGCATGGCGCGCACCACGCCCGGCAGCGAGACATCCCGCCCGACGACGCCGACCAGGACACGGCGCTCCCCCTCCCACGCGCGGCATACCTCCAGGGTATGATCCGCCGTGTCCTGCTCAGCGTCGCAGTGGCAGCAACGCGCCGTCGGCTCTTTCCCTATCCGGCACAGGTATCTTCCGAAGCTGCCATGCCCGGAAAATACCTGTGCCAGCCGGTAGGTGAGGCTGCCATGGCCTCTGTCCAGCCACTCCTTCAGGAGTGGCCGAACAGCCCCGACAGTCCGGTGCCCCGCGGTTGGCAGAGCCAGCCGCTCCTGCCACGCGAGCAACACGGACTGCCGGGCCTGGCGCCTCAAATCGCCCCAAGCAGGTTCCTGCCCGCCCGGGACCGCCCCCACCCCCGCGCGACGGTCGACGCGGTGCCGGTACATCACCGCGTGCGACCGCGCGAGCAGGTCCATGGGCGGCATCCCCGCTAGAACCGTCGCCGCCTCATGTGACATGGTCCGATACCCGCGGACGACCCTGAGCGCCATGCGCCTCTGCACCCGACGCAGCATAGTCATGCTGCGCCGGGAGGCAGCCAGGTCGTCCGCCCAGACGGGGGCCCCGTATAGGGCCACCGACTGGACCATTGCCACATAGAGGCGACGAACTCGGCCCGCCGGGCCCCCCAGATTGGGCAGGATCCGGCCCAGAGCCGCAACCATCCTTTCCAACCGGGGGACCAGGCAGCGGAAATGCTTCTCGAAACGCCAGTGGCTATCGAGGATCAGCCCTAGATACCTGATCTGGGGCTTCACCTCGATGTCAGCCCCACCCACCCGAATCAGAGGGGGTGGCGGATCCTGCCGAGGTGAATGAAACGCAATCACCTCGGTCTTATGGACCGCCACCGTCATCCCCATCCCCCTGATCCGGTCGACGACGCGTTGCGACCCCTCCTCCGCGCGACGCATGGCGCTCCCCCAGTGCGCCCCGACGGCCAGCACCAGTGTGTCATCCGCATAACACACCGTGCTGACGCCGTCGGGGAGGCCGGCCCGCAACACCGAGTCGTACGCGATGTTCCACAGGAGTGGCCCGAGGACCGACCCCTGCGGAACACCGCAGTACACCTCCCTCCGCATATCACCATCCCGGCCCGGATACTCGATCCACCTGCCGCGGAGATAATCCCCGATGACCGCCCTGAGACAAGGGGGGACTCGATGATATTCGAGTCCCCTCCTTATCTCTTCCCAGGGGAGGGTGTTAAAGGCATTGGCAATATCCAAGGATATTGCCAATGCCACCCCTCCCCGGGAGACGGCCGCCTCCGAGAGGGCCCTCACACGACCTATCGCGTCGATAGTCGATCGGCCCCCCCGGAAACCGAACTGGCAGTCGGCCAGACCGGGATCACCCCGCGACAGGTGCTCGACGAGGCGGGCAGCAATCACACGCTCGAAGAGCTTACCCACCTCGTCGAGGAGACAAATGGGCCGGTATGCGGAGGGAGACTCCGCGGGCCGACCCTCCTTCCGGAGGAGGACCATCCTCGCCACCTTCCAACTGGGGGGGAATCGCCCGTCCCTCAGGCAGCGGTCGAACAACCGCCTGAGGTCGGCCCCAAGGACGCCCTGGGTCAAGACCCAAACCCGGCCGGGCACACCATCCGGACCCGGGGCCGTGTTACGAACCCCGAGCCGTCTGATGGCCGCTGCCAGCTCCTCCTGCGTGACCCCCAGCTCGGCCGTCCACTCCACTGGGACAGCCGCCGCCGCCGGAGGACGCGGTCCCCTCTCCCCAATTGGGAAGAGTGTATTGACCACGTCCTCCAGCAGCCGGGGGTCAAGACCCTCGGTGACGGGGGGCGCCCACGGGCGGAGCTTATTCAGCACCACCTTATATGGGCGCCCCCATGGATCGTCATCAAGGGTCTGGAGGAGCTCCTTCCATGCCTGGGTCTTGGCCCGTTTGATGGCGACCTGCAGAGCAACCCGCGCCACGCGGTATGCTCCATACAGGTCATCAGCTGCCCTCGCTCGCGCCACGCCGTCGCCTGT
Source organism: Colletes latitarsis (assembly GCF_051014445.1). Lineage (NCBI taxonomy): Eukaryota > Metazoa > Arthropoda > Insecta > Hymenoptera > Colletidae > Colletes > Colletes latitarsis. Next base: position 6,969,409 of record NC_135142.1, read on the forward strand.
ACGTTGACGACGGCGCGCGCGGGTGTACTGGCGTCGGGCGCGGACAGTCGCGACTCGCAACTCCGCGATCGCGTCCGACCACCAGTACACCGCCCGACGAGGAGAAGCCCGCCCGACCCGAGGCATCGCCGCGTCGCAAATACCCGCGACCAATGCTCCGAGCCGGGCGACCTCGTCCTCTATGTTCGGCAACTCGGCCGCTCCCTGCGGCCAAGTTGCAGCGAGGGCAGCTGCCAACAGGGCGTCCTTGTCCAGGCGCCGAAGCGCCCAGGGGCGTGGTGGGGTGCCACGCAGGCGGCCGTGTCGGGATGCACTCGCGGCGGCAGAGACCTCCATCCGGATGTACCGGTGATCGGAGAGTGTCAATGCCCCCGCGGCCACGTGCCAACCCGACACCATGCGCACGGCGTTGGGGGTCGCGAATCCAACATCCACGATGGACCCCCCATATCGCCGCACGCATGTGTGCTGCGACCGCCGGTTCAATACCCGGAGGTCGAGCCCCGCCGCCCAATCGCCCAGGATCCCGCCTCGAACGGAGGTCCTGGGGGATCCCCAAGCCACCGACTTGGCATTAAAATCCCCCAGGACCAGCACCGGCCGGGCCGCGTAGCGCTGCTCGCATGCCGCGACCTCGGCCAAGTACAGCTCGAACGCAGCGTGACCGCTACGGGGCGAAATGTAGCACCCCACCACAGCGACTCCCCCCCCAGTCCACGGCGACGAATCCCCGACCGCGCTCCAACAAGGAGAACGGTGGGGACCCGTCGCCCCCTCCCCATACCGTCGCCACCAAGCCGTCCGCGTCGCCCACCCAATGAGGGTGATCAGGGACGCGGTACGGCTCAGCGGCGACCGCCAGGCCAACCCCCCACTCCGCGAGGACTTGGGACATCAAGTCCTGTGCCGCGCGGCAGTGGTTGAGGTTGGCCTGGAGGAGGAGGCGGGGCGGCATTAATTAATGGCCGCGCCAGCCTCCTCCCGGCCGTCCGTCCCCGTAGCACCGTCCACCTCCATGGAGGACAGCTGCTCCCGGAGCCTCTGGGCGAGGCGATCCGCCTTCGCGCCGCCTTCTGCACCGGGGATCTCCAGCAAGAGACCCCCGGTGACGGCCCTCTTCGCCCTCACGGAGGCGATGCCCAGCTCTTCCAGGGAGATATTCTCCCTGGCGAGCCGCATCGCCTCCGCGAGGGTCAGGTCGCCCCCCTGCGCAACGGTCAGCGTCACCGCTGCCGTTTTTGGGGGACGACCTGGTCGTGCCTTCCCGACCTTCGCGGCCTTTACCTTGGCCGCCGGCGGCGGAGGCGGAGGCTGCGGGTGCGAGGCCTTCCTCGCCGCCCGCTTCGCCTTCCGCCCCACCACCTCACTCCACGCCACCCCCCCTTGGGAGGGTGCTGTGGAGGACGCGACCACCGCGACCACGGGTACACCACCCCCCTTGGGGGTCGCGACCCGGGGCCCTGGTGCCGCAACGCTGGGCGGAGCCTTCACTCCGCCCTTCTTTGCCTTCCCCGACTGTACCGGAACAGGTCGGGGAGGCACCGCCTTCCTGCTGACCGCTCTTCCGGCGAGGAGCTCCTCCCGGAAGGCGGCCAGCTTGCCATCAATCATGTCCCCAATCCTCCTCAGAAGATCGTCTTCTGAGGAGGACGGGGACTTCTTCACGGGCGGAGTGCGGGTGGAGGGGCCCGCGGTGCACCGCACCACTGCCGCCGCACTCCGCTTATTTACCTCCGCCGAGGGACGCGGCGGTGGAGGAGGAGGGAGGATGGGAGGGAGGGCCGCGCTGTTCCACAGCGCCTCTGCCCTCCTCCTCCCCTGTCGCTCCTCCTCCAACAGGAGCTGCAGACGGGCATTCCGCCCTCTGAGCTCCCGCGCTGCCTCCCTCATTTCCTCCGCCGCGGCCTTCAGGGCCTCCGCGCCACCGCTTTTCTGCCCCTTAAAGGCGCAGGCAGCGGCGACTTTCTTCACCCGCCTCAGGGACGAGGAGATCCTCTCCGATATCTCCTCGGTCACCTCGTCCCTGTGGCAACTCAGCCTCACCGACGGGCTCATCGCCCCGCCCACCTCGACGACGGCCTGCCCCGTCCTCTTCCTCTTAGAGCCTATGTAGCTCGTGCTGGAGGAGAAGGACGAGACCGACGCCGTCTCGTCGTCCTCCCCCACCCTCCACGAAGCCGGACCTGGCGCTGAGTGGGGCGCGAGCGCCGCCACCCTAACCCCAACCCCGTCTCCGTCCTCCCCAACCGACAAAACCCGCCCCATCCCCATTTTATTTTCTGTGTCCATAATAATCCCACGAGATGGTCGGAAATAAAGGTCCACCCGGGCAGAGCCGCCTTACCCGGGTAAGCCTAATACTCCGGGGGTTCGGCAGGTTCCCCGGAGGTGGTCGCTTGGGATTGGGCCTTCTCCCCCAACCATGCATCCCATCGCCGCGCACCATAGCTTAGGATTGGAGGGCGATTTTATAGAGTCGCCATACTCGTGGCCCAGGCGGTTAAGCCAAGACCCCCGTTCCTCCTGCCGTCACGTACCATTCACAAAACCAATAGGGAATTGTGAATGGGTCGTTGTGACGACCAACAGGAGGCTTACGGTGTGTGTATGACTCGGGTACCCCGGGTTCGTTAAGCCCGTACTGCAGCTGAAAGGCTGGCAGCCCCTGAGGGAGGAGGACAGGGACTTCTTCACGGGCGGAGTGCGGGTGGAGGGGCCCGCGGTGCCCCGCACCACTGCCGCCGCACTCCGCTTATTTACCTCCGCCGAGGGACGCGGCGGTGGAGGAGGAGGGAGGATGGGAGGGAGGGCCGCGCTGTTCCACAGCGCCACTGCCCTCCTCCTCCCCTGTCGCTCTTCCTCCAACAGGAGCTGCAGACGGGCGTTCCGCCCTCTGAGCTCCAGCGCCGCCTCCCTCATTTCCTCCGCCGCGGCCTTCAGGGCCTCCGCGCCACCGCTTTTCTGCCCCTTAAAGGCGCAGGCAGCGGCGACTTTCTCCACCTGCCTCAGGGACGAGGAGATCCTCTCCGATATCTCCTCGGTCACCTCGTCCCTGAGGCAACTCAGCCTCACCGACGGGCTCATCGCCCCGCCCACCTCGACGACGGCCTGCCCCGTCTCTTCCTCTTAGAGCCTATGTGGCTCGTGCTGGAGGAGAAGGACGAGACCGACGCCGTCTCGTCGTCCTCCTCCACCCTCCACGAAGCCGGACCTGGCGCTGAGTGGGGCGCGAGCGCCGCCACCCTAACCCCAACCCCGTCTCCGTCCTCCCCAACCGACAAAACCCGCCCCATCCCCATTTTATTTTCTGTGTCCATAATAATCCCACGAGATGGTCGGAAATAAAGGTCCACCCGGGCAGAGCCGCCTTACCCGGGTAAGCCTAATACTCCGGGGGTTCGGCAGGTTCCCCGGAGGTGGTCGCTTGGGATTGGGCCTTCTCCCCCAACCATGCATCCCATCGCCGCGCACCATAGCTTAGGATTGGACGGCGATTTTATAGAGTCGCCATACTCGTGGCCCAGGCGGTTAAGCCAAGACCCCCGTTCCTCCTGCCGTCACGTACCATTCACAAAACCAATAGGGAATTGTGTATGGGTCGTTGTGACGACCAACAGGAGGCTTACGGTGTGTGTATGACTCGGGTACCCCGGGTTCGTTAAGCCCGTACTGCAGCTGAAAGGCTGGCAGCCCCTGAGGGGACACTGGAATACTGCTCGCTTACTAGCTCACCGCTTGCTTACTAGCTTTCAGCTTGCTTACTAGCATACTGCTTCCTTACTAGCGCCCTGCTCGCTTACAAGCTCACTGCTTCCTTACTAGATTACTGCTTTCTTACTAGCTAACTGCTTTCTGACTAGGCTGCTGCTTCCTCACTAGCGCCCTGCTCGCTTACAAGCTCACTGCTTGCTTACTAGCTTACTGCTTGCTTACTAGCCTGCTGCTGCTTACTAGCGTACTGGTTCCTTACGAGTCTCCCCGTCGCTTACTAGCTTACTGGTAGCTTACTAGCTTACTTCTTGCTTACTAGCATACTGCTTGCTTTATAGGTAACTGCTTTCTTTCTAGCCTGATGCTGGCTATCTAGCTTACTGCTTGGTTACCGGTTTGTTGCTTGCTTAGTAGCTTACTGCTTGCTTACTAGCATGTTATTTCCTTACTAGCTTCCTGCTCGCTTGCAATCTCACTGCGTGCTTATTAGCTTACTGCTTGCTTACTAGCTTGCTACTTGCTTATTAGCTAACTGCTTTCTTACCAGCATACTGCTGGCTGACTAGCTTACCGGTTACATACTAGCATGCTGCTTCCTCACTAGCTTCCTGCTCGCTTACTGGCTCGTTGCTTGCCTACTAGCTTTCCGGTTGCTTACTAGCTTACTGCTTGCTCACAAGCATACTGCTTCCTTACCAGCTTACTGCTTGCTTACGAGCTTACTTCTTGCTTACTAGCTCACTGCTTGCTTAGTAGCTTACTGCTTGCTTACTAGCATGCTGCTTCCCTACAACCTCGCTGCTCACTTACTAGCTCAGTGCTTGATTACTAGCTTACTGCTTGCTTACTAGCCTACTGCTGCTTACTAGCGTACTGCTTCCTTACTAGTCTCCCCCTCGCAACTAGCTCAGTGCTCGCTTACCAGCTTGCTGCTTGCGTACAAGCTTACTGCTTGCTTCCTAGCTTAGTGCTTGCTTACTAGCCCGCTCCTTGCTTTCTAGCTTACTGCTCGCTTACTAGCTTGCTGCTTGCCTACTAACTCACTGCATGCTTTCCACCTTACAGCTTGCTTACTAGCATACTGCTTGCTTACTAGCGTACTGCTTCCTTACTAACCTCACCCTCGCTTACTAGCTAACTTGTAGCTTACCAGCTTACTGCGTGCATACTAGCATCCTGCTTTTTTTTTTGTTGTGGGGAAAATCTTCGAAAGACTCCCTCCCACCTCTTTGGGGAGAGGCGGGAGGGTTGTGTGGGATTCCCCGCGCCCGTAGAATGACGGGCGCGGGACCTACCCACTAAAAACCCCACGGTGACCTTTCCGCACGATTTGGGAGGATACCGGGAATCGCTCGAAGGATTCTTCCGGTATCCTCCCCGTGCCCGCGCTTTGCGCCTATCCCCGGGGGGGACAAACGGTCCCCCCGGTAGACACACTGTCTCATAGCAGCAGGACGGGGCCACTCCATCCCGCCGCCATCCGTCCCGGGCCGCGTTTAGTGGCGGGCTGCGAGCCCCAACCCGCAACCGCCTGCGACCCCGTTTCTACCCCTCGGCGGCCGGGAGCTGATGGCCGCTCCAGGCCACCGAGGGTGCCTCCCCGTGGGCCGGACCCACCCGGTCCGACCCATCGCCGCCTGGCGGGAGGAGGCTACCCTCAGGGCCCCCCTCCCAGCCAGGGTCATCCGCCGCGCAAAGGCCGCCGCCCGCGACGCCTGGCGCCCAGGCGACGCCCTCGCGCCACCATACGAGATACTAGCATTCTGCTTGCTTAACATGTAACTGCTTTCTTTCTAGCTTGCTGCTTCCTTACTAGCTTCCTGCTCGCTTGCAATCTCACTGCGTGCTTAATACATAACTGCTTTCTTACCGGCTTACAGCCAGCTTACTAGCTTACTGCTTCTTTCCTAGCATACCGCTTCCATATTAGCGTCGTGCGCGCTTACTAGCACACTGCGTGCTTACTAGCTTACTGCTTGCTCTATAGCTAACTGCTTTCTTTCTAGCTTGCTGCTTGCTTTCTAGCTTACTTGTTGCTTACCAGCTTGTGCTAGCGTACTAGCGTGTTTCTCCCTTACTAGCATCCTGCTCTCTTAGTGGCTCACTGCATGCTTACTAGCTTACAGCTTGCTTACTAGCATACTGCTTGCTTACTAGCGTACTGCTTCCTTACTAGCCTCACCCTCGCTTACTAGCTAACTTGTAGCTTACCAGCTTACTGCGTGCATACTAGCATCCTGCTTGCTTAACATGTAACTGCTTTCTTGCTAGCCTGCTGCTTGCTTACTAGCTTGTTGCTTGCTTACTAGCTTGCTGCTTGCTTACTCGCTTGCTGCTTGCATACTAGCTTACAGCTTGCTTAATAGCTTACTGCTTTGTCACTGACTTACTGCTCTGTTAGTAACTTACTGCTTGCATACTAGCTTACTTCTTCCTTACTAGTTTACTGCTGGTTTACTAGCTTACGGCTTGCTAACTGGCATACTGCTTTCTTACTTGCTAATTGCTTTCTTAGTAGCTAATTGATTTCCTACTAGCCTGCTGCTTGCTTACTTGCACTCTGCCATCTTGCTTGCTCACTACATGCCTACTAGCTTACTGCTCGCTTAGAAGCTTAATGCTAGCTACCTCGCTTAGTGCTTGCTTACTAGCTTCTTCGTCGCTTACTAGCTCACTGCTTGCTTACTAGAATTCTGCTCACTTTCTACCTCCCTGCTCGCTTACTAGATTACAGCTGCCTGCTTTCTAGCTTACTGCTTGCATCACAGCTTGCTGCCGGCTCCCTAGCTTAGTGCTTCATTACCTGCTTTCTGCTTGCTTACTAGCTCACTGCTTGCTCGGTAGATTACTGCTTGCTTACTAGCTGACTGCCATCTTACTCGCTTACTGCTTGCTTACTAGCCTGCTGCTTGCTTTCTAGCTTAGAGCTTCCTTACTAGCTTCTTGTTTGCTTACTAGCTCACTGCTTGCTTACTAGCTTACTGGCTGCTTAATAGCTTAGTGCTAGCTTAATCGCCTAATGCTCGCTTACTCGCTTGCTGCTTGCTTGCGAGCTCACTGCTGGCTTACTAGCTTGCTGCTAGCTTACTAGCTCACTGCTTGCTTACTAGCTTACTGGCAGCTAAATAGCTTAGTCCTAGCTTAATCGCTTAATGCTCGCTTATTCGCTTGGTGCTTGCTTACTAGCTCACTTACTAGCTCGCTTACTATCTCAGTGCTCACTTACCAGCTTGCTGCTTGCATACAAGCTTACTGCTTGCTTCCTAGCTTACTGCTTGCTTACTAGCATACACCTTTCCTACTAGCGAACTGCTTTCTGACTAGCCTACTGCTTGCTTACAAGCTGACTAGTTACTTACTAGCTTATTGCTTGCTTACTAGCATACTGCTTCCTCACTAGCTTTCTGCTCGCTTACTAGCTCACTGCTTGCTTCCTAGGTTACTGCTTGCTTACTAGCTTGTTGCTTGCTTTCCAGCTTACTGCTCGCTTACTAGCATACTGCTTCCTTTCCAGCTCCCTGCTCGCTTACTAGCTCAATGCTTCCTTACTACCTCACTGCTTGCTTACTAGCTTGCTGCGTGCTTTCTTGCTTAATGCTTGCTTACTAGCATTCTGCTCCCTTACTAGCTTCACCCTCGCTTACTAGCTCGCTGCCTGCTTCCTAGCTTACTGCTTTCTTACTAGCTTGTTGCTTGCTTTCCAGCTTACTGCTCGCTTACTAGCATACTGCTTCCTTTCCAGCTCCCTGCTCGCTTACTAGCTCAATGCTTCCTTACTACCTCACTGCTTGCTTACTAGCTCACTGCTTGCTTACTAACTGATGAGGAGAGATTTAGAAGATGTATATTTTGTATTTCCGAATTTTCGCTATTTTTCTCTGTTTGACGTCAGCACAGGTCATGTCATAAAACCAATAGGTCTGCCGACCGTTTGGCGATGCATATATAGCCGGGATTTTTCTTGGTTTGTAGTTTGGTGTGCGATAACCCTGACTGTGGAGAAACGTCTTCCATATATTTTGTCGCCTCCGTGTCTTGCTCCTTATTCCGTTTCAACAAAATATTTTTTCTTCTTTCTGCTGTAAGCGATTGGGGAAATCTATCTCAAAGATAGATCCTTAATAGTTTATGGGCCCAGCATGCTTCCACTGCGCCTGCTAGAAAGAATTTGTTTGTTGATAAGCCACTCTGGCTGGGTGAATAAAGGTTTTTTTTACTGGGTACCAATTGTGTAAGTGATTTCTTCGCAATGTTTGACATAGAAGTTGGATTGGAAATCGTGAATCTGGGCGGCACTAACTACTCCATGTGGAAATCTGGAGTAGTGATTGCGCTAGAAGCAAAAGGTATGCTTGGCTTCGTAGATGGTACAATAGTAAAACCTGCAGAAGACAAAGCAACGGAGTTCAAAGTGCACGGTCAAAAATCAGCGCAGGTAAAAATGATTATACTGAGTACAATCGCCCCAAATCTTCGCCGCAATTTGTACAACTGCTCCACTGCGAAGGAAATGTGGAACAAGCTGAGGGACCTGTACGGAGATGCAAGTGAAGACGTTGCACAGACTACCTGGGAGCAGTTTTATAATTTTCGCGTTAATGGAGAGGAGCCCATTGCAGATTATTTGGAGATACTGGAAAGCATCTGCAGACGCCTGCAGGATGCGGGTGAGGAACCGTCGGACAAAGCTGTCATGACAAAACTGCTGCACAGTTTACCCGCGAAGTTCTCCATTTTTGGTCACACGTGGGATTGCACTCCTGCTACGGAAAAAAGGGAAACCAACTTAATCAGCAAACTGATCAAGGAAGACAGGCGTTTTGCTCAGGATGAAGTGTCGACGCTTGCACTTCGTGTTCAAAAGAAGTCCCTGAACGACGCAAAGAGAAAGAAACGCTCCAAGAAGGATATCGAGGAGTTGAAAAAACGAACGCGGTGTGGAGTCTGCAAAGGAAAAAGCCACTGGGCACGTGAATGTCCAAAAAATCAAGCTGGAAAATCATCGGACAGTTTAACGACAAATGCGCCAGCGTTGGCGTGTGACATTGTTGCAACATATAAATGCACCAGTGAAAGTGACAGTGACGTGTGGATTGCGGATTCGGGTGCCGGAATGCATATAACTTTCCGCAAAGACTATTCTTCGGCACTGCAGCCGAATTCAAATGGTCATGCGGTTAAAGTAGCGGATGATCGCATCATCTTAGCGGCTGGCATCGGAAGAATTAAAATCCAAGAAGTGCTTGAGGGAGTGCTATACAAACGCGAATTACAAGATGTGCTCTATGTACCTGAACTAAAGTGTAGTTTGTTTTCTATGGGCTCAGTGAACAAAACACGGTACTCTTCATTCGTTTGAAAACAAATGTGAAGTTCGCGATAGTAAAGGAAAACTCGCCGCACGTGGAATACCGCACGGAAAACTGTTTAAAATGTGTTTCAAAGTGAAAGTGCCCATTGACTGTAAAGCGCTGAAATTAACAGGTGGCCAGGAAAAATTAAAACTTTGGCATGAGCGAATGGGACACGTAAATGAGCGCGCCGTAAAACACACGTGTGAACAACTCGGCATCCATGGAATTGAAAAGGACAATTGGACAAAGTTTTTTTGTGAAGGATGCATTATGGGCAAGCAGTCCCGCAGGCCGCATCCAAGCATCGGAGTTGAAGACAATTACGGGCCAGGGGAGAAAATTCATATCGATATCTGTGGCCCTGTAAACATAAACTCACCGAGCAACACGCGGTTCTTTTTACTGTTTAAGGACGAGAGTACCAGCTATAGGAAGGTATACTTCATGAGCCATAAATCAAAAGTATACAGCAAATTTAAGGAGTACGAGGCATTCGTATCGACGCAGACTGGAACGAAAATCAAAGTCCTGCGCTCGGACAATGGGGCAGAGTACACCTGCAGCCAGCTCCGGACCTTTTTAGAGGAAAAAGGTATAATCCACGAACGCTCGTCACCATACATTCATGAGCAGAATGGTCGCGCTGAACACGAAATTCGTACGCTCATTGAAAGTACACGTTCTATGATTCACGCAAAGAACATTGATCAAAAATTATGGGCAGAAGCAGTAAATACCGCGTGTTACCTGCTGAATCGGACCATCCTAAAGCCAGGGGAGACCATTACTCCGTTCGAGAAGTGGTTTAAACACAAACCTGATATAAGACATTTAAAGGTGTTTGGATCCGTAGCTTATCTGAACGTGCCGAAGGAAAGACGGCAAAAATTCGACCCAAAAAGCAGACAGGTCATATTCGTCGGTTACGATGGGAAGTCTACTAATTATAGACTCTGGAATAATAAATTGAAGAAAATTTCAATAAGCAGTGACGTAACCTTCAACGCAAATGCCCTGCCCACTGCCGAAACGCGTGCCGAAACCGATACAATAATCAAGTTCGGAATTGAAGACGAAAGAGAGACGATTCCTACTCCAGAAGGTGCAGCCGAACACCAAGCTCCAGTTGTGGAACATGTCGCCGAAACACGAGAACTGGAAAACAATGGAAATAAAGAAAGCGCAGCTTTGCCAGAGACAGAGCAGGTAGCCGCCAATGAAAATGCTCGGGAAGGTAGACAACTGCGCAATAGAAGAACATTACAAGCACCTGGCCGATACGGCATACCTATTGCTTTTTTGGCTGATACGGTGCCTATGACCTACACTGAGGCAATATCCAGTGACGACACCAGCAAATGGAAGAAAGCCATGGACGAAGAGATGCTGGCGCTTGAAAAAAATCGCACATGGACCATATGTGCACTGCCACAAGGAAAACGTGCAATCGGTTGCAAATGGGTTTTCTCAATCAAAAATTATGCAGCTGGAAATCTGAAGAGATACAAGGCGAGACTCGTAACGAAAGGATTCCGACAACGAGAAGGAATCGATTATTTTGACACATTCGCACCTGTCGTTCGCTACAAGTCCATTAGGACTCTTCTTGCAATAGCTGCTGTTAGGGGGAGGAGGTTTGAAAATACCTCGCCTAACGGGGGTCCGGATCTCGAGGGAAAGAACAGACGGAAAATAAGCGGTACAATTATAATTTTATTTTCGCTTGATCGCCTTATGCGACTAAGCCGTTTATTTCGTTAAATTTGACTCTTAAATACAGACGATAGAAGAAATTGGGAAAAAAACTCAGACGTCTGGCTGACGTCTAGAAAAACCCTCGCGTCGATCGGTCTGATGGCTCGCGTCGCGCTGTTATGGAATAGAAAGAGAGAGACGAATTTAGGCGTTAAATACCTGACAACGTTAGTCACGTTGTGTGTCTTACTCTTTTCTGCACGCTCCTGGTTTGTGCTTGTCGCACTCAGGAGCGGGAATCTCAGCCGCCGCGATACGCAGCTAAGCGAGTGGACTGTATATGTGAGCGTTCCCTTTAAATCGGGAATCGCTCTGTTATTGTTACGAGATCGGGGTTTGTATCCAGCTTCCTCCGCAGCCTTAAGAGAGCGGAGAGTTTTCTCCGGTCTCGGGTAATTAAGAGGCGGCCGAATTTAAAAACGTCCCGTTATCTAGTGAGATTTAATCTCATTACTTTGACGACTGCAACTCTTGATTGTCGCAGGAGAGGGTGAATAGAGGGAGGTTGTAAGGCTCCAACCGTCACCCGGTCCTCGGTCCCTTACCGTCTTCGTATGTGCGTACGGAACACAGTGTGGTGCAGTCTTTCAACGGCGTATTTGACGACTTACGTTGAGACTATCACACCACGGCGCTTTGTGAGTCGCGTTCTACGCACAGTAGCCGTACAGGACTGGCGGTCAGTGAACAGCGCTCTAGCAGGTCGCCGGAAGCTGAGTTTGGAATAACTCGTCCCAAGCTCCGACTGGAAGACGGCAAGTCCACCCAGGGTATACACGTGTTACGAGCCAGGGCCGTGCAGCGCGCGTGGCCTGCGAGTGCGAGAAAGAATATGGAATATGGTATCAATTTGTTAGTTAGGTACACGGACGAACCCGATGCGAAATCGGGGAGCCGCTAGGATAGTTGATAACGAGGACGAACCTGATGCGAAATCAGGGAGCCTCTGGGATGGAGTCACGTACGGACGAACCTGGTGCGAAACCAGGGAGCCGTAGGAGGGTGAAACGTCGTGAACGAACCCGATGCGAAATCGGGGAGTCACTAGGATTGTTGATAACGACGCAGACGAACCCAATGCGAAATTGGGGAGCTGCTAGGAGGTTGGAAGAAACGCAGACGAACTCAATGCGAAATCGAGGAGCTGCTGGGAGGTTGGATAAATCACAGACGAACCTGATGCGAAATCAGGGAGCTGTAGGATGCGGACGAACCTGATGCGAAATCAGGGAGCCGCTAGGATGGTAATAGATTGCGTGGACGAACTCGATGCGTAATCGAGGAGCCACTAGGTTGTAAGAGGTTGTATTTGTATTTGGGGATGTGTTAATTGAACTCGTAACTGTGAATTATTAAATATAATATAACCCGAGCGGTAAGGTTATATTATTATGGGAACGTTTAACTAATAATAATCGCTTTATATAATTGTGGGTTAAAGAAGTTGGGTAACTCTGATTTGATAATAAAAGTAGATATATTCTTAAATCAACAAATAAAATACAATTGTTTCGTGTATCTTATGTCGCGATCAAAGAATGAGTATATTTACCTAAAATGACCTTGCACGGTGTTGACGCACTGGCGATGCGGGGGTATGTCAGTTGGAAATAAAGGCCGCAATAGAATTTATGCCGGTTCACGGATTCTATATGGTTTGATACTAAAGGGTACGGTAGCCCGATCTCGCAAGATACAACTGACTATCAAATCGTATACGCGTGACAAGAGACGTGACGTTGACTCTAACGTGACGGTACGATTATGATCCCCCGAGTAATGAAATCACAGGGTTTATATACCAAAAAATCTGTGTGGGGCGGATTCAAAAGTACGTTAGAAATCACCGTGTGCACTATTCTCCGAATTGTATTAATTAACGGGCTGCTCTATTCTCCGAATTGTATTAATTAACGGGCTGCTGCATCGCGACGGAAGTGACCCCCATTTCAAAGGTTAGATAAGTAGCAGGGCGATTTCATAATGCACGCAAGTGGCAAGAAAAATTTGAGGAACGAAACGTTCGACATACGTAACATCTCCCCCCCCCCAAGATGAAACATCGCGTTATGCGTGATGCTTTCATATTAGATGGAAAGCGCCCTGTTACTTATTTACAAAAGAAAATAATAAAAGTCGCGAAAAGTAGAATAATTGAAAGCTAAATGTGTCGGGGTGTGTAGTATCATGTTGTGGTGTGTACTTATTGATACTGGTGCGTTGTGTTCTGGGTTTAAACCTTGGGCACGACGTAGCCCACCTCCAACCAGTGCTCGGCTACGTTCACAGGTGGCTGCCCCTGTAGTCGGTCCAGGTGGAGATCGGCAACGACTCCGTCTTCCGCGTTACCGATCCGGGATATTCGGCCTCTTCGAAGTAATGTTACGGATTGTAGTTATGTGTGAAATCAAGTCCTGTAAATAATCTCCATATGATTTTAATTTTTCTTTATCTGGGAAGGAACTGGGTTCTCGAGCTACTTTTCCAAAAATTAACTCGTATGGTGTGAAATTTGTTGCTTCGTGAACGGATGTGTTATATGAGAACATTGCAAAAGGAATTAATAAATCCCAATCTTCGTAGTTATCCATGTAATGTTTGAGGTATTCAGTGAGCACGATGTGACTTCTTTCCAATGATCCATTAGTTTGTGGTCTGTATCCGGAAGTTGTTATTTGTTTAATTTTAAATATTTCTGCCAAATTCGTCATTAAATTTCCAATGAAACTAGTTCCTTTATCTGTTAATATTGCGCGAGGTGTACCGTAGATTGCGATAAAGTGTCGTGCGAAGGCATCTGCAATGGTCGCGGCTCGAATATTAGGTATTGCAACTGCCACGCAGTATTTCGTCAGATTGTCCTGTATGGTAAGAATATGTCTATTTCCATTAGGCGTGATTGGAAGAGGTCCCACGGTGTCCAATGATATTTTGTCAAATGCATCCAGCGGTGTGTCGGTGATCAACATGGGTTGGCGAGTCTTTGCTCGAACTAATTTTTATTCTTGGCAACTTTGGCATGTCCTGATGTACTCTTGAATTTCGTTGCGCATTTTTGGCCAATGGAATTTTGATCGAATGCGTTTGTACGTTTTTGTTATCCCTTTATGCCCTCCAATTAAACTATCATGGGCTTCGCGAATTATGTCCAATCTATCCGATTCAGACGGTGTGGTGATAGCACAGCTGCATAGAGTAATTTGTTGATCTGTTTCGGTAAAAACTTCTTCTAATATTTTGTAAAATTTGTTAGCTGGTAATTTGTGTAAATCTCCTGTTACAGAGATTCGAAAGGAATTTATTTGATTTTGGTCCAGGGTATGTCTGAGAGTCTTTAACCCTTGGGATACATCTTTTGCCGTAATATTGTCGTAAAAATTGTCAGAAATTACTATACTGAAGGTTTTAAACAATCCATTATCTGAAGTCAATACGTGTCCCTTTTTCGGTTGCGCTGCCAAAAGATCCGGTTTATTAATTATTTCGGTGTCCAGTAATACTTTTCCTACGGTGGATATTAGGTTGCAATCTGCTGATATGAAGTACGCGTAATGTCCGTTTTCCGCAGCGAGGGTGTTCGAAGAAACAGTTATTTTATAAGATTGTTTTGACGCAGTGTATCGGTGCTCGTTTTCGTCGGTTAAAACATCTGTGTCGGATGCGTATGGTAGGTAAGGGTCAGGCGTGTGGTCAAAGGCGTCAGGTAGCCGTTCTGCACTTGCTTCGGTTGCAACCCTTGCAGGTGGATGAATTATGGCTGGTTGTAAAATTTCGTCTGTAACATGCGGTGTTACCTGTGGAGTACTGAATACATTTTTACGAGGATTTTCCATAATTGTATTTTCATTATTGGTAATTTCAAGTGGTTCTTCAAAGGACATTAGGTCATCGGGTAAATTGTTATCTTCCTCCGGTAGTGTGTTCCTTGTGGAGTTCGCTGCAGGCAGTAAGTTGTTTATGATTTCCTGAGATTCGTCTGGCAATGTTACTTCGTGCGATAAGCTGGGTAGAGTTCGGTGTCTAGCTATTATCGGCGAGTGTTGAATTTTTCCATAAGAGGGGCCTTGTCCTTCGTCCGAGCTACTACTAGCCTCCCGGTATTTGGGTCGGTTTTCCCTATCTCGACGTAACTGTTGTATACGGTGACCTATGAATTGCTTATCGGTAGTCGGTGGTACTTTTTTTTTTTTTTTTTTTTTTTTTTTTTGTCGTGGGGAAAATCTTCGAAAGACTCCCACCCACCTCCTTGGGGAGAGGTGGGAGGGGTGTGTGGGATTCCCCGCGACCGTACAACGACAGGGGCCACTCCATCCCGCCGCTATCCGTCCCGGGGCCGCGTTTAGTGGCGGCTGCGAGCCCCAACTCGCAACCGCCCGCGACCCCGTTTCCACCCCTCGGCGGCCGGGCGTTCATGGCCGCACCAGACCGCCGAGGGTGCCTCCCCTTGCGTCGGACCGGTAGGGGGAGGCACTCCTACCCCCAACCGGTCCGACCCGGCGCCGCCTGGCGGGAGGAGGGTCCCCTCAGGCGACGAGGTGGGCAAGCTCTTCGAGCGTCCCCGACGGCGTCAGCACGGTGTGTTATGCGGATGACACACTGGTGCTGGCCGTCGGGGCGCACTGGGGGAGGGCCATGCGTCGCGCGGAGGAGGGGTCGCAACGCGTCGTCGACCGGATCAGGGGGATGGGGATGACGGTGGCGGTCCATAAGACCGAGGTGATTGCGTTTCATTCACCTCGGCAGGATCCGCCACCCCCTCTGATCCGGGTGGGTGGGGCTGACATCGAGGTGAAGCCCCAGATCAGGTATCTAGGGCTGATCCTCGATAGCCACTGGCGTTTCGAGAAGCATTTCCGCTGCCTGGTCCCACGGTTGGAAAGGATGGTTGCGGCTCTGGGCCGGATCCTGCCCAACCTGGGGGGCCCGGCGGGCCGAGTTCGTCGCCTCTATGTGGCAATGGTCCAGTCGGTGGCCCTATACGGGGCCCCCGTCTGGGCGGACGACCTGGCTGCCTCCCGGCGCAGCATGACTATGCTGCGTCAGGTGCAGAGGCGCATGGCGCTGAGGGTCGTCCGCGGGTATCGGACCATGTCACATGAGGCGGCGACGGTTCTAGCGGGGATGCCGCCCATGGACCTGCTCGCGCGGTCGCACGCGATGATGTACCGGCACCGCGTCGACCGTCGCGCGGGGGTGGGGGCGGTCCCGGGCGGGCAGGAACCTGCTTGGGGCGATTTGAAGCGTCAGGCCCGGCAGTCCGTG
Source organism: Colletes latitarsis (assembly GCF_051014445.1). Lineage (NCBI taxonomy): Eukaryota > Metazoa > Arthropoda > Insecta > Hymenoptera > Colletidae > Colletes > Colletes latitarsis. The sequence continues at coordinate 6,985,491 of NC_135142.1, forward strand.
TTGCTCGCGTGGCAGGAGCGGCTGGCTCTGCCAACCGCGGGGCACCGGACTGTCGGGGCGGTTCGGCCACTCCTGAAGGAGTGGCTGGACAGAGGCCATGGCAGCCTCACCTACCGGCTGGCACAGGTATTTTCCGGGCATGGCAGCTTCGGAAGATACCTGTGCCGGATAGGGAAGGAGCCGACGGCGCGTTGCTGCCACTGCGACGCTGAGCAGGACACGGCGGATCATACCCTGGAGGTATGCCCCGCGTGGGAGGGGGAGCGCCGTGTCCTGGTCGGCGTCGTCGGGCGGGATGTCTCGCTGCCGGGCGTGGTGCGCGCCATGCTCGGCAGCGAGGAGAAGTGGAGGGCCGTGGCCTCCTTCTGCGAGAACGTAATGTTACAGAAGGAGGCCGCGGGGAGGGAGCGCGAGCTTCAGCGGCGCGCTGAAGCTCGCGCTCGTGCGGTGGCCCGAGGTCGTCGCCCGGTCGCGAGGCGTCGGGGGCAGCCGCCTCGGCGTGGCGGATGACCTAGGCTGGGAGGGGGGTCCTGAGGGGACCCTCCTCCCGCCAGGCGGCGCCGGGTCGGACCGGTTGGGGGTAGGAGTGCCTCCCCCTACCGGTCCGACGCAAGGGGAGGCACCCTCGGCGGTCTGGTGCGGCCATGAACGCCCGGCCGCCGAGGGGTGGAAACGGGGTCGCGGGCGGTTGCGAGTTGGGGCTCGCAGCCGCCACTAAACGCGGCCCCGGGACGGATAGCGGCGGGATGGAGTGGCCCCGTCCCGCCGCTATGAGGCAGTGTGTCTACTGGGGGGACCGATTGTCCCCCCGGGGGATGGGCGCGAAAGCGCGACACGGGGAGGATACCGGAAGAATGCTTCGAGCGATTCCCGGTATCCTCCTAAAGCGTGCCGAAGGGTCACCGTGGGGTTTTTAGTGGGTAGGTCCCGCGCCTGTCGTTGTACGGGCGCGGGGAATCCCACACACCCCTCCCACCTCTCCCCAAGGAGGTGGGAGGGAGTCTTTCGAAGATTTTCCCCACGACAAAAAAAAAAAAAAAAAAAAAAAAAAAAGGGTCCCCTCAGGACCCCCCTCCCAGCCTAGGTCATCCGCCACGCCGAGGCGGCTGCCCCCGACGCCTCGCGACCGGGCGACGACCTCGGGCCACCGCACGAGCGCGAGCTTCAGCGCGCCGCTGAAGCTCGCGCTCCCTCCCCGCGCCCTCCTTCTGCAACATTACGTTCTCGCAGAAGGAGGCCACGGCCCTCCACTTCTCCTCGCTGCCGAGCATGACGCGCACCACGCCCGGCAGCGAGACATCCCGCCCAACGACGCCGACCAGGACACGGCGCTCCCCATCCCACGCGGGGCATACCTCCAGGGTATGATCCGCCGTGTCCTGCTCAGCGTCGCAGTGGCAGCAACGCGCCGTCGGCTCCTTCCCTATCCGGCACAGGTATCTTCCGAAGCTGCCATGCCCGGAAAATATCTGTGCCAGCCGGTAGGTGAGGCTGCCATGGCCTCTGTCCAGCCACTCCTTCAGGAGTGGCCGAACAGCCCCGACAGTCCGGTGCCCCGCGGTTGGCAGAGCCAGCCGCTCCTGCCACGCGAGTAACACGGACTGCCGGGCCTGGCGCTTCAAATCGCCCCAAGCAGGTTCCTGCCCGCCCGGGACCGCCCCCACCCCCGCGCGACGGTCGACGCGGTGCCGGTACATCACCGCGTGCGACCGCGCGAGCAGGTCCATGGGCGGCATCCCCGCTAGAACCGTCGCCGCCTCATGTGACATGGTCCGATACCCGCGGACGACCCTGAGCGCCATGCGCCTCTGCACCCGACGCAGCATAGTCATGCTGCGCCGGGAGGCAGCCAGGTCGTCCGCCCAGACGGGGGCCCCGTATAGGGCCACCGACTGGACCATTGCCACATAGAGGCGACGAACTCGGCCCGCCGGGCCCCCCAGGTTGGGCAGGATCCGGCCCAGTGGCTATCGAGGATCAACCTTAGATACCTGATCTGGGGCTTCACCTCGATGTCAGCCCCACCCACCCGGATCAGAGGGGGTGGCGGATCCTGCCGAGGTGAATGAAACGCAATCACCTCGGTCTTATGGACCGCCACCGTCATCCCCATCACCCTGATCTGGGCGACGACGCGTTGCGACGCATGGCCCTCACCCAGTGCGCCCCGACGGCCAGCACCAGTGTGTCATCCGCATAACACACCGTGCTGACGCCGTCGGGGAGGCCGGCCCGCAACACCGAGTCGTACGCGATGTTCCACAGGAGTGGCCCGAGGACCCACCCCTGCGGAACGCCGCAGTACACCTCCCTCCGCATATCACCATCCCGGCCCGGATACTCGATCCACCTGCCGCGGAGATAATCCCCGACGACCGCCCTGAGACAAGGGGGGACTCGATGATATTCGAGTCCCCTCCTTATCTCTTCCCAGGGGAGGGTGTTAAAGGCATTGGCAATATCCAAGGATATTGCCAATGCCACCCCTCCCCGGGAGACGGCCGCCTCCGAGAGGGCCCTCACACGACCTATCGCGTCGATAGTCGATCGGCCCACCCGGAAACCGAACTGGCAGTCGGCCAGACCGGGATCACCCCGCGACAGGTGCTCGACGAGGCGGGCAGCAATCACACGCTCGAAGAGCTTGCCCACCTCGTCGAGGAGACAATTGGGCCGGTATGAGGAGGGAGACTCCGCGGGCCGACCCTCTTTCCGGAGGAGGACCATCCTCGCCACCTTCCAACTGGGGGGTAATCGCCCGTCCCTCAGGCAGCGGTCGAACAACCGCCTGAGGTCGGCTCCAAGGACGCCCTGGGTCAAGACCCAAACCCGGCCGGGCACACCATCCGGACCCGGGGCCGTGTTACGAACCCCGAGCCGTCTGATGGCCGCTGCCAGCTCCTCCTGCGTGACCCCCAGCTCGGCCGTCCACTCCACTGGGACAGCCGCCGCCGCCGGAGGACGCGGTCCCCTCTCCCCAATTGGGAAGAGTGTATTGACCACGTCCTCCAGCAGCCGGGGGTCAAGACCCTCGGTGACGGGGGGCGCCCACGGGCGGAGCTTATTCAGCACCACCTTATATGGGCGCCCCCATGGATCGTCATCAAGGGTCTGGAGGAGCTCCTTCCATGCCTGGGTCTTGGCCCGTTTGATGGCGACCTGCAGAGCAACCCGCGCCACGCGGTATGCTCCACACAGGTCATCAGCTGCCCTCGCTCGCGCCACGCCGTCGCCAGTACGTTGACGACGGCGCGCGCGGGTGTACTGGCGTCGGGCGCGGACAGTCGCGACTCGCAACTCCGCGATCGCGTCCGACCACCAGTACACCGCCCGGCGAGGAGAAGCCCGCCCGACCCGAGGCCGGAGGGCGACCTGCGGATCTCTCCGATCCGCAGGTCCTCCACAGGACAGTCCCCCGCCCTCGCAAGGGCACGGGACACATCCTGTGCGCTGACCGAGTCGTCCAGCCCACAAACGCGCATCTCCGTGCGCTTCGTGGGCCGGGCGACCCGGACACCTCGCTCGCCCAGCTGCTCCCGGAGCCTCTCGGCAAGACGATCCGCCTTCGCGCCGCCTTCTGCACCGGGGATCTCCAGCAAGAGACCCCCGGTCACGGCCCTCTTCGCCCTCACGGAGGCGATGCCCAGCTCTTCCAGGGAGATATTCTCCCTGGCGAGCCGCATCGCCTCCGCGAGGGTCAGGTCGCCCCCCTGCGCAACGGTCAGCGTCACCGCTGCCGTTTTTGGGGGACGACCTGGTCGTGCCTTCCCGACCTTCGCGGCCTTTACCTTGGCCGCCGGCGGCGGAGGCGGAGGCTGCGGTTGCGAGGCCTTCCTCGCCGCCCGCTTCGCCTTCCGCCCCACCACCTCACTCCACGCCACCCCCCCTTGGGAGGGTGCTGTGGAGGACGCGACCACCGCGACCACGGGTACACCACCCCCCTTGGGGGTCGCGACCCGGGGCCCTGGTTGCCGACTGTACCGGAACAGGTCGGGGAGGCACCGCCTTCCTGCTGACCGCTCTTCCGGCGAGGAGCTCCTCCCGGAAGGCGGCCAGCTTGCCATCAATCACGTCCCCAATCCTCCTCAGAAGATCGTCTTCTGAGGAGGACGGGGACTTCTTCACGGGCGGAGTGCGGGTGGAGGGGCCCGCGGTGCACCGCACCACTGCCGCCGCACTCCGCTTATTTACCTCCGCCGAGGGACGCGGCGGTGGAGGAGGAGGGAGGATGGGAGGGAGGGCCGCGCTGTTCCACAGCGCCTCTGCCCTCCTCCTCCCCTGTCGCTCCTCCTCCAACAGGAGCTGCAGACGGGCGATCCGCCCTCTGAGCTCCCACGCCGCCTCCCTCATTTCCTCCGCCGCGGCCTTCAGGGCCTCCGCGCCACCGCTTTTCTGCCCCTTAAAGGCGCAGGCGGCGGCGACTTTCTCCACCCGCCTCAGGGACGAGGAGATCCTCTCCGATATCTCCTCGGTCACCTCGTCCCTGAGGCAACTCAGCCTCACCGACGGGCTCAGCGCCCCGCCCACCTCGACGACGGCCTGCCCCGTCCTCTTCCTCTTAGAGCCTATGTGGCTCGTGCTGGAGGAGAAGGACGAGACCGACGCCGTCTCGTCGTCCTCCTCCACCCTCCACGAAGCCGGACCTGGCGCTGAGTGGGGCGCGAGCGCCGCCACCCTAACCCCAACCCCGTCTCCGTCCTCCCCAACCGACAAAACCCGCCCCATCCCCATTTTATTTTCTGTGTCCATAATAGTCCCACGAGATGGTCGGAAATAAAGGTCCACCCGGGCAGAGCCGCCTTACCCGGGTAAGCCTAATACTCCGGGGGTTCGGCAGGTTCCCCGGAGGTGGTCGCTTGGGATTGGGCCTTCTCTCCCAACCATGCATCCCATCGCCGCGCACCATAGCTTAGGATTGGAGGGCGATTTTATAGAGTCGCCATACTCGTGGCCCAGGCGGTTAAGCCAAGACCCCCGTTCCTCCTGCCGTCACGTACCATTCACAAAACCAATAGGGAATTGTGAATGGGTCGTTGTGACGACCAACAGGAGGCTTACGGTGTGTGTATGACTCGGGTACCCCGGGTTCGTTAAGCCCGTACTGCAGCTGAAAGGCTGGCAGCCCCTGAGGGGGTACTAGCTTGCTGCTTGCTTGCTAGCTTAATTGTTCCTTACTAGCTTAGTGTTTGCTTAATAGCATACTGCTTTCTTACTATCTCGCTGCTCTATCACTAGCTCACGATTTGCGTACTAGCGTACCGCTTCCTTACTAGCATACTGCTTTCTTACAAGTTAATTGCATTTTCACTAGCCTGCTGCTTTCTTACTAGCTTACTTGTTTCTTACTAGCTTACTGCTTCCTTACTAGCTTGATGCTTCCTTACTCGGTTCCTGCTCGCTTACTGGCTCACTGCATGCTTACTAGCTTACTGCGTGCTTACTAGCTTACTGCTTGCTTACTAGTTTACTGCTTGCACAATAGCTAGCTGCTTTCTTGCTAGCCTGCGTCTTGCTTTCCAGCATAATGTTTGCTTACTAGCTTACTTCTTCCTTACTAGCTAGCTGCTTTCTTACCAGCTCAATGCTTGCTTACTAGCTTACATGTTACTTACTAGCTCTCTTCTTGCTTACTGGCTTACTACTTGCGTAATAGCTAACTGCTTTCTTACTAGCCTGCTGATACCTTACTAGCATATTGTTTCCTTGCTGGCACACAGCATTCTTACTAGCTACTTGCTTTCTTAGTAGCCTGCTGCTTATTTACTAGCATACTTGTTGCTTACTAGCTTACTGCTTCCTTTCTAGATTCCTGCTCGCTTACTAGCTCATTGCTCGCTTACTGATTGCTTACTAGCTTTCTGCTTCCTTACTAGCTGACTGCTTTCTTACCAGCTTACTGCATGCTGTCTAGCTTCCTGCTTGCTTACTAGCTTGTTGCTTGCTTTCCGTCTTACTGCTTGCTTACTAGCATACTGCTTCCTTACTAGCTTCCCCCTCGCTTACTAGTTTACTCCTTGCTTACTAGCTTACTGCAAGTTTACTCGCTTACTGATTGCTTACTAGCCCGCTGCTTGCTTTCTAGCATACTGCTTCCTTGCAAGCTCCCTGCTCCCTCATTAGCTCACTGATTTCTTACCAGCTAACTGCTTCCTCACTAGCTTCCTACTTGCTTACTAGCTCAATGCTTTCTTACTAGACTACTGCTTGCTTACTAGCTTACTGCATTCTTATTAGCTAATTGCTTTCTTACTAGCCTGCTTGTTTGAAGACCTTCACCGCCCTTAGGGGGTTATTTTAGTCTGACGTGGTCCGGATTACGAGGGACAGGACACTGGGAAAAAGTATTGAATAAATTGATGCACCTGATTTTGCTCAATAAAATTAACGTTTATTTTTAATGAAAAAGAAAAAAAGGAAAAAGAAACGCCTAGGCGTCGGCCCGACGTCCGGGGGAAAAAAACCTGTGCCAGCTGCTCCTGGCCAAGTTCGCGATGTGTTGTTCTGTAACAAGGAAAGACAAGGCTGGATTTAAATACCTATTAACGCTTGTCGCGTCGCCCGTCTCGCTCTATCTCGCACGCTCCTGTCTGTGCCGTTCGCACTCAAGAGCGGAGATTACAGACACGTCTCGACGAACTGAGATATGTGTGAGTGGATTGTATATTATGAACGTTCTTACAAATCGAGAACCGTTCGATCGCTGTGCGGAAGAAGAGATCTAATTTCTCAATTCTCCGCTTTTTAGCGATCGTTGAATGCCGCAGGAAAGGACAACAGGTGGAGGTCGTAAAGCTCCAAATGCTGTCCAAACCGCAGTTTCTCACCGTTCCCTGCGTACAAGACGCGGTGTGATGTAGCCCTTAACGGCGCACGTAGCGTCTTACGTTTAAAGGAGCATACACCACGGTGCTCATTTTGCGTTGCTCTACGCACAGGGTACGTACTCACTGGCGGTCAAGGAGCGTTGCTCGAGCAGGTTGAGTACTGATCGGGCCGTAGCCCTTTGCTGAGACTGGAGTTTCGACACACGGGAAACGATTCTTACCTCGATTCCCCTTTCATGACCGCGAAGCACAAACGTCACATGAAAGTCGGACGAAAACCCACAGTCTTTTAAATTTTGTTAATAATCTCGCCAAGCGCGAACCGAAGTTTTTCAATTCCCTCACACGACCACGTAGCTCGAGCGTCACGTGCTTTTCGGCGAGATTGCACAGTCAATAATCGGGGCTGATAAAATGCCTCACCGATTTTGTTTATTCTGAGCAACAATTTAATATTCTCAACGAAAGGTCCGAGTGTTCTCAGAACCTATATTCGGTGATTTAGTTTCGTCGCGGAGCAGAATCGATTGTCGATCTGCTCGCTGCGAGGACCAGCTATCGAGTCTCGAAGCTAAGAAGCGAACAGACATCCGCAGTCGCGGCCACGAGAGGGGTAATCACCACCTCGCGGCGCTATCCCTGCTCTTCAATGTCTATCTCTTCTTAATTTCAATATTTCTCTATCCTCTCTGTTTATGGATCTTCGACGATCGATCACAAGTAAATATATTGGGTCGATCACGTGACTGAGAGCAGCCAACAATCGCGTATGGTTTTTCTAACCTGTATCGTTCTGTGTACCGATCTACGCATCAGAGAGTCTCTGGAATGTCGCGTACACGAAAACAATACCGTACGAGGAATTTATGGTTCTCAGTTATAATTCACGTTAAATTGAATATTTCTCTAAACGGTTCTCAAATCCGTCAATTAACGCGATATTTAAACACTGCTGCATGCTTACTAGCTTATTTGTTTCTTACTAGCATACTGCTTCCTCACTAGCCTTTTTTTCGTAAGGAATATCTTCGTAAGACTCCCTCCCACCACTTTGGGGTGAGTCAGGAGAGGTGTGTGGGATTCCCGCGCCCATGGAATGACGGGCGCGAGACCTACCCACTAAAAACCCCACGGTGACCCTTCCGCATGATTTGGGAGGATACCGGGAATCGCTCGATGCATACTTCCGGTGTCCTCCCCGTGCCAGCGCTGTGCCTCCATCCACGGAGGGACAAAAGGTTCCTTCCGGCAGTCACACTGTCTCATGGCGGCATGGAGAGAGCACTCCTTCCCGTCGCCATCCGTCTCAGGGCCTCGGTTAGTGGCGGCTGCGAGACCCAAATCGCAACTGCAAGCAACTCCATTTGTACACCACGGCGGCGGGTGGCTCATGGCCACACCATGCCACCGAGGGTGCCTCCCGATTTGTCGGACCGGAATTGGGGTGACGCTTCCACCACAATCCGGTCCGGCTCTGCGTCTCGTGCCTGGAGGAGGCTCCCCTCAGGAACCCCCTCCCAGCCAGGGTCATCCGCTACGCCGCGGGGGTCGCCCACGATGGCCGGCGGTTGGACGACGCCCTCCCGCCACCACACGTGTGCGAGCCTCAGCACGCCGCTGAAGCTCGCGTTCCCTGCCGGCGGCCTCCTTCTGTAAAATTACGCTCTCGCAGAAGGAGGTCACGGCCCTCCACTTCCCCTCACTGCCGAGCATGGCGTGCACCATGCCCGGCAGCGAGACATCCCGCTCGATGACGCTGACCAGGACACGGCGCTCCCCCTCCCACGCAGGGCACACCTCGAGGGTATGTTCAGCCGTGTCCTGCTCAGCGTTACAATGGCAACAGCGCGCCGTCGGCTCCTTCCCTATCCGACGCAGGTATCTCCCGAAGCTGCCATGTCCGGAGAACACCTGTGCCATCCGGTAAGCGAGGCTTCCATTGCCTCTGTCCAGCAACTCACTCAGGAGTGGCCAAACAGCCCCGTCTGCCCGGTGCCCCGCGGTTGGCAGAGCCAACCGCTCCTGCCACGCGAGCATCACGAACTGCCGGGCCTGGCGCTTCAAATCGCCCCAAGCAGGTTCCTGCACTACCGGGACCGTCCACACCCCCGCGTGACGGTCGACGCGGTGATACAGCACCGCGTGCGTCCGCGCGAGGAGGTCTATGGGCGGCATACCCGCAAGAACCGTCGTCCGCCCAGACGAGGGCCCCGTAAAGGACTACCTTGGGGTCCCCCCAGGTTGGGTAGGATTCGGCCTATAGCCGCGACACTTCCCTCCAAGCGTGGGACCAGGCAGCGAAAATACTCCTCGAAGCGCCAGTGGCTATCGAGGATCAACCCCAGATACCTCATGTGGGGCTTCACCTCGATATCAGCCTCACCCACCTGCATTAGGGGGGGGGGAATCCTGCCGAGGTGAATGGAACGCTTTAACCTCGGTCATATGGACCACCACCTTCATTCCCATCCCCCTGATCCGGCCGACGACGCGCTGCGCCCCCACCTCCGCGAGGCGCTTGGCCCTCCCCAGTGCGCCCCGACGGCCAGCACCAGTGTGTCATCTGCATAACACCCGGCGCTGACGCCGTCGGGGAGGTCGGCCCGCAACACCCTATCGTACGCGATGTTCCACAGGAGTGGCGCGAGGACCGACCCCTACGGAACCCCGCAGTACACCTCCCTCCGCATATCACCATCCCGGCCCGGATACTCGATCCACCTGCCGCGGAGATAATTTCCGACGACTGCCTTTAGACAAGGGGGGACCCGATGATATTCGAGCCCCCTCCGTAACTCCCCCCTCAGGAAGGGTGTTAAACGCGTTGGCAATATCCAGCAATATCGCCAACGCCACCCCTCCCCGGGAGACGGCCGACTCTGAGGGGGCCCTGCCACGACTGCTCGCGTCGACCGACGACCGACCCCCCCGGAAACCGTACTGGCAGTCGGCCAGGCCCGGAGCACCCCGCGGCAGGTGCTCGACGAGGCGGGCAGCAATCACTCGCTCGAAGAGCTTGCCCACATCGTCGAGGAGACAGATGGGCCGGTATGCGGATGGAGACTCCGCGGGCCGACCCTCCTTCCGGAGGAGGACCATTCTCGCTACCTTCCAACTGGGGGGGGATCGCCCGTCCCTCAGGCATCGGTTAAACAACCGCCTGAGGCCGGCCCCAAGGACGCCGTGGGTTAAGACCCAAACCCGGCCGGGCACACCATCCGGACCCGGCGCCGTGTTACGCGCCCCGAGCCGTCTGATGGCCGCGGCCAGCTCCCCCTGCGTGATCCCTGGCTCGGCCACCCACTCCAACGGGGACGGGGGGCGCCCACGGGCGGAGCTTGTTCAGCACCACCCTATAAGGGCCCCCCAAAGGTCGTCATCAAGTGTCTCGAGGAGCTCCTTCCATGCCCGGGTCTTGGCCCGTTTGATGGCGACCTGCAGAGCCATCCGCGACATGCGGTATGCCTCATAAAGGTCATCTGCCCTCGCTCGCGCCACGCTATCGTCTCTCCGTAGACGACGGCGCGCGCGGACACTCGCGTCTCGCGTTTCCGCGACCGCGGCCGACCACCAGTACACCGCCCGGCGAGGAGAAGCCCGCCCGACCCGGGGCATCGCCGCGTCACATATGTTCGCGACCATCCCCCCGAGCCCGGAGACCTCCTCCTCTATACTCGGCAACTCGGCCGCCCCCTGCGGCCAAGTTGCAACGAGGGCACCTGCCATCAGGGCGTCCTTGTCCAGGCGCCGAAGCGCCCAGCGGCGCGGTGGGGTACCACCCGGACGGTGGTGTCGGGATGCATCCCCCGCGGCGGCAGAGACATTCATCCGGATATACCGGAGGTCCGAGAGTGTCACTGCCCCCGCAACCACATGCCACCCCGACACCATGCGCACGGCGTTGGGGGTCACGAATCCAACATCCACGATAGACCCCCATATCGCCGCACACACGTGTGATCCGACCCCCGGTTCAGTAACCGAAAGTCGCCCAGTCGCCCAGGATCCCACCGCGAACGGAGGTCCTGGGGGATCCCCACGCCACCGACTTGGCGTTGAAGTCCCCCAGGACTAGCACCGGCCGGGCCACGCAGCGCTGCACGCATGCCGCGACCTCGGCCAGGTACTGCTCGAACGCGACGTGACCGCTGCGAGGCGAGGTGTAGCTACTAGGTCACTGTTTGCTTACTATCTTGCTGCTTGCTTTCGAGCTTACTGCAGGCTTACTAACAGCTTGCCTACTAGCATACTGCTTGCTTACTAGCTTGTTGCTTGCTTTCTAGCTTACTGCTTGTTTAATTGCTAACTGCCTTCTTACTAGCTTACTACATGCTTCCTAACATGCTGCTTGTTTTCTAGCTTTCTGCCTGCATACTAGCATACCGCGTCCTTGGTTGCTTCCTCCTCGCTTAGTAGCTTACTGCTCCCTTACTAGGTCCCTGCACACTTACTAGCTTACTGCATGCTTACTAGCTTGTTGCTTGCTTTCTAGATTACTGCGTACTTACTAGCTAACTGCGTTCTCACCAGCATACTGCTAGCTTACTGGATTACAGCTTTGTTACTAGCTCCCTACTCGCTTACTAGCACGCTGTTTGAATATTAGCATACAGCTAGCTTAAAAGCAAATTGCTTTAATACCAGCTTACTGCTTGCCTACTAGCTTACTGGTTACCTACTAGTTTCCTGCTCGCCTGCTGGCTCACTGCTTGCTTACTACCTTACTACATCCTTACTAGGTCCATGCTCGCTTACTCGCTTACTGCTAGCTTACTAGCCCGCTACTTGCTTATTAGCTTACTGCTTGCTTACTTGCATACTGCTTTCTTTCTAGCCAGCTGCTTGACTACTAGCTTACTGCTTGCATACTACCTTACTGATTGCTTACTCGCTTGCTGCTTGCTTTCGGGAATACTGCTTCATTACTAGCCTGCAGCTTGCTTCCTAGCTTACTGCTTGCTTACTAGCATACAGATTTCTTACTAAGTTACTGCTTTCTTAACAGCTTATTGCTTGCTTACGAGTTCACTGGTAGCTTACTAGTTTACTGCTAGCTTACTCACTTACAGCTTGCCTACTACATTGCTGCTTGCTTACCAGCATGCTGCTTGCTCACCAGCCTACTGAATTCTTACAAGCTAACTGCTTTCTTACTATCGTGCTGCTTGCTTACTATTTAACTGCTTGCGTACTAGCATACCGCTTTGTTACTAGCCTGCTGCATTCTTTCTAGCTTACCGCTTGCCTACTAGCCTCCAGCTTCCTCCATAGCTTCCTCCTGGCTCACTAGCTCACTGCTTGCTTACTTGCTAACTCCTTTCTTACTAGCCTGCTACTTGCTTGCTAACTTACTTTTTGCTTACTGGCATACTAGCATACTGCTTCCTTACTAGCTTCATGCTTGCTCACTAGCTTACCGCTTGCTTACAAACTTCCACGTGGCTTACTAGCTCACTGCTTGCATATTAGCTTACTACTTGCTTACTAACTAACTGCATTCTTACCAGATTTCTGCTTGCATACATGCTTACTGGTCGCTTACTAATTTACTGCTTGCCCAATAGCTAGCTTCTCTCTTACTAGCCTGCTGCTTGCTTTCAAGCTTCTGCTTGCCTACTAGCTTACTGCATGCTGAATACCAAGCGGCTTTCTTACTAGCCTGCAGCATGTTTTCGAGCTCACTGTTTGCTTACTAACGTACTGCTTTGTCACTGGCTTTCTACTTGCTTACAACCTTACTGGTTGCTTACTAGTTTACAGCTTGCTTACTGGCATGCTACCTCCATACTAGCTTCCAGCTCGCTTACTGTCTCACTGGATGCGTACTAGCTTCCTGCTTGCTTACTGTCATGCTGCCTCCATGCTGTCTTCCTTCTCGCTTACTGGCTCACTGCGTGCTTACTAGCTTACTGCGTGCTTACTAGCATACTGCATCCTTAGTACCTTCATGCTCGCTTACTAGTTTACTGCTTGCTTACAAACTTCCACCTGGCTTACAAGTCCACTGCTTGCATACTAGCTCACTTCTTGCTTACTAACAAAGTGCTTCTTACCAGCTGACTGCTTGCTTACAAGCTTACTGGTTGCTTACTCATTTACAGCGTGCCCAACAGCTAACAGCTTTCTTACTAGCATTCCGCTTGCTTACGTGCTCAGTACATGCTTCCTAGCTTACTGCTTGCTTACTAGCTTACTGCTTGCTTCCTGGCATACTGCTTCCTTACGAGCTCCCTGCTTGCTTACTGTCTATACTGGTTGCTTACTAGCTTACTGCTTGCTCACTGTCATACAGCCTCCTTTCGGGCTCCCGGCTCGCTTACTAGCATACCGCTTGCTTACTAGCTGACTGCTCTCTTAATAGCATACTCTTTCCTTACTAGCTTGCTGTTCGCTTACTAGCTCACTACGTGCTTACTAGCTCCCTGCTCGCTTACTAGCTCAATGCTTGCTTACCAGCTTACTGCCTGTTTACTAGCTTACTGCTAGGTTGCTCGCTTACTGCTTTCTTACTAGCTTGCTGCTCGCTTACTAGCTAGCTGCTTGCTTACTAGCTTACAGCTTGCTTAATAGCTTACTGCTAGCTTTCTAGCTTAGTGCTTCCTTACTAGCTTCCTGCTTGCTTACTATCTCGCTGCTCGTTTACTAGATCACTGCTTGCATATTAGCTTACTGCTTGATTAGAAGCTAATTGCTTTCATACCAGTTTACTGGTTGCTTACTAGCTTACTGCTTGCTTTCTAGTTTACTGCTTGCTTACTAGCTTACTGCTAGCTTACTAGCAGGACTCAGGACAGTAAGCGTCCTGAGTGAGTGGCTGGACAGAGGCCATGGATGCCTCACTTACCGGAAGGCACAGGTATTTTCCGGGCATGGTAGCTTTAGAAGATACCTGAGCCGAATAGGGAAGTAGCCGACGGCGCGTTGCTGCCATTGTGAGGCCGAGCAGGACACGGCTGATCATACCCTCCAGGTATGCCCAGCGTGGGTGGGGGAGCGCCGAGTCCTGGTTGGCGTCATAGGGCGGGAAGTCTCGCTGCCGGGTGTGGTGCGCGCCATGCTCGGCAGCGAGAGGTATTGGAGGGCCGTGGCCTCCTTCTGCGAGACCGTAATGCTGCAGAAGGAGGCCGCGGGAAGGGAGCGCGAGCTTCAGCGGCGCGCTGAGGCTCGCTCTCGTATGGTGGCGCGAGGGCGTCGCCCAGGCGCCAGGCGTCGCGGGCGGCGGCCTTTGCGCGGCAGATGGCCCTGAGGGGAGCCTCCTCCCGCCAGGCGACGATGGGTCGGAACGGGTGGGTCCGGCCCACGGGGAGGCACCCTCGGTGGCCTGGAGCGGCCATGAGCTCCCGGCCACCGAGGGGTAGAAACGGGGTCGCAGGCGGTTGCGAGTTCGGGCTCCACTAAATGCGGCCCCGGGACGGATGGCGACGGGATGGAGTGGCCCCGTCCTGCCGCTATGAGACAGAGTGTCTACCGGGGGGACCGTTTGTCCCACCCGGAGATGGGCGCAAAGGGCGGGCACGGGGAGGATACCGGAAGAATGCTTCGAGCGATTCCCGGTATACTCCCAAATCGTGCGGAAGGGTCACCGTGGGGTTTTTAGTGTGTAGGTCATTCTACGTCATTCTACGGGCGCGGGGAATCCCACACACCTCTCCCACCTCACCCCAAAGAGGTGAGAGGGAGTCTTTCGATGATTTTCACCACGACAAAAAAAAAAAAAAAAAAAAAAGCTAGTAAGCAAGCAGGAAGCTAGTAAGCAAGCAGTACGCTAGTAAGCGAGCAGGGACCTTTTAAGGGAGCAGAATGCTACTAAGCATCCTGTTAGGTAGTAAGCAACCAGTAAGGTAGTAAGCAAGCAGGAAGATAGTAAACAAGCAGTAAGCTAGAAAGGAACCAGCAAGCTAGCAAGCAGGCAGTAAGCTAGTAAGCAACCAGTAAGTTAGTATACAACAAGATAGCTAGTAAGCAAGCCGTAAGGTAGTAAGCAAGCATCGGGCTAGACAGGAAGCAGATAGCTAGTAAGCAAGCAGTGATCTCGTATGCGTGCAGGGAGCTAGTAACATAGCAGTAATCTAGTAAGCAAGCTGTATGCTTGTGAGAAAGAAGTAAGCTAATATGGAAGCAGTAAGCTAGTAAGCAAGCAGTAAGATTCTAAGCAAGCACTAAACTAGTAAGCGGGTAGGGAGCTGGTAACAAAGTAGTAATCTAGTAAGCAAGCAGTATGCTGGTCGGAAAGCAGTTAGCTAGTAAGCAAGCAGTAAGCTTGTAAGCAAGCAGTACGCTAGTAAGCATGCAGTGAGATAGTAAGCAAGCAGTGGGCTAGTTCCCTCAGGGGCTGCCAGCCTTTCAGCTGCGGTACGGGCTTAACGAACCCGGGGTACCCGAGTCATACACACACCGTAAGCCTCCTGTTGGTCGTCACAACGACCCATTCACAATTCCCTATTGGTTTTGTGAATGGTACGTGACGGCAGGAGGAACGGGGGTCTTGGCTTAACCGCCTGGGCCACGAGTATGGCGACTCTATAAAATCGCCCTCCAATCCTAAGCTATGGTGCGCGGCGATGGGATGCATGGTTGGGGGAGAAGGCCCAATCCCAAGCGACCACCTCCGGGGAACCTGCCGAACCCCCGGAGTATTAGGCTTACCCGGGTAAGGCGGCTCTGCCCGGGTGGACCTTTATTTCCGACCATCTCGTGGGATTATTATGGATACAGAAAATAAAATGGGGATGGGGCGGGTTTTGTCGGTTGGGGAGGACGGAGACGGGGTTGGGGTTAGGGTGGCGGCGCTCGCGCCCCACTCAGCGCCAGGTCCGGCTTCGTGGAGGGTGGAGGAGGACGACGAGACGGCGTCGGTCTCGTCCTTCTCCTCCAGCACGAGCCACATAGGCTCTAAGAGGTAGAGGACGGGGCAGGCCGTCGTCGAGGTGGGCGGGGCGATGAGCCCGTCGGTGAGGCTGAGTTGCCTCAGGGACGAGGTGACCGAGGAGATATCGGAGAGGATCTCCTCGTCCCTGAGGCGGGTGGAGAAAGTCGCCGCCGCCTGCGCCTTTAAGGGGCAGAAAAGCGGTGGCGCGGAGGCCCTGAAGGCCGCGGCGGAGGAAATGAGGGAGGCGGCGCGGGAGCTCAGAGGGCGGAACGCCCGTCTGCAGCTCCTGTTGGAGGAGGAGCGACAGTGGAGGAGGAGGGCAGAGGCGCTGTGGAACAGCGCGGCCCTCCCTCCCATCCTCCCTCCTCCTCCACCGCCGCGTCCCTCGGCGGAGGTAAATAAGCGGAGTGCGGCGGCAGTGGTGCGGGGCACCGCGGGCCCCTCCACCAGCACTCCGCCCGTGAAGAAGTCCCCGTCCTCTTCAGAAGACGATCTTCTGAGGAGGATTGGGGACATGATTGATGGCAAGCTGGCCGCCTTCCGGGAGGAGCTCCTCGCCGGAAGAGCGGTCAGCAGGAAGGCGGTGCCTCCCCGACCTGTTCCGGTACAGTCGGGGAAGGCAAAGAAGGGCGGAGTGAAGGCTCCGCCCAGCGTTGCGGCACCAGGGCCCCGGGTCGCGACCCCCAAGGGGGGTGGTGTACCCGTGGTCGCGGTGGTCGCGTTCTCCACAGCACCCTCCCAAGGGGGGGTGGCGTGGAGTGAGGTGGTGGGGCGGAAGGCGAAGCGGGCGGCGAGGAAGGCCTCGCAACCGCAGCCTCCGCCTCCGCCGCCGGCGGCCAAGGTAAAGGCCGCGAAGGTCGGGAAGGCACGACCAGGTCGTCCCCCAAAAACGGCAGCGGTGACGCTGACCGTTGCGCAGGGGGGCGACCTGACCCTCGCGGAGGCGATGCGGCTCGCCAGGGAGAATATCTCCCTGGAAGAGCTGGGCATCGCCTCCGTGAGGGCGAAGAGGGCCGTGACCGGGGGTCTCTTGCTGGAGATCCCCGTTGCAGAAGGCGGCGCGAAGGCGGATCGTCTCGCCCAGAGGCTCCGGGAGCAGCTGGGCGAGCGAGGTGTCCGGGTCGCCCGGCCCACGAAGCGCACGGAGATGCGCGTTTGTGGGCTGGACGACTCGGTCAGCGCACAGGATGTGTCCCGTGCCCTTGCGAGGGCGGGGGACTGTCCTGTGGAGGACCTGCGGATCGGAGAGATCCGCAGGTCGCCCTCCGGCCTCGGGTCGGTGTGGGCCCGGTGCCCCCTCTCCGCCGCCCGTAAGGTGGCGGAATCCGGGAGGGTGTTGGTGGGGTGGGTTTCGGCGCGAGTGGAAATCCTCGCGCCGCGCCCGCTCCAGTGTCACCGCTGCCTCGAATTGGGGCACGTGAGGCAGTGGTGCACCTCGCCGGTGGACCGCAGCGGTCAGTGTTACCGCTGCGGTGCCAAAGAGCACCGTGCGAGCCAGTGCTCGGCGGCCCCCCCCCTGCCCGCTGTGTGCGGACATGGGGAGGCCAGCCGATCACAGGGTGGGGAGCAAGAAGTGCTCCCCCCCCCCTCCCGGAAGGAGAGGAAGAGACGGGCTGCACCGGCTCCGGTGCCGAGGGCGGTGGCATCGTCCTCCATGGAGGTGGACGGTGCTACGGGGACGGACGGCCGGGAGGAGGCAGGCGCGGCCATTAATTAATGCCGCCCCGCCTCCTCCTCCAGGCCAACCTCAACCACTGCCGCGCGGCACAGGACTTGATGTCCCAAGTCCTCGCGGAGTGGGGGGTTGGCCTGGCGGTCGCCGCCGAGCCGTACCGCGTCCCTGATCACCCTCATTGGGTGGGCGACGCGGACGGCTTGGTGGCGACGGTATGGGGAGGGGGCGACGGGTCCCCACCGTTCTCCTTGTTGGAGCGCGGTCGGGGATTCGTCGCCGTGGACTGGGGGGGAGTCGCTGTGGTGGGGTGCTACATTTCGCCCCGTAGCGGTCACGCTGCGTTCGAGCTGTACTTGGCCGAGGTCGCGGCATGCGTGCAGCGCTACGCGGCCCGGCCGGTGCTGGTCCTGGGGGATTTTAATGCCAAGTCGGTGGCTTGGGGATCCCCCAGGACCTCCGTTCGCGGCGGGATCCTGGGCGATTGGGCGGCGGGGCTCGACCTCCGGGTATTGAACCGGGGGTCGGAGCACACATGCGTGCGGCGATATGGGGGGTCCATCGTGGATGTTGGATTCGCGACCCCCAACGCCGTGCGCATGGTGTCGGGTTAGCACGTGGTCGCGGGGGCAGAGACACTCTCCGATCACCGGTACATCCGGATGGAGGTCTCTGCCGCCGCGAGTGCATCCCGACACGGCCGCCTGCGTGGCACCCCACCACGCCGCTGGGCGCTTCGGCGCCTGGACAAGGACGCCCTGATGGCAGCTGCCCTCGCTGCAACTTGGCCGCAGGGAGCGGCCGAGTTGCCGAGCATAGAGGAGGAGGTCGCCCGGCTCGGAGCATTGGTCGCGGGTGTTTGCGACGCGGCGATGCCTCGGGTCGGGCGGGCTTCTCCTCGCCGGGCGGTGTACTGGTGGTCGGACGCGATCGCGGAGTTGCGAGTCGCGACTGTCCGCGCCCGACGCCAGTACACCCGCGCGCGCCGTCGTCAACGTACAGGCGACGGCGCGGCGCGAGCGAGGGCATCTGATGACCTGTATGGCGCATACCGCGTGGCGCGGGTTGCTCTGCAGGTCGCCATCAAACGGGCCAAGACCCAGGCATGGAAGGAGCTCCTCCAGACCCTTTTTTTTTTTTTTTTTTTTTTTTTTTTTTTTTTTGTCGTGGGGAAAATCTTCGAAAGACTCTCTCCCACCTCCTTGGGGAGAGGTGGGAGGGATGTGTGGGATTCCCCGCGCCCGTAGAATGACGGGCGCGGGACCTACCCACTAAAAACCCCACGGTGACCCTTCGGCACGCTTTGGGAGGATACCGGGAATCGCTCGAAGCATTCTTCCGGTATCCTCCCCGTGCCCGCGCTTTCGCGCCCATCCCCCGGGGGGACAATTGGTCCCCCCAGTAGACACACTGCCTCATAGTGGCGGGACGGGGCCACTCCATCCCGCCGCTATCCGTTCCGGGGCCGCGTTTAGTGGCGGCTGCGAGCCCCAACTCGCAACCGCCCGCGACCCCGTTTCCACCCCTCGGCGGCCGGGCGTCCATGGCCGCACCAGACCGCCGAGGGTGCCTCCCCTTGCGTCGGACCGGTAGGGGGAGGCACTTCTACCCCCAACCGGTCCGACCCGGCGCCGCCTGGCGGGAGGAGGGTCCCCTCAGGACCCCCCTCCCAGCCCAGGTCATCCGCCACGCCGAGGCGGCCGCCCGCGACGCCTCGCGACCGGGCGACGACCTCGGGCCACCGCACGAGCGCGAGCTTCAGCGCGCCGCTGAAGCTCGCGCTCCCTCCCCGCGGCCTCCTTCTGCAACATTACGTTCTCGCAGAAGGAGGCCACGGCCCTTCACTTCTCCTCGCTGCCGAGCATGGCGCGCACCACGCCCGGCAGCGAGACATCCCGCCCGACGACGCCGACCAGGACACGGCGCTCCCCCTCCCACGCGGGGCATACCTCCAGGGTATGATCCGCCGTGTCCTGCTCAGCGTCGCAGTGGCAGCAACGCGCCGTCGGCTCCTTCCCTATCCGGCACAGGTATCTTCCGAAGCTGCCATGCCCGGAAAATACCTGCGCCATCCGGTAGGTGAGGCTGCCATGGCCTCTGTCCAGCCACTCCTTCAGGAGTGGCCGAACCGCCCCGACAGTCCGGTGCCCCGCGGTTGGCAGAGCCAGCCGCTCCTGCCACGCGAGCAACACGGACTGCCGGGCCTGGCGCTTCAAATCGCCCCAAGCAGGTTCCTGCCCGCCCGGGACCGCCCCCACCCCCGCGCGACGGTCGACGCGGTGCCGGTACATCACCGCGTGCGACCGCGCGAGCAGGTCCATGGGCGGCATCCCCGCTAGAACCGTCGCCGCCTCATGTGACATGGTCCGATACCCGCGGACGACCCTGAGCGCCATGCGCCTCTGCACCCGACGCAGCATAGTCATGCCGCGCCGGGAGGCAGCCAGGTCGTCCGCCCAGACGGGGGCCCCGTATAGGGCCACCGACTGGACCATTGCCACATAGAGGCGACGAACTCGGCCCGCCGGGCCCCCCAGGTTGGGCAGGATCCGGCCCAGAGCCGCAACCATCCTTTCCAACCGGGGGACCAGGCAGCGGAAATGCTCCTCGAAACGCCAGTGGCTATCGAGGATCAGCCCTAGATACCTGATCTGGGGCTTCACCTCGATGTCAGCCCCACCCACCCGGATCAGAGGGGGTGGCGGATCCTGCCGAGGTGAATGAAACGCAATCACCTCGGTCTTATGGACCGCCACCGTCATCCCCATCCCCCTGATCCGGTCGACGACGCGTTGCGACCCCTCCTCCGCGCGACGCATGGCCCTCCCCCAGTGCGCCCCGACGGCCAGCACCAGTGTGTCATCCGCATAACACACCGTGCTGACACCGTCGGGGAGGCCGGCCCGCAACACCGAGTCGTACACGATGTTCCACAGGAGTGGCCCGAGGACCGACCCCTGCGGAACACCGCAGTACACCTCCCTCCGCATATCACCATCCCGGCCCGGATACTCGATCCACCTGCCGCGGAGGTAATCCCCGACGACCGCCCTGAGACAAGGGGGGACCCGATGATATTCGAGTCCCCTCCTTATCTCTTCCCAGGGGAGGGTGTTAAAGGCATTGGCAATATCCAAGGATATTGCCAATGCCACCCCTCCCCGGGAGACGGCCGCCCCCGAGAGGGCCCTCACACGACCTATCGCGTCGATAGTCGATCGGCCCCCCCGGAAACCGAACTGGCAGTCGGCCAGACCGGGATCACCCCGCGACAGGTGCTCGACGAGGCGGGCAGCAATCACCCGCTCGAAGAGCTTGCCCACCTCGTCGAGGAGACAAATGGGCCGGTATGCGGAGGGAGACTCCGCGGGCCGACCCTCCTTCCGGAGGAGGACCATCCTCGCCACCTTCCAACTGGGGGGGAATCGCCCGTCCCTCAGGCAGCGGTCGAACAACCGCCTGAGGTCGGCCCCAAGGACGCCCTGGGTCAAGACCCAAACCCGGCCGGGCACACCATCCGGACCCGGGGCCGTGTTACGAACCCCGAGCCGTCTGATGGCCGCTGCCAGCTCCTCCTGCGTGACCCCCAGTTCGGCCGTCCACTCCACTGGGACAGCCGCCGCCGCCGGAGGACGCGGTCCCCTCTCCCCAATTGGGAAGAGTGTATTGACCACGTCCTCCAGCAGCCGGGGGTCAAGACCCTCGGTGACGGGGGGCGCCCACGGGCGGAGCTTATTCAGCACCACCTTATATGGGCGCCCCCATGGATCGTCATCAAGGGTCTGGAGGAGCTCCTTCCATGCCCGGGTCTTGGCCCGTTTGATGGCGACCTGCAGAGCAACCCGCGCCACGCGGTATGCTCCATACAGGTCATCAGCTGCCCTCGCTCGCGCCACGCCGTCGCCTGTACGTTGACGACGGCGCGCGCGGGTGTACTGGCGTCGGGCGCGGACAGTCGCGACTCGCAACTCCGCGATCGCGTCCGACCACCAGTACACCGCCCGGCGAGGAGAAGCCCGCCCGACCCGAGGCATCGCCGCGTCGCAAATACCCGCGACCAATGCTCCGAGCCGGGCGACCTCCTCCTCTATGCTCGGCAACTCGGCCGCTCCCTGCGGCCAAGTTGCAGCGAGGGCAGCTGCCATCAGGGCGTCCTTGTCCAGGCGCCGAAGCGCCCAGCGGCGTGGTGGGGTGCCACGCAGGCGGCCTTGTCGGGATGCACTCGCGGCGGCAGAGACCTCCATCCGGATGTACCGGTGATCGGAGAGTGTCTCTGCCCCCGCGACCACGTGCCAACCCGACACCATGCGCACGGCGTTGGGGGTCGCGAATCCAACATCCACGATGGACCCCCCATATCGCCGCACGCATGTGTGCTCCGACCCCCGGTTCAATACCCGGAGGTCGAGCCCCGCCGCCCAATCGCCCAGGATCCCGCCGCGAACGGAGGTCCTGGGGGATCCCCAAGCCACCGACTTGGCATTAAAATCCCCCAGGACCAGCACCGGCCGGGCCGCGCAGCGCTGCACGCATGCCGCGACCTCGGCCAAGTACAGCTCGAACGCAGCGTGACCGCTACGGGGCGAAATGTAGCACCCCACCACAGCGACTCCCCCCCAGTCCACGGCGACGAATCCCCGACCGCGCTCCAACAAGGAGAACGGTGGGGACCCGTCGCCCCCTCCACATACCGTCGCCACCAAGCCGTCCGCGTCGCCCACCCAATGAGGGTGATCAGGGACGCGGTACGGCTCGGCGGCGACCGCCAGGCCAACCCCCCACTCCGCGAGGACTTGGGACATCAAGTCCTGTGCCGCGCGGCAGTGGTTGAGGTTGGCCTGGAGGAGGAGGCGGGGCGGCATTAATTAATGGCCGCGCCAGCCTCCTCCCGGCCGTCCGTCCCCGTAGCACCGTCCACCTCTATCGAGGACGATGCCACCGCCCTCGGCACCGGAGCCGGTGCAGCCCGCCTCTTCCTCTCCTTCCGGGAGGGGGGGGAGCACTTCTTGCTCCCCACCCTGTGATCGGCTGGCCTCCCCATGTCCGCACACAGCGGGCAGTGGGGGGCCGCCGAGCACTGGCTCGCACGGTGCTCTTTGGCACCGCAGCGGTAACACTGACCGCTGCGGTCCACCGGCGAGGTGCACCACTGCTTCACGTGCCCCAATTCGAGGCAGCGGTGACACTGGAGCGGGCGCGGCGCGAGGATTTCCACTCGCGCCGAAACCCACCCCACCAACACCCTCCCGGATTCCGCCACCTTACGGGCGGCGGAGAGGGGGCACCGGGCCCACACCGACCCGAGGCCGGAGGGCGACCTGCGGATCTCTCCGATCCGCAGGTCCTCCACAGGACAGTCCCCCGCCCTCGCAAGGGCACGGGACACATCCTGTGCGCTGACCGAGTCGTCCAGCCCACAAACGCGCATCTCCGTGCGCTTCGTGGGCCGGGCGACCCGGACACCTCGCTCGCCCAGCTGCTCCCGGAGCCTCTGGGCGAGACGATCCGCCTTCGCGCCGCCTTCTGCACCGGGGATCTCCAGCAAGAGACCCCCGGTCACGGCCCTCTTCGCCCTCACGGAGGCGATGCCCAGCTCTTCCAGGGAGATATTCTCCCTGGCGAGCCGCATCGCCTCCGCGAGGGTCATGTCGCCCCCCTGCGCAACGGTCAGCGTCACCGCTGCCGTTTTTGGGGGACGACCTGGTCGTGCCTTCCCGACCTTCGCGGCCTTTACCTTGGCCGCCGGCGGCGGAGGCGGAGGCCGCGGTTGCGAGGCCTTCCTCGCCGCCCGCTTCGCCTTCCGCCCCACCACCTCACTCCACGCCACCCCCCCTTGGGAGGGTGCCGTGGAGGACGCGACCACCGGGACCACGGGTACACCACCCCCCCTGGGGGCCGCGACCCGCGGCCCTGGTGCCGCAACGCTAGGCGGAGCCTTTACTCCGCCCTTCTTTGCCTTCCCCGACTGTACCGGAACAGGTCGGGGAGGCACCGCCTTCCTGCTGACCGCTCTTCCGGCGAGGAGCTCCTCCCGGAAGGCGGCCAGCTTGCTATCAATCATGTCCCCAATCCTCCTCAGAAGATCGTCTTCTGAGGAGGACGGGGACTTCTTCACGGGCGGAGTGCGGGTGGAGGGGCCCGCGGTGCCCCGCACCACTGCCGCCGCACTCCGCTTATTTACCTCCGCCGAGGGACGCGGCGGTGGAGGAGGAGGGAGGATGGGAGGGAGGGCCGCGCTGTTCCACAGCGCCTCTGCCCTCCTCCTCCCCTGTCGCTCCTCCTCCAACAGGAGCTGCAGACGGGCGTTCCGCCCTCTGAGCTCCCGCGCCGCCTCCCTCATTTCCTCCGCCGCGGCCTTCAGGGCCTCCGCGCCACCGCTTTTCTGCCCCTTAAAGGCGCAGGCAGCGGCGACTTTCTCCACCCGCCTCAGGGACGAGGAGATCCTCTCCGATATCTCCTCGGTCACCTCGTCCCTGAGGCAACTCAGCCTCACCGACGGGCTCATCGCCCCGCCCACCTCGACGACGGCCTGCCCCGCCCTCTTCCTCTTAGAGCCTATGAGGCTCCTGGTGGAGGAGAAGGACGAGACTGACGCAGTCTCGTCGTCCTCCTCCACCTTCCACGAAGCCGGGCCAGGCGCTGGAGGCGGCGCGAGCGCCGTCACTCCAGTCCCAACACCGCCTTCGTCCTCCCCCCCTGACTTACCCCGTCCCATCCCCGTTTTAATATTGAACTCCATAATATTCCCACGAGCAGGTCGGAAGAAAAGGTCCGCCCGGGCAGAGCCGCCTTACCCGGGTAAGCCTATATACTCCGGGGGTTCGGCAGGTTCCCCGGAGGTGGTCGCTTGGGATTGGGCCTTCTCCCCCAACCATGCATCCCATCGCCGCGCACCATAGCTTAGGATTGGAGGGCGATTTTATAGAGTCGCCATACTCGTGGCCCAGGCGGTTAAGCCAAGACCCCCGTTCCTCCTGCCGTCACGTACCATTCACAAAACCAATAGGGAATTGTGAATGGGTCGTTGTGACGACCAACAGGAGGCTTACGGTGTGTGTATGACTCGGGTACCCCGGGTTCGTTAAGCCCGTACTGCAGCTGAAAGGCTGGCAGCCCCTGAGGGAATCCGCCGTGTCCTGCTCAGCGTCGCAGTGGCAGCAACGCGCCGTCGGCTCCTTCCCTATCCGGCACAGGTATCTTCCGAAGCTGCCATACCCGGAAAATACCTGTGCCAGCCGGTAGGTGAGGCTGCCATGGCCTCTGTCCAGCCACTCCTTCAGGAGTGGCCGAACAGCCCCGACAGTCCGGTGCCCCGCGGTTGGCAGAGCCAGCCGCTCCTGCCACGCGAGCAACACGGACTGCCGGGCCTGGCGCTTCAAATCGCCCCAAGCAGGTTCCTGCCCGCCCGGGACCGCCCCCACCCCCGCGCGACGGTCGACGCGGTGCCGGTACATCACCGCGTGATCCGGGCCGGGATGGTGATATGCGGAGGGAGGTGTACTGCGGTGTTCCGCAGGGGTCGGTCCTCGGGCCACTCCTGTGGAACATCGCGTACGACTCGGTGTTGCGGGCCGGCCTTCCCGACGGCGTCAGCACGGTGTGTTATGCGGATGACACACTGGTGCTGGCCGTCGGGGCGCACTGGGGGAGGGCCATGCGTCGCGCGGAGGAGGGGTCGCAACGCGTCGTCGACCGGATCAGGGGGATGGGGATGACGGTGGCGGTCCATAAGACCGAGGTGATTGCGTTTCATTCACCTCGGCAGGATCCGCCACCCCCTCTGATCCGGGTGGGTGGGGCTGACATGGAGGTGAAGCCCCAGATCAGGTATCTAGGGCTGATCCTCGATAGCCACTGGCGTTTCGAGGAGCATTTCCGCTGCCTGGTCCCCCGGTTGGAAAGGATGGTTGCGGCTCTGGGCCGGATCCTGCCCAACCTGAGGGCCCGGCGGGCCGAGTTCGTCGCCTCTATGTGGCAATGGTCCAGTGGGTGGCCCTATACGGGGCCCCCGTCTGGGCGGACGACCTGGCTGCCTCCCGGCGCAGCATGACTATGCAGAGGCGCATGGCGCTCAGGGTCGTCCGCGGGTATCGGACCATGTCACATGAGGCGGCGACGGTTCTAGCGGGGATGCCACCCATGGATCTGCTCGCGCGGTCGCACGCGGTGATGTAGCGGCACCGCGTCGACCGTCGCGCGGGGGTGGGGGCGGTCCCGGGCGGGCAGGAACCTGCTTGGGGCGATTTGAAGCGCCAGGCCCGGCAGTCCGTGTTGCTCGCGTGGCAGGAGCGGCTGGCTCTGCCAACCGCGGGGCACCGGACTGTCGGGGCTGTTCGGCCACTCCTGAAGGAGTGGCTGGACAGAGGCCATGGCAGCCTCACCTACCGGCTGGCACAGGTATTTTCCGGGCATGGCAGCTTCGGAAGATACCTGTGCCGGATAGGGAAGGAGCCGACGGCGCGTTGCTGCCACTGCGACGCTGAGCAGGACACGGCGGATCATACCCTGGAGGTATGCCCCGCGTGGGAGGGGGAGCGCCGTGTCCTGGTCGGCGTCGTCGGGCGGGATGTCTCGCTGCCGGGCGTGGTGCGCGCCATGCTCGGCAGCGAGGAGAAGTGAAGGGCCGTGGCCTCCTTCTGCGAGAACGTAATGTTGCAGAAGGAGGCCGCGGGGAGGGAGCGCGAGCTTCAGCGGCGCGCTGAAGCTCGCGCTCGTGCGGTGGCCCGAGGTCGTCGCCCGGTCGCGAGGCGTCGCGGGCGGCCGCCTCGGCGTGGCGGATGACCTAGGCTGGGAGGGGGGTCCTGAGGGGACCCTCCTCCCGCCAGGCGGCGCCGGGTCGGACCGGTTGGGTGTAGGAGTGCCTCCCCCTACCGGTCCGACGCAAGGGGAGGCACCCTCGGCGGTCTGGTGCGGCCATGAACGCCCAGCCGCCGAGGGGTGGAAACGGGGTCGCGGGCGGTTGCGAGTTGGGGCTCGCAGCCGCCACTAAGCGCGGCCCCGGGACGGATAGCGGCGGGATGGAGTGGCCCCGTCCCGCCGCTATGAGGCAGTGTGTCTACTGGGGGGACCGATTGTCCCCCCGGGGGATGGGCGCGAAAGCGCGAGCACGGGGAGGATACCGGAAGAATGCTTCGAGCGATTCCCGGTATCCTCCCAAAGCGTGCCGAAGGGTCACCGTGGGGTTTTTAGTGGGTAGGTCCCGCGCCTGTCGTTGTACGGGCGCGGGGAATCCCACACACCCCTCCCACCTCTCCCCAAAGAGGTGGGAGGGAGTCTTTCGAAGATTTTCCCCACGACAAAAAAAAAAAAAAAAAAAAAAAAAAAAAAAAAAAAAAAAGTGGTCACCAGTGAAGACAATAAAGCAAGACGTTAAAGAAGTGCCGAATAACCAATTATGATGCTTCAATTGCGGTGAGAGGAACCATCGAGGTGTAGACTGTCCTGTTAAAAGCAAAGGGCCAAGATGTTTCGCTTGCCGAGACTTCGGACACAGAGCCATGGATTGTAAGAAGGGGCAGCACAAGCAGGTAAACGAGTATACGGCAGTGGCCGTTCAGGACAATAAAGTATACAAGCCTGTTACATTGCTAGGTAAGCAGATAGTAGCGTTTATAGATATGGGTAGCGATTTACATTTAATGAAGGCCAAACAATATATTAGGTTAGGGAGTCAAGCGCGAGCTACCGTCGAGAATGGACGTGTTTATATTATTGTCCTGGTTCAGATTGCGAGCGATACGCGAGTGTTCATTTAAAGTGTGTGAGAGGGAAGGAAAGTGTTTCTGGCTTCAGGGGCACTCTTCCACGTATAGAAAACAACCATGAATCCGAATGTACCAAAAACCTACGCACAAATGGCTCAACAAGTATATTTTCCGACTAAAGAACAGGCAATAATAATTGATTCCATTGAAGGAATTTCTATTCAGGAGTACACAGTGGCAGTGGGAAAGCTAACGGATCCAAAAAATATTAGATTTGTATCTCGCATTTCACATGGACGAGTTTGCATGTACTTGAATAGTAAGGAGATAGCTGACAAACTTACTGATAGTAATGCTAAAGTAAACATTGGTCCGTATGTTCTTGGAATACGACCATTAATTACAAAAGCTAAAAGAATAATATTGTCAAACGTGTGCCCAATAATCCCCCACAGCTTAATTGAAAACGAACTAGACAAGCTCAAAATCAAGTTAAGCTCGCAGATAACATTTATCAGAGCAGGAATGAGTGACCCTAACTACAGTCACGTGCTAAGCTTCAGAAGACAAATGTTTATACAGCTTGAAGACGTTTCTAAATTACCGGAAACTCTGAAAATTAATTATGATGATACAGTTTACTGGATTTATCTATCAACGGAGAAGTTAACATGTTTTTTATGCCATGAAGAGGGGCACCTCGCTAGGTACTGTAAAACTATAGATTCCACAAACAATAGTAGCGCTCTAGGGATTTCAAAACCTGAAGAAAATATGCAAACAAATGTACAGGCAGTCACTCATGTTATAGAAAAAGATTCAGTGCGAAACACTACCGAATGCTCGACTGCAACTATAGAGCCGAATTTTACAATCCTCTCCATGCCTCCTCCGGCATATACCAAAAGACCTCTTTCTCTATCTTCTATTATCAGTTCAGATCAAGGTTCTGAAGGAAATAAGGTCGCCAAAACAACACACAATAGCCAAACTAATACTGTTAAAAAATTGAAAAAATCTGGTTCATCTGAAATTACTTTGGACGACGTGACAAGACAATTACTTCCTGCTAAAGATTATATTCTGGCTAACCTACAGAAATTTCCACTTGATTTCAAACGCATCACTAATTTTTTGCTAGATACCTACGAAAACTCAGATACTCCAGGTATTGCTATTAACTACACTAAAGATATACATGCCCTCGCAAACATGCTAACAGAAATTAAGGGCCACCTTACAGAACGATCCTTGAAAAGTCGAGTAACTAGAATAGTTAAACGTTTACGCACTCCAGAACTGCAAATACAGGGTGAATCGAACGATGATTCATATTCTACCGATGACCCTCAAATAAAAGCATTATCTGATTCTGCGCAATATTACAATAAATGATCCCCAGCGACCCAGATATACGAAATAAGAACAATCAATCTCTTAAGATACTTTTTTGGAATGCTAGAAGCGTGCGCCAGAGACTATCTAAAATTGGAAAAATATTGACAAATGTTGATATACTTATTTGCGTTGAATCATGGCTTACAGAACAACATGCTATTCACTTTCCCGGCTTCTTAACATACAGAAAGGACAGAACCCATTCAAGAGGAGGTGGTACTTTTATACTTATACGTAAATACCTAGCGTATAAAGAAATATGTAATCTGAAGACACCGGACACCGCTACTGAAATTTGTGGTCTACGCATAAATAACATAAATCCCCCCCTGCAACTTCTAGTTTGCTACAGAGCTCCAGAAAATATTCTCACTCAAGACCAATGGGACCTTATTCTACAAAATATAGAATTGAATAGCAGCTCCTTACTATTAGGGGATTTTAACTCTCATAATAAAAACTGGAACTGCAGTTACACAGACACAAATGGGGCACGTTTGGAAAAAGCCATAGAAACACACGATCTATTCCTACACAATAATGACTCGTTCACGCACGTCGACATATATCATAACACAAAATCTAACCTCGACTTAATCCTCTCTACTATAAATATTTCAGATAAATTAGATCACAAAGTATGTGACGAGACGTGGAGATCTGATCACTTCCCTATATGGATTAATGTAGCTGTAGAAAAGGAAACCTACAGCAAAAAGACCTTTAAGCTAAAGTCAGTTCGTACTGACTGGTCCATATATACAACAAAACTTGCAGCTTGTTATTCTAAATTTCTTCTATCTAACTACAATCAACTGGCACCTCATGAAAAATACAGAATGTTTGTGGAAAAAATTACGGAAGCTATAGAATCTAGTACACCGCGGAGAAGAAACTACAATTCAAGGAATAGTAGAAATCCTGTTCCCTGGTGGGATGCTGACTGTGACAGAGCTCGAAGACATCGACGCGCATCATATAAAAAGTGGGAACATACGGGTAACCTAGAAGATCTAATAATTTACAAAAAAAACGTAGCCACAGCTAAAAAGGTTTTTAAAAAGAAAAAGAGAGTCTTTTAAAAAATTCGCTGAAAGCATAAATCTACAAACAGATCCTAGCTATGTGTGGAACAAGTGCAGGATCTTTAAAAATAAATGGGTCAAAATAAGTCCTCAGCATTGGGTGGAAGTAAAAGTAAGGTAAAAGTAAAATTGAAGAAGCTATTAATAAAATAAGTCCCCCATGGGTCTTCACGGACCCCAACTGGCTACCTCCACATCAACAAAACGAATTTTTTGAGGCTCAATTCAACTTCACGGAATTCATTGTTGCACTGGAGCATAAAAAAGTTAACTCAGCTCCAGGAATGGATGGAGTTGACTATGAAATGTTAAAAAACTTACCGGTCAAGTTTAAATTACTATTGTTGGACATTTACAATCAGATGTTTGTACAAAGTGATTATCCCAAAAGTTGGAAAAATTCCTTTGTCCACCTTATCAAAAAAGCAGACGGTAAAAGCTTGCGCCCCATCTCGCTTACTTCCTGTGTGTCCAAACTCTTCGAAACTCTCATCCAAAATCGACTACAATGGTGGACTGAACACAACAATCTCATACCAAGCAACCAACAAGGATTTAGGAGAGGAAGATCATGTATCAACAATGTGCTTAGTTTGGCAGTCAAAGTGGAAGAAGCTTTTGCAGAAAGGAAAGAAGTCCTCGCGGCCTTCCTCAATGTCCAAGGAGCTTTCGATAACGTAAACGTGGACATCTTGTTATCCAAACTGGCCTATATGGGTTGCCCATCAACTATTCTTAGATTCGTTAAATTTATTACACATGAAAGGTACATGCATACTGACTTCCTAGGTGAAAATTATAGACTCCTTCATAAAGGTGTTCCTCAAGGAGGTGTTCTTAGTCCAATTTTATATGTGATCTATGTCTCAAACATTAATGCAAACCTACCCAAAAATGTAGTAATTTCACAATTTGCTGATGACACAGCACTCTACTTAAAAACTGCTTCTACCAAGGGGGGAAAGAAAGTTCTTGAAAAAGCCATTCAAACTGTTGAAGAAAATCTATATTATCTAGGCCTAACACTTACCTCTAACAAAACTACGTATATTCACTTTAACCAAAAAAGAATAATGCCCGGAAGTTCAAAAATAACAATCGGAGGCCACAATATAAAATCCAGCGCAACCGTCCGTTTCCTCGGTATATTATTCGACTATAAACTTTCCTTTACCCCTCAAGTTGATCAGATACAAGGAAGATGCTTTAAATCTCTCAACATTATTAAATTTTTGAGAGGTACCTGGTGGGGATGTTGCCCCAATACACTGATTACATTGTATAAGAGTTATGTGCGTTCTATTATCGATTATGGCTCCTTCATTTACTTCCCCAGAAATAAAATTCTGTTAGAAAAACTCGAAGAAATACAGAATTCAGCAGTTAGAATTGCTCTTGCTTACCGTAGAAGCACTCTAAAGAATATCCTATTAGCAGAATCTAAACTAATTTTTATCCGGGAACGTGCAAAACTTTTATGCAACTTGTTTTTGACAAAGGCGCTAACTAACAACAATTCCTACACCCATCAAGCTGTAAAAAGCTATCATAGAGTAACAAAAAATAGACAACCGAGATCCAAGTCAATCCTTAATTTGTGTATCCCACGCGTACTAGAGGCTACTAAATACATTAGTAATCAAGATAACTGCAGTATTTACTCCTGCAGTTTCGAAACATTAATGACCATGGTTTCTGTTGATACTGTGCTGGGCCATGAGCTAAAGACTTCAGGGCACCCCAATGAAATACTAGCGGAACTCATAAAAAGCAGTAATGCGCTATCCATTTACACAGATGGAAGCAAAATTTTAGGCAACAATTGTGTCGATGCAGCATGCTGGTGTCCCGAGATGAATACTGAAATCACTATAAGTATAAACAAGTTCGCTTCTGTGTTCACGGCCGAGTGTATTGCGCTAAGCCATGCCCTACACATTGCCTTAAGTAACAAACATTGCAATATATACATTTGTTCTGACGCTCTTAGTGCCCCACAGAGCTTGCAGACCACAAAAATATCAATCAAAACAAATTCGTACACTCTTGAAATTAAAAAAAAGTTCAATGACTTTATGTGCAACAATACGAACAATAGTTTTCTTAAATTTATCTGGGTGCCGTCGCATATAGGAATTATTGATAATGAGAAAGTCGATAACTTGGCCAAAATAGCTTCGAATAACTTGGATATTTTAAAAATTCCATTTACCGACATTTTTGAAATTTATAAAGAAAATGCTAGACAGAACACTTTGAGTATAATCACGGATCAGGGTTCCTTTAAAGGGACGAAATACTTTCAATTATATTTCAATGACTGTAGCAGACCTTGGTACTATTGGGGGAAACACAGAAGTGAATTTATTGTTACAATAAACCGTATTAGGTCTGGGCATTATAATCTTGCTGCCTCCCTCGCCCGCATTAAGATAATAAGCGATCCTACATGTAAATGCAACCATGAAATCGAAGACATCAGTCATGTGGTTTGGCAATGCAGGCTTTACGACAGTTTAAGGGTCAAGTTAATTAAAAAGCTACAAAATATGAAACTGTTTCTCCCACTTAATGTTGAATCGCTAGTTGCTGAACCAAATATTCCAGCTTGTTTATGTATTTTTAATTTTTTAAACGAATGTAAACTGCGGATATAATGTACACGTAAACATACATATCACTGTATATATGAACCTTATCTGAGGTTCTCAATAAAAAAAAAAAAATATATATTAGGTTAGGATGCCCAACTTTACACGGTACAGAAATATCTTGTAAAGGATTCGGTTTAAGTAAGGTCACTACTTTAGGCAATTTTTATGCGAACGTACAAATCGATACAAATATTTTCCGATTTTTAATTCACGTGGTACCGGATGAATATTTGAGACATAATTTTTTGATTGGCTCGGAATTGTTGCAAGAGGCTAAATTGACATTAGACGGTAAGAGTGTTGAGGTTTCAAAACGCGATAACAGGGTAACGAATTCTTATGATGTACCAGAAATATTTTGCATAGATCCTTTCGATGAGTCCGAGAACAATGTAACTAATTCTTTAATAGATTTGCAGCATATTAAAAATGATACCGTTAAACAAGAAATAGAAGATATAATAAGTAATTATGAGCCTAAAACTATTAAAAAGTCTAACATTAAAATGAACATTGAATTTGTTTAAAGACCTTAACCCCCCTAAGGGGGCGTTATTTTAGTCTGACGTGGTCCGGATTACGAGGGAAAGGACACTGGGAAAAAGTATTGAATAAATTGATGCACCAGAACTTGCTCAAGAAATTAAACTTTTATTTTCAATCAAAAAAGAAAAAAAAGGAAAAAAAACCACCTAGACGTCGGTCCGACGTCTGAGGAAAAAAAACCTGGGCCGGCTGCTCCTGGCCAAGTTCGCTATGTGTTGTTCTGTAACAAGGAAAGACAAGGCTGGATTTAAATACCTATTAACGCTTGTCGCGTCGCCTGTCTCGCTCTATCTCGCACGCACCTGTCTGTGCCGTTCGCACTCGAGAGCGGAGATTACAGACACGTCTCGACGAACTGAGATATGTATGTGGACTGTATATTTGAACGTTCTCACAAATCGAGAACCGTTCGATCGCTGTGCGGAAGAAGAGATCTAATTTCTCAATTCTCCGCTTTTTGGCGATCGTTGAATGCCGCAGGAAAGGAGAACAGGTGGAGGTCGTAAAGCTCCAAATGCTGTCCAAACCGCAGTTTCTCACCGTTCCCTGCGTACAAGACGCGGTGTGGTGTAGCCCTTAACGGCGCACGTAGCGTCTTACGTTTAAAGGAGCATACACCACGGTGCTCATTATGCATTTTTTTTTTTTTTTTTTTTTTGTCGTGGGGAAAATCTTCGAAAGACTCCCTCCCACCTCCTTGGGGAGAGGTGGGAGGCGTGTGTGGGATTCCCCGCGCCCGTACAACGACAGGCGCGGGACCTACCCACTAAAAACCCCACGGTGACCCATCGGCACGCTTTGGGAGGATACCGGGAATCGCTCGAAGCATTCTTCCGGTATCCTCCCCGTGCCCGCGCTTTCGCGCCCATCCCCCGGGGGGACAATCGGTCCCCCCAGTAGACACACTGCCTCATAGCGGCGGGACGGGGCCACTCCATCCCGCCGCTATCCGTCCCGGGGCCGCGTTTAGTGGCGGCTGCGAGCCCCAACTCGCAACCGCCCGCGACCCCGTTTCCACCCCTCGGCGGCCGGGCGTTCATGGCCGCATCAGACCGCCGAGGGTGCCTCCCCTTGCGTCGGACCGGTAGGGGGAGGCACTCCTACCCCCAACCGGTCCGACCCGGCGCCGCCTGGCGGGAGGAGGGTCTCCTCAGGACCCCCCTCCCAGCCTAGGTCATCCGCCACGCCGAGGCGGCCGCCCGCGACGCCTCGCGACCGGGCGACG
Source organism: Colletes latitarsis (assembly GCF_051014445.1). Lineage (NCBI taxonomy): Eukaryota > Metazoa > Arthropoda > Insecta > Hymenoptera > Colletidae > Colletes > Colletes latitarsis. The sequence goes on from NC_135142.1 coordinate 7,019,468, forward strand.
ACCTCGGGCCACCGCACGAGCGCGAGCTTCAGCGCGCCGCTGAAGCTCGCGCTCCCTCCCCGCGGCCTCCTTCTGCAACATTACGTTCTCGCAGAAGGAGGCCACGGCCCTCCACTTCTCCTCGCTGCCGAGCATGGCGCGCACCACGCCCGGCAGCGAGACATCCCGCCCGACGACGCCGACCAGGACACGGCGCTCCCCCTCCCACGCGCGGCATACCTCCAGGGTATGATCCGCCGTGTCCTGCTCAGCGTCGCAGTGGCAGCAACGCGCCGTCGGCTCTTTCCCTATCCGGCACAGGTATCTTCCGAAGCTGCCATGCCCGGAAAATACCTGTGCCAGCCGGTAGGTGAGGCTGCCATGGCCTCTGTCCAGCCACTCCTTCAGGAGTGGCCGAACAGCCCCGACAGTCCGGTGCCCCGCGGTTGGCAGAGCCAGCCGCTCCTGCCACGCGAGCAACACGGACTGCCGGGCCTGGCGCCTCAAATCGCCCCAAGCAGGTTCCTGCCCGCCCGGGACCGCCCCCACCCCCGCGCGACGGTCGACGCGGTGCCGGTACATCACCGCGTGCGACCGCGCGAGCAGGTCCATGGGCGGCATCCCCGCTAGAACCGTCGCCGCCTCATGTGACATGGTCCGATACCCGCGGACGACCCTGAGCGCCATGCGCCTCTGCACCCGACGCAGCATAGTCATGCTGCGCCGGGAGGCAGCCAGGTCGTCCGCCCAGACGGGGGCCCCGTATAGGGCCACCGACTGGACCATTGCCACATAGAGGCGACGAACTCGGCCCGCCGGGCCCCCCAGATTGGGCAGGATCCGGCCCAGAGCCGCAACCATCCTTTCCAACCGGGGGACCAGGCAGCGGAAATGCTTCTCGAAACGCCAGTGGCTATCGAGGATCAGCCCTAGATACCTGATCTGGGGCTTCACCTCGATGTCAGCCCCACCCACCCGAATCAGAGGGGGTGGCGGATCCTGCCGAGGTGAATGAAACGCAATCACCTCGGTCTTATGGACCGCCACCGTCATCCCCATCCCCCTGATCCGGTCGACGACGCGTTGCGACCCCTCCTCCGCGCGACGCATGGCGCTCCCCCAGTGCGCCCCGACGGCCAGCACCAGTGTGTCATCCGCATAACACACCGTGCTGACGCCGTCGGGGAGGCCGGCCCGCAACACCGAGTCGTACGCGATGTTCCACAGGAGTGGCCCGAGGACCGACCCCTGCGGAACACCGCAGTACACCTCCCTCCGCATATCACCATCCCGGCCCGGATACTCGATCCACCTGCCGCGGAGATAATCCCCGATGACCGCCCTGAGACAAGGGGGGACTCGATGATATTCGAGTCCCCTCCTTATCTCTTCCCAGGGGAGGGTGTTAAAGGCATTGGCAATATCCAAGGATATTGCCAATGCCACCCCTCCCCGGGAGACGGCCGCCTCCGAGAGGGCCCTCACACGACCTATCGCGTCGATAGTCGATCGGCCCCCCCGGAAACCGAACTGGCAGTCGGCCAGACCGGGATCACCCCGCGACAGGTGCTCGACGAGGCGGGCAGCAATCACACGCTCGAAGAGCTTACCCACCTCGTCGAGGAGACAAATGGGCCGGTATGCGGAGGGAGACTCCGCGGGCCGACCCTCCTTCCGGAGGAGGACCATCCTCGCCACCTTCCAACTGGGGGGGAATCGCCCGTCCCTCAGGCAGCGGTCGAACAACCGCCTGAGGTCGGCCCCAAGGACGCCCTGGGTCAAGACCCAAACCCGGCCGGGCACACCATCCGGACCCGGGGCCGTGTTACGAACCCCGAGCCGTCTGATGGCCGCTGCCAGCTCCTCCTGCGTGACCCCCAGCTCGGCCGTCCACTCCACTGGGACAGCCGCCGCCGCCGGAGGACGCGGTCCCCTCTCCCCAATTGGGAAGAGTGTATTGACCACGTCCTCCAGCAGCCGGGGGTCAAGACCCTCGGTGACGGGGGGCGCCCACGGGCGGAGCTTATTCAGCACCACCTTATATGGGCGCCCCCATGGATCGTCATCAAGGGTCTGGAGGAGCTCCTTCCATGCCTGGGTCTTGGCCCGTTTGATGGCGACCTGCAGAGCAACCCGCGCCACGCGGTATGCTCCATACAGGTCATCAGCTGCCCTCGCTCGCGCCACGCCGTCGCCTGTACGTTGACGACGGCGCGCGCGGGTGTACTGGCGTCGGGCGCGGACAGTCGCGACTCGCAACTCCGCGATCGCGTCCGACCACCAGTACACCGCCCGACGAGGAGAAGCCCGCCCGACCCGAGGCATCGCCGCGTCGCAAATACCCGCGACCAATGCTCCGAGCCGGGCGACCTCGTCCTCTATGTTCGGCAACTCGGCCGCTCCCTGCGGCCAAGTTGCAGCGAGGGCAGCTGCCAACAGGGCGTCCTTGTCCAGGCGCCGAAGCGCCCAGGGGCGTGGTGGGGTGCCACGCAGGCGGCCGTGTCGGGATGCACTCGCGGCGGCAGAGACCTCCATCCGGATGTACCGGTGATCGGAGAGTGTCAATGCCCCCGCGGCCACGTGCCAACCCGACACCATGCGCACGGCGTTGGGGGTCGCGAATCCAACATCCACGATGGACCCCCCATATCGCCGCACGCATGTGTGCTGCGACCCCCGGTTCAATACCCGGAGGTCGAGCCCCGCCGCCCAATCGCCCAGGATCCCGCCTCGAACGGAGGTCCTGGGGGATCCCCAAGCCACCGACTTGGCATTAAAATCCCCCAGGACCAGCACCGGCCGGGCCGCGTAGCGCTGCTCGCATGCCGCGACCTCGGCCAAGTACAGCTCGAACGCAGCGTGACCGCTACGGGGCGAAATGTAGCACCCCACCACAGCGACTCCCCCCCCAGTCCACGGCGACGAATCCCCGACCGCGCTCCAACAAGGAGAACGGTGGGGACCCGTCGCCCCCTCCCCATACCGTCGCCACCAAGCCGTCCGCGTCGCCCACCCAATGAGGGTGATCAGGGACGCGGTACGGCTCAGCGGCGACCGCCAGGCCAACCCCCCACTCCGCGAGGACTTGGGACATCAAGTCCTGTGCCGCGCGGCAGTGGTTGAGGTTGGCCTGGAGGAGGAGGCGGGGCGGCATTAATTAATGGCCGCGCCAGCCTCCTCCCGGCCGTCCGTCCCCGTAGCACCGTCCACCTCCATGGAGGACAGCTGCTCCCGGAGCCTCTGGGCGAGGCGATCCGCCTTCGCGCCGCCTTCTGCACCGGGGATCTCCAGCAAGAGACCCCCGGTGACGGCCCTCTTCGCCCTCACGGAGGCGATGCCCAGCTCTTCCAGGGAGATATTCTCCCTGGCGAGCCGCATCGCCTCCGCGAGGGTCAGGTCGCCCCCCTGCGCAACGGTCAGCGTCACCGCTGCCGTTTTTGGGGGACGACCTGGTCGTGCCTTCCCGACCTTCGCGGCCTTTACCTTGGCCGCCGGCGGCGGAGGCGGAGGCTGCGGTTGCGAGGCCTTCCTCGCCGCCCGCTTCGCCTTCCGCCCCACCACCTCACTCCACGCCACCCCCCCTTGGGAGGGTGCTGTGGAGAACGCGACCACCGCGACCACGGGTACACCACCCCCCTTGGGGGTCGCGACCCGGGGCCCTGGTGCCGCAACGCTGGGCGGAGCCTTCACTCCGCCCTTCTTTGCCTTCCCCGACTGTACCGGAACAGGTCGGGGAGGCACCGCCTTCCTGCTGACCGCTCTTCCGGCGAGGAGCTCCTCCCGGAAGGCGGCCAGCTTGCCATCAATCATGTCCCCAATCCTCCTCAGAAGATCGTCTTCTGAGGAGGACGGGGACTTCTTCACGGGCGGAGTGCGGGTGGAGGGGCCCGCGGTGCCCCGCACCACTGCCGCCGCACTCCGCTTATTTACCTCCGCCGAGGGACGCGGCGGTGGAGGAGGAGGGAGGATGGGAGGGAGGGCCGCGCTGTTCCACAGCGCCTCTGCCCTCCTCCTCCCCTGTCGCTCCTCCTCCAACAGGAGCTGCAGACGGGCATTCCGCCCTCTGAGCTCCCGCGCTGCCTCCCTCATTTCCTCCGCCGCGGCCTTCAGGGCCTCCGCGCCACCGCTTTTCTGCCCCTTAAAGGCGCAGGCAGCGGCGACTTTCTTCACCCGCCTCAGGGACGAGGAGATCCTCTCCGATATCTCCTCGGTCACCTCGTCCCTGTGGCAACTCAGCCTCACCGACGGGCTCATCGCCCCGCCCACCTCGACGACGGCCTGCCCCGTCCTCTTCCTCTTAGAGCCTATGTAGCTCGTGCTGGAGGAGAAGGACGAGACCGACGCCGTCTCGTCGTCCTCCCCCACCCTCCACGAAGCCGGACCTGGCGCTGAGTGGGGCGCGAGCGCCGCCACCCTAACCCCAACCCCGTCTCCGTCCTCCCCAACCGACAAAACCCGCCCCATCCCCATTTTATTTTCTGTGTCCATAATAATCCCACGAGATGGTCGGAAATAAAGGTCCACCCGGGCAGAGCCGCCTTACCCGGGTAAGCCTAATACTCCGGGGGTTCGGCAGGTTCCCCGGAGGTGGTCGCTTGGGATTGGGCCTTCTCCCCCAACCATGCATCCCATCGCCGCGCACCATAGCTTAGGATTGGAGGGCGATTTTATAGAGTCGCCATACTCGTGGCCCAGGCGGTTAAGCCAAGACCCCCGTTCCTCCTGCCGTCACGTACCATTCACAAAACCAATAGGGAATTGTGAATGGGTCGTTGTGACGACCAACAGGAGGCTTACGGTGTGTGTATGACTCGGGTACCCCGGGTTCGTTAAGCCCGTACTGCAGCTGAAAGGCTGGCAGCCCCTGAGGGAGGAGGACAGGGACTTCTTCACGGGCGGAGTGCGGGTGGAGGGGCCCGCGGTGCCCCGCACCACTGCCGCCGCACTCCGCTTATTTACCTCCGCCGAGGGACGCGGCGGTGGAGGAGGAGGGAGGATGGGAGGGAGGGCCGCGCTGTTCCACAGCGCCACTGCCCTCCTCCTCCCCTGTCGCTCTTCCTCCAACAGGAGCTGCAGACGGGCGTTCCGCCCTCTGAGCTCCAGCGCCGCCTCCCTCATTTCCTCCGCCGCGGCCTTCAGGGCCTCCGCGCCACCGCTTTTCTGCCCCTTAAAGGCGCAGGCAGCGGCGACTTTCTCCACCTGCCTCAGGGACGAGGAGATCCTCTCCGATATCTCCTCGGTCACCTCGTCCCTGAGGCAACTCAGCCTCACCGACGGGCTCATCGCCCCGCCCACCTCGACGACGGCCTGCCCCGTCTCTTCCTCTTAGAGCCTATGTGGCTCGTGCTGGAGGAGAAGGACGAGACCGACGCCGTCTCGTCGTCCTCCTCCACCCTCCACGAAGCCGGACCTGGCGCTGAGTGGGGCGCGAGCGCCGCCACCCTAACCCCAACCCCGTCTCCGTCCTCCCCAACCGACAAAACCCGCCCCATCCCCATTTTATTTTCTGTGTCCATAATAATCCCACGAGATGGTCGGAAATAAAGGTCCACCCGGGCAGAGCCGCCTTACCCGGGTAAGCCTAATACTCCGGGGGTTCGGCAGGTTCCCCGGAGGTGGTCGCTTGGGATTGGGCCTTCTCCCCCAACCATGCATCCCATCGCCGCGCACCATAGCTTAGGATTGGAGGGCGATTTTATAGAGTCGCCATACTCGTGGCCCAGGCGGTTAAGCCAAGACCCCCGTTCCTCCTGCCGTCACGTACCATTCACAAAACCAATAGGGAATTGTGAATGGGTCGTTGTGACGACCAACAGGAGGCTTACGGTGTGTGTATGACTCGGGTACCCCGGGTTCGTTAAGCCCGTACTGCAGCTGAAAGGCTGGCAGCCCCTGAGGGGACACTGGAATACTGCTCGCTTACTAGCTCACCGCTTGCTTACTAGCTTTCAGCTTGCTTACTAGCATACTGCTTCCTTACTAGCGCCCTGCTCGCTTACAAGCTCACTGCTTCCTTACTAGATTACTGCTTTCTTACTAGCTAACTGCTTTCTGACTAGGCTGCTGCTTCCTCACTAGCGCCCTGCTCGCTTACAAGCTCACTGCTTGCTTACTAGCTTACTGCTTGCTTACTAGCCTGCTGCTGCTTACTAGCGTACTGGTTCCTTACGAGTCTCCCCGTCGCTTACTAGCTTACTGGTAGCTTACTAGCTTACTTCTTGCTTACTAGCATACTGCTTGCTTTATAGGTAACTGCTTTCTTTCTAGCCTGATGCTGGCTATCTAGCTTACTGCTTGGTTACCGGTTTGTTGCTTGCTTAGTAGCTTACTGCTTGCTTACTAGCATGTTATTTCCTTACTAGCTTCCTGCTCGCTTGCAATCTCACTGCGTGCTTATTAGCTTACTGCTTGCTTACTAGCTTGCTACTTGCTTATTAGCTAACTGCTTTCTTACCAGCATACTGCTGGCTGACTAGCTTACCGGTTACATACTAGCATGCTGCTTCCTCACTAGCTTCCTGCTCGCTTACTGGCTCGTTGCTTGCCTACTAGCTTTCCGGTTGCTTACTAGCTTACTGCTTGCTCACAAGCATACTGCTTCCTTACCAGCTTACTGCTTGCTTACGAGCTTACTTCTTGCTTACTAGCTCACTGCTTGCTTAGTAGCTTACTGCTTGCTTACTAGCATGCTGCTTCCCTACAACCTCGCTGCTCACTTACTAGCTCAGTGCTTGATTACTAGCTTACTGCTTGCTTACTAGCCTACTGCTGCTTACTAGCGTACTGCTTCCTTACTAGTCTCCCCCTCGCAACTAGCTCAGTGCTCGCTTACCAGCTTGCTGCTTGCGTACAAGCTTACTGCTTGCTTCCTAGCTTAGTGCTTGCTTACTAGCCCGCTCCTTGCTTTCTAGCTTACTGCTCGCTTACTAGCTTGCTGCTTGCCTACTAACTCACTGCATGCTTTCCACCTTACAGCTTGCTTACTAGCATACTGCTTGCTTACTAGCGTACTGCTTCCTTACTAACCTCACCCTCGCTTACTAGCTAACTTGTAGCTTACCAGCTTACTGCGTGCATACTAGCATCCTGCTTTTTTTTTTGTTGTGGGGAAAATCTTCGAAAGACTCCCTCCCACCTCTTTGGGGAGAGGCGGGAGGGTTGTGTGGGATTCCCCGCGCCCGTAGAATGACGGGCGCGGGACCTACCCACTAAAAACCCCACGGTGACCTTTCCGCACGATTTGGGAGGATACCGGGAATCGCTCGAAGGATTCTTCCGGTATCCTCCCCGTGCCCGCGCTTTGCGCCTATCCCCGGGGGGGACAAACGGTCCCCCCGGTAGACACACTGTCTCATAGCAGCAGGACGGGGCCACTCCATCCCGCCGCCATCCGTCCCGGGCCGCGTTTAGTGGCGGGCTGCGAGCCCCAACCCGCAACCGCCTGCGACCCCGTTTCTACCCCTCGGCGGCCGGGAGCTGATGGCCGCTCCAGGCCACCGAGGGTGCCTCCCCGTGGGCCGGACCCACCCGGTCCGACCCATCGCCGCCTGGCGGGAGGAGGCTACCCTCAGGGCCCCCCTCCCAGCCAGGGTCATCCGCCGCGCAAAGGCCGCCGCCCGCGACGCCTGGCGCCCAGGCGACGCCCTCGCGCCACCATACGAGATACTAGCATTCTGCTTGCTTAACATGTAACTGCTTTCTTTCTAGCTTGCTGCTTCCTTACTAGCTTCCTGCTCGCTTGCAATCTCACTGCGTGCTTAATACATAACTGCTTTCTTACCGGCTTACAGCCAGCTTACTAGCTTACTGCTTCTTTCCTAGCATACCGCTTCCATATTAGCGTCGTGCGCGCTTACTAGCACACTGCGTGCTTACTAGCTTACTGCTTGCTCTATAGCTAACTGCTTTCTTTCTAGCTTGCTGCTTGCTTTCTAGCTTACTTGTTGCTTACCAGCTTGTGCTAGCGTACTAGCGTGTTTCTCCCTTACTAGCATCCTGCTCTCTTAGTGGCTCACTGCATGCTTACTAGCTTACAGCTTGCTTACTAGCATACTGCTTGCTTACTAGCGTACTGCTTCCTTACTAGCCTCACCCTCGCTTACTAGCTAACTTGTAGCTTACCAGCTTACTGCGTGCATACTAGCATCCTGCTTGCTTAACATGTAACTGCTTTCTTGCTAGCCTGCTGCTTGCTTACTAGCTTGTTGCTTGCTTACTAGCTTGCTGCTTGCTTACTCGCTTGCTGCTTGCATACTAGCTTACAGCTTGCTTAATAGCTTACTGCTTTGTCACTGACTTACTGCTCTGTTAGTAACTTACTGCTTGCATACTAGCTTACTTCTTCCTTACTAGTTTACTGCTGGTTTACTAGCTTACGGCTTGCTAACTGGCATACTGCTTTCTTACTTGCTAATTGCTTTCTTAGTAGCTAATTGATTTCCTACTAGCCTGCTGCTTGCTTACTTGCACTCTGCCATCTTGCTTGCTCACTACATGCCTACTAGCTTACTGCTCGCTTAGAAGCTTAATGCTAGCTACCTCGCTTAGTGCTTGCTTACTAGCTTCTTCGTCGCTTACTAGCTCACTGCTTGCTTACTAGAATTCTGCTCACTTTCTACCTCCCTGCTCGCTTACTAGATTACAGCTGCCTGCTTTCTAGCTTACTGCTTGCATCACAGCTTGCTGCCGGCTCCCTAGCTTAGTGCTTCATTACCTGCTTTCTGCTTGCTTACTAGCTCACTGCTTGCTCGGTAGATTACTGCTTGCTTACTAGCTGACTGCCATCTTACTCGCTTACTGCTTGCTTACTAGCCTGCTGCTTGCTTTCTAGCTTAGAGCTTCCTTACTAGCTTCTTGTTTGCTTACTAGCTCACTGCTTGCTTACTAGCTTACTGGCTGCTTAATAGCTTAGTGCTAGCTTAATCGCCTAATGCTCGCTTACTCGCTTGCTGCTTGCTTGCGAGCTCACTGCTGGCTTACTAGCTTGCTGCTAGCTTACTAGCTCACTGCTTGCTTACTAGCTTACTGGCAGCTAAATAGCTTAGTCCTAGCTTAATCGCTTAATGCTCGCTTATTCGCTTGGTGCTTGCTTACTAGCTCACTTACTAGCTCGCTTACTATCTCAGTGCTCACTTACCAGCTTGCTGCTTGCATACAAGCTTACTGCTTGCTTCCTAGCTTACTGCTTGCTTACTAGCATACACCTTTCCTACTAGCGAACTGCTTTCTGACTAGCCTACTGCTTGCTTACAAGCTGACTAGTTACTTACTAGCTTATTGCTTGCTTACTAGCATACTGCTTCCTCACTAGCTTTCTGCTCGCTTACTAGCTCACTGCTTGCTTCCTAGGTTACTGCTTGCTTACTAGCTTGTTGCTTGCTTTCCAGCTTACTGCTCGCTTACTAGCATACTGCTTCCTTTCCAGCTCCCTGCTCGCTTACTAGCTCAATGCTTCCTTACTACCTCACTGCTTGCTTACTAGCTTGCTGCGTGCTTTCTTGCTTAATGCTTGCTTACTAGCATTCTGCTCCCTTACTAGCTTCACCCTCGCTTACTAGCTCGCTGCCTGCTTCCTAGCTTACTGCTTTCTTACTAGCTTGTTGCTTGCTTTCCAGCTTACTGCTCGCTTACTAGCATACTGCTTCCTTTCCAGCTCCCTGCTCGCTTACTAGCTCAATGCTTCCTTACTACCTCACTGCTTGCTTACTAGCTCACTGCTTGCTTACTAACTGATGAGGAGAGATTTAGAAGATGTATATTTTGTATTTCCGAATTTTCGCTATTTTTCTCTGTTTGACGTCAGCACAGGTCATGTCATAAAACCAATAGGTCTGCCGACCGTTTGGCGATGCATATATAGCCGGGATTTTTCTTGGTTTGTAGTTTGGTGTGCGATAACCCTGACTGTGGAGAAACGTCTTCCATATATTTTGTCGCCTCCGTGTCTTGCTCCTTATTCCGTTTCAACAAAATATTTTTTCTTCTTTCTGCTGTAAGCGATTGGGGAAATCTATCTCAAAGATAGATCCTTAATAGTTTATGGGCCCAGCATGCTTCCACTGCGCCTGCTAGAAAGAATTTGTTTGTTGATAAGCCACTCTGGCTGGGTGAATAAAGGTTTTTTTTACTGGGTACCAATTGTGTAAGTGATTTCTTCGCAATGTTTGACATAGAAGTTGGATTGGAAATCGTGAATCTGGGCGGCACTAACTACTCCATGTGGAAATCTGGAGTAGTGATTGCGCTAGAAGCAAAAGGTATGCTTGGCTTCGTAGATGGTACAATAGTAAAACCTGCAGAAGACAAAGCAACGGAGTTCAAAGTGCACGGTCAAAAATCAGCGCAGGTAAAAATGATTATACTGAGTACAATCGCCCCAAATCTTCGCCGCAATTTGTACAACTGCTCCACTGCGAAGGAAATGTGGAACAAGCTGAGGGACCTGTACGGAGATGCAAGTGAAGACGTTGCACAGACTACCTGGGAGCAGTTTTATAATTTTCGCGTTAATGGAGAGGAGCCCATTGCAGATTATTTGGAGATACTGGAAAGCATCTGCAGACGCCTGCAGGATGCGGGTGAGGAACCGTCGGACAAAGCTGTCATGACAAAACTGCTGCACAGTTTACCCGCGAAGTTCTCCATTTTTGGTCACACGTGGGATTGCACTCCTGCTACGGAAAAAAGGGAAACCAACTTAATCAGCAAACTGATCAAGGAAGACAGGCGTTTTGCTCAGGATGAAGTGTCGACGCTTGCACTTCGTGTTCAAAAGAAGTCCCTGAACGACGCAAAGAGAAAGAAACGCTCCAAGAAGGATATCGAGGAGTTGAAAAAACGAACGCGGTGTGGAGTCTGCAAAGGAAAAAGCCACTGGGCACGTGAATGTCCAAAAAATCAAGCTGGAAAATCATCGGACAGTTTAACGACAAATGCGCCAGCGTTGGCGTGTGACATTGTTGCAACATATAAATGCACCAGTGAAAGTGACAGTGACGTGTGGATTGCGGATTCGGGTGCCGGAATGCATATAACTTTCCGCAAAGACTATTCTTCGGCACTGCAGCCGAATTCAAATGGTCATGCGGTTAAAGTAGCGGATGATCGCATCATCTTAGCGGCTGGCATCGGAAGAATTAAAATCCAAGAAGTGCTTGAGGGAGTGCTATACAAACGCGAATTACAAGATGTGCTCTATGTACCTGAACTAAAGTGTAGTTTGTTTTCTATGGGCTCAGTGAACAAAACACGGTACTCTTCATTCGTTTGAAAACAAATGTGAAGTTCGCGATAGTAAAGGAAAACTCGCCGCACGTGGAATACCGCACGGAAAACTGTTTAAAATGTGTTTCAAAGTGAAAGTGCCCATTGACTGTAAAGCGCTGAAATTAACAGGTGGCCAGGAAAAATTAAAACTTTGGCATGAGCGAATGGGACACGTAAATGAGCGCGCCGTAAAACACACGTGTGAACAACTCGGCATCCATGGAATTGAAAAGGACAATTGGACAAAGTTTTTTTGTGAAGGATGCATTATGGGCAAGCAGTCCCGCAGGCCGCATCCAAGCATCGGAGTTGAAGACAATTACGGGCCAGGGGAGAAAATTCATATCGATATCTGTGGCCCTGTAAACATAAACTCACCGAGCAACACGCGGTTCTTTTTACTGTTTAAGGACGAGAGTACCAGCTATAGGAAGGTATACTTCATGAGCCATAAATCAAAAGTATACAGCAAATTTAAGGAGTACGAGGCATTCGTATCGACGCAGACTGGAACGAAAATCAAAGTCCTGCGCTCGGACAATGGGGCAGAGTACACCTGCAGCCAGCTCCGGACCTTTTTAGAGGAAAAAGGTATAATCCACGAACGCTCGTCACCATACATTCATGAGCAGAATGGTCGCGCTGAACACGAAATTCGTACGCTCATTGAAAGTACACGTTCTATGATTCACGCAAAGAACATTGATCAAAAATTATGGGCAGAAGCAGTAAATACCGCGTGTTACCTGCTGAATCGGACCATCCTAAAGCCAGGGGAGACCATTACTCCGTTCGAGAAGTGGTTTAAACACAAACCTGATATAAGACATTTAAAGGTGTTTGGATCCGTAGCTTATCTGAACGTGCCGAAGGAAAGACGGCAAAAATTCGACCCAAAAAGCAGACAGGTCATATTCGTCGGTTACGATGGGAAGTCTACTAATTATAGACTCTGGAATAATAAATTGAAGAAAATTTCAATAAGCAGTGACGTAACCTTCAACGCAAATGCCCTGCCCACTGCCGAAACGCGTGCCGAAACCGATACAATAATCAAGTTCGGAATTGAAGACGAAAGAGAGACGATTCCTACTCCAGAAGGTGCAGCCGAACACCAAGCTCCAGTTGTGGAACATGTCGCCGAAACACGAGAACTGGAAAACAATGGAAATAAAGAAAGCGCAGCTTTGCCAGAGACAGAGCAGGTAGCCGCCAATGAAAATGCTCGGGAAGGTAGACAACTGCGCAATAGAAGAACATTACAAGCACCTGGCCGATACGGCATACCTATTGCTTTTTTGGCTGATACGGTGCCTATGACCTACACTGAGGCAATATCCAGTGACGACACCAGCAAATGGAAGAAAGCCATGGACGAAGAGATGCTGGCGCTTGAAAAAAATCGCACATGGACCATATGTGCACTGCCACAAGGAAAACGTGCAATCGGTTGCAAATGGGTTTTCTCAATCAAAAATTATGCAGCTGGAAATCTGAAGAGATACAAGGCGAGACTCGTAACGAAAGGATTCCGACAACGAGAAGGAATCGATTATTTTGACACATTCGCACCTGTCGTTCGCTACAAGTCCATTAGGACTCTTCTTGCAATAGCTGCTGTTAGGGGGAGGAGGTTTGAAAATACCTCGCCTAACGGGGGTCCGGATCTCGAGGGAAAGAACAGACGGAAAATAAGCGGTACAATTATAATTTTATTTTCGCTTGATCGCCTTATGCGACTAAGCCGTTTATTTCGTTAAATTTGACTCTTAAATACAGACGATAGAAGAAATTGGGAAAAAAACTCAGACGTCTGGCTGACGTCTAGAAAAACCCTCGCGTCGATCGGTCTGATGGCTCGCGTCGCGCTGTTATGGAATAGAAAGAGAGAGACGAATTTAGGCGTTAAATACCTGACAACGTTAGTCACGTTGTGTGTCTTACTCTTTTCTGCACGCTCCTGGTTTGTGCTTGTCGCACTCAGGAGCGGGAATCTCAGCCGCCGCGATACGCAGCTAAGCGAGTGGACTGTATATGTGAGCGTTCCCTTTAAATCGGGAATCGCTCTGTTATTGTTACGAGATCGGGGTTTGTATCCAGCTTCCTCCGCAGCCTTAAGAGAGCGGAGAGTTTTCTCCGGTCTCGGGTAATTAAGAGGCGGCCGAATTTAAAAACGTCCCGTTATCTAGTGAGATTTAATCTCATTACTTTGACGACTGCAACTCTTGATTGTCGCAGGAGAGGGTGAATAGAGGGAGGTTGTAAGGCTCCAACCGTCACCCGGTCCTCGGTCCCTTACCGTCTTCGTATGTGCGTACGGAACACAGTGTGGTGCAGTCTTTCAACGGCGTATTTGACGACTTACGTTGAGACTATCACACCACGGCGCTTTGTGAGTCGCGTTCTACGCACAGTAGCCGTACAGGACTGGCGGTCAGTGAACAGCGCTCTAGCAGGTCGCCGGAAGCTGAGTTTGGAATAACTCGTCCCAAGCTCCGACTGGAAGACGGCAAGTCCACCCAGGGTATACACGTGTTACGAGCCAGGGCCGTGCAGCGCGCGTGGCCTGCGAGTGCGAGAAAGAATATGGAATATGGTATCAATTTGTTAGTTAGGTACACGGACGAACCCGATGCGAAATCGGGGAGCCGCTAGGATAGTTGATAACGAGGACGAACCTGATGCGAAATCAGGGAGCCTCTGGGATGGAGTCACGTACGGACGAACCTGGTGCGAAACCAGGGAGCCGTAGGAGGGTGAAACGTCGTGAACGAACCCGATGCGAAATCGGGGAGTCACTAGGATTGTTGATAACGACGCAGACGAACCCAATGCGAAATTGGGGAGCTGCTAGGAGGTTGGAAGAAACGCAGACGAACTCAATGCGAAATCGAGGAGCTGCTGGGAGGTTGGATAAATCACAGACGAACCTGATGCGAAATCAGGGAGCTGTAGGATGCGGACGAACCTGATGCGAAATCAGGGAGCCGCTAGGATGGTAATAGATTGCGTGGACGAACTCGATGCGTAATCGAGGAGCCACTAGGTTGTAAGAGGTTGTATTTGTATTTGGGGATGTGTTAATTGAACTCGTAACTGTGAATTATTAAATATAATATAACCCGAGCGGTAAGGTTATATTATTATGGGAACGTTTAACTAATAATAATCGCTTTATATAATTGTGGGTTAAAGAAGTTGGGTAACTCTGATTTGATAATAAAAGTAGATATATTCTTAAATCAACAAATAAAATACAATTGTTTCGTGTATCTTATGTCGCGATCAAAGAATGAGTATATTTACCTAAAATGACCTTGCACGGTGTTGACGCACTGGCGATGCGGGGGTATGTCAGTTGGAAATAAAGGCCGCAATAGAATTTATGCCGGTTCACGGATTCTATATGGTTTGATACTAAAGGGTACGGTAGCCCGATCTCGCAAGATACAACTGACTATCAAATCGTATACGCGTGACAAGAGACGTGACGTTGACTCTAACGTGACGGTACGATTATGATCCCCCGAGTAATGAAATCACAGGGTTTATATACCAAAAAATCTGTGTGGGGCGGATTCAAAAGTACGTTAGAAATCACCGTGTGCACTATTCTCCGAATTGTATTAATTAACGGGCTGCTCTATTCTCCGAATTGTATTAATTAACGGGCTGCTGCATCGCGACGGAAGTGACCCCCATTTCAAAGGTTAGATAAGTAGCAGGGCGATTTCATAATGCACGCAAGTGGCAAGAAAAATTTGAGAAACGAAACGTTCGACATACGTAACATCTCCCCCCCCCCCCAAGATGAAACATCGCGTTATGCGTGATGCTTTCATATTAGATGGAAAGCGCCCTGTTACTTATTTACAAAAGAAAATAATAAAAGTCGCGAAAAGTAGAATAATTGAAAGCTAAATGTGTCGGGGTGTGTAGTATCATGTTGTGGTGTGTACTTATTGATACTGGTGCGTTGTGTTCTGGGTTTAAACCTTGGGCACGACGTAGCCCACCTCCAACCAGTGCTCGGCTACGTTCACAGGTGGCTGCCCCTGTAGTCGGTCCAGGTGGAGATCGGCAACGACTCCGTCTTCCGCGTTACCGATCCGGGATATTCGGCCTCTTCGAAGTAATGTTACGGATTGTAGTTATGTGTGAAATCAAGTCCTGTAAATAATCTCCATATGATTTTAATTTTTCTTTATCTGGGAAGGAACTGGGTTCTCGAGCTACTTTTCCAAAAATTAACTCGTATGGTGTGAAATTTGTTGCTTCGTGAACGGATGTGTTATATGAGAACATTGCAAAAGGAATTAATAAATCCCAATCTTCGTAGTTATCCATGTAATGTTTGAGGTATTCAGTGAGCACGATGTGACTTCTTTCCAATGATCCATTAGTTTGTGGTCTGTATCCGGAAGTTGTTATTTGTTTAATTTTAAATATTTCTGCCAAATTCGTCATTAAATTTCCAATGAAACTAGTTCCTTTATCTGTTAATATTGCGCGAGGTGTACCGTAGATTGCGATAAAGTGTCGTGCGAAGGCATCTGCAATGGTCGCGGCTCGAATATTAGGTATTGCAACTGCCACGCAGTATTTCGTCAGATTGTCCTGTATGGTAAGAATATGTCTATTTCCATTAGGCGTGATTGGAAGAGGTCCCACGGTGTCCAATGATATTTTGTCAAATGCATCCAGCGGTGTGTCGGTGATCAACATGGGTTGGCGAGTCTTTGCTCGAACTAATTTTTATTCTTGGCAACTTTGGCATGTCCTGATGTACTCTTGAATTTCGTTGCGCATTTTTGGCCAATGGAATTTTGATCGAATGCGTTTGTACGTTTTTGTTATCCCTTTATGCCCTCCAATTAAACTATCATGGGCTTCGCGAATTATGTCCAATCTATCCGATTCAGACGGTGTGGTGATAGCACAGCTGCATAGAGTAATTTGTTGATCTGTTTCGGTAAAAACTTCTTCTAATATTTTGTAAAATTTGTTAGCTGGTAATTTGTGTAAATCTCCTGTTACAGAGATTCGAAAGGAATTTATTTGATTTTGGTCCAGGGTATGTCTGAGAGTCTTTAACCCTTGGGATACATCTTTTGCCGTAATATTGTCGTAAAAATTGTCAGAAATTACTATACTGAAGGTTTTAAACAATCCATTATCTGAAGTCAATACGTGTCCCTTTTTCGGTTGCGCTGCCAAAAGATCCGGTTTATTAATTATTTCGGTGTCCAGTAATACTTTTCCTACGGTGGATATTAGGTTGCAATCTGCTGATATGAAGTACGCGTAATGTCCGTTTTCCGCAGCGAGGGTGTTCGAAGAAACAGTTATTTTATAAGATTGTTTTGACGCAGTGTATCGGTGCTCGTTTTCGTCGGTTAAAACATCTGTGTCGGATGCGTATGGTAGGTAAGGGTCAGGCGTGTGGTCAAAGGCGTCAGGTAGCCGTTCTGCACTTGCTTCGGTTGCAACCCTTGCAGGTGGATGAATTATGGCTGGTTGTAAAATTTCGTCTGTAACATGCGGTGTTACCTGTGGAGTACTGAATACATTTTTACGAGGATTTTCCATAATTGTATTTTCATTATTGGTAATTTCAAGTGGTTCTTCAAAGGACATTAGGTCATCGGGTAAATTGTTATCTTCCTCCGGTAGTGTGTTCCTTGTGGAGTTTGCTGCAGGCAGTAAGTTGTTTATGATTTCCTGAGATTCGTCTGGCAATGTTACTTCGTGCGATAAGCTGGGTAGAGTTCGGTGTCTAGCTATTATCGGCGAGTGTTGAATTTTTCCATAAGAGGGGCCTTGTCCTTCGTCCGAGCTACTACTAGCCTCCCGGTATTTGGGTCGGTTTTCCCTATCTCGACGTAACTGTTGTATACGGTGACCTATGAATTGCTTATCGGTAGTCGGTGGTACTTTTTTTTTTTTTTTTTTTTTTTTTTTTTTGTCGTGGGGAAAATCTTCGAAAGACTCCCACCCACCTCCTTGGGGAGAGGTGGGAGGGGTGTGTGGGATTCCCCGCGACCGTACAACGACAGGGGCCACTCCATCCCGCCGCTATCCGTCCCGGGGCCGCGTTTAGTGGCGGCTGCGAGCCCCAACTCGCAACCGCCCGCGACCCCGTTTCCACCCCTCGGCGGTCTGGTGCGGCCATGAACGCCCGGCCGCCGAGGGGTGGAAACGGGGTCGCGGGCGGTTGCGAGATGGGGCTCGCAGCCGCCACTAAACGCGGCCCCGGGACGGATAGCGGCGGGATGGAGTGGCCCCGTCCCGCCGCTATGAGGCAGTGTGTCTACTGGGGGGACCGATTGTCCCCCCGGGGGATGGGCGCGAAAGCGCGACACGGGGAGGATACCGGAAGAATGCTTCGAGCGATTCCCGGTATCCTCCCAAAGCGTGCCGAAGGGTCACCGTGGGGTTTTTAGTGGGTAGGTCCCGCGCCTGTCGTTGTACGGGCGCGGGGAATCCCACACACCCCTCCCACCTCTCCCCAAGGAGGTGGGAGGGAGTCTTTCGAAGATTTTCCCCACGACAAAAAAAAAAAAAAAAAAAAAAAAAAAAGGGTCCCCTCAGGACCCCCCTCCCAGCCTAGGTCATCCGCCACGCCGAGGCGGCTGCCCCCGACGCCTCGCGACCGGGCGACGACCTCGGGCCACCGCACGAGCGCGAGCTTCAGCGCGCCGCTGAAGCTCGCGCTCCCTCCCCGCGCCCTCCTTCTGCAACATTACGTTCTCGCAGAAGGAGGCCACGGCCCTCCACTTCTCCTCGCTGCCGAGCATGACGCGCACCACGCCCGGCAGCGAGACATCCCGCCCAACGACGCCGACCAGGACACGGCGCTCCCCATCCCACGCGGGGCATACCTCCAGGGTATGATCCGCCGTGTCCTGCTCAGCGTCGCAGTGGCAGCAACGCGCCGTCGGCTCCTTCCCTATCCGGCACAGGTATCTTCCGAAGCTGCCATGCCCGGAAAATATCTGTGCCAGCCGGTAGGTGAGGCTGCCATGGCCTCTGTCCAGCCACTCCTTCAGGAGTGGCCGAACAGCCCCGACAGTCCGGTGCCCCGCGGTTGGCAGAGCCAGCCGCTCCTGCCACGCGAGTAACACGGACTGCCGGGCCTGGCGCTTCAAATCGCCCCAAGCAGGTTCCTGCCCGCCCGGGACCGCCCCCACCCCCGCGCGACGGTCGACGCGGTGCCGGTACATCACCGCGTGCGACCGCGCGAGCAGGTCCATGGGCGGCATCCCCGCTAGAACCGTCGCCGCCTCATGTGACATGGTCCGATACCCGCGGACGACCCTGAGCGCCATGCGCCTCTGCACCCGACGCAGCATAGTCATGCTGCGCCGGGAGGCAGCCAGGTCGTCCGCCCAGACGGGGGCCCCATATAGGGCCACCGACTGGACCATTGCCACATAGAGGCGACGAACTCGGCCCGCCGGGCCCCCCAGGTTGGGCAGGATCCGGCCCAGTGGCTATCGAGGATCAACCTTAGATACCTGATCTGGGGCTTCACCTCGATGTCAGCCCCACCCACCCGGATCAGAGGGGGTGGCGGATCCTGCCGAGGTGAATGAAACGCAATCACCTCGGTCTTATGGACCGCCACCGTCATCCCCATCACCCTGATCTGGGCGACGACGCGTTGCGACGCATGGCCCTCACCCAGTGCGCCCCGACGGCCAGCACCAGTGTGTCATCCGCATAACACACCGTGCTGACGCCGTCGGGGAGGCCGGCCCGCAACACCGAGTCGTACGCGATGTTCCACAGGAGTGGCCCGAGGACCCACCCCTGCGGAACGCCGCAGTACACCTCCCTCCGCATATCACCATCCCGGCCCGGATACTCGATCCACCTGCCGCGGAGATAATCCCCGACGACCGCCCTGAGACAAGGGGGGACTCGATGATATTCGAGTCCCCTCCTTATCTCTTCCCAGGGGAGGGTGTTAAAGGCATTGGCAATATCCAAGGATATTGCCAATGCCACCCCTCCCCGGGAGACGGCCGCCTCCGAGAGGGCCCTCACACGACCTATCGCGTCGATAGTCGATCGGCCCACCCGGAAACCGAACTGGCAGTCGGCCAGACCGGGATCACCCCGCGACAGGTGCTCGACGAGGCGGGCAGCAATCACACGCTCGAAGAGCTTGCCCACCTCGTCGAGGAGACAATTGGGCCGGTATGAGGAGGGAGACTCCGCGGGCCGACCCTCTTTCCGGAGGAGGACCATCCTCGCCACCTTCCAACTGGGGGGTAATCGCCCGTCCCTCAGGCAGCGGTCGAACAACCGCCTGAGGTCGGCTCCAAGGACGCCCTGGGTCAAGACCCAAACCCGGCCGGGCACACCATCCGGACCCGGGGCCGTGTTACGAACCCCGAGCCGTCTGATGGCCGCTGCCAGCTCCTCCTGCGTGACCCCCAGCTCGGCCGTCCACTCCACTGGGACAGCCGCCGCCGCCGGAGGACGCGGTCCCCTCTCCCCAATTGGGAAGAGTGTATTGACCACGTCCTCCAGCAGCCGGGGGTCAAGACCCTCGGTGACGGGGGGCGCCCACGGGCGGAGCTTATTCAGCACCACCTTATATGGGCGCCCCCATGGATCGTCATCAAGGGTCTGGAGGAGCTCCTTCCATGCCTGGGTCTTGGCCCGTTTGATGGCGACCTGCAGAGCAACCCGCGCCACGCGGTATGCTCCACACAGGTCATCAGCTGCCCTCGCTCGCGCCACGCCGTCGCCAGTACGTTGACGACGGCGCGCGCGGGTGTACTGGCGTCGGGCGCGGACAGTCGCGACTCGCAACTCCGCGATCGCGTCCGACCACCAGTACACCGCCCGGCGAGGAGAAGCCCGCCCGACCCGAGACCGGAGGGCGACCTGCGGATCTCTCCGATCCGCAGGTCCTCCACAGGACAGTCCCCCGCCCTCGCAAGGGCACGGGACACATCCTGTGCGCTGACCGAGTCGTCCAGCCCACAAACGCGCATCTCCGTGCGCTTCGTGGGCCGGGCGACCCGGACACCTCGCTCGCCCAGCTGCTCCCGGAGCCTCTCGGCAAGACGATCCGCCTTCGCGCCGCCTTCTGCACCGGGGATCTCCAGCAAGAGACCCCCGGTCACGGCCCTCTTCGCCCTCACGGAGGCGATGGCCAGCTCTTCCAGGGAGATATTCTCCCTGGCGAGCCGCATCGCCTCCGCGAGGGTCAGGTCGCCCCCCTGCGCAACGGTCAGCGTCACCGCTGCCGTTTTTGGGGGACGACCTGGTCGTGCCTTCCCGACCTTCGCGGCCTTTACCTTGGCCGCCGGCGGCGGAGGCGGAGGCTGCGGTTGCGAGGCCTTCCTCGCCGCCCGCTTCGCCTTCCGCCCCACCACCTCACTCCACGCCACCCCCCCTTGGGAGGGTGCTGTGGAGGACGCGACCACCGCGACCACGGGTACACCACCCCCCTTGGGGGTCGCGACCCGGGGCCCTGGTTGCCGACTGTACCGGAACAGGTCGGGGAGGCACCGCCTTCCTGCTGACCGCTCTTCCGGCGAGGAGCTCCTCCCGGAAGGCGGCCAGCTTGCCATCAATCACGTCCCCAATCCTCCTCAGAAGATCGTCTTCTGAGGAGGACGGGGACTTCTTCACGGGCGGAGTGCGGGTGGAGGGGCCCGCGGTGCCCCGCACCACTGCCACCGCACTCCGCTTATTTACCTCCGCCGAGGGACGCGGCGGTGGAGGAGGAGGGAGGATGGGAGGGAGGGCCGCGCTGTTCCACAGCGCCTCTGCCCTCCTCCTCCCCTGTCGCTCCTCCTCCAACAGGAGCTGCAGACGGGCGATCCGCCCTCTGAGCTCCCACGCCGCCTCCCTCATTTCCTCCGCCGCGGCCTTCAGGGCCTCCGCGCCACCGCTTTTCTGCCCCTTAAAGGCGCAGGCGGCGGCGACTTTCTCCACCCGCCTCAGGGACGAGGAGATCCTCTCCGATATCTCCTCGGTCACCTCGTCCCTGAGGCAACTCAGCCTCACCGACGGGCTCAGCGCCCCGCCCACCTCGACGACGGCCTGCCCCGTCCTCTTCCTCTTAGAGCCTATGTGGCTCGTGCTGGAGGAGAAGGACGAGACCGACGCCGTCTCGTCGTCCTCCTCCACCCTCCACGAAGAGGAACGGGGGTCTTGGCTTAACCGCCTGGGCCACGAGTATGGCGACTCTATAAAATCGCCCTCCAATCCTAAGCTATGGTGCGCGGCGATGGGATGCATGGTTGGGGGAGAAGGCCCAATCCCAAGCGACCACCTCCGGGGAACCTGCCGAACCCCCGGAGTATATAGGCTTACCCGGGTAAGGCGGCTCTGCCCGGGCGGACCTTTTCTTCCGACCTGCTCGTGGGAATATTATGGAGTTCAATATTAAAACGGGGATGGGACGGGGTAAGTCAGAGGGGGAGGACGAAGGCGGTGTTGGGACTGGAGTGACGGCGCTCGCGCCGCCTCCAGCGCCTGGCCCGGCTTCGTGGAAGGTGGAGGAGGACGACGAGACTGCGTCAGTCTCGTTCTTCTCCTCCACCAGGAGCCTCATAGGCTCTAAGAGGAAGAGGGCGGGGCAGGCCGTCGTCGAGGTGGGCGGGGCGATGAGCCCGTCGGTGAGGCTGAGTTGCCTCAGGGACGAGGTGACCGAGGAGATATCGGAGAGGATCTCCTCGTCCCTGAGGCGGGTGGAGAAAGTCGCCGCTGCCTGCGCCTTTAAGGGGCAGAAAAGCGGTGGCGCGGAGGCCCTGAAGACCGCGGCGGAGGAAATGAGGGAGGCGGCGCGGGAGCTCAGAGGGCGGAACGCCCGTCTGCAGCTCCTGTTGGAGGAGGAGCGACAGGGGAGGAGGAGGGCAGAGGCGCTGTGGAACAGCGCGGCCCTCCCTCCCATCCTCCCTCCTCCTCTACCGCCGCGTCCCTCGGCGGAGGTAAATAAGCGGAGTCCAGCGGCAGTGGTGCGGGGCACCGCGGGCCCCTCCACCCGCACTCCGCCCGTGAAGAAGTCCCCGTCCTCCTCAGAAGACGATCTTCTGAGGAGGATTGGGGACATGATTGATGGCAAGCTGGCCGCCTTCCGGGAGGAGCTCCTCGCCGGAAGAGCGGTCAGCAGGAAGGCGGTGCCTCCCCGACCTGTTCCGGTACAGTCGGGGAAGGCAAAGAAGGGCGGAGTGAAGGCTCCGCCCAGCGTTGCGGCACCAGGGCCCCGGGTCGCGACCCCCAAGGGGGGTGGTGTACCCGTGGTCGCGGTGGTCGCGTCCTCCACAGCACCCTCCCAAGGGGGGGTGGCGTGGAGTGAGGTGGTGGGGCGGAAGGCGAAGCGGGCGGCGAGGAAGGCCTCGCAACCGCAGCCTCCGCCTCCGCCGCCGGCGGCCAAGGTAAAGGCCGCGAAGGTCAGGAAGGCACGACCAGGTCGTTCCCCAAAAACGGCAGCGGCGACGTTGACCGTTGCGCAGGGGGGCGACCTGACCCTCGCGGAGGCGATGCGGCTCGCCAGGGAGAATATCTCCCTCGAAGAGCTGGGCATCGCCTCCGTGAGGGCGAAGGGGGCCGTGACCGGGGGTCTCTTGCTGGAGATCCCCGGTGCAGAAGGCGGCGCGAAGGCGGATCGTCTCGCCCAGAGGCTCCGGGAGCAGGAGATGCGCGTTTGTGGGCTGGACGACTCGGTCAGCGCACAGGATGTGTCCCGTGCCCTTGCGAGGGCGGGGGACTGTCCTGTGGAGGACCTGCGGATCGGAGAGATCCGCAGGTCGCCCTCCGGCCTCGGGTCGGTGTGGGCCCCGTGCCCCCTCTCTGCCGCCCGTAAGGTGGCGGAATCCGGGAGGGTGTTGGTGGGGTGGGTTTCGGCGCGAGTGGAAATCCTCGCGCCGCGCCCGCTCCAGTGTCACCGCTGCCTCGAATTGGGGCACGTGAGGCAGTGGTGCACCTCGCCGGTGGACCGCAGCGGTCAGTGTTACCGCTGCGGTGCCAAAGAGCACCGTGCGAGCCAGTGCTCGGCGGCCCCCCACTGCCCGCTGTGTGCGGACATGGGGAGGCCAGCCGATCACAGGGTGGGGAGCAAGAAGTGCTCCCCCCCCTCCCGGAAGGAGAGGAAGAGGCGGGCTGCACCGGCTCCGGTGCCGAGGGCGGTGGCATCGTCCTCCATGGAGGTGGACGGTGCTACGGGGACGGACGGCCGGGAGGAGGCTGGCGCGGCCATTAATTAATGTCGCCCCGCCTCCTCCTCCAGGCCAACCTCAACCACTGCCGCGCGGCACAGGACTTGATGTCCCAAGTCCTCGCGGAGTGGGGGGTTGGCCTGGTGGTCGCCGCCGAGCCGTACCGCGTCCCTGATCACCCTCATTGGGTGGGCGACGCGGACGGCTTGGTGGCGACGGTATGGGGAGGGGGCGACGGGTCCCCACCGTTCTCCTTGTTGGAGCGCGGTCGGGGATTCTTCGCCGTGGACTGGGGGGGAGTCGCTGTGGTGGGGTGCTACATTTCGCCCCGTAGCGGTCACGCTGCGTTCGAGCTGTACTTGGCCGAGGTCGCGGCATGCGTGCAGCGCTACGCGGCCCGGCCGGTGCTGGTCCTGGGGGATTTTAATGCCAAGTCGGTGGCTTGGGGATCCCCCAGGACCTCCGTTCGCGGCGGGATCCTGGGCGATTGGGCGGCGGGGCTCGACCTCCGGGTATTGAACCGGGGGTCGGAGCACACATGCGTGCGGCGATATGGGGGGTCCATCGTGGATGTTGGATTCGCGACCCCCAACGCCGTGCGCATGGTGTCGGGTTGGCACGTGGTCGCGGGGGCAGAGACACTCTCCGATCACCGGTACATCCGGATGGAGGTCTCTGCCGCCGCGAGTGCATCCCGACACGACCGCCTGCGTGGCACCCCACCACGCCGCTGGGCGCTTCGGCGCCTGGACAAGGACGCCCTGATGGCAGCTGCCCTCGCTGCAACTTGGCCGCAGGGAGCGGCCGAGTTGCCGAGCATAGAGGAGGAGGTCGCCCGGCTCGGAGCATTGGTCGCGGGTATTTGCGACGCGGCGATGCCTCGGGTCGGGCGGGCTTCTCCTCGCCGGGCGGTGTACTGGTGGTCGGACGCGATCGCGGAGTTGCGAGTCGCGACTGTCCGTGCCCGACGCCAGTACACCCGCGCGCGCCGTCGTCAACGTACAGGCGACGGCGTGGCGCGAGCGAGGGCAGCTGATGACCTGTATGGAGCATACCGCGTGGCGCGGGTTGCTCTGCAGGTCGCCATCAAACGGGCCAAGACCCGGGCATGGAAGGAGCTCCTCCAGACCCTTGATGACGATCCATGGGGGCGCCCATATAAGGTGGTGCTGAATAAGCTCCGCCCGTGGGCGCCCCCCGTCACCGAGGGTCTTGACCCCCGGCTGCTGGAGGACGTGGTCAATACACTCTTCCCAATTGGGGAGAGGGGACCGCGTCCTCCGGCGGCGGCGGCTGTCCCAGTGGAGTGGACGGCCGAGCTGGGGGTCACGCAGGAGGAGCTGGCAGCGGCCATCAGACGGCTCGGGGTTCGTAACACGGCCCCGGGTCCGGATGGTGTGCCCGGCCGGGTTTGGGTCTTGACCCAGGGCGTCCTTGGGGCCGACCTCAGGCGGTTGTTCGACCGCTGCCTGAGGGACGGGCGATTCCCCCCCAGTTGGAAGGTGGCGAGGATGGTCCTCCTGCGGAAGGAGGGTCGGCCCGCGGAGTCTCCCTCCGCATACCGGCCCATTTGTCTCCTCGACGAGGTGGGCAAGCTCTTCGAGCGGGTGATTGCTGGCCGCCTCGTCGAGCACCTGTCGCGGGGTGATCCCGGTCTGGCCGACTGCCAGTTCGGTTTCCGGGGGGGCCGATCGACTATCGACGCGATAGGTCGTGTGAGGGCCCTCTCGGGGGCGGCCGTCTCCCGGGGAGGGGTGGCATTGGCAATATCCTTGGATATTGCCAATGCCTTTAACACCCTCCCCTGGGAAGAGATAAGGAGGGGACTCGAATATCATCGGGTCCCCCCTTGTCTCAGGGCGGTCGTCGGGGATTATCTCCGTGGCAGGTGGATCGAGTATCCGAGCCGGGATGGTAATATGCGGAGGGAGGTGTACTGCGGTGTTCCGCAGGGGTCGGTCCTCGGGCCACTCCTGTGGAACATCGCGTACGACTCGGTGTTGCGGGCCGGCCTCCCCGACGGCGTCAGCACGGTGTGTTATGCGGATGACACACTGGTGCTGGCCGTCGGGGCGCACTGGGGGAGGGCCATGCGTCGCGCGGAGGAGGGGTCGCAACGCGTCGTCGACCGGATCAGGGGGATGGGGATGACGGTGGCGGTCCATAAGACCGAGGTGATTGCGTTTCATTCACCTCGGCAGGATCCGCCACCCCCTCTGATCCGGGTGGGTGGGGCTGACATCGAGGTGAAGCCCCAGATCAGGTATCTAGGGCTGATCCTCGATAGCCACTGGCGTTTCGAGGAGCATTTCCGCTGCCTGGTCCCCCGGTTGGAAAGGATGGTTGCGGCTCTGGGCCGAATCCTGCCCAACCTGGGGGGCCCGGCGGGCCGAGTTCGTCGCCTCTATGTGGCAATGGTCCAGTCGGTGACCCTATACGGGGCCCCCGTCTGGGCGGACGACCTGGCTGCCTCCCGGCGCAGCATGACTATGCTGCGTCGGGTGCAGAGGCGCATGGCGCTCAGGGTCGTCCGCGGGTATCGGACCATGTCACATGAGGCGGCGACGGTTCTAGTGGGGATGCCGCCCATGGACCTGCTCGCGCGGGGGTGGGGGCGGTCCCGGACGGGCAGGAACCTGCTTGGGGCGATTTGAAGCGCCAGGCCCGGCAGTCCGTGTTGCTCGCGTGGCAGGAGCGGCTGGCTCTGCCAACCGCGGGGCACCGGACTGTCGGGGCGGTTCGGCCACTCCTGAAGGAGTGGCTGGACAGAGGCCATGGCAGCCTCACCTACCGGATGGCACAGGTATTTTCCGGGCATGGCAGCTTCGGAAGATACCTGTACCGGATAGGGAAGGAGCCGACGGCGCGTTGCTGCCACTGCGACGCTGAGCAGGACACGGCGGATCATACCCTGGAGGTATGCCCCGCGTGGGAGGGGGAGCGCCGTGTCCTGGTCGGCGTCGTCGGGCGGGATGTCTCGCTGCCGGGCGTGGTGCGCGCCATGCTCGGCAGCGAGGAGAAGTGGAGGGCCGTGGCCTCCTTCTGCGAGAACGTAATGTTGCAGAAGGAGGCCGCGGGGAGGGAGCGCGAGCTTCAGCGGCGCGCTGAAGCTCGCGCTCGTGCGGTGGCCCGAGGTCGTCGCCCGGTCGCGAGGCGTCGCGGGCGGCCGCCTCGGCGTGGCGGATGACCTAGGCTGGGAGGGGGGTCCTGAGGGGACCCTCCTCCCGCCAGGCGGCGCCGGGTCGGACCGGTTGGGGGTAGGAGTGCCTCCCCCTACCGGTCCGACGCAAGGGGAGGCACCCTCGGCGGTCTGGTGCGGCCATGAACGCCCGGCCGCCGAGGGGTGGAAACGGGGTCGCGGGCGGTTGCGAGTTGGGGCTCGCAGCCGCCACTAAACGCGGCCCCGGGACGGATAGCGGCGGGATGGAGTGGCCCCGTCCCGCCGCTATGAGGCAGTGTGTCTACTAGGGGGACCGATTGTCCCCCCGGGGGATGGGCGCGAAAGCGCGGGCACGGGGAGGATACCGGAAGAATGCTTCGAGCGATTCCCGGTATCCTCCCAAAGCGTGCCGAAGGGTCACCGTGGGGTTTTTAGTGGGTAGGTCCCGCGCCTGTCGTTGTACGGGCGCGGGGAATCCCACACACCCCTCCCACCTCTCCCCAAGGAGGTGGGAGGGAGTCTTTCGAAGATTTTCCCCACGACAAAAAAAAAAAAAAAAAAAAAAAAAAAAGTATCAAGCAGCAAGCTAGTAAGGAAGCAGTTATCTAGTAAGAAACCAGTAGGCTAATAAGCAAGCAGTGAGCCAGTGAGCGAGCAGGAAGCTAGTAAGGGTGCACTAAGCTACAAAGCAAGCAGCAGGCCAGTAAGCAAGCAGTAAGCGAGTACGCTAGCAGTAAGGTAGTAAACCAGCAGCTGGCTAGTAAGAAAGCAGTATGTCAGTAAGCAAGCAGTAAGCTAAAAAGGAAACAGCCAGCTAGTAAGCAAGCTCTAAGCTAGTAAGCGAGCAGCGAGCCTGTATGCAAGCAACAAGATAGTAAGCAAGCATTAAGCTAGTAAGCATGCAGCTGGCTAGCAAGAAAGAAGAAAGTTAAGAGGAAAGCAGGAGTGTTGTAAGAAAGCAGTTAGGTAGTAAGCAAGCAGTAAGCTAATAAGCAAGCTGTAAGTAAGTATCAAATCACTTTGCTATTAAAGGAGCAGCGGGCTAGTATAGAGGTGAATGTCAGTAAGGAAGCAGTATGCTAGTAAGTAAGCAGTAAGCTAGAAAGCAAGCAGCAATCTAATAAGCGAGCACTAAGCTAGAAAGCATGCAGCAAGCTACTAAGCAAACTGTAAGCTTGTATGCAATCAGCAGCCTATTCAGGAAGCTACTAGCTAGTAAGAAAGCAGCATGCTAGGAAGGACGAAGTAACCTAGTAAGCAAGCATTATGTTAGTAAGGAAGCAATGGGCTAGGATGCGAGCAGGATACTAGTAAGGAAGCAGTGAGCTAGTAAGCGAATAGGGAGCTAGTAAGGAAGCAGTATGCTAGTAAGCAAGCAGGAAGCTAGTAACCAACCAGTAAGCTACTAAGCAATCAGTAAGCGAGTAAGCTAGCAGTAATCTCGTAAGCAAGCAGAGATCCAGAATACGAGATGGAAGCTGGTAACGACGCAGTATGATAGTAAGCAAGCAGCACGCTAGTAAGCAACAAGTAAGCTAGTAAGCAATGCTGTAAGCAGGTAAGAAAGCAGTTAACAAGTAAGCCTTTAGTAAGCTAGTAAGCAACCAGTAAGCTAGTAAGGAAGCAGCTGGCTAGTGAGGAAGCACTTAGCTAGTACAAATTCAGTATGCTAGCAAGCAAGCAGTGAGCTAGTAAGCAAACAGTAAGCTAGTAAGGACGCAGTGAGCAACAAAGCAACAAGTGAGCTGGTAAGCGAGCAGAGAGCTAGGTGGTTAGCAGTGTGCAAGTAAGCATGCAGTATGATGGTAAGCAAATAAGTTTGCTAGCAGGCAAGCCGCAAGCTAGTAAGAAGGCAGATAGCTAGTAAGGAAGCTGTGTGCCAGTAAGCAAGCAGCAAGCTAGTAAGCAAGAAGTAAGCTAGAAAGCAAGCAGCAGGCTAGTAATGAAGCAATCATCTATAAAGTAAGCGGTAAGCTAGTAACAAAGCAGTAAGATTCCAACAAAGCAGTAAGCTAGTAAGCAAGCAGGAAGCTAGCAAGGAAGCATTCGGCTAGTAAGAGAGCAGTAACTTAGTAAGAAAGCGGTAAGTTACGAGGAAAGCAGGAATGTAGTAAGAAAGTGGTACATTTATTTTTGATATTTTAACCACCAATTGTATAATTTAAATACATTATGCATAGCGCATGTCTTTTTATTGTTACCACATCGCCATGTGTTTACACAATCAAGATTTTTTAAGCATTCAATATCACCATAATCAGCATCGATGTTCTCAGCATTAATATGTTCAGCCACCATGTTGGTTAACCAATCACGCTTTTGAAGCCTTTTTACATAGACGATTGGGTTTGACTCATCTACTATTGCCGATGTAATAAGCATTTTGCTCATGCTGTAGGATATAAAACCGTCGTCCCACGACAGTCCGTGATGATTCTTCGTCACCCAAGTAGCTCGTGATTTATCGGGCGCAGATAATAAACACCATGGATATGGACTTTGGAAGATATAATGCGCTAGAGTGCTTCCTTTTTTCAGCACTGCCACTTCCTTTACAACAAACTCTGTGTCGCTAACGAATCCTTGTATGTCGACAAATGTTGGTACCATCATGAAAATATCTTTGAAACTATGCTGCAATGCGGCGTGTCCGCCTGTTATATATATATGTATATAATCCAACGTTGTGCGCAAGATTACATAAACTGTAACATCAGCAATGTTTGTAATATATATATATATTATATTACAAACATTGCTGATGTTACAGTTTATGTAATCTTGCGCACAACGTTGGACAGTGGACAGTATTCGACAACACGATCATGTAAAATAAGACAATAGGCGGTAGTATTTGCTGGCACGTTTTCTTTACAATCAAATTCTATTCGCACATCTATGGTAGCGCTCTTGATTGATTCGTTCTGTCTCGAACATTCGATGACTACAAACGGTCCATACAACGAAAAGTTCTCCCTGTTGCAAAGCGTTTCGTAACTGTCGTATCCATAATAAGCTTTACGAAAACGTGCATACATATCAAAAAGAATGGCATATCTGTTTTTATCAAAATCAAGATTCAAGTCATCATATGGATAAAAGTCAGAGTTTAGATACAGTTTCACATTGGTCAAGTTACATTCATCGAAATTGCTTGCATCTTTAGACATGTTGTTCTTCCGACCAGTTTGCAGCGCAAAAATGACGTATCGCGGCTTCTCCAGCTGAGTTGCAGTTTTAACAGCCCACGAATGTTTTGTTGTACTTTGCAATAATGGGTACTCGTACAGGTCCCACGAACGAAAACTCATGCTTAGGTATTGTCCGCTTTCCAAAATCCGCAACATCGATAGTTTATTCGTATCATTCAGTATAATGCGCGGCATTCGCCACTGTATCTTTAGTAATTCGATCTCCGGCTCCAGCGCGGAATTTGCAATGATGCAGTTGTTATCATTGCGAGCGCGTATAAGGATGAGTTCATGTCGAGCGTTGACTACTATACGCTTGTAATCTTCGCAAAACCCCAACAGCATATTGAGCGGTACACAAAAGTTAAAGTAACCTGTCGGTATGTTTGATTATGCGGCCCATCCAGCATTCCGTAAAATTAACGATTTGTCATATGTTGAGGACACAAATGTTTTGATGGTACTTGTTATCCCAACGTTTCTGTTACGATCGATCTCCACACCATTGAGTTCATATCGAATTTCATCAAACATAAACGCAACACAATTATTTCCAAGGAATGCATCCAACTCATTGTTTGGCTTCTTTACTATGAATCTTCCTTCAACGTATAGAAAGCTCTCACATGGTAGCGTGTATAAATCCTGCTGTTGTATAGGTATTCGTATCTCATCGTTGTGTCCAAACGTTGTGTTGGCGTATGGGTTGTATGTGTGAGTCTCAATCTTGACAATGCGATCATCAAAGATCGGTTCGCTTCCAATGTTTAAGATATTAGCCATTTCGTACAACAAAACCCAACGATTTCAGAAATTCAACATTCGATGCAGTAAGTTTTGTGGGTGATCGAATTGTCCTCTCGCCTGATGGTTTTAGACAGTCAATATTCGATACAGTGTGGTGTGCAAGCGATTGAATTGTCTTCTCTTTATTTTCATGCGTCGTCTGTTTCACTTGCTCCCCTTCGTTCAGCACAAGCATCTCCTACTACAGTCGTTGTCTCCGCACATGCAATCGAACGGTGATCTGTTCCCCTCGAAAATCGAGCAATTGATCGTCTTGACTCACAACGCGAATCGTCAAATCCGAAATGCTTCGTGTAGTAATCGGAAGGTAAATGATCTGTGTTGGTCTTTCCGATATCTTATATCCTGGTGGAACGGTAGGCGAAAACTCATGTATCGTGTGCGCGCACTTGTTATTGCTGTAAGCGCCAGCTGTCACGTTGCATTCAATGCGAATGATATTTACATTCATTATATTGATTGATGTATCCGATTCGTGCCATTTTCGTGGTTGTAGCACCCGATTCGTTGAAAACCCCAGTAACGAGCCAATAGTATTGGGTTTGGTAAAATTTATGCTATAATTACACCTGATTTCGCTCTTCATCGTATTGTTGTTAGCTCTAAGCATCAAGGGCGGGTTCCCTTCATTATCCCATGAAAGCGATCGTTGCAAATACATGTGAATGTCGGCCAGCTCATAAGATCCCTCGGGAATAATGATTTCCTTACCATCATTATCATAGTAAAATTTATTATTTGACAAATTTACATTCGGTATTGTGTAATATGTTTCAAAGTCCATAACACCGAGTTCGTAATCACCATTGCTCAAATCGATGGCTGGAAAATAGCTTACTGCGAGAATACTACTTTGCCCGGTGAGCGTTAGCGTCAGCGACATGTTCCAACGGATACTGGAGTTAAAGCGTACAATGATTATCCTTAAATTGATTGTCAACTGTCAGCAGAAACTGTAAACACAGCTGTCCACAATTGCTTTGATTATAGCGCTGATAAGGCATGTGATTATACTCAATTACACTATTCTTCAAATATTGTATCAGTTCCCTCGGTGGTTGAAGATTGCCAAAACTATCAAAATATATGGCGCATGTTCCCCGTTTTGCGTATGCCACCCAATGAGTACCTGGTCCCTCAACAGTATCCAAATTTACGATCCCGCTCTCATTCCTGCGTACCCCATCTGTTGGTAAAGTATTGCGCATAAAAATACCTCTGAAATATGAAATACGCATACGTTTTGCCAGTTGCTGCAATTGTATGTTTGTGGTTACGCCTTCAGGCATTTTAATTTTGACTTTTTTTTTTCCTCTTTGAGACTCCTCGCCCGCGTTTGTATGGCGCGAGATAAAGTCCGCGACCTTCCATGGCGAGATTATGACGATTCATTTCTTCTAGCTGGCGATGCATCGCCTTCTTATCGTTCACAGCCTTCGCGACTCCTGCCGCCCCTCCGACCAATGAGCCAAGAACCCCCAATAATGGTAAAATCGGTAGGATACCGCCACGTTTCGCCGTTGGAAGTATTCGCTTCTTCACAGCACTCTTTTTTTTCTTTTTCAAACCCATGCCGAATTTTGTTTTGGCCTTCATAGCCGCCCAAACGGTTGTAGCAGCAACCTTTTCCCCGAGACTGGAATCTCTCGCAGTAATGCGTTCTCGTGCTTTTGCTGCTAGGATGTTGTCAGCTGCGTGTCGTTTTACGAGATCGTTATTTTGTGAATACGCTATATCATGCTCGCGACATGCAGCATCCAGCGGATTGATACCTTGATCGCCTCGCGCCAAACGTTTCTCTAAATGTGTTCCGGGGCCACAAAACTGATAACCTGGAATATGTAATTCAATCGGAAGTGTGTTTATAACGCGATTTAATAGGCCTTTCCCAATTTTTGCTGACATTCGTCACAGTTGTTTATCGATGGTGGTGGTAGACAGTCAATGTGTGTTCTGCTGACTCGACAGGTTATATTTGAATACTGATCGTTTCAGCTCTATGCATCGCTATAAATAGACCAGCACTCTTTCGAAAGTATCTTCATTTGTATAATGCTGATAAAATATGCAGTTCATACGCCAATCACCTATGATCAAAGTGACTAATCTAGACAAAAAGATACAGTCTGAGAAAGAGTTACGCAAACATGGAAATATGTTGCCGGCCTCTATACGTGGTATCATCTGCGGTCCATCGAATTGTGGCAAAACGAACGTGTTGATTAGTTTGTTAGAAAGTCCGCATGGTGTTCGTTTCGAAAACGTATACGTGTACTCGAAATCGTTGCACCAACCGAAATATCGATATCTAGAAAATATATTCTCATCGATAGACGAAATTGGTTATTTTACATTTTCGAATAACAGCGATGTCGTTCCGCCGAGCGATGCACTTCCGAATTCCATTTTTATCTTTGATGATGTGGCATGTGATAAGCAAAACGTGGTAAGAGAATACTTTGCAATGGGTAGGCACTCGGACGTTGACTGTTTCTATCTTTGTCAGACATATGCAAAGATACCGAAGCATCTGATACGCGACAACGCGAACCTGCTGATCATGTTCAAACAAGATGGTACAAATCTAAAACATGTATAGAACGATCATGTTAACACTGACATGTCATTTGAGAATTTCTGCAAATTGTGTACCGCTTGTTGGCAAGAAAAATATGGATTTGTAGTGATTGATAAAGACAGCGTATTATGGAATGGTCGCTATAGAAAGGGATTTAATGACTTTGCAATATCATAACATGTTCAGTTAATTCCGATACGTTGACAAAGCAGTGTTCCAACATGAGCAACAATATTGAAGATTGTGAGAGGATAACGAAACAGATTGCGAGAACGAGTGATTTGATTCGCAAAAAGTATCGTGAATTGAAAACTGGTAAAATTGAGGAAGAGATTGCGCTGGAAAAACACTTTAAGCCTGTTACTGAACCGTTGAAAGCAATTGTTGATAACGTGACAAAAAATTATGATCTATACAATAATACAGATATCGGAAGCGAACCATTAGCCACTCCGAATATCAAGGAATTGGATAAAACACAATCAAATTACTGGCTAAATCTTTCGAAACCACTAAAAATAAAAAAACCAAGATTAAGCAGTTTACTCGATATGAATCCTATGATTTCTACACCGGCCTCTACATCGATTAAGACGATGCCAACAATAAAAAGCTCAGCAAGTTTACCCGATACGAATCTGATGGCCTCTACACCGATTAAGATAGTACCAACAATAAAAACCTCAGCAAGATTAAGCAGTTTACCTGGTATGAATACGATGACCTCTATACCGATTAAAACAACACCAGCAACAAAAAGCTTAGGAAACGAAGATACTTTTGAAAGTCCAAAAAGCTTAGCAAACGAAGATGTTTTTGAAAGCCCAAAAAGCAGTTTCTCAACATCTGTTCGAAGTCGGTTGCAAACGTCGGAAGGTGAAAAAACGTTGCGGAATCACCTAGGTCCGCTGAGTCAAAAATACATCGCGCCTGTATTACGCGGAGACATAAAGGTTGGTATGGATCATGTGTATGGTGATTATCTCGGTAATGATGGACCGATGCTCGGTAATAAACATGTTGATGTGGACAATTCCGCTAACATAATTATCGATGGCATACGATATTCTGGTACACCCGGTCTTTATGAATTGATATTTAAGAAAATTCCAGATAACGACATTTATACTGAGGCTGATGAATGCAAATATAGGGACATACTGCTGACAACGAGTGCACATAAGTACAAGCATGATTCGTATGGTAAAACATTAGGCAACAAAGGATACAAGTATAACTATGTAATCAAGCCTTTATTGAAAGATAGAAAAGTTGGAAAGGGTGTACCAAGCTCGATGAGATTAACCAGCAATAAGATTGAATACGTTCATTGGAATGATCCTAACGAACTCGTAGATCGGCTTCGATTGCTCGAGGCTTCGCGTCAAGCTGGTCACAATGCTCACGATAGTGAGATGTTATTGATTATCGAGGAACTTCGCGAGGCAGAGCTCATTATAAATTAAGCTGCACTTTGACGGTAGAATCAATCATTATCAAAATGCCAATCAACAAGTTTGGGTCATCGTTTGGAACAATGGAATCATACTATCGCTAGAATGGAGTAGTGAGAAATTATGTGCGCAACAACGCTCTATGTATTGTCGGTGCCGATTATGATGCAAAGGCGCGCAAGATTCGTCGAGTAGCACCACCTGTAGAGGATGGTGACGCTATCAACAAACTATACGTGCAAGAAAACATGACATTTATAAAAAATCGACAAGATGAATTCGACAAGAAGATGATCATGTTTCAAGATTACGTTCAGAATTTGAAAGATCAACTGAATCACTTGGAGAGGGATATTATCGAATTCCGAAATCAAATGCATCAATAGCTGGATGTTGGGACGTTGGGGCGTTGGGATGTTGGGACATTGAGATGTTGGAGCGTTGAGGTGTTGGGGTGTTGGGGACGTTGGGGTGTTGAGACGTTGAACATTGATTGATAAGACGTGTGCGTTAGGTCTTCGCGTTAGTGGCGAGTCATACATGGCCGAGAAGAAAACCTCCAGTATCGAGAAACGATGTCTTGTGGAAGAATTGCATGCTCCAGCGAGAAGACATTTTCCTCGAAGACGCGTCATAGTACATGGATACGACGACCTATGGCAAGCGGATGTGGTCGAGATGCGACCTTACACGCGATATAACAGAGGCTTCCATTACATACTCACTGTTATCGATGTGCTGAGTAAGCATGCGTGGGCTATAACCCTCAAAACCAAGAATGGAAATGAAGTTTCTACAGCGATCGGGAAGATAATCCGAGACAGTGGGAGGTATCCGAAAAATTTGCAGACCGACAAAGGAAAGGAATTTTACAACGCAAATATGCAAAAACTTTTGTCAAAATACACCATAAATCATTATTCAACGTATTCGGTGATGAAGGCGTCAGTCGTCGAGCGGTTCAATCGTACACTCAAAAACGATATGTGGACACAGTTTACACTTAATGGAAATTATAAATGGATTGATTCGCTGCAGCGTCTCATATCAAATTACAACGCGCGAAAGCATCGAACTATCGCTATGCGACCAATTGATGTTACACCAACAAACGCTGCTAAGCTCTTAACAATGGCGTATAATCATATAAAAAATGCCGCTCCTGCACGATTCAAAGTGGGAGATGCAGTACGCGTGAGCAAATTCAAGACAATTTTTGAAAAAAGTTACACACCGAATTGGAGCACTGAAATATTTACAATCGCCGAGGTACAGAAAACTAATCCTGCAACGTATCTGCTGAAAGATATTTATGAAAAACCAATTGCTGGAGGATTCTACGAACACGAGTTGCAACGCGTTGCAAATTCCGACGTGTATCTAGTTGAAAAAGTATTGCGTAAGAAGGGGAACGATGTGTATGTAAAATGGTTGGGGCTCAATAACTCGCACAATTCGTGGATCCATAAAAGTAATGTTTTGTAACATAATTATTCATTGCTTTAATAAATATATCATATTTTTAAATCATCAAAACATGGTATCTAATTTCTTTCCCATGGTAAGGGTCTCCATATATATATTACAGAATTCTTTGCCTGTGAATGCAATGTATACGTTTTGCAGAAGTTGCGTTTTTGCACGTGTTCAGCGTAATCTAAAACGTCTTGCAAAAAAACGTTGCGCTCTTCGCAGAAGAAGAACATGCGACATAAAATAAGAATGTGAATAGCGTGCACGTAAAATGATTAGGACCCCAATAGCTCCCTCAGGGGCTGCCAGCCTTTCAGCTGCAGTACGGGCTTAACGAACCCGGGGTACCCGAGTCATACACACACCGTAAGCCTCCTGTTGGTCGTCACAACGACCCATTCACAATTCCCTATTGGTTTTGTGAATGGTACGTGACGGCAGGAGGAACGGGGGTCTTGGCTTAACCGCCTGGGCCACGAGTATGGCGACTTTATAAAATCGCCCTCCAATCCTAAGCTATGGTGCGCGGCGATGGGATGCATGGTTGGGGGAGAAGGCCCAATCCCAAGCGACCACCTCCGGGGAACCTGCCGAACCCCCGGAGTATTAGGCTTACCCGGGTAAGGCGGCTCTGCCCGGGTGGACCTTTATTTCCGACCATCTCGTGGGATTATTATGGACACAGAAAATAAAATGGGGATGGGGCGGGTTTTGTCGGTTGGGGAGGACGGAGACGGGGTTGGGGTTAGGGTGGCGGCGCTCGCGCCCCACTCAGCGCCAGGTCCGGCTTCGTGGAGGGTGGAGGAGGACGACGAGACGGCGTCGGTCTCGTCCTTCTCCTCCAGCACGAGCCACATAGGCCCTAAGAGGAAGAGGACGGGGCAGGCCGTCGTCGAGGTGGGCGGGGCGATGAGCCCGTCGGTGAGGCTGAGTTGCCTCAGGGACGAGGTGACCGAGGAGATATCGGAGAGGATCTCCTCGTCCCTGAGGCGGGTGGAGAAAGTCGCCGCTGCCTGCGCCTTTAAGGGGCAGAAAAGCGGTGGCGCGGAGGCCCTGAAGGCCGCGGCGGAGGAAATGAGGGAGGCGGCGCGGGAGCTCAGAGGGCGGAACGCCCGTCTGTAGCTCCTGTTGGAGGAGGAGCGACAGGGGAGGAGGAGGGCAGAGGCGCTGTGGAACAGCGCGGCCCTCCCTCCCATCCTCCCTCCTCCTCCACCGCCGCGTCCCTCGGCGGAGGTAAATAAGCGGAGTGCGGCGGCAGTGGTGCGGGGCACCGCGGGCCCCTCCACCCGCACTCCGCCCGTGAAGAAGTCCCCGTCCTCCTCAGAAGACGATCTTCTGAGAAGGATTGGGGACATGATTGATGGCAAGCTGGCCGCCTTCCGGGAGGAGCTCCTCGCCGGAAGAGCGGTCAGCAGGAAGGCGGTGCCTCCCCGACCTGTTCCGGTACAGTCGGGGAAGGCAAAGAAAGGCGGAGTGAAGGCTCCGCCCAGCGTTGCGGCACCAGGGCCCCGGGTCGCGACCCCCAAGGGGGGTGGTGTACCCGTGGTCGCGGTGGTCGCGTCCTCCACAGCACCCTCCCAAGGGGGGGTGGCGTGGCGTGAGGTGGTGGGGCGGAAGGCGAAGCGGGCGGCGAGGAAGGCCTCGCAACCGCAGCCTCCGCCTCCGCCGCCGGCGGCCAAGGTAAAGGCCGCGAAGGTCGGGTAGGCAGGACCAGGTCGTCCCCCAAAAACGGCAGCGGTGACGCTGACCGTTGCGCAGGGGGGCGACCTGACCCTCGCGGAGGCGATGCGGCTCGCCAGGGAGAATATCTCCCTGGAAGAGCTGGGCATCGCCTCCGTGAGGGCGAAGAGGGCCGTGACCGGGGGTCTCTTGCTGGAGATCCCCGGTGCAGAAGGCGGCGCGAAGGCGGATCGTCTCGCCCAGAGGCTCCGGGAGCAGCTGGGCGAGCGAGGTGTCCGGGTCGCCCGGCCCACGAAGCGCACGGAGATGCGCGTTTGTGGGCTGGACGACTCGGTCAGCGCACAGGATGTGTCCCGTGCCCTTGCGAGGGCGGGGGACTGTCCTGTGGAGGACCTGCGGATCGGAGAGATCCGCAGATCGCCCTCCGGCCTCGGGTCGGTGTGGGCCCGGTGCCCCCTCTCCGCCGCCCGTAAGGTGGCGGAATCCGGGAGGGTGTTGGTGGGGTGGGTTTCGGCGCGAGTGGAAATCCTCGCGCCGCGCCCGCTCCAGTGTCACCGCTGCCTCGAATTGGGGCACGTGAGGCAGTGGTGCACCTCGCCGGTGGACCGCAGCGGTCAGTGTTACCGCTGCGGTGCCAAAGAGCACCGTGCGAGCCAGTGCTCGGCGGCCCCCCACTGCCCGCTGTGTGCGGACATGGGGAGGCCAGCCGATCACAGGGTGGGGAGCAAGAAGTGCTCCCCCCCTCCCGGAAGGAGAGGAAGAGGCGGGCTGTACCGGCTCCGGTGCCGAGGGCGTTGGCATCGTCCTCCATGGAGGTGGACGGTGCTACGGGGACGGACGGCCGGGAGGAGGCTGGCGCGGCCATTAATTAATGCCGCCCCGCCTCCTCCTCCAGGCCAACCTCAACCACTGCCGCGCGGCACAGGACTTGATGTCCCAAGTCCTCGCGGAGTGGGGGGTTGGCCTGGCGGTCGCCGCCGAGCCGTACCGCGTCCCTGATCACCCTCATTGGGTGGGCGACGCGGACGGCTTGGTGGCGACGGTATGGGGAGGGGGCGACGGGTCCCCACCGTTCTCCTTGTTGGAGCGCGGTCGGGGATTCGTCGCCGTGGACTGGGGGGGAGTCGCTGTGGTGGGGTGCTACATTTCGCCCCGTAGCGGTCACGCTGCGTTCGAGCTGTACTTGGCCGAGGTCGCGGCATGCGTGCAGCGCTACGCGGCCCGGCCGGTGCTGGTCCTGGGGGATTTTAATGCCAAGTCGGTGGCTTGGGGATCCCCCAGGACCTCCGTTCGCGGCGGGATCCTGGGCGATTGGGCGGCGGGGCTCGACCTCCGGGTATTGAACCGGGGGTCGGAGCACACATGCGTGCGGCGATATGGGGGGTCCATCGTAGATGTTGGATTCGCGACCCCCAACGCCGTGCGCATGGTGTCGGGTTAGCACGTGGTCGCGGGAGCAGAGACACTCTCCGATCACCGGTGCATCCGGATGGAGGTCTCTGCCGCCGCGAGTGCATCCCGACACGGCCGCCTGCGTGGCACCCCACCTCGCCGCTGGGCGCTTCGGCGCCTGGACAAGGACGCCCTGATGGCAGCTGCCCTCGCTGCAATTTGCGACGCGGCGATGCCTCGGGTCGGGCGGGCTTCTCCTCGCCGGGCGGTGTACTGGTGGTCGGACGCGATCGCGGAGTTGCGAGTCGCGACTGTCCGCGCCCGACGCCAGTACACCCGCGCGCGCCGTCGTCAACGTACAGGCGACGGCGTGGCGCGAGCGAGGGCAGCTGATGACCTGTATGGTGCATACCGCGTGGCGCAGGTTGCTCTGCAGGTCGCCATCAAACGGGCCAAGACCCAGGCATGGAAGGAGCTCCTCCAGACCCTTGATGACGATCCATGGGGGCGCCCATATAAGGTGGTGCTGAATAAGCTCCGCCCGTGGGTGGCGGTCCATAAGACCGAGGTGATTGCGTTTCATTCACCTCGGCAGGATCCGCCACCCCCTCTGATCCGGGTGGGTGGGGCTGACATCGAGGTGAAGCCCCAGATCAGGTATCTAGGGCTGATCCTCGATAGCCACTGGCGTTTCGAGGAGCATTTCCGCTGCCTGGTCCCCCGGTTGGAAAGGATGGTTGCGGCTCTGGGCCGGATCCTGCCCAACCTGGGGGGCCCGGCGGGCCGAGTTCGTCGCCTCTATGTGGCAATGGTCCAGTCGGTGGTCCTATACGGGGCCCCCGTCTGGGCGGGCGACCTGGCTGCCTCCCGGCGCAGCATGACTATGCTGCGTCGGGTGCTGAGGCGCATGGCGCTCAGGGTCGTCCGCGGGTATCGGACCATGTCACATGAGGCGGCGACGGTTCTGGCGGGGATGCCGCCCATGGACCTGCTCGCGCGGTCGCACGCGGTGATGTACCGGCACCGCGTCGACCGTCGCGCGGGGGTGGGGGCGGTCCCGGGCGGGCAGGAACCTGCTTGGGGCGATTTGAAGCGCCAGGCCCGGCAGTCCGTGTTGCTCGCCTGGCAGGAGCGGCTGGCTCTGCCAACCGCGGGGCACCGGACTGTCGGGGCTGTTCGGCCACTCCTGAAGGAGTGGCTGGACAGAGGCCATGGCAGCCTCGCCTACCGGCTGGCACAGGTATTTTCCGGACATGGCAGCTTCGGAAGATACCTGTGCCGGATAGGGAAGAAGCCGACGGCGCGTTGCTGCCACTGCGACGCTGAGCAGGACACGGCGGATCATACCCTGGAGGTATGCCCCGCGTGGGAGGGGGAGCGCCGTGTCCTGGTCGGCGTCGTCGGACGGGATGTCTCGCTGCCGGGCGTGGTGCGCGCCATGCTCGGCAGCGAGGAGAAGTGGAGGGCCGTGGCCTCCTTCTGCGAGAACGTAATGTTGCAGAAGGTGGCCGCGGGGAGGGAGCGCGAGCTTCAGTGGCGTGCTGAAGCTCGCGCCCGTGCGGTGGCCCGAGGTCGTCGCCCGGTCGCGAGGCGTCGCGGGCGGCCGCCTCGGCGTGGCGGATGACCTAGGCTGGGAGGGGGGTCCTGAGGGGACCCTCCTCCCGCCAGGCGGCGCCGGGTCGGACCGGTTGGAGGTAGGAGTGCCTCCCCCTACCGGTCCGACGCAAGGGGAGGCACCCTCGGCGGTCTGGTGCGGCCATGAACGCCCGGCCGCCGAGGGGTGGAAACGGGGTCGCGGGCGGTTGCGAGTTGGGGCTCGCAGACGCCACTAAACGCGGCCCCGGGACGGATAGCGGCGGGATGGAGTGGCCCCGTCCCGCCGCTATGAGGCAGTGTGTCTACTGGGGGGATGGGCGCGAAAGCGCGGGCACGGGGAGGATACCGGAAGAATGCTTCGAGCGATTCCCGGTATCCTCCCAAAGCGTGCCGAAGGGTCACCGTGGGGTTTTTAGTGGGTAGGTCCCGCGCCTGTCGTTGTACGGGCGCGGAGAATCCCACACACCCCTCCCACCTCTCCCCAAGGAGGTGGGAGGGAGTCTTTCGAAGATTTTCCCCACGACAAAAAAAAAAAAAAAAAAAAAAAAAAAAAAAAAAAAAAAGCTAGCAGTAAGCTAGTAGGGTTGCTGTGAGCTGGTAAACGAGGAGCAAGCTATGAAGCAAGCAGCGAAAATGTAAGCAAGCAGGCAGCTAGTAAGGAAGCAGTATGCCAGTAACCATGCAGTAAGCTAGTGAGCAACACGTAAGCTAGTAAGCAAGCAGCAGGCTAATAAGGAGGCACTTAGCTAGTAAGAAAGCTGCGGGCTTGTAAGCGACCAATAAGCTAGTAAGGAAGCAGCATCCTAGTCAGATAGCAGTTAGCTATTAAGAAAGCTGTGTGCTG
The DNA here is from genome assembly GCF_051014445.1 of Colletes latitarsis. Taxonomy (NCBI): domain Eukaryota; kingdom Metazoa; phylum Arthropoda; class Insecta; order Hymenoptera; family Colletidae; genus Colletes; species Colletes latitarsis. The sequence continues at coordinate 7,061,069 of NC_135142.1, forward strand.
GTAAGCAAGCGGTAAACTAGAAAGCAACCGGGAAGCTAGCATTCAAGCAGTAGGCTAGTATGCAAGCAGTGAGATAGTAAGCGAGCAGGAAGCTAGTAAGGCATCAGTATGCTAGTAAGCAAGCAGTAAGCTAGTAAGCAACCAGTAAGCTAGTAAGCAAGCAGTGAGCTAGCAAGCAAGCATCAGGCTAGTCAGGTAGCTGCTCGCTAGTAAGAAAGAAATATGCTAGTAAGTAGCCTGGAAGCTAGAGAGCAAGCAGCAAGCCAGTAAGCAAGCAGTAAGCTACTAAGCAAACAGTAAGCTTGTAAGCAAGCAGCAGGCTTGTCAGGAAGCTGCTAGCTAGTAAAAAAGGAGTATGCTAGTATGCAAACTGTAAGCTAGTAAGCAAGCAGTAAGCTGGTATGAAAGCAATTAGCTTGTAGGCAAGCGCTAAGCTAGTAAGTAAGCAGTGTGCTCGTAAGCAAGCAGTGAGCAAATAAGCGAGCAGGAAGCTTGTAGGCAAACAGTGATCTAGAGAGAAAGCCGTATGCTAGTAAGAATACAGTAAGCTAGTAAGCAAGCAGTAAGCTAGGAAGCAAGCAGCAAGCTAGTGTGCAACCAGTAAGCTAGAATGCAAGCTGCAGGCTAGTATGCATGCAGTAAGGGAACAAGCTAGCAGTAAGCTGGTAAGCAAGGTGTGAGCTAGTTAGCGAGGTGGAATCTAGCAACGAAGCAGCATAATAATAAGGAAGCCGTAAGCTACTAAGCGACAAGAAAGCGAGTAGGGCAAGCTGTAAGCTGGTATGGAAGCAATTAGCTAGTAGAAAAGCAGTATGCTAGAAAGCAAGATGTAAGCTTGAAAACAAGCAGCGAGCAAGTAAGCGTGCAGTGTGCTAGAAAGCAAGGAGCAGGCTAGCAAGAAAGCAGTTATCTATTGAGCATGCAGTGAACTAGTAACCAAGCAGTAGGCTAGTTAGGAAGCAGTTAACTAGTAAGGAAGTAGTATGGTAGTAAGCAAGCAGAGAGATAGTAAGCAAGTAGTAAGATAGTAAGCACGCAGTGTGCTAGTAAGCAACAACTAAGCTAGTACGCAAGCAGCATGTTGCTAAGAGTGCAATTAGCTGGCAGGAAAGCAGTTAGCTGGTAAGGAAGCAGTATGCTAGTAAGCAAGCAGTAAGCTAGATGCATGCAGCAAGCTAGTAAGCAGGCAGTAAGCTAAAAAGCGAGCAGCAGGCTAGTAAGCATGCAGTAAGCGAGTGTTCTAGGAGTAAGCCAGTAAGCATGCAGTGAGCTAGTTAGCAAGCAGGAAGCTAGTAAAAATGCAGTATGCTAGTAAGGAAGCAGTGAGCTAGTAATCGAGCAGTAAGCTAGTATGCGACAAGTAAGCTAGTAAGCAAGCAGCATGCTAGTAAGAAAGCAATTAGCTAGGATGAAAGCAGTTCGCTAGTAAGCCGGTAGTATGACAGTAAGCAAGCGGTAATCTAGTATGCAAGCAGTGAGCTAGTAGACGAGGAGGATGGTGGCAAGGAAGCAGTTATATAGTGAGCAAGCAGTAAGCCAGTAAGAAAGAAGTAAGCTAGTAAGCAAGAAGTAAGCTACTAAGCAATCACTAAGTTAGTATGCCCTCAGGGGCTGTGTCCGGCTATCGTCGGCCGCAGTACGGGGCGTACCGACCCCGTGGTACCTGATGCTAGTCACACCGTAAGCCTCCTGTTGGTCGGCACAATGACTCAACTACAATTCCTTCTTTGGTTTTGTGAATGGTACGTGATGGCAGGAGGAACGAGGGCCTTGGCTTAGCCGCCCGGGCCGCGAGTATGGCGACTATATGACATCGCCCTCGAATCCTAAGCGTCCTTGATCACCCTCATTGGGTGGGGGAGGCGGACGGTTTGGTGGCGGCGGTATGGGTAGGAGGCGATGGGTCCCCGCCTTTCTCCATCCTGGAGCGGGATCGGGGCTTCGTCGCCGAGGACTGAGGGGGAGTCGCCGTGGTGGGGTGCTACATCTCGCTCCGCTGCGGTCACGCCGCGTTCGAGCAGTACCTGGCCGAGGTCGCGGCGTGCGTGCAGCGCTTCGCGGCCAGGCCGGTGCTGGTCCTGGGGACTTTAACGCAAAATCGGTGGCGTGGGGATCCCCCAGGACCTCCGTTCGCGGTGGGATCCTGGGCGACTGGGCGGCCGGGGTCGACCTTCTGTTACTGAACCGGTGGTCGGAGCACACGTGCGTGCGGCGATATGGGGTGTCCATCGTGGATGTTGGAGTCGCGACCACCAACGCCGTGCGCATGGTGTCGGGATGGCAGGTGGTTGGGCGGGGGGGGGGGGGGGAGGGGCAGAGACACTCTCGGACCACCGGTATATTCAGATGGAGGTCTCTGCCCCCGGATGTACATCCCGACACCACCGCCCGGTTGGCGCCCCACCGCGCCGCTGGGCGCTTCGGCGCCTGGACAAGGACGCTATGATGTGCAGCTGCTCTCGCTGCAACATGGCCGCAGGGGGCGGCCGAGTTGCCGAGCATAGAGGAGGAGGTCGCCCGGCTCGGGGGATTAGTCGCAAATATTTGCGACCCGACGATGCCCTGGGTCGGGCGGGCTTCTCCACGCCGGGCGCTGTACTGCTGGCCGGCCGCGATCGCAGAATTGCGCGTCGCGAGTGTGCGCGCCCGACGCCAGTACACCCGCGCGCGCCGTCGTCTACGAAGAGACGTGGCGCGAGCGAGGGCAGATGACCTGTATGAGTCATACCGTATGGCTCGGGTTGCTCTGCAGGTCGCCATCAAACGGGCCAAAACCCGGGCATGGAAGGAGCTCCTCCAGACCCTCGATGACGTTCCTTGGGGGCGCCCGTATAAGGTTGTGCTAAATAAGCGCCGCCCGTGGGCGCCCTCTGTCACCGAGGGTCTTGATTCCCGGCTGCTGGAGGACGTGGTCAATGCTCTGTTTCCAATTGGGGTAGGAGGATCACGTCCTCCAGCGGCGTCGGCTGTCCCAATTGAGTGGGCAGCCGAGCTGGGGGTCTCGCAGGGGGAGCTGGCCACGGCCATCAAGCGGATTGAGGCGCGTAGCACGGCCCCGAGGCCGGATGGTGTGCCAGGCCGGGTTTGGGTTTTGACCCAGAGCGTCCTTGGGGCCGACATCAGGCGGTTGTTTGACCGATGCCTGAGGGACGGGCGATTCCCCCCTAGTTGGAAAGTGGCGAGGGTGGTCCTCCTCCGGAAGGCGGGTCGGCCTGCACAATCTTCCTTCGGCATACCGGCCCATCTGTCTCCTCGACGAGGTGGGCAAGCTTTTCGAGCGCGTGATTGCCGCACGCCTCGTTGAGCACCTGTCGCGGTGTGTCCCCGGCCTGGCCGACTGCCAGTACGGCGTCCGGGAGGGTCGATCGACGATCGACGCGATAGGTCGCGTGAGGGACCTCTCGGAGTCGGCCGATTCCCGGGGCGGGGAGGCTTGTTGATTTTTCTCTTCTAAAAGAGGAAGCCTTCTTTATGTGACAAAAACCATCGGCGCGTATATTTCGAAATACAAGTCAAGAGGGTGCAGCTGTGTCCCTTCCTTGGCTTTTTTTTTTTTTTTTTTTTTTTTTTGTCGTGGGGAAAATCTTCGAAAGACTCCCTCCCACCTCCTCGGGGAGAGGTGGGAGGGGTGTGTGGGATTCCCCGCGCCCGTACAACGACAGGCGCGGGACCTACCCACTAAAAACCCCACGGTGACCCTTCGGCACGCTTTGGGAGGATACCGGGAATCGCTCGAAGCATTCTTCCGGTATTCTCCCCGTGCCCGCGCTCTCGCGCCCATCCCCCGGGGGGACAATCGGTCCCCCCAGTAGACACACTGCCTCATAGCGGCGGGACGGGGCCACTCCATCCCGCCGCTATCCGTCCCGGGGCCGCGTTTAGTGGCGGCTGCGAGCCCCAACTCGCAACCGCCCGCGACCCCGTTTCCACCCCTCGGCGGCCGGGCGTTCATGGCCGCACCAGACCGCCGAGGGTGCCTCCCCTTGCGTCGGACCGGTAGGGGGAGGCACTCCTACCTCCAACCGGTCCGACCCGGCGCCGCCTGGCGGGAGGAGGGTCCCCTCAGGACCCCCCTCCCAGCCTAGGTCATCCGCCACGCCGAGGCGGCCGCCCGCGACGCCTCGCGACCGGGCGACGACCTCGGGCCACCGCACGAGCGCGAGCTTCAGCGCGCCGCTGAAGCTCGCGCTCCCTCCCCGCGGCCTCCTTCTGCAACATTACGTTCTCGCAGAAGGAGGCCACGGCCCTCCACTTCTCCTCGCTGCCGAGCATGGCGCGCACCACGCCCGGCAGCGAGACATCCTGCCCGACGACGCCGACCAGGACACGGCGCTCCCCCTCCCACGCGGGGCATACCTCCAGGGTATGATCCGCTGTGTCCTGCTCAGCGTCGCAGTGGCAGCAACGCGCCGTCGGCTCCTTCCCTATCCGGCACAGGTATCTTCCGAAGCTGCCATGCCCGGAAAATACCTGTGCCATCCGGTAGGTGAGGCTGCCATGGCCTCTGTCCAGCCACTCCTTCAGGAGTGGCCGAACCGCCCCGACAGTCCGGTGCCCCGCGGTTGGCAGAGCCAGCCGCTCCTGCCACGCGAGCAACACGGACTGCCGGGCCTGGCGCTTCAAATCGCCCCAAGCAGGTTCCTGCCCGCCCGGGACCGCCCCCAGCCCCGCGCGACGGTCGACGCGGTGCCGGTACATCACCGCGTGCGACCGCGCGAGCAGGTCCATGGGCGGCATCCCCGCTAGAACCGTCGCCGCCTCATGTGACATGGTCCGATACCCGCGGACGACCCTGAGCGCCATGCGCCTCTGCACCCGACGCAGCATAGTCATGCTGCGCCGGGAGGCAGCCAGGTCGTCCGCCCAGACGGGGGCCCCGTATAGGGCCACCGACTGGACCATTGCCACATAGAGGCGACGAACTCGGCCCGCCGGGCCCCCCAGGTTGGGCAGGATCCGGCCCAGAGCCGCAACCATCCTTTCCAACCGGGGGACCAGGCAGCGGAAATGCTCCTCGAAACGCCAGTGGCTATCGACGATCAGCCCTAGATACCTGATCTGGGGCTTCACCTCGATGTCAGCCCCACCCACCCGGATCAGAGGGGGTGGCGGATCCTGCCGAGGTGAATGAAACGCAATCACCTCGGTCTTATGGACCGCCACCGTCATCCCCATCCCCCTGATCCGGTCGACGACGCGTTGCGACCCCTCCTCCGCGCGACGCATGGCCCTCCCCCAGTGCGCCCCGACGGCCAGCACCAGTGTGTCATCCGCATAACACACCGTGCTGACGCCGTCGGGGATCCCTTCCTTGGCTTGTTTAGACAAAGTATAGGACCGATTGGGCCTGAGGGTACGGGACGAATTTTTCGTCACGGACCTATTCATTCTGTATGTTCCTTTGAAAGCGTGAAGACGTGCCTTCCACGTGTTTAGTAAAAGCTTAGTAAAAGTTATATACAGGGTGGGGCAGTAACTATTAGCGCCTCAGATATCTTCGAAACTATAAGTTTCACAGAAATATTTGCTAAAGTAAATTGCACAGTACGAAGAGCGCTATTGGGTGGCGATAATAGTTTTTTGCAGGTGGAGGTACTTTTTTTTTTTTTTTTTTTTTGTCGTGGGGAAAATCTTCGAAAGACTCCCTCCCACCTCCTTGGGGAGAGGTGCGAGGGGTGTGTGGGATTCCCCGCGCCCGTACAACGACAGGCGCGGGACCTACCCACTAAAAACCCCACGGTGACCCTTCGGCACGCTTTGGGAGGATACCGGGAATCGCTCGAAGCATTCTTCCGGTATCCTCCCCGTGCCCGCGCTTTCGCGCCCATCCCCCGGGGGGACAATCGGTCCCCCCAGTAGACACACTGCCTCATAGCGGCGGGACGGGGCCACTCCATCCCTCCGCTATCCGTCCCGGGGCCGCGTTTAGTGGCGGCTGCGAGCCCCAACTCGCAACCGCCCGCGACCCCAGGTGGAGGTACTTCGGACATTTCAAGGTCACATCCATTTTTTTAAATGGATCGGTATGTTTTTGCTTCCGTATCACGATAGAGGATCTTAAAACGAGTTCAACGACCTATTACACAAGGTCATTGAAGGTCATAGAAAGTAGAGAAAGGCGATAATACTTACGGTTTTGGTAGTAAATGAAACATGTTTATAGTAGGTGTTCGAAATGGTGACCATCACTGTCAATGCACCGTTGGATTCTTTTTACGATTGATTGACTTGCAAGTCTTACAGCGTCAGAACTTATTGATGCATAGGCTGCAATAATTCGCTGTTGCATATCGTGAGATGTAGTTGGTACTTCTTTGTACACTTTCTCTTTCAGTGTTCCCCACAGAAAGAAATCTAAAGGTGTTATGGCTGGTGAACGAGCTGGCCACGATATTGGATTCGAAATTTTTCATCGAGTTCCCTTTGCGCAATGGATGAATAATGTGCTAGGCATCCATCATGTTGATACCACATGGTTTGTCGTGTAAATAAAGGTAACTCTTCTGGCAAAAGACCCAATGTATCCTTAATAAAATTAGCATAGACGTTGCCATCCAAATTTCCATTGATAAAATAAGGTCCAATAATTTTATCACCTATGATACCGCGCCATACATTCACAGACCATTGTTTTTGATGTTCAACCTGTCGCAGCCAATGTGGATTTTCCGCTGCCCATAAATGCATCTTATGCAAATTAATATTCCCGTGATTTGTGAATGTTGCTTGATCAGTAAATAAGACGGTATTAAAAAAAGCTCATTGTTTTGAATCTGACGTATAGCCCATCGACAAAACTCAACGCGATTCATGAAGTCGTTCCCATGCAATTCTTGGTGAAGACTAACATGATACGGATGAAATTTGTGACGGTGCAAAATGCGAAGTACGCTCCTCCTACTAATGCCAGATTCGCGTTCAATTTGTCGCGAACTAATATGAGAATTTCTAGACACACTAGCGAGCATACCGATTTCCATTTCTTCGTTAATTACTCGTTTCTGGCGTTCACTTTTACGAACACTTAAACTACCGGTTTGCCTAAGTTTATCATACACATTTTTAAATGTTTGACGCGAAGGCTGAGACCGATGTGGATATCGTTCAGCATACAAGTTTATCGCCCTTACAGAATTTTGTTGGCATTCGCCACAAATAAGAAGCATATCAACCTGCTCTTTAAACAGATACATCGTGCCGGATTGACCGATTTATCGGTACTAATCTTATGATGTTTATCTTACTCTGCAAACTATTAAAGTGTCCTTCAAGCAGTGTTTATTCTCAGTGAAGTAAACGGTAAGCATAACGCATTCCTCTACTGTTGACAATATGTATGTTTCATTTACTACCAAAACCATAAGTATTATCGCCTTTCTCTACTTTCTATGACCTTCAATGACCTTGTGTAATAGGTCGTTGAACTCGTTTTAAGATCCTCTATCGTGATACGGAAGCAAAAACATACCGATCCATTTAAAAAAATGGATGTGACCTTGAAATGTCCGAAGTACCTCCACCTGCAAAAAACTATTATCGCCACCCAATAGCGCCCTTCGTACTGTGCAATTTACTTTAGCAAATATTTCTGTGAAACTTATAGTTTCGAAGATATCTGAGGTGCTAATAGTTACTGCCCCACCCTGTATAAAGTAAATTGTTTTTTTTATTCCACCACCTATTTCCAATAGGTTATGGGCCCAGTTTAGTTTTGTGCTATCTGCGAGTAGTGTGGAATAAAAAAAAAAAGAACTTAAAAGCAAAAACTATAATTGCTGTGTATATATATGTAAGCTTGTGCACATGCACATGCACTTGCGGTTAGAGTATGGGTCGTCCGAGATGTGGTGCCACGAGTGGGGGACGATGAGCAGAGAGAGGGTAGAGTGATAGACTGAGAAATAAGAAGGAAGAACGTATGATATATAAATAATAGAATAATACAGTGAAGGAAATAGGCATAGTGCAAAATTAAGAATTGTTAAACGAGTCCGGCGTGTTGAAAGGAGAAGAATAAACATTTAATTGTTGATTCTCTTATTTTTAGGTTAGTCAATCACGTGCAATAGGACAAGCTTAGTCTAAGTCATTGTATTAAATAAATTTATCTCTTATTTTTAGACGAATCACGTTGTGTTTATTGTTTCGGTAACCCTCAACATATTATAAATCAACAATTACTACGTTTATGGGAAAAAAAATTGGTGACAATGGAAAAACTACGATTTGAATGTGAAGTAATTGCTGCTGAAGACCCAAAATCAAACACCTTAATAATCAAATCCATAACGGATGTAGATGGGGAAAAATTCCACATTCCAGAATGCTATCAACCAATTGGGCTACACACCGAACTTTTAAAACTACCAGAATTCAAAAAAGTCGTGAATACATTAAAAAAACGTGGACAACGTAGAAATGTGTGGGTAAGACTAAACGATGATATCCGCCAACTTTATAAAGATGAAAGTGGAAATATGGTGATAAAAGATTATTTGCTAGAAGAGATTTCTACCTTAGAACAAACTGCACAAAACACTTCTGAAAAACAAGTAGATGGAACCTTGATAAAACTTCTGGAAAAATTGTGTGAAAGGGAAGAACCAGGAACAGGGAGTAAAAACAGAAATTCGAAAAAGCTATATGAACAATTTGTTCTTGATAAGTTTGAGGGAAGAAAAGCAAATGCAATCCAATGGTTACAGACATATGAAAGTGAATGTGAGAGATTGGGTATAATAAGTGATGTAGAGAAAATCGAAGCTTTGAGATTATTTTTAGATGATGCAGGGAAGGATTGGTTTAATTCTATGTTAATCAAAAACACATTAAACTCTGAGTGGAGAACATGGAAACAGAACTTTTTACAAACTTTTGCAGACAAAGGTTGCTCATCTGTTACTTATGCATTAAACTACAAATATCTCACTGGCTCAATTTTGGAGTATGCACTAAAAAAAGAACACTTATTACTGGAATCCAATAAAAATATGGATAATAGAACTTTAGTAGATTTGATTGCTGACGGCCTACCAACGTTTGTTAGAAACAAAATTGACAGAGAATATACCACAACTACAGTTAATTTATTTAGTGAATTGAGAAAATATGAAAACATTATTGGGAAAAAATTCAACAAGATAAATGAAAACAAACCTAAGACCATGAGAACAGAAATAAGATTAAATATGAAACAGCCATGTAGAATTTGTGACAGCAGAGGGAATAAAAACAGATATCATCCCGAAGATTCGTGTTGGTTCAAGGAAGATAAAAACAAGAGTAATGAGAAGAATAGAATAATTAATTTGTTTAAATATGTTAAAAAACTATTTAAAATCGCGTTAGTCTGAAAACATTAAATTCTCGGCTGCGATTCCCGTATCCGTTTGTGTACGTGACACTGCGGAAGGTTAAGCGTTCGTCAGGTTCGTTGAACGTTCGGACGATTTAAAACCGCGGCCGTTTACGTGTTTTTGTACGCCGACCTCACGCGAAGATTCGCTTCGCACCGGTTTAAACGGTATCGTGACGTCAGCGTCGAGAGAGAGAACCGTATAATATATTGAAAAGAGATCGACAGCTGAATTCGGCAGCGCCGCGTCGCGACGACAAGGCGCGACCGAGTCTTCGTCTGTCGATCCGCGACGATATTCGTGATTATTCACGAGCCGACTGCCAACGGGAGCGGATCCCAGAAGATCTCGCTCCTCAAGTACGGACTCGCACATAATATTCGGACTTGTATAAAAAAGAATTCTCTCCGTTGCTGCGGTTAGAGTTTCCCAGAACAATCTACCTGCGACAAAAGGGAGGTCGTAATACACGCAGCGCGTGGCGCGACCGCCTTCGCTAGGAAGGATTGTACGTTGCAGTCGTTGCCGCGACCGCGACGTAAGGGACTCAGGGTGCACCCACCCAGAATCCCTTTAAAGCTATACGGCTTTGGAGCCTCCCAAAGGTCATACCGTTGAATCGGTACCGCCTCGTGGAGTGCTCTTCGTGCAAAGGTCGCCAAAAAACCCTCTCCAAAACCCCGTCGGTGTACGAGTCGACCGTACACCCTACGGAGGAGTTCGGGTTCAAGGTCGCCTCACCTTCCGTCACGCCGCCTACCAAATACGGTCCCCGTGCAACACGGTCGCCGGGTAGGCTTTATAGTGCGGTTGGACCCGCGAGGGATTTTTTGCAAAGGACACTTTACTGTCACGGTCCCCGGTAGAAACGGTCGCCGTGCAGTAATTTTACAGTGTCGCAGGAAATCTCCTCGCACGACGTTCCTACGTCACCCGCACGGAGAGCGTGCTCACGGGATCCACCCATTTGGAGCTTTACGACCTCCATTTGGTGACCCGTCCGTGGCCAAGTCGCCCCCGACAGATACGAGTGAATTCTCTTCTGTTCAGGGCAAAAGTATCGCTGATAATTTCAATAAATAATTATCAGCGTACAAGTACAAATTTACAGTCCACTGATTCACGTTAAACGACAGCTGATTCCCCCCTCCCTGCGCACCGCTGGTCGCTAGGAGAGCGAGGCGAGCAGCTGACGAGCGTGTTTACGATACGTGTACGCACGTATTTAATCTGAACAAACCTTTGTTACAGCAACCAAGGTCCATCCCAACCGGGGCAACGCCGGTGAAGCCACACCCCTGGCTGGATTAAAAAATAATTCTTTTTTTTGTAATTTATATTTTTTATTTTTTTCATTTTTTTTTTGTTAAATTTAAATAAACGGCTTGTCGCTTCGCGACAAGTGAAAATTACAAAATAAAAACTTATCAATCACTCTCCCTAGTATTTCCCTCGTCCGGACCCCGGTTAGAACTCTTAGTTTCTAACATAATTCTATATTAGAGATTGACACTACGGAAGATCCAAAAAACTAGATTTCCCCCCACTAATTGAGGTTAAGGTGGTACTAAATGAAGATACAGAATACAGAGGTATTTATGACCCTGGTTCAAATATCACACTGATAAACTCCAAATTGATAAAAATAAAACATTTGATGAAAGAAAACTTTAGTGGCACAATAAAAACAATTAGTGGTAGGGGTAAAACTGACGGCGTAATAACACTCAATGCAGAAATACTGAAGATTAAGGATAAAATCAATGCATTTGTGTACAATAATGATGAATTCAATTATGATATGATTTTAGGACTAGATACTATAAAAAGATTTGGATTGACCCACGACGGGAATTTAAATATCCAATTACAAAAAGAAATGAAGTCCAAATTAGAGAATGATGATGTATTAAAAGATAGACTGATAATGAAAGATACTGGAACCAAAGATAATAACAAAGATGAGACCAAAAACAAAGAAGTTGAGATGAAAAATAATCTTGAAAGATTTCAAGTAAATTTTAATGAAGGTATTAATACAAATGAATTCAATATAGATATTGAACATTTGAATATTGACCAAAGAGGTAAGATAAATACCCTATTAGACAGTTATAAGAGTATTTTTGCAAAAGATAAGTACGATGTGGGCAAAGTAAAGAATTATGAGGCTTTTATAGACCTACAAGTGGATAAATATTGTTATAAAAGACCATACAGATGTTCGTTAGAAGATAAAGCTGAAATTGAAAAACAGGTAGCTCAATTATTGAAACATAACCTAATCGAAGAATCTTACAGTCCATTCGCAGCACCAATCACATTAGCTTACAAAAGAGATGAAGGGAAAAAGACTAGATTGTGTATTGATTTTAGAGATATAAACAAACTAATAGTACCCCAATCACAACCTTTTCCTTTAATTGAAGATTTAATGACTAAAACTATAGATTGCAAGTTTTTTACGACGCTTGACATAAACTCAGCTTTTTGGGCCATACCGTTGAGAATTAAAGATAGACATAAGACTGGATTTGTAACGCAAGAAGGTCATTATCAATGGACCTGTTTACCTTTTGGATTAAAAACGTCCCCAGCAATATTTCAAAGAATTTTGGTGAACATAATTAGAAAATACAATTTATCAAATTTCGTTGTGAACTATATAGATGATATAATGATTTTCTCAAGAACATTTGAGGAACATTTAGACCACTTAGAACAGTTGTTAGACGCCATTGTAAAGGAAGGATTCCGGTTAAAACTTACAAAATGTAGATTTGCAGCCAACTCAGTCAAATACTTGGGTCATATTATTACGGAGAATACTGTAACACCTTTGAAAGATAATCTAAAATCTATAATAGACTTCCCTACACCACAAAACAGAAAACAGATACGACAATTCCTAGGTAAAGTGAATTTCTATGGAAAATATATCCCAAACGTTTCAATACTGCTCGATCCTCTACACAACTTGCTCAGAAAGGACGTAAAATTCAATTGGTCAGATAATTGTAAAACTGCTTTCAGTAAAGTGAAAGATTACTTGTGCTCAAAACCAATTCTGGCCATTTATAACCATAAGGCTCAAACCTTTATCTACACAGATGCGAGCATCAAAGGTATCGGAGCTATCTTAAAACAAACGCAGAAGGACGATACGCAAAAACCAGTAGCCTATTTCTCAAAAAAATTAAGTGATTCACAAAAAAAGAAGAAGGCAATTTTCTTAGAATGCCTGGCCATTAAGGAAAGCTTAAAATTTTGGCAACATTGGCTAATTGGCAACGAATTCACTGTCTACACAGATCATAGACCATTAGAAAACTTGAATATAAAAAACAGAACAGATGATGAATTGGGCGACATGACACACTATCTATCCCAATATAATTTCAAAATCATATACAATCCCGGGAAGGAAAACACCGAAGCTGATTGTCTGAGCAGAAACCCTGTATATGAACACTATGAAAATGAGGAAGATAGTTTAAAAACAGTGAATTTTATAAGCATAGAAGATATACAAAAAGACCAGAGGAAAAACACAAGCTTAGGAAATAAGAAATATCTTATTAAGGAAAATAACATCTATTACAAACAAAACAGGAAAAAACAGAAAAAAATAGTATTAAGTGAAGATTATAGTAAAACAGTGATAAAGAAAATTCATGAAGAATTCTGTCACATCGGAATAAATCAAATAGAGACAAAAATAAAACCATTCTATACAGCACCGAATTTATCAGATAATATAAGACTAATTTGCAAAAGTTGTGATATTTGTATAAAAAACAAGACAAGACAAAGAAAAAAATTTGGATTGATGTCACATCTAGGTCCAGCGGAGAAACCTTTCCAAATAATGTCTTTGGATACAATTGGTGGATTTGGTGGAAAAAGATCGACAAAAAGATATCTACATTTACTGGTGGACCATTTTACTAGATTTGCTTATATCTCATGCTCGAAAAACCAACTGGCTCAAGATTTCATTAAGTTAATAGACAGGGCTGCGACAGAAAACGCGATTTAAATATTACTCGCAGATCAATACCCAGCAATAAATTCAAAAGAGTTCAAAAATCACCTTAAGAAGAAAAATATTGAATTGGTTCTCACAGCGACAGATGCCCCCTTTTCAAACGGACTAAACGAGAGACTGAACCAAACTCTGGTAAACAGAATAAGATGTATGTTCAATAACGACAGTAAAAAGAAAGCTTGGTCGAAGATCGCGGAAGAATGTGTAAATGCATATAACAAAACAGTTCATACTGTAACAGGATTCTCCCCTATATACCTGATGAATGGTGAATCCACGGACCTACTACCCCCGGAATTGAAAGTTATAAACGATTGTTCTAAAAATTTAGAACAAGATCGGAAGATAGCGCTGATCAGATCAATAAAATCACACGAATACAATAAAACCTTATTTGATAAAAATAGAACAAAGCACGATTTTCAAATAGGTGATATGGTCTATGTAACAAATGGAAATAAGTTAAATAGGAGGAAAATGGATGAAATAAGAATTGGCCCTTTTGAGATTGAAGAAAAAATCTCAGATTCAATTCTCAAGATAAATACAGGTAGTGGAAGGAAATCCATGGGCTTATACCATGTTACAAAGCTCATTCCCGTGACTGACTGTTACGTACCGTTCCAAGCTTAGATTCACTTTTGCAAGAGAATTAAGCATCTCAAGGGGGGAGATGTAAGCTTGTGCACATGCACATGCACTTGCGATTAGAGTATGGGTCGTCCGAGAAGTGGTGCCACGAGTGGGGGACGATGAGCAGAGAGAGGGTAGAGTGATAGACTGAGAAATAAGAAGGAAGAACGTATGATATATAAATAATAGAATAATACAGTGAAGGAAATAGGCATAGTGCAAAATTAAGAATTGTTAAACGAGTCCGGCGTGTTGAAAGGAGAAGAATAAACATTTAATTGTTGATTCTCTTATTTTTAGGTTAGTCAATCACGTGCAATAGGACAAGCTTAGTCTAAGTCATTGTATTAAATAAATTTATCTCTTATTTTTAGACGAATCACGTTGTGTTTATTGTTTCGGTAACCCTCAACATATTATATATATTTAAATACTAGTGTGTGTATCTTAGCATAATAATCCGTAGTGTAATAATTAGTGTAATTTAGTGTATAGCTGTTATAAATATTAAAGAAACAATGGAAGGTGTAACATGAAAAGGAACATTAAAGCATTTGATGGTGAGAAATATAGCGTCTGGAAATTTAGAATTCGTGCGTTGTTAACAGAACTAAATGTGATTGGTGTTATCGACGACAAAGTTCCGGATATGTTAAGTGCCGAGTGGATAAGAGCAGATAGGACTGCAAAGAATATAATTATTGAATATTTAGCAAACTCTTTTTTAAGTTTTGCGGAAACAAACAATAGTGCGAGACAAGTGATAAAAAATTTGGACTCGATTTATGAGCGAAAAAGCCTTGCTACTCAATTAGCGTTAAGAAAGAGATTATTAACACTAAAATTACAAAACGATACACCACTATTAAAACATTTCTCAGTGTTCGATGAGATTATATCGGAGCTTACAGCAGCGGGTGCGAGACTTGAAGAGACAGACAAGGTGTCTCATTTATTATTAACCTTACCTACCTCCTATGACGGTGTGATAACCGCCATTGAAACTCTATCGGAGGATAGTTTAACGCTGGCATTCGTTAAGACTCGACTTCTTGATCATGAAGTCAAATTAAATGACGAGTCGCGAGATACAAGCCTGAAGGTACTTCCAGCAAATTGTTTAAATATGTTAAAAAACTATTTAAAATCGCGTTAGTTTGAAATATTAAATTCTCGGCTGCGATTCCCGTATCCGTTTGTGTACATGACACTGCGGAATGTTAAGCGTCTGTCAGGTTCGTTGAACGTTCGGACGATTTAAAACCGCGGCCGTTTACGTGTTATTGTACGCAGACCTCACGCGAAGATTCGCTTCACACCGGTTTAAACGGTATCGTGACGTCAGCGTCGAGAGAGAGAACCGTATGATATATTGAAACGAGATCGACAGCTGAATTCGGCAGCGCCGCGTCGCGACGATAAGGCGCGACCGAGTCTTCGTCTGTCGATCCGCGACGATATTCGCAATTATTCACGAGCCGACTGCCAACGGGAGCGGATCCCAGAAGATCTCGCTCCTCAAGTACGGACTCGCATATAACATTTGGACTTGTTTTACAAAGAATTCTCTCCATTGCTGCGGTTAGAGTTTTCCCAGAACAATCTACCTGCGACAAAAGGGAGGTCGTAATACACGCTGCGCGTGGCGCGACCGCCTTTGCTAGGAAGGATTGTACGTTGCAGTCGTTGCCGCGACCGCGACGTAAGGGACTCAGGGTGTACCCACCCAGAATCCCTTTAAAGCTATACGGCTTTGGAGCCTCCCAAAGGTCATACCGTTGAATCGGTACCGCCTCGTGGAGTGCTCTTCGTGCAAAGGTCACTGAAAAACCCTCTCCAGAAACCCGTCGGTGTACGAGTCGACCGTACACCCTACGGAGGAGTTCGGGTTCAAGGTCGCCCCACCTTCCGTCACGCCGCCTACCAAATACGGTCCCCGTGTAACACGGTCGCCGGGTAGGCTTTATAGTGCGGTTGGACCCGCGAGGGATTTTTTGCAAAGGACACTTTACTGTCACGGTCCCCGGTAGAAACGGTCGCCGTGCAGTAATTTTAGAGTGTCGCAGAAATTCACTTCGCACGACGTTTCTACGTCACCTGCACGGGGAGCGTGCTCACGGGATCCACCCATTTGGAGCTTTACGACCTCCATTTGGTGACCCGTCCGTGGCCAAGTCGCCCCCGACAGATACGAGTGAATTCTCTTCTGTTCAGGGTAAAAGTCTCGCTGATAATTTTAATAAATAATTATCAGCGAACAAGTACAAATTTACAGTCCACTGATCCACGTTAAACGACAGCTGATTTCCCCTCCCAGCGCACCGATAGTCGCTAGGAGAGCGAGGCGAACAGCTGACGAGCGTGTGTTTACGATACGTGTACGCACGTATTTAATCTGAACGAACCTTTGTTACAGCAACCAAGGTCCATCCCAACCGGGGCCACGCCGGTGAAACAACCCCCCGGCCGGATTATAAAAAACTGATTCTTTTTTTTTGTAATTTTATATTTTTTTATTTTTTAATTTTTTGTTAAATTTAAATAAAAGGCTTGTCGCTTTGCGACAAGCGAAAATTACAAATAAAAACTTATCAATCACTTTCCCTAGTATTTCCCTCGTCCGGACCCCGGTTAGAACCCTTTTTTTTTTTTTTTTTTTTTTTTTTTTTTTTGTCGTGGGGAAAATCTTCGAAAGACTCCCTCCCACCTCCTTGGGGAGAGGTGGGAGGGGTGTGTGGGATTCCCCGCGCCCGTACAACGACAGGCGCGGGACCTACCCACTAAAAACCCCACGGTGACCCTTCGGCACGCTTTGGGAGGATACCGGGAATCGCTCGAAGCATTCATCCGGTATCCTCCCCGTGCCCGCGCTTTCGCGCCCATCCCCCGGGGGGACAATCGGTCCCCCCAGTAGACACACTGCCTCATAGCGGCGGGACGGGGCCACTCTATCCCGCCGCTATCCGTCCCGGGGCCGCGTTTAGTGGCGGCTGCGAGCCCCAACTCGCAACCGCCCGCGACCCCGTTTCCACCCCTCGGCGGCCGGGCGTTCATGGCCGCACCAGACCGCCGAGGGTGCCTCCCCTTGCGTCGGACCGGTGGGGGAGGCACTCCTACCCCCAACCGGTCCGACCCGGCGCCGCCTGGCGGGAGGAGGGTCCCCTCAGGACCCCCCTCCCAGCCTAGGTTATCCGCCACGCCGAGGCGGCCGCCCGCGACGCCTCGCGACCGGGCGACGACCTCGGGCCACCGCACGAGCGCGAGCTTCAGCGCGCCGCTGAAGCTCGCGCTCCCTCCCCGCGGCCTCCTTCTGCAACATTACGTTCTCGCAGAAGGAGGCCACGGCCCTCCACTTCTCCTCGCTGCCGAGCATGGCGCGCACCACGCCCGGCAGCGAGACATCCCGCCCGACGACGCCGACCAGGACACGGCGCTCCCCCTCCCACGCGGGGCATACCTCCAGGGTATGATCCGCCGTGTCCTGCTCAGCGTCGCAGTGGCAGCAACGCGCCGTCGGCTCCTTCCCTATCCGGCACAGGTATCTTCCGAAGCTGCCATGCCCGGAAAATACCTGTGCCATCCGGTAGGTGAGGCTGCCATGGCCTCTGTCCAGCCACTCCTTCAGGAGTGGCCGAACCGCCCCGACAGTCCGGTGCCCCGCGGTTGGCAGAGCCAGCCGCTCCCGCCACGCGAGCAACACGGACTGCCGGGCCTGGCGCTTCAAATCGCCCCAAGCAGGTTCCTGCCCGCCCGGGACCGCCCCCACCCCCGCGCGACGGTCGACGCGGTGCCGGTACATCACCGCGTGCGACCGCGCGAGCAGGTCCATGGGCGGCATCCCCGCTAGAACCGTCGCCGCCTCATGTGACATGGTCCGATACCCGCGGACGACCCTGAGCGCCATGCGCCTCTGCACCCGACGCAGCATAGTCATGCTGCGCCGGGAGGCAGCCAGGTCGTCCGCCCAGACGGGGGCCCCGTATAGGGCCACCGACTGGACCATTGCCACATAGAGACGACGAACTCGGCCCGCCGGGCCCCCCAGGTTGGGCAGGATCCGGCCCAGAGCCGCAACCATCCTTTCCAACCGGGGGACCAGGCAGCGGAAATGCTTCTCGAAACGCCAGTGGCTATCGAGGATCAGCCCCAGATACCTGATCTGGGGCTTCACCTCGATGTCAGCCCCACCCACCCGGATCAGAGGGGGTGGCGGATCCTGCCGAGGTGAATGAAACGCAATCACCTCGGTCTTATGGACCGCCACCGTCATCCCCATCCCCCTGATCCGGTCGACGACGCGTTGCGACCCCTCCTCCGCGCGACGCATGGCCCTCCCCCAGTGCGCCCCGACGGCCAGCACCAGTGTGTCATCCGCATAACACACCGTGCTGACGCCGTCGGGAAGGCCGGCCCGCAACACCGAGTCGTACGCGATGTTCCACAGGAGTGGCCCGAGGACCGACCCCTGCGGAACACCGCAGTACACCTCCCTCCGCATATCACCATCCCGGCCCGGATACTCGATCCACCTGCCGCGGAGATAATCCCCGACGACCGCCCTGAGACAAGGGGGGACCCGATGATATTCGAGTCCCCTCCTTATCTCTTCCCAGGGGAGGGTGTTAAAGGCATTGGCAATATCCAAGGATATTGCCAATGCCACCCCTCCCCGGGAGACGGCCGCCTCCGAGAGGGCCCTCACACGACCTATCGCGTCGATAGTCGATCGGCCCCCCCGGAAACCGAACTGGCAGTCGGCCAGACCGGGATCACCCCGCGACAGGTGCTCGACGAGGCGGGCAGCAATCACCCGCTCGAAGAGCTTGCCCACCTCGTCGAGGAGACAAATGGGCCGGTATGCGGAGGGAGACTCCGCGGGCCGACCCTCCTTCCGGAGGAGGACCATCCTCGCCACCTTCCAACTGGGGGGGAATCGCCCGTCCCTCAGGCAGCGGTCGAACAACCGCCTGAGGTCGGCCCCAAGGACGCCCTGGGTCAAGACCCAAACCCGGCCGGGCACACCATCCGGACCCGGGGCCGTGTTACGAACCCCGAGCCGTCTGATGGCCGCTGCCAGCTCCTCCTGCGTGACCCCCAGCTCGGCCGTCCACTCCACTGGGACAGCCGCCGCCGCCGGAGGACGCGGTCCCCTCTCCCCAATTGGGAAGAGTGTATTGACCACGTCCTCCAGCAGCCGGGGGTCAAGACCCTCGGTGACGGGGGGCGCCCACGGGCGGAGCTTATTCAGCACCACCTTATATGGGCGCCCCCATGGATCGTCATCAAGGGTCTGGAGGAGCTCCTTCCATGCCCGGGTCTTGGCCCGTTTGATGGCGACCTGCAGAGCAACCCGCGCCACGCGGTATGCTCCATACAGGTCATCAGCTGCCCTCGCTCGCGCCACGCCGTCGCCTGTACGTTGACGACGGCGCGCGCGGGTGTACTGGCGTCGGGCGCGGACAGTCGCGACTCGCAACTCCGCGATCGCGTCCGACCACCAGTACACCGCCCGGCGAGGAGAAGCCCGCCCGACCCGAGGCATCGCCGCGTCGCAAATACCCGCGACCAATGCCCCGAGCCGGGCGACCTCCTCCTCTATGCTCGGCAACTCGGCCGCTCCCTGCGGCCAAGTTGCAGCGAGGGCAGCTGCCATCAGGGCGTCCTTGTCCAGGCGCCGAAGCGCCCAGCGGCGTGGTGGGGCGCCACGCAGGCGGCCGTGTCGGGATGCACTCGCGGCGGCAGAGACCTCCATCCGGATGTACCGGTGATCGGAGAGTGTCTCTGCCTCCGCGACCACGTGCCAACCCGACACCATGCGCACGGCGTTGGGGGTCGCGAATCCAACATCCACGATGGACCCCCCATATCGCCGCACGCATGTGTGCTCCGACCCCCGGTTCAATACCCGGAGGTCGAGCCCCGCCGCCCAATCGCCCAGGATCCCGCCGCGAACGGAGGTCCTGGGGGATCCCCAAGCCACCGACTTGGCATTAAAATCCCCCAGGACCAGCACCGGCCGGGCCGCGTAGCGCTGCACGCATGCCGCGACCTCGGCCAAGTACAGCTCGAACGCAGCGTGACCGCTACGGGGCGAAATGTAGCACCCCACCACAGCGACTCCCCCCCAGTCCACGGCGACGAATCCCCGACCGCGCTCCAACAAGGAGATCGGTGGGGACCCGTCGCCCCCTCCCCATACCGTCGCCACCAAGCCGTCCGCGTCACCCACCCAATGAGGGTGATCAGGGACGCGGTACGGCTCGGCGGCGACCGCCAGGCCAACCCCCCACTCCGCGAGGACTTGGGACATCAAGTCCTGTGCCGCGCGGCAGTGGTTGAGGTTGGCCTGGAGGAGGAGGCGGGGCGGCATTAATTAATGGCCGCGCCAGCCTCCTCCCGGCCGTCCGTCCCCGTAGCACCGTCCACCTCCATGGAGGACGATGCCACCGCCCTCGGCACCGGAGCCGGTGCAGCCCGCCTCTTCCTCTCCTTCCGGGAGGGGGGGGAGCACTTCTTGCTCCCCACCCTGTGATCGGCTGGCCTCCCCATGTCCGCACACAGCGGGCAGTGGGGGGCCGCCGAGCACTGGCTCGCACGGTGCTCTTTGGCACCGCAGCGGTAACACTGACCGCTGCGGTCCACCGGCGAGGTGCACCACTGCCTCACGTGCCCCAATTCGAGGCAGCGGTGACACTGGAGCGGGCGCGGCGCGAGGATTTCCACTCGCGCCGAAACCCACCCCACCAACACCCTCCCGGATTCCGCCACCTTACGGGCGGCGGAGAGGGGGCACCGGGCCCACACCGACCCGAGGCCAGAGGGCGACCTGCGGATCTCTCCGATCCGCAGGTCCTCCACAGGACAGTCCCCCGCCCTCGCAAGGGCACGGGACACATCCTGTGCGCTGACCGAGTCGTCCAGCCCACAAACGCGCATCTCCGTGCGCTTCGTGGGCCGGGCGACCCGGACACCTCGCTCGCCCAGCTGCTCCCGGAGCCTCTGGGCGAGACGATCCGCCTTCGCGCCGCCTTCTGCACCGGGGATCTCCAGCAAGAGACCCCCGGTCACGGCCCTCTTCGCCCTCACGGAGGCGATGCCCAGCTCTTCCAGGGAGATATTCTCCCTGGCGAGCCGCATCGCCTCCGCGAGGGTCAGGTCGCCCCCCTGCGCAACGGTCAGCGTCACCGCTGCCGTTTTTGGGGGACGACCTGGTCGTGCCTTCCCGACCTTCGCGGCCTTTACCTTGGCCGCCGGCGGCGGAGGCGGAGGCTGCGGTTGCGAGGCCTTCCTCGCCGCCCGCTTCGCCTTCCGCCCCACCACCTCACACCACGCCACCCCCCCTTGGGAGGGTGCTGTGGAGGACGCGACCACCGCGACCACGGGTACACCACCCCCCTTGGGGGTCGCGACCCGGGGCCCTGGTGGCGCAACGCTGGGCGGAGCCTTCACTCCGCCCTTCTTTGCCTTCCCCGACTGTACCGGAACAGGTCGGGGAGGCACCGCCTTCCTGCTGACCGCTCTTCCGGCGAGGAGCTCCTCCCGGAAGGCGGCCAGCTTGCCATCAATCATGTCCCCAATCCTCCTCAGAAGATCGTCTTCTGAGGAGGACGGGGACTTCTTCACGGGCGGAGTGCGGGTGGAGGGGCCCGCGGTGCCCCGCACCACTGCCGCCGCACTCCGCTTATTTACCTCCGCCGAGGGACGCGGCGGTGGAGGAGGAGGGAGGATGGGAGGGAGGGCCGCGCTGTTCCACAGCGCCTCTGCCCTCCTCCTCCCCTGTCGCTCCTCCTCCAACAGGAGCTGCAGACGGGCGTTCCGCCCTCTGAGCTCCCGCGCCGCCTCCCTCATTTCCTCCGCCGCGGCCTTCAGGGCCTCCGCGCCACCGCTTTTCTGCCCCTTAAAGGCGCAGGCAGCGGCGACTTTCTCCACCCGCCTCAGGGACGAGGAGATCCTCTCCGATATCTCCTCGGTCACCTCGTCCCTGAGGCAACTCAGCCTCACCGACGGGCTCATCGCCCCGCCCACCTCGACGACGGCCTGCCCCGCCCTCTTCCTCTTAGAGCCTATGAGGCTCCTGGTGGAGGAGAAGGACGAGACTGACGCAGTCTCGTCGTCCTCCTCCACCTTCCACGAAGCCGGGCCAGGCGCTGGAGGCGGCGCGAGCGGCGTCACTCCAGTCCCAACACCGCCTGCGTCCTCCCCCTCTGACTTACCCCGTTCCATCCCCGTTTTAATATTGAAATCCATAATATTCCCACGAGCAGGTCGGAAGAAAAGGTCCGCCCGGGCAGAGCCGCCTTACCCGGGTAAGCCTATATACTCCGGGGGTTCGGCAGGTTCCCCGGAGGTGGTCGCTTGGGATTGGGCCTTCTCCCCCAACCATGCATCCCATCGCCGCGCACCATAGCTTAGGATTGGAGGGCGATTTTATAGAGTCGCCATACTCGTGGCCCAGGCGGTTAAGCCAAGACCCCCGTTCCTCCTGCCGTCACGTACCATTCACAAAACCAATAGGGAATTGTGAATGGGTCGTTGTGACGACCAACAGGAGGCTTACGGTGTGTGTATGACTCGGGTACCCCGGGTTCGTTAAGCCCGTACTGCAGCTGAAAGGCTGGCAGCCCCTGAGGGACGGTTAGAACCCTTAGTTTTCTAACACAAATAAAGTTCTGAAGAAAATAAACTTCGGAAATAAAAATGTGTCTAAGAAGAATAAAGGACAATTGAAAGGACGACAATTTCAATCATTTAAAACAAATATTATTAAATGTCATCACTGTGGCAGGAAAGGTCACATAAAAAAGATTGTTATTATTATAAAAAAACAATACAGCATCAGCATCAGGCTGAGCAAGATAAAACTGTACAGACGGTGCAGATGAAAAACACACCGTCTACATCGAAGGAAAATACCTCCAGCTTTGCATTTATGGCTGGGGACTTTCATCAAGGAAATGATGGAAGTAAAATAACGTTTCTGCTCGATTCGGGCGCATCGGATCACCTGATCAATCGGCAGGATTTAACAAGAGATTTTGAAGTTTTGGAAGAGCCAATAAAAATTTCCGTGGCGAAGAACGGGACCTTCATCGCAGCGACGAAAAGGGGCTCGCTGCAGATAACTACGAATATGGGCATCCCAGGTACAATCGAGGAGGTATACTACTGCCCAGATGTGCCGTACAATTTATTGTCGGTACGACGCATTCAAGAGGCCGGCATGACCGTAATTTTTGACGAAGAAGGCGTCAAAATAGTTCAAAGTGGTAAGGTCATTAGGTCAGGTAAGCCACTGAACAATTTAACTGGTATAGAATTTACGGTTTGTTCAAATAAAGTAAATTCAACGATGTTATTAAATGAAACCAGTAATTTTGAATTATGGCATCAACGATTAGGCCATATCGGGAAAAATAAATTCTTAACAAACAAGCACGATTACCGTTCAGAAATGCAAAAGACAAAAGTCATGTAAAACGACCATTGTTTATAGTACATTCAGATGTCTGTGGTCCAATCACTCCTTCGACAATTAATGACAAAAATTATTTTGTTCTTTTTGTAGACGAATTCACTCACTATTGCGTTACGTACCTGATCACACATAAATCAGATGTATTTTCAGTCTTTCGAGACTATGTAGCTAAGAGTGAAGCTCATTTTAATTTAAAAATTGCAAATTTGTATTGTGATAACGGGAGAGAGTATTTGTCAAACGAGATGAAGGGATATTTTGTTGAAAAGGGTATTAGTTACCACTTAACGGTTCCTCGAACTCCACAGTTAAATGGTGTGTCGGAACGTATGGTAAGGACAATAACAGAAAGGGCTCGTGCAATGGTTGCCGGGGTAAATTTAGAAAAGGTTTTTTGGGGTGAAGCCATCCTTACTGCTACGTTTCTGATAAATTTAACCCCGACTAAGGCTTTAAAAGAGTCAAAAACATCATATGAATTGTGGCATAATAAAAAGCCTCAATTAAAGTATTTAAAAATTTTCGGTTCGACGGTCTATATACATAATAAAACAAGACAAACAAAATTCGAAGAAAAGTCTTGGAAAGGTATTCTAGTCGGATATGAACCGAATGGGTACAAAGTGTGGGACGTGGAAAGTAATAAATTTGCCATAGTTAGGGATATGATTGTAGATGAGACAAATTTCTTGGAATTCAGGCCTGTAATGGTACAGTCTGAAACTGATTCATCTGACAGGCAGTCAAAATCAGTGATGCCTCATAAATCTGATAGTAATAAATCAGATATAGTAGAATCCGAAACACTAAAAGCAAATACAGATATCGAATTAAGTCATAAACTTAATAAATCTGTAATTGAAACAGATATTTCAGGCTCTTCATCTAGTAATAAAAGGCAATTATCACCCGAGGTAGGAAGGAGTGATAGGATTAAACATCGTCCACCTATTTCGTATAATGAGATTGATGAGCAAAATGATTATATGATGTGTGCTCAATCTCTTGTTTGTAAGATACCTACATCGTATGAGGAAATTAAAAATAGTGTTCAATATCATATATTCAAAGCGCCTTGGCGTAACCGCTGGCAGCTCGTCAACAAGGCTTGATGTTATTGCCGTTACGCGAACACACCCGAGTCTCGTCGGATAGTTTTTCATACTCGGCCGGCGAATACAAAATTTAACCGCTCGCTTCGCACAGTTAGTCTGTAACTGATAATCGATTCATACAGAAGTAACCCTGTTAACAGTGAGCTCGTCAGGCTTTATAAGAATAAGACGCGAAGGGAGAATAAAGTTCATTAGCCGGAATATCCACAGTTCCGTGGGCCAATCTATCCTATCCACACTGCGAATTGGTTTATTCAATATAGACCGAGCCGAAACATAATGGTCCTTCGAGCCGGATAAACCGCGGTGACTGTGTCTGTAAAAGTTCGGTTGTGCTCGTGTACGTAGTTCAGTGTGAGCCATATTAAAAATTAAGAGTATTGGTTTCGGGAAAACTGCCGTGACCTTGTTTCGCTCCACGCTCTCCACTCGGACGGAGACCTGTTCGGACCGTTACAATCCGCTCTCTTCGCGCTGTTTCGTTAAAACAAAAAACAAAAAACAAACTCAAGTTTCAAAACAGTGCCTTTATCCATTCCACGCCTACCCGTGCGTGTGATTCTAGCGAGGTCATCGCGGAAAAATTGTTTGATTCGTTGAGGCTAATTACTCGACTCGCGCTCACTTCGAACTATAATCATGGCCGAAAGAGCAGAAAGCCTTTTTATACAGCAGATCACCACCATTGCCGCGATACGACGAGTGATCGTTAATTATAAGAAACTTCCGAAGGCTCAAGTTTCGTTGGCCAGGGCAAAAAATCGAAAGGAGAATTTGGAGAAACTATGGGATGAATGCCGTGCAACCCACCAGTTGATACTACAGTCTACCAAAGTGGAGGACCAGAAGGGCATCTCCTACTTCAAGGATAACACTTTTCTCTACGCGGAGGACGCCTACTTCGACGCTTCTGACTTTCTCAGCGACGCCATTGCCCAGCTGGACGTCGGTGGAAAACCCCAGTCTGAGCAA
The DNA here is from genome assembly GCF_051014445.1 of Colletes latitarsis. Taxonomy (NCBI): domain Eukaryota; kingdom Metazoa; phylum Arthropoda; class Insecta; order Hymenoptera; family Colletidae; genus Colletes; species Colletes latitarsis. The sequence continues at coordinate 7,086,668 of NC_135142.1, forward strand.
AGTAACGTTTCTATTTGTCACGATTCTGTTGCCTCCGCATCATCGCAATTACCGCGTCTTTCGCTTCCGAAGTTTTCCGGAGATTTCAATCAATGGGGAAACTTCCGTGGTTTATTCGAATCGCTCGCCGACGCAAACAAGTCGCTCTCAAACATTCAAAAACTACATTATTTGAAAACTAATGTAACCGGTGACGCGGCACTCTTAATAGATAATATAAGCATGTCCGACGAAAGTTACGTAGCTGCATGGAAATTGCTCGTCGACGAATACGAAGATGAGACTGCTCTCATTAACTCGCACATTCATAAATTTATTAGTTTGCCGCCGATGAAGACCGAGCTTGCGACAGAGCTCAAGCGTTTACGGGATACAGTCACTTCCACCCTTACCGCGTTAAAAAACCTTAACCGCGCTGTTGATTCGTGGGACGATCTTTTAGTGTATTTGATTGCGCAAAAATTTTCGAAACGCACCCGCGACGAGTGGAATTTGCATCGTGGCAGTTCTAAAAAGTATCCCACATATAAAGAAATTAACGAGTTCATGACTCTTCGCATACGCGGTCTCACCGACTATCTCGCCGCCAACGACGGCCCGTCGTACAAAAACAAAGTCGTTTTCGACGCACCGAGGAATCGATCAAGCGTTAATAACGTCTCGGTTGTTAAATGTGTTGACTGTGCCGGTAATCATATGCTCTTTAAGTGCGAACGATTTAAAGCTAAGTCTCTGGATCAGCGTGTTTCATTTGTGAAACAAAATAGACTTTGTTTTAATTGCTTACGCTCCGGTCACCTTACTTCCGAGTGCAAAAGTACTGGTCGATGCTTTCTGTGTAAGCGAACGCATCACTCACTTTTGCATCGAGCCGCTACCTCTCTCAACAAAACGACTTGCAACATATCGGTAAATGATTCCGTCGACAAAGCGAATGCATCCGACGATACAAACAAAGAGTTTCCGGCGTCAGTGCAGACCGTCTCCTCGTCCAAATTCACCTCTCCAAATACACTGTTAGCTACCGCGTGGATTGTGCTCCGTACAGCTGAAGGTCGTGCCTTCAAACTCCGCGCGTTGCTAGATCAAGGATCTTCCTTTAGCTTCATTTCTGAATCGGTTTGTCAGTTGATGCATACAAAAAGATATCGGGCGAGGCTTCAGATTCAATGCTTCGGGGAACAATATAGTGGGGTATCAAAATCATGCGTACTCGTACAGTTAGAATCTTGCCATAATGCTAAAGTATCCTTTCCGCTGGCAGCGCACGTTTATCAACGCATCACTTCTTACGCTGGCTCAAGAGCGCGCCTTGACTTGCAATCTTGGCCGCATTTACGCGATTTGCCGTTGGCAGATCCGAACCCGTTAAGCAGTCACCCGATTCACGTCTTAATCGGTGCTGATTTGTACGGATCGCTTTTACTGAACGACCTTCGTCAAGGTCCAATCGGTACTCCCACTGCTCAGCTCACTGCCCCAGGATGGATTATTTCCGGACCAATTGGATCGCGTGACTCCCGTCAGGAATCAGCCTCTCTTGTCAATTGCGTATCTGCTGAAGAATTAGATTATTCGTTGCGTCGATTTTGGGAACTCGAGGAAATCCCTGCAAGATCCTCGATTTCCGAAGAAGACGAAAAATGTGAGCGTTTTTTTCACGATACTCATACTCGATCATCTCAAGGACGATATATCGTTCGGCTGCCATTTAAGAGTAAACCTCCATTCGATTTCGAAGGATCTCGGGAAGTTGCTTCCCGTTTTTACGCTAAATTAGAGCAACGGTTGCTCAAACAGCCGGATCTCAAGTCTCAGTATCACGATTTTTTATCGGAATACCTTTCCATGGGTCACATGGAACAAATTGAAGAACAAGCCTCGAACATCTCATCCATATACTACATTCCTCATCACCCTGTAGTGCGACCGTCCAGTAGCACGACTAAGCTTAGAGTCGTATTCAACGCGTCCGCTAAAACTAATTCCGGAAAATCGTTAAACGACTACCTTATGATAGGTCCAAAACTGCAGCGAGATTTAGCAGCTATTATTCTAGCCTCCTTCTGCGAGAACGTAATGTTGCAGAAGGAGGCCGCGGGGAGGGAGCGCGAGCTTCAGCGGCGCGCTGAAGCTCGCGCTCGTGCGGTGGCCCGAGGTCGTCGCCCGGTCGCGAGGCGTCGCGGGCGGCCGCCTCGGCGTGGCGGATGACCTAGGCTGGGAGGGGGGTCCTGAGGGGACCCTCCTCCCGCCAGGCGGCGCCGGGTCTGACCGGTTGGGGGTAGAAGTGCCTCCCCCTACCGGTTCGACGAAAGGGGAGGCATCCTCGGCGGTCTGGTGCGGCCATGAACGCCCGGCCGCCGAGGGGTGGAAACGGGGTCGCGGGCGGTTGCGAGTTGGGGCTCGCAGCCGCCACTAAACGCGGCCCCGGGACGGATAGCGGCGGGATGGAGTGGCCCCGTCCCGACGCTATGAGGCAGTGTGTCTACTGGGGGGACCGATTGTCCCCCCGGGGGATGGGCGCGAAAGCGCGGGCACGGGGAGGATACCGGAAGAATGCTTCGAGCGATTCCCGGTATCCTCCGAAAGCGTGCCGAAGGGTCACCGTGGGGTTTTTAGTGGGTAGGTCCCGCGCCTGTCGTTGTACGGGCGCGGGGAATCCCACACACCCCTCCCACCTCTCCCCAAGGAGGTGGGAGGGAGTCTTTCGAAGATTTTCCCCACGACAAAAAAAAAAAAAAAAAAAAAAAGCTATTATTCTACGCTGGCGGCTATTTCGTTACGTATACACTGCGGACATCGCAAAGATGTTCAGACAAATCCTAATCAATCCAGCGGATGCCGACTATCAGAGAATGTTATGGCGACCGTGCGAAAATCAGCCTATTTCTTCGTACCGATTACTTACCGTGACATATGGTCTCGCCTCCGCGCTATATCTTGCCATTAAAGTCTTAGATCAATTAGCTCTCGACGAAGGCACATACCTTCCCGCCGCTACTTCTGTTGTGCAAGATTCAATTTATGTCGATGACGCTATTTTTGGTGCGGACGATATTCATACGCTCCGCGAAATTCGTAGACAATTAATCGAACTCCTGAGTCGAGGGGGGTTTCAACTTCGCAAGTGGACCGCCAACGCGGCTGAACTGTTAGAAAACATTCTTCCTTCAGATCGCGAAACAACTTCCGACCATCCGCTCGGTGAGGATGAGTCTCAGGAAGTTCTCGGTGTTGCATGGAACCCTTCCGAAGATACTTTCCGATTTCGCATCGATTCTTGTTTACCCGCGAAAGGTACTAAAAGAAGCATACTCTCGATCGTTTCAAAGATATTCGATCCATTAGGATGGGCCTCCCCCGTGATTATTGTGGCAAAATTAATGCTTCAAGAGCTCTGGCTTCTAAAGAAAGATTGGGACGAAGAAATTCCTGTCGACCTTTGTAAAAAATGGCACGAGTATTGCGAACATTTATCACAATTGAGTGAAGTGAGAATACCTCGCTGGACCGGCGCGCGAAACAATAATGTCGCGATAGAATTACACGGATTTGCCGATGCGTCACATCGAGCCTATGTGACGTGGTTTATGGGTTTATTGGGATGTGGTTTATTTAAGAGTCCTTCACTCTCTATCCGAAGCTCAAGTTACATTGCTGACAGCAAAAAGTAAAGTATCTCCGCTCAAAACTGTAAGCATTCCGCGCTTGGAATTAAACGCGGTCGTATTGTTAACGCGACTGCTCGAGTGGACTTTGTCCTCCTTAAAGTTTCAAACTCCCCGCGTCTACGGATGGATCGATTCTACGGTAGTTCTGGCGTGGCTAAAACAACATCCGTCTACGTGGAATACATTCGTTGCTAATCGCGTGTCCGACGTTCAGACTCGCCTTCCACAAATGACGTGGAAACATGTAAGATCTCAAGATAATCCAGCTGATTGCGCATCACGCGGCATCTGCGCTTCCGAACTTGCAGTTCATAAGCTGTGGTGGTCCGGACCGGACTGGCTGTCCCGTCCGTCCGTGTTCTGGCCGGACCATAACCGTTCTAATTCAGGCGGACAAAACACGCGTGAGATCGCGTTATCTGAATCTCACAAATCATACGTGCACCACGCGTCTTCGCTTGTAGAATGGGACCTTCCTTCTCAATACTCGAGCTGGACTCGACTCCGTCGAGTTACAGCGTACATATTAAGATTTACTCAAAGAACGCGTAAAAAACTAGTTCCGCTATCCCCGAATTCACGGACGCTGACTGTCGACGAAATACGCGCCGCTTCTCTCTTTTGGATGTCCTATGTCCAAAAGAATTACTTTAACGCCGAACTTAAATTGCTAAAGAACAAGGTGCTGCTTCCAAAATCTAGTTCGCTTATTTCATTACACCCGGTCATCGGGAAAGACTCATTAATTCGGCTTGGCGGGCGGCTCGAGCACTCGGCCCTGCGCTATGACGAAAAGCACCCCATTGTATTGCCGAAGCATCGCGTGTCCGAACTTCTAATCGACCATGTGCACAAGCGCACTCTTCACGGAGGCGTCCAATTGACCCTCCGAGTTCTCCGGCAGCAATATTGGATAATATCGGCAAGATCCTTAGTTCGTGGGTATATACATCATTGCGTAACTTGTGTTCGCCAGAAAGCTCAATCGGCTACTCAGCTGATGGGAGCCCTTCCAGACGTTCGAGTCAAACCCTCTGCTCCGTTTTCACATACCGGTCTTGACTATGCCGGCCCCAATTAATGTGCTTCCTATCGTTGGTAGAGGTCAGCGTACCAGAAAATATTATATTGCGGTATTCATATGTCTTGCCACCAAAGCAGTGCATCTCGAATTTGTCGAGAACAGCTCCACTTCTGCGTTTTTAGCCGCTTTGAAAAGATTCGCCAGTCGCCGTGGGCTTCCCACGTTCTTGTATTCCGATAACGGTACAAATTTCCGAGGTGCCGATCGTGAATTACAACGAACTTTTCATGCTTTAATCGCAGATGCAACTCTCAAGAGTTCGTTGGCGACTGACGGAGTCACGTGGAAGTTTATCCCCCCTTTCGCTCCGCATTTTGGTGGACTCTGGGAGGCGGGAGTAAAAAGTGTTAAGTATCACCTGAAGCGAGCAGTGGGAGCTCATACTTTGTCTCAAATCGAGTTCTCAACCGTATTGTGCCAAATCGAGGCGTGTTTGAACTCACGCCCGATATACGCTCTCACCGACGATCCAACCGTCCTATTCGCACTGACTCCCGGTCACTTTATTATTGGTCGACCTATTGTAGCGGTTCCAGAGGAATCTACGCTAGATATTAATCCGAATAGGCTCGATCGATGGCAACACGTCCGAAGAATAACCGAGTAGATCTGGCGTTCCTGGTCAGCAGATTATCTCCACTCGTTACATCAACGTCGAAAGTGGCAACAGGACTGCGCTAACTTGCGTTTAAATGATCTCGTCATTTTAAAAGATAGTTCCCTTCCGCCATCTAAATGGCAACTCGCGCGTATCACTCGATTACACCCTGGTTCGGACCAAAGGGTTCGTGTCGTCACCGTACGCACGGTAGACGGCGAATTGAAGCGACCTGTAACGCAGATCTGCCCGCTACCTATTCCAGTTTTGAATGAGAGTGATCTAAACGCTGCGAAATAATTAGATTATACATATTCTAACTTCCCTGTGTGTGATTGTCTATAAGTTAATGCGTTGTTTCAAGCTCATTATGTATTACTTGCTTATAAATTCCGTTAGGCATTAAGTCATAATATTAAGTTATTGTTAATTATTCTATTCTTGTTCCTTCGATGCGCCTATAAAATGTATGCCACATTTGATCGATCAGCGCTCCTAATGTTTGCGAATCAGTGAGTGAATTTCTTTAGTTTTTTTTCTGTTGCGAACTTATATACACCGTTTCGCTTCTTTCGAATGCGAGGCGGACGGTATGTTCAATATCATATATTCAAAGCGCCTTGGCGTAACCGCTGGCAGCTCGTCAATAAGGCTTGATGTTATTGCCGTTACGCGAACACGCCCGAGTCTCGCCGGATAGTTTTTCATACTCGGCCGGCGAATACAAAATTTAACCGCTCGCTTCGCACAGATAGTCTGTAACTGATAATCGATTCATACAGAAGTAACCCTGTTAACAGTGAGCTCGTCAGGCTTTATAAGAATAAGACGCGAAGGGAGAATAAAGTTCATTAGCCGAAATATCCACAGTTCCGTGGGCCAATCTATCCTATCCACACTGCGAATTGGTTTATTCAATATAGACCGAGCCGAAACAAATAGGGACGATAGAATTTGGTGGGAACAGGTAATTAAAGACGAAATTAATTCTTTCATAGTTAATGAAACATGGAATTTATTGCCAAGACCCGAAAAGAAAAATATTGTAGACTGTAAATGGGTATTTACAATTAAAAACGATGAATTTGGAACCCCATTAAAATATAAAGCTCGCCTTGTTGCGAGAGGTTTCAGTCAACAATATTTAATTGATTATGATGAAACATTTGCACCGGTAGCAAGAATAGCAAGTTTTAGATTTTTAATAGCATTTTCCAATCAGTATAATTTGTTAGTTCATCATATGGACGTGAAAACTGCTTTTCTGAACGGTATATTGAAAGAGGAAATTTATATGAAAGTTCCTGAAGGAATTGATAACAAAGAAAACCAAGTTTGTAAATTAAATAAAGCCATTTACGGGTTAAAACAAGCAGCAAGATGCTGGTTTGAATTATTTGAACAAACTCTTAAAAGTAAAGGTTTTCAAAATTCATCTGTTGATAGATGTATTTACATTTTAGATAAAGGATATATATTGAAAAATATATATGTGATACTTTATGTAGATGATCTGATAATCGCTACTGCTAATATTGAAGAAATGGATAACTTCAAAAATTATTTAATGAATAGATTTAGCATGGTAGATCTAAAACATATTAAACTTTTCTTGGGAATAAAAATCGAGAGAAGTGTAGATAAAATATCAATGGATCAAAGTGCATATATCCGAACAGTTTTAAGTAAATTCAAAATGTCTGAATGTAAACCTGTAAGTACACCTCTGGAAAATAAATTAGATTATGCAGCTTTGAATTCCGATAAGAAATATGACGCTCCATGTCGAAATCTTATCGGATGTTTAATGTATATAATGTTATGTACTCGACCAGATTTACGTACGGCAATTAATATTTTAAGTCGATACCTAAATAAAAATAATGAGGAACTCTGGAAATGTTTAAAACGAGTACTAAGATATTTGAAGGGATCGATTGATATAAAATTAACTTTGTTCGAGGTGGTTATGAAAATATTTTAACAGGTTATGTAGATTCTGATTGGGGAGGAAATGATAAAAATGACAGAAAAAGTACTACTGGTTTCTTATTCAAATTATCTGAACGTTGCACTATTTGTTGGAACACAAAGAAACAAGCATCAGTAGCAGCTTCATCTACAGAAGCTGAATACATGGCTCTTTTTGAAGCCGTTAGAGAGTCATTATGGTTAAAGTCATTAGCAAATAGTATAACATTAAACATTTCAAACCCAATTATTATCTATGAAGATAATAATGGTTGTATTAGCATAGCGAATAATCCAACTGATCACAAAAGGTCAAAACATATAGACATAAAGTATCATTTCTCAAGAGAACAGATTGAAAAGAAAGTAATTAAACTGAAATACATTTCCACAGGTAGTCAGCTGGCGGATGTTATGACCAAGCCGCTACCAGGAGTCAAATTCCTGGAATTCAGAACAGGAATGGGATTGGAATAATATAATAATATTATTCTTGTAAATATGTAAAAATGTATTATATTCCAGTCTAATGGTTTGATTAGGTTTTTCTGGGTTTTCCTAATCCTCAGCAACAAATGTTGAACCATATGTATTTGCCCCAGAAAAAGCACATGGAAGGTATATCGTTAGTTTAGCGCAGTCGATTAATTTTTGAGGAGGCGTGTTGGGTTTTCTCTTCTAAAAGAGAAAGCATTCTTTATGTGACAAAAACCATCGACGCGTATGTTTCGAAATACAAGTCAAGAGGGTGCAGCTGTATCCCTTCCTTGGCTTGTTTAGACAAAGTATAGGACCGATTGGGTCTGAGGGTGCGGGACGAATTTTTCGTCACTGACCTATTCATTCTGTATGTTCCTTTGAAAGCGTGAAGACGTGCCTTCCACGTGTTTAGTAAAAGCTTAGTAAAAGTTATATATAAAGTAAATTGTTTTTTTTATTCCACCACCTATTTCCAATAAGGCTTTGGCAGTATCCTTGGATATTGCCAACGCCTTTAACACCCTTCTCTGGGAAGAGATAAGGAGGGGGCTCGAAGATCGTCGGGTCCCTCCTTATCTCAGGACAGTCGTCGGGGATTACCTCCGTGGCAGGTGGATCGAGTATCCGGGCCGGGATGGAGATATGCGGAGGGAGGTGTACTGCGGCCTTCCGCACGGATCGGTCTTCGGGCCACTCCTGTGGAACGTCGCATACGATAAGGTGTTGCGGGCCGACCTCCCCGACGGCGTCAGCGCCGTGTGTTATGCAGATGACACACTGGTGCTGGCCGTCGGGGCGTACTGGGGGAGGGCCAAGCGTCCCGTGGTGGAGGGGGCACAGCGCGTCGTCGGTCGGATCAGAGGGATGGGGATGACGGTGGCGGTCCATAAGACTGATGTGATAGCTTTCCATTCACCTTGGCAGGATCCGCCACCCCCTCTGATCCGGGTAGGTGAGGCTGATATCGAGGTGAAACCCCAGATGAGGTATCTGGGGCTGATCCTCGATAACCACTGGCGCTTCGAGGAGTATTTCCGTTACCTGGTCCCCCGTTTGGAGGGGATGGTCGCGGCTTTAGGCCGAATCCAACCCAACATGGGGGGCCCGGCTGGCAGAGTGCGCCGCCTCTATGTGGCAATGGTACAGTCGGTGGCCCTTTACGGGGCCCCCGTTTGGGCGGACGACCTCGCGGCCTCCCGGCGCATGACGATGCTCCGACGGGTGCAGAGGCGGATGGCGTTGCGGGTCGTCTGCGGGTACCGGATCGTGTCGCATGAGGCGGCGACGGCTCTTGCGGGGATGCCGCCCATAGACCTCCTCGCGCGGTCGCACGCGGTGCTGTATCGTCACCGCGTCGACCGTCGCGCGGGGGTGGGAGCAGTCCCGGGAGCGCAGGAATCTGCTTGGGGCGATTTGAAGCGCCAGGCCCGGCAGTTCGTGATGATAGCGTGGCAGGAGCGGTTGGCTCTGCCAACCGCGGGGCACCAGATAGTCGGGGCTGTTCGGCCACTTCTGAGTGAGTGGCTGGACAGAGGCCATGGAAGCCTCACTTACCGGATGGCACAGGTGTTCTCCGGGCATGGCAGCTTCGGGCGATACCTGTGCCGGATAGGGAAGGAGCCGACGGCGCGTTGCTGCCAATGTGACGCTGAGCAGGATACGGTTGAACACACCCTCGAGGTGTGCCCTGCGTGGGAGCGGGAGCGCCGTGTCCTGGTCGGCGTCATAGGGCGGGATGTCTCGCTGCCGGGCATGGTGCGCGCCATGCTCGTGGCGCCGGGAGTCGTAGGCGGCCCACGCGGCGTGGCGGATGACCCTGGCTGGGAGGACGTTCCTCAAGGGAGCCTCCAACAGCCACGAGGCGCGGGGCCGGACCGAAGTGGGAGTGCCACCCTAATTCCGGTCCGGCGCATCGGAAGGCACCGTCGGTGGCATGGAGCGGCGAGTCAGGGCTCGCAACCGCTACTGAACGCGGCTCCGAGACGGATGGCGGTAGGACGGAGAGACCTCGTCTAGCCGCCATGAGATAGCGTGACAGCCCGGGGGACCCTTTTGTCCTCCCGTCGATGGGTGCACAGCGCAAGCACGTGGAGGATACCGGAAGTATGCTTCGAGCGATTCCCGGTATCCTCCCAAAACGTGCGGAAGGGTCATCCCACACACCCCTTCCGCCTCTCCACAAAGAGGTGGAAGGGAGTCTTACGAAGATTTTCCCCACGAAAAAAAAAAAAAAAGAAAAGCTGGCATGCAAGCAGTAAGCTTGTAAGCGTGGAGGAAGCAAGTAAGGAAGCAGTATGCTAGTAAGCAACCAGTAAGCTAGTCAGCTAGCAGTTAGCTAGTAAGGAAGCAGGAAGCTAGTAAGGAAGGAGTAAGTTAGGAGGAAAGCAGGATTATAGTAAGAAAGCAGTTAGGTTGTATGCAAGCACTATGTTAGTAAGAATGAAGCATGCTAGTAAGCAAGCGGTAACCTAGAATCAAAGCAGTATGCTGGTAACCAAGCAGTGAGCTCGTAAGCGAGGAGGAAGCTAGTAAGGGAACAGTATGCTAGTAGGCAAGCAGTAAGCTAGAAAGCAACCAGCAAGCTTGCAGGCAAGCACTAAACGAGTAAGCTAGCAGTAAGGTAGTAAGCAAGCAGGAAGCTAGTAAGGAAGCAGTAAGCTAGGAAGCACGCAGCGGGCTAGTAAGCAAGCAGTAAGCGTGTAAGCTAGCAATAAGCTAGTACGCAAGCAGTGAGCTAGTAAGCGAGCAGGAACCTAGTAAAGAAGCAGCAGCTAGTAAGAAAGCAGAAAGCCAGAAAGCAAGCAGTAAGCTAGTATGCAAGAAGTAAGCAAGTAAGCAAGCAGTGATCCCTCCGCATACCGGCCCATTTGTCTCCTCGACGAGGTGGGCAAGCTCTTCGAGCGTGTGATTGCTGCCCGCCTCGTCGAGCACCTGTCGCGGGGTGATCCCGGTCTGGCCGACTGCCAGTTCGGTTTCCGGGGGGGCCGATCGACTATCGACGCGATAGGTCGTGTGAGGGCCCTCTCGGAGGCGGCCGTCTCCCGGGGAGGGGTGGCATTGGCAATATCCTTGGATATTGCCAATGCCTTTAACACCCTCCCCTGGGAAGAGATAAGGAGGGGACTCGAATATCATCGAGTCCCCCCTTGTCTCAGGGCGGTCGTCGGGGATTATCTCCGCGGCAGGTGGATCGAGTATCCGGGCCGGGATGGTGATATGCGGAGGGAGGTGTACTGCGGTGTTCCGCAGGGGTCGGTCCTCGGGCCACTCCTGTGGAACATCGCGTACGACTCGGTGTTGCGGGCCGGCCTCCCCGACGGCGTCAGCACGGTGTGTTATGCGGATGACACACTGGTGCTGGCCGTCGGGGTGCACTGGGGGAGGGCCATGCGTCGCGCGGAGGAGGGGTCGCAACGCGTCGTCGACCGGATCAGGGGGATGGGGATGACGGTCGCGGTCCATAAGACCGAGGTGATTGCGTTTCATTCACCTCGGCAGGATCCGCCACCCCCTCTGATCCGGGTGGGTGGGGCTGACATCGAGGTGAAGCCTCAGATCAGGTATCTAGGGCTGATCCTCGATAGCCACTGGCGTTTCGAGGAGCATTTCCGCTGCCTGGTCCCCCGGTTGGAAAGGATGGTTGCGGCTCTGGGCCGGATCCTGCCCAACCTGGGGGGCCCGGCGGGCCGAGTTCGTCGCCTCTATGTGGCAATGGTCCAGTCGGTGGCCCTATACGGGGCCCCCGTCTGGGCGGACGACCTGGCTGCCTCCCGGCGCGGCATGACTATGCTGCGTCGGGTGCAGAGGCGCATGGCGCTCAGGGTCGTCCGCGGGTATCGGACCATGTCACATGAGGCGGCGACGGTTCTAGCGGGGATGCCGCCCATGGACCTGTTCGCGCGGTCGCACGCGGCGATGTACCGGCACCGCGTCGACCGTCGCGCGGGGGTGGGGGCGGTCCCGGGCGGGCAGGAACCTGCTTGGGGCGATTTGAAACGCCAGGCCCGGCAGTCCGTGTTGCTCGCGTGGCAGGAGCGGCTGGCTCTGCCAACCGCGGGGCACCGGACTGTCGGGGCTGTTCGGCCACTCCTGAAGGAGTGGCTGGACAGAGGCCATGGCAGCCTCACCTACCGGCTGGCACAGGTATTTTCCGGGCATGGCAGCTTCGGAAGATACCTGTGCCGGATAGGGAAGGAGCCGACGGCGCGTTGCTGCCACTGCGACGCTGAGCAGGACACGGCGGATCATACCCTGGAGGTATGCCCCGCGTGGGAGGGGGAGCGCCGTGTCCTGGTCGGCGTCGTCGGGCGGGATGTCTCGCTGCCGGGCGTGGTGCGCGCCATGCTCGGCAGCGAGGAGAAGTGGAGGGCCGTGGCCTCCTTCTGCGAGAACGTAATGTTGCAGAAGGAGGCCGCGGGGAGGGAGCGCGAGCTTCAGAGGCGCGCTGAAGCTCGCGCTCGTGCGGTGGCCCGAGGTCGTCGCCCGGTCGCGAGGCGTCGCGGGCGGCCGCCTCGGCGTGGCGGATGACCTAGGCTGGGAGGGGGGTCCTGAGGGGACCCTCCTCCCGCCAGGCGGCGCCGGGTCGGACCGGTTGGGGGTAGGAGTGCCTCCCCCTACCGGTCCGACGCAAGGGGTGGCACCCTCGGCGGTCTGGTGCGGCCATGAACGCCCGGCCGCCGAGGGGTGGAAACGGGGTCGCGGGCGGTTGCGAGTTGGGGCTCGCAGCCGCCACTAAACGCGGCCCCGGGACGGATAGCGGCGGGATGGAGTGGCCCCGTCCCGCCGCTATGAGGCAGTGTGTCTACTGGGGGGACCGATTGTCCCCCCGGGGGATGGGCGCGAAAGCGCGGGCACGGGGAGGATACCGGAAGAATGCTTCGAGCGATTCCCGGTATCCTCCCAAAGCGTGCCGAAGGGTCACCGTGGGGTTTTTAGTGGGTAGGTCCCGCGCCTGTCGTTGTACGGGCGCGGGGAATCCCACGCACCCCTCCCACCTCTCCCCAAGGAGGTGGGAGGGAGTCTTTCGAAGATTTTCCCCACGACAAAAAAAAAAAAAAAAAAAAAAAAAAAAAAGTAAGCAAGCAGTGAGCTGGTAACAGAGCAGGTAGCTGGTAAGGAAGCAGTATGCTAGTAAGCAAGAAGTAATATAGTAAGCAAGCGGTCAGCTAATAGGAAAGCAGTATGCTAATAAGCAAGCAGTAAGCTAGTACGCAAGCAGTGAGATAGTAAGTGAGCAGGAAGCTAGTAAGCAAGCTGCAGACTAGTCAGGAAGCGATTAGCTAGTAGGAGAGCAGTATGCTAGTAAGCATGCAGTAAGCTAGAATGCAAGGAGCAAGCTAGATAGCATGCAGCAGACCAGTAAGCTAGCAGTTAGCCAGCAAGCAAGCTGTGAGCTAGTGAGCTAGGAGGAAGCTAGTAAGCAAGCAGTATTCGAGTAAGCTAGCAGTAAGCTGGTAAGCAAGCAGTAAGCTAGTAAGCAAGCAGTGAACAAGTAAGCGAGCAGGAAGCTCGACAGGAAGCGGTATGCTAGAAAACAAGCAGTACGCTAGTATGGAAGCAGTAAGCTAGTAAGCAAGCAGTAATGTTGTAAGCAAGCAGTAAGCTTGTAAGCAATCAGCGAGCTAGTAAGCGAGCAGGGAGCTGGTAACACTGCTGTAAACTAGTAAGCAAGTAGTATGCTGATAAGAAGGCGGTTAGCTAGTAAGCCAGGAGTGAGCCTGTAAGCCAGCAGTAAGCTAGTACGCAAGCAGGAAGCTAGTAACGAAGAAGTAAGCTATAAAGAAAGCAGGGGCTAGTGAGCAAGCAGTAAGCTAGTGAGCAAGCAGAATGCATGTAAGCAACCAGTAAGCTTGTAAGGAAGCAGTTGGCTAGTAAGAAAGCACGTAGCGAGTAAAAAAGCAGTATGCTAGCAAGCAAGCAGTGAGCTAGAAAGCAAGCAGCAAGCTGCTATGCAAACAGTAAGCTTGAAAACAAGCAGCAAGAAAACAAGTGTGCAGTAAGCTCGAAAGCAAGCAGCAGTCTGGTAAGGAAGCAGCTTTTGAGCATACAGTAAACTGGAAAGCAAGAAGCAGGCTAGGAAGAGAGCAGATAGCTAGTGAGCATGCGGTAAACGAGTAGACGGGCTGTAAGCTAGTAAGCATCCAGTATGCTAGTATGCAGTTAGTAAGGTGGTGAGATAGCAGTTAGCTAGTAAGGAAGTAGTAAGCTAGTAAGCAAGCATTAAGCTGGAAAGCAAGCAGCAAGCTAGAAAAAAAGCAGGAAGCTAGCTGAAGGCAGTATACTAGTAACCAGGCTTTAAGCTAGAATGCAAGCAGCAAGCTACTATGCAAGCAGCAGGCTTGCAAGCATGCAGTAAGCAAGTCTGCTAGCAGTAAGCTACTATGCAAACTGTAAGATTGTAAGCAAGCAACAGGCTAGTAAGTATGCAGTTAGTTAGTTGGGAAGCTGTAAATTTGTAGCAAAGCAGTAAGCTGGTAAGCAAGCAAGAAGCTAGTAAAGGTAGCAGTAGGCTAGTAAGCAAGCAGCAAGCTTATAAGCAAGCAGCAAGGTAGTAAATGAGCAATAAGCGATTAAGCTAGGACTGAGCTATTAAGCAGCCATTAAGCTAGTAGCTAAGCAGGGAGCTAGTAAGCGAGGAGAAAGCTAGTGAGGAAGCAGTAAGCTAGTAAGCAAGCCGTACGCTAGTAAGCAAGCCGTACGCTAGTAAGCAAGCAGTAAGCTTGTGAGCAAGCTGCAGGCTATTCAGAAAGCTGGTAGCTAGTAAGAAAGCAGTATGCTAGTAAGCAAGTTGTAAGCTAGAAAGCAAGCAGCAAATTAGTATGCAAGCAGTGAGCTAGTAAGCAAGCAGGAAGCTACTAAGCAAGTAGTAAGCTACTAAGCAAGCAGCAAATTTGTATGCCAGCATTGAGCTAGTAAGCGAGGAGAAAGCTAGTAAGAATGCAGTGTGCTAGTAAGCAAACAGTAAGCTAGTAAGCAACCAGTAAGCTACTAAGCTAGCATTGATCTAATAAGCGAGGAGGAAGCTAGTAAGGAAGCAGTATGCTACCAAGCATGCAGTAAGCTAGTAAGTAACCTGTAAGCTAGTAAGCAAGTAGTTACCTGGTAAGGAAGGTGTTAGCTAGTATGATATTAAGCAAGCAGTATGCTAGTGGGGAAGCAGTGAGCTTGTAAACAAGCAGGATGCTAGTAAAGAAGCAGTAAGCTAGGAAGCAAGCAGTGAGCTAGTAAGCGAGAAGGAAGCTAGTAAGAAAGCAGTATGCGTGTAAGCAAGCAATAAGCTAGTATGCAAGCAGCAATCTAGTAAGCAAGCAGTGAGCTGATAAGCAAGCAGTGATCTAGTATGCAAGCAGTGAGCTAGTAACCGAGGAGGGAGCTAGTAAGGAAGCAGTATGCTAGTAAGCAAGCAGTAAGCTAGAACGCAAGCAGCAAGCTAGTCATCTAGCAGTAAGCGAGTAAGCTAGCAGTATGGTAGTAAGCAAGCTGTATCTAGTAAGCATGCAGTGAGCTTGTAAGCAAGAGGGAAGCTAGTAAGGATGCGGTATGCCAGTAAGCAAGCAGTAAGCCAATATGCAGTCAGGAATCTGGTAAGCAAGCAGCAGGCTAGTAATCAAGCAGTAAGCTTGTAAGCAAGCAGCAGAGTAGTCAGAAAGCAGCTATCCTGTCGGAAAGCAGGATGGTAGTAAGCAAGCTGTAAGCTGGGAAGCAAGCAACAAGATAGTAAGGAAGCAGTGTTCTAGAAAGCAAGCAGCAGGCTAGTACGAATGCAGTTACCTATTAAGCAAGCAGCAAGGTAGTAAGCAAGCTGTAAGCTAGGAAGCAAGCAGCTGGCTCGTAAGCATGCAGTAAACGAGTAAGCTAGCAGTAATCTCGTAAGCAAGCTGTGAGCTAGATAGCTTGGTGGTAGCTAGCAAGGTTAGCAGTATGCTAGTACGCGAGCAGTAAGCTTCAAGACATGCAGCAAGTTAGTAAGCGTGCTGTAAGCTAGAAAGCAAGCACCAGGCTATTAAGCAAGCAGTGATCTAGTAAACAAGCTATAAGCCAGTAAGGTAGCAGTAAGTTACTAGGCAACCAGTGAGCTGTTAAGCGAGCAGAAAGCTAGGTGGTTAGTAGTGTGCTAGTAAGCAAGCAGTAAGCTGATAAGCAATAAGTAAGCTAGTAAGCAAGCCGCAAGCTAGTAAGCAAGCCGCAAGCCAGTAAGGAAGCAGTTAGCTAGTAAGTACGCGGCGCACGTATAGACGGACCGCGTGCCGTTAGATCCCGAAGGAATGCCAGTGGGTTTCGAAGACGACGCTGCACGATCGCCGCCCGTCGGTGCGTCGACACTCGTCGCGGGAACGTGTAACAGACTGTGGTGATTGCGGTTACATCGCGAGCACGTGGTGCGAACCGGACACGTCGAAACCATGTGTCCATCGCGAAGGCAGTTAAAACAGGCGTTGGTCCGAGTCACTAGGTCTCGCCGTTGCGTAAGTTGTAGGCTATGGAACGCCGGACATCGATATAACGGATGTTTCGATCGGCACATCGGGCACCTGTTCACAGCTGTATTCGCTGCGTGCGTGCGAACTCCCGCCGTGGGCGCCGATCGCGGCGCGACGAGGCGCGCGGCCGAAATTTCAGGCTTGTCGTGAAGCGCTTCGAGAGCGCGGATCCGCGCAACGAGGAATTGGTCGAGCTCGACGAAGGTGGGGGGCTCGGTGCTTGCTCAGCGGGATATCTCCCACTCTCGTAGCGTCACGGCAGTCTAGCTTGACGGTAAGCAGGAAGACGATGACGTCATCCCATGTATCCACCGGGCGACCGATACTGTGCAACATGGCGATCGACTCCTTCGTCGTGTCGCGAAGACAAGATAATTCGTCCGAAATTGCTTAATAATGGTGCTACTATCACGCGCTTGTTATTGTACCGGTCGGCTAGCGTCTTCCAGGCCGGTTCAAAATTCGCGTCGGTTATCGAGAAATGCGCGAGCAGGTTCGCGGCGTGACCATCGGCGGACGATTTTAAATAGTGTAACCGTTGCACGTTCGTTAGGGACTTATTGTCTAACACGAGCGATTTGAATAGATCGCGGAAACTGTGACATTCGGCGTACGACCCAGCGAATTCGGGCAGCGGGATTCGCGCGAGTTTCGCGCCGGAGATGGAGTCGCCTGTGGGCGCGGGAGAGGGACACGGTTGCGCGGCGCTTGGCCGCAGTGCATTTCGCTGCAACGTCGGCGAGCCCCAATAGGTCTCCTGCAACTTTTCGAAGGTTTCCTCTGTAAAGTACGGCATGATAGACTAAGCTTGAGTGGGGACTAACTGCAGAAACTCCAGGTGCAGCTTCCCGAAACGCAACCACTCGCCATCCAGTCTCTTGTGCCGTCCCTCGGCGGAAGCTGCGGAGAACTTGGCCCGCCCTTCCTTCCGGTAGTTAACCTCCATCCGGGTGATGGTGTGGGCGATGACCCGCAGCTGGTGTATGTGGTCTTTCACGGTCTGATTGGTCAGCGGCGCTGATGTTGTTGCAACTCGTGCGGTCTCCATTCTGCGTCGCCCTCAAATCCGGCTCGAAGGACCACTTTGTTAGTGCACAGACGAAGAGACGCGCGGACGAGGGACAGGGACGCGAAGAATGGCGGAGCAATTCACACAGTCACAACTTTATTGTAAGATTGCACAACGTTCACACAGCGGCAAGCGCAACTGGAACGCGGTGGGCACGTGTCCGATAACAGTTGCAAGGGCAACTCCCTAGGAGAATGCGCAAGGGCGACGAAGGTCCGTCCTCGATATCACGTTCAATCGGATCGACAGCTTGGATAGTTCTGCCGTTACAGGATCGCGCACGACAAACCGTTGATCATTCAAATCTCGTCCATAGATCGGTGACGGTCGCGCCAACCGCCAGCACACATGACACGCTCCCACAACACTCATTCACTCTCTCTCACGCATTCCACACCACTCGCACCTTAATCTAAACACGAAGACGGTACAATAAACGTATTTCTACATCTTATACTAATTCTTATACCCTATTCTAAACAGAAGCAGTATGCTAGCAGGCAAGCAGTAAGGTTGGAAGCAAGCAGCAAGCTAGTAAGCAAGCAGCAAGCTAGAGAGCAAGCAGCAGGCTAGCAAGGAAGCATTTATCTATTAAGTAAGCAGTAAGCTAGTAACAAAGCAGTAAGTTACAAACAAAGCAGTAAGCTAGTAAGCAAGCAGGAAGCTAGTAAGGAAGCGTTCGGCTAGTAAGGAAGCAGTATGCTAGTAAGCAAGCAGTAAGCCGGTAGGCATGCAGTAACCTAGTAAGCAACAAGTAAGCTAGTAAACAAGGAGTAAGTTTGTAAGCAATCGGTGAGCTAGTAAGGAAGCAGTATGCTAGTAAGCAAGCAGTGGGCCAGTAAGCGAGCAGTAAGCGAGTAAGCTAGCAGTAAGCTAGTACGGTTGCAGTGAGCTGATACGCGTGGAGGAAGCTAGAATGAAAGCGGCATGCTAGTAAGGATGCAATTAGCTAGCAAGATGGCAGTTAGCTAGGAAGCAAGTAGTAAGCTAGTACGCAAGCAGTAAGCTAGTATGCAAGCAGTGATGTTGTAAGCGAGCATGGCGCTAGTAAGGAAGCATTATGCTAGTAAGCAAGCAGAATGCTAGTAAGCAAGCGGCGAGCTAGTAAGCGAGCAGTGAGGTAGTAAGGAAGCAGTGTGCTGGAAAGCAAGCATTAAGCTAGTAAGCATCAAGTAAGCTAGTAAGCAAGCAACAGGCTAGTATGAGAGCAATTGGCTAGTAAGAGAGCAGTGTGCTAGTAAGGAAGCAGTATGCTAGTAAGCATGCAGTAAGCTAGGAAGCTACCAGTAAGCTAGTAAGCGAGAGGGAAGCTAGTAAGGAAGCAGTACGCTAGTAAGCAAGCAGTAAGCTAGTAAGCAAGTAGTAGGCAAGTATATAAGCAGTAAGCTGGTAAGCAAGCCGTAAGCTAGTAAGAACGCAGTGAGGTAGAGAGTGAGCAGGAAGCTAGTATGCAAGTAACAAGCTAGTAAGCAAGCAATGAGCCAGTAAGCGAGCAGGAAGATAGTAACGATGCAGCATGCGAGTATGTAACCAGTATGCTAGTAAGAAAGCAGTAAGCTGGGCAGAAACCAGTTATCTAGTAAGCAAGTATTAGGCAAGTAAGCATGCAGTAAGCCCGTAAGCACGCATTGAGCTAGTACGCGAGCAGGAATCTAGTGAGGCAGCAGTATGCTAGGGAGAAAGCACTAAGCAAGTAAGTACAAATAAGCTAGTAAGCAGGCAGCAGACTAGCAAGGAAGCAATTAGCTAGTAAGGAAACAATGTGCTAGTAAGCAAGCTGTAAGCTGGAAGGCAAGCAACAAACCGGCAACGAAGCAGTTAGCTAGAATGCTAGCATCAGGCTAGAAAGAAAGCAGTTACCTATTAAGCAAGCAGTGAGGTAGTAAGCATGTAGTAAGCAAGTAGACAAGCAATAAGTAAGTTTGCAAGCAGTAAGTAGGTAAGCAAGCAGGGATCTAGTAAGCGAGCGGGATGCTAGTATGGATGTAGTCTGCTAGTAGGGAAGCAGTAATCTAGTAAGCAAGGTGTAAGCTGTCAAGGAAGCGGTTAGCTAGTAGGCATGCCGTAAGCTAATAGGCAAGCAGTAAGCTTGAAAGCAAGCAGTGAGTTGGTAAGCGAGCAGCGAGATAGTAAGGAAGCAGTGCACTAGTTAGCAAGCAGTAAGCAGGAAAGGAAGCAGCGAGCTAGTATGCAAGCAGTAAGTTAATAAGAAAGCAGTGAGCTAGTAAGCAAGCTGGAAGCTAATAAGGATGCAGTAAGCTGGAAAGCAAGCTGCGGGCCAGTAAGCGAGCAGTAAGCGAGTAAGCTAGCAGTAAGCTAGTACGGTTGCAGTGAGCTGATAAACGTGGAGGAAGCTGGTAAGGAAGCAGTTTGATATTAAGCTAGCTGTATGCTAGTAAGCAAGCAGTAAGCTAGAAAGCAAGCAGCAAGCTTGTAAGCAAGCAGTAAGCTAGAAAGCAAGCAGCTAGCTAGCAAGCGAGCAGTGAGCTAGTAAGCGAGCTGGGAGCTGGTAAGGAAGCAGCGAGCTAGTAAGCAAGCTGTAAGGTGGAAAGCATGCAGTGAGTTAGTAGGCAAACAGTAAGCTAGTAACCAAGCAGTAAGTTAGTAATCGAGGTGTGAGCTAGTAAACGAGCAGGGAGCTGATACGCAAGCATTGAGATAGTTAGAACGCAGCAAGCCAGTAAGCAGGCGGAAAGCTAGAAAGCGAAAAGCAAGTTGGGAAGCAAGCTGTAGTCTAGTAAGTAAGTAGTTAGCAATTAAGCAAGCAGTAGGCTAGAAAGCAAGCAAAATGCGCGCAAGCAAGCAGTAGGCTAGCATGCAAGCAGTAAGCTCTTAAGCAAGCTGTGAGCTAGTAAGCATGCAGGGAGCTAGTAAGGAAGCAGTAATCCAGTAAGCAAGGAGTAAGCTAGTAAGCAAGCAGCAGGCTAGTCAGAAAGCAGTTAACTAGTAAGAACGCAGTATGCTTGTTAGAATAGGGAGGGTTCAAATATTTTAATTGATCGCCTCGTCTAACGGTGGTCCGGATCACGAGGGAAAGGACGTAGGAATAGTAGTAATTGCACGTTGATTTTATTTTGGCTTCGTCGCTGATACGACGAAGCCGTTTATTTTTCTCGTTTTTCTTCCGGACGAACACAAACACAGACTCTTAATGCTAAATGTCTGCACGTGTGGCCGGCGTCTGGCCAGAAAAAAGCCCCGCCGATGGGCCGTCTCCTTATGGCGGTTCGCGTCGCTCTATCCTGAAACAAATGAGACGTGACTATGCGTAAATACCGAGTAACGTGAGTCACGTTGTCCGTCTCGTTCTAAGGATCACGCGCTCTTGGCTATGCTTGTCGCACTCAAGAGCGGGGAACTCGGCCGCCGCGTTACACAGCTAAGCTAGTGGACTGTATGTGTGAACGTTCCCTTTAAACCAGGAAACGTTTGATTGCAGATTTGGAAGACGAGAAACGACCTCGATTTTTCCTGACTGCTGATTTTCGACTGTCGCAGGAGAGGTTAACAGAGGGAGGTTGTAAGGCTCCAACTATTGGCCTGCTCCTCGGCCGTTTACCGTCCTCGTAATGCGTACGTGCACTGTGTGGTGCAGCACCGTTACAACGCATGCAGCGACTGATAATTATAGTGCGTACACCACGGCGCTATACTGAGCGGTTCTACACACAGTGTCCGTACACACTGGCGTTGATTGAACTGCGCTCTAGCTGGTCGCCGGATGCCGGAACTCAAAGATTGTCCCGAACGCCGACTGGAGGACGACAAGACCACCCAGGGTATGCACGCCACGAAGGCCCCTAAGGGTGGGTTTGCACCGTTCGACAGTCGAGAGAGGGTCGAGATTCAAATTCGAAACCTCGGACACGACCTCTGATTGCAGCGATACGTGTCTGATTTCAGACTGGCGTGGACTATAGCCACCGTTGAATAGAAATTTCGTATTATAACTCACGAAATTTTACAGTCGCTTTGATCTGGTCGAAACCCGACCTGATCTATATCGATTTATAGCGAGTTGCGAAAGGAATCACGGGAAGGGATTGATTCACAATCCGTCCTCGTATTCGATTCCTTTCCTCGTTTGCGATTTTCTAGTTTAAATTGGAAACGGGTTACGGAAGAAGTCACGGTAAAGGATTGTTTTTACAATCCGTTCTCGCATGGAGTCCTTCCTATTCCACGTCTAGAATTTATTCAAAAAGTTCGAGTAACTCGTAACTATTCGAGAACAATAGAATGTCCGAGGAGCGGGGTCGTATGCCCATGTGCTCCCTGCCGGTTCCAGATTAAGAGTGACGGACGAGCACGGACAGTCAAAATATTCGCTCGAAGGGTGAAACCTCCGTAGAGCGGCGCTGTAAACGTTTCTTGAGTCCGTCTTTGTCTAATACAAAATTGTCGTTCCTTCTCTAGACACGCGCGTCGAAACTTACGTTTCGAAATTGAGCGTTACGTGGTCGATCGCGTGAGGTCTCGAGAAAAACCCGAGAGCGGCTGTTTTTCTATCCCGTACTCTTTTCGCGTAGCGGACACGACGACCGAGGTACCTCTGGTCTTACGTACGCCGAAAAAACAATACCGGGTGACGAATTTTATTTTACTCGAAAATACGTCGAATTAACGTGATATTTAAACAATGCTAGTAAGCAAGCGGCAAGCTACGAAGCAAGCAGTATGCTAGTAAGCATGCAGTGAGATAGTAAGCGAGCAGTGAGCCAGTAAGCGAGCAGGAATGTAGTAAGGAAGCAGTATGCTAGTAAACAGCAAGTGAGCTAGTTAGAGACAAGTAAGCTGGTATGTAAGCAGCATGCAAGTAAGCAAGCAGTGAGCTAGTAAGCGAGGAGGAAGTTAGAAAGCATGCAGGAAGGTAGTATGCAAGCAGAGAGCTAGTAAGCAAGCAGTGAGCTAGTAAGCGAGGAGGAAGCTTGTAAGGAAGCAGTATGTTAGTAGCAAAACAGTAAGCTAGTAAGCAAGCAGGAAGCTTGTAAGGAAGTATTCGGCTAGTAAGAAAGCAGTAGGTTAGTAAGAAAGTAGCAAGTCGGTAAGCAAGCAGTGAGCTACTGAGGAAGCATTTAGTTAGTAACAAAGCAGCAAGCTAGTAAGCAAGCAGTAAGCAGGTAAGCACTGAGTAAGCTAGTAAGCAAGCAGTAACCTAGTAAACAAGCAGTAAGCTTGTAAGCAAGCAGCAAGCTAGTAAGCAAGCAGTGAGCTAGAAAGCAAGCAGCAGTCTAGTAAGAAAGCAGTAAGCTATTAACAAAGCAATAAGTTAGTAAGAAAACGGTCATCTCGTAAGCAAGCAGTAAGCTAGAAAGAAAGCAGCAAGCTAATAACAAAGCAGGAGGTTAGTAAGGAAGCAGTATGCTTGTAAGTAAGAAGGAAGCTAGAAGCAAGCAGCAAGCTTCTAAGCAAGCAGCAAGCTAGTAAGCAAGCAGTAAGCTAGTAAACAAGCAGTAAGCTTGTAAGCAACCGGCAAGCTAGTAAGCAAGCAGTGAGCTAGAAATCATGCAGCAGGCCCGTAAGAAAGCAGTAAGCTATTAACAAAGCAGTAAGTTAGTAAGAAAACGGTCATCTCGTAAGCAAGCAGCAAGCTAGTCAGCAAGCAGTTAGCTATTGATCAAGCAGCTGGCTAGTAAGGAAGCTGTATGCCAGTTAGCAAGCAGTAAGCTAGTAAGCAAGCAGTAAGCTTGTAAGCAGGCAGTAAGCTGGTACGCAACCATCACCGAGGGTCTTGACCCCCGGCTGCTGGAGGGTGTGGTCAATGCTCTCTTCCCAATTGGGGAGATGGGACCACGTCCTCCGGCAGAGGCGACGGCCCCGTTGGAGTGGGTGGCCGAGCCGGGGGTCACGCAGGGGGAGCTGGCCGCGGCCATCAGACGGCTCGGGGCGTGTAACACGGCCCCGGGTCCGGATGGTGTGCCTGGCCGGGTTTGGGTCTTAACCCACGGCGTCCTTGGGGCCGACCTCAGGCGGTTGTTTAACCGATGCCTGAGGGACGGGCGATTCCCCCCCAGTTGGAAGGTGGCGAGGATGGTCCTCCTCCGGAAGGAGGGTCGGCCCGCGGAGTCTCCATCCGCATACCGGCCCATCTGTCTCCTCGACGAGGTGGGCAAGCTCTACGAGCGAGTGATTGCTGCCCGCCTCGTCGAGCACCTGTCGCGGGGTGCTCCGGGCCTGGCCGACTGCCAGTACGGTTCCCGGGGGGGCCGGTCGACGGTCGACGCGATCAGTCGGGTCAGGGTCCTCTCGGAGTCGGCCGTCTCCCGAGGAGGGGTGGCGTTGGCGGTATCGCTGGATATTGTCAACGCGTTTAACACCCTTCCCTGGGGGGAGATACGGAGGGGGCTCGAATATCATCGGGTACCCCCGTGTCTCAGGGCAGTAGGCGTCTAGAAGCCGTCCTGGCGTATAGCTTGCTATACGGCACCAGGATCGCATGTGCCAACCCCTCCTCCTCGCGGTGGACGCTGCAAACGGCATTTATGCCGGCCAACGGGGCTCTGGTTTCGGCAGGGGCGGTGCAGGGGCACACCGTATGGGAGTAGCGACCCCACCTACCCGAGCAAGACGTGATCCGTCATTCGTTCAGTGCAAAACAGAGATGTCAGAGAAGAGTGGTGTCAGGAAAGCAAAGAGAGATGGGGAAGCATTATGGCTAGCGTATACTTAACACCTGGGGGCTTCGGCCCCCATTTCACGTTAAGGCTTATTGGAGAAGGTATATAGTACAAAAAGGGACTATATGCCCCTTTTTCACTTTAAGGAACTTTTCGAAGTTCCTACTCGAACATCTGAGGCTTCTCTAAGAAAGACCTAACTCATACCAGGGGGCTATAAGCCCCCTTTTTGCTTTAATGCTTTTCCGAGGAGGCGATCCTGACACCAGAAATCAAAAAGGGGGCTATATGCCCCCTTTTCACGTTAAGCAAAAACCAAGATCAGGATGAGACACGAAACGACGTCTGTATGCGTCCCCAAAAGCAATACGCCGCTGGGAAAAGCAATACGCCGCTGGGCTTGGCAGAACCCAGCACACCATAACATCTGGTGGCAGACGTAATGCCAGACGAATGACGGAAGGAGGCCACCGTAGAAGTAGCTGAGCTGCTCCTTACTGCCTGAAGGTGTCGGCTGGGAAACCACGCTAGTATCCTAGGTAGGGAGACGGGCCTCGAAACGTGGATCGCTCCCCTGGCCATTAGAAGACTCCGACTAGACCAGCTCAACTCCGAGCCGTAAGCCGGTGGTGTACGGCTCTGTCAGACTCGGAGTCCTTGCCATACGGACGCTGCATATAGGAAGGATATGCAGCGCATGATGAAACACTGACTGAAAGGTACGCCAACGACGAAAGACAACATGTATTTATACATGTAAGACCGTCGTCGCGCTGCTGACAGCAGCTCCCATCGTTGGCGATGGCAAAAGGACGCTGATGCGTCAAGAGCATAGTTGATGATGGCAAAGTGAGTTCTACTAGTCGTGCTAAGGACGAGTCCCACGTTTTGGAGCTAATGCTACAGGGACATGATGCCCGAGGTCATGTCCTAGTTACGCAGTGGGTTCCCTGCAAAAACAGGGAACAGAAACCGGGCGTAGCGAAGCAGAGGGAACATCTGCTTGAGGTTTGTTCCCCACGTGTTTGCCGTGCGTGGCGACCTGTGTCGGCGGAAAGGAGGATCCTGGGATCTGAGGGCCCTCTCTCCTGCGGGAGTGTAGCTGCCCAACACGTACCTTTGGCCTCTGCTTCGTCTAGACAGGCGGCTAGGCGAGAAAAGCAGCCCTGTGCCTAGTCAATCGGCTCGGAACACCATTCGTGGGTTCTATTGGGCGAGGAAGTGAACCTAGGAGTCCGGGGAAAGCCCGGTCGGCCTTTGTTCGCGGACTATATCCCGGGTGCAAGTCCTAACCCAGGCGGAGCCGGGTTCCATTTGAGGGTCCATGGAGGCCGGGACACACGCCGGGACGAAACAGTATCCAAACAAGTATGGATCCCAAAGTAAAAATAACCAAAATAGACGCCTTAGTACCCCGCAAGGGGGAAAAGGGAGGAAAGGAGACCGTTGTTGTTGCTCCCGGTAGGACAACAACGGTGAGTAAGAAAGCTGGGGTGGTCTCACCACCCCAGAAGAAAGAGAAAGCGAAGGCGGTTGAAGTGGGTAAGGGCGCTAAAATGCCCCCCTGCACCAGACCCTCGACGCGGAAGACGGCTTCACCACCTAAGCCGGCAGGAATGATATCCCCTGTGCCGATCAAGGATATCAAGAAGGACGGACCGGGGACACCACCCCGCACAAATCCACCGAAGAAGCCGGAGGCCAAAAAGCCGAAGGCAACTTCCGAAGGCAACGCCACGTCCACGGACGGAGGATTGGGCCAAGTTGACAGCGACGGTTGGGTAACCGTCGTGAAGAAGGAGAAGCCGCAAAGGGCGGAAAAAGCCCGAAAAAGCGGCGAGGAGTTGCCAGGAAA
The DNA here is from genome assembly GCF_051014445.1 of Colletes latitarsis. Taxonomy (NCBI): domain Eukaryota; kingdom Metazoa; phylum Arthropoda; class Insecta; order Hymenoptera; family Colletidae; genus Colletes; species Colletes latitarsis. The sequence goes on from NC_135142.1 coordinate 7,112,493, forward strand.
GGTGTCGGCGGAGGCGACACCTGGTCCATCGAACAGGCCTCTCGACAAAATCAGTGGAGAGGCCTCGAAATTGTTCAAGGGTATCCGGACCAGCTGTCTTGGAAAAGAATCCTGGCTCAGCAAGGAGACCGGAGCCTTGATCGTAGGCAACGCGGCAGCTCTCTACGAGCTAGTCCAGGAGGTTCTCGTGCAGAACTCTTTCCTAAAAGGACAGCTCGCGGCGATCCAGCAAGAGGTGAGAGCCTCCCAGAGGATCGCAGAGAGGGTTGCCCCTACGGTTTCGCAGACGACGGGATCCCGTCCGACTGTGAAACCTGTACCAGTTCGTGCGGCAACAACCTACGCGCAAGCGGTAAAGGTTGACGCCAATCGAGTTTCCCCGGAAGCGGTTAAACCACCACGACACGTGGTGCGTATTTTCCCGCCGAAAGGGAAAGGACAGAACAGTGATGTCACAAAACAGACTGTTCTGTCACTGGTCAAGCCGGCGAAAGCCAAGATCCGCGTGAGGTCCGTCCGACGCATCCACTCCGGTGGCATAGCCGTCGAGACTGAACGCAAGGAGGATCTAAAGGCCTTCGTCAACTGCGCGAAGCTGAAAGAAGTAGGACTTTCAGCTACTCTACCGACCTTGAGGAACCCTACACTTATAGTGTACGACGTTCCTAAGGCGATGAGGAAAGAGGAGGTTTCTTCCAGTATCTGGAAGCAAAACCTCAGCGATATGACCCAGGGGGATGTGTCGTCCAGCCTGAAGATCCGGTTTGCAACCGGCCCGAAGGAAAAGGACACTGCCAACTGGGTCATGGAAGTCAGTCCGCAGGTTCGCCAGCGGCTGAAGAGCTCGGGCAGAGTGTACCTGGGGTGGTCGTCATGCAGAGTGCAGGACTACGTTTCGGTGACACGCTGCTTTAAGTGTCAAATGTTTGGCCACATGGCCAAACATTGTAAAGCAAAAAACGAGGTTTGCGGTCACTGCTCCGAAGAAGGGCATACCATTGCCTCTTGTATGGCGAAGAGTAAGTCCCCGACTTGCTCGAACTGTAAATCAAGAGGCAAGCAGCACAACCATAAGTCGCGAGACAAAAACTGCCCTGCCTATAAGGCAGCTTTAGACCTAGCAGTATCTCGTACGAATTATGGATAGAAACGACCCGGAGAATCCTCTAAGGCAATTGCGCATCGCGCAGCATAATATGCGGCGTGCGCTAATTGTTCATGGTGAGGTGAGCGAGCTAATGCACGCAAAGGAGATCGACGTGTTGCTCATGCAGGAACCTTACCAATTTCAGGGACAGATTCCAGGCTTTGGGCTCACGGCGAAGGTGATCGCCGAGAATGAACGGGCTATGGCCGCAATAGTGGTCAGAAACCCGGACATCTCGGTGGTAAAAATCACACAGCTGTGTGATACTCACACCTCCTGCGTTTGCATTAGCGGACCATTCGGTAGTTTCTACCTCGTTAGCCAGTACTTTCAATGCTCGGAAGACATTGAACCAAGTCTGGCACGCTTGGAGAGGACACTCGATGCTCTCCAACACCGTCGAGTCGTGATAGCCGCGGACGTCAATGCCAAATCCCACCTTTGGGGAGGAGAAAGCGTTCGACCGGACACGCGAGGCGAGAAACTCGAAGAGTTTATCGCATTACACGACTTGACGATTTTGAACGAGGCTGGGAGTATTCCTACATACTCCAGCCCTGCCGGTGAGTCATGGATCGATGTCACATTATCGACTCCAGACATGGCGACAATTGTGCGAAACTGGACGGTTCACGAGGATTGGACCTCCAGTGACCACCGACTCATTGATTTTGTCTTACAGTTCACGGACGTGAATGAGAATCGAAGCCCACAGCCTCGATTCCGCACGTTGCATGCGAACTGGGAGCGATTTGATCAAGTTCTTCTTGAAGGCGCGAGGCAATTACCCCTCGGCACTGGTTGCCGCAGGGAAGTCGAACATCTAGCACAAGAGGTCGAGAAATCGATCATCGATGCGTGCAATGCCTCAATGCGCCCCAAGAAGTGGCATTCAAAGTCCGTCCCATGGTGGACGGAAAATTTGACGAGAATGAAAGCGCGAGTCTATCGACTTAGACGAGCCTTTCAGCGCGAGAGGAACTCGGAGGAGAGAGCGGCAAAGCAGGCTGAGTATCGAACATCTAAACTCGCCTACACAGCCGCAGTGCGCGCTGCGAAAGCACAAAGCTGGCAGAACTTTGTGACAGAGCAGGGGAATAAAGAGCCATGGCGACTTGTTTACAAGATCGCCCAAAAGAAACTCTGCGTTGAGACTGCGGTCTCTAACATTCGAACGCCGGAAGGATATACGACTGACTGGGAATCGACTGCCTCGCAGCTCCTACAGGCGCTAATCCCGGACGACTCGTCCACGAATGAAACGCCGGAGCAAGCAAACACCAGAGCTGATGCTGCAACCGATCCGCCGACTGAAGACTGTCCAGTCTTCACGAGGCATGAGCTCGGAGCTGCAGTATCGCGCTTAAAGCGAGGCAAATGCCCTGGGCTGGACCGTATAGAGGCCGAGGTAGTTAAATGTGCTTATGGATCCATCCATAGTGCTCTACTTCGACTCTACAACGGGTGTCTAGCGCACGGGGTCTTCCCCGTTAGGTGGAAAATCGGCTCGATCAGAGCAATCTTGAAAGGGCCCGATAAACCACCAACGGATGTCAAGTCGTATAGACCGATATGCCTACTCTCCATCTTAGGCAAAGTGTTAGAACGACTAATGCTTAATCGAATGAGTAATATATTCCTAAACCCAGAACATAGTTCCAATCGGCAATATGGATTCAGGCCTGGACGATCCACGGAAGACGCCGTGGTGAAGCTCAGGGAATTGATATCCCAGCGAGAGGAACGATATGTGATGGGTCTCTCCTTCGACATCGCCGGAGCTTTTGATAATGTTTGGTGGCCAAGCATACTTCAGAAGCTGAAACGCCGGGGATGTCCCCGAAATCTTTATCGACTCATGGTCGACTACTTCGCTGACCGTATGGTTACAATAGTTTCCAAACACAGTAATGTGCGTAAGCAAGTCACCAAGGGCTGCCCACAGGGGTCGATACTCGGTCCGAGCTGTTGGAACCTAGTCTTTGACGAAGTTCTACAGTTCCTATCAAGCGAACACCTGGCTTGCGAGCCAATAGCCTACGCTGACGACTTACTCGTGGTATTCTACGGAAACTCGAGGAATCAGTTGCAGCAAAGAGGGCAAAGAATCGCGGATACAATTTCTGAGTGGTGCGCCACGCAGAAACTTACACTATCCGCGACTAAGACCGAGATGATTCTCTTGAAAGGAAATCTGGATAGAGAACGACCTCCTGTGATAAAGATAAACGGGAGAAGTGTGGCACTCAAGCAAACCATAAGGTACTTGGGTGTTCACATCGATGCGCGAATGGGAGTAAGATCCCACGTCGAATATTTGAATGCCAAAGTCATGCGAACGTTTTATACGCTAGCAAGACTTGCTCGATCAAACTGGGGATTGGGACACAGAACCATGCGTACGTTGTACAAAGGTCTCTTCGTCCCGATCACGACATACGCCGCCGCCGGATGGGTAGACATGCTCACCTCTGTGACAAGAACTAAACTTGCCAGGGCGCAGAGACATGTTTTGCTCGCCGTCACCAAGGCCTATCGCACGGTATCTACCAACGCGATCACTGTGATCGCCGGGACGATGCCGATAGTCTTGGTGTTAGTGGAGCGCGCGTGTGCATACCAGATTAGAAGACAAATCAATATAGAAGTCGGAAATTGTCGAATAAGTCGAGCCGATTTGGCGGCTGGAGAAGAAACCGCTGCTCAGGCGAAAGCCTTGGTGCGAGCGGAACTTCTCAATATGTGGCAAACGAGATGGTCGTCATCGGAGAAAGGTAGGGTCACCTACCGCTACTTCTCTGATGTATCTGACCGTCTCAACGCAAGCTGGGTGATCTTGGATCACTACGTGGTACAATTCCTAAGCGGGCACGGAGATTTCCGAGCCAAGCTCAACGAATTTGCTTTAGTACCGCACGAGAATTGCGACTGTGGCCAAGTGGAAACACCAAACCACGTCCTATTCGAGTGCCGGAGGTACCGAGACGCGCGAGAACTCCTGAGACAAGCGGCTGAAGAAACTGGCCATCCGTAGCCAGTGACCGAAGCCGATCTTGTAACACAAGACCTATACAGGGAGTTCCGGACATATACGCGCTCGGTACTACTTACGAAAGCAGGGCGAAACCAAAATCGCCATTGAACGCACTACGCTACGTAACAGAACGAGAGAAGTCTGCGGATTCTCTTTAAGAACCATGCTTGAAAATGTACTCGAACGGATGCTAGGTCATGTGCTTCGGCAATGACCTCCTCGGGCCGGGATACAAGCCCCGCTTGCTTCGGCAAGCGTTCCTGGATTGGGTTGGACTCGAGGTGGCAGCAGGTTTCGACGTCGTTAGCCTCCGAACGCATAACGACGCGTGAAAAGTAGATGCCCGAACATCAGGCAAAATGTAGTTGCTGGTATAGACCATCGGTCTGAGGTACAGCAAAGTCCCCAAGTGGCAACGCGCTTGGACAGAATAACGGCTACACACTACATGTCTCAGGGCAGTCGTCGGGGATTATCTCCGCGGCAGGTGGATCGAGTATCCGGGCCGGGATGGTGATATGCGGAGGGAGGTCTACTGCGGGGTTCCGCAGGGGTCGGTCCTCGGGCCACTCCTGTGGAACATCGCGTACGACGCGGTGTTGCGGGCCGACCTCCCCGACGGCGTCAGTGCCGTGTGTTACGCAGATGACACACTGGTGCTGGCCGTCGGGGCTCAGTGGGGGAGCGCCAAGCGCCTCGCCGAGGAGGGGGCGCAACGCGTCGTCGACCGGATCAGGGGGATGGGGATGACGGTGGCGGTCCACAAGACCGAGGTGATAGCGTTCCATTCACCTCGGCAGGATCCGCCACCCCCTCTGATCCGAGTGGGTGGGGCTGATATCGAGGTGAAGCCCCGGATGAGGTATCTGGGACTGATCCTCGATAGCCACTGGCGCTTCGAGGAGCATTTTCGCTGCCTGGTTCCCCGGTTGGAGAGGATGGTCTCGGCTTTAGGCCGGATCCTCCCCAACCTGGGGGGCCCGGCAGGACGATTTCGCCGCCTCTATGTGGCAATGGTTCAGTCGGTGGCCCTATACGGGGCCCCCGTCTGGGCGGACGACCTGGCGGCCTCCCGGCGCAGCATGACGATGCTGCGTCGGGTGCAGAGGCGGATGGCGCTGAGGGTCGTCCGCGGCTACCGGACCATGTCGCATGAGGCGGCGACGGTTCTTGCGGGGATGCCGCCCATGGATCTCCTCGCGCGGTCGCACGCGATGATGTATCGTCATCGTGTCGACCGTCGCGCGGGAGTGAGGGCGGTCCCGGGAGAGCAGGAACCTGCTTGGGGCGATTTGAAGCGCCAGGCCCGGCAGTTCGTGGTGCTCGCGTGGCAGGAGCGGTTGGCCCTGCCAACTGCGGGGCACCGGACAGTCGGGGCTGTTCGGCCACTCCTGTGTGAGTGGTTGGACAGAGGCCATGGAAGCCTTACTTACCGGATGGCACAGGTATTTTCCGGGCATGGTAGCTTCGGAAGATACCTGTGCCGGATAGGGAAGGAGCCGACGGCGCGTTGCTGCCATTGTGACGCCGAGCAGGACACGGCTGATCATACCCTCCAGGTATGCCCAGCGTGGGAGGGGGAGCGCCGTGTCCTGGTCGGCGTCATAGGGCGGGATGTCTCGCTGCCGGGTGTGGTGCGCGCCATGCTCGGCAGCGAGAGGAAGTGGAGGGCCGTGGCCTCCTTCTGTGAGACCGTAATGCTGCAGAAGGAGGCCGCGGGAAGGGAGCGCGAGATTCAGCAGCGCGCTGAGGCTCGCGCTCGTATGGTGGCGCGAGGGCGTCACCCGGGCGCCAGGCGGCGCGGGCGGCGGCCTTTGCGCGGCGGATGACCCTGGCTGGGAGGGGGGCCCTGAGGGGAGCCTCCTCCCGCCAGGCGGCGATGGGTCGGACCGAGTGGGTCCGGCCCACGGGGAGGCACCCTCGGTGGCCTGGAGCGGCCATGAGCTCCCGGCCGCCGAGGGGTAGAAACGGGGTCGCAGGCGGGTGCAAGTTCGGGCTCGCAGCCCGCCACTAAATGCGGCCCCGGGACGGATGGCGGCGGGATGGAGTGGCCCCGTCCTGCCGCTATGAGACAGAGTGTCTACCGGGGGGACCGTTTGTCCCCCCCGGGGATGGGCGCATGGCGCGGGCACGGGGAGGATACCGGAAGAATGCTTCGAGCGATTCCCGGTATCCTCCCAAATCGTGCGGAAGGGTCACCGTGGGGTTTTTAGTGGGTAGGTCCCGCGCCTGTCGTTGTACGGGCGCGGGGAATCCCACACACCCCTCCCACCTCTCCCCAAAGAGGTGGGAGGGAGTCTTTCGAAGATTTTCCCCACGACAAAAAAAAAAAAAAAAAAAAAAAGAAGCTGGTACGCAAGCAGCGAGCTAGTAAGCATTCAGTAAGCCAGTAAGCATGCAGTAGGCTGGTAACAAAGCAGTGAGCTAGTAAGATAGCAGTATACAAGTAAGCAACCAGTAAGCCAGTAAGCAAACAGTAAGCTGGTAAGATAGCTGTTAGCTAGTAAGCAAGTTGTAAGCCAGTAAGCAAGCTGTGAGCTAGAAAGCAAGCGGCAAGCTACTATCCAAGCAGTGAGCTGCTAAGCGAGTAGTGAGCTAGTAAGCTGGCTGTAAGCAAGAATGCAAACAGCCAGCTAGTATGCAAGCAGTGAGCTTCTAAGCAAGAAGGAGGCTAGTCAGAAATCAGTTATCTAGTAAGAAAGCTGTATGCTAGTAAGCAAGCAGTACGCTAGTAAGCAAGCAGTAAGCTAGTTCCAAAGCAGTATGCCAGTAATCAAGCAGTAAGCTAATAAGCAAGCAGTAAGATAGTAAGCAAGCAGTAAGCATGTAAGTAAGCAGTAAGATGGTAGGCAAGCAGTGAGATAGTACGCGAGCAGGGAGCTAGTAAAGGACCATTATCCTAGTACGCAACCATTAAGCTAGTAAGCAAGCAGCAAGGTAGTATGCAAGCAGTGAGGTAGTAAGCGAGTAGTCACCTAGTAAGCAAGCAGTAAGCGAGTAAGAATGCTGTAAGCCAGTTAGCAAGCAGTAATCTAGTATGCTAGTTGTGAGCTAGGAAGCGAGCAGAAAGCTAGTAAGGAAGCACGAAGCTAGAAAGCATGCAGGAGGCTAACATGCAAGCAGGAAGCGAGTATGCAAGCAGTAAGCTAGTAAGCAAGCAGTAAGGTGGTAAGAAAGCAGTGAGCCACAAGGCAACCGGCATGCCATTAAGAAAGCAGTTAGCTATTAAGCAAGGAGTATGCCAGCCAACAAGAACTAAGCTAGATAGCAAGCAGTGTGCTAGTAAGCAAGTTGTGATATAGTAAGCCAAATGGAAGCAAGTAAGGATGCTGTATAATACAAGCAAGTAGTAAGCTAGAAAGCAAGCGGCAAGCGGCAAGCTAGTAAGCTGGTAGCTGCTAAGAAAGCAGGGAGGTAGTAAGCAAGTATAGAGCTAGTCCCCCTCAGGGGCTGCCAGCCTTTCAGCTGCAGTACGGGCTTAACGAACCCGGGGTACCCGAGTCATACACACACCGTAAGCCTCCTGTTGGTCGTCACAACGACCCATTCACAATTCCCTATTGGTTTTGTGAATGGTACGTGACGGCAGGAGGAACGGGGGTCTTGGCTTAACCGCCTGGGCCACGAGTATGGCGACTCTATAAAATCGCCCTCCAATCCTAAGCTATGGTGTGCGGCGATGGGATGCATGGTTGGGGGAGAAGGCCCAATCCCAAGCGACCACCTCCGGGGAACCTGCCGAACCCCCGGAGTATTAGGCTTACCCGGGTAAGGCGGCTCTGCCCGGGTGGACCTTTTTTTCCGACCATCTCGTGGGACTATTATGGACACAGAAAATAAAATGGGGATGGGGCGGGTTTTGTCGGTTGGGGAGGACGGAGACGGGGTTGGGGTTAGGGTGGCGGCGCTCGCGCCCCACTCAGCGCCAGTTCCGGCTTCGTGGAGGGTGGAGGAGGACGACGAGACGGCGTCGGTCTCGTCCTTCTCCTCCAGCACGAGCCACATAGGCTCTAAGAGGAAGAGGACGGGGCAGGCCGTCGTCGAGGTGGGCGGGGCGATGAGCCCGTCGGTGAGGCTGAGTTGCCTCAGGGACGAGGTGACCGAGGAGATATCGGAGAGGATCTCCTCGTCCCTGAGGCGGGTGGAGAAAGTCGCCGCTGCCTGCGCCTTTAAGGGGCAGAAAAGCGGTGGCGCGGAGGCCCTGAAGGCCGCGGCGGAGGAAATGAGGGAGGCGGCGCGGGAGCTCAGAGGGCGGAACGCCCGTCTGCAGCTCCTGTTGGAGGAGGAGCGACAGGGGAGGAGGAGGGCAGAGGCGCTGTGGAACAGCGCGGCCCTCCCTCCCATCCTCCCTCCTCCACCACCGCCGCGTCCCTCGGCGGAGATAAATAAGCGGAGTGCGGCGGCAGTGGTGCGGGGCACCGCGGGCCCCTACACCCGCACTCCGCCCGTGAAGAAGTCCCCGTCCTCCTCAGAAGACGATCTTCTGAGGAGGACTGGGGACATGATTGATGGCAAGCTGGCCGCCTTCCGGGAGGAGCTCCTCGCCGGAAGAGCGGTCAGCAGGAAGGCGGTGCCTCCCCGACCTGTTCCGGTACAGTCGGGGAAGGCAAAGAAGGGCGGAGTGAAGGCTCCGCCCAGCGTTGCGGCACCAGGGCCCCGGGTCGCGACCCCCAAGGGGGGTGGTGTACCCGTGGTCGCGGTGGTCGCGTCCTCCACAGCACCCTCCCAAGGGGGGGTGGCGTGGAGTGAGGTGGTGGGGCGGAAGGCGAAGCGGGCGGCGAGGAAGGCCTCGCAACCGCAGCCTCCGCCTCCGCCGCCGGCGGCCAAGGTAAAGGCCGCGAAGGTCGGGAAGGCACGACCAGGTCGTCCCCCAAAAACGGCAGCGGTGACGCTGACCGTTGCGCAGGGGGGCGACCTGACCCTCGCGGCGGCGATGCGGCTCGCCAGGGAGAATATCTCCCTGGAAGAGCTGGGCATCGCCTCCGTGAGGGCGAAGAGGGCCGTGACCGGGGGTCTCTTGCTGGAGATACCCGGTGCAGAAGGCGGCGCGAAGGCGGATCGTCTCGCCCAGAGGCTCCGGGAGCAGCTGGGCGAGCGAGGTGTCCGGGTCGCCCGGCCCACGAAGCGCACGGAGATGCGCGTTTGTGGGCTGGACGACTCGGTCAGCGCACAGGATGTATCCCGTGCCCTTGCGAGGGCGGGGGACTGTCTTGTGGAGGACCTGCGGATCGGAGAGATCCGCAGGTCGCCCTCCGGCCTCGGGTCGGTGTGGGCCCGGTGCCCCCTCTCCGACGCCCGTAATGTGGCGGAATCCGGGAGGGTGTTGGTGGGGTGGGTTTCGGCGCGAGTGGAAATCCTCGCGCCGCGCCCGCTCCAGTGTCACCGCTGCCTCGAATTGGGGCACGTGAGGCAGTGGTGCACCTCGCCGGTGGACCGCAGCGGTCAGTGTTACCGCTGCGGTGCCAAAGAGCACCGTGCGAGCCAGTGCTCGGCGGCCCCCCACTGCCCGCTGTGTGCGGACATGGGGAGGCCAGCCGATCACAGGGTGGGGAGCAAGAAGTGCTCCCCCCCCCTCCCGGAAGCAGAGGAAGAGGAGGGCTGCACCGGCTCCGGTGCCGAGGGCGGTGGCATCTTCCTCCATGGAGGTGGACGGTGCTACGGGGACGGACGGCCGGGAGGAGGCTGGCGCGGCCATTAATTAATGCCGCCCCGCCTCCTCCTCCAGGCCAACCTCAACCACTGCCGCGCGGCACAGGACTTGATGTCCCAAGTCCTCGCGGAGTGGGGGGTTGGCCTGGCGGTCGCCGCCGAGCCGTACCGCGTCCCTGATCACCCTCATTGGGTGGGCGACGCGGACGGCTTGGTGGCGACGGTATGGGGAGGGGGCGACGGGTCCCCACCGTTCTCCTTGTTGGAGCGCGGTCGGGGATTCGTCGCCGTGGACTAGGGGGGAGTCGCTGTGGTGGGGTGCTACATTTCGCCCCGTAGCGGTCACGCTGCGTTCGAGCTGTACTTGGCCGAGGTCGCGGCATGCGTGCAGCGCTACGCGGTCCGGCCGGTGCTGGTCCTGGGGGATTTTAATGCCAAGTCGGTGGCTTGGGGATCCCCCAGGACCTCCGTTCGCGGCGGGATCCTGGGCGATTGGGCAGCGGGGCTCGACCTCCGGGTATTGAACCGGGGGTCGGAGCACACATGCGTGCGGCGATATGGGGGGTCCATCGTGGATGTTGGATTCGCGACCCCCAGCGCCGTGCGCATGGTGTCGGGTTGGCACGTGGTCGCGGGTGCAGAGACACTCTCCGATCATCGGTACATCCGGATGGAGGTCTCTGCCGCCGCGAGTGCATCCCGACACGGCCGCCTGCGTGGCACCCCACCACGCCGCTGGGCGCTTCGGCGCCTGGACAAGGACGCCCTGATGGCAGCTGCCCTCGCTGCAACTTGGCCGCAGGGAGCGGCCGAGTTGCCGAGCATAGACGAGGAGGTCGCCCGGCTCGGAGCATTGGTCACGGGTATTTGCGACGCGGCGATGCCTCGGGTCGGGCGGGCTTCTCCTCGCCGGCCGGTGTACTGGTGGTCGGACGCGATCGCGGAGTTGCGAGTCGCGACTGTCCGCGCCCGACGCCAGTACACCCGCGCGCGCCGTCGTCAACGTACAGGCGACGGCGTGGCGCGAGCGAGGGCAGCTGATGACCTGTATGGAGCATACCGCGTGGCGCGGGTTGCTCTGCAGGTCGCCATCAAACGGGCCAAGACCCAGGCATGGAAGGAGCTCCTCCAGACCCTTGATGACGATCCATGGGGGCGCCCATATAAGGTGGTGCTGAATAAGCTCCGCCCGTGGGCGCCCCCCGTCACCGAGGGTCTGGACCCCCGGCTGCTGGAGGACGTGGTCAATACACTCTTCCCAATTGGGGAGAGGGGACCGCGTCCTCCGGCGGCGGCGGCTGTCCCAGTGGAGTGGACGGCCGAGCTGGGGGTCACGCAGGAGGAGCTGGCAGCGGCCATCAGACGGCTCGGGGTTCGTAACACGGCCCCGGGTCCGGATGGTGTGCCCGGCCGGGTTTGGGTCTTGACCCAGGGCGTCCTTGGGGCCGACCTCAGGCGGTTGTTCGACCGCTGCCTGAGGGACGGGCGATTCCCCCCCAGTTGGAAGGTGGCGAGGATGGTCCTCCTCCGGAAGGAGGGTCGGCCCGCGGAGTCTCCCTCCGCATACCGGCCCATTTGTCTCCTCGACGAGGTGGGCAAGCTCTTCGAGCGTGTGATTGCTGCCCGCCTCGTCGAGCACCTGTCGCGGGGTGATCCAGGTCTGGCCGACTGCCAGTTCGGTTTCCGGGGGGGCCGATCGACTATCGACGCGATAGGTCGTGTGAGGGCCCTCTCGGAGGCGGCCGTCTCCCGGGGAGGGGTGGCATTGGCAGTATCCTTGGATATTGCCAATGCCTTTAACACCCTCCCCTGGGAAGAGATAAGGAGGGGACTCGAATATCATCGAGTCCCCCCTTGTCTCAGGGCGGTCGTCGGGGATTATCTCCGCGGCAGGTGGATCGAGTATCCGGGCCGGGATGGTGGTATGCGGAGGGAGGTGTACTGCGGTGTTCCGCAGGGGTCGGTCCTCGGGCCACTCCTGTGGAACATCGCGTACGACTCGGTGTTGCGGGCCGGCCTCCCCGACGGCGTCAGCACGGTGTGTTATGCGGATGACACACTGGTGCTGGCCGTCGGGGCGCACTGGGGGAGGGCCATGCGTCGCGCGGAGGAGGGGTCGCAACGCGTCGTCGACCGGATCAGGGGGATGGGGATGACGGTGGCGGTCCATAAGACCGAGGTGATTGCGTTTCATTCACCTCGGCAGGATCCGCCACCCCCTCTGATTCGGGTGGGTGGGGCTGACATCGAGGTGAAGCCCCAGATCAGGTATCTGGGGCTGATCCTCGATAGCCACTGGCGTTTCGAGCAGCATTTCCGCTGCCTGGTCCCGCGGTTGGAAAGGATGGTTGCGGCTCTGGGCCGGATCCTGCCCAACCTGGGGGGCCCGGCGGGCCGAGTTCGTCGCCTCTATGTGGCAATGGTCCAGTCGGTGGCCCTATACGGGGCCCCCGTCTGGGCGGACGACCTGGCTGCCTCCCGGCGCAGCATGACTATGCTGCGTCGGGTGCAGAGGCGCATGGCGCTCAGGGTCGTCCGCGGGTATCGGACCATGTCACATGAGGCGGCGACGGTTCTAGCGGGGATGCCGCCCATGGACCTGCTCGCGCGGTCGCACGCGGCGATGTACCGGCACCGCGTCGACCGTCGCGCGGGGGTGGGGGCGGTCCCGGGCGGGCAGGAACCTGCTTGGGGCGATTTGAAGCGCCAGGCCCGGCAGTCCGTGTTGCTCGCGTGGCAGGAGCGGCTGGCTCTGCCAACCGCGGGGCACCGGACTGTCGGGGCTGTTCGGCCACTCCTGAAGGAGTGGCTGGACAGAGGCCATGGCAGCCTCACCTACCGGCTGGCACAGGTATTTTCCGGGCATGGCAGCTTCGGAAGATACCTGTGCCGGATAGGGAAGGAGCCGACGGCGCGTTGCTGCCACTGCGACGCTGAGCAGGACACGGCGGATCATACCCTGGAGGTATGCCCCGCGTGGGAGGGGGAGCGCCGTGTCCTGGTCGGCGTCGTCGGGCGGGATGTCTCGCTGCCGGGCGTGGTGCGCGCCATGCTCGGCAGCGAGGAGAAGTGGAGGGCCGTGGCCTCCTTCTGCGAGAACGTAATGTCGCAGAAGGAGGCCGCGGGGAGGGAGCGCGAGCTTCAGCGGTGCGCTGAAGCTCGCGCTCGTGCGGTGGCCCGAGGTCGTCGCCCGGTCGCGAGGCGTCGCGGGCGGCCGCCTCGGTGTGGCGGATGACCTAGGCTGGGAGGGGGGTCCTGAGGGGACCCTCCTCCCGCCAGGCGGCGCCGGGTCGGCCCGGTTGGGGGTAGGAGTGCCTCCCCCTACCGGTCCGACGCAAGGGGAGGCACCCTCGGCGGTCTGGTGCGGCCATGAACGCCCGGCCGCCGAGGGGTGGAAACGGGGTCGCGGGCGGTTGCGAGTTGGGGCTCGCAGCCGCCACTAAACGCGGCCCCGGGACGGATAGCGGCGGGATGGAGTGGCCCCGTCCCGCCGCTATGAGGCAGTGTGTCTACTGGGGGGACCGATTGTCCCCCCGGGGGATGGGCGCGAAAGCGCGGGCACGGGGAGGATACCGGAAGAATGCTTCGAGCGATTCCCGGTATCCTCCCAAAGCGTGCCGAAGGGTCACCGTGGGGTTTTTAGTGGGTAGGTCCCGCGCCTGTCGTTGTACGGGCGCGGGGAATCCCACACACCCCTCCCACCTCTCCCCAAGGAGGTGGGAGGGAGTCTTTCGAAGATTTTCCCCACGACAAAAAAAAAAAAAAAAAAAAAAAAAAAGTAGTTAGCTAGTAAGAAACCAGTGAGCTAGTAAGCGAGGTGGAAGCTATGAAGGAAGCTGTATGCTAGTATGCAAGCAGTAAGCTTGAAACCAAGTAGTAAGCTAGTAAGCATGCAGTGAGCTAGTATGCTACTAGTAAGCTAGTAAGCATGCAGTGCGCTTGTAAGCAAGCAGTGAGCTATTAAGCTAGCAGTAAGCTAGAAAGCAAGCCGCAAGTTAGTAAGGAAGCAGTAAGCTAGAAAGCAAGCGGTGAACTATTATGCTAGCAGGGAGCTCGTAAGGAAGCAGTATGCTAGTATGCAAGCAGGAAGCTAGTAAGCAACCAGTAAGGTAGCAAGCAAGCCTCAGGCTAGTCAGAAATCTGTTAGATAGTAGGAAAGCAGTGTTCCAGTAGGGAAGCAGCATGCTAGTAGGCAAGCAGTGAGCTAGTAAACAAGCAGTGAGATACTAAGTGAGCAGCGGGGTAGTAATGAAGCAGTGATCTAGTAAGCGAGCGGTAAGATAGTAAGCAAGCAGTAAGCTTGTAAGCAAGCAGTGAGCTATTAAGCTAGCAGTAAGCTAGTAAGCAAGCAGTACGCTGGAATGCGAGAAGCAGGCTAGCAAGAAAGCAGTTAGCTATTGAGCAAACAGTAAACTAGTATGCAAGCAGTATGCCAGTAAGTAAGCAGTAAGCTAGTGTGGTGTGTGTGTGTATGGTATGTGTGAATCATGAGTGGTATGAGTAAGCGACGAATGCTTGGAGCAGAATGATTGTTTATGCAAGGGTATCGATGCCGATGCCGTCAATGTTGCGGGTGGCGTCATTCGTTTAGAAGACACAAGTGGCTGGCCCTGGGAAAAAAGGGCAGAGCCGAGCGAACCGTCGAAGAGTCGATACCAGCGAGTTAAGACGTAGCGAGTTATATTGTTTACAGCCTTTGTTTTATTTCATGTTCAAGTAAACTTAACATCTTTTATTCTATTTTAATTTCATTTCCTACAAAATTGGGGTCTCGTCCGCGATCAGAATTTAAACCGATTCGTAGCAGAACGCTTAGTGTGGACAGTAAAGTATTGTGTGAACAGAGTTTACTTAAAAGGGTTGAGGTGAAAGTGTAGAGTGTGTACTGCGAGGACTAGTGTTGAAAGTGACGATTCATAGTTGTGGTGGTCAATAAAATGGCTTTAGTAAGGAGGGATGCAAGTGATTTCTGCATCGCAGAATTGAAAGGAAAATTACGAGAGAAGGGACTTTCAATATCTGGTTTGAAAGCGGAATTGATTCAGCGGCTGCATGAAGCCGATCCGACCGGCGAATGGTTAAAAGTATGTACAAGCAGCGTGGTCGAAGAAACTGCGAGTGACAATAGTTCAGGATGCGCATATGATATGGTACAGATGCGGCGAGAAATGGAACTTGTGCAAAGAGAGAAGCAACTAGTAGAGCGGTAGCTTGATTTAGCTCGCCAACAAATTGCATTACTTCGAGAAATGCAGAGGCTTAATCTCGATAGAGGTGAGGCAGGGGAATCAACAAGCGTACCGACGGGGCAAAGACGACCGCCACCGGTAAATATCTCTGCCATTGCGGATTTATTAAGTTATTTTGATGGAAGTAGCAATACATTCGTTACGTGGGAGCGTCAAGTTCAAACATTGAAAATGACGTATCAACTGACGGATGATATGGCTAAACTGTTGATGGGATCGCGACTGAAGGGTAATGCACTTGAGTGATTACATTCGAAACCTGAACATATTGCAATGTCAGTAGAAGAATTACTGAGGAATCTACAGGAAATGTTTTACCATCCTGGAAGCGTTCTTGAGATGAGACGACGTTTTGAGGCGTGTGTTTGGAGGAAAGAAGAAACGTTCAGCGAATATGTACATCAAAAAGTGATTTTACGATACCGCGTACCTATCAGTGATGCAGAAATGATAGAGTACATTATAGAAGGAATACCTGATCAAGGATTAAGGGATCTGGCGCGAGTGCAGAAGATAGCAACTAAGGGGGAACTGTTAGCAGCATTCGATAGGATTTCTTTGCAAGGAAGATCGTTGCCGTTCAACCCAGCGATCAAGCCAAAGGAAAGCAAGTGGTCACCAGTGAAGACAATAAAGCAAGACGTTAAAGAAGTGCCGAATAACCAATTACGATGCTTCAATTGCGGTGAGAGGAACCATCGAGGTGTAGACTGTCCTGTTAAAAGCAAAGGGCCAAGATGTTTCGCTTGCCGAGACTTCGGACACAGAGCCATGGATTGTAAGAAGGGGCAGCACAAGCAGGTAAACGAGTATACGGCAGTGGCCGTTCAGGACAATAATGTATACAAGCCTGTTACATTGCTAGGTAAGCAGATAGTAGCGTTTATAGATATGGATAGTGTTAAAGTACTAAGGGACTTTAACGTGGGTCCGGATGAGGAAACAGACAGGGAGAGAAATTGTTACAAGTTTTTCAATAACGTTTTTATTTTACAAAAATAGAAAGTTAACTCTTTAGGAAATTATAACAAAAAATACTGAATTAAAAGAAAAACGACGACGGCTCCTACTGCGGCCTCGTCTCCTCTTTTTCAGTCTCCTTTTTTCCTTATTTGCTACTGCGGAGTCTTTCTGTAACAAAAGAATCCGCCTAATAAATACATTTGCGGACAAGTCAACAATCGCGCGCTCGTCAGCTGTTTCTTGCGCTCCAGCGACAGTCTGGTGTGCTTGGAGGGGAGAGCTGGTTGGCTATCTAGCGCTCTAGCTAGTGGACTGTATATTCTTCTCTTCCTGGTCGATGAGATTCGTTTCCTACGATCTCACCGACACGCACAACCGGGTAGACGAGCTTTTCTCCGTTCTACCGGGTTCTCTTTGCAATGCCACGGACGGGAAACCAAATGGAGGTTGTAAGGCTCCAAGAGGCTATATCCCGCGAGCACGCTCCCCGTGCGGGTGGCGTTTCTACACCACCCACGCAAGAGGACGTCTTGTCCTAGTTCGGCTCCCTCGTCAGCTGCTCCTCAGGAGCGACCTGCGGTATGCACACGTGGTTGCCAAGCCGGCGATTCCTTCATCAAAGGAACGCCTGGCAGCCAGCCGTGGCTACCTCGACGGAGGCTCCTGTCCCGAGGAACTGGCCTGCGGCTCACCGGTTTAGGACTCAATCCCCTGCAATTCCAACCGCCCTACGTTCACAGCCCAGTGTGGTCGACTCACAGCTGGTAGTGGGTGTAGCGATGGAAGGAAGGCTCTTCGAACCCTTTGCTCCACCGTACGCTTAGGCCCTACTTATTGTCCCCTCACGACGGTATATTGGAGCGGGTTCTCCGACGCCCGATGCACGGAGAGCACCACGAAGTGATATTCTTTCTGAATATCTATCTTCCGGTTGCTCCTACGCCGTATAGCTCTAATCTTGGTCGGTGAAACTTTCCACCCCACCGGTCGGTGTACTCTCAGTGGTACACAGGACGGGTGGTTCCAGTGGGTTTCGTATGACCTCTACGAACGGTGAACTACCACTAGATGATACCAATATGTCGGAATCAGCCTTCCAGTAGCTCCAACCGGATAATTGGAAGAAGACTCAAGGCGATCCACACCGAATCTCCAACGTCGCAGTCGCATCCACGAACTGCAACGTTCAATCACAATCCTGCGTCTACGATCGCTTCACACTCGGCGTGCCTTGCGATCGCTCCAACGTCAGGCAGATTGTCCGTTTTCTGGGGAAAATCTCAAGTCGCTATGACGAGATTTTCCAATAAACTATTTGTCCGCAAACTGATTCTATTACAAGGAGCGAGATCGACTCATCCTCCTCGGAGCTCGTAGGGAAAATGGGAACGCGACCGTCACAATATCCGCTCTCGATCGCCGACGGCTCAAGAATGAACCGTGACGATCTGCAAGCAGCGACGGCCGCGGCCGGCTCCGTCGCGCAAGCGCAGAACCGGGTAGCTACGCCTCGCGTTGCTGGGCCCGGGCTGCTACGCGCCGCGTGGCCACGGCGCGGCGCTGCCGCGTTTCGTCTATCGATCTTTTTCCGATAGATCTCTTTACTCTCTCTTTCTCAGCGCTAACAACACATTCCTAGAATTTGCTCCAAAACTCGAGAATTTCAGTGAAGCTAGCTTGAACAAACACGTAAATTGCCGCGGTATACTAATCTGAACGATGGAAAATTTCCATGTCAGCACAACCATCTAGAATTACGCGAATTCAATATAGATACGGGCATCGCGGCCGAGTTTCTGCGTCTCGGACTCATGCGATATTTAAACAGGTAGCGATTTACATTTAATGAAGGCCGAACAATATATTAGATTAGGGAGTCAAGCGCGAGCTACCGTCGAGCACGGACGTGTTTATATTATTGTCCTGGTTCAGATTGCGAGCGATTCGCGAGTGTTCGTTTAAAGTGTGTGGGAGAGAAGGAAAGTGTTTCTGGCTTCAGGGGCACCCTTCCACGTATAGAAAACAACCATGAATCCGAATGAATCAAAAACCTACGCACAAATGGCTCAACAAGTATATTTTCCGACTAAAGAACAGGCAATAATAATTGATTCCATTGAAGGAATCTCTATTCAGGAGTACACAGTGGCAGTGGGAAAGCTAACGGATCCAAAAAATATTAGATTTGTATCTCGCATTTCACATGGACGAGTTTGCATGTACTTGAATAGTAAGGAGATAGCTGACAAACTTACTGATAGTAATGCTAAAGTAAACATTGGTCCGCATGTTCTTGAAATACGACCATTAATTACAAAAGCTAAAAGAATAATATTGTCAAACGTATGCCCAATAATCCCCCACAGCTTAATTGAAAACGAACTAGACAAGCTCAAAATCAAGTTAAGCTCGCAGATAACATTTATCAGAGCAGGAATGAGTGACCCTAACTACAGTCACGTGCTAAGCTTCAGAAGACAAATGTTTATACAGCCTGAAGACGTTTCTAAATTACCGGAAACTCTGAAAATTAATTATGATGATACAGTTTACTGGATTTATCTATCAACGGAGAAGTTAACATGTTTTTTATGCCATGAAGAGGGGCATCTCGCTAGGTACTGTAAAACTATAGATTCCACAAACAATAGTAGCGCTCTAGGGATTTCAAAACCTGAAGAAAATATGCAAACAAATATACAGGTAGTCACTCATGTTATAGAAAAAGATTCAGTGCGAAACACTACCGAATGCTCGACTGCAACTATAGAGCCGAATTTTACAATCCTCTCCATGCCTCCTCCGGCATATACCAAAAGACCTCTTTCTCTATCTTCTATTATCAGTTCAGATCAAGGTTCTGAAGGAAATAAGGTCGCCAAAACAACACACAATAGCCAAACTAATACTTTTAAAAAATTGAAAAAATCTGGTTCATCTGAAATTACTTTGGACGACGTGACAAGACAATTACTTCCTGCTAAAGATTATATTCTGGCTAACCTACAGAAATTTCCACTTGATTTCAAACGCATCACTAATTTTTTGCTAGATACCTACGAAAACTCAGATACTCCAGGTATTGCTATTAACTACACTAAAGATATACATGCCCTCGCAAACATGCTAACAGAAATTAAGGGCCACCTTACAGAACGATCCTTGAAAAGTCGAGTAACTAGAATAGTTAAACGTTTACGCACTCCAGAACTGCAAATACAGGGTGAATCGAGCGATGATTCATATTCTACCGATGACCCTCAAATAAAAGCATTATCTGATTCTGCGCAATATTACAATAAATGATCCCCAGCGACCCAGATATACGAAATAAGAACAATCAATCTCTTAAGATACTTTTTTGGAATGCTAGAAGCGTGCGCCAGAGACTATCTGAAATTGGAAAAATATTGACAAATGTTGATATACTTATTTGCGTTGAATCATGGCTTACAGAACAACATGCTATTCACTTTCCCGGCTTCTTAACATACAGAAAGGACAGAACCCATTCAAGAGGTGGTGGTACTTTTATACTTATACGTAAATACCTAGCGTATAAAGAAATATGTAATCTGAAGACACCGGACACCGCTACTGAAATTTGTGGTCTACGCATAAATAACATAAATCCCCCCCTGCAACTTCTAGTTTGCTACAGAGCTCCAGGAAATATTCTCACTCAAGATCAATGGGACCTTATTCTACAAAATATAGAATTGAATAGCAGCTCCTTACTATTAGGAGATTTTAACTCCATAGAAAAAGCCATAGAAACACACGATCTATTCCTATACAATAATGACTCGTTCACGCACGTCGACATATATCATAACACAAAATCTAACCTCGACTTAATCCTCTCTACTATAAATATTTCAGATAAATTAGATCACAAAGTACGTGACGAGACGTGGGGATCTGATCACTTCCCTATATGGATTAATGTAGCTGTAGAAAAGGAAACTTACAGCAAAAAGACCTTTAAGCTAAAGTCAGTTCGTACTGACTGGTCCATATATACAACAAAACTTGAAGCTTGTTATTCTAAATTTCTTCTATCTAACTACAATCAACTGGCACCTCATGAAAAATACAGAATGTTTGTGGAAAAAATTACGGAAGCTATAGAATCTAGTACACCGCGGAGAAGAAACTACAATCCAAGGGATAGTAGAAATCCTGTTCCCTGGTGGGATGCTGACTGTGACAGAGCTCGAAGACATCGACGCGCATCATATAAAAAGTGGGAACATACGGGTAACCTAGAAGATCTAATAATTTACAAAAAAAACGTAGCCACAGCTAAAAAGGTTTTTAAAAAGAAAAAGAGAGAGTCTTTTAAAAAATTCGCTGAAAGCATAAATCTACAAACAGATCCTAGCTATGTGTGGAACAAGTGCAGGATCTTTAAAAATAAATGGGTCAAAATAAGTCCTCAGCATTGGGTGGAAGTAAAAGTAAGGTAAAAGTAAAATTGAAGAAGCTATTAATAAAATAAGTCCCCCATGGGTCTTAACGGACCCCAACTGGCTACATCCACATCAACAAAACGAATTTTTTGAGGCTCAATTCAATTTCTCGGAATTCATTGTTGCACTGGAGCATAAAAAAGTTAACTCAGCTCCAGGAATGGATGGAGTTGACTATGAAATGTTAAAAAACTTACCGGTCAAGTTTAAATTATTATTGTTGGACATTTACAATCAGATGTTTGTACAAAGTGATTATCCCAAAAGTTGGAAAAATTCCTTTGTCCACCTTATCAAAAAAGCAGACGGTAAAAGCTTGCGCCCCATCTCGCTTACTTCCTGTGTGTCCAAACTCTTCGAAACTCTCATCCAAAATCGACTAGAATGGTGGACTGAACACAACAATCTCATACCAAGCAACCAACAAGGATTTAGGAGAGGAAGATCATGTATCGACAATATGCTTAGTTTGGCAGTCAAAGTGGAAGAAGCTTTTGCAGAAAGGAAAGAAGTCCTCGCGGCCTTCCTCGATGTCCAAGGAGCTTTCGATAACGTAAACGTGGACATCTTGTTATCCAAACTGGCCTATATGGGCTGCCCATCAACTATTCTTAGATTCGTTAAATTTATTACACATGAAAGGTACATGCATACTGACTTCCTAGGTGAAAATTATAGACTCCTTCATAAAGGTGTTCCCCAAGGAGGTGTTCTTAGTCCAATTTTATATGTGATCTATGTCTCAAACATTAATGCAAACCTACCCAAAAATGTAGTAATTTCACAATTTGCTGCTGATACAGCACTCTACTTAAAAACTGCTTCTACCAAGAGGGGAAAGAAAGTTCTTGAAAAAGCCATTCAATCTGTTGAAGAAAATCTATATTATCTAGGCCTAACACTTACCTCTAACAAAACTACGTATATTCACTTTAACCAAAAAAGAATAATGCCCGGAAGTTCAAAAATAACAATCGGAGGCCATAATATAAAATCCAGCGCAACCGTCTGTTTCCTCGGTATATTATTCGACTATAAACTTTCCTTTACCCCTCAAGTTGATCAGATACAAGGAAGATGCTTTAAATCTCTCAACATTATTAAATTTTTGAAAGGTACCTGTTGGGGATGTTGCCCCAATACACTGATTACATTGTATAAGAGTTATGTGCGTTCTATTATCGATTATGACTCCTTCATTTACTTCCCCAGAAATAAAATTCTGTTAGAAAAACTCGAAGCAGTACAGAATTCAGCAGTTAGAACTGGTCTTGGTTACCGTAGAAGCACTCTAAAGAATATCCTATTAGCAGAATCTAAACTAATTTCTATCCGGGAACGTGCAAAACTTTTATGCAACTTGTTTTTGACAAAGGCGCTAACTAACAACAATTCCTACACCCATCAAGCTGTAAAAAACTATCATAGAGTAATAAAAAATAGACAACCGAGATCCAAGTCAATCCTTAATTTGCGTATCCCATGCGTACTAGAGGCTACTAAATACATTAGTAATCAAGATAACTGCAGTATTTACTCCTGCAGTTTCGAAACATTAATGACCATGGTTTCTGTTGATACTGTGCTGGGCCATGAGCTAAAGACTTCAGGGCACCCCAATGAAATACTAGCGGAACTCATAAAAAGCAGTAATGCGCTATCCATTTACACAGATGGAAGCAAAATTTTAGGCAACAATTGTGTCGGTGCAGCATGCTGGTGTCCCGAGATGAATACTGAAATCACTATAAGTATAAATAAGTTCGCTTCTGTGTTCACGGCCGAGTGTATTGCGCTAAGCCATGCCCTACACATTGCCTTAAGTAACAAACATCGCAATATATACATTTGTTCTGACGCTCTTAGTGCCCTACAGAGCTTGCAGATCACAAAAATATCAATCAAAACAAATTCGTACACTCTTGAAATTAAAAAAAAGTTCAATGACTTTATGTGCAACAATACGAACAATAGTTTTCTTAAATTTATCTGGGTGCCGTCGCATATAGGAATTATTGATAATGAGAAAGTCGATAACTTGGCCAAAATAGCTTCGAATAACTTGGATATTTTAAAAATTCCATTTACCGACATTTTTGAAATTTATAAAGAAAATGCTAGACAGAACACTTTGAGTATAATCACGGATCAGGGTTCCTTTAAAGGGACGAAATACTTTCAATTATATTTCAATGACTGTAGCAGACCTTGGTACTATTGGGGGAAACACAGAAGAGAATTTATTGTTACAATAAACCGTATTAGGTCTGGGCATTATAATCTTGCTGCCTCCCTCGCCCGCATTAAGATAATAAGCGATCCTACATGTAAATGCAACCATGAAATCGAAGACATCAATCATATGGTTTGGCAATGCAGGCTTTACGACAGTTTAAGGGTCAAGTTAATTAAAAAGCTATAAAATATGAAACTGTTTCTCCCACTTAATGTTGAATCGCTAGTTGCTGAACCAAATATTCCAGCTTGTTTATGTATTTTTAATTTTTTAAACGAATGTAAACTGCGGATATAATGTACACGTAAACATACATATCACTGTATATATGAACCTTATCTGAGGTTCTCAATAAAAAAAAAAAAAAAATATATTAGGTTAGGATGCCCAACTTTACACGGTACACAAATATCTTGTAAAGGATTCGATTTTAATTAAGGTCACTACTTTAGGCAGTTTTTATGCGAACGTGTAAATCTATATAAATATTTTCCGATTTTTAATTCACGTGGTACCGGATGAATATTTGAGACATAATTTTTTGATTGGCTCGGAATTGTTGCAAGAGGCTAAATTGACATTAGACGGTAAGAGTGTTGAGGTTTCAAAACGCGATAACAGGGTAACGAATTCTTATGATGTACCAGAAATATTTTGCATAGATACTTTCGATGAGTCCGAGAACAATGTAACTAATTCTTTAATAGATTTGCAGCATATTAAAAATGATACCGTTAAACAAGAAATAGAAGATATAATAAGTAATTATGAGCCTAAAACTATTAAAAAGTCTAACATTAAAATGAACATTGTATTGAAAGATGATATACCTATATATCAACCTCCACGTAGATTAGCGCCAGTGCAAAGAGAAATAGTTAATAAACAGATAGATGAATGGATGCAACAATGAATAGTGCGAGAAAGTACATCGGAATATGCCAGTCCGATTGTACTGGTAAAAAAGAAAGATAATGGAATGCGTTTGTGTATAGATTATAGATTACTTAATAAGAAAGTATGTAAAGATGGATCAGGGGGATGGGGATGACGGTGGCGGTCCATAAGACCGAGGTGATTGCGTTTCATTCACCTCGGCAGGATCCGCCACCCCCTCTGATCCGGGTGGGTGGGGCTGACATCGAGGTGAAGCCCCAGATCAGGTATCTGGGGCTGATCCTCGATAGCCACTGGCGTTTCGAGAAGCATTTCCGCTGCCTGGTCCCCCGGTTGGAAAGGATGGTTGCGGCTCTGGGCCGGATCCTGCCCAACCTGGGGGGCCCGGCGGGCCGAGTTCGTCGCCTCTATGTGGCAATGGTCCAGTCGGTGGCCCTATACGGGGCCCCCGTCTGGGCGGACGACCTGGCTGCCTCCCGGCGCAGCATGACTATGCTGCGTCGGGTGCAGAGGCGCATGGCGCTCAGGGTCGTCCGCGGGTATCGGACCATGTCACATGAGGCGGCGACGGTTCTAGCGGGGATGCCGCCCATGGACCTGCTCGCGCGGTCGCACGCGGTGATGTACCGGCACCGCGTCGACCGTCGCGCGGGGGTGGGGGCGGTCCCGGGCGGGCAGGAACCTGCTTGGGGCGATTTGAAGCGCCAGGCCCGGCAGTCCGTGTTGCTCGCGTGGCAGGAGCGGCTGGCTCTGCCAACCGCGGGGCACCGGACTGTCGGGGCTGTTCGGCCACTCCTGAAGGAGTGGCTGGACAGAGGCCATGGCAGCCTCACCTACCGGCTGGCACAGGTATTTTCCGGGCATGGCAGCTTCGGAAGATACCTGTGCCGGATAGGGAAGGAGCCGACGGCGCGTTGCTGCCACTGCGACGCTGAGCAGGACACGGCGGATCATACCCTGGAGGTATGCCCCGCGTGGGAGGGGGAGCGCCGTGTCCTGGTCGGCGTCGTCGGGCGGGATGTCTCGCTGCAGGGCGTGGTGCGCGCCATGCTCGGCAGCGAGGAGAAGTGGAGGGCCGTGGCCTCCTTCTGCGAGAACGTAATGTTGCAGAAGGAGGCCGCGGGGAGGGAGCGCGAGCTTCAGCGGCGCGCTGAAGCTCGCGCTCGTGCGGTGGCCCGAGGTCGTCGCCCGGTCGCGAGGCGTCGCGGGCGGCCGCCTCGGCGTGGCGGATGACCTAGGCTGGGAGGGGGGTCCTGAGGGGACCCTCCTCCCGCCAGGCGGCGCCGGGTCGGACCGGTTGGGGGTAGGAGTGCCTCCCCCTACCGGTCCGACGCAAGGGGAGGCACCCTCGGCGGTCTGGTGCGGCCATGAACGCCCGGCCGCCGAGGGGTGGAAACGGGGTCGCGGGCGGTTGCGAGTTGGGGCTCGCAGCAGCCACTAAACGCGGCCCCGGGACGGATAGCGGCGGGATGGAGTGGCCCCGTCCTGCCGCTATGAGGCAGTGTGTCTACTGGGGGGACCGATCGTCCCCCCGGGGGATGGGCGCGAAAGCGCGGGCACGGGGAGGATACCGGAAGAATGCTTCGAGCGATTCCCGGTATCCTCCCAAAGCGTGCCGAAAGGTCACCGTGGGGTTTTTAGTGGGTAGGTCCCGCGCCTGTCGTTGTACGGGCGCGGGGAATCCCACACACCCCTCCCACCTCTCCCCAAGGAGGTGGGAGGGAGTCTTTCGAAGATTTTCCCCACGACAAAAAAAAAAAAAAAAAAAAAGCAGTCTAGTATGCAAGCAGTACGATAGTAAGCTAGCAGTAAGCTAGTAAACAAGCAGAGAGCTAGTAAGAAAGCAGTATGCCAGTGAGCAAGCAGTAAAGTAGTAAGCAAGCAGCGTGCTAGTAAGCAAGCACTAAGCGGGTAAGCAAGCAGTAAGCTAGTAAGCAAGCAGTGAGCTAGTAATCATGCAGTGTGCTAGTAAGGGAGCTGGGAGCTAGTTTTGGGCCAGTATGCTAGTAAGCAAGCAGAGAGCTGGTAAGAAAGCAATTCGCTAGTACGCAAGCAGTAACCTAGTGTGCAAGCAGTTAGCTTATAAGCCAGGCTGAAGCTAGTAATGAAGCAGTATGCTAGAAAGCAAGCAGTAATCTAGAAGAAAGCAGAAAGTCTGTAAGCATGGAGTAAGGTGCAAAGCAAGCAGCAGGGTAGCGAGAAAGCAGGTAGCTAGTAAGCAAGCAGTAAGCTAATAAGCAAGCAGCGGGCTAGTAAGCAAGAAGTAAGCGAGTAGGCAAGCAGTGAGCTCGTAATCAAGCAGTAAGCTAGTAGGCAAGCAGTGAGCTGGAAAGCAGGCAGCCGGCTAGTAAGGCGGCAGTTAGCTAGTAAGGAGGCAGTAGGCTAGTAAGCAAGCAGCAAGGTAGTAAGTGAGCATTAAGCGAATATGCTAGCAGTAAACTACTAAGCAAGCTGTAAGCTGGTAACAAAGCTGTTAGTTAGTATGCAAGCAGCAAGCTAGGAAGGAAGCATTAAGCAAGCAAAAATGCAGACAGCTAGAAGAATAGCAGTAAGCTAGTGAGGGCGCTGTAAGGTAGTAAACAAGCTGGATGCTACTAAGGAAGCATTACACTAGTAAGAAAGCAGTTAGCTAGTAAGAAAGCAGTATGCTAGTATGCAAGCAACAAGGTAGTAAGCAAGCAGTAAGCTTGTAAGATACCAGAGTGCTAATAAGAAACCGTTACGCAAGTCGGAAAGCAGTTAGATGGTATGCAAGTAGTAAGCTAGCAAAAAAGATGTGAGCTACTAAGCAAGCTGTGCGCTAGTAAGCGAGTAGTCAGCTAGTAAGCAAGCTTTAAGCTAGTAAGCAACCAGGAAGCTAGTAAGCAAGCAGTAAGCAACTAAGCAAACGGTAAGCATGTAAGGAAGCAGCAGGCAAGTCAGAAAGATGCTAGCTCGTAAGAAGGAAGCATGCTAGGACGGAAGTAGAAAGCTAGTAAGCGAGGAGGTAGCTAGAAAACAAGCAGCTTGGTAGTAAGCAACCTGTAAGCTAGTAAGCAACCAGGAAGCTAGTAAGCAAGCAGTGGGCAAGTATGAAAGCATTATGCTAGTAAACAAGGAGTAAGCTAGAAAGCAAGCAGCAAGCTAGTAAGCATGCAGTAAGCTAATAGGCAAGCAGTGAGCTAGTTGGAAAGGAGTATGCTAGTAAGCAAGCCGGGACCTATTAAGGGAGCAGAATGTTAGTAAGTTAGAGGTCAACTATTAAGGAACCAGTAAGCAATTAAGTAAGCAGGAAGCTAGTAAGGTAGCAGTATGCTAGAAACCCAGCTACAGACTAGTAAGCAAGCAGTAAGCGAGTAATCAACAAGTAAGCTAGTAAGCACGCAGTAAGCTAGTAAGCAGGCAGTAAGTTAGTAGGCAAGCAGTAAGCTGGTAAGAAAGCAGATGGCTAGTAAGGGAGCGGAATGCTAGTAAGCAAGCAGTAGGCTAGCCAGCATGCAGTGAGCTGGTAAGACAGCAGGAAGCTAGTAAGGAAACAGTGTGCTAGGAAGCAAGCAGTGAGCTGGTATGAGAAAGTAATCTAGTAATCAAGCAGCAGGCTTGTAAGAAAGGAATTAGCTAGTGTTAAAAAACTGATGCTTTTAACTACGAAGTCCGGATAGAGGGATCGGATTTTTGTTGTGGGAAGTTATTGGGAATGTAAGATTTTCTTTTTCAACAAAAACTGTTTTTTATAAAAATAAAAATAAAATAAACAATTAGAAATGAAGAAAATTCTTATTTAATCGTTTCCAATCCTGGTCGGAACCGACACGTTGAGGTAGGCCAAGGTTCTTTGAATAGAAGAACA
This sequence comes from Colletes latitarsis, assembly GCF_051014445.1. Classification (NCBI taxonomy): domain Eukaryota; kingdom Metazoa; phylum Arthropoda; class Insecta; order Hymenoptera; family Colletidae; genus Colletes; species Colletes latitarsis. The sequence continues at coordinate 7,139,969 of NC_135142.1, forward strand.
CGGCAATGTGTTAGACACGTAAACACGTTACACGTATATTCGCCGCGTGTGTGTCCTCACGCTCCTGACTTCGATATTCGAATGTATAGGAGCGGAGAATTTCGCTCACTCGTAATATACGAGCTCGCAAGTTGACTGTACTTAATTTTTGGCGTGTAAAGAATTAAATTTCCTTTCGACGCCGAACTGAGTCGATTGTCTAGTGGACGGGGATGTAAGTGGAGGTTGTAAGGCACCAAATGCACTGATCCCGTGAGTTTGCCCACGGAGTCTGCGCGTCGAGTCGCACTGCAGTACAACGGCACAACCGTCGATCTGCGGCTTCTCTTTAACGTTCCAACAGATGACTTCTTCGTCGAGAGTTGCACTGCGAAGCCCAACTGCACGTGGTTCACTGCACGAATGCACCACTCGACGTGATTCGTGACAGTATTTGAACTACGTGGGGGCCTGACCCGCGACTCCTTAACCACTCCGCACAGGTGCTCCTCTAAGCGTTACACCGGCGGGGTCTGTAGAGGGAAGGAATCGAAGACCGAATGTCAAGCGTCCGAAGTGGACGCTGACCTGACTCCAGTGAGCCCACCTGGAGGTTCACCACGTAGGTGCCTCCCTTCGGTGTCTCCTAAGCCGAACGAGAATCACAGAGAAGTTTGAACGGTATCCACCCACTTCTCTGTGTTTCAAACGTTTATACGCTTGAAACGACAAAATAATACTGCACGAGGGGGGCCGAACACTTTATTGGTGTATTCTCGAACCCTCCAAACTAGACAGTAAATGGGAATTGACCTCGTTTGGGAATTTCCCGAACGAGACTCCTGAATGCTCTTATTCGAATCGAGAGTCGACTCGTTTGATAAGCAAAGTCTAAATTAATTGATGCTAATTTGAGTTTCAATGAATTCTCAGCACTGCGAGGACAATCAGAGGGCCCGCACCAGGTTGAACATCGGCTCGTTGCACCCTTTATTTAATAATCGTCTACTAGCTGTATCTCAAGAGTTTCACTCTCAAGATTCGCTCGATATCTGTTCGGACATGATCGGGAGCCGATGTGTCTTCTTCAGAAGTCGTTGTGAGACTGTGCGGAATGACAGCCGGAGACGTCGCCGTGGTACTTTAATTAATCGTTCCGCGGCGCTGTCTAAATTTCGGCAGACTATACTTGTCTAATTATTTGCGCGCTACTCTCTCACGATACTGACGTCATCAACACCGTTGGCACACTCAAATCGAAGGTAATGAGCCGTTACCGATGCCAGAAAAACTAGTAATACACGCATTTTTCTATCACTGCTTGCTGTACAAATCCGATTAAAGATAATCTCCTTCGAATCGTACGTTAACAGGATTAACGGTAATTGCAGCCGCGAATAATCGCTCGGCATTATGCAAACTTTAAACAGCTAGTAAGAAAGCAGTATGCCAGTAACAAGGAGTAAGCTGGTAAGAAAGCAGTTAGCTAGTAAGCAAGTAGTGAGCTAGTAAGCAAGCAGTAAGCTAGTAACCTAACAGTGTGCTAGTAAGCGTGCAGGAAGCTAGTAGGGAAGCAGTGTGCTAGTAAGCAAGCAGTAGGCTAGAAAGCAAGCAGCAAGCTAGTAAGCAAGCAGTCAGCTAGAATGTAAGCAGCATGCAAGTATACAAACAGTAGGCTAGAAAGCAAGCAGCATGCCAGTAAGCAAACAGTAAGCTAGTAAACAAGCAGTAAGCTAGTAAGCGTGCAGTAAGCTAGAAAGCAAGCTGCAGGCTGGCAAGGAAGCAGTCAGCTATTGAGCATGCAGTAAGCTATAAAGTAAGCAGCAAGCTAGTAAGCGAGCAGTCAGCTAGAAAGTAAGCAGCATGCAAGTAAGCAAGCAGTAAGCTGGATAGCACGCAGCAGGCTAGTAAGCATGCAGAAAGCGAGTATACTAGCAGTAAGCTAGTAAGCAAGCTGTGAGCTAGTAAGGGAGGAGGAAGCTAGTGAGGAAGCAGCATGATAGTAAGAAAGCAGTATGCTAGTAAGCAAGCAGTAAGCTAGCAAGCAAGCAGTAAGCTAGTAAGCAAGCAGTAAGCTTGTATGAAAGCAGTATTCTGGTAAGCAAGCAGTGAGCTAGTAAGCGAGGATGAAGCTAGTAAGCAAGAAGTGAGCTAGTGAGCGATCAGGAAGCTAGTAAAGACGCAGTATGCTTTTAAGCACGCAGCAAGCTAGTAGGCAAGCAAAAAGCTAGAAAGCAAGGAGCAGGCTAGCAAGCAAGAAGCAAGTGAGTAAGCTACCATTAAGCTAGTAAGCAAGCAGTGAGCTGGTGAGCAAGCAGTTAGTTAGTAAGCAGGTAGTAAGCTAGTAAGTGAGCAGTAAGCTACTAAGCAAGCAGTAATCTAGTAAGCAAGCAGGATGCGGGCAGGAAGCGAGCAAGCTAGCAGTAAGCTAATAAGCAACCAGTGAGCTAGTAAGCAAGCAGTATGCGAACAAGCTAGCAGTAAGCTAATGAGCACCCTGTCAGCTAGTAAGCAAGCAGGGATCTTGCAAGCGAGGAGAAATCTAGTTAGAAAGCATTAAGGTAGTAAGCATACAGTAAGCTGGTAAGAAACACGTATGCTAGTGAGCAAGCAGCAGGCTAGTAAGAAAGCAATTAGCTAGTAAGAAAGAAATATGCTTGTAAGCAAGCAGTAAGCTACTAAGCAAGTAGTATGCTAGTAAGAAAGCAGCACGCTGGTAAGCAAACAGCAATGGAGTAAGCAAGCAGTAAGCGAGTATGCTAGCAGTAAGCTGGTAAGCACGAAGTAAGCTAGTGAGCGAGCAGGGAGCTAGTAAGGATGCACTATGCTTGTAAGCAAGCAGAAAGCTAATGAATATGCAGTGAGCTAGTAAGCAAGCAGTGAGCCAGTAAGAAGGCAGTAAGCTGGTAAGGAAGCACTGAGCTAGTAAGCAATCAGTAAGCCAGTAAGCAACCGGTAAGCTAGTAAGCAAGCATCAGGCTGGACAGGAAGATGTTAGCTAGTAGGAATGCAGTATGCTGGTAAGCAAGCAGTGAGCTAGTAAGCGAGCAGTAAGCTATTAAGCGACAAGTAAGCTAGTAAGCAAGCAGCATGCTAGTAAGAAAGCAATTAGCTGGCAAGAAAGCAGTTCGCTAGTAAGTAAGTAGTATGCTAGTAAGCAAGCGGTAAGCTAGCAAGCAAGCAGTGAGCTAGTAAGCGAGGAGGATGGTGGTAAGGAAGCAGTTATATAGTGAGCAAGCAGTAAGCTAATAAGCAAGAAGTAAGCTAGTAAGCAAGAAGTAAGCTAGTGAGCAAGCACTAAGTTAGTATGCCCTCAGGGGATGTGTCCGGCAATCATCGGCCGCAGTACGGGGCGTAGCGACCCCGGGGTTCCTGATGCTAATCACTGTTGGTCGTCACAACGACCCATCCACAATTCCTTCTTTGGTTTTGTGAATGGTGCGTGACGGGCAGGAGGAACGGGGGCCTTGGCTTAGCCGCCCGGGCCGCTAGTATGGCGACTCTATAAAAGCGCCCTCGAATCCTAAGCTATGGTGCGCGGCGATGGGATGCATGGTTGGGGGAGAAGCTCCAATCCCAAGCGATAACCTCCGGGGGCACCTGCCGAACCGCCGGAGTATTAGGCTTGCCCGGGTAAGGCGGCTCTGCCCGGGTGGACCTTTTTTCCAACCTTCGCGTGGGAACTAAATGGATTTTCATGACAAAACGGGGTTGGGGCGGGTTATTGCGGAGAGGGAGGTCGAAGACGGTGTTGGGGCTAGGGTGACGGCGCTCGCGCCTTACTCGGCGCCTTGCCAGGCTTCGTGAAGGGCGGAGGAGGACGACGAGACTGCGTCAGTCTCATCCTTCTCCTCCACCGGGAGCCACATAGGTTCCAAGGGGAAGCGGACGGGGCAGGTCGTCTCCGGAGTGGGTAGGGCAATGAGCCCGGTGGTAATGGTGAGTTGCCTCAGGGACGAGGTAACCGAGGAGATTTTCTAGAGGATATCCTCGTCTGTGAGGCGGGTGGAGATGGTGGCCGCATCATACTCCTTTAAGGGGCAGAAGAGCGGCGGCGCAGAGGCCCTGAGAGAGGCTGCGCAAAAGATGAGGGAGGCGGCGCAGGAGCTGCAGACGGAACGTCCGTCTGCAGCTCCTGTTGGAGTAGGAGTGGCGGGGGAGGAAGAGGGCAGAGGCGAGCGGGAATGTCGCGGCCCTCCCTCCAATCCTCCTGCCTCCACCGCCGCGTGCCCCAGCGGTGGCAAAAAAGCAGGGTGCGGCAGCAGTGGTGCAAGGCTCAACAGGCCCTTCTGCCCGCACTCCGTCCGCGCAGAGTTCCCCGTTCTCCTCAGAGGACGAACTTCTGAGGAGGATTGGGGATGTTACGAGCCAGGGCCGTGCAAAGCGCGTGGCCTGCGAGTGCGAGAGAGAGTATGGAATATGGTATCAATTTGTTAGTTAGGTGCACGGACGAACCCAATGCGAAATTGGGGTGCCGCTGGGATAGTTGCTAACGAGGACGAACCTGATGCGAAATCAGGGAGCCTCTTGGGATGGAGTCACGTACGGACGAACCTGGTGCGAAACCAGGGAGCCGTAGGAGGGTGAAACGTCGTGAACGAACCCGATGCGAAATCGGGGAGTCACTATGATTGTAATAGATTGCGTGGACGAACTCGATGCGTAATCGAGGAGCCACTAGGTTGTAAGAATTTGTATTTGGAATTAGGATATGTTAATTTGAACTCGTAACTTTGAATTATTAAATATAATATAACCCGAGCGGTAAGGTTATATTATTATGGGAATGTTTAACTAATGATAATCGCTTTATATAATTATGTGTTAAAGAAGTTGGATAACTCTGATTTAATAATGAAAGTATATATATTCTTAAATCAACAAGTAAAATACAAGTGTTTCGTGTATCTTGTGTCGCGATCAAAGAATGATTATATTTACCTAAAAAGATCTTGTGCGGTGTTGACGCACTGGCGATGCGGGGGTATGTCAGTTGAAAGTAATGGCCGCAATAGAATTTATGCCGGTTCACGGATTCTATATGATATAATATTGATACGACAGGGAACTGTAGCCCGATCTCACAAATACAACTGACTAACAAAAACCGTATACGCGTAACGACAGTCGTGGAGTTGACACTAAGCGTGACGGTACGATTATGATCCCCTGAGTAATGAAATCACGGGGTTTATATACCAAAAAATCTGTGTGGGGCGCATTCAAACGTACGTTAGAAATCACCGTGTGCACTATTCTCCGAATTGTATTAATTAACGGGCTGCTCTATTCTCCGAATTGTATTAATTAACGGGCTGCTGCATCGCGACGGAAGTGACCCCCATTTCAAAGGTTAGATAAGTAGCAGGGCGATTTCTTAATGCACGCAATTGGCAAGGAAAATTTGGGGAATGAAACGTTCGACGTACGTAACAGGGAAATGATTGACCGGAGGCTGACCGCCTTCCGGGATGAGCTCCTCTCCGGTAGAGCGGTCAGCAGGAAGGCGGTGACCCCCCGACCAATACCGGTACAATCGGGGAAGGCGAAGGTGGGGGGAGCGAAGGTTTCGCCCACCGTTGTCACTCCGGGGCCTCGGGTCGCAGCATCCAAGGGGGCCAGACTACCCGCGGTCCCGGATGAGACGCCATCCATGGCACCATCCCAAGGGGGGAGCGAGGTGGTTGGGCGGAAGGCGAGGAGCGCGGCGAGGAAGGCCTCGCAGCCGCAACCTCCGCCCTCGCCGCACGCGGCCAAAGTAAAAGCCGCGAAGACGCGACCTTGGCGCCCCCCAAAACGGCAGCGGTTTTGTTCGTCCTGCCGCCATGAGATAGCGTGACAGCCGGGGGGACCCTTTTGTCCCCCCGTGGATGGGCGCACAGCGCAGGCATGGGGAGGATACCGGAAGTATGCTTCGAGCGATTCCCGGTATCCTCCCAAAACGTGCGGAACGGTCACCGTGGGATTTTTAGTGGGTAGGTCCCGCGCCCGTAATTTCATGGGCGCGGGGAATCCCACACACCCCTTCCGCCTCTCTACAAAGAGGTGGAACGGAGTCTTACGAAGATTTCCCCACGAAAAAAAAAAACATAAAGCTGGTATGCAACCAGTAACCTAGTAAGCGAGGAAGAAGCAAGTAAGGAAGCAGTATGCTAGTAAGCAACCAATAAGCTAGTCAGGTAGCAGTTCGCTAGTAAGCAAGCAGGAAGCTAGTAAGGAAGGAGTAAGTTAGGAGGAAAGCAGGAATGTAGTAAGAAAGCAGTTAGGTTGTATGCAAGCCGTAAGGTAGTAAGAATGAAGCATGCTAGTAAGCAAGCGGTAACCTAGTAACAAAGCAGAATGTTGGTAAGCAAGCAGTGAGCTTCCCTCAGGGGCTGTGTCCGGCAATCGTCGGCCGCAGTACGGGGCGTAGCGACCCCGAGGTACCTGATGCTTATCACACCGTAAGCCTCCTGTTGGTCGTCACAAAGACCCATTCACAATTCCTTTTTTGGTTTTGGGAATGGTACGTGACGGCTGGAGGAACGGAGGCCTTGGCTTAACCGCCCGGGACCGCGAGTATGGCGACTCTATAAAATCGCCCTCCAATCCTAAGTTATGGTGCGCCGCGATGGGATGCATGGTTGGGGGAGGAGGCCCAATCCCAGGCGACCACCTCCGGGGCACCTGCCGAACCCCCGGAGTATATAGGCTTACCCGGGTAAGGCGGGTCTGCCCGGGCGGACCTTTTGTTCCGACCTGCTCGTGGGAATAATATGGAGTATAAAATTAAAACGGGGACGGGACCGGGTAAGTCAGAGGGGGAGGACGAAAGCGGTGTTGGGACTGGAGTGACGGCGCTTGCGCCGCCTCCAGCGCCTGGCCTGGCTTCGTGGAGGGTGGAGGAGGACGACGAGACTGCGTCAGTCTCGTCCTTCTCCTCCACCAGGAGCCTTATAGGCTCCAAGAGAAAGATGACGGGGCAGGCCGTCAATGAAGTGGGCAGGGCGATGAGCCCGGTTGTCCGGATGAGTTGTCTCAGGGACGAGGTGACCGAGGAGATATCGGAGAGGATCTCCTCGTCCCTGAGACAAGTAGAGATAGTGGCCGCTGCCTTTTTTTTTTTTTTTTTTTTTGTCGTGGGGAAAATCTTCGAAAGACTCCCTCCCACCTCCTTGGGGAGAGGTGGGAGGGGTGTGTGGGATTCCCCGCGCCCGTACAACGACAGGCGCGGGACCTACCCACTAAAAACCCCACGGTGACCCTTCGGCACGCTTTGGGAGGATACCGGGAATCGCTCGAAGCATTCTTCCGGTATCCTCCCCGTGCCCGCGCTTTCGCGCCCATCCCCCGGGGGGACAATCGGTCCCCCCAGTAGACACACTGCCTCATAGCGGCGGGACGGGGCCACTCCATCCCGCCGCTATCCGTCCCGGGGTCACGTTTAGTGGCGGCTGCGAGCCCCAACTCGCAACCGCCCGCGACCCCGTTTCCACCCCTCAGCGGCCGGGCGTTCATGGCCGCACCAGACCGCCGAGGGTGCCTCCCCTTGCGTCGGACCGGTAGGGGGAGGCACTCCTACCCCCAACCGGTCCGACCCGGCGCCGCCTGATGGGAGGAGGGTCCCCTCAGGACCCCCCTCCCAGCCTAGGTCATCCGCCACACCGAGGCTGCCGCCCGCGACGCCTCGCGACCGGGCGACGACCTCGGGCCACCGCACGAGCGCGAGCTTCAGCGCGCCGCTGAAGCTCGCGCTCCCTCCCCGCGGCCTCCTTCTGCAACATTACGTTCTCGCAGAAGGAGGCCACGGCCCTCCACTTCTCCTCGCTGCCGAGCATGGCGCACACCACGCCCGGCAGCGAGACATCCCTCCCGACGACGCCGACCAGGACACGGCGCTCCCCCTCCCACGCGGGGCATACCTCCAGGGTATGATCCGCCGTGTCCTGCTCAGCGTCGCAGTGGCAGCAACGCGCCGTCGGCTCCTTCCCTATCCGGCACAGGTATCTTCCGAAGCTGCCATGCCCGGAAAATACCTGTGCCATCCGGTAGGTGAGGCTGCCATGGCCTCTGCCCAGCCACTCCTTCAGGAGTGGCCGAACCGCCCCGACAGTCCGGTGCCCCGCGGTTGGCAGAGCCAGCCGCTCCTGCCACGCGAGCAACACGGACTGCCGGGCTCTGAGGGAGGCTGCCCAAATGATGAGGGACGCGGAGCGGGAGCTAAGCGGGCGGAACGCCCGTCTGTAGCTCCTGTTGCAGGAGGAGCGACGGGGGAGGATGAGGGCAGAGGCGCGCTGGAACAGCGCGGCCCTCCCTCCTGTCCTCCCTCCTCCTACGCCGCGCCCACCTGCGGTCGTTATGAAGCGGAGTGCGGCGGAGGTGGTGCGGGCCCTCACGGGCCCTTCCACCCGCACTCCGCCCGCGCAGAGGTCCCCGTCCTCCTCAGAGGACGATATCCTGAGGAGGATAAGGGACATAATTGACAAGAGGCTGGCCGCCATCCGGGAGGAGCTCCTCCCCGGGTATGCGGTCGGCGGGAGGGTGGTACTACCCCGACTAGTGGCGGCATGGCCGGGGAAGGCGTAGGTGGGGGGAGCGAAGGCTCCGCCCATCGTGGCAACTCCGGGGCCTCCGGTCGTGACCCCCAAGGGGAGAAGCGTACCCGTGGTCCCGGTTCCCGCGTCCTCCGCGGCACCGCCCCATGGGGGGGTGTCGTGGAGCGAGGTGATAGGGCGGAGGGCGAGGAGGGCGGCGAGGAAGGCCTCGCAGGCGCGGCCTCTGCCCCCGCCGCCCGCTACCAAAGGAACGGCCGCGAAGGCGCGACTTAGCCGCCCCCCTAAAACGGCAGCGGTAGCGCTTACCGTTGCGCAGGGGGGCGACCTGACCCTCGCGGAGGCGATGCGGCTCGCCAGGGATAATGTGTCCCTGGAAGAGCTTGGCATCGCTTCCGTCAGGGCGAAGCGGGCCGTGACTGGGGGTCTCCTGCTGGAGATCCCCAGCCCAGACGGCGGCGCGAAGGCCGACCGACTCGCCCAGCGGCTCCGGGAGCAGCTGGGCGAGCGGTGCGTCCGGGTCGCCCAACCCACGAAGCGCACAGAGATGCGCGTGTGTGGGCTGGACGACTCGGCCACCGCGGAGGACGTGGTGCGTGCCCTAGCAAGGGCGGGGGATTGCCCTGAGGGGGATTTGCGGGTCGGGGAGATCCGCAGATCTCCCTCCGGCCTGGGGTCCGTGTGGGCCCGCTGCCCCCTCTCCGCCACCCATAAATTGGCGGAATCCGGGAGGGTTTTGGTGGGGTGGGTTTCGGCGCGAGTGGAGGTACTCGCGCCGCGCCCGCTCCAGTGTCACTGCTGCCTCGAATTGGGGCATGTGAGGCAGTGGTGCACCTCGTCGGTGGACCGCAGCGGTCAATGTTACCGCTGCGGGGCGAAGGACCACCGCGCGAGCCAGTGCTCTGCGGCCCTCCACTGCCCGGTATGTGCGGACAGGGGGATGCCAGCCGACCACAGGGTGGGGAGCAGGAAGTGCTCTCCCCCCTCCCGGAAGGAGAGGAAGAGGCGGGCCGTTCCGACTCCGGCGCCGCGGGCGGTGGCATCGTCCACCATGAAGGTGGACGGTGCCACGGGGACGGACAGCCGGGAGGAGGCTGGGGCGGTCGGTAATTAATGGCGCCCCGCCTCCTCCTCCAGGCCAACCTCAACCACTGCCGCGCGGCACAGGATATGATGTCCCAAGTCCTCGCGGAGTGGGGGGTTGGCCTGGCTGTCGCCGCCGAGCCGTACCGCGTCCCTGATCACCCTCATTGGGTGGGCGACGCGGACAGCTTGGTGGCGACGGGTCCCCGCCGTTCTCCATGCTGGAGCGCGGTCGGGGATTCGTCGCCGTGGACTGGGGGGGAGTCGCTGTGGTGGGGTACTACATATCGCCTCGCAGCGGTCACGTCGCGTTCGAGCAGTACCTGGCCGAGGTCGCGGCATGCGTGCAGCGCTGCGCGGCCCGGCCGGTGCTGGTCCTGGGAGACTTCAACGCCAAGTCGGTGGCGTGGGGGTCCCCTAGGACTTCCGTTCGCGGCGGGATCCTGGGCGACTGGGCGGCGGGGCTCGACCTTCCGTTACTGAAACGGGGGTCGGAGCACACGTGTGTGGGGCGATATGGGGGGTGTATCGTGGATGTTGATTTCGCGACCCCCAACGCCGTGCGCATGGTGTCGGGGTGGCACGTGGTCGCGGGGGCAGAGACACTCTCGGACCACCGGTATATCCGGATGGAGGTTTCTGTCGCCGCGGGTGATGCATCCCGACACCACCGTCCGGGTGGTAACCCACCGCGCCGCTGGGCGCCTCGGCGCCTGGACAAGGACGCCCTGATGGCAGCTGCCCTCGCTGCAACTTGGCCGCAGGGGGCGGCCGAGTTGCCGAGTATAGAGGAGGAGGTCGCCCGGCTCGGGGGGATGGTCGCCAACATATGTGACGCTGCGATGCCCCGGGTCGGGCGGGCTTCTCCTCGCCGGGCGGTGTACTGGTAGTAGGCCGCGATCGCGGAAATGCGAGACGCGAGTGTACGTGCCCGACGCCAGTACACCCGCGCGCGCCGTCGTCTACGGAGAGACGATAGCGTGGCGCGAGCGAGGGCAGATGACCTGTATGAGGCATACCGCATGTCGCGGATGGCTCTGCAGGTCGCCATCAAACGGGCCAAGACCCGGGCATGGAAGGAGCTCCTCGAGACCCTTGACGACGACCCTTGGGGGCGCCCTCATAAGGTGGTAGTGAACAAGCTCCGCCCGTGGGCGCCCCCCGTCACCGAGTGTCTTGACCCCCGGCTGCTGGAGGGCGTGGTCAATACTCTCTTCCCAATTGGGGAGATGGGACCACGTCCTCCGGCAGAGGCGACGGCCCCGTTGGAGTGGGTGGCCAAGCCGGGGGTCACGCAGGGGGAGCTGGCCGCGGCCATCAGACGGCTCGGGGCGCGTAACACGGCCCCGGGTCCGGATGGTGTGCCTGGCCGGATTTGGGTCTTAACCCACGGCGTCCTTGGGGCCGACCTCAAGCGGTTGTTTAACCGATGCCTGAGGGACGGGCGATTCCCCCCCAGTTGGAAGGTGGCGAGGATGGTCCTCCTCCGGAAGGAGGGTCGGCCCGCGGAGTCTCCATCCGCATACCGGCCCATCTGTCTCCTCGACGAGATGGGCAAGCTCTTCGAGCGAGTGATTGCTGCCCGCCTCGTCGAGCACCTGTCGCGGGGTGCTCCGGGCCTGGCCTACTGCCAGTACGGTTTCCGGGGGGGGGGGCCGGTCGACGGTCGACGCGATCAGTCGGGTCAGGGTCCTCTCGGAGTCGGCCGTCTCCCGGGGAGGGGTGACGTTGGCGGTATCGGTGGATATTGCCAACGCGTTTAACACCCTTCCTTGGGGGGAGATACGGAGGGGGCTCGAATATCATCGGGTACCTCCGTGTCTCAGGGCAGTCGTCGGGGATTATCTCCGCGGCAGGTGGATCGAGTATCCGGGCCGGGATGGTGATATGCGGAGGGAGGTCTACTGCGGGGTTCCGCAGGAGTCGGTCCAAGGGCCACTCCTGTGGAACATCGCGTACGACGCAGTGTTGCGGGCCGACCTCCCCGACGGCGTCAGTGCCGTGTGTTACGCAGATGACACACTGGTGCTGGCCGTCGGGGCTCAGTGGAGGAGTGCCAAGCGCCACGCCGAGGACGGGGCCCAACGCGTCGTCGACCGGATCAGGGGGATGGGGATGGCGGTGGCGGCCCATAAGACCGAGGTGATAGCGTTCCATTCACCTCGGCAGGATCCGCCACCCCCTCTGATCCGGATGGGTGGGGCTGATATCGAGGTGAAGCCCCGGATGAGGTATCTGGGGCTGATCCTCGATAGCCACTGGCGCTTCGAGGAGCATTTCCGCTGCCTGGTTCCCCGGTTGGAGAGGATGGTCTCGGCTTTAGGCCGGATCCTTCCCAACCTGGGGGGCCCGGCGCGACGAGTTCGCCGCCTCTATGTGGCAATGGTTCAGTCGGTGGCCCTATACGGGGCCCCCGTCTGGGCGGACGACCTGGCGGCCTCCCGGCGCAGCATGACGATGCTGCGTCGGGTGCAGAGGCGGATGGCGCTGAGGGTCGTCCGCGGCTACCGGACCGTGTCGCATGAGGCGGCGACGGTCCTTGCGGGGATGCCGCCCATGGATCTCCTCGCGCGGTCGCACGCGATGATGTATCGTCATCGTGTCGACCGTCGCGCGGGAGTGGGGGCGGTCCCGGGAGAGCAGGAACCTGCTTGGGGCGATTTCAAGCGCCAGGCCCGGCAGTTCGTGGTGCTCGCGTGGCAGGAGCGGTTGGCCCTGCCAACTGCGGGGCACCGGACAGTCGGGGCTGTTCGGCCACTGGTGTGTGAGTGGCTGGACAGAGGCCATGGAAGCCTTACTTACCGGATGGCACAGGTATTTTCCGGGCATGGTAGCTTCGGAAGATACCAGTGCCGGATAGAGAAAGAGCCGACGGCGCGTTGCTACCATTGTGACGCCGAGCAGGACACGGCTGATCATACCCTCCAGGTATGCCCAGCGTGGGAGGGGGAGCGCCGTGTCCTGGTCGGCGTCATAGGGCGGGATGTCTCGCTGCCGGGTGTGGTGCGCGCCATGCTCGGCAGCGAGATGAAGTGGAGGGCCGTGGCCACCTTCTGCGGGACCGTAATGCTGCAGAAGGAGGTCGCGGGAAGGGAGCGCGAGCTTCAGCGGCGCGCTGAGGCTCGCGCTCGTATGGTGGCGCGAGGGCGTCGCCCGGGCGGCGGCCTTTGCGCGGCGGATGACCCTGGCTGGGAGGTGGGCCCTGAGGAGAGCCTCCTCCCGCCAGGCGGCGATGGGTCGGACCGAGTGGGTCCGGCCCACGGGGAGGCACCCTCGGTGGCCTGGAGCGGCCATGAGCTCCATGGCCGCCGAGGGGTAGAAACGGGGTCGCAGGCGGGTGCGAGTTGGGGCCCGCAGCCCGCCACTAAATGCGGCCCCGGGACGAATGGCGGCGGGATGGAGTGGCCCCGTCCTGCCGCTATGAGACAGTGTGTCTACCGGGGGGATCCTTTGCCCCCCCGGGGATGGGCGCAAGGCGCGGGCACGGGGAGGATACCGGAAGAATGCTTCGAGCGATTCCCGGTATCCTCCCAAATCGTGCGGAAGAGTCACCGTGGGGTTTTTAGTGGGTAGGTCCCGCGCCCGTCATTCTACGGGCGCGGGGAATCCCACACAACCCTCCCGCCTCTCCCCAAAGAGGTGGGAGGAAGTCTTTCGAAGGTTTTCCCCACGACAAAAAAAAAAAAAAAAAAAAAAGGCTAGTAAGAAAGCAATTAGCTAGTAAGAAAGCAGTATGCTAGTATGCAAGCAGTAATCCTGTAATCAAGCGGGGGGCTAGTAAGGGAGCGGGAAGCTAGTAAGCAAGCAGTCAGCTAGTAAGCAACCAGTAAGCTAGTAAGCAAGCAGTAAGCTGGTATGAAAGCTATTAGCTTCTAAGCAAGCTGTAAGCTAATATGCAACAAGTGATCTAGTAAGCGAGTAGTGAGCTAGTAAGCAAGCAGGAAACTAGTCAGGATGCACTAAGCTAGAAAGCAAGCAGCAGGCTAGTAAGCAAGCAGTAAGCGAGTAAGCTAGCAGTAAGCTAGTAAGCAAGCAGTAACCTAGAATGCAAGCAACAAGCTGGTATGCAAGCAGTAAGCTAGTAAGCCACAAGTAAGCTAGTAAGCAAGCAGATGGCTCGTAAGAAAGCAATTAGCTAGTAAGAAAACAGTATGCTGGTAAGCCAGCAGTGAGCTCGAAAGCAAGCAACAAGCTAGTAAGCAAGCACTAGGCGATTATGCTAGCAGTAAGCGGTTATGCAGCCAGTAATCTAGAAAGCAAGCAGTGAGCTAGTAGCAGAACAGTATGTTAGTAACAAAGCAGTAAGCTAGTAAGCAAGCTGTAAGCTAGTAAGCAAGCAGTCAGCTAGTAAGCGAGCAGCAAGCTAGTAAGAAAGTAGTTAGATAGTCTGGAAGCAGTAGGCCAGTCAGCAAGCAGAATGCTAGAAAGCATGCAGCAGGCTAGTAAGAAATCTGTTACATATTGCGCAAGCAGTAAACTAGTAAGCAAGCAGCAAGCTAGCAATCAAGCACTAAGCGATTATGCTAGCAGTAAGCTATTAAGCAGCCGGTAAGCTAGTAAGCAAGCAGTGAGCTAGTAACAAAACAGTAAGTTATTAACAAAGCAGTAAGCTATTAAGCAAGCTGTAAGCTAGTCAGCAAGCAGTAACCAAGTAAGCTGGCAGTAAGCTGGTAAGCAAGCATTGAGCTAGTAAGCGAGCAGGGAGCTAGTAAGCTAGGAGTAAGCTAGTAAGCAAGCAGTTGGTTAGTTAGAAAGCAGTATGCTACTAAGCAAGTAGTAAGCTAGTAAGCAAGCAGTATGTTAGTAAGCAACCAGTAAGCTTGTAAGCAAGTTGAAAGCTAGTAAGCAGGCAGTAAGCTTGTAAGCAAGTTGAAAGCTAGTAAGCAGGCAGTAAGCTTGTAAACAAGCAGTGAGCTAGTAGGCAACCAGTAAGCTAGTAAGAAAGCAGTAAGCTAGGAAGAAAACAGCAAGCTAGCATGCAACCCTCTGGGGCTGTGTCCGGCAATCGTTATACCGTAAGCCTCCTGTTGGTCGTCACAGCGACCCATCCACAATTCCTTCTTTGGTTTTGTGAATGGTACGTGACGACAGGAGGAACGGGGGCTTTGGCTTAGCCGCCCGGGCCGCGAGTATGGCGACTCTATAAAATCGCCCTCCAATCCTAAGCTATGGTGCGCGGCGATGGGATGCATGGTTGGGCGAGAAGGCTCAATCCCAAGCGACCACCTCAGGGGGCACCTGCCGAACCCTCGGAGTATTAGGCTTGCCCGGGTAAGGCGGCTCTGCCCGGATGGACCTTTTTTCCGACCTACGCGTTGGAACTAGATGGATTTTCATAACAATACGGGGTTGGGGCGGGTTATTGCGGAGAGGGAAGTCGAAGACGGTGTCGGGGCTAGGGTGACGGCGCTCGCGCCTCACTCGGCACCTGGCCCGGCTTCGTGGAGAGCTAAGGAGGACGACGAGACTACGACAGTCTCATCCTTCTCCTCCGCCAGGAGCCACATAGGCTCCAAGAGGAAGCGCACGGGGCAGGCCGTCTCCGGAGTGGGTAGGGCAATGAGCCCGGTGGTAATGGTGAGTTGCCTCAGGGACGTGGTAACCGAGGAGATTTCAGAGAGGATATCCTAGTCTCTGAGGCTGGTGAAGAAGGTGGCCGCATCCTGGTCCTTTACGGGGCAGAAGAGCGGCGGCGCAGAGGCCCTGAGAGAGTCTGCGCAAAAGATGTGGGAGGCGGCGCAGGAGCCGAGCGGACGGAACGCCCGTCTGCGGCTCCTGTTGGAGGTGGGGAGACGGGGGAGGAGGAGGGCAGAGGCATGCAGGTATGGCACAGCCTTCCCTCCAATCCCCCCGCCACCACCACCGCGTGCCTCGGCGGTGGCAAATAAGTGGCGTGCGGCGGTGGAGGTGCGAGGCTCTACAGGCCCTTCCGCCACGCACTCCATTCGCGCAGAGTTCCCCGTACTCCTCAGAGGACGAACTTCTGAGGAGGATTGGGGAAATGATTGAGCGGAAGCTGGCCGCCTTCCGGGATAATCTCCTCCCCGGTAGAGCGGTCAGCAGGAAGGCAGCGCCCCCCCCCCCCGGCCAATACCGGCACAATAGGGGAAGGCGAAGGTGGGGGGAGCGAAGTCTCCGCACTCCCTGGTCACTCCGGGGCCTCGGGTCGCGGCCTCCAAGGGGACCAGACTACCGCGGTCCCGGATCGGACGCCATCTAAGGCACCGTCCCTAGGGGGGGTGTCCTGGAACTAGGTGGTTGGGCGGAAGGCGAGAACAGCGGCGAGGAAGGCCTCGCAGCCGCAACCTCCGCCCTCGCCGGTCGCGGCCAAAGTAAAGGCCGAGAAGACGCGACCTGTGCGCCCCCCCCCCCAAAGCGGCAGCGGTGGTGTTGACCGTCGCGCAGTGTGGCGACCTGACCCTCGCGGCGGCGATGCAGCTCGCCAGGCATAACATCTTCCTGGAGGAGCTTGGCATCGTTTCCGTGAGGGCGAAGAGGGCGGTGACCGGGGGTCTCCTGCTGGAGATCCCCGGACCGGAGGGCGGGGAGATGGTGGACCGACTCGCACAGAGGCTCCGGGAGCAGTTGGGCGAGCGGGGTGTCCGGGTCGCCAGGCCCACGAAGCGCACGGATATGCGCGTTTGTGGGCTGGACGACTCGGTCACAGCGCAGGAGGTGTCTCATGCCCTAGCGAGGGCGGGGGACTGCCCTGAAAGAGACGTGCGGGTCAGAGAGATCCGCTGGTCTCCTTCCGGCCAGTGGTCTGTGTGGGCCCGGTGCCCTCTCTCCGCTGCCCGCAAAGTGGCGGAATCCGGGAGGGTTTTGGTGGGGTTCGGCGAGAGTGGAGATACTCCCGCCGCGCCCACTCCAGTGTCGCCGCTGCCACAAGTTGGGGCACGTGAGGCAGTGGTGCACCTCGCCGGTGGACCGCAGCGGTCAGTGTTACCCCTACGGAGCGAAAGACCACCGCGCGAACCAGTCCTCGGCGGCCCCCCACTGCCCGCTATGTGCGGACATGGGGAGGCCGGCAGATCACAGGGTGTGGAGCAAAAAGTGCTTTCCCCCCTCCCGGAAGTAGAGGGGCAATCGGCCCTCTCCGGTTCAGGCACCGCGGTTGGTGGCATCGTCCACAATGGAGGTGGATGGTGCCACGGTGACGGACAGCCGGGAGGAGGCTGGGGCGGCCGCTAAGTAATGCCGCCCCGTCTCCTCCTCCAGGCCGACCTCAACCACTGCCGCGCGGCACAGGACATGATGTCCCAGGTCCTCGCGGAGTGGGGGGTTGGCCTGGCGGTCGCCGCCGAGCCGTACCGCGTCCTTGATCACCCTCATTGGGTGGGGGACGCAAACGGCATGGTAGCAGCGGTATGGGTAGGACGCGACGGGTCCCCGCCTTTCTTCATCCTGGAACGCGATCGGGGCATCGTCGCCGTGAACTTGGGGGGGGGGGGGGAGTCGCCGTCGTGGGGTGCTACATCTCGCCCCGCAGCGACCGCACCGCGTTCGAGCAGTACCTGGCCGGGGTCGCGGCATGCGTGCAGCGCTGCGCGGCCAGACCGGTGCTGGTCTTGGGCGAGCAGCGAGGGGAAGACAGTAAGGAAGCAGTATGGCAGTAAGCAACAAGTAAGTTGGGAAGCTAGCAACAAGCTAGTAAGCAAGCAGTAAGCCAGTAAGCAACTAGTATGCTAGTAAGGAAGCAGCAGGCTACTAAGAAAGCAATTAGCTACTAAGATAGCTGAATGCTTGTAAACAAGCGGCAAGCTAGAAACCAAGTAACAACCTAGTAAGCAAGCAGTAAGCTAGTAAGCAAGCAGTAAGCTAGTAAGCAAGCAGTAAGCTGGCAAGCATGCAGCAAGCTAGAAAGCTACCAGTAAGTTAGTAAGCAAGCAGTGAGCTAGTAAGCGAGCTGAAAGCTAGGAAGGAAGCAGCATGCTAGTAAGCAGGCAGGAAGCTAGTAAGAAACATGTAATCT
This sequence comes from Colletes latitarsis, assembly GCF_051014445.1. Classification (NCBI taxonomy): domain Eukaryota; kingdom Metazoa; phylum Arthropoda; class Insecta; order Hymenoptera; family Colletidae; genus Colletes; species Colletes latitarsis. Next base: position 7,157,534 of record NC_135142.1, read on the forward strand.
AGGAAACAAGCAGCAGGATTGTAAGGAAGCTGTCAGCAATTAGGTAAGCAGAGAGTTAGTAAGCAAGAGTGAGCTAGTAAGCAAGCAGTGTGCTAGTAGGCGAGCATTAAGCAAGTAAGGTAGCAGTTAGCTAGTATGCAAGCAGTAAGCTAGTAAGGAAGCAGTATGCTAGAAAGCAAGCAGGAGGCTAGTAAGCAAGCAGTAAGCTGGCAAGCATGCAGCAAGCTAGAAAGCTACCAGTAAGTTAGTAAGCATGCAGTGAGCTAGTAAGCGAGGGGGAAACTAGTAAGGCAGCAGTATGCTAGTAAGCAAGCATTGAGCAAGTGAGCAAGCTGGAAGCTAGTAAGGAAGCACTAAGCTAGAAAGCAAGCAGCAAGCTAGCTAGCAAGCAGTAACGTAGAAAGCAAGCAATGAGCAAGTATGCAAGCGGGGAGGAGCTGGCAGCGGCCATCAGACGGCTCGGGGTTCGTAACACGGCCCCGGGTCCGGATGGTGTGCCCGGCCGGGTTTGGGTCTTGACCCAGGGCGTCCTTGGGGCCGACCTCAGGCGGTTGTTCGGCCGCTGCCTGAGGGACGGGCGATTCCCCCCCAGTTGGAAGGTGGCGAGGATGGTCCTCCTCCGGAAGGAGGGTCGGCCCGCGGAGTCTCCCTCCGCATACCGGCCCATTTGTCTCCTCGACGAGGTGGCAAGCTCTTCGAGCGTGTGATTGCTGCCCGCCTCGTCGAGCACCTGTCGCGGGGTGATCCTGGTCTGGCCGACTGCCAGTTCGGTTTCCGGGGGGGCCGATCGACTATCGACGCGATAGGTCGTGTGGGGGCCCTCTCGGGGGCGGCCGTCTCCCGGGGAGGGGTGGCATTGGCAATATCCTTGGATATTGCCAATGCCTTTAACACCCTCCCCTGGGAAGAGATAAGAAGGGGACTCGAATATCATCGAGTCCCCCCTTGTCTCAGGGCGGTCGTCGGGGATTATCTCCGCGGCAGGTGGATCGAGTATCCGGGCCGGGATGGTGATATGCGGAGGGAGGTGTACTGCGGTGTTCCGCAGGGGTCGGTCCTCGGGCCACTCCTGTGGAACATCGCGTACGACTCGGTGTTGCGGGCCGGCCTCCCCGACGGCGTCAGCACGGTGTGTTATGCGGATGACACACTGGTGCTGGCCGTCGGGGCGCACTGGGGGAGGGCCATGCGTCGCGCGGAGGAGGGGTCGCAACGCGTTGTCGACCGGATCAGGGGGATGGGGATGACGGTGGCGGTCCATAAGACCGAGGTGATTGCGTTTCATTCACCTCGGCAGGATCCGCCACCCCCTCTGATCCGGGTGGCTGGGGCTGACATCGAGGTGAAGCCCCAGATCAGGTATCTGGGGCTGATCCTCGATAGCCACTGGCGTTTCGAGGAGCATTTCCGCTGCCTGGTCCCCCGGTTGGAAAGGATGGTTGCGGCTCTGGGCCGGATCCTGCCCAACCTGGGGGGCCCGGCGGGCCGAGTTCGTCGCCTCTATGTGGCAATGGTCCAGTCGGTGGCCCTATACGGGGCCCCCGTCTGGGCGGACGACCTGGCTGCCTCCCGGCGCAGCATGACTATGCTGCGTCGGGTGCAGAGGCGCATGGCGCTCAGGGTCTTCCGCGGGTATCGGACCATGTCACATGAGGCGGCGACGGTTCTAGCGGGAATGCCGCCCATGGACCTGCTCGCGCGGTCGCACGCGGTGATGTACCGGCACCGCGTCGACCGTCGCGCGGGGGTGGGGGCGGTCCCGGGCGGGCAGGAACCTGCTTGGGGCGATTTGAAGCGCCAGGCCCGGCAGTCCGTGTTGCTCGCGTGGCAGGAGCGGCTGGCTCTGCCAACCGCGGGGCACCGGACTGTCGGGGCTGTTCGGCCACTCCTGAAGGAGTGGCTGGACAGAGGCCATGGCAGCCTCACCTACCGGCTGGCACAGGTATTTTCCGGGCATGGCAGTTTCGGAAGATACCTGTGCCGGATAGGGAAGGTGCCGACGGCGCGTTGCTGCCACTGCGACGCTGAGCAGGACACGGCGGATCATACCCTGGAGGTATGCCCCGCGTGGGAGGGGGAGCGCCGTGTCCTGGTCGGCGTCGTCGGGCGGGATGTCTCGCTGCCGGGCGTGGTGCGCGCCATGCTCGGCAGCGAGGAGAAGTGGAGGGCCGTGGCCTCCTTCTGCGAGAACGTAATGTTGCAGAAGGAGGCCGCGGGGAGGGAGCGCGAGCTTCAGCGGCGCGCTGAAGCTCGCGCTCGTGCGGTGGCCCGAGGTCGTCGCCCGGTCGCGAGGCGTCGCGGGCGACCGCCTCGGCGTGGCGGATGACCTAGGCGGGGAGGGGGGTCCTGAGGGGACCCTCCTCCCGCCAGGCGGCGCCGGGTCGGACCGGTTGGGGGTAGGAGTGCCTCCCCCTAGCGGTCCGACGCAAGGGGAGGCACCCTCGGCGGTCTGGTGCGGCCATGAACGCCCGGCCGCCGAGGGGTGGAAACGGGGTCGCGGGCGGTTGCGAGTTGGGGCTCGCAGCCGCCACTAAACGCGGCCCCGGGACGGATAGCGGCGGGATGGAGTGGCCCCGTCCCGCCGCTATGAGGCAGTGTGTCTACTGGGGGGACCGATTGTCCCCCCGGGGGATGGGCGCGAAAGCGCGGGCACGGGGAGGATACCGGAAGAATGCTTCGAGCGATTCCCGGTATCCTCCCAAAGCGTGCCGAAGGGTCACCGTGGGGTTTTTAGTGGGTAGGTCCCGCGCCTGTCGTTGTACGGTCGCGGGGAATCCCACACACCCCTCCCACCTCTCCCCAAGGAGGTGGGAGGGAGTCTTTCGAAGATTTTCCCCACGACAAAAAAAAAAAAAAAAAAAAAAGACACGGAGGCGACAAAATATGTGGAAGTCTTTTCTCCGCGGTCAGGGTTGTCGCACGCCTAACTTCAAACCGAGAAAAATCCCGGCTATATATGCGTCGCCTAATGGTCGGCAGACCTATTAATTGTACGACATGACCTAGGCCGCCGTCGAACAGAGAAAAATCGCGAATATTCGGAAATACAAAATATATCTATTCTCAACACTCCCACTTATTTTGAATGCCCGCTGATATTTAATTTTTCTCTCGTATAGCAAAACGGCTGTGTTTAAAGATTTTGATAATGCCTAGCGATTGTCCTCGGCCACGATTACTGTTAATCCTGTTAGCGTACAATAATCGGGAGATTATCTCTAAGAGAATTTGTACAGCGTGCAGTGATAGAAAAACGCGTTTATTACTAGTTTTTCTGGCATCGGTAGCGGCTCATTACCTTCGATTCGAGTGTGCTAACGCTGTTGATGACGCCAGTACCGTGAGAGGGTAGTGTGCGAAGAATCAGACGGAGAAAGACTGCCGAAATTTAGACAGCGCCGCGTAACGACTAATTAGAGTAACGCGGCCGCGTCTTCGGCTGTCAATCCGCGCAGTCCTACGTAGACTTCCAACTAGAGCGGATCGGCTCCCAATTGCACTCGAAGGGAAAGATTTACAAAAGGAAAGTTCTCATTGTTTAATATTCAGAACGATTCTGCCTGTAGTTAAAGGGTGTAAAGAGTAGATGTTCAGTCTGGTGCAGGTCCACTGATTGACCACGCACAGCTGAGAATTCGTTAAAACTCGAGAAAAGTGTGGAAATAATGTTTTCCTTGACAAAAGGATCGGTTTAGATTCGGTCAAGTATGCCCCGGAATCTTGTATGGGATTTCCCAAATTGAGATTCCACGAAATCATTCTTGCGACAGGAGATCGAGAAAATACACCAGTAAGGTGTTCGATATCCTGTGGAGTGATCGAGAATATACACCAGTAAAGTGTTCGATCCCTCCGTGCAGAATTGAGCGGTCGTCTCGATCGTTTAAACGATCGAAACATAAGAAAGTTGGCAAAATTTCGTTTCAATTTTCTTGCGATTACCGCCAGGCTGAGGAGACACCAAAGGGAGGCACCTACGTGGTGAACCATCCAGGTGGGTCCATTGTAGTCGGGTCGACGTCCACAAAGGACGCCTGACTTTTCCGGTCTGCGAGTCCTCACTCCTACAGATCCCGCCGGTGTAACGTTTAGAGGAGCACCTGTGCGGAGGAGTAACGGAGTCGTGGATCAGGCCCCCACGTGGTTCAAATACTGCTAAGTGCAACGAATAGATGTGCAACGTGCAGTGAACCACGTGCAGTCGGGCTCCGTAGTGCAACCCCTAACCAATAAGTCGTCTGTTGAAACAGCCAAGAGCAGCCACAGTTCGACGGTTGGGCTGTTGCACTGCACTGCATTTCGACGCATAGACTCAGTGAACAGACTCACGGGAAAAGTGCATTTGGAGCCATACAACCTCCACTTGCAATCCCGTTCACAAGGTAATCGATTGCAAACGGCGTAGATAAGGAATTGATTCTTTATCGAAAGCCAAAATTAAAAATACAGTCCACTAGCGAGCTCGTATATTACGAGCGAGCGTAATTCTTCGCTCCTATACATTCGAATCCCGAAGTCAGGAGCGTGAGGACACAAACGCGGCATAGATACGTATAACGTGTTTACGTGTGTCTAACACATAGCCGTGTTTTTCTGATTATAGGAACCTTGGCCTACCTCAACCCGGCGAGTTCGGCGACCGGTACAGACGAGGCAGGCAACGTCCCAGTACGGATTTCCTTAGTCCTTATAATTTTCTATTTGGTTTTTTTTTGTTTGTTTAAATTTATTTTACAATAAAAGGTCGGCATAGAAGGCGGACGAAAAGAAAACCTGACGCCCGTAATAATTTTCCCTGAAAACTCCTGTACCTCTATCCGGACTTCGTCGTTAAAAGCATCAGCTTTTTAACAGGCTGCTTTTGCAAAGGCTTAGTAAAGATATCAGCGAATTGTTCTTTCGTTTGAACATATCTAATTTCTACTTCTCCGCGATTAACGACATCACGAGTAAAATGGTACTTTATATCGACGTGTTTCGAGCGCTTATGGTTTTTGGAACTATTAGCAATTTTTATGGCCGCTTGGTTATCAACAAAAACAGGGACGATATTGCACACAATATCCAATTCATTCAACATACGACGTAACCAAACCGTTTTTTTCACGCCGTGACCTAACGCGATATATTCCGACTCAGCGGTCGAAAGGGCAACGACCTTTTTCAATTGACTGGACCACGAAATTGGTCCACTATTCAAAATATAGACAAATCCACTCCTAGATCATCGAGTCTCTGAGCATCCGGCATAATGAGCATCCGTGAATCTCGAAATATCAAGCGAACTCCCACTATTTCCGTAAACTATTCCGTAATCACGTGTTCCATTTAAATAACGCATTATTTTCATTACCGATTGCCAATGAGTGTCGTCGTAAGAACTCAAAAATTGACTTGCGTAATTGACCGCAAATTCGATATCCGGGCGACAAACTCGTGCAGCGAATAATAAAGAGCCTATTGCCTCACGAAACGGTATTTTACTGTCAGTCGCAGGTGTTTGTTTTTGCAAGGGCATACCTGGCTCCGCAGGTACACTTGACGGATTTGCTTCAAGCATATTAAAGGTCTTTGATATTTTCTTAATATAGCCCGGTTGAGAAATTTTTAAGAGTCGTCGTTCACGATCGCGTTTAATCTCGAAACCGAGAAATTCATCGGCCCGATCTACCGAGATTTTAAGGTTACCTTCTAAATAATCTAAGACGCTCTTGATTGCATTCTCGCTTTTGCTCATAATCTAACCATCATCCACATACAGGGCTAAATACACTTTTGAACTTTCCACTACACCGACAAGCACGCACTTATCACTTGCGATGTTCACGAGATTAAATTCGTTCAGAAACCTCGTGAACTTCTCGTTCCAGCATTTGGGTGACTGCTTCAATCCATACAGGCTGCGATGTAGCTTGAAGACTGCATCCGGTTGGCTCTAAATTGTGTATCCTGAAGGCTGCTCCAAATAAATTTCTTCTAGAAGATCGCCATATAGAAAAGCGGTTTGCACATCGAACTTCATTATTTCATAATCTTCTTTCGCAGCAATTGCAAGAAGAGTTCTAATGGACTCGTAGCGAACGACAGGTGCGAATGTGTCAAAATAAACGATTCCTTCTCGTTGTCGGAATCCTTTCGTTAGGAGTCTCGCCTTGTATCTCTTCAGATTTCCAGCTGCATCATTTTTGATTGAGAAAACCCATTTGCAACCGATTGCACGTTTTCCTTGTGGCAGTGCACATATGGTCCATGTGCGATTTTTTTCAAGCGCCAGCATCTCTTCGTCCATGGCTTTCATCCATTTGCTGGTGTCGTCACTGGATATTGCCTCAGTGTAGGTCATAGGCACCGTATCAGCCAAAAAAGCAATAGGTATGCCGTATCGGCCAGGTGCTTGTAATGTTCTTCTATTGCGCAGTTGTCTACCTTCCCGAGCATTTTCATTGGCGGCTACCTGCTCTGTCTCTGGCAAAGCTGCGCTTTCTTTATTTCCATTGGTTTCCAGTTCTCATGTTTCGGCGACATCTTCCACAACTGGAGCTTGGTGTTCGGCTGCACCTTCTGGAGTAGGAATCGTCTCTCTTTCGTCTTCAATTCCGAACTTGATTATTGTATCGGTTTCGGCGCGCGTTTCGGCACTGGGCAGGGCATTTTCGTTGAAGGTTACGTCACTGCTTATTGAAATTTTCTTCAATTTATTATCCCAGAGTCTATAATTAGTAGACTCCCCATCGTAACCGACGAATATGACCTGTCTGCTTTTTGGGTCGAATTTTTGCCGTCTTTCCTTCGGCACGTTCAGGTAAGCTACGGATCCAAACACCTTTAAATGTTTTATATCAGGTTTGTGTTTAAACCACTTCTCGAACGGAGTAATCGTCTCCCCTGGCTTTAGGATGGTCCGATTCAGCAGGTAACACGCGGTATTTACTGCTTCTGCCCATAATTTTTGATCCATGTTCTTTGCGTGAATCATAGAACGTGTAATTTCAATGAGCGTATGAATTTCGCGTTCAGCGCGACCATTCTGCTCATGAATGTATGGTGACGAGCGTTCGTGGATTATACCTTTTTCCTCTAAAAAGGTCCGGAACTGGCTGCAGGTGCACTCTGCCCCATTGTCCGAGCGCAGGTCTTTGATTTTCGTTCCAGTCTGCGTCGATACGAATGCCTCGTACTCCTTAAATTTGCTGAATACTTTTGATTTATGGCTCATGAAGTATACCTTCCTATAGCTGGTACTCTCGTCCTTAAACAGTGAAAAGAACCGCGTGTTGCTCGGTGAGTTTATGTGTACCGGGCCACAGACATCGATATGAATTTTCTCCCCTGGCCCGTAATTGTCTTCAACCCCGATGCTTGGTTGCGGCCTTCGGGACTGCTTGCCCATAATGCATCCTTCACAAAAAAAATTTGTCAAATTGTCCTTTTCAATTCCATGGATGCCGAGTTGTTCACACGTGTGTTTTACGGCGCGCTCATTTACGTGTCTCATTCGCTCATGCCAAAGTTTTAATTTTTCCTGGCCATCTGCTAATTTCAGCGCTTTACAGTCAATGGGCACTTTCACTTTGAAACACATTTTAAACAGTTTCCCGTGCGGTATTCCAGGTGCGGCGAGTTTTCCTTTACTATCGCGAACTTCACATTTGTTTTCAAACGAATGAAAAGAGTACCGTTTTTTGTTCACTGAGCCCATAGAAAACAAACTACACTTTAGTTCAGGTACATAGAGCACATCTTGTAATTCGCGTTTGTATAGCACTCCCTCAAGCACTTCTTGGATTTTAATTGTTCCGATGCCAGCCGCTAAGATGATGCGATCATCCGCTACTTTAACCGCATGACCATTTGAATTCGGCTGCAGTGCCGAAGAATAGTCTTTGCGGAAATTCATATGCATTCCGGCACCCGAATCCGCAATCCACACGTCACTGTCACTTTCACTGGTGCATTTATATCTTGCAACAATGTCACACGCCAACGCTGGCGCATTTCTCGCTAAACTGTCCGATGATTTTCCAGCTTGATTTTTTGGACATTCACATGCCCAGTGGCTTTTTTCTTTGCAGACTCCACACCGCGTTCGTTTTTTCAACTCCTCGATATCCTTCTTGGAGCGTTTCTTTCTCTTTGCGTCGTTCAGGGACGTCTTTTGAACACGAAGTGCAAGCGTCGACACTTCATCCTCAGCAATACGCCTGTCTTCCTTGATCAGTCTGCTGCTCAAGTTGGTTTCCTTTTTTTCCGTAGCAGGAGTGCAATCCCACGTGTGACGAAAAATGGAGAACTTCGAGGTTAACTGCGCAGCAGTTTTGTCATGACAGCTTTGTCCGACGGTTCCTCACCCGCATCCTGCAGGCGTCTGCAGATGCTCTCCAGTATCTCTAAATGATCTGCAATGGGCTCCTCTCCATTAACGCGAAAATTATAAAACTGCTCCCAGGTAGTCTGTGCAACGTCTTCACTTGCATCTCCGTACAGGTCCCTCAGCTTGTTCCACACTTCCTTCGCAGTGGAGCAGTTGTACAAATTGCGGCGAAGATTTGGGGCGATTGTACTCAGTATAATCATTTTTACCTGCGCTGATTTTTGACCGTGCACTTTGAACTCCGTTGCTTTGTCTTCTGCAGGTTTTACTATTGTACCATCTACGAAGCCAAGCAAACCTTTTGCTTCTAGCGCAATCACTACTCCAGATTTCCACATGGAGAAGTTAGTGCCGCCCAGATTCACGATTTCCAATCCAACTTCTATGTCAAACATTGCGAAGAAATCACTTACACAATTGGTACCCAATAAAAAAAACCTTTATTCACCCAGCCAGAGTGGCTTATCAACAAACAAATTCTTTCTAGCAGGCGCAGTGGAAGCATGCTGGGCCCATAAACTATTAAGGATCTATCTTTGAGATAAATTTCCCCAATCGCTTACAGCAGAAAGAAGAAAAAATATTTTGTTGAAAAGGAATAAGGTGCAAGACACGGAGGTGACAAAATATATGGAAGACGTTTCTCCACGGTCAGGGTTATCGCACACCAAACTACAAACCAGGAAAAATCCCGGCTATATATGCATCGCCAAACGGTCGGCAGACCTATTGGTTTTATGACATGACCTGTGCTGACGTCAAACAGAGAAAAATAGCGAAGATTCGGAAATACAAAATATACATCTTCTAAATCTGTTCTCATCAGCTAGTAAGCAAGCAGTGAGCTAGTAAGCAAGCAGTAAGCTCGAAAGCAAACAACAAGCTAGTAAGCAAGCAGTAAGCTAGGAAGCAGGCAGTGAGCTAGTAAGCGAGGGGGAAGCTAGTAAGGGAGCAGAATGCCAGTAAGCAAGCATTAAGCAAGAAAGCACGCAGCAAGCTAGTAAGCAAGCAGCGAGGTAGAAAGGAAGCTTTGAGCTAGTAAGCGAGCAGGGAGCTGGAAAGGAAGCAGTATGCTAGTAAGCAAGCAGTAAGCTGGAAAGCAAGCAACAAGCTAGTAAGCAAGCAGTAACCTAGGAAGCAAGCAGTGAGCTAGTAAGCGAGCAGGAAGCTAGTGAGGAAGCAGTATGCTAGCAAGCAAGCAATAAGCTAGTAAGTAACTAGTAAGCTTGTAAGCAAGCAGCAGGCTAGTCAGAAAGCAGTTCTCTAGTAGGAAAGGTGTATGCTAGTAAGCAAGCAGTAAGCTAGTAAGCAAGCAGTAAGCTAGATAGCAAGCAGTGATCTATTAAGCTAGCAGGGAGCTAGTAAGCAAACAAGAAGCTAGTATGGAAGCACTAAGCTAGAACGCAAGCAGCAGGCTAGTAAGCAAGCAGTAAGCAAGTAAGATGGCAGTCAGCTAGTAAGCAAGCAGTAATCTAGTGAACAAGCAGTGAGCTAGTAAGCAAGCAGAAAGCTAGTAATGAAGCACTAAGCTAGGGAGCCGGCAGCAAGCTGTGATGCAAGCAGTAAGCTAGAAAGCAGGCAGCTGTAATCTAGCAAGCGAGCAGGGAGGTAGAAAGTGAGCAGAATTCTAGTAAGCAAGCAGTCAGATAGTAAGCGACGAGGAAGCTAGTAAGCAAGCACTAAGCGAGGTAGCTAGCATTAAGCTTGTAAGCGAGCAGTAAGCTAGTAGGCATGTAGTGAGCAAGCAAGATGGCAGAGTGCAAGTAAGCAAGCAGCAGGCTAGTAAGCAAACAACAAGCTAGTAAGCAAGCAGCAGGCTAGCAAGAAAGCAGTTAGTTAGTAAGGAAGCAGTAGGCTAGTAACCAAGCAGTAAGCCGGTAGGCATGCAGTAAGCTAGTAAGCAAGCAGTGAGCTAGTATGCAAGCTGTGGGCTAGTAAGCGACGAGGAATCTAGTAAGGTAGCAGCATGATAGAAGGCAATCAGTAAGGTTGCAAGCATCAAGTAAGCTAGTAAGCAAGCAATACGCTAGTGTTTAAAGATTGCATAATGCCGAGCGATTATTCTCGGCCGCAATTACCGTTAATCCTGTTAACGTACAATTCGAAGGAGATTATCTCTAATAGGATTTGTACAGCAAGCAGTGATAGAAAAACGCGTGTATTACTAGTTTTTCTGGCATCGGTAACGGCTCATTACCTTTGATTCGAGTGTGCCAACGGCGTTGATGACGTCAATATCGTGAGAGAGTAGCGCGCAAATAATTAGACAAAGATAGACTGCCGAAATTTAGACAGCGCCGCGGAACGATTAATTAGAGTACCACGGCGACGTCTTCGGCTGTCAGTCCGCACAGTCCCACAACGACTTCTGAAGAAGACACATCGGCACCCGGGCGTGTCCGGACAGATTTCGTGCGAATCTCGAGAGTGAAATTCTCGAGATAAAGCTAGTAGACGATTATTGAATAAAGGGTGCAACGAATCTATGTTCAGTCTGGTGCGGGTCCTCTGATTGACCTCGCACAGCTGAGAATTCATTAAAACTCAAATTAGCATTCATTAATTTAGACTTTGCTTATCAAACGAGTCGACTTTCGATTCGAATAAAAGCATTCAGGAGTTTCGTTCCGGAAAGTCCCAAACAAGCTCAATTTCTATTTTCTGTCTAGTTTGGAGGGTTCGAGAATAGACCAATAAGGTGCTCGACCTCCCTTGTGCAGTATTATTTTGTCGTTTCAAGCGTATAGACGTTTGAAACACAGAGAAGTGGGCGGATACCGTTCAAACTTCTCTGTGATTGTCGTTCGGCTTAGGAGACACCGAAGGGAGGCACCTACGTGGTGAACCTCCAGGTGGGCTCACTGGAGTCAGGTCAGCGTCCACTTCGGACGCTTGACTTTCGGTCTTCGATTCCTTCCCTCTACAGACCCCGCCGGTGTAACGCTTAGAGCAGCACCTGTGCGGAGAGATTAAGGAGTCGCGGGTCAGGCCCCCACGTAGTTCAAATACTGTCACGAATCACATCGAGTGGTGCATTCGTGCAGTAAACCACGTGCATTCGGGCTTCGCAGTGCAACTCTCGACCAACAAGCCATCTGTTGGAACGTTAAAGAGAAGCCGTAGATCGACGGTCGTGTCGTTGTACTGCAGTGCGACTCGACGCACAGACTCCGTGGGCATACTCACGGGATCAGTGCATTTGGAGCCTTACAACCTCCACTTGCATCCCCGTCCACTAGACAATCGACTCAGTTCGGCGTCGAAAGGAAATTTAATTCTTTTCACGCCATAAATTAAATACAGTCCATTTGCGAGCTCGTATATTACGAGTGAGCGAAATTCTCCGCTCCTATACATACGAATATCGAAGCCAGGAGCGTGAGGACACACACGCGGCGAATATACGTGTAACGTGTTTACGTGTCAAACACATTGCCGTGTTTCTCTGTTCACAGACCCATGGCTTACCTCAACGTCTCGGTTCCGACATAGGATTGGCAACGATATTATTTGCATAGTTTAATAAGAATTCTTTTAGTTTCTTATTGTTTATTTTATTTTTATTTTTATAATAAACAGTTTTTGAAAAAGAAAATCTTACACATTCTCAATCACTTCCCACAATAAAGATCCGATACCTCTATCCGGACTTCGTAGTTAAAAGCATCAGCTTTTTAACAGCTAGTAAGCAAGCGGCAAGCTAGAAAGCATGTAGCAGTCTAGTAAGCAAGCAGTAAGCTTGTAAGCAAGCAGTAAGCTAGTAAGCAAGCAGCAGGCTAATAAGAAAGCAGTTAGTCAGTAAGCAAGCAGCAGGCTATTATGCAAGCAGCTGGCTAGTAAGAAAACAGTTAGTTAGGAAGAAAGCATGAATGTAGTAAGAAAGCATTTAGGTAGCATGCAAGCAGTAAGGTACTAAGGAAGCATTACGCTAATAAGCAAGCAGTAAGCTTGTAAGGAAGCAGCAGTCTAGTCAGATAGCAGTTATCTGGTAAGAAAGCTGTGTGCTAATAAGGAAGCAGTAAGCTAGATGGCAAGCAGCACGCTGTGAGGCATGTAGTTAGCTAGAAAGCAAGCAGGAGGCTAGTAAGCAAGCAGTGAGCTAGTTTTCGAGCAGGAAGCTAGTATGGAAGCAGTATGCTAGTAAGCACGCTGTAATCTAGTAAGCAAGCAGCCGGCTAGTAAGAAAGCAGTTAGTTAGTAAGGAAGCAGTAAGGTAGTAGCAAAGCAGTAAGTTAGTAACAAGCCGGTAAGCTATTAAGCATGCAGTAAGCTAGTAAGGAAGTAGTGGGCAAGTAAGCAAGAAGTAAGTTAGTAAGCCAGCAGTAAGCTCGAAAGCAAGCAGCCAGATAGTAAGCAAGCAGTTAGCTAGTAAGCAAGTAGTATTGTTTAGAATAAGGTATAAGAATTAGGATAAGATGTAGAAATACGTTTATTGTACCGTCTTCGTGTTTAGATTAAGGTGCGAGCGGTGTGGATTGCGCGAAAGAGAGAGAGAATGAGTGTTGTGAGAGCGAGTCCTTTGTGCCGACGGTTGGCGCGACCGTCACCGATCTATGGACGAGATTTGAAACATCAGCGGTTTGTCGTGCGCGATCCTGTAACGGCACAACGATCCAAGCTGTCGATCCGATTGTACGTGATAACGAAAACGGGCCTTCGTCGCCCTTGCGCATTCTCCTAGGGAGTTGCCCTTGCAACTGTTATCGGACACGTGCCCACCACGTCCCAGTTACGCTTGCCGCAGTGTGAACGTTGTGCAATCTTACAATAAATTTGTGACTGTGTGAATTGCTCCGCCATTCTTCGCGTCCCTGTTCCTCGTGCGCGCCTCTTTTCGTCTGTACATGTATGCTAGTAAGCAAGCAGTGAGCTAGTAAGCGGGAAGGGAGCAAGTAAGGAAGCGGTATGTTAGCAAGCAAGCAGCGAGCTAGTAAGAAAGCAGTAAGTTAGTAACAAAGCACTGAGCAAGTAAGCAACCAGTAAGCTAGAAAGCAAGCAGTAAGCTAGTAACAAAGCAGTAAGTTTGTAGCGAAGCAGTAACCTGGTAAGCAAGCTGGAAGCAAGTAAGCATTCGTCTGGTAAGAGAGCGGTAAGTTAGTAAGAATGCAGTAAGTTAGGAAAAAAGCAGGAATGTCGTAAGCAAGCAGTAAGGTAGTAAGCAAGCAGTACGATAGTAAGCAAACAGTAAGATTGTAAGCAAGCAGCAGGATAGTCAGAAACTAGATAGCTAGTAAGAAGGCAATATGCTAGCAAGCAAGCAGTAAGCTAGAAAGCAAGCAGCAAGCAATTAAGAAAGCAGTAAGCTACTAAGCAAGCAGTAAGCTAGTGTGCAAGCAGTAAGCAAGCAAGCAAGCAGTGAGCAGGTAACCGAGCAGGGAGCTAGTAAAGAAGCAGTATGCTTGTAAGCAAGCAGTTAGCAGGTAAGCAAGCAGTATGCTAGTGAGCAAGCAGTAAGCTAGTAAGCAAGCAGTACGATAGTAACAAAACAGTATGTTATCAACAAAGCAGTAAGCTAGTAACCAAGCAGTAAGCTGGTAAGGAAGCTGTTATCGAGTGAGCAAGCAGCAGGCTAGTAAGAAAGCAGTTATCTAGTAAGAAAGCAGTAGGCTAGTGAGCAAGCAGTAAGCTAATAAGCGAGCAGTAAGCTGGTATGCAAGCAGCAGGCTGGTCAGAAATCTGCAAGCTAGTAGGAAAGCAGAATGCTAGTAAGCAAGCAGTAAGATTGGTAGCAAGCTGAAGCTTGTGTGCAAGCAGTAAGCTAGTGAGCAACCAGTAAGCTAGTAAGCAAGCAGCAGGATAGTCAGAAAGCTATAAGCTAGTAGGAAAGCAGTGTGCTAGCAAGCGAGATGTGAGCCAGTAAGTAAGCAGTAATTTAGTAAGCAAGCCGTAAGCTGGTAAGGAAGCTGCTATCTAGTAAGTAAGCAGTAAGCTAGTAACAAAGCTGTATGCTAGTAAGCAAGCAGTAAGCTAGTAAGCACGCAGTAAGCTAGTAAGCAACCTGTAAGATAGTAAACAAGCCGCAGGTTATTAAGAAAGCAGGTAGCTAGTAAGAAGGCAGTGGGCTATTGTGCAAGCAGCAAGCTAGTAAGCATGGACTAAGCTAGTAAGATTGCAGTGAGCTAGTAAGCGCGGAGGAAGCTAGTAGGGAAGTAGTTTGATAGTAAGCAAGCTATAAGCTTGTAAGCAACCTGTAATCTAGTAAGAAAGCGGTAAGCTGGTAAAGGAGCGCTTAGCTTGTAAGCAAGATACAGGCTAGTAAGAAAGCAATTAGCTAGTAAGAAAGCAGCGTGCTAGTAAGCAAGGAGTAAGATAGAAAGCAACCAGTAAGGCAGTAAGCATGCAGTGAGCTAGTAAGCGAGGAGGAAGCCTGTAAAGACGCAGTTTGATAGTAAGCAAGCTGTATGCTAGTAAGCAAGCATTAAGCTAGTAAGCAAGCAGTAAGCAGGTATGGAAGCAGTATACTAGGAAGCAAGCAGTAAGCTAATAAGCAACACGTACGAAAGTGACCAATCAGCGGGCTAGTAAGAAAGCAAGTAGCTAGTAAGGAAGCAGTATGCCAGTAAGCAAGCACTAAGCTAGGAAGCAAGCAGTGAGCTAGTAACCGAGCAGCAGCCTAGTAAGAAAGCAATTAGCAATTAAGAAAGTAGTACGCTAGTAAGGAAGCAGTTAGCTGGTCAGAATGCAGCAGGCTAGTACGAAAACAGCGTGCTAGTAACCAAGCAGTAAGCTACGAAGCAAGCAGCAAGCCGGTAAGGAAGCAGTTAGGTAGTAAGCAAGCATAAGCTAGTAACAAGCAGTAAGCTAGTAAGCACGCAGTAAGCGCGTAAGCTAGTACTAACCTAGTAAGCAAGCCTGAGCTATTAAGCGAGGAGGAAGCTAGTAACGAAGCATTATGCTAGCATGCATGCAGTATGCTAATAAGCAACCAGTAAGCTGGCAAGCAAGCAGGTTGCGAGTCAGCTAGCATTAAGCTTCAAAGCAAGCGGTAAGCAAGTAAGGAAGCAGTTAGGTAGTAAACAAGCAGTAAGTTAGTAAGCAAGAAGCAAGCTAGTAAGCGAGCAGGGAGCTAGTAGGGAAGCAGTATGACAGGAAGCAAGCACACCAAAACATCTCGTGGCAGACGTCGTAATGCCAGACGATTGGCGGAAGGAGGCCACCGTATAAGTAGCTGTGCTGCTCCTTACTGCCTGAAGGTGTCGGCTGGGAAACCATGCTAGTATCCTAGGTGTGGAGACGGGCCTCGAAACGTGGATCGCTCCCCTGGCCATTAGAAGACTCCGCCTAGACCAGCTCAACTCCGAGCTGTAAGCCGGTGGTGTACGGCTCTGTCATACTCGGAGTCCTTGCCATACGGACGCTGCATATAGGAAGGATATGCAGCGCATGACGAAACACTGACTGAAAGGTCCGCCAACGACAAAAGACAACATGTATTTATACATGTAAGACCGTCGTCGCGCTGCTGACAGCATCTCACGTCGTTGGCAATGGCAAAGGGACACTGAAACGTCAAGAGCATAGTTGATGATGGCAAAGTGAGTTCGACTAGTCGTGCTAAGGACGAGTCCCACGTTTTGGAGCTAATGCTACAGGGACATGATGCCCGAGGTCATGTCCTAGTTACGCAGCGGGTTCCCTGCAAAAACAGGGAGCAGAAACCGGGCGTAGCGAAGCAGAGGGAACATCTGCTTGAGGTTTGTTCCCCACGTGTTTGCCGTGCGTGGCGACCCGTGTCGGCGGAAAGGAGGATCCTGGGATCTGAGGGCCCTCTCTCCTGCGGGAGTGTAGCTGCCCAACACGTACCTTTGGCCTCTGCTTCGTCTAGACAGGCGGCTAGGCGAGAAAAGCAGCCCTGTGCCTAGTCAATCGACTCGGAACACCATTCGTGGGTTCTATTAGGCGAGGAAGTGAACCTAGGAGTCCGGGGAAAGCCCGGTCGGCCTTTGTTCGCGGACTATATCCCGGGTGCAAGTCCTAACCCAGGCAGAGCCGGGTTCCATTTGAGGGTCCATGGAGGCCGGGACACACGCCAGGACGAAAAGGAATATACACAAGTATGGATCCAAAAATAAAATTAACCCCCATAGACGCCTCGGTACCCCGCAAGGGGGAAAAGGGAGTTAAGGAGGCCGCTGTCGCTGCTCCCGGCAGAACGACAGCGGTGAGTAGGAGAGCTGGGGTGGTCTCACCACCTCAGAAAAAAGTTAAGGCGGTTGAAGTGGGTAAGGGCGCAAAAACGCCCCCCTGCACCAGACCCCCAACGACTAAGGGCAAGGCTTCACCACCTAAGCCAACAGGGAAAACATCCCCTGTGCCCGCGATCAAGAAGGACGGACCGGGGTCACCACGCCGCACAAATCCACCGAAGAAGCCGGAGGCCAAAAAACCGAAGGCGACTTCCCAAGGCAACGCCACGTCCACGGAAGGAGGATTGGGCCAAGAAGTAGATAGCGACGGTTGGGTAACCGTCGTTAAGAAGGAGAAGCCGCAAAAGGGCAGAAAAAGCCCGGGAAAGCGGCGAGGAATTGCCAGGAAAGGTGTCGGCGGAGGCGACACCTAGCCCTTCGAACAGGCCTCTCGACCAAATCAGTGGGGAGGCCTCGAAACTGGTCAAGGGTATCCGGACCAACTGGCTTGAAAAAGAATCCAGGCTCAGTAAGGAGACCGGAGCCTTGGTCGTAGGCAACGCGGCAGCTCTCTACGAGCTAGTCCAGGAGGTTCTTATTCAGAACTCTTTCCTAAAAGGACAGCTCGCGGCGATCCGGCAAGAGGTGAGAGCCTCCCAGAGGATCGCAGAGAGGGTTGCCCCTACGGTTTCGCAGACGACGGGATCCCCTCGCCGGTGGACCGCAGCGGTCAGTGTTACCGCTGCGGTGCCAAAGAACACCGTGCGAGCCAGTGCTCGGCGGCTCACCACTGCCCGCTGTGTGCGGACATGGGGAGGCCAGCCGATCACAGGGTGGGGAGCAAGAAGTGCTCCCCCCCCCTCCCGGAAGGAGAGGAAGAGGCGGGCTGCACCGGCTCCGGTGCCGAGGGCGGTGGCATCGTCCTCCATGGAGGTGGACGGTGCTACGGGGACGGACGGCCGGGAGGAGGCTGGCGCGGCCATTAATTAATGCCGCCCCGCCTCCTCCTCCAGGCCAACCTCAACCACTGCCGCGCGGCACAAGACTTGATGTCCCAAGTCCTCGCGGAGTGGGGGGTTGGCCTGGCGGTCGCCGCCGAGCCGTACCGCGTCCCTGTTCACCCTCATTGGGTGGGCGACGCGGACGGCTTGGTGGTGACGGTATGGGGAGGGGGCGACGGGTCCCCACCGTTCTCCTTGTTGGAGCGCGGTCGGGGATTCGTCGCCGTGGACTGGGGGGGAGTCGCTGTGGTGGGGTGCTACATTTCGCCCCGTAGCGGTCACGCAGCGTTCGAGCTGTACTTGGCCGAGGTCGCGGCATGCGTGCAGCGCTACGCGGCTCGGCCGGTGCTGGTCCTGGGGGATTTCAATGCCAAGTCGGTGGCATGGGGATCCCCCAGGACCTCCGTTCGCGGCGGGATCCTGGGCGATTGGGCGGCGGGGCTCGACCTCCGGGTATTGAACCGGGGGTCGGAGCACACATGCGTACGGCGATATGGGGGGTCCATCGTGGATGTTGGATTCGCGACCCCCAACGCCGTGCGCATGGTGTCGGGTTGGCCCGTGGTCGCGGGGGCAGAGACACTCTCCGATCACCGGTACATCCGGATGGAGGTCTCTGCCGCCGCGAGTGCATCCCGACACGGCCGCCTGCGTGGCACCCCACCACGCCGCTGGGCGCTTCGGCGCCTGGACAAGGACGCCCTGATGGCATCTGCCCTCGCTGCAACTTGGCCGCAGGGAGCGGCCGAGTTGCCGAGCATAGAGGGGGAGGTCGCCCGGCTCGGAGCATTGGTCGCGGGTATTAGCGACGCGGCGATGCCTCGGGTCGGGCGGGCTTCTCCTCGCCGGGCGGTGTACTGGTGGTCGGACGCGATCGCGGAGTTGCGAGTCGCGACTGTCCGCGCCCGACGCCAGTACACCCGCGCGCGCCGTCGTCAACGTACAGGCGACGGCGTGGCGCGAGCGAGGGCAGCTGATGACCTGTATGGAGCATACCGCGTGGCGCGGGTTGCTCTGCAGGTCGCCATCAAACGGGCCAAGACCCGGGCATGGAAGGAGCTCCTCCAGACCCTTGATGACGATCCATGGGGGCGCCCATATAAGGTGGTGCTGAATAAGCTCCGCCCGTGGGCGCCTCCCGTCACCGAGGGTCTTGACCCCCGGCTGCTGGAGGACGTGGTCAATACACTCTTCCCAATTGGGGAGAGGGGACCGCGTCCTCCGGCGGCGGCGGCTGTCCCAGTGGAGTGGACGGCCGAGCTGGGGGTCACGCAGGAGGAGCTGGCAGCGGCCATCAGACGGCTCGGGGTTCGTAACACGGCCCCGGGTCCGGATGGTGTGCCCGGCCGGGTTTGGGTCTTGACCCAGGGCGTCCTTGGGGCCGACCTCAGGCGGTCGTTCGACCGCTGCCTGAGGGACGGGCGATTCCCCCCCAGTTGGAAGGTGGCGAGGATGGTCCTCCTCCGGAAGGAGGGTCGGCCCGCGGAGTCTCCCACCGCATAACGGCCCATTTGTCTCCTCGACGAGGTGGGCAAGCTCTTCGAGCGTGTGATTGCTGCCCGCCTCGTCGAGCACCTGTCGCGGGGTGATCCCGGTCTCGCCGACTGCCAGTTCGGTTTCCGGGGGGGGCCGATCGACTATCGACGCGATAGGTCGTGTGAGGGCCCTCTCGGAGGCGGCCGTCTCCCGGGGAGGGGTGGCATTGGCAATATCCTTGGATATTGCCAATGCCTTTAACACCCTCCCCTGGGAAGAGATAAGGAGGGGACTCGAATATCATCGAGTCCCCCCTTGTCTCAGGGCGGTCGTCGGGGATTATCTCCGCGGCAGGTGGATCGAGTATCCGGGCCGGGATGGTGATATGCGGAGGGAGGTGTACTGCGGTGTTCCGCAGGGGTCGGTCCTCGGGCCACTCCTGTGGAACATCGCGTACGACTCGGTGTTGCGGGCCGGCCTCCCCGACGGCGTCAGCACGGTGTGTTATGCGGATGACACACTGGTGCTGGCCGTCGGGGCGCACTGGGGCAGCGCCATGCGTCGCGCGGAGGAGGGGTCGCAACGCGTCGTCGACCGGATCAGGGGGATGGGGATGACGGTGGCGGTCCATAAGACCGAGGTGATTGCGTTTCATTCACCTCGGCAGGATCCGCCACCCCCTCTGATCCGGGTGGGTGGGGCTGACATCGAGGTGAAGCCCAAGATCAGGTATCTAGGGCTGATCCTCGATAGCCACTGGCGTTTCGAGGAGCATTTCCGCTGCCTGGTCCCCCGGTTGGAAAGGATGGTTGCGGCTCTGGGCCGGATCCTGCCCAACCTGGGGGGCCCGGCGGGCCGAGTTCGTCGCCTCTATGTGGCAATGGTCCAGTCGGTGGCCCTATACGGGGCCCCCGTCTGGGCGGACGACCTGGCTGCCTCCCGGCGCAGCATGACTATGCTGCGTCGGGTGCAGAGGCGCATGGCGCTCAGGGTCGTCCGCGGGTATCGGACCATGTCACATGAGGCGGCGACGGTTCTAGCGGGGATGCCGCCCATGGACCTGCTCGCGCGGTCGCACGCGGTGATGTACCGGCACCGCGTCGACCGTCGCGCGGGGGTGGGGGCGGTCCCGGGCGGGCAGGAACCTGCTTGGGGCGATTTGAAGCGCCAGGCCCGGCAGTCCGTGTTGCTCGCGTGGCAGGAGCGGCTGGCTCTGCCAACCGCGGGGCACCGGACTGTCGGGGCGGTTCGGCCACTCCTGAAGGAGTGGCTGGACAGAGGCCATGGCAGCCTCACCTACCTGATGGCACAGGTGTTTTCCGGGCATGGCAGCTTCGGAAGATACCTGTGCCGGATAGGGAAGGAGCCGACGGCGCGTTGCTGCCACTGCGACGCTGAGCAGGACACGGCGGATCATACCCTGGAGGTATGCCCCGCGTGGGAGGGGGAGCGCCGTGTCCTGGTCGGCGTCGTCGGGCGGGATGTCTCGCTGCCGGGCGTGGTGCGCGCCATGCTCGGCAGCGAGGAGAAGTGGAGGGCCGTGGCCTCCTTCTGCGAGAACGTAATGTTGCAGAAGGTGGCCGCGGGGAGGGAGCACGAGCTTCAGCGGCGCGCTGAAGCTCGCGCTCGTGCGGTGGTCCGAGGTCGTCGCCCGGTCGCGAGGCGTCGCGGGCGGCCGCCTCGGCGTGGCGGATGACCTAGGCTGGGAGGGGGGTCCTGAGGGGACCCTCCTCACGCCAGGCGGCGCCGGGTCGGACCGGTTGGGGGTAGGAGTGCCTCCCCCTACCGGTCCGACGCAAGGGGAGGCACCCTCGGCGGTCTGGTGCGGCCATGAACGCCCGGCCGCCGACGGGTGGAAACGGGGTCGCGGGCGGTTGCGAGTTGGGGCTCGCAGCCGCCACTAAACGCGGCCCCGGGACGGATAGCGGCGGGATGGAGTGGCCCCGTCCCGCCGCTATGAGGCAGTGTGTCTACTGGGGGGACCGATTGTCCCCCCGGGGGATGGGCGCGAAAGCGCGGGCACGGGGAGGATACCGGAAGAATGCTTCGAGCGATTCCCGGTATCCTCCCAAAGCGTGCCGAAGGGTCACCGTGGGGTTTTTAGTGGGTAGGTCCCGCGCCTGTCGTTGTACGGGCGCGGGGAATCCCACACACCCCTCCCACCTCTCCCCAAGGAGGTGGGAGGGAGTCTTTCGAAGATTTTCCCCACGACAAAAAAAAAAAAAAAAAAAAAAAAAAAAAAAGTATGCTAGTAAGCAAGCATTAAGCTAGTAAGCGAGCAGGGAACTAGTAAGGAAGCAGTAAGTTAGTAACAAAACACTAAGCTAGTAAGCAACCAGTAAGCTAGAAAGCAAGCAGTATACTAGTAACAAAGCAGTAAGGTAGTAAGGAAGCAGTTTGATAGTAAGTATGCTGTATGCTGGCAAGCAACCAGTAAGCAAGTATGCAAGCGGTAAGCTGGTAAGAGAACAGTAACCTGGTAAGCAAGCTGGAATCTACTAAGCATTCGTCTTGTTAGAGAGCGGTAAGTTAGTAAGAATGCAGTCAGTTAGGAAAAAAGCAGGAATGTTGTAAACAAGCAGTAAGGTAGTAAGCAAGCAGTACGATAGTAAGCAAACAGTAAGGCAGTAAGCAAGCGGTGCGCTAGTTAGCAAGCAGGAACCTAGTAAAGAAGCAGTAAGCTAGAAAGAATACAGGGGCTTGTGAGCAAGCAGTAAGTTGGTAAGCTACCAGTAAGCTACTAAGCAACCAGTAAGCTAGAAAGCAAGCAGCAGGCTAGTAAGGAAGCCGCTAGCTAGTAAGAAAGCAGTTATCTTGTAAGCAAGCCGTGCGCTAGTAAGTGGGGAGGAAGCTAGTAAGCAAGCAGTAAGCTTGTTAAAGTACTAAGGGACTTTAACGTGGGTCCGGATGAGGAAACAGACAGAGAGATAAATTGTTACAAGTTTTTCATTAATGTTTTTATTTTACAAAAATATAAATGAAAATTCAAGTACTGTTAAGAACCCAATAATATATAATGTATGGCGGCTAATAGTGGCGTGTTATTTATATTAATGAGGAATGAGTTAGAAATGTTTTTCGTTTTGTATCAATTTATATCAGTGTTTAAATAACGCGTTAATTCGTTAATTGAAAAACGTCGGTTAAACCGTCGCGTGATCGATAGAAAAAGCAGGACATTTCTTATACGGTTATTCTCTGTTTACGCGACATTCCAGAGCCTTCTCTGCGGCGTAATATGTTTCGAGCATTACCGTGTAGAAAAACTACAAACTTACTTTCGATACAAATCACGCGATCGGCCTAGTAACGGTTCCCAGAGAACAGGTGTTACTATGCCGAAATTACAGAGAGGATACAAAATTAATAAGAGACAGACAGCTTAGACCAGACAGCGCCACGAAACGAAAATTTTCCCCTCTCTCGTAGCCACGGTTAAGCAGGTATGTCTCGGGACTTGCTACCTGGTTCTCGACGAGTGCGGATCTCCTGAGCCGACCTCGTCAATTTATCGGAATCGATACTTACGATTAATTAGATTCGTCTAATACGATCGTGGATCCACTTAACCGAAACGGTACAAAACAGAGACTGCTGCGGATTCGAAAGAATCACGCCAAGTCGAATTTCGTACCCTACGGTTTCGTGAGAATATCTCGATTTCCGCGGTAAATGAACCATAGGAATGGGAAAATTTACTCGATAATTTGAGTAATTTTCACAACCCGCCATCGGAGGCTGAATATAATCAGATTACACTTAAACAGTGCTTGATTATCGCCACCGTTGTAACGGACAAACACGTATTGCTGAAATCAGTGGTCGTGTTTGAGAACCGAAAGAATTTCTTGATTCTCTGTTTGGCTATTGCACGGTTCAGAACCCCAACCTATAGGGAGCCTTCGTTGCAAAATCCCTGGGTTGGGTTCGTTGTTTTCCAGGGTCGAAACAAAAGTTTGAGATAACACCCGATAGGGGCCTTATTGGCATTCCCTGGGTAAATATCTCGGCTGGTTTCGACCTGCTCGAGCGTGGGTTCCAGATCGTCAGTGGGTACGGACACTCGACGTAGAACTACGTTCAAAGGGCACCGTGGTGTTAGAACCTTAATAATCAGTCGCTTCTGCGCAGTTAAGGCTCTGCATCACACCGGTCCCGTACGGACCAGGGAACGGCGAGGGATCGCGGAGTTGACAACCCTTGGAGCCTTACAACCACCACTTGTTGTCCTCTCCTGCAAAAACCAAACCTGCAGCAGTGGGAAGATCGAGATTAGAACCTCGTCTTCCCCATCTGCAATTCAACGTTTCCAAAATCTGAAACGTTGAAATATTTTACAGTCCACGAACACGGCTGCGTATCGCTGTGGTGATAATTCCCGCTCCAGTTTACAAATAAACGGAGTAAGGAGCGAGTGGATTAAAGCGAGTCCGACAACGCGACGAGCGTTGTCCTTTATTAACAGCTGGATTTCGGTCTCTTTTTGTTACAGAAGACCGAGGCGAGAGCCTTGAAGGCAAACCGGCTCAGCCCAACTGCAGTTTATCCAGCTAATTTCTTATAAATTTTCTTTTTTTTACGTTTATTTAATTTTTGAATTTTTCCTCTAAATAAACGGCCTAGTCCCTTGGACTAGGCGAAAGAAAATTTTCAATTGTACATTCACTTTCCCCCATATTTCCAATCCCTCGTGATCCGGACCATATTTCGTTAAAGGGTACGTGTTTAAATATCGCGTTAATTCGACGTATTTTCGAGTAAAATATAATTCGTCACCCGGTATTGTTTTTTCGGCGTACGTAAGACCAGAGGTACCTCGGTCGTCGTGTCCGCTACGCGAAAACAGTACGGGATAGAAAAACAGCCGCTCTCGGGTTTTTTTCGAGACCTCACGCGATCGATCACGTAACGCTCAATTTCGAAACGAAAGTTTCGACGCGCGTGTCTAGAGAAGGTACGACAATTTTGTATTAGACAAAGACGGACTCAAAAAACGTTCACAGCGCCGCTCTACGGAGGTTTCACCCTTCGAGCGAACATTTTGACTGTCCGTGCTCGTCCGTCACTCTTAATCTGGAACCGGCAGGGAGCACATGGGCATACGACCCCGCTCCTCGGGCATTCCATAGTTCTCGAATAGTTACGAGTCACTCGAACTTTTCGAATAAATTCTGAACGTGGAATAGGAAGGACTCCATACGAGAACGGATTGTAAAAACAATCTTTTACCGTGACTCCTTCCGTAACCCGTTTACAATTTAAATTGAAAAATCGTAAACGAGGAAAGGAATCGAATACGAGGACGGATTGTGAATCAATCTCTTCCCGTGATTCCTTTCGCAACTCGTTGTAATTCGATATAGATCAGGTCGGGTTTCGACCAGATCAAAGCGACTGTAGAATTTCGTGAATTATAATCCGAAATTCCCATTCAGCGGTGGCTATAGTCCACATCAGTCTGACATCAGACACGTATCGCTTCAATCAGAGGTCGTGTCCGAGGTTTCGAATTTGAATCTCGAACCTCTCGACTGTCGAACGGTGCAAACCCACCCTTAGGGGCCTTCGTGGCGTGCATACCCTGGGTGGTATTACCGTCCTCCAGTCGGTGTTCGGGACAATACTTGAGTTCCGGCATCCGGCGACCAGCTAGAGCGCTGTTCAATCATCGCCAGTGTGTACGGACCCTGTGCGTAGAACCGCTCAGTATAGCGCCGTGGTGTACGCACTATAATTATAAGTCGCTGCATGCGCTGTAAAGGTGCTGCACCACACAGTGCCCGTAGGCATTACGAGGACGATAAACGGCCGAGGAGCAGGCAAATAGTTGGAGCCTTACAACCTCCCTCTGTTAACCTCTCCGGCGACAGTCGAAATTAGCAGTCGGGAAAAATCGAGATCGATTCTCGTCCCCCAAATCTGCAATCAAACGTTTCCTGATTTAAAGGGAACATACAGTCCAATAGCTTAGCTGCGTAACGCGGCGGCCGAGTTCCCCGCTCGTGAGTGCGACACGCACAACCAAGAGCGCGTGAACCTTAGAGCGAGACGGACAACGTGACTCACGTTACTCGATATTTACGCATAGTCTCGTCTCTTTTGTTTCAGGATAGCGCGACGCGAACCGCCGAAAAGGAGACGGCCCATCGGCGGGGCTTTTTCTGGCTAGACGCCGGCCAGACGTCCAGGCGGTTAGAATTAAGAGTTTGTGTTTGTGTTCGTCCTGAAAGAAAAAGTACTGAAATAAACGGCTTCGTCGAAAATTCGACGAAGCGAAAAATAAACTAACGTGCAATTACTACATTTCCAACGTCCTTTTCCTCGTGATCCGGACCTTCGTTAGACGAGGCGTTCAAGTAAAATATTTGAAACCTCCCTATTCTAACATAAGGTCCTTCGAGCCGGATCTAAACGAGGTTTATTGGACCAGGAAAAGGTGCACGATCGTACACGTGTGGAATTACCCACGTAAGAGGTTATTTCGAGCGGTTTTATCCTCGAAAATCCAACTATGGCGGTAGCTAAACAAGCCACGTGGTCGGAGCTCGATGATCACATCGATGCCTTGACCGAGGGTGCATACCGACTCAATAAGTTGGGCATTAACCTCAAGAAGAAGGGAAAAGCGAGCTACTCGGTACGAGGCCTTGAGGAAAAGCTCGAGTTTGCCAAAAACTTATGGAGGGAACTCACAGATCGGTACTCGGCTGTACGGAAATTAGTACAGCCAGCGCAAAGGCAGGAATACGAGTTCTTTAAACAGAACGGTATGGCCACTGCCGAAAACGACTATCACGATTTCGTGGAATTCGTAAGCGCTGAGATAGAACGACTCGCCGGGGATCCAAAACCGGCGGCGTCGGAAGCTCAATGCAGTATACCGATCGAGCTCCCAAAACAAAGATTACCAAAATTCGGAGGGGATCCTCGAGAGTGGGAACACTTCGAGGATCTGTTCACCTCCGGGGTGATCAATAATGCATGGTTGTCCGATGTACAAAAACTGCATCATTTAAACGCATGCTTAGAAGGACCGGCTCTGGCGACGATTTCGTCTATAGAAATCGTCGGTCGCAATTTCCCGGAAGCGTGGAAAAAGCTCAAGAGCAAATTCGGTCTCCCACATCTAGTAACGGGAAAACTACTAGACAAACTTCTGTACATGAACCCCATCGATCTAAATGATCTAGCTAGTATGCAGCAGATCACGGTGGATTGCACAGAAGCCCTCGCTGCCCTCAGGAAAAAGGGAACCCCAGAACAGCTGGTAGAGTGGCTACTAGCGCACTGGGCGAAGCAACATTTCACCCCTGAAATGGAGTTGAAATGGCAGAGGACACTAGGCAGCTCGCCCGACTATCCTACGTTCGAGGACGTAAGGAGGTTCGTGGAACGAGAATCGTGCGCTCTGCTTTCCATGACCGAGGAGCGGCGGAATGCAGCCTTAGGGCTTTCAACCAAAAATGCACGAAATACGAAGGCCACTCGGGTTTCCGGTGACGCCTCCAAACACGTGCGCAGCCATAATGCTGTCCTAGACCACATCCGGGCGGAAAACCCCCGGGAAACGAGTCACGACAACAGGCAGGTTGGAACTACGTCAACAAAGTCGTGTGGATTCTGTACAGGGCCGCACAAGTTGACGAATTGCGACAACTTCATGCGATTGACTGCAAAAATGCGCAGTCAATACGTAAAACGTAGTCGGTGGTGCATACAATGCTTGGGCACCACCCATACGGTAATGAAGTGCAAAAGCCCCACGGCGTGCACGAGGTGCAGCGGAAAACACCATACCCTGCTGCACTTCGAAATATCACGGGAGCCTCAGAATAATCAGCCGGTATCGGAAACCGAGTACGGCGATAAAGAGGAAAGGCGGTCAGAAGCCCCATCCCGGCGGCCTGGAAAATTCAGGCCAAAAGGAAAAACCTCGCCAAGCGCCAACACACCGAAAGCCACGACGTCGCACTGTACGACATTCGGTATACATGTACCGAGGCCCGTGTTGTTGGCTACGGCTCGAGTGCGAGTGTACGGAAAACATGGTGCGTCGCGAATCGCGCGCGCACTGCTCGATCAAGGTTCGGAAACTTCCTTCATTTCCGCGAGTTTGGTGAATGACCTCAAACTCGCACGGAGGAAAACTCCAGCCACGGTAACGGGCTTGGGAGGAAAACGAACAGACGCGATCAAATATAGCGTCGGAATGAACCTCAGCGCGAAAGAAGATAGGAAACCGACATGTACGGTCGACGCGTACGTCGTGCCTCGAATCACGACCTACGCAACGTCGTTCAAAAAAACGCTCGGCTACGAAGCGTTTCGGGACCTACCTCTCGCCGATTCCGACGTCACAGCTGATCAAAACATTGAGATTTTGATCGGCGCCAACTTATACGCACAGATTCTGCGTCCGGGATTTCGCCGCGTAACAGCGGAAGGTCCGATAGCCCAAGAGACTGCGTTCGGCTGGGTAATCTCCGGGCCGATAAGTGCAGCGGGCGCAACCCCGAATACAGTACGGACGTTGCATTGCACCGTACTCGAATCGCTGGATCAAGCGATTCGGAAATTCTGGGAATCGGAAGAAATTCCCGCGACGCCACTGCGTACAAAGGCAGAGGAAGAGTGCGAAGCATTCTTCCGAAAAACCGTCGTCCGTAACGAGACTGGGAGGTTTCTAGTACGACTCCCTTTCAATTGCCCGAGACCGGAAGAAGCGTTGGGAAATTCATTCCATATCGCGCTCTCCGCTCTCGCAAGGCTGCGAAGGAAACTAGAAACAAATCCGACCCTGGGTCAAGAATACTCGGAGTTTTTAACCGAGTACGAGTCCCTTGGTCATATGGCTCGTATCGAGCCCATCGACCGAACTAGACTCTACATACCCCATAGAGCGGTCGTCCGTACGGACAGTGCGACCACGAAACTACGGGTCGTATTCAATGCGACCAGTAGGACGACTGGAGGTCGCTCCCTAAACGACATCCTACACGTAGGTCCGAAATTACAAAACGATATCACCTCGGTATTAACGAGGTGGCGTGTGTACGAATACGTGTTAGTGGCTGACATTGAGAAAATGTTTCGACAGATTCTCGTCGCCCCACAGGATCGTCGATTCCAATGCATCGTGTGGTGTGCACCCGAAACCGAACAGCTGCAAGCGTTCGAACTAAATACCGTCACATACGGAACGGCGTGCGCCCCATACTTATCGATGCGTACCCTTCTCGAATTAAAGGAGCAGGATGGGAAAAAATTTCCCTTAGCCGCCCCGATTCTCGAGAAGGACATTTACGTCGATGATGTATTCATGGGAGCACCGGACAAACCCTTGCTGGAGGAAATCCGCACGCAAGTGTGTGACCTTCTGCAAGGAGGTGGGTTTCAGCTGAGAAAGTGGGCTGGAAATTCGCCACAGTTGCTGCGAAACATCCCCCACAGCGCTCACTCCCACGCCGTGGACCTCACCCTGTTCGAGGATTCCGAACTAAAAGTGCTCGGTCTACGATGGATTCCGTCTGGAGATTATTTCTATTTCAATCTCCAACGGTTTCAACCGTCGGCATCACCGATGACAAAGAGAAATTTGTTTTCGGAAATTGCCAAACTCTTCGATCCGCTCGGCTGGTTATCACCCGTCGTAATTCGCGCAAAGATTTTAATGCATTCCCAGTGGCTGGAGAAAATCTAGTGGGACGACCAAATCTCCGCGAATACGCAGAAAACGTGGAATACGTTCTGCACGGATTGGAGTAGTTTAAAGGAACTAAAAATTCCAAGATGGATACGTTATGGAGCAGATACCGCGACCGTGGAGTTGCACGGATTCTGCGATGCCTCCCTCGCAGCCTACTCTGCCGTCACGTATTTACGCGTGACGACAACGAGCAATGAAGTCTTTTCGACATTGATAATGGCAAAAACGCGAGTGGCTCCAATTAAAACGCAGTCCATCCCCGTCCTGGAATTAAACGGGGCTGTACTCCTCTCCGAGCTTGTGATGCACGTAAAGCGGTCCCTTCCGATGAAGCTGGACCGCATAATCTGCTGGACAGATTCTACGATTGCACTCGCTTGGTTGAGAAAGCATGCATCGACATGGAAGGTTTTAATCGCCAACCGTGTCTCCAAAATCCAAACTATGCTCCCAAACGCTGAATGGTATCACGTTCCCACACGCTCAAATCCCGCAGATTTAAATTCGCGTGGAGTAGAAGCTGCGGAACTTATTCAGTCGGAGCTATGGATTTCAGGGCCGACGTGGCTTCGACTGGCGGAAGAAAGTTGGCCGAAAATGCCCGCTTCAATCGAGACCGAGGAGGGTAAACGCGTATCGCATACCCTCGTAGCAACTCCGGAAAAGGAATGGGATTTTGTATTCCGATTTTCTGAATGGAGTAAACTACTACGCGTCACCGCCTACTGCCTTCGGTTCCGAAGGGAGTGGGACGGGGAACGCCGGTCATTCGACGCCAAAATTATCGAAGCCTCGGAAATACGGCGTGCAACGGAAAGGATTGCACGCTACTTGCAACGCACGCACTTTGCAGACGAATACCAATGCTTAAAAAAGCAACGGGAAATCCCTGCAAAATCTCCATTAAAAAGCCTAAACCCCTTCCTCGACGACCGAGATGTCTTAAGAGTGGGTGGAAGGTTGGAGAATGCGGCACTCGCATGGGAGACCAAACACCCGATAATTCTGCCGAAACATCATGTTTCAAACATGATAATCAGGCAATGTCACGTGAATACGTTGCACGGGGGTCTGCAATTAACCATGTACACGGTGAGACAGAAATTCTGGATCATCGGCGCTCGTAATGCGGCGCGGACGGTTATCCACAAATGCATGCGATGCGTGAGATGGAAAGCAACCACCTCCACGCAAATAATGCAGGATTTAATACCAGAACGCAGCCGCCCTGCACGACCTTTCTCGAACTGCGGAGTAGATTACGCTGGACCGTACAAGGTCCGTGAGCACCCCGGCGCCAACACCACCCCCGAGGGAAGGCACCTCCCGAGGGGACAGACGATCCAGGGAGGCTGGGAGAGGCCGCCCCAGGGACCGGCAGCCGACCACCCGCCGGCCGGGACGCCAACGGCCCTCCAACCGGGGCAGCCTAGATCAGGCCGCACTACAGGAGGCTGTCCTCACCACCCTCCAAATTTTGGAGGGCAGACGGGCCCTAGCTCGTCGTTAAGTAAGTACCTTGATTTATATAATTATGTGTACAGCGACCTTTTCTACGGTAGATTGCAATGTGACCGCGAATTACCGCTCCTCCGGATTATTGCACGGACCGTGCAAGGGGGGCGGTATGTTTAAATATCGCGTTAATTCGACGTATTTTCGAGTAAAATATAATTCGTCACCCGGTATTGTTTTTTCGGCGTACGTAAGACCAGAGGTACCTCGGTCGTCGTGTCCGCTACGCGAAAACAGTACGGGATAGAAAAACAGCCGCTCTCGGGTTTTTTTCGAGACCTCACGCGATCGATCACGTAACGCTCAATTTCGAAACGAAAGTTTCGACGCGCGTGTCTAGAGAAGGTACGACAATTTTGTATTAGA
Organism: Colletes latitarsis; assembly: GCF_051014445.1. Lineage (NCBI taxonomy): Eukaryota > Metazoa > Arthropoda > Insecta > Hymenoptera > Colletidae > Colletes > Colletes latitarsis. Next base: position 7,188,095 of record NC_135142.1, read on the forward strand.
CAAAGACGGACTCAAAAAACGTTCACAGCGCCGCTCTACGGAGGTTTCACCCTTCGAGCGAACATTTTGACTGTCCGTGCTCGTCCGTCACTCTTAATCTGGAACCGGCAGGGAGCACATGGGCATACGACCCCGCTCCTCGGGCATTCCATAGTTCTCGAATAGTTACGAGTCACTCGAACTTTTCGAATAAATTCTGAACGTGGAATAGGAAGGACTCCATACGAGAACGGATTGTAAAAACAATCTTTTACCGTGACTCCTTCCGTAACCCGTTTACAATTTAAATTGAAAAATCGTAAACGAGGAAAGGAATCGAATACGAGGACGGATTGTGAATCAATCTCTTCCCGTGATTCCTTTCGCAACTCGTTGTAATTCGATATAGATCAGGTCGGGTTTCGACCAGATCAAAGCGACTGTAGAATTTCGTGAATTATAATCCGAAATTCCCATTCAGCGGTGGCTATAGTCCACATCAGTCTGACATCAGACACGTATCGCTTCAATCAGAGGTCGTGTCCGAGGTTTCGAATTTGAATCTCGAACCTCTCGACTGTCGAACGGTGCAAACCCACCCTTAGGGGCCTTCGTGGCGTGCATACCCTGGGTGGTATTACCGTCCTCCAGTCGGTGTTCGGGACAATACTTGAGTTCCGGCATCCGGCGACCAGCTAGAGCGCTGTTCAATCATCGCCAGTGTGTACGGACCCTGTGCGTAGAACCGCTCAGTATAGCGCCGTGGTGTACGCACTATAATTATAAGTCGCTGCATGCGCTGTAAAGGTGCTGCACCACACAGTGCCCGTAGGCATTACGAGGACGATAAACGGCCGAGGAGCAGGCAAATAGTTGGAGCCTTACAACCTCCCTCTGTTAACCTCTCCGGCGACAGTCGAAATTAGCAGTCGGGAAAAATCGAGATCGATTCTCGTCCCCCAAATCTGCAATCAAACGTTTCCTGATTTAAAGGGAACATACAGTCCAATAGCTTAGCTGCGTAACGCGGCGGCCGAGTTCCCCGCTCGTGAGTGCGACACGCACAACCAAGAGCGCGTGAACCTTAGAGCGAGACGGACAACGTGACTCACGTTACTCGATATTTACGCATAGTCTCGTCTCTTTTGTTTCAGGATAGCGCGACGCGAACCGCCGAAAAGGAGACGGCCCATCGGCGGGGCTTTTTCTGGCTAGACGCCGGCCAGACGTCCAGGCGGTTAGAATTAAGAGTTTGTGTTTGTGTTCGTCCTGAAAGAAAAAGTACTGAAATAAACGGCTTCGTCGAAAATTCGACGAAGCGAAAAATAAACTAACGTGCAATTACTACATTTCCAACGTCCTTTTCCTCGTGATCCGGACCTTCGTTAGACGAGGCGTTCAAGTAAAATATTTGAAACCTCCCTATTCTAACATAAGGTCCTTCGAGCCGGATCTAAACGAGGTTTATTGGACCAGGAAAAGGTGCACGATCGTACACGTGTGGAATTACCCACGTAAGAGGTTATTTCGAGCGGTTTTATCCTCGAAAATCCAACTATGGCGGTAGCTAAACAAGCCACGTGGTCGGAGCTCGATGATCACATCGATGCCTTGACCGAGGGTGCATACCGACTCAATAAGTTGGGCATTAACCTCAAGAAGAAGGGAAAAGCGAGCTACTCGGTACGAGGCCTTGAGGAAAAGCTCGAGTTTGCCAAAAACTTATGGAGGGAACTCACAGATCGGTACTCGGCTGTACGGAAATTAGTACAGCCAGCGCAAAGGCAGGAATACGAGTTCTTTAAACAGAACGGTATGGCCACTGCCGAAAACGACTATCACGATTTCGTGGAATTCGTAAGCGCTGAGATAGAACGACTCGCCGGGGATCCAAAACCGGCGGCGTCGGAAGCTCAATGCAGTATACCGATCGAGCTCCCAAAACAAAGATTACCAAAATTCGGAGGGGATCCTCGAGAGTGGGAACACTTCGAGGATCTGTTCACCTCCGGGGTGATCAATAATGCATGGTTGTCCGATGTACAAAAACTGCATCATTTAAACGCATGCTTAGAAGGACCGGCTCTGGCGACGATTTCGTCTATAGAAATCGTCGGTCGCAATTTCCCGGAAGCGTGGAAAAAGCTCAAGAGCAAATTCGGTCTCCCACGTCTAGTAACGGGAAAACTACTAGACAAACTTCTGTACATGAACCCCATCGATCTAAATGATCTAGCTAGTATGCAGCAGATCACGGTGGATTGCACAGAAGCCCTCGCTGCCCTCAGGAAAAAGGGAACCCCAGAACAGCTGGTAGAGTGGCTACTAGCGCACTGGGCGAAGCAACATTTCACCCCTGAAATGGAGTTGAAATGGCAGAGGACACTAGGCAGCTCGCCCGACTATCCTACGTTCGAGGACGTAAGGAGGTTCGTGGAACGAGAATCGTGCGCTCTGCTTTCCATGACCGAGGAGCGGCGGAATGCAGCCTTAGGGCTTTCAACCAAAAATGCACGAAATACGAAGGCCACTCGGGTTTCCGGTGACGCCTCCAAACACGTGCGCAGCCATAATGCTGTCCTAGACCACATCCGGGCGGAAAACCCCCGGGAAACGAGTCACGACAACAGGCAGGTTGGAACTACGTCAACAAAGTCGTGTGGATTCTGTACAGGGCCGCACAAGTTGACGAATTGCGACAACTTCATGCGATTGACTGCAAAAATGCGCAGTCAATACGTAAAACGTAGTCGGTGGTGCATACAATGCTTGGGCACCACCCATACGGTAATGAAGTGCAAAAGCCCCACGGCGTGCACGAGGTGCAGCGGAAAACACCATACCCTGCTGCACTTCGAAATATCACGGGAGCCTCAGAATAATCAGCCGGTATCGGAAACCGAGTACGGCGATAAAGAGGAAAGGCGGTCAGAAGCCCCATCCCGGCGGCCTGGAAAATTCAGGCCAAAAGGAAAAACCTCGCCAAGCGCCAACACACCGAAAGCCACGACGTCGCACTGTACGACATTCGGTATACATGTACCGAGGCCCGTGTTGTTGGCTACGGCTCGAGTGCGAGTGTACGGAAAACATGGTGCGTCGCGAATCGCGCGCGCACTGCTCGATCAAGGTTCGGAAACTTCCTTCATTTCCGCGAGTTTGGTGAATGACCTCAAACTCGCACGGAGGAAAACTCCAGCCACGGTAACGGGCTTGGGAGGAAAACGAACAGACGCGATCAAATATAGCGTCGGAATGAACCTCAGCGCGAAAGAAGATAGGAAACCGACATGTACGGTCGACGCGTACGTCGTGCCTCGAATCACGACCTACGCAACGTCGTTCAAAAAAACGCTCGGCTACGAAGCGTTTCGGGACCTACCTCTCGCCGATTCCGACGTCACAGCTGATCAAAACATTGAGATTTTGATCGGCGCCAACTTATACGCACAGATTCTGCGTCCGGGATTTCGCCGCGTAACAGCGGAAGGTCCGATAGCCCAAGAGACTGCGTTCGGCTGGGTAATCTCCGGGCCGATAAGTGCAGCGGGCGCAACCCCGAATACAGTACGGACGTTGCATTGCACCGTACTCGAATCGCTGGATCAAGCGATTCGGAAATTCTGGGAATCGGAAGAAATTCCCGCGACGCCACTGCGTACAAAGGCAGAGGAAGAGTGCGAAGCATTCTTCCGAAAAACCGTCGTCCGTAACGAGACTGGGAGGTTTCTAGTACGACTCCCTTTCAATTGCCCGAGACCGGAAGAAGCGTTGGGAAATTCATTCCATATCGCGCTCTCCGCTCTCGCAAGGCTGCGAAGGAAACTAGAAACAAATCCGACCCTGGGTCAAGAATACTCGGAGTTTTTAACCGAGTACGAGTCCCTTGGTCATATGGCTCGTATCGAGCCCATCGACCGAACTAGACTCTACATACCCCATAGAGCGGTCGTCCGTACGGACAGTGCGACCACGAAACTACGGGTCGTATTCAATGCGACCAGTAGGACGACTGGAGGTCGCTCCCTAAACGACATCCTACACGTAGGTCCGAAATTACAAAACGATATCACCTCGGTATTAACGAGGTGGCGTGTGTACGAATACGTGTTAGTGGCTGACATTGAGAAAATGTTTCGACAGATTCTCGTCGCCCCACAGGATCGTCGATTCCAATGCATCGTGTGGTGTGCACCCGAAACCGAACAGCTGCAAGCGTTCGAACTAAATACCGTCACATACGGAACGGCGTGCGCCCCATACTTATCGATGCGTACCCTTCTCGAATTAAAGGAGCAGGATGGGAAAAAATTTCCCTTAGCCGCCCCGATTCTCGAGAAGGACATTTACGTCGATGATGTATTCATGGGAGCACCGGACAAACCCTTGCTGGAGGAAATCCGCACGCAAGTGTGTGACCTTCTGCAAGGAGGTGGGTTTCAGCTGAGAAAGTGGGCTGGAAATTCGCCACAGTTGCTGCGAAACATCCCCCACAGCGCTCACTCCCACGCCGTGGACCTCACCCTGTTCGAGGATTCCGAACTAAAAGTGCTCGGTCTACGATGGATTCCGTCTGGAGATTATTTCTATTTCAATCTCCAACGGTTTCAACCGTCGGCATCACCGATGACAAAGAGAAATTTGTTTTCGGAAATTGCCAAACTCTTCGATCCGCTCGGCTGGTTATCACCCGTCGTAATTCGCGCAAAGATTTTAATGCATTCCCAGTGGCTGGAGAAAATCTAGTGGGACGACCAAATCTCCGCGAATACGCAGAAAACGTGGAATACGTTCTGCACGGATTGGAGTAGTTTAAAGGAACTAAAAATTCCAAGATGGATACGTTATGGAGCAGATACCGCGACCGTGGAGTTGCACGGATTCTGCGATGCCTCCCTCGCAGCCTACTCTGCCGTCACGTATTTACGCGTGACGACAACGAGCAATGAAGTCTTTTCGACATTGATAATGGCAAAAACGCGAGTGGCTCCAATTAAAACGCAGTCCATCCCCGTCCTGGAATTAAACGGGGCTGTACTCCTCTCCGAGCTTGTGATGCACGTAAAGCGGTCCCTTCCGATGAAGCTGGACCGCATAATCTGCTGGACAGATTCTACGATTGCACTCGCTTGGTTGAGAAAGCATGCATCGACATGGAAGGTTTTAATCGCCAACCGTGTCTCCAAAATCCAAACTATGCTCCCAAACGCTGAATGGTATCACGTTCCCACACGCTCAAATCCCGCAGATTTAAATTCGCGTGGAGTAGAAGCTGCGGAACTTATTCAGTCGGAGCTATGGATTTCAGGGCCGACGTGGCTTCGACTGGCGGAAGAAAGTTGGCCGAAAATGCCCGCTTCAATCGAGACCGAGGAGGGTAAACGCGTATCGCATACCCTCGTAGCAACTCCGGAAAAGGAATGGGATTTTGTATTCCGATTTTCTGAATGGAGTAAACTACTACGCGTCACCGCCTACTGCCTTCGGTTCCGAAGGGAGTGGGACGGGGAACGCCGGTCATTCGACGCCAAAATTATCGAAGCCTCGGAAATACGGCGTGCAACGGAAAGGATTGCACGCTACTTGCAACGCACGCACTTTGCAGACGAATACCAATGCTTAAAAAAGCAACGGGAAATCCCTGCAAAATCTCCATTAAAAAGCCTAAACCCCTTCCTCGACGACCGAGATGTCTTAAGAGTGGGTGGAAGGTTGGAGAATGCGGCACTCGCATGGGAGACCAAACACCCGATAATTCTGCCGAAACATCATGTTTCAAACATGATAATCAGGCAATGTCACGTGAATACGTTGCACGGGGGTCTGCAATTAACCATGTACACGGTGAGACAGAAATTCTGGATCATCGGCGCTCGTAATGCGGCGCGGACGGTTATCCACAAATGCATGCGATGCGTGAGATGGAAAGCAACCACCTCCACGCAAATAATGCAGGATTTAATACCAGAACGCAGCCGCCCTGCACGACCTTTCTCGAACTGCGGAGTAGATTACGCTGGACCGTACAAGGTCCGTGAGCACCCCGGCGCCAACACCACCCCCGAGGGAAGGCACCTCCCGAGGGGACAGACGATCCAGGGAGGCTGGGAGAGGCCGCCCCAGGGACCGGCAGCCGACCACCCGCCGGCCGGGACGCCAACGGCCCTCCAACCGGGGCAGCCTAGATCAGGCCGCACTACAGGAGGCTGTCCTCACCACCCTCCAAATTTTGGAGGGCAGACGGGCCCTAGCTCGTCGTTAAGTAAGTACCTTGATTTATATAATTATGTGTACAGCGACCTTTTCTACGGTAGATTGCAATGTGACCGCGAATTACCGCTCCTCCGGATTATTGCACGGACCGTGCAAGGGGGGCGGTATGTTTAAATATCGCGTTAATTCGACGTATTTTCGAGTAAAATATAATTCGTCACCCGGTATTGTTTTTTCGGCGTACGTAAGACCAGAGGTACCTCGGTCGTCGTGTCCGCTACGCGAAAACAGTACGGGATAGAAAAACAGCCGCTCTCGGGTTTTTTTCGAGACCTCACGCGATCGATCACGTAACGCTCAATTTCGAAACGAAAGTTTCGACGCGCGTGTCTAGAGAAGGTACGACAATTTTGTATTAGACAAAGACGGACTCAAAAAACGTTCACAGCGCCGCTCTACGGAGGTTTCACCCTTCGAGCGAACATTTTGACTGTCCGTGCTCGTCCGTCACTCTTAATCTGGAACCGGCAGGGAGCACATGGGCATACGACCCCGCTCCTCGGGCATTCCATAGTTCTCGAATAGTTACGAGTCACTCGAACTTTTCGAATAAATTCTGAACGTGGAATAGGAAGGACTCCATACGAGAACGGATTGTAAAAACAATCTTTTACCGTGACTCCTTCCGTAACCCGTTTACAATTTAAATTGAAAAATCGTAAACGAGGAAAGGAATCGAATACGAGGACGGATTGTGAATCAATCTCTTCCCGTGATTCCTTTCGCAACTCGTTGTAATTCGATATAGATCAGGTCGGGTTTCGACCAGATCAAAGCGACTGTAGAATTTCGTGAATTATAATCCGAAATTCCCATTCAGCGGTGGCTATAGTCCACATCAGTCTGACATCAGACACGTATCGCTTCAATCAGAGGTCGTGTCCGAGGTTTCGAATTTGAATCTCGAACCTCTCGACTGTCGAACGGTGCAAACCCACCCTTAGGGGCCTTCGTGGCGTGCATACCCTGGGTGGTATTACCGTCCTCCAGTCGGTGTTCGGGACAATACTTGAGTTCCGGCATCCGGCGACCAGCTAGAGCGCTGTTCAATCATCGCCAGTGTGTACGGACCCTGTGCGTAGAACCGCTCAGTATAGCGCCGTGGTGTACGCACTATAATTATAAGTCGCTGCATGCGCTGTAAAGGTGCTGCACCACACAGTGCCCGTAGGCATTACGAGGACGATAAACGGCCGAGGAGCAGGCAAATAGTTGGAGCCTTACAACCTCCCTCTGTTAACCTCTCCGGCGACAGTCGAAATTAGCAGTCGGGAAAAATCGAGATCGATTCTCGTCCCCCAAATCTGCAATCAAACGTTTCCTGATTTAAAGGGAACATACAGTCCAATAGCTTAGCTGCGTAACGCGGCGGCCGAGTTCCCCGCTCGTGAGTGCGACACGCACAACCAAGAGCGCGTGAACCTTAGAGCGAGACGGACAACGTGACTCACGTTACTCGATATTTACACATAGTCTCGTCTCTTTTGTTTCAGGATAGCGCGACGCGAACCGCCGAAAAGGAGACGGCCCATCGGCGGGGCTTTTTCTGGCTAGACGCCGGCCAGACGTCCAGGCGGTTAGAATTAAGAGTTTGTGTTTGTGTTCGTCCTGAAAGAAAAAGTACTGAAATAAACGGCTTCGTCGAAAATTCGACGAAGCGAAAAATAAACTAACGTGCAATTACTACATTTCCAACGTCCTTTTCCTCGTGATCCGGACCTTCGTTAGACGAGGCGTTCAAGTAAAATATTTGAAACCTCCCTATTCTAACATAAGGTCCTTCGAGCCGGATCTAAACGAGGTTTATTGGACCAGGAAAAGGTGCACGATCGTACACGTGTGGAATTACCCACGTAAGAGGTTATTTCGAGCGGTTTTATCCTCGAAAATCCAACTATGGCGGTAGCTAAACAAGCCACGTGGTCGGAGCTCGATGATCACATCGATGCCTTGACCGAGGGTGCATACCGACTCAATAAGTTGGGCATTAACCTCAAGAAGAAGGGAAAAGCGAGCTACTCGGTACGAGGCCTTGAGGAAAAGCTCGAGTTTGCCAAAAACTTATGGAGGGAACTCACAGATCGGTACTCGGCTGTACGGAAATTAGTACAGCCAGCGCAAAGGCAGGAATACGAGTTCTTTAAACAGAACGGTATGGCCACTGCCGAAAACGACTATCACGATTTCGTGGAATTCGTAAGCGCTGAGATAGAACGACTCGCCGGGGATCCAAAACCGGCGGCGTCGGAAGCTCAATGCAGTATACCGATCGAGCTCCCAAAACAAAGATTACCAAAATTCGGAGGGGATCCTCGAGAGTGGGAACACTTCGAGGATCTGTTCACCTCCGGGGTGATCAATAATGCATGGTTGTCCGATGTACAAAAACTGCATCATTTAAACGCATGCTTAGAAGGACCGGCTCTGGCGACGATTTCGTCTATAGAAATCGTCGGTCGCAATTTCCCGGAAGCGTGGAAAAAGCTCAAGAGCAAATTCGGTCTCCCACGTCTAGTAACGGGAAAACTACTAGACAAACTTCTGTACATGAACCCCATCGATCTAAATGATCTAGCTAGTATGCAGCAGATCACGGTGGATTGCACAGAAGCCCTCGCTGCCCTCAGGAAAAAGGGAACCCCAGAACAGCTGGTAGAGTGGCTACTAGCGCACTGGGCGAAGCAACATTTCACCCCTGAAATGGAGTTGAAATGGCAGAGGACACTAGGCAGCTCGCCCGACTATCCTACGTTCGAGGACGTAAGGAGGTTCGTGGAACGAGAATCGTGCGCTCTGCTTTCCATGACCGAGGAGCGGCGGAATGCAGCCTTAGGGCTTTCAACCAAAAATGCACGAAATACGAAGGCCACTCGGGTTTCCGGTGACGCCTCCAAACACGTGCGCAGCCATAATGCTGTCCTAGACCACATCCGGGCGGAAAACCCCCGGGAAACGAGTCACGACAACAGGCAGGTTGGAACTACGTCAACAAAGTCGTGTGGATTCTGTACAGGGCCGCACAAGTTGACGAATTGCGACAACTTCATGCGATTGACTGCAAAAATGCGCAGTCAATACGTAAAACGTAGTCGGTGGTGCATACAATGCTTGGGCACCACCCATACGGTAATGAAGTGCAAAAGCCCCACGGCGTGCACGAGGTGCAGCGGAAAACACCATACCCTGCTGCACTTCGAAATATCACGGGAGCCTCAGAATAATCAGCCGGTATCGGAAACCGAGTACGGCGATAAAGAGGAAAGGCGGTCAGAAGCCCCATCCCGGCGGCCTGGAAAATTCAGGCCAAAAGGAAAAACCTCGCCAAGCGCCAACACACCGAAAGCCACGACGTCGCACTGTACGACATTCGGTATACATGTACCGAGGCCCGTGTTGTTGGCTACGGCTCGAGTGCGAGTGTACGGAAAACATGGTGCGTCGCGAATCGCGCGCGCACTGCTCGATCAAGGTTCGGAAACTTCCTTCATTTCCGCGAGTTTGGTGAATGACCTCAAACTCGCACGGAGGAAAACTCCAGCCACGGTAACGGGCTTGGGAGGAAAACGAACAGACGCGATCAAATATAGCGTCGGAATGAACCTCAGCGCGAAAGAAGATAGGAAACCGACATGTACGGTCGACGCGTACGTCGTGCCTCGAATCACGACCTACGCAACGTCGTTCAAAAAAACGCTCGGCTACGAAGCGTTTCGGGACCTACCTCTCGCCGATTCCGACGTCACAGCTGATCAAAACATTGAGATTTTGATCGGCGCCAACTTATACGCACAGATTCTGCGTCCGGGATTTCGCCGCGTAACAGCGGAAGGTCCGATAGCCCAAGAGACTGCGTTCGGCTGGGTAATCTCCGGGCCGATAAGTGCAGCGGGCGCAACCCCGAATACAGTACGGACGTTGCATTGCACCGTACTCGAATCGCTGGATCAAGCGATTCGGAAATTCTGGGAATCGGAAGAAATTCCCGCGACGCCACTGCGTACAAAGGCAGAGGAAGAGTGCGAAGCATTCTTCCGAAAAACCGTCGTCCGTAACGAGACTGGGAGGTTTCTAGTACGACTCCCTTTCAATTGCCCGAGACCGGAAGAAGCGTTGGGAAATTCATTCCATATCGCGCTCTCCGCTCTCGCAAGGCTGCGAAGGAAACTAGAAACAAATCCGACCCTGGGTCAAGAATACTCGGAGTTTTTAACCGAGTACGAGTCCCTTGGTCATATGGCTCGTATCGAGCCCATCGACCGAACTAGACTCTACATACCCCATAGAGCGGTCGTCCGTACGGACAGTGCGACCACGAAACTACGGGTCGTATTCAATGCGACCAGTAGGACGACTGGAGGTCGCTCCCTAAACGACATCCTACACGTAGGTCCGAAATTACAAAACGATATCACCTCGGTATTAACGAGGTGGCGTGTGTACGAATACGTGTTAGTGGCTGACATTGAGAAAATGTTTCGACAGATTCTCGTCGCCCCACAGGATCGTCGATTCCAATGCATCGTGTGGTGTGCACCCGAAACCGAACAGCTGCAAGCGTTCGAACTAAATACCGTCACATACGGAACGGCGTGCGCCCCATACTTATCGATGCGTACCCTTCTCGAATTAAAGGAGCAGGATGGGAAAAAATTTCCCTTAGCCGCCCCGATTCTCGAGAAGGACATTTACGTCGATGATGTATTCATGGGAGCACCGGACAAACCCTTGCTGGAGGAAATCCGCACGCAAGTGTGTGACCTTCTGCAAGGAGGTGGGTTTCAGCTGAGAAAGTGGGCTGGAAATTCGCCACAGTTGCTGCGAAACATCCCCCACAGCGCTCACTCCCACGCCGTGGACCTCACCCTGTTCGAGGATTCCGAACTAAAAGTGCTCGGTCTACGATGGATTCCGTCTGGAGATTATTTCTATTTCAATCTCCAACGGTTTCAACCGTCGGCATCACCGATGACAAAGAGAAATTTGTTTTCGGAAATTGCCAAACTCTTCGATCCGCTCGGCTGGTTATCACCCGTCGTAATTCGCGCAAAGATTTTAATGCATTCCCAGTGGCTGGAGAAAATCTAGTGGGACGACCAAATCTCCGCGAATACGCAGAAAACGTGGAATACGTTCTGCACGGATTGGAGTAGTTTAAAGGAACTAAAAATTCCAAGATGGATACGTTATGGAGCAGATACCGCGACCGTGGAGTTGCACGGATTCTGCGATGCCTCCCTCGCAGCCTACTCTGCCGTCACGTATTTACGCGTGACGACAACGAGCAATGAAGTCTTTTCGACATTGATAATGGCAAAAACGCGAGTGGCTCCAATTAAAACGCAGTCCATCCCCGTCCTGGAATTAAACGGGGCTGTACTCCTCTCCGAGCTTGTGATGCACGTAAAGCGGTCCCTTCCGATGAAGCTGGACCGCATAATCTGCTGGACAGATTCTACGATTGCACTCGCTTGGTTGAGAAAGCATGCATCGACATGGAAGGTTTTAATCGCCAACCGTGTCTCCAAAATCCAAACTATGCTCCCAAACGCTGAATGGTATCACGTTCCCACACGCTCAAATCCCGCAGATTTAAATTCGCGTGGAGTAGAAGCTGCGGAACTTATTCAGTCGGAGCTATGGATTTCAGGGCCGACGTGGCTTCGACTGGCGGAAGAAAGTTGGCCGAAAATGCCCGCTTCAATCGAGACCGAGGAGGGTAAACGCGTATCGCATACCCTCGTAGCAACTCCGGAAAAGGAATGGGATTTTGTATTCCGATTTTCTGAATGGAGTAAACTACTACGCGTCACCGCCTACTGCCTTCGGTTCCGAAGGGAGTGGGACGGGGAACGCCGGTCATTCGACGCCAAAATTATCGAAGCCTCGGAAATACGGCGTGCAACGGAAAGGATTGCACGCTACTTGCAACGCACGCACTTTGCAGACGAATACCAATGCTTAAAAAAGCAACGGGAAATCCCTGCAAAATCTCCATTAAAAAGCCTAAACCCCTTCCTCGACGACCGAGATGTCTTAAGAGTGGGTGGAAGGTTGGAGAATGCGGCACTCGCATGGGAGACCAAACACCCGATAATTCTGCCGAAACATCATGTTTCAAACATGATAATCAGGCAATGTCACGTGAATACGTTGCACGGGGGTCTGCAATTAACCATGTACACGGTGAGACAGAAATTCTGGATCATCGGCGCTCGTAATGCGGCGCGGACGGTTATCCACAAATGCATGCGATGCGTGAGATGGAAAGCAACCACCTCCACGCAAATAATGCAGGATTTAATACCAGAACGCAGCCGCCCTGCACGACCTTTCTCGAACTGCGGAGTAGATTACGCTGGACCGTACAAGGTCCGTGAGCACCCCGGCGCCAACACCACCCCCGAGGGAAGGCACCTCCCGAGGGGACAGACGATCCAGGGAGGCTGGGAGAGGCCGCCCCAGGGACCGGCAGCCGACCACCCGCCGGCCGGGACGCCAACGGCCCTCCAACCGGGGCAGCCTAGATCAGGCCGCACTACAGGAGGCTGTCCTCACCACCCTCCAAATTTTGGAGGGCAGACGGGCCCTAGCTCGTCGTTAAGTAAGTACCTTGATTTATATAATTATGTGTACAGCGACCTTTTCTACGGTAGATTGCAATGTGACCGCGAATTACCGCTCCTCCGGATTATTGCACGGACCGTGCAAGGGGGGCGGTATGTTTAAATATCGCGTTAATTCGACGTATTTTCGAGTAAAATATAATTCGTCACCCGGTATTGTTTTTTCGGCGTACGTAAGACCAGAGGTACCTCGGTCGTCGTGTCCGCTACGCGAAAACAGTACGGGATAGAAAAACAGCCGCTCTCGGGTTTTTTTTCGAGACCTCACGCGATCGATCACGTAACGCTCAATTTCGAAACGAAAGTTTCGACGCGCGTGTCTAGAGAAGGTACGACAATTTTGTATTAGACAAAGACGGACTCAAAAAACGTTCACAGCGCCGCTCTACGGAGGTTTCACCCTTCGAGCGAACATTTTGACTGTCCGTGCTCGTCCGTCACTCTTAATCTGGAACCGGCAGGGAGCACATGGGCATACGACCCCGCTCCTCGGGCATTCCATAGTTCTCGAATAGTTACGAGTCACTCGAACTTTTCGAATAAATTCTGAACGTGGAATAGGAAGGACTCCATACGAGAACGGATTGTAAAAACAATCTTTTACCGTGACTCCTTCCGTAACCCGTTTACAATTTAAATTGAAAAATCGTAAACGAGGAAAGGAATCGAATACGAGGACGGATTGTGAATCAATCTCTTCCCGTGATTCCTTTCGCAACTCGTTGTAATTCGATATAGATCAGGTCGGGTTTCGACCAGATCAAAGCGACTGTAGAATTTCGTGAATTATAATCCGAAATTCCCATTCAGCGGTGGCTATAGTCCACATCAGTCTGACATCAGACACGTATCGCTTCAATCAGAGGTCGTGTCCGAGGTTTCGAATTTGAATCTCGAACCTCTCGACTGTCGAACGGTGCAAACCCACCCTTAGGGGCCTTCGTGGCGTGCATACCCTGGGTGGTATTACCGTCCTCCAGTCGGTGTTCGGGACAATACTTGAGTTCCGGCATCCGGCGACCAGCTAGAGCGCTGTTCAATCATCGCCAGTGTGTACGGACCCTGTGCGTAGAACCGCTCAGTATAGCGCCGTGGTGTACGCACTATAATTATAAGTCGCTGCATGCGCTGTAAAGGTGCTGCACCACACAGTGCCCGTAGGCATTACGAGGACGATAAACGGCCGAGGAGCAGGCAAATAGTTGGAGCCTTACAACCTCCCTCTGTTAACCTCTCCGGCGACAGTCGAAATTAGCAGTCGGGAAAAATCGAGATCGATTCTCGTCCCCCAAATCTGCAATCAAACGTTTCCTGATTTAAAGGGAACATACAGTCCAATAGCTTAGCTGCGTAACGCGGCGGCCGAGTTCCCCGCTCGTGAGTGCGACACGCACAACCAAGAGCGCGTGAACCTTAGAGCGAGACGGACAACGTGACTCACGTTACTCGATATTTACGCATAGTCTCGTCTCTTTTGTTTCAGGATAGCGCGACGCGAACCGCCGAAAAGGAGACGGCCCATCGGCGGGGCTTTTTCTGGCTAGACGCCGGCCAGACGTCCAGGCGGTTAGAATTAAGAGTTTGTGTTTGTGTTCGTCCTGAAAGAAAAAGTACTGAAATAAACGGCTTCGTCGAAAATTCGACGAAGCGAAAAATAAACTAACGTGCAATTACTACATTTCCAACGTCCTTTTCCTCGTGATCCGGACCTTCGTTAGACGAGGCGTTCAAGTAAAATATTTGAAACCTCCCTATTCTAACATAAGGTCCTTCGAGCCGGATCTAAACGAGGTTTATTGGACCAGGAAAAGGTGCACGATCGTACACGTGTGGAATTACCCACGTAAGAGGTTATTTCGAGCGGTTTTATCCTCGAAAATCCAACTATGGCGGTAGCTAAACAAGCCACGTGGTCGGAGCTCGATGATCACATCGATGCCTTGACCGAGGGTGCATACCGACTCAATAAGTTGGGCATTAACCTCAAGAAGAAGGGAAAAGCGAGCTACTCGGTACGAGGCCTTGAGGAAAAGCTCGAGTTTGCCAAAAACTTATGGAGGGAACTCACAGATCGGTACTCGGCTGTACGGAAATTAGTACAGCCAGCGCAAAGGCAGGAATACGAGTTCTTTAAACAGAACGGTATGGCCACTGCCGAAAACGACTATCACGATTTCGTGGAATTCGTAAGCGCTGAGATAGAACGACTCGCCGGGGATCCAAAACCGGCGGCGTCGGAAGCTCAATGCAGTATACCGATCGAGCTCCCAAAACAAAGATTACCAAAATTCGGAGGGGATCCTCGAGAGTGGGAACACTTCGAGGATCTGTTCACCTCCGGGGTGATCAATAATGCATGGTTGTCCGATGTACAAAAACTGCATCATTTAAACGCATGCTTAGAAGGACCGGCTCTGGCGACGATTTCGTCTATAGAAATCGTCGGTCGCAATTTCCCGGAAGCGTGGAAAAAGCTCAAGAGCAAATTCGGTCTCCCACGTCTAGTAACGGGAAAACTACTAGACAAACTTCTGTACATGAACCCCATCGATCTAAATGATCTAGCTAGTATGCAGCAGATCACGGTGGATTGCACAGAAGCCCTCGCTGCCCTCAGGAAAAAGGGAACCCCAGAACAGCTGGTAGAGTGGCTACTAGCGCACTGGGCGAAGCAACATTTCACCCCTGAAATGGAGTTGAAATGGCAGAGGACACTAGGCAGCTCGCCCGACTATCCTACGTTCGAGGACGTAAGGAGGTTCGTGGAACGAGAATCGTGCGCTCTGCTTTCCATGACCGAGGAGCGGCGGAATGCAGCCTTAGGGCTTTCAACCAAAAATGCACGAAATACGAAGGCCACTCGGGTTTCCGGTGACGCCTCCAAACACGTGCGCAGCCATAATGCTGTCCTAGACCACATCCGGGCGGAAAACCCCCGGGAAACGAGTCACGACAACAGGCAGGTTGGAACTACGTCAACAAAGTCGTGTGGATTCTGTACAGGGCCGCACAAGTTGACGAATTGCGACAACTTCATGCGATTGACTGCAAAAATGCGCAGTCAATACGTAAAACGTAGTCGGTGGTGCATACAATGCTTGGGCACCACCCATACGGTAATGAAGTGCAAAAGCCCCACGGCGTGCACGAGGTGCAGCGGAAAACACCATACCCTGCTGCACTTCGAAATATCACGGGAGCCTCAGAATAATCAGCCGGTATCGGAAACCGAGTACGGCGATAAAGAGGAAAGGCGGTCAGAAGCCCCATCCCGGCGGCCTGGAAAATTCAGGCCAAAAGGAAAAACCTCGCCAAGCGCCAACACACCGAAAGCCACGACGTCGCACTGTACGACATTCGGTATACATGTACCGAGGCCCGTGTTGTTGGCTACGGCTCGAGTGCGAGTGTACGGAAAACATGGTGCGTCGCGAATCGCGCGCGCACTGCTCGATCAAGGTTCGGAAACTTCCTTCATTTCCGCGAGTTTGGTGAATGACCTCAAACTCGCACGGAGGAAAACTCCAGCCACGGTAACGGGCTTGGGAGGAAAACGAACAGACGCGATCAAATATAGCGTCGGAATGAACCTCAGCGCGAAAGAAGATAGGAAACCGACATGTACGGTCGACGCGTACGTCGTGCCTCGAATCACGACCTACGCAACGTCGTTCAAAAAAACGCTCGGCTACGAAGCGTTTCGGGACCTACCTCTCGCCGATTCCGACGTCACAGCTGATCAAAACATTGAGATTTTGATCGGCGCCAACTTATACGCACAGATTCTGCGTCCGGGATTTCGCCGCGTAACAGCGGAAGGTCCGATAGCCCAAGAGACTGCGTTCGGCTGGGTAATCTCCGGGCCGATAAGTGCAGCGGGCGCAACCCCGAATACAGTACGGACGTTGCATTGCACCGTACTCGAATCGCTGGATCAAGCGATTCGGAAATTCTGGGAATCGGAAGAAATTCCCGCGACGCCACTGCGTACAAAGGCAGAGGAAGAGTGCGAAGCATTCTTCCGAAAAACCGTCGTCCGTAACGAGACTGGGAGGTTTCTAGTACGACTCCCTTTCAATTGCCCGAGACCGGAAGAAGCGTTGGGAAATTCATTCCATATCGCGCTCTCCGCTCTCGCAAGGCTGCGAAGGAAACTAGAAACAAATCCGACCCTGGGTCAAGAATACTCGGAGTTTTTAACCGAGTACGAGTCCCTTGGTCATATGGCTCGTATCGAGCCCATCGACCGAACTAGACTCTACATACCCCATAGAGCGGTCGTCCGTACGGACAGTGCGACCACGAAACTACGGGTCGTATTCAATGCGACCAGTAGGACGACTGGAGGTCGCTCCCTAAACGACATCCTACACGTAGGTCCGAAATTACAAAACGATATCACCTCGGTATTAACGAGGTGGCGTGTGTACGAATACGTGTTAGTGGCTGACATTGAGAAAATGTTTCGACAGATTCTCGTCGCCCCACAGGATCGTCGATTCCAATGCATCGTGTGGTGTGCACCCGAAACCGAACAGCTGCAAGCGTTCGAACTAAATACCGTCACATACGGAACGGCGTGCGCCCCATACTTATCGATGCGTACCCTTCTCGAATTAAAGGAGCAGGATGGGAAAAAATTTCCCTTAGCCGCCCCGATTCTCGAGAAGGACATTTACGTCGATGATGTATTCATGGGAGCACCGGACAAACCCTTGCTGGAGGAAATCCGCACGCAAGTGTGTGACCTTCTGCAAGGAGGTGGGTTTCAGCTGAGAAAGTGGGCTGGAAATTCGCCACAGTTGCTGCGAAACATCCCCCACAGCGCTCACTCCCACGCCGTGGACCTCACCCTGTTCGAGGATTCCGAACTAAAAGTGCTCGGTCTACGATGGATTCCGTCTGGAGATTATTTCTATTTCAATCTCCAACGGTTTCAACCGTCGGCATCACCGATGACAAAGAGAAATTTGTTTTCGGAAATTGCCAAACTCTTCGATCCGCTCGGCTGGTTATCACCCGTCGTAATTCGCGCAAAGATTTTAATGCATTCCCAGTGGCTGGAGAAAATCTAGTGGGACGACCAAATCTCCGCGAATACGCAGAAAACGTGGAATACGTTCTGCACGGATTGGAGTAGTTTAAAGGAACTAAAAATTCCAAGATGGATACGTTATGGAGCAGATACCGCGACCGTGGAGTTGCACGGATTCTGCGATGCCTCCCTCGCAGCCTACTCTGCCGTCACGTATTTACGCGTGACGACAACGAGCAATGAAGTCTTTTCGACATTGATAATGGCAAAAACGCGAGTGGCTCCAATTAAAACGCAGTCCATCCCCGTCCTGGAATTAAACGGGGCTGTACTCCTCTCCGAGCTTGTGATGCACGTAAAGCGGTCCCTTCCGATGAAGCTGGACCGCATAATCTGCTGGACAGATTCTACGATTGCACTCGCTTGGTTGAGAAAGCATGCATCGACATGGAAGGTTTTAATCGCCAACCGTGTCTCCAAAATCCAAACTATGCTCCCAAACGCTGAATGGTATCACGTTCCCACACGCTCAAATCCCGCAGATTTAAATTCGCGTGGAGTAGAAGCTGCGGAACTTATTCAGTCGGAGCTATGGATTTCAGGGCCGACGTGGCTTCGACTGGCGGAAGAAAGTTGGCCGAAAATGCCCGCTTCAATCGAGACCGAGGAGGGTAAACGCGTATCGCATACCCTCGTAGCAACTCCGGAAAAGGAATGGGATTTTGTATTCCGATTTTCTGAATGGAGTAAACTACTACGCGTCACCGCCTACTGCCTTCGGTTCCGAAGGGAGTGGGACGGGGAACGCCGGTCATTCGACGCCAAAATTATCGAAGCCTCGGAAATACGGCGTGCAACGGAAAGGATTGCACGCTACTTGCAACGCACGCACTTTGCAGACGAATACCAATGCTTAAAAAAGCAACGGGAAATCCCTGCAAAATCTCCATTAAAAAGCCTAAACCCCTTCCTCGACGACCGAGATGTCTTAAGAGTGGGTGGAAGGTTGGAGAATGCGGCACTCGCATGGGAGACCAAACACCCGATAATTCTGCCGAAACATCATGTTTCAAACATGATAATCAGGCAATGTCACGTGAATACGTTGCACGGGGGTCTGCAATTAACCATGTACACGGTGAGACAGAAATTCTGGATCATCGGCGCTCGTAATGCGGCGCGGACGGTTATCCACAAATGCATGCGATGCGTGAGATGGAAAGCAACCACCTCCACGCAAATAATGCAGGATTTAATACCAGAACGCAGCCGCCCTGCACGACCTTTCTCGAACTGCGGAGTAGATTACGCTGGACCGTACAAGGTCCGTGAGCACCCCGGCGCCAACACCACCCCCGAGGGAAGGCACCTCCCGAGGGGACAGACGATCCAGGGAGGCTGGGAGAGGCCGCCCCAGGGACCGGCAGCCGACCACCCGCCGGCCGGGACGCCAACGGCCCTCCAACCGGGGCAGCCTAGATCAGGCCGCACTACAGGAGGCTGTCCTCACCACCCTCCAAATTTTGGAGGGCAGACGGGCCCTAGCTCGTCGTTAAGTAAGTACCTTGATTTATATAATTATGTGTACAGCGACCTTTTCTACGGTAGATTGCAATGTGACCGCGAATTACCGCTCCTCCGGATTATTGCACGGACCGTGCAAGGGGGGCGGTATGTTTAAATATCGCGTTAATTCGACGTATTTTCGAGTAAAATATAATTCGTCACCCGGTATTGTTTTTTCGGCGTACGTAAGACCAGAGGTACCTCGGTCGTCGTGTCCGCTACGCGAAAACAGTACGGGATAGAAAAACAGCCGCTCTCGGGTTTTTTTCGAGACCTCACGCGATCGATCACGTAACGCTCAATTTCGAAACGAAAGTTTCGACGCGCGTGTCTAGAGAAGGTACGACAATTTTGTATTAGACAAAGACGGACTCAAAAAACGTTCACAGCGCCGCTCTACGGAGGTTTCACCCTTCGAGCGAACATTTTGACTGTCCGTGCTCGTCCGTCACTCTTAATCTGGAACCGGCAGGGAGCACATGGGCATACGACCCCGCTCCTCGGGCATTCCATAGTTCTCGAATAGTTACGAGTCACTCGAACTTTTCGAATAAATTCTGAACGTGGAATAGGAAGGACTCCATACGAGAACGGATTGTAAAAACAATCTTTTACCGTGACTCCTTCCGTAACCCGTTTACAATTTAAATTGAAAAATCGTAAACGAGGAAAGGAATCGAATACGAGGACGGATTGTGAATCAATCTCTTCCCGTGATTCCTTTCGCAACTCGTTGTAATTCGATATAGATCAGGTCGGGTTTCGACCAGATCAAAGCGACTGTAGAATTTCGTGAATTATAATCCGAAATTCCCATTCAGCGGTGGCTATAGTCCACATCAGTCTGACATCAGACACGTATCGCTTCAATCAGAGGTCGTGTCCGAGGTTTCGAATTTGAATCTCGAACCTCTCGACTGTCGAACGGTGCAAACCCACCCTTAGGGGCCTTCGTGGCGTGCATACCCTGGGTGGTATTACCGTCCTCCAGTCGGTGTTCGGGACAATACTTGAGTTCCGGCATCCGGCGACCAGCTAGAGCGCTGTTCAATCATCGCCAGTGTGTACGGACCCTGTGCGTAGAACCGCTCAGTATAGCGCCGTGGTGTACGCACTATAATTATAAGTCGCTGCATGCGCTGTAAAGGTGCTGCACCACACAGTGCCCGTAGGCATTACGAGGACGATAAACGGCCGAGGAGCAGGCAAATAGTTGGAGCCTTACAACCTCCCTCTGTTAACCTCTCCGGCGACAGTCGAAATTAGCAGTCGGGAAAAATCGAGATCGATTCTCGTCCCCCAAATCTGCAATCAAACGTTTCCTGATTTAAAGGGAACATACAGTCCACTAGCTTAGCTGCGTAACGCGGCGGCCGAGTTCCCCGCTCGTGAGTGCGACACGCACAACCAAGAGCGCGTGAACCTTAGAGCGAGACGGACAACGTGACTCACGTTACTCGATATTTACGCATAGTCTCGTCTCTTTTGTTTCAGGATAGCGCGACGCGAACCGCCGAAAAGGAGACGGCCCATCGGCGGGGCTTTTTCTGGCTAGACGCCGGCCAGACGTCCAGGCGGTTAGAATTAAGAGTTTGTGTTTGTGTTCGTCCTGAAAGAAAAAGTACTGAAATAAACGGCTTCGTCGAAAATAAACGGCTTCGTCGCTTACTAGCTCACTGCATGCTTACTAGCACACTAATTGCTTACCAGCCTACTGCAAGCTTACCTGAATACTGCTTGCTTACTAGCTTCCTCCTAGCTCACTAGGTCACAGCTTGGTTAATGGCATACTGCTTCCTTAATAGCTTACAGCATGCTTACTATCTTGTTGCTTGCATTCTAGATTACTTCTTGCTTACTTGCATCCTGCTTTCCTACTAACAAACCGCTCTCTGACTAACCTGCTGCTTGCTTACTAGGTTACTGGTTGCTTACAAGCATGCTGCTTGCTTACTAGCTAACTTCTCTTTTGTTAGGATTCTGCTTGCTTACTAGCATACTGCTTTCTTACTAGCTAACTGCTTTCTTACTGGCTTCCTGCTTGCTTACTATCGTGTTGCTTACTAGCATACTGCTTACTTACTAGCTTACTGCTTGCTTACTAGATTACTGCTTGCACAATTGCTAACTGCTTTCTTACTAACTTACTGCTCAGTTACTACCTAACTGCTTTCTTATTACATTCCTGCCTTCTTACTAACTTACAACTCTCTTACCAGCCGAATGCCTCCTAACTAGCTTCCTGCTTGCTTACAAGCATGCCGCTTGCTTCCTAGCTCACTGCTTGCCTTCTAGCATAATTCTTCCTTAGTAGCTTCCTCCTCGTTTATTAGCTCAATGTTAGCATACAAGCTTACTGCTTGCTTACTAGTTTACTGCTTGCTTAGTAGCATACTGCTTTCTGACTAGCAAATTGCTTCCTTACTAGCCTGCAGTTTGCTTACTAGCTTACTTGTTTCCTACAAGAATACTGCTTGATAACTAGCATACTGCTACCTTCCCAGCTTCCTCCTGGCTTTTTAGCTCATTGCATGCGTAGTAGCTTACTTGTTGCTTACTAGCTTACTGCGTGCTTACTAGCATACTGCTCCCTTACTAGCTCCCTGCTTGCTTACTAGCTCACTGCTTGCTTACTGGCTTACGGATAGCTTACTAGGTAACTGCTTTCCTGCTAGCCTAGTCCATGCTTACTAGCTAACTGCTTGCTTACTGACGTACTGCATGCCTACTAGCTACCTGCTTTCTTGCTACCCCGCTGCTTGCTTGCTAGCTTGCAGCTTCCTTTCGATCTTACTGCTGGTATACTCGCATACTGCTTCCTTACTAGCCTACTCTTTGCTTAATAGCATCCTGCTTTCTTACTATCTTACTTCTTGCTTACTAGCATACTGCTTCCTTACTAGCTCCCTGCACGCTTACTAGCCCACTGCTTGCTTACAAGATTACTGCTTGCTTACTAGATTGCTGCTTGCTCAATATCTAACTGCTTTCTTACCAGCCTGCTGATAGCTTGCTTGCTCACTGCTTGCTTACTAGCTTCCTCCTCGCTTAGTAGCTCACTGCTTGCATACTAGCTTCCTCCTCGCTTACTAGCTCACTCCTTTCTTTCCAGCTTACTGCTTGCTTACTAGCATACTCGTTGCTTACAAGCTTACTGCTTGCTAGCTAGATTACTGCATGCTTACTAGCTTACTGCTAGCTTACTACCTAACTGCTCTGTTACTACATTCCTGCTTTCTTCCTATCTTACTGTTTCTTTATTACCTTACTGCTTCACTATTATCCAAATGCTTTCTTACTAGCTTCCTGCTTGCTTACTATCAAACAACTTCCTTACTAGCTTCCTCCTCGCTTACTAGCTCACTGCACGCTTACTAGCTTACCTCATGCTTACTGGCTTGCTGCTTGCACAAAAGTCCACTGCTTTCTTACTGGGTACCTGCTTTCTTAATTGCCTGCTGCTTGTTTACTAGCTTTCAGGTTGCTTACTAGATTACTGCGTGCTTATTAGCTTACTGCTTGCTTACTAGCACACTGCTTTCCTACTAGCTTATAGCTTTCTGACTATCCTGCTGCTTGCTTACTAGCTTACTGGATGCTCACTAGCTTGCTGCTTGCACACAAGCTTCCTGCTTGCTATCAATCTTACTGCTTGCTTACTAGCATTCTGCTTTCCTACTAGCTTGCACCTCTCTGACCAGCCTGCTGCTTGCATACCTGCTTACTGCTCGCTTATTAGCTTACTGCTTGCTCACTAGCCTACTGCTTTCTTACTAGCCTGCTGCTTGCTCACTCGATAACAGCTTCCTTACCAGCTTACTGCTTGCTTACTAGCTTACTGCTTTGTTGATAACATACTGTTTTGTTACTAGCTTATTGTTTGCCTGCTAGCTTACTGCCTGCTTTCTAGCATACAGCGTCCTGACTAGCTTCCGGCTTGCTTACTAGCTCACTGCTTGCTTGCTAACTTACTGGTTGCTTACTAGCTTCCTGCTTGCTTACAAGCTTACTGCTTGCTTACTAGACTGCTACATGCTTTCTAGCTTGCCGCTTGCTTACTAGCTGTTAAAATGCTGATGCTTTTAACTACGAAGTCCGGATAGAGGGATCGGATCTTTATTGTGGGAAGTGATTGAGAATGTGTAAGATTTTCTTTTTCAAAAACTGTTTATTATAAAAATAACAATAAAATAAGCAATAAGAGACTAAGAGAATTCTTATTAAACTATGCAAATAATATCGTTGCCAATCCTACGTCGGAACCGAGACGTTGAGGTAGGCCATGGTTCTGTGAACAGAGAAACACGGCAATGTGTTTGACACGTAAACACGTTACACGTATATTCGCCTCGTGTGTGTCCTCACGCTTCTGGCTTCGATATTCGAATGTATAGGAGCAGAGAATTTCGCTCACTCGTAATATACGAGCTCGCAAGTGGACTGTATTTAATTTATGGCGTGAAAAGAATTAAATTTCCTTTCGACGCCGGACTGAGTCGATTGTCTAGTGGACGGGGATGCAAGTGGAGGTTGTAAGGCTCCAAATGCACTGATCCCGTGAGTATGCCCACGGAGTCTGTGCGTCGAGTCGCACTGCAGTACAACGACACGACCGTCGATCTGCGGCTTCTCTTTAACGTTCCAACAGATGACTTGTTGGTCGAGAGTTGCACTGCGAAGCCCGACTGCACGTGGTGTAAGGAACCACTGCATGGTGTGGTAAATAGACCGGCTCCGTCGCGAACGGAGTGCTGACGGGAGCCATATAGCCAAGAGCCTCATATTCGCGCAAAAACTCGACATATTGCGCTCCTAGTGTCGTGTCGCTTTTCAATCTGCGATCGAGGGATCGCAGGAGTGCGACCGCGCGGGAACAGGCTCGCCGATGTCAACAGGCGGCTCGGTGCGAAAGGGCAGTCGTACAATGTATCGCCCGTCAGCCGCGCGATGATGCATGCGCGCGAAGTGTTGTTCGCATCGAGCTTCTTCCGGCGATAGCGAAGAAGGAGACGCGACCTCCTCAATCTCCCAGAACCGACGCAGTAGGGAGTCGACGTCATCTCCCTTCGAGCGCGCGAGCATGATACACACCCACCGAGGACGTCTCGCGAGCAGTGGGCCCGGAGACCACCCACCCGAACACGGTGTGCTGCACAATGGGGTCCTGCGCTCGACCACGACGCAATCCCGGGAGCAGGATCGCACCGAAATAATCTGCGCCTAATAAGACGTCGATGCCGCGAGATTCAGACGAATTGGAATCTGCGAGGGGCAAGTCTCGGATGCGAGGCCACGCAGTCGGAGAGAAGCCGGACACTCCCGAATAGGCGGTCAGGCGGGGTAGGACGAGAGCCGTCACTGTTGTATAAGCCAGGTCAGTACCTGCATGCCGGTGTAATATTTCGACCTTCGCGAGCGATATTCCCACTAAGACTCCCCCCGCCCCCGTGATTTCTGTAGCGGCCTTGCGTTTTTGCAGGTGGAGTGTCTATCCCCTCAGGGGCTGCCAGCCTTTCAGCTGCAGTACGGGCTTAACGAACCCGGGGTACCCGAGTCATACACACACCGTAAGCCTCCTGTTGGTCGTCACAACGACCCATTCACAATTCCCTATTGGTTTTGTGAATGGTACGTGACGGCAGGAGGAACGGGGGTCTTGGCTTAACCGCCTGGGCCACGAGTATGGCGACTCTATAAAATCGCCCTCCAATCCTAAGCTATGGTGCGCGGCGATGGGATGCATGGTTGGGGGAGAAGGCCCAATCCCAAGCGACCACCTCCGGGGAACCTGCCGAACCCCCGGAGTATTAGGCTTACCCGGGTAAGGCGGCTCTGCCCGGGTGGACCTTTATTTCCGACCATCTCGTGGGATTATTATGGACACAGAAAATAAAATGGGGATGGGGCGGGTTTTGTCGGTTGGGGAGGACGGTGACGGGGTTGGGGTTAGGGTGGTGGCGCTCGCGCCCCATTCAGCGCCAGGTCCGGCTTCGTGGAGGGTGGAGGAGGACGACGAGACGGCGTCGGTCTCGTCCTTCTCCTCCAGCACGAGCCACATAGGCTCTAAGAGGAAGAGGACGGGGCAGGCCGTCGTCGAGGTGGGCGGGGCGATGAGCCCGTCGGTGAGGCTGAGTTGCCTCAGGGACGAGGTGACCGAGGAGATATCGGAGAGGATCTCCTCGTCCCTGAGGCGGGTGGAGAAAGTCGCCGCTGCCTGCGCCTTTAAGGGGCAGAAAAGCGGTGGCGCGGAGGCCCTGAAGGCCGCGGCGGAGGAAATGAGGGAGGCGGCGCGGGAGCTCAGAGGGCGGAACGCACGTCTGCAGCTCCTGTTGGAGGAGGAGCGACAGGGGAGGAGGAGGGCAGAGGCGCTGTGGAACAGCGCGGCCCTCCCTCCCATCCTCCCTCCTCCACCACCGCCGCGTCCCTCGGCGGAGGTAAATAAGCGGAGTGCGGCGGCAGTGGTGCGGGGCACCGCGGGCCCCTCCACCCGCACTCCGCCCGTGAAGAAGTCCCCGTCCTCCTCAGAAGACGATCTTCTGAGGAGGATTGGGGACATGATTGATGGCAAGCTGGCCGCCTTCCGGGAGGAGCTCCTCGCCGGAAGAGCGGTCAGCAGGAAGGCGGTGCCTCCCCGACCTGTTCCGGTACAGTCGGGGAAGGCAAAGAAGGGCGGAGTGAAGGCTCCGCCCAGCGTTGTGGCACCAGGGCCCCGGGTCGCGAACCCCAAGGGGGGTGGTGTACCCGTGGTCGCGGTGGTCGCGTCCTCCACAGCACCCTCCCAAGGGGGGGTGGCGTGGAGTGAGGTGGTGGGGCGGAAGGCGAAGCGGGCGGCGAGGATGGCCTCGCAACCGCAGCCTCCGCCTCCGCCGCCGGCGGCCAAGGTAAAGGCCGCGAAGGTCGGGAAGGCACGACCAGGTCGTCCCCCAAAAATGGCAGCGGTGACGCTGACCGTTGCGCAGGGGGGCGACCTGACCCTCGCGGAGGCGATGCGGCTCGCCAGGGAGAATATCTCCCTGGAAGAGCTGGGCATCGCCTCCGTGAGGGCGAAGAGGGCCGTGACCGGGGGTCTCTTGCTGGAGATCCCCGGTGCAGAAGGCGGCGCGAAGGCGGATCGTCTCGCCCAGAGGCTCCGGGAGCAGCTGGGCGAGCGAGGTGTCCGGGTCGCCCGGCCCACGAAGCGCACGGAGATGCGCGTTTGTGGGCTGGACGACTCGGTCACCGCGGAGGACGTGTCCCGTGCCCTTGCGAGGGCGGGGGACTGTCCTGTGGAGGACCTGTGGATCGGAGAGATCCGCAGGTCGCCCTCCGGCCTCGGGTCGGTGTGGGCCCGGTGCCCCCTCTCCGCCGCCAGTAAGGTGGCGGAATCCGGGAGGGTGTCGGTGGGGTGGGTTTCGGCGCGAGTGGAAATCCTCGCGCCGCGCCCGCTCCAGTGTCACCGCTGCCTCGAATTGGGGCACGTGAGGCAGTGGTGCACCTCGCCGGTGGATCGCAGCGGTCAGTGTTACCGCTGCGGTGCCAAAGAGCAGCGTGCGAGCCAGTGCTCGGCGGCCCCCCACTGCCCGCTGTGTGCGGACATGGGGAGGCCAGCCGATCACAGGGTGGGGAGCAAGAAGTGCTCCCCCCCCCCTCCCGGAAGGAGAGGAAGAGGCGGGCTGCACCGGCTCCGGTGCCGAGGGCGGTGGCATCGTCCTCCATGGAGGTGGACGGTGCTACGGGGACGGACGGCCGGGAGGAGGCTGGCGCGGCCATTAATTAATGCCGCCCCGCCTCCTCATCCAGGCCAACCTCAACCACTGCCGCGCGGCACAGGACTTGATGTCCCAAGTCCTCGCGGAGTGGGGGGTTGGCCTGGCGGTCGCCGCGGAGCCGTACCGCGTCCCTGATCACCCTCATTGGGTGGGCGACGCGGACGGCTTGGTGGCAACGGTATGGGGAGGGGGCGACGGGTCCCCACCGTTCTCCTTGTTGGAGTGCGGTCGGGGATTCGTCGCCGTGGACTGGGGGGGGAGTCGCTGTGGTGGGGTGCTACATTTCGCCCCGTAGCGGTCACGCTGCGTTCGAGCTGTACTTGGCCGAGGTCGCGGCATGCGTGCAGCGCTACGCGGCCCGGCCGGTGCTGGTCCTGGGGGATTTTAATGCCAAGTCGGTGGCTTGGGGATCCCCCAGGACCTCCGTTCGCGGCGGGATCCTGGGCGATTGGGCGGCGGGGCTCGACCTCCGGGTATTGAACCGGGGGTCGGAGCACACATGCGTGCGGCGATATGGGCGGTCTATCGTGGATGCGCGACCGCCAACGCCGTGCGCATGGTGTCGGGTTGGCACGTGGTCGCGGGGGCAGAGACACTCTCCGATCACCGGTACATTCGGATGGAGGTCTGCCGCCGCGAGTGCATCCCGACACGGCCGCCTGCGTGGCACCCCACCACGCCGCTGGGCGCTTCGGCGCCTGGACAAGGACGCCCTCATGGCAGCTGCCCTCGCTGCAACTTGGCCGCAGGGAGCGGCCGAGTTGCCGAGCATAGAGGAGGAGGTCGCCCGGCTCGGAGCATTGGTCGCGGGTATTTGCGACGCGGCGATGCCTCGGGTCGGGCGGGCTTCTCCTCGCCGGGCGGTGTACCGGTGGTCGGACGCGATCGCGGAGTTGCGAGTCGCGACTGTCCGCGCCCGACGCCAGTACACCCGCGCGCGCCGTCGTCAACGTACAGGCGACGGCGTGGCGCGAGCGAGGGCAGCTGATGACCTGTATGGAGCATACCGCGTGGCGCGGGTTGCTCTGCAGGTCGCCATCAAACGGGCCAAGACCCAGGCATGGAAGGTGCTCCTCCAGACCCTTGATGACGATCCATGGGGGCGCCCATATAAGGTGGTGCTGAATAAGCTCCGCCCGTGGGCGCCCCCCGTCACCGAGGGTCTTGACCCCCGGCTGCTGGAGGACGTGGTCAATACACTCTTCCCAATTGGGGAGAGGGGACCGCGTCCTCCGGCGGCGGCGGCTGTCCCAGTGGACTGGACGGCCGAGCTGGGGGTCACGCAGGAGGAGCTGGCAGCGGCCATCAGACGGCTCGGGGTTCGTAACACGGCCCCGGGTCCGGATGGTGTGCCCGGCTGGGTTTGGGTCTTGACCCAGGGCGTCCTTGGGGCCGACCTCAGGCGGTTGTTCGACCGCTGCCTGAGGGACGGGCGATTCCCCCCAAGTTGGAAGGTGGCGAGGATGGTCCTCCTCCGGAAGGAGGGTCGGCCCGCGGAGTCTCCCTCCGCATACCGGCCCATTTGTCTCCTCGACGAGGTGGGCAAGCTCTTCGAGCGTGTGATTGCTGCCCGCCTCGTCGAGCACCTGTCGCGGGGTGATCCCGGTCTGGCCGACTGCCAGTTCGGATTCCGGGGGGGCCGATCGACTATCGACGCGATAGGTCGTGTGAGGGCCCTCTCGGAGGCGGCCGTCTCCCGGGGAGGGGTGGCATTGGCAATATCCAAGGATAAACACCCTCCGCTGGGAAGAGATAAGGAGGGGACTCGAATATCATCGAGTCCCCCCTTGTCTCAGGGCGGTCGTCGGGGATTATCTCCGCGGCAGGTGGATCGAGTATCCGGGCCGGGACGGTGATATGCGGAGGGAGGTGTACTGCGGTGTTCCGCAGGGGTCGGTCCTCGGGCCACTCCTGTGGAACATCGCGTACGACTCGGTGTTGTGGGCCGGCCTCCCCGACGGCGTCAGCACGGTGTGTTATGCGGATGACACACTGGTGCTGGCCGTCGGGGCGCACTGGGGGAGGGCCATGCGTCGCGCGGAGGAGGGGTCACAACGCGTCGTCGACCGGATCAGGGGGATGGGGATGACGGTGGCGGTCCATAAGACCGAGGTGATTGCGTTTCATTCACCTCGGCAGGATCCGCCACCCCCTCTGATCCGGGTGGGTGGGGCTGACATCGAGGTGAAGCCCCAGATCAGGTATCTAGGGCTGATCCTCGATAGCCACTGGCGTTTCGAGGAGCACTTCCGCTGCCTGGTCCCCCGGTTGGAAAGGATGGTTGCGGCTCTGGGCCGGATCCTGCCCAACCTGGGGGGCCCGGCGGGCCGAGTTCGTCGCCTCTATGTGGCAATGGTCCAGTCGGTGGCCCTATACGGGGCCCCCGTCTGGGCGGACGACCTGGCTGCCTCCCGGCGCAGCATGACTATGCTGCGTCGGGTGCAGAGGCGCATGGCGCTCAGGGTCGTCCGCGGGTATCGGACCATGTCACATGAGGCGGCGACGGTTCTAGCGGGGATGCCGCCCATGGACCTGCTCGCGCGGTCGCACGCGGTGATGTACCGTCGACCGTCGCGCGGGGGTGGGGGCAGTTCCGGGCGGGCAGGAACCTGCTTGGGGCGATTTGAAGCGCCAGGCCCGGCAGTCCGTGTTGCTCGCGTGGCAGGAGCGGCTGGCTCTACCAACCGCGGGGCACCGGACTGTCGGGGCTGTTCGGCCACTCCTGAAGGAGTGGCTGGACAGAGGCCATGGCAGCCTCACCTACCGGCTGGCACAGGTATTTTCCGGGCATGGCAGCTTCGGAAGATACCTGTGCCGGATAGGGAAGGAGCCGACGGCGCGTTGCTGCCACTGCGACGCTGAGCAGGACACGGCGGATCATACCCTGGAGGTATGCCCCGCGTGGGAGGGGGAGCGCCGTGTCCTGGTCGGCGTCGTCGGGCGGGATGTCTCGCTGCCGGGCGTGGTGCGCGCCATGCTCGGCAGCGAGGAGAAGTGGAGGGCCGTGGCCTCCTTCTGCGAGAACGTAATGTTGCAGAAGGAGGCCGCGGGGAGGGAGCGCGAGCTTCAGCGGCTTTCAGCTGAAGCTCGCGCTCGTGCGGTGGCCCGAGGTCGTCGCCCGGTCGCGAGGCGTCGCGGGCGGCCGCCTCGGCGTGGCGGATGACCTAGGCTGGGAGGGGGGTCCTGAGGGGACCCTCCTCACGCCAGGCGGCGCCGGGTCGGACCGGTTGGGGGTAGGAGTGCCTCCCCCTACCGGTCCGACGCAAGGGGAGGCACCCTCGGCGGTCTGGTGCGGCCATGAACGCCCGGCCGCCGACGGGTGGAAACGGGGTCGCGGGCGGTTGCGAGTTGGGGCTCGCAGCCGCCACTAAACGCGGCCCCGGGACGGATAGCGGCGGGATGGAGTGGCCCCGTCCCGCCGCTATGAGGCAGTGTGTCTACTGGGGGGACCGATTGTCCCCCCGGGGGATGGGCGCGAAAGCGCGGGCACGGGGAGGATACCGGAAGAATGCTTCGAGCGATTCCCGGTATCCTCCCAAAGCGTGCCGAAGGGTCACCGTGGGGTTTTTAGTGGGTAGGTCCCGCGCCTGTCGTTGTACGGGCGCGGGGAATCCCACACACCCCTCCCACCTCTCCCCAAGGAGGTGGGAGGGAGTCTTTCGAAGATTTTCCCCACGACAAAAAAAAAAAAAAAAAAAAAAGTACAACTAATTTAGGCTCATTTCCTTCATTATTCTCATTCAAGAACCTATTATATTGGTAAATCATGTTCATTGGTAATTTTCGCAGTATCTCCGAATTCAAGTCGGGACTCTGCAGATAACCAATGTGATTAACTGCTTGCAAAGCCGCTACGCAGTTCTTAACTGTGGTAGCAAACGTCACCAGGTTTCCACCTATACCGCCAATACGGGGAAGATTCTTTATGTCTTCGACAATCTTTGTAGCTACGACGTCGGGGTTACCGAACCTTAGTTCTAGGGTCTCCATTATTTGACGTACGTCGCTTGCCGTCACCATAAGAGACGCTACTGCATCGCGTGCCGGACCACGCAGACACGCATACAACCGCGAAACGTTTTCTTCTTCGGAATATCCTCCCTTCTGCGTCGTCAAATCGAACACACGTTTAAATCTTGCCCATTCCACAGTGTCTCCATTAAATATCGGTAGCTCCCCCTTAGATGTTAAACGGTTTAATAATTGTCGCGATGAATCTCCCGTTGCTGATCTACCCTGGATGGCCTCAATTGTGCGGCTCAAAACATCTGTCAGTTTTGAAATTCCAGAAGTTTCATTCCTCTGCATGTTCGGAACACTGTCTACCGCGCGTTGATAATGGCTGGATGCGGCTGTCGCATTTCGTTCCGCTTGATCTGCTTGGCCGCCTATTTGTCGCGTGTAATTGTTAACTGACGTCTCTCGATGGTTATCGGTGAAATTAGATACGTGAGCCGATGACTTCTCGAGCCAGGCGCGTACCGAGCGATTAGTGTTGTTGTCTTGACTACATCCCTGGTTTGCGTCTGGACGTGGTACTAAGGAACTTCGATCACTACTTCCACCATTTGTCCCTTCCTCCAGTTGAGCTATCTCTAACTCTAACCTCTCGTCAATCAATTCCAGTTCAACCTTTTCCTTTTCTTCGAGCAACTTTCGACGAACCTTCGCACGCTGTTCCGCCGCTTGAATTTCCAATCGCCTCTTTCGAAGCGACGATGAAGTTGAAGCGGCTTGCGAGGCCACCGAGTGCACGGTGCCACCTGCTGGATTTGGCTGCGATGCTAGCACGGCAGAATCTCGTAGACCTGCTTCCTCGTCTGGTTGCTCCACAATAGCACGTTTCCCACGCAGTGGGTGACAGGCCGTCCCGATCGTGTAGCCATTCCAGTCCTGGTTGTAAGTGGACGTCCTCTGCTTCCCCCTGGTCGACTCGATTTCGAGCGTTTTGTCGATGACATAGTAGCACTCGATATGTGTTGCAGAAAACACGAAATAAACCACGATAAATGATACAACGCTAGAACATTGGATCTTCCTTAGCCTTCAAGCATTCTCCGAAACATACACCAATTATCACCGCAGTTACCATCGACCCACGGGCGAAAGGGAGCAGGGATCAGATGGGAGTACAGACAAAACAGGCAATACTTTGTATGTCATGTTACGAGCCAGGGCCGTGCAGCGCGCGTGGCCTGCGAGTGCGAGAAAGAATATGGAATATGGTATCAATTTGTTAGTTAGGTACACGGACGAACCCGATGCGAAATCGGGGAGCCGCTAGGATAGTTGATAACGAGGACGAACCTGATGCGAAATCAGGGAGCCTCTGGGATGGAGTCACGTACGGACGAACCTGGTGCGAAACCAGGGAGCCGTAGGAGGGTGAAACGTCGTGAACGAACCCGATGCGAAATCGGGGAGTCACTAGGATTGTTGATAACGACGCAGACGAACCCAATGCGAAATCGGGGAGCTGCTAGGAGGTTGGAAGAAACGCAGACGAACTCAATGCGAAATCGAGGAGCTGCTGGGAGGTTGGATAAATCACAGACGAACCTGATGCGAAATCAGGGAGCTGTAGGATGCGGACGAACCTGATGCGAAATCGGGGAGCCGCTAGGATGGTAATAGATTGCGTGGACGAACTCGATGCGTAATCGAGGAGCCACTAGGTTGTAAGAGGTTGTATTTGGATTTGGGGATGTGTTAATTGAACTCGTAACTGTGAATTATTAAATATAATATAACCCGAGCGGTAAGGTTATATTATTATGGGAACGTTTAACTAATAATAATCGCTTTATATAATTGTGGGTTAAAGAAGTTGGGTAACTCTGATTTGATAATAAAAGTAGATATATTCTTAAATCAACAAATAAAATACAATTGTTTCGTGTATCTTATGTCGCGTCAAAGAATGAGTATATTTACCTAAAATGACCTTGCACGGTGTTGACGCACTGGCGATGCGGGGGTATGTCAGTTGGAAATAAAGGCCGCAATAGAATTTATGCCGGTTCACTGATTCTATATGGTTTGATACTAAAGGGTACGGTAGCCCGATCTCGCAAGATACAACTGACTATCAAATCGTATACGCGTGACAAGAGACGTGACGTTGACTCTAACGTGACGGTACGATTATGATCCCCCGAGTAATGAAATCACAGGGTTTATATACCAAAAAATCTGTGTGGGGCGGATTCAAAAGTACGTTAGAAATCACCGTGTGCACTATTCTCCGAATTGTATTAATTAACGGGCTGCTCTATTCTCCGAATTGTATTAATTAACGGGCTGCTGCATCGCGACGGAAGTGACCCCCATTTCAAAGGTTAGATAAGTAGCAGGGCGATTTCATAATGCACGCAAGTGACAAGAAAAATTTGAGGAACGAAACGTTCGACATACGTAACAGTCATAGATTTATTCAGGAATTTTACAATTTCTTGTTCCTTAACTTATATCTCTTAGGTATTCGGAAGTCGATCAGCGTGCCGACCCCGAATGCCGTCCCATTAGCGATTTGAAAGTTTTACCATATTGTCATAGTGACCACCGATTAATGCCAAAACCAAATCCGAAACTCTTGCCATCGAGTTCACCCATGCACTCGACCTCGCAAGGCACCAGTTGAGAGGAACGCTCAACAATCGTCTACGCGACATTGTACCGTCCAGCCAGGGAACAATGACGCAGTAGTCGACATCGGAGCACGAGCTTTGGGAATTATAATATGCCAAATTAGAGATGCCGATACACGCCCGAACAGCCAGGGAACGTGCCAAAATTAATCAACAAACAAATCGCTATGGGACAACCCGGGCCGAGGCCGCTCGACCTTCCAATCCTTCGATACTTACATGCCGTTTCCCGACCGAATCGCGACTGTTCCAGTCCTTCTCGTAATCACCGCGCTTATCTACCTATTTCCCCACTCCAAATGAATCCACCACCACGAAAATTGTAAATGAAACGAAAACGAAATTTGTACTTATATTAGTGATCAAACCAGCAGACGTGTTAAACAATTAAACCTAAAAACTTATTAATTGTGTTGTCAACAGGGAGATCCGCAGATCTCCTTCCGGCCTGGGGTCCGAGTGGGTCCGCTGCCCCCTCACCGCCGCCCATAAATTGGCGGAATTCGGGAAGGTTTTGGTGGGGTTGGTTTCGGCGCGAGTATCTCCACTCGCGCCGCGTCCGCTCCAGTGTCACCGCTGCCACGAATTAGGGCATGTGAGGCAGTGGTGCACCTCGCCGGTGCACCGCAGCGGTCAATGTTACCGCTGTGGGGCGAAGCACCACTGCACGAGCCAGTGCTCGGCGGCCAACCGCTGCCCGCTATGTGCGGACAGGGGGATGCCAGCCGACCACAGGGTGGGGAGCAGGAAGTGCTCTCCCCCCTCCCGGAAGGACAGGAAGAGGCGGGCCTTTCCGGCTCCGGCGCAGCGGGCGGTGGCATCGTCCACCATGGAGGTGGACGGTGCCACGTGGACGGACAGCCGGGAGCAGGCTGGGGCGGTGGGTCATTAATGGCGCCCCGCCGCCTCCTCCAGGCCAACCTCAACCACTGCCGCGCGGCACAGGATATGATGTCCCAAGCCCTCGCTTAGTGGGGGGGGGGGGGGGCCTGGCTGTCGCCGCCGAGCCGTACCGCGTCCCTGATCACCCTCATTGTGTGGGCGACGCGGACGGCTTGGTGGCGACGGTATGGGGAGGTGGCGACGGGTCCCCGCCGTTCTCCATGCTGGAGCGCGGTCGGGGATTCGTCGCCGTGGACTGGGGGTGGGTCGCCGTGGTTGGGTGCTACATCTCGCCTCGCAGCGGTCGCGGCATGCGTGCAGCGCTGCGCGGCCCGGACGGTGCTGGTCCTGGTGGTCTTCAACGCCAAGGCGGTGGCGTGGGGGTCCCCGAGGACTTCCGTTCGCGGCGGGATCATGGGCGACTGGGCGGCGGGGCTTGACCTTCGGTTACTGAACCGGGGGTCGGAGCACACGTGTGTGCGGCGATATGGGGGGTCTATCGTGGATGCGCGACCCCCAACGCCGTGCGCATGGTGTCGGGGTGGCACGTGGTCGCGGGGGCAGAGACACTCTCGGACCACCGGTATATCCGGATGGAGGTCTCTGCCGCCGCGGGGGATGCATCCCGACACCACCATCCGGGTGGTACCCCACCGCGCCGCTGGGCGCTTCGGCGCCTGGACAAGGATGCCCTGATGACAGGTGCCCTCGCTGCAACTTGGCCGCAGGGGACGGCCGAGTTGCCGAGTATAGAGGAGGAGGTCGCCCGGCTCGGGGGATGGTCGCGAACATATGTGACGCGGCGATGCCCCGGGTCGGGCGGGCTTCTCCTCGCCGGGCGGTGTACTGGTGGTCGGCCGCGATCGCGGAAACGCGAGACGCATGTGTCCGCGCAGGCCGTCGTCTACGGAGAGACGATAGCGTGGCGCGAGCGAGGGCAGATGACCTGTATGAGGCATACCGCATGTCGCGGATGGCTCTGCAGGTCGCCATCAAACAGGCCAAGACCCGAGCATGGAAGGAGCTCCTCGAGACCCTTGATGACGACCCTTGGGGGCGCCCTTATAAGGTGGTGCTGATCAAGCTCCGCCCGTGGGCGCCCCCCATCACCGAGGGTCTTGACCCCCGGCTGCTAGAGCACGTGATCAATACTCTCTTCCCAATTGGGGAGATAGGTCCACGCCCTCCGGCAAAGCCGACGGCCCCGTTGGAGTGGGTGGCCGAGCCGGGGGTCACGCAGGGGGAGCTGGCCGCGGCCATCAGACGGCTCGGGGCGCGTAACACGGCCCCGGGTCCGGATGGTGTGCCGGCCGGGTTTGGGTCTTAACCCACGGCGTCTTTGGGGCCGACCTCAGGCGGTTGTTTAACCGATGCCTGAGGGACGGGCGATTCTCCCCCACTTGGAAGGTGGCGAGGATGGTCCTTCTCCGGAAGGAGGGTCGGCCCGCGGAGTCTCCATCCGAATACCGGCCCATCTGTCTCCTCGACGAGGTCGGCAAGCTCTTCGAGCGAGTGATTGCTGCCCGCCTCGTCGAGCACCTGTCGCGAGTTGCTCCGGGCCTGGCCGACTGCCAGTACGGTTTCCGGGGGGGGGGGGGCCGGTCGACGGTCGACGCGATCAGTCGTGTCAGGGCCCTCTCGGAATCGGTCGTCTTCCGGGGAGTGGTGGCGCTGGCGGTATCGCTGGATATTGCTAACGCGTTTAACACCCTTCCCTGGCTCGAATATCATCGGGTCCCCTTATCACAGGGCAGTCGTCGGGGATTATCTCCGTGGCAGGTGGATCGAGTATCCGGGCCGGGATGGTGATATGCGGAGGGAGGTGTACTGCAGGGTTCTGCAGGGGTCGGTCCTCGGGCTACTCCTGTGGGACATCGCGTACGACGCGGTGTTGCGGGCCGACCTCCCTGACGGCGTCAGTGCCGTGTGTTACGCACATGACACACTGGTGCTGGCCGTCGGGGCTCAGTGGGGGAGGGCCAAGCGCCTCGCCGAGGAGGGGGCGCAACGCGACGTCGACCGGATCAGGGCGATGGGGATGACGGTGGCGGTCCATAAGGCCGAGGTGATAGCGTTCCATTCACCTCGGCAAGATCCGCCACCCCCTCTGATCGGGGTGGGTGGGGCTGATATCGAGGTGAAGCCCCGGACGAGGTATCTGGGGCTGTTCCTCGATAGCCACTGGCGCTTCGAGGAGCATTTCCGCTGCATGGTTCCCCGGTTGGAGAGGATGGTCTCGGCTTTAGGCCGGATCCTCCCCAACCTGGGGGGCCCGGCGGGACGAGTTCGCCGCCGCTATGTGGCAATGGTTCAGTCAGTGGCCCTATACGGGGCCTCCGTCTGGGCGGACGACCTGGCGGCCTCCCGGCGCAGCATGACGATGCTGCGTCGGGTGCAGAGGCGGATTGCGCTGAGGGTCGTCCGCGGCTACCGGACCGTGTCGCATGAGGCGGCGACGGTTCTTGCGGGGATGCCGCCCATGGATACCCTCGCGCGGTCGCACGCGATGATGTATCGTCATCGTGTCGACCGTTGCGCGGGAGTGGTGGCGGTCCCGGGAGAGCAGGAACCTGCTTGGGACGATTTGAAGCGTCAGGCCCGGCAGTTCGTGGTGCTCAGGTGGCAGGAGCGGTTGACCCTGCCAACCGCGGGGAACCGGACAGTCGGGGCTGTTCGGCCACTCCTGAGTGAGTGGCTGGACAGAGGCCATGGAAGCCTCACTTACCGGCTGGCACAGGTATTTTCCGGTCATGGCAGCTTCGGAAGATACCTGTGCCGGATAGGAAAGAAGCCGACGGCGCGTTGCTGCCATTGTGACGCCGAGCAGGACACGGCTGATCATACCCTCCAGGTATGCTCAGCGTAGCAGGGGGAGCGTCGTGTCCTAGTCGGCGTCATCGGGCGGGAAGTCTCGCTGCCGGGTGTGGTGCGCGCCATGCTCGGCAGCGAGAGGAAGTGGAGGGCCGTGGCCTCCTTCTGCGAGACCGTGATGCTGCAGAAGGAGGCCGCGGGAAGGGAGCGCGAGCTTCAGCGGCGCGTTGAGACTCGCGCTCGTATGGTGGCGCGAGGGCGTCGCCTAGGCGCCTGGCGTCGCTGGCGGCCGTCTTAGCGCGACGGATGCACCTGGCTGAGAGGGGGGCCCTGAAGGGAGCCTCCTCCCGCCAGGCGGCGAAGGGTCGGACCGGGTGGGTCCGGCCCACGGGGAGGCACCCTCGGTGGACTGGAGCGGCCATGAGCTCCCGGCCGCAGAGGGATAGAAACGGGGTCGCAGGCGGTAGCGAGTTGGGGCTTGCAGCCGCCACTAAGCGCGGCCCCGGGACGGATGCCGGCGGGATGGAGTGGCCCCGTCCTGCCGCTATGAGACAGAATGTCTACCGGGGGGACCGTTTGTTCCCCCCTGGGATGGGCGCAAAGCGCGGGCACGGGGATGATACCAGAAGAATGCTTCGAGCGATTCCCGGTATCCTCCCAAATCGTGCGGAAGGGTCACCGTGGGGTTTTTAGTGGGTAGGTCCCGCGTCCGTCATTCTACGGGCGCTGGGAATCCCACACACCCCTCCCGCCTCTCCCCAAAGAGGTGGGAGGGAGTCTTTCGAAGATTTTCCCCACGACAAAAGAAAAAAAAAAAGTAACCTAGCAGTAAGCTAGTAAGCAAGCAGTAACCTAGAAAGCAAGCAGTAAGCGAGCAAGCTAGCGGTAAGCTAGTAAAAAGGCAGTAAGCTGGTAAGCAAGGATTGAGCTAGTAAGCGAGCAGGGAGCTAGTAAGGTAGCAGTATGCTAGTAAGCAAGCAGTAAGCTAGTAAGCAACCAGTAAGCTGGTATGAAAGAAATTAGCTTCTAAGCAAGCAGTAAGCTAATACGCAAGCATTGATCTAGTAAACGAGCAGCGAGCTAGTGAGCAAGCAGGAAGCTAGTGAGGAAGCAGTATGCTAGTAAGCAAACACTAAGACAGTAAGCAACCAGTAAGCAAGTAAGCAAGCAGAAGGCTAGTAGGCGCGCAGGGTGGTGATAACAATGCAGTAAACTAGTACGCAAGCTGTATGCTTGTAAGAAGGCTGTTAGCTAGTAAGCCAGCAGTGTGCCTGTAAGCAAGCAGTAAGCTAGTAAACAAGCCGTGAGCCAGTATGCGAGCAGGAAGCTACTAAGGAAGCAGCATGCTAGTAAGCAAACACTAAGACAGTAAGCAAGCGGTAATTTAGTAAGCATGCAGGATGCTAGTAAGGATGCAGTAAACAAGAGAGCAAGCAGCGGGCTAGTAGCAACAAGTAAGTTAGTAAGCAGGCAGGGGGCTAGTAAGAAAGCATTTATCCAGTAAGAAAGCAGTGTGCTAGTAATCAAGCAGTAAGCTAGGAATTAAGCAGCAAGATAGTTAGGAAGCAGTTAAATTGTAAGAAAGCAGTATGCCAGTATGCAAGCAGTAAGCTAGAAAGTATAGAGCAGGCTAGTACGAAATCAGTTAGCTAGTAAGCAAGCAGTAGGATAGTAAGCAAGCAGTTAGCCTGTAAGCATGCAGTTAGCCTGTAAGCTAGCAGTAAGTTAGAAAGCTAGCAGTGAGCTAGCTAGCGAGCAGGAAGCTAGTGAGGAAGCAGTGTGCTAGTAAGCAAGCAGTGAACTTGTAAGCAATCGGTAAGCTAGAAAGCCAGCAGCAAGCTAGTAAGAAAGCAGTAAGCTAGAAAGAAAGCATCAGGCTTGTAAGAAAGCAGTTGGCTAGTTAGAAAGCAGTAGGCTTGTGAGCAAGCACTAAGCTGGTAAGTAAGCAGCCGGCTAGTAAGACAGCAGTTAGTTAGTAAGGAAGCAGTAAGGTAGTAACAAAGCAGTAAGTTAGTAACAGGCCAGTAAGCTATTAAGCAAGCAGCAAGCTTGTAAAGAAGTAGTAGGCAAGCAAGAAAGGAGTATGTTAGTAAGCCAGCAGTAAGCTCGAAAGCATGCAGACATATAGTAAGCACGCAGGATGCGTGTAAGCTAGCAGTAAGCTAGTGAGCAAGTAGTATTGTTTAGAATAAGGAATAGGAATTAGGATGAGATGTAGAAATACGTTTATTGTACCGTCTTCGTGTTTAGATTAAGGTGCGAGCGGTGTGGATTGCGTGAGGGAGAGAGAGTGAATGAGTGTTGTGAGAGCGTGACATGTATGCTGACGGTTGGCGCGACCGTCACCAATCTATGGACGAGATTTGAAAGATCAATGGTTTGTCGTGCGCGATCCTGTAACGGCGGAACGATCCAAGCTGTCGATCCGATTGTACCTGATAGCGAGAACGGACCTTCATCGCCCTTGCGCCTTCTCCTAGGGACTTGCCCCTGCAACTGTTATCGGATACGTGCCCACCGCGTCCCAGTTGCGAATGCCGCAGCGTGAACTTTGTGCAACCTTACAATAAATTTGTGACTGTGTGGTTTGCTCCGCCATTCTTCGCGTCCCTGTTCCTCGTCCGCGCCTCTTTTCGTCTGTACAAGTAGTCTAGTAAGCAAGCAATATGCTGGTTGGAAAGGAGTTAGCTAGTAAGCAAGTAATAAGCTTGTAAGCAAGCAGTACGCTAGTAAGCATGCAGTAAGATAGTAAGCTAGCAGCGAGATAGTAAGCTAGCAGTAAGCTAGTAAACAAGCATTAAGGAACAAAGCAAGCAGTAAGCTAGTATGTATGCAGTAACCTGGTATGGAAGTAGTTAGCTAGTAAGCAAGTAGTAAGCTATTAAGCATGCAGTAAGCTACCAAGCAAGCAGTGTGCTAGTAAGAAAGCAATTAGCTAGTAAGCAAGCAGTATGCTAGTAGGCAGCCAGTAAGCTAGAACGCAAGCAGTAAGCACGTAAGCAAGCAGTAAGCTTGTCAGCAAGCGGTAAGCTAGTAAGCATGCTGTACGATAGTAAGCAACCATTAAGTTAGTAAGCAAGCAGTGAGCTAGTGAGCAAGCCGGAAGCTAGTCAGGAAGCTGTATGCTAGAAAGCAGGCAGTAAGCTAGCAGGCAAGCAATAAGCTGCTAACAAAGCAGTATGTTATCTACAAAGCAGTAAGCTAGTAAGCAAGCAGTATTCTCGTATACAAGCAGTGACCTAGTAAGCGAGCAGGAGGCTAGTAATGAAGCAGTATGCTAGTATCCAAGCAGTTAGCTAGTAACAAAGTGGTGTGCTAGTACGCAAGCAGTTAGCTAGCAAACAAGCAGCAGGCTAGTAAGAAAGCAGTTAGCTAGTAAGAAAGCAGTAGCCTGGTGAGCAAGCAGCACGCTGGTAAGCAAGCAGCAAGGTAGTAAGCAAGCAGTAAGTGAGTAAGCTAGCAGTAAGCTAGTAAGCAAGCAGTGAGCTAGTAGGCGAGGTGGAAGCTAGTTTGAAAGGGGAAAGCTAGTAGGCAAGGCTAGTAGGTATGGCGACTCTATAAAATCGCCCTCGAATCCTAAGCTATGGTGCGCGGCGATGGGATGCATGGTTGGGCGAGAAGGCCCAATCCCCCGCTCTGCCAACCGCGGGGCACCGGACAGACGGGGCTGATCGGCCACTCCTGAGTGAGTGGCTGCACAGAGGCAATGGAAGCCTCACTTACCGGAAGGCACAGGTGTTCTCCGGACATGGCAGCTCCGGGAGATACCTGCGTCGGATAGGGAAGGAGCCGACGGCGCGCAGTTGCCTTTGTAACGCTGAGCAGGACACGGCTGAACATACCCTCGAGGTGTGCCCTGCTTGGGAGGGGGAGCGTCGTGTCCTGGTCAGCGTCATCGAGCGGAATGTCTCGCTGCCGGGAATGGTGCACGCCATGCTCGGCAGTGAGGAGAAGTGGAGGGCCGTGACCTCCTTCTGCGAGAGCGTAATGTTACAGAAGGAGGCCGCCTGCAGGGAACGCGAGCTTCAGCGGCGTGCTGAGGCTCGCACACGTGTGGTGGCGGGAGGGCGTCGTCCAGGCGCCGGCCATCGTGGGCGACCCCCGCGGCGTGGCGGATGACCCTGGCTGTGAGGGGGTTCCTGAGGGGAGCCTCCTCCAGGCACGAGGCGCAGAGCCGGACCGGATTGTGGTGGAAGTGTCACCCCAATTCCGGGCCGACAAATCGGCAGGCACCCTCGGTGGTATGGTGTGGCTATGAGCCACCAGCCGCCGTGGGGTACAACTGAAGTTGCTTGCAGTTGCGCTATTTGGGGCTCGCTGCCGCCACTAACCGAGGCCCCGAGACGGATGGCGGCGCGAAGGAGCGCTCTCACCATGCCACCATGAGACAGTGTGACTGCCGGGAGGAACCTTTTGTCCCTCCGTGGATGGAGGCACAGCGCTGGCACGGGGAGGACACCGGAAGTATGGATCGAGCGATTCCCGGTATCCTCCCAAATCATGCGGAAGGGTCACCGTGGGGTTTTTAGTGGATAGGTCACGCGCCCGTCATTCCATGGGCGCGGGAATCCCACACACCTCTCCTGACTCACCCCAAAGAGGTGGGAGGGAGTCTTACGAAGATATTCCTTACGAAAAAAAAGGCTAGTAAGGAAGCAGTATGCTAGTAAGAAACAAATAAGCTAGTAAGCATGCAGCAGAGTTTAAATATCGCGTTAATTGACGGATTCGAGAACCATTTAGAGAAATATTCAATTTAACGTGAATTATAACTGAGAACCATAAATTCCTCGTACGGTATTGTTTTCGTGTACGCGACATTCCAGAGACTCTCTGATGCGTAGATCGGTACAAGGAACGATACAGGTTAGAAAAACCATACGCGAGTGTTGGTTGCTCTCAATCACGTGATCGACCCAATATATTTACTTGGGATCGATCGTCGAAGATCCATAAATAGAGAGGGTACAGGAATATTGAAATTAAGAAGAGATAGACATTGAAGAGCAGGGATAGCGCCGCGAGGTGGTGATTACCCCTCTCGTGGCCGCGACTGCGGATGTCTGTTCGCTTCTTAGCTTCGAGACTCGAAAGCGAGTCCTCGCAGCGAGCAGATCGACAATCGATTCCGCTCCGCGACGAAACCAAATCTCCGAATATAGGTTCTGAGAATACTCGAACCTTTCGTTGAGAATTTTCAATTGTTGCTCAAAACTAACTAAATCGGTGAGGCATTTTATCAGCCCCGATTATTGACTGTGCAATCTCGCCGAATAGCACGTGACGCTCGAGCTACGTGGTCGTGTGAGGGAATTGAAAAACTTCGGTTCCCGCTTGGCGAGATTATTAACAAAATTTAAAAGACTGTGGGTTTTCGTCCGACTTTCATGTGACGTTTGTGCTTCACGGTCATGAAAGGGGAATCGAGATAAGAATCGTTTCCCGTGTGTCGAAACTCCAGTCTCAGCAAAGGGCTACGGCCCGATCAGTACTGACGACTTCACGGACTGTTGCATTTGACGCGGTCGTGGGAGGCTGACTATCTTCACGTGACGTTTGAGTTTCACGGTCGTGTAAGAATTTGTCGTACGGGCTGCTGCATTTGACGCGGTCATGCGACAAGTTGAATTGTCCGCACGGTTTTGTATATCACCCCTAGGGTGGTCTCTGACCGATACCCTACGTGGGCTCACCGTTTCTCCGGTCGGGGCTAAGAAATTCCGGACTTCATAGCTCTCAACCTGCTCGAGCAACGCTCCTAGACCGCCAGTGAGTACGTACCCTGTGCGTAGAGCAACGCATAATGAGCACCGTGGTGTATGCTCCTTTAAACGTAAGACGCTACATGCGCCGTTAAGGGCTACATCACACCGCGTCTTGTACGCAGGGAACGGTGAGAAACTGCGGTTTGGACAGCATTTGGAGCTTTACGA
Organism: Colletes latitarsis; assembly: GCF_051014445.1. Classification (NCBI taxonomy): domain Eukaryota; kingdom Metazoa; phylum Arthropoda; class Insecta; order Hymenoptera; family Colletidae; genus Colletes; species Colletes latitarsis. The sequence goes on from NC_135142.1 coordinate 7,231,592, forward strand.
CCTCCACCTGTTGTCCTTTCCTGCGGCATTCAACCATCGCTAAAAAGCGGAGAATTGAGAAATTAGATCTCTTCTTCCGCACAGCGATCGAACGGTTCGCGATTTGTGAGAACGTTCATATATACAGTCCACTCACACATATCTCAGTTCGTCGAGACGTGTCTGTAATCTCCGCTCTTGAGTGCGAACGGCACAGACAGGAGCGTGCGAAATAGGGCGAGACGGGCAACGCGACAAGCGTTAATAGGTATTGAAATCCAGCCTTGTCTTTCCTTGTTACAGAACAACACATCGCGAACTTGGCCAGGAGCAGCCGGCCCAGGTTTTTTCCCCACCGGACGTCAGGCCGACGTCTAGGCGGTTTTTTTTCCTTTTATTCTTTTTCATTAAAAATAAACGTTAATTTTATTGAGCAAAATCAGGTGCATCAATTTATTCAATACTTTTTCCCAGTGTCCTTTCCCTCGTAATCCGGACCACGTCAGACAAAAATAACCCCCTAAGGGCGGTGAAAGTCTTCAAACAAGCAGGCTAGTAAGAAAGCAATTAGCTAGTAAGAATGCAGTAAACTGGTAAGAAAGCAGTAATCTAGTAAGCAAGCAGTAAGCTAGTAAGTAAGCAGTATGCTAGTAAGCAACACGATAGTAAGCAAGCAGGAAGCCAGTAAGAAAGCAGTTAGCTAGTAAGAAAGCAGTATGCTAGTAAGCAAGCAGAATCCTAACAAAAGAGAAGTTAGCTAGTAAGCAAGCAGCAAGCTAGTAAGCAAGCAGTATGCTTGTAAGCAACCAGTAACCTAGTAAGCAAGCAGCAGGTTAGTCAGAGAGCGGTTTGCAAGTAGGAAAGCAGGATGCAAGTAAGCAAGGAGTTATCTAGAATGCAAGCAACAAGCTAGTAAGCATGCTGTAAGCTATTAAGGAAGCGGTATGCCATTATGCAAGCTGTGTCCTAGTGAGCTAGCAGGAAGCTAGTAAGCAAGCAGTATTTAGGTAAGCTAGCAGTAGGCTGGTAAGCAAGCAGTGTGCCAGTAAGCATACAGTGAGCTAGTACGCGAGCAGGAGGCAAGTAAGGGAGCGATATGCTGTGACCTGGTGAGGGAGAAGGAATCTAGTAAGCAACCAGTAATCCTGTAAGCAAGCAGTAAGCTTGTGAGCAATCTGTGGGCTTGTGAGCGAGCAGGGATCTGGTAACAATGCAGTAAACTTGTAAGCAAGTAGTATGCTGGTAAGAAGGCAGTTACCTAGTAAGCCAGTACTGAGCCTGTAAGCCAGCAGTAAGCTAGTACGTAAGCAGAAAGCAAGTAAAGAAGCAGTAGGCAAGTAAGCAAGCAGTAATCTAGTAAGAAAGCAGTAAGCTAGAATGCGTGGAGAAGGCTAGTGAGAAAGTAGAAGCTAGTAGCAAGCAGTAAGCTAGTGTGCAAGGAGAAAGCTAGTAAGGAAGCAGTATGTTAGTAAGCAAGCAGTAAGATAGAAAGCAAGGAGTGAGCCTGAAAGCAAGCTGTAAGCGAATAAGCTAGCAGTAAACTAGTCAGCAAGCAGTAGGCAAGTAAGCAAGCAGTAATCTAGTAAGAAAGCAGTAAGCTAGAATGCGTGGAGAAGGCTAGTGAGAAAGCAGAAGCTAGTAGCAAGCAGTAAGCTAGTGTGCAAGGAGAAAGCTAGTAAGGAAGCAGTATGTTAGTAAGCAAGCAGTAAGATAGAAAGCAAGGAGTGAGCCTGAAAGCAAGCTGTAAGCGAATAAGCTAGCAACAAGCTAGTAAGCAAGCAATAAGCATTAAAGCACGTAGCAGGCTGGTAAGAAAGCAGCTATCTAGTAAGCAAGCAGTGAGCTAGTAAGCATGCAGCAGGCTAGTAAGAAAGCAGTTATCTAGAAAGCAAGCAGTAAGCTAGTAAGGAAGCACTAACCTAGAAAGCAAGCAGCAGGCTAGTAAGTATGCAGTAAGATAGTATGCAAGAAGTGAGCTAATAAGCGAGGTGGAAGCTAGTAAGGCAGCAGTATGCTAGAAGGCAAGCAGTATGCATAGATGCAAGCAGCGGGCAAGTAAGCAAGCAGTAAGATACTAAGCAACAAGTAAGATAGTAGGCAAGCAGTAAGCTAGGAGGCAAGCAGCGAACAAGTAAGCAAGCAGCGAGCCAGTAAGCGAGCAGGATGCTAGTAGGGAAGCTGTAAGCTAGAACGCAAGCAAGAAGATAGTAAGGAAGCAGTAAGCTAGAAAGCAAGCACCGGGCCAGTAAGCGAGCCATAAGCGCGTAAGCTAGTAGTATGCTAGTAGGGTTGCAGTGAGCTGGTAAGCGAGGAAGCAGCTAGGAAGCAAGCAGCGTGCATGTAAGCAAGCAGGCAGCTAGTAAGCGACCCGTAAGCTTGTAAGGAAGTAGCAGCCTAGTCAGATAGCAGTTAGCTATTAAGAACGCAGTTAGCTAGTAAGCATGCAGTAGGCTAGTATACAAGCAGTGAGCTAGTAACCAAGCAGCAAGGTAGTAAGCGAGCATTAAGCGATTAAGCTAGCACTAAGCTATTAAGCAGCCAGTAAGCTAGTAACCAAGCAGTGAGCTAGCAAGCAAGCATCAGGCTAGTCAGAAAGCTGCTAGCTAGTAAGAAAGCAGTATGCCAGTAAGCAACCTGGAAGTTAGAAAGCAAGCAACAAGCTAGTAAGCAAGCAGTAAGCTAGAACACAAGCAGCAGGCTTGTAATCATGCAGTAAGCGAGCATGCTATCAGTAAGCTACTAAGCAAGCTGTGTGCTAGTAAGCGACGAGGGATATAGTAAGGGAGCTGAATGCTAGTCGCCAAGCAGTAAGCAAGTAAGCAACCAGTCTCTCAGGGTCGTCCGCGGGTATCGGACCATGTCACATGAGGCGGCGACGGTTCTAGCGGGGATGCCGCCCATGGACCTGCTCGCGCGGTCGCACGCGGTGATGTACCGGCACCGCGTCGACCGTCGCGCGGGGGTGGGGGCGGTCCCGGGCGGGCAGGAACCTGCTTGGGGCGATTTGAAGCGCCAGGCCCGGCAGTCCGTGTTGCTCGCGTGGCAGGAGCGGCTGGCTCTGCCAACCGCGGGGCACCGGACTGTCGGGGCTGTTCGGCCACTCCTGAAGGAGTGGCTGGACAGAGGCCATGGCAGCCTCACCTACCGGCTGGCACAGGTATTTTCCGGGCATGGCAGCTTCGGAAGATACCTGTGCCGGATAGGGAAGGAGCCGACGGCGCGTTGCTGCCACTGCGACGCTGAGCAGGACACGGCGGATCATACCCTGGAGGTATGCCCCGCGTGGGAGGGGGAGCGCCGTGTCCTGGTCGGCGTCGTCGGGCGGGATGTCTCGCTGCCGGGCGTGGTGCGCGCCATGCTCGGCAGCGAGGAGAAGTGGAGGGCCGTGGCCTCCTTCTGCGAGAACGTAATGTTGCAGAAGGAGGCCGCGGGGAGGGAGCGCGAGCTTCAGCGGCGTGCTGAAGCGCGCGCTCGTGCGGTGGCCCGAGGTCGTCGCCCGGTCGCGAGGCGTCGCGGGCGGCCGCCTCGGCGTGGCGGATGACCTAGGCTGGGAGGGGGGTCCTGAGGGGACCCTCCTCCCGCCAGGCGGCGCCGGGTCGGACCGGTTGGGGGTAGGAGTGCCTCCCCCTACCGGTCCGACGCAAGGGGAGGCACCCTCGGCGGTCTGGTGCGGCCATGAACGCCCGGCCGCCGAGGGGTGGAAACGGGGTCGCGGGCGGTTGCGAGTTGGGGCTCGCAGCCGCCACTAAACGCGGCCCCGGGACGGATAGCGGCGGGATGGAGTGGCCCCGTCCCGCCGCTATGAGGCAGTGTGTCTACTGGGGGGACCGATTGTCCCCCCGGGGGATGGGCGCGAAAGCGCGGGCACGGGGAGGATACCGGAAGAATGCTTCGAGCGATTCCCGGTATCCTCCCAAAGCGTGCCGAAGGGTCACCGTGGGGTTTTTAGTGGGTAGGTCCCGCGCCTGTCGTTGTACGGGCGCGGGGAATCCCACACACGCCTCCCACCTCTCCCCAAGGAGGTGGGAGGGAGTCTTTCGAAGATTTTCCCCACGACAAAAAAAAAAAAAAAAAAAAAGTATGCTAGCAAGCAGGCAGTAAGATAGATAGCATGCTGTGTGCTAATAAGCGAGCAGTGAGCTAGTAAGCGTGTAGGGAGCTAGTATCGAAGCAGTAAACTAGTAAGCAAACAGTAAGCTTGTAAGCGAGCAGCTGGCTAGTAAGTTAACAGTATGTTGGGATGAAAACAGTAACATAGTAAAAAATCAGTTAGGTAGAAACCAAGCAGTAAGCTAGTAAGAAAGCAGTTGGCTAGTAAGCAACCGCTAAGTTATGAAGCTTGCTATAGGCTGGTAAGAATGCTGTTAGCTAGTAAGCATGCAGCTGGCTCGGATGGAAGCAATTAGCTGGCATGAAAGTAGCGTGATAGTAAGCAAGCAGGAAGCTAGCAGGCATATAGAGGGACAGTAAGCGAGCAGGAAGCTAGTATGGCGGCAGCATGCCAGTAAGCAAGCTGTAAACTGGTAAGCAACCAGTAAGGTTGTAAGCAAGCAGTAAGCCAGTGACAAAGCTGTATGTTAGTAAGAAATCAGTATGCTAGTAAGCAAGGAGTAAGCTAGAAAGTAAGCTGCAGGCTAGTAAGCAAGCAGTAAACCCGAAAGCAAGCAGCAGGCTAGCAAGCAAGCAGCAAGCGAGTAAGCCAGCAGTAAGCTAGTAAGCACGCAGTGAGCTAGTTAGCGAGCAGGGAGCTAGTAAGCAAGATGTGAGCCTGTCACCGAGCAGGAAGCTACTATGGAGGCAGCAGGCCAGTATGCAAGCAGCAATCTAGTAGGCATGCAGTGAGCTAGTAAGCGAGCATGGAGCTAGTAAGGAAGCATTGAGCTAGTAAGCCAGGAGCAAGCTAGTGAGGAAGCCGTAGGCTGGTATGCAAGCGGTGAGCTAGAAAGCAAGCAGCAGGCTAGCAAGAAAGCAGTTAGCTATTGTGCAGGCAGTATGTTAGTAAGCAAGCAGTAAGCTAGTGAGCAAGCAGTAAGCTGGTAAGCAACAAGTAAGCTAGTAGGCAAGCAGCTTGAAAGTAAGAAAGTAATCAGCTAGTAGGGACGCAGTATGCTAGTAAGCAAGGAGTAAGCTAGTAAGCAAACAGTAAGCTAGAAAGCTAGCAGCAAGCTAATAAGCTAGCATTGAGCTTAAAAGCAAGCAGAAGGCTAGTCAGATTGCAGTTAGTTATAAAGCAAGCAGTATGGCAGCAAGCAAGCAGTAACCTAGATAGCAAGTCGTGTGCTAGCAAGCTAGCAGTGAGCTATTAAGCGAGCAAGGAACTAGTAACAAAGCAGTAATCTAGTAAGCAAACAGTATACTGTTAAGAAAGCAGTTAGCTATTAAGCAAGTAGTAAGCTAGTAAGCAAGCACTAAACTAGAAAGCAAGCAGCCGGCTTGTTAGAAAGCAGTTAGCTGTTAAACAAGCAGCAGGCCAGTAAGCATGCAGTAAGCGAGTGAGCAAGCAGTAAGCTAGTAAGTAAGCTGTAGGCTGGTAAGGAAGCAGTTAGCCAGTAAGGAAGTAGTAAGCTAGTAAGCAGGCAGTAAGCAAGTAAACAAGCAGTGAGCTAGTAAGAAAGCCATTAGCTAGTAAGCAAGCTGTAACCTAGTGTGCAAGCAGTTAGTTAGTAATCGAGGAGGAAGCTAGTAAGGAAGCAGTGTGCTAGTAAGCAAGCAGTAAGCCAGTAAGCAAGCAGTAAGCTAGAAGGCAAGCAGCAAGCTAGTAAGCGAGCAGCAAGTTAGTAAGCGAGCGGGCAGCTAGTAAGTAAGCAGCGAGCTAGTAAGGGAGCAGGGAGCTAGTAAGGAAGCGGTAAGCTACTAAGCAAGCAGTAAGCGAGTAACCTAGCTGTCAGCTGGTATGAAAGCAAATAGCAGGAAGGCAAGCAGTAAGCTAGTATGCATGCTGTAAGCTAGTAAGCAAGTAGTAAGCTAGAATGCAGGCAGCAAGATAGTAATGAAGCAGTAAGCTAGAAAGCAAGGAGCAGGCTAGTAAGAAAGCAGTTATCTAGTAAGCTAGTAGTAAGCTAGTAAGCAAGGAGGAAGCTGGTAAGGAAGCACTAAGTTAGAAAGCAAGCAGAAGGCTAGTAGGCAAGCAGTGAGGGAGTAAGCTAGCTTGTAAGATAGTAAGCAAGAAGTAAGCTAGTATGCAAGCAGTAAGCTAGTAAGCGAGGTGGAAGCTAGCAAGCAAGCAGCAAGCAAGTAAGTGAGCTAGTAAGCGAGGGTGAAGCTAGTAAGCAAGAAATGAGCTAGTAAGCGATCAGGAAGCTATGGTTTTAAGCACGCAGCAAGCTAGTAGGCAAGCAATAAGCTAGAAAGCAAGGAGCAGACTAGTAAGAAAGCTGTTATCGTGTAAGCAAGCAGTAAGCTAGTAAGGAAGCACTAACCAAGAAAGCAAGCAGCAGGATAGTAAGCAAGCAGTATGTGAGTACGCTAGCGGTAAGCTAGTAAGCATTCATTATGCTAGTAAGCAAGCTGTAAGCTACTAAGCAAGCAGTACGCTAGTAACCAAACAGTAAGCTTGCAAGCATGCAGCGGGCTAGTATGAAAGCAGTTAGTTAGTACGGAAGCAGTAGGCTAGTAAGCAAGCTGCAAGCTAGTAAGGAAGCAGTAAGCTAGTATGAAAGCAGCTGACTAGTAAGCAAGCAGCTGGCTAGTATGACAGAAGTAAGTTATGAAGGAAGCCGGAATGCAGTATGGAAGCAATTAGGTAGTAAGCAAGCAGTAAGCCAGTAAGCGATGAGGAAGCTAGTAAGAAAGCTGTATGTTAGTAACATAGCAATAAGCTAGTAAGAAAGCAGTAAGCTAAAATGAATGCTGTTAGCTTGTGAGCAAGCAGTAAGCTAGTAACAAAGCATTATGCTAGTAAGCAGGCAGTAAGCTAGTAAGCAACCATTATGCTAGTAAGCAAGCAGTAAGCTGGCAGGAAAGCAATTAGCTTCTAAGCAAGCAGTAAGCTATTAAGCGAGCAGGAAGCTAGCAAGGAAGCAGTATGCTAGTAAGCTCCCTGTAAGCTAGTAAAAGGGCAGTATGTTATGAAGGAAGCAGCAATGTTGTAGTATAGCAGTTAAGTAGTCTGCAAGCTGTAAGCTAGTAAGCAAGCAGCAGGATAGTAAGGAGGCAGTTAGTATGGATGCAGTGGGCTAGTAAGCAAGCAGCAAGCTACTAAGCATGCAGCAAGCTAGTATGTAAGCAGTAAGCTAGTAAGCGAGGAGGAAGCTAGCAAGCAAGCAGAAAGCAAGTAAGGAGGCAGTAACCTAGTAAGCAAGCAGTAAGCTAGTAAGCAAGTAGTGAGGTAGTAAGAAAGCAGTATGCTTGTAAGCAAGCAGTAAGTTAGCGAACAAGCTGCGTGGTAGTAAGCGTGCAAGAACCTAGTAAGGAAGCAGTATGCTAGTAAGCAAGCAGTAATCTAGTAATCAAGCTGTAAGGTAGTAAGCAAGCAGCATGTTGGGAATCCCCGACGGCGTCAGCACGGTGTGTTATGCGGATGACACACTGGTGCTGGCCGTCGGGGCGCACTGGGGGAGGGCCATGCGTCACGCGGAGGAGGGGTCGCAACGCGTCGTCGACCGGATCAGGGGGATGGGGATGACGGTGGCGGTCCATAAGACCGAGGTGATTGCGTTTCATTCACCTCGGCAGGATCCGCCACCCCCTCTGATCCGGGTGGGTGGGGCTGACATCGAGGTGAAGCCCCAGATCAGGTATCTGGGGCTGATCCTCGATAGCCACTGGCGTTTCGAGGAGCATTTCCGCTGCCTGGTCCCCCGGTTGGAAAGGATGGTTGCGGCTCTGGGCCGGATCCTGCCCAACCTGGGGGGCCCGGCGGGCCGAGTTCGTCGCCTGTATGTGGCAATGGTCCAGTCGGTGGCCCTATACGGGGCCCCCGTCTGGGCGGACGACCTGGCTGCCTCCCGGCGCAGCATGACTATGCTGCGTCGGGTGCAGAGGCGCATGGCGCTCAGGGTCGTCCGCGGGTATCGGACCATGTCACATGAGGCGGCGACGGTTCTAGCGGGGATGCCGCCCATGGACCTGCTCGCGCGGTCGCACGCGGTGATGTACCGGCACCGCGTCGACCGTCGCGCGGGGGTGGGGGCGGTCCCGGGCGGGCAGGAACCTGCTTGGGGCGATTTGAAGCGCCAGGCCCGGCAGTCCGTGTTGCTCGCGTGGCAGGAGCGGCTGGCTCTGCCAACCGCGGGGCACCGGACTGTCGGGGCTGTTCGGCCACTCCTGAAGGAGTGGCTGGACAGAGGCCATGGCAGCCTCACCTACCGGCTGGCACAGGTATTTTCCGGGCATGGCAGCTTCGGAAGATACCTGTGTCGGATAGGGAAGGAGCCGACGGCGCGTTGCTGCCACTGCGACGCTGAGCAGGACACGGCGGATCATACCCTGGAGGTATGCCCCGCGTGGGAGGGGGAGCGCCGTGTCCTGGTCGGCGTCGTCGGGCGGGATGTCTCGCTGCCGGGCGTGGTGCGCGCCATGCTCGGCAGCGAGGAGAAGTGGAGGGCCGTGGCCTCCTTCTGCGAGAACGTAACGTTGCAGAAGGAGGCCGCGGGGAGGGAGCGCGAGCTTCTGCGGCGCGCTGAAGCTCGCGCTCGTGCGGTGGCCCGAGGTCGTCGCCCGGTCGCGAGACGTCGCGGGCGGCCGCCTCGGCGTGGCGGATGACCTCCCGCCAGGCGGCGCCGGGTCGGACCGGTTGGGGGTAGGAGTGCCTCCCCCTACCGGTCCGACGCAAGGGGAGGCACCCTCGGCGGTCTGGTGCGGCCATGAACGCCCAGCCGCCGAGGGGTGGAAACGGGGTCGCGGGCGGTTGCGAGTTGGGGCTCGCAGCCGCCACTAAACGCGGCCCCGGGACGGATAGCGGCGGGATGGAGTGGCCCCGTCCCGCCGCTATGAGGCAGTGTGTCTACTGGGGGGACCGATTGTCCCCCCGGGGGATGGGCGCGAAAGCGCGGGCACGGGGAGGATACCGGAAGAATGCTTCGAGCGATTCCTGGTATCCTCCCAAAGCGTGCCGAAGGGTCACCGTGGGGTTTTTAGTGGGTAGGTCCCGCACCTGTCGTTGTACGGGCGCGGGGAATCCCACACACCCCTCCCACCTCTCCCCAAGGAGGTGGGAGGGAGTCTTTTGAAGATTTTCCCCACGACAAAAAAAAAAAAAAAAAAAAAAAAAAGCATGTTGGGAAGAATGCAATTAGCTGGCAAGAAAGCAGTGAGCTAGTAAGCAAGTAGTATGGTAGTGTTACGTATGGCGAACGTTTCGTTCCTCAAATTTTTCTTGCCACTTGCGTGCATTAGGAAATCGCTCTGCTACTTATCTAACCTTTGAAATGGGGGTCACTTCCGTCGCGATGCAGCAGCCCGGGAATTAATACAATTCGGAGAATAGAGCAGCTCGTTAATTAATACAATTCGGAGAATAGTGCACACGGTGATTTCTAACGTACTTTTGAATCCGCCCAACTCAGATTTTTTGGTATATAAACCCCGTGATTTCATTACTCGGGGGATCATAATCGTTCCGTCACGCTTAGTGTCAACTCCACGACTCTCGTTCGCGTATACGATTTTTGTTAGTCAGTTGTATTTGTGAGATCGGGTTACAGTTCCCTGTCGTATCAATATTATACCATATAGAATCCGTGAACCGGCATAAATTCTATTGCGGCCATTACTTTCAACTGACATACCCCCGCATCGCCAGTGCGTCAACACCGCGCAAGATCTTTTTAGGTAAATATAATCATTCTTTGATCGCGACAGAAGATACACGAAACAATTGTATTTTATTGTTGATTTAAGAATATATCTACTTTTATTATCAAATCAGAGTTACCCAACTTCTTTAACCCATAATTATATAAATCGGTAATCATTAATTAAACGTTCCCATAATAATATAACCTTACCGCTCGGGTTATATTATATTTAATAATTCATAGTTACGAGTTCAATTAACACATCCCCAAATTCAAATACAACCCCTTACAACCCCTTACAATCTATTACCATCCTAGCGGCTCCCTGATTCCGCAACAGGTTCGTCCGCATCCTACAGCTCCCTGATTTCGCATCAGGTTCGTCTGTGATTTATCCAACTTCCCAGCAGCTCCTCGATTACGGATCGAGTTCGTCTGCGTTTCCTCCAACCTCCTAGCAGCTCCCCGATTTCGCATTGGGCTCGTCTGCGTCGTTATCAACAATCCTAGTGACTCCCCGATTTCGCATCGAGTTCGTTCATGACGTTTCACCCTCCTACGGCTCCCTGGTTTCGCAACAGGTTCGTCCGTACGTGACTCCATCCCAGAGGCTCCCTGATTTCGCATCAGGTTCGTCCTCGTTAACAACTATCCTAGCGGCTCCCCAATTTCGCATTGGGTTCGCCCGTGCACCTAACTAACAAATTGATACCGTATTCCATACTCTCTCTCGCACTCGCAGGCCACGCGCGCTGCACGGCCCTGGCTCGTAACACTAGTAAGCAAGCAGTAAGCTAGTGAGGAAGCAGTGAGCAAGTAAGCGAGGAGGATGCTAGTATGGAAGCAGTTATATTGTAAGCAAGCTGTAAGGTACTAAGCAAGCAGTGAGCTGGTATGCGAGCAGGAAACTATTAAGGAAGCAGTAGGCTAGTAAGCAAGCTGTAAGCTGGTAAGATACAAGTAAGCTAGTAATCAAGCCGCAGGCTAGTAAGAAGGTAATTAGCTAGTAAGAAACCAGTATGCTAGTAAGCAAGCAGTAAGCTAGTAAGCAAGTAGTAAGCTAGTACGCAAGCGGCGGTCTAGTAAGTAAGCAGTAAGCGAGTATGCAAGCTGTAAGGTAGTAAGCAAGCAGTGAGCTGGTAAGCGAGCAGGAAGCTATTAAGGAAGCAGTAGGCTAGTAAGCAAGCAGTAAGCTGGTAAGATACAAGTAAGCTAGTAATCAAGCCGCAGGCTAGTAACAAGGTAATTAGATAGTAAGAAGTCAGTATGCATTTTTCTTTTTTTTTTTTTTTTTGTCGTGGGGAAAATCTTCGAAAGACTCCCTCCCACCTCCTTGGGGAGAGGTGGGAGGGGTGTGTGGGATTCCCCGCGCCCGTACAACGACAGCTTCCTTACCAGCTTCCTCCTTGCTTACTAGCTTACTACTAGCTTACTAGATAACTGCTTTCTTACTAGCCTGCTCCTTGCTTTCTAGCTTACTGCTTCATTACTATCTTGCTGCCTGCATTCTAGCTTACTACTTGCTTACTAGCTTACAGCATGCATACTAGCTTACTGCTTGCCTTCCTGCTATTTGCTTTCATACCAGCTGACAGCTAGGTTACTCGCTTACTGCTTGCTTAGTAGCTTACCGCTTCCTTACTAGCTCCCTGCTCCCTTACTAGCTCGCTGCTTACTTACTAGCTGCCCGCTCGCTTACTAACTTGCTGCTCGCTTACTAGCTTGCTGCTTGCCTTCTAGCTTACTGCTTGCTTACTGGCTTACTGCTTGCTTACTAGCACACTGCTTCCTTACTAGCTTCCTCCTCGATTACTAACTAACTGCTTGCACACTAGGTTACAGCTTGCTTACTAGCTAATGGCTTTCTTACTAGCTCACTGCTTGTTTACTTGCTTACTGCCTGCTTACTAGCTTACTACTTCCTTACTGGCTAACTGCTTCCTTACCAGCCTACAGCTTACTTACTAGCTTACTGCTTGCTCACTCGCTTACTGCATGCTTACTGGCCTGCTGCTTGTTTAACAGCTAACTGCTTTCTAACAAGCCGGCTGCTTGCTTTCTAGTTTAGTGCTTGCTTACTAGCTTACTACTTGCTTAATAGCTAACTGCTTTCTTAACAGTATACTGTTTGCTTACTAGATTACTGCTTTGTTACTAGTTCCTTGCTCGCTTAATAGCTCACTGCTAGCTTGCTAGCACACGACTTGCTATCTAGGTTACTGCTTGCTTGCTGCCATACTGCTTGCTTTATAACTAACTGCAATCTGACTAGCCTTCTGCTTGCTTTTAAGCTCAATGCTAGCTTATTAGCTTGCTGCTAGCTTTCTAGCTTACTGTTTGCTTACTAGCTTACTCCTTGCTTACTAGCATACTGCGTCCCTACTAGCTGATTACTTTCTTACTTTCAAGCTGCTTGCCTACTAGCTTACTTGTTGCTTACCAGCTTACTGCTTGCTCACTAGCTTACTGCTTGCTTACTAACATACTGCCTGCACAATAGCTAACTGCTTTCTTGCTAGCCTGCTGCTTGCTTTCTAGCTCACCGCTTGCATACCAGCCTACGGCTTCCTCACTAGCTTGCTCCTGGCTTACTAGCTCAATGCTTCCTTACTAGCTCCATGCTCGCTTACTAGCTCACTGCATGCCTACTAGATTGCTGCTTGCATACTGGCCTGCTGCCTCCATAGTAGCTTCCTGCTCGGTGACAGGCTCACATCTTGCTTACTAGCTCCCTGCTCGCTAACTAGCTCACTGCGTGCTTACTAGCTTACTGCTGGCTTACTCGCTTGCTGCTTGCTTGCTAGCCTGCTGCTTGCTTTCGGGTTTACTGCTTGCTTACTAGCCTGCAGCTTACTTTCTAGCTTACTCCTTGCTTACTAGCATACTGATTTCTTACTAACATACAGCTTTGTCACTGGCTTACTGCTTGCTTACAACCTTACTGGTTGCTTACCAGTTTACAGCTTGCTTACTGGCATGCTGCCGCCATACTAGCTTCCTGCTCGCTTACTGTCCCTCTATATGCCTGCTAGCTTCCTGCTTGCTTACTATCACGCTACTTTCATGCCAGCTAATTGCTTCCATCCGAGCCAGCTGCATGCTTACTAGCTAACAGCATTCTTACCAGCCTATAGCAAGCTTCATAACTTAGCGGTTGCTTACTAGCCAACTGCTTTCTTACTAGCTTACTGCTTGGTTTCTACCTAACTGATTTTTTACTATGTTACTGTTTTCATCCCAACATACTGTTAACTTACTAGCCAGCTGCTCGCTTACAAGCTTACTGTTTGCTTACTAGTTTACTGCTTCGATACTAGCTCCCTACACGCTTACTAGCTCACTGCTCGCTTATTAGCACACAGCATGCTATCTATCTTACTGCCTGCTTGCTAACACACTTTTTTTTTTTTTTTTTTTTTTGTCGTGGGGAAAATCTTCGAAAGACTCCCTCCCACCTCCTTGGGGAGAGGTGGGAGGCGTGTGTGGGATTCCCCGCGCCCGTACAACGACAGGCGCGGGACCTACCCACTAAAAACCCCACGGTGACCCTTCGGCACGCTTTGGGAGGATACCGGGAATCGCTCGAAGCATTCTTCCGGTATCCTCCCCGTGCCCGCGCTTTCGCGCCCATCCCCCGGGGGGACAATCGGTCCCCCCAGTAGACACACTGCCTCATAGCGGCGGGACGGGGCCACTCCATCCCGCCGCTATCCGTCCCGGGGCCGCGTTTAGTGGCGGCTGCGAGCCCCAACTCGCAACCGCCCGCGACCCCGTTCCCACCCCTCGGCGGCCGGGCGTTCATGGCCGCACCAGACCGCCGAGGGTGCCTCCCCTTGCGTCGGACCGGTAGGGGGAGGCACTCCTACCCCCAACCGGTCCGACCCGGCGCCGCCTGGCGGGAGGAGGGTCCCCTCAGGACCCCCCTCCCAGCCTAGGTCATCCGCCACGCCGAGGCGGCCGCCCGCGACGCCTCGCGACCGGGCGACAACCTCGGGCCACCGCACGAGCGCGAGCTTCAGCGCGCCGCTGAAGCTCGCGCTCCCTCCCCGCGGCCTCCTTCTGCAACATTACGTTCTCGCAGAAGGAGGCCACGGCCCTCCACTTCTCCTCGCTGCCGAGCATGGCGCGCACCACGCCCGGCAGCGAGACATCCCGCCCGACGACGCCGACCAGGACACGGCGCTCCCCCTCCCACGCGGGGCATACCTCCAGGGTATGATCCGCCGTGTCCTGCTCAGCGTCGCAGTGGCAGCAACGCGCCGTCGGCTCCTTCCCTATCCGACACAGGTATCTTCCGAATCTGCCATGCCCGGAAAATACCTGTGCCAGCCGGTAGGTGAGGCTGCCATGGCCTGTGTCCAGCCACTCCTTCAGGAGTGGCCGAACAGCCCCGACAGTCCGGCGCCCCGCGGTTGGCAGAGCCAGCCGCTCCTGCCACGCGAGCAACACGGACTGCCGGGCCTGGCGCTTCAAATCGCCCCAAGCAGGTTCCTGCCCGCCCGGGACCGCCCCCACCCCCGCGCGACGGTCGACGCGGTGCCGGTACTTCACCGCGTGCGACCGCGCGAGCAGGTCCATGGGCGGCATCCCCGCTAGAACCGTCGCCGCCTCATGTGACATGGTCCGATACCCGCGGACGACCCTGAGCGCCATGCACCTCTGCACCCGACGCAGCATAGTCATACTGCGCCTGGTGGCAGCCAGGTCGTCCGCCCAGACGGGGGCCCCGTATAGGGCCACCGACTGGACCATTGCCACATAGAGGCGACGAACTCGGCCCGCCGGGCCCCCCAGGTTGGGCAGGATCCGGCCCAGAGACGCAACCATCCTTTCCAAACGGGGGACCAGGCAGCGGAAATGCTCCTCGAAACGCCAGTGGCTGTCGAGGATCAGCCCTAGATACCTGATCTGGGGCTTCACCTCGATGTCAGCCCCACCAACCCGGATCAGAGGGGGTGGCGGATCCTGCCGAGGTGAATGAAACGCAATCACCTCGGTCTTATGGACCGCCACCGTCATCCCCATCCCCCTGATCCGGTCGACGACGCGTTGCGACCCCTCCTCCGCGCGACGCATGGCCCTTCCCCAGTGCGCCCCGACGGCCAGCACCAGTGTGTCATCCGCATAACACACCGTGCTGACGCCGTCGGGGAATCGAGCCGGGCGACCTCCGCCTCTATGCTCGGCAACTCGGCCGCTCCCTGCGGCCAAGTTGCAGCGAGGGCAGCTGCCATCAGGGCGTCCTTGTCCAGGCGCCGAAGCGCCCAGCGGCGTGGTGGGGTGCCACGCAGACGGCCGTGTCGTGATGCACTCGCGGCGGCAGAGACCACCATCCGGATGTACCGGTGATCGGAGAGTGTCTCTGCCCCCGCGACCACGTGCCAACCCGCCACCATGCGCACGGCGTTGGGGGTCGCGAATCCAACATCCACGATGGACCCCCCATATCGCCGCACGCATGTGTGCTCCGACCCCCGGTTCAATACCTGGAGGTCGAGCCCCGCCGCCCAATCGCCCAGGATCCCGCCGCGAACGGAGGTCCTGGGGGATCCCCAAGCCACCGACTTGGCATTAAAATCCCCCAGGACCAGCACCGGCCGGCCGCGTAGCGCTGCGCGCATGCCGCGACCTCGGCCAAGTACAGCTCGAACGCAGCGTGACCGCTACGGGGCGAAATGTAGCACCCCACCACAGCGACTCCCCCCCAGTCCACGGCGACGAATCCCCGACCGCGCTCCAACAAGGAGAACGGTGGTGACCCGTCGCCCCCTCCCCATACCGTCGCCATCAAGCCGTCCGCGTCGCCCACCCAATGAGGGTGATCAGGGACGCGGTACGGCTCGGCGGCGACCGCCAGGCCAACCCCCCACTCCGCGAGGACTTGGGACATCAAGTCCTGTGCCGCGCGGCAGTGGCTGAGGTTGGCCTGGAGG
Source organism: Colletes latitarsis (assembly GCF_051014445.1). Lineage (NCBI taxonomy): Eukaryota > Metazoa > Arthropoda > Insecta > Hymenoptera > Colletidae > Colletes > Colletes latitarsis. The sequence continues at coordinate 7,247,241 of NC_135142.1, forward strand.
AGGAGGCGGGGCGGCATTAATTAATGGCCGCGCCAGCCTCCTCCCGGCCGTCCGTCCGCGTAGCACCGTCCACCTCCATGGAGGACGATGCCACCGCCCTCGGCACCGGAGCCGGTGCAGCCCGCCTCTTCCTCTCCTTCCGGGAGGGGGGGGGGGGAACACTTCTTGCTCTCCACCCTGTGATCGGCTGGCCTCCCCATGTCCGCACACAGCGGGCAGTGGGGGGCCGCCGAGCACCGGCTCGCACGGTGCTCTTTGGCACCGCAGCGGTAACACTGACCGCTGCGGTCCACCGGCGAGGTGCACCACTGCCTCACGTGCCCCAATTCGAGGCAGCGGTGACACTGGAGCGGGCGCGGCGCGAGGATTTCCACTCGCGCCGAAACCCACCCCACCAACACCCTCCCGGATTCCGCCACCTTACGGGCAGCGGAGAGGGGGCACCGGGCCCACACCGACACGAGGCCGTAGGTCACGGCCCTCTTCGCCCTCACGGAGGCGATGCCCAGCTCTTCCAGGGAGATATTCTCCCTGGCGAGCCGCATCGCCTCCGCGAGGGTCAGGTCGCCCCCCTGCGCAACGGTCAGCGTCACCGCTGCCGTTTTTGGGGGACGACCTGGTCGTGCCTTCCCGACCTTCGCGGCCTTTACCTTGGCCGCCGGCGGCGGAGGCGTAGGCTGCGGTTGCGAGGCCTTCCTCGCCGCCCGCTTCGCCTTCCGCCCCACCACATCACTCCACGCCACCCCCCCTTGGGAGGGTGCTGTGGAGGACGCGACCACCGCGACCACGGGTACACCACCCCCCTTGGGGGTCGCGACCCGGGGCCCTGGTGCCGCAACGCTGGGCGGAGCCTTCACTCCGCCCTTCTTTGCCTTCCCCGACTGTACCGGACCAGGTCGGGGAGGCACCACCTTCCTGCTGACCGCTCTTCCGGCGAGGAGCTCCTCCCGGAAGGGCGGCCAGCTTGCCATCAATCATGTCCCCAATCCTCCTCAGATGATCGTCTTCTGAGGAGGACGGGGGCTTCTTCACGGGCGGAGTGCGGGTGGAGGGGCCCGCGGTACCCCGCACCACTGCCGCCGCACTCCGCTTATTTACCTCCGCCGAGGGATGCGGCGGTGGAGGAGGAGGGAGGATGGGAGGGAGGGCCGCGCTGTTCCACAGCGCCTCTGCCCTCCTCCTCCCCTGTCGCTCCTCCTCCAACAGGAGCTGCAGACGGGCGTTCCGCCCTCTGAGCTCCCGCGCCGCCTCCCTCATTTCCTCCGCCGCGGCCTTCAGGGCCTCCGCGCCACCGCTTTTCTGCCCCTTAAAGGCGCAGGCAGCGGCGACTTTCTCCACCCGCCTCAGGGACGAGGAGATCCTCTCCGATATCTCCTCGGTCACCTCGTCCCTGAGGCAACTCAGCCTCACCGACGGGCTCATCGCCCCGCCCACCTCGACGACGGCCTGCCCCGTCCTCTTCCTCTAAGAGCCTATGTGGCTCGTGCTGGAGGAGAAGGACGAGACCGACGCCGTCTCCTCGTCCTCCTCCACCCTCCACGAAGCCGGACCTGGCGCTGAGTGGGGCGCGAGCGCCGCCACCCTAACCCCAACCCCGTCTCCGTCCTCCCCAACCGACAAAGTCAGTATGCTAGTAAGCAAGCAGTAAGTTAGTAAGCAACCTGTAAGCTAGTAAACAAGCAGCAGGTTATTATGAAAGCAGGTAACTAGTAAGAAGGCAGTGGGCTATTGTGCAAGCAGCAAGCTAGTAAGCATGGAGTAAGCTAGTAAGAGTGCAGTGGGCTAGTAAGCGCGGAGGAAGCTAGTAGGGAAGTAGTTTGATAGTAACCAAGCTGTAGGCTAGTAAGCAACCGGTAATCTAGTAAGAAAGCAGTAAGCTGGAAAAGAAGCTGTTAGCTTGTAAGCAAGATACAGGCTAGTAAGTTAGCAATTAGCTAGTAAGAAACCAGCGTGCTAGTAAGCAAGGAGTATGATAGAAAGCAACCAGTAGTGCAGTAAGCATGCAGTGAGCTAGTAAGCGGGGAGGAAGCCAGTAAGGACACAGTAAGCAAGCAAGCTATCAGCAGGCTGGCATGAAAGAGTCAGCTATTGCGCAAGCAGCAAACTAGTAAGCAAGCAGTAATCTTGTAAGCAAGCAGTGGGCTAGTAAGCGTGCAGGGAGCTAGTAAGGAATCAGTATGCTAGACAGCAAGAAGTAAGATAGTAAGAAAGCAGTAAGCTATTAAGCAAAGAGTAGGCTAGTAAGGATGCAGTATGCCAGTATACCAGCAGTAAAATCGAAAGCTAACTGCAAGCTGGCAAGCAAGCCGGAAGCGAGTAAGCTAGCAGTAAGCCAGTAAGTAAGCAGTAATCTAGTAAGCATGTTGTAAGCTGGTAAAAAAGCAGTTAGCTAGTAAGGAAGTAGTATGATAGTAAACAAGCATTAAGGTAGAAAGCAAGGAGCTGACCAGTAAGAAAGAAATTTGCTATTATGGAAGCAGTATGCGAGTATACCAGCAGTTAGCTCGAAAGCAAGCTGCAAGCTAACAAGAAAGCAGTACGCGAGTGAGCTAGCAATAAGCTAGTATGCAAGCAGTAAGCTAGTATGCAAGCAGTGAGCCAGCAAGAAAGCTGTATGCTAGTAAGCGAGCAGTAAGATATCAAAAACCGGTGAGCTAGCATAAAAGCAATTAGCTCGTAAGCAAGCTGCAAGCTAACATGGAAGCAGCGAGCTAGAAAGCAAGCAGCTGGCTAGTAAGAAACCAGTATGCCAGTAAGCAAGCAGTAAGCTAGTATTGAAGCAGTATGTTAGAAAGCAAGCAACAAGCCAGTAAGCAAGCTGTAAGCTAGTAAGCGAGCAGGGACCTAGTAAGGAAGCAGTAAGATAGTAAGCAAGCAGAAAGTTAGTAACAATGCAGTAAGCTAGTAAACAAGCAGTAAGCTGGCAAGCAACCAGTAAGCTAGCAAGCGAGCAGGATCCTAGTAATGACGCAGTATGCCAGTAAGCTAGCAATAAGCTAATAAGTATGCATGGACCTAGTAAGAGAGCAGAATGCTAGTAAGCTAGCAGTATGCTATTAAGGAGCCAGTATGCTACTAAGCTAGCAATAAGCTACAATACAAGGAGCAGGCTAGTAAGAAAGCAGTAAGCTAGTAGGCAAGAAGTGAGCTAGTAAGCAAGGTGTAAGCTAGTAAACCAGCATTAATGTAGTAAGCAGGTAAGGAAGCACTAAATTAGAAAGCAAGCAGATGGCTAGTAAGCAAGCAATAAGGGAGTAAGCTACCAGTAAGCTAGTAAGCAAGCAGTAAGAGGGACGGCAAGCAATAAGCTAGTAAGCAAGCAGTAAGCTAGTAAGCAAGGTGTAAGCTAGCAAGCAAGCTGGTAAGATAGCAGTTAGATAGTAAGGAAGTAGTATGATAGTAAGCAACCAGTTAGCTAGAAAGCAAGCAGTAAGCTGGTAAGCATGCATGGAGCTAGTAAGGGAGCAGAATGCTGGAATGCAAGCTGTAAGATTGTAAGAAAGCTGTTAGCCAGAAACGAAGTAGTAAGCTAGTAATCAAGCAGTGAGCTAGTAATCAAGTAGTGAGCTAGGAAGAAAGCCATTACCTAGTAAGAAAGCAGTAACCTAGTGTGCAAGCAGTTTATCTAGTAAGCGAAGAGGAAGCTAGTAAGGAAGCAGTATACTAGTAAGCAAGCACTTGGCTAGATGCAAGCAGCTAGCTTGTAAGCAAGCAGCAAGACGGGTAGCAGGCAGCAGGGTTAGCAAGAAAGCAGGTAGCTAGTAAGCATGCAGTACGTTAGTAAGCAAGCAGCAAGCTAGTAAGCAAGCAGTATGGTAGGAAGCAAGCAGGAGGCTAGTAAGAAAGCAGCTAGCTAGTAAGCAAGCAGTTAGCTAGTAAGCAATCAATAAGCGAGTAAGCTAGCAGTAAAATTGTAAGCAAGCAGCGAGCTAGTAAGCGAGCAGAGTGCTGGTAAGGTAGTATTATGCTAGTAAGCAAGCACTTAGCAAGTAGTGAGCTAGTAAGAAGGTAGAATGCATGTAGCAAAGTAGTAATCTATTAAGCAAGCAGTTTACTGGTAGGAAAGCAGTTAGCTAGTGAGCAAGTAGTAAGCTTGTAAGCAAGTAGTACGCTAGTAAGCATTCGTCTGGTAAGAGAGCGGTAAGTTAGTAAGAATGCAGTATGTTAGGAAGAATGCAGGAATGTTGTAAGCAAGCACTAAGATAGTAAGCAAGCAGTACGATAGTAAGCAAACAGTAAGCTGGTCAGAAAGCAATTACCTAGTAAGCAAGCTGTAAGCTAGTATGCAAGTAGTGTGCTAGTAAGCGAGGTGGAAGCTAGTAAGCATGCTGTAAGTGAGTAACCTAGCAGTAAGCTTGTAAGCGAGCAGCAGGCTAGCATGCATACAGCATGCGAGTAAGCTAGCAGCAAGCTGGTAAGCAAGCAATGAGCTAGTAGGCGAGGAGAAAGCTAGAAAGGAGGCAGTATGGTAGTAAGCAAGCTGTAAGCGAGTGAGCAACCAGTAAGCCAGTATGCAAACAGAAAGTTGGTAAGAAAGCTGTTAGGTAGTAAGCAAGCAGCAGGCCAGTAAGAAAGCAGTTAGCTAATAAGCAAGCAGTAACCTACTAAGCATCCAGTATGCTAGTAAGCAATCAAACAGCTGGTAAGCAAACAGTTAGTTAGTAACCAGGTAGTAAGCTAGTAATCGTGCAGTGAGCTAGTAAGCAAGCAGTAAGCAAGCATGCAAGCAGTAAGCTAGTAACAAAGCCGTATGCAACTACGCAAGCAGTTAGCTAGTATCAAGCAGCAAGCTAGTAAGGAAGCAGTTATCTAGTAAGAAACCAGTATGCTAATAAGCAAGCAGTGAGCCAGTGAGCGAGCAGGAAGCTAGTAAGTGTGCACTAAGCTACAGAGCAAGCAGCAGGCCAGTAAGCAAGCAGTAAGCGAGTAGGCTAGCAGTAAGGTAGTAAACAAGCAGTTGGCTAGTAAGAAAGCAGTATGTCAGTAAGCAAGCAGTAAGCTAGAAAGGAAACAGCCAGCTAGTAAGCAAGCTGTAAGCTAGTAAGCGAGCAGGATGCTAGTAAGCAAGCAGTAAGCTGGAAAGGAAGCAGCAATCTAATAAGCGAGCACTAAGCTAGAAAGCATGCAGTAAGCTACTAAGCAAACAGTAAGCTTGTATGCAATCAGCAGCCTATTCAGGAAGCTGCTTTCTGGTAAGATAGCAGTATGCTAGTAAGCAAGCTGTAAGCTAGGAAGCAAGCAGCAAGCTTGTATGCAAGCAGTAAGCATGTAAGCAAGCAGCAACCTTGTAAGCAACAAATAAGTTAGTAAGCAAGCAGTAAACTGGTAAGAAAGCAGTTAGCTAGTAAGCAATTAGTAAGCTGGTAAGCGGGCAGGAAGCTAGTAAGGAAGCAGTATGCTACTAAGCATGCAGTAAGCTAGTAAGCAATCTGGAAGCTAGTAAGGAAGCAGTACGCTAGAAAGCAAGCAGTGGGCTAGTAAAAAAGCAGGAAGCTAGAAAGCAAGCAGTAAGAAGTTAAGTAAGCTGAGACCTAGTAAGGGAGCAGGGAGCTAGTAAGGAAGCATTACGCTACTGATCAAGCAGTAACATAGTGTGCGACCAGTTAGTTCGTAAACGAGGAAGCAGCTAGTAAGCAAGCAGTAAGCTGGAAAGCAAAGAGCAAGCTAGTAAGTAAGCAGTAAGCTAGTAAGCAAGCTGAAGCTAGTACGGAAGCAGTATGCTGGAAAGCACGCGGTATGTTCGATAGCAAGCAGTGAGCTACTAAGCGAGCAGTCAGATCGATAGCAAGCAGTGAGCTAGTAAGCGTGCAGTGAGATAGTAAGCGAGCTGTAAGCTAGAAAGTAAGCAGCAAGCAAGTAAGCAAGCAGTAAGCTAGATTGCAAGCAGCTGGCTAGTAACAAAGCAGTATGCCAGTAAGCTAGCAGTAAGCAGGTATGAAAGCAGTTAGCTAGGAAGCAAGCAGTAAGCTAGTAAGCGAGCAACAAGCTACTAGGCAAGCAAGAATCTAGTAAGCAAGCAGCAAGCGTGTAGGCAACCGATACGGAGCGATTCTCACATTTTTGTCATCCTGGTATACCGCCAACGGAGCGCGTCAAAGCAGAGTGCGTCCGCAGTTGACTTTGACGCCCACAACACCGTTTAGCCCACCGTCCCGACGTAGTGGCGTTTGAGGCCACGAAACGCGGACATCCGGCCAGCGGTAGGGACTAGTGCGTCCGCAGAGCCCCTCCGGATTCACGGCCTCTCAGCCGTGGAAGGGTGGAGGTGCGTCCGCTGCCATCCGACCCCACTAGTCGGCGATTCCCACTCCGCCTCCCGACATCCTCCTACCCCAGCGAAATAGTGTAGCGGCGCACGAGCACGGGCGAGAGGCCAGCCCGGGCTGGCCCCCAGAATAGGGACCTTTATACCCCTAGGTGGGCTAAACAGTGCTGTGGGCGTCAAAGTCAGCTGCGGACGCACTCTGCTAGTAAGCGAGTATGGAGCATGGAGCATGGAGTATGGAGCTAGTAGCAAAGCAGAAATCTAGAAAGCAAGCAGTATGCTGGTGAGAAAGCAGATAGCTAGTAAGGAAGCAGTATGCTAGTAAGCAAACACTAAGCTAGTAGGCAACAACTAAGCTAGCAAGCAAGCAGCAAGCTAGTACGAAAGCAGTTTTCTAGTAAGATAGCAGTATGCTAGTAAGCAAGCTGTGAGCTAGTAAACGAGTACGAAGCTAGTAAGGATGCGTTATGCTAGTAATCAAGCAGTAAGTCAGTAGGCAACCAGTAAGCTAGTGAGCAAGCAGCAGGCTAGCCAGAAAGCAGTTAGCTAGTAAGAACGCAGTATGCTTGTAAGCAAGCGGCAAGCTAGAAAGCAAGTAGCAATCTGGTAAGCAAGCAGTCAGCTACCAAGCAAGCAGTGAGCTAGTAAGAAAGCAATTAGCTAGTAAGAAAGCAGTATGCTAGTAAGCAGGCAGTAAGCTGGTAAGCAACCAGAAAGCTAGTAAGCAAGCAGCAGGCTAGCCAGAAATCAGTTAGGCACTGAGAACGCAGCATGCTAGTGAGCTTGCGGAAAGCTAGAAAGCTAGCAGCAAGTTAGGAAGCAATCTGTAATCTAGTAAGAAAGCAGTATGCTATTAAGCAAGCAGGGAGATAGTAAGCAAGCAGTGAGCTAGGAAGGAAGCGGCAGGCTAGTAAGATAGCACTTAGCTAGTAAGAAGCCTGTATGCTAGTAAGCAAGCAGTAAGCTGGTAAGAGAGCGGTAAGCTAGTAAGCAAGCAGTTTTTTTGTCGTGGGGAAAATCTTCGAAAGACTCCCTCCCACCTCCTTGGGGAGAGGTGGGAGGGGTGTGTGGGATTCCCCGCGCCCGTACAACGGCAGGCGCGGGACCTACCCACTAAAAACCCCACGGTGACCCTTCGGCACGCTTTGGGAGGATTCCGGGAATCGCTCGAAGCATTCTTCCGGTATCCTCCCCGTGCCCGCGCTTTCGCGCCCATCCCCCGGGGGGACAATCGGTCCCCACAGTAGACACACTGCCTCATAGCGGCGGGACGGGGCCACTCCATCCCGCCGCTATCCGTCCCGGGGCCGCGTTTAGTGGCGGCTGCGAGCCCCAACTCGCAACCGCCCGCGACCCCGTTTCCACCCCTCGGCGGCCGGGCGTTCATGGCCGCACCAGACCGCCGAGGGTGCCTCCCCTTGCGTCGGACCGGAAGGGGGAGGCACTCCTACCCCCAACCGGTCCGACCCGGCGCCGCCTGGCGGGAGGAGGGTCCCCACAGGACCCCCCTCCCAGCCTAGGTCATCCGCCACGCCGAGGCGGCCGCCCGCGACGCCTCGCGACCGGGCGACGACCTCGGGCCACCGTACGAGCGCGAGCTTCAGCGCGCCGCTGAAGCTCGCGCTCCCTCCCCGCGGCCTCCTTCTGCAACATTACGTTCTCGCAGAAGGAGGCCACGGCCCTCCACTTCTCCTCGCTGCCGAGCATGGCGCGCACCACGCCCGGCAGCGAGACATCCCGCCCGACGACGCCGACCAGGACACGGCGCTCCCCCTCCCACGCGGGGCATACCTCCAGGGTATGATCCGCCGTGTCCTGCTCAGCGTCGCAGTGGCAGCAACGCGCCGTCGGCTCCTTCCCCATCCGGCACAGGTATCTTCCGAAGCTGCCATGCCCGGAGAATACCTGTGCCAGCCGGTAGGTGAGGCTGCCATGGCCTCTGTCCAGCCACTCCTTCAGGAGTGGCCGAACAGCCCCGACAGTCCGGTGCCCCGCGGTTGGCAGAGCCAGCCGCTCCTGCCACGCGAGCAACACGGACTGCCGGGCCTGGCGCCTCAAATCGCCCCAAGCAGGTTCCTGCCCGCCCGGGACCGCCCCCACCCCCGCGCGACGGTCGACGCGGTGCCGGTACATCACCGCGTGCGACCGCGCGAGCAGGTCCATGGGCGGCATCCCCGCTAGAACCGTCGCCGCCTCATGTGACATGGTCCGATACCCGCGGACGACCCTGAGCGCCATGCGCCTCTGCACCCGACGCAGCATAGTCATGCTGCGCCGGGAGGCAGCCAGGTCGTCCGCCCAGACGGGGGCCCCGTATAGGGCCACCGACTGGACCATTGCCACATAGAGGCGACGAACTTGGCCCGCCGGGCCCCCCAGGTTGGGCAGGATCCGGCCCAGAGCCGCAACCATCCTTTCCAACCGGGGGACCAGGCAGCGGAAATGCTTCTCGAAACGCCAGTGGCTATCGAGTATCAGCCCTAGATACCTGATCTGGGGCTTCACCTCGATGTCAGCCCCACCCACCCGAATCAGAGGGGGTGGCGGATCCTGCCGAGGTGAATGAAACGCAATCACCTCGGTCTTATGGACCGCCACCGTCATCCCCATCCCCCTGATCCGGTCGACGACGCGTTGCGACCCCTCCTCCGCGCGACGCATGGCGCTGCCCCAGTGCGCCCCGACGGCCAGCACCAGTGTGTCATCCGCATAACACACCGTGCTGACGCCGTCGGGGAGGCCGGCCCGCAACACCGAGTCGTACGCGATGTTCCACAGGAGTGGCCCGAGGACCGACCCCTGCGGAACACCGCAGTACACCTCCCTCCGCATATCACCATCCCGGCCCGGATACTCGATCCACCTGCCGCGGAGATAATCCCCGACGACCGCCCTGAGACAAGGGGGGACTCGATGATATTCGAGTCCCCTCCTTATCTCTTCCCAGGGGAGGGTGTTAAAGGCATTGGCAATATCCAAGGATATTGCCAATGCCACCCCTCCCCGGGAGACGGCCGCCTCCGAGAGGGCCCTCACACGACCTATCGCGTCGATAGTCGATCGGCCCCCCCCGGAAACCGAACTGGCAGTCGGCGAGACCGGGATCACCCCGCGACAGGTGCTCGACGAGGCGGGCAGCAATCACACGCTCGAAGAGCTTGCCCACCTCGTCGAGGAGACAAATGGGCCGTTATGCGGTGGGAGACTCCGCGGGCCGACCCTCCTTGCGGAGGAGGACCATCCTCGCCACCTTCCAACTGGGGGGGAATCGCCCGTCCCTCAGGCAGCGGTCGAACAACCGCCTGAGGTCGGCCCCAAGGACGCCCTGGGTCAAGACCCAAACCCGGCCGGGCACACCATCCGGACCCGGGGCTGTGTTACGAACCCCGAGCCGTCTGATGGCCGCTGCCAGCTCCTCCTGCGTGACTCCCAGCTCGGCCGTCCACTCCACTGGGACAGCCGCCGCCGCCGGAGGACGCGGTCCCCTCTCCCCAATTGGGAAGAGTGTATTGACCACGTCCTCCAGCAGCCGGGGGTCAAGACCCTCGGTGACGGGGGGCGCCCACGGGCGGAGCTTATTCAGCACCACCTTATATGGGCGCCCCCATGGATCGTCATCAAGGGTCTGGAGGAGCTCCTTCCATGCCTGGGTCTTGGCCCGTTTGATGGCGACCTGCAGAGCAACCCGCGCCACGCGGTATGCTCCATACAGGTCATCAGCTGCCCTCGCTCGCGCCACGCCGTCGCCTGTACGTTGACGACGGCGCGCGCGGGTGTACTGGCGTCGGGCGCGGACAGTCGCGACTCGCAAATCCGCGATCGCGTCCGACCACCAGTACACCGCCCGACGAGGAGAAGCCCGCCCGACCCGAGGCATCGCCGCGTCGCAAATACCCGCGACCAATGCTCCGAGCCGGGCGACCTCCTCCTCTATGCTCGGCAACTCGGCCGCTCCCTGCGGCCAAGTTGCAGCGAGGGCAGCTGCCATCAGGGCGTCCTTGTCCAGGCGCCGAAGCGCCCAGCGGCGTGGTGGGGTGCCACGCAGGCGGCCGTGTCGGGATGCACTCGCGGCGGCAGAGACCTCCATCCGGATGTACCGGTGATCGGAGAGTGTCTCTGCCCCCGCGACCACGTGCCAACCCGACACCATGCGCACGGCGTTGGGGGTCGCGTATCCAACATCCACGATGGACCCCCCATATCGCCGCACGCATGTGTGCTCCGACCCCCGGTTCAATACCCGGAGATCGAGCCCCGCCGCCCAGTCGCCCAGGATCCCGCCGCGAACGGAGGTCCTGGGGGATCCCCAAGCCACCGACTTGGCATTAAAATCCCCCAGGACCAGCACCGGCCGGGCCGCGTAGCGCTGCACGCATGCCGCGACCTCGGCCAAGTACAGCTCGAACGCAGCGTGACCGCTACGGGGCGAAATGTAGCACCCCACCACAGCGACTCCCCCCCAGTCCACGGCGACGAATCCCCGACCGCGCTCCAACAAGGAGAACGGTGGGGACCCGTCGCCCCCTCCCCATACCGTCGCCACCAAGCCGTCCGCGTCGCCCACCCAATGAGGGTGATCAGGGACGCGGTACGGCTCGGCGGCGACCGCCAGGCCAACCCCCCACTCCGCGAGGACTTGGGACATCAAGTCCTGTGCCGCGCGGCAGTGGTTGAGGTTGGCCTGGAGGAGGAGGCGGGGCGGCATTAATTAATGGCCGCGCCAGCCTCCTCCCGGCCGTCCGTCCCCGTAGCACCGTCCACCTCCATGGAGGACGATACCACCGCCCTCGGCACCGGAGCCGGTGCAGCCCGCCTCTTCCTCTCCTTCCGGGAGGGGGGGGAGCACTTCTTGCTCCCCACCCTGTGATCGGCTGGCCTCCCCATGTCCGCACACAGCGGGCAGTGGGGGGCCGCCGAGCACTGGCTCGCACGGTGCTCTTTGGCACCGCAGCGGTAACACTGACCGCTGCGGTCCACCGGCGAGGTGCACCACTGCCTCACGTGCCCCAATTCGAGGCAGCGGTGACACTGGAGCGGGCGCGGCGCGAGGATTTCCACTCGCGCCGAAACCCACCCCACCAACACCCTCCCGGATTCCGCCACCTTACGGGCGGCGGAGAGGGGGCACCGGGCCCACACCGACCCGAGGCCGGAGGGCGACCTGCGGATCTCTCCGATCCGCAGGTCCTCCACAGGACAGTCCCCCGCCCTCGCAAGGGCACGGGACACATCCTGTGCGCTGACCGAGTCGTCTAGCCCACAAACGCGCATCTCCGTGCGCTTCGTGGGCCGGGCGACCCGGACACCTCGCTCGCCCAGCTGCTCCCGGAGCCTCTGGGCGAGACGATCCGCCTTCGCGCCGCTTTCTGCACCGGGGATCTCCAGCAAGAGACCCCCGGTCACGGCCCTCTTCGCCCTCACGGAGGCGATGCCCAGCTCTTCCAGGGAGATATTCTCCCTGGCGAGCCGCATCGCCTCCGCGAGGGTCAGGTCGCCCCCCTGCGCAACGGTCAGCGTCACCGCTGCCGTTTTTGGGGGACGACCTGGTCGTGCCTTCCCGACCTTCGCGGCCTTTACCTTGGCCGCCGGCGGCGGAGGCGGAGGCCGCGGTTGCGAGGCCTTCCTCGCCGCCCGCTTCGCCTTCCGCCCCACCACCTCACTCCACGCCACCCCCCCTTGGGAGGGTGCTGTGGAGGACGCGACCACCGCGACCACGGGTACACCACCCCCCTTGGGGGTCGCGACCCGGGGCCCTGGTGCCGCAACGCTGGGCGGAGCCTTCACTCCGCCCTTCTTTGCCTTCCCCGACTGTACCGGAACAGGTCGGGGAGGCACCGCCTTCCTGCTGACCGCTCTTCCGGCGAGGAGCTCCTCCCGGAAGGCGGCCAGCTTGCCATCAATCATGTCCCCAATTCTCCTCAGAAGATCGTCTTCTGAGGAGGACGGGGACTTCTTCACGGGCGGAGTGCGGGTGGAGGGGCCCGCGGTGCCCCGCACCACTGCCGCCGCACTCCGCTTATTTACCTCCGCCGAGGGACGCGGCGGTGGAGGAGGAGGGAGGATGGGAGGGAGGGCCGCGCTGTTCCACAGCGCCTCTGCCCTCCTCCTCCCCTGTCGCTCCTCCTCCAACAGGAGCTGCAGACGGGCGTTCCGCCCTCTGAGCTCCTTCGAGCGTACTGCTTGCTAACTATCATGCTGGTTCCTTACTAGCCTGTTTCTTGCTTTCCAGCTTACTACTTGCTTGCCAGATTCCTGCTTTCTTCCTAACTTACTGCCCTCTTGCCAGGCGAATGCTCCTTACTTGCTTACAGCTTCATTACTAGCTTACTGCTTGCTTACTTGCTTACTGCTTACCCACTAGCATACTGCCTCCTTACTAGATTCCTGCTCACTTACTAGCTCACTGCTCGCTTACTAACATTCTGCCTGCTTACTAGCTTTCTGCTTCCTTACTAGCTAATAGCATTCTTACTAGCTTACAGCTTGATTATCTGCTTACTGTTTGCGTACTAACTGGCTGCTTTGTTACTAACTAATTGCTTTCACACTAGCTCTCTGCTTGCTTAATAACTTGCTGCTTTCTTACTAACTTACTTCTTTCTTACTAGACGAATGCATCTATACTAGCTTCCTGCTTGCTTACTAGCTTACAGCTCTGTTACTAACTTACTGCTTTCTTACTACTTCACTGCTTGCTTACTAGCTTACTGGTTGCTTACTAGTTTTGTACTCGCTTAGTGCTTGCTTACTAGCTTGCTGCTTGCTGACTAGCTTACAGCTTGCTTACTAGCTTACTGGCTGCTTACTAGCTTACTGCTAATTTACTCGCTTACTGCACGCTTGTTAGCATGCTGCATGCTTGCTAGCTTACAGCTTGCTTAATAGCTAGCTGCTTTCATACCAGCCAATTGCATTCTTACCAACATGCTGCTTGCTTACTATCTTACTTGTCATTTGCTGGCTTACTGCTTGCATACTAACGTACTGCTTCCTCACTAGCTTCCTGGTCGCTTATTTGCTTACTGGTTGCTTACGAGCTTACAGCTTGATTACTTGTTTACTGCATGCTGAATAGCTAACTGCTGTCTTACTAGCCTGCTGCTTGCTTTCTAGCCTACTGCACGCCTACTTGCTTGCTGCTTGTTTTCAAGCTTACGGCTTGCTTACTAGCTTACTGCTTGCATACTAGCATACTGATTCCTTATTAGCTTCCTGCTGGCTTACTAGCATACTGCTTCTTTACTAGCTTTCTGCCTACTTACGAGTTCACTGCATGCTTCCAAGCTTTCTCAATAGCCTACAGCTCGCTTACTAGGTTACTGCTTGCTTACTAGCTTACTGCTTGCTTACTACCTAACTGCTACCTTCCTCAATTCCTGCTTCCTTCCTAACTTACTGCTTTCTTATGATCTTACTGGCCACTTACTAGCCTAATGCTACCTTAATAGCTTCCTGCGAGCTGACTAGCTTTCTTCTTTGTCAGTAACTTACTACCTTCGTAATAGCCTGCTGCTTGCTTTCTAGCTTACTGCATGCTTACTTGCTGACTACTCGCTTACAAGCTGACTGTTTGCATACTAGCTTGCTGCTTGCAGTCTTGCTTACAGCTTGCTGACTAGCATACTGCCTTCTTACTAGCTACCAGCTTTCTGTCTAGACAGCTGCTTGCATACAAGTTTACAGTTTCCTTAGTATCTTACTGCATGCTTTCTATCTTAGTGCTTGATTATTAGATTGCTGCATGCTTTCTAGCTTCCTGCTAGCTTACTAGCATACTGGTTGCTTACTAGCATACTGCATGCTTACTAGCTTACTGCTTGCTTACTAGCATACTGATTTCTTACTAACTCACTGCTTTGTCAATTGCTTACTGCTTGCTTCCTAGCTTACTGCATGCTTACTAGATAATGACATTTTTTTTTTTTTTTTGTCGTGGGGAAAATATTCGAAAGACTCCCTCCCACCTCTTTGGGGACCAACCCACTAAAAACCCCACGGTGACCTTTCCGCACGATTTGGGAGGATACCGGGAATCGCTCGAAGCATTCTTCCGGTATCCTCCCCGTGCCCGCGCTTTGCGCCCAACCCCGGGGGGGACAAAGAGTCCCCCCGGTAGACACTCTGTCTCATAGCGGTAGGACGGGGCCACTCCATCTCGCCGCCCTCCGTCCCGGGGCCGCGTTTAGTGGCGGCTGCGAGTCCCAACTCGCAACCGCATGCGACCCCGTTTCTATCCCTCGACGCCTGGCGCCTGGGCGACGCCCTCGCGCCACCATACGAGCGCGAGCATCAGCGCGCCGCTGAAGCTCGCGCTCCCTTCCCGCGACCTCCTTCTGTAGCATTACGGTCTCGCAGAAGGAGGCCACGGAGTCCACTTCCTCGGACTCCGGTCAACGCGATCAGTCGGGTCAGGGCCCTCTCGGAGACGCCCGTCACCCGGGGTGGGGCGGCGTTGGCGGTATCGCTGGATATTGCCAACGCGTTTAACACCCTTCCCTGCGGAGAGATACGGAGGGGGCTTGAATATCATCGGGTCCCCCCTTATCACAGGGGATTATCTCCGAGGCAGGTGGATCGAGTATCCGGGCCGGGATGGTGATATGCGGAGGGAGGTGTACTGCTGGGTTCCGCAGGGGTCGGTCCTCGGGCCACTCCTGTGGAACACCGCGTATGACGCGGTGTTGCGGGCCGACCTTCCCGACGGCGTCAGTGCCGTGTGTTACGCAGATGGCACACTGGTGCTGGCCGTCGGGGCTTAGTTGGGGAGGGCCGTCGCCTCGCCGAGGAGGGGGCGTCGTCGACCGCATCAGGGCGTTGGGGATGATGGTGGCGGTCCATAAGGCCGAGGTGATAGCGTTCCATTCACCTCGGCAGGATCCGCCACCCCCCCTGATCCGGGTGAGTAGGGCTGATATCGAGGTGAAGCCCCGGATGTGGTATCTGGGGCTGATAATCGATAGCCACTGGCGCTTCGAGGAGCATTTCCGCTGCCTGGTTTCCCGGTTGGAGAGGATGGTCGCGGCTTTAGGCCGGATCCTCCCCAACCTGGGGGGCCCGGCGGGACGAGATCGCCGCCTCTATGTGGCAATGGTTCAGTCGGTGGCCCTATACGGGGCCCTCGTCTGGGCGGACTACCTGGCGGCCTCCCGGCGCAGCATGACGATGCTGCGTCGGGTACAGAGGCGGATGGCGCTGAGGGTCGTCCGCGGCTACCTGACCGTGTCGCATGAGGCGGCGACGGTTCTTGTGGGGATGCCGTCCATGGATCTCCTCGCGCGGGAGTGGGGCCGGTCCCGGGAGAGCAGGAACCTGCTTGGGGCGATTTGAAGCGTTAGGCCCGGCAGTTCGTGGTGCTCGGGTAGAAGGAGCGGTTGGCCCTGCCAACCGTGGGGAACCGGACGGTCGGGGCTGTTCGGCCACTCCTGAGTGAGATACCTAAGCCGGATAGGGAAGGAGCCGACGGCGCGTTGCTGCCATTGTAACGCCGAGGAGGACACGGCTGATCATACCCTCCAGGTATGCCCAGCGTGGGTGGGGGAGCGCCGTGTCCTGGTCGGCGTCATAGAGCGGGAAGTCTCCCTGCCGGGTGTGGTGCGCGCCATGCTCGGCAGCGAGCGGAAGTGGAGGGCCGTGGCCTCCTTCTGCGAGACCGTGATGCTGCTGAAGGTGGCTGCGGGAAGGGAGCGCGAGCTTCAGCGGCGCGCTGAGGCTCGCGCTCGTATGGTGGCGCGAAGGCGTCGCACAGGCGCCAGGCGTCGCGGGCGGCCGCCTTTGCGCGGCGGATGACCCTAGCTGGGTGGGGGGCCCTGAGGGGAGCCTCCTCCCGCCTGGCGGCGAAGGGACGGACCGGGTGGTTCCGGCCCACGGGGAGGCACCCTCGGTGGCCTGGAGCGGCAATGAGCTCCCGACCGCCGAGGGGTAGAAACGGGGTCGCAGGCGGGTGCGAGTTGGGGCTCGCAGCCCGCCACTAAATGCGGCCCCGGGACGGATGGCGGCGGGATGGAGTGGCCCCGTCCTGCCGCTATGGGACAGAGCGTCTACCGGGGGACCGTATGTCCCCCCCGGGGATGGGCGCAAAGCGCGGGTACGGGGAGGATACCGGAAGAATGCTTCGAGCGATTCCCGGTATCCTCCCAAATCGTGCGGAAGGGTCACCGTGGGGTTTTTAGTGGGTAGGTCCCGCGCCCGTCATTCTGCGGGCGCGGGGAATCCCACACACCCCTCCCGTCGCTCTCCAAAGAGGTGGGGGGGAGTCTTTCGAAGATTTTCCCCACGACAAAAAAAAAAAAAAAAAAAAAAAAAAAGTAGTAAGCTAGTAAGCAAGCAGGAAGCTAGTAGGGAAGAAGTATGTTATAAAGCAAGAATTGGGGTAGTGTTTAAATATGTTAAAAAACTATTTAAAATCGCGTTAGTCTGAAACATTAAATTCTCGGCTGCGATTCCCGTATCCGTTTGTGTACGTGACACTGCGGAAGGTTAAGCGTTCGTCAGGTTCGTTGAACGTTCGGACGATTTAAAACCGCGGCCGTTTACGTGTTTTTGTACGCCGACCTCACGCGAAGATTCGCTTCACACCGGTTTAAACGGTATCGTGACGTCAGCGTCGAGAGAGAGAACCGTATGATATATTGAAAAGAGATCGACAGCTGAATTCGGCAGCGCCGCGTCGCGACGACAATGCGCGGCCGAGTCTTCGTCTGTCGATCCGCGACGATATTCGCAATTATTCACGAGCCGACTGCCAACGGGAGCGGATCCCAGAAGATCTCGCTCCTCAAGTACGTACTCGCATATAACATTTGGACTTGTTTAACAAAGAATTCTCTCCGTTGCTGCGGTTAGAGTTTCCCAGAACAATCTACCTGCGACAAAAGGGAGGTCGTAATACACGCTGCGCGTGACGCGACCGCCTTCGCTAGGAAGGATTGTACGTTGCAGTCGTTGCCGCGACCGCGACGTAAGGGACTCAGGGTGCACGCACCCAGAATCCCTTTAAAGCTATACGGCTTTGGAGCCTCCCAAAGGTCATACCGTTGAATCGGTACCGCCTCGTGGAGTGCTCTTCGTGCAAAGGTCGCCAAAAAACCCTCTCCAAAAACCCGTCGGTGTACGAGTCGACCGTACACCCGACGGAGGAGTTCGGGTTCAAGGTCGCCTCACCTTCCGTCACGCCACCTACCAAATACGGTCCCCGTGCAACACGGTCGCCGGGTAGGCTTTATAGTGCGGTTGGACCCGCGAGGGATTTTTTGCAAAGGACACTTTACTGTCACGGTCCACGGTAGAAACGGTCGCCGTGCAGTAATTTTACAGTGTCGCAGGAAATCACATCGCGCGACGTTCCTACATTACCCGCACGGAGAGCGTGCTCGGGGGATCCACCCATTTGGAGCTTTACGACCTCCATATAGTGACCCGTCCGTGGCTAAGTCGCCCCCGACAGATACGAGTGAATTCTCTTCTGTTCAGGGTAAAAGTCTCGCTGATAATTTCAATAAATAATTATCAGCGAACAAGTACAAATTTACAGTCCACTGATTCACGTTAAACGACAGCTGATTCCCCCCTCCCAGCGCACCGCTAGCCGCTAGGAGAGCGAGGCGAACAGCTGACGAGCGTGTGTTTACGATACGTGTACGCACGTATTTAATCTGAACGAACCTTTGTTACAGCAACCAAGGTCCATCCCAACCGGGGCCACGCCGGTGAAGCAACCCCCGGCCGGAGTATAAAAAAAAAAAACAAAAAAACTAATTCTTTTGTAATTTTATATTTTTTATTTTTATTTTTTCATTTTTGTTAAATTTAAAATAAAAGGCTTGTCGCGAAGCGACAAGCGAAAATTACAAATAAAAACTTATCAATCACTTTCCCTAGTATTTCCCTCGTCCGGACCCCGGTTAGAACCCTTAGTTTCTAACAGGTAGTAAACAAGAAGTAAGCGAGTGAGCTGGCTGTAAGCGAGGAGGCATGCAGTAAGCTACTGGGCAAGTAGTGGCCTAGTAAGAAAGCAGGATGCTCGTAAGCAAGCAGTAAGCTAGAGCGCAAGCAGCAAGCCAGTAAGCAAGCATTAAGATAGTAAGCGAGTAGGGACCTAGTAATCAAGCAGTCTGCTAGTAAGCAAACAGTAATCTACAAAGCAAGCAGCAAGCTAGTAAGCAAGCTGTAAGCTAGTAGGCAAGCCGTGAGCTAGTAAGAAAGCAGTATGCTAGTAAGTAAGCAGAAGGCTATAAAGCAAGTTGCAAGCTAGTAAGCAAGCAGTAGGCTTGTAAGCAAGCTGTAAGCATGTAAGCAAGCAGTAAGCTTGTAAGCAAGCAGTGAGCCATTACGCGAGCAGGGAGCTAGTAAAAAATCATCATCATAGTAAGCAAGCAGTAAACTAGTATGTAACATGTAAGCTAGTAGGCAAGCAGCTGGCTAATAAGAAAGAAGTATGCCAGTAAGCAAGCAGTAAGCTAATAAGCAAGCGGTAAGCTAGTATGCAAGCTGTAAGCTGGTAAGAATGCATTACGCTAGTATGCAAGTAGTAAGCTAGAAAGCGAGCCGCAAGCTAGTAAGCGAGCTGTAGCATAGAAAGCAAGTAACTAGCTAGTAGAGGCGGATGGCGCTGAGGGTCGTCCGCGACTACCGGACCGTGTCGCATGAGGCGGCGACGGTTCTTGCGGGTATGCCGCCCATGGATCTCCTCGCGCGGTCGCACGCGATGATGTATCGTCATCGTGTCGACCGTCGCGCGGGAGTGGGGGCGGTCCCGGGAGAGCAGGAACCTGCTTGGGGCGATTTGAAGCGCCAGGCCCGCCAGTTCGTGGTGCTCGCGTGGCAGGAGCGGTTGGCCCTGCCAACCGCGGGGCACCGGACCGTCGGGGCTGTTTCGGCCACTCCTGAGTGAGTGGCTGGACAGAGACCATGGAAGCCTCACTTACCGGCTGGCACAGGTATTTTCCGGGCATGGCAGCTTCAGAAGATAGCTGTGCCGGATAGGGTAGGAGCCGACGGCGCGTTGCTGCCATTGTGACGCCGAGCAGGATACGGCTGAACATACCCTCGAGGTGTGCCCTGCGTGGGAGGGGAAGCGCCGTGTCCTGGTCAGCGTCATCGAGTGGGATGTCTCGCTGCTGGGCATGGTGCACGCCATGCTCGGCAGCGACGGGAAGTGGAGGGCCGTGACCTCCTCCTGCGAGAGCGTAATGTTACAGAAGGAGGCCGCCGGCCTCACCACGCCGCTGAAGCTCGCACACGTGTGGTGGCGGGAGGGCGTCGTCCAGGCGCCGGCCATCGTGGGCGACCCCCGCGGCGTGGCGGATGACCCTGGCTGGGAGGGGGTTCCTGAGGGGAGCCTCCTCCAGGCACGAGGCGCAGAGCCGGACCGGATTGTGGTGGAAGTGTCACCCCAATTCCGGTCCGACAAATCGGGAGGCACTCTCGGTGGCATGGTGTGGCCATGAGCCACCAGCCGCCGTGGGGTACAAATGGAGTTGCTTGCAGTTGCGATTTGGGGCTCGCAGCCGCCACTAACCGAGACCCCTAGACGGATGGCGGCGGGAAGGAGTGCTCTCTCCATGCCGCCATAAGACAATGTGACTGCCGGGAGGAACCTTTTGTCCCTCCGTGGATGGAGGCACAGCGCTGGCACGGGGAGGACACCGGAAGTATGCATCGAGTGATTCCCGGTATCCTCCCAAATCATGCGGAAGGGTCACCGTGGGGTTTTTAGTGGGTAGGTCACGCGCCCGTCATTCCATGGGCGCGGGAATCCCACACAACTCTCCTGACTCACCCCAAAGAGGTGGGAGGGAGTCTTGCGAAGATATTCCTTACCAAAAAAAGGCTAGTAAGGAAGCAGTATGCTAGTAAGAAACAAATAAGCTAGTAAGCATGCAGCAGTGTTTAGATATCGCGTTAATTGACGGATTTGAGAACCGTTTAGAGAAATATTCAAGTTAACGTGAATTATAACTGAGAACCATAAATTCCTCGTACGGTATTGTTTTTCGTGTACGCGACATTCCAGAGACTCTCTGATGCGTAGTTCGGTACACGGAACGATACAGGTTAGAAAAACCATACGCGAGTGTTGGTTGCTCTCAGTCACGTGATCGACCCAATATATTTACTTGGGATCGATCGTCGAAGATCCATAAACAGAGAGGGTAGAGGAATATTGAAATTAAGAAGAGATAGACATTGAAGAGCAGGGATAGCGCCGCGAGGTGGTGATTACCCCTCTCGTGGCCGCGACTGCGGATGTCTGTTCGCTTCTTAGCTTCGAGACTCGAAAGCGAGTCCTCGCAGCGAGCAGATCGAAAAACGATTCCGCTCCGCGACGAAACCAAATCTCCGAATATAGGTTCTGAGAACACTCGAACCTTTCGTTGAGAAGTTTAAATTATTGCTCAAAATTAACTAAATCGGTGAGGCATTTTATCAGCCCCGATTATTGACTGTGCAATCTCGCCGAATAGCACGTGACGCTCGAGTTACGTGGTCGTGTGAGGGAATTGATAAACTTCGGTTCCCGCTTGGCGAGATTATTAATAAAATTTAAAAGACTGTGGGTTTTCGTCCAACTTTCATGTGACGTTTGTGCTACGCGGTCATGAAAGGGGAATCGAGATAAGAATCGTTTCCCGTGTGTCGAAACTCCAGTCTCAGCAAGGGCTACGGCCCGATCAGTACTGACGACTCCACGGACTGTTGCATTTGACGCGGTCGTGCGACAAGTTGAATTGTCCGCACGGTTTTGTATATCACCCCTAGGGTGGTCTCTGACCGATATCCTACGTGGGCTCACCGTTTCCCCGGTCGGGGCTAAGAAATTCCGGACTTCTTAGCTCTCAACCTGCTCGAGCAACGCTCCTTGACCGCCAGTGAGTACGTACCCTGTGCGTAGAGCAACGCATAATGAGCACCGTGGTGTATGCTCCTTTAAACGTAAGACGCTACGTGCGCCGTTAAGGGCTACACCACACCGCGTCTTGTACGCAGGGAACGGTGAGAAACTGCGGTTTGGACAGCATTTGGAGCTTTACGACCTCCACCTGTTGTCCTTTCCTGCGGCATTCAACGATCGCCAAAAAGCGGAGAATTGAGTAATTAGATCTCTTCTTCCGCACAGCGATCGAACGGTTCTCGATTTGTGAGAACGTTCGTACATACAGTCCACATGCATATCTCAGTTCGTCGAGACGAGTCTGTAATCTCCGCTCTCGAGTGCGATCGGCAGAGACAGGAGCGTGCGAGATAGAGCGAGACAGGTGACGCGACAAGCGTTAAGAGGTATTTAAATCCAGCCCTGTCTTTCCTTGTTACAGAACAAGACATCGCGAACTTGGCCAGGAGCAGCCGGCCCAGGTTTTTTCCCCAGACGACGGACCAACGTCTAGGTGGTTTTTTTTTTCCTTTTTTTTTTTTCTTTTTTGATTAAAAATAAAAGTTTAATTTCTTGAGCAAATTCAGGTGCATCAATTTATTCAATAATTTTTCCCAGTGTCCTTTCCCTCGTAATCCGGACCACGTCAGACAAAAAAATAACCCTCGAAGGGCGGTTAAGGTCATTAAACAATTATCCTAGTAAGAAAGCAGTAAGCTAGTAGGCAAGCAGGAAGCTAGTAATGAAGCAGTATGTTAGAAACCCCTCAGGGGCTGCCAGCCTTTCAGCTGCAGTACGGGCTTAACGAACCCGGGGTACCCGAGTCATACACACACCGTAAGCCTCCTGTTGGTCGTCACAACGACCCATTCACAATTCCCTATTCGTTTTGTGAATGGTACGTGACGGCAGGAGGAACGGGGGTCTTTTTTTTTTTTTTTTGTCGTGGGGAAAATCTTCGAAAGACTCCCTCCCACCTCCTTGGGGAGAGGTGGGAGGGGTGTGTGGGATTCCCCACGCCCGTACAACGACAGGCGCGGGACCTACCCACTAAAAACCCCACGGTGACCCTTCGGCACGCTTTGGGAGGATACCGGGAATCGCTCGAAGCATTCTTCCGGTATCCTCCCCGTGCCCGCGCTCTCGCGCCCATCCCCCGGGGGGACAATCGGTCCCCCCAGTAGACACACTGCCTCATAGCGGCGGGACGGGGCCACTCCATCCCGCCGCTATCCGTCCCGGGGCCGCGTTTAGTGGCGGCTGCGAGCCCCAACTCGCAACCGCCCGCGACCCCGTTCCCACCCCTCGGCGGCCGGGCGTTCATGGCCGCACCAGACCGCCGAGGGTGCCTCCCCTTGCGTCGGACCGGTAGGGGGAGGCACTCCTACCCCCAACCGGTCCGACCCGGCGCCGCCTGGCGGGAGGAGGGTCCCCTCAGGACCCCCCTCCCAGCCTAGGTCATCCGCCACGCCGAGGCGGCCGCCCGCGACGCCTCGCGACCGGGCGACGACCTCGGGCCACCGCACGAGCGCGAGCTTCAGCGCGCCGCTGAAGCTCGCGCTCCCTCCCCGCGGCCTCCTTCTGCAACATTACGTTCTCGCAGAAGGAGGCCACGGCCCTCCACTTCTCCTCGCTGCCGAGCATGGCGCGCACCACGCCCGGCAGCGAGACATCCCGCCCGACAACGCCGACCAGGACACGGCGCTCCCACTCCCACGCGGGGCATACCTCCAGGGTATGATCCGCCGTGTCCTCCGCCGTCGGCTCCTTCCCTATCCGGCACAGGTATCTTCCGAAGCTGCCATGCCCGGAAAACACCTGTGCCATCCGGTAGGTGAGGCTGCCATGGCCTCTGTCCAGCCACTCCTTCAGGAGTGGCCGAACCGCCCCGACAGTCCGGTGCCCCGCGGTTGGCAGAGCCAGCCGCTCCTGCCACGCGAGCAACACGGACTGCCGGGCCTGGCACTTCAAATCGCCCCAAGCAGGTTCCTGCCCGCCCGGGACCGCCCCCACCCCCGCGCGACGGCCGACGCGGTGCCGGTACATCACCGCGTGCGACCGCGCGAGCAGGTCCATGGGCGGCATCCCCGCTAGAACCGTCGCCGCCTCATGTGACATGGTCCGATACCCGCGGACGACCCTGAGCGCCATGCGCCTCTGCACCCGATGCAGCATTGTCATGCTGCGCCGGGAGGCAGCCAGGTCGTCCGCCCAGACGGGGGCCCCGTATAGGGCCACCGACTGGACCATTGCCACACAGGTTGGGCAGGATCCGGCCCAGAGCCGCAACCATCCTTTCCAACCGGGGGACCAGGCAGCGGAAATGCTTCTCGAAACGCCAGTGGCTATCGAGGATCAGCCCTAGATACCTGATCTGGGGCTTCACCTTGATGTCAGCCGCACCCACCCGCATCAGAGGGGGTGGCGGATCCTGCCGAGGTGAATGAAACGCAATCACCTCGGTCATATGGACCGCCACCGTCATCCCCATCCCCCTGATCCGGTCGACGACCCCCCCCCCCCGTTCCTCCTGCCGTCACGTACCATTCACAAAACCAATAGGGAATTGTGAATGGGTCGTTGTGACGACCAACAGGAGGCTTACGGTGTGTGTATGACTCGGGTACCCCGGGTTCGTTAAGCCCGTACTGCAGCTGAAAGGCTGGCAGCCCCTGAGGGAAGGAACGGGGGTCTTGGCTTAACCGCCTGGGCCACGAGTATGGCGACTCTATAAAATCGCCCTTCAATCCTAAGCTATGGTGCGCGGCGATGGGATGCATGGTTGGGGGAGAAGTCCCAATCCCAAGCGACCACCTTCGGGGAACCTGCCGAACCCCCGGAGTATATAGGCTTACCCGGGTAAGGCGGCTCTGCCCGGGCGGACCTTTTCTTCCGACCTGCTCGTGGGAATATTATGGAGTTCAATATTAAAACGGGGATGGGACGGGGTAAGTCAGAGGGGGAGGACGAAGGCGGTGTTGGGACTGGAGTGACGGCGCTCGCGCCGCCTCCAGCGCCTGGCCCGGCTTCGTGGAAGGTGGAGGAGGACGACGAGACTGCGGCAGTCTCGTCCTTCTCCTCCACCAGGAGCCTCATAGGCTCTAAGAGGAAGAGGGCGGGGCAGGCCGTCGTCGAGGTGGGCGGGGCGATGAGCCCGTCGGTGAGGCTGAGTTGCCTCAGGGACGAGGTGACCGAGGAGATATCGGAGAGGATCTCCTCGTCCCTGAGGCGGGTGGAGAAAGTCGCCGCTGCCTGCGCCTTTAAGGGGCAGAAAAGCGGTGGCGCGGAGGCCCTGAAGGCCGCGGCGGAGGAAATGAGGGAGGCGGCGCGGGACCTCAGAGGGCGGAACGCCCGTCTACAGCTCCTGTTGGAGGAGGAGCGACAGGGGAGGAGGAGGGCAGAGGCGCTGTGGAACAGCGCCGCCCTCCCTCCCATCCTCCCTCCTCCTCCACCGCCGCGTCCCTCGGCGGAGGTAAATAAGCGGAGTGCGGCGGCAGTGGTGCGGGGCACCGCGGGCCCCTCCACCCGCACTCCGCCCGTGAAGAAGTCCCCGTCCTCCTCAGAAGACGATCTTCTGAGGAGGATTGGGGACATGATTGATGGCAAGCTGGCCGCCTTCCGGGAGGAGCTCCTCGCCGGAAGAGCGGTCAGCAGGAAGGCGGTGCCTCCCCGACCTGTTCCGGTACAGTCGGGGAAGGCAAAGAAGGGCGGAGTGAAGGCTCCGCCCAGCGTTGCGGCACCAGGGCCCCGGGTCGCGACCCCCAAGGGGGGTGGTGTACCCGTGGTCGCGGTGGTCGCGTCCTCCACAGCACCCTCCCAAGGGGTGGTGGCGTGCAGTGAGGTGGTGGGGCGGAAGGCGAAGCGGGCGGCGAGGAAGGCCTCGCAACCGCAGCCTCCGCCACCGCCGCCGGCGGCCAAGGTAAAGGACGCGAAGGTCGGGATGGCACGACCAGGTCGTCCCCCAAAAACGGCAGCGGTGACGCTGACCGTTGCGCAGGGGGGCGACCTGACCCTCGCGGAGGCGATGCGGCTCGCCAGGGAGAATATCTCCCTGGAAGAGCTGGGCATCGCCTCCGTGAGGGCGAAGAGGGCCGTGACCGGGGGTCTCTTGCTGGAGATCCCCGGTGCAGAAGGCGGCGCGAAGGCGGATCGTCTCGTCCAGAGGCTCCGGGAGCAGCTGGGCGAGCGAGGTGTCCGGGTCGCCCGGCCCACGAAGCGCACGGAGATGCGCGTTTGTGGGCTGGACGACTCGGTCAGCGCACAGGATGTGTCCCGTGCCCTTGCGAGGGCGGGGGACTGTCCTGTGGAGGACCTGCGGATCGGAGAGATCCGCAGATCGCCCTCCGGCCTCGGGTCGGTGTGGGCCCGGTGCCCCCTCTCCGCCGCCCGTAAGGTGGCGGAATCCGGGAGGGTGTTGGTGGGGTGGGTTTCGGCGCGAGTGGAAATCCTCGCGCCGCGCCCGCTCCAGTGTCACCGCTGCCTCGAATTGGGGCACGTGAGGCAGTGGTGCACCTCGCCGGTGGACCGCAGCGGTCAGTGTTACCGCTGCGGTGCCAAAGAGCACCGTGCGAGCCAGTGCTCGGCGGCCCCCCACTGCCCGCTGTGTGCGGACATGGGGAGGCCAGCCGATCACAGGGTGGGGAGCAAGAAGTGCTCCCCCCCCCCTCCCGGAAGGAGAGGAAGAGGCGGGCTGCACCGGCTCCGGTGCCGAGGGCGGTGGCATCGTCCTCCATGGAGGTGGACGGTGCTACGGGGACGGACGGCCGGGAGGAGGCTGGCGCGGCCATTAATTAATACCGCCCCGCCTCCTCCTCCAGGCCAACCTCAACCACTGCCGCGCGGCACAGGACTTGATGTCCCAAGTCCTCGCGGAGTGGGGGGTTGGCCTGGCGGTCGCCGCCGAGCCGTACCGCGTCGCTGATCACCCTCATTGGGTGGGCGACGCGGACGGCTTGGTGGCGACGGTATGGGGAGGGGGCGACGGGTCCCCACCGTTCTCCTTGTTGGAGCGCGGTCGGGGATTCGTCGCCGTGGACTGGGGGGGAGTCGCTGTGGTGGGGTGCTACATTTCGCCCCGTAGCGGTCACGCTGCGTTCGAGCTGTACTTGGCCGAGGTCGCGGCATGCGTGCAGCGCTACGCGGCCCGGCCGGTGCTGGTCCTGGGGGATTTTAATGCCAAGTCGGTGGCTTGGGGATCCCCCAGGACCTCCGTTCGCGGCGGGATCCTGGGCGATTGGGCGGCGGGGCTCGACCTCCGGGTATTGAACCGGGGGTCGGAGCACACATGCGTGCGGCGATATGGGGGGTCCATCGTGAATGTTGGATTCGCGACCCCCAACGCCGTGCGCATGGTGTCGGGTTAGCACGTGGTCGCGGGGGCAGAGACACTCTCCGATCACCGGTACATCCGGATGGAGGTCTCTGCCGCCGCGAGTGCATCCCGACACGGCCGTCTGCGTGGCATCCCACCACGCCGCTGGGCGCTTCGGCGCCTGGACAAGGACGCCCTGATGGCAGCTGCCCTCGCTGCAACTTGGCCGCAGGGAGCGGCCGAGTTGCCGAGCATAGAGGGGGAGGTCGCCCGGCTCGGAGCATTGGTCGCGGGTATTTGCGACGCGGGGATGCCTCGGGTCGGGCGGGCTTCTCCTCGCCGGGCGGTGTACTGGTGGTCGGACGCGATCGCGGAGTTGCGAGTCGCGACTGTCCGCGCCCGACGCCAGTACACCCGCGCGCGCCGTCGTCAACGTACAGGCGACGGCGTGGCGCGAGCGAGGGCAGCTGATGACCTGTATGGAGCATACCGCGTGGCGCGGGTTGCTCTGCAGGTCGCCATCAAACGGGCCAAGACCCAGGCATGGAAGGAGCTCCTCCAGACCCTTGATGACGATCCATGGGGGCGCCCATATAAGGTGGTGCTGAATAAGCTACGCCCGTGGGCGCCCACCTCACCGAGGGTCTTACCCCCGGCTGCTGGAGGACGTGGTCAATACACTCTTCCCAATTGGGGAGAGGGGACCGCGTCCTCCGGCGGCGGCGGCTGTCCCAGTGGAGTGGACGGCCGGGCTGGGGGTCACGCAGGAGGAGCTGGTAGCGGCCATCAGACGGCTCGGGGTTCGTAACACAGCCCCGGGTCCGGATGGTGTGCCCGGCCGGGTTTGGGTCTTGACCCAGGGCGTCCTTGGGGCCGACCTCAGGCGGTTGTTCGACCGCTGCCTGAGGGACGGGCGATTCCCCCCCCCAGTTGGAAGGTGGCGAGGATGGTCCTCCTCCGGAAGGAGGGTCGGCCCGCGGAGTCTCCCTCCGCATACCGGCCCATTTGTCTCCTCGACGAGGTGGGCAAGCTCTTCGAGCGTGTGATTGCTGCCCGCCTCGTCGAGCACCTGTCGCGGGGTGATCCCGGTCTGGCCGACTGCCAGTTCGGTTTCCGGGGGGGCCGATCGATTATCGACGCGATAGGTCGTGTGAGGGCCCTCTCGGAGGCGGCCGTCTCCCGGGGAGGAGTGGCATTGGCAATATCCTTGGATATTGCCAATGCCTTTAACACCCTCCCCTGGGAAGAGATAAGGAGGGGACTTGAATATCATCGAGTCCCCCCTTGTCTCAGGGCGGTCGTCGGGGATTATCTCCGCGGCAGGTGGATCGAGTATCCGGGCCGGGATGGTGATATGCGGAGGGAGGTGTACTGCGGTGTTCCGCAGGGGTCGGTCCTCGGGCCACTCCTGTGGAACATCGCGTACGACTCGGTGTTGCGGGCCGGCCTCCCCGACGGCGTCAGCACGGTGTGTTATGCGGATGACACACAGGTGCTGGCCGTCGGGGCGCACTGGGGGAGGGCCATGCGTCGCGCGGAGGAGGGGTCGCAACGCGTCGTCGACCGGATCAGGGGGATGGGGATGACGGTGGCGGTCCATAAGACCGAGGTGATTGCGTTTCATTCACCTCGGCAGGATCCGCCACCCCCTCTGATCCGGGTGGGTGGGGCTGACACCGAGGTGAAGCCCCAGATCAGGTATCTAGGGCTGATCCTCGATAGCCACTGGCGTTTCGAGGATCATTTCCGCTGCCTGGTCCCCCGGTTGGAAAGGATGGTTGCGGCTCTGGGCCGGATCCTGCCCAACCTGGGTGGCCCGGCGGGCCGAGTTCGTCGCCTCTATGTGGCAATGGTCCAGTCGGTGGCCCTATACGGGGCCCCCGTCTGGGCGGACGACCTGGCTGCCTCCCGGCGCAGCATGACTATGCTGCGTCGGGTGCAGAGGCGCATGGCGCTCAGGGTCGTCCGCGGGTATCGGACCATGTCACATGAGGCGGCGACGGTTCTAGCGGGGATGCCGCCCATGGACCTGCTCGCGCGGTCGCACGCGGTGATGTACCGGCACCGCGTCGACCGTCGCGCGGGGGTGGGGGCGGTCCCGGGCGGGCAGGAACCTGCTTGGGGCGATTTGAAGCGCCAGGCCCGGCAGTCCGTGTTGCTCGCGTGGCAGGAGCGGCTGGCTCTGCCAACCGCGGGGCACCGGACTGTCGGGGCTGTTCGGCTACTCCTGAAGGAGTGGCTGGACAGAGGCCATGGCAGCCTCACCTACCGGCTGGCACAGGTGTTTTCCGGGCATGGCAGCTTCGGAAGATACCTGTGTCGGATAGGGAAGGAGCCGACGGCGCGTTGCTGCCACTGCGACGCTGAGCAGGACACGGCGGATCATACCCTGGAGGTATGCCCCGCGTGGGAGGGGGAGCGCCGTGTCCTGGTCGGCGTCGTCGGGCGGGATGTCTCGCTGCCGGGCGTGGTGCGCGCCATGCTCGGCAGCGAGGAGAAGTGGAGGGCCGTGGCCTCCTTCTGCGAGAACGTAATGTTGCAGAAGGAGGCCGCGGGGAGGGAGCGCGAGCTTCAGCGGCGCGCTGAAGCTCGCGCTCGTGCGGTGGCCCGAGGTCGTCGCCCGGTCGCGAGGCGTCGCGGGCGGCCGCCTCGGCGTGGCGGATGACCTAGGCTGGGAGGGGGGTCCTGAGGGGACCCTCCTCCCGCCAGGCGGCGCCGGGTCGGACCGGTTGGGGGTAGAAGTGCCTCCCCCTACCGGTCCGACGCAAGGGGAGGCACCCACGGCGGTCTGGTGCGGCCATGAACGCCCGGCCGCCGAGGGGTGGAAACGGGGTCGCGGGCGGTTGCGAGTTGGGGCTCGCAGCCGCCACTAAACGCGGCCCCGGGACGGATAGCGGCGGGATGGAGTGGCCCCGTCCCGCCGCTATGAGGCAGTGTGTCTACTGGGGGGACCGATTGTCCCCCCGGGGGATGGGCGCGAAAGCGCGGGCACGGGGAGGATACCGGAAGAATGCTTCGAGCGATTCCCGGTATCCTCCCAAAGCGTGCCGAAGGGTCACCGTGGGGTTTTTAGTGGGTAGGTCCCGCGCCTGTCGTTGTACGCGCGCGGGGAATCCCACACACCCCTCCCACCTCTCCCCAAGGAGGTGGGAGGGAGTCTTTCGAAGATTTTCCCCACGACAAAAAAAAAAAAAAAAAAAGTATTCTAGTAAGCTCCCTGTAAGCTAGTAAAAGGGCAGTAAGTTATGAAGAAAGCAGCAATGTAGTAGTATAGCAGTTAAGTAGTCTGCAAGCTGTAAGCTAGTAAGCAAGCAGCAGGATAGTAAGAAGGCAGTTAGTATGGATGCAGTGGGCTAGTAAGCAAGCAGCAAGCTACTAACCATGCAGCAAGCTAGTATGTAAGCAGTAAGCTAGTAAGCGAGGAGGAAGCTAGCAAGCAAGCAGAAAACAAGTAAGCAGGCAGTAACCTAGTAAGCAAGCAGTAAGCTAGTAAGCAAGTAGTGAGGTAGCAAGAAAGCAGTATGCTAGTAAGCAAGCAGTAAATTAGCAAACAAGCTGCGTGGTAGTAAGCGAGCAAGAACCTAGTAAGGAAGCAGTATGCTAGTAAGCAAGCAGTAAGCTAGTAATCAAGCCGTAAGCTAGTAAGCAAGCTGCATGTTGGGAAGAATGCAATTAGCAGGTAAGAAAGCAGTTAGCTAGTAAGCAAGTAGTATGCTAGTAAGCAAGCAGTAAGCTAGTGAGGAAGCAGTGAGCTAGTAAGCGAGGAGGATGCTAGTATGGAACCAGTTATATTGTAAGCAAGCAGTAAGCTAGTAAGCGAGCAGTGAGCTAGTAAGCGAGCTGTGAGCTAATAAGCGAGCGGGAAGCTAGTAGGAAAGCAGTTCGATAGCAAGCAAGCTGTAAGCTAGAGAGCAACCAGTAAGCCAGCAAGCAAGCAGTAAGCTGGTAAGAAAGTAGTTAGCTAGTAACCAAGTAGAAAGTTAGTACGCACGCAGTAAGCTAGTAAGCAAGCAATGAGCTAGTAAGCCTGGTGGATGCTAGTAAGGAAGCTGTATTCTAGTAAGCAAGGTGTAGTCTAGTAAGCAAGCAGTGAGATAGTAGTCCAGCAGTAAGCTAGTAAGTAAGCAGTAAACTACTAAGCAAGCAGTAACCTAGTGAGCAACAAGTAAACTAGTAAGTAAGCAGCATGCTAGTATGAGAGCAATTAGCTAGTAAGCGAGGAGGAAGCTTGTGAGGAAGCAGTATGCTAGTAAGCAAGCAGCAGGCTTGTCAGAAAGCAGTTAGATGGTAAGAAAGCAGTATGCTGGTAAGGACGCAGTAAGCTGCTGAGAAAGCAGTTAGCAAGTAAGCAAGTAGTAAGCCAGTAAGCAAGCAGTAAGCTAGTAACCTAGCAGTGAGATAGTGTGCCAGCAAGCATGCAGTAAGCGATTAAGCTAGCAGTCTACTAGTAAGCAAGCAGTAATCTAGTAAGCAAGCAGTAAGCTAGGAACGAAGCATTATGCTAGTAAGCAAGCAGTAAGCTAATAAGCGAGCAGTAGGCTACTAGAGAGGAAGCAGTGGGCTAGTAAGCAACAAGTAATATAGTAAACAAGCCGCAGGCTCGTAAGAAAGCAATTAGCTAGTAAGCAAACATTAAGATTGTAAGCAAGCAGTAGGCTAGTCAGAATGCAGATGGCTAGTAGGAAAGCAGTATGCTAGCAAGCAAGCATTAAGTTAGTAACAAAGCAGCAAGCTAGTAAGCAAGCATTATGCTGGAAAGCAAGCAGCACGCTGGGATGAAGGCGTCTAAATATTGAGCAAGCAGTAAACGATTATGAAAGCAGTAATCTAGTAAGCAAGCAGTGAGCCAGAAAGCGAGCAGCGAGGTAGTAAGGAAGCAGTATGCTAGTAAGCAAGCAGTAAGCCAGTAAGCTACCAGTAAGCTAGCAAGCGAGCAGTGGGCTGGTAACCTTGGGGGAAGCTAGTATGGAAACAGTATGCCAGTAAGCAAGCACTAACCTAGTAAGCAAGCAGTAAGATAGTAAGCAAACATTAAGATTGTAAGCAAGCAGTAGGCTAGTCAGAATGCAGATGGCTAGTAGGAAAGCAGTATGCTAGCAAGCAAGCATTAAGTTAGTAACAAAGCAGCAAGCTAGTAAGCAAGCACTATGCTGGAAAGCAAGCAGCACGCTGGGATGAAGGCGTCTAAATATTGAGCAAGCAGTAAACGATTATGAAAGCAGTAATCTAGTAAGCAAGCAGTGAGCCAGAAAGCGAGCAGCGAGGTAGTAAGGAAGCAGTATGCTAGTAAGCAAGCAGTAAGCCAGTAAGCTACCAGTAAGCTAGCAAGCGAGCAGTGGGCTAGTAACCTTGGGGGAAGCTGGTATGGAAGCAGTATGCCAGTAAGCAAGCACTAACCTAGTAAGCAAGCAGTAAGATAGTATGCTACCAGTATGTTAGTAAACAAGCAGTGAGCTAGTAAGCGAGGGGGAAGCTAGCAAGGAAGCTGTACGCTAGTTAGCAAGCGGTAAGCTGGAAGACAAGCAGTGAGCTAGTGAGCAAGCAGTAAGCTAGTTAGCAAGCAGTAAGCTCGTAAGCAAGCTGTGAGCTATTAAGCGAGCAGGAAGCTAGCAAGAATGTAGCATGCTAGTAAGCAAGCAGTTATCTAGTATGAAAGCTGTATGCAGGTAAGCAAGCAGTATGCTAGAAAGCATGCAGCAAGCTAGTAAGCGAGCAGTAAGCTACTATACAAGCAGTAAGTTAGTAAGCATGCAGAATGCTAGTAAGCTAGCAGTAAGCTAGTAAGCGAGCAGGGCGCTAGTAAGGCAGCAGTATGCTAGTCAGCAAGCAGTATGCTAGTATGCAAGCTGTAAGCTGTTAAGCACGCAATGAGCTACTAAGCGAGCAGGAAGCTACTAAGGAAGCACTTAGCTAGTAAGAAGGCAGCGGGTTAGTAAGCGAGCAGGGATCTAGTAAGGAAGCAGTATGATAGTAATCACGCAGTAAGCTAGTAGGCATCCAGTAAGCTTCTATGCAAGCGGTGAGATTATAAGCGAGGGGGAAGCTAGCAAGGTAGCAGTATGCTAGTTATCAAATAGTATGCTTGTAGGAAACTAGTAAGCTAGAAAGCAAGCGGCAGGCTAGTAAGGAAGCAATTAGCTAGTTAGAAAGCATTATACTAGTAAGCAAGCAATGAGCTATTAAGCAGGCGGGAAGCTAGTAAGGAAGCAGCATGAAAGCTGTATGCAGATTATCTAGAAAGCAAGCGGCGGCCTAGTAAATAAGCAGTAAGCGAGTATGCAAGCTGTAAGGTAATAAGCAAGTAGTGAGCCGGTAAGCGAGCAGGAAGCTATTAAGGAAGCAGTAGGCAAGTAAGCAAGCAGTGAGCTGGTAAGAGAGCGGGAAACTAGTAAAGAAGCAGTATGCTAGGAAGCAAGCAGTAAGCTTGCAAGATACAAGTGACCTAGTAATCAAGCAGCGGGCTAGTAGGAAAGCAGTTAGTTAGTAAGCAAGTAGTTAGCTAGAAAGCATGCAATAAGCTAGTAACCAAGCAGTGAGCTAGTAAGCGATCAGGAAGATAGTATGGAAGCAGTATGCTACTAAGTAAGAATTAAGCGATTATGCTGGCAGTAAGCTAGAAGGTAAGCAGCAAGCTAGCAAGCAAGCAGTAAACGTGTAAGCTAGCAGTAAGCTAGTATGCAAGCTGTAATCTAGAAATCAAGCAGTGAGCTAGTAATCAAGCAAGAAGCTAGAAAGGAAACAGTAAGCTAGAAAGCAAGCAGCGGGCTAACAAGCAAGCAGTAAGCGAGTAAGCTAGCTGTAAGCTAGCATGCAACCAGTAAGCAAGTATGCAAGCGGTGAGCTGGTAAGAGAGCAGTGAGCTAGTATGCAAGTAGGAAGCTAGTAAGCACGCAGGAAGGTAGCAAGCAAGCAGTAAACGAGTAAGCAAGCAGTTATCTCGAAAGCATGCAGTAAGCTTGCAAGCAAGCATGAAGCGAGTAAGCTAGCTGTACGCTAATAAGCAACCAGTGTGCTAGTAAGCGAGCAGTGATCTTGTAAGCGGGGATAAATCTAGTGGAGAAGTAGTAGGCTAGTAGGCAAGCAGTAAGCTAGTAAGAAACAGTGAGCTAGAAAGCAAGAAGCGGGCCAGTAAGCGAGCCGTAAGCGAGTAAGGATGCAGTGAGCTGGTAAGCGAGGAGCAATCTAGTAAGGAAACAGTTTGATAGTAAGCAAGCAGTAGCCTAGTAAGCTACAAGTAAGCTAGTAAACATGCAGCTTGCTAGTATGAGAGCAATTAGCTAGTAACCGAGCAGTTAGTTAGTAATGTTAGAATAGGGAGGTTTCAAATATTTTAATTGAGCGCCTCGTCTAACGGAGGTCCGGATCACGAGGGAAAGGACGTTGGAAAAGTATTAATTGCACGTTAGTTTTATTTTCGCTTCGCCGAATTGTCGACAAAGCCGTTTATTTCTTGCATAGTTTTTTCAGGACGAACACAAACACAAACTCTTAACTTTAACTTTAACCGCCTGGACGTCTGGCCGGCGTCTGGCCAGAAAAAACCCCGCCGATGGGCCGTCTCCTTTTCGGCGGTTCGCGTTGCTCTATCCTGAAACAAAAGAGACGAGACTATGCGTAAATATCGAGTAACGTGAGTCACGTTGTCCGTCTCGTTCTAAGGTTCACGCGCTCTTGGTTGTGCTTGTCGCACTTGCGAGCGGGGAACTCGGCCGCCGCGTTACGCAGCTAAGCTAGTGGACTGTATGTGTGAACGTTCCCTTTAAACCAGGAAACGTTTGATTGCAGATTTGGGAGACGAGAATCGATCTCGATTTTCCCCGACTGCTAATTTCGACTGTCGCCGGAGAGGTTAACAGAGGGAGGTTGTAAGGCTCCAACTATTTACCTGCTCCTCGGCCGTTTATCGTCCTCGTAATGCGTACGGGCACTGTGTGGTGCAGCACCTTTACAGCGCATGCAGCGACTTATAATTATAGTGCGTACACCACGGCGCTATACTGAGCGGTTCTACGCACAGGGTTCGTACACACTGGCGATGATTGAACAGCGCTCTAGCTGGTCGCCGGATGCCGGAACTCAAGTATTGTCCCGAACACCGACTGGAGGACGGTAATACCACCCAGGGTATGCACGCCACGAAGGCCCCTAAGGGTGGGTTTGCACCGTTCGACAGTCGAGAGGTTCGAGATTCAAATTCGAAACCTCGGACACGACCTCTGATTGCAGCGATACGTGTCTGATGTCAGACTGATGTGGACTATAGCCACCGCTGAATGGGAATTTCGGATTATAATTCACGAAATTCTACAGTCGCTTTGATCTGGTCGAAACCCGACCTGATCTTTATCGAATTACAACGAGTTGCGAAAGGAATCACGGGAAGAGATTGATTCACAATCCGTCCTCGTATTCGATTCCTTTCCTCGTTTACGATTTTTTAATTTAAATTGTGAACGGGTTACGGAAGGAGTCACGGTAAAAGATTGTTTTTACAATCCGTTCTCGTATGGAGTCCTTCCTATTCCACGTTCAGAATTTATTCGAAAAGTTTGAGTGACTCGTAACTATTCGAGAACTATGGAATGCCCGAGGAGCGGGGTCGTATGCCCATGTGCTCCCTGCCGGTTCCAGATTAAGAGTGACGGACGAGCACGGACAGTCAAAATGTTCGCTCGAAGGGTGAAACCTCCGTAGAGCGGCGCTGTGAACGTTTTTTGAGTCCGTCTTTGTCTAATACAAAATTGTCGTACCTTCTCTAGACACGCGCGTCGAAACTTTCGTTTCGAAATTGAGCGTTACGTGATCGATCGCGTGAGGTCTCGAAAAAAACCCGAGAGCGGCTGTTTTTCTATCCCGTACTGTTTTCGCGTAGCGGATACGACGACCGAGGTACCTCTGGTCTTACGTACGCCGAAAAAACAATACCGGGTGACGAATTATATTTTACTCGAAAATACGTCGAATTAACGCGATATTTAAACAAGTAAGCAGGTAGTAAGCTGGTAAGCAAGCACTAAGCTAGAAAGCAAGCAGCAGCCTAGTATCAAAGCACCTAGCTATTAAGTAAGCAGTATGCTAGCGAGCATGCGGTATGCTAGATAGCAACCAGTGAGCTAGTGTGCGAGCAGTGATCTAGTAAGCAAGCAGCAGGCTAGTAAGAATGCAGTAAGTTACGAAGTAAGCAGGAATGCAGTAAGAATGCAATTAGGTAGTAAGCAAGCAGTAATAAAGTAACCATGCAGTACGCCAGTAAGAAAGCGGCTAGCTAGAAAGCATGTAGCAATCTAGTAAGCAAGCAGTAACCTTGTAAGCAAGCAGTACGCTAGTATGCAAGCGGCAAGCTAGAAACCATATAGCAATCTAGTAAGCAAGCAGTAACCTCGTAAGCAAGAAGTAAGCCTGTAAGCAAGCAGTGAGATAGTAAGCGAGCATCGACCTAGTAAGAGAGCAGGATGCCAGTAAGCTAGCAGTAAGCTATTAAGGAACAAGTGAGCTGGTAAGCAAGCAGGAAGCTAGTAAGGAAGCTGTATAACAACAAGCAAGCAGTAAGCTAGAAAGCGATCAGAAAGTTAGGAAGCACGCAGAGAGATGGCAAGCGATCAGGAAGCTAGGAAGCAAGCAGTAAGTTAGTGAGCAACAAGTATGCTAGTAAGCAAGCAGCAGGCTAGTATGAAAGCAATTAGCTAGTAAGGGAGCTCTGTGCTAGGAAGCAACAAGTAAGCTAGTAAGCAAGCAGTATGCTAGTAAGGAAGCAGCAGGCTAGTAAGGAGGCAGTTAGTTAGTAAGGAGGCAGTTCGCTAGTAAGCAAGGAGCAAGCTTGTAAGCATGCAGCAATCTAATAATCAAGCACTAAGATAGAAAGCATGCAGTAAGCTACTAAGGAAGCAGTAAGCTTGTATGCAAGCAGCAGTCTAGTCAGAAAGCTGGTAGCTAGTAAGAAAGCAGTATGCTTGTAAGCAAGCTGTAAGCAAGAATGCAAGTAGCAAGCTAGTATGAAAGCAGTGAGCTTGTAAGCGAGTAGTCAGCTAGTAAGCAAGCAGTAAGCTAGTAAGCAAGCCGTAAGCTCTTAAACAAGCAGTAAGCAACTAAGCAAACAGTGGGCATGTAAGCTGGCATCTGGCTTGTGAGAAAGATGCTATCTTGTAAGAAAGCAGCATTCTAGTAAGTAGTAAGCTAGTAAGCGAGGAGGTAGCTAGGAATCCAGCAGTGAAACTGTAAGCAAGCAGTAAGCGTGTAAGCAAGAAGGAGGCTAGTCAGAAAGCAGTTATCTAGTAAGAAAGCTGTATGTTAGTAAGCAAGCAGTATGATAGAAAGCAAGCACCAAGCTTGTAAGCAAGCAGGAAGATAGTAAGGAAGCAGTATGCTAGAAAGCAAGCAGTAGGCTAGTAATTAAATGGTAGGCTAGTTAGCAAGCAGTAAGCTGTTAAGCAAGTTGCAAGCTAGTGCACAAGCAGTAATCTAGTAAGCAAGCAGTGAGACAGTAAGCTTTGAAGTGGGGTAGTAAGTAAGCAGTAATCTAGTGAGCAAGCAGTGAGTTAGTAAAGAAGCAGGAAGCTAGTAGGCAAGCAGTGAGCTAGTAAGCAACAAGATATTAAGCAAGCAGGAAGCCAGTAAGAAAAGAGTTAGCTAGCAAGAAAGCAGTATGCTTGTCAGCAAGAAGCAAGCAGCAAGCTAGCAAACAAGCAGAAAGTGGGTAAGCTAGCAGTAAGCTAGTAAGCATGCAGTAAGCTGGTAAGGAAGCAAATAGCGAGAAAGCAAGCAGTAAGGTAGTATGCAAGCGGTGAGCTAGTAAGCCAGGAGGAAGCTAGTAAGCAAGCAGGCAGCGAGTAAGCCAGCAGTAAGCTAGTAAGCAAGCAGTAATCTAGTATGCTAGCTGTGAGCTAGAAGACAAGCCGGAAGCTAGTAAGGAAGCACGAAGCTAGAAAGCAGGTAGGAGGCTAGTAAGCAAGCAGTAAACTAGTAAGCAAGCACTAAGCTAGTGTGGTGTGTGTGTGTGTATGGTATGTGTGAATCATGAGTGGTATAAGTAAGCGACGAATGCTTGGAGCCGAATGATTGTTTATGCAATGGTATCGATGCCGATGCCGTCAATGTTGCGGGTGGCGTCATTAGTTTAGAAGACGCACGTGGCTGGCCCTGGGAAAATAGGCAGAGTCGAGCGAACCGTCGAATAGTCTACACGAGCGAGTTAAGACGTAGCGAGTTATATTTTTTACCACCTTTATTTTATTTCATGTTCAAGTAAACTTAACATCTTTTATTCTATTTTAATTTCATTTCCTACAAAATTGGGGTCTCGTCCGCGATCAGAATTTAAACCGATTCGTAGCAGAACGCTTAGTGTGGACAGTAAAGTATTGTGTGAACAGAGTTTACTTAAAAGGGTTGAGGTGAAAGTGTAGAGTGTGTACTGCGAGGACTAGTGTTGAAAGTGACGATTCATAGTTGTGGTGGTCAATAAAATGGCTTCAGTAAGGAGGGATGCAAGTGATTTCTGCATCACAGAATTGAAAGAAAAATTACGAGAGAAGGGACTTTCAATATCTGGTTTGAAAGCGGAATTGATTCAGCGGCTGCATGAAGCCGATCCGACCGGCGAATGGTTAAAAGTATGTACTAGCAGCGTGGTCGAAGAAACTGCGAGTGACAATAGTTCAGGATGCGCAAGTGATATGGTACAGATGCGGCGAGAAATGGAACTTGCGCAAAGAGAGAAGCAACTAGTAGGGCGGTAGCTTGATTTAGCTCGCCAACAAATTGCATTACTTCGAGAAATGCAGAGGCTTAATCTCGATAGAGGTGAGGCAGGGGAATCAACAAGCGTACCGACGGGGCAAAGACGACCGCCACCGGTAAATATCTCTGCCATTGCGGATTTATTAAGTTATTTTGATGGAAGTAGCAATACATTCGTCACGTGGGAGCGTCAAGTTCAAACATTGAAAATGACGTATCAACTGACGGATGATATGGCTAAACTGTTGATGGGATCGCGACTGAAGGGTAATGCACTTGAGTGATTACATTCGAAACCTGAACATATTGCAATGTCAGTAGAAGAATTACTGAGGAATCTACAGGAAATGTTTTACAATCCTGGAAACGTTCTTGAGATGAGACGACGTTTTGGGGCGCGTGTTTGGAGGAAAGAAGAAACGTTCAGCGAATATGTACATCAAAAAGTGATTTTAGGATACCGCGTACCTATCAGTGACGCAGAAATGATACAGTACATTATAGAAGGAATACCTGATCGAGGATTAAGGGATCTGGCGCGAGTGCAGAAGATAGCAACTAAGGGGGAACTGTTAGCAGCATTCGATAGGATTTTCTTGCAAGGAAGATCGTTGCCGTTCAACCCAGCGATCAAGCCAAAGGAAAGCAAGTGGTCACCAGTGAAGACAATAAAGCAAGACGTTAAAGAAGTGCCGAATAACCAATTACGATGCTTCAATTGCGGTGAGAGGAACCATCGAGATGTAGACTGTC
The DNA here is from genome assembly GCF_051014445.1 of Colletes latitarsis. NCBI lineage: Eukaryota > Metazoa > Arthropoda > Insecta > Hymenoptera > Colletidae > Colletes > Colletes latitarsis. The sequence goes on from NC_135142.1 coordinate 7,286,175, forward strand.
CTGTTAAAAGCAAAGGGCCAAGATGTTTCGCTTGCCGAGACTTCGGACACAGAGCCATGGATTGTAAGAAGGGGCAGCACAAGCAGGTAAACGAGTATACGGCAGTGGCCGTTCAGGACAATAAAGTATACAAGCCTGTTACATTGCTAGGTAAGCAGATAGTAGCGTTTATAGATATGGGTAGCGATTTACATTTAATGAAGGCCGAACAATATATTAGGTTAGGATGCCCAACTTTACACGGTACAGAAATATCTTGTAAAGGATTCGGTTTAAGTAAGGTCACTACTTTAGGCAGTTTTTATGCGAACGTACAAATCGATACAAATATTTTCCGATTTTTAATTCACGTGGTACCGGATGAATATTTGAGACATAATTTTTTGATTGGCTCGGAATTGTTGCAGGAGGCTAAATTGACATTAGACGGTAAGAGTGTTGAGGTTTCAAAACACGATAACAGGGTAACGAATTCTTATGATGTACCAGAAATATTTTGTATAGATACTTTCGATGAGTCCGAGAACAATGTAACTAATTCTTTAATAGATTTGCAGCATATTAAAAATGATACCGTTAAACAAGGAATACAAGATATAATAAGTAATTATGAGCCTAAAACTATTAAAAAGTCTAACATTAAAATGAACATTGTATTGAAAGATGATATACCTATATATCAACCTCCACGTAGATTAGCGCCAGTGCAAAGAGAAATAGTTAATAAACAGATAGATGAATGGATGCAACAAGGAATAGTGCGAGAAAGTACATCGGAATATGCCAGTCCGATTGTACTGGTAAAAAAGAAAGATAATGGAATGCGTTTGTGTATAGATTACAGATTACTTAATAAGAAAGTATGTAAAGATCGCTATCCGCTTACGTTGATAGAAGATCAGCTGGATCGTTTACAGGGCGTGACGATATTTAGTACTCTCGATTTAAAAGATGGTTTTTTTCACGTCCCGATTGAGGAAAATAGTTGTAAATTCACTGCATTTATAGTACCTGATAGGCATTTTGAATTTTTAAGAACCCCATTTGGTCTCTGCAACTCTCCAGCTATCTTTCAAAAATATATCAATAATATATTTCGTAACCCGATTCAGACAAGTGTTGTTTTGACATATATAGATGATTTAATTATTCCTGCGAATGACGAAAATGAAGCCGTATCAAGATTGCGTGAGACATTGTGTATTGCAAGTGATTATGGATTGCGAGTGAATTGGAAGAAATGTCGTTTTCTTCAACGTAGCATAGAATATCTAGGTCACATAATTGAGGATGGTCACGTACGTCCGTCGAAGCGTAAGACATTAGCTGTTATGAATTTTCCATTAGTAAAAAATGTTGGAGACGTAGAGAGCTTCTTAGGATTAACCGGGTATTTTCGCAAATTTATTCCACAATATTCAACAATAGCCCAACCCTTGACGAACTTGTTGAAAAAAGACGTAAATTTTGAACTAAATGAAAAACATATGCTAGCGTTTAAACAATTGAAAATTGCATTGAGCAGTGAGCCGGTTTTAAAATTATACCGCGTAGGTGCAGAAACAGAACTCCATACGGATACGTCGAGCGTCGGACTCGGTGCCATCCGGTTACCGAGAGACGATGTCGATCAACGTTACCATCCAACATATTATGCGAGCTGGAAAACATCAGAGGCAGAATCGCGATACATTAGTTATGAATTAAAGATATTAGCTATAGTTAAAGCGTTACATAAGTTTAGAGTTTATCTTTTAGGAACACCGTTTAGAATAATAACCGATTGTCGTGCGTTTACTCTCAGTATGAAAAAAAGAGACTTATGTGTTCGAGTTGCAAGGTGGGCATTATTGTTAGAGGAGTTCAATTATACTATTGAACATCGCTCAGGAAGCAATATGCGACATGTTGATGCGCTAAGTCGGAAGCCTATTCCCCGACGGCGTCAGCACGGTGTGTTATGCGGATGACACACTGGTGCTGGCCGTCGGGGCGCACTGGGGGAGGGCCATGCGTCGCGCGGAGGAGGGGTCGCAACGCGTCGTCGACCGGATCAGGGGGATGGGGATGACGGTGGCGGTCCATAAGACCGAGGTGATTGCGTTTCATTCACCTCGGCAGGATCCGCCACCCCCTATGATTCGGGTGGGTGGGGCTGACATCGAGGTGAAGCCCCAGATCAGGTATCTGGGGCTGATCCTCGATAGCCACTGGCGTTTCGAGAAGCATTTCCGCTGCCTGGTCCACCGGTTGGAAAGGATGGTTGCGGCTCTGGGCCGGATCCTGCCCAACCTGGGGGGCCCGGCGGGCCGAGTTCGTCGCCTCTATGTGGCAATGGTCCAGTCGGTGGCCCTATACGGGGCCCCCGTCTGGGCGGACGACCTGGCTGCCTCCCGGCGCAGCATGACTATGCTGCGTCGGGTGCAGAGGCGCATGGCGCTCAGGGTCGTCCGCGGGTATCGGACCGTGTCACATGAGGCGGCGACGGTTCTAGCGGGGATGCCGCCCATGGACCTGCTCGCGCGGTCGCACGCGGTGATGTACCGGCACCGCGTCGACCGTCGCGCGGGGGTGGGGGCGGTCCCGGGCGGGCAGGAACCTGCTTGGGGCGATTTGAAGCGCCAGGCCCGGCAGTCCGTGTTGCTCGCATGGCAGGAGCGGCTGGCTCTGCCAACCGCGGGGCACCGGACTGTCGGGGCTGTTCGGCCACTCCTGAAGGAGTGGCTGGACAGAGGCCATGGCAGCCTCACCTACCGGCTGGCACAGGTATTTTCCGGGCATGGCAGCTTCGGAAGATACCTGTGCCGAATAGGGAAGGAGCCGACGGCGCGTTGCTGCCACTGCGACGCTGAGCAGGACACGGCGGATCATACCCTGGAGGTATGCCCCGCGTGGGAGGGGGAGCGCCGTGTCCTGGTCGGCGTCGTCGGGCGGGATGTCTCGCTGCCGGGCGTGGTGCGCGCCATGCTCGGCAGCGAGGAGAAGTGGAGGGCCGTGGCCTCCTTCTGCGAGAACGTAATGTTGCAGAAGGAGGCTGCGGGGAGGGAGCGCGAGCTTCAGCGGCGCGCTGAAGCTCGCGCTCGTGCGGTGGCCCGAGGTCGTCGCCCGGTCGCGAGGCGTCGCGGGCGGCCGCCTCGGCGTGGCGGATGACCTAGGCTGGGAGGGGGGTCCTGAGGGGACTCTCCTCCCGCCAGGCGGCGCCGGGTCGGACCGGTTGGGGGTAGGAGTGCCTCCCCCTACCGGTCCGACGCAAGGGGAGGCACCCTCGGCGGTCTGGTGCGGCCATGAACGCCCGGCCGCCGAGGGGTGGAAACGGGGTCGCGGGCGGTTGCGAGTTGGGGCTCGCAGCCGCCACTAAACGCGGCCCCGGGACGGATAGCGGCGGGATGGAGTGGCCCCGTCCCGCCGCTATGAGGCAGTGTGTCTACTGGGGGGACCGATTGTCCCCCCGGGGGATGGGCGCGAAAGCGCGGGCACGGGGAGGATACCGGAAGAATGCTTCGAGCGATTCCCGGTATCCTCCCAAAGCGTGCCGAAGGGTCACCGTGGGGTTTTTAGTGGGTAGGTCCCGCGCCTGTCGTTGTACGGGCGCGGGGAATCCCACACACCCCTCCCACCTCTCCCCAAGGAGGTGGGAGGGAGTCTTTCGAAGATTTTCCCCACGAGAAAAAAAAAAAAAAAAAAAAAAAAAAAAAAGTCGGAAGCCTATTCCGGTGTGTATGCTTATCAGTGAGTGTGAGACGAGTGTGCTCGTGAGATTGCGAAAAGCGCAATGTGCGGACAAAGAGTTATCGGAAATAATGGATTCTGTGAATAGTGTACAAAATAATGATGGCGACTACGTAATAAGAAACGGGCTTTTGTTTAAGGTAATTGACGACGATGTTCGCATAGTAGTGCCGCCTGCTATGCAGGGTCAAATAATAAGACAGTTGCATGAGAACGGACACTTCTCTAGTGGTAAAACCGAGACCCTTGTTAGAAAAGATTATTGGTTCAAAGGTCTAAGATCTAAAGTGGAAAAAGTGATTCAGAATTGCATTGCGTGTATTTTAGCTGAACGAAAATCTGGAAAACGAGACGGACTATTATACCCTATCGACAAAGGAGACGTTCCGTTAGATGTATACCACATTGATCACTTAGGACCGCTTCCGTCAACTCGGAAGAATTACAAACACATATTCGTAGTGATAGATGGATTTTCTAAATTTGTGTGGCTCTATGCTACAAAATCTACCGGTACTGGAGAGGTCGTCAACCACTTGAAAAAACAAGCGAAAATTTTTGGCAATTCTCGAAAGATTATTTCGGACCGTGAAACTGCATTTACTTCGGCAGAGTTTCAGGAGTACTGCAGAGAAGAAAATATTGAAGCTGGCCTTATTACAACGGGGGTACCAAGAGCGAATGGCCAGGTAGAAAGGGTGAACAGGACAATCATTCCTGTGTTAACTAAGTTGGCCGCACCAAAACCTAATGAGTGGCACAGGTACCTAGACGTATGCGAAAACTACCTGAATGCAACTCCTCACCGCAATATCGGCAATACACCTTTTAAGATTCTATTCGGGACTGATATGAGGTTGAAGAACAATCCCGAGGTCCGAGAAATAATAAGCAACGAGTGGAACGAACAATTTGAAGAAAATCGAGACGAATTGAGACGGCAAGTAAAAAACAACATTTTGAAAATCCAACAGAAGAATCGGCGTAGTTTTAACCGGAATCGTAAAGAAGCTCATCACTATCACGAAGGAGATTTGGTCGCTATCAAAAGGACACAATCAGGACCAGGTTTAAAGTTTGCGCATAAATATCTAGGCCCGTATCAAATTACCCGTGTACTGCGCAATGATCGGTATTTGATAATGAAAGTAGGTGAGCACGAGGGGCCACGACAAACATCGTCAACTGCAGAATACATGAAATCGTGGATTGAGGACTTAGAAGATGCATTGACGGATAGTGAGAATACATCTGATATCTGAGGGCAGATATCTCTGCAGGATGGCCGAATGTGGTGTGTGTGTGTGTGTGTGTATGGTATGTGTGAATCATGAGTGGTAAGAGTAAGCGACGAATGCTTGGAGCCGAATGATTGTTTATGCAATGGTATCGACGCCGATGCCGTCAATGTTGCGGGTGGCGTCATTCGTTTAGAAGACGCACGTTCTTACAACCTTTATTTTATTTCATGTTCAAATAAACTTAACATCTTTTATTCTATTTTAATTTCATTTGCTACACTAGTAAGCTACAAGTAAGCTATTCAACTAGCAGCATGCTAGTAAGAAAGCAGTTAGCTAGTAGGAAAGCAGTATGCTAGTAAGCAAGCAGTGAACTAGTAAGCGAGCGGGAAGCTAGTAAGGAAGCAATATGCTAGTGAGCAAGCAGTAGGCTAGTAAGTATCCAGTTATCCAGTAAGCAAGTTGCGGGCTAGTAAGCAAGCAATAAACGATTAAGCTAGCAGTACGCTAGTAAGCAAGCAGTGAGCTAGTAAGCGAACAGGAAGCTAGTAAGGAAGCAGCATGATAGTAAACAAGTAGTAAGCTCGTAAGCAACAAGTAAGCTAGTAAGCATGCAGTAAGCTGGTAAGACAGCAGTTAGCTAGTGAGCACGTAGTATGCTAGTGCGACATGCTCGGCAGCGTGAGGAAGTGGTGGGCCGTGGCCTCCTTCTGCGAGACCGTAATGCTGCAGAAGGAGGCCGCGGAGGGGTCGCAGGCGGTTGCGAGTTGGGGCTCGCAGCCGCCACTAAACGCAGCCCCGGGACGGATGGCGGTAGGACGGAGTGACCTCGTCCTGCCGCCATGAGATAGCGTGACAGCCGGCGGGACCCTTTAGTCCCCCCGTGGATGGGCGCACAGCGCAGGCACAGGGAGGATACCGGAAGTATGCATCGAGCGATTCCCGGTATCCTCCCAAAACGTGCAGAAGGGCCACCGGGGGGTTTTTAGTGGGTAGGTCCCGCGCCCGTCATTCCATGGGCGCGGGGCATCCCACACACCCCTTCCGCCTCTCCACAAAGAGATGGAAGGGAGTCTTACGAAGATTTTCCCCACGGAAAAAAAAGCCGCTATGCAACCAGTAAGCTAGTAAGCGAGGAGGAAGCAAGTAAGGAAGCAGTATGCTAGTAAGCAACCAATAAGCTAGTCAGCTAGCAGTTAGCTAGTAAGCAAGCAGGAAGCTAGTAAGGAAGGAGTAAGTTAGGAGGAAAGCAGGAATGTAGTAAGAAAGCAGTTAAGTTGTATGCAAGCAGTAAGTTAGTAAGAATGAAGCATGCTAGTAAGCAAGCGGTAACCTAGTAACAAAGCAGTATGCTGGTAAGCAAGCACTAAACGAGTAAGCCAGCAGTGAGCTAGTAAGCAAGCAGGAAGCTAGTTAGGAAGCAGTAAGCTAGGAAGCACGCAGCGTGCTAGTAAGCAAGCTGTAAGCGTGTAAGCTAGCAATAAGCTAGTATGCAAGCAATGAGCTAGTAAGCGAGCAGGAACCTAGTAAGGAAGCAGCAGGCTAGTAAGAAAGCAGAAAGCTAGAAAGCAAACAGTATGCTAGTATGCAAGACGTAAGCAAGTAAGCAAGCAGTGAGCTGGTAAGAGAGCAGGTAGCTGGTAAGGAACCAGTATGTAGTAAGCAAGAAGTAATATAGTACGCAAGCAGCAGGCTAGTCAGGAAGCGGTCAGCTAGTAGGAAAGCAGTATATTACTAAGCAAGCAGTAAGCTAGTACGCAAGCAGTGAGCTAGTAAGTGAGCAGGAAGCCAGTAAGGAAGCAGCAGGCTAGTAAGAAAGCAGAAAACTAGAAAGCAACCAGTAATCTAGTAAGCAAGAAGCTGGCAAGTAAGCATGCAGTGAGCTAGTAAGCGAGGAGGAAGCTAGTAATGAATCAATATGATAGTGAGCAAGCTGTAAGCTAGCATGCAAGTAGTGTGCTAGTAAGCGAGGTGGAAGCTAGTAAGCATGCTATAAGTGAGTAACCTAGCAGTAAGTTTGTAAGCGAGCAGCAGGCTAGCATGCATGCAGCATGCGAGTAAGCTAGCAGCAAGCTGGTAAGCAAGCAGTGAGCTAGTAGGCGAGGAGAAAGCTAGAAAGGAGGCAGTATGGTAGTTAGCAATCAAACAGCTGGTAAGCAAACAGTTAGGTAGTAAACAGGTAGTAAGCTAGTAATCGTGCAGTAAGCTAGTAAGCAAACAGTAAGCTAGTATGCAAGCAGTAAGCTAGTAACAAAGCCGTATGCAACTACGCAAGCAGTTAGCTAGCATCAAGCAGCGAGCTAGTAAGGAAGCGTTATCTAGTAAGAAACCAGTATGCTAATAAGCAAGCAGTGAGCCAGTGAGCGGGCAGGAAGCTAGTAAGGGTGCACTAAGCTACAGAGCAAGCAGCAGGCCAGTAAACAAGCAGTAAGCGAGTACGCTAGCAGTAATGTAGTAAACAAGCAGTTGGCTAGTAAGGAAGCAGTATGTCAGTAACCCCTCAGGGGCTGCCAGCCTTTCAGCTGCAGTACGGGCTTAACGAACCCGGGGTACCCGAGTCATACACACACCGTAAGCCTCCTGTTGGTCGTCACAACGACCCATTCACAATTCCCTATTGGTTTTGTGAATGGTACGTGACGGCAGGAGGAACGGGGGTCTTGGCTTAACCGCCTGGGCCACGAGTATGGCGACTCTATAAAATCGCCCTCCAATCCTAAGCTATGGTGCGCGGCGATGGGATGCATGGTTGGGGGAGAAGGCCCAATCCCAAGCGACCACCTCCGGGGAACCTGCCGAACCCCCGGAGTATTAGGCTTACCCGGGTAAGGCGGCTCTGCCCGGGTGGACCTTTATTTCCGACCATCTCGTGGGATTTTTATGGACACAGAAAATAAAATGGGGATGGGGCGGGTTTTGTCGGTTGGGGAGGACGGAGACGGGGTTGGGGTTAAGGTGGCGGCGCTCGCGCCCCACTCAGCGCCAGGTCCGGCTTCGTGGAGTGTGGAGGAGGACGACGAGACGGCGTCGGTCTCGTCCTTCTCCTCCAGCACGAGCCACATAGGCTCTAAGAGGAAGAGGACGGGGCAGGCCGTCGTCGAGGTGGGCGGGGCGATGAGCCCGTCGGTGAGGCTGAGTTGCCTCAGGGACGAGGTGACCGAGGAGATATCGGAGAGGATCTCCTCGTCCCTGAGGCGGGTGGAGAAAGTCGCCGCTGCCTGCGCCTTTAAGGGGCAGAAAAGCGGTGGCGCGGAGGCCCTGAAGGCCGCGGCGGAGGAAATGAGGGAGGCGGCGCGGGAGCTCAGAGGGCGGAACGCCCGTCTGCAGCTCCTGTTGGAGGAGGAGCGACAGGGGAGGAGGAGGGCAGAGGCGCTGTGGAACAGCGCGGCCCTCCCTCCCATCCTCCCTCCTCCTCCACCGCCGCGTCCCTCGGCGGAGGTAAATAAGCGGAGTGCGGCGGCAGTGGTGCGGGGCACCGCGGGCCCCTCCACCCGCACTCCGCCCATGAAGAAGTCCCCGTCCTCCTCAGAAGACGATCTTCTGAGGAGGATTGGGGACATGATTGATGGCAAGCTGGCCGCCTTCCGGGAGGAGCTCCTCGCCGGAAGAGCGGTCAGCAGGAAGGTGGTGCCTCCCCGACCTGTTCCGGTACAGTCGGGGAAGGCAAAGAAGGGCGGAGTGAAGGCTCCGCCCAGAGTTGCGGCACCAGGGCCCCGGGTCGCGACCCCCAAGGGGGGTGGTGTACCCGAGGTCGCGGTGGTCGCGTCCTCCACAGCACCCTCCCAAGGGGGGGTGGCGTGGAGTGAGGTGGTGGGGCGAAAGGCGAAGCGGGCGGCGAGGAAGGCCTCGCAACCGCAGCCTCCGCCTCCGCCGCCGGCGGCCAAGGTAAAGGCCGCGAAGGTCGGGAAGACACGACCAGGTCGTCCCCCAAAAACGGCAGCGGTGACGCTGACCGTTGCGCAGGGAGGCGACCTGACCCTCGCGGAGGCGATGCGGCTCGCCAGGGAGAATATCTCCCTGGAAGAGCTGGGCATCGCCTCCGTGAGGGCGAAGAGGGCCGTGACCGGGGATCTCTTGCTGGAGATCCCCGATGCAGAAGGCGGCGCGAAGGCGGATCGTCTCGCCCAGAGGCTCCGGGAGCAGCTGGGCGAGCGAGGTGTCCGGGTCGCCCGGCCCACGAAGCGCACGGAGATGCGCGTTTGTGGGCTGGACGACTCGGTCAGTGCACAGGATGTGTCCCGTGCCACGGGGACGGACGGCCGGGAGGAGGCTGGCGCGGCCATTAATTAATGCCGCCCCGCCTCCTCCTCCAGGCCAACCTCAACCACTGCCGCGCGGCACAGGACTTGATGTCCCAAGTCCTCGCGGAGTGGGGGGTTGGCCTGGCGGTCGCCGCCGAGCCGTACCGCGTCCCTGATCACCCTCATTGGGTGGGCGACGCGGACGGCTTGGTGGCGACGGTATGGGGAGGGGGCGACGGGTCCCCACCGTTCTCCTTGTTGGAGCGCGGTCGGGGATTCGTCGCCGTGGACTGGAGGGGAGTCGCTGTGGTGGGGTGCTACATTTCGCCCCGTAGCGGTCACGCTGCGTTCGAGCTGTACTTGGCCGTGGTCGCGGCATGCGTACAGCGCTACGCGGCCCGGCCGGTGCTGGTCCTGGGGGATTTTAATGCCAAGTCGGTGGCTTGGGGATCCCCCAGGACCTCCGTTCGCGGTGGGATCCTGGGCGATTGGGCGGCGGGGCTCGACCTCCGGGTATTGAACCGGGGGTCGGAGCACACATGCGTGCGGCGATATGGGGGGTCCATCGTGGATGTTGGATTCGCGACCCCCAACGCCGTGCGCATGGTGTCGGGTTGGCTCGTGGTCGCGGGGGCAGGGACACTCTCCGATCACCGGTACATCCGGATGGAGGTCTCTGCCGCCGCGAGTGCATCCCGACAAGGCCGCCTGCGTGGCACCCCACCACGCCGCTGGGCGCTTCGGCGCCTGGACAAGGACGCCCTGATGGCGGCTGCCCTCGCTGCAACTTGGCCGCAGGGAGCGGCCGAGTTGCCGAGCATAGAGGAGGAGGTCGCCCGGCTCGGGGCATTGGTCGCGGGTATTTGCGACGCGGCGATGCCTCGGGTCGGGCGGACTTCTCCTCGCCGGGCGGTGTACTGGTGGTCGGACGCGATCGCGGAGTTGCGAGTCGCGACTGTCCGCGCCCGACGCCAGTACACCCGCGCGCGCCGTCGTCAACGTACAGGCGACGGCGTGGCGCGAGCGAGGGCAGCTGATGACCTGTATGGAGCATACCGCGTGGCGCGGGTTGCTCTGCAGGTCGCCATCAAACGGGCCAAGACCCGGGCATGGAAGGAGCTCCTCCAGACCCTTGATGACGATCCATGGGGGCGCCCATATAAGGTGGTGCTGAATAAGCTCCGCCCGTGGGCGCCCCCCGTCACCGAGGGTCTTGACCCCCGGCTGCTGGAGGACGTGGTCAATACACTCTTCCCAATTGGGGAGAGGGGACCGCGTCCTCCGGCGGCGGCGGCTGTCCCAGTGGAGTGGACGGCCGAGCTGGGGGTCACGCAGGAGGAGCTGGCAGCGGCCATCAGACGGCTCGGAGTTCGTAACACGGCCCCGGGTCCGGATGGTGTGCCCGGCCGGGTTTGGTTCTTGACCCAGGGCGTCCTTGGGGCCGACCTCAGGCAGTTGTTCGACCGCTGCCTGAGGGACGGGCGATTCCCCCCCAGTTGGAAGGTGGCGAGGATGGTCCTCCTCCGGAAGGAGGGTTGGCCCGCGGAGTCTCCATCCGCATACCGGCCCATTTGTCTCCTCGACGAGGTGGGCAAGCTCTTCGAGCGTGTGATTGCTGCCCGCCTCGTCGAGCACCTGTCGCGGGGTGATCCCGGTCTGGCCGACTGCCAGTTCGGTTTCCGGGGGGGACGATCGACTATCGACGCGATAGGTCGTGTGAGGGCCCTCTCGGAGGCGGCCGTCTCCCGGGGAGGGGTGGCATTGGCAATATCCTTGGATATTGCCAATGCCTTTAACACCCTCCCCTGGGAAGAGATAAGGAGGGGACTCGAATATCATCGAGTCCCCCCTTGTCTCGGGGCGGTCGTCGGGGATTATCTCCGCGGCAGGTGGATCGAGTATCCGGGCCGGGATGGTGATATGCGGAGGGAGGTGTACTGCGGTGTTCCGCAGGGGTCGGTCCTCGGGCCACTCCTGTGGAACATCGCGTACGACTCGGTGTTGCGGGCCGGCCTCCCCGACGGCGTCAGCACGGTGTGTTATGCGGATGACACACTGGTGCTGGCCGTCGGGGCGCACTGGGGGAGGGCCATGCGTCGCGCGGAGGAGGGGTCGCAACGCGTCGTCGACCGGATCAGGGGGATGGGGATGACGGTGGCGGTCCATAAGACCGAGGTGATTGCGTTTCATTCACCTCGGCAGGATCCGCCACCCCCTCTGATCCGGGTGGGTGGGGCTGACATCGAGGTGAAGCCCCAGATCAGGTATCTGGGGCTGATCCTCGATAGCCACTGGCGTTTCGTGGAGCATTTCCGCTGCCTGGTCCCCCGGTTGGAAAGGATGGTTGCGGCTCTGGGCCGGATCCTGCCCAACCTGGGGGGCCCGGCGGGCCGAGTTCGTCGCCTCTATGTGGCAATGGTCCAGTCGGTGGCCCTATACGGGGCCCCCGTCTGGGCGGACGACCTGGCTGCCTCCCGGCGCAGCATGACTATGCTGCGTCGGGTGCAGAGGCGCATGGCGCTCAGGGTCGTCCGCGGGTATCGGACCGTGTCACATGAGGCGGCGACGGTGCTAGCGGGGATGCCGCCCATGGACCTGCTCGCGCGGTCGCACGCGGTGATGTACCGGCACCGCGTCGACCGTCGCGCGGGGGTGGGGGCGGTCCCGGGCGGGCAGGAACCTGCTTGGGGCGATTTGAAGCGCCAGGCCCGGCAGTCCGTGTTGCTCGCGTGGCAGGAGCGGCTGGCTCTGCCAACCGCGGGGCACCGGACTGTCGGGGCTGTTCGGCCACTCCTGAAGGAGTGGCTGGACAGAGGCCATGGCAGCTTCACCTACCGGCTGGCACAGGTGTTTTCCGGGCATGGCAGCTTCGGAAGATACCTGTGCCGGATAGGGAAGGAGCCGACGGCGCGTTGCTGCCACTGCGACGCTGAGGAGGACACGGCGGATCATACCCTGGAGGTATGCCCCGCGTGGGAGGGGGAGCGCCGTGTCCTGGTCGGCGTCGTCGGGCGGGATGTCTCGCTGCCGGGCGTGGTGCGCGCCATGCTCGGCAGCGAGGAGAAGTGGAGGGCCGTGGCCTCCTTCTGCGAGAACGTAATGTTGCAGAAGGAGGCCGCGGGGAGGGAGCGCGAGCTTCAGCGGCGCGCTGAAGCTCGCGCTCGTGCGGTGGCCCGAGGCCGTCGCCCGGTCGCGAGGCGTCGCGGGCGGCCGCCTCGGCGTGGCGGATGACCTAGGCTGGGAGGGGGGTCCTGAGGGGACCCTCCTCCCGCCAGGCGGCGCCGGGTCGGACCGGTTGGGGGTAGGAGTGCCTCCCCCTACCGGTCCGACGCAAGGGGAGGCACCCTCGGCGGTCTGGTGCGGCCATGAGCGCCCGGCCGCCGAGGAGTGGAAACGGGGTCGCGGGCGGTTGCGAGTTGGGGCTCGCAGCCGCCACTAAACGCGGCCCCGGGACGGATAGCGGCGGGATGGAGTGGCCCCGTCCCGCCGCTATGAGGCAGTGTGTCTACTGGGGGGACCGATTGTCCCCCCGGGGGATGGGCGCGAAAGCGCGGGCACGAGGAGGATACCGGAAGAATGCTTCGAGCGATTCCCGGTATCCTCCCAAAGCGTGCCGAAGGGTCACCGTGGGGTTTTTAGTGGGTAGGTCCCGCGCCTGTCGTTGTACGGGCGCGGGGAATCCCACACACCCCTCCCACCTCTCCCCAAGGAGGTGGGAGGGAGTCTTTCGAAGATTTTCCCCACGACAAAAAAAAAAAAAAAAAAGTTAACTAGTAAGAAAGCTGTATGCTAGTAAGCAAGAAGTAAGCGAGTAAGCTAGCAGTAAGCTAGTTAGCAAGAAGCAAGCTTGTAAGCGAGCAGGGAGCTAGTAAGGAAGCAGTATGCCAGGAAGCAAGCAGTAAGCTAGTAAGTAAGCAGTAAGCATGTAAGCTAGCAGTAAGCTGGTAAGCAAGCAGTGAGAAAGTAAGCGAGCAGGGAGCTAGTAAGGAAACATTATGCTAGTAAGCAAGCAGTAAGCTAGTAGGCAAGCAGTGAGCTAGTATCAAGCAGTAAGCTTGTAAGCGAGCAGGGACCTTGTATGGGAGCAGAATGCTACTAAGCTTCCTGTTAGCTGGTTAGCAGGCAGTAAGGTGGTAAGCAAGCAGCAATCAAGTAAGGAAGCAGTATGCTAGAAAGCAAGCAGCCGGCCAGTAAGCAAGCTGTAAGCGAGTAAGCAAGCAGCAGGCTAGTAAGCAAGCAGTAAGCTAGTACGCAAGCAGGAAGCTAGTAAGCAAGCAGTGAGCAAGTAAGCGAGGAGGAAGCTAGAAAGCGAGCTGCGACCTAGTAAGACGGCAGAATGCTAGTAAGCTAGCAATTAGGTATTAAGGAACCAGTAAGCTAGTAAGTATGCAAGGAGCTAGTAAGGAAGCAGTATGCTAGAATGCAAGCAGCTGGCTAGGAAGGAAGCAGTAGGCTAGTAAGGAAGCAATAAGCTACTAAGCAAACAGTAAGCTTGTAAGCAAGCAGCAGGCTAGTCAGAAAGCTTCTAGCCAGTATGATAGCAGTATGCTAGTAAGCATGCTGGAAGCTAGAAAGCAAGCAGCTTGCTAGTAGGCAAGCAGTAAGGTAGAAAGCCAGCAGCAGGCTAGTAAGCCTGCAGTAAGCCAGGAAGCTAGGGGTAAGCTGGTATACATGCAGTGAGCTTGTGAGCGAGGAGGAGGCTAGTAAGGAAGCAGCATGGTAGTAAGCAAGCAGTAAGCTAGTAAGCAAGCAGTAAGCTAGTCAACATGCAGATGGCTAGTAAGAAAGCAGAAAGTTAAGAAGAAAGCCGGGGTGTTCTAAGAAAGCAGTTAGGTAGTAAACAAGCAGTAAGTTAATAAGCTAGCAGTAAACTAGTAAGAGAGCAGTATGCTAGTAAGCGAGCAGGAAGCTAGTATGGTAGCAGTAAGCATGTAAGCAAGCAGTAAGTTAGTAATCATGCAGTAAGCAAGTAAGAAAACTGTCAGCTATTAAGCAAGCAGTATGCTAGCATGCAAGCATTAATCTGAATAGCAAGCAGTGTACGAGTAAGAGAGCAGTGAGCTAGTTAGCGAGCAGGGAGCTTGTAACAAAACGGTAACCTGTCAAGCAAGCAGTATATTGGTAAGAATGCATTTAGCTATCAAGCAAGTAGTAAGACGTTAAGCAATCAGTAAGCTAGAAAGCAAGCTGCTGGCTAGGAAGAAAGCAGTTAGCTATTGAGCATGCCGTGAACAAGTCAGCAAGCAGTAAGCTAGTAAGTAACCAGTAAGCTACTAAGCAAGCAGAATGCTGGTAAGGAAGGAGGTAGCTAGTAAGGAAGCAGTATGCTACTAGGCAAGCAGAAAGCAAGTAAGATGCAAGTAAGCTAGTAAGCATGCAGCAGGCTAGTAACAAAGCAATTCACTTGTAAGAGAGGACTATGCTAGTGTTTAAAGACCTTAACCGCCCTAAGGAGAGGTTATTTTAGTCTGATGTGGTCCGTATTACGAGGGAAAAGACACTAAGAAAATGTATTGAATAAATTGATGCACCTGAATTTGCTCAAGAAATTAAACTTTTATTTTTAATCAAAAAAGAAAAAAATGGAAAAAAAACCACCTAGACGTCGGTCCGACGTCTGGGGGAAAAACCTGGGCCGGCTGCTCCTGGCCAAGTTCGCGATGTGTTGTTCTGTAACAAGGAAAGACAAGGCTGGATTTAAATACCTATTAACGCTTGTCGCGTCGCCTGTCTCGCTCTATCACGCACGCTCCTGTCTGTGCCGTTCGCAGTCGAGAGCGGAGATTACAGACACGTCTCGACGAACTGAGATATGTATGTGGACTGTATATATCAACGTTCTCACAATTCGAGAACCGTTCGATCGCTGTGCGGAAGAAGAGATCTAATTTCTCAATTCTCCGCTTTTTGGCGATCGTTGAATGCCGCAGGAAAGGAGAACAGGTGGAGGTCGTAAAGCTCCAAATGCTGTCCAAACCGCAGTTTCTCACCGTTCCCTGCGTACAAGACGCGGCGTGGTGTAGCCCTTAACGGCGCACGTAGCGTCTTACGTTTAAAGGAGCATACACCAGGGTGCTCATTATGCGTTGCTCTACGCACAGGGTACGTACTCACTGGCGGTCAAGGAGCGTTGCTCGAGCAGGTTGAGAGCTAAGAAGTCCGGAATTTCTTAGCCCCGACCGGAGAAACGGTGAGCCCACGTAGGGTATCGGTCAGAGACCACCCTAGGGGTGATATACAAAACCGCGCGGACAATTCAACTTGTCGCACGACCGCGTCAAATGCAGCAGTCCGTACGACAAATTCTTACACGACCGCGAAACTCAAACGTTACGTGAAGATAATCAGCCTCACACGACCGCGTCAAATGCAGCAGTCCGTGGAGAAATCAGTATTGAGTTGGCCGTAGCCACTGGCCGAAACTGGACTTCCGACGACCGCTGGTTGCAGCGAGAGGTTGGAAAGTCAGCCTCACGACCGCGTCAAATGCAGCAGTCCGTGATAATGCCAGCCTCGCACGACCGCGTCAAATGCAGCAGTCCGTGGAGTCATCAGTACTGATCGGGCCGTAGCCCTTGCTGAGACTGGAGTTTCGACACACGGGAAACGATTCTTATCTCGATTCCCCTTTCATGACCGCGTAGCACAAACGTCACATGAAAGTTGGACGAAAACCCACAGCCTTTCAAATTTTGTTAATAATCTCGCCAAGTGGGAACTGAAGTTTATCAATTCCCTCACACGACCATGTAACTCGAGCGTCACGTGCTATTCGGCGAGATTGTAACGTCAATAATCGGGGCTGATAAAATGCCTCACCGATTTAGTTAATTTTGAGCAACAATTTAAAATTCTCAACGAACGGTTCGAGTGTTCTCAGAACCTATATTCGGAGATTTGGTTTCGTCGCGGAGCGGAATCGTTTGTCGATCTGCTCGCTGCGCGGACCCGATATCGAGTCTCGAAGCTAAGAAGCGAACCCCTCAGGGGCTGTGTCCGGCAATCGTCGTAGCGACCCCGAGATACCTGATGCTTATCACAGGGTAAGCCTCCTGATGGTCGTCACAATGACCCATCCTCAATTCCTTCTTTTGTTTTGTGAATGGTACGTGACGGCAGGAGGAACGGGGGCCTTGGCTTAACCGCCCGGGGTACCGCAAGTATGGCGACTCTATAAAATCGCCCTCCAATCCTAAGTTATGGTGCGCGGCGATGGGATGAATGGTTGGGGGAGGAGGCCCAATCCCAAGCGACCACCTCCGGGGCACCTGCCGAACCCCCGGAGTATATAGGCTTACCCGGGTAAGGCTGCTCTGCCCGGGCGGACCTTTTCTACCGACCTGCTCGTGGGAATAATATGGAGTATAAAATTAAAACGGTGATGGGACGGGGTAAGTCAGAGGGGGAGGACGAAAGCGGTGTTGGGACTGGAGTGACGGCGCTCGCGCCGCCTCCAGCGCCTGGCCTGGCTTCGTGGAGGGTGGAGGAGGACGACGAGACTGCGTCAGTCTCGTCCTTCTCCTCCACCAGGAGCCTCATAGGCTCCAAGAGAAAGATGACGGGGCAGGCCGTCAATGGAGTGGGCAGGGCGATGAGCCCGGTTGTCCGGATGAGCTGCCTCAGGGACGAGGTGACCGAGAAGATATCGGAGAGGATCTCCTCGACCCTGAGACGAGTGGAGAAAGTGGCCGCTGCCTGCTCTTTTAAGGGGCAGAAGAGCGGCGGGGCAGAGGCTCTGAGGGAGGCTGCCCAAATGATGAGGGACGCGGCGCGGGAGCTAAGCGGGCGGAACGCACGTCTGCAGCTCCTGTTGGAGGAGGAGCGACGGGGGAGGATGAGGGCAGAGGCGCGCTGGAACAGCGCGGCCCTCCATCCTGTCCTCCGTCCTCCTACGCCGCGCCCTTCTGCGGTCGTTAGGAAGCGGAGTGCGGCGGAGGTGGTGCGGGCCCCCACGGGCCCTTCCGCACGCACTTCGCCCGCGCAGAGGTCCCCGTCCTCCTCAGAGGACGATCTCCTGAGGAGGATAGGGGACATGATTCATAAGAAGCTGGCCGCCTTCCGGGGGAGCTCCTCCCCGGAAGAGCGGTCGGTGGGAGGGTGGAGCCACCCCGACCAGTGCCAGCACGGCCGGGGAAGGCGAAGGTGGGGGGAGCGAAGGCTTCCCGCCGGTTCCCGCGTCCTCCGCGGCACCGCCCCAAGGGTGGGTGTCGTGGACCGAGGTGGTGGGGCGGAGGGCGAGGAAGGCCTCGCAGGCGCAGCCTCCGCCCCCGTCCCTCAGGGGCTGCCAGTCTTTCAGCTGCAGTACGGGCTTAACGAACCCGGGGTACCCGAGTCATACACACACCGTAAGCCTCCTGTTGGTCGTCACAACGACCCATTCACAATTCCCTATTGGTTTTGTGAATGGTACGTGACGGCAGGAGGAACGGGGGTCTTGGCTTAACCGCCTGGGCCACGAGTATGGCGACTCTATAAAATCGCCCTCCAATCCTAAGCTATGGTGCGCGGCGATGGGATGCATGGTTGGGGGAGAAGGCCCAATCCCAAGCGACCACCTCCGGGGAACCTGCCGAACCCCCGGAGTATTAGGCTTACCCGGGTAAGGCGGCTCTGCCCGGGTGGACCTTTATTTCCGACCATCTCGTGGGATTTTTATGGACACAGAAAATAAAATGGGGATGGGGCGGGTTTTGTCGGTTGGGGAGGACGGAGACGGGGTTGGGGTTAGGGTGGCGGCGCTCGCGCCCCACTCAGCGCCAGGTCCAGCTTCGTGGAGGGTGGAGGAGGACGACGAGACGGCGTCGGTCTCGTCCTTCTCCTCCAGCACGAGCCACATAGGCTCTAAGAGGAAGAGGACGGGGCAGGCTGTCGTCGAGGTGGGCGGGGCGATGAGCCCGTCGGTGAGGCTGAGTTGCCTCAGGGACGAGGTGACCGAGGAGATATCGGAGAGGATCTCCTCGTCCCTGAGGCGGGTGGAGAAAGTCGCCGCTGCCTGCGCCTTTAAGGGGCAGAAAAGCGGTGGCGCGGAGGCCCTGAAGGCCGCGGCGGAGGAAATGAGGGAGGCGGCGCGGGAGCTCAGAGGGCGGAACGCCCGTCTGCAGCTCCTGTTGGAGGAGGAGCGACAGGGGAGGAGGAGGGCAGAGGCGCTGTGGAACAGCGCGGCCCTCCCTCCCATCCTCCCTCCTCCTCCACCGCCGCGTCCCTCGGCGGAGGTAAATAAGCGGAGTGCGGCGGCAGTGGTGCGGGGCACCGCGGGCCCCTCCACCCGCACTCCGCCCGTGAAGAAGTCCCCGTCCTCCTCAGAAGACGATCTTCTGAGGAGGATTGGGGACATGATTGATGGCAAGCTGGCCGCCTTCCGGGAGGAGCTCCTCGCCGGAAGAGCGGTCAGCAGGAAGGCGGTGCCTCCCCGACCTGTTCCGGTACAGTCGGGGAAGGCAAAGAAGGGCGGAGTGAAGGCTCCGCCCAGCGTTGCGGCACCAGGGCCCCGGGTCGCGACCCCCAAGGGGGGTGGTGTACCCGTGGTCGCGGTGGTCGCGTCCTCCACAGCACCCTCCCAAGGGGGGGTGGCGTGGAGTGAGGTGGTGGGGCGGAAGGCGAAGCGGGCGGCGAGGAAGGCCTCGCAACCGCAGCCTCCGCCTCCGCCGCCGGCGGCCAAGGTAAAGGCCGCGAAGGTCGGGAAGGCACGACCAGGTCGTCCCCCAAAAACGGCAGCGGTGACGCTGACCGTTGCGCAGGGGGGCGACCTGACCCTCGCGGAGGCGATGCGGCTCGCCAGGGAGAATATCTCCCTGGAAGAGCTGGGCATCGCCTCCGTGAGGGCGAAGAGGGCCGTGACCGGGGGTCTCTTGCTGGAGATCCCCGGTGCAGAAGGCGGCGCGAAGGCGGATCGTCTCGCCCAGAGGCTCCGGGAGCAGCTGGGCGAGCGAGGTGTCCGGGTCGCCCGGCCCACGAAGCGCACGGAGATGCGCGTTTGTGGGCTGGACGACTCGGTCAGCGCACAGGATGTGTCCCGTGCCCTTGCGAGGGCGGGGGACTGTCCTGTGGAGGACCTGCGGATCGGAGAGATCCGCAGGCCGCCCTCCGGCCTCGGGTCGGTGTGGGCCCGGTGCCCCCTCTCCGCCGCCCGTAAGGTGGCGGAATCCGGGAGGGTGTTGGTGGGGTGGGTTTCGGCGCGAGTGGAAATCCTCGCGCCGCGCCCGCTCCAGTGTCACCGCTGCCTCGAATTGGGGCACGTGAGGCAGTGGTGCACCTCGCCGGTGGACCGCAGCGGTCAGTGTTACCGCTGCGGTGCCAAAGAGCACCGTGCGAGCCAGTGCTCGGCGGCCCCCCACTGCCCGCTGTGTGCGGACATGGGGAGGCCAGCCGATCACAGGGTGGGGAGCAAGAAGTGCTCCCCCCCCTCCCGGAAGGAGAGGAAGAGGCGGGCTGCACCGGCTCCGGTGCCGAGGGCGGTGGCATCGTCCTCCATGGAGGTGGACGGTGCTACGGGGACGGACGGCCGGGAGGAGGCTGGCGCGGCCATTAATTAATGCCGCCCCGCCTCCTCCTCCAGGCCAACCTCAACCACTGCCGCGCGGCACAGGACTTGATGTCGCAAGTCCTCGCGGAGCGGGGGGTTGGCCTGGCGGTCGCCGCCGAGCCGTACCGCGTCCCTGATCACCCTCATTGGGTGGGCGACGCGGACGGCTTGGTGGCGACGGTATGGGGAGGGGGCGACGGGTCCCCACCGTTCTCCTTGTTGGAGCGCGGTCGGGGATTCGTCGCCGTGGACTGGGGGGGAGTCGCTGTGGTGGGGTGCTACATTTCGCCCCGTAGCGGTCACGCTGCGTTCGAGCTGTACCTGGCCGAGGTCGCGGCATGCGTGCAGCGCTACGCGGCCCGGCCGGTGCTGGTCCTGGGGGATTTTAATGCCAAGTCGGTGGCTTGGGGATCCCCCAGGACCTCCGTTCGCGGCGGGATCCTGGGCGATTGGGCGGCGGGGCTCGACCTCCGGGTATTGAACCGGGGGTCGGAGCACACATGCGTGCGGCGATATGGGGGGTCCATCGTGGATGTTGGATTCGCGACCCCCAACGCCGTGCGCATGGTGTCGGGTTGGCACGTGGTCGCGGGGGCAGAGACACTCTCCGATCACCGGTACATCCGGATGGAGGTCTCTGCCGCCGCGAGTGCATCCCGACACGGCCGCCTGCGTGGCACCCCACCACGCCGCTGGGCGCTTCGGCGCCTGGACAAGGACGCCCTGATGGCAGCTGCCCTCGCTGCAACTTGGCCGCAGGGAGCGGCCGAGTTGCCGAGCATAGAGGAGGAGGTCGCCCGGCTCGGAGCATTGGTCGCGGGTATTTGCGTCGCGGCGATGCCTCGGGTCGGGCGGGCTTCTCCTCGCCGGGCGGTGTACTGGTGGTCGGACGCGATCGCGGAGTTGCGAGTCGCGACTGTCCGCGCCCGACGCCAGTACACCCGCGCGCGCCGTCGTCAACGTACAGGCGACGGCGTGGCGCGAGCGAGGGCAGCTGATGACCTGTATGGAGCATACCGCGTGGCGCGGGTTGCTCTGCAGGTCGCCATCAAACGGGCCAAGACCCAGGCATGGAAGGAGCTCCTCCAGACCCTTGATGACGATCCATGGGGGCGCCCATATAAGGTGGTGCTGAATAAGCTCCGCCCGTGGGCGCCCCCCGTCACCGAGGGTCTTGACCCCCGGCTGCTGGAGGACGTGGTCAATACACTCTTCCCAATTGGGGAGAGGGGACCGCGTCCTCCGGCGGCGGCGGCTGTCCCAGTGGAGTGGACGGCCGAGCTGGGGGTCACGCAGGAGGAGCTGGCAGCGGCCATCAGACGGCTCGGGGTTCGTAACACGGCCCCGGGTCCGGATGGTGTGCCCGGCCGGGTTTGGGTCTTGACCCAGGGCGTCCTTGGGGCCGACCTTAGGCGGTTGTTCGACCGCTGCCTGAGGGACGGGCGATTCCCCCCCAGTTGGAAGGTGGCGAGGATGTTCCTCCTCCGGAAGGAGGGTCGGCCCGCGGAGTCTCCCTCCGCATACCGGCCCATTTGTCTCCTCGACGAGGTGGGCAAGCTCTTCGAGCGTGTGATTGCTGCCCGCCTCGTCGAGCACCTGTCGCGGGGTGATCCCGGTCTGGCCGACTGCCAGTTCGGTTTCCGGGGGGGCCGATCGACTATCGACGCGATAGGTCGTGTGTGGGCCCTCTCGGAGGCGGCCGTCTCCCGGGGAGGGGTGGCATTGGCAGTATCCTTGGATATTGCCAATGCCTTTAACACCCTCCCCTGGGAAGAGATAAGGAGGGGACTCGAATATCATCGAGTCCCCCCTTGTCTCAGGGCGGTCGTCGGGGATTATCTCCGCGGCAGGTGGATCGAGTATCCGGGACGGGATGGTGGTATGCGGAGGGAGGTGTACTGCGGTGTTCCGCAGGGGTCGGTCCTCGGGCCACTCCTGTGGAACATCGCGTACGACTCGGTGTTGCGGGCCGGCCTCCCCGACGGCGTCAGCACGGTGTGTTATGCGGATGACACACTGGTGCTGGCCGTCGGGGCGCACTGGGGGAGGGCCATGCGTCGCGCGGAGGAGGGGTCGCAACGCGTCGTCGACCGGATCAGGGGGATGGGGATGACGGTGGCGGTCCATAAGACCGAGGTGATTGCGTTTCATTCACCTCGGCAGGATCCGCCACCCCCTCTGATTCGGGTGGGTGGGGCTGACATCGAGGTGAAGCCCCAGATCAGGTATCTGGGGCTGATCCTCGATAGCCACTGGCGTTTCGAGAAGCATTTCCGCTGCCTGGTCCCCCGGTTGGAAAGGATGGTTGCGGCTCTGGGCCGGATCCTGCCCAACCTGGGGGGCCCGGCGGGCCAAGTTCGTCTATGTGGCAATGGTCCAGTCGGTGGCCCTATACGGGGCCCCCGTCTGGGCGGACGACCTGGCTGCCTCCCGGCGCAGCATGACTATGCTGCGTCGGGTGCAGAGGCGCATGGCGCTCAGGGTCGTCCGCGGGTATCGGACCATGTCACATGAGGCGGCGACGGTTCTAGCGGGGATGCCGCCCATGGACCTGCTCGCGCGGTCGCACGCGGCGATGTACCGGCACCGCGTCGACCGTCGCGCGGGGGTGGGGGCGGTCCCGGGCGGGCAGGAACCTGCTTGGGGCGATTTGAAGCGCCAGGCCCGGCAGTCCGTGTTGCTCGCGTGGCAGGAGCGGCTGGCTCTGCCAACCGCGGGGCACCGGACTGTCGGGGCTGTTCGGCCACTCCTGAAGGAGTGGCTGGACAGAGGCCATGGCAGCCTCACCTACCGGCTGGCACAGGTATTTTCCGGGCATGGCAGCTTCGGAAGATACCTGTGCCGAATAGGGAAGGAGCCGACGGCGCGTTGCTGCCACTGCGACGCTGAGCAGGACACGGCGGATCATACCCTGGAGGTATGCCCCGCGTGGGAGGGGGAGCGCCGTGTCCTGGTCGGCGTCGTCGGGCGGGATGTCTCGCTGCCGGGCGTGGTGCGCGCCATGCTCGGCAGCGAGGAGAAGTGGAGGGCCGTGGCCTCCTTCTGCGAGAACGTAATGTTGCAGAAGGAGGCCGCGGGGAGGGAGCGCGAGCTTCAGCGGCGCGCTGAAGCTCGCGCTCGTGCGGTGGCCCGAGTTCGTCGCCCGGTCGCGAGGCGTCGCGGGCGGCCGCCTCGGCGTGGCGGATGACCTAGGCTGGGAGGGGGGTCCTGAGGGGACCCTCCTCCCGCCAGGCGGCGCCGGGTCGGACCGGTTGGGGGTAGGAGTGCCTCCCCCTACCGGTCCGACGCAAGGGGAGGCACCCTCGGCGGTCTGGTGCGGCCATGAACGCCCGGCCGCCGAGGGGTGGAAACGGGGTCGCGGGCGGTTGCGAGTTGGGGCTCGCAGCCGCCACTAAACGCGGCCCCGGGACGGATAGCGGCGGGATGGAGTGGCCCCGTCCCGCCGCTATGAGGCAGTGTGTCTACTGGGGGGACCGATTGTCCCCCCAGGGGATGGGCGCGAAAGCGCGGGCACGGGGAGGATACCGGAAGAATGCTTCGAGCGATTCCCGGTATCGTCCCAAAGCGTGCCGAAGGGTCACCGTGGGGTTTTTAGTGGGTAGGTCCCGCGCCTGTCGTTGTACGGGCGCGGGGAATCCCACACACCCCTCCCACCTCTCCCCAAGGAGGTGTGAGGGAGTCTTTCGAAGATTTCCCCACGACAAAAAAAAAAAAAAAAAAAAAAAAAATCCTCCGCCCCCGCCGCCCGCGGCCAAAGGAAAGGCCGCGAAGGCGCGACTTGGCCGCCCCCCTAAAACGGCAGCGGTAACGCTGACCGTTGCGCAAGGGGGCGACCTGACCCTCGCGGAGGCAATGCGGCTCGCCAGGGACAATGTGTCCCTGGAAGAGCTTGGCATCGCTTCCGTCAGGGCGAAGCGGGCCGTGACTGGGGCTCTCCTGCTGGAGATCCCCGGTCCAGACGGCGGCGTGAAGGCCGACCGACTCGCCCAGAGGCTCCGGAAGCAGCTGGGCGAGCGGGGTGTCCGGATCGCCCGGCCCACGAAGCGCACGGAGATGCGCGTGTGTGGGCTGGACGACTCGGCCACCGCGGAGGACGTGGCGCGTGCCCTAGCAAGGGCGGGGGATTGCCGTGAGGGGGATTTGCGGGTCGGGGAGATCCGCAGATCTCCTTCCGGCCTGGGGCCCGTGTGGGCCAGCTGCCCCCTCTCCGTCGCCCATAAATTGGCAGAATCCGGGAGGGTTTTGGTGGGGTGGGTTTCGGCGCGAGTGGACATGCTCGCGCCGCGCCCGCTCCAGTGTCACCGCTGCCTCGAATTGGGACATGTGAGGCAGTGGTGCACCTCGCCGGTGGACCGCAGCGGTAACATTGACCGCTGCGGGGCAAAGGACCACCGCGCGAGCCAGTGCTCGGCGGCCCTCCAGTGCCCGCTATGTGCGGACAGGGGGATGCCAGCCGACCACAGGGTGGGGAGCAGGAAGTGCTCTCCCCCCTCCCGGATGGAGAGGAAGAGGCGGGCCGTTCCGACTCCGGCGCCGCGGGCGGTGGCATCGTCCACCATGTTGGGGGAAGGTGCCACGGGGACGGACAGCCGGGAGGAGGCTTGGGCGGTCGGTAATTAATAGCGCCCCGCCTCCTCCTCCAGGCCAACCTCAACTACTGCCGCGCGGCACAGGATATGATGTCCCAAGTCCTCGCGGAGTGGGGGGTTGGCCTGGATGTCGCCGCCGAGCCGTACCGCGTCCCTGATCACCCTCATTGGGTGGGCGACGCGGACGGCTTGGTGGCGACGGTATGGGGAGGTGGCGACGGGTCCCCGCCGTTCTCCATGCTGGAGCGCGGTCGAGGGTTCGTCGCCGTGGACTGGGGGGGAGTCGCCGTGGTGGGGTGCTACATATCGCCTCGCAGCGGCCACGTCGCGTTCGAGCAGTACCTAGCCGAGGTCGCGGCATGCGTGCAGCGCTGCGCGGCCCGGCCGGTGCTGGTCCTGGGAGACTTCAACGCCAAGTCGGTGGCGTGGGGGTCCCCCGGCACTTCCGATTGCGGCGGGATCCTGGGCGACTGGGCGGCGGGGCTCGACCTTCGGTTACTGAACCGGGGGTCGGAGCACACGTGTGTGCGGCGATATGGGGGATCTATCGTGGATGTTGGATTCGCGACCCCCAACGCCGTGCGCATGGTGTCGTGGTGGCACGTGGTCGCGGGGGCAGAGGCACTCACGGACCACCGATATATCCGGATGGTGGTCTCTGCCGCCGCGGGGGATGCATCCCGACACCACCGTCCGGGTGGTACCCCGCCGCGCCGCTGGGCGCTTCGACGCCTGATCAAGGACGCCCTGATGGCAGCTGCCCTCGCTGCAACTTGGCTCCAGGGGGCGGCCGAGTTGCCGAGTATAGAGGAGGAGGTCGCCCGGCTCGGGGAGATGGTCGCGAACATATGTGAGGCGGCTATGCCCCGGATCGGGCGGGCTTCTCCTCGCTGGACGGTGTACTGGTGGTCGGCCGCGATCGCGGAAATGCGAGACGTGAGTGTCCGCGCCCGACACCAGTATACCCGCGCCCGTCGTCGTCTATCGAGAGACGATAGCGTGGCGCGAGCGAGGGCAGATGACCTGTATGAGGCATAACGCATGTCGCGGATGGCTCTGCAGGTCGCCATCAAACGGGCCAAGACCCGGGCATGGAAGGAGCTCCTCGAGACCCTTGATGACGACCCTTGGGGGCGCCCTTATAAGGTGGGGCTGAACAAGCTCCGCCTGTGGGCTCCTCCCGTCACCGAGGGTCTTGACCACCGGCTGCTGGAGGACGTGGTCAATACTCTCTTCCCAATTGGGGAGATGGACCCACGTCCTCCGGCAGAGCGACGGCCCCGTTGGAGTGGGTGACCGAGCCGGGGGTCACGCAGGGGGAGCTGGCCGCGGCCATCAGACGGCTCGGGGCGCGTAACACGGCCCCGGGTCCGGATGGTGTGCCCGGCCGGGTTTGGGTCCTAACCCACGGCGTCCTTGGTGCCGACCTCAGGCGGTTGTTTAACCGATGCCTGAGGGACGGGCGATTCCCCCCCAGTTGGAAGGTAGCGAGGATGGTCCTCCTCCGGAAGGAGGGTCGGCCCGCGGAGTCTCCATCCGCATACCGACCCATCTGTCCCCTCGACGAGGTGGGCAAGTTCTTCGAGCGAGTGATTGCTGCCCGCCTCGTCGAGTACCTGTCGCGCGGTGCTCCGGGCCTGGCCGACTGCCAGTACGGTTTCCGGGGGTCCGGTCGACGGTCGACGCGATCAGTCGGGTCAGAGCCCTCTCGCAGTCGGCCGTCTCCCGGGTAGGGGTGGCGTTGGCGATATCGCTGGATATTGCGAACGCGTTTAACATCCCTCCCTGGGGAGAGATACGGAGGGGGCTCGAATATCATCGGGTCCCCCCGTGTCTCAGGGCAGTGGTCGGGGATTATCGGGCATATCGGTGATATGCGGAGGGAGGTGTACTGCAGGGTTCCGCAGGGGTCGGTCCTCGCGCCACTCCTGTAGAACATCGCGTACGACGCGGTGTTGCGGGCCGACCTTCCCGACGGCGTCAGTGCCGTGTGTTACGCAGATGACACACTGGTGCTGGCCGTCGGGGCTCAGTGGGGGAGGACCAAGCGCCTCGACGAGCAGGGGGCGCAACGCGTCGTCGACCGGATCAGGGGGATGGGGATGACGGTGGCGATCCATAAGACCGAGGTGATAGCGTTCCATTCACCTCGGCAGGATCCGCCACCCCCTCTGTCCCGGGTGGGTGGGGCTGATATCGAGGTGAAGCCCCGGATGAGGTATCTGGGGCTGATCCTCGATAGCCACTGGCGCTTCGAGGAGCATTTCCGCTGCCTGGTTCCCCTGTTGGAGAGGATGGTCTCGGCTTTAGGCCAGATCCTCCCCAACCTGGGTGGCCCGGCGAGACGAGTTCGTCGCCTCTATGTGGTTCAGTCGGTGGCCCTATACGGGGCCCACGTCTGGGCGGACGACCTGGCGGTCTCCCGACACAGCATGACGATGCTGCGTCGGATGCAGAGGGAGATGGCGCTGAGGGTCGTCCGCGGCCACCGGACCGTGTCGCGTGAGGCGGCGACGGTTCTAACGGGGATGCCGCCCATGGATCTCCACGCGGGGTCGCATGCGATGATGTATCGTCATCGTGCCGACCGTTGCGCGGGAGTGGGGGCTGTCCAGGGAGAGCAGGAACAGTGGCTGGACAGAGGCCATGGAAGCCTCACTTACCGGCTGGCACAGGCATTTTCCGGGCATGGCAGCTTCGGAAGATACCTGTGCCAGAAAGGGAAGGAGCCGACGGCGCATTGCTGCCATTGTGACGCCAAGCAGGACACGGCTGATCATACCCTCCAGGTATGCCAAGCGTGGAGGGGGAGCGCCGTGACCTGGTCGGCGTCATAGGGCGGGAAGTCTTGCTGCCGGGTGTGGTGCGCGCCATGCTCGGCAGCGAGAGGAAGTGGAGGTCCGTGGCCTCCTTCTGCGAGATCGTAATGCTGCAGAAGGAGGCCGCGGGAAGGGAGCGCGAGCTTCAGCGGCGCGAGGGCGTCGCCCAGGCGCCAGGCGTCGCGGGCGGCCGCCTTTGCGCGGCGGATGACCCTGGCTGGGAGGAGGACCCAGAGGGGAGCCTCCTCCCGCCAGGCAGCAAAGGGTCGGACCGGGTGGGGCCGGCCCATGGGGAAGCACCCTCGGTGGCCTGGAGCGGTCACGAGCTCCCGGCCGCCGAGGGGTAGAAACGGGGTCACAGGCGGTTGTGATTTGGGGCTCGCAGCCCCGGGTCGGACGGCGGCGGGATGGAGTGGCCCCGTCTTGCCGCTATGAAACAGAGTGTCTACCGGGGGGACTGTTCTTCCCCCCCGGGGTTGGGCGCAAAGCGCGGGCGCGGGGAGGATACCGGAAGAATGCTTCGAGCGATACCCGGTATCCTCCCAAATCGTGCGGAAGGGTCACCGTGGGGTTTTTGGAGTGTAGGTCCCACGCCCGTCATTCTACGGGCGCGGGGAATCCCACACACCCCTCCCGTCTCTCCCCAAAGCGGTGGGAGGGAGTCTTTCGAAGATTTTCCCCACGAAAAAAAAAAAAAAAAGGTCGTTATCTAGTATGCATGCAGTAAGCTAGTAAGCAAGCAGTGAGCTAGTAGGCGAGGCGAAAGCTTGTAAGGAAGCAGTAAGCTAGTAAGGAAGCAGTAAGCTACTAAGCGTGCAGGAAGCTACTAAGCAAGCAGTAATCTAGTAAGCAAGCAATAAGCTAGTAAGCGTGCAGTAAGCTACTAAGCAAGCAGTAATCTAGTATGCAACCAGTATGCTAGTAAGCAAGCAGTAAGCTAGAAAGCACGCTGCAGGCTAGTA
The DNA here is from genome assembly GCF_051014445.1 of Colletes latitarsis. Classification (NCBI taxonomy): domain Eukaryota; kingdom Metazoa; phylum Arthropoda; class Insecta; order Hymenoptera; family Colletidae; genus Colletes; species Colletes latitarsis. The sequence continues at coordinate 7,314,278 of NC_135142.1, forward strand.
AGCTAGCAGTAAGACCGAAAGCAGCAGCAGCCTAGCTAACAAGCAGCAGGCTAGCTAGCAAGCAGCAGGCGAGTAAGCTAGCAGCAAGCTGGAAAGCAAGAAGTGAGCTAGTAGGCGAGGAGGAAGATAGAAAGGCGGCAGTATGATAGTAAGCAAGCTGCAACATAGTAAGCAACCAGTAAGCCAGTAAGCAAACAGTAAGCTGGTAAGATAGCTGTTAGCTAGTAAGCAAGTTGTAAGCCAGTAAGAAAGCTGTAAGCTAGAAAGCAAGCGGCAAGCTACTATGCAAGCAGTGAGCTGCTAAGCGAGGAGTGAGCTAGTAAGCTAGCTGTAAGCAAGAATGCAAGCAGCCAGCTAGTATGCAAGCAGTGAGCATGTAAGCAAGAAGGAGGCTAGTCGGAAATCAGTTATCTAGTAAGAAAGCTGTATGCTGGTAACCAAGCAGTACGCTAGTAAGCAAGCAGTAAGCTAGTTCCAAAGCAGTATGCCAGTAATCAAGCAGTAAGCTAATAAGCAAGCCGTAAGATACTAAGCAAGCAGTAAGCATGTAAGTAAGCAGTGAGATAGTACGCGAGCAGGGAGCTAGTAAAAGAGCATTATCCTAGTACGCAACCATTAAGCTAGTAAGCAAGCAGCAAGGTAGTATGCAAGCAGTGAGGTAATAAGCGAGTAGTCACCTAGTAAGCAAGCAGTAAGCGAGTAAGAATGCTGTAAGCCAGTTAGCAAGCAGTAATCTAGTATGCTAGTTGTAAGCTAGGAAGCGAGCAGAAAGCTAGTAAGGAAGCACGAAGCTAGAAAGCATGCAGGAGGCTAACATGCAAGCAGTAAGCGAGTATGTAAGCAGTAAGCTAGTAAGCAAGCAGTAAGGTGGTAAGAAAGCAGTGAACTACAAAGCAACCAGCATGCCATTAAGAAAGCAGTTAGCTATTAAGCAAGGAGTATGCCAGCCAACAAGCACTGAGCTAGATAGCAAGCAGTGTGCTAGTAAGCAAGTTGTGATATAGTAAGCAAGCAGCAAGCCAGTATCCAAGGAGTAAGCTAGAATGCAAACAGCAGGCTAGAAAGCATGCAGTATGCGGACGAGCTAGCAGTAAGCTGGTAAGCAAGCACTGAGCTAGTAAGCGAGGAGGACGCTGCTAAGGAAGCAGCATGATAGTAACCAAGCAGTAAGCTGGTAAGCAACAAGTGAGCTAGCAAGCAAGCAGTATGCTAGTAAGCATCCAGTAAGCTAGTAAGCATGCAGTAAGCTAGTAAGCAAGCAGGAAGCTAGTAAGCCAGCAGTAAGCTTGTACGCAAGCAGTAAGCTGGTAAGCAAGCAGGTAGCAAGTAAGGATGTAGTAAGTTAGTAAGCAAGCAGTAAGTTACTAAGCAAGCAGTGAGCTTGTAAGTGAGAAGGAAGCTTATAAGCGAGCAGTAATCTGGTAAGCCAGCAGGAAGCTAGTGAGGAAGCAGTGCGCTAGTATGCAAGCAGTAAGCCAGCAAACGACAAGTAAGATAGTAAGCAAGCAGCATGTTGGTAAGAATGCAATTAGCTGGTATGAAAGCAGCTAACTTTTAAGCAAGCTGTAAGCTAGCAAGCATGCAGCATGCTAACAAGCGTGCAGTAAGCGAGTAAATTAGCAGTATGCTAGTAAGCAAGAGGGGTGGCGTTGGCGGTATCGCTGGATATTGCCAACGCGTTTAACACCCTTCCCTGGGGGGTGATACGGAGGGGGCTCGAATATCATCGGGTACCCCCGTGTCTCAGGGCAGTCGTCGGGGATTATCTCCGCGGCAGGTGGATCGAGTATCCGGGCCGGGATGGTGATGTGCGGAGGGAGGTCTACTGCGGGGTTCCGCAGGGGTCGGTCCTCGGGCCACTCCTGTGGAACATCGCGTACGACGCGGTGTTGCGGGCCGACCTCCCCGACGGCGTCAGTGCCGTGTGTTACGCAGATGACACACTGGTGCTGGCCGTCGGGGCACAGTGGGGGAGGGCCCAGCGCCTCGCCGAGGAGGGGGCGCAACGCGTCGTCGACCGGATCAGGGGGATGGGGATGACGGTGGCGGTCCATAAGAACGAGGTGATAGCGTTCCATTCACCTCGGCAGGATCCGCCACACCCTCTGATCCGGGTGGGTGGGGCTGATATCGAGGTGAAGCCCCGGATGAGGTATCTTTGGCTGATCCTCGATAGCCACTGGCGCTTCGAGGAGCATTTCCGCTGCCTGGTTTCCCGGTTGCAGAGGATGGTCTCGGCTTTAGGCCGGATCCTCCCCAACCTGGGGGGCCCGGCGGGACGAGTTCGCCGCCTCTATGTCGCAATGGTTCAGTCGGTGGCCCTATACGGGGCCCCTGTCTGGGCGGACGACCTGGCGGCCTCCCGGCGCAGCATGACGATGCTGCGTCGGGTGCAGAGGCGGATGGCGCTGAGGGTCGTCCGCGGCTACCGAACCGTGTCGCATGAGGCGGCGACGGTTCTTGCGAGGATGCCGCCCATGGATCTCCTCGCGCGGTCGCTCGCGATGATGTATCGTCATCGTGTCGACCGTCGCGCAGGAGTGGGGGCGGTCCCGGGAGCGCAGGAACCTGCTTGGGGCGATTTGAAGCGCCAGGCCCGGCAGTTCGTGGTGCTCGCGTGGCAGGAGCGGTTGGCCCTGCCAACTGCGGGGCACCGGACAGTCGGGGCTGTTCGGCCACTCCTGTGTGAGTGGCTGAACAGAGGCCATGGAAGCCTTACTTTCCGGATGGCACAGATATTTTCCGGTCATGGTAGCTTCGGCAGATACCTGTGCCGGATAGGGAAGGAGCAGACTGTGCGTTGCTGCCATTGTGACGCCGAGCAGGACACAGCTGATCATACCCTCCAGGTATGCCCAGCTTGGGAGGGGGAGCGACGTGTCCTGGTCGGCGTCATAGGGCGGGATGTCTCGCTGCCGGGTGTGGTGCGCGCCATGCTCGGCAGCGAGAGGAAGTGGAGGGCCGTGGCCTCCTTCTGCGAGACCGTAATGCTGCAAAAGGAGGCCGCGGGAAGGGAGCGCGAGCTTCAGCGGCGCGCTGAGGCTCGCGCTCGTATGGTGGCGCGAGGGCGTCGCCTGGGCGCCAGGCGTCGCGGGTGGCGGCCTTTGCGCGGCGGATGACCCTGGCTGGGAGGGGGGCCCTGAGGGGAGCCTCCTCCCGCCAGGCGGCGATGGGTCGGACCGGGTGGGTCCGGCCCACGGGGAGGCACCCTCGGTGGCCTGGAGCGGCCATCAGCTCCCGGCCGCCGAGGGGTAGAAACGGGGTCGCAGGCGGTTGCGGGTTGGGGCTCGCAGCCCGCCACTAAATGCGGCCCCGGGGCGGATGGCGGCGGGATGGAGTGGCCCCGTCCTGCCGCTATGAGACAGTGTGTCTAACGGGGGGACCGTTTGTCCCCCCCCGGGGATGGGCGCAAAGCGCGGGCACGGGGAGGATACCGGAAGAATGCTTCGAGCGATTCCCGGTATCCTCCCAAATCGTGCGGAATGGTCACCGTGGGGTTTTTAGTGGGTAGGTGCCGCGCCCGTCATTCTACGGGCACGGGAAATCCCACACAACCTTCCCGTCTCTCCCCAAAGAGGTGGGAGGGAGTCTTTCGAAGAGTTTCCCCACGACAAAAAAAAAAAAAAAAAAAAAAAAAAGTGATATGGTACAGATGCGGCGAGAAATGGAACTTGCGCAAAGAGAGAAGCAACTTGTAGAGCGGTAGCTTGATTTAGCTCGCCAACAAATTGCATTACTTCGAGAAATGCAGAGGCTTAATCTCGATAGAGGTGTGGCAGGGGAATCAACAAGCGTACCGACGGGGCAAAGACGACCGTCACCTGTAAATATCTCTGCCATTGCGGATTTATTAACTTATTTTGATGGAAGTAGCAATACATTCGTCACGTGGGAGCGTCAAGTTCAAACATTGGAAATGACGTATCAACTGACGGATGATATGGCTAAACTGTTGATGGGATCGCGACTGAAGGGTAATGCACTTGAGTGATTACATTCGAAACCTGAACATATTGCAATGTCAGTAGAAGAATTACTGAGGAATCTACAGGAAATGTTTTACCATCCTGGAAGCGTTCTTGAGATGAGACGACGTTTTGAGGCGCGTGTTTGGAGGAAAGAAGAAACGTTCAGCGAATATGTACATCAAAAAGTGATTTTAGGAAACTGCGTACCTATCAGTGACACAGAAATGATAGAGTACATTATAGAAGGAATACCTGATCGAGGATTAAGGGATCTGGCGCGAGTGCAGAAGATAGCAACTAAGGGGGAACTGTTAGCAGCATTCGATAGGATTTCCTTGCAAGGAAGATCGTTGCCGTTCAACCCAGCGATCAAGCCAAAGGAAAGCAAGTGGTCACCAGTGAAGACAATAAAGCAAGACGTTAAAGAAGTGCCGAATAACCAATTACGATGCTCCAATTGCGGTGAGAGGAACCATCGAGGTGTAGACTGTCCTGTTAAAAGCAAAGGGCCAAGATGTTTCGCTTGCCGAGACTTCGGACACAGAGCCATGGATTGTAAGAAGGGGCAGCACAAGCAGGTAAACGAGTATACGGCAGTGGCCGTTCAGGACAATAAAGTATACAAGCCTGTTACATTGCTAGGTAAGCAGATAGTAGCGTTTATAGATATGGGTAGCGATTTACATTTAATGAAAGCCGAACAATATATTAGGTTAGGGAGTCAAGCGCGAGCTACCGTCGAGCACGGACGTGTTTATATCATTGTCCTGGTTCAGATTGCGAGCGATACGCGAGTGTTCGTTTAAAGTGTGTGAGAGAGAAGGAAAGTGTTTCTGGTTTCAGGGGCACTGTTCCACGTATAGAAAACAACCATGAATCCGAATGTACCAAAAACCTACGCACAAATGGCTCAACAAGTATATTTTCCGACTAAAGAACAGGCAATAATAATTGATTCCATTGAAGGAATCTCTATTCAGGAGTACACAGTGGCAGTGGGAAAGCTAACGGATCCAAAAAATATTAGATTTGTATCTCGCATTTCACATGGACGAGTTTGCATGTACTTGAATAGTAAGGAGATAGCTGACAAACTTACTGATAGTAATGCTAAAGTAAACATTGGTCCGCATGTTCTTGAAATACGACCATTAATTACAAAAGCTAAAAGAATAATATTGTCAAACGTATGCCCAATAATCCCCCACAGCTTAATTGAAAACGAACTAGACAAGCTCAAAATCAAGTTAAGCTCGCAGATAACATTTATCAGAGCAGGAATGAGTGACCCTAACTACAGTCACGTGCTAAGCTTCAGAAGACAAATGTTTATACAGCCTGAAGACGTTTCTAAATTACCGGAAACTCTGAAAATTAATTATGATGATACAGTTTACTGGATTTGTCTATCAACGGAGAAGTTAACATGTTTTTTATGCCATGAAGAGGGGCATCTCGCTAGGTACTGTAAAACTATAGATTCCACAAACAATAGTAACGCTCTAGGGATTTCAAAACCTGAAGAAAATATGCAAACAAATATACAGGCAGTCACTCATGTTATAGAAAAAGATTCAGTGCGAAACACTACCGAATGCTCGACTGCAACTATAGAGCCGAATTTTACAATCCTCTCCATGCCTCCTCCGGCATATACCAAAAGACCTCTTTCTCTATCTTCTATTATCAGTTCAGATCAAGGTTCTGAAGGAAATAAGGTCGCCAAAACAACACACAATAGCCAAACTAATACTGTTAAAAAATTGAAAAAATCTGGTTCATCTGAAATTACTTTGGACGACGTGACAAGACAATTACTTCCTGCTAAAGATTATATTCTGGCTAACCTACAGAAATTTCCACTTGATTTCAAACGCATCACTAATTTTTTGCTAGATACCTACGAAAACTCAGATACTCCAGGTATTGCTATTAACTACACTAAAGATATACATGCCCTCGCAAACATGCTAACAGAAATTAAGGGCCACCTTACAGAACGATCCTTGAAAAGTCGAGTAATTAGAATAGTTAAACGTTTACGCACTCCAGAACTGCAAATACAGGGTGAATCGAGCGATGATTCATATTCTACCGATGACCCTCAAATAAAAGCATTATCTGATTCTGCGCAATATTACAATAAATGATCCCCAGCGACCCAGATATACGAAATAAGAACAATCAATCTCTTAAGATACTTTTTTGGAATGCTAGAAGCGTGCGCCAAAGACTATCTGAAATTGGAAAAATATTGACAAATGTTGATATACTTATTTGCGTTGAATCATGGCTTACAGAACAACATGCTATTCACTTTCCCGGCTTCTTAACATACAGAAAGGACAGAACCCATTCAAGAGGAGGTGGTACTTTTATACTTATACGTAAATACCTAGCGTATAAAGAAATATGTAATCTGAAGACATCGGACACCGCTACTGAAATTTGTGGTCTACGCATAAATAACATAAATCTCCCCCTGCAACTTCTAGTTTGCTACAGAGCTCCAGGAAATATTCTCACTCAAGACCAATGGGACCTTATTCTACAAAATATAGAATTGAATAGCAGCTCCTTACTATTAGGAGATTTTAACTCTCATAATAAAAACTGGAACTGCAGTTACACAGACACAAATGGGGCACGTTTGGAAAAAGCCATAGAAACACACGATCTATTCCTACACAATAATGACTCGTTCACGCACGTCGACATATATCATAACACAAAATCTAACCTCGACTTAATCCTCTCTACTATAAATATTTCAGATAAATTAGATCACAAAGTATGTGACGAGACGTGGGGATCTGATCACTTCCCTATATGGATTAATGTAGCTGTAGAAAAGGAAACCTACAGCAAAAAGACCTTTAAGCTAAAGTCAGTTCGTACTGACTGGTCCATATATACAACAAAACTTGAAGCTTGTTATTTTAAATTTCTTCTATCTAACTACAATCAACTGGCACCTCATGAAAAATACAGAATGATTGTGGAAAAAATTACGGAAGCTATAGAATCTAGTACACCGCGGAGAAGAAATTACAATTCAAGGAATAGTAGAAATCCTGTTCCCTGGTGGGATGCTGACTGTGACAGAGCTCGAAGACATCGACGCGCATCATATAAAAAGTGGGAACATACGGGTAACCTAGAAGATCTAATAATTTACAAAAAAAACGTAGCCACAGCTAGAAAGGTTTTTAAAAAGAAAAAGAGAGAGTCTTTTAAAAAATTCGCTGAAAGCATAAATCTACAAACAGATCCTAGCTATGTGTGGAACAAGTGCAGGATCTTTAAAAATAAATGGGTCAAAATAAGTCCTCAGCATTGGGTGGAAAACCACCAAGATAAAAGTAAAATTGAAGAAGCTATTAATAAAATAAGTCCCCCGTGGTTCTTAACGGACTCCAACTGGCTACCTCCACATCAACAAAACGAATTTTTTGAGGCTCAATTCAACTTCACGGAATTCATTGTTGCACTGAAGCATAAAAAAGTTAACTCAGCTCCAGGAATGGATGGAGTTGACTATGAAATGTTAAAAAACTTACCGGTCAAGTTTAAATTACTATTGTTGGACATTTACAATCAGATGTTTGTACAAAGTGATTATCCCAAAAGTTGGAAAAATTCCTTTGTCCACCTTATCAAAAAAGCAGACGGTAAAAGCTTGAGCCCCATCTCGCTTACTTCCTGTGTGTCCAAACTCTTCGAAACTCTCATCCAAAATCGACTAGAATGGTGGACTGAACACAACAATCTCATACCAAGCAACCAACAAGGATTTAGGAGAGGAAGATCATGTATCGACAATATGCTTAGTTTGGCAGTCAAAGTGGAAGAAGCTTTTGCAGAAAGGAAAGAAGTCCTCGCGGCCTTCCTCGATGTCCAAGGAGCTTTCGATAACGTAAACGTGGACATCTTGTTATCCAAACTGGCCTATATGGGCTGCCCATCAACTATTCTTAGATTCGTTAAATTTATTACACATGAAAGGTACATGCATACTGACTTCCTAGGTGAAAATTATAGACTCCTTCATAAAGGTGTTCCCCAAGGAGGTGTTCTTAGTCCAATTTTATATGTGATCTATGTCTCAAACATTAATGCAAACCTACCCAAAAATGTAGTAATTTCACAATTTGCTGATGATACAGCACTCTACTTAAAAACTGCTTCTACCAAGAGGGGAAAGAAAGTTCTTGAAAAAGCCATTCAAACTGTTGAAGAAAATCTATATTATCTAGGCCTAACACTTACCTCTAACAAAACTATGAATATTCACTTTAACCAAAAAAGAATAATGCCCGGAAGTTCAAAAATAACAATCGGAGGCCATAATATAAAATCCAGCGCAACCGTCTGTTTCCTCGGTATATTATTCGACTAATAAACTTTCCTTTACCCCTCAAGTTGATCAGATACAAGGAAGATGCTTTAAATCTCTCAACATTATTAAATTTTTGAGAGGTACCTGTTGGGGATGTTGCCCCAATACACTGATTACATTGTATAAGAGTTATGTGCGTTCTATTATCGATTATGGCTCCTTCATTTACTTCCCCAGAAATAAAATTCTGTTAGAAAAACTCGAAGCAGTACAGAATTCAGCAGTTAGAATTGCTCTTGGTTACCGTAGAAGCACTCTAAAGAATATCCTATTAGCAGAATCTAAACTAATTTCTATCCGGGAACGTGCAAAACTTTTATGCAACTTGTTTTTGACAAAGGCGCTAACTAACAACAATTCCTACACCCATCAAGCTGTAAAAAGCTATCATAGAGTAACAAAAAATAGACAACCGAGATCCAAGTCAATCCTTAATTTGTGTATCCCATGCGTACTAGAGGCTACTAAATACATTAGTAATCAAGATAACTGCAGTATTTACTCCTGCAGTTTCGAAACATTAATGACCATGGTTTCTGTTGATACTGTGCTGGGCCATGAGCTAAAGACTTCAGGGCACCCCAATGAAATACTAGCGGAACTCATAAAAAGCAGTAATGCGCTATCCATTTACACAGATGGAAGCAAAATTTTAGGCAACAATTGTGTCGGTGCAGCATGCTGGTATCCCGAGATGAATACTGAAATCACTATAAGTATAAACAAGTTCGCTTCTGTGTTCACGGCCGAGTGTATTGCGCTAAGCCATGCCCTACACATTGCCTTAAGTAACAAACATCGCAATATATACATTTGTTCTGACGCTCTTAGTGCCCTACAGAGCTTGCAGACCACAAAAATATCAATCAAAACAAATTCGTACACTCTTGAAATTAAAAAAAAGTTCAATGACTTTATGTGCAACAATACGAACAATAGTTTTCTTAAATTTATCTGGGCGCCGTCGCATATAGGAATTATTGATAATGAGAAAGTCGATAACTTGGCCAAAATAGCTTCGAATAACTTGGATATTTTAAAAATTCCATTTACCGACATTTTTGAAATTTATAAAGAAAATGCTAGACAGAACACTTTGAGTATAATCACGGATCAGGGTTCCTTTAAAGAGACGAAATACTTAAAATATATTTCAATGACTGTAGCAGACCTTGGTACTATTGGGGGAAACACAGAAGAGAATTTATTGTTACAATAAACCGTATTAGGTCTGGGCATTATAATCTTGCTGCCTCCCTCGCCCGCATTAAGATAATAAGCGATCCTACATGTAAATGCAACCATGAAATCGAAGACATCAATCATATGGTTTGGCAATGCAGGCTTTACGACAGTTTAAGGGTCAAGTTAATTAAAAAGCTACAAAATATGAAACTGTTTCTCCCACTTAATGTTGAATCGCTAGTTGCTGAACCAAATATTCCAGCTTGTTTATGTATTTTTAATTTTTTAAACGAATGTAAACTGCGGATATAATGTACACGTAAACATACATATCACTGTATACAGGGTGTTCGGCCACCCCTGGGAAAAATTTACATGAGCGATTCTAGAGGCCAAAATAAGACGAAAATCAAGAATACCAATTAGTTGATGGAGGCTTCGTTACAAAGTTATTAACGTTTAAAGTTCCGCCTGTAGAATGGCAACCTGCGTACAGCTGCGTTCGCGCGGAAGGTTGCGGCAGGCCAGTGCTAGTGGTTCTCACGCAGCATGAAAAATTCTACTTACCGACGCTATCGACAGCCTTAGATTTTTGTCCATTTAGGGAAATGCGAACACCTTACGTTGAATAAGATTCAACCTGTCTTATGAAAATCCAGAAGGGCATATCAAAACTCGCCCGACGAGATTTTCACAGAGAAAGGGTGAATGTCACTTCCGATACCATAACGTTGTGCACAAAAATCACCCACACGCGATCATACACGCCCCACAATCGTCCACAATGTCCGTAAGTATCCACAAATAATCCTTTCAGGCACTAACCACTATGCAATTAAATAAACACGCACCGCAATTACGGTATTCGTGAGTGACTATGTGTACGTGCACCACGATTCTTCAGAATTACTTACGAATAGAATTGTTATTAATTTTTCAAATACACTTTAATTTAAAAATGTAAAAAGGAATTTAATAAGTATTCGCTGATTGTTTATATCACTGTATTTCTTACATGCTCGATAATACATAACTGAATGAAATATCTCTAAAATGTGTCGCGTGAACTGTCTTGACTGATTCTTTTTTACGACTAACTAGCTGGCCAAACACGTGCCGATGTTGCCCTTTGTCTCCACTGAGCGTAGAGTGCATGTGTTTGTATGTATGTGTGTGTGTGAGAGAGAGAGATAAGCAAGACGTGTGACGTAGAATCGGGGTCCTTTTCGGCATTTGTTTCTCAGAACCTCGTCGATCGATGGCACAGTCAGCTGCTAGTATTGTTACATTCTTCGACGTGAACGCAAATCGATGGGAAAATTTCATTTATCCTACGATTCCTTTTTACATTTTTAAATTGTAGTGTATTTGAAAAATTAAGAACGTTTCTATTCGTAAGTAACTCGGAACAATCGTGATACACGTACACATAGTCACTCACGAATACCGTAATCGCGGTGCGTGTTTATTTAATTGCATAGTGGTTAGTGCCTGAAAGGATTATTTGTGGATACTTACGGACATTGTGGACGATTGTGGGGCGTGTATGATCGCGTGTGGGTGATTTTTGTGCACAACGTTATGGTATCGGAAGTGACATTCACCCTTTCTCTGTGAAAATCTCGTCGGGCGAGTTTTGATATGCCCTTCTGGATTTTCATAAGACAGGTTGAATCTTATTCAACGTAAGGTGTTCGCATTTCCCTAAATGGACAAAAATCTAAGGCTGTCGATAGCGTCGGTAAGTAGAATTTTTCATGCTGCGTGAGAACCACTAGCACTGGCCTGCCGCAACCTTCCGCGCGAACGCAGCTGTACGCAGGTTGCCATTCTACAGGCGGAACTTTAAACGTTAATAACTTTGTAACGAAGCCTCCATCAACTAATTGGTATTCTTGATTTTCGTCTTATTTTGGCCTCTAGAATCGCTCATGTAAATTTTTCCCAGGGGTGGCCGAACACCCTGTATATGAACCTTATCTGAGGTTCTCAATAAAAAAAAAAAAAAAAATATATTAGGTTAGGATGCCCAACTTTACACGGTACAGAAATATCTTGTAAAGGATTCGGTTTAAGTAAGGTCACTACTTTAGGCAGTTTTTATGCGAACGTACAAATCGATATAAATATTTTCCGATTTTTAATTCACGTGGTACTGGATGAATATTTGAGACATAATTTTTTGATTGGCTCGGAATTGTTGCAAGAGGCTAAATTGACATTAGACGGTAATAGTGTTGAGGTTTCAAAACGCGATAACAGGGTAACGAATTCTTATGGTGTACCAGAAATATTTTGCATAGATACTTTCGATGAGTCCGAGAACAATGTAACTAATTCTTTAATAGATTTGCAGCATATTAAAAATGATACCGTTAAACAAGAAATAGAAGATATAATAAGTAATTATGAGCCTAAAACTTTTAAAAAGTCTAACATTAAAATGAACATTGTATTGAAAGATGATATACCTATATATCAACCTCCACGTAGATTAGCGCCAGTGCAAAGAGAAATAGTTAATAAACAGATAGATGAATGGATGCAACAAGGAATAGTGCGGGAAAGTACATCGGAATATGCCAGTCCGATTGTACTGGTAAAAAAGAAAGATAATGGAATGCGTTTGTGTATAGATTATAGATTACTTAATAAGAAAGTATGTAAAGATCGCTATCCGCTTCCGTTGATAGAAGATCAGCTGGATCGTTTACAGGGCGCGACGATATTTAGTACTCTTGATTTAAAAGATGGTTCTTTTCACGTCCCGATTGAGGAAAATAGTTGTAAATTCACTGCATTTATAGTACCTGATGGGCATTTTGAATTTTTAAGAACCCCATTTGGTCTCTGCAACTCTCCAGCTATCTTTCAAAAATATATCAATAATATATTTCGTAACCCGATTCAGACAAGTGTTGTTTTGACATATATAGATGATTTAATTATTCCTGCGAATGACGAAAATGAAGCCGTATCAAGATTGCGTGAGATATTGTGTATTGCAAGTGATTATGGATTGCGAGTGAATTGGAAGAAATGTCGTTTTCTTCAACGTAGCATAGAATATCTAGGTCACATAATTGAGGATGGTCACGTACGTCCGTCGAAGCGTAAGACATTAGCTGTTATGAATTTTCCATTAGTAAAACATGTTAGAGACGTACAGAGCTTCTTAGGATTAACCGGGTATTTTCGCAAATTTATTTCACAATACTCAACAATAGCCCAACCCTTGACGAACTTGTTGAAAAAAGACGTAAATTTTGAACTAAATGAAAAACATATGCTAGCGTTTAAACAATTGAAAATTGCATTGAGCAGTGACCCGGTTTTAAAATTATACCGCGTAGGTGCGGAAACAGAACTCCATACGGATGCGTCGAGCGTCGGACTCGGTGCCATCCGGTTACAGAGAGACGATGTCGATCAACGTTACCATCCAACATATTATGCGAGCTGGAAAACGTCAGAGGCAGAATCGCGATACATTAGTTATGAATTAAAGATATTAGCTACAGCTAAAGCGTTACATAAGTTTAGAGTTTATCTTTTAGGAATACCGTTTAGAATAATAACCGATTGTCGTGCGTTTACTCTCACTATGAAAAAAAGAGACTTATGTGTTCGAGTTGCAAGGTGGGCATTATTGTTAGAGAAGTTCAATTATACTATTGAACATCGCTCAGGAAGCAATATGCGACATATCGATGCGCTAAGTCGGAAGCCTATTCCGGTGTGTATGCTTATCAGTGAGTGTGAGACGAGTGTGCTCGTGAGATTGCGAAAAGCGCAATGTGCGGACAAAGAGTTATCGGAAATAATGGAATCTATGAATAGTGTACAAAATAATGATGGCGACTACGTAATAAGAAACGGACTTTTATTTAAGGTAATTGACGACGATGTTCGCATAGTAGTGCCGCGTGCTATGCAGGGTCAAATAATAAGACAGTTGCATGAGAACGGACACTTCTCTAGTGGTAAAACCGAGACCCTTGTTAGAAAAGATTATTGGTTCAAAGGTCTAAGATCTAATGTGGAAAAAGTGATTCAGAATTGCATTGCGTGTATTTTAGCTGAACGAAAATCTGGAAAACGAGACGGATTATTATACCCTATCGACAAAGGAGACGTTCCGTTAGATGTATACCACATTGATCACTTAGGACCGCTTCCGTCAACTCGGAAGAATTTCAAACACATATTCGTAGTGATAGATGGATTTTCTAAATTTGTGTGGCATTATGCTACAAAATCTACCGGTACTGGAGAGGTCGTCAACCACTTGAAAAAACAAGCGACAATTTTTGGCAATCCCCGAAAGATTATTTCGGACCGTGGAACTGCATTTACTTCGGCAGAGTTTCAGGAGTACTGCAGAGAAGAAAATATTGAAGCTGGCCTTATTACAACGGGGGTACCAAGAGCGAATGGCCAGGTAGAAAGGGTGAACAGGACAATCATTCCTGTGTTAACTAAGTTGGCCGCCCCAAAACCTAATGAGTGGCACAGGTACCTAGACGTATGCAAAAACTACCTGAATGCAACTCCTCACCGCAGTATCGGCAATACACCTTTTAAGATTCTATTCGGGACTGATATGAGGTTGAAGAACAATCCCGAGGTCCGAGAAATAATAAGCAACGAGTGGAACGAACAATTTGAAGAAAATCGAGACCAATTGAGACGGCAAGTAAAAAACAACATTTTGAAAATCCAACAGAAGAATCGGCGAAGTTTTAACCGGAATCGTAAAGAGGCTCATCACCCCCTCAGGGGCTGCCAGCATTTCAGCTGCAGTACGGGCTTAACGAACCCGGGGTACCCGAGTCATACACACACCGTAAGCCTCCTGTTGGTCGTCACAACGACCCATTCACAATTCCCTATTGGTTTTGTGAATGGTACGTGACGGCAGGAGGAACGGGGGTCTTGGCTTAACCGCCTGGGCCACGAGTATGGCGACTCTATAAAATCGCCCTCCAATCCTAAGCTATGGTGCGCGGCGATGGGATGCATGGTTGGGGGAGAAGGCCCAATCCCAAGCGACCACCTCCGGGGAACCTGCCGAACCCCCGGAGTATTAGGCTTACCCGGGTAAGGCGGCTCTGCCCGGGTGGACCTTTATTTCCGACCATCTCGTGGGACTATTATGGACACAGAAAATAAAATGGGGATGGGGCGGGTTTTGTCGGTTGGGGAGGACGGAGACGGGGTTGGGGTTAGGGTGGCGGCGCTCGCGCCCCACTCAGCGCCAGGTCCGGCTTCGTGGAGGGTGGAGGAGGACGACGAGACGGCGTCGGTCTCGTCCTTCTCCTCCAGCACGAGCCACATAGGCTCTAAGAGGAAGAGGACGGGGCAGGCCGTCGTCGAGGTGGGCGGGGCGATGAGCCCGTCGGTGAGGCTGAGTTGCCTCAGGGACGAGGTGACCGAGGAGATATCGGAGAGGATCTCCTCGTCCCTGAGGCGGGTGGAGAAAGTCGCCGCTGCCTGCGCCTTTAAGGGGCAGAAAAGCGGTGGCGCGGAGGCCCTGAAGGCCGCGGCGGAGGAAATTTGGGAGGCGGCGCGGGAGCTCAGAGGGCGTAACGCCCGTCTGCAGCTCCTGTTGGAGGAGGAGCGACAGGGGAGGAGGAGGGCAGAGGCGCTGTGGAACAGCGCGGCCCTCCCTCCCATCCTCCCTCCTCCTCCACCGCCGCGTCCCACGGCGGAGGTAAATAAGCGGAGTGCGGCGGCAGTGGTGCGGGGCACCGCGGGCCCCTCCACCCGCACTCCGCCCGTGAAGAATTCCCCGTCCTCCTCAGAAGACGATCTTCTGAGGAGGATTGGGGACATGATTGATGGCAAGCTGGCCGCCTTCCGGGAGGAGCTCCTCGCCGGAAGAGCGGTCAGCACGAAGGCGGTGCCTCCCCGACCTGTTCCGGTACAGTCGGGGAAGGCAAAGAAGGGCGGAGTGAAGGCTCCGCCCAGCGTTGCGGCACCAGGGCCCCGGGTTGCGACCCCCAAGGGGGGTGGTGTACCCGTGGTCGCGGTGGTCGCGTCCTCCACAGCACCCTCCCAAGGGGGGGTGGCGTGGAGTGAGGTGGTGGGGCGGAAGGCGAAGCGGGCGGCGAGGAAGGCCTCGCAACCGCAGCCTCCGCCTCCGCCGCCGGCGGCCACGGTAAAGGCCGCGAAGGTCGGGAAGGCACGACCAGGTCGTCCCCCAAAAACGGCAGCGGTGACGCTGACCGTTGCGCAGGGGGGCGACCTGACCCTCGCGGAGGCGATGCGGCTCGCCAGGGAGAATATCTCCCTGGAAGAGCTGGGCATCGCCTCCGTGAGGGCGAAGAGGGCCGTGACCGGGGGTCTCTTGCTGGAGATCCCCGGTGCAGAAAGCGGCGCGAAGGCGGATCGTCTCGCCCAGAGGCTCCGGGAGCAGATGGGCGGGCGAGGTGTCCGGGTCGCCCGGCCCACGAAGCGCACGGAGATGCGCGTTTGTGGGCTGGACGACTCGGTCAGCGCACAGGATGTGTCCCGTGCCCTTGCGAGGGCGGGGGACTGTCCTGTGGAGGACCTGCGGATCGGAGAGATCCGCAGGTCGCCCTCCGGCCTCGGGTCGGTGTGGGCCCGGTGCCCCCTCTCCGCCGCCCGTAAGGTGGCGGAATCCGGGAGGGTGTTGGTGGGGTGGGTTTCGGCGCGAGTGGAAATCCTCGCGCCGCGCCCGCTCCAGTGTCACCGCTGCCTCGAATTGGGGCACGTGAGGCAGTGGTGCACCTCGCCGGTGGACCGCAGCGGTCAGTGTTACCGCTGCGGTGCCAAAGAGCACCGTGCGAGCCAGTGCTCGGCGGCCCCCCACTGCCCGCTGTGTGCGGACATGGGGAGGCCAGCCGATCACAGGGTGGGGAACAAGAAGTGCTCCCCCCCCTCCCGGAAGGAGAGGAAGAGGCGGGCTGCACCGGCTCCGGTGCCGAGGGCGGTGGCATCGTCCTCCATGGAGGTGGACGGTGCTACGGGGACGGACGGCCGGGAGGAGGCTGGCGCGGCGATTAATTAATGCTGCCCGGCTGCTCCTCCAGGCCAACCTCAACCACTGCCGCGCGGCACAGGACTTGATGTCCCAAGTCCTCGCGGAGTGGGGGGTTGGCCTGGCGGTCGCCGCCGAGCCGTACCGCGTCCCTGATCACCCTCATTGGGTGGGCGACGCGGACGGCTTGGTGGCGACGGTATGGGGAGGGGGCGACGGGTCCCCACCGTTCTCCTTGTTGGAGCGCGGTCGGGGATTCGTCGCCGTGGACTGGGGGGGAGTCGCTGTGGTGGGGTGCTACATTTCGCCCCGTAGCGGTCACGCTGCGTTCGAGCTGTACTTGGCCGAGGTCGCGGGTTGCGTGCAGCGCTACGCGGCCCGGCCGGTGCTGGTCCTGGGGGATTTTAATGCCAAGTCGGTGGCTTGGGGATCCCCCAGGACCTCCGTTCGCGGCGGGATCCTGGGCGATTGGGCGGCGGGGCTCGACCTCCGGGTATTGAACCGGGGGTCGGAGCACACATGCGTACGGCGATATGGGGGGTCCATCGTGGATGTTGGATTCGCGACCCTCAACGCCGTGCGCATGGTGTCGGGTTGGCACGTGGTCGCGGGGGCAGAGACACTCTCCGATCACCGGTACATCCGGATGGAGGTCTCTGCCGCCGCGAGTGCATCCCGACACGGCCGCCTGCGTGGCACCCCACCACGCCGCTGGGCGCTTCGGCGCCTGGACAAGGACGCCCTGATGGCAGCTGCCCTCGCTGCAACTTGGCCGCAGGGAGCGGCCGAGTTGCCGAGCATAGAGGAGGAGGTCGCCCGGCTCGGAGCATTGGTCGCGGGTATTTGCGACGCGGCGATGCCTCGGGTCGGGCGGGCTTCTCCTCGTCGGGCGGTGTACTGGTGGTCGGACGCGATCGCGGAGTTGCGAGTCGCGACTGTCCGCGCCCGACGCCAGTACACCCGCGCGCGCCGTCGTCAACGTACAGGCGACGGCGTGGCGCGAGCGAGGGCAGCTGATGACCTGTATGGAGCATACCGCGTGGCGCGGGTTGCTCTGCAGGTCGCCATCAAACGGGCCAAGACCCAGGCATGGAAGGAGCTCCTCCAGACCCTTGATGACGATCCATGGGGGCGCCCATATAAGGTGGTGCTGAATAAGCTCCGCCCGTGGGCGCCCCCCGTCACCGAGGGTCTTGACCCCCGGCTGCTGGAGGACGTGGTCAATACACTCTTCCCAATTGGGGAGAGGGGACCGCGTCCTCCGGCGGCGGCGGCTGTCCCAGTGGAGTGGACGGCCGAGCTGGGGGTCACGCAGGAGGAGCTGGCAGCGGCCATCAGACGGCTCGGGGTTCGTAACACGGCCCCGGGTCCGGATGGTGTGCCCGGCCGGGTTTGGGTCTTGACCCAGGGCGTCCTTGGGGCCGACCTCAGGCGGTTGTTCGACCGCTGCCTGAGGGACGGGCGATTCCCCCCCAGTTGGAAGGTGGCGAGGATGGTCCTCCTCCGGAAGGAGGGTCGGCCCGCGGAGTCTCCCTCCGCATACCGGCCCATTTGTCTCCTCGACGAGGTGGGCAAGCTCTTCGAGCGTGTGATTGCTGCCCGCCTCGTCGAGCACCTGTCGCGGGGTGATCCCGGTCTGGCCGACTGCCAGTTCGGTTTCCGGGGGGGCCGATCGACTATCGACGCGATAGGTCGTGTGAGGGCCCTCTCGGAGGCGGCCGTCTCCCGGGGAGGGGTGGCATTGGCAGTATCCTTGGATATTGCCAATGCCTTTAACACCCTCCCCTGGGAAGAGATAGGGAGGGGACTCGAATATGATCGAGTCCCCCCTTGTCTCAGGGCGGTCGTCGGGGATTATCTCCGCGGCAGGTGGATCGAGTATCCGGGCCGGGATGGTGATATGCGGAGGGAGGTGTACTGCGGTGTTCCGCAGGGGTCGGTCCTCGGGCCACTCCTGTGGAACATCGCGTACGACTCGGTGTTGCGGGCCGGCCTCCCCGACGGCGTCAGCACGGTGTGTTATGCGGATGACACACTGGTGCTGGCCGTCGGGGCGCACTGGGGGAGGGCCATGCGTCGCGCGGAGGAGGGTCGCAACGCGTCGTCGACCGGATCAGGGGGATGGGGATGACGGTGGCGGTCCATAAGACCGAGGTGATTGCGTTTCATTCACCTCGGCAGGATCCGCCACCCCCTCTGATCCGGGTGGGTGGGGCTGACATCGAGGTGAAGCCCCAGATCAGGTATCTAGGGCTGATCCTCGATAGCCACTGGCGTTTCGAGGAGCATTTCCGCTGCCTGGTCCCCCGGTTGGAAAGGATGGTTGCGGCTCTGGGCCGGATCCTGCCCAACCTGGGGGGCCCGGCGGGCCGAGTTCGTCGCCTCTATGTGGCAATGGTCCAGTCGGTGGCCCTATACGGGGCCCCCGTCTGGGCGGACGACCTGGCTGCCTCCCGGCGCAGCATGACTATGCTGCGTCGGGTGCAGAGGCGCATGGCGCTCAGGGTCGTCCGCGGGTATCGGACCATGTCACATGAGGCGGCGACGGTTCTAGCGGGGATGCCGCCCATGGACCTGCTCGCGCGGTCGCACGCGGTGATATACCGGCACCGCGTCGACCGTCGCGCGGGGGTGGGGGCGGTCCCGGGCGGGCAGGAACCTGCTTGGGGCGATTTGAAGCGCCAGGCCCGGCAGTCCGTGTTGCTCGCGTGGCAGGAGCGGCTGGCTCTGCCAACCGCGGGGTACCGGACTGTCGGGGCTGTTCGGCCACTCCTGAAGGAGTGGCTGGGCAGAGGCCATGGCAGCCTCACCTACCGGCTGGCACAGGTATTTTCCGGGCATGGCAGCTTCGGAAGATACCTGTGCCGGATAGGGAAGGAGCCGACGGCGCGTTGCTGCCACTGCGACGCTGAGCAGGACACGGCGGATCATACCCTGGAGGTATGCCCCGCGTGGGAGGGGGAGCGCCGTGTCCTGGTCGGCGTCGTCGGGCGGGATGTCTCGCTGCCGGGCGTGGTGCGCGCCATGCTCGGCAGCGAGGAGAAGTGGAGGGCCGTGGCCTCCTTCTGCGAGAACGTAATGTTGCAGAAGGAGGCCGCGGGGAGGGAGCGCGAGCTTCAGCGGCGCGCTGAAGCTCGCTCTCGTGCGGTGGCCCGAGGTCGTCGCCCGGTCGCGAGGCGTCGCGGGCGGCCGCGTCGGCGTGGCGGATGACCTAGGCTGGGAGGGGGGTCCTGAGGGGACCCTCCTCCCGCCAGGCGGCGCCGGGTCGGACCGGTTGGGGGTAGGAGTGCCTCCCCCTACCGGCCCGACGCAAGGGGAGGCACTCTCGGCGGTCTGGTGCGGCCATGAACGCCCGGCCGCCGAGGGGTGGAAACGGGGTCGCGGGCGGTTGCGAGTTGGGGCTTGCAGCCGCCACTAAACGCGGCCCCGGGACGGATAGCGGCGGGATGGAGTGGCCCCGTCACGCCGCTATGAGGCAGTGTGTCTACTGGGGGGACCGATTGTCCCCCCGGGGGATGGGCGCGAAAGCGCGGGCACGGGGAGGATACCGGAAGAATGCTTCGAGCGATTCCCGGTATCCTCCCAAAGCGTGCCGAAGGGTCACCGTGGGGTTTTTAGTGGGTAGGTCCCGCGCCTGTCGTTGTACGGGCGCGGGGAATCCCACACACCCCTCCCACCTCTCTCCAAGGAGGTGGGAGGGAGTCTTTCGAAGATTTTCCCCACGACAAAAAAAAAAAAAAAAAAAAAAAAAAAGTGTGCTAGCAAGCAAGCAGTAAGCTATTGTGCATGCAGTATGTCTGTAAGGGAGCAGGAAGCTAGTAAGATAGCAGGGGGCTAGTCAGTTAGCGTGTAGGGAAGCAGTATGCTAGTAAGCAACCAGTAAGCAAGTAAGCTTGCTGTAAGCTTGTAAGCAAGCAATAAGCTAGTAACAATGCAATATGCTATTACGCATACATTTAGCTACAAAGCAAGCAGCAAGCTAGTAAGCAAGCAGAAAGCTAGCAAGCAAGCAGTAATATAGACAGTAAGCAATGAGCTATTAGGCAAGCAGCAAGGTAGCATGCAAGCAGTAAGCTGGAAAGCCAGCCGCGGGGCACTGGACAGTCGGGGCTGTTCGGCCACTCCTGAGTGAGTGGCTGGACAGAGGCCATGGAAGCCTCACTTACCGGCTAGCACAGGTATTTTCCGGGCATGGCAGCTTCGGAAGATACCTGTGCCGGATAGGGATGGAGCCGGCGGCGCGTTGCTGCCATTGTGACGCCGAGCAGGGCACGGCTGATCATACCCTCCAGGTATGCCCAGCGTGGGAGGCGGAGCGCCGTCTCCTAGTAAGCAAGCTGTGAGCTAGTAAGCCAGCTGTAAGCTAGTTACCAAGCAGTGAGCTATTTAGCGAGCAGGGCGCTAGTAAGCAAGCATTATGCTACTAAGCAAGCAGTAACCCAGTAATCATCCAGTATGCTAGTAAGCAAGCAGTAAGCTAGTAAGCGAGCAGGAAGCCAGCCAGGAAGCAGTATGCTAGAAAGCAAACAGTAAGCTGGAAAACATGCTGCAGGCTAGTAAGAAAGCCGTTTGATATTCAGCATGCATTAAGCTAGTAAGCAAGCAGCAGGCTAGTCAGGAAGCAGGAAGCTAGTTGAAAGCAGCAGGCTTGTAAGCATGCAGTAAGCGAGTATGCTATCAGTAAGTTACTAAGCAAGCTGTGTGCTAGTAAGCGACGAGGGATCTAGTAAGGGAGCTGTATGCCAGTATGCAAGCAGTAAGCTAGTAAGCAACCACTAAGCAAGTAAGCAAGCATGACGCTAGTAACAAAGCAGTATGCTTGACAGCTAGCAGCAGGCTAGTAAAAAAGCAGGAAGCTGGTTGAAAGCAGTACGCTAGCTATCAAGCAGTAAGCTAGATTGCAAGCAGCATGATAGTAAGCAAGTAGTTAGCTAACAAGGATCCAGTTAGCTAGTAAGCCAGCTGTAAGCTAGTTAGCAAGCAGTGAGCTAGTTAGCGAGCAGGGCGCTAGTAAGCAAGCATTATTCTACTAAGCAAGCAGTAACCCAGTAATCATCCAGTATGCTAGTAAGCAAGCAGTAAGCTAGTAAGCGAGCAGGAAGCCAGCCAGGAAGCAGTATGCTAGTAAGCAAACAGTAACCTGGAAAACATGCTGCAGGCTAGTAAGAAAGCCGTTTGATATTCAGCAAGCAGTAAGCTGGTAAGCAAGCAGTGAGCTAGTAGGGAAGCAGTGTGTTAGTAAGCAAGCAGTAAGCTATTAAGCAACCAGTAAGCTAGTAAGCAACCAGTGAGCTAGTAAGCAAGCAGTAAGCTGGTATGAAAGCAATTAGCTTGTAGGCAAGCGCTAAGCTAGTATGCAAGCAGTGAGCTAGTAAGAAAGCAGTATGCTAGTATGCAAGCAGTAAGCGAGTAAGCGAGCAGGAAGCTAGTAAGAAAGCAGTATGCTAGTAAGCATGCAGTAAGCTAGTAAGCAACCAATAAGCTAGTAAGCCAACTGTAAGCCAGTAAGCAAGCAGTAAGCTGGCATGAAAGCAATTAGGTTGTAAGCAAGTAGTAAGCGATTATGCTAGCAGTGAGCTAGTAAGCGAGGAGGATGCTAGTATGGAAGCAGTATGCTATTAAGCAAGCAGTATGCTGGAAAGCAAGCAGCAAGCTAGTGAGCCAGCGGTAAGCTAGATAGCATGGAGCAGGCTTGTAAGAAAGCATTTATCTAGTAAGCAGGCAGTAAGCTTGTAAGCAAGCAGCAGGCTAGTAAGTAAGAAGAGGGCCGTGTCCGGGAAAGTGGCCTCCTGCTGGGGATTCCCGTATCGTAGGGCGGGGAGAAGGCGGACCTACTCGCCCAGAGGCTCAGGGAGCAGATGGGCGAGCGGGTTGTCCGGGTGGCCAGGCCCACGATGCGCACGGAGATGCGCGCTTGTGGGCTGGACGACTCGGTCACAGCGCAGGAAATGTCTCATGTCGTAGTGAGGGCGGGGGACTGCCCCGAAGGAGACGTGCGGTTCGGAGAGATCCGCAGGTCTCCTTCCGACCGGGGGTCGGTGTGGGCCCGCGTGCCGCCTCTCCGCTGCTCGCAATGTGGCGGAATCCGGGAGGGTTTTTTTGGGTTGGGTTTCGGCGCGAGTGGAGATACACGAGCCGCGCTCACTCCAGTGTCACCGCTGCCTCGAGTTGTGGCACGTGAGGCAGCGGTGCACCTCACCCGTGGACCGTAAGGTTCAATGTTACCGCTGCGGAGCGAAAGACCACCGGGCGAGTCAGTGCTCTGCGGCCCCCCACTGCCCGCTATGTGCGGACTTGGGGAGGTCGGTCGATCTCAGGGTGGGGAGCAAAAAGTGCTCTCCCACCACCCGCAAGATGAGCGGGAATCGGCCCTCTCCGGTTCAGGCACGGCGGTCGGTGGCATCCTCCACAATGGAGGTGGACGGGCAGCCGGGAGGAGGCTGGGGCGGCCGCTAAGTAATGTCGCCCCGTCTTCTCCTCCAGGCCAACCTCAACCACTGACGCGCGGCACAGGACATGATGTCCCAAGTGCTCGCGGAGTGGGGGGTCGGCCTGGTGGTCGCCGCCACGCCGTACCGCGTCCTTGATCACCCTCACTGGGTGGGGGACGCGGACGGCTTGGTGGCGGCGGTACGGGTAGGAGGCGTCGGGTCCCTGCCTTTCTCCATCCTGGAGCGCGGTCGGGGCTTCGTCGCCGTGGACTGGGGGGGAGTCGCCGTGGTGGGGTACCACATCTCGCCCTGCAGCGGCCACGCTGCGTTCGAGCAGTACCTGGCCGAGCTCGCGGCATGCGTGCACCGCTGCGCGGCCAGGCCGGTGCTGGTCCTGGGGGACTTTAACGCCAAGTCGGTGGCGTGGGGATCCCCCAGGACCTCCGTTCGCGGTGGGATCCTGGGCGACTAGGCGGCCGGGCTCGACCTTCGGTTACTGAATCGGGGGTCGGAGCACACGTGCGAGCGGTGATATGGGGGGTCCATCGTGTATGTTGGATTCGGGGCCCCCAACACCGTGCGCATGGTTTCGGGATTGCAGGTGGTTTTGGGGGGGGGCAGAGACACTCTCGGACCTCCGGTATATTCGGATGGAGGTCTCTGCCCCCGGATGTACATCCCGATACCACCGGCTGTTTGGCGCCCCACCACGCCGCTGGGCGCTTCGGCGCCTGGACAAGGACGCTATGATGGCAGCTGCTCTCGCTGCAACTTGGCCGCATGGGGCGGCCGAGTTGCCGAGCATAGTGGAGGAGGTCGTTCGTCTCGGGGGAATAGTCGCAAATATTTGCGACGCGACGATGCCCTGGGTCGGGCGGGCTTCTCCAAGCCGGGCGGTGTACTGGTCGCCGGCCGCGATCGCAGAATTGCGCGTCACGAGTGTGCGCGCCCGACGCTAGTACACCCGCTCGCGCCGTCGTCTACGAAGAGACGATGGCGTGGCGCGAGCGAGGGCAGATGACCCGTATGAGTCATTCCGTACGGCTCGTGTTGCTCTGCAGGTCGCCATCAAACGGACCAAAACCCGGGCATGGAAGGAGCTCCTCCAGACCCCCGATGACGATCCTTGGGGGCGCCCGTATAAGGTAGTGTTAAATATGCTCCGCCCGTGGGCGCCCCCTGTCACCGAGGGTCTTGACCCCGGCTGCTGGAGGACATGGTCAATACTCTCTTTCCAATAGGGGAGGGAGGATCACGTCCTCCGGCGGCGTCGGCTGTCCCAATTGAGTGGGTGGCCGTGCTGGGGGCCACTCAGTGGGAGCTGGCCACGGCCATCAAACGGCTCGGGGCGCGTATTACGGCCCCGGGGCTGGATGCTGTGCCCGGCCTGGTTTGGGTTTTGACCCAGGGCGTCCTTGGAGCCGACCTCAGGCGGTTGTTTGACCGATGCCTGAGGGACGGGCGATTCCCCCCTAGTTGGAAAGTGGCGAGGATGGTCCTCCTCCGGAAGGCGGGTCGGCCCGCAGAGTCTCCCTCCGCATACCGGCCCATCTGTCTCCTCGACGAGGTGGGCAAGCTCTTCGAGCGTGTGATTGCTGCCCCCTTCGTCGAGCACCTGTCGCGGGGTGCCCCAGGTCGCGTCAGGGCCCTCTCGGAGTCGGCCGTCTCCCGGGGTGGGATGGCTTTGGCAGTATCCTTGGATATTGCCAACGCCTTTAACACCCTTCCCTGGGAAGAGATAAGGAGGGGGCTCGAAGATCATCGGGTCCCACCGTATCTCAGGGCAGTCGTTGGGGATTATCTCCGCAGGAGGTGGATCGAGTATCCAGGCCGGGATGGAGATATGCGGAGAGAGGTGTACGGCGGTGTTCCGCAGGGGTCGGTCCTCGGGCCACTCCTGTGGAACATCGCGTACGACGCGGTGTTGCGGGCCGACCTCCCCGACGGCGTCAGTGCCGTGTGTTACGCAGATGACACACTGGTGCTGGCCGTCGGGGCTCAGTGGGGGAGGGCCAAGCGCCTCGCAGAGGTGGGGACGCAACGCGTCGTCGACCGGATCAGGGGGATGGGGATGACGGTGGCGGTCCATAAGGACGAGGTGATAGCGTTCCATTCACCTCGGCAGGATCCGCCACCCCCTCTGATCCGGGTGGGTGGGGCTGATATCGAGGTGAAGCCCCGGATGAGGTATCTGGGGCTGATCCTCGATAGCCACTGGCGCTTCGAGGAGCATTTTCGCTGCCTGGTCCTCCGCTTGGAGAGGATGGTCGCGGCTTTAGGGCGAATCCTACCCAACCTTGGGGGCCCCGTGGGCCGAGTTCGCCGTCTCTATGTGGCAGTGGTGCAGCCGGTAGTCCTTTACGGGGCCCCCGTCTGGGCGGATATCCTGGCGGCCTCTCGGCGCAGCATGACGATGCTGCGTCGGGTGCAGAGGCGGATGGAGCTGGGGAACGTGTGCGAGTTTTTCACCGTGTCGCATGAGGCGGCGACAGTACTTGCGGGGATGCCGCCCATGGACCTCCTCGCGCGGTCGCACGCGGTGCTATAACGTCACCGCGTCGACCGTCGCGCGGGGATGGGTGCGATTTGGAGCACCAGGCCCGGCAGTTGGTGATGCTCGCGTGACAGGAGCGGTTGGCTCAGTCAACCGCGTGTCACCGGACAGACGGGACTGTTCGGCCACTCCAGAGTGAGTGGCTGGAGAAAGGCCATGGAAGCCTCACTTATCGAATGGCACAGGTGTTCTCCGCAGTAATATAGACATCAAGCAATGAGCTATTAGGCAAGCAGCAAGGTAGCATGCAAGCAGTAAGCTGGAAAGCCAGCCGCGGGGCACTGGACAGTCGGGGCTGTTCGGCCACTCCTGAGTGAGTGGCCGGACATAGGCCATGGAAGCTTCACTTACCAGCTGGCACAGGTATTTTCCGGGCATGGCAGCTTCGGGAGATACCTGCGTCGGATAGGGAAGGAGCAGGCGGCACCCTGCTGCCATTGTGACGCTGAGCAGGACACGGCTGAACATACTCTCGAGGTGTGCCCTGCGTGGGAGGAGGTGCGCCGTGTCCTGGTCAGCGTCATCTGGCGGGATGTCTCGCTGCCGGGTGTGTTGCGCGCCATGTTCGGCAGCGTGGGGAACTGGAGGGCCGTTGCCTCCTTCTGCGAGAGCGTAATGTTGCAGAAGGAGACCGCCGGCAGGGAACGCGAGCTTCAGGGGCGTGCTGAGACTCGAGCACGTGTGGTGGCGGGAGGCCGTCGTCCAGGCGCCGGGCATCGTGGGCGTCCCCCGCGGCGTGGCAGACGACCCTGGCTGGGAAAGGGTTCCTGAAGAGGCGCAGAGCCGCACCGGATGGGGGTGGAATTGTCATCCCAATTCCGGTCCAACGCATCGGGAAGCACCCTCGGTGGCATGGTGCCGTAATGAGCCACCAGCCGCCGAGGGGGACAAATGGAGTTGCGTGCGGTTGCGAGTTGGAGCACGCAGCCGCCAGTGACCGAGGCCCCGAGACGGATGGCGGCGGGAAGGAGTGGACTCGCCCTGCCGCCATGAGATAGTGTGACTGCCGGGAGGAACCGTTTGTCCCTCCGTGAATGGGGGCACAGTGCAGGCTCGGGGAGGGTAGCGGAAGTATGCATCGAGCGATTCCCGGTATCCACCCAAATCGTGCCGAAGGGTCACCGTGGGGTTTATAGTGGGTAGGTCACGCGCCCGGCATTCCAAGGGCGCGGGGAATCCCACACACCCCTCCTGCCTCACCCCAAAGAGGTGGGAGGGAGTGTTACGAAGATATTCCCTACGAAAAAAAATGGCTAGTAAGGAAGCAGTATGCTAGTAAGAAACAAGTAAGCTAGTAAGCAAGCAGCAGGCTAGTAAGAAAGCAATAAGCTAGTCGAAAGCAGCTAGCTATTACCAAGCAGTAAGCTAGATGCAGCGTGCTAAGAAGCGTGTAGTAAGCGAGTAAGTTAGCAGTAAGTTAGCAAGCAGGTAGTAAGCTAGTAAGCAACCAGTAAGCTAGAACGCAAGCAACAAGCTAGTAAGCATGCAGTAAGCTAGTATGCAAGCAGTAAGCTAGGAAGCGAGTAGTAAGCTTGTAAGCAAACAGTGAGATAGTAAGCAAGCAGTGAAGTAGTAAGAAAGCAGTAAGTTAGTAACAAAGCTGTAAGCTTGTAAGCATGCAGTAAGCTGGTAAGAAAGCAGTTAGCAATTAAGCTAGCAGTACGCTAGTAAACAAGCAGTAAGCTAGTAAGCAAGTAGTGTGTTAGTTGGCACAGGTATTTTCCGGGCATGGCAGCTTCGGAAGATACCTGTGCCGGATAGGGAAGGAGCCGACGGCGCGTTGCTGCCACTGCGACGCTGAGCAGGACACGGCGGATCATACCCTGGAGGTATGCCCCGCGTGGGAGGGGGAGCGCCGTGTCCTAGTCGGCGTCGTCGGGCGGGATGTCTCGCTGCCGGGCGTGGTGCGCGCCATACTCGGCAGCGAGGAGAAGTGGAGGGCCGTGGCCTCCTTCTGCGAGAACGTAATGTTGCAGAAGGAGGCCGCGGGGAGGGAGCGCGAGCTTCAGCGGCGCGCTGAAGCTCGCGCTCGTGCGGTGGCCCGAGGTCGTCGCCCGGTCGCGAGGCGTCGCGGGCGGCCGCCTCGGCGTGGCGGATGACCTAGGCTGGGAGGGGGGTCCTGAGGGGACCCTCCTCCCGCCAGGCGGCGCCGGGTCGGACCGGTTGGGGGTAGGAGTGCCTCCCCCTACCGGTCCGACGCAAGGGGAGGCACCCTCGGCGGTCTGGTGCGGCCATGAACGCCCGGCTGCCGAGGGGTGGAAACGGGGTCGCGGGCGGTTGCGAGTTGGGGCTCGCAGCCGCCACTAAACGCGGCCCCGGGACGGATAGCGGCGGGATGGAGTGGCCCCGTCACGCCGCTATGAGGCAGTGTGTCTACTGGGGGGACCGATTGTCCCCCCGGGGGATGGGCGCGAAAGCGCGGGCACGGGGAGGATACCGGAAGAATGCTTCGAGCGATTCCCGGTATCCTCCCAAAGCGTGCCGATGGGTCACCGTGGAGTTTTTAGTGGGTAGGTCCCGCGCCTGACGTTGTACGGGCGCGGGGAATCCCACACACCCCTCCCACCTCTCCCCAAGGAGGTGGGAGGGAGTCTTTCGAAGATTTTCCCCACGACAAAAAAAAAAAAAAAAAAAAAAGTATGCCAGTAAGCAAGCTGTAAGCTAATAACCAAGCAGTAGGCTGGTATGCAAGCAGTGAGCTGGTATGCAAGCAGTGAGCTAGTAAGCGAGCAGGGAGATAGTAGGGAAGCATTATGTTAGTAAGCAAGCAGGGACCTTGTAAGGGAGCAGAATGCTACTAAGCAACCAATAAGGTAGTAAGCAAGCAGGAAGCTAGTAAGGGAGCAGTAAGCTAGTAAGCAAGCAATAAGATACTAAGCAAACAGTAAGCCTGTAAGCAAGCAGCAGGCTAGTCAGAAAGCTGCTAGCTAGTATGAAAGCAGTATGCTAGTAAGCAAGCTGTAAGCTAATAACCAAGCAGCATGCTAGTATGCAAGCAGTAAGTTAAAAAGCAAGCAGCAGGCTAGTAAGCATGCAGTAAACGAGAAAGCAATCAGGAGGCTAATAAGAAACCAGCTTGCTAGTAAGCAAGCAGTTAGCTATTAAGAAACCAGCTAGCTAGTTAGCAAGCACTAAGCTAGTAGGCAAGCTGTAAGCTAGTAACAAAGCAGTAAGTTAGTGACAAAGCAGTACGTTAGTTACGATGCAGTAAGCTTGTAAGAAAGCAGTTAGCTAGTAAGCAAGCTCCTGGCTAGTAAGCAAGCAGTAAGCTTGTAAGAAAGCAGTTATCTAGTAAGCAAGCAGCTGGCTAGTAAGAAAGCGGTATGTATGTAAGCAAGCAACAAGCTAGTAAGCAAGCAGTAAGCTAGGAAGCAAGCAGTGAACTAGTAAGCGAGGGCGAAGCTAGTAAGGAAACAGAATGCCAGTAAGCAAGCATTAAGCTAGATAGCACGCTGCAAGCTAGTAAGCAAGCAGCGAGGTAGTATGGAAGTTTTGAGCCATTAAGCGAGCAGGGAGCTGGAAAGGATGCAATATGCGAGTAAGCAAGCAGTAAGCTGGAATGCAAGCAGTGAGCTTGTAAGCGAGCAGTGCGCTAGTAAGGAAACAGCTGGCTAGTAAGAAAGCAGTATGCTTGTATTGAGAATCTATCTTTGTGACAGATTTCCCCAATCGCTTACCGCAGAAAGAAGAAAGAATAAATTGATGAAACGGTATAATGTGTAAGACACGGAGGCGACAAAATATGTGGAAGTCTTTTCTCCGCGGTCAGGGTTGTCGCACGCCTAACTTCAAACCGAGAAAAATCCCGGCTATATATGCGTCGCCTAATGGTCGGCAGACCTATTAATTGTACGACATGACCTAGGCCGCCGTCGAACAGAGAAAAATCGCGAATATTCGGAAATCCAAAATATATCTATTCTCAACACTCCCACTTATTTTGAATGCCCGCTGATATTGAATTTTTCTCTCGTATAGCAAAACGGTTGTGTTTAAATATCGCATTAATTCGAGGTATTTGAACATAACATAAAATTCGTTAAACAGTGTTGATTTCGAGGTACGTAACCGACCAGAGGACTCTCGGTCGCGGCGTCCGTTACGCGACACAATATAGACTAGAAAAACCATAATTTTCGGGTTTTTTCTGAAAGTCACGCGATCGACCAAGTAACGTACGAGTTCGAACAATTAGTTCAACGTACGAGTACAGAGAAAAGGTACGTTTACAAGTTAGAAAAAGACGGACGAAAGACACGGCGACAGCGCCGCGTGTCGGAGGATTCCCCCTCTCACGCGTAACTTTTGGCAGCTCGTGCTCGTCCGTCACTCTTAATCAGGATCCTGCCTTGAGCACATCGGTAAACGATCACGCTCCGCAGAATTCCCAAAATCTCCGAATCGCTTCGAGTTATTCGAGCTTTCGTTGAGGAAACATTTTGTGACACATCGGCTGATTCTATCGCAGATTCGAAAGTTCGAGTTATTCGAACTTTCGTTAAGCGGACAAGCGACGTATAGCCGTAGCTTTACTGGTTAGATTGCGTAAGCAAATTCATACCAGTAACCTACGTGTAATTCCGTTTGTCGAATCAGCTAGTTAATCGATTCGGTCGTGAGTACGACCCGGTTAAAAGACTGCGGGAAACTCGTTGATATCATCGAGTTCCCGAATTTTCCACGTATTGCTGCAAACAGCGGTCGTGCGAGAGGCATCGAGATTAAAACTCGATCCTCCCTTGATTTTCGAACGGTCTTGCTCCCACCTATAGGGGCCTTCGTGGCGTGTATACCCTGAGTGGACTTGCCGTCTTCCAGTCGGAGCTTGGGACGAGTTATTCCAAGCCCAGCTTCCGGCGACCTGCTAGAGCGCTGTTCACTGACCGCCAGTCCTGTACGGCTACTGTGCGTAGAACGCGACTCACAAAGCGCCGTGGTGTGATAGTCTCAACGTAAGTCGTCAAATACGCCGTTGAAAGACTGCACCACACTGTGTTCCGTACGCACATACGAAGACGGTAAGGGACCGAGAACTGGGTGACGGTTGGAGCCTTACAACCTCCCTCTATTCACCCTCTCCTGCGACAATCAAGAGTTGCAGTCGTCAAAGTAATGAGATTAAATCTCACTAGATAACGGGACGTTTTTAAATTCGGCCGCCTCTTAATTACCCGAGACCGGAGAAAACTCTCCGCTCTCTTAAGGCTGCGGAGGAAGCTGGATACAAACCCCGATCTCGTAACAATAACAGAGCGATTCCCGATTTAAAGGGAACGCTCACATATACAGTCCACTCGCTTAGCTGCGTATCGCGGCGGCTGAGATTCCCGCTCCTGAGTGCGACAAGCACAAACCAGGAGCGTGCAGAAAAGAGTAAGACACACAACGTGACTAACGTTGTCAGGTATTTAACGCCTAAATTCGTCTCTCTCTTTCTATTCCATAACAGCGCGACGCGAGCCATCAGACCGATCGACGCGAGGGTTTTTCTAGACGTCAGCCAGACGTCTGAGTTTTTTTCCCAATTTCTTCTATCGTCTGTATTTAAGAGTCAAATTTAACGAAATAAACGGCTTAGTCGCATAAGGCGATCAAGCGAAAATAAAATTATAATTGTACCGCTTATTTTCCGTCTGTTCTTTCCCTCGAGATCCGGACCCCCGTTAGGCGAGGTATTTTCAAACCTCCTCCCCCTAACAGGCTGTGTTTAAAGATTTTGATAATGCCTAGCGATTGTCCTCGGCCACGATTACTGTTAATCCTGTTAGCGTACAATAATCGGGAGATTATCTCTAAGAGAATTTGTACAGCGTGCAGTGATAGAAAAACGCGTTTATTACTAGTTTTTCTGGCATCGGTAACGGCTCATTACCTTCGATTCGAGTGTGCTAACGCTGTTGATGACGCCAGTACCGTGAGAGGGTAGTGTGCGAAGAATCAGATGGAGAAAGACTGCCGAAATTTAGACATCGCCGCGTAAGGACTAATTAGAATAACGCGGCCGCGTCTTCGGCTGTCAATCCGCGCAGTCCTACGTAGACTTCCAACTAGAGCGGATCGGCTCCCAATTGCACTCGAACGGAAAAATTTACAAAAGGAAAGTTCTCATTGTTTAATATTCAGAACGATTCTGCCTGTAGTTAAAGGGTGTAAAGAGTAGATGTTCAGTCTGGTGCGGGTCCACTGATTGACCTCACACAGCTGAGAATTCGATAAAACTCGAGAAAAGTGTGGAAATAATCCGCCTTTTCCTTGACAAACGGATCGGTTTAGATTCGGTCAAGTATGCCCCGGAATCTTGTATGGGATTTCCCAAATTGAGATTCCACGAAATCATTCCTGCGACAGGAGATCGAGAAAATACACCAGTAAGGTGTTCGATATCCTGTGGAGTGATCGAGAATATACACCAGTAAAGTGTTCGATCCCTCCGTGCAGAATTGAGCGGTCGTCTCGATCGTATAAACGATCGAAACATAAGAAAGTTGGCAAAATTTCGTTTCAATTTTCTTGCGATTACCGCCAGGCTGAGGAGACACCAAAGGGAGGCACCTACGTGGTGAACCATCCAGGTGGGTCCATTGTAGTCGGGTCGACGTCCACAAAGGACGCCTGACTTTTCCGGTCTGCGAGTCCTCACTCCTACAGATCCCGCCGGTGTAACGTTTAGAGGAGCACCTGTGCGGAGGAGTAACGGAGTCGTGGGTCAGGCCCCCACGTGGTTCAAATACTGCTAAGTGCAACGAATAGATGTGCAACGTGCAGTGAACCACGTGCAGTCGGGCTCCGTAGTGCAACCCCTGACCAATAAGTCGTCTGTTGAAACAGCCAAGAGCAGCCACAGTTCGACGGTTGGGCTGTTGCACTGCACTGCATTTCGACGCATAGACTCAGTGAACAGACTCACGGGAAAAGTGCATTTGGAGCCATACAACCTCCACTTGCAATCCCGTTCACAAGGTAATCGATTGCAAACGGCGTAGATAAGGAATTGATTCTTTATCGAAAGCCAAAATTAAAAATACAGTCCACTAGCGAGCTCGTATATTACGAGCGAGCGTAATTCTTCGCTCCTATACATTCGAATCCCGAAGTCAGGAGCGTGAGGACACAAACGCGGCATAGATACGTATAACGTGTTTACGTGTGTCTAACACATAGCCGTGTTTTTCTGATTATAGGAACCTTGGCCTACCTCAACCCGGCGAGTTCGGTGACCGGTACAGACGAGGCAGGCAACGTCCCAGTACGGATTTCCTTAGTCCTTATAATTTTCTATTTGGTTTTTTTTTGTTTGTTTAAATTTATTTTACAATAAAAGGTCGGCATAGAAGGCCGACGAAAAGGAAACCTGACGCCCGTAATAATTTTCCCTGAAAACTCCTGTACATCTATCCGGACTTCGTCGTTAAAAGCATCAGCTTTTTAACAGGCTGCTTTTGCAAAGGCTTAGTAAAGATATCAGCGAATTGTTCTTTCGTTTGAACATATCTGATTTCTACTTCTCCGCGATTAACGACATCACGTGTAAAATGGTACTTTATATCGATGTGTTTCGAGCGCTTATGGTTTTTGGAACTATTAGCAATTTTTATGGCCGCTTGGTTATCAACAAAAACAGGGACGATATTGCACGCAATATCCAATTCATTCAACATACGACGTAACCAAAACGTTTCTTTCACGCCGTGACCTAACGCGATATATTCCGACTCAGCGGTCGAAAGGGCAACGACCTTTTTCAATTGACTGGGCCACGAAATTGGTCCACTATTCAAAATATAGACAAATCCACTATTTCCGTAAACTATTCCGTAATCACGTGTTCCATTTAAATAACGCATTATTTTCATTACCGATTGCCAATGAGTGTCGTCGTAAGAACTCAAAAATTGACTTGCGTAATTGACCGCAAATTCGATATCCGGGCGACAAACTCGTGCAGCGAATAATAAAGAGCCTATTGCCTCACGAAACGGTATTTCACTGTCAGTCGCAGGTGTTTGTTTTTGCAAGGGCATACCTGGCTTCCCCGACGGCGTCAGCACGGTGTGTTATGCGGATGACACACTGGTGCTGGCCGTCGGGGCGCACTGGGGGAGGGCCATGCGTCGCGCGGAGGAGGGGTCGCAACGCGTCGTCGACCGGATCAGGGGGATGGGGATCACGGTGGCGGTCCATAAGACCGAGGTGATTGCGTTTCATTCACCTCGGCAGGATCCGCCACCCCCTCTGATCCGGGTGGGTGGGGCTGACATCGAGGTGAAGCCCCAGATCAGGTATCTGGGGCTGATCCTCGATAGCCACTGGCGTTTCGGGGAGCATTTCCGCTGCCTGGTCCCCCGGTTGGAAAGGATGGTTGCGGCTCTGGGCCGGATCCTGCCCAACCTGGGGGGCCCGTCGGGCCGAGTTCGTCGCCTCTATGTGGCAATGGTCCAGTCGGTGGCCCTATACGGGGCCCCCGTCTGGGCGGACGACCTGGCTGCCTCCCGGCGCAGCATGACTATGCTGCGTCGGGTGCAGAGGCGCATGGCGCTCAGGGTCGTCCGCGGGTATCGGACCATGTCACATGAGGCGGCGACGGTTCTAGCGGGGATGCCGCCCATGGACCTGCTCGCGCGGTCGCACGCGGTGATGTACCGGCACCGCGTCGACCGTCGCGCGGGGGTGGGGGCGGTCCCGGGCGGGCAGGAACCTGCTTGGGGCGATTTGAAGCGCCAGGCCCGGCAGTCCGTGTTGCTCGCGTGGCAGGAGCGGCTGGCTCTGCCAACCGCGGGGCACCGGACTGTCGGGGCGGTTCGGCCACTCCTGAAGGAGTGGCTGGACAGAGGCCATGGCAGCCTCACCTACCGGATGGCACAGGTGTTTTCCGGGCATGGCAGCTTCGGAAGATACCTGTGCCGGATAGGGAAGGAGCCGACAGCGCGTTGCTGCCACTGCGACGCTGATCAGGACACGGCGGATCATACCCTGGAGGTATGCCCCGCGTGGGAGGGGGAGCGCCGTGTCCTGGTCGGCGTCGTCGGGCGGGATGTCTCGCTGCCGGGCGTGGTGCGCGCCATGCTCGGCAGCGAGGAGAAGTGGAGGGCCGTGGCCTCCTTCTGCGAGAACGTAATGTTGCAGAAGGAGGCCGCGGGGAGGGAGCGCGAGCTTCAGCGGCGCGCTGAAGCTCGCGCTCGTACGGTGGCCCGAGGTCGTCGCCCGGTCGCGAGGCGTCGCGGGCGGCCGCCTCGGCGTGGCGGATGACCTAGGCTGGGAGGGGGGTCCTGTGGGGACCCTCCTCCCGCCAGGCGGCGCCGGGTCCGACGCAAGGGGAGGCACCCTCGGCGGTCTGGTGCGGCCATGAACGCCCGGCCGCCGAGGGGTGGAAACGGGGTCGCGGACGGTTGCGAGTTGGGGCTCGCAGCCGCCACTAAGCGCGGCCCCGGGACGGATAGCGGCGGGATGGAGTGGCCCCGTCCCGCCGCTATGAGGCAGTGTGTCTACTGGGGGGACCGATTGTCCCCCCGGGGGATGGGCGCGATAGCGCGGGCACGGGGAGGATACCGGAAGAATGCTTCGAGCGATTCCCAGTATCCTCCCAAAGCGTGCCGAAGGGTCACCGTGGGGTTTTTTAGTGGGTAGGTCCCGCGCCTATCGTTGTACGGGCGCGGGGAATCCCACACAACCCTCCCACCTCCTTGGGGAGAGGTGGGAGGGAGTCTTTCGAAGATTTTCCCCACGACAAAAAAAAAAAAAAAAAAAAAAAAAAAGTGCATACCTGGCTCCACAGGTACACTTGACGGATTTGCTTCAAGCATACTAAAGGTCTTTAATATTTTCTTAATATAGCCCGGTTGAGAAATTTTTAAGAGTCGTCGTTCGCGATCACGTTTAATCTCGAAACCGAGAAATTCATCGGCCTGATCTACGGAGATTTTAAGGTTACCTTCTAAATAATCTAAGACGCTCTTGATTGCATTCTCGCTTTTGCTCATAATCTAAACATCATCCACATACAGGGCTAAATACACTTTTGAACTTTCCACTACACCGACAAGCACGCACTTATCACTTGCGATGTTCACGAGATTAAATTCGTTCAGAAACCTCGTGAACTTCTCGTTCCAGCATTTGGGTGACTGCTTCAATCCATACAGGCTGCGATGTAGCTTGAAGACTGCATCCGGTTGGCTCTAAATTGTGTATCCTGGAGGCTGCTCCAAATAAATTTCTTCTTGAAGATCGCCATATAGAAAAGCGGTTTGCACATCGAACTTCATTATTTCATAATCTTCTTTCGCAGCTATTGCAAGAAGAGTTCTAATGGACTCGTAGCGAACGACAGGTGCGAATGTGTCAAAATAATCGATTCCTTCTCGTTGTCGGAATCCTTTCGTTACGAGTCTCGCCTTGTATCTCTTCAGATTTCCAGCTGCATCATTTTTGATTGAGAAAACCCATTTGCAACCGATTGCACGTTTTCCTTGTGGCAGTGCACATATGGTCCATGTGCGATTTTTTTCAAGCGCCAGCATCTCTTCGTCCATGGCTTTCTTCCATTTGCTGGTGTCGTCACTAGATATTGCCTCAGTGTAGGTCATAGGCACCGTATCAGCCAAAAAAGCAATAGGTATGCCGTATCGGCCAGGTGCTTGTAATGTTCTTCTATTGCGCAGTTGTCTACCTTCCCGAGCATTTTCATTGGCGGCTACCTGCTCTGTCTCTGGCAAAGCTGCGCTTTCTTTATTTCCATTGGTTTCCAGTTCTCGTGTTTGGGCGACATTTTCCACAACTGGAGCTTGGTGTTCGGCTGCACCTTCTGGAGTAGGAATCGTCTCTCTTTCGTCTTCAATTCCGAACTTGATTATTGTATCGGTTTCGGCACGCGTTTCGGCGCTGGGCAGGGCATTTTCGTTGAAGGTTACGTCACTGCTTATTGAAATTTTCTTCAATTTATTATCCCAGAGTCTATAATTAGTAGACTCCCCATCGTAACCGACGAATATGACCTGTCTGCTTTTTGGGTCGAATTTTTGCCGTCTTTCCTTCGGCACGTTCAGGTAAGCTACGGATCCAAACACCTTTAAATGTTTTATATCAGGTTTGTGTTTAAACCACTTCTCGAACGGAGTAATCATCTCCCCTGGCTTTAGGATGGTCCGATTCAGCAGGTAACACGCAGTATTTACTGCTTCTGCCCATAATTTTTGATGCATGTTCTTTTGCGTGAATCATAGAACGTGTACTTTCAATGAGCGTACGAATTTCGCGTTCAGCGCGACCATTCTGCTCATGAATGTATGGTGACGAGCGTTCGTGGATTATACCTTTTTCCTCTAAAAAGGTCCGGAGCTGGCTGCATGTGTACTCTGCCCCATTGTCCGAGCGCAGGACTTTGATTTTCGTTCCAGTCTGCGTCGATACGAATGCCTCGTACTCCTTAAATTTGCTGAATACTTTTGATTTATGGCTCATGAAGTATACCTTCCTATAGCTGGTACTCACGTCCTTAAACAGTAAAAAGAACCGCGTGTTGCTCGGTGAGTTTATGTTTACAGGGCCACAGACATCGATATGAATTTTCTCCCCTGGCCCGTAATTGTCTTCAACTCCGATGCTTGGATGCGGTCTTCGGGACTGCTTGCCCATAATGCATCCTTCACAAAAAAACTTTGTCAAATTGTCCTTTTCAATTCCATGGATGCCGAGTTGTTCACACGTGTGTTTTACGGCGCGCTCATTTACGTGTCTCATTCGCTCATGCCAAAGTTTTAATTTTTCCTGGCCATCTGCTAATTTCAGCGCTTTACAGTCAATGGGCACTTTCACTTTGAAACACATTTTAAACAGTTTTCCGTGCGGTATTCCACGTGCGGCGAGTTTTCCTTTACTATCGCGAACTTCACATTTGTTTTCAAACGAATGAAAAAAGTACCGTTTTTTGTTCACTGAGCCCATAGAAAACAAACTACACTTTAGTTCAGGTACATAGAGCACATCTTGTAATTCGCGTTTGTATAGCACTCCCTCAAGCACTTCTTGGATTTTAATTGTTCCGATGCCAGCCGCTAAGATGATGCGATCATCCGCTACTTTAACCGCATGACCATTTGAATTCGGCTGCAGTGCCGAAGAATAGTCTTTGCGGAAAGTTATATGCATTCCGGCACCCGAATCCGCAATCCACACGTCACTGTCACTTTCACTGGTGCATTTATATGTTGTAACAATGTCACACGCCAACGCTGGCGCATTTCTCGCTAAACTGTCCGATGATTTTCCAGCTTGATTTTTTGGACATTCACATGCCCAGTGGCTTTTTTCTTTGCAGACTCCACACCGCGTTCGTTTTTTCAACTCCTCGATATCCTTCTTGGAGCGTTTCTTTCTCTTTGCGTCGTTCAGGGACGTCTTTTGAACACGAAGTGCAAGCGTCGACACTTCATCCTCAGCAAAACGCCTGTCTTCCTTGATCAGTCTGCTGATCAAGTTGGTTTCCTTTTTTCCCGTAGCAGGAGTGCAATCCCACGTGTGACGAAAAATGGAGAACTTCGAGGTTAACTGCGCAGCAGTTTTGTCATGACAGCTTTGTCCGACGGTTCCTCACCCGCATCCTGCAGGCGTCTGCAGATGCTCTCCAGTATCTCCAAATGATCTGCAATGGGCTCGTCTTCATTAACGCGAAAATTATAAAACTGCTCCCAGGTAGTCTGTGCAACGTCTTCACTTGCATCTCCGTATAGGTGTCCCTCAGCTTGTTCCACATTTCCTTCGCAGTGGAGCAGTTGTACAAATTGCGGCGAAGATTTGGGGCGATTGTACTCAGTATAATCATTTTTACCTGCGCTGATTTTTGACCGTGCACTTTGAACTCCGTTGTTTTGTCTTCTGCAGGTGTTACTATTGTACCATCTACGAAGCCAAGCAAACCTTTTGCTTCTAGCGCAATCACTACTCCAGATTTCCACATGGAGTAGATAGTGCCGCCCAGATTCACGATTTCCAATCCAACTTCTATGTCAAACATTGCGAAGAAATCACTTACACAATTGGTACCCAGTAAAAAAAACCTTTATTCACCCAGCCAGAGTGGCTTATCAACAAACAAATTCTTTCTAGCAGGCGCAGTGGAAGCACGCTGGGCCCATAAACTATTAAGGATCTATCTTTGAGATAAATTTCCCCAATCGCTTACAGCAGAAAGAAGAAAAAATATTTTGTTGAAACGGAATAAGGTGCAAGACAGAGAGGTGACAAAATATATGGAAGACGTTTCTCCACGGTCAGGGATATCGCACACCAAACTACAAACCAGGAAAAATCCCGGCTATATATGCATCGCCAAACGGTCGGCAGACCTATTGGTTTTATAACATGACCTGTGCTGACGTCAAACAGAGAAAAATAGCGAAGATTCGGAAATACAAAATATACCTCTTCTAAATCTGCTCTGATCAGCTAGTAAGCAAGCAGTAAGCTCGAAAGCAAGCAACAAGCTAGTAAGCAAGCAGTAAGCTAGGAAGCAGGCAGTGAGCTAGTAACCGAGGGGGAAGCTAGTAAGGGAGCAGAATGCCAGTAAGCAAGCATTAAGCAAGAAAGCACGCAGCAAGCTAGTAAGCAAGCAGCGAGGTAGTAAGGAAGCTTTGAGCAAGTAAGCGAGCAGGGAGCTGGAAAGGAAGCAGTATGCTAGTAAGCAAGCAGCAAGCTGGAAAGCAAAACAACAAGCTAGTAAGCAAGCAGTAACCTAGGAAGCAAGCAGTGAGCTAGTAAGCGAGCAGGAAGCTAGTGAGGAAGCAGTATGCTAGCAAGCAAGCAATAAGCTAGTAAGTAACTAGTAAGCTTGTAAGCAAGCAGCAGGCTAGTCAGAAAGCAGTTCTCTAGTAGGAAAGGTGTATGCTAGTAAGCAAGCAGTAAGCTAGTAAGCAAGCAGTAATCTTGTAAGCAAGCTGTGAGCTAGCAAGCAAGCATCAAGCTTCTAAGCAAGCAGTAAGATGGAAGGCATGCATCAGGGTAGCAAGAAAGCATGTAGCGGGTAAGCAAGCCGTAAGCTAGTAAGCAAGCAGTAAGCGACTAAGCAAGCAGTACGCTGGTAAGCAAGCAGTGAGCTAGTACCCGCACAGGGAGCTAGTAAGGAAGCATTATGCTGGCAAGCAAGCAGTAAGCTAGTAAGCGAGCCGGGACCTATTAAGAGAGCAAAATGCTAGGAAGCTAGCAGTAAGCTATTAAAGAACCAGTATGCTATTAAGCTAGGAGGAAGCTAGTAAGGTAGTTATATGCTGGAAAGTCAGCTGCAGGCTAGTAAGCAAGCAGTGAGCGAGTAATCAACAAGTGAAGCTAGTAAGCAAGCAGCAAGCTTGTAAGCAAGCAGAAATCTAGGAAGCAAGCAGCAGGCTAGTCAGAAATCAGTTAGGTAGTAAGAACGCAGCATGCTAGTAAGCAGGCGGAAAGCTAGAAAGCTAGCAGCAAGTTAGGAAGCAAGCTGTAAGCCAGTAAGGAATCACTATGCTAGTAAGCGAGCAGCAAGCTACTAGGCAAGCAAGAATCTAGTAAGCAAGCAGCGAGCGTGTAGGCAACCGATACGGAGCGATTCTCACATTTTTGTCAACCTGGTATTCCGCCAACGGAGCGCGTCAAAGCAGAGTGTGTCCGCAGCTGACTTTGACGCCCGCAGCACCGTTTAGCCCACCGTCCCGACGTAGTGGCGTTTGAGGCCACGACACGCGGACATCCGGCCACCGACTAGTGCGTCCGCAGAGCCCATCAGGATTCACGGCCTCTCAGCCGAGGAAGGGTGGAGGTGCGTCTGCTGCCAGCCGACCCCACTAGTCGGCGATTCCCACTCCGCCTCCCGACATCATCCCACCCCAGCGAAATAGTGTAGCGGCGAACGAGCACAAGCGAGTGGCCAGCCCGGGCTGGCCCCCAGAATAGGGACCTTTATACCCCTAGCATAGAAGCGAGCGAACCCGGCCTACAGACTGACGCCTCAAACGCCACGACGTCGCGACGGTGGGCTAAACGGTGCTGTGGGCGTCAATGTCAGCTGCGGACGCACTCTGCTAGTAAGCGAGTATGGAGCATGGAGCATGGAGTATGGAGCTAGTAGCAAAGCAGAAATCTAGTAAGTAAGCAGTATGCTGGTAGAAAGCAGATAGCTAGTAAGGAAGCAGTATGCTAGTAAGCAAACACTAAGCTAGTAAGCAACAACTAAGCTAGCAAGCAAGCAGCAAGCTAGTACGAAAGCAGTTTTCTAGTAAGATAGCAGTATGCTAGCAAGCAAGCTGTGAGCTAGTAAGCGAGGACGAAGCTAGTAAGGATGCGTTATGCTAGTAATCAAGCAGTAAGTCAGTAGGCAACCAGTAAGCTAGTAAGCAAGCAGCAGGCTAGCCAGAAAGCAGTTAGCTAGTAAGAACGCAGTATGCTTGTAAGCAAGCGGCAAGCTAGAAAGCAAGTAGCAATCTAGTAAGCAAGCAGTAAGCTACCAAGCAAGCAGTGAGCTAGTAAGAAAGCAATTAGCTAGTAAGAAAGCAGTATGCTAGTAAGCAGGCAGTAAGCTAGAACGCAAGCAGTAAGCACGTAAGCAAGCAGTACGCTAGTAAGCAAGTAGTAGGCTAGTAAGCAACCAGAAAGCTAGTAAGCAAGCAGCAGGCTAGTCAGAACTCAGTTAGGCACTAAGAACGCAGCATGCTAGTAAGCTTGCGGAAAGCTAGAAAGCTAGCAGCAAGTTAGGAAGCAATCTGTAATCTAGTAAGAAAGCAGTATGCTATTAAGCAAGCAGGGAGATAGTAAGCGAGCAGTAAGCTTGAAACCAAGTTGTAAGCTTGAAAGCAAGCAATACGCTAGTAAGCATGCAGTGAGACAGTGAGCTAGCAGTGTGATAATAAGCTAGCAGTAAGCTAGTAAACAAGCATTAAGGAACAAAGCAAGCAGTAAGCTAGTAACCAAGCTGTAAGCTAGTAAGCAAGCAGTAAGTTTGTAAGCAAGTAGTGAGCTAGTAAGCGAGGAGGAAGCTAGTTAGGAAGCAGTATGCTAGTAAGCAACCAGTAAGCTAGCAAGCAACCAGTAAGCTAGGAAGGAAGCGGCAGGCTTGTACGATAGCACTTAGCTAGTAAGAATCCTGTATGCTAGTAAGCAAGCAGTAAGCTGGTAAGAGGGCGGTAAGCTAGTAAGCAAGCAGTGAGCCAGTCAGCGAGCAGTAATCTAGTAAGCAAGCAGTGAGCTAGTAAGCAAGCGGGAAGCTAGTAAGGAAGCAGTTTGCTAATAATCAAGCAGTATGCTAGTAAGCAAGCAGTAAGCTAGTAAGCAAGCAGCAAGTTTGTAAGCAAGCATTAAGCTAGTAAGCAAGCAGTATGCTAGTAAGCAAGCAGTTAGCTGGTCACATCGAAGCAGGCTAATAAGAAAACTATTTTCTAGTGAGAGAACAGCGTGCTAGTAACCAAGCAGTAAGCTACAAAGCAAGCAGCAAGCCAGTAAGAAAGCAATTAGCTTGTAAGCGAGCAGAATGCTAGTAAGAAATCACTATGCTAGTAAGCAAGCAGTAAGATAGTAAGCAACCAGTAAGCTAGTAAGCAAGCAGCAGGCTATTAAGAAAACAGTAAGTTACTAACAATGAAGAAAGCTAGTACGCAAGCGGGAAGCTATTAAAGAAGTGTTAAGCTAGTAAGTGACCAATAAGTTCATAAGAAAGCAGTAAGTTAGGAAGAAAGCGGGAATGTAGGAAGGTAGCAGTCAGATAGTAAGCAAGGAGTAAGCTAGTAATAAGCAGTAAGCTATTAAGCACGCAGTGAGCTATCAAGCGAGGAGGAAGCTAGTGACGAAGCAGTATGATAGCATGCAAGCAGAATGCTAGCAAGCAACCAGTAGGCTGGCAAGCAAGCAGGAAGCGCGTAAGCTAGCAGTAAGCTAATAAGCAAGCAGTAATCTTGTAAGCAATCCGTGAGCTAGTAAACAATCAGGAAGCTAGTAAGTTAGTAAGCAGTAAGTAAGTTAGTAAGCTTACAATAAGATAGTGAGAATGCAGTTAGCTAGTAAGAAAGCAGTATGCTGCCAAGAGAGCAGTTAGCTAGTATGCATATGGTAAGCTAGTATGCAAGCAGAAAACTAGTACGCCAGCGGTATGCAAGTAAGCAACCAGCAGGCTAGTAAGAAAGCAGATAGCTATTAAGCGAGCAGGAAACTAGTAAGGGAGCAGTATGCTAGAAAGCCACCAGTAAACTAGCATGCAAGCCAAAGCTAGTAACAGAGCAGAATGTTTGTAACGAGGCAGTATGCTAGTAAGCATGCAGTAAGGTAATAAGCAAGCAGAAAGCAAGTAACGTAGCAGTATGTTAGTAACAAGACAGTAAGTTAGTAACAAAGCAGTATGCTGGAAAGCAAGCAGGAACCTAGTTTACTGCTTGCTTCCAGCGTACTGCTTGCTAACTATCATGCTGCTTCCTTACTAGCCTGTTGCTTGCTTTCCAGCTTACTACTTGCTTGCCAGATTCCTGCTTTCTTCCTAACTTACTGCCCTCTTGCCAGGCGAATGCTTCCTTACTTTTTTTTTTTTTTTTTTTTTTTTTTTTTGTCGTGGGGAAAATCTTCGAAAGACTCCCTCCCACCTCCTTGGGGAGAGGTGGGAGGGGTGTGTGGGATTCCCCGCGCCCGTACAACGACAGGCGCGGGACCTACCCACTAAAAACCCCACGGTGACCCTTCGGCACGCTTTGGGAGGATACCGGGAATCGCTCGAAGCATTCTTCCGGTATCCTCCCCGTGCCCGCGCTTTCGCGCCCATCCCCCGGGGGGACAATCGGTCCCCCCAGTAGACACACTGCCTCATAGCGGCGGGACGGGGCCACTCCATCCCGCCGCTATCCGTCCCGGGGCCGCGTTTAGTGGCGGCTGCGAGCCCCAACTCACAACCGCCCGCGACCCCGTTTCCACCCCTCGGCGGCCGGGCGTTCATGGCCACACCAGACCGCCGAGGGTGCCTCCCCTTGCGTCGGACCGGTAGGGGGAGGCACTCCTACCCCCAACCGTTCCGACCCGGCGCCGCCTGGCGGGAGGAGGGTCCCCTCAGGACCCCCCTCCCAGCCTAGGTCATCCGCCACGCCGAGGCGGCCGCCCGCGACGCCTCGCGACCGGGCGACGACCTCGGGCCACCGCACGAGCGCGAGCTTCAGCGCGCCGCTGAAGCTCGCGCTCCCTCCCCGCGGCCTCCTTCTGCAACATTACGTTCTCGCAGAAGGAGGCCACGGCCCTCCACTTCTCCTCGCTGCCGAGCATGGCGCGCACCACTCCCGGCAGCGAGACATCCCGCCCGACGACGCCGACCAGGACTCGGCGCTCTCCCTCCCACGCGGGGCATACCTCCAGGGTATGATCCGCCGTGTCCTGCTCAGCGTCGCAGTGGCAGCAACGCGCCGTCGGCTCCTTCCCTATCCGGCACAGGTATCTTCCGAAGCTGCCATGCCCGGAAAACACCTGTGCCAGCCGGTAGGTGAGGCTGCCATGGCCTCTGTCCAGCCACTCCTTCAGGAGTGGCCGAACAGCCCCGACAGTCCGGTGCCCCGCGGTTGGCAGAGCCAGCCGCTCCTGCCACGCGAGCAACACGGACTGCCGGGCCTGGCGCTTCAAATCGCCCCAAGCAGGTTCCTGCCCGCCCGGGACCGCCCCCACCCCCGCGCGACGGTCGACGCGGTGCCGGTACATCACCGCGTGCGACCGCGCGAGCAGGTCCATGGGCGGCATCCCCGCTAGAACCGTCGCCGCCTCATGTGACATGGTCCGATACCCGCGGACGACCCTGAGCGCCATGCGCCTCTGCACCCGACGCAGCATAGTCATGCTGCGCCGGGAGGCAGCCAGGTCGTCCGCCCAGACGGGGGCCCCGTATAGGGCCACCGACTGGACCATTGCCACATA
Organism: Colletes latitarsis; assembly: GCF_051014445.1. NCBI lineage: Eukaryota > Metazoa > Arthropoda > Insecta > Hymenoptera > Colletidae > Colletes > Colletes latitarsis. The sequence goes on from NC_135142.1 coordinate 7,358,706, forward strand.
GAGGCGACGAACTCGGCCCGCCGGGCCCCCCAGGTTGGGCAGGATCCGGCCCAGAGCCGCAACCATCCTTTCCAACCGGGGGACCAGGCAGCGGAAATGCTTCTCGAAACGCCAGTGGCTATCGAGGATCAGCCCTAGATACCTGATCTGGGGCTTCACCTCGATGTCAGCCCCACCCACCCGAATCAAAGGGGGTGGCGGATCCTGCCGAGGTGAATGAAACGCAATCACCTCGGTCTTATGGACCGCCACCGTCATCCCCATCCCCCTGATTCGGTCGACGACGCGTTGCGACCCCTCCTCTGCGCGACGCATGGCCCTCCCCCAGTGCGCCCCGACGGCCAGCACCAGTGTGTCATCCGCATAACACACCGTGCTGACGCCGTCGGGGAGGCCGGCCCGATGCTTCCTTACTTGCTTACAGCTTCATTACTAGCTTACTGCTTGCTTACTTGCTTACTGCTTACTCACTAGCATACTGCCTCCTTACTAGATTCCTGCTCACTTACTAGCTTACAGCTAGCTTACTCGCTTACTGGCTGCTTACTAGCCTACTGCGTGCATTCTAGCTTACTGCTTGCTCACAAGCTTACAGCTAGCTTATCAGCTTCCTGCTTGGTTACTAACTCACAGCTTGCCTACTATCAATCGGCTGCCTTACTAGCTTCCACCTCGCTCCATAGCTCACTGCTTGTTTACTAGCTTACTGCTTCCATACTAGCTCACTGTTTGCATACAAGCTTTTGGCTTGCTTAACAGCATACTGCTTGCTCAAAAGCTAACTGCTTTCTTGCTATCCTGCTGCTTGCTTTCCAGCTTACTGCTTTCCTATCAGCTTCCTGCTTGCTTCTAGCTTACTGTTTACATAGTAGCATACTGCTTCCTTACTAGCATCCTCCTCGGTTACTAGCTCACTGCATTCTTACCCGCTTACTACTTGCTTGCTAGCTTGCCTCTTGTTTCTAGCTTACTGCATGCTTACAAGCTAACTGCCTTCCTTCTAGCCTGCTCCTTGCATTCTGGCTTATTGTATGCTTACTATATTGCCGTTTGCTTTCTAGCTTACGGAATGTTACTAGCAGACTGCTTGCTTACAAGCTTGGTGCTTGCTTTCTACCATACTGCTTGCTTACTAGCTGACTACTCGCTTACAAGCTGACTGCTTGCATACTAGCTTGCTGCTTGCATTCTTGCTTACAGCTTGCTTACAAGCATACTGCTTTCTTACTAGTTACCAGCTTTCTGACTAGACAGCTGCTTGCATACAAGCTTACTGTTTCCTTAGTAGCTTACTGCATGCTTTCTATCTTAGTGCTTGATTATTAGATTGCTGCATGCTTTCTAGCTTCCTGCTAGCTTACTAGCATACTGGTTGCTTACTAGCGTACAGCTTGCTTACTAGCATACAGCTTTCTTACTAGATAACTGATTTCTGACTAACCTCCTTCTTGCTTACAAGCTTACTGCTTGCATACTAGCTGGCTGCTTGCATTCTTGCTTGCAGCCACCTTACTAGCTCAGTACTCGCTTAGCAGCTCACTGCTTGCATACTAGCTTGCCGCTTGCTTTCTAGCTTACAGCTTGCTTACTAGCTTACAACTTGCTTACTAGCTAGCAGCTATCTTATCAGCTTACTGTTTGCTTACTGGCTTATTGGTGGCTTAAGAGCTTGCCGCTTGCTTACTATCATACTGCCGCCTTTCTATCTTCCTCCTCGCCTACTAGCTCACTTCTTGCTTTCCAGCTTGCTGCTAACTTACTCGCCTGCTGCTTGCTAGTTAGCCTGCTGCTAGCTAGCTAGCCTGCTGCTGCTTTCGGTCTTACTGCTTGCTCACTAGCCTGCAGCGTGCTTTCTAGCTTACTGCTTGCTTACTAGCATACTGATTTCTTACTAACTCACTGCTTTGTCAATTGCTTACTGCTTGCTTACTAGGTAACTGCTTGCGTACTAGCATACCGCTTTGCTACTTGCTTACTGCTTGCATACAAGATTACTGCTTGCTTAGTAGCTTACTGCACGCTTGCTAGCTTACTGCTTGCATACTAGATTACTGCTTGCTTAGTAGCCTACTACACGCTTACTAGCTTATTGCTTGCTTACTATCTTACTGGTTACTTGCTAGCTTACTGCTTGCTTACAAGCTTACTGCTTGTTTACTAGCTTACTGCTTCCTTACTAGCTTGCTGCTTCCTTACAAGCTTCCGCCTCGCCCATTAGCTCACTGCTTGCTTACTAGCTTACTGCATGCTTACTAGATAACGACTTTTATTTTTTTTTTGTCGTGGGGAAAATCTTCGAAAGACTCCCTCCCACCTCTTTGGGGAGCGACGGGAGGGGTGTGTGGGATTCCCCGCGCCCGTAGAGTGACGGGCGTGGGAGCTACCCACTAAAAACCCCACCGTGACCCTTCCGCACGATTTGGGAGGATACCGGGTATCGCTCGAAGCATTCTTCCGGTATCCTCCCCGTGCCCGCGCTTTGCGCCCAACCCCGGGGGGGGGGGGTCAAACAGTCCCCCCGGTAGTCACTCTGTCTCATAGCGGCAGGACGGGGCCACTCCATCTCGCCGCCAACCGTCCCGGGGCAGCGTCTAGTGGGTCTCGCAACCGCCTGCGACCCCGTTTCTACCCCTCGGCGGCCGGGAGATCATGGCCGCTCCAGGCCACCGAGGGTGCCTCCCCGTGGGCCGGCCCCACCCGGTCCGCCCCTTCGCCGCCTGGCGGGATGAGGCTCTCCTCAGGGCCCCCCTCCGAGCCAGGTTCATCCGCCGCGCAAAGGCGGCCGCCCGCGACGCCTGGCGCCTGGGCGACGCCCTCGCGCCGCTGAAGCTCGCGCTCCCTTCCCGCGACCTCCTTCTGCAGCATTACGGTCTCGCAGAAGGAGGCCACGGCCCTCCACTTCCACGAGACTTCCCGCCCTATGACGCCGACCAGGTCACGGCGCTCCTCCTCCCACGCTTGGCATACCTGGAGGGTATGATCAGCCGTGTCCTGCTTGGTGTCACAATGGCAGCAACGCGCTGTCGGCTCCTTCCCTATCCGGCACAGGTATCTTCCGAAGCTGCCATGCCCGGAAAATACCTGTGCCAGCCGGTAAGTGAGGCTTCCATGGCCTCTGTCCAGCCACTGTTCCTGCTCCCCCGGGACAGCCCCCACTCCCGCGCGACGGTCGACACGGTGTCGATACATCATCGCGTGCGACCGCGCGAGGAGATCCATGGGCGGCATCCCCGCTAGAACCGTCGCCGCCTCATGTGACATGGTCCGATACCCGCGGACGACCCTGAGCGCCATGCGCCTCTGCACCCGACGCAGCATAGTCATGCTGCGCCGGGAGGCAGCCAGGTAGTCCGCCCAGACGGGGGCCCCGTATAGGGCCACCGACTGGACCATTGCCACATAGAGGCGACGAACTCGGCCCGCCGGGCCCCCCAGGTTGGGCAGGATCCGGCCCAGAGCCGCAACCATCCTTTCCAACCGGGGGACCAGGCAGCGGAAATGCTCCTCGAAACGCCAGTGGCTATCGAGGATCAGCCCTAGCTACCTGATCTGGGGCTTCACCTCGATGTCAGCCCCACCCACCCGGATCAGAGGGGGTGGCGGATCCTGCCGAGGTGAATGAAACGCAATCACCTCGGTCTTATGGACCGCCACCGTCATCCCCATCCCCCTGATCCGGTCGACGACGCGTTGCGACCCCTCCTCCGCGCGACGCATGGCCCTCCCCCACTGAGCCCCGACGGCCAGCACCAGTGTGTCATCTGCGTAACGCACGGCACTGACGCCGTCGGGGAGGTCGGCACGCAACACTGCGTCGTACGCGATGTTCCACAGGAGTGGCCCGAGGCCCGACCCCTACGGAACCCCGCAGTACACCTCCCTCCGCATATCACCATCCCGACCCGGATACTCGATCCACCTGCCGCGGAGATAATCCCCGACGACTGCCCTGAGACATGTAGTGTGTAGCCGTTATTCTGTCCAAGCGCGTTGCCACTTGGGGACTTTGCTGTACCTCAGACCGAAGGTCCATACCAGCAACTACATTTTGCCTCTTGTTCGGGCATCTACTTTTCACGCGTCGTTATGCGTTTTTGGAGGCTAACGACGTCGAAACCTGCTGCCACCTCGAGTCCAACCCAATCCAGGAACGCTTGCCGAAGCAAGCGGGCCTTGTATCCCGGCCCGTGGAGGTCACTGCCGAAGCACATGACCTAGCATCCGTTCGAGTACATTTTCAAGCATGGTTCTTAGAGAGAATCCGCAGACTTCTCTCATTCTGTTACGTAGCGTAGTGCGTTCAATTGCGATTTTGGTTTCGCCCTGCTTTCGTAAGTAGTACCGAGCGCGTATATGTCCGGAACTCCCTGAATAGATCTTGTGTTACAAGTTCGGCTACGGTCACCGGCCACGGATGGCCAGTTTCTTCAGCCGCTTGTCTCAGGAGTTCTCGCGCGTCTCTGTACCTCCGGCACTCGAATAGGACGTAGTTTGGTGTCTCCACTTGGCCACAATCGCAATTCTCGTGCGGTACTAAAGCAAATTCCTTGAGCTTGGCTCGGAAATCTCCGTGCCCGCTTAGGAATTGTACCACGTAGTGATCCAAGATCACCCAGCTTGCATCGAGACGGTCAGATACATCAGAGAAGTAGCGGAAGGTGACCCTACCTTTCTCCGATGACGACCATCTCAATTGCCACATATTGAGAAGTTCCGCTCGCTCCAAGGCTTTCGCCTCAGCAGCGGTAACTTCTCCAGCCGCCAAATCGGTTCGACTTATTCGACAATTTCCGACATCGGTATTCATTCGTCTTCTTATCCGGTATGCACACGCGCGCTCCACTAACACCAAGTCTATCGGCATCGTCCCGGCGATCACTGTGATCGCGTCGGTAGATACCGTGCGATAGGCCTTGGTGACGGCGTGCAAAACATGTCTCTGCGCCCTGGCAAGTTTAATTCTTGTCACAGAGGTAAGCATGTCTACCCATCCGGAGGCGGCGTATGACGTGATCGGGACGAAGAGACCTTTGTACAAAGTACGCATGGCTCTGTGTCCCAGTCCCCAGTTTGATCGAGCAAGTCTTGCTAGCGTATATAACGTTCGCATGACTTTGGCATTCAAGTATTCGACGTGGGATCTTACTCCCATTCGCGCATCGATGTGAACACCCAAGTACCTTATGGTTTGCTTGAGTGCCACACTTCTCCCGTTTATCTTTACCGCAGGAGGTCGTTCTCTATCCAGATTTCCTTTCAAGAGAATCATCTCGGTCTTAGTCGCAGATAGTTTAAGTTTCTGCGTGGCGCACCACTCAGAAATTGTATCCGCGACTCTTTGCCCTCTTTGCTGCAACTGATTCCTCGAGTTTCCGTAGAATACCACGAGTAAGTCGTCAGCGTAGGCTATTGGCTCGCAAGCCAGGTGTTCGTTTGATAAGAGCTGCAGAACTTCGTGAAAGACTAGGTTCCAGCAGCTCGGACCGAGTATCGAGCCCTGTGGGCAGCCCTTGGTGACTTGCTTACGCACATTACCGTGTTTGGAAACTATTGTAACCATACGGTTAGCGAAGTAGTCGACCATGAGTCGATAAAGATTTCGGGGACATCCCCGGCGTTTCAGCTTCTGAAGTATGCTTGGCCACCAAACATTATCAAAAGCTCCGGCGATGTCGAAGGAGAGACCCATCACATATCATTCCTCTCGCTGGGATATCAATTCCCTGAGCTTCACCACGGCGTCTTCCGTGGATCGTCCAGGCCTGAATCCGTATTGCCGATCGGAACTATGTTCTGGGTTTAGGAATATATTACTCATTCGATTAAGCATTAGTCTTTCTAACACTTTGCCTAGGATGGAAAGTAGGCATATCGGTCTATACGACTTGACATCCGTTGGTGGTTTATCGGGCCCTTTCAAGATTGCTCTGATCAAGCCGATTTTCCACCTAACGAGGAAGACCCCGTGCGCTAGACACCCGTTGTAGAGTCTTAGTAGAGCAGTATGGATGGATCCATAAGCACATTTAACTACTTCGGCCTCTATACGGTCCAGCCCATGGCATTTGCATCGCTTTAAGCGTGATACTGCAGCTTCGAGCTCATTCCTCGTGAAGACTGGACAGTCTTCAGTCGGCGGATCGGTTGCAGCATCAGCTCTGGTGTTTGCTTGCTCCGGCGTTTCATTCGTGGACGAGTCGTCCGGGATTAGCGCCTGTAGGTGCTGCGAGGCAGACGATTCCCAGTCAGTCGTATATCCTTCCGGCGTTCGAATGTTAGAGACCGCAGTCTCAACACAGAGTTTCTTCTGGGCGATCTCGTAAGCAAGTCCCCATGGCTCTTTGTTCCCCTGCTCCGTCACAAAGTTCTGCCAGCTTTGTGCTTTCGCAGCGCGCACTGCGGCTGTGTAGGCGAGTCTAGATGTTCGATACTCAGCCTGCTTTACCGCTCTCTCCTCCGAGTTCTTCTCGCGCTGAAAGGCTCGTCTAAGTCGATAGACTCGCGCTTTCATTCTCGTCAAATTTTCCGTCCACCGTGGAACGGACTTTGAATGCCACTTCTTGGGGCGCATTGAGGCATTGCACGCATCGATGATCGATTTCTCGACCTCTTGTGCTAGGTGTTCGACTTCCCTGCGGCAATCAGTGCCGAGGGGTAATTGCCTCGCGCCCTCAAGTAGAATTTGATCAAAACGCTCCCAGTTCGCATGCAACGTGCGGAATCGAGGCTGTGGGCTTCGATTCTCATTCACGTCCGTGAACTGCAAGACAAAATCAATAAATCGATGATCACTGGAGGTCCAATCCTCGTGGACCGTCCAGTTTTGTACAATTGTCGCCATGTCTGGTGTCGATAATGTGACATCGATCCATGACTCACCGGCAGGGCTGCAGTATGTAGGGATACTACCAGCCTCGTTCAAAATCGTCAAGTCGTGTAATGCGATAAACTCTTCGAGTTTTTCGCCTCGCGTGTCCGGTCGAACGCTTCCCCCCCCCCCCCCCAAAGGTGGGATTTGGCATTGACGTCCGCGGCTATCACGACTCGACGGTGTTGGAGAGCATCGAGTGTCTTCTCCAAACGTGCCAGACTTGGTTCAATGTCTTCCGAGCATTGAAAGTACTGGCTAACGAGGTAGAAACTACCGAAGGGTCCGCTAATGCAAACGCAGGAGGTGTGAGTATCACACAGCTGTGTGATTTTTACCACCGAGATGTCCGGGTATCTGACCACTATTGCAGCCATAGCCCGATCATTCTCGGCGATCACCTTCGCCGTGAGCCCAAAGCCTGGAATCTGTCCCTGAAATTGGTGAGGTTCCTGCATGAGCAACACGTCGATCTCCTTTGTGTGCATTAGCTCGCTCACCTCACCATGAACAATTAACGCACGCCGCATATTACGCTGCGCGATGCGCAATTGCCTTAGAGGCTGGACGACACAACCCCCTGGGCCATATCACTGAGGTTTTGCTTCCAAATGCTGGAAGAATCCTCCTCTTTCCTCATCGACTTGGGAACGTCGTACACAATAAGTGTAGGGTTCCTCAAAGTCCGTACAGTAGCTGAAAGTCCTACTTCTTTCAGCTTCGCGCAGTTGACGAAGGCCTTTAGATCCTCCTTGCGTTCAGTCTCGACGGTTATGCCACCGGAGTGGATGCGTCGGACAGACCTTACGCGGATCTTAGCTTTCGCCGGCTTAACCAGGGACAGAACAGTTTGTTTGGTAACGTCACTGTTCTGTCCTTTCCCTTTCGGCGGGAAAATACGCACCACGTGTCGTTGTGGTTTAACTGCCGCCGGGGAAACTCGATTTGCATCAACATTTACCGCTTGCGCGTAGGTTGTTGCTGCACGAACTGGTACAGGTTTCGCAGTCGGACGGGATCCCGTCGTCTGCGAAACCGTAGGGGCAACCCTCTCTGCGATCCTCTGGGAGGCTCTCTCCTCTTGCCGGATCGCCGCGAGCTGTCCTTTTAGGAAAAAGTTCTGAATAAGAACCTCCTGGACTAGCGCGTAGAGAGCTGCCGCGTTGCCTACGATCAAGGCTCCGGTCTCCTTACTGAGCCTGGATTCTTTCCCAAGACAGTTGGTCCGGATACCCTTGACCAGTTTCGAGGCCTCCCCACTGGTTTGGTCGAGAGGCCTGTTCGAAGGGCTAGGTGTCGCCTCCGCCGACACCTTTCCTGGCAATTCCTCGCCGCTTTCCCGGGCTTTTTCTGCCCTTTGCGGCTTCTCCTTCTTAACGACGGTTACCCAACCGTCGCTATCTACTTCTCGGTTTTTTGGCCTCCGGCTTCTTCGGTGGATTTGTGCGGGGTGGTGTCCCCGGTCCGTCCTTCTTGATCGCGGGCACAGGGGATGTTTACCCTGTTGGCTTAGGTGGTGAAGCCTTGCCCTTAGTCGTTGGGGGTCTGGTGCAGGGGGGCGTTTTTGCGCCCTTACCCACTTCAACCGCCTTAACTTTTTTCTGAGGTGGTGAGACCACCCCAGCTCTCTTACTCACCGCCGTTGTTCTGCCGGGAGCAGCGACAGCGGCCTCCTTAACTCCCTTTTCCCCCTTGCGGGGTACCGAGGCGTCTATGGGGGTTAATTTTATTTTTGGATCCATACTTGTATATATTCCTTTTCGTCCCGGCGTGTGTCCCGGCCTCCATGGACCCTCAAATGGAACCCGGCTCTGCTTTGGTTAGGACTTGCACCTAACGGGATATAGTCCGCGAACAAAGGCCGACCGGGCTTTCCCCGGACTCCTAGGTTCACTTCCTCGCCCAATAGAACCCACGAATGGTGTTCCGAGCCGATTGACTAGGCACAGGGCTGCTTTTCTCGCCTAGCCGCCTGTCTAGACGAAGCAGAGGCCAAAGGTACGTGTTGGGCAGCTACACTCCCGCAGGAGAGAGGGCCCTCAGATCCCAGGATCCTCCTTTCCGCCAACACAGGTCGCTACGCACGGCAAACACGTGGGGAACAAACCTCAAGCAGATGTACACTCTGCTTCGCTACGCCCGGTTTCTGCTCCCTGTTTTTGCAGGGAACCCGCTGCGTAACTAGGACATGACCTCGGGCATCATGTCCCTGTAGCATTAGCTCCAAAACGTGGGACTCGTCCTTAGCACGACTAGTCGAACTCACTTTGCCATCATCAACTATGCTCTTGACTTTTCAGTGTCCTTTTGCCATCGCCAACGACGTGAGCTGCTGTCAGCAGCGCGACGACGGTCTTACATGTATAAATACATGTTGTCTTTCGTCATTGGCGTACCTTTCAGTCAGTGTTTCGTCATGCGCTGCATATCCTTTCTATATGCAGCGTCCGTATGGCAAGGACTCCGAGTCTGACAGAGCCGTACACCACCGGCTTACAGCTCGGAGTTGAGCTGGTCTAGGCGGAGTCTTGTAATGGCCAGGGGAGCGATCCACGTTTCGAGGCCCGTCTCCATACCTAGGATACTAGCATGGTTTCCCAGCCGATACCTTCAGGCAGTAAGGAGCAGCACAGCTACTTATACGGTGGCCTCCTTCCGCCAATCGTCTGGCATTACGACGTCTGCCACCAGATGTTTTGGTGTGCTGGGTTCTGCCAAGTCCAGCGGCGTATTGCTTTCCCAGCGGCGTATTGCTTTTGGGGACGCATACAGACGTCGTGTCGTGTCTCTTTCTGATCTTATGATTTGCTTAACGTGAAAAGGGAGCATATAGCCCCCTTTTTGATTCTTTGGTGTCAGGATCGCCTCCTCGAAGAAGCATTAAAGCAAAAAGTGGGCTTATAGCCCCCTGGTATTAGTTAGGACTTTCTTGGAGAAGATCTAGGTGTTCGGTTAAGAACATCGAAAAGTACTTTTGAAGTGAAAAAGGGGCATATAGCCCCTTTTTGTACAATATACGCCTTCTCCAATAAGCCTTAAAGTGAAGTGGGGGTCGCAGCCACCAGGTGTTCAACATACGCTAGTCATAATGCTTCCCCTTCTCTCTTTGCTTTTCTGACACCACTACTTTCTGTCATCTCTGTTTTGCACAGTACGATTGACGGATCTCGTCTTTGCTCGGGTAGGTGGGGTCGCTACTCCCATACGGTGTGCCCCTGCACCGCCCCTGCCTAAGCCAGAGCCCCGTTGGCCGGCATAAATGCCGTTTCCAGCGTCCACCGCAAGGAGGAGAGGTTGGCACATGCGATCCTGGTGCCGTATAGCAAGCCATACGCCCGGACGGCTTCTAGACGCCCTGCCCTGAGACAAGGGGGGACCCGATGATATTCGAGCCCCCTCCGTATCTCCCCCTAGGGAAGGGTGTTAAACGCGTTGGCAATATCCGGCGATACCGCCAACGCCACCACTTCCCGGGAGAGGGCCGATTCCGAGAGTGCCGTGACCCGACTGATCGCGTCGACCGTCGACCGGCCCCCCCGGAAACCGTACTGGCAGTCGGCCAGGCATGGAGCACCCCGCGACAGGTGCTCGACGAGGCGGGCAGCAATCACTCGCTCGAAGAGCTTGCCCACCTCGTCGAGGAGACAGATGGGTCGGTATGCGGATGGAGACAACGCGGGCCGACCCTCCTTCCGGAGGAAGACATCCTCGCCACCTTCCAACTGGGGGGGAATCGCCCGTCCCTCAGGCATCGGTTAAACAACCGCCTGAGGTCGGCCTCAAGGACACCGTGGGATAAGACCCAAACCCGGCCGGGCATACCATCCGGACCCGGGGCCATGTTACGCGCCCCGAGCCGTCTGATGGCCGCGGCCAGCTCCCCCTCCGTGACCGCCGGCTCGGCCACCCACTCCAACGGGGCCGTCGCCTCTGCCGGAGGACGTGGTCCCATCTCCCCAATTGGGAAGAGAGTATTGACCACGTCCTCCAGCAGCCGGGGGTCAAGACCCACGGTGACGGGGGCGCCCACGGGCGGAGCTTGATCAGCACCACCTTATAAGGGTGGGTAAGGGGAGGTAAGCCTCCTCCCCTCCACCGCCCTGAGGGGAGCCTCCTCCCGCCTGGCGGCGAAGGGTCGGAGCGGGTGGTTCAGGCCCACGGGGAGGCACCCTTGGTGGCCACCGAGCCTGCCTGCAGCGGCCATGAAATCCCGGCCGCCGAGGGGTAGAAACGGGGTCGCAGGCGGTAGCGAGTTGAGGTTTGCAGCCGCCACTAAGCATGGCACCGGGACGGATGCTGGCGGGATGGAGTGGCCGCGTTCTGCCGCTACGAGACAGAGTGTCTACCGGGGGGAACGTCCGTCCCCCCCTGGGATGGGCACAAAGCGCGGGCACGGGGAGGATACCGGAAGAATGCTTCGAGCGATTCCCGGTATCCTCCCAAATCGTGCGGAAGGGTCACCGTGGGGTTTTTAGTGGGTAGGTCACGCGTCCGTCATTCTACGGGCGCGGGGAATCCCACACACCCCTCCCGCCTCTCCCCAAAGAGGTGGAAGGGAATCTTTCGAAGATTTTCCCCATGACAAAAAAAAAAAAAAAAAAAGTATACTAGCAGTAAGCTAGTAAGCAAGCAGTAACCTAGAAAGCAAGCTGCAGGCTAGTAAGCAATCATTAAGCTAGTAAGCAATCAGTAAGCATGTAAGCAATAAGCAAGCAAGTAAACAAGCAGCAAGCTAGTAAGAAAGCAGTTGGCTAGTAAGAGAGCAGTATGCTAGTAAGCAATCTGTAAGCTAGAAAGCAAGCAGCATGCAAGTGAGCAAGCAGTAAGATAGGAAGCAAAGAGCAGGCTAGTAAGAAAGCAGTAAGCTAGTAAGCAAGCAGCTGGCTAGTGAGAAAGCAGCGAATTAGGAAGAAAGCTGGAATGTAGTAAGAATGCAGTTAGGCAGCAAGCAAGCAGTAAACTAGTAAGCAACCAGTGAGCTAGTAAGCAACCAGTGAGCTGGTAAGCGAGGAGGAAGCTAGTAAGGAAGCACTATGCTAGTAAGCAAGCAGCTGGCTAGTATGAAAGCAGCAAATTAGGAAGAAAGCAGGAATGTAGTAAGAATGCAGTTAGGTAGCAAGCAAGCAGTAAACTAGTAAGCAACCAGTGAGCTAGTAAGTAACCAGTGAGCTGATAAGCGAGGAGGAAGCTAGTAAGAAAGCAGTATACTAGTAAGCAAGCGGCAAGCTAGAAAGCATGTGGCAATCTAGTAAACAAGCAGCACGCTTGCAAACAAGCAGTAAGTTAGTAAGCAAGCAGTGAGCTTGTAAGCAAGCAGTAAGCTGGAATGAAAGCAGGTAGCTAGTAAGGAGGTAGTAAGCTAGTAAGTCAGTAGCATGATAGTAAGCAAGCAGTGAGCTAGTAAGCGAGCAGGAAGCTAGTAAGGAAGCAGTATCCTAGAAAGCAAACAGCAGGCTAGTAAGAAAGCAGTTAGTTAGTTAGCAAGCAGCAGGCTAGTAAGCAAGCACTAAGAGAGTAAGCTTGCAGTAAGACAGTAAGCATGCAGCAAGCTTGTGAACAGCAGTAAGCTAGTAAGCTAGCAGTATGCTGGTAAGGAAGCAGCTGGCTAGTTAGGAAGCAACAAGCTAGTAAGAAAGCAGTAAGCTAGTAAGCAAGCTGTAAGCTGGTAAGCGAGCAGCAAGCTAGTAATCAAGTAGCAGGCTAGTCAGAAGGCAGTTAGCTAGGAAGAACGCAGTATGCTAGTAAGCAAGCGGCAAGCTAGATAGCATGTTGCAATCTTGTGAACAAGCAGCAGGCTAGTAAGAAAGCAGTTAGATAGTAAGCAAGCAGCAGGCGAGTAAGAAAGCGGTAAGATAAGAAGTAAGCAGGAATATAGTAAGAAAGCAGTTAGGTAGTAAGCAAGTACCAGGCTAGTAAGAAAGCAGTGAGCTTGTAAGCAAGCAGTAAGCTGGAAAGAAAGCAGGTAGCTAGTAAGGAGGTAGTAACCTAGTAAGTCAGTAGCATGATAGTAAGCAACCAATGAGCTAGTAGGCGAGGAGGAAGCTAGGAAGGAAGCGGTATGCCTTTATGCAAGCAGTAAGCTAGAAAGCATGCAGTAAGATGGTAAGGAAGCAGTGAGCTGGTAAGCGAGTAGGTAGCTAGTAAGGGTGCAGTATGCAGGTAAGCAAGCAGTAAGCTAGAAAGCATCCAGTAAGCTAGTATGCAAGCGGCGAGATAGTAAGCGAGGAGAAGGTGGTAAGCATGCAGTATGCTAGTAAGGAACCAGTAAGCTAGTACGCAAGCAGTAAGCAAGCTAGCAAGCAGTGAGATGGTAAGCAAACAGGCAGCTAGAAAGGAAGCAAAGAGGTCGTAAGAAAGCGGCAAGCTAGAAAGCAAGCAGTAAGCAGGTAAGCACGAAGTAAGCTAGTGAACAAGCAACAGGCTAGTGAGCGGAGAAAAAGCAAGCAAGGATGCAGTATGCTAGCAAGCAAGCAGTAAGCTAGAAAGCAAGCAGTACACTAGCAATTAAGCAGTAAACGGTTAAATTAGCTGTAAACTAGTAAGCATTCAGTAATCTAGTACGCAAGCGGTGAACTGGTAAGCTAGCAGTAAACTATTCAGCGTACAGTAAGCTCGTATGCAAGCAGTAAGCAAGCGAGCAATCAGTAAGTTAGTAAGCGAGGAGGAAGCTAGTAAGGATGCAGTATGGTAGTAAGCAAGCAGTAAGCTTGCTAGCTAGCAGTAGGCTAGTGAGCAAGCAGCATGCTAGCAGGCATGCAGCAATCTAGTAAGCCAGCAGTGAGCTAGTAAGCAACCAGGAAGCTAGTAAGCAAGCAGTAAGCTAGTAAGCAAGCAGTAGGCTAGTAAGCAAGCAGTAAGCTTGTAAGACAGCACAATGATAGTAGGCACGCTGTAAGCTAGAAAGCGAGTAGCAGGCCAGTAAACAAGAAGTAAGCGAGTAAGCTAGCAGTATGCTAGTAAGCAAGAAGCAAGCTAGTAAGCGTGCAGGGAGGTAGTAAGGAAGCAGTATGCCAGGAAGCATGCAGTAAGCTAGTAAGCAGGAAGTAAGATAGTAAGCATGTAGTGAGCACGTAAGCAAGCGGAATACTAGTAAGAGAGCTGTTAGCTGTTGGGCACGCAGTAAATTAGTAAGCAACCAGTCAGCTTGTAAGCAAGCAGTAAGCTGGTAAGAAGCAGTTAGTTAGTAAGCAAGTAGTGAGCTAGTATGCAAACAGTGAGCTAGTAAGCAAGCAGTAATCTAGTAAGGAAGCAGTAAGCTAGTAAGCTAGCAGTAACCAAGTAAGCCAGCAGTAAGCTTGAAAGCAAGCAGTAAGCTAGGAAGCAGGTAGTTAGCTAGTAAGCAAGCAGTAAGCTAGTAAGCAAGCAGTAAGTTAGTAAGCATCCAGTAAGCTAGTAAGCATGCTGCTGGCTAGTAGGAAAGGAGTATGCCAGTAAGCAAGCAGTAAGCTAATAAGCAAGCAGTAAGCTAGTAACCAAGCAGTAATCATGTAAGCATGCAGTAAGCTGGTAAGCAAGCAGTGAGCTAGTACGCGAGCAGAGAGCTAGTAAAGAAGCACTATCCTAGTAAGCAAGCAGTAAGCTAGTAAGCAAGCGGGAGGGTAGTAAGGAAGCAGTTATCTAGTTGGCAAGCTGTTAGCTAGTAAGCATGCAGCATGCTGGTATTCATGCAGTATGGTAGAAAGCAAGCAGCAGGCTAGTATGCAAGCAGTAAGGTAGAAAGCAAGCAGCAGGCTAGTAAGCATGCAGTAAACGACAAAGCTAGCAGTAAGCTGGTATACAAGCAGTGAGCTAGTAAGCGAGGAGAAAGCTACTAAGGAAGCGGTATGCTAGTAAGCAAGCAGCGGGCTAGTAAGCAAGCAGTAAGCAAGTAAGCGAGCTGTAAGCTAGTAAGCGGGCAGTAAGCTAGTCAGAAAGCTGCTAGCTAGTAAGAAAGCAGCATGCTAGGAAGGAAGTAGTAGGCTAGTAAGCAAGCAGTAACATAGTGAGCAAGCAACGGACTAGTAAGCAAGCAGTAAGCGAGTAGGCAACCAGTAAGCTAGCAAGCGAGTAGTAAGCTAGAAAGCAAGCGGCTAGCTAGGAAGCAGGCAGTGAGCTCGTAAGCGAGGTGGAGGCTAGTAAGGAAGCAGCATGATAGTAAGCAAGCAGCAGGCTTGTAAGCATGCAGTAAGCGAGAAAGCTAGCAGTAAGCTAGTAAGCAAGCAGTAATCCAATAAGCAAGCAATAAGCCAGTAAGCAACCAGAGAGCTTGTAAGCCAGCAGCGAGATAGTAAGGAAGCAGTATGCTAGTACGCTAGTAGTGAGCATGTAAGTAAGCAGTAAGCTAGTACGCAAGCAGTGAGCTGGTAAGAAAGAAGTTGGCTAGTCAGAAGGCAGCAAGGTAGTAAGCAAGCAGTAAGCTAGTAAGCAAGCATTATGTTGGAAAGCAAGCAACAGGCTAGCAGGGTAGCAGCTAGCTATTGTGCAAGCAGTAAGCTAGTAAGCAAGCAGTAAGCTAGTAGGCGAGTAGGGAGCTCGAAACAAAGCATTAATCTTGTAAGCAAGCAGTATGCTGGTGAGAAAGCAGATAGCTAGTAAGGAAGCAGTATGCTAGTAAGCAAACACTAATGTAGTAAGGAACAACTAAGCTAGCAAGCAAGCAGCAAGCTAATACGAAAGCAGTTAGCTAGTAAGCCAGCAGTAAGCTTGTAGGCAAGCAGTAAGATATTAAGCAAGCAGTAAGGTTGTAAGCAATCAGTGAGCTAGTAAGCAAGCAGTGATATCGTAAGCGTGCAGGGAGCTTGTAACAAAGCAGTAATCTAGTAAGGAAGCTGTATGCTGGTGAGAAAGCAAATAGCCAGTAAGGAAGCAGTATGCTAGTAAGCAAACACTAAGCTAGTAAGCAAACATTAAGCAAGAAAGCAAGCAGCAGGCTAGTAGGAAAGCAGAAAGCTAGTAACAAAGCAGTAAGTTAGTAACAATGCAGTAAGCTAGTAAGCTAGCTGTAAGCTAGTAAGCAAGCAGGTCGCTAGTAAGGAAGTCGTAAGCTAGTAAGCAAGTATTAATTTAGTAATCAAGCAGTGGGCTTGTAAGCAAGCAGTAAGCTTGTAAGGAAGCAGCGATCATGCAAGCAAGTATAAAGCTTGCAAGCAGGCAGTAGGCTGGTACGTAAGCTCCGAGCTAGTAAGCAACTTGTATGCTAGTATGCAAGCTGTAAGCTTGTAAGCAGGCAGTAAGCTGGTACGCAAGCTGTGAGCTAGTAAACAACCTGTAAGCTAGTAAGCAAGCAATAAGCTGGTAGGAAAGGAGCTACCTGGTAAGGAACTAGTAAGCTAGTAAGCGAGCAGGGAGCTAGTAAGCAAGGAGCATGCTTGTAAGCAACCTGTAAGCATCTAATGATCTAGAACACTAGCAGTAAACTAGTCAGCTGGCAGTATGCTAGTAAGAAAGCAGTAAGGTAGTATGCACCCCGTAAGCTAGTAAGAAACCAGTTAATCTGTAAGCAAGCAGTAAGCCGGTAAGAAATTATGAAGCTAGTGAGCAACCAGGAAAATAGGATGCAAGCAGTAAACTAGTAAGCAAGCAGTAAGCTAGAAAGCAAGCAGCAAGCTAGCAACCATGCTGTTAGCTAGTAAGCAAGCAGTAAGTTAGTAAGCAAGCAGAGAGCTTGTAAGCGAGGAGGAAGCTAGTAACGCGGCAGTATGCTAGTAAGCAAGCAGGAAGCTTGAAAGCAAGCAGTAAGCTTGAAAGCAAGCAGCGAGCCAGAAAGCGAGTAAGGTTGCAGTGCGCTGGTAAGCGTGGAGGAAGCTAGAAACGTAGCAGTTTGATAGTAAGCAAGCTGCATGCTAGCAAGCAACCAGTAAGTCTTTAAGCAAGCAATAATCTGGTAAAAAGGCACTTAGATAGTAAGCAAGTAGGAAGCTAGTAAGCACGCTGTAAGCTAGTAAGCAAGCAGTGAGCTAGTAAGCCTGGATGAAGCTAGTAAGGAAACTGTATGCTAGTATGCAAGCAGTAAGCTAGCAAGCAACCAGTAAGCTACTACGCAAGCAATGAGCTAAAAAGCGAGGTGGAAGCTGGCAAGGTAGCAGTATGCTAGTTATCAAGCAGTATTTTTGTAGGAAACAAGTTATCTAGTAAGCAAGCAGCAGACTAGTAAGGAAGCAATTAGCTAGTCAGAAAGCAGTATGCTACTAAGCAAGCAGTAAATTAGTAAGCAAGCAGTAAGCCTGTAAGCTCACATTGAGCTAATAAGCGAGGAGGGAGCTACTAAGGAAGAATTATGCTAGAAGGCAAGCGGCAAGCTAGTATGCATGCAGTAAGCTAGAAAGCAAGCAGCAAGCTAATAAGCTAGCATTAAGCTTAAAAGCAAGCAGAAGGCTAGTCAGAAAGCAGCTAGTTATGAAGCAAGCAGTATGGCAGCAAGCAAGCAGTAACCTAGATAGCAAGTCGTGTACTAGTAAGCTAGCAGTGAGCTAGTAAGCGAGCAGGGAACTAGTAACAAAGCAGTAATCTAGTAATCAAACAGTATACTGCTAAGAAAGCAGTTAGCTATTAAGCAAGTAGTGAGCTAGTAAGCAAGCACTAAACTAGAAAGCAAGCAGCCGGCTTGTTAGAAAACAGTTAGCTGTTAAACAAGCAGCAGGCCAGTAAGCATGCACTGAGCGAGTGAGCAAGCAGTAAGCTAGTAAGTAAGCTGTAGGCTGGTAAGGAAGCAGTTAGCCAGTAAGGAAGTAGTAAGCTAATAAGCAGGCAGTAAGAAAGTAAACAAGCAGTGAGGTAGTAAGGAAGCCATTAGCTAGTAAGCAAGCTGTAACCTAGTGTGCATGCAGTTAGTTAGTAATCGAGGAGGAAGCTGGTAAGGAAGCAGTATGCTAGTAAGCAAGCAGTAAGCTAGAAGCAAGCAGCAAGCTTTTAAGCAAGCAGTATGATGGAATGCATGCAGCAGGGTAGTTAGAAAGCTGGTAGCTAGTAAGCAAGCAGTACTTTACTAAGCAAGCTGTAAGCTAGTAAGCAAGCTGTAACTGGTAAGGAAGCAGTTAGCTAGTAAGGACGTAGTAAGCTAGTAAGCAGGCAGTAGGACAGTAAGCAATCAGTAAGCTAGTAAGCAAGCAGCAAGCTAGTCAGAAAGCTGCTAGCTAGTAAGGGAGCAGGGAGCTAGTAAGGAAGCGGTAAGCTACTAAGCAAGCAGTAAGCGAGTAACCTAGCAGTCAGCTGGTATGAAAGCAAATATCAGGAAAGCAAGATAGTAATGAAGCAGTAAGCTAGAAAGCAAGGAGCAGGCTAGTAAGAAAGCAGTTATCTAGTAAGCTTCCCTCAGGGGCTGCCAGCCTTTCAGCTGCAGTACGGGCTTAACGAACCCGGGGTACCCGAGTCATACACACACCGTAAGCCTCCTGTTGGTCGTCACAACGACCCATTCACAATTCCCTATTGGTTTTGTGAATGGTACGTGACGGCAGGAGGAACGGGGGTCTTGGCTTAGCCGCCTGGGCCACGAGTATGGCGACTCTATAAAATCGCCCTCCAATCCTAAGCTATGGTGCGCGGCGATGGGATGCATGGTTGGGGGAGAAGGCCCAATCCCAAGCGACCACCTCCGGGGAACCTGCCGAACCCCCGGAGTATTAGGCTTACCCGGGTAAGGCGGCTCTGCCCGGGTGGACCTTTATTTCCGACCATCTCGTGGGACTATTATGGACACAGAAAATAAAATGGGGATGGGGCGGGTTTTGTCGGTTGGGGAGGACGGAGACGGGGTTGGGGTTAGGGTGGCGGCGCTCGCGCCCCACTCAGCGCCAGGTCCGGCTTCGTGGAGGGTGGAGGAGGACGACGAGACGGCGTCGGTCTCGTCCTTCTCCTCCAGCACGAGCCACATAGGCTCTAAGAGGAAGAGGACGGGGCAGGCCGTCGTCGAGGTGGGCGGGGCGATGAGCCCGTCGGTGAGGCTGAGTTGCCTCAGGGACGAGGTGACCGAGGAGATATCGGAGAGGATCTCCTCGTCCCTGAGGCGGGTGGAGAAAGTCGCCGCTGCCTGCGCCTTTAAGGGGCAGAAAAGCGGTGGCGCGGAGGTCCTGAAGGCCGCGGTGGAGGAAATGAGGGAGGCGGCGCGGGAGCTCAGAGGGCGGAACGCCCGTCTGCAGCTCCTGTTGGAGGAGGAGGGCAGAGGCGCTGTGGAACAGCGCGGCCCTCCCTCCCATCCTCCCTCCTCCTCCACCGCCGCGTCCCTCGGCGGAGGTAAATAAGCGGGGTGCGGCGGCAGTGGTGCGGGGCACCGCGGGCCCCTCCACCCGCACTCCGCCCGTGAAGAAGTCCCCGTCCTCCTCAGAAGACGATCTTCTGAGGAGGATTGGGGACATGATTGATGGCAAGCTGGCCGCCTTCCGGGAGGAGCTCCTCGCCGGCAGAGCGGTCAGCAGGAAGGCGGTGCCTCCCCGACCTGTTCCGGTACAGTCGGGGAAGGCAAAGAAGGGCGGAGTGAAGGCTCCGCCCAGCGTTGCGGCACCAGGGCCCCGGGTCGCGACCCCCAAGGGGGGTGGTGTACCCGTGGTCGCGGTGGTCGCGTCCTCCACAGCACCCTCCCAAGGGGGGGTGGCGTGGAGTGAGGTGGTGGGGCGGAAGGCGAAGCGGGCGGCGAGGAAGGCCTCGCAACCGCAGCCTCCGCCTCCGCCGCCGGCGGCCAAGGTAAAGGCCGCGAAGGTCGGGAAGGCACGACCAGGCCGTCCCCCAAAAACGGCAGCGGTGACGCTGACCGTTGCGCAGGGGGGCGACCTGACCCTCGCGGAGGCGATGCGGCTCGCCAGGGAGAATATCTCCCTGGAAGAGCTGGGCATCGCCTCCGTGAGGGCGAAGAGGGCCGTGACCGGGGGTCTCTTGCTGGAGATCCCCGGTGCAGAAGGCGGCGCGAAGGCGGATCGTCTCGCCCAGAGGCTCCGGGAGCAGCTGGGCGAGCGAGGTGTCCGGGTCGCCCGGCCCACGAAGCGCACGGAGATGCGCGTTTGTGGGCTGGACGACTCGGTCAGCGCACAGGATGTGTCCCGTGCCCTTGCGAGGGCGGGGGACTGTCCTGTGGAGGACCTGCGGATCGGAGAGATCCGCAGGTCGCCCTCCGGCCTCGGGTCGGTGTGGGCCCGGTGCCCCCTCTCCGCCGCCCGTAAGGTGGCGGAATCCGGGAGGGTGTTGGTGGGGTGGGTTTCGGCGCGAGTGGAAATCCTCGCGCCGCGCCCGCTCCAGTGTCACCGCTGCCTCGAATTGGGGCACGTGAGGCAGTGGTGCACCTCGCCGGTGGACCGCAGCGGTCAGTGTTACCGCTGCGGTGCCAAAGAGCACCGTGCGAGCCAGTGCTCGGCGGCCCCCCACTGCCCGCTGTGTGCGGACATGGGGAGGCCAGCCGATCACAGGGTGGGGAGCAAGAAGTGCTCCCCCCCCTCCCGGAAGGAGAGGAAGAGGCGGGCTGCACCGGCTCCGGTGCCGAGGGCGGTGGCATCGTCCTCCATGGAGGTGGACGGTGCTACGGGGACGGACGGCCGGGAGGAGGCTGGCGCGGCCATTAATTAATGCCGCCCCGCCTCCTCCTCCAGGCCAACCTCAACCACTGCCGCGCGGCACAGGACTTGATGTCCCAAGTCCTCGCGGAGTGGGGGGTTGGTCTGGCGGTCGCCGCCGAGCCGTACCGCGTCCCTGATCACCCTCATTGGGTGGGCGACGCGGACGGCTTGGTGGCGACGGTATGGGGAGGGGGCGACGGGTCCCCACCGTTCTCCTTGTTGGAGCGCGGTCGGGGATTCGTCGCCGTGGACTGGGGGGGAGTCGCTGTGGTGGGGTGCTACATTTCGCCCCGTAGCGGTCACGCTGCGTTCGAGCTGTACTTGGCCGAGGTCGCGGCATGCGTGCAGCGCTACGCGGCCCGGCCGGTGCTGGTCCTGGGGGATTTTAATGCCAAGTCGGTGGCTTGGGGATCCCCCAGGACCTCCGTTCGCGGCGGGATCCTGGGCGATTGGGCGGCGGGGCTCGACCTCCGGGTATTGAACCGGGGGTCGGAGCACACATGCGTGCGGCGATATGGGGGGTCCATCGTGGATGTTGGATTCGCGACCCCCAACGCCGTGCGCATGGTGTCGGGTTGGCACGTGGTCGCGGGGGCAGAGACACTCTCCGATCACCGGTACATCCGGATGGAGGTCTCTGCCGCCGCGAGTGCATCCCGACACGGCCGCCTGCGTGGCACCCCACCACGCCGCTGGGCGCTTCGGCGCCTGGACAAGGACGCCCTGATGGCAGCTGCCCTCGCTGCAACTTGGCCGCAGGGAGCGGCCGAGTTGCCGAGCATAGAGGAGGAGGTCGCCCGGCTCGGAGCATTGATCGCGGGTATTTGCGACGCGGCGATGCCTCGGGTCGGGCGGGCTTCTCCTCGCCGGGCGGTGTACTGGTGGTCGGACGCGATCGCGGAGTTGCGAGTCGCGACTGTCCGCGCCCGACGCCAGTACACCCGCGCGCGCCGTCGTCAACGTACAGGCGACGACGTGGCGCGAGCGAGGGCAGCTGATGACCTGTATGGAGCATACCGCGTGGCGCGGGTTGCTCTGCAGGTCGCCATCAAACGGGCCAAGACCCAGGCATGGAAGGAGCTCCTCCAGACCCTTGATGACGATCCATGGGGGCGCCCATATAAGGTGGTGCTGAATAAGCTCCGCCCGTGGGCGCCCCCCGTCACCGAGGGTCTTGACCCCCGGCTGCTGGAGGACGTGGTCAATACACTCTTCCCAATTGGGGAGAGGGGACCGCGTCCTCCGGCGGCGGCGGCGGCTGTCCCAGTGGAGTGGACGGCCGAGCTGGGGGTCACGCAGGAGGAGCTGGCAGCGGCCATCAGACGGCTCGGGGTTCGTAACACGGCCCCGGGTCCGGATGGTGTGCCCGGCCGGGTTTGGGTCTTGACCCAGGGCGTCCTTGGGGCCGACCTCAGGCGGTTGTTCGACCGCTGCCTGAGGGACGGGCGATTCCCCCCCAGTTGGAAGGTGGCGAGGATGGTCCTCCTCCGGAAGGAGGGTCGGCCCGCGGAGTCTCCCTCCGCATACCGGCCCATTTGTCTCCTCGACGAGGTGGGCAAGCTCTTCGAGCGTGTGATTGCTGCCCGCCTCGTCGAGCACCTGTCGCGGGGTGATCCCGGTCTGGCCGACTGCCAGTTCGGTTTCCGGGGGGGCCGATCGACTATCGACGCGATAGGTCGTGTGAGGGCCCTCTCGGAGGCGGCCGTCTCCCGGGGAGGGGTGGCATTGGCAATATCCTTGGATATTGCCAATGCCTTTAACACCCTCCCCTGGGAAGAGATAAGGAGGGGACTTGAATATCATCGAGTCCCCCCTTGTCTCAGGGCGGTCGTCGGGGATTATCTCCGCGGCAGGTGGATCGAGTATCCGGGCCGGGATGGTGATATGCGGAGGGAGGTGTACTGCGGTGTTCCGCAGGGGTCGGTCCTCGGGCCACTCCTGTGGAACATCGCGTACGACTCGGTGTTGCGGGCCGGCCTCCCCGACGGCGTCAGCACGGTGTGTTATGCGGATGACACACTGGTGCTGGCCGTCGGGGCGCACTGGGGGAGGGCCATGCGTCGCGCGGAGGAGGGGTCGCAACGCGTCGTCGACCGGATCAGGGGGATGGGGATGACGGTGGCGGTCCATAAGACCGAGGTGATTGCGTTTCATTCACCTCGGCAGGATCCGCCACCCCCTCTGATCCGGGTGGGTGGGGCTGACATCGAGGTGAAGCCCCAGATCAGGTATCTAGGGCTGATCCTCGATAGCCACTGGCGTTTCGAGAAGCATTTCCGCTGCCTGGTCCCCCGGTTGGAAAGGATGGTTGCAGCTCTGGGCCGGATCCTGCCCAACCTGGGGGGCCCGGCGGGCCGAGTTCGTCGCCTCTATGTGGCAATGGTCCAGTCGGTGGCCCTATACGGGGCCCCCGTCTGGGCGGACGACCTGGCTGCCTCCCGGCGCAGCATGACTATGCTGCGTCGGGTGCAGAGGCGCATGGCGCTCAGGGTCGTCCGCGGGTATCGGACCATGTCACATGAGGCGGCGACGGTTCTAGCGGGGATGCCGCCCATGGACCTGCTCGCGCGGTCGCACGCGGTGATGTACCGGCACCGCGTCGACCGTCGCGCGGGGGTGGGGGCGGTCCCGGGCGGGCAGGAACCTGCTTGGGGCGATTTGAAGCGCCAGGCCCGGCAGTCCGTGTTGCTCGCGTGGCAGGAGCGGCTGGCTCTGCCAACCGCGGGGCACCGGACTGTCGGGGCTGTTCGGCCACTCCTGAAGGAGTGGCTGGACAGAGGCCATGGCAGCCTCACCTACCGGCTGGCACAGGTATTTTCCGGGCATGGCAGCTTCGGAAGATACCTGTGCCGGATAGGGAAGGAGCCGACGGCGCGTTGCTGCCACTGCGACGCTGAGCAGGACACGGCGGATCATACCCTGGAGGTATGCCCCGCGTGGGAGGGGGAGCGCCGTGTCCTGGTCGGCGTCGTCGGGCGGGATGTCTCGCTGCCGGGCGTGGTGCGCGCCATGCTCGGCAGCGAGGAGAAGTGGAGGGCCGTGGCCTCCTTCTGCGAGAACGTAATGTTGCAGAAGGAGGCCGCGGGGAGGGAGCGCGAGCTTCAGCGGCGTGCTGAAGCGCGCGCTCGTGCGGTGGCCCGAGGTCGTCGCCCGGTCGCGAGGCTTCGCGGGCGGCCGCCTCGGCGTGGCGGATGACCTAGGCTGGGAGGGGGGTCCTGAGGGGACCCTCCTCCCGCCAGGCGGCGCCGGGTCGGACCGGTTGGGGGTAGGAGTGCCTTCCCCTACCGGTCCGACGCAAGGGGAGGCACCCTCGGCGGTCTGGTGCGGCCATGAACGCCCGGCCGCCGAGGGGTGGAAACGGGGTCGCGGGCGGTTGCGAGTTGGGGCTCGCAGCCGCCACTAAACGCGGCCCCGGGACGGATAGCGGCGGGATGGAGTGGCCCCGTCCCGCCGCTATGAGGCAGTGTGTCTACTGGGGGGATCGATTGTCCCCCCGGGGGATGGGCGCGAAAGCGCGGGCACGGGGAGGATACCGGAAGAATGCTTCGAGCGATTCCCGGTATCCTCCCAAAGCGTGCCGAAGGGTCACCGTGGGGTTTTTAGTGGGTAGGTCCCGCGCCTGTCGTTGTACGGGCGCGGGGAATCCCACACACCCCTCCCACCTCTCCCCAAGGAGGTGGGAGGGAGTCTTTCGAAGATTTTCCCCACGACAAAAAAAAAAAAAAAAAAAAAAAAAAAAAAAAAAAAAAAAAAGTTATCTAGTAAGCTAGTAGTAGGCTAGTAAGCAAGCAGTGAGCTAATAAGCAAGCAGGAAGGTAGTAAGGAAGCTCTAAGCTAGAAAGCAAGCAGCAGGCTACTAAGCAAGCAGTAGGCAAGTAAGCTAGCTGTATGCTAGTAAGCAAGCAGTAAGCTTGTAACCAACCTGTAAGGTAGTAAGCAAGCAGGAAGCTGGTAAGGAAGCACTAAGTTAGAAAGCAAGCAGAAGGCTAGTAAGCAAGCAGTGAGGGAGTAAGCTAGCTTGTAAGATAGTAAGCAAGCAGTAAGCTAGTGTGCAAGCAATAAGCTAGTAAGCGAGGTGGAAGCTAGCAAGCAAGCAGCAAGTAAGTTAGCATGCAGGAAGCTAGAAAGCACGCTGCAGGCTAGTAAGCATGTAATGAGCGAGTATACTAGCAGTAAGTTAGTATGGAGGCAGCTGGCTAGTAAGCAAGCAGCTGGCTAGTAAGACAGAAGTAAGTTATGAAGAAAGCCCGTAATGCAATAAGGAAGCAGTTAGGTAGTAAGCAAGCAGTAAGCCAGGAAGCGATGAGGAAGCTAGTAAGAAAGCAGCATGATAGTATGCTAGCAGTAGGCTAGTAACCAAAAAGTAAGATAGCATGCAAGCAGTAAGCTGGTATGAAAGCACTTATCTAGTAAGCAAGTTGTAATCTAGTAAACAAGCAATGAACTACTAAGCGAGCAGGAAGCTAGTAAGAAAGCTGTATGTTAGTAACAAAGCAATAAGCTAGTAAGCAAGCAATAAGCTGGAATGAAAGCTGTTAGCTTGTGAGCAAACAGTAAGCTAGTAACAAAGCATTATGCTAGTAAGCACGCAGTAAGCTAGTAAGCAAGCAGTAAGCTAGTATGCTAGCAGGGAGCTAGTAAGCTAGCAGCAAGCTAGTAAGATTACAGGTAGCTAGTAACAAAAACGTATGCTAGTATGCAAGTAGTAAGGTAGTAAGCATCCAGTAAGCTAGTAAGCAAGCGGCAGGCTAATAAGAAAGCAGTTTGCTAGTATGAAAGCAGTGGGCTAGTTAGAAAGCAGTAAGGTAGTAAGCAACCAGTATGCTAGTAAAAAAGCAGTTGTCTAGTGAGCAAACAGCAAGCTACTAAGCATGCAGTAAGCTAGCAAGGAGGCAGTTGGCTAGTGAGCAAACAGCAAGCTAGTAAGCAAGCAGAAAGCTAGTAAGCATGTAGTGAGCTAGTAAGCAAGCGGAATACAAGTTGTAACGCGCATGTCCGACGCGGGACCGCGACCCGAGCACCGTCGCGGCCGAGTCCCCGCGACCGGTGGTTTCCCGCGCGGCCGCTAGGCGTCCGCGATTTCTCACCGCTTATTACGCGCCGCGCGAGTATTAATACCGGGCCACCGGCCGGATTCGGCGGACTCGTGTCTTGCTCGTCGAAGCCGAATTAAGTGGCGAGTGTAACGTACAAACCATACGGGTCTACACGAGCTCCGACTTTTTGCGAACACGAGAGTGCGAGGGGCACTCTCGCGACCGATCCGCCGAACCTCCCATAACCCTGGATACTGGGTCGAACCGTTCCTTCTTTCCTACCCTGGCCCTATCGACATCGCGGCCTCGTAGCAGCGTAGGTAGGGTATTGCCTGACTCCGCACCCACTGTGGCCTCCGACCGACACCGCACCTCCAATGACCCTGGATACTGGGTCGAACCTCTTCCCTACTTCCTACCCTGGCCCTACCGACATCGCGGCCTCGTAGCAGCGTAGGTAGGGTATTGCATTACCGTCCTGCACCGACCCCCTCGGCCACATCCCGCCGCCCACCGAACCTCCAATAACCCTGGATACTGGGTCGAACCACTTCCTTCTCTCCTACCCTGGCCCTACCGACATCGCGGCCTCGTAGCAGCGTAGGTAGGGTACTGTATGCCCTCTCCCCACCGCTGAGCGCCTGAACGCTCATTGCGCCGCTCTCTTCGATCGACCGACCGCACGCCGCGCTCCCCTCCGCTGAGCGCCTGAACGCTCATTGCGCCGCTCTCTCTTCGAGCGACCGACCGCTCGCCGCGCCGTCCTCCGTAGCCATAAATATAAGTTTTGTAAGTAGGTTAAGTTAGCAATAAACACGCTCAAAACATCCACCCGCCCTACGTCACTCACCGCTGCGAATCCTCGACCGCCGATTGACTCGGCACCGCTCACCTTCCTCCGCGTCCCCCTCGAATCGGACCGACCAACGGGGAACGGTCACAAAGTAAGAAAGCAGTTGGCTAGTGAGCAAACAGCAAGCTAGTAAGCAAGCAGTGAGCTATGAAGCCAGGAGGAAGCTAGTGAGAAGCAGTAGGCTAGTAGGCAAGCGGTAAGCTAGAAAGCAAGCAGCAGGCTAGTATGCGAACAGGCAGTTATTAGAGAAGCAATATTGTTTCAATATCGCGTTAATTGACGGATTTGAGAACCGTTTAGGGAAATATTCAATTTAACGTGAATTATAACTGAGAACCATAAATTCCTCGTACGGTATTGTTTTCGTGTACGCGACATTCCAGAGACTCTCTGATGCGTAGATCGGTACATGGAACGATACAGGTTAGAGAAACCATACGCGAGTGTTGGCTGCTCTCAGTCACGTGATCGACTCAATACATTTACTTGGGATCGATCGTCGAAGATCCATGAACAGAGAGGGTAGAGGAATATTGAAATTAAGAAGAGATAGACATTGAAGAGCAGGGATAGCGCCGCGAGGTGGGGATTATCCCTCTCGTGGCCGCGACTGCGGATGTCTGTTCGCTTCTTAGATTCGAAACTTGATAGCGGGTCCTCGCAGCGAGCAGATCGACAAACGATTCCGCTCAGCGACGAAACCAAATCTCCGAATATAGGTTCTGAGATTACTCGAACCTTTCGTTTTGAATATTAAATTGTTGCTCAGAATAAACAAAATCGGTGAGGCATTTTATCAGCCCCGATTATTGACTGTACAATCTCGCCGAATAGCACGTGACGCTCGAGTTACGTGGTCGTGTGAGGGAATTGATAAACTTCGGTTCCCGCTTGGCGAGATTATTAACAAAATTTAAAAGACTGTGTGTTTTCGTCCAACTTTCATGTGACGTTTGTGCTACGCGGTCATGAAAGGGGAATCGAGATAAGAATCGTTTCCCGTGTGTCGAAACTCCAGTCTCAGCAAGGGCTACGGCCCGATCAGTACTGACGACTCCACGGACTGCTGCATTTGACGCGGTCGTGCGAGGCTGGCATTATCACGGACTCCTGCATTTAACGCGGTCGTGAGGCTGAATTTCCAACGTCTCGCTGCAACCAGCGGTCGTCGGAAGTCCAGTTTCGGCCAGTGGCTACGGCCAACTCAATACTGATTTCTCCACGGACTGCTGCATTTGACGCGGTCGTGTGAGGCTGATTATCTTCACGTGACGTTTGAGTTTCGCAGTCGTGTAAGAAGTTGTCGTACGGACTGCTGCATTTGACGCGGTCGTGCGACAAGTTGAATTGTCCGCACGGTTTTGTATATCACCCCTAGGGTGGTCTCTGACCGATACCCTACGTGGGCTCACCGTTTCTCCGGACGAGGCTAAGAAATTCCGGACTTCTTAGCTCTCAACCTGCTCGAGCAACGCTCCTTGACCGCCAGTGAGTACGTACCCTGTGCGTAGAGCAACGCATAATGAGCACCGTGGTGTATGCTCCTTTAAACGTAAGACGCTACGTGCGCCGTTAAGGGCTACATCACACCGCGTCTTGTACGCAGGGAACGGTGAGAAACTGCGGTTTGGACAGCATTTGGAGCCTTACGACCTCCACCTGTTGTCCTTTCCTGCGGCAGTCAACCATCGCTAAAAAGCGGAGAATTGAGAAATTAGATCTCTTCTTCCGCACAGCGATCGAACGGTTCTCGATTTGTGAGAACGTTCATAATATACAATCCACTCACACATATCTCAGTTCGTCGAGACGTGTCTGTAATCTCCGCTCTTGAGTGCGAACGGCACAGACAGGAGCGTGCGAGATAGAGCGAGACGGGCGACGCGACAAGCGTTAATAGGTATTTCAATCCAGCCTTGCCTTTCCTTGTTACAGAACAACCCATCGCGAACTTGGCCAGGAGCAGCCGGCCCAGGTTTTTCCCCAGACGTCACACCGACGTCTAGGCGGTTGTTTTCCTTTTTTTCTTTTTCATTAAAAATAAACGTTAATTTTATTGAGCAAAATCAGGTGTATCAATTTATTCAATACTTTCTCCCAGTGTCCTTTCCCTCGTAATCCGGACCACGTCAGACTAAAATAACCCCCTAAGGGCGGCGAAGGTCTTCAAACAAGCAGGCTAGTAAGAAAGCAATTAGCTAGTAAGAATGCAGTAAGCTGGTAAGAAAGCAGGTAGCTAGTAAGGAAGTAGTAAGTTAGTAAGCAAGCAGTAAGTTAGTAAGCAAGCAGTTAGCTAGTAAGCGAGTAGGAAGCTTGTAAGGTAGCAGTATAATAGTAAGCAAGCAGTAAGCTATAAAGTAAGCAGCAAGCTAGTAAGCAAGCAGTATGCTTGTAAGTAAGCAGTTATCTCGAAAGCAGGCAGCAAGCTTGCAAGCAAGCATGGAGCGAGTATGCTAGCAGTTCGCTAATAAGCAACCAGTGTGCTAGTAAGCGAGCAGTGATCTTGTAAGCGGGGATAAATCTAGTGGGGAAGTAGTAGGCTAGTAGGCAAGCAGTAAGCTAGTAAGAAAGCAGTGAGCTAGAAAGCAAGAAGCGGGCAAGTAAGCGAGCAGTAAGCGAGAAAGGTTGCAGTGAGCTGGTAAGCGAGGAGCAATCTAGTAAGGAAGCAGCTTGATAGTAAGCAAGCAGTAGCCTAGTAAGCTACAAGTAAGCTAGTAAACATGCAGCTTGCTAGTATGGGAGCAATTAGCTAGTAACCGAGCAGTTAGTTAGTAAGCAGGTAGTAAGCTGGTAAGCAAGCACTAAGCTAGAAAGCAAGCAGCAGCCTGGTATCAAATCACTTAACTATTAAGTAAGCAGTATGCTAGCGAGCAAGCGGTATGCTAGATAGCAACCAGTGAGCTAGTGTGCGAGCAGTGATCTAGTAAGCAAGCAGTATGCTAGTAGGCAAGCAGTAATCTAGAAAGCAAGCAGCAGGCTAGTCAGAAAGCAGTTAGCTAGTAGGAAAGCAGTATGCTAGAATGCGAGCAGTAAGCTAGAAAGAAGGCAGAGGGCTAGTGAGCAAGCAGTATAATAGTAGGGAAGCAGTAAGCTAGTAAGCATGCAGTGAGCTAGTAAGCAACCGGTAAGCTAGTAAGCAAGCATTGAGTTAGTAAGAAAGCAGTAAATTAGAAAGCAAGCAGTGAGCTAGTGAGAAATCATTTAGTTAATAACAAAGCAGCAAGCTAGTAAGCATGCAGTAAGCAGGTAAGCAATGAGTAAGCTTGTAAGCAAGCAGTAAGCAAGTATTCAAGCGGTAAGCTTGTAAGCAAGCAGTAAGCTAGTAAGCAAGCAGTGAGCTAGTAAGAATGCAGTAAGACAGTAACAATGCACTAACCTTGTAAGCAAGCAGTAAGCTAGAAATCAAGCAGTCAGCACGTATGCAATCTGTAAGCTTTTAAATTAGCAGAAAGCTAGTACGGAAGCAGTTATCTCGAAAGCAGGCAGCAAGCTTGCAAGCAAGCATGTAGCGAGTAAGCTAGCTGTACGCTAATAAGCAACCCGTGAGCTAGTAAGCGAGCAGTGATGTTGTAAGCGGGGATAAATGTAGTGGGGAAGTAGTAGGCTAGTAGGCAAGCAGTAAGCTAGTAAGAAAGCAGTATGCTAGTAAGCAAGCAGCTGGCCAGTAAGCATGCGGTAAGCTAGGAAGCAAGCAGTAAGCTAGTAAGCAAGCAGTAAGCTAGTTAGCAAGCAGTAAGATAGTAAGCCAGCAGTAAGCTAGAAAGCAAGCAGTAAGCCAGTAAGCAAGCAGTAAGCTAGGAAGCAAGTAGTAAGCTAGTAAGCAAGCAGTACGCTAGTTAGCAAGCACTAAGCTAGTAAGCCAGCAGTAAGCTAGAAAGCAAGCAGTAAGCCATAAGGTAAGCAGCAAGCTAGTAAGCAAGAAGTATGCTTGTAAGCAAGCAGTTATCTCGAAAGCAGGCAGCAAGCTTGCAAGCAAGCATGGAGCGAGTAAGCTAGCTGTACGCTAATAAGCAACCAGTGAGTTAGTAAGCGAGCAGTGAGCTAGTGAGCGACGTGGAGGCTAGTAAGGAAGCAGCATGATAGTAAGCAAGCTGTAAGCCAGTAAGCTAGCAGTAAGCTGGTACGGAAGACAGTTATCTAGATAGCAAGTAGTAAGGTAGTAAGCAAGCAGTGAGGTAGTAAGCGAGGAGAAAGCTAGTAAGGAAGCAGTATGCTAGTAAACAAGCATTAAGCTAGAATGTAAATGGCGATCTAATAAGCAAGCACTAAGCTAGAATGCATGCAGTAAGCTACTAAGCAAAGAGTAAGCCTGTATGCGAGCAGCAGGCTATTCAGAAAGCAGCTAGCTAGCAAGAAAGCAGCATGATAGGAAGGAAGTAGTAAGCTAATAATCAAGCACTCAGTTAGTAAGGAAGCAACGAGCTAGTAAGCGAGCAGGAAGCTTGTAAGGATGCAGGGAGCTAGTAAGCGAGCAGGGAGCTAGTAAAGAAGAAGTATTCTAGTAAGCAAGCAGGAAGCTAGTATGTAACCAGTAAGCAAGCTGTAATCTAGTAAGCAACCAGTATGCTAGTGAGCAAGCAGCAACCTAGTAAGCAAGCAGTGAGATAGTGAGCAAACAGTAAGCATGTAAGAAAGCAGTAAGCTGGTAAGCAGGCAGGGAGCTAGTAAAGAAGAATTATTCTAGTAAGCAAGCAGTTCGCTAGTAGGCAAGCAGGAAGCTAGTAGCAAGCAGTAAGCTAGTAAGCAAGCAGTGAGATAGTAAGCGAGGAGGAAGCTAGTAAGGATGCAGTATGCCAGTAAGCAAGCAGTAACCTAGAATGCAACCAGTAAGCTAGTATGCAAGCGGCGAACTAGTAAGCGAGGAGAAAGCTGTTAAGGATGCAGTATGCTAGTAAGGAAGCAGTAATGTACTAAGCAAGCAGTGAGCTAGTAAGCGTGAGGGAAGCTAGTAAGGATGCAGTATGCTAGTAAGCAACCAGCAAGGTAGTAAGCAAGAATCGGCCTAGTCTGAAAGCAGTCGGCTAGTAGGAAAGCAGTATGCTAGTAAGGAAGCAGTAAGCCAGAAAGCAAGCAAGAAGATAGTAAGCTAGCAGTAAGCTAGTCAGCAAGCAGTAAGCTTGTATGCAAGCATTAAGCAAGTAAACAAGAAGTATGCTAGAAAGCATGCAGCAATCTAGTAAGCAAGCAGTAGGCTAGAATGCGAGCAGCATGCCAGGAAGCAAGCAGTAAGCTAGTATGCAAGCAGTAAGGTAGTAAGCAAGCATCGCGCTAGTCAGAAAGCAGTCGGCTAGTAGGAAAGCAGTAAGCTAGTAAGGAAGCAGACAGCCAGAAAGCATGCAACATGGTAGGAAGCAAGCAGTGAGCTAGTAAGCAAGCAGTAGGCTAGTATGAAAGCAATTGGCTATGAAGAGAGCAGTGAGCTAGTAAGGAACCAGTATGCTAGTAAGCAAGCAGTGAGCTAGTAAGCGAGCAGGAAGCTAGTATGGAACCAGCATGCTAGTATGTAGCTGGTAAGCTAGTATGCAAGCAGTACAGTGGTAAGGAGGCAGTTAGCTAGTAAGCAAGTTGTAAGCTAGTAAGCAAGTAGTAAGCTTATAAGCAAGCAGCATGCTAGAAAGCAAGCAGCAGGATAGCAAGATAGCAGTTAGCTATCGAGCATGCAGTAAACTAGTAACCAAGCAGTAAGCAAGTACGCAAACAGTAAGCAAGTAAGCAGGCAGTAAGCTGGTAAGAAAGCAGTTTGCTAGTAAGGAAGTAGTAGGCTAGTAAGCAAGCAGCAGGTTAGTAACCTCGGAGCAAGGAGCAAGCCAGTATGAAAGCAGAATGCGAGTAAGCTTGCAGTAATCGAGTATGCAAGCATCTGCCTAGTAAGAAAGCAGTACGTTAGGAAGAAAGCAGGAATGTAGTAAGAAAGCAGTTAGGTTGTATGCAAGCAGTAAGCTGGTAAGCAAGGACTGAGCTAGTAAGCGAGGAGGAAGCTAGTAACCAGACAATAAGCGAGTTAGCTACCTATATTCTAGTAAGCAAGCAGTAAGCTGGTAAGCAGGCAGCGAACTAGTAGGCGAGGAGGAAGCCAGTAAGCAAGCAGCAAACTGACATGCAAGCCGTAAGCTAGTAGGCAAGCAGTGAGCAAGAAAGCAAGCAGGAGGCTGGTAAGAAAGCAGTTAGCTAGTGAGCAAGCAGTAAACGAGTAAGCAAGCAGCAAGCTAGTATGCAAGCAGTGAGCTACTAAGCGAGTAGTAAGCTTGTAAGCTAGCATGGACCGAGTAAGGGAGCAGGATGCTAGTAAGCCTTCAGTAAGCTGTTAAGCGAGCAGGAAGCTAGTAAGGACGCAGTATGTTAGAAAGCAAGCATCGGGCTAGTAAGCAAGAAGTGAGATAGTAAGCGAGCAGGAAACTAGTAGGCAACCAGTAAGCTTGTAAGCAAGTAATAAGCTAGTAATCAGGCATCAACCTTGTAACCAAGCAGTAAGCTAGAAAGCAAGCAGTTAGCTAATAAGCAGCAGTAAGCTAGTTAGCATCTAGTAAGCTCGTATGCAAGCTGTCAGAAATCAAGCGAGCAGGAAGCTAGTAAGGAAGCAGCATGCTAGTAACCAAGCAGTTAGCTGGTAAGAAAGCTGTACGCAAGTAAGCAAGCAATATGCTGGAAAGCATGCATCATGCTAGTAAGCAAGCTGTAAGATACTAAGCAAGCAGTATGTTAGTCAGCAATCAGTGAGCTAGTAAGGAAGCTGTATGCTAGTATGGAAGCAGTAAGCTACAAAGTAGGCAACAAGCCAGTAAGCTACCAGGTCAGCTAGGAAGCAAGTAGTGAGCTAGTGGGAATCCAGTAAGGAAGCAGTACGCAAGTTAGCAAGCAGTGAACAGGAAAGCAAGCAGTGAGCTAGTTAGCAAGCAGTTAGCTCGTAAGCAAGCTGTGAGCTAATAGCCGAGCCAAAAGCCAGTAAGGAAGCAGCGTGCCAGTAAACAAGCAGTTATCTAGTAAAAAAGCTAGATGGAAGTAAGCATGCAGTTGCCAGAAAGCATGAAGCAATCTAGTAAGCAAGCAGTAAGCTGCTAAGCAAGCAGTAAGATAGTCAGCAAGGAGTGAGCTAGTAGGAAAGCAGTTAGCTATTAAGTCAAGGAGTAAGGTAGTATGCAACCAGTAAGGTAGTAAGCCAGCATCGGGCTAGATAAAAAGCAGTTAGCTAGTAAGCAATCAGTGGGCTAGTAAGCGAGCAGGGAGCTAGTAAGGAAGCAGTATGCTACTAAGCAAGTAGTAAGCTCGTAAGCAAGCTGTGAGCTGTTAAACGAGAAATAAGCTGGTTAGGTTTCAGTATGCTAGATGGCAAGCAGTAAACTAAAAAGCAAGCAGCAAGCTAGTAAGCGAGCCGTGAGCACGTAAGCGAGCTGAGAGCCAGTAAGGATGCAGTATGCTGGTAGGCACGCACTATGCTAGTAAGCAACCTGTAAGCTAGTAAGCAAGCAGTAAGCTTGTATAAAGGCAGTTAGCCAGTAGGCATGTAGTAAACTAGTAAGAAAGCAGGAAACTAGTAAGGAATCTTTCGGCTAGTAGGAAAGCAGTAAGTTTGGAAGGAATCAGGAATGTAGAAAGCAAGCAGCAAGATAGTTGGGAAGCAGTAAGCTTGTGGGCAAGCAGTGAGCTAGTAAACAAGCAGCAAGCTAGTATGAAACCAGTATACCAGTAAGCAAGCAGTAAGCTAGAATGGAAACAGTAAGCTAGTAAGCAAGCAGTAGGCTGGTATGAAAGGAATTAGCAGGTACGCAAGCAGTGCCAAGTCGGTGGCTTGGGGATCCCCCAGGACCTCCGTTCGCGGCGGGATCCTGGGCGATTGGGCGGCGGGGCTCGACCTCCGGGTATTGAACCGGGGGTCGGAGCACACATGCGTGCGGCGATATGGGGGGTCCATCGTGGATGTTGGATTCGCGACCCCCAACGCCGTGCGCATGGTGTCGGGTTGGCACGTGGTCGCGGGGGCAGAGACACTCTCCGATCACCGGTACATCCGGATGGAGGTCTCTGCCGCCGCGAGTGCATCGCGACACGGCCGCCTGCGTGGCACCCCACCACGCCGCTGGGCGCTTCGGCGCCTGGACAAGGACGCCCTGATGGCAGCTGCCCTCGCTGCAACTTGGCCGCAGGGAGCGGCCGAGTTGCCGAGCATAGAGGAGGAGGTCGCCCGGCTCGGAGCATTGGTCACGGGTATTTGCGACGTGGGGATGCCTCGGGTCGGGCGGGCTTCTCCTCGCCGGGCGGTGTACTGGTGGTCGGACGCGATCACGGAGTTGCGAGTCGCGACTGTCCGCGCCCGACGCCAGTACACCCGCGCGCGCCGTCGTCAACGTACAGGCGACGGCGTGGCGCGAGCGAGGGCAGCTGATGACCTGTATGGAGCATACCGCGTGGCGCGGGTTGCTCTGCAGGTCGCCATCAAACGGGCCAAGACCCAGGCATGGAAGGAGCTCCTCCAGACCCTTGATGACGATCCATGGGGGCGCCCATATAAGGTGGTGCTGAATAAGCTCCGCCCGTGGGCGCCCCCCGTCACCGAGGGTCTTGACCCCCGGCTGCTGGAGGACGTGGTCAATACACTCTTCCCAATTGGGGAGAGGGGACCGCGTCCTCCGGCGGCGGCGGCGGCTGTCCCAGTGGAGTGGACGGCCGAGCTGGGGGTCACGCAGGAGGAGCTGGCAGCGGCCATCAGACGGCTCGGGGTTCGTAACACGGCCCCGGGTCCGGATGGTGTGCCCGGCCGGGTTTGGGTCTTGACCCAGGGCGTCCTTGGGGCCGACCTCAGGCGGTTGTTCGACCGCTGCCTGAGGGACGGGCGATTCCCCCCGTTGAAAGGTGGCGAGGATGGTCCTCCTCCGGAAGGAGGGTCGGCCCGCGGAGTCTCCCTCCGCATACCGGCCCATTTGTCTCCTCGACGAGGTGGGCAAGCTCTTCGAGCGTGTGATTGCTGCCCGCCTCGTCGAGCACCTGTCGCGGGGTGATCCCGGTCTGGCCGACTGCCAGTTCGGTTTCCGGGGGGGCCGATCGACTATCGACGCGATAGGTCGTGTGAGGGCCCTCTCGGAGGCGGCCGTCTCCCGGGGAGGGGTGGCATTGGCAATATCCTTGGATATTGCCAATGCCTTTAACACCCTCCCCTGGGAAGAGATAAGGAGGGGGCTCGAATATCATCGAGTCCCCCCTTGTCTCAGGGCGGTCGTCGGGGATTATCTCCGCGGCAGGTGGATCGAGTATCCGGGCCGGGATGGTGATATGCGGAGGGAGGTGTACTGCGGTGTTCCGCAGGGGTCGGTCCTCGGGCCACTCCTGTGGAACATCGCGTACGACTCGGTGTTGCGGGCCGGCCTCCCCGACGGCGTCAGCACGGTGTGTTATGCGGATGACACACTGGTGCTGGCCGTCGGGGCGCACTGGGGGATGGCCATGCGTCGCGCGGAGGAGGGGTCGCAACTCGTCGTCGACCGGATCAGGGGGATGGGGATGACGGTGGCGGTCCATAAGACCGAGGTGATTGCGTTTCATTCACCTCGGCAGGATCCGCCACCCCCTCTGATCCGGGTGGGTGGGGCTGACATCGAGGTGAAGCCCCAGATCAGGTATCTAGGGCTGATCCTCGATAGCCACTGGCGTTTCGAGCAGCATTTCCGCTGCCTGGTCCCCCGGTTGGAAAGGATAGTTGCGGCTCTGGGCCGGATCCTGCCCAACCTGGGGGGCCCGGCGGGCCGAGTTCGTCGCCTCTATGTGGCAATGGTCCAGTCGGTGACCCTATACGGGGCCCCCGTCTGGGCGGACGACCTGGCTGCCTCCCGGCGCAGCATGACTATGTTGCGTCGGGTGCAGAGGCGCATGGCGCTCAGGGTCGTCCGCGGGTATCGGACCATGTCACATGAGGCGGCGACGGTTCTAGCAGGGATGCCGCCCATGGACCTGCTCGCGCGGTCGCACGCGGTGATGTACCGGCACCGCGTCGACCGTCGCGCGGGGGTGGGGGCGGTCCCGGGCGGGCAGGAACCTGCTTGGGGCGATTTGAAGCGCCAGGCCCGGCAGTCCGTGTTGCTCGCGTGGCAGGAGAGGCTGGCTCTGCCAACCGCGGGGCACCGGACTGTCGGGGCTGTTCGGCCACTCCTGCAGGAGTGGCTGGACAGAGGCCATGGCAGCCTCACCTACCGGCTGGCACAGGTATTTTCCGGGCATGGCAGCTTCGGAAGATACCTGTGCCGGATAGGGAAGGAGCCGACGGCGCGTTGCTGCCACTGCGACGCTGAGCAGGACACGGCGGATCATACCCTGGAGGTATGCCCCGCGTGGGAGGGGGAGCGCCGTGTCCTGGTCGGCGTCGTCGGGCGGGATGTCTCGCTGCCGGGCGTGGCGCGCGCCATGCTCGGCAGCGAGGAGAAGTGGAGGGCCGTGGCCTCCTTCTGCGAGAACGTAATGTTGCAGAAGGAGGCCGCGGGGAGGGAGCGCGAGCTTCAGCGGCGCGCTGAAGCTCGCGCTCGTGCGGTGGCCCGAGGTCGTCGCCCGGTCGCGAGGCGTCGCGGGCGGCCGCCTCGGCGTGGCGGATGACCTAGGCTGGGAGGGGGGTCCTGAG
This sequence comes from Colletes latitarsis, assembly GCF_051014445.1. Classification (NCBI taxonomy): domain Eukaryota; kingdom Metazoa; phylum Arthropoda; class Insecta; order Hymenoptera; family Colletidae; genus Colletes; species Colletes latitarsis. The sequence continues at coordinate 7,395,583 of NC_135142.1, forward strand.
GGGACCTTCCTCCCGCCAGGCGGCGCCGGGTCGGACCGGTTGGGGGTAGGAGTGCCTCCCCCTAGCAGTCCGACGCAAGGGGAGGCACCCTCGGCGGTCTGGTGCGGCCATGAACGCCCGGCCGCCGAGGGGTGGAAACGGGGTCGCGGGCGGTTGCGAGTTGGGGCTCGCAGCCGCCACTAAACGCGGCCCCGGGACGGATAGCGGCGGGATGGCGTGGCCCCGTCCCGCCGCTATGAGGCAGTGTGTCTACTGGGGGGACCGATTGTCCCCCCGGGGGATGGGCGCGAAAGCGCGGGCACGGGGAGGATACCGGAAGAATGCTTCGAGCGATTCCCGGTATCCTCCCAAAGCGTGCCGAAGGGTCACCGTGGGGTTTTTAGTGGGTAGGTCCGGCGCCTGTCGTTGTACGGGCGCAGGGAATCCCACACACCCCTCCCACCTCTCCCCAAGGAGGTGGGAGGGAGTCTTTCGAAGATTTTCCCCACGACAAAAAAAAAAAAAAAAAAAAAAAAAAAGGTACGCAAGCAGTAAGCTAGTAAGTGAGCTGTGAGATAGTTTGCGAACAGTAAGCTAGTAAGGAAGCAGTATGCTAGAAAGCAAGCAGCGTGCTATTGAGGGAGCAGTGAGCGAGTAAGCGAGCTGTAAGCTAGTAAACGAGCATGGACCCAGTAAGGGAGCAGACTGCTAGTAAGCTAGCAGTAAGCTACTAAGGAACAAGTAATCTAGTATGCAAGCAGGAAGATAGTAAGGTTGCAGTATGCTAGAAACGAAGCAGTAAGCTAGTAACAATGTAGTAAGCTGGTAAGAAAGCTGTTATCGAGTGAGCAACCAGTAAGCTAGTAAGCAAGCAGCAGGATAGTCAGAAAGCTATAAGCTAGTAGGAAAGCAGTGTGCTAGCAAGCAACTTGTAAGCTAGTAAACAAGCAGCAGGTTATTATGAAAGCAGGTAATTAGTAAGAAGGCAGTGGGCTGTTGTGCAAGCAGCAAGCTAGTAAGCATGGAGCAAGCTAGTAAGAGTGCAGTGAGCTAGTAAGCGCGGAGGAAGCTAGTAGGGAAGTAGTTTGATAGTAAGCAACCGGTAATCTAGTAAGAAAGCAGTAAGCTGGAAAGAAAAATTACGAGAGAAGGGACTTTCAATATCTGGTTTGAAAGCGGAATTGATTCAGCGGCTGCATGAAGCCGATTTGACCGGCGAATGGTTAAAAGTATGTACAAGCAGCGTGGTCGAAGAAACTGCGAGTGACAATAGTTCAGGATGCGCAAGTGATATGGTACAGATGCGGCGAGAAATGGAACTTGCGCAAAGAGAGAAGCAACTAGTAGAGCGGTAGCTTGATTTAGCTCGCCAACAAATTGCATTACTTCGAGAAATGCAGAGGCTTAATCTCGATAGAGGTGAGGCAGGGGAATCAACAAGCGTACCGACGGGGCAAAGACGACCGCCACCGGTAAATATATCTGCCATTGCGGATTTATTAAGTTATTTTGATGGAAGTAGCAATACATTCGTCACGTGGGAGCGTCAAGTTCAAACATTGAAAATGACGTATCAACTGACGGATGATATGGCTAAACTGTTGATGGGATCGTGAATGAAGGGTAATGCACTTGAGTGATTACATTCGAAACCTGAACATATTGCAATGTCAGTAGAAGAATTACTGAGGAATCTACAGGAAATGTTTTACCATCCTGGAAGCGTTCTTGAGATGAGACGACGTTTTGAGGCGCGTGTTTGGAGGAAAGAAGAAACGTTCAGCGAATATGTACATCAAAAAGTAATTTTAGGATACCGCGTACCTATCAGTGATGCAGAAATGATAGAGTACATTATAGAAGGAATACCTGATCGAGGATTAAGGGATCTGGCGCGAGTGCAGAAGATAGCAACTAAGGGGGAAATGTTAGCAGCATTCGATAGGATTTCCTTGCAAGGAAGATCGTTGCCGTTCATCCCAGCGATCAAGCCAAAGGAAAGCAAGTGGTCACCAGTGAAGACAATAAAGCAAGACGGTAAAGAAGTGCCGAATAACCAATTACGACGCTCCAATTGCTGTGAGAGGAACCATCGAGGTGTAGACTGTCTTGTTAAAAGCAAAGGGCCAAGATGTTTCGCTTGCCGAGACTTCGGACACAGAGCCATGGATTGTAAAAAGGGGCAGGACAAGCACGTAAACGAGTATACGGCAGTGGCCGTTCAGGACAATAAAGTATACAAGCCTGTTACATTGCTAGGTAAGCAGATAGTAGCGTTTATAGATATGGGTAGCGATTTACATTTAATGAAGGCCGAACAATATATTAGGTTAGGATGCCCAACTTTACACGGTACAGAAATATCTTGTAAAGGATTCGGTTTACGTAAGGTCACTACTTTAGGCAGTTTTTATACGAACGTACAAATCGATACAAATATTTTCCGATTCTTAATTCACGTGGTACCGGATGAATATTTGAGACATAATTTTTTGATTGGCTTGGAATTGTTGCAAGAGGCTAAATTGCCATTAGACGGTAAGAGTGTTGAGGTTTCAAAACGCGATAACAGGGTAACGAATTCTTATGATGTACCAGAAATATTTTGCGTAGATACTTTCGATGAGTCCGAGAACAATGTAACTAATTCTTCAATAGATTTGCAGCATATTAAAAATGATACCGTTAAACCAGAAATAGAAGATATATTAAGTAATTATGAGCCTAAAACTATTAAAAAGTCTAACATTAAAATGAACATTGTATTGAAAGATGATATACCTATATATCAACCTCCACGTAGATTAGCGCCAGTGCAAAGAGAAATAGTTAATAAACAGATAGATGAATGGATGCAACAAGGAATAGTGCGAGAAAGTACATCGGAATATGCCAGTCCGATTGTACTGGTAAAAAAGAAAGATAATGGAATGCGTTTGTGTATAGATTATAGATTACTTAATAAGAAAGTATGTAAAGATCGCTATCCGCTTCCGTTGACAGAAGATCAGCTGGATCGTTTACAGGGCGCGACGATATTTAGTACTCTCGATTTAAAAGATGGTTTTTTTCACGTCCCGATTGAGGAAGATAGTTGTAAATTCACTGCATTTATAGTACCTGATGGGCATTTTGAATTTTTAAGAACCCCATTTGGTCTCTGCAACTCTCCAGCTATCTTTCAAAAATATATCAATAATATATTTCGTAACCCGATTCAGACAAGTGTTGTTTTGACATATATAGATGATTTAATTATTCCTGCGAATGACGAAAATGAAGCCGTATCAAGATTGCGTGAGATATTGTGTATTGCAAGTGATTATGGATTGCGAGTGAATTGGAAGAAATGTCGTTTTCTTCAACGTAGCATAGAATATCTAGGTCACATAATTGAGGATGGTCACGTACGTCCGTCGAAGCGTAAGACATTAGCTGTTATGAATTTTCCATTAGTAAGAAATGTTAGAGACGTACAGAGCTTCTTAGGATTAACCGGGTATTTTCGCAAATTTATTCCACAATATTCAACAATAGCCCAACCCTTGACGAACTTGTTGAAAAAAGACGTAAATTTTGAACTAAATGAAAAACATATGCTAGCGTTTAAACAATTGAAAATTGCATTGAGCAGTGAGCCGGTTTTAAAATTATACCGCGTAGGTGCGGAAACAAAACTCCATACGGATGCGTCGAGCGTCGGACTCAGTGCCATCCGGTTACAGAGAGACGATGTCGATCAACGTTACCATCCAACATATTATGCGAGCTGGAAAACATCAGAGGCAGAATCGCGATACATTAGTTATGAATTAAAGATATTAGCTATAGTTAAAGCGTTACATAAGTTTAGAGTTTATCTTTTAGAAATACCGTTTAGAATAATAACCGATTGTCGTGCGTTTACTCTCACTATGAAAAAAAGAGACTTATGTGTTCGAGTTGCAAGGTGGGCATTATTGTTAGAGGAGTTCAATTATACTACTGAACATCGTCGATGCTCTAAGTCGGAAGCCTATTCCGGTGTGTATGCTTATCAGTGAGTGTGAGACGAGTGTGCTCGTGAGATTGCGAAAAGCGCAATGTGCGGACAAAGAGTTATCGGAAATGATGGATTCTGTGAATAGTGTACAAAATAATGATGGCGACTACGTAATAAGAAACGGACTTTTGTTTAAGGTAATTGCCGACGATGTTCGCATAGTAGTGCCGCGTGCTATGCAGTGTCAAATAATAAGACAGTTGCATGAGAACGGACACTTCTCTAGTGGTAAAGCCGAGACCCTTGTTAGAAAAGATTATTGGTTCAAAGGTCTAAGATCTAATGTGGAAAAAGTGATTCAGAATTGTATTGCGTGTATTTTAGCTGAACGAAAATCTGGAAAACGAGACGGACTATTATACCCTACCGACAAAGGAGACGTTCCGTTAGATGTATACCACATTGATCACTTAGGACCGCTTCCGTCAACTCGGAAGAATTACAAACACATATTCGTAGTGATAGATGGATTTTCTAAATTTGTGTGGCTCTATGCTACAAAATCTACCGGTACTGGAGAGGTCGTCAACCACTTGAAAAAACAAGCGAAAATTTTTGGCAATCCTCGAAAGATTATTTCGGACCGTGGAACTGCATTTACTTCGGCAGAGTTTCAGGAGTACTGCAGAGAAGAAAATATTGAAGCTGGCCTTATTACAACGGGGGTACCAAGAGCGAAAGGCCAGGTAGAAAGGGTGAACAGGACAATCATTCCTGTGTTAACTAAGTTGGCCGCACCAAAACCTAATGAGTGGCACAGGTACCTAGACGTATGCCAAAACTACCTGAATGCAACTCCTCACCGCAATATCGGCAATACACCTTTTAAGATTCTATTCGGGACTGATATGAGGTTGAAGAACAATCCCGAGGTCCGAGAAATAATAAGCAACGAGTGGAACGAACTATTTCAAGAAAATCGAGACGAATTGAGACGGTAAGCAAAAAACAACATTTTGAAAATCCAACAGGAGAATTGGCGTAGTTTCAACCGGAATCGTAAAGAGGCTCATCACTATCACGAAGGAGATTTGGTCGCTATCAAAAGGACACAATCAGGACCAGGTTTAAAGTTTGCGCATAAATATTTAGGCCCGTATCAAATTACCCGTGTACTGCGCAATGATCGGTATTTGGTAGAGAAAGTAGGTGAGCACGAGGGGCCACGACAAACATTGACAACTGCAGAATACATGAAATCGTGGATTGAGGACTTAGAAGATGCATTGACGGATAGTGAGAATACATCTGATATCTGAGGGCAGATATCTCTGCAGGATGGCCGAATGTGGTGGGTGTGTGTGTGTATGGTATGTGTGAATCATGAGTGGTATGAGTAAACGACGAATGGTTGGAGCCGAATGATTGTTTATGCCATGGTATCGTTGCCGATGCCGTCAATGTTGCGGGTGGCGTCATTCGTTTAGAAGACGCACGTGGCTGGTCCTGGGGAAAAGGGCAGAGTCGAGCGAACCGTCGAAGAGTCCACACGAGCGAATTCAGACGTAGCGAGTTATATTTCTTACAACCTTTATTTTATTTCATGTTCAAATAAACTTAACATCTTTTATTCTATTTTAATTTCATTTCCTACACTAGTAAGCTACAAGTAAGCTATTAAGCTAGCAGCATGCTAGTAAGAAAGCAGTTAGCTAGTAGGAAAGCAGTATGCTAGTGAGCAAGTAGTATGCTAGTGCGCCATGCTGGGCAGCGTGAGGAAGTGGTGGGCCGTGGCCGCCTTCTGCGAGACCGTAATGCTGCAGAAGGAGGCCGCGGGAAGGGAGCGCGAGCTTCAGGGGCGCGCTGAGGCTCGCGCTCGTATGGTGGCGCGAGGGCGTCGCAGGCGGCCGCCTTTGCGCGGCGGATGACCCTGGCTGAGAGGGGGGCCCTGAGGGGAGCCTCCTCCAGCCAGGCGGCGAAGGGTCGGACCAGGTGGGGGACACGGGGAGGCACCCTCGGTGGCCTGGAGCGGCCATGAGCTCCCGACCGCCGAGGAGTAGAAACGGGGTCCCAGGCGGTTGCGAGTTGGGGCTCGCAGCCGCCACGAAACGAGGCCCCGGGACGGATGGCGGTAGGGCGGAGTGACCTCGTCCTGCCGCCATGAGATAGCGTGACAGCCGGGGGGAACCTTTTGTCCCCCCGTGGATGGGCGCACAGCGCAGGCACGGGGAGGATACCGGAAGTATGCTTCGAGCGATTCCCGGTATCCTCCCAAAACGTGCGGAAGGGTCACCGTGGGGTTTTTAGTGGGTAGGTCCCGCGCCCGTCATTCCATGGGCGCGGGGTATCCCACATACCCCTTCCGCCTCTCCACAAAGAGGTGGAAGGGAGTCCTACGAAGATTTTCCCCACGGAAAAAAAAGCTGGTATGCAACCAGTAAGCTAGTAAGCGAGGAGGAAGCAAGTAAGGAAGCAGTATGCTAGTAAGCAACCAGTAATCTACTAAGCAAGTAGTAAGATGGTAAGAATGCAGTACGCTAGTAAGCAAGCAGTAAGCAAGTAAGCAACAAGTAAGCTGGTAAGATTGCAGTTAGTTAGTGAACAAGTCGCAAGCTAGTAATCATGCAGTAACCTAGTAAGCAATCAGTGAGCTAATAAGTGAGCAGGACGCTAATAAGGAAGCAGTATACAAATAAGCAAACAGTAAGACTGTAAGCAACAAGTAAGCTAGTTAACAAGCAGCAGGCTAGCTAGAATGCAGCTGGCTAGTAAGAAAGCAGCTAGCTATTGAGGAAGAAGTATGCTAGAAAGCAAGCAGTGAGCTAGTAAGCAAGCAGTTAGCTGGTAAGAAAGCTGTAAGATAGTAAGGAGGCAGTAAACTAGTTCCAAAGCAGTATGCTAGTAAGCAAGCAATAAGCTAGTATGCAAGCAGGATGCTAGTAAGAAAACAGGTAGCTAGCAAGATATCAGTAAGATAAGAAGAATGCAGCAAGCTAGCAAGCAAGCAGGAAGCGAGTAGAGAAGCAGTATGCTAGTAAGCAAGCTGTATGCTAGGAAGTAACCAGTAAGCTAGTCAGCAAACAGTTACCTGGCGTGAATACAATTAGCTTGTATGCATGCAGTAGGCTAGTATGCAAGCAGTAAAGTAGTAAGCATGCAGTAAGCTAGTATGCGAGCAGGAAGCCAGCAAGGAAGCAGTATCCTAGTAAGCAAGCAGTAAGATAGTAAGAAAGCAGTTAGCTAGTAAGAAAGCAGGAAGGAGGTAAGCAAGCATTGAGCTAGTAAGGGAGCAGGGAACTAGTAAGGAAGCATTACGCTAGTGAGCATGCAGTAGGCTAGTATACAAGCAGTAAAGTAGTAAGCATGCAGTAAGTTAGTAAGCGACCAGGAAGCCAGCAAGGAAGCAGTATCCTAGTAAGCAAGCAGTAAGATAGTAAGAAAGCAGTTAGCTAGTAAGAAAGCAGTAAGAAGGTATGCACGCAGTGAGCTAGTAAGGGAGCAGGGAGCTAGTAAGGAAGCATTACGCTAGCGAGCATGCAGTAAGCTAGTATGCAAGCAGAGAGCTAGCAAGAAAGCTGTAAGCTATTAAGCAAGCAGTAGCCCAGAAAGCAAGCAGCAGGCTAATATGGAAGCAGTTAGCTTGTAAGCAAGCAGTAACCTAGTAAGCATCCTGTATGCAAGTAAGCAATCAAACAGCTGGTAAGCAAGCAGTTTGTTAGTAAGCAAGTAGTAAGCCAGTAATCGTGCAGTGAGCTAGTAAGCCAGGTGGGAGTTTGTAAGCAAGCAATAGGATAATAAGCGGGCATGACGCTAGTATGGAAGCAGTATGCTAGTAAGCAAGCAGTATGCCAGTAAGCATGCAGTAAGGCAGTAAGCAAGCAGTAAGCTAGCAAGCAACCAGTAAGCTGGCCAGAAAGCAATTACCTAGTAAGCAAGCTGTAAGCTAGCATGCAAGTAGTGTGCTAGTAAGCGAGGTGGAAGCTAGTAAGCATGCTGTAAGTGAGTAACATAGCAGTAAGCTTGTAAGCGAACAGCAGGCTAGCATGCATGCAGCATGCGAGTAAGCTAGCAGCAAGCTGGTAAGCATTCAGTGAGCTAGTAGGCGAGGAGAAAGCTAGAAAAGAGGCAGTATGGTAGTTAGCAAGCTGTAAGCTAGTAAGCAACCAGTAAGCCAGTATGCAAACAGTAAGTTGGTAAGAAAGCTGTTAGCTAGTAAGCAAGCAGCAGGCTTGAAAGGAAGCAGTTAGCTAGAAAGCAAGCAGTAACCTACTAAGCATCCAGTATGCTAGTAAGCAATCAAACGGCTGGTATGCAAACAGTTAGTTAGTAAGCAGGTAGTAAGCTAGTAATCGTGCAGTAAGCTAGTAAGCAAGCAGTAAGCTAGTATGCAAGCAGTAAGCTAGTAACAAAGCCGTATGCAACTACGCAAGCAGTTAGCTAGTATCAAGCAGCGAGCTAGTAAGGAAGCAGTTATCTAGTAAGATACCAGTATGCTAATTAGCAAGCAGTGAGCCAGTGAGCGAGCAGGAAGCTAGTAAGGGTGCACTAAGCTACAGAGCAAACAGCAGGCCAGTAAGCCAGCAGTAAGCGAGTACGCAAGCAGTAAGGTAGTAACCAAGCAGTTGGCTAGGAAGAAAGCAGTATGTCAGTAAGCAAGCAGTGAGCTAGAAAGGAAACAGCCAGCTAGTAAACAAGCTGTAAGCTAGTAAGCGAGCAGGATGCTAGTAAGCAAGCAGTAAGCTAGAAAGGAAGCAGCATAGCTAGTAAGCAAGCTCTATGCTAGCAAGAAAGCAGCGAGCCTGTATGCAAGCAACAAGATAGTAAGCATGCAGTAAGCTAATAAGCAAGCTGTAAGTAAGTAACAAAGCACTTTGCTAGTAAGGGAGCAGCGGGCTAGTATATCCGCTGTTAGTTAGTATGGAGGCAGTAAGCTATTAAGCAGCCAGTATGCTAGTAAGCAAGCAGTGTGCTAGTAAGCGAGGTGAATGACAGTAAGGAAGCAGTATGCTAGTAAGCAAGCAGTAAGCTAGAAAGCAAGCAGCAATCTAATAAGCGAGCACTAAGCTAGGAAGCATGCAGTAAGCTACTAAGCAAACAGTAAGCTTGTATGCAATCAGCAGCCTATTCAGGAAGCTGCTTTCTTGTAAGATAGCAGTATGCTAATAAGCATGCTGTAAGCTAGAAAGCAGGCAGCAAGCTTGTATGCAAGCAGTGAGCTAGTAAGCAAGTTGCCAGCTAGTAAGCAAGCAGTAAGCTAGTAAGCAAGCCGTAAGCTACTAAGCAAGCAGTAAGAAACTAAGCAAACAGTATGCATGTAAGTAAGCAGCAGGCTAGTCAGAAAGCTGCTAGCTAGTAAGGAAGCAGCATGCTCGGAAGGACGAAGTAAGCTAGTAAGCAAGCATTATGTTAGTAAGGAAGCAATGAGCTAGGATGCGAGCAGGATGCTGGTAAGGAAGCAGTGAGGTAGTAAGCGAGCATTAAGCGATTAAGCTGGCAGTAAGCTATTAAGCAGCCAGTATGCTAGTAAGCAAGCAGTGTGCTAGTAAGCGAGGTGAATGTCAGTAAGGAAGCAGTATGCTAGCAAGCAAGCAGTGAGCTAGTAAGCAAACAGTAAGCTAGTAAGGAAGCACTGAGCAACAAAGTAACAAAGCAACAAGTGAGGTGGTGAGCGAGCAGAAGGCTAGGTGGTTAGCAGTGTGCAAGTAAGCATGCAGTATGATGGTAAGCAAATAAGTTTGCTAGCAGGCAAGCCGCAAGCTAGTAAGAAGGCAGATAGCTAGTAAGGAAGCTGTATGCCAGTAAGCAAGCAGCAAGCTAGTAAGCAAGAAGTAAGCTAGAAAGCAAGCAGCAGGCTAGTAATGAAGCATTCATCTATAAAGTAAGCAGTAAGCTAGTAACAAAGCAGTAAGTTAGTAACAAAGCAGTAAGCTAGTAAGCAAGCAGGAAGCTAGTAAGGAAGCATTCGGCTAGTGAGAGAGCAGTAAGTTAGTAGGAAAGCGGTAAGTTACGAGGAAAGCAGGAATGTAGTAAGAAAGTGGTTAGGTAGTAAACAAGCAGCAAGCTAGGAAGCAAGCAGCAAGATAGTAACCAAGCAGTCATCTAGAAAGCAAGCAGCATGCTAGTAAACAAGCGGCAAGCTAGAAAGCAAGCAGCAGGCAAGGAAGAATGCAGCAAGTGAGTAAGCTGCCAGTAATCTCGTAAGCAAGCAGTGAGCTCGAAAGCGAGGTGGAAGCCAGTAAGGATGCAGTATGATAATAAGCAAGCAGCAAGCTAGTAAGCAACAAATAAGTTAGTAAGCAAGCAGTAAACTGGTAAGAAAGCAGTTAGATAGTAAGCAATTAGTAAGCTGGTAAGCGGGGAGGAAGCTAGTAAGGAAGCAGTCTGCTAGTAAGCAAGCAGTAAAGTAGTATCATCAGGTAGGCTAATAAGCATGCCGCAGGCTAGTAAAAAGGCAATTCGCTAGTAAGGAAGAACTATACGAGTAGGCAGGCAGTATTCAAGTAACCAAGCAGCAGGCTAGTATGAAAGCACTTAGCTAGTAAGATAGCAACGGGTTAGTAACCGAGCAGGGAGCTAGTGAGGAAGCTGTATGCTACTAAGCATGCAGTATGCTAGTAAGCAACCAGTAAGCTACTAAGCAAGCAGTGAGCAAATAAGCGAGGAGGAAGCTGGCAAGGTAGCAGTATGCTAGTTAGCAAGCAGTATGCTTGTAGGAACAAGTAAACTAGTATGCAAGCAGCAGACTAGTAAGGAAGCAATTAATCAGTAAGAAAGCAGTATGCTAGTAAGCAAGCAGTAAGCTAGTAAGCTAGCATTGGGCTAATAAGCAAGGAGGAAGCTAGTAAAGAAGTAGTAAGATAGTAAGGAAGCTGTAAGTTAGTATGCATGCAGTGAGCTAGTTAGGGAGCAGGAAGCTAGAAAGGATGCAGGATGCTAGAAAGCATGCAGTTAGCTAGGAAGAAACAAGTATGCTACTAAGCAAGCAGCTGGCTGGTAAGGATGCAGTTAGCTAGTAAGATTGCAGTAAGTTATGAAGAAAGCAGAAGGGTAGTAAGAAAGCGGTTAGCTAGTCTGAAAGCAGCGAGCAAGTATGCAGGCAGTGGGCTGGTAAGTTTGCAGTTAACTAGTAAGCAAGCACTGAGCTAGTATACGAGGAGGTAGCTGGTAAGGAAGCAGTATGCTAGTGAGCGAGCATGGAGCTAGTAAGGAAGCAGTAGTCTAGCAAGCACGCAGTATCCTAGTAAGCAACCAGTAAGCTAGCAAGCAATCTGGAAGCTAGTAAGGAAGCAGTATGCTAGAAAGCAAGCAGTGTGCTAGTAAAAAAGCAGGCAGCTAGAAAGCAAGCAGAGGGCTAGTAAAAAAGCAGGAATCTAGTTGACGGCAGTATGCTAGTAATCAAGCAGTAAGCTAGAATGCAAGCAGCAAGCTAGTAAGCAAACAGTAAGCTAGAACGCAAGCATCTGCCTTGTAAACATGCAGTAAGCGAGTATGCTAGCAATAAGCTAGTATGCAAGCCGTGAGCTTGTAAACGAGGAGGAAGCTAGTAAGCAAGCAGTAAGCAAGTAAGAAAGCAATAAGAAGTTACGTAAGCAGTGACCTAGTAAGGGAGCAGGGAGCTAGTTAGGAAGCATTACGCTAGTGATCAAGTAGTAACATAGTGTGCAAGCAGTTAGCTGGTAAGCGAGGAGGCAGCTAGTAAGCAAGCAGTAAGCTGGAAAGCAAAGAGGAAGCTAGTAAGCAAGCAGTAAGCTTGTAAGCAAGCGGTATGCTTTTTTTTTTTTTTTTTTTGTCGTGGGCAAAATCTTCGAAAGACTCCCTCCCACCTCCTTGGGGAGAGGTGGGAGGGGTGTGTGCGATTCCCCGCGGCCGTACAACGACAGGCGCGGGACCTACCCACTAAAAACCCCACGGTGACCCTTCGGCACGCTTTGGGAGGATACCGGGAATCGCTCGAAGCATTCTTCCGGTATCCTCCCCGTGCCCGCGCTTTCGCGCCCATCCCCCGGGGGGACAATCGGTCCCCCCAGTAGACACACTGCCTCATAGCGGCGGGACGGGGCCACTCCATCTCGCCGCTATCCGTCCCGGGGCCGCGTTTAGTGGCGGCTGCGAGCCCCAACTCGCAACCGCCCGCGACCCCGTTTCCACCCCACGGCGGCCGGGCGTTCATGGCCGCACCAGACCGCCGAGGGTGCCTCCCCTAGCGTCGGACCGGTAGGGGGAGGCACTCCTACCCCCAACCGGTCCGACCCGGCGCCGCCTGGCGGGAGGAGGGTCCCCTCAGGACCCCCCTCCCAGCCTAGGTCATCCGCCACGCCGAGGCGGCCGCCCGCGACGCCTCGCGACCGGGCGACGACCTCGGGCCACCGCACGAGCGCGAGCTTCAGCGGCGCGCTGAAGCTCGCGCTCCCTCCCCGAGGCCTCCTTCTGCAACATTACGTTCTCGCAGAAGGAGGCCACGGCCCTCCACTTCTCCTCGCTGCCGAGCATGGCGCGCACCACGCCCGGCAGCGAGACATCCCGCCCGACGACGCCGACCAGGACACGGCGCTCCCCCTCCCACGCGGGGCATACCTCCAGGGTATGATCCGCCGTGTCCTGCTCAGCGTCGCAGTGGCAGCAACGCGCCGTCGGCTCCTTCCCTATCCGGCACAGGTATCTTCCGAAGCTGCCATGCCCGGAAAATACCTGTGCCAGCCGGTAGGTGAGGCTGCCATGGCCTCTGTCCAGCCACTCCTTCAGGAGTGGCCGAACAGCCCCGACAGTCCGGTTCCCCGCGGTTGCCAGAGCCAGCCGCTCCTGCCACGCGAGCAACACGGACTGCCGGGCCTGGCGCTTCAAATCGCCCCAAGTAGGTTCCTGCCCGCCCGGGACCGCCCCCACCCCCGCGCGACGGTCGACGCGGTGCCGGTACATCACCGCGTGCGACCGCGCGAGCAGGTCCATGGGCGGCATCCCCGCTAGAACCGTCGCCGCCTCATGTGACATGGTCCGATACCCGCGGACGACCCCGAGTGCCATGCGCCTCTGCACCCGACGCAGCATAGTCATGCTGCGCCGGGAGGCAGCCAGGTCGTCCGCCCAGACGGGGGCCCCGTATAGGGCCACCGACTGGACCATTGCCACATAGAGGCGACGAACTCGGCCCGCCGGGCCGCCCAGGTTGGGCAGGATCCGGCCCAGAGCCGCAACCATCCTTTCCAACCGGGGGACCAGGCAGCGGAAATGCTTCTCGAAACGCCAGTGGCTATCGAGGTTCAGCCCTAGGTACCTGATCTGGGGCTTCACCTCGATGTCAGCCCCACCCACCCGAATCAGAGGGGGTGGCGGATCCTGCCGAGGTGAATGAAACGCAATCACCTCGGTCTTATGGACCGCCACCGTCATCCCCATCCCCCTGATCCGGTCGACGACGCGTTGCGACCCCTCCTCCGCGCGACGCATGGCCCTCCCCCAGTGCGCCCCGACGGCCAGCACCAGTGTGTCATCCGCATAACACACCGTGCTGACGCCGTCGGGGAGGCCGGCCCGCAACACCGAGTCGTACGCGATGTTCCACAGGAGTGGCCCGAGGACCGACCCCTGCGGAACACCGCAGTACACCTCCCTCCGCATATCACCATCCCGGCCCGGATACTCGATCCACCTGCCGCGGAGATAATCCCCGACGACCGCCCTGAGACAAGGGGGGATTCGATGATATTCGAGTCCCCTCCTTATCTCTTCCCAGGGGTGGGTGTTAAAGGCATTGGCAATATCCAAGGATATTGCCAATGCCACCCCTCCCCGGGAGACGGCCGCCTCCGAGAGGGCCCTCACACGACCTATCGCGTCGATAGTCGATCGGCCCCCCGGAAACCGAACTGGCAGTCGGCCAGACCGGGATCACCCCGCGACAGGTGCTCGACGAGGCGGGCAGCAATCACACGCTCGAAGAGCTTGCCCACCTCGTCGAGGAGACAAATGGGCCGGTATGCGGAGGGAGACTCCGCGGGCCGACCCTCCTTCCGGAGGAGGACCATCCTCGCCACCTTCCAACTGGGGGGGAATCGCCCGTCCCTCAGGCAGCGGTCGAACAACCGCCTGAGGTCGGCCCCAAGGACGCCCTGGGTCAAGACCCAAACCCGGCCGGGCACACCATCCGGACCCGGGGCCGTGTTACGAACCCCGAGCCGTCTGATGGCCGCTGCCAGCTCCTCCTGCGTGACCCCCAGCTCGGCCGTCCACTCCACTGGGACAGCCGCCCCCGCCGGAGGACGCGGTCCCCTCTCCCCAATTGGGAAGAGTGTATTGACCACGTCCTCCAGCAGCCGGGGGTCAAGACCCTCGGTGACGGGGGGCGCCCACGGGCGGAGCTTATTCAGCACCACCTTATATGGGCGCCCCCATGGATCGTCATCAAGGGTCTGGAGGAGCTCCTTCCATGCCTGGGTCTTGGCCCGTTTGATGGCGACCTGCAGAGCAACCCGCGCCACGCGGTATGCTCCATACAGGTCATCAGCTGCCCTCGCTCGCGCCAAGCCGTCGCCTGTACGTTGACGACGGCGCGCGCGGGTGTACTGGCGTCGGGCGCGGACAGTCGCGACTCGCAACTCCGCGATCGCGTCCGACCACCAGTACACCGCCCGGCGAGGAGAAGCCCGCCCGACCCGAGGCATCGCCGCGTCGCAAATACCCGCGACCAATGCTCCGAGCCGGGCGACCTCCTCCTCTATGCTCGGCAACTCGGCCGCTCCCTGCGGCCAAGTTGCAACGAGGGCAGCTGCCATCAGGGCGTCTTTGTCCAGGCGCCGAAGCGCCCAGCGGCGTGGTGGGGTCCCACGCAGGCGGCCGTGTCGGGATGCACTCGCGGCGGCAGAGACCTCCATCCGGATGTACCGGTGATCGGAGAGTGTCTCTGCCCCCGCGACCACGTGCCAACCCGACACCATGCACACGGCGTTGGGGGTCGCGAATCCAACATCCACGATGGACCCCCCATATCGCCGCACGCATGTGTGCTCCGACCCCCGGTTCAATACCCGGAGGTCGAGCCCCGCCGCCCAATCGCCCAGGATCCCGCCGCGAACGGAGGTCCTGGGGGATCCCCAAGCCACCGACTTGGCATTAAAATCCCCCAGGACCAGCACCGGCCGGGCCGCGTAGCGCTGCACGCATGCCGCGACCTCGGCCAAGTACAGCTCGAACGCAGCGTGACCGCTACGGGGCGAAATGTAGCACCCCACCACAGCGACTCCCCCCCAGTCCACGGCGACGAATCCCCGACCGCGCTCCAACAAGGAGAACGGCGGGGACCCGTCGCCCCCTCCCCATACCGTCGCCACCAAGCCGTCCGCGTCGCCCACCCAATGAGGGTGATCAGGGACGCGGTACGGCTCGGCGGCGACCGCCAGGCCAACCCCCCACTCCGCGAGGACCTGGGACATCAAGTCCTGTGCCGCGCGGCAGTGGTTGAGGCTGGCCTGGAGGAGGAGGCGGGGCGGCATTAATTAATGGCCGCGCCAGCCTCCTCCCGGCCGTCCGTCCCCGTAGCACCGTCCACCTCCATGGAGGACGATGCCACCGCCCTCGGCACCGGAGCCGGTGCAGCCCGCCTCTTCCTCTCCTTCCGGGAGGGGGGGGGGAGCACTTCTTGCTCCCCACCCTGTGATCGGCTGGCCTCCCCATGTCCGCACACAGCAGGCGGTGGGGGGCCGCCGAGCACTGGCTCGCACGGTGCTCTTTGGCACCGCAGCGGTAACACTGACCGCTGCGGTCCACCGGCGAGGTACACCACTGCCTCACGTGCCCCAATTCGAGGCAGCGGTGACACTGGAGCGGGCGCGGCGCGAGGATTTCCACTCGCGCCGAAACCCACCCCACCAACACCCTCCCGGATTCCGCCACCTTACGGGCGGCGGAGAGGGGGCACCGGGCCCACACCGACCCGAGGCCGGAGGGCGACCTGCGGATCTCTCCGATCCGCAGGTCCTCCACAGGACAGTCCCCCGCCCTCGCAAGGGCACGGGACACATCCTGTGCTCTGACCGAGTCGTCCAGCCCACAAACGCGCATCTCCGTGCGCTTCGTGGGCCGGGCGACCCGGACACCTCGCTCGCCCAGCTGCTCCCGGAGCCTCTGGGCGAGACGATCCGCCTTCGCGCCGCCTTCTGCACCGGGGATCTCCAGCAAGAGACCCCCGGTCACGGCCCTCTTCGCCCTCACGGAGGCGATGCCCAGCTCTTCCAGGGAGATATTCTCCCTGGCGAGCCGCATCGCCTCCGCGAGGGTCAGGTCGCCCCCCTGCGCAACGGTCAGCGTCACCGCTGCCGTTTTTGGGGGACGACCTGGTCGTGCCTTCCCGACCTTCGCGGCCTTTACCTTGGCCGCCGGCGACGGAGGCGGAGACTGCGGTTGCGAGGCCTTCCTCGCCGCCCGCTTCGCCTTCCGCCCCACCACCTCACTCCACGCCACCCCCCCTTGGGAGGGTGCTGTGGAGGACGCGACCACCGCGACCACGGGTACACCACCCCCCTTGGGGGTCGCGACCCGGGGCCCTGGTGCCGCAACGCTGGGCGGAGCCTTCACTCCGCCCTTCTTTGCCTTCCCCGACTGTACCGGAACAGGTCGGGGAGGCACCGCCTTCCTGCTGACCGCTCTTCCGGCGAGGAGCTCCTCCCGGAAGGCGGCCAGCTTGCCATCAATCATGTCCCCAATCCTCCTCAGAAGATCGTCTTCTGAGGAGGACGGGGACTTCTTCACGGGCGGAGTGCGGGTGGAGGGGCCCGCGGTGCCCCGCACCACTGCCGCCGCGCTCCGCTTATTTACCTCCGCCGAGGGAAGCGGCGGTGGAGGAGGAGGGAGGATGGGAGGGAGGGCCGCGCTGTTCCACAGCGCCTCTGCCCTCCTCCTCCCCTGTCGCTCCTCCTCCAACAGGAGCTGCAGACGGGCGTTCCGCCCTCTGAGCTCCCGCGCCGCCTCCCTCATTTCCTCCGCCGCGGCCTTCAGGGCCTCCGCGCCACCGCTTTTCTGCCCCTTAAAGGCGCAGGCAGCGGCGACTTTCTCCACCCGCCTCAGGGACGAGGAGATCCTCTCCGATATCTCCTCGGTCACCTCGTCCCTGAGGCAACTCAGCCTCACCGACGGGCTCATCGCCCCGCCCACCTCGACGACGGCCTGCCCCGCCCTCTTCCTCTTAGAGCCTATGAGGCTCCTGGTGGAGGAGAAGGACGAGACTGACGCAGTCTCGTCGTCCTCCTCCACCTTCCACGAAGCCGGACCAGGCGCTGGAGGCGGCACGAGCGCCGTCACTCCAGTCCCAACACCGCCTTCGTCCTCCCCCTCTGACTTACCCCGTCCCATCCCCGTTTTAATATTGAACTCCATAATATTCCCACGAGCAGGTCGGAAGAAAAGGTCCGCCCGGGCAGAGCCGCCTTACCCGGGTAAGCCTATATACTCCGGGGGTTCGGCAGGTTCCCCGGAGGTGGTCGCTTGGGATTGGGCCTTCTCCCCCAACCATGCATCCCATCGCCGCGCACCATAGCTTAGGATTGGAGGGCGATTTTATAGAGACGCCATACTCGTGGCCCAGGCGGTTAAGCCAAGACCCCCGTTCCTCCTGCCGTCACGTACCATTCACAAAACCAATAGGGAATTGTGAATGGGTCGTTGTGACGACCAACAGGAGGCTTACGGTGTGTGTATGACTCGGGTACCCCGGGTTCGTTAAGCCCGTACTGCAGCTGAAAGGCTGGCAGCCCCTGAGGGGCTGGCTTACTGCTTGCGTAATAGCTAACTGCTTTCTTACTAGCCTGCTGATACCTTACTAGCATATTGTCTCCTTGCTGGCACACAGCATTCTTACTAGCTACTTGCTTCCTTAGTAGCCTGCTGCTTATTTACTAGCATACTTGTTGCTTACTAGCTTACTGCTTCCTTACTAGTTCCCCCCTCGCTTACTTGTTCACTGCATACTTACTATCTTACTGGTAGCTTACTAGCTTACAGCTTGCTTACTAGCACACTGCTTCCTTTGTAGCATACTGCTTTCCTACTAACTACCGGCTTCCTGACAAGCCTGCTGCTTGCTTACCAGCTTATTTGCTGCTTCCTAGCTTACTGCTTGCTTACTGGCTTACTACTTGCCAACTAGCTTACTGTTTGCTTACCAGCTTCCTGCTTGCTTACTATCTTACTGCTTGTTTACTAGATTCCTGCCTTCTTCGTAACTTACTGCTTTCTTACTAACTTACTGCTCTACGACCAGGCGAATGCTTCCTTACTAGCTGACTGCGTCCTTGCCAGTTTACTGCATGCTTATAAGCTATCAGGTTGATTACCAGCTTACTGCTTGCATACTTGCTTACTGGCTGCTTACTATCATACAGCTACCTTACTAGCTTCCTCCTCGCTTACTATCTCACTGCATGCTTACAAGCTTACTACTTGCTTACTAGCTAACTGCTATATAACCAGCATACTGCTTGCTTCCTAGATTACTGCTTTGTTGCCAGCTCCCTGCTCTCTTACTAGCTTACTGCTTCCTTAATAGCTTGCTGCTTGCTTACAAGCTTACTTGTAACTTACTTGCTTACTGCTTGGTTACTAGCATACTGCCTCCTCACTAGCATCGTGCTCGCTTAATAGCTTACTGCTTGCTTACTAACTTACTGCCTGCTCAATATCTAACTGCTTCCTTATTAGCCTGCTGCTTGCTTACTAGCTTACTGAATGCTTACTAACTTACTGCTTGCTTACTAGCTTACTGCTTGCTTACTAGATTACTGCTTGCTTACTAGCTTACTGCTTGCTTACTAGTCAGCTGCTTGCTTCCTAGTGTACTGCTTCCTTACTAGCTTTCTGCTTGCTTACTAGCTCTCTGTTTCCTTTATAGCTTACTGCTAGCTTACTAGAATTCTGCTCTCTTACTAGGTCCCTGCTCGCTTTCTAGCTTCATCCTCGCTCACTAGCACACTGCTTGCTGACCAGCTTACTGCTAGCTTTGTCGTTTACTGCATGCTTACTAGCCTGCTGCTTGCTTTTTACCTTACTGCTTGCATACTAGCCTGCTGCTTGCTTTCTACCATACTGCATGAGTACCAGCATGCTGCATGCTTACTAGCTAACAGCTTGCCAACTAGATAACTGCTTCCTTACTACCCTCCCGCTTGCTTACTAGCTTACTGCTTGCTTACTAGGATAGTGCTTCTTTACTAGCTCTCTGCTCGCGTACTAGCTCACTGCTTGCTTACCAGCTTACTGCTTGCTTACATGATTACTGCTTGGTTACTAGCTTACTGCTTGCTTATTAGCTTACTGCTTGCTTACTGGCATACTCCTTTCCTACTAGCCAGCAGCATGCTTACTAGCTTACTAGATGCTTACTAATTTACTGCTTGCATACTAGCTTACTGCTTGCTTACTAGCTTACTACCTGCTTCCTAGCTTACTGCTTGCTTTCAAGCTTACTGCTGGCTTACTTGGTTACTGCTAGCTTACTAGCTTACTGCTTCCTTACTAGATTACTGCTGGCTTACTAGCTTACTGCTTGCTTACTATCTTGCTACTTGCTTACTAGCATACTGGTTGCTTACTAGCTTACTGGTTGCTTACTAGATCACTACTTGCTTACTAACTTACTGCTTGCTTACTAGATTAATGGTTGCTTACTAGCTCACTGCTTTCTTACTTGCTTACTAGTTGCTTACTCGTTTACTGGTTGCTTACGTGCTCACTACATGCTTACTATCTTACTTCCTGCTTACTAGCTTACTGCATGCTTCCTGGCATACTGCTTCCTTACTACCTCCCTGCACGCTTACTAGCTTGCTTCTTGCTTACTAGCATACTGCTAGCTTACTCGCTTACTTCTTGTTTACTGGCCTGCTACTTGCTTTCTAGCTTACAGCGTGCCTACTATCATTGTGCTGTCTTACAAGCTTACTGCTTGCTTACTAGCCTACTGCTTGCTTACTACCATACTGCATCCTTACTAGCTTCCTCCTCGCTTACTAGCCTGCTGCTTGTTTACTAGCTTACCGCTTGCTTACTAACATCCTGCTTCCTTACTAGCTAGTTGCCTTCTTGCTAGACTGCTGCTTGCTTTCTACCTTACTGCGAGCTTCCTAGATTGCTGCTGGCTTTCTAGTTTACTTCTTGCTGACAAGCAAACCGCTTTCTTACTATCTTACTGCTTGCTTACTAGCTTACTGTACGCTGAATAGTTTACTGCTAGCTTACCAGTTCACCGCTTGCGTACTAGATTACTGAATGCTTACTAGTTTACAGCTAATTTAACCGTTTACTGCTTAATTGCTAGTTTACTGCTTGCTTTCTAGCTTACTGCTTGCTAGCTTGCTTACTGCTTGCGTACTAGCTTACTGGTTCCTTACTAGCATACTGCATGCTTACCACCTTCTCCTCGCTTACTATCTCGCCGCTTGCATACTAGCTTACTGGAAGCTTTCTAGCTTACTGCTTGCTTATCTGCATACTGCACCCTTACTAGCTACCTACTCGCTTACCAGCTCACTGCTTCCTTACCATCTTACTGCATGCTTTCTAGCTTACTGCTTGCATAAAGGCATACCGCTTCCTTCCTAGCTTCCTCCTCGCCTACTAGCTCATTGGTTGCTACCAGCGTACTGCTAGCTTACACGCTACTGCTTCCTTACCAGCTCTCTGCTTGCTTTCTAGCTTACTGCTTGCTTACTACCTTCCTGCTTTCTTTGTAGCTACCAGCTTTCATACAGGCCTGCTGCTTGCTTACTAGCCTACTGCTTGCTTACTAGATTAATACTTGCTTACTGGCTTCCTGCTAGCTTACTAGCTCACTGCTTGCTTACGAGATTACTTTCTTGTTACTGGCTCCGCACCCGCTTACTAGCTCACTGCTTACACACTAGCTTACTGCTTGCTTACAAGCATACTGCTTCCTTACTAACTAACTGGTTTCTTACTAGCCTGGTACTTGCTTACTAACTAACTGCTTTCTTACTATATTCCTGCTTACTTCTTATCTTGCCGCTTGCTCACTACCTAACTGCATTCTTACTACATTCCTGTTTTCTTCCTAATTTGCTGCTTTCATACTAGCCAGCTGCTTGCTTACTAGCATACTGCTTCCTTACTAGCTTCCTCCT
Organism: Colletes latitarsis; assembly: GCF_051014445.1. Taxonomy (NCBI): domain Eukaryota; kingdom Metazoa; phylum Arthropoda; class Insecta; order Hymenoptera; family Colletidae; genus Colletes; species Colletes latitarsis. The sequence continues at coordinate 7,416,667 of NC_135142.1, forward strand.
CGCTTACCAGCTCACTGGTTGCTTACTAGTTCACTGGTTGCTTACTAGCTTACTGCTTGCTTGCTGCCTAACTGCATTCTTACTACATTCCAGCTTTCTTCCTAATTCGCTGCTTTCTCACTAGCCAGCTGCTTGCTTACTAGCTTACTGCTTTCTTACTAGCCTGCTCCTTGCTTCCTATCTTACTGCTTGCTCACTTGCATGCTGCTTGCTTTCTAGCTTACAGATTGCTTACTAGCATACTGCTCTCTTACTAGCCAACTGCTTTCTTACTAGCTTGCTGCTTGTGTACTTGCTTGCTTATTGCTTACATGCTCACTGATTGCTTACTAGCTTAATGATTGCTTACTAGCCTGCAGCTTGCTTTCTAGGTTACTGCTTGCTTACTAGCTTACTGCTAGCTTACTTTTTTTTTTTTTTTTTTGTCATGGGGAAAATCTTCGAAAGACTCCCTTCCACCTCTTTGGGGAGAGGCGGGAAAGGTGTGTGGGATTCCCCGCGCCCGTAGAATGACGGACGCGTGACCTACCCACTGAAAACCCCACGGTGTCCCTTCCGCACGATTTGGGAGGATACCGGGAATCGCTCGAAGCATTCTTCCGGTATACTCCCCGTGCCAGCGCTTTGCGCCCATCCCAGGGGGGGACGAACGTTCCCCCCGGTAGACACTCTGTCTCGTAGCGGCAGGACGCGGCCACTCCATCCCGCCAGCATCCGTCCCGGTGCCATGCTTAGTGGCGGCTGCAAGCCCCAACTCGCTACCGCCTGCGACCCCGTTTCTACCCCTCGGCGGCCGTGATTTCATGGCCTGTCCAGGCAGGCGCGGTGGCCACCGAGGGTGCCTCCCCGTGGGCCGGAACCACCCGCTCCGACCTTTCGCCGCCTGGCGGGAGGAGGCTCCCCTCAGGGCGGAGGAGGGGAGGAGGCTTACCTCCCCTTACCCACCCTTATAAGGTGGTGCTGATCAAGCTCCGCCCGTGGGCGCCCCCGTCACCGAGGGTTTTGCCCCCCGGCTGCTGGAGGACGTGGTCAATACTCTCTTCCCAATTGGGGAGATGGGACCACGTCCTCCGGCAGAGGCGACGGCCCCGTTGGAGTGGGTGGCCGAGCCGGCGGTCACGGAGGGGGTGCTGGCCGCGGCCATCAGACGGCTCGGGGCGCGTAACATGGTCCCGGGTCCGGATGGTATGCCCGGCCGGGTTTGGGTCTTATCCCACGGTGTCCTTGAGGCCGACCTCAGGCCGTTGTTTAACCGATGCCTGAGGGACGGGCGATTCCCCCCCAGTTGGAAGGTGGCGAGGATGGTACTCCTCCGCAAGGAGTGTCGGCCCGCGGAGTCTCCATCCGCATACCGACCCATCTGTCTCCTTGACGAGGTGGGCAAGCTCTTCGAGCGAGTGATTGCTGCCCGCCTCGTCGAGCACCTGTCGCGGGGTGCTCCGGGCCTGGCCGACTGCCAGTACGGTTTCCGGGGGGGGGGGGGGGGTCGACGGTCGACGCGATCAGTCGGGTCACGGCACTCTCGGAATCGGCCCTCTCCCGGGGAGTGGTGGCGTTGGCGGTATCGCCGGATATTGCCAACGCGTTTAACACCCTTCCCTAGGGGGAGATACGGAGAGGGCTCGAGTATCATCGGGTCCCCCCTTGTCTCAGGGCAGGGCTCCCCCCAGGGGCTGTCAGCCATTCAGCTGCAGTACGGGCTTAACGAACCCGGGGTACCTGAGTCATACACACACCGTAACCCCCTGTTGGTCGTCGCGACGACCCGTTCGCAATTCCTTTTAGGTTTTGCGAATGGTACGCGATGGCAGGTCGGGCCGGGGGTCTTGGCTTAACCGCCTGGGCCGTAACTCTGTAAATTACCCCCGAATCCCAAGCTATGATGCGCGGTGATGGGATGCATGATTGGAGGGGTAGCTTCAATCCCTAGCGGTCACCTCAGGACACCTGGCGATCTCCTGAGTATCGAGCCTTCTTCTCGGAAAGGGCGTCACCCGGGAAGTGACTTTTAGTTCGTCCCTGCTCGTGGGAACTATATGGATAATTGTTCTTCTGGGGATAAGGGGGGGAATGACGAGAAGGAGAGTCGGATGGAGGAGTGTGTGGATGTGGGGATGGGGGCATCTGGGTCTGGTTATGCTAGGTCCAGGGCCTCTTCAGTGTGTAGTGGGGAGAGGAGTCCGGTGTTGGGGAAGCGGAGGAAGGATATGAGGGATGTTAGGGAAGGCGGAGTGGAAAGTGTGGGTGAGGATGTGGATGATGATGTGGCGAGGATGAGAATGATTGGGTTGAGGTTGCGTGCGTTTGTGTTTGTTGACTCTAATAGAGTGTCAAAGGCTGCGAGTCAGGTTATTTTGAGTGCTGTGAGTGAGTATGAGGAGCAATTGATTAGGCTGATGAATAAGAATGAGAGGCTGCAAGGAAGATTGGATGAGTGCGAGAGGCTTATGAGTATGGGGATGAGTGGAATGAGTGGGAAGGGTGGTGGGAGTTATGCGAGTGTGGCTGGTACTAGTGTGGTGAGGGGTGTGCCTGGTATGTCTGGTGTGAGTAAATCGGAGAGTGTGCGGTCGAATGCGAAGTCGTATGCGGTGGTCGTTAGGCCTAAGGATGCGACGGTGAAAGCGACGAGTGAGCAGGTGAAGGAGAAAGTGATGCGTGAGGTGAGTGGTGTGTTGAATGTGCGTGTGAAAGCGGTGAGGAAGATCAGAGCGGGTGGTATAGCGATTGAGACGGCGAGTGAGAGTGATTTGAAGTCGGTGCGTGAATGTAAGAAGTTTGATGAAATTGGTTTGAAAGTGGAATTGCCTAGGAAGATAGGTCCTAAGGTGATTGTGTATGATGTGCCGAATGAGATGGCGCGTCAGGAGTTCATGAATGAAATGTATGAGAAGAATATTAAGGGTAGTGTTAGTGAGAGTGAATTTAGGGAGCGGGTGAGAATATTGAGTAGGGTGAATAGGAAGAATGTAAGTGTTGGGAATGTGATTATGGAAGTGAGTGGGAAGGTGAGGGATGTAGTGTGTAAGGAGGGACGTGTGTATGTGAAATGGCATGCGTGTAAGGTGAGAGAGTTCTTGAGTGTGCTGAGATGTCACAAGTGTTATGCTTTTGGGCACATGATGCGTGAGTGTAGTGTGACTGAGAGATTGTGTCAGCGGTGTGGTGAGACTGGACATTTGAGAGGTAGTTGTAAGAAGGATGTGGTGTGTCGTAACTGCAAGATTAGGGGTATGAGGTGTGATCACGCGGTTGTGTCTGAGGAGTGCCCGGAGTATTTGAGAATGTTAGATAGAGAGAGACAGAGAATTAGCAATGGCTAATACGGGACTTAATATAGTGCAGTGTAATTGTCAGAGAGCGTATGCGGTAATGTGTGATTTGGGTAAGGTTGTAAGTGAGCGTGGTGTGAGTGTTGCACTATTGCAGGAACCGTATTTTATGGATGGGAGGGTGAGAGGTTTGCCGCTTGGTATGGATGTGTATGTGTGTGAGGGTGGAGTGGTTAGAGCTGCTATAGTTGTGAATGATGCGCGGCTGGAGGTTATGTGTGTGAGAGAGTGTACGAATGAGTGGGGTGTCTGTGTTTGGTTGAAAGGGGATTTTGGGGAGATGTATGTGGTGTCGATGTACTGCCAGTATGGGCAGGACATCGAGCCGTATTTGGCTTATATGGATGGGGTGCGGAATTTTGCGAGGGGCAGGTGTGTGTTAGTTGGGATGGATGCGAACGCTGTTTCGCCCTTGTGGTTTAGCAAGGGCGGTGGCCGGTCACGGGTGAGTGAGATGCGTGGGGAGGTGTTAGAGGAATGGATCTTGGCGAATGGGATGTCTGTGCTGAATGAGCCGAGTGAATATTATACGTTTTCGGGTATGAGGGGTGAGAGTGATATAGATGTGACGATTGTGAATGATGTGTGTGTGGGGTGCAGGTTTGAATGGAGTGTTAAGCATGATTGGGGGGTGAGTGATCATAATGTGATTTTGGTTGTGATGACGAGTGATCAGGTGGGTAGGGATGAAGTGGGTGTGGGGTCCAGATGGTCCACTAGGAATGCTGACTGGGAGGGATATATGGATGATTTGAGGGAGGGCTTGCGGTCGTATGGAGGGGACATGGATGGAATGGGTGTGGATAGGATGTTGGAGATAATGATGTCGTGGATACGTGAGGCGAACAGGAGAAGGTTTAAGGAGGTTAAGCGCGTGAATGTGGGGAAGATTGTGTGGTGGACGGAGGCTTTGGAGAGGCTGAAGAGGGGAGTGAGGAAGGGCAGACGTAGGCTTCAGAAGGCTAGGAGACGGGGTGTGGATGTTGATGAAAGGAGGATGGAGTATAGGAGGTTGTTGTCGGAGTACAAGGGTGAGATGTGGAGAGCGAAAGAACGGAATTGGAGAGAGTTTGTGAGTGAATCTTCCAACCTTGATCCATGGGGTCCTGTGTACAAGATTTGTCGTGGGAAGTATGCGAGGGATAGATTGAGTGCGATGAAGGTGGATGGTGTGGTATCAAGTACGTGGAGGGAGAGTGTGGATATGTTGATGGACAGGTTTTTCCCTGCTGCCAACATAGGTATGGATGAAGGACGGAGGCTGTATGGGGACCTCGGTGGGATGGGTTTTGAATGGAATGAAGTGGATGAATCTGTGAGAGCTTTGAAGTTGCGTAAGGCGCCGGGGTTGGATGGGATCAGTGTGGAAATGTTGCGTGTTGTGTGGAGGGTGATTCCGGAGTGGTTGAAGAGAGTGTATGATTTGTGCTTGGCCGGGGGGTGTTTTCCGGTTGAGTGGAAGAAAGCGAGAATGATTGTGTTGTTGAAATCGCCGGAGAAAGTGCGGTCGGATCCTGGGTCCTACAGGCCGATATGTCTGCTGTCGGTGTTTGGGAAAGTGCTAGAGAAGATGATGGTGAGGAGGCTTGAGCGAAAGGTGGGTGACAGGATGAGCCCGGCGCAGCATGGGTTTGTGAGGGGCAGGTCGACGGAGAGTGCTTGGTTGTGTGTGAAGGAGTATGTGAGAGATAGTGAGAGGAAGTATGTGCTTGGAGTGTTTGTCGATTTCAAGGGTGCGTTTGATAATCTTGAATGGGGGAGGGTGATTGGGAAGTTAAGGGATGTGGGATGCGAGGAGATCGGGTTATGGGAGAGTTATTTTAGGGAGAGGATGGTGTGTATGGTGGGTGCGAATGATGTAGTGTGGAAGGAGGTGCGGCGGGGCTGTCCGCAGGGTTCCATCTGTGGTCCATTTATATGGAACCTGATGATGGATGAACTCCTGTGGCGGCTGACCGAGGCTGGATGTAAGTGTGTGGCGTATGCGGATGATTTGGTTTTGTTGGTGGAAGGGCGGAATCGGGTGGAGCTAGAGCGAAAGGGAACGGAGTGGATGACGATTGTGAGTGATTGGGGGCAGCGTGTTGGTGTGGGTGTGTCTGAGAGTAAGACTGTTTTGATGTTGTTGAAAGGGAGTCTGGCTGCTACCAGACGTCCGAATGTCCGTGTGGGTGGTAGATTGATTGCGTATGTGGAGAGTGTTAAGTATTTGGGTGTGTGGATGAGTGAGAGAATGCACTTTAAAGTGCATTTAGAGTATTTGAGAGTGAAAGTTACGAATGTGGTGGGGCAGATGAGGCGTGTGCTTAGGCGTGAATGGGGTATGAGAAAGCGTGCTATGCGAATGATATATAAGGGTTTGTTTGTGTCGTGTGTTATGTATGGTGCCAGTGTATGGGGTGATGTGATGGAGTTTCGGTATGCAAGACATTTGTTGAATAGATGTCAGCGGCTGGTTATGTATGCGTGTTTGAATGTGTGTAGGACAGTGTCGACGGAGGCCATGCAAGTGCTCATGGGGGCATTGCCATGGGACCTCGAGTGTAGGGTGAGGAGTGCATCGTTTAAGATAGCTAGGGGTGTGAGGTTGAGTGTGAGGGATTTTGTGGATGATACTGAGGTGGAGGGTATGTCGCTGGAGGAGTGCAAGAAGTTTATGAATGTGAGAGCATATGAACACTGGCAGAGAAGATGGGACGAGAGTCGGAATGGAAGAGTGACGTATGAATTTATACCGAGTGTTAGGTTTTCGGGGATGAATGTGAGTTTTGAGCCAGGGCTGTATGTGTGTTACTTGTTGACTGGGCATGGCAGTATGAATGCATTTTTGTATGACCGTGGGTTGAGTGTAAGTAAGGAGTGTTTGTGTGGTGCTGAGTGTGAGGATTGGAAGCATGTGTTGGTTGAATGTCCGTTGTATGCTGATGTGAGGTGCCCAGTTGAGTGTGGTGTGTCGGTTAGGATGGAGGATGGGTATGTGGATGTGAGTGGTGTATTGGGATGCAAGGAAACGTACGAAAGATTCTGTAAGTTTGCGGTGGATGTGTTTGCTAGAAGAGTGCGAATGAGAAGAAATGTGTGATTGTGTGTGGGGTGTCCTGTGGTCGCAGGGGGGGTCCTGCAGGTCAAAGACCCTAGTGGTTGATTCCTGTAGGACCCTTTGGAGGGTAGCGTCTCCACGTACCCGAGGCGCGGGCCGACCGATGCCGGTGGTTGTAGGGTCACCAATCGGTAGTGGCATGCCACGCAGATCCGACCAGTGATCTAGACTGGTACCGCGGGGACCGGGGGCCCACCGAGGAGTGCCTCGGGCCCGGTCGTGGGAAGGACCATCGCGGGGGCAGTGGTTGATAGCTACATGCTGGCTAGAGGGCCCATTCTTGGCCTTCGACGGGGGAGCTGCGGATACAGCTCGGGCACCGACCTGCTATGTCGGTAGAGCGAGGAAAGGCGCTCGGCCCCACCAGTGACTTGTCGTCGGGACCTACATCCCGCCGACATACTGGTAGTCCTCGTCCAGACGGGGACGCGCTGATTGGGCGTATCCCAATCCCGCGCCCGTGGGGGCCGTGCGTGTAGGGCCTTTTGGCAGGAAACGCACGGGAAACCCACGGCTATTCTGTCTCAGGGCAGGGCGTCTAGAAGCCGTCCGGGCGTATAGCTTGCTATACGGCACCAGGATCGCATGTGCCAACCTCTCCTCCTTGCGGTGGACGCTGGAAACGGCATTTATGCCGGCCAACGGGGCTCTGGCTTAGGCAGGGGCGGTGCAGGGGCACACCGTATGGGAGTAGCGCCCCACCTACCCGAGCAAAGACGAGATCCGTCAATCGTACTGTGCAAAACAGAGATGACAGAAAGTAGTGGTGTCAGAAAAGCAAAGAGAGAAGGGGAAGCATTATGACTAGCGTATGTTGAACACCTGGTGGCTGCGGCCCCCACTTCACTTTAAGGCTTATTGGAGAGGGCGTATATTGTACAAAAAGGGGCTATATGCCCCTTTTTCACTTCAAAAGTACTTTTCGATGTTCTTAACCGAACACCTAGATCTTCTCCAAGAAAGTCCTAACTAATACCAGGGGGCTATAAGCCCACTTTTTGCTTTAATGCTTCTTCGAGGAGGCGATCCTGACACCAAAGAATCAAAATGGGGGCTATATGCTCCCTTTTCACGTTAAGCAAATCATAAGATCAGAAAGAGACACGACACGACGTCTATATGCGTCCCCAAAAGCAATGCGCCGCTGGGAAAGCAATACGCCGCTGGACTTGACAGAACCCAGCACACCAAAACATCTGGTGGCAGACGTCGTAATGCCAGACGATTGGCAGAAGGAGGCCACCGTATAAGTAGCTGTGCTGCTCCTTACTGCCTGAAGGTATCGGCTGGGAAACCATGCTAGTATCCTAGGTATGGAGACGGGCTTCGAAACGTGGATCGCTCCCCTGGCCATTACAAGACTCCGCCTAGACCAGCTCAACTCCGAGCTGTAAGCCGGTGGTGTACGGCTCTGTCAGACTCGGAGTCCTTGCCATACGGACGCTGCATATAGGAAGGATATGCAGCGCATGACGAAACACTGACTGAAAGGTACGCCAATGACGAAAGACAACATGTATTTATACATGTAAGACCGTCGTTGCGCTGCTGACAGCAGCTCACGTCGTTGGCGATGGCAAAAGGACACTGAAACGTCAAGAACATAGTTGATGATGGCAAAGTGAGTTCGACTAGTCGTGCTAAGGACGAGTCCCACGTTTTGGAGCTAATGCTACAGGGACATGATGCCCGAGGTCATGTCCTAGTTACGCAGCGGGTTCCCTGCAAAAACAGGGAGCAGAAACCGGGCGTAGCGAAGCAGAGGGAACATCTGCTTGAGGTTTGTTCCCCACGTGTTTGCCGTGCGTGGCGACCTGTGTCGGCGGAAAGGAGGATCCTGGGATCTGAGGGCCCTCTCTCCTGCGGGAGTGTAGCTGCCCAACACGTACCTTTGGCCTCTGCTTCGTCTAGACAGGCGGCTAGGCGAGAAAAGCAGCCCTGTGCCTAGTCAATCGGCTCGGAACACCATTCGTGGGTTCTATTGGGCGAGGAAGTGAACCTAGGAGTCCGGGGAAAGCCCGGTCGGCCCTTGTTCGCGGACTATATCCCGTTAGGTGCAAGTCCTAACCAAGGCAGAGCCGGGTTCCATTTGAGGGTCCATGGAGGCCGGGACACACGCCGGGACGAAAACGAATATACACAAGTATGGATCCAAAAATAAAATTAACCCCCATAGACGCCTCGGTACCCCGCAAGGGGGAAAAGGGAGTTAAGGAGGCCGCTGTCGCTGCTCCCGGCAGAACGACGGCGGTGAGTAAGAGAGCTGGGGTGGTCTCACCACCTCAAAAAAAAGTTAAGGCGGTTGAAGTGGGTAAGGGCGCAAAAACGCCCCCCTGCACCAGACCCCCAACGACTAAGGGCAAGGCTTCACCACCTAAGCCAACTGGGTAAACATCCCCTGTGCCCGCGATCAAGAAGGACGGACCGGGGACACCACCCTGCACAAATCCACCGAAGAAGCCGGAGGCCAAAAAACCGAAGGCGACTTCCCAAGGCAACGCCACGTCCACGGAAGGAGGATTGGGCCAAGAAGTAGATAGCGACGGTTGGGTAACCGTCGTTAAGAAGGAGAAGCCGCAAAGGGCAGAAAAAGCCCGGGAAAGCGGCGAGGAATTGCCAGGAAAGGTGTCGGCGGAGGCGACACCTAGCCCTTCGAACAGGCCTCTCGACCAAACCAGTGGGGAGGCCTCGAAACTGGTCAAGGGTATCCGGACCAACTGTCTTGGAAAAGAATCCAGGCTCAGTAAGGAGACCGGAGCCTTGATCGTAGGCAACGCGGCAGCTCTCTACGCGCTAGTCCAGGAGGTTCTTATTCAGAACTCTTTCCTAGAAGGACAGCTCGCGGCGATCCGGCAAGAGGTGAGAGCCTCCCAGAGGATCGCAGAGAGGGTTGCCCCTACGGTTTCGCAGACGACGGGATCCCGTCCGACTGCGAAACCTGTACCAATTCGTGCAGCAACAACCTACGCGCAAGCGGTAAATGTTGATGCAAATCGAGTTTCCCCGACGGCGGTTAAACCACCACGACACGTGGTGCGTATTTTGCCGCCGAAAGGGAAAGGACAGAACAGTGACGTTACCAAACAAACTGTTCTGTCCCTGGTTAAGCCGGCGAAAGCTAAGATCCGCGTGAGGTCTGTCCGACGCATCCACTCCGGTGGCATAGCCGTCGAGACTGAACGCAAGAAGGATCTAAAGGCCTTCGTCAACTGCGCGAAGCTGAAAGAAGTAGGACTTTCAGCTACTGTACGGACTTTGAGGAACCCTACACTTATTGTGTACGACGTTCCCAAGTCGATGAGGAAAGAGGAGGTTTCTTCCAGCATTTGGAAGCAAAACCTCAGTAATATGGCCCAGGGGGTTGTGTCGTCCAGCCTCTAAGGCAATTTCGCATCGCGCAGCATAATATGCGGCGTGCGTTAATTGTTCATGGTGAGGTGAGCGAGCTAATGCACACAAAGGAGATCGACGTGTTGCTCATGCAGGAACCTCACCAATTTCAGGGACAGATTCCAGGCTTTGGGCTCACGGCGAAGGTGATCGCCGAGAATGATCGGGCTATGGCTGCAATAGTGGTCAGATACTCGGACATCTCGGTGGTAAAAATCACACAGCTGTGTGATACTCACACCTCCCGCGTTTGCATTAGCGGACCCTTCGGTAGTTTCTACCTCGTTAGCCAGTACTTTCAATGCTCGGAAGACATTGAACCAAGTCTGGCACGTTTGGAGAAGACACTCGATGCTCTCCAACACCGTCGAGTCGTGATAGCCGCGGACGTCAATGCCAAATCCCACCTTTGGAGGGGGGAGAAAGCGTTCGACCGGACACGCGAGGCGAAAAACTCAAAGAGTTTATCGCATTACACGACTTGACGATTTTGAACGAGGCTGGTAGTATCCCTACATACTACAGCCCTGCCGGTGAGTCATGGATCGATGTCACATTATCGACACCAGACATGGCGAAAATTGTACAAAACTGGACGGTCCACGAGGATTGGACCTCCAGTGATCATCGATTTATTGATTTAGTCTTGTAGTTCACGGACGTGAATGAGAATCGAAGCCCACAGCCTCGATTCCGCACGTTGCATGCGAACTGGGAGCGTTTTGATCAAGTTCTACTTGAGGGCGCGAGGCAATTACCCCTCGGCACTGATTGCCGCAGGGAAGTCGAACACCTAGCACAAGAGGTCGAGAAATCGATCATCGATGCGTGCAATGCCGCAATGCGCCCCAAGAAGTGGCATTAAAAGTCCGTTCCATGGTGGACGGAAAATTTGACGAGAATGAAAGCGCGAGTCTATCGACTTAGACGAGCCTTTCAGCGCGAGAGGAACTCGGAGGAGAGAGCGGTAAAGCAGGCTGAGTATCGAACATCTAGACTCGCCTACACAGCCGCAGTGCGCGCTGCGAAAGCACAAAGCTGGCAGAACTTTGTGACGGAGCAGGGGAAGAAAGAGCCATGGGGACTTGCTCACAAGATCGCCCAGAAGAAACTCTGTGTTGAGACTGCGGTCTCTAACATTCGAACGCCGGAAGGATATACGACTGACTGGGAATCGACTGCCTCGCAGCTCCTACAGGCGCTAATCCCGGACGACTCGTCCACGAATGAAACGCCGGAGCAAGCAAACACCAGAGCTGATGCTGCAACCGATCCGCCGACTGAAGACTGTCCAGTCTTCACGAGGAATGAGCTCGGAGCTACAGTATCACGCTTAAAGCAATGCAAATGCCCTGGGCTGGACCGTATAGAGGCCGAAGTAGTTAAATGTGCTTATGGATCCATCCATACTGCTCTACTAAGACTCTACAACGGGTGTCTAGCGCACGGGGTCTTCCCCGTTAGGTGGAAAATCGGGTTGATCAGAGCAATCTTGAAAGGGCCCGATAAACCACCAACGGATGTCAAGTCGTATAGACCGATATGCCTACTTTCCATCCTAGGCAAAGTGTTAGAAAGACTAATGCTTAATCGAATGAGTAATATATTCCTAAACCAAGAACATAGTTCCGATCGGCAATACGGATTCAGGCCTGGACGATCCACGGAAGACGCCGTGGTGAAGCTCAGGGAATTGATATCCCAGCGAGAGGAACGATATGTGATGGGTCTCTCCTTCGACATCGCCGGAGCTTTTGATAATGTTTGGTGGCCAAACGTACTTCAGAAGCTGAAACGCCAGGGATGTCCCCGAAATCTTTATCGACTCATGGTCGACTACTTCGCTGACCGTATGGTTACAATAGTTTCCAAACACGGTAATGTGCGTAAGCAAGTCACCAAGGGCTGCCCACAGGGCTCGATACTCGGTCCGAGCTGCTGGAACCTAGTCTTTGACGAAGTTCTGCAGCTCTTATCAAACGAACACCTGGCTTGCGAGCCAATAGCCTACGCTGACGACTTACTCGTGGTATTCTACGGAAACTCGAGGAATCAGTTGCAGCAAAGAGGGCAAAGAGTCGCGGATACAATTTCTGAGTGGTGCGCCACGCAGAAACTTAAACTATCTGCGACTAAGACCGAGATGATTCTCTTGAAAGGAAATCTGGATAGAGAAGGACCTCCTGCGATAAAGATAAACGGGAGAAGTGTGGCACTCAAGCAAACCATAAGGTACTTGGGTGTTCACATCGATGCGCGAATGGGAGTAAGATCCCACGTCGAATACTTGAATGCCAAAGTCATGCGAACGTTATATACGCTAGCAAGACTTTTTTTTTTTTTTTTTTTTTGTCGTGGGAAAAATCTTCGAAAGACTCCCTCCCACCTCCTTGGGGAGAGGTGGGAGGGGTGTGTGGGATTCCCCGCGCCCGTACAACGACAGGCGCGGGACCTACCCACTAAAAACCCCACGGTGACCCTTCGGCACGCTTTGGGAGGATACCGGGAATCGCTCGAAGCATTCTTCCGGTATCCTCCCCGTGCCCGCGCTTTCGCGCCCATCCCCCGGGGGGACAATCGGTCCCCCCAGTAGACACACTGCCTCATAGCGGCGGGACGGGGCCACTCCATCCCGCCGCTATCCGTCCCGGGGCCGCGTTTAGTGGCGGCTGCGAGCCCCAACTCGCAACCGCCCGCGACCCCGTTTCCACCCCTCGGCGGCCGGGCGTTCATGGCCGCACCAGACCGCCGAGGGTGCCTCCCCTTGCGCCGGACCGGTAGGGGGAGGCACTCCTACCCCCAACCGGTCCGACCCGGCGCCGCCTGGCGGGAGGAGGGTCCCCTCAGGGCCCCCTCCCAGCCTAGGTCATCCGCCACGCCGAGGCGGGCGCCCGCGACGCCTCGCGACCGGGCGACGACCTCGGGCCACCGCACGAGCGCGAGCTTCCGCGCGCCGCTGAAGCTCGCGCTCCCTCCCCGCGGCCTCCTTCTGCAACATTACGTTCTCGCAGAAGGCGGCCACGGCCCTCCACTTCTCCTCGCTGCCGAGCATGGCGCGCACCACGCCCGGCAGCGAGACATCCCGCCCGACGACGCCGACCAGGACACGGCGCTCCCCCTCCCACGCGGGGCATACCTCCAGGGTATGATCCGCCGTGTCCTGCTCAGCGTCGCAGTGGCAGCAACGCGCCGTCGGCTCCTTCCCTATCCGGCACAGGTATCTTCCGAAGCTGCCATGCCCGGAAAATACCTGTGCCATCCGGTAGGTGAGGCTGCCATGGCCTCTGTCCAGCCACTCCTTCAGGAGTGGCCGAACAGCCCCGACAGTCCGGTGCCCCGCGGTTGGCAGAGCCAGCCGCTCCTGCCACGCGAGCAACACGTACTGCCGGGCCTGGCGCTTCAAATCGCCCCAAGCAGGTTCCTGCCCGCCCGGGACCGCCCCCACCCCCGCGCGACGGTCGACGCGGTGCCGGTACATCACCGCGTGCGACCGCGCGAGCAGGTCCATGGGCGGCATCCCCGCTAGAACCGTCGCCGCCTCATGTGACATGGTCCGATACCCGCGGACGACCCTGAGCGCCATGCGCCTCTGCAGCCGACGCAGCATAGTCATGCTGCGCCGGGAGGCAGCCAGGTCGTCCGCCCAGACGGGGGCCCCGTATAGGGCCACCGACTGGACCATTGCCACATAGAGGCGACGAACTCGTCCCGCCGGGCCCCCCAGGTTGGGCAGGATCCGGCCCAGAGCCGCAACCATCCTTTCCGACCGGGGGACCAGGCAGCGGAAATGCTCCTCGAAACGCCAGTGGCTATCGAGGATCAGCCCCAGATACCTGATCTGGGGCTTCACCTCGATGTCAGCCCCACCCACCCGGATCAGAGGGGGTGGCGGATCCTGCCAAGGTGAATGAAACGCAATCACCTCGGTCTTATGGACCGCCACCGTCATCCCCATCCCCCTGATCCGGTCCACGACGCGTTGCGACCCCTCCTCCGCGCGACGCATGGCCCTCCCTCAGTGCGCCCCGACGGCCAGCACCAGTGCGTGATCCGCATAACACACCGTGCTGACGCCGTCGGGGAGGCCGGCCCGCAACACCGAGTCGTACGCGATGATCCACAGGAGTGGCCCGAGGACCGACCCCTGCGGAACACCGCAGTACACCTCCCTCCGCATATCACCATCCCGGCCCGGATACTCGATCCACCTGCCGCGGAGATAATCCCCGACGACCGCCCTGAGACAAGGGGGGACTCGATGATATTCGAGTCCCCTCCTTATCTCTTCCCAGGGGAGGGTGTTAAAGGCATTGGCAATATCCAAGGATATTGCCAATGCCACCCCTCCCCGGGAGACGGCCGCCTCCGAGAGGGCCCTCACACGACCTATCGCGTCGATAGTCGATCGGCCCCCCCGGAAACCGAACTGGCAGTCGGCCAGACCGGGATCACCCCGCGACAGGTGCTCGACGAGGCGGGCAGCAATCACACGCTCGAAGAGCTTGCCCACCTCGTCGAGGAGACAAATGGGCCGGTATGCGGAGGAAGACTCCGCGGGCCGACCCTCCTTCCGGAGGAGGACCATCCTCGCCACCTTCCAACTGGGGGGGAATCGCCCGTCCCTCAGGCAGCGGTCGAACAACCGCCTGAGGTCGGCCCCAAGGACGCCCTGGATCAAGACCCAAACCCGGCCGGGCACACCATCCGGACCCGGGGCCGTGTTACGAACCCCGAGCCGTCTGATGGCCGCTGCCAGCTCCTCCTGCGTGACCCCCAGCTCGACCGTCCACTCCACTGGGACAGCCGCCGCCGCCGGAGGACGCGGTCCCCCTCTCCCCAATTGGGAAGAGTGTATTGACCACGTCCTCCAGCAGCCGGGGGTCAAGACCCTCGGTGACGCTAGCAAGACTTACTCGATCAAACTGGGGATTGGGACACAGAGCCATGCGTACTTTGTACAAAGGTCTCTTCGTCCCGATCACGTCATACGCCGCCTCCGGATGGGTAGACATGCTTACCTCTGCAACAAGAATTAAACTTGCCAGGGCGCAGAGACATGTTTTGCACGCCGTCACCAAGGCCTATCGCACGGTATCTACCGACGCGATCACAGTGATCGCCGGGTCGATGCCGATAGACTTGGTGTTAGTGGAGCGCGCGTGTGCATACCGGATAAGAAGACGAATGAATACCGATGTCGGAAATTGTCGAATAAGTCGAACCGATTTGGTGGCTGGAGAAGTTACCGCTGCTGAGGCGAAAGCCTTAGAGCGAGCGGAACTTCTCAATATGTGACAATTGAGATGGTCGTCATCGGAGAAAGGTAGGGTCACCTTCCGCTACTTCTCTGATGTATCTGACCGTCTCGATGCAAGCTGGGTGATCTTGGATCACTACGTGGTACAATTCCTAAGCGGGCACGGAGATTTCCGAGCCAAGCTCAAGGAATTTGCTTTAGTACCGCACGAGAATTGCGATTGTGGCCAAGTGGAGACACCACACTACGTCCTATTCGAGTGCCGGAGGTACAGAGACGCGCGAGAACTCCTGAGACAAGCGACTGAACAAACTGGCCATCCGTGGCCGGTGACCGAAGCCGAACTTGTAACACAAGATCTATTCAGGCAGTTCCGGACATATACGCGCTCGGTACTACTTACGAAAGCAGGACGAAACCAAAATCGCAATTGAACGCACTACGAAACGTAACAGAATGAGAGAAGTCTGCGGATTCTCTCTAAGAACCATGCTTGAAAATGTACTCGAACGGATGCTAGGTCATGTGCTTCGGCAGTGACCTCCACGGGCCGGGATACAAGGCCCGCTTGCTTTGGCAAGCGTTCCTGGATTGGGTTGGACTCGAGGTGGCAGCAGGTTTCGACGTCGTTAGCCTCCAAAATCGCATAACGACGCGTGAAAGGTAGATGCCCGAACAACAGGCAAAATGTAGTTGCTGGTATGGACCTCCGGTCTGAGGTACAGCACAGTCCCCAAGTGGCAACGCGCTTGGACAGAATAACGGCTACACACTACATGTCTCAGGGCAGTCGTCGGGGATTATCTCCGCGGCAGGTGGATCGAGTATCCGGGCCGGGATTGTGATATGCGGAGGGAGGTCTACTGCGGGGTTCCGCAGGGGTCGGTCCTAGGGCCACTCCTGTGGAACATCGCGTACGACGCGGTGTTGCGGGCCGACCTCCCCGACGGCGTCAGTGCCGTGTGTTACGCAGATGACACACTGGTGCTGGCCGTCGGTGCTCAGTGGGGGAGGGCCAAGCGCCTCGCCGAGGAGGGGGCGCAACGCGTCGTCGACCGGAACAGGGGGATGAGGATGACGGTGGCGGTCCATAAGACCGAGGTGATAGCGTTCCATTCACCTCGGCAGGATCCGCCACCCCCTCTGATCCGGGTGGGTGGGGCTGATATCGAGGTGAAGCCCCGGATGAGGTATCTGGGGCTGATCCTCGATAGCCACTGGCGCTTCGAGGAGCATTTCCGCTGCCTGGTTCCCCGGTTGGAGAGGATGGTCTCGGCTTTAGGCCGGATCCTCCCCAACCTGGGGGGCCCGGCGGGACGAGTTCGCCGCCTCTATGTGGCAATGGTTCATTCGGTGGCCCTATACGGGGCCCCCGTCTGGGCGGACGACCTGGCGGCATGACGATGCTGCGTCGGGTGCAGAGGCGGATGGCGCTGAGGGTCGTCCACGGCCACCGGACCGTGTCGCATGAGGCGGCGACGGTCCTTGCGGGGATGCCGCCCATGGATCTCCTCGCGCGGTCGCACGCGATGATGTATCGTCATCGTGTCGACCGTCGCGCGGGAGTGGGGGCGGTCCCGGGAGAGCAGGAACCTGCTTGGGGCGATTTGAAGCGCCAGGCCCGGCAGTTCGTGGTGCTCGCGTGGCAGGAGCGGTTGGCCCTGCCAACTGCGGGGCACCGGACAGTCGGGGCTGTTCGGCCACTCCTGTGTGAGTGGCTGGACAGAGGCCATGGAAGCCTTACTTACCGGATGGCACAGGTATTTTCCGGGCATGGTAGCTTCGGAAGATACCTGTGCCGGATAGGGAAGGAACCGACGGCGCGTTGCTACCATTGTGACGCCGAGCAGGACACGGCTGATCATACCCTCCAGGTATGCCCAGCGTGGGAGGGGGAGCGCCGTGTCCTGGTCGACGTCATCGGGCGGGATGTCTCGCTGCCGGGTGTGGTGCGCGCCATGCTCGGCAGCGAGAGGAAGTGGAGGGCCGTGGCCTCCTTCTGCGAGACCGTAATGCTGCAGATGGAGGCCGCAGGAAGGAAGCGCGAGCTTCAGCGGCGCGCTGAGGCTCGCGCTCGTATGGTGGCGCGAAGACGTCGCCCCGGCGCCAGGCGTCGCGGTCGGCGGCCTTTGCGCGGCGGATGACCCTGGCTGGGAGGGGGGCCCTGAGGGGAGCCTCCTCCCGCCAGGCGGCGATGGGTCGGACCGGGTGGGTTCGGCCCACGGGGAGGCACCCTCGGTGGCCTGGAGCGGCCATGATCTCCCGGCCGCCGAGGGGTAGAAACGGGGTCGCAGGCGGTTGCGAGTTGGGGCTCGCAACCGCCACTAGACGCGGCCCCGGGACGGATGGCGGCGAGATGGAGTGGCCCCGTCCTGCCGCTATGAGACAGAGTGGCTACAGGGGGGACTGTTTGTCCCCCCCCCCCGCGGGTTGGGCGCAAAGCGCGGGCACGGGGAGGATACCGGAAGAATGCTTCGAGCGATACCCGGTATCCTCCCAAATCTTGCGGAAGGGTCACGGTGGGGTTTTTAGTGGGTAGCTCCCACGCCCGTCACTCTACGGGCGCAGGAAATCCCACACACCCCTCCCGTCGCTCCCCAAAGAGGTGGGAAGGAGTCTTTCGAAGATTTTCCCCACGACAAAAAAAAAATAAAAGTCTTTATCTAGTAAGCATGCAGTAAGCTAGTAAGCAAGCAGTGAGCTAATGGGCGAGGCGGAAGCTTGTAAGGAAGCAGCAAGCTAGTAAGGAAGCAGTAAGCTAGTAAACAAGCAGTAAGCTTGTAAGCAAGCAGTAAGCTAGCAAGTAACCAGTAAGATAGTAAGCAAGCAATAAGCTAGTAAGCGTGCAGTAGGCTACTAAGCAAGCAGTAATCTAGTATGCAAGCAGTAAGCTAGCAACGGCAGCGGTGACGCTGACCGTTGCGCAGGGGGGCGACCTGACCCTCGCGGAGGCGATGCGGCTCGCCAGGGAGAATATCTCCCTGGAAGAGCTGGGCATCGCCTCCGTGAGGGCGAAGAGGGCCGTGACCGGGGGTCTCTTGCTGGAGATCCCCGGTGCAGAAGGCGGCGCGAAGGCGGATCGTCTCGCCCAGAGGCTCCGGGAGCAGCTGGGCGAGCGAGGTGTCCGGGTCGCCCGGCCCACGAAGCGCACGGAGATGCGCGTTTGTGGGCTGGTCGACTCGGTCAGCGCACAGGATGTGTCCCGTGCCCTTGCGAGGGCGGGGGACTGTCCTGTGGAGGACCTGCGGATCGGAGAGATCCGCAGGTCGCCCTCCGGCCTCGGGTCGGTGTGGGCCCGGTGCCCCCTCTCCGCCGCCCGTAAGGTGGCGGAATCCGGGAGGGTGTTGGTGGGGTGGGTTTCGGCGCGAGTGGAAATCCTCGCGCCGCGCCCGCTCCAGTGTCACCGCTGCCTCGAATTGGGGCACGTGAGGCAGTGGTGCACCTCGCCGGTGGACCGCAGCGGTCAGTGTTACCGCTGCGGTGCCAAAGAGCACCGTGCGAGCCAGTGCTCGGCGGCCCCCCACTGCCCGCTGTGTGCGGACATGGGGAGGCCAGCCGATCACAGGGTGGGGAGCAAGAAGTGCTCCCCCCCCCTCCCGGAAGGAGAGGAAGAGGCGGGCTGCACCGGCTCCGGTGCCGAGGGCGGTGGCATCGTCCTCCATGGAGGTGGACGGTGCTACGGGGACGGACGACCGGGAGGAGGCTGGCGCGGCCATTAATTAATGCCGCCCCGCCTCCTCCTCCAGGCCAACCGCAACCACTGCCGCGCGGCACAGGACTTGATGTCCCAAGTCCTCGCGGAGTGGGGGGTTGGCCTGGCTGTCGCCGCCGAGCCGTACCGCGTCCCTGATCACCCTCATTGGGTGGGCGACGCGGACGGCTTGGTGGCGACGGTATGGGGAGGGGGCGACGGGTCCCCACCGTTCTCCTTGTTGGAGCGCGGTCGGGGATTCGTCGCCGTGGACTGGGGGGGAGTCGCTGTGGTGGGGTGCTACATTTCGCCCCGTAGCGGTCACGCTGCGTTCGAGCTGTACTTGGCCGAGGTCGCGGCATGCGTGCAGCGCTACGCGGCCCGGCCGGTGCTGGTCCTGGGGGATTTTAATGCCAAGTCGGTGGCTTGGGGATCCCCCAGGACCTCCGTTCGCGGCGGGATCCTGGGGGATTGGGCGGCGGGGCTCGACCTCCGGGTATTGAACCGGGGGTCGGAGCACACATGCGTGCGGCGATATGGGGGGTCCATCGTGGATGTTGGATTCGCGACCCCCAACGCCGTGCGCATGGTGTCGGGTTGGCACGTGGCCGCGGGGGCAGAGACACTCTCCGATCACCGGTACATTCGGATGGAGGTCTCTGCCGCCGCGAGTGCATCGCGACACGGCCGCCTGCGTGGCACCCCACCACGCCGCTGGGCGCTTCGGCGCCTGGACAAGGACGCCCTGATGGCAGCTGCCCTCGCTGCAACTTGGCCGCAGGGAGCGGCCGAGTTGCCGAGCATAGAGGAGGAGGTCGCCCGGCTCGGAGCATTGGTCGCGGGTATTTGCGGCGCGGCGATGCCTCGGGTCGGGCGGGCTTCTCCTCGCCGGGCGGTGTACTGGTGGTCGGACGCGATCGCGGAGTTGCGAGTCGCGACTGTGCGCGCCCGACGCCAGTACACCCGCGCGCGCCGTCGTGAACGTACAGGCGACGGCGTGGCGCGAGCGAGGGCAGCTGATGACCTGTATGGAGCATACCGCGTGGCGCGGGTTGCTCTGCAGGTCGCCATCAAACGGGCCAAGACCCGGGCATGGAAGGAGCTCCTCCAGACCCTTGATGACGATCCATGGGGGCGCCCATATAAGGTGGTGCTGAATAAGCTCCGCCCGTGGGCGCCCCCCGTCACCGAGGGTCTTGACCCCCGGCTGCTGGAGGACGTGGTCAATACACTCTTCCCAATTGGGGACAGGGGACCGCGTCCTCCGGCGGCGGCGGCTGTCCCAGTGGAGTGGACGGCCGAGCTGGGGGTCACGCAGGAGGAGCTGGCAGCGGCCATCAGACGGCTCGGGGTTCGTAACACGGCCCCGGGTCCGGATGGTGTGCCCGGCCGGGTTTGGATCTTGACCCAGGGCGTCCTTGGGGCCGACCTCAGGCGGTTGTTCGACCGCTGCCTGAGGGACGGGCGATTCCCCCCCAGTTGGAAGGTGGCGAGGATGGTCCTCCTCCGGAAGGAGGGTCGGCCCGCGGAGTCTCCCTCCGCATACCGGCCCATTTGTCTCCTCGACGAGGTGGGCAAGCTCTTCGAGCGGGTGATTGCTGCCCGCCTCGTCGAGCACCTGTCGCGGGGTGATCCCGGTCTGGCCGACTGCCAGTTCGGTTTCCGGGGGGGCCGATCGACTATCGACGCGATAGGTCGTGTGAGGGCCCTCTCGGGGGCGGCCGTCACCCAGGGAGGGGTGGCATTGGCAATATCCTTGGATATTGCCAATGCCTTTAACACCCTCCCCTGGGAAGAGATAAGGAGGGGACTCGAATATCATCGGGTCCCCCCTTGTCTCAGGGCGGTCGTCGAGGATTATCTCCGCGGCAGGTGGATCGAGTATCCGGGCCGGGATGGTGATATGCGGAGGGAGGTGTACTGCGGTGTTCCGCAGGGGTCGGTCCTCGGGCCACTCCTGTGGAACATCGCGTACGACTCGGTGTTGCGGGCCGGCCTCCCCGACGGCGTCAGCACGGTGTGTTATGCGGATCACACACTGGTGCTGGCCGTCGGGGCGCACTGGGGGAGGGCCATGCGTCGCGCGGAGGAGGGGTCGCAACGCGTCGTCGACCGGATCAGGGGGATGGGGATGACGGTGGCGGTCCATAAGACCGAGGTGATTGCGTTTCATTCACCTCGGCAGGATCCGCCCCCCCCTCTGATCCGGGTGGGTAGGGCTGACATCGAGGTGAAGCCCCAGATCAGGTATCTAGGGCTGATCCTCGATAGCCACTGGCGTTTCGAGGAGCATTTCCGCTGCCTGGTCCCCCGGTTGGAAGGGATGGTTGCGGCTCTGGGCCGGATCCTGCCCAACCTGGGGGGCCCGGCGGGCCGAGTTCGTCGCCTCTATGTGGCAATGGTCCAGTCGGTGGCCCTATACGGGGCCCCCGTCTGGGCGGACGACCTGGCTGCCTCCCGGCGCAGCATGACTATGCTGCGTCGGGTGCAGAGGCGCATGGCGCTCAGGGTCGTCCGCGGGTATCGGACCATGTCACATGAGGCGGCGACGGTTCTAGCGGGGATGCCGCCCATGGACCTGCTCGCGCGGTCGCACGCGGTGATGTACCGGCACCGCGTCGACCGTCGCGCGGGGGTGGGGGCGGTCCCGGGCGGGCAGGAACCTGCTTGGGGCGATTTGAAGCGCCAGGCCCGGCAGTCCGTGTTGCTCGCGTGGCAGGAGCGGCTGGTTCTGCCAACCGCGGGGCACCGGACTGTCGGGGCGGTTAGGCCACTCCTGAAGGAGTGGCTGGACAGAGGCCATGGCAGCCTCACCTACCGGATGGCACAGGTATTTTCCGGGCACGGCAGCTTCGGAAGATACCTGTGCCGGATAGGGAAGGAGCCGACGGCGCGTTGCTGCCACTGCGACGCTGAGCAGGACACGGCGGATCATACCCTGGAGGTATGCCCCGCGTGGGAGGGGGAGCGCCGTGTCATGGTCGGCGTCGTCGGGCGGGATGTCTCGCTGCCGGGCGTGGTGCGCGCCATGCTCGGCAGCGAGGAGAAGTGGAGGGCCGTGGCCTCCTTCTGCGAGAACGTAATTTTGCAGAAGGAGGCCGCGGGGAGGGAGCGCGAGCTTCAGCGGCGCGCTGAAGCTCGCGCTCGTGCGGTGGCCCGAGGTCGTCGCCCGGTCGCGAGGCGTCGCGGGCGGCCGCCTCGGCGTGGCGGATGACCTAGGCTGGGAGGGGGGTCCTGAGGGGACCCTCCTCCCGCCAGGCGGCGCCGGGTCGGACCGGTTGGGGGTAGAAGTGCCTCCCCCTACCGGTCCGACGCAAGAGGAGGCACCCTCGGCGGTCTGGTGCGGCCATGAACGCCCGGCCGCCGAGGGGTGGAAACGGGGTCGCGGGCGGTTGCGAGTTGGGGCTCGCAGCCGCCACTAAACGCGGCCCCGGGACGGATAGCGGCGGGATGGAGTGGCCCCGTCCCGTCGCTATGAGGCAGTGTGTCTACTGGGGGGACCGATTGTCCCCCCGGGGGATGGGCGCGAAAGCGCGGGCACGGGGAGGATACCGGAAGAATGCTTCGAGCGATTCCCGGTATCCTCCCAAAGCGTGCCGAAGGGTCACCGTGGGGTTTTTAGTGGGTAGGTCCCGCGCCTGTCGTTGTACGGGCGCGGGGAATCCCACACACCCCTCCCACCTCTCCCCAAGGTGGTGGGAGGGAGTCTTTCGAAGATTTTCCCCACGACAAAAAAAAAAAAAAAAAAAAAAAGCTAGTAAGCACGCACTAAGCTAGTAAGCAAGCAGTGCGCTAGCAAGCCTAGAGGGGGCTAGTAAGGTAGACTGTATGCCAGTAAGCAAGCAGTAAGCTAGTAAGCGTCTAGTAAGCTAGAAAGCATGCAGTGGGCTGGTACGCCAGCAGGAAGCTAGAAAGGAAACAGAGTGCTAGGAAGCAAGCAGTGAGCTGGTATGAGAAAGTAATCTAGTAATCAAGCTGCAGGCTAGTAAGACAGGAATTTGCTAGTGTTAAAAAGCTGATGCTTTTAACTACGAAGTCCGGATAGAGGGATCGGAATTTTGTTGTGGGAAGTGATTGGGAATGTAAGATTTTCTTTTTCAAAAAAAACTGTTTATTATAAAAATAAAAATAAAGTAAACAATAAGAAATGAAGAAAATTCTTATTTAATCTGTGAAGTATTTTCTCTGAACAGAAAAACACGGCAATGAGTTAGACACGTAAACACTTTCCACGTATATTCGCCGCGTGTGTGTCCTCACGCTCCTGGCTTTGATATTCGAATGTATAGGAGCGGAGAATTTCTTTCACTCGTAATATACGAGCTCGCAAGCGGATTGTCTTTAATTTTTGGCGTGAAAAGAATTAAATTTCCTTTCGACGCCGAATTGAGTCGATTGTCTAGTGGACGGGGATGTAAGTGGAGATTGTAAGGTTCTAAATGCACTGATCCCGTGAGTATGCCCACGGAGACTGTGCGTCGAGTCGCACTGCAGTACAACGGCACGACCGTCGATCTGCGGCTTCTCTTTAACGTTTCAACAGATGACTTGTTGGTCGAGAGTTGCACTGCGAAGCCCGACTGCACGTGGTTCACTGCACGAATGCACCACTCGACGTGATTCGTAACAGTATTTAAACTACGTGGGGGCCTGACCCGCGACTCCTGAACCTCTCCGCACACGTGCTCCTCTAAGCGTTACACCGGCGGCGTCTGCAGAGGGAAGGAATCGAAGACCGAATGTCAAGCGTCCGAAGTGGACGCTGACCTGACGCCAGTGAGCCCACCTGGAGGTTCACCACGTAGGTGCCTCCGTTCAGTGTCTCCTAAGCCGAACGACAATCACAGAGAAGTTGGAACGGTATCCACCCACTTCTCTGTGTTTCAAACGTTTATACGCTTGAAACGACAAAATAATACTGCACAAGGGAGGTCGAACACCTTATTGGTGTATTCTCGAACTCTCCAAACTGGACAATAAATGAGAATTGAGCTCGTCTGGGAATTTGCTGTACGAAACTCCTGAATGCTCTTATTCGAATCGAAAGTCGACTCATTTGATAAGCAAAGTCTAAATTAATTGATGCTAATTTGAGTTTCAATGAATTCTCAGCAGTGCGAGGTCAATCAGAGGACCCGCTCCAGACTGAACATCGGCTCGATGCACCCTTTATTTAATAATCGTCTACTAGCTGTATCTCAAGCGTTTCACTCTCAAAATTCGCTCGATATCTGTTCGAACACGATCGGGAGCCGATGTGTCTTCTTCAGAAGTCGTTGTGAGACTGTGCGGATTGACAGCCGAAGACGTCGCCGTGGTACTTTAATTAATCGTTCCGCGGCGCTGTCTAAATTTCGGCAGTCTATCTTTGTCTAATTATTTGCGCGCTACTCTCTCACGATACTGACGTCATCAAAACCGTTGGCACACTCGAATCGAAGGTAATAAGCCGTTACCGATGCCAGAAAAACTAGTAATACACGCGTTTTTCTATCACTGCTCGCTGTACAAATCCTATTAGAGATAATATCCTTCGAATTGTACGTTAACAGGATTGACGGTAATTGCGGCCGGGCAAAATTTAAACAGCTAGCAAGAAAGCAGTATGCCAGTAAGCAAGCAGTAAGCTGGTAAGAAAGCAGTTAGCTAGTAAGCAAGTAGTAAGCTAGTAAGCAAGCAGTAAGATAGTAAGCAAGTAGTACGATACAAAGCAAGCAACAAGCTAGTAAGCAAGCAGTAAGCAAGTAAGCTAGCAGCAGGCTAGTAAGAAAGTAGTTAGGTATTGAGCAAGCAGCAAGCTAGTATCAAGCAGTAATCTTGTAAGTAAGCGGCGGACTAGTAAGCGAGCAGGAAGCTAGTAAGCAAGCAGTAAGCGAGTAAGCTAGCTGTAAGCTGGTTGGCAAGCCGTAAGCTAGTAGGCGAGCAGTGAGCTAGCAAGAAAGCAGTATGCTAGTAAGCAAGCAGTAAGCTAGAAAGCACGCAGCGAGCTAGTACGCAAGCAGTAAGCTAGTAGGCAGGAAGTGAGCTGGCAAGCGTTCAGAAATATAGTAGGGAAGCAGTATGCTAGTAAGCAAGCAGTAAGCTAGTAAGGAAGCACTAACCTAGAAAGCAAGCAGCAGGCTAGTAACCAAGCAGTAAACGAGTAAGCTATCACTAAGCTAGTAAGCAAGCAGTAAGCCAGTAGGCAAGCACAGAGCTAGCAAGAAAGCAGTAAGCGAGTAAGCTAGCTCAAAGCTGGTTAACGAGCCGTAAGCTAGTAGGCGAGCAGTGAGCTAGCGAGAAAGCAGTATGCTGGAAAGCAAACAGTAAGCAAGAAAGCACGCAGCAAGCTAGTATACAAGCAGTAAGCTAGTATGCAAGCAGTACGCTAGTAGGCAACCAGTAAGCTAGTTAGCAAGCACGAAGCTGCTAAACAAGCAGGAAACTAGTAAGGAAACATTATACTAGAAAGCAAGCTGCTGGCTAGTAAGCAAGCTGTAAGCGAGTAAGCTAGCAGTTCGCTGGTAAGCAATGGGTGAGCTAGTAAGCTAGCTGTACGCTGGTAAGCAAGGAGTGAGCTAGTAATCAAGCACTATTCTTGTAAGCAAGCAGAAAGCTAGTAAACATGCAGTGAGCTAGTATGCGAGCACGGTGCTAGTAAGGAAGCAGTATGCTTGTAAGCGAGCAGCAAGATAGTAAGCAAGCAGTTGGCTATTGAGCATGCAGGATACCAGTAAGCAAGCAGTAAGCTAGAAAGCAAGCAGTAAGCTTGTAAGCAACCAGTAAGCTTCTAAGCAAGCAGGAAGCTAGTAAGGAAGCAGTATGTTAGTAAGCAAGCAGCGGGCTAGTAAGGAAGCAGTAAGCTAGTGAGAAAGCAGGATGCTAGTAAGCAAGCAGTATGCTAGGTAGGAACCAGCAAGCTATTAAGCAGGCAGTAAGCTTGTAATCGAGCATGGACCAGGTAAGAGAGCAGAATGCTAGTAAGGATCCAGTAAGCTAGTAAGCAAGCAATAAGCTAGTAAGCAACCGGTAAGCTTCTAAGCAAGTAGTAAGCTAGTAAGTAGGCAGCAAGCTTGTAAGCAAGCAGTAAGCCAGAAAGCAAGCAGCAAGCTAGTAAGCAAGTAGTAAGCTAGTACGAAGGCGGTGTTGGGACTGGAGTGACGGCGCACGCGCCGCCTCCAGCGCCTGGCCCGGCTTCGTGGAGGGTGGAGGAGGACGACGAGACTGCGTCAGTCTCGTCCTTCTCCTCCACCAGGAGCCTCATATGCTCCAAGAGAAAGATGACGGGGCAGACCGTCAATGGAGTGGGCATGGCGATGTGCCCGGTTGTCCGGATAAGTTGTCTCAGGGACGAGGTGACCGAGAAGATATCGGAGTGGATCTTCTCGTCCCTGAGACGAGTGGAGAAAGTGGCCGCTGCCTGCTCTTTTAAGGGGCAGAAGAGCGGCGGGGCAGAGGCTCTGAGGGAGGCTGCCCAAATGATGAGGGTCGCGGCGCGGGAGCTACGCGGGCGGAACACCCGTCTGCAGCTCCTGTTGAAGGAGGAGCGACGGGGGAGGATGGGGGTACAGGCGCGCTGGAACAGCGCGGCCCTCCCTCCTGTCCTCCCTCCTCCTACGCCGCGCCCACCTGCGGTCGTTATGAAGCGGAGTGCGGCGGAGGTGGTGCGGGCCCCCACGGCACCATCCTCCCGCACTCCGCCCGCGCAGAGATCCCCGTCCTCCTCAGAGGACGATCTCCTGAGGAGGATAGGGGACATAATTGACAAGAGGCTGGCCGCCTTCCGGGAGGAGCTCCTCCCCGGGAGAGCGGTCGGCGGGAGGGTGGTGCCACCCCGACCAGTGGCGGCACGGCCGGAGAATGCGAAGGTGGGGGGAGCGAAGGCTCCGCCCACCGTGGCGACTGCGGGGCCTCGGGTCGTGACCCCCAAGGGGGGAAGCGTACCCGTGGTCCCGGATCCCGCGTCCTCCGCGGCACCGCCCCATGGGGGGGTGTCGTGGAGCGAGGTGATGGGGCGGATGGCGAGGAGGGCGGCGAGGAAGGCCTCGCAGACGCAGCCTCCGCCCCCGCCGCCCGCGGCCAAATGAAAGGCCGCGAAGGCTCGACTTAGCCGCCCCCCTAAAACGGCAGCGGTAGCGCTGACCGTTACGCAGGGGGGCGAGCTGACCCTCGCGGAGGCGATGCGGCTCGCCAGGGATAATGTGTCCCTGGAAGAGCTTGGCAACGTTTCCGTCTGGGCGAAGCGGGCCGTGACTGGGCGGCGAGAAGGCCGACCGACTAGCCGAGAGGCTCCGGGAGCAGCTGGGCGAGCGGGGCGTCCGGGTCGTCCGGCCCACGAAGCGCACGGAGATGCGCGTGTGTTGGCTGAACGACTCGGTCACCGCGGAGGACGTGGCGCGTGCCCTAGCAAGGGCGGGGGATTGCCCTGAGAGGGATTGGCGGGTCAGGGACATCCGCAGATCTCCTTCCGGCCTGGGGTCCGTGTGGGCCCGCTGCCCCCTCTCCGCCACCCATAAATTGGCGGAATCCGGGAGAGTTTTGTTGGGGTGGGTTTCGGCGCGAGTGGAGATACTCGCGCCACGCCCGCTCCAGTGTCACCGCTGCCTCAAATTGGGGCACGTGAGGCAGTGGTGCACCTCGCCTGTGGACCGCAGCGGTCAATGTTACCGCTGCGGGGCGAAGGACCACCGTGCGAGCCAGTGTTCGGCGTCCCTCCACTGCCCGTTATGTGCGGACAGGGGGATGCCAGCTGACCACAGGGTGGGGAGCAGGAAGTGCTCTCTCCCCTCCCGGAAGGAGAGGAAGAGGGGGGCCGTTCCGACTCCGGCGCCGCGGGCGGTGGCATCGTCCACCATGGAGGTGGATGGTGCCACGGGGACGGACAGCCGGGAGGAGGCTGGGGCGGTCGGTAATTAATGGCGCCCCGCCTCCTCCTCCAGGCCAACCTCAACCACTGCCGTGCGGCACAGGATATGATGTCCCAAGTCCTCGCGGAGTGGGGGGTTGGCCTGGCTGTCGCCGCCGAGCCGTACCGCGTCCTTGATCACCCTCATTGGGTGGCCGACGCGGACGGCTTGGTGGCCACGGTATGGGGAGGTGGCGACGGGTCCCCGCCGTTCTCCATGCTGGAGCGCGGTCGGGGATTCGTCGCCGTGGACTGGGGGGGAGTCGCCGTGGTGGGGTGCTACATCTCGCCTCGCAGCGGTCACGTCGCGTTCGAGCAGTACCTGGCCGAGGTCGCGGCATGCGTGCAGCGCTGCGCGGCCCGGCCGGTGCTCGTCCAGGCGGACTGTAACGCCAAGTCGATGGCGTGGGGGTCCCCCGGGACTTCCGTTCGCGGCGGGATCCTGAAAGACTGGGCGGCGGTGCTCGACCTTCGGTTACTGAACCGGGGGTCGGAGCACACGTGTGTGCGGCGATAAGGGGTGTCTATCGTGGATGTTGGATTCGCGACCCCCAACGCCGTGCGCATGGTGTCGGTGTGGCACGTGGTCGCGGGGGCAGAGACACTCTCGGACCACCGGTATATCCGAATGGAGGTCTCTGCCGCCACAGGGGATGCATCCCGACACCACCGTCCGGGTGGTACCCCACCGCGCCGCTGGGCGCTTCGGCGCCTGGACAAGGACGCCCTGATGGCAGCTGCCCTCGCTGCAACTTGGCCGCAGGGAGCGGCCGAGTTGCCGAGCATAGAGGAGGAGGTCGCCCGGCTCGGAGCATTGGTCGCGGGTATTTGCGACGCGGCGATGCCTCGGGTCGGGCGGGCTTCTCCTCGCCGGGCGGTGTACTGGTGGTCGGACGCGATCGCGAAGTTGCGAGTCGCGACTGTCCGCGCTCGACGCCAGTACACCCGCGCGCGCCGTCGTCAACGTACAGGCGACGGCGTGGCGCGAGCGAGGGCAGCTGATGACCTGTATGGAGCATACCGCGTGGCGCGGGTTGCTCTGCAGGTCGCCATCAAACGGGCCAAAACCCGGGCATGGAAGGAGCTCCTCGAGACCCTTGATGACGATCCTTGGGGGCGCCCTTATAAGGTGGTGCTGAACAAGCTCCGCCCGTGGGCGCCCCCCGTCACCGAGGGTCCTGACCCCCGGCTGCTGGAGGACGTGATCAATACTCTCTTCCTGATTGGGGAGATGGGACCACGTCCTCCGGCAGAGGCGACGGCCCCGTTGGAGTGGGTGGCCGAGCCGGGGGTCACGCAGGGGTGAGCTGGCCGCGTCCATCAAGCGGATTGAGGCGCGTAACACGGCACCCGTTCCGGATTGGTGTGCTCGGTCGGGTTTGGGTCTTAACCAACGGCGTCCTTGGGGCCGACCTCAGGCGGTTGTTTGACCGATGCCTGAGGGACGGGCGATTCCCCCTTAGTCGAAAAGTGGCGAGGATGGTCCTCCTTCGGAAGGCGGGTCGGCCCGCAGAGTCTCCCTCCGGCATACCGGCCCATCTGTCTCCTCGACGAGGTGGGCAAGCTCTTCGAGCGCGTGATTGCCGCCCGCCTCGTTGTGCACCTGTCGCCTTGTGCCCCCGACCAGGCTGACTGCCAGTACGGTTTCCGGGGGGGCCGGTCGACGGTCGACGCGATCAGTCAGGTCAGGGCCCTCTCGGAGTCGGCTGTCTCCCGGGGAGGGGTGGCGTTGGCGGTATCGCTGGATATTGCCAACGCGTTTAACACCCTTCCCTGGGAAGAGATAAGGAGGGGGCTCGAAGATCATCGTGGCCCTCCTTATCTCAGGGTAGTCGTCGGGGATTATCTCCGTGGCAGGTGGATCGAGTATTCGGGCCGGGATGGAGATATGTGGAGGGAGGTGTACTGCGGCGTTCCGCAGGGGTCGGTCCTCGGGCCACTCCTGTGGAACATCGCGTACGATAAAGTGTTGCGGCCCGACCTCCCCGACGGCGCCAGCGCTGTGTGTTATACAGATGATACACTGGTGCTGGCCGTCGGGGCGCACTGGGGGAGGGCCAAGCGCCTCGCGGAGGAGGGGGCGCAGCGCGTCATCGGTCGGATCAGGGGGATGGGGATGACGGTGGCGGTCCATAAGACCGCGGTGATAGCTTTCCATTCACCTCGGCAGGATACGCCACCCCCTCTCATCCGGGTAGGCGAGGCTGATATCGAGGTGAAACCCCAGATAAGATATGTGGGGCTAATCCTCGATAGCCACTGGCGCTTCGAGGAGCATTTCCGTTGCCTGGTCCCAGGTTGGAGGGGATGGTCGCGGCTTTAGGCCAAATCCTACTCTACCTGGGGGGCCCGGCTGCCAGAGTGCGCAGCCTCTATGTGGCAATGGTACAGTCGGTGGCCCTTTACGGGGCTCCCGTCTAGGCCGACGACCTGGCGACCTCGCGGCGCAGCATGACGATGCTACGTCGGGTACAGAGGCGGATGGCGTTGCGGGTCGTCCGCGGGTACCGAACCGTGTCGCATGAAGCGTCGACGGTTCTTGCGGGTATGCCGCCCATGGACCTCCTCGCGC
This sequence comes from Colletes latitarsis, assembly GCF_051014445.1. Taxonomy (NCBI): domain Eukaryota; kingdom Metazoa; phylum Arthropoda; class Insecta; order Hymenoptera; family Colletidae; genus Colletes; species Colletes latitarsis. The sequence goes on from NC_135142.1 coordinate 7,446,893, forward strand.
GGTCGCACGCGGTGCTGTATCGTCACCGCGTCGACCGTCGCGCGGGGATGGGTGCAGTCCCGAGAGCGCAGGAACCTGCTTGGGGCGATTTGAAGCGCCAGGCCCGGCAGTTCGTGATGATCGCGTGGCAGGAGCGGTTGGCTCTGCGAACCGCGGGGCACCGGACAGTCGGGGCTGTTCGGCCACACCTGAGTAACTAGCTGGACAGTGGCCATGGAAGCCTCACTTACCGGATGGCACAGGTGTTCTCCGGGCATGGCAGCTTCGGGAGATACCTGTGCCGGATAGGGAAGGAGCCGACGCCGCGTTTCTGCCATTGTGACGCTGAGCAGGACACGGCTGAACATACCCTCGTGATGTGCCCTGCGTGGGAGGAGGAGCGCCGTGTCCTGGTCAGCGTCATCGGGCGGGATGTCTCGCTGCCGGGGATGGTGCGCGCCATGCTCGGCAGCGAGGGGAAGTGGAGGGCCATGGCGACCTTCTGTGAGAGCGTAATGTTGCAGAAGGAGACCGCCGGCAGGGAACGCAAGCTTCAGCGGCGTGCTGAGTTTCGCGCACGTGTGGTGGCGGGAGGGCGTCGTGGGCGGCACCCGCGGCGTGGCGGATGACCCTGGCTGGGAGGACGTTCCTGAAGGGAGCCTCCTCCAGCCACGAGGCGCGGGGTCGGACTGAAGTGGAAGTGCCACCCTAATTCCTGCCCGGCGCATCGGAAGGCACCGTCGGTGGCATGGAGCGGCCACCAGCCACCAGCCGCCGAGGGTTAGAAATGGGGTCGCGGGCGGTTGCGAGTCAGGGCTCGCAACCGCAACTGAACACGGCCCCGAGAAGGATGGCGGTAGGACAGAGAGACCTCGTCCTGCCGCCATGATATAGCGTGACAGCCGGGGGGACCCTTTTGTTCTCCCGTGGATGGGCGCACAGCGCAGGCACGGGGAGGATACCGGAAGTATGCATCGAGCGATTCCCGGTACCCTCCCAAAACGTGCGGAAGGGTCACCGCGGGGTTTTTAGTGGGTAGGTCCCGCGCCCGTCATTCCATGGGCGCGGGGAATCCCACACACCCCTTCCGCCTATCCGCAAAAAGGTGGAAGGGAGTCTTACGAAGACTTTCCTCACGAAAAAAAAAGAAAAAAAAAGCTGGTATGCAACCAGTAAGCTAGTAAACGAGGAGGAAGCAAGTAAGGAAGCAGTATGCTAGTAAGCAACCAATAAGCTAGTCAGCTAGCAGTTTGCTAGTAAGCAAGCAGGAAGCTAGTACGGAAGGAGTAAGTTAGGAGGAAAGCAGGAATGTGGTAAGAAAGCAGTTAGGTTGTATGCAAGCAGTAAGTTAGTAAGAATGAAGCATGCTAGCAAGTAAGCGGTAACCTAGTAACAAAGCAGTATGCTGGTAAGCAAGCAGTGAGCTCGTAAGCGAGGAGGAAGCTAGTAAGGGGACAGTATGCTAGTAGGCAAGCAGTAAGCTAGAAAGCAAGCGGCAAGCTTGCAAGCAAGCACTAAACAAGTAAGCTAGCAGTAAGCTAGTAAGCAAGCAGGAAGCTAGTAAGGAAGCAGTAAGCTAGGAAGCACGCAGCGGGCTAGTAAGCAAGCTGTAAGCGTGTAAGCTAGCAATAAGCTAGTACGCAAGCAGTGAGCTAGTAAGCGAGCAGGAACCTAGTAAGGAAGCAGCAGGCTAGTAGGAAAGCAGAAAGCTAGAAAGCAAGCAGTGAGCTAGTAGCAAAGCAGTAAGTTAGGAAGAATGCAGCAATGTAGTAAGATAGCAGTGAAGTAGTCAGCAAGCAGTAAGCTAGTAAGGGAGCAGTGGGCTAGTAAGTGAGCAGGGAGCTTGATTGGAAGCAGTATGCTAGAAAGCAATCAACAGGCTAGTAAGAAATCAGTTAGCTATTGGGCAAGCTGCAAACTAGTAAGCAGACAGTAGTCTTGTAAGCAAACAGTGGGCTAGTAAGCTTGCAGGGAGCTAGTAACGAAGCAGTATGCTAGTAAGCGCGAAGTAAGTTAGTAAGAAAGGATTATGCTATTAAGCAAAGAGTAAGCTAGTAAGGAAGCAGTATGCCAGTATACCAGCAGAAAGCTCGAAAGCAAGCTGCAGGCTAGTAAGCAAGCAGTAAGTGAGTAAGCTAGCGGTAAGCTAGTAAGCAAGCTGTCAGCTAGTAAGCGAGGATTAAGCTGTTAAGCATGCAGTGAGCTAGTAACCGAGCAGGGAGCTAGTAAGGAATCATTATGCTAGTAAGCAACCAGTAAGATATTAAGCAAGCAAGAAGCTAGTAAGGGTGCAGTATGTTAGAAAGCAAGCAGCTGGCTAGTAAGCAAGCAGTAAGCTAGTAGGCAAGCAGTGAGCTAGTATCAAGCAGTAAGCTAGTAAGCGAGCAGGGACCATGTATGGGAACAGAATGCTACTAAGCATCCAGTTAGCTAGTACGCAGGCAGTAATATGGTAAGCAAGCAGGAAACTGGTAAGTAAACAGTATGCTAGTACGCAAGCAGTAAGCGTGAAAGCTGGCTGTAAGCTAGTAAGCAAGTAGTAAGATAGTAGGCCAGGAGTGAGCTAGTAAGAAGGCAGTAAGATAGTGGGCAAGCAGTGAGGTAGAACGCAAGCAGGAGGCTAGTAAGAAAGCAGTTAGCTAGTGTTAATGCGCAGACGAAAAGAGGCGCGGACGAGGAACAGGGACGCGAAGAATGGCGGAGTAATTCACACAGTCGCAAGTTTATTGTAAGATTGCACAACGTTTACACTGCGGCAAGCGTAACTGGGACGCGGTGGGCACGTGTCCGATAACAGTTTCAAGGGCAACTCCCTAGGAGAATGCGCCAGGGCGACGAAGGTCTCTTCTCGATATCATTTACAATCGGATCAACGGCTTGGATCATTCTGCCGTTACAGGATCGCGCACAACAAACCGTTGATCTTTCAAATCTCGTCCATAGATCGGTGACGGTCGCGTCAACCGTCGGCACACATGACACGCTCTCACAACACTCATTCACTCCCTCTCACGCAATACACACCGCTCGCACCTTAATCTAAACACGAAGACGGTACAATAAACGTATTTCTACATCTTATCCTAATTCTTATACCTTATTCTAAACAGCTAGAAAGCAAGCTGTTAGCTAGTAAGCAAGCAGTAAACGAGTAAGCTAGTATGCGAGCAGGGACCTTGTATGGGAGCAGAATGCTACTAAGCATCCAGTTCGCTAGTAAGCAGGCAGTAGGATAGTAAACAAGCAGGAAACTAGTAAGGAAGCAGTGAGCTAGAAAGCAAGCAGGAGGCTAGTAAGAAAGCAGCTAGCTAGTAAGCAAGCAGTTAGCTAGTAAGCAAGCAGTGAGCAAGTAAGCAAGCAGGGAGCTAGTAAGCGAGCAGGAAGCTAGAATGCAAGCAGTAAGCTAGAAAGCAAGCAGGGGGCTAGTAAGAAAGCAGTGTGCTAGTAAGCAAGCTGTAATCTAGAAAGCATGCAGCAAGCTAGTAAGCAAGCAGTAAGCTAGTAGGCAAGCCGTGAGCTAGTAAGAAAGCAGTATGCTAGTTAGCAAGGAGTAAGCTAGGAAGCAAGCAGCAAGATAGTAATCAAGCAGTAAGCTAGTATGCGAGCAGGGACCTTGTATGGGAGCAGAATGCTACTAAGCATCCAGTTCGCTAGTAAGCAGGCAGTAGGATAGTAAACAAGCAGGAAACTAGTAAGGAAGCAGTGAGCTAGAAAGCAAGCAGGAGGCTAGTAAGAAAGCAGCTAGCTAGTAAGCAAGCAGTTAGCTAGTAAGCAAGCAGTGAGCAAGTAAGCGAGCAACCCCTCAGGGGCTGTGTCCGGCAATCGTCGGCCGCAGTACGGGGCGTAGCGGCCCTGAGGTACCTGATGCTTATCACACTGTAAGCCTCCTGTTGGTCGTCACAAAGACCCATTCACAATTCCTTTTTTGGTTTTGTGAATGGTACGTGACGGCAGGAGGAACGGGTGCCTTGGATTAACCGCCCGGGACCGCGAGTATCGCGACTCTATAAAATCGCCCTCCAATCCTAAGTTATGGTGCGCGGCGATGGGATGCATGGTTGGGGGAGGAGGGCCAATCCCAAGCGACCACCTCCGGGGCACCTGCCGAACCCCCTTGGCCACCCCCTAAAACGGCAGCGGTAGCGCTGACCGTTGCGCAGGGGGGCGACCTGACCCTCGCGGAGGCGTCAGGGCGAAGCGGGCCGTGACTGGGAGTCTCCTGCTGGAGATCCCCGGTCCAGACGGCGGCGCGAAGGCCGACCGACTCGCCCAGATGCTCCGGGAGCAGCTGAGCGAGCGGGGTGTCCGGATCGCCCGGCCCACGAAGCGCACGGAGATGCGCGTGTGTGGGCTGGACGACTCCGCCACCGCGGAGGACGTGGCTCGTGCCCTAGCAAGGGCGGGGGAATGTCCTGAGGGGGATTTGCGGGTCGGGGAGATCCGCACATCTCCTTCCGGCCTGGGGTCCGTGTGGGCCCGCTGCCCCCTCTCCGTCGCCCATAAATTGGCGGAATCCGCGTGGGTTTTGGTGGGGTGGGTTTCGGCGTGAGTGGAGATACTCGCGCCGCGCCCGCTCCAGTGTCACCGCTGCCTCGAATTGGGGCATGTGAGGCAGTGGTGCACCTCGCCGGTGGACCGCAGCGGTCAATGTTACCGCTGCGGGGCAAAGGACCACCGCGCGAGCCAGTGCTCGGCGGCCCTCCACTGTCCGCTATGTGCGGGCAGGGGGATGCCAGCCGACCACAGGGTGGGGAGCAGGAAGTGCTCTCCCCCTTCCCGGAAGGAGAGGAAGAGGCGGGCCGTTCCGACTCCGGCGCCGCGGGCGGTGGCATCGTCCACTATGGAGGTGGACGATGCCACGGGGACGGACAGCCGGGAGGAGGCTGGGGCGGTCGGTAATTAATGGCGCTCCGCCTCCTTCTCCAGGCCAACATCAACCACTGCCGCGCGGCAGAGGATATGATGTCCCATGTCCTCGCGGAGTGGGGGGTTGGCCTGGCTGTCACCGCCGAGCCGTACCGCGTCCCTGATAACCCCCATTGTGTGGGCGACGCGGACGGCTTGGTGGCGACGAGTCCCCGCCGTTCTCCATGCTGGAGCACAGTCGGGGATTCGTTGCCGTGGACTGGGGGGGGAGTCGCCGTGGTGGGGTGCTACATATCGCCTCGCAGCGGTCACGTCGCGTTCGAGCAGTACCTAGCCGAGGTCGCGGCATGCGTGCAGCGCTGCGCGGCCCGGCCGGTGCCGGTCATGGGAGACTTCAACGCCAAGTCGGTGGCGTGGGGGTCCCCCAGGACTTCCGTTCGCGGCGGGATCCTGGGTGACTGGGCGGCGGGGCTCGACCTTCGGTTACTGAACCGGGGGTCGGAGCACACGTGTGTGCGGCAATATGGGGGGTCTATCGTAGATGTTGGATTCGCGACCCCCAACGCCGTGCGCATGGTGTTGGGGTGGCACGTGGTCGCGGGGGCAGAGACACTCTCGGACCACCGGTATATCCGGATGGAGGTCTCTGCCGCCGCGGGGGATGCATCCCGACACCACCGTCCGGGTGGTTACCCACCGCGCCGCTGGGCGCTTCGGCGCCTGGACAAGGACGCCCTGATGGCAGCTGCCCTCGCTGCAACTTGGCCGCAGGGGGCGGCCGAGTTGCCGAGTATAGAGGAGGAGGTCGCCCGGCTCGGGGGGATGGTCGCGAACATATGTGACGCGGCGATTCCCCGGGTCGGGCGGGCTTCTTCTCGCCGGGCGGTGTACTGGTGGTCGGCCGCGATCGCGGAAATGCGAGACGCGAGTGTGCGCGCCCGACGCCAGTACACCCGCGCGCGCCGTCGTCTACGGAGAGACGATAGCGTGGCGCGAGCGTGGGCAGATGACCTGTATGAGGCATACCGCATGTCGCGGATGGCGCTTCGAGAAGCATTTCCGCTGCCTGGTTCCCCCGTTGGAGAGGATGGTCTCGGCTTTAGGCCGGATCCTCCCCAACATAGGGGGCCCGGCGGGACGAGTTCGCCGCCTCTATGTGGCAATGGTTCAGTCGGTGGCCCTATACGGGGCACCCGTCTGGGCGGACGACCTGGCGGCCTCCCGGCGCAGCATGACGATGCTGCGTCGGGTGCAGAGGCGGATGGCGCTAAGGGTCGTCCGCGGCTACCGGACCGTGTCGCATGAGGCGGCGACGGTTCTTGCGGGGACGCCGCCCATGGATCTCCTCGCGCGGTCGCACGCGATGATGTATCGTCATCGTGTCGACCGTCGCGCAGGAGTGGGGGCGGTTCCGGGAGAGCAGGAACCTGCTTGGGGCGATTTGAAGCGCCAGGCCCGGCAGTTCGTGGTGCTCGCGTGCCAACTGCGGGGCACCGGACAGTCGGGGCTGTTCGGCCACTCCTGTGTGAGTGGCCGAACAGAGGCCATGGAAGCCTTACTTACCGGATGGCACAGGTATTTTCCGGGCATGCTAGCTACGGAAGATACCTGTGCCGGATAAGGAAGGAGCCGACGGCGCGTTGCTGCCATTGTGACGCCGAGCAGGGCACGGCTGATCGTACCCTCCTGGTATGCCCAGCGTGGGAGGGGCAGCGTCGTGTCCTGGTCGGCGTCATAGGGCGGGATGTCTCGCTGCCGAGTGTGGTGCGCGCCGTGCTCGGCAGCGAGAGGAAGTGGAGGGCCGCCTCCCGGCTGCTGGAGGGCGTGGTCAATACTCTCTTCCCAATTGGGGAGATGGGACCACGTCCTCCGGCAGAGGCGACGGCCCCGTTGGAGTGGGTGGCCGAGCCGGGGGTCTCGCAGGGGGAGTTGGCCGCAGCAATCAGACGGCTCGGGGCGCGTAACACGGCCCCGGGTCCGGATGGTGTGCCTGGCCGGGTTTGGGTCTTGACCCACGGCGTCCTTGGGGCCGACCTCAGGCGGTTGTTTAACCGGTGCCTGAGGGACGGGCGATTCCCCCCCAGTTGGAAGGTGGCGAGGATGGTCCTCCTCCGGAAGGAGGGTCGGCCCGCGGAGTCTCCATCCGCATACCGGCCCATCTGTCTCCTCGACGAGGTGGGCAAGATCTTCGAGCCCCCCTCAGGGGCTGCCAGCCTTTCAGCTGCAGTACGGGCTTAACGAACCCGGGGTACCCGAGTCATACACACACCGTAAGCCTCCTGTTGGTCGTCACAACGACCCATTCACAATTCCCTATTGGTTTTGTGAATGGTACGTGACGGCAGGAGGAACGGGGGTCTTGGCTTAACCGCCTGGGCCACGAGTATGGCGACTCTATAAAATCGCCCTCCAATCCTAAGCTATGGTGCGCGGCGATGGGATGCATGGTTGGGGGAGAAGGCCCAATCCCAAGCGACCACCTCCGGGGAACCTGCCGAACCCCCGGAGTATATAGGCTTACCCGGGTAAGGCGGCTCTGCCCGGGCGGACCTTTTCTTCCGACCTGCTCGTGGGAATATTATGGAGTTCAATATTAAAACGGGGATGGGACGGGGTAAGTCAGAGGGGGAGGAAGAAGGCGGTGTTGGGACTGGAGTGACGGCGCTCGCGCCGCCTCCAGCGCCTGGCCCGGCTTCGTGGAAGGTGGAGGAGGACGACGAGACTGCGTCAGTCTCGTCCTTCTCCTCCACCAGGAGCCTCATAGGCTCTAAGAGGAAGAGGACGGGGCAGGCCGTCGTCGAGGTGGGCGGGGCGTTGAGCCCGTCGGTGAGGCTGAGTTGCCTCAGGGACGAGGTGACCGAGGAGATATCGGAGAGGATCTCCTCGTCCCTGAGGCGGGTGGAGAAAGTCGCCGCTGCCTGCGCCTTCAAGGGGCAGAAAAGCGGTGGCGCGGAGGCCCTGAAGGCCGCGGCGGAGGAAATGAGGGAGGCGGCGCGGGAGCTCAGAGGGCGGAACGCCCGTCTGCAGCTCCTGTTGGAGGAGGAGCGACAGGGGAGGAGGAGGGCAGAGGCGCTGTGGAACAGCGCGGCCCTCCCTCCCATCCTCCCTCCTCCTCCACCGCCGCGTCCCTCGGCGGAGGTAAATAAGCGGAGTAAGGCGGCAGTGGTGCGGGGCACCGCGGGCCCCTCCACCCGCACTCCGCCCGTGAAGAAGTCCCCGTCCTCCTCAGAAGACGATCTTCTGAGGAGGATTGGGGACATGATTGATGGCAAGCTGGCCGCCTTCCGGGAGGAGCTCCTCGCCGGAAGAGCGGTCAGCAGGAAGGCGGTGCCTCCCCGACCTGTTCCGGTACAGTCGGGGAAGGCAAAGAAGGGCGGAGTGAAGGCTCCGCCCAGCGTTGCGGCACCAGGGCCCCGGGTCGCGACCCCCAAGGGGGGTGGTGTACCCGTGGTCGCGGAGGTCGCGTCCTCCACAGCACCCTCCCAAGGGGGGGTGGCGTGGAGTGAGGTGGTGGGGCGGAAGGCGAAGCGGGCGGCGAGGAAGGCCTCGCAACCGCGGCCTCCGCCTCCGCCGCCGGCGGCCAAGGTAAGGGCCGCGAAGGTCGGGAAGGCACGACCATGTCGTCCCCCAAAAACGGCAGCGGTGACGCTGACCGTTGCGCAGGGGGGCGACCTGACCCTCGCGGAGGCGATGCGGCTCGCCAGGGAGAATATCTCCCTGGAAGAGCTGGGCATCGCCTCCGTGAGGGCGAAGAGGGCCGTGACCGGGGGTCTCTTGCTGGAGATCCCCGGTGCAGAAGGCGGCGCGAAGGCGGATCGTCTCGCCCAGAGGCTCCGGGAGCAGCTGGGCGAGCGAGGTGTCCGGGTCGCCCGGCCCACGAAGCGCACGGAGATGCGCGTTTGTGGGCTGGACGACTCGGTCAGCGCACAGGATGTGTCCCGTGCCCTTGCGAGGGCGGGGGACTGTCCTGTGGAGGACCTGCGGATCGGAGAGATCCGCAGGTCGCCCTCCGGCCTCGGGTCGGTGTGGGCCCGGTGCCCCCTCTCCGCCGCCCGTAAGGTGGCGGAATCCGGGAGGGTGTTGGTGGGGTGGGTTTCGGCGCGAGTGGAAATCCTCGCGCCGCGCCCGCTCCAGTGTCACCGCTGCCTCGAATTGGGGCACGTGAGGCAGTGGTGCACCTCGCCGGTGGACCGCAGCGGTCAGTGTTACCGCTGCGGTGCCAAAGAGCACCGTGCGAGCCAGTGCTCGGCGGCCGCCCACTGCCCGCTGTGTGCGGACATGGGGAGGCCAGCCGATCACAGGGTGGGGAGCAAGAAGTGCTCCCCCCCCCCCTCCCGGAAGGAGAGGAAGAAGCGGGCTGCACCGGCTCCGGTGCCGAGGGCGGTGGCATCGTCCTCCATGGAGGTGGACGGTGCTACGGGGACGGACGGCCGGGAGGAGGCTGGCGCGGCCATTAATTAATGCCGCCCCGCCTCCTCCTCCAGGCCAACCTCAACCACTGCCGCGCGGCACAGGACTTGATGTCCCAAGTCCTCGCGGAGTGGGGGGTTGGCCTGGCGGTCGCCGCCGAGCCGTACCGCGTCCCTGATCACCCTCATTGGGTGGGCGACGCGGACGGCTTGGTGGCGACGGTATGGGGAGGGGGCGACGGGTCCCCACCGTTCTCCTTGTTGGAGCGCGGTCGGGGATTCGTCGCCGTGGACTCGGGGGGAGTCGCTGTGGTGGGGTGCTACATCTCGCCCCGTAGCGGTCACGCTGCGTTCGAGCTGTACTTGGCCGAGGTTGCGGCAGGCGTGCAGCGCTACGCGGCCCGGCCGGTGCTGGTCCTGGGGGATTTTAATGCCAAGTCGGTGGCTTGGGGATCCCCCAGGACCTCCGTTCGCGGCGGGATCCTGGGCGATTGGGCGGCGGGGCTCGACCTCCGGGTATTGAACCGGGGGTCGGAGCACACATGCGTGCGGCGATATGGGGGGTCCATCGTGGATGTTGGATTCGCGACCCCCAACGCCGTGCGCATGGTGTCGGGCTGGCACGTGGTCGCGGGGGCAGAGACACTCTCCGATCACCGGTACATCCGGATGGAGGTCTCTGCCGCCGCGAGTGTATCCCGACACGGCCGCCTGCGTGGCACCCCACCACGCCGCTGGGCGCTTCGGCGCCTGGACAAGGACGCCCTGATGGCAGCTGCCCTCGCTGCAACTTGGCCGCATGGAGCGGCCGAGTTGCCGAGCATAGAGGAGGAGGTCGCCCGGCTCGGAGCATTGGTCGCGGGTATTTGCGACGCGGCGATGCCTCGGGTCGGGCGGGCTTCTCCTCGCCGGGCGGTGTACTGGTGGTCGGACGCGATCGCGGAGTTGCGAGTCGCAACTGTCCGCGCCCGACGCCAGTACACCCGCGCGCGCCGTCGTCAACGTACTGGCGACGGCGTGGCGCGAGCGAGGGCAGCTGATGACCTGTATGGAGCATACCGCGTGGCGCGGGTTGCTCTGCAAGTCGCCATCAAACGGGCCAAGACCCGGGCATGGAAGGAGCTCCTCCAGACCCTTGATGACGATCCATGGGGGCGCCCATATAAGGTGGTGCTGAATAAGCTCCGCCCGTGGGCGCCCCCCGTCACCGAGGGTCTTGACCCCCGGCTGCTGGAGGACGTGGTCAATACACTCTTCCCAATTGGGGAGAGGGGACTGCGTCCTCCGGCGGCGGCGGCTGTGCCAGTGGAGTGGACGGCCGAGCTGGGGGTCACGCAGGAGGAGCTGGCAGCGGCCATCAGACGGCTCGGGGTTCGTAACACGGCCCCGGGTCCGGATGGTGTGCCCGGCCGGGTTTGGGTCTTGACCCAGGGCGTCCTTGGGGCCGACCTCAGGCGGTTGTTCGACCGCTGCCTGAGGGACGGGCGATTCCCCCCCAGTTGGAAGGTGGCGAGGATGGTCCTCCTCCGGAAGGAGGGTCGGCCCGCGGAGTCTCCCTCCGCATACCGGCCCATTTGTCTCCTCGACGAGGTGGGCAAGCTCTTCGAGCGTGTGATTGCTGCCCGCCTCGTCGAGCACCTGTCGCGGGGTGATCCCGGTCTGGCCGACTGCCAGTTCGGTTTCCGGGGGGGCCGATCGACTATCGACGCGATAGGTCGTGTGAGGGCCCTCTCGGAGGCGGCCGTCTCCCGGGGAGGGGTGGCATTGGCAGTATCCTTGGATATTGCCAATGCCTTTAACACCCTCCCCTGGGAAGAGATAAGGAGGGGACTCGATTATCATCGAGTCCCCCCTTGTCTCAGGGCGGTCGTCGGGGATTATCTCCGCGGCAGGTGGATCGAGTATCCGGGCCGGGATGGTGATATGCGGAGGGAGGTGTACTGCGGTGTTCCGCAGGGGTCGGTCCTCGGGCCACTCCTGTGGAACACCGCGTACGACTCGGTGTTGCGGGCCGGCCTCCCCGGCGGCGTCAGCACGGTGTGTTATGCGGATGACACACTGGCGCTGGCCGTCGGGGCTCAGTGGGGGAGGGCCAAGCGCCTCGCCGAGGAGGGGGCGCAACGCGTCGTCGGCCGGATCAGGGGGATGGGGATGACGGTGGCGGTCCATAAGACCGAGGTGATAGCGTTCCATTCACCTCGGCAGGATCCGCCACCCCCTCTGATCCGGGTGGGTGGGGCTGATATCGAGGTGAAGCCCCGGATGAGGTATCTGGGGCTGATCCTCGATAGCCACTGGCGTTTCGAGGAGCATTTCCGCTGCCTGGTACCCCCCGGTTGGAGAGGATGGTCTCGGCTTTAGGCCGGATCCTCCCCAACCTGGGGGGCCCGGCGGGACGAGTTCGCCGCCTCTATGTGGCAATGGTTCAATCGGTGGCCCTATACGGGGCCCCCGTCTGGGCGGACGACCTGGCGGCCTCCAGGCGCAGCGTGACGATGCTGTGTCGGGTGCAGAGGCGGATGGCGCTGAGGGTCGTCCGCGGCTACCGGACCGTGTCGCATGAGGCGGCGACGGTCCTTGCGGGGATGCCGCCCATGGATCTCCTCGCGCGGTCGCACGCGATGATGCATCGTCATCGTGTCGACCGTCGCGCGGGAGTGGGGGCGGTCCCGGGAGAGCAGGAACCTGCTTGGGGCGATTTGAAGCGCCAGGCCCGGCAGTTCGTGGTGCTCGCGTGGCAGGAGCGGTTGGCCCTGCCAACTGCGGGGCACCGGACAGTCGGGGCTGTTCGGCCACTGCTGTGTGAGTGGCTGGACAGAGGCCAGGGAAGCCTTACTTTTTTTTTTTTTTTTTTTTTTTTTTTTTTGTCGTGGGGAAAATCTTCGAAAGACTCCCTCCCACCTCCTTGGGGAGAGGTGGGAGGGGTGTGTGGGATTCCCCGCGCCCGTACAACGACAGGCGCGGGACCTACCCACTAAAAACCCCACGGTGACCCTTCGGCACGCTTTGGGAGGATACCGGGAATCGCTCGAAGCATTCTTCCGGTATCCTCCCCGTGCCCGCGCTTTCGCGCCCATCCCCCGGGGGGACAATCGGTCCCCCCAGTAGACACACTGCCTCATAGCGGCGGGACGGGGCCACTCCATCCCGCCGCTATCCGTCCCGGGGCCGCGTTTAGTGGCGGCTGCGAGCCCCAACTCGCAACCGCCCGCGACCCCGTTTCCACCCCTCGGCGGCCGGGCGTTCATGGCCGCACCAGACCGCCGAGGGTGCCTCCCCTTTTTTTTTTTTTTTTTTTTTTTTGTCGTGGGGAAAATCTTCGAAAGACTCCCTCCCACCTCCTTGGGGAGAGGTGGGAGGGGTGTGTGGGATTCCCCGCGCCCGTACAACGACAGGCGCGGGACCTACCCACTAAAAACCCCACGGTGACCCTTCGGCACGCTTTGGGAGGATACCGGGAATCGCTCGAAGCATTCTTCCGGTATCCTCCCCGTGCCCGCGCTTTCGCGCCCATCCCCCGGGGGGACAATCGGTCCCCCCAGTAGACACACTGCCTCATAGCGGCGGGACGGGGCCACTCCTTCCCGCCGCTATCCGTCCCGGGGCCGCGTTTAGTGGCGGCTGCGAGCCCCAACTCGCAACCGCCCGCGACCCCGTTTCCACCCCTCGGCGGCCGGGCGTTCATGGCCGCACCAGACCGCCGAGGGTGCCTACCCTTGCATCGGACCGGTAGGGGGAGGCACTCCTACCCCCAACCGGTCCGACCCGGCGCCGCCTGGCGGGAGGAGGGTCCCCTCAGGACCCCCCTCCCAGCCTAGGTCATCCGCCACGCCGAGGCGGCCGCCCGCGACGCCTCGCGACCGGGCGACGACCTCGGGCCACCGCACGAGCGCGAGCTTCAGCGCGCCGCTGAAGCTCGCGCTCCCTCCCCGCGGCCTCCTTCTGCAACATTACGTTCTCGCAGAAGGAGGCCACGGCCCTCCACTTCTCCTCGCTGCCGAGCATGGCGCGCACCACGCCCGGCAGCGAGACATCCCGCCCGACGACGCCGACCAGGACCCGGCGCTCCCCCTCCCACGCGGGGCATACCTCCAGGGTATGATCCGCCGTGTCCTGCTCAGCGTCGCAGTGGCAGCAACGCGCCGTCGGCTCCTTCCCTATCCGGCACAGGTATCTTCCGAAGCTGCCATGCCCGGAAAATACCTGTGCCAGCCGGTAGGTGAGGCTGCCATGGCCTCTGTCCAGCCACTCCTTCAGGAGTGTCCGAACAGCCCCGACAGTCCGGTGCCCCGCGGTTGGCAGAGCCAGCCGCTCCTGCCACGCGAGCAACACGGACTGCCGGGCCTGGCGCTTCAAATCGCCCCAAGCAGGTTCCTGCCCGCCCGGGACCGCCCTCACCCCCGCGCGACGGTCGACGCGGTGCCGGTACATCACCGCGTGCGACCGCGCGAGCAGGTCCATGGGCGGCATCCCCGCTAGAACCGTCGCCGCCTCATGTGACATGGTCCGATACCCGCGGACGACCCTGAGCGCCATGCGCCTCTGCACCCGACGCAGCATAGTCATGCTGCGCCGGGAGGCAGCTAGGTCGTCCGCCCAGACGGGGGCCCCGTATAGGGCCACCGACTGGACCATTGCCACATAGAGGCGACGAACTCGGCCCGCCGGGCCCCCCAGGTTGGGCAGGATCCGGCCCAGAGCCGCAACCATCCTTTCCAACCGGGGGACCAGGCAGCGGAAATGCTTCTCGAAACGCCAGTGGCTATCGAGGATCAGCCCCAGATACCTGATCTGGGGCTTCACCTCGATGTCAGCCCCACCCACCCGAATCAGAGGGGGTGGCGGATCCTGCCGAGGTGAATGAAACGCAATCACCTCGGTCTTATGGACCGCCACCGTCATCCCCATCCCCCTGATCCGGTCCACGACGCGTTGCGACCCCTCCTCCGCGCGACGCATGGCCCTCCCCCAGTGCGCCCCGACGGCCAGCACCAGTGTGTCATCCGCATAACACACCGCGCTGACGCCGTCGGGGAGGCCGGCCCGCAGCACCGAGTCGTACGCGATGTTCCACAGGAGTGGCCCGAGGACCGACCCCTGCGGAACACCGCAGTACACCTCCTTCCGCATATCACCATCCCGGCCCGGATACTCGATCCACCTGCCGCGGAGATAATCCCCGACGACCGCCCTGAGACAAGGGGGGACTCGATGATATTCGAGCCCCCTCCTTATCTCTTCCCAGGGGAGGGTGTTAAAGGCATTGGCAATATCCAAGGATATTGCCAATGCCACCCCTCCCCGGGAGACGGCCGCCTCCGAGAGGGCCCTCACACGACCTATCGCGTCGATAGTCGATCGGCCCCACCGGAAACCGAACTGGCAGTCGGCCAGACCGGGATCACCCCGCGACAGGTGCTCGACGAGGCGGGCAGCAATCACACGCTCGAAGAGCTTGCCCACCTCGTCGAGGAGACAAATGGGCCGGTATGCGGAGGGAGACTCCGCGGGCCGACCCTCCTTCCGGAGGAGGACCATCCTCGCCACCTTCCAACTGGGGGGGAATCGCCCGTCCCTCAGGCAGCGGTCGAACAACCGCCTGAGGTCGGCCCCAAGTACGCCCTGGGTCAAGACCCAAACCCGGCCGGGCACACCATCCGGACCCGGGGTCGTGTTACGACCCCCGAGCCGTCTGATGGCCGCTGCCAGCTCCTCCTGCGTGACCCCCAGCTCGGCCGTCCACTCCACTGGCACAGCCGCCGCCGCCGGAGGACGCGGTCCCCTCTCCCCAGTTGGGAAGAGTGTATTGACCACGTCCTCCAGCAGCCGGGGCTGACGGGAGCCTCCTCCCGCCAGGCGGCGATGGGTCGGACCGGGTGGGTCCGGCCCACGTGGAGGCACCCTCGGTGGCCTGGACAGGCCATCAGCTCCCGGCCGCCGAGGGGTAGAAACGGGGTCACATGCGGTTGCGAGTTGGGGCTCGCAGCCCGCCACTAAATGCGGCCCCGGGACGGATGGCGGCGGGATGGAGTGGCCCCGTCCTGCCGCTATGAGACAGAGTGTCTACCGGCGGGGCCGTTTGTCCCCCCCGGGGATGGGCGCAAAGCGCGGGCACAGGGAGGATACCGGAAGAATGCTTCGAGCGATTCCCGGTATCCTCCCAAATCGTGCGGAAGGGTCACCGTGGGGTTTTCAGTGGGTAGGTCCCACGCCCGTCAATCTACGGGCGCGGGAAATCCCACACAGCCCTCCCGCCTCTCCCCAAAGAGGTGGGAGCGAGTCTTTCGAAGATTTTCCCCACGATAAAAAAAAAAAAAAAAAAAAAAAAAAAAGGGGCCTAGTAAGAAAGCAGTGTGCTAGTAAGTAAGCAGTAGGCTAGAAAGCAAGTAGCAACCTAGTAAGCAAGCAGTATGGCAGTAAGCAAGCAGCAATATATTTTTTTCTTTTTTTGTTTTTTTGTCGAGGGGAAAATCTTCGAAAGACTCCATCCCACCTCTTTGTGGTGAGGCGGGAGGGGTGTGTGGGATTCCCCGCGCCTGTAGAATGACGGGCGCCGAGCCTACCCACTAAAAACCCCACGGTGATACTTCCGCACGATTTGGGAGGATATCGGCAATCGCTCGTAGCATTCTTCTGGTATCCTCCCCGTACCCGCGCTTTGCGCCCATCCCAGGGGGGGACAAACGGTCCCCCCGGTAGACACTCTGTCTCATAGCGGCAGGACGTGTCCACTCCATCCCACGGCCATCCGTCCCGGGGCCGCGTTTATTGGCGGCTGCGAGACCCAACTCGCAATCTCCGGCGACCCCGTTTGTACCCCTCGGCGGCCGGAGCTGATGGCCGCTCCAAGCCACCGAGGGTGTCTCCCCGTGGGCCGGACCCACCCGATCCGACCCTTCGCCGCCTGGCGGGAGGAGGCTCCCCTCAGGGCCCCACTCTCAGCCAGGGTCATCCGCCGCGCAAAGGCGACCGCCCGCGACGCCCTCGCGCCACCATACGATCGCGAGCCTCAGCGCGCCGCTGAAGCTCGCCCTCCCTTCCCGCGGCCTCCTTCTGCAGCATTACGGTCTCGCAAAACGAGGTCACGGCCCTCCACTTCCTCTCGCTGCCGAGCATGGCGCGTACCACACCCGGCAGCGAGACTTCCCACCCTATGACGCCGACCAGGACACGACGCTCCCCCTCCCACGCTGGGCATACCTGGAGGGTACGATCAGCCGTGTCCTGCTCGGCGTCACAATGGCAGCAACGCGCCGTCGGCTCCTTCCCTATCCGGCACAGGTATCATCCGAAGCTGCCATGCCCGGAAAATACCTGTGCCACCCGTAAGTGAGGCTTCCATGGCCTCTGACCAGCCACTCACTCAGGAGTGGCCGAACAGCCCCGACTGTCTGGGGCCCGCGTTTGGCAGGGCCAACCGCTCCTGCCACGCGAGCACCACGAACTGCCGGGCCTGGCGCTTCAAATCGTCCCAAGCAGGTTCCTGCTCTCCCGGGACCGCCCCGACTCCCGCGCGACGGTCGACACGATGACGATACATCATCGCGTGCGACCGCGCGAGGAGATCCATGGGCGGCATCCCCGCAAGAACCGTCGCCGCCTCATGCGACACAGTCCGTTGGCCGCGGGCGACCCCCAGCGCCATCCGCCTCTGCATCCGACGCAGCATCGTCATGCTGCGCCGGGAGGCCGCCAGGTCGTCCGCCCAGACGTGGGCCCCGTATAGGGCCACCGACTGTACCATTGCCACATAGAAGCGACGAACTCGTCCCGCCGGGCCCCCCAGGTTGGGGAGGATCCGGCCTAAAGCCGAGACCATCCTCTCCAACGGGGGAACCAGGCAGCGGAAATGCTTCTCGAAGCGCCAGTTGCTATGGAGGATCAGCCCCAGATACCTCATCCGGGGCTTGACCTCGATATCAGCCCCAACCACCAGTATCAGAGGAAGTGGCGGATCCTGCCGAGGTGAATGGAACGCTATCACCTTGGTCTTATGGACCGCTACCGTCATCCCCATCCCTCTGATCCGGTCGACGACGCGTTGCGCCCTTTCCTCGGCGAGGCGCTTGGCCCTCCCCCACTGAGCACCGACGGCCAGCACCAGTGCTTTCATCTGCGTAACACACGGCACTGACGCCGTCGTGGAGATCGGCCCGCAACACCGCGTCGTACGCGATGTTCCACAGGAGTGGCCCGAGGTCCGACCCCAGCGGAACCCCGCACTACACCTCCCTCCACATATCACCATCCCGGCCCGGATACTCGATCCACCTGCCGCGGAGATAATCCCCGACAACTGCCCTGAGACACGGGGGGACCCGATGATATTCGAGCCCCCTCCGTATCTCCCTCCAGGGAAGGGTGTTAAATCTCCCCTCCCCGGGAGACGGCCGACTCCGAGA
Organism: Colletes latitarsis; assembly: GCF_051014445.1. NCBI lineage: Eukaryota > Metazoa > Arthropoda > Insecta > Hymenoptera > Colletidae > Colletes > Colletes latitarsis. The sequence goes on from NC_135142.1 coordinate 7,464,549, forward strand.
GGGCCCTGACCCGACTGATCGCGTCGACCGTCGACCGGCCCCCCCCTGGAAACCGTTCCTGCAGTCGGCCAGGCCCGGAGCACCCCGCGACAGGTGCTCGACGATGCGGGCAGCAATCACACGCTCGAAGAGCTTGCCCACCTCGTCGAGGAAACAGATGGGCTGGTATGCGGATGGAGACTTCGCGGGCCGACCCTCCTTCCGCATGAGGACCATCCTCGCTTCCTTCCAACTGGGGGGGAATCGCCCGTCCCTCAGGCATCGGTTAAACAACCGCCTGAGGTCGGCCCCAAGGACGCCGTGGGTTAAGACCCAAACACGGCCGGGCACACCATCCGGACCCGGGGCCGTGTTACGTGCCCCGAGCCGTCTGATGGCCGCGGCCAGCTCCCCCTGCGTGACCCCCGGCTCGCCCACCCACTCCAACGGGGCCGTCGCCTCTGACGGAGGAGGTGGTCCTATCTCCCCAATTGGGAAGAGAGTATTGACCACGTCCTCAAGACCCTCGGTGACGGGGGGCGTCCACGGGCGGAGCTTATTCAGCACCACCTTATAAGGGCGCCCCCAAGGGTCGTCATCAAGGGTCTCGAGGAGCTCCTTCCATGCCCGGGTCTTGGCCCATATAATGGCGACCTGCAAAGCCATCCGTGACATGCGGTATGCCTCATATAGATCATCTGCCCTCGCTCGCGCCACGCTATCGTCTCTCCGTAGACGACGGCGCGCGCGGGTGTACTGGCATTGGGCGCGGACACTCGCGTCTCGCGTTTCCGCGATCGCGGCCGACCACCAGTACACCACCCGACGAGGAGAAGCCCGCCCGACCCGGGGCATCGCCGCGTCACATATGTTCGCGACCATCCCCCCGAGCCGGGCGACCACCTCCTCTATACTCGGCAACTCGGCCGCCCCCTGCGGCCAAGTTGCAGCGAGGGCAGCTGCCATCAGGGCGTCCTTGTCCAGGCGCCGAAGCGCTCAGCGGCTTGGTGGGGTACCACCCGGACGATGGTGTCGGGATGCATCCCCCGCGGCGGCAGAGACCTCCATCCGGATATACCGGTGGTCCGAGAGTGTCTCTGCCCCCGCGACCACGTGCCTCCCCGACACCATGCGCACGGCGTGGGGGGTCGCGAATCCAACATCCACGATAGACCCCCATATCGCCGCACACACGTGTGCTCCGACCCCCGGTTCAGTAACCGAAGGTCGAGCCCCGCCGCCCAGTCGCCCATGATCCCGCCGCGAACGGAAGTCCTCGGGGACCCCCACGCCACCGTCTTGGCGTTGAAGTCCCCCAGGACCAGCACCGGCCGGGTCGCGCAGCGCTGCACGCATGCCGCGACCGCTGCGAGGCGAGATGTAGCACCCCACCACGGCGACTCACCCCCAGTCCACGGCGACGAATCCCCGACCGCGCTCCAGCATGGAGAACGGCGGGGACACGTCGCCACCTTCCCATACCGTCGCCACTAAGCCGTCCACGTCGCCCAACCAATGAGGGTGATCAGGGACGCGGTAAGGCTCGGCGGCGGCAGCCAGGCCAACCCCCCACTCCGCGAGGACTTGGGACATCATATCCTGTGCCGCGCGGCAGTGGTTGAGGTTCGCCTGGGGGAGGAGGCGGGGCGCCATTAATTACCGACAGCCCCAGCCTCCTCCCGGCTGTCCGTCCCCGTGACACCGTCCACCTCCATGGTTGACGATGCCATCGCCCGCGGCGCCGGAGCCGGATCGGCCCGCCTCGTCCTCCACTTCCGGGAGGGGGGAGAGCACTTCCTGCTCCCCACACCGTGGTCGCCTGGCATCCCCCTGTCCGCACATAGCGGGCAGTGGAGGGCCGCCGAGCACTGACTCGCGCGGTGGTCCTTCGCCCCGCAGCGGTAACATTGACCGCTGCGGTCCACCGGCGTGGTGCACCACTGCCTCACATGCCCCAATTCAAGGCAGGGCAGCAATCTATTAAGCAAGCAGTAAGCTAGTGAGCATGCAATAAGCATGTAAGCAAGCTCTAAGCAAACTCTGGTAGGCAAGTAGTGAGCCAATGAGAAAGCAGGATGCTAGTGAGCAAGCAGTAAGCTAGAAAGGAACCAGCAAGCTAGCAAGCAGGCAGTAAGCTAGTAAGCGAGCGTGGACCAAGTAAGAGAGAAGAATGCTAGTAAGTAAGCAGTATGCTTGTAAGGGATCAGTAAGCTAGAAAGCAAGCAGCAAGCTAGTAAGCATGAAGTAAGCTAGTAAGCGAGCAGGAAGCTAGTAAGGAAGCAGTATGTTAGAATGCAAGCAGCAAGCCGGAAAGCAAGTAGCTAGTATGAATGCTGTGTGCGAGCAAGGAGGCAATATGCTAGTAAGGTATCAGCAGGCTAGTAAGAAAGCAGTTAGCTATTACGCAAGCAGTAAGCCAGTAAGCAAGAAGAGAGCTAGTAAGCGAGCAGCGAGATAGTAAGGAAGCAGTATGCTAGTAAGCAAGCAGTAAGCTGGTAAGGACGCAGTTAGCTAGTAAGGAAGCATTCGCCTGGTCGTAGAGCTGTAAGTTTGTAAGAAAGCAGTAAGTTAGGAAGAAAGCAGGAATCTAGTAAGCATGCAGTGAGCCAGTAAGCGAGCAGGTACCCAGTAAGGAAGCATCATGCTAGTAAGGAAGCAGTAATCTAGTAAGAAAGAAGTAAGCTAGTAAGCAAGCAGCAGGCTACTGAAAAAGCAATTAACTTGTAATAAAGCAGTATGCTAGTAAGGAAGCGGTACGCTACTACGCAAGCACTGAGCTAGTGAGCGAGCAGCAACCGAGCAAGCAAGAAGTAAACGAGTAAGTTAGCAGTACGCTAGTAAGCAAGCAGTAACCTAGTAAGCAAGCAGAAGCCAGTAAGCAAGCAGAGAGCTTGCAAGCCAGCAGCAAGATAGCAAGGAAGCAGTATGCTAGTAAGCTAGTAGTGAGCAAGTAAATAACCAGTATGCTAGTAAGCAAGCAGTGAGCTAGTAAGAATGAAGTTGGCCATAAGAATGCAGCAAGGTAGTAAGCAAGCAGTAAACTAGTAAGCAAGCAGTAAGCTAGTAAGCGAGTAGGGAGCTAGTAACAAAGCATTAATCCTGTAAGCAAGCAGTATGCTGGTGAGAAAGCAGATAGCTAGTATGGAAGCAGTTAGCTAGTAAGCAAGCATTAAGCTTGTAAGCTAGGAGGAAGCAAGTAAGGAAGCGGTACGCTAGTATGCAAGCGGTAAGGTAGAAAGGCGGCTGTAATCTAGCAAGCAAGCAGTAATATTGTAAGCAGCCAGTAATCTAGTCAGCAGGTATGAAGCTAGTAAAGAAGCAGTGAGCCAGTCAGCGAGCAGCGAGCTAGTGTGGAAGCAGTATGCTAGTGAGGAAGCAGAAAGCTAGAAAACAAGCAGCAATCTAGTAAGCAGGCGGTACGCTAGAAAGCAAGCAGCAAGCTAGTAAGCTAGCAGTAAGCTAGTAAACAAACAGTAAGCTAGTAAGCAAGCAGCAGGCTAGTAAAGATGGTGTTAGTTAGTTGGGATGCTGTAAGCTTGTACCAAGGCTGTAAGCTGGTAAGCAAGCAAGAAGCTAGTAAAGGTAGCAGTAAGGCAGTCAGTAAGCAGAAAGTTAGTAACAAAGCACTTTGCTAATAAGGAAGCAGCAGGTTAGTAAGGAGGCAGATAGTAAGGAGGCAGTAGGCTAGTAAGCAAGCAGCAAGCTTGTAAGAAAGCAGCAATGTAGTAAGCGAGCATTAAGCCATTAAGCTAGCACTAAGCTATTAAGCAGCCAGTAAACTAGTAACCAAGCAATGAGCTAGCAAGCAAGCATCAGGCTAGTCTGAAAGCTGCTAGCTAGTAAGAAAGCAGTATGCCAGTAAGCAACCTGGAAGTTAGAAAGCAAGCAGCATGCCAGTTAGCCAGCAGTAAGCTACTAAGCAAACAGAAAGCTTGTAAGCAAGCAGCAGGCTAGTCAGGAAGCTGGAAGATAGTCGAAGGCAGTATGCTAGTAATCAGGCAGTAAGCTACAATGCAAGCAGCATGCTAGTAAGCAAGCAGTAAGCTAGAACACAAGCAGCAGGCTTGTAATCATGCAGTAAGCGAGTATGCTATCAGTAAGCTACTAAGCAAGCTGTGTGCTAGTAAGCGACGAGGGATCTAGTAAGGGAGCTGAATGCTAGTATGCAAGCAGTAAGCAAGTAAGCAACCAGTAAGCCAGTAAGCAAGCATGACGCTAGTAACAAAGTAGTATGCTTGACAGCTAGCAGCAGGCTAGTAAGAAAGCAGTTAGCTAATAAGCAAGCAGTAACCTACTAAGCATCCAGTATGCTAGTTAGCAATCAAACAGCTGGTAAGCAAACAGTTAGTTAGTAACCTGGTAATAAGCTAGTGATCGTGCAGTGAGCTAGTAAGCAAGCAGTAAGCTAGCATGCAAGCAGTAAGCTAGTAACAAAGCCGTATGCAACTACGCAAGCAGTTAGCTAGTATCAAGCAGCAAGCTAGTAAGGAAGCAGTTATCTAGTAAGAAACCAGTATGCTAATGAGCAAGCAGTGAGCCAGTGAGCGAGCAGGAAGCTAGTAAGGGTGCACTAAGCTACAGAGCAAGCAGCAGGCCAGTAAGCAAGCAGTAACCGAGTACGCTAGCAGTAAGGTAGTAAACAAGCAGTTGGCTAGTAAGAAAGCAGTATTTCAGTAAGCAAGCAGTAAGCTAGAAAGGAAACAGCCAGCTAGTAAGCAAGCTGTAAGCCAGTAAGCGTGCATTAAGCGATTAAGCTAGCAGTAAGCTATTAAGCAGCCAGTATGCTAGTAAGCAAGCAGTGTGCTAGTAAGCGAGGTGAATATCAGTAAGGAAGCAGTATGCTAGGAAGCAAGCAGTGAGCTAGAAAGCAAGCTGCAATCTAATAAGCGAGCACTAAGCTAGAAAGCATGCAGTAAGCTACTAAGCAAGCAGTAAGCTTGTATGCAATCAGCAGCCTATTCAGGAAGCTGCTTTCTAGTAAGATAGCAGTATGCTAGTAAGCAAGCTGTATGCTAGGAAGCATGCAGCAAGCTTGTATGCAAGCAGTAAGCATGTAAGCAAGCAGCGAGCTAGTCAGAAAGCAGTTATCTGGTAGGAAAGCAGTATGATAGTAAGCAAGCTGTAAGCTGGGAAGCAAGCAGCAAGATTGTAACCAAGCAGTGATCTAGAAAGCAAGCAGCAAGCTAGTAAACAAGCAGTAAGCTAGAAAGCAAGCAGCAGGCTACGAAGAATGCAGCAAGTGAGTAAGCTGGCCGTAATCTCGTATGCAAGCAGTGAGCTAGAAAGCGAGGTGGAAGCCAGTAAGGAAGCAGTATGATAGTAAGCAAGCAGCAAGCTAGTAAGCAACCAGTAAGCTAGTAAGCAAGCAGCAGACTATTAAGAAAACAGTAAGTTACTAAGAAAGTAGAAAGCTAGTACGCAAGCAGGAAGCTATTAAAGAAGTGTGAGGCTAGTAAGTGACCAATAAGTTCATAAGAAAGCAGTAAGATAGGAAGAAAGCAGGAATGTAGGAAGGTAGCAGTCAGGTAGTAGGCAAGGAGTAAGCTAGTAACAAGCAGTAAGCTAGGAAGCACGCAGTGAGCTAATAAGCGAGGAGGAAGCTAGTAACGAAGCAGTATCATAGCATGCAAACAGTTTGCTAGCAAGCAACCAGTAGGTTGGCAAGGAAGCAGGAAGCGAGTAAGCTAGCAGTAAGCTAATAAGCAAGCAGTAATCTTGTAAGCAATTCGTGAGCTAGTAAACAATCAGGAAGCTAGTAAGCAAGCTGTAAGCTGGTAAGAAAGCAGCTAGTAAGCTAGTAAGCATGCAGTAAGTTAGTAAGCTTACAGTAAGATAGTGAGAATGCAGTTGGCTAGTAAGAAAGCAGAAAGCAAGTAACATAGCAGTAAGTTAGTAACAAGACAGTAAGTTAGTAACAAAGCAGTATGCTGGAAAGCAAGCAGGAACCTAGTTTACTGATTGCTTCGAGCGTACTGCTTGCTAACTATCATGCTGGTTCCTTACTAGCCTGTTGCTTGCTTTCCAGCTTACTACTTGCTTGCCAGATTCCTGCTTTCTTCCCAACTTACTGCCCTCTTGCCAGGCGAATGCTCCTTACTTGCTTACAGCTTCATTACTAGCTTACTGCTTGCTTACTTGCTTACTGCTTGCCCACTAGCATACTGCCTCCTTACTAGTTTCCTGCTCACTTACTAGCTCACTGCTCGCTTACTAACATACTGCCTGCTTACAAGCTTTCTGCTTCCTTACTAGCTAACAGCATTCTTACTAGCTTACAGCTTGAATATCTGCTTACTGTTTGCGTACTAACTTACTTCTTTCTTACTAGACGAATGCATCCATAATAGCTTCCTGCTTGCTTACTAGCTTACAGCTCTGTTACTAACCTACTGCTTTCTTACTACTTCACTGCTTGCTTACTAGCTTACTGGTTGCTTACTAGTTTTGTACTCGCTTAGTGCTTGCTTACTAGCTTGCTGCTTGCTGACTAGCTTACAGCTTGCTTACTAGCTTACTAGCTGCTTACTAGCTTACTGCTAATTTACTCGCTTACTGCACGTTTGTTAGCATGCTGCATGCTTGCTAGCTTACTGCACGCTTGTTAGCATGCTGCATGCTTGCTAGCTTACAGCCCGCTTAATAGCTAGCTGCTTTCATACCAGCTAATTGCATTCTTACCAACATGCTGCTTGCTTACTATCTTACTTGTCGTTTGCTGGCTTACTGCTTGCATACTAACGTACTGCTTCCTCAGTAGCTTCCTGGTCGCTTATTTGCTTACTGGTTGCTTACCTGCTTACAGCTTGATTACTTGTTTACTGCATGCTGAATAGCTAACTGCTGTCTTACTAGCCTGCTGCTTGCTTTCTAGCCTACTGCACGCCTACTTGCTTGCTGCTTGTTTTCAAGCTTACGGCTTGCTTTCTAGCACACAGCTTCCTTACTATCTTCCTCCTTGCTTACTAGCTCACTGCTTGCTTACTAACATACTGCTTGCTTACTAACTTACTACATCCTTACTTGCTACCTGCTTGCTTACCAGCTTACTGCTTGCGAACAAGCTTACTGCTGGCTTACTAGCTTCCTGCTTGCTTACTAGCTTACTGCTTGCTTACTAGCTTACTGGATGCTTACTAGCATACTGCTTGCTTGCTAGCTTACTTGTTGCTTACTAGCTTACTGCTTGGTTACTATCATGCTGCTTGCTTAGCAGCTTCCTCCTCGCTTACTAGCTCAGTGCTTGCTTACCAACTTACTGCTAGCTTGTCCACATACTGCATGCTTTCTAGCCTGCTGTTTGCATTCTAGCTTACTCCTTGCATACTGGCTTGCTGCTTGCTTACTATATCGCAACTCGCTTACTAGCACACTGCTTGCTATCTAGCTTAGTGCTTGTTGGCTGGCATACTCCTTGCTTAATAGCTAACTGCTTTCTTAATGGCATGCAGGTTGCTTTCTAGCTCACTGCTTTCTTACCAGCTTACTGCTTGCTTACTAGCTTACTGCATTCTTACTCGCTTACTGCTTGCTTACTAGGTGACTACTCGCTTACTAGATCACTGCTTGCATACTACCTTGCTGCTTGCTTACTAGCTTAATGGTTGCGTACTCGGATAATGCACCTTTACTAGCTCCCTGCTCACGTACTATCTCACTGCTTGCCTACCATCTTACTGCTTACTTACATGCTTACTGCTTGCTTTCTATCTTACTGCTTGCTTATTAGCTTACTGTTTGATTACTGGCACACTGCTTTGGAACTAGCTTACTGCTTGCCTACTAGCTGGCTGCTTGCTTACTTCCTTACTGCCTTCTTCCTAGCTAACGGCTTTCTCAACATCCTGCTGCTTGCTTTCTAGCTTACTTCTTGCTTTCAAGTTTACTGGTTGCATAATATCTTACTGGTTGCATACTAGCATACTGATTCCTTATTAGCTTCCTGCTGGCTTACTAGCATACTGCTTCCTTACTAGCTTTCTGCCTACTTACTAGCTCACTGCATGCTTCCTAGCTTTCTCAATAGCCTACTGCTCGCTTACTAGGTTACTGCTTGCTTACTAGCTTACTGCTTGCTTACTACCTAACTGCTACCTTCCTCAATTCCTGCTTCCTTCCTAACTTACTGCTTTCTTATGATCTTACTGGCCACTTACTAGCCTAATGCTTCCTTAATAGCTTCCTGCGTGCTGACTAGCTTTCTTCTTTGTCAGTAACTTACTAGTTTCGTAATAGCCTGCTGCATGCTTTCTAGCTTACTGCATGCATAATAGCTTGCTGCATGCTTTCTAGCTTACTCCTTCATTACTAGCTTTCTCCTCGCTTACAAGCTTAATGGCTGCTTACTCGCATCCTGCTTGCGTACTGGCTCCCAGCTTGCTTACTAGCCTACTGGTTGCATACTAACATACTGCCAGCATACTAGCTTCCAGCTTGGTTGCTAGCATACCTCATCCTTGCTAGCTTTCTCCTTGCTCACTAGCATGCTGCTTGTTCACTAGCTTACTGCTGGCATACTAACTGCTTGTTTACTTGCCTACTACTTCCTTACTAGCTTACTGCTTGCTTACTAGCTTACTGCTTGCGTACTAGCTTTTTTTCCGTGGGGAAAATTTTCGTAAGACTCCCCTCCACCTCTTTGGGAGAGGCGGGAGGGGTGTGTGGGAATCCACGCGACCATGGAATGACGGGCGCGGGACCTACCCACTAAAAACCCCACGGTGACCCTTACGCAAGATTTGGGAGGATACCGGTAATCGCTCGAAGCATTCTTCCGGTATCCTCCTCGTGCTTGCGCTGTGCGCCCATCCTCGGGGGGACAGAAGGGTCCCACCCGCTGTGACGCTATCCCATGGCAGCAGGACGATGTCACTCCGTCCTACCGCCATCCGTCTCGGGGCCGCGTTCAGTGGCGTTTGCGGGCCCCAACTCTCAATCGCCCGCGACCCCACTTCTACCCCTCGGCGGCTGGTGGCTGGTGGCCACTCCATACCACCGCGGGTGCCTTCCGATGCGCCGGACCAGAATTAGGGTGGCACTCCCACTTGGGTCCGACTCCGCGTCTCGTGGCTGGAGGAGGTTCCCTTATGTAACCCCCTCCCAGCTAGGGTAATCCGCCACGCCGCGGCGGCAGCCCACAACGCCCGGCGCCGGGGCGGCGCCCTCCTGCCACCAAACGAGCACAAGCCTCAGCACGCCGCTGAAGCTCGCGCCCCCTGCCGAGCGTGGCGCGCAACATGCCCGGGAGCGAGACATCCCGCACGATGACGCCGACCAGGACATGGCGCTCCCCCTCCCACGCAGGGCACACCTCGTTGGTGTGTTCAGCCGTGTCCTGCTTAGCGTCACAATGGCAGCAACGCGGCGTCGGCTTCTTCCCTATCCGGCACTGGTATCTCCCGAAGCTGCCATGCCCGGAGAACACCTGTGCCATCCAGTAAGTGAGGCTTCCATGGCCTCTGTGCAGCCACTCACTCAGGAGTGACCGAACAGCCCCGACTGTCCGGTTCCCCGCGGTTGGCAGAGCCAACCTCTCCTGCCACGCGATCATCACGAACTGGCGTGCCTGGCTCTTCCAATCGCCCCAAGCAGGTTCCTGCGCTCCCCGGGACCACTCCCACCCCCGCATGACGGTCGACGCGGAGACGATACAGCACCGCGTGCGACCGCGCGAGGAGATCCATGGGCGGCATCCTCGCAAGAACCGTCGCCGCCTCATGCGACACGGTCCGGTAGCCGCGGACGACCCTCAGCGCCATCCGCCTCTGCACCCGACGCAGCATCGTCATGCTGCGCCGGGAGGCCGCCAGGTCGTCCGCCCAGACAGGGGCCCCGAATAGGGCCACCGACTGAACCATTGCCACATAGAGGCGGCGAACTCGTCCCGCCAGGCACCCCAGGTTCGGGAGGATCCGGCCTAAAGATGAGACCATTCTCACCAACCGGGGAACCAAACAGCGGAAATGCTCCTCGAAGCGCCAGTGGCTATCGAGGATCAGCCCCAGATACCTCATCCGGGGCATCACCTCGATATCAGCCCCACCCACCCGGATCAGGGGGGGTGGCGGATCCTGCCGAGGTGAATGGAACGCTATCACCTCGGCCTTATGGACCGCCACCGTCATCCCCAACGCCCTGATGCGGTCGACGACGACCCCTCCTCGGCGAGGCGCTGGGCCCTCCCCCACTAAGCCCCGACGGCCAGCACCAGTGCTTTCATCTGCGTAACACACGGCACTGACGCCGTCGGGGAGGTCGGCCGGCAACACCGCGTCGTACGCGATGTTCCACAGGAGTGGCCCGAGGACCGAACCCTGCGGATCCCAGCAGTACACCTCCCTCCACATATCACCATCCCGGCCCGGATACTCGATCCACCTGCCACGGAGATAATCCACGACGACTGCCCTGTGATAAGGGGGGACCCGATAATATTCGTGCCCCCTCCGTATCTCCCCCGAGGGAAGGGGGGACCTCGTCGAGGAGACAGATGGGCCGGTATGCGGATGGAGACTGCGCAGGCCGACCCTCCTTCCGGAGGAGGATATCCTCACCACCTTCCAACTGGGGGGGGGGGGGGGGGAATCGCCCGTCCCTCAGGCATCGGTTAAACAACTCCCTGAGGTCGGCCTCAAGGACGCCGTGGGTTAAGACCAAAACCTGGCCGGGCATACCATCAGGACCCGGGGCCATGTTACGCGCCCCGAGCCGTCTGATGGCCGCGGCCAGCTCCTCATGCGTGACCCCCGGCTCGGCCACCCACTCCTACGGGGCCGTCGCCTCTGCCGGAGGACGTGGTCCCATCTCCCCAATTGGGAAGAGAGTATTGACCACGTCCTCCAGCAGCTGGGGGTCAAAACCCTCGGTGACAGGGGGCGCCCACGGGCGGAGCTTGTTCAGCGCCACCTTATAAGGGCGCCCCCAAGGGTCGGCGTGACGGCGGACTGACTCGCCCAGAGGCTCTGGGAGCAGCTGGGCGAGCGGGGTGTCCGGGTCGCCCGGCCCACGAAACGCACGGAGATGCGCGTGTGAGGGCTGGAGTACTCGGTCACCGCGGAGGACGTGGCGCGTGCCCTAGCATGGGCGGAGGATTGCCCTGAGGGGGACTTGCGGGTTGGGGAGATCCGCAGATCTCCTTCCGGCCTGGGGTCCGTGTGGGTCCGCTGCCCCCTCTCCGACACCCATAAATTGGCGGAATCCGGGAGAGTTTTGGTGGGGTGGGTTTCGGCGCGAGTGGAGAAACACGCACCGCGCCCGCTCCAGTGTGACCGCTGCCTCGAATTAGGGCATGTGAGGCAGTGGTGCACCTCGACGGTGGACCGCAGCGGTCAATGTTACCGCTGCGGGGCGAAGGACCACCGCGCGAGCCAGTGCTCGGCGGCCCATCACTGCCCGCTATGTGTGGACAGGGGGATGACAGCCGACCACAGGGTCGGGAGCAGGAAGTGCTTTCTCCCCTTCCGGAAGGAGAGGAAGAGGCGGGCCGTTCGGGCTCTGGCGCCGCGGGCGGCAGCATCGTCCACCATGGAGGTGCACGGTGCCACGGGGACGGACAGCCGGGAGGAGGCTAGGGGCGGTCGGTAATTAATGGCGCTACGCCTCCTCCTCCAGGCCAACATCAACCACTGCCGCGCGGCACAGGATATGATGTCCCAAGTCCTTGCGAAGTGGGGGGTGGGCCTGGCTGTCGCCGCGGAGCCGTACGGCGTCCCTGATCACCCTCATTGGGTGGGCGTCGCGGACGGCTTGGTGGCGATGGTATGGGGAGGTGGCGACGGGTCCCCGCCGTTCTCAGACGGCTCGGGGCGCGTAACATGGCCCCGGGTCCGGATGGTATGCCCGGCCGGGTTTGGGTCTTAACCCACGGCGTCCTTGAGGCCGACCTCAGGCGGTTGTTTGACCGATGCCTGAGGGACGGGCGATTCCCCCCCAGTTGGAAGGTAGCGAGGATGGTCCTCCTCCGGATGGAGGGTCGGCCCGCGGAGTCTCCCTCCGCATACCGGCCCATCTGTCTCCTCGACGAGGTGGGCAAGCTCTTCGAGCGAGTGGCTGCTGCCCGCCTCGTCGAGCACCTGTCGCGGGGTGCTCCGGGCCTGGCCGACTGCCAGTACGGTTTCCGAGGGGGAGGGGGCCGGTCGACGGTCGACGCGATCAGTCGGGTCAGGGCCCTCTCGCAGTCGGCCGTCACCCGGGGTGGGGCGGCGTTGGCGGTATCGCTGGATATTGCCAACGCGTTTAACTCCCTTCCCTGGGGAGAGATACGGAGGGGGCATGGATATCATCGGGTCCCCCCGTGTCTCAGTGCAGTGGTCGGGGATTATCTCCGCGGCAGGAAGATCGAGTATCCGGGCCGGGATGGTGATATGCGGAGGGAGGTGTATTGCGGGGTTCCGCAGGGCTCGGTCCTCGGGCCACTTCTGTGGAACATCGCGTACGACGCGGTGTTGCGGGCCGACCTCCCCGACGGCGTCAGTGCCGTGTGTTACGCAGATGACTCAATGGTGCTGGCTGTCGGGGCTCAGTGGGGAAGGGCCAAGCGCCTCGCCGAGGAGGGGGCGCAACGCGTCGTCGACCGGATCAGGGGGATGGGGATGACGGTGGCGGTCCATAAGACCGAGGTGATAGCGCTCCATTCACCTCGGCAGGATCCGCCACCCCCTCTGATCCGGGTGGGTGGGGCTGATATCGAGGTGAAGCCCCGGATGAGGTATCTGGTGCTGATCCACGATAGCCACTGCCGCTTCGAGGAGCATTTCCGCTGCCTGGTTCCCCTGTAGGAGAGGATGGTCTCGGCTTTAGGCCGGATCCTCCCCAACCTGGGGGGCCCGGCGGGACGAGTTCGTCGCCCCTATGTGGTTCAGTCGGTGGCCCTCTACGGGGCCCACGTCTGGGCGGACGATCTGGATGCCATTGTGACGATGCTGCGTCGCATGCAGAGGCGGATGGCGATGAGGGTCGTCCGCGGCCACCGGACCGTGTCGCATGAGGCGGCGACGGTTCTTGCGGGGATGCCGCCCATGGATTTCCTCGCGCGGTCGCACGCGATGATGTATCGTCATCGTGTCAACCGTCGCGCGGGAGTGGGGGCGGTCCCGGGAGAGCAGGAACCTGCTTGGGGCGATTTGACGCGCCAGGCCCGGCAGTTCGTGGTGCTCGCGTGGCAGGAGCCGTTGGCCCTGCCAACTGCGGGGCACCGGACAGTCGGGGTTGTTCGGCCACTCCTGTGTGAGTGGCTGGACAGAGGCCACGGAAGCCTTACTTACCGGATGGCACAGATATTTTCCGGGCATGGTAGCTTCGGAAGATACCTGTGCCGGATAGGGAAGGAGCCGACGGCGCGTTGCTGCCATTGTGACGCCGAGCAGGACACTGCTGATCATACCCTCCAGGTATGCGCAGCTTGGGAGGGGGAGCGACGTGTCCTGGTCGGCGTCATAAGGCGGGATGTCTCGCTGCCGGGTGTGGTGCGCGCCATGCTCGGCAGCGACAGGAAGTGGAGGGCCGTGGCCTCCTTCTGCGAGACCGTAATGCTGCAAAAGGAGGCCGCGGGAAGGGAGCGCGAGCTTCAGCGGCGCGCAGAGGCTCGCGCTCGTATGGTGGCGCGAGGGCGTCGCCCGGGCGCCAGGCGTCGCGGGCGGCGGCCATTGCGCGGCGGATGACCCTGGCTGGGAGGGGGGCCCTGAGGGGAGCCTCCTCCCGCCAGGCGGCGATGGGTCGGACCGGGTGGGTCCGGCCCACGGGGAGGCATCCTCGGTGGCCTGGAGCGGCCATCAGCTCCCGACCGCCGAGGGGTAGATACGGGGTCGGTGGCGGTTGCGAGTTGGGGCTCGCAGCCGCCACTAAATGCGGCCCCGGGACGGATGGCGGCGGGATGGAGTAGCCCCGTCCTGCCGCTATGAGACAGTGTGTCTACCGGGGGGACCGTTTGTCCCCCCCCCCCCGGGGATGGGCGCAAAGCGCGGGCACGAGGAGGATACCGGAAGAATGCTTCGAGCGATTCCCGGTATCCTCCCAAATCGTGCGGAAGGGTCACCGTGGGGTTTTTAGTGGGTAGGTCCCGCGCCCGTCGTTCTACGGGCGCGGGAAATCCCACACAACCCTCCCGCCTCTCCCCAAAGAGGTGGGTGGGAGTCTTTCGAAGATTTTCCCCACGACAAAAAAAAAATATGATACATCATCGCGTGCGACCGCGAGAGGAGATCCATGGGCGGCATCCCCGCATCGTCATGCTGCGCCGGGAGGCCGCCAGGTCGTCCGCCCAGACCGGGGCCCCCACCAACAAAACCAAATCATCCGCATACGCCACACACTTACATCCAGCCTCGGTCAGCCGCCACAGGAGTTCATCCATCATCAGGTTCCATATAAATGGACCACAGATGGAACCCTGCGGACAGCCCCACCGCACCTCCTTCCACACTACATCATTCGCACCCACCATACACACCATCTTCTCCCTAAAATAACTCTCCCATAACCCGATCTCCTCGCATCCCACATCCCTTAACTTCCCAATCACCCTCCCCCATTCAAGATTATCAAACGCACCCTTGAAATCGACAAACACTCCAAGCACATACTTCCTCTCACTATCTCTCACATACTCCTTCACACACAAACAAGCACTCTCCATCGACCTGCCCCTCACAAACCCATGCTGCGCCGGGCTCATCCTGTCACCCACCTTCCGCTCAAGCCTCCTCACCATCATCTTCTCTAGCACTTTCCCAAACACCGACAGCAGACATATCGGCCTGTAGGACCCAGGATCCGACCGCACTTTCTCCGGCGATTTCAACAACACAATCATTCTCGCTTTCTTCCACTCAACCGGAAAATACCCCCCAGCCAAGCACAAATCACACACTCTCTTCAACCACTCCGGAATCACCCTCCACACAACACGCAACATTTCCACACTGACCCCATCCAACCCCGGCGCCTTTTTTTTTTCTTTTTTTTTTTTTTTTTTTTGTCGTGGGGAAAATCTTCGAAAGACTCCCTCCCACCTCCTTGGGGAGAGGTGGGAGGGGTGTGTGGGATTCCCCGCGCCCGTACAACGACAGGCGCGGGACCTACCCACTAAAAACCCCACGGTGACCCTTCGGCACGCTTTGGGAGGATACCGGGAATCGCTCGAAGCATTCTTCCGGTATCCTCCCCGTGCCCGCGCTTTCGCGCCCATCCCCCGGGGGGACGAACGGTCCCCCCAGTAGAGACACTGCCTCATAGCGGCGGGACGGGGCCACTCCATCCCGCCGCTATCCGTCCCGGGGCCGCGTTTAGTGGCGGCTGCGAGCCCCAAATCGCAACCGCCCGCGACCCCGTTTCCACCCCTCGGCGGCCGGGCGTTCATGGCCGCACCAGACCGCCGAGGGTACCTCCTCTTGCGTCGGACCGGTAGGGGGAGGCACTCCTACCCCCACCCGGTCCGACCCGGCGCCGCCTGGCGGGAGGAGGGTCCCCTCAGGTCCCCCCTCCCAGCCTAGGTCATCCGCCACGCCGAAGCGGCCGCCCGCGACGCCTCGCGACCGGGCGACGACCTCGGGCCACCGCACGAGCGCGAGCTTCAGCGCCGCTCCCCGCGGCCTCCTTCTGCAACATTACGTTCTCGCAGAAGGAGGCCACGGCCCTCCACTTCTCCTCGCTGCCGAGCATGGCGCGCACCACGCCCGGCAGCGAGACATCCCGCCCGACGACGCCGACCAGGACACGGCGCTCCCCCTCCCACGCGGGGCATACCTCCAGGGTATGATCCGCCGTGTCCTACTCAGCGTCGCAGTGGCAGCAACGCGCCGTCGGCTCCTTCCCTATCCGGCACAGGTATCTTCCGAAGCTGCCATGCCCGGAAAATACCTGTGCCAGCCGGTAGGTGAGGCTGCCATGGCCTCTGTCCAGCCACTCCTTCAGGAGTGGCCGAACAGCCCCGACAGTCCGGTGCCCCGCGGTTGGCAGTGCCAGCCGCTCCTGCCACGCGAGCAACACGGACTGCCGGGCCTGGCGCTTCAAATCGCCCCAAGCAGGTTCCTGCCCGCCCGGGACCGCCCCCACCCCCGCGCGTCGGTCGACGCGGTGCCGGTACATCACCGCGTGCGACCGCGCGAGCAGGTCCATGGGCGGCATCCCCGCTAGAACCGTCGCCGCCTCGTGTGACATGGTCCGATACCCGCGGACGACCCTGAGCGCCATGCGCCTCTGCACCCGACGCAGCATAGTCATGCTGCGCCGGGAGGCAGCCAGGTCGTCCGCCCAGACGGGGGCCCCGTATAGGGCCACCGACTGGACCATTGCCACATAGAGGCGACGAACTCGGCCCGCCGGGCCCCCCAGGTTGGGCAGGATCCGGCCCAGAGCCGCAACCATCCTTTCCAACCGGGGGACCAGGCAGCGGAAATGCTTCTCGAAACGCCAGTGGCTATCGAGGATCAGCCCTAGATACCTGATCTGGGGCTTCACCTCGATGTCAGCCCCACCCACCCGAATCAGAGGGGGTGGCGGATCCTGCCGAGGTGAATGAAACGCAATCACCTCGGTCTTATGGACCGCCACCGTCATCCCCATCCCCCTGATCCGGTCGACGACGCGTTGCGACCCCTCCTCCGCGCGACGCATGGCCCTCCCCCAGTGCGCCCCGACGGCCAGCACCAGTGTGTCATCCGCATAACACACCGTGCTGACGCCGTCGGGGAGGCCGGCCCGCAACACCGAGTCGTACGCGATGTTCCACAGGAGTGGCCCGAGGACCGACCCCTGCGGAACACCGCAGTACACCTCCCTCCGCATATCACCATCCCGGCCCGGATACTCGATCCACCTGCCGCGGAGATAATCCCCGACGACCGCCCTGAGACAAGGGGGGACTCGATGATATTCGAGTCCCCTCCTTATCTCTTCCCAGGGGAGGGTGTTAAAGGCATTGGCAATATCCAAGGATATTGCCAATGCCACCCCTCCCCGGGAGACGGCCGCCTCCGAGAGGGCCCTCACACGACCTATCGCGTCGATAGTCGATCGGCCCCCCCGGAAACCGAACTGGCAGTCGGCCAGACCGGGATCACCCCGCGACAGGTGCTCGACGAGGCGGGCAGCAATCACCCGCTCGAAGAGCTTGCCCACCTCGTCGAGGAGACAAATGGGCCGGTATGCGGAGGGAGACTCCGCGGGCCGACCCTCCTTCCGGAGGAGGACCATCCTCGCCACCTTCCAACTGGGGGGGAATCGCCCGTCCCTCAGGCAGCGGTCGAACAACCGCCTGAGGTCCGCCCCAAGGACGCCCTGGGTCAAGACCCAAACCCGGCCGGGCACACCATCCGGACCCGGGGCCGTGTTACGAACCCCGAGCCGTCTGATGGCCGCTGCCAGCTCCTCCTGCGTAACCCCCAGCTCGGCCGTCCACTCCACTGGGACAGCCGCCGCCGCCGGAGGACGCGGTCCCCTCTCCCCAATTGGGAAGAGTGTATTGACCACGTCCTCCAGCAGCCGGGGGTCAAGACCCTCGGTGAGGGGGGGCGCCCACGGGCGGAGCTTATTCAGCACCACCTTATATGGGCGCCCCCATGGATCGTCATCAAGGGTCTGGAGGAGCTCCTTCCATGCCTGGGTCTTGGCCCGTTTGATGGCGACCTGCAGAGCAACCCGCGCCACGCGGTATGCTCCATACAGGTCATCAGCTGCCCTCGCTCGCGCCACGCCGTCGCCTGTACGTTGACGACGGCGCGCGCGGGTGTACTGGCGTCGGGCGCGGACAGTCGCGACTCGCAACTCCGCGATCGCGTCCGACCACCAGTACACCGCCCGGCGAGGAGAAGCCCGCCCGACCCGAGGCATCGCCGCGTCGCAAATACCCGCGACCAATGCTCCGAGCCGGGCCACCTCCTCCTCTATGCTCGGCAACTCGGCCGCTCCCTGCGGCCAAGTTGCAGCGAGGGCAGCTGCCATCAGGGCGTCCTTGTCCAGGCGCCGAAGCGCCCAGCGGCGTGGTGGGGTGCCACGCAGGCGGCCGTGTCGGGATGCACTCGCGGCGGCAGAGACCTCCATCCGGATGTACCGGTGATCGGAGAGTGTCTCTGCCCCCGCGACCACGTGCCAACCCGACACCATGCGCACGGCGTTGGGGGTCGTGAATCTAACATCCACGATGGACCCCCCCATATCGCCGCACGCATGTGTGCTCCGACTCCCGGTTCAATACCCGGAGGTCGAGCCCCGCCGCCCAATCGCCCAGGATCCCGCCGCGAACGGAGGTCCTGGGGGATCCCCAAGCCACCGACTTGGCATTAAAATCCCCCAGGACCAGCACCGGCCGGGCCGCGTAGCGCTGCACGCATGCCGCGACCTCGGCCAAGTACAGCTCGAACGCAGCGTGACCGCTACGGGGCGAAATGTAGCACCCCACCACAGCGACTCCCCCCCAGTCCACGGCGACGAATCCCCGACCGCGCTCCAACAAGGAGAACGTTGGGGACCCGTCACCCCCTCCCCATACCGTCGCCACCAAGCCGTCCGCGTCGCCCACCCAATGAGGGTGATCAGGGACGCGGTACGGCTCGGCGGCGACCGCCAGGCCAACCCCCCACTCCGCGAGGACTTGGGACATCAAGTCCTGTGCCGCGCGGCAGTGGTTGAGGTTGGCCTGGAGGAGGAGGCGGGGCGGCATTAATTAATGGCCGCGCCAGCCTCCTCCCGGCCGTCCGTCCCCGTAGCACCGTCCACCTCCATGGAGGACGATGCCACCGCCCTCGGCACCGGAGCCGGTGCAGCCCGCCTCTTCCTCTCCTTCCGGGAGGGGGGGGAACACTTCTTGCTCCCCACCCTGTGATCGGCTGGCCTCCCCATGTCCGCACACAGCGGGCAGTGGGGGGCCGCCGAGCACTGGCTCGCACGGTGCTCTTTGGCACCGCCGCGGTTACACTGACCGCTGCGGTCCACCGGCGAGGTGCACCACTGCCTCACGTGCCCCAATTCGAGGCAGCGGTGACACTGGAGCGGGCGCGGCGCGAGGATTTCCACTCGCGCCGAAACCCACCCCACCAACACCCTCCCGGATTCCGCCACCTTACGGGCGGCGGAGAGGGGGCACCGGGCCCACACCGACCCGAGGCCGGAGGGCGACCTGCGGATCTCTCCGATCCGCAGGTCCTCCACAGGACAGTCCCCCGCCCTCGCAAGGGCACGGGACACATCCTGTGCGCTGACCGAGTCGTCCAGCCCACAAACGCGCATCTCCGTGCGCTTCGTGGGCCGGGCGACCCGGACACCTCGCTCGCCCAGCTGCTCCCGGAGCCTCTGGGCGAGACGATCCGCCTTCGCGCCGCCTTCTGCACCGGGGATCTCCAGCAAGAGACCCCCGGTCACGGCCCTCTTCGCCCTCACGGAGGCGATGCCCAGCTCTTCCAGGGAGATATTCTCCCTGGCGAGCCGCATCGCCTCCGCGAGGGTCAGGTCGCCCCCCTGCGCAACGGTCAGCGTCACCGCTGCCGTTTTTGGGGGACGACCTGGTCGTGCCTTCCCGACCTTCGCGGCCTTTACCTTGGCCGCCGGCGGCGGAGGCGGAGGCTGCGGTTGCGAGGCCTTCCTCGCCGCCCGCTTCGCCTTCCGCCCCACCACCTCACTCCACGCCACCCCCCCTTGGGAGGGTGCTGTGGAGAACGCGACCACCGCGACCACGGGTACACCACCCCCCTTGGGGGTCGCGACCCGGGGCCCTGGTGCCGCAACGCTGGGCGGAGCCTTCACTCCGCCCTTCTTTGCCTTCCCCGACTGTACCGGAATAGGTCGGGGAGGCACCGCCTTCCTGCTGACCGCTCTTCCGGCGAGGAGCTCCTCCCGGAAGGCGGCCAGCTTGCCATCAATCATGTCCCCATTCCTCCTCAGAAGATCGTCTTCTGAGGAGGACGGGGCTTCTTCACGGGCGGAGTGCGGGTGGAGGGGCCCGCGGTGCCCCGCACCACTGCCGCCGCACTCCGCTTACTTACCTCCGCCGAGGGACGCGGCGGTGGAGGAGGAGGGAGGATGGGAGGGAGGGCCGCGCTGTTCCACAGCGCCTCTGCCCTCCTCCTCCCCTGTCGCTCCTCCTCCAACAGGAGCTGCAGACGGGCGTTCCGCCCTCTGAGCTCCCGCGCCGCCTCCCTCATTTCCTCCGCCGCGGCCTTCAGGGCCTCCGCGCCACCGCTTTTCTGCCCCTTAAAGGCGCAGGCAGCGGCGACTTTCTCCACCCGCCTCAGGGACGAGGAGATCCTCTCCGATATCTCCTCGGTCACCTCGTCCCTGAGGCAACTCAGCCTGACCGACGGGCTCATCGCCCCGCCCACCTCGACGACGGCCTGCCCCGTCCTCTTCCTCTTAGAGCCTATGTGGCTCGTGCTGGAGGAGAAGGACGAGACCGACGCCGTCTCGTCGTCCTCCTCCACCCTCCACGAAGCCGGACCTGGCGCTGAGTGGGGCGCGAGCGCCGCCACCCTAACCCCAACCCCGTCTCCGTCCTCCCCAACCGACAAATCCCGCCCCATCCCCATTTTATTTTCTGTGTCCATAATAATCCCACGAGATGGTCGGAAATAAAGGTCCACCCGGGCAGAGCCGCCTTACCCGGGTAAACCTATATACTCCGGGGGTTCGGCAGGTTCCCCGGAGGTGGTCGCTTGGGATTGGGCCTTCTCCCCCAACCATGCATCCCATCGCCGCGCACCATAGCTTAGGATTGGAGGGCGATTTTATAGAGTCGCCATACTCGTGGCCCAGGCGGTTAAGCCAAGACCCCCGTTCCTCCTGCCGTCACGTACCATTCACAAAACCAATAAGGAATTGTGAATGGGTCGTTGTGACGACCAACAGGAGGCTTACGGTGTGTGTATGACTCGGGTACCCCGGGGTCGTTAAGCCCGTACTGCAGCTGAAAGGCTGGCAGCCCCTGAGGGAAACCCCGGCGCCTTACGCAACTTCAAAGCTCTCACAGATTCATCCACTTCATTCCATTCAAAACCCATCCCACCGAGGTCCCCATACAGCCTCCGTCCTTCATCCATACCTATGTTGGCAGCAGGGAAAAACCTGTCCATCAACATATCCACACTCTCCCTCCACGTACTTGACACCACACCATCCACCTTCATCGCACTCAATCTATCCCTCGCATACTTCCCACGACAAATCTTGTACACAGGACCCCATGGATCAAGGTTGGAAGATTCACTCACAAACTCTCTCCAACTCCGTTCTTTCGCTCTCCACATCTCACCCTTGTACTCCGACAACAACCTTCTATACTCCATCCTCCTTTCATCAACATTCACACCCCGTCTCCTAGCCTTCTGAAGCCTACGTCTGCCTTTCCTCACTTACCTCTTCAGCCTCTCCAAAGCCTCCGTCGACCACACAATCTTCCCCACATTCACGCGCTTAACCTCCTTAAACCTTCTCCTGTTCGCCTCACGTATCCACGACATCATTATCTCCAACATCCTATCCACACCCATTCCATCCATGTCCCCTCCATACGACCGCAAGCCCTCCCTCAAATCATCCATATATCCCTCCCAGTCAGCATTCCTAGTGGACCATCTGGACCCCACACCCACTTCATCCCTACCCACCTGATCACTCGTCATCACAACCAAAATCACATTATGATCACTCACCCCCCAATCATGCTTAACACTCCATTCAAACCTGCACCCCACACACACATCATTCACAATCGTCACATCTATATCACTCTCACACCTCATACCCGAAAACGTATAATATTCACTCGGCTCATTCAACACAGACATCCCATTCGCCAAGATCCATTCCTCTAACACCTCCCCACGCATCTCACTCACCCGTGACCGGCCACCGCCCTTGCTAAACCACAAGGGCGAAACAGCGTTCGCATCCATCCCAACTAACACACACCTGCCCCTCGCAAAATTCCGCACCCCATCCATATACGCCAAATACGGCTCGATGTCCTGCCCATACTGGCAGTACATCGACACAACATACATCTCCCCAAAATCCCCTTTCAACCAAACACAGACACCCCACTCATTCGTACACTCTCTCACACACATAACCTCCAGCCGCGCATCATTCACAACTATAGCAGCTCTAACCACTCCACCCTCACACACATACACATCCATACCAAGCGGCAAACCTCTCACCCTCCCATTCATAAAATACGGTTCCTGCAATAGTGCAACACTCACACCACGCTCACTTACAACCTTACCCAAATCACACATTACCGCATACGCTCTCTGACAATTACACTGCACTATATTAAGTCCCGTATTAGCCATTGCTAATTCTCTGTCTCTCTCTATCTAACATTCTCAAATACTCCGGGCACTCCTCAGACACAACCGCGTGATCACACCTCATACCCCTAATCTTGCAGTTACGACACACCACATCCTTCTTACAACTACCTTTCAAATGTCCAGTCTCACCACACCGCTGACACAATCTCTCAGTCACACTACACTCACGCATCATGTGCCCAAAAGCATAACACTTATGACATCTCAGCACACTCAAGAACTCTCTCACCTTACACGCATGCCATTTCACATACACACGTCCCTCCTTACACAGTACATCCCTCACCTTCCCACTCACTTCCATAATCACATTCCCAACACTTACATTCTTCCTATTCACCCTACTCAATATTCTCACCCGCTCCCTAAATTCACTCTTACTAACACTACCCTTAATATTCTTCTCATACATTTCATTCATGAACTCCTGACTCGCCATCTCATTCGGCACATCATACACAATCACCTTAGGACCTATCTTCCTAGGCAATTCCACTTTCAAACCAATTTCATCAAACTTCTTACATTCACGCACCGACTTCAAATCACTCTCACTCGCCGTCTCAATCGCTATACCACCCGCTCTGATCTTCCTCACCGCTTTCACACGCACATTCAACACACCACTCACCTCACGCATCACTTTCTCCTTAACCTGCTCACTCGTCGCTTTCACCGTCGCATCCTTAGGCCTAACGACCACCGCATACGACTTCGCATTCGACCGCACACTCTCCGATTTACTCACACCAGACATACCAGGCACACCCCTCACCACACTAGTACCAGCCACACTCGCATAACTCCCACCACCCTTCCCACTCATTCCACTCATCCCCATACTCATAAGCCTCTCGCACTCATCCAATCTTCCTTCAGCCTAATCAGTTGCTCCTCATATTCACTCACAGCACTCAAAATAACCTGACTCGCAGCCTTGGACACTCTATTAGAATCAACAAACACAAACGCACGCAACCTCAACCCAATCATTCTCATCCTCGCCACATCATCATCCACGTCCTCGCTCACACTTTCCACTCCGCCTTCCCTAACATCTTTCATATCCTTTCTCCGCTTCCCCAACACCGGACTCCTCTCCCCACTACACACTGAAGAGGCCCTGGACCTAGCATAACCAGACCCAGATGCCCCCATCCCCACATCCACACACTCCTCCATCCGACTCTCCTTCTCGTCATTCCCCCCCTTATCCCCAGAAGAACAATAATCCATATAGTTCCCACGAGCAGGGACGAACTAAAAGTCACCTCCCGGGTGACGCCCTTTCCGAGAAGAAGGCTCGATACTCAGGAGATCGCCAGGTGTCCTGAGGTGACCGCTAGGGATTGAAGCTACCCCTCCAATCATGCATCCCATCACCGCGCATCATAGCTTGGGATTCAGGGGTAATTTACAGAGTTACCATCCTCACGGTCCAGGCGGTTAAGCCAAGACCCCCGGCCCGACCTGCCATCGCGTACCATTCGCAAAACCTAAAAGGAATTGCGAACGGGTCGTCGCGACGACCAACAGGGGGTTACGGTGTGTGTATGACTCAGGCACCCCGGGTTCGTTAAGCCCGTACTGCAGCTGAATGGCTGACAGCCCCTGGGGGGAACCGACTGCCCTGAGACACGGGGGTACTCGATGATATTCGAGCCCCCTCCGTATCTCCCCCCAGGGAAGTGTGTTAAACGCGTTGGCAATATCCAGCGATACCGCCAACGCCACCCCTCCACGGGAGACGGCCGACTCCGAGAGGACCCTGACCCGACTGATCGCGTCGACCGTCGACCGGCCCCCCCGGAAACCGTACTGGCAGTCGGCCAGGCCCGGAGCACCCCGCGACAGGTACTCGACGAAGCGGGCAGCAATCACTCGCTCGAAGAGCTTGCCCACCTCGTCGAGGAGACAGATGGGCCGGTATGCGGATGGAGACTCCGCGGGCCGACCCTCCTTCCGGAAGAGGACCATCCTCGCCACCTTCCAACTGGGGGGGAATCGCCCGTCCCTCAGGCATCGGTTACTAGTTCCTTACTTGCTACCTGCTTGCTTACCAGCTTACTGCTTGCGTACAAGCTTACAGCTAGATTATCAGCTTCCTCCTTGCTTACTAACTCACAGTTTGCCTACTATCAATCGGCATCCTTACTAGCTTCCACCTCGCTCCATAGCTCACTGCTTGTTTACTAGCTCACTGTTTGCATACATGCTTTTGGCATGCTTAACAGCATACTTTTTTTTTTTTTTTTTTTTTTTTTTTTTTTTTTTTTGTCGTGGGGAAAATCTTCGAAAGACTCCCTCCCACCTCCTTGGGGAGAGGTGGGAGGGGTGTGTGGGATTTCCCGCGCCCGTATAACGACAGGCGCGGGACCTACCCACTAAAAACCTCACGGTGACCCTTCGGCACGCTTTGGGAGGATACCGGGAATCGCTCGAAGCATTCTTCCGGTATCCTCCCCGTGCCCGCGCTTTCGCGCCCATCCCCCGGGGGGACAATCGGTCCCCCCAGTAGACACACTGCCTCATAGCGGCGGGACGGGGCCACTCCATCCCGCCGCTATCCGTCCCGGGGCCGCGTTTAGTGACGGCTGCGAGCCCCAACTCGCAACCGCCCGCGACCCCGTTTCCACCCCTCGGCGGCCGGGCGTTCATGGCCGCACCAGACCGCCGAGGGTGCCTCCCCTTGCGTCGGACCGGTAGGGGGAGGCACTCCTACCCCCAACCGTTCCGACCCGGCGCCGCCTGGCGGGAGGAGGGTCCCCTCAGGACCCCCCTCCCAGCCTAGGTCATCCGCCACGCCGAGGCGGCCGCCCGCGACGCCTCGCGACCGGGCGACGACCTCGGGCCACCGCACGAGCGCGAGCTTCACCGCCGCTCCCCGCGGCCTCCTTCTGCAACATTACGTTCTCGCAGAAGGAGGCCACGGCCCTCCACTTCTCCTCGCTGCCGAGCATGACGCGCACCACGCCCGGCAGCGAGACATCCCGCCCGACGACGCCGACCAGGACACGGCGCTCCCCCTCCCACGCGGGGCATACCTCCAGGGTATGATCCGCCGTGTCCTGCTCAGCGTCGCAGTGGCAGCAACGCGCCGTCGGCTCCTTCCCTATCCGGCACAGGTATCTTCCGAAGCTGCCATGCCCGGAAAATACCTGTGCCATCCGGTAGGTGAGGCTGCCATGGCCTCTGTCCAGCCACTCCTTCAGGAGTGGCCGAACCGCCCCGACAGTCCGGTGCCCCGCGGTTGGCAGAGCCAGCCGCTCCTGCCACGCGAGCAACACGGACTGCCGGGCCTGGCGCTTCAAATCGCCCCAAGCAGGTTCCTGCCCGCCCGGGACCGCCCCCACCCCCGCGCGACGGTCGACGCGGTGCCGGTACATCACCGCGTGCGACCGCGCGAGCAGGTCCATGGGCGGCATCCCCGCTAGAACCGTCGCCGCCTCATGTGACATGGTCCGATACCCGCGGACGACCCTGAGCGCCATGCGCCTCTGCACCCGACGCAGCATAGTCATGCTGCGCCGGGAGGCAGCCAGGTCGTCCGCCCAGACGGGGGCCCCGTATAGGGCCACCGACTGGACCATTGCCACATAAAGGCGACGAACTCGGCCCGCCGGGCCCCCCAGGTTGGGCAGGATCCGGCCCAGAGCCGCAACCATCCTTTCCAACCGGGGGACCAGGCAGCGGAAATGCTCCTCGAAACGCCAGTGGCTATCGAGGATCAGCCCTAGATACCTGATGTCAGCCCCACCCACCCGGATCAGAGGTGGTGGCGGATCCTGCCGAGGTGAATGAAACGCAATCACCTGGGTCTTATGGACCGCCACCGTCATCCCCATCCCCCTGATCCGGTCGACGACGCGTTGCGACCCCTCCTCCGCGCGACGCATGGCCCTCCCCCAGTGCGCCCCGACGGCCAGCACCAGTGTGTCATCCGCATAACACACCGTGCTGACGCCGTCGGGGAGGCCGGCCCGCAACACCGAGTCGTACGCGATGTTCCACAGGAGTGGCCCGAGGACCGACCCCTGCGGAACACCGCAGTACACCTCCCTCCGCATATCACCATCCCGGCCCGGATACTCGATCCACCTGCCGCGGACAGCATACTGCTTGCTCAAAAGCTAACTGCTTTCTTGCTATCCTGCTGCTTGCTTTCCAGCTTACTGCTTGCCTATCAGCTTCCTGCTTGCTTCTAGCTTACTGCTTACAAAGTAGCATACTGCTTCCTAACTAGCATCCTCCACGGTTACTAGCTCACTGCATTCTTACCCGCTTACTACTTGCTTGGTAGCTTGCCTCTTGCTTTTAGCTTACTGCATGCCTACAAGCTAACTGCCTTCCTTCTAGCCTGCTCCTTGCATTCTAGGGTTATTGCATGCTTACTATATTGCCGCTTGCTTTCTAGCTTACGGCATGCTTACTAGCAGGCTGCTTGCTTACAAGCTTGGTGCTTGCTTTCTATCATACTGCTTGCTTACTAGCTGACTACTCGCTTACAAGCTGACTGCTTGCATACTAGCTTGCAGCTTGCATTCTTGCTTACAGCTTGCTTACAAGCATACTGCTTTCTTACTAGCTACCAGCTTTCTGACTAGACAGCTGCTTGCATACAAGCTTACTGTTTCCTTAGAAGCTTGCTGCACGCTTTCTATCTTAGTGCTTGATTATTAGATTGCTGCATGCTTTCTAGCTTCCTGCTAGCTTACTAGCTTACAACTTGGTTACTAGCTAACAGCTATCTTACCAGCTTACTGTTTGCTTACTGGCTTACTGGTTGCTTACGAGCTTGCAGCTTGCTTACTATCATACTGCCGCTTTTCTATCTTCCTCCTCGCCTACTAGCTCACTTCTTGCTTTCCAGCTTGCTGCTAGCTTACTCGCCAGCTGCTTGCTAGCTAGCCTGCTGCTTGCTAGCTAGCCTGCTGGTGCTTTCGGTCTCACTGCTTGTTTACTTACCTGCAGCGTGCTTTCTAGCTTACTGCTTGCGAACTAGCATACCGCTTTGCTACTTGCTTACTGCTTGCATACAAGATTACTGCTTGCTTAGTAGCTTACTGCACGCTTACTAGCTTACTGCTTGCATACTAGATTACTGCTTGCTTAGTAGCTTACTGCACGCTTACTAGCTTATTGCTTGCTTACTATCTTACTGGTTGCTTGCTAGCTTACTGCTTACTTACAAGCTTATTGCTTGCTTACTAGCTTACTGCCTCCTTACTAGCTTGCTGCTTCCTTACAAGCTTCCGCCTCGCCTACTAGCTCACGGCTTGCTTACTAGCTTACAGCATGCTTACTAGATAACGACTTTTTTTTTTTTTTTTTTTTTGTCGTGGGGAAAAACTTCGAAAGACTTCCTCCCACCTCTTTGGGGAGAGACGGGATGGGTGCGTGGGATACCCCGCGCCCGTAGAATGACGGGCGTGGGACCTACCCACTAAAAACCCCACGGTGACCCTTCCGCACGATTTGGGAGGATACCGGGAATCGCTCGAAGCATTCTTCCGGTATCCTCCCCGTGCCCGCGCTTGGCGCCCAACGCCCGGAGGGACAAACAGTCCCCCCGGTAGACACTCTGTCTCATAGCGGCAGGACGGTGCCACTCCATCTCGCCGTCATCCGTCCCGGGGCCGCGTTTAGTGGCGGCAGCGAGCCCCAACAGCGACCCCGTTTCTACCCCTCGGCGGCCGAGAGCTCATGGCCGCTCCAGGCGGCAGCCCGCTCCCCCTCCCACGCTTGGCATACCTGGAGGGTATGATCAGCCGTGTCCTGCTTGGTGTCACAATGGCAGCAACGCGCCGTCGGCTCCTTCCCTATCCGGCACAGGTATCTTCCGAAGCTGCCATGCCCGGAAAATACCTGTGCCAGCCGGTAAGTGAGGCTTCCATGGCCTCTGTCCAGCCACTGTTCCTGCTCTCCCAGGACACCCCCCACTCCCGCGCGACGATCGACACGATGACGATACATCATCGCGTGCGACCGCGCGAGGAGATCCATGGGCGACATCCCCGCAAGAACCGTCGCCGCCTCATGCGACACGGTCCGGTGGCCGCGGACGACCCTCAGCACCATCCGCCTCTGCATCCGAAGCAGCATCGTCATGCTGCGCCGGGAGGCCGCCAGGTCGTCCGCCCAGACGGGAGCCCCGTATAGGGCCACCGACTGAACCACATAGAGTCGACGAAATCGTCCCGTCGGGCCCCCCAAGTTGGGGAGGATCCGGCCTAAAGCCGAGACCGTCCTCTCCAACCGGGGAACCAGGCAGCGGAAATGCTCCTCGAAGCGCCAGTGGCTATCGAGGATCAGCCCCAGATACCTCATCCGGGGCTTCACCTCGATATCAGCCCCACCCACCCGGATCAGAGGGGGTGGCGGATCCTGCCGAGGTGAATGGAACGCTATCACCTCGGTCTTATGGACCGCCACCGTCATCCCCATCCCCCTGATCCGGTCGACGACGCGTTGCGCCCCCTCCTCGTCAAGGCGCTTGGCCCTCCCCCACTGAGCCCCGACGGCCAGCACCAGTGAGTCATCTACGTAACACACGGCACTGATGCCGTCGGGGATGTCGGCACGCAACACCGCGTTGTACGCGATGGTCCACAGGAGTGCCCCGAGGACCGACCCCTGCGGAACCCCGCAGTACACTACCCTCTGCATATCACCATCCCAGCCCGGATACTCGATCCACCTGCCGCGGAGATAATCCCCGACCACTGCCCTGAGACATGTAGTGTGTAGCCGTTATTCTGTCCAAGCGCGTTGCCACTTGGGGACTTTGCTGTACCTCAGACCGAAGGTCTATACCAGCAACTACATTTTGCCTGATGTTCGGGCATCTACTTTTCACGCGTCGTTATGCGTTTGGAGGCTAACGACGTCGAAACCTGCTGCCACCTCGAGTCCAACCCAATCCAGGAACGCTTGCCGAAGCAAGCGGGGCTTGTATCCCGGCCCGAGGAGGTCATTGCCGAAGCACATGACCTAGCATCCGTTCGAGTACATTTTCAAGCATGGTTCTTAAAGAGAATCCGCAGACTTCTCTCGTTCTGTTACGTAGCGTAGTGCGTTCAATGGCGACTTTGGTTTCGCCCTGCTTTCGTAAGTAGTACCGAGCGCGTATATGTCCGGAACTCCCTGTATAGGTCTTGTGTTACAAGATCGGCTTCGGTCACCGGCCACGGATGGCCAGTTTCTTCAGCCGCTTGTCTCAGGAGTTCTCGCGCGTCTCGGTACCTCCGGCACTCGAATAGGACGTGGTTTGGTGTTTCCACTTGGCCACAGTCACAATTCTCGTGCGGTACTAAAGCACATTCCTTGAGCTTGGCTCGGAAATCTCCGTGCCCGCTTAGGAATTGTACCACGTAGTGATCCAAGATCACCCAGCTTGCGTTGAGGCGGTCAGATACATCAGAGAAGTAGCGGTAGGTGACCCTACCTTTCTCCGATGACGACCATCTCGTTTGCCACATATTGAGAAGTTCCGCTCGCACCAAGGCTTTCGCCTGAGCAGCGGTTACTTCTCCAGCCGCCAAATCGGCTCGACTTATTCGACAATTTCCGACTTCTATATTGATTTGTCTTCTAATCTGGTATGCACACGCGCGCTCCACTAACACCAAGTCTATCGGCATCGTCCCGGCGATCACAGTGATCGCGTCGGTAGATACCGTGCGATAGGCCTTGGTGACGGCGAGCAAAACATGTCTCTGCGCCCTGGCAAGTTTAGTTCTTGTCACAGAGGTGAGCATGTCTACCCATCCGGCGGCGGCGTATGTCGTGATCGGGACGAAGAGACCTTTGTACAAAGTACGCATGGTTCTGTGTCCCAATCCCCAGTTTGATCGAGCAAGTCTTGCTAGCGTATAATACGTTCGCATGACTTTGGCATTCAAATATTCGACGTGGGATCTTACTCCCATTCGCGCATCGATGTGAACACCAAAGTACCTGATGGTTTGCTTGAGTGCCACACTTCTCCCGTTTATCTTTATCACAGGAGGTCGTTCTCTATCCAGATTTCCTTTCAAGAGAATCATCTCGGTCTTAGTCGCGGATAGTGTAAGTTTCTGCGTGGCGCACCACTCAGAAATTGTATCCGCGACTCTTTGCCCTCTTTGCTGCAACTGATTCCTCGAGTTTCCGTAGAATACCACGAGTAAGTCGTCAGCGTAGGCTATTGGCTCGCAAGCCAGGTGTTCGTTTGATAGGAGCTGTAGAACTTCGTCAAAGACTAGGTTCCAACAGCTCGGACCGAGTATCGACCCCTGCGGGCAGCCCTTGGTGACTTGCTTACGCACATTACCGTGTTTGGAAACTATTGTAACCATACGGTCAGCGAAGTAGTCGACCATGAGTCGATAAAGATTTCGGGGACATCCCCGGCGTTTCAGCTTCTGAAGTATGCTTGGCCACCAAACATTATCAAAAGCTCCGGCGATGTCGAAGGAGAGACCCATCACATATCGTTCCTCTCGCTGGGATATCAATTCCCTAAGCTTCACCACGGCGTCTTCCGTGGATCGTCCAGGCGCTGCCCTGAGACACGGGGGGACCCGATGATATTCGAGCTCCCTCCGTATCTCTTCCCAGGGAAGGGTGTTAAACGCGTTGGCAATATCCAGCGATACCGCCAACGCCGCCCCTCCCCGGGAGACGGCCGAATCCGAGAGGGCCCTGACACGACTGATCGCGTCGACCGTCGACCGGCCCCCCGGAAACCGTACTGGCAGTCGGCCAGGCCCGGAGCACCCCGCGACAGGTGCTCGACGAGGCGGGCAGCAATCACTCGCTCGAAGAGCTTGCCCACCTCGTCGAGGAGACAGATGGGCCGGTATGCGGATGGAGACACCGCGGGCCGACCCTCCTTCCGGATGAGGACCATCCTCGCTACTTTCCAACTGGGGGGGAATCGCCCGTCCCTCAGGCATCGGTTAAACAACCGCTTGAGGTCGGCCCCAAGGACGCCGTGGGTTAAGACTCAAACCCGGTCGGGCACACCATCCGGACCCGGGGCCATGTTACGCGCCACATATGTTCGCGACCATCCCCCCGAGCCGGGCGACCTCCTCCTCTATACTCGGCAACTCGGCCGCCCCCTGCGGCCAAGTTGCAGCGAGGGCAGCTGCCATCAGGGCGTCCTTGTCCAGGCACCGACGTGGCCAGCGGCGCGGTGGGGTACCACCCGGACGGTGG
Organism: Colletes latitarsis; assembly: GCF_051014445.1. Lineage (NCBI taxonomy): Eukaryota > Metazoa > Arthropoda > Insecta > Hymenoptera > Colletidae > Colletes > Colletes latitarsis. The sequence goes on from NC_135142.1 coordinate 7,496,030, forward strand.
TGTCGGGATGCATCCCCCGCGGCGGCAGAGACCTCCAACCGGATATACCGGTGGTCCGAGAGTGTCTCTGCCCCCGCGACCACGTGCCACCCCGACACCATGCGCACGGCGTTGGGCGTTGCGAATCCAACATCCACGATAGACCCCCCATATCGCCGCACACACGTGTGCTCCGACCCCCGACTCAGTAACCGAAGGTCGAGGCTCGCCGCCCAGTCGCCCAGGATCCCGCCGCGAACGGAAGTGCTGCGGGATTCTCACGCCACTGACTTGGCGTTGAAGTCCCCCAGGACCACCACCGGCCGGGCCGCGCAGCGCTGCACGTATGCTGCGACCTCGGCCAGGTACTGCTCGAACGCGACGTGACCGCTGCGAGGCAACTCCCCCCCAGTCCACGGCGACGAATCCCCGACCGTGCTTCAGCATGGAGAACGGCGGGTACCAATTGCCACCTCCCCATACCGTCGCCACCAAGCCGTCCGCGTCGCCCACCCAATGAGGGTGATCAGGGACGCGGTACGGCTCAGCGGCGACAGCCAGGCCAACCCCCCACTCCGCGACGACTTGGGACATCATATCCTGTGCCGCGCGGCAGTGGTTGAGGTTGGCTTGGAGGAGGAGGCAGGCCCAATTAATTACTGACCGCCCCAGCCTCCTCCCGGCTGTCCGTCCTCGTGGCACTGTCCACCTCCATGGTGGACGATGCCACCGCCCGCGGCGCCGGAGCCGGAACGGCCCGCCTATTCCTCTCCTTCCGGAGGGGGGAGAGCACTTCCTGCTCCCCACCCTGTGGTCGGCTGGCATCCCCCTGTCCGCACATAGCGGGTAGTGGTGGGCCGCCGAGCACTGGCTCGCGCGGTGGTCCTTCGCTCCGCAGCGGTAACATTGACCGCTGCAGTCCACCGGCGAGGTGCACCACTGCCTCACATGTCCTAATTCGAGGCAGCGGTGACACTGGAGCGGGCGCGGCGCGAGTTTCTCCACTCGCGCCGAAACCCACCCCAACAAAACCCTCCCGGATTCCGCCAATTTATGGACGGCGGAGAGGGGGCAGCGGACCCACACGGACCCCAGGCCGGAAGGAGATCTGCGGATCTCCCCGACCCGTAAGTCCTCCTCAGGGCAATCCCCCGCCCATGCCAGGGCACGCGCCACGTCCTCCGCGGTGACCGAGTCCTCCAGCCCACACACGCGCATCTCCGTGCATTTCGTGGGCCGGGCGACCCGGACGCCCCGCTCGCCCAGCTGCTCCCGGAGCCTCTGGGCGAGTCGGCGAGTGGCCCTATACGGGGCTCCCGTCTGGGCGGACGACCTGGCGGCCTCCCGGCGCAGCATGACGACGCTGCGTCGGGCGCAGAGGCGAATGGCGCTGAGGATCGTCCGCGGCTACCTGACCGTGTCGCATGAGGCGGCGACGGTTCTTGCGGGGATGCCGCCCATGGATCTCCTCGCGCGGCAGTGGGGGCGATCCCGGGAGAGCAGGAACCTGCTTGGGGCGATTTGAAGCGTCAGGCCCGGCAGTTCGTGGTGCTCGGGTGGCAGGAGCGGTTGGCCCGGCCAACCGCTGGGAACCGGACAGTCGGGGCTGATCGGCCACTCTTGAGTGAGTGGCTGGACAGGGGCCATGGAAGCCTTACTTACCGGCTGGCACAAGTATCTTCCGGTCATGGCAGCTTCGGAAGATACCTGTGCCGGATAGGGAAGGAGCCGACGGCGCGTTGCTGCCATTGTGACGCCGAGCAGGACACGGCTGATCATACCCTCCAGATATGCCCAGCGTGGGAGGGGGAGCGCCGTGTCCTGGTCGGCGTCAGAGGGCGGGAAGTCTCGCTGCTGGGTGTGGTGCGCGCCATGCTCGGCAGCGAGAGGAAGTGGAGGGCCGTGGCCTCCTTCTGCGAGACCGTGATGCTGCAGAAGGACGCCGCGGGAAGGGAGCGCGAGCTTCAGCGGCGCGCTGAGGCTCGCGCTCGTATGGTGGCGCGAGGGCGTCGCCCAGGCGCCAGACGTCGCGGGCGGCCGCCTTTGCGCGGCGGATGACCCTGGCTGGGAAGGGGCCCTGAGGGGTGCCTCCTCCCGCCAGGCGGCGAAGGGTCGGAACGGGTGTGTCCGGCCCACGGAGAGGCACACTCGGTGGCCTGGAGCGGCCATGAGCTCCCGGCCGCCGAGGGGTAGAAATGGGATCGCAGGCGGTAGCGAGTTGGGGCTTGCAGCCGCCACTAAGCGCGGCCCCGGGTTGGATGCCGGCGGGATGGAGTGGCCCCGTCCTGCCGCTATGAGACAGAGTGTCTACCGGGGGGACCGTTTGTCCCCTCCTGGGATGGGCGCAAAGCGCGGGCACGTGGAGGATACCGGAAGAATGCTTCGAGCGATTCCCGGTATCCTCCCAAATCGTGCGGAAGGCTCACCGTGGGGTTTTTAGTGGGTAGGTCCCGCGTCCGTCATTCTACGGTCGCGGGAAATCCCACACACCCCTCCCGCCTCTCCCCAAAGAGGTGGGAGGGAGTCTTTCGAAGATTTTCCCCACGACAAAAAAAAAAGTAAGCTAGCAGTAAGCTAGTAAGCAAGCAGTAACCTAGAAAGCAAGCAGTAAGCTAGTAAGCAACCAGTAAGCTGGTATGAAAGCAATTAGCTTCTAAGCAAGCAGTAAGCTAATATGCAAGCAGTGATCTAGTAAACGAGCAGCGAGCTAGTAGGTAAGCAGGAAGCTAGTAAGGAAGCACTTAGCTAGAAAGCTAGCAGTAAGCTATTAAGCAAGCTGTAAGCTAGTAAGCAAGCAGCTAGCTAGTAAGCGAGCAGCAAGCTAGTAAGAAAGCAGTGAGCTAGTAAGCAAGCACTAAGATAATCAGCAACCAGTAAGGTAGTAATCAAGCATCGGGCTAGTCAGAAAGCAGTTAGATAGTAAGCAAGCATTAAGCTAGTAAGCATGCAGTGAGCTAGAAAGAAATCTGTTAGCTATTGAGCAAGCAGTATACTAGTAAGGAAGCAGTAAGCTAGAAAGCAAGCTGCGGGCTAGTAAGCAATCATTAAGCTAGTAAGCTATCAGTAAGCTTGTAAGCAATAAGCAAGGAAGTAAGCAAGCCGCAAGCTAGTAAGAAAGCAGTTGGCTAGTTAGAGAGCAGTATGCTAGTAAGCAATCGGTAAGCTAGAAAGCAAGCAGCATGTAAGTGAGCAAGCAGTAAGATAAAAAGCAAGGAGCAGGCTAGTAAGAAAGCAGTAGGCTAGTAAGCAAGCAGCTGACTAGTAAGAAAACAGTAAGCTAGTAAGCAAGCAGCTGGCTAGTATGAAAGCAGCAAATTAGGAAGAAAGCAGGAATGCAGTAAGAATGCATTTAGGTAGCAAGCAAGCAGTAAGCTAGTAAGCAAGCAAGTGAGCTAGTAAGCAACCAGTGAGCTGGTAAGCGAGGAGGAATCTAGTAAGGAAGCAGTATACTAGTAAGCAAGCAGCATGCTAGTAGGAAACATGTAAGCTAGTAAGAAAGCAGTAAGCTAGAAAGCAAGCAGGAGGCTACTAAAAAAGCAGTTAACTATTATGCGAGCAGTAAGCTAGATAGCAAGCAGTGTGCTAGTAAGCGAGCGGTTAAGTTAGATAGCAAGCAGTGAGCTAGTGAGCGAGCAGTGATCTGGTAAGCAAGCAGCAAGCCAGTATGCAAGCAGTAAGCTAAAATGCAAGCAGCAGGCTGGTAAGCTTGCAGTAATCGAGCAAGCTCGCAGTAATCTGGTAAGCAAGCAGTGGGCTAGTAACCGTGGAAGAAGCTACAAAGGAAGCAGCTTGATAGTAAGCAAGCAGTAAGCCAGTAAGCAACAAGTAAGCTAGTGGCCACCCAGTCGGCGGCTTAGTCCTATGTCACGAGGCCGTGGGCGTTGGTGACCAGGCGCTTGCGGTTGAGTGGGAATGCGGTGGGAGGAGTGCCTCCCACCGGGAGGGGCCTGAAAACGCACGACGCGGCGGCGGACTCTGTGATGTTTCACTAGAGTTTCCGGTCCCTCGCCGAGCGTCTGAGGATGGTCACCGTGGGGTTTTAGTCGGTATGAGTCCGACACTACCTACAAGCCAGCCCTTCGGGTGGGTTCGCGGGTGTCCATGAGGATTTCCCCACGTACAAGAAAAAAAATAACCTCGAAAACAAGCAGCAAGATAGTAAGCGAGCAGTAGGCTATTGAGAACGCAGTTAGCTACGAATCAAGCAGTGAGCTAGTAAGTAGGCAGAAAGCTAGTAAGGAAGCTGTGTGCTAGTATGTAAACAGTAAGCTAATATGCTACCAGTAAACTTGAAAGCAAGCAGTAAGCTAGAAAGCAAGCACCAGGCTATTGAGAAAGCAGGTAGCTAGGAAGCAAGCAGTAAGCTTGTATGCAACCAGTAAACTTGTAAGCAAGCAGTGAGCTAGTAAGTGAGGAGGTAGCCAGTATGGAAGCAGTATGTTAGTGTGCAAACAGTAAGCTAGTAAGCAAGAAGTAAGCTAGTATGCAAGCAGTGAGCCAGTAAGCCAGCAGAGAGCTAGTACGGGAGCAGTATGCTAGAAAGGAAGCAGTAAGGTAGTAAGCGAGCAGTAAGCTAGAAAGCAAGCAGTAAGCTGGCAAGCAAGCAATATGCGAGTAAGCTAGGTGTAAGCTAGTAAGCAAGCAGCAACCAAGTACGCAAGCAGTGAGCTAGTAAGCCAGCGGGAAGCTAGTAAGGAAGCTGTCAACTAGTAAGCAAGCAGTAAACTGAAAAGCATGCAGTATGCTAGCAAGCAAGCAACAAGCGATTAAGCTAGCACTAGGCAATTAAGCAAGCAACAAACGAGTAAGCAAGCAGTAGGCTAGTAAGAAAGCAGGTAGCTATTAAGCAAGCAGTAAGCTAGTAACCAAGCAGTAAGCTAGTAAGCAAGGAGCAGGCCAGTATGGAAGCAGTGAGCAATTAAGCGAGGAGGAAGCCAGTAACGAGTGCTGGAGGACGTGGTCAATACACTCTTCCCAATTGGGGAGAGGGGACCGCGTCCTCCGGCGGCGGCGGCTGTCCCAGTGGAGTGGACGGCCGAGCTGGGGGTCACGCAGGAGGAGCTGGCAGCGGCCATCAGACGGCTCGGGGTTCGTAACACGGCCCCGGGTCCGGATGGTGTGCCCGGCCGGGTTTGGGTCTTGACCCAGGGCGTCCTTGGGGCCGACCTCAGGCGGTTGTTCGACCGCTGCCTGAGGGACGGGCGATTCCCCCCCAGTTGGAAGGTGGCGAGGATGGTCCTCCTCCGGAAGGAGGGTCGGCCCGCGGAGTCTCCCTCCGCATACCGGCCCATTTGTCTCCTCGACGAGGTGGGCAAGCTCTTCGAGCGTGTGATTGCTGCCCGCCTCGTCGAGCACCTGTCGCGGGGTGATCCCGGTCTGGCCGACTGCCAGTTCGGTTTCCGGGGGGGCCGATCGACTATCGACGCGATAGGTCGTGTGAGGGCCCTCTCGGGGGCGGCCGTCTCCCGGGGAGGGGTGGCATTGGCAATATCCTTGGATATTGCCAATGCCTTTAACACGCTCCCCTGGGAAGAGATAAGGAGGGGACTCGAATATCATCGAGTCCCCCCTTGTCTCAGGGCGGTCGTCGGGGATTATCTCCGCGGCAGGTGGATCCAGTATCCGGGCCGGGATGGTGATATGCGGAGGGAGGTGTACTGCGGTGTTCCGCAGGGGTCGGTCCTCGGGCCACTCCTGTGGAACATCGCGTACGACTCGGTGTTGCGGGCCGGCCTCCCCGACGGCGTCAGCACGGTGTGTTATGCGGATGACACACTGGTGCTGGCCGTCGGGGCGCACTGGGGGAGGGCCATGCGTCGCGCGGAGGAGGGGTCGCAACGCGTCGTCGACCGGATCAGGGGGATGGGGATGACGGTGGCGGTCCATAAGACCGAGGTGATTGCGTTTCATTCACCTCGGCAGGATCCGCCACCCCCTCTGATTCGGGTGGGTGGGGCTGACATCGAGGTGAAGCCCCAGATCAGGTATCTAGGGCTGATCCTCGATAGCCACTGGCGTTTCGAGAAGCATTTCCGCTGCCTGGTCCCCCGGTTGGAAAGGATGGTTGCGGCTCTGGGCCGGATCCTGCCCAACCTGGGGGGCCCGGCGGGCCGAGTTCGTCGCCTCTATGTGGCAATGGTCCAGTCGGTGGCCCTATACGGGGCCCCCGTCTGGGCGGACGACCTGGCTGCCTCCCGGCGCAGCATGACTATGCTGCGTCGGGTGCAGAGGCGCATGGCGCTCAGGGTCGTCCGCGGGTATCGGACCATGTCACATGAGGCGGCGACGGTTCTAGCGGGGATGCCGCCCATGGACCTGCTCGCGCGGTCGCACGCGGTGATGTACCGGCACCGCGTCGACCGTCGCGCGGGGGTGGGGGCGGTCCCGGGCGGGCAGGAACCTGCTTGGGGCGATTTGAAGCGCCAGGCCCGGCAGTCCGTGTTGCTCGCGTGGCAGGAGCGGCTGGCTCTGCCAACCGCGGGGCACCGGACTGTCGGGGCTGTTCGGCCACTCCTGAAGGAGTGGCTGGACAGAGGCCATGGCAGCCTCACCTACCGGATGGCACAGGTATTTTCCGGGCATGGCAGCTTCGGAAGATACCTGTGCCGGATAGGGAAGGAGCCGACGGCGCGTTGCTGCCACTGCGACGCTGAGCAGGACACGGCGGATCATACCCTGGAGGTATGCCCCGCGTGGGAGGGGGAGCGCCGTGTCCTGGTCGGCGTCGTCGGGCGGGATGTCTCGCTGCCGGGCGTGGTGCGCGCCATGCTCGGCAGCGAGGAGAAGTGGAGGGCCGTGGCCTCCTTCTGCGAGAACGTAATGTTGCAGAAGGAGGCCGCGGGGAGGGAGCGCGAGCTTCAGCGGCGTGCTGAAGCGCGCGCTCGTGCGGTGGCCCGAGGTCGTCGCCCGGTCGCGAGGCGTCGCGGGCGGCCGCCTCGGCGTGGCGGATGACCTAGGCTGGGAGGGGGGTCCTGAGGGGACCCTCCTCCCGCCAGGCGGCGCCGGGTCGGACCGGTTGGGGGTAGGAGTGCCTTCCCCTACCGGTCCGACGCAAGGGGAGGCACCCTCGGCGGTCTGGTGCGGCCATGAACGCCCGGCCGCCGAGGGATGGAAACGGGGTCGCGGGCGGTTGCGAGTTGGGGCTCGCAGCCGCCACTAAACGCGGCCCCGGGACGGATAGCGGCGGGATGGAGTGGCCCCGTCCCGCCGCTATGAGGCAGTGTGTCTACTGGGGGGACCGATTGTCCCCCCGGGGGATGGGCGCGAAAGCGCGGGCACGGGGAGGATACCGGAAGAATGCTTCGAGCGATTCCCGGTATCCTCCCAAAGCGTGCCGAAGGGTCACCGTGGGGTTTTTAGTGGGTAGGTCCCGCGCCTGTCGTTGTACGGGCGCGGGGAATCCCACACACGCCTCCCACCTCTCCCCAAGGAGGTGGGAGGGAGTCTTTCGAAGATTTTCCCCACGACAAAAAAAAAAAAAAAAAAAAAAAAAAAAGCCAGTAACGAGGCAGTATGTTAGCATGCTAGTAATCAACCTGTAAGCTGGCAGGCAAGCGGGGAGCGAGTAAGCTAGCGGTAAGCCAATAAGCAAGCAGTGAGCTAGTAAACAATCAGGAAGCTAGTAAGCAAGCAGTAAACTAGTAAGCAAGCAGTATGCTAGTAAGCTAGCAGTAAGTTAGTAAGCAACCAGTAACCTAGTAAGCGAGCTGGGAGCCAGTATGCAAGCAGGAAGCAAGTAAGCAAGCAGTAAGCTGGTAAGAAAGCATTTAGCATGTAAGCAAGCAGTAATCTAGTAAGCAAGCATTAAGGGAGCAAGCAAGCAGTAAGCTAGTAAGCAAGCAGTAAGCTAGAATGCAAGGAGTAGGCCAGTATGGAAGTAGTGAGCTATTAAGCGAGGAGGGAGCTAGTAACGAAGCAGTATGCTAGCATGCAAGCAGTATGCTAGTAAGCAACCAGTAAGCTGGCAAGCAAGCGGGGAGCGAGTAAGCTAGCGGTAAGCTAATAAGCAAGCAGTAATCTTGTAAGCATGCAGTGAGCTAGAAAACAATGAGGAAGCTAGTAAGCAAGCAGTAAACTAGTAAGCAAGCAGTATGCTAGTAAGCAAGCAGTAAGATAGTAAGCAACCAGTAAGTTAGTAAGCAAGCTGGGAGACAGTATGCAAGCAGGAAGCGAGTGAGCTAGCAGTAAGCTAGTAAGCAAGCAGTAATCTAGACAGCAGGCAGTGAGCTAGTAATCAAGCAAAATGCTAGTATGGAAGCAGTATGCCAGTAAGCAAGCAGTATGCTAGAAAGCAAACAGTAAGCTAGTAAGCAGCCAGTGAGCTAGTAAGCGATGAGAAAGCTAGTAATCAAAGTGTAAGCTTGAAACCAAGCAGCAAGCTATTATGCAAGCAGTATGCTAGTAGGCAGGCAGTAAGCTAGAACGCAAGCAGTAAGCAAGTAAGCAAGCAGTAGGCTAGTAAGCAAGCAGTAAGCCAGTAAGCAACCACTAAGCAAGTAAGCAAGCAGTAAGCTTGTCAGTAAGCGGTAAGCTAGTAAGCATGCAGTAAGCTCCCAAGCAATCAGTGTGCTAGTAAGAAAGCAATTAGCTAGTAAGCAAGCAGTATGCTAGTAAGCAACCAGTAAGCTACTAAGCAAGCAGTAAACTGGTAAAGAAGCTGTAAGCTAATTAGCAAGCAGTGAGCTAGTCAGCGAGCAGGAGTCTAATAAGCAAGCAGTGAGCGAGTAAGCAAGCGGGAAGCTAGTAAGGAAGCAGCAAGCTAGTAAGCTACCAGTAAGCTAATAACGAAGCAGTAATCTAGTAAGCAAGCTGCATGCTGGTAAGCTACCGGCAAGCTACTAAGCAACCAGTAAGCTAGTGAGCAAGCAGCAAGCTAGTAAGAAAGCAATATGCTAGTTGCAAAGCATAACGCTAGTAAGCAAGCAGCAAGATTGAAAGTAACAGGTAAGCTAGTAAGCAAGCAGGTGGCTAGTCAGAAAGCTGCTAGCTAGTAAGGGAGCAGTTTGCCAGTATACCAGCAGTAAACTCGAAAGCAAGCTGCAAGCTAGCAAGGAAGCAGTACACGAGTAAGCTAGCAGTAATCTAGTAAGCAAGCTGCAAGCTAGCATGCATGCAGTGAGCTAGAAAGCGAGCAGGGATCTAGAAAGGAAGCGGTAAGCTAGTAAGCAAGCAGGAAGCTAGTAAGGAAGCACTAGGCTAGAAAGCAAGCAGCTGGCTAGTATGCAAACAGTAGGCGAGTAAGCTAGCAGTAAGCTAGTAAGCAAGCAGTAAGCTAGTAAGCAAGCAGTAATCTCGTATACAAGCAGTGACCTAGTAAGCGAGCAGGAGGCTAGTAATGAAGCAGTATGCTAGTATCCAAGCAGTTAGCTAGTAACAATGTGGTGTGCTAGTACGCAAGCAGTTAGATAGCAAACAAGCTGCAGGCTAGTAAGAATGCAGTTAGCTAGTAAGAAAGCAGTTGCCTGGTGAGCAAGCAGCACGCTGGTAAGGAAGCAGCAAGGTAGTAAGCAAGCAGTAAGTGAATAAGCTGGCAGTAAGCTAGTAAGCAAGCAGTGTGCTAGTAGGCGAGGTGGAAGCTAGTGTGAAAGGAGAAAGCTAGTAGGCAAGAAGTGAGCTAGTAAGCGTGGAGGAAGCTAGAAAGCAAGCAGTAAGCGAGTTAGCTAGCATTAACCTTGTAAGCAAGCAGCAGGCTAGTCGCAAAGCAGTAATCTAGTAAGAAAGCAGTATGCTAGTAGGCAAGGAGTAAGCTAGAATGCATGCAGCAGGCTAGTAAGAAAGCAGTGAGCTAGTAAGCGAGCTGTAAGCTAATAAGCAAGCAGTGAGCTAGTAAGCGTGGAGGAAGCTAGAAAGCAAGCAGTAAGCGAGTTAGCTAGCATTAAGCTTGTAAGCAAGCAGCAGGCTAGTCGCAAAGCAGTAATCTAGTAAGAAAGCAGTATGCTAGTAGGCAAGGAGTAAGCTAGAATGCATGCAGCAGGCTAGTAAGAAAGCAGTGAGCTAGTAAGAAAGCAGTTAGATATTGAGCAAGCAGTAAGCTAGTAAGCAAGCAGTATTCTTGTAAGCAAGCAGTGCGCTAGTAAGCGAGGAGGAAGCTAGTAAGCAAGCAGTAAGCTTGTTAAAGTACTAAGGGACTTTAACGTGGGTTCGGATGAGGAAACCGACAGAGAGAGAAATTGTTACAAGTTTTTCAATAAAGTTTTTATTTTACAAAAATATAAATGAAAATTCAAGTACTGTTAAGAACCCAATAATATATCATGTTTGGCGGCTAATAGTGGCGTGTTATTTATATTAATGTGAAATAAGTTAGAAATGTTTTTCGTTTTGTATCAATTTATATCAGTGTTTAAATTACGCGTTAATTCGTTAATTGAAAAACGTCGGTTAAACCGTCGCGTGATCGATAGTAAAAGCAGGACATTTCTTATACGGTTGTTCTCTGTTTACGCGACATTCCAGAGCCTTCTCTGCGGCGTAATATGTTTTGAGCAATACCGTGTAGAAAAACTACAAACATACTTTCGATACAAATCACGCATTCGACCTAGTAACGGTTCCCAGAGAACAGGTGTTACTACGCCGAAATTACAGAGAGGATGCAAAATTAATAAGAGACAGACAGCTTAGACCAGACAGCGCCACGAGACGAAAATTTTCCCCTCTCTCGTGGCCACGGTTAAGCAGGTATGTCTCGGGAACACTTGCTACCTGGTTCTCGACGAGTGCGGATCTCCTGAGCCGACCTCGTCAATCTATCGGAATCGATACATACGATTATTTAGATTCGTCTAATACGATCGTGGAGCCACTTAACCGAAACGGTACAAAACAGAGACTGCTGCGGATTCGAAAGAATCACGCCAAGTCGAATTTCGTACCCTACGGTTTCGTGAGAATATCTCGATTTCCGCGGTAAATGAATCGTAGGAACGGGAAAATTTACTCGATAATTTGAGTAATTTTCACAACCCGCCATCGGTGGCTGAATATAATCAGATTACACAAAAACAGTGCTTGATTATCGCCACTGTTGTGACGGACAAACACGTGTTGCTGAAATCAGTGGTCGTGTTTGAGAACCGAGAGAATTTCTTGATTCTCTGTTTGGCTATTGCACAGTTCAAAGCCCCAACCTATAGGGAGCCTTCGTTGCAAAATCCCTGGGTTGGGTTCGTCGTTTTCCAGGGTCGAAACAAAAGTTTGGGATAACACCCGATAGGGGCCTTATTGGCATTCCCTGGGTAAATATCTCGGCTGGTTTCGACCTGCTCGAGCGTGGGTTCCAGATCGTCAGTGGGTACGGACACTCGACGTAGAACTACGTTCAAAGGGCACCGTGGTGTTAGAACCTTAATAATCAGTCGCTTCTACGCAGTTAAGGCTCTGCATCACACCGGTCCCGTACGGACCAGGGAACGGCGAGGGACCGCGGAGTTGACAACCCTTGGAGCCTTACAACCTCCACTTGTTGTCCTCTCCTGCAAAAACCAAACCTACAGCAGTGGGAAGATCGAGATTAGAATCTCGTCTTCCCCATCTGCAATTCAACGTTTCCAAAATCTGAAACGTTGAAATATTTTACAGTCCACGAACCCGGCTGCGTATCGCTGTGGTGAAAATTCCCGCTCCAGTTTACAAATAAACGGAGTAAGGAGCGAGTGGATTAAAGCGAGTCCGACAACGCGACGAGCGTTGTCCTTTATTAACAGCTGGATTTCGGTCTCTTTTTGTTACAGAAGACCGAGGCGAGAGCCTTGAAGGCAAGCCGGCTCAGCCCAACTGCAGTTTATCCAGCTAATTTCCTATAAATTTTCTTTTTTTACGTTTATTTAATTTTTGAATTTTTTCTCTAAATAAACGGCCTAGTCCCTTGGACTAGGCGAAAGAAAATTATCAATTGTACATTCACTTTCCCCCATATTTCCAATCCCTCGTGATCCGGACCATATTTCGTTAAAGGGTACGAGACAAGGTTTTATCATAACCTTTGCACGAACTCGTACCTATTTTAACAATCAATTATTATATTATTATATTATTTAAATAAGTTTCTCCGTTTCAGTTTTCTTCAAGCACTTATCGTTTCAGTTTCTTCAATCGTTTATCGTTCAGTTCCTACAGCTATTTAAAAACCTCTCTAATATAATATGGTAAATGTATTAGGTTGTAAACGCTGGTGTGTAATATGATGACAAATAAAGTAAAGAAGAATGTACAACGAAGCGCGAGAGGAGAGCGAGAGGCCTTTGGGGTTAATTTGTCCGTCAGAAACGAGATTGGAGGCGTCTCGCGGATTCGCGGATTGGATAGAAACCCCGCATCGTCGGGATTCTGTCCCAAGCCCACGGGTAAAGTTGTCGTAAGCGGCATCCTAGGCCCGGTAGATCAAAGGGGGAAAACGTGAGCGTCTTCCCAAAATCAAGGTCCACGAGCACGGTAGACCGATCAGGTCGAGCCGAGGCCGTTAGGCTGAGCGAAGCCGCGAGACGAGCCCTACAACATTGAGGTAGGGAGGATTAAGACGGTTCCGCGGCAGTACGCGTCCGGGATTCATTCTGGTCTGAGATGTCGTATCGACAGGACGATCCTCTGGCTGTCCTATCGTGCTTCGCTTAAAACTATAATTTGCTCAATCGAGTCAGATGACAATAAATTTTTGTTAATCATCCTATTGACTTTGTTGGCCTGCTGCTTATCCTGGGTTAGTCCTATAACCAGTACAAAATGTAAAAATAAACGAAAAACAGAAAACAAAAATCTTGGACGGTGGCTCTGCTTTGGCCAGGCGTCTCCTATTCTTTTTGTCTCCAATTTGTTCTACTGCGGAGGCTTTCTGCAACAAAAGAATCCGCCTAATAAATACTTTTGCGGACAAGTCAACAATCGCGCGCTCGTCAGCTGTTTCTCGCGCTCCAGCGACAGTCTGGTGTGCTTGAAGGGGAGAGCTGGCTGGCTATCTAGCGCTCTAGCTAGTGTACTGTATATTCTTCTCTTTCTGGTCGATGAGATTCGTTTCCTACGATCTCACCGACGCGCACAACCGGGTAGACGTGTTTTTCTCCGTTCTACTGGATTCTATTCGCAATGCCACGGACGGGAAACCAAATGGAGGTTGTAAGGCTCCAAGAGGCTATATCCCGCGAGCACGCTCCCCGTGCGTGTGACGTTTCTACACCACCCACACAAGAGGACGTCTTGTCCTGGTTCGGCTTCCTCGACGGCTGCTCCTCAGGAGCAACCTGCGGTATGCACACGTGGTTGCCAAGCCGGCGATTCCTTCATCAAAGGAACGCCCGGCAGCCAGCCGTGGCTACCTCGACGGAGGCTCCTATGTTCCGAGGAACTGGCCTGTGGCTCATCGGTTCAGGACTCAATCCCCTGCAATTCCAACCACCCTACGTTCACAGCCCAGTGTGGTCGACTCATAGCTGGTAGTGGGTGTAGCGATGGAAGGAAGGCTCTTCGAACTCTTTGCTCCACCGTACGGTTAGGCTTTACTTGTTGTCCTCTCACGACGGTATATCGGAGCGGGTTCTCCGACGCCCGATGCACGGAGAGCATCACGAAGTGATATCCTTCCTGAATATCTATCTTCCGGTTGCCCCTACGTCGTATAGCTCTAATCTGGTCGTTGAAACTTTCCACCCCACCGGTCGGTGTACTCTCAGTGGTACAGAGGACGGGTGGTTCCAGTGGGTTTCGTATGACCTCTACGAACGGTAAACTACCACTAGGTGATACCAGTATGTCGGTATCAGCCTTCCAGTAGCTCTAACCGGATAACTGGAAGAAGACTCAAGGCGATCCACACCGAATCTTCAACGTCGCAGTCGCATCGACGACCAGCAACGTTCAATCACAATGCTGCGTCTACGATCGCTTCACACTCGGCGTGCCTTTTTTTTTTTTTTTTTTTTTTTTGTCGTGGGGAAAATCTTCGAAAGACTCCCTCCCACCACTTTGGGGAGAGGCGGGAGGGTTGTGTGGGATTCCCCGCGCCCGTAGAATGACGGGCGCGGAACCTACCCACTAAAAACCCCACGGTGACCCTTCCGCACGATTTGGGAGGACACCGGGAATCGCTCGAAGCATTCTTCCGGTATCCTCCCCGTGCCCGCGCTTTGCGCCCATCCCCGGGGGGGACAAACGGTCCCCCCGGTAGACACTCTGTCTCATAGCGGCAGGACGGGGCCACTCCATCCCGCCGCGATCCGTCCCGGGGCCGCATTTAGTGGCGGGCTGCGAGCCCCAACTCGGAACCGCCTGCGACCCCGTTTCTACCCCTCGGTGGCCGGGAGCTCATGGCCACTCCAGGCCACCGAGGGTGCCTCCCCGTGGGGCTACACTCGGCGTGCCTTGCGATCGCTGCAACGTCAGGCAGATTGTCATTTTTCTGAGGAAAATCTCCACACGCTATGACGAGATTTTCCAATAAATTGTATGTCCGCAAACTGATTCTATTACGAGGAGCGAGATCGACTCATCCTCCTCGGAGCTCGTAGGTAAATGGGAACGCGACCGTCACAGGGTCCGCTCTCGATCGCCGACGGCTCAAGAATGAACCGTGACGATCTGCAAGCAGCGACGGCTGCGGCCGGCTCCGTCGCGCAAGCGCAGAACCGGGTAGCTACGCCTCACATTGCTGGGCCCGGGCTGCTACCCGCCGCGTAGCTACAGCGCGGAGCTGCCGCGTTTCCTCTATCGATCTTTCACCGACAGATCTCCTTTCTCTCTCTATCGCAGCGCTAACAACATAATTCGTAGAATTTGTTCCAAAACTCGACAATTTCAGTGAAGCTACCTTGAAAAACCACGTAAATAACCGCGGTATACTAATCTGAACGGTGGAAAATTTCCACGTCAGCACAACCATCTAGAATTACGCGAATTCAATATAGATACGGGCATCGCGGCCGAGTTTCTACGTCTCGGACTCACGCGATATTTAAACAAAGCTAGTAAGCATGCAGCATGCTAGTAAGAAAGCAGTTAGCTAGTAAGAAAGCAATTAGCTAGAAAGAAAACAGTATGCCAGTAAGCAAGCAGTAAGCTAGTAAGCAACCAGTAAGCTAGTAAGCAAGCAGTAAGCTGGTATGAAAGCAATTAGCTTCTAAACAAGTTGTAAGCTAATATGCAACAAGTGATCTAGTAAGCGAGCAGTGAGCTAGTAAGCAAGCAGGAAGCTAGTCAGGATGCACTAAGCTAGAAAGCAAGCAGCAGGCTAGTAAGCAAGCTGTAAGCTAGTAAGCAAGCAGTCAGCTAGTAAGCGAGCAGCAAGCTAGTAAGAAAGCAGTTAGTTAGTCTGGAAGTAGTAGGCCAGTCAGCAAGCAGAATGCTAGAAAGCATGCAGCAGGCTAGTAAGAAATCTGTTACATATTGCGCAAGCAGTAAACTAGTAAACAAGCAGCAAGCTAGCAAGCAAGCACTAAGCGATTATGCTAGCAGTAAGCTATTAAGCAGCCGGTAAGCTAGTAAGCAAGCAGTGAGCTAGTAACAAAAAAATAAGTTATTAACAAAGTAGTAAGCTATTAAGCAAGCTGTAAGCTACTTAGCAAGCAATAAGCTAGAAAGCAAGAAGCTGACTAGTAAGAAAGCATTTAGCTAGTAAGAGAGCAGTATGAGAGTATACCAGCAGTAAACTCGAAAGCAAGCTGCAAGCTAGCAAGGAAGCAGTACACGAGAAAGCTAGCAGTAAGCTAGTAAGCAAGCTGCAAGCTAGCATGCATGCAGTGAGCTAGAAAGCGAGCAGGGATCTAGTCAGGAAGCGGTAAGCTAGTAAGCAAGCAGGAAGCTAGTAAGGAAGCACTAGGCTAGAAAGCAAGCAGCTGGCTAGTATGCAAACAGTAGGCGAGTAAGCTAGCAGTAAGCTAGTAAGCAAGCAGTAAGCTAGTAAGCAAGCAGTAATCTCGTATACAAGCAGTGACCTAGTAAGCGAGCAGGAGGCTAGTAATGAAGCAGTATGCTAGTATCCAAGCAGTTAGCTAGTAACAAAGTGGGGTGCTAGTACGCAAGCAGTTAGCTAGCAAACAAGCAGCAGGCTAGTAAGAAAGCAGTTAGCTAGTAAGAAAGCAGTAGCCTGGTGAGCAAGCAGCACGCTGGTAAGCAAGCAGCAAGGTAGTAAGCAAGCAGTAATTGAGTAAGCTAGCAGTAAGCTAGTAAGCAAGCAGTGAGCTAGTAGGCGAGGTGGAAGCTAGCGTGAAAGGAGAAAGCTAGTAGGCAAGAAGTGAGCTAGTAAGCATGGAGGAAGCTAGAAAGCAAGCAGTAAGCGAGTTAGCTAGCATTAAGCTTGTAAGCAAGCAGCAGGCTAGTCGCAAAGCAGTAATCTAGTAAGAAAGCAGTATGATAGTAGGCAAGGAGTAAGCTAGAATGCATGCAGCAGGCTAGTAAGCAAGCAGTGAGCTAGTATGCGAGCAGGAAGCCAGTAAGGAAGCAGTATGCTAGTACGCAAGCAGTTAGTCCCGGGCCGGGATGGTGATATGCGGAGGGAGGTGTACTGCGGGGTTCCGCAGGGGTCGGTCCTCGGGCCACTTCTATGGAACATCGCGTACGACGCGGAGTTACGGGCTGACATCCCCGACGGCGTCAGTGCCGTGCGTTACGCAGATGGCACACTGGTGCTGGCCGTCGGGGCTCAGTGGGGGAGGGCCCAGAGCCTCGCCGAGGAGGGGGCGCAACGCGTCGTCGACCGGATCAGGGGGATGGGGATCCATCCCATGGGGGACGGTGGCGGTCCATAAGACCGAGGTGATAGCGTTCCATTCACCTCGGCAGGATCCGCCACCCCCTCTGATCCTGGTGGGTGGGGCTGATATCGAGGTCAAGCCCCGGATGAGGTACCTGGGGCTGATCCTCGATAGCCACTGGCGCTTCGAGAAGCATTTCCGCTGCCTGGTTCCCCAGTTGGAGAGGATGGTCTCGGCTTTAGGCCGGATCCTCCCCAACCTGGGGGGCCCGGCGGGACGAGTTTGTCGCCTGTATGTGGTTCAGTCGGTGGCCCTATACGGGGCCCACGTCTGGGCGGACGACCTGTCGGCCTCCCAGCGCAGCATGACGATGCTGCGTCGGGTGCAGAGGCGAATGGCGCTGAGGATCGTCCGCGGCTACCTGACCGTGTCGCATGAGGCGGCGACGGTTCTTGCGGGGATGCCGCCCATGGATCTCCTCGCGTGGTCGCACGCGATGATGTATCGACATCGTGTCGACCGTCGCGCGGGAGTGGGGGCGGTCCCGGGAGAGCAGGAACCTGCTTGGGGCGATTTGAAACGCCAGGCCCGGCAGTTCGTGGTGCGCGTGGCAGGAGCGGTTGGCTCTGCCAACCGCGGGGCACCGGACACACGGGGCTGTTCGGCCACTCCTGAGTGAGTGGCTGGACAGAGGCAACGGAAGCCTCACTTACCAGCTGGCACAGGTATTTTCCGGGCATGGCAGCTTCGGGAGATACCTGCGTCGGATAGGGAAGGAGCAGGCGGCACCCTGCTGCCGTTGTGACGCTGAGCAAGACACGGCTGAACATACTCTCGAGGTGTGCCCTGCGTGGGAGGAGGTGCGCCGTGTCCTGGTCAGCGTCATCTGGCGGGATGTCTCGCTGCCGGGTGTGTTGCGCGCCATGTTCGGCAGCGTGGGGAACTGGAGGGCCGTTGCCTCCTTCTGCGAGAGCGTAATGTTGCAGAAGGAGACCGCCGGCAGGGAACGCGAGCTTCAGGGGCGTGCTGAGACTCGAGCACGTGTGGTGGCGGGAGGCCGTCGTCCAGGCGCCGGGCATCGTGGGCGTCCCCCGCGGCGTGGCAGACGACCCTGGCTGGGAAAGGGTTCCTGAGGGGAGCCTCCTCCAGGCACGAGGCGTAGAGCCGAACCGGATTGTGGTGGAAGTGTCATCCCAATTCTGGTCCGACAAATCGGGAGGCACCCTCGGTGGTATGGTGTGGTCATGAGCCACCAGCCGCCGTGGGGTACAAATGGAGTTGCTTGCAGTTGCGATTTGGGGCTCGCAGCCGCCACTAACCGAGGCCCCGAGACGGATGGCGGCGGGAAAGAGTGCTCTCTCCATGCCACCATGAGACAGTGTGACTGCCGTGAGGAACCTTTTGTCCCTCCGTGGATGGAGGCACAGCGCTGGCACGGGGAGGTCACCGGAAGTATGCAGCGAGCGATTCCCGGTATCCTCCCAAATCATGCGGAAGGGTCACCGTGGGGTTTTTAGTGGGTAGGTCACGCGCCCGTCATTCCATGGGCGCGGGAATCCCACACACCTCTCCTGACTCACCTCAAAGAGGTGGGAGGGAGACTTACGAAGATATTCCTTACGAAAAAAAGGCTAGTAAGGAAGCAGTATGCTAGTAAGAAACAAGTAAGCTAGTAAGCATGCAGCAGTGTTTAAATATCATCCCTCAGGGGCTGCCAGCCTTTCAGCTGCAGTACGGGCTTAACGAACCCGGGGTACCCGAGTCATACACACACCGTAAGCCTCCTGTTGGTCGTCACAACGACCCATTCACAATTCCCTATTGGTTTTGTGAATGGTACGTGACGGCAGGAGGAACGGGGGTCTTGGCTTAACCGCCTGGGCCACGAGTATGGCGACTCTATAAAATCGCCCTCCAATCCTAAGCTATGGTGCGCGGCGATGGGATGCATGGTTGGGGGAGAAGGCCCAATCCCAAGCGACCACCTCCGGGGAACCTGCCGAACCCCCGGAGTATTAGGCTTACCCGGGTAAGGCGGCTCTGCCCGGGTGGACCTTTATTTCCGACCATCTCGTGGGACTATTATGGACACAGAAAATAAAATGGGGATGGGGCGGGTTTTGT
Organism: Colletes latitarsis; assembly: GCF_051014445.1. NCBI lineage: Eukaryota > Metazoa > Arthropoda > Insecta > Hymenoptera > Colletidae > Colletes > Colletes latitarsis. The sequence continues at coordinate 7,514,812 of NC_135142.1, forward strand.
CGGTTGGGAAGGACGGAGACGGGGTTGGGGTTAGGGTGGCGGCGCTCGCGCCCCACTCAGCGCCAGGTCCGGCTTCGTGGAGGGTGGAGGAGGACGACGAGACGGCGTCGGTCTCGTCCTTCTCCTCCAGCACGAGCCACATAGGCTCTAAGAGGAAGAGGACGGGGCAGGCCGTCGTCGAGGTGGGCGGGGCGATGAGCCCGTCGGTGAGGCTGAGTTGCCTCAGGGACGAGGTGACCGAGGAGATATCGGAGAGGATCTCCTCGTCCCTGAGGCGGGTGGAGAAAGTCGCCGCTGCCTGCGCCTTTAAGGGGCAGAAAAGCGGTGGCGCGGAGGCCCTGAAAGCCGCGGCGGAGGAAATGAGGGAGGCGGCGCGGGAGCTCAGAGGGCGGAACGCCCGCCTGCAGCTCCTGTTGGAGGAGGAGCGACAGGGGAGGAGGAGGGCAGAGGCGCTGTGGAACAGCGCGGCCCTCCCTCCCATCCTCCCTCCTCCCCCACCGCCGCGTCCCTCGGCGGAGGTAAATAAGCGGAGTGCGGCGGCAGTGGTGCGGGGCACCGCGGGCCCCTCCACCCGCACTCCGCCCGTGAAGAAGTCCCCGTCCTCCTCAGAAGACGATCTTCTGAGGAGGATTGGGGACATGATTGATGGCAAGCTGGCCGCCTTCCGGGAGGAGCTCCTCGCCGGAAGAGCGGTCAGCAGGAAGGCGGTGCCTCCCCGACCTGTTCCGGTACAGTCGGGGAAGGCAAAGAAGGGCGGAGTGAAGGCTCCGCCCAGCGTTGCGGCACCAGGGCCCCGGGTCGCGACCCCCAAGGGGGGTGGTGTACCCGTGGTCGCGGTGGTCGCGTTCTCCACAGCACCCACCCAAGGGGGGGTGGCGTGGAGTGAGGTGGTGGGGCGGAAGGCGAAGCGGGCAGCGAGGAAGGCCTCGCAACCGCAGCCTCCGCCTCCGCCGCCGGCGGCCAAGGTAAAGGCCGCGAAGGTCGGGAAGGCACGACCAGGTCGTCCCCCAAAAACGGCAGCGGTGACGCTGACCGTTGCGCAGGGGGGCGACCTGACCCTCGCGGAGGCGATGCGGCTCGCCAGGGAGAATATCTCCCTGGAAGAGCTGGGCATCGCCTCCGTGAGGGCGAAAAGGGCCGTGACCGGGGGTCTCTTGCTGGAGATCCCCGGTGCAGAAGGCGGCGCGAAGGCGGATCGTCTCGCCCAGAGGCTCCGGGAGCAGCTGGGCGAGCGAGGTGTCCGGGTCGCCCGGCCCACGAAGCGCACGGAGATGCGCGTTTGTGGGCTGGACGACTCGGTCAGCGCACAGGATGTGTCCCGTGCCCTTGCGAGGGCGGGGGACTGTCCTGTGGAGGACCTGCGGATCGGAGAGATCCGCAGGTCGCCCTCCGGCCTCGGGTCGGTGTGGGCCCGGTGCCCCCTCTCCGCCGCCCGTAAGGTGGCGGAATCCGGGAGGGTGTTGGTGGGGTGGGTTTCGGCGCGAGTGGAAATCCTCGCGCCGCGCCCGCTCCAGTGTCACCGCTGCCTCGAATTGGGGCACGTGAGGCAGTGGTGCACCTCGCCGGTGGACCGCAGCGGTCAGTGTTACCGCTGCGGTGCCAAAGAGCACCGTGCGAGCCAGTGCTCGGCGGCCCCCCACTGCCCGCTGTGTGCGGACATGGGGAGGCCAGCCGATCACAGGGTGGGGAGCAAGAAGTGCTCCCCCCCCTCCCGGAAGGAGAGGAAGAGGCGGGCTGCACCGGCTCCGGTGCCGAGGGCGGTGGCATCGTCCTCCATGGAGGTGGACGGTGCTACGGGGACGGACGGCCGGGAGGAGGCTGGCGCGGCCATTAATTAATGCCGCCCCGCCTCCTCCTCCAGGCCAACCTCAACCACTGCCGCGCGGCACAGGACTTGATGTCCCAAGTCCTCGCGGAGTGGGGGGTTGGCCTGGCGGTCGCCGCCGAGCCGTACCGCGTCCCTGATCACCCTCATTGGGTGGGCGACGCGGACGGCTTGGTGGCGACGGTATGGGGAGGGGGCGACGGGTCTCCACCGTTCTCCTTGTTGGAGCGCGGTCGGGGATTCGTCGCCGTGGACTGGGAGGGAGTCGCTGTAGTGGGGTGCTACATTTCGCCCCGTAGCGGTCACGCTGCGTTCGAGCTGTACTTGGCCGAGGTCGCGGCATGCGTGCAGCGCTACGCGGCCCGGCCGGTGCTGGTCCTGGGGGATTTTAATGCCAAGTCGGTGGCTTGGGGATCCCCCAGGACCTCCGTTCGCGGCGGGATCCTGGGCGATTGGGCGGCGGGGCTCGACCTCCGGGTATTGAACCGGGGGTCGGAGCACACATGCGTGCGGCGATATGGGGGGTCCATCGTGGATGTTGGATTCGCGACCCCCAACGCCGTGCGCATGGTGTCGGGTTGGCACGTGGTCGCGGGGGCAGAGACACTCTCCGATCACCGGTACATCCGGATGGAGGTCTCTGCCGCCGCGAGTGCATCCCGACACGGCCGCCTGCGTGGCACCCCACCACGCCGCTGGGCGCTTCGGCGACTGGACAAGGACGCCCTGATGGCAGCTGCCCTCGCTGCAACTTGGCCGCAGGGAGCGGCCGAGTTGCCGAGCATAGAGGAGGAGGTCGCCCGGCTCGGAGCATTGGTCGCGGGTATTTGCGACGCGGCGATGCCTCGGGTCGGGCGGGCTTCTCCTCGCCGGGCGGTGTACTGGTGGTCGGACGCGATCGCGGAGTTGCGAGTCGCGACTGTCCGCGCCCGACGCCAGTACACCCGCGCGCGCCGTCGTCAACGTACAGGCGACGGCGTGGCGCGAGCGAGGGCAGCTGATGACCTGTATGGAGCATACCGCGTGGCGCGGGTTGCTCTGCAGGTCGCCATCAAACGGGCCAAGACCCAGGCATGGAAGGAGCTCCTCCAGACCCTTGATGACGATCCATGGGGGCGCCCATATAAGGTGGTGCTGAATAAGCTCCGCCCGTGGGCGCCCCCCGTCACCGAGGGTCTTGACCCCCGGCTGCTGGAGGACGTGGTCAATACACTCTTCCCAATTGGAGAGAGGGGACCGCGTCCTCCGGCGGCGGCGGCTGTCCCAGTGGAGTGGACGGCCGAGCTGGGGGTCACGCAGGAGGAGCTGGCAGCGGCCATCAGACGGCTCGGGGTTCGTAACACGGCCCCGGGTCCGGATGGTGTGCCCGGCCGGGTTTGGGTCTTGACCCAGGGCGTCCTTGGGGCCGACCTCAGGCGGTTGTTCGACCGCTGCCTGAGGGACGGGCGATTCCCCCCCAGTTGGAAGGTGGCGTGGATGGTCCTCCTCCGGAAGGAGGGTCGGCCCGCGGAGTCTCCCTCCGCATACCGGCCCATTTGTCTCCTCGACGAGGTGGGCAAGCTCTTCGAGCGTGTGATTGCTGCCCGCCTCGTCGAGCACCTGTCGCGGGGTGATCCCGGTCTGGCCGACTGCCAGTTCGGTTTCCGGGGGGGCCGATCGACTATCGACGCGATAGGTCGTGTGAGGGCCCTCTCGGAGGCGGCCGTCTCCCGGGGAGGGGTGGCATTGGCAATATCCTTGGATATTGCCAATGCCTTTAACACCCTCCCCTGGGAAGAGATAAGGAGGGGACTCGAATATCATCGGGTCCCCCCTTGTCTCAGGGCGGTCGTCGGGGATTATCTCCGCGGCAGGTGGATCGAGTATCCGGGCCGGGATGGTGATATGCGGAGGGAGGTGTACTGCGGTGTTCCGCAGGGGTCGGTCCTCGGGCCACTCCTGTGGAACATCGCGTACGACTCGGTGTTGCGGGCCGGCCTCCCCGACGGCGTCAGCACGGTGTGTTATGCGGATGACACACTGGTGCTGGCCGTCGGGGCGCACTGGGGGAGGGCCATGCGTCGCGCGGAGGAGGGGTCGCAACGCGTCGTCGACCGGATCAGGGGGATGGGGATGACGGTGGCGGTCCATAAGACCGAGGTGATTGCGTTCCATTCACCTCGGCAGGATCTGCCACCCCCTCTGATTCGGGTGGGTGGGGCTGACATCGAGGTGAAGCCCCAGATCAGGTATCTAGGGCTGATCCTCGATAGCCACTGGCGTTTCGAGAAGCATTTCCGCTGCCTGGTCCCCCGGTTGGAAAGGATGGTTGCGGCTCTGGGCCGGATCCTGCCCAACCTGGGGGGCCCGGCGGGCCGAGTTCGTCGCCTCTATGTGGCAATGGTCCAGTCGGTGGCCCTATACGGGGCCCCCGTCTGGGCGGACGACCTGGCTGCCTCCCGGCGCAGCATGACTATGCTGCGTCGGGTGCAGAGGCGCATGGCGCTCAGGGTCGTCCGCGGGTATCGGACCATGTCACATGAGGCGGCGACGGTTCTAGCGGGGATGCCGCCCATGGACCTGCTCGCGCGGTCGCACGCGGTGATGTACCGGTACCGGGTCGACCGTCGCGCGGGGGTGGGGGCGGTCCCGGGCGGGCAGGAACCTGCTTGGGGCGATTTGAAGCGCCAGGCCCGGCAGTCCGTGTTGCTCGCGTGGCAGGAGCGGCTGGCTCTGCCAACCGCGGGGCACCGGACTGTCGGGGCGGTTCGGCCACTCCTGAAGGAGTGGCTGGACAGAGGCCATGGCAGCCTCACCTACCGGATGGCACAGGTGTTTTCCGGGCATGGCAGCTTCGGAAGATACCTGTGCCGGATAGGGAAGGAGCCGACGGCGCGTTGCTGCCACTGCGACGCTGAGCAGGACACGGCGGATCATACCCTGGAGGTATGCCCCGCGTGGGAGGGGGAGCGCCGTGTCCTGGTCGGCGTCGTCGGGCGTGATGTCTCGCTGCCGGGCGTGGTGCGCGCCATGCTCGGCAGCGAGGAGAAGTGGAGGGCCATGGCCTCCTTCTGCGAGAACGTAATGTTGCAGAAGGAGGCCGCGGGGAGGGAGCGCGAGCTTCAGCGGCGCGCTGAAGCTCGCGCTCGTGCGGTGGCCCGAGGTCGTCGCCCGGTCGCGAGGCGTCGCGGGCGGCCGCCTCGGCGTGGCGGATGACCTAGGCTGGGAGGGGGGTCCTGAGGGGACCCTCCTCCCGCCAGGCGGCGCCGGGTCGGACCGGATGGGGGTAGGAGTGCCTCCCCCTACCGGTCCGACGCAAGGGGAGGCACCCTCGGCGGTCTGGTGCGGCCATGAACGCCCGGCCGCCGAGGGGTGGAAACGGGGTCGCGGGCGGTTGCAAGTTGGGGCTCGCAGCCGCCACTAAACGCGGCCCCGGGACGGATAGCGGCGGGATGGAGTGGCCCCGTTCCGCCGCTATGACGCAGTGTGTCTACTGGGGGGACCGATTGTCCCCCCGGGGGATGGGCGCGAAAGCGCGGGCACGGGGAGGATAACGGAAGAATGCTTCGAGCGATTCCCGGTATCCTCCCAAAGCGTGCCGAAGGGTCACCGTGGGGTTTTTAGTGGGTAGGTCCCGCGCCTGTCGTTGTACGGGCGCGGGGAATCCCACACACCCCTCCCACCTCTCCCCAAGGAGGTGGGAGGGAGTCTTTCGAAGATTTTCCCCACGACAAAAAAAAAGAAAAAAAAAAAAAAAAAAAAAGTGTTTAAATATCACGTTAATTGACGGATTTGAGAACCGTTTAGAGAAATATTCAATTTAACGTGTATTATAACTGAGAACCATAAATTCCTCGTACGGTATTGTTTTCGTGTACGCGACATTCCAGAGACTCTCCGATGCGTAGATCGGTACACGGAACGATACAGGTTAGAAAAACCATACGCAAGTGTTGGCTGCTCTCCCTCAGGGGCTGCCAGCCTTTCAGCTGCAGTACGGGCTTAACGAACCCGGGGTACCCGAGTCATACACACACCGTAAGCCTCCTGTTGGTCGTCACAACGACCCATTCACAATTCCCTATTGGTTTTGTGAATGGTACGTGACGGCAGGAGGAACGGGGGTCTTGGCTTAACCGCCTGGGCCACGAGTATGGCGACTCTATAAAATCGCCCTCCAATCCTAAGCTATGGTGCGCGGCGATGGGATGCATGGTTGGGGGAGAAGGCCCAATCCCAAGCGACCACCTCCGGGGAACCTGCCGAACCCCCGGAGTATTAGGCTTACCCGGGTAAGGCGGCTCTGCCCGGGTGGACCTTTATTTCCGACCATCTCGTGGGATTTTTATGGACACAGAAAATAAAATGGGGATGGGGCGGGTTTTGTGGGTTGGGGAGGACGGAGACGGGGTTGGGGTTAGGGTGGCGGCGCTCGCGCCCCACTCAGCGCCAGGTCCGGCTTCGTGGAGGGTGGAGGAGGACGACGAGACGGCGTCGGTCTCGTCCTTCTCCTCCAGCACGAGCCACATAGGCTCTAAGAGGAAGAGGACGGGGCAGGCCGTCGTCGAGGTGGGCGGGGCGATGAGCCCGTCGGTGAGGCTGAGTTGCCTCAGGGACGAGGTGACCGAGGAGATATCGGAGAGGATCTCCTCGTCCCTGAGGCAGGTGGAGAAAGTCGCCGCTGCCTGCGTCTTTAAGGGGCAGAAAAGCGGTGGCGCGGAGGCCCTGAAGGCCGCGGCGGAGGAAATGAGGGAGGCGGCGCGGGAGCTCAGAGGGCGGAACGCCCGTCTGCAGCTCCTGTTGGAGGAGGAGCGACAGGGGAGGAGGAGGGCAGAGGCGCTGTGGAACAGCGCGGCCCTCCCTCCCATCCTCCCTCCTCCTCCACCGCCGCGTCCCTCGGCGGAGGTAAATAAGCGGAGTGCGGCGGCAGTGGTGCGGGGCACCGCGGGCCCCTCCACCCGCACTCCGCCCGTGAAGAAGTCCCCGTCCTCCTCAGAAGACGATCTTCTGAGGAGGATTGGGGACATGATTGATGGCAAGCTGGCCGCCTTCCGGGAGGAGCTCCTCGCCGGAAGAGCGGTCAGCAGGAAGGCGGTGCCTCCCCGACCTGTTCCGGTACAGTCGGGGAAGGCAAAGAAGGGCGGAGTGAAGGCTCCGCCCAGCGTTGCGGCACCAGGGCCCCGTGTCGCGACCCCCAAGGGGGGTGGTGTACCCGTGGTCGCGGTGGTCGCGTCCTCCACAGCACCCTCCCAAGGGGGGGGTGGCGTGGAGTGAGGTGGTGGGGCGGAAGGCGAAGCGGGCGGCGAGGAAGGCCTCGCAACCGCAGCCTCCGCCTCCGCCGCCGGCGGCCAAGGTAAAGGCCGCGAAGGTCGGGAAGGCACGACCAGGTCGTCCCCCAAAAACGGCAGCGGTGACGCTGACCGTTGCGCAGGGGGGCGACCTGACCCTCGCGGAGGCGATGCGGCTCGCCAGGGAGAATATCTCCCTGGAAGAGCTGGGCATCGCCTCCGTGAGGGCGAAGAGGGCCGTGACCGGGGGTCTCTTGCTGGAGATCCCCGGTGCAGAAGGCGGCGCGAAGGCGGATCGTCTCGCCCAGAGGCTCCGGGAGCAGCTGGGCGAGCGAGGTGTCCGGGTCGCCCGGCCCACGAAGCGCACGGAGATGCGCGTTTGTGGGCTGGACGACTCGGTCAGCGCACTGGATGTGTCCCGTGCCCTTGCGAGGGCGGGGGACTGTCCTGTGGAGGACCTGCGGATCGGAGAGATCCGCAGGTCGCCCTCCGGCCTCGGGTCGGTGTGGGCCCGGTGCCCCCTCTCCGCCGCCCGTAAGGTGGCGGAATCCGGGAGGGTGTTGGTGGGGTGGGTTTCGGCGCGAGTGGAAATCCTCGCGCCGCGCCCGCTCCAGTGTCACCGCTGCCTCGAATTGGGGCACGTGAGGCAGTGGTGCACCTCGCCGGTGGACCGCAGCGGTCAGTGTTACCGCTGCGGTGCCAAAGAGCACCGTGCGAGCCAGTGCTCGGCGGGCCCCCACTGCCCGCTGTGTGCGGACATGGGGAGGCCAGCCGATCACAGGGTGGGGAGCAAGAAGTGCTCCGACCCCCTCCCGGAAGGAGAGGAAGAGGCGGGCTGCACCGGCTCCGGTGCCGAGGGCGGTGGCATCGTCCTCCATGGAGGTGGACGGTGCTACGGGGACGGACGGCCGGGAGGAGGCTGGCGCGGCCATTAATTAATGCCGCCCCGCCTCCTCCTCCAGGCCAACCTCAACCACTGCCGCGCGGCACAGGACTTGATGCCCCAAGTCCTCGCGGAGTGGGGGGTTGGCCTGGCGGTCGCCGCCGAGCCGTACCGCGTCCCTGATCACCCTCATTGGGTGGGCGACGCGGACGGCTTGGTGGCGACGGTATGGGGAGGGGGCGACGGGTCCCCACCGTTCTCCTTGTTGGAGCGCGGTCGGGGATTCGTCGCCGTGGACTGGGGGGGAGTCGCTGTGGTGGGGTGCTACATTTCGCCCCGTAGCGGTCACGCTGCGTTCGAGCTGTACCTGGCCGAGGTCGCGGCATGCGTGCAGCGCTACGCGGCCCGGCCGGTGCTGGTCCTGGGGGATTTTAATGCCAAGTCGGTGGCTTGGGGATCCCCCAGGACCTCCGTTCGCGGCGGGATCCTGGGCGATTGGGCGGCGGGGCTCGACCTCCGGGTATTGAACCGGGGGTCGGAGCACACATGCGTGCGGCGATATGGGGGGTCCATCGTGGATGTTGGATTCGCGACCCCCAACGCCGTGCGCATGGTGTCGGGTTGGCACGTGGTCGCGGGGGCAGAGACACTCTCCGATCACCGGTACATCCGGATGGAGGTCTCTGCCGCCGCGAGTGCATCCCGACACGGCCGCCTGCGTGGCACCCCACCACGCCGCTGGGCGCTTCGGCGCCTGGACAAGGACGCCCAGATGGCAGCTGCCCTCGCTGCAACTTGGCCGCAGGGAGCGGCCGAGTTGCCGAGCATAGAGGAGGAGGTCGCCCGGCTCGGAGCATTGGTCGCGGGTATTTGCGACGCGGCGATGCCTCGGGTCGGGCGGGCTTCTCCTCGCCGGGCGGTGTACTGGTGGTCGGACGCGATCGCGGAGTTGCGAGTCGCGACTGTCCGCGCCCGACGCCAGTACACCCGCGCGCGCCGTCGTCAACGTACAGGCGACGGCGTGGCGCGAGCGAGGGCAGCTGATGACCTGTATGGAGCATACCGCGTGGCGCGGGTTGCTCTGCAGGTCGCCATCAAACGGGCCAAGACCCAGGCATGGAAGGAGCTCCTCCAGACCCTTGATGACGATCCATGGGGGCGCCCATATAAGGTGGTGCTGAATAAGCTCCGCCCGTGGGTGCCACCCGTCACCGAGGGTCTTGACCCCCGGCTGCTGGAGCACGTGGTCAATACACTCTTCCCAATTGGGGAGAGGGGACCGCGTCCTCCGGCGGCGGCGGCTGTCCCAGTGGAGTGGACGGCCGAGCTGGGGGTCACGCAGGAGGAGCTGGCAGCGGCCATCAGACGGCTCGGGGTTCGTAACACGGCCCCGGGTCCGGATGGTGTGCCCGGCCGGGTTTGGGTCTTGACCCAGGGCGTCCTTGGGGCCGACCTCAGGCGGTTGTTCGACCGCTGCCTGAGGGACGGGCGATTCCCCCCCAGTTGGAAGGTGGCGAGGATGGTCCTCCTCCGGAAGGAGGGTCGGCCCGCGGAGTCTCCCTCCGCATACCGGCCCATTTGTCTCCTCGACGAGGTGGGCAAGCTCTTCGAGCGTGTGATTGCTGCCCGCCTCGTCGAGCACCTGTCGCGGGGTGATCCCGGTCTGGCCGACTGCCAGTTCGGTTTCCGGGGGGGCCGATCGACTATCGACGCGATAGGTCGTGTGAGGGCCCTCTCGGAGGCGGCCGTCTCCCGGGGAGGGGTGGCATTGGCAATATCCTTGGATATTGCCAATGCCTTTAACACCCTCCCCTGGGAAGGGATAAGGAAGGGGCTCGAATATCATCGAGTCCCCCCTTGTCTCAGGGCGGTCGTCGGGGATTATCTCCGCGGCAGGTGGATCGAGTATCCGGGCCGGGATGGTGATATGTGGAGGGAGGTGTACTGCGGTGTTCCGCAGGGGTCGGTCCTCGGGCCACTCCTGTGGAACATCGCGTACGACTCGGTGTTGCGGGCCGGCCTCCCCGACGGCGTCAGCACGGTGTGTTATGCGGATGACACACTGGTGCTGGCCGTCGGGGCGCACTGGGGGAGGGCCATGCGTCGCGCGGAGGAGGGGTCGCAACGCGTCGTCGACCGGATCAGGGGGATGGGGATGACGGTGGCGGTCCATAAGTCCGAGGTGATTGCGTTTCATTCACCTCGGCAGGATCCGCCACCCCCTCTGATCCGGGTGGGTGGGGCTGACATCGAGGTGAAGCCCCAGATCAGGTATCTGGGGCTGATCCTCGATAGCCACTGGCGTTTCGAGGAGCATTTCCGCTGCCTGGTCCCCCGGTTGGAAAGGATGGTTGCGGCTCTGGGCCGGATCCTGCCCAACCTGGGGGGGCCGGCGGGCCGAGTTCGTCGCCTCTATGTGGCAATGGTCCAGTCGGTGGCCCTATACGGGGCCCCCGTCTGGGCGGACGACCTGGCTGCCTCCCGGCGCAGCATGACGATGCTGCGTCGGGTGCAGAGGCGGATGGCGCTGAGGGTCGTTCGCGGCTACCGGGCCGACCTCCCCGACGGCGACAGTGCCGTGTGTTACGCAGATGACACACTGGTGCTGGCCGTCGGGGCTCAGTGGGGGAGGGCCAAGCGCCTCGCGGAGGAGGGGGCGCAACGCGTCGTCGACCGGATCAGGGGGATGGGGATGACGGTGGCGGTCCATAGGACCGAGGTGATAGCGTTCCATTCACCTCGGCAGGATACGTCACCCCCTCTGATCCGGGTGGGTGGGGCTGATATCGAGGTTAAGTCCCGGATGAGGTATCTGGGGCTGATCCTCGATGGCCACTTCGAGGTGCATTTCCGCTGCCTGGTTCCCCAGTTGGAGAGGATGGTCTCGGCTTTAGGCCGGATCCTCCCCAACCTGGGGGGCCCGGCGGGACGAGTTTGTCGCCTGTATGTGGTTCAGTCGGTGGCCCTATACGGGGCCCACGTCTGGGCGGACGACCTGTCGGCCTCCCAGCGCAGCATGACGATGCTGCGTCGGGTGCAGAGGCGAATGGCGCTGAGGATCGTCCGCGGCTACCTGACCGTGTCGCATGAGGCGGCGACGGTTCTTGCGGGGATGCCGCCCATGGATCTCCTCGCGTGGTCGCACGCGATGATGTATCGTCATCGTGTCGACCGTCGCGCTGGAGTGGGGGCGGTCCCGGGCGGGCAGGAACCTGCTTGGGGCGATTTGAAGCGCCAGGCCCGGCAGTCCGTGTTGCTCGCGTGGCAGGAGCGGTTGGCCCTGCCAACCGCGGGGCACCGGACAGTCGGGGCTGTTCGGCCACTCCTGAGTGGGTGGCTGGACAGAGGCCATGGAAGCCTCACTTACCGGCTGGCACAGGTATTTTCCGGGCATGGCAGCTTCGGGAAGGAGCCGACGGCGCGTTGCTGCCATTGTGACGCCGAGCAGGACACGGCTGATCATACCCTCCAGGTATGCCCAGCGTGGGAGGGGGAGAGTCGTGTCCTGGTCGGCGTCATAGGGCGGGATGTCCCGCTGCCGGGTGTGGTGCGCGCCATGCTCGGCAGCGATATGAAGTGGCCTCCTTCTGCGAGACCGTAATGCTGCAGAAGGAGGCCGCAGGAAGGGAGCGCGAGCTTCAGCGGCGCGCTGAGGTTCGCATTCGTATGATGGCGCGAGAGCGGCGCCCAGGCGCCAGGCGTCGCGGGCGGCCGCCTTTGCGCGGCGGATGACCCTGGCTTGGAGGGGGGCCCTGAGGGGTCTTCAACGCCAAGTCTGTGGCGTGGGGATCCCCCAGGACTTCCGTTCGCGGCGGGATCCTGGGCGCCCGGGCGGCGGGGCTCGACCTTCGGTTACTGAACCGGGGGTCGGAGCACACGTGTGTGCGGCGATATGGGGGGTCTATCGTGGATGTTGGATTCGCAACGCCCAACGCCGTGCGCATGGTGTCGAGGTGGCACGTGGTCGCGGGGGCAGAGACACTCTCGGACCACCGGTATATACGGATGGAGGTCTCTGCCGCCGCGGGGGATGCATCCCGACACCACCGTCCGGGTGGTACCCCACCGCGCCGCTGGGCGCTTCGGCGCGTGGACAAGGACGCCCTGATGGCAGCTGCCCTCGCTGCAACTTGGCCGCAGGGGGCGGCCGAGTTGCCGAGTATAGAGGACGAGGTCGCCCGGCTCGGGGGGATGGTCGCGAACATATGTGGCGCGGCGATGCCCCGGGTCGGGCGGGCTTCTCCTCGCCGGGCGGTGTACTGGTGGTCGGCCGCGATCGCAGAAACGCGAGACGCGAGTGTCCGCGGCCGATGCCAGTACACCCGCGCGCGCCGTCGTCTACGGAGAGACGATAGCGTGGCGCGAGCGAGGGCAGATGACCTGTATGAGGCATATCGCATGTCGCGGATGGCTCTGCAGGTCGCCATCAAACGGGCCAAGACCCGGGCATGGAAGGAGCTCCTCGAGACCCTTGATGAAGAACCTTGGGGGCGCCCTTATAAGCGCCTTACATGTTGTTTGCCCTTTTAACACCCTACTACCTTACAGGTTGGTTACAAGCTTACTGGTTGCCTACTAGCATACAGCATGCTTACTATCATACTGCTTCCTTACTGGCTTTCTGCTGGCTTACTATCTCACTGCTTTGTTACTAGCTAAGTGCATACTTACAAGTTTCCTCCTGGCATACTAGCTTACTGCTAGCTTACTAGCTTACTGCTTGCTTAGTAGCTTGCTGCTTGCTTTCTGGCAAACCGCTTGTTTACTAGCCTGCAGCTTGCTTTCCCGCTTACTGCTTGCTTACTAGCATAATGGTTTCTAACTACCTCCTTACCAGCTTACTGCTCTTTTACGAGTTCACTATTGCTTACTAGTCTACTGCTTGCTCACTAGCTAACTGCTTTCTTACTAGCCTGCTGCTTGCTTACTAGCTTACTGCTTGCATGCTAGCTTACAGCTTGCTTACTAGGTAGTTGCTTTCTGACCAGCTTGCTGCAGGCTTAGTAGATCACTGGTTGCTTACCAGCTTACTGCTTGCTTACTAGCTTGCTGCTTGCTTTATAGCTTACTACTTGCTTACTAGCATACCGCTTCCTTACTAGCGCCCTCCTGGCTTATTAGCTCACTGCTTGATTACTAGCTTACTGCTAGCTTGCTATCTCACTGCTTGGTGCCTAGCTTACTGTTAGCATACTAGCCTACTGTATGCTTACTAGCCTGCTGCGTGCTTCCTAGCTTACTGCTAGCTTACTTGCATGCTGCCTGCATTCTAGCTTACTGCTTGCTTGCTAGCATTCTGCTTTCTTACTACCTACCTTCTTCCTTACTAGCTCACTGCATGCTTACTAGCGTACTACTAGCTTACTAGATAACTGCTTCCTTACTAGCCGGCTCCTTGCTTACCAGCATACTGCTTCGTTACTAACTTCCTGCTTTGTTTCTAACTTACTGCTTTGCTACTAGCTTCCTGCTTGCTTACTTGCTTAATGATTGCTTACTAGCTTACCGCTTCCTTACTAGATCCGTGTTCCCTTACTAGCTCACTGCTTCCTTACTAGCTCCCCTCACGCTTACTAACTTACTGCTTGCTTACTGGCTTGCTGCTTGCCTTCTAGACTACTGCTTGCTTACTAGCTTGCTGCTTGCCATCTAGCTTACTGCTTGCTTACTAGCTTACTGCTTGCTAACTAGCATACTGTCTTATTACTAGATAATTGCCTTCCTACTAGCCTGCTGCTTGATTACTAGCTTACATGTTTCTAACCAGCTTACTGCTTGCTTACTAGCTTACTGCTTACTTACCAGCTTACTGCTTGGTCAATGGCTAACTGCTATCTTAATAGCCTGCTGCTTGTTTTCTAGCATACTACATCCTTACTAGCATGCTCCTAGCTCACTAGCTTACTGCTTGCTTACTAGCTCACATCTTGCTCCCTAGATTTCTGCTCGCATACTAGCTCACTGCTTGCTTATTAGCTTAGCGCTTTCTTACCGGCATACTGCATGCTTACTAGCATACCGGTTCCTTACTAGCATACTGCTCCCGTACTAGCTCTCTGCTCGCTTACTGGCTGTCTGCATGCTTACTATCTTACTGCTTGCTTACTAGCTTACAGCTAGCTTACCAGCTTACTGCATTGTTACTAACTTACAGCTTTGTTACTAGCTTCCTGCTTGCTTACTAGCTCAATGCTTTCTTACCAGATTACTGCTTGCTTACTAACTTACTGCCTGCTCAATATCTAGCTGCTTTCTTAATAGCCTGCTGGTTGCATTCTAGCTTACTGCTTGCTTACTATCTAGCTCCTTGCTTTCTAGCTTACTGCTCGATTACTAGCTAACTGCTTGCTTACTAACCTACTGCTTGCTTACTAACTTACTACTTGCTTACTAGCTACCTGCTTTCTTACCAGCTTACTGCATTCTTACTAGCTTATTGCTTTCTTACTAGCCTGCTTGTTTAAAGACTTTCACCGCTCTTAGGGGGTTATTTTAGTCTAACGTGGTCCGGATTACGAGGGAAAGGACACTGGGAAAAAGTATTGAATAAATTGATGCACCTGATTTTGCTCAATGAAATTAACGTTTATTTTTAATGGAAAAGAAAAAAAGGAAAAAAATCCGCCTAGACGTCGGCCAGACGTCCGGGGAAAAAAAACCTGGGCCGGCTGCTCCTGGCCAAGTTCGCGATGTGTTGTTCTGTAACAAGGAAAGACAAGGCTGGATTTAAATACCTATTAACTCTAGTCGCGTCGCCCGTCTCGCTCTATCTCGCACGCATCTGTCTGTGCCGTTCGCACTCAAGAGCGGAGATTACAGACACGTCTCGACGAACTGAGATATGTATGAGTGGATTGTATATTATGAACGTTCTCACAAATCGAGAACCGTTCGATCGCTGTGCGGAAGAAGAGATCTAATTTCTCATTTCTCCGCTTTTTAGCGATGGTTGAATGCCGCAGGAAAGGACAACAGGTGGAGGTCGTGAAGCTCCAAATGCTGTCCAAACCGCAGTTTCTCACTGTTCCCTGCGTACAAGACGCGGTGTGATGTAGCCCTTAACGGCGCACGTAGCGTCTTACGTTTAAAGGAGCATACACCACGGTGCTCATTATGCGTTGCTCTACGCACAGTATACGTACTCACTGGCGGTCAAGGAGCGTTGCTCGTGCAGGTTGAGAGCTAAGAAGTCCGGAATTTCTTAGCCCCGACCGAAGAAACGGTGAGCCCACGTAGGGTATCGGTCAGAGACCACCCTAGGGGTGATATACAAAACCGTGCGGACAATTCAACTTGTCGCACGACCGCGTCAAATGCATCAGTCCGTACGACAAATTCTTACACGACCGCGAAACTCAAACGTCACGTGAAGATAATTAGCCTCACACGACCGCGTCAAATGCAGCAGTCCGTGGAGAAATCAGTATTGAGTTGGCCGTAGCCACTGGCCGAAACTGGACTTCCGACGACCGCTGGTTGCAGCAAGACGTTGGAAAGTCAGCCTCACGACCGCGTCAAATGCAGCAGTCCGTGATAATGCCAGCCTCGCATGACCGCGTCAAATGCAGCAGTCCGTGGAGTCGTCAGTACTGATCGGGCCGTAGCCCTTGCTGAGACTGGAGTTTCGACACACGGGAAACGATTCTTATCTCGATTCCCCTTTCATGACCGCGTAGCACAAACGTCACATGAAATTTGGACGAAAACCCACAGTCTTTTAAATTTTGTTAATAATCTCGCCAAGCGGGAACTGAAGTTTATCAATTCCCTCACACGACCACGTAACTCGTGCGCCTCGTGCTATTCGGCGAGATTGTACAGTCAATAATCGGGGCTGATAAAATGCCTCACCGATTTAGTTAATTTTGAGCAACAATTTAAAATTCTCAACGAAAGGTTCGAGTATTCTCAGAACCTATATTCGGAGATTTGGTTTCGTCGCGGAGCGGAATCGTTTGTCGATCTGCTCGCTGCGAGGACCCGCTATCGAGTCTCGAAGCTAAGAAGCGAACAGACATCCGCAGTCACGGCCACGAGAGGGGTAATCACCACCTCGCGGCGCTATCCCTGCTCTTCAATGTCTATCTCTTCTTAATTTCAATATTCCTCTACCCTCTCTGTTTATGGATCTTCGACGATCGATCCCAAGTAAATATATTGGGTCGATCACGTGACTGAGAGCAGCCAACACTCGCGTATGGTTTTTCTAACCTGTATCGTTCCGTGTACCGATCTACGCATCAGAGAGCCTCTAGAATGTCGCGTACACGAAAAACAATACCGTACGAGGAATTTATGGTTCTCAGTTATAATTCACGTTAACTTGAATATTTCTCTAAACGGTTCTCAAATCCGTCAATTAACGCGATATTTAAACAATGTTACATATTCTTCTGCGAAAAGCGCAACTGTTTTGCAAGGTGTTTTAGATTACACTGAACATGTGCAAAAAACGTATACAATACATTTGTGGATGAACACGCGCAAAAAACACAACCTCTGCAAAACCTATAACAGCGCATTCGCGGACACAGATTTCTGTAATATATCGCGAGCATCACCGAAAGCATCATCGGGAACAGTGATTTTTTGTAATATATCGTATGCATCACTATACACATTAACACAAAAGACGACAGTATGGATCATCAAGAGCAGGAGCTGTACGAGCAAGCCGCTCAATTAAGGTCGATGGAAGAATACAATTTATGGGAACATCGATTTGGCGATTATCTCGATTCGTTGGTGGAACGAAGCCGAATCAAGAGACTGCGACTCTCAATCGGTGAAAAACAATCATTGATTGCTCGTATCGCTAGATTAGAAAGTCTAAAAGATTCGACACGCAATCGATTTGTACATGCGGGTGCTGGACATAGTGCAAGACTCAGATGGCGTGAAATTGATACGGCTTTCGTTAACCGTATATTGACCGGTGCAGTGATAAATTCTAACCACATAGAATCACAATATCCCTCGAAGATGCGAGGGATATTGTAGTCGATCATGTGCGAAACATTGTGCTGAAACATGATAGTGTAAAAATAAATACTATACTTAATGGTGAATTTGTTGCTGGTAACAAATGTGCAAACAAAAGTGTTAACACGAAAAATTGTGAACTTTTTCGCTTGTCTGACCTACGCGAATGGTATGATTTACGTGTCATCGAACCCATTCTAGCATCCTTAGACGAATTTCAGGAACGCGATAGTGGGTGGGCGCTGTCGCGGATACTGAATTTAATTGTTAATGTAAATAAATATATGCCAATGCATGCAGGATGTGCCATACAATTACCGCGAGAGGTACGACTAAAGAAAGCAGTAATCAATGTATGCTCGACGGACAATGCATGTTTTGCGTGGTCGGTGGTGGCCGCTCTGTATCCAGCCGAAAGTCACGTATCTCTCGCATCGTCATATCCTCATTATACAACAGTGTTGAATATCCAGGATATTGAATTTCCAATGACATTGAACCAAATTAAAAAGTTTGAACATATCAACAACATCTCCATCAATGTCTATACCATTGAGAATAAGAAGGTGTTACCAATACGAGTCACCGATAAGAAGATGGAAAGACATGTCAATTTGTTGTATTTAGAAGGAGCAAACGACGTGGGACATTTCACATGGATTAAGAACTTATCTCGCCTCGTATGCACACAATTGAGTAAACATAATGGCAGGAAATACTTTTGTGATAGGTATGTATATAATAAATCTTTTAAATATTTTATGTTAGATAAAAATTATGCCTCTTATTGCAGATGCTTACACTACTTTAGTTCGAATGAGAAGCTGGAAGCTCACACCATGGATTGTGAGAAGATGAACGATTGTGCAATCATATTGCCAAATGATGATTGCAGTAAGTGGCTCAGCTTCAGCAACTACAACAGGAAAGAGCGTGTTCCGTTTATCGTGTATGCCGATCTGGAATGCATCCTGGAGAAAACGGATACTGATCGAGAAGCGTCAAGATACACGTACCAGCATCATCGAGTATTTAGCGTGGGATATTATGTGCGGTGCTCGTACGACGACTCGTTATCTACGTTTCAATGTCGTCGCGATCCTGATTGCGTATCATGGTTTGTGAGACAACTTCAAGATTTGTCACATCGTGTAAAGTCCATCTTATCGACCAATGTACCCATGGAAAATTTATCAGCTGAACAATTACGAAATTTTAATACGGCAACACACTGCCATATATGCGAAACACCGTTTACGCGAGATGATATGCGAGTACGCGATCATTGCCACTTAACCGGTCGGTACAGAGGTCCTGCACATTCAAATCACAATCTAAATTATAAAGACGCATTTGCCATCCCTATAGTCTTTCACAATTTATCCGGTTATGATTCACATTTTATTATCAAGGAGATAGCCACAGCATTTGAGGGTGATGTCACTGTATTGCCGATAACAAAAGAGAAGTACATTTCATTTACAAAATACGTTGAAAACGCGAATGAAGAATCAAACTCGCGCAAGCGCATAAAATTGCAATTCATCGATTCATTTAAATTTTTAAATACAAGTCACGAGAAATTGGTATTTTTTCTTAGTAAAGATAAACTTGAAATTACACGGTCCGAGTTTCAAAAATTATCTGTGGAAGATTTTGATTTATTGACGCGAAAAGGGGTGTTTCCATACGAGTACATTGACTGTATTGAAAAGTTGGACCAATCATGTTTACCATCACGCAATTCATTTTACAGTTCCGTAACTGGCGATACAGTATCCGAAAACGACTACGCACACGCTGCCAACGTGTGGAAGCGGTTCTCCATTGAAACGCTCGGCGAGTATAGCGATTTGTATCTGAAGACGGATGTCTTGCTGTTGGCTGATATTTTTGAAAATTTTCGCAATAGTTGCATCGCAAGTTATGGACTCGACCCCGCGCACTATTATACTTTGCCTGGTTTTACGTGGGATGCCATGCTGAAGCATACACGTATCAATTTCGAACTTCTTACCGATATCGACATGGTCCTATTTATCGAACGTGGTATACGTGGTGGTTTGAGTCAATGTTCCAACAGACGCGCACGAGCCAACAACAAATACACGCAATCGCACGATCCATCGCAACCGTCGTCATATTTAATGTATTTCGATGTAAATAATTTGTACGGCTGGGCAATGTGTCAACCATTACCATATGCCAATTTTCAGTGGGTCAACAACAAAGATGTAGATGTAATGACCGTAGCGTTAGACTCATCGACGGGGTATATTTTGGAAGTCGATCTGGAGTATCCGCAACATCTGCATGATTCGCACACTGACCTACCGTTCTGCCCAACACATGATAAACCGCCTGGCAAGCGCCAGGAGAAGCTCCTCGCAACTCTATACGATAAGAAGCGTTACGTAATACACTATCGCAATCTGCAGCAATGTATTCGTCACGGCCTTCGCGTAACTGAAGTTCACCGCGTATTACAGTTTTTCCAATCCCCATGGCTTCGCGATTACATCGAACTAAATACAAAGTTCAGAACTCTTGCTACAAACGATTTTGAGAAAAATTTATATAAGTTAATGAATAATGCAGTGTTTGGCAAAACCATGGAGAATGTGCGCAATCATGTAGATGTCAAATTAGTAACGAAATGGGAAGGGAGATACGGTGCAGAGGCACTGATCGCTAAACCAAATTTCCACAGTCGCAGCATATTTTCGGAAAACCTAGTTGCGATCGAACTGCATAAATTGTTCGTAAAATTTAACAAACCAATCTATGTGGGCATGTGTATACTAGATATATCTAAGATTTGTTTGTATGAATTCCATCACGATTACATGTTACCCACACATAGGAATAAATGTAAAATTATGTACACCGGTACAGACAGTCTAATCTACCACATCGAGTGTGACGATATTTATGAACTTATGATACGCGATATTATCCGCTTTGACACGAGCGATTATCCCACAGATAATCGATATGGTATTCCGCTTGCTAATAAGAAGGTACCAGGTTTAATGAAAGATGAAAATAATGATGCGATTATGACGGAATTTGTTGGATTGAGAGCGAAAATGTATGCCATACAAGTCGATGGTAAGAAAGATACGAAAAAGGTGAAAGGTGTCAAGAGTAATGTTGTAGCGCGAACTATAACATTTGATGATTATGTGCAATGTTTGATGGGTGAGGTTGAAAAGATTTGTCACCAATCGTGTATAAGATCCATGTTGCATGAAGTGTACACGGTATCAGAAACAAAAATTGCTTTGAGTCCATACGATGACAAACGATATATTGTACCATATTCAACCAAGACGCTGTCATGGGGGCATTATAAAATACCGCTTTAGACATACCAGTATACATATGTTTGTAACACCATAAAAGATCCAAGAATGCAAAGTTTGCAGAATGCTGTGGGAGAAGCCATAAAAGATCCAAGAACGCAAAGTTTGCAGAATGTTGTGGGAGAAGCTGAAGGCATACAATTCTACTAATGTTGGCAGATACGAGCGAGTACCACTCCCATTCCTAAGAAGACCAAGTCCTCCCCCACCCGAGTAATGCACTATATAAAGAGTTGTACGACCAGTCCATACCATTTATAGTCGAAAGTGATTTCATAAATTTTTTTTACATAAAAATAAAAAAATTGTTTAACAATGGTTGCAGACAAGTGGGTCGAAGGTATGTAAAGCAGAAATAATTTTTATCACATTAGTTTGTATCATATTTTAACAATCTCAATTACAAAATATAATATTCTAATATGAACATTCTCGCCCCCACACAGCAAGAGTTAGCGCAGATAGGACTCATCCATATGCGGAAGTTGTCTTACTTTCAGTAAGATACAATGTTATTAATAAGAGACACTGCTTATGGGGAGGCAAGTGCTATAGGCGGAGGCGGGAGCCATGCCGAATTTGCAAGGAATGCCTAGACGCATTGCCAAGTTATGAAAGTATGGAATATGACAAAGAGCAAGAGATTTGGCAATGTCGTCGATGTTTGATGGCCGTTACAATACATTATATTGTGGTAAATGCGGTACACAAATATATAAACTCGCCGATCCGCTACATTGTATGGGGTGCGTTGCAGCAATTCAAAGAATCCCACTCTACAAAATTTCGAGGCAAGCAGTAATAATTTGCGACGACTTATATTAATAATTTTTTATATTTTTTCATTCATTTTTTCATTATATATTTTTATTTATATTTTTACGTAATTTTTATATTTCTTATTCATTTTTCAATATATATATATATTTTTTATTTATATTTTTATGTAATTTTTATATTTTTTATTCATATTTCTATTTCTATTTTTTATGTATGTAATTATAGTATGTAATAAAACAATTTATATATACATGGTATCTCTTTTAATTTACATTTAATTTAATTTTACATTAGGAAAGTTCACAGTAAAAAAAGAAGAAAAAAAAAAAAATATTATTTCTGATATTTCAACCACTCGCTGTATAATTTAAATACATTTTGTAAAAACACAAGTCTTTTCATGGTTGTTGGATTACAATGTATTAGCACAATCGAGATTTTTCAAACACTTGATATCTTCGTAATCGGCATCAATGGTTTTAGATTTATTCTAAAGTTCATAATTTTATAAAAAGATACATTTATATCCAATATTTCAACCATCACTAATAAGTACATGTTTTTCAGAAGCTTGCAAAAAACATTAAAAGATTTTTAGACATATTCTGAAAGTTCATAATTTTATAAAAATTGCTAGGAAGGAGGATGATGGGGAAATTAGATGTATTTTTTAAATGACATAAATTGATTCAAAAAGATACATTTATTTCCAATATCTTAACCACCAATTGCATAATTTAAATACATTTTGCAAATCAAAAAAGGTACATTTATTTTTGATATTTTGACCACCAATTGTATAATTTAAATACATTTTGCATAGCGCATGTCTTTTTATGGTTACCACATCGCCATGTGTTTGCACAATCAAGATTTTTTAAGCATTCAATATCACCATAATCAGCATCGATGTTCTCAGCATTAATATGTTCAGCCACCATGTTTGTTAAAGTACTAAGGGACTTTAACGTGGGTCCGGATGAGGGAACAGACAGGTAGAGAAACAGTTACAACTTTTACAAAAAAAGTTAAATTTATTTTACAAAATATAATTTATTACAAAACTAAAATGTGAAAATAAATGTAACGGAAAACAAAAAATTGCGGAAAACACGGCTCACTTTCCCGGCCGGTCTCCTCTTTGCTTTCTCCTAATTCGTTTACCTTGGTGGAGGCCTTCTGTAACACAATTGTACAGCAAAGTGTGAATATTTTGCGGACAGCTTACACGTTAACGCGCGCGTCAGCTGCTTATCTCGCGCTCCAGCGACAATCTAGTGTGTTTGGAGGGGAGAGCTGCCTGGCAATTTAGCGCTCTAACCAGTGGACTGTATATTCTTTCTGGTCGATGAGATTCGTTTCTTACGATCTCACCGACGTGCACAACCGGGTAGATGAAGATCTCCTCCTATCTACCGGGTTCGCTCTCGCAATGCCACGGACGGGAAACCAAATGGAGGTTGTAAGGCTCCAAGAGGCTATATCCCGCGAGCACGCTCACCGTGCGAGTGGCGTCTGGACACCACCTACGCTAGAGGACGTCTTGTCCTGGTTCGGCTCCCTCGTCAGCTGCTCCTCAGGAGGGACCTGCGGCCTGCCTACGCAGCTGCCTAGCCAGCGATTCCTTTCAGCCAGGAATGCCCGACAGCCAGCCGTAGCGGCCTCGAGGGCGGCTCCTTTAGTTCGAGGAACTGGCCTGCGGCTCGCCAGATTAGGACGAAATTCCCCTGCTAACCTATCCACCCTACTTTTACAGCCCAGTGTGGTCGACTCACAGCTGGTAGTAGGTGTAGAGGTGGGAGGAAGGCTCTTCGAACCCTTTGCTCCACCGTACGCTTAGGCTCTACTTATTGTCCCCTCACGACGGTATATTGGAACGGGTTCTCCGAAGCCCGATGCACGGAGAGCACCACGAGGTGATATCCTTCCTGAATATCTACCTTCCGGTTGCTCCTACGCCGTATAGCTCCAGACTGGTCGGTGAAACTTTCCACCCCACCGGTCGGTGTACTCTCTACGGTACACAGGACGGGTGGCTTCAGTGGGTTTCCTACGACTTCTACAAACGGTGAACTACCACCAGGCGATACTAGTATATCAGTATCAGCCTTCCAGTAGCTCTAACCGGATAATTGGAAGAAGACTCAAGGCGATCGACACCGAGTCTCCAACGTCGCAGTCGCATCCACGACCGGCAACGTTCAATCACACTCCTGCGTCTACGATCGCTTCACACCCGGCGTGCCGTGCGATCGCTACAACAACAGGCAGATTGTCCTATCTCTGGGAAAATCTCAAGTCACGATGACGAGATTTTCCACTAAATTATTACGCTGTCCACTTGCTGTTTCTATTTAAGAGCGAGCTTAGCTCACACTCTTCTGAGCTTCGATTGAAAACCGGAGCGAGATCGTAAATAGGTCTGCTCTGGATCACCGACGGCTCAGTACTGAAGCGTGACGATCTGCAAGCAGCCACGGCCCCGGCTGGCTCCGTCGCGCAGGCGCAGTACTGGTTAGCGACGCATCGCGCTGCTGGGCCCCGGGCAGCTCCTCGCTGCGTGGCCACGGCGCGGCGCTGCCGCGTTTCGTCTATCGACCTTTCTTCGATAGATCTCGTTTCTCTCTCTTTCTCATCGCTAGCAACACAATTCCTAGAATTTCTCTCAAAACTCGAGAATTCCCGTGAAGCTAACTGGAAAAAACACGTAAATAGCCGCGGTATACAAAACTGAACGATGGAAAATTTCCACGTCAGCACAACCATCTAGAATTCCGCGAATTCAATATAGATACGGGCATCGCGGCCGAGTTTCTCCGTCTCGGACTCACGCGATATTTAAACATGGTTAACCAATCACGCTTTTGAAGCCCTTTTACATAGACGATTGGGTTTGACTCATCTACTATTGCCGATGTAATAAGCATTTTGCTCATGCTGTAGGATATAAAACCGTCGTCCCACCACAGTCCGTGATGATTCTTCGTCACCCAAGTAGCTCGTGATTTATCGGGCGCAGATAATAAACACCATGGATATGGACTTTGGAAGATATAATGCGCTAGAGTGCTTCCTTTTTTCAGCACTGCCACTTCCTTTACAACAAACTCTGTGTCGCTAACGAATCCTTGTATGTCGACAAATGTTGGTACCATCATGAAAATATCTTTGAAACTATGCTGCAATGCGGCGTGTCCGCCTGTTATATATATATTACAAACATTGCTGATGTTACAGTTTATGTAATCTTGCGCACAACGTTGGACAGGAGACAGTATTCGACAACACGATCATGTAAAAGAAGACAATAGGCGGTAGTATTTGCTGGCACGTTTTCTTTACAATCAAATTCTATTCGCACATCTATGGTAGCGCTCTTGATTGATTCGTTCTGTCTCGAACAATCGATGACTACAAACGGTCCATACAACGAAAAGTTCTCCCTGTTGCAAAGCGTTTCGTAACAGTCGTATCCATAATAAGCTTTACGAAAACGTGCATACATATCAAAAAGAATAGCATATCTGTTTTTATCAAAATCAAGATTCAAGTCATCATATGGATAAAAGTCAGAGTTTAGATACAGTTTCACATTGGTCAAGTTACATTCATCGAAATTGCTTGCATCTTTAGACATGTTGTTCTTCCGACCAGTCTGCAGCCCAAAAATGACGTATCGCGGCTTCTCCAGCTGAGTTGCAGTTTTAACAGCCCACGAATGTTTTGTTGTACTATGCAATAATGGGTACTCATACAGGTCCCACGAACGAAAACTCATGCTTAGGTATTGTCCGCTTTCCAAAATCCGCAACATCGATAGTTTATTCGTATCATTCAGTATAATGCGCGGCATTCGCCACTGTATCTTTAGTAATTCGATCTCCGGCTCCAGCGCGGAATTTTCAATGATGCATTTGTTATCATTGCGAGCGCGTATAAGGATGAGTTCATGTCGAGCGTTGACTACTATACGCTTGTAATCTTCGCAAAACCCCAACAGCATATTGAGCGGTTCACAAAAGTTAAAGTAACCTGTCGGTATGTTTGATTGTGTGGCCCATCCAGCATTCCGTAAAATTAACGATTTGTCATATGTTGAGGACACAAATGTTTTGATGGTACTTGTTATCCCAACGTTTCTGTTACGATCGATCTCCACACCATTGAGTTCATATCGAATTTCATCAAACATAAACGCAACACAATTATTTCCGAGGAATGCATCCAAGTCATTGTTTGGCTTCTTTACTATGAATCTTCCTTCAACGTATAGAAAGCTCTCACATGGTAGCGTGTATAAATCCTGCTGTTGTATAGGTATTCGTATCTCATCGTTGTGTCCAAACGTTGTGTTGGCGTATGAGTTGTATGTGTGAGTCTCAATCTTGACAATGCGATCATCAAAGATCGGTTCGCTTCCAATGTTTAAGATATTAGCCATTTCGTACAACAAAACCCAACGATTTAAGAAATTCAATATTCGATGCAGTAAGTTTTGTGGGTGATCGAATTGTCCTCTCGCCTGATGGTTTTAGACAGTCAATATTCGATACAGTGTGGTGTGCAAGCGATTGAATTGTCTTCTCTTTATTTTCATGCGTCGTCTGTTTCACTTGCTCCCCTTCGTTCAGCACAAGCATCTCCTACTACAGTCGTTGTCTCCGCACATGCAATCGAACGGTGATCTGGTCCCCTCGAAAATCGAGCAATTGATCGTCTTGATTCACAACGCGAATCGTCAAATCCGAAATGCTTCGTGCAGTAATCGGAAGGTAAATGATCTGTGTTGGTCTTTCCGATATCTTATATCCTGGTGGAACGGTAGGCGAAACTCATGTATCGTGTGCGCGCACTTGTTATTGCTGTAAGCGCCAGCTGTCACGTTGCATTCAATGCGAATGATATTTACATTCATTATATTGATTGATGTATCCGATTCGTGCCATTTTCGTGGTTGTAGCACCCGATTCGTTGAAAACCCCAGTAACGAGCCAATAGTATTGGGTTTGGTAAAATTTATGCTATAATTACACCTGATTTCGCTCTTCATCGTATTGTTGTTAGCTCTAAGCATCAAGGGCGGGTTCCCTTCATTATCCCATGAAAGCGATCGTTGCAAATACATGTGAATGTCGTCCAGTTCATAAGATCCCTCGGGAATAATGGTTTCCTTATCATCATTATCATAGTAAAATTTATTATTTGACAAATTTACATTCGGTATTGTGTAATATGTTTCAAAGTCCATAAGACCGAGTTCGTAATCACCATTGCTCAAATCGATGGCTGGAAAATAGCTTACTGCGAGAATACTACCTTGCCCGGTGAGCGTTAACGTCAGCGACATGTTCCAACGGATACTGGAGTTAAAGCGTACAATGATTATCCTTAAATTGATTGTCAACTGTCAGCAGAAACTGTAAACACAGCTGTCGACAATTGCTTTGATTATAGCGCTGATAAGGCATGTGATTATACTCAATTACACTATTCTTCAAATATTGTATCAGTTCCCTTGGTGGTTGAAGATTGCCAAAACTATCAAAATATATGGCGCATGTTCCCCGTTTTGCGTATGCCACCCAATGAGTACCTGGTCCCTCAACAGTATCCAAATTTACAATCCCGCTCTCATTCCTGCGTACCCCATCTGTTCGTAAAGTATTGCGCATAAAAATACCTCTGAAATATGGAATACGCATACGTTTTGCCAGTTGCTGCAGTTGTATGTTTGTGGTTACGCCTTCAGGCATTTTAATTTTGACTTTTTTTTTTCCTCTTTCAGACTCCTCGCCCGCGTTTGTATGGCGCGAGATAAAGTCCGCGACCTTCCATGGCGAGATTATGACGTTCCATTTCTTCTAGCTGGCGATGCATTGCCTTCTTATCGTTCACAGCCTTCGCGACTCCTGCCGCCCCTCCGACCAATGAGCCAAGAACCCCCAATAATGGTAAAATCGGTAGGATACCGCCACGTTTCGCCGTTGGAAGTATTCGCTTCTTCACAGCACTCTTTTTTTTCTTTTTCAAACCCATGCCGAATTTTGTTTTGGCCTTCATAGCCGCCCAAACGGTTGTAGCAGCAACCTTTTCCCCGAGACTGGAATCTCTCGCAGTAATGCGTTCTCGTGCTTTTGCTGCTAGGATGTTGTCAGCTGCGTGTCGTTTTACGAAATCGTTATTTTGTGAATACGCTATATCATGCTCGCGACATGCAGCATCCAGCGGATTGATACCTTGATCGCCTCGCGCCAAACGTTTCTCTAAATGTGTTCCGGGGCCACAAAACTGATAACCTGGAATATGTAATTCAATCGGAAGTGTGTTTATAACGCGATTTAATAGGCCTATCCCAATTTTTGCTGACATTCGTCACAGTTGTTTATCGATGGTGGTGGTAGACAGTCAATGTGTGTTCTGCTGACTCGACAGGTTATATTTGAATACTGATTGTTTCAGCTCTATGCATCGCTATAAATAGACCAGCACTCTTTCGAAAGTATCTTCATTTGTATAATGCTGATAAAATATGCAGTTTATACGCCAATCACCTATGATCAATGTGACTAATCTAGACAAAAAGATACAGTCTGAGAAAGAGTTACGCAAACATGGAAATATGCTGCCGGCCTCTATACGTGGTATCATCTGCGGTCCATCGAATTGTGGCAAAACGAACGTGTTGATTAGTTTGTTAGAAAGTCCGCACGGTGTTCGTTTCGAAAACGTATACGTGTACTCGAAATCGTTGCACCAACCGAAATATCGATATCTAGAAAATATATTCTCATCGATAGACGAAATTGGTTATTTTACATTTTCGAATAACAGCGATGTCGTTCCGCCGAGCGATGCACTTCCGAATTTCATTTTTATCTTTGATGATGTGGCATGTGATAAGCAAAACGTGGTAAGAGAATACTTTGCAATGGGTAGGCACTCGGACGTTGACTGTTTCTATCTTTGTCAGACATATGCAAAGATACCGAAGCATCTGATACGCGACAACGCGAACCTGCTGATCATGTTCAAACAAGATGGTACAAATCTAAAACATGTATACAACGATCATGTTAACACTGACATGTCATTTGAGAATTTCTGCAAATTGTGTACCGCTTGTTGGCAAGAAAAATATGGATTTGTAGTGATTGATAAAGACAGCACATTATGGAATGGTCGCTATAGAAAGGGATTTAATGACTTTGCAATATCATAACATGTTCAGTTATTTCCGATACGTTGATAAAGCAGTGTTCCAACATGAGCAACAATATTGAAGATTGTGAGAGGATAACGAAACAGATTGCGAGAACGAGTGATTTGATTCGCAAAAAGTATCGTGAATTGAAAATTGGTAAAATTGAGGAAGAGATTGCGCTGGAAAAACACTTTAAGCCTGTTACTGAACCGTTGAAAGCAATTGTTGATAACGCGACAAAAAATTATGATCTATACAATAATACAGATATCGGAAGCGAACCATTAGCCACTCCGAATATCAAGGAATTGGATAAAACACAATCAAATTACTGGCTAAATCTTTCGAAACCACTAAAAATAAAAAAACCAAGATTAAGCAGTTTACTCGATATGAATCCCATGATTTCTACACCGGCCTCTACATCGATTAAGACGATGCCAACAATAAAAAGCTCAGCAAGTTTACCCGATACGAATCTGATGGCCTCTACACCGATTAAGATAGCACCAACAATAAAAACCTCAGCAAGATTAAGCAGTTTACCTGGTATGAATACGATGACCTCTATACCGATTAAAACAACACCAGCAACAAAAAGCTTAGGAAACGAAGATACTTTTGAAAGTCCAAAAAGCTTAGCGAACGAAGATGTTTTTGAAAGCCCAAAAAGCAGTTTCTCAACATCTGTTCGAAGTCGGTTGCAAACGTCGGAAGGTGAAAAAATGTTGCGGAATCACCTAGGTCCGCTGAGTCAAAAATACATCGCGCCTGTATTACGTGGAGACATAGAGGTTGGTATGGATCATGTGTATGGTGTTTATCTCGGTAATGATGGACCGATGCTCGGTAATAAACATGTTGATGTGGACAATGCTGATAACATAATTATCGATGGCATACGATATTCTGGTACACCCGGTCTTTATGAATTGATATTTAAGAAAATTCCAGATAACGACATTTATACTGAGGCTGATGAATGCAAATATAGGGACATACTGCTGACAACGAGTGCACATAAGTACAAGCATGATTCGTATGGTAAAACATTAGGCAACAAAGGATACAAGTATAACTATGTAATCAAGCCTTTATTGAAAGATAGAAAAGTTGGAAAGGGTGTACCAAGCTCGATGAGATTAACCAGCAACAAGAATGAATACGTTCATTGGAATGATCCTAACGAACTCGTAGATCGGCTTCGATTGCTCGAGGCTTCGCGTCAAGCTGGTCACAATGCTCACGATAATGAGATGTTATCGATTATCGAGGAACTTCGCGAGGCAGAGCTCATTATAAATTAAGCTGCACTTTGACGATAGAATCAATCATTATCAAAATGCCAATCAACAAGTTTGGGTCATCGTTTGGAACAATGGAATCATACTATCGCTGGAATGGAGTAGTGAGAAATTATGTGCGCAACAACGCTCTATGTATTGTCGGTGCCGATTATGATGCAAAGGCGCGCAAGATTCGTCGAGTAGCACCACCTGTAGAGGATGGTGACGCTATCAACAAACTATACTTGCAAGAAAACATGACATTTATAAAAAATCGGCAAGATGAATTCGACAAGAAGATGATCATGTTTCATGATTACGTTCAGAATTTGAAAGATCAACTGAATCACTTGGAGAGGGATATTATCGAATTCCGAAATCAAATGCATCAATAGCTGGATGTTGGGACGTTGGAACGTTGGGACGTTGGGGCGTTGGGATGTTGGGACATTGAGATGTTGGAGCCTTGAGGTTTTGGGGTGTTGGGGACGTTGGGGTGTTGAGACGTTGAACATTGATTGATAAGACGTGTGCGTTAGGTCTTCGCGTTAGTGGCGAGTCATACATGGCCGAGAAGAAAACCTCCAGTATCGAGAAACGATGTCTTGTGGAAGAATTGCATGCTCCAGCGAGAAGACATTTTCCTCGAAGACGCGTCATAGTACATGGATACGACGACCTATGGCAAGCGGATGTGGTTGAGATGCGACCTTACACGCGATATAACAGAGGTTTCCATTACATACTCACTGTTATCGATGTGCTGAGTAAGCATGCGTGGGCTATACCCCTCAAAACCAAGAATGGAAATGAAGTTTCTACAGCGATCGGGAAGATAATCCGAGACAGTGGGAGGTATCCGAAAAATTTGCAGACCGACAAAGAAAAGGAATTTTACAACGCAAATATGCAAAAACTTTTGTCAAAATACACCATAAATCATTATTCAACGTATTCGGTGATGAAGGCGTCAGTCGTCGAGCGGTTCAATCGTACACTCAAAAACGATACGTGGACACAGTTTACACTTAATGGAAATTATAAATGGATTGATTCGCTGCAGCATCTCATATCAAATTACAACGCGCGAAAGCATCGAACTATCGCTATGCGACCAATTGATGTTACACCAACAAACGCTGCTATGCTCTTAACAATGGCGTATAATCATATAAAAATTGCCGCTCCTGCACGATTCAAAGTGGGAGATGCAGTACGCGTGAGCAAATTCAAGACAATTTTTGAAAAAAGTTACACACCGAATTGGAGCACTGAAATATTTACAATCGCCGAGGTACAGAAAACTAATCCTGCAACGTATCTGCTGAAAGATATTTATGAAAAACCAATTGCTGGAGGATTCTACGAACACGAGTTGCAACGCGTTGCAAATTCCGACGTGTATATAGTTGAAAAAGTATTGCGTAAGAAGGGGAACAATGTGTATGTAAAATGGTTGGGGCTCAATAACTCGCACAATTCGTGGATCCATAAAAGTAATGTTTCGTAACATAATTATTCATTGCTTTAATAAATATATCATATTTTTAAATCATCAAAACATGGTATCTAATTTCTTTCCCATGGTAAGGGTCTCCATATATATATTACAGAATTCTTTGCCTGTAAATGCAATGTATACGTTTTGCAGAAGTTGCGTTTTTGCACGTGTTCAGCGTAATCTAAAACGTCTTGCAAAAAAACGTTGCGCTCTTCGCAGAAGAAGAACATGCGACATAAAATAAGAATATGAATAGCGTGTACGTAAAATGATTAGGACCCCAATAGCTCGCACAATTCGTGTGTAATGTTATACGCTTTGCAGAAGTTGCATGTTTAGACATGTTCAAGGTAATCTAAAAAACAATTTTTGCAAAAAGTTGCACTTTTCCACGTGATATAAAAAATTCCTCCTTCCCCACAAATGATCTATGTCGCGAAGAATATTATTTGTTTGCATCATCCTGCGAATGTAATGTTATACGCTTTGCAGAAGTTGCATGTTTAGACGTGTTCAAGGTAATCTAAAAGACATTTTTGCAAAAGTTGCACTTTTCGCAGAAGAAGAACATGTGATATAAAAAATTCCTCCCCCCACTACGCGCCATCCGCTTCCCTGATACATATGATGCAACGTTGCATTTAAGTGCTGCACAATATTCACACTCGTTTGATAGTATCGTCGTGAAACATTATCTATTGAATTCTACGTTCAAATTTTTTCTGAAAAAATGAATTATTGCATTCCTTGCGATACAGCATGCACAAGTAATCAGTAAGTATTATTATCACCATTTTTTCTTATCCATTTTTTCTTATTGTTATTACTTATTGTCATTACTTACCTTTTATTCTTTATTTACTTTTCTACATGTAACAGTAGCAAGAAACAGCATTCAACGCCTCATATACTGGGAAGGAGGTTTGCCCTCACATCCACAGCATACAAGTATTTGGATATTGCAATCGGTGTAGGACCTGTATCCGCCGTGGAAATTATACTTGGCGATACTCGAGGAAATAAATTGTTGCTGTCTTACTCAACATGGATGGTGTTTATTCAGAAACGCGAGGACATCAAACAACATGTGCTATCAGCTCCTTCTCCAACATCGTTATCAATTTGTGATTTGGTGCTTACGGTTGTTGCAATGCGTGATATGAACATTGTACAAGTGAAATTGCATGATGCTTGCATGTATATGAAACCGACAACTCTATTGTTTTTATTCGAACTGGAACAGTGCATCGAGCATGCATATTCGTGGCTATGCCAAAATGCGCACTATGTTGGTGAGAAATACCAAGAATTTACAAATATTTTAAAACGCAATAGTATTATGCGTAAACGTGATGCAGACAAAATCCTTCGTCAATATTACGACAAAAATTCGCCTGTAGATTGCGAGCTGTTGGCATATGCGCTGGATAACATTTTATATGATGCTATTAATAATTAAAAATAAAAACTGTATCTAATTTTTGTGGAATAAAATTTCGAAATAGTCAAAAGACGTCTAATTTCTTTCCCCACCTCCTCTTTATCGACCTCTGATAATTACCATTGATAATTACCACTTCTTTTTACCAGATGCATCTCTTTTATCGCCCCTTCTCTTTTTATCGATACCAGGCAATTACCCTCTTTCATTTTCTAACCTCCGCTAATTACCAGCCGTTAATGTCAATTATCGATCGATGATACTAATTACCGACCATAAATACTAATTACCAACCATAGATACTAAATATCGACCGTAGATACCAATTATCGACTGTCGGTAATAGTTACCGACCTCCCACTCCGACTGCCCCCCCCCCTCCCGACGGACCCACCTCGGGCACCCCTCACCCACCCTCCCTCACCCTCATCACCCCCTCCCCCACCTCCCCTCACCGTCAACTCCCCCTCCCCCGCACCCCCCAGGTGCCCCCTGTCCAGAACTCTCCTTTCTCACCTACTCACGTCTCCATCGTGGCAGTCCCCCGTCGTCGCTATGGCACGAGACACATCCTGCGTTGTGACCGAATCGTCTAGCCCACAAACGCGCATCTCCGTGCGCTTCGCGGGCCTCGCGACCCGGAGAACCCGCTCGCCCAGCTGTTCCCAGAGCCTCTGGGAGAGTCGGTCCGCCTTCTCCCAGCCCTACGGTCCGGGAGTCTCCAGCAGGAGGCCCCCGGACACGGCCCTCTTCTTCCTTACTAGCCTGCTGCTCGCATACAAGCTTACTGGTTGCTTACTAGCTAACAGGATGCTTAGTAGCATTCTGCTCCCCTACAAGGACCCTGCTCGCTTACCAGCTTACTGCCTGCTTGCTAGCATACTGCTTGCTTCCTAGCCAGATGCTTGCTTTTTAGCACACTGAATCCTTACTAGCGTCCTGCTTGCTTACTAGCTCACTGGTTCCTTAATAGCTTACTGCTAGCTTGCTAGCACTCTGCTCTCTTACTAGGTCCCAGCTCGCTTTCCAGCTTCCTGCTCGCGTACTAGCTGACTGCTGGCTTACTAGCTTACAGCTCCTTTACTCGCTTACTGCTTGCTTACTAGCCCGCTGCTCGCTTATTAGATTACTGCTTGCTTACTGGCATACTGCTTTCTTACTAGCCAGCCGCTTGCTTACTTGTTTACTGCATTCTTACCAGCTTACTGCTCGCTTAATAACTTACTGCTTGCTTGCTAGCTTACTGCTTCCTTACTAGCTTCTTGCTTGCTTACCAGGATACTGCTTTACTGCAAACTTACTTCTTCCCTACTAACGAACAGCATTTTTACTAGCCTGCTGCTTGCTTACTAGCTTACTGTTTGCTTACTACCTTACTGCTAGCTAACTATCCTACTGCCAGCTTACTCCCTTACTGCTTGCTTTCTAGCTTACTGTTTCCTTAGTAGCTTACTGCTAGCTTACTAGCCTACTGGCAGCTTACACCCTTACTGCTTGCTTTCTAGCTTACTGTTTGCTTCGTAGCTTACTGCTCGCTTACTAGCTTACTCCTTGCTTACTAGCTTACTGCTTGCTTACTAGCACACTACTCGCTTAGTAGCTGACAGCTTGCATACTAGCTTGGTGCTTGCTTTCTAGCTTACAGCTTGCCCACAATCTTACTGCTAGCTTACTCGCTTACTGCTCCCTTACTAGCTTCCTGCTTGCTTACCAGATTCCTGGTTCCTTAATAGCTTACTGCTAGCTTACTAGCATCCTGCTTCCTTACTAGGTCCATGCTCGCTTAGTATCTTACTGGTTGCTTACTAGTTAACTGGATGCTTAGTAGCATTCTGCACCATTACAAGGACCCACCTCGCTTGCCAGCTTACTTGTTACTTACATGCTTACTGCATGGTTACTAGCATAAAGCATCCTCACTAGATTCCTGCTCGCCTACTAGATTACAGCTTGCTTACTAGCTTACTGCTTGGTTACTAGCATACAGCTTCCTCACTAGATTCCCACTCGCCTACTAGCACACTGCTTGCTTACTAGCATACTGCTTGCTTACTAGCATACTACTTGCTTACAAGCGATCTGCTTTTATGCTAGCTTACTGCTCGCTTACTAGCTCACTGCTTGCTTACTAGCATAATGTTTCCTTACTAGCTTCCAGCTTGCTAACTAGCTCACTGCTTGCTTACTAGCTTACTCCTAGCATACACGCTTACTGCATGCTTGCTAGCCTGCTGCTCGCTTTTTAGCTTATTGCCTGCTTACAAGCTTGCTGCTTGCATTCCAGCTTACAGCTTGCTTACTAGCTCACATCTTGCCTACTAGCTTACTGCTTACTTACTAGCTTACTATCTGCTTACTAGCTAACTACATTCTTGCCAGCTAATTGCATTCTTGCCAACATGCTGCTTGCTTACTAGCTTACAGCTTGTTTACTAGCTCACAGTTTGGTTGCTAGCTTACTACACGCTTACCAGCATACTGCTTGCTAACTAGCATACTACTTGCTTACTAGCCAACAGCTTTCTGACGAGCCTGATGCTTGCTTCCAAGCTTACTGCTTGCTTAGTAGCATACAGCTTTCTTACTAGCTAGCTTACTTGTTGCTTAATAGCTCACTGCTTGCTTAATAGCTCACTCCATGCTTACTAGCTTCCTGCTTGCTTACTGTCATGCTGCTTCCGTTCTAGCTTCCAGCTCGCTTGCTGGCTCACTGCTTGCTTACTAGCTTACTGCGAGCCCACTCGATTGCTGCTTGTTTACTAGCATACTGCTATCCTTACTATCTTCCAGCTCGCATACTATCTCACTGCTTGCTGACTAACATACTGCTTGCTTGCAAGCTTACTTCTAGGATACTGGCTTACAGCATGCTTACTTGCTTCCACCTCGCATACTAGCACACTCCTTGCATGCTAGCTTACTGCTTGCTTACTAGCGGACTGGTTGCATACAAACTTACAGCTTGCTGACTATCAAACTGCTTCCTTACTATCTTCCACCTCGCTCACTAGCTCACTGCACGCTTACTAGCTTACTACTTCCTTGCTAGCTAACTGCTTGCTTTCTAGCATACTGCTTCCTTACTACCCTCCTGATCGCTTACTGGCTCACTGTTTGCTTACTAGATTTCAGTTTGCTTACTAGCTTACTGCTAGCTTCATCGCTTACTGCTTGCTTACTACCTTACCACTTGCTTACTATTTAACTGCTTCCATACTAGCTTGCTGCTTGATTTCTAGCTTACAGCACTAACTGCTCTCTTACTAACCTGTTGCTTGCCCTCTAGCTTACTGTTTGCTTACTAGCTTGCTGCTTCCTTTCTAGCTTACCGGTGTCTTACTAGCTTGCTTCTTGCTTCCTAACATACTGAATGCTTACTACCATACAGCTAGCCTTACTAGCTTCCAGCTCGCTTACTAGCACACTGCTTGCATGCTTGCTTACTGCTTGCTTACTAGCTCACTGGTGGCTTTCTAGCATACTGCTAGCTTAACTGCATACTGCTTCCTTCCTAGCTTCCCGCTCGCTTACTAGCTCTCGGCCTGCTTACTAGCTGACTGCTTTGTTACAGTCTTACTGCTTGCTTACTAGCACTCTGGTTGCTTACTAGCCTACCGCTCGCTTAATATCTCACTGCTTCCTTACTAGCTTCCTGCTCGCTTACTGTCTCACTGCATACTTACCAGCTTAATGCTTGCTTACTAGCTTACTGCTTGCTTACTGATGCAACTCATCCGGACAACCGGTGTTTGGGCTAGTAAGCCAGCAGTGAGCTAGAAAGCAAGCAAGAAGCTAGTAAGGAAGCAGTATGTTAGAAAACAAGCAGCGGGCTCGTTAGTAAGCAGTAAGCTAGTAAGCGAGCAGGGACCTAGTGAGGAAGTAGTAAAGTAGTAAGCAAGAACAAAGTTTGTAAGCAAGCTGTGAGCTGGTAAGTTAGCAGGAAACTAGTAAGGAATCAGTAAGCTAGTAAGGGAGTATGGAGCCAGTAAAGAAGCAGTAAGCTAGAAAGCAAGCAGTTAGCTAGGAAGGATGTAGTAAGCTCGTATACAAGCAGTAAGCTGCTAAGCAAGCAGTGAGCTAGTAAGGAAGTGGTAAGCTAGTAACCAAGTAATAAGTTCGTAAGCAAGCAGTGAGCTAGTAAGCATGCAGCAAGCTAGTAGGCAAGCATTAAGCGATTATGCTAGCAGTAAGCTATTAAGCAACTAGTAAGCTAGTAAGCAAGCAGTATGCTAGCAAGCAAGCAGTACGCTAGTAAGCGAGGAGGAAGCTACTAAGCAAGCAGTAAGCTAGTATGCAACATGTAGGCTAGTAAGCAAGCAGTAAGATTGTGAGCATGCAGTGAGCTAGTAAGGAAGCAGCATGCTAGTATGCAAGCAATGTGATAGCAAGCAAGCAGTAAGCTAGTAAGCGAGGCGGAAGCTAGTAAGCAAGCAGTAAGCTAGTATGCAACATGTAAGCTAGTAAGCAAGCAGTAAGATTGTGAGCATGCAGTGAGCTAGTAAGGAAGCAGTCAGCTAGTAAGGAAGCAGTATGCTAGGAAGCAAGCAGTATGCTAGAAGGCAAGCTGCCAGCTAGAACGCATGCAGCAAGCTAGTATGCCTGCAGAAAGTTAGTAACGGAGCAGGAAGCTTGTAACGAAGCAGTAATGTATTGGCAGCAAGCTGCAAGGTAGTAAGCATGCATCAGGCTAGACAGATAGCAGTTAGCTAGTAGGAAAGCAGTATGCAAGTAAGCCAGCAGTATGCTGGAAAGCATCCAGTAAGCTAGTAAGAAAGCATTTAGCTAGTGAGAAACCAGTATGCTAGTATGCAAGCATTATGCTAGTAAGCGAGCAGCAAGCTGATAAGCACGCAGAAAGATAGTAAGCGAGCAGGAAGCTAGTAAGCAACAAGTAAGCTAGTAAGCAAGCAGCAGGCTAGTATGAAAGCAATTAGCTAGTAAGAGAGCAGTGTGCTTGTAAGCTCGCAGAATGCTAGAAAGCGAGCAGCGAGCTAGTAAGAAAGCAGTCAGCTAGTAAGGAAGCAGTATGCTAGTAAGCAAGCAGTAAGCTAGTAAGCAAGTAGTAAGCTAGCAAGCATGCAGTAAGCTTGTAAGCAAGCAGTGAGCTATTAAGCTAGCAGTAAGCTAGAAAGCAAGCCGCAAGCTAGTAAGGAAGCAGTAAGCTAGAAAGCCAGCGGTGAACCATTATGCTAGCAGGGAGCTCGTAAGGAAGCAGTATGCTAGTAAGGAAGCAGTAAGCTAGAAAGCAAGCAGTAAGATAGT
Organism: Colletes latitarsis; assembly: GCF_051014445.1. NCBI lineage: Eukaryota > Metazoa > Arthropoda > Insecta > Hymenoptera > Colletidae > Colletes > Colletes latitarsis. The sequence goes on from NC_135142.1 coordinate 7,552,605, forward strand.
AAGCAAGCGGTGTGCTATTATGCAAGCAGGGAGCTCGTAGGGAAGCAGTATGCTAGTAAGTAAGCAGTGAGCTAGTGAGCAAGCAGTAAGGTAGCAAGCATGCATCAGGCTAGTCAGAAAGCTGTTAGATAGTAGGACAGCAGTGTTCTAGTAGGGAAGCAGCATGCTAGTAAGCAAGCAATGAGCTAGTAGACAAGCAGTGAGTTTCTAAGTGAGCAGCGGGGTAGTAAGGAAGCAGTGATATAGTTAGCGAGGAGGTAGCTAGAAAGGAAGCAGTAAGCTAGTAAGCAACTAGTAAGCTAGTAAGCATGCTGTATGGTAGTAAGCAAGCATCGGGCTAGACAGAAAGCAGTTAACTAGTAGGAAAGCAGTGCTAGTAAGGAAGCAGGAAGCTCCAAAGCAGGCAACAAGCTAGTGTGCTACCAGGTAAGCTAGGAAGCAACCAGTGAGCGAGTGAGCGAGTGGGAATCCAGTAAGGAAGCAGTACTCTAGTTAACAAGCAGTAAGCTGGAATGCAAGCAGTGAGCTTGTAAGCTAGGTGATAGCTAGTTAGCAAGCCGTAAGCTCGTATGCAAGCTGTGAGCAATTAAGCGAGCAGGAAGCTAGTAAGGAATCAGCAAGCTAGTAAGCAAGCAGTTAGCTAGTAAGAAAGCTGTATGCAAGTAAGCAAGCAGTATGCCAGAAAGCATGCAGCATGCTAGTAAGCAAGCAGTAAGATACTAAGCAAGCAGTATGTTCGTCAGCAAGCAGTGAGCTAGTGAGAAAGCTGTATGCTAGTATGGAAGTAGTAAGCCACAAAGCAAGCAGGAACCTATTAAGCAAGCAGTGTGCTAGTAAGCGTGGGGGAAGCTAGTATGGAAGCAGTATGCTAGTAAGCAAGCAGTAAGCTAGTAAGCAATCAGTGATCTAGTATGCGTGCTTGGAGCTAGTAGGGAAGCAGTATGCTAGTAAGCAACAAGTAAGCTAGTAAGCAAGCTGTATAGTACTAAGCAAGCAACGGGCTTGACAGGATGCAGATACCTACTAGGAAAGCAGTATGCTAGTATGGAAGCAGAATGCTACAAAGTAGGCAACAAGCTAGTAAGCTACCAGGTAAGCTAGGAAGCAAGTAGTGAGCCAGTAAGCGAGTGGGAATCCAGTAAGGATACAGTACGCAAGTTAGCAAGCAGTAAGGTACTAAGCAAGCAGTAAGTTAGTCAGCAAGGTGTGAGCTAGTAAGAAAGCAGTTAGCTATTTAGTCAAGGAGTAAGCTAGTATGCAACCAGTAAGGTAGTAAGCCAGCATCGGGCTAGACAAAAAGCAGTAAGCTAGTAAGCTATCAGTGAGCTATTAAGCGAGCAGTAAGCTGGTAAGGCTGCAGTATGCTAGAAGGTAAGCAGTAAACTAGAAAGCAAGGAGCAAGCTAGTAAGCGAACCGTGAGCACGTAAGCGAGCTGAGAGCCAGTACGGAAGCAGTATGCTGGTAGGCACGCACTAAGCTAGTAAGCAACCTGTAAGCTAGTAAGCAAGCAGTAAGCTTGTATGAAGGCAGTTAGCCAGTAGGCATGTAGTAAACTAGTAAGAAAGCAGTATGCTATTAAGCAAGCAGTAAGCTAGTATGCAAGCAGCAAGCTAGTAACAGAGCAGTAAGTTAGTAACAACGACGTAAGCTAGTAAGCAAGCAACAGGCTAGTAAGAATGCAATTAGGTAGCAAGCAAGAAGTAAGCTAGCAAGCATGCAGGAAACTAGTAAGGAATCTTTCAGCTAGTAGGAAAGCATTAAGTTAGGAAGGAATCAGGAAGGTACAATGCAAGCAGCAAGATGGCAGGCAAGCAGTAAGCTAGTAGGCAAGCAGTGAGCTAATAAGGATGCAATAAGTTACTATGAAACCAGCAAGCTAGTAAGCAAGCAATAAGCAGGTCAGCAAGCTGTATTCTTGTAAGCCAGCAGTGAGCTAGTAAGCAACCAGCAATCTAGTAAGCTAGTAAGCAAGCAGTAAGTCAGAAGCAAAGCAGTAAGCTAGTAAGGAAACATTAGTCTTGTAAGAAATCAGTAAGTTAGTAAGAAAGCACTAAGTTAGGAGGAAAGCTGGAAGGTAGTAAGAAAGCAATTAGCTACTAAGCAAGGAGTAAGCTAATAGTCATGCAGTACGCTAGTAAGCAAGAAGTGAGCTAGTAAGAGAGCTTGAATCTAGTAAGGAAGCAGCAAGCTAGTTAGCGAGCAGGAAAGTAGTAAGGAAGCAACAAGCGAGTGAGCTAGCATTAAGCTAGTAAGCAAGCAGTGAGCTACTAAGGGAGCAGGATGCTAGTAAGCAAGCAGTAAGCTAGTAAGCAAGCTGTAAGCTCGAAAGCAAGTAGCAAGATAGTAAGCAAGCACTAAGCTAGAAAGTAAGCAGCAGGCTAGTAAGAAAGCAGTTAACTATTAAGCAAGCAGTAAGCCATTATGCTAGCAGTGAGCTAGTAAGCAAGCAGTAAGCAGGAATGGAAGCAATTAGCATGTAAGCATGTAGCAAGCTATCAAGCAAGCACTAAGCTTGAAAGCAAGCAGCAGGCTAGTAAGCAAGCAGTAAGCTAGAAAGCGAGACGCAGGCTATTAAGAATGCAGTTAGCTATTGTGCAAGCAGTAAGCTAGATAGCATGCAGCGTGCTAGTAAGCAAGCAGCAGGCTAGTAAGCAAGCAGCAAGCGAGTAAGCTAGCAGTAAGCAAGTAAGCAACTGATAATCTAGTAAGCAAACAGCGAGTTGGTAAGCGCGCAGGAAGATAGTAAGGAAGTACTAAGCTAGAAAACAAGCAGCTGGCTAGTATACAAGCAGTAAGCAAATAAGCTAGCAGTAAACTTGGATGCCAGCAGTAATCCAGAAAGCAATGGGCAGGCTAGTAAGAAAGCAGTTTGATAGTAAGCAAGCCTTGAGCTAGTAAGTGAGCAGGAAGCTAGTAAGAATGCAGCCTGCTATTAATCAAGGCGTAAGCTCGTTTGCAACAGGTAAGCTAGTAAGCAAGCATCTGGCTAGTAAGAAAGCTATTAGCTAGTAAGCAAGCAACATGCTAGTAAGCAAGCAGTAAGCTAGTAAGCAAGCAGTAACCTAGTAAGTAACCGGTAAGCTAGTAAGCAAGCAGCAGGCTTGTAAGATAGCAGTTAGCTAGTAAGCGAGTATTAAGCTAGTAAGCCAGCTGTAATCTAGTAAGCAAGCAGTGAGCTAGTAAGCAAGCATGGAGCTAGTAGGGAAGCAGTATGCTTGTAAGCAAGAAGTCAGCTGGTAAGAAAGCAGTTAGTAAGCAAGTAGTAAGCTAGTAATCATGCAGTAAGCTAGAATGCAAGCAGCAGGCTAGTAAGCAGGCAGTAAGGCAGAACGCAAGCAGCAGGATATTAAGAAAGCAGTTAGCCAGTAAGCAAGCAGTAACCTAGTGAGCAACAAGATAGTAAGCAAGCAGGAAGCCAGTAAGAAAGCAGTTAGCTAGTTAAAAAGCAGTATGCTAGTAAGCCAGCAGTAAGCTAGAAAGCAAGCAGCAAGCTAGTGAGCAAGCAGTAAGCTAGAATGCAAGCAGGAAGCTCGAAAGCAAGCAGCAAGCTAGCAAGCGAGCAGGAAGCGAGTATTCTAGCTGTAAGCTAGTATGCAAGCAATTATCTAGTATGCAAGCTTTAAGCTAGAAAGCACGCAGCAGGCTAGTAAGGAGGCGGTATGCTAGTAAGCCAGCAGTAGGCTAGTAAGTATCCATTCATCTGGTAAGCTAGCACTGAGCTAGTAAGCGAGCAGGAAGCTAGTAAGGAAGCAGTATGCTAGAAAGCAAGCAGTAGGCTAGTATGTAACCGGTAGGCTAGTTAGCAAACAGTAAGCTGTTAAGCATGTTGTAAGCTAGTACGCAAGCAGTATGCCAGTGAGTAAGGAGTAAGCTAGTGTGGTGTGTGTGTGTGTATGGTATGTGTGAATCATGAGTGGTATGAGTAAGCGACGAATGCTTGGAGCCGAATGATTGTTTATGCAATGGTATCGATGCCGATGCCGTCAATGTTGCGGGTAGCGTCATTCGGTTTGAAGACGCACGTGGCTGGCCCTGGGAAAAAAGGGCAGAGTCGAGCGAACCGTCGAAGAGTCCACACGAGCGAGTTAAGACGTAGCGAGTTATATTTTTACCACCTTTATTTTATTTCATGTTCAAGTAAACTTAACATCTTTTATTCTATTTTAATTTCATTTTCTACAAAATTGGGGGCTCGTCCGTGATCAGAATTTAAACCGAGTCGTAGCAGAACGCTTAGTGTGGACAGTAAAGTGTTGTGAGAACAGAGTTTACTTAAAAGGGTTGAGGTGAAAGTGTAGAGTGTGTACTGCGGGGACTAGTGTTGAAAGTGACGATTCATAGTTGTTAGTGGACAATAAAGTGTGAACTTTGTGCAACCTTACAATGAATTTGTGACTGTGTGATTTGCTCCGCCATTCTTCGCGTCCCTGTTCCTCGTCCGCGCCTCTTTTCGTCTGTACAAGTATGCTAGTAAGCAAGCTGTGAGCTAGTAAGCGAGCAGGGAACTAGTAAGGAAGCGGTATACTAGTAAGCAAGCAGTAAGCTAGTAAGCAACCAGTAAGATAGACAGCACGCAATAAGCTAGTAAACAAGCAGTAAGCTTGTAAGCAAGCAGCAAGCTAGTAAGCAAGCAGTGAGCTAGTAAGAAAGCAGTAAGTTAGTAACAAAGCACCAAGCTAGAAAACAACCAGTAAGCTAGAAAGCAAGCAGTGTGCTAGTAAGAAAGCAATTAGCTAGTAAGCCAGCAGCAAGCTAGTAAGCTAGCAGCATGCTAGTGAGCAAGCAATAAGCGATTATGCTAGCAGTAGGCTTTGAAGCAGCCAGCCAGCTAGTATGCAAGCAGTGAGCTAGTAATCAAGCAGCAAGCTAGTAAGCAAGGAGTAAGCTAGTAAGCAAGCAGTTAGCTAGTATGGAAGTAGTAAGCTCGAATGCAAGCAGTAAGCTGGTAAGGAAGCGGTGAGCTAGTAAGGAAGCAGTATGCTGGTAAGAAAGCAGCCGGCTATTACGAGAGCATTTAGCTAGTCAGAAAGCAGTATGCCAGTATGCCAGCAGTAAGCTTGAATGCACGCAGCAAGCTAGCAAGCTAGCTGGAAGCGAGTAAGCTAGCAGCAAGTTCGTAAGCAAGCTGTAATCCAGTAAGCAAGCTAGAAGCTAGTAGGGAAGCACTAAGTTAGAAAGGAAGCTGCAGGCTAATAAGCAAGCAGTAAACGAGAAAGCTAGCTGTAAGCTGGTAAGCAAGTAGTAAGCTAGTCAGCATGCAGCAAGTGAGTAAGCTAGCAGTAAGCTAGTAAGCAAGCAGTAAGCTACTTAGCATGCAGAAAGCTGGTAAGAAAGCAGTTTGCTAGCAAGGAACTGGTAAGCTCGTGAGCAAGCAGTAAGTTAGTAAGCAAGCAGTGTGCTAGTAAGCGAGCAGGAAGCTAGTAATCAAGCTGTAAACTAGTAAGCAACCGGTAAGCTGGTAAGAAAGCTGTAAGTAAGTAACAAAGCAGTAAAATAGTAACAAAGCAGTTAGCTAGAAAGCAAGCAGGAGGCTAGTGAGCATGCAGTAAGAGTGAAAGCTAGCAGTAAGCAAGTAAGCCCGCAATAAGCCAGTAATCAAGCTGTAAGCTTGTAAGCATGCAGTAAGTTAGTAAGCAAGCTGTGAGCTAGCATGCGAGCAGGCAGCTAGTAAGGCCACGCACCCGTTTGGTTGTCCCGGCGGCAGGGGAGGTGAACCCCTACGTGGCGCATCCCCAGGTGGAGGATAGGTGTAGCCGCTGGGATGGGGTGCGGGGATGGGGTCACCAACTTGTGGAGGCTGGTGACCACATCCTCGCATGTGATCCCGGAGGTTGGAGCGAAAGCTCCCGCGGACCAAACACAGATATGAATGCTTTGCGTGGGTGAATGCGTGTGTGAGTGGCCCGGGACATGGGATATTTGCCGCGGGTGTTACCTAAGGCTGGAGGTTGGCCCGTTGACTGCGGATGAGTCCAGCGGCCAACGTGGCCACCCAGTCGGCGGCCTATTCCTATGTCACGAGGCCGTGGGCGCTGGTAACCAGGCGCCTGCGGTTGAGTGGGAATGCGGTGGGAGGAGTGCCTCCCACATGGTGGGGCCGGTAAAGGCACGACGCGGCGGGGGATTCTGTGATGCCTCACTAGAGTTCCCGGATCCTCGCCAGGCGTCTGAGGATGGCCACCGTGGGGTTTTAGTCGGTAAGAGCCCGACACCACCCGCGGGTGTCCATGAGGATTTCCCCACGTACAAAAAAAAAAAAAAAAAAAAGGCAGCTAGTAAGGAAGCAGTATGCTAGTAAGCAAGCAGTAAGCGATTAAGCTAACACCATGCTATTAGGCAAGCATTGAGCTAGTAAGCGGGCAGGAATCTAGTAAGGAAGCTCTAAGCTAGAAAGCAGCAGCAGGCTAGTAAGCAAGCAGTAAGCAAGTAGGCTAGCAGTAAGCTAGTAAGCAAGCAGTAAGCTAGAAAGCAAGCACCAAGCCAGAAAGCAAGCAGTAAGCTACTAAGCAACAAGTAAGCTAGCAAGCAAGCAGGTGGCTAGTAAGAAAGCAATTAGCTAGTAAGGAAGCAGTACAGTAGTAAGCAACAAGTAAGATTGTAAGCAAGCAGCAGGCTAGTATGGTAGCAATTTGCTAGTAAGGAAGTAGTACGCTAGTAAGCAAGCAGTAAGCTAGAAAGCAAGCGGCAAGCTAGCAACCAAGCAGTAAGCTAGAAAGGAAACAGCAAGGTAGCAAGCAAGCAGGAAGCGAGTTTGCAAGCAGTAAGCGAGTAAGCTAGCAGTAAGGCGGTATGCAAGCTATAAGCTTGTAACCAACCAGCGAGCTAGTAAGCGAGCAGGAAGCAGTACGCTAGTAAGCTATCTGAAATCTAGAAAGCAAGTAGCAAACTACTAAGCAAGCAGTAAGCTAGAAAGCAAGCAGCAGGCATGTAGGAAAGCAGATACGTATTAAGCCAACAGCACACTAGTAAGCAAGCAGCAAGCGGGTATGCTAGCAGTAAGCTAGTATGCAAGCAGTAAGATAGTAGTCAAGCAGCTGGCTAGAAAGAAAGCAGTATGCAAGTAAGCAAGCAGTAAGCTAATAAGCAAGCAGCGGGCTAGTAAGCGAGTTGGGAGCTAGTAACAAAGCAGTAATCCAGTAAGCAAGCAGTATGCTGGTGAGAACGCAGTTAGCTAATAAGTACGCAGTAATCTAGAAAGCAAGCAACAAGCTAGTAAGCATGCAGTAAGCTAGTAAGTGAGCAGGGACCTAGTAAGGGAGCAGAATGCTAGTAAGCAAGCAGTGAGCTAGTAAGCAACGAGTAAGCTAGTAAGCAAGCAGGAAGCTGGTGAGGAAGCAGTATGCCCGAAATCAAGCAGCGGGATTGTAAGCAAGCAATAAGCAAGTCAGCTAGCAGTAAGCTAGTAGGGATGAAGTAAGCTAGTAAGCGAACAGGAAGCTAGTACGGAAGCAGTATGCTAGGATCAAGCAGTAAGCTGGTAAGAAAGCAGTTATCTAGTAAGAAAGCGGTATGCCAGTCAACAAGCAGTATGTTAGAAAGCAAGCAGCAAACTATTAAGCAGGCAATAAGCTAGAAAGCAAGGGGCAGGCTGGTAAGAACGCAGTTAGATAGCAAGCAAGGAGCAGGGTAGTAAGGAAGCAGTAAGCTAGTAAGCATGCAGCTGGTTAGTAAGAATGCCGCAAATTAGGAATGTTTAAAGATCGAGTTAATTCGATTTATTTAAACCCGTAATTAGCCGTTAATCCACTTTATTTTCAATATACGCGACAGACCAGAATATTCTAGGTCGACGCGTCCGCGATTCGAAACAGAAGGCAGCAGAAAAACTCTCGCTCCTTGAGTTTTTCTGTAAGTCACGCGAGCATTACAGTAACGTTCGATTTCGAACTTTTCGGTTAAACGCTCGACCATAGAGAAGGTGCGACAATTACATATGAGATAAAGACGGACGAGAGCCACGGCGACAGCGCCGCGCGTCGGAGGATTCCCCCTCTCTCACGCGTACTTTTCGGCAGCTCGTGCTCGTCCGTCACTTGAAAACGAGAGCCTGCCAAGCGCGGATCGATAACCGATCACGCTTCGCATAATTAAAAGAATTCCGTATTGCTTCGAGTTATTCGAGCATTCGTAGAAAATCAAAAGGCCCTCGCAATATCCGAATTGCTTCGAGTTATTCGAACGTTCGGAAAAATTAAGAAAACTATAAAGAAAATTCTCAGGTTCAAGCGGCTGATTCCCACGCAACGTTGAAAGTTTGAGTTATTCGAACTTTCACAACGCGGGCAACCGACGTATAACCGCAGCTTTACGGGATTAGCTTGCGTAAACAAACTGCCCCCAGTAAACTACGTGTAATTCCGGTTGTCGAATCAAACCAGTTAATCGATTCGGTCGTGAGTACGACCCGGTTAAAAGACTGCGGGAAACTCTTTGGTATCATCGAGTTCCCGAATTTTCCGCGTATTGCTGCAAACAGCGGTCGTGTGAGAGGTATCGAGGTTAAGACTCGATCCTCCCTTGATTTAATCGAACGGCCTTACACCCACCTAAAGGGGCCTCATTGGCACGTATACCCTAGGTGGACTTGTCGCCTTCTAGTCGGAGCGTTGGACGAGTTACTCTAAGCCCAGCTTCCGGCGAATGCCAGAGCGTTGTTCTTTGATCGCCAGTCTTGTACGGTCACTGCGCGTAGAACGCGACTCACAAGGCGTCGGGATGCCAGTCTCAATATTAAGACGTCCTATACGCCATTGAAAGACTGCACCACATCGTGTTCCGTACACACGCATACGAAGACGGTAAGGGGCCGAGGACCGGGTGACGGTTGGAGCCTTATAACCTCCCTCTAGGCACCCTCTCCTGCGACAATCAAGTGTTGTAGTCTAACAGAAAAAACCGAGACGAATTTCCATAATTGGAAGAAAGCGAGCGATTCCCGGTTTAAAGGGAACGCTCACACACACGTACAGTCCACTAGCTTAGCTGCGTATCGCGGCGGCAGAGATTCCCGCTCCTAGGTGCGACAAGCACAGACCAGGAGCGTACGGCAAAGAGAAAGACAAGCGACGTGACTCACGTCGATAGGTATTAAACGCCTAGTCGTGTCTCTTTCTGTTTCAGGGTAACAACGCGGGCCGCACAACAACATCGTCTGGCAGACGTCGGCCGGTTATTACCAAAAACCTGTACAAGCTATAAGAAAAGAAACAAAATAAAAGGCTTATCCGTGCATTTGGATAAGCGTAAATAAAAATTATAATTGTACTGCTTATTTTCCGTCTGTTCCTTCCCTCGAGATCCGGACCACCGTTAGGCGAGGCATTTCCAAACCTCCTCCCCCTAACAAGGAAGAAAGCAGGAATGTAGTAAGAATGCAGTTAGGTAGTAAGCAAGCATTAAGCTAGTAAGGTAGCAGTTAGCATTTATGCATGCAATAAGCTAGTACGCAAGCAGTAAGCTGGTAAGCATGCAGTGAGCTAGTCAGCGAGCGGGGAGCTCGTAAGGAAGCAGTAAGCTACAAAGCGAGGAGAAAGCAATCAAGAACGCAGAATGCTGGTAAGCAGGCAGAAAGCTAAAAAACAAGCAGCATGTTAGGAAGCAAGTAGTAAGCTAGTAAGAAGGCAGTTAGCTAGTAAGCAACCAGTAATCCTGTAAGCAAGCAGTAAGCCTGTAAGCAATCAGTGGGCTTGCGAGCGAGCAGGGATCTGGTAACAATGCAGTAAACTAGTAAGCAAGTAGTATGCTGGTAAGAAGGCAGTTACGTAGTAAGCCAGTACTGAGCCTGTAAGCCAGCAGAAAGCTAGTACGCAAGCAGAAAGCAAGTAAAGAAGCAGTAAGCTAGAAAGAAAGCAGGGGGCTAGTGAGCAAGCAGTAGGCGAGTAAGCTAGCATTATGCTAGTAGGGTTGCAGTGAGCTGGTAAGCGAGGAGGAAGCTAGGAAGCAAGCAGCGAGCATGTAAGCATGCAGGCAGCTAGTAAGCGACCAGTAAGATTGTAAGGAAGCAGCAGCCTAGTCAGATAACAGTTCGCTATTAAGAAAGCTGTGTTCTGGTAAGCAAGCAGTAAACTAGAAAGCAACCGGGAAGCTAGCATTCAAGCAGTAGGCTGGCATGAAAGCAGTTAGCTAGTAAGGATGTAGTAGGCTTGTTAGCAAGCAGAAGGCGAATAAGCTTGCTGTAAGTTAGTAAACATGCTGCAGGGTGGTCAGAAATCAGTTAGCTAGTAAGCAAGCAGTAGGCTAGTGTGCAAGGAGCTCAGAGGGCGGAACGCCCGTCTGCAGCTCCTGTTGGAGGAGGAGCGACAGGGGAGGAGGAGGGCAGAGGCGCTGTGGAACAGCGCGGCCCTCCCTCCCATCCTCCCTCCTCCTCCACCGCCGCGTCCCTCGGCGGAGGTAAATAAGCGGAGTGCGGCGGCAGTGGTGCGGGGCACCGCGGGCCCCTCCACCCGCACTCCGCCCGTGAAGAAGTCCCCGTCCTCCTCAGAAGACGATCTTCTGAGGAGGATTGGGGACATGATTGATGGCAAGCTGGCTGCCTTCCGGGAGGAGCTCCTCGCCGGAAGAGCGGTCAGCAGGAAGGCGGTGCCTCCCCGACCTGTTCCGGTACAGTCGGGGAAGGCAAAGAAGGGCGGAGTGAAGGCTCCGCCCAGCGTTGCGGCACCAGGGCCCCGGGTCGCGACCCCCAAGGGGGGTGGTGTACCCGTGGTCGCGGTGGTCGCGTCCTCCACAGCACCCTCCCAAGGGGGGGTGGCGTGGAGTGAGGTGGTGGGGCGGAAGGCGAAGCGGGCGGCGAGGAAGGCTTCGCAACCGCAGCCTCCGCCTCCGCCGCCGGCGGCCAAGGTAAAGGCCGCGAAGGTCGGGAAGGCACGACCAGGTCGTCCCCCAAAAACGGCAGCGGTGACGCTGACCGTTGCGCAGGGGGGCGACCTGACCCTCGCGGAGGCGATGCGGCTCGCCAGGGAGAATATCTCCCTGGAAGAGCTGGGCATCGCCTCCGTGAGGGCGAAGAGGGCCGTGACCGGGGGTCTCTTGCTGGAGATCCCCGGTGCAGAAGGCGGCGCGAAGGCGGATCGTCTCGCCCAGAGGCTCCGGGAGCAGCTGGGCGAGCGAGGTGTCCGGGTCGCCCGGCCCACGAAGCGCACGGAGATGCGCGTTTGTGGGCTGGACGACTCGGTCAGCGCACAGGATGTGTCCCGTGCCCTTGCGAGGGCGGGGGACTGTCCTGTGGAGGACCTGCGGATCGGAGAGATCCGCAGGTCGCCCTCCGGCCTCGGGTCGGTGTGGGCCCGGTGCCCCCTCTCCGCCGCCCGTAAGGTGGCGGAATCCGGGAGGGTGTTGGTGGGGTGGGTTTCGGCGCGAGTGGAAATCCTCGCGCCGCGCCCGCTTCAGTGTCACCGCTGCCTCGAATTGGGGCACGTGAGGCAGTGGTGCACCTCGCCGGTGGACCGCAGCGGTCAGTGTTACCGCTGCGGTGCCAAAGAGCACCGTGCGAGCCAGTGCTCGGCGGCCCCCCACTGCCCGCTGTGTGCGGACATGGGGAGGCCAGCCGATCACAGGGTGGGGAGCAAGAAGTGCTCCCCCCCCCCTCCCGGAAGGAGAGGAAGAAGCGGGCTGCACCGGCTCCGGTGCCGAGGGCGGTGGCATCGTCCTCCATGGAGGTGGACGGTGCTACGGGGACGGACGGCCGGGAGGAGGCTGGCGCGGCCATTAATTAATGCCGCCCCGCCTCCTCCTCCAGGCCAACCTCAACCACTGCCGCGCGGCACAGGACTTGATGTCCCAAGTCCTCGCGGAGTGGGGGGTTGGCCTGGCGGTCGCCGCCGAGCCGTACCGCGTCCCTGATCACCCTCATTGGGTGGGCGACGCGGACGGCTTGGTGGCGACGGTATGGGGAGGGGGCGACGGGTCCCCACCGTTCTCCTTGTTGGAGCGCGGTCGGGGATTCGTCGCCGTGGACTGGGGGGGAGTCGCTGTGGTGGGGTGCTACATTTCGCCCCGTAGCGGTCACGCTGCGTTCGAGCTGTACTTGGCCGAGGTCGCGGCATGCGTGCAGCGCTACGCGGCCCGGCCGGTGCTGGTCCTGGGGGATTTTAATGCCAAGTCGGTGGCTTGGGGATCCCCCAGGACCTCCGTTCGCGGCGGGATCCTGGGCGATTGGGCGGCGGGGCTCGACCTCCGGGTATTGAACCGGGGGTCGGAGCACACATGCGTGCGGCGATATGGGGGGTCCATCGTGGATGTTGGATTCGCGACCCCCAACGCCGTGCGCATGGTGTCGGGTTGGCACGTGGTCGCGGGGGCAGAGACACTCTCCGATCACCGGTACATCCGGATGGAGGTCTCTGCCGCCGCGAGTGCATCCCGACACGGCCGCCTGCGTGGCACCCCACCACGCCGCTGGGCGCTTCGGCGCCTGGACAGGGACGCCCTGATGGCAGCTGCCCTCGCTGCAACTTGGCCGCAGGGAGCGGCCGAGTTGCCGAGCATAGAGGAGGAGGTCGCCCGGCTCGGAGCATTGGTCGCGGGTATTTGCGACGCGGCGATGCCTCGGGTCGGGCGGGCTTCTCCTCGCCGGGCGGTGTACTGGTGGTCGGACGCGATCGCGGAGTTGCGAGTCGCGACTGTCCGCGCCCGACGCCAGTACACCCGCGCGCGCCGTCGTCAACGTACAGGCGACGGCGTGGCGCGAGCGAGGGCAGCTGATGTCCTGTATGGAGCATACCGCGTGGCGCGGGTTGCTCTGCAGGTCGCCATCAAACGGGCCAAGACCCAGGCATGGAAGGAGCTCCTCCAGACCCTTGATGACGATCCATGGGGGCGCCCATATAAGGTGGTGCTGAATAAGCTCCGCCCGTGGGCGCCCCCCGTCACCGAGGGTCTTGACCCCCGGCTGCTGGAGGACGTGGTCAATACACTCTTCCCAATTGGGGAGAGGGGACCGCGTCCTCCGGCGGCGGCGGCTGTCCCAGTGGAGTGGACGGCCGAGCTTGGGGTCACGCAGGAGGAGCTGGCAGCGGCCATCAGACGGCTCGGGGTTCGTAACACGGCCCCGGGTCCGGATGGTGTGCCCGGCCGGGTTTGGGTCTTGACCCAGGGCGTCCTTGGGGCCGACCTCAGGCGGTTGTTCGACCGCTGCCTGAGGGACGGGCGATTCCCCCCCAGTTGGAAGGTGGCGAGGATGGTCCTCCTCCGGAAGGAGGGTCGGCCCGCGGAGTCTCCCTCCGCATACCGGCCCATTTGTCTCCTCGACGAGGTGGGCAAGCTCTTCGAGCGTGTGATTGCTGCCCGCCTCGTCGAGCACCTGTCGCGGGGTGATCCCGGTCTGGCCGACTGCCAGTTCGGTTTCCGGGGGGGCCGATCGACTATCGACGCGATAGGTCGTGTGAGGGCCCTCTCGGAGGCGGCCGTCTCCCGGGGAGGGGTGGCATTGGCAATATCCTTGGATATTGCCAATGCCTTTAACACCCTCCCCTGGGAAGAGATAAGGAGGGGACTCGAATATCATCGAGTCCCCCCTTGTCTCAGGGCGGTCGTCGGGGATTATCTCCGCGGCAGGTGGATCGAGTATCCGGGCCGGGATGGTGATATGCGGAGGGAGGTGTACTGCGGTGTTCCGCAGGGGTCGGTCCTCGGGCCACTCCTGTGGAACATCGCGTACGACTCGGTGTTGCGGGCCGGCCTCCCCGACGGCGTCAGCACGGTGTGTTATGCGGATGACACACTGGTGCTGGCCGTCGGGGCGCACTGGGGGAGGGCCATGCGTCGCGCGGAGGAGGGGTCGCAACGCGTCGTCGACCGGATCAGGGGGATGGGGATGACGGTGGCGGTCCATAAGACCGAGGTGATTGCGTTTCATTCACCTCGGCAGGATCCGCCACCCCCTCTGATCCGGGTGGGTGGGGCTGACATCGAGGTGAAGCCCCAGATCAGGTATCTAGGGCTGATCCTCGATAGCCACTGGCGTTTCGAGAAGCATTTCCGCTGCCTGGTCCCCCGGTTGGAAAGGATGGTTGCGGCTCTGGGCCGGATCCTGCCCAACCTGGGGGGCCCGGCGGGCCGAGTTCGTCGCCTCTATGTGGCAATGGTCCAGTCGGTGGCCCTATACGGGGCCCCCGTCTGGGCGGACGACCTGGCTGCCTCCCGGCGCAGCATGACTATGCTGCGTCGGGTGCAGAGGCGCGTGGCGCTCAGGGTCGTCCGCGGGTATCGGACCATGTCACATGAGGCGGCGACGGTTCTAGCGGGGATGCCGCCCATGGACCTGCTCGCGCGGTCACACGCGGTGATGTACCGGCACCGCGTCGACCGTCGCGCGGGGGTGGGGGCGGTCCCGGGCGGGCAGGAACCTGCTTGGGGCGATTTGAAGCGCCAGGCCCGGCAGTCCGTGTTGCTCGCGTGGCAGGAGCGGCTGGGTCTGCCAACCGCGGGGCACCGGACTGTCGGGGCTGTTCGGCCACTCCTGAAGGAGTGGCTGGACAGACGCCATGGCAGCCTCACCTACCGGCTGGCACAGGTATTTTCCGGGCATGGCAGCTTCGGAAGATACCTGTGCCGGATAGGGAAGGAGCCGACGGCGCGTTGCTGCCACTGCGACGCTGAGCAGGACACGGCGGATCATACCCTGGAGGTATGCCCAGCGTGGGAGGGGGAGCGCCGTGTCCTGGTCGGCGTCGTCGGGCGGGATGTCTCGCTGCCGGGCGTGGTGCGCGCCATGCTCGGCAGCGAGGAGAAGTGGAGGGCCGTGGCCTCCTTCTGCGAGAACGTAATGTTGCAGAAGGAGGCCGCGGGGAGGGAGCGCGAGCTTCAGCGGCGCACTGAAGCTCGCGCTCGTGCGGTGGCCCGAGGTCGTCGCCCGGTCGCGAGGCGTCGCGGGCGGCCGCCTCGGCGTGGCGGATGACCTAGGCTGGGAGGGGGGTCCTGAGGGGACCCTCCTCCCGCCAGGCGGCGCCGGGTCGGATCGGTTGGGGGTAGGAGTGCCTCCCCCTACCGGTCCGACGCAAGGGGAGGCACCCTCGGCGGTCTGGTGCGGCCATGAACGCCCGGCCGCCGAGGGGTGGAAACGGGGTCGCGGGCGGTTGCGAGTTGGGGCTCGCAGCCGCCACTAAACGCGGCCCCGGGACGGATAGCGGCGTGATGGAGTGGCCCCGTCCCGCCGCTATGAGGCAGTGTGTCTACTGGGGGGACCGATTGTCCCCCCGGGGGATGGGCGCGAAAGCGCGGGCACGGGGAGGATACCGGAAGAATGCTTCGAGCGATTCCCGGTATCCTCCCAAAGCGTGCCGAAGGGTCACCGTGGGGTTTTTAGTGGGTAGGTCCCGCGCCTGTCGTTGTACGGGCGCGGGGAATCCCACACACCCCTCCCACCTCTCCCCAAGGAGGTGGGAGGGAGTCTTTCGACGATTTTCCCCACGACAAAAAAAAAAAAAAAAAAAAAAAAAAAAAAGGCTAGTGTGCAAGCAGTGAGCCAATGAGAAAGCATGACGCTAGTAACAAAGCAGTATGCTTGACAGCTAGCAGCAGGCTAGTAAAAAAGCAGGAAGCTAGTTGAAAGCAGTATGCTAGCTATCAAGCAGTAAGCTAGACTGCAAGCAGCAAGCTAGTAAGCAAGCAGTACGCTAGAACGCAAGCAGCAGGCTTCTAAGCAAGCAGTAAGCTGGTAAGAAAGCAAACAGCTAGTCAGAAAGCAATTAGCTAGTTAGAACGCTGTATGCTAGTAAGCAAGCGGAAAGCTAGAAAGCATGTTGCAATCCAGTAAGCAAGCAGTAAGCTTGGAAGAAAGCAGTAAGTTAGCAAGCAAGCAGTAAGCTTGTAAGCAGGCAGTAAGCTGGTAAGAAAGCAGATAGCTAGTAACCGAGCAGGAAGCTAGTAAGAAAGCAGCTAGCTAGTAAGAAAGCAGCAGTCTAGTATGAAAGCAAGTAGCTTGTAAGAACGCAGTATGCTAGTAAGCTAGCAGGCAGCTTGAAAGCAAGCCGCAAGCTAGCATGCAAGTATTAGGCGATTTAGCTAGAAGTAAGCTGGTATGCATGCAGTAGTCTTGTACGCAAGCAGTGAGCTAGTAAGCTAGCAGTAAACTAGTCAGCAAGCAGTAAGCTAGAAAGCCAGCAGTAAGCGAGTGAGCAAGTAGTAAGCAAGTAAGCAACCAGGAAGCTAATAAGGAAGCATTATGCTTGCAAGCAAGCAGCAAGCTTGCAAGCAACAAGTAAGCTACTAAGCAAGCAGCATGCTATTAAGCCAGACGTAAGCTAGTTAGCAAGCAGTAAGCTTCTAAGCATGCAGCAGGCTAGTCAGAAAGCAGCAAGCTTGTAAGCAAGCGCTAAGATAGTATCCTAGCAGTGAGCTAGTAAGCGTGCAGGGAGCTAGAACGGGAGCAGTATGCTAGAAAGCAAGCATTAAACTAGTAAGCAACCACACGGGCAGTAAGCATGCAGTAAGCTAGTAAGGGAGGAGGAAGGCAGTATGGAAGCAGTATGATAGCATGCAAGCAGCAAGCTAGTATGCGGTAAGCATGTTAGCAAGCAGCCGGCTGGTCAGAAAACAATTAGCTAGTAAGAATGCAGTATGCTAGTAAGCATGCTGTAAGGTAGAAAGGGAGCAGCAGGCGAGTAAGGAAGCAGTATGCTAGTAAGCTAGCAGTGAGCTAGCAGGCAAGCAGTGAGCTAGTAAGAAAGCAGTACGCTGGTGTGCAAGCAGTGAGCTAGAAAGCAAGCAGCAAGCTAGTACGCATGCAGTGAGCCAGTAAGCGAGCAGGTAGCTAGTAAATGTGCTGAATGCTAGTAAGCAAGCAGTAAGCTAGTAAGGGAGCAGAATGCTAGTAAGCAAGCAGAATACTAGAAAGTAACCAGTAAGCTAGTAAGCAAGCAGGAAGCTACTAAGGAAGCAGTATGCTAGAAAGCAAGCAGCGGGCTAGTAAAAAAGAAGGAAGCTAGAAAGCAAGCAGCGGGCTAGTAAAAAAGCAGCAAGCTAGTTGAAGGCAGTATGCTAGTAATCAAGCAGTAAGCTAGAATGCCAGCTGCAACCTAGTAAGCAAGCACTAAGCTAAAACGCAAGCAACATTCTTGTAAACATGCAGTAAGCGAGGCTGCTGGCAGTAAGCTAGTAAGTAAGCAGTGAGCTAGTAATCGAGGAAGAATCTATTAAGGAAGCAGCATGATAGTACGCAAGCAGTAAGCTAGCAAGCAAGCAGTAAGCTAGAAAGCAACCAGCAGGATTTTAAGAAAGCAGTTAGCTATTGAGCAGGCAGTATGGTAGTAAGGAAGCGGTAAGGTAGTGAGCAAGCATTAAGCTAGTAAGCGAGCTGGGAGATAGTAAGGGAGCAGTATGCTAGTATGCTAGCAGTAAGCTGGTGTGAAAGCATTATGCTAGTAAGCAAGCAGTAAGCTAGTAAGAAACAACTAAGCTAGTAAGCATGCAGTGCGCCAGTAAGCGAGCAGGGAACTAGTAACAAAGCAGTAATCTAGTAAGCAAACAGTATACTGCTTTTTTTTTTTTTTTTTTTTTTTTTTTTTTTTGTCGTGGGGAAAATCTTCGAAAGACTCCCTCCCACCTCCTTGGGGAGAGGTGGGAGGGGTGTGTGGGATTCCCCGCGCCCGTACAACGACAGGCGCGGGACCTACCCACTAAAAACCCCACGGTGACCCTTCGGCACGCTTTGGGAGGATACCGGGAATCGCTCGAAGCATTCTTCCGGTATCCCCCCCGTGCCCGCGCTTTCGCGCCCATCCCCCGGGGGGACAATCGGTCCCCGCAGTAGACACACTGCCTCATAGCGGCGGGACGGGGCCACTCCATCCCGCCGCTATCCGTCCCGGGGCCGCGTTTAGTGGCGGCTGCGAGCCCCAACTCGCAACCGCCCGCGACCCCGTTTCCACCCCTCGACGGCCGGGCGTTCATGGCCGCACCAGACCGCCGAGGGTGCCTCCCCTTGCATCGGACCGGTAGGAGGAGGCACTCCTACCCCCAACCGGTCCGACCCGGCGCCGCCTGGCGGGAGGAGGGTCCCCTCAGGACCCCGCTCCCAGCCTAGGTCATCCGCCACGCCGAGGCGGCCGCCCGCGACGCCTCGCGACCGGGCGACGACCTCGGGCCACCGCACGAGCGCGAGCTTCAGCGCCCCGCTGAAGCTCGCGCTCCCTCCCCGCGGCCTCCTTCTGCAACATTACGTTCTCGCAGAAGGAGGCCACGGCCCTCCACTTCTCCTCGCTGCCGAGCATGGCGCGCACCACGCCCGGCAGCGAGACATCCCGCCCGACGACGCCGACCAGGACACGGCGCTCCCCCTCCCACGCGGGGCATACCTCCAGGGTATGATCCGCCGTGTCCTGCTCAGCGTCGCAGTGGCAGCAACGCGCCGTCGGCTCCTTCCCTATCCGGCACAGGTATCTTCCGAAGCTGCCATGCCCGGAAAATACCTGTGCCAGCCGGTAGGTGAGGCTGCCATGGCCTCTGTCCAGCCACTCCTTCAGGAGTGGCCGAACAGCCCCGACAGTCCGGTGCCCCGCGGTTGGCAGAGCCAGCCGCTCCTGCCACGCGAGCAACACGGACTGCCGGGCCTGGCGCTTCAAATCGCCCCAAGCAGGTTCCTGCCCGCCCGGGACCGCCCCCACCCCCGCGCGACGGTCGACGCGGTGCCGGTACATCACCGCGTGCGACCACGCGAGCAGGTCCATGGGCGGCATCCCCGCTAGAACCGTCGCCGCCTCATGTGACATGGTCCGATACCCGCGGACGACCCTGAGCGCCATGCGCCTCTGCACCCGACGCAGCATAGTCATGCTGCGCCGGGAGGCAGCCAGGTCGTCCGCCCAGACGGGGGCCCCGTATAGGGCCACCGACTGGACCATTGCCACATAGAGGCGACGAACTCGGCCCGCCGGGCCCCCCAGGTTGGGCAGGATCCGGCCCAGAGCCGCAACCATCCTTTCCAACCGGGGGACCAGGCAGCGGAAATGCTCCTCGAAACGCCAGTGGCTATCGAGGATCAGCCCCAGATACCTGATCTGGGGCTTCACCTCGATGTCAGCCCCACCCACCCGGATCAGAGGGGGTGGCGGATCCTGCCGAGGTGAATGAAACGCAATCACCTCGGTCTTATGGACCGCCACCGTCATCCCCATCCCCCTGATCCGGTCGACGACGCGTTGCGACCCCTCCTCCGCGCGACGCATGGCCCTCCCCCAGTGCGCCCCGACGGCCAGCACCAGTGTGTCATCCGCATAACACACCGTGCTGACGCCGTCGGGGAGGCCGGCCCGCAACACCGAGTCGTACGCGATGTTCCACAGGAGTGGCCCGAGGACCGACCCCTGCGGAACACCGCAGTACACCTCCCTCCGCATATCACCATCCCGGCCCGGATACTCGATCCACCTGCCGCGGAGATAATCCCCGACGACCGCCCTGAGACAAGGGGGGACCCGATGATATTCGAGTCCCCTCCTTATCTCTTCCCAGGGGAGGGTGTTAAAGGCATTGGCAATATCCAAGGATATTGCCAATGCCACCCCTCCCCGGGAGACGGCCGCCCCCGAGAGGGCCCTCACACGACCTATCGCGTCGATAGTCGATCGGCCCCCCCGGAAACCGAACTGGCAGTCGGCCAGACCGGGATCACCCCGCGACAGGTGCTCGACGAGGCGGGCAGCAATCACCCGCTCGAAGAGCTTGCCCACCTCGTCGAGGAGACAAATGGGCCGGTATGCGGAGGGAAAACAGTATACTGCTAAGAAAGCAGTTAGCTATTAAGCAAGTAGTAAGCTAGTAAGCAAGCAGGAAGCTGGTAAGGAGGCACTAAGGTAGAAAGCAAGTAGAAGGCTAGTAATGAAGCAGTAAGCGTGTATGTAACCAGTAAGCTAGTAAGCAAGCTGTAACCTAGTGTGCAAGCAGTTAGCTAGTAAGCGAGGAGGAAGCTAGTAAGGAAGCAGTACGCTAGTAAGCAAGCTGTAATTGGTAAGAAAGCAGTTAGCTAGTTACGGAATAGTAAGCTAGTAAGCAGGCAGTAAGATAGTAAGCAAACAGTAAGCTAGTAAGCAAGCAGAAAGATAGTCTGAACGCTGCTAGTTAGTAGGAGAGCAGTTTGCTAGAAAGCAAGCTGTAAGCAAGAAAGCAAGCGACAATCTAGTATGCATGCAGTAAGCTAGAAAGCAAGCAGCAAGCTATTAAGCTAGCATTAAGCTTAAAAGCAAGCAGAAGGCTAGTCAGAAAGCAGTTAGTTATAAAGCAAGCAGTTTGGCAGCAAGCAAGCAGTAACCTAGATAGCAAGTCGTGTGCTAGTAAGCTAGCAGTGAGCTAGTAAGCGAGCAGGGAACTAGTAACAAAGCAGTAATCTAGCAAGCAAGCAGTATGCTGCTAAGAAAGCAGTTAGCTATTAACCAAGTAGTAAGCTAGTAAGCAAGCACTAAACTAGTAAGCGAGGAGTCAGCAAATAAGGGAGCAGCAAGTTAGTATGAAGGCAGTAAGTTTGGAAGAAAGCAGGAATGTAGTAGGATAGCAGTATACTAGCAAGCAAGCAGTGGGCTAGTAACCTAGGGGGAAGCTAGAATGGAAGCACTATGCTAGTAAGCTTATAGTAAGCTAATAAGCAAGCAGTGAGCTAGAATGCGAGCAGGGCGATAGTATGGAAGCAGTATGCCAGTATGAAAGCACTAACCTAGTAAGCAAGCAGTAAGATAGTATGCTACCAGTATGTTAGTAGGCAAGCAGTGAGCTAGTAAGCGAGGGGGAAGCTAGCAAGGAAGCTGTACGCTAGTTAGCAAGCGGTAAGCTGGAAGGCAAGCAGTGAGCTAGTAAGCAAGCAGTAAGCTAGTTAGCAAGCAGTAACCTCGTAGGCAAGCTGTGAGCTATTAAGCGAGCAGGAAGCTAGAAAGAAAGCCGCATGCTAGTAAGCAAGCAGTTATCTAGTATGAAAGCTGTATGCAGGTATGCAAGCAGTATGCTAGAAAGCATGCAGCAAGCTAGTAAGCGAGCAGTAAGCTACTATACAAGCAGTAAGTTAGTAAATAAGCAGTGAGCTACAAAACGAGCAGGGCATTAGTATGGAAGCAGCATGCCAGTGAGCAATCAGGAAGCTAGTAAGTATGCAGTGAGCCAGTAAGCGAGCAGCGAGCAAGTAAGTAGCCTGTACGGTAGTAAGCAATCAATAGGCTGGTAAGGAAGCAGTTTGTTACTGAGCAAGTCGCAAGCTAGTAAGCATGCAGTAAGCTAGTATGCATGCAGTAAGCTAGTAGGCAAGCAGGATGCCAGCAAGGAAGCCGTATGCTAGTAAGCAAACAGTAAACTAGTAAGCATGCAGTATGCTGGTACGGAGGCAGTAAGGTACTAAGCAAACAGTAAGCGAGAAAGCAAGCATTAAGCGAGTAAGCTGGCAGTAGGATAGTTAGCAACCAGTAAGCAAGCAGTAATCTAGTAAGCAACCAGTAAGCTAGTAAGCAAGCAGCAGGCTAGTAAGAAAGCATTATACTCGTGAGCAAGCAGCAGGCTGGTAAGCAAGCAGTGAGCTAGTAAGCAGGCAGCTGGCTAGTAAGAAAGCAGAAATTTAAGAAGAAAGCAGGTGTGTTGTCAGAAAGCAGTTAGGTAGTAAGCAAGCAGTATGCTAATAAGCAAGCTGTAAGTAGGTATCAGAGCAGTATGCTAGTAAGCAAGCAACAGGCTAGTAAAAATGCAGTTAGTTAGTAGGGAAGAAGTAAGAATGTAGTAAAGCAGTATCTTGGTAAGCAAGCAAGAAGCAACTAAGGAAGCAGTAAGCTAGCGAGCACGCTGTAAGATAGTAACAAAGCACTTTACTAGTAAGGAAGCAGCAGGCTAGTAAGGAGGCAGTTAGTTAGTAAGGTGGCAGTTCGCTAGTAAGCAAGGAGCAAGCTTGTAAGCAAGCAGCAAGGTAGTAAGCGAGCATTAAGCGATTAAGCTAGCAGTAAGCTATTAAGCAGCCAGTAAGCTAGTAAGTAAACAGTGAGCTAGTAAGCGAGGAGAAAGCTAGTAAAGAAGCAGTAAGCTATAATGTAAGCAGCAAGCTAGTGAGCAAGCAGCAAGCTAGTAAGCATGCAGTAAGCTAGTAAGCAGGCAGTGAGCTAGTAAGACAGCAGTTAACTATTGAGCAAGCAGTTAAATAGTAAGCAGCCAGTACGCTTGTTAGCAAGCAGTAAGATGGTAAGAACACAGTTATCTAGGTAGCTCGTAGTAAGCTAGTAAGCGAGCAGGAAGCTAGTAAGAACGTAGTATGCTACTAAGCAATCAGTAAGCTAGAGAGAAAACGGTAAGCTAGTAAGCATGCAGCCGGCTAGGAAGCAAGCAGCAGGCTAGTAAGAAAGCTACTACCTACTAAGAAAGCAGGAAGGTATTAAGCAAGCAGTAAGCTAGTACGAGAGCAGGAAGATTGTAAGAAAGTAGTATGCTAGTAAGCAAGCAGTAAGCTAGTAAGCAACCGGTAAGTTGGTAAGCAAGCATTGAGCTCGTAAGAAAGCAGTAAGTTAGAGAGCAAGCAAAGAGCTAGTGAGGAAGCATTTAGTTAGCAACAAAGCAGTAAGTTTGTAGCAAAGCAGTAAGCTGGTAAGCAAGCTGGAAGCTAGTAAGCATTCGTATGGTAAGAGAGCGGTAAGTTAGTAAGAATGCAGTATGTTAGGAAGAATGCAGGAATGTTGTAAGCAAGCACTAAGATAGTAAGCAAGCAGTACGATAGTAAGCAAACAGTAACATTGTAAGCAAGCAGCAGGATAGTGAGCGTGCAGTAAGCGAGTTAGCTAGCAGTGAGCATGTAAGCCAGCAATAAGCTAGTAATCAAGCTGTAAGCTGGTAAGCATACAGTAAGTTAATAAGCAAGCAGTGAGCTAGTAAGCGAGCAGAAGCTTGTAAGGAAGCAGCAGGCTAGTAAGCCAGCAGTAGGCTAGTAAGCGAGCAGGAAGCTGAAAAGCGAGCAGGGACCCAGTAAGAGAGCAGAATGCAAGTAAACTAGCAGTAAGCTTTTAAGGAACCAGTAAGTTAGTATGCAAGCAGAAAGCTAGTAAGGAAGCAGTATGCTAGAAAGTAAGCAGCTGGCTAGTAAGCAAGCAGTAAGCTAGTAAGCGAGCAGGAAGCTAGTAAGCGAGCAGGAAGCTAGTAAGCAAGCTGTATGGTAGTAAGCAACCTACGGGCTAGACAGAAAGCAGTCAGCTAGTAGGAAAGCAGTATGCTAGAAAGCAAGCAGTAGGCTAGTAATTAACCGGTAGGCTAGTTAGCAAGCAGCAAGCTATTAAGCGAGGAGCAGGCTAGTAAGAACGCGGGTAGCTTGTAAGCAAGCAGTAAGCTAGTAGCCAACAAGATATTAAGCAAGCAGGAAGCCAGTAAGAAAAGAATTGGCTAGTAAGAAAGCAGTATGCTTGTCAGCAAGAAGCAAGCAGCAAGCTAGCATGCAAGCAGGAAGCGAGTAAGCTAGCAGTAAGCTAGTAAGCATGCAGTAAGCTAGAAGACAAGCCGGAAGTTAGTAAGGAAATACGAAGCTAGAAAGCAGGTAGGAGGCTAGTAAGCAAGCAGTAAGCTAGTAAGCAAGCAGTAAGCTAGTGTGGTGTGTGTGTGTGTATGGTATGTGTGAATCATGGGTGGTATGAGTAAGCGACGGATGCTTGGAGCCGAATGATTGTTTATGCAAGGGTATCGATGCCGATGCCGTCAATGTTGCGGGTGGCGTCATTCGTTTAGAAGATGCATGTGGCCGGCCCTGGGAGAAAAGGGCAGAGTCGAGCGAACCGTCGAAGTGTCCACACGAGCGATTTAAGACGTAGCGAGTTATATTTTTTACCACCTTTATTTTATTTCATGTTGAAATAAACTTGACATCTTTTATTCTATTTTAATTTCATTTCCTACAAAATTGGGGGCACGTCCGCGATCAGAATTTAAACCGAGTCGTAGCAGAACGTTTAGTGTGGACAGTAAAGTATTGTGAGAACAGAGTTTACTTAAAAGGGTTGAGGTGAAAGTGTAGAGTGTGTACTGCGAGGACTAGTGTTGAAAGTCACGATTCATAGTTGTGGTGGTCAATAAAATGGCTTCAGTAAGGAGGGATGCAAGTGATTTCTGCATCGCAGAATTGAAAGAAAAATTATGAGAGAAGGGACTTTCAATATCTGGTTTGAAAGCGGAATTGATTCAGCGGCTGCATGAAGCCGATCCGACCGGCGAATGGTTAAAAGTATGTACAAGCAGCGTGGTCGAAGAAACTGCGAGTGACAATAGTTCGGGATGCGCATACGATATGGTACAGATGCGGCGAGAAATGGAACTTGCGCAAAGAGAGAAGCAACTAGTAGAGCGGTAGCTTGATTTAGCTCGCCAACAAATTGCATTACTTCGAGAAATGCAGAGGCTTAATCTCGACAGAGGTGAGGCAGGGGAATCAACAAGCGTACCGACGGGGCAAAGACGACCGCCACCGGTAAATATCTCTGCCATTGCGGATTTATTAAGTTATTTTGATGGAAGTAGCAATACATTCGTCACGTGGGAGCGTCAAGTTCAAACATTGAAAATGACGTATCAACTGACGGATGATATGGCTAAACTGTTGATGGGATCGCGAATGAAGGGTAACGCACTTGAGTGGTTACATTCGAAACCTGAACATATTGCAATGTCAGTAGAAGAATTACTGAGGAATCTACAGGAAATGTTTTACCATCCTGGAAGCGTTCTTGAGATGAGACGACGTTTTGAGGCGCGTGTTTGGAGGAAAGAAGAAACGTTCAGCGAATATGTACATCAAAAAGTGATTTTAGGATACCGCGTACCTAGCAGTGACGCAGAAATCATAGAGTACATTATAGAAGGAATACCTGATCGAGGATTAAGGGATCTGGCGCGAGTGCAGAAGATAGCAACTAAGGGGGAACTGTTAGCAGCATTCGATAGGATTTCCTTGCAAGGAAGATCGTTGCCGTTCAACCCAGCGATCAAGCCAAAGAAAAGCAAGTGGTCACCAGTGAAGACAATAAAGCAAGACGTTAAAGAAGTGCCGAATAACCAATTACGATGCTCTAATTGCTGTGAGAGGAACCATCGAGTTGTAGACTGTCTTGTTAAAAGCAAAGGGCCAAGATGTTTCGCTTGCCGAGACTTGGGACACAGAGCCATGGATTGTAAGAAGGGGCAGGACAAGCAGGTAAACGAGTATACGGCAGTGGCCGTTCAGGACAATAAAGTATACAAGCCTGTTACATTACTAGGTAAGCAGATAGTAGCGTTTAT
This sequence comes from Colletes latitarsis, assembly GCF_051014445.1. Classification (NCBI taxonomy): domain Eukaryota; kingdom Metazoa; phylum Arthropoda; class Insecta; order Hymenoptera; family Colletidae; genus Colletes; species Colletes latitarsis. Next base: position 7,577,812 of record NC_135142.1, read on the forward strand.
AGATATGGGTAGCGATTTACATTTAATGAAGGCCGAACAATATATTAGGTTAGGATGCCCAACTTTACACGGTACAGAAATATCTTGTAAAGGATTCGGTTTAAGTAAGGTCACTACTTTAGGCAGTTTTTATGGGAACGTACAAATCGATACAAATATTTTCCGATTCTTAATTCACGTGGTACCGGATGAATATTTGAGACATAATTTTTTGATTGGCTTGGAATTGTTGCAAGAGGCTAAATTGACGTTAGACGGTAAGAGTGTTGAGGTTTCAAAACGCGATAACAGGGTAACGAATTCTTATGATGTACCAGAAATATTTTGCATAGATACTTTCGATGAGTCCGAGAACAATGTAACTAATTCTTTAATAGATTTGCAGCATATTAAAAATGATACCGTTAAACAAGAAATAGAAGATATATTAAGTAATTATGAGCCTAAAACTATTAAAAAGTCTAACATTAAAATGAACATTGTATTGAAAGATGATATATCTATATATCAACCTCCACGTAGATTAGCGCCAGTGCAAAGAGAAATAGTTAATAAACAGTTAGATGAATGGATGCAACAAGGAATAGTGCGAGAAAGTACATCGGAATATGCCAGTTCGATTGTACTGGTAAAAAAGAAAGATAATGGAATGCGTTTGTGTATAGATTATAGATTACTTAATAAGAAAGTATGTAAAGATCGCTATCCGCTTCCGTTGATAGAAGATCAGCTGGATCGTTTACAGGGCGCGACGATATTTAGTACTCTCGATTTAAAAGATGGTTTTTTTCACGTCCCGATTGAGGAAAATAGTTGTAAATTCACTGCATTTATAGTACCTGATGGGCATTTTGAATTTTTAAGAACCCCATTTGGTCTCTGCAACTCTCCAGCTATCTTTCAAAAATATATCAATAATATATTTCGTAACCCGATTCAGACAAGTGTTGTTTTGACATATATAGATGATTTAATTATTCTTGCGAATAACGAAAATGAAGCCGTATCAAGATTGCGTGAGATATTGTGTATTGCAAGTGATTATGGATTGCGAGTGAATTGGAAGAAATGTCGTTTTCTTCAACGTAGCATAGAATATCTAGGTCACATAATTGAGGATGGTCACGTACGTCCGTCGAAGCGTAAGACATTAGCTGTTATGAATTTTCCATTAGTAAAAAATGTTAGAGACGTACAGAGCTTCTTAGGATTAACCGGGTATTTTCGCAAATTTATTCCACAATATTCAGCAATAGCCCAACCCTTGACGAACTTGTTGAAAAAAGACGTAAATTTTGAACTAAATGAAAAACATATGCTAGCGTTTAAACAATTGAAAATTGCATAGAGCAGTGAGCCGGTTTTAAAATTATACCGCGTAGGTGCGGAAACAGAACTCCATACGGATGCGTCGAGCGTCGGACTCGGTGCCATCCTGTTACAGAGAGACGATGTCGATCAACGTTACCATCCAACATATTATGCGAGCTGGAAAACATCAGAGGCAGAATCGCGATACATTAGTTATGAATTGGAGATATTAGCTATAGTTAAAGCGTTACATAAGTTTAGAGTTTATCTTTTAGGAATACCGTTTAGAATAATAACCGATTGTCGTGCGTTTACTCTCACTATGAAAAAAAGAGACTTATGTGTTCGAGTTGCAAGGTGGGCATTATTGTTAGAGAAGTTCAATTATATTATTGAACATCGCTCAGGAAGCAATATGCGACATGTCGATGTGCTAAGTCGAAAGCCTATTCCGGTGTGTATGCTTATCAGTGAGTGTGAGACGAGTGTGCTCGTGAGATTGCGAAAAGCGCAATGTGCGGACAAAGAGTTATCGGAAATGATGGATTCTGTGAATAGTGTACAAAATAATGATGGCGACTACGTAATAAGAAACGGACTTTTGTTTAAGGTAATTGCCGACGATGTTCGCATAGTAGTGCCGCGTGCTATGCAGTGTCAAATAATAAGACAGTTGCATGAGAAACCGAGACCCTTGTTAGAAAAGATTATTGGTTCAAAGGTCTAAGATCTAAAGAGGAAAAAGTGATTCAGAATTGCATTGCGTGTATGTTAGCTGAACGAAAATCTGGAAAACGAGACGGACTATTATACCCTATCGACAAAGGAGACGTTCCGTTAGATGTATACCACATTGATCACTTAGGACCGCTTCCGTCAACTCGGAAGAATTACAAACACATATTCGTAGTGATAGATGGATTTTCTAAATTTGTGTGGCTCTATGCTACAAAATCTACCGGTACTGGAGAGGTCGTCAACCACTTGAAAAAACAAGCGAAAATTTTTGGCAATCCCCGAAAGATTATTTCGGACCGTGGAACTGCATTTACTTCGGCAGAGTTTCAAGAGTACTGCAGAGAAGAAAATATTGAAGCTGGCCTTATTACAACGGGGGTACCAAAAGCGAATGGACAGGTAGAAAGGGTGAACAGGACAATCATTCCTGTGTTAACTAAGTTGGCCGCACCAAAACCTAATGAGTGGCACAGGTACCTAGACGTATGCCAAAACTACCTGAATGCAACTCCTCACCGCAGTATCGGCAATACACCTTTTAAGATTCTATTCGGGACTGATATGAGGTTGAAGAACAATCCCGCGGTCCGAGAAATAATAAGCAACGAGTGGAACGAACTATTTCAAGAAAATCGAGACGAATTGAGACGGCAAGTAAAAAACAACATTTTGAAAATCCAACAGAAGAATCGGCGTAGTTTTAACCGGAATCGTAAAGAGGCTCATCACTATCACGAAGGAGATTTGGTCGCTATCAAAAGGACACAATCAGGACCAGGTTTAAAGTTTGCGCATAAATATTTAGGCCCGTATCAAATTACCCGTGTACTGCGCAATGATCGGTATTTGGTAGAGAAAGTAGGTGAGCACGAGGGGCCACGACAAACATCGACAACTTCAGAATACTTGAAATCGTGGATTGAGGACTTAGAAGATGCATTGACGGATAGTGAGAATACATCTGATATCTGAGGGCAGATATCTCTGCAGGATGGCCGAATGTGGTGTGTGTGTGTGTATGGTATGTGTGAGTCACGAGTGGTATGAATAAGCGACGAATGCTTGGAGCCGAATGATTGTTTATGCAATGGTATCGATGCCGATGCCGTCAATGTTGCGGGTGGCGTCATTCGTTTAGAAGACGCACAAAAAAGGGCAGAGTCGAGCGAACTGTCGAAGAGTCCACACGAGCGAGTTAAGACGTAGCGAGTTATATTTTTTACAACCTTTATTTTATTTCATGTTCAAATAAACTTAACATCATTTATTCTATTTTAATTTCATTTCCTACACTAGTAAGCTACAAGTAAGCTATTAAGCTAGCAGCAGGCTAGTAAGAAAGCAGTTAGCTAGTAGGAAAGCAGTATGCTAGTAAGCAAGCAGTGAGCTAGTAAGCGAGCAGGAAGCTAGTAAGGAAGCAATATGCTAGTGAGCAAGCAGTAGACTAGTAAGTATCCAGTTATCCAGTAAGCAAGCAGTGAGCTAGTAAGCGAGCAGGAAGCTAGTAAGGAAGCAGTATGCTAGTAAGCAAGTTGCAGGCTAGTAAGCAAGCAGTAAACGATTAAGCTAGCAGTACGCTAGTAAGCAAGCTGTGAGCTAGTAAGCGAGCAGGAAGCTAGTAAGGAAGCAGTATGCTAGTAAGCAAGTTGCAGGCTAGTAAGCAAGCAGTAAACGATTAAGCTAGCAGTACGCTAGTAAGCAAGCAGTGAGCTAGTAAGCGAGCAGGAAGCTAGTAAGGAAGCAGCATGATAGTAAACAAGTTGTAAGCTCGTAAGCAACAAGTAAGCTGGTAAGCATGCAGTAAGCTGGTAAGAGAGCAGTTAGCTAGTGAGCAAGTAGTATGCTAGTGCGCCATGCTCGGCAGCGTGAGGAAGTGGTGGGCCGTGACCTCCTTCTGCAAGATCGTAATGCTGCAGAAGGAGGCCGCGGGAAGGGAGCGCGAGCGTCAGCAGCGCGCTGAGGCTCGCGCTCGTATGGTGGCGCGAGGGCGTCGCGGGAGGCCGCCTTTGCGCGGCGGATGACCCTGGCTAGGAGGGGGGCCCTGAGGGGAACCTCCTCCCGTCAGGCGGCGAAGGGTCGGACCGGGTGGGTCACGGGTGGGGGACACGGGGAGGCACCCTCGGTGGCCTGGAGCGGCCATGAGCTCCCGGCCGCCGAGGAGTAGAAACGGGGCCGCAGCCGCCACTAAACGCGGCCCCGGGACGGATGGCGGTAGGGCGGAGTGACCTCGTCCTGCCGCCATGAGATAGCGTGACAGCCGGGGGGACCCTTTTGTCCCCCCGTGGATGGGCGCACAGCGCAGGCACGGGGAGGATACCGGAAGTATGCTTCGAGCGATTCCCGGTATCCTCCCAAAACGTGCGGAAGAGTCACCGTGGGGTTTTTAGTGGGTAGGTCCCGCGCCCGTCATTCCATGGGCGCGGGGAATCCCACACACCCCTTCCGCCTCTCCACAAAGAGGTGGAAGGGAGACTTACGGATATTTTCCCCACGAAAAAAAAAGCTGGTATGCAACCAGTAAGCTAGTAAGCGAGGAGGAAGCAAGTAAGGAAGCAGTATGCTAGTAAGCAACCAATAAGCTAGTCAACTAGCAGTTAGCTAGTAAGCAAGCAGGAAGCTAGTAAGCAAGCTGCAATCTAGTAAGCAAGGAGTGAGATAGTAAGTAGGCATGAAGCTAGTAAGGAAACAGTAAGCGTGTAAGCTAGCTGTAAGCATGTAAGCAAGCAGTAAGCTAGTAGGTAAGCAGTGAGCTAGCAACGCAGCAGTATGCTAGTAAGCAAGTAGTAAGCTAGAGAGCAAGCAGTAAGCTTGAAGGCAACCAACAAGGGAGTAAGCAAGCAGTAAGCACGTGAACAAGCAGTAAGCTGGTCAGGAAGCAGATAGCTAGTAAGGAAGCTGTAAGTTAGAAAGCAAGCAGTGAGATAGTTAGGGAGCAGGAAGCTAGAATGGAGGCAGGATGCTAGAAAGCAAGCAGTTAGCTAGGAAGAAACAAGTTTGCTACTAAGCAAGCAGCTCGCTGGTAAGGATGCAGTTAGCTAGTAAGGAAGCAGTAAGTAATGAAGGAAGCAGGAGGGTTGTAAGAAAGCGGTTAGCTAGTCTGAAAGCAGCGAGCTAGTATGCCTTCAGTGGGCTGGTAGGTTTGCAGTTAGCTAGTAAGCAAGCACTGAGCTAGTATACGAGGAGGAAGCTGGTAAGGAAGCAGTATGCTACTAAGCAAGCGGTAATCTAGTAAGCGAGCAGGGAGCTAGTAAGCAACCAGTAAGCTACTAAGCAAACAGTCAGCTTGTAAGCAAGCAGCAGGCTAGTCAGAAAGCTGCTAGCTAGTAAGAAAGCAGTAAGCTAGTAAGCAACCTGGAAGCTAGAAAGCAAGCAGTAAGCTGGCGCGAATGCAATTAGCTTGTATGCAAGCAGTAAGCTAGTATGCAAGCAGTGAGCTAGTAAGTGAGACGGAAGATATTAAGCAAGCAATAAGCAAGTAAGCTAGCAGCAGGCTAGTAAGAAAGTAGTTAGGTATTGAGCGAGCAGCAAACTAGTGGCAAGCATTAATCTTGTAAGCTAGCAGTGGGCTAGTAAGCGAGCAGGGAGCTAGTAAGGAAGCATTAAGCTAGTAGGCAAGCAGGGAGCTAGCAAGAAATTACTCAGCTACTAAACGAGGAGGCAGCTAGTAAGCAAGGAGTAAGCTGGAAAGCAAAGAGCAAGCTAGTAAGCAAGCAGTAAGCTAGTAAGCAAGCTGAAGCTAGTACAGAAGCAGTATGCTGGAAAGCATGCGGTATGTTCGATAGCAAGCAGTGAGCTAGTAAGCGAGCAGTAAGAGCGATGGCAAGCAGTGTGCTAGTAAGCGAGCAGTGAGATAGTAAGCGAGCTGTAAGCTAGAAAGCAAGCAGCAAGCAAGTAAGCAAGCATTAAGCTAGATAGCAAGCCGCTGGCTAGTAACAAAGCAGTATGCCAGTAAGCTAGCAGTAAGCTAGTAAGCAAGCAAGTAGGTGAGAAAGGGGAGTTCTGGACAGGGGGCTCTGAGGGGGGTGCGGGGAGGGGGGAGATGAGGGTGAGGGAGGGTGGGGGAGGGGGCCTGTGCGCCGGAGTGGGGGGGGCCCGTGGTGGGTCCGTGGGGGGGGGGGGGGGAGCAGTCGGATTGGGAGGTCGGTAACTATTACCGACAGTCGATAATTGGTATCTACGGTCGATAATTAGTATCTACGGTTGGTAAATAGTATTTATGGTCGGTAATTAGTATCAACGATCGATAATTGACATTAACGGCTGGTAATTAGCGGAGGTTAGAAAATGGAAGAGGGTAATTGCCTGGTATCGATAAAAAGGGAAGGGGGGATAAAAGAGATGCATCTGGTAAAAAGAAGTGGTAATTATCAAAGGTAATAATCAGAGGTCGATAAAGAGGAGGTGGGGAAAGAAATTAGACGTCTTTTGACTATTTCGAAATTTTATTCCACAAAAATTAGATACAGTTTTTATTTTTAATTATTAATAGCATTGTTAAAATAGGTACGAGTATGTGCAAAGGTTGTGAAAAGACCTTGTCTCGTACCCTTTAACGTAGTTTGGTCCGGATCACGAGGGATTGGGAATATGGGGGAAAGTGAATGTACAGTTTATAATTATCTTTCGCCTAGTCCAATGGGCTGGCCGTTTATTAATAAGAAAAATTCAAAATTAAATAAACGTAAAAAAGGAAATTAACGAAAAAATTAACTTTATATTTACGATTTTTTTAAAAATTGCAGGAAAAAAGCCCGAGCTGATGGCTCGGGAAAAAAACCTGCACCGCCGTCGGCGCCTACGGCTCTCGTCTCGGTCTTCTGTAATCAAAAGAAATACCGAAATCCGGCGGTTAATACCTGACAACGCTCGGTGCGTTGTCTGACTCGCTTTAATCCACACGCTCCTTCTTCCGTTTACGGTGAATAGGAGCGGGATTCTTACACAGCGATACACAACTGTGTTAGTGGACTGTATTATTATTTCAACGTTTCAGATTTTGGAAACGTTGAATTGCAGATGGGGAAGACGAGATTCTAATCTCGATCTTCCCACTGCTGCAAGCTTGGTTTTTGCAGGAGAGGACAACAAGTGGAGGTTGTAAGGCTCCAAAGGTTGTCAACTCCGCGGTCCCTCGCCGTTCCCTGGTCCGTACGGGACCGGTGTGATGCAGAGCCTTAACTGCGCAGAAGCGACTGATTATTAAGGTTCTAACACCACGGTGCCCTTTGAACGTAGTTCTACGTCGAGTGTCCGTACCCACTGACGATCTGGAACCCACGCTCGAGCAGGTCGAAACTAGCCGAGATATTTACCCAGGGAATGCCAATAAGGCCCCTATCGGGTGTTATCCCAAACTTTTGTTTCGACCCTGGAAAACGACGAACCCAACCCAGGGATTTTGCAACGAAGGCTCCCTGTAGGTTGGGGTTCTGAACCGTGCAATAGCCAAGCAGAGAATCAAGAAATTCTCTCGGTTCTCAAACACGACCACTGATTTCAGCAATACGTGTTTGTCCGTCACAACGGTGGCGATAATCAAGCACTGTTTAAGTGCAATCTGATTATATTCAGCCACCGATGGCGGGTTGTGAAAATTACTCAAGTTATCGAGTAAATTTTCCCGTTCCTATGGTTCAGTTACCGCGGAAATCGAGATATTCTCACGAAACCGTAGGGTACGAAATTCGACTGGACGTGATTCTTTCGAATCCGCAGCAGTCTCTGTCTTGTACCGTTTCGGTTAAGTGGATCCACGATCGTATTAGACGAATCTAATTAATCGTATGTATCGATTCCGACAGATTGACGAGGTCGGCTCAGGAGATCCGCACTCGTCGAGAACCAGATAGCAAGTGTTCCCGAGACATACCTGCTTAACCGTGGCCACGAGGGAGGGGAAATTTTCATCTCGTGGCGCTGTCTGGTTTAAGCTGTCTGTCTCTTACTAATTTTGTATCCTCTCTGTAATTTTGGCGTATTAACACGTGTTCTCATGGAACCGTTACTAGGCCGATCGCGTGATTTGTATCGAAAGTAAGTTTGTAGTTTTTCTACACGGTATTGCTCGAAACATATTACGCCGCAGATAAGGCTCTGGAATGTCGCGTAAACTGAGAATACCGTATAAGAAACTTTCTGCTTTTTCTATCGATCACGCGACGGTTTAACCGACTTTTCAAACAACGAATTAACGCGTTATTTAAACAAGCATCATATAAAATGTTATCCAGCGCATATGCCAACAGCTCGCAATCTACAGGCGAATTTTTGTCGTAATATTCACGAAGGATTTTGTCTGCATCACGTTTACGCATAATACTATTGCGTTTTAAAATATTTGTAAATTCTTGGTATTTCTCACCAACATAGTGCGCATTTTGGCATAGCCACGAATATGCATGCTCGATGCACTGTTCCAGTTCGAATAAAAACAATAGAGTTGTCGGTTTCATATACATGCAAGCATCATGCAATTTCACTTGTACAATGTTCATATCACGCATTGCAACAACCGTAAGCACCAAATCACAAATTGATAACGATGTTGGAGAAGGAGCTGATAGCACATGTTGTTTGATGTCCTCGCGTTTCTGAATAAACACCATCCATGTTGAGTAAGACAGCAACAATTTATTTCCTCGAGTATCGCCAAGTATAATTTCCACGGCGGATACAGGTCCTACACCGATTGCAATATCCAAATACTTGTATGCTGTGGATGTGAGGGCAAACCTCCTTCCCAGTATATGAGGCGTTGAATGCTGTTTCTTGCTACTGTTACATGTAGAAAAGTAAATAAAGAATAAAAGGTAAGTAATGACAATAAGTAATAACAATAAGAAAAAATGGATAAGAAAAAATGGTGATAATAATACTTACTGATTACTTGTGCATGCTGTATCGCAAGGAATGCAATAATTCATTTTTTCAGAAAAAATTTGAACGTAGAATTCAATAGATAATGTTTCACGACGATACTATCAAACGAGTGTGAATATTGTGCAGCACTTAAATGCAACGTTGCATCATATGTATCAGGGAAGCGGGTGGCGCGTAGTGGGGGGACGAATTTCAGGGAAGCGGGTGGCGCGTAGTGGGGGAAGGAATTTTTTATATCACATGTTCTTCTTCTGCGAAAAGTGCAGCTTTTGCAAAAATGTCTTTTAGATTACCTTGAACACGTCTAAACATGCAACTTCTGCAAAGCGTATAACATTACATTCGCAGGATGATGCAAACAAATAATATTCTTCGCGACATAGATCATTTGTGGGGAAGGAGGAATTTTTTATATCACGTGGAAAAGTGCAACTTTTTGCAAAAATTGTTTTTTAGATTACCTTGAACATGTCTAAACATGCAACTTCTGCAAAGCGTATAACATTACACACGAATTGTGCGAGCTATTGGGGTCCTAATCATTTTACGTACACGCTATTCATATTCTTATTTTATGTCGCATGTTCTTCTTTTGCGAAGAGCGCAACGTTTTTTTTTTTTTTTGCAAGACGTTTTAGATTACACTGAACACGTGCAAAAACGCAACTTCTGCAAACGTATACATTGCACTCACAGGCAAAGAATTCTGTAATATATATATGGAGACCCTTACCATGGGAAAGAAATTAGATACCATGTTTTGATGATTTAAAAATATGATATATTTATTAAAGCAATGAATAATTATGTTACGAAACATTACTTTTATGGATCCACGAATTGTGCGAGTTATTGAGCCCCAACCATTTTACATACACATTGTTCCCCTTCTTACGCAATACTTTTTCAACTATATACACGTCGGAATTTGCAACGCGTTGCAACTCGTGTTCGTAGAATCCTCCAGCAATTGGTTTTTCATAAATATCTTTCAGCAGATACGTTGCAGGATTAGTTTTCTGTACCTCGGCGATTGTAAATATTTCAGTGCTCCAATTCGGTGTGTAACTTTTTTCAAAAATTGTCTTGAATTTGCTCACGCGTACTGCATCTCCCACTTTGAATCGTGCAGGAGCGGCAATTTTTATATGATTATACGCCATTGTTAAGAGCATAGCAGCGTTTGTTGGTGTAACATCAATTGGTCGCATAGCGATAGTTCGATGCTTTCGCGCGTTGTAATTTGATATGAGATGCTGCAGCGAATCAATCTATTTATAATTTCCATTAAGTGTAAACTGTGTCCACGTATCGTTTTTGAGTGTACGATTGAACCGCTCGACGACTGACGCCTTCATCACCGAATACGTTGAATAATGATTTATGGTGTATTTTGACAAAAGTTTTTGCATATTTGCGTTGTAAAATTCCTTTTCTTTGTCGGTCTGCAAATTTTTCGGATACCTCCCACTGTCTCGGATTATCTTCCCGATCGCTGTAGAAACTTCATTTCCATTCTTGGTTTTGAGGGGTATAGCCCACGCATGCTTACTCAGCACATCGATAACAGTGAGTATGTAATGGAAGCCTCTGTTATATCGCGTGTAAGGTCGCATCTCAACCACATCCGCTTGCCATAGGTCGTCGTATCCATGTACTATGACGCGTCTTCGAGGAAAATGTCTTCTCGCTGGAGCATGCAATTCTTCCACAAGACATCGTTTCTCGATACTGGAGGTTTTCTTCTCGGCCATGTATGACTCGCCACTAACGCGAAGACCTAACGCACACGTCTTATCAATCAATGTTCAACGTCTCAACACCCCAACGTCCCCAACACCCCAAAACCTCAAGGCTCCAACATCTCAATGTCCCAACATCCCAACGCCCCAACGTCCCAACGTTCCAACGTCCCAACATCCAGCTATTGATGCATTTGATTTCGGAATTCGATAATATCCCTCTCCAAGTGATTCAGTTGATCTTTCAAATTCTGAACGTAATCATGAAACATGATCATCTTCTTGTCGAATTCATCTTGCCGATTTTTTATAAATGTCATGTTTTCTTGCAAGTATAGTTTGTTGATAGCGTCACCATCCTCTACGGGTGGTGCTACTCGACGAATCTTGCGCGCCTTTGCATCATAATCGGCACCGACAATACATAGAGCGTTGTTGCGCACATAATTTCTCACTATTCCATTCCAGCGATAGTATGATTCCATTGTTCCAAACGATGACCCAAACTTGTTGATTGGCATTTTGATAATGATTGATTCTATCGTCAAAGTGCAGCTTAATTTATAATGAGCTCTGCCTCGCGAAGTTCCTCGATAATCGATAACATCTCATTATCGTGAGCATTGTGACCAGCTTGACGCGAAGCCTCGAGCAATCGAAGCCGATCTACGAGTTCGTTAGGATCATTCCAATGAACGTATTCAATCTTGTTGCTGGTTAATCTCATCGAGCTTGGTACACCCTTTCCAACTTTTCTATCTTTCAATAAAGGCTTGACTACATAGTTATACTTGTATCCTTTGTTGCCTAATGTTTTACCATACGAATCATGCTTGTACTTATGTGCACTCGTTGTCAGCAGTATGTCCCTATATTTGCATTCATCAGCCTCAGTATAAATGTCGTTATCTGGAATTTTCTTAAATATCAATTTATAAAGACCGGGTGTACCAGAATATCGTATGCCATCGATAATTATGTTATCGGCATTGTCCACATCAACGTGTTTATTACCGAGCATCGGTCCATCATTACCGAGATAAACACCATACACATGATCCATACCAACCTCTATGTCTCCACGTAATACAGGCGCGATGTATTTTTGACTCAGCGGACCTAGGTGATTCCGCAACGTTTTTTCACCTTCCGACGTTTGCAACCGACTTCGAACAGATGTTGAGAAACTGCTTTTTGGGGTTTCAAAAACATCTTCGTTGCGAAGCTTTTTGGACTTTCAAAAGTATCTTCGTTTCCTAAGCTTTTTGTTGCTGGTGTTGTTTTAATCGGTATAGAGGTCATCGTATTCATACCAGGTAAACTGCTTAATCTTGCTGAGGTTTTTATTGTTGGTGCTATCTTAATCGGTGTAGAGGCCATCAGATTCGTATCGGGTAAACTTGCTGAGCTTTTTATTGTTGGCATCGTCTTAATCGATGTAGAGGCCGCTGTAGAAATCATGGGATTCATATCGAGTAAACTGCTTAATCTTGGTTTTTTTATTTTTAGTGGTTTCGAAAGATTTAGCCAGTAATTTGATTGTGTTTTATCCAATTCCTTGATATTCGGAGTGGCTAATGGTTCGCTTCCGATATCTGTATTATTGTATAGATCATAATTTTTTGTCGCGTTATCAACAATTGCTTTCAACGGTTCAGTAACAGGCTTAAAGTGTTTTTCCAGCGCAATCTCTTCCTCAATTTTACCAGTTTTCAATTCACGATACTTTTTGCGAATCAAATCACTCGTTCTCGCAATCTGTTTCGTTATCCTCTCACAATCTTCAATATTGTTGCTCATGTTGGAACACTGCTTTGTCAACGTATCGGAAATAACTGAACATGTTATGATATTGCAAAGTCATTAAATCCCTTTCTATAGCGACCATTCCATAATGCGCTGTCTTTATCAATCACTACAAATCCATATTTTTCTTGCCAACAAGCGGTACACAATTTGCAGAAATTCTCAAATGACATGTCAGTGTTAACATGATCGTTGTATACATGTTTTAGATTTGTACCATCTTGTTTGAACATGATCAGCAGGTTCGCGTTGTCGCGTATCAGATGCTTCGGTATCTTTGCATATGTCTGACAAAGATAGAAACAGTCAACGTCCGAGTGCCTACCCATTGCAAAGTATTCTCTTACCACGTTTTGCTTATCACATGCCACATCATTAAAGATAAAAATGGAATTCGGAAGTGCATCGCTCGGCGGAACGACATCGCTGTTATTCGAAAATGTAAAATAACCAATTTCGTCTATCGATGAGAATATATTTTCTAGATATCGATATTTCGGTTGGTGCAACGATTTCGAGTACACGTATACGTTTTCGAAATAAATACCATGCGGACTTTCTAACAAACTAATCAACACGTTCGTTTTGCCACAATTCGATGGACCGCAGATGATACCACGTATAGAGGCCGGCAGCATATTTCCATGTTTGCGTAACTCTTTCTCAGACTGTATCTTTTTGTCCAGATTAGTCACTTTGATCATAGGTGATTGGCGTATAAACTGCATATTTTATCAGCATTATACAAATGAAGATACTTTCGAAAGAGTGCTGGTCTATTTATAGCGATGCATAGAGCTGAAACAATCAGTATTCAAATATAACCTGTCGAGTCAGCAGAACACACATTGACTGTCTACCACCACCATCGATAAACAACTGTGACGAATGTCAGCAAAAATTGGGAAAGGCCTATTAAATCGCGTTATAAACACACTTCCGATTGAATTACATATTCCAGGTTATCAGTTTTGTGGCCCCGGAACACATTTAGAGAAACGTTTGGCGCGAGGCGATCAAGGTATCAATCCGCTGGATGCTGCATGTCGCGAGCATGATATAGCGTATTCACAAAATAACGATCTCGTAAAACGACACGCAGCTGACAACATCCTAGCAGCAAAAGCACGAGAACGCATTACTGCGAGAGATTCCAGTCTCGGGGAAAAGGCTGCTGCTACAACCGTTTGGGCGGCTATGAAGGCCAAAACAAAATTCGGCATGGGTTTGAAAAAGAAAAAAAAGAGTGCTGTGAAGAAGCGAATACTTCCAACGGCGAAACGTGGCGGTATCCTACCGATTTTACCATTATTGGGGGTTCTTGGCTCATTGGTCGGAGGGGCGGCAGGAGTCGCGAAGGCTGTGAACGATAAGAAGGCGATGCATCGCCAGCTAGAAGAAATGAATCGTCATAATCTCGCCATGGAAGGTCGCGGACTTTATCTCGCGCCATACAAACGCGGGCGAGGAGTCTCAAAGAGGAAAAAAAAAAGTCAAAATTAAAATGCCTGCAGGCGTAACCACAAACATACAATTGCAGCAACTGGCAAAACGTATGCGTATTCCATATTTCAGAGGTATTTTTATGCGCAATACTTTACCAACAGATGGGGTACGCAGGAATGAGAGCGGGATCGTAAATTTGGATACTGTTGAGGGACCAGGTACTCATTGGGTGGCATACGCAAAACGGGGAACATGCGCCATATATTTTGATAGTTTTGGCAATCTTCAACCACCGAGGGAACTGATACAATATTTGAAGAATAGTGTAATTGAGTATAATCACATGCCTTATCAGCGCTATAATCAAAGCAATTGTGGACAGCTGTGTTTACAGTTTCTGCTGACAGTTGACAATCAATTTAAGGATAATCATTGTACGCTTTAACTCCAGTATCCATTGGAACATGTCGCTGACGCTAACGCTCACCGGGCAAAGTAGTATTCTCGCAGTAAGCTATTTTCCAGCAATCGATTTGAGCAATGATGATTACGAACTCGGTCTTATGGACTTTGAAACATATTACACAATACCGAATGTAAATTTGTCAAATAATAAATTTTACTATGATAATGATGATAAGGAAATCATTATTCCCGAGGGATCTTATGAGCTGGACGACATTCACATGTATTTGCAACGATCGCTTTCATGGGATAATGAAGGGAACCCGCCCTTGATGCTTAGAGCTAACAACAATACGATGAAGAGCGAAATTAGGTGTAATTATACCATAAATTTTACCAAACCCAATACTATTGGCTCGTTACTGGGGTTTTCAACGAATCGGGTGCTACAACCACGAAAATGGCACGAATCGGATACATCAATCAATATAATGAATGTAAATATCATTCGCATTGAATGCAACGTGACAGCTGGCGCTTACAGCAATAACAAGTGTGCGCACACGATACATGAGTTTTCGCCTACCGTTCCACCAGGATATAAGATATCGGAAAGACCAACACAGATCATTTACCTTCCGATTACTGCACGAAGCATTTCGGATTTGACGATTCGCGTTGTGAATCAAGACGATCAATTGCTCGATTTTCGAGGGGAACAGATCACCGTTCGATTGCATGTGCGGAGACAGCGACTGTAGTAGGAGATGCTTGTGCTGAACGAAGGGGAGCAAGTGAAACAGACGACGCATGAAAATAAAGAGAAGACAATTCAATCGCTTGCACGCCACACTGTATCGAATATTGACTGTCTAAAACCATCAGGCGAGAGGACAATTCGATCACCCACAAAACTTACTGCATCGAATGTTGAATTTCTGAAATCGTTGGGTTTTGTTGTACGAAATGACTAATATCTTAAACATTGGAAGTGAACCGATCTTTGATGATCGCATTATCAAGATTGAGACTCACACATACAACCCATACGCCAACACAACGTTTGGACACAACGATGAGATACGAATACCTATACAACAGCAGGATTTATACACGCTACCATGTGAGAGCTTTCTATACGTTGAAGGAAGATTCATAGTAAAGAAGCCAAACAATGAGTTGGATGCATTCCTCGGAAATAATTGTGTTGCGTTTATGTTTGATGAAATTCGATATGAACTCAATGGTGTGGAGATCGATCGTAACAGAAACGTTGGGATAACAAGTACCATCAAAACATTTGTGTCCTCAACATATGACAAATCGTTAATTTTACGGAATGCTGGATGGGCCGTACAATCAAACATACCGACAGGTTACTTTAACTTTTGTGTACCGCTCAATATGCTGTTGGGGTTTTGCGAAGATTACAGGCGTATAGTAGTCAACGCTCGACATGAACTCATTCTTATACGCGCTCGCAATGATAACAACTGCATCATTGCAAATTCCGCGCTGGAGCCGGAGATCGAATTACTAAAGATACAGTGGCGAATGCCGCGCATTATACTGAATGATACGAATAAACTATCGATGTTGCGGATTTTGGAAAGCGGACAATACCTAAGCATGAGTTTTCGTTCGTGGGACCTGTATGAGTACCCATTATTGCAAAGTACAACAAAACATTCGTGGGCTGTTAAAACTGCAACTCAGCTGGAGAAGCCGCGATACGTCATTTTTGCGCTGCAGACTGGTCGGAAGAACAACATGTCTAAAGATGCAAGCAATTTCGATGAATGTAACTTGACCAATGTGAAACTGTATCTAAACTCTGACTTTTATCCATATGATGACTTGAATCTTGATTTTGATAAAAACAGATATGCTATTCTTTTTGATATGTATGCACGTTTTCGTAAAGCTTATTATGGATACGACTGTTACGAAACGCTTTGCAACAGGGAGAACTTTTCGTTGTATGGACCGTTTGTAGTCATCGATTGTTCGAGACAGAACGAATCAATCAAGAGCGCTACCATAGATGTGCGAATAGAATTTGATTGTAAAGAAAACGTGCCAGCAAATACTACCGCCTATTGTCTTATTTTACATGATCGTGTTGTCGAATACTGTCCCCTGTCCAACGTTGTGCGCAAGATTACCTAAACTGTAACATCAGCAATGTTTGTAATATATATAACAGGCGGACACGCCGCATTGCAGCATAGTTTCACAGATATTTTCATGATGGTACCAACATTTGTCGACATACAAGGATTCGTTAGCGACACAGAGTTTGTTGTAAAGGAAGTGGCAGTGTTGAAAAAAGGAAGCACTCTAGCGCATTATATCTTCCAAAGTCCATATCCATGGTGTTTATTATCTGCGCCCGATAAATCACGAGCTACTTGGGTGACGAAGAATCATCACGGACTGTCGTGGGACGACGGTTTTATACCCTACAGCATGAGCAAAATGCTTATTACATCGGCAATAGTAGATGAGTCAAACCCAATCATCTATGTTAAAGGGCTTCAAAAACGTGATTGGTTAATAAACATGGTGGCTGAACATATTAATGCAGAGAACATCGATGCTGATTATGGTGATATTGAATGCTTAAAAAATCTTGATTGTGCAAACACATGGCGATGTGGTAACCATAAAAAGACATGCGCTATGCAAAATGTATTTAAATTATACAATTGGTGGTTAAAATATCAAAAATAAATGTACCTTTTTTGATTTGTAAAATGTATTTAAATTATGCAATTGGTGGTTAAAATATTGGAAATAAATGTATCTTTTTGAATTAATTTATGTCATTTAAAAAATACATCTAATTTCCCCATCCTCCTCCTTCCTAGCAATTTTTATAAAATTATGAACTTTCAGAATATGTCTAAAAATCTTTTAATGTTTTTGCAAGCTTCTGAAAAACATGTACTTATTAGTGATGGTTGAAATATTGGATATAAATGTATCCTTTTATAAAATTATGAACTTTAGAATAAATCTAAAACCATTGATGCCGATTACGAAGATATCAAGTGTTTGAAAAATCTCGATCGTGCTAATACATTGTAATCCAACAACCATGAAAAGACTTGTGTTTTACAAAAATGTATTTAAATTATACAGCGAGTGGTTGAAATATCAGAAATAATAATTTTTTTTTTTTTTTTTTTTTTTTTTTTTACTGTGAACTTTTCCTAATGTAAAATTAATAACAAATTGGGGTGAGGGAGATGTGTAGAGATACCATGTATATATAAATTGTTTTATTACATACTATAATTACATACATAAAAAATATATATATAATGAAATGAATAAAAAATATAAAAATTACATGAAAATGTAAATAAAAAATATATATATATTGAAAAATGAATAAGAAATATAAAAATTACATAAAAAATATAAATAAAAAATATATATATTGAAAAATGAATAAGAAATATAAAAATTACATAAAAAATATAAATAAAAAATATATATATTGAAAAATGAATAAGAAATATAAAAATTACATAAAAAATATAAATAAAAAATATATATATTGAAAAATGAATAAGAAATATAATTGGTATGTCTAAAGCGGTATTTTATAATGCCCCCACGGCAGCGTCTTGGTTGAATATGGTACAATATATCGTTTGTCATCGTATGGACTCAAAGCAATTTTTGTTTCTGATACCGTGTACACTTCATGCAACATGGATCTTATACACGATTGGTGACAAATCTTTTCAACCTCACCCATCAAACATTGCACATAATCATCAAATGTTATAGTTCGCGCTACAACATTACTCTTGACACCTTTCACCTTTTTCGTATCTTTCTTACCATCGACTTGTATGGCATACATTTTCGCTCTCAATCCAACAAATTCCGTCATAATCGCATCATTATTTTCATCTTTCATTAAACCTGGTACCTTCTTATTAGCAAGCGGAATACCATATCGATTATCTGTGGGATAGTCGCTCGTGTCAAAGCGGATAATATCGCGTATCATAAGTTCATAAATATCGTCACACTCGATGTGGTAGATTAGACTGTCTGTACCGGTGTACATAATTTTACATTTATTCCTATGTGTGGGTAACATGTAATCGTGATGGAATTCATACAAACAAATCTTAGATATATCTAGTATACACATGCCCACATAGATTGGTTTGTTAAATTTTACGAACAATTTATGCAGTTTGATCGCAACTAGGTTTTCCGAAAATATGCTGCGACTGTGGAAATTTGGTTTAGCGATCAGTGCCTCTGCACCGTATCTCCCTTCCCATTTCGTTACTAATTTGACATCTACATGATTGCGCACATTCTCCATGGTTTTGCCAAACACTGCATTATTCATTAACTTATATAAATTTTTCTCAAAATCGTTTGTAGCAAGAGTTCTGAACTTTGTATTTAGTTCGATGTAATCGCGAAGCCATGGGGATTGGAAAAACTGTAATACGCGGTGAACTTCAGTTACGCGAAGGCCGTGACGAATACATTGCTGCAGATTGCGATAGTGTATTACGTAACGCTTCTTATCGTATAGAGTTGCGAGGAGCTTCTCCTGGCGCTTGCCAGGCGGTTTATCATGTGTTGGGCAGAACGGTAGGTCAGTGTGCGAATCATGCAGATGTTGCGGATACTCCAGATCGACTTCCAAAATATACCCCGTCGATGAGTCTAACGCTACGGTCATTACATCTACATCTTTGTTGTTGACCCACTGAAAATTGGCATATGGTAATGGTTGACACATTGCCCAGCCGTACAAATTATTTACATCGAAATACATTAAATATGACGACGGTTGCGATGGATCGTGCGATTGCGTGTATTTGTTGTTGGCTCGTGCGCGTCTGTTGGAACATTGACTCAAACCACCACGTATACCACGTTCGATAAATAGGACCATGTCGATATCGGTAAGAAGTTCGAAATTGATACGTGTATGCTTCAGCATGGCATCCCACGTAAAACCAGGCAAAGTATAATAGTGCGCGGGGTCGAGTCCATAACTTGCGATGCAACTATTGCGAAAATTTTCAAAAATATCAGCCAACAGCAAGACATCCGTCTTCAGATACAAATCGCTATACTCGCCGAGCGTTTCAATGGAGAACCGCTTCCACACGTTGGCAGCGTGTGCGTAGTCGTTTTCGGATACTGTATCGCCAGTTACGGAACTGTAAAATGAATTGCGTGATGGTAAACATGATTGGTCCAACTTTTCAATACAGTCAATGTACTCGTATGGAAACACCCCTTTTCGCGTCAATAAATCAAAATCTTCCACAGATAATTTTTGAAACTCGGACCGTGTAATTTCAAGTTTATCTTTACTAAGAAAAAATACCAATTTCTCGTGACTTGTATTTAAAAATTTAAATGAATCGATGAATTGCAATTTTATGCGCTTGCGCGAGTTTGATTCTTCATTCGCGTTTTCAACGTATTTTGTAAATGAAATGTACTTCTCTTTTGTTATCGGCAATACAGTGACATCACCCTCAAATGCTGTGGCTATCTCCTTGATAATAAAATGTGAATCATAACCGGATAAATTGTGAAAGACTATAGGGATGGCAAATGCGTCTTTATAATTTAGATTGTGATTTGAATGTGCAGGACCTCTGTACCGACCGGTTAAGTGGCAATGATCGCGTACTCGCATATCATCTCGCGTAAACGGTGTTTCGCATATATGGCAGTGTGTTGCCGTATTAAAATTTCGTAATTGTTCAGCTGATAAATTTTCCATGGGTACATTGGTCGATAAGATGGACTTTACACGATGTGACAAATCTTGAAGTTGTCTCACAAACCATGATACGCAATCAGGATCGCGACGACATTGAAACGTAGATAACGAGTCGTCGTACGAGCACCGCACATAATATCCCACGCTAAATACTCGATGATGCTGGTACGTGTATCTTGACGCTTCTCGATCAGTATCCGTTTTCTCCAGGATGCATTCCAGATCGGCATACACGATAAACGGAACACGCTCTTTCCTGTTGTAGTTGCTGAAGCTGAGCCACTTACTGCAATCATCATTTGGCAATATGATTGCACAATCGTTCATCTTCTCACAATCCATGGTGTGAGCTTCCAGCTTCTCATTCGAACTAAAGTAGTGCATCTGCAATAAGAGGCATAATTTTTATCTAACATAAAATATTTAAAAGATTTATTATATACATACCTATCACAAAAGTATTTCCTGCCATTATGTTTACTCAATTGTGTGCATACGAGGCGAGATAAGTTCTTAATCCATGTGAAATGTCCCACGTCGTTTGCTCCTTCTAAATACAACAAATTGACATGTCTTTCCATCTTCTTATCGGTGACTCGTATTGGTAACACCTTCTTATTCTCAATGGTATAGACATTGATGGAGATGTTGTTGATATGTTCAAACTTTTTAATTTGGTTCAATGTCATTGGAAATTCAATATCCTGGATATTCAACACTGTTGTATAATGAGGATATGACGATGCGAGAGATACGTGACTTTCGGCTGGATACAGAGCGGCCACCACCGACCACGCAAAACATGCATTGTCCGTCGAGCATACATTGATTACTGCTTTCTTTAGTCGTACCTCTCGCGGTAATTGTATGGCACATCCTGCATGCATTGGCATATATTTATTTACATTAACAATTAAATTCAGTATCCGCGACAGCGCCCACCCACTATCGCGTTCCTGAAATTCGTCTAAGGATGCTAGAATGGGTTCGATGACACGTAAATCATACCATTCGCGTAGGTCAGACAAGCGAAAAAGTTCACAATTTTTCGTGTTAACACTTTTGTTTGCACATTTGTTACCAGCAACAAATTCACCATTAAGTATAGTATTTATTTTTACACTATCATGTTTCAGCACAATGTTTCGCACATGATCGACTACAATATCCCTCGCATCTTCGAGGGATATTGTGATTCTATGTGGTTAGAATTTATCACTGCACCGGTCAATATACGGTTAACGAAAGCCGTATCAATTTCACGCCATCTGAGTCTTGCACTATGTCCAGCACCCGCATGTACAAATCGATTGCGTGTCGAATCTTTTAGACTTTCTAATCTAGCGATACGAGCAATCAATGATTGTTTTTCACCGATTGAGAGTCGCAGTCTCTTGATTCGGCTTCGTTCCACCAACGAATCGAGATAATCGCCAAATCGATGTTCCCATAAATTGTATTCTTCCATCGACCTTAATTGAGCGGCTTGCTCGTACAGCTCCTGCTCTTGATGATCCATACTGTCGTCTTTTGTGTTAATGTGTATAGTGATGCATACGATATATTACAAAAAATCACTGTTCCCGATGATGCTTTCGGTGATGCTCGCGATATATTACAGAAATCTGTGTCCGCGAATGCGCTGTTATAGGTTTTGCAGAGGTTGTGTTTTTTGCGCGTGTTCATCCACAAATGTATTGTATACGTTTTTTGCACATGTTCAGTGTAATCTAAAACACCTTGCAAAACAGTTGCGCTTTTCGCAGAAGAACATGTAACATAAAATAGTAAGAAGGGGGAACAACGTGTACGTAAATATGGTTGGGGTTCAATAACTCGCACAATTCATGGATCGAACACGAGTTGCAACGCGTTGCAAATTCCGACGTGTATCTAGTTGAAAAAGTATTGCGTAAGAAGGGGAACAACGTGTACGTAAAATGGTTGGGGCTCAATAACTCGCACAATTCGTGGATCCACAAAAGTAATGTTTTGTAACATAATTATTCATTGCTTTAATAAATATATCATATTTTTAAATCATCAAAACATGGTATCTAATTTCTTTCCCATGGTAAGGGTCTCCATATATATATGTTACAGAATTCTTTGCCTGTGAGTGCAATGTATACGTTTGCAGAAGTTGCGTTTTTGCACGTGTTCAGTGTAATCTAAAACGTCTTGCAAAAAAAAAAAAAAACGTTGCGCTCTTCGCAAAAGAAGAACATGCGACATAAAATAAGAATATGAATAGCGTGTACGTAAAATGATTAGGACCCCAATAGCTCGCACAATTCGTGTGTAATGTTATACGCTTTGCAGAAGTTGCATGTTTAGACATGTTCAAGGTAATCTAAAAAACAATTTTTGCAAAAAGTTGCACTTTTCCACGTGATATAAAAAATTCCTCCTTCCCCACAAATGATCTATGTCGCGAAGAATATTATTTGTTTGCATCATCCTGCGAATGTAATGTTATACGCTTTGCAGAAGTTGCATGTTTAGACGTGTTCAAGGTAATCTAAAAGACATTTTTGCAAAAGCTGCACTTTTCGCAGAAGAAGAACATGTGATATAAAAAATTCCTTCCCCCACTACGCGCCACCCGCTTCCCTGAAATTCGTCCCCCCACTACGCGCCACCCGCTTCCCTGATACATATGATGCAACGTTGCATTTAAGTGCTGCACAATATTCACACTCGTTTGATAGTATCGTCGTGAAACATTATCTATTGAATTCTACGTTCAAATTTTTTCTGAAAAAATGAATTATTGCATTCCTTGCGATACAGCATGCACAAGTAATCAGTAAGTATTATTATCACCATTTTTTCTTATCCATTTTTTCTTATTGTTATTACTTATTGTCATTACTTACCTTTTATTCTTTATTTACTTTTCTACATGTAACAGTAGCAAGAAACAGCATTCAACGCCTCATATACTGGGAAGGAGGTTTGCCCTCACATCCACAGCATACAAGTATTTGGATATTGCAATCGGTGTAGGACCTGTATCCGCCGTGGAAATTATACTTGGCGATACTCGAGGAAATAAATTGTTGCTGTCTTACTCAACATGGATGGTGTTTATTCAGAAACGCGAGGACATCAAACAACATGTGCTATCAGCTCCTTCTCCAACATCGTTATCAATTTGTGATTTGGTGCTTACGGTTGTTGCAATGCGTGATATGAACATTGTACAAGTGAAATTGCATGATGCTTGCATGTATATGAAACCGACAACTCTATTGTTTTTATTCGAACTGGAACAGTGCATCGAGCATGCATATTCGTGGCTATGCCAAAATGCGCACTATGTTGGTGAGAAATACCAAGAATTTACAAATATTTTAAAACGCAATAGTATTATGCGTAAACGTGATGCAGACAAAATCCTTCGTGAATATTACGACAAAAATTCGCCTGTAGATTGCGAGCTGTTGGCATATGCGCTGGATAACATTTTATATGATGCTTGTTTAAATAACGCGTTAATTCGTTGTTTGAAAAGTCGGTTAAACCGTCGCGTGATCGATAGAAAAAGCAGAAAGTTTCTTATACGGTATTCTCAGTTTACGCGACATTCCAGAGCCTTATCTGCGGCGTAATATGTTTCGAGCAATACCGTGTAGAAAAACTACAAACTTACTTTCGATACAAATCACGCGATCGGCCTAGTAACGGTTCCATGAGAACACGTGTTAATACGCCAAAATTACAGAGAGGATACAAAATTAGTAAGAGACAGACAGCTTAAACCAGACAGCGCCACGAGATGAAAATTTCCCCTCCCTCGTGGCCACGGTTAAGCAGGTATGTCTCGGGAACACTTGCTATCTGGTTCTCGACGAGTGCGGATCTCCTGAGCCGACCTCGTCAATCTGTCGGAATCGATACATACGATTAATTAGATTCGTCTAATACGATCGTGGATCCACTTAACCGAAACGGTACAAGACAGAGACTGCTGCGGATTCGAAAGAATCACGTCCAGTCGAATTTCGTACCCTACGGTTTCGTGAGAATATCTCGATTTCCGCGGTAACTGAACCATAGGAACGGGAAAATTTACTCGATAACTTGAGTAATTTTCACAACCCGCCATCGGTGGCTGAATATAATCAGATTGCACTTAAACAGTGCTTGATTATCGCCACCGTTGTGACGGACAAACACGTATTGCTGAAATCAGTGGTCGTGTTTGAGAACCGAGAGAATTTCTTGATTCTCTGCTTGGCTATTGCACGGTTCAGAACCCCAACCTACAGGGAGCCTTCGTTGCAAAATCCCTGGGTTGGGTTCGTCGTTTTCCAGGGTCGAAACAAAAGTTTGGGATAACACCCGATAGGGGCCTTATTGGCATTCCCTGGGTAAATATCTCGGCTAGTTTCGACCTGCTCGAGCGTGGGTTCCAGATCGTCAGTGGGTACGGACACTCGACGTAGAACTACGTTCAAAGGGCACCGTGGTGTTAGAACCTTAATAATCAGTCGCTTCTGCGCAGTTAAGGCTCTGCATCACACCGGTCCCGTACGGACCAGGGAACGGCGAGGGACCGCGGAGTTGACAACCTTTGGAGCCTTACAACCTCCACTTGTTGTCCTCTCCTGCAAAAACCAAGCTTGCAGCAGTGGGAAGATCGAGATTAGAATCTCGTCTTCCCCATCTGCAATTCAACGTTTCCAAAATCTGAAACGTTGAAATAATAATACAGTCCACTAACACAGTTGTGTATCGCTGTGTAAGAATCCCGCTCCTATTCACCGTAAACGGAAGAAGGAGCGTGTGGATTAAAGCGAGTCAGACAACGCACCGAGCGTTGTCAGGTATTAACCGCCGGATTTCGGTATTTCTTTTGATTACAGAAGACCGAGACGAGAGCCGTAGGCGCCGACGGCGGTGCAGGTTTTTTTCCCGAGCCATCAGCTCGGGCTTTTTTCCTGCAATTTTTAAAAAAATCGTAAATATAAAGTTAATTTTTTCGTTAATTTCCTTTTTTACGTTTATTTAATTTTGAATTTTTCTTATTAATAAACGGCCAGCCCATTGGACTAGGCGAAAGATAATTATAAACTGTACATTCACTTTCCCCCATATTCCCAATCCCTCGTGATCCGGACCAAACTACGTTAAAGGGTACGAGACAAGGTCTTTTCACAACCTTTGCACATACTCGTACCTATTTTAACAAAGGTCCTTCGAGCCGGATATAACACGAGGTTGAGAGGAATTGGGAAAGGTACAGTAAATCACACGTGTCGAATATCCACGTGAGAGGTTAGTTCGAGCTGATTAATCCTCGATAAAACCCAACAATGGCCGTGGCTAAAGAAACCATGTGGACGGAAGCTGATGAGCACATAGAGACCATGTGCGAAATCACCTACCGCCTAAGCAAATTGGGTACTAACCTGAGAAAAACTGGCAGAGCGAATTACTCGGTGAGACTTCTCGAGGAAAAGCTCGATTTTGCCAAAACACAATGGAAGGAGTTAAACGATCGGTATACGGCAGTGCGCAAG
This sequence comes from Colletes latitarsis, assembly GCF_051014445.1. Taxonomy (NCBI): domain Eukaryota; kingdom Metazoa; phylum Arthropoda; class Insecta; order Hymenoptera; family Colletidae; genus Colletes; species Colletes latitarsis. Next base: position 7,603,452 of record NC_135142.1, read on the forward strand.
CTCTTAAAGCCGGCGCAAAGACAAAACTACGATTTCTTTAAACAGAATATTATCGTAGCCGCCGAAAACGATTTCCACGAATACATGGATCTCGTAAGCACGGAAATCGACCGACTCACCACTGACAAAAGACCAGCGGTGTCGGTCGAACCATGCAACGTACCGATCGAGCTCCCCAAGCAGCGAATACCCAAATTCGGAGGTGATCCTCGAGAGTGGGAACACTTTGAGGATCTGTTTACCGCCGGGGTAATTAACAATGCTGCGTTGGGAGACATCCAACGATTGTATTTTCTGAATGCCTGCCTTGAGGGGCCGGCTGCAGCAATCGTTGCTTCCCTTCCAGTCGTGGGTCGCAACTTCACGGAAGCGTGGACGAGGCTGAAGACCGAATTCGGCCTCCCACGCATAGTCACTGGGAAACTACTGGACAAGCTTCTATATCTGAAGCCCATCGATATGAACGACTTGTCCAGCATGCAACAAGTGACCGTGGGTTGCACCCAAGCAATCGCTGTTCTGGATACAAAGGGCACACCAGAACAGCAACGAGACTGGCTGCTCGCTCATTGGGTGAAGCAACACTTCACCCCCGAAATGGAGCTGGAATGGCAAAAAACGCTAGACCTCTCGCCCGATTATCCTACGTTCGAGGACGTAAGGAAATTCGTGGACAAACGGTCACGTGCCTTGCTCTCCATGAACGAGGAGCGCAGAAAAGCTGCCTTGGGGCTTCCAACAAAATCCACGCGTAATCGAAGCGCGGCGTGGGAAGTCAGCGCCGCCTCGAAGAACGTGAGAAGCCATAACGTTGTCATGGAAAACGTCCAGGCTGAACAGCCACGACGAACGGGTTCCGATAACGTCAGGCAGGTTGGAACAACGCCCACTCAATTGTGCGGATTCTGTAACGGGCCGCACAGTTTGCCGAACTGCCGAAATTTTGCAATATTGACTGCAAAAATGCGCAGTCAGTATGTGAAAGGTCGCCGGTGGTGCATCCAGTGCCTGGGCACCACTCATACGGTGACCAAATGCAAAAACTCCACGGCATGTACGACATGCGGCGGGATGCACCATTCCCTGCTGCACTTCGAGGTAAAACGGGAAGCTCAACCGACTAAGCCGTTACCAAAAAGTGAGGTCGGCAACCGGGAAGAGCAGCGTCTTAATGACCAATCCCGTCGGCCTACGAAATCGAGGCCGAAACCCAACACTTCGGCGAGTGCTAAAACAACGCCCGCCTCCACGTCGCACTGTACCGCTCTTGGTACAGGCGCACCGAGGCCAGTGCTATTAGCGACCGCCCGAGTTAAAGTGTTCGGCAAAAATGGCACGACGCGAATCGCGCGCGCCCTACTCGATCAAGGATCGGAAACGTCCTTCATATCCGCGAGTTTGGTGAATGACCTCAAACTCGCGCGGAGGAAAACCCCAGCTACGGTGACGGGCCTAGGGGGTGACCGAACCCGATCGATAAAGTACAGTGTCGGAATGAGTCTCGGCGCAAAAGACGGTGAGAAACCGATGTGTGTGGCTGATGCGTACGTCGTGCCTCAAATCACGACCTACGCGACTCCATCGGTAGGAACGCTCGAATACGAAGCGTTCCTGGAATTACCGCTTGCCGACCCCGACCCCGCATCGGATCAAACCATTGAAATTTTGATCGGTGCGGACTTATACGCACAGATTATGCGAGCGGGATTCCGTCGCATAAACGATGCAGGTCCCATTGCACAAGAAACTGCATTCGGCTGGGTGATATCCGGGCCGACAAACGCAGCAAGTGGTGCGCAGAACACGGTGCAGTCGCTGTACTGCACCGTACTCGAATCGCTGGATCAAGCGGTTCGAAAGTTCTGGGAAATGGAAGAAATTCCCGCAACCTCCACGCATACCAAAGCAGAAGAGGAGTGCGAAGCATTCTTTCAAAAAACCGTTACCCGTGACGAAACTGGGCGGTTTGTAGTCCGACTCCCCCTCAATTGCCCGAGACCGGAAGAAGCGTTGGGAAATTCCTTCCATATCGCGCTTTCCGCTCTCACAAGGCTGAGGAAGAAACTGGACACGAATCCGACTCTCGGTAAAGAATACGCAGAGTTTCTAGCGGAATACGAGTCTTTAGGTCATATGTCGCGTATCGAACCTATTGACCAAACTAGACTTTACATTCCGCACCGAGCGGTCATTCGCACGGACAGCGCGACCACCAAATTGCGGGTCGTCTTTAATGCGACCAGCAGGACAGTGGGTGGACGCTCCCTAAACGACATCCTACACGTAGGTCCGAAATTACAAAACGATATTACCTCGGTATTAACGAGATGGCGTTTGTACGAATACGTGTTGGTGGCTGATATCGAGAAGATGTTTCGACAGATTCTCGTCGCCCCTGAGGACCGTCGTTTTCAATGCATAGTATGGAATGCACCCGAAACCGAACAGCTGGTAGCGTTCGAGTTAAATACCGTTACATACGGAACGGCGTGCGCCCCGTACTTGTCGATGCGTACCCTCCTCGAATTAAAGGAACAGGATGGAAAGAAATTTCCGCTTGCCGCTCCGATTCTCGAGAAGGACATTTACGTCGACGATGTATTCCTGGGAGCACCTGATAAATCCTTGTTGGAGAAAATCCGCACACAAGTCTGCGAGCTCCTCCAAGGAGGCGGGTTTGAGCTGAGGAAGTGGGCAGGAAATTCGCCACAATTATTGCGAAATATTCCCCACAGCGCTCACTCCCACGCCGTTGACCTCACTTTGTTCGATGATTCTGAACTAAAAGTGCTCGGTTTACGATGGATACCGTCTGGAGATTATTTCTATTTCAATCTCCAACGGTTCCAACCCTCGGCATCACCGATGACAAAAAGAAATTTGTTTTCGGAAATTGCCAAGCTCTTCGATCCGCTCGGCTGGCTCTCGCCGGTTGTAATTCGCGCGAAGATTTTGATGCAGTCTCAGTGGCTGGAGAAAATCCAGTGGGACGATCAAATCTCCGCGAATACGCAAAAAACGTGGAATGCGTTCTGTACGGATTGGAGCAGCTTAAAGGAGTTAAAAATTCCTAGATGGATACGTTTCGGAGTTGATACGGTGTCAGTAGAATTGCATGGATTCTGCGACGCTTCGCTCGCGGCCTATTCGGCCGTCACGTATTTACGCGTGACGACGATAAGCAACGAAATTTTTACGACGTTGCTGATGGCAAAAACGCGAGTCGCTCCGATTAAAACGCAGTCCATCCCAGTCCTCGAATTAAACGGGGCGGCACTCCTCTCCGAGCTGGTGGTGCACGTGCAGCGGTCACTTCCGATAAAAGTGCACCGCGTAATCTGCTGGACAGATTCCACGATTGCATTGGCTTGGTTAAGGAAGCATGCATCGACATGGAAGGTTGTAATCGCCAACCGAGTGTCGAAAATCCAGACATTACTCCCGAACGCTGAATGGCATCATGTTCCCACGCGCTCGAACCCCGCGGATCTAAATTCGCGTGGGGTGGACGCGTCGGAACTCCTTCAGTCGGAGCTCTGGATTTCCGGGCCGACGTGGCTTCGACAAGCGGAAGAAAATTGGCCAAAAATGCCCGCTTCGATCGAGACCGAGGAGGGTAAGCGCGTATCGCATACCCTCGTAGCAACTCCACAAAAGGAATGGGATTTTGTATTCCGATTTTCCAAATGGAGTAAGCTACTCCGCGTAACCGCCTACTGTCTTCGACTAAAAAGGACGTGGGACGGGGAGCGGCGGTCTTTCGGTGCCAAAATCGTCGAAGCACCGGAATTACAGCGTGCAACAGAAAGAATTGTGCGCTATTTACAACGCATGCACTTTGCGGAAGAGTACCAAAGCTTAAAAAAGCGGAAGGGAATTCCTGCAAAGTCTCCGTTAAAAAGCCTCAACCCTTTCCTCGACGAAAAAGATGTCTTGCGAGTGGGTGGAAGGCTGGAGAATGCAGCACTTGCATGGGAAACAAAACACCCGGTAATTCTGCCAAAGCATCATGTTTCTAACATGATAATCCGGCAATGTCACGTTGATACGTTACACGGGGGTTTGCAATTAACCATGTACACGGTGAGACAGAAATTCTGGATCATCGGTTGTCGTAATGCGGCGCGTACGGTTATCCATAATTGCATACGATGCGTGAGATGGCAAGCAAACGCCTCTACGCAGATAATGCAGGATTTAATTCCGGAACGCAGTCGCGAGGCACGAGTTTTTTCGAACTGCGGAGTAGATTACGCTGGACCATACCGTGTCCGCGACTCCGCCGGTCGAGGAAAAGCAGCTCATAAAGCTTACATAGCAGTATTCGTTTGCTTCGCTACAAGAGCCGTGCATATCGAACTCGTGCATGATTACACAACAAGTGCATTTTTGGCCGCCTTGGATCGATTTATCGCCCGTCGAGGAGTTCCGTCCTGCATGTTCAGTGACAACGGAACAAACTTCGTCGGAGCGGATCGAGAATTGCGAGAACATTTCAATATCGTGTACAATACACAGGAAATGCGCAATAAGTGCGGCCAGAAGGGTATTACGTGGAAATTTAATCCACCTAGTGCACCTCATTTCGGCGGTATGCAAGAAGCCGGTGTGAAATCGGTGAAACATCACCTCAAACGCACCCTCGGCGATTTCGCGCCTACAAGCGAGGAAATGCAGACATTACTCTGCAAGATCGAAGCGAGCTTGAATTCTCGACCGATTTCCGCTTTAAGCGATAACCCTGAGGATTATGCGCCTCTCACACCGGGCCACTTCTTGATCGGAAGTCCGATAAATGCACTTCCGTTCGAGTCCGTGGAAACTGAAAAACTCTCCCGCCTTACACGTTGGAGAGCGATACAGAAATTCCACGAGCAACTCTGGAGGCATTGGACGCGTGATTATCTCACGCACCTCCAGAACCGCTATAAGTGGCATACCGCCCACGCACAGCTAAAACCAAACGATTTGGTGTTAGTGCAAAACCCTCTTCTCCCCCCAAATCAATGGGAAATGGGTAGAATCGAGGAAACATTCCCGGGTAAAGACAGGCGTGTGCGTGTAGTTAAAGTTCGCACAGCAACGTCCACCTACACACGTCCTATCACACGTCTGTGTAAATTGCCCGTGGAAGAGTCGGTAACGACAACAAACGTCGACGACGCTATCGGGACATAAGAAATCCCGAATTCCGCTAGACAAAGAGACACAGTAGAGTGAGAAAGACCATTGACACAATCCTGGTGTTGTCTCACACGTTCTACAAGTCTCAGCTGAGGGATACGGACAGAGGGGTACCATACCCTACCATCCCGTCAAGAATTGAGGAAGGGAGCGATTCCCCGATTCCCCGGGATCCACGGCTTTAAAAGCAGGATCCGCGGACCGAATCGGTTCAGTTCCGGATCAAATCAAGCGGAAACAATGTCGAGCGACGAGAGTGTAATAACGGTAGTGGGGGCCAACCGTATTGACCCGGAAATGGAGGCGCAGTTTGGGCGCCTCCTCAAATTGGGGGAAGTGTTCGCCCCCAAAAGCACCAAGGAGGCGGAGGTGCCCGAGGCAGTGGCCTCGACTTCAACAGCCCCAGAAAACAGGGCCACCGAGGCAGCGGATCCCGAAAAAGAACCGCCAGCCGCCACCGTCGGCACTTTGCCGACCTACGACGTTTACATGGGGCCGGAGTTAATACGTGTGCCGGCCCATATACCGTGGACCACCAAACGGTATAAATGTCCGGCCGAAGGCGGCCACTTTCATCTGAAATGGGCACCATGTGGCCGGCTCGTCGCCTGTAACTTTCGGCCGCTAAAGGCCCGAAAGAGCGCGACGACAACGGCCGTTCAGCCGCCACCAACGCCAACCGGGCCGCCCCCGCCGACAAAGCCGACCTCGTCGAGGAAGCGGCCAGTCAGGGAGAACCCGGTGCCCCGGGAAACAGGGAGGTCCTGGCGCCGCAGTGAGCAGCGACGAAAGGCAAGGGCGAGGGCCCGGCAACCCTCCGGTGATGGCCAGCGGCGGGACAACTCCCTAACGGAGGTGGTCCTCACCTCCCTGAAGCTGCTGCAGGAGCAGCAGGCAAGCAGCCAGGCGTCATCGTCGAAGTAAGTAACTTAATTTTGTTAATTAAGTGAACAAAATCCTCTCTGTGTCGAAAAAACCGCGAATTACCGCTCCTTTGTTTATTGCACGGACCGTGCAAGGGGGGCGGTATGTTTAAATAACGCGTTAATTCGTTGTTTGAAAAGTCGGTTAAACCGTCGCGTGATCGATAGAAAAAGCAGAAAGTTTCTTATACGGTATTCTCAGTTTACGCGACATTCCAGAGCCTTATCTGCGGCGTAATATGTTTCGAGCAATACCGTGTAGAAAAACTACAAACTTACTTTCGATACAAATCACGCGATCGGCCTAGTAACGGTTCCATGAGAACACGTGTTAATACGCCAAAATTACAGAGAGGATACAAAATTAGTAAGAGACAGACAGCTTAAACCAGACAGCGCCACGAGATGAAAATTTCCCCTCCCTCGTGGCCACGGTTAAGCAGGTATGTCTCGGGAACACTTGCTATCTGGTTCTCGACGAGTGCGGATCTCCTGAGCCGACCTCGTCAATCTGTCGGAATCGATACATACGATTAATTAGATTCGTCTAATACGATCGTGGATCCACTTAACCGAAACGGTACAAGACAGAGACTGCTGCGGATTCGAAAGAATCACGTCCAGTCGAATTTCGTACCCTACGGTTTCGTGAGAATATCTCGATTTCCGCGGTAACTGAACCATAGGAACGGGAAAATTTACTCGATAACTTGAGTAATTTTCACAACCCGCCATCGGTGGCTGAATATAATCAGATTGCACTTAAACAGTGCTTGATTATCGCCACCGTTGTGACGGACAAACACGTATTGCTGAAATCAGTGGTCGTGTTTGAGAACCGAGAGAATTTCTTGATTCTCTGCTTGGCTATTGCACGGTTCAGAACCCCAACCTACAGGGAGCCTTCGTTGCAAAATCCCTGGGTTGGGTTCGTCGTTTTCCAGGGTCGAAACAAAAGTTTGGGATAACACCCGATAGGGGCCTTATTGGCATTCCCTGGGTAAATATCTCGGCTAGTTTCGACCTGCTCGAGCGTGGGTTCCAGATCGTCAGTGGGTACGGACACTCGACGTAGAACTACGTTCAAAGGGCACCGTGGTGTTAGAACCTTAATAATCAGTCGCTTCTGCGCAGTTAAGGCTCTGCATCACACCGGTCCCGTACGGACCAGGGAACGGCGAGGGACCGCGGAGTTGACAACCTTTGGAGCCTTACAACCTCCACTTGTTGTCCTCTCCTGCAAAAACCAAGCTTGCAGCAGTGGGAAGATCGAGATTAGAATCTCGTCTTCCCCATCTGCAATTCAACGTTTCCAAAATCTGAAACGTTGAAATAATAATACAGTCCACTAACACAGTTGTGTATCGCTGTGTAAGAATCCCGCTCCTATTCACCGTAAACGGAAGAAGGAGCGTGTGGATTAAAGCGAGTCAGACAACGCACCGAGCGTTGTCAGGTATTAACCGCCGGATTTCGGTATTTCTTTTGATTACAGAAGACCGAGACGAGAGCCGTAGGCGCCGACGGCGGTGCAGGTTTTTTTTCCCGAGCCATCAGCTCGGGCTTTTTTCCTGCAATTTTTAAAAAAATCATAAATATAAAGTTAATTTTTTCGTTAATTTCCTTTTTTACGTTTATTTAATTTTGAATTTTTCTTATTAATAAACGGCCAGCCCATTGGACTAGGCGAAAGATAATTATAAACTGTACATTCACTTTCCCCCATATTCCCAATCCCTCGTGATCCGGACCAAACTACGTTAAAGGGTACGAGACAAGGTCTTTTCACAACCTTTGCACATACTCGTACCTATTTTAACAATGCTATTAATAATTAAAAATAAAAACTGTATCTAATTTTTGTGGAATAAAATTTCGAAATAGTCAAAAGACGTCTAATTTCTTTCCCCACCTCCTCTTTATCGACCTCTGATTATTACCTTTGATAATTACCACTTCTTTTTACCAGATGCATCTCTTTTATCCCCCCTTCCCTTTTTATCGATACCAGGCAATTACCCTCTTCCATTTTCTAACCTCCGCTAATTACCAGCCGTTAATGTCAATTATCGATCGTTGATACTAATTACCGACCATAAATACTAATTACCAACCATAGATACTAAATATCGACCGTAGATACCAATTATCCACTGTCGGTAATAGTTACCGACCTCCCACTCCGACTGCCCCCCCCCTCCCGACGGACCCACCTCGGGCACCCCTCACCCACCTTCCCTCCCCCTCCCCCGCACCCCCCTCGGTGCCCCCTGTCCAGAACTCTCCTTTCTCACCTACTCACGTCTCCATCGGGGCAGTCCCCCGTCGTCGCTATAGCACGAGACACATCCTGCGTTGTGACCGAATCGTCTAGCCCACAAACGCGCATCTCCGTGCGCTTCGCGGGCCTCGCGACCCGGACAACCCGCTCGCCCAGCTGTTCCCAGAGCCTCTGGGAGAGTCGGTCCGCCTTCTCCCAGCCCTACGGTCCGGGAATCTCCAGCAGGAGGCCCCCGGACACGGCTCTCTTCTTCCTTACTAGCCTGCTGCTCGCATACAAGCTTACTGGTTGCTTACTAGCTAACAGGATGCTTAGTAGCATTCTGCTCCCCTACAAGAACCCTGCTCGCTTACCAGCTTACTGCCTGCTTGCTAGCATACTGCTTGCTTCCTAGCCAGCTGCTTGCTTTTTAGCACACTGATTCCTTACTAGCTTCCTGCTTGCTTACTTGCACACTGGTTCCTTAATAGCTTACTGCTAGCTTGCTAGCACTCTGCTCTCTTACTAGGTCCCAGCTCGCTTTCCAGCTTCCTGCTCGCGTACTAGCTTACTGCTGGCTTACTAGCTTACAGCTCCTTTACTCGCTTACTGCTTGCTTACTAGCCCGCTGCTCGCTTATTAGATTACTGCTTGCTTACTGGCATACTGCTTTCTTACTAGCAGGCTGCTTGCTTACTAGTTTACTGCTTTCTTACCAGCTTACTGCTCGCTTACTAACTTACTGCTTGCTTGCCAGCTTACTGCTCCCTTATTAGCTTCTTGCTTGCTTACCAGGATACTGCCTTACTACAAACTTACTTCTTCCCTACTAACGAACAGCATTTTTACTAGCCTGCTGCTTGCTTACTAGCTTACTGTTTGCTTACTAGCTTACTGCATCGTAACTAACTTACTGCTTTGTCACTATCTTACTGCTTTGTTACTAACTTACTGTTTTGATACTAACTTACGGCTTTGTTACTAGCTCACTGCGTGCATACTAGCTTACTCCTTGCTTACTAGCTTACTGCTTGCTTACTAGCACACTACTCGCTTAGTAGCTGACAGCCTGCATACTAGCTTGGTGCTTGCTTTCTAGCTTACAGCTTGCCCACAATCTTACTGCTAGCTTACTCGCTTACTGCTCCCTTACTAGCTCACTGCTTGCTATCGAACATACCGCATGCTTTCCAGCATACTGCTTATGTACTAGCTTCAGCTTGCTTACTAGCTTACTGCTTGCTTACTAGCTTGCTCTTTGCTTTCCAGCTTACTGCTTGCTTACTAGCTGCCTCCTCGTTTAGTAGCTGAGTAATTTCTTGCTAGCTCCCTGCTTGCCTACTAGCTTAATGCTTCGTTACTAGCTCCCTGCTCGCTTACTAGCCCAGTGCTAGCTTACAAGATTAATGCTTGCCACTAGTTTGCTGCTCGCTCAATACCTAACTACTTTCTTACTAGCCTGCTGCTAGCTTACTTGCTTACTGCTTGCTTAATATCTTCCGTCTCACTTACTAGCTCACTGCTTGCATACTAGCTTACTGCTTGCATACAAGCTAATTGCATTCGCGCCAGCTTACTGCTTGCTTTCTAGCTTCCAGGTTGCTTGCTAGCTTACTGCTTTCTTACTAGCTAGCAGCTTTCTGACTAGCCTGCTGCTTGCTTACAAGCTGACTGTTTGCTTAGTAGCTTACTGGTTGCTTACTAGCTCCTTGCTCGCTTACTAGATTACCGCTTGCTTACTAGCATACTGCTTCCTTACCAGCTTCCTCCTCGTATACTAGCTCAGTGCTTGCTTACTAGCTAACTGCAAACCTACCAGCCCACTGAAGGCATACTAGCTCTCTGCTTTCAGACTAGCTAACCGCTTTCTTGCTACCCTCCTGCTTCCTTCATTACTTACTGCTTCCTTACTAGCTAACTGCATCCTTACCAGCGAGCTGCTTGCTTAGTAGCATACTTGTTTCTTCCTAGCTAACTGCTTGCTTTCTAGCATCCTGCCTCCATTCTAGCTTCCTGCTCCCTAACTATCTCACTGCTTGCTTACTAACTTACAGCTTCCTTACTAGCTATCTGCTTCCTGACCAGCTTACTGCTTGTTCACGTGCTTACTGCTTGCTTACTCCCTTGTTGGTTGCCTTCAAGCTTACTGCTTGCTCTCTAACTTACTACTTGCTTACTAGCATACTGCTTCGTTGCTAGCTCACTGCTTACCTACTAGCTTACTGCTTGCTTACATGCTTACAGCTAGCTTACACGCTTACTGCTTCCTTACTAGCTTCATGCCTACTTACTATCTCACTCCTTGCTTACTAGATTGCAGCTTGCTTACTAGCTTCCTGCTTGCTTACTAGCTAACTGCTAGTTGACTAGCTTATTGGTTGCTTACTAGCATACTGCTTCCTTACTTGCTTCCTCCTCGCTTACTAGCTTACTGGTAGCATACCAGCTTTTTTTTTCGTGGGGAAAATCTTCGTTAGTCTCCCTTCCACCTCTTTGTGGAGAGGCGGAAGGGGTGTGTGGGATTCCCCGCGCCCATGGAATGACGGGCGCGGGACCTACCCACTAAAAACCCCACGGTGACCCTTCCGCACGTTTTGGGAGGATACCGGGAATCGCTCGAAGCATACTTCCGGTATCCTCCCCGTGCCTGCGCTGTGCGCCCATCCACGGGGGGACAAAAGGATCCCCCCGGCTGTCACGCTATCTCATGGCGGCAGGACGAGGTCACTCCGCCCTACCGCCATCCGTCCCGGGGCCGCGTTTAGTGGCGGCTGCGACCCCGTTTCTACTCCTCGGCGGCCGGGAGCTCATGGCCGCTCCAGGCCACCGAGGGTGCCTCCCCGTGTCCCCCACCCGTGACCCACCCGGTCCGACCCTTCGCCGCCTGGCGGGAGGAGGTTCCCCTCAGAGCCCCCCTCCTAACCAGAGTTATCCGCCGCGCAAAGGCGGCCGCCCGCGACGCCCTCGCGCCACCATACGAGCGCGAGCCTCAGCGCGCTGCTGACGCTCGCGCTCCCTTCCCGCGGCCTCCTTCTGCAGCATTACGATCTCGCAGAAGGAGGTCACGGCCCACCACTTCCTCACGCTGCCGAGCATGGCGCACTAGCATACTACTTGCTCACTAGCTAACTGCTCTCTTACCAGCTTACTGCATGCTTACCAGCTTACTTGTTGCTTACGAGCTTACTACTTGTTTACTATCATGCTGCTTCCTTACTAGCTTCCTGCTCGCTTACTAGCGTACTGCTAGCTTAATCGTTTACTGCTTGCTTACTAGCCTGCAACTTGCTTACTAGCATACTTTTTTTTTTTTTTTTTTTTTTTTTTGTCGTGGGGAAAATCTTCGAAAGACTCCCTCCCACCTCCTTGGGGAGAGGTGGGAGGGGTGTGTGGGATTCCCCGCGCCCGTACAACGACAGGCGCGGGACCTACCCACTAAAAACCCCACGGTGACACTTCGGCACGCTTTGGGAGGATACCGGGAATCGCTCGAAGCATTCTTCCGGTATCCTCCCCGTGCCCGCGCTTTCGCGCCCATCCCCCGGGGGGACAATCGGTCCCCCCAGTAGACACACTGCCTCATAGCGGCGGGACGGGGCCACTCCATCCCGCCGCTATCCGTCCCGGGGCCGCGTTTAGTGGCGGCTGCGAGCCCCAACTCGCAACCGCCCGCGACCCCGTTTCCACCCCTCGGCGGCCGGGCGTTCATGGCCGCGCCAGACCGCCGAGGGTGCCTCCCCTTGCGTCGGACCGGCAGGGGGAGGCACTCCTACCCCCAACCGGTCCGACCCGGCGCCGCCTGGCGGGAGGAGGGTCCCCTCAGGACCCCCCTCCCAGCCTAGGTCATCCGCCACACCGAGGCGGCCGCCCGCGACGCCTCGCGACCGGGCGACGACCTCGGGCCACCGCACGAGCGCGAGCTTCAGCGCGCCGCTGAAGCTCGCGCTCCCTCCCCGCGGCCTCCTTCTGCAACATTACGTTCTCGCAGAAGGAGGCCACGGCCGTCCACTTCTCCTCGCTGCCGAGCATGGCGCGCACCACGCCCGGCAGCGAGACATCCCGCCCGACGACGCCGACCAGGACACGGCGCTCCCCCTCCCACGCGGGGCATACCTCCAGGGTATGATCCGCCGTGTCCTGCTCAGCGTCGCAGTGGCAGCAACGCGCCGTCGGCTCCTTCCCTATCCGGCACAGGTATCTTCCGAAGCTGCCATGCCCGGAAAATACCTGTGCCATCCGGTAGGTGAGGCTGCCATGGCCTCTGTCCAGCCACTCCTTCAGGAGTGGCCGAACCGCCCCGACAGTCCGGTGCCCCGCGGTTGGCAGAGCCAGCCGCTCCTGCCACGCGAGGAACACGGACTGCCGGGCCTGGCGCTTCAAATCGCCCCAAGCAGGTTCCTGCCCGCCCGGGACCGCCCCCACCCCCGCGCGACGGTCGACGCGGTGCCGGTACATCGCCGCGTGCGACCGCGCGAGCAGGTCCATGGGCGGCATCCCCGCTAGAACCGTCGCCGCCTCATGTGACATGGTCCGATACCCGCGGACGACCCTGAGCGCCATGCGCCTCTGCACCCGACGCAGCATAGTCATGCTGCGCCGGGAGGCAGCCAGGTCGTCCGCCCAGACGGGGGCCCCGTATAGGGCCACCGACTGGACCATTGCCACATAGAGGCGACGAACTCGGCCCGCCGGGCCCCCCAGGTTGGGCAGGATCCGGCCCAGAGCCGCAACCATCCTTTCCAACCGGGGGACCAGGCAGCGGAAATGCTTCTCGAAACGCCAGTGGCTATCGAGGATCAGCCCCAGATACCTGATCTGGGGCTTCACCTCGATGTCAGCCCCACCCACCCGAATCAGAGGGGGTGGCGGATCCTGCCGAGGTGAATGAAACGCAATCACCTCGGTCTTATGGACCGCCACCGTCATCCCCATCCCCCTGATCCGGTCGACGACGCGTTGCGACCCCTCCTCCGCGCGACGCATGGCCCTCCCCCAGTGCGCCCCGACGGCCAGCACCAGTGTGTCATCCGCATAACACACCGTGCTGACGCCGTCGGGGAGGCCGGCCCGCAACACTGAGTCGTACGCGATGTTCCACAGGAGTGGCCCGAGGACCGACCCCTGCGGAACACCGCAGTACACCTCCCTCCGCATATCACCATCCCGGCCCGGATACTCGATCCACCTGCCGCGGAGATAATCCCCGATGACCGCCCTGAGACAAGGGGGGACTCGATGATATTCGAGTCCCCTCCTTATCTCTTCCCAGGGGAGGGTGTTAAAGGCATTGGCAATATCCAAGGATATTGCCAATGCCACCCCTCCCCGGGAGACGGCCGCCTCCGAGAGGGCCCTCACACGACCTATCGCGTCGATAGTCGATCGGCCCCCCCGGAAACCGAACTGGCAGTCGGCCAGACCGGGATCACCCCGCGACAGGTGCTCGACGAGGCGGGCAGCAATCACACGCTCGAAGAGCTTGCCCACCTCGTCGAGGAGACAAATGGGCCGGTATGCGGAGGGAGACTCCGCGGGCCGACCCTCCTTCCGGAGGAGGACCATCCACGCCACCTTCCAACTGGGGGGGAATCGCCCGTCCCTCAGGCAGCGGTCGAACAACCGCCTGAGGTCGGCCCCAAGGACGCCCTGGGTCAAGACCCAAACCCGGCCGGGCACACCATCCGGACCCGGGGCCGTGTTACGAACCCCGAGCCGTCTGATGGCCGCTGCCAGCTCCTCCTGCGTGACCCCCAGCTCGGCCGTCCACTCCACTGGGACAGCCGCCGCCGCCGGAGGACGCGGTCCCCTCTCCCCAATTGGGAAGAGTGTATTGACCACGTCCTCCAGCAGCCGGGGGTCAAGACCCTCGGTGACGGGTGGCGCCCACGGGCGGAGCTTATTCAGCACCACCTTATATGGGCGCCCCCATGGATCGTCATCACGGGTCTGGAGGAGCTCCTTCCATGCCTGGGTCTTGGCCCGTTTGATGGCGACCTGCAGAGCAACCCGCGCCACGCGGTATGCTCCATACAGGTCATCAGCTGCCCTCGCTCGCGCCACGCCGTCGCCTGTACGTTGACGACGGCGCGCGCGGGTGTACTGGCGTCGGGCGCGGACAGTCGCGACTCGCAACTCCGCGATCGCGTCCGACCACCAGTACACCGCCCGGCGAGGAGAAGCCCGCCCGACCCGAGGCATCGCCGCGTCGCAAATACCCGCGACCAATGCTCCGAGCCGGGCGACCTCCTCCTCTATGCTCGGCAACTCGGCCGCTCCCTGCGGCCAAGTTGCAGCGAGGGCAGCTGCCATCAGGGCGTCCTTGTCTAGGCGCCGAAGCGCCCAGCGGCGTGGTGGGGTGCCACGCAGGCGGCCGTGTCGGGATGCACTCGCGGCGGCAGTGACCTCCATCCGGATGTACCGGTGATCGGAGAGTGTCTCTGCCCCCACGACCACGTGCCAACCCGACACCATGCGCACGGCGTTGGGGGTCGCGAATCCAACATCCACGATGGACCCCCCATATCGCCGCACGCATGTGTGCTCCGACCCCCGGTTCAATACCCGGAGGTCGAGCCCCGCCGCCCAATCGCCCAGGATCCCGCCGCGAACGGAGGTCCTGGGGGATCCCCAAGCCACCGACTTGGCATTAAAATCCCCCAGGACCAGCACCGGCCGGGCCGCGTAGCGCTGCACGCATGCCGCGACCTCGGCCAGGTACAGCTCGAACGCAGCGTGACCGCTACGGGGCGAAATGTAGCACCCCACCACAGCGACTCCCCCCCAGTCCACGGCGACGAATCCCCGACCGCGCTCCAACAAGGAGAACGGTGGGGACCCGTCGCCCCCTCCCCATACCGTCGCCACCAAGCCGTCCGCGTCGCCCACCCAATGAGGGTGATCAGGGACGCGGTACGGCTCGGCGGCGACCGCCAGGCCAACCCCCCACTCCGCGAGGACTTGGGACATCAAGTCCTGTGCCGCGCGGCAGTGGTTGAGGTTGGCCTGGAGGAGGAGGCGGGGCGGCATTAATTAATGGCCGCGCCAGCCTCCTCCCGGCCGTCCGTCCCCGTAGCACCGTCCACCTCCATGGAGGACGATGCCACCGCCCTCGGCACCGGAGCCGGTGCAGCCCGCCTCTTCCTCTCCTTCCGGGAGGGGGGGGAGCACTTCTTGCTCCCCACCCTGTGATCGGCTGGCCTCCCCATGTCCGCACACAGCGGGCAGTGGGGGGCCGCCGAGCACTGGCTCGCACGGTGCTCTTTGGCACCGCAGCGGTAACACTGACCGCTGCGGTCCACCGGCGAGGTGCACCACTGCCTCACGTGCCCCAATTCGAGGCAGCGGTGACACTGGAGCGGGCGCGGCGCGAGGATTTCCACTCGCGCCGAAACCCACCCCACCAACACCCTCCCGGATTCCGCCACCTTACGGGCGGCGGAGAGGGGGCACCGGGCCCTCACCGACCCGAGGCCGGAGGGCGACCTGCGGATCTCTCCGATCCGCAGGTCCTCCACAGGACAGTCCCCCGCCCTCGCAAGGGCACGGGACACATCCTGTGTGCTGACCGAGTCGTCCAGCCCACAAACGCGCATCTCCGTGCGCTTCGTGGGCCGGGCGACCCGGACACCTCGCTCGCCCAGCTGCTCCCGGAGCCTCTGGGCGAGACGATCCGCCTTCGCGCCGCCTTCTGCACCGGGAATCTCCAGCAAGAGACCCCCGGTCACGGCCCTCTTCGCCCTCACGGAGGCGATGCCCAGCTCTTCCAGGGAGATATTCTCCCTGGCGAGCCGCATCGCCTCCGCGAGGGTCAGGTCGCCCCCCTGCGCAACGGTCAGCGTCACCGCTGCCGTTTTTGGGGGACGACCTGGTCGTGCCTTCCCGACCTTCGCGGCCTTTACCTTGGCCGCCGGCGGCGGAGGCGGAGGCTGCGGTTGCGAGGCCTTCCTCGCCGCCCGCTTCGCCTTCCGCCCCACCACCTCACTCCACGCCACCCCCCCTTGGGAGGGTGCTGTGGAGGACGCGACCACCGCGACCACGGGTACACCACCCCCCTTGGGGGTCGCGACCCGGGGCCCTGGTGCCGCAACGCTGGGCGGAGCCTTCACTCCGCCCTTCTTTGCCTTCCCCGACTGTACCGGAACAGGTCGGGGAGGCACCGCCTTCCTGCTGACCGCTCTTCCGGCGAGGAGCTCCTCCCGGAAGGCGGCCAGCTTGCCATCAATCATGTCCCCAATCCTCCTCAGAAGATCGTCTTCTGAGGAGGACGGGGACTTCTTCACGGGCGGAGTGCGGGTGGAAGGGCCCGCGGTGCCCCGCACCACTGCCGCCGCACTCCGCTTATTTACCTCCGCCGAGGGACGCGGCGGTGGAGGAGGAGGGAGGATGGGAGGGAGGGCCGCGCTGTTCCACAGCGCCTCTGCCCTCCTCCTCCCCTGTCGCTCCTCCTCCAACAGGAGCTGCAGACGGGCGTTCCGCCCTCTGAGCTCCCGCGCCGCCTCCCTCATTTCCTCCGCCGCGGCCTTCAGGGCCTCCGCGCCACCGCTTTTCTGCCCCTTAAAGGCGCAGGCAGCGGCGACTTTCTCCACCCGCCTCAGCGACGAGGAGATCCTCTCCGATATCTCCTCGGTCACCTCGTCCCTGAGGCAACTCAGCCTCACCGACGGGCTCATCGCCCCGCCCACCTCGACGACGGCCTGCCCCGTCCTCTTCCTCTTAGAGCCTATGTGGCTCGTGCTGGAGGAGAAGGACGAGACCGACGCCGTCTCGTCGTCCTCCGCCACCCTCCACAAAGCCGGACCTGGCACTGAGTGGGGCGCGAGCGCCGCCACCCTAACCCCAACCCCGTCTCCGTCCTCCCCAACCGACAAAACCCGCCCCATCCCCATTTTATTTTCTGTGCCCATAAAAATCCCACGAGATGGTCGGAAATAAAGGTCCACCCGGGCAGAGCCGCCTTACCCGGGTAAGCCTAATACTCCGGGGGTTCGGCAGGTTCCCCGGAGGTGGGGGGCCCGGCGGGCCGAGTTCGTCGCCTCTATGTGGCAATGGTCCAGTCGGTGGCCCTATACGGGGCCCCCGTCTGGGCGGACGACCTGGCTGCCTCCCGGCGCAGCATGACTATGCTGCGTCGGGTGCAGAGGCGCATGGCGCTCAGGGTCGTCCGCGGGTATCGGACCATGTCACATGAGGCGGCGACGGTTCTAGCGGGGATGCCGCCCATGGACCTGCTCGCGCGGTCGCACGCGGTGATGTACCGGCACCGCGTCGACCGTCGCGCGGGGGTGGGGGCGGTCCCGGGCGGGCAGGAACCTGCTTGGGGCGATTTGAAGCGCCAGGCCCGGCAGTCCGTGTTGCTCGCGTGGCAGGAGCGGCTGGCTCTGCCAACCGCGGGGCACCGGACTGTCGGGGCTGTTCGGCCACTCCTGAAGGAGTGGCTGGACAGAGGCCATGGCAGCCTCACCTACCGGCTGGCACAGGTATTTTCCGGGCATGGCAGCTTCGGAAGATACCTGTGCCGGATAGGGAAGGAGCCGACGGCGCGTTGCTGCCACTGCGACGCTGAGCAGGACACGGCGGATCATACCCTGGAGGTATGCCCCGCGTGGGAGGGGGAGCGCCGTGTCCTGGTCGGCGTCGTCGGGCGGGATGTCTCGCTGCCGGGCGTGGTGCGCGCCATGCTCGGCAGCGAGGAGAAGTGGAGGGCCGTGGCCTCCTTCTGCGAGAACGTAATGTTGCAGAAGGAGGCCGCGGGGAGGGAGCGCGAGCTTCAGCGGCGTGCTGAAGCGCGCGCTCGTGCGGTGGCCCGTGGTCGTCGCCCGGTCGCGAGGCGTCGCGGGCGGCCGCCTCGGCGTGGCGGATGACCTAGGCTGGGAGGGGGGTCCTGAGGGGACCCTCCTCCCGCCAGGCGGCGCCGGGTCGGACCGGTTGGGGGTAGGAGTGCCTTCCCCTACCGGTCCGACGCAAGGGGAGGCACCCTCGGCGGTCTGGTGCGGCCATGAACGCCCGGCCGCCGAGGGATGGAAACGGGGTCGCGGGCGGTTCCGAGTTGGGGCTCGCAGCCGCCACTAAACGCGGCCCCGGGACGGATAGCGGCGGGATGGAGTGGCCCCGTCCCGCCGCTATGAGGCAGTGTGTCTACTGGGGGGACCGATTGTCCCCCCGGGGGATGGGCGCGAAAGCGCGGGCACGGGGAGGATACCGGAAGAATGCTTCGAGCGATTCCCGGTATCCTCCCAAAGCGTGCCGAAGGGTCACCGTGGGGTTTTTAGTGGGTAGGTCCCGCGCCTGTCGTTGTACGGGCGCGGGGAATCCCACACACGCCTCCCACCTCTCCCCAAGGAGGTGGGAGGGAGTCTTTCGAAGATTTTCCCCACGACAAAAAAAAAAAAAAAAAAAAAAAAGGTTCCCCGGAGGTGGTCGCTTGGGATTGGGCCTTCTCCCCCAACCATGCATCCCATCGCCGCGCACCATAGCTTAGGATTGGAGGGCGATTTTATAGAGTCGCCACACTCGTGGCCCAGGCGGTGAAGCCAAGACCCCCGTTCCTCCTGCCGTCACGTACCATTCACAAAACCAATATGGAATTGTGAATGGGTCGTTGTGACGACCAACAGGAGGCTTACGGTGTGTGTATGACTCGGGTACCCCGGGTTCGTTAAGCCCGTACTGCAGCTGAAAGGCTGGCAGCCCCTGAGGGGCTTACTAGCATACTGCTTCCTTACTAGCTTCCTGCTCGCTTACTAGCTCACTGCTTGCTTACTGGATAACTGGATACTTACTAGTCTACTGCTTGCTCACTAGCATATTGCTTCCTTACTAGCTTCCCGCTCGCTTACTAGCGCACTGCTTGCTTACTAGCATACTGCTTTCCTACTAGCTAACTGCTTTCTTACTAGCCTGCTGCTAGCTTAATAGCTTACTTGTAGCTTACTAATGTAGGAAATGAAATTAAAATAGAATAAATGATGTTAAGTTTATTTGAACATGAAATAAAATAAAGGTTGTAAAAAATATAACTCGCTACGTCTTAACTCGCTCGTGTGGACTCTTCGACAGTTCGCTCGACTCTGCCCTTTTTTGTGCGTCTTCTAAACGAATGACGCCACCCGCAACATTGACGGCATCGGCATCGATACCATTGCATAAACAATCATTCGGCTCCAAGCATTCGTCGCTTATTCATACCACTCGTGACTCACACATACCATACACACACACACACCACATTCGGCCATCCTGCAGAGATATCTGCCCTCAGATATCAGATGTATTCTCACTATCCGTCAATGCATCTTCTAAGTCCTCAATCCACGATTTCAAGTATTCTGAAGTTGTCGATGTTTGTCGTGGCCCCTCGTGCTCACCTACTTTCTCTACCAAATACCGATCATTGCGCAGTACACGGGTAATTTGATACGGGCCTAAATATTTATGCGCAAACTTTAAACCTGGTCCTGATTGTGTCCTTTTGATAGCGACCAAATCTCCTTCGTGATAGTGATGAGCCTCTTTACGATTCCGGTTAAAACTACGCCGATTCTTCTGTTGGATTTTCAAAATGTTGTTTTTTACTTGCCGTCTCAATTCGTCTCGATTTTCTTGAAATAGTTCGTTCCACTCGTTGCTTATTATTTCTCGGACCGCGGGATTGTTCTTCAACCTCATATCAGTCCCGAATAGAATCTTAAAAGGTGTATTGCCGATACTGCGGTGAGGAGTTGCATTCAGGTAGTTTTGGCATACGTCTAGGTACCTGTGCCACTCATTAGGTTTTGGTGCGGCCAACTTAGTTAACACAGGAATGATTGTCCTGTTCACCCTTTCTACCTGTCCATTCGCTTTTGGTACCCCCGTTGTAATAAGGCCAGCTTCAATATTTTCTTCTCTGCAGTACTCTTGAAACTCTGCCGAAGTAAATGCAGTTCCACGGTCCGAAATAATCTTTCGGGGATTGCCAAAAATTTTCGCTTGTTTTTTCAAGTGGTTGACGACCTCTCCAGTACCGGTAGATTTTGTAGCATAGAGCCACACAAATTTAGAAAATCCATCTATCACTACGAATATGTGTTTGTAATTCTTCCGAGTTGACGGAAGCGGTCCTAAGTGATCAATGTGGTATACATCTAACGGAACGTCTCCTTTGTCGATAGGGTATAATAGTCCGTCTCGTTTTCCAGATTTTCGTTCAGCTAACATACACGCAATGCAATTCTGAATCACTTTTTCCTCTTTAGATCTTAGACCTTTGAACCAATAATCTTTTCTAACAAGGGTCTCGGTTTCTCATGCAACTGTCTTATTATTTGACCCTGCATAGCACGCGGCACTACTATGCGAACATCGTCGTCAATTACCTTAACCAAAGTCCGTTTTTTATTACGTAGTCGCCATCATTATTTTGTACACTATTCACAGAATCCATTATTTCTGATAACTCTTTGTCCGCACATTGCGCTTTTCGCAATCTCACGAGCACACTCGTCTCACACTCACTGATAAGCATACACACCGGAATAGGCTTCCGACTTAGAGCATCGACGATGTTCAATAGTATAATTGAACTCCTCTAACAATAATGCCCACCTTGCAACTCGAACACATAAGTCTCTTTTTTTCATAGTGAGAGTAAACGCACGACAATCGGTTATTATTCTAAACGGTATTCCTAAAAGATAAACTCTAAACTTATGTAACGCTTTAACTATAGCTAATATCTCCAATTCATAACTAATGTATCGCGATTCTGCCTCTGATGTTTTCCAGCTCGCATAATATGTTGGATGGTAACGTTGATCGACATCGTCTCTCTGTAACAGGATGGCACCGAGTCCGACGCTCAACGCATCCGTATGGAGTTCTGTTTCCGCACCTACGCGGTATAATTTTAAAACCGGCTCACTGCTCTATGCAATTTTCAATTGTTTAAACGCTAGCATATGTTTTTCATTTAGTTCAAAATTTACGTCTTTTTTCAACAAGTTCGTCAAGGGTTGGGCTATTGTTGAATATTGTGGAATAAATTTGCGAAAATACCCGGTTAATCCTAAGAAGCTCTGTACGTCTCTAACATTTTTTACTAATGGAAAATTCATAACAGCTAATGTCTTACGCTTCGACGGACGTACGTGACCATCCTCAATTATGTGATCTAGATATTCTATGCTACGTTGAAGAAAACGACATTTCTTCCAATTCACTCGCAATCCATAATCACTTGCAATACACAATATCTCACGCAATCTTGATACGGCTTCATTTTCGTTATTCGCAAGAATAATTAAATCATCTATATATGTCAAAACAACACTTGTCTGAATCGGGTTACGAAATATATTATTGATATATTTTTGAAAGATAGCTGGAGAGTTGCAGAGACCAAATGGGGTTCTTAAAAATTCAAAATGCCCATCAGGTACTATAAATGCAGTGAATTTACAACTATTTTCCTCAATCGGGACGTGAAAAAAACCATCTTTTAAATCGAGAGTACTAAATATCGTCGCGCCCTGTAAACGATCCAGCTGATCTTCTATCAACGGAAGCGGATAGCGATCTTTACATACTTTCTTATTAAGTAATCTATAATCTATACACAAACGCATTCCATTATCTTTCTTTTTTACCAGTACAATCGGACTGGCATATTCCGATGTACTTTCTCGCACTATTCCTTGTTGCATCCATTCATCTAACTGTTTATTAACTATTTCTCTTTGCACTGGCGCTAATCTACGTGGAGGTTGATATATAGATATATCATCTTTCAATACAATGTTCATTTTAATGTTAGACTTTTTAATAGTTTTAGGCTCATAATTACTTAATATATCTTCTATTTCTTGTTTAACGGTATCATTTTTAATATGCTGCAAATCTATTAAAGAATTAGTTACATTGTTCTCGGACTCATCGAAAGTATCTATGCAAAATATTTCTGGTACATCATAAGAATTCGTTACCCTGTTATCGCGTTTTGAAACCTCAACACTCTTACCGTCTAACGTCAATTTAGCCTCTTGCAACAATTCCAAGCCAATCAAAAAATTATGTCTCAAATATTCATCCGGTACCACGTGAATTAAGAATCGGAAAATATTTGTATCGATTTGTACGTTCCCATAAAAACTGCCTAAAGTAGTGACCTTACTTAAACCGAATCCTTTACAAGATATTTCTGTACCGTGTAAAGTTGGGCATCCTAACCTAATATATTGTTCGGCCTTCATTAAATGTAAATCGCTACCCATATCTATAAACGCTACTATCTGCTTACCTAGTAATGTAACAGGCTTGTATACTTTATTGTCCTGAACGGCCACTGCCGTATACTCGTTTACCTGCTTGTCCTGCCCCTTCTTACAATCCATGGCTCTGTGTCCCAAGTCTCGGCAAGCGAAACATCTTGGCCCTTTGCTTTTAACAAGACAGTCTACAACTCGATGGTTCCTCTCACAGCAATTAGAGCATCGTAATTGGTTATTCGGCACTTCTTTAACGTCTTGCTTTATTGTCTTCACTGGTGACCACTTGCTTTTCTTTGGCTTGATCGCTGGGTTGAACGGCAACGATCTTCCTTGCAAGGAAATCCTATCGAATGCTGCTAACAGTTCCCCCTTAGTTGCTATCTTCTGCACTCGCGCCAGATCCCTTAATCCTCGATCAGGTATTCCTTCTATAATGTACTCTATGATTTCTGCGTCACTGCTAGGTACGCGGTATCCTAAAATCACTTTTTGATGTACATATTCGCTGAACGTTTCTACTTTCCTCCAAACACGCGCCTCAAAACGTCGTCTCATCTCAAGAACGCTTCCAGGATGGTAAAACATTTCCTGTAGATTCCTCAGTAATTCTTCTACTGACATTGCAATATGTTCAGGTTTCGAATGTAACCACTCAAGTGCATTACCCTTCATTCGCGATCCCATCAACAGTTTAGCCATATCATCCGTCAGTTGATACGTCATTTTCAATGTTTGAACTTGACGCTCCCACGTGACGAATGTATTGCTACTTCCATCAAAATAACTTAATAAATCCGCAATGGCAGAGATATTTACCGGTGGTGGTCGTCTTTGCCCCGTCGGTACGCTTGTTGATTCCCCTGCCTCACCTCTGTCGAGATTAAGCCTCTGCATTTCTCGAAGTAATGCAATTTGTTGGCGAGCTAAATCAAGCTACCGCTCTACTAGTTGCTTCTCTCTTTGCGCAAGTTCCATTTCTCGCCGCATCTGTACCATATCGTATGCGCATCCCGAACTATTGTCACTCGCAGTTTCTTCGACCACGCTGCTTGTACATACTTTTATCCATTCGCCGGTCGGATCGGCTTCATGCAGCCGCTGAATCAATTCCGCTTTCAAACCAGATATTGAAAGTCCCTTCTCTCATAATTTTTCTTTCAATTCTGCGATGCAGAAATCACTTGCATCCCTCCTTACTGAAGCCATTTTATTGACCACCACAACTATGAATCGTGACTTTCAACACTAGTCCTCGCAGTACACACTCTACACTTTCACCTCAACCCTTTTAAGTAAACTCTGTTCTCACAATACTTTACTGTCCACACTAAACGTTCTGCTACGACTCGGTTTAAATTCTGATCGCGGACGTGCCCCCAATTTTGTAGGAAATGAAATTAAAATAGAATAAAAGATGTCAAGTTTATTTCAACATGAAATAAAATAAAGGTGGTAAAAAATATAACTCGCTACGTCTTAAATCGCTCGTGTGGACACTTCGACGGTTCGCTCGACTCTGCCTCTTTCTCCCAGGGCCAGCCACATGCATCTTCTAAACGAAAGATGCCACCCGCAACATTGACGGCATCGGCATCGATACCCTTGCATAAACAATCATTCGGCTCCAAGCATCCGTCGCTTACTCATACCACCCATGATTCACACATACCATACACACGCACACACCACACTAGCTTACTGCTTGCTTACTAGCCTCCTACCTGCTTTCTAGCTTCGTGCTTCCTTACTAACTTCCGGCTTGTCTTCTAGCTTACTGCATGCCTACTAGCTTACTGCTAGCTTACTCGCTTCCTGCTCGCTTACTAGCTCAGTGCTTGCTTACTAGATGACTGGATACTTACTAGCCTACTGCTTGCTTACTAGCATACCGCCTCCTTACTAGCCTGCTGCGTGCTTTCTAGCTTAAAGCTTGCATACTAGATAATTGCTTGCATACTAGCTTACAGTTAGAATACTCGCATCCTGCTTGCTTGCTACCTTGCTGCTTGCTTTCGAGCTTACTGCGTGCTTTCTAGCCTACTGCTTGCTCACTAGCTTGCTGCTTGCTTTCTAGCTTACTGCTTGCTTACTAGCATACTGCTTTTTATCTAGCTAACTGCTTTCTTACTGGCTTCCTGCTTGCTTACTATCTTGTTGCTTACTAGGATACTGCTTGCTTACTGGCGAACTGCTTTCTTAATAGCCTGCTGCTTGCTTTCTGGCTTACTGCTTGCTTACTAGCTTGCTGCTTGCATTCTAGCTTACTGCATGATTACTAGCTTACTACTTGCTTACTAACTAACTGCTTTCTTACCAGCTTACTTCTTGCTTACAAGCCTGCTGCTTGCTTACTAGCTTACCGGTTACTTACTAGGTTACTGCCAGCTTACTAGCTTACTACCTGCTTACTAGCATGCTGCTTCCTTACTAGCTAATTGCTTTCTTACTAGCCAGATGCTTGCTTACTAGCTTACCTGTTGTAAACGAGCTTACGCCTTGATTAATAGCAGGCTGCATTCTTACTAGCTTTCTGCTCGCTTACTAGCTCAAGGCTTGCTAACTATCAAATTGCTTTCTTAATAGCCTGCTCCTTGCCTTCTAGATTACAGCTGGCATCCAAGCTTACTGCTAGCTTATTTGCTTACTGCTTGCATACTAGCCAGCTGCTTATTTTCTAGCTTAGTGCTTCCTTTCTATCATCCTGCTTGCTTACTAACTCGCTGTTTGCTTACTAGCTTGCCGCTTGCTTACATGCGTACTGCTAGCTTACTCGCTTCCTGCTTGCTTGCCAGTTGCAAACGAGCTTACGCCTTGATTAATAGCAGGCTGCATTCTTCCTAGATTCCTGCTCGTATATTAACTCAAGGCTTGCTTACTATCAAACTGCTTTCTTAATAGCCTGCTCCGTGCTTTCTAGATTACAGCTGGCATTCAAGCTTACTGCTTGGTTACTAGCTTACTGGTCGCTGACTAGCTTACTGCATGATTACAAGCATCCTGTTCCTTACTAGCTCCCTGCTCGCTTGCTACCTCACTGCTTGCTTACGAGATTACTGCTTGCTCACTAGCTTGCTGCTTGCTATCTAGCTTACTGCTTGCTTGCTAGCATACTGCATGCTTAATAGCAAACTGCTTTCTTACCAGGCTGCAGCTTGCTTTCTAGCTTACGGCTTGCTTAATAGCTTGCTACTTGCTTACATGCTAATTGCTTCCACTCCAGCTTACTGCATGCTTACTAGCATGCTGCATGCTTTCTAGCATACTGCTTGATTACTTGCATACAACTTTCTTACTAGCTAACTGCTTGCTTACTAGCATGCTGCTTCCTTACAAGCTTCATGCTCGCTTGATTGCTCACAGCTTGCATACGAGCTTACTGCTTGCTAACTAGCTTACTCCTTGCTTACCTTCTCACTGCTTGCATTCCAGCTTACTGCTTGATAACTAGCGTACTGCTTCCTTACTGGATTCCCACTCGCTCACTAGCTCACAGCTTGCTTCCTAGCTTACCTGGTAGCTTACTAGCTTGTTGCCTGCTTTGTAGCAATCTGCTTCCTTACTAGCATACTGCTTTCCTACTAGCTAACTGCTTTCTGTCTAGCCCGTAGCTTGCTTACTACCATACAGCTTGCTTACTAGCTTACTTGTTGCTTACTAGCATACTGCTTCCCTACTAGCGCCATGCACGCTTACTAGATCTCTACTTGCTTACTAGCTTACTACTTGCTTACTAGCATACTGCATCCATACTAGCTTCCCCCTCGCTTACTAGCACGCTGCTTGCTTACTGGTTTACTGCTTGCTTTGTATCTTACTGCTTCTTTACTAGCATAATGCTTTCTTACTAGCTCACTGCATGCTGACTAACTTACTGCTTGCTTAATATACTTATTACTGCATGCCAACTAGCGTACAGCTTCCTTACTGGATTCCCACTCGCTTACTAGTTCATCGCTTGCTCCCTAGCTTGCCTGGTAGCTTACTATCTTGTTGCCCGCTTTGTAGCTATCTGCTTCCTTACTAGCATACTGCTTTCCTTCTAGTTAACTGCTTTCTGTCTAGCCCGATGCTTGCTTACTACCATACAGCATGCTTACTAGCTTACTTGTTGCTTACTAGCTTACTGCACTCTTTCTAGCTACCTCCTCGCTTACTAGCTCACAGCTTGCTTACTAGCTTACTGCGAACTTACACGCTTACTGCATGATTACTAGCCTGTTGCCTGCTTGCTAGCTTACCGCTTGCTTTCTAGCCTACCGCTTGCTACCTAGCTAACTGCTTGTTTACTAGTATACTGCTTGCTTGCTAGCTTGCCGCATGCGTTCTAGCTGACAGCCTGCTTTCTAGCTTACTGCTTGCTTACTAGCATACTGCTTGCTTACAAGCAAACAGCATCCGTACTAGCTCCATGCTCGCTTATTAGCTTACTGCTTGCTTTGTTGTTTATAGCTTGCTTTCTAGCTTAATGCTTGTTTACAAGCTTGCTGCATGCTTTCTAGCTAACAGCTTGCTTTCTAGCTCACTGCTTCCTTACCAGCTTCCTGCTTGCTTACTAGCACACTCCATGCTTACTAGATTACTACATGCTTACTAGCTTACTCCTACCTTACTCGCTTACTGCTTGCATTCTAGCTTGCTGCTGGTTTTCTAGCTTACTGCTTGCTTACTAGCATACTGCTATGTTCTTAGCATACTGCTTGCTTAGTAGCTAACAACTTTCTTACCAGCTCACTGCTTTCTTACTAGCTTACTGCTTGCATACTAGCATTCCGCTACCTTACTAGCTTCGTGCCAGCTTACTAGCGCACTACTTGCTTACCAGCTTACTACTTGCTTACTTGCTAATTGCTTTCGTTCCAGCTGACTGCTTGCTGACTAGCATACTGCTTCCTTACTAGGTTCCTCCTCGCTTACTACCTCACTGCTAGCTCACTAGTTTGCTGTTTTCTTACTTGCCTACTACTTCCTTACGAGCTAACTGGTTTCTTACAAGCTTACTGCTTGCTTACAAGCTTACTGTTTGCTTACTTGCTTACTGCTTGGTTACCAGTTTACTGCGTGCTCGATAGCTAACTGCTATCTTGCTATCCTGCTGCTTGCTTACTAGCTTACTTCTTGCTTACTACCTTGCTGGTTGCTTACTAGCTTACTACATGCTTACTATCATAATGCTTCCATACGTGCTCCCTGCTGGCTTAATAACTCACTGCTTGCATACTAGCTTACTGCTTCCTTACTAGCATACTGCATTCCAAATAGCCGACTGCTTTCAGACTAGCCCGATGCTTGCTTACTTCCATACTGGTTGCTTACTACCTTACTGCTTCCTTACCAGCCTACTGTTTCCTTACTACCTCACTGCTCACTTACTATCTCACTGCTTGCTTACTAGCTTACTGCTTGCCTACTTGCATGCTGCCTCCATACTATCTTCCAGCTCGCTTACTGGCTCACTGATGCTTACTAACTTACCGCTCGCTTACTAGATCACTGCTTCCTTACTACCCCGCTGATTACTTACTATCTCACTGCTTGTTTACTAGCTCACTGCTTGCTTACTAGCATGCTGCTTCCCTACTAGAACACTGCGTTCCTACTATCTAACTGCTTTCTGACTAGCGTGATGCTTGCTTACTACCTTACTGGTTGCTTACTAGCTTACTGCTTTCATACTAGCATACTGCTTCCTTACGAGCTCCCTGCTTGCTTACTAGCCTACTGCTTTGTTTGTAACCTACTGCTTTGTTACTACCATACTGCTTGCTTAATAGGTAACTGCTATTTTTCAAGCCTGATGCTGGCTTTCTAGCGTTCTGCTTGCTTACCGGTTTTTTGCCTGCTTTCTAGCTTACTGCTTGCTTACAAGCACATTGGTCCCTTACTAGCTAATTGCTTCCTTACTAGCCTGCTACTTTTTTTTTTTTTTTTTTTGTCGTGGGGAAAATCTTCGAAAGACTCCCTCCCACCTCCTTGGGGAGAGGTGGGAGGGGTGTGTGGGATTCCCCGCGCCCGTACAACGACAGGCGCGGGACCTACCCACTAAAAACCCCACGGTGACCCTTCGGCACGCTTTGGGAGGATACCGGGAATCGCTCGAAGCATTCTTCCGGTATCCTCCCCGTGCCCGCGCTTTCGCGCCCATCCCCCGGGGGGACAATCGGTCCCCCCAGTAGACACACTGCCTCATAGCGGCGGGACGGGGCCACTCCGTCCCGCCGCTATCCGTCCCGGGGCCGCGTTTAGTGGCGGCTGCGAGCCTCAACTCGCAACCGCCCGCGACCCCGTTTCCACCCCTCGGCGGCCGGGCGTTCATGGCCGCACCAGACCGCCGAGGGTGCCCCCCCTTGCGTCGGACCGGTAGGGGGAGGCACTCCTACCCCCAACCGGTCCGACCCGGCGCCGCCTGGCGGGAGGAGGGTCCCCTCAGGACCCCCCTCCCAGCCTAGGCCATCCGCCACGCCGAGGCGGCCGCCCGCGACGCCTCGCGACCGGGCGACGACCTCGGGCCACCGCACGAGCGCGAGCTTCAGTGCGCCGCTGAAGCTCGCGCTCCCTCCCCGCGGCCTCCTTCTGCAACATTACGTTCTCGCAGAAGGAGGCCACGGCCCTCCACTTCTCCTCGCTGCCGAGCATGGCGCGCACCACGCCCGGCAGCGAGACATCCCGCCCGACGACGCCGACCAGGGCACGGCGCTCCCCCTCCCACGCGGGGCATACCTCCAGGGTATGATCCGCCGTGTCCTGCTCAGCGTCGCAGTGGCAGCAACGCGCCGTCGGCTCCTTCCCTATCCGGCACAGGTATCTTCCGAAGCTGCCATGCCCGGAAAATACCTGTGCCATCCGGTAGGTGAGGCTGCCATGGCCTCTGTCCAGCCACTCCTTCAGGAGTGGCCGAACCGCCCCGACAGTCCGGTGCCCCGCGGTTGGCAGAGCCAGCCGCTCCTGCCACGCGAGCAACACGGACTGCCGGGCCTGGCGCTTCAAATCGCCCCAAGCAGGTTCCTGCCCGCCCGGGACCGCCCCCACCCCCGCGCGACGGTCGACGGGGTGCCGGTACATCACCGCGTGCGACCGCGCGAGCAGGTCCATGGGCGGCATCCACGCTAGAACCGTCGCCGCCTCATGTGACATGGTCCGATACCCGCGGACGACCCTGAGCGCCATGCGCCTCTGCACCCGACGCAGCATAGTCATGCTGCGCCGGGAGGCAGCCAGGTCGTCCGCCCAGACGGGGGCCCCGTATAGGGCCACCGACTGGACCATTGCCACATAGAGGCGACGAATTCGGCCCGCCGGGCCCCCCAGGTTGGGCAGGATCCGGCCCAGAGCCGCAACCATCCTTTCCAACCGGTGGACCAGGCAGCGGAAATGCTCCTCGAAACGCCAGCGGCTATCGAGGATCAGCCCCAGATACCTGATCTGGGGCTTCACCTCGATGTCAGCCCCACCCACCCGGATCAGAAGGGGTAGCGGATCCTGCCGAGGTGAATGAGACGCAATCACCTCGGTCTTATGGACCGCCACCGTCATCCCCATCCCCCTGATCCGGTCGACGACGCGTTGCGACCCCTCCTCCGCGCGACGCATGGCCCTCCCCCAGTGCGCCCCGACGGCCAGCACCAGTGTGTCATCCGCATAACACACCGTGCTGACGCCGTCGGGGAGGCCGGCCCGCAACACCGAGTCGTACGCGATGTTCCACAGGAGTGGCCCGAGGACCGACCCCTGCGGAACACCGCAGTACACCTCCCTCCGCATATCACCATCCCGGCCCGGATACTCGATCCACCTGCCGCGGAGATAATCCCCGACGACCGCCCTGAGACAAGGGGGGACTCGATGATATTCGAGTCCCCTCCTTATCCCTTCCCAGGGGAGGGTGTTAAAGGCATTGGCAATATCCAAGGATATTGCCAATGCCACCCCTCCCCGGGAGACGGCCGCCCCCGAGAGGGCCCTCACACGACCTATCGCGTCGATAGTCGATCGGCCCCCCCCGGAAACCGAACTGGCAGTCGGCCAGACCGGGATCACCCCGCGACAGGTGCTCGACGAGGCGGGCAGCAATCACCCGCTCGAAGAGCTTGCCCACCTCGTCGAGGAGACAAATGGGCCGGTATGCGGAGGGAGACTCCGCGGGCCGACCCTCCTTCCGGAGGAGGACCATCCTCGCCACCTTCCAACTGGGGGGGAATCGCCCGTCCCTCAGGCAGCGGTCGAACAACCGCCTGAGGTCGGCCCCAAGGACGCCCTGGGTCAAGACCCAAACCCGGCCGGGCACACCATCCGGACCCGGGGCCGTGTTACGAACCCCGAGCCGTCTGATGGCCGCTGCCAGCTCCTCCTGCGTGACCCCCAGCTCGGCCGTCCACTCCACTGGGACAGCCGCCGCCGCCGGAGGACGCGGTCCCCTCTCCCCAATTGGGAAGAGTGTATTGACCACGTCCTCCAGCAGCCGGGGGTCAAGACCCTCGGTGACGGGGGGCGCCCACGGGCGGAGCTTATTCAGCACCACCTTATATGGGCGCCCCCATGGATCGTCATCAAGGGTCTGGAGGAGCTCCTTCCATGCCTGGGTCTTGGCCCGTTTGATGGCGACCTGCAGAGCAACCCGCGCCACGCGGTATGCTCCATACAGGTCATCAGCTGCCCTCGCTCGCGCCACGCCGTCGCCTGTACGTTGACGACGGCGCGCGCGGGTGTACTGGCGTCGGGCGCGGACAGTCGCGACTCGCAACTCCGCGATCGCGTCCGACCACCAGTACACCGCCCGGCGAGGAGAAGCCCGCCCGACCCGAGGCATCGCCGCGTCGCAAATACCCGCGACCAATGCTCCGAGCCGGGCGACCTCCTCCTCTATGCTCGGCAACTCGGCCGCTCCCTGCGGCCAAGTTGCAGCGAGGGCAGCTGCCATCAGGGCGTCCTTGTCCAGGCGCCGAAGCGCCCAGCGGCGTGGTGGGGTGCCACGCAGGCGGCCGTGTCGGGATGTACTCGCGGCGGCAGAGACCTCCATCCGGATGTACCGGTGATCGGAGAGTGTCTCTGCCCCCGCGACCACGTGCCAACCCGACACCATGCGCACGGCGTTGGGGGTCGCGAATCCAACATCCACGATGGACCCCCCATATCGCCGCACGCATGTGTTCTCCGACCCCCGGTTCAATACCCGGAGGTCGAGCCCCGCCGCCCAATCGCCCAGGATCCCGCCGCGAACGGAGGTCCTGGGGGATCCCCAAGCCACCGACTTGGCATTAAAATCCCCCATGACCAGCACCGGCCGGGCCGCGTAGCGCTGCACGCATGCCGCGACCTCGGCCAAGTACAGCTCGAACGCAGCGTGACCGCTACGGGGCGAAATGTAGCACCCCACCACACCGACTCCCCCCCAGTCCACGGCGACGAATCCCCGACCGCGCTCCAACAAGGAGAACGGTGGGGACCCGTCGCCCCCTCCCCATACCGTCGCCACCAAGCCGTCCGCGTCGCCCACCCAATGAGGGTGATCAGGGACGCGGTACGGCTCGGCGGCGACCGCCAGGCCAACCCCCCACTCCGCGAGGACTTGGGACATCAAGTCCTGTGCCGCGCGGCAGTGGTTGAGGTTGGCCTGGAGGAGGAGGCGGGGCGGCATTAATTAATGGCCGCGCCAGCCTCCTCCCGGCCGTCCGTCCCCGTAGCACCGTCCACCTCCATGGAGGACGATGCCACCGCCCTCGGCACCGGAGCCGGTGCAGCCCGCCTCTTCCTCTCCTTCCGGGAGGGGGGGGAGCACTTCTTGCTCCCCACCCTGTGATCGGCTGGCCTCCCCATGTCCGCACACAGCGGGCAGTGGGGGGCCGCCGAGCACTGGCTCGCACGGTGCTCTTTGGCACCGCAGCGGTAACACTGACCGCTGCGGTCCACCGGCGAGGTGCACCACTGCCTCACGTGCCCCAATTCGAGGCAGCGGTGACACTGGAGCGGGCGCGGCGCGAGGATTTCCACTCGCGCCGAAACCCACCCCACCAACACCCTCCCGGATTCCGCCACCTTACGGGCGGCGGAGAGGGGGCACCGGGCCCACACCGACCCGAGGCCGGAGGGCGACCTGCGGATCTCTCCGATCCGCAGGTCCTCCACAGGACAGTCCCCCGCCCTCGCAAGGGCACGGGACACATCCTGTGCGCTGACCGAGTCGTCCAGCCCACAAATGCGCATCTCCGTGCGCTTCGTGGGCCGGGCGACCCGGACACCTCGCTCGCCCAGCTGCTCCCGGAGCCTCTGGGCGAGACGATCCGCCTTCGCGCCGCCTTCTGCACCGGGGATCTCCAGCAAGAGACCCCCGGTCACGGCCCTCTTCGCCCTCACGGAGGCGATGCCCAGCTCTTCCAGGGAGATATTCTCCCTGGCGAGCCGCATCGCCTCCGCGAGGGTCAGGTCGCCCCCCTGCGCAACAGTCAGCGTTACCGCTGCCGTTTTTGGGGGACGACCTGGTCGTGCCTTCCCGACCTTCGCGGCCTTTACCTTGGCCGCCGGCGGCGGAGGCGGAGGCTGCGGTTGCGAGGCCTTCCTCGCCGCCCGCTTCGCCTTCCGCCCCACCACCTCACTCCACGCCACCCCCCCTTGGGAGGGTGCTGTGGAGGACGCGACCACCGCGACCACGGGTACACCACCCCCCTTGGGGGTCGCGACCCGGGGCCCTGGTGCCGCAACGCTGGGCGGAGCCTTCACTCCGCCCTTCTTTGCCTTCCCCGACTGTACCGGAACAGGTCGGGGAGGCACCGCCTTCCTGCTGACCGCTCTTCCGGCGAGGAGCTCCTCCCGGAAGGCGGCCAGCTTGCCATCAATCATGTCCCCAATCCTCCTCAGAAGATCGTCTTCTGAGGAGGACGGGGACTTCTTCACGGGCGGAGTGCGGGTGGAGGGGCCCGCGGTGCCCCGCACCACTGCCGCCGCACTCCGCTTATTTACCTCCGCCGAGGGACGCGGCGGTGGAGGAGGAGGGAGGATGGGAGGGAGGGCCGCGCTGTTCCACAGCGCCTCTGCCCTCCTCCTCCCCTGTCGCTCCTCCTCCAACAGGAGCTGCAGGCGGGCGTTCCGCCCTCTGAGCTCCCGCGCCGCCTCCCTCATTTCCTCCGCCGCGGCTTTCAGGGCATCCGCGCCACCGCTTTTCTGCCCCTTAAAGGCGCAGGCAGCGGCGACTTTCTCCACCCGCCTCAGGGACGAGGAGATCCTCTCCGATATCTCCTCGGTCACCTCGTCCCTGAGGCAACTCAGCCTCACCGACGGGCTCATCGCCCCGCCCACCTCGACGACGGCCTGCCCCGTCCTCTTCCTCTTAGAGCTTATGTGGCTCGTGCTGGAGGAGAAGGACGAGACCGACGCCGTCTCGTCGTCCTCCTCCACCCTCCACGAAGCCGGACCTGGCGCTGAGTGGGGCGCGAGCGCCGCCACCCTAACCCCAACCCCGTCTCCGTCCTTCCCAACCGACAAAACCCGCCCCATCCCCATTTTATTTTCTGTGTCCATAATAGTCCCACGAGATGGTCGGAAATAAAGGTCCACCCGGGCAGAGCCGCCTTACCCGGGTAAGCCTAATACTCCGGGGGT
Source organism: Colletes latitarsis (assembly GCF_051014445.1). Taxonomy (NCBI): domain Eukaryota; kingdom Metazoa; phylum Arthropoda; class Insecta; order Hymenoptera; family Colletidae; genus Colletes; species Colletes latitarsis. The sequence goes on from NC_135142.1 coordinate 7,637,651, forward strand.
TCGGCAGGTTCCCCGGAGGTGGTCGCTTGGGATTGGGCCTTCTCCCCCAACCATGCATCCCATCGCCGCGCACCATAGCTTAGGATTGGCGGGCGATTTTATAGAGTCGCCATACTCGTGGCCCAGGCGGTTAAGCCAAGACCCCCGTTCCTCCTGCCGTCACGTACCATTCACAAAACCAATAGGGAATTGTGAATGGGTCGTTGTGACGACCAACAGGAGGCTTACGGTGTGTGTATGACTCGGGTACCCCGGGTTCGTTAAGCCCGTACTGCAGCTGAAAGGCTGGCAGCCCCTGAGGGAAAATAAGACGGTATTAAAAAAAAGCTCATTGTTTTGAATCTGACGTATAGCCTATCGACAAAACTCAACGCGATTCATGAAGTCGTTCCCATGCAATTCTTGGTGAAGACTAACGTGATACGGATGAAATTTGTGACGGTGCAAAATGCGAAGTACGCTCCTCCTACTAATGCCAGATTCGCGTTCAGTTTGTCGCGAACTAATATGAGAATTTCTAGACACACTAGCGAGCACACCGATTTCCATTTCTTCGTTAATTACTCGTTTCTGGCGTTCACTTTTACGAACACTTAAACTACCGGTTTGCCTAAGTTTATCATACACATTTTTAAATGTTTGACGCGAAGGCTGAGACCGATGTGGATATCGTTCAGCATACAAGTTTTTCGCCCTTACAGAATTTTGTTGGCATTCGCCACAAATAAGAAGCATATCAACCTGCTCTTTAAACAGATACATCGTGCCGGATTGACCGATTTATCGATACTAATCTTATGATGTTTATCTTACTCTGCAAACTATTAAAGTGTCCTTCAAGCAGTGTTTATTCTCAGTGAAGTAAACGGTAAGCATTACGCATTCCTCTACTGTTGACAATACGTATGTTTCATTTACTACCAAAACCATAAGTATTATCGCCTTTCTCTAGTTTCTATGACCTTCAATGACCTTGTGTAATAGGTCGTTGAACTCGTTTTAAGATCCTCTATCGTGATACGGAAGCAAAAACATACCGATCCATTTAAAAAAATGGATGTGACCTTGAAATGTCCGAAGTACCTCCACCTGCAAAAAACTATTATCGCCACCCAATAGTGCCCTTCGTACTGTGCAATTTACTTTAGCAAATATTTCTGTGAAACTTATAGTTTCGAAGATATCTGAGGTGCTAATAGTTACTGCCCCACCCTGTATAAAGTAAATTGTTTTTGTTATTCCACCACCTATTTCCAATAGGTTATGGGCCCAGTTTAGTTTTGTGCTATCTGCGAGTAGTGTGGAATAAAAAAAAAAGAACTTAAAAGCAAAAACTATAATTGCTGTGTATATATATTTAAATACTAGTGTGTGTATCTTAGCATAATAATCCGTAGTGTAATAATTAGTGTAATTTAGTGTATAGCTGTTATAAATATTAAAGAAACAATGGAAGGTGTAACATGAAAAGGAACATTAAAGCATTTGATGGTGAGAAATATAGCGTCTGGAAATTTAGAATTCGTGCGTTGTTAACAGAACTAAATGTGATTGGTGTTATCGACGACGAAGTTCCGGATATGTTAAGTGCCGAGTGGATAAGAGCAGATAGGACTGCAAAGAATATAATTATTGAATATTTAGCAGACTCTTTTTTAAGTTTTGCGGAAACAAACAATAGTGCGAGACAAGTGATAAAAAATTTGGACTCGATTTATGAGCGAAAAAGCCTTGCTACTCAATTAGCGTTAAGAAAGAGATTATTAACACTAAAATTACAAAACGATACACCACTATTAAAACATTTCTCAGTGTTCGATGAGATTATATCGGAGCTTACAGCAGCGGGTGCGAGACTTGAAGAGACAGACAAGGTGTCTCATTTATTATTAACCTTACCTACCTCCTATGACGGTGTGATAACCGCCATTGAAACTCTATCGGAGGATAGTTTAACGCTGGCATTCGTTAAGACTCGACTTCTTGATCATGAAGTCAAATTAAATGACGAGTCGCGAGATACAAGCCTGAAGGTACTTCAAGCAAATTGTTTAAATATGTTAAAAAACTATTTAAAATCGCGTTAGTCTGAAATATTAAATTCTCGGCTGCGATTCCCGTATCCGTTTGTGTACGTGACACTGCGGAAGGTTAAGCGTTCGTCAGGTTCGTTGAACGTTCGGACGATTTAAAACCGCGGCCGTTTACGTGTTATTGTACGCAGACCTCACGCGAAGATTCGCTTCACACCGGTTTAAACGGTATCGTGACGTCAGCGTCGAGAGAGAGAACCGTATGATATATTGAAACGAGATCGACAGCTGAATTCGGCAGCGCCGCGTCGCGACGACAAGGCGCGACCGAGTCTTCGTCTGTCGATCCGCGACGATATTCGCAATTATTCACGAGCCGACTGCCAACGGGAGCGGATCCCAGAAGATCTCGCTCCTCAAGTACGGATCCGCATATAACATTTGGACTTGTTTTACAAAGAATTCTCTCCGTTGCTGCGGTTAGAGTTTTCCCAGAACAATCTACCTGCGACAAAAGGGAGGTCGTAATACACGCTGCGCGTGGCGCGACCGCCTTTGCTAGGAAGGATTGTACGTTGCAGTCGTTGCCGCGACCGCGACGTAAGGGACTCAGGGTGCACCCACCCAGGATCCCTTTAAAGCTATACGGCTTTGGAGCCTCCCAAAGGTCATACCGTTGAATCGGTACCGCCTCGTGGAGTGCTCTTCGTGCAAAGGTCGCTGAAAAACCCTCTCCAGAAACCCGTCGGTGTACGAGTCGACCGTACACCCTACGGAGGAGTTCGGGTTCAAGGTCGCCCCACCTTCCGTCACGCCGCCTACCAAATACGGTCCCCGTGCAACACGGTCGCCGGGTAGGCTTTATAGTGCGGTTGGACCCGCGAGGGATTTTTTGCAAAGGACACTTTACTGTCACGGCCCCCGGTAGAAACGGTCGCCGTGCAGTAATTTTACAGTGTCGCAGAAATTCACCTCGCACGACGTTTCTACGTCACCTGCACGAAGAGCGTGCTCACGGGATCCACCCATTTGGAGCTTTACGACCTCCATTTGGTGACCCGTCCGTGGCTAAGTCGCCCCCGACAGATACGAGTGAATTCTCTTCTGTTCAGGGTAAAAGTCTCGCTGATAATTTCAATAAATAATTATCAGCGAACAAGTACAAATTTACAATCCACTGGTCCACGTTAAACGACAGCTGATTTCCCCTCCCAGCGCACCGATAGTCGCTAGGAGAGCGAGGCGAACAGCTGACGAGCGTGTGTTTACGATACGTGTACGCACGTATTTAATCTGAACGAACCTTTGTTACAGCAACCAAGGTCCATCCCAACCGGGGCCACGCCGGTGAAGCAACCCCCCGGCCGGATTATAAAAAACTGATTCTTTTTTTTTGTAATTTTATATTTTTTTATTTTTTAATTTTTTGTTAAATTTAAATAAAAGTTACAAATAAAATTACAAATAAAAACTTATCAATCACTTTCCCTAGTATTTCCCTCGTCCGGACCCCGGTTAGAACCCTTAGTTTTCTAACACAAATAAAGTTCTGAAGAAAATAAACTTCGGAAATAAAAATGTGTCTAAGAAGAATAAAGGACAATTGAAAGCACGACAATTTCAATCATTTAAAACAAATATTATTAAATGTCATCACTGTGGCAGGAAAGGTCACATAAAAAAGATTGTTATTATTATAAAAAAACAATACAGCATCAGCATCAGGCTGAGCAAGATAAAACTGTACAGACGGTGCAGATGAAAAACACACCGTCTACATCGAAGGAAAATACCTCCAGCTTTGCATTTATGGCTGGGGACTTTCATCAAGGAAATGATGGAAGTAAAATAACATTTCTGCTCGATTCGGGCGCATCGGATCACCTGATCAATCGGCAGGATTTAACAAGAGATTTTGAAGTTTTGGAAGAGCCAATAAAAATTTCCGTGGCGAAGAACGGGACCTTCATCGCAGCGACGAAAAGGGGCTCGCTGCAGATAACTACGAATATGGGCATCCCAGGTACAATCGAGGAGGTCTACTACTGCCCAGATGTGCCGTACAATTTATTGTCGGTACGACGCATTCAAGAGGCCGGCATGCCCGTAATTTTTGACGAAGAAGGCGTCAAAATAGTTCAAAGTGGTAAGGTCATTAGGTCAGGTAAGCCACTAAACAATTTAACTGGTATAGAATTTACGGTTTGTTCAAATAAAGTAAATTCAACGATGTTATTAAATGAAACCAGTAATTATGAATTATGGCATCAACGATTAGGCCATATCGGGAAAAATAAATTCTTAGAGTTAAAGAATAAAGAAATGTTTTTAGACATTGGCCAATTAAATAAAGTTAAAGTCCATGATAGATTATGTGAAGCTTGTATAAAGGGAAAACAAGCACGATTACCGTTCAGAAATGCAAAAGACAAAAGTCATGTAAAACGACCATTGTTTATAGTACATTCAGATGTCTGTGGTCCAATCACTTCTTCGACAATTAATGACAAAAATTATTTTGTTCTTTTTGTAGACGAATTCACTCACTATTGCGTTACGTACCTGATCACACATAAATCAGATGTATTTTCAGTCTTTCGAGACTATGTAGCTAAGAGTGAAGCTCATTTTAATTTAAAAATTGCAAATTTGTATTGTGATAACGGGAGAGAATATTTGTCAAACGAGATGAAGGGATATTTTGTTGAAAAGGGTATTAGTTACCACTTAACGGTTCCTCGAACTCCACAGTTAAATGGTGTGTCGGAACGTATGGTAAGGACAATAACAGAAAGGGCTCGTGCAATGGTTGCCGGGGTAAATTTAGAAAAGGTTTTTTGGGGTGAAGCCGTCCTAACTGCTACGTTTCTGATAAATTTAACCCCGACTAAGGCTTTAAAAGAGTCAAAAACATCATATGAATTGTGGCATAATAAAAAGCCTCAATTAAAGTATTTAAAAATTTTCGGTTCGACGGTCTATATACATAATAAAACAAGACAAACAAAATTCGAAGAAAAGTCTTGGAAAGGTATTCTAGTCGGATATGAACCGAATGGGTACAGAGTGTGGGACGTGGAAAGTAATAAATTTGCCATAGTTAGGGATATGATTGTAGATGAGACAAATTTCTTGGAATCCAGGCCTGTAATGGTACAGTCTGAAACTGATTCATCTGACATCAGTCAAAATCAGTGATGCCTCATAAATCTGATAGTAATAAATCAGATATAGTAGAATCCGAAACACTAAAAGCAAATACAGATATCGAATTAAGTCATAAACTTAATAAATCTGTAATTGAAACAGATATTTCAGGCCCTTCATCTAGTAATAAAAGGCAATTATCACCCGAGGTAAGAAGGAGTGATAGGATTAAACATCGTCCACCTATTTCGTATAATGAGATTGATGAGCAAAATGATTATATGATGTGTGCTCAATCTCTTGTTTGTAAGATACCTACATCGTATGAGGAAATTAAAAATAGTGTTCAATATCATATATTCAAAGCGCCTTGGCGTAACCGCTGGCAGCTCGTCAACAAGGCTTGATGTTATTGCCGTTACGCGAACACACCCGAGTCTCGCCAGATAGTTTTTCATACTCGGCCGGCGAATACAAAATTTAACCGCTCGCTTCGCACAGTTAGTCTGTAACTGATAATCGATTCATACAGAAGTAACCCTGTTAACAGTGAGCTCGTCAGGCTTTATAAGAATATACGCGAAGGGAGAATAAAGTTCATTAGCCGGAATATCCACAGTTCCGTGGGCCAATCTATCCTATCCACACTGCGAATTGGTTTATTCAATATAGACCGAGCCGAAACAAATAGGGACGATAGAATTTGGTGGGAACAGGCAATTAAAGACGAAATTAATTCTCTCATAGTTAATGAAACATGGAATTTAGTGCCAAGACCCGAAAAGAAAAATATTGTAGACTGTAAATGGGTATTTACAATTAAAAACGATGAATTTGGAAACCCATTAAAATATAAAGCTCGCCTTGTTGCGAGAGGTTTCAGTCAACAATATTTAATTGATTATGATGAAACATTTGCACCGGTAGCAAGAATAGCAAGTTTTAGATTTTTAATAGCATTTTCCAATCAGTATAATTTGTTAGTTCATCATATGGACGTGAAAACTGCTTTTCTGAACGGTATATTGAAAGAGGAAATTTATATGAAAGTTCCTGAAGGAATTGATAATAAAGAAAACCAAGTTTGTAAATTAAATAAAGCCATTTACGGGTTAAAACAAGCAGCAAGATGCTGGTTTGAAGTATTTGAACAAACTTTTAAAAGTAAACGCTTTCAAAATTCATCTGTTGATAGATGTATTTACATTTTAGATAAAGGAAATATATTGAAAAATATATATGTGGTACTTTATGTAGATGATCTAGTAATCGCTACTGCTAATATTGAAGAAATGGATAACTTCAAAAATTATTTAATGAATAGATTTAGCATGGTCGATCTAAAACATATTAAACTTTTCTTGGGAATAAAAATCGAGAGAAGTGTAGATAAAATATCAATGGATCAAAGTGCATATATCCGAACAGTTTTAAGTAAATTCAAAATGTCTGAATGTAAACCTGTAAGTACACCTCTGGAAAATAAATTAGATTATGCAGCTTTGAATTCCGATAAGAAATATGACGCACCATGTCGAAATCTTATCGGATGTTTAATGTATATAATGTTATGTACTCGACCAGATTTACGTACGGCAATTAATATTTTAAGTCGATACCTAAATAAAAATAATGAGGAACTCTGGAAATGTTTAAAACGAGTACTAAGATATTTGAAGGGATCGATTGATATAAAATTAACTTTTGTTCGAGGTAGTTATGAAAATATTTTAACAGGTTATGTAGATTCTGATTGGGGAGGAAATGATAAAAATGACAGAAAAAGTACTACTGGTTTCTTATTCAAATTATTTGAACGTTGCACTATTTGTTGGAACACAAAGAAACAAGCATCAGTAGCAGCTTCATCTACAGAAGCTGAATACATGGCTCTTTTTGAAGCCGTTAGAGAGTCATTATGGTTAAAGTCATTAGCAAATAGTATAACATTAAACATTTCAAACCCAATTATTATCTATGAAGATAATAATGGTTGTATTAGCATAGCGAATAATCCAACTGATCACAAAAGGTCAAAACATATAGACATAAAGTATCATTTCTCAAGAGAACAGATTGAAAAGAAAGTAATTAAACTGAAATACATTCCCACAGGTAGTCAGCTGGCGGATGTTATGACCAAGCCGCTACCAGGAGTCAAATTCCTGGAATTCAGAACAGGAATGGGATTGGAATAATATAATAATATTATTCTTGTAAATATGTAAAAATGTATTATATTCCAGTCTAATGGTATGATTAGGTTTTTCTGGGTTTTCCTAATCCTCAGCAACAAATGTTGAACCATATGTATTTGCCCCAGAAAAAGCACATGGAAGGTATATCGTTAGTTTAGCGCAGTAGATTAATTTTTGAGGAGGCGTGTTGGTTTTTCTCTTCTAAAAGAGAAAGCTTTCTTTATGTGACAAAAACCATCGACGCGTATGTTTCGAAATACAAGTCAAGAGGGTGCAGCTGTATCCCTTCCTTGGCTTGTTTAGACAAAGTATAGGACCGATTGGGTCTGAGGGTACGAGACGAATTTTTCGTCACTGACCTATTCATTCTGTATGTTCCTTTGAAAGCGTGAAGACGTGCCTTCCACGTGTTTAGTAAAAGCTTAGTAAAAGTTATATATAAAGTAAATTGTTTTTTTTATTCCACCACCTATTTCCAATAAGGCTTTGGCAGTATCCTTGGATATTGCCAACGCCTTTAACACCCTTCTCTGGGGGGTGATAAGGAGGGGGCCCGAGGATCATCGGGTCCCCCCTTATCTCAGGGCGGTCGTCGGGGATTATCTCCGTGGCAGGTGGATCGAGTATCCGGGCCGGGATGGAGATATGCGGAGGGAGGTGTACTGCGGCCTTCCGCAGGGATCGGTCTTCGGGCCACTCCTGTGGAACGTCGCATACGATAAGGTGTTGCGGGCCGACCTCCCCGACGGCGTCAGCGCCGCGTGTTATGCAGATGACACACTGGTGCTGGCCGTCGGGGCGTACTGGGGGAGGGCCAAGCGTCCCGCGGTGGAGGGGGCACAGCGCGTCGTCGGTCGGATCAGAGGGATGGGGATGACGGTGGCGGTCCATAAGACCGATGTGATAGCATTCCATTCACCTTGGCAGGATCCGCCACCCCCTCTGATCCGGGTAGGTGAGGCTGATATCGAGATGAAATCCCAGATGAGGTATCTGGGGCTGATCCTCGATAGCCACTGGCGCTTCGAGGAGTATTTCCGTTACCTGGTCCCCCGTTTGGAGGGGATGGTCGCGGCTTTAGGCCGAATCCAACCCAACATGGGGGGCCCGGCTGGCAGAGTGCGCCGCCTCTATGTGGCAATGGTACAGTCGATGGCCCTTTACGGGGTCCCCGTTTGGGCGGACGACCTCGCGGCCTCCCGGCCTCCCGGCGCAGCATGACGATGTCGCATGAGGCGGCGACGGTTCTTGCGGGGATGCCGCCCATGGACCTCCTCGCGCGGTCGCACGCGGTGCTGTAACGTTACCGCGTCGACCGTCGCGCGGAGGTGGGAGCAGTCCCGGGAGCGCAGGAATCTGCTTGGGGCGATTTGAAGCGCCAGGCCCGGCAGTTCGTGATGATCGCGTGGCAGGAACGGTTGGCTCTGCCAACCGCGGGGCACCAGATAGTCGGGGCTGTTCGGCCACTCCTGAGTGAGTGGCTGGACAGAGGCCATGGAAGCCTCACTTACCGGATGGCACAGGTGTTCTCCGGGCATGGCAGCTTCGGGAGATACCTGTGCCGGATAGGGAAGGAGCCGACGGCGCGTTGCTGCCATTGTTACGCTGAGCAGGATACGGTTGAACACACCCTCGACGTGTGCCCTGCGTGGGAGGGGGAGCGCCGTGTCCTGGTCGGCGTCATAGGGCGGGATGTCTCGCTGCCGGGCATGGTGCGCGCAATGCTCGTGGCGCCGGGAGTCGTGGGCGGCCCACGCGGCGTGGCGGAACCCTGGCAGGGAGGACGTTCCTGAAGGGAGCCTCCTACAGCCACGAGGCGCGGGGTCGGACCGAAGTGGGAGTGCCACCCTAATTCCGGTCCGGCGCATCGGAAGGCACCGTCGGTGGCATGGAGCGGCGAGTCAGGGCTCACAACCGCTACTGAACGCGGCTCCGAGACGGATGGCGGTAGGACGGAGAGACCTCGTCTAGCCGCCATGAGATAGCGAGACAGCCCGGGGGACCATTTTGTGCTCCCATGGATGGGTGCACAGCGCAGGCACGTGGAGGATACCGGAAGTATGCTTCCAGCGATTCCCGGTATCCTCCCAAAACGTGCGGAAGGGTCATCCCACACACCCCTTCCGCCTCTCCACAAAGAGGTGGAAGGGAGTCTTACGAAGATTTTCCCCACGAAAAAAAAAAAAAGAAAAGCTGGCATGCAAGCAGTAAGCTAGAAAGCAAGCAGCAAGCTTGCGGGCAAGCACTAAACGAGTAAGCTAACAGTCAGCTAGTAAGCAAGCAGGAAGCTAGTAAGGAAGCAGTAAGCTAGGAAGCACGCAGCGGGCTAGTAAGCAAGCAGTAAGCGTGTAAGCTAGCAACTAGTACGCAAGCAGTGAGCTAGTAAGCGAGCAGGAACCTAGTAAAGAAGCAGCAGCTAGTAAGAAAGCAGAAAGCCAGAAAGCAAGCAGTAAGCTAGTATGCAAGAAGTAAGCAAGTAAGCAAGTAGTGAGCTGGTAACAGAGCAGGTACCTGGTAAGGAAGCAGTATGCTAGTAAGCAAGCCGCAAGCTAGTAAGCAAGCGGTAATCTAGTAAGCAAGCAGGGAACTAGTAAGGCTGCAGTATGCTAGTAAGCAACCAGTAAACTAGAAAGCACGCAGGAAGCTAGTAAGCGATGGGGAAGCTAGTAAGCAAGCAGTATGCTAGTATGCAAGCAGTATGCTAGTAGGAATCAAGTAAGCTAGTATGCAAGCAGGAGGCAAGAAAGGTAGCAATAAGCTAGTAAGAATGCAGTATGCTCGTAAGCAACCAGTAAGCTAGTAAGCAAGCAGTATGCTAGTATGCAAGCCGTTCGCTACAAGGTACGCAGTAAGCTAGTTAGCAACCTGTAAGCTAGTAAGCGAGCAGTAAGCTGGTATGAAAACAGTTAGCTAGAAAGTATGTAGTAAGCTAGTAAGCCAGCAGTGAGCTACTAAGCGAGGTGAAAGCTAGTAAGGAAGCAGTATGGAAGTAAGCAAGCAATAAGATAGTAAGCAATCAGTAAGCTAGTAAGAAAGCAGCTGGCTAGTAAGAAAGCACGTAGCGAGTAAAAAAGCAGTATGCTAGCAAGCAAGCAGTGAGCTAGTAAGCAAACAGTAAGCTAGTAAGTATGCAGTGAGCTACAAAGCAACAAGTGAGCTGGTAAGCGAGCAGAAAGCTAGGTGGTTAGCAGTGTGCAAGTAAGCATGCGGTAAGATGGTAAGCAATAAGATTGCTACCAGGCAAGCCGCAAGCTAGTAAGAAAGCAGTTAGCTAGTAAGGAAGCTGTACGCCAGTAAGTTACCAGTAAGCTACTAAGCAAGCAGCAAGCTAGTAAGCAACAAGTAAGCTAGTAAGCATGCAATAAGCTAGTAAGCAACTAGTAAGCTAGTATACAACAAGTTAGCTAGTAAGCAAGCTGTAAGGTAGTGAGCAAGCAGTAAGCTAGTAAGGCAGCAGTCTGCTAGTAAGCATGCAGTAAGATAGTATGCAAGCTGTGAGCTAGTAAGCGATCAGGAAGCTAGTAAGGAAGCACTATGCTAGTAAGCAAGCAATGAGCTAATAAGCAGGCAGCAGGCAAGTAAGCAAGCAGGAATCGAGTAAGCTAGCAGTAAGCTAGTAAGCAAGCAGTAAGCTCGAAGGCAAGCAACAAACTAGTAAGCAAGCAGTAAGCAAGTGAACAAGCAGCAAGCTGGTCAGGAAGCAGATAGCTAGTAAGGAAGAAGTAAGATATTTAGGAAGCTGTAAGTTAGTAAGCAAGCAGTGAGATAGTTAGGGAGCAGTATGCTAGTAAGCAACCTGGAAGCTAGAAGGCAAGCAGTAAGCTGGCGCGAGTGCAATTAGCTTGTATGCAAGCAGTAAGCTGGCGCGAGTGCAATTAGCTTGTATGCAAGCAGTAAGCTAGTATGCAAGCAGTGAGCTAGTAAGCGAGGAGGAAGATAGTGAGCAAGCAGTAAGCAAGTAAGCTAGCAGCAGGCTAGTAAGAAAGTAGTTAGGTATTGTGCGAGCAGCAAACTAGTAGCAAGCATTAATCTTGTAAGCTAGCAGTGGGCTAGTAAGCGAGCAGGGAGCTAGTAAGGAAGCATTAAGCTAGTAGGCAAGCAGGGAGCTAGCAAGAAAGTAATCAGCTAGTAAACGAGGAGGCAGCTAGTAAGCAAGCAGTAAGCTGGAAAGCAAAGAGCAAGCTAGTAAGCAAGCAGTCAGCTAGTAAGCAAGCTGAAGTTAGTACGGAAGCAGTATGCTGGAAAGCATGCGGTATGTTCGATAGCAAGCAGTGAGCTAGTGAGCGAGCAGTAAGATCGATAGCAAGCAGTGAGCTAGTAAGCGAGCAGTGAGATAGTAAGCGAGCTGTAAGCCAGAAAGCAAGCAGCAAGCAAGTAAGCAAGCAGTATGCTAGTCAATAAGCAGTGAGCTAGTAAGCGAGCAGGGAGCTAGTAAGCGAGGAGCATGCTAGTATGAAAGCAGTTAGCTATTGAGCATGCAGTAGACTAGTAAGCAAGCTGCGGGCTAGTAAGGAAGCTGGAAGATAGTTGAAAGCAGTATGCTAGTAAGCAAGCAGTAAGCCAGAATGCAAGCTGCAAGCTAGTAAGCAAGCACAAGCTAGAACGCAAGCAGCAGGCTTGTAAGCATGCAGTAAGCTAGTAAGCGAGCAACAAGCTACTAGGCAAGCAAGAATCTAGTAAGCAAGCAGCAAGCGTATAGGCAACCGATACGGAGCGATTCTCACATTTTTGTCAACCTGGTATTCCGCCAACGGAGCGCGTCAAAGCAGAGTGCGCCCGCAGCTGACTTTGACGCCCACAGCACCGTTCAGCCCACCGTCCCGACGTAGTGGCGTTTGAGGCCACGAAACGCGGACATCCGGCCATCGGTAGGGACTAGTGCGTCCGCAGAGCCCCTCCGGATTCACGGCCTCTCAGCCGTGGAAGGGTGGAGGTGCGTCCGCTGCCATCCGACCCCACTAGTCGGCGATTCCCACTCCGCCTCCGACATCCTCCTACCCCAGCGAAATAGTGTAGCGGCGAACGAGCACGAGCGAGTGGCCAGTCCGGGCTGGCCCCCAGAATAGGGACCTTTATACCCCTAGCATAGGAGCGAGCGAGCCCGGCGTACCGACTGACGCCTCAAACGCCACGACGTCGGGACGGTGGGCTAAACGGTGCTGTGGGCGTCAAAGTCAGCTGCGGACGCACTCTGCTAGTAAGCGAGTATGGAGCATGAAGCATGGAGTATGGAGCTAGTAGCAAAGCAGAAATCTAGTAAGCAAGCAGTATGCTGGTGAGAAAGCAGATAGCTAGTAAGGAAGCAGTATGCTAGTAAGCAAACACTAAGTTAGTAAGCAACAACTAAGCTAGCAAGCAAGCAGCAAGCTAGTACGAAAGCAGTTTTCTAGTAAGATAGCAGTATGCTAGCCAGAAAGAAGTTAGCTAGTAAGAACGCAGTATGCTTGTAAGCTTCCCTCAGGGGCTGCCAGCCTTTCAGCTGCAGTACGGGCTTAACGAACCCGGGGTACCCGAGTCATACACACACCGTAAGCCTCCTGTTGGTCGTCACAACGACCCATTCACAATTCCCTATTGGTTTTGTGAATGGTACGTGACGGCAGGAGGAACGGGGGTCTTGGCTTAACCGCCTGGGCCACGAGTATGGCGACTCTATAAAATCGCCCTCCAATCCTAAGCTATGGTGCGCGGCGATGGGATGCATGGTTGGGGGAGAAGGCCCAATCCCAAGCGACCACCTCCGGGGAACCTGCCGAACCCCCGGAGTATTAGGCTTACCCGGGTAAGGCGGCTCTGCCCGGGTGGACCTTTATTTCCGACCATCTCGTGGGACTATTATGGACACAGAAAATAAAATGGGGATGGGGCGGGTTTTGTCGGTTGGGGAGGACGGAGACGGGGTTGGGGTTAGGGTGGCGGCGCTCGCGCCCCACTCAGCGCCAGGTCCGGCTTCGTGGAGGGTGGAGGAGGACGACGAGACGGCGTCGGTCTCGTCCTTCTCCTCCAGCACGAGCCACATAGGCTCTAAGAGGAAGAGGACGGGGCAGGCCGTCGTCGAGGTGGGCGGGGCGATGAGCCCGTCGGTGAGGCTGAGTTGCCTCAGGGACGAGGTGACCGAGGAGATATCGGAGAGGATCTCCTCGTCCCTGAGGCGGGTGGAGAAAGTCGCCGCTGCCTGCGCCTTTAAGGGGCAGAAAAGCGGTGGCGCGGAGGCCCTGAAGGCCGCGGCGGAGGAAATGAGGGAGGCGGCGCGGGAGCTCAGAGGGCGGAACGCCCGTCTGCAGCTCCTGTTGGAGGAGGAGCGACAGGCGAGGAGGAGGGCAGAGGCGCTGTGGAACAGCGCGGCCCTCCCTCCCATCCTCCCTCCTCCTCCACCGCCGCGTCCCTCGGCGGAGGTAAATAAGCGGAGTGCGGCGGCAGTGGTGCGGGGCACCGCGGGCCCCTCCACCCGCACTCCGCCCGTGAAGAAGTCCCCGTCCTCCTCAGAAGACGATCTTCTGAGGAGGATTGGGGACATGATTGATGGCAAGCTGGCCGCCTTCCGGGAGGAGCTCCTCGCCGGAAGAGCGGTCAGCAGGAAGGCGGTGCCTCCCCGACCTGTTCCGGTACAGTCGGGGAAGGCAAAGAAGGGCGGAGTGAAGGCTCCGCCCAGTGTTGCGGCACCAGGGCCCCGGGTCGCGACCCCCAAGGGGGGTGGTGTACCCGTGGTCGCGGTGGTCGCGTCCTCCACAGCACCCTCCCAAGGGGGGGTGGCGTGGAGTGAGGTTGTGGGGCGGAAGGCGAAGCGGGCGGCGAGGAAGGCCTCGCAACCGCAGCCTCCGCCTCCGCCGCCGGCGGCCAAGGTAAAGGCCGCGAAGGTCGGGAAGGCACGACCAGGTCGTCCCCCAAAAACGGCAGCGGTGACGCTGACCGTTGCGCAGGGGGGCGACCTGACCCTCGCGGAGGCGATGCGGCTCGCCAGGGAGAATATCTCCCTGGAAGAGCTGGGCATCGCCTCCGTGAGGGCGAAGAGGGCCGTGACCGGGGGTCTCTTGCTGGAGATCCCCGGTGCAGAAGGCGGCGCGAAGGCGGATCGTCTCGCCCAGAGGCTCCGGGAGCAGCTGGGCGAGCGAGGTGTCCGGGTCGCCCGGCCCACGAAGCGCACGGAGATGCGCGTTTGTGGGCTGGACGACTCGGTCAGCGCACAGGATGTGTCCCGTGCCCTTGCGAGGGCGGGGGACTGTCCTGTGGAGGACCTGCGAATCGGAGAGATCCGCAGGTCGCCCTCCGGCCTCGGGTCGGTGTGGGCCCGGTGCCCCCTCTCCGCCGCCCGTAAGGTGGCGGAATCCGGGAGGGTGTTGGTGGGGTGGGTTTCGGCGCGAGTGGAAATCCTCGCGCCGCGCCCGCTCCAGTGTCACCGCTGCCTCGAATTGGGGCACGTGAGGCAGTGGTGCACCTCGCCGGTGGACCGCAGCGGTCAGTGTTACCGCTGCGGTGCCAAAGAGCACCGTGCGAGCCAGTGCTCGGCGGCCCCCCACTGCCCGCTGTGTGCGGACATGGGGAGGCCAGCCGATCACAGGGTGGGGAGCAAGAAGTGCTCCCCCCCCTCCCGGAAGGAGAGGAAGAGGCGGGCTGCACCGGCTCCGGTGCCGAGGGCGGTGGCATCGTCCTCCATGGAGGTGGACGGTGCTACGGGGACGGACGGCCGGGAGGAGGCTGGCGCGGCCATTAATTAATGCCGCCCCGCCTCCTCCTCCAGGCCAATCTCAACCACTGCCGCGCGGCACAGGACTTGATGTCTCAAGTCCTCGCGGAGTGGGGGATTGGCCTGGCGGTCGCCGCCGAGCCGTACCGCGTCCCTGATCACCCTCATTGGGTGGGCGACGCGGACGGCTTGGTGGCGACGGTATGGGGAGGGGGCGACGGGTCCCCACCGTTCTCCTTGTTGGAGCGCGGTCGGGGATTCGTCGCCGTGGACTGGGGGGGAGTCGCTGTGGTGGGGTGCTACATTTCGCCCCGTAGCGGTCACGCTGCGTTCGAGCTGTACTTGGCCGAGGTCGCGGCATGCGTGCAGCGCTACGCGGCCCGGCCGGTGCTGGTCCTGGGGGATTTTAATGCCAAGTCGGTGGCTTGGGGATCCCCCAGGACCTCCGTTCGCGGCGGGATCCTGGGCGATTGGGCGGCGGGACTCGACCTCCGGGTATTGAACCGGGGGTCGGAGCACACATGCGTGCGGCGATATGGGGGGTCCATCGTGGATGTTGGATTCGCGACCCCCAACGCCGTGCGCATGGTGTCGGGTTGGCACGTGGTCGCGGGGGCAGAGACACTCTCCGATCACCGGTACATCCGGATGGAGGTCTCTGCTGCCGCGAGTGCATCCCGACACGGCCGCCTGCGTGGCACCCCACCACGCCGCTGGGCGCTTCGGCGCCTGGACAAGGACGCCCTGATGGCAGCTGCCCTCGCTGCAACTTGGCCGCAGGGAGCGGCCGAGTTGCCGAGCATAGAGGAGGAGGTCGCCCGGCTCGGAGCATTGGTCGCGGGTATTTGCGACGCGGCGATGCCTCGGGTCGGGCGGGCTTCTCCTCGCCGGGCGGTGTACTGGTGGTCGGACGCGATCGCGGAGTTGCGAGTCGCGACTGTCCGCGCCCGACGCCAGTACACCCGCGCGCGCCGTCGGCAACGTACAGGCGACGGCGTGGCGCGAGCGAGGGCAGCTGATGACCTGTATGGAGCATACCGCGTGGCGCGGGTTGCTCTGCAGGTCACCATCAAACGGGCCAAGACCCAGGCATGGAAGGAGCTCCTCCAGACCCTTGATGACGATCCATGGGGGCGCCCATATAAGGTCGTGCTGAATAAGCTCCGCCCGTGGGCGCCCCCCGTCACCGAGGGTCTTGACCCCCGGCTGCTGGAGGACGTGGTCAATACACTCTTCCCAATTGGGGAGAGGGGACCGCGTCCTCCGGCGGCGGCGGCTGTCCCAGTGGAGTGGACGGCCGAGCTGGGGGTCACGCAGGAGGAGCTGGCAGCGGCCATCAGACGGCTCGGGGTTCGTAACACGGCCCCGGGTCCGGATGGTGTGCCCGGCCGGGTTTGGGTCTTGACCCAGGGCGTCCTTGGGGCCGACCTCAGGCGGTTGTTCGACCGCTGCCTGAGGGACGGGCGATTCCCCCCCAGTTGGAAGGTGGCGAGGATGGTCCTCCTCCGGAAGGAGGGTCGGCCCGCGGAGTCTCCCTCCGCATACCGGCCCATTTGTCTCCTCGACGAGGTGGGCAAGCTCTTCGAGCGTGTGATTGCTGCCCGCCTCGTCGAGCACCTGTCGCGGGGTGATCCCGGTCTGGTCGACTGCCAGTTCGGTTTCCGGGGGGGCCGATCGACTATCGACGCGATAGGTCGTGTGAGGGCCCTCTCGGAGGCGGCCGTCTCCCGGGGAGGGGTGGCATTGGCAATATCCTTGGATATTGCCAATGCCTTTAACACCCTCCCCTGGGAAGAGATAAGGAGGGGACTCGAATATCATCGAGTCCCCCCTTGTCTCAGGGCGGTCGTCGGGGATTATCTCCGCGGCAGGTGGATCGAGTATCCGGGCCGGGATGGTGATATGCGGAGGGAGGTGTACTGCGGTGTTCCGCAGGGGTCGGTCCTCGGGCCACTCCTGTGGAACATCGCGTACGACTCGGTGTTGCGGGCCGGCCTCCCCGACGGCGTCAGCACGGTGTGTTATGCGGATGACACACTGGTGCTGGCCGTCGGGGCGCACTGGGGGAGGGCCATGCGTCGCGCGGAGGAGGGGTCGCAACGCGTCGTCGACCGGATCAGGGGGATGGGGATGACGGTGGCGGTCCATAAGACCGAGGTGATTGCGTTTCATTCACCTCGGCAGGATCCGCCACCCCCTCTGATTCGGGTGGGTGGGGCTGACATCGAGGTGAAGCCCCAGATCAGGTATCTAGGGCTGATCCTCGATAGCCACTGGCGTTTCGAGAAGCATTTCCGCTGCCTGGTCCCCCGGTTGGAAAGGATGGTTGCGGCTCTGGGCCGGATCCTGCCCAACCTGGGGGGCCCGGCGGGCCGAGTTCGTCGCCTCTATGTGGCAATGGTCCAGTCGGTGGCCCTATACGGGGCCCCCGTCTGGGCGGACGACCTGGCTGCCTCCCGGCGCAGCATGACTATGCTGCGTCGGGTGCAGAGGCGCATGGCGCTCAGGGTCGTCCGCGGGTATCGGACCATGTCACATGAGGCGGCGACGGTTCTAGCGGGGATGCCGCCCATGGACCTGCTCGCGCGGTCGCACGCGGTGATGTACCGGCACCGCGTCGACCGTCGCGCGGGGGTGGGGGCGGTCCCGGGCGGGCAGGAACCTGCTTGGGGCGATTTGAGGCGCCAGGCCCGGCAGTCCGTGTTGCTCGCGTGGCAGGAGCGGCTGGCTCTGCCAACCGCGGGGCACCGGACTGTCGGGGCTGTTCGGCCGCTCCTGAAGGAGTGGCTGGACAGAGGCCATGGCAGCCTCACCTACCGGCTGGCACAGGTATTTTCCGGGCATGGCAGCTTCGGAAGATACCTGTGCCGGATAGGGAAGGAGCCGACGGCGCGTTGCTGCCACTGCGACGCTGAGCAGGACACGGCGGATCATACCCTGGAGGTATGCCCCGCGTGGGAGGGGGAGCGCCGTGTCCTGGTCGGCGTCGTCGGGCGGGATGTCTCGCTGCCGGGCGTGGTGCGCGCCATGCTCGGCAGCGAGGAGAAGTGGAGGGCCGTGGCCTCCTTCTGCGAGAACGTAATGTTGCAGAAGGAGGCCGCGGGGAGGGAGCGCGAGCTTCAGCGGCGCGCTGAAGCTCGCGCTCGTGCGGTGGCCCGAGGTCGTCGCCCGGTCGCGAGGCGTCGCGGGCGGCCGCCTCGGCGTGGCGGATGACCTAGGCTGGGAGGGGGGTCCTGAGGGGACCCTCCTCCCGCCAGGCGGCGCCGGGTCGGACCGGTTGGGGTAGGAGTGCCTCCCCCTACCGGTCCGACGCAATGGGAGGCACCCTCGGCGGTCTGGTGCGGCCATGAACGCCCGGCCGCCGAGGTGTGGAAACGGGGTCGCGGGCGGTTGCGAGTTGGGGCTCGCAGCCGCCACTAAGCGCGGCCCCGGGACGGATAGCGGCGGGATGGAGTGGCCCCGTCCCGCCGCTATGAGGCAGTGTGTCTACTGGCGGGACCGATTGTCCCCCCGGGGGATGGGCGCGAAAGCGCGGGCACGGGGAGGATACCGGAAGAATGCTTCGAGCGATTCCCGGTATCCTCCCAAAGCGTGCCGAAGGGTCACCGTGGGGTTTTTAGTGGGTAGGTCCCGCGCCTGTCGTTGTACGGGCGCGGGGAAGTCCACACACCCCTCCCACCTCTCCCCAAGGAGGTGGGAGGGAGTCTTTCGAAGATTTTCCCCACGACAAAAAAAAAAAAAAAAAAAAAAAAAAAAGTATGCTTGTAAGCAAGCGGCAAGCTAGAAAGCAAGTAGCAATCTAGTAAGCAAGCAGTAAGCTAGTACGAAAGCAGTTTTCTAGTAAGATAGCAGTATGCTAGCCAGAAAGCAGTTAGCTAGTAAGAATGCAGTATGCTTATAAGCAAGCGGCAAGCTAGAAAGCAAGTAGCAATCTAGTAAGCAAGCAGTAAGCTACCAAGCAAGCAGTAAGCTAGTAAGAAAGCAGTATGCTAGTAAGCAGGCAGTAAGCTAGAACGCAAGCAGTAGGCACGTAAGCAAGCAGTAGGCTAGTAAGCAAGTAGTAAGCTAGTAAGCAACCAGAAAGCTAGTAAGCAAGCAGCAGGCTAGGCCAGAACTCTGTTAGGCACTAAGAACGCAGCATGCTAGTAAGCTTGCGGAAAGCTAGAAAGCTAGCAGCAAGTTAGGAAGCAATCTGTAATCTAGTAAGAAAGCAGTATGCTATTAAGCAAGCAGGGAGATAGTAAGCGAGCAGTAAGCTTGAAACCAAGTTGTAAGCTTGTAAGCAAGCAGTACGCTAGTAAGCATGCAGTGAGACAGTAAGCTAGCAGTGTGATAATAAGCTAGCAGTAAGCTAGTAAACAAGCATTAAGGAACAAAGCAAGCAGTAAACTAGTAACCAAGCTGTAAGCTAGTAAGCAAGCAGTAAGTTACTAAGCAAGCAGTGAGCTAGTAAGCAAGCGGGAAGCTAGTAAGGAAGCAGTTTGCTAGTAAGCATGCAGTAAGTTAGTAAGCTTACAGTAAGATAGTGAGAATGCAGTTAGCTAGTAAGAGAGCAGAAAGCAAGTAACATAGCAGTAAGTTAGTAACAAGACAGTAAGTGAGTAACAAAGCAGTATGCTGGAAAGCAAGCAGGAACCTAGTTTACTGATTGCTTCCAGCGTACTGCTTGCTAACTATCATGCTGGTTCCTTACTAGCCTTTTGCTTGCTTTCCAGCTTACTACTTGCTTGCCAAATTCCAGCTTTCTTCCTAACTTACTGCCATCTTGCCAGGCGAATGCTTCCTTACTTGCTTACAGCTTCATTACTAGCTTACTGCTTGCTTACTTGCTTACTGCTTACTCACTAGCATACTGCCTCCTTACTAGATTCCTGCACACTTACTAGCTCACTGCTCGCATACTAACATACTGCCTGCTTACTAGCTTTCTGCTTCCTTACTGGCTAACAGCATTCTTACTAGCTTACAGCTTGATTATCTGCTTACTGTTTGCGTACTAACTTGCTGCTTTGTTACTAACTAATTGCTTTCTCACTAGCTCACTGCTTGCTTAATAACTTGCTGCTTTCTTACTAGACGAATGCATCCATACTAGCTTCCTGCTTGCTTACTAGCTTACTGGTTGCTTACTAGTTTTGTACTCGCTTAGTGCTTGCTTACTAGCTTGCTGCTTGCTGACTAGCTTGCTGCTTGGTTTCTAGCCTACTGGTAGCTTACTAGCATACTGTTTCCTTACTAGCCTCCTGCACGCTCAGTAGCTCACTGCATGCTTACTAGCGTACTGTTTTGTTGCTAGCTCCCTGCTCGCTTACTAGCTCACTGCTTGCTTACAAGCTTACTGCTCGCTTCCCAGCTTACTGCTTCCTTACTAGCTTCCAGATCGCTTACTAGCTCACACCTTGTTTACTAGCTTCCAGCTTGTTTACTAGCTTCCTAGCTGCTTACTAGCTTACGGCTAATTTACTCGCTTACTGCACGGTTGTTAGCATGCTGCGTGCTTGCTAGCTTACAGCTTGCTTAATAGCTAGCTGCTTTCATACCAGCTAATTGCATTCTTACCAACATGCTGCTTGCTTACTATCTTACTTGTCGTTTGCTGGCTTACTGCTTGCATACTAGTATACTGCTTCCTCACTAGCTTCCTGCTCGCTTATTTGCTTACTGGTTGCTTACGAGCTTACAGCTTGATTACCTGTTTACTGCATGCTGAATAGCTAACTCCTGTCTTACTAGCCTGCTGCTTGCTTTCTAGCCTACTGCACGCCTACTTGCTTGCTGTTTGTTTCCAAGCTTACGGCTTCTTTCAAGCACACAGCTTCCTTACTATCTTCCTCCTTGCTTACTAGCTCACTGCTTGCTTACTAACTTACTGCTTGCTTACTAGCTTACTACTTCCTTACCAGCTACCTGCTGGCTTACCAGATTACTGCTCGCTTACAAGCTTCCTTTTCGCTTACAAGCTCACTGCTTGCTTAGTAACTTACTGCTTGCTTACTAACTTACTATATCCTTACTTGCTACATGCTTGCTTACCAGCTTACTGCTTGCGTACAAGCTTACTGCTGGCTTACTAGCTTCCTGCTTGCTTACTAGCTTACTGATTGCTTACTAGCTTACTGGGTGCTTACTAGCATACTGCTTGCTTGCTAGCTTACTTGTTGTTTACTAGCTTACTGCTTGGTTACTATCATGCTGCTTCCTTAGCAGCTTCCTCCTCGCATACTAGCTCAGTGCTTGCTTTCAAGCTTACTGCTAGCTTGTCCGCATACTGCATGCTTTCTAGCCTGCTGTTTGCATTCTAGCTTACTCCTTGCATACTGGCTTGCTGCTTGCTTACTATACCACAACTCGCTTACTAGCACACTGCTTGCTATCTAGCTTAGTGCTTGTTGGCTGGCATACTCCTTGCTTAATAGCTAACTGCTTTCTTAATGGCATGCTGGGTGCTTTCTAGCTCACTGCTTTCTTACCAGCGTACTGCTTGCTTACTAGCTTAGTGCTTGCATACTCGCTTACTGCTTGTATGCTAGCCTCCTGCATGCTTTCTAGCTTACTGTTTGGTTACAAGCTTACAGCTAGCTTATCAGCTTCCTGCTTGCTTCTAGCTCACTATTTACATAGTAGCATACGGCTTCCTTACTAGCACCCTCCTCGGTTACTAGCTCACTACATTCTTACCCGCTTACTACCTGCTTGCTTGCTTGCCTCTTGCTTCTAGCTTACTGCATGCTTACATGCTAACTGCCTTCCTTCTAGCCTGCTCCTTGCATTCTAGCTCATTGCATGCTTACTATATTGCCGCTTGCTTTCTAGCTTACAGCTTGCTTACTAGCTTACAACTTTTTTTTTTTTTTTTTTTTTTTTTTTTTTTTTGTCGTGGGGAAAATCTTCGAAAGACTCCCTCCCGCCTCCTTGGGGAGAGGTGGGAGGGTTGTGTGGGATTCCCCGCGCCTGTACAACGACAGGCGCGGGACCTACCCACTAAAAACCCCACGGTGACCCTTCGGCACGCATTGGGAGGATACCGGGAATCGCTCGAAGCATTCTTCCGGTATCCTCCCCGTGCCCGCGCTTTCGCGCCCATCCCCCGGGGAGACAATCGGTCCCCCCAGTAGACACACTGCCTCATAGCGGCGGGACGGGGCCACTCCATCCCGCCGCTATCCGTCCCGGGGCCGCGTTTAGTGGCGGCTGCGAGACCCAACTCGCAACCGCCCGCGACCCCGTTTCCACCCCTCGGCGGCCGGGCGTTCATGGCCGCACCAGACCGCCGAGGGTGCCACCCCTTGCGTCGGACCGGTAGGGGGAGGCACTCCTACCCCCAACCGGTCCGACTCGGCGCCGCCTGCCGGGAGGAGGGTCCCCTCAGGACCCCCCTCCCAGCCTAGGTCATCCGCCACGCCGAGGCGGCCGCCCGCGACGCCTCGCGACCGGGCGACGACCTCGGGCCACCGCACGAGCGCGAGCTTCAGCGCGCCGCTGAAGCTCGCGCTCCCTCCCCGCGGCCTCCTTCTGCAACATTACGTTCTCGCAGAAGGAGGCCACGGCCGTCCACTTCTCCTCGCTGCCGAGCATGGCGCGCACCACGCCCGGCAGCGAGACATCCCGCCCGACGACGCCGACCAGGACACGGCGCTCCCCCTCCCACGCGGGGCATACCTCCAGGGTATGATCCGCCGTGTCCTGCTCAGCGTCGCAGTGGCAGCAACGCGCCGTCGGCTCCTTCCCTATCCGGCACAGGTATCTTCCGAAGCTGCCATGCCCGGAAAATACCTGTGCCATCCGGTAGGTGAATCCTTCAGGAGTGGCCGAACCGCCCCGACAGTCCGGTGCCCCGCGGTTGGCAGAGCCAGCCGCTCCTGCCACGCGAGCAACACGGACTGCCGGGCCTGGCGCTTCAAATCGCCCCAAGCAGGTTCCTGCCCGCCCGGGACCGCCCCCACCCCCGCGCGACGGTCGACGCGGTGCCGGTACATCACCGCGTGCGACAGCGCGAGCAGGTCCATGGGCGGCATCCCCGCTAGAACCGTCGCCGCCTCATGTGACATGGTCCGATACCCGCGGACGACCCTGAGTGCCATGCGCCTCTGCACCCGACGCAGCATAGTCATGCTGCGCCGGGAGGCAGCCAGGTCGTCCACCCAGACGGGGGCCCCGTATAGGGCCACCGACTGGACCATTGCCACATAGAGGCGACGAACTCGGCCCGCCGGGCCTCCCAGGTTGGGCAGGATCCGGCCCAGAGCCGCAACCATCCTTTCCAACCGGGGGACCAGGCAGCGGAAATGCTCCTCGAAACGCCAGTGGCTATCGAGGATCAGCCCTAGATACCTGATCTGGGGCTTCACCTCGATGTCAGCCCCAACCACCCGGATCAGAGGGGGTGGCGGATCCTGCCGAGGTGAATGAAACGCAATCACCTCGGTCTTATGGACCGCCACCGTCATCCCCATCCCCCTGATCCGGTCGACGACGCGTTGCGACCCCTCCTCCGCGCGACGCATGGCCGTCCCCCAGTGCGCCCCGACGGCCAGCACCAGTGTGTCATCCGCATAACACACCGTGCTGACGCCGTCGGGGAGGCCGGCCCGCAACACCGAGTCGTACGCGATGTTCCACAGGAGTGGCCCGAGGACCGACCCCTGCGGAACACCGCAGTACACCTCCCTCCGCATATCACCATCACGGCACGGATACTCGATCCACCTGCCGCGGAGATAATCCCCGACCACTGCCCTGAGACTCGGAGGGACCCGTTGATATTCGAGCCCCCTCCGTATCTCTCCCCAGGGAAGGATGTTAAACGCGTTGGCAATATCCAGCGATACCGCCAACGCCACCTCTCCCCGGGAGACGGCCGACTCCGAGGGGGCCCTGACCCGACTGATCGCGTCGACCGTCGACCGGCCCCCCCCCCCCCGGAAACCGTACTGGCAGTCGGCCAGGCCCCCGCGACAGGTGCTCGACGAGGCGGCCAGCAATCACTCGCTCGAAGAGCTTGCCCACCTCGTCGAGGAGACAGATGGGCCGGTATGCGGATGGAGACACCGCGGGCCGACCCTCTTTCCGGAGGAGGACCGTCCTCGCTACCTTCCAACTGGGGGGGAATCGCCCGTCCCTCAGACATCGATTAAACAACAGCCAGAGGTCGGCCCCAAGGACGCCGTGCGTTAAGACCCAAACCCGGCCGGGCACACCATCCGGACCCGGGGCCGTGTTACGCGCCCCGAGCCGTCTGATGGCCGCGGCCAGCTCCCCCTGCGTGACCCCCGGCTCGGCCACCCACTCCAACGGGGCCGTCGCCTCTGCCGGAGGACGTGGTCCCATGTCCCCAATTGGGAAGAGAGCATTGACCACGTCCTTCAGCAGCCGGGGGTCAAGACCCTCGGTGACGGGGGGCGCCCACGGGCGGAGCTTGTTCAGCACCGCCTTATAAGGGCGCCCCCAAGGGTCGTCATCAAGGGTCTCGAGGAGCTCCTTCCATGCCCGGGTCTTGGCCCGTTTGATGGCGACCTGCAGAGCCATCCGCGACATGCGGTATACCTCATACAGGTCATCTGCCCTCGCTCGCGCCACGCTATCGTCTCTCCGTAGACGACGGCGAGCGCGGGTGTACTGGCATCGGGCGCGGACACTCGCGTCTCGCATATCCGCGATCGCGGCCGACCACCAGTACACCGCCCGGCGAGGAGAAGCCCGCCCGACCCGGGGCATCGCCGCGTCCCATATGTTCGCGACGTTCCCCCCGAGTCGGGCGACCTCCTCCTCTATACTCGGCAACTCGGCCGCCCCCTGGAGCCAAGTTGCAGCGAGGGCAGCTGCCATCAGGGCCACGCACCCGTTTGGTTGTCCTGGCGGCAGGGGAGGTGAACCCCTACGTGGCGCGTCCCCAGGTGGCGGATAGGGTTAGCCGCAGGTATGGGCTGCGGGTATGGGGTCACCAACCTGAGGAGGCTGGTGACCGCATCCTCGCATGTGATCCCGGAGGTTAGGGCGAAAGCTCCCGCGGACCAAACACCGGTATGAATGCTTTGTGTGGGTGAATGTGTGTGTGAATGGCCCGGGACATGGGATATTTGCCGCGGGTGTTACCTAAGGCTGCAGGTTGGCCCGCTGGCTGCGGATGAGTCCAGCGGCCAACGTGGCCACCCAGTCGGCGGCTTAGTCCTATGTCACGGGGCCGTGGGCGCTGTTGGCCACGCGCCTGCGGTTGAGTGGGAATGCGGTGGGAGGAGTGCCTCCTACCGAGAAGGGCCTGAAAAGGCATGACGCGGCGGGGGACTCTGTGATGTCTCACTAGAGTTGCCGGTCCCTCGCCAGGCGTCTGAGGATGGTCACCGTGGGGTTTTAGTCGGTAAGAGTCCGACACTACCCACAAGCCCGCCCTTCGGGTGGGTTCGCGGGTGTCCATGAGGATTTCCCCACGTACAAAAAGAAAAGTAACCTCGAAAAGAAGCAGCAAGATAGTAAGCGAGCAGGAAGCTTGTAAGGAAGCAGTATGCTTGTAAGCAAGCAGTAAGCTAGAAAGCAATTTGTAAGCTACGTAAGCAAGCAGTAAGCGATTAAGCTAGCAGTAAGCCAGTAATCAGGCAGTAATCTTGTAAGCAAGCAATTAGCTAGTAAGCAAGCAGGAAGCTAGTAAGGATCTCGTCGATCATGTCCCCTATCCTCCTCAGGAGATCGTCCTCTGAGGAGGACGGGGACCTCTGCGCGGGCGGGGTGCGGGTGGAAGGGCCCGTGGGGGCCGCACCACCTCCGCCGCACTCCGCTTCATAACGACCGCAGGAGGGCGCGGCGTATGAGGAGGGAGGACAGGAGGGAGGGCCGCGCTGTTCCAGCGCGCCTCTGCCCTCATCCTCCCCCGTCGCTCCTCCTCCAACAGGAGCTGCAGACGAGCGTTCCGCCCGCTTGGCTCCCGCGCCGCGTCCCTCATCATTTGGGCAGCCTCCCTCAGAGCCTCTGCCCCGCCGCTCTTCTGCCCCTTAAAAGAGCAGGCAGCGGCCACTTTCTCCACTCGTCTTAGGGACGAGGAGATCCACTCCGATATCTCCTCGGTCACCTCGTCCCTGAGACAACTTATCCGGACAACCGGGCACATCGCCCTGCCCACTCCATTGACGGCCTGCCCCGTCATCTTTCTCTTGGAGCCTATGAGGCTCCTGGTGGAGGAGAAGGACGAGACAGACGCAGTCTCGTCGTCCTCCTCCACCCTCCACGAAGCCGGGCAAGGCGCTTGGAGCGGCGCGAGCGTCGTCACTCCAGTCCCGACACCGCCTTCGTCCTCCCCCTCTGACTTACCCCACCCATCCCCGTTTTAATTTTAAACTCCATACTATTCCCACGAGCAGGTCGGAAGAAAAGGTCCGCCCGGGCAGAGCCGCCTTACTCGGGTAAGCCTATATTTTCCTGGGGTTCGGCAGGTGCCCCGGAGGTGGTCGCTTGGGATTGGGCCTCCTCCACCAACCATGCATCCCATCGCCGCGCACCATAACTTAGGATTGGAGGGCGATTTTATATAGTCGCCATACACGCGGTACCCCGGGCGGTTAAGCCAAGGCCCCCGTTCCTCCAGCCGTCACGTACCATTCACAAAACAAAAAAAGGAATTGAGGATGTGTCGTTGTGACGACCATCAGGAGGCTTACGCTGTGATAAGCATCAGGTACCTCAGGGTCGCTACGCCCCGTACTGCGGCCGACGATTGCCGGACACAGCCCCTGAGGGTCTTACTAGCAAACTGCTTCCTTACTAGTGTGGGTGACAGTGTGGGTGATGAAAGAATCGCATAGATAAACACTGCCGAAAGGCAAGCGACCGCGAGAGTGAGAGTGAGAGAGAGAGTGAGAGCGTACGCGCGAGCGAGAGAAGTGTAAAGGGCAATAGACGCCGAAATCGGTGTGGCAATGAACGTGCGCGAGAACCGAAATATAAGAAAGCGAACGATAGAAGACAGGTTCAGAGTGTATTATGCGAGCGTGACGTTTAGAGAAATTGCGAAATAAAAACCTGTGAGTGCACCGAGATTACGAGGGATAATTCTCTAAATCGACATCACGAAATCATATCCCTACACTAGCTTCCTACTGGCTTACTAGCTCACTGCTGCCTTACTAGCTTACTGCTTGCTTACTATCTCGCTGCCTGCTTCCTATCATTCCGCTTGCTTACTAGCTCACTGCGCCCTTACTCGCTTACTGCTTGCTTACTGGCTTACTGCTTGCTCACTAGTTTACTTCATGCTAACTAGCATAGTCCTCTCTTACAAGCTAATTGCTTTGTTACTAGCCTGCTGCATGCTTACTAGCTTACTTGTTTCTTACTAGCTTACTGCTTGCCTAGTAGCATACTGCTTCAATACTAGCTTCCTGCTCGCTTACCAGCTCACTGCTGCCTTACTAACTTACTGGTTGCTTACTAACTTACTACTTCCTTACTAGCTACCTCCTTCCTTACCAGCATTCTGCTTGCTTAGTAGCTTACTGGTTACTTACTAGCTTACTGCTTGCTTACTTGTTCACGGCATGCTCAATAGCTAACTGCTTCCTTCCTAGACAGCTGCTTGCATGCTAGCATACTGCTTGCTTAATAGCTGACTGTTTTCTTACTAGCTTACTGCATGATTACTAACTTACTGCTAGCTTATTAACTTACTGCTTGTTTACTACCTAACTGCTTTCTTAGAACACCCCGGCTTTCTTCTTAACTTTCGGCTTTCTTACTAGCCAGCTGCATGCTGACTAGCTTACTGCTTGCTTACTAGCTTGTTGCTTGCATACTGGCTCACTGCTTCCTTACTAGCGTCCTCCACGCTTACTAGCTCACTGCATGCTTACTGGCTTCCTACATGTTTACTAGCTCACTGCTTGCTTACTAGCTTGCTGCTTACTTTATAGCTTCCAGCATGCTTACTAGCATACCGCTATCATACTAGCTAGAAGCTTTCTGACTAGCCTGCTGCTTGCTTACAAGCTTACAGTTTGCTTAGTAGCTTATTGCTTGCTTACTAGCTTACTGGTTCCTTTCTAGCTTGCTGCTTGCTTTCTTGCATACTGCTTTCTTACTTGCTACTTGCTTTATTACTAGACTGCTTCTTGCTTACTAACTTACTTGTTGCTTACTAGATTACTGGCTGCTTACTAGCATGCAGCTGACGTTCTAGCATATCGCAACCTTACTAGCTTCCTGCATGCTTAATAGCTTACTAGTTCCTTAACAGCTTACTGCTAACTTACTGACATCCTTCTCCCGTAATATGTCCCGGCTCGCTTACTAGCTTCCTGCTTGCTTACTGGCATAATGCTTCCTTATTTGCTTCCTGCGCGTTCTGTAGCATGCTGCTTCCTGACTCTCTGCCTGCTCGCATACTAGGTCACTGCACTCTTACTAGCCTGCTTGCCTGCTAGCTTACAACCAGCTTACTCGCTTAGTGCTTGCTTACTAGCCCGCTGCTTGCTTTCTACCATACTGCTTGCTTACTAGCATTCAGGTAGCTTCCCAGCTTACTGCTTGCCTACTAGATTACTGGTTGCACACTAGCATGCAGCTTGCTTACTGTCAAACTTCTTCCTTACTAGCTCACTGCTTGCCTACCAGCTTACTGCTAGCTTACATGCTCACTGCTTGCCTACTAGCTTACTGCTTGCCTACTAGTCCACAGCTAGCTTACTCGCCTACTTCTTGCTTACTAGCCCGCTGCTTACTTTCTAGCACACTGCTTCCTTACTAGTTTCCTGCTTGCTTACATCCTTACTGCCTGCTTTCTAGCTAACTGAATGCTTAGTAGCATTCTGCTCCTTACAGGGACCTTGCTCGCTTACTAGCTTACTGCTTGCTTACTAGCTTCCTCCTCGCCTACTAGCTCACTGTCTGCTCACCAGCTTACTTCTTGCTTACTAGCCCGCTGATTGCTTACTATCTTTCAGCTTGCTTACTACCTTACCACTTCCTTAATAGTATCCTGCTCTCTTACAAGGTCCATGCTCGCTTACCAGCTTACTGCTAGCTTCCTAGCATTCTGCTCTCTTACTAGGTCCCTGCCTGCTTACTAACTATTTGCCCGCTTACTAGCTCCCTGCTTGCTTACTAGCATCCTGCTTGCTTACTTGCTTACTGCTTCTTTTTTTTTTTTTTTTTTTTGTCGTGGGGAAAATCTTCGAAAGACTCCCTCCCGCCTCCTTGGGGAGAGGTGGGAGGGTTGTGTGGGATTCCCCGCGCCTGTACAACGACAGGCGCGGGACCTACCCACTAAAAACCCCACGGTGACCCTTCCGCTCGATTTGGGAGGATACCGGGAATCGCTCGAAGCATTCTTCCGGTATCCTCCCCGTGCCCGCGCTTTGCGCCCATCCCCGGGGGGGACAAACGGTCCCCCCGGTAGACACACTGTCTCATAGCGGCAGGACGGGGCCACTCCATCCCGCCGCCATCCGTCCCGGAGCCGCATTTAGTGGCGGGCTGCGAGCCCCAATTCGCAACCGCCTGCGACCCCGTTTCTACCCATCGGCGGCCGGGAGCTGATGGCCGCTCCAGGCCACCGAGGGTGCCTCCCCGTGGGCCGGACCCACCCGGTCCGACCCATCGCCGCCTGGCGGGAGGAGGCCCCCCCAGGGCCCCCCTCCCAGCCAGGGTCATCCACCGCGCAAAGGCCACCACCCGCGACGCCTGACGCCCGGGCGACACCCTCGCGCCACCATACGAGCGCGAGCCTCAGCGCGCCGCCTTCCCGCGGCCTCCTTCTGCAGCATTACGGTCTCGCAGAAGGAGGCCACGGCCCTCCACTTCCTCTCGCTGCCGAGCATGGCGCGCACCACACCCGGCAGCGAGACATAACTTGCTTACTGCTTGCTTACTAGATTGCTGCTTGCTTTCTAGCTTACAGCTTGCTTACTAGCATACTGCTTTCTTTCTAGCTAGCAGCTTTCTGACTAGCATGCTGCGCGCATACCAGCTTACTGTTTGCTTAGTTGCTTACTGCTTTCTTACTAGTGTAATGCTTCCTTAGTAGCATCCAGCTTGTTTACTACCTTACAGCTCCCCCACTAGCTTACCGCTCTTCTTCTAGCTGTCTGCATTCTTACTTGCTTAATGCTTCCTTACTAGCTTGCTGCTTGCATACTAGCTAACAGCTTTGTTACCAGCTTACAGCTTGCTTACTAGTTTACTGCTAGCATAATCGCTTAATGCTCGCTTACTACCTTGCTGCTTGCTTACTAGCCTACTGCCTCCTTACTAACTAACTGCCGCCTTACTAGCCGGCTGCTTGCTTTCTAGCTCACTGCTTGCCAACTAGCTTACTGCTTGAATACTAGCTCACTGCTTGCCTACTCGCTTACTTCTTGCTTACTAGCTTGCTGCTTGCTTACTAGTTTGCTGCTTGCCCACTAGTCCCCTGCTTTCTTACTAGCCTGCTGCTTCCTTTCTAGATCACAGATTTCTCGCTATTCTGCTCCTTGCTTTCTAGCTTGCTGCTTGCTTACTAGTTTGTCGCGTACTTTC
Organism: Colletes latitarsis; assembly: GCF_051014445.1. Lineage (NCBI taxonomy): Eukaryota > Metazoa > Arthropoda > Insecta > Hymenoptera > Colletidae > Colletes > Colletes latitarsis. The sequence goes on from NC_135142.1 coordinate 7,668,208, forward strand.
TAGCTTACTGCTTGCTTACTAGCTTGGTGGATATTTACCACCACCTGTGTTACTAACCTACTGCTTCATCACTAGCTTCTTCCTGGCTTACTAGCTCATACCTTGCATGCTAGCTAACTGCTTCCATACTAGCTCCCTGCTCGCTTACTTGCACGCTGCTTCCTTGCTAGTTAATTGCATTCATCCGAGCCAGCTGCTTGCTTACAAGCTTACTGCTAGCTTGCCCACTTGCTGCTTTCTTGCTAGCCTGCTGCTTGCTTTCGGGCTTACTGCTTGCTTACTAGCTTACTGCTTCCATACTGGCCTCCTGCTCGCATACTAGCTTAATGATTGCTTACTAGCTTATTGCTTGCTTAATAGCATACTGCTTTCTTACTAGCTAACTGCTTTCTTACTATCTTACTGCTTGCTTACTAGCATACTGCTTCCCTACTAACTTCGTGATCTCACTATCTCACTTCTTGCCTATTAACTTACTGCTTGGTTACTAGCTTGCTGCTTGCTTCCTAGCTTACTGCTTGCTTACTAGCATACTGCTTTCTTGCTAGCTCACTGCTTACCTACAAGATTACTGCTTGCTTACTAGCTTGCTGCTTACTCAATAGCTAACTGCTTCCTTGCTAGCATGCTGCTGGCTTACTAGCTTACTGCTTGCTTACTACCTGCCTCCTCGCTTATTAGCTGACTGTTTGCATACTAGCTTACTGCTAGCTTACAAGCTAATTGCTTTCATGCCAGCTTAATGCCTGCTTACAAGGTCAGTCGTTACTTACTATCTTACTGCTTGCTTACTACCATAATGCTTCCTTACTAGCTCCCTGCTCGCTTACTATATCACTGCTTGCTTACCAGCTTACAGCTTGCTTACTAGCATACTGCTTGCTTACTAGCTTACTGCTTGCTTGCTAGCATACCGCCTTCTTACAAGATAATTGCATTCTTGCTAGCCTGCTTCTTGATTACTAGCTTACCTGTTTCTTATCGGCTTATTGCTTGCTTACTAGCATACTACTTCCTTACTAGCTTGCCGCTCGCTTGCTAGCTCACTGCTTGCTTACTAGCTTAGTACTTCCTTACTAACTTCCGCCTCGCCTACTAGCTCACTGCTTGCTTACTAGCTTACGGCTTGCTCACTAGCATACTGCTTGCTTACCTGCTAACTGCTTGCTTACAAGCATACTGCTTCTTTACTAGCTCCCTGCTCGGTTAGAGGAGGAGGTCGCCCGGCTCGGAGCATTGGTCGCGGGTATTTGCGACGCGGCGATGCCTCGGGTCGGGCGGGCTTCTCCTCGCCGGGCGGTGTACTGGTGGTCGGACGCGATCGCGGAGTTGCGAGTCGCGACTGTCCGCGCCCGACGCCAGTACACCCGCGCGCGCCGTCGTCAACGTACAGGCGACGGCGTGGCGCGAGCGAGGGCAGCTGATGACCTGTATGGAGCATACCGCGTGGCGCGGGTTGCTCTGCAGGTCGCCATCAAACGGGCCAAGACCCAGGCATGGAAGGAGCTCCTCCAGACCCGTGATGACGATCCATGGGGGCGCCCATATAAGGTGGTGCTGAATAAGCTCCGCCCGTGGGCGCCACCCGTCACCGAGGGTCTTGACCCCCGGCTGCTGGAGGACGTGGTCAATACACTCTTCCCAATTGGGGAGAGGGGACCGCGTCCTCCGGCGGCGGCGGCTGTCCCAGTGGAGTGGACGGCCGAGCTGGGGGTCACGCAGGAGGAGCTGGCAGCGGCCATCAGACGGCTCGGGGTTCGTAACACGGCCCCGGGTCCGGATGGTGTGCCCGGCCGGGTTTGGGTCTTGACCCAGGGCGTCCTTGGGGCCGACCTCAGGCGGTTGTTCGACCGCTGCCTGAGGGACGGGCGATTCCCCCCCAGTTGGAAGGTGGCGAGGATGGTCCTCCTCCGGAAGGAGGGTCGGCCCGCGGAGTCTCCCTCCGCATACCGGCCCATTTGTCTCCTCGACGAGGTGGGCAAGCTCTTCGAGCGTGTGATTGCTGCCCGCCTCGTCGAGCACCTGTCGCGGGGTGATCCCGGTCTGGCCGACTGCCAGTTCGGTTTCCGGGGGGGCCGATCGACTATCGACGCGATAGGTCGTGTGAGGGCCCTCTCGGAGGCGGCCGTCTCCCGGGGAGGGGTGGCATTGGCAATATCCTTGGATATTGCCAATGCCTTTAACACCCTCCCCTGGGAAGGGATAAGGAGGGGACTCGAATATCATCGAGTCCCTCCTTGTCTCAGGGCGGTCGTCGGGGATTATCTCCGCGGCAGGTGGATCGAGTATCCGGGCCGGGATGGTGATATGCGGAGGGAGGTGTACTGCGGTGTTCCGCAGGGGTCGGTCCTCGGGCCACTCCTGTGGAACATCGCGTACGACTCGGTGTTGCGGGCCAGCCTCCCCGACGGCGTCAGCACGGTGTGTTATGCGGATGACACACTGGTGCTGGCCGTCGGGGCGCACTGGGGGACGGCCATGCGTCGCGCGGAGGAGGGGTCGCAACGCGTCGTCGACCGGATCAGGGGGATGGGGATGACGGTGGCGGTCCATAAGACCGAGGTGATTGCGTTTCATTCACCTCGGCAGGATCCGCCACCCCCTCTGATTCGGGTGGGTGGGGCTGACATTGAGGTGAAGCCCCAGATCAGGTATCTAGGGCTGATCCTCGATAGCCACTGGCGTTTCGAGAAGCATTTCCGCTGCCTGGTCCCCCGGTTGGAAAGGATGGTTGCGGCTCTGGGCCGGATCCTGCCCAACCTGGGGGGCCCGGCGGGCCGAGTTCGTCGCCTCTATGTGGCAATGGTCCAGTCGGTGGCCCTATACGGGGCCCCCGTCTGGGCGGACGACCTGGCTGCCTCCCGGCGCAGCATGACTATGCTGCGTCGGGTGCAGAGGCGCATGGCGCTCAGGGTCGTCCGCGGGTATCGGACCATGTCACATGAGGCGGCGACGGTTCTAGCGGGGATGCCGCCCATGGACCTGCTCGCGCGGTCGCACGCGGTGATGTACCGGCACCGCGTCGACCGTCGCGCGGGGGTGGGGGCGGTCCCGGGCGGGCAGGAACCTGCTTGGGGCGATTTGAAGCGCCAGGCCCGGCAGTCCGTGTTGCTCGCGTGGCAGGAGCGGCTGGCTCTGCCAACCGCGGGGCACCGGACTGTCGGGGCTGTTCGGCCACTCCTGAAGGAGTGGCTGGACAGAGGCCATGGCAGCCTCACCTACCGGCTGGCACAGGTATTTTCCGGGCATGGCAGCTTCGGAAGATACCTGTGCCGGATAGGGAAGGAGCCGACGGCGCGTTGCTGCCACTGCGACGCTGAGCAGGACACGGCGGATCATACCCTGGAGGTATGCCCCGCGTGGGAGGGGGAGCGCCGTGTCCTGGTCGGCGTCGTCGGGCGGGATGTCTCGCTGCCGGGCGTGGTGCGCGCCATGCTCGGCAGCGAGGAGAAGTGGAGGGCCGTGGCCTCCTTCTGCGAGAACGTAATGTTGCAGAAGGAGGCCGCGGGGAGGGAGCGCGAGCTTCAGCGGCGCACTGAAGCTCGCGCTCGTGCGGTGGCCCGAGGTCGTCGCCCGGTCGCGAGGCGTCGCGGGCGGCCGCCTCGGCGTGGCGGATGACCTAGGCTGGGAGGGGGGTCCTGAGGGGACCCTCCTTCCGCCAGGCGGCGCCGGGTCGGACCGGTTGGGGGTACGAGTGCCTCCCCCTACCCGTCCGACGCAAGGGGAGGCACCCTCGGCGGTCTGGCGCGGCCATGAACGCCCGGCCGCCGAGGGGTGGAAACGGGGTCGCGGGCGGTTGCGAGTTGGGGCTCGCAGCCGCCACTAAACGCGGCCCCGGGACGGATAGCGGCGGGATGGAGTGGCCCCGTCCCGCCGCTATGAGGCAGTGTGTCTACTGGGGGGACCGATTGTCCCCCTGGGGGATGGGCGCGAAAGCGCGGGCACGGGGAGGATACCGGAAGAATGCTTCGAGCGATTCCCGGTATCCTCCCAAAGCGTGCCGAAGGGTCACCGTGGGGTTTTTAGTGGGTAGGTCCCGCGCCTGTCGTTGTACGGGCGCGGGGAATCCCACACACCCCTCCCACCTCTCCCCAAGGAGGTGGGAGGGAGTCTTTCGAAGATTTTCCCCACGACAAAAAAAAAAAAAAAAAAAAAAAAAAAAAAGCTCCCTGCTCGGTTACCTGCTCACTGCTTGCTTGCTTGCTTACTGCTTGCATACTAGCTTACTGCTTGCTTAGTAGCTTACTGCTTGCTTACTAGCATATTGCATCCTCACTAGCTTTCTCCTCGCTTACTAGTTCACTGCTTGGATACTAGCTTACTGGTTGCTTACTAGCTTACTGCTTCCTTAATTGCTTGCTGCTTGCTTACTAGTTTACTGCTTGCTTGCTAGCATACTGCCTTCTTACTAGTTGTCTAGTTTCTGACTATCCTGCTGCTTGCTTACAATCTTACTGTTTGCTTACTATCGTACTGCTTGCTTACTACCTTACTGCTTGCTTACAACATACCTGCTTTTTTCCTAACTTACTGCATTCTTACTAACTTACCGCTCTCTTACCAGACGAATGCTTACTTGCTTCCAGCTTGCTTACCAGGTTACTGCTTCGCTACAAACTTACTGCTTTGTTACTAGCTTACTGCTTGCTTTCTAGCTTACTGGTTGCTTACTTGCATAGTGCTTTGTTACTAACTTACTGCTTTCTTACTAGCATACTTGTACAGACGAAAAGAGGCGCGGACGAGGAACAGAGACGCGAAGAATGGCGGAGCAATTCACACAGTCACAAGTTTATTGTAAGATTACACAACGTTCACACTGCTGCAAGCGTAACTGTGACGCGGTGGGCACGTGTCTGATAACAGTTGCAAGGGCAACTCCCTAGGAGAATGCGCAAGGGCGATGAAGGCCCGTTCTCGATATCACGTACAATCGGATCGACAGCTTGGATCGTTCTGCCGTTACAGGATCGCGCACGACAAACCGTTGATGTTTCGAATCTCGTCCATAGATCCGTGACGGTCGCGCCAACCGTCGGCACAAAGGACACGCTCTCACGATACTCATTCTCTCTCTCTTTCACGCTATCCACACCGCTCGCACCTTAATCTAAACACGAAGACGGTACAATAAACGTATTTCTATATCTTATCCTAATTCTTATACCTTATTCTAAACAATACTACTTGCTTACTAGCTAACTGCTTGCTTACTATCTGGCTGCTTGCTTTCGAGCTTACTGCTGGCTTACTAACTTACTTCTTGCTTACTTGCCTACTACTTCCTTACTAGCTTACTGCATGCTTAACAGCTTACTGGCTTGTTACTAACTTACTGCTTTGCTACTACCTTACTGCTTCCTTACTAACTAACTGCTTCCTTACTAGCCGGCTGCTTGCTTACTAGATTACAGCGTGCTTACTAGCATACTGCTTCCTTACTAGCTCCCTGCTCGCTTACCAGCTCACTGCTTGCTTTCTATCTAACTACATGCCTCACAGCGTGCTGCTTGCCTTCTAGCGTACTGCTTGCTTATTAGCACACAGCTTTCTTACCAGCTAACTGCTATCTGACTAGATTGCTGCTTCCTTACAAGCTTACTGCTTGCTTCTTAGCGTAATGCTTCCTTAGTACCTTACTGCTTGCATACTACATAAATGCTTTCTTACTACATTCATGCTTTCATCCTAACTAACTGTTTTCTTACTAGCCAGCTGCTTGCATAATAGCCTGCTGCTTGCTTACTGACTAACTGCTTTCTTATTAGCCTGCTGCTTGCTTACTGGCATACTGCTTCCTTACTAGCTTCCTGCTCGCTTACTAGGTCACTGCTCGCATACTATCTTACTACTTGCTTAGTAGCTTATTACATCCTTACTAGCTACCTGCTTTCTTACCAGCTTACTGCTTGCTTACATGCTTACTGCTTGCTTACTAGCTTACTGCTTGCTTACAAGCTTACTGCTTGCTTATTAGACTGCTACATGCTTTCTAGCTTGCCGCTTGCTTACTAGCTGTTAAAAAGCTGATGCTTTTAACTACGAAGTCCGGATAGAGGGATCGGATCTTTATTGTGGGAAGTGATTGAGAATGTGTAAGATTTTCTTTTTCAAAAACCGTTTATTATAAAAGTAAAAATAAAATAAACAATAAGGAGCTAGGAGAATTCTTATTAAACTATGCAAATAATATCATTGCCAATCCTGTGTCGGAACCGAGACGTTGAGGTAGGCCATGGTTCTGTGAACAGAGAAACACGGCAATGTGTTTGACACGTAAACACGTTACACGTATATTCGCCGCGTGTGTGTCCTCACGCTTCTGGCTTCGATATTCGAATGTATAGGAGCGGAGAATTTCGCTCACTCGTAATATACGAGCTCGCAAGTGGACTGTATTTAATTTATGGCGTGAAAAGAATTAAATTTCCTTTCGACGCCGAACTGAGTCGATTGTCTAGTGGACTGGGATGCAAGTGGAGGTTGTAAGGCTCCAAATGCACTGATCCCGTGAGTATGCCCACGGAGTCTGTGCGTCGAGTCGCACTGCAGTACAACGATACGACCGTCGATCTGTGGCTTCTCTTTAACGTTCCAACAGATGACTTGTTGGTCGAGAGTTGCACTCCGAAGCCCGACAGCACGTGGTGTAAGGAACCACTGCATGGTGTGGTAAATAGACCGGCTCCGTCGCGAACGAAGTGCTGACGGGAGCCATATGGCCAAGAGCCTCATATTGCGCTCCTAGTGTCGTGTCGTTTTTCAATCTGCGATCGAGGGATCGCAGGAGTGCGACCGCGCGGGAACAGGCTCGCCGATGTCAACAGGCGGCTCGGTGCGAAAGGGCAGTCGTACAATGTATCGCCCGTCAGCCGCGCGACGATGCGTGCGCGCGAAGTGTTGTTCGCATCGAGCTTCTTCCGGCGATAGCGAAGAAGGAGACGCGACCTCCTCAATCTCCCAGAACCGACGCAGTAGGGAGTCGACGTCATCTCCCTTCGGCGGAGCGAGCGCGCGAGCATGATACACACCCACCGAGGACGTCTCGCGAGCGGTGGGCCCGGAGACCACCCAATGCGCAATGGGGTTCTGCGCTCGACCACGACGCAATCCCGGGAGCAGGATCGCACCGAAATAATCTGCGCCTAATAAGACGTCGATGCCGCGAGATTCAGACGAATTGGAATCTGCGAGGGGCAAGTCTCGGATGTGAGGCCACGCAGACGGAGAGAAGCCGGACACTCCCGAATAGGCGGTGAGGCGCGGTAGGACGAGAGCCGTCACTGTTGTATAAGCCAGGTCAGTACCTGCATGCCAGAGTAATATTTCGACCTTCGCGAGCGATGTTCCCACTAAGACTCCCCCCGCCCCCGTGATTTCTGTAGCGGCCTTGCGTTTTTGCAGGTGGAGTGACTGTACCAAGGACTCGGACACAAAGGAGGCCTCCGAACCCTGGTCGAGTAATACGCGGACCGAGACGTGCCCCCCGGATGCCGACCGCGCTTGCACGACAGCTGTCGCGAGCAGTACAGGGGTACTCGCGCGCTCTGGAGGGGCCGCGGCGCACGTATAGACGGACCGAGTGCCGTTAGATCCCGAAAGAATGCCAGTAGGTTTCGAAGATGACGCTGTACGATCGCCGCTCGTCGGCGCTTCGACACTCGTTGCGGGAACGTGTAACAAACTGTGGTGATTGCGGTTACATCGCGAGCACGTGGTGCGTACCGGACACGTCGAAACCATGTGTCCATCGCGAAGACAGTTAAAACAGGCGTTGGTCCGAGTCACTAGGTCTCGCCGCTGCGTAGATTGTAGGCTATGGAACGCCGGACATCGATATAACGGATGCTTCGATCCGCACATCGGGCACCGGTTCACAGCTGTATTCGCTGCGTGCGCGCGAACTCCCGTCGAGGGCGCCGATCGCGGCGCGGCGGGGCGCGCGGCCGAAGTTTCGGGCTTGTCGTGAAGCGCCTCGAGAGCGCGGATCCGCGCAACGAGGAATTGGTCGAGCTCGTCGAAGGTGGGGGGCTCGGTCCTAGTTCCGCGGGATATCTCCCACTCTCGTAGCGTACGGCGGTCTAGCTTGGCGGTAAGCAGGAAGACAATGACGTCATCCCATGTATCCACCGGGCGACCGATACAGCGCAACATGGCGATCGACTGCTTCGTCGTGTCGCGAAGACGAGATAATTCGTCACCGGACTCGCTAACAATAACCGGCAGCGAGATGAAATTGCTTAATAATGTTGATACTATCACGCGCTTGTTAATGTACCGGTCTGCTAGCGTCATCCAAGCCGGTTCAAAATTCGCGTCGGTTATCGAGAAATGCGCGATCAGGTTCGCGGCATGACCTTCGGCGGACGATTTTAAATAGTGTAACCGTTTCACGTTCGTTAGGGACTTATTGTCTAACACGACCGATTTGAACAGACCGCGGAAACTGTGCCATTCGACGTACGACACAGCGACTTTGGGCAGCGGGATCCGCGCGAGTTTCGCGACGGAGATGTAGTCGCCTGTGGGCGCGGGAGTGGGACTCGGTTGCGCGGCGCTGGTTGCAGTGCATTTCGCTGCAACGTCGGCGAAAAAGTCGCACGATGCCCAATAGTTCTCCTCCACCTTTTCGAAGGTTTCCTCGGTAAAGTACGGCATGATAGACTTAGCGTGAGCGGGGACTAACTGCAGAAACTCCAAGTACAGCTTCTCGAAGCGCATCCACTCGCCGTCCAGTCTCTTGAGCCGTCCCTCGGCGGAAGCTGCGGAGAACTTAGCCTGCCCTTCCTTCCGGTAGTTAACCTCCATCCGGATGATGGGGTGGGCGATGACCTGCAGCTGGTGTAGGTGGGCTTCCACGGTCTGATTGGTCAGCGGCGCTGATGTTGCAGCTCGTGCGGTCTCCATTATGCGTCGTCCTCAGATCCGGCTCGAAGGACCACTTTGTTAATGCCCAGACGAAAAGAGGCGCGGACGACGAACAGGGACGCGAAGAATGGCGCAGTAATTCACACAGTCGCAAATTTATTGTAAGATTGCACAACGTTCACACTGCGGCAAGCGTAACTGGGACGCGGTGGGCACGTGTCCGATAACAGTTTCAAGTGCAACTCCCTAGGAGAATGCACCAGGGCGACGAAGGTCCGCTCTCGATATCACTTACAATCGAATCGACAGCTTGGATCGTTCTGCCGTTACAGGATCGCGCACGACAAACCGTTGATCTTTCAAATCTCGTCCATAGATCGGTGACGGTCGCGCCAACCGTCGGCACACATGACGCGCTCTCACAACACTCATTCCCTCTCGCTCACGCAATCCAAACCGCTCGCACCTTAATCTAAACACGAAAACGGTACAATAAACGTATTTCTACATCTTATCCTAATTCTTATACCTTATTCTAAACAGCTAGTAAGCAAGCTGTTAGCTAGTAAGCAAGCAGTAAACGAGTAAGCTAGCAGTAAGATAGTACGCAAGCAGTGTGCTAGTAAACAAACTGTAAGCTAGAAAGCAAGCAGCAAGCTAGTATGCATGCAGTGAGCTACCAAGCGAGTAGTGAGCTACAAAGCTGGCTGTAGCCTAGTAAGCAAGGAGTAAGCTAGAAAGCAAGCAGCAAGCTAGTAATCAAGCAGTAAGCTAGTATGCGAGCAGGGACCTTGTATGGGAGCAGAATGCTACTAAGCATCCAGTTAGCTAGTAAGCAGGCAGTAAGCTAGAAAGCAAGCAGGGGGCTAGTAAGAAAGCAGTTAGCTAGCAACAAAGCAGTTAGCTAGTAAGCAAGTAGTAAGCTAGTAAGCAAGCAGTAAGCTAGTATGCAAGCGGTGAGGTTGTATGCGAGGAGGAAACCAGTAAGCAAGGTGTAGCATAGTAAGCATGCAGTAAGAAAGTAACCAACAACTAAGCTAGTAAGCAAGCAGCTGGCAAGTAAGAAAACAGTAAGTTAGTAACAAAGAAGCAAGCTAGTAAGCAAGCAGTAAGCTAGTAAGGAAGCAGTGTGCTAGTAAGCAAGCAGTAAACTAGTAAGCAAGCAGCAAGCTAGCAAGCAAGCACTAAACGATTATTGTAGCAGTAGGCTATTAAGCAGCCGGTAAGCTAGTAAGCAAGCAGTGAACTAGTAACAAAACAGTAAGTTATTAACAAAGCAGTAAGCTATTAAGCAAGTAGTAAGCTAGTAAGCAAGCAGTATGCTAGTAAGCAACCAGTAAGCTTGTAAGCAAGTTGAAAGCTAGTAAGCAGGCAGTAAGCTTGTAAACAAGTTGAAAGCTAGTAAGCAGGCAGTAAGCTTGTAAACAAGCAGTGAGCTAGTAGGCAACCAGTAAGCTAGTAAGAAAGCAGTAAGCTAGGAAGAAAACAACAAGCTAGCATGCAACCCTCTGGGGCTGTGTCCGGCAATCGTGATACCGTAAGCCTCCTGTTGGTCGTCACAGCGACCCATCCACAATTCCTTCTTTGGTTTTGTGAATGGTACGTGACGACAGGTGGAACGGGGGCCTTGGCTTAGCCGCCCGGGCCGCGAGTATGCCGACTCTATAAAATCGCCCTCGAATCCTAAGCTATGGTGCGCGGCGATGGGATGCATGGTTGGGCGAGAAGGCCCAATCCCAAGCGACCACCTCAGGGAGGCAAAAGTGCTCTCCCCCCTCCCGGAAGATGAGGGGGAGTCGGCCCTCACCGGTTCAGGCACCGCGGTCGGTGGCATCGTCCACAATGGAGGTGGACGGTGCCACGGGGACGGACAGCCGGGAGGAGGCTGGGGCGGCCGCCAAGTAATGCCGCCCCGTCTCCTCCTCCAGGCCAACCTCAACCACTGCCGCGCGGCACAGGACAAGATGTCCCAAGTCCTCGCGGAGTGGGGGGTTGGCCTGGCGGTCGTCGCCGAGCCGTACCGTGTCCTTGATCACCCTCATTGGGTGCGTGACGCGGACGGCTTGGTGACGGCGGTATTGTTAGGAGTCGACGTGACCCCGCCTTTCTCCATCCTGGAGCGCGGTCGGAGATTCGTCGCCGTGGTCTAAGGGGGAGCAGCCGTGGTCTAGGGTGGAGCCGCCGTGGTGGGGTGCTAGATCTCGCCCCACAGCGGCCACGCCGCGTTCGAGCAGTACCTGGCCGAGGTCGCGGCATGCGTGCAGCGCTGCGCGGCCCGGCTGGTGATGGTCCTGGGGGATTTTAACGCCAAGTCGGTGGCGTGCGGATTCGCCAGGACCTCTGTTCGCGGCGAGACCCTGGGCGACTGGGCGACTGGGCTCGATCTTCGGTTACTGAACCGGGGGTCGGAGCACACGTGCGTGCGGCGATATGGGGGGTCCATCGTGGATGTTGGATTCGGGACCTCCAACGCCGTGCGCATGGTGTCGGGATGGCAGGTGGTTGGGGGGGGGGGGGGAAAGACACTTTCAGACCACCGGTATATTCGGATGTTTGTCTCTGCCCCCGGATGTACATCCCGACACCACCGGTTGATTGGCGCCCCACCGCGCCGCTGGGCGCTTCAGCGCCTGGAGAAGGACGCTATGATGGCAGCTGCCCTCGCTGCAACTTGGCCGCAGGGGGCGGCCGAGTTGCCGAGCATAGCGGAGAAGGTCGTTCGGCTCGGGGTTTAGTCGCAAATATTTGCGAGGCGACAATGCCCTGGATCGGGCGGGCTTCTCCACGCCGGGCGGTGTACTGGTGGTCGGCCGCGATCGCAGAATTGAGCTTCGCGAGTGTGTGCGCCCGACGCCAGTACACCCGCGCGCGCCGTCGTCTACTAAGAGACGATGGCGTGGCGCAAGCGAGGGAAGATGACCTGTATGAGTCATATTCTACGGCTCGTGTTGCTCTGCAGGTCGCCATCAAACGGACCAAAACCCGGGCATGGAAGGAGCTCCGCCAGACCCTCGATGACGATCCTTGGGTCGACCGTCCCGCGGGGGTGGGAGCGGTCCCGGGAGTGCCGGAACCTGCATGGGCCGATTTGAAGCGCCAGGCCCGGCAGTTAGTGATGCTCGCGTGGCTCGAGCGGTTGTCCCTGCCTACGGCGGGGCACCGGACAAGTCGGGGCTGTTCGGCCACGCCTGAGTGAGTGGCCGGACAGAGACCATGCAAGCCTCACTTACCGGATTGCACAGGTGTTCTCCGGGCATCGCAGCTTCGGAAGATACCTGTGGCGGATAGGGAAGGAGCCGACGGCGCGTTGCTGCCATTGTGACGCTGAGCAGGACACGGCTGAACACACCCTCGAGGTGTGCCCTGCGTGGGAGGGGGAGCGCCGTGTCCTCGTCGGCGTCATCGGGCGGGATGTCTCGCTGCCGGGCATGGGTCGCGCCATGCTCGGCAGCGAGCGAAAGTGGAGGGCCGTGGCCTCCTTCTGCGAGAAAGTAATGTTGCAGAAGGAGGCCGCGTGCAGGGAGCGCGAGCTTCAGCGGCGTGCTGAGGCTCGTGCTCGTTTGGTGGAAGGAGGGAGCCGCCCAGGCGCCGGGCGTCGTGCGTGGCCACCGCGGCGTTGCGGATGGCCCTAGCTGGGAGGGGGTTATATAAGGGATCCTCCTACAGCCACGAGGCGCGGAGTCGGACCGAAGTGGGAATGCAGCCCCAATTCCGGTCCGGCGCATCGGAAGGCACCCTCGGTGGCATGGAGCAGCCACCAGCCACCAGCCGCCGAGGGGTACAAATGGGGTCGCCGGCGGTTGCGAGTTGGGGCTCGCAATCTCCACTGAACGCGGCCCCGAGACAGATGGCGGTAGGACGGAGTGACCTCGTCCTGCCGCCATGAGATAGGGTGACAGCCAGGAGGAACCTTTTGTCCCCCCGTGGATAGGCGCACAGCGCAGGCACGGGGAGTATACCGGAAGTATATTTCGAGCGATTCCCGGTATCCACCCAAACCGCGCAGAAGGGTCACCGTAGGGTTACTAGTGGGTAGGTCCCGCGCCCATCATTCCATGGGCGCGGGGAATCCTACACACCCCTCCCGCCACTCCCCAAGGAGGTGGAAGGGAGTCTTTCGAAGATTCTCCCCACGAAGAAAAAAAAGAAAAAAGATTGTATGCAAGCAGTAAGCTAGTAAGGAAGCAGTATGATAGTAAGCGTGCAGTAATATAGAAAGCAAGCAGCAGGCTAGCAAGATAGCCGCAAGCTATTACGCATGCAGTAAACTAGTAAGCAAGCAGTAAGCTAGAAAGCAACCAGTAAGCTAGTAACGAGGCAGAAAGCTGGTAAGATAGCAGTTAGCTAGTAAGGAAGTACTAAGCTAGTAAGCAAGCAGTGAGCTAGCAAGCTAGCAGCATGCTAGTAAGGAAGCAGTAAGCTAATAGGCAAGAAGTGAGATAGTAAGCGATCACGAAGTTAGTAGGGAAGCAGTATGCTAGTAAGCAAGCAGTAACCTATTATGTAACAAGTCTCCTAGTAGGCAAGCAGCAGGCTAGTAAGCAAGCAGCAAGCTAGTGAGCATGCAGTGAGCTAGTAAGCGAAGAGGAAGCTAGTAAGGAAGCAGTTTGATAGTAAGCAAGCTGTATACTAGTAAGGAAGCAGAAAGCCAGTAAGCAAGCAGCATGCTGGTAAGGACGCTGTGAGCTAGTAAGCATGTAGGATGCTAGTAAGCACGCAGTAAGCTAGTAAGCAAGCAGTGCGCTAGAAAGCCTGGAGGGAGCAAGTAAGGTATCTGTTTGCCAGTAAGCAAGCAGTAAGCTAGTAAGCGTCTAGTAAGCTAGAAAGCATGCAGTGAGCTGGTAAGACAGCAGGAAGCTAGTAAGGAAACAGTGAGCTAGGAAGCAAGCAGTGAGCTGGTATGAGAAAGTAATCTAGTAATCAAGCAGCAGGCTATTAAGACAGGAATTAGCCAGTGTTAAAAAGCTGATGCTTTTAACTACGAAGTCCGGGTAGAGGGATCGGATTTTTGTTGTGGGAAGAGATTGGGAATATAAGATTTTGTTTTTCCAAAAAAAACTGTTTATTATAAAAATAAAAATTAAATAAACAATTAGGAATGAAGAAAATTCTTATTTAATCGTTTCCAATCCTGGTCGGAACCGACACGTTGAGGTAGGCCAAGGTTCTGTGAACAGAAAAACACGGCAATGTGTTAGACACGTAAACACGTTACACGTATATTCGCCGCGTGTGTGTCCTCACGCACCTGGCTTCGATATTCGAATGTATAGGAGCGGAGAATTTCGCTCACTCGTAATATACGAGCTCGCAAGTGGACTGTATTTAATTTTTAGCGTGAAAAGAATTAAATTTCCTTTCGACGCCGAACTGAGGTGATTGTCTAGTGGACGGGGATGTAAGTGGAGGTTGTAAGGTTCAAAATGCACTGATCCCGTGAGTATGCCCACGGAGTCTGTGCGTCGAGTCGCACTGCAGTACAACGGCACGACCGTCGATCTGCGGCTTCTCATTAACGTTCCAACAGATGACTTGTTGGTCGAGAGTTGCACTGCGAAGCCCGACTGCACGCGGTTTACTGCACGAATGTACCACTCGATGTGATTCGTGACAGTATTTTAACTACGTGGGGGCCTGACCCGCGACTCCTTAACCTCTCCGCACAGGTGCTCCTCTAAGCGTTACACCGGCGGGGTCTGTAGAGGGAAGGAATCGAAGACCGAATGTCAAGCGTCCGAAGTGGACGCTGACCTGACTCCAGTGAGCCCACCTAGAGGTTCACCACGTAGGTGCCTCCCTTCGGTGTCTCCTAAGCCGAACGATAATCACAGAGAAGTTTGAACGGTATCCACCCACTTCTCTGTGTCTCAAACGTTTATGCGCTTGAAACGACAAAATAATACTGCACGAGGGAGGTCGAACACCTTATTGGTGTATTCTCGAACCCTCCAAACTAGACAATAAATGGGAATTGAGCTCGTCTGGGAATTTGCCGTACGAAACTCCTGAATGCTCTTATTCGAATCGAAAGTCGACTCGTTTGATAAGCAAAGTCTAAATTAACTGATTCTAATTTGAGTTTCAATGAATTCTCAGCTGTGCGAGGTCAATCAGAGGACCCGCTCCAGACAGAACATCGGCTCGTTGCACCCTTTCCTTAATAATCGTCTACTAGCTGTATCTCAAGAGTTTCACTCTCAAGATTCGCTCGATATCTGTTCGAACACGATCGGGAGCCGATGTGTCCACTTCAGAAGTCGTTTTGAGACTGTGCGGATTGACAGCCGAAGAAGTCGCCGTGGTACTTTAATTAATCGTTCCGCGGCGTTGTCTTAATTTCGGCAGTCTATCTTTGTCTAATTATTTGCGCGCTACTCTCTCACGATACTGACGTCATCAAAACCGTTGGCACACTCGAATCGAAGGTAATAAGCCGTTACCGATGCCAGAAAAACTAGTAATACATGCGTTTTTCTATCACTGCTCGCTGTACAAATCCTATTAGAGATAATATCCTTCGAATTGTACGTTAACAGGATTAACGGTAATTGCGGCCGAGCAAAATTTAAACAGCTAGTAAGAAAGCAGTATGCCAGTAAACAAGCAGTAAGCTGGTAAGAAAGCAGTTAGCTAGTAAGCAAGCAGTAAGCTAGTAAGCAAGAAGTAATCTTGTAAGTAAGCGGCGGACTAGTAAGCGAGCAGGGAGCTAGTAAGCAAGCAGTAAGCGAGTAAGCTAGCTGTAAGATGGTTGGCAAGCCGTAAGCTCGTAGGCGAGCAGTGAGCTAGCGAGAAAGCAGTATGCTGGAAAGCAAGCAGTAAGCAAGAAAGCACGCAGCAAGCTAGTATGCAAGCAGTGAGCTAGTAAGCGAGGAGGAAGCTAGTGAGCAAGCAGTAAGCAAGTAAGCTAGCAGCAGGCTAGTAAGAAAGTACTTAGGTATTGAGCAAGCAGCAAGCTAGTAGCAAGCAGTAATATTGTAAGCTAGCAGTGGGCTAGTAAGCGAGCAGGGAGCTAGTAAGGAAGCAGTATGCTAGAAAGCAAGCAGCCTGCTAGTAAGAAAGCAGTTACCTACTGAGCAAGGAGTACGCTAGATAGCAAGCAGTAAGCTAGTAAGCAAGCAGTAAGCGTGTAAGCTTTCCGTAAGCTAGTAAGGTATCAGTGTGATAGTAAGAACGCAGCATGATAGTAAGCAAGCTGTATGGTAGAAAACAAGCAGCGGGCTAGTAAGCAAGCACTAAGCGAGTAAGCTGGTTGTAAGCTAGCAAGCAAGCAGCTGGCTAGTAAGGAAGCATTATGCCAGTAAGCAAGCACGAAGCTGCTAAACAAGCAGGAAGCTAGTAAGGAAACATTATACTAGAAAGCAAGCTGCTGGCTAGTAAGCAAGCAGTAAGCGAGTAAGCTAGCAGTTCGCTGGTAAGCAATGGGTGAGCTGGTAAGCTAGCAGTACGCTGGTAAGCAAGGAGTAAGCTAGCAAGCAAGCACTATTCTTGTAAGCAAGCAGAAAGCTAGTAAACATGCAGTGAGCTAGTAAGCGAGCACGGTGCTAGTAAGGACGCAGTATGCTTGTAAGCGAGCAGCAAGATAGTAAGCAAGCAGTTAGCTATTGAGCATGCAGTATACTAGTAAGCAAGCAGTAAGCTTGTAAGCAACCAGTAAGCTTCTAAGCAAGCAGGAAGCTAGTAAGGAAGCAGTATGTTAGAAAACATGCAGCGGGCTAGTAAGGAAGCAGTAAGCTAGTAAGAAAGCAGGATGCTAGTAAGCAAGGAGTATGCTAGTAAGGAACCAGTAAGCTAGAAAGCAAGCAATAAGCTAGTAAGCAACCAGTAAGCTTCTAAGCAAGTAGTAAGTTAGTAAGTAGGCAGCAAGCTTGTAAGCAAGCAGTAAGCCAGAAAGCAAGCAGCAAGCTAGTAAGCAAGTAGTAAGCTAGTACGAAGGCGGTGTTGGGACTGGAGTGACGGAGCACGCGCCGCCTCCAGCGCCTGGCCCGGCTTCGTGGAGGGTGGAGGAGGACTACGAGACTCCGTCAGTCTCGTCCTTCTCCTCCACCAGGAGCCTCATAGGCTCAATAAGAAAGATGACGGGGTAGGCCGTCAATGGAGTGGACAGGGCGATGAGCCCGGTTGTCCGGATAAGTTGTCTCAGGGACGAGGTGACCGAGGAGATATCGGAGAGGATCTCCTCGTCACTGAGTCGAGTGGAGAAAGTGGCCGCTGCCTGCTCTTTTAAGTGGCAGAAGAGCGGCGGGGCAGAGGCTCTGAGGGAGGCTGCCCAAATGATGAGGGACGCGGCGCGGGAGCTAAGCGGGCGGAACGCCCGTCTGTAGCTCCTGTTGCAGGAGGAGCGACGGGGGAGGATGAGGGCAGAGGCGCGCTGGAACAGCGCGGCCCTCCCTCCTGTCCTCCCTCTTCCTACGCCGCGCCCACCTGCGGTCGTTATGAAGCGGAGTGCGGCGGAGGTGGTGCGGGCCCCCACGGGCCCTTCCACCCGCACTCCGCCCGCGCAGAGGTCCCCGTCCTCCTCAGAGGACGATATTCTGAGGAAGATAGGGGACATAATTGACAAGAGGCTGGCCGCCATCCGGGAGGAGCTCCTCCCCGGGTGAGCGGTCGGCGGGAGGGTGGTACTACCCCGACTAGTGGCGGCATGGCCGGGGAAGGCGAAGGTGGGGGGAGCGAATGCTCCGCCCATCGTGGCGACTCCGGGGCCTCCGGTCGTGACCCCCAAGGGGGGAAGCGTACCCGTGGTCCCGGTTCCCGCGTTCTCCGCGGCACCGCCCCAAGGAGGGGTGTCGTGGAGCGAGGTGGTAGTGCTGAGGGCGAGGAGGGCGGCGAAGAAGGCCTCGCAGGCGCAGCCTCCGCCCCCGCCGCCCGCGGCCAAAGGAAATGCCGCGAAGGCGCGACTTGGCCGCCCCCCTAAAACGGCAGTGGTAGCGTTTACCGTTGCGCAGGGGGGCGACCAGACCCTTGCAGAGGCGATGCGGCTCGCCAGGAACAATGTGTCCCTGGAAGAGCTTGGCATCGCTTCTGTGAGGGCGAAGCGGGCCGTGACTGGGGGCCTCCTACTGCAGATCCCCGGTCCAGACGGCGGCGTGAAGGCGGACCGACTTGCCCAGCGGCTCCGGGAGCAGCTGGGCGAGCGGTGCGTCCGGGTCGCCCAACCCACGAAGCGCACGGAGATGCGCGTGTGGGGGCTGGACGACTCGGTCACCGCGGAGGACGTGGCGCGTGCCCTAGCAAGGGCGGGGGATTGCCCTGAGGGGGATTGCCCTGAGGGGGATTTGCGGGTCGGGGAGATCCGCAGATCTCCCTCCGGCCTGGGGTCCGTGTGGGCCCGCTGCCCCCTCTCCGCCACCCATAAATTGGCGGAATCCGGGAGGGTTTTGTTGGGGTGGGTTTCGGCGCGAGTGGAGATACTCGCGCCGCGCCCGCTCCAGTGTCACCGCTGCCTCGAATTGGGGCATGTGAGCAGTGGTGCACCTCGCCGGTGGACCGCAGCGGTCAATGTTACCGCTGCGGGGCGAAGGACCACCGCGCGAGCCAGTGCTCTGCGGCCCTCCACTGCCCGGTATGTGCGGACAGGGGGATGCCCGCCGACCACAGGGTGGGGAGCAGGAAGTGCTCTCCCCCCTCCCGGAAGGAGAGGAAGAGGCGGGCCGTTCCGACTCCGGCGCCGCGGGCGGTGGCATCGTCCACCATGGAGGTGGACGGTGCCACGGGGACGGAGAGCCGGGAGGAGGCTGGGGCGGTCGGTAATTAATGGCGCCCCGCCTCCTCCTCCAGGCCAACCTCAACCACTGCCGCGCGGCACAGGATATGATGTCCCAAGTCCTCGCGGAGTGGGGGGTTGGCCTGGCTGTCGCCGCCGAGCCGTACCGCGTCCCTGATCACCCTCATTGGGTGGGGGACGCAGACGGCATGGTAGCAGCGGTATGGGTAGGACGCGACGGGTCCCCGCCTTTCTTCATCCTGGAACGCGATCGGGGCATCGTCGCCGTGGTGGGGTGCTACATCTCGCCCCGCAGCGGCCGCACCGCGTTCGAGCAGTACCTGGCCGGGGTCGCGGCATGCGTGCAGCGCTGCGCGGCCAGACCGGTGCTGGTCTTCGGCGACCAGCGAGGGGAAGACAGTAAGGAAGCAGTATGGCAGTAAGCAACAAGTAAGCTGGGAAGCTAGCAACAAGCTAGTAAGCAAGCAGTAAGATAGTAAGCAACTAGTATGCTAGTAAGCAAGCAGCAGGCTACTAAGAAAGCAATTAGCTACTAAGATAGCTGAATGCTTGTAAACAAGCGGCAAGCTAGAAACCAAGTAACAACCTAGTAAGCAAGCAGTAAGCTTGTAAGCAAGTAGTAAGCTTTTTAGCAAGCAGTAAGCCTGTAAGCAAGCAGTAAGCTAGAAAGCAAGCAGTAAGCTGGCGAGCATGCAGCAAGCTAGAAAGCTACCAGTAAGTTAGTAAGCATGCAGTGAGCTAGTAAGCGAGGGGGAAACTAGTAAGGCAGCAGTATGCTAGTAAGCAAGCATTGAGCAAGTGAGCAAGCTGGAAGCTAGTAAGGAAGCACTAAGCTAGAAAGCAAGCAGCAAGCTAGCTAGCAAGCAGTAACGTAGAAAGCAAGCAATGAGCAAGTATGCAAGCGGGATGCTAGTAAGGAAGCACTATGCTAGTTTCCAACCAGTAAGCTAGTAAGCAAGCAGTGAGCTGGTAAGATGGCAGGAAGATAGTAAGGAGGCAGTGTGCCAGTAAGCAGGCAGTAATCTGGTAAGAAACAAGTAAGCTAGTAATCAAGCAACAGGCTAGTTAGACAGGAATTAGCTAGCAAGACAGCATTATGCAAGTAAGCAAGCAGTAAGCAAGTAAGGAAGCAGTAAGATAGAAAGCAAGCAGCAGGCAGGAAAGCAGGCAGTATGCGGGTAAGCTAGTAGTAAGCTAGTATGCAAGCCGTAATCTAGTAAGCAAGCTGTGAGTTAGTATGCATGCAGGAAGCTAGTAAGTGTGCAGTGTGCTACTGAGGAAGTAGTAAGCTAGTAAGTAACGAGTAAGCTAGTAAGCAAGCTGTAAGCTAATAAGCAAGCAGTTTGTAAATAAGCGAGCAATGAGCTAGTAAGCAACAAGTAAGCTTGAAAGCAAGCATCAAGCTTGTAAGAAGGCTGTATGCTAATAAGCAAGCAGTAAGCTAGAAAGAAAGGAGCAATCTAATAAGCAAGCTGTAAGCTAGAATGCCAGCAGTGATCTAGTAAGCGAACGGGGGAGCTAGTAAGGACGCAGTATGCTTTCAAGCAAGCAGTGAGCTAGAAAGGAAGCAACAGGCTTGTAAGGAAGCAGCGTACTGGTAAGCAAGCAGTAAGCTGGAAGCAACCAGCAAGCTAGTAAGCAAGCAGTAAGCTAGAAAGCAAGCAGCAGGCTAGTAAGGAAGCAGCATGCTAGCAGGCAAGCAGTAAGCTGGATGCAAGCAGCAAGCTAGTAAGCAAGCATTATAATGGAAAGCAAGCAGCAGGCTTGCAAGAAAGCAGCTAGCTATTGAGGAAGCAGTGAACTAGTAAGCAAGCAGTGAGCTAGTAAGCGAGCAGGAAGCTAGTAAGGCAGTAGCATGCTGGGAAGCAAGCAGTAAGCTATTAAGCATCAAGTATTGTAGTAAGCAAGCAGCAGGCTACTAAGAAAGCAATTAGCTAGTAAGGAAGCAGTATGCTAGAATGCAAGCAGAGAGCGAGTAAGCGAGCAGGGACCTAGTAAGGAAGCAGTAAGATAGTAAACAACCAGTAAGCTAATATACAAGCAGTGAGCAAGTGAGAACGCAGCATGCTAGTAAGCAAGCAGTAAACTAGAAGGCAAGCAGTAAGCTGGTAAGAAAGCAGTTAGCTGGTAAGCAATTAGTAGGCTAGTAAGTAAGCAGTAAATTAGTTAGCGCGCAGTAAGCGAGTAAGCTAGCAGTAAGCTAGTATGCAAGCAGTAAGCTAGTAAGGAAGCAGTATGCTAGAAAGCAAGCAGGATGCTAGTAAGCTAGCAGCGAGCTAGTAAGCAAGCAGGAAGCTAGTAAGGGAGCAGTAAGCTACAATGCAACCAGCGGGCCAGTAAGCGAGGAGTACGCGAGTAAGCAAGCAGCATGCTTGTAAGCAACAAGTAAGCTAGTGAGCATGCAGTAAGGTGGTAAGAAAGCACATGGCTTGTAAGGAGGTAGTAAGCTAGTAAGCAACCTGTAAGCTAGCAGCAAATCAGTAAGTTAGTAACAAAACAGTAAGCACGTAAGCGAGCAGGAAGCATTTGGATAGTTTGAGAGCAGTAAGTTGGTAAGATAGCAGTGAGTTAGGAAGAGAGCAGTGAGTTAGGAAGAAAGCAGGAATGTAATAAGAAAGCAGAAAGCTAGTAAGCAAGCAGTACGCTAGTAAGCAAGCGGCAAGCTAGAAAGCATGCAGCAAGCTTGTGAGCAAGCAGTAAGTTAGAAAGCAACCGGCAAGCTATTAAGAAAGCAGTTAGATATTGAGCAGGCAGTAAGTTAGTAAGCAAGCAGTAAGCTAGTAAGCGAGCAGGAAGGTAGCAAGGAAGCAGTATGCTTGTAAGCAAGAAGTATGCTAGAAAGCATGTTGTAAGCTAGCAAGTAAGCAGTATGCGATAAGCTAGCAGTAAGCTAGTAATCAAGCAGTAATCTAGGAAGAAAGCATTGAGCTAGTAAGCAAGCAGGAAGCTAGTGAGGAAGCAGTACGCTGGTAAGAAATCAATGAGCTAATGAGGGAGCAGGGAGCTTGCAAGGAAGCAGTATGCTAGAAAGCAAGCAGCGGGCTAGTAAGCAAGCAGTGAGCTAGTAAGCATGCAGCAGGCTAGTAAGAAAGCAGTTATCTAGAAAGCAAGCAGTAAGCTTGTAAGAAAGCACTAACCTAGAAAGCAAGCAGCAGGCTAGTAAGTATGCAGTAAGATAGTATGCAAGAAGTGAGCTAGTAAGCGAGCAGGAAGCTAGTAGGGAAGCCGTAAGCAAGTGAGCTATCAGCGGGCTAATAAGGAAGCAGTTAGCCATTGAGCAAGCAGCAATTTTGTAAGCAACCAGTAATCTTGTAAGCAAGCAGTAGGACAGTAAGTGAGCAGGAAGCTTGAATGGAAGCAGTATGCTAGAAAGCATTATGCAGGCTAGAAAGAAAGCATTTAGCTGTTGAGCACGCAGCAAACTAGTAAGCAAGCAGTAATCTACAAAACAAGTAGTAAGCTAGTAAGCAAGCAGGAAGCTAGTAAGGAAGCACTAGGCTAGAAAGCAAGCAGCTGGCTAGTAAGCAAGCATTAGGTGAGTAAACAAGCAGTAAGCAAGTAGGCAAGCAGTAAGCTAGAAAGGAAGCAGTAAGCTAGCAAGCAAGCAGTAAGATACTAAGCAACAAGTAAGATAGTAGGCAAGCAGTAAGCTAGGAGGGAAGCAGCGAACAAGTAAGCATGCAGCGAGCCAGTAAGCGAGCAGGATGCTAGTAGGGAAGCTGTAAGCTAGAACGCAAGCAAGAAGCTAATAAGGAAGCAGTAAGCTAGAAAGCAAGCAGCGGGCCAGTAAGCGAGCAGTATGCACGTAAGCTAGCAGTATGCTAGTAGGGTTGCAGTGAGCTGGTAAGCGAGGTGGAAGATAGGAAGCAAACAGCGAGCATGTAAGCAAGCAGGCAACTAGTAAGCGACCAGTAAGCTTGTAAGGAAGCATTGAGCTAGTAAGCCAGGAGCAAGATAGCAAGGAAGCCGTAGGCTGGTAGGCAAGCGGTGAGCTAGAAAGCAAGCAGCAGGCTAGTAAGAAAGCAGTATGCCAGTAAGCAACCTGGAAGTTAGAAAGCAAGAAGCAAGCCAGTAAGCCAGCAGTAAGCTACTAAGCAAACAGTAAGCTTGTAAGCAAGCAGCAGTCTAGTCAGGAAGCTGGAAGCTAGTTGAAGGCAGTATGCTAGTAATCAAGCAGTAAGCTAGACTGCAAGCAGCAAGCTAGTAAGGAAGCAGTACGTTAGAACGCAAGCAGCAGGCTTGTAAGCAAGCAGTAAGCTGGTAAGAAAACAAACAGCTAGTCAGAATGCAATTAGCTAGTTAGAACGCAGTATGCTAGTATGCAAGCGGCAAGCTAGAAAGCATGTTGCAATCCAGTAAGCAAGCAGTAAGCTTGGAAGCAAGCAATAAGCTAGCAAGCAAGCAGTAAGCTTGTAAGCAGGCAGTAGGCTGGTAAGAAACCAGATAGCTAGTAAGCTAGCAGGCAGCTTGAAAGCAAGCCGTAAGCTAGCATGCAAGTATTAAGCGATTTAGCTAGAAGTAAGCTAGTAGGCATGCAGTAGTCTTGTACGCAAGCAGTGAGCTAGTAAGCTAGCAGTAAACTAGTCAGCAAGCAGTAAGCTAGAAAGCATGCAGTAAGCGAGTGAGCAAGTAGTAAGCAAGTAAGCAAACAAGAAGCTAATAAGGAAGCATTATGCTTGCAAGCAAGCAGCAAGCTTGCAAGCAAGCAGCAAGCTTGCAAGCAACAAGTAAGCTACTAAGCAAGCAGCATGCTATGAAGCCAGACGTAAGCTAGTAAGCAAGCCGTAAGCTTCTAAGCAAGCAGCAGGCTAGTCAGAAAGCAGCAAGCTTGTAAGCAAGCACTAAGATAGTAAGCAAGCAGTACGATAGTAAGCAAACAGTAAGATTGTAAGCAAGCAGCAGGATAGTGAGCGTGCAGTTAGCGAGTTAGCTAGTAGTGAGCATGTAAGCCAGCATTAAGCTAGTAATCAAGCTGTAAGCTGGTAAGCATGCAGTAAGCTAGTAAGCAAGCAATGAGCCAGTAAACGAGCAGTAAGCTAGTAAGCGGGGAGGAATCAATTAAGAAAGCAGTATGCTAGGGAAAAAGCAGAAAGCTAGTAAGCAACATGTAAGCTAGTAAGCAAGTAGCAGGCTAGTAAGGAAGCAATTAGCTAGTAAGGAACCAATGTGCTAGTAAGCAAGCAGTAAGCTAGAAAGCAAGCAAAAAACCGGTAAGCAAGCAGTAAGCTAGAAAGCAAGCAGTGAGCTAGCATGCTACAAGTAAGCTAGTAAGCAAGCAGTAGGCTAGTATGAAAGCAATTGGCTATTAAGAGAACAATGAGCTAGTAAGGAACCAGTAAGCAAGTAAGCAAACAATAAGCTTGTAAGCAAGCAGTAAGCTGGTAAGAAACCAGTTAGCTAGTGAGGAAGTAGTAGGCAAGTAAGCAATCAGCAAACTAGTGAGCAAGCAGTGAGGTAGTAAGCAAGGAGGAACCTAGTAGGGAAGCAGTATGCTAGTCAGCAAGCAGTCTGCTGGAACGAAAGCAGCTAGCAAGTAAGCAAGTAGTAAGCTGGTAAGCAAGAAGTGCGCTAGTAAGCTGGCACGAAGCTAGTAAGGTAGCAGAATGCTAGTATGCAAGCAGCAAGCTACTAGGCAAGCATTAAGCGAGTAAGCCAGCAGTAAACACGTAAACAGACACTAAGCTTGTAAGCAAGCAGTGAGCCCGTAGGCGACGAGGAAGATAGTAACGAAGCAGTAGACTAGTATGCAAGCAGTAAGCTGGCAAGGAAGCAGTATGCTAGTAAGGAAGCAGTAAGCTGGAAAGCAAGCAGTGAGAAGGTAACCGAGGAGTAAGCTAGTTAGCAAGCAGAAAGCTCGTATGCAAGCTGTGCGCAATCAAGCGAGCATGAAGCTTGTAAGGAAGCAGCATGCTAGTATGCAAGCAGTTAGCTTGTAAGAAAGCTGTATGCAAGTAAACAAGCAGTATGCTAGAAAGCATGCAGCATGCTATTAAGCAAGCAGTAAGCTGGAATGGAAGCAATTAGCATGTAAGCAAGTAGCAAGCTATTAAGCAAGCACTAAGCTAGAAAGCAAGCTGCAGGCTAGTAAGAAAGCAGTTTGCTATTAAGCAAGCAGTATGCTAGCAAACAAGCAGTAAGCTAGATAGCAAGCAGCAAGCTAGTGAGCAAGCAGTAATCTCGTAAGCAAGCAGTGAGATAGCAAGCGAGCAGGGAGCTAGTAAGGAACAGGATGCTTGTAATCATGCAGTAAGATAGTCAGCGACCAGTAAGCTCGTAAGCAAGCAGTAAGCTTGAATGCCAGCTGTAATCTAGAAAGCAAGGAGCAGGCTAGTAAGAAAGCAGTTTGCTAGTAAGCAAGCCTTGAGTTAGTAAACGAGGAGGATCTAGTAAGAATGCAGCCTGCTATTAATCAAGGCGTAAGCTCGTTTGCAACATGTAAGCTAGTAAGCAAGCATCTGGCTAGTAAGAAAGCAATTAGCTAGTAAGGAAGCAGCATGCTAGTAAGCATGCAGTAAGCTAGTAAGCAAGCAGTAACCTAGTAAGTAACCGGTAAGCTAGTAAGCAACCAGCAGGCTTGTAAGATAGCAGTTAGTAAGAATGCTGTTAGCTAGTAAGGAAGCAGAAAGCTAGTAAGCAGACAGTATGTTAGTAAGCGAGCAGTGAGCTAGTAAGTGAGCAGGCAGTAAGTCCAGGCAAGGAAGCGTTCGCCTGGCAAGAGGGCAGTAAGTTAGGAAGAAAGCAGGAATCTGGCAAGCAAGTAGTAAGCTGGAAAGCAAGCAACAGGCTAGTAAGGAACCAGCATGGTAGTTAGCAAGCAGTACGCTGGAAGCAATCAGAAAACTAGGTTCCTGCTTGCTTTCCAGCATAATGCTTTGTTACTAACTTACTTTGTTGTTACTAACTTAAAGCTATGTTACTTGCTTTCTGCTTTCTTACTAGCTAACTGCATTCTCACTATCTTACTGTAAGCTTACTAACTTACTGCATGCTTACTAGCTTACTAGCTGCTTTCTTACCAGCTTAGTGCTTGCTTACTAGCTTCCTGATTGTTTACTAGCTCACGAATTGCTTACAAGATTACTGCTTGCTTATTAGCTTAATGCTAGCTTACTCGCTTCCTGCTTGCTTGCCAGTCTACTGGTTGCTTGCTAGCATACTGCTTGCATGCTATGATACTGCTTCGTTACTAGCTTCCTCCTCGCTTAATAGCTCACTGCGTGCTTACTAGCTTCCTGCTTGCTTACTAGCTTACTGGTTGCTTACTAGTTTTGTACTCGCTTAGTGCTTGCTTACAAGCTTGTTGCTTGCTGACAAGCTCGCTGCTTGGTTTCTAGCCTACTGGTAGCTTACTAGCATACTGCTTCCTTACTAGCCTCCTGCTCGCTCAATAGCTCACTGCATGCTTACTAGCGTACTGCTTGCTTACTAACTTACTGCTTGCTTACAAGCTTACTACCTCCTTACCAGCTACATGCTGGCTTACCAGATTACTGCTCGCTTACAAGCTTCCTTCTCGCTTACAAGCTCACTGCTTGCTTACCAGCTTACTGCTAGCTTGTCCGCATACTGCATGCTTTCTAGCCTGCTGTTTGCATTCTAGCTTACTCCTTGCATTCTGGCTTGCTGCTTGCTTACTATATCACAACTCGCTTACTAGCACACTGCTTGCTATCTAGCTTAGTGCTTGTTGGCTGGCATACTCCTTGCTTAATAGCCAACTGCTTTCTTAATGGCATGCTGGTTGCTTTCTAGCTCACTGCTTTCTTACGAGCTTACTGCTTGCTTACTAGCTTACTGCTTGCATACTCGCTTACTGCTGGCTTACTAGCTTCCTGCTTGCTTACTAGCTTACTGCTTCCTTACTAGCTTTCTGAACGCTTTCTAGCTCACAACCAGCATACTAGATTACTGCTTGCTAACTAGCTTACTGCATTCTTACTTGCCTACTGCTTGCTTACTAGGTGACTACTCGCTTACTAGATCACTGCTTGCATACTACCTTGCTGCTTGCTTACTAGCTTAATGGTTGCGTACCAGGATAATGCTCCTTTACTAGCTCCCTGCTCGCGTCCTATCTCACTGCTTGCCTACCATCTTACTGCTTACTTACATGCTTACTGCTTGCTTACTATCTTACTGCTTGCTTATTAGCTTACTGCTTGATTACTGGCATACTGATTTTGAACTAGCTTACTGCTTGCTTACTAGCTGGCTGCAGATAGTTAGTAAGGAAGCAGCAAGATAGTAACAAAGTAGTATGTTAGCAACAAACTTGTAAGCTATTAAGCAAGCAGTAAGCTAGGAAGCAAACAGTAAGCTAGTAAGCAAGCAGCAAGCTAGTGGACGAGCAGCAAGCTAGTAGCCAAGCAAGAAGCTAGTAAGCAAGCAGTAATCTAGCAAGCGAACAGGGAGCTGGTAACGAGGCAGTAAGCTAGAAAGCAAGCAGTGTGCTAGTAAGCGAGCAGGGAGCTCGTAGGGAGGCATTAAGCTATTGAGCAAGCTGTGAGCTAGTAAGCGAGGTGGCGGCTACTAAGGAAGCGGTATACTGTTAAGCAAGCAGTAAGCTAGTAAGCAACCAGTGAGCTAGTAAACAAGCATCAAGCTAGTACGCAAGCAGTAAGCTAGTATGCAAGCAGGAAGCTAGTAAGGAAGCAGTAACCTAGTAAGGAAGCATTGAGCTAGTAAGCGAGCAGGGAGCTAGTAACAAAGCACTAATGAAGTAAGCAAGCAGTAAGCTTGTAAGCATGCGGTAGGCTAGGAAGCAAGCAATGAACTAGTGAGCGGTTAGTGAGCTAGTAACAAAGCAGTACGCTAGTAACTATGCAGTGAGATAGTAAGCGAGCAGGAAGCTAGTAAGCAGGCAGTAAGCTAGCAATCGAGCACGGAGCTCGTAACGTGGCAGTAAGCTAGAAAGCAAGCTTTGTGCTAGTAAGCAAGCAGGGAGCACGTAAGGAAGCATTAAGCTAGTGAGCAAGCAGTCTGCGAGTAAGCTAGCAGAAAGCTAGTAAGCAAGCAGTGAGTGAGTAATCGAGGTGGTAGCTAGTAAGAAAGCAGTGAGCTCGTAAGCAAGCAGAAAGCTAGTAAGCAAGGAGTGATCTAATAAGCGAGGAGGAAGCTAGTATGGAAGCAGTATGCTAGAAGGCAAGCAGTAAGGTAGGATGCAAGCAACAAGTTAGTAAGCAAGCAGCAAGCATGAAAGCTAGCAGCAGGCTAGTAAGGAAGCATTTAGCTATTAAGTAAGCAGTAAGCTAGTAACAAAGCAGCAAGCTAGTTACAAGGCAGTGAGTTATCAACAAAGCAGTAAGCTAGTAAGCAAGCAGGAAGCTAGTAAGGAAACATTCGGCTGGTAAGAGAGCAGTAAGTTAGTAAGAATGCTGTAGGTTAAGAAGAAAGCAGGAATGTAGTAAGCAAGCAGTAAGCTAGTAAACAAGCTGTAAGCCAGTAAGCGTGGAGAAATCTAGTAAGGAAGCGGTAAGCCAGTAAGCAACCAGCACTAAGAAACCTGCAGGCTAGTCAGAAAGCAGTTAGCTAGTAAGAACGCAGTATGCTAGTAAGCAAGCAGTTAGCAGGTAATCAAGCAGTAAACAAGTAAGCAAGTAGTAAGCTAGTAAACAAGCAGTAAGCTTGAAGAGCGACGAGGAAGCTAGTAAGGGACCAGTATGCTAGTAAGCAGGCTGTAAGCTAGAACGCAAGCATCAAGCACCTAAGCAAGCAGTTAGCTAGTAAGCAAGTAGTAAGTTAGTAAGCAAGCAGTTGGCCAGTAAGCGAGCAGGAAGCTAGTAAGCAACCGGTAAGCTAGCAAGCAAGCAGCAGGCCAGGAAGCAAGCAGCAGGCTAGAAGGAAAGCTAGTAGCTACTAAGAAAGCAGGAAGGTATTAAGCAAGCAGTGATCTAGTAAGCGAGCGGGAAGCAGGTAAAAATGTAGTATGCTAGAAAGCATGCAGTAAGTTAGTAAGCAACCGGTAAGCTAGTAAGCAAGCAGTGAGCTGGTAAGAAAGCAGTAAGTTAGTATCAAAGCCGTAAGTTAGTAACAAAACTGCAGGCTAGTAAGCAAGCTGTAAGCAGGTATGCAAGCAGTAAGTTAGTAAGCAAGTAGTATTGTTTGGAATAAGGTATAAGAATTAGGATAATATGTAGAAATACGTTTATTGTACCGTCTTCGTGTTTAGATTATGGTGCGAGCGGTGTGGATTGCGTGAGAGAGAGTGAATGAGTGTTTTCAGAGCGTGTCATGTGTGCCGACGGTTGGTGCGACCGTTACCGATCTATGGACGAGATTTGAAAGATCAACGGTTTGTCGTGCGCGATCCTGTAACGGCAGAACGATCCAAGCTGTCGATCCTATTGTACGTGATATCGAGACCGGACCTTCGTCGCCCTTGCGCATTCTCCTAGGGAGTTGCCCCTGCAACTGTTATCGGACACGTGCCCACCGCGTCCCAGTTACGCTTGCCGCTGTGTGAACGTTGTGCAACCTTACAATAAATTTGTCACTGTGTGAATTGCTCCGCCATTCTTCGCGTCCCTGTTCCTCGTTCGCGCCTCTTTTCGTCTGTGCATTAACAATGTGGTCCTTCGAGCCGGATTTGAGGAAGACGCATAATGGAGACCGCACGAGCTGAAACAATATCAGCGCCGCTGAACAATCAGACCGTGGAAGCCTACCTACACCAGCTGCAGGTCATCGCCCACACCATCACCCGGATGGAGGTTAACTACCGGAAGGAAGGGCAGGCCAAGTTCTCCGCAGCTTCCGCCGAGGGACGGCTCAAGAGACTGGACGGTGAGTGGATGCGCTTCGAGAAGCTGCACCTGGAGTTTCTGCAGTTAGTCCCCGCTCAAGCTAAGTCTATCATGCCGTACTTTACCTTATCGAAAAGGTACAGGAGACCTATTGGGCCTCGTGCGTCTTTTTCGCCGACGTTGCAGCGAAATGGACTGCGACCAGCGCCGCGCAACCGAGTCCATCTCCCGCTCCCACAGGCGACTCCATCTCCGTCGCGAAACTCGCGCGAATACCGCTGCCCAAATTCGCTGGATCGTACACCGAATGGCACAGTTTCCGCGATCTGTTCAAATCGCTCGTGTTAGACAATAAGTCCCTAACGAACGTGCAACGGTTACACTATTTAAAATCGTCCGTCGAAGGTCAAGCCGCGAACCTGCTCGCGCATTTCTCGATAACCGATGCGCATTTTGAACCGGCCTGAAAGACGCTAGCCGACCGGTACAATAACAATCGCGTGATAGTATCAACATTATTAAGCAATGTCATCTCGCTGCCGGTTATTGTTAGCGAGTCCGCGGACGAATTATCTCGTTTTCGCGACACGACGAAGGAGTCGATCGCCATGTTGCGCAGTATCGGTCGCTCGGTGGATACATGGGATGAGGTCAACGACTTCCTGCTTACTGCCAAGCTAGACCGCCGTACGCTACGAGAGTGAGAGATATCACGCGGAGCAAGCACCGAGCCCCCCACCTTCGACGATCTCGACCAATTCCTCGTTGCGCGGATCCGCGCTCTCGAAGCGCTTCACGACAAGCCTGAAATTTCGGCCGCGCGCCTCGTCGCGCCGCGATCAGCGTCCTCGACGGGAGTTCGCACGCACGCAGCGAATACAGCTGTGAACCGGTGCCCGATGTGCGGATCGAAGCATCCGTTATATCGATGTCCGGTGTTCCATAGCCTACAACCTACGCAGCGGCGAGACCTAGTGACTCGGACCAACGTCTGTTTTAACTGTCTTCGCGATGGACACATGGTTTCGGTGTGTCCGGTTCGCACCACGTGCCCGCGATGTAACCGCAAACACCACAGTTTGTTACACTTTCCCGCGACGAGTGTCGAAGCGCCGACGGGCGGCGATCGTGCAGCGTCATCTTCGAAACCCACTGGTATTCCTTCGGGATCTAACGGCACTCGGTCCTTCTATACGTGCGCCGCGGCCCCTCCAGAGCGCGCGAGTACCCCTGTACTGCTCGCGACAGCTGTCGTGCAAGCGCGGTCGGCATCCAGGTGGCACGTCTCGGTACGCGTATTACTCGACCAGGGTTCGGAGGCCTCCTTTGTGTCCGAGCCCTTGGTACAGACACTCCAACTTTTTTTTTTTTTTTTTTTTGTCGTGGGGAAAATCTTCGAAAGTCTCCCTCCCACATCTTTGGGGAGAGGCGGGAGGGGTGAGTGGGATTCTCCGCGCCCGTAGAATGACGGGCGCGGGACCTACCCACTATAAACCTCACGGTGACCCTTCCGCACGATTTGGGAGGATACCGAGAATCGCTCGAAGCATTCTTCCGGTATCCTCCCCGTGCCCGCGCTTTGCGCCCATCCCCGGGGGGACAAACGGTCCCCCCGGTTGACACTCTGTCTCATAGCGGCAGGACGGGGCCACTCCATCCCGTTGCCATCCGTCCCGGAGCCGCGTTTAGTGGCGGCTGCGAGCCCCAACACGCAACCGCCTGCGACCCCGTTTCTACCCCGCGGCGGCCGGGAGCTCATGGCCGCTCCAGGCCACCGAGGGTGCCCCCCCGTGGGCCGAACCTACCCGGTCCCCTCAGGGCTCCCCACCCAGCCAGGGTCGTCCGCAGCGCAAAGGCGGCCGCCCGCGACGCCCACGCGCCACCATACGAGCGCGAGCCTCAGCACGCCGCTGAATCTCGCGCTCCCTTCCCGCGGCCTCCTTCTGCAGCATTACGGTCTCGCAGAAGGAGGCCACGGCCCTCCACTTCCTCTCCCTGCCGAGCATGGCGCGCACCACACCTGGCAGCGAGACTTCCCGCCCTATGACGCCGACCAGGACACGGCGCTCCCCCTCCCACGCTGGGCATACCTGGAGGGTATGGTCAGCCGTGTCCTGCTCGGCGTCACAATGGCAGCAACTCGCCGTCGGCTCCTTCCCTATCCGGCACAGGTATCTTACGAAGCTGCCATGCCTGGAAAATACCTGTGCCAGCCGGTAAGTGTGGCTTCCATGGCCTCTGTCCAGCCACTCACTCAGGAGTGGCCGAACAACCCCGACTGTCCGGTGATCCGCGGTTGGCAGAGCCAACCGCTCCTGCCACGCGAGCACCACGAACTGCCGGGCCTGGCGCTTCAAATCGCCCCAAGCAGGTTCGTGCTCTCCCGGGACCGTCCGCACTCCCGCGTGACAGTCGACACGATATCGATACGTCATCGCGTGCGACCGCGCGAGGAGATCCATGGGCGGCATCCCCGCAATAACCGTCGCCGCCTCATGCGACACGGCCCGGTAGCAGCGGACGACCCTCAGCGCCATCCGCCTCTGCACCCGACGCAGCACCGTCATGCTGCGCCGGGAGGCCGCCAGCTCGTCCGCCCAGATGGGGGCCCTCTGGGTAGGCTCGCGGGTGTCCATGAGGGTTTCCCCACGTACAAAAAAAAAAAAAGAGTGAGCTAGTAAGCGAGCAGGGAGCTAGTAACGAAACAGTAAGCTAGAAAGCAAGCAGCAGGCTAGTAAGGAAGCAGCCTGTTAGTAAGCAACCAGTTAGCTAGTAAGCAAGCAGCAAAACCATCGACGCGTATGTTTCGAAATACAAGTCAAGAGGGTGCAGCTGTGTCCCTTCCTTGGCTTGTTTAGACAAAGTATAGGACCGATTGGGTCTGAGGGTACGGGACGAATTTTTCGTCACTGACCTATTCATTCTGTATGTTCCTTTGAAAGCGTGAAGACGTGCCTTCCACGTGTTTAGTAAAAGCTTAGTAAAAGTTATATATAAAGTAAATTGTTTTTTTTATTCCACCACCTATTTCCAATAAGGCTTTGGCAGTATCTTTGGATATTGCCAACGCCTTTAACACCCTTCTCTGGGAAGAGATAAGGAGGGGGCTCGAAGATCGTCGGGTCCCTCCTTATCTCAGGACAGTCGTCGGGGATTATCTCCGTGGCAGGTGGATCGAGTATCCGGGCCGGGATGGAGATATGCGGAGGGAGGTATACTGCGGCCTTCCGCAGGGATCGATCTTCGGGCCACTCCTGTGGAACGTCGCATACGATAAGGTGTTGCGGGCCGACCTCCCCGACGGCGTCAACGCCGTGTGTTATGCAGATGACACACTGGTGCTGGCCGTCGGGGCGTACTGGGGGAGGGCCAAGCGTCCCGCGGTGGAGGGGGCACAGCGCGTCGTCGGTCGGATCAGAGGGATGGGGATGACGGTGGCGGTCCATAAGACCGATGTGATAGCTTTCCATTCACCTTGGCAGGATCCGCCACCCCCTCTGATCCGGGTAGGTGAGGCTGATATCGAGGTGAAACCCCAGATGAGGTATCTGGGGCTGATCCTCGATAGCCACTGGCGCTTCGAGGAGTATTTCCGTTACCTGGTCCCCCGTTTGGAGGGGATGGTCGCGGCTTTAGGCCGAATCCAACCCAACATGGGGGGCCCGGCTGGCAGAGTGCGCCGCCTCTATGTGGCAATGGTACAGTCTGTGGCCCTTTACGGGGCTCCCGTTTGGGCGGACGACCTCGCGGCCTCCCGGCGCAGCATGACGATGCTGCGACGGGTGCAGAGGCGGATGGCGTTGCGGGTCGTCTGCGCGTACCGGATCGTGTCGCATGAGACGGCGACGGTTCTTGCGGGGATGCCGCCCATGGACCTCCTCGCGCGGTCGCACGCGGTGCTGTATCGTCACCGCGTCGACCGTCGCGCGGGGGTGGGAGCAGTCCCGGGAGCGCAGGAATCTGCTTGGGGCGATTTGAAGCGCCAGGCCCGGCAGTTCGTGATGATCGCGTGGCAGGAGCGGTTGGCTCTGCCAACCGCGGGGCACCAGATAGTCGGGGCTGTTCGGCCACTCCTGCGTGAGTGGCTGGACAGAGGCCATGGAAGCCTCACTTACCGGATGGCACAAGTGTTCTCCGGGCATGGCAGCTTCGGGAGATACCTGTGCCGGATAGGGAAGGAGCCGACGGCGCGTTCCTGCCATTGTGACGCTGAGCAGGATACGGTTGAACACACCCTCGAGGTGTGCCCTGCGTGGGAGGGGGAGCGCCGTGTCCTGGTCGGCGTCATAGGGCGGGATGTCTCGCTGCCGGGCATGGTGCGCGCCATGCTCGTGGCGCCGGGAGTCGTGGGCGGCCCACGCGGCGTGGCGGAAGACCCTGGCTGGGAGGACGTTCCTGAAGGGAGCCTTCTTCAGCCACGAGACGCGGGGTCGGACCGAAGTGGGAGTGCCACCCTAATTCCGGTCGGGAACATCGGAAGGAACCGTCGGTGGCATGGAGCGGCGAGTCAGGGCTCGCAACCGCTACTGAACGCGGCTCCGAGACGGATGGCGGTAGGACGGAGAGACCTCGTCCAGCCGCCATGAGATAGCGTGACAGCCCGGGGGACCCTTTTGTCCTCCCGTGGATGGGTGCACAGCGCAGGCACGTGGAGGATACCGGAAGTATGCTTCGTGCGATTCCCGGTATCCTCCCAAAACGTGCGGAAGGGTCATCCCACACAACCCCTCCGCCTCTCCACAAAGAGGTGGAAGGGAGTCTTACGAGGATTTTCCCCACGAAAAAAAAAAAAAGAAAAGCTGGCATGCAAGCAGTAAGCTTGTAAGCGAGGAGGAAGCAAGTAAGGAAGCAGTATGCTAGTAAGCAACCAGTAAACTAGAAAGCACGCAGTGAGCTAGTAAGTGAGCAGGAAGATAGTAAGCAAGCAGCAGACTAGTCAGGAAGCGATTAGCTAGTAGGAGAGCAGTATGCTAGTAAGCATGCAGTAAGCTAGAATGCAAGGAGCAAGCTAGATAGCATGCAGCAGACTAGTAAGCTAGCAGATAGCCAGCAAGCAAGCTGTGAGCTAGTGAGCTAGGAGGAAGCTAGTAAGCAAGCAGTATTCGAGTAAGCTAGCAGTAAGCTGGTAAGCAAGCAGTAAGCTAGTAAGCAAGCAGTGAACTAGTAAGCGAGCAGGAAGCTCGACAGGAAGCGGTATGCTAGAAAACAAGCAGTAAGCTAGTATGCAAGCAGTAAGCTAGTAAGCAAGCAGTAAGCTTGTAAGCAATCAGCGAGCTAGTAAGCGAGCAGGGAGCTGGTAACACTGCAGTAAACTAGTAAGCAAGTAGTATGCTGATAAGAAGGCGGTTAGCTAGTAAGTCAGTAGTGAGCCTGTAAGCCAGCAGTAAGCTAGTACGCAAGCAGGAAGCTAGTAACGAAGAAGTAAGCTAGAAAGAAAGCAGGGGCTAGTGAGCAAGCAGTAAGCTAGTGAGCAAGCAGCATGCATGTAAGCAACCAGGAAGCTAGTAAGGAAGCAGTACTCTAGTAAGCAAGCAGTAAGCTAGTAAGATACCAGTTAGCTAGTTAGCTAGCAGTAAGCTGATAGGCATGCAGTAAGCTAGAATGCAAGCAGTAAGCTAGCAAGAAAACAGTGCGCTAGTTTGCAAGCAGCAAGCTAGTAAGCAAGCGGTAATCTAGTAAGCGAGCATGGAGCTAGTAAGGCTGTAGTATGCTAGTAAGCAACCAGTAAACTAGAAAGCACGCAGGAAGCTAGTAAGCGAGGGGGAAGCTAATAAGGAAGCAGTATGTTACTAAGCAAGCAGTATGCTAGTAGGAAACAAGTAAGCTAGTAAGCAAGCACGAGGAAAGTAAGGAAGCAGTTAGCTAGTAAGAAAGCAGTATGCTAGTAAGCAACCAGTAAGCTAGTAAGCAAGCAGTAAGCTTGTAAGCAAGGAGTGAGCTAATAAGCGAGGAGGAAGATAGTAAGGAAGCTGTATGCTAGTGAGCAAGCAGTTTGCTAGTAGGAAACAAGTAAGCTAGTAAGAAAGCAGGAGGAAAGAAAGGAAGCAATTAGCTAGTAAGAAAGCAGTATGCTCGTAAGCAACCAGTAAGCTAGAAAGCAAGCAGTATGCTAGTATGCAAGCCGTTCGCTACAAGGTACGCAGTAAGCTAGTTAGCAACCTGTAAGCTAGTAAGCAAGCAGTAAGCTTGTATGAAAACAGTTAGCTAGTAAGCATGTAGTAAGCTAGTAAGCAAGCAGGAAGCTAGTAAGCAATCCGTAAGCGAGTAAGCTAGCAGTAATCTCGTAAGCAAGCGGTGATCTAGAATGCGAGGTGGAAGCTAGTAACGAAGCAGTATGATAGTAAGCAAGCAGCAAGCTAGTAAGCAACCAGTAAGCTAGTAAGGAAGCAGCTGGCTAGTAAGAAAGCACGTAGCGAGTAAAAAAGGAATATGCTAGCAAGCAAGCAGTGAGCTAGTAAGCAAACAGTAAGCTAGTAAGGATGCAGTGAGCTACAAAGCAACAAGTGAGCTGGTAAGCGAGCAGAAAGGTAGGTGGTTAGCAGTGTGCAAGTAAGCATGCGGTAAGATGGTAAGCAATAAGATTGCTAACAGGCAAGCCGCAAGCTAGTAAGAAAGCAGTTAGCTAGTAAGGAAGCTGTATACCAGTAAGTAACCAGTAAGCTACTAAGCAAGCAGCAAGCTAGTAAGCAACAAGTAAGCTAGTAAGCACGCAGCTTGCCAGTAAGGGAGCACTAACCTGGAAGGCAAGCTGCGGGCTGGTAAACAAGCAGTGTGCGAGTAAGCAAGCAGGGAACTAGTAAGCAGGCAGCTGGCTAGTAAGAGAGTAGTAAGTTAGAAAGAAAGCACGATTGTAGTAAGGAAGCTGTTAAGTAGTATGCAAGCAGCAGTCTATTTACATAGCAGTTAGCTAGTAAGAATGCTGTGGGCTAGTAAGCAAGCTGTAAGCTAGATATCCAGCAGAAAGCTGTTAAGCAACAAGTAAGCTAGTATGGGAGAAGCAGGCTAGTAAGCTAGCAGTAAGCTAGAAAGCAAGCAGCAAGCCAGTAAGCGAGCAGTGAGCTAGTACGCGAGCAGTAAGCTAGTAAGCAAGCGGTATGCTAGTAAGCAAGCCGTATGCTAGTAAGCAACCAGTAAGCTAGTAAGCAAGAAGTAAGCTGGTAACAAAGCAGTATGTTAGTCACAGAGCCGTAAACTAGTCAGCAAGCAGTAAACTGGTGAGAAAGCTGTTAGCTTGTGACCAAGCAGTAAGTTAGTATCAAAGCAGTAAGCTACTAAGCAAGAAGAAAGCTAGTATGCAAGCAATAAGGTAGTAAGGAAGCAGGGAGCTAGTAAGCAAGCAACAAGCATGTAAGCATGCAGTAAGCCAGTAAGCAAGCAGTAATCTAGTAAGCAAGCAGTAAGCTTGTAAGCAAGCAGCAGTCTATTTACATAGCAGTTAGCTAGTAAGAATGCTGTGGGCTAGTAAGCAAGCTGTAAGCTAGATATCCAGCAGAAAGCTGTTAAGCAACAAGTAAGCTAGTATGGGAGAAGCAGGCTAGTAAGCTAGCAGTAAGCTAGAAAGCAAGCAGCAAGCCAGTAAGCGAGCAGTGAGCTAGTAAGCGAGCAGGAAGCTAGTAGGGAAGCAGTTGGATATAAGCAAGCTGTAAGCTAGTAAGCAACTAGTAAGCCAGTCAACAAGCAGTAAGCTGGTAAGAAAGTAGTTAGCTAGTAACCAGGTAGGAAGTTAGTAAGCACCCAGTAAACTAATAAGCAAGCAGTGAGCTAGTAAGCCTGGTGGAAGCTAGTAAGGAAGCTGTATGCTAGTAAGCAAGTAGTAAGCTAGAAAGAAAGTAGCAAACTAGTGAGCAAGCAGTAAGCTAGAAAGCAAGCTGCTGGATTGTAAGAAAGCAACTAGCTGGTAAGAAAGCTGTATGCTTGTATGCTAGCAGTAAACTCGAAAGAAAGCAGCAAGGTAGCAAGCAAGCAGCAAGTCTTTATGCTAGCAGTATGCTAGTAACCAAGCAGTAAGCTGGCATGGAAGCAATTAGCTTGTAAGCAAGCAGCAGTCTAGTAAGCATGCAGTAGGCGAGTAAGCTAGCAGCAGTCTAGTAAGCAAGCAGTAAGCCAGTAAGCATGCAGTGAGCTAGTAAGAGAGTAGGAAGGTAGTAAGGATGCAGCATGATTGTAAGCATGTAGTAAGCTAGTAAGCGACATGTAAACTAGTAAGCATGCAGTATGCTGGTGAGAAAGCAGTTGGCTAGTAAGCAAGCAGCAAGCTAGTAAGCAAGCAATAAGCTTGATAGCAAGGAACAGGCTAATAAGAATGCAGTTAGCTGGTGTTTAAAGATTTGCATAATGCCGAGCGATTGTCCTCGGCCACGATTACTGTTAATCCTGTTAGCGTACAATAATCGGGAGATTATCTCTAAGAGAATTTGTATAGCGAGCAGTGATTGAAAAATGCGGTTATTACTTGTTTTTCTGGCATCGGTAACGGCTGATTACCTTCGCTTCGAATGTGCTAACGGTGTTGATGACGTCAGTACTGTGAGAGAGTAGTGCGCTAAGAATCAGACGAAGAAAGACTGCCGAAATTTAGACAGCGCCGCGTAGCGTCTAATTAGAGTAACGCGGCCGCGTCTTCGGCTGTTAATCCGCGCAGTCCTACGTAGACTTCCAACTAGAGCGGATCGGCTCCCGATTGCACTCGAACAGAAATATTTAAAAGGGGAATGTTCTAATTGTTTAATATTCAGAACGATTCTGCCTGTAGTTAAAGGGTGTAAAGAGTAGATGTTCAGTCTGGTGCGGGTCCACTGATTGACCTCGCACAGCTGAGAATTCGATAAAACTCGAGAAAAGTGTGGAAATAATCCGCCTTTTCCTTGACAAACGGATCGATTTAGATTCGGTCAAGTACGCCCCGGAATCTTGTATGGCATTTCCCAAATCGAGATTCCACGAAATCAGTCCTGCGACAGAAGACCGAGAAAATACACCAATAAGGTGTTCGATATCTTGTGGAATGATCGAGAATATACACCAGTAAGGTGTTCGATCCCTCCGTGCAGAATTGCGCGGTCGTCTCGATCGTATAAACGATCGAGACATAAGAAAGTTGGCAAAATTACGCTTCAATTTTCTTGTGATTACCGCCAGGCTGAGGAGACACCAAAGGGAGGCACCTACCTGGTGAACCATCCAGGTGGGTCCATTGTAGTCGGGTCGACGTTCACAAGGGATGCCTGACTTTTCCGGTCTGCGAGTCCTTACTCCTACAGATCCCGCCGGTGTAACGTTTAGAGGAGCACCTGTGCGGAGGAGTAACGGAGTCGTGGATCAGGCCCCCACGTGATTCAAATACTGCTAAGTGCAACGAATAGATGTGCAACGTGCAGTGAACCACGTGCAGTCGGGCTCCGTAGTGCAACCCCTGACCAATAAGTCGTCTGTTGAAACAGCCAAGAGCAGCCACACTTCGACGGTTGGGGTGTTGCACTGCACTGCGTTTCGACGCATAGACTCAGTGGATAGACTCACGGGAAAAGTGCATTTGGAGCCATACAACCTCCACTTGCAATCCCGTCCACAAGGTAATCGACTGCATACGGCGTAGATAAGTAATTGATTCTTTATCAAAAGCCAAAATTAAAAATACAGTCCACTAGCGAGCTCGTATATTACGAGCGAGCGTAATTCTCCGCTCCTATACATTCGAATCCCTAAGTCACGAGTGTGAGGACACAAACGTGGCATAGCTACGTATAACGTGTTAACGTGTGTCTAACACATAGCCGTGTTTTTCTGACTATATGAACCTTGGCCTACCTCAACCCGGCGAGTTCGGCGACCGGCACAGGCGAGGCAGGCAACGTCCTTCTTCTTTATAATTTCATAATTTATTTTTGGTTTTCTTAACATTAATTCAAATTGTTTAATTCTGTAATAAAAGGTCGGCGTAGAAGGCCGACGAAAAGAAAACCAGACGCCCAAAATAATTTTCCCTGAAAACTCCAGTACCTCTATCCGGACCTCGTCGTTAGAAGCATCAGCTTTTTAACAGCTAGTAAGCAAGCAGTAAGCTGGTAAGCGAGGAGGAAGCTTGTAAGCGAGCAGTAATCTGGTAAGCAAGCAGGTAGCTAGAAAGGAAGCCGTAAGCTTGAAAACAAGTAGCAAGCACGTAAGCGTGCAGTAGGCTAGAAAGCAAGCAGCAGGCTAGTACGACAGCAGTTAGCTATTGAGCATGCTGTAAATAGGTAACGAAGCTGTAAGCTCGTAAGCAACCAGTAAGCTAATAAGCGAGCAGGAAGCTAGTGAGGAAGCAGTACTCTGGTGAGCAAGCAGTAAGCTAGTATGGGTATTGAACCGGGGGTCGGAGCACACATGCGTGCGGCGATATGGGGGGTCCATCGTGGATGTTGGATTCGCGACCCCCAACGCCGTGCGCATGGTGTCGGGTTGGCACGTGGTCGCGGGGGCAGAGACACTCTCCGATCACCGGTACATCCGGATGTAAGTCTCTGCCGCCGCGAGCGCATCCCGACACGGCCGCCTGCGTGGCACCCCACCACGCCGCTGGGCGCTTCGGCGCCTGGACAAGGACGCCCTGATGGCAGCTGCCCTCGCTGCAACTTGGCCGCAGGGAGCGGCCGAGTTGCCGAGCATAGAGGAGGAGGTCGCCCGGCTCGGAGCATTGGTCACGGGTATTTGCGACGTGGGGATGCCTCGGGTCGGGCGGGCTTCTCCTCGTCGGGCGGTGTACTAGTGGTCGGACGCGATCGCGGAGTTGCGAGTCGCGACTGTCCGCGCCCGACGCCAGTACACCCGCGCGCGCCGTCGTCAACGTACAGGCGACGGCGTGGCGCGAGCGAGGGCAGCTGATGACCTGTATGGAGCATACCGCGTGGCGCGGGTTGCTCTGCAGGTCGCCATCAAACGGGCCAAGACCCGGGCATGGAAGGAGCTCCTCCAGACCCTTGATGACGATCCATGGGGGCGCCCATATAAGGTGGTGCTGAATAAGCTCCGCCCGTGGGCGCCCCCCGTCACCGAGGGTCTTGACCCCCGGCTGCTGGAGGACGTGGTCAATACACTCTTCCCAATTGGGGAGAGGGGACCGCGTCCTCCGGCGGCGGCGGCTGTCCCAGTGGAGTGGACGGCCGAGCTGGGGGTCACGCAGGAGGAGCTGGCAGCGGCCATCAGACGGCTCGGGGTTCGTAACACGGCCCCGGGTCCGGATGGTGTGCCCGGCCGGGTTTGGGTCTTGACCCAGGGCGTCCTTGGGGCCGACCTCAGGCGGTTGTTCGACCGCTGCCTGAGGGACGGGCGATTCCCCCCCAGTTGGAAGGTGGCGAGGATGGTCCTCCTCCGGAAGGAGGGTCGGCCCGCGGAGTCTCCCTCCGCATACCGGCCCATTTGTCTCCTCGACGAGGTGGGCAAGCTCTTCGAGCGTGTGATTGCTGCCCGCCTCGTCGAGCACCTGTCGCGGGGTGATCCCGGTCTGGCCGACTGCCAGTTCGGTTTCCGGGGGGGCCGATCGACTATCGACGCGATAGGTCGTGTGAGGGCCCTCTCGGAGGCGGCCGTCTCCCGGGTAGGGGTGGCATTGGCAATATCCTTGGATATTGCCAATGCCTTTAACACCCTCCCCTGGGAAGAGATAAGGAGGGGACTCGAATATCATCGAGTCCCCCCTTGTCTCAGGGCGGTCGTCGGGGATTATCTCCGCGGCAGGTGGATCGAGTATCCGGGCCGGGATGGTGATATGCGGAGGGAGGTGTACTGCGGTGTTCCGCAGGGGTCGGTCCTCGGGCCACTCCTGTGGAACATCGCGTACGACTCGGTGTTGCGGGCCGGCCTCCCCGACGGCGTCAGCACGGTGTGTTATGCGGATGACACACTGGTGCTGGCCGTCGGGGCGCACTGGGGGAGGGCCATGCGTCGCGCGGAGGAGGGGTCGCAACGCGTCGTCGACCGGATCAGGGGGATGGGGATGACGGTGGCGGTCCATAAGACCGAGGTGATTGCGTTTCATTCACCTCGGCAGGATCCGCCACCCCCTCTGATTCGGGTGGGTGGGGCTGACATCGAGGTGAAGCCCCAGATCAGGTATCTAGGGCTGATCCTCGATAGCCACTGGCGTTTCGAGAAGCATTTCCGCTGCCTGGTCCCCCGGTTGGAAAGGATGGTTGCGGCTCTGGGCCGGATCCTGCCCAACCTGGGGGGCCCGGCGGGCCGAGTTCGTCGCC
Organism: Colletes latitarsis; assembly: GCF_051014445.1. Classification (NCBI taxonomy): domain Eukaryota; kingdom Metazoa; phylum Arthropoda; class Insecta; order Hymenoptera; family Colletidae; genus Colletes; species Colletes latitarsis. The sequence goes on from NC_135142.1 coordinate 7,709,769, forward strand.
TCTATGTGGCAATGGTCCAGTCGGTGGCCCTATACGGGGCCCCCGTCTGGGCGGACGACCTGGCTGCCTCCCGGCGCAGCATGACTATGCTGCGTCGGGTGCAGAGGCGCATGGCGCTCAGGGTCGTCCGCGGGTATCGGACCATGTCACATGAGGCGGCGACGGTTCTAGCGGGGATGCCGCCCATGGACCTGCTCGCGCGGTCGCACGCGGTGATGTACCGGCACCGCGTCGACCGTCGCGCGGGGGTGGGGGCGGTCCCGGGCGGGCAGGAACCTGCTTGGGGCGATTTGAAGCGCCAGGCCCGGCAGTCCGTGTTGCTCGCGTGGCAGGAGCGGCTGGCTCTGCCAACCGCGGGGCACCGGACTGTCGCGGCTGTTCGGCCACTCCTGAAGGAGTGGCTGGACAGAGGCCATGGCAGCCTCACCTACCGGCTGGCACAGGTATTTTCCGGGCATGGCAGCTTCGGAAGATGCCTGTGCCGGATAGGGAAGGAGCCGACGGCGCGTTGCTGCCACTGCGACGCTGAGCAGGACACGGCGGATCATACCCTGGAGGTATGCCCCGCGTGGGAGGGGGAGCGCCGTGTCCTGGTCGGCGTCGTCGGGCGGGATGTCTCGCTGCCGCGCGTGGTGCGCGCCATGCTCGGCAGCGAGGAGAAGTGGAGGGCCGTGGCCTCCTTCTACGAGAACGTAATGTTGCAGAAGGAGGCCGCGGGGAGGGAGCGCGAGCTTCAGAGGCGCGCTGAAGCTCGCGCTCGTGCGGTGGCCCGAGGTCGTCGCCCGGTCGCGAGGCGTCGCGGGCGGCCGCCTCGGCGTGGCGGATGACCTAGGCTGGGAGGGGGGTTCTGAGGGGACCCTCCTCCCGCCAGGCGGCGCCGGGTCGGACCGGTTGGGGGTAGGAGTGCCTCCCCCTGCCGGTCCGACGCAAGGGGTGGCACCCTCGGCGGTCTGGTGCGGCCATGAACGCCCGTCCGCCGAGGGGTGGAAACGGGGTCGCGGGCGGTTGCGAGTTGGGGCTCGCAGCCGCCACTAAACGCGGCCCCGGGACGGATAGCGGCGGGATGGGGTGGCCCCGTCCCGCCGCTATGAGGCAGTGTGTCTACTGGGGGGGCCGATTGTCCCCCGGGGGATGGGCGCGAAAGCGCGGGCACGGGGAGGATACCGGAAGAATGCTTCGAGCGATTCCCGGTATCCTCCCAAAGCGTGCCGAAGGGTCACCGTGGGGTTTTTAGTGGGTAGGTCCCGCGCCTGTCGTTGTACGGGCGCGGGGAATCCCACACACCCCTCCCACCTCTCCCCAAGGAGGTGGGTGGGAGTCTTTCGAAGATTTTCGCCACGACAAAAAAAAAAAAAAAAAATAAAAAAAGTATGCTAGTAAGTAAGCAGTATGCAAGTAAGTAAGCAGTATGCTAGTACGCAAGCAGTAAGATAGTAAGCAAGCAGTAAGCTAGTAAGCAATCGGTGAGTTATTAAGCGAGAAGGGAGCACGTAAGGAAGCAGTATGCTAGAAAGCAAGCAGTTACCTGGAAAGCAAGCAGTTAGCTGGAAAGCAAGCAGTAAGATACTAACCAAGCATTGAGCTATTAAGCTAGCAGGGAGCTCGTAACGAAGCAGTATGCTAGTAAGTAAGCAGTATGCTAGTAAGTAAGCAGTATGCTAGTAAGTAAGCAGTATGCTAGTACGCAAGCAGTAAGATAGTAAGCAAGCAGTAAGCTAGTAAGCAATCGGTGAGTTATTAAGCGAGAAGGGAGCACGTAAGGAAGCAGTATGCTAGTAAGCAACCAGAAAGCTAGTAAGCAACAAGTAAGCCAGTAACAAACCAGCATGCCATTAAGCAAGCAGGCAGCTAGTAAGCCAGCTGTAAGCTAGTAACCTTGCAGTGTGCTAGTGAGCGAGCAGGAAGCTAGTAAGGAAGCAGTATGCTTGTAACCAAGCACTAAGCTTGTAAGCAACAAGCCAGCTAGTAATCAAGCAGTAAGCTAGAAAGCAAACAGCAGGCTTGTGAGCATGCAGTAAACGAGTAAGCTAGCAGTAAGCAAGTGAGCCAGCAATAAGCTAGTACTCGAGCTGTAAGCTTGAATGCATGCAGGAAGGTAGTAAGCAAGCAGAGACTTAGTAAGCGGGCAGGAAGCTAGTAAGAAAGTAGTATGCTAGTAGGCAAGCAGTAATCTAGTTTGCTACCGGTAAGCAAGTAAGCAAGCAGCAGGCTAGGAAGCAGGCAGCGGGCTAGTAAGAAAGCTACTTGCTACTAAGAAAGCAGAAAGGTATTAAGCAAGCAGTGAGCAAGTAAGCCAGCGGTTCCCTCAGGGGCTGCCAGCCTTTCAGCTGCAGTACGGGCTTAACGAACCCGGGGTACCCGAGTCATACACACACCGTAAGCCTCCTGTTGGTCGTCACAACGACCCATTCACAATTCCCTATTGGTTTTGTGAATGGTACGTGACGGCAGGAGGAACGGGGGTCTTGGCTTAACCGCCTGGGCCACGAGTATGGCGACTCTATAAAATCGCCCTCCAATCCTAAGCTATGGTGCGCGGCGATGGGATGCATGGTTGGGGGAGAAGGCCCAATCCCAAGCGACCACCTCCGGGGAACCTGCCGAACCCCCGGAGTATTAGGCTTACCCGGGTAAGGCGGCTCTGCCCGGGTGGACCTTTATTTCCGACCATCTCGTGGGACTATTATGGACACAGAAAATAAAATGGGGATGGGGCGGGTTTTGTCGGTTGGGAAGGACGGAGACGGGGTTGGGGTTAGGGTGGCGGCGCTCGCGCCCCACTCAGCGCCAGGTCCGGCTTCGTGGAGGGTGGAGGAGGACGACGAGACGGCGTCGGTCTCGTCCTTCTCCTCCAGCACGAGCCACATAGGCTCTAAGAGGAAGAGGACGGGGCAGGCCGTCGTCGAGGTGGGCGGGGCGATGAGCCCGTCGGTGAGGCTGAGTTGCCTCAGGGACGAGGTGACCGAGGAGATATCGGAGAGGATCTCCTCGTCCCTGCGGCGGGTGGAGAAAGTCGCCGCTGCCTGCGCCTTTAAGGGGCAGAAAAGCGGTGGCGCGGAGGCCCTGAAGGCCGCGGCGGAGGAAATGAGGGAGGCGGCGCGGGAGCTCAGAGGGCGGAACGCCCGTCTGCAGCTCCTGTTGGAGGAGGAGCGACAGGGGAGGTGGAGGGCAGAGGCGCTGTGGAACAGCGCGGCCCTCCCTCCCATCCTCCCTCCTCCTCCACCGCCGCGTCCCTCGGCGGAGGTAAATAAGCGGAGTGCGGCGGCAGTGGTGCGGGGCACCGCGGGCCCCTCCACCCGCACTCCGCCCGTGAAGAAGTCCCCGTCCTCCTCAGAAGACGATCTTCTGAGGAGAATTGGGGACATGATTGATGGCAAGCTGGCCGCCTTCCGGGAGGAGCTCCTCGCCGGAAGAGCGGTCAGCAGGAAGGCGGTGCCTCCCCGACCTGTTCCGGTACAGTCGGGGAAGGCAAAGAAGGGCGGAGTGAAGGCTCCGCCCAGCGTTGCGGCACCAGGGCCCCGGGTCGCGACCCCCAAGGGGGGTAGTGTACCCGTGGTCGCGGTGGTCGCACCCTCCCAAGGGGGGGTGGCGTGGAGTGAGGTGGTGGGGCGGAAGGCGAAGTGGGCGGCGAGGAAGGCCTCGCAACCGCAGCCTCCGCCTCCGCCGCCGGCGGCCAAGGTAAAGGCCGCGAAGGTCGGGAAGGCACGACCAGGTCGTCCCCCAAAAACGGCAGCGGTGACGCTGACCGTTGCGCAGGGGGGCGACCTGACCCTCGCGGAGGCGATGCGGCTCGCCAGGGAGAATATCTCCCTGGAAGAGCTGGGCATCGCCTCCGTGAGGGCGAAGAGGGCCGTGACCGGGGGTCTCTTGCTGGAGATCCCCGGTGCAGAAAGCGGCGCGAAGGCGGATCGTCTCGCCCAGAGGCTCCGGGAGCAGCTGGGCGAGCGAGGTGTCCGGGTCGCCCGGCCCACGAAGCGCACGGAGATGCGCGTTTGTGGGCTAGACGACTCGGTCAGCGCACAGGATGTGTCCCGTGCCCTTGCGAGGGCGGGGGACTGTCCTGTGGAGGACCTGCGGATCGGAGAGATCCGCAGGTCGCCCTCCGGCCTCGGGTCGGTGTGGGCCCGGTGCCCCCTCTCCGCCGCCCGTAAGGTGGCGGAATCCGGGAGGGTGTTGGTGGGGTGGGTTTCGGCGCGAGTGGAAATCCTCGCGCCGCGCCCGCTCCAGTGTCACCGCTGCCTCGAATTGGGGCGCGTGAGGCAGTGGTGCACCTCGCCGGTGGACCGCAGCGGTCAGTGTTACCGCTGCGGTGCCAAAGAGCACCGTGCGAGCCAGTGCTCGGCGGCCCCCCACTGCCCGCTGTGTGCGGACATGGGGAGGCCAGCCGATCACAGGGTGGGGAGCAAGAAGTGCTCCCCCCCCCTCCCGGAAGGAGAGGAAGAGGCGGGCTGCACCGGCTCCGGTGCCGAGGGCGGTGGCATCGTCCTCCATGGAGGTGGACGGTGCTACGGGGACGGACGGCCGGGAGGAGGCTGGCGCGGCCATTAATTAATGCCGCCCCGCCTCCTCCTCCAGGCCAACCTCAACCACTGCCGCGCGGCACAGGACTTGATGTCCCAAGTCCTCGCGGAGTGGGGGGTTGGCCTGGCGGTCGCCGCCGAGCCGTACCGCGTCCCTGATCACCCTCATTGGGTGGGCGACGCGGACGGCTTGGTGGCGACGGTATGGGGAGGGGGCGACGGGTCCCCACCGTTCTCCTTGTTGGAGCGCGGTCGGGGATTCGTCGCCGTGGACTGGGGGGGAGTCGGTGTGGTGGGGTGCTACATTTCGCCCCGTAGCGGTCACGCTGCGTTCGAGCTGTACTTGGCCGAGGTCGCGGCATGCGTGCAGCGCTACGCGGCCCGGCCGGTGCTGGTCCTGGGGGATTTTAATGCCAAGTCGGTGGCTTGGGGATCCCCCAGGACCTCCGTTCGCGGCGGGATCCTGGGCGATTGGGCGGCGGGGCTCGACCTCCGGGTATTGAACCGGGGGTCGGAGCACACATGCGTGCGGCGATATGGGGGGTCCATCGTGGATGTTGGATTCGCGACCCCCAACGCCGTGCGCATGGTGTCGGGTTGGCACGTGGTCGCGGGGGCAGAGACACTCTCCGATCACCGGTACATCCGGATGGAGGTCTCTGCCGCCGCGAGTGCATCCCGACACGGCCGCCTGCGTGGCACCCCACCACGCCGCTGGGCGCTTCGGCGCCTGGACAAGGACGCCCTGATGGCAGCTGCCCTCGCTGCAACTTGGCCGCAGGGAGCGGCCGAGTTGCCGAGCATAGAGGAGGAGGTCGCCCGGCTCGGAGCATTGGTCGCGGGTATTTGCGACGCGGCGATGCCTCGGGTCGGGCGGGCTTCTCCTCGTCGGGCGGTGTACTGGTGGTCGGACGCGATCGCGGAGTTGCGAGTCGCGACTGTCCGCGCCCGACGCCAGTACACCCGCGCGCGCCGTCGTCAACGTACAGGCGACGGCGTGGCGCGAGCGAGGGCAGCTGATGACCTGTATGGAGCATACCGCGTGGCGCGGGTTGCTCTGCAGGTCGCCATCAAACGGGCCAAGACCCAGGCATGGAAGGAGCTCCTCCAGACCCTTGATGACGATCCATGGGGGCGCCCATATAAGGTGGTGCTGAATAAGCTCCGCCCGTGGGCGCCCCCCGTCACCGAGGGTCTTGACCCCCGGCTGCTGGAGGACGTGGTCAATACACTCTTCCCAATTGGGGAGAGGAGACCGCGTCCTCCGGCGGCGGCGGCTGTCCCAGTGGAGTGGACGGCCGAGCTGGGGGTCACGCAGGAGGAGCTGGCAGCGGCCATCAGACGGCTCGGGGTTCGTAACACGGCCCCGGGTCCGGATGGTGTGCCCGGCCGGGTTTGGGTCTTGACCCAGGGCGTCCTTGGGGCCGACCTCAGGCGGTTGTTCGACCGCTGCCTGAGGGACGGGCGATTCCCCCCCAGTTGGAAGGTGGCGAGGATGGTCCTCCTCCGGAAGGAGGGTCGGCCCGCGGAGTCTCCCTCCGCATACCGGCCCATTTGTCTCCTCGACGAGGTGGGCAAGCTCTTCGAGCGTGTGATTGCTGCCCGCCTCGTCGAGCACCTGTCGCGGGGTGATCCCGGTCTGGCCGACTGCCAGTTCGGTTTCCGGGGGGGCCGATCGACTATCGACGCGATAGGTCGTGTGAGGGCCCTCCGGAGGCGGCCGTCTCCCGGGGAGGGGTGGCATTGGCAATATCCTTGGATTTAACACCCTCCCCTGGGAAGAGATAAGGAGGGGACTCGAATATCATCGAGTCCCCCCTTGTCTCAGGGCGGTCATCGGGGATTATCTCCGCGGCAGGTGGATCGAGTATCCGGGCCGGGATGGTGATATGCGGAGGGAGGTGTACTGCGGTGTTCCGCAGGGGTCGGTCCTCGGGCCACTCCTGTGGAACATCGCGTACGACTCGGTGTTGCGGGCCGGCCTCCCCGACGGCGTCAGCACGGTGTGTTATGCGGATGACACACTGGTGCTGGCCGTCGGGGCGCACTGGGGGAGGGCCATGCGTCGCGCGGAGGAGGGGTCGCAACGCGTCGTCGACCGGATCAGGGGGATGGGGATGACGGTGGCGGTCCATAAGACCGAGGTGATTGCGTTTCATTCACCTCGGCAGGATCCGCCACCCCCTCTGATTCGGGTGGGTGGGGCTGACATCGAGGTGAAGCCCCAGATCAGGTATCTAGGGCTGATCCTCGATAGCCACTGGCGTTTCGAGAAGCATTTCCGCTGCCTGGTCCCCCGGTTGGAAAGGATGGTTGCGGCTCTGGGCCGGATCCTGCCCAACCTGGGGGGCCCGGCGGGCCGAGTTCGTCGCGTCTATGTGGCAATGGTCCAGTCGGTGGCCCTATACGGGGCCCCCGTCTGGGCGGACGACCTGGCTGCCTCCCGGCGCAGCATGACTATGCTACGTCGGGTGCAGAGGCGCATGGCGCTCAGGGTCGTCCGCGGGTATCGGACCATGTCACATGAGGCGGCGACGGTTCTAGCGGGGATGCCGCCCATGGACCTGCTCGCGCGGTCGCACGCGGTGATGTACCGGCGCCGCGTCGACCGTCGCGCGGGGGTGGGGGCGGTCCCGGGCGGGCAGGAACCTGCTTGGGGCGATTTGAAGCGCCAGGCCCGGCAGTCCGTGTTGCTCGCGTGGCAGGAGCGGCTGGCTCTGCCAACCGCGGGGCACCGGACTGTCGCGGCTGTTCGGCCACTCCTGAAGGAGTGGCTGGACAGAGGCCATGGCAGCCTCACCTACCGGCTGGCACAGGTATTTTCCGGGCATGGCAGCTTCGGAAGATATCTGTGCCGGATAGGGAAGGAGCCGACGGCGCGTTGCTGCCACTGCGACGCTGAGCAGGACACGGCGGATCATACCCTGGAGGTATGCCCCGCGTGGGAGGGTGAGCGCCGTGTCCTGGTCGGCGTCGTCGGGCGGGATGTCTCGCTGCTGGGCGTGGTGCGCGCCATGCTCGGCAGCGAGGAGAAGTGGAGGGCCGTGGCCTCCTTCTGCGAGAACGTAATGTTGCAGAAGGAGGCCGCGGGGAGGGAGCGCGAGCTTCAGCGGCGCGCTGAAGCTCGCGCTCGTGCGGTGGCCCGAGGTCGTCGCCCGGTCGCGAGGCGTCGCGGGCGGCCGCCTCGGCGTGGCGGATGACCTAGGCTGGGAGGGGGGTCCTGAGGGGACCCCCCTCCCGCCAGGCGGCACCGGGTCGGACCGGTTGGGGGTAGGAGTGCCTCCCCCTACCGGTCCGACGCAAGGGGAGGCACCCTCGGCGGTCTGATGCGGCCATGAACGCCCGGCCGCCGAGGGGTGGAAACGGGGTCGCGGGCGGTTGCGAGTTGGGGCTCGCAGCCGCCACTAAACGCGGCCCCGGGACGGATAGCGGCGGGATGGAGTGGCCCCGTCCCGCCGCTATGAGGCAGTGTGTCTACTGGGGGGACCGATTGTCCCCCCGGGGGATGGGCGCGAAAGCGCGGGCACGGGGAGGATACCGGAAGAATGCTTCGAGCGATTCCCGGTATCCTCCCAAAGCGTGCCGAAGGGTCACCGTGGGGTTTTTAGTGGGTAGGTCCCGCGCCTGTCGTTGTACGGGCGCGCGGAATCCCACACACCCCTCCCATCCTCTCCCCAAGGAGGTGGGAGGGAGTCTTTCGAAGATTTTCCCCACGACAAAAAAAAAAAAAAAAAAAAAAAAAAAAAAAAGTAAGCCAGCGGTAAGCTTGTAAGCAAGCAGTAAGCTAGTGTGCCAGATGTGAGCTAGTAAACCAGGAGGAAGCTAGTGAGGAAGCAGTGTGCTAGCAAGCAAGCAGTAAGCTAGTGTGTATGCAGTATGTCTGTAAGGGAGCAGGAAGCTAGTAAGGAAGCAGTATGCGGGTAACCGAGCAGTATGCTAGTGAGCAAGCAGTATGCTAGTATGCAAGCAGTAAGCTAGCAAGCAAACAGTGAGCCAGTAACCAAGCTGCAAGCTAGTAAGCTAGCAGTAAGCTTGTAAGGACGCAGTATGCTAGTAAGCATGCAGTAAGTTAGTAACAAAGCAGTATGCTATTAAGCTAGCAGCAGGCTAGTAAGAGAGCAGTTAGTTAGTAAGGAAGCAGTAAGCTAGTAACAAAGCAGTAAGGTAGTAACAAACCACTAAGCTATTAAGCAAGCAGTAATCTAGTAAGGAAGTAGTAGGCAAGCAACCAAACAGTAAGTTAGTAAGCCAGCAGAAAGCTCGAAAGCAAGCAGCAAGATAGTAAGCAAGCAAGTTGCGAGTAAGCATGCAGGGAGCTAGTAAGCGGGCAAGGAGCTAGTAACAAAGTAGTAATCTAGTATGCAAGCAGGAAGCTGGTATGGAAGCAGTATGCCAGAAAGCAAGCAGCGGGATAGTAAGCGAGCGGTAAGCGAGTAAGCTAGCAGTAAGCTAGTAAGCATGAAGTAAGCTAGTAAGCGAACTGGAGGCTAGTAAGGAAGCAGTATGCTAGGAAGCACGCAGTAGGCTAGTCCGAAACTAGTTAGCTAGTAAGTAAGCGGTATGCCTGTCAGCAAACAGTGTGCTAGAAAGCAAGCAGCAAGCTAGTAAACGAGCATTAAGCTAGATGGCGAGGAGCAGGCTGGTACGAACGCAGTCAGTTAATAAGCATGCAGCTGGCTAGTAAGAAAGCCGCAAATTTGGAAAGAAGCATGAATGTAGTAAGAATGCAGTTAGGTAGTAAGCAAGCTGTAAGCTACTTAGCAAGCAGTAAGCTAGAATGCAATCAGTAAGCTTGTAAGCAAGCAGCAGGTTAGAAAGCAAGCAGCAGGCTAGCAAGAAAGCAGATAGCTATCGAGCATGCAGTAAACTAGTAACCAATCAGTAAGATAATAAGCAACCAGTAAGCTAGTAAGCAAGCAGTGTGCTAGTAAGGAACCAGTTAGCAATTAAGCATGCAATAAGCTAGTAATCAAGCAGCAACCTAGTAAGCAAGCAATGAGCTTGTAAGCGAGAAGGGAGCTAGTAACAAAGCAGTATGCTAGAAAGTAAGCAGCAGGCTAGTAAGGAACTAGCATGCTAGTAAGCAACCTGTAAGCTAGTAAGCAAGCAGTAGGCTAGTAAGGAAGCAGTAAGTTAGTAAGCAAGCAGTAATCTGTTAAGGAAGTTGTAATCTAGTACGCAAGCTGTAATCTAGTAACCAAGCAGTGAGCCAGTATGCTTGAAGTAAGCTAGTATGCAAGCAGTAATCTAGTGGGTAAGCTGTGAGCTAGGAAAGAAGCAGAAAGTTTGTAGGCAAGCAGTCAGCTTGTAAGCAAGCAGGAAGCTATTAAGCAAGCAGCAGTCTAGTAAGCATGCAGTAGGCGAGTAAGCTATAATTAAACCAGTAAGCATGCAGTGAGCTAGTAAGCGAGGAGGAAGCTAGTAGGAAGCAGCATGATTGTAAGCAAGTAGTAAGCTAGTAAGAAAAAAGTTAGCTAGTAAGCATGCGGTAAGCTGGTGAGGAAGCAGTTACCTAGTAGGAAAGCAGTGAGCTAGTAAGCGTGCAGGATGCTAGTAAAGAAGCTATATTCTAGTATGCAAGGGGTATGCTAGTAAGAAACAAGTATGCTACTAAGCAAGCAGCAGGCTGGTCAGAACGCAATTAGCTTCTAAGCAAGCACTAACATAGTGTGCAAGCAGACACTAGTAAGCGAGGAGGAAGATAGTAAGGAAGCAGCATGCTAGTAGGCAATCAGTAAGATAAAAGCAAGCAGCAAGTTTGTAAGCATGCTGTGAGATTGAAATCAAGCAGCAGGGTAGCAAGAAAGCAGGTAGTATGTAAGCAAGCAGTAAGGTAGTAAGGAAGCAGTAAGCTAGTAAGCAGCCTGTAAGCGAGTAAGCTAGCTGTAAGCTAGTACGCAAGCAGGAAGCTAGTACGGAATCAGTATGCTGGAAAGCTAGCAGCAATCTAGTAAGCAAGCAATAAGCTAGTAAGCAAGCAAGAAGCAGGTAAGGAGGCATTATGTTGGAATGCAAGCAGCGGGCTAGTAACCGAGCAGTAACCGAGTAAGCTAGCTGTAAGTTAGTAAGCAAGCTGTAAGCTAGAAAGCACGCAGCAGGGTAGTAAGCATGCAGTATGCGAGTATACTAGCAGTAATCTAGTAAGCAAGCTGTGAGCTAGTAAGCAAGCGGGAAGCTAGTAAGGAAGCAGTAAGCTAGTATGGATTTAGTAAGCTAGTACGCAAGCAGTGATCTAGTAAGGAAGAAGTTTGACTCTAAGCAAGCTGTGTGCTAGTATGTATACAGTGAGCCAGTAAGCGAGCAGGGTGCTAGTAACAAAGCAGTATGCTAGACAGCACGCAGTAAGCTAGAAAGCAACCTGTAAGCTAGTATGCAAGCAGTAATCTAGTGGGGAAGCAGCAAGTTAGTAAGCATGCATTGAGCTTGTATGCGAGCAAGAATCTAGTAAAGAAGCAGTATGCTAGTAAGAAAGCAGTTAGCTATTGAGCAAGCAGTAAAATTGTAAGCAGGCAGTAAGCTAGTAACTAACCAGTAAGCTAGTAACTAACCAGTAAGCTTGTAGGCAACCAGTAAGCTGGTAAGGAAGCAGTAAGCTAGTAAGATAGCAGGGGGCTAGTCAGTTAGCGTGTAGGGAAGCAGTATGCTAGTAAGCAACCAGTAAGCAAGTAAGCTTGCTGTAAGCTTGTAAGCAAGCAATAAGCTAGTAACAATGCAATATGCTATTACGCATACATTTAGCTACAAAGCAAGCAGCAAGCTAGTAAGCAAGCAGAAAGCTAGCAAGCAAGCAGTAATATAGACAGCAAGCAATGAGCTATTAGGCAAGCAGCAAGGTAGCATGCAAGCAGTAAGCTGGAAAGCCAGCCGCGGGGCACTGGACAGTCGGGGCTGTTCGGCCACTCCTGAGTGAGTGGCTGGACAGAGGCCATGGAAGCCTCACTTACCGGCTAGCACAGGTTTTTTCCGGGCATGGCAGCTTCGGAAGATACCTGTGCCGGATAGGGATGGAGCCGACGGCGCGTTGCTGCCACTGTGACGCCGAGCAGGACACGGCTGATCATACCCTCCAGGTATGCCCAGCGTGGGAGGCGGAGCGCCGTCTCCTAGTAAGCAAGCTGTGAGCTAGTAAGCCAGCTGTAAGCTAGTTAGCAAGCAGTGAGCTAGTTAGCGAGCAGGGCGCTAGTAAGCAAGCATTATGCTACTAAGCAAGCAGTAACCCAGTAATCATCCAGTATGCTAGTAAGCAAGCAGTAAGCTAGTAAGCGAGCAGGAAGCCAGCCAGGAAGCAGTATGCTAAAAAGCAAACAGTAAGCTGGAAAACATGCTGCAGGCTAGTAAGAAAGCCGTTTGATATTCAGCATGCATTAAGCTAGTAAGCAAGCAGCAGGCTAGTCAGGAAGCAGGAAGCTAGTTGAAAGCAGCAGGCTTGTAAGCATGCAGTAAGCGAGTATGCTATCAGTAAGCTACTAAGCAAGCTGTGTGCTAGTAAGCGACGAGGGATCTAGTAAGGGAGCTGTATGCCAGTATGCAAGCAGTAAGCTAGTAAGCAACCACTAAGCAAGTAAGCAAGCATGACGCTAGTAACAAAGCAGTATGCTTGACAGCTAGCAGCAGGCTAGTAAAAAAGCAGGAAGCTGGTTGAAAGCAGTACGCTAGCTATCAAGCAGTAAGCTAGATTGCAAGCAGCATGATAGTAAGCAAGTAGTTAGCTAATAAGGATCCAGTTAGCTAGTAAGCCAGCTGTAAGCTAGTTAGCAAGCAGTGAGCTAGTTAGCGAGCAGGGCGCTAGTAAGCAAGCATTATTCTACTAAGCAAGCAGTAACCCAGTAATCATCCAGTATGCTAGTAAGCAAGCAGTAAGCTAGTAAGCGAGCAGGAAGCCAGCCAGGAAGCAGTATGCTAGTAAGCAAACAGTAACCTGGAAAACATGCTGCAGGCTAGTAAGAAAGCCGTTTGATATTCAGCAAGCAGTAAGCTGGTAAGCAAGCAGTGAGCTAGTAGGGAAGCAGTGTGTTAGTAAGCAAGCAGTAAGCTATTAAGCAACCAGTAAGCTAGTAAGCAACCAGTGAGCTAGTAAGCAAGCAGTAAGCTGGTATGAAAGCAATTAGCTTGTAGGCAAGCGCTAAGCTAGTATGCAAGCAGTGAGCTAGTAAGAAAGCAGTATGCTAGTATGCAAGCAGTAAGCGAGTAAGCGAGCAGGAAGCTAGTAAGAAAGCAGTATGCTAGTAAGCATGCAGTAAGCTAGTAAGCAACCAATAAGCTAGTAAGCCAACTGTAAGCCAGTAAGCAAGCAGTAAGCTGGCATGAAAGCAATTAGGTTGTAAGCAAGTAGTAAGCGATTATGCTGGCAGTGAGCTAGTAAGCGAGGAGGATGCTAGTATGGAAGCAGTATGCTATTAAGCAAGCAGTATGCTGGAAAGCAAGCAGCAAGCTAGTGAGCCAGCGGTAAGCTAGATAGCATGGAGCAGGCTTGTAAGAAAGCATTTATCTAGTAAGCAGGCAGTAAGCTTGTAAGCAAGCAGCAGGCTAGTAAGTAAGAAGAGGGCCGTGTCCGGGAAAGTGGCCTCCTGCTGGGGATTCCCGTATCGTAGGGCGGGGAGAAGGCGGACCTACTCGCCCAGAGGCTCAGGGAGCAGATGGGCGAGCGGGTTGTCCGGGTGGCCAGGCCCACGATGCGCACGGAGATGCGCGCTTGTGGGCTGGACGACTCGGTCACAGCGCAGGAAGTGTCTCATGTCGTAGTGAGGGCGGGGGACTGCCCCGAAGGAGACGTGCGGTTCGGAGAGATCCGCAGGTCTCCTTCCGACCGGGGGTCGGTGTGGGCCCGCGTGCTGCCTCTCCGCTGCTCGCAATGTGGCGGAATCCGGGAGGGTTTTTTTGGGTTGGGTTTCGGCGCGAGTGGAGATACACGACCCGCGCCCACTCCAGTGTCACCGCTGCCTCGAGTTGTGGCACGTGAGGCAGCGGTGCACCTCACCGGTGGACCGTAAGGTTCAATGTTACCGCTGCGGAGCGAAAGACCACCGGGCGAGTCAGTGCTCTGCGGCCCCCCACAGCCCGCTATGTGCGGACTTGGGGAGGCCGGTCGATCTCAGGGTGGGGAGCAAAAAGTGCTCTCCCACCACCCGCAAGATGAGCGGGAATCGGCCCTCTCCGGTTCAGGCACGGCGGTCGGTGGCATCCTCCACAATGGAGGTGGACGGGCAGCCGGGAGGAGGCTGGGGCGGCCGCTAAGTAATGTCGCCCCGTCTTCGTCTCCAGGCCAACCTCAACCACTGACGCGCGGCACAGGACATGATGTCCCAAGTCCTCGCGGAGTGGGGGGTCGGCCTGGTGGTCGCCGCCACGCCGTACCGCGTCCTTGATCACCCTCATTGGGTGGGGGACGCGGACGGCTTGGTGGCGGCGGTACGGGTAGGAGGCGTCGGGTCCCTGCCTTTCTCCATCCTGCAGCGCAGTCGGGGCTTCGTCGCCGTGGACTGGGGGGGAGTCGCCGTGGTGGGGTACCACATCTCGCCCTGCAGCGGCCACGCTGCGTTCGAGCAGTACCTGGCCGAGCTCGCGGCATGCGTGCACCGCTGCGCGGCCAGGCCGGTGCTGGTCCTGGGGGACTTTAACGCCAAGTCGGTGGCGTGGGAATCCCCCAGGACCTCCGTTCGCGGTGGGATCCTGGGCGACTAGGCGGCCGGGCTCGACCTTCGGTTACTGAATCGGGGGTCGGAGCACACGTGCGAGCGGTGATATGGGGGGTCCATCGTGTATGTTGGATTCGGGGCCCCCAACGCCGTGCGCATGGTTTCGGGATTGCAGGTGGTTTGGGGGGGGCAGAGACACTCTCGGACCTCCGGTATATTCGGTTGGAGGTCTCTGCCCCCGGATGTACATCCCGATACCACCGGCTGTTTGGCGCCCCACCACGCCGCTGGGCGCTTCGGCGCCTGGACAAGGACGCTATGATGGCAGCTGCTCTCGCTGCAACTTGGCCGCATGGGGCGGCCGAGTTGCCGAGCATAGTGGAGGAGGTCGTTCGTCTCGGGGGATTAGTCGCAAATATTTGCGACGCGACGATGCCCTGGGTCGGGCGGGCTTCTCCAAGCCGGGCGGTGTACTGGTCGCCGGCCGCGATCGCAGAATTGCGCGTCACGAGTGTGCGCGCCCGACGCTAGTACACCCGCTCGCGCCGTCGTCTACGAAGAGACGATGGCGTGGCGCGAGCGAGGGCAGATGACCCGTATGAGTCATTCCGTACGGCTCGTGTTGCTCTGCAGGTCGCCATCAAACGGACCAAAACCCGGGCTTGGAAGGAGCTCCTCCAGACCCTCGATGACGATCCTTGGGGGCGCCCGTATAAGGTAGTGTTAAATATGCTCCGCCCGTGGGCGTCCCCTGTCACCGAGGGTCTTGACCCCGGCTGCTGGAGGACATGGTCAATACACTCTTTCCAATAGGGGAGGGAGGATCACGTCCTCCGGCGGCGTCGGCTGTCCCAATTGAGTGGGTGGCCGTGCTGGGGGTCACTCAGTGGGAGCTGGCCACGGCCATCAAACGGCTCGGGGCGCGTATTACGGCCCCGGGGCTGGATGCTGTGCCCGGCCTGGTTTGGGTTTTGACCCAGGGCGTCCTTGGAGCCGACCTCAGGCGGTTGTTTGACCGATGCCTGAGAGACGGGCGATTCCCCCCTAGTTGGAAAGTGGCGAGGATGGTCCTCCTCCGGAAGGCGGGTCGGCCCGCAGAGTCTCCCTCCGCATACCGGCCCATCTGTCTCCTCGACGAGGTGGGCAAGCTCTTTGAGCGCGTGATTGCTGCCCCCTTCGTCGAGCACCTGTCGCGGGATGTCCCAGGTCGCGTCAGGGCCCTCTCGGAGTCGGCCGTCTCCCGAGGTGGGATGGCTTTGGCAGTATCCTTGGATATTGCCAACGCCTTTAACACCCTTCCCTGGGAAGAGATAAGGAGGGGGCTCGAAGATCATCGGGTCACACCGTATCTCAGGGCAGTCGTTGGGGATTATCTCCGCGGGAGGTGGATCGAGTATCCAGGCCGGGATGGAGATATGCGGAGAGAGGTGTACGGCGGTGTTCCGCAGGGGTCGGTCCTCGGGCCACTCCTGTGGAACATCGCGTACGACGCGGTGTTGCGGGCCGACCTCCCCGACGGCGTCAGTGCCGTGTGTTACGCAGATGACACACTGGTGCTGGCCGTCGGGGCTCAGTGGGGGAGGGCCAAGCGCCTCGCAGAGGTGGGGGCGCAACGCGTCGTCGACCGGATCAGGGGGATGGGGATGACGGTGGCGGTCCATAAGAACGAGGTGATAGCGTTCCATTCACCTCGGCAGGATCCGCCACCCCCTCTGATCCGGATGGGTGGGGCTGATATCGAGGTGAAGCCCCGGATGAGGTATCTGGGGCTGATCCTCGATAGCCACTGGCGCTTCGAGGAGCATTTTCGCTGCCTGGTCCTCCGCTTGGAGAGGATGGTCGCGGCTTTAGGGCGAATCCTACCCAACCTGGGGGGCCCCGCGGGCCGAGTTCGCCGTCTCTATGTGGCAGTGGTGCAGCCGGTAGTCCTTTACGGGGCCCCCGTCTGGGCGGATATCCTGGCGGCCTCTCGGCGCAGCATGACGATGCTGCGTCGGGTGCAGAGGCGGATGGCGCTGGGGAACGACTGCGAGTTTTTCACCGTGTCGCATGAGGCGGCGACAGTACTTGCGGGGATGCCGCCCATGGACCTCCTCGCGCGGTCGCACGCGGTGCTGTAACGTCACCGCGTCGACCGTCGCGCGGGGGTGGGTGCGATTTAAAGCACCAGGCCCGGCAGTTGGTGATGCTCGCGTGACAGAAGCGGTTGGCTCAGTCAACCGCGTGTCACCGGACAGACGGGGCTGTTCGGCCACTCCAGAGTGAGTGGCTGGAGAAAGGCCATGGAAGCCTCACTTATCGAATGGCACAGGTGTTCTCCGCAGTAATATAGACAGCAATGAGCTATTAGGCAAGCAGCAAGGTAGCATGCAAGCAGTAAGCTGGAAAGGCAGCCGCGGGGCACTGGACAGTCGGGGCTGTTCGGCCACTCCTGAGTGAGTGGCCGGACATAGGCCATGGAAGCCTCACTTACCAGCTGGCACAGGTATTTTCCGGGCATGGCAGCTTCGGGAGATACCTGCGTCGGATAGGGAAGGAGCAGGCGGCACCCTGCTGCCATTGTGACGCTGAGCAGGACACGGCTGAACATACTCTCGAGGTGTGCCCTGCGTGGGAGGAGGTGCGCCGTGTCCTGGTCAGCGTCATCTGGCGGGATGTCTCGCTGCCGGGTGTGTTGCGCGCCATGTTCGGCAGCGTGGGGAACTGGAGGGCCGTTGCCTCCTTCTGCGAGAGCGTAATGTTGCAGAAGGAGACCGCCGGCAGGGAACGCGAGCTTCAGGGGCGTGCTGAGACTCGAGCACGTGTGGTGGCGGGAGGCCGTCGTCCAGGCGCCGGACATCGTGGGCGTCCCCCGCGGCGTGGCAGACGACCCTGGCTGGGAAAGGGTTCCTGAAGAGGCGCAGAGCCGGACCGAATGGGGGTGGAATTGTCATCCCAATTCCGGTCCAACGCATCGGGAAGCACCCTCGGTGGCATGGTGCCGTAATGAGCCACCAGCCGCCGAGGGGTACAAATGGAGTTGCGTGCGGTTGCGAGTTGGAGCACGCAGCCGCCAGTGACCGAGGCCGCGAGACGGATGGCGGCGGGAAGGAGTGGACTCGCCCTGCCGCCATGAGATAGTGTGACTGCCGGGAGGAACCGTTTGTCCCTCCGTGAATGGGGGCACAGTGCAGGCTCGGGGAGGGTAGCGGAAGTATGCATCGAGCGATTCCCGGTATCCATCCGAATCGTGCCGAAGGGTCACCGTGGGGTTTATAGTGGGTAGGTCACGCGCCCGGCATTCCAAGGGCGCGGGGAATCCCACACACCCCTCCTGCCTCACCCCAAAGAGGTGGGAGGGAGTGTTACGAAGATTTTCCCTACGAAAAAAAATGGCTAGTAAGGAAGCAGTATGCTAGTAAGAAACAAGTAAGCTAGAACGCAAGCAACAAGCTAGTAAGCATGCAGTAAGCTAGTATGCAAACAGTAAGCTAGGAAACGAGTAGTAAGCTTGTAAGCAAACAGTGAGATAGTAAGCAAGCAGTGAAGTAGTAAGAAAGCAGTAAGTTAGTAACAAAGCTGTAAGCTGGTAAGCATGCAGTAAGCTGGTAAGAAAGCAGTTAGCAATTAAGCTAGCAGTACGCTAGTAAACAAGCAGTAAGCTAGTAAGCAAGTAGTGTGTTAGTAAGCGAGCATGGAGCTCGTAAGGAAGCAGTATTTTAATAAGCCTGCACGAAGCTAGTAAGCAACCAATAAGTTAGTAAGCATGCATCGGGCTAGACAGCAACCAGTAAGTTAGTAATCAAGCTGAAAGCTTGTAAGCATGCAGTAAGCTGGTAAGAAAGCAGTTAGCTAGAAAGAAAGCAGTAAGCTAGTAAGCAGGCAGTAAGTTAATGAGCAAGCATTATGCTGGAAAGCCAGCAGCACGCTAGCAAGAAAGCAGCTAGCTATTGAGCAAGCAGTAAAACAGTAGGCAAGCAGTAAGCTAGTAAGAAAGCAGTGAGCTGGAAAGCGAGGAGATACCTAGAGAGGAAGCGGTATTGTAGTAAGCATGCACTGGGCTAGTAAGCAACAAGTAAGCTAGTAAGCAAGCAGTAAGCCGGTAGGCATGCAGTGAGCCAGTAAGCGAGCAGGAAGCTAGTAAGGAAGAAGCATGCTAGTAAGCAAGCAGTAAGCTGGAAACAAGCAGTAAGATAGTAAGCAAGCTGTAAGTTAGTAAACAAGCACCAAGCTAGTAATCAAGTAGTAAGCGGGTAACATAGCAGTAAGCTAGTAAGCAAGAAGCGAGCTAGTAAGCGAGAATGGAGCTAGTAAGGATGCATTATGCCAGGAAGCAAGCAGTAAGCTAGTAAACAACCAGCGAACTTGTAAGCATGCTGTAAGGTGGTCCGAAATCAATTACCTGGTATGCAAACAGTAAGCTAGAAAGCAAACAGTAGGATAGTAAGCAAGGAATAAGCTGGTAAGCAAGCAGTTAGTTAGTAAGCAGGTAGTAAGCTAGGAAGCGTGCAGTAAGCTATCATGCAAGATGTGTGCTAGTATGCGAGGTGGAAGCTAGTAAGCAAGCTGCAAGCGAGCAACCTAGTAGTAAGCTTGTAAGCAAGCAGTAAGCTAATAAGCAAGCAGTAAGCTGGCATGAAAACAATTAGCATGTAAGCAAGCAGTAACCTAGGATGCAAGCAGTGAGCTAGAAAGCGAGGAGGATGCCAGTAAGCAAGCAGTAAGCTTGTAAGCAAGATGAAAGCTTGTAAGCAAGCAGTGAACTAGTAAGCGAGCTGTGAGATAGTGAGCGAGGAGGAAGCTAGTAGGGAAGCAGTATGCTTGAAAGCAAGCAGCGGGCTAGTAAGCGAGCAGTAAGCGAGTAAGCGAGCTGTAAGCTAGTAAGCAAGCAGTAAGCTAGTAGGCAAGCAGCTGGCTAGAAAGAAAGCAGTATGCCAGTAAGCAAGCTGTAAGCTAATAACCAAGCAGTAGGCTGGTATGCAAGCAGTGAGCTGGTATGCAAGCAGTGAGCTAGTAAGCGAGCAGGGAGATAGTAGGGAAGCATTATGTTAGTAAGCAAGCAGGGACCTTGTAAGGGAGCAGAATGCTACTAAGCAACCAATAAGGTAATAAGCAAGCAGGAAGCTAGTAAGGGAGCAGTAAGCTAGTAAGCA
Organism: Colletes latitarsis; assembly: GCF_051014445.1. Lineage (NCBI taxonomy): Eukaryota > Metazoa > Arthropoda > Insecta > Hymenoptera > Colletidae > Colletes > Colletes latitarsis. The sequence goes on from NC_135142.1 coordinate 7,729,056, forward strand.
AGCAATAAGATACTAAGCAAACAGTAAGCCTGTAAGCAAGCAGCAGGCTAGTCAGAAAGCTGCTAGCTAGTATGAAAGCAGTATGCTAGTAAGCAAGCTGTAAGCTAATAACCAAGCAGCATGCTAGTATGCAAGCAGTAAGTTAAAAAGCAAGCAGCAGGCTAGTAAGCATGCAGTAAACGAGAAAGCAATCAGGAGGCTAATAAGAAACCAGCTTGCTAGTAAGCAAGCAGTTAGCTATTAAGAAACCAGCTAGCTAGTTAGCAAGCACTAAGCTAGTAGGCAAGCTGTAAGCTAGTAACAAAGCAGTAAGTTAGTGACAAAGCAGTAAGTTAGTTACGATGCAGTAAGCTAGTAAGCAAGCAGTAAGCTAGTAAGCAGCCAGTAAGCTAGTAAGCAAGCAGCAGGCTAGTAAGAAAGCAGTAGGTTAGTGAGCAAGCAACAAGCTAGTAAGCAAGCTGTGTGCTAGTAAGCAAGCAGTGAGCTAGTAAGCGAGGAGGAAGCTAGAAAGCAAGTAGTAAGCTAGAAAGCAAGAAGCAAGCTAGTGAGCAAGCAGTAAGCTAGTAAGCGAGCAGGGACCTAGTAAGCAAGCAATAAGCATGTAAGCAAGCAGTAAGCTGGTAAGCAAGCAGTAAGCTTGTAAGAAAGCAGTTAGCTAGTAAGCAAGCTCCTGGCTAGTAAGCAAGCAGTAAGCTTGTAAGAAAGCAGTTATCTAGTAAGCAAGCAGCTGGCTAGTAAGAAAGCGGTATGTATGTAAGCATGCAACAAGCTAGTAAGCAAGCAGTAAGCTAGGAAGCAAGCAGTGAACTAGTAAGCGAGGGCGAAGCTAGTAAGGAAACAGAATGCCAGTAAGCAAGCATTAAGCTAGATAGCACGCTGCAAGCTAGTAAGCAAGCAGCGAGGTAGTATGGAAGTTTTGAGCCATTAAGCGAGCAGGGAGCTGGAAAGGATGCAATATGCTAGTAAGCAAGCAGTAAGCTGGAATGCAAGCAGTGAGCTTGTAAGCGAGCAGTGCGCTAGTAAGGAAGCAGCTGGCTAGTAAGAAAGCAGTATGCTTGTATTGAGAATCTATCTTTGTGACAGATTTCCCCAATCGCTTACCGCAGAAAGAAGAAAGAATAAATTGATGAAACGGTATAATGTGTAAGACACGGAGGCGACAAAATATGTGGAAGTCTTTTCTCCGCGGTCAGGGTTGTCGCACGCCTAACTTCAAACCGAGAAAAATCCCGGCTATATATGCGTCGCCTAATGGTCGGCAGACCTATTAATTGTACGACATGACCTAGGCCGCCGTCGAACAGAGAAAAATCGCGAATATTCGGAAATCCAAAATATATCTATTCTCAACACTCCCACTTATTTTGAATGCCCGCTGATATTTAATTTTTCTCTCGTATAGCAAAACGGCTGTGTTTAAAGATTTTGATAATGCCTAGCGATTGTCCTCGGCCACGATTACTGTTAATCCTGTTAGCGTACAATAATCGGGAGATTATCTCTAAGAGAATTTGTACAGCGTGCAGTGATAGAAAAACGCGTTTATTACTAGTTTTTCTGGCATCGGTAACGGCTCATTACCTTCGATTCGAGTGTGCTAACGCTGTTGATGACGCCAGTACCGTGAGAGGGTAGTGTGCGAAGAATCAGACGGAGAAAGACTGCCGAAATTTAGACATCGCCGCGTAACGACTAATTAGAATAACGCGGCCGCGTCTTCGGCTGTCAATCCGCGCAGTCCTACGTAGACTTCCAACTAGAGCGGATCGGCTCCCAATTGCACTCGAACGGAAAAATTTACAAAAGGAAAGTTCTCATTGTTTAATATTCAGAACGATTCTGCCTGTAGTTAAAGGGTGTAAAGAGTAGATGTTCAGTCTGGTGCGGGTCCACTGATTGACCTCACACAGCTGAGAATTCGATAAAACTCGAGAAAAGTGTGGAAATAATCCGCCTTTTCCTTGACAAACGGATCGGTTTAGATTCGGTCAAGTATGCCCCGGAATCTTGTATGGGATTTCCCAAATTGAGATTCCACGAAATCATTCCTGCGACAGGAGATCGAGAAAATACACCAGTAAGGTGTTCGATATCCTGTGGAGTGATCGAGAATATACACCAGTAAAGTGTTCGATCCCTCCGTGCAGAATTGAGCGGTCGTCTCGATCGTATAAACGATCGAAACATAAGAAAGTTGGCAAAATTTCGTTTCAATTTTCTTGCGATTACCGCCAGGCTGAGGAGACACCAAAGGGAGGCACCTACGTGGTGAACCATCCAGGTGGGTCCATTGTAGTCGGGTCGACGTCCACAAAGGACGCCTGACTTTTCCGGTCTGCGAGTCCTCACTCCTACAGATCCCGCCGGTGTAACGTTTAGAGGAGCACCTGTGCGGAGGAGTAACGGAGTCGTGGGTCAGGCCCCCACGTGGTTCAAATACTGCTAAGTGCAACGAATAGATGTGCAACGTGCAGTGAACCACGTGCAGTCGGGCTCCGTAGTGCAACCCCTAACCAATAAGTCGTCTGTTGAAGCAGCCAAGAGCAGCCACAGTTCGACGGTTGGGCTGTTGCACTGCACTGCATTTCGACGCATAGACTCAGTGAACAGACTCACGGGAAAAGTGCATTTGGAGCCATACAACCTCCACTTGCAATCCCGTTCACAAGGTAATCGATTGCAAACGGCGTAGATAAGGAATTGATTCTTTATCGAAAGCCAAAATTAAAAATACAGTCCACTAGCGAGCTCGTATATTACGAGCGAGCGTAATTCTTCGCTCCTATACATTCGAATCCCGAAGTCAGGAGCGTGAGGACACAAACGCGGCATAGATACGTATAACGTGTTTACGTGTGTCTAACACATAGCCGTGTTTTTCTGATTATAGGAACCTTGGCCTACCTCAACCCGGCGAGTTCGGCGACCGGTACAGACGAGGCAGGCAACGTCCCAGTACGGATTTCCTTAGTCCTTATAATTTTCTATTCGGTTTTTTTTTGTTTGTTTAAATTTATTTTACAATAAAAGGTCGGCATAGAAGGCCGACGAAAAGAAAACCTGACGCCCGTAATAATTTTCCCTGAAAACTCCTGTACCTCTATCCGGACTTCGTCGTTAAAAGCATCAGCTTTTTAACAGGCTGCTTTTGCAAAGGCTTAGTAAAGATATCAGCGAATTGTTCTTTCGTTTGAACATATCTAATTTCTACTTCTCCGTGATTAACGACATCACGAGTAAAATGGTACTTTATATCGATGTGTTTCGAGCGTTTATGGTTTTTGGAACTATTAGCAATTTTTATGGCCGCTTGGTTATCAACAAAAACAGGGACGATATTGCACACAATATCCAATTCATTCAACATACGACGTAACCAAACCGTTTTTTTCACGCCGTGACCTAACGCGATATATTCCGACTCAGCGGTCGAAAGGGCAACGACCTTTTTCAATTGACTGGACCACGAAATTGGTCCACTATTCAAAATATAGACAAATCCACTCCTAGATCATCGAGTCTCTGAGCATCCGGCATAATGAGCATCCGTGAATCCCGAAATATCAAGCGAACTCCCACTATTTCCGTAAACTATTCCGTAATCACGTGTTCCATTTAAATAACGCATTATTTTCATTACCGATTGCCAATGAGTGTCGTCGTAAGAACTAAAAAATTGACTTGCGTAATTGACCGCAAATTCGATATCCGGGTGACAAACTCGTGCAGCGAATAATAAAGAGCCTATTGCCTCACGAAACGGTATTTTACTGTCAGTCGCAGGTGTTTGTTTTTGCAAGGGCATACCTGGCTCCGCAGGTACACTTGACGGATTTGCTTCAAGCATATTAAAGGTCTTTAATATTTTCTTAATATAGCCCGGTTGAGAAATTTTTAAGAGTCGTCGTTCACGATCGCGTTTAATCTCGAAACCGAGAAATTCATCGGCCCGATCTACCGAGATTTTAAGGTTACCTTCTAAATAATCTAAGACGCTCTTGATTGCATTCTCGCTTTTGCTCATAATCTAACCATCATCCACATACAGGGCTAAATACACTTTTGAACTTTCCACTACACCGACAAGCACGCACTTATCACTTGCGATGTTCACGAGATTAAATTCGTTCAGAAACCTCGTGAACTTCTCGTTCCAGCATTTGGGTGACTGCTTCAATCCATACAGGCTGCGATGTAGCTTGAAGACTGCATCCGGTTGGCTCTAAATTGTGTATCCTGAAGGCTGCTCCAAATAAATTTCTTCTTGAAGATCGCCATATAGAAAAGCGGTTTGCACATCGAACTTCATTATTTCATAATCTTCTTTCGCAGCAATTGCAAGAAGAGTTCTAATGGACTCGTAGCGAACGACAGGTGCGAATGTGTCAAAATAATCGAAACCTTCTCGTTGTCGGAATCCTTTCGTTAGGAGTCTCGCCTTGTATCTCTTCAGATTTCCAGCTGCATCATTTTTGATTGAGAAAACCCATTTGCAACCGATTGCACGTTTTCCTTGTGGCAGTGCACATATGGTCCATGTGCGATTTTTTTCAAGCGCCAGCATCTCTTCGTCCATGGCTTTCATCCATTTGCTGGTGTCGTCACTGGATATTGCCTCAGTGTAGGTCATAGGCACCGTATCAGCCAAAAAAGCAATAGGTATGCCGTATCGGCCAGGTGCTTGTAATGTTCTTCTATTGCGCAGTTGTCTACCTTCCCGAGCATTTTCATTGGCGGCTACCTGCTCTGTCTCTGGCAAAGCTGCGCTTTCTTCATTTCCATTGGTTTCCAGTTCTCGTGTTTGGGCGACATTTTCCACAACTGGAGCTTGGTGTTCGGCTGCACCTTCTGGAGTAGGAATCGTCTCTCTTTCGTCTTCAATTCCGAACTTGATTATTGTATCGGTTTCGGCACGCGTTTCGGCGCTGGGCAGGGCATTTTCGTAGAAGGTTACGTCACTGCTTATTGAAATTTTCTTCAATTTATTATCCCAGAGTCTATAATTAGTAGACTCCCCATCGTAACCGACGAATATGACCTGTCTGCTTTTTGGGTCGAATTTTTGCCGTCTTTCCTTCGGCATGTTCAGGTAAGCTACGGATCCAAACACCTTTAAATGTTTTATATCAGGTTTGTGTTTAAACCACTTCTCGAACGGAGTAATCATCTCCCCTGGCTTTAGGATGGTCCGATTCAGCAGGTAACACGCAGTATTTACTGCTTCTGCCCATAATTTTTGATGCATGTTCTTTTGCGTGAATCATAGAACGTGTACTTTCAATGAGCGTACGAATTTCGCGTTCAGCGCGACCATTCTGCTCATGAATGTATGGTGACGAGCGTTCGTGGATTATACCTTTTTCCTCTAAAAAGGTCCGGAGCTGGCTGCAGGTGTACTCTGCCCCATTGTCCGAGCGCAGGACTTTGATTTTCGTTCCAGTCTGCGTCGATACGAATGCCTCGTACTCCTTAAATTTGCTGAATACTTTTGATTTATGGCTCATGAAGTATACCTTCCTATAGCTGGTACTCACGTCCTTAAACAGTAAAAAGAACCGCGTGTTGCTCGGTGAGTTTATGTTTACAGGGCCACAGACATCGATATGAATTTTCTCCCCTGGCCCGTAATTGTCTTCAACTCCGATGCTTGGATGCGGCCTTCGGGACTGCTTGCCCATAATGCATCCTTCACAAAAAAACTTTGTCAAATTGTCCTTTTCAATTCCATGGATGCCGAGTTGTTCACACGTGTGTTTTACGGCGCGCTCATTTACGTGTCTCATTCGCTCATGCCAAAGTTTTAATTTTTCCTGGCCATCTGCTAATTTCAGCGCTTTACAGTCAATGGGCACTTTCACTTTGAAACACATTTTAAACAGTTTTCTGTGCGGTATTCCACGTGCGGCGAGTTTTCCTTTACTATCGCGAACTTCACATTTGTTTTCAAACGAATGAAAAGAGTACCGTTTTTTGTTCTCTGAGCCCATAGAAAACAAACTACACTTTAGTTCAGGTACATAGAGCACATCTTGTAATTCGCGTTTGTATAGCACTCCCTCAAGCACTTCTTGGATTTTAATTGTTCCGATGCCAGCCGCTAAGATGATGCGATCATCCGCTACTTTAACCGCATGACCATTTGAATTCGGCTGCAGTGCCGAAGAATAGTCTTTGCGGAAAGTTATATGCATTCCGGCACCCGAATCCGCAATCCACACGTCACTGTCACTTTCACTGGTGCATTTATATGTTGCAACAATGTCACACGCCAACGCTGGCGCATTTCTCGCTAAACTGTCCGATGATTTTCCAGCTTGATTTTTTGGACATTCACATGCCCAGTGGCTTTTTTCTTTGCAGACTCCGCACCGCGTTCGTTTTTTCAACTCCTCGATATCCTTCTTGGAGCGTTTCTTTCTCTTTGCGTCGTTCAGGGACGTCTTTTGAACACGAAGTGCAAGCGTCGACACTTCATCCTCAGCAAAACGCCTGTCTTCCTTGATCAGTCTGCTGATCAAGTTGGTTTCCTTTTTTCCCGTAGCAGGAGTGCAATCCCACGTGTGACGAAAAATGGAGAACTTCGAGGTTAACTGCGCAGCAGTTTTGTCATGACAGCTTTGTCCGACGGTTCCTCACCCGCATCCTGCAGGCGTCTGCAGATGCTCTCCAGTATCTCCAAATGATCTGCAATGGGCTCGTCTCCATTAACGCGAAAATTATAAAACTGCTCCCAGGTAGTCTGTGCAACGTCTTCACTTGCATCTCCGTATAGGTGTCCCTCAGCTTGTTCCACATTTCCTTCGCAGTGGAGCAGTTGTACAAATTGCGGCGAAGATTTGGGGCGATTGTACTCAGTATAATCATTTTTACCTGCGCTGATTTTTGACCGTGCACTTTGAACTCCGTTGCTTTGTCTTCTGCAGGTTTTACTATTGTACCATCTACGAAGCCAAGCAAACCTTTTGCTTCTAGCGCAATCACTACTCCAGATTTCCACATGGAGTAGATAGTGCCGCCCAGATTCACGATTTCCAATCCAACTTCTATGTCAAACATTGCGAAGAAATCACTTACACAATTGGTACCCAGTAAAAAAAACCTTTATTCACCCAGCCAGAGTGGCTTATCAACAAACAAATTCTTTCTAGCAGGCGCAGTGGAAGCACGCTGGGCCCATAAACTATTAAGGATCTATCTTTGAGATAAATTTCCCCAATCGCTTACAGCAGAAAGAAGAAAAAATATTTTGTTGAAACGGAATAAGGTGCAAGACAGAGAGGTGACAAAATATATGGAAGACGTTTCTCCACGGTCAGGGATATCGCACACCAAACTACAAACCAGGAAAAATCCCGGCTATATATGCATCGCCAAACGGTCGGCAGACCTATTGGTTTTATGACATGACCTGTGCTGACGTCAAACAGAGAAAAATAGCGAAGATTCGGAAATACAAAATATACCTCTTCTAAATCTGCTCTGATCAGCTAGTAAGCAAGCAGTAAGCTCGAAAGCAAGCAACAAGCTAGTAAGCAAGCAGTAAGCTAGGAAGCAGGCAGTGAGCTAGTAACCGAGGGGGAAGCTAGTAAGGGAGCAGAATGCCAGTAAGCAAGCATTAAGCAAGAAAGCACGCAGCAAGCTAGTAAGCAAGCAGCGAGGTAGTAAGGAAGCTTTGAGCTAGTAAGCGAGCAGGGAGCTGGAAAGGAAGCAGTATGCTAGTAAGCAAGCAGCAAGCTGGAAAGCAAGCAACAAGCTAGTAAGCAAGCAGTAACCTAGGAAGCAAGCAGTGAGCTAGTAAGCGAGCAGGAAGCTAGTGAGGAAGCAGTATGCTAGCAAGCAAGCAATAAGCTAGTAAGTAACTAGTAAGCTTGTAAGCAAGCAGCAGGCTAGTCAGAAAGCAGTTCTCTAGTAGGAAAGGTGTATGCTAGTAAGCAAGCAGTAAGCTAGTAAGCAAGCAGTATTCTTGTAAGCAAGCTGTGAGCTAGCAAGCAAGCATCAAGCTTCTAAGCAAGCAGTAAGATGGAAGGCATGCATCAGGGTAGCAAGAAAGCATGTAGCGGGTAAGCAAGCCGTAAGCTAGTAAGCAAGCAGTAAGCGACTAAGCAAGCAGTACGCTGGTAAGCAAGCAGTGAGCTAGTACCCGCGCAGGGAGCTAGTAAGGAAGCATTATGCTGGCAAGCAAGCAGTAAGCTAGTAAGCGAGCCGGGACCTATTAAGAGTGCAAAATGCTAGGAAGCTAGCAGTAAGCTGTTAAAGAACCAGTATGCTATTAAGCAAGGAGGAAGCTAGTAAGGTAGTTATATGCTGGAAAGTCAGCTGCAGGCTAGTAAGCAAGCAGTGAGCGAGTAATCAACAAGTGAAGCTAGTAAGCAAGCAGCAAGCTTGTAAGCAAGCAGAAATCTAGGAAGCAAGCAGCAGGCTAGTCAGAAATCAGTTAGGTAGTAAGAACGCAGCATGCTAGTAACCAGCCAGTAAGCTAGAAAGCTAGCAGGAAGTTAGGAAGCAATCTGTAATCTAGTAAGAAAGCAGTATGCTATTAAGCAAGCAGGGAGATAGTAAGCGAGCAGCGAGCGTGTAGGCAACCGATACGGAGCGATTCTCACATTTTTGTCAACCTGGTATTCCGCCAACGGAGCGCGTCAAAGCAGAGTGTGTCCGCAGCTGACTTTGACGCCCGCAGCACCGTTTAGCCCACCGTCCCGACGTAATGGCGTTTGAGGCCACGATACGCGGACATCCGGCCACCGACTAGTGCGTCCGCAGAGCCCATCCGGATTCACGGCCTCTCAGCCGAGGAAGGGTGGAGGTGCGTCCGCTGCCAGCCGACCCCACTAGTCGGCGATTCCCACTCCGCCTCCCGACATCATCCCACCCCAGCGAAATAGTGTAGCGGCGAACGAGCACAAGCGAGTGGCCAGCCCGGGCTGGCCCCTAGAATAGGGACCTTTATACCCCTAGCACAGAAGCGAGCGAACCCGGCCTACGGACTGACGCCTCAAACGCCACGACGTCGGGACGGTGGGCTAAACGGTGCTGTGGGCGTCAATGTCAGCTGCGGACGCACTCTGCTAGTAAGCGAGTATGGAGCATGGAGCATGGAGTATGGAGCTAGTAGCAAAGCAGAAATCTAGTAAGTAAGCAGTATGCTGGTAGAAAGCAGATAGCTAGTAAGGAAGCAGTATGCTAGTAAGCAAACACTAAGCTAGTAAGCAACAACTAAGCTAGCAAGCAAGCAGCAAGCTAGTACGAAAGCAGTTTTCTAGTAAGATAGCAGTATGCTAGCAAGCAAGCTGTGAGCTAGTAAGCGAGGACGAAGCTAGTAAGGATGCGTTATGCTAGTAATCAAGCAGTAAGTCAGTAGGCAACCAGTAAGCTAGTAAGCAAGCAGCAGGCTAGCCAGAAAGCAGTTAGCTAGTAAGAACGCAGTATGCTTGTAAGCAAGCGGCAAGCTAGAAAGCAAGTAGCAATCTAGTAAGCAAGCAGTAAGCTACCAAGCAAGCAGTGAGCTAGTAAGAAAGCAATTAGCTAGTAAGAAAGCAGTATGCTAGTAAGCAGGCAGTAAGCTAGAACGCAAGCAGCAAGCACGTAAGCAAGCAGTACGCTAGTAAGCAAGTAGTAGGCTAGTAAGCAACCAGAAAGCTAGTAAGCAAGCAGCAGGCTAGTCAGAACTCAGTTAGGCACTAAGAACGCAGCATGCTAGTAAGCTTGCGGAAAGCTAGAAAGCTAGCAGCAAGTTAGGAAGCAATCTGTAATCTAGTAAGAAAGCAGTATGCTATTAAGCAAGCAGGGAGATAGTAAGCGAGCAGTAAGCTTGAAACCAAGTTGTAAGCTTGAAAGCAAGCAATACGCTAGTAAGCATGCAGTGAGACAGTAAGCTAGCAGTGTGATAATAAGCTAGCAGTAAGCTAGTAAACAAGCATTAAGGAACAAAGCAAGCAGTAAGCTAGTAACCAAGCTGTAAGCTAGTAAGCAAGCAGTAAGTTTGTAAGCAAGTAGTGAGCTAGTAAGCGAGGAGGAAGCTAGTTAGGAAGCAGTATGCTAGTAAGCAACCAGTAAGCTAGCAAGCAACCAGTAAGCTAGGAAGGAAGCGGCAGGCTTGTACGATAGCACTTAGCTAGTAAGAAACCTGTATGCTAGTAAGCAAGCAGTAAGCTGGTAAGAGGGCGGTAAGCTAGTAAGCAAGCAGTGAGCCAGACCCTCAGGGGCTGCCAGCCTTTCAGCTGCAGTACGGGCTTAACGAACCCGGGGTACCCGAGTCATACACACACCGTAAGCCTCCTGTTGGTCGTCACAACGACCCATTCACAATTCCCTATTGGTTTTGTGAATGGTACGTGACGGCAGGAGGAACGGGGGTCTTGGCTTAACCGCCTGGGCCGCGAGTATGGCGACTCTATAAAATCGCCCTCCAATCCTAAGCTATGGTGCGCGGCGATGGGATGCATGGTTGGGGGAGAAGGCCCAATCCCAAGCGACCACCTCCGGGGAACCTGCCGAACCCCCGGAGTATTAGGCTTACCCGGGTAAGGCGGCTCTGCCCGGGTGGACCTTTATCTCCGACCATCTCGTGGGACTATTATGGACACAGAAAATAAAATGGGGATGGGGCGGGTTTTGTCGGTTGGGGAGGACGGAGACGGGGTTGGGGTTAGGGTGGCGGCGCTTGCGCCCCACTCAGCGCCAGGTCCGGCTTCGTGGAGGGTGGAGGAGGACGACGAGACGGCGTCGGTCTCGTCCTTCTCCTCCAGCACGAGCCACATAGGCTCTAAAAGGAAGAGGACGGGGTAGGCCGTCGTCGAGGTGGGCGGGGCGATGAGCCCGTCGGTGAGGCTGAGTTGCCTCAGGGACGAGGTGACCGAGGAGATATCGGAGAGGATCTCCGCGTCCCTCGGCGGAGGTAAATAAGCGGAGTGCGGCGGCAGTGGTGCGGGCACCGCGGGCCCCTCCACCCGCACTCCGCCCGTGAAGAAGTCCCCGTCCTCCTCAGAAGACGATCTTCTGAGGAGGATTGGGGACATGATTGATGGCAAGCTGGCCGCCTTCCGGGAGGAGATCCTCGCCGGAAGAGCGGTCAGCAGGAAGGCGGTGCCTCCCCGACCTGTTCCGGTACAGTCGGGGAAGGCAAAGAAGGGCGGAGTGAAAGCTCCGCCCAGCGTTGCGGCACCAGGGCCCCGGGTCGCGACCCCCAAGGGGGGTGGTGTACCCGTGGTCGCGGTGGTCGCGTCCTCCACAGCACCCTCCCAAGGGGGGGTGGCGTGGAGTGAGGTGGTGGGGCGGAAGGCGAAGCGGGCGGCGAGGAAGGCCTCGCAACCGCAGCCTCCGCCTCCGCCGCCGGCGGCCAAGGTAAAGGCCGCGAAGGTCGGGAAGGCACGACCAGGTCGTCCCCCAAAAACGGCAGCGGTGACGCTGACCGTTGCGCAGGGGGGCGACCTGACACTCGCGGAAGCGATGCGGCTCGCCAGGGAGAATATCTCCCTGGAAGAGCTGGGCATCGCCTCCGTGAGGGCGAAGAGGGCCGTGACCGGGGGTCTCTTGCTGGAGATCCCCGGTGCAGAAGGCGGCGCGAAGGCGGATCGTCTCGCCCAGAGGCTCCGGGAGCAGCTGGGCGAGCGAGGTGTCCGGGTCGCCCGGCCCACGAAGCGCACGGAGATGCGCGTTTGTGGGCTGGACGACTCGGTCAGCGCACAGGATGTGTCCCGTGCCCTTGCGAGGGCGGGGGACTGTCCTGTGGAGGACCTGCGGATCGGAGAGATCCGCAGGTCGCCCTCCGGCCTCGGGTCGGTGTGGGCCCGGTGCCCCCTCTCCGCCGCCCGTAAGGTGGCGGAATCCGGGAGGGTGTTGGTGGGGTGGGTTTCGGCGCGTGTGGAAATCCTCGCGCCGCGCCCGCTCCAGTGTCACCGCTGCCTCGAATTGGGGCACGTGAGGCAGTGGTGCACCTCGCCGGTGGACCGCAGCGGTCAGTGTTACCGCTGCGGTGCCAAAGAGCACCGTGCGAGCCAGTGCTCGGCGGCCCCCCACTGCCCGCTGTGTGCGGACATGGGGAGGCCAGCCGATCACAGGGTGGGGAGCAAGAAGTGCTCCCCCCCCCCCCAGAAGGAGAGGAAGAGGCGGGCTGCACCGGCTCCGGTGCCGAGGGCGGTGGCATCGTCCTCCATGGAGGTGGACGGTGCTACGGGGACGGACGCCCGGGAGGAGGCTGGCGCGGCCATTAATTAATGCCGCCCCGCCTCCTCCTCCAGGCCAACCTCAACCACTGCCGCGCGGCACAGGACTTGATGTCCCAAGTCCTCGCGGAGTGGGGGGTTGGCCTGGCGGTCGCCGCCGAGCCGTACCGCGTCCCTGATCACCCTCATTGGGTGGGCGACGCGGACGGCTTGGTGGCGACGGGTCCCCACCGTTCTCCTTGTTGGAGCGCGGTCGGGGATTCGTCGCCGTGGACTGGGGGGGAGTCGCTGTGGTGGGGTGCTACATTTCGCCCCGTAGCGGTCACGCTGCGTTCGAGCTGTACTTGGCCGAGGTCGCGGCATGCGTGCAGCGCTACGCGACCCGGCCGGTGCTGGTCCTGGGGGATTTTAATGCCAAGTCGGTGGCTTGGGGATCCCCCAGGACCTCCGTTCGCGGCGGGATCCTGGGCGCTTCGGCGCCTGGACAAGGACGCCCTGATGGCGGCTGCCCTCGCTGCAACTTGGCCGCAGGGAGCGGCCGAGTTGCCGAGCATAGAGGAGGAGGTCGCCCGGCTCGGAGCATTGGTCGCGGGTATTTGCGACGCGGCGATGCCTCGGGTCGGGCGGGCTTCTCCTCGCCGGGCGGTGTACTGGTGGTCGGACGCGATCGCGGAGTTGCGAGTCGCGACTGTCCGCGCCCGACGCCAGTACACCCGCGCGCGCCGTCGTCAACGTACAGGCGACGGCGTGGCGCGAGCGAGGGCAGCTGATGACCTGTATGGAGCATACCGCGTGGCGCGGGTTGCTCTGCAGGTCGCCATCAAACGGGCCAAGACCCAGGCATGGAAGGAGCTCCTCCAGACCCTTGATGACGATCCATGGGGGCGCCCATATAAGGTGGTGCTGAATAAGCTCCGCCCGTGGGCGCCCCCCGTCACCGAGGGTCTTGACCCCCGGCAGCTGGAGGATGTGGTCAATACACTCTTCCCAATTGGGGAGAGGGGACCGCGTCCTCCGGCGGCGGCGGCTGTCCCAGTGGAGTGGACGGCCGAGCTGGGGGTCACGCAGGAGGAGCTGGCAGCGGCCATCAGACGGCTCGGGGTTCGTAACACGGCCCCGGGTCCGGATGGTGTGCCCGGCCGGGTTTGGGTCTTGACCCAGGGCGTCCTTGGGGCCGACCTCAGGCGGTTGTTCGACCGCTGCCTGAGGGACGGGCGATTCCCCCCCAGTTGGAAGGTGGCGAGGATGGTCCTCCTCCGGAAGGAGGGTCGGCCCGCGGAGTCTCCCTCCGCATACCGGCCCATTTGTCTCCTCGACGAGGTGGGCAAGCTCTTCGAGCGTGTGATTGCTGCCCGCCTCGTCGAGCACCTGTCGCGGGGTGATCCCGGTCTGGCCGACTGCCAGTTCGGTTTCCGGGGGGGCCGATCGACTATCGACGCGATAGGTCGTGTGAGGGCCCTCTCGGAGGCGGCCGTCTCCCGGGGAGGGGTGGCATTGGCAATATCGTTGGATATTGCCAATGCCTTTAACACCCTCCCCTGGGAAGGGATAAGGAGGGGGCTCGAATATCATCGAGTCCCCCCTTGTCTCAGGGCGGTCGTCGGGGATTATCTCCGCGGCAGGTGGATCGAGTATCCGGGCCGGGATGGTGATATGCGGAGGGAGGTGTACTGCGGTGTTCCGCAGGGGTCGGTCCTCGGGCCACTCCTGTGGAACATCGCGTACGACTCGGTGTTGCGGGCCGGCCTCCCCGACGGCGTCAGCACGGTGTGTTATGCGGATGACACACTGGTGCTGGCCGTCGGGGCGCACTGGGGGAGGGCCATGCGTCGCGCGGAGGAGGGGTCGCAACGCGTCGTCGACCGGATCAGGAGGATGGGGATGACGGTGGCGGTCCATAAGACCGAGGTGATTGCGTTTCATTCACCTCGGCAGGATCCGCCACCCCCTCTGATTCGGGTGGGTGGGGCTGACATCGAGGTGAAGCCCCAGATCAGGTATCTAGGGCTGATCCTCGATAGCCACTGACGTTTCGAGAAGCATTTCCGCTGCCTGGTCCCCCGGTTGGAAAGGATGGTTGCGGCTCTGGGCCGGATCCTGCCCAACCTGGGGGGCCCGGCGGGCCGAGTTCGTCGCCTCTATGTGGCAATGGTCCAGTCGGTGGCCCTATACGGGGCCCCCGTCTGGGCGGACGACCTGGCTGCCTCCCGGCGCAGCATGACTATGCTGCGTCGGGTGCAGAGGCGCATGGCGCTCAGGGTCGTCCGCGGGTATCGGACCATGTCACATGAGGCGGCGACGGTTCTAGCGGGGATGCCGCCCATGGACCTGCTCGCGCGGTCGCACGCGGTGATGTACCGGCACCGCGTCGACCGACGCGCGGGGGTGGGGGCGGTCCCGGGCGGGCAGGAACCTGCTTGGGGCGATTTGAAGCGCCAGGCCCGGCAGTCCGTGTTGCTCGCGTGGCAGGAGCGGCTGGCTCTGCCAACCGCGGGGCACCGGACTGTCGGGGCTGTTCGGCCACTCCTGAAGGAGTGGCTGGACAGAGGCCATGGCAGCCTCACCTACCGGCTGGCACAGGTATTTTCCAGGCATGGCAGCTTCGGAAGATACCTGTGCCGGATAGGGAAGGAGCCGACGGCGCGTTGCTGCCACTGTGACGCTGAGCAGGACACGGCGGATCATACCCTGGAGGTATGCCCCGCGTGGGAGGGGGAGTGCCGTGTCCTGGTCGGCGTCGTCGGGCGGGATGTCTCGCTGCCGGGCGTGGTGCGCGCCATGCTCGGCAGCGAGGAGAAGTGGAGGGCCGTGGCCTCCTTCTGCGAGAACGTAATGTTGCAGAAGGAGGCCGCGGGGAGGGAGCGCGAGCTTCAGCGGCGCGCTGAAGCTCGCGCTCGTGCGGTGGCCCGAGGTCGTCGCCCGGTCGCGAGGCGTCGCGGGCGGCCGCCTCGGCGTGGCGGATGACCTAGGCTGGGAGGGGGGTCCTGAGGGGACCTTCCTCCCGCCAGGCGGCGCCGGGTCGGACCGGTTGGGGGTAGGAGTGCCTCCCCCTAGCAGTCCGACGCAAGGGGAGGCACCCTCGGCGGTCTGGTGCGGCCATGAACGCCCGGCCGCCGAGGGGTGGAAACGGGGTCGCGGGCGGTTGCGAGTTGGGGCTCGCAGCCGCCACTAAACGCGGCCCCGGGACGGATAGCGGCGGGATGGCGTGGCCCCGTCCCGCCGCTATGAGGCAGTGTGTCTACTGGGGGGACCGATTGTCCCCCCGGGGGATGGGCGCGAAAGCGCGGGCACGGGGAGGATACCGGAAGAATGCTTCGAGCGATTCCCGGTATCCTCCCAAAGCGTGCCGAAGGGTCACCGTGGGGTTTTTAGTGGGTAGGTCCGGCGCCTGTCGTTGTACGGGCGCAGGGAATCCCACACACCCCTCCCACCTCTCCCCAAGGAGGTGGGAGGGAGTCTTTCGAAGATTTTCCCCACGACAAAAAAAAAAAAAAAAAAAAAAAAAAAAAAAAAAAGGTACGCAAGCAGTAAGCTAGTAAGTGAGCTGTGAGATAGTTTGCGAACAGTAAGCTAGTAAGGAAGCAGTATGCTAGAAAGCAAGCAGCGTGCTATTGAGGGAGCAGTGAGCGAGTAAGCGAGCTGTAAGCTAGTAAACGAGCATGGACCCAGTAAGGGAGCAGACTGCTAGTAAGCTAGCAGTAAGCTACTAAGGAACAAGTAATCTAGTATGCAAGCAGGAAGATAGTAAGGTTGCAGTATGCTAGAAACGAAGCAGTAAGCTAGTAACAATGTAGTAAGCTGGTAAGAAAGCTGTTATCGAGTGAGCAACCAGTAAGCTAGTAAGCAAGCAGCAGGATAGTCAGAAAGCTATAAGCTAGTAGGAAAGCAGTGTGCTAGCAAGCAACTTGTAAGCTAGTAAACAAGCAGCAGGTTATTATGAAAGCAGGTAATTAGTAAGAAGGCAGTGGGCTGTTGTGCAAGCAGCAAGCTAGTAAGCATGGAGCAAGCTAGTAAGAGTGCAGTGAGCTAGTAAGCGCGGAGGAAGCTAGTAGGGAAGTAGTTTGATAGTAAGCAACCGGTAATCTAGTAAGAAAGCAGTAAGCTGGAAAGAAAAATTACGAGAGAAGGGACTTTCAATATCTGGTTTGAAAGCGGAATTGATTCAGCGGCTGCATGAAGCCGATTTGACCGGCGAATGGTTAAAAGTATGTACAAGCAGCGTGGTCGAAGAAACTGCGAGTGACAATAGTTCAGGATGCGCAAGTGATATGGTACAGATGCGGCGAGAAATGGAACTTGCGCAAAGAGAGAAGCAACTAGTAGAGCGGTAGCTTGATTTAGCTCGCCAACAAATTGCATTACTTCGAGAAATGCAGAGGCTTAATCTCGATAGAGGTGAGGCAGGGGAATCAACAAGCGTACCGACGGGGCAAAGACGACCGCCACCGGTAAATATATCTGCCATTGCGGATTTATTAAGTTATTTTGATGGAAGTAGCTATACATTCGTCACGTGGGAGCGTCAAGTTCAAACATTGAAAATGACGTATCAACTGACGGATGATATGGCTAAACTGTTGATGGGATCGTGAATGAAGGGTAATGCACTTGAGTGATTACATTCGAAACCTGAACATATTGCAATGTCAGTAGAAGAATTACTGAGGAATCTACAGGAAATGTTTTACCATCCTGGAAGCGTTCTTGAGATGAGACGACGTTTTGAGGCGCGTGTTTGGAGGAAAGAAGAAACGTTCAGCGAATATGTACATCAAAAAGTAATTTTAGGATACCGCGTACCTATCAGTGATGCAGAAA
Organism: Colletes latitarsis; assembly: GCF_051014445.1. Classification (NCBI taxonomy): domain Eukaryota; kingdom Metazoa; phylum Arthropoda; class Insecta; order Hymenoptera; family Colletidae; genus Colletes; species Colletes latitarsis. Next base: position 7,746,038 of record NC_135142.1, read on the forward strand.
TGATAGAGTACATTATAGAAGGAATACCTGATCGAGGATTAAGGGATCTGGCGCGAGTGCAGAAGATAGCAACTAAGGGGGAAATGTTAGCAGCATTCGATAGGATTTCCTTGCAAGGAAGATCGTTGCCGTTCATCCCAGCGATCAAGCCAAAGGAAAGCAAGTGGTCACCAGTGAAGACAATAAAGCAAGACGGTAAAGAAGTGCCGAATAACCAATTACGACGCTCCAATTGCTGTGAGAGGAACCATCGAGGTGTAGACTGTCTTGTTAAAAGCAAAGGGCCAAGATGTTTCGCTTGCCGAGACTTCGGACACAGAGCCATGGATTGTAAAAAGGGGCAGGACAAGCACGTAAACGAGTATACGGCAGTGGCCGTTCAGGACAATAAAGTATACAAGCCTGTTACATTGCTAGGTAAGCAGATAGTAGCGTTTATAGATATGGGTAGCGATTTACATTTAATGAAGGCCGAACAATATATTAGGTTAGGATGCCCAACTTTACACGGTACAGAAATATCTTGTAAAGGATTCGGTTTACGTAAGGTCACTACTTTAGGCAGTTTTTATACGAACGTACAAATCGATACAAATATTTTCCGATTCTTAATTCACGTGGTACCGGATGAATATTTGAGACATAATTTTTTGATTGGCTTGGAATTGTTGCAAGAGGCTAAATTGCCATTAGACGGTAAGAGTGTTGAGGTTTCAAAACGCGATAACAGGGTAACGAATTCTTATGATGTACCAGAAATATTTTGCGTAGATACTTTCGATGAGTCCGAGAACAATGTAACTAATTCTTCAATAGATTTGCAGCATATTAAAAATGATACCGTTAAACCAGAAATAGAAGATATATTAAGTAATTATGAGCCTAAAACTATTAAAAAGTCTAACATTAAAATGAACATTGTATTGAAAGATGATATACCTATATATCAACCTCCACGTAGATTAGCGCCAGTGCAAAGAGAAATAGTTAATAAACAGATAGATGAATGGATGCAACAAGGAATAGTGCGAGAAAGTACATCGGAATATGCCAGTCCGATTGTACTGGTAAAAAAGAAAGATAATGGAATGCGTTTGTGTATAGATTATAGATTACTTAATAAGAAAGTATGTAAAGATCGCTATCCGCTTCCGTTGACAGAAGATCAGCTGGATCGTTTACAGGGCGCGACGATATTTAGTACTCTCGATTTAAAAGATGGTTTTTTTCACGTCCCGATTGAGGAAGATAGTTGTAAATTCACTGCATTTATAGTACCTGATGGGCATTTTGAATTTTTAAGAACCCCATTTGGTCTCTGCAACTCTCCAGCTATCTTTCAAAAATATATCAATAATATATTTCGTAACCCGATTCAGACAAGTGTTGTTTTGACATATATAGATGATTTAATTATTCCTGCGAATGACGAAAATGAAGCCGTATCAAGATTGCGTGAGATATTGTGTATTGCAAGTGATTATGGATTGCGAGTGAATTGGAAGAAATGTCGTTTTCTTCAACGTAGCATAGAATATCTAGGTCACATAATTGAGGATGGTCACGTACGTCCGTCGAAGCGTAAGACATTAGCTGTTATGAATTTTCCATTAGTAAGAAATGTTAGAGACGTACAGAGCTTCTTAGGATTAACCGGGTATTTTCGCAAATTTATTCCACAATATTCAACAATAGCCCAACCCTTGACGAACTTGTTGAAAAAAGACGTAAATTTTGAACTAAATGAAAAACATATGCTAGCGTTTAAACAATTGAAAATTGCATTGAGCAGTGAGCCGGTTTTAAAATTATACCGCGTAGGTGCGGAAACAAAACTCCATACGGATGCGTCGAGCGTCGGACTCAGTGCCATCCGGTTACAGAGAGACGATGTCGATCAACGTTACCATCCAACATATTATGCGAGCTGGAAAACATCAGAGGCAGAATCGCGATACATTAGTTATGAATTAAAGATATTAGCTATAGTTAAAGCGTTACATAAGTTTAGAGTTTATCTTTTAGAAATACCGTTTAGAATAATAACCGATTGTCGTGCGTTTACTCTCACTATGAAAAAAAGAGACTTATGTGTTCGAGTTGCAAGGTGGGCATTATTGTTAGAGGAGTTCAATTATACTACTGAACATCGTCGATGCTCTAAGTCGGAAGCCTATTCCGGTGTGTATGCTTATCAGTGAGTGTGAGACGAGTGTGCTCGTGAGATTGCGAAAAGCGCAATGTGCGGACAAAGAGTTATCGGAAATGATGGATTCTGTGAATAGTGTACAAAATAATGATGGCGACTACGTAATAAGAAACGGACTTTTGTTTAAGGTAATTGCCGACGATGTTCGCATAGTAGTGCCGCGTGCTATGCAGTGTCAAATAATAAGACAGTTGCATGAGAACGGACACTTCTCTAGTGGTAAAGCCGAGACCCTTGTTAGAAAAGATTATTGGTTCAAAGGTCTAAGATCTAATGTGGAAAAAGTGATTCAGAATTGTATTGCGTGTATTTTAGCTGAACGAAAATCTGGAAAACGAGACGGACTATTATACCCTACCGACAAAGGAGACGTTCCGTTAGATGTATACCACATTGATCACTTAGGACCGCTTCCGTCAACTCGGAAGAATTACAAACACATATTCGTAGTGATAGATGGATTTTCTAAATTTGTGTGGCTCTATGCTACAAAATCTACCGGTACTGGAGAGGTCGTCAACCACTTGAAAAAACAAGCGAAAATTTTTGGCAATCCTCGAAAGATTATTTCGGACCGTGGAACTGCATTTACTTCGGCAGAGTTTCAGGAGTACTGCAGAGAAGAAAATATTGAAGCTGGCCTTATTACAACGGGGGTACCAAGAGCGAAAGGCCAGGTAGAAAGGGTGAACAGGACAATCATTCCTGTGTTAACTAAGTTGGCCGCACCAAAACCTAATGAGTGGCACAGGTACCTAGACGTATGCCAAAACTACCTGAATGCAACTCCTCACCGCAATATCGGCAATACACCTTTTAAGATTCTATTCGGGACTGATATGAGGTTGAAGAACAATCCCGAGGTCCGAGAAATAATAAGCAACGAGTGGAACGAACTATTTCAAGAAAATCGAGACGAATTGAGACGATAAGCAAAAAACAACATTTTGAAAATCCAACAGGAGAATCGTCGTAGTTTCAACCGGAATCGTAAAGAGGCTCATCACTATCACGAAGGAGATTTGGTCGCTATCAAAAGGACACAATCAGGACCAGGTTTAAAGTTTGCGCATAAATATTTAGGCCCGTATCAAATTACCCGTGTACTGCGCAATGATCGGTATTTGGTAGAGAAAGTAGGTGAGCACGAGGGGCCACGACAAACATCGACAACTGCAGAATACATGAAATCGTGGATTGAGGACTTAGAAGATGCATTGACGGATAGTGAGAATACATCTGATATCTGAGGGCAGATATCTCTGCAGGATGGCCGAATGTGGTGGGTGTGTGTGTGTATGGTATGTGTGAATCATGAGTGGTATGAGTAAACGACGAATGGTTGGAGCCGAATGATTGTTTATGCCATGGTATCGTTGCCGATGCCGTCAATGTTGCGGGTGGCGTCATTCGTTTAGAAGACGCGCGTGGCTGGTCCTGGGAAAAAGGGCAGAGTCGAGCGAACCGTCGAAGAGTCCACACGAGCGAATTCAGACGTAGCAAGTTATATTTCTTACAACCTTTATTTTATTTCATGTTCAAATAAACTTAACATCTTTTATTCTATTTTAATTTCATTTCCTACACTAGTAAGCTACAAGTAAGCTATTAAGCTAGCAGCATGCTAGTAAGAAAGCAGTTAGCTAGTAGGAAAGCAGTATGCTAGTGAGCAAGTAGTATGCTAGTGCGCCATGCTGGGCAGCGTGAGGAAGTGGTGGGCCGTGGCCGCCTTCTGCGAGACCGTAATGCTGCAGAAGGAGGCCGCGGGAAGGGAGCGCGAGCTTCAGGGGCGCGCTGAGGCTCGCGCTCGTATGGTGGCGCGAGGGCGTCGCAGGCGGCCGCCTTTGCGCGGCGGATGACCCTGGCTGGGAGGGGGGCCCTGAGGGGAGCCTCCTCCAGCCAGCGGCGAAGGGTCGGACCAGGTGGGGGACACGGGGAGGCACCCTCAGTGGCCTGGAGCGGCCATGAGCTCCCGGCCGCCGGGGAGTAGAAACGGGGTCCCAGGCGGTTGCGAGTTGGGGCTCGGTAGGGCGGAGTGACCTCGTCCTGCCGCCATGAGATAGCGTGACCGCCGGGGGGAACCTTTTGTCACCCCGTGGATGGGCGCACAGCGCAGGCACGGGGAGTATACCGGAAGTATGCTTCGAGCGATTCCCGGTATCCTCCCAAAACGTGCGGAAGGGTCACCGTGGGGTTTTTAGTGGGTAGGTCCCGCGCCCGTCATTCCATGGACGCGGGGTATCCCACATACCCCTTCCGCCTCTCCACAAAGAGGTGGAAGGGAGTCCTACGAAGATTTTCCCCACGGAAAAAAAAGCTGGTATGCAACCAGTAAGCTAGTAAGCGAGGAGGAAGCAAGTAAGGAAGCAGTATGCTAGTAAGCAACCAGTAATCTACTAAGCAAGTAGTAAGATGGTAAGAATGCAGTACGCTAGTAAGCAAGCAGTAAGTAAGTAAGCAACAAGTAAGCTGGTAAGATTGCAGTTAGTTAGTGAACAAGTCGTAAGCTAGTAATCATGCAGTAACCTAGTAAGCAATCAGTGAGCTAATAAGTGAGCAGGACGCTAATAAGGAAGCAGTATACAAATAAGCAAACAGTAAGACTGTAAGCAACAAGTAAGCTAGTTAACAAGCAGCAGGCTAGCTAGAATGCAGCTGGCTAGTAAGAAAGCAGCTAGCTATTGAGGAAGAAGTATGCTAGAAAGCAAGCAGTGAGCTAGTAAGCAAGCAGTTAGCTGGTAAGAAAGCTGTAAGATAGTAAGGAGGCAGTAAACTAGTTCCAAAGCAGTATGCTAGTAAGCAAGCAATAAGCTAGTATGCAAGCAGGATGCTAGTAAGAAAACAGGTAGCTAGCAAGATATCAGTAAGATAAGAAGAATGCAGCAAGCTAGCAAGCAAGCAGGAAGCGAGTAGAGAAGCAGTATGCTAGTAAGCAAGCTGTATGCTAGGAAGTAACCAGTAAGCTAGTCAGCAAACAGTTACCTGGCGTGAATACAATTAGCTTGTATGCATGCAGTAGGCTAGTATGCAAGCAGTAAAGTAGTAAGCATGCAGTAAGCTAGTATGCGAGCAGGAAGCCAGCAAGGAAGCAGTATCCTAGTAAGCAAGCAGTAAGATAGTAAGAAAGCAGTAAACTGGTAAGAAAGCAGTTAGATAGTAAGCAATTAGTAAGCTGGTAAGCGGGGAGGAAGCTAGTAAGGAAGCAGTCTGCTAGTAAGCAAGCAGTAAAGTAGTATCATCAGGTAGGCTAATAAGCATGCCGCAGGCTAGTAAAAAGGCAATTCGCTAGTAAGGAAGAACTATACTAGTAGGCAGGCAGTATTCAAGTAACCAAGCAGCAGGCTAGTATGAAAGCACTTAGCTAGTAAGATAGCAACGGGTTAGTAACCGAGCAGGGAGCTAGTGAGGAAGCTGTATGCTACTAAGCATGCAGTATGCTAGTAAGCAACCAGTAAGCTACTAAGCAAGCAGTGAGCAAATAAGCGAGGAGGAAGCTGGCAAGGTAGCAGTATGCTAGTTAGCAAGCAGTATGCTTGTAGGAACAAGTAAACTAGTATGCAAGCAGCAGACTAGTAAGGAAGCAATTAACCAGTAAGAAAGCAGTATGCTAGTAAGCAAGCAGTAAGCTAGTAAGCTAGCATTGGGCTAATAAGCAAGGAGGAAGCTAGTAAGGAAGTAGATAGCTAGTAAGGAAGTAGTAAAATAGTAAGGAAGCTGTAAGTTAGTATGCATGCAGTGAGCTAGTTAGGGAGCAGGAAGCTAGAAAGGATGCAGGATGCTAGAAAGCATGCAGTTAGCTAGGAAGAAACAAGTATGCTACTAAGCAAGCAGCTGGCTGGTAAGGATGCAGTTAGCTAGTAAGATTGCAGTATGTTATGAAGAAAGCAGGAGGGTAGTAAGAAAGCGGTTAGCTAGTCTGAAAACAGCGAGCAAGTATGCAGGCAGTGGGCTGGTAAGTTTGCAGTTAACTAGTAAGCAAGCACTGAGCTAGTATACGAGGAGGTAGCTGGTAAGGAAGCAGTATGCTAGTGAGCGAGCATGGAGCTAGTAAGGAAGCAGTAGTCTAGCAAGCACGCAGTATCCTAGTAAGCAACCAGTAAGCTAGCAAGCAATCTGGAAGCTAGTAAGGAAGCAGTGTGCTACAAAGCAAGCAGTGTGCTAGTAAAAAAGCAGGCAGCTAGAAAGCAAGCAGAGGGCTAGTAAAAAAGCAGGAATCTAGTTGACGGCAGTATGCTAGTAATCAAGCAGTAAGCTAGAATGCAAGCAGCAAGCTAGTAAGCAAACAGTAAGCTAGAACGCAAGCATCTGCCTTGCAAACATGCAGTAAGCGAGTATGCTAGCAGTAAGCTAGTATGCAAGCCGTGAGCTTGTAAACGAGGAGGAAGCTAGTAAGCAAGCAGTAAGCAAGTAAGAAAGCAATAAGAAGTTACGTAAGCAGTGACCTAGTAAGGGAGCAGGGAGCTAGTTAGGAAGCATTACGCTAGTGATCAAGTAGTAACATAGTGTGCAAGCAATTAGCTGGTAAGCGAGGAGGCAGCTAGTAATCAAGCAGTAAGCTGGAAAGCAAAGAGCAAGCTAGTAAGCAAGCAGTAAGCTAGTAAGCAAGCTGAAGCTAGTACGGAAGTAGTATGCTGGAAAGCATGCGGTACGTTCGATAGCAAGCAGTGAGCTAGTAAGCGAGCAGTAAGATGGATAGCAAGCAGTGAGCTAGTAAGCGAGCAGTGAGATAGTAAGCGAGCAGAAAGCTAGAAAGCAAGCAGCAAGCAAGTAAGCAAGCAGTAAGCTAGATAGCAAGCAGCTGGCTAGTAACAAAGCAGTATGCCAGTAAGCTAGCAGTGAGCTACTAAGCAAGCAGTATTCTTGTAAGCAAGCTGTGAGCTAGCAAGCAAGCATCAAGCTTCTAAGCAAGCAGTAAGATGGAAGGCATGCATCAGGGTAGCAAGAAGCAAGAAGTAAGCAAGCAGTCAGGTAGTAAGCACGTAGAAAGCTAGAAAGCATGCAGTAAGCTTGTAAGCAAGCGGTATGCTAGTAAATAAGGAGCGAGCTAGTAAGCGAGCAGGGAGCTAGTAAGCGAGGAGCATGCTAGTATGATAGCAGTTAGCTATTGAGCATGCAGTAAACTAGTAAGCAAGCTGCGGGCTAGTAAGAAAGCTGGAAGCTAGTTGAAAGCAGTATCCTAGTAAGCAAGCAGTAAGCGACTGAGCAAGCAGTACGCTGGTAAGCAAGCAGTAAGCCAGAATGCAAGTTGCAAGCTAGTAAGCAAGCACAAGCTAGAACGCAAGCAGCCGGCTTGTAAGCATGCAGTAAGCGAGTATGCTAGCATTAAGCTAGTAAGCAAGCAGTGAGCTAGTAAACGAGGAGGAATCTAGTAAGGAAGCAGCATTGTAGTAAGCAAGCAGTAAGCTAGTAAGCAACCAGTCAGCAAGTAAGCAAGCTGTAAGCTAGTAAGCAAGCAGTAAGCTTGTATGCTAGCAGCAGGCTATTCAGAAAGCTGCTAGCTAGTAAGAAAGCATTATGCTAGTTAGCAAGCCGTAAGCTAGAATGCAAGCAGCAAGCTAGTATGCAAGCAGTGCGCTAGCAAGCGAGTAGCCAGCTAGTAAACAAGCAGTAAGCTAGTAAGCAAGCCGTAAGCTAGTAAGCATGCAGTAAGCGACTGAGCAAGCAGTACGCTGGTAAGCAAGCAGTGAGCTAGTACGCGCGCAGGGAGCTAGTAAGGAAGCATTATGCTCGCAAGCAAGCAGCAAGCTAGTAAGCGAGCCGGGACCTATTAAGAGAGCAAAATGCTAGTAAGCCAGCAGTAAGCTATTAAAGAACCAGTATGCTATTAAGCATGGAGGAAGCTAGTAAGGTAGCTATGTGCTAGAATGTCAGCTGCAGGCTAGTAAGCGAGCAGTAAACGAGTAATCAACAAGTAAGCTAGTAGGCAAGCAGCAAGCTTGTAAGCAGGCAGTGAGCTAGCAAGCGAGGAGGAAGCAAGCAAGAAAGCAGCATGATAGTGAGCAAGCAGTAACTAGTACGCAACAAGTAAGAAAGTAAGCAAGCAGTAAGCAGGTATGAAAGCAGTTGGCTAGGAAGCAAGTAGTAAGCTACTAAGCAGGCAGTGAGCTAGTGTGGAAGCAGTATGTCAGTAAGCACGCTGTAAGCTAGTAAGGGTGCACTATGCTAGTAAGCGAGCAGTGAGCTAGTAAGCAAGTAGTAAGCTAGTAAGCAAGCAGTAAGCTAGTAAGCGAGCAACAAGCTACTAGGCAAGCAAGAATCTAGTAAGCAAGCAGCAAGCGTGTAGGCAACCGATACGGAGCGATTCTCACATTTTTGTCAACCTGGTATTCCGTCAACGGCGCGCGTCGAAGCAGAGTGCGTCCGCAGCTGACTTTGACGCCCACAGCACCGTTTTGCCCATCGTCCCGACGTCGTGGCGTGTGAGGCCACGAAACGCGGATATCCGGCCACCGGTAGGGACTCGTGCGTCAGCAGAGCCCCTCCGGATTCACGGCCTCTCAGCCGAGGAAGGGTGGAGATGCGTCCGCTGCCATACGACCACACTAGTCGGCGATTCCCACTCCGCCTCCCGACATCATCCCACCCCAGCGAAATAGTGTAGCGGCGAACGAGCACAAGCGAGTGGCCAGCCCGGGCTGGCCCCTAGAATAGGGACCTTTATACCCCTAGCACAGAAGCGAGCGAACCCGGCCTACGGACTGACGCCTCAAACGCCACGACGTCGGGACGGTGGGCTAAACGGTGCTGTGGGCGTCAATGTCAGCTGCGGACGCACTCTGCTAGTAAGCGAGTATGGAGCATGGAGCATGGAGTATGGAGCTAGTAGCAAAGCAGAAATCTAGTAAGTAAGCAGTATGCTGGTAGAAAGCAGATAGCTAGTAAGGAAGCAGTATGCTAGTAAGCAAACACTAAGCTAGTAAGCAACAACTAAGCTAGAAAGCAAGCAGCAAGCTAGTACGAAAGCAGTTTTCTAGTAAGATAGCAGTATGCTAGCAAGCAAGCTGTGAGCTAGTAAGCGAGGACGAAGCTAGTAAGGATGCGTTATGCTAGTAATCAAGCAGTAAGTCAGTAGGCAACCAGTAAGCTAGTAAGCAAGCAGCAGGCTAGCCAGAAAGCAGTTAGCTAGTAAGAACGCAGTATGCTTGTAAGCAAGCGGCAAGCTAGAAAGCAAGTAGCAATCTAGTAAGCAAGCAGTAAGCTACCAAGCAAGCAGTGAGCTAGTAAGAAAGCAATTAGCTAGTAAGAAAGCAGTATGCTAGTAAGCAGGCAGTAAGCTAGAACGCAAGCAGGAAGCACGTAAGCAAGCAGTACGCTAGTAAGCAAGTAGTAGGCTAGTAAGCAACCAGAAAGCTAGTAAGCAAGCAGCAGGCTAGTCAGAACTCAGTTAGGCACTAAGAACGCAGCATGCTAGTAAGCTTGCGGAAAGCTAGAAAGCTAGCAGCAAGTTAGGAAGCAATCTGTAATCTAGTAAGAAAGCAGTATGCTATTAAGCAAGCAGGGAGATAGTAAGCGAGCAGTAAGCTTGAAACCAAGTTGTAAGCTTGAAAGCAAGCAATACGCTAGTAAGCATGCAGTGAGACAGTAAGCTAGCAGTGTGATAATAAGCTAGCAGTAAGCTAGTAAACAAGCATTAAGGAACAAAGCAAGCAGTAAGCTAGTAACCAAGCTGTAAGCTAGTAAGCAAGCAGTAAGTTTGTAAGCAAGTAGTGAGCTAGTAAGCAAGCAGCAGGCTATTAAGAAAACTGTAAGTTACTAACAATGAAGAAAGCTAGTACGCAAGCGGGAAGCTATTAAAGAAGTGTTAAGCTAGTAAGTGACCAATAAGTTCATAAGAAAGCAGTAAGTTAGGAAGAAAGCGGGAATGTAGGAAGGTAGCAGTCAGATAGTAAGCAAGGAGTAAGCTAGTAATAAGCAGTAAGCTATTAAGCACGCAGTGAGCTATTAAGCGAGGAGGAAGCTAGTAACGAAGCAGTATGATAGCATGCAAGCAGAATGCTAGCAAGCAACCAGTAGGCTGGCAAGCAAGCAGGAAGCGCGTAAGCTAGCAGTAAGCTAATAAGCAAGCAGTAATCTTGTAAGCAATCCGTGAGCTAGTAAACAATCAGGAAGCTAGTAAGTTAGTAAGCAGTAAGTATGTTAGTAAGCTTACAGTAAGATAGTGAGAATGCAGTTAGCTAGTAAGAAAGCAGTATGCTGCCAAGAGAGCAGTTAGCTAGTATGCATATGGTAAGCTAGTATGCAAGCAGAAAACTAGTACGCCAGCGGTATGCAAGTAAGCAACCAGCAGGCTAGTAAGAAAGCAGATAGCTATTAAGCGAGCAGGAAACTAGTAAGGGAGCAGTATGCTAGAAAGCCACCAGTAAACTAGCATGCAAGCCAAGGCTAGTAACAGAGCAGAATGTTTGTAACGAGGCAGTATGCTAGTAAGCATGCAGTAAGGTAATAAGTAAGCAGAAAGCAAGTAACATAGCAGTATGTTAGTAACAAGACAGTAAGTTAGTAACAAAGCAGTATGCTGGAAAGCAAGCAGGAACCTAGTTTACTGCTTGCTTCCAGCGTACTGCTTGCTAACTATCATGCTGCTTCCTTACTAGCCTGTTGCTTGCTTTCCAGCTTACTACTTGCTTGCCAGATTCCTGCTTTCTTCCTAACTTACTGCCCTCTTGCCAGGCGAATGCTTCCTTACTTGCTTACAGCTTCATTACTAGCTTACTGCTTGCTTACTTGCTTACTGCTTACTCACTAGCATACTGCCTCCTTACTAGATTCCTGCTCACTTACTAGCTTATAGCTAGCTTACTCGCTTACTGGCTGCTTACTAGCCTACTGCGTGCATTCTAGCTTACTGCTTGCTCACAAGCTTACAGCTAGCTTATCAGCTTCCTGCTTGGTTACTAACTCACAGCTTGCCTACTATCAATCGGCTGCCTTACTAGCTTCCACCTCGCTCCATAGCTCACTGCTTGTTTACTAGCTTACTGCTTCCATACTAGCTCACTGTTTGCATACAAGCTTTTGGCTTGCTTAACAGCATACTGCTTGCTCAAAAGCTAACTGCTTTCTTGCTATCCTGCTGCCTGCTTTCCAGCTTAATGCTTTCCTATCAGCTTCCTGCTTGCTTCTAGCTTACTGTTTACATAGTAGCATACTGCTTCCTTACTAGCATCCTCCTCGGTTACTAGCTCACTGCATTCTTACCCGCTTACTACTTGCTTGCTAGCTTGCCTCTTGTTTCTAGCTTACTGCATGCTTACAAGCTAACTGCCTTCCTTCTAGCCTGCTCCTTGCATTCTGGCTTATTGTATGCTTACTATATTGCCGCTTGCTTTCTAGCTTACGGAATGTTACTAGCAGACTGCTTGCTTACAAGCTTGGTGCTTGCTTTCTATCATACTGCTTGCTTACTAGCTGACTACTCGCTTACAAGCTGACTGCTTGCTTACTAGCTTGCTGCTTGCATTCTTGCTTACAGCTTGCTCACAAGCATACTGCTTTCTTACTAGTTACCAGCTTTCTGACTAGACAGCTGCTTGCATACAAGCTTACTGTTTCCTTAGTAGCTTACTGCATGCTTTCTATCTTAGTGCTTGATTATTAGATTGCTGCATGCTTTCTAGCTTCCTGCTAGCTTACTAGCATACTGGTTGCTTACTAGCGTACTGCTTGCTTACTAGCATACAGCTTTCTTACTAGATAACTGATTTCTGACTAACCTCCTTCTTGCTTACAAGCTCACTGCTTGCATACTAGCTAGCTGCTTGCATTCTTGCTCGCAGCCAGCTTACTAGCTCAGTACTCGCTTAGCAGCTCACTGCTTGCATACTAGCTTGCCGCTTGCTTTCTAGCTTACAGCTTGCTTACTAGCTTACAACTTGCTTACTAGCTAGCAGCTATCTTATCAGCTTACTGTTGGTTACTGGCTTATTGGTGGCTTAAGAGCTTGTAGCTTGCTTACTATCATACTGCCGCCTTTCTATCTTCCTCCTCGCCTACTAGCTCACTTCTTGCTTTCCAGCTACCTGCTAGCTTACTCGCCTGCTGCTTGCTAGTTAGCCTGCTGCTAGCTAGCTAGCCTGCTGCTGCTTTCGGTCTTACTGCTTGCTTACTAGCCTGCAGCGTGCTTTCTAGCTTACTGCTTGCTTACTAGCATACTGATTTCTTACTAACTCACTGCTTTGTCAATTGCTTACTGCTTGCTTACTAGGTAACTGCTTGCGTACTAGCATACCGCTTTGCTACTTGCTTACTGCTTGCATACAAGATTAGTGCTTGCTTAGTAGCTTACTGCACGCTTGCTAGCTTACTGCTTGCATACTAGATTACTGCTTGCTTAGTAGCCTACTGCACGCTTACTAGCTTATTGCTTGCTTACTATCTTACTGGTTACTTGCTAGCTTACTGCTTGCTTACAAGCTTACTGCTTGTTTACTAGCTTACTGCTTCCTTACTAGCTTGCTGCTTCCTTACAAGCTTCCGCCTCGCCCATTAGCTCACTGCTTGCTTACTAGCTTACTGCATGCTTACTAGATAACGACTTTTATTTTTTTTTTGTCGTGCGGAAAATCTTCGAAAGACTCCCTCCCACCTCTTTGGGGAGCGACGGGAGGGGTGTGTGGGATTCCCCGCGCCCGTAGAGTGACGGGCGTGGGAGCTACCCACTAAAAACCCCACCGTGACCCTTCCGCACGATTTGGGAGGATACCGGGTATCGCTCGAAGCATTCTTCCGGTATCCTCCCCGTGCCCGCGCTTTGCGCCCAACCCCGGGGGGGGGGGGGGACAAACAGTCCCCCCGGTAGTCACTCTGTCTCATAGCGGCAGGACGGGGCCACTCCATCTCGCCGCCAACCGTCCCGGGGCCACGTCTAGTGGCGGTTGCGAGACCCAACCACGGTGCCCGCGCTTTCGTGCCCATCCCCCCGGGGGGGACAATCGGTCCCCCCAGTAGACACACTGCCTCATAGCGGCGGGACGGGGCCACTCCATCCCGCCGCTATCCGTCCCGGGGCCGCGTTTAGTGGCGGCTGCGAGCCCCAACTCGCAACCGCCCGCGACCCCGTTTCCACTCCTCGGCGGCCGGGCGTTCATGGCCGCACCAGACCGCCGAGGGTGCCTCCCCTCGCGTCGGACCGGTAGGGGGAGGCACTCCTACCCCCAACCGGTCCGACCCGGCGCCGCCTGGTGGGAGGAGGGTCCCCTTAGGACCCCCCTCCCAGCCTAGGTCTTCCGCCACGCCGAGGCGGCCGCCCGCGACGCCTCGCGACCGGGCGACGACCTCGGGCCACCGCACGAGCGCGAGCTTCAGCGCGCCGCTGAAGCTCGCGCTCCCTCCCCGCGGCCTCCTTCTGCAACATTACGTTCTCGCAGAAGGAGGCCACGGCCCTCCACTTCTCCTCGCTGCCGAGCATGGCGCGCACCACGCCCGGCAGCGAGACATCCCGCCCGACGACGCCGACCAGGACACGGCGCTCCCCCTCCCACGCGGGGCATACCTCCAGGGTATGATCCGCCGTGTCCTGCTCAGCGTCGCAGTGGCAGCAACGCGCCGTCGGCTCCTTCCCTATCCGGCACAGGTATCTTCCGAAGCTGCCATGCCCGGAAAATACCTGTGCCAGCCGGTAGGTGAGGCTGCCATGGCCTCTGTCCAGCCACTCCTTCAGGAGTGGCCGAACAGCCCCGACAGTCCGGTGCCCCGCGGTTGGCAGAGCCAGCCGTTCCTGCCACGCGAGCCACACGGACTGCCGGGCCTGGCGCTTCAAATCGCCCCAAGCAGGTTCCTGCCCGCCCGGGACCGCCCCCACCCCCGCGCGACGGTCGACGCGGTGCCGGTACATCACCGCGTGCGACCGCGCGAGCAGGTCCATGGGCGGCATCCCCGCTAGAACCGTCGCCGCCTCATGTGACATGGTCCGATACCCGCGGACGACCCTGAGCGCCATGCGCCTCTGCACCCGACGCAGCATAGTCATGCTGCGCCGGGAGGCAGCCAGGTAGTCCGCCCAGACGGGGGCCCCGTATAGGGCCACCGACTGGACCATTGCCACATAGAGGCGACGAACTCGGCCCGCCGGGCCCCCCAGGTTGGGCAGGATCCGGCCCAGAGCCGCAACCATCCTTTCCAACCGGGGGACCAGGCAGCGGAAATGCTGCTCGAAACGCCAGTGGCTATCGAGGATCAGCCCTAGATACCTGATCTGGGGCTTCACCTCGATGTCAGCCCCACCCACCCGGATCAGAGGGGGTGGCGGATCCTGCCGAGGTGAATGAAACGCAATCACCTCGGTCTTATGGACCGCCACCGTCATCCCCATCCCCCTGATCCGGTCGACGACGCGTTGCGACCCCTCCTCCGCGCGACGCATGGCCCTCCCCCACTGAACCCCGACGGCCAGCACCAGTGTGTCATCTGCGTAACGCACGGCACTGACGCCGTCGGGGAGGTCGGCACGCAACACTGCGTCGTACGCGATGTTCCACAGGAGTGGCCCGAGGCCCGACCCCCACGGAAACCCGCAGTACACCTCCCTCCGCATATCACCATCCCGACCCGGATACTCGATCCACCTGCCGCGGAGATAATCCCCGACGACTGCCATGAGACATGTAGTGTGTAGCCGTTATTCTGTCCAAGCGCGTTGCCACTTGGGGACTTTGCTGTACCTCAGACCGAAGGTCCATACCAGCAACTACATTTTGCCTGTTGTTCGGGCATCTACTTTTCACGCGTCGTTATGCGTTTTTGGAGGCTAACGACGTCGAAACCTGCTGCCACCTCGAGTCCAACCCAATCCAGGAACGCTTGCCGAAGCAAGCGGGCCTTGTATCCCGGCCCGTGGAGGTCACTGCCGAAGCACATGACCTAGCATCCGTTCGAGTACATTTTCAAGCATGGTTCTTAGAGAGAATCCGCAGACTTCTCTCATTCTGTTACGTAGCGTAGTGCGTTCAATTGCGATTTTGGTTTCGTCCTGCTTTCGTAAGTAGTACCGAGCGCGTATATGTCCGGAACTCCCTGAATAGATCTTGTGTTACAAGTTCGGCTTCGGTCACCGGCCACGGATGGCCAGTTTCTTCAGCCGCTTGTCTCAGGAGTTCTCGCGCGTCTCTGTACCTCCGGCACTCGAATAGGACGTAGTTTGGTGTCTCCACTTGGCCACAATCGCAATTCTCGTGCGGTACTAAAGCAAATTCCTTGAGCTTGGCTCGGAAATCTCCGTGCCCGCTTAGGAATTGTACCACGTAGTGATCCAAGATCACCCAGCTTGCATCGAGACGGTCAGATACATCAGAGAAGTAGCGGAAGGTGACCCTACCTTTCTCCGATGACGACCATCTCAATTGCCACATATTGAGAAGTTCCGCTCGCTCCAAGGCTTTCGCCTCAGCAGCGGTAACTTCTCCAGCCGCCAAATCGGTTCGACTTATTCGACAATTTCCGACATCGGTATTCATTCGTCTTCTTATCCGGTATGCACACGCGCGCTCCACTAACACCAAGTCTATCGGCATCGTCCCGGCGATCACTGTGATCGCGTCGGTAGATACCGTGCGATAGGCCTTGGTGACGGCGTGCAAAACATGTCTCTGCGCCCTGGCAAGTTTAATTCTTGTCACAGAGGTAAGCATGTCTACCCATCCGGAGGCGGCGTATGACGTGATCGGGACGAAGAGACCTTTGTACAAAGTACGCATGGCTCTGTGTCCCAGTCCCCAGTTTGATCGAGCAAGTCTTGCTAGCGTATATAACGTTCGCATGACTTTGGCATTCAAGTATTCGACGTGGGATCTTACTCCCATTCGCGCATCGATGTGAACACCCAAGTACCTTATGGTTTGCTTGAGTGCCACACTTCTCCCGTTTATCTTTATCGCAGGAGGTCGTTCTCTATCCAGATTTCCTTTCAAGAGAATCATCTCGGTTTTAGTCGCAGATAGTTTAAGTTTCTGCGTGGCGCACCACTCAGAAATTGTATCGGCGACTCTTTGCCCTCTTTGCTGCAACTGATTCCTCGAGTTTCCGTAGAATACCACGAGTAAGTCGTCAGCGTAGGCTATTGGCTCGCAAGCCAGGTGTTCGTTTGATAAGAGCTGCAGAACTTCGTCAAAGACTAGGTTCCAGCAGCTCGGACCGAGTATCGAGCCCTGTGGGCAGCCCTTGGTGACTTGCTTACGCACATTACCGTGTTTGGAAACTATTGTAACCATACGGTCAGCGAAGTAGTCGACCATGAGTCGATAAAGATTTCGGGGACATCCCCGGCGTTTCAGCTTCTGAAGTATGCTTGGCCACCAAACATTATCAAAAGCTCCGGCGATGTCGAAGGAGAGACCCATCACATATCATTCCTCTCGCTGGGATATCAATTCCCTGAGCTTCACCACGGCGTCTTCCGTGGATCGTCCAGGCCTGAATCCGTGTTGCCGATCGGAACTATGTTCTGGGTTTAGGAATATATTACTCATTCGATTAAGCATTAGTCTTTCTAACACTTTGCCTAGGATGGAAAGTAGGCATATCGGTCTATACGACTTGACATCCGTTGGTGGTTTATCGGGCCCTTTCAAGATTGCTCTGATCAAGCCGATTTTCCACCTAACGGGGAAGACCCCGTGCGCTAGACACCCGTTGTAGAGTCTTAGTAGAGCAGTATGGATGGATCCCCGGCTGCTGGAGGACGTGGTCAATACACTCTTCCCAATTGGGGAGAGGGGACCGCGTCCTCCGGCGGCGGCGGCTGTCCCAGTGGAGTGGACGGCCGAGCTGGGGGTCACGCAGGAGGAGCTGGCAGCGGCCATCAGACGGCTCGGGGTTCGTAACACGGCCCCGGGTCCGGATGGTGTGCCCGGCCGGGTTTGGGTCTTGACCCAGGGCGTCCTTGGGGCCGACCTCAGGCGGTTGTTCGACCGCTGCCTGAGGGACGGGCGATTCCCCCCCAGTTGGAAGGTGGCGAGGATGGTCCTCCTCCGGAAGGAGGGTCGGCCCGCGGAGTCTCCCTCCGCATACCGGCCCATTTGTCTCCTCGACGAGGTGGGCAAGCTCTTCGAGCGTGTGATTGCTGCCCGCCTCGTCGAGCACCTGTCGCGGGGTGATCCCGGTCTGGCCGACTGCCAGTTCGGTTTCCGGGGGGGCCGATCGACTATCGACGCGATAGGTCGTGTGAGGGCCCTCTCGGAGGCGGCCGTCTCCCGGGGAGGGGTGGCATTGGCAATATCCTTGGATATTGCCAATGCCTTTAACACCCTCTCCTGGGAAGAGATAAGGAGGGGGCTCGAATATCATCGAGTCCCCCCTTGTCTCAGGGCGGTCGTCGGGGATTATCTCCGCGGCAGGTGGATCGAGTATCCGGGCCGGGATGGTGATATGCGGAGGGAGGTGTACTGCGGTGTTCCGCAGGGGTCGGTCCTCGGGCCACTCCTGTGGAACATCGCGTACGACTCGGTGTTGCGGGCCGGCCTCCCCGACGGCGTCAGCACGGTGTGTTATGCGGATGACACACTGGTGCTGGCCGTCGGGGCGCACTGGGGGAGGGCCATGCGTCGCGCGGAGGAGGGGTCGCAACGCGTCGTCGACCGGATCAGGGGGATGGGGATGACGGTGGCGGTCCATAAGACCGAGGTGATTGCGTTTCATTCACCTCGGCAGGAGCCGCCACCCCCTCTGATTCGGGAGGGTGGGGCTGACATCGAGGTGAAGCCCCAGATCAGGTATCTGGGGCTGATCCTCGATAGCCACTGGCGTTTCGAGAAGCATTTCCGCTGCCTGGTCCCCCGGTTGGAAAGGATGGTTGCGGCTCTGGGCCGGATCCTGCCCAACCTGGGGGGCCCGGCGGGCCGAGTTCGTCGCCTCTATGTGGCAATGGTCCAGTCGGTGGCCCTATACGGGGCCCCCGTCTGGGCGGACGACCTGGCTGCCTCCCGGCGCAGCATGACTATGCTGCGTCGGGTGCAGAGGCGCATGGCGCTCAGGGTCGTCCGCGGGTATCGGACCATGTCACATGAGGCGGCGACGGTTCTAGCGGGGATGCCGCCCATGGACCTGCTCGCGCGGTCGCACGCGGTGATGTACCGGCACCGCGTCGACCGTCGCGCGGGGGTGGGGGCGGTCCCGGGCGGGCAGGAACCTGCTTGGGGCGATTTGAAGCGCCAGGCCCGGCAGTCCGTGTTGCTCGCGTGGCAGGAGCGGCTGGCTCTGCCAACCGCGGGGCACCGGACTGTCGGGGCTGTTCGGCCACTCCTGAAGGAGTGGCTGGACAGAGGCCATGGCAGCCTCACCTACCGGCTGGCACAGGTATTTTCCGGGCATGGCAGCTTCGGAAGATACCTGTGCCACTGCGACGCTGAGCAGGACACGGCGGATCATACCCGGGAGGTATGCCCCGTGTGGGAGGGGGAGCGCCGTGTCCTGGTCGGCGTCGTCGGGCGGGATGTCTCGCTGCCGGGCGTGGTGCGCGCCGTGCTCGGCAGCGAGGAGAAGTGGAGGGCCGTGGCCTCCTTCTGCGAGAACGTAATGTTGCAGAAGGAGGCCGCAGGGAGGGAGCGCGAGCTTCAGCGGCGCGCTGAAGCTCGCGCTCGTGCGGTGGCCCGAGGTCGTCGCCCGGTCGCGAGGCGTCGCGGGCGGCCGCCTCGGCGTGGCGGATGACCTAGGCTGGGAGGGGGGTCCTGAGGGGACCCTCCTCCCGCCAGGCGGCGCCGGGTCGGACCGGTTGGGGGTAGGAGTGCCTCCCCCTACCGGTCCGACGCAAGGGGTAGCACCCTCGGCGGTCTGGTGCGGCCATGAACGCTCGGCCGCCGAGGGGTGGAAACGGGGTCGCGGGCGGTTGCGAGTTGGGGCTCGCAGCCGCCACTAAACGCGGCCCCGGGACGGATAGCGGCGGGATGGAGTGGCCCCGTCCCGCCGCTATGAGGCAGTGTGTCTACTGGGGGGACCGATTGTCCCCCCGGGGGATGGGCGCGAAAGCGCGGGCACGGGGAGGATACCGGAAGAATGCTTCGAGCGATTCCCGGTATCCTCCCAAAGCGTGCCGAAGGGTCACCGTGGGGTTTTTAGTGGGTAGGTCCCGCGCCTGTCGTTGTACGGGCGCGGGGAATCCCACACACCCCTCCCACCTCTCCCCAAGGAGGTGGGAGGGAGTCTTTCGAAGATTTTCCCCACGACAAAAAAAAAAAAAAAAAAAAAAAAAAAAAAGTATGGATGGATCCATAAGCACATTTAACTACTTCGGCCTCTATACGGTCCAGCCCATGGCATTTGCATCGCTTTAAGCGTGATACTGCAGCTCCGAGCTCATTCCTCGTGAAGACTGGACAGTCTTCAGTCGGCGGATCGGTTGCAGCATCAGCTCTGGTGTTTGCTTGCTCCGGCGTTTCATTCGTGGACGAGTCGTCCGGGATTAGCGCCTGTAGGTGCTGCGAGGCAGACGATTCCCAGTCAGTCGTATATCCTTCCGGCGTTCGAATGTTAGAGACCGCAGTCTCAACACAGAGTTTCTTCTGGGCGATCTTGTAAGCAAGTCCCCATGGCTCTTTGTTCCCCTGCTCCGTCACAAAGTTCTGCCAGCTTTGTGCTTTCGCAGCGCGCACTGCGGCTGTGTAGGCGAGTCTAGATGTTCGATACTCAGCCTGCTTTACCGCTCTCTCCTCCGAGTTCTTCTCGCGCTGAAAGGCTCGTCTAAGTCGATAGACTCGCGCTTTCATTCTCGTCAAATTTTCCGTCCACCGTGGAACGGACTTTGAATGCCACTTCTTGGGGCGCATTGAGGCATTGCACGCATCGATGATCGATTTCTCGACCTCTTGTGCTAGGTGTTCGACTTCCCTGCGGCAATCAGTGCCGAGGGGTAATTGCCTCGCGCCCTCAAGTAGAATTTGATCAAAACGCTCCCAGTTCGCATGCAACGTGCGGAATCGAGGCTGTGGTCTTCGATTCTCATTCACGTCCGTGAACTGCAAGACAAAATCAATAAATCGATGATCACTGGAGGTCCAATCCTCGTGGACCGTCCAGTTTTGTACAATTGTCGCCATGTCTGGTGTCGATAATGTGACATCGATCCATGACTCACCGGCAGGGCTGCAGTATGTAGGGATACTACCAGCCTCGTTCAAAATCGTCAAGTCGTGTAATGCGATAAACTCTTCGAGTTTTTCGCCTCGCGTGTCCGGTCGAACGCTTTCCCCCCCCCCCCCCCCCAAAGGTGGGATTTGGCATTGACGTCCGCGGCTATCACGACTCGACGGTGTTGGAGAGCATCGAGTGTCCTCTCCAAGTGTGCCAGACTTGGTTCAATGTCTTCCGAGCATTGAAAGTACTGGCTAACGAGGTAGAAACTACCGAAGGGTCCGCTAATGCAAACGCAGGAGGTGTGAGTATCACACAGCTGTGTGATTTTTACCACCGAGATGTCCGGGTTTCTGACCACTATTGCGGCCATAGCCCGTTCATTCTCGGCGATCACCTTCGCCGTGAGCCCAAAGCCTGGAATCTGTCCCTGAAATTGGTAAGGTTCCTGCATGAGCAACACGTCGATCTCCTTTGTGTGCATTAGCTCGCTCACCTCACCATGAACAATTAGCG
This sequence comes from Colletes latitarsis, assembly GCF_051014445.1. Taxonomy (NCBI): domain Eukaryota; kingdom Metazoa; phylum Arthropoda; class Insecta; order Hymenoptera; family Colletidae; genus Colletes; species Colletes latitarsis. The sequence goes on from NC_135142.1 coordinate 7,766,820, forward strand.
CACGCCGCATATTATGCTGCACGATGCGCAATTGCCTTAGAGGATTCTCCGGGTCGTGTCTATCCATAATTCGTACGAGATACTGCAAGGTCTAAGGCTGCCTTATAGGCAGGGCAGTTTTTGTCTCGTGACTTATGGTTGTGCTGTTTACCTCTTGCTTTACAGTTCGAGCAAGTTGGGGACTTACTCTTCGCTGTACAAGAGGCAATGGAATGCCCTTTTTCGGAGCAGTGACCGCAAACCTCGTTCTGCGCTTTGCAATGTTTGGCCATATGGCCAAACATTTGACACTTAAAGCATCGTGTAACAGAAACGTAGTCCTGCACTCTGCATGCGGACCACCCCAGGTACACGCTGTCCGAGCTCTTCAGCCGCTGGCGAACCTGCGGACTGACTTCCAGGACCCAGTTGGCAGTGTCCTTTTCCTTCGGGCCGGTTGCAAACCGGACCTTCAGGCTGGACGACACATCCCCCTGGGCCATATCACTGAGGTTTCGCTTCCAAATGCTGCAAGAAACCTCCTCTTTCCTCATCGACTTGGGAACGTCGTACACAATAAGTGTAGGGTTCCTCAAAGTCCGTACAGTAGCTGAAAGTCCTACTTCTTTCAGCTTCGCGCAGTTGACGAAGGCCTTTAGATCCTCCTTGCGTTCAGTCTCGACGGCTATGCCACCGGAGTGGATGCGTCGGACGGACCTCACGCGGATCTTGGCTTTCGCCGACTTGACCAGGGACAGAACAGTCTGTTTAGTAACGTCACTGATCTGTCCTTTCCCTTTCGGCGGGAAAATGCGCACCACATGTCATGGTGGTTTTACCGCTTCTGGGGAAACTCGATTCGCATCGACCTTAACCGCTTGCGCGTAGGTCGTCGCTGCACGAACTGGTACAGGATTCACAGTCGGACCGGATCCCGTCGTCTGCGAAACCGTAGGGGCAACCCTCTCTGCGATCCTCTGGGAGGCTCTCACCTCTTGCCCGATCGCCGCGAGCTGTCCTTTTAGGAAAGAGTTCTCCACGAGAACCTCCTGGACTAGCTCCTAGAGAGCTGCCGCATTGCCTACGATCAAGGCTCCGGTTTCCTTGCTGAGCCTGGATTCTTTTCCAAGACAGCTGGTCCGGATACCCTTGAACAGTTTCGAGGCCTCCCCACCGATTTTGTCGAGAGGCCTGTTCGAAGGACCAGGTGTCGCCTCCGCCGACACCTTTCCTGGCAATTTCTCGCCGCATTTCCGGGCCCTGCCCTGAGACACGGGGGGACCCGATGATATTCGAGCCCCCTCCGTATCTCCCCCTAGGGAAGGGTGTTAAACGCGTTGGCAATATCCAGCGATACCGCCAACGCCACCCCTCGACGGGAGACGGCCGACTCCGAGAGGGCCCTGACGCGACTGATCACATCGACCGTTGGCCCCCCCCCCCCCCGGAGACCGTACTAGCAGTCGGCCAGGCCCGGAGCACCCCGCGACAGGTGCTCGACGAGGCGTGCAGCAATCACTCGCTCGAAGAGATTGCCCACCTCGTCGAGGAGACAGATGGGCCGGTACGCGGATGGAGACTCCGCGGGCCGACCCTCCTTCCGGAGGAGTACCATCCTCGCCACCTTCCAACTGGGGGCGAATCGCCCGTCCCTCAGGCATCGGTTAAACAACCGCTTGAGGTAGGCCCAAGGACGCCGTGGGTTAAGACCCAAACCCGGCCGGGCACACCATCCGGACCCGGGGCCGTGTTACGAACCCCGAGCCGTCTGATGGCCGCTGCCAGCTCCTCCTGCGTGACCCCCAGCTCGGCCGTCCACTCCACTGGGACAGCCGCCGCCGCCGGAGGACGCGGTCCCCTCTCCCCAATTGGGAAGAGTGTATTGACCACGTCCTCCAGCAGCCGGGGGTCAAGACCCTCGGTGACGGGGGGCGCCCACGGGCGGAGCTTATTCAGCACCACCTTATATGGGCGTCCCCATGGATCGTCATCAAGGGTCTGGAGGAGCTCCTTCCATGCCCAGGTCTTGGCCCCTTTGATGGCGACCTGCAGAGCAACCCGCGCCACGCGTTATGCTCCATACAGGTCATCAGCTGCCCTCGCTCGCGCCACGCCGTCGCCTGTACGTTGACGACGGCGCGCGCGGGTGTACTGGCGTCGGGCGCGGACAGTCGCGACTCGCAACTCCGCGATCGCGTCCGACCACCAGTACACCGCCCGGCGAGGAGAAGCCCGCCCGACCCGAGGCATCGCCGCGTCGCAAATACCCGCGACCAATGCTCCGAGCCGGGCGACCTCCTCCTCTATGCTCGGCAACTCGGCCGCTCCCTGCGGCCAAGTTGCAGCGAGGGCAACTGGCATCAGGGCGTCCTTGTCCAGGCGCCGAAGCGCCCAGCGGCGTGGTGGGGCGCCACGCAGGCGGCCGTGTCGGGATGCACTCGCGGCGGCAGAGACCTCCATCCGGATGTACCGGTGATCGGAGAGTGTCTCTGCCCCCGCGACCACGTGCCAACCCGACACCATGCGCACGGCGTTGGGGGTCGCGAATCCAACATCCACGATGGACCCCCCATATCGCCGCACGCATGTGTGCTCCGACCCCCGGTTCAATACCCGGAGGTCGAGCCCCGCCGCCCAATCGCCCAGGATGCCGCCGCGAACGGAGGTCCTGGGGGATCCCCAAGCCACCGACTTGGCATTAAAATCCCCCAGGACCAGCACCGGCCGGGCCGCGTAGCGCTGCACGCATGCCGCGACCTCGGCCAAGTACAGCTCGAACGCAGCGTGACCGCTACGGGGCGAAATGTAGCACCCCACAACAGCGACTCCCTCCCAGTCCACGGCGACGAATCCCCGACCGCGCTCCAACAAGGAGAACGGTGGGGACCCGTCGCCCCCTCCCCATACCGTCGCCACCAAGCCGTCCGCGTCGCCCACCCAATGAGGGTGATCAGGGACGCGGTACGGCTCGGCGGCGACCGCCAGGCCAACCCCCCACTCCGCGAGGACTTGGGACATCAAGTCCTGTGCCGCGCGGCAGTGGTTGAGGTTGGCCTGGAGGAGGAGGCGGGGCGGCATTAATTAATGGCCGCGCCAGCCTCCTCCCGGCCGTCCGTCCCCGTAGCACCGTCCACCTCCATGGAGGACGATGCCACCGCTCTCGGCACCGGAGCCGGTGCAGCCCGCCTCTTCCTCTCCTTCCGGTGGGGGGGGGAGCACTTCTTGCTCCCCACCCTGTGATCGGCTGGCCTCCCCATGTCCGCACACAGCGGGCAGTGGGTGGCCGCCGAGCACTGGCTCGCACGGTGCTCTTTGGCACCGGAGCGGTAACACTGACCGCTGCGGTCCACCGGCGAGGTGCACCACTGCCTCACGTGCCCCAATTCGAGGTAGCGGTGACACTGGAGCGGGCGCGGTGCGAGGATTTCCACTCGCGCCGAAACCCACCCCACCAACACCCTCCCGTATTCCGCCACCTTACGGGCGGCGGAGAGGGGGCACCGGGCCCACACCGACCCGAGGCCGGAGGGCGACCTGCGGATCTCTCCGATCCGCAGGTCCTCCACAGGACAGTCCCCCGCCCTCGCAAGGGCACGGGACACATCCTGTGCGCTGACCGAGTCGTCCAGCCCACAAACGCGCATCTCCGTGCGCTTCGTGGGCCGGGCGACCCGGACACTTCGCTCGCCCAGCTGCTCCCGGAGCCTCTGGGCGAGACGATCCGCCTTCGCGCCGCCTTCTGCACCGGGGATCTCCAGCAAGAGACCCCCGGTCACGGCCCTCTTCGCCCTCACGGAGGCGATGCCCAGCTCCTCCAGGGAGATATTCTCCCTGGCGAGCCGCATCGCCTCCGCGAGGGTCAGGTCGCCCCCCTGCGCAACGGTCAGCGTCACCGCTGCCGTTTTTGGGGGACGACCTGGTCGTGCATTCCCGACGTTCGCGGCCTTTACCTTGGCCGCCGGCGGCGGAGGTGGAGGCTGCGGTTGCGAGGCCTTCCTCGCCGCCCGCTTCGCCTTCCGCCCCACCACCTCACTCCACGCCACCCCCCCTTGGGAGGGTGCTGTGGAGGACGCGACCACCGCGACCACGGGTACACCACCCCCCTTGGGGGTCGCGACCCGGGGCCCTGGTGCCGCAACGCTGGGCGGAGCCTTCACTCCGCCCTTCTTTGCCTTCCCCGACTGTACCGGAACAGGTCGGGGAGGCACCGCCTTCCTGCTGACCGCTCTTCCGGCGAGGAGCTCCTCCCGGAAGGCGGCCAGCTTGCCATCAATCATGTCCCCAATCCTCCTCTGAAGATCGTCTTCTGAGGAGGACGGGGACTTCTTCACGGGCGGAGTGCGGGTGGAGGGGCCCGCGGTGCCCCGCACTACTGCCGCCGCACACCGCTTATTTACCTCCGCCGAGGGAGGCGGCGGTGGAGGAGGAGGGAGGATGGGAGGGAGGGCCGCGCTGTTCCACAGCGCCTCTGCCCTCCTCCTCCCCTGTCGCTCCTCCTCCAACAGGAGCTGCAGACGGGCGTTCCGCCCTCTGAGCTCCCGCGCCGCCTCCCTCATTTCCTCCGCCGCTGCCTTCAGGGCCTCCGCGCCACCGCTTTTCTGCCCCTTAAAGGCGCAGGCAGCGGCGACTTTCTCCACCCGCCTCAGGGACGAGGAGATCCTCTCCGATATCTCCTCGGTCACCTCGTCCCTGAGGCAACTCAGCCTCACCGACGGGCTCATCGCCCCGCCCACCTCGACGACGGCCTGCCCCGTCCTCTTCCTCTTAGAGCCTATGTGGCTCGTGCCGGAGGAGAAGGACGAGACCGACGCCGTCTCGTCGTCCTCCTCCACCCTCCACGAAGCCGGACCTGGCGCTGAGTGGGGCGCGAGCGCCGCCACCCTAACCCCAACCCCGTCTCCGTCCTCCCCAACCGACAAAACCCGCCCCATCCCCATTCTATTTTCTGTGTCCATAATAATCCCACGAGATGGTCGGAAATAAAGGTCCACCCGGGCAGAGCCGCCTTACCCGGGTAAGCCTAATACTCCGGGGGTTCGGCAGGTTCCCCGGAGGTGGTCGCTTGGGATTGGGCCTTCTCCCCCAGCCATGCATCCCATCGCCGCGCACCATAGCTTAGGATTGGAGGGCGATTTTATAGAGTCGCCATACTCGTGGCCCAGGCGGTTAAGCCAAGACCCCCGTTCCTCCTGCCGTCACGTACCATTCACAAAACCAATAGGGAATTGTGAATGGGTCATTGTGACGACCAACAGGAGGCTTACGGTGTGTGTATGACTCGGGTACCCCGGGTTCGTTAAGCCCGTACTGCAGCTGAAAGGCTGGCAGCCCCTGAGGGGACTGCTTGCTTACTTGCTTACTGCTTACTCACTAGCATACTGCCTCCTTACTAGATTCCTGCTCACTTACTAGCTTACAGCTAGCTTACTCGCTTACAGGCTGCTTACTAGCCTACTGCGTGCATTCTAGCTTACTGCTTGCTCACAAGCTTACAGCTAGCTTATCAGCTTCCTGCTTGGTTGCTAACTCACAGCTTGCCTACTATCAATCGGCTGCCTTACTAGCTTCCACCTCGCTCCATAGCTCACTGCTTGTTTACTAGCTTACTGCTTCCATACTAGCTCACTGTTTGCATACAAGCTTTTGGCTTGCTTAACAGCATACTGCTTGCTCAAAAGCTAACTGCTTTCTTGCTATCCTGCTGCTTGCTTTCCAGCTTACTGCTTTCCTATCAGCTTCCTGCTTGCTTCTAGCTTACTGTTTACATAGTAGCATACTGCTTCCTTACTAGCATCCTCCTCGGTTACTAGCTCACTGCATTCTTACCCGCTTACTACTTGCTTGCTAGCTTGCCTCTTGTTTCAAGATTGCTGCATGCTTTCTAGCTTCCTGCTAGCTTACTAGCATACTGGTTGCTTACTAGCGTACTGCTTGCCTACTAGCATACAGCTTTCTTACAAGATAACTGATTTCTGACTAACCTCCTTCTTGCTTACAAGCTCACTGCTTGCATACTAGCTGGCTGCTTGCATTCTTGCTTGCAGCCAGCTTACTAGCTCAGTACTCGCTTAGCAGCTCACTGCTTGCATACTAGCTTGCCGCTTGCTTTCTAGCTTACAGCTTGCTTACTAGCTTACAACTTGCTTACTAGCTAACAGCTATCTTACCAGCTTACTGTTTGCTTACTGGCTTACTGGTTGCTTACTAGCTTGCAGCTTGCTTACTGTCATACTGCCGCCTTTCTATCTTCCTCCTCGCCTACTAGCTCACTTCTTGCTTTCCAGCTTGCAGCTAGCTTACTCGCCTGCTGCTTGCTAGTTAGCCTGCTGCTTGCTAGCTAGCCTGCTGCTGCTTTCGGTCTTACTGCTTGCTTACTAGCCTGCAGCGTGCTTTCTAGCTTACTGCTTGCTTACTAGCATACTGATTTCTTACTAACTCACTGCTTTGTCAATTGCTTACTGCTTGCATACAAGATTACTGCTTGTTTACTAGCGTACTGCTTCCTTACTAGCTTGCTGCTTCCTTATAAGCTTCCGCCTCGCCCATTAGCTCACTGCTTGCTTACTAGCTTACTGCATGCTTGCTAGATAACGACTTTTATTTTTTTTTTGCCGTGGGGAAAATCTTCGAAAGACTCCCTCCCACCTCTTTGGGGAGCGACGGGAGGCGTGTGTGGGATTTCCTGCGCCCGTAGAGTGACGGGCGTGGGAGCTACCCACTAAGAACCCCACCGTGACCCTTCCGCAAGATTTGGGAGGATACCGGGTATCGCTCGAAGCATTCTTCCGGTATCCTCCCCGTGCCCGCGCTTTGCGCCCAACCCCGGGGGGGGGGGGACAAACAGTCCCCCCGGTAGCCACTCTGTCTCATAGCGGCAGGACGGGGCCACTCCATCTCGCCGCCATCCGTCCCGGGGCCGCGTCTAGTGGTGGTTGCGAGCCCCAACTCGCAACCGCCTGCGACCACGTTTCTACCCCTCGGCGGCCGGGAGATCATGGCCGCTCCAGGCCACCGAGGGTGCCTCCCCGTGGGCCGAACCCACCCGGTCCGACCCATCGCCGCCTGGCGGGAGGAGGCTCCCCTCAGGGCCCCCCTCCCAGCCAGGGTCATCCGCCGCGCAAAGGCCGCCGACCGCGACGCCTGGCGCCGGGGCGACGTCCTCGCGCCACCATACGAGCGCGAGCCTCAGCGCGCCGCTGAAGCTCGCGCTCCCTTCCTGCGGCCTCCTGCTGCAGCATTACGGTCTCGCAGAAGGAGGCCACGGGCCTCCACTTCCTCTCGCTGCCGAGCATGGCGCGCACCACACCCGGCAGCGAGACATCCCGCCCGATGACGTCGACCAGGACACGGCGCTCCCCCTCCCACGCTGGGCATACCTGGAGGGTATGATCAGCCGTGTCCTGCTCGGCGTCACAATGGTAGCAACGCGCCGTCGGTTCCTTCGCTATCCGGCACAGGTATCTTCCGAAGCTACCATGCCCGGAAAATACCTGTGCCATCCGGTAAGTAAGGCTTCCATGGCCTCTGTCCAGCCACTCACACAGGAGTGGCCGAACAGCCCCGACTGTACGGTGCTCCGCAGTTGGCAGTGCCAACCGCTCCTGCCACGCGAGCACCACGAACTGCCGGGCCTGGCGCTTCAAATCGCCCCAAGCAGGTTCCTGCCCTCCCGGGACCGCCCCCACTCCCGCGCGACGGTCGACACGATGACGATACATCATCGCGTGCGATCGCGCGAGGAGATCCATGGGCGGCATCCCCGCAAGGACCGTCGCCGCCTCATGCGACACGGTCCGGTGGCCGTGGACGACCCTCAGCGCCATCCGCCTCTGCACCCGACGCAGCATCGTCATGCCGCCAGGTCGTCCGCCCAGACGGGGGCCCCGTATAGGGCCACCGACTGAACCATTGCCACATAGAGGCGGCGAACTCGTCCCGCCGGGCCCCCCAGGTTGGGGAGGATCCGGCCTAAAGCCGAGACCATCCTCTCCAACCGGGGAACCAGGCAGCGGAAATGCTCCTCGAAGCGCCAGTGGCTATCGAGGATCAGCCCCAGATACCTCATCCGGGGCTTCACCTCGATATCAGCCCCACCCACCCGGATCAGAGGGGGTGGCGGATCCTGCCGAGGTGAATGGAACGCTATCACCTCGGTCTTATGGACCGCCACCGTCATCCTCATCCCCCTGTTCCGATCGACGACGCGTTGCGCCCCCTCCTCGGCGAGGCGCTTGGCCCTCCCCCACTGAGCACCGACGGCCAGCACCAGTGTGTCATCTGCGTAACACACGGCACTGACGCCGTCGGGGAGGTCGGCCCGCAACACCGCGTCGTACGCGATGTTCCACAGGAGTGGCCCTAGGACCGACCCCTGCGGAACCCCGCAGTAGACCTCCCTCCGCATATCACAATCCCGGCCCGGATACTCGATCCACCTGCCGCGGAGATAATCCCCGACGACTGCCCTGAGACATGTAGTGTGTAGCCGTTATTCTGTCCAAGCGCGTTGCCACTTGGGGACTTTGCTGTACCTCAGACCGGAGGTCCATACCAGCAACTACATTTTGCCTGTTGTTCGGGCATCTACCTTTCACGCGTCGTTATGCGTTTTTGGAGGCTAACGACGTCGAAACCTGCTGCCACCTCGAGTCCAACCCAATCCAGGAACGCTTGCCGAAGCAAGCGGGCCTTGTATCCCGGCCCGTGGAGGTCACTGCCGAAGCACATGACCTAGCATCCGTTCGAGTACATTTTCAAGCATGGTTCTTAGAGAGAATCCGCAGACTTCTCTCATTCTGTTACGTAGCGTAGTGCGTTCAATTGCGATTTTGGTTTCGTCCTGCTTTCGTAAGTAGTACCGAGCGCGTATATGTCCGGAACTCCCTGAATAGATCTTGTGTTACAAGTTCGGCTTCGGTCACCGGCCACGGATGGCCAGTTTGTTCAGTTGCTTGTCTCAGGAGTTCTCGCGCGTCTCTGTACCTCCGGCACTTGAATAGGACGTAGTGTGGTGTCTCCACTTGGCCACAATCGCAATTCTCGTGCGGTACTAAAGCAAATTCCTTGAGCTTGGCTCGGAAATCTCCGTGCCCGCTTAGGAATTGTACCACGTAGTGATCCAAGATCACCCAGCTTGCATCGAGACGGTCAGATACATCAGAGAAGTAGCGGAAGGTGACCCTACCTTTCTCCGATGACGACCATCTCAATTGCCACATATTGAGAAGTTCCGCTCGCTCCAAGGCTTTCGCCTCAGCAGCGGTAACTTCTCCAGCCACCAAATCGGTTCGACTTATTCGACAATTTCCGACATCGGTATTCATTCGTCTTCTTATCCGGTATGCACACGCGCGCTCCACTAACACCAAGTCTATCGGCATCGTCCCGGCGATCACTGTGATCGCGTCGGTAGATACCGTGCGATAGGCCTTGGTGACGGCGTGCAAAACATGTCTCTGCGCCCTGGCAAGTTTAATTCTTGTCGCAGAGGTAAGCATGTCTACCCATCCGGAGGCGGCGTATGACGTGATCGGGACGAAGAGACCTTTGTACAAAGTACGCATGGCTCTGCGTCCCAATCCCCAGTTTGATCGAGCAAGTCTTGCTAGCGCTCAGGGGGATGGGGATGACGGTGGCGGTCCATAAGACCGAGGTGATTGCGTTTCATTCACCTCGGCAGGATCCGCCACCCCCTCTGATCCGGGTGGGTGGGGCTGACATCGAGGTGAAGCCCCAGATCAGGTATCTAGGGCTGATCCTCGATAGCCACTGGCGTTTCGAGGAGCATTTCCGCTGCCTGGTCCCCCGGTTGGAAAGGATGGTTGCGGCTCTGGGCCGGATCCTGCCCAACCTGGGGGGCCCGGCGGGCCGAGTTCGTCGCCTCTATGTGGCAATGGTCCAGTCGGTGGCCCTATACGGGGCCCCCGTCTGGGCGGACGACCTGGCTGCCTCCCGGCGCAGCATGACTATGCTGCGTCGGGTGCAGAGGCGCATGGCGCTCAGGGTCGTCCGCGGGTATCGGACCATGTCACATGAGGCGGCGACGGTTCTAGCGGGGATGCCGCCCATGGACCTGCTCGCGTGGTCGCACGCGGTGATGTACCGGCACCGCGTCGACCGTCGCGCGGGGGTGGGGGCGGTCCCGGGCGGGCAGGAACCTGCTTGGGGCGATTTGAAGCGCCAGGCCCGGCAGTCCGTGTTGCTCGCGTGGCAGGAGCGGCTGGCTCTGCCAACCGCGGGGCACCGGACTGTCGGGGCTGTTCGGCCACTCCTGAAGGAGTGGCTGGACAGAGGCCATGGCAGCCTCACCTACCGGCTGGCACAGGTATTTTCCGGGCATGGCAGCTTCGGAAGATACCTGTGCCGGATAGGGAAGGAGCCGACGGCGCGTTGCTGCCACTGCGACGCTGAGCAGGACACGGCGGATCATACCCTGGAGCTATGCCCCGCGTGGGAGGGGGAGCGCCGTGTCCTGGTCGGCGTCGTCGGGCGGGATGTCTCGCTGCCGGGCGTGGTGCGCGCCATGCTCGGCAGCGAGGAGAAGTGGAGGGCCGTGGCCTCCTTCTGCGAGAACGTAATGTTGCAGAAGGAGGCCGCGGGGAGGGAGCGCGAGCTTCAGCGGCGCGCTGAAGCTCGCGCTCGTGCGGTGGCCCGAGGTCGTCGCCCGGTCGCGAGGCGTCGCGGGCGGCCGCCTCGGCGTGGCGGATGACCTAGGCTGGGAGGGGGGTCCTGAGGGGACCCTCCTCCCGCCAGGCGGCGCCGGGTCGGACCGGTTGGGGGTAGGAGTGCCTCCCCCTACCGGTCCGACGCAAGGGGAGGCACCCTCGGCGGTCTGGTGCGGCCATGAACGCCCGGCCGCCGAGGGGTGGAAACGGGGTCGCGGGCGGTTGCGAGTTGGGGCTCGCAGCCGCCACTAAACGCGGCCCCGGGACGGATAGCGGCGGGATGGAGTGGCCCCGTCCCGCCGCTATGAGGCAGTGTGTCTACTGGGGGGACCGATTGTCCCCCCAGGGGATGGGCGCGAAAGCGCGGGCACGGGGAGGATACCGGAAGAATGCTTCGAGCGATTCCCGGTATCCTCCCAAAGCGTGCCGAAGGGTCACCGTGGGGTTTTTAGTGGGTAGGTCCCGCGCCTGTCGTTGTACGGGCGCGGGGAATCCCACACACCCCTCCCACCTCTCCCCAAGGAGGTGGGAGGGAGTCTTTCGAAGATTTTCCCCACGGCAAAAAAAAAAAAAAAAAAAAAAAGTCTTGCTAGCGTCACCGAGGGTCTTGACCCCCGGCTGCTGGAGGACGTGGTCAATACACTCTTCCCAATTGGGGAGAGGGGACCGCGTCCTCCGGCGGCGGCGGCTGTCCCAGTGGAGTGGACGGTCGAGCTGGGGGTCACGCAGGAGGAGCTGGCAGCGGCCATCAGACGGCTCGAGGTTCGTAACACGGCCCCGGGTTCGGATAGTGTGCCCGGCCGGGTTTGGGTCTTGATCCAGGGCGTCCTTGGGGCCGACCTCAGGCGGTTGTTCGACCGCTGCCTGAGGGACGGGCGATTCCCCCCCAGTTGGAAGGTGGCGAGGATGGTCCTCCTCCGGAAGGAGGGTCGGCCCGCGGAGTCTCCCTCCGCATACCGGCCCATTTGTCTCCTCGACGAGGTGGGCAAGCTCTTCGAGCGTGTGATTGCTGCCCGCCTCGTCGAGCACCTGTCGCGGGGTGATCCCGGTCTGGCCGACTGCCAGTTCGGTTTCCGGGGGGGCCGATCGACTATCGACGCGATAGGTCGTGTGAGGGCCCTCTCGGAGGCGGCCGTCTCCCGGGGAGGGGTGGCATTGGCAATATCCTTGGATATTGCCAATGCCTTTAACACCCTCCCCTGGGAAGAGATAAGGAGGGGACTCGAATATCATCGAGTCCCCCCTTGTCTCAGGGCGGTCGTCGGGGATTATCTCCGCGGCAGGTGGATCGAGTATCCGGGCCGGGATGGGGATATGCGGAGGGAGGTGTACTGCGGTGTTCCGCAGGGGTCGGTCCTCGGGCCACTCCTGTGGAACATCGCGTACGACTCGGTGTTGCGGGCCGGCCTCCCCGACGGCGTCAGCACGGTGTGTTATGCGGATGACACACTGGTGCTGGCCGTCGGGGCGCACTGGGGGAGGGCCATGCGTCGCGCGGAGGAGGGGTCGCAACGCGTCGTCGACCGGATCAGGGGGATGGGGATGACGGTGGCGGTCCATAAGACCGAGGTGATTGCGTTTCATTCACCTCGGCAGGATCCGCCACTCCCTCTGATCCGGGTGGGTGGGGCTGACATCGAGGTGAAGCCCCAGATCAGGTATCTAGGGCTGATCCTCGATAGCCACTGGCGTTTCGAGGAGCATTTCCGCTGCCTGGTCCCCCGGTTGGAAAGGATGGTTGCGGCTCTGGGCCGGATCCTGCCCAACCTGGGGGGCCCGGCGGGCCGAGTTCGTCGCCTCTATGTGGCAATGGTCCAGTCGGTGGCCCTATACGGGGCCCCCGTCTGGGCGGACGACCTGGCTGCCTCCCGGCGCAGCATGACTATGCTGCGTCGGGTGCAGAGGCGCATGGCGCTCAGGGTCGTCCGCGGGTATCGGACCATGACACATGAGGCGGCGACGGTTCTAGCGGGGATGCCGCCCATGGACCTGCTCGCGCGGTCGCACGCGGTGATGTACCGGCACCGCGTCGACCGTCGCGCGGGGGTGGGGGCGGTCCCGGGCGGGCAGGAACCTGCTTGGGGCGATTTGAAGCGCCAGGCCCGGCAGTCCGTGTTGCTCGCGTGGCAGGAGCGGCTGGCTCTGCCAACCGCGGGGCACCGGACTGTCGGGGCTGTTCGGCCATTCCTGAAGGAGTGGCTGGACAGAGGCCATGGCAGCCTCACCTACCGGCTGGCACAGGTATTTTCCGGGCATGGCAGCTTCGGAAGATACCTGTGCCACTGCGACGCTGAGCAGGACACGGCGGATCATACCCGGGAGGTATGCCCCGCGTGGGAGGGGGAGCGCCGTGTCCTGGTCGGCGTCGTCGGGCGGGATGTCTCGCTGCCGGGCGTGGTGCGCGCCATGCTCGGCAGCGAGGAGAAGTGGAGGGCCGTGGCCTCCTTCTGCGAGAACGTAATGTTGCAGAAGGAGGCCGCGGGGAGGGAGCGCGAGCTTCAGCGGCGCGCTGAAGCTCGCGCTCGTGCGGTGGCCCGAGGTCGTCGCCCGGTCGCGAGGCGTCGCGGGCGGCCGCCTCGGCGTGGCGGATGACCTAGGCTGGGAGGGGGGTCCTGAGGGGACCCTCCTCCCGCCAGGCGGCGCCGGGTCGGATCGGTTGGGGGTAGGAGTGCCTCCCCCTACCGGTCCGACGCAAGGGGAGGCACCCTCGGCGGTCTGGTGCGGCCATGAACGCCCGGCCGCCGAGGGGTGGAAACGGGGTCGCGGGCGGTTGCGAGTTGGGGTTCGCAGCCGCCACTAAACGCGGCCCCGGGACGGATAGCGGCGGGATGGAGTGGCCCCGTCCCGCCGCTATGAGGCAGTGTGTCTACTGGGGGGACCGATTGTCCCCCCGGGGGATAGGCGCGAATGCGCGGGCACGGGGAGGATACCGGAAGAATGCTTCGAGCGATTCCCGGTATCCTCCCAAAGCGTGCCGAATGGTCACCGTGGGGTTTTTAGTGGGTAGGTCCCGCGCCTGTCGTTGTACGGGCGCGGGGAATCCCACACACCCCTCCCACCTCTCCCCAAGGAGGTGGGAGGGAGTCTTTCGAAGATTTTCCCCACGACAAAAAAAAAAAAAAAAAAAAAAAAGTAGCAAGATAGTAAGCAAGCAGTAAGCTAGTAAGCCAGCAGTAATCTAGTAAGGAAGCAGTAAGCTAGTAAGCTAGCAGTAACCAAGTAAGCCAGCAGTAAGCTTGAAAGCAAGCAGTAAGCTAGGAAGCAGGTAGTAAGCTAGTAAGCAAGCAGTAAGCTAGTATGCAAGCAGTAAGTTAGTAAGCATCTAGTAAGCTAGTAAGCATGCTGCTGGCTAGTAGGAAAGGAGTATGCCAGTAAGGAAGCAGTAAGCTAATAAGCAAGCAGTAAGCTAGTAACCAAGCAGTAATCATGTAAGCAAGCAGTAAGCTGGTAAGCAAGCAGTGAGCTAGTACGCGAGCAGAGAGCTAGTAAAGAAGCACTATCCTAGTAAGCATGCAGTAAGCTAGTAAGCAAGCGGGAGGGTAGTAAGGAAGCAGTTATCTAGTTGGCAAGCTGTTAGCTAGTAAGCATGCAGCATGCTGGTATTCATGCAGTATGGTAGAAAGCAAGCAGCAGGCTAGTATGCAAGCAGTAAGGTAAAAAGCAAGCAGCAGACTAGTAAGCATGCAGTAAACGACAAAGCTAGCAGTAAGCTGGTATACAACCAGTGAGCTGGTAAGCGAGGAGAAAGCTACTAAGGAAGCGGTATGCTAGTAAGCAAGCAGCGGGCTAGTACGCAAGCAGTAAGCGAGTAAGCGAGCTGTAAGCTTGTAAGCAAGCAGTAAGCTAGTCAGAAAGCTGCTAGCTAGTAAGAAAGCAGCATGCTAGGAAGGCAGTAGTAGGCTAGTAAGCAAGCAGTAAAATAGTAAGCAAGCAACGGACTAGTAAGCAAGCAGTAAGCGAGTAGGCAACCAGTAAGCTAGCAAGCGAGTGGTAAGCTAGAAAGCAAGCGGCTAGCTAGGAAGCAGGTAGTGAGCTCGTAAGCGAGGTGGAGGCTAGTAAGGAAGCAGCTTGATAGTAAGCAAGCAGCAGGCTTGTTAGCATGCAGTAAGCGAGAAAGCTAGCAGTAAGCTGGTCAGCAAGCAGTGTGCTAGTGAGCGAGGATGAAGCTAGAAAGCGAGCAGGGACCTAGTAAGAGAGCAGAATTCTAGTAAGCTAGCAGTAAGCTATAAAGGAAACAGAGAGCTAGTAAGCAAGCAGAAAGCTAGTAAGGAAGCAGTACACTAGGAAGCAAGCAGCTGACTAGTAAGCAAGCAGTAAGCTAGTAAGCAAGCAGTAATCTAGTAAGCAAGCAGTAAGCTAGTAAGCAAACAGTAAGTTAGTAAGCATTCAGTAAGCTAGTAAGCAAGCAGCAGGCTAATAAGGAAGCAGTTAGATATTGAGCAGGCAGTAAGTTAGTAAGCAAGCAGTAAGCTATTAAGCGAGCACGAAGCTAGTGAGGAGGCAGTATGCTAGTAACCAAGCAGTAAGCAAGTAAGTTACAAGTAAGTTTGTAAGCAAGCAGCAAGTTATTAAGGAAGCAGTAAGCTAGTAAGAGAGCAGGGAGCTGGCAACAAAGCAGTAATCTAGGAAGCAAGCAGTATGCTGGTTATATAGCAGTTAGCTAGTAAGCAAGTAGTAAGCTTGTAAGCATGCAGTGAGATAGTAAGCGAGGAGGAAGCTAGTAAGGTAGCTGTATGATAGTAAGCAGCCAGTAAGCAAGTATGCAAGCAGTGTCGGCCCATTTGTCTCCTCGACGAGGTGGGCAAGCTCTTCGAGCGTGTGATTGCTGCCCGCCTCGTCGAGCACCTGTCGCGGGGTGATCCCGGTCTGGCCGACTGCCAGTTCGGTTTCCGGGGGGGCCGATCGACTATCGACGCGATAGGTCGTGTGAGGGCCCTCTCGGAGGCGGCCGTCTCCCGGGGAGGGGTGGCATTGGCAATATCCTTGGATATTGCCAATGCCTTTAACACCCTCCCCTGGGAAGAGATAAGGAGGGGACTCGAATATCATCGAGTCCCCCCTTGTCTCAGGGCGGTCGTTGGGGATTATCTCCGCGGCAGGTGGATCGAGTATCCGGGCCGGGATGGTGATATGCGGAGGGAGGTGTACTGCGGTGTTCCGCAGGGGTCGGTCCTCGGGCCACTCCTGTGGAACATCGCGTACGACTCGGTGTTGCGGGCCGGCCTCCCCGACGGCGTCAGCACGGTGTGTTATGCGGATGACACACTGGTGCTGGCCGTCGGGGCGCACTGGGGGAGGGCCATGCGTCGCGCGGAGGAGGGGTCGCAACGCGTCGTCGACCGGATCAGGGGGATGGGGATGACGGTGGCGGTCCATAAGACCGAGGTGATTGCGTTTCATTCACCTCGGCAGGATCCGCCACCCCCTCTGATTCGGGTGGGTGGGGCTGACATCGAGGTGAAGCCCCAGATCAGGTATCTAGGGCTGATCCTCGATAGCCACTGGCGTTTCGAGAAGCATTTCCGCTGCCTGGTCCCCCGGTTGGAAAGGATGGTTGCGGCTCTGGGCCGGATCCTGCCCAACCTGGGGGGCCCGGCGGGCCGAGTTCGTCGCCTCTATGTGGCAATGGTCCAGTCGGTGGCCCTATACGGGGCCCCCGTCTGGGCGGACGACCTGGCTGCCTCCCGGCGCAGCATGACTATGCTGCGTCGGGTGCAGAGGCGCATGGCGCTCAGGGTCGTCCGCGGGTATCGGACCATGTCACATGGGGCGGCGACGGTTCTAGCGGGGATGCCGCCCATGGACCTGCTCGCGCGGTCGCACGCGGTGATGTACCGGCACCGCGTCGACCGTCGCGCGGGGGTGGGGGCGGTCCCGGGCGGGCAGGAACCTGCTTGGGGCGATTTGAAGCGCCAGGCCCGGCAGTCCGTGTTGCTCGCATGGCAGGAGCGGCTGGCTCTGCCGACCGCGGGGCACCGGACTGTTGGGGCTGTTCGGCCACTCCTGAAGGAGTGGCTGGACAGAGGCCATGGCAGCCTCACCTACCGGATGGCACAGGTATTTTCCGGGCATGGCAGCTTCGGAAGATACCTGTGCCGGATAGGGAAGGAGCCGACGGCGCGTTGCTGCCACTGCGACGCTGAGCAGGACACGGCGGATCATACCCTGGAGGTATGCCCCGCGTGGGAGGGGGAGCGCCGTGTCCTGGTCGGCGTCGTCGGGCGGGATGTCTCGCTGCCGGGCGTGGTGCGCGCCATGCTCGGCAGCGAGGAGAAGTGGAGGGCCGTGGCCTCCTTCTGCGAGAACGTAATGTTGCAGAAGGAGGCCGCGGGGAGGGAGCGCGAGCTTCAGCGGCGTGCTGAAGCGCGCGCTCGTGCGGTGGCCCGAGGTCGTCGCCCGGTCGCGAGGCGTCGCGGGCGGCCGCCTCGGCGTGGCGGATGACCTAGGCTGGGAGGGGGGTCCTGAGGGGACCCTCCTCCCGCCAGGCGGCGCCGGGTCGGACCGGTTGGGGGTAGGAGTGCCTTCCCCTACCGGTCCGACGCAAGGGGAGGCACCCTCGGCGGTCTGGTGCGGCCATGAACGCCCGGCCGCCGAGGGATGGAAACGGTGTCGCGGGCGGTTGCGAGTTGGGGCTCGCAGCCGCCACTAAACGCGGCCCCGGGACGGATAGCGGCGGGATGGAGTGGCCCCGTCCCGCCGCTATGAGGCAGTGTGTCTACTGGGGGGACCGATTGTCCCCCCGGGGGATGGGCGCGAAAGCGCGGGCACGGGGAGGATACCGGAAGAATGCTTCGAGCGATTCCCGGTATCCTCCCAAAGCGTGCCGAAGGGTCACCGTGGGGTTGTTAGTGGGTAGGTCCCGCGCCTGTCGTTGTACGGGCGCGGGGAATCCCACACACCCCTCCCACCTCTCCCCAAGGAGGTGGGAGGGAGTCTTTCGAAGATTTTCCCCACGACAAAAAAAAAAAAAAAAAAAAAAAAAAAAAAAAAAAAGTATGCAAGCAGTAAGCTGGTAATTAACCTGATAAGCATGCAGTAAACTGGTACGGACGCAGTTAGCTAGTAAGGAAGCATTCGCCTGGTCGTAGAGCAGTAAGTTAGTAAGAAAGCAGTAAGTTACGAAGAAGGCAGGAATCTAGTAAACAAGCAGTAAGATAGTAAGCAAGCAGGAAGCTGGTAAGCAAACAGTAAGCTAGTTGGCAAGTAGTAAGCCAGTAAGCAAGCAGTAAGCTAGGAAGCAGCAAATAAGCTGGTAAGCAAGCAGCTGGCTTGTCAGGAAGCCGGTAGTTAGTAGGAAAGCAGTATGCTAGAAAGGAAGCAGTGTGCTAGTAAGCAAGCTGTAAGCTAGTAAGCTACCAGTAAGATAGTAAGCATGCAGTGAACTAGTAAGCGAGGGGGGAACTAGTAAGGAAGCAGTAAGCTAGTAAGCAACAAGTATGCTAGTAAATAAGCAGCAGGCTACTAAGGAAGCAAGTAGCGAGGAGGAAGCTAGTAAGAATGCTGTGTGCCAGCAAGAAGACAATATGCTAGTAAGGTATCAGCAGGCTAGTAAGAAAGCAGTTAGCTATTACGCAAGCAGTAAGCCAGTAAGCAAGAAGAGAGCTAATAAGCGAGCAGCGAGATAGTAAGGAAGCAGTATGCCAGTAAGCAAGCAGTAAACGAGTAAGTTAGCAGTAAGCTAGAAAGCAACCAGTAAGCTAGTAACGAGGCAGAAAGCTGGTAAGATAGCAGTTAGCTAGTAAGGAAGTACTAAGCTAGTAAGCAAGCAGTGAGCTAGCAAGCTAGCAGCATGCTAGTAAGGAAGCAGTAAGCTAATAGGCAAGATGTGAGATAGTAAGCGATCACGAAGTTAGTAGGGAAGCAGTATGCTAGTAAGCAAGCAGTAACCTAGTATGTAACAAGTCTGCTAGTAGGCAAGCAACAGGCTAGTAAGCAAGCAGTAAGCTAGTGAGCATGCAGTGAGCTAGTAAGCGAGGAGGAAGCTAGTAAGGAGGCAGTTTGATAGTAACCAAGCTGTATACTAGTAAGGAAGCAGAAAGCCAGTAAGCAAGCAGCATGCTGGTAAGGACGCAATGAGGTAGTAAGCATGTAGGTTGCTAGTAAGCACGCAGTAAGCTAGTAAGCAAGCAGTGCGTTAGCAAGCCTGGAGGGAGCTAGTAAGGTATCTGTTTGCCAGTAAGCAAGCAGTAAGCTAGTAAGCGTCTAGTAAGCTAGAAAGCATGCAGTGAGCTGGTATGAGAAAGTAATCTAGTAATCAAGCAGCAGGCTAGTAAGACAGGAATTAGCTAGTGTTAAAAAGCTGATGCTTTTAACTACGAAGTCCGGGTAGAGGGATCGGATTCTTGTTGTGGGAAGAGATTGGGAATATAAGACTTTGTTTTTCCAAAAAAAACTGTTTATTATAAAAATAAAAATTAAATAAACAATAAGAAATGAAGAAAATTCTTACTTAGTCGTTTCCAATCTTGGTCGGAACCGACACGTTGAGGTAGGCCAAGGTTCTGTGAACAGAAAAACACGGCAATGTGTTAGACACGTAGACACGTTACACGTATATTCGCCGCGTGTGTGTCCTCACGCTCCTGGCTTTGATATTCGAATGTATAGCAGCGGAGAATTTCGCTCACTCGTAATATACGAGCTCGCAAGTGGACTGTATTTAATTTTTAGCGTGAAAAGAATTAAATTCCCTTTCGACGCCGAACTGAGTCGATTGTCTAGTGGACGGGGATGTAAGTGGAGGTTGTAAGGCTCCAAATGCACTGATCCCGTGAGTATGCCCACGGAGTCTGTGCGTCGAGTCGCACTGCAGTACAACGGCACGACCGTCGATCTGCGGCTTCTCTTTAACGTTCCAACAGATGACTTGTTGGTCGAGAGTTGCACTCCGAAGCCCGACTGCACGTGGTTCACTGCACGAATGCACCACTCGACGTGATTCGTGACAGTATTTGAACTACGTGGGGGCCTGAACCGCGACTCCTTAACCTCTCCGCACAGGTGCTCTTCTAAGCGTTACACCGGCGGGGTCTGTAGAGGGAAGGCGTCGAAGACCGAATGTCACGCGTCCGAAGAGGACGCTGACCTGACTCCAGTGAGCCCACCTGGAGGTTCACCACGTAGGTGCCTCCCTTCGGTGTCTCCTAAGCCGAACGAGAATCACAGAGAAGTTGGAACGGTATCCACCCACTTCTCTGTGTTTCAAACGTTTATACGCTTGAAACGACAAAATAATACTGCACAAGGGAGGTCGAACACCTTATTGGTGTATTCTCGAACTCTCCAAACTGGACAATAAATGAGAATTGAGCTCGTCTGGGAATTTGCTGTACGAAACTCCTGAATGCTCTTATTCGAATCGAAAGTCGACTCATTTGATAAGCAAAGTCTAAATTAATTGATGCTAATTTGAGTTTCAATGAATTCTCAGCAGTGCGAGGTCAATCAGAGGACCCGCACCAGACTGAACATCGGCTCGTTGCACCCTTTATTTCATAATCGTCTACTAGCTGTATCTCAAGAGTTTCACTCACAAGATTCGCTCGATATCTGTACGGACACGATCGGGAGCCGATGTGTCTTCATCAGAAGTCGTTGTGAGACTGTGCGGATTGACAGCGGAAGACGTCGCCGTGGTACTTTAATTAATCGTTCCGCGACGCTGTCTAAATTTCGGCAGTCTATCTTTGTCTAATTATTTGCGCGCTACTCTCTCACGATACTGACGTCATCAACGCCATTGCCAGAAAGACTAGTACTACACGCCTTTTTCTATCACTGCTTGCTGTACAAATCCTATTACAGATAATCTCCTTCGAATTGTACGTTAACAGGATTAACGGTAATTGCGGCCCAGAATAATCGCTCGGCATTATGCAAACTTTAACAAGCTAGTAAGAAAGCAGTATGCCAGTAAGCAAGCAGTAAGCTGGTAAGCAAGCAGTCAGCTAGTAAGCGAACACGGAGCTACTAAGGGAGCAGCAAGCTAGTAAGCAGGCAGGATGCTAGTAAAGAAGCAGTAAGCTAGAAAGGATGCAGTAAGATAGTAACAAAGCAGTAAGCTAGTTAGCAAGTAGGAAGCTTGTAAGGAAGCATTCGGCTAGTAAGAAAGCAGTAGGTTAATAAGAAAGCAGTGTGTTGGTAAGCAAGCAGTGAGCTAGTGAGGAAGCATTTAGTTAGTAACGAAGCAGCAAGCTAATAAGCAATTAGTAAGCAGGTAAGGAAGCAGATATCTATAAAGGATGTAGTAAGATAGTAAGCAAGCACTAAGTTAGTAAGCAAGCAGTGAGCCAGTCAGCGAGCAGGAAGCTTTTAAGGCAGCAGTAAGCTTGTATGCAAGCAGTAGTCTGGTAAGCTAGCAGTAAGCTAGTGAGCAAGCAGCTGGCAAGTAAGAAAGCAGTATGCCAGTAAGCAAGCAGTAAGCTAGTAAGCAAGCAGTATGATAGTAAGCAAGCCTTAAGCTTGTAAGCAGGCAGTAAGCTGGTACGCAAGCAGCGAGCTAGTAAGCATCCAGTAAGCCAGTAAGCAAGCAGGAAGCTGGTAACAAAGCAGGGAGCTAGTAAGAAAGCAGTATACTAGAAAGCAAGCAGTAAGCTAAAAGGCAAGCAGCAAGCTAGTAAGCAAATAGTAAGCTAGTAAGCGAGCAGGGAGCTAGTAAGAGAGCAGTAAGCTAGTAAACAACCAGTAAGATTGTAAGCTTGTTGAAAGCTGGTACGCAGGCTGTAGATATGTAAACAAGCAGTAAGGTAGTAGGCAACCAGTAAGCTAGTGAGGAAACAGTAAGCTAGGAAGAAAACAGCAAGCTAATATTCAACCCTCTGGGTCTGTGTCCGGCAATCGTCGGCCGCAGTACGTGGCGTAGCGACCCCGAGGTACCTGATGCTTATCACACCGTAAGCCTGTTGGTCGTCACAGCAACCCATCCACAATTCTTTCTTTGGTTTTGTGAATGGTACGTGACGGCAGGAGGAACGGGGGCCTTGGCTTAGCCGCCCGGGCCGCGAGTATGGCGACTCTATAAAATCGCCCTCGAATCCTAAGCTATGGTGCGCGGCGATAGGATGCATGGTTGGGGGAGAATGCCCAATCCCAAGCGGCCACCTCCGGGGACACCTGCTGAACCCCCGGAATATTAGGCTTGCCCGGGTACGGCGGCTCTGCCCGGGTGGACCTTTATTCCGACTTACGCATGGGAACTAAATGGATTTTCATAACAAAACGGGGTTGGGGCGGGTTATTGCGGAGTGGGAGGTCGAAGACGGTGTTGGGGCTAGTGTGACGGCGCTCGCGTCTCACTCAGTGCCTGGCCCGGCTTCGTGGAGAGCGGTGGAGGGCGACGAGACTGCTTCAGAGTGACTGTGTTCCCCTCCAAGAGGAAGCGGACGGGGCAGGCCGTCTCCGGAGTGGGTAGGGCAATGAGCCCGGTGGTAATGGTGAGTTGCCTCAGGGACGAGCTAATCGAGGAGATTTCCGAGAGGATATCCTCGCCGCTGAAGCAGATGGAAAAGGTGGCCGCACAATGCTCCTTTAAGGGGCAGAAGAGCGGCGGCGCACAGGCCCTGAGAGAGGCTGCACAAAAGGTAAGGGAGGCGGCGCAGGAGCTGTGCGGACGGAACGCCCGTCTGCAGCCCCTGTTGGAGGAGGTGGGACGGCGGAGGAGGAGGGCAGAGGCGTGCTGGAATGGCGCGGCCCTTCCTCCAATCCTCCCGCCTCCAACGCCGCGTGCCCCGGCGGTGGGAAATAAGCGGGGTGCGGCGGCGGTGGTGCGAGGCTCTACAGGCCCTTCCGCCCGCACTCCGTCCGCGCAGAGTTCCCCGTTCTCCTCAGAGGACGAACTTCTGAGGAGGATTGGGGGAATGATTGACCAGAAGCTGGCCGCCTTCCAGGATGAGCTCCTCCCCGGTAGAGCGCTCAGCAGGAAGGCGGTGCCCCCCCCCCCGACCAATACCGTTACAATCGGGGAAGGCGAAGGTGGTGGGAGCGAAGGCTCCGTCCACCGTGGTCACTCCGGGGCCTCGGGTCGCGGCCTCCAAGGGGGACAGACTACCCGCGGTTCCGGGTAGTACGCCATCCATGACACCGTCCCAAGGGGGGGTGTCCTGGAGCGAGGAGGTTGGGCGGATGGCGAGGAGAGCGGCGAGGAAGGCCTGGCAGCCGCAACCCCCGCCCTCGCCGCACGCGACCAAAGTAAAGGCCGCGATGACGCGACCTGTGCGCCCCCCCCCCCGCAAAACGGCAGCGGCGGTGCTGACCGTCGCGCAGGGTGGCGACCTGACACTCGCGGCGGCGATGCAGCTTTTTTTTTTTTTTTTTTTTTTTTTGTCGTGGGGAAAATCTTCGAAAGACTCCCTCCCACCTCCTTGGGGAGAGGTGGGAGGGGTGTGTGGGATTCCCCGCGCCCGTACAACGACAGGCGCGGGACCTACCCACTAAAAACCCCACGGTGACCCTTCGGCACGCTTTGGGAGGATACCGGGAATCGCTCGAAGCATTCTTCCGGTATCCTCCCCGAGCCCGCGCTTGCGCGCCCATCCCCCGGGGGGACAATCGGTCCCCCCTGTAGACACACTGCCTCATAGCGGCGGGACGGGGCCACTCCATCCCGCCGCTATCCGTCCCGGGGCCGCGTCTAGTGGCGGCTGCGAGCCCCAACTCGCAACCGCCCGCGACCCCGTTTCCACCCCTCGGCGGCCGGGCGTTCATGGCCGCACCAGACCGCCGAGGGTGCCTCCCCTTGCGTCGGACCGGTAGGGGGAGGCACTCCTACCCCCAACCGGTCCGACCCGGCGCCGCCTGGCGGGAGGAGGGTCCCCTCAGGACCCCCCTCCCAGCCTAGGTCATCCGCCACGCCGAGGCGGCCGCCCGCGACGCCTCGCGACCGGGCGACGACCTCGGGCCACCGCACGAGCGCGAGCTTCAGCGCGCCGCTGGAGCTCGCGCTCCCTCCCCGCGGCCTCCTTCTGCAACATTACGTTCTCGCAGAAGGAGGCCACGGCCCTCCACTTCTCCTCGCTGCCGAGCATGGCGCGCACCACGCCCGGCAGCGAGACATCCCGCCCGACGACACCGACCAGGACACGGCGTTCCCCCTCCCACGCGGGGCATACCTCCAGGGTATGATCCGCCGTGTCCTGCTCAGCGTCGCAGTGGCAGCAACGCGCCGTCGGCTCCTTCCCTATCCGGCACAGGTATCTTCCGAAGCTGCCATGCCCGGAAAATACCTGTGCCAGCCGGTAGGTGAGGCTGCCATGGCCTCTGTCCAGCCACTCCTTCAGGAGTGGCCGAACAGCCCCGACAGTCCGGTGCCCCGCGGTTGGCAGAGCCAGCCGCTCCTGCCACGCCAGCAACACGGACTGCCGAGCCTGGCGCTTCAAATCGCCCCAAGCAGGTTCCTGCCCGCCCGGGACCGCCCCCACCCCCGCGCGACGGTCGACGCGGTGCCGGTACATCACCGCGTGCGACCGCGCGAGCAGGTCCATGGGCGGCATCCCCGCTAGAACCGTCGCCGCCTCATGTGACATGGTCCGATACCCGCGGACGACCCTGAGCGCCATGCGCCTCTGCACCCGACGCAGCATAGTCATGCTGCGCCGGGAGGCAGCCAGGTCGTCCGCCCAGACGGGGGCCCCGTATAGGGCCACCGACTGGACCATTGCCACATAGAGGCGACGAACTCGGCCCGCCGGGCCCCCCAGGTTGGGCAGGATCCGGCCCAGAGCCGCAACCATCCTTTCCAACCGGGGGACCAGGCAGCGGAAATGCTCCTCGAAACGCCAGTGGCTATCGAGGATCAGCCCTAGATACCTGATCTGGGGCTTCACCTCGATGTCAGCCCCACCCACCCGGATCAGAGGGGGTGGCGGATCCTGCCGAGGTGAATGAAACGCAATCACCTCGGTCTTATGGACCGCCACCGTCATCCCCATCCCCCTGATCCGGTCGACGACGCGTTGCGACCCCTCCTCCGCGCGACGCATGGCCCTCCCCCAGTGCGCCCCGACGGCCAGCACCAGTGTGTCATCCGCATAACACACCGTGCTGACGCCGTCGGGGAGGCCGGCCCACAACAACGAGTCGTACGCGATGTTCCACAGGAGTGGCCCGAGGACGGACCCCTGCGGAACACCGCAGTACACCTCCCTCCGCATATCACCATCCCGGCCCGGGCGGCGATGCAGCTCGCCAGGAAGAACATCTCCCTGGAGGAGCTTGGCATCGCTTCCGTGAGGGCGAAGGGGGCAGTGACCTGGGGTCTCCTGCTGGAGATCCCCGGACCGGAGGGCGGGGAGATGGCGGACCGACTCGCACAGTGGCTCCGGGAGCAGCTGGGCGAGCGGAGTGTCCGGGTCGCCAGGTCCACGAAGCGCACGGAGATGCGCGTTTATGGGCTGGACGACTCGGTCACAGCGCAGGATGTGTCTCATGCCCTAGCGAGGGCGGGGGACTGCCCTGAAAGAGATGTGCGGGTCGGAGAGACCCGCAGGTCTTCTTCCGGCCTGTGGTCTGTGTGGGCCCGGGGCCCCCTCTCCGCTGCCCGCAAAGTGGCGGAATCCGGGAGGGTTTTGGTGGGGTAGATTTCGGCGCGAGTGGAGATACTCCCGCTGCGTTCACTCCAGTGTCGCCGCTGCCTCAAGTTGGGGCACGTGAGGTAATGGTGCACCTCGCCGGTGGACCGCAGCGGTCAGTGTTACCGCTACGGAGCGAAAGACTACCGCGCGAGCCAGTGCTCGGCGGCCCCCACACTGCCCGCTATGTGCGGACATGGGGAGGCCGGCAGATCACAGGGTGGGGAGCAACAAATGCTCTCCTCCCTCCCGGAAGAAGAGGGGGAATCGACCCTCTCCGGTTCAGGATCCGCGGTTGGTGGCATCGTCTACAATGGAGATGGACGGTGCCACGGGGACGGACAGCTGGGAGGAGGCTGGGGCGGCCGCTAAGTAATGCTGGCCCGTCTCCTCCTCCAGGCCAACCTCAACCACTGCCGCGCGGCACAAGACATGATGTCCCAGGTCCTCGGGGAGTGGGGGGTTGGCCTGGCGGTCGCCGCCGAGCCGTACCGCATCCTTGATCACCCTCATTGGGTGGGGGACACGCCTTTCTCCATCCTGGAACGCGGTCGGGGCTTCGTCGCCGTGGACTGGGGGGGAGTCGCCGTGGTGGGGTGCTACATCTCGCCCCACAGCGGCCACGCCGCGTTCGAGCAGTACCTGGCCGAGGTCGCGGCATGCGTGCAGCGCTGCGCGGCCCGGCTGGTGATGGTCCTGGGGGACTTTAACGCCAAGTCGGTGGCGTACGGATTCGCCAGGACCTATGTTCGCGGCGAGACCCAGGGCGACTGGGCGGCCGGGCTCGATCTTCGGTTACTGAACCGTGGGTCGGAGCACACGTGCGTGCGGCGATATGGGGGGTCCATCGTGGATATTGGATTCGGGACCCGCAACGCCGTGCGCATGGTGTCGGGATGGCAGGTGGTTGGAGGGGGGGGCAGAGACACTCTCGGAACACCGGTATATTCGGATGGAGATCTCTGCCCCCCGATGTACATCCCGACACCACTGCCCGGTTGGCGCCCCACCACGCCGCTGGGCGCTTCGACGCCTGGACAAGGACGCTATGATGGCAGCTGCTCGCGCTGCAACTTGGCCGCAGGGGGCGGTAGAGTTGCCGAGCATAGAGGAGGAGGTCGCCCGGCTCGGGGGATTAGTCGCAAATATTTGCGACGCGTCGATGCCCCGGGTCGGGCGGGCTTCTCCCCGCCGGGCGGTGTACTGGTGGTCGGCCGCGATCGTAGAATTGCGCTTCGCGAGTGTGCGCGCCCGACGCCAGTACACCCGCGCGCGCCGTCGTCTACGAAGAGACGATGGCGTGGCGCGAGCGAGGGCAGATGACCTGTATGAGCCATACCGTACGGCTCGGGTTGCTCTGCAGTTCGCCATCTAACGGGCCAAAACCCGGGCATGGAAGGAGCTCCTCCAGACCCTCGATGACGTTTCTTGGGGGCGCCCGTAGAAGGTTGTGCTAAATAAGCTCCGCCCGTTGGCGCCCCCTGTCACCGAGGGTCTTGATCCCCTGCTGCTGGAAGCCGTGGTCAATACTCTCTTTCCAATTGGGGTAGGAGGATCACGTCCTCCGGCGCCGTCGGCTGTCCCAATTAAGTGGTTGGCCGAGCTGGGGGTCACACATGTGGAGCTGGCCACGGCGATCAAACGGCTCGTGGCGCGTAACACGGCCCCGGGGCCGGATGGTGTGCCATGCCGGGATTGGGTTTTGACCCAGGGCTTCGTTGGGGCCGACCTCAGGCGGTTGTTTGACCGATGACTGAGGGACGGGCGATTCTCCGCTAGTTGGAAAGTGGCGAGGATGGTCCGCCTCCGGAAGGCTGGTCGGCCCGCAGAGTCTCCCTCCGCATACCGGCCCATCTGGCTCCTCGACGAGGTGGGCAAGCTCTTCGAGCGCGTGATTGCCGCCCGCCTCGCTGAGCCTCTGTCGCGGTGTGCCCCCGGCCAGGCCGACTGCCAGTGCGGCTTCCGGGAGGGTCGATCGACGATCGACGCGATAGGTCGCGTGAGGGACCTCTCGGAGTCGGCCGTCTCCCGGGGTGGGGTGGCTTTGGCAGTATCCTTGGATATTGCCAACGCCTTTAACAAGCTTCCATGGGAAGAGATAAGGAGGGGGCTCGAAGATCATCCGGTCCCTCCTTGTCACAGGGCAGTCGTCGGGGATTATCTCCGTGCCAGGTGGATCGAGTATCCCGGCCGGGATGGAGATATGCGGAAGGAGGTGTACTGCGGCATTCCGCAGGGGTCGGTCCTCGGGCCACACCTGTGGAACGTCGCATACGATAAGGTGTTGCGGGCCGACCACCCCGACGGCGTCAGCGTCGTGTATCATGCAGATGACACACTGGTGCTGGCCATCGGGGCGCACTGGTGGTAGGCCAAGCGTCTCGCGGAGAAGGGGGCGCAACGCGTCGTAGATCGGATCAGGGGCATGGGGATGACGGTGGCGTTCCATAAGACCGAGGTGATAGCTTTCCATTCACCACGGCAGGATCTGCCACCCCCTCTGTTCCGGGTAGGTGAGGCTGATATCGAGGTGAAACCCCAGATGAGGTATCTGGTGCTGATCCTCGATAGCCACTGGCGCTTCGTCGAGCATTTCCGTTGCCTGGTCCCCCGGTTGGAGGGGATGGCCGCGGCTTTAGACCGAATCCTACCCAACCGGGGGGGCCCGGCTGGCAGAGTGCGCCGGCTCTATGTGGCAATGGTACAGTCGGTGGCCCTTTACGGGGCCCTCGTCAGGGCGGACGACCTGGCGGCCTCCCAGCGCAACATGACGATGCTGCGTCGGGTGCAGAGACAGATGGCGTTGCGGGTCGTTCGCGGATACCAGACCGTGTCGCATGAGGCGTCGACGGTTCTTGCGGGGATGCAGCCCATGGACCTCCTCGCGCGGTCACACGCGGTGCTGTATCGTCACGGCGTCGACCGTCATGCGGGGGTGGGTGCGGTCTCGGGAGCGCAGGAACCTGCTTGGGGCGATTGGAAGCGCCAGGCACGGCAGTTCGTGATGATCGCGTGGCAGGAGAGGTTGGCTCTGCCGACCGCGGGGAACCGGACAGTCGGGGATGTTCGGCCACTCCTGAGTGAGTGGCTGGACAGAGGCCATGGAAGCCTCACTTACCGGATGGCACAGGTGTTCTCCGGGCATGGCAGCTTCGGGAGATACGAGTGCCGGATAGGGAAGGAGCCGACGGCGCGTTGCTGCCATTGTGACGCTAAGAAGGACACGGCTGAACACACCAACGAGGTGTGCCCTGCGTGGGAGGGGGAGCGCCATGTCCTGGTCGGCGTCATCGGGCGGGATGTCTCGCTGCCGGCCATGATGCGCGCCATGCTCGGCAGGGAGCGCGAGCTTCAGCGGCGTGCTGAGGTTCGTGCTCGTCTGGTGGCTGGTGGGCGCCGCCCCGGCGCCGGGCGTCGTGGGCGGCCACCGCGGCGTGGCGGATGACCCTAGCTGGGAGGGGGTTACATAAGGGAACCTCCACCAGCCACGAGGCACGGAGTCGGACGGAAGTGGGAGTGCCACCCTAATTCTGGTCCGGCGCATCGGAAGGCACCCCCGGTGGCATGGAGTGGCCACCAGCCACCAGCCACCAGCCGCCGAGGGGTAGAAATGGGGTCGCGGGCGATTGAGAGTTGGGGCCCGCAAACGCCACTGATCGCGGCCCCGAGACGGATGGCGCTAGGACGGAGTGACATCGTCCTGCCGCCATGGGATAGTGTCACAGCCGGTGGGACCCTTTTGTCCCCCCGCGGATGGGCGCACAGCGCAAGCACGCGGAGGATACCGGAAGTATGCTTCGAGCCATTCCCGGTACCCTCCCAAATCTTGCGGAAGGGTCACCGTGGGGTTTTTAGTGGGTAGGTCCCGCGCCCGTCATTCCATGGTCGCGTGGATTCCCACACACCCCTCCCGCCTCACCCCAAAGAGGTGGAGGGGAGGCTTACGGAGATTTTCCTCACGGAAAAGAAAGCTAGTACGCAAGCAGTAAGCTAGTAAGCGAGGAGGATGCTAGTAAGCAAGCAGCAGGCTAGTCAGAAATCTGCTAGCTAGTAAGAAAGCAGTATGCGTGTATACCAGCAGTTAGCTCGAAAGCAAGATGCAAGTTAGCAAGCAAGCAGGAAGCGAGAAAGCAAGCAGTAAGCTAGGAGGCAAGCATCGAGCTAGTAAGCAAGCAGTAGGCTAGTAAGCAAGGAGTAAGCTAGTTGGCAAGGTGTGAGGTAGTATGCGATCAGGAAGATAGTAGGGAAGCAGTATGCTAGTAAGCAAGCAGTAAGATAGTAAGAAAGTAGTTAGCTAGTAAGAAAGCAGTAGGCAATTAAGCAAGCAGTAAGCTAGTAAGAAAGCAGTAATATTGTACGCAAGCAGTAGGCTAGTAAGCGCGCAGGGAACTAGTAAGGAAGCAGTGTGCTAGTTGCAAGCTGTAAGCTAGTAAGTAACCAGAAAGCTAGTAAGCAAGCAGTAAGCTAGGAGGCAAGCAACAAGCTAGTAAGCAAGCAGTAAGCTAGTAAGCAAGTAGTAAGATAGAAAGCTAGCAACAAGCTAGTATGCAAGCAGTAAGCTACTAAGGAAGCAATAAGCTACAGTGCAAGGAGCAGGCTAGTAACAAAGCAGTTATATAGAAAGCAAGCAGTAAGCTAGTAAGGAAACATTATCCTAGAAAGCAAGCAGCAGGCTAGTAACCAAGCAGTAAACGAGTAAGCCAGCACTAAGCTAGTAAGCCAGCCGTATCCTAGTAAGCAAACAGTAAACTAGCAAGCAACCAGTAAGATAGTAAGCAAGCAATAAGCTTGTAAGCGTGCTGGAGGCTAGTAAGGAAGCAGCATGCTAGTAAGCAACCTATAAGCTAGTTATCAAGCAGTGTGCTAGTAAGCCACCAGAAAGCTAGCAAGAGTGGAGTAAGCTACTAAGCAAACAGCGAGCTAGTAAATGAGCAGTCAGTTAGTAAGCTAGCAGCAGGATAGTAAAAGAGCAATTAGCTTGTAAGGAAGCAGTTGCGTAGTAGGCAAGCACTAAGCTAGAAAGCATGCAGCAGGCTAGAAAGAACGCAGTTAGCTATTGAGCCAGCTGTGAACTACTAAGAAAGGAGTAAGCTTGTAAACATGCAGCACGCTAGTAAGAATGCAGTTAGCTAGTGAGGAAGCAGTATCCTAGTAAGCAAGCAGTAAGCTAGTAAGCAAGCAGTAAGCTGGTAAGCAAGAAGTAAGCGAGTAAGCTAGCAGTAAGCTAGTAAGCATGAAGCAAGCTAGTAAGCGAGCAGGAAGCTATTAAGGAAGCAGCATGCCAGCGACCAAGCAGGAAGCTAGTAAGCATGCAGTGAGCCAGTAAGCGAGCAGCGAGCTAGTAAGTAATCAGTAAGGTAGTAAGCAAGCAGTAAGCTGGTAAGAAAGCAGTGAGCTAGTAAGTAACCAGTGAGGTAGTAAGCAAGCAGTAAGCTGGTAAGAATGCAGTGAGCTAGTATTCAAGCATTATGCTAGTAAGCGAGCAGTACGCTTGTAAGCATCGAGGGTCTTGACCCCCGGCTGCTGGAGGGCGTGGTCAATACTCTCTTCCCAATTGGGGAGATGGGACCACGTCCTCCGGCAGAGGCGACGGCCCCGTTGGAGTGGGTGGCCGAGCCGGGTGTCACGCAGGGGGAGCTGGCCGCGGCCATCAGACGGCTCGGGGCGCGT
Source organism: Colletes latitarsis (assembly GCF_051014445.1). Taxonomy (NCBI): domain Eukaryota; kingdom Metazoa; phylum Arthropoda; class Insecta; order Hymenoptera; family Colletidae; genus Colletes; species Colletes latitarsis. Next base: position 7,797,697 of record NC_135142.1, read on the forward strand.
AACACGGCACTCGGTCCGGATTGGTGTGCCCGGTCGGGTTTGGGTCTTAACCTACGGCGTCCTTGGGGCCGACCTCAGGCGGTTGTTAAACCGATGCCTGAGGGACGGGCGATTCCTCCTCAGTTGGAAGGTAGCGAGTATGGTCCTCCTCCGGAAGGGGGGTCGGCCCGCGGAGTCTCCATCCGCATACGGGCCCATCTGACCCCTCGACGAGGTGGGCAAGCTCTTCGAGCGAGTGATTGCTGCCCGCCTCGTCGAGCACCTGTCGCGGGGTGCCCCCGACCTGGCCGACTGCCAGTACGGTTTCCGGGGGGGCCGGTCGGCGGTCGACGCGATCAGTCGGGTCAGGGCCCTCTCGCAGTCGGCCGTCTCTCGGGGAGGGGTGGCGTTGACAGTTTCCTTGGATATTGCCAAAGCCTATAAAACCCTTCCCTGGGAAGAGATAAGGAGGGGGCTCGAAGATCATCGTGTCCCTCCTTATCTCAGGGCAGTCGTCCGGAATTATCACTGTGGCAGGTGGATCGTGTATCCGGGCCGGGATGGAGATATGCGGCCGCCTTTGCGCGGCGGATGACCCTGGCTTGGAGGGGGGCCCTGAGGGGAGCCTCCTCCCGCCTGGCGGCGAAGGGTCGGACTGGGTGGGTCCGGCCCACGGGGAGGCACCCTCCGTGGCCTGGAGCGGCCATGAGCTCCCGGCCGCCGAGGGGTAGAAACGGGGTCGCAGGAGGTTGTGAGTTGGGGCTCGCAGCCGCCACTAAACGCGGCCCCGGGACGGATTGCGGCGGGAAGGAGTGGCCCCGTCCTGCCGCTATGAGACAGAGTGTCTACCGGGGGGACCGTTTGTCCCCCCCGGTGATGGGCGCAAAGCGCGGGCACGGAGAGGATACAGGAAGAATGCTTCGAGCGATTCCCGGTATCCCCCCAAATCGTGCGGAAGGGTAAAAAAAAAAGTATGCTAGTAAACGAGCAGGAAGCTAGTAAGGAATCAGTATACTAGTAAGCAAGCTGTAAGCTAGTATGCATCCAGTAAACTTGAAAGCAAGCAGTGAGCTAGTAAGCGTGGAGGAAGCCAGTAACGAAGCAGTATGTTAGTGAGCAACCAGTAAGCTAGTAAGCAAGTAGTAAGCTAGGAGTCAAGCAACATGCTACTAAGCAAGCAGTAAGCTAGAAAGCTAGCAGTAAGCTAGAATGCACGGAGCAAGCTAGTAAGCAAACAGTAAGTTAGTAAGCAAGCAGTGAGCTAGTAAGCGATCATGAAGCTAGTAGGGAAGCAGTATGCTAGTAAGCAAGCAGTAAGATAGTAAGAAAGCTGTAATCTAGGTAGGAAGCAGGAAGAACGTAAGCAACCATTGAGCTACTAAAGGAGCAGGGAGCTAGTAAGGAAGCATTACGCAAGTGAGCATGCAGTAAGCTAGTAAGAAAGCAGTTTTCTAGTAAAAAGGCAGTATGCTGTTAGGCAAGCAGTAAGCTAGTAAGAAAGCAGTAACCTTGAAAGCAAGCAGTGGGCTAGTAAGCGAGCAGGGAGCTAGTAAGGAAGCAGAATGCTAGTAAGCAAGCTGTATGCTAGGAAGTGACCATTAAGCTAGTCAGCAAACAGTAAGCTGGCGTGAATGCAATTAGCTTGTAAGCTTGCAGTATGCTAGTATGCAAGCAGTAAACTAGTAAGCATGCAGTAATATAGTAAGAAGGCAGTTAGCTAGTAAGAAAGCAGTAAGAAGGTAAGCACGCAGTGAGCTAGTAAGGGAGCAGGGATCTAGTAAGGAAGCATTACGCTAGCGGGCATGCAGTAAGCTTGTATGCAAGCAGTGAGATAGCAAGCCAGGTGGGAGTTTGTAGGCAAGCAATAAGATAATAAGCGAGCATGAAGCTAGTAAGGAAGTAGTATGCTAGTAAGCAAGCAGTGTGCCAGTAAGCAAGCAGTAAGGCAGTAAGCAAGCAGTAAGCTAGCAATCAACCAGTAAGCTGGCCAGAAAGCAATTACCTAGTAAGCAAGCTGTAAGCTAGCATGCAAGCGTTGTGCTAGTATGCGAGGTGGAAGCTAGAAAGCATGCTGTAGGTGAGTAACCTAGCAGTAAGTTTGTAAGCGAGCAGCAGGCTAGCATGCATGCGGCATGCGTGTAAGCTAGCAGCAAGCTGGTAAGCAAGCAGTGAAATAGTAGGCGAGCAGGAAGGTTGTGAGCAAGCAGTAAGCTTGTAAGCTTGCAGCAGGCTAGTAAGGAAGCAGTTAGCTATTGAGCAAGCAGTAATCTAGTAACAGAGCAGTATGCTAGTAAGTAAGCTAGTAAACAGCCAGTAAGTTAGTAAGCAACCAGTAAACTAGTAAGCAACCAGTAGGCTAGTAAGAAAGCAGTTAGCTAGTAAGAAAGAAGTAGGCTAGTGAGCAAGGAGCAAGCTAGTAAGCATGCAGTATGCTAGTAAGCTAGCAGTAAGCTAGTAACAAAGTAGTTAGCTGGTAAGAATGCACTACTATAGTAATGAAGCAGTAAGCTAGAAGGCAAGCAGTAAGATAGTAAGCAAGGAGTAAGCTATCAAGCAAGCAGCAGGCTAGTCAGAAAGCAGTATGCTAGTAAGCAAGCAGTGAGGAAGAAATCATGCAACAAGCTAGTAAGCAAGCAATAAGCTAGTAAGCAATCTGTAAGATAGTAAGCAAGCATTGAGCTAGTAACAAAGCAGTATGTTACTAACAAAGCAGTATTCTAGGAAGCAGGCAGCAAGCTAGATAGTAAGCAGCTAGTAAGTAAGCTGTACGATAGTAAGCAAGCACCTGGCTAGTAAAAAAGCAGGAATGTAGTAAGAAAGCTGTAAGAAGGAAATCATGCAACAAGCTGGTAAGCAAGCAGTAAGCTACCAAGCAAGCAGTAGGCTAGAAAGCAAGCAGCCAGCTAGCAAGTAAGCAGTAAGCTAGAAAGCAAGGAGCTGTTTAGATTGAATGCAGTAATCTTGTAAGCAAGCAGTAAGGTAGTAAGTATGCATCTAAGATAGAAGGCAAGCAGGAGGCTAGTAAGCAAGCAGTAAGCTAGAAAGCAATCAGCAAGCTAGTAAGCAAGCAGTACGCTTGAAAGCATGCAACAGGCTGGTACGCAAGCAGTAAGCTAGTAACCAATTAGTAAGCTAGTAAGCAAGCAGCTGGCTAGTAAGAAAGCCGTTAGCTAGTAAGAAAGCTGGTAGTTAGTAAGGAAGTAGTAAGCTAATAAGCAGGCTGTTAGTAAGCAAGCAGTGAGCCAGTAAGCGAGCACGAAGCTGCTAAGAAAGCAGTAATCTAGTAAGTAAGCTGTGAGCTAGTAAGCGAGGAGGTAGTTAGTAAGTAAGATGTAAGCGATTCAGCTAGCTTTGAGATATTAAGGAAGCAGTGAGTTGGTAAGCGAGCAGGAAGCTTGTAGCAACGCATTAATCTAGTATGCAAGCAGGTACCCTAACAAGAAAGCAGTATGCTAGTATGCAAGCAGGAAGCTAGTAAGCAAGCAGCAGGCTAGTAAGAAAGCAGTGTGCTGGTAAGCGATTAGGGAACTAGTAACAAGCAGTAGTGTTGTAAGCAAGCAGTTTGCTGGTAAAAACACAGTTACCTAGTGTAGCGGTTAAGAATCGCTGCGATTTATCGCGACGATCGCGATCTCTCGCGCCGTTTTTGGTCACCACGTGGCCGACCACGCGGTGCGCTCGGCAGTTCGTGCTCACTTGCGATTCACACACCAAACCAACCGAACGACGTGTTGAACCAAACCGAATAAAGTTTTCTAACGGCTATTTTCGCTTTTCTTAAATCAGTTTCTCGTTTATTTAGTAAGTCGTGTTTATTGTATTCTGTTCTTGAGTGTGTAATAATTGTGAAAACCCAATACATATTCAGTGTTCAGGAAACAGTTTCTTGTGTTAACAATTTATTCGATTTCTCCTGGGTGCGTCAGCTCTTCGTTAAGAGATCCAATTTTCTTCGATACTCTTTTCCAAACGAAACACCTAGTAAGCAAGCTGTAATCTAGTAAGCTAGCAATGAGCTAGAGAACAAGCAGGTAGCTAGTAAGGAAGCACTGAGCTAGAAAGCATGCAGGAGGCTAGGAAGCAACCAGTAAGTTAGTAAGCAAGCAGCAAGCTAGTCAGAAATCAGTCAGCTAGTAGGAAAGCAGTATGTCAGTAAGCAAGCAGTAAGCTAGTGAGCAAGCAGTAAGCTAGTAAGCGAGCAGGGAACTAGTAAGGAGGCAGTGTGCTAGTAAGCAAGCAGTAAGCTAGAAAGCACGCAGCAGGTTAGTAAGGAAGCAGTATGCTAGTAATCAAGCAGTAGGCTAGTAAGTATCCAGTAATCTATTAAGCAAGCAGTGAGCTAGTAGGCGAACATGATGCTAGTAGGCGAACAGGAAGCTAGTAAGGAAGCAGTGTGCTCGTAAGCAAGCAGTAAGCTAATGAGAAAGCAGTTAGCTAGTAAGAAAGCAAGAAGCCAGTATGCAAACGGTAAGCTGTTAAGGAAGCAGGATGATAGTAAGCAAGCAATATGCTAGAAAGCAAGCATCAATCCAGTATAGAAGCAGTTAGTTGGAATGCATGGAGCAGGCTTGTAAGAATGCAGTTGGCTATTGAGCGTGCAGTAATCTAGTAAGCAAGCAGTAAGCTAGTAAGCAAGCAGTGCGCTAGCAAGCCTAGAGGGGGCTAGTAAGGTAGACTGTATGCCAGTAAGCAAGCAGTAAGCTAGTAAGCGTCTAGTAAGCTAGAAAGCATGCAGTGAGCTGGTAAGACAGCAGGAAGCTAGAAAGGAAACAGTGTGCTAGGAAGCAAGCAGTGAGCTGGTATGAGAAACTAATCTAGTAATCAAGCTGCAGGCTAGTAAGACAGGAATTTGCTAGTGTTAAAAAGCTGATGCTTTTAACTACGAAGTCCGGATAGAGGGATCGGAATTTTGTTGTGGGAAGTGATTGGGAATGTAAGATTTTCTTTTTCAAAAAAAACTGTTTATTATAAAAATAAAAATAAAGTAAACCATAAGAAATAAAGAAAATTCTTATTTAATCTGTGAATTATTTTCTCTGAACAGAAAAACACGGCAATGAGTTAGACACGTAAACACTTTCCACGTATATTCGCCGCGTGTGTGTCCTCACGCTCCTGGCTTTGATATTCGAATGTATAGGAGCGGAGAATTTCTTTCACTCGTAATATACGTGCTCGCAAGTGGATTGTATTTAATTTTTGGCGTGAAAAGAATTAAATTTCCTTTCGACGCCGAATTGAGTCGATTGTCTAGTGGACGGGGATGTAAGTGGAGATTGTAAGGTTCTAAATGCACTGATCCCGTGAGTATGCCCACGGAGACTGTGCGTCGAGTCGCACTGCAGTACAACGGCACGACCGTCGATCTGCGGCTTCTCTTTAACGTTTCAACAGATGACTTGTTGGTCGAGAGTTGCACTGCGAAGCCCGACTGCACGTGGTTCACTGCACGAATGCACCACTCGACGTGATTCGTAACAGTATTTAAACTACGTGGGGGCCTGACCCGCGACTCCTTAACCTCTCCGCACAGGTGCTCCTCTAAGCGTTACACCGGCGGGGTCTGCAGAGGGAAGGAATCGAAGACCGAATGTCAAGCGTCCGAAGTGGACGCTGACCTGACGCCAGTGAGCCCACCTGGAGGTTCACCACGTAGGTGCCTCCGTTCGGTGTCTCCTAAGCCGAACGACAATCACAGAGAAGTTGGAACGGTATCCACCCACTTCTCTGTGTTTCAAACGTTTATACGCTTGAAACGACAAAATAATACTGCACAAGGGAGGTCGAACACCTTATTGGTGTATTCTCGAACTCTCCAAACTGGACAATAAATGAGAATTGAGCTCGTCTGGGAATTTGCTGTACGAAACTCCTGAATGCTCTTATTCGAATCGAAAGTCGACTCATTTGATAAGCAAAGTCTAAATTAATTGATGCTAATTTGAGTTTCAATGAATTCTCAGCAGTGCGAGGTCAATCAGAGGACCCGCTCCAGACTGAACATCGGCTCGATGCACCCTTTATTTAATAATCGTCTACTAGCTGTATCTCAAGCGTTTCACTCTCAAAATTCGCTCGATATCTGTTCGAACACGATCGGGAGCCGATTTGTCTTCTTCAGAAGTCGTTGTGAGACTGTGCGGATTGACAGCCGAAGACGTCGCCGTGGTACTTTAATTAATCGTTCCGCGGCGCTGTCTAAATTTCGGCAGTCTATCTTTGTCTAATTATTTGCGCGCTACTCTCTCACGATACTGACGTCATCAAAACCGTTGGCACACTCGAATCGAAGGTAATAAGCCGTTACCGATGCCAGAAAAACTAGTAATACACGCGTTTTTCTATCACTGCTCGCTGTACAAATCCTATTAGAGATAATATCCTTCGAATTGTACGTTAACAGGATTGACGGTAATTGCGGCCGAGCAAAATTTAAACAGCTAGCAAGAAAGCAGTATGCCAGTAAGCAAGCAGTAAGCTGGTAAGAAAGCAGTTAGCTAGTAAGCAAGTAGTAAGCTAGTAAGCTAGCAGTAAGATAGTAAGCAAGTAGTACGATACAAAGCAAGCAACAAGCTAGTAAGCAAGCAGTAAGCAAGTAAGCTAGCAGTAGGCTAGTAAGAAAGTAGTTAGGTATTGAGCAAGCAGCAAGCTAGTATCAAGCAGTAATCTTGTAAGTAAGCGGCGGACTAGTAAGCGAGCAGGGAGCTAGTAAGCAAGCAGTAAGCGAGTAAGCTAGCTGTAAGCTGGTTGGCAAGCCGTAAGCTAGTAGGCGAGCAGTGAGCTAGCAAGAAAGCAGTATGCTAGTAAGCAAGCAGTAAGCTAGAAAGCACGCAGCGAGCTAGTACGCAAGCAGTAAGCTAGTAGGCTGGAAGTGAGCTGGCAAGCGTTCAGAAATATAGTAGGGAAGCAGTATGCTAGTAAGCAAGCAGTAAGCTAGTAAGGAAGCACTAACCTAGAAAGCAAGCAGCAGGCTAGTAACCAAGCAGTAAACGAGTAAGCTATCACTAAGCTAGTAAGCAAGCAGTAAGCCAGTAGGCAAGCACAGAGCTAGCAAGAAAGCAGTAAGCGAGTAATCTAGCTGAAAGCTGGTTAAGGAGCCGTAAGCTAGTAGGCGAGCAGTGAGCTAGCGAGAAAGCAGTATGCTGGAAAGCAAACAGTAAGCAAGGAAGCACGCAGCAAGCTAGTATGCAAGCAGTAAGCTAGTATGCAAGCAGTACGCTAGTAGGCAACCAGTAAGCTTCTAAGCAAGCAGGAAGCTAGTAAGGAAGCAGTATGTTAGAAAGCAAGCAGGGGGCTAGTAAGGAAGCAGTAAGCTAGTGAGAAAGCAGGATGCCAGTAAGCAAGCAGTATGCTAGGTAGGAACCAGCAAGCTATTAAGCAGGCCTCCCCGACGGCGTCAGCACGGTGTGTTATGCGGATGACACACTGGTACTGGCCGTCGGGGCGCACTGGGGGAGGGCCATGCGTCGCGCGGAGGAGGGGTCGCAACGCGTCGTCGACCGGATCAGGGGGATGGGGATGACGGTGGCGGTCCATAAGACCGAGGTGATTGCGTTTCATTCACCTCGGCAGGATCCGCCACCCCCTCTGATCCGGGTGGGTGGGGCTGACATCGAGGTGAAGCCCCAGATCAGGTATCTAGGGCTGATCCTCGATAGCCACTGGCGTTTCGAGGAGCATTTCCGCTGCCTGGTCCCCCGGTTGGAAAGGATGGTTGCGGCTCTGGGCCGGATCCTGCCCAACCTGGGGGGCCCGGCGGGCCGAGTTCGTCGCCTCTATGTGGCAATGGTCCAGTCGGTGGCCCTATACGGGGCCCCCGTCTGGGCGGACGACCTGGCTGCCTCCCGGCGCAGCATGACTATGCTGCGTCGGGTGCAGAGGCGCATGGCGCTCAGGGTCGTCCGCGGGTATCGGACCGTGTCATATGAGGCGGCGACGGTTCTAGCGGGGATGCCGCCCATGGACCTGCTCGCGCGGTCGCACGCGGTGATGTACCGGCACCGCGTCGACCGTCGCGCGGGGGTGGGGGCGGTCCCGGGCGGGCAGGAACCTGCTTGGGGCGATTTGAAGCGCCAGGCCCGGCAGTCCGTGTTGCTCGCGTGGCAGGAGCGGCTGGCTCTGCCAACCGCGGGGCACCGGACTGTCGGGGCTGTTCGGCCACTCCTGAAGGAGTGGCTGGACAGAGGCCATGGCAGCCTCACCTACCGGCTGGCACAGGTATTTTCCGGGCATGGCAGCTTCGGGAGATACCTGTGCCGGGTAGGGAAGGAGCCGACGGCGCGTTGCTGCCACTGCGACGCTGAGCAGGACACGGCGGATCATACCCTGGAGGTATGCCCCGCGTGGGAGGGGGAGCGCCGTGACCTGGTCGGCGTCGTCGGGCGGGATGTCTCGCTGCCGGGCGTGGTGCGCGCCATGCTCGGTAGCGAGGAGAAGTGGAGGGCCGTGGCCTCCTTCTGCGAGAACGTAATGTTGCAGAAGGAGGCCGCGGGGAGGGAGCGCGAGCTTCAGCGGCGCGCTGAAGCTCGCGCTCGTGCGGTGGCCCGAGGTCGTCGCCCGGTCGCGAGGCGTCGCGGGCGGCCGCCTCGGCGTGGCGGATGACCTAGGCTGGGAGGGGGGTCCTGAGGGGACCCTCCTCCCGCCAGGCGGCGCCGGGTCGGACCGGTTGGGGGTAGGAGTGCCTCCCCCTACCGGTCCGACGCAAGGGGAGGCACCCTCGGCGGTCTGGTGCGGCCATGAACGCCCGGCCGCCGAGGGGTGGAAACGGGGTCGCGGGCGGTTGCGAGTTGGGGCTCGCAGCCGCCACTAAACGCGGCCCCGGGACGGATAGCGGCGGGATAGAGTGGCCCCGTCCCGCCGCTATGAGGCAGTGTGTCTACTGGGGGGACCGATTGTCCCCCCGGGGGATGGGCGCGAAAGCGCGGGCACGGGGAGGATACCGGAAGAATGCTTCGAGCGATTCCCGGTATCCTCCCAAAGCGTGCCGAAGGGTCACCGTGGGGTTTTTAGTGGGTAGGTCCCGCACCTGTCGTTGTACGGGCGCGGGGAATCCCACACACCCCTCCCACCTCTCCCCAAGGAGGTGGGAGGGAGTCTTTCGAAGATTTTCCCCACGACAAAAAAAAAAAAAAAAAAAAAAAAAAAGCTATTAAGCAGGCAGTAAGCTTGTAAGCGAGCATGGACCAGGTAAGAGAGCAGAATGCTAGTAAGGATCCAGTAAGCTAGTAAGCAAGCAATAAGCTAGTAAGCAACCAGTAAGCTTCTAAGCAAGTAGTAAGCTAGTAAGTAGGCAGCAAGCTTGTAAGCAAGCAGTATGCCAGAAAGCAAGCAGCAAGCTAGTAAGCAAGTAGTAAGCTAGTACGAAGGCGGTGTTAGGACTGGAGTGACGGCGCACGCGCCGCCTCCAGCGCCTGGCCCGGCTTCGTGGAGGGTGGAGGAGGACGACGAGACTGCGTCAGTCTCGTCCTTCTCCTCCACCAGGAGCCTCATATGCTCCAAGAGAAAGATGACGGGGCAGACCGTCAATGGAGTGGGCATGGCGATGTGCCCGGTTGTCCGGATAAGTTGTCTCAGGGACGAGGTGACCGAGAAGATATCGGAGTGGATCTTCTCGTCCCTGAGACGAGTGGAGAAAGTGGCCGCTGCCTGCTCTTTTAAGGGGCAGAAGAGCGGCGGGGCAGAGGCTCTGAGGGAGGCTGCCCAAATGATGAGGGTCGCGGCGCGGGAGCTAAGCGGGCGGAACACCCGTCTGCAGCTCCTGTTGAAGGAGGAGCGACGCGGGAGGATGAGGGCACAGGCGCGCTGGAACAGCGCGGCCCTCCCTCCAGTCCTCCCTCCTCCTACGCCGCGCCCACCTGCGGTCGTTATGAAGCGGAGTGCGGCGGAGGTGGTGCGGGCCCCCACGGCACCTTCCACCCGCACTCCGCCCGCGCAGAGATCCCCGTCCTCCTCAGAGGACGATCTCCCGAGGAGGATAGGGGACATAATTGACAAGAGGCTGGCCGCCTTCCGGGAGGAGCTCCTCCCCGGGAGAGCGGTCGGCGGGAGGGTGGTGCCACCCCGACCAGTGGCGGTACGGCCGGAGAATGCGATGGTGGGGGAGCGAAGGTGGGGGGAGCGAAGGTGGGGGGAGCGAAGGCACCGCCCACCGTGGCGACTGCGGGGCCTCGGGTCGTGACCCCCAAGGGGGGAAGCGTACCCGTGGTCCCGGATCCCGCGTCCTCCGCGGCATCGCCCCATGGGGGGGTGTCGTGGAGCGAGGTGATGGGGCGGAGGGCGAGGAGGGCGGCGAGGAAGGCCTCGCAGACGCAGCCTCCGCCCCCGCCGCCCGCGGCCAAATGAAAGGCCGCGAAGGCTCGACTTAGCCGCCCCCCTAAAACGGCAGCGGTAGCGCTGACCGTTGCGCAGGGGGGCGAGCTGACCCTCGCGGAGGCGATGCGGCTCGCCAGGGAAAATGTGTCCCTGGAAGAGCTTGGCATCGTTTCCGTCTGGGCGAAGCGGGCCGTGACTGGGGGTCTCCTGCTGGAGATCCCCGGCCCAGACGGCGGCGAGAAGGCCGACCGACTCGCCCAGAGGCTCCGGGAGCAGCTGGACGAGCGGGGCGTCCGGGTCGTCCGGCCCACGAAGCGCACGGAGATGCGCGTGTGTTGGCTGAACGACTCGGTCACCGCGGAGGACGTGGCGCGTGCCCTAGCAAGGGCGGGGGATTGCCCTGAGAGGGATTGGCGGGTCAAGGACATCCGCAGATCTCCTTCCGGCCTGGGGTCCGTGTGGGCCCGCTGCCCCCTCTCCGCCACCCATAAATTGGCGGAATCCGGGAGAGTTTTGTTGGGGTGGGTTTCGGCGCGAGTGGAGATACTCGCGCCACGCCCGCTCCAGTGTCACCGCTGCCTCAAATTGGGGCACGTGAGGCAGTGGTGCACCTCGCTTGTGGACCGCAGCGGTCAACGTTACCGCTGCGGGGCGAAGGACTACCGTGCGAGCCAGTGTTCGGCGTCCCTCCACTGCCCGTTATGTGCGGACAGGGGGATGCCAGCCGACCACAGGGTGGGGAGCAGGAAGTGCTCTCTCCCCTCCCGGAAGGAGAGGAAGAGGGGGGCCGTTCCGACTCCGGCGCCGCGGGCGGTGGCATCGTCCACCATGGAGGTGGATGGTGCCACGGGGACGGACAGCCGGGAGGAGGCTGGGGCGGTCGGTAATTAATGGCGCCCCGCCTCCTCCTCCAGGCCAACCTCAACCACTGCCGCGCGGCACAGGATATGATGTCCCAAGTCCTCGCGGAGTGGGGGGTTGGCCTGGCTGTCGCCGCCGAGCCGTACCGCGTCCTTGATCACCCTCATTGGGTGGGCGACGCGGACAGCTTGGTGGCCACGGTATGGGGAGGTGGCGACGGGTCCCCGCCGTTCTCCATGCTGGAGCGCGGTCGGGGATTCGTCGCCGTGGACTGGGGGGGAGTCGCCGTGGTGGGGTGCTACATCTCGCCTCGCAGCGGTCACGTCGCGTTCGAGCAGTACCTGGCCGAGGTCGCGGCATGCGTGCAGCGCTGCGCGGCCCGGCCGGTGCTCGTCCAGGCAGACTGTAACGCCAAGTCGATGGCGTGGGGGTCCCCCGGGACTTCCGTTCGCGGCGGGATCCTGAAAGACTGGGCGGCGGTGCTCGACCTTCGGTTACTGAACCGGGGGTCGGAGCACACGTGTGTGCGGCGATAAGGGGGGTCTATCGTGGATGTTGGATTCGCGACCCCCAACGCCGTGCGCATGGTGTTGGTGTGGCACGTGGTCGCGGGGGCAGAGACACTCTCGGACCACCGGTATATCCGGATGGAGGTCTCTGCCGCCGCGGGGGATGCATCCCGACACCACCGTCCGGGTGGTACCCCACCGCGCCGCTGGGCGCTTCGGCGCCTGGACAAGGACGCCCTGATGGTAGCTGCCCTCGCTAGAGGAGGAGGTAGCCCGGCTCGGGGGGATGGTCGCGAACATATGTGACGCGGCGATGCCCCGGGTCGGGCGGGCTTCTCCTCGCCGGGCGGTGTACTGCTGGTCGGCCGCGATCGCGGAAATGCGAGACGCGAGTGTCCGCGCCCGACGCCAGTACACCCACGCGCGCCGTCGTCTACGGAGAGACGATAGCGTAGCGCGAGCGAGGGCAGATGTCCTGTATGAGGCATACCGTATGTCGCGGATGGCTCTACAGGTCGCCATCAAACGGGCCAAAACCCGGGCATGGAAGGAGCTCCTCGAGACCCTTGATGACGATCCTTGGGGGCGCCCTTATAAGGTGGTGCTGAACAAGCTCCGCCCGTGGGCGCCCCCCGTCACCGAGGGTCTTGACCCCCGGCTGCTGGAGGACGTGGTCAATACTCTCTTCCTGATTGGGGAGATGGGACCACGTCCTCCGGCAGAGGCGACGGCCCCGTTGGAGTGGGTGGCCGAGCCGGGGGTCACGCAGGGGGAGCTGGCCGCGGCCATCAAGCGGATTGAGGCGCGTAACACGGCACCCGTTCCGGATTGGTGTGCCCGGTCGGGTTTGGGTCTCAACCAACGGCGTCCTTGGGGCCGACCTCAGGCGGTTGCTTAACCGATGCCTGAGGGACGGGCGATTCCCCCCCAGTTGGAAGGTAGCGAGAATGGTCCTCCTCCGGAAGGAAGGTCGGCCCGCGGAGTCTCCATCCGCATACCGGCCTATCTGTCCCCTCGACGAGGTGGGCAAGCTCTTCGAGCGAGTGATTGCTACCCGCATCGTCGAGCACCTGTCGCGGGGTGCTCCGGGTCTGGCCGACTGCCAGTACGGTTTCTGGGGGGGGCCGGTCGGCGGTCGACACGATCAGTCGGGTCGGGGCCCTCTCGGAGTCGGCCGTCACTCGGGGAGGGGTGGCGTTGGCAGTTTCCTTAGATATTACCAAAGCCTATAACACCCTTCCCTGGGAAGAGATAAGGAGGGGGCTCGAAGATCATCGTGTCCCTCCTTATCTCAGGGCAGTCGTCGAGGATTATCTCTGTGGCAGGTGGATCGTGTATCCGGGCCGGGATGGAGATATGCGGAGGGAGGTGTACTGCGGCGTTCCGCTGGGGTCGGTCCACGGGCCACTCCTGTGGAACATCGCGTACGATAAGGTGTTGCGGGCCGACCTCCACGACAGCGTCAGCGCCGTGTGTTACGCACATGACACACTGGTACTGGCCGTCGGGGCGCACTGGTGGAGGGCCAAGCGCCTCGCCGAGGAGGGGGCGCAACGCGTCGTCGACCGGATCAGGGGAATGGGGATGACGGTGGCGGTCCATAAGACCGAGGTGATAGAGTTCCATTCACCTCGGCAGGATCCGCCACCCTCTCTGATCCGGGTGGATGGGGCTGATATCGAGGTGAAGCCCCGGATGAGGTATCTGGGGCTGATCCTCGATAGCCACTGGCGCTTCGAGGAGCATATCCGCTGCCTGGTTCCCCGGTTAGAGAGGATGGTCTTGGCTTTAGGCCGGATCCTCCCCAACCTGGGGGGCCTGGCGGGACGAGTTCGCCGCCTCTATGTGGCAATGGTTCAGTCGGTGGCCCTATACGGGGCCACCGTCTGGGCGGACGACCTGGCGGTCTCCCGGCGCAGCATGACGATGCTGCGTCGGGTGCAGAGGCGGATGGCGCTGAGGGTCGTCCGCGGCTACCGGACCGTGTCGCATGAGGCGGCGACGGTTCTTGCGGGGATGCCGCCCATGGATCTCCTCGCGCGGTCGCACGCGATGATGTATCGTCATCATATCGACCGTCGCGCGGGAGTGGGGGCGATCCCGGGAGAGCAGGAACCTGCTTGGGCGGTGTTGGGACTGGAGTGACAGCGCTCGCGCCGCTCCCAGCGCCTGGCCCGGCTCCGTGGAGGGTGGAGGAGTACGACGAGATTGCGTCAGTCTCGTCCTTCTCCTCCACCAGGAGCCTCATAGGCTCCAAGAGAAAGATGACGAGGCAGGCCGTCAATGGAGTGGACAGGGTGATGAGCCCGGTTGTCCGAATGAGTTGCCTCAGGGACGAGGTGACCGAGGAGATATCGGAGAGGATCTCCTCGTCCCTGAGACGAGTGGAGAAAGTGGCCGCTGCCTGCTCTTTTAAGGGGCAGAAGAGCGGCGGGGCAGAGGCTCTGAGGGAGGCTGCCCGAATGATGAGGGACACGGCGCGGGAGCTAAGCGGGCGGAACGCCCGTTTGCAGCTCCTGTTGGAGGAGGAGGGACGGGGGAGGAAGAGGGCAAAGGCGCGCTGGAACAGCGCGGCCCTCCCACCTGTCCTTCCTCCTCCTACGCCGCGCCCTCCTGCCATCGTTATGAAGCGGAGTGCGGCGGAGGTGGTGCGGGCCCCCACGGGCCCTTCCACCCGCACTCCGACCGCGCAGAGGACCCCGTCTTCCTCAGAGGACAATCTCCTGAGGAGGATAGGGGACATGTTTGACAAGAGGCTGGCCGCCTTCCGGGAGGAGCTCCTCCCCGGAAGAACGGTCAGCGGGAGGGTGGTGCCACCCCGACCTGTGCCGGCACGGCCGGGGAAGGCGAAGGTGGGAGGAGCGAAGGCTCCGCCCACCGTGGCGACTCCGGGGCCTCGGGTCGTGAACCCCAAGGGGGGAAGCATAACCGTGGTCCCGGTTCGCGCGTCCTCCGCGGCACCGCCCCAAGGAGGGGTCGTGTAGCGAGGTGGTGGAGCAAAGGGCGAGGAGGGCGGCGAGGAGGGCCTCGCAGGCGCAGCATACGCCCCCGCCGCCCGTGGCCAAAGGAAAGGCCGCGATGGCGCGACTTGGCCGCCCCCCTAAAACGGCAGCGATCGCGCTTACCGTTGCGCAGGGGAGCGACCTGACCCTCGCGGAGGCGATGCGGCTCACCAGGAACAATGTGTCCCTGGAAGAGCTTGGCATCGCATCCGTGAGGGCGAAGCGGGCCGTGACTGGGGGTCTCCTGCTGCAGATCCCAGGTCCAGACGGCGGCGTGAAGGCGGACCGACTCGCCCAGAGGCTCCGGGAGCAGCTGGGTGGGCGGGGTGTCCGGGTCGCCCGGCCCACGAAACGCACGGAGATGCGCGTGTGTGCTACATCTCGCCTCGCAGCGGTCACGTCGCGTTCGAGCAGTACCTGGCCGAGGTCGCGGCATGCGTGCAGCGCTGCGCGGCCCGGCCGGTGCTCGTCCAGGCAGACTGTAACGCCAAGTCGATGGCGTGGGGGTCCCCCGGGACTTCCGTTCGCGGCGGGATCCTGAAAGACTGGGCGGCGGTGCTCGACCTTCGGTTACTGAACCGGGGGTCGGAGCACACGTGTGTGCGGCGATATGGGGGGTCTATCGTGGATGTTGGATTCGCGACCCCCAACGCCGTGCGCATGGTGTCGGGGTGGCACGTGGTCGCGGGGGCAGAGACACTCTCGGACCACCGGTATATCCGGATGGAGGTCTCTGCCGCCGCGGGGGATGCATCCCGACACCACCGTCCGGGTGGTACCCCACCGCGCCGCTGGGCGCTTCGGCGCCTGGACAAGGACGCCCTGGTGGCAGCTGCCCTCGCTGCAACTTGGCCGCAGGGGGCGGCCGAGTTGTCGAGTATAGAGGAGGTCGCCCGGCTCGGGGGGATGGTCGCGAACATATGTGACGCGGCGATGCCCCGGGTCGGGCGGGCTTCTCCTCGCCGGGCGGTGTAGTGGTGGTCGGCCGCGATCGCGGAAACGCGAGACGATAGCGTGGCGCGAGCGAGGGCAGATGACCTGTATGAGGCATACCGCATGTCCCGGATGGCTCTGCAGGTCGCCATCAAACGGGCCAAGACCCGAGCATGGAAGGAGCTCCTCGAGACCCTTGATGACGACCATTGGGGGCGCCCTTATAAGGTGGTGCTGAACAAGCTCCGCCCGTGGGCGCCCCCCGTCACCGAGGGTCTTGACCCCCCGCTGCTAGAGGACGTGGTCAATACTCTCTTCCCAATTGGGGAGATAGGACCACGTCCTCCGGCAGAGGCGACGGCCCAGTTGGAGTGGGTGGCCGAGCCGGGGGTCACGCAGGGGGAGCTGGTCGCGGCCATCAGACGGCTCGGGGCGTGTAACACGGCCCCGGGTCCGGATGCTGTGCCGGCCGGGTTTGGGTCCTAACCCACGGCGTCCTTGGGGCCGACTACAGGCGGTTGTTTAACCGATGCCTGAGGGACGGGCGATTCCCCCCCAGTTGGAAGGTAGCGAGGATGGTCCTCCTCCGGAAGGAGGGTCGGTCCGCGGAGTCTCCATCCGCATACCGGCCCATCTGTCTCCTCGACGAGGTGGGCAAGCTCTTCGAGCGAGAGATTGCCGCCCGCATCGTCGAGCACCATTAATTACCGACCGCTACAGACTCCTCCCGGCTGTCCGTCCCCGTGGCACCGTCCACCTCCATGGTGGACGATGCCACCGCCCGCGGCGCCGGAGCCGGAACGGCCCGCCTCTTCCTCTCCTTCCGGAAGGGGAGAAAGCACTTCCTGCTCCCCACCCAGTGGTCGGCTGGCATCCCCCTGTCCGCACATAGCGGGTAGTGGTGGGCCGCCGAGCACTGGCTCGTGCGGTGGTCCTTCGCCCCGCAGCGGTAACATTGATCGCTGCGGTCCACCGGCGAGGTGCACCACTGCCACACATGCCCTAATTCGAGGCAGCGGTGACACTGGAGCGGGCGCTGTGCGAGTTTCTCCACTCTCGCCGGAACCCACCCCACCAAAACTCTCCCGGATTCCGCCAATTTATGGACGGCGGAGAGGGGCAGCGGACCCACACGCACCCCAGGCCGGAAGGAGATCTGCGGATCTCCCCGACCCGCAAGTCCCCCTCAGGGCAATCCCCCGCCCATGCTAGGGCACGCGCCACGTCATCCGCGGTGACCGTGTCCTCCAGCCAACGCACGCGCACCTCCGTGCATTTCGTGGGCCGGGCGACCCGGACACCCCGCTCGCCCAGCTGCTCTCGGAGCCTCTGGGTGGGTCGGCGAGTGGCCCTATACGGGGCCCCCGTCTGGGCGGACGACCTGGCGGCACGACGCAGCCTTACGATGCTACATCGGGTGCAGAGGCGGATGGCGCTGAGGGTCGTCCGCGGCTACCTGACCGTGTCGCATGAGGCGGCGATGGTTCTTGCGGGGATGCCGCCCATGAATCCCCTCGCGCGGTCGCACGCGATAATGTATCGTCATCGTGTCGACCGTTGCGCGGGAGTGGGGGCGGTCCCGGGAGAGC
Organism: Colletes latitarsis; assembly: GCF_051014445.1. Taxonomy (NCBI): domain Eukaryota; kingdom Metazoa; phylum Arthropoda; class Insecta; order Hymenoptera; family Colletidae; genus Colletes; species Colletes latitarsis. Next base: position 7,814,881 of record NC_135142.1, read on the forward strand.
AGGAACCTGCTTGGGGCGATTTGAAGCGTTAGGCCCGGCAGTTCGCGGTGCTCGGGTGGCACGAGCGGTTGGCCCCGCCTACCGCGGGGAACCGGACAGTCGGGGCTGTTCGGCCACTCCTGAGTGAGTGGCTGGACAGAGGCCATGGAAGCCTCACTTACCGGCTGGCACAAGTATTTTCCGGGCATGGCAGCTTCGGAAGATACCTGTGCCGGATAGGGAAGGAGCCCACGGCGCGTTGCTGCCATTGTGACGCCGAGCAGGACACGGCTGATCAGCGAGAGGAAGTGGAGGGCCGTGGCCTACTTCTGCGAGCCCGTAATGCTGCAGAAGGTGGCCGCGGGAAGGGAGGGCAAGCTTCAGCGGCGCGCTGAGGCCCGCGCTCGTATGGTGGCGCGAGGGCGTCGCTCAGGCGCCAGGCGTCGCGGGCGGCCGCCTTTGCGCGACGGATGACCCTCGCTGGGAGGTGGGCCCTGAGGGGAGCCCCCTCAAGCCAGGAGCGAAGGGTCGGACAGGGTGGGTCCGGCCCACGGGGCGGCACCCACGGTGGCCTGGAGCGGCCATGAGCTCCCGGTCGCCGAGGGGTAGAAACGGGGTCGCAGACGGTAGCGAGTTGGGGCTTGCAGCCGCCACTAAGCGAGGCCCCGGGACGGATGCCGGCGGGATGGAGTGGCCCCGTCCTGCCGCTATGAGACAGAGTGTCTACCGGGGGGACCGTTTGTCTCCTCCTGGGATGGGCGCAAAGCGCGGGCACGTGGAGGATACCGAAAGAATGCTTCGAGCGATTCCCGGTATCCTCCCAAAACGTGCGGAAGGGTCACCGTGGTGTTTTTAGTGGGTAGGTCCCGCGTCCGACATTCTACGGGCGCGGGGAATCCCACACACCACTCCCGCCTCTCCCCAAAGAGGTGGGAGGGAGTCTTTCGAAGATTTTCCCCACGACAAAAAAGAAAAAAAAAAAAAGTAAGCTCGCAGTAAGCTAGTAAGCAAGCAGTAACCTAGAAAGCTAGCAGTAAGCGAGCAAGCTAGCAGTAAGCGAGCAAGCTAGCAGTAAGCTAGTAAAAAGGCAGTACGCTGGAAAGCAAGCATTGAGCTTGTAAGCGAGCAGGGAGGTAGTAAGGTAGCAGTATGCTAGTAAGCAAGCAGTAAGCTAGTAAGCAACCAGTAAGCTGGTATGAAAGCAATTAGCTTCTAAGCAAGCAGTAAGCTAATATGCAAGCAGTGATCTAGTAAACGAGCAGCGAGCTAGTAAGCAAGCAGGAAGCTAGTAAGGAAGCACTAAGCTAGAAAGCTAGCAGTAAGCTATTAAGCAAGCTGTAAGCTTGTAAGGAAGCAGCTAGCTAGTAAGCGAGCAGCAAGCTAGTAAGAAAGCAGTAAGCGAGCAACCTAGTAGTAAGCTAGTAAACAGGCAGTAAGCTGGTAAGCAAGCATTGAGCTAGTAAGCGAGCAGGGAGCTAGTAAGAGAGCAGGAAACTACTAAGGAAGCTGTATGAGAGTAAGCTAGCAGTAAGACAGTAAGCAAGCTGTAAGCTCGTAAGCAAACAGTAAGCTAGCAAGCAAGCTGTAAGCTAGTAAGCTAGCAGTAAGCTAATAAGCGAGAAGCAAGCTAGTCAGCCAGCAACAGGCTAGTAAGCAAGCAGCAGACTAGTAAGAGTGCATTTAATTAGTAAGGAAGCAGTAAGTTTGTACCAAAGCAGTCAGCTGGTATGAACACAGCAAGCTAGTAGAAAGCAGTAAGCAAGCAGTGAGCTTGTAATCTAGCAGTAAGCTGGTAAGCACGCAGTGAGCTAGTAAACGAGCAGGGAGCTAGTAAGCACGTAGTGAGCTAGTAAGCGAGCAGCAAGCTAGTAAGGAAGCAGTATACTAGTAAGCAAGCAGCATGCTAGTAGGAATCATGTAAGCTAGTAAGAAAGCAGTAAGCTAGAAAGCAAGCAGGAGGCTACTAAAAAGGCAGTTAACTATTATGCGAGCAATAAGCTAGATAGCAAGCAGTGTGCTAGTAAGCGAGCGGTTAAGTTAAATAGCAAGCAGTGAGCTAGTGAGCGAGCAGTGATCTGGTAAGCAAGCAGCAAGCTAGTATGCAAGCAGTAAGCTAGAATGCAAGCAGCAGGCTGGTAAGCTTGCAGTAATCGAGCAAGCTCGCAGTAATCTGGTAAGCAAGCAGTGAGCTTGGAACCGTGGAAGAAGCTACAAAGGAAGCAGCATGATAGTAAGCAAGCAGTAAGCCAGTAAGCAACAAGTAAGCTAGTAAGCAAGCAGTAAGCTGGTAGGAAAGCAGGTAGCTAGTAAGGAGGTAGTAAGCTAGTAAGTCAGTAGCAGGATAGTAAGCAAGCAGTGAGCTGGTAAGCTAGCAGGAAGCTAGTAAGGAAGCAGTATCCTAGTAAGCAAGCAGCAGGCTAGTAAGAAAGCAGTTAGTTAGTAACAAACCAGTAAGCTATTAAGCAAGCAGTAAGCTTGTAAGGAAGTAATTGGCAAATAAGCAAACAGTAAGTTAGTAAGCCAGCAGTAACCTCGAAACCCCACGCACCCGTTTGGTTGTCCAGGCGGCAGGGGAGGTGAACCCCTACCTGGCGCGTCCCCAGGTGGCGGATAGGGGTAGCCGCTGGGATGGGATTCGGGGATGGGGCCCCCAACCTGAGGAGGCTGTTGACCGCATCCGCGCATGGCATACCGGAGGTTGGAGTGAAAGCTTCCGCGGACCACACACCGGTATGAATGCTTTGCGCGGGTGAATGTGTTTGTGAGTGGCCCGGGGCATGGGATAATTGCCGTGGGTGTTTCCTAAGGCTGCAGGTTGGCCCCTTGGCGGCGCGATGAGTCCAGCAGCCAACGTGGCCACCCAGTCGGCGGCTTAGTCCTATGTCACGCGGCCGTGGGCGCTGGTGACCAGGCGCTTGCGGTTGAGTGGGAATGCGGTTGGAGGAGTGCCTCCCACCGGGAGGGGCCTGAAGAGGCACGAAGCAGAGGGGAACTCTGTGATGTCTCACTAGAGTTTCCGGACCCTCGCCAGGCGTCTGAGGATCGTCACCGTGGGGTTTTAGTCGGTATGAGTCCGACACTACCGACAAGCCCGCCCTTCGGGTTGGTTCGCGGGTGTCCATGAGGATTTCCCCAGGTACAAAAAAAAAATGTTACATCGAAAACAATCAGCAAGATAGTAAGCGAGCAGGAAGCTAGTAAGGAAGCAGTATGCTTGTAAGCAAACAGTAAGCTAGAAAGCAATTTGAAAGCTACGTAAGCAAGCAGTAAGCGATTAAGCTAGCAGTAAGCTAGTAATCAAGCAGTAATCTAGTATGCAAGCAATTAGCTAGTAAGCAAGCAGGAAGCTAGTAAGGATGCAGTATACTAGTAAGCAAGCCGTAAGTTAGTAACAAAGCAGTATGCTAGTTAGCAGACAGCAGGCTAGTAGGGAAGCAGTTAGTAAGAAAGCAGTAACGTAAGAAGTAAGCAGGAATGTAGTAAGAAAGCAGTTAGGTAGTAAGAATGCAGTAGGCTAGTAAGCAAGCAGTACGCTAGTAAGCAAGCGGCAAGATAGAAAGCATGTTGCAATCTAGTAAGCAAGCAGTAAGCTAGTAAGCAAGCAGTGAGCTTGTAAGCAAGCAGTAAGCTGGAAAGAAAGCAGGTAGCTAGTAAGGAGGTAGTAAGCTAGTAAGTCAGCAGCATGATAGTAAGGGTGCCTCCCCCTACCGGTCCGACGCAAGGGGTGGCACCCTCGGCGGTCTGGTGCGGCCATGAACGCCCGGCCGCCGAGGGGTGGAAACGGGGTCGCGGGCGGTTGCGAGTTGGGGCTCGCAGCCGCCACTAGACGCGGCCCCGGGACGGATAGCGGCGGGATGGAGTGGCCCCGTCCCGCCGCTATGAGGCAGTGTGTCTACTGGGGGGACCGATAGTCCCCCCGGGGGATGGGCGCGAAAGCGCGGGCACGGGGAGGATACCGGAAGAATGCTTCGAGCGATTCCCGGTATCCTCCCAAAGCGTGCCGAAGGGTCACCGTGGGGTTTTTAGTGGGTAGGTCCCGCGCCTGTCGTTGTACGGGCGCGGGGAATCCCACACACCCCTCCCACCTCTCCCCAAGGAGGTGGGAGGGAGTCTTTCGAAGATTTTCCCCACGACAAAAAAAAAAAAAAAAAAAAAAAAAAAAGCATGATAGTAAGCAAGCAGTTAGCTAGTAAGCGAGCAGGAAGCTAGTAAGGAAGCAGTATCCTAGTAAGCAAGCAGCTGGCTAGTAAGAAAGCAGTTAGTTAGTTAGCAAGCAGCAGGCTAGTCAGAAAGCAGTTAGTTAGTGAGGAAGCAGAAAGCTTGTAAGCGAGCAATGTGCAAGTAAGCAAGCAGTGATCTAGTAAGCGTGCAGCGAGCTAGTAACAAAGCAGTAATCTAGTAAGCAAGCTGTATGCTTCTGAGAAAGCAGTAAGCTAGTAAGCAAGCAGTACGTTCGTAACAAAGCGGTATCCTAGTAAGCAAGCAGCAGGCTAGTAAGAAAGCAGATAGTTAGTAAGCATGCGACAGGCAAGTAAGAAAGCAGAATGCTAGAAAGCATGTTGTAAGCTACGTAAGCAAGCAGTAAGCGATTAAGCTAGCAGTAATCTAGTAAGCAAGCAGTAGGCTATTGAGAACGCAGTTAGCTACGAATCAAGCAGTGAGCTAGTAAGCAGGCAGAAAGCTAGTAAGGAAGCAGTGTGCTAGTATGTAAACAGTAAGCTAATATGCTACCAGTAAACTTGAAAGCAAGCAGTAAGCTAAAAAGCAAGCACCAGGCTATTGAGAAAGCAGTTAGCTAGGAAGCAAGCAGTAAGCTAGTATGCAACCAGTAAACTTGTAAGCAAGCACTGAGCTAGTAAGCGAGGAGGTAGCCAGTATGAAAGCAGTATGTTAGTGTGCAAACTGTAAGCTAGTAAGCAAGCAGTAAGCTAGTATGCAAGCAGTGAGTCAGTAAGCGAGCAGAGAGCTAGTAAGGGAGCAGTTTGCCTGTAAGTCAGCCGTAAGATAGAATGCAAGCAGCAAGCTAGTATGCAAGCAGTAAGATAGTAAGCGAGGAGGAAGCTAGTAAGGAAGCAGTAAGCTTGTTGAAGTACTAAGAGACTTTAACGTGGGTGCGGATGAGGAAACAGACAGAGAGAGAAATTGTTACAAGTTTTTCAATAAAGTTTTTATTTTACAAAAATATAAATGAAAATTCAAGTACTGTTAAGAACCCAATAATATATAATGTATGGCGGCTAATAGTGGCGTGTTATTTATATTAATGTGGAATGAGTTAGAAATGTTTTTCGTTTTGTATCAATTTATATCAGTGTTTAAATAACGCGTTAATTCGTTGATTGAAAAACGTCGGTTAAACCGTCGCGTGATCGATAGAAAAAGCAGGACATTTCTTATACGGTTATTCTCTGTTTACGCGACATTCCAGAGCCTTCTCTGCGTCGTAATATGTTTCGAGCAATACCGTGTAGAAAAACTACAAATTTACTTTCGATACAAATCACGCGATCGGCCTAGTAACGGTTACCAGAGAACAGGTGTTACTACGCCGAAATTATAGAGAGGATACAAAATTAATAAGAGACAGGCAGCTTAGACCAGACAGCGCCACGAGACGAGAATTTTCCCCTCTCTCGTGGCCACGGTTAAGCAGGTATGTCTCGGGAACACTTGCTACCTGGTTCTCGACGGGTGCGGATCTCCTGAGCCGACCTCGTCAGTCTATCGGAATCGATACATACGATTAATTAGATTCGTCTAATACGATCGTGGATCCACTTAACCGAAACGGTACAAAACAGAGACTGCTGCGGATTCGAAAGAATCACGCCAAGTCGAATTTCGTACCCTACGGTTTCGTGAGAATATCTCGATTTCCGCGGTAAATGAACCATAGGAACGGGAAAATTTACTCGATAATTTGAGTAATTTTCACAACCCGCCATCGGTGGCTGAATATAATCAGATTACACTTAAACAGTGCTTGATTATCGCCACTGTTGTGACGGACAAACACGTGTTGCTGAAATCAGTGGTCGTGTTTGAGAACCGAGAGAATTTCTTGATTCTCTGTTTGCCTATTGCACGGTTCAGAACCCCAACCTATAGGGAGCCTTCGTTGCAAAATCCCTGGGTTGGGTTCGTCGTTTTCCAGGGTCGAAACAAAAGTTTGAGATATCACCCGATAGGGGCCTTATTGGCATTCCCTGGGTAAATATCTCGGCTGGTTTCGACCTGCTCGAGCGTGGGTTCCAGATCGTCAGTGGGTACGGACACTCGACGTAGAACTACGTTCAAAGGGCACCGTGGTGTTAGAACCTTAATAATCAGTCGCTTCTGCGCAGTTAAGGCTCTGCATCACACCGGTCCCGTACGGACCAGGGAACAGCGAAAGACCGCGGAGTTGACAACCCTTGGAGCCTTACAACCTCCACTTGTTGTCCTCTCCTGCAAAAACCAAACCTACAGCAGTGGGAAGATCGAGATTAGAATCTCGTCTTCCCCATCTGCAATTCAACGTTTCCAAAATCTGAAACGTTGAAATATTTTACAGTCCACGAACTCGGCTGCGTATCGCTGTGGTGAAAATTCCCGCTCCAGTTTACAAATAAACGGAGTAAGGAGCGAGTGGATTAAAGCGAGTCCGACAACGCGACGAGCGTTGTCCTTTATTAACAGCTGGATTTCGGTCTCTTTTTGTTACAGAAGACCGAGGCGAGAGCCTTGAAGGCAAGCCGGCTCAGCCCAACTGCAGTTTATCCAGCTAATTTCCTATAAATTTTCTTTTTTTACGTTTATTTAATTTTTGAATTTTTCCTCTAAATAAACGGCCTAGTCCCTTGGACTAGGCGAAAGAAAATTATCAATTGTACATTCACTTTCCCCCATATTTCCAATCCCTCGTGATCCGGACCATATTTCGTTAAAGGGTACGAGACAAGGTTTTATCATAACCTTTGCACGAACTCGTACCTATTTTGACAATCAGTTATTATATTATTATGTTATTTAAATAAGTTTCTCCGTTTCAGTTTTCTTCAAGCACTTATCGTTTCAGTTTCTTCAATCGTTTATCGTTCAGTTCCTACAGCTATTTAAAAACCTCTCTAATATAATATGGTAAATGTATTAGGTTGTAAACACTGGTGTGTAATGTGATGACAAATAAAGTAAAGAAGAATGTACAAGGAAGCGCGAGAGGAGAGCGAGAGGCCTTTGGGGTTAATTTGTCCGTCAGAAACGAGATTGGAGGCGTCTCGCGGATTCGCGGATTGGATAGAAACCCCGCATCGTCGGGATTCTTTCCCAAGCCCACGGGTAAGGTTGTCGTAAGCGGCATCCTAGGCCCGGTAGACCAAAGGGGGAAAACGTGAGCGTCTTCCCAAAATCAAGGTCCACGAGCACGGTAGACCGATCAGGTCGAGCCGAGGCCGTTAGGCTGAGCGAAGCCGCGAGACGAGCCCTACAACATTGAGGTAGGGAGGATTAAGACGGTTCCGCGGCAGTACGCGTCCGGGATTCATTCTGGCCTGAGATGTCGTATCGACAGGGCGATCCTCTGGCTGTCCTATCGTGCTTCGCTTAATACTATAATTTGCTCAATCGAGTCAGATGACAATACATTTTTGTTAATCATCCTATTGACTTTGTTGGCCTGCTGCTTATCCTGGGTTAGTCCTATAACCAGTACAAAATGTAAAAATAAACGAAAAACAGAAAACAAAACTCTTGGACGGTGGCTCTGCTTTGGCCAGGCGTCCCCTATTCTTTTGGTCTCCAATTTGTTCTACTGCGGAGGCTTTCTGCAACAAAAGAATCCGCCTAATAAATACTTTTGCGGACAAGTCAACAATCGCGCGCTCGTCAGCTGTTTCTCGCGCTCCAGCGACAGTCTGGTGTGTTTGGAGGGGAGAGCTGGCTGGCTATCTAGCGCTCTAGCTAGTGGACTGTATATTCTTCTCTTTCTGGTAAATGAGATTCGTTTCCTACGATCTCACCGACGCGCACAACCGGGTAGACGTGCTTTTCTCCGTTCTACCGGGTTCTCTTCGCAATGCCACGGACGGGAAACCAAATGGAGGTTATAAGGCTCCAAGAGGCTATATCTCGCGAGCACGCTCCCCGTGCGGGTGGCGTTTCTACACCACCCACACAAGAGGACGTCTTGTCCTGGTTCGGCTTCCTCGACGTCTGCTCCTCAGGAGCAACCTGCGGTATGCACACGTGGTTGCCAAGCCGGCGATTCCTTCATCAAAGGAACGCCCGGCAGCCAGCCGTGGCTACCTCGACGGAGGCTCCTATGTTCCGAGGAACTGGCCTGTGGCTCATCGGTTCAGGACTCAATCCCCTGCAATTCCAACCACCCTACGTTCACAGCCCAGTGTGGTCGACTCACAGCTGGTAGTGGGTGTAGCGATGGAAGGAAGGCTCTTCGAACTCTTTGCTCCACCGTACGCTTAGGCTCTACTTATTGTCCTCTCATGACGGTATATTGGAGCGGGTTCTCCGACGCCCGATGCACGGAGAGCATCACGAAGTGATATCCTTCCTGAATATCTATCTTCCGGTTGCCCCTACGTCGTATAGCTCTAATATGGTCGTTGAAACTTTCCACCCCACCGGTCGGTGTACTCTCAGTGGTACACAGGACGGGTGGTTCCAGTGGGTTTCGTATGACCTCTACGAACGGTGAACTACCACTAGGTGATACCAGTATGTCGGTATCAGCCTTCCAGTAGCTCTAACCGGATAACTGGAAGAAGACTCAAGGCGATCCACACCGAATCTCCAACGTCGCAGTCGCATCGAAGACCTGCAACGTTCAATCACAATCCTGCGTCTACGATCGCTTCACACTCGGCGTGCCTTGCGATCGCTGCAACGTCAGGCAGATTGTCATTTTTCTGGGGAAAATCTCCAAACGCTATGACGAGATTTTCCAATAAATTGTTTGTCCGCAAACTGATTCTATAACGAGAAGCGAGATCGACTCATCCTCCTCGGAGCTCGTAGGTAAATGGGAACGCGACCGTCACAGGGTCCGCTCTTGATCGCCGACGGCTCAAGAATGAACCGTGACGATCTGCAAGCAGCGACGGCTGCGGCCGGCTCCGTCGCGCAAGCGTAGAACCGGGTAGCTACGCCTCACGTTGCTGGGCCCGGGCTGCTACCCGCCGCGTAGCCACAGCGCGGAGCTGCCGCGTTTCGTCTATCGATCTTTCACCGATAGATCTCCTTTCTCTCTCTTTCGCAGCGCTAACAACACAATTCGTAGAATTTGTTCCAAAACTCGAGAATTTCAGTGAAGCTAGCTTGAAAAACCACGTAAATAACCGTGGTACACTAATCTGAACGGTGGAAAATTTCCACGTCAGCACAACCATCTAGAATTACGCGAATTCAATATAGACACGGGCATCGCGGCCGAGTTTCTACGTCTCGGACTCACGCGATATTTAAACAAAGCTAGTAAGCAAGCAGCATGCTAGTAAGAAAGCAGTTAGCTAGTAAGAAAGCAATTAGCTAGAAAGAAAGCAGTATGCTAGTCAGCAAGCAGTAATCTAGTAAGAAACCAGTAAACTAGTAAGCAAGCAGTAAGCTGGTATGAACGCAATTAGCTTCTAAGCAAGCTGTAAGCTAATATGCAACAAGTGATCTAGTAAGCGAGCAGTGAGCTAGTAAGCAAGCAGGAAGCTAGTCAGGATGCACTAAGCTAGAAAGCAAGCAGCAGGCTAGTAAGCATGCAGTAAGCGAGTAAGCTAGCAGTAAGCTAGTAAGCAAGTAGTAACCTAGAAAGCAAGCAACAAGCTGGTATGCAAGCAGTAAGCTAGTAAGCCACAAGTAAGCTAGTAAGCAAGCAGATGGCTCGTAAGAAATCAATTAGCTAGTAAGAAAACAATATGCTGGTAAGCCAGCAGTGAGCTAGTAACAAAACAGTAAGTTATTAACAAAGCAGTAAGCTATTAAGCAAGCTGTAAGCTAGTAAGCAAGCAGTAAGCTAGTAAGCGAGCAGCAGGCTAGTAAGAAAGCAGTTAGCGAGCAAGCTAGCAGTAAGCTAGTAAGCAAGCAGTAAGCTGGTAAGCAAGCATTGAGCTAGTAAGCGAGCAGGGAGCTAGTAAGGTAGCAGTATGCTAGTAAGCAAGCAGTAAGTTAGTAAGCATCCAGTAAGCTAGTTAGCAAGCAGTAAGCTAGTAAGCAAGCAGCTGGCTAGTAAGAAAGCAGTATGCTACTAAGCAAGTGGTAAGCTAGTAAGCAAACAGTATGATAGTAAGCAACCAGTAAGCTTGTAAGCATGTTGAAAGCTAGTAAGCAGGCAGTAAGCTTGTAAGCAAGTTGAAAGCTAGTAAGCAGGCAGTAAGCTTGTAAACAAGCAGTGAGCTAGTAGGCAACCAGTAAGCTAGTAAGAAAGCAGTATGCTAGGAAGAAAACAGCAAGCTAGCATGCAACCCTCTGGGGCTGTGTCCGGCAATCGTTATACCGTAAGCCTCCTGTTGGTCGTCACAGCGACCCATCCACAATTCCTTCTTTGGTTTTGTGAATGGTACGTGACGACAGGAGGAACGGGGGCCTTGGCTTAGCCGCTCGGGCCGCGAGTATGGCGACTCTATAAAATCGCCCTCGAATCCTAAGCTATGGTGCGCAGCGATGGGATGCATGGTTGGGCGAGAAGGCCCAATCCCAAGCGACCACCTCAGGGGGCACCTACCGAACCCCCGGAGTATTAGGCTTGCCCGGGTAAGGCGGCTCTGCCCGGGTGGATCTTTTTTCCGACATACGCGTTGGAACTAAATGGATTTTCATAACAAAACGGGGTTGGGGCGGGTTATTGCGGAGAGGGAGGTCGAAAACGGTGTTGGGGCTAGGGTGACGGCGCTCGCGCCTTACTCGGCGCCTGGCCCGGCTTCGTGGAGGCCTGAGGAGGACGACGAGATTGCGACAGTCTCATCCTTCTCCTCCGCGAGGAGCCACATAGGCTCCAAGAGGAAGCGGACGGGGCAGGCCTTTACCGGAGTGGGTAGGGCAATGAGCCCGGTGGTAATGGTGAGTTGCCTCAGGGACGTGGTAACTGAGGAGATTTCCGAGAGGATATCCTAGTCTCTGAGGCTGGTGGAGAAGGTGGCCGCATCCTGGTCCTTTAAGGGGCAGAAGAGCGGCGGCGCAGAGGCCCTGAGAGAGGCTGCGCAAAAGATGAGGGAGGCAGCGCAGGAGCCAAGCGGACGGAACGCCCGTCTGCGGCTCCTATTGGAGGAGGAGAGACGGGGGAGGAGGATAGCAGAGGCGTGCAGGAATGGCGCAGCCCTCCCTCCAATCCTCCCGCCACCACCACCGCGTGCCCCGGCGGTGGCAAATAAGTGGGTTGCGGTGGTGGAGGTGCGAGGTGGAGGAGGCTCTTCCGCCACGCACTCCGTTCGCGCAGAGTTCCCCGTTCTCCTCAGAGGACGAACTTCTGAGGAGGATTGGGGAAATGATTGAGCGTAAGCTGGCCGCCTTCCGGGATAAGCTCCTCCCCGGTAGAGCGGTCAGCAGGAAGGCGGCGCCCCCGACCAATACCGGTACAATGGGGGAAGGCGAAGGTGGGGGGAGCGAAGTCTCCGCCCACCCTGGTCACTCCGGGGCCTCGGGTCGCGGCCTCCAAGGGGACCAGACTACCGCGGTCCCGGATCGGACGCTTTCTATGGCACCGTCCCAAGGGGGGGTGTCCTGGAACTAGGTAGTTGGGCGGATGGCGAGAAGAGCGGCGAGGAAGGCCTCGCAGCCGCAACCTCCGCCCTCGCCGCACGCGGCCAAAGTAAAGGCCGCGAAGACGCCATCTGTGCGCCCCCCCCCCCCCCGAAACGGCAGCGGTGGTGTTGACCGTCGCGCAGTGTGGCGACCTGACCCTCGCGGCGGCGATGCAGCTCGCCAGGAAGAACATCTTCCTGGAGGAGCTTGGCATCGCTTCCGTGAGGGCGGGGAGATGGCGGACCGACTCGCACAGAGGCTCCGGGAGCAGTTGGGCGAGCGGGGTGTTCGGGTCGCCAGGCCCACGAAGCGCACGGAGATGCGCGTTTGTGGGCTGGACGACTCGGTCACAGCGCAGGAGATGTCTCATGCCCTAGCGAGGGCGGGGGACAGCCCTGAAAGAGACGTGCGGGTCGGAGAGATCCGCAGCTCTCCTTCCGGCCACTGTACTGTGTGAGCTCGGTGCCCCCTCTCTGCTGCCCGCAACTTGGCGGAATCCGGAAGGGTTTTGGTGGGGTAAGTGTCGGCGCGAGTGGAGATACTCCCGCCGCGCCCACTCCAGTGTCGCCGCTGCCACAAGTTGGGGCACGTGAGGCAGTGGTGCACCTCGCCGGTGGACCGCAGAGGTCAATGTTACCGCTACGGAGCGAAAGACCACCGCGCGAGCCAGTGCTCGGCGACCCCCCACTGCCCGCTATGTGCGGACATGGGGAGGCCGGCAGATCACAGGGTGTGGAGCAAAAAGTGCTCTCCCTCCTCCCGGCAGAAGGGGGGAATCGGCCCTCTCTGGTTCAGGCTCCGCGGTTGGTGGCATCGTCCACAATGGAGGTGGATGGTGCCACGGGGACGGACAGCCGGGAGGAGGCTGGGGCGGCCGCTAAGTAATGCCGCCCCGTCTCCTCCTCCAGGCCGACCTCAACCACTGCCGCGCGGCACAGGACATGATGTCCCAGGTCCTTGCGGAGTGGGGGGTTGGCCTGGCGGTCGGCGCCGAACCGTACCGCGTCCTTGATCACCCTCATTGGGTGGGGGACGCGGACGGCATGGTAGCGGCGGTATGGGTAGGACGCGACGAGTCTCCGCCTTTCTCCATTCTGGAACGCGGTCGGGGCTTCGTCGCCGTGAACTGGTGGGGGGGGGGGGGGGGGGGAGTCGCCGTGGTGGGGTGCTACATCTCGCCCCGCAGCGGCCGCACCGCGTTCGAGCAGTACCTGGCCGAGGTCGCGGCATGCATGCAGCGCTGCGCGGCCAGACCGGTGCTGGTCTTGGGCGACTTTAACGCCAAGTCGGTGGCGTGGGGATACCCCAGGATCTCCGTTCGCGGTGGGGGCCTGGGCGACTGGGCGGCCGGGCTCGACCTTCGATTACTGAACCGGGGGTCGGAGCACACGTGCGTGCGGCGATATGGGGGGTCCAACGTGGATGTTGGATTCGCGACTACCAACGCCGTGCGCATGGTGTCGGGATGGCAGGTGCTTGGGGGGGCAGAGACACTGTCGGACCACCGGTATATTCGGATGGAGGTCTCTGCCCCCGGATGTACATCTCGATACCACCGGCTGTTTGGCGCCCCACCACGCCGCTGGGCGCTTCGGCGCCTGGACAAGGACGCTATGATGGCAGCTGCACTCGCTACAACTTGGCCGCAGGAGGCGACCGAGTTGCCGAGCATAGAGGAGGAGGTCGCCCGGCTCGGGGGATTAGTCGCAAATATTTGCGACGCGGCGATGCCCCGGATCGGGCGGGCTTTCTCCTCGCCTGGCGGTGTACTGGTGGTCGCCCGCGATCGCAGAATTGCAAGCAGGTGGATCGAGTATCCGGGCCGGGATGGTAATATGCGGAGAGAGGTGTACTGCGGGGTTCCGCAGGGGTCGGTCATCGGGCCACTCCTGTGGAACATCGCGTACGACGCGGTGTTGCGGGCCGACCTCCCCGTCGGCGTCTGTGCCGTATGTTACGCAGATGACACACTGGTGCTGGCCGCCGGGGCTCAGTGGGGGAGGGCCAAGCGCCTCGCCGAGGAGGGGGCGCATCGCGTCATCGACCGGATCAGGGGGATGGGGATGACGGTGGCGGTCCATAAGACCGAGGTGATAGCGTTCCATTCACCTCGGCAGGATCCCCCACCCCCTCCGATCTGGGTGGGTGGGGCTGATATCGAGGTGAAGCCCCGGATGAGGTATCTGGGGTTGAACCTCGATAGCCACTTTTTTTTTTTTTTTTTTTTGTCGTGGGGAAAATCGCGGCATGGATTGGCGGGATGGAGTGGCCCCGTCCTGCCGCTATGAGACAGAGTGTCTACCGGGGGGACCGTTTATCTCCCCCGGGGATGGGCGCAAAGCGCGGGCACGGGGAGGATACCGAAAGAATGCTTCGAGCGATTCCCGGTATCCTCCCAAATCGTGCGGAAGGGTCGCCGTGGGGTTTTTGGTGGGTAGGTCCCGCGCCCGTCATTCTACGGGCGCTGGGAATCACACATACCCCTCCCTCCTCTCCCCAAAGAGGTGGGTGGGAGTCTTTCGAAGATTTTCCCCACGACGAAAAAAAAAAAAAAAAGCAGTGAGATAGTAAGCCAAATGGAAGCTATTAAGGAAACTGTATAATAGCAAGGAAGCAGTAAGCTAGAAAGCAAGCAGCATGCTAGTAAGCAAGCAACAACCTAGAAAGCAAGCAGCGGGTTATTACGAAAGCAGTTAGCTATTCAGCAAGCAATAAGCTAGTAAGGAAGAAGTTTGACTGTCAGCAAGCTCTGTGCTAGTATGCAAACAGTAATATAGTAGGCAGGGTGTAAGCTGGTAAGCTAGCTGTATGCCAGTAAGCAAGCAGTGAACTGATATGAAAGAAGTTAGCTACTAACGAAGTAGTAAGCTAGTAAGCAAGTAGTAAGTTAATAAGCAAGCAGTGAGCTAGTACGCAAGCAGTAAGCTCGTATGCATGCAGTAAGCTGGTAAGCAAGCAGTGAGCTAGTAAGCGAGCAGGGAGCTTGTAATGAAGCAGTATGCTAGTAAGCGCGGAGGATACTGGTAGGGAAGCTGTACGATAGTAAGCAAGGAACAAGCTAGTTAGCAAGCAGTAAGCTTGTAAGCAAGCAGTAAGCTTGTAAGCAAGCAGTAAGCTTGTAAGGAAGGAGTGAGCTAGTAAGCGAGCAGGGAGCTAGTAAGGATGCATTATGGCAGTAAGCAGGCGGTAAGCTAGTAAGAAAGCAGTGAGCTAGTAAGAGAGCAGGGATCTAGTAAGGTATCACAATGCTAGTAAACAAGCAGCAGGCTAGCAAGCAACCAGTATGTTAGCAAGCAAGCAGCGGGCTAGTAAGCAAGAAGTAAGCTACTAAGCAAGCTGTAAGCTAGTAAGCAAACAGTGAGCTAGTAAGCCAGCAGCAAGCTAGTAAGCTAGCAGCATGCTAGTGAGCAAGCATAAAGCGATTATGCTAGCAGTAGGCTTTGAAGCAGCCAGCCAGCTAGTATGCAAGCAGTAAGCTAGTAAGCAAGCAGCAAGCTAGTAAGCAAGGAGTAAGCTAGTAAGCAAGCAGTTAGCCAGTATGCCAGCAGTAAGCTTGAATGCAAACAGCAAGCTAGCAAGCTAGCTGGAAGCGAGTAAGCTAGCAGCAAGTTCGTAAGCAAGCTGTAATCCAGTAAGCAAGCAGTGTGTTAGTAAGCAAGCTGGAAGCTAGTAGGGAAGCACTATGTTAGAAAGCAAGCAGCAGGCTAATAAGCAAGCAGTAAGCGTGAAAGCTAGCTGTAAGCTGGTAAGCAAGTAGTAAGGTAGTCAGCATGCAGCAAGCGAGTAAGCTAGCAGTAAGCTAGTAAGCAAGCAGTAAGCTACTTAGCAAGCAGTAAGCTGGTAAGAAAGCAGTTTGCTAGTAAGGAACTGGTAAGCTAGTAAGCAAGCAGTAAGTTAGTAAGCAAGCAGTGTACTAGTAAGCGAGCAGGAAGCTAGTAATCAAGCTGTAAGCTAGTAAGCAACCGGTAAGCTAGCAAGCAAGCAGTGAGCTGGTAACCCCTCAGGGGCTGCCAGCCTTTCAGCTGCAGTACGGGCTTAACGAACCCGGGGTACCCGAGTCATACACACACCGTAAGCCTCCTGTTGGTCGTTACAACGACCCATTCACAATTCCCTATTGGTTTTGTGAATGGTACGTGACGGCAGGAGGAACGGGGGTCTTGGCTTAACCGCCTGGGTCACGAGTATGGCGACTCTATAAAATCGCCCTCCAATCCTAAGCTATGGTGCGCGGCGATGGGATGCATGGTTGGGGGAGAAGGCCCAATCCCAAGCGACCACCTCCGGGGAACCTGCCGAACCCCCGGAGTATTAGGCTTACCCGGGTAAGGCGGCTCTGCCCGGGTGGACCTTTATTTCCGACCATCTCGTGGGATTATTATGGACACAGAAAATAAAATGGGGATGGGGCGGGTTTTGTCGGTTGGGGAGGGCGGAGACGGGGTTGGGGTTAGGGTGGCGGCGCTCGCGCCCCACTCAGCGCCAGGTCCGGCTTCGTGGAGGGTGGAGGAGGACGACGAGACGGCGTCGGTCTCGTCCTTCTCCTCCAGCACGAGCCACATAGGCTCTAAGAGGAAGAGGACGGGACAGGCCGTCGTCGAGGTGGGCGGGGCGATGAGCCCGTCGGTGAGGCTGAGTTGCCTCAGGGACGAGGTGACCGAGGAGATATCGGAGAGGATCTCCTCGTCCCTGAGGCGGGTGGAGAAAGTCGCCGCTGCCTGCGCCTTTAAGGGGCAGAAAAGCGGTGGCGCGGAGGCCCTGAAGGCCGCCGCGGAGGAAATGAGGGAGGCGGCGCGGGAGCTCAGAGGGCGGAACGCCCGTCTGCAGCTCCTGTTGGAGGAGGAGCGACAGGGGTGGAGGAGGGCAGAGGCGCTGTGGAACAGCGCGGCCCTCCCTCCCATCCTCCCTCCTCCTCCACCGCCGCGTCCCTCGGCGGAGGTAAATAAGCGGAGTGCGGCGGCAGTGGTGCGGGGCACCGCGGGCCCCTCCACCCGCACTCCGCCCGTGAAGAAGACCCCGTCCTCCTCAGAAGACGATCTTCTTGTACGATCAGAAGACGATCTTGGTGTACCCGTGGTCGCGGTGGTCGCGTCCTCCACAGCACCCTCCCAAGGGGGGGTGGCGTGGAGTGAGGTGGTGGGGCGGAAGGCGAAGCGGGCGGCGAGGAAGGCCTCGCAACCGCAGCCTCCGCCTCCGCCGCCGG
Source organism: Colletes latitarsis (assembly GCF_051014445.1). Classification (NCBI taxonomy): domain Eukaryota; kingdom Metazoa; phylum Arthropoda; class Insecta; order Hymenoptera; family Colletidae; genus Colletes; species Colletes latitarsis. The sequence continues at coordinate 7,831,784 of NC_135142.1, forward strand.
CGGCCAAGGTAAAGGCCGCGAAGGTCGGGAAGGCACGACCAGGTCGTCCCCCAAAAACGGCAGCGGTGACGCTGACCGTTGCGCAGGGGGGCGACCTGACCCTCGCGGAGGCGATGCGGCTCGCCAGGGAGAATATCTCCCTGGAAGAGCTGGGCATCGCCTCCGTGAGGGCGAAGAGGGCCGTGACCGGGGGTCTCTTGCTGGAGATCCCCGGTGCAGAAGGCGGCGCGAAGGCGGATCGTCTCGCCCAGAGGCTCCGGGAGCAGCTGGGCGAGCGAGGTGTCCGGGTCGCCCGGCCCACGAAGCGCACGGAGATGCGCGTTTGTGGGCTGGACGACTCGGTCAGCGCACAGGATGTGTCCCGTGCCCTTGCGAGGGCGGGGGACTGTCCTGTGGAGGACCTGCGGAACGGAGAGATCCGCAGGTCGCCCTCCGGCCTCGGGTCGGTGTGGGCCCGGTGCCCCCTCTCCGCCGCCCGTAAGGTGGCGGAATCCGGGAGGGTGTTGGTGGGGTGGGTTTCGGCGCGAGTGGAAATCCTCGCGCCGCGCCCGCTTCAGTGTCACCGCTGCCTCGAGTTGGGGCACGTGAGGCAGTGGTGCACCTCGCCGGTGGACCGCAGCGGTCAGTGTTACCGCTGCGGTGCCAAAGAGCACCGTGCGAGCCAGTGCTCGGCGGCCCCCCACTGCCCGCTGTGTGCGGACATGGGGAGGCCAGCCGATCACAGGGTGGGGAGCAAGAAGTGCTCCTCCCCCTCCCGGAAGGAGAGGAAGAGGCGGGCTGCACCGGCTCCGGTGCCGAGGGCGGTGGCATCGTCCTCCATGGAGGTGGACGGTGCTACGGGGACGGTCGGCCGGGAGGAGGCTGGCGCGGCCATTAATTAATGCCGCCCCGCCTCCTCCTCCAGGCCAACCTCAACCACTGCCGCGCGGCACAGGACTTGATGTCCCAATTCCTCGCGGAGTGGGGGGTTGGCTTGGCGGTCGCCGCCGAGCCGTACCGCGTCCCTGATCACCCTCATTGGGTGGGCGACGCGGACGGCTTGGTGGCGACGGTATGGGGAGGGGGCGACGGGTCCCCACCGTTCTCCTTGTTGGAGCGCGGTCGGGGATTCGTCGCCGTGGACTGGGGGGGAGTCGCTGTGGTGGGGTGCTACATTTCGCCTCGTAGCGGTCACGCTGCGTTCGAGCTGTACTTGGCCGAGGTCGCGGCATGCGTGCAGCGCTACGCGGCCCGGCCGGTGCTGGTCCTGGGGGATTTTAATGCCAAGTCGGTGGCTTGGGGATCCCCCAGGACCTCAGTTCGCGGCGGGATCCTGGGCGATTGGGCGGCGGGGCTCGACCTCCGGGTATTGAACCGGGGGTCGGAGCACACATGCGTGCGGCGATATGGGGGGTCCATCGTGGATGTTGGATTCGCGACCCCCAACGCCGTGCGCATGGTGTCGGGTTGGCACGTGGTCGCGGGGGCAGAGACACTCTCCGATCACCGGTACATCCGGATGGAGGTCTCTGCCGCCGCGAGTGCATCCCGACACGGCCGCCTGCGTGGCACCCCACCACGCCGCTGGGCGCTTCGGCGCCTGGACAAGGACGCCCTGATGGCAGCTGCCCTCGCTGCAACTTGGCCGCAGGGAGCGGCCGAGTTGCCGAGCATAGAGGGGGAGGTCGCCCGGCTCGGAGCATTGGTCGCGGGTATTTGCGACGCGGCGATGCCTCGGGTCGGGCGGGCTTCTCCTCGCCGGGCGGGCTTCTCCTCGCCGGGCGGTGTACTGGTGGTCGGACGCGATCGCGGAGTTGCGAGTCGCGACTGTCCGCGCCCGACGCCAGTACACCCGCGCGCGCCGTTGTCAACGTACAGGCGACGGCGTGGCGCGAGCGAGGGCAGCTGATGACCTGTATGGAGCATACCGCGTGGCGCGGGTTGCTCTGCAGGTCGCCATCAAACGGGCCAAGACCCAGGCATGGAAGGAGCTCCTCCAGACCCTTGATGACGATCCATGGGGGCGCCCATATAAGGTGGTGCTGAATAAGCTCCGCCCGTGGGCGCCCCCCGTCACCGAGGGTCTTGACCCCCGGCTGCTGGAGGACGTGGTCAATACACTATTCCCAATTGGGGAGAGGGGACCGCGTCCTCCGGCGGCGGCGGTTGTCCCAGTGGAGTGGACGGCCGAGCTGGGGATCACGCAGGAGGAGCTGGCAGCGGCCATCAGACGGCTCGGGGTTCGTAACACGGCCCCGGGTCCGGATGGTGTGCCCGGCCGGGTTTGGGTCTTGACCCAGGGCGTCCTTGGGGCCGACCTCAGGCGGTTGTTCGACCGCTGCCTGAGGGACGGGCGATTCCCCCCCAGTTGGAAGGTGGCGAGGATGGTCCTCCTCCGGAAGGAGGGTCGGCCCGCGGAGTCTCCCTCCGCATACCGGCCCATTTGTCTCCTCGACGAGGTGGGCAAGCTCTTCGAGCGTGTGATTGCTGCCCGCCTCGTCGAGCACCTGTCGCGGGGTGATCCCGGTCTGGCCGACTGCCAGTTCGGTTTCCGGGGGGGCCGATCGACTATCGACGCGATAGGTCGTGTGAGGGCCCTCTCGGAGGCGGCCGTCTCCCGGGGAGGGGTGGCATTGGCAATATCCTTGGATATTGCCAATGCCTTTAACACCCTCCCTTGGGAAGAGATAAGGAGGGGAGTCGAATATCATCGAGTCCCCCCTCGTCTCAGGGCGGTCGTCGGGGATTATCTCCGCGGCAGGTGGATCGAGTATCCGGGCCGGGATGGTGATATGCGGAGGGAGGTGTACTGCGGTGTTCCGCAGGGGTCGGTCCTCGGGCCACTCCTGTGGAACATCGCGTACGACTCGGTGTTGCGGGCCGGCCTCCCCGACGGCGTCAGCACGGTGTGTTATGCGGATGACACACTGGTGCTGGCCGTCGGGGCGCACTGGGGGAGGGCCATGCGTCGCGCGGAGGAGGGGTCGCAACGCGTCGTCGACCGGATCAGGGGGATGGGGATGACGGTGGCGGTCCATAAGACCGAGGTGATTGCGTTTCATTCACCTCGGCAGGATCCGCCACCCCCTCTGATCCGGGTGGGTGGGGCTGACATCGAGGTGAAGCCCCAGATCAGGTATCTAGGGCTGATCCTCGATAGCCACTGGCGTTTCGAGAAGCATTTCCGCTGCCTGGTCCCCCGGTTGGAAAGGATGGTTGCGGCTCTGGGTCGGATCCTGCCCAACCTGGGGGGCCCGGTGGGCCGAGTTCGTCGCCTCTATGTGGCAATGGTCCAGTCGGTGGCCCTATACGGGGCCCCCGTCTGGGCGGACGACCTGGCTGCCTCCTGGCGCAGCATGACTATGCTGCGTCGGGTGCAGAGGCGCATGGCGCTCAGGGTCGTCCGCGGGTATCGGACCATGTCACATGAGGCGGCGACGGTTCTAGCGGGGATGCCGCCCATGGACCTGCTCGCGCGGTCGCACGCGGTGATGTACCGGCACCGCGTCGACCGTCGCGCGGGGGTGGGGGCGGTCCCGGGCGGGCAGAAACCTGCTAGGGGCGATCTGAAGCGCCAGGCCCGGCAGTCCGTGTTGCTCGCGTGGCAGGAGCGGCTGGCTCTGCCAACCGCGGGGCACCGGACTGTCGGGGCTGTTCGGCCACTCCTGAAGGAGTGGCTGGACAGAGGCCATGGCAGCCTCACCTACCGGCTGGCACAGGTATTTTCCGGGCATGGCAGCTTCGGAAGATACCTGTGCCGGATAGGGAAGGAGCCGACGGCGCGTTGCTGCCATTGTGACGCTGAGCAGGACACGGCTGAACACACCCTCGATGTGTGCCCTGCGTGGGAGGGGGAGCGCCGTGTCCTGGTCGGCGTCATCGGGCGGGATGTCTCGCTGCCGGGCATGGTACGCGCCATGCTCGGCAGCGAGCGAAAGTGGAGGGCCGTGGCCTCCTTCTGCGAAAAAGTAATGTTGTAGAAGGAGGCCGCGGGCAGGGAGCGCGAGCTTCAGCGGCGTGCTGAGGCTCGTGCTCGTTTGGTGGAAGGAGGGAGCCGCCCAGGCACCGGGCGTCGTGGGTAGCCACCGCGGCGTGGCGGATGACCCTGGCTGGGAGGGGGTTCCTGAAGGGAGCCTGCTTCAGCCACGAGGCGCGGGATCGGACCGAAGTGGGAGTGCAACCCCAATTCCGGTCCGGCGCATCGGAAGGCACCCTCGGTGGCATGGAGCGGCCACCAACCACCAGCCGCCGAGGGGTAGAAATGGGGCGAGCTTGTAAGCGAGGAGAAAGCCAGTAAGGTTGCAGTATGCTAGTAAGGAAGCAGCAGGCTAGTAAGCAAGCAGGAAGCGAGTAAGCTAGCAGTAAGCAAGTAAGCAAGCGGTAAGCTAGTAAGCAAACAGCGAGTTAGTAAGCAAGCAGGAAGATAGTAAGGAAGTACTAAGCTAGGAAACAAGCAGCTGGCTAGTATGCAAGCAGTAAGCAAATAAGCTAGCAGTAAGCTTGGATGCCAGCTGTAATCTGGAATGCAAGGAGCAGGCTAGTAAGAAAGCAGTTTGATAGTAAGCAAGCCTTGAGCTAGTAAGTGAGCAAGAAGCTAGTAAGAATGCAGCCTGCTATTAATCAAGGCGTAATCTCGTTTGCAACAGGTAAGCTAGTAAGCAAGCATCTGGCTAGTAAGAAAGCAATTAGCTAGTAAGGAAGCAGCATGCTAGTAAGCAAGCAGTAAGCTAGTAAGCAAGCAGTAACCTAGTAAGTAACCTGTAAGCTAGTAAGCAAGCAGCAGGCTTGTAAGATAGCAGTTAGATAGTAAGAAAGCTGTAGGCTGGTGAGCAGGCAGCAAGCTAGTTAGGAGGTGGTATGCTAGTAAGCAAGCAGTAGGCTAGTAAGTATCCAGTCATCTGGTAAGCAAGCACTGAGCTAGTAAGCGAGCAGGAAGCTAGTAAGGAAGCAGTATGCTAGAAAGCAAGCAGTAGGTTAGTAAGTAACCGGTAGGCTAGTTAGCAAGCAGTAAGCTGTTAAGCAAGTTGCAAGCTAGTACGCAAGCAGTATGCCAGTGAGTAAGGAGTAAGCTAGTGTGGTGTGTGTGTGTGTATGGTATGGGTGAATCATGAGTGGTATGAGTAAGCGACGAATGCTTGGAGCCGAATGATTGTTTATGCAATGGTATCGATGCCGATGCCGTCAATGTTGTGGGTGGCGTCATTCGGTTTGAAGACGCACGTGGCTGGCCCTGGGAAAAAAGGGCAGAGTCGAGCGAACCGTCGAAGAGTCCACACGAGCGAGTTAAGATATAGCGAGTTATATTTTTACCATCTTTATTTTATTTCATGTTCAAGTAATCTTAACATCTTGTATTCTATTTTAATTTCATTTTCTACAAAATTGGGGGCTGGTCCGCGGTCAGAATTTAAACCGAGTCGTAGCAGAATGCTTAGTGTGGACAGTAAAGTATTGTGAGAACAGAGTTTACTTAAAAGGGTTGAGGTGAAAGTGTAGAGTGTGTACTGCGCGGACTAGTGTGGAAAGTGACGATTCATAGTTGTGGTGGTCAATAAAATGGCTTCAGTAAGGAGGGATGCAAGTGATTTCTGCATCGCAGAATTGAAAGAAAAATTACGAGAGAAGGGACTTTCAATATCTGGTTTGAAAGCGGAATTGATTCAGCGGCTGCATGAAGCCGATCCGACCGGCGAATGGTTAAAAGTATGTACAAGCAGCGTGGTCGAAGAAACTGCGAGTGACAATAGTTCAGGATACGCAAGTGATATGGTACAGATGCGGCGAGAAATGGAACTTGCACAAAGAGAGAAACAACTAGTAGAGCGGTAGCTTGATTTAGCTCGCCAACAAATTGCATTACTTCGAGAAATGCAGAGGCTTAATCTCGATAGAGGTGAGGCAGGGGAATCAACAAGCGTACCGACGGGGCAAAGACGACCGCCACCGGTAAATATATCTGCCATTGCGGATTTATTAAGTTATTTTGATGGAAGTAGCAATACATTCGTCACGTGGGAGCGTCAAGTTCAAACATTGAAAATGACGTATCAACTGACGGATGATATGGCTAAACTGTTGATGGGATCGTGAATGAAGGGTAATGCACTTGAGTGATTACATTCGAAACCTGAACATATTGCAATGTCAGTAGAAGAATTACTGAGGAATCTACAGGAAATGTTTTACCATCCTGGAAGCGTTCTTGAGATGAGACGACGTTTTGAGGCGCGTGTTTGGAGGAAAGAAGAAACGTTCAGCGAATATGTACATCAAAAAGTGATTTTAGGATACCGCGTACCTATCAGTGATGCAGAAATGATAGAGTACATTATAGAAGGAATACCTGATCGAGGATTAAGGGATCTGGCGCGAGTGCAGAAGATAGCAACTAAGGGGGAAATGTTAGCAGCATTCGATAGGATTTCCTTGCAAGGAAGATCGTTGCCGTTCAACCCAGCGATCAAGCCAAAGGAAAGCAAGTGGTCACCAGTGAAGACAATAAAGCAAGACGTTAAAGAAGTGCCGAATAACCAATTACGGTGCTTCAATTGCGGTGAGAGGAACCATCGAGGTGTAGACTGTCCTGTTAAAAGCAAAGGGCCAAGATGTTTCGCTTGCCGAGACTTCGGACACAGAGCCATGGATTGTAAGAAGGGGCAGCACAAGCAGGTAAACGAGTATACGGCAGTGGCCGTTCAGGACAATAAAGTATACAAGCCTGTTACATTGCTAGGTAAGCAGATAGTAGCGTTTATAGATATGGGTAGCGATTTACATTTAATGAAAGCCGAACAATATATTAGGTTAGGGAGTCAAGCGCGAGCTACCGTCGAGCACGGACGTGTTTATATTATTGTCCTGGTTCAGATTGCGAGCGATACGCGAGTGTTCGTTTAAAGTATGTGAGAGAGAAGGAAAGTGTTTCTGGTTTCAGGGGCACTGTTCCACGTATAGAAAACAACCATGAATCCGAATGTACCAAAAACCTACGCACAAATGGCTCAACAAGTATATTTTCCGACTAAAGAACAGGCAATAATAATTGATTCCATTGAAGGAATCTCTATTCAGGAGTACACAGTGGCAGTGGGAAAGCTAACGGATCCAAAAAATATTAGATTTGTATCTCGCATTTCACATGGACGAGTTTGCATGTACTTGAATAGTAAGGAGATAGCTGACAAACTTACTGATAGTAATGCTAAAGTAAACATTGGTCCGCATGTTCTTGAAATACGACCATTAATTACAAAATCTAAAAGAATAATATTGTCAAACGTATGCCCAATAATCCCCCACAGCTTAATTGAAAACGAACTAGACAAGCTCAAAATCAAGTTAAGCTCGCAGATAACATTTATCAGAGCAGGAATGAGTGACCCTAACTACAGTCACGTGCTAAGCTTCAGAAGACAAATGTTTATATAGCCTGAAGACGTTTCTAAATTACCGGAAACTCTGAAAATTAATTATGATGATACAGTTTACTGGATTTATCTATCAACGGAGAAGTTAACATGTTTTTTATGCCATGAAGAGGGGCATCTCGCTAGGTACTGTAAAACTATAGATTCCACAAACAATAGTAGCGCTCTAGGGATTTCAAAACCTGAAGAAAATATGCAAACAAATATACAGGCAGTCACTCATGTTATAGAAAAAGATTCAGTGCGAAACACTACCGAATGCTCGACTGCAACTATAGAGCCGAATTTTACAATCCTCTCCATGCCTCCTCCGGCATATACCAAAAGACCTCTTTCTCTATCTTCTATTATCAGTTCAGATCAAGGTTCTGAAGGAAATAAGGTCGCCAAAACAACACACAATAGCCAAACTAATACTGTTAAAAAATTGAAAAAATCTGGTTCATCTGAAATTACTTTGGACGACGTGACAAGACAATTACTTCCTGCTAAAGATTATATTCTGGCTAACCTACAGAAATTTCCACTTGATTTCAAACGCATCACTAATTTTTTGCTAGATACCTACGAAAACTCAGATACTCCAGGTATTGCTATTAACTACACTAAAGATATACATGCCCTCGCAAACATGCTAACAGAAATTAAGGGCCACCTTACAGAACGATCCTTGAAAAGTCGAGTAACTAGAATAGTTAAACGTTTACGCACTCCAGAACTGCAAATACAGGGTGAATCGAACGATGATTCATATTCTACCGATGACCCTCAAATAAAAGCATTATCTGATTCTGCGCAATATTACAATAAATGATCCCCAGCGACCCAGATATACGAAATAAGAACAATCAATCTCTTAAGATACTTTTTTGGAATGCTAGAAGCGTGCGCCAGAGACTATCTAAAATTGGAAAAATATTGACAAATGTTGATATACTTATTTGCGTTGAATCATGGCTTACAGAACAACATGCTATTCACTTTCCCGGCTTCTTAACATACAGAAAGGACAGAACCCATTCAAGAGGAGGTGGTACTTTTATACTTATACGTAAATACCTAGCGTATAAAGAAATATGTAATCTGAAGACACCGGACACCGCTACTGAAATTTGTGGTCTACGCATAAATAACATAAATCCCCCCTTGCAACTTCTAGTTTGCTACAGAGCTCCAGGAAATATTCTCACTCAAGATCAATGGGACCTTATTCTACAAAATATAGAATTGAATAGCAGCTCCTTACTATTAGGAGATTTTAACTCTCATAATAAAAACTGGAACTGCAGTTACACAGACACAAATGGGGCACGTTTGGAAAAAGCCATAGAAACACACGATCTATTCCTACACAATAATGACTCGTTCACGCACGTCGACATATATCATAACACAAAATCTAACCTCGACTTAATCCTCTCTACTATAAATATTTCAGATAAATTAGATCACAAAGTACGTGACGAGACGTGGGGATCTGATCACTTCCCTATATGGATTAATGTAGCTGTAGAAAAGGAAACCTACAGCAAAAAGACCTTTAAGCTAAAGTCAGTTCGTACTGACTGGTCCATATATACAACAAAACTTGAAGCTTGTTATTCTAAATTTCTTCTATCTAACTACAATCAACTGGCACCTCATGAAAAATACAGAATGTTTGTGGAAAAAATTACGGAAGCTATAGAATCTAGTACACCGCGGAGAAGAAATTACAATTCAAGGAATAGTAGAAATCCTGTTCCCTGGTGGGATGCTGACTGTGACAGAGCTCGAAGACATCGACGCGCATCATATAAAAAGTGGGAACATGCGGGTAACCTAGAAGATCTAATAATTTACAAAAAAAACGTAGCCACAGCTAAAAAGGTTTTTAAAAAGAAAAAGAGAGAGTCTTTTAAAAAATTCGCTGAAAGCATAAATCTACAAATAGATCCTAGCTATGTGTGGAACAAGTGCAGGATCTTTAAAAATAAATGGGTCAAAATAAGTCCTCAGTATTGGGTGGAAAACCACCAAGATAAAAGTAAAATTGAAGAAGCTATTAATAAAATAAGTCCCCCGTGGGTCTTAACGGACCCCAACTGGCTACCTCCACATCAACAAAACGAATTTTTTGAGGCTCAATTCAACTTCACGGAATTCATTGTTGCACTGGAGCATAAAAAAGTTAACTCAGCTCCAGGAATGGATGGAGTTGACTATGAAATATTAAAAAACTTACCGGCCAAGTTTAAATTACTATTGTTGGACATTTACAATCAGATGTTTGTACAAAGTGATTATCCCAAAAGTTGGAAAAATTCCTTTGTCCACCTTATCAAAAAAGCAGACGGTAAAAGCTTGCGCCCCATCTCGCTTACTTCCTGTGTGTCCAAACTTTTCGAAACTCTCATCCAAAATCGACTAGAATGGTGGACTGAACACAACAATCTCATACCAAGCAACCAACAAGGATTTAGGAGAGGAAGATCATGTATCGACAATATGCTTAGTTTGGCAGTCAAAGTGGAAGAAGCTTTTGCAGAAAGGAAAGAAGTCCTCGCGGCCTTCCTCGATGTCCAAGGAGCTTTCGATAACGTAAACGTGGACATCTTGTTATCCAAACTGGCCTATATGGGCTGCCCATCAACTATTCTTAGATTCGTTAAATTTATTACACATGAAAGGTACATGCATACTGACTTCCTAGGTGAAAATTATAGACTCCTTCATAAAGGTGTTCCCCAAGGAGGTGTTCTTAGTCCAATTTTATATGTGATCTATGTCTCAAACATTAATGCAAACCTACCCAGAAATGTAGTAATTTCACAATTTGCTGATGATACAGCACTCTACTTAAAAACTGCTTCTACCAAGAGGGGAAAGAGAGTTCTTGAAAAAGCCATTCAAACTGTTGAAGAAAATCTATATTATCTAGGCCTAACACTTACCTCTAACAAAACTACGTATATTCACTTTAACCAAAAAAGAATAATGCCCGGAAGTTCAAAAATAACAATCGGAGGCCATAATATAAAATCCAGCGCAACCGTCTGTTTCCTCGGTATATTATTCGACTATAAACTTTCCTTTACCCCTCAAGTTGATCAGATACAAGGAAGATGCTTTAAATCACTCAACATTATTAAATTTTTGAGAGGTACCTGTTGGGGATGTTGCCCCAATACACTGATTACATTGTATAAGAGTTATGTGCGTTCTATTATCAATTATGGCTCCTTCATTTACTTCCCCAGAAATAAAATTCTGTTAGAAAAACTCGAAGCAGTACAGAATTCAGCAGTTAGAATTGCTCTTGGTTACCGTAGAAGCACTCTAAAGAATATCCTATTAGCAGAATCTAAACTAATTTCTATCCGGGAACGTGCAAAACTTTTATGCAACTTGTTTTTGACAAAGGCGCTAACTAACAACAATTCCTACACCCATCAAGCTGTAAAAAGCTATCATAGAGTAACAAAAAATAGACAACCGAGATCCAAGTCAATCCTTAATTTGTGTATCCCATGCGTACTAGAAGCTACTAAATACATTAGTAATCAAGATAACTGCAGTATTTACTCCTGCAGTTTCGAAACATTAATGACCATGGTTTCTGTTGATACTGTGCTGGGCCATGAGCTAAAGACTTCAGGGCACCCCAATGAAATACTAGCGGAACTCATAAAAAGCAGTAATGCGCTATCCATTTACACAGATGGAAGCAAAATTTTAGGCAACAATTGTGTCGGTGCAGCATGCTGGTGTCCCGAGATGAATACTGAAATCACTATAAGTATAAACAAGTTCGCTTCTGTGTTCACGGCCGAGTGTATTGCGCTAAGCCATGCCCTACACATTGCCTTAAGTAACAAACATCGCAATATATACATTTGTTCTGACACTCTTAGTGCCCTACTGAGCTTGCAGACCACAAAAATATCAATCAAAACAAATTCGTACACTCTTGAAATAAAAAAAAGTTCAATGACTTTATGTGCAACAATACGAACAATAGTTTTCTTAAATTTATCTGGGTGCCGTCGCATATAGGAATTATTGATAATGAGAAAGTCGATAACTTGGCCAAAATAGCTTCGAATAACTTGGATATTTTAAAAATTCCATTTACCGACATTTTTGAAATTTATAAAGAAAATGCTAGACAGAACACTTTGAGTATAATCACGGATCAGGGTTCCTTTAAAGGGACGAAATACTTTCAATTATATTTCAATGACTGTAGCAGACCTTGGTACTATTGGGGGAAACACAGAAGTGAATTTATTGTTACAATAAACCGTATTAGGTCTGGGCATTATAATCTTGCTGCCTCCCTCGCCCGCATTAAAATAATAAGCGATCCTACATGTAAATGCAACCATGAAATCGAAGACATCAATCATATGGTTTGGCAATGCAGGCTTTACGACAGTTTAAGGGTCAAGTTAATTAAAAAGCTACAAAATATGAAACTGTTTCTCCCACTTAATGTTGAATCGCTAGTTGCTGAACCAAATATTCCAGCTTGTTTATGTATTTTTAATTTTTTAAACGAATGTAAACTGCGGATATAATGTACACGTAAACATACATATCACTGTATATATGAACCTTATCTGAGGTTCTCAATAAAAAAAAAAAAAAAATATATTAGGTTAGGATGCCCAACTTTACACGGTACAGAAATATCTCGTAAAGGATTCGGTTTAAGTAAGGTCACTACTTTAGGCAGTTTTTATGCGAACGTACAAATCGATATAAATATTTTCCGATTTTTAATTCACGTGGTACCGGATGAATATTTGAGACATAATTTTTTAATTGGCTCGGAATTGTTGCAAGAGGCTAAATTGACATTAGACGGTAAGAGTGTTGAGGTTTCAAAACGCGATAACAGGGTAACGAATTCTTATGATGTACCAGAAATATTTTGCATAGATACTTTCGATGAGTCCGAGAACAATGTAACTAATTCTTTAATAGATTTGCAGCATATTAAAAATGATACCGTTAAACAAGAAATAGAAGATATAATAAGTAATTATGAGCCTAAAACTATTAAAAAGTCTAACATTAAAATGAACATTGTATTGAAAGATGATATACCTATATATCAACCTCCACGTAGATTAGCGCCAGTGCAAAGAGAAATAGTTAATAAACAGATAGATGAATGGATGCAACAAGGAATAGTGCGAGAAAGTACATCGGAATATGCCAGTCCGATTGTACTGGTAAAAAAGAAAGATAATGGAATGCGTTTGTATATAGATTATAGATTACTTAATAAGAAAGTATGTAAAGATCGCTATCCGCTTCCGTTGATAGAAGATCAGCTGGATCGTTTACAGGGCGCGACGATATTTAGTACTCTCGATTTAAAAGATGGTTTTTTTCACGTCCCGATTGAGGAAAATAGTTGTAAATTCACTGCATTTATAGTACCTGATGGGCATTTTGAATTTTTAAGAACCCCATTTGGTCTCTGCAACTCTCCAGCTATCTTTCAAAAATATATCAATAATATATTTCGTAACCCGATTCAGACAAGTGTTGTTTTGACATATATAGATGATTTAATTATTCCTGCGAATGACGAAAATGAAGCCGTATCAAGATTGCGTGAGATATTGTGTATTGCAAGTGATTATGGATTGCGAGTGAATTGGAAGAAATGTCGTTTTCTTTAACGTAGCATAGAATATCTAGGTCACATAATTGAGGATGGTCACGTACGTCCGTCGAAGCGTAAGACATTAGCTGTTATGAATTTTCCATTAGTAAAAAATGTTAGAGACGTACAGAGCTTCTTAGGATTAACCGGGTATTTTCGCAAATTTATTCCACAATATTCAACAATAGCCCAACCCTTGACGAACTTGTTGAAAAAAGACGTAAATTTTGAACTAAATGAAAAACATATGCTAGCGTTTAAACAATTGAAAATTGCATAGAGCAGTGAGCCGGGTTTAAAATTATACCGCGTAGGTGCGGAAACAGAACTCCATACGGATGCGACGAGCGTCGGACTCGGTGCCATCCTGCTACAGAGAGACGATGTCAATCAACGTTACCATCCAACATATTATGCGAGCTGGAAAACATCAGAGGCAGAATCGCGATACATTAGTTATGAATTAGAGATATTAGCTATAGTTAAAGCGTTACATAAGTTTAGAGTTTATCTTTTAGGAATACCGTTTAGAATAATAACCGATTGTCGTGCGTTTACTCTCACTATGAAAAAAGAGACTTATGTGTTCGAGTTGCAAGGTGGGCATTATTGTTAGAGGAGTTCAATTATACTATTGAACATCGCTCAGGAAGCAATATGCGACATGTCGATGCTCTAAGTCGGAAGCCTATTCCGGTGTGTATGCTTATCGGTGAGTGTGAGACAAGTGTGCTCGTGAGATTGCGAAAAGCGCAATGTGCGGACAAAGAGTTATCGGAAATAATGGATTCTGTGAATAGTGTACAAAATAATGATGGCGACTACGTAATAGGAAACGGACTTTTGTTTAAGGTAATTGACGACGATGTTCGCATAGTAGTGCCGCGTGCTATGCAGGGTCAAATAATAAGACAGTTGCATGAGAACGGACACTTCTCTAGTGGTAAAACCGAGACCCTTGTTAGAAAAGATTATTGGTTCAAAGGTCTAAGATCTAAAGTGGAAAAAGTGATTCAGAATTGCATTGCGTGTATTTTAGCTGAACGAAAATCTGGAAAACGAGACGGACTATTATACCCTATCGACAAAGGAGACGTTCCGTTAGATGTATACCACATTGATCACTTAGGACCGCTTCCGTCAACTCGGAAGAATTACAAACACATATTCGTAGTGATAGATGGATTTTCTAAATTTGTGTGGCTCTATGCTACAAAATCTACCGGTACTGGAGAGGTCGTCAACCACTTGAAAAAACAAGCGACAATTTTTGGCAATCCCCGAAAGATTATTTCGGACCGTGGAACTGCATTTACTTCGGCAGAGTTTCAGGAGTACTGCAGAGAAGAAAATATTGAAGCTGGCCTTATTACAACGGGGGTACCAAGAGCGAATGGCCAGGTAGAAAGGGTGAACAGGACAATCATTCCTGTGTTAACTAAGTTGGCCGCACCAAAACCTAATGAGTGGCACAGATACCTAGACGTATGCCAAAACTACCTGAATGCAACTCCTCACCGCAGTATCGGCAATACACCTTTTAAGATTCTATTCGGGACTGATATGAGGTTGAAGAACAATCCCGAGGTCCCAGAAATAATAAGCAACGAGTGGAACGAACTATTTCAAGAAAATCGAGACGAATTGAGACGGCAAGTAAAAAACAACATTTTGAAAATCCAACAGAAGAAACGGCGTAGTTTTAACCGGGATCGTAAAGAGGCTCATCACTATCACGAAGGAGATTTGGTCGCTATCAAAAGGACACAATCAGGACCAGGTTTAAAGTTTGCGCATAAATATTTAGGCCCGTATTAAATTACCCGTGTACTGCGCATTGATCGGTATTTGGTAGAGAAAGTAGGTGAGCACGAGGGGCCACGACAAACATCGACAACTGCAGAATACTTGAAATCGTGGATTGAGGACTTAGAAGATGCATTGACGGATAGTGAGAATACATCTGATATCTGAGGGCAGATATCTCTGCAGGATGGCCGAATGTGGTGTGTGTGTGTGTGTATGGTATGTGTGAATCATGAGTGGTATGAGTAAGCGACGATTGCTTGGAGCCGAATGATTGTTTATGCAATGGTATCGATGCCGATGCCGTCAATGTTGCGGGTGGCGTCATTTGTTTAGAAGACGCACAAAAAAGGGCAGAGTCGAGCGAACCGTCGAAGAGTCCACACGAGCGAGTTAAGACGTAGTGTTTAAATATCGCATTAATTCGAGGTATTTGAACATAACATAAAATTCGTTAAACAGTGTTGATTTCGAGGTACGTAACCGACCAGAGGACTCTCGGTCGCGGCGTCCGTTACGCGACACAATATAGACTAGAAAAACCATAATTTTCGGGTTTTTTCTGAAAGTCACGCGATCGACCAAGTAACGTACGAGTTCGAACAATTAGTTCAACGTACGAGTACAGAGAAAAGGTACGTTCATAAGTTAGAAAAAGACGGACGAAAGACACGGCGACAGCGCCGCGTGTCGGAGGATTCCCCCTCTCACGCGTAACTTTTGGCAGCTCGTGCTCGTCCGTCACTCTTAATCAGGATCCTGCCTTGAGCACATCGGTAAACGATCACGCTCCGCAGAATACCCAAAATCTCCGAATCGCTTCGAGTTATTCGAGCTTTCGTTGAGGAAACATTTTGTGACACATCGGCTGATTCTATCGCAGATTCGAATAGTTCGAGTTATTCGAACTTTTGTTAAGCGGACAAGCGACGTATAGCCGTAGCTTTACTGGTTAGATTGCGTAAGCAAATTCATACCAGTAACCTACGTGTAATTCCGTTTGTCGAATCAGCTAGTTAATCGATTCGGTCGTGAGTACGACCCGGTTAAAAGACTGCGGGAAACTCGTTGATATCATCGAGTTCCCGAATTTTCCACGTATTGCTGCAAACAGCGGTCGTGCGAGAGGCATCGAGATTAAAACTCGATCCTCCCTTGATTTTCGAACGGTCTTGCTCCCACCTATAGGGGCCTCCGTGGCTTGTATACCCTGGGTGGACTTGCCGTCTTCCAGTCGGAGCTTGGGACGAGTTATTCCAAGCCCAGCTTCCGGCGAGTTATATTTTTTACAACCTTTATTTTATTTCATGTTCAAATAAACTTAACATCTTTTATTCTATTTTAATTTCATTTCCTACACTAGTAAGCTACAAGTAAGCTATTAAGCTAGCAGCAGGCTAGTAAGAAAGCAGTTAGCTAGTAGGAAAGCAGTATGCTAGTAAGCAAACAGTGAGCTAGTAAGCGAGCGGGAAGCTAGTAAGGAAGCAGTATGCTAGTGAGCAAGCAGTATGCTTGCAAGAAAGCAGTTAGCTTGTACGAGAGCAGTATGCTAGTAAGCAAGCAGTAGTCGTGTAAGCTAGCAGTAAGGTAGTAAGCAAGTAGTGAGCCAGCAAGCGCGCAGGAAGCTAGTAAGGAAGCAGCATGCCAGTAAGAAAGCAGGAAGCTAGTAAGCGTGCAGTGAGCTATTAAGCATGCAGTGAGCTAGTTAGCGAGCAGGAAGCTAGAAAGGAAGCAGGATGCTAGAAAGCAAGCAGTTAGCTAGGAAGAAACAAGTATGCTACTAAGCGAGCAGCTGGCTGGTAAGGATGCAGTTAGATAGTAAGGAAGCAACAAGCTAGTAAGCAAGCGGTAATCTAGTACGCGAGCAGGGAGCTAGTAAGGGAGCAGAATGCTAGTAAGCAAGCAGTATCCTAGTAAGCAACCAGTAAGCTAGCAAGCAATCTGGAAGCTAGTAAGGAAGCAGTATGCTAGAAAGCAAGCAGTGGGCTAGTAAAAAAGCAGGAAGCTAGAAAGCAAGCAGAGGGCTAGTAAAAAAGCAGGAATCTAGTTGAAGGCAGTATGCTAGTAATCAAGCAGTAAGCTAGAATGCAAGCAGCAAGCTAGTAAGCAAACAGTAAGCTAGAACGCAAGCATCTGCCTTGTAAACATGCAGTAAGCGTGGATGCTAGCAGTAAGCTAGTAAGCTAGCAGCGAGCTAGTAAGCAGGGAAGAATCTAGTAAGGAAGCAGCATGATAGTAAGCAAGCAGTAAGCTAGTAAGCAAGCAGTAAGCTAGTAAGCAAGCCGTATGCTAGTAAGCAACCAGTAAGCTACTATGCAAACAGTCAGCTTGTAAGCAAGCAGCAGGCTAGTCAGAAAGCTGCTAGCTAGTAAGAAAGCACTATGCTAGTAAGCAAGCCGTAAGCTAGAAAGCAAGCAGCAAACTAGTATGCAAGCAGTGCGCTAGTAAGCGAGTAGCCAGCTAGTAAGCAAGCAGCAAGCGTGTAGGCAACCGATACGGATCGATTCTCACATTTTTGTCAACCTGGTATTCCGCCAACGGAGCGCGTCAAAGAAGAGTGCGTCCGCAGCTGACTTTGACGCCGACAGCACCGTTTAGCCCACCGTCCCGACGTAGTGGCGTTTGAGGCCACGAAACGCGGACATCCGGCCACCGGTAGGAACTAGTGCGTCCGCAGAGCCCCTCCGGATTCACGGCCTCTCAGCCGAGGGAAGGGTGGAGGTGCGTCCGCTGCCATCCGACACCACTAGTCGGCGATTCCCACTCCGCCTCCCGACATCCTCCTACCCCAGCGAAATAGTGTAGCGGCGAACGAGCACGAGCGAGTGGCCAGCCCCGGCTGGTCCCCAGAATAGGGACCTTTATACCCCTAGCATAGGAGCGAGCGAACGCGGCGTACCGACTGACGCCTTAAACGCCACGACGTCGGGATGGTGGGCTAAACGGTGCTGTGGGCGTCAAAATCAGCTGCGGCGGCACTCTGCTGGAAAGCGAGTATGGAGCTTGGAGCATGGAGTATTGAGCTAGTAGCAAAGCAGAAATCTAGTAAGCAAGCAGTATGCTGGTGAGAAAGCACATATCTAGTAAGGAAACAGTATGCTAATAAGCAAACACTATGCTAGTAAGCAACAACTAAGCTAGCAAGCAAGCAGCAAGTTAGTACGAAAGCAGTTTTCTAGTAAGATAGCAGTATGCTAGCAAGCAAGCTGTGTACTAGTAAGCGAGGACGAAGCTAGTAAGGATGCGTTATGCTAGTAATCAAGCAGTAAGTCAGTAGGCAACCAGTAAGCTAGTAAACAAGCAGCAGGCTAGCCAGAAAGCAGTTAGCCAGTAAGAACGCAGTATGCTTGTAAGCAAGCGGCAAGCTAGAAAGCAAGTAGCAATCTAGTAAGCAAGCAGTAAGCTACCAAGCAAGCAGTGAGCTAGTAAGAAAGCAATTAGCTAGTAAGAAAGCAGTATGCTAGTAAGCAGGCAGTAAGCTAGAACGCAAGCGGTAAGCACGTAAGCAAGCAGTAGGCTAGTAAGCAAGTAGTAAGCTAGTAAGCAACCAGAAAGCTAGTAAGCAAGCAGCAGGCTAGTCAGAACTCAGTTAGGCACTAAGAACGCAGCATGCTAGTAAGCTTGCGGAGAGCTAGAAAGCTAGCAGCAAGTTAGGAAGCAATCTGTAATCTAGTAAGAAAGCAGTATGCTATTAAGCAAGCTGGGAGATAGTAAGCGAGCAGTAAGCTTGAAACCAAGTTGTAAGCTTGTAAGCAAGCAGTACTGTTACAGTACTAAGGGACTTTAACGTGGGTCCGGATGAGGAAACAGACAGGGAGAGAAAATGTTACAAGTTTTTCAATAAAGTTTTTATTACAAAAATATAAATGAACTATTTATAACATTTTAACAAAACAAAACTAGAAACTAAAAGAAAAAACTGACGACGGCTCCTATTGCGACCTCGTCTCCTCTTTTTTAGTCTCCTTATTTCAATTTTTACTGCGGAGGCTTTCTGAAACAAAAGAACCCGCCTAATAAATACATTTGCGGACAAGTCAACAATCGCGCGCTCGTCAGCTGTTTCTCGCGCTCCAGCGACAGTCTGGTGTGCTTGGAGGGGAGAGCTGGCTGGCTATCTAGCGCTATAGCTAGTGGACTGTATATTCTTCTCTTTCTGGTCGATGAGATTCGTTTCCTACGATCTCACCGACGCGCACAACCGGGTAGACGTGCTTCTCTCCGTTCTACCGGGTTCTCTTTGCAATGCCACGGACGGGAAACCAAATGGAGGTTATAAGGCTCCAAGAGGCTATATCCCGCGAGCACGCTCCCCGTGCGGGTGGCGTTTCTACACCACCCACGCAAGAGGACGTCTTGTCCTGGTTCGGCTCCCTCGTCAGCTGCTCCTCAGGAGCGACCTGCGGTATGCGCACGTGGTTGCCAAGCTGGCGATTCATTCATCAAAGGAACGCCCTGCAGCCAGCCGTGGCTACCTCGACGGAGGCTCCTGTGTTCCGAGGAACTGGCCTGCGGCTCACCGGTTCAGGACTCAATCCCCTGCAATTCCAACCACCCTACGTTCACAGCCCAGTGTGGTCGACTCACAGCTGGTAGTGGGTGTAGCGATGGAAGGAAGGCTCTTCGAACCCTTTGTCCACCGTACGCTAAGGCTCTACTTATTGTCCCCTCACAACGGTATATTGGAGCGGGTTCTCCGACGCCCGATGCACGGAGAGCACCACGAAGTGATATTCTTCCTGAATATCTATCTTCCGGTTGCTCCTACGCCGTATAGCTCTAATCTTGGTCGGTGAAACTTTCCACCCCACCGGTCGGTGTACTCTCACTGGTACACAGGACGGGTGGTTCCTGTGGGTTTCATATGACCTCTACGAACGGTGAACTACCACTAGGTGATACCAGTATGTCGGTATCAGCCTTCCAGTAGCTCTAACCGGATAATTGGAAGAAGACTCAAGGCGATCCACACCGAATCTCCAACGTCGCAGTCGCATCCACGAACTGCAACGTTCAATCACAATCCTGCGTCTATGATCGCTTCACACTCGACGTGCCTTGCAATCGCTGCAACGTCAGGCAGATTGTCCGTTTTCTGGGGAAAATCTCAGGTCGCTATGACGGGATTTTCCAATAAACTATTTGTCCGCAAACTGATTCTATTACGAGGAGCGAGATCGACTCATCTTCCTCGGAGCTCGTAGGGAAATGGGAACGCGACCGTCACAAGGTCCGCTCTCGATCGCCGACGGCTCAAGAAAGAACCGTGACGATCTGCAAGCAGCGACGGCCGCGGCCGGCTCCGTCGCGCAAGCGCAGAACCGGGTAGCTACGCCACGCGTTGCTGGGCCCGGGCTGCTACGCGCCGCGTGGCCACGGCGCGGCGCTGCCGCGTTTCGTCTATCGATTTTTTTCCGATAGATCTCTTTTCTCTCTCTTTCTCAGCGCTAACAACACATTCCAAGAATTTGTTCCAAAACTCGAGAATTTCAGTGAAGCTAGCTTGAAAAAACACGTAAATAGCCGCGGTATACTAATCTGAACGATGGAAAATTTTTATGTCAGCACAACCATCTAGAATTACGCGAATTCAATATAGATACGGGCATTGCGGCCGAGTTTCTGCGTCTGGGACTCATGCGATATTTAAACAAGTACGCTAGTAAGCATGCAGTGAGATAGTAAGCTAGCAATGAGCTAGTATCGGAGCAGCAGGCTAGTAAGAAAGTAATTAGCTACTAAGGAAGTAGTACGCTAGTAAGCAAGCAGTAAGCTACTATGCAAGCAGTATGCTAGTGAGCAAGCAGTTAGCTGTTCAGATCGAAGCAGGCTAGTAAGAAAACTATTAGCTAGTGAGAGAACAGCGTGCTAGTAACCAAGCAGTAAGCTACAAAGCAAGCAGCAAGTCAGTAAGAAAGCAATTAGCTTCTAAGCGAGCAGGATGCTAGTAAGGAATCACTATGCTAGTAAGCAAGCAGTAAGATAGTAAGCAACCAGTAAGAGAGTAAGCAAGCAGCAGGCTATTAAGAAAACAGTAAGTTACTAACAAAGAAGAAAGCTAGTAAGCAAGCAGGAAGCTATTAAAGAAGTGTTAGGCTAGTAAGTGACCAATAAGTTCATAAGAAAGCAGTAAGTTAGGAAGAAAGCAGGAATGTAGGAAGGTAGCAGTCAGGTAGTAAGCAAGGAGTAAGCTAGTAACAAGCAGTAAGCCAGTAAGCACGCAGTGAGCTAATAAGCGTGGAGGAAGCTAGTAACGAAGCAGTATGATAGCATGCAAGCAGTATGCTAGCAAGCAACCAGTAGGCTGGTAAGCAAGCAGAAAGCGAGTAAGCTAGCTGTAAGCTAGTAAGCGTGCAGTAAGCTAGTAAGCAAGCAGTAAGCTAGTATGCAAGCAGTAAACTAGTAACAAAGCCGTATGCTAGTTAGCAAGGAGTAAGCTAGAAAGCAAGCAGCAAGCTAGTAAGCAAGCAGCAAGCTAGTAAGCGAGCAGTGAGCTAGTAATCAAGCAGTAGGCTAGTATGCGAGCAGGAACCTTGTAAGGGAGCAGAATGCTACTAAGCATCCAGTGAGCTAGTAAGCAACCAGTGAGATAGTAAGCAAGCTGGCAGCTAGTAAGCAAACAGTAAGCTAGTAAGCGAGCAGTAATCTAGTAAGCAACCAGTAAGCATGTAAGCAAGCAGTAAGCTGGTAGGCAAGCAGTAAGCTAGAAAGGAAGCAATACGCTATAAAGTAAGCAGCAAGTTAGTAAGCATGCAGTGAGCTAGTAAGCGAGCAGGGAGCTAGTAAGGAAGCAGTGTGCTAGTAAGCAAGCGGTGAGCTAGAATGCAAGCAGCAAGCTAACAAGCAAGCAGTAAGACAGTAAGCGAGCAGGAAGCTGGTAAGGATGCAGCATGCTAGAAAGCAACCAATAAGATAGTAGTCAAGCAGTGTGCCAGTAAGCCACGGGGAAACTAGTAGGAATGGTGTAACCTAGCAAGCAAGCAGCGAGCTAGTAAGCGCGCAGTGAGCTAGTAAGCAAGCAGCAGGATAGTAAAAGAGCAGTTAGCTAGTAAGGATGCAGTATCCTAGTAAACAAGCAGTAAGCTAGTAAGCAAGCTGTAAGTTAGTAAGCAAGCAGTGAGCTAATAAGCGAGCTGGAAGCTAGTAAGCAAACAGTAAGCTAGAAAGCGAGGAGGATGCTAGTAGGGGAGCAGTATGATAATAAGCAAGGAGTAAGCTAGTTAGCAAGCAGTAAGCTTATAAGCATGCAGTAAGCTTGTAAGCAAGCAGCAAGCTGGTACGGCAGTAGTGAGCTAGTAAGCGAGCAGGGCGCCAGTAAGGATGCATTATGGTAGTAAGCAAGCGGTAAGCTAGTAAGCAAGCAGTAGGCTAGTAAGTGAGGAGGAAGCTTGTAGCAAGCAGTAAGCTAGTAAGCAAACAGTAAGCTAGAAAGCAAGCGGCAAGCTGGTAAGGCAGTAGTGAGCTAGAGAGTAGTGAGCTAGTAAGCGAGCAGGACGCTAGTAAGGATGCATTATGGTAGTAAGCAAGCCGGAAGGTAGTAAGCACTCGTCTGGTAAGAGAGCGTTAAGTTAGTAAGAATGCTGTATGTTGGGAAGAATGCAGGAATGTTGTAAGCAAGCACTAAGGTAGTAAACAAGCAGTACGATAGTAAGCAAACAGTACGATTGTAAGCATGCAGCAGGATAGTCAGAAACCAGTAAGATAAGAAGTAAGGAGGAATGTAGTAAGAAAGCTGTTAGGTAGTAAGCAAGCAGTAAGCTAGTAAGGAAGCAGTACGCCAGTAAGCAGCGACATGCTGAAAAGCATGTAGCAATCTAGTAAGCAAGCAGTAAGATTGTAAGCAAGCAGTAAGATAGTAAGCAAGCAGGTTGCTAGTAAGCAGGTAGTGAGCTAGAAAGCAAGTAGTGAGATAGTAAGCAAGCAGTGAGCTAGGAAGCGAGCAGGAAGGTTGTAAGGAAGCAGTATGCTAGTAAGCAAGCAGTAAGTTAGTAGCAAAGCAGTAAGCTAGTAAACAAGCAGCAGGCTAGTAAGCAAGCAGGATGCGAGTAAGGTAGCAGTAAGCTAGTAAGCATGCAGTAATCTAGTAAGCTAGCAGTGAGCTAGTTAGCAAGCAGGAAGCTAGTAAGGAAGCAGTATGTTAGTAAGCAAGCAGCAGGCTAGTACAAATGCAGTTAGTTAGTAAGGGAGCCGTAGGTTTGCAGGAAAGCAGTAAGCTGGTAAGCAAGCAGGAAGCCTGTAAGGAAGCAGTAAGCTAGTAAGCAAGCAGTAGGTTTGTAACAAAGCAGTACCCTAGTAAGCAAGCAGCAGGCTAGTAAGAAAGCAGTTAGTTAGTAAGGAAGCAGTAAGCTTGTAAGCAAGCAGTTAGCTATTAAGCTAGCTGTAAGCTAGTAAGGAAGTAATAGGCAAGTAAGCAAGCAGTTAGTAAGCCTGCAGTAAGCTGGAAAGCAAGCAGCAAGATTGTAAGCAAGCAGGATGCGAGTATGCTAGCAGTAAGCTAGTAAGCAAGCAGTAATCTAGTAAGCAAGCAGAAATTTAGTAAGCAAGCAGTGAGCTAGTTAGCAAGCAGGAAGCTAGTAAGGAAGCAGTGCGCTAGTAAGCAAGCAGCAGGCTAGTACAATTGCAGTTAGTTAGTAAGGGATCCGTATGTTTGTAGCAAAGCTGTAAGCTGGTAAGCAAGCAGCAAGCTATTAAGCAAGCTAGAAGCTAGTAAGCAAGCTGTTAGCTAGCAAGCAACCAGTAAGCTAGTAAGCAAGCAGTAATCTAGTAAGCAAGCAGTGAGCTAGTTAGCAAGCAGGAAGCTAGTAAGGAAGCAGTACGCTAGTAAGCAAGCAGCAGGCTAGTACAATTGCAGTTAGTTAGTAAGGGATCCGTAGGTTTGTAGCAAAGAAAGCAGTCAGTTAACACATTGTACGCCGGTGGCATCTGAGACATTTAAAATCTGAGCGCCAGCACAGTATCGACCGCGTAAAGCCTAGGCGCCGGCATGATTCGCTTGTTGGCGACCAATGAGTAGGTGAAGAAAATATTTAAAATTTTATACATTATTGTAAAACACTAAAATTGATTTACATATTCATTTTATGCAATTTAACGATAACGAAAAATAGAAGCAAAATAAAAAATTTTAATTTATAGTTATAAAAAAATACACCTGTTTTATTTGATGATTGATTATTACATATATATAATATAAACGGAAGTAAAAATATTAATATTTAAGGGATGTATGGTTTTTTTCGAAACATTTTCCAACATGTAAAGGTACTAGGCACAGAGAGCACATAAAGATTCTCTCGCTTCTTTTTTTGCTAGCAGAGCAAACTTTGCATGGACGTCGTACATATCGGTTTTCCCCAGATCCAATAATTCGAGTAACGTTATGCTTCTTTATATCACCCGATAGTCTCTGAGGGTGATAATATTTTGATGTGCGAGGTGTAGGAACTAATGCAGAAGTTCGTTCCGCACAATCATTCGATACATCTTGAGTACTTGGATATTCCTCGATCCATAAACATGCAACAGCATGTAAAAATTTTTGATATTTTATAGTGTTACCATTGAACTCAACATATAATCTATATGCATTGAACAATGCGCAATTTAAAAGAAACAAAACTGTTTTCTTTGTCCATTTCACTGTTTTCCTCATAATGGAAAGATATGATAAAAACTGATCGGCCAAATCTACGCCCATCATATATTTGTTATAATCTATGACAGATTGAGGTTTTATAATTTCTTGTTTTGTTTTCCAATGTACTTTTTTTGTGTTTGTTAGTTCTCCCGAATGTATTGTAGAAACCATGTATACGATTTTGTGTTTTGGCTTCCACGCCTGTACTAAAATTTCATTTTTTCTTTTAAATGTATAATCTCCAGTTTTTAATCTGATATGCTTCATAGATTCGGGAACACCTCTATTCGCTCTAATTGTACCGCAAACTCGTGTACCATTTTTCAGAAGCAATTCTGCGGTACAAATACTGTTATAATAATTATCCATATATACATGATACCCCAGTCCTATATGTTTATCGAGCAACGACATTATAGTTTGGCCCAGTTTTTTGCCATTCGCACAGTATATTTCCAAGTTGCAAATATATCCACTTTTAGCTTCACATAACATACGACACAGTAGGCCATACTTTATTATTTTTGCGGGATTGTACGTTTTTATAGATAATTTTCCACGCCATGGAATAATAGATTCGTCAAGCGAAAGCTCCTTTTTCGGCGTGTATACTGATTTAAATTTATCTAATAAATAACTCAGTATTGGCTGAAACTTCCCGAGCTTATTAGAACCAGCTGTTGTACGATTATTTGAAAAATGCCATGTGTCCCAAATCTGGCGAAATCTGTTACGCGACATTACCGTGGAGAACGATGGTGTTTTGGTATAAAAGTCTGTCGACTAGTAATCATCTTTTCGATCTTTCTTTACTTGGCCCATCAATATAATCAAACCAAGAAATTTCTTCATGTCGCCTAGAGAAACATCTCTCCACTTAGGCATTTTTTTACCATTACACATCTTGTCCTTATTCTGATGATAATAAATGTTTGATTCATTTACCATCAATTGAAATAAATCATTGCCAATAAACATTTCTCTGCTTATTAGCAGGAACAATCTTTGGACCAGATTCCGCAATAAAATCTGGTACGTTAGGAGCTTTATCAACATCTGACCATGATTCAGTGTCACTATGTGATTCTGTGAACATTTCACTATCAATTAGATCATCGGAATCACTGGAATACTGCAATGGAACAGTTCTTGTTCTTCTTTTTGGAATCACATCACTATCACTGACCTCGACCTCTATATCAGAATCTTCTGATTGTATAGAATAATCTGATAGAGGATCAGCGACATATACTCAGTAAATTCACACATATTATAGGAGTAAAAATGCACAGAATAAGAAGGCCTATTATGCTGTTCAACTAAAAGCATAAAGCCATGAAAGATGTACTGGCTACAGTATACCATGCTCAAGAGTGACTCTTGCATCAGCGTAGTCATGACAACAGCCAACAAATCGCCAAAGAAAAGAATGCTGTATTATCGCAGACCCAGCGCTGAAGCGGCAGACTTTGAAACCCGCGTTTTCACGGGGCCGGCGTTCAAGCGATAGAATTCGAATCGCGCGTTTTCGCGGGGCCGGCGTTCAATGTGTTAAGACGTAAGCAGGAATGCAGTAAGAGAGCAGTTAGGTAGTAAGCAAGCAGTAAGCAAGTAAGCATGCAGTACGCCAGTAAGCAAGCGGCAAGCTTGAAAGCATGTAGCCATATAGTAACCAAGCAGTAAGCTTCTAAGCAAGCAGTAAGCTAGTAAGCAAGCAGTAGGCTTGTAAGCAAGCAGTAAGCTGTTAAGATAGTAGGTAGCTAGTAAGGAGGTAGTAAGCTAGTAAGCAAGTAGTAAGATAGTAGGCAAGCAGTGAGCTAGTAAGCGAGGAAGAAGCTAGTAAGGAAGCAGTATGCTAGTAAGCACGCAGTAAGTTAGTAACAAAGCAGTATGCTAGTAAGCAAGCAGAAAGCCAGTAAGCAAGCAGTAAGTTAGTATCAAAGCAGTATGCTAGTAAGCAAGCAGCAGGCTAGTAAAAATGCAGTGAGATAGTAAGGGAGCTGCAAGTTTGTAGCAGAGCAGTTAGCTGGTAAGCAAGCAGTAAGCTAGTAAGAAAGCTGTGTGCTAGAAAGCAAGCAGTAAGGTACAAAACAAGCAGCACGCTGTGAGGCAAGCAGTTAGCTAGAAAGCAAGCAGAAGGCTAGTAAGCAAGCAGTTAGATAGCAAGGAAGCAGTAAGCTAGTAACAAAGCAGTATGTTAGTAACAAACCAGCAAGCTATTAAGCAAGCAGTAAGGCAAGTAAGCAAGCAGTAAGCTCGAAAGCAAGCAGCAACATAGTAAGCAAGCAAGGATGCGAATAAGTTAGCAGTAAGCTAGTAAGCAAGCAGCAGGCTAGTAAGAAAGCAGTAAGCTAGTAAGCTAGCAGTATGCGAGTAAGCAAGCAGCAGGCGAGAAAGCAAGTATGCGAGCAGTATGCCAGTAAGCAGGCATCAATCTAATAAGCAAGCTGTAAGCTAGTAAGCATGCAGTAAGCATGTAAGCATGCTGTAAGCTGGTAGGCAAGTAGCGAGCTAGTAAGAAAGCAGGATGTTAGTAAGCAAGCTGTATGCTAGAAAGGAAGCAGCAAGCTAGTAAGCAGGCAGTAAGCTAGAATGCAAGCTGCAGGCTAGTAAGCAAGCAGTAAGCTAGTAGGCAAGCAGTGAGCTAGTATCAAGTAGTAAGCTAGTGAGCCAGCAGGGACCATGTATGGGAACAGAATGCTACTAAGCATCCAGTTAGCTAGTACGCAGGCAGTAAGGTGGTAAGCAAGCAGGAAACTGGTAAGTAAGCAGTATGCTAGAAAACCAGCAGCGGGCTAGTAAGCAAGCAGTAAGCGTGTAAGCTATCTGTAAGCTAGTAAGCAAGCAGTAAAATAGTAGGCCAGGAGTGAGCTAGTAAGAAGGCAGTAAGATAGTAGGCAAGCATTGAGGTAGAACGCAAGCAGGAGGCTAGTAAGAGAGCAGAATGCCAGTAAGCAAGCAGTAAGCTGGTAAGCAACCAGTAGGCTAGTAAGCATGCAGGAGGCTAGTAAGAAAGCAGTTAGCTAGTGTTAATGCGCAGACGAAAAGAGGCGCAGACGAGGAACAGGGACGCGAAGAGTGGCGGAGTAATTCACACAGTCGCAAGTTTATTGTAAGATTGCACAACGTTCACACTGCGGCAAGCGTAACTGGGACGCGGTAGGCACGTGTCCGATAACAGTTTCAAGGGCAACTCCCTAGGAGAATGCGCCAGGGCGACGAAGGTCCGTGCTCGATATCACTTACAATCGGATCGACAGCTTGGATCGTTCTGCCGTTACGGGATCGCGCACGGCAAACCGTTGATCTTTCAAATCTCGTCTATAGATCGGTGACGGTCGCGCCAACCGTTGGCACACATGACACGCTCTCACAACACTCATTCACTCTCTCTCCCACGCAATCCACACCGCTCGCATCATAATCTAAACACGGAGACGGCACAATAAACGTATTTCTACATCTTATCCTAATTCTTATACCTTATTCTAAACAGCTAGTAAGCAAGCTGTTAGCTAGTAAGCAAACAGTAAACGAGTAAGCTAGCAGTAAGATAGTAAGAAAGCAGTAAGCGAGTAGGCAAGCAGTAGGCTATTAACAAAGCAGTATGCTAGTAAGCAAGGAGTAAGCTAGAAAGAAAGCAGCAAGCTAGTAATCAAGCAGTAAGCTAGTATGCCAGCAGGGACCTTGTATGGGAGCAGAATGCTACTAAGCATCCAGTTAGCTACTAAGCAGGCAGTAGGATAGTATACAAGCAGGAAACTAGTAAGGAAGCAGTGAGGTAGAAAGCAAGCAGGAGTCTAACAAGAAAGCAGCTAGCTAGTAAGCAAGCAGTTAGCTAGAAGCAAGCAGTGAGCAAGTAAGCGAGCAGGGAGCAAGTAAGCGAGAAGGAAGCTAGATTGCAAGCAGTACGCTAGAAAGCAAGCAGAAAGTTTGTAAGGAAGCAGTGAGCTAGTAAGCGAGCCGTTAGCTAATAAGCAAGCAGTAAGCTAGTAAGCAAGCGGTAAGCTACTAAGCAAGCAGCACGCTAGTAAGCAAGCAGTAAGCTTGTAACGAAGCAGCATGATAGTCAAATAGCAGTTAGATATTAAGAAAGCTGCGTGCTATTGAGCAAGCAATAAGCTAGAAAGCAAGCGGTAAGCTAGTAAGCAAGCAGTGAGCTAGTAAGCATGCAGAAAACTAGTAACGAAGTACTAACCTAGGGAGCAAGCAGCAAGCTGTGTTGCAAGCAGTAAGCTAGAAAGCAAGCAGCAGTTATCCAGTAAGCGAGCAGGGTGGTAGGAAGTGAGCAGAATTCTAGTAAGCAAGCAGTAAGCTAGTAGGCAAGTAGTGAAATAGGAAGAAAGCAGACTGCTAGTAAGCAAGCTGTAAGCTAGAAAGCAATAAAAAAGCTGGTAAGCAAGCAGTAAGGTAGTAAGCCACAAGTAAGATAGTAAGCAAGCAGCTGGCTCGTAAGAATGCATTTAGCTAGTAAGAAAACGGTATGCTGGTAAGCCAGCAGTAAGCTCGAAAGCAAGCTGCAAACCAGCCAGCAAGCAGTGAGCTAGTAAGCGAGCAGGAAGCTAGTAAGGAAGCAGTTAGTTAGTAAGGCAGCAGGAGGCCAGTCAACAAGCAATAAACTTGAATGCAAGCAGCAGTCTAGTCACAAAGCAAGTACCTAGTGAGATCCCTCAGGGGCTGCCAGCCTTTCAGCTGCAGTACGGGCTTAACGAACCCGGGGTACCCGAGTCATACACACACCGTAAGCCTCCTGTTGGTCGTCACAACGACCCATTCACAATTCCCTATTGGTTTTGTGAATGGTACGTGACGGTCGGAGGAACGGGGGTCTTGGCTTAACCGCCTGGGCCACGAGTATGGCGACTCTATAAAATCGCCCTCCACTCCTAAGCTATGGTGCGCGGCGATGGGATGCATGGTTGGGGGAGAAGGCCCAATCCCAAGCGACCACCTCCGGGGAACCTGCCGAACCCCCGGAGTATATAGGCTTACCCGGGTCAGGCGGCTCTGCCCGGGCGGACCTTTTCCTCCGACCGGCTCGTGGGAATATTATGGAGTTCAATATTAAAACGGGGATGGGACGGGGCAAGTCAGAGGGGGAGGACGAAGGCGGTGTTGGGACTGGAGTGACGGCGCTCGCGCCGCCTCCAGCGCCTGGCCCGGCTTCGTGGAAGGTGGAGGAGGACGACGAGACTGCGTCAGTCTCGTCCTTCTCCTCCACCAGGAGCCTCATAGGCTCTAAGAGGAAGAGGGCGGGGCAGGCCGTCGTCGAGGTGGGCGGGGCGATGAGCCCGTCGGTGAGGCTGAGTTGCCTCAGGGACGAGGTGACCGAGGAGATATCGGAGAGGATCTCCTCGTCCCTGAGGCGGGTGGAGAAAGTCGCCGCTGCCTGCGCCTTTAAGGGGCAGAAAAGCGGTGGCGCGGAGGCCCTGAAAGCCGCGGCGGAGGAAATGAGGGAGGCGGCGCGGGAGCTCAGAGGGCGGAACGCCCGTCTGCAGCTCCTGTTGGAGGAGGAGCGACAGGGGAGGAGGAGGGCAGAGGCGCTGTGGAACAGCGCGGCCCTCCCTCCCATCCTCCCTCCTCCTCCACCGCCGCGTCCCTCGGCGGAGGTAAATAAGCGGAGTGCGGCGGCAGTGGTGCGGGGCACCGCGGGCCCCTCCACCCGCACTCCGCCCGTGAAGAAGTCCCCGTCCTCCTCAGAAGACGATCTTCTGAGGAGGATTGGGGACATGATTGATGGCAAGCTGGCCGCCTTCCGGGAGGAGCTCCTCGCCGGAAGAGCGGTCAGCAGGAAGGCGGTGCCTCCCCGACCTGTTCCGGTACAGTCGGGGAAGGCAAAGAAGGGCGGAGTGAAGGCTCCGCCCAGCGTTGCGGCACCAGGGCCCCGGGTCGCGACCCCCAAGGGGGGTGGTGTACCCGTGGTCGCGGTGGTCGCGTCCTCCACGGCACCCTCCCAAGGGGGGGTGGCGTGGAGTGAGGTGGTGGGGCGGAAGGCGAAGCGGGCGGCGAGGAAGGCCTCGCAACCGCAGCCTCCGCCTCCGCCGGCGGCGGCCAAGGTAAAGGCCGCGAAGGTCGGGAAGGCACGACCAGGTCGTCCCCCAAAAACGGCAGCGGTGACGCTGACCGTTGCGCAGGGGGGCGACCTGACCCTCGCGGAGGCGATGCGGCTCGCCAGGGAGAATATCTCCCTGGAAGAGCTGGGCATCGCCTCCGTGAGGGCGAAGAGGGCCGTGACCGGGGGTCTCTTGCTGGAGATCCCCGGTGCAGAAGGCGGCGCGAAGGCGGATCGTCTCGCCCAGAGGCTCCGGGAGCAGCTGGGCGAGCGAGGTGTCCGGGTCGCCTGGCCCACGAAGCGCACGGAGATGCGCGTTTGTGGGCTGGACGACTCGGTCAGCGCACAGGATGTGTCCCGTGCCCTTGCGAGGGCGGGGGACTGTCCTGTGGAGGACCTGCGGATCGGAGAGATCCGCAGGTCGCCCTCCGGCCTCGGGTCGGTGTGGGCCCGGTGCCCCCTCTCCGCCGCCCGTAAGGTGGCGGAATCCGGGAGGGTGTTGGTGGGGTGGGTTTCGGCGCGAGTGGAAATCCTCGCGCCGCGCCCGCTCCAGTGTCACCGCCGCCTCGAATTGGGGCACGTGAGGCAGTGGTGCACCTCGCCGGTGGACCGCAGCGGTCAGTGTTACCGCTGCGGTGCCAAAGAGCACCGTGCGAGCCAGTGCTCGGCGGCCCCCCACTGCCCGCTGTGTGCGGACATGGGGAGGCCAGCCGATCACAGGGTGGGGAGCAAGAAGTGCTCCCCCCCCCCTCCCGGAAGGAGAGGAAGAGGCGGGCTGCACCGGCTCCGGTGCCGAGGGCGGTGGCATCATCCTCCATGGAGGTGGACGGTGCTACGGGGACGGACGGCCGGGAGGAGGCTGGCGCGGCCATTAATTAATGCCGCCCCGCCTCCTCCTCCAGGCCAACCTCAACCACTGCCGCGCGGCACAGGACTTGATGTCCCAAGTCCTCGCGGAGTGGGGGGTTGGCCTGGCGGTCGCCGCCGAGCCGTACCGCGTCCCTGATCACCCTCATTGGGTTGGCGACGCGGACGGCTTGGTGGCGACGGTATGGGGAGGGGGCGACGGGTCCCCACCGTTCTCCTTGTTGGAGCGCGGTCGGGGATTCGTCGCCGTGGACTGGGGGGGAGTCGCTGTGGTGGGGTGCTACATTTCGCCCCGTAGCGGTCACGCTGCGTTCGAGCTGTACTTGGCCGAGGTCGCGGCACGCGTGCAGCGCTACGCGGCCCGGCCGGTGCTGGTCCTGGGGGATTTTAATGCCAAGTCGGTGGCTTGGGGATCCCCCAGGACCTCCGTTCGCGGCGGGATCCTGGGCGATTGGGCGGCGGGGCTCGACCTCCGGGTATTGAACCGGGGGTCGGAGCACACATGCGTGCGGCGATATGGGGGGTCCATCGTGGATGTTGGATTCGCGACCCCCAACGCCGTGCGCATGGTGTCGGGTTGGCACGTGGTCGCGGGGGCAGAGACACTCTCCGATCACCGGTACATCCGGATGGAGGTCTCTGCCGCCGCGAGTGCATCCCGACACGGCCGCCTGCGTGGCGCCCCACCACGCCGCTGGGCGCTTCGGCGCCTGGACAAGGACGCCCTGATGGCAGCTGCCCTCGCTGCAACTTGGCCGCAGGGAGCGGCCGAGTTGCCGAGCATAGAGGAGGAGGTCGCACGGCTCGGAGCATTGGTCGCGGGTATTTGCGACGCGGCGATGCCTCGGGTACGGGCGGGCTTCTCCTCGCCGGGCGGTGTACTGGTGGTCGGACGCGATCGCGGAGTTGCGAGTCGCTGTCCGCGCCCGACGCCAGTACACCCGCGCGCGCCGTCGTCAACGTACAGGCGACGGCGTGGCGCGAGCGAGGGCAGCTGATGACCTGTATGGAGCATACCGCGTGGCGCGGGTTGCTCTGCAGGTCGCCATCAAACGGGCCAAGACCCAGGCATGGAAGGAGCTCCTCCAGACCCTTGATGACGATCCATGGGGGCGCCCATATAAGGTGGTGCTGAATAAGCTCCGCCCGTGGGCGCCCCCCGTCACCGAGGGTCTTGACCCCCGGCTGCTGGAGGACGTGGTCAATACACTCTTCCCAATTGGGGAGAGGGGACCGCGTCCTCCGGCGGCGGCGGCTGTCCCAGTGGAGTGGACGGCCGAGCTGGGGGTCACGCAGGAGGAGCTGGCAGCGGCCATCAGACGGCTCGGGGTTCCTAACACGGCCCCGGGTCCGGATGGTGTGCCCGGCCGGGTTTGGGCCTTGACCCAGGGCGTCCTTGGGGCCGACCTCAGGCGGTTGTTCGACCGCTGCCTGAGGGACGGGCGATTCCCCCCCAGTTGGAAGGTGGCGAGGATGGTCCTCCTCCGGAAGGAGGGTTGGCCCGCGGAGTCTCCCTCCGCATACCGGCCCATTTGTCTCCTCGACGAGGTGGGCAAGCTCTTCGAGCGGGTGATTGCTGCCCGCCTCGTCGAGCACCTGTCGCGGGGTGATCCCGGTCTGGCCGACTGCCAGTTCGGTTTCCGGGGGGGCCGATCGACTATCGACGCGATAGGTCGTGTGAGGGCCCTCTCGGAGGCGGCCGTCTCCCGGGGAGGGGTGGCATTGGCAATATCCTTGGATATTGCCAATGCCTTTAACACCCTCCCCTGGGAAGAGATAAGGAGGGGACTCGAATATCATCGGGTCCCCCCTTGTCTCAGGGCGGTCGTCGGGGATTATCTCCACGGCAGGTGGATCGAGTATCCGGGCCGGGATGGTGATATGCGGAGGGAGGTGTACTGCGGTGTTCCGCAGGGGTCGGTCCTCGGGCCACTCCTGTGGAACATCGCGTACGACTCGGTGTTGCGGGCCGGCCTCCCCGACGGCGTCAGCACGGTGTGTTATGCGGATGACACACTGGTGCTGGCCGTCGGGGCGCACTGGGGGAGGGCCATGCGTCGCGCGGAGGAGGGGTCGCAACGCGTCGTCGACCGGATCAGGGGGATGGGGATGACGGTGGCGGTCCATAAGACCGAGGTGATTGCGTTTCATTCACCTCGGCAGGATCCGCCACCCCCTCTGATCCGGGTGGGTGGGGCTGACATCGAGGTGAAGCCCCAGATCAGGTATCTGGGGCTGATCCTCGATAGCCACTGGCGTTTCGAGGAGCATTTCCGCTGCCTGGTCCCCCGGTTGGAAAGGATGGTTGCGGCTCTGGGACGGATCCTGCCCAACCTGGGGGGCCCGGCGGGCCGAGTTCGTCGCCTCTATGTGGCAATGGTCCAGTCGGTGGCCCTATACGGGGCCCCCGTCTGGGCGGACGACCTGGCTGCCTCCCGGCGCAGCATGACTATGCTGCGTCGGGTGCGGAGGCGCATGGCGCTCAGGGTCGTCCGCGGGTATCGGACCGTGTCACATGAGGCGGCGACGGTTCTAGCGGGGATGCCGCCCATGGACCTGCTCGCGCGGTCGCACGCGGTGATGTACCGCGACCGCGTCGACCGTCGCGCGGGGGTGGGGGCGGTCCCGGGCGGGCAGGAACCTGCTTGGGGCGATTTGAAGCGCCAGGCCCGGCAGTCCGTGTTGCTCGCGTGGCAGGAGCGGCTGGCTCTGCCAACCGCGGGGCACCGGACTGTCGGGGCGGTTCGGCCACTCCTGAAGGAGTGGCTGGACAGAGGCCATGGCAGCCTCACCTACCGGATGGCACAGGTATTTTCCGGGCATGGCAGCTTCGGAAGATACCTGTGCCGGATAGGGAAGGAGCCGACGGCGCGTTGCTGCCACTGCGACGCTGAGCAGGACACGGCGGATCATACCCTGGAGGTATGCCCCGCGTGGGAGGGGGAGCGCCGTGTCCTGGTCGGCGTCGTCGGGCGGGATGTCTCGCTGCCGGGCGTGGTGCGCGCCATGCTCGGCAGCGAGGAGAAGTGGAGGGCCGTGGCCTCCTTCTGCGAGAACGTAATGTTGCAGAAGGAGGCCGCGGGGAGGGAGCGCGAGCTTCAGCGGCGCGATGAAGCTCGCGCTCGTGCGGTGGCCCGAGGTCGTCGCCCGGTCGCGAGGCGTCGCGGGCGGCCGCCTCGGCGTGGCGGATGACCTAGGCTGGGAGGGGGGTCCTGAGGGGACCCTCCTCCCGCCAGGCGACGCTGGGTCGGAACGGTTGGGGGTAGGAGTGCCTCCCCCTACCGGTCCGACGCAAGGGGAGGCACCCTCGGCGATCTGGTGCGGCCATGAACGCCCGGCCGCCGAGGGGTGGAAACGGGGTCGCGGGCGGTTGCGAGTTGGGGCTCGCAGCCGCCACTAAACGCGGCCCCGGGACGGATAGCGGCGGGATGGAGTGGCCCCGTCCCGCCGCTATGAGGCAGTGTGTCTACTGGGGGGACCGATTGTCCCCCCGGGGGATGGGCGCGAAAGCGCGGGCACGGGGAGGATACCGGAAGAGTGCTTCGAGCGATTCCCGATATCCTCCCAAAGCGTGCCGAAGGGTCACCGTGGGGTTTTTAGTGGGTAGGTCCCGCGCCTGTCGTTGTACGGGCGCGGGGAATCCCACACACCCCTCCCACCCCTCCCCAAGGAGGTGGGAGGGAGTCTTTCGAAGATTTTCCCCACGACAAAAAAAAAAAAAAAAAAAAAAAAAAGTACCTAGTGAGAAAGCAGTATGTTAGTTGGCAAGGAGTAAGCTAGAAAGCTTGCAGCAGGCTAGTAAGAATGCAGTTAGATATTGTGCAAGCAGTAAACTAATAAGCAAGCAGTAATCTTGAAAGCAAGCAGTGGGGTAGTAAGCGAGGAGGATGCCAGTCCGCAAGCAGTAAGTAACAAAGAAGCGGGCTAGTAAGAAGGCAATTAGCTAGTAAGAAAGCAGTGTGCAATTAAGCAGGCAGTATGCTAGCAAGCAAGTAGCAAGCTAGTAAGGGAGCTGTATGTTAGTACGAAAGCAGTATGCTTGTAAGCAAGCAGTAAGCTGGGAAGCATGCAGTGAACCAGTAAGCGAGCAGGAAACTAGTAAGGAAGCAGCATGCTACGAAGGAAGCAGTGTGCTAGTAAGCAAGCAGTTACCTAGATGCAAGCAGTAAGCTGGTAAGCACGCAGTGAGCTAGTAAGCGAGCAGAAAGCTTGTAAAGGAACTGTATGCTAGAGAGAAAGCACCATGCAAGTGTGCAAGCAGTAAGATAAAAGCAAGGAGCAGGCTAGTAGGAAAGCAGTAAGCTAGTAAGCAAGCAGCTGGCTAGAAAGAAAGCAGAAAATTAGGAAGAAAGCAGGAATGTAGTAAGAATGAAATTAGGTAGCAAGCAAGCAGTAAGCTAGTAAGCAACCAGTGAGCTAGTAAGCAACCAGTGAGCTGGTAAGCGAGGAGGAAGCTTGTAAGGAAACAGTGTGCTAGTAAGCAAGCAGCATGCAAGTAGGAAACAAGTAAGCTAGTAAGAAAGCAGTAAGCTAGAAAGCGCGCAGGAGTCTACTAAAAAAGCAGCTAACTATTATTCGAGTAGTACGCTAGATAGCAAGCAGTGTGCTAGTAAGCGAGCGATTAAGTTATAAAGCAAGCAGTGAGCTAGTGAGCGAGCAGTGATCTGGTAAGCAAGCAGCAAGCTAGTAAGCAAGCAGTAAGCTGGTAGGAAAGCAGTTAGTCAGTAAGTGAGCAGAATGCGAGTAAGCTAGCAGTAAGCTAGTAGGCAAGCAGGAAGCTTGTAAGCAAGCAGTAAGTGTGTAAGAAAGCAGGTAGCTAGTAAGCAGGTAGTAAGCTAGTAAGCAAGTAGTAGGGTAGTAAGCCAGCAGTCATATAGTATGCGAGCAGGAAGGTAGTAAGGATGCAGTATGCTAGTAAGCAAGCAATAAGATAGTAACAAAGCAGTATGATAGTAAGCAGGCAGCAGGCTAGAAAGAAAGAAGTTAGTTTGTAAGGAAGCAGTAAGCTAGTAACAAAGCAGTAAGTTAGTAACAAACCACTAAGCTATTAAGCAAGCAGTAAGCTTGTAAGGAAGTAGTTGGTAAGTAAGCAAACAGTAAG
The DNA here is from genome assembly GCF_051014445.1 of Colletes latitarsis. Classification (NCBI taxonomy): domain Eukaryota; kingdom Metazoa; phylum Arthropoda; class Insecta; order Hymenoptera; family Colletidae; genus Colletes; species Colletes latitarsis. The sequence continues at coordinate 7,868,312 of NC_135142.1, forward strand.
TTATTTAGCTAGCTGTAACCTCGAAAGCCCACGCACCCGCTTGGTTGTCCAGGCGGTAGGGGAGGTGAACCCCTACGTGGCGCGTCCCCAGGTGGCGGATGGGGGTAGCCGCTGGGATGGGATTCGGGGATGGGGTCACCAACCTGAGGGAGCTGGTGACCGCATACTCGCATGGCATCCCGGAGGTTGGAGCGAAAGCTTCCGCGGACCAAACACCGGTATGAATGCTTTGCGTGGGTGAAGGTGTGTGTGAGTGGCCCGGGTTATGAGATATTTGCCGCGGGTGTTACCTAAGGCTGCAGGTTTGCCCGTCGGCTGCGGATGAATCCAGCAGCCAACGCGGCCACCCAGTCGGCGGCATAGTCCTATGTCACGGGGCCGTGGGCGCTGGTGACCAGGCGCCGAAAAGGCACGACGCGGCGGGGGACTCTGTGATGTCTCACTAGAGTTCCCGGTCACTCGCCAGGCGTCTCAGGATGGTCACCGTGGGGTTTTAGTCGGTATGAGTCCGACACTACCTACCAGCCCGCCCTTCGGGTGGGTTCGCGGGTGTCCATAAGGATTTCCCCACGTACAAAAAAAAAAAAGTAACCTCGAAAGCAAGCAGCAAGATAGTAAGCGAGCAGGAAGCTAGAACGGAAGCACTAAGCTAGAAAGCAAGCAGCAGGCTAGTACGCAAGCAGTAAGCGAGTAAGATGGCAGTAAGCTAGTAAGCAAGCAGTAAGCTGGTGAGCAAGCAGAAAGCTAGTAAGCGAGCAGGAAGCTAGTAAGGAAGCAGTATGCTTGTAAGCAAGCAGTAAGCTAGAAAGCAAGTTGTAAGCTACGTAAGCAAGCAGTAAGCTAGTAAGCCAGCAGCTGGCAAGTAAGAAAACTGTAAGCTAAGAAGAAAGCAGGTATGTAGTAAGAAAGCAATTAGCTAGTAAGCAAGCACTAAGCTAGTAAAACAAGCAGTGCTCTAGTAAGCAAGCGGCAGGCCACAAAGCAAGCAGCAATCTAGGAATCAAGCGGCAATGTAGGCAGCACGTAGCAAGATAGTAAGGAAGCAGTCAGCAATTAAGCATGCAGTAAGCTAGTAAGCAAGCAGCAATCTAGTAAGCAAGCAATGAGCTTGTAAGCGAGAAGGGATCTAGTAATAAAGCAGTAATCTCGACAGCGAGCAGCAGGCTAGTGCAAATGCAGTTAGTTAGAAAGCGAGCCGTAGGTTTGTGGCAAAGCAGAAAGCTGGTAAGCCAGCAGGAAGCTAGTAAGAATGCGGTAAGCTAGTAAGCAAGCAGCTAGCTAGTAAGCATACTAGAAGTTAGTAAGCAAACAGTAAGCTAGCAAGCGTGCAGTAAGCTAGTAAGCAAGCAGCTGGCCAGTAAGAAAGCAGTAAGATAAGAAGTAAGCAGGAATGTAGTATGGAAGCAGTTAGGTAGTAAGCATGCAGTAAGCTAGTAAGCAAGCACTACGCTAGTAAACAAGCCGCAAGTTAGAAAGCATGTAGCAATCAAGTAAGCAAGCAGTGAGCTTGTAAACTAGCAGTAAGCTAGTAAGCAAGCAGTAAACCTGTGAGCAATTAATAAGCTGGTAAGAAAGCTGGTAGATAGGAAGGAGGTAGTAAGCTAGTAAGCAAGTAGTAAGATAGTAAGCAAGCAGTGAGCTAGGATGCGAGCAGGATGCTAGTAAGGAAGCAGTATGCTAATAAGCAAGCAGTATGTTAGTAACAAAGCAGTATGCTAGTAAGCAAGCAGCCGGCTAGTTAGGAAGCAGTAAGCTAATAGGCAAGCAGGAAGCTAGTAAGCAAGCAGCTGGCAAGTAAGAAAGCAACAAGCTAGTAAGCAAGCACTAAGCTAGTAAGCAAGCAGTTTGCTAGTAAGCAAGCAGTGAGCTAGTAAGGGAGCAGTGAGCTAGTAACCGAGCAGGAACCAAGTATGGGAGCGATATGCTAGTAAGCAAGCAGTGAACTAGTAAGTCAGCAGTGAACTAGTAAGTCAGCATTGAGCTAGTAAACGAGCAGGCAGCTAGTATGGAAGCAATATGCTAGTAAGCGAGCAGGGTGCTGATAAGAATGCAGTAAACTAGTACGCATGCAGTATGCTGGTAATAAGGCAGTTAGTTTGTATGTCAGTACTGAGCCTGTAAGCAAGCCGTAATCTGGTAAGGAAGCTGTTTGCTAGTAAGCAAGCAGTAAGCTAGTACCAAAGCAGTATGCTAGAAAGCGAGCAGTAAGATTGAAAGCAACAAGTAAGCTAGTTAGCAAGCAGCAGTCTAGTAAACAAGCATGTAGCTAGTAAGAAAGTAGCATGCTAGTAAGCAAGCAGGAAGCTAGAAAGCAAGCAGCAGGCTAGTCAGCAAGCAGTTAGCTATTGAGCATGCAGTAAGCTAGTAAACATGCAATAAGCTTGAAGAGCGAGGAGGATGCTAGTATGGGACCAGGATGCTAGTAAGCAGGCAGTAAGCTGGAACGCAAGCAGCAAGCACCTAAGCAAGCAGTTAGCTAGTAAGCAAGTAGTAAGTTAGTAAGCAAGCAGTGAGCCAGTAAGTGAGCAGGAAGCTAGTAAGCAACCGGTAAGCTAGCAAGCAAGCAGCAGGCCAGGAAGCAAGCAGCAGGCTACAAAGAAAGCTAGTAGCTACTAAGAAAGCAGGAAGGTATTAAGCAAGCAGTGAGCTAGTAAGCGAGCGCGAAGCTAGAAAAATGTAGTATGCTAGTAAGCAAGCAGTAAGCTAGTAAGCAACCGGTAAGCTAGTAAGCAAACAGTGAGCTGGTAAGAAAGCAGTAAGTTAGTTATAAAGCCGTAAGTTAGTAACAGAACAGCTAGCTAGTAAGCAAGCAGTAAGCTGGTAAGCAAGCAGTAAGCTACTAAGCATTCGTCTTGTTAGAGAGCGGTAAGTTAGTAAGAATGTAGTCCGTTAGGAAAAAAGCAGGAATGTTGTAAACAAGCAGTAAGGTAGTAAGCAAGCAGTACGATAGTAAGCAAACAGTAAGGCAGTAAGCAAGCGGTGCGCTAGTTAGCAAGCAGGAACCTAGTAAAGAAGCAGTAAGCTAGAAAGAATGCAGGGGCTTGTGAGCAAGCAGTAAGTTGGTAAGCTACCAGTAAGCTACTAAGCAACCAGTAAGCTAGAAAGCAAGCAGCAGGCTAGTAAGGAAGCCGCTAGCTAGTAAGAAAGCAGTTATCTTGTAAGCAAGTAGTGCGCTAGTAAGCGAGGAGGAAGCTAGTAAGCAAGCAGTAAGCTTGTTAAAGTACTAAGGGACTTTAACGTGGGTCCGGATGAGGAAACAGACAGAGAGAGAAATTGTTACAAGTTTTACAATAAAGTTTTTATTTTACAAAAATATAAATGAAAATTCAAGTACTGTTAAGAACCCAATAATATATAATGTATGGCGGCTAATAGTGGCGTGTTATTTATATTAATGTGGAATGAGTTAGAAATGTTTTTCGTTTTGTATCAATTTATATCAGTGTTTAAATAACGCGTTAATTCGTTGATTGAAAAACGTCGGTTAAACCGTCGCGTGATCGATAGAAAAAGCAGGACATTTCTTATACGGTTATTCTCTGTTTACGCGACATTCCAGAGCCTTCTCTGCGTCGTAATATGTTTCGAGCAATACCGTGTAGAAAAACTACAAATTTACTTTCGATACAAATCACGCGTTCGGCCTAGTAACGGTTACCAGAGAACAGGTGTTACTACGCCGAAATTATAGAGAGGATACAAAATTAATAAGAGACAGGCAGCTTAGACCAGACAGCGCCACGAGACGAGAATTTTCCCCTCTCTCGTGGCCACGGTTAAGCAGGTATGTCTCGGGAACACTTGCTACCTGGTTCTCGACGGGTGCGGATCTCCTGAGCCGACCTCGTCAGTCTATCGGAATCGATACATACGATTAATTAGATTCGTCTAATACGATCGTGGATCCACTTAACCGAAACGGTACAAAACAGAGACTGCTGCGGATTCGAAAGAATCACGCCAAGTCGAATTTCGTACCCTACGGTTTCGTGAGAATATCTCGATTTCCGCGGTAACTGAACCATAGGAACGGGAAAATTTACTCGATAACTTGAGTAATTTTCACAACCCGCCATCGGTGGCTGAATATAATCAGATTGCACTTAAACAGTGCTTGATTATCGCCACCGTTGTGACGGACAAACACGTATTGCTGAAATCAGTGGTCGTGTTTGAGAACCGAGAGAATTTCTTGATTCTCTGTTTGGCTATTGCACAGTTCAAAACCCCAACCTATAGGGAGCCTTCGTTGCAAAATCCCTGGGTTGGGTTCGTCGTTTTCCAGGGTCGAAACAAAAGTTTGGGATAACACCCGATAGGGGCCTTATTGGCATTCCCTGGGTAAATATCTCGGCTGGTTTCGACCTGCTCGAGCGTGGGTTCCAGATCGTCAGTGGGTACGGACACTCGACGTAGAACTACGTTCAAAGGGCACCGTGGTGTTAGAACCTTAATAATCAGTCGCTTCTGCGCAGTTAAGGCTCTGCATCACACCGGTCCCGTACGGACCAGGGAACGGCGAGGGATCGCGGAGTTGACAACCCTTGGAGCCTTACAACCTCCACTTGTTGTCCTCTCCTGCAAAAACCAAACCTGCAGCAGTGGGAAGATCGAGATTAGAATCTCGTCTTCCCCATCTGCAATTCAACGTTTCCAAAATCTGAAACGTTGAAATATTTTACAGTCCACGAACACGGCTGCGTATCGCTGTGGTGATAATTCCCGCTCCAGTTTACAAATAAACGGAGTAAGGAGCGAGTGGATTAAAGCGAGTCCGACAACGCGACGAGCGTTGTCCTTTATTAACAGCTGGATTTCGGTCTCTTTTTGTTACAGAAGACCGAGGCGAGAGCCTTGAAGGCAAGCCGGCTCAGCCCAACTGCAGTTTATCCAGCTAATTTCTTATAAATTTTCTTTTTTTTACGAGGAGCGACAGGGGAGGAGGAGGGCAGAGGCGCTGTGGAACAGCGCGGCCCTCCCACCCATCCTCCCTCCTCCACCACCGCCGCGTCCCTCGGCGGAGGTAAATAAGCGGAGTGCGGCGGCAGTGGTGCGGGGCACCGCGGGCCCCTCCACCCGCACTCCGCCCGTGAAGAAGTCCCCGTCCTCCTCAGAAGACGATCTTCTGAGGAGGATTGGGGACATGATTGATGGCAAGCTGGCCGCCTTCCGGGAGGAGCTCCTCGCCGGAAGAGCGGTCAGCAGGAAGGCGGTGCCTCCCCGACCTGTTCCGGTACAGTCGGGGAAGGCAAAGAAGGGCGGAGTGAAGGCTCCGCCCTGCGTTGCGGCACCAGGGCCCCGGGTCGCGACCCCCAAGGGGGGTGGTGTACCCGTGGTCGCGGTGGTCGCGTCCTCCACAGCACCCTCCCAAGGGGGGGTGGCGTGGAGTGAGGTGGTGGGGCGGAAGGCGAAGCGGGCGGCGAGGAAGGCCTCGCAACCGCAGCCTCCGCCTCCGCCGGCGGCTGCCAAGGTAAAGGCCGCGAAGGTCGGGAAGGCACGACCAGGTCGTCCCCCAAAAACGGCAGCGGTGACGCTGACCGTTGCGCAGGGGGGCGACCTGACCCTCGCGGAGGCGATGCGGCTCGCCAGGGAGAATATCTCCCTGGAAGAGCTGGGCATCGCCTCCGTGAGGGCGAAGAGGGCCGTGACCGGGGGTCTCTTGCTGGAGATCCCCGGTGCAGAAGGCGGCGCGAAGGCGGATCGTCTCGCCCAGAGGCTCCGGGAGCAGCTGGGCGAGCGAGGTGTCCGGGTCGCCCGGCCCACGAAGCGCACGGAGATGCGCGTTTGTGGGCTGGACGACTCGGTCAGCGCACAGGATGTGTCCCGTGCCCTTGCGAGGGCGGGGGACTGTCCTGTGGAGGACCTGCGGATCGGAGAGATCCGCAGGTCGCCCTCCGGCCTCGGGTCGGTGTGGGCCCGGTGCCCCCTCTCCGCCGCCCGTAAGGTGGCGGAATCCGGGAGGGTGTTGGTGGGGTGGGTTTCGGCGCGAGTGGAAATCCTCGCGCCGCGCCCGCTCCAGTGTCACCGCTGCCTCGAATTGGGGCACGTGAGGCAGTGGTGCACCTCGCCGGTGGACCGCAGCGGTCAGTGTTACCGCTGCGGTGCCAAAGAGCACCGTGCGAGCCAGTGCTCGGCGGCCCCCCACTGCCCGCTGTGTGCGGACATGGGGAGGCCAGCCGATCACAGGGTGGGGAGCAAGAAGTGCTCCCCCCCCTCCCGGAAGGAGAGGAAGAGGCGGGCTGCACCGGCTCCGGTGCCGAGGACGGTGGCATCGTCCTCCATGGAGGTGGACGATGCTACGGGGACGGACGGCCGGGAGGAGGCTGGCGCGGCCATTAATTAATGCCGCCCCGCCTCCTCCTCCAGGCCAACCTCAACCACTGCCGCGCGGCACAGGACTTGATGTCCCAAGTCCTCGCGGAGTGGGGGGTTGGCCTGGCGGTCGCCGCCGAGCCGTACCGCGTCCCTGATCACCCTCATTGGGTGGGCGACGCGGACGGCTTGGTGGCGACGGTATGGGGAGGGGGCGACGGGTCCCCACCGTTCTCCTTGTTGGAGCGCGGTCGGGGATTCGTCGCCGTGGACTGGGGGGGAGTCGCTGTGGTGGGGTGCTACATTTCGCCCCGTAGCGGTCACGCTGCGTTCGAGCTGTACTTGGCCGAGGTCGCGGCATGCGTGCAGCGCTACGCGGCCCGGCCGGTGCTGGTCCTGGGGGATTTTAATGCCAAGTCGGTGGCTTGGGGATCCCCCAGGACCTCCGTTCGCGGCGGGATCCTGGGCGATTGGGCGGCGGGGCTCGACCTCCGGGTATTGAACCGGGGGTCGGAGCACACATGCGTGCGGCGATATGGGGGGTCCATCGTGGATGTTGGATTCGCGACCCCCAACGCCGTGCGCATGGTGTCGGGTTGGCACGTGGTCGCGGGGGCAGAGACACTCTCCGATCACCGGTACATCCGGATGGAGGTCTCTGCCGCCGCGAGTGCATCCCGACACGGCCGCCTGCGTGGCACCCCACCACGCCGCTGGGCGCTTCGGCGCCTGGACAAGGACGCCCTGATGGCAGCTGCCCTCGCTGCAACTTGGCCGCAGGGAGCGGCCGAGTTGCCGAGCATAGAGGAGGAGGTCGCCCGGCTCGGAGCATTGGTCGCGGGTATTTGCGACGCGGCGATGCCTCGGGTCGGGCGGGCTTCTCCTCGCCGGGCGGTGTACTGGTGGTCGGACGCGATCGCGGAGTTGCGAGTCGCGACTGTCCGCGCCAGACGCCAGTACACCCGCGCGCGCCGTCGTCAACGTACAGGCGACGGCGTGGCGCGAGCGAGGGCAGCTGATGACCTGTAAGGAGCATACCGCGTGGCGCGGGTTGCTCTGCAGGTCGCCATCAAACGGGCCAAGACCCAGGCATGGAAGGAGCTCCTCCAGACCCTTGATGACGATCCATGGGGGCGCCCATATAAGGTGGTGCTGAATAAGCTCCGCCCGTGGGCGCCCCCCGTCACCGAGGGTCTTGACCCCCGGCTGCTGGAGGACGTGGTCAATACACTCTTCCCAATTGGGGAGAGGGGACCGCGTCCTCCGGCGGCGGCGGCTGTCCCAGTGGAGTGGACGGCCGAGCTGGGGGTCACGCAGGAGGAGCTGGCAGCGGCCATCAGACGGCTCGGGGTTCGTAACACGGCCCCGGGTCCGGATGGTGTGCCCGGCCGGGTTTGGGTCTTGACCCAGGGCGTCCTTGGGGCCGACCTCAGGCGGTTGTTCGACCGCTGCCTGAGGGACGGGCGATTCCCCCCCCAGTTGGAAGGTGGCGCGGCTGGTCCTCCTCCGGAAGGAGGGTCGGCCCGCGGAGTCTCCCTCCGCATACCGGCCCATTTGTCTCCTCGACGAGGTGGGCAAGCTCTTCGAGCGTGTGATTGCTGCCCGCCTCGTCGAGCACCTGTCGCGGGGTGATCCCGGTCTGGCCGACTGCCAGTTCGGTTTCCGGGGGGGCCGATCGACTATCGACGCGATAGGTCGTGTGAGGGCCCTCTCGGAGGCGGCCGTCTCCCGGGGAGGGGTGGCATTGGCAATATCCTTGGATATTGCCAATGCCTTTAACACCCTCCCCTGGGAAGAGATAAGGAGGGGGCTCGAATATCATCGAGTCCCCCCTTGTCTCAGGGCGGTCGTCGGGGATTATCTCCGCGGCAGGTGGATCGAGTATCCGGGCCGGGATGGTGATATGCGGAGGGAGGTGTACTGCGGTGTTCCGCAGGGGTCGGTCCTCGGGCCACTCCTGTGGAACATCGCGTACGACTCGGTGTTGCGGGCCGGCCTCCCCGACGGCGTCAGCACGGTGTGTTATGCGGATGACACACTGGTGCTGGCCGTCGGGGCGCACTGGGGGAGGGCCATGCGTCGCGCGGAGGAGGGGTCGCAACGCGTCGTCGACCGGATCAGGGGGATGGGGATGACGGTGGCGGTCCATAAGACCGAGGTGATTGCGTTTCATTCACCTCGGCAGGATCCGCCACCCCCTCTGATCCGGGTGGGTGGGGCTGACATCGAGGTGAAGCCCCAGATCAGGTATCTAGGGCTGATCCTCGATAGCCACTGGCGTTTCGAGGAGCATTTCCGCTGCCTGGTCCCCCGGTTGGAAAGGATGGTTGCGGCTCTGGGTCGGATCCTGCCCAACCTGGGGGGCCCGGTGGGCCGAGTTCGTCGCCTCTATGTGGCAATGGTCCAGTCGGTGGCCCTATACGGGGCCCCCGTCTGGGCGGACGACCTGGCTGCCTCCCGGCGCAGCATGACTATGCTGCGTCGGGTGCAGAGGCGCATGGCGCTCAGGGTCGTCCGCGGGTATCGGACCATGTCACATGAGGCGGCGACGGTTCTAGCGGGGATGCCGCCCATGGACCTGCTCGCGCGGTCGCACGCGGTGATGTACCGGCACCGCGTCGACCGTCGCGCGGGGGTGGGGGCGGTCCCGGGCGGGCAGGAACCTGCTTGGGGCGATCCATTTTCCATTTATTTATGAATGATGAAATCATCAATACGATCATTCTATACACAAACATCAAGGCAAGGAAGAATATGCGGCCAAATAAACACTGGAAGCCAGTGGACCGCATAGAACTCGATGCATTTTTTGGGCTTCTCCTACTTATTGGGCGGTTCAGAGAATCACGTGAACGCAAGCAGGACCTGTGGAAGACAAGCGATGCATTTTCGCGACAATTTTATACTGCAACAATGTCGCGTGATCGCCTCATAGATATACTAAGGTATGTTATTATTATTATTATTATATTTATTTATTATCCTGGTCGTTCGGTTCTGGATGGCTTTTGCTTACATGTTCACATACATCCACACTTACATTTACATTTTATTCAGGTATATTCGTTTTGACGATTCTGCCACACGAGAAGAAAGAAAATCAAAGGATAAATTGGCACCTCTGAGGGATATTACAAATATGTTTGTACAAAACTGCCAGGACTCCTACGATGCAACAGCCGTTGGATGCGCCGATGAACAACTAGTTACATTTCGTGGTCGTTGCTCGTTCAAAGTCTATATGCCAAGCAAACCAGGAAAATATGGCATCAAAATATGGACCCTTTGAGATTCAAATACTTCTTATTACTGCAACATGCAAGTATACCTGGGGAAACAAGGACAGGCCCCAGAAAAGCATCAAGGGCAACGGGTCGTCAAAGAAATGACAGATTTTTGGAGAAATTCTGGCCGCTGTGTAACAACAGATAATTTTTTCACGGATATAAGTTTGGCGGAGTATCTGCTAGAAAACAAACTTTTTTTGGTTGGAACAATTCGTAAAAATAGGCGGGACCTACCAAAAATATTAACACAAATACAAGATCGACATATACACTCTTCTCATTTCCTATTTACACAAACAATAAGTTTAGTATCCTACATCCCGAAACCGCGAAATTGCGTTGTTCTACTTTCAACACTACACCACGAACACAGTATACCTACAGCAGTAGAAAAGTTCAAACCGAAAATTATAAAATATTACAATTCCACAAAAAGTGGAGTAGATGTATTAGATAAATTAGTAAGGGAGTACTCTTGTAGGCGTTGCACCCGCCGTTGGCCACTATCATTATTTATGCATTATATCGATATCGCCGCATACAATGCTTTTGTTGTATGGCATACGAAGTATCCAACATGGGAATTTAAACACTCCTCAACAATGAGAAGAAAGTTATTTTTGCAAGAGTTAGCAAAAAAATTAACTGCTAACAATATTGATAGACGGGCGACTAAATTTGAAAATGAAGAAGGAGGGCTACAAGCCAATATTGTAATCGCGATAGAAGCGACGGGAAGAAAAATTGTAAAAAAAAACAAACAATTAGCAGGTCACCAACGTGGCAGATGTTGTTTCTGTATAGGGAACAACAAATATCATACTGTATGCGATTCATGTAAAAAACATGTTTGTAAAAACCACTTTACCGAAAACCGCACACTTTTATGTAATACATGTAGTAGGTAATATAGATTTTGAATAAACATAATTTTTTTATAATTCACAAATCGCAACCCTATTATTGTTTTGTATATGTTACGAGCCAGGGCCGTGCAGCGCGCGTGGCCTGCGAGTGCGAGAAAGAATATGGAATATGGTATCAATTTGTTAGTTAGGTACACGGACGAACCCGATGCGAAATCGGGGAGCCGCTAGGATAGTTGATAACGAGGACGAACCTGATGCGAAATCAGGGAGCCTCTGGGATGGAGTCACGTACGGACGAACCTGGTGCGAAACCAGGGAGCCGTAGGAGGGTGAAACGACGTGAACGAACCCGATGCGAAATCGGGGAGTCACTAGGATTGTTGATAACGACGCAGACGAACCCAATGCGAAATTGGGGAGCTGCTAGGAGGTTGGAAGAAACACAGACGAACTCAATGCGAAATCGAGGAGCTGCTGGGAGGTTGGATAAATCACAGACGAACCTGATGCGAAATCAGGGAGCTGTAGGATGCGGACGAACCTGATGCGAAATCAGGGAGCCGCTAGGATGGTAATAGATTGCGTGGACGAACTCGATGCGTAATCGAGGAGCCACTAGGTTGTAAGAGGTTGTATTTGGATTTGGGGATGTGTTAATTGACCTCGTAACTGTGAATTATTAAATATAATATAACCCGAGCGGTAAGGTTATATTATTATGGGAACGTTTAACTAATAATAATCGCTTTATATAATTGTGGGTTAAAGAAGTTGGGTAACTCTGATTTGATAATAAAAGTAGATATATTCTTAAATCAACAAATAAAATACAATTGTTTCGTGTATCTTGTGTCGCGATCAAAGAATGAGTATATTTACCTAAAATGACCTTGCACGGTGTTGACGCACTGGCGATGCGGGGGTATGTCAGTTGGAAATAAAGGCCGCAATAGAATTTATGCCGGTTCACGGATTCTATATGGTTTGATACTAAAGGGTACGGTAGCCCGATCTCGCAAGATACAACTGACTATCAAATCGTATACGCGTGACAAGAGACGTGACGTTGACTCTAACGTGACGGTACGATTATGATCCCACGAGTAATGAAATCACAGGGTTTATATACCAAAAAATCTGTGTGGGGCGGATTCAAAAGTACGTTAGAAATCACCGTGTGCACTATTCTCCGAATTGTATTAATTAACGGGCTGCTCTATTCTCCGAATTGTATTAATTAACGGGCTGCTGCATCGCGACAGAAGTGACCCCCATTTCAAAGGTTAGATAAGTAGCAGGGCGATTTCATAATGCACGCAAGTGACAAGAAAAATTTGAGGAACGAAACGTTCGACATACGTAACATCTCCCCCCCCAAGATGAAACATCGCGTTATGCGTGATGCTTTCATATTAGACGGAAAGCGCCCTGTTACTTATTTACAAAAGAAAATAATAAAAGTCGCGAAAAGTAGAATAATTGAAAGCTAAATGTGTCGGGGTGTGTAGTATCATGTTGTGGTGTGTACTTATCGATACTGGTGCGTTGTGTTCTGGATTTAAACCTTGGGCACGACGTAGCCCACCTCCAACCAGTGCTCGGCTACGTTCACAGGTGGCTGCCGATGAATCCAAACGGTACACTGCGACGCGATGATTTAGTAATTGGAATATCACCCATTGCAGTTTTTATTAACTTGATGTACTGGAACGTGTTTTCTTCTTTCTTGATTAATCGGGGTCCCCATTCTTTGCTGATGCAATGAAGAGAATCGTGACGGTCACAGAGTTGATTGATAGCTTTGATAAATTCCTTTACAGGTGGAGCATGATTGAGGTATCGGTTAACGTCTAATGATGTGACTAAGCGCCATTGTGTGCGGAAAATCCTAATTTCTGGCAGTCTCTCGTAGAACAATCCGGCATCGTTCACCAGCGGCGTTATTGTTGAACCGTTCTTAGTTATTTCCTGGCCAGTGGTCAGTGGTATCAGAAGCATCCAGATGAACATCATGATCCACTGAGTGATTTGATTCCACTGAAGATGGGAAATAAGCAGGTTTTAATTTGTCTTGGTGCTTTGTAATTATTTTACTGTCGGTTTGAATGACAACGTTGTTTCGGTCTGTTACGTCTAGAATTTTGTATGGTCCAATGTAGTGTGGGTCGAATTTATTTATACGAGGTTCGAGGAGTACGTAAACAAAATCGCCTACGTTGAAATTTACTGGGTTTGACCGTCTATCGTAATAATCTTTTGAACGAATTTTCGCTTTATTTAAATTCTCTGAAGTAATGTTACGGATTTTAGTTATGTGTGAAATCAAGTCCTGTAAATAATCTCCATATGATTTTAATTTCTCTTTATCTGGGAAGGAACTGGGTTCTCGAGCTACTTTTCCAAAAATTAACTCGTATGGTGTGAAATTTGTTGCTTCGTGAACGGATGTGTTATATGAGAACATTGCAAAAGGAATTAATAAATCCCAATCTTCGTAATTATCCATGTAATGTTTGAGGTATTCAGTGAGCACGATGTGACTTCTTTCCAATGATCCATTAGTTTGTGGTCTGTATCCGGAAGTTGTTATTTGTTTGATTTTAAATATTTCTGCCAAATTCGTCATTAAATTTCCAATGAAACTAGTTCCTTTATCTGTTAATATTGCGCGAGGTGTACCGTAGATTGCGATAAAGTGTCGTGCGAAGGCATCTGCAATGGTCGCGGCTCGGATATTAGGTATTGCAACTGCCACGCAGTATTTCGTCAGATTGTCCGGTATGGTAAGAATATGTCTATTTCCATTAGGCGTGATTGGAAGAGGTCCCACGGTGTCCAGTGATATTTTGTCAAATGCATCCAGCGGTGTGTCGGTGATCAACATGGGTTGGCGAGTCTTTGCTCGAACTAATTTTTGTTCTTGGCAACTTTGGCATGTCCTGATGTACTCTTGAATTTCGTTGCGCATTTTTGGCCAATGGAATTTTGATCGAATGCGTTTGTACGTTTTTGTTATCCCTTTATGCCCTCCAATTAAACTATCATGGGCTTTTTTTTTTTTTTTTTTTTTTTTTTTTTTTTTTTTTGTCGTGGGGAAAATCTTCGAAAGACTCCCTCCCACCTCCTTGGGGAGAGGTGGGAGGGGTGTGTGGGATTCCCCGCGCCCGTACAACGACAGGCGCGGGACCTACCCACTAAAAACCCCACGGTGACCCTTCGGCACGCTTTGGGAGGATACCGGGAATCGCTCGAAGCATTCTTCCGGTATCCTCCCCGTGCCCGCGCTTTCGCGCCCATCCCCCGGGGGGACAATCGGTCCCCCCAGTAGACACACTGCCTCATAGCGGCGGGACGGGGCCACTCCATCCCGCCGCTATCCGTCCCGGGGCCGCGTTTAGTGGCGGCTGCGAGCCCCAACTCGCAACCGCCCGCGACCCCGTTTCCACCCCTCGGCGGCCGGGCGTTCATGGCCGCACCAGACCGCCGAGGGTGCCTCCCCTTGCGTCGGACCGGTAGGGGGAGGCACTCCTACCCCCAACCGGTCCGACCCGGCGCCGCCTGGCGGGAGGAGGGTCCCCTCAGGACCCCCTCCCGGCCTAGGTCATCCGCCACGCCGAGGCGGCCGCCCGCGACGCCTCGCGACCGGGCGACGACCTCGGGCCACCGCACGAGCGCGAGCTTCAGCCCGCCGCTGAAGCTCGCGCTCCCTCCCCGCGGCCTCCTTCTGCAACATTACGTTCTCGCAGAAGGAGGCCACGGCCCTCCACTTCTCCTCGCTGCCGAGCATGGCGCGCACCACGCCCGGCAGCGAGACATCCCGCCCGACGACGCCGACCAGGACACGGCGCTCCCCCTCCCACGCGGGGCATACCTCCAGGGTATGATCCGCCGTGTCCTGCTCAGCGTCGCAGTGGCAGCAACGCGCCGTCGGCTCCTTCCCTATCCGGCACAGGTATCTTCCGAAGCTGCCATGCCCGGAAAATACCTGTGCCATCCGGTAGGTGAGGCTGCCATGGCCTCTGTCCAGCCACTCCTTCAGGAGTGGCCGAACCGCCCCGACAGTCCGGTGCCCCGCGGTTGGCAGAGCCAGCCGCTCCTGCCACGCGAGCAACACGGACTGCCGGGCCTGGCGCTTCAAATCGCCCCAAGCAGGTTCCTGCCCGCCCGGGACCGCCCCCACCCCCGCGCGACGGTCGACGCGGTGCCGGTACATCACCGCGTGCGACCGCGCGAGCAGGTCCATGGGCGGCATCCCCGCTAGAACCGTCGCCGCCTCATGTGACATGGTCCGATACCCGCGGACGACCCTGAGCGCCATGCGCCTCTGCACCCGACGCAGCATAGTCATGCCGCGCCGGGAGGCAGCCAGGTCGTCCGCCCAGACGGGGGCCCCGTATAGGGCCACCGACTGGACCATTGCCACATAGAGGCGACGAACTCGGCCCGCCGGGCCCCCCAGGTTGGGCAGGATCCGGCCCAGAGCCGCAACCATCCTTTCCAACCGGGGGACCAGGCAGCGGAAATGCTCCTCGAAACGCCAGTGGCTATCGAGGATCAGCCCTAGATACCTGATCTGGGGCTTCACCTCGATGTCAGCCCCACCCACCCGGATCAGAGGGGGTGGCGGATCCTGCCGAGGTGAATGAAACGCAATCACCTCGGTCTTATGGACCGCCACCGTCATCCCCATCCCCCTGATCCGGTCGACGACGCGTTGCGACCCCTCCTCCGCGCGACGCATGGCCCTCCCCCAGTGCGCCCCGACGGCCAGCACCAGTGTGTCATCCGCATAACACACCGTGCTGACGCCGTCGGGGAGGCCGGCCCGCAACACCGAGTCGTACGCGATGTTCCACAGGAGTGGCCCGAGGACCGACCCCTGCGGAACACCGCAGTACACCTCCCTCCGCATATCACCATCCCGGCCCGGATACTCGATCCACCTGCCGCGGAGATAATCCCCGACGACCGCCCTGAGACAAGGGGGGACCCGATGATATTCGAGTCCCCTCCTTATCTCTTCCCAGGGGAGGGTGTTAAAGGCATTGGCAATATCCAAGGATATTGCCAATGCCACCCCTCCCCGGGAGACGGCCGCCCCCGAGAGGGCCCTCACACGACCTATCGCGTCGATAGTCGATCGGCCCCCCCGGAAACCGAACTGGCAGTCGGCCAGACCGGGATCACCCCGCGACAGGTGCTCGACGAGGCGGGCAGCAATCACACGCTCGAAGAGCTTGCCCACCTCGTCGAGGAGACAAATGGGCCGGTATGCGGAGGGAGACTCCGCGGGCCGACCCTCCTTCCGGAACTATCATGGGCTTCGCGAATTATGTCCAATCTATCCGATTCAGACGGTGTGGTGACAGCACAGCTGCATAGAGTAATTTGTTGATCTGTTTCGGTAAAAACTTCTTCTAATATTTTGTAAAATTTGTTAGCTGGTAATTTGTGTAAATCTCCTGTTACAGAGATTCGAAAGGAATTTATTTGATTTTGGTCCAGGGTATGTCTGAGAGTCTTTAACCCATGGGATACATCTTTTGCCGTAATATTGTCGTAAAAATTGTCAGAAATTACTATACTGAAGGTTTTAAACAATCCATTGTCTGAAGTCAATACGTGTCCCTTTTTCGGTTGCGCTGCCAAAAGATCCAGTTTATTAATTATTTCGGTGTCCAGTAATACTTTTCCCACGGTGGATACTAGGTTGCAATCTGCTGATATGAAGTGCGCGTAATGTCCGTTTTCCGCAGCGAGGGTGTTCGAAGAAACAGTTATTTTATAAGATTGTTTTGACGCAGTGTATCGGTGCTCGTTTTCGTCGGTTAAAACATCTGTGTCGGATGCGTATGGTAGGTAAGGGTCAGGCGTGTGGTCAAAGGCGTCAGGTAGCCGTTCTGCACTTGCTTCGGTTGCAACCCTTGCAGGTGGATGAATTATGGCTGGTTGTAAAATTTCGTCTGTAACATGCGGTGTTACCTGTGGAGTACTGAATACATTTTTACGAGGATTTTCCATAATTGTATTTTCATTATTGGTAATTTCAAGTGGTTCTTCAAAGGACATTAGGTCATCGGGTAAATTGTTATCTTCCTCCGGTAGTGTGTTCCTTGTGGAGTTTGCTGCTGGCAGTAAGTTGTTTATGATTTCCTGAGATTCGTCTGGCAATGTTACTTCGTGCGATAAGCTGGGTAGAGTTCGGTGTCTAGCTATTATCGGCGAGTGTTGAATTTTTCCATAAGAGGGGCCTTGTTCTTCGTCCGAGCTACTACTAGCCTCCCGGTATTTGGGTCGGTTTTCCCTATCTCGACGTAACTGTTGTATACGGTGACCTATGAATTGCTTATCGGTAGTCGGTGGTACTTGGGCCCGGAAGTCGGGATCGTCCTTTGACTCCCGCGGAATGAGCGGTAGACAGACTGATGGAGGGTTGCGCGATAACGCGTCCGCGTTCATGTTCGTTTTTCCACACTTGTGGATAACCTGATACTCGTATTCCGAAAGTCGTAATTTCCATTTTATTAGCCTGGAGGTCGGGTCCTTAACTGAATGTAGCCAGACTAAGGGACGGTGATCTGTGACAAGGGTGAATTTTGTTCCATAAATATAGGGTCGGAAATACTTTACTGCGTAAACCATTGCGAGACATTCCTTCTCTGTTGCCGAATAATTCTTTTCAGGTTTATTAAGGCTTCGAGATGCATATGCTATCGGTAAATCCTTTCCTATTTCCCCCTGGCTAAGTACAGCTCCTATGGCGTATTCGAATGCGTCTGTAGTCACGATGAAGGGTTTGGTGAAATCCGGATACTGCAATATAGGTTGTTGACAAAGTTCTTTACGTAATTGATTAAAACTTTGATCTTGTTCTTCTGTCCATTTAAATTTAATGCCCTTTCCTAGTAAATTGATCAATGGTTTTGACTTCACGGTGAAATCTGGTATAAATCTTCTGTAATATCCTGCTAAGCCCAAAAATTGTTGAATATTCTTCTGCGTTTTCGGTGTGGGAAAGTCTTGCACAGCTTTTAATTTTCTTGGATCCGGTCTTACCCCCTTTTCGGAAATTATATGTCCTAAATATGCAACTTCTTTGCGTAGAAATTCGCATTTGTCAGTTTGAAGGGTTAAGCCCTGTTCCCGAAGGCGGTTCAATAATTTTTTAACTTTGATATTATGTTCTTGCAATGATGAAGCGTAAACGACAATGTCGTCCAGGTAAACGAAGAGGTCTGTTCCTTGTAATCCGGTGAGAACTTGATCCATGAGGCGTTGAAATGTAGGTGGAGCGTTCTTTAAGCCAAAAGGCATTCTTGAAAATTCGTAATGTCCATGCGGTGTGGTGAATGCTGTTTTTTGCTTATCCCTTGGATTCATTTCTATCTGGTGAAATCCACTGGCGAGATCAAAAACGGAAAAATATTTTGCTCCTCCTAATCGGTCCAAAATTTCTGTGATTTGTGGTAATGGATATTTGTCGGAGATTGTCTTTTCGTTTAATGCGCGAAAGTCTATTACCATGCGCCAACGTTTGTTTCCCTGTGAGTCAGCTTTCTTCGGTACGATCCATAAAGGTGAGTTGTAGGGTGATTTTGACGGAGTAATTATGCCTTGTAATAATAATGCGCTAACCTGTTTTTGTATTTCGTCCTGATGCACAGGCGGATATCGATATTGTCTTGTGTTTACTGGTATTTCGTCTATGGTGTGAATCGAATGATTAAAATCGGCTGCTTTTCCTAATTTGTCTCCAAGCAGAAAAAATCGGTCTGGAAATTCTTTTATTAAATCATTGACAGATGCTCGTTCTTCCCTGTTTAAATGATTGGTATTTAATGTATTTACGAGTTTTTCTATCCTATCTTCGGTGGTCCTGAATTTTGTTGGCTGTTCTGCATATGAGCAAAGGTCTTCGTCCGATGTGCTTAGAAAATCGTACGGTTCTATTATCTGTGGTTCTATCTCTACGTCGAGGTCTTCGCTGCTGGTGTTCGTTGCTAAGACGTGACATTTTCCGTTGTTATTTGTTACAGCTGCTTCCCCTACGTACAGTTGATCGTGAGTTTTAATACGTGGTAAATATCCTTCCTTTACTGTCGGGTTTGCTATTTTTACCGCGATTTGTTGTATCGTACGAGCTTCGAGCCTGTGTTTAGTCGGAGTTTGCGAGTTTAAAGATGAAAACAAATCATTGCGGTTTGAAAAAAAACGTAATGGTCTAATAGGTTTGTCCCTTAATACCATGGTCCCATGATAATAAGAAATTTCGGCACCCTCTTGCATTAAAAATGGGCTTCCGATGAGTCCATCAGCGTCTATTGCAAGAGTTCTTACTATACAGGGTGTCCCGTAAATAGTGTAAGAGCCGGAAATGTGGGGTAGCTGAGACGATTCTGAACAACAATTTCCTTTGCAAAAATGTCGGATGGAGCTTCGTTTTTGAATTATTAACGAAAAACACTGACGAATCACGGCGCTTGCCTGCCGCGCGCTCAGGGCCGTCCGAACTAAGAGAGCCACCGTGTCGGGTAGGTAGCAAGATGTGCATCGGAGATACGTCGAGGAACGAATACAAATAATTAAAAATACTACCACTGCAACTGTTACCTCTGCGGATTGGATAAATCAGTCAGCTAAATCGAATTTATTAATTATTTGTATTCGCTGTTTCCAAGGAAGAAGAAATAAAATGTGGGAAGATGCTCTCGGAATTTTTAGGAAATTAATTCTTCGCACCTGAGTGACCCTTCTTGCCAGAGTGTGTTAAAATTAAAATAAGAATTATTTTCAGAAAATTAAAATAAATACGGTAAGAACCATTTGTAATCGTTTGTTATTAAAAACTGTACTGGAAAAGCAGACTGGATTTATGCGTACCGAAACATTTTTCGCATGCAAGGGGTTAATAGAGAATTAATTGAAATTCGCCTTACCCATTTACTTGCAAGTTGCAATAGGGCCAGTTAGTGCACCCCTGCCGATCATGGAAAGGTCGAAGACCCCAATAAAAATCAGCTGATGGGACGACCCGGTCACTGCACCCGCTTCTTACCCCGAAAATGTAAAAGTGAAAAGTGCTAGTGACCGTGCTGTAAAGTGTTTTCGGGGTAAGAAGCGAGTGCAGTGACCGGGCCGTCCCATCAGCTGATTTTTATTGGGGTCTTCGACCTTTCCATGATCGACAGGGGTGCACTAACTGGCCCTATTGCAACTTGCAAGTAAATGGGTAAGGCGAATTTCAATTAATTCTCTATTAACCCCTTGCATGCGAAAAATGTTTCGGTACGCACAAATCCAGTCTGCTTTTCCAGTACAGTTTTTAATAACAAACGATTACAAATGGTTCTTACCGTATTTATTTTAATTTTCTGAAAATAATTCTTATTTTAATTTTAACACACTCTGGCAAGAAGGGTCACTCAGGTGCGAAGAATTAATTTCCTAAAAATTCCGAGAGCATCTTCCCACATTTTATTTCTTCTTCCTTGGAAACAGCGAATACAAATAATTAATAAATTCGATTTAGCTGACTGATTTATCCAATCCGCAGAGGTAACAGTTGCAGTGGTAGTATTTTTAATTATTTGTATTCGTTCCTCGACGTATCTCCGATGCACATCTTGCTACCTACCCGACACGGTGGCTCTCTTAGTTCGGACGGCCCTGAGCGCGCGGCAGGCAAGCGCCGTGATTCGTCAGTGTTTTTTGTTAATAATTCAAAAACGAAGCTCCATCCGACATTTTTGCAAAGGAAATTGTTGTTCAGAATCGTCTCAGCTACCCCACATTTCCGGCTCTTACACTATTTACGGGACACCCTGTATAGAAAAATGCGGGTGTATCGTGAATATGGAGAATTGTGGTTCCTAACGTGTAAATTGGAGTTGTGGTTAATCCTGTTATTTCTATTTCTTCGCGAGAATTTATTATTGCTTTTGTTCCTAAAACATCGAGACGTACTAAGTTGATGGCTGCACCGCAATCGATTAAAAATGTTCCCTTTCCTAATTCCAGTTCTGGGACTTTGGTTTCGAGACGTGGAGCAGGTGTTTCTTTGATAAGGAGTCGTTTTCGAAGTGTACTGTTCTTTGACGACGGGTTTCGTTGCCGCTCATCGTGTCGCCGGTACGGTGAGCGCGATTGAAGTTTAAAGACCCGTTCGATTCGGCTGACGAGTCCCGCGAGTCGCGTCGGTTTTTTGGATTACGCGGATTTTTCCTACAGGATTTCCCGTCGTGTCCCGTAGTTTCACAATACCAACAATATAATTTCGGTTCGCGATATCTTTCGGAATTTTTTAATATGGAATAATGATTTCCTTCATCCTTAGGAAAATCGTAAGAACGCCTCGAAGGGGAAATCGAGGGGCTCCTTTGTGGCACGGGCCATGCCGACGCATGTGGTTGTTCCTCTCGATCCTCTTGACCTTCGTATGTTCTAGCATGCCGCCCTCGGTCATAACGACTCGGCGAGCCAGGGTACGACACTTGATTGTCGCGGTGGCGATAATCTTCGGTTCCACGATCCTTTCGTGACCACCGTGCAGGTGATTCGTTCCGGGGCATTTGTCTTCGATTCCTTAGTTTCCTGTCTATATGCAGCACGGCGTCGTAAGCATCTTCAAGAGTCCGTATGTCTCTAAATTGTGCCGACACCTTCCAAGAAATACGATCCGGTAAGCCTTCGATGAAATTTTCCAAAACATCTCGTTCCATCTCCTTGATGAAATCTTCGGCGTTGTCCCGGTATCTTTCTCGAATGGCTCCGCGCGCGCAATAAACCAGGTGACTAGTCCTGTCGACGTACTGTCGCAAACTTTCACCCTCGCGAATACGTAAACTCGCGATGTCTACTTGGAAATACGACAAACTTTTTCCCGGCGCGAATCTCTTTTTTAAATGTTTAATCAATTCGCTAACACTCACGAATTTATGCTCTAAGGTGCACCTTCGTGCGGGACCTATGAGTTTAGTCAGAACAATCGCCAGATAATCGGCTTCCGAACCCTCAGGTATCAATGTTAACCCATCCTCCACACTTTGTGCAAAACGCGATAAAGATGGAGTTTCTCCGTCGAAAGTCGGTATCGTCGATGTAACGTTTTGTATGCATGTCTTTTGTGTCAAAAGTGACATTGAATTTGCAAGCGATAATGTCAAGTTCATAATATCGTTCGACGAAATATTTGCTTGTGAACTTGTCATTTTTAATAATTTATTTTAATTCAACTAGAGAAAACTAGTATATTTAAATCCAATTAACAATGTGTATTAACTAGCGAAAACTAGTATATTCTTAACAAGAGTTAACTGGTTGACTTAACTAGCGAAAACTAGTATATCGTCTAAATTCAAGAAGAGAAATTTCAACTTCTCAAGAAACCCAAAAATTACGTAGCGATTCTAAAATAGTTAAATCCCACCGCTGTCACCAGTTTCTGTTACGAGCCAGGGCCGTGCAGCGCGCGTGGCCTGCGAGTGCGAGAAAGAATATGGAATATGGTATCAATTTGTTAGTTAGGTACACGGACGAACCCGATGCGAAATCGGGGAGCCGCTAGGATAGTTGATAACGAGGACGAACCTGATGCGAAATCAGGGAGCCTCTGGGATGGAGTCACGTACGGACGAACCTGGTGCGAAACCAGGGAGCCGTAGGAGGGTGAAACGACGTGAACGAACCCGATGCGAAATCGGGGAGTCACTAGGATTGTTGATAACGACGCAGACGAACCCAATGCGAAATTGGGGAGCTGCTAGGAGGTTGGAAGAAACACAGACGAACTCAATGCGAAATCGAGGAGCTGCTGGGAGGTTGGATAAATCACAGACGAACCTGATGCGAAATCAGGGAGCTGTAGGATGCGGACGAACCTGATGCGAAATCAGGGAGCCGCTAGGATGGTAATAGATTGCGTGGACGAACTCGATGCGTAATCGAGGAGCCACTAGGTTGTAAGAGGTTGTATTTGGATTTGGGGATGTGTTAATTGACCTCGTAACTGTGAATTATTAAATATAATATAACCCGAGCGGTGAGGTTATATTATTATGGGAACGTTTAACTAGTAATAATCGCTTTATATAATTGTGGGTTAAAGAAGTTGGGTAACTCTGATTTGATAATAAAAGTAGATATATTCTTAAATCAACAAATAAAATACAATTGTTTCGTGTATCTTGTGTCGCGATCAAAGAATGAGTATATTTACCTAAAATGACCTTGCACGGTGTTGACGCACTGGCGATGCGGGGGTATGTCAGTTGGAAATAAAGGCCGCAATAGAATTTATGCCGGTTCACGGATTCTATATGGTTTGATACTAAAGGGTACGGTAGCCCGATCTCGCAAGATACAACTGACTATCAAATCGTATACGCGTGACAAGAGACGTGACGTTGACTCTAACGTGACGGTACGATTATGATCCCACGAGTAATGAAATCACAGGGTTTATATACCAAAAAATCTGTGTGGGGCGGATTCAAAAGTACGTTAGAAATCACCGTGTGCACTATTCTCCGAATTGTATTAATTAACGGGCTGCTCTATTCTCCGAATTGTATTAATTAACGGGCTGCTGCATCGCGACGGAAGTGACCCCCATTTCAAAGGTTAGATAAGTAGCAGGGCGATTTCATAATGCACGCAAGTGACAAGAAAAATTTGAGGAACGAAACGTTCGACATACGTAACATATAAGTACACCAAATAACCAAACGTAATCCGAAACCCCTTCCACCAATCTGCATAGTATTTCGACGAGGATCTCGAGCTCGAGCGACCGTCTCTACCTGAGTACCGTATCGGTGACGGTCTCGAGCCACCGTGAATATGTATTAGTGAACTATCGGTGTGGGGTCTGCAAGGACCCAGGCGCAGGACTCGAAGTCCCGTACTCGGAGGGTTAAGCGATTAAGCTAGCACTAAGCTATTAAGCAGCCAGTAAGCTAGTAACCAAGCAATGAGCTAGCAAGCAAGCATCAGGCTCGTCAGAAAACTGCTAGCTAGTAAGAAAGCAGTATGCCAGTAAGCAGCCTGGAAGTTAGAAAGCAAGCAGCAAGCCAGTAAGCCAGCAGTAAGCTACTAAGCAAACAGTAAGCTTGTAAGCAAGCAGCAGGCTAGTCAGGAAGCAGGAAGCTAGTTGAAAGCAGCAGGCTTGTAAGCATGCAGTAAGCGAGTATGCTATCAGTAAGCTACTAAGCAAGCTGTGTGCTAGTAAGCGACGAGGGATCTAGTAAGGGAGCTGTATGCCAGTATGCAAGCAGTAAGCTAGTAAGCAACCACTAAGCCAGTAAGCAAGCATGACGCTAGTAACAAAGCAGTATGCTTGACAGCTAGCAGCAGGCTAGTAAAAAAGCAGGAAGCTGGTTGAAAGCAGTATGCTAGCTATCAAGCAGTAAGCTAGATTGCAAGCAGCTTGATAGTAAGCAAGTAGTTAGCTAAAAAGGATCCAGTTAGCTAGTAAGCCAGCTGTAAGCTAGTTAGCAAGCAGTGAGCTAGTTAGCGAGCAGGGCGCTAGTAAGCAAGCATTATGCTACTAAGCAAGCAGTAACCCAGTAATCATCCAGTATGCTAGTAAGCAAGCAGTAAGCTAGTAAGCGAGCAGGGAGCCAGCCAGGAAGCAGTATGCTAGTAAGCAAGCAGTAAGCTATTAAGCAACCAGTGAGCTAGTAAGCAACCAGTGAGCTAGTAAGCAAGCAGTAAGCTGGTATGAAAGCAATTAGCTTGTAGGCAAGCGCTAAGCTAGTATGCAAGCAGTGAGCTAGTAAGAAAGCAGTATGCTAGTATGCAAGCAGTAAGCGAGTAAGCGAGCAGGAAGCTAGTAAGGAAGCAGTATGCTAGTAAGCATGCAGTAAGCTAGTAAGCAACCAATAAGCTAGTAAGCCAACTGTAAGCCAGTAAGCAAGCAGTAAGCTGACATGAAAGCAATTAGGTTGTAAGCAAGTAGTAAGCAATTATGCTAGCAGTGAGCTAGTAAGCGAGGAGGATGCTAGTATGGAAGCAGTATGCTATTAAGCAAGCAGTAAGCTAGCAAGAAAGCAGTTAGCTAGTAAGAAAGCCGTATGCCAGTCAACAAGCAGTATGCTGGAAAGCAAGCAGCAAGCTAGTGAGCCAGCGGTAAGCTAGATAGCATGGAGCAGGCTTGTAAGAAAGCATTTATCTAGTAAGCAGGCAGTAAGCTTGTAAGCAAGCAGCAGGCTAGTAAGGAAGAAGAGGGCCGTGACCGGGAAAGTGGCCTCCTGCTGGAGATTCCCGTACCGTAGGGCGGGGAGAAGGCGGACCGACTCGCCCAGAGGCTCCGGGAGCAGATGGGCGAGCGGGTTGTCCGGGTGGCCAGGACCACGATGCGCACGGAGATGCGCGCTTATGGGCTGGACGACTCGGTCACAGCGCAGGAGGTGTCTCATGTCGTAGCGAGGGCGGGGGACTGCCCCGAAGGAGACGTGCGGTTCGGAGAGATCCGCAGGTCTCGTTCCGGCCGGTGGTCGGTGTGGGCCCGGTGCCGCCTCTCCGCTGCTCGCAATGTGGCGGAATCCGGGAGGGTTTTGTTGGGTGGGTTTAGGCGCGAGTAGAGATACACGAGCCGCGCCCACTCCAGTGTCACCGCTGCCTCGAGTTGTGGCACGTGAGGCAGCGGTGCACCTCACCGGTGGACCGTAAGGTTCAATGTTACCGCTGCGGAGCGAAAGACCACCGGGCGAGTAAGTGCTCGGCGGCCCCCCACTGCCCGCTATGTGCGGACTTGGGGAGACCGGTCGATCACAGGGTGGGGAGCAAAAAGTGCTCTCCCACTACACGGAAGATGAGCGGGAATCGGCCCTCTCCGGTTCAGGCACGGCGGTCAGTGGCATCCTCCACAATGGAGGTGGACGGTGCCACGTGGACGGGCAGCCGGGAGGATGCCTGGGCGGCCGCTAAGTAATGTCGCCCCGTCTTCTCCTCCAGGCCAACCTCAACCACTGACGCGCGGCACAGGACATGATGTCCCAAGTCCTCGCGAAGTGGGGGGTCGGCCTGGTGGTCGCCGCCACGCCGTACCGCGTCCTTGATCACCCTCATTGGGTGGGGGTCGCGGACGGCTTGGTGGCGGCGGTACGGGTAGGAGGCGTCGGGTCCCTGCCTTTCTCCATCCTGGAGCGCGGTCGGGGCTTCGTCGCCGTGGACTGCGGGGGAGTCGCCGTGGTGGGGTACCACATCTCGCCCTGCAGCGGTCACGTCGCGTTCGAGCAGTACCTGGCCGAGGTCGCGGCATGCGTGCAGCGCTGCGCGGCGCGGCCAGTGCTGGTCCTGGGAGACTTTAACGCCAAGTCGGTGGCGTGAGGGTCCCCCAGGACTTCCGTTCGCGGCAGGATCCTGGGCGACTGGGCGGCGGGGCTCGACCTTCGGTTACTGAACCGGGGGTCGGAGCACACGTGTGTGCGGCGATATGGGGGGTCTATCGTGGATGTTGGATTCGCGACCCCCAACGCCGTGCGCATGGTGTCGGGGTGGCACGTGGTCGCGGGGGCAGAGACACTCTCGGACCACCGGTATATCCGGATGGAGGTCTCTGCCACCGCGGGGGATGCATCCCGACACCAACGTCCGGGTGGTAACCCACCGCGCCGCTGGGCGCTTCGGCGCCTGGACAAGGATGCCCTGATGGCGGCTGCCCTCGCTGCAACTTGGCCGCAGAGGGCGGCCGAGTTGCCGAGTATAGAGGAGGAGGTCGCCCGGCTCGGGGGGATGGTCGCGAACATATGTGACGCGGCGATGCCCCGGGTCGGGCGGGCTTCACCTCGCCGGGCGGTGTACTGGTGGTCGGCCGCGATCGCGGAAATGCGAGACGCGAGTGTCCGCGCTCGACGCCAGTACACCTGCGCGCGCCGTCGTCTACGGAGAGACGATAGCGTGGCGCGAGCGAGGGCAGATGACCTGTATGAGGCATACCGCATGTCGCGGAAGTCTCTGCAGGTCGCCATCAAACGGGCCAAGACCCGAGCATGGAAGGAGCTCCTCGAGACCCTTGATGACGACCATTGGGGGCGCCCTTATAAGGTGGTGCTGAACAAGCTCCGCCCGTGGGCGCCCCCCGCCACCGAGGGTCTTGACCCCCGGCTGCTGGAGGACGTGGTCAATACTCTCTTCCCTATTGGGGAGATGGGACCACGTCCTCCGGCAGAGGCGACGGCCCCGTTGGAGTGGGTGGCCGAGCCGGGGGTTACGCAGGTGGAGCTGGCCGCGGCCATCAGACGGCTCGGGGCGCGTAACACGGCCCCGGGTCCGGATGGTGTGCCTGGCCGTGTTTGGGTCTTAACCCACGGCGTCCTTGGGGCCGACCTCAGGCGGTTGTTTAACCGATGCCTGAGGGACGGGCGATTCCCCTCTAGTTGGAAAGTGGCGAGGAAGGTCCTCCTCCGGAAGGCGGGTCGGCCCGCAGAGTCTCCCTCCGCATACTGGCCCATCTGTTTCCTCGACGAGGTGGGCAAGCTCTTCGAGCGCGTGACTGCTGTCCTCCTCGCCCAGCGGGGTGCCCCCGGCCTGGCCGACTGCCAGTACGGTTTCCTGGAGGGTCGATCGACGATCGACGCGATAGGTCGCGTCAGGGCCCTCTCGGAGTCGGCCGTCTCCCGGGGTGGGATGGCTTTGGCAGTATCCTTGGATATTGCCAACGCCTTTAACATCCATCCCTGGGAAGAGATAAGGAGGGGGATCGAAGATCATCGGGTCCCACCGTATCTCAGGGCAGTCGTCGGGGATTATCTCCACGGCAGGTGGATCGAGTATCCGGGCCGGAATGGTGATATGCGGAGGGATGTGTACTGCGGGGTTCCGCAGGGGTCGGTCCTCGGGCCACTCCTGTGGAACGTCGCGTACGACAAGGTGTTTCGGGCAGACCTCCCTGACGGCGTCAGCGCCGTGTGTTATGCAGATGACACATTGGTGCTGGCCGTCGGGGCGCACTGTGGAAGGGCCAAGCGCCACGCGGAGGTGGGGGCGCAGCGCATCGTGGGCCGGATCTGGGGGATGGGGATGAAGGGGGCGGTCCATAAGACCGAGGTTATAGCGTTCCATTCACCTAGGCAGGATCCGCCACCCCTCCCGATGGAGATGAGTGAGGCTGATATCGATGTGAAGCCCCACATGAGGTATCTGGAGTTGATCCTCGATAGCCACTGGCGCTTCGTGGAGCATTTTCATTGCCTGGTCCCCCGCTTGGAGAGGATGGTCGCGGCTTTAGGCTGAATCCTACCCAACCTGGGGGGCCCCGCGGGCCGAGTTCGCCGTCTCTAAGTGGTAATGGTGCAGTCGGTAGTCTTTTACTGGGCCCCCGTCTGGGCGGACGACCTGGCGGCCTCACGGCGCAGTATCACGTGGCAGGAGCGGTTGGCTCCGCCAACCGCGGGACACCGGAAAGACGGAGCTGTTCGGCCAGTCCTGAGTGAGTGGCTGGACAGAGGCCATAGAAGCCTCACTTACCGGATGGCATAGGTGTTCTCCGGGCATGACAGCTTCGGGAGATACCTGTGCCGGATAGGGAAGGAGCCGACGGCGCGTTCCTGCCATTGTGACGCTGAGCAGGACACGACTGAACATACCCTCGAGGTGTGCCCTGCGTGGGAGGGGGAGCGCCGTGTCCAGGTCAGCGTCATCGAGCGGGATGTCTCGCTGCCAGGCATGGTGCACACCATGCTCGGCAGCGAGGGGAAGTGGAGGGCCGTGACCTCCTTCTGCGAGATCGTAATGTTGCAGAAGGAGGCCGCCGGCAGGGAACGCGTGCTTCAGCGGCGTGCTGAAGCTCGCGCACGTGTGGTGGCGGGAGGGCGTCGTCCAGGCGCCGGGCATCGTGGGCGGCCCCCGCGGCGTGGCGGATGACCCTGGCTGGGACGGGGTTCCTGAAGGGAGCGTCCTCCAGGCACGAGGCGCAGAGCCGGACCGGATGGGTGTGGAAGTGCCACCCCAATTCCGGTCAGACGCATCGGGAGGCACCCAAGGTGGCATGGTGCGGCCATGAACCACCAGCCGCCGAGGGGTACAAATAGAGTTGCGTACGGTTGCGACATGGGTATCGCAGCCGCCACTGACCGAGGCCCCGAGACAGATGGCGGCGGGAAGGAGTGGTCTCGCCCTGCCGCCATGAAATAGTGTGACTGCCGGGAGGAAGCTTTTGTCCCTCCGTGGATGGGGGCACAGCGCAGGTTCGGGTAGGGTAACGGAAGTATGCATCGTGCGATTCCCGGTATACCCCCAACTCGTGCGGAAGGGTCAACGGATGGTTTTAAGTGGGTAGGCCACGCGGTAGTGGGTAGGTCACATCCATGGGCGAGGGGAATCCCACACACCTCTCCTCCCTCACCCCAAATAGGTGGGAGGCAGTCTTACGAAGATTATCCCTACGAAAAAGAAGGCTAGTAAGGAAGCAGTATGCTAGTAAGAAACAAGTAAGCTAGTAATCAAGCAGCAGGCTAGTAAGAAAGTAATTGGCTAGTAAGCAAGCAGTGAGTTAGTAAGCGAGCAGGAAGCTTGTAAGGAAGCAGTATGATAGTAAGCAATGAGCTGGCTACTAAGAAAGCTGTTAGCTAGTAAGCAAGCGGTAAGACTAGTAAGCAACAAGCAAGCTAGTAAGCAAGCAGCAAGCTAATAAGAAAGCAGTAAGCCAGTAAGAAAGCAGTCAACTAGCAAGAAAGCAATAAGCGAATAAGCTAGCAGGAAGCTAGTAAGCATGCAGTGAGCTAGTGCGCGAGGAGAAAGGTAGTAAGGAAGCAGTTTGAAAGTAAGCAAACTGTTTGCTAGTAAGCAACCAGTAAGCTATTAGGCAAGCAGTGAGCTAGTTAGCCAAGATGAACCTAGTATGGAAGCTGTATAATAGCAAGCAAGCAGTAAGCTAGAAAGCAAGCAGCAAGCTAGTAAGCAAGCAGTAAGCTAGAAAGCACGGAGCAAGATAGTAAGCAACTAGTAAGCTGGAAAGCAACCAGCAGGCTATTAAGAAAGCAGTTAGCTATTGAGCAGGCAGTATGCTAGTAAGCAAGTAGTAACCTAGTGAGCAAGCAGTAAGCTAGTAAGCGAGCAGGAAGGTAGTAAGGAAGCAATATGCTTGTAAGCAAGAACTAAGCTGAAAAGCAAGTTGTAAGCTAGCAAGCAAGCAGTATGCGATTAAGCTAGCAGTAAGCTAGTTATCAAGCAGTAATCTAGTAAGCAAGCATTGAGCTAGTAAGCAGGCAGGAAGCTAGTGAGAAAGCAGTAAGCTGGTAAGCAAGCAGTTAGCTAGTAAGGATGTAGTAAGCTTGTATGCAAGCAGTAAGCTGCTAAGCAAGCAGTGAGCTAGTAAGGAAGTGGTAAGCTAGTAAGCAAGTAATAAGTACGTAAGCAAGCAGTGAGCTAGTAAGCATGCAGCAAGCTAATAGGCAAGCATTAAGCGATTATGCTAGCAGTAAGCTATTAAGCAACTAGTAAGCTAGTAGGTAAACAGTGAGCTAGTATGCAACATGTAGGCTAGTAAGCAAGCAGTAAGATTGTGAGCAAGCAGTGAGCTAGTAAGTGAGCAAGATACTAGTAAGCATCAGGGAAGCTAGTAAGCAAGCAACAGGCAAGTAAGAATGCAATTAGCTAGTAAGGAAGCAGTGTGCTAGTAAGCAAGCAGTAAGCGAGAAGGCATGCTGCCAGCTAGAAAGCATGCAGCTAGCTAGTAAGCCAGCAGAAAGTTAGTAAGGGAGCAGGAAGCTTGTAACGAAGCAGTATGCGGATAACCAAGCAGTATGGTTGTAAGCAAGCAGTAAGCTAGAAAACAAGCAGCGGGATAGAAAGCAAACGGTAAGCTATTAAGCAAGCAGTGAGCTAGTAGACGAGGTAGCAGCTAGAAAGGAAGCAGTAAGCTAACAAGCAACAATTAAGATAGCAAGCAAGCTGCAAGGTAGTAAGCATGCATCGGGCTAGACAGATAGCAGTTAGCTAGTAGGAAAGCAGTATGCAAGTAAGCCAGCAGTACGCTGGAAAGCATGCAGCCAGCTATAAGCGAGCACTAAGCTAGTATGCAAGCAGTAAGCTTGTAAGGAAGAAAGCAGGAAAGCGGAAAGATAGTAAGCATGCTGTAAGCTGCGAAGCAAGCTGCAAGATAGAGAGCAAGCAGTGACCTGGAAAGCAAGCAGCAGGCTAGTAAGTATGCAGTGAGTAAGCAAGCAGTGAGCTAGAATGCGACGTGAATGCCAGTAAGGATGCAGTATGATAGTAAGCATGCAGCAAGCTAGTAAGCAACAAGTAAGCTAATGAGCAAGCAGTAGGCTGGTAAGGATGCAGTTTGCTAGTAGGCAATTAGTAAGCTAGTAAGCAAGCAGTGAGCTAGTAAGCAAGGAGGAAGTTAGTTAGGAAGCAGTATGCTAGTAAGCGAGCAGTAAGCTGATAAGCACGCAGAGAGATAGTAAGCGAGCAGGTAGCTAGTAAGCAACAAGTAAGCTAGTAAGCAAGCAGTAAGCTAGAAATCGAGCAGCAAGCTAGTAAGCAAGCAGTAAGCTAGTATGCAAGCAGCAGGCTAGTAAGCAAGATGTAAGCGATTAAACATCCTGCAAGCTAGCAAGCAAGCAGTTAGCTAGTAAGCGAGGATTGAGCTTGTATGGAAGTAGTATGCTACTAGCAATCAGTAAGCTAGCAAGTAACCAGTAAGCTAGTAAGCAAGTAGTAAGCTAGTAGGCAAGCAGTAAGCAAGTAAGCAAGCAGTACGCTAATATGTAAGCAGTGAGCTGGTAAGGAAGCAGCAGGCTAGTCAGATAACAGTTAGCTAGTACGAAAGCTGTGTGCTAGTAAGCACGCAGTAAGCTAGATAGCAGACAGTAAGCTAGTACAGCAAACAGTAAGATAGTAAGCAAGCAGTGTGCTTGTAAGCGAGCAGGAAGGTAGTAAGGTAGCAGTATGCTAGTAAGCAAGCAGCAGGCTAGTAAGAAAGCGGTTAGTTAGTAAGGAAGCAGTAAGCTAGTAACAAAGCAGTAAGATATTAACAAACCAGTAAGCTATTAAGCAAGCAGTAAGCCAGTAAGCAAGTAGTAGGCAAGTATGCAAGCAGTTAGTAAGCCAGCAGTAAGCTCGAAAGCAAGCAGCAAGATAGTAAGCAAGCAGGATGCCAGTAAGCAAGTAGTATGATAGTAAGCAAGGAGTAATCTAGTAAGCAAGCAGTGAGCTAGTTAGCAAGTAGGAAGCTAGTACGCAAGCAGTATGCTAGTAAGCAAGCAGCAGGCTAGTACAAATGCAGTTACTTAGTAAGGGATCCGTAGGTTTGTAGCACTAAGCTAGTAAGGAAGCAATCAGCTGGTAAGCGAGAAGGCAGCTAGTAACAAAGCAGTAATCTCGTAAGCAGGCGTTATGCTGGTGAAAAAGCAGTTTGCTAGTAAGCAAGTACTAAGCAAGTAAGAAAGCTGTAAGCTAGTAAGCCAGAAGTAAGCTAGTAAGCTAGCAGGAAGCTAGTATGGCAGCAGTATGCTTGTAAGCAAGCGGTAAGCTAGTAAGCAAGTAGTGAGCTAGTAAGCGGGTATTGAGCTAGTAACAAAGCAGTAATCTAGTAAGCAAGTAGTATGCTGGTTGGAAAGCAGTTAGCTAGTAAGCAAGTAGTAAGCTTGTAAGCAAGCAGTACTCTACTAAGCATGCAGTGAGATAGTAAGCTAGCAGTGAGCTAGTATGCAAGCAGGGAGCTCGCAAGGAAGCAGTATGCTAGTAACCAAGCTGTAAGCTAGTAAGGAAGCATTAAGGAACAAACCAAGCAGTAAACTAGTATGCATGCAGTAAGCTGGTAAGAAAGTAGTTAGCTAGTAAGCAAGCAGTAAGCTAGTAAGCATGCAGTAAGCTACCAAGCAAGCAGTGTGCTAGTAAGAAAGCTATTCGCCAGCAACGAAGCTGTACGCTTGTAAGCAGGCAGTAAGCTAGAACGCAAGCTGTAAGCACGCAAGCTATAAGCACGCAAGCAAGCAGTAGGCTAGTGTGCAAGCAGTAAGCTAGTAAGCAACCAGAAAGCTAGTAAGCAAGCAGCAGGTTAGTCAGAAAGCAGTTAGCTAGTAAGATCGTAGCATGCTTGAATGCAGGCGGAAAGCAGAAAGCAAGCAGCAGGCTAGTCAGAACGCAGTTAGGGTGTAAGAACGCAGCACGCTAGTAAGCAGGCGGAAAGCTAGATGGCAAGCAGCAAGCTTGTATGCAAGCAGTATGCTAGTACGCAGGCATTGAGCTAGTAAGCGTGCAGGGAGCTCGCGAGTTACAAAGCAGTAATCATGTAAGCAAGCAGTGTGCTGGTGAGGATGCAGTTAGTTAGTAATCGACGAGTAAGCTAGTACGCAAGCAGTAATCCAGTAAGCAAGCAGTATGCTGGCGAGAAAGCATTTCGCTAGTATGCAAGTAGTAAGCTAGTAAGTAAGCAGTAAGCTAGTAAGCAAGCAGTGAGCTAGAAGGCGTGCCGGAATCTAGTGAGGAAGCAGTATCCTAGTAAGCAAGCAGTAAGAAAGTAAGCAACAGGTAAGCTAGATAGCAAGCAGCAAGCTAGTAAGAAAGCAGTTAGCTAGTAAGAACGCATTATGTTAGTGGGCAGGCGGAAAGCTAGAAAGCAAGCAGCATGTAAGGAAGCAAGCAGTAAGCTAGTAAGGAAGCAGTTAGTAATTAAACAAGCAGTAAGCTAGTCAGCCAGCAGCAAGCTAGTGAGCAAGCTGGAAGCTAGTAAGGAAGCAGTATGTTAGAAAGCATGCAGCGGGCGAGTTAGCAAGCAGTAAGCAAGTAAGCGAGCAGGAAGCTAGTAAGAAAGCAGCTGGCTATTAAGGAAGCAGTAAGTTAGGAAGAAAGCAGGAATGTAGTGAGGTAGCAGTTAAGTAGAAGGCAACCAGTAAGCTAGAAAGCAAGCAGCAGGATAGTAAGCAAGCAGTAAGCTAGAACGCTAGCAGCAGGCTAGTAAGAAAGCAGTTTGCTAGTAAGGAAGCAGTATGCTAGTAAGCAAGCAGTAAGCTCGAATGCAGGTAGCAAGCTAGCAAGCAAGCATGAAGCGATTAAGCTAGCTGTACGCTAATAAGCAACCAGTGAGCTAGAAAGCTAGTAGCGATCTTGTAAGCGAGGAGAAATCTAGTGGGGAAGCAGTAGGCTAGTAAGCAGCCAGTAAGCTAGTAACAAAGCAGTATGCTAGTAAGCAAGCAGTAAGCTAGAAAGCACGCGGCAAACTAGTATGCAAGTAGTGAGCCAGTAACCCAAAAGGAAGCTACTATCGTGGCAGCATGCCAGTAAGCAAGCAGGAAGCTGGTATGGAAGCAGGAAGCTAGTAAGGAAGCTGTATGGCAGAAATCAAGCAGAGGGCTAGTAAGCAAGCAGTAAGGTAGTAAGCATGCAGTAAGCTAGTAAGCGAGCAGTGAGCCAGTAAGCGAGCAGGAAGCTAGTATGGAGGCAGCATTCCAGTAAGCAAGCATGAAGATTCTAGGCATGCAGTGAGCTATTAAGCGAGCATCGAGCTGGTAAGGAAGCAGTGAGCTAGTAAGCAAGCAGTAAGATAGTAAGCAGGTTGGAAGCAAATAAGCGTTCAGTAAGCTAGTGACAAAGCAGTAAGATAGTTAGAAATCAGAATGCTAGTAAGCAAGCAGTAAGCTAGAGAGCAAACTGCTGGCAAGTAAGCTAACAGTAAGGTTGAAAGCAAGCAGCTGGCTAGTAAGAAAGCAGTTAGCTATTCAGCATGCCGTGAACAAGCAATAAGCTAGTAGGTAACCAGTAAGCTACTAAGCAAGCAGAAAGCTGGTAAGGAAGGCGGTAGCTAGTAAAGAAGTAGTAAGTTAGTAAGCAAGCAGTAAGTTACTAAGGCAGCAGTGAGCTAGTAAGCCAGCTGGGAGCTAGTAAGGAAGCATTATGCTAGTAAGCAAGCAGTCAGCTAGTAAGCAACCTGTACGCTAGTAAGCAAGCAGAGGGCTATAAGCAAGAAGCAAGCGAGTAAGCTAGCAGTAAGCAAGTAAGCAAGCAGTGAGCTAGTAAGTGAGAAGGAAGCTAGTAATCAAGAAGTGAGCGAGTAAGCAAGCAGTGACCTGGTAAGCATGCAGTGAGCTAGTAAGCTAGCTGGGAGCTAGTAAGGTAGCATTTTGCTAGTAAGCAAGCAGTATGCTTGTATTGAGGATCTATCTTTGTGACAGATTTCCTCAATCGCTTACCGCAGAAAGAAGAAAGAATAAATTGATGAAACGGTATAATGTGTAAGACACGGAGGCGACAAAATATATGGAAGTCTTTTCTCCGCGATCAAGGTTGTCGCACGCCAAACTTCAAACCGAGAAAAATCCCGGCTATATATGCGTCGCCTAATGGTCGGCAGACCTATTAATTGTACGACATGACCTGGGCCGGCGTCGAGCAGAGAAAAATCGTGAATATTCGGAAATACAAAATATATCTATTCTCAACACTCCCACTTATTTTGAATGCCAGCTGATATTTAATTTTTCTCTCGTATAGCAAAACGGCTGTGTTTAAAGATTTTGATAATGCCTAGCGATTGTTCTCGGCCGCGATTACCGTTAGTCCTGTTAGCGTGGAATGATCGGGAGATTATCTCTAAGAGAATTTGTACAGCGTGCAGTGATAGAAAAACGCGTTTATTACTAGTTTTCCTGGCATCGGTAACGGCTCATTACCTTCGATTCGAGTGTGCTAACGCTGTTGATGACGCCAGTACCGTGAGAGGGTAGTGTGCGAAGAATCAGAAGGAGAAAGACTGCCAGGCCAACCTCAACCACTGCCGCGCGGCACAGGACTTGATGTCCCAGGTCCTCGCGGAGTGGGGGGTTGGCCTGGCGGTCGCCGCCGAGCCGTACCGCGTCCCTGATCACCCTCATTGGGTGGGCGACGCGGACGGCTTGGTGGCGACGGTATGGGGAGGGGGCGACGGGTCCCCACCGTTCTCCTTGTTGGAGCGCGGTCGGGGGATTCGTCGCCGTGGACTGGGGGGGAGTCGCTGTGGTGGGGTGCTACATTTCGCCCCGTAGCGGTCACGCTGCGTTCGAGCTGTACTTGGCCGAGGTCGCGGCATGCGTGCAGCGCTACGCGGCCCGGCCGGTGCTGGTCCTGGGGCATTTTAATGCCAAGTCGGTGGCTTGGGGATCCCCCAGGACCTCCGTTCGCGGCGGGATCCTGGGCGATTGGGCGGCGGGGCTCGACCTCCGGGTATTGAACCGGGGGTCGGAGCACACATGCGTGCGGCGATATGGGGGGTCCATCGTGGATGTTGGATTCGCGACCCCCAACGCCGTGCGCATGGTGTCGGGTTGGCACGTGGTCGCGGGGGCAGAGACACTCTCCGATCACCGGTACATCCGGATGGAGGTCTCTGCCGCCGCGAGTGCATCCCGACACGGCCGCCTGCGTGGCACCCCACCACGCCGCTGGGCGCTTCGGCGCCTGGACAAGGACGCCCTGATGGCAGCTGCCCTCGCTGCAACTTGGCCGCAGGGAGCGGCCGAGTTGCCAAGCATAGAGGAGGAGGTCGCCCGGCTCGGAGCATTGGTCGCGGGTATTTGCGACGCGGCGATGCCTCGGGTCGGGCGGGCTTCTCCTCGCCGGGCGGTGTACTGGTGGTCGGACGCGATCGCGGAGTTGCGAGTCGCGACTGTCCGCGCCCGACGCCAGTACACCCGCGCGCGCCGTCGTCAACGTACAGGCGACGGCGTGGCGCGAGCGAGGGCAGCTGATGACCTGTATGGAGCATACCGCGTGGCGCGGGTTGCTCTGCAGGTCGCCATCACACGGGCCAAGACCCAGGCATGGAAGGAGCTCCTCCAGACCCTTGATGACGATCCATGGGGGCGCCCATATAAGGTGGTGCTGAATAAGCTCCGCCCGTGGGCGCCCCCCGTCACCGAGGGTCTTGACCCCCGGCTGCTGGAGGACGTGGTCAATACACTCTTCCCAATTGGGGAGAGGGGACCGCGTCCTCCGGCGGCGGCGGCTGTCCCAGTGGAGTGGACGGCCGAGCTGGGGGTCACGCAGGAGGAGCTGGCAGCGGCCATCAGACGGCTCGGGGTTCGTAACACGGCCCCGGGTCCGGATGGTGTGCCCGGCCGGGTTTGGGTCTTGACCCAGGGCGTCCTTGGGGCCGACCTCAGGCGGTTGTTCGACCGCTGCCTGAGGGACGGGCGATTCCCCCCCAGTTGGAAGGTGGCGAGGATGGTCCTCCTCCGGAAGGAGGGTCGGCCCGCGGAGTCTCCCTCCGCATACCGGCCCATTTGTCTCCTCGACGAGGTGGGCAAGCTCTTCGAGCATGTGATTGCTGCCCGCCTCGTCGAGCACCTGTCGCGGGGTGATCCCGGTCTGGCCGACTGCCAGTTCGGTTTCCGGGGGGGCCGATCGACTATCGACGCGATAGGTCGTGTGAGGGCCCTCTCGGAGGCGGCCGTCTCCCGGGGAGGGGTGGCATTGGCAGTATCCTTGGATATTGCCAATGCCTTTAACACCCTCCCCTGGGAAGAGATAAGGAGGGGACTCGAATATCATCGAGTCCCCACTTGTCTCAGGGCGGTCGTCGGGGATTATCTCCGCGGCAGGTGGATCGAGTATCCGGGCCGGGATGGTGATATGCGGAGGGAGGTGTACTGCGGTGTTCCGCAGGGGTCGGTCCTCGGGCCACTCCTGTGGAACATCGCGTACGACTCGGTGTTGCGGGCCGGCCTCCCCGACGGCGTCAGCACGGTGTGTTATGCGGATGACACACTGGTGCTGGCCGTCGGGGCGCACTGAGGGAGGGCCATGCGTCGCGCGGAGGAGGGGTCGCAACGCGTCGTCGACCGGATCAGAGGGATGGGGATGACGGTGGCGGTCCATAAGACCGAGGTGATTGCGTTTCATTCACCTCGGCAGGATCCGTCACCCCCTCTGATCCGGGTGGGTGGGGCTGACATCGAGGTGAAGCCCCAGATCAGGTATCTAGGGCTGATCCTCGATAGCCACTGGCGTTTCGAGAAGCATTTCCGCTGCCTGGTCCCCCGGTTGGAAAGGATGGTTGCGGCTCTGGGCCGGATCCTGCCCAACCTGGGGGGCCCGGCGGGCCGAGTTCGTCGCCTCTATGTGGCAATGGTCCAGTCGGTGGCCCTATACGGGGCCCCCGTCTGGGCGGACGACCTGGCTGCCTCCCGGCGCAGCATGACTATGCTGCGTCGGGTGCAGAGGCGCATGGCGCTCATGGTCGTCCGCGGGTATCGGACCATGTCACATGAGGCGGCGACGGTTCTTGCGGGGATGCCGCCCATGGATCTCCTCGCGCGGTCGCACGCGGTGCTGTATCGTCTCCGCGTCGACCGTCATGCGGGGGTGGGAGTGGTCCCGGGAGCGCAGGAACCTGCTTGGGGCGATTGGAAGAGCCAGGCACGCCAGTCCGTTTTGCTCGCGTGGCAGGAGCGGCTGGCTCTGCCAACCGCGGGGCACCGGACTGTCGGGGCGGTTCGGCCACTCCTGAAGGAGTGGCTGGACAGAGGCCATGGCAGCCTCACCTACCGGATGGCACAGGTATTTTCCGGGCATGGCAGCTTCGGAAGATACCTGTGCCGGATAGGGAAGGAGCCGACGGCGCGTTGCTGCCACTGCGACGCTGAGCAGGACACGGCGGATCATACCCTGGAGGTATGCCCCGCGTGGGAGGGGGAGCGCCGTGTCCTGGTCGGCGTCGTCGGGCGGGATGTCTCGCTGCCGGGCGTGGTGCGCGCCATGCTCGGCAGCGAGGAGAAGTGGAGGGCCGTGGCCTCCTTCTGCGAGAACGTAATGTTGCAGAAGGAGGCCGCGGGGAGGGAGCGCGAGCTTCAGCGGCGCGCTGAAGCACGCGCTCGTGCGGTGGCCCGAGGTCGTCGCCCGGTCGCGAGGCGTCGCGGGCGGCCGCCTCGGCGTGGCGGATGACCTAGGCTGGGAGGGGGGTCCTGAGGGGACCCTCCTCCCGCCAGGCGGCGCCGGGTCGGACCGGTTGGGGGTAGGAGTGCCTCCCCCTACCGGTCCGACGCAAGGGGAGGCACCCTCGGCGGTCTGGTGCGGCCATGAACGCCCGGCCGCCGAGGGGTGGAAACGGGGTCGCGGGCGGTTGCGAGTTGGGGCTCGCAGCCGCCACTAAACGCGGCCCCGGGACGGATAGCGGCGGGATGGAGTGGCGCCGTCCCGCCGCTATGAGGCAGTGTGTCTACTGGGGGGACCGATTGTCCCCCCGGGGGATGGGCGCGAAAGCGCGGGCACGGGGAGGATACCGGAAGAATGCTTCGAGCGATTCCCGGTATCCTCCCAAAGCGTGCCGAAGGGTCACCGTGGGGTTTTTAGTGGGTAGGTCCCGCGCCTGTCGTTGTACGGGCGCGGGGAATCCCACACACCCCTCCCACCTCTCCCCAAGGAGGTGGGAGGGAGTCTTTCGAAGATTTTCCCCACGACAAAAAAAAAAAAAAAAAGGAGAGGTTGGCTCTGCCAACCGCGGGGAACCGGACAGTCGGGGCTGTTCGGTCACTCCTGAGTGAGTGGCTGGACAGAGGCCATGGAAGCCTCACTTACTGGATGGCACAGGTGTTCTCCGGGCATGGCAGCTTCGGGAGATACCAGTGCCGGATAGGGAAGAAGCCGACGCCGCGTTGCTGCCATTGTGACGCTAAGCAGGACACGGCTGAACACACCAACGAGGTGTGCCCTGCGTGGGAGGGGGAGCGCCATGTCCTGGTCGGCGTCATCGTGCGGGATGTCTCGCTCCCGGGCATCTTGCGCGCCACGCTCGGCAGGGGGCGCGAGCTTCAGCGGCGTGCTGAGGCTTGTGCTCGTTTGGTGGCAGGAGGGTGCCGCCCCGGCGCCGGGCGTTGTGGGCTGCCGCCGCGGCGTGGCGGATGACCCTAGCTGGGAGGGGGTTACATAAGGGAACCTCCTCCAGCCACGAGACGCGGAGTCGGACCCAAGTGGGAGTGCCACCCTAATTCTGGTCCGGCGCATCGGAAGGCACCCTCGGTGGTATGGAGTGGCCACCAGCCACCAGCCGCCGAGGGGTAGAAGTGGGGTCGCGGGCGATTGAGAGTTGGGGCCCGCAAACGCCACTGAACGCGGCTCCGAGACGGATGGCGGTAGGACGGAGTGACATCGTCCTGCCGCCATGAGATAGCGTCACAGCCGGTGGGACCCTTCTGTCCCCCCGAGGATGGGCGCACAGCGCAAGCACGAGGAGGATATCGGAAGAATGCTTCGAACGATTACCGGTATCCTCCCAAATCTTGCGTAAGGGTCACCGTGGGGTTTTTAGTGGGTAGGTCCCGCGCCCGTCATTCCATGGTCGCGTGGATTCCCACACACCCCTCCCGCCTCTCCCAAAGAGGTGGAGGGGAGTCTAACGAAAATTTTCCCCACGGAAAAAAAGCTAGTACGCAAGCAGTAAGCTAGTAAGCAAGCAGTAAGCTAGTAAGGAAGTAGTAGCCAAGTAAACAAGCAGTTAGTATGCCAGCAGTAAGCTAGTGAACAAGCAGCATGCTAGTGAGCAAGGAGAAAGCTAGCAAGGATGAGGTATGCTAGCAACCAAGCTGGAAGCTAGTATGCTGGCAGTATGTTAGTATGCAACCAGTAGGCTAGTAAGCAAGCTGTGAGCCAGTACGCAAGCAGGATGCGAGTAACCTAGCAGTAGTCTATGAAGCAAGCAATAATCTAGGCATCAGGCAGTGAGCTAGTAATCAAGCAGGACGCTAGTAAGCAGCCATTAAGCTTGTAAGCGAGGAGAAAGCTAGTAATGAAGGAGTAAGCTAGAAAGCATGCAGCAAGCTATTATGCATGCAGTAAGCTAGAAAGCATGCAGCAGGCTATTACGAAACTAGTAAGTTACTGACAAAGAAGAAAGCCAGTCAGCACGCAGGAAGCTATTAAGGAAGCATTAGGCTAGTAAGTGGCCAGTAAGATCATAAGAAAGCAGTAAGTTAGGAAGGAAGCAGGAATTGAGGAAGGTAGCAGTTAGGTAGTAAGCAAGCAGTAAGCTAGTAAGCAAGCAGTAACCTAGTAAGCGAGCAGTAGGCTATTGAGAAAGCTAGGAAGCATGCAGTGAGCTAGTAAGTAGGCAGAAAGCTAGTAAGGAAGCATTATGCTAGTAAGCCAGCAGGAAGCTAATAAGGAATCAGTATGCTAGTATGCAACCAGTAAGTTATTATGCAACCAGTAAACTTGAAAGCAAGAAGTAAGCTAGAAAGCAAGCAGCAGGATGTTGAGAAAGCCGTTAGCTAGGAAGAAAGCAGTAAGGAAGTAAGCAAGCAGCCAGCTAGTAGGCAAGCAGTAAGCTAGTTCCAAAGCAGTATGCCAGTAATCAAACAGTAAGCTAATAAGCAAGCAGTAAGATAGAAAGCAAGCAGTAAGCATGTAAGTAAGCAGTAAGATGGTAGGCAAGCAGTGAGATAGTACGTGAGCAGGGAGCTAGTAAAGGTGCATTATCCGAGTACGCAACCATTAAGCTAGTAAGCAAGCAGCAAGGTAGTATGCAAGCAGTGATCTAGTAAGCGAGTAGTCACCTAGTAAGCAAGCAGTAAGCGAGTAAGAATGCAGTAAGCTAGTTAGCAAGAACTAATCTAGTATGCTAGTTGTGAGCTAAAAAGCGAGCAGAAAGCTAGTAAGGAAGCACGAAGCTAGAA
Organism: Colletes latitarsis; assembly: GCF_051014445.1. Taxonomy (NCBI): domain Eukaryota; kingdom Metazoa; phylum Arthropoda; class Insecta; order Hymenoptera; family Colletidae; genus Colletes; species Colletes latitarsis. Next base: position 7,909,364 of record NC_135142.1, read on the forward strand.
AGCATGCAGGAGGCTAGCTGCAAGCAATAAGCGAGTATGCAAGCAGTAAGCTAGTAAGCAAGCAGTAAGCTGGTAAGAAAGCAGTGAGCTAGAAAGCAACCAGCATGCCATTAAGAAAGCAGTTAGCTATTAAGCAAGGAGTATGCCAGCCAACAAGCACTAAGCTAGATAGCAAGCAGTGTGCTAGTAAGCGAGTTGCGATATAGTAAGCAAGCAGCAAGCCAGTATGCAAGGAGTAAGCTAGAATGCAAACAGCAGGCTAGAAAGCATGCAGTATGTGGACAAGCTAGCAGTAAGTTGGTAAGCAAGCACTGAGCTAGTAAGTGAGGAGGAAGCTGCTAAGGAAGCAGCATGATAGTAACCAAGCAGTAAGCTAGTAAGCAACAAGTAAGCTAGCAAGCAAGCAGTATGCTAGTAAGCATCCAGTAAGCTAGTAAGCAAGCAGTAAGCTAGTAAGCAAGCAGGAAGCTAGTAAGCCAGCAGTAAGCTTGCTCGCAAGCAGTAAGCTGGTAAGCAAGCAGGTAGCAAGTAAGGATGTAGTAAGTTAGTAAGCAAGCAGTATGTTAGTAAGCAAGCAGTGAGCTAGTAAGCAAGGAGGAAGATAGTAAGGAAGCTGTGTGCTAGAAAGCAAGCCGTAAGCTTGAAAACAAGCAGCAAGCAAGTAGGCGTGCAGTAGGCTAGAAAGCAAGCAGCAGGCTAGTAAGACAGCAGTTAGCTATTCAGCATGCAGTAAACAAGTAATCAAGCTGTAAGCAGGTAAGCAACCAGTAAGCAAATAAGCGACCAGGAAGCTAGTGAGGAAGCAGTACGTTAGTATGCAAGCAGTAAGCCAGCAAACGACAAGTAAGATAGTAAGCAAGCAGCATGTTGGTAAGAATGCAATTAGCTGGTATGAAAGCAGCTAGCTATTAAGCGAGCTGTAAGCTAGCAAGCATGCAGCATGCTAACAAGCGTGCAGTAAGCTAGCAAGCATGCAGCATGCTAACAAACGTGCAGTAAGCGAGTAAATTAGCAGTAAGCTAGTAAGCAGCTAGTAAGCTAGTAAGCCAGCTGTAAGCTAGTCAGCAAGCAGCAAGCTAGTAAGCAAGCACTAAGCGAGTACAAAACTAGTAAGCAACCAGTAAGCTAGTAAGCAAGCAGTGAAGTAGTAAGAAAGCAGTAGGTTAGTAACAGAGCTGTAAGCTAGTAAGCAAGCAGGAAGCTAGTATGGATGCATTCGTCTAGTAAGAAAGAAGTAAGTTAGTACGCAAACAGTAAGCAGATATTCAAGCTGTAAGCTAGTAAGAATGCTGTTAGCTAGTAAGGAAGCAGACAGCTTGTAAGCAGGCAGTATGTTAGTAAGCGAGCAGTGAGCTAGTAAGTGAGCAGGAAACTAGTAAGGAGGCAGTATGCTAGTGGGCAAGCAGTAAGCAAGTAAGCAAGCAGTAAGCTAGTAATGAAGCTGTAAGCAAGTAAGGAGCATTCGCCTGGCAAGAGGGCAGTAAGTTGGGAAGAAAGCAGGAATCTGGCAAGCAAGTAGTAAGCTGGAAAGCAAGCAACAGGCTAGTAAGGAACCAGCATGATAGTTAGCAAGCAGTACGCTCGAAGCAATCAGTAAACTAGGTTCCTGCTTGCTTTCCAGCATACTGCTTTGTTACTAACTTACTGTCTTGTTACTAACTTACTGCTATGTTACTTGCTTTCTGCTTTCTTACTAGCCAACTGCATTCTCACTATCTTACTGTAAGCTTACTAACTTACTGCATGCTTACTAGCTTACTAGCTGCTTTCTTACCAGCTTACTGCTTGCTTACTAGCTTCCTGATTGTTTACTAGCTCACGAATTGCTTACAAGATTACTACTTGCTTATTAGCTTACTGCTAGCTTACTCGCTTCCTGCTTCCTTGCCAGCCTACTGGTTGCTTGCTAGCAAACTGTTTGCATGCTATGATACTGCTTCGTTACTAGCTTCCTCCTCGCTTATTAGCTCACTGCGTGCTTCCTAGCTTACTGCTTGTTACTAGCTTACTCCTTGCTTACTACCTGACTGCTACCTTCCTACATTCCTGCTTTCTTCCTATCTTACTGCTTTCTTATGAACTTATTGGTCACTTACTAGCCTCACACTTCTTTAATAGCTTCCTGCTTGCTTTCTAGCTTACTGCTTGTTTACTAGCTTGCTGCTTGCTTTCTAGATCACTGCTTGGTTACAATCTTGCTGCTTGCTTCCCAGCTTACAGCTTGCTTACTATCATACTGCTTTCCTACCAGATAACTGCTTTCTGACTAGCTCGCTGCTTGCTTACATGCTTACTGCTTGCATACAAGCTTGCTGCATGCTTCCTAGCATACAGCTTGCTTACTAGCATACTGCTATCTTACTAGAAAGCAGCTTCCTGAATAGGCTGCTGATTGCATACAAGCTTACTGCTTGCTTAGTAGCTTACTGCATGCTTTCTAGCTTAGTGCTCGCTTATTAGATTGCAGCTTGCTTTCTAGCTCACTGCTTGCTTCCTAGCATACTGCTTCCTTACTGATATTCACCACGCTTACTAGCACACTGCTTGCTTACTAGCATACTGGCTGCTTAATAGCTTACTGCTAGCTTAATCGCTTAATGCACGCTTACTAGCTTACAGCTTGCTTACTAGCTGGCTGTTTCCTTTCTAGCTTACTGCTTGCTTACTGAAATACTGCTTTCTTACTAGCCAACTGCTTGTTTACTACCTTAGTGCTAGCGTACTCGGTTACTGCTTGCTTACTGGCCTGCTGCTTGCTCTGTAGCTTAGTGCACCCTTACTAGCTTCCTGCTCGCTCACTGGCTCACTGCTTGCTCATTAGCATACTGGTTTCTTACTAGATAACTGCTTCCTTACTAGCTTGCTGCTTGATACTAGCTAACTGCTTGCGTAGTTGCATACGGCTTTGTTACTAGCTTACTGCTTGCATGCTAGCTTACTGCTTGCTTACTAGCTCACTGCACGATCACTAGCTTACTACCTGGTTACTAACTAACTGTTTGCTTACCAGCTGTTTGATTGCTAACTAGCATACTGGATGCTTAGTAGGTTACTGCTTGCTTATTAGCTAACTGCTTTCTTACTAGCCTGCTGGTAGCTGTCAAGCATACTGCTTTGTTACTAGCGTCATGCTTGCTTACTGGCTTACTGGTTGCTTACTTGCTTACTGCTTGCATACTAGCATTCAGCTCCCTTACTAGATCCCTCGTCGCTTACTAGCACACAGCTTGCTTAGTAGCTTACTGATAGCATACTCGCTTACTGCATGATTACAAGCCTGCTGCTTGTGTTCTAGCTTACTGCTTGCTTACTAGCTTGCTGCTTGCATTGTAGCTTACTGCCTGATTACTAGCATACTGCCTTCGACTAGCTTCCAGCTTCCTGACTAGCCTGCTGCTTGCTTACAAGCTTTCTGTTTGCTTAGTAGCTTACTGCTGGCTTACTGGCATGCTGCTTGCTTTCTAACTTCCAGGTTGCATACTGGCATACTGCTTTCTTACTAGCTAGCAGCTTTCTGACTAGCCTGATGCTTGCTTGTAAGCTCACTGCTTGGTTACTGTTTTACTGGCTGCTTAATAGCTTAGTGCTAGCTTAATGGCTTAATGCTCGCTTACTACATTGCTGCTTTCTTACAAGCTTGCTGCTTGCTTACTAGCCTACTGCCTCCTTACTATCTGCCTCCTTACTAACCTGCTGCTTCCTTATTAGCAAAGTGCTTTGTTACTAACTTTCTGCTTACTGACTGCCGTACTGCTACCTTTACTAGCTTCTTGCTTGCTTACCAGCTTACAGCCTTGGTACAAGCTTACAGCATCCCAACTAACTAACACCATCTTTACTAGCCTGCTGCTTGCTTACTAGCTTACTGTTTGTTTACTAGCTTACTGCTAGCTTACTAGCTTGCTGCTTGCTTACTAGCTTACTGCTTGCTTACTAGCTTCCTGCTTTCTTAATAGCTAACTGCTATCTGACTGGGCTGCTGCTTCCTTACAAGCTTAGTGGTCGCTTACTAGCTGCCTGCTTGCTTACATGCTCGCTGCTTGCTTCCTAGCTGCCTCCTCGCTTACCAGCTCACTGCAACCCTACTAACATACTGCTAGCTTACGCGCTTACTGCTTGCTTACTGGCCCGCTGCTTGCTTTCTGGCTTACTGCTTCCTTACTAGCTTCTTGCTTGCGTTCTAGCTTACAGCTTCCCTACTAGCATCCTGCTCGCTTACAGGCTCGCTGCTTGCTTACTTGTTCGCTGATTGCTCCTAGCTTACCGCTTGCCTACTATCTTACTTGTTGCTTAGTATCTTACTGCTTGCTTGCTAGCATACTGCTTCCTTTCTTACTTACTGCTTGCTTACTAGCACACTGCTTCCTTACTACCTTCCTGCTCAATTACCAGCACACTGCATGCTTTCTAGTTTAGTGCTCCTAACTAGCTTGCAGCTGGACTACTATCTCATTGCTTGCTTACTAGACTACTGCTTGCTTTCTTTCTTACTGCTCCGCGTACCAGCTCACTGCTTGCTTACTACCTTACTGCTTGCATACTCGCTTACTGCTTACATACTAGCCCGCCGCATGATTTCTAGCACACTGCTTTCTTACTAGCTTCCTGCTTGCTTACTAGCTTACTTGTTGCTTACTAGCTTACTGCTGGGATACTAGCATACTGCTTCCTTACTAGCTGCCGGCTCGCTTACTATCTCCCTGCTTGCTAACTAGCTCACTGCATGCTTACTAGCACACTGCTTGCTTACCAGCCTACTGCTAGCTTACCCGAATACTGCTTGCTTACTAGCTTCCTCCTAGCTCACTAGGTCACAGCTTGCTTAATGGCATACCGCTTCCTAAATAGCTTACATCATGCTTACTAGCTTGTTGCTTGCATTCTAGATTACTCCTTGCTTACTTGCATCCTGCTTTCCTACTTGCAAACCGCTCTCTGACTAACCTGCTGCTTGCTTACTAGGTTACTGGTTGCTTACAAGCATACTGCTTGCTTACTAGCTAACTGCTTTCTCACCAGCTTACTGCATGCTTACTAGCTTACTTGTTGCTTACTAGCTTACTACTTGCTTACAATCATGCTGCTTCCTTACTAGCTTCCTCCACGCTTACTAGCTCACTGCATGCTTACTGGCTTATTGCTAGCTTACTCGCCTACTGCTTGCTTACTGGACTGCTGCTTGCTTCCATCCAGGCTTACTGCTTGCTTAATAGCTTGCTGCTTGCTTACTAGCTTGCTGTTTGCATACTAGCTAACTGCTCTTTTGTTATGATTCTGCTTGCTTACTAGCATACTGCTTTCTTACTAGCTAACTGCCTTCTTACAGGCTTCCTGCTTGCTTACTATCGTGTTGCTTACTAGCATACTGCTTACTTACTGGCTTACTGCTTGCTTACTAGATTACTGCTTGCACAATTGCTAACTGCTTTCTTACTAAGTTATTGCTCAGTTACTACCTAACGGCTTTCTTATTACATTCCTGCCTTCTTACTAACTTACAACTCTCTTACCAGCCGAATGCTTCCTAACTAGCCTCCTGCTTGCTTACAAGCTTGCCGCTTGCTTCCTAGCTCACTGCTTGCCTTCTAGCATAATTCTTCCTTAGTAGCTTCCTCCTCGCTTATTAGCTCAATGTTAGCTTACAAGCTCACTGCTTGCTTACTAGTTTACCGCTTGCTTAGTAGCATACTGCTTTCTGACTAGCAAATTGCTTCCTTACTAGCTCCCTGGTCGCATACTAGCTCATTGCTTGCTTTCTAGCGTACCGCCTGCTTACTAGATTGCTGCTTGTTTTCTAGCTTTCTGCTTCCTCACTAATAAATATTACAATATTACTGCTTGCTTGCTAGATTACAGCTGCCTTTCTACCTTACCGCTTGCATACTAGCGTACCGCTTCCTTACTTGCTTCCTCCTAGCTTACAAGCTTAATGCTTGCTTACTAGCTAACTGCTTCCATACTAGCTATCTGCTTTCTCACCAGCATACTGCTTGCTTACAGGATTAATGCTTTGTTACTAGCTCCCTACTCGCTTACTAGCTTACTGCTTGCTTACTAGTTTACTGCTTGCTTACTACCTTGCTGCATTCTGAATAGCCAACTTCATTCTTACCAGCTCACTGCTTGCTTACTAGCATACTGGTTATTTACTTGCTCACTACTAGCTTACTAGCATACTGCTTCCTTGCTATCTTGCTGCTGGCTTACAAGCTCTCTGCTTGCTTACTGGCTTCTGCTTGCTTACTAGGTTACTGCATGCTTACTAGCGTACTGCTAACTTACTCGTTTACTTCTTGCTTGCTCGGTTGCTGCTCGCTCACTAGCTCACTGCTTGCGTAGTAGCGTACCGCTTCCTTACTAGCATACTGCTTTATTTCAAGTTAATTGCTTTTTTAGTAGCCTTTTTTTTTTTTTTTTTTTTTTTTTTTTTTTTTTTTGTCGTGGGGAAAATCTTCGAAAGACTCCCTCCCACCTCCTTGGGGAGAGGTGGGAGGGGTGTGTGGGATTCCCCGCGCCCGTACAACGACAGGCGCGGGACCTACCCACTAAAAACCCCACGGTGACCCTTCGGCACGCTTTGGGAGGACACCGGGAATCGCGCGAAGCATTCTTCCGGTATCCTCCCCGTGCCCGCGCTTTCGCGCCCATCCCCCGGGGGGACAATCGGTCCCCCCAGTAGACACACTGCCTCATAGCGGCGGGACGGGGCCACTCCATCCCGCCGCTATCCGCCCCGGGGCCGCGTTTAGTGGCGGCTGCGAGCCCCAACTCGCAACCGCCCGCGACCCCGTTTCCACCCCTCGGCGGCCGGGCGTTCATGGCCGCACCAGACCGCCGAGGGTGCCTCCCCTTGCGTCGGACCGGTAGGGGGAGGCACTCCTACCCCCAACCGGTCCGACCCAGCGCCGCCTGGCGGGAGGAGGGTCCCCTCAGGACCCCCTTCCCAGCCTAGGTCATCCGCCACGCCGAGGCGGCCGCCCCTCCCTTGGATATTGCCAACGCGTTTAACACCCTTCCCTGGGAGGAGATACGGAGGGGGCTCGAATATCATCGGGTACCCCCGTGTCTCAGGGCAGTCGTCGGGGATTATCTCCGCGGCAGGTGGATCGAGTATCCGGGCCGGGATGGTGATATGCGGAGGGAGGTGTACTGCGGGGTTCCGCAGGGGTCGGTCCAAGGGCCACTCCTGTGAACATCGCGTACGACGCGGTGTTGCGGGCCGACCTCCCCGACGGCGTCAGTGCCGTGTGTTACGCAGATGACACACTGGCGCTGGCCGTCGGGGCTCAGTGGGGGAGGAGGGCCAAGCGCCTCGCCGAGGAGGGGGCGCAACGCGTCGTCGACCGGATCAGGGGGATGGGGATGACGGTGGCGGTCCATAAGACCGAGGTGATAGCGTTCCATTCACCTCGGCAGGATCCGCCACCCCCTCTGATCCGGGTGGGTGGGGCTGATATCGAGGTGAAGCCCCGGATGAGGTATCTGGGGCTGATCCTCGATAGCCACTGGCGTATCGAGGAGCATTTCCGCTGCCTGGTACCCCCCCGGTTGGAGAGGATGGTCTCGGCTTTAGGCCGGATCCTGCCCAACCTGGGGGGCCCGGCGGGCCGAGTTCGTCGCCTCTATGTGGCAATGGTCCAGTCGGTGGCCCTATACGGGGCCCCCGTCTGGGCGGACGACCTGGCTGCCTCCCGGCGCAGCATGACTATGCTGCGTCGGGTGCAGAGGCGCATGGCGCTCAGGGTCGTCCGCGGGTATCGGACCATGTCACATGAGGCGGCGACGGTTCTAGCGGGGATGCCGCCCATGGACCTGCTCGCGCGGTCGCACGCGGTGATGTACCGGCACCGCGTCGAACGTCGCGCGGGGGTGGGGGCGGTCCCGGGCGGGCAGGAACCTGCTTGGGGCGATTTGAAGAGCCAGGCCCGGCAGTCCGTGTTGCTCGCGTGGCAGGAGCGGCTGGCTCTGCCAACCGCGGGGCACCGGACTGTCGGGGCTGTTCGGCCACTCCTGAAGGAGTGGCTGGACAGAGGCCATGGCAGCCTCACCTACCGGCTGGCACATGTATTTTCCGGGCATGGCAGCTTCGGAAGATACCTGTGCCGGATAGGGAAGGAGCCGACGGCGCGTTGCTGCCACTGCGATGCTGAGCAGGACACGGCGGATCATACCCTGGAGGTATGCCCCGCGTGGGAGGGGGAGCGCCGTGTCCTGGTCGGCGTCGTCGGGCGGGATGTCTCGCTGCCGGGCGTGGCGCGCGCCATGCTCGGCAGCGAGGAGAAGTGGAGGGCCGTGGCCTCCTTCTGCGAGAACGTAATGTTGCAGAAGGAGGCCGCGGGAAGATACCTGTGCCGGACAGGGAAGGAGCCGATGTCGCGTTGCTGCCATTGTGGCGCCAAGCAGGTCACGGCTGATAATACCCTCCAGGTATGCCCAGCGTGGGAGGGGGAGCGCCGTGTCCTGGTTGGCGTCACAGCGAGAGGAAGTCGAGGGCCGTGGCCTCCTTCTGCGAGACCGTAATGCTGCAGAAGGAGGTCGCGGGAAGGGAGCGCGAGCTTCAGCGGCGCGCTGAGGCTCGCGCACGTATGGTGGCGCGAGGGCGTCCCCCAGGCGCCAGGCGTCGCGGGCGGCCGCCTTTGCGCGGCGGATGACCCTGGCTGGGAGGGGGGCCCTGAGGGGAGCCTCCTACCGCCAGGCGGCGAAGGGTCGGACCGGGTGGGTCCGGCCCACGGCGAGGCACCCTCGGTGGCCTGGTGCGGCCATGAGCTCCCGGCCGCCGAGGGGTAGAAACGGGGTTGCTGGCGGTTGCGAGTTGGGGCTCGTAGCCGCCACTAAACGCGGTCCCGGGACGGATGGCGGCGGGATGGAGTGGCCACGTCCTGCCGCTATGAGACTGAGTGTCTATCGGGGGGATCGTTTGTCCCCCCCGGGGATGGGCGCAAAGCGCGGGCACAGGGAGGATACCGGAAGAATGCTTCGAGCGATTAGCCATTCAGCGTGCAGCAAACATGTAAGCAAGCAGTAAGCTGGTAGGCAAGCAGTTAGCTGGTAAGCGATCAGGGAGCTAGTAAGGAAGGAGAATGCCAGTAAGCAAGTTTTAAGTTAGTAAGCAAGCAGTGAGCTAGTAACCAAGGAGTAAGCTAGTAAGCAAGCATTTAGCTAGTATGGAAGTAGTAAGCTCGTATGCAAGCAGTAGGCTGGTAAGCAAGCAGTGAGCTAGTTAGCGAGCAGGGAGCAAGTACGGAAGCAGTATGCTAGTAAGCATCCTGCAAGCTAGTCAGAAACGAGTAAGCTAGTAAGCAAGCAGCAAGCTACTAAGCAAGCATTAAGCGATCATGCTAGCAGTAAGCTATTAATCAACCAGTAAGCTAGTATGCAAGCAGTGAGCTAGTAAGCGAGGTGGAAGCTAGTAAGAAAGCAGTAAGATAGTAAGCCGGCAGTAAGCTAGTAAACAAACAGTAAGATTGTAAGCAAGCAGCAGAATAGTCAGAAAGCTGCTAGCTAGTAAGAAAGCACTTTGCTAGTAAGCAAGCTGTAAGCTGGTAAGCAAGCAGTGATCTAGTACGCGAGCAGGGAGCTAGTAAGGAAGCATGATGGTAGTAAGCAAGCAGTGAGATAGTTGCCCTTGCGAGGGCGGGGGACTGTCCTGTGGTGGACCTGCGGATCGGAGAGATCCGCAGGTCGCCCTCCGGCCTCGGGTCGGTGTGGGCCCGGTGCCCCCTCTCCGCCGCCCGTAAGGTGGCGGAATCCGGGAGGGTGTTGGTGGGGTGGGTTTCGGCGCGAGTGGAAATCCTCGCGCCGCGCCCGCTCCAGTGTCACCGCTGCCTCGAATTGGGGCACGTGAGGCAGTGGTGCACCTCGCCGGTGGACCGCAGCGGTCAGTGTTACCGCTGCGGTGCCAAAGAGCACCGTGCGAGCCAGTGCTCGGCGGCCCCCCACTGCCCGCTGTGTGCGGACATGGGGAGGCCAGCCGATCACAGGGTGGGGAGCAAGAAGTGCTCCCCCCCCCTCCCGGAAGGAGAGGAAGAGGCGGGCTGCACCGGCTCCGGTGCCGAGGGCGGTGGCATCGTCCTCCATGGAGGTGGACGGTGCTACGGGGACGGACGGCCGGGAGGAGGCTGGCGCGGCCATTAATTAATGCCGCCCCGCCTCCTCCTCCAGGCCAACCTCAACCACTGCCGCGCGGCACAGGACTTGATGTCCCAAGTCCTCGCGGAGTGGGGGGTTGGCCTGGCGGTCGCCGCCGAGCCGTACCGCGTCCCTGATCACCCTCATTGGGTGGGCGACGCGGACGGCTTGGTGGCGACGGTATGAGGAGGGGGCGACGGGTCCCCACCGTTCTCCTTGTTGGAGCGCGGTCGGGGATTCGTCGCCGTGGACTGGGGGGGAGTCGCTGTGGTGGGGTGCTACATTTCGCCCCGTAGCGGTCACGCTGCGTTCGAGCTGTACTTGGCCGAGGTCGCGGCATGCGTGCAGCGCTACGCGGCCCGGCCGGTGCTGGTCCTGGGGGATTTTAATGCCAAGTCGGTGGCTTGGGGATCCCCCAGGACCTCCGTTCGCGGCGGGATCCTGGGCGATTGGGCGGCGGGGCTCGACCTCCGGGTATTGAACCGGGGGTCGGAGCACACATGCGTGCGGCGATATGGGGGGTCCATCGTGGATGTTGGATTCGCGACCCCCAACGCCGTGCGCATGGTGTCGGGTTGGCACGTGGTCGCGGGGGCAGAGACACTTTCCGATCACCGGTACATCCGGATGGAGGTCTCTGCCGCCGCGAGTGCATCCCGACACGGCCGCCTGCGTGGCACCCCACCACGCCGCTGGGCGCTTCGGCGCCTGGACAAGGACGCCCTGATGGCAGCTGCCCTCGCTGCAACTTGGCCGCAGGGAGCGGCCGAGTTGCCGAGCATAGAGGAGGAGGTCGCCCGGCTCGGAGCATTGGTCGCGGGTATTTGCGACGCGGCGATGCCTCGAGTCGGGCGGGCTTCTCCTCGCCGGGCGGTGTACTGGTGGTCGAACGCGATCGCGGAGTTGCGAGTCGCGACTGTCCGCGCCCGACGCCAGTACACCCGCGCGCGCCGTCGTCAACGTACAGGCGACGGCGTGGCGCGAGCGAGGGCAGCTGATGACCTGTATGGAGCATACCGCGTGGCGCGGGTTGCTCTGCAGGTCGCCATCACACGGGCCAAGACCCAGGCATGGAAGGAGCTCCTCCAGACCCTTGATGACGATCCATGGGGGCGCCCATATAAGGTGGTGCTGAATAAGCTCCGCCCGTGGGCGCCCCCCGTCACCGAGGGTCTTGACCCCCGGCTGCTGGAGGACGTGGTCAATACACTCTTCCCAATTGGGGAGAGGGGACCGCGTCCTCCGGCGGCGGCGGCTGTCCCAGTGGAGTGGACGGCCGAGCTGGGGGTCACGCAGGAGGAGCTGGCAGCGGCCATCAGACGGCTCGGGGTTCGTAACACGGCCCCGGGCCCGGATGGAGTGCCCGGCCGGGTTTGGGTCTTGACCCAGGGCGTCCTTGGGGCCGACCTCAGGCGGTTGTTCGACCGCTGCCTGAGGGACGGGCGATTCCCCCCCAGTTGGAAGGTGGCGAGGATGGTCCTCCTCCGGAAGGAGGGTCGGCCCGCGGAGTCTCCCTCCGCATACCGGCCCATTTGTCTCCTCGACGAGGTGGGCAAGCTCTTCGAGCGTGTGATTGCTGCCCGCCTCGTCGAGCACCTGTCGCGGGGTGATCCCGGTCTGGCCGACTGCCAGTTCGGTTTCCGGGGGGGCCGATCGACTATCGACGCGATAGGTCGTGTGAGGGCCCTCTCGGAGGCGGCCGTCTCCCGGGGAGGGGTGGCATTGGCAATATCCTTGGATATTGCCAATGCCTTTAACACCCTCCCCTGGGAAGAGATAAGGAGGGGGCTCGAATATCATCGAGTCCCCCCTTGTCTCAGGGCGGTCGTCGGGGATTATCTCCGCGACAGGTGGATCGAGTATCCGGGCCGGGATGGTGATATGCGGAGGGAGGTGTACTGCGGTGTTCCGCAGGGGTCGGTCCTCGGGCCACTCCTGTGGAACATCGCGTACGACTCGGTGTTGCGGGCCGGCCTCCCCGACGGCGTCAGCACGGTGTGTTATGCGGATGACACACTGGTGCTGGCCGTCGGGGCGCACTGCGGGAGCGCCATGCGTCGCGCGGAGGAGGGGCCGCAACGCGTCATCGACCGGATCAGGGGGATGGGGATGACGGTGGCGGTCCATAAGACCGAGGTGATTGCGTTTCATTCACCTCGGCAGGATCCGCCCCCCCTCTGATTCGGGTGGGTGGGGCTGACATCGAGGTGAAGCCCCAGATCAGGTATCTGGGGCTGCTCCTCGATAGCCACTGGCGTTTCGAGAAGCATTTCCGCTGCCTGGTCCCCCGGTTGGAAAGGATGGTTGCGGCTCTGGGCCGGATCCTGCCCAACCTGGGGGGCCCGGCGGGCCGAGTTCGTCGCCTCTATGTGGCAATGGTCCAGTCGGTGGCCCTATACGGGGCCCCCGTCTGGGCGGACGACCTGGCTGCCTCCCGGCGCAGCATGACTATGCTGCGTCGGGTGCAGAGGCGCATGGCGCTCAGGGTCGTCCGCGGGTATCGGACCATGTCACATGAGGCGGCGACGGTTCTAGCGGGGATGCCGCCCATGGACCTGCTCGCGCGGTCGCACGCGGTGATGTACCGGCACCGCGTCGACCGTCGCGCGGGGGTGGGGGCGGTCCCGGGCGGGCAGGAACCTGCTTGGGGCGATTTGAAGCGCCAGGCCCGGCAGTCCGTGTTGCTCGCGTGGCAGGAGCGGCTGGCTCTGCCAACCGCGGGGCACCGGACTGTCGGGGCTGTTCGGCCGCTCCTGAAGGAGTGGCTGGACAGAGGCCATGGCAGCCTCACCTACCGGCTGGCACAGGTATTTTCCGGGCATGGCAGCTTCGGAAGATACCTGTGCCGGATAGGGAAGGAGCCGACGGCGCGTTGCTGCCACTGCGACGCTGAGCAGGACACGGCGGATCATACCCTGGAGGTATGCCCCGCGTGGGAGGGGGAGCGCCGTGTCCTGGTCGGCGTCGTCGGGCGGGATGTCTCGCTGCCGGGCGTGGTGCGCGCCATGCTCGGCAGCGAGGAGAAGTGGAGGGCCGTGGCCTCCTTCTGCGAGAACGTAATGTTGCAGAAGGAGGCCGCGGGGAGGGAGCGCGAGCTTCAGCGGCGCGCTGGAGCTCGCGCTCGTGCGGTGGCCCGAGGTCGTCGCCCGGTCGCGAGGCGTCGCGGGCGGCCGCCTCGGCGTGGCGGATGACCTAGGCTGGGAGGGGGGTCCTGAGGGGACCCTCCTCCCGCCAGGCGGCGCCGGGTCGGACCGGTTGGGTGTAGGAGTGCCTCCCCCTACCGGGCCAACGCAAGGGGAGGCACCCTCGGCGGTCTGGTGCGGCCATGAACGCCCGGCCGCCGAGGGGTGGAAACGGGGTCGCGGGCGGTTGCGAGTTGGGGCTCGCAGCCGCCACTAAACGCGGCCCCGGGACGGATAGCGGCGGGATGGAGTGGCCCCGTCCCGCCGCTATGAGGCAGTGTGTCTACTGGGGGGACCGATTGTCCCGCCGGGGGATGGGCGCGAAAGCGCGGGCACGGGGAGGATACCGGAAGAATGCTTCGAGCGATTCCCGGTATCCTCCCAAAGCGTGCCGAAGGGTCACCGTGGGGTTTTTAGTGGGTAGGTCCCGCGCCTGTCGTTGTACGGGCGCGGGGAATCCCACACACCCCTCCCACCTCTCCCCAAGGAGGTGGGAGGGAGTCTTTCGAAGATTTTCCCCACGACAAAAAAAAAAAAAAAAAAAAAAAAAGTAACGACTAACCTTGTAAGCAAGCATTAAGCTGGCATGAAAGCAATTAGCTTGTAAGCTAGCAGTAAGCTAGTATGCAAACAGTCAGCTAGTAAGCGAGGAGGCAGGTAGTGAGCAAGCAGTGAGGTAGTAAGCTAGCAGCATGCTAGTAAGGAAGCAGTTAGCTATTGAGCAAGCAGCAAGCTAGTAAGCAAGCAGTAATCTTGTTGGCAAGCAGTGAACTAGCAAGAAAGCAGTATGCTAGTAAGCAAGCAGCAAGCCCGTAAGCAAGCAGCAGGCTAGCTAGAAAGAAGCAAGTGGGCAAGCTAGCAGTAAGCTAGTAAGCAAGCAGTGTGCTAGTAGGCGAGGCGTAAGCTGATAAGAAAGCAGTTAGCTAATAAGCAAGTAGTGAGCTAGTAAGCAAGCAGTAAGCTATTAATCAAGCAGTGAGCCAGTAAGCCAGAAGAGAGGTAGTAGGAGAGCAGTATGCTAGTAAGCAAGCAGTAGGCTAGAAAGCAAGCAGCATGCTAATAAGGAAGGAGTAAGCAACAAAGCAAACAGTAAGCTTGTATGCGCGCAGCAGGCAAGTCAGAAAGCTGTTAGCTAGTAAGCCAGCAGTAAGCTGGTAAGCGAGCAAGGACCTAGTAAGAGAGCAAGATGCTAGTAAGGAAGTAGTAAGGTAGTAAGCAAGCAGAAAGATAGTAAGCAATCAGCGGGCTAGTAAGCAAGCAGCATGTTGGTAAGAATGCAATTAGCTGGTATGAAAGCAGCTAGCTTTTAAGCAAGCTGTAAGCCAGCAAGCATGCAGCATGCTAACAAGCGTGCAGTAAGCGAGTAAATTAGCAGTAAGCTAGTAAGCAGCTAGTAAGCTAGTAACCAAGCTGTAAGCTAGTAAACAAGGTGTGAGCTAGTAAGCGAGCAGGGAGCTAGCAACAAAGCAGTAATCTAGTAAGCAAGCAGTATGCTGGTGAGGAAGCAGTTACCTAGTAAGCAAGCACTAAGCGAGTACAAAACTAGTAAGCAACCAGTAAGCTAGTAAGCAAGCAGTGAAGTAGTAAGAAAGCAGTAAGTTAGTAACAGAGCTGTAAGCTAGTAAGCAAGCAGGAAGCTAGTATGGGTGCATTCGTCTAGTAAGAAAGAAGTAAGTTAGAAAGAAAGCAGCAAGTTATTACGCAGGCAGTGAGCTAGTGAAGAAGCAATTAATTAGTAACAAAGCAGCAAGTTAGTAAGCAAACAGTAAGCAGATAATCAAGCTGTAAGCTAGTAAGAATGCTGTTAGCTAGTAAGGAAGCAGAAAGCTAGTAAGCAGGCAGTATGTTAGTAAGCGAGCAGTGAGCTAGTAAGTGAGCAGGAATCTAGTAAGGAGGCAGTATGCTAGTGAGTAAGCAGTAAGCAAGTGAGCAAGCAGTAAGCTAGTAATGAAGCTGTAAGCAAGTAAGGAAGCGTTCGTCTGGCAAGAGGGCAGTAAGTTAGGAAGAGAGCAGGAATCTGGCAAGCAAGCAGTACGCTGGAAGCAAGCAGTAAACTAGGTTCCTACTTGCTTTCCAGCATACTGCTTTGTTACTAACTTACTGTATTGTTACTAACTTACTGCTACGTTACTTGCTTTCTGCTTGCTTCCTAGCTTACTGCATGCTTACTAGCATGCTGTCTCGTTATATACATTCTGCTCTGTTACTAGCTTTGGCTAGCTTGCTAGTTTACTGGTGGCTTTCTAGCATACTGCTCCCTTACTAGTTCCCTGCTCGCTTAACAGCTATCTGCTTTCTTACCAGCTTACTGCTTGCTTACTAGTTTCCTGATTGTTTACTAGCACACGGATTGCTTACAAGATTACTGCTTGCTTATTAGCTTACTGCTAGCTTACTCGCTTCCTGCTTGCTTGCCAGCCTACTGGTTGCTTGCTAGCATACTGCTTGCATGCTATCATACTGCTTCGTTACTAGCTTCCTCCTCGCTTAATAGCTCACTGCGTGCTTACTAGCTTACTGCTTGTTACTAACTTACTCCTTGCTTACTACCTGACTGCTACCTTCCTACATTCCTGCTTTCTTCCTAACTTACTGCTTTCTTATGAACTTATTGGTCACTTACTAGCCTAACACTTCCTTAATAGCTTCCTGCTTGCGTACTAGCTTTCTTCTTTGTTAGTTACTTACTGTTTTCTTAATAGCCTGCTGCTTGCTTACTAGCTTACTGGTTACTTACTATCTTACTGCTTGCTTACAAGCTTACAACTTGGTTTCAAGCTTACTGCTCGCTTACTATCTCCCTGCTTGCTTAATAGCATACTGCTTTCTTACTAGATTACAGATTGCTTCCTAACTTGCTGCTAGCTTTCTAGCTTTCCGCAAGCTTACTAGCCTGCCGCGTTCTTAGTGCCTAACTGAGTTCTGACTAGCCTGCTGCTTGCTTACTAGCTTTCTGGTTGCTTACTAGCTTACTACTTGCTTACTAGCCTACTGCTTGCTTACGTGCTTACTGCTTGCGTTCTAGCTTAGTGTTTGCTTACTAGCATACTGCTTCCTTACTAGCTATCTGCTTTCTTTCCAGCATACTGCTTGCTTACTAGATTTCTGCTTTGCTACTAGCTCCATACTCCATGCTCCATGCTCCATACTCGCTTACTAGCAGAGTGCATCCGCAGCTGACTTTGTCGCCCACCGCACCATTTAGCCCATCGTCCCGACGTCGTGGCGTTTGAGGGGTCAGTCGGTACGCCGGGTTCGCTCGCTCCTATGCTAGGGGTATAAAGGTCCCTATTCTGGGGGCCAGCCCGGGCTGGCCACTCGCTCGTGCTCGTTCGCCGCTACACTATTTCGCTGGGGTAGGAGGATGTCGGGAGGCGGAGTGGGAATCGCCGACTAGTGTGGTCGGATGGCAGCGGACGCACCTCCACCCTTCCTCGGCTGAGAGGCCGTGAATCCGGAGGGGCTCTGCTGACGCACGAGTCCCTACCGGTGGCCGGATATCCGCGTTTCGTGGCCTCAAACGCCACTACGTCGAGACGGTGGGCTAAACGGTGCTGTGGGCGTCAAAGTCAGCTGCGGACGCACTCTGCTTTGACGCGCGCCGTTGACGGAATACCAGGTTGACAAAAATGTGAGAATCGCTCCGTATCGGTTGCCTACACGCTTGCTGCTTGCTTACTAGATTCTTGCTTGCCTAGTAGCTTGTTGCTCGCTTACTAGCTTACTGCTTGCTTACTAGCTTACCACTTGCTTACTAGCTCACTGCTCGCTTACTAGCATAGTGCTCCCTTACTAGCTTACAGCGTGCTTACTGACATACTGCTTCCACACTAGCTCACTGCCTGCTTGGTAGCTTACTACTTGCTTCCTAGCCAACTGCTTTCATACCAGCTTACTGCCTGCTTACTTTCTTACTTGTTGCGTACTAGTTACTGCTTGCTCACTATCATGCTGCTTTCTTGCTTGCTTCCTCCTCGCTTGCTAGCTCACTGCCTGCTTACAATCTTGCTGCTTGCCTACTAGCTTACTTGTTGATTACTCGCTTACTGCTCGCTTACTAGCCTGCAGCTGACATTCTAGCATATAGCTACCTTACTAGCTTCCTCCATGCTTAATAGCATACTGGTTCTTTAATAACTCACTGCTAGCTTACTAGCATTTTGCTCTCTTAATAGGTCCCGGCTCGCCTACTAGCTTGCTGCTTGCTTGCCAGCATAATGCTTCCTTACTAGCTCCCTGCGCGCGTACTAACTCACTGCTTGCTGACCAGCGTACTGCTTGCTCAGTCGCTTACTGCATGCTTACTAGCTTACGGCTTGCTTACTAGCTGGCTACTCGCTTACTAGCGCACTGCTTGCATACTAGCTTGCTGCTTGCTTTCTAGCTTACTGCTTGCTTACTTGCTTGCTGCTTGCTTTCTAGCTTACAGCTCGCTTACTATCTCACTGCTCGCTTACTAGCTCACTGCTTGCTATCGATCTTACTGCTCGCTTACTAGCTCACTGTTTGCTATCGAACGTACCGCATGTTTTCCAGCATACTACTTCCGTACTAGCTTCAGCTTGCTTACTAGCTTACTGCTTGCTTACTAGCTTGCTCTTTGCTTTCCAGCTTACTACTTGCTTACTAGCTGCCTCCTCGCTTACCAGCTAACTGCTTGCACACTATGTTACTGCTTGATCACTAGCGTAATGCTTCCTTACTAGCTCCCTGCTCCCTTACTAGGTCACTGCTTACGTAACTTCTTATTGCTTCCTTACTTGCTTACTGCTTGCTTACTAGCTATCTACTTCCTTACTAGCTTCCTCCTTGCTTATTAGACCAATGCTAGCTTACTAGCTTACTGCTTGCTTACTAGCATACTGCTTTCTTACCGGTTAATTGCATCCTTACTAGTCTGCTGCTTGCATACTAGTTTACTTGTTCCTACAAGCATACTGCTTGCTAACTAGCATACTGCTACCTTGCCAGCTTCCTCCTCGCTTAGTTGCTCACTGCTTGCTTAGTAGCTTACTGGTTGCTTACTAGCTTACTGCATGCTTAGTAGCATACAGCTTCCTTACTAGCACCCTGCTCGGTTACTAACCCCTTGCTATCTTACTAGTTAAGTGCTTTCATACTAGCCTGCTGCTTGGTTACTTGAATACTGCTTGCCTACTAGCATAGTTCTTCCTTACTAGCGAATTGCCTTTTTACTAGCCTGCGGCATGCTTATTAGCCTTCCTGATGCTTACTACTTTACTGCTTGCTTACTAGCAGACTGCTTCCTTACTATCTTCCTCCCCGCTTACCAGCTTACTAATTGCTTACTAGCTAACTGCTTTCTTACCAGTTTACTGCTTGCTTACTAACTTATTTGTTGCTTACTAGCTTGCTGCTTGCTTACTATCATACTGCTTGCTTACTGGCTTCCACCTCGCTTTCTAGCTCACTGCTTGCTTACGAGATTACTGGCAGCTTACTCACTTGCTGCATTCTTCCTAGCCTGCTGCTTGCTTTCTAGCTTACTTCTTGCTTACTAGCTTGCTGCTTGCTTACTGGCATACAGCTTCCTTACTAGCTATCTGCCTTCTTACTAGCTTGCGGCTTGCCTGCTAGCAAACTTATTTGCTTACCATCATACTGCATGCTTACTTGCACACTGCTAATCACCTAGCCTTCTGCTCGCTCACCAGCTCACTTGTTGCTTTGTTGCTTTGTTGCTCACTGCTTCCTTACTACCTTACTGTTTGCTTACTAGCTCACTGCTTGCTTGCTAACATAATGCTTCCTTACTGACATTCACCTTGCTTACTAGCATACAGGCTGCTTAATACCTTACTGCCAGCTTAATCGCTTAATGCTCGCTTACTATCGTGCTGCTTGCTTACAAGCTTGCTGCTTGCTTACTAGCCTACTGCCTCCATACTAACTAACAGCGTCTATACTACCCCGCTGCTCCCTTACTAGCAAAGTGCTTCGTTACTTACTTACAGCTTGCTTATTAGCTTACTGCTTGCTTACTATCTTGTTGCTTGCATACAGGCTCGCTGCTTGCTTACTAGCTTAGAGGTTGCTTACTAGCTATGCTGCTTCCTTTCTAGCTTACTGCTTGCTTACTAGCATCCTGCTCGCTTACTAGCTTACAGCTTGCTTACTAGCTGGCTGTTTCCTTTCTAGCTTACTGCTTGCTTATTAGCATACTGGTATCTTACTAGATAACTGCTTCCTTACTAGCTCGCTGCTTGATACTAGCTAACTGCTTGCGTAGTTGCATACGGCTTTGTTACTAGCTTACTGCTTGCATACTAGCTTACTGCTTGCTTACTAGCTTACTGCACGATTACTAGCTTACTACCTGCTTACTAACTAACTGTTTGCATACCAGCCGTTTGATTGCTTACTAGCATACTGGATGCTTAGTAGGTTACTGCTTGCTTTCTAGCTAACAGCTTTCTTTCAAGCCTGCTGCTTGCTTACTAGCTAACAGCTTTCTTACCAACTTACTGTTTGCATACTGGCTTACTGGTTGCTTACTAGCTTACAGCTTGCTAACTACCATACTGCCTCCTTTCTAGCTTTCTCCTCGCCTACTAGCTCACTGCTTGCTTACCAGCTTGCTGCTAGCTTACTCGCATGCTGCATGCATGCTAGCCTGCTGCTCGCTTACAAGCTTACTGCTAGGTTACTCACTTACAGCATGCTTACTAGCTTCCACCTCGCTTACTAGCACACTACTTGCATGCTAGCTTACAGCTTGCTTACTAGGTAATTGCTTTCTGGCCAGCTTACTGGTTCCTTGCTAGCTTACTGCTTGCTTACTGCCTTACTGCATGCTTACTGGCATACTGCTTGCTTACTAGCATACTGCTTCCATACTAGCGTCATGCCCGCTTATTATCTTATTGCTTGCTTACAAACTTCCACCTGGCTTACTAGCTCACTGCACGATTACTGGCTTACTACTTGCTTACTAACAAACTGCTTGCTTACGAGCTGTTTGATTGCTTACTAGCATACAGGATGCTTACTAGGTTACTGCTTGCTTACTAGCTAACTGCTTCCATACTAGCCTGCTGCTTGCTTTCTGGCTTACTGCTTGCTTACTAGGATACTGCTTCCTTGCTGGCTTCCTGCTCGCTTACTAGCTTACTGCATGCTTACTACTTTACTGCTTGCATACTAGCCTACTGCATGCTCACTAGCGTAATGCTTCCTTACTAGTTCCCTGCTCCCTTACTAGCTCAATGCTTGCTTACCTCCTTACTGCTTTCTTACTAGCTAACTGCTTGCTTACTAGGATACTGCTTCCTTGCTGGCTTCCTGCTCGCATACTAGCTTACTGCATGCTTATTACTTTACTGCTTGCATACTAGCCTACTGCATGCATACAAGCTAATTGTATTCACGCCAGGTAACTGTTTGCTGACTAGCTTACTGGTTACTTCCTAGCATACAGCTTGCTTACTAGCATACTGCTTCTCTACTCGCTTCCTGCTTGCTTGCTAGCTTGCTGCATTCTTCATATCTTACTGATATCTTGCTAGCTACCTGTTTTCTTACTAGCATCCTGCTTGCATACTAGCTTATTGCTTGCTTACAAGCATACTGCTTTGGAACTAGTTTACTGCCTGCTTACTATCTTACAGCTTTCTTACCAGCTAACTGCTTGCTTACTAGCTCACTGCTTGCTTTCTAGCATACTTCTTCCTCAATAGCTAACTGCTTTCTTACTATCCAGCTGCATTCTAGCTAGCCTGCTGCTTGTTAACTAGCTTACTTGTTGCTTACAGTCTTACTGTTTGCTTATTTGTATACTGCTTCCTTATTAGCGTCCTGCTCGGTTACTAGCTCACTGATTGCTTACTAGGTTACTGCATGATTACTAGCTTGCGACTTGTTCACTAACTAACTGCTATCTTACCAGCTTACTTGTTGCTTACTTGCTTACTGCTTGCTTACTAGCGTACTGCATTCTTACCATCTTACTGCTTGCTTAGTAGATTACTGGTTGCTGACTAGCATACTGCTTGCTTACTAGCATAATGCTTCTTTGCTTACTTCTTGCTCTCTTACTAGCTCACTGCATGCTTACAGGCTTACTGCTTGTTTCCTAGCTTTATGCTTGCTCAATAGCTAACTGCGTCTTAATAGCTTGCTGCTGGCTTACTAGCATACTTGTTGCCTTGAATCATTCTGCTTGCTTACTAGCATTCTGCTTTTCTACCAGCATACTGCTTTATGACTAGACTGCTGCTTGCCTACTAGGTCACTGGTTCCTTACCAGCTACCTGCTCCCATACCAGCTCACTGCTTGCTTACTTGCTTACGTCTTGCATACTAGCTTACTGTTTGCTTTCTAGCTTTCTGCTTTCTTACTAGCCTGCTGCTTCCTTACTAGGTTCCTGCTCGCTTACTAGCTCATTGCTTGCGTACTAGCTTATTGCTAGCTTACACGCTTGCAGCTTGCTTACTAGCCCGCTGCGTGCTTCCTAGCTTACTGCTTCCTAACTAGCTTCCTGCTTGCTTACTAGCTAACTGCTAGCTGACTAGCTTATTGGTTGCTTACTAGCATACTGCTTCCTTACTTGCTTCCTCCTCGCTTACTAGCTTACTGGTTGCATACCAGCTTTTTTTTCCGTGGGGAAAATCTTCGTAAGACTTCCATCCACCTCTTTGTGGAGAGGCGGAAGGGGTGTGTGGGATTCCCCGCGCCCATGGAATGACGGGCGCGGGACCTACCCACTAAAAACCCCACGGTGACCCTTCCGCACGTTTTGGGAGGATACCGGGAATCGCTCGAAGCATTCTTCCGGTATCCTCCCCGTGCCTGCGCTGTGCGCCCATCCACGGGGGGACAAAAGGTTCGGACGAGCCCCCAATTTTGTAGAAAATGAAATTAAAATAGAATAAAAGATGTTAAGTTTATTTGAACATGAAATAAATTAAAGGTTGTAAGAAATATAACTCGCTACGTTTAAATTCGCTCGTGTGGACTCTTCGACGGTTCGCTCGACTCTGCCCTTTTTCCCAGGACCAGCCACGTGCGTCTTCTAAACGAATGACGCCACCCGCAACATTGACGGCATCGGCATCGATACCATGGCATAAACAATCATTCGGCTCCAAGCATTCGTCGTTTACTCATACCACTCATGATTCACACATACCATACACACACACACACCACATTCGGCCATCCTGCAGAGATATCTGCCCTCAGATATCAGATGTATTCTCACTATCCGTCAATGCATCTTCTAAGTCCTCAATCCACGATTTCATGTATTCTGCAGTTGTCGATGTTTGTCGTGGCCCCGCGTGCTCACCTACTTTCTCTACCAAATACCGATCATTGCGCAGTACACGGGTAATTTGATACGGGCCTAAATATTTATGCGCAAACTTTAAACCTGGTCCTGATTGTGTCCTTTTGATAGCGACCAAATCTCCTTCGTGATAGTGATGAGCCTCTTTACGATTCCGGTTAAAACTACGCCGATTTTCCTGTTGGATTTTCAAAATGTTGTTTTTTGCTTACCGTCTCAATTCGTCTCGATTTTCTTGAAATAGTTCGTTCCACTCGTTGCTTATTATTTCTGGGACCTCGGGATTGTTCTTCAACCTCATATCAGTCCCGAATAGAATCTTAAAAGGTGTATTGCCGATACTGCGGTGAGGAGTTGCATTCAGGTAGTTTTGGCATACGTCTAGGTACCTGTGCCACTCATTAGGTTTTGGTGCGGCCAATTTAGTTAACACAGGAATGATTGTCCTGTTCACCCTTTCTACCTGGCCATTCGCTCTTGGTACCCCCGTTGTAATAAGGCCAGTTTCAATATTTTCTTCTCTGCAGTACTCCTGAAACTCTGCCGAAGTAAATGCAGTTCCACGGTCCGAAATAATCTTTCGAGGATTGCCAAAAATTTTCGCTTGTTTTTTCAAGTGGTTGAAAACTCTCCAGTACCGGTAGATTTTGTAGCATAAAGCCACACAAATTTAGAAAATCCATCTATCACTACGAATATGTGTTTGTAATTCTTCCGAGTTGACGGAAGCGGTCCTAAGTGATCAATGTGGTATACATCTAACGGAACGTCTCCTTTGCCGATAGGGTATAATAGTCCGTCTCGTTTTCCAGATTTTCGTTCTGCTAAAATACACGCAATGCAATTCTGAATCACTTTTTCCACTTTAGATCTTAGACCTTTGAACCTGTTTAAAGACCTTAACCGCCCTAAGGGGGGGGGGGGGGGGTTATTTTAGTCTGACGTGGTCCGGATTACGAGGGAAAGGACACTGGGAAAAAGTATTGAATAAATTGATGCACCAGAATTTGCTCAAGAAATTAAACGTTTATTTCAATCAAAAAAGGAAAAAAAAGGGAAAAAACCGCCTAGACGTCGGTCCGACGTCTGGGGAAAAAACCTGGGCCGGCTTCTCCTGGCCAAGTTCGCGATGTGTTGTTCTGTAACAAGGAAAGACAAGGCTGGATTTAAATACCTATTAACGCTTGTCGCGTCGCCTGTCTCGCTCTATCTCGCACGCTCCTGTCTGTGCCGTTCGCACTCAAGAGCGGAGATTACAGACACGTCTCGACGAACTGAGATATGTATAAGTGGACTGTATATGTGAACGTTCTCACAAATCGAGAACGTTCGATCGCTGTGCGGAAGAAGAGATCTAATTTCTCAATTCTCCGCTTTTTAGCGATCGTTGAATGCCGCAGGAAAGGACAACAGGTGGAGGTCGTAAAGCTCCAAATGCTGTCCAAACCGCAGTTTCTCACCGTTCCCTGCGTACAAGACGCGGTGTGGTGTAGCCCTTAACGGCGCACGTAGCGTCTTACGTTTAAAGGAGCATACACCACGGTGCTCATTATGCGTTGCTCTACGCACATGGTACGTACTCACTGGCGGTCAAGGAGCGTTGCTCGAGCAGGTTGAGCTAAGAAGTCCGGAATTTCTTAACCCCGACCTGAGAAACGGTGAGCCCACGTAGGGTATCGGTCAGAGACCACCCTAGGGGTGATATACAAAACCGTGCGGACAATTCAACTTGTCGCACGACCGCGTCAAATGCAGCAGTCCGTACGACAAATTCTTACACGACCGCGAAACTCAAACGTCACGTGAAGATTATCAGCCTCACACGACCGCGTCAAATGCAGCAGTCCGTGGAGAAATCAGTAGTGAGTTGGCCGTAGCCACTGGCCGAAACTGGACTTCCGACGACCGCTGGTTGCAGCGAGACGTTGGAAAGTCAGCCTCACGACCGCGTCAAATGCAGCAGTCCGTGATAATGCCAGCCTCGCACGACCGCGTCAAATGCAGCAGTCCGTGGAGTCGTCAGTACTGATCGGGCCGTAGCCCTTGCTGAGACTGGAGTTTCGACACACGGGAAACGATTCTTATCTCGATTCCCCTTTCATGACCGCGTAGCACAAACGTCACATGAAAGTTGGACGAAAACCCACAGTCTTTTAAATTTTATTAATAATCTCGCCAAGCGGGAACCGAAGTTTTTCAATTCCCTCACACGACCACGTAACTCGAGCGTCACGTGCTATTCGGCGAGATTGTACAGTCAATAATCGGGGCTGATAAAATGCCTCACCGATTTAGTTAATCTTGAGCAATAATTTAAACTTCTCAACGAAAGGTTCGAGTGTTCTCAAAACCTATATTCGGAGATTTGGTTTCGTCGCGGAGCGGAATCGTTTGTCGATCTGCTCGCTGCGCGGACTCGCTTTCGAGTCTCGCAGCTAAGAAGCGAACAGACATCCGCAGTCGCGGCCACGAGAGGGGTAATCACCACCTCGGGGCGCTATCCCTGCTCTTCAATGTCTATCTCTTCTTAATTTCAATATTCCTCTACCCTCTCTGTTCATGGATCTTCGACGATCGATCCCAAGTAAATGTATTGAGTCGATCACGTGACTGAGAGCAGCCAACACTCGCGTATGGCTTTTCTAACCTGTATCGTTCCGTGTACCGAACTACGCATCAGAGAGTCTCTGGAATGTCGCGTACACGAAAAACAATACCGTACGAGGAATTTATGGTTCTCAGTTATAATTCACGTTAACTTGAATATTTCTCTAAACGGTTCTCAAATCCGTCAATTAACGCGATATTTAAACATACCGCCCCCCTTGCACGGTCCGTGCAACAAACGGAAGGAGCGGTAATTCGCGGAGAAAATCTTAATGTCCAGTTACAGAGAGGGTGGGTCAGTTTCACTTAATAAAAATTAAGTTACTTACTTTTTAGCGGCGGAAAACGTCCGTTCGACCCTGAAAAAACTGCAGGGTCGTGAGCACGGCCTCATTGATCGCCGCCTGGTCTCTGCGGGATCGGTTTCGTGGCCGCGCTGGAGGAGCCGGTCGCTCGATGGGGCGACTCACTCCCCGCTCCTCCGAAGCCCGATGGCGTCGGCGTGGCCTCCTTCCTGCCGACTGTGGTGACGGGCCTGGTGTCGCGACTTGCGGGACCGTCGTGAGCTGCGGCTGCACGGGGTTGCTCGCCGTGACCGCCGCCTCCGCCTCGTGGAAGTCGCATGCCACGAGGCGGCCGGTCTGGTTCCACTTTATAATGTAGTGGCCTCCTGGGACCGCCACTTTTCGGCGTCTCGATGTCCAGGGGGCATGGACCGGAATTTGGAGGACATCCTGCCCCAGGTCGATCCGGAAGGTCGGCGTCGGTGGTGGCTGCCGTAGGGCCGCCGAGGCCTCGCCAACCTCCATGGCTGCTGGCTCGCTCGCCGTTGCTGCCGGTGTTGCAGCTGCGGTCGGTGCTGCTGCTGGTGTTGCAGCTGAGGATCGGAGGCCCTCCCCCAGCTGCAGGAGGCGTTGGAACTGGGCCTCCATTTCCGGGTCCAGACCGCGGGCTGGCTCGCTCACTGACTTTTCGTTGTTCGGTGACTGTGACATATTGCTGTATGTAACTAGCAACTGAGGGAATCCGCCAGCGGGTCCTGCTTTTATGCCAAGGAACACTCGCGTTTCGCGGATTCTCCTTCCCTTAAATTATTACGGGATGGTAGGAAGTATATTCCCCTATCCTCGTAATTGTCACCAACGACAAAGGTAGTTGTGGATCACCACCGTCTTTATTTTCAACGGTGGTTCTCACTTCCTCTTTGTCTAGACAGCGGAGCTCGACAGTTTTTCTATCCCATCGGCGTCTTCGACGGCCGGCGTCGATGTTTACTCATCGACAGGCAGTTTACACAAGCGTACAATCAGGCGTGTGTACGTAGACGTAATTGTACGTACTTTAACCACGCGTACATGTGTATCCTTGCCCGGGAAAACTTCCTCTTTTCTTCCCATCGGTTAGGGGGGAGAAGAGGATTTTTGCACTAAAACCAAATCATTTGGTTTCAACTGCAATTGGGTGGTACGCCACTTATAGCGGTTCTGGAGGTGCGTGAGGTCATCTCGCGTCCAACCTTTCCAGAACTCTTCGTGGAATTTTGAGTCGCTCTCCAACGCGTAAGTCGCGTGAGCTTTTCAGTCTCCACTGATTTTTTACCGGAAGTGCATTTATTCAACTTCCGATGAAAAGTGGCCCGGTGTGATACGCATAATTCTCTGGACAATCACTTCAAGCGGCGATCGATCGCGAGTTTAAACTCGCTTCGATCTTGCAGAGCAATTTCTGCATTTCCTCGCTTGTGTGAGTGCAGTCTCCGAGTATGCGTCTCAGATGTTGTTTCACCGATTTCACACCGATTTGTTACTTATCACCGAACTCGATGCGCCTGTACAGTGCGACGTCGAGGCGGTGTTGGTATTGATATTTGAAGCCGAACTTTTCGTTTTCGGCTTCGACCGTGCTGGTCTACGTGGTGGGGCGTCCGTACGCCTCTCCTCACGATGACCGTACGAGTTATTCGCAAACGGTCTTGGATTATTTTCTTCCCGGTTTTGCGCGTAATGCAGCAGGAAATGGTGCTTGCCACTGCACTTCGCGCATACTTCGGGGCTTTGGCACCGTAGCACTGTGTGGGTGGAGGCCAGGCATTGTACACACCAATGGCGACCCTGCACAAATTGGCTACGTGTCTTTTCCGGCAAAACCAAAAAGGAGCTGCAATGCAATAAGCTGTGCGGTCCGGTACAGAATCCGCACATCTGCTTTTGCACAGGGCCAACCTGCCCTTCGGCGTCGGTTCTCGACCCTCGTGGCTGTGCAGCCGAGTCGGTTTCCAGAACGGCGTTATGGCTGCGCACGTGTCTCGAAGCAGATCTCGTTTCCCGAGTCCTGCTATGACTACGTGCGCTCAGTTTCGTGGCAGGCTCCAGCGCAGCCTCCCGACGCTTCTCGTCCATGGAGAGCAGTGCGCGGGAGTGCATCTCGATGAACCTCCGTACGTCCTCAAACGTAGGATATTCTGTCGAGAGGTTGAGCGTTTTCTGCCACTCTAACTCAAGCGCAGGCGAGAATTTTTGCTTCGCCAAATGCGCGAGTAACCAGTCCCGTTGCTGTTCGGGCGTGCCCTTCTTATCGAGGGCAGCGAGCACCTGTGTACAACCCACGGTGATCTGCTGCATGCTAGCCAGATCACCGGTATCAATTGGTTTTAGGAACAGGAGCTTATCCAGCAATTTTCCCGTGACCATGCGTGGGAGGCCGAAGGTGTTCTTCAGCTTCGACCATGCCACTGGAAAATAACGGCCGACGATCTCGATCGAAGCAATGGACGCTAGAGCTGGCCCCTCTAGGCAGGCATTCAGGTAATGCAATCTTTGCACATCTGACAGTCCTGCATTTCGTACGACCCCGGAGGTGAACAGGTCCTCGAAATGTTCCCATTCCTGAGGATCCCCTCCGAACTTGGGTAATCGTTGCTTCGGGAGCTCGATCGGTATGTTACTTTGAACTTCCGATGTTGCTGGTTTGGTTTCAGCGCTCAGCCGGCCAAGTTCAGTAAGGACAAGATCCTGGAAATCCTGGAAATCGTCCTCGGCATTCCTCATATAATTCAGCTTAAAGATGTCGTGAGAGGGTCTTTCCGCTGGAGGAATTTGTTTCCGCACGTTAGCATACTTGGTGCGTATATCGCGCCAAGTTTCTTTAGCGTGCTCGAGTTTTTCCTCAAGCATTCGCTCTGAGTACTTCGCTCGTCCTAGTTTTTTAAGGTTTACGCCCAGCCGTTTTAGTTGACCACATAGATCGACCAAGTCTTCGATTTCGTCGTCGAGGTCGATTTCTATGGATAACTGTGCTACGGCCATAGTGTGCGTTTTCGAGGAGCAATCAACTCGAAAAAACCTCTTACGTGGTTAACTTCACACGTGAAAAAATGTGCACCCTTTTTTCCTGGCCCGATTAACCTCGTTTTAATCCGGCTCGAAGGACCTTTGTTTAAAGACCTTAACCGCCCTAGGGGGGGGGGGGGGGGGTTATTTTAGTCTGACGTGGTCCGGATTACGAGGGAAAGGACACTGGGAAAAAGTATTGAATAAATTGATGCACCAGAATTTGCTCAAGAAATTAAACGTTTATTTCAATCAAAAAAGGAAAAAAAAGGGAAAAAACCGCCTAGACGTCGGTCCGACGTCTGGGGAAAAAACCTGGGCCGGCTTCTCCTGGCCAAGTTCGCGATGTGTTGTTCTGTAACAAGGAAAGACAAGGCTGGATTTAAATACCTATTAACGCTTGTCGCGTCGCCTGTCTCGCTCTATCTCGCACGCTCCTGTCTGTGCCGTTCGCACTCAAGAGCGGAGATTACAGACACGTCTCGACGAACTGAGATATGTATAAGTGGACTGTATATGTGAACGTTCTCACAAATCGAGAACGTTCGATCGCTGTGCGGAAGAAGAGATCTAATTTCTCAATTCTCCGCTTTTTAGCGATCGTTGAATGCCGCAGGAAAGGACAACAGGTGGAGGTCGTAAAGCTCCAAATGCTGTCCAAACCGCAGTTTCTCACCGTTCCCTGCGTACAAGACGCGGTGTGGTGTAGCCCTTAACGGCGCACGTAGCGTCTTACGTTTAAAGGAGCATACACCACGGTGCTCATTATGCGTTGCTCTACGCACATGGTACGTACTCACTGGCGGTCAAGGAGCGTTGCTCGAGCAGGTTGAGCTAAGAAGTCCGGAATTTCTTAACCCCGACCTGAGAAACGGTGAGCCCACGTAGGGTATCGGTCAGAGACCACCCTAGGGGTGATATACAAAACCGTGCGGACAATTCAACTTGTCGCACGACCGCGTCAAATGCAGCAGTCCGTACGACAAATTCTTACACGACCGCGAAACTCAAACGTCACGTGAAGATTATCAGCCTCACACGACCGCGTCAAATGCAGCAGTCCGTGGAGAAATCAGTAGTGAGTTGGCCGTAGCCACTGGCCGAAACTGGACTTCCGACGACCGCTGGTTGCAGCGAGACGTTGGAAAGTCAGCCTCACGACCGCGTCAAATGCAGCAGTCCGTGATAATGCCAGCCTCGCACGACCGCGTCAAATGCAGCAGTCCGTGGAGTCGTCAGTACTGATCGGGCCGTAGCCCTTGCTGAGACTGGAGTTTCGACACACGGGAAACGATTCTTATCTCGATTCCCCTTTCATGACCGCGTAGCACAAACGTCACATGAAAGTTGGACGAAAACCCACAGTCTTTTAAATTTTATTAATAATCTCGCCAAGCGGGAACCGAAGTTTTTCAATTCCCTCACACGACCACGTAACTCGAGCGTCACGTGCTATTCGGCGAGATTGTACAGTCAATAATCGGGGCTGATAAAATGCCTCACCGATTTAGTTAATCTTGAGCAATAATTTAAACTTCTCAACGAAAGGTTCGAGTGTTCTCAAAACCTATATTCGGAGATTTGGTTTCGTCGCGGAGCGGAATCGTTTGTCGATCTGCTCGCTGCGCGGACTCGCTTTCGAGTCTCGCAGCTAAGAAGCGAACAGACATCCGCAGTCGCGGCCACGAGAGGGGTAATCACCACCTCGGGGCGCTATCCCTGCTCTTCAATGTCTATCTCTTCTTAATTTCAATATTCCTCTACCCTCTCTGTTCATGGATCTTCGACGATCGATCCCAAGTAAATGTATTGAGTCGATCACGTGACTGAGAGCAGCCAACACTCGCGTATGGCTTTTCTAACCTGTATCGTTCCGTGTACCGAACTACGCATCAGAGAGTCTCTGGAATGTCGCGTACACGAAAAACAATACCGTACGAGGAATTTATGGTTCTCAGTTATAATTCACGTTAACTTGAATATTTCTCTAAACGGTTCTCAAATCCGTCAATTAACGCGATATTTAAACATACCGCCCCCCTTGCACGGTCCGTGCAACAAACGGAAGGAGCGGTAATTCGCGGAGAAAATCTTAATGTCCAGTTACAGAGAGGGTGGGTCAGTTTCACTTAATAAAAATTAAGTTACTTACTTTTTAGCGGCGGAAAACGTCCGTTCGACCCTGAAAAAACTGCAGGGTCGTGAGCACGGCCTCATTGATCGCCGCCTGGTCTCTGCGGGATCGGTTTCGTGGCCGCGCTGGAGGAGCCGGTCGCTCGATGGGGCGACTCACTCCCCGCTCCTCCGAAGCCCGATGGCGTCGGCGTGGCCTCCTTCCTGCCGACTGTGGTGACGGGCCTGGTGTCGCGACTTGCGGGACCGTCGTGAGCTGCGGCTGCACGGGGTTGCTCGCCGTGACCGCCGCCTCCGCCTCGTGGAAGTCGCATGCCACGAGGCGGCCGGTCTGGTTCCACTTTATAATGTAGTGGCCTCCTGGGACCGCCACTTTTCGGCGTCTCGATGTCCAGGGGGCATGGACCGGAATTTGGAGGACATCCTGCCCCAGGTCGATCCGGAAGGTCGGCGTCGGTGGTGGCTGCCGTAGGGCCGCCGAGGCCTCGCCAACCTCCATGGCTGCTGGCTCGCTCGCCGTTGCTGCCGGTGTTGCAGCTGCGGTCGGTGCTGCTGCTGGTGTTGCAGCTGAGGATCGGAGGCCCTCCCCCAGCTGCAGGAGGCGTTGGAACTGGGCCTCCATTTCCGGGTCCAGACCGCGGGCTGGCTCGCTCACTGACTTTTCGTTGTTCGGTGACTGTGACATATTGCTGTATGTAACTAGCAACTGAGGGAATCCGCCAGCGGGTCCTGCTTTTATGCCAAGGAACACTCGCGTTTCGCGGATTCTCCTTCCCTTAAATTATTACGGGATGGTAGGAAGTATATTCCCCTATCCTCGTAATTGTCACCAACGACAAAGGTAGTTGTGGATCACCACCGTCTTTATTTTCAACGGTGGTTCTCACTTCCTCTTTGTCTAGACAGCGGAGCTCGACAGTTTTTCTATCCCATCGGCGTCTTCGACGGCCGGCGTCGATGTTTACTCATCGACAGGCAGTTTACACAAGCGTACAATCAGGCGTGTGTACGTAGACGTAATTGTACGTACTTTAACCACGCGTACATGTGTATCCTTGCCCGGGAAAACTTCCTCTTTTCTTCCCATCGGTTAGGGGGGAGAAGAGGATTTTTGCACTAAAACCAAATCATTTGGTTTCAACTGCAATTGGGTGGTACGCCACTTATAGCGGTTCTGGAGGTGCGTGAGGTCATCTCGCGTCCAACCTTTCCAGAACTCTTCGTGGAATTTTGAGTCGCTCTCCAACGCGTAAGTCGCGTGAGCTTTTCAGTCTCCACTGATTTTTTACCGGAAGTGCATTTATTCAACTTCCGATGAAAAGTGGCCCGGTGTGATACGCATAATTCTCTGGACAATCACTTCAAGCGGCGATCGATCGCGAGTTTAAACTCGCTTCGATCTTGCAGAGCAATTTCTGCATTTCCTCGCTTGTGTGAGTGCAGTCTCCGAGTATGCGTCTCAGATGTTGTTTCACCGATTTCACACCGATTTGTTACTTATCACCGAACTCGATGCGCCTGTACAGTGCGACGTCGAGGCGGTGTTGGTATTGATATTTGAAGCCGAACTTTTCGTTTTCGGCTTCGACCGTGCTGGTCTACGTGGTGGGGCGTCCGTACGCCTCTCCTCACGATGACCGTACGAGTTATTCGCAAACGGTCTTGGATTATTTTCTTCCCGGTTTTGCGCGTAATGCAGCAGGAAATGGTGCTTGCCACTGCACTTCGCGCATACTTCGGGGCTTTGGCACCGTAGCACTGTGTGGGTGGAGGCCAGGCATTGTACACACCAATGGCGACCCTGCACAAATTGGCTACGTGTCTTTTCCGGCAAAACCAAAAAGGAGCTGCAATGCAATAAGCTGTGCGGTCCGGTACAGAATCCGCACATCTGCTTTTGCACAGGGCCAACCTGCCCTTCGGCGTCGGTTCTCGACCCTCGTGGCTGTGCAGCCGAGTCGGTTTCCAGAACGGCGTTATGGCTGCGCACGTGTCTCGAAGCAGATCTCGTTTCCCGAGTCCTGCTATGACTACGTGCGCTCAGTTTCGTGGCAGGCTCCAGCGCAGCCTCCCGACGCTTCTCGTCCATGGAGAGCAGTGCGCGGGAGTGCATCTCGATGAACCTCCGTACGTCCTCAAACGTAGGATATTCTGTCGAGAGGTTGAGCGTTTTCTGCCACTCTAACTCAAGCGCAGGCGAGAATTTTTGCTTCGCCAAATGCGCGAGTAACCAGTCCCGTTGCTGTTCGGGCGTGCCCTTCTTATCGAGGGCAGCGAGCACCTGTGTACAACCCACGGTGATCTGCTGCATGCTAGCCAGATCACCGGTATCAATTGGTTTTAGGAACAGGAGCTTATCCAGCAATTTTCCCGTGACCATGCGTGGGAGGCCGAAGGTGTTCTTCAGCTTCGACCATGCCACTGGAAAATAACGGCCGACGATCTCGATCGAAGCAATGGACGCTAGAGCTGGCCCCTCTAGGCAGGCATTCAGGTAATGCAATCTTTGCACATCTGACAGTCCTGCATTTCGTACGACCCCGGAGGTGAACAGGTCCTCGAAATGTTCCCATTCCTGAGGATCCCCTCCGAACTTGGGTAATCGTTGCTTCGGGAGCTCGATCGGTATGTTACTTTGAACTTCCGATGTTGCTGGTTTGGTTTCAGCGCTCAGCCGGCCAAGTTCAGTAAGGACAAGATCCTGGAAATCCTGGAAATCGTCCTCGGCATTCCTCATATAATTCAGCTTAAAGATGTCGTGAGAGGGTCTTTCCGCTGGAGGAATTTGTTTCCGCACGTTAGCATACTTGGTGCGTATATCGCGCCAAGTTTCTTTAGCGTGCTCGAGTTTTTCCTCAAGCATTCGCTCTGAGTACTTCGCTCGTCCTAGTTTTTTAAGGTTTACGCCCAGCCGTTTTAGTTGACCACATAGATCGACCAAGTCTTCGATTTCGTCGTCGAGGTCGATTTCTATGGATAACTGTGCTACGGCCATAGTGTGCGTTTTCGAGGAGCAATCAACTCGAAAAAACCTCTTACGTGGTTAACTTCACACGTGAAAAAATGTGCACCCTTTTTTCCTGGCCCGATTAACCTCGTTTTAATCCGGCTCGAAGGACCTTTGTTTAAAGACCTTAACCGCCCTAGGGGGGGGGGGGGGGGGGTTATTTTAGTCTGACGTGGTCCGGATTACGAGGGAAAGGACACTGGGAAAAAGTATTGAATAAATTGATGCACCAGAATTTGCTCAAGAAATTAAACGTTTATTTCAATCAAAAAAGGAAAAAAAAGGGAAAAAACCGCCTAGACGTCGGTCCGACGTCTGGGGAAAAAACCTGGGCCGGCTTCTCCTGGCCAAGTTCGCGATGTGTTGTTCTGTAACAAGGAAAGACAAGGCTGGATTTAAATACCTATTAACGCTTGTCGCGTCGCCTGTCTCGCTCTATCTCGCACGCTCCTGTCTGTGCCGTTCGCACTCAAGAGCGGAGATTACAGACACGTCTCGACGAACTGAGATATGTATAAGTGGACTGTATATGTGAACGTTCTCACAAATCGAGAACGTTCGATCGCTGTGCGGAAGAAGAGATCTAATTTCTCAATTCTCCGCTTTTTAGCGATCGTTGAATGCCGCAGGAAAGGACAACAGGTGGAGGTCGTAAAGCTCCAAATGCTGTCCAAACCGCAGTTTCTCACCGTTCCCTGCGTACAAGACGCGGTGTGGTGTAGCCCTTAACGGCGCACGTAGCGTCTTACGTTTAAAGGAGCATACACCACGGTGCTCATTATGCGTTGCTCTACGCACATGGTACGTACTCACTGGCGGTCAAGGAGCGTTGCTCGAGCAGGTTGAGCTAAGAAGTCCGGAATTTCTTAACCCCGACCTGAGAAACGGTGAGCCCACGTAGGGTATCGGTCAGAGACCACCCTAGGGGTGATATACAAAACCGTGCGGACAATTCAACTTGTCGCACGACCGCGTCAAATGCAGCAGTCCGTACGACAAATTCTTACACGACCGCGAAACTCAAACGTCACGTGAAGATTATCAGCCTCACACGACCGCGTCAAATGCAGCAGTCCGTGGAGAAATCAGTAGTGAGTTGGCCGTAGCCACTGGCCGAAACTGGACTTCCGACGACCGCTGGTTGCAGCGAGACGTTGGAAAGTCAGCCTCACGACCGCGTCAAATGCAGCAGTCCGTGATAATGCCAGCCTCGCACGACCGCGTCAAATGCAGCAGTCCGTGGAGTCGTCAGTACTGATCGGGCCGTAGCCCTTGCTGAGACTGGAGTTTCGACACACGGGAAACGATTCTTATCTCGATTCCCCTTTCATGACCGCGTAGCACAAACGTCACATGAAAGTTGGACGAAAACCCACAGTCTTTTAAATTTTATTAATAATCTCGCCAAGCGGGAACCGAAGTTTTTCAATTCCCTCACACGACCACGTAACTCGAGCGTCACGTGCTATTCGGCGAGATTGTACAGTCAATAATCGGGGCTGATAAAATGCCTCACCGATTTAGTTAATCTTGAGCAATAATTTAAACTTCTCAACGAAAGGTTCGAGTGTTCTCAAAACCTATATTCGGAGATTTGGTTTCGTCGCGGAGCGGAATCGTTTGTCGATCTGCTCGCTGCGCGGACTCGCTTTCGAGTCTCGCAGCTAAGAAGCGAACAGACATCCGCAGTCGCGGCCACGAGAGGGGTAATCACCACCTCGGGGCGCTATCCCTGCTCTTCAATGTCTATCTCTTCTTAATTTCAATATTCCTCTACCCTCTCTGTTCATGGATCTTCGACGATCGATCCCAAGTAAATGTATTGAGTCGATCACGTGACTGAGAGCAGCCAACACTCGCGTATGGCTTTTCTAACCTGTATCGTTCCGTGTACCGAACTACGCATCAGAGAGTCTCTGGAATGTCGCGTACACGAAAAACAATACCGTACGAGGAATTTATGGTTCTCAGTTATAATTCACGTTAACTTGAATATTTCTCTAAACGGTTCTCAAATCCGTCAATTAACGCGATATTTAAACATACCGCCCCCCTTGCACGGTCCGTGCAACAAACGGAAGGAGCGGTAATTCGCGGAGAAAATCTTAATGTCCAGTTACAGAGAGGGTGGGTCAGTTTCACTTAATAAAAATTAAGTTACTTACTTTTTAGCGGCGGAAAACGTCCGTTCGACCCTGAAAAAACTGCAGGGTCGTGAGCACGGCCTCATTGATCGCCGCCTGGTCTCTGCGGGATCGGTTTCGTGGCCGCGCTGGAGGAGCCGGTCGCTCGATGGGGCGACTCACTCCCCGCTCCTCCGAAGCCCGATGGCGTCGGCGTGGCCTCCTTCCTGCCGACTGTGGTGACGGGCCTGGTGTCGCGACTTGCGGGACCGTCGTGAGCTGCGGCTGCACGGGGTTGCTCGCCGTGACCGCCGCCTCCGCCTCGTGGAAGTCGCATGCCACGAGGCGGCCGGTCTGGTTCCACTTTATAATGTAGTGGCCTCCTGGGACCGCCACTTTTCGGCGTCTCGATGTCCAGGGGGCATGGACCGGAATTTGGAGGACATCCTGCCCCAGGTCGATCCGGAAGGTCGGCGTCGGTGGTGGCTGCCGTAGGGCCGCCGAGGCCTCGCCAACCTCCATGGCTGCTGGCTCGCTCGCCGTTGCTGCCGGTGTTGCAGCTGCGGTCGGTGCTGCTGCTGGTGTTGCAGCTGAGGATCGGAGGCCCTCC
Organism: Colletes latitarsis; assembly: GCF_051014445.1. NCBI lineage: Eukaryota > Metazoa > Arthropoda > Insecta > Hymenoptera > Colletidae > Colletes > Colletes latitarsis. The sequence goes on from NC_135142.1 coordinate 7,945,791, forward strand.
CCCAGCTGCAGGAGGCGTTGGAACTGGGCCTCCATTTCCGGGTCCAGACCGCGGGCTGGCTCGCTCACTGACTTTTCGTTGTTCGGTGACTGTGACATATTGCTGTATGTAACTAGCAACTGAGGGAATCCGCCAGCGGGTCCTGCTTTTATGCCAAGGAACACTCGCGTTTCGCGGATTCTCCTTCCCTTAAATTATTACGGGATGGTAGGAAGTATATTCCCCTATCCTCGTAATTGTCACCAACGACAAAGGTAGTTGTGGATCACCACCGTCTTTATTTTCAACGGTGGTTCTCACTTCCTCTTTGTCTAGACAGCGGAGCTCGACAGTTTTTCTATCCCATCGGCGTCTTCGACGGCCGGCGTCGATGTTTACTCATCGACAGGCAGTTTACACAAGCGTACAATCAGGCGTGTGTACGTAGACGTAATTGTACGTACTTTAACCACGCGTACATGTGTATCCTTGCCCGGGAAAACTTCCTCTTTTCTTCCCATCGGTTAGGGGGGAGAAGAGGATTTTTGCACTAAAACCAAATCATTTGGTTTCAACTGCAATTGGGTGGTACGCCACTTATAGCGGTTCTGGAGGTGCGTGAGGTCATCTCGCGTCCAACCTTTCCAGAACTCTTCGTGGAATTTTGAGTCGCTCTCCAACGCGTAAGTCGCGTGAGCTTTTCAGTCTCCACTGATTTTTTACCGGAAGTGCATTTATTCAACTTCCGATGAAAAGTGGCCCGGTGTGATACGCATAATTCTCTGGACAATCACTTCAAGCGGCGATCGATCGCGAGTTTAAACTCGCTTCGATCTTGCAGAGCAATTTCTGCATTTCCTCGCTTGTGTGAGTGCAGTCTCCGAGTATGCGTCTCAGATGTTGTTTCACCGATTTCACACCGATTTGTTACTTATCACCGAACTCGATGCGCCTGTACAGTGCGACGTCGAGGCGGTGTTGGTATTGATATTTGAAGCCGAACTTTTCGTTTTCGGCTTCGACCGTGCTGGTCTACGTGGTGGGGCGTCCGTACGCCTCTCCTCACGATGACCGTACGAGTTATTCGCAAACGGTCTTGGATTATTTTCTTCCCGGTTTTGCGCGTAATGCAGCAGGAAATGGTGCTTGCCACTGCACTTCGCGCATACTTCGGGGCTTTGGCACCGTAGCACTGTGTGGGTGGAGGCCAGGCATTGTACACACCAATGGCGACCCTGCACAAATTGGCTACGTGTCTTTTCCGGCAAAACCAAAAAGGAGCTGCAATGCAATAAGCTGTGCGGTCCGGTACAGAATCCGCACATCTGCTTTTGCACAGGGCCAACCTGCCCTTCGGCGTCGGTTCTCGACCCTCGTGGCTGTGCAGCCGAGTCGGTTTCCAGAACGGCGTTATGGCTGCGCACGTGTCTCGAAGCAGATCTCGTTTCCCGAGTCCTGCTATGACTACGTGCGCTCAGTTTCGTGGCAGGCTCCAGCGCAGCCTCCCGACGCTTCTCGTCCATGGAGAGCAGTGCGCGGGAGTGCATCTCGATGAACCTCCGTACGTCCTCAAACGTAGGATATTCTGTCGAGAGGTTGAGCGTTTTCTGCCACTCTAACTCAAGCGCAGGCGAGAATTTTTGCTTCGCCAAATGCGCGAGTAACCAGTCCCGTTGCTGTTCGGGCGTGCCCTTCTTATCGAGGGCAGCGAGCACCTGTGTACAACCCACGGTGATCTGCTGCATGCTAGCCAGATCACCGGTATCAATTGGTTTTAGGAACAGGAGCTTATCCAGCAATTTTCCCGTGACCATGCGTGGGAGGCCGAAGGTGTTCTTCAGCTTCGACCATGCCACTGGAAAATAACGGCCGACGATCTCGATCGAAGCAATGGACGCTAGAGCTGGCCCCTCTAGGCAGGCATTCAGGTAATGCAATCTTTGCACATCTGACAGTCCTGCATTTCGTACGACCCCGGAGGTGAACAGGTCCTCGAAATGTTCCCATTCCTGAGGATCCCCTCCGAACTTGGGTAATCGTTGCTTCGGGAGCTCGATCGGTATGTTACTTTGAACTTCCGATGTTGCTGGTTTGGTTTCAGCGCTCAGCCGGCCAAGTTCAGTAAGGACAAGATCCTGGAAATCCTGGAAATCGTCCTCGGCATTCCTCATATAATTCAGCTTAAAGATGTCGTGAGAGGGTCTTTCCGCTGGAGGAATTTGTTTCCGCACGTTAGCATACTTGGTGCGTATATCGCGCCAAGTTTCTTTAGCGTGCTCGAGTTTTTCCTCAAGCATTCGCTCTGAGTACTTCGCTCGTCCTAGTTTTTTAAGGTTTACGCCCAGCCGTTTTAGTTGACCACATAGATCGACCAAGTCTTCGATTTCGTCGTCGAGGTCGATTTCTATGGATAACTGTGCTACGGCCATAGTGTGCGTTTTCGAGGAGCAATCAACTCGAAAAAACCTCTTACGTGGTTAACTTCACACGTGAAAAAATGTGCACCCTTTTTTCCTGGCCCGATTAACCTCGTTTTAATCCGGCTCGAAGGACCTTTGTTTAAAGACCTTAACCGCCCTAGGGGGGGGGGGGGGGGGTTATTTTAGTCTGACGTGGTCCGGATTACGAGGGAAAGGACACTGGGAAAAAGTATTGAATAAATTGATGCACCAGAATTTGCTCAAGAAATTAAACGTTTATTTCAATCAAAAAAGGAAAAAAAAGGGAAAAAACCGCCTAGACGTCGGTCCGACGTCTGGGGAAAAAACCTGGGCCGGCTTCTCCTGGCCAAGTTCGCGATGTGTTGTTCTGTAACAAGGAAAGACAAGGCTGGATTTAAATACCTATTAACGCTTGTCGCGTCGCCTGTCTCGCTCTATCTCGCACGCTCCTGTCTGTGCCGTTCGCACTCAAGAGCGGAGATTACAGACACGTCTCGACGAACTGAGATATGTATAAGTGGACTGTATATGTGAACGTTCTCACAAATCGAGAACGTTCGATCGCTGTGCGGAAGAAGAGATCTAATTTCTCAATTCTCCGCTTTTTAGCGATCGTTGAATGCCGCAGGAAAGGACAACAGGTGGAGGTCGTAAAGCTCCAAATGCTGTCCAAACCGCAGTTTCTCACCGTTCCCTGCGTACAAGACGCGGTGTGGTGTAGCCCTTAACGGCGCACGTAGCGTCTTACGTTTAAAGGAGCATACACCACGGTGCTCATTATGCGTTGCTCTACGCACATGGTACGTACTCACTGGCGGTCAAGGAGCGTTGCTCGAGCAGGTTGAGCTAAGAAGTCCGGAATTTCTTAACCCCGACCTGAGAAACGGTGAGCCCACGTAGGGTATCGGTCAGAGACCACCCTAGGGGTGATATACAAAACCGTGCGGACAATTCAACTTGTCGCACGACCGCGTCAAATGCAGCAGTCCGTACGACAAATTCTTACACGACCGCGAAACTCAAACGTCACGTGAAGATTATCAGCCTCACACGACCGCGTCAAATGCAGCAGTCCGTGGAGAAATCAGTAGTGAGTTGGCCGTAGCCACTGGCCGAAACTGGACTTCCGACGACCGCTGGTTGCAGCGAGACGTTGGAAAGTCAGCCTCACGACCGCGTCAAATGCAGCAGTCCGTGATAATGCCAGCCTCGCACGACCGCGTCAAATGCAGCAGTCCGTGGAGTCGTCAGTACTGATCGGGCCGTAGCCCTTGCTGAGACTGGAGTTTCGACACACGGGAAACGATTCTTATCTCGATTCCCCTTTCATGACCGCGTAGCACAAACGTCACATGAAAGTTGGACGAAAACCCACAGTCTTTTAAATTTTATTAATAATCTCGCCAAGCGGGAACCGAAGTTTTTCAATTCCCTCACACGACCACGTAACTCGAGCGTCACGTGCTATTCGGCGAGATTGTACAGTCAATAATCGGGGCTGATAAAATGCCTCACCGATTTAGTTAATCTTGAGCAATAATTTAAACTTCTCAACGAAAGGTTCGAGTGTTCTCAAAACCTATATTCGGAGATTTGGTTTCGTCGCGGAGCGGAATCGTTTGTCGATCTGCTCGCTGCGCGGACTCGCTTTCGAGTCTCGCAGCTAAGAAGCGAACAGACATCCGCAGTCGCGGCCACGAGAGGGGTAATCACCACCTCGGGGCGCTATCCCTGCTCTTCAATGTCTATCTCTTCTTAATTTCAATATTCCTCTACCCTCTCTGTTCATGGATCTTCGACGATCGATCCCAAGTAAATGTATTGAGTCGATCACGTGACTGAGAGCAGCCAACACTCGCGTATGGCTTTTCTAACCTGTATCGTTCCGTGTACCGAACTACGCATCAGAGAGTCTCTGGAATGTCGCGTACACGAAAAACAATACCGTACGAGGAATTTATGGTTCTCAGTTATAATTCACGTTAACTTGAATATTTCTCTAAACGGTTCTCAAATCCGTCAATTAACGCGATATTTAAACAGAACCAATAATCTTTTCTAACAAGGGTCTCGGTTTTACCACTAGAGAAGTGTCCGTTCTCATGCAACTGTCTTATTATTTGACCCTGCATAGCACGCGGCACTACTATGCGAACATCGTCGTCAATTACCTTAAACAATAGTCCGTTTCTTATTACGTAGTCGCCATCATTATTATGTACACTATTCATAGAATCCATTATTTCCGATAACTCTTTGTCCGCACATTGCGCTTTTCGCAATCTCACGAGCACACTCGTCTCACACTCACTGATAAGCATACACACCGGAATAGGCTTCCGACTTAGCGCATCGACATGTCGCATATTGCTTCCTGAGTGATGTTCAATAGTATAATGGAACTCCTCTAACAATAATGCCCACCTTGCAACTCGAACACATAAGTCTCTTTTTTTCATAGTGAGAGTAAACGCACGACAATCGGTTATTATTCTAAACGGTATTTCTAAAAGATAAACTCTAAACTTATGTAACGCTTTAACTATAGCTAATATCTTTAATTCATAACTAATGTATCGCGATTCTGCCTCTGATGTTTTCCAGCTCGCATAATATGTTGGATGGTAACGTTGATCGACATCGCCTCTCTGTAACCGGATGGCACCGAGTCCGACGCTCGACGCATCCGTATGGAGTTTTGTTTCCGCACCTACGCGGTATAATTTTAAAACCGGCTCACTGCTCAATGCAATTTTCAATTGTTTAAACGCTAGCATATGTTTTTCATTTAGTTCAAAATTTACGTCTTTTTTCAACAAGTTCGTCAAGGGTTGGGCTATTGTTGAATATTGTGGAATAAATTTGCGAAAATACCCGGTTAATCCTAAGAAGCTCTGTACGTCTCTAACATTTCTTACTAATGGAAAATTCATAACAGCTAATGTCTTACGCTTCGACGGACGTACGTGACCATCCTCAATTATGTGACCTAGATATTCTATCCTACGTTGAAGAAAACGACATTTCTTCCAATTCACTCGCAATCCATAATCACTTGCAATACACAATATCTCACGCAATCTTGATACGGCTTCATTTTCGTCATTCGCAGGAATAATTAAATCATCTATATATGTCAAAACAACACTTGTCTGAATCGGGTTACGAAATATATTATTGATATATTTTTGAAAGATAGCTGGAGAGTTGCAGAGACCAAATGGGGTTCTTAAAAATTCAAAATGCCCATCAGGTACTATAAATGCAGTGAATTTACAACTATTTTCCTCAATCGGGACGTGAAAAAAACCATCTTTTAAATCGAGAGTACTAAATATTGCCGCGCCCTGTAAACGATCCAGCTGATCTTCTGTCAACGGAAGCGGATAGCGATCTTTACATACTTTCTTATTAAGTAATCTATAATCTATACACAAACGCATTCCATTATCTTTCTTTTTTACCAGTACAATCGGACTGGCATATTCCGATGTACTTTCTCGCACTATTCCTTGTTGCATCCATTCATCTATCTGTTTATTAACTATTTCTCTTTGCACTGGCGCTAATCTACGTGGAGGTTGATATATAGGTATACCATCTTTCAATACAATGTTCATTTTAATGTTAGACTTTTTAATAGTTTTAGGCTCATAATTACTTAATATATCTTCTATTTCTGGTTTAACGGTATCATTTTTAATATGCTGCAAATCTATTAAAGAATTAGTTACATTGATCTCGGACTCATCGAAAGTATCTATGCAAAATATTTCTGGTACATCATAAGAATTCGTTACCCTGTTATCGCGTTTTGAAACCTCAACACTCTTACCGTCTAATGTCAATTTTGCCTCTTGCAACAATTCCAAGCCAATCAAAAAATTATGTCTCAAATATTCATCCGGTACCACATGAATTAAAAATCGGAAAATATTTGCATCGATTTGTACGTTCGCATAAAAACTGCCTAAAGTAGTGACCTTACTTAAACCGAATCCTTTACAAGATATTTCTGTACCGTGTAAAGTTGGGCATCCTAACCTAATATATTGTTCGGCCTTCATTAAATGTAAATCGCTACCCATATCTATAAACGCTACTATCTGCTTACCTAGCAATGTAACAGGCTTGTATACTTTATTGTCCTGAACGGCCACTGCCGTATACTCGTTTACCTGCTTGTCCTGCCCCTTCTTACAATCCATGGCTCTGTGTCCGAAGTCTCGGCAAGCGAAACATCTTGGCCCTTTGCTTTTAACAGGACAGTCTACACCTCGATGGTTCCTCTCACAGCAATTGGAGCGTCGTAATTGGTTATTCGGCACTTCTTTACCGTCTTGCTTTATTGTCTTCACTGGTGACCACTTGCTTTCCTTTGGCTTGATCGCTGGCATGAACGGCAACGATCTTCCTTGCAAGAAAATCCTTTCGAATGCTGCTAACAGTTCCCCCTTAGTTGCTATCTTCTGCACTCGCGCCAGATCCCTTAATCCTCGATCAGGTATTCCTTCTATAATGTACTCTATCATTTCTGCGTCACTGATAGGTACGCGGCATCCTAAAATCACTTTTTGATGTACATATTCGCTGAACGTTTCTTCTTTCCTCCAAACACGCGCCTCAAAACGTCGTCTCATCTCAAGAACGCTTCCAGGATGGTAAAACATTTCCTGTAGATTCCTCAGTAATTCTTCTACTGACATTGCAATATGTTCAGGTTTCGAATGTAATCACTCAAGTGCATTACCCTTCAGTCGCGACCCCATCAACGGTTTAGCCATATCATCCATCAGTTGATACGTCATTTTCAATGTCTGAACTTGACGCTCCCACGTGACGAATGTATTGCTACTTTCATCAAAATAACTTAATAAATCCGCAATGGCAGAGATATTTACCGGTGGCGGTCGTCTTTGCCCCGTCGGTACGCTTGTTGATTCCCCTGCCTCACCTCTATCGAGATTAAGCCTCTGCATTTCTCGGAGTAATGCAATTTGTTGGCGAGCTAAATCAAGCTCCCGCTCTACTAGTTGTTTCTCTCTTTGCGCAAGTTCCATTTCTCGCCGCATCTGTACCATATCACTTGCGCATCCTGAACTATTGTCACTCGCAGTTTCTTCGACCACGCTGCTTGTACATACTTTTAACCATTCGCCGGTCGGATCGGCTTCATGCAGCCGCTGAATCAATTCCGCTTTCAAACCAGATATTGAAAGTCCCTTCTCTCGTAATTTTTCTTTCAATTCTGCAATGCAGAAATCACTTGCATCCCTCCTTACTGAAGCCATTTTATTGACCATCACAACTATGAATCGTCACTTTCAACACTAGTCCTCGCAGTACATACTCTAGACTTTCACCTCAACCCTTTTAAGTAAACTCTGTTCTCACAATACTTTACTGTCCACATTAAGCGTTCTGCTACGAATCGGTTTAAATTCTGATCGCGGACGAGACCCCAATTTTGTAGGAAATGAAATTAAAATAGAATAAAAGATCTTAAGTTTATTTGAACATGAAATAAAATATAGCTGGTAAAAAATATAACTCGCTACGTCTTAACTCGCTCGTGTGAACTATTCGACGGTTCGCTCGACTCTGCCTTTTTTCCCCAGGGCCAACTTACTGCTTGCTTACTAGCTGACTGCTTGCTTACTAGCCTACCTCAAGCTTACTGTCTCACTGCTTGCTTACTAGATTACTGCTTGTGCACTAGCTTGCAACTTGCTTAACAGCTTACTGCTTGCTAACTAGCCTACCGGTTAATTATTAGCCTACTGCTTGCTTTCTAGCATACTGCTTCCTTACTAGCTTCCTGCTCGCTTACTAGCTCAGTGCTTGCTTACTAGATGACTGGATACTTACTAGCCTACTGCTTGCTTACTAGCATACCGCCTCCTTACTAGCCTGCTGCGTGCTTTCTAGCTTAAAGCTTGCATACTAGATAATTGCTTGCATACTAGCTTACAGCTAGAATACTGGCTTCCTGCTTTCTTACTAGCCTGCTCCTTGCTTCCTAGATTACAGCTGGCATCCAAGCTTACTGCTAGCTTATTTGCTTACTGCATGCATACTAGCCAGCTGCTTGCTTACTAGTATAATGCTTCCTTACTACCACCCTGCACGCTTACTAACACACGGCTTGCTTACCAGCTTACTGCATGGTTACATTCTTACTGCTTGCTTACTAGCTTACTGCTTGGTTATTAGTTTACAGCTTGCTTACTGTCATACTGCTAGCTCATTTGCTTACTGGAGGCTTACAAGCTAACTGGATGCTTAGTAGCTTTCTGCTCCCGTAAAAGGTCCCTGCTCGCTTACTAGCGTACTGCTTGCTTACTAGCATCCTCCTCGCTTACTAGCTCACTGCTTTCATCCTAGCTTACTGCTTGCTTACTAGCATACAACTTTCTTGCTAGCTCACTGCTTGCATACTAGCTTACTGCCTGCATACTAGCTTATTGCTACCTCACTCGCGTACTGCTTTCTTGCAAGCTTGCAGCTTGCTTTCGAGCTAACTGCTGGTATACTCGCATACTGCTTACATAATAGCAAATTTCTTTCTTACTGGTCAGCTCCTTGCTTTCTAGCTTATTGCTTTCTAACTACCTCACTGCACGCTTACTAGCTTACTGCTTGCTTACCAGCATACTGCCTTCTTACTAGTTAATTGCACTTTTACTAGCCTGCAGCTTGATTACTAGCTTACCTGTTTCTTACCAGCTTAGTGCTTGCTTTCTACCTTAATGCTTGTTTACAATCATACTGCTTCCTTACTAGCTAACTGCTTTTTTACCAGCTTACAGCTTGCTTACTAGATTACTGCTTACTTACTGGCTTACAGCTAGCTTACTCGCTTCCGGCTTGCTTGCCAGCTTGCAGCTAGCTTTCGATCTTACTGCTGGTATACTGGCATACTGCTTGCTTACTAGCCTACTCTTTGCTTAATAGAATACTGCTTTCTTACTATCTTACTTCTCGCTTACTAGCATACAGCTTCCTTACTAGCTCCCTGCACGCTTACTAGCCCACTGCTTGCTTACAAGATTACTGCTTGCTTACTAGTTTGCTGCTTGCTCAATAGCTAACTGCATTCATACCAGCCTGCTGATAGCTTGCTTGCTTACTGCGTCCTTACTGGCTTCCTCCTCGCTTACTAGCTCACTGCATGCTTACTGCCTTACTGGTTGCTTTCTATCTTACTCCTTGCTTACTAGCACGCTGCTTTCTTGCTAGCTAATTGCTTTCTTACTAGCCTGTATCTTGCTTACAAGCTAACAGCTTCTTTTCCAGCTTACTGCTTTCTTACTAGATTACCGGTTGCTTACTAGCTTACAGCTTGCTTACTATGAAACTACTTCCCTACTAGCTTCCTCCGCGCTTACTAGCTCACTGCACTCTTACTAGCTTACTCCATGCTTACTAGCTTGCTGCTTGCACAATAGCCCACTGCCTTCTTACTAGTTACCTGCTTTCATAATAACCTGCTGCTTGCTTACTAGCTTACAAGTTGCTTGCTAGCACACTGCTTTCCTACTAGCTTATAGCTTTCTGACTATCCTGCTGCTTGCTTACTAGCTTACTGGTTGCTCACTCGATAACAGCTTTCTTACCAGCTTACTACTTTGTTACTAGCTTACTGCTTCGTTTCTAGCATACTGCAACCTTACTATCTTCCTGCTTGCATATTAGATTACTTGTTCCTTAGTAGCTTACTGCTAGCTTACTAGCAGTCTGCTCTCTTACTGGGTCCATGCTCGTTTACAAGCTTACTGCTTGCTTACTGTCATAGTGCTTCCTTACTAGCTCCCTGCTCGCTTACAAGCTCACTGCTTGCTTACCAGCTTACTGCTTTCTTACTAGCTAACTGCTTTCTTACCAGCTTACAGCTAGCTTCTAGCTTACTCGTTGCTTACTAGCCTACTGCTTGCTTACTACAATGCAGCTTCCTTACTAGATTCCTCCTCGTTTACTAGCTTACAGCTCGCTTACTCGCTCACTGCTCTCTCAATAGCACGCTGCATGCTTTCTAGCATACTGCTTCCTTACTAGCTTACTGCTCGCAAACTATCTCACAGCTCACTTACTAGCTCACTGCATGCTCAAAAGCGTACTGCTTGCTTACTAGTATCCTCCTCGCTTATTAGCTCACTGCTTGCATCCTAGCTTACTGCTTGCGTACCTGCTAATTCCTTTCATACCAGCCTACTGCTTGCTTACTAGCTTGCTGTTTCCATTCTAGCTTACTGCTTGCTTACTGGCATACTGGTTTCATACTAGCTTGCTGCTTGTTTACTAGATCACTGCTTGCCCACAAGCTTACTGCTTCCCTACTATCTTGCTGCTTGCTTTCTACATTCCTGATTCCTTCCAAACTTACTGCTTTCATACTAGCCGAAAGATTCCTTACTAGTTTCCTGCTTTCTTACTAGTTTACTACATGCCTACTGGCTAACTTCCTTCATACAAGCTTACTGCTTGCTTACTAGCTTACAGGTTGCTTACTAGCATAGTGCGTGCCTACCAGCATACTGCATCCTTACTGGCTCTCAGCTCGCTTACGTGCTCACGGCTCGTTTACTAGCTTGCTGCTTGCTTTTTAGTTTACTGCTTGCCATCTAGCATACTGCAACCTTACCAGCTTATTGCTCGCTTAACAGCTCACAGCTTGCTTACGAGCTTACTACTTGCTTAGTAGCATACTGCTTCCTTACTAGCACCCTGCTCGCTTACTAGCCCACTGATTGCTTACTAGCTAACTGCTTTTTGTCTAGCCCGATGCTGGCTTACTACCTTACTGGTTGCAAACTACCCTACTCCTTGACTTAATAGCTAACTGCTTTCCTACTAGCTCACTCCTTGCTGACTAACTTACTGCTTGCTTAGTAGCTTACTGCTGGCTTACTAGATTGCTTCATGCTTTCTGGCAACTGCATGCTTACTTCCATCTAGCTTTTTTACTAGATAACTGCTTGTTTACTGGCATGCTGCCTCCTTACTGGCTTTTGGCTCGGCTATTAGCTCACAGCTTGCTTACGAGCTTACTCCTTACTTACTAGCTCACTGCTTGCTTTCCAGCTCACTGCTTGCTAACTTGCGTATTGCTTCCTTACTGGATTCCCACTCGCTCACTAGCTCACTACTTGCTTCCTAGCTGACCTGGTAGCTTACTGGCTTGTTGCCTACTTTGTAGCTTACTGCTTCCATACTAGCATACAGCTTCCTTACTAGCTCACTGATTGCTGACTAACATACTGCTTGCTTGATTTCTCACAGCTTGCATACGAGCTTACTGCATGCTAACTAGCTTACTCCTTGCTTAAAAGCTCACTGCTTGCTTTCCAGCTTACAGCTTGCGAACTAGCGTACTGCTTCATTACTGGATTCCCACACGCTCACTAGCACACTGCTTGCTTCCTAGCTTACCTGGTAGCTTACTAGCTTGTTGCCTGCTTTGTAGCTATCTGCTTCCTTACTAGCATACTGCTTTCCATCTAGTTAACTGCTCTCTGTCTAGCCCGATGCTTGCTTACTACCATACAGCATGCTTACTAGCTTACTTTTTGCTTACTAGCTTACTGCTTCCTTTCTAGCTACCTCCTCGCTTACTAGCTCACAGCTTGCTTACTAGCTTACTGCTAACTTACTCGCTTACAGCATGCTTACTTGCCCGATACTTGCTTTCTGCCATACTGCTTCCTTACTAGCTTCCTGCTTGCTGACTAGCTTACTGCTGCTTATTAGCTAATTGCTTGCTTTCTAGCTTACTGCTTGGTTACAAGGTTGATGCCTGATTACTAGCTTATTACTTGCTTACAAGCTTACTGGTTCCTTACTAGTTTCCTGCTCGCTTACTAGCTCACTTCTTGCTTACTAGCCCGATGCTTGCTTTCTAACATACTGCGTCCTTACTAGCTTCCTGCTCGCTTAACAGCTTACTGCAAGCTTACTAGCATCCCGCTCCCTTACTCGGTCCATGCTAGCTTACAAGCTTACTACTCCCTTAGTAGCTCACTGCTTGCATTCTAGCTTGCTGCTTGCTTTTTAGCTTACAGGTTGCTTGATAGCACACTGCTTGCTTACTATCTTACTGCTAGCTTACTCGTTTACTGCTTACTCACTAGCTAACAGCTTTCTTACCAGCCTCCTGCTTGCTTTCGTGCTCACAGCTTGCCTACCAGCTTACGGCTTGCATGTCAGTTTGCTGCTTGCTTACTAGCTTCCTCCTGGCCTCCTAGTTCGCTGCCTGCTTACCAGCTTACTGCTTGCTAGCTAGAATACAGGTAGCTAACTCGCATATTGTCTGGTTACTAGCTTCCTCCTCGCTTACTAGATCAGTCCTTGCTTACCAGCTTACTGCTTGCATACAACCTAACTGCTTTCTTACTACATTCCTGCTTTCTTCCTAACGTACTGCTTTCTTACTAGGCAGATGCTTGCATACTCGATTACTGCAAGCTTACTCGCATTCTGCTTTCATACTGGCTTGCTCCTTGCTCCGAGGTTACTAACCTGCTGCTTGCTTACTTGCCTACTACTTCCTTACTAGCAAACTGCTTTCTTACCAGCTTACTGCCTGCTTACTTGCTTACTGTTTGCGTACTTGCTTACTGCTTGGTTACTAGTTTACTGCATGCTCGATAGCTAACTGCTATCTTGCTATCCTGCTGCTTGCTTTCTAGCATGCTGCTTGCTTATAAGCTTACTACTTGCTTACTAGCTTACAACTTGCATACTAGTATACTGCTTTCTTACTAGCTTACTTGTTTCTTACTTGCATGCTGCTTGCTTACTAGCATACATCTTTCTTACCAGCTCCCTGCTCGCTTACTAGCACACTGGTTCCTTTCTAGCAAATTGCTTCCATGCTAGCCTGCTGCTTGCTTACTAGTTTACTACTTGCTTACTAGCTTACAACTTGCTTACTAGCTAACTGCCTCCTTACCAGTTTACTGCTTGCATACTACCTTCCTAGCTACATACTAGCATGCTGGTTCCATACTAGCTTCCTGCTCGCTTACTAGCTCACTGCTTGCTTACTAGCATACTGGTTCCTTACTAGCTTACTGCTCTCTTCATAGCCAATTGCTTTCATACTAGCCTACTGCTTGCTTACTAGCTTACTGCTTGCTTCCTAGCATGTTGCATGCTTTCTGGCTGTCTGCTTCCTTACTAGCTTACTGCTTTCCTACTAGCCGATTGCTTTCTGACTAGCGCGATGCTTGCTTACTACCTTGCTGGTTGCTTACTAGCATACTGCATCCTTACTAGCTTCCCTCACGCTTACTAGCTCACAGCTTGCTTACTACATTACTGCTTCCTTACTAGCATACTGCATCCTTAACAGCTTTCTCCTCGCTTACTAGTTCGCCGCTTGCATACTAGCTTACTGGTTGCTTACTTGCTTACTGCTTTCTCCCTAGCATACTGCTTCCTTACTAGATTCCTGCTCGCTTACTAGCTAACTTGTTTCTTACCAGCTTCCTGCTTGCTTACTAGGTTACTGGTTACATTCTAGCATGCTGCTTCGTTACTATCTTCCTGCTCGATTACTGGCTCACTGCATGCTTACTAGTTTATTGCTTACTTGCTTCCTCGCTACTCGCTTACTAGTTCACCCCTTCCTTAGTAGCTTTCTGCTTGCTTACTAGCATACAGCATCCTTACCAGCGCCGTGCTCGCTTACAAGCTCACTGCTTCCATACTAGATTACTGCTCTCTTACTAGCTAACTGCTTTCATAACAGCTTATGCTTGCTGACTAGCCTGCTGCTTGCTTACTAGCATACTTGTTGCTCACTAGCTTACTGCTTGCTTCCTAGCTTCCTGATCGCTTGCCATCTCTCTGCGTGCTTACTAGCTCCCTGCTCGCTTTCTAGCCTACTGCTTGCTTGTTATTATACAGGTTCCTTACCAGCTTCCATTTGGCTTACTATCCCACTGCTTGCTTACTAGCTTACTGCATGCTTTCTAGCTAACTGCTTGCTTACTAGAATAATTCTTCTTTACTAGCTCCCTGCCTGCTTACCAGCTTACTGCTTTCTTACATGCTTACTGTTTGCTCACTATCTCACTGCTTGCTTACTAGCTTGCTGCTTGCTCACTAGCATACTGGATGCTTACTAGATTGCAGCTTGCTTACTGGTTACATACTAGCTTCCTGCTTGCTTACTAGCATACTTCTTCTTTACTAGCTCCCTGCTCGCTTACTAGCTCCCTGCATCCTTACAAGCTTCCTGCTCGCTTACTAGCTCGTTGCTTCCTTACTAACTGAGTCCTTGTTTATTAGTTTACTACTTCCTTCCTAGCATGCTGCTTTCTTGCTAGCTAGCTGCTTTCTGAATAGCCTGCTGCTCGCATACAAGCTTACTCTATGCTTAGTAGCTTACTGCATGCATTCTAGCTTAGTGCTTGCTTATTAGATCGCCGCTTACATTCTAGCTTAATGCTTGTTTACTAGCATACTGCTTCTTTACTAACTTTCTCCTCGCTTACTACCTCACTGATTGCTTACTACCTTACTACTTTTTTTTTTTTTTTTTTTTTTTTTTTTTTGTCGTGGGGAAAATCTTCGAAAGACTCCCTCCCACCTCCTTGGGGAGAGGTGGGAGGGGTGTGTGGGATTCCCCGCGCCCGTACAACGACAGGCGCGGGACCTACCCACTAAAAACCCCACGGTGACCCTTCGGCACGCTTTGGGAGGATACCGGGAATCGCTCGTAGCATTCTTCCGGTATCCTCCCCGTGCCCGCGCTTTCGCGCCCATCCCCCGGGGGGACAATCGGTCCCCCCAGTAGACACACTGCCTCATAGCGGCGGAACGGGGCCACTCCATCCCGCCGCTATCCGTCCCGGGGCCGCGTTTAGTGGCGGCTGCGAGCCCCAGCTCGCAACCGCCCGCGACCCCGTTTCCACCCCTCGGCGGCCGGGCGTTCATGGCCGCACCAGACCGCCGAGGTTGCCTCCCCTTGCGTGGGACCGGTAGGGGGAGGCACTCCTACCCCCAACCGGTCCGACCCGGCGCCGCGTGGCGGGAGGAGGGTCCCCTCAGGACCCCCCTCCCAGCCTAGGTCATCCGCCACGCCGAGGCGGCCGCCCGCGACGCCTCGCGACCGGGCGACGACCTCGGGCCTCCGCACGAGCGCGAGCTTCAGCGCGCCGCTGAAGCTCGCGCTCCCTCCCCGCGGCCTCCTTCTGCAACATTACGTTCTCGCAGAAGGAGGCCACGGCCCTCCACTTCTCCTCGCTGCCGAGCATGGCGCGCACCACGCCCGGCAGCGAGACATCCCGCCCGACGACGCCGACCAGGACACGGCGCTCCCCCTCCCACGCGGGGCATACCTCCAGGGTATGATCCGCCGTGTCCTGCTCAGCGTCGCAGTGGCAGCAACGCGCCGTCGGCTCCTTCCCTATCCGGCACAGGTATCTCCCGAAGCTGCCATGCCCGGAAAATACCTGTGCCAGCCGGTAGGTGAGGCTGCCATGGCCTCTGTCCAGCCACTCCTTCAGGAGTGGCCGAACAGCCCCGACTGTCCGGTGCCCCGCGGTTGGCAGGGCCAACCGCTCCTGCCACGCGAGCACCACGAACTGCCGGGTCTGGCGCTTCAAATCGCCCCAAGCAGGTTCCTGCTCTTCCGGGACCGCCCCCACACCAGCGCGACGGTCGACGCGATGGCGATACATCATCATGTGCGACCGCGCGAGGAGATCCATGGGCGGCATCCCCGCTAGAACCGTCGCCACCTCATGCGACACGGTCCGGTAGCCGCGGACGACCCTCAGCGCCATCCGCCTCTGCACCCGCCGCAGCATCGTCATGCTGCGCCGGGAGGCAGCCAGGTCGTCCGCCTAGACGGGGGCCCCGTATAGGGCCACCGACTGGACCATTGCCACATAGAGGCGACGAACTCGGCCCGCCGGGCCCCCCAGGTTGGGCAGGATCCGGCCCAGAGCCGCAACCATCCTTTCCAACCGGGGGACCAGGCAGCGGAAATGCTCCTCGAAACGCCAGTGGCTATCGAGGATCAGCCCCAGATACCTGATCTGGGGCTTCTCCTCGATGTCAGCCCCACCCACCCGGATCAGAGGGGGTGGCGGATCCTGCCGAGGTGAATGAAACGCAATCACCTCGGTCTTATGGACCGCCACCGTCATCCCCATCCCCCTGATCCGGTCGACGACGCGTTGCGACCCCTCCTCCGCGCGACGCATGGCCCTCCCCCAGTGCGCCCCGACGGCCAGCACCAGTGTGTCATCCGCATAACACACCGTGCTGACGCCGTCGGGGAGGCCGGCCCGCAACACCGAGTCGTACGCGATGTTCCACAGGAGTGGCCCGAGGACCGACCCCTGCGGAACACCGCTGTACACCTCCCTCCGCATATCACCATCCCGGCCCGGATACTCGATCCACCTGCCGCGGAGATAATCCCCGACGACCGCCCTGAGACAAGGGGGGACTCGATGATATTCGAGTCCCCTCCTTATCTCTTCCCAGGGGAGGGTGTTAAAGGCATTGGCAATATCCAAGGATATTGCCCTTGCCACCCCTCCCCGGGAGACGGCCGCCTCCGAGAGGGCCCTCACACGACCTATCGCGTCGATAGTCGATCGGCCCCCCCGGAAACCGAACTGGCAGTCGGCCAGACCGGGATCACCCCGCGACAGGTGCTCGACGAGGCGGGCAGCAATCACACGCTCGAAGAGCTTGCCCACCTCGTCGAGGAGACAAATGGGCCGGTATGCGGAGGGAGACTCCGCGGGAGGATATCGAGGACTTGAAAAAACGAACGCGGTGTGGAGTCTGCAAAGAAAAAAGCCACTGGACATGTGAATGTCCAAAAAAATCAAGCTGGAAAATCATCGGACAGTTTAGCGAGAAATGCGCCAGCGTTGGCGTCTGACATTGTTACAACATATAAATGCACCAGTGAAAGTGACAGTGACGTGTGGATTGCGGATTCGGATGCCGGAATGCATATGACTTTCCGCAAAGACTATTCTTCGGCACTGCAGCCGAATTCAAATGGTCATGCGGTTAAAGTAGCGGATGATCGCATCATCTTAGCGGCTGGCATCGGAACAAGTAAAATCCAAGAAGTGCTTGAGGGAGTGCTATACAAACGCGAATTACAAGATGTGCTCTATGTACCTGAACTAAAGTGTAGTTTGTTTTCTATGGGCTCAGTGAACAAAAAAACGGTACTCTTTTCATTCGTTTGAAAACAAATGTGAAGTTCGCGATAGTAAAGGAAAACTCGCCGCACGTGGAATACCGCACGGAAAACTGTTTAAAATGTGTTTCAAAGTGAAAGTGCCCATTGACTGTAAAGCGCTGAAATTAGCAGATGGCCAGGAAAAATTAAAACTTTGGCATGAGCGAATGAGACACGTAAATGAGCGCGTCGTAAAACACACGTGTGAACAACTCGGCATCCGTGGAATTGAAAAGGACAATTTGACAAAGTTTTTTTTGTGAAGGATGCATTATGGGCAAGCAGTCCCGAAGGCCGCAACCAAGCATCGGGGTTGAAGACAATTACGGGCCAGGGGAGAAAATTCATATCGATGTCTGTGGCCCTGTAAACATAAACTCACCGAGCAACACGCGGTTCTTTTTACTGTTTAAGGACGAGAGTACCAGCTATAGGAAGGTATACTTCATGAGCCATTAATCAAAAGTATTCAGCAAATTTAAGGAGTACGAGGCATTCGTATCGACGCAGACTGGAACGAAAATCAAAGACCTGCGCTCGGACAATGGGGCACAGTGCACCTGCAGCCAGCTCCGGACCTTTTTAGAGGAAAAAGGTATAATCCACAAACGCTCGTCACCATACATTCATGAGGAGAATGGTCGCGCTGAACGCGAAATTCGTACGCTCATTGAAAGTACACGTTCTATGATTCACGCAAAGAACATGGATCAAAAATTATGGGCAGAAGCAGTAAATACCGCGTGTTACCTGCTGAATCGGACCATCCTAAAGCCAGGGGAGATGATTACTCCGTTCGAGAAGTGGTTTAAACACAAACCTGATATAAAACATTTAAAGGTGTTTGGATCCGTAGCTTACCTGAACGTGCCGAAGGAAAGACGGCAAAAATTCGACCCAAAAAGCAGACAGGTCATATTCGTCGGTTACGATGGGGAGTCTACTAATTATAGACTCTGGGATAATAAATTGAAGAAAATTTCAATAAGCAGTGACGTAACCTTCAACGAAAATGCCCTGCCCAGTGCCGAAACGCGCGCCGAAACCGATACAATAATCAAGTTCGGAATTGAAGACGAAAGAGAGACGATTCCTACTCCAGAAGGTGCAGCCGAACACCAAGCTCCAGTTGTGAAAGATGTCGCCGAAACACGAGAACTGGAAACCAATGGAAATAAAGAAAGCGCAGCTTTGCCAGAGACAGAGCAGGTAGCCGCCAATGAAAATGCTCGGGAAGGTAGACAACTGCGCAATAGAAGAACATTACAAGCACCTGGCCGATACGGCATACCTATTGCTTTTTTGGCTGATACGGTGCCTATGACCTACACTGAGGCAATATCCAGTGACGACACCAGCAAATGGATGAAAGCCATGGACGAAGAGATGCTGGCGCTTGAAAAAAATCGCACATGGACCATATGTGCACTGCCACAAGGAAAACGTGCAATCGGTTGCAAATGGGTTTTCTCAATCAAAAATGATGCAGCTGGAAATCTGAAGAGATACAAGGCGAGACTCCTAACGAAAGGATTCCGACAACGAGAAGGAATCGATTATTTTGACACATTCGCACCTGTCGTTCGCTACGAGTCCATTAGAACTCTTCTTGCAATAGCTGCGAAAGAAGATTATGAAATAATGAAGTTCGATGTGCAAACCGCTTTTCTATATGGCGATCTTCAAGAAGAAATTTATTTGGAGCAGCCTCCAGGATACACAATTTAGAGCCAACCGGATGCAGTCTTCAAGCTACATCGCAGCCTGTATGGATTGAAGCAGTCACCCAAATGCTGGAACGAGAAGTTCACGAGGTTTCTGAACGAATTTAATCTCGTGAACATCGCAAGTGATAAGTGCGTGCTTGTCGGTGTAGTGGAAAGTTCAAAAGTGTATTTAGCCCTGTATGTGGATGATGGTTAGATTATGAGCAAAAGCGAGAATGCAATCAAGAGCGTCTTAGATTATTTAGAAGGTAACCTTAAAATCTCGGTAGATCGGACCGATGAATTTCTCGGTTTCGAGATTAAACGCGATCGTGAACGACGACTCTTAAAAATTTCTCAACCGGGCTATATTAAGAAAATAGTAAAGACCTTTAATATGCTTGAAGCAAATCCGTCAAGTGTACCTGCGGAGCCAGGTATGCCCTTGCAAAAACAAACACCTGCGACTGACAGTAAAATACCGTTTCGTGAGGCAATAGGCTCTTTATTATTCGCTGCACGAGTTTGTCGCCCGGATATCGAATTTGCGGTCAATTACACAAGTCAATTTTTGAATTCTTACGACGACACTCATTGGCAATCGGTAATGAAAATAATGCGTTATTTAAATGGAACACGTGATTACGGAATAGTTTACGGAAATAGTGGGAGTTCGCTTGATATTTCGGGATTCACGGATGCTCATTATGCCGGATGCTCAGAGACTCGATGATCTAGGAGTGGATTTGTCTATATTTTGAATAGTGGACCAATTTCGTGGCCCAGTCAATTGAAAAAGGTCGTTGCCCTTTCGACCGCTGAGTCGGAATATATCGCGTTAGGTCACGACGTGAAAGAAACGTTTTGGTTACGTCGTATGTTGAATGAATTGGATATTGCGTGCAATATCGTCCCTGTTTTTGTTGATAACCAAGCGGCCATAAAAATTGCTAATAGTTCCAAAAACCATAAGCGCTCGAAACACATCGATATAAAGTACCATTTTACTCGTGATGTCGTTAATCGCGGAGAAGTAGAAATTAGATATGTTCAAACGAAAGAACAATTCTGTGATATCTTTACTAAGCCTTTGCAAAAACCCCTCAGGGGCTGCCAGCCTTTCAGCTGCAGTACGGGCTTAACGAACCCGGGGTACCCGAGTCATACACACACCGTAAGCCTCCTGTTGGTCGTCACAACGACCCATTCACAATTCCCTATTGGTTTTGTGAATGGTACGTGACGGCAGGAGGAACGGGGGTCTTGGCTTAACCGCCTGGGCCACGAGTATGGCGACTCTATAAAATCGCCCTCCAATCCTAAGCTATGGTGCGCGGCGATGGGATGCATGGTTGGGGGAGAAGGCCCAATCCCAAGCGACCACCTCCGGGGAACCTGCCGAACCCCCGGAGTATTAGGCTTACCCGGGTAAGGCGGCTCTGCCCGGGTGGACCTTTATTTCCGACCATCTCGTGGGATTATTATGGACACAGAAAATAAAATGGGGATGGGGCGGGTTTTGTCGGTTGGGGAGGACGGAGACGGGGTTGGGGTTAGGGTGGCGGCGCTCGCGCCCCACTCAGCGCCAGGTCCGGCTTCGTGGAGGGTGGAGGAGGACGACGAGACGGCGTCGGTCTCGTCCTTCTCCTCCAGCACGAGCCACATAGGCTCTAAGAGGAAGAGGACGGGGCAGGCCGTCGTCGAGGTGGGCGGGGCGATGAGCCCGTCGGTGAGGCTGAGTTGCCTCAGGGACGAGGTGACCGAGGAGATATCGGAGAGGATCTCCTCGTCCCTGAGGCGGGTGGAGAAAGTCGCCGCTGCCTGCGCCTTTAAGGGGCAGAAAAGCGGTGGCGCGGAGGCCCTGAAGGCCGCGGCGCAGGAAATGAGGGAGGCGGCGCGGGAGCTCAGAGGGCGGAACGCCCGTCTGCAGCTCCTGTTGGAGGAGGAGCGACAGGGGAGGAGGAGGGCAGAGGCGCTGTGGAACAGCGCGGCCCTCCCTCCCATCCTCCCTCCTCCTCCACCGCCGCGTCCCTCGGCGGAGGTAAATAAGCGGAGTGCGGCGGCAGTGGTGCGGGGCACCGCGGGCCCCTCCACCCGCACTCCGCCCGTGAAGAAGTCCCCGTCCTCCTCAGAAGACGATCTTCTGAGGAGGATTGGGGACATGATTGATGGCAAGCTGGCCGCCTTCCGGGAGGAGCTCCTCGCCGGAAGAGCGGTCAGCAGGAAGGCGGTGCCTCCCCGACCTGTTCCGGTGCAGTCGGGGAAGGCAAAGAAGGGCGGAGTGAAGGCTCCGCCCAGCGTTGCGGCACCAGGGCCCCGGGTCGCGACCCCCAAGGGGGGTGGTGTACCCGTGGTCGCGGTGGTCGCGTCCTCCACAGCACCCTACCAAGGGGGGGTGGCGTGGAGTGAGGTGGTGGGGCGGAAGGCGAAGCGGGCGGTGAGGAAGGCCTCGCAACCGCAGCCTCCGCCTCCGCCGGCGGCGGCCAAGGCAAAGGCCGCGAAGGTCGGGAAGGCACGACCAGGTCGTCCCCCAAAAACGGCAGCGGTGACGCTGACCGTTGCGCAGGGGGGCGACCTGACCCTCGCGGAGGCGATGCGGCTCGCCAGGGAGAATATCTCCCTGGAAGAGCTGGGCATCGCCTCCGTGAGGGCGAAGAGGGCCGTGACCGGGGGTCTCTTGCTGGAGATCCCCGGTGCAGAAGGCGGCGCGAAGGCGGATCGTCTCGCCCAGAGGCTCCGGGAGCAGCTGGGCGAGCGAGGTGTCCGGGTCGCCCGGCCCACGAAGCGCACGGAGATGCGCGTTTGTGGGCTGGACGACTCGGTCAGCGCACAGGATGTGTCCCGTGCCCTTGCGAGGGCGGGGGACTGTCCTGTAGAGGACCTGCGGATCGGAGAGATCCGCAGGTCGCCCTCCGGCCTCGGGTCGGTGTGGGCCCGGTGCCCCCTCCCCGCCGCCCGTAAGGTGGCGGAATCCGGGAGGGTGTTGGTGGGGTGGGTTTCGGCGCGAGTGGAAATCCTCGCGCCGCGCCCGCTCCAGTGTCACCGCTGCCTCGAATTGGGGCACGTGAGGCAGTGGTGCACCTCGCCGGTGGACCGCAGCGGTCAGTGTTACCGCTGCGGTGCCAAAGAGCACCGTGCGAGCCAGTGCACGGCGGCCCCCCACTGCCCGCTGTGTGCGGACATGGGGAGGCCAGCCGATCACAGGGTGGGGAGCAAGAAGTGCTCCCCCCCCCCTTCCGGAAGCAGAGGAAGAGGCGGGCTGCACCGGCTCCGGTGCCGAGGGCGGTGGCATCGTCCTCCATGGAGGTGGACGGTGCTACGGGGACGGACGGCCGGGAGGAGGCTGGCGCGGCCATTAATTAATGCCGCCCCGCCTCCTCCTCCAGGCCAACCTCAACCACTGCCGCGCGGCACAGGACTTGATGTCCCAAGTCCTCGCGGAGTGGGGGGTTGGCCTGGCGGTCGCCGCCGAGCCGTACCGCGTCCCTGATCACCCTCATTGGGTGGGCGACGCGGACGGCTTGGTGGCGACGGTATGGGGAGGTGGCGACGGGTCCCCACCGTTCTCCTTGATGGAGCGCGGTCGGGGATTCGTCGCCGTGGACTGGGGGGCAGTCGCTGTGGTGAGGTGCTACATTTCGCCCCGTAGCGGTCACGCTGCGTTCGAGCTGTACTTGGCCGAGGTCGCGGCATGCGTGCAGCGCTACGCGGCCCGGCCGGTGCTGGTCCTGGGGGATTTTAATGCCAAGTCGGTGGCTTGGGGATCCCCCAGGACCTCCGTTCGCGGCGGGATCCTGGGCGATTGGGCGGCGGGGTCCGACCTCCGGGTATTGAACCGGGGGTCGGAGCACACATGCGTGCGGCGATATGGGGGGTCCATCGTGGATGTTGGATTCGCGACCCCCAACGCCGTGCGCATGGTGTCGGGTTGGCACGTGGTCGCGGGGGCAGAGACACTCTCCGATCACCGGTACATCCGGATGGAGGTCTCTGCCGCCGCGAGTGCATCCCGACACGGCCGCCTGCGTGGCACCCCACCACGCCGCTGGGCGCTTCGGCGCCTGGACAAGGACGCCCTGATGGCAGCTGCCCTCGCTGCAACTTGGCCGCAGGGAGCGGCCGAGTTGCCGAGCATAGAGGAGGAGGTCGCCCGGCTCGGAGCATTGGTCACGGGTATTTGCGACGTGGGGATGCCTCGGGTCGGGCGGGCTTCTCCTCGCCGGGCGGTGTACTGGTGGTCGGACGCGATCACGGAGTTGCGAGTCGCGACTGTCCGCGCCCGACGCCAGTACACCCGCGCGCGCCGTCGTCAACGTACAGGCGACGGCGTGGCGCGAGCGAGGGCAGCTGATGACCTGTATGGAGCATACCGCGTGGCGCGGGTTGCTCTGCAGGTCGCCATCAAACGGGCCAAGACCCAGGCATGGAAGGAGCTCCTCCAGACCCTTGATGACGATCCATGGGGGCGCCCATATAAGGTGGTGCTGAATAAGCTCCGCCCGTGGGCGCCCCCCGTCACCGAGGGTCTTGACCCCCGGCTGCTGGAGGACGTGGTCAATACACTCTTCCCAATTGGGGAGAGGGGACCGCGTCCTCCGGCGGCGGCGGCGGCTGTCCCAGTGGAGTGGACGGCCGAGCTGGGGGTCACGCAGGAGGAGCTGGCAGCGGCCATCAGACGGCTCGGGGTTCGTAACACGGCCCCGGGTCCGGATGGTGTGCCCGGCCGGGTTTGGGTCTTGACCCAGGGCGTCCTTGGGGCCGACCTCAGGCGGTTGTTCGACCGCTGCCTGAGGGACGGGCGATTCCCCCCCAGTTGGAAGGTGGCGAGGATGGTCCTCCTCCGGGAGGAGGGTCGGCCCGCCGAGTCTCCATCCGCATACCGGCCCATTTGTCTCCTCGACGAGGTGGGCAAGCTCTTCGAGCGTGTGATTGCTGCCCGCCTCGTCGAGCACCTGTCGCGGGGTGATCCCGGTCTGGCCGACTGCCAGTTCGGTTTCCGGGGGGGCCGATCGACTATCGACGCGATAGGTCGTGTGAGGGCCCTCTCGGAGGCGGCCGTCTCCCGGGGAGGGGTGGCATTGGCAATATCCTTGGATATTGCCAATGCCTTTAACACCCTCCCCTGGGAAGAGATAAGGAGGGGACTCGAATATCATCGAGTCCCCCCTTGTCTCAGGGCGGTCGTCGGGGATTATCTCCGCGGCAGGTGGATCGAGTATCCGGGCCGGGATGGTGATATGCGGAGGGAGGTGTACTGCGGTGTTCCGCAGGGGTCGGTCCTCGGGCCACTCCTGTGGAACATCGCGTACGACTCGGTGTTGTGGGCCGGCCTCCCCGACGGCGTCAGCACGGTGTGTTATGCGGATGACACACTGGTGCTGGCCGTCGGGGCGCACTGGGGGAGGGCCATGCGTCGCGCGGAGGAGGGGTCGCAACGCGTCGTCGACCGGATCAGAGGGATGGGGATGACGGTGGCGGTCCATAAGACCGAGGTGATTGCGTTTCATTCACCTCGGCAGGATCCGCCACCCCCTCTGATCCGGGTGGGTGGGGCTGACATCGAGGTGAAGCCTCAGATCAGGTATCTGGGGCTGATCCTCGATAGCCACTGGCGTTTCGAGGAGCATTTCCGCTGCCTGGTCCCCCGGTTGGAAAGGATGGTTGCGGCTCTGGGCCGGATCCTGCCCAACCTGGGGGGCCCGGCGGGCCGAGTTCGTCGCCTCTATGTGGCAATGTTCCAGTCGGTGGCCCTATACGGGGCCCCCGTCTGGGCGGACGACCTGGCTGCCTCCCGGCGCAGCATGACTATGCTGCGTCGGGTGCAGAGGCGCATGGCGCTCAGGGTCGTCCGCGGGTATCGGACCATGTCACATGAGGCGGCGACGGTTCTAGCGGGGATGCCGCCCATGGACCTGCTCGCGCGGTCGCACGCGGTGATGTACCGGCACCGCGTCGACCGTCGCGCGGGGGTGGGGGCGGTCCCGGCCGGGCAGGAACCTGCTTGGGGCGATTTGAAGCGCCAGGCCCGACAGTCCGTGTTGCTCGCGTGGCTGGAGCGGCTGGCTCTGTCAACCGCGGGGCACCGGACTGTCGGGGCTGTTCGGCCACTCCTGAAAGAGTGGCTGGACAGAGGCCATGGCAGCCTCACCTACCGGCTGGCACAGGTATTTTCCGGGCATGGCAGCTTCGGAAGATACCTGTGCCGGATAGGCAAGGAGCCGACGGCGCGTTGCTGCCACTGCGACGCTGAGCAGGACACGGCGGATCATACCCTGGTGGTATGCCCCGCGTGGGAGGGGGAGCGCCGTGTCTTGGTCGGCGTCGTCGGGCGGGATGTCTCGCTGCCGGGCGTGGTGCGCGCCATGCTCGGCAGCGAGGAGAAGTGGAGGGCCGTGGCCTCCTTCTGCGAGAACGTAATGTTGCAGAAGGAGGCCGCGGGGAGGGAGCGCGAGGCGTCGCGGGCGGCCGCCTCGGCCTGGCGGATGACCTAGGCTGGGAGGGGGGTCCTGAGGGGACCCTCCTCCCGCCAGGCGGCGCTGGGTCGGACCGGTTGGGGGTAGGAGTGCCTCCCCCTACCGGTCCGACGCAAGGGGAGGCACCCTCGGCGATCTGGTGCGGCCATGAACGCCCGGCCGCCGAGGGGTGGAAACGGGGTCGCGGGCGGTTGCGAGTTGGGGCTCGCAGCCGCCACTAAACGCGGCCCCGGGACGGATAGCGGCGGGATGGAGTGGCCCCGTCCCGCCGCTATGAGGCAGTGTGTCTACTGGGGGGACCGATTGTCCCCCCGGGGGATGGGCGCGAAAGCGCGGGCACGGGGAGGATACCGGAAGAGTGCTTCGAGCGATTCCCGATATCCTCCCAAAGCGTGCCGAAGGGTCACCGTGGGGTTTTTAGTGGGTAGGTCCCGCGCCTGTCGTTGTACGGGCGCGGGGAATCCCACACACCCCTCCCACCTCTCCCCAAGGAGGTGGGAGGGAGTCTTTCGAAGATTTTCCCCACGACAAAAAAAAAAAAAAAAAAAAAAAAAAGTGCTCGGCGGCCCATCACTGCCCGCTATGTGTGGACAGGGGGATGACAGCCGACCACAGGGTGGGGAGCAGGAAGTGCTTTCTCCCCTTCCGGAAGGAGAGGAAGAGGCGGGCCGTTCCGGCTCTGGCGCCGCGGGCGGCAGCATCGTCCACCATGGAGGTGCACGGTGCCACGGGGACGGACAGCCGGGAGGAGGCTAGGGGCGGTCGGTAATTAATGGCGCTACGCCTCCTCCTCCAGGCCAACCTCAACCACTGCCGCGCGGCACAGGATATGATGTCCCAAGTCCTTGCGAAGTGGGGGGTGGGCCTGGCTGTCGCCGCGGAGCCGTACGGCGTCCCTGATCACCCTCATTGGGTGGGCGTCGCGGACGGCTTGGTGGCGATGGTATGGGGAGGTGGCGACGGGTCCCCGCCGTTCTCAGACGGCTCGGGGCGCGTAACATGGCCCCGGGTCCGGATGGTATGCCCGGCCGGGTTTGGGTCTTAACCCACGGCGTCCTTGAGGCCGACCTCAGGCGGTTGTTTGACCGATGCCTGAGGGACGGGCGATTCCCCCCCAGTTGGAAGGTAGCGAGGATGGTCCTCCTCCGGATGGAGGGTCGGCCCGCGGAGTCTCCATCCGCATACCGGCCCATCTGTCTCCTCGACGAGGTGGGCAAGCTCTTCGAGCGAGTGACTGCTGCCCGCCTCGTCGAGCACCTGTGGCGGGGTGCTCCGGGCCTGGCCGACTGCCAGTACGGTTTCCGAGGGGGAGGGGGCCGGTCGACGGTCGACGCGATCAGTCGGGTCAGGGCCCTCTCGGAGTCGGCCGTCACCCGGGGTGTGGCGGCGTTGGCGGTATCGCTGGATATTGCCAACGCGTTTAACTCCCTTCCCTGGGGAGAGATACGGAGGGGGCATGAATATCATCGGGTCCCCCCGTGTCTCAGTGCAGTGGTCGGGGATTATCTCCGCGGCAGGAAGATCGAGTATCCGGGCCGGGATGGTGATATGCGGAGGGAGGTGTATTGCGGGGTTTCGCAGGGCACGGTTCTCGGGCCACTTCTGTGGAACATCGCGTACGACGCGGTGTTGCGGGCCGACCTCCCCGACGGCGTCAGTGCCGTGTGTTACGCAGATGACTCAATGGTGCTGGCTGTCGGGGCTCAGTGGGGAAGGGCCAAGCGCCTCGCCGAGGAGGGGGCGCAACGCGTCGTCGACCGGATCAGGGGGATGGGGATGACGGTGGCGGTCCATAAGACCGAGGTGATAGCGTTCCATTCACCTCGGCAGGATCCGCCACCCCCTCTGATCCGGGTGGGTGGGACTGATATCCAGGTGAAGCCCCGGATGAGGTATCTGGTGCTGATCCTCGATAGCCACTGGCGCTTCGAGGAGCATTTCCGCTGCCTGGTTCCCCTCTTGGAGAGGATGGTCTCGGCTTTAGGCCGGATCCTCACCAACCTGGGGGGCCCGGCGGGACGAGTTCGTTGACTCTCTGTGGTTCAGTCGGTGGCCCTATACGGGGCCCACGTCTGGGCGGACGACCTGGCGGCCTCCCGGCGCAGCATGACGATGCTGCGTCGGATGCAGAGGCGGATGGCGCTGAGGGTCGTCCGCGGCCACCGGACCGTGTCGCATGAGGCGGCGACAGTTCTTGCGGGGTTGCCGCCCATGGATCTCCTCGCGCGGTCGCACGCGATGATGTATCGTCATCGTGTCGACCGTCGCGCGGGAGTGGGGGCGGTCCCGGGAGAGCAGGAACCTGCCTGGGGCGATTTGATGCGCCAGGTCCGTCAGTTCGTGGTGCTCGCGTGGCAGGAGCGGTTGGCTCTGCCAACCGCGGGGCACCGGACAGTCGGGGCTTTTCGGCCACTCCTGAGTGAGTGGCTGGATAGAGGCCATGGAAGCCTCACTTTCCGGCTGGCACAGGTGTTCTCCGGGCATGGCAGCTTCGGGAGATGCCTGTGCCGGATAGGGAAGGAGCCGGCGGCGCGTTTCTGCCATTGGGACGCTGAGCAGGACACGGCTAAACATATCCTCGAGATGTGCCCTGCGTAGGAGCAGGAGCGCCGTGTCCTGGTCAGCGTCATCGGGCGGGATGTCTCGCTGCCGGGCATGGTGCGAGCCATGCTCCGCAGCGAGGGGAAGTGGAGGGCTATGGCCACCTTTTGCGAGAGCGTAATGTTGCAGAAGAGGGCCGCGGGCAGGGAGCGCGGGCGTCAGCGGCGTGCTGGGGCTCGCGCTCGTGTGGTGGCAGGAGGGTATCGCCCAGGTGCCGGGCATCGTGGGCGGCCCCCGCGGCGTGGCGGATGACCCTCGTTTGGAGGGAGTTCCGGAAGGGAGCCTCCTCCAGCCACGAGGCGCGGGGTCGGATCGAAGGGGGGTGGCAGTGCCACCCTAATTCCGGTCCGGCGAATCGGGAGGCACCCTCAGTGGCATGGACTGGCCATCAGCCACCAGCCGCCGAGGGGTAGAAATGGGGTCGCGGGCGGTTGAGAGTTGGGGCTCGCAGCCGCCACTCAACGTGGGCCCGAGAAGGATGGCATCAGGACGGTGTGACCTCGTCCTGCCGCCATGAGATAGCGTGACAGCCGGGGGACCCCTCTGTCCCCCCGTGGATGGGCGCACAGCGCTGGCACGGGGAGGATACCGGAAGTATGCTTCGAGCGATACCCGGTATCCTCCCAAATCGTGCGGAAGGGTCACCGTGGTGTTTTTAGTGGGTAGGTCCCGCGCCCGTCATACCATGGGCGCGGGGAATCCCACACACTCCTCCCGCCGCCCCCAAAAAAGAGGAGGGAGGGAGTCTTACGAAGATTTTCTCCACGAAAAAAAAAAATGCACTAAGCTAGTATGCAAGCAGTGAGGTAGTAAGCGAGGAGGAAACTGGTAAGCAAGGAGTACGTTAGTAAGCAGGCAGTAAGCTAGACAACAAGCAGCAAGCTGGAAAGCAAGTAGCAAGCTAGCAAGCTAGCAATAAGCGAGTAAGTTAGCAGTGAGCTGGTAACCAAGCAGTAAGCTAGTAAGCCAGGAGGAAGTAAGTAAGCAAGCAGCATTCTAGAAAGAAAGGTGTATGCTAGTAAGCAAGCAGTAAGCTAGAAAGAAACATGTAAGCTAGTAAGCAAGCACTAGGCTAGTACGCAAGCAGTGTCCAAGTAAGCGAGGAGCAGGCCAGTATGAGAGCAGTTATCTAGTAAGCAAGCAGTAAGCTAGTAAGGAAGCGCTAAGCTAGACAGCAAGTAGCAGGCAAGTAAGCAAGCAGTAAGCGAGTATGCTAGCAGTAAGCTAGCAAGCAAGAAGGTGGCTAGTAGGAAAGCAGTATGCCAGTAAGCAAGCTGTGAGCTAGTAAGCGAGCAGGGACCTACTAACGAAGCAGTAATCTAGTAAGCAAGGAGTAAGCTAGTGAGCAAGCAGCAGGCTAGTCAGAAAGCAGTTAACTAGTAAGAACGCAATATGCTAGTAAGCAAGCGGCAAGCTACGAAGCAAGCAGTTGGCTTGTAAGCAAGCAGTATGCTAGTAAGCAAGCAGTGAGCCAGTAAGCGAGCTGGCAGCTAGTAAACAAGTAAGCACGCTGTAAGCTAGTAAGCAAGCTGTGGGCTAGAATCCAAGCAGCAAGCTAATCAGCAAGCAGCAAGCTAGTGATCGGGCAGTAAGCGAGTAGGAAACTAGTAAGCATGGAGAGAGCTAGTAAGCATGCAGTAAGCTAGTAAGCAAGCAGTAAGCTAGTAAGCAAACAGTAAGCTAGTAAGCAAGCAGTTAGCAATTAAGCAAGCAGTAAGCTAGTATGCAAGCAGTAAGCTAGTAAGCAAGCAGTAAGCTGGAAAGCTAGCATCAAGCTAGTAAGCAAGCACTAAGCTGGTATGCAAGCAGTAAGCTAGTAAGCAAGCAGTGAGCTAGTAAGCGAGGAGCAGGCCAGTATGAAAGCAGTTATCTAGTAAGCAAGCAGTAAGCTAGTAAGGAAGCGCTAAGCTAGAATGCAAGCAGTAGGCTAGTAAGCAAGCAGTAAGCTAGAATGCACGCAGGAAGCTAGTAAGCAAACAGTAAGCTAGTAAGCAGGCAGTATGCTTGTAAGCAAGCTGTAAGCTTGTAAGCGAGGAGGAAGCTAGTAAGCATGCAGTTAGTGGGTAAGCAAGCAGCGAGCTAGTAAGCGTGCGGGGAGCTGGTAAGGAAGCAGTATGCTAGTAAGCATGCTGTAAGCTAGTTAGTAACCACTAAGCTAGTAAGAAAGCAGTAATCTGGGAGTCAAGCAAGATGCTAGTAAGCAAGCAGTAAGCTAGAAAGCAAGCAGTAAGATTGTAGGCAAGAAGTGAGCTGGTAAGCGATCAGGAAGCTAGTAGGGAAGCAGTATACTAGTAAGCAAGCAGTAAGATAGTAAGAAAGCTGTTAGCTAGTAAGAAAGCATTAAGAATGTAAGCAAGCATTGAGCTAGTAAGGGAGCAGGGAGCTAGTAAGGAAGCATTACGCTATTCAGCATGTAGTAAACTAGTAAGCAAGCAGTAAGCTATAAAGTAAGCAGCTGGCTGGTAAGCAAGCAGTAATCTAGTAAGCAAGCAGAAAGCTAGTAAGCAACCAGTAAGCTTGTAAGCAAGCAGTAAGCTGGTAAGGAAGCTGTTAGTTAGTAAGCTAGTAGTAAGCTAGTATGCAAGCAGTGCGCTAGTAAGCCACGTGGCAGTTTGTAAGCAAGCAATAAGATAATAAGCAAGCATGAAGCCAGTAAGAATGCAAGATGCTAGTAAGCAAGCAGTATGGCAGTATGCAAGCAGTAAGGCAGTAAGCAAGCAGTAAGCTAGCAAGCAACCAGTAAGCTGGTCAGAAAGCAATTATCTAGTAAGCAAGCTGTAAGCTAGCATGCAAGTAGTGTGCTAGAAAGCGAGGTGGCGGCTAGCATGCATGCAGCATGCGAGTAAGCTAGCAGCAATCTGGTAAGCAAGCAGTGAGCTAGTAGGCGAGGAGAAAGCTATAAAGGAGGCAGTATGGTAGTAAGCAAGCTGTAAGCTAATATGCAACAAGTAAGCCAGTAAGCAAACAGTAATCTGGTATGAAAGCTGTTAGCTACAAAGCAAGCAGCAGGCTTGTAAGGAAGCAGTTAGCTAGTAAGCAAGCAGTAACTTAGTAAGCATCCAGTATGCTAGTAAGCTATCATACAGCTGGAAAGCGAGCTGTTTGTTAGTAAGCAAGTCGTCAGCTAGTAAGCGTGCAGTAAGCTAGCAAGCAAGCAGTGAGCTTGTAAGCGAGCAGGAAGCCTGCAAGGAAGCGGTATGCTAGTAAGCAAATATTAAGCTGGAAAACATGCAGCAGGCTAGTAGGAAAGCCGTCTGTTATTCAGCATGCAGTAAGCTAGTAAGTACGCAGTAAGCTGGAATGCAAGCAGCAGGCTAGTAAGGAAGCAGCTGGCTAGTAAGCAACCAATAAGCTAGTAATCAAGGATTGTGCTAGAAAGCCGCGAGGGACCTAGTATGAAAGGAGTAAGCTAGTAAGGAAGCAGCATGCTAGTAAGCAACCAATAAGCTAGTAAGGAAGCAGTATCCTAATAAGTAAGCAGGAAGCTAGTAAGCAAGAAGTAAGCAAGTAAGCTAGCAGTAAGCTAGTAAGCAAGAAGCAAGCTAGTAAGCGAGCAGTAAGCTAGAAAGCAAGTAGTCAGCTAGTAACATGCCCGGCAGCGAGACATCCCGCCCGATGACGCTGACCAGGACACGGCGCTCCTGCTCCCACGCAGGGCACATCTCGAGGGTATGTTCAGCCGTGTCCTGCTGGGCGTCACAATGGCAGCATCGCGCCGTCGGTTCCTTCCCTATCCGGCACAGGTATTTTCCGAAGCTGCCATGCTCGGAAAATACCTGTGCTAGCCGGTAAGTGAGGCTTCCATGGCCTCTGTCCAGCCACTCACTCAGGAGTGGCCGAACAGCCCCGACTGAACCATTGCCACATAGAGGCGGCGAACTCGCCCCGCCGGGCCCCCCAGGTTGGGGAGGATCCGGCCTAAAGCCGAGACCATACTCTCCAACCGGGGAACCAGGCAGCGGAAATGCTCCTCGAAGCGCCAGTGGCTATCGAGGATCAGCCCCAGATTCCTCATCCGGGGCTTCACCGCGATATCAGCCCCACCCACCCGGATCAGGGTGGGTGGCGGATCCTGCCGAGGTGAATGGAACGCTAACACCTCGGTCTTATGGACCGCCACCGTCATCCCTATCCCCATGATCCGGTTGGCGACGCGTTGCGCCCCCTACTCGGCGAGGCGCTTGGCCCTCCCCCACTGAGCCCCGACGGCCAGCACCAGTGTGTCATCTGCGTAACACAATGCATAATAGCTTGCTGCTTGCTTTCTAGCATACTCTTTGGTTACTAGATTTCTCCTCGCTTACTAGCTCACTGGCAGCTTACTAGCTTACTGTTTGCTTTCTAGCATACTGCTTGCTTACTGGGTTACTTCCTTCTTACTAGCTTACTGCTTGCTTACTAGCCTACTGCACCCCTACTAGCTAACTGCATTCTGACTAGCCTGCTGCTTTCTTACTAGCATAATGCTTGCTTACTAGTTTACTACTAGCATACCATGTTACTGATCGCGTTCTAGCTTCAAGCTTTCTTA
Source organism: Colletes latitarsis (assembly GCF_051014445.1). NCBI lineage: Eukaryota > Metazoa > Arthropoda > Insecta > Hymenoptera > Colletidae > Colletes > Colletes latitarsis. The sequence goes on from NC_135142.1 coordinate 7,978,739, forward strand.
CCAGCTTACTCCTAGCTTACTATCTTACTGGTTTCTTACTAGCTTTCTCGTTTCATACTACCTTACCGCTTTCTTACTAGCTTACTGCTTTCTGACATGTTTAATGCTAGCGTCCTAGCTCATTGCATGCTTTCTAGCATACTGCTTCCTTACCAGCTTACGGCTTGCTTACTAACATAATTCTGCGTTACTAGCTTACTGCTCGCTTTCTAGCTCACAGCTTGGTTGCTAGCATACTGCTTTCCTACTTGCTTATAGCTTTCTGACTACCCCGCTGCTTGCTTACTAGCTTATTGGTCGCTTACTAGCTTGCTGCTTGCACACAAGCTGCCTGCTTGCTATCAAACTTACTACTTGCTTACTACCATTCTGCTTTCCTACTAGCTCACACCTTTCTGACTAGCCTGCTGCTTGCATACTAGCTCCCTGCTCGCTTACTAACTTACTGCTTGCTGACTAGCTTGCTGTTTGCTTTTTAGCTTTCTGCTTTCTCACATGCATACAGCTTGCTTGCTAGATTACTGCTTTGTTACTAACTCCCTGCACGCTTACTAGATCACTGCTTGCTTACTACATCACTGCTTGCTTACTAGCTCACTGATTGCTTACAGTCTTACTGCTTGCTTACTAACTTACTGCTTGCTTACTAGCTTACTGCTTGCTCACTAGCTTACTTCTTGCTTACTATTGTTACGTATGTCGAACGTTTCGTTCCTCAAATTTTTCTTGCCACTTGCGTGCATTAGGAAATCGCCCTGCTACTTATCTAACCTTTGAAATGGGGGTCACTTCCGTCGCGATGCAGCAGCCCGTTAATTAATACAATTCGGAGAATAGAGCAGCTCGTTAATTAATACAATTCGGAGAATAGTGCACACGGTTATTTCTAACGTACTTTTGAATCCGCCCCACACAGATTTTTTGGTATATAACCCCCGTGATTTCGTTACTCGGGGAATCATAATCGTACCGTCACGCTTAGTGTCAACTCCACGACTCTCGTTACACGTATACGATTTTTGTTAGTCAGTTGTATTTGTGAGATCGGGCTACAGTTCCCTGTCGTATCAATATTATACCATATAGAATCCGTGAACCGGCATAAATTCTATTGCGGCCATTACTTTCAACTGACATACCCCCGCATCGCCAGTGCGTCAACACCGCGGAAGATCTTTTTAGGTAATTATAATCATTCTTTGATCGCGACACAAGATACACGAAACAATTGTATTTTATTTGTTGATTTAAGAATATATCTACTTTTATTATCAAATCAGAGTTACCCAACTTCTTTAACCCATAATTATATAAAGCGATTATTATTAGTTAAACGTTCCCATAATAATATAACCTTACAGCTCGGGTTATATTACATTTAATAATTCATAGTTACGAGTTCAATTAATACATCCCCAAATCCAAATACAACCTCTTACAACCTAGTGGCTCCTCGATTACGCATCGAGTTCGTCCACGCAATCTATAACCATCCTAGCGGCTCCCTGATTACGCATCAGGTTCGTCCGCATCGTACAGCTCCCTGATTTCGCATCAGGTTCGTCTGTGATTTATCCAACTTCCCAGCAGCTCCTCGATTACGGATCGAGTTCGTCTGCGTTTCTTCCAACCTCCTAGCAGCTCCCCGATTTCGCATTGGGTTCGTCCGTGCACCTAATTAACAAATTGATACCATATTCCATACTCTCTCTCGAACTCGCAGGCCACGCGCGCTGCACGGTCCTGGCTCGTAACACTAGTAAGCAAGCAGTAAGCTAGTGAGGAAGCAGTGAGCAAGTAAGCGAGGAGGATGCTAGTATGGAAGCAGTTATATTGTAAGCAAGCAGTAAGATAGTAAGCGAGCAGTGAGCTAGTAAGCGAGCGGGAAGCTAGTAGGGAAGCAGTTCGATAGTACGCAAGCTGTAAGCTAGAACGCAACCAGTAAGCCAGTAAGCAAGAAGTAAGCTGGTAAGAAAGTAGTTAGCTAGTAACCAAGTAGGAAGTTAGTAAGCACGCAGTAAGCTAGTAAGCAAGCAGTGAGCTAGTAAGCCTGGTGGAAGCTAGTAAGGAAGCTGTATTCTAGTAAGCAAGCTGTAGTCTAGTAAGCAAGCAGTGAGATAGTAACCCAGCAGTAAGCTAGTAAGTAAGCAGTAAACTAGTAAGCAAGCAGTAACCTAGTGAGCAACAAGTAAACTAGTAAGTAAGCAGCATGCTAGTATGAGAGCAATTAGCTAGTAAGCGAGGAGGAAGCTTGTGAGAAAGCAGTATGCTAGTAAGTAAGCAGCAGGCTTGTCAGAAAGCAGTTAGATGGTAAGAAAGCAGTATGCTAGTAAGCACGCAGTAAGATGCTGTGAAAGTTAGCTAGTGAGCAAGTAGTAAGCTTGTAAGCTGGCAGTACGCTAGTAAGCATTCGTCTGGTAAGAGAGCGGTAAGTTAGTAAGAATGCAGTATGTTAGGAAGAATGCAGGAATGTTGTAAGCAAGCACTAAGATAGTAAGCAAGCAGTACGATAGTAAGCAAACAGTAATATTGTAAGCAAGCAGCAGGATAGTGAGCGTGCAGTAAGCGAGTTAGCTAGCAGTGAGCATGTAAGCCAGCAGTAAGCTAGTAATCAAGCTGTAAGCTGGTAAGCATGCAGTAAGTTAATAAGCAAGCAGGGAGCTAGTAAGCGAGCAGAAGCTAGTAAGGAAGCAGCAGGCTAGTAAGCCAGCAGTAGGCTAGTAAGCGAGCAGGAAGCCAGCAAGGAAGCAGTATGCTAGTAAGCAAACAGTAAGTTGGAAAACATGCAGCAGGCTAGTAGGAAAGCCGTTTGATATTCGGCATGCAGTAAGTTAGTAAGCACGCAGTACGGTGGAAAGCAAGCAGCGGGCTAGTAAGAAAGCAGTTAGCTATTGAGCAAGCAATAAACTAGTAAGCAACCAGTAAGCTTGTAAGCAAGCAGTAAGCTGGTATGGAAGCAGTTAGTTAGTAAGCAAGTAGTAAGCTAGTATGCAAGCAGTGAGCTAGTAAGCCAGGTGGAAGTTTGTAAGCAAGCAATAAGATAATAAGCGAGCATGAAGCTAGTAGGGAAGCAGTATGCTAGTAAGCAATCAAACAGCTGGTAAGCAAACAGTTAGTTAGTAACCAGGTAGTAAGCTAGTAATCGTGCAGTGAGCTAGTAAGCAAGCAGTAAGCTAGCATGCAAGCAGTAAGCTAGTAACAAAGCCGTATGCAACTACGGAAGCAGTTAGCTAGTATCAAGCAGCAAACTAGTAAGGAAGCAGTTATCTAGTAAGAAACCAGTATGCTAATAAGCAAGCAGTGAGGCAGTGAGCGAGCAGGAAGCTAGTAAGGGTGCACTAAGCTACAGAGCAAGCAGCAGGCCAGTAAGCAAGCAGTAAGCGTGTAGGCAACCGATACGGAGCGATTCTCACATTTTTGTCAACCTGGTATTCCGCCAACGGACCGCGTCAAAGCAGAGTGCGTCCGCAGCTGACTTTGACGCCCACAACACCGTTTAGCCCACCATCCCGACGTAGTGGCGTTTGAGGCCACGAAACGCGGACATCCGACCACCGGTAGGGACTAGTGCGTCCGCAGAGCCCGACCGGATTCACGGCCTCTCAGCCGTGGAAGGGTGGAGGTGCGTCCGCTGCCATCCGACCCCACTAGTCGGCGATTCCCACTCCGCCTCCAGACATCCTCCTACCCCAGCGAAATAGTGTAGCGGCGAACGAGCACGAGCGAGAGGCCAGCCCGGGCTGGCCCCCAGAATAGGGACCTTTATACCCCAAGCATAGGAGCGAGCGAACCCGGCGTACCGACTGACGCTTCAAACGCCACGACGTCGGGACGATGGGCTAAATAGTGCTGTGGGCGTCAAAGTCAGCTGCGAACGCACTCTGCTAGTAAACGAGTACGGAGCATGGAGCATGGAGTATGGAGCTAGTAGCAAAGCAGAAATCTAGTAAGCAAGCAGTATGCTGGTGAGAAAGCAGATAGCTAGTAAGGAAGCAGTATGCTAGTAAGCAAACACTAAGCTAGTAGGCAACAACTAAGCTAGTAAGCAAGCAGCAAGCTAGTACGAAAGCAGTTTTCTAGTAAGATAGCAGTATGCTAGCAAGCAAGCTGTGAGCTAGTAAACGAGGACGAAGCTAGTAAGGATGCGTTATGCTAGTAATCAAGCAGTAAGTCAGTAGGCAACCAGTAAGCTAGTGAGCAAGCAGCAGGCTAGCCAGAAAGCAGTTAGCTACTAAGAACGCAGTATGCTTGTAAGCAAGCAGTAAGCTGGTAAGAGAGCAGTAAGCTAGTAAGCAAGCAGTGAGCTAGTCAGCGAGCAGTAATCTAGTAAGCAAGCAGTAAGCTACTATGCAAGCAGTATGATAGTAAGCAAGCAGTTAGCTGGTCAGATCGAAGCAGGCTAGTAAGAAAACTATTAGCTAGTGAGAGAACAGCGTGCTAGTAACCAAGCAGTAAGCTACAAAGCAAGCAGCAAGCCAGTAAGGAAGCAATTAGCTTGTAAGCGAGCAGGATGCTAGTAAGGAATCACTATGCTAGTAAGCAAGCAGTAAGATAGTAAGCAACCAGTAAGCTAGTAAGCAAGCAGCAGACTATTAAGAAAACAGTATGTTACTAACAAAGAAGAAAGCTAGTACGCAAGCAGGAAGCTATTAAAGAAGTGTTAGGATAGTAAGTGACCAATAAGTTCATAAGAAAGCAGTAAGTTAGGAAGAAAGCAGGAATGTAGGAAGGTAGCAGTCAGGTAGTAAGCAAGGAGTAAGCTAGTAACACGCAGTAAGCTAGTAAGCACGCAGTGAGCTATTAAGCGAGGAGGAAGCTAGTAACGAAGCAGTATCATAGCATGCAAGCAGTTTGCTAGCAAGCAACCAGTAGGCTGGCAAGGAAGCAGGAAGCGAGTAAGCTAGCAGTAAACTAATAAGCAAGCAGTTATCTTGTAAGCAATTCGTGATCTAGTAAACAATCAGGAAGCTAGTAAGCAAGCAGTAAGCTGGTAAGAAAGCAGCTAGTAAGCTAGTAAGCATGCAGTAAGTTAGTAAGCTTACAGTAAGATAGTGAGAATGCAGTTGGCTAGTAAGAAAGCAGAAAGCAAGTAACATAGCAGTAAGTTAGTAACAAAGCAGTATGCTGGAAAGCAAGCAGGAACCTAGTTTACTGATTGCTTCGAGCGTACTGCTTGCTAACTATCATGCTGGTTCCTTACTAGCCTGTTGCTTGCTTTCCAGCTTACTACTTGCTTGCCAGATTCCTGCTTTCTTCCTAACTTACTGCCCTCTTGCCAGGTGAATGCTCCTTACTTGCTTACAGCTTCATTACTAGCTTACTGCTTGCTTACTTGCTTACTGCTTACCCACTAGCATACTGCCTCCTTACTAGATTCCTGCACACTGACTAGCTCACTGCTCGCTTACTAACATACTGCCTGCTTACTAGCTTTCTGCTTCCTTACTAGCTAACAGCATTCTTACTAGCTTACAGCTTGATTATCTGCTTTTTTTTTTTTTTTTTTTTTTTTTTTTGTCGTGGGGAAAATCTTCGAAAGACTCCCTCCCACCTCCTTGGGGAGAGGTGGGAGGGGTGTGTGGGATTCCCCGCGCCCGTACAACGACAGGCGCGGGACCTACCCACTAAAAACCCCACGGTGACCCTTCGGCACGCTTTGGGAGGATACCGGGAATCGCTCGAAGCATTCTTCCGGTATCCTCCCCGTGCCCGCGCTTTCGCGCCCATCCCCTGGGGGGACAATCGGTCCCCCCAGTAGACACACTGCCTCATAGCGGCGGGACGGGGCCACTCCATCCCGCCGCTATCCGTCCCGGGGCCGCGTTTAGTGGCGGCTCCGAGCCCCAACTCGCAACCGCCCGCGACCCCGTTTCCACCCCTCGGCGGCCGGGCGTTCATGGCCGCACCAGACCGCCGAGGGTGCCTCCCCTTGCGTCGGACCGTTAGGGGGAGGCACTCCTACCCCCAACCGGTCCGACCCGGCGCCGCCTGGCGGGAGGAGAGTCCCCTCAAGACCCCCCTCCCGGCCTAGGTCATCCGCCACGCCGAGGCGGCCGCCCGCGACGCCTCGCGACCGGGCGACGACCTCGGGCCACCGCACGAGCGCGAGCTTCGGCGCGCCGCTGAAGCTCGCGCTCCCTCCCCGCGGCCTCCTTCTGCAACATTACGTTCTCGCAGAAGGAGGCCACGGCCCTCCACTTCTCCTCGCTGCCGAGCATGGCGCGCACCACGCCCGGCAGCGAGACATCCCGCCCGACGACGCCGACCAGGACACGGCGCTCCCCCTCCCACGCGGGGCATACCTCCAGGGTATGATCCGCCGTGTCCTGCTCAGCGTCGCAGTGGCAGCAACGCGCCGTCGGCTCCTTCCCTATCCGGCACAGGTATCTTCCGAAGCTGCCATGCCCGGAAAACACCTGTGCCAGCCGGTAGGTGAGGCTGCCATGGCCTCTGTCCAGCCACTCCTTCAGGAGTGGCCGAACAGCCCCGACAGTCCGGTGCCCCGCGGTTGGCAGAGCCAGCCGCTCCTGCCACGCGAGCAACACGGACTGCCGGGCCTGGCGCTTCAAATCGCCCCAAGCAGGTTCCTGCCCGCCCGGGACCGCCCACACCCCCGCGCGACGGTCGACGCGGTGCCGGTACATCACCGCGTGCGACCGCGCGAGCAGGTCCATGGGCGGCATCCCCGCTAGAACCGTCGCCGCCTCATGTGACATGGTCCGATACCCGCGGACGACCCTGAGCGCCATGCGCCTCTGCACCCGACGCAGCATAGTCATGCTGCGCCGGGAGGCAGCCAGGTCGTCCGCCCAGACGGGGGCCCCGTATAGGGCCACCGACTGGACCATTGCCACATAGAGGCGACGAACTCGGCCCGCCGGGCCCCCCAGGTTGGGCAGGATCCGGCCCAGAGCCGCAACCATCCTTTCCAACCGGGGGACCAGGCAGCGGAAATGCTTCTCGAAACGCCAGTGGCTATCGAGGATCAGCCCCAGATACCTGATCTGGGGCTTCACCTCGATGTCAGCCCCACCCACCCGAATCAGAGGGGGTGGCGGATCCTGCCGAGGTGAATGAAACGCAATCACCTCGGTCTTATGGACCGCCACCGTCATCCCCATCCCCCTGATCCGGTCGTTACGACGCGTTGCGACCCCTCCTCCGCGCGACGCATGGCCCTCCCCCAGTGCGCCCCGACGGCCAGCACCAGTGTGTCATCCGCATAACACACCGTGCTGACGCCGTCGGGGAGGCCGGCCCGCAACACCGAGTCGTACGCAATGTTCCACAGGAGTGGCCCGAGGACCGACCCCTGCGGAACACCGCAGTACACCTCCCTCCGCATATCACCATCCCGGCCCGGATACTCGATCCACCTGCCGCGGAGATAATCCCCGACGACCGCCCTGAGACAAGGGGGGACTCGATGATATTCGAGTCCCCTCCTTATCTCTTCCCAGGGGAGGGTGTTAAAGGCATTGGCAATATCCAAGGATATTGCCAATGCCACCCCTCCCCGGGAGACGGCCGCCTCCGAGAGGGCCCTCACACGACCTATCGCGTCGATAGTCGATCGGCCCCCCCGGAAACCGAACTGGCAGTCGGCCAGACCGGGATCACCCCGCGACAGGTGCTCGACGAGGCGGGCAGCAATCACACGCTCGAAGAGCTTGCCCACCTCGTCGAGGAGACAAATGGGCCGGTATGCGGAGGGAGACTCCGCGGGCCGACCCTCCTTCCGGAGGAGGACCATCCTCGCCACCTTCCAACTGGGGGGGAATCGCCCGTCCCTCAGGCAGCGGTCGAACAACCGCCTGAGGTCGGCCCCAAGGACGCCCTGGGTCAAGACCCAAACCCGGCCGGGCACACCATCCGGACCCGGGGCCGTGTTACGAACCCCGAGCCGTCTGATGGCCGTTGCCAGCTCCTCCTGCGTGACCCCCAGCTCGGCCGTCCACTCCACTGGGACAGCCGCCGCCGCCGGAGGACGCGGTCCCCTCTCCCCAATTGGGAAGAGTGTATTGACCACGTCCTCCAGCAGCCGGGGGTCAAGACCCTCGGTGACGGGGGGCGCCCACGGGCGGAGCTTATTCAGCACCACCTTATATGGGCGCCCCCATGGATCGTCATCAAGGGTCTGGAGGAGCTCCTTCCATGCCTGGGTCTTGGCCCGTTTGATGGCGACCTGCAGAGCAACCCGCGCCACGCGGTATGCTCCATACAGGTCATCAGCTGCCCTCGCTCGCGCCACGCCGTCGCCTGTACGTTGCCGACGGCGCGCGCGGGTGTACTGGCGTCGGGCGCGGACAGTCGCGACTCGCAACTCCGCGATCGCGTCCGACCACCAGTACACCGCCCGGCGAGGAGAAGCCCGCCCGACCCGAGGCATCGCCGCGTCGCAAATACCCGCGACCAATGCTCCGAGCCGGGCGACCTCCTCCTCTATGCTCGGCAACTCGGCCGCTCCCTGCGGCCAAGTTGCAGCGAGGGCAGCTGCCATCAGGGCGTCCTTGTCCAGGCGCCGAAGCGCCCAGCGGCGTGGTGGGGTGCCACGCAGGCGGCCGTGTCGGGATGCACTCGCGGCGGCAGAGACCTCCATCCGGATGTACCGGTGATCGGAGAGTGTCTCTGCCCCCGCGACCACGTGCCAACCCGACACCATGCGCACGGCGTTGGGGGTCGCGAATCCAACATCCACGATGGACCCCCCATATCGCCGCACACATGTGTGCTCCGACCCCCGGTTCAATACCCGGAGGTCGAGCCCCGCCGCCCAATCGCCCAGGATCCCGCCACGAACGGAGGTCCTGGGGGATCCCCAAGCCACCGACTTGGCATTAAAATCCCCCAGGACCAGCACCGGCCGGGCCGCGTAGCGCTGTACGCATGCCGCGACCTCGGCCAAGTACAGCTCGAACGCAGCGTGACCGCTACGGGGCGAAATGTAGCACCCCACCACAGCGACTCCCCCCCAGTCCACGGCGACGAATCCCCGACCGCGCTCCAACAAGGAGAACGGTGGGGACCCGTCGCCCCCTCCCCATACCGTCGCCACCAAGCCGTCCGCGTCGCCCACCCAATGAGGGTGATCAGGGACGCGGTACGGCTCGGCGGCGACCGCCAGGCCAACCCCCCACTCCGCGAGGACTTGGGACATCAAGTCCTGTGCCGCGCGGCAGTGGTTGAGGTTGGCCTGGAGGAGGAGGCGGGGCGGCATTAATTAATGGCCGCGCCAGCCTCCTCCCGGCCGTCCGTCCCCATAGCACCGTCCACCTCCATGGAGGACGATGCCACCGCCCTCGGCACCGGAGCCGGTGCACCCCGCCTCTTCCTCTCCTTCCGGGAGGGGGGGGAGCACTTCTTGCTCCCCACCCTGTGATCGGCTGGCCTCCCCATGTCCGCACACAGCGGGCAGTGGGGGGCCGCCGAGCACTGGCTCGCACGGTGCTCTTTGGCACCGCAGCGGTAACACTGACCGCTGCGGTCCACCGGCGAGGTGCACCACTGCCTCACGTGCCCCAATTCGAGGCAGCGGTGACACTGGAGCGGGCGCGGCGCGAGGATTTCCACACGCGCCGAAACCCACCCCACCAACACCCTCCCGGATTCCGCCACCTTACGGGCGGCGGAGAGGGGGCACCGGGCCCACACCGACCCGAGGCCGGAGGGCGACCTGCGGATCTCTCCGATCCGCAGGTCCTCCACAGGACAGTCCCCCGCCCTCGCAAGGGCACGGGACACATCCTGTGCGCTGACCGAGTCGTCCAGCCCACAAACGCGCATCTCCGTGCGCTTCATGGGCCGGGCGACCCGGACACCTCGCTCGCCCAGCTGCTCCCGGAGCCTCTGGGCGAGACGATCCGCCTTCGCGCCGCCTTCTGCACCGGGGATCTCCAGCAAGAGACCCCCGGTCACGGCCCTCTTCGCCCTCACGGAGGCGATGCCCAGCTCTTCCAGGGAGATATTCTCCCTGGCGAGCCGCATCGCCTCCGCGAGGGTCAGGTCGCCCCCCTGCGCAACGGTCAGCGTCACCGCTGCCGTTTTTGGGGGACGACCTGGTCGTGCCTTCCCGACCTTCGCGGCCTTTACCTTGGCCGCCGGCGGCGGAGGCGGAGGCTGCGGTTGCGAGGCCTTCCTCGCCGCCCGCTTCGCCTTCCGCCCCACCACCTCACTCCACGCCACCCCCCCTTGGGAGGGTGCTGTGGAGGACGCGACCACCGCGGCCACGGGTACACCACCCCCCTTGGGGGTCGCGACCCGGGGCCCTGGTGCCGCAACGCTGGGCGGAGCCTTCACTCCGCCCTTCTTTGCCTTCCCCGACTGTACCGGAACAGGTCGGGGAGGCACCGCCTTCCTGCTGACCGCTCTTCCGGCGAGGAGCTCCTCCCGGAAGGCGGCCAGCTTGCCATCAATCATGTCCCCAATCCTCCTCAGAAGATCGTCTTCTGAGGAGGACGGGGACTTCTTCACGGGCGGAGTGCGGGTGGAGGGGCCCGCGGTGCCCCGCACCACTGCCGCCGCACTCCGCTTATTTACCTCCGCCGAGGGACGCGGCGGTGGAGGAGGAGGGAGGATGGGAGGGAGGGCCGCGCTGTTCCACAGCGCCTCTGCCCTCCTCCTCCCCTGTCGCTCCTCCTCCAACAGGAGCTGCAGACGGGCGTTCCGCCCTCTGAGCTCCCGCGCCGCCTCCCTCATTTCCTCCGCCGCGGCCTTCAGGACCTCCGCGCCACCGCTTTTCTGCCCCTTAAAGGCGCAGGCAGCGGCGACTTTCTCCACCCGCCTCAGGGACGAGGAGATCCTCTCCGATATCTCCTCGGTCACCTCGTCCCTGAGGCAACTCAGCCTCACCGACGGGCTCATCGCCCCGCCCACCTCGACGACGGCCTGCCCCGTCCTCTTCCTCTTAGAGCCTATGTGGCTCGTGCTGGAGGAGAAGGACGAGACCGACGCCGTCTCGTCGTCCTCCTCCACCCTCCACGAAGCCGGACCTGGCGCTGAGTGGGGCGCGAGCGCCGCCACCCTAACCCCAACCCCGTCTCCGTCCTCCCCAACCGACAAAACCCGCCCCATCCCCATTTTATTTTCTGTGTCCATAATAGTCCCACGAGATGGTCGGAAATAAAGGTCCACCCGGGCAGAGCCGCCTTACCCGGGTAAGCCTAATACTCCGGGGGTTCGGCAGGTTCCCCGGAGGTGGTCGCTTGGGATTGGGCCTTCTCCCCCAACCATGCATCCCATCGCCGCGCACCATAGCTTAGGATTGGAGGGCGATTTTATAGAGTCGCCATACTCGTGGCCCAGGCGGTTAAGCCAAGACCCCCGTTCCTCCTGCCGTCACGTACCATTCACAAAACCAATAGGGAATTGTGAATGGGTCGTTGTGACGACCAACAGGAGGCTTACGGTGTGTGTATGACTCGGTTACCCCGGGTTCGTTAAGCCCGTACTGCAGCTGAAAGGCTGGCAGCCCCTGAGGGGTTGATTATCTGCTTACTGTTTGCGTACTAACTTGCTGCTTTGTTACTAACTAATTGCTTTCACACTAGCCCACTGCTTGCTTAATAACTTGCTGCTTTCTTACTAACTTACTTCTTTCTTACTAGACGAATGCATACATACTAGCGCCCTGCTTGCTTACTAGCTTACAGCTCTGTTACTAACTTACTGCTTTCTTACTACTTCACTGCTTGCTTACTAGCTTACTGGTTGCTAACTAGTTTAGTACTCGCTTAGTGCTTGCTTACTAGCTTGCTGCTTGCTGACTAGCTTGCTGCTTGGTTTCTAGCCTACTGGTAGCTTACTAGCATACTGCTTCCTTACTAGCCTCCTGCTCGCTTTCTAGCTCACTGCTTGCTTACAAGCTTACTGCTCGCTTCCTAGCTTACTGCATCCTTACTAGCTTCCAGATCGCTTACTAGCTCACACCTTGTTTACTAGCTTACAGCTTGCTTACTAGCTTACTAGCTGCTTACTAGCTTACTGCTAATTTACTCGCTTACTGCACGCTTGTTAGCAAGCTGCATGCTTGCTAGCTTACAGCTTGCTTAATAGCTAGCTGCTTTCATACCAGCTAATTGCATCCTTACCAACATGCTGCTTGCTTACTATCTTACTTGTCGTTTGCTGGCTTACTGCTTGCATACTAACGTACTGCCTCCTCACTAGCTTCCTGGTCGCTTATTTGCTTACTGGTTGCTTACGAGCTTACAGCTTGATTACTTTTTTACTGCATGCTGAATAGCTAACTGCTGTCTTACTAGCAAGCTGCTTGCTTTCTAGCCTACTGCACGCATACTTGCTTGCTGCTTGTTTTCAAGCTTACGGCTTGCTTTCTAGCACACAGCTTCCTGACTGTCTTCCTCCTTACTTACTATCTTACTGCTTGCTTATTAGCTTACTGCTTGATTACGAGCATACTGCTTTGGAACTAGCTTACTGCTTGCCTACTAGCTGGCTGCTTGCTTACTTGCTTACTGCTTTCTTCCTAGCTAACGGCTTTCTCAACATCCTGCTGCTTGCTTTCTAGCTTACTGCATGCATAATAGCTTGCTGCATGCTTTCTAGCTTACTCTTTCATTACTAGCTTTCTCCTCGCTTACAAGCTTAATGGCTGCTTACTAGCTTCCTGCTTGATTACAAGCTCACTGCCTGCTGCCTAGATTATTGCTTGCTTCATAGACTACTGCTAGCTTACTCGCATCCTGCTTGCGTACTGGCTCCCAGCTTGCTTACTAGCTTACTGGTTGCATACTAACATACTGCCTGCATACTAGCTTACAGCTTGGTTGCTAGCATACCTCATCTTTGCTAGCTTTCTCCTTGCTCACTAGCATGCTGCTTGCTTACTAGCATTCTGCTCCCGTACTAGCTCCCTGCTGGTTCACTGGCTTACTGCTTGCTTACTAGCTAGCTGCTTGCTTTCTAGCTCACTGCCTGCTTCCTCGCATACTGCATCCTTACTAGCTTCCTGCAAGCTTAATAGCTTACAGCTAGCTTACTCGCTTACTGGCTGCTTACTACCCTACTGCGTGCATTCTAGCTTATTGCATGCTTACTATATTGCCGCTTGCTTTCTAGCTTTCGGCATCCTTACTAGCAGGCTGCTTGCTTACAAGCTTGGTACTTACATTCTATCATACTGCTTGCTTACTTGCTGACTACTCGCTTACAAGCCGACTGCTTGCATACTAGCTTGCTGCTTGCATTCTTGCTTACAGCTTGCTTACTAGCATACTGCTTTCTTACTAGCTACCAGCTTTCTGTCTAGACAGCTGCTTGCATACAAGCTTACTGTTTCCTTATTATCTTACTGCATGCTTTCTATCTTAGTGCTTGATTATTAGATTGCTGCATGCTTTCTAGTTTCCTGCAAGCTTACTAGCATACTGGTTGCTTACTAGCGTACTGCATGCTTACTAGCATACAACTTTCTTACTAGATAACTGATTTCTGACTAGCCTCCTTCTTGCTTACAGCCAGCTTACTAGCTCATTACTCGCTCAGCAGCTCACTGCTTGCATACTAGCTTGCCGCTAGCTTTCTAGCTTACAGCTTGCTTACTAGCTTACAACTTGCTTACTAGCTAACAGCTATCTTACCAGCTTACTGTGTGCTTACTGGCTTACTGGTTGCTTACTAGCTTGCAGCTTGCTTACTATCATACTGCCGCCTTTCTATCTTCCTCCTCGCCTACTAGCTCACTTCTTGCTTTCCAGCTTGCTGCTAGCTTACTCGCCTGCTGCTTGCTAGGTAGCCTGCTGCTTGCTAGCTAGTCTGCTGCTGCTTTCGGTCTTACTGCTAGCTTACTAGGCTGCAGTGTGCTTTCTAGCTCACTGCTTGCTTACTAGCATACTGATTTCTTACTAACTCACTGCATTGTCAGTTGCTTACTGCTTGCTTCGTAGCTTACTGCATGCTTACTAGATAACGACTTTTTTTTTTTTTTTTGTCGTGGGGAAAATCTTCGAAAGACTCCCTCCCACCTCTTTGGGGACCTACCCACTAAAAACCCCACGGTGACCCTTCCGCACGATTTGGGAGGATACCGGGAATCGCTCGAAGCATTCTTCCGGTATCTTCCCCGTGCCCGCGCTTTGCGCCCAACCCCGGGGGGGACAAACAGTCCCCCCGGTAGACACTCTATCTCATAGCGGTAGGAGGGGGCCACTCCATCCCGCCACCATCCGTCCCGGGGCCGCGTTTAGTGGCGGCTGCGAGTCCCAACTCGCAACCGCCTGCGACCCCGTTTCTACCCCTCGGCGGCCGGGAGCTCATGGCCGCTCCAGGCCACCGAGGGTGCCTACCCGTGGGCCGGCCCCACCCGGTCCGACCCTTCGCCGCCTGGCGGGAGGAGGCTCCACTCAGGGCCCCCTCCCAGCCAGGGTCATCCGCCGCGCAAAGGCGGCCGCCCGCGACGCCTGGCGCCTGGGCGACGCCCTAGCGCCACCATACGAGCGCGAGCATCAGCGCGCCGCTGAAGCTCGTGCTCCCCTCCCGCGGCCTCCTTCTGTAGCATTACGGTCTCGCAGAAGGAGGTCACGGCCTTCCACTTCCTCTCGCTGCCGAGGATGGCGCGCACCACACCCGGCAGCGAGACTTCCCGCCCTATGACGCCGACCAGGTCACGGCGCTGCCCCTCCCACGCTTGGCATACCTGGAAGGTATGATCAGCCGTGTCCTGCTTAGCGTCACAATGGCAGCAACGCGCCGTCGACTCCTTCCCTATCCGGCACAGGAATCTTCCGAAACTGCCATGCTCGGAAAATACCTGTGCTATCCGGTAAGTGAGGCTTCCATGGCTTCTGTCCAGCCACTGTTCCTGCTCTCCCGGGACAGCCCCCAGTCCCGTGCGACGGTCGACACGATGACGATACATCATCGCGTGCGACCGCGCGAGGAGATCCATGGGCGGCAACCCCGCAAGAACTGTCGCCGCCTCATGCGACACGGCCCGGTGGCCGCGGACGACCCTCAGCGCCATCCGCCTCTGCATCCGACGCAGCATCATCATGCTGCGCCGGGAGGCCGCCAGGTCGTCCGCCCAGACGTGGGCCCCGTATAGGGCCACCGACTGAACCACAGAGAGTCAACGAACTCGTCCCGCCGGGCCCCCCAGGTTGGTGAGGATCCGGCCTAAAGCCGAGACCATCCTCTCCAAGAGGGGAACCAGGCAGCGGAAATGCTCCTCGAAGCGCCAGTGGCTATCGGGGATCAGCACCAGATACCTCATCCGGGGCTTCACCTGGATATCAGTCCCACCCACCCGGATCAGAGGGGGTGGCGGATCCTGCCGAGGTGAATGGAACGCTATCACCTCGGTCTTATGGACCGCCACCGTCATCCCCATCCCCCTGATCCGGTCGACGACGCGTTGCGCCCCCTCCACGGCGAGGCGCTTGGCCCTTCCCCACTGAGTCCCGACAGCCAGCACCAGTGAGTCATCTGCGTAACACACGGCACTGACGCCGTCGGGGAGGTCGGCCCGCAACACCGCGTCGTACGCTATGTTCCACAGGAGTGGCCCGAGAACCGACCCCTGCGGAACCCCGCAGTACACCTCCCTCCGCATATCACCATCCCGGCCCGGATACTCGATCTACCTGCCGCGGAGATAATCCCCGACCACTGCACTGAGACACGGGTGGACCCGATGATATTCAAGCCCTCTCCGTATCTCTCCCCAGGGAAGGGTGTTAAACGCGTTGGCAATATCCTGCGATACCGCCAACGCCGCCCCTCCCCGGGTGACGGCCAACTCCGAGAGGGCCCTGACCCGACTGATCGCGTCGACCGTCGACCCGGCCCCCCCGGAAACCGTACTGGCAGTCGGCCAGGCCCAGAGCACCACGCGACAGGTGCTCGACGAGGCGGGCAGCAATCACTCGCTCGAAGATCTTGCCCACCTCGTCGAGGAGACAGATGGGCCGGTATGCGGATGGAGACTCCGCGGGCCGACCCTCCTTCCGGAGGAGGATCATCCTCGCCACCTTCCAACTGGGGGGGGGGGGGGGGGGAAATCGCCCGTCCCTCAGGCATAGGTTAAACAACCGCCTGAGGTCGGCCTCAAGGACGCCGTGTGTTAAGACCCAAACCCGGCTGGGCATACCATCCGGACCCGGGGCCATGTTACGCGCCCCGAGCCGTCTGAGAACGGCGGGGACCCGTCGCCACTTCCCCATACCATCGCCACCAAGCCGTCCGCGACGCCCACCCAATGAGGGTGATCAGGGACGCGGTACGGCTCCGCGGCGACAGCCAGGCCCACCCCCCACTTCGCGAGGACTCGGGACATCATATCCTGTGCCGCGCGGCAGTGGTTGAGGTTGGCCTGGAGGAGGAGGCGTGGCGCCATTAATTACCGACCGCCCCCAGCCTCCTCCCGGATGTCCGTCCTCGTGGCACCGTCCACCTCCGTGGTGGACGATGCCGCCGCCCGCGGCGCCGGAGCCGGAACGGCCCGCCTCTTCCTCTTCTTCCGGGAGGTGGCAAAGCACTTCCTGCTCCCCACTCTGTGGTCGGCTGGCATCCCCCTGTCCGCACATAGCGGGCAATGGTGGGCCGCCGAGCACTGGCTCGCGCGGTGGTCCTTCGTCCCGCAGCGGTAACATTGACCACTGCGGTCCACCGGCGAGGTGCACCACTGTCTCACATGCCCTAATTCGAGGCAGCGGTGACACTGAAGCGGGCGCGGCGCGAGTTTCTCCACTCGCACCGAAACCCACCCCACCAAAACTCTCCCGGACTCTCCAATTTATGGGCGGCGGAGTGGGGGCAGCGGACCCACACGGACCCCAGGCCGGAAGGAGATCTGCGGATCTCCCCGACCCGCAAGTCCCCCTCAGGGCAATCCCCCGCCCATGCTAGGGCACGCGCCACGTCCTCCGCGGTGACCGAGTCCTCCAGCCCTCACACGCGCATCTCCGTGCGTTTCGTGGGCCGGGCGACCCGGACACCCCGCTCGCCCAGCTGCGCCCGGAGCCTCTGGGCGAGTCGATCCGCCTTCACGCCGACCCTTGGGGGCGCCCTTATAAGGTGGTGCAGAACAAGCACCGTCCATGGGCGCCCCCTGTCACCGAGGGTTTTTACCCCCGGCTGCTGGAGGACGTGGTCAATACTCCCTTCCCAATTGGGGAGATGGGACCACGTCCTCCGGCAGAGGCGACGGCCCCGTAGGAGTGGGTGGCCGAGCCGGGGGTCACGCAGGAGGAGCTGGCCGCGGCCATCAGACGGCTCGGGGCGCGTAACATGGCCCCGGGTCCGGATGGTATGCCCCGCCGGGTTTGGGTCTTAACCCACGGCGTCCTTGAGGCCGACCTCAGGCGGTTGTTTAACCGATGCCTGAGGGACGGGCGATTTCCCCCCCCCCCCCCAGTTGGAAGGTGGCGAGGATGATCCTCCTCCGGAAGGAGGGTCGGCCCGCGGAGTCTCCATCCGCATACCGGCCCATCTGTCTCCTCGACGAGGTGGGCAAGATCTTCGAGCGAGTGATTGCTGCCCGCCTCGTCAAGCACCTGTCGCGGGGTGCTCCGGGCCTGGCCGACTGCCAGTACAGTTTCCGGGGGGGCCGGTCGGCGGTCAACGCGATCAGTCGGGTCAGGGCCTTCTCGGAATCGGCCGTCACCCGGGGAGGGGCGGCGTTGGCGGTATCGCTGGATATTGCCAACGCGTTTAACACCCTTCCCTGGGGAGAGATACGGAGGGGGCTTGAATATCATCGGGTCCACCCGTGTCTCAGTGCAGTGGTTGGGGACTATCTCCGCGGCAGGTAGATCGAGTATCCGGCCCGGGATGGTGATATGCGGAGGGAGGTGTACTGCTGTGTCCCGCAGGGTTCGGTCCTCGGGCCACTACTGTGGAACATCGCGTACGACGCGGTGTTGCGGGCCGACCTCCCCGGTGGCGTCAGCGCCGTGTGTTACGCAGATGACACACTGGTACTGGCCGTCGGGGCGCACTGGGGGAGGGCCAAGCGCCTCGCGGAGGAGAGGGCGCAAGGCGTCGTCGACCGGTTCAGGGGGATGGGTATGACGGTGGCGGTCCATAAGACCGAGGTGATAGCGTTCCATTCTCTCCGGCAGGATACGCCACCCCCTCTGATCCGGGTGGGTGGGGCTGATATCGAGGTGAAGCCCCAGATGAGGTGTCTGGGGCTGATCCTCGATAGCCACTGGCGCTTCGAGGAGCATTTCCGCTGCCTGGTTTCCCGGTTGGAGAGGATGGTCGCGGCTTCAGGGCGGACCCTCCACAACCTGGGGGGCCCGGCGGGACGAGTTCGCCGCCTCTATGTGGCAATGGTTCAGTCGGTGGCCCTATACGGGGCCGCCGTCTGGGCGGACGACCTGGCGGCCTCCCGGCGCAGCATGACACGGCTACCGGACCGTGTCGCATGAGGCGGCGACGGTTCTTGCGGGGATGCCGCCCATGGATCTCTTCGCGCGGTCGCACGCGATGATGTATCGTCATCGTGTCGACCGTCGCGCGGGAGTGGGGGCGGTTCCGGGAGAGCAGGAACCTGCTTGGGGCGATTTGAAGCGCCAGGCCCGTCAGTTCGTGGTGCTCGCGAGGCAGGAGCGGTTGGCGCTGCCAACCGCGGGGCACCGGACAGTCGGGGCTGTTCGGCCACTCCTGAGTGAGTGGCTGGACAGAGGCCATGGAAGCCTCACTTACCGGCAGGCACAGGTATTTTCCGGGCATGGCAGCTTCGGAAGATACCTGTGCTGGATAGGGAAGGAGCCGACGGCGCGTTGCTGCCATTGTGACGCCGAGCAGGACACGGCTGAACACACCAACGAGGTGTGCCCTGCGTGGGAGGGGGAGTGCCATGTCCTGGTCGGCGTCATCGGGCGGGATGTCTCGCTGCCGGGCATGTTGCGCGCCATGCTCGGCAGGGAGCGCGAGCTTCAGCGGCGTGTTGAGGTTCGCACTCGTATGATGGCGCGAGAGCGTCGCCCAGACGCCAGGCGTCGCGGGCGGCCGCCTTTGCGCGGCGGATGACCCTGGCTTGGAGGGGGGCCCTGAGGGGAGCCTCCTCCCGCCTGGCGGCAAAGGGTCGGACCGGGTGGGTCCGGCTCACGGGGAGGCACCCTCGGTGGCCTGGAGCGGCCATGTGCTCCCGGCCGCCGAGGGGTAGAAACGGGGTCGCAGGCGGTTGTGAGTTGGGGCTCGCAGCCGCCACTAAACGCGGCCCCGGGACGGATTGCGGCGGGAAGGAGTGGCCCCGTCCTGCCGCTATGAGACAGAGTGTCTACCGGGGGGACCGTTTGTCCCCCCCGGTGATGGGCGCAAAGCGCGGGCACGGGGAGGATACAGGAAAAATGCTTCGAGCGATTCCCGGTATCCCCCCAAATCGTGCGGAAGTGTAAAAAAAAAGTATGCTAGTAAACGAGCAGGGAGCTAGTAAGGAATCGGTATGCTAGTAAGCATGCTGTAAGCTAGTTAGTATCCAGTAAGCTAGTAAGCAAGCAGTAAGCTAGGAGTCAAGCAACATGCTACTAAGCAAGCAGTAAGCTAGAAAGCTAGCAGTAACCTAGAATGCACGCAGCAAGCTAGTAAGCAAAGAGGAAGTTAGTAAGCAAGCAGTGAGCTAGTAAGCGATCATGAAGCTAGTAGGGAAGCAGTATGCTAGTAAGCAAGCAGTAAGATAGTAAGGAAGCTGTTATCTAGGTAGGGAGTAGTAAGTAGGTAAGCAACCATTGAGCTACTAAAGGAGCAGGGAGCTAGTAAGGAAGCATTACGCTAGTGAGCATGCTGTAAGCTAGTATGCAAGCATTAAACTAGTAAGCATGCAGTAAGCTAGTAAGAAAGCTGTTTGCTAGTAAAAAGGCAGTATGCTGTTTGGCAAGCAGTAAGCTAGTAAGAAAGCAGTAACCATGAAAGCAAGCAGTGGGCTAGCGGCCGCGTTTGCGCGGCGGATGACCCTGGCTTGGAGGGGGACCCTGAGGGGAGCCTCCTTCCGCCTGGCGGCGAAGGGTCGCAAGCAGTGGGCTAGTAAGCGAGCAGGGAGTTAGTAAGGAAGCAGAATGTAAGTAAGCAAGCTGTATGCTAGCAAGTGACCATTAAGCTAGTCGGCAAACAGTAAGCAGGCGTGAATGCAATTAGCTTGTAAGAATGCAGTATGCTAGTGTGCAAGCAGTAAACTAGTAAGCATGCAGTAAGATAGTAAGAAAGCAGTTAGCTTGTGAGGAAGCAGTTAGCTATTGAGCTAGCAGCAAACTAGTAAGCAAGCAGTAATCTTGTAGGCAAGCAGCGGGCTAGTAAGCAAACAGTAAGCGTATAACCTAGCACTATGCTAGTTAAACAACAGTGAGCTAGTAAGCCAGCTGTAAGCTAGTAAGCAAGCCGTAATTTACTAAGCATGCAGTGAGCTAGTAATCGAGCACGAAGCAAGTAAGGAAGCAGTATGCTAGTAGGCAAGCAGGAAACTAGTATGAAAGAGGTAAGCTAGTAAGCACGCATTAAGCCAGTTTGCAAGCAGTGAGCTAGTAAGCAAGCAGTAATCAAGTAAGCAATCAGTAAACTAGTAAGCAAGCAGCATGCTAGTAAACATGCAGTAAGCTAGAATGCAAGCAGCAAGCTAGTAAACAAGCAGTAATCTAGAATGCAAGGACGAGGCTAGTAAGAAAGCTGATGCTAGTAGCAAGCAGAAAGCAAGTAGGAGAGTTGTTAGCAAGTAAGCAAGCAGTAAACTAGTAACAGAGCAGTGTGCTAGTAAGTAAGCTAGTAAACAACCAGTAAGCTAGTAAGGAACCAGTAAACTAGTAAGCAACCGGTAGGCTAGTATGAAAGCAGTTAGCTAGTAAGAAAGAAGTAGGCTAGTAAGCAAGGAGCAAGCTAGTAAGCATGCAGTATGTTAGTAAGCTAGCAGTAAGCTAGTAACAAAGCAGTTAGCTGGTAAGAATGCATTACTCTAGTAATGAAGCAGTAAGCTAGAAGGCAAGCAGTAAGATAGTAAGCAAGGAGTAAGCTAGCAAGCAAGCAGCAGGGTAGTCAGAAAGCAGTATGCTAGTAAGCAAGCACTAAGAAAGAAATCATGCAACAAGCTAGTAAGCAAGCAATAAGCTAGTAAGCAAGCTGTAAGCTAGTAAGCGAGCATTGAGCTAGGAACAATGCAGTATGTTACTAACAAAGCAGTATGCTAGGAAGCAGGCAGCAAGCGAGATAGTAAGCAGCAAGCTAGTAAGTAAGCTGTGCGATAGTAAGCAAGCAGCTGGCTAGTAAGAAAGCAGGAATGTAGTAAGAAAGCAGTAAGAAGGAAATCATGCAACAAGCTGGTAAGCAAGCAGTAAGCTACTAAGCAAGCAGTAGGCTAGAAGGCAAGCAGCCAGCTAGCAAGTAAGCAGAGAGCTAGAAAGCAAGGAGCAGGCTAGATTGAATGCAGTAATCTTGTAAGCAAGCAGTAAGGTAGTAAGTATGCATCTAAGATAGAAGGCAAGCAGGAGGCTAGTAAGCAAGCAGTAAGCTAGGAAGCAATCAGCAAGCTAGTAAGCAAGCAGTACGCTTGAAAGCAAGGAACAGGCTGGTAAGCAAGCAGTAAGCTAGTAACCAATTAGTAAGCTAGTAAGCAAGCAGCTGGCTAGTAAGAAAGCCGTTAGCTAGTAAGAAAGCTGGTAGTTAGTAAGGAAGTAGTAAGCTAATAAGCAGGCTGCTAGTTAGTAAGCAAGCAGTGAGCCAGTAAGCGAGCACGAAGCTGCTAAGAAAGCAGTAATCTAGTAAGTAAAATGTAAGCTAGTAAGCGAGGAGGTAGTTAGTAAGTAAGATGTAAGCGAGTCAGCTAGCTGTGAGATATTTAGGTAGCAGTGAGTTGGTAAGCGAGCAGGAAGCTTGTAGCAACGCATTAATCTAGTATGCAAGCAGTAACCCTAACAAGAAAGCAGTATGCTAGTATGCAAGCAGGAAGCTAGTAAGCAAGCAGCAGGCTTGTAAGAAAGCAGTGTGCTGGTAAGCGAGCAGGGATCTAGTAACAAGCAGTAGTGTTGTAAGCACGCAGTTTGCTGGTAAAATCACAGTTACCTAGTGTAGCGATTAAGAATCGCTGCGATTTATCGCGACGATCGCGATCTCTCGCGTCGTGTTGAACCAAACCGAATAAAGTTTTCTAACGGCTATTTCCTTTTTTCTTAAATCAGTTTCTCGTTTATTTAGTAAGTCGTGTTTATTGTATTCTGTTCTTGATTGTGTAATAATTGTGAGAACCCAATACATATTCAGTGTTAAGGAAACAGTTTCTTGTGTTAACAATTTATTCGATTTCTCCTCGGTGCGTCAGCTCTTCGTTAAGAGATCCAATTTTCCTCGATACTCTTTTCCAAACGAAACACCTAGTAAGCAAGCTGTAATCTAGTAAGCTAGCAGTGAGCTAGTAAGCGAACATGATGCTAGTAGGCGAGCAGGAAGCTAGTAAGGAAGCAGTGTGCTCCTAAGCAAGCAGTAAGCTAATGAGAAAGCAGTTAGCTAGTAAGAAAGCAAGAAGCTAGTATGCAAACGGTAAGCTGTTAAGGAAGCAGGATGATAGTAAGCAAGCAATATGCTAGAAAGCAAGCATCAATCCAGTATAGAAGCAGTTAGTTGGAATGCATGGAGCAGGCTTGTAACAATGCAGTAGGCTATTGAGCGTGCAGTAATCTAGTAAGCAAGCAGTAAGCTGTTAAGCAAGTAGTAAGCTAGTACGCAAGCAATAATCTAGTAAGCAAGGAATGAGCTAGTAAGCGACCAGGAAGCTAGTAAGGTAGCAGTGTGCTAGTAAGCAAGCAGTAGGCTCGTAAGTATCGAGTAATCTTGTTAGCGAGCTGTGAGCTAGTAAGCGAGCAGGAAGCTAGGAAGCGAGCAGGAAGCTAGTAAGGAAGCAGTGTGCTAGTAAGCAAGTAGTAAGCTAATAAGAAAGCAGTTAGCTAGTAAGAACGCAGTATGCTAGTAAGAACGCAGTATGCTAGTATGCAAGCGGCAAGCTAGTATGCAAGCAGTAAGCTAGTATGCAAGCAGTAAGCTAGTAACCAAGCAGTAAGCTAGTAAGCAACATGTAAGCTAGTAAACAAGCAGCAGGCTAGTAAGAAAGCAATTAGGTAGTAAGAAAGCAGTTAGCCAGTAAACAAGTAGTAAGCTGGTATCGAGGCGGTATGCTAGTAAGCAAGCAGTAAGCTAGAAAGCTAGCAGTAAGATAGTAAGCCAGCAGCGAGCTAGTAAGCGAGCAGGAAGATAGTAAGGAAGCATTATGCTAGTAAGCAAGCAGTGAGCTACTAAGCGAGTAGTGAGCTAGTAAGCTTGCTGTAAGCTAGTGTGCAAGCAGTAAGCGTGTAAGCTTTCCGTAAACTAGTACGGAATCAGTGTGCTAGTAAGAACGCAGCATGATAGTAAGCAAGCTGGTTGTAAGCTATCAAGCAAGCTGCTGGCTAGTAAGGAAGCATTATGCCAGTAAGCAAGCAGGAAGCTGGTAAGCGAGCCGGGACCTATTAAGGGAGACGAATGCTAGTAAGCTAGCAGTAAGCTATTAAGGAACCAGAAAGCTATTAAGCATGCAAGAAGCTAGTAAGGTTGCAATATGCTAGAACGTCAGCTGTATGCTAGTAATCAAGCAGTAATCGAGTAATGAACGAGTAAGCTAGTATGCAAGCAGTAAGCTGGTTAGCAAGCAGCGAGCTAGAAAGCGAGGTGCAAGCTAGTAAGAAAGCAGTATGATAGTAAGCAAGCAGTAAGCTAGGAAGCAAGCAGTATTCCAGTAAGCAAGCAGCAAGCTAGTAAGCAAGCAGTACGCATGTAAGGAAGCAGTGTGCTGGTTAGCAAGCAGTGAGCTAGTAAGCAAGCAGTGAGCTGGTCAGCGAGGAGAAAGCTAATGAGGAAGCAGTATGCTGGTAAGCAAGCAGTAAGCTGGAAAGCACGCTGCAAGCTACTAAGGAAGCAGCAGGCTAGTAAGGAAGTAGTTAACTAGGAAGCCAGCAGGGACCTAGTAAGAGAGCCGAATGCCAATAAGCAAGCCGTACGCTAGTAGGCAACCAGTAAGCTTCTAAGCAAGTAGTAAGCTAGTAAGTAGGCAGCAAGCTTGTAAGCAAGCAGTAAGCCAGAAAGCATGCAGCAAGCTAGTAAGCAAGTAGTAAGCTATTACGAAGGCGGTGTTGGGACTGGAGTGACGGCGCACGCGCCGGCTCCAGCGCCTGGCCCGGCTTCGTGGAGGGTGGAGGAGGACGACGAGACTGCGTCAGTCTCGCCCTTCTCCTCCACCAGGAGCCTCATATGCTCTAAGAGCAAGATGACGGGGCAGGCCGTCAATGGAGTGGGCAGGGCGATGTGCCCGGTTGTCCGGATAAGTTGTCTCAGGGACGAGGTGACCGAGGAGATATCGGAGTGGATCTCCTCGTCCCTAAGACGGGTGGAGAAAGTGGCCGCTGCCTGCTCTTTTAAGGGGCAGAAGAGCGGCGGGGCAGAGGCTCTGAGGGAGGCTGCCCAAATGATGAGGGACGCGGCGCGGAAGCCAAGCGGGCGGAACGCCCGTCTGCAGCTCCTGTTGGAGGAGGAGCGACGGGGGAGGATGAGGGCAGAGGCGCGCTGGAACAGCGCGGTCCTCCCTCCTGTCCTCCCTCCTCCTCCGCCGCGCTCACCTGCGGTCGTTATGAAGCGGAGTGCGGCGGAGGTGGTGCGGGCCCCCACGGGCCCTTCCACCCGCAATTCGCCGGCGCAGAGGTCCCCGTCCTCCTCAGAGGACGATCTCCTGAGGAGGATAGGGGACATAATTGACAAGAGGCTGGCCGCCTTCCGGGAGGAGCTCCTCCCCGGGTGAGCGGTCGGCGGGAGGGTGGTGCCACCCCGACCAGTGGCGGCACGGCCGGGGAAGGCGAAGGTGGGGGGAGCGAAGGCTCCGCCCACCGTGGCGACTCCGGGGCCTCGGGTCGTGACCCCCAAGGGGGGAAGCGTCCCCGTGGTCCCGGTTCCCGCGTCCTCCGCGGCACCGCCCCATGGGGGGGGGAGCGAGGTGATGGGGCGGAGGGCGAGGAGGGCGGCGAGGAAGGCCTCGCAGACGCAGCCTCCGCCCCCGCCCCTCTCCGTCGCCCATAAATTGGCGGAATCCGGGAGGGTTTTGGTGGGGTGGGTTTCGGCGCGAGTGGAGATGCTCACGCCGCGCCCGCTCCAGTGTCACCGCTGCCTCGAATTGGGGCATGTGAGGCAGTGGTGCACCTCGCCGGTGGACCGCAGCGGTCAATGTTACCGCTGCGGGACAAAGGACCACCGCGCGAGCCAGTGCTCGGCGGCCCCCCACTGCCCGCCATGTGTGGACAGGAGGATGCCAGCCGACCACAGGGTGGGGAGCAGGAAGTGCTCTCCCCCCTCCCGGAAGGAGAGGAAGAGGCGGGCCGTTCCGACTCCGGCGCCGCGGGCGGTGGCATCGTCCACCATGGAGGTGGACGGTGCCACGGGGACGGACAGCCGGGAGGAGGCTAGGGCGGTCGGTAATTAATGGTGCCCCGCCTCCTCCTCCAGGCCAACCTCAACCACTGCCGCGCGGCACAGGATATGATGCCCCATGTCCTCGCGGAGTGGGGGGTTGGCCTGGCTGTCGCCGCCGAGCCGTACCGCGTCCCTGATCACCCCCATTGGGTGGGCGACGCGGACGGCTTGGTGGCGACGGTATGTGGAGGTGGCGACGGGTCCCCGCCGTTCTCCATGCTGGAGCGCGGTCGGGGATTCGTCGCCGTGGACTGGGGGGGGAGTCGCCGTGGTGGGGTGCTACATATCGCCTCGCAGCGGTCACGTCGCGTTCGAGCAGTACGTAGCCGACCGGGGAGGGGTGGCGTTGGCGGTATCGCTGGATATTGCCAACGCGTTTAACACCCTTCCCTGGGAGGAGATACGGAGGGGGCTCGAATATCATCGGGTACCCCCGTGTCTCAGGGCATTCGTCGGGGATTATCTCCGCGGCAGGTCGATCGAGTATCCGGGCCGGGATGGTGATATAAGGAGGGAGGTGTACTGCGGGGTTCCGCAGGTGTCGGTCCAAGGGCCACTCCTGTGGAACATCGCGTACGACGCGGTGTTGCGGGCAGACCTCCCCGACGGCGTCAGTGCCGTGTGTTACGCAGATGACACACTGGTGCTGGCCGTCGGGGCTCAGTGGGGGAGGGCCAAGCGCCTCGCCGAGGAGGGGGCGCAACGCGTCGTCGACCGGATCAGGGGGATGGGGATGACGGTGGCAGTCCATAAGACCGAGGTGATAGCGTTCCATTCACCTCGGCAGGATCCGCCACCCCCTCTGATCCGGGTGGGTGGGGCTGATATCGAGGTGAAGCCCCGGATGAGGTATCTGGGGCTGATCCTCGATAGCCACTGGCGCTTCGAGGAGCATTTCCGCTGCCTGGTTCACCGGTTGGAGAGGATGGTCTCGGCTTTAGGCCGGATCCTCTCCAACCTGGGGGGCCCGGCGGGACGAGTTCGCCGCCTCTCTGTGGCAATGGTTCAGTCGGTGGCCCTATACGGGCCCCCCGTCTGGGCGGACGACTTGGCGGCCTCCCGGCGCAGCATGACGATGCTGCGTCGGGTGCAGAGGCGGATGGCGCTGAGGGTCGTCCGCGGCTACCGGACCGTGTCGCATGAGGCGGCGACGGTTCTTGCGGGGATGCCGCCCATGGATCTCCTCGCGCGGTCGCACGCGATGATGTATCGTCGTCGTGTCGACCGTCGCGCGGGAGTGGGAGCGGTCCCGGGAGAGCAGGAACCTGCTTGGGGCGATTTGAATCGCCAGGCCCGGCAGTTCGTGGTGCTCGCGTGGCAGGAGCGATTGGCCCTGCCAACCGCGGGGCAGCGGACAGTCGGGGCTGTTCGGCCACTCCTGAGTGAGTGGCTGGACAGAGGCCAAGGAAGCCTCACTTACCGGATGGCACAGGTATTTTCCGGGCATCGTAGCTTCGGAAGATACCTGTGCCGCATAGGGAAGGAGCCGACGGCGCGTTGCTGCCATTGTGACGCCGAGCAGGACACGGCTGATCATCCCCTCCAGGTATGCCCAGCGTGGGAGGGGGAGCGCCGTGTCCTTGTCGGCATCATAGGGCGGGATGTCCCGCTGCCGGGTGTGGTGCGCGCCATGCTCGGCAGCGAGATTAAGTGGCCTCCTTCTGCGACACCGTAATGCTGCAGAAGGAGGCCGCAGGATGGGAGCGCGAGCTTCAGTGGCGCGCTGAGGTTCGCACTCGTATGATGGCGCGAGAGCGGCTCCCAGCCGCCAGGCATCGCGGGCGGCCGCGTTTGCGCGGCGGATGACCCTGGCTTGGAGGGGGACCCTGAGGGGAGCCTCCTTCCGCCTGGCGGCGAAGGGTCGGACCGGGTGGGTCCGGCCCACGGGGAGGCACCCTCGGTGGCCTGGGGCGGCCATGAGCTCCCGGCCGCCGAGGGGTAGAAACGGGGTTGCAGGCGGTTGTGAGTTGGGGCTCGCAGCCGCCACTGAACGCGGCCCCGGGATGGATGGCGGCGGGAAGGATTGGCCCCGTCCTGCCGCTATGAGACAGAGTGTCTACCGGGGGGACCGTTTGTCGCCCCTCCCCCCCCCCCCCCGGTGATGGGCGCAAAGCGGCCACCTTCTGCGAGAGCGTAATGTTGAGAAGAGGGCCGCGGGTAGGGAGCGCGGACTTCAGCGGCGTGCTGGGGCTCGCGCTCGTGTGGTGGCAGGAGGGCGTCGCCCAGGTGCCGGGCATCGTGGGCGGCCCGCGCGGCGTGGCGGATGACCGTGGTTGGGAGGGGGTTCCGGAAGGGAGCCTTCTCCAGCCACGAGGCGCGGTGTCGGATCGAACGGGGGTGGGAGTGCCACCCTAATTCCGGTCCGGCGAATCGGGAGGCACCCTCGGTGGCATGGACTGGCCATCAGCCACCAGCCGCCGAGGGGTAGAAATGAGGTCGCGGGCGGTTGCGAGTTGGGGCTCGCAGCCGCCACTGATCGTGGGCCCGAGAAGGATGGCATCAGAACGGTGTGACCTCGTCCTGCCGCCATGAGATAGCGTGACAGCCGGGGGACCCCTTTGTCCCCCCGTGGATGGGCGCACAGCGCTGGCACGGGGAGGATACCGGAAGTATGCTTCGAGCGATACCCGGTATCCTCCCAAATCGTGCGGAAGGGTCACCGTGGTGTTTTTAGTGGGTAGGTCCCGCGCCCGTCATACCATGGGTGCGGGGAATCCCACACACCCCTCCCGCCTCCCCCAAAGAGAGGTGGGAGGGAGTCTTACGAAGATTCTCTTCACGAAAAAAAAAATGCACTAAGCTAGTATGCAAGCAGTGAGGTAGTAAGCGAGGAGGAAACTGCTAAGCAAGGAGTACGTTAGTAAGCAAGCAGTAAACTAGAAAACAAGCAGCAAGCTGGAAAGCAAGTAGCAAGCTAGCAAGCTAGCAATAAGCGAGTAAGTTAGCAGTGAGCTGGTAACCAAGCAGTAAGCTAGTAAGCCCGGAGGAAGCAAGTAAGCAAGCAGCATGCTAGAAAGAAAGCTGTATGCTAGTAAGCAAGCAGTAAGCTAGAAAGAAACATGTAAGCTAGAAAGCAAGCACCAGGCTAGTACGCAAGCAGTGTGCAAGTAAGCGAGGAGCAGGCCAGTATGAAAGCAGTTATCTAGTAAGCAAGCAGTAAGCTAGTAAGGAAGCGCTAAGCTAGAGAGCAAGCAGCAGGCAAGTAAGCAAGCAGTAAGCGAGTATGCTAGCAGTAAGCTAGTAAGCAAGAAGGTGGCTAGTAGGAAAGCAGTATGGCAGTAAGCAAGCTGTGAGCTAGTAAGCGAGCAGGGACCTACTAACGAAGCAGTAATCTAGTAAGAAAGCAGCAGGCTAGTCAGAAAGCAGTTAACTAGTAAGAACGCAATATGCTAGTAAGCAAGCGGCAAGCTACGAAGCAAGCAGTAGGCTTGTAAGCAAGCAGTATGCTAGTAAGCAAGCAGTGAGCCAGTAAGCGAGCTGGAAGCTAGTAACCAAGTAAGCACGCAGTAAGCTAGTAAGCAAGCTGTGGGTTAGAATCCAAGCAGCAAGCTAATCAGCAAGCAGCAAGCTAGTGATCGGGCAGTAAGCGAGTAGGAAACTAGTAAGCATGGAGAAAGCTAGTAAGCAAGCTAGTAAGCAAGCTAGTAAGCAGTATGCTAGTAAGCAAGTACGCCGGTGGCATCTGAGACATTTAAAATTTGAGCGCCAGCACAGTATCGACCGCGTAAAGCCTAGGCGCCGGCATGATTCGCTTGTTGACGACCAATGAGTAGGTGAAGAAAATATTTAAAGTTTTATACATTATTGTAAAACACTATAATTGATTTACATATTCATTATATGCAATTTAACGATAACGAAAAATAGAAGCAAAATAAAAAATTTTAATTTATAATTATAAAAAAATACACCTGTTTTATTTGATGATTGATTATTACATATATATAATATGAACGGTGTTTAAATATCGCATGAGTCCGAGACGCAGAATCTCGGCCGCGATGCCCGTATCTATATGGAATTCGCGTAATTCTAGATGGTTGTGCTGACATGGAAATTTTCCATCGTTCAGATTGGTATACCGCGGCTATTTACGTGTTTTTTCAAGCTAGCTTCACTGAAATTCTCGAGTTTTGGAGCAAATTCTAGGAATGTGTTGTTAGCGCTGAGAAAGAGAGAGAAAAGAGATCTATCGGAAAAAGATCGATAGACGAAACGCGGCAGCGCCGCGCCGTGGCCACGCGGCGCGTAGCAGCCCGGGCCCAGCAACGCGAGGCGTAGCTACCCGGTTCTGCGCTTGCGCGACGGAGCCGGCCGCGGCCGTCGCTGCTTGCAGATCGTCACGGTTCATTCTTGAGCCGTCGGCGATCGAGAGCGGACCTTGTGACGGTCGCGTTCCCATTTCCCTACGAGCTCCGAGGTGGATGAGCCGATCTCTCTCCTCGTAATAGAATCAGTTTGCGGACAAATAGTTTATTGGAAAATCTCGTCATAGCGACTTGAGATTTTCCCCAGAAAACGGACAATCTGCCTGACGTTGCAGCGATCGCAAGGCACGCCGAGTGTGAAGCGATCGTAGACGCAGGATTGTGATTGAACGTTGCAGTTCGTGGATGCGACTGCGACGTTGGAGATTCGGTGTGGATCGCCTTGAGTCTTCTTCCAATTATCCGGTTAGAGCTACTGGAGGGCTGATACCGACATACAGGTATCACCTAGTGGTAGTTCACCGTTTCTAGAGGTCATACGAAACCCACTGGAACCACCCGTCCTGTGTACCAGTGAGAGTACACCGACCGGTGGGGTGGAAAGTTTCACCGACCAAGATTAGAGCTATACGGCGTAGGAGCAACCGGAAGATAGATATTCAGAAAGAATATCACTTCGTGGTGCTCTCCGTGCATCGGGCGTCGGAGAACCCGCTCCAATATACCGTCGTGAGGGGACAATAAGTAGGGCCTAAGCGTACGGTGGAGCAAAGGGTTCGAAGAGCCTTCCTTCCATCGCTACACCCACTACCAGCTGTGAGTCGACCACACTGGGCTGTGAACGTAGGGTGGTTGGAATTGCAGGGGATTGAGTCCTGAACCGGTGAGCCGCAGGCCAGTTCCTCGGGACAGGAGCCTCCGTCGAGGTAGCCACGGCTGGCTGCCGGGCGTTCCTTTGATGAAGGAATCGCCGGCTTGGCAACCACGTGTGCATACCGCAGGTCGCTCCTGAGGAGCAGCTGACGAGGGAGCCGAACTAGGACAAGACGTCCTCTTGCGTGGGTGGTGTAGAAACGCCACCCGCACGGGGAGCGTGCTCGCGGGATATAGCCTCTTGGAGCCTTACAACCTCCATTTGGTTTCCCGTCCGTGGCATTGCAAAGAGAACCCGGTAGAACGGAGAAAAGCTCGTCTACCCGGTTGTGCGCGTCGGTGAGATCGTAGAAAGAGAATCTCACCGACCAGAAAGAGAAGAATACAGTCCACTAGATAGAGCGCTAGATAGCCAGCCAGCTCTCCCCTCCAAGCACACCAGACTGTCGCTGGAGCGCGAGAAACAGCTGACGAGCGCGCGATTGTTGACTTGTCCGCAAATGTATTTATTAGGCGGATTCTTTTGTTTCAGAAAGCCTCCGCAGTAGAAAATTGAAATAAGGAGACTAAAAAAGAGGAGACGAGGCCGCAAAAGGAGCCGTCGTCAGTTTTTTTCTTTTAGTTTCTAGTTTTGTTTTGATAAAATGTTATAAATAGTTCATTTATATTTTTGTAAAATAAAAACGTTATTGAAAAACTTGTAACAATTTTCTCTCCCTGTCTGTTTCCTCATCCGGACCCACGTTAGAGTCCCTTAGTACTTTAACAAACGGAAAGAAAAATATTAATATTTAAGAGATGTATGGTATTTTTCGAAACATTTTCCAAGATGTAAAGGTACTAGGCACAGAGAGCACATAAAGCTACTCTCGCTTCTTTTTTTGCTAGCAGAGCAAACTTTGCATGGACGTCGTACATATCGGTTTTTCCCAGATCCAATAATTCGAGTAACGTTATGCTTCTTTATATCACCCGGTAGTCTCTGAGGGTGATCATATTTTGATGTGCGAGGTGTTGGAACTAATGCAGAAGTTCGTTCCACACAATTGTTCGATACATCTTTAGTACATGGTTATTCCTCGATCCATAAACATGCAACAGCATGTAAAAATTTTTGGTATTTTATAGTGTTACCATTGAACTCAACATATCATCTATATGCATTGAACAATGCGCAATTTAAAAGAAACAAAACTGTTTTCTTTGTCCATTTCACTGTTTTCCTCATAATGGAAAAATATGATAAAAACTGATCGGCCAAATCTACGCCCACCATATATTTATTATAATCTATGACAGATTGAGGTTTTATAATTTCTTGTTTTGTTTTCCAATGTACTTTTTTTGTGTTTGTTAGTTCTCCCGAATGTATTGTAGAAACCATGTATACGATTTTGTGTTTTGGCTTCCACGCCTGTACTAAAATTTCATTTTTCCTTTTAAATGTATAATCTCCAGTTTTTAATCTGATATGCTTCATAGATTCGGGAACACCTCTATTCGCTCTAATTGTACCGCAAACTCGTGTACCATTTTTCAGAAGCAATTCTGCGGTACAAATACTGTTATAATAATTATCCATATATACATGATACCCCAGTCCTATATGTTTATCGAGCAACGACATTATAGTTTGGCCCAGTTTTTTGCCATTCGCACAGTAAATTTCCAAGTTGCAAATATATCCACTTTTAGCTTCACATAACATACGACACAGTAGGCCATACTTTATTATTTTTGCGGGATTGTACGTTTTTATAGATAATTTTCCACACCATGGAATAATAGATTCGTCAAGCGAAAGCTCCTTTTTCGGCGTGCATACTGATTTAAATTTATCTAATAAATAACTCAGTATTGGCTGAATCTTCCCGAGCTTATTAGAACCAGCTGTTGTACGATTATTTGAAAAATGCCATGTGTCCCAAATCTGGCGAAATCTGTTACGCGACATTACCATGGAGAACGATGGTGTTTTGGTATAAAAGTCTGTGGACCAGTAATCATCTTTTCGATCTTTCTCTACTTGGCCCATCAATATAATCAAACCAAGAAATTTCTTCATGTCGCCTAGAGAAACATCTCTCCACTTAGGCATTTTTTTACCATTACACATCTTGTCCTTATTCTGATGATAATAAATGTTTGATTCATTTACCATCAATTGAAATAAATCATTGCCAATAAACATTTCGACGATTTCTTTTATGCTCTGCTTATTAGCAGGAACAATCTTTGGACCAGATTCCGTAATAAAATCTGGTACGTTAGGAGGTTTATCAACATCTGACCATGATTCAGTGTCACTATGTGATTCTGTGAACATTTCACTATCAATTAGATCATCGGAATCACTGGAATACTGCAATGGAACAGTACTTGTTCTTCTTTTTGGAATCACATCACTATCACTGTCCTCGACCTCTATATCAGAATCTTCTGATTGTATAGAATAATCTGATAGAGGATCAGCGACATATACTCAGTAAATTAACTCATATTATAGGAGTAAAAATGCACAGAATAAGAAGGCCTATTATGCTGTTCAACTAAAAGCGTAAAGCCATGAATGATGTACTGGCTACAGTATACGATGCTCAAGAGTGACTCTTGCATCAGCGTAGTCATGACAACAGCCAACAAATCGCCAAAGAAAAGAATGCTGTATTATCGCAGACCCAGCGCTGAAGCGGCAGACTTTGAAACCCGCGTTTTCACGGGGCCGGCGTGCAAGCGATAGACTTCGAAACCGGCGTTTTCGCGGGCCCGGCGCTCAAGCGATAGACTTCGAATCCCGCGTTTTCGCGGGGCCGGCGAACAATGTGTGAAGAAGTAAGCAGGTATGCAGTAAGAGTGCAGTTAGATAGTAAGCAAGCAGTAAGCAAGTAAGCATGCAGTACGCCAGTAAGCAAGCGGCAAGCTAGAAAGCATGAAGCAATCTAGTAACCATGCAGTAAGCTTCTAAGCAAGCAGTAAGCTAGTAAGCAAGCAGTAGGCTTGTAAGCAAGCAGTAAGCTGGTAAGATAGCAGGTAGCTAGTAAGGAGGTAGTAAGCTAGTAAGCAAGTATTAAGATAGTAAGCAAGCAGTGAGCTAGTAAGCGAGGAAGAAGCTAGTAAGGAAGAAGTATGCTAGTAAGCAAGCAGTAAGTTAGTAACAAAGCAGTATGCTAGTAAGCAAGCAGCAGGCTAGTAAGAAAGCAGTATGTTAGAAAACAAGCAGTGAGCTAGTGGGAAAGCATTTAGTAAGTAACAAAGCAGCAGGCTAGTAAGCAAGCAGTAAGCAGGAAAGCAATCAGTAAGCTAGTATGCAAGTAGTATGATAGTAATCAAGCGGTAAGCTTGAAAGCAAGCAGTAAGCTAGTAAGCAAGCAGTGAGCTAGTAGGAAAGCAGTAAGCTGGTAAGCAAGCAGCAGGCTAGTCAGAAATCAGTTAGGTAGTAAGAACGCAACATGCTAGTAAGCAGGCTGAAAGCTAGAAAGCAAGCAGCAAGTTGGGAACCAAGCTTTAAGCTAGTAAGAAACCAGTATGCTAGTAAGCAAGCAGTGAGCTAGTAAGCGAGCAGGGAGTTAGTTACATAGCAGTAATCAAGTAAGCAGGCAGTAAGCTTGTAACCAAGCAGTAAGCTACTAAGCAAGCAGTAAGCTTGTAAGCAAGCAGTAAGCTAGTAAGACAGCAGATAGCTAGTAAGGAGGTAGTAAGCTCGTAAGCAAGTAGTAAGATAGTAAGCAAGCAGTGAGCTAGTAAGCGAGCAGGAAGCTAGTAAGGAATCAGTAAGCTTGTAAGCAAGCAGTAAGCTGGAAAGCAAGCGGTAAGCTAGTAAGGAAGCACTAAGCTAGAAAGCAAGCAGCAGGCTAGTAAGCAAGCACTAAGCTAGAAAGCAAGCAGCAGGCTAGTAAGCAAGCTGTAAGCTGGTAATAAAGCAGTTAGCTAGTAAGGAAGTAGTATGATAGTAAAAAAGCAGTAAGCTAGATAGCAAGCAGTAAGCTTGTAAGCAAGCAGGGAGCTAGTAAGGAAGCAGTATTGTTGAAAAGCTGATGCTTCTAACGACGAGGTCCGGATAGAGGTACAGCAGTTTTCAGGGAAAATTATTACGGGCGTCAGGCTTTCTTTTCGTTTGCCTTCTGCGCCGACCTTTTATTACAAAGTAAAATTGAAATAAAAAATAACAATCGAAAACCAAAAAGAATTATAAATTATCTATAATTGTGCTGGGACGTTGCCTGCCTCGTCTCTGCCGGTCGCCGAACTCGCCGGGTTGTGGGAGGCCAAGGTTCCTATAATCAGAAAAACACGGCTATGTGTTAGATACACGTAAACACGTTATACGTATCTATGCCGCGTTTGTGTCCTCACGCTCCTGGCTTCGGGATTCGAACGTATAGGAGCGGAGAATTACGCTCGCTCGTAATATACGAGCTCGCTAGTGGACTGTATTTTTAATTTTGGCTTTTGATAAAGAATCAATTCCTCATCTACGCCATTTGCAGTCGATTACCTTGTGGACGGGATTGCAAGTGGAGGTTGTAAGGCTCCAAATGCAGTTTTCCGATGAGTCTGTCCACTGAGTCTACGCGTCGAAACGCAGTGCAGTGCAACAGCCCAACCGTCGAACTGTGGCTGCTTTTGGCTGCTTCAACAGGCGGCTTATTGGTCAGGGGTTGCACTACGGAGCCCGATTGCACGTGGTTCACTGCACGTTGCACATCTATTTGTTGCACTTAGCAGTATTTGAACCACGTGGGGGCCTGATCCACGACTCCGTTACTCCTCCGCACAGGTGCTCCTCTAAATGTTACACCGGCGGGATCTGTAGGAGTAAGGACTCGCAGACCGGAAAAGTCAGACGTCCTTCGTGGACGTCGACCCGACTACAATGGACCCACCTGGATGGTTCACCACGTAGGTGCCTCCCTTTGGTGTCTCCTCAGCCTAGCGGTAATCACAATAAAATTGAAGCGTAATTTTGCCAACTTTCTTATGTCTCGATCGTTTACGCGATCTAGACGACCGCTCAATTCTGCAAGGAGGGATCGAACACCTTACTGGTGTATATTCTCGATCACTCCACAGGATATCGAACACCTTATTGGTGTATTTTCTCGGTCTCCTGTCGCAGGACTGATTTCGTGGAATCTCGATTTGGGAAATCCCATACAAGATTCCGGGGCGTACTTGACCGAATCTAAACCGATCCGTTTTTCAAGGAAAAGGCGGATTATTTCCACACTTTTCTCGAGTTTTATCGAATTCTCAGCTGTGCGAGGTCAATCAGTGGACCCGCACCAGACTGAACATCTACTGTTTACACCCTTTAACTACAGGCAGAATCGTTCTGAATATTAAAGAATTAGAACATTCCACTTTTAAATCTTTCCGTTCGAGTGCAATCGGGAGCCGATCCGCTCTAGTTGGAAGTCTATGTAGGACTGCGCGGATTAACAGCCGAAGACGCGGCCGCGTTACTCTACTTAGACGCTACGCGGCGCTGTCTAAATTTCGGCAGTCTTACTTCGTCTGATTCTTAGCGCACTACTCTCTCACGGTATTGACGTCATCAACACCGTTAGCACATTCGAAGCGAAGGTAATGAGCCGTTACCGATGCCAGAAATACTAGTAATAAACGCGTTTTTCTATCACAGCTCGCTGTACAAATTCTCTTAGAGATAATCTCCCGATTATTGTACGCTAACAGGATTAACAGTAATCGCGGCCGAGGACAATCGCTCGGCATTATGCAAATCTTTAAACATACCGCCCCCCTTGCACGGCTCGTGCATTGAACCAGGGAGCGATAGTACCGATCGGCCAAGATCCGAGTGAGAGTAGGCGTGTACACAATTAAAATATGTAATGTACTTACAAATTTTGGACGGTCCAGCAGACTTTTTTCCCTGCATCATCTGAGCTAGCAAGAAAGCAGTATGCTAGTAATCAAGCTGTAAGCTAGTAAGCGATGAGAAAGCTAGTAGGGAAGTAGTATGCTAGTAAGCAAGTAGTAAGACAGTAAGAAAGCAGTTTGCTAGTAAGAAAGCAGTATGCTATTGAGCAACCAGTAAGCTAGTGAGGAAGCAGTACACCAGTATACCAGCAGCAAGCGCGAAAGCAAGCTACAAGCTAGAAAGCAAGCAGGAAGCGAGAAAGCTAGCAGTAAGCAAGTGAGCCAGCATTAATGTAGTAAGCAAGCAGTGAGCTAGTAAGCAAGCAGGAAGCTGGTAAGGAGGCACTAAGTTAGAAAGCAAGTAGCGGGCTAGTAAGCAAGCAGTAAGGTAGTAAGCTAGCAGTAAGCTAGTAAGCAAGCAGTAAGTTAGTAGGCAAGAAGTGAGCTAAAAGGCGATCAGGAAGCTTATAGGGAAGCAGTATGCCAGTAAGCATGCAGTAAGATAGTAAGAGAGCAGGTAGCTACTAGGGAATCAGTATGCTATTAAGCAAGCAGTAAGCAAGTAAGGAAGCACTATGCCAGTATACCAGCAGTAAGCTCGAAAGCAAGCTGCAAGCTAGCAAGCAAGCTGGAAGCAAGAAAGCTAGCAGTAAGCTAGTTGTTTAAATATGTTAAAAACTATTTAAAATCGCGTTCGTCTGAAATATTAAATTCTCGGCTGCGATTCCCGTATCCGTTTGTGTACGTGACACTGCGGAAGGTTAAGCATTCGTCAGGTTCGTTGAACGTTCGGACGATTTAAAACCGCGGCCGTTTACGTGTTTTTGTACGCAGACCTCACGCGAAGATTCGCTTCGCACCAGTTTAAACGGTATCGTGACGTCAGCGTCCAGAGAGAGAACCGTATGATATATTGAAAAGAGATCGACAGCTGAATTCGGCAGCGCCGCGTCGCGACGACAAGGCGCGACCGAGTCTTCGTCTGTCGATCCGCGACGATATTCGCAATTATTCACGAGCCGACTGCGAACGGGAGCGGATCCCAGAAGATCTCGCTCCTCAAGTACGGACTCGCATATCACGTTTGGACTTGTTTTTTAAAGAATTCTCACCGTTGCTGCGGTTAGAGCTTTCCCATCACAATCTAACTGCAACAAAAGGGAGGTCGTAATACACGCTGCGCGTGGCACGACCGCCTTCGCTAGGAAGGATTGTACGTTGCAGTCGTTGCCGCGACCGCGACCACCCACCCAGAATCCCTTTAAAGCTATACGGCTTTGGGGCCTCCCAAAGGTCATACCGTTGAATCGGTACCGCCTCGTGGAGTGCTCTTCGTGCAAAGGTCGCTGAAAAACCCTCTCCAGAAACCCGTCGGTGTACGAGTCGATCGTACACCCTACGGAGGAGTTCGTGTTCAAGGTCGCCTCACCTTCCGTCACGCCGCCTATCAAATACGGTCCCCGTGCAACACGGTCGCCGGGTAGGCTTTATAGTGCGGTTGGACCCGCGAGGGATTTTTTGCAAAGGACACTTTACTGTCACGGTCCCCGGTAGAAACGGTCGCCGTGCAGTAATTTTACAGTGTCGCAGGAAATCACCTCGCACGACGTTTCTACGTCACCCGCACGGAGAGCGTGCTCACGGGATCCACCCATTTGGAGCTTTACGACCTCCATTTGGTGACCCGTCCGTGGCAAAGTCGCCCCCGACAGATACGAGTCAATTCTCTTCTGTTCAGGGTAAGAATCTCGCTGACAATTTCAATAAATAATTATCAGCGAACAAGTACAAATTTACAGTCCACTGATCC
Source organism: Colletes latitarsis (assembly GCF_051014445.1). Taxonomy (NCBI): domain Eukaryota; kingdom Metazoa; phylum Arthropoda; class Insecta; order Hymenoptera; family Colletidae; genus Colletes; species Colletes latitarsis. Next base: position 8,016,941 of record NC_135142.1, read on the forward strand.
ACGTTAAACGACAGCTGATCTCCCTTCCCAGCGCACCGATAGTCGCTAGGAGAGGGCGGCGAACAGCTGACGAGCGTGTGTTTACGATACGTGTACGCACGTATTTAATCTGAACGAACCTTTGTTACAACAACCAAGGTCCATCCCAACCGGGGCCACGCCGGTGAAGCCACACCCCCGGCCAGATTATATAAAATAATAATTCTTTTTTTTGTAATTTTATATTTTTTATATTTTTTTTATTTTTCATTTTTTGTTAAATTTAAAATGAAAGGCTTGTCGCAAAGCGACAAGTGAAAATATAAATAAAAACTTATCATTCACTTTCCCTAGTATTTCCCTCGTCCGGACCCCGGTTAGAACCCTTAGTTTTCTAACAAACGGTCCTTCGAGCCGGATTGAGGTTGAAAGAACAGGAAAGAGTTGCAAGTACGTTCACGTAAGTCGCTGCTTACGGGACAACTTAATTTCGAGTAGATTGTAAAATCCTCGAATCAGAGATCACCATGTCTGTCGCCAAGGATGAAGGTCGAAGCGAGTTCGAAGGCGATCTTGACGACCTGATCACCCGGTTCGACAGGATGTCAAGGTCGATCTCTTATTTAAAGAAACGTGGCCGATTTCAGTTCACTGAGGAGCTCCTCAGGACAAAGCTCGCCACCGGATCCGAACAATACAAGGAAGCTATTGAGCAGTACTTATCGATTCGGAGAAAATATGCCCCTGCGAAACGCAACACGTGCGACTTCCTCGCAAAAGGTGGCGTAGAAAATAAGGAGACCGAATATATGGAATTTCAGGCGTACGTTACCACGGAGCTGACCAGACTGGCCGCTGAATCAAAAGCGGCACCCATGTCGGTTAGCCCCCATGACGTCGCTATCGAACTTCCAAAACAACGGCTCCCCAAGTTCGGAGGTGACCCACGTAAATGGAGACATTTCGCGGATCTGTTCACCTCCGGCATAATAAATAATCCGAGGCTGGCAGATGTGCATCGATTGCAATATCTGAACGCCTGTCTGGAGGATAAAGCGTTGGCAGCGATCGCGCACCTCGAAGTTACCGATGAGAATTTCGAAGTGGCGTGGAAAACCCTGAAAGAACAAATCGGGTTACCACGTATCGTGACCGCCAAATTGCTTAATCAACTGACCAAATTGAAAACAATCAAAAGAGATGATCTCGATAGCCTAAATCAGATCGTCGTCGTTTTCAAACAGGCCCTTGCGGCATTCGAAAAACAGGGCACAATTTTACAGCAGCGAAATTGGCTGTTGGCCCATACTATTCGAAGCCATTTAGAAGGGCCTCTGAAAGCTGAGTGGGAAAGGTCGCAGCGTCTCTCCCCGGACTATCCCTCGCATGTCGAGCTGATAGAGTTCCTGGAGGGGCATGCAAGGGCTCTAACTATGTTAAATGAAGGTCCGAGCAAGCCTGCGACCGAACACCCACCGAAACCTAAAGTACGGAGTCACAACTCCGTTCTGGAAAGTCCAGCTGGGAAAAATGTGACCTGCGGATTCTGCGGCCTCGAGCACAGAATGACCAAATGTGGTGACTTCAGAAACTTGACACCGAACCGCCGCTATCAGTTTATTAAAGATAGCCAGCAGTGCATCTTTTGCCTGTCACCTCAGCATGGAAACGTGCGTTGTCCTTCCGAAGAGGGGTGCCCGAAGTGCAATGGCAGACATCATGCTCTGCTGCATTTTGAGACCTTTCGGAGCGAAACCGAAAGTCGTAAACCTGTGACAACGGTTCCGTCGGACAAACGCCCGAAAAAGCGGTATACGGCTCCACCGAGCCGGCCGCAACCTGCCGAACGAGCAGCTCGTACCACGACGTCACAGGCAACGACGTCACAGCCCGGTACGTCACACTGTACCGCGCTCAGTGCAGACGTACCGAAGGCTGTACTGTTAGCCACGGCGAGCGTGCGTGTGTACGGAGAGAACGGTGCGTCGCGAATCGCGCGCGCACTGATCGATCAGGGTTCCGAGTCGTCTTTCATCTCCACGAATTTGACAAATGACCTCAAATTCTCGCGGAGGAAATCCCCAGCCACAGTGACGGGCTTGGGGGGGCGGCCGAACACAACAAATTAAATACAGCGTGCAAATGCATTTGGGAACGGTACAAGATACCGCGCCGATAGTCAAGACGAGAGCGTATATCGTACACAAAATTACGAGCTACGTCTCGCCCTTGGCAAGTGCACTCAAATGCGACGCGCTGAGGAATCTGCCGCTTGCAGATCCAAATCCAGCTTCCGGTCAACCGATTGAAGTGTTGATCGGTGCGGACCTGTACGCGCAAATTATTCGACCGGGTTTCCGTCGAATAAGCAGTACAGGTCCAGTCGCCCAAGAAACTGCATTTGGCTGGATTCTTTCCGGCCCAATAAATGCTAAGGGCAATAAAAACAAAACTTTGCAGACGTTGCACTGTAACGTCCTCGAATCGCTGGACACGGCGATTCGCAAGTTTTGGGAAGTCGAAGAACTCCCTTCGACCTCGGTACGCACCAAGGCGGAGGAGGAGTGTGAAACGCACTTCCAAAAAACCGTCGCTCGTGATGCGACAGGACGGTTTGTCGTCCGATTGCCTTTTTCTCACCCGAGACCGGACGAAGCATTAGGAAACTCCTATCGAATCGCTCTCTCCGCCCTTGGGAGGTTAAGGAAAAAATTGGACACAGACCAGACCCTCGTAAGAGAATATACGACGTTTCTCGAGGAATATGAGGAGCTGGGTCATATGACTCGCATAGAGCCTATTGACGAGACCAGACTCTATATTCCACATCGAGCGGTCATACGCACCGAGAGTGCAACGACTAAATTAAGAGTCGTATTTAACGCGACAAGCCGAACTACCGGCGGTCGTTCATTAAATGACATCCTACACGTAGGTCCAAAATTGCAGAACGACATCACGTCAGTTTTGACCCGATGGCGTCTGTATGAATACGTGTTGGTGGCCGACATAGAGAAAATGTTCCGACAGATTCTCGTCGCCCCGCAGGATCGTCGTTTTCAATGCATCCTATGGGGCACACCCGACAACGAACAGCTCAGTGCGTTCGAATTAAATACCGTAACTTACGGTACGGCGTGTGCACCATACTTGTCGATGCGAACCCTCCTTGAGTTGAAAAATCAGGACGGGCACAGGTACGCCCTTGCCGCCCCGATTCTCGAGCAGGACATTTACGTGGACGACGTTTTTATGGGAGCACCCGATACGTCTTTGTTGGAGAAAATTCGTAACCAAGTTTGCGAGCTCCTACAAAGGGGTGGGTTTAAGCTGCGAAAATGGGCAGGAAATTCGCCATTGTTATTGCGAAATATCCCCCCAAGCGCTCACTCCCACGCCGTCGACCTTACCTTGTTCGATGACAGCGAATTAAAGGTATTAGGTTTACGCTGGATATCGTCCGGCGATTACTTTTATTTCAATCTGCAACGGTTTCAGCCGTCTGCCTTGCCGATGACAAAACGTAATTTGTTTTCGAAGATTGCTAAGTTGTTCGATCCGCTCGGCTGGTTATCACCAGTCGTGATTCGCGCAAAGATTCTGATGCAATCCCAATGGCTGGAGAAAATCCAGTGGCCTCCGAAGTGCGGGGCATTGGGGGGGATGAATCGCCACGATAACTCCTCGACCTGAATGAACGCGGTGAACTCGGCAGACCGCGTTGCCGACAGGATGGAGGCCCGCAGCACACGATCCGCGCCGCGGAAGTTGGTACCGTTGTCACTCCAAACCTCGGTTGGCCTACCGCGTTGAGAAACGAAGCGCTGAAGCGCTGCAAGGAAGCCGGCGGAAGAGCAATAGGACACCAGTTCTAAGTGAACTGCCCTTGTGGCAACGCATAAGAACACGCAGATATAGGCCTTGCGGGTCCGAGATCCGCGACCTCGAGCGATCCTAGTGGACAAAGGCCCGGCGTAGTCGACTCCCACACGTGAGAATGGACGCGAGGGGGTAATCCGAGCGGGAGGTAGATCAGCCATCAACTGTACTCCAGTCTGAGCGCGATATCGGGTGCAGACCACGCAACGGTGTACCACGGAGCGAACCGCTGATCTGGCGCCCAACATCCAATAGGTGCTTCTTAACACCCCGAGAGTGAGTTGGGGGCCCCCGTGCATTGCCCGTAGATGCGCATGCACAATGATGCGGGCCGTGAGTGGTGACCGCGGAAGGATTATGGGATGCCGGGCGTCATATGGGCCTGGCGTGTGATGGATGCGTCGCCCCACCCGGATGACCCCGTCTTCGTCGACAAATGGGACGAGCGTGGTCAGCGGACTCGACGCGGAGACGGGCTTTCCCTCCCGAAGGTTACGTAATTCCGCTCGAAACTCGTTAAGCTGTATCCACCGAAACCAAAATACACGCGCCCGGCGGCTATCCGGTATGTCGCGAACATCGAGGGGCCCCGGGTCGCGTGTAGCAAGGGATGCTTGGCTCGCGTGGATGAAACGCAGAATATGTGCGGTGATGCGTAGAAGTCGCGGCCACGATGGGCGTTGGGGACGCGTCGTCCTGAGTGGGCCAGTCTGAGCGAGGGCTCCAGAGCCAGCCGGGGCCGTGCCACCACAGAGTGTGGGCGAGAAAGGCTTCGGGTAACATTCCCCGGGATGCGCAGTCGGCGGGATTGTCGCGGGTCGGCACGTGTTGCCAAGACGCCGAGGGAAGTGCAGTCTGGATCTCGGAGACACGATTCGCCACAAAAACCTGCCACGTAGAAGGGTGTCGGCGGAGCCATTCTAGGACAACCCGGGAGTCCGTCAAAGCAAAAATGCTAGCCCGTACGAAGGGTGTTTCGGCGTGAATGCGCACGAGGAGGCGCGTGAGCAGCACCGCGGCGTACAACTCGAGGCGAGGAATGCTCAACGTTTTGACCGGGGCGACACGCGTCTTAGCTACGAGAAGCGTGACGCGGATCGCCGCTCCCCCTTCCGACGCGACTCGGGCGTAGACCACCGCCGCGTACGCACGAGAGGACGCGTCGGCAAACCCGTGCAGCTCCAACGCCATGTTGCCCGGCGACAACCCGCACCATCGTGATACGCGCACGTGACGCAGTAAATGCAGTTCCGCTGCATAGCGACACCACTCCTGCAGCAATTCCGGCGGAAGAGGTGAGTCCCAGTCGACCCCGCGAATCCATAGGCTTTGTAAGATAATTTTCGCGACAATGATGACCGGTGACACACAACCAAGAGGGTCGAATAGCCGCGCCGTCATGGATAATACGGATCGCTTCGTGGGAGTCGCTGCGCTGAGCTTGACCACGCGATACGCGAACACGTCGTTCTCGGGGTTCCACTGAAGCCCTAAAACGGATTGGAATGGCTCATCCTCCGATCCTAAGGGTAGGGAATTTTCCGGCAAGGCTCCTTCCGCGAGAGCGGCCGCCTCAGTTGCTGCCCATTTCCCCAACGAGAACCCGCCTTTCGCGAGCAACGAGGTTAGGTCGTGACGCGTCGCGATGGCTTCGGCTAGAGTGTCAGCCCCGAAGATGACGTCGTCGACGTAGAAGTTGTGGGTGAGAACGAGGCGACCGCGTGGGAAAGAGTCTCCGTCGTCATCCGCCAGCTGCCGTAGAACCCGCTGCGCTAAAAATGGTGCGGAGGCAGTGCCATACGTAACGGTACGTAATGCGAAGGTGCCCGGTTCTTGCGTTGATTCGCGAGGCCACAAGATGCATTGGTACGCCTGATCTTCCGGATCAACAAGAATTTAACGATACATTTTTTGTATGCCGGCCTTTAGAGCGACGCGCTTGATTCGCCAACGGAGCAGAATTGAAATCAAATCGGCCTGTATTTTCGGTCCCACCAGGAGGTGGTCGTTGAGCGACGTGCCGTTCGAGGTTACAGCGGACGCATTAAAAACTATGCAGAGCTTGGAGGTCTGCTCGTGCACCACGAGGTGACCGAAGAGATATCGGAGACGATCACCTCGTCCCTGAGACGAGTGGAGAAAGTGGCCGCTGCCTACTCTTTAAAGGGGCAGAAGAGCGGCGGGGCTGAGGCTCAGAGGGAGGCTGCCCGAATGATGAGGGACGCGGCGCGGGAGCTAAGCGGGCGGAACGCCCGTCTGCAGCTCCTGTTGGAGGAGGAGCGACGGGGGAGGGTGAGGGCAGAGGCGCGCTGGAACAGCGCCGCCCTCCCTCCTGTCCTCCCTCCTCCTACGCCGCGCCCTCCTGCGGTCGTAATGAAGCGGAGTGCGGCGGAGGTGGTGCGGGCCCCCACGGGCCCTTCCACCCGCACTCCGCCCGCGTAGAGGCCCCCGTCCTCCTCAGAGGACGACCTCCTGAGCAGGATAGGGGACATCCTCGCCGGTGGCCCGCAGCGGTCAATGTTACCGCTGCGGGGCAAAGGACCACCGCGCGAGACAGTGCTCGGCGGCCCTCCACTGCCCGCTATGTGTGGACAGGGGGATGCCAGCCGACCACAGGGTGGGGAGCAGGAAGTGCTCTCCCCCCTCCCGGAAGGAGAGGAAGAGGCGGGCCGTTCAGACTCCGGCGCCGCGGGCGGTGGCATCGTCCACCATGGAGGTGGACGGTGCCGCGGGGTCGGACAGCCGGGAGGAAGCTAGGGCGGTCGGTAATTAATGGTGCCCCGCCTCCTCCTCCAGGCCAACCTCAACCACTGCCGCGCGGCACAGGATATGATGTCCCATGTCCTCGCGGAGTGGGGGGTTGGCCTGGCGGTCGCCGCCGAGCCGTACCGCGTCCCTGATCACCCTCATTGGGTGGGCGACGCGGACGGCTTGGTGGCGACGGTATGGGGAGGTGGCGACGGGTCCCCGCCGTTCTCCATGCTGGAGCGCGGTCGGGGATTCGTCGCCGTGGACTGGGGAGGAGTCGCCGTGGTGGGGTGCTACATATCGCCTCGCAGCGGTCACGTCGCGTTCGAGCAGTACCTAGCCGAGGTAGCGGCATGTGTGCAGCGCTGCGCGGCCCGGCCGGTGCTGGTCCTGGGAGATTTCAACGCCAAGTCGGTGGCGTGGGGGTCCCCCAGGACATCCGTTCGCGGCGGGATCCTGGGCGACTGGGCGGCGGGACTCGACCTTCGGTTACTGAACCGGGGGTCGGAGCACACGTGTGTGCGGCGATATGGGGGGTCTATCGTGGATGTTGGATTCGCGACCCCCAACGCCGTGCGCATGGTGTCGGGATGGCACGTGGTCGCGGGGGCAGAGACACTCTCGGATCACCGGTATATCCGGATGGAGGTCTCTGCCGCCGCGGGGGATGCATCCCGACACCACCGTCCGGGTGGTAACCCACCGCGCCGCTGGGCGCTTCGGCGCCTGGACAAGGATGCCCTGATGGCAGCTGCCCTCGCTGCAACTCGGACGCAGAGGGCGGCCGAGTTGCCGAGTATAGAGGAGGAGGACGCCCGGCTCGGGGGGATAGTTGCGAACATATGTGACGCGGCGATGCCCCGGGTCGGGCGGGCTTCATCTCGCCGGGCGGTGTACTGGTGGTCGGCCGCGATCGCGGAAATGCGAGACGCGATTGTCCGCGCCCGACGCCAGTACACTCGCGCGCGCCGTCGTCTACGGAGAGACGATAGCGTGGCGCGAGCGAGGACATATGACCTGTATGAGGCATACCGCATGTCGCGGATGGCTCTGCAGGTCGCCATCAAACGGGCCAAGACCCGGGCATGGAAGGAGCTCCTCGAGACCCTTGATGACGACCCTTGAGGGCGCCCTTATAAGGTGGTGCTGAACAAGCTCCGCCCGTGGGCGCCCCCCGTCACCGAGGGTCTTGACCCCCGGCTGCTGGAGGACGTGGTCAATACTCTCTTCCCAATTGGGGAGATGGGACCACGTGCTCCGGCATAGAGGACGGCCCCGTTGGAGTGGGTGGCCGTGCCGGGGGTCACGCAGGAGGAGCTGGCCGCGACCATCAGACGGCTCGGGGAGCGTAACACGGCCCCGGGTCCGGATGGTGTGCCTGGCCGGGTTTGGGTCTTAACCCACGGCGTCCTTGGGGCCGACCTCAGGCGGTTGTTTAACCGATGCCTCAGGGACGGGCGATTCCCCCCCAGTTGAAAGGTGGCGAGGATGGTCCTCCTCCGGAAGGAGGGTCGGCCCGCGGAGTGTCCATCCGCATACCGGCCCATCTGTCTCCTCGACGAGGTGGGCAAGCTCTTCGAGCGAGTGATTGCTGCCCGCCTCGTCGAGCATCTGTCGCGGGGTGCTCCGGGCCTGGCCGACTGCCAGTACGGTTTCCGGGGGGGCCGGTCGACGGTCGACGCGATCAGTCGGGTCAGGGTCCTCCCGGAGTCGGCCGTCTCCCGGGGAGGGGTTGCGTTGGCGGTATCGCTGGATATTGCCAACGCGTTTAACACCCTTCCCTGGGGGGAGATACGGAGGGGGCTCGAATATCATCGGGTACCCCCGTGTCTCAGGGCAGTCGTCGGGGATTATCTCCGCGGCAGGTGGATCGAGTATCCGGGCCGGGATGGTGATATGCGGAGAGAGGTGTACTGCGGGGTTCCGCAGGGGTCGGTCCTCGGGCCACTCCTGTAGAACATCGCGTACGACGCGGTGTTGTGGGCCGACCTCCCCGACGGCGTCAGTGCCGTGTGTTACGCAGATGACACACTGGTGCTGGCCGTCGGGGCTCAGTGGGGGAGGGCCAAGCGCCTCGCCGAGGAGGGGGCGCAACGCGTCGTCGACCGGATCAGGGGGATGGGGATGACGGTGGCGGTCCATAAGACCGAGGTGATAGCGTTCCATTCACCTCGGCAGGATCCGCCACCCCCTCTGATCCGGGTGGGTGGGGCTGATATCGAGGTGAAGCCCCGGATGAGGTATCTGGGGCTGATCCTCGATAGCCGCTGGCGCTTCGAGGAGCATTTCCGCTGCCTGGTTCCCCGGTTGGAGAGGATGGCCTCGGCTTTAGGCCGGATCCTCCCCAACCTGGGGGGCCCGGCGGGACGAGTTCGCCGCCTCTATGTGGCAATGGTTCAGTCGGTGGCCCTATACGGGGCCCCCGTCTGGGCGGACGACCTGGCGACCTCCCGGCGCAGCATGACGATGCTGCGTCGGTTTCAGAGGCGGATGGCGCTGAGGGTCGTCCGCGGCTACCGGACCGTGTCGCATGAGGCGGCGACGGTTCTTGCGGGGATGCCGCCCATGGATCTCCTCGCGCGGTCGCACGCGATGATGTATCGTCATCGTGTCGACCGTCGCGCGGGAGTGGGGGCGGTCCCGGGAGAGCAGGAACCTGCTTGGGGCGATTTGAAGCGCCAGGCCCGGCAGTTCGTGGCGCTCGCGTGGCAGGAGCGGTTGGCCCTGCCAACTGCGGGGCACCGGACAGTCGGGGCTGTTCGGCCACTCCTGTGTGAGTGGCTCGGCAGAGGCCATGGAAGCCTTACTTACCGGATGGCACAGGTATTTTCCGGGCATGGTAGCTTCGGATGATACCTGTGTCGGATAGGGAAGGAGCCGACGGCGCGTTGCTGCCATTGTGACGCCGAGCAGGACACGGCTGATCATATCCTCCAGGTATGCCCAGCTTGGGAGGGGGAACGACGTGTCCTGGTCGGCGTCATAGGGCGGGATGTCTCGCTGCCGGGTGTGGTGCGCGCCATGCTCGGCAGCGAGAGGAAGTGGAGGGCCGTAGCCTCCTTCTGCGAGACCGCAATGCTGCAAAAGGAGGCCGCGGGAAGGGAGCGCGAGCTTCAGCGGCGCGCTGATGCTCGCGCTCGTATGGTTGCGCGGGGGCGTCGCCCGGGCGGTTGGCGTCGCGGGCGGCGGCCTTTGCGCGGCGGATGACCCTGGCTGGGAGGGGGGCCCTGAGGGGAGCCTCCTCCCGCCAGGCGGCGATGGGTCGGACCGGGTGGGTCCGGCCCAGAGGGAGGCACCCTCGGTGGCCTGGAGCGGCCATCAGCTCCCGGCCGCCAAGGGGTAGAAACGGGGTCGCAGGCGGTTGCGAGTTGGGGCTCGCAGCCCGCCACTAAATGCGGCCCCGGGACGGATGGCGGCGGGATGGAGTGGCCCCGTCCTGCCGCTATGAGACAGTGTGTCTACCGGGGGGACCGCTGGTCCCCCCGGGGATGGGCGCAAAGCGCGGGCACGGGGAGGATACCGGAAGAATGCTTCGAGCGATTCCCGGTATCCTCCCAAATCGTGCGGAAGGGTCACCGTGGGGTTTTTAGTGGGTAGGTCCCGCGCCCGTTATTCTACGGGCGCGGGGAATCCCACACAACCCTCCCGCCTCTCCCCAAAGAGGTGGGAGGGAGTCTTTCGAAGATTTTCCCCACGACAAAAAAAAAAAAAAAAAAAAAAAAAGGATAGGGGACATGATCGACGAGAGGTTGGCCGCCTTCCGGGAGGAGCTTCTCCCCGGAAGAGCGATCAGCGGAAGGGTGGTGCCACCCCGACCAGTGCCGGCACGGCCGGGGAAGACGAAGGTGGGGGGAGCGAACGCTCGCAGGGAAGGCCTCGCAGGCGCAGCCTCCGCCCCCGCCACCCGCGGCCAAAGGCAGCGGTAGCTCAGACAGTTGCGCAGGGGGCGACCTGACCCTCGCGGAGGCAATGCGGCTCGCCAGGAACAATCTGTCCCTGGAAGAGCGTGGCATCGCTTCCGTGAGGGCGAAGCGGGCCGTGACTGGGGTCACCTGCTGGAGGTCCCTGGTCCAGACGGCGGCGTGAAGGCTGACCGAGTCGCCCAGAGGCTCCGGGAGCAGCTGGGCGAGCGGGGTGTCCGGGTCGCCCGGCCCACGAAGCGCACGGAGATGCGCGTGTGTGGGCTGGATGACTCGGTCATCGCGGAGGACGTGGCGCGCGCCCTAGCAAGGGCGGGGGATCCTGAGGGGGACTTGCGGGTCGGGGAGATCCGCAGATCTTCTTCCGGCCTGGGGTCCGTGTGGGCCCGCTGCCCCCTCTCCGCCGCCCATAAATTGGCGGAATCCGGGAGGGTTTTGGTGGGGTGGGATTCGGCACGAGTGGAGATACTCGCGCCGCACCCGCTGCAGTGTCACCGCTGCCTCAAATTTGGGCATGTGAGGCAGTGGTGCACCTCGCCGGTGGAACGCAGCGGTCAATGTTTCCGCTGCGGGGCGAAGGACCACCGTGCGAGCCACAATGGCAGCAACGCGCCGTCGGCTCCTTCCCTATCCGGCTCAGGTATCTTCCGTAGCTACCATGTCCGGAAACTACCTGTGCCTTCCTGTAAGTGAGGCTTCCATGGCCTCTGTCCAGCCACTCACTCAGGAGTGGCCGAACAGCCGCGACTGTCCGTTGCCCTGCAGTTGGCAGGGCCAACCGCTCCTGCCACGCGAGCACCACGAGCTGCCGGGCCTGGCGCTTCAAATCGCCCCAAGCAGGTTCCTGCTCTACCGGGACCGCCCCCACTCCCGCGCGACGGTCGACACGATGACGATACATCATCGCGTGCGACCGCGCGAGGAGATCCATGGGCGGCATCCCCGCAAGAACCGTCGCCGCCTCATGCGACACGGTCCGGTGGCCGCGGACCATCCTCTCCAACCGGAGAACCAGGCAGCGGAAATGCTCCTCGAAGCGCCAGTGGCTATCGAGGATCAGCCCCAGATACCTCATCCGGGGCTCCATCTCGATATCAGCCCCACCCATCCGGATCAGAGGGGGTGGCGGATCCTGCCGAGGTGAATGGGGCGGTATCACCTCTTCTTATGGACCGCCACCGTTATCCCCATCGCCCTGATGCGGTTGACGGCGCATTGCGCCCCCTCCACGGCCAGGCGCTTGGCCCTCCCCCACTGACCCACGACGGCCAGCACCAGTGTGTCATCTGCGTAACACACAGCACTGACGCCATCGGTGAGGTCGGCCCGCAACACAGCGTCGTACGCGATGTTCCACAGGAGTGGCGCGAGGACCGACCCCTGCGGAACCCCGCAGTACACCTCTCTCCGCATATCACCATCCCGGCCCGGATACTCGATCCACCTGCCGCGGAGATATTCCCCGACGACTGCCCTGAGACAAGAGGGACCCGATGATATTCGAGCTCCCTCCATATCTCCCCCCTGGGAAGGGTGTTAAACGGGTTGGCAATATCCAGCGATATCGCCAACGCCACCCCTCCCCGGGAGACGGCCGACTCCGAGAGGGCCCTGCCACGACAGATCGCGTCGACCGTCGACCTGCCTCCTCGGAAACCGTACTGGCAGTCCGCCAGGCCCGGAGCACCCCGCGACAGGAGCTCGAAGAGGCGGGCAGCAATCACTCGCTCGAAGAGCTTGCCCACCTCGTCGAGGAGACAGATGGGCCGGTATGCGGATGGAGACTCCGCGGGCCGACACTCCTTCCGGAGGAGTACCATCCTCGCCACCTTCCAACTGGGGGGAATCGCCCGTCCCTCAGGCATCGGTTAAACAACCGCCTGAGGTCGGCCCCATGGACGCCGTGGGTTAAGACCCAAACCCGGTCGGGTACACCATCCGGACCCGGGGCCGTGTGACGCGCCCCGAGCCGTCTGATGGCCGCGGCCAGCTCCTCCTGCGTGACACCCGGCTCGGCCACCCACTCCAACGGGGCCGTCCCCTATGCCGGAGCACGTGGTCCCATCTCCCCAATTGGGAAGAGAGTATTGACCACGTCCTCCAGCAGCCGGGGGTCAAGACCCTCGGTGACGGGGGGCGCCCACGGGCGGAGCTTGTTCAGCACCACCTTATAAGGGCGCCCTCAAGGGTCGTCATCAAGGGTCTCGAGGAGCTCCTTCCATGCCCGGGTCTTGGCCCGTTTGATGGCGACCTGCAGAGCCATCCGCGACATGCGGTATGCCTCATACAGGTCATGTGTCCTCGCTCGCGCCACGCTATCGTCTCTCCGTAGACGACGGCGCGCGCGGGTGTACTGGCGTCGGGGGCGGACAATCGCGTCTCGCATTTCCGCGATCGCGGCCGACCACCAGTACACCGCCCGGCGAGGAGAAGCCCGCCCGACCCGGGGCATCACTGCGTCACATATGTTCGCGACCATCCCCCCGTGCCGGGCGACCTCCTCCTCTATACTCGGCAACTCGGCCGCCCCCTGCGGCCAAGTTGCAGCGAGGGCAGCCGCCATCAGGACGTCCTTGTCCAGGCGCCGAAGCGCCAAGCGGCGCCGTGGGGTGTGACCCGGACGGTGGTGTCGGGATGCATTCCCCGCGGCGGCAGAGACCTGCATCCGGATATACCGGTGGTCCGAGAGTGTCTCTACCCCCGCGACCACGTGCCACCCCGACACCATGCGCACGGCGTTGGGGGTCGCGACTCCAACATCCACGATAGACCCTCCATATCGCCGCACACACGTGTGCTCCGACCCCCGGTTCAGTAACCGAAGGTCGAGCCCCGCCGCCCAGTCTCCCAGGATCCCGCCGCGAACGGAAGTTCTGGGGGACCCCCACGCCACCGACTTGGCGTTGAATTCCCCCAGGACCAGCACCGGCCGGGCCGCGCAGCGCTGCACGCATGCCGCGACCTCAGCCAGGTACTGCTCGAACGCGACGTGACCGCTGCGAGGCGAGATGTAGCACCCCACCACGGCGACGTATCCCCGACCGCGCTCCAGCATGGAGAACGGCGGGGACCAGTCGCCACCTACCTATACCGTCGCCACCAAGCCGTCCGCGTCGCCCACTCAATGGTGGTGATCAGGGACGCGGTACGGCTCGGCGGCGACAGCCAGGCCAACCCCCCACTCCCCGAGGACTTGGGACATCATATCCTGCGCCGTGCGGCAGTGGTTGAGGTTGGCCTGGAGAAGGAGGCGGGGCGCCATTAATTACCGGCCGCCCCTGCCTCCTCCCGGCTGTCCGTCCCCGTTGCACCGTCCACCTCCATGGTGGACGATGCCACCGCCCGCGGCGCCGGAGCCGGAACGGCCCGCCTCTTCCCCTCCTTCCGGGAGGGGGGAGAGCACTTCCTGCTCCCCACCCTGTGGTCGGGTGGCATCCCCCTGTCCGCACATAGCTGGCAGTGGTGGGCCACCGTGCACTGCATCGCGCGGTGGTCCTTCGCCCCGCAGCGGTAACATTGACCGCTGCGGGCCACCGGCGAGGTGCACCACTGCCTCACATGCCCCAATTCGTGGCAGCGGTGACACTGGAGCGGGCGCGGCGCAAGTATCTCCACTCAAACGGGGATGGGACGGGGTAAGTCAGAGGGGGAGGACGAAGGCGGTGTTGGGACTGGAGTGACGGCGCTCGCGCCGCCTCCAGCGCCTGGCTCGGCTTCGTGGAAGGTGGAGGAGGACGACGAGACTGCGTCAGTCTCGTCCTTCTCCTCCACCAGGAGCCTCATAGGCTCTAAGAGGAAGAGGGCGGGGCAGGCTGTCGTCGAGGTGGGCGGGGCGATGAGCCCGTCGGTGAGGCTGAGTTGCCTCAGGGACGAGGTGACCGAGGAGATATCGGAGAGGATCTCCTCGTCCCTGAGGCGGGTGGAGAAAGTCGCCGCTGCCTGCGCCTTTAAGGGGCAGAAAAGCGGTGGCGCGGAGGCCCTGAAGGCCGCGGCGGAGGAAATGAGGGAGGCGGCGCGGGAGCTCAGAGGGCGGAACGCCCGTCTGCAGCTCCTGTTGGAGGAGGAGCGACAGGGGAGGAGGAGGGCAGAGGCGCTGTGGAACAGCGCGGCCCTCCCTCCCATCCTCCCTCCTCCTCCACCGCCGCGTCCCTCGGCGGAGGTAAATAAGCGGAGTGCGGCGGCAGTGGTGCGGGGCACCGCGGGCCCCTCCACCCGCACTCCGCCCGTGAAGAAGTCCCCGTCCTCCTCAGAAGACGATCTTCTGAGGAGGATTGGGGACATGATTGATGGCAAGCTGGCCGCCTTCCGGGAGGAGCTCCTCGCCGGAAGAGCGGTCAGCAGGAAGGCGGTGCCTCCCCGACCTGTTCCGGTACAGTCGGGGAAGGCAAAGAAGGGCGGAGTGAAGGCTCCGCCCAGCGTTGCGGCACCAGGGCCCCGGGTCGCGACCCCCAAGGGTGGCGTGGAGTGAGGTGGTGGGGCGGAAGGCGAAGCGGGCGGCGAGGAAGGCCTCGCAACCGCAGCCTCCGCCTCCGCCGCCGCCGGCCAAGGTAAAGGCCGCGAAGGTCGGGAAGGCACGACCAGGTCGTCCCCCAAAAACGGCAGCGGTGACGCTGACCGTTGCGCAGGGGGGCGACCTGACCCTCGCGGAGGCGATGCGGCTCGCCAGGGAGAATATCTCCCTGGAAGAGCTGGGCATCGCCTCCGTGAGGGCGAAGAGGGCCGTGACCGGGGGTCTCTTGCTGGAGATCCCCGGTGCAGAAGGCGGCGCGAAGGCGGATCGTCTCGCCCAGAGGCTCCGGGAGCAGCTGGGCGAGCGAGGTGTCCGGGTCGCCCGGCCCACGAAGCGCACGGAGATGCGCGTTTGTGGGCTGGACGACTCGGTCAGCGCACAGGATGTGTCCCGTGCCCTTGCGAGGGCGGGGGACTGTCCTGTGGAGGACCTGCGGATCTCTCCGATCCGCAGGTCGCCCTCCGGCCTCGGGTCGGTGTGGGCCCGGTGCCCCCTCTCCGCCGCCCGTAAGGTGGCGGAATCCGGGAGGGTGTTGGTGGGGTGGGTTTCGGCGCGAGTGGAAATCCTCGCGCCGCGCCCGCTCCAGTGTCACCACTGCCTCGAATTGGGGCACGTGAGGCAGTGGTGCACCTCGCCGGTGGACCGCGGCGGTCAGTGTTACCGCTGCGGTGCCAAAGAGCACCGTGCGAGCCAGTGCTCGGCGGCCCCCCACTGCCCGCTGTGTGCGGACATGGGGAGGCCAGCCGATCACAGGGTGGGGAGCAAGAAGTGCTCCCCTCCCTCCCGGAAGGAGAGGAAGAGGCGGGCTGCACAGGCTCCGGTGCCGAGGGCGGTGACATCGTCCTCCATGGAGGTGGACGGTGCTACAGGGACGGACGGCCGGGAGGAGGCTGGCGCGGCCATTAATTAATGCCGCCCCGCCTCCTCCTCCAGGCCAACCTCAACCACTGCCGCGCGGCACAGGACTTGATGTCCCAAGTCCTCGCGGAGTGGGGGGTTGGCCTGGCGGTCGCCGCCGAGCCGTACCGCGTCCCTGATCACCCTCATTGGGTGGGCGACGCGGACGTCTTGGTGGCGACGGTATGGGGAGGGGGCGACGGGTCCCCACCGTTCTCCTTGTTGGAGCGCGGTCGGGGATTCGTCGCCGTGGACTGGGGGGGAGTCGCTGTGGTGGGGTGCTACATTTCGCCCCGTAGCGGTCACGCTGCGTTCGAGCTGTACTTGGCCGAGGTCGCGGCATGCGTGCAGCGCTACGCGGCCCGGCCGGTGCTGGTCCTGGGGGATTTTAATGCCAAGTCGGTGGCTTGGGGATCCCCCAGGACCTCCGTTCGCGGGGGGATCCTGGGCGATTGGCCGGCGGGGCTCGACCTCCGGGTATTGAACCGGGGGTCGGAGCACACATGCGTGCGGCGATATGGGGGGTCCATCGTGGATGTTGGATTCGCGACCCCCAACGCCGTGCGCATGGTGTCGGGTTGGCACGTGGTCGCGGGGGCAGAGACACTCTCCGATCACCGGTACATCCGGATGGAGGTCTCTGCCGCCGCGAGTGCATCCCGACACGACCGCCTGCGTGGCACCCCACCACGCCGCTGGGCGCTTCGGCGCCTGGACAAGGACGCCCTGATGGCAGCTACCCTCGCTGCAACTTGGCCGCAGGGAGCGGCCGAGTTGCCGAGCATAGAGGAGGAGGTCGCCCGGCTCGGGGCATTGGTCGCGGGTATTTGCGACGCGGCGATGCCTCGGGTCGGGTGGGCTTCTCCTCGCCGGGCGGTGTACTGGTGGTCGGACGCGATCGCGGAGTTGCGAGTCGCGACTGTCCGCGCCCGACGCCAGTACACCCGCGCGCGCCGTCGTCAACGTACAGGCGACGGCGTGGCGCGAGCGAGGGCAGCTGATGACCTGTATGGAGCATACCGCGTGGCGCGGGTTGCTCTGCAGGTCGCCATCAAACGGGCCAAGACCCGGGCATGGAAGGAGCTCCTCCAGACCCTTGATGACGATCCATGGGGGCGCCCATATAAGGTGGTGCTGAATAAGCTCCGCCCGTGGGCGCCCCCCGTCACCGAGGGTCTTTTTTTTTTTTTTTTTTTTTTTTGTCGTGGGGAAAATCTTCGAAAGACTCCCTCCCACCTCCTTGGGGAGAGGTGGGAGGGGTGTGTGGGATTCCCCGCGCCCGTACAACGACAGGCGCGGGACCTACCCACTAAAAACCCCACGGTGACCCTTCGGCACGCTTTGGGAGGATACCGGGAATCGCTCGAAGCATTCTTCCGGTATCCTCCCCGTGCCCGCGCTTTCGCGCCCATCCCCCGGGGGGACAATCGGTCCCCCCAGTAGACACACTGCCTCATAGCGGCGGGACGGGGCCACTCCATCCCGCCGCTATCCGTCCCGGGGCCGCGTTTAGTGGCGGCTGCGAGCCCCAACTCGCAACCGCCCGCGACCCCGTTTCCACCCCTCGGCGGCCGGGCGTTCATGGCCGCACCAGACCGCCGAGGGTGCCTCCCCTTGCGTCGGACCGGTAGGGGGAGGCACTCCTACCCCCAACCGGTCCGACCCGTCGCCGCCTGGCGGGAGGAGGGTCCCCTCAGGACCCCCCTCCCAGCCTAGGTCATCCGCCACGCCGAGGCGGCCGCCCGCGACGCCTCGCGACCGGGCGACGACCTCGGGCCACCGCACGAGCGCGAGCTTCAGCGGCGCGCTGAAGCTCGCGCTCCCTCCCCGCGGCCTCCTTCTGCAACATTACGTTCTCGCAGAAGGAGGCCACGGCCCTCCACTTCTCCTCGCTGCCGAGCATGGCGCGCACCACGCCCGGCAGCGAGACATCCCGCCCGACGACGCCGACCAGGACACGGCGCTCCCCCTCCCACGCGGGGCATACCTCCAGGGTATGATCCGCCGTGTCCTGCTCAGCGTCGCAGTGGCAGCAACGCGCCGTCGGCTCCTTCCCTATCCGGCACAGGTATCTTCCGAAGCTGCCATGCCCGGAAAATTCCTGTGCCAGACGGTAGGTGAGGCTGCCATGGCCTCTGTCCAGCCACTCCTTCAGGAGTGGCCGAACAGCCCCGACAGTCCGGTGCCCCGCGGTTGGCAGAGCCAGCCGCTCCTGCCACGCGAGCAACACGGACTGCCGGGCCTGGCGCTTCAAATCGCCCCAAGCAGGTTCCTGCCCGCCCGGGGCCGCCCCCACCCCCGCGCGACGGTCGACGCGGTGCCGGTACATCACCGCGTGCGACCGCGCGAGCAGGTCCATGGGCGGCATCCCCGCTAGAACCGTCGCCGCCTCATGTGACATGGTCCGATACCCGCGGACGACCCTGAGCGCCATGCGCCTCTGCACCCGACGCAGCATAGTCATGCTGCGCCGGGAGGCAGCCAGGTCGTCCGCCCAGACGGGGGCCCCGTATAGGGCCACCGACTGGACCATTGCCACATAGAGGCGACGAACTCGGCCCGCCGAGCCCCCCAGGTTGGGCAGGATCCGGCCCAGAGCCGCAACCATCCTTTCCAACCGGGGGACCAGGCAGCGGAAATGCTTCTCGAAACGTCAGTGGCTATCGAGGATCAGCCCCAGATACCTGATCTGGGGCTTCACCTCGATGTCAGCCCCACCCACCCGAATCAGAGGGGGTGGCGGATCCTGCCGAGGTGAATGAAACGCAATCACCTCGGTCTTATGGACCGCCACCGTCATCCCCATCCCCCTGATCCGGTCGACGACGCGTTGCGACCCCTCCTCCGCGCGACGCATGGCCCTCCCCCAGTGCGCCCCGACGGCCAGCACCAGTGTGTCATCCGCATAACACACCGTGCTGACGCCGTCGGGGAGGCCGGCCCGCAACACCGAGTCGTACGCGATGTTCCACAGGAGTGGCCCGAGGACCGACCCCTGCGGAACACCGCAGTACACCTCCCTCCGCATATCACCATCCCGGCCCGGATACTCGATCCACCTGCCGCGGAGATAATCCCCAACGACCGCCCTGAGACAAGGGGGGACTCGATGATATTCGAGTCCCCTCCTTATCTCTTCCCAGGGGAGGGTGTTAAAGGCATTGGCAATATCCAAGGATATTGCCAATGCCACCCCTCCCCGGGAGACGGCCGCCTCCGAGAGGGCCCTCACACGACCTATCGCGTCGATAGTAGATCGGCCCCCCCGGAAACCGAACTGGCAGTCGGCCAGACCGGGATCACCCCGCGACATGTGCTCGACGAGGCGGGCAGCAATCACACGCTCGAAGAGCTTGCCCACCTCGTCGAGGAGACAAATGGGCCGGTATGCGGAGGGAGACTCCGCGGGCCGACCCTCCTTCCGGAGGAGGACCATCCTCGCCACCTTCCAACTGGGGGGGGAATCGCCCGTCCCTCAGGCAGCGGTCGAACAACCGCCTGAGGTCGGCCCCAAGGACGCCCTGGGTCAAGACCCAAACCCGGCCGGGCACACCATCCGGACCCGGGGCCGTGTTACGAACCCCGAGCCGTCTGATGGCCGCTTCCAGCTCCTCCTGCGTGACCCCCAGCTCGGCCGTCCACTCCACTGGGACAGCCGCCGCCGCCGGAGGACGCGGTCCCCTCTCCCCAATTGGGAAGAGTGTATTGACCACGTCCTCCAGCAGCCGGGGGTCAAGACCCTCGGTGACGGGGGGCGCCCACGGGCGGAGCTTATTCAGCACCACCTTATATGGGCGCCCCCATGGATCGTCATCAAGGGTCTGGAGGAGCTCCTTCCATGCCTGGGTCTTGGCCCGTTTGATGGCGACCTGCAGAGCAACCCGCGCCACGCGGTATGCTCCATACAGGTCATCAGCTGCCCTCGCTCGCGCCACGCCGTCGCCTGTACGTTGACGACGGCGCGCGCGGGTGAACTGGCGTCGGGCGCGGACAGTCGCGACTCGCAACTCCGCGATCGCGTCCGACCACCAGTACACCGCCCGGCGAGGAGAAGGCCGCCCGACCCGAGGCATCGCCGCGTCGCAAATACCCGCGACCAATGCTCCGAGCCGGGCGACCTCCTCCTCTATGCTCGGCAACTCGGCGGCTCGCTGCGGCCAAGTTGCAGCGAGGGCAGCTGCCATCAGGGCGTCCTTGTCCAGGCGCCGAAGCGCCCAGCGGCGTGGTGGGGTGCCACGCAGGCGGCCGTGTCGGGATGCACTCGCGGCGGCAGAGACCTCCATCCGGATGTACCGGTGATCGGAGAGTGTCTCTGCCCCCGCGACCACGTGCCAACCCGACACCATGCGCACGGCGTTGGGGGTCGCGAATCCAACATCCACGATGGACCCCCCATATCGCCGCACGCATGTGTGCTCCGACCCCCGGTTCAATACCCGGAGGTCGAGCCCCGCCGCCCAATCGCCCAGGATCCCGCCGCGAACGGAGGTCCTGGGGGATCCCCAAGCCACCGACTTGGCATTAAAATCCCCCAGGACCAGCACCGGCCGGGCCGCGTAGCGCTGCACGCATGCCGCGACCTCGGCCAAGTACAGCTCGAACGCAGCGTGACCGCTACGGGGCGAAATGTAGCACCCCACCACAGCGACTCCCCCCCAGTCCACGGCGACGAATCCCCGACCGCGCTCCAACAAGGAGAACGGTGGGGACCCGTCGCCCCCTCCCCATACCGTCGCCACCAAGCCGTCCGCGTCGCCCACCCAATGAGGGTGATCAGGGACGCGGTACGGCTCGGCGGCGACCGCCAGGCCAACCCCCCACTCCGCGAGGACTTGGGACATCAAGTCCTGTGCCGCGCGGCAGTGGTTGAGGTTGGCCTGGAGGAGGAGGCGGGGCGGCATTAATTAATGGCCGCGCCAGCCTCCTCCCGGCCGTCCGTCCCCGTAGCACCGTCCACCTCCATGGAGGACGATGCCACCGCCCTCGGCACCGGAGCCGGTGCAGCCCGCCTCTTCCTCACCTTCCGGGAGGGGGGGGAGCACTTCTTGCTCCCCACCCTGTGATCGGCTGGCCTCCCCATGTCCGCACACAGCGGGCAGTGGGGGGCCGCCGAGCACTGGCTCGCACGGTGCTCTTTGGCACCGCAGCGGTAACACTGACCGCTGCGGTCCACCGGCGAGGTGCACCACTGCCTCACGTGCCCCAATTCGAGGCAGCGGTGACACTGGAGCGGGCGTGGCGCGAGGATTTCCACTCGCGCCGAAACCCACCCCACCAACACCCTCCCGGATTCCGCCACCTTACGGGCGGCAGAAAGGGGGCACCGGGCCCACACCGACCCCAGCTGAAAGGCTGGTAGCCCCTGAGGGGACACCGAGGGTCTTGACCCCCGGCTGCTGGAGGACGTGGTCAATACACTCTTCCCAATTGGGGAGAGGGGACCGCGTCCTCCGGCGGCGGCGGCTGTCCCAGTGGAGTGGACGGCCGAGCTGGGGGTCACGCAGGAGGAGCTGGCAGCGGCCATCAGACGGCTCGGGGTTCGTAACACGGCCCCGGGTCCGGATGGTGTGCCCGGCCGGGTTTGGGTCTTGACCCAGGGCGTCCTTGGGGCCGACCTCAGGCGGTTGTTCGACCGCTGCCTGAGGGACGGGCGATTCCCCCCCAGTTGGAAGGTGGCGAGGATGGTCCTCCTCCGGAAGGAGGGTCGGCCCGCGGAGTCTCCCTCCGCATACCGGCCCATTTGTCTCCTCGACGAGGTGGGCAAGCTCTTCGAGCGTGTGATTGCTGCCCGCCTCGTCGAGCACCTGTCGCGGGGTGATCCCGGTCTGGCCGACTGCCAGTTCGGTTTCCGGGGGGGCCGATCGACTATCGACGCGATAGGTCGTGTGAGGGCCCTCTCGGAGGCGGCCGTCTCCCGGGGAGGGGTGGCATTGGCAATATCCTTGGATATTGCCAATGCCTTTAACACCCTCCCCTGGGAAGAGATAAGGAGGGGACTCGAATATCATCGAGTCCCCCCTTGTCTCAGGGCGGTCGTCGGGGATTATCTCCGCGGCAGGTGGATCGAGTATCCGGGCCGGGATGGTGATATGCGGAGGGAGGTGTACTGCGGTGTTCCGCAGGGGTCGGTCCTCGGGCCACTCCTGTGGAACATCGCGTACGACACGGTGTTGCGGGCCGGCCTCCCCGACGGCGTCAGCACGGTGTGTTATGCGGATGACACACTGGTGCTGGCCGTCGGGGCGCACTGGGGGAGGGCCACGCGTCGCGCGGAGGAGGGGTCGCAACGCGTCGTCGACCGGATCAGGGGGATGGGGATGACGGTGGCGGTCCATAAGACCGAGGTGATTGCGTTTCATTCACCTCGGCAGGATCCGCCACCCCCTCTGATCCGGGTGGGTGGGGCTGACATCGAGGTGAAGCCCCAGATCAGGTATCTGGGGCTGATCCTCGATAGCCACTGGCGTTTCGAGGAGCATTTCCGCTGCCTGGTCCCCCGGTTGGAAAGGATGGTTGCGGCTCTGGGCCGGATCCTGCCCAACCTGGGGGGTCCGGCGGTCCGAGTTCGTCGCCTCTACGTGGCAATGGTCCAGTCGGTGGCCCTATACGGGGCCCCCGTCTGGGCGGACGACCTGGCTGCCTCCCGGCGCGGCATGACTATGCTGCGTCGGGTGCAGAGGCGCATGGCGCTCAGGGTCGTCCGCCGGTATCGGACCATGTCACATGAGGCGGCGACGGTTCTAGCGGGGATGCCGCCCATGGACCTGCTCGCGCGGTCGCACGCGGTGATGTGCCGGCAACGCGTCGACCGTCGCGCGGGGGTGGGGGCGGTCCCGGGCGGGCAGGAACCTGCTTGGGGCGATTTGAAGCGCCAGGCCCGGCAGTCCGTGTTGCTCGCGTGGCAGGAGAGGCTGGCTCTGCCAACCGCGGGGCACCGGACTGTCGGGGCTGTTCGGCCACTCCTGAAGGAGTGGCTGGACAGAGGCCATGGCAGCCTCACCTACCGGCTGGCACAGGTATTTTCCGGGCATGGCAGCTTCGGAAGATACCTGTGCCGGATAGGGAAGGAGCCGACGGCGCGTTGCTGCCACTGCGACGCTGAGCAGGACACGGCGGATCATAGCCTGGAGGTATGCCCCGCGTGGGAGGGGGAGCGCCATGTCCTGGTCGGCGTCATCGGGCGGGATGTCTCGCTGCCGGGCGTGGTGCGCGCCATGCTCGGCAGCGAGGAGAAGTGGAGGGCCGTGGCCTCCTTCTGCGAGAACGTAATGTTGCAGAAGGAGGCCGCGGGGAGGGAGCGCGAGCTTCAGCGGCGCGCTATACGGCGCGCTGAAGCTCGCGCTCGTGCGGTGGCCCGAGGTCGTCGCCCGGTGGCGAGGCGTCGCGGGCGGCCGCCTCGGCGAGGCGGATGACCTAGGCTGGGAGGGGGGTCCTGAGGGGACCCTCCTCCCGCCAGGCGGCGCCGGGTCGGACTGGTTGGGGGTAGGAGTGCCTCCCCCTACCGGTCCGACGCAAGGGGAGGCACCCTCGGCGGTCTGGTGCGGCCATGAACGCCCGGCCGCCGAGGGGTGGAAACGGGGTCGCGGGCGGTTGCGAGTTGGGGCTCGCAGCCGCCACTAAACACGGCCCCGGGACGGATAGCGACGGGATGGAGTGGCCCCGTCCCGCCGCTATGAGGCAGTGTGTCTACTGGGGGGACCGATTGTCCCCCCGGGGGATGGGCGCGAAAGCGCGGGCACGGGGAGGATACCGGAAGAATGCTTCGAGCGATTCCCGGTATCCTCCCAAAGCGTGCCGAAGGGTCACCGTGGGGTTTTTAGTGGGTAGGTCCCGCGCCTGTCGTTGTACGGGCGCGGGGAATCCCACACACCCCTCCCACCTCTCCCCAAGGAGGTGGGAGGGAGTCTTTCGAAGATTTTCCCCACGACAAAAAAAAAAAAAAAAAAAAAAAAAAAAAAGTATCTCCACTCGCGCCGAAACGCACCCCACCAACACCCTCCCGGATTCCGCCAATTTATGGTTGGCGGAGAGGGGGCAGCGGGCCCACACGGACCCCAGGCCGGAAGGAGATCTGCGGATCTCCCCGACCCGCAAGTCCCCCTCTGGGCAATCCCCCACCCTTGCTAGGGCTCGCGCTACGTCCTCCGCGGTGACCGAGTCGTCCAGCCCACACACGCGCATCTCCGTGCGCTTCGTGGGCCGGGCGACCCGGACACCCCGCTCACCCAGCTGCTCCCGGATCCTCTGGGCAAGTCGGTCCGCCTTCACGCCGCCGTCTGGACTGGGGATCTGCAGTAGGAGACCCCCAGTCACGGCCCGCTTCGCCCTCACAGAAGCGATGCCAAGCTCTTCCAGGGACACATTGTTCCTGGCGAGCCGCATCGCCTCTGCGAGGGTCTGGTCGCCCCCCTGCGCAACGGTAAACGCTACCACTGCCGTTTTAGGGGGGCGGCCAAGTCGCGCCTTCGCGGCCTTTCCTTTGGCCGCGGGCGGCGGGGGCGGAGGCTGCGCCTGCGAGGCCTTCCTCGCCGCCCTCCTCGCCCTCTGCACTACCACCTCGCTCCACGACACCCCTCCTTGGGGCGGTGCCGCGGAGGACGCGGGAACCGGGACCACGGGTACGCTTCCCCCATTGGGGGTCACGACCCGAGGCCCCGGAGTCGCCACGGTGGGCGGAGCCTTCGCTCCCCCCACCTTCGCCTTCCCCGGCCGTGCCGGCAAACGTCGGGGTGGCACCATGCTCCCGCTGACCGCTCTTCCGGGGAGGAGCTCCTCCCGGAAGGTGGCCAGCCTCTTGTCAATCATGTCCCCTATCCTCCTCAGGAGATCGTCCTCTGAGGAGGACGGGGGCCTCTACGCGGGCGGAGTGCGGGTGGAAGGGCCCGTGGGGGCCCGCACCACCTCCGCCGCACTCCGCTTTGTAACGACCGCAGGAGGGCACAGCGTAGGAGGAGAGAGGACAGGAGGGAAGGCCGCGCTGTTCCAGCGCACCTCTGCCCTCATCCTCCGCCGTCGCTCCTCCTCCAACAGGAGCTGCAGACGGGCGTTCATCATTTGGGCAGCCTCCCTCAGAGCCTCTGCCCCGCCGCTCTTCTGCCCCTTAATGGAGCAGGCAGCGGCCACTTTCTCCACTCGTCTCAGGGACGAGGAGATCCTCTCCGATATCTCTTCGGTCACCTCGTCCCTGAGGCAACTCATTCGGACAACCGGGCTCATCACCCTGTCCACTCCATTGACGGCCTGCCACGTCATCTTTCTCTTGGAGTCTATGAGGCTCCTGGTGGTGGAGAAGGACGAGACTGACGCAGTCTCGTCGTACTCCTCCACCGTCCACGAAGCCGGGCCAGGCGCTGGGAGCGGCGCGAGAGCCGTCACTCCAGTCCCAACACCGCCTTCGTCCTCCCCCACTGACTTACCCCGTCACGTCCCCGTTTTAATTTTAAACTCCATATTATTCCCACGAGCAGGTCGGAAGAAAAGATCCGCACGGGCAGAGCCGCCTTACCCGAGTAAGCCTATATACTCCGGGGGTTCGGCAGGTGCCCCGGAGGTGGTCGTTTGGGATTGTGCCTCCTCCCCCAACCATGCATACCATCGCCGCGCACCATAACTTAGGATTGGAGGGCGATTAGATAGAGTCGCCATACTCGCGGTCCCGGGCGGTTAAGCCAAGGCCCCCGTTCCTCCTGCCGTCACGTACCATTCACAAAACCAAAATAGGAATTGTGAATGGGTCGTTGTGACGACCAACAGGAGGCTTACGGTGTGATAAGCATCAGGTACCTCGGGGTCGCTACACCCCGTACAGCAGCTGACGATAGTCGGACACAGCCCCTGAGGGGACTAGCTCACAGCTTGCTTACTATCTTACTACTAACTTACTATATAACTGCTTTCTTATGTTACGTATGTCGAACGTTTCGTTCCTCAAATTTTTCTTGCCACTTGCGTGCATTATGAAATCGCCCTGCTACTTATCTTACCTTTGAAATGGGGGTCACTTCCGTCGCGATGCAGCAGCCCGTTAATTAATACAATTCGGAGAATAGAGCAGCTCGTTAATTAATACAATTCGGAGAATAGTGCACACGGTGATTTCTAACGTACTTTTGAATCCGCCCCACACAGATTTTTTGGTATATAAACCCCGTGATTTCATTACTCGGGGGATCATAATCGTACCGTCACGCTTAGTGTCAACTCCACGACTCTCGTTACGCGTATACGATTTTTGTTAGTCAGTTGTATTTGTGAGATCAGGCTACAGTTCCCTGTCGTATCAATATTATACCATATAGAATCCGTGAACCGGCATAAATTCTATTGCGGCCATTACTCTCAACTGACATACCCCCGCATCGCCAGTGCGTCAACACCGCGCAAGATCTTTTTAGGTAAATATAATCATTCTTTGATCGCGACACAAGATACACGAAACAATTGTATTTTATTTGTTGATTTAAGAATATATCTACTTTTATTATCAAATCAGACTTACCCAACTTCTTTAACCCATAATTATATAAAGCGATTATTATTAGTTAAACGTTCCCATAATAATATAACCTTACCGCACGGGTTATATTACATTTAATAATTCATAGTTACGAGTTCAATTAACACATCCCCTAATCCAAATACAACCTCTTACAACCTAGTGGCTCCTCGATTACGCATCGAGTTCGTCCACGCAATCTATTACCATCATAGCGGCTCCCTGATTACGCATCAGGTTCGTCCGCATCCTACAGCTCCCTGATTTCGCATCAGGTTCGTCTGTGATTTATCCAACCTCCCAGCAGCTCCTCGATTACGCATCGAGTTCGTCTGCGTTTCTTCCAACCTCCTAGCAGCTCCCCGATTTCGCATTGGGTTCGTCTGCGTCGTTATCAACAATCCTAGTGACTCCCCGATTTCGCATCGGGCTCGTTCACGACGTTTCACCCTCCTACGGCTCCCTGGTTTCGCACCAGGTTCGTCCGTACGTGACTCCATCCCAGAGGCTCCCTGATTTCGCATCAGGTTCGTCCTCGTTATCAACTATCCTAGCGGCTCCCCAATTTCGCATTGGGTTCGTCCGTGTACCTAACTAACAAATTGATACCATATTCCATACTCTCTCTCGCACTCGCAGGCCACGCGCGCTGCACGGCCCTGGCTCGTAACACTTACTTGCCTGCTCCTTGCTTTCTAGCTTACTGCTTTATTACCAACATGCTGCTTGCTTACTAGGTTACTGCTTGTTTACTACCTTACAGCTTGCTTACATGCTACCTGCTTTCTTGCTACCGTGCTGCTTGCTTACTATCCTGCTGCTTGGTTACTATCCTGCTGCTTGTTTTCTAGCTTAGTGCTCCCTTACTAGCTCCCTGCTTGCTTACTAGCTCACTGCTTGCTTACTGGCTTACGGATAGCTTACTAGGTAACTACTTTCCTGCTAGCCTGGTCCATGCTTACTAGCTAACTGCTTGCTTACTGACGTACTGCATGCCTACTAGCTACCTGCTTTCTTGCTACCCCGCTGCTTGCTTGCTAGCTTGCAGCTTGGTTTCGATCTTACTGCTGGTATACTGGCATGCTGCTTCCTTACTAGCCTACTCTTTGCTTAATCGCATACTGCTTTCTTACTATTTTACTTCTTACTTACTAGCATACAGCTTCCTTACTAGCTCTCTGCACGCTTACTTGCCCACTGCTTGCTTACAAGATTACTGCTTGCTTACTAGATTGCTGCTTGCTCAATATCTAACTGCTTTCTTACCAGTCTGCTGATAGCTTGCTTGCTTACTGCTTGCTTACTAGCTTCCTCCTCGCTTAGTAGCTCACTGCTTGCATACTAGCTTCCTCCTCGCTTACTAGCTCACTCCTTTCTTACCAGCTTACTGCATGCTTACTACCTTACTGCTAGCTTACTACCTAACTGCTCTCCTACTACATTCCTGCTTTCTTCCTATCTTACTCCTTCTTTATTACCTTACTGCTTCCCTATTAGCCAAATGTTTCCTTACTAGCATCCTGCTTGCTTACTAGCATACAGCTTGCTTACTATCAAACTGCGCCCTTACTGGCTTCCTCCTCGCTTACTAGCTCACTGCATGCTTACCTGCTAACTGCTTGCTTACAAGCATACTGCTCCTTTACTAGCTCCTTGCTCGGTTACCTGCTCACTGCTTGCTTGCTTGCTTACTGCTTGCATACTAGCTTACTGCTTGCTTGGTAGCCTACTGCTTGCTTACTAGCATACTGCATCCTCACTAGCTTTCTCCTCGCTTACTAGCTCACTGCTTGCTTACTATCATACTACTTGCTTACTAGCTTACTACCTCCTTAGTAGCTACCTGCTTTCTTACCAGCTTACTGCTTCCTTACAAGCTTACTGCTTGCTTATTAGCTTACTGCTTACTTAATAGAGTACTGGTTTGTGACTAACTTACTGCTCTGTTACGAGCTTACTGCTACCTTACTAACTTACAGCTTTCTTACTAGCCTGCTTCTTGCTTACAAACTAACTGCTTTTCTACTAGCCTGCTGCTTGCTTACTAGGATACTGCTTTGTTACTAACTTACTGCTTGCTTACTGGCTAACTACTTGCTTACTAGCATAACGCTTCCTTACTAGCTTCGTCCACGCTTACTAGCTTACTGCTTGCCTACTAGCTTGTTCCTTGCATTCTAGCTTACTGCTTGTTTAATTGCTAACTGTTTTCTTACTAGCTTACTGCTTGCTTCCTAACTTGCTGCATGCTTTCTAGCTTTCCGCCTGCTTACTAGCATACTGCGTTCTTATTAGCTTCCTGCTCGCTTACTAGGTCACTGCTCGCTTACTATCTTACTACTTGTTTAGTAGCTTACTACATCCTTACTAGCTACCTGCTTTCTTACCAGCTTACTGCTTGCTTACATGCTTACTGCTTGCTTACTAGCTTGCTGCTTGCTTACAAGCTTACTGCTTGCTTACTAGACTGCTACATGCTTTCTAGCTTGCCGCTTGCTTACTAGCTGTTAAAAAGCTGATGCTTTTAACTACGAAGTCCGGATAGTGGGATCGGATCTTTATTGTGGGAAGTGATTGAGAATGTGTAAGATTTTCTTTTTCAAAAACTGTTTATTATAAAAATAAAAATAAAATAAACAATAAGAAACTAAGAGAATTCTTATTAAACTATGCAAATAATATCGTTGCCAATCCTACGTCGGAACCGAGACGTTGAGGTAGGCCATGGTTCTGTGAACAGAGAAACACGGCAATGTGTTTGACACGTAAACACGTTACACGTATATTCGCCGCGTGTGTGTCCTCACGCTTCTGGCTTCGATATTCGAATGTATAGGAGCGGAGTATTTCGCTCACTCGTAATATACGAGCTCGCAAGTGGACTGTATTTAATTTATGGCGTGAAAAGAATTAAATTTCCTTTCGTCGCCGAACTGAGTCGATTGTCTAGTGGACGGGGATGCAAGTGGAGGTTGTAAGGCTCCAAATGCACTGATCCCGTGAGTATGCCCACGGAGTCTGTGCGTTGAGTCTCACTGCAGTACAACGACACGACCGTCGATCTGCGGCTTCTCTTTAACGTTCCAACAGATGACTTGTTGGTCGAGAGTTGCACTGCGAAGCCCGACTGCACGTGGTGTAAGGAACCACTGCATGGTGTGGTAAATAGACTGGCTCCGTCGCGAACGGAGTGCTGACGGGAGCCATATGGCCAAGAGCCTCATATTCGCGCAAAAACTCGACATATTGCGCTCCTAGTGTCGTGTCGTTTTTCAATCTGCGATCGAGGGATCGCAGGAGTGCGACCGCGCGGGAACAGGCTCGCCGATGTCAACAGGCGGCTCGGTGCGAAAGAGCAGTTGTACAATGTATCGCCCGTCAGCCGCGCGACGATGCGTGCGCGCGAAGTGTTGTTCGCATCGAGCTTCTTCCGGCGATAGCGAAGAAGGAGACGCGACCTCCTCAATCTCCCAGAACCGACGCAGTAGGGAGTCGACGTCATCTCCCTTCGGCGGAGCGATCGCGCGAGCATGATACACACCCACCGAGGACGTCTCGCGAGCGGTGGGCCCGGAGACCACCCACCCGAACACGGTGTGCTGCGCAATGGGGTCCTGCGCTCGACCACGACGCAATCCCGGGAGCAGAATCGCACCGAAATAATCTGCGCCTAATAAGACGCCGATGCCGCGAGATTCAGACGAATTGGAATCTGCGAGGGGCAAGTCTCGGATGTGAGGCCACGCAGTCGGAGAGAAGCCGGACAGTCCCGAATAGGCGGTGAGGCGGGGTAGGACGAGAGCCGTCACTGTTGTATAAGCCAGGTCAGTACCTGCATGCCGGAGTAATATTTCGACCTTCGCGAGCGATGTTCCCACTAAGACTCCCCCCGTCCCCGTGATTTCTGTAGCGGCCTTGCGTTTTTGCAGGTGGAGTGTCTGTACCAAGGACTCGGACACAAAGGAGGCCTCCGACCCTGTTCGAGTAATACGCGGACCGAGACGTGCCCCCCGGATGCCGACCGCGCTTGCACGACAGCTGTCGCGAGCAGTACAGGGCTACTCGCGCGCTCTGGAGGGGCCGCGGCGCACGTATAGACGGACCGAGTGCCGTTAGATCCCGAAAGAATGCCAGTGGGTTTCGAAGATGACGCTGCACGATCGCCGCTCGTCGGCGCTTCAACACTCGTCGCGGGAACGTGTAACAAACTGTGGTGATTGCGGTTACATCGCGAGCACGCGGTGCGAACCGGACACGTCGAAACCATGTGTCCATCGCGAAGACAGTTAAAACAGGCGTTGGTCCGAGTCACTAGGTCTCGCCGATGCGTAGGTTGTAGGCTATGGAACGCCGGACATCGATATAACGGATGCTTCGATCCGCACATCGGGCACCGGTTCACAGCTGTATTCGCTGCGTGCGTGCGAACTCCCGTCGAGGGCGCCGATCGCGGCGCGGCGAGGCGCGCGGCCGAAGTTTCGGGCTTGTCGTGAAGCGCCTCGAGAGCGCGAATCCGCGCAACGAGGAATTGGTCGAGCTCGTCGAAAGTGGGGGGGCTCGGTGCTTGTTCCGCGGGATATTTCCCACTCCCGTAGCGTACGGCGGTCTAGCTTGGCGGTAAGCAGGAAGACGATGACGTCATCCCATGTATCCACCGGGCGACCGATACTGCGCAACATGGCGATCGACTCCTTCGTCGTGTCGCGAAGACGAGATAATTCGTCCGCGGACTCGCTAACAATAACTGGCAGCGAGATGAAATTGCTTAATAATGTTGATACTATCACGCGCTTGTTATTGTACCGGTCTGCTAGCGTCATCCAGGCCGGTTCAAAATTCGCGTCGGTTATCGAGAAATGCGCGATCAGGTTCGCGGCATGACCTTCGGCGGACGATTTTAAATAGTGTAATCGTTTCACGTTCGTTAGGGACTTATTGTCTAACACGAGTGATTTGGACAGATCGCGGAAACTGTGCCATTCGGCGTACGACACAGCGACTTTGGGCAGCGGGATCCGCGCGAGTTTCGCGACGGAGATGAAGTCGCCTGTGGGCGCGGGAGTGGGACTTGGTTGCGCGGCGCTGGTCGCAGTGCATTTCGCTGCAACGTCGGCGAAAAAGTCGCACGATGCCCAATAGTTCTCCTGCACCTTTTCGATGGTTTCCTCGGTAAAGTACGGCATGATAGACTTAGCGTGAGCGGGGACTAACTGCAGAAACTCCAGGTACAGCTTCTTGAAGCGCATCCACTCGCCGTCCAGTCTCTTGAGCCGTCCCTCGGCGCTGGCTGCGGAGAACTTAGCCTGCCCTTCCTTCCGGTAGTTAACCTCCATCCGGATGATGGGGTGGGCGATGACCACCAGCTGGTGTAGGTGGGCTTCCACGGTCTGATTGGTCAGCGGCGCTGATGTTGCAGCTCGTGCGGTCTCCATTTTGCGTCGTCCTCAGATCCGGCTCGAAGGACCACTTTGTTAATGCCCAGACGAAAAGAGGCGCGGACGAGGAACAGGGACGCGAAGAATGGCGCAGTAATTCACACAGTCGCAAATTTATTGTAAGATTGCACAACATTCACACTGCGGCAAGCGTAACTGGGACACGGTGGGCACGTGTCCGAGAACAGTTTCAAGGGCAACTCCCCAGGAGAATGCGCCAGGGCGACGAAGGTCCGCTCTCGATATCACTTACAATCGAATCGACAGCTTGGATCGTTCTGCCGTTACAGGATCGCGCACGACAAACCGTTGATCTTTCAAATCTCGTCCATAGATCGGTGACGGTCGCGCCAACCGTCGGCACACATGACGCGCTCTCACAACACTCATTCCCTCTCGCTCACGCAATCCACACCGCTCGTACCTTAATCTAAACACGAAGACGGTACAATAAACGTATTTCTACATCTTATCCTAATTGTTATACCTTATTCAAAACAGCTAGTAAGCAAGCTGTTAACGAGTAAGCAAGCAGTAAACGAGTAAGCTAGCAGTAAGATAGTAAGCAAGCAGAGTGCTAGTAAGCAAACTGTAAGCTAGAAAGCAAGCAGCAAGCTAGCATGCATGCAGTGAGCTACTAAGCGAGTAGTGAGCTAGAAAGCTGGCTGCAAGCTAGTAAGCAAGCAGTAAGCGGGTAGGCAAGCAGTGGGGTAGTAATAAAGCAGTATGCTAGTAAGCAAGGAGTAAGCTAGTATGCGAGCAGGGACCTTGTATGGGAGCAGAATGCTACTAAGCATCCAATTAGCTAGTAAGCAGGCAGTAGGATAGTAAACAAGCAGGAAACTAGAAAGGAAGCAGTGAGCTAGAAAGCAAGCAGCGGGCAAGTAAGAAAGCAATTATCCAGTAAGAAAGCAGTGTGCTAGTAATCAAGCAGTAAGCTAGGAATTAAGCAGCAAGTTAGTTAGGAAGCAGTTAAATTGTAAGCAAGCAGTGAGCCAGTGAGCGAGCAGGAAGCTAGTAAGCAACTGGTAAGCTAGCAAGCAAGCAGCAGGCCAGGAAGCAAGCAGCAGGCTAGAAAGAAAGCTAGGAGCTACTAAGAAAGCAGGATGGTATTAAGCAAGCAGTGAGCTAGTAAGCGAGCGGGAAGCTAGAAAAAATGTAGTATGCTAGTAAGCAAGCAGTAAGCTAGTAAGCAACCGGTAAGCTAGTAAGCAAGCAGTGAGCTGGTAAGAATGCAGTAAGTTAGTAAGAAAGCTGTAAGTTAGTAACAAAGCAGCAAGCTAGTAAGCAAGCAGTAAGCAGATAAGCAAACAGTAAGCTAGTGAGCAAGTAGTATTGATTAGAATAAGGTATAAGAACTAGGATCAGATGTAGAAATACGTTTATTGTACCGAGATTTGAAAGATCAACGGCTTGTCATGCGCGATCCTGTAACGGCAGAACGATCCAAGCTGTCGATCCGATTATACCTGATAGCGAGAACGGACCTTCGTCGCCCTTGCGCATTCTCCTAGGGAGTTGCCCCTGCAACTGTTATCGGACACGTGCCCACCACGTCCCAGTTACGATTGCCGCAGTGTGAACTTTGTGCAACCTTACAATAAATTTGTGACTGTGTGATTTGCTCCGCCATTCTTCGCGTCCCTGTTCCTCGTCCGCGCCTCTTTTCGTCTGTACAAGTATGCTAGTAAGCTTGCAGTGAGCTAGTAAGCGAGCAGGGAACTAGTAAGGAAGCGGTATGTTAGACAAGCAGTAAGCTAGTAAGCAACCAGTAAGATAGACAGCACGCAATAAGCTAGTAAACAAGCAGTATGCTAGTAGGCAGGCAGTAAGCTAGAACGCAAGCAGTAAGCACGTAAGCAAGCAGTAGGCTAGTAAGCAAGCAGTAAGCCAGTAAGCAACCAGTAAGCAAGTAAGCAAGCAGTAAGCTTGTCAGCAAGCGGTAAGCTAGTAAGCATGCTGTACGATAGTAAGCAACCATTAAGTTAGTAAGCGAGCAGTGAGCTAGTAAGCAAGCCGGAAGCTAGTCAGGAAGCTGTACGCTAGAAAGCAGCCAGTAAGCTAGCAGGCAAGCAATAAGCTGGTAACAAAGCAGTATGTTATCTACAAAGCAGTAAGCTAGTAAGCAAGCAGTAAGCTGGTAAGAAAGCTGTTATCGAGTGAGAAAGCAGTAGGCTAGCAAGGAAGCAGTTTGCTAGTAAGCAAGCAGCAAGCTAGTAAGCTACCAGTAAGCTAATAACGAAGCAGTATGCTAGTAAGCAAGCTGCATGCTGGTAAGCTACCGGCAAGCTACTAAGCAACCAGTAAGCTAGTGAGCAAGCAGCAGGCTAGTAAGAAAGCAGTATGCTAGTTGAAAAGCAGAACGCTAGTAAGCAACAAGCAAGATTGAAAGTAACAAGTAAGCTAGCAAGCAAGCAGCGGGCTAGTAAGCAAGAAGTAAGCTACTAAGCAAGCTGTAAGCTAGTAAGCAAACAGTGAGCTAGTAAGCCAGCAGCAAGCTAGTAAGCTAGCAGCATGATAGTGAGCAAGCATTAAGCGATTATGCTAGCAGTAGGCTTTGAAGCAGCCAGTATGCAAGCAGTGAGCTAGTAAGCAAGCAGCAAGCTAGTAAGCAAGGAGTAAGATAGTAAGCAAGCAGTTAGCTAGTATGGAAGTAGTAAGCTCGAATGCAAGCAGTAAGCTGGTAAGCAAGCGGTGAGCTAGTAAGGAAGCAGTATGCTGGTAAGAAAGCAGCCGGCTATTACGAGAGCATTTAGCTAGTCAGATAGCAGTATGCCAGTATGCCAGCAGTAA
Organism: Colletes latitarsis; assembly: GCF_051014445.1. Taxonomy (NCBI): domain Eukaryota; kingdom Metazoa; phylum Arthropoda; class Insecta; order Hymenoptera; family Colletidae; genus Colletes; species Colletes latitarsis. The sequence goes on from NC_135142.1 coordinate 8,051,597, forward strand.
GCTTTGATGCACGCAGCAAGCTAGCAAGCTTGCTGGAAGCGAGTAAGCTAGCAGCAAGTTCGTAAGCAAGCTGTAATCCAGTAAGCAAGCAGTGTGCTTGTAAGCAAGCTGGAAGCTAGTAGGGAAGCACTAAGTTAGAAAGCAAGCAGCAGGCTAATGAGCAAGCAGTAAACGAGAAAGCTAGCTGTAAGCTGGTAAGCAAGTAGTAAGCTAGTCAGCATGCAGCAAGCGAGTAAGCTAGCAGTAAGCTAGTAAGCAAGCAGTATGCTACTTAGCAAGCAGTAAGCTGGTAAGAAAGCAGTTTGCTAGTAAGGAACTGGTAAGCTAGTGAGCAAGCAGTATGTTAGTCGGAGGGAGGTGTACTGCGGTGTTCCACAGGGGTCGGTCCTCGGGCCACTCCTGTGGAACATCGCGTACGACTCGGTGTTGCGGGCCGGCCTCCCCGACGGCGTCAGCACGGTGTGTTATGCGGATGACACACTGGTGCTGGCCGTCGGGGCGCACTGGGGGAGGGCCATGCGTCGCGCGGAGGAGGGGTCGCAACGCGTCGTCGACCGGATCAGGGGGATGGGGATGACGGTGGCGGTCCATAAGACCGAGGTGATTGCGTTTCATTCACCTCGGCAGGATCCGCCACCCCCTCTGATTCGGGTGGGTGGGGCTGACATCGAGGTGAAGCCCCAGATCAGGTATCTAGGGCTGATCCTCGATAGCCACTGGCGTTTCGAGAAGCATTTCCGCTGCCTGGTCCCCCGGTTGGAAAGGATGGTTGCGGCTCTGGGCCGGATCCTGCCCAACCTGGGGGGCCCAGCGGGCCGAGTTCGTCGCCTCTATGTGGCAATGGTCCAGTCGGTGGCCCTATACGGGGCTCCCGTCTGGGCGGACGACCTGGCTGCCTCCCGGCGCAGCATGACTATGCTGCGTCGGGTGCAGAGGCGCATGGCGCTCAGGGTCGTCCGCGGGTATCGGACCATGTCACATGAGGCGGCGACGGTTCTAGCGGGGATGCCGCCCATGGACCTGCTCGCGCGGTCGCACGCGGTGATGTACCGGCACCGCGTCGACCGTCGCGCGGGGGTGGGGGCGGTCCCGGGCGGGCAGGAACCTGCTTGGGGCGATTTGAAGCGCCAGGCCCGGCAGTCCGTGTTGCTCGCGTGGCAGGAGCGGCTGGCTCTGCCAACCGCGGGGCACCGGACTGTCGGGGCTGTTCGGCCACTCCTGAAGGAGTGGCTGGACAGAGGCCATGGCAGCCTCACCTACCGGCTGGCACAGGTATTTTCCGGGCATGGCAGCTTCGGAAGATACCTGTGCCGGATAGGGAAGGAGCCGACGGCGCGTTGCTGCCACTGCGACGCTGAGCAGGACACGGCGGATCATACCCTGGAGGTATGCCCCGCGTGGGAGGGGGAGCGCCGTGTCCTGGTCGGCGTCGTCGGGCGGGATGTCTCGCTGCCGGGCGTGGTGCGCGCCATGCTCGGCAGCGAGGAGAAGTGGAGGGCCGTGGCCTCCTTCTGCGAGAACGTAATGTTGCAGAAGGAGGCCGCGGGGAGGGAGCGCGAGCTTCAGCGGCATGCTGAAGCGCGCGCTCGTGCGGTGGCCCGAGGTCGTCGCCCGGTCGCGAGGCGTCGCGGGCGGCCGCCTCGGCGTGGCGGATGACCTAGGCTGGGAGGGGGGTCCTGAGGGGACCCTCCTCCCGCCAGGCGGGGCCGGGTCGGACCGGTTGGGGGTAGGAGTGCCTTCCCCTACCGGTCCGACGCAAGGGGAGGCACCCTCGGCGGTCTGGTGCGGCCATGAACGCCCGGCCGCCGAGGGATGGAAACGGGGTCGCGGGCGGTTGCGAGTTGGGGCTCGCAGCCGCCACTAAACGTGGCCCCGGGACGGATAGCGGCGGGATGGAGTGGCCCCGTCCCGCCGCTATGAGGCAGTGTGTCTACTGGGGGGACCGATTGTCCCCCCGGGGGATGGGCGCGAAAGCGCGGGCACGGGGAGGATACCGGAAGAATGCTTCGAGCGATTCCCGGTATCCTCCCAAAGCGTGCCGAAGGGTCACCGTGGGGTTTTTAGTGGGTAGGTCCCGCGCCTGTCGTTGTACGGGCGCGGGGAATCCCACACACGCCTCCCACCTCTCCCCAAGGAGGTGGGAGGGAGTCTTTCGAAGATTTTCCCCACGACAAAAAAAAAAAAAAAAAAAAAAAAAAAAAAAGCAGTATGTTAGTAGGCTAGCAGTGTGCTAGTAAGCGAGCAGGAAGCTAGTAATCAAGCTGTAAGCTAGTAAGCAACCGGTAAGCTAGTAAGCAAGCAGTGAACTGGTAAGAAAGCTGTGAGTAAGTAACAAAGCAGTAAAATAGTAACAAAGCAGTTAGCTAGAAAGCAAGCAGCAGGCTAGTGAGCATGCAGTAAGAGTGAAAGCTAGCAGTAAGCAAGTAAGCCCGCAATAAGCCAGTAATCAAGCTGTAAGCTGGTAAGCATGCAGTAAGTTAGTAAGCAAGCTGTGAGCTAGTATGCGAGTAGGCAGCTAGTAAGGCCACGCACCCGTTTGGTTGTCCCGGCGGCAGGGGAGGTGAACCCCTACGTGACGCGTCCCAAGGTGGCGGATAGGGGTAGCCGCTGGGATGGGGTGCGCGGATGGGGTCACCAACTTGTGGAGGCTGGTGACCACATCCTCGCATGTGATCCTGGAGGTTGGAGCGAAAGCTCCAGCGGACCAAACACACGTATGAATGCTTTGCGTGGGTGAATGTGTGTGTGAGTGGCCCGGGACATGGGATATTTGCCGCGGGTGTTACCTAAGGCTGCAGGTTGGCCCGTCGGCTGCGGTTGAGTTCAGCGGCCAACGTGGCCACCCAGTAGGCGGCTTAGTCCTATGTCACGGGGCCGTAGGCGCTGGTGACCAGGCGCCTGCGGTTGAGTGGGATTGCGGTGGGAGGAGTGCCTCCCACCGGGAGGGGCCTGTAAAGGCACGACGCGGCGGGGGATTCTGTGATGTCTCACTAGAGTTCCCGGTCCCTCGCCAGGCGTCTGAGGATGGTCACCGTGGGGTTTTAGTCGGTAAGAGTCCGACACTACACGCCGGCCCGCCCTTTGGGTGGGCCCGCGGGTGTCCATGAGGATTTCCCCACGTACAAAAAAAAAAAAAAAAAAAAAAGGCAGCTAGTAAGGAAGCAGTATGCTAGTAAGCAAGCAGTAAGCCAGTAAGCATGTAGTAAGCTAGTAAGCAAGCAGTAAGCATGTAAGCAAGCAGGAAGCTAGTAAGGAAGCAGTATGCTAGTATGCAAGCGGTAAGGTAGAAAGGTAGTGGTAAGCTAGCAAGCAAGCAGTAATATTGTAAGCAGCCAGTAATCTAGTCAGCAAGCATGAAGCTAGTAAGGAAGCAGTGAGGCAGTAAGCGAGCAGCGAGCTAGTGTGGAAGCAGTATGCTGGTGAGGAAGCTGTAAGATAGTAAGCATGCAGTGAGCTAGTAAAAAATCGGTAAGCTTGTAAGCAAGCAGCAGCCTTGTCATAAAGCAATTACCTAGTAAGAGAGCAGTATACTAGTATGCAAGCTGTATGCTAGAAAGCAAGTAGCAAGCTAGCAACCATGCTGTTAGTTAGTAAGCAAGCAGTAAGTTAGTAAGCAAGCAGAGAGCTTGTAAGCGAAGAGGAAGCTAGTAACGAGGCAGTATGCTAGTAAGCAAGCAGTAAGATTGAAAGCAAGCAGGAAACTAGTAAGTAAGCAGTATGCTAGTAAGCAACACGATAGTAAGCAAGCAGGAAGCCAGTAAGAAAGCAGTTAGCTAGTAAGAAAGCAGTATGCTAGTAAGCAAGAAGTAATCTAGAATGCAAGCAACAAGCTAGTAAGCATGCTGTAACCTATTAAGGAAGCGGTATGCCATTAAGCAAGCTGTGACCTAGTGAGCTAGGGGGAAGCTAGTAAGCAAGCAGTATACAGGCAAGCTAGCAGTAGGCTGGTAAGCAAGCAGTGTGCTAGTAAGCATGCAGTGAGCTAGTAAGCGAGCAGGAAGCAAGTAAGGGAGCGATATGCTGTGACCTGGTGAGGGAGAAGGAATCTAGTAAGCAACCAATAATCCTGTAAGCAAGCAGTAAGCTTGTAAGCAATCAGTGGGCTTGTGAGCAAGCAGTAGGACAGTAAGTGAGCAGGAAGCTTGAAAGGAAGCAGTATGCTAGAAAGCATTTAGCTATTGAGCAAGCAGCAAACTAGTAAGCAAGCAGTTATCTAGTAAGCAAGCAGTAATCTAGTAAGCAAGCTGTGAGCTAGAAAGCAAGCAGGAATCTAGTAAGGAATCACTAGGCTAGAAAGCATGCAGCTGGCTAGTAAGCAAGCATTAGGCGAGTAAACAAGCAGTAAGCAAGTAGGCAAGCAGAGAGCTGGCAAGAAAGCAGTATGCTAGTAAGCAAGCTGTAAGCTAGTAGGCAAGAAGTGAGCTAGTAAGCGATCAGGAAGCTAGTAGGGAAGCAGTATGCTAGTAACCAAGCAGTAAGGTACTAAGTAAGCAGTTAGATAGTAAGCTACCAGTAAGATAGTAAGCAACCACTAAGCTACTAAGCAAGGTGTGAGGTAATAAGCAAGGAGGAAGCTAGCAAGGAAGCTGTATACTAGTAAGCAAGCTGTATGCATGTAGGAAACTAGTAAGTTAGTAACCAAGCAGCAGGATAGTAAGGAAGCCATTAGCTTGTAAGAAAGCAGTATGCCAGTAAGCAAGCCGTATACTAGGAAGCAAGCTGTGTGCTAGTATGCGAGGTGGAAGCTAGTAAGCAAGCTCTAAGCGAGCAACCTAGTAGTAAGCTTGTAAGCAAGCAGTAAGTTAGTTAGCAGGCAGTGTGCTAGTAAACGAACTGGAAGCTACTAAGTCTAGCAGAATGCTGGTAAACATGCAGTGAGCCAGTAAGCAAGCAGCAAGCTAGTAAGGAAGCAAGAAGCTAGTAAGCATGCAGTGAGCCACTAAGCGAGCAGCGTGCTAGTAAGGAAGCATTATGCTAGTTAGCAAGCAGTACGCTAGTAAGCAACCAGTAAGCTAATAAGCAAGCAGTAAGCTGGCATGAAAGCAATTAGCATGCAAGCAAGCAGTAAGCTAGGATGCAAGCAGTGAGCTAGTAAACGAGGAGGATGTTAGCAAGCAAGCAGTAAGCTTGTAAGCAAGCTGAGATCTTGTAAGCGAGCAGTGAACTAGTAAGCGAGCTGTGAGATAGTGAGCGAGCAGGAAGCTAGTAAGGAAGCAGTATGCTTGAATGCAACCAGCGGGCTAGTAAACGAGTAGTAAGCGAGTAAGCGAGCTGTAAGCTGGTAAGCAAGCAGTAAGCTAGTACACAAGCAGCTGGCTAGAAAGAAAGCAGTATGCCAGTAAGCAAGCTGTAAGCTAATAACCAAGCAGCATGCTAGTATGCAAGCAGTAATTTAAACAGCAAGCAGGAGGCTAGTAACGAAGCAGGTAGCTATTAAGAAAGCAGTAAGCTAGTAGGCAAGCACTCAGATATTAAGCAAGCAGTAAGCTAGTAAGCAAGCAGCATGCTAGTATGTAACCAGTAAGCTAGTCAGCAAGCATAAGCTGTTATGAGAGCAGTTAGCTAGTAAGGGTGCTGTGTACTAGTATGGAAGCAGTACGCTAGTTAGCAAGCAGTAAGCTGGAAGGCAAGCAGAGAGCTACTAAGCAGGCAGTAAGCTAGTAAGCGTGCAGAGCGCTAGTAATGAAGCAACAGCCTAGCCAGAAAGCTGTTAGCTAGTAGGAAAGCAGTAATGTAGTAAGCAAGCAGTGAGCTAGTAAGCTTGAGGAAAGCTAGTAAGGATGCAGTATGCTAGTAAGCAAGCACTAAGCTTGTAAACAACAATTATGCTTACAAGCAATCAGCAGACTAGTAACAAAGCAGGTAGTTAGCACAATACCAGTAAGATACGAAGACAGGAGGGAGGTAGTAAGCAAGCAGTGAGCCAGTAACCAAACAGTAAGCTGGTAAGAAGGCAGTTAGCTAGTAAGCAAGTAGTAAGCTAGTAGTCATGCAGTAGCCTAGTAAGCCATCAGTGAGCTAGTAAGGAAGCAGTAACCTAGTAAGCAAGCATTGAGCTAGTAAGCCATCATGGAGCTCGTCAGGACGCTGTATGCTAGTATGTAAGCAGTTAGATAGTAAGCAAGCAGCAGGCTAGTAAGCAAGAAGTGAGCTAGTAAGCGTGGAGTAAGCCAGTAAGCAAGAAGTGAACTAGTATGACAGCAGTATGTTAGTAAGCAAGCAGTGAGCTAGAAAGCTAGCAGTGAGCTGGTAAGCAACAGGAAAGCTAGCAAGCATGCAGTAAGCTAGTATGCAAGCAGTAAGCTAGAAGGCAAGCAACAAGCTAGAAAGCAAGCAGTAAGCGAGTAAGCTAACAGTAAGCTAGTAGGCATGCAGTGAGACAGCAAGCGAGCAGGAAGCTAGTATGGAGGCAGCATGCCAGTAAGCAAGATGTAAACTAGTAAGCAAGCAGTAAGCCAGTGACAAAGCAGTAAGTTACTAAGAAATCAGTATGCTAGAATGCAAGCAATAGGCGACAAAGCAAGCAGTAAGCTAGTAGGCTAGCACGAAGCTAGTAAGAAAGCAGCATGCTGGTAAGCAACCAATAAGCTAGTAATCGAGCTGTGTGCTAGTAAGCAAGCAGTAAGTCCGAAAGCAAGCAGCAGGGTAGCAAGCAAGCAGCAGGCTAGCAAGCAAGCAGCACGCGATTAAGCCAGCAGCAATCTGGTAAGCAAGCAGTGAGCTAGAAGGCGAGGAGGAAGCTAGAAAGGAGGCAGTATGATAGTAAGCAAGCTGTAAGCAAGTAAGCAACCAGTATGCCAGTAAGCAAACAGTAAGCAGGTAAGAGAGCTGTCAGCTAGTAAGCAAGTTGTAAGATAGTAAGCAAGCAGTAAGCGAGTAAGCACGCAGCAGGCTAGTAACAAAGCAATTAGCTGGTAAGGAAGCAGTATGCCAGTAAGCAAGCAGTAAGCTAGTAAGCAAGCAGTATCCAGGTAAGCAAGCAAGAAGCTAATAAGGAAGCAGTAAGCTAGCAAGCAAGCAGTAAGTTAGTATCGAAGAACTTTGCTAGTAAGGAACGAGCAGGCTAGTAAGGAGGCAGTTAGTTAGTAAGGACGGAGTAGGCTACTAAGCAAGCAGCAATCTCGTAAGCAAGCAGTGAGCAGGTAAGCAAGCGGTAAGCTCGTATGCAAACAGTACGCTGGTAAGCAAGCAGTGAGCTAGTAAGCGAGCAGAGAGCTAGTAAGGAAGCTGTAAGCTAGTAAGCACGCAGTAAGCTAGTAACCAAGCTGCCGGTGGTCACGCAGGGGGAGCTGGCCGCGGCCATCAGACAGCTCGGGGCGCATAACACGGCCCCGGGTCCGGATGGTTTGCCCGGCCGGGTTTGGGTCTTAACCCACGGCGTCCTTGGGGCCGACCTCAGGCGGTTGTTTAACCGTTGCCTGAGGGACGGGCGATTCCCCCCCAGTTGGAAGGTAGCGAGGATGGTCCTCCTCCGGAAGGATGGTCGGCTTGCGGAGTCTTCATCCGCATACCGACCGATCTGTCTCCTCGACGATGTGGGCAAGCTCTTCGAGCGAGTGATTGCTGCCCGCCTCATCGAGCACCTGTCTTGGCGTGCTCCGGGCCTGGCCGACTGCCAGTACGGTTTCCGGGGCTGCCGGCCGACGGTCGACGCGATCAGTCGGGTCAGGGCCCTCTCGGAGTCGGCCGTCTCCCGGTGTGGGGTGGCGTTGGCGGTATCGCTGGGTATTGCCAACGCGTTTAACACCATTCCCTGGGGGGAGATACGGAGGGGGCTCGAATATCATCGGGTCCCCCCGTGTCTCAGGGCAGTCGTCGGGGAATATCTCCGCGGCAGGTGGAACGAGTATCCGGGCCGGGATGGTGATATGCGGAGGGAGGTGTACTGCGGGGTTCCGCAGGCGTCGGTCCTCGGGCCACTCCTGTGCAACATCGCGTACGACGCAGTGTTGCGTGCCGACCTCTCCGACGGCGTCAGTGCCGTGTGTTACGCAGATGACACACTGGTGCTTTCGAAGATTTACCCCCCAACAAAAAAAAAAAAAAAAAAAAAAAAGGGATCTAGTATGAGAGCACAATGTTAGTATGCAAGAAGCAGGCTATGAAACAACCAGTATGCTAGTAAGCACGCAGGGAGCTGGTAAGAAAGCAGGTAGGTAGTAAGGAGGTAGAATGCTAGCAGGCAAGCACTAAGTTAGTACGGAAGCAGTGAGCTAGTAAGCGAGCAGTAATCTACTAAGCAGGTAGTAAGTTAGTAAGCAAGGAGTGAGTTAGTAAGCGAGCAGGAAGCAAGTAAAGAAGCAGGATGCTAGTGTGCAAGCAGTAAGCTTGTAAGCAAGCAGTAAGCTGGTAGGCAAGCAGTAAGCTGTCAAGGAAGCAGGTAGCTAGTAAGCAAACAGTAGGCTGGTAACAAAGCAGGTAGCTAGTAAGGAAGCAGTAAGCTAGTGAGCAAGCAGTAAGTTAGTAAGCAACAAGTAAGATAGTAAGCAAGCAGTGATCTAGCAAGCGCGCAGGGAGCTAGCAACAAAGCAGTAATATAGTAAGCAAGCAGTCTGCTGGTGAGGAAGCGGTAAGCTAGTAAGCAAGCAGTATGATAGAAAGCGAGCACTAAGCTTGTAAGCAAGCAGTAGGCTGGAAACCAAGCAGCAAGCTATTCAGAAAGCAGCAATCTAGTGAGCAAGCAGTAAGCGAGTAGGAAACTAGTAAGCAAGGAGTAAGCTGGTCAGCAAGCAGTCAGCTAGTAAGCTCGCAGGAAGCTAGAAAGCAAGCAGTATGCTAGTAATCAAGCTGTAAGCTAGTAAGCAACCGGTAGGCTAGTAAGCAAGCAGTGAATTGGTAAGAAAGCTGTGAGCTAGTAAGCGAGCAGGGAGCTAGTAACGAAGTTGTAATCTAGTAAGCAAGGAGTAAGCTAGTAAGCAAGGAACAGGCTATTCAGAACGCAGTTAGCTAGTAAGAACGCAGTATGCTGTTAAGCAAGCGGCAAGCTACGAAGCAAGCAGTAAGCTTGTAAGGAAGCAGTATGCTACTAAACAAGCAGTGACCTAGTAAGCGAGCAGCGAGCTAGTAACAAAGCAGTAATCAAGTAATGAAGCAGTAAGCTTTTAAGCATGCGGTAAGCTAGTAGGCAAGCAGTGAACTAGTAAGCTGGTAGTGAGCTAGTAACAAAGCAGAGAACTAGTAAGCGAGGAGGAAGCTTGTGAGGAAGCAGTAAGTTAGTAACGAAGCAGTAAGCTAGTAAGCAAGCAGTAAGCTTGTAAGAAAGCATTCGGCTAGCAAGAAAGCAGTAGGTTAGTAAGAAAGTAGTAAGTTGGTAAGCAAGCAGTGAGCTAGTGAGGAAGCATTTAGTTAATAAGAAAGCAGCAGGCTAGTAAGCAAGCAGTAAGCAGGTAAGCAAGCAGCAGGCTAGCAAGAAAGCAGTAGGCTTTTAACAAAGCAGTCAGTTAGTAAGAAAACGGTCACCTCGTATGCAAGACGTAAGCTGGAAAGAAAGCAGTATACTAGTAAGAACGCGGTAAGCTAGTAGGCAACCGGTAAGCTAGTAAGGAAGCAGTAAGCTAGGAAGAAAGCAGCAAGCTAGTATGCAACCCTCAGGGGCTGTGTCCGGCAATCGTCGGTCGTAGGACGGGGCGTAGCGACCCCGTGGTACGTGATGCTTATTACACCGTAAGCCTTCTGTTGTTCGTCACAACGACCCATCCACAATTCCTTCTTGGGTTTTGTGAATGGTTCGTGACGGCTGGAGGAACGGGGGCCTCAACTTAGCCGCCCGGGCCGCGAGCATGGCGACTGTATAAAATCGCCCTCGAATCCTAAGCTATGGTGCGCGGCGATGGGATGCATGGTTGGGGGAGAAAGCCCAATCCCAAGCGTCCACCTCCGGGGACACCTGCTGAACCCCCGGAATATTAGGCTTGCCCGGGTAAGGCGGCTCAGCCCGGGTGGACCTTTTATCCGACCTACGCGTGGGAACTAAATGGATTTTCATAACAAAACGGGGTTGGGGCGGGTTATTGCGGAGAGGGAGGTCGAAGACGGTATGTCCGGACGCTATGTGCGGACATGGGGAGGACGGCAGATCACAGGGTGTGGAGCAAAAAGTGCTCTCCCCCCTCCCGGAAGAAGGGGGGAATCGGCTCTCTCCGGTTCAGGCTCCGCGGTAGGTGGCATCGTCCACAATGGAGGTGGATGGTGCCACGGGGACGGACAGCCGGGAGGAGGCTGGGGCGGCCGCTAAGTAATGCCGCCCCGTCTCCTCCTCCAGGCCAACCTCAACCACTGCCGCGCGGCACAGGACATGATGTCCCAGGTCCTCGCGGAGTGGGGGGTTGGCCTGGCGGACGCCGCCAAACCGTACCGCGTCGTTTATCACCCTCATTGTGTGAGGGACGCGGACGGCTTGGTGGCGGCGGTATGTGTAGGAGGCGACGGGTCCCCCGCCTTTCTCCATCCTGGAACGCGGTCGGGGCTTCGTCGCCGTGGACTGGGGGGGAGTCGCCGTGGTGTGGTGCTACATCTCGCCCCGCAGCGGTGACGCCGCGTTTGCGCAGTAACTTGCCGAGGTCGCGGCATGCGTGCAGCGCTGCGCGGCCCTGCCGCTGCTGGTCCTGGAGGACTTTAACGCCAAGGCGGGGGCGTGGGGATCCCCCAGGACTTCCGTTCGCGGTGGGATCCTTGGCGACTGGACGGCCAGGCTCGACCTTCGGTTACTGAACCGGGGGTCGGAGCACACGTGCGTGCGGCGATATGGGAGGTCCATCGTGGATGTTGGATTCGCGACAACAAACGCCGTGCGCATGGTGTCGGGATGGCAGGTGGTTAGGGGGGGGGCAGAGACACTCTCGGAACACCGGTATATTCGGATGGAGGTCTCTGCCCCCGGATGTACATCCCGACACCACTGCCCGGTTGGCGCCCCACCGCGCCGCTGGGCGCTTCGACGCCTGGACAAGGACGCTATGATGGCAGCTGCTCTCGCTGCAACTTGGCCGCAGGGGGCGGCAGAGTTGCCGAGCATAGAGGAGGAGGTCGCCGGCTCGGGGGATTAGTCACAAACATTTGCGACGCGGCAATGCCCCGGGTCGGGCGGGCTTCTCCTCGCCGGGCGGTGTACTGGTGGTCGGCCGCGATCGTAGAATTGCGCTTCGCGAGTGTGGGCGCCCGACGCCAGTATATCCGCGCGCGCCGTCGTCTACGAAGAGACGATGCCGTGGCGCGAGCGAGGGCAGATGACCCGTATGAGTCATTCCGTACGGCTCATGTTGCTCTGCAGGTCGCCATCAAACGGACCAAAACCCGGGCATGGAAGGAACTCCTCCAGACCCTCGATGACGATCCTTGGGGACGCCCGTGGGCGCGCCCTGTCACCGAGGGTCTTGACCCCGGCTGCTGGTGGACATGGTCAATACTCTCTTTCCAATAGGGGAGGGAGGATCACGTCCTCCGGCGGCGTCGGCTGTCCCAATTGAGTGGGTGGCCGTGCTGGGGGTCACTCAGGGGGAGCTGGCCACGGCCATCAAACAGGTCGTGGCGCGTAACACTGCCCCGGGGCCGGATGGTGTGCCTGGCCGAGTTTGGGTTTTGATCTAGGGCGTCCTTGGGGCCGACCTCAGGCGGTTGTTTGACCGATGCCTGAGGGACGGGCGATTCTACGCTAGTTGGAAAGTGGCGAGGATGATCCGCCTCCGGAAGGCGGGTCGGCCCGCAGGGTCTCCCTCCGGCATACCGGCCCATCTGTCTCCTCGATGGTGTGGGCAAGCTCTTCGAGCGCGTGATTGCCGCCCGCCTCGTTGAGCCTCTGTCGCGGCGTGCCCCCGGCCAGGCCGACTGCCAGTGCGGCTTCCGGGAGGGTTGATCGATGATCGACGCGATAGTTCGCGTGAGGGACCTCTCGGAGTCGGCCGTCTCCCGGCGTGGGGTGGCTTTGGCAGTATCCTTGGATATTGCCAACGCCTTTAACAACCTTCCCAGGGAAGAGATAAGGAGGGGGCTCGAAGATCATCGGGTCCCTCCTTATCTCAGGGCAGTCGTCGGGGATTATCTCTGTGGCAGGTGGATCGAGTATCCCGGCCGGGATGGAGATATGCGGATGGAGGTGTACTGCGGCGTTCCGCAGGGGTCGGTCCTCGGGCCACTCCTGCGGAACATCGCGTACGACGCGGTGTTGCGGGCCAACCTCCCCGACGGCGTCAGTGCCGTGTGTTACGCAGATGACACACTGGTGCTGGCCGTCGGGCTCAGTGGGGGAGGGCCAAGCGCCTCGCCGAGGAGGGGGCGCAACGCGTCGTCGACCGGATCAGGGGGATGGGGATGACGGTGGCGGTCCATAAGACCGAGGTGATAGCGTTCCATTCACCTCCGCAGGATCCGCCACCCCCTCTGATCCGGGTGGGTGGGGCTGATAACGAGGTGAAGCCACGTATGAGGTATCTGGGACTGATCCTCGATAGCCACTGGCGCTTCGAGGAGCATTTCCGCTGCCTGGTTCCCCGGTTGGAGAGGATGGTCTCGGCTTTAGGCCGGATCCTCTCCAACCTGGGGGGCCGGGCTGGACGAGCTCGCCGCCTCTATGTGGCAATGGTGAAGTCGGTAGCCCTATACGGGGCCCCTGTCTGGGCGGACGACCTGGCGGCCTCCCGGCACAGCATGACGGTGCTGCGGCGGGTGCAGAGGCGGATGGCGCTGAGGGTCGTCCGCGGCTACCGGACCGTGTCGCATGAGGCGGCGACGGTTCTTGCAGGGATGCCGCCCATGGATCTCCTCGCGCGGACACACGCGATGATGTATCGTCATCGTGTCGACCGTGGCGCGGGAGTGGGGGCGGTCCCGGGAGAGCAGGAACCTGCTTGGGGCGATTTAAAGCGCCAGGCCCGGCAGTTCGTGGTGGTCGCGTGGCAGCAGCGGTTGGCCCTGCCAACCGCGGGGCACCGGACAGTCGGGGCTGTTCGGCCACTCCTGAGTGAGTGGTTGGACAGAGGCCATGGAAGCCTCACTTACCGGATGGCACAGGTACTTTCCGGGCATGGCAGCTTCGGAAGGTACCTGTGCCGGATAGGGCAGGAGCCGACGGCGCGTTGCTGCCATTGTGACGCCGAGCAGGTCACGGTTGATCATACCCTCCAGGTATGCCCAGCGTGGGAGGAGGAGCGCCGTGTCCTGGTCGGTGTCATTGGACGAGAAGTCTCGCTGCCGGGTGTGGTGTGCGCCATGCTCGGCAGCGAGAGGAAGTGGAGGACCGTGGCCTCCTTCTGCGAGACCGTAATGCTGCAGAAGGAGGCCGCGGGAAGGGAGCGCGAGCTTCAGCGGCGCGCTGAGGCTCGCGCTCGTATGGTGGCGTGGGGGCGTCGCCCAGGCGCCAGGCGTCGCGGGCGGCCGCCATTGCGCGGCGGATGACCCTGGCTGGGAGGGGGGCCCTAAGGGGAGCCTCCTCCCACCAGGCGGCGAAGGGTCAGACCGGGTGGGTCCGGCCTACAGACAGGCACCCTCGGTTGCCTGGAGCGGCTATGAGCTCTCGGCCGCCGAGTGGTAGAAACGGGGTCGCAGGCGGTTGCGAGTTGGGGCTCGCAGCCGCCACTAAACGCGTCCCCGGGACGGATGGCGGCGGGGTGGAGTGGCCTCGTCCTGCCGCCATGAGACAGAGTGTCTCACGGGGGGACCGTTTGTCCCCCCCGGGGATGGGCGCAATGCGCGGGCACGGGGAGGATACTGGAAGAAAGCTTCGAGCGATTCCCGGTATCCTCCCAAATCGTGCGCGAGGGTCACCGTGGGGTTTTTAGTGTGTAGGTCCCGCGCCCGTCATTCTACGGGCGCGGGGAATCCCACACACTCCTCCCACCTCTCCCCAAAGAGGTGGGAGGGAGTCTTTCGAAGATTTTCCCCACAACACAAAAAAAAAAAAAAAAGCTGGTAAGCAAGCAGTGAGCTAGTAGGCGAGGAGGAAGATAGAACGGAGGCAGAATGATAGTAAGCAAGCTCTAAGCTAGTAAGCAAACAGTAAGCTGGTAAGATAGCTGTTAGCTACTATGCAAGCAGTAAGCTAGTAAGCTAGCAGTGAGCTAGTATGCCAGGAGGAAGCTAGTAAGGATGCAGTAAGCAAGTAAGCAAGCTGTGAGCTAGTAAGCCAGAAGGAAGATAGTAAGCGTGCAGGGAGCTAGTAAGGAAGCAGTATGATAGTAGGCAACCTGTAAGCTAGTAAGCAACCAGTAAGCATGTAAGCGGGCTGGAGGCTAGTAAGGAAACAGCATGCTAGTGAGCAACCAATAAGCTAGATATCAAGCAGTGTGCTAGTAAGCCACGAGAAAGCTAGCAAGAATGGAGTAAGCTACTAAGCAAACAGCGAGCTAGTAAGTGAGCAGTGAACTAGTAAGCTAGCAGCAGGATAGTAAAAGAGCAATTAGCTTGTAAGGAAGCAGTTGCGTAGTAGGCAAGCACTAAGCTAGAAAGCATTCAGCAGGCTAGAAAGAACGCATTTAGCTATTGAGCCAACTGTAAACTACTAAGAAAGGAGTAAGCTTGTAAGCATGCAGCACGCTACTAAGAATGCAGTTAGCTAGTGAGGAAGCAGTATCCTAGTAAGCAAGCAGTAAGCTAGTAAGCAAGCAGTAAGCTAGTAAGCAAGAATTAAGCGAGTAAGCTAGCAGTAAGCTAGTAAGCATGAAGCAAGCTAGTAAGCGAGCAGGAAGCTATTAAGGAAGCAGCATGACAGTGAGCAAGCAGGAAGCTAGTAAGCATGCAGTGAGCCAGTAAGCGAGCAGCGAGCTTGTAAGCAAGCCGTAAGCTAGAAAGTAAGCAGCAAGTTAGTATGCAAGCAGCAAGCTAGTAAGCGTGCAGTGAGCTAGCATTCAAGCATTATGCTAGTAAGCGAGCAGTAGGCTTGTAAGCATGCAGTAAGCTGGTACGGAGGCAGTAAGCTACTAAGCAAACAATAAGCGAGAAAGCAAGCAGTAAGCGAGTAAGCTGGCAGTAGGATAGTTAGCAACCAGTAAGCAAGCAGTAATCTAGTAGGCAACCAGTAAGCTAGTAAGCAAGCAGCAGGCTAGTAAGAAAGCAGTATGCTCGTGAGCAAGCAACAGGCTAGTAAAAATGCAGTTAGTTAGTAGGGAACAAGTAAGTTTGTAGTAAAGCAGTATCTTGGTAAGCAAGCAAGAAGCTACTAAGGAAGCAGTAAACTAGCGAGCACGCACTAAGATAGTAACAATGCACTTTGCTAGTAAGGAAGCAGCAGGCTAGTAAGGAGGCAGTTAGTTAGTAAGGAGGCAGTTCGCTAGTAAGCAAGGAGCAAGCTTGTAAGCAAGCAGCAAGGTAGTAAGCGAGCATTAGGCGATTAAGCTAGCAGTAAGCTATTAAGCATCCAGTAAGCTAGTAAGCAAACAGTGAGCTAGTAAGCGAGGAGAAAGCTAGTAAAGAAGCAGTATGCTAGTAAGCAAGCAGTAAGCTAGAAAGCAAGAAGCAATCTAATAATCAAGCACTAAGATAGAAAGCATGCAGTAAGCTACTAAGGAAGCAGTAAGCTTGTATGCAAGCAGCAGTCTAGTCAGAAAACTGGTAGCTAGTAAGAAAGCAGTATGCTTGTAAGCAAGCTGTAAGCAAGAATGCAAGCAGCAAGCTAGTGTCCCTCAGGGGCTGCCAGCCTTTCAGCTGCAGTACGGGCTTAACGAACCCGGGGTACCCGAGTCATACACACACCGTAAGCCTCCTGTTGGTCGTCACAACGACCCATTCACAATTCCCTATTGGTTTTGTGAATGGTACGTGACGGCAGGAGGAACGGGGGTCTTGGCTTAACCGCCTGGGCCACGAGTATGGCGACTCTATAAAATCGCCCTCCAATCCTAAGCTATGGTGCGCGGCGATGGGATGCATGGTTGGGGGAGGAGGCCCAATCCCAAGCGACCACCTCCGGGGAACCTGCCGAACCCCCGGAGTATTAGGCTTACCCGGGTAAGGCGGCTCTGCCCGGGTGGACCTTTATTTCCGACCATCTCGTGGGATTTTTTATGGACTCAGAAAATAAAATGGGGATGGGGCGGGTTTTGTCGGTTGGGGAGGACGGAGACGGGGTTGGGGTTAGGGTGGCGGCGCTGGCGCCCCACTCAGCGCCAGGTCCGGCTTCGTGGAGGGTGGAGGAGGACGACGAGACGGCGTCGGTCTCGTCCTTCTCCTCCAGCACGAGCCACATAGGCTCTAAGAGGAAGAGGACGGGGCAGGCCGTCGTCGAGGTGGGCGGGGCGATGAGCCCGTCGGTGAGGCTGAGTTGCCTCAGGGACGAGGTGACCGAGGAGATATCGGAGAGGATCTCCTCGTCCCTGAGGCGGGTGGAGAAAGTCGCCGCTGCCTGCGCCTTTAAGGGGCAGAAAAGCGGTGGCGCGGAGGCCCTGAAGGCCGCGGCGGAGGAAATGAGGGAGGCGGCGCGGGAGCTCAGAGGGCGGAACGCCCGTCTGCAGCTCCTGTTGGAGGAGGAGCGACAGGGGAGGAGGAGGGCAGAGGCGCTGTGGAACAGCGCGGCCCTTCCTCCCATCCTCCCTCCTCCTCCACCGCCGCGTCCCTCGGCGGAGGTAAATAATCGGAGTGCGGCGGCAGTGGTGCGGGGCACCGCGGGCCCCTCCACCCGCACTCCGCCCGTGAAGAAGTCCCCGTCCTCCTCAGAAGACGATCTTCTGAGGAGGATTGGGGACATGATTGATGGCAAGCTGGCCGCCTTCCGGGAGGAGCTCCTCGCCGGAAGAGCGGTCAGCAGGAAGGCGGCGCCTCCCCGACCTGTTCCAGTACAGTCGGGGAAGGCAAAGAAGGGCGGAGTGAAGGCTCCGCCCAGCGTTGCGGCACCAGGGCCCCGGGTCGCGACCCCCAAGGGGGGTGGTGTACCCGTGGTCGCGGTGGTCGCGTCCTCCACAGCACCCTCCCAAGGGGGGGTGGCGTGGAGTGAGGTGGTGGGGCGGAAGGCGAAGCGGGCGGCGAGGAAGGCCTCGCAACCGCAGCCTCCGCCTCCGCCGCCGGCGGCCAAGGTAAAGGCCGCGAAGGTCGGGAAGGCACGACCAGGTCGTCCCCCAAAAACGGCAGCGGTGACGCTGACCGTTGCGCAGGGGGGCGACCTGACCCTCGCGGAGGCGATGCGGCTCGCCAGGGAGAATATCTCCCTGGAAGAGCTGGGCATCGCCTCCGTGAGGGCGAAGAGGGCCCTGACCGGGGGTCTCTTGCTGGAAATCCCCGGTGCAGAAGGCGGCGCGAAGGCGGATCGTCTCGCCCAGAGGCTCCGGGAGCAGCTGGGCGAGCGAGGTGTCCGGGTCGCCCGGCCCACGAAGCGCACGGAGATGCGCGTTTGTGGGCTGGACGACTCGGTCAGCGCACAGGATGTGTCCCGTGCCCTTGCGAGGGCGGGGGACTGTCCTGTGGAGGATCTGCGGGTCGGAGAGATCCGCAGGTCGCCCTCCGGCCTCGGGTCGGTGTGGGCCCGGTGCCCCCTCTCCGCCGCCCGTAAGGTGGCGGAATCCGGGAGGGTGTTGGTGGGGTGGGTTTCGGCGCGAGTGGAAATCCTCGCGCCGCGCCCGCTCCAGTGTCACCGCTGCCTCGAATTGGGGCACGTGAGGCAGTGGTGCACCTCGCCGGTGGACCGCAGCGGTCAGTGTTACCGCTGCGGTGCCAAAGAGCACCGTGCGAGCCAGTGCTCGGCGGCCCCCCACTGCCCGTTGTGTGCGGACATGGGGAGGCCAGCCGATCACAGGGTGGGGAGCAAGAAGTGCTCCCCCCCCTCCCGGAAGGAGAGGAAGAGGCGGGCTGCACCGGCTCCGGTGCCGAGGGCGGTGGCATCGTCCTCGATGGAGGTGGACGGTGCTACGGGGACGGACGGCCGGGAGGAGGCTGGCGCGGCCATTAATTAATGCCGCCCCGCCTCCTCCTCCAGGCCAACCTCAACCACTGCCGCGCGGCACAGGACTTGATGTCCCAAGTCCTCGCGGAGTGGGGGGTTGGCCTGGCGGTCGCCGCCGAGCCGTACCGCGTCCCTGATCACCCTCATTGGGTGGGCGACGCGGACGGCTTGGTGGCGACGGTATGGGGAGGGGGCGACGGGTCCCCACCGTTCTCCTTGTTGGAGCGCGGTCGGGGATTCGTCGCCGTGGACTGGGGGGGAGTCGCTGTGGTGGGGTGCTACATTTCGCCCCGTAGCGGTCACGCTGCGTTCGAGCTGTACTTGGCCGAGGTCGCGGCATGCGTGCAGCGCTGCGCGGCCCGGCCGGTGCTGGTCCTGGGGGATTTTAATGCCAAGTCGGTGGCTTGGGGATCCCCCAGGACCTCCGTTCGCGGCGGGATCCTGGGCGATTGGGCGGCGGGGCTCGACCTCCGGGTATTGAACCGGGGGTCGGAGCACACATGCGTGCGGCGACATGGGGGGTCCATCGTGGATGTTGGATTCGCGACCCCCAACGCCGTGCGCATGGTGTCGGGTTGGCACGTGGTCGCGGGGGCAGAGACACTCTCCGATCACCGGTACATCCGGATGGAGGTCTCTGCCGCCGCGAGTGCATCCCGACACGGCCGCCTGCGTGGCACCCCACCACGCCGCTGGGCGCTTCGGCGCCTCGACAAGGACGCCCTGATGGCAGCTGCCCTCGCTGCAACTTGGCCGCAGGGAGCGGCCGAGTTGCCGAGCATAGAGGAGGAGGTCGCCCGGCTCGGAGCATTCGTCGCGGGTATTTGCGACGCGGCGATGCCTCGGGTCGGGCGGGCTTCTCCTCGCCGGGCGGTGTACTGGTGGTCGGACGCGATCGCGGAGTTGCGAGTCGCGACTGTCCGCGCCCGACGCCAGTACACCCGCGCGCGCCGTCGTCAACGTACAGGCGACGGCGTGGCGCGAGCGAGGGCAGCTGATGACCTGTATGGAGCATACCGCGTGGCGCGGGTTGCTCTGCAGGTCGCCATCAAACGGGCCAAGACCCGGGCATGGAAGGAGCTCCTCCAGACCCTTGATGACGATCCATGGGGGCGCCCATATAAGGTGGTGCTGAATAAGCTCCGCCCGTGGGCGCCCCCCGTCACCGAGGGTCTTGACCCCCGGCTGCTGGAGGACGTGGTCAATACACTCTTCCCAATTGGGGAGAGGGGACCGCGTCCCCCGGCGGCGGCGGCTGTCCCAGTGGAGTGGACGGCCGAACTGGGGGTCACGCAGGAGGAGCTGGCAGCGGCCATCAGACGGCTCGGGGTTCGTAACACGGCCCCGGGTCCGGATGGTGTGCCCGGCCGGGTTTGGGTCTTGACCCAGGGCGTCCTTGGGGCCGACCTCAGGCGGTTGTTCGACCGCTGCCTGAGGGACGGGCGATTCCCCCCCAGTTGGAAGGTGGCGAGGATGGTCCTCCTCCGGAAGGAGGGTCGGCCCGCGGAGTCTCCCTCCGCATACCGGCCCATTTGTCTCCTCGACGAGGTGGGCAAGCTCTTCGAGCGTGTGATTGCTGCCCGCCTCGTCGAGCACCTGTCGCGGGGTGATCCCGGTCTGGCCGACTGCCAGTTCGGTTTCCGGGGGGGCCGATCGACTATCGACGCGATAGGTCGTGTGAGGGCCCTCTCGGGGGCGGCCGTCTCCCGGGGAGGGGTGGCATTGGCAATATCCTTGGATATTGCCAATGCCTTTAACACCCTCCCCTGGGAAGAGATAAGGAGGGGACTCGAATATCATCGGGTCCCCCCTTGTCTCAGGGCGGTCGTCGGGGATTATCTCCGCGGCAGGTGGATCGAGTATCCGGGCCGGGATGGTGATATGCGGAGGGAGGTGTACTGCGGTGTTCCGCAGGGGTCGGTCCTCGGGCCACTCCTGTGGAACATCGCGTACGACTCGGTGTTGCGGGCCGGCCTCCCCGACGGCGTCAGCACGGTGTGTTATGCGGATGACACACTGGTGCTGGCCGTCGGGGCGCACTGGGGGAGGGCCATGCGTCGCGCGGAGGAGGGGTCGCAACGCGTCGTCGACCGGATCAGGGGGATGGGGATGACGGTGGCGGTCCATAAGACCGAGGTGATTGCGTTTCATTCACCTCGGCAGGATCCGCCACCCCCTCTGATCCGGGTGGGTGGGGCTGACATCGAGGTGAAGCCCCAGATCAGGTATCTAGGGCTGATCCTCGATAGCCACTGGCGTTTCGAGGAGCATTTCCGCTGCCTGGTCCCCCGGTTGGAAAGGATGGTTGCGGCTCTGGGCCGGATCCTGCCCAACCTGGGGGGCCCGGCGGGCCGAGTTCGTCGCCTCTATGTGGCAATGGTCCAGTCGGTGGCCCTATACGGGGCCCCCGTCTGGGCGGACGACCTGGCTGCCTCCCGGCGCGGCATGACTATGCTGCGTCGGGTGCAGAGGCGCATGGCGCTCAGGGTCGTCCGCGGGTATCGGACCATGTCACATGAGGCGGCGACGGTTCTAGCGGGGATGCCGCCCATGGACCTGCTCGCGCGGTCGCACGCGGTGATGTACCGGCACCGCGTCGACCGTCGCGCGGGGGTGGGGGCGGTCCCGGGCGGGCAGGAACCTGCTTGGGGCGATTTGAAGCGCCAGGCCCGGCAGTCCGTGTTGCTCGCGTGGCAGGAGCGGCTGGCTCTGCCAACCGCGGGGCACCGGACTGTCGGGGCGGTTCGGCCACTCCTGAAGGAGTGGCTGGACAGAGGCCATGGCAGCCTCACCTACCGGATGGCACAGGTATTTTCCGGGCATGGCAGCTTCGGAAGATACCTGTGCCGGATAGGGAAGGAGCCGACGGCGCGTTGCTGCCACTGCGACGCTGAGCAGGACACGGCGGATCATACCCTGGAGGTATGCCCCGCGTGGGAGGGGGAGCGCCGTGTCCTGGTCGGCGTCGTCGGGCGGGATGTCTCGCTGCCGGGCGTGGTGCGCGCCATGCTCGGCAGCGAGGAGAAGTGGAGGGCCGTGGCCTCCTTCTGCGAGAACGTAATGTTGCAGAAGGAGGCCGCGGGGAGGGAGCGCGAGCTTCAGCGGCGGGCTGAAGCTCGCGCTCGTGCGGTGGCCCGAGGTCGTCGCCCGGTCGCGAGGCGTCGCGGGCGGCCGCCTCGGCGTGGCGGATGACCTAGGCTGGGAGGGGGGTCCTGAGGGGACCCTCCTCCCGCCAGGCGGCGCCGGGTCGGACCGGTTGGGGGTAGGAGTGCCCTCCCCCCTACCGGTCCGACGCAAGGGGAGGCACCCTCGGCGGTCTGGTGCGGCCATGAACGCACGGCCGCCGAGGGGTGGAAACGGGGTCGCGGGCGGTTGCGAGTTGGGGCTCGCAGCCGCCACTAAACGCGGCCCCGTCCCGCCGCTATGAGGCAGTGTGTCTACTGGGGGGACCGATTGTCCCCCCGGGGGATGGGCGCGAAAGCGCGGGCACGGGGAGGATACCGGAAGAATGCTTCGAGCGATTCCCGGTATCCTCCCAAAGCGTGCCGAAGGGTCACCGTGGGGTTTTTAGTGGGTAGGTCCCGCGCCTGTCGTTGTACGGGCGCGGGGAATCCCACACACCCCTCCCACCTCTCCCCAAGGAGGTGGGAGGGAGTCTTTCGAAGATTTTCCCCACGACAAAAAAAAAAAAAAAAAAAAGCAGCAAGCTAGTATGCAAGCAGTAAGCTTGTAAGCGAGTAGTCTGCTAGTAAGCAAGCAGTAAGCCAGTAAGCAAGCTCTAAGCTCGTAAACAAGCAGTAAGCAACTAAGCAAACAGTGGGCATGTAAGCTAGCATATGGCTAGTGAGAAAGATGCTATCTAGTAAGAAAGCAGCATTCTAGTAAGTAGTAAGCTAGTAAGCGAGGATGTAGCTTGCAAGCCAGCAGTGAAATTGTAAGCAAACAGTAAGCGTGTAAGCAAGAAGGATGCTAGTCAGAAAGCAGTTATCTAGTAAGAAAGCTGTATGTTAGTAAGCAAGTAGTATGATAGAAAGCAAGCACCAAGCTTGTAAGCACGCAAACTGCTAGTAAGCAAGCCGTAAGCTAGAAAGCAAGCGGCAATATAGTAAGCATGCAATAAGCTAGAATGCAAGGAGCAGGCTAGAAGGAAGGCAGTTAGCTTGAAAGCATGCAGTAAGCTAGTAAACAAGCAGTAAGCTAGTAAGCGAGGAGGAATCAATTAAGAAAGCAGTATGCTAGGGAAAAAGCAGTAAGCTAGTAAGCAGCATGTAAGCTAGAAAGCAAGCAGCAGGCTAGTAAGGAAGCAATTAGCTAGTAAGGAACCAATGTGCTAGTAAGCAAGCAGTAAGCTAGGGAGCAAGCGGTGAACTAGTTAGCGAGTGGGAATCCAGTAAGGAAGCTGTACGCTAGTTAGCATGCAGTAAGATACTAAGCAAGCAGTAAGTTAGTCAGCATGCAGTGAGCTAGTAAGAAAGCAGTATGCCTGTAAGGAAGCTGTAAGCTACAAAGCAAGCAGTAAACCAGTAAGGAAGCAGTGTGCTAGTATCCGAGGGGGAAGCTAGTATGGAAGCTGAATGCTAGTAAGCAAGTAGTAAGCTAGTAAGCAAGTAGAGATCTAGTAAGCGTGCATGGCGCTAGTAGGGAAGCAGTATGCTAGTAAGCAACAAGTAAGCTAGTAAGCAAGCCGTATGGTAGTAATCAAGCAACGGGCTAGACAGAAAGCAGTTATCTTGTAGGAAAGCAGTATGCCAGTAAGAAAGCAGGAAGCTACAAAGCAGGCAACAAGCTAGTAAGCTACCAGGTAAGCTAGGAAGCAAGCAATGAGCTAGTGAGCGAGTGGGAATCCAGTAAGGAAGCAGTACGCTAGTTAGCAAGCAGTAAGCTGGAAAGCAAGCAGTGAGAAGGTAAGCAAGGAGTAAGCTAGTTAGCAAGCAGTAAGCTCGTATGGAAGCTGTGAGCAATCAAGCGAGCATGAAGCTTGTAAGGAAGCAGCATGCTTGTAAGCCAGCAGTTAGCTAGTAAGAAAGCTGTATGCAAGTAAGCAAGCAGTATGCTAGAAATCATGCAGCATGCTAGTAAGCAAGCAGTAAGGTGGAATGGAAGCAATTAGCATGTAAGCAAGTAGCAAGCTATTCAGCAAGCACTAAGCTAGAAAGCAAGCTGCAGGCTAGTAAGAAAGCAGTTTGCTATTAAGCAAGCAGTATGCTAGCAAGCAAGCAGTAAGCTAGATAGCAAGCAGCAAGCTAGTGAGCAAGCAGTAATCTCGTAAGCAAGCAGTGAGATAGCAAGCGAGCAGGGAGCTAGTAAGGAACAGGATGCTTGTAATCATGCAGTAAGCTAGTCAGCAACCAGTAAGCTAGTAACCAAGCAGTAAGCTTGAATGGCAGCTGTAATCTAGAAAGCAAGGTGCAGGCTAGTAAGGAAGCAGTTTGATAGTAAGCAAGCCTTGAGCTAGTAAACGAGCAGGAATCTAGTAAGAATGCAGCCTGCTATTAATCAAGGCGTAAGCTCGTTTGCAACTAGTAAGCAAGCAGGAAGCGAGTAAGCAAACAGCGAGTAAGTAAGCAAGCAGGAAGATAGTAAGGAAGCAGTATGCTTGTAAGCAAGAAGTAAGCTGGGAAGAAAGCAGTTAGATAGTAAGCAAGTAGTAAGCTAGTAATCATGCAGTAAGCTAGAATGCAAGCAGCAAGCTAGCAAGCAAGCAGGAAGCGAGTATTCTAGTTGTAAGCTAGTATGCAAGCTTTAAGCTAGAAAGCACGCAGCAGGCTAGTAAGGAGGCGGTATGCTAGTAAGCAAGCAGTAGGCTAGTAAGTATCCAGTCATCTAGTAAGCAAGCACTGAGCTAGTAAGCGAGCAAGAAGATAGTAAGGAAGCAGTATGCTAGAAAGCAAGCAGTAGGCTAGTAATTAACCGGTAGGCTAGTTAGCAAGCAGTAAGCTGTTAAGCAAGTTGCAAGCTAGTGCACAAGCAGTAATCTAGTAAGCAAGCAGTGAGACAGTAAGCTTGAAGTGGGGTAGTAAGCAAGCAGTAATCTAGTAAGCAAGCAGTGAGCTAGTAAAGAAGCAGGAAGCTAGTAGGCAAGCAGTAAGCTAGTAAGCCACAAGATAGTAAGCAAGCAGGAAGCCAGTAAGAAAAGAATTAGCTAGCAAGAAAGCAGTATGCTTGTCAGCAAGAAGCAAGCAGCAAGCTAGCAAGCAAGCAGAAAGCGAGTAAGCTAGCAGTAAGCTAGTAAGCATGCAGTAAGCTGATAAGGAAGCAAATAGCTAGAAAGCAAGCAGTAAGCTAGTGTGGTGTGTGTGTGTGTATGGTATGTGTGAATCATGAGTGGTATAAGTAAGCGACGAATGCTTGGAGCCGAATGATTGTTTATGCAATGGTATCGATGCCGATGCCGTCAATGTTGCGGGTGGCGTCATTAGTTTAGAAGACGCACGTGACTGGCCCTGGGAAAAAAAAGGCAGAGTCGAGCGAACCGTCGAATAGTCCACACGAGCGAGTTAAGACGTAGCGAGTTATATTTTTTACCACCTTTATTTTATTTCATGTTCAAATAAACTTAACATCTTTTATTCTATTTTAATTTCATTTCCTACAAAATTGGGGTCTCGTCCGCGATCAGAATTTAAACCGATTCGTAGCAGAACGCTTAGTGTGGACAGCAAAGTATTGTGTGAACAGAGTTTACTTAAAAGGGTTGAGGTGAAAGTGTAGAGTGTGTACTGCGAGGACTAGTGTTGAAAGTCACGATTCATAGTTGTGGTGGTCAATAAAATGGCTTCAGTAAGGAGGGATGCAAGTGATTTCTGCATCGCAGCATTGAAAGAAAAAATACGAGAGAAGGGACTTTCAATATCTGGTTTGAAAGCGGAATTGATTCAACGGCTGCATGAAGCCGATCCGACCGGCGAATGGTTAAAAGTATGTACGAGCAGCGTGGTCGAAGAAACTGCGAGTGACAATAGTTCAGGATGCGCAAGTGATATGGTACAGATGCGGCGAGAAATGGAACTTGCGCAAAGAGAGAAACAACTAGTAGAGCGGGAGCTTGATTTAGCTCGCCAACAAATTGCATTACTTCGAGAAATGCAGAGGCTTAATCTCGATAGAGGTGAGGCAGGGGAATCAACAAGCGTACCGACGGGGCAAAGACGACCGCCACCGGTAAATATCTCTGCCATTGCGGATTTATTAAGTTATTTTGATGAAAGTAGCAATACATTCGTCACGTGGGAGCGTCAAGTTCAGACATTGAAAATGACGTATCAACTGATGGATGATATGGCTAAACTGTTGATGGGATCGCGACTGAAGGGTAATGCACTTGAGTGATTACATTCGAAACCTGAACATATTGCAATGTCAGTAGAAGAATTACTGAGGAATCTACAGGAAATGTTTTACCATCCTGGAAGCGTTCTTGAGATGAGACGACGTTTTGAGGCGCGTGTTTGGAGGAAAGAAGAAACGTTCAGCGAATATGTACATCAAAAAGTGATTTTAGGAAACCGCGTACCTATCAGTGACGCAGAAATGATAAAGTACATTATAGAAGGAATACCTGATCGAGGATTAAGGGATCTGGCGCGAGTGCAGAAGATAGCAACTAAGGGGGAACTGTTAGCAGCATTCGATAGGATTTTCTTGCAAGGAAGATCGTTGCCGTTCAACCCAGCGATCAAGCCAAAGGAAAGCAAGTGGTCACCAGTGAAGACAATAAAGCAAGACGTTAAAGAAGTGCCGAATAACCAATTACGATGCTTCAATTGCGGTGAGAGGAACCATCGAGGTGTAGACTGTCCTGTTAAAAGCAAAGGGCCAAGATGTTTCGCTTGCCGAGACTTCAGACACAGAGCCATGGATTGTAAGAAGGGGCAGCACAAGCAGGTAAACGAGTATACGGCAGTGGCCGTTCAGGACAATAAAGTATACAAGCCTGTTACATTGCTAGGTAAGCAGATAGTAGCGTTTATAGATATGGGTAGCGATTTACATTTAATGAAGGCCGAACAATATATTAGGTTAGGATGCCCAACTTTACACGGTACAGAAATATCTTGTAAAGGATTCGGTTTAAGTAAGGTCACTACTTTAGGCAGTTTTTATGCGAACGTACAAATCGATACAAATATTTTCCGATCTTTAATTCACGTGGTACCGGATGAATATTTGAGACATAATTTTTTGATTGGCTCGGAATTGTTGCAGGAGGCTAAATTGACATTAGACGGTAAGAGTGTTGAGGTTTCAAAACGCGATAACAGGGTAACGAATTCTTATGATGTACCAGAAATATTTTGCATAGATACTTTCGATGAGTCCGAGAACAATGTAACTAATTCTTTAATAGATTTGCAGCATATTAAAAATGATACCGTTAAACCAGAAATAGAAGATATATTAAGTAATTATGAGCCTAAAACTATTAAAAAGTCTAACATTAAAATGAACATTGTATTGAAAGATGATATATCTATATATCAACCTCCACGTAGATTAGCGCCAGTGCAAAGAGAAATAGTTAATAAACAGTTAGATGAATGGATGCAACAAGGAATAGTGCGAGAAAGTATATCGGAATATGCCAGTTCGATTGTACTGGTAAAAAAGAAAGATAATGGAATGCGTTTGTGTATAGATTATAGATTACTTAATAAGAAAGTATGTAAAGATCGCTATCCGCTTCCGTTGATAGAAGATCAGCTGGATCGTTTACAGGGCGCGACGATATTTAGTACTCTCGATTTAAAAGATGGTTTTTTTCACGTCCCGATTGAGGAAAATAGTTGTAAATTCACTGCATTTATAGTACCTGATGGGCATTTTGAATTTTTAAGAACCCCATTTGTTCTCTGCAACTCTCCAGCTATCTTTCAAAAATATATCAATAATATATTTCGTAACCCGATTCAGACAAGTGTTGTTTTGACATATATAGATGATTTAATTATTCCTGCGAATGACGAAAATGAAGCCGTATCAAGATTGCGTGAGACATTGTGTATTGCAAGTGATTATGGATTGCGAGTGAATTGGAAGAAATGTCGTTTTCTTCAACGTAGCATAGAATATCTAGGTCACATAATTGAGGATGGTCACGTACGTCCGTCGAAGCGTAAGGCATTAGCTGTTATGAATTTTCCATTAGTAAAAAATGTTGGAGACGTACAGAACTTCTTAGGATTAACCGGGTATTTTCGCAAATTTATTCCACAATATTCAACAATAGCCCAACCCTTGACGAACTTGTTGAAAAAAGACGTAAATTTTGAACTAAATGAAAAACATATGCTAGCGTTTAAACAATTGAAAATTGCATTCAGCAGTGAGCTGGTTTTAAAATTATACCGCGTAGGTGCGGAAACAAAACTCCATACGGATGCGTCGAGCGTCGGACTCGGTGCCATCCGGTTACAGAGAGACGATGTCGATCAACGTTACCATCCAACATATTATGCGAGCTGGAAAACATCAGAGGCAGAATCGCGATACATTAGTTATGAATTAAAGATATTAGCTATAGTTAAAGCGTTACATAAGTTTAGAATTTATCTTTTAGGAATACCGTTTAGAATAATAACCGACTGTCGTGCGTTTACTCTCACTATGAAAAAAAGAGACTTATGTGTTCGAGTTGCAAGGTGGGCATTATTGTTAGAGGAGTTCAATTATACTATTGAACATCGCTCAGGAAGCAATATGCGACATGTTGATGCGCTAAGTCGGAAGCCTATTCCGGTGTGTATGCTTATCAGTGAGTGTGAGACGAGTGTGCTCGTGAGATTGCGAAAAGCGCAATGTGCGGACAAAGAGTTATCGGAAATAATGGATTCTATGAATAGTGTACAAAATAATGATGGCGACTACGTAATAAGAAACGGACTTTTGTTTAAGGTAATTGACGACGATGTTCGCATAGTAGTGCCGCGTGCTATGCAGGGTCAAATAATAAGACAGTTGCATAAGAACGGACACTTCTCTAGTGGTAAAACCGAGACCCTTGTTAGAAAAGATTATTGGTTCAAAGGTCTAAGATCTAATGAGGAAAAAGTGATTCAAAATTGCATTGCGTGTATTTTAGCTGAACGAAAATCTGGAAAACGAGACGGACTATTATACCCTATCGACAAAGGAGACGTTCCGTTAGATGTATACCACATTGATCACTTAGGACCGCTTCCGTCAACTCGGAAGAATTACAAACACATATTCGTAGTGATAGATGGATTTTCTAAATTTGTGTGGCTTTATGCTACAAAATCTACCGGTACTGGAGAGGTCGTCAACCACTTGAAAAAACAAGCGAAAATTTTTGGCAATCCTCGAAAGATTATTTCGGACCGTGGAACTGCATTTACTTCGGCAGAGTTTCAGGAGTACTGCAGAGAAGAAAATATTGAAGCTGGCCTTATTACAACGGGGGTACCAAGAGCGAATGGCCAGGTAGAAAGGGTGAACAGGACAATCATTCCTGTGTTAACTAAGTTGGCCGCACCACCCTCAGGGGCTGCCAGCCTTTCAGCTGCAGTACGGGCTTAACGAACCCGGGGTACCCGAGTCATACACACACCGTAAGCCTCCTGTTGGTCGTCACAACGACCCATTCACAATTCCCTATTGGTTTTGTGAATGGCACGTGACGGCAGGAGGAACGGGGGTCTTGGCTTAACCGCCTGGGCCACGAGTAGGGCGACTCTATAAAATCGCCCTCCAATCCTAAGCTATGGTGCGCGGCGATGGGATGCATGGTTGGGGGAGAAGGCCCAATCCCAAGCGACCACCTCCGGGGAACCTGCCGAACCCCCGGAGTATTAGGCTTACCCGGGTAAGGCGGCTCTGCCCGGGTGGACCTTTATTTCCGACCATCTCGTGGGACTATTATGGACACAGAAAATAAAATGGGGATGGGGCGGGTTTTGTCGGTTGGGGAGGACGGAGACGGGGTTGGGGTTAGGGTGGCGGCGCTCGCGCCCCACTCAGCGCCAGGTCCGGCTTCGTGGAGGGTGGAGGAGGACGACGAGACGGCGTCGGTCTCGTCCTTCTCCTCCAGCACGAGCCACATTGGCTCTAAGAGGAAGAGGACGGGGCAGGCCGTCGTCGAGGTGGGCGGGGCGATGAGCCCGTCGGTGAGGCTGAGTTGCCTCAGGGACGAGGTGACCGAGGAGATATCGGAGAGGATCTCCTCGTCCCTGAGGCGGGTGGAGAAAGTCGCCGCTGCCTGCGCCTTTAAGGGGCAGAAAAGCGGTGGCGCGGAGGCCCTGAAGGCCGCGGCGGAGGAAATGAGGGAGGCGGCGCGGGAGCTCAGAGGGCGGAACGCCCGTCTGCAGCTCCTGTTGGAGGAGGAGCGACAGGGGCGGAGGAGGGCAGAGGCGCTGTGGAACAGCGCGGCCCTCCCTCCCATCCTCCCTCCTCCTCCACCGCCGCGTCCCTCGGCGGAGGTAAATAAGCGGAGTGCGGCGGCAGTGGTGCGGGGCACCGCGGGCCCCTCCACCCGCACTCCGCCCGTGAAGAAGTCCCCGTCCTCCTCAGAAGACGATCTTCTGAGGAGGATTGGGGACATGATTGATGGCAAGCTGGCTGCCTTCCGGGAGGAGCTCCTCGCCGGAAGAGCGGTCAGCAGGAAGGCGGTGCCTCCCCGACCTGTTCCGGTACAGTCGGGGAAGGCAAAGAAGGGCGGAGTGAAGGCTCCGCCCAGCGTTGCGGCACCAGGGCCCCGGGTCGCGACCCCCAAGGGGGGTGGTGTACCCGTGGTCGCGGTGGTCGCGTCCTCCACAGTACCCTCCCAAGGGGGGGTGGCGTGGAGTGAGGTGGTGGGGCGGAAGGCGAAGCGGGCGGCGAGGAAGGCCTCGCAACCGCAGCCTCCGCCTCCGCCGCCGGCGGCCAAGGTAAAGGCCGCGAAGGTCGGGAAGGCACGACCAGGTCGTCCCCCAAAAACGGCAGCGGTGACGCTGACCGTTGCGCAGGGGGGCGACCTGACCCTCGCGGAGGCGATGCGGCTCGCCAGGGAGAATATCTCCCTGGAAGAGCTGGGCATCGCCTCCGTGAGGGCGAAGAGGGCCGTGACCGGGGGTCTCTTGCTGGAGATCCCCGGTGCAGAAGGCGGCGCGAAGGCGGATCGTCTCGCCCAGAGGCTCCGGGAGCAGCTGGGCGAGCGAGGTGTCCGGGTCGCCCGGCCCACGAAGCGCACGGAGATGCGCGTTTGTGGGCTGGACGACTCGGTCAGCGCACAGGATGTGTCCCGTGCCCTTGCGAGGGCGGGGGACTGTCCTATGGAGGACCTGCGGATCGGAGAGATCCGCAGGTCGCCCTCCGGCCTCGGGTCGGTGTGGGCCCGGTGCCCCCTCTCTGCCGCCCGTAAGGTGGCGGAATCCGGGAGGGTGTTGGTGGGGTGGGTTTCGGCGCGAGTGGAAATCCTCGCGCCGCGCCCGCTCCAGTGTCACCGCTGCCTCGAATTGGGGCACGTGAGGCAGTGGTGCACCTCGCCGGTGGACCGCAGCGGTCAGTGTTACCGCTGCGGTGCCAAAGAGCACCGTGCGAGCCAGTGCTCGGCGGCCCCCCACTGCCCGCTGTGTGCGGACATGGGGAGGCCAGCCGATCACAGGGTGGGGAGCAAGAAGTGCTCCCCCCCCTCCCGGAAGGAGAGGAAGAGGCGGGCTGCACCGGCTCCGGTGCCGAGGGCGGTGGCATCGTCCTCCATGGAGGTGGACGGTGCTACGGGGACGGACGGCCGGGAGGAGGCTGGCGCGGCCATTAATTAATGCCGCCCCGCCTCCTCCTCCAGGCCAACCTCAACCACTGCCGCGCGGCACAGGACTTGATGTCCCAAGTCCTCGCGGAGTGGGGGGTTGGCCTGGCGGTCGCCGCCGAGCCGTACCGCGTCCCTGATCACCCTCATTGGGTGGGCGACGCGGACGACTTGGTGGCGACGGTATGGGGAGGGGGCGACGGGTCCCCACCGTTCTCCTTGTTGGAGCGCGGTCGGGGATTCGTCGCCGTGGACTGGGGGGGAGTCGCTGTGGTGGGGTGCTACATTTCGCCCCGTAGCGGTCACGCTGCGTTCGAGCTGTACTTGGCCGAGGTCGCGGCATGCGTGCAGCGCTACGCGGCCCGGCCGGTGCTGGTCCTGGGGGATTTTAATGCCAAGTCGGTGGCTTGGGGATCCCCCAGGACCTCCGTTCGCGGCGGGATCCTGGGCGATTGGGCGGCGGGGCTCGACCTCCGGGTATTGAACCGGGGGTCGGAGCACACATGCGTGCGGCGATATGGGGGGTCCATCGTGGATGTTGGATTCGCGACCCCCAACGCCGTGCGCATGGTGTCGGGTTGGCACGTGGTCGCGGGGGCAGAGACACTCTCCGATCACCGGTACATCCGGATGGAGGTCTCTGCCGCCGCGAGTGCATCCCGACACGGCCGCCTGCGTGGCACCCCACCACGCCGCTGGGCGCTTCGGCGCCTGGACAAGGACGCCCTGATGGCAGCTGCCCTCGCTGCAACTTGGCCGCAGGGAGCGGCCGAGTTGCCGAGCATAGAGGAGGAGGTCGCCCGGCTCGGAGCATTGGTCGCGGGTATTTGCGACGCGGCGATGCCTCGGGTCGGGCGGGCTTCTCCTCGCCGGGCGGTGTACTGGTGGTCGGTCGCGATCGCGGAGTTGCGAGTCGCGACTGTCCGCGCCCGACGCCAGTACACCCGCGCGCGCCGTCGTCAACGTACAGGCGACGGCGTGGCGCGAGCGAGGGCAGCTGATGACCTGTATGGAGCATACCGCGTGGCGCGGGTTGCTCTGCAGGTCGCCATCAAACGGGCCAAGACCCAGGCATGGAAGGAGCTCCTCCAGACCCTTGATGACGATCCATGGGGGCGCCCATATAAGGTGGTGCTGAATAAGCTCCGCCCGTGGGCGCCCCCCGTCACCGAGGGTCTTGACCCCCGGCTGCTGGAGGACGTGGTCAATACACTCTTCCCAATTGGGGAGAGGGGACCGCGTCCTCCGGCGGCGGCGGCTGTCCCAGTGGAGTGGACGGCCGAGCTGGGGGTCACGCAGGAGGAGCTGGCAGCGGCCATCAGACGGCTCGGGGTTCGTAACACGGCCCCGGGTCCGGATGGTGTGCCCGGCCGGGTTTGGGTCTTGACCCAGGGCGTCCTTGGGGCCGACCTCAGGCGGTTGTTCGACCGCTGCCTGAGGGACGGGCGATTCCCCCCCAGTTGGAAGGTGGCGAGGATGGTCCTCCTCCGGAAGGAGGGGCGGCCCGCGGAGTCTCCCTCCGCATACCGGCCCATTTGTCTCCTCGACGAGGTGGGCAAGCTCTTCGAGCGTGTGATTGCTGCCCGCCTCGTCGAGCACCTGTCGCGGGGTGATCCCGGTCTGGCCGACTGCCAGTTCGGTTTCCGGGGGGGCCGATCGACTATCGACGCGATAGGTCGTGTGAGGGCCCTCTCGGAGGCGGCCGTCTCCCGGGGAGGGGTGGCATTGGCAATATCCTTGGATATTGCCAATGCCTTTAACACCCTCCCCTGGGAAGAGATAAGGAGGGGACTCGAATATCATCGGGTCCCCCCTTGTCTCAGGGCGGTCGTCGGGGATTATCTCCGCGGCAGGTGGATCGAGTATCCGGGCCGGGATGGTGATATGCGGAGGGAGGTGTACTGCGGTGTTCCACAGGGGTCGGTCCTCGGGCCACTCCTGTGGAACATCGCGTACGACTCGGTGTTGCGGGCCGGCCTCCCCGACGGCGTCAGCACGGTGTGTTATGCGGATGACACACTGGTGCTGGCCGTCGGGGCGCACTGGGGGAGGGCCATGCGTCGCGCGGAGGAGGGGTCGCAACGCGTCGTCGACCGGATCAGGGGGATGGGGATGACGGTGGCGGTCCATAAGACCGAGGTGATTGCGTTTCATTCACCTCGGCAGGATCCGCCACCCCCTCTGATTCGGGTGGGTGGGGCTGACATCGAGGTGAAGCCCCAGATCAGGTATCTAGGGCTGATCCTCGATAGCCACTGGCGTTTCGAGAAGCATTTCCGCTGCCTGGTCCCCCGGTTGGAAAGGATGGTTGCGGCTCTGGGCCGGATCCTGCCCAACCTGGGGGGCCCGGCGGGCCGAGTTCGTCGCCTCTATGTGGCAATGGTCCAGTCGGTGGCCCTATACGGGGCCCCCGTCTGGGCGGACGACCTGGCTGCCTCCCGGCGCAGCATGACTATGCTGCGTCGGGTGCAGAGGCGCGTGGCGCTCAGGGTCGTCCGCGGGTATCGGACCATGTCACATGAGGCGGCGACGGTTCTAGCGGGGATGCCGCCCATGGACCTGCTCGCGCGGTCGCACGCGGTGATGTACCGGCACCGCGTCGACCGACGCGCGGGGGTGGGGGCGGTCCCGGGCGGGCAGGAACCTGCTTGGGGCGATTTGAAGCGCCAGGCCCGGCAGTCCGTGTTGCTCGCGTGGCAGGAGCGGCTGGCTCTGCCAACCGCGGGGCACCGGACTGTCGGGGCTGTTCGGCCACTCCTGAAGGAGTGGCTGGACAGAGGCCATGGCAGCCTCACCTACCGGCTGGCACAGGTATTTTCCGGGCATGGCAGCTTCGGAAGATACCTGTGCCGGATAGGGAAGGAGCCGACGGAGCGTTGCTGCCACTGCGACGCTGAGCAGGACACGGCGGATCATACCCTGGAGGTATGCCCCGCGTGGGAGGGGGAGCGCCGTGTCCTGGTCGGCGTCGTCGGGCGGGATGTCTCGCTGCCGGGCGTGGTGCGCGCCATGCTCGGCAGCGAGGAGAAGTGGAGGGCCGTGGCCTCCTTCTGCGAGAACGTAATGTTGCAGAAGGAGGCCGCGGGGAGGGAGCGCGAGCTTCAGCGGCGCGCTGAGGCTCGCGCTCGTGCGGTGGCCCGAGGTCGTCGCCCGGTCGCGAGGCGTCGCGGGCGGCCGCCTCGGCGTGGCGGATGACCTAGGCTGGGAGGGGGGTCCTGAGGGGACCCTCCTCCCGCCAGGCGGCGCCGGGTCGGACCGGTTGGGGGTAGGAGTGCCTCCCCCCACCGGTCCGACGCAAGGGGAGGCACCCTCGGCGGTCTGGTGCGGCCATGAACGCCCGGCCGCCGAGGGGTGGAAACGGGGTCGCGGGCGGTTGCGAGTTGGGGCTCGCAGCCGCCACTAAACGCGGCCCCGGGACGGATAGCGGCGGGATGGAGTGGCCCCGTCCCGCCGCTATGAGGCAGTGTGTCTACTGGGGGGACCGATTGTCCCCCCGGGGGATGGGCGCCAAAGCGCGGGCACGGGGAGGATACCGGAAGAATGCTTCGAGCGATTCCCGGTATCCTCCCAAAGCGTGCCGAAGGGTCACCGTGGGGTTTTTAGTGGGTAGGTCCCGCGCCTGTCGTTGTACGGGCGCGGGGAATCCCACACACCCCTCCCACCTCTCCCCAAGGAGGTGGGTGGGAGTCTTTCGAAGATTTTCCCCACGAGAAAAAAAAAAAAAAAAAAAAAAAAAAGTTGGCCGCACCAAAACCTAATGAGTGGCACAGGTACCTAGACGTATGTCAAAACTACCTGAATGCAACTCCTCACCGCAATATCGGCAATACACCTTTTAAGATTCTATTCGGGACTGATATGAGGTTGAAGAACAATCCCGAGGTCCGAGAAATAATAAGCAACGATTGGAACGAACTATTTCAAGAAAATCGAGACGAATTGAGACGGTAAGCAAAAAACAACATTTTGAAAATCCAACAGAAGAATCGGCGTAGTTTTAACCGGAATCGTAAAGAGGCTCATCACTATCACGAAGGAGATTTGGTAGCTATCAAAAGGACACAATCAGGACCAGGTTTAAAGTTTGCGCATAAATATTTAGGCCCGTATCAAATTACCCGTGTACTGCGCAATGATCGGTATTTGGTAGTGAAAGTAGGTGAGCACGAGGGGCCACGACAAACATCGTCAACTGCAGAATACATGAAATCGTGGATTGAGGACTTAGAAGATGCATTGACGGATAGTGAGAATACATCTGATATCTGAGGGCAGATATCTCTGCGGGATGGGCGAATGTGGTGTGTGTGTGTGTGTGTGTGTATGGTATGTGTGAATCATGAGTGGTATGAGTAAGCGACGAATGCTTGGAGCCGAATGATTGTTTATGCAATGGTATCGACGCCGATGCCGTCAATGTTGCGGGTGGCGTCATTCGTTTAGAAGACGCACGTGGCTGGCCCTGGGAAAAAGGGCAGAATCGAGCGAACCGTCGAAGAGTTCACACGAGCGAATTAAGACGTAGCGAGTTATATTTCTTACAACCTTTATTTTATTTCATGTTCAAATAAACTTAACATCTTTTATTCTATTTTAATTTCATTTCCTACACTAGTAAGCTACAAGTAAGCTATTAAGTTAGCAGCATGCTAGCAAGAAAGCAGTTAGCTAGTAGGAAAGCAGTATGCTAGTAAGCAAGCAGTGAGCTAGTAAGCGAGCGGGAAGCTAGTAAGGAAGCAATATGCTAGTGAGCAAGCAGTAGGCTAGTAAGTATCCAGTTATCCAGTAAGCAAGCAGTGAGCTAAAAAGCGAGCAGGAAGCTAGTAAGGAAGCAGTATGCTAGTAAGCAAGTTGCGGGCTAGTAAGCAAGCAGTAAACGATTAAGCTAGCAGTACGCCAGTAAGCAAGCAGTGAGCTAGTAAGCGAACAGGAGGCTAGTAAGGAAGCAGCATGATAGTAAACAAGTAGTAAGCTCGTAAGCAACAAGTAAGGTAGTAAGCATGCAGTAAGCTGGTAAGAGAGCAGTTAGCTAGTGAGCAAGTAGTATGCTGGTGCGCCATGCTCGGCAGCTTGAGGAAGTGGTGGGCCGTGGCCTCCTTCTGCGAGACCGTAATGCTGCAGAAGGAGGCCGCGGGAAGGGAGCGCGAGCTTCAGCGGCGCGCTGAGGCTCGCGCTCGTATGGAGGCGCGAGGGCGTCGCGGGCGGGCACCTTTGCGCGGCGGATGACCCTGGCTGGGAGGGGGGCACTGAGGGGAGCCTGCTCCCGCCAGGCGGCGAAGGGTTGGACTGGGTGGGTCACGGGTGGGGGACACGGGGAGGCACCCTCGGTGGCCTGGAGCGGCCATGAGCTCCCGGCCGCCGAGGACTGGAAACGGGGTCGCAGGCGGTTGCGAGTTGGGGCTCGCAGCCGCCACTAAACGCGGCCTCGGGACGGATGGCGGTAGGACGGAGTGACCTCGTCCTGCCGCCATGAGATAGCGTGACAGCCGGGGGGACCCTTTAGTCCCCCCGTGGATGGGCGCACAGCGCAGGCACGGGGAGGATACCGGAAGTATGCTTCGAGCGATTCCCGGTATCCTCCCAAAACGTGCGGAAGGGTCACCGTGGGGTTTTTAGTGGGTAGGTCCAGCGCCCGTCATTCCATGGGCGCGGGGAATCCCACACACCCCTGCCGCCTCTCCACAAAGAGATGGATGGGAGTCTTACGAAGATTTTCCCCACGGAAAGAGCTGCTATGCAACCAGTAAGCTAGTAAGCGAGGAGGAAGGAAGTAAGGAAGCAGTATGATAGTAAGCAACCAATAAGCAAGTCAGTTAGCAGATAGCTAGTAAGCAAGCAGGAAGCTTGTAAGGAAGGAGTAAGTTAGGAGGAAAGCAGGAATGTAGTAAGAAAGCAGAAAGCTAGAAAGCAAACAGTAAGCTAGTATGCAAGGCATAAGCAAGTAAGCAACCAGTGAGCTGGTAAGGGAGCAGGTAGCAGGTAAGGAAGCAGTAAGCTAGTAAGAAAGCAGAAAGCTAGAAAGCAAACAGTAAGCTAGTATGCAAGACATAAGCAAGTAAGCAAGCAGTGAGCTGGTAAGGGAGCAGGTAGCTGGTAAGGAACAAGTATGCTAGTAAGCAAGAAGTAATATAGTATGCAAGCAGCAGGCTAGTCAGGAAGCGGTTAGCTAGTAGGAAAGCAGTATGTTAGTAAGCCCCTCAGGGGCTGTGTCCGGCAATCGTCGGCCGCAGTACGGGGCGTAGCGACCCCGAGGTACCTGATGCTTATCACACCGTAAGCCTCCTGTTGGTCGTCACAAAGACCTATTCACAATTCCTTTTTTGGTTTTGTGAATGGTACGTGACGGCAGGAGGAACGGGGGCCTTGGCTTAACCGCCCGGGACCGCGAGTATGGCGACTCTATAAAATCGCTCTCCAATCCTAAGTTATGGTGCGCGGCGATGGGATGCATGGTTGGGGGA
The DNA here is from genome assembly GCF_051014445.1 of Colletes latitarsis. Taxonomy (NCBI): domain Eukaryota; kingdom Metazoa; phylum Arthropoda; class Insecta; order Hymenoptera; family Colletidae; genus Colletes; species Colletes latitarsis. The sequence goes on from NC_135142.1 coordinate 8,088,660, forward strand.
GGAGGCCCAATCCCAAGCGACCACCTCCGGGGCACCTGCCGAACCCCCGGAGTATATAGGCTTACCCGAGTAAGGCGGCTCTGCCCGGGCGGACCTTTTCTTCCGACCTGCTCGTGGGAATAATATGGAGTATAAAATTAAAACGGTGATGGGACGGGGTAAGTCAGAGGGGGAGGAGGAAAGCGGTGTTGGGACTGGAGTGACGGCGCTCGCGCCGCCTCCAGCGCCTGGCCCGGCTTCGTGGAGGCTGGAGGAGGACGACGAGACTGCGTCAGTCTCGTCCTTCTCCTCCACCAGGAGCCTTATAGGCTCCAAGAGAAAGATGACGGGGCAGGCCGTCAATGAAGTCGGCAGGGCGATGAGCCCGGTTGTCCGGATGAGCTGCCTCAGGGACGAGGTGACCGAGGAGATATCCGAGAGGATCTCCTCGTCCCTGAGACGAGTGGAGAAAGTGGCCGCTGACTGCTCTTTTAAGGGGCAGAAGAGCGGCGGGGCAGACGCTCTGAGGCAGGCTACCCAAATGATGAGGGACGCGGCGCGGGAGCTGAGCGGGCGGAGCGCCCGTCAGCAGCTCCTGTTGGAGGAGGAGCGACGGGGGAGGATAAGGGTAGAGGCGCGCTGGAACAGCGCGGCCCTCCCTCCTGTCCTCCCTCCTCCTACGCCGCGCCCTCGTGCGGCCGTTAGGAAGCGGTGTGCGGCGGAGGTGGTGCGGGCCTCCACGGGCCCTTCCACACGCACTCCGCCCGCGCAGAGGTCCCCGTCCTCCTCAGAAGACGATCTCCTGAGGAGGATAGGGGACATGATTGAGAAGAAGCTGGCCGCATTCCGGGAGGAGCTCCTCCCCGGAAGAGCGGTCGGTGGGAGGGTGGTGCCACCCCGACCAGTGCCAGCACGGCCGGGGAAGGCGAAGGTGGGGGGAGCGAAGGCTCCGCCCACCGTGGCTACTCCGTGGCCTCGGGTCGTGACCCTCAAGGGGGGAAGCGTACCCGTGGTCCCGGTTCCCGCGTCCTCCGCGGCACCGCCCCATGGGGGGGTTGCGTGGAGCGACGTGGTGGGACGGAGGGCGAGGGGGGCGGCGAGGAAGGCCTCGCAGGCGCAGCCTCCGCCCCCGCCGCCCGCGGCCAAAGGAAAGGCCGCGAAGGCGCGACTTGGCCGCCGCCCTAAAACGGCAGCGGTAGCGCTGACCGTTGCGCAGGGGGGCGACCTGATCCTCGCGGAGGCGATGCGGCTCACCAGGGACAATGTGTCCCTGGAAGAGCTTTTTTTTTTTTTTTGTCGTGGGGAAAATCTTCGAAAGACTCCCTCCCACCTCCTTGGGGAGAGGTGAGAGGGGTGTGTGGGATTCCCCGCGCCCGTACAACGACAGGCGCGGGACCTACCCACTAAAAACCCCACGGTGACCCTTCGGCACGCTTTGGGAGGATACCGGGAATCGCTCGAAGCATTCTTCCGGTATCCTCCCCGTGCCCGCGCTTTCGCGCCCATCCCCCGGGGGGACAATCGGTCCCCCCAGTAGACACAGTGCCTCATAGCGGCGGGACGGGGCCACTCCATCCCGCCGCTATCCGTCCCGGGGCCGTGTTTAGTGGCGGCTGCGAGCCCCAACTCGCTACCGCCCGCGACCCCGTTTCCACCCCTCGGCGGCCGGGCGTTCATGGCCGCACCAGACCGCCGAGGGTGCCTCCCCTTGCGTCGGACCAGTAGGGGGAGGCACTCCTACCCCCAACCGGTCCGACCCGGCGCCGCCTGGCGGGAGGAGGGTCCCCTCAGGACCCCCCTCCCAGCCTAGGTCATCCGCCACGCCGAGGCGGCCGCCCGCGACGCCTCGCGACCGGGCGACGACCTCGGGCCACCGCACGAGCACGAGCTTCAGCGCGCCGCTGAAGCTCGCGCTCCCTCCCCGCGGCCTCCTTCTGCAACATTACGTTCTCGCAGAAGGAGGCCACGGCCCTCCACTTCTCCTCGCTGCCGAGCATGGCGCGCACCACGCCCGGCAGCGAGACATCCCGCCCGACGACGCCGACCAGGACACGGCGCTCACCCTCCCACGCGGGGCATACCTCCAGGGTATGATCCGCCGTGTCCTGCTCAGCGTCGCAGTGGCAGCAACGCGCCGTCGGCTCCTTCCCTATCCGGCACAGGTATCTTCCGAAGCTGCCATGCCCGGAAAACACCTGTGCCATCCGGTAGGTGAGGCTGCCATGGCCTCTGTCCAGCCACTCCTTCAGGAGTGGCCGAACCGCCCCGACAGTCCGGTGCCCCGCGGTTGGCAGAGCCAGCCGCTCCTGCCACGCGAGCAACACGGACTGCCGGGCCTGGCGCTTCAAATCGCCCAAGCAGGTTCCTGCCCGCCCGGGACCGCCCCCACCCCCGCGCGACGGTCGACGCGGTGCCGGTACATCACCGCGTGCGACCGCGCGAGCAGGTCCATGGGCGGCATCCCCGCTAGAACCGTCGCCGCCTCATGTGACATGGTCCGATACCCGCGGACGACCCTGAGCGCCATGCGCCTCTGCACCCGACGCAGCATAGTCATGCTGCGCCGGGAGGCAGCCAGGTCGTCCGCCCAGACGGGGGCCCCGTATAGGGCCACCGACTGGACCATTGCCACATAGAGGCGACGAACTCGGCCCGCCGGGCCCCCCAGGTTGGGCAGGATCCGGCCCAGAGCCGCAACCATCCTTTCCAACCGGGGGACCAGGCAGCGGAAATGCTCCCCGAAACGCCAGTGGCTATCGACGATCAGCCCCAGATACCTGATCTGGGGCTTCACCTCGATGTCAGCCCCACCCACCCGGATCAGAGGGGGTGGCGGATCCTGCCGAGGTGAATGAAACGCAATCACCTCGGTCTTATGGACCGCCACCATCATCCCCATCCCCCTGATCCGGTCGACGACGCGTTGCGACCCCTCCTCCGCGCGACGCATGGCCCTCCCCCAGTGCGCCCCGACGGCCAGCACCAGTGTGTCATCCGCATAACACACCGTGCTGACGCCGTCGGGGAGGCCGGCCCGCAACACCGAGTCGTACGCGATGTTCCACAGGAGTGGCCCGAGGACCGACCCCTGCGGAACACCGCAGTACACCTCCCTCCGCATATCACCATCCCGGCCCGGATACTCGATCCACCTGCCGCGGAGATAATCCCCGACGACCGCCCTGAGACAAGGGGGGACTCGATGATATTCGAGCCCCCTCCTTATCTCTTTCCAGGGGAGGGTGTTAAAGGCATTGGCAATATCCAAGGATATTGCCAATGCCACCCCTCCCCGGGAGACGGCCGCCTCCGAGAGGGCCCTCACACGACCTATCGCGTCGATAGTCGATCGACCCCCCCGGAAACCGAACTGGCAGTCGGCCAGACCGGGATCACCCCGCGACAGGTGCTCGACGAGGCGGGCAGCAATCACACGCTCGAAGAGCTTGCCCACCTCGTCGAGGAGACAAATGGGCCGGTATGCGGAGGGAGACTCCGCGGGCCGACCCTCCTTCCGGAGGAGGACCATCCTCGCCACCTTCCAACTGGGGGGGAATCGCCCGTCCCTCAGGCAGCGGTCGAACAACCGCCTGAGGTCGGCCTCAAGGACGCCCTGGGTCAAGACCCAAACCCGGCCGGGCACACCATCCGGACCCGGGGCCGTGTTACGAATCCCGAGCCGTCTGATGGCCGCTGCCAGCTCCTCCTGCGTGACCCCCAGCTCGGCCGTCCACTCCACTGGGACAGCCGCCGCCGCCGGAGGACGCGGTCCCCTCTCCCCAATTGGGAAGAGTGTATTGACCACGTCCTCCAGCAGCCGGGGGTCAAGACCCTCGGTGACGGGGGGCGCCCACGGGCGGAGCTTATTCAGCACCACCTTATATGGGCGCCCCCATGGATCGTCATCAAGGGTCTGGAACGCCACCCCCCCCTTGGGAGGGTGCTGTGGAGGACGCGACCACCGCGACCACGGGTACACCACCCCCCTTGGGGGTCGCGACCCGGGGCCCTGGTGCCGCAACGCTGGGCGGAGCCTTCACTCCGCCCTTCTTTGCCTTCCCCGACTGTACCGGAAGAGGTCGGGGAGGCACCGCCTTCCTGCTGACCGCTCTTCCGGCGAGGAGCTCCTCCCGGAAGGCGGCCAGCTTGCCATCAATCATGTCCCCAATCCTCCTCAGAAGATCGTCTTCTGAGGAGAACGGGGACTTCTTCACGGGCGGAGTGCGGGTGGAGGGGCCCGCGGTGCCCCGCACCACTGCCGCCCCACTCCGCTTATTTACCTCCGCCGAGGGACGCGGCGGTGGAGGAGGAGGGAGGATGGGAGGGAGGGCCGCGCTGTTCTACAGCGCCTCTGCCCTCCTCCTCCCCTGTCGCTCCTCCTCCAACAGGAGCTGCAGACGGGCGTTCCGCCCTCTGAGCTCCCGCGCCGCCTCCCTCATTTCCTCCGCCGCGGCCTTCAGGGCCTCCGCGCCACCGCTTTTCTGCCCCTTAAAGGCGCAGGCAGCGGCGACTTTCTCCACCCGCCTCAGGGACGAGGAGATCCTCTCCGATATCTCCTCGGTCACCTCGTCCCTGAGGCAACTCAGCCTCACCGACGGGCTCATCGCGCCGCCCACCTCGACGACGGCCTGCCCCGTCCTCTTCCTCTTAGAGCCTATGTGGCTCGTGCTGGAGGAGAAGGACGAGACCGACGCCGTCTCGTCGTCCTCCTCCACCCTCCACGAAGCCGGACCTGGCGCTGAGTGGGGCGCGAGCGCCGCCACCCTAACCCCAACCCCGTCTCCGTCCTCCCCAACCGACAAAACCCGCCCCATCCCCATTTTATTTTCTGTGTCCATAAGAATCCCACGAGATGGTCGGAAATAAAGGTCCACCCGGGCAGAGCCGCCTTACCCGGGTAAGCCTAATACTCCGGGGGTTCGGCAGGTTCCCCGGAGGTGGTCGCTTGGGATTGGGCCTTCTCCCCCAACCATGCATCCCATCGCCGCGCACCATAGCTTAGGATTGGAGGGCGATTTTATAGAGTCGCCATACTCGTGGCCCAGGCGGTTAAGCCAAGACCCCCGTTCCTCCTGCCGTCACGTACCATTCACAAAACCAATAGGGAATTGTGAATGGGTCGTTGTGACGACCAACAGGAGGCTTACGGTGTGTGTATGACTCGGGTACCCCGGGTTCGTTAAGCCCGTACTGCAGCTGAAAGGCTGGCAGCCCCTGAGGGGTTCTGAAGTATGCTTGGCCACCAAACATTATCAAAAGCTCCGGCGATGTCGAAGGAGAGACCCACCACATATCGTTCCTCTCGCTGGGATATCAATTCCCTAAGCTTCACCACGGCGTCTTCCGTGGATCGTCCAGGCGCTGCCCTGAGACACGGGGGACCCGATGATATTCGAGCCCCCTCCGTATCTCTTCCCAGGGAAGGGTGTTAAACGCGTTGGCAATATCCAGCGATACCGCCAACGCCGCCCCTCCCCGGGAGACGGCCGAATCCGAGAGGGCCCTGACACGACTGATCGCGTCGACCGTCGACCGGCCCCCCGGAAACCGTACTGGCAGTCGGCCAGGCCCGGAGCACCCCGCGACAGGTGCTCGACGAGGCGGGCAGCAATCACTCGCTCGAAGAGCTTGCCCACCTCGTCGAGGACACAGATGGGCCGGTATGCGGATGGAGACTCCGCGGGCCGACCCTCCTTCCGGATGAGGACCATCCTCGCTACCTTCCAACTGGGGGGGAATCGCCTGTCCCTCAGGCATCGGTTAAACAACCGCCTGAGGTCGGCCCCAAGGACGCCGTGGGTTAAGACTCAAACCCGGTCGGGCACACCATCCGGACCCGGGGCCATGTTACGCGCCACATATGTTCGCGACCATCCCCCCGAGCCGGGCGACCTCCTCCTCTATACTCGGCAACTCGGCCGCCCCCTGCGGCCAAGTTGCAGCGAGGGCAGCTGCCATCAGGGCGTCCTTGTCCAGGCACCGAGGTGGCCAGCGGCGCGGTGGGGTACCACCCGGACGGTGGTGTCGGGATGCATCCCCCGCGGCGGCAGAGACCTCCATCCGGATATACCGGTGGTCCGAGAGTGTCTCTGCCCCCGCGACCATGTGCCACCCCGACACCATGCGCACGGCGTTGGGCGTTGCGAATCCAACATCCACGATAGACCCCCCATATCGCCGCACACACGTGCGCTCCGACCCCCGGCTCAGTAACCGAAGGTCGAGGCCCGCCGCCCAGTCGCCCAGGATCCCGCCGCGAACGGAAGTGCTGCGGGATCCCCACGCCACTGACTTGGCGTTGAAGTCCCCCAGGACCACCACCGGCCGGGCCGCGCAGCGCTGCACGTATGCTGCGACCTCGGCCAGGTACTGCTCGAACGCGACGTGACCGCTGCGAGGCAACTCCCCCCCAGTCCACGGCGACGAATCCCCGACCGTGCTTCAGCATGGAGAACGGCGGGTACCAAGTGCCACCTCCCCATACCGTCGCCACCAAGCCGTCCGCGTCGCCCACCCAATGAGGGTGATCAGGGACGCGGTACGGCTCAGCGGCGACAGCCAGGCCAACCCCCCACTCCGCGACGACTTGGGACATCATATCCTGTGCCGCGCGGCAGTGGTTGAGGTTGGCTTGGAGGAGGAGGCGGGGCGCCATTAATTACCGACCGCCCCAGCCTCCTCCCGGCTGTCCGTCCTCGTGGCACTGTCCACCTCCATGGTGGACGATGCCACCGCCCGCGGCGCCGGAGCCGGAACGGCCCGCCTATTCCTCTCCTTCCGGAGGGGGGAGAGCACTTCCTGCTCCCCACCCTGTGGTCGGCTGGCATCCCCCTGTCCGCACATAGAGGGTAATGGTGGGCCGCCGAGCACTGGCTCGCGCGGTGGTCCTTCGCTCCGCAGCGGTAACATTGACCGCTGCGGTCCACCGGCGAGGTGCACCACTGCCTCACATGTCCTAATTCGAGGCAGCGGTGACACTGGAGCGGGCGCGGCGCGAGTTTCTCCACTCGCACCGAAACCCACCCCAACAAAACCCTCCCGGATTCCGCCAATTTATGGACGGCGGAGAGGGGGCAGCGGACCCACACGGACCCCAGGCCGGAAGGAGATCTGCGGATCTCCCCGACCCGTAAGTCCCCCTCAGGGCAATCCCCCGCCCATGCCAGGGCACGCGCCACGTCCTCCGCGGTGACCGAGTCCTCCAGCCCACACACGCGCATCTCCGTGCATTTCGTGGGCCGGGCGACCCGGACGCCCCGCTCGCCCAGCTGCTCCCGGAGCCTCTGGGCGAGTCGGCGAGTGGCCCTATACGGGGCTCCCGTCTGGGCGGACGACCTGGCGGCCTCCCGGCGCAGCATGACGATGCTGCGTCGGGTGCAGAGGCGAATGGCGCTGAGGATCGTCCGCGGCTACCTGACCGTGTCGCATGAGGCGGCGACGGTTCTTGCGGGGATGCCGCCCATGGATCTCCTCGCGCGGCAGTGGGGGCGGTCCCGGGAGAGCAGGAACCTGCTTGGGGCGATTTGAAGCGTCAGGCCCGGCAGTTCGTGGTGCTCGGGTGGCAGGAGCGGTTGGCCCGGCCAACCGCTGGGAACCGGACAGTCGGGGCTGATCGGCCACTCCTGAGTGAGTGGCTGGACAGAGGCCATGGAAGCCTTACTTACCGGCTGGCACAAGTATCTTCCGGTTATGGCAGCTTCGGAAGATACCTGTGCCGGATAGGGAAGGAGCCGACGGCGCGTTGCTGCCATTGTGACGCCGAGCAGGACACGGCTGATCATACCCTCCAGATATGCCCAGCGTGGGAGGGGGAGCGCCGTGTCCTGGTCGGCGTCAGAGGGCGGGAAGTCTCGCTGCTGGGTGTGGTGCGCGCCATGCTCGGCAGCGAGAGGAAGTGGAGGGCCGTGGCCTCCTTCTGCGAGACCGTGATGCTGCAGAAGGACGCCGCGGGAAGGGAGCGCGAGCTTCAGCGGCGCGCTGAGGCTCGCGCTCGTATGGTGGCGCGAGGGCGTCGCCCAGGCGCCAGGCGTCGCGGGCGGCCGCCTTTGCGCGGCGGATGACCCTGGCTGGCAAGGGGCCCTGAGGGGTGCCTCCTCCCGCCAGGCGGCGAAGGGTCGGACCGGGTGTGTCCGGCCCACGGGGAGGCACACTCGGTGGCCTGGAGCGGCCATGAGCTCCCGGCCGCCGAGGGGTAGAAATGGGATCGCAGGCGGTAGCGAGTTGTGGCTTGCAGCCGCCACTAAGCGCGGCCCCGGGACGGATGCCGGCGGGATGGAGTGGCCCCGTCCTGCCGCTATGAGACAGAGTGTCTACCGGGGGGACCGTTTGTCCCCTCCTGGGATGGGCGCAAAGCGCGGGCACGTGGAGGATACCGGAAGAATGCTTCGAGCGATTCCCGGTATCCTCCCAAATCGTGCGGAAGGCTCACCGTGGGGTTTTTAATGGGTAGGTCCCGCGTCCGTCATTCTACGGTCGCGGGAAATCCCACACACCCCTCCCGCCTCTCCCCAAAGAGGTGGGAGCGGAGTCTTTCGAAGATTTTCCCCACGACAAAAAAAAAAGTAAGCTGGCAGTAAGCTAGTAAGCAAGTAGTAACCTAGAAAGCAAGCAGTAAGCTAGTAAGCAACCAGTAAGCTGGTATGAAAGCAATTAGCTTCTAAGCAAGCAGTAAGCTAATATGCAAGCAGTGATCTAGTAAACGAGCAGCGAGCTAGTAGGCAAGCAGGAAGCTAGTAAGGAAGCACTTGGCTAGAAAGCTAGCAGTAAGCTAGTAAGCAAGCAGCTGGCTAGTATGAAAGCAGCAAATTAGGAAGAAAGCAGGAATGTAGTAAGAATGCATTTAGGTAGCAAGCAAGCAGTAAGCTAGTAAGCAAGCAAGTGAGCTAGTAAGCAACCAGTGAGCTGGTAAGCGAGGAGGAATCTAGTAAGGAAGCAGTATACTAGTAAGCAAGCAGCATGCTAGTAGGAAACACGTAAGCTAGTAAGAAAGCAGTAAGCTAGAAAGCAAGCAGGAGGCTACTAAAAAAGCAGTTAACTATTATGCGAGCAGTAAGCTAGATAGCAAGCAGTGTGCTAGTAAGCGAGCGGTTAAGTTAGATAGCAAGCAGTGAGCTAGTGAGCGAGCAGTGATCTGGTAAGCAAGCAGCAGGCCAGTATGCAAGCAGTATGCTAAAATGCAAGCAGCAGGCTGGTAAGCTTGCAGTAATCGAGCAAGCTCGCAGTAATCTGGTAAGCAAGCAGTGGGCTAGTAACCGTGGAAGAAGCTACAAAGGAAGCAGCTTGATAGTAAGCAAGCTGTAAGCCAGTAAGCAACAAGTAAGCTAGTGGCCACCCAGTCGGCGGCTTAGTCCTATGTCACGAGGCCGTGGGCGTTGGTGACCAGGCGCTTGCGGTTGAGCGAGAATGCGGTGGGAGGAGTGCCTCCCACCGGGAGGGGCCTGAAAACGCACGACGCGGCGGCGAACTCTGTGATGTTTCACTAGAGTTTCCGGTCCCTCGCCGAGCGTCTGAGGATGGTCACCGTGGGGTTTTAGTCGGTATGAGTCCGACACTACCTACAAGCCAGCCCTTCGGGTGGGTTCGCAGGTGTCCATGAGGATTTCCCCACGTACAAGAAAAAAAATAACCTCGAAAACAAGCAGCAAGATAGTAAGCGAGCAGTAGGCTATTGAGAACGCAGTTAGCTACGAATCAAGCAGTGAGCTAGTAAGTAGGCAGAAAGCTAGTAAGGAAGCTGTGTGCTAGTATGTAAACAGTAAGCTAATATGCTACCAGTAAACTTGAAAGCAAGCAGTAAGCTAGAAAGCAAGCACCAGGCTATTCAGAAAGCAGTTAGCTAGGAAGCAAGCAGTAAGCTTGTATGCAACCAGTAAACTTGTAAGCAAGCAGTGAGCTAGTAAGTGAGGAGGTAGCCAGTATGGAAGCAGTATGTTAGTGTGCAAACAGTAAGCTAGTATGCAAGCAGTGAGCCAGTAAGCCAGCAGAGAGCTAGTACGGGAGCAGTATGCTAGAAAGGAAGCAGTAAGGTAGTAAGCGAGCAGTAAGCTAGAAAGCAAGCAGTAAGCTGGCAAGCAAGCAATATGCGAGTAAGCTAGGTGTAAGCTAGTAAGCAAGCAGCAACCAAGTACGCAAGCAGTGAGCTAGTAAGCCAGCGGGAAGCTAGTAAGGAAGCTGTCAACTAGTAAGCAAGCAGTAAACTGAAAAGCATGCAGTATGCTAGCAAGCAAGCAACAAGCGATTAAGCTAGCACTAGGCAAATAAGCAAGCAACAATCGAGTAAGCAAGCAGTAGGCTAGTAAGAAAGCAGGTAGCTATTAAGCAAGCAGTAAGCTAGTAACCAAGCAGTAAACTAGTAAGCAAGGAGCAGGCCAGTATGGAAGCAGTGAGCAATTAAGCGAGGAGGAAGCCAGTAACGAGGCAGTATGCTAGCATGCTAGTAATCAACCTGTAAGCTGGCAAGCAAGCGGGGAGCGAGTAAGCTAGCGGTAAGCCAATAAGCAAGCAGTGAGCTAGTAAACAATCAGGAAGCTAGTAAGCAAGCAGTAAACTAGTAAGCAAGCAGTATGCTAGTAAGCTAGCAGTAAGGTAGTAAGCAACCAGTAACCTAGTAAGCGAGCTGGGAGCCAGTATGCAAGCAGGAAGCAAGTAAGCAAGCAGTAAGCTGGTAAGAAAGCATTTAGCATGTAAGCAAGCAGTAATCTAGTAAGCAAGCATTAAGGGAGCAAGCAAGCAGTAAGCTAGTAAGCAAGCAGTAAGCTAGAATGCAAGGAGCAGGCCAGTATGGAAGTAGTGAGCTATTAAGCGAGGAGGGAGCTAGTAACGAAGCAGTATGCTAGCATGCAAACAGTATGCTAGTAAGCAACCAGTAAGCTGGCAAGCAAGCGGGGAGCGAGTAAGCTAGCGGTAAGCTAATAAGCAAGCAGTAATCTTGTAAGCATGCAGTGAGCTAGAAAACAATGAGGAAGCTAGTAAGCAAGCAGTAAACTAGTAAGCAAGCAGTATGCTAGTAAGCAAGCAGTAAGGTAGTAAGCAACCAGTAAGTTAGTAAGCAAGCTGGGAGCCAGTATGCAAGCAGGAAGCGAGTGAGCTAGCTGTAAGCTAGTAAGCAAGCAGTAATCTAGACAGCAGGCAGTGAGCTAGTAATCAAGCAAAATGCTAGTATGGAAGCAGTATGCTAGTAAGCAAGCAGTATGCTAGAAAGCAAACAGTAAGCTAGTAAGCAGCCAGTGAGCTAGTAAGCGATGAGAAAGCTAGTAATCAAAGTGTAAGCTTGAAACCAAGCAGCAAGCTATTATGCAAGCAGTATGCTAGTAGGCAGGCTGTAAGCTAGAACGCAAGCAGTAAGCAAGTAAGCAAGCAGTAGGCTAGTAAGCAAGCAGTAAGCCAGTAAGCAACCACTAAGCAAGTAAGCAAGCAGTAAGCTTGTCAGTAAGCGGTAAGCTAGTAAGCATGCAGTAAGCTCCCAAGCAATCAGTGTGCTAGTAAGAAAGCAATTAGCTAGTAAGCAAGCACTATGCTAGTAAGCAACCAGTAAGCTACTAAGCAAGCAGTAAACTGGTAAAGAAGCTGTAAGCTAGTTAGCAAGCAGTGAGCTAGTCAGCGAGCAGGAGTCTAATAAGCAAGCAGTGAGCGAGTAAGCAAGCGGGAAGCTAGTAAGGAAGCAGCAAGCTAGTAAGCTACCAGTAAGCTAATAACGAAGCAGTAATCTAGTAAGCAAGCTGCATGCTGGTAAGCTACCGGCAAGCTACTAAGCAACCAGTAAGCTAGTGAGCAAGCAGCAGGCTAGTAAGAAAGCAATATGCTAGTTGAAAAGCATAACGCTAGTAAGCAAGCAGCAAGATTGAAAGTAACAGGTAAGCTAGTAAGCAAGCAGCTGGCTAGTCAGAAAGCTGCTAGCTAGTAAGGGGGCAGTTTGCCAGTAAGCCAGCCGTAAGCTAGAAAGCAAGCAGCATGCTAGTATGCAAGCAGTAAGATAGTAAGCGAGGAGGAAGCTAGTAAGGAAGCAGCATGCTAGTAAGCGTGCAGTAAGCTAGAAAGCATGCGGCAGGTTAGTAAGAAATCCATTAGCTATTGAGCATGCAGCAAACTAGTAAGCAAGCAATAAGCTTGTAAGCATCCAGTGAGCTAGAAAGCTGGCAGTAAGCTGGTAAGATAGCAGTTAGCTAGTAAGGAAGTAGTAAGCTAGTAAGCATGCAGTGAGCTACTAAGCGAGCGGGAAGCTAGTAAGGAAGCAGTATGCTAGTAAGCATGCAATAAGCCGGTAAGGAACTGGTAAGCTAGTAATCAAGCAGCAGGCTAGTAAAAATGCAATTATCTAGTAAGGCAGAATGCTAGTAAGCAAGCTGAAAGCTAGTAAGCATGCTGTAAGCTCCTTAGGAAGCAATAAGCTAGAAAGCAAGAAGCTGACTAGTAAGAAAGCATTTAGCTAGTAAGAGAGCAGTATGAGAGTATACCAGCAGTAAACTCGAAAGCAAGCTGCAAGCTAGCAAGGAAGCAGTACACGAGAAAGCTAGCGGTAAGCTAGTAAGCAAGCTGCAAGCTAGCATGCATGCAGTGAGCTAGAAAGCGAGCAGGGATCTAGTCAGGAAGCGGTAAGCTAGTAAGCAAGCAGGAAGCTAGTAAGGAAGCACTAGGCTAGAAAGCAAGCAGCTGGCTAGTATGCAAACAGTAGGCGAGTAAGCTAGCAGTAAGCTAGTAAGCAAGCAGTAAGCTAGTAAGCAAGCAGTCATCTCGTATACAAGCAGTGACCTAGTAAGCGAGCAGGAGGCTAGTAATGAAGCAGTATGCTAGTATCCAAGCAGTTAGCTAGTAACAAAGTGGGGTGCTAGTACGCAAGCAGTTAGCTAGCAAACAAGCAGCAGGCTAGTAAGAAAGCAGTTAGCTAGTAAGAAAGCAGTAGCCTGGTGAGCAAGCAGCACGCTGGTAAGCAAGCAGCAAGGTAGTTCCCTCAGGGGCTGCCAGCCTTTCAGCTGCAGTACGGGCTTAACGAACCCGGGGTACCCGAGTCATACACACACCGTAAGCCTCCTGTTGGTCGTCACAACGACCCATTCACAATTCCCTATTGGTTTTGTGAATGGTACGTGACGGCAGGAGGAACGGGGGTCTTGGCTTAACCGCCTGGGCCACGAGTATGGCGACTCTATAAAATCGCCCTCCAATCCTAAGCTATGGTGCGCGGCGATGGGATGCATGGTTGGGGGAGAAGGCCCAATCCCAAGCGACCACCTCCGGGGAACCTGCCGAACCCCCGGAGTATATAGGCTTACCCGGGTAAGGCGGCTCTGCCCGGGCGGACCTTTTCTTCCGACCTGCTCGTGGGAATATTATGGAGTTCAATATTAAAACGGGGATGGGACGGGGTAAGTCAGAGGTGGAGGACGAAGGCGGTGTTGGGAATAGAGTGACGGCGCTCGCGCCGCCTCCAGCGCCTGGCCCGGCTTCGTGGAAGGTGGAGGAGGACGACGAGACTGCGTCAGTCTCGTCCTTCTCCTCCACCAGGAGCCTCTTAGGCCCTAAGAGGAAGAGGACGGGGCAGGCCGTCGTCGAGGTGGGCGGGGCGATGAGCCCGTCGGTGAGGCTGAGTTGCCTCAGGGACGAGGTGACCGAGGAGATATCGGAGAGGATCTCCTCGTCCCTGAGGCGGGTGGAGAAAGTCGCCGCTGCCTGCGCCTTTAAGGGGCAGAAAAGCGGTGGCGCGGAGGCCCTGAAGGCCGCGGCGGAGGAAATGAGGGAGGCGGCGCGGGAGCTCAGAGGGCGGAACGCCCGTCTGCAGCTCCTGTTGGAGGAGGAGCGACAGGGGAGGAGGAGGGCAGAGGCGCTGTGGAACAGCGCGGCCCTCCCTCCCATCCTCCCTCCTCCTCCACCGTCGCGTCCCTCGGCGGAGGTAAATAAGCGGAGTGCGGCGGCAGTGGTGCGGGGCACCGCGGGCCCCTCCACCCGCACTCCGCCCGTGAAGAAGTCCCCGTCCTCCTCAGAAGACGATCTTCTGAGGAGGATTGGGGACATGATTGATGGCAAGCTGGCCGCCTTCCGGGAGGAGCTCCTCGCCGGAAGAGCGGTCAGCAGGAAGGCGGTGCCTCCCCGACCTGTTCCAGTACAGTCGGGGAAGGCAAAGAAGGGCGGAGTGAAGGCTCCGCCCAGCGTTGCGGCACCAGGGCCCCGGGTCGCGACCCCCAAGGGGGGTGGTGTACCCGTGGTCGCGGTGGTCGCGTCCTCCACAGCACCCTCCCAAGGGGGGGTGGCGTGGAGTGAGGTGGTGGGGCGGAAGGCGAAGCGGGCGGCGAGGAAGGCCTCGCAACCGCAGCCTCCGCCTCCGCCGCCGCCGGCCAAGGTAAAGGCCGCGAAGGTCGGGAAGGCACGACCAGGTCGTCCCCCAAAAACGGCAGCGGTGACGCTGACCGTTGCGCAGGGGGGCGACCTGACCCTCGCGGAGGCGATGCGGCTCGCCAGGGAGAATATCTCCCTGGAAGAGCTGGGCATCGCCTCCGTGAGGGCGAAGAGGGCCGTGACCGGGGGTCTCTTGCTGGAGATCCCCGGTGCAGGAGGCGGCGCGAAGGCGGATCGTCTCGCCCAGAGGCTCCGGGAGCAGCTGGGCGAGCGAATTGTCCGGGTCGCCCGGCCCACGAAGCGCACGGAGATGCGCGTTTGTGGGCTGGACGACTCGGTCAGCGCACAGGATGTGTCCCGTGCCCTTGCGAGGGCGGGGGACTGTCCTGTGGAGGACCTGCGGATCGGAGAGATCCGCAGGTCGCCCTCCGGCCTCGGGTCGGTGTGGGCCCGGTGCCCCCTCTCCGCCGCCCGTAAGGTGGCGGAATCCGGGAGGCTGTTGGTGGGGTGGGTTTCGGCGCGAGTGGAAATCCTCGCGCCGCGCCCGCTCCAGTGTCACCGCTGCCTCGAATTGGGGCACGTGAGGCAGTGGTGCACCTCGCCGGTGGACCGCAGTGGTCAGTGTTACCGCTGCGGTGCCAAAGAGCACCGTGCGAGCCAGTGCTCGGCGGCCCCCCACTGCCCGCTGTGTGCGGACATGGGGAGGCCAGCCGATCACAGGGTGGGGAGCAAGAAGTGCTCCCCCCCCCCCTCCCGGAAGGAGAGGAAGAGGCGGGCTGCACCGGCTCCGGTGCCGAGGGCGGTGGCATCGTCCTCCATGGAGGTGGACGGTGCTACGGGGACGGACGGCCGGGAAGAGGCTGGCGCGGCCATTAATTAATGCCGCCCCGCCTCCTCCTCCAGGCCAACCTCAACCACTGCCGCGCGGCACAGGACTTGATATCCCAAGTCCTCGCGGAGTGGGGGGTTGGCCTGGCGGTCGCCGCCGAGCCGTACCGCGTCCCTGATCACCCTCATTGGGTGGGCGACGCGGACGGCTTGGTGGCGACGGTATGGGGAGGGGGCGACGGGTCCCCACCGTTCTCCTTGTTGGAGCGCGGTCGGGGATTCGTCGCCGTGGACTGGGGGGGAGTCGCTGTGGTGGGGTGCTACATTTCGCCCCGTAGCGGTCACGCTGCGTTCGAGCTGTACTTGGCCGAGGTCGCGGCATGCGTGCAGCGCTACGCGGCCCGGCCGGTGCTGGTCCTGGGGGATTTTAATGCCAAGTCGGTGGCTTGGGGATCCCCCAGGACCTCCGTTCGCGGCGGGATCCTGGGCGATTGGGCGGCGGGGCTCGACCTCCGGGTATTGAACCGGGGGTCGGAGCATACATGCGTGCGGCGATATGGGGGGTCCATCGTGGATGTTGGATTCGCGACCCCCAACGCCGTGCGTATGGTGTCCGGTTGGCACGTGGTCGCGGGGGCAGAGACACTCTCCGATCACCGGTACATTCTGATGGAGGTCTCTGCCGCCGCGGGTGCATCCCGACACGGCCGCCTGCGTGGCACCCCACCACGCCGCTGGGCGCTTCGGCGCCTGGACAAGGACGCCCTGATGGCAGCTGCCCTCGCTGCAACTTGGCCGCAGGGAGCGGCCGAGTTGCCGAGCATAGAGGAGGAGGTCGCCCGGCTCGGAGCATTGGTCGCGGGTATTTGCGACGCGGCGATGCCTCGGGTCGGGCGGGCTTCTCCTCGCCGGGCGGTGTACTGGTGGTCGGACGCGATCGCGGAGTTGCGAGTCGCGACTGTCCGCGCCCGACGCCAGTGCACCCGCGCGCGCCGTCGTCAACGTACAGGCGACGGCGTGGCGCGAGCGAGGGCAGCTGATGACCTGTATGGAGCATACCGCGTGGCGCGGGTTGCTCTGCAGGTCGCCATCAAACGGGCCAAGACCCAGGCATGGAAGGAGCTCCTCCAGACCCTTGATGACGATCCATGGGGGCGCCCATATAAGGTGGTGCTGAATAAGCTCCGCCCGTGGGCGCCCCCCGTCACCGAGGGTCTTGACCCCCGGCTGCTGGAGGACGTGGTCAATACACTCTTGCCAATTGGGGAGAGGGGACCGCGTCCTCCGGCGGCGGCGGCTGTCCCAGTGGAGTGGACGGCCGAGCTGGGGGTCACGCAGGAGGAGCTGGCAGCGGCCATCAGACGGCTCGGGGTTCGTAACACGGCCCCGGGTCCGGATGGTGTGCCCGGCCGGGTTTGGGTCTTGACCCAGGGCGTCCTTGGGGCCGACCTCAGGCGGTTGTTCGACCGCTGCCTGAGGGACGGGCGATTCCCCCCCAGTTGGAAGGTGGCGAGGATGGTCCTCCTCCGGAAGGAGGGTCGGCCCGCGGAGTCTCCCTCCGCATACCGGCCCATTTGTCTCCTCGACGAGGTGGGCAAGCTCTTCGAGCGTGTGATTGCTGCCCGCCTCGTCGAGCACCTGTCGCGGGGTGATCCCGGTCTGGCCGACTGCCAGTTCGGTTTCCGGGGGGGCCGATCGACTATCGACGCGATAGGTCGTGTGAGGGCCCTCTCGGAGGCGGCCGTCTCCCGGGGAGGGGTGGCATTGGCAATATCCTTGGATATTGCCAATGCCTTTAACACCCTCCCCTGGGAAGAGATAAGGAGGGGGCTCGAATATCATCGAGTCCCCCCTTGTCTCAGGGCGGTCGTCGGGGATTATCTCCGCGGCAGGTGGATCGAGTATCCGGGCCGGGATGGTGATATGCGGAGGGAGGTGTACTGCGGTGTTCCGCAGGGGTCGGTCCTCGGGCCACTCCTGTGGAACATCGCGTACGACTCAGTGTTGCGGGCCGGCCTCCCCGACGGCGTCAGCACGGTGTGTTATGCGGATGACACACTGGTGCTGGCCGTCGGGGCGCACTGGGGGAGGGCCATGCGTCGCGCGGAGGAGGGGTCGCAACGCGTCGTCGACCGGATCAGGGGGATGGGGATGACGGTGGCGGTCCATAAGACCGAGGTGATTGCGTTTCATTCACCTCGGCAGGATCCGCCACCCCCTCTGATCCGGGTGGGTGGGGCTGACATCGAGGTGAAGACCCAGATCAGGTATCTAGGGCTGATCCTCGATAGCCACTGCCGTTTCGAGGGGCATTTCCGCTGCCTGGTCCCACGGTTGGAAAGGATGGTTGCGGCTCTGGGCCGGATCCTGCCCAACCTGGGGGGCCCGGCGGGCCGAGTTCGTCGCCTCTATGTGGCAATGGTCCAGTCGGTGGCCCTATACGGGGCCCCCGTCTGGGCGGACGACCTGGCGGCCCCGGGCGGGCAGGAACCTGCTTGGGGCGATTTGAAGCGCCAGGCCCGGCAGTCCGTGTTGCTCGCGTGGCAGGAGCGGCTGGCTCTGCCAACCGCGGGGCACCGGACTGTCGGGGCTGTTCGGCCACTCCTGAAGGAGTGGCTGGACAGAGGCCATGGCAGCCTCACCTACCGGCTGCCACAGGTATTTTCCGGGCATGGCAGCTTCGGAAGATACCTGTGCCGGATAGGGAAGGAGCCGACGGCGGGTTGCTGCCACTGCGACGCTGAGCAGGACACGGCGGATCATACCCTGGAGGTATGCCCCGCGTGGGAGGGGGAGCGCCGTGTCCTGGTCGGCGTCGTCGGGCGGGATGTCTCGCTGCCGGGCGTGGTGCGCGCCATGCTCGGCAGCGAGGAGAAGTGGAGGGCCGTGGCCTCCTTCTGCGAGAACGTAATGTTGCAGAAGGAGGCCGCGGGGAGGGAGCGCGAGCTTCAGCGGCGCGCTGAAGCTCGCGCTCGTGCGGTTGCCCGAGGTCGTCGCCCGGTCGCGAGGCGTCGCGGGCGGCCGCCTCGGCGTGGCGGATGACCTAGGCTGGGAGGGGGGTCCTGAGGGGACCCTCCTCCCGCCAGGCGGCGCCGGGTCGGACCGGTTGGGGGTAGGAGTGCCTCCCCCTACCGGTCCGACGCAAGGGGAGGCACCCTCGGCGGTCTGGTGCGGCCATGAACGCCCGGCCGCCGAGGGGTGGAAACGGGGTCGCGGGCGGTTGCGAGTTGGGGCTCGCAGCCGCCACTAAACGCGGTCCCGGGACGGATAGCGGCGGGATGGAGTGGCCCCGTCCCGCCGCTATGAGGCAGTGTGTCTACTGGGGGGACCGATTGTCCCCCCGGAGGATGGGCGCGAAAGCGCGGGCACGGGGAGGATACCGGAAGAATGCTTCGAGCGATTCCCGGTATCCTCCCAAAGCGTGCCGAAGGGTCACCGTGGGGTTTTTAGTGGGTAGGTCCCGCGCCTGTCGTTGTACGGGCGCGGGGAATCCCACACACCCCTCCCACCTCTCCCCAAGGAGGTGGGAGGGAGTCTTTCGAAGATTTTCCCCACGACAAAAAAAAAAAAAAAAAAAAAAAAAAAAAAAAGCAGCAAGGTAGTAAGCAAGCAGTAATTGAGTAAGCTAGCAGTAAGCTAGTAAGCAAGCAGTGAGCTAGTAGGCGAGGTGGAAGCTAGCGTGAAAGCAGAAAGCTAGTAGGCAAGAAGTGAGCTAGTAAGCATGGAGGAAGCTAGTAAGCAAGCAGTGAGCTAGTATGCGAGCAGGAAGCCAGTAAGGAAGCAGTATGCTAGTACGCAAGCAGTTAGTCCCGGGCCGGGATGGTGATACGCGGAGGGAGGTGTACTGCGGGGTTCCGCAGGGGTCGGTCCTCGGGCCACTCCTATGGAACATCGCGTACGACGCGGAGTTGCGGGCTGACATCCCCGACGGCGTCAGTGCCGTGTGTTACGCAGATGGCAGACTGGTGCTGGCCGTCGGGGCTCAGTAGGGGAGGGCCAAGAGCCTCGCCGAGGAGGGGGCGCAACGCGTCGTCGACCGGATCAGGGGGATGGGGATCCATCCCATGGGGGACGGTGGCGGTCCATAAGACCGAGGTGATAGCGTTCCATTCACCTCGGCAGGATCCGCCACCCCCTCTGATCCTGGTGGGTGGGGCTGATATCGAGGTCAAGCCCCGGATGAGGTACCTGGGGCTGATCCTCGATAGCCACTGGCGCTTCGAGAAGCATTTCCGCTGCCTGGTTCCCCGGTTGGAGAGGATGGTCTCGGCTTTAGGCCGGATCCTCCCCAACCTGGGGGGCCCGGCGGGACGAGTTTGTCGCCTGTATGTGGTTCAGTCGGTGGCCCTATACGGGGCCCACGTCTGGGCGGACGACCTGTCGGCCTCCCAGCGCAGCATGACGATGCTGCGTCGGGTGCAGAGGCGAATGGCGCTGAGGATCGTCCGCGGCTACCTGACCGTGTCGCATGAGGCGGCGACGGTTCTTGCGGGGATGCCGCCCATGGATCTCCTCGCGTGGTCGCACGCGATGATGTATCGTCATCGTGTCGACCGTCGCGCGGGAGTGGGGGCGGTCCCGGGAGAGCAGGAATCTGCTTGGGGCGATTTGAAGCGCCAGGCCCGTCAGTTCGTGGTGCTCGCGTGGCAGGAGCGGTTGGCCCTGCCAACCGCGGGCCACCGGACAGTCGGGGCTGTTCGGCCACTCCTGAGTGAGTGGCTGGACAGAGGCCATGGAAGCCTCACTTACCGGCTGGCACAGGTATTTTCCGGGCATGGCAGCTTCGGGAAGGCAGCTTAGGGAAGGAGCCGACGGCGCGTTGCTGCCATTGTGACGCCGAGCAGGACACGGCTGGTCATACCCTCCAGGTATGCCCAGCGAGGGAGGGGGAGAGTCGTGTCCTGGTCGGCGTCATAGGGCGGGATGTCCCGCTGCCGGGTGTGGTGCGCGCCATGCTCGGCAGCGATATGAAGTGGCCTCCTTCTGCGAGACCGTAATGCTGCAGAAGGAGGCCGCAGGAAAGGAGCGCGAGCTTCAGCGGCGCGCTGAGGTTCGCATTCGTATGATGGCGCGAGAGCGGCGCCCAGGCGCCAGGCGTCGCGGGCGGCCGCCTTTGCGCGGCGGATGACCCTGGCTTGGAGGGGGGCCCTGAGGGGTCTTCAACGCCAAGTCTGTGGCGTGGGGATCCCCCAGGACTTCCGTTCGCGGCGGGATCCTGGGCGCCCGGGCGGCGGGGCTCGATCTTCGGTTACTGAACCGGGGGTCGGAGCACACGTGTGTGCGGCGATATGGGGGGTCTATCGTGGATGTTGGATTCGCAACGCCCAACGCCGTGCGCATGGTGTCGGGGTGGCACGTGGTCGCGGGGGCAGAGACACTCTCGGACCACCGGTATATACGGATGGAGGTCTCTGCCGCCGCGGGGGATGCATCCCGACACCACCGTCCGGGTGGTACCCCACCGCGCCGCTGGGCGCTTCGACGCGTGGACAAGGACGCCCTGATGGCAGCTGCCCTCGCTGCAACTTGGCCGCAGGGGGCGGCCGAGTTGCCGAGTATAGAGGACGAGGTCGCCCGGCTCGGGGGGATGGTCGCGAACATATGTGACGCGGCGATGCCCCGGGTCGGGCGGGCTTCTCCTCGCCGGGCGGTGTACTGGTGGTCGGCCGCGATCGCGGAAACGCGAGACGCGAGTGTCCGCGGCCGATGCCAGTACACCCGCGCGCGCCGTCGTCTACGGAGAGACGATAGCGTGGCGCGAGCGAGGGCAGATGACCTGTATGAGGCATATCGCATGTCGCGGATGGCTCTGCAGGTCGCCATCAAACGGGCCAAGACCCGGGCATGGAAGGAGCTCCTCGAGACCCTTGATTAAGAACCTTGGGGGCGCCCTTATAAGCGCCTTACATGTTGTTTGCCCTTTTAACACCCTACTACCTTACAGGTTGGTTACAAGCTTACTGGTTGCCTACTAGCATACAGCATGCTTACTATCATACTGCTTCCTTACTCGCTTTCTGCTGGCTTACTATCTCACTGCTTTGTTACTAGCTAAGTGCATACTTACAAGTTTCCTCCTGGCATACTAGCTTACTGCTAGCTTACTAGCTTACTGCTTGCTTAGTAGCTTGCTGCTTGCTTTCTGGCAAACCGCTTGATTACTAGCCTGCAGCTTGCTTTCCAGCTTACTGCTTGCTTACTAGCATAATGGTTTCTAACTAACTTACTGCCTCCTTACCAGCTTACTGCTCGTTTACGAGTTCACTATTGCTTACTAGTCTACTGCTTGCTCACTAGCTAACTGCTTTCTTACTAGCCTGCTGCTTGCTTACTAGCTTACTGCTTGCATGCTAGCTTACAGCTTGCTTACTAGGTAGTTGCTTTCTGACCAGCTTACTGCAGGCTTAGTAGATCACTGGTTGCTTACGAGCTTACTGCTTGCTTACTAGCTTGCTGCTTGCTTTATAGCTTACTACTTGCTTACTAGCATACCGCTTCCTTACTAGCGCCCTCCTGGCTTATTAGCTCACTGCTTGATTACTAGCTTACTGCTAGCTTGCTATCTCACTGCTTGGTGCCTAGCTTACTGTTAGCATACTAGCCTACTGTATGCTTACTAGCCTGCTGCGTGCTTCCTAGCTTACTGCTAGCTTACTTGCATGCTGCCTGCATTCTAGCTTACTGCTTGCTTACTAGCATTCTGCTTTCTTACTACCTACCTTCTTCCTTACTAGCTCACTGCATGCTTACTAGCGTACTACTAGCTTACTAGATAATTGCTTCCTTACTAGCCGGCTCCTTGCTTACCAGCATACTGCTTCGTTACTAACTTCCTGCTTTGTTTCTAACTTACTGCTTTGCTACTAGCTTCCTGCTTGCTTACTGGCTTGCTGTTTGCCTTCTAGATTACTGCTTGCTTACTAGCTTGCTGCTTGCTATCTAGCTTACTGCTTGCTTACTAGCTTACTGCTTGCTAACTAGCATACTGTCTTATTACTAGATAATTGCCTTCCTACTAGCCTGCTTTTTTGTTTTTTTTTTTTTTTTGTCGTGGGGAAAATCTTCGAAAGACTCCCTCCCACCTCCTTGGGGAGAGGTGGGAGGGGTGTGTGGGATTCCCCGCGCCCGTACAACGACAGGCGCGGGACCTACCCACTAAAAACCCCACGGTGACCCTTCGGCACGCTTTGGGAGAATACCGGGAATCGCTCGAAGCATTCTTCCGGTATCCTCCCCGTGCCCGCGCTTCCGTGCCCATCCCCCGGGGGGACAATCGTTCCCCCCAGTAGACACGCTGCCTCATAGCGGCGGGACGGGGCCACTCCATCCCGCTGCTATCCGTCCCGGGGCCGCGTTTAGTGGCGGCTGCGAGCCCCAACTCGCAACCGCCCGCGACCCCGTTTCCACCCCTCGGCGGCCGGGCGTTCATGGCCGCACCAGACCGCCGAGGGTGCCTCCCCTTGCGTCGGACCGGTAGGGGGAGGCACTCCCACCCCCAACCGGTCCGACCCGGCGCCGCCTGGCGGGAGGAGGGTCCCCTCAGGACCCCCCTCCTAGCCTAGGTCATCCGCCACGTCGAGGCGGCCGCCCGCGACGCCTCGCGACCGGGCGATGACCTCGGGCCACCGCATACTCATGCTGCGCCGGGAGGCAGCCAGGCCGTCCGCCCAGACGGGGGCCCCGTATAGGGCCACCGACTGGACCATTGCCACATAGAGGCGACGAACTCGGCCCGCCGGGCCCCCCAGGTTGGGCAGGACCGGCCCAGAGCCGCAACCATCCTTTCCAACCGGGGGACCAGACAGCGGAAATGCTCCTCGAAACGCCAGTGGCTATCGAGGATCAGCCCCAGATACCTGATCTGGGGCTTCACCTCGATGTCAGCCCCACCCACCCGAATCAGAGGGGGTGGCGGATCCTGCCGAGGTGAATGAAACGCAATCACCTCGGTCTTATGGACCGCCACCGTCATCCCCATCCCCCTGATCCGGTCGACGACGCGTTGCGACCCCTCCTCCGCGCGACGCATGGCCCTCCCTCAGTGCGCCCCGACGGCCAGCACCAGTTTGTCATCCGCATAACACACCGTGCTGACGCCGTCGGGGAGGCCGGCCCGCAACACCGAGTCGTACGCGATGTTCCACAGGAGTGGCCCGAGGACCGACCCCTGCGGAACACCGCAGTACACCTCCCTCCGCATATCACCATCCCGGCCCGGATACTCGATCCACCTGCCGCGGAGATAATCCCCGACGACCGCCCTGAGACAAGGGGGGACTCGATGATATTCGAGCCCCCTCCTTATCTCTTCCCAGGGGAGGGTATTAAAGGCATTGGCAATATCCAAGGATATTGCCAATGCCACCCCTCCCCGGGAGACGGCCGCCTCCGAGAGGGCCCTCACACGACCTATCGCGTCGATAGTCGATCGGCCCCCCCGGAAACCGAACTGGCAGTCGGCCAAACCGGGATCACCCCGCGACAGGTGCTCGACGAGGCGGGCAGCAATCACACGCTCGAAGAGCTTGCCCACCTCGTCGAGGAGACAAATGGGCCGGTATGCGGAGGGAGACTCCGCGGGCCGACCCTCCTTCCGGAGGAGGACCATCCTCGCCACCTTCCAACTGGGGGGGAATCGCCCGTCCCTCAGGCAGCGGTCGAACAACCGCCTGAGGTCGGCCCCAAGGACGCCCTGGGTCAAGACCCAAACCCGGCCGGGCACTCCATCCGGACCCGGGGCCGTGTTACGAACCCCGAGCCGTCTGATGGCCGCTGCCAGCTCCTCCTGCGTGACCCCCAGCTCGGCCGTCCACTCCACTGGGACAGCCGCCGCCGCCGGAGGACGCGGTCCCCTCTCCCCAATTGGGAAGAGTGTATTGACCACGTCCTCCAGCAGCCGGGGGTCAAGACCCTCGGTGACGGGGGGCGCCCACGGGCGGAGCTTATTCAGCACCACCTTATATGGGCGCCCCCATGGATCGTCATCAAGGGTCTGGAGGAGCTCCTTCCATGCCTGGGTCTTGGCCCGTTTGATGGCGACCTGCAGAGCAACCCGCGCCACGCGGTATGCTCCATACAGGTCATCAGCTGCCCTCGCTCGCGCCACGCCGTCGCCTGTACGTTGACGACGGCGCGCGCGGGTGTACTGGCGTCGGGCGCGGACAGTCGCCACTCGCAACTCCGCGATCGCGTCCGACCACCAGTACACCGCCCGGCGAGGAGAAGCCCGCCCGACCCGAGGCATCGCCGCGTCGCAAATATCCGCGACCAATGCTCCGAGCCGGGCGACCTCCTCCTCTATGCTCGGCAACTCGGCCGCTCCCTGCGGCCAAGTTGCAGCGAGGGCAGCTGCCATCAGGGCGTCCTTGTCCAGGCGCCGAAGCGCCCAGCGGCGTGGTGGTGGGGTGCCACGCAGGCGGCCGTGTCGGGATGCACTCGCGGCGGCCGAGACCTCCATCCGGATGTACCGGTGATCGGAGAGTGTCTCTGCCCCCGCGACCACGTGCCAACCCGACACCATGCGCACGGCGTTGGGGGTCGCGAATCCAACATCCACGATGGACCCCCCATATCGCCGCACGCATGTGTGCTCCGACCCCCGGTTCAATACCCGGAGGTCGAGCCCCGCCGCCCAATCGCCCAGGATCCCGCCGCGAACGGAGGTCCTGGGGGATCCCCAAGCCACCGACTTGGCATTAAAATCCCCCAGGACCAGCACCGGCCGGGCCGCGTAGCGCTGCACGCATGCCGCGACCTCGGCCAAGTACAGCTCGAACGCAGCGTGACCGCTACGGGGCGAAATGTAGCACCCCACCACAGCGACTCCCCCCCAGTCCACGGCGACGAATCCCCGGCCGCGCTCCAACAAGGAGAACGGTGGGGACCCGTCGCCCCCTCCCCATACCGTCGCCACCAAGCCGTCCGCGTCGCCCACCCAATGAGGGTGATCAGGGACGCGGTACGGCTCGGCGGCGACCGCCAGGCCAACCCCCCACTCCGCGAGGACTTGGGACATCAAGTCCTGTGCCGCGCGGCAGTGGTTGAGGTTGGCCTGGAGTAGGTGGCGGGGCGGCATTAATTAATGGCCGCGCCAGCCTCCTCCCGGCCGTCCGTCCCCGTAGCACCGTCCACCTCCATGGAGGACGATGCCACCGCCCTCGGCACCGGAGCCGGTGCAGCCCGCCTCTTCCTCTCCTTCCGGGAGGGGGGGGGGAGCACTTCTTGCTCCCCACCCTGTGATCGGCTGGCCTCCCCATGTCCGCACACAGCGGGCAGTGGGGGGCCGCCGAGCACTGGCTCGCACGGTGCTCTTTGGCACCGCAGCGGTAACACTGACCGCTGCGGTCCACCGGCGAGGTGCACCACTGCCTCACGTGCCCCAATTCGAGGCAGCGGTGACACTGGAGCGGGCGCGGCGCGAGGATTTCCACTCGCGCCGAAACCCACCCCACCAACACCCTCCCGGATTCCGCCACCTTACGGGCGTCGGAGAGGGGGCACCGGGCCCACACCGACTCGAGGCCGGAGGGCGACCTGCGGATCTCTCCGATCTGCAGGTCCTCCACAGGGCAGGCCCCCGCCCTCGCAAGGGCACGGGACACATCCTGTGCGCTGACCGAGTCGTCCAGCCCACAAACGCGCATCTCCGTGCGCTTCGTGGGCCGGGCGACCCGGACACCTCGCTCGCCCAGCTGCTCCCGGAGCCTCTGGGCGAGACGATCCGCCTTCGCGCCGCCTTCTGCACCGGGGATCTCCAGCAAGAGACCCCCGGTCACGGCCCTCTTCGCCCTCACGGAGGCGATGCCCAGCTCTTCCAGGGAGATATTCTCCCTGGCGAGCCGCATCGCCTCCGCGAGGGTCAGGTCGCCCCCCTGCGCAACGGTCAGCGTCACCGCTGCCGTTTTTGGGGGACGACCTGGTCGTGCCTTCCCGACCTTCGCGGCCTTTACCTTGGCCGCCGGCGGCGGAGGCGGAGGCTGCGGTTGCGAGGCCTTCCTCGCCGCCCGCTTCGCCTTCCGCCCCACCACCTCACTCCACGCCACCCCCCCTTGGGAGGGTGCTGTGGAGGACGCGACCACCGCGACCACGGGTACACCAAGATCGTCTTCTGATCGTACAAGAAGATCGTCTTCTGAGGAGGACGGGGACTTCTTCACGGGCGGAGTGCGGGTGGAGGGGCCCGCGGTGCCCCGCACCACTGCCGCCGCACTCCGCTTATTTACCTCCGCCGAGGGACGCGGCGGTGGAGGAGGAGGGAGGATGGGAGGGAGGGCCGCGCTGTTCCACAGCGCCTCTGCCCTCCTCCTCCCCTGTCGCTCCTCCTCCAACAGGAGCTGCAGACGGGCGTTCCGCCCTCTGAGCTCCCGCGCCGCCTCCCTCATTTCCTCCGCCGCGGCCTTCAGGGCCTCCGCGCCACCGCTTTTCTGCCCCTTAAATGCGCAGGCAGCGGCGACTTTCTCCACCCGCCTCAGGGACGAGGAGATCCTCTCCGATATCTCCTCGGTCACCTCGTCCCTGAGGCAACTCAGCCTCACCGACGGGCTCATCGCCCCGCCCACCTCGACGACGGCCTGCCCCGTCCTCTTCCTCTTAGAGCCTATGTGGCTCGTGCTGGAGGAGAAGGACGAGACCGACGCCGTCTCATCGTCCTCCTCCACCCTCCACGAAGCCGGACCTGGCGCTGAGTGGGGCGCCCGCGCCGCCACCCTAACCCCAACCCCGTCTCCGTCCTCCCCAACCGACAAAACCCGCCCCATCCCCATTTTATTTTCTGTGTCCATAATAGTCCCACGAGATGGTCGGAAATAAAGGTCCACCCGGGCAGAGCCGCCTTACCCGGGTAAGCCTAATACTTCGGGGGTTCGGCAGGTTCCCCGGAGGTGGTCGCTTGGGATTGGGCATTCTCCCCCAACCATGCATCCCATCGCCGCGCACCATAGCTTAGGATTGGAGTGCGATTTTATAGAGTCGCCATACTCGTGGCCCAGGCGGTTAAGCCAAGACCCCCGTTCCTCCTGCCGTCACGTACCATTCACAAAACCAATAGGGAATTGTGAATGGGTCGTTGTGACCAACAGGAGGCTTACGGTGTGTGTATGACTCGGGTACCCCGGGTTCGTTAAGCCCGTACTGCAGCTGAAAGACTGGCAGCCCCTGAGGGTTGCATTTAAGTGCTGCACAATATTCACACTCGTTTGATAGTATCGTCGTGAAACATTATCTATTGAATTCTACGTTCAAATTTTTTCTGAAAAAATGAATTATTGCATTCCTTGCGATACAGCATGCACAAGTAATGAGTAAGTATTATTACCACAATTTTTTTCTTATCCATTTTTTCTTATTGTTATTACTTATTGTCATTACTTACCTTTTATTCTTTATTTACTTTTCTACATGTAACAGTAGCAAGAAACAGCATTCAACGCCTCATATACTGGGAAGGAGGTTTGCCCTCACATCCACAGCATACAAGTATTTGGATATTGCAATCGGTGTAGGACCTGTATCCACCGTGGAAATTATACTTGGCGATACTCGAGGAAATAAATTGTTGCTGTCTTACTCAACATGGATGGTGTTTATTCAGAAACGCGAGGACATCAAACAACATGTGCTATCAGCTCCTTCTCCAACATCGTTATCAATTTGTGATTTGGTGCTTACGGTTGTTGCAATGCGTGATATGAACATTGTACAAGTGAAATTGCATGATGCTTGCATGTATATGAAACCGACAACTCTATTATTTTTATTCGAACTGGAACAGTGCATCGAGCATGCATATTCGTGGCTATGCCAAAATGCGCACTATGTTGGTGAGAAATACCAAGAATTTACAAATATTTTAAAACGCAATAGTATTATGCGTAAACGTGATGCAGACAAAATCCTTCGTGAATATTACGACAAAAATTCGCCTGTAGATTGCGAGCTGGTGGCATATGCGCTGGATAACATTTTATATGATGCTATTAATAATTAAAAATAAAAACTGTACCTAATTTTTGTGGAATAAAATTTCGAAATAGTCAAAAGACGTCTAATTTCTTTCCCCACCTCCTCTTTATCAACCTCTGATAATTACCTTTGATAATTACCACTTCTTTTTACCAGATGCATCTCTTTTATCCCCCCTTCCCTTTCTATCGATACCAGGCAATTACCCTCTTCCATTTTCTAACCTCCGCTAATTACCAGCCGCTAATGTCAATTATCGATCGTTGATACTAATTACCGACCATAAATACTAATTACCAACCATAGATACTAAATATCGACCGTAGATACCAATTATCGATTGTCGGTAATAGTTACCGACCTCCCACTCCGACTGCCCCCCCCCTCCCGACGGACCCACCTCGGGCACCCCTCACCCACCTTCCCTCACCCTCATCACCCCTTCCCCCACCTCCCCTCACCCTCAACTCGCCCTCCCCCGCACCCCCCTCGGTGCCCCCTGTCCAGAACTCTCCTTTCTCACCTACTCACGTCTCCATCGGGGCAGTCCCCCGTCGTCGCTATGGCACGAGACACATCCTGCGTTGTGACCGAATCGTCTAGCCCACAAACGCGCATCTCCGTGCGCTTCGCGGGCCTCGCGACCCGGACAACCCGCTCGCCCAGCTGTTCCCAGAGCCTCTGGGAGAGTCGGTCCGCCTTCTCCCAGCCCTACGGTCCGGGAATCTCCAGCAGGAGGCCCCCGGACACGGCTCTCTTCTTCCTTACTAGCCAGCTGCTCGCATACAAGCTTACTGGTTGCTTACTAGCTAACAGGATGCTTAGTAGCATTCTGCTCCCCTACAAGGACCCTGCTCGCTTACCAGCTTACTGCCTGCTTGCTAGCATACTGCTTGCTTCCTAGCCAGCTGCTTGCTTTTTAGCACACTGATTCCTTACTAGCTTCCTGCTTGCTTACTAGCACACTGGTTCCTTAATAGCTTACTGCTAGCTTGCTAGCACTCTGCTCTTTTACTAGGTCCCAGCTCGCTTTCCAGCTTCCTGCTCGCGTACTAGCTTACTGCTGGCTTACTAGCTTACAGCTCCTTTACTCGCTTACTGCTTGCTTACTAGCCCGCTGCTCGCTTATTAGATTACTGCTTGCTTACTGGCATACTGCTTTCTTACTAGCAGGCTGCTTGCTTACTAGTTTACTGCTTTCTTACCAGCTTACTGCTCGCTTACTAACTTACTGCTTGCTTGCTAGCTTACTGCTCCCTTATTAGCTTCTTGCTTGCTTACCAGGATCCTGCCTTACTACAAACTTACTTCTTCCCTACTAACGAACAGCATTTTTACTAGCCTGCTGCTTGCTTACTAGCTTACTGTTTGCTTACTAGCTTACTGCATCGTAACTAACTTACTGCTTTGTCACTAACTTACTGCTTTGTTACTAACTTACTGTTTTGATAGTAACTTACGGCTTTGTTACTAGCTCACTGCGTGCATACTAGCTTACTCCTTGCTTACTAGCTTACTGCTAGCTAACTATCCTACTGCCAGCTTACTCCCTTACTGCTTGCTTTCTAGCTTACTGTTTCCTTAGTAGCTTACTGCTTGCTTACTAGCCTACTGCTAGCTTACTCCCTTACTGCTTGCTTTCTAGCTTACTGTTTGCTTCGTAGCTTACTGCTCGCTTACTAGCTTACTCCTTGCTTACTAGCTTACTGCTTGCTTACTAGCACACTACTCGCTTAGTAGCTGACAGCTTGCATACTAGCTTGGTGCTTGCTTTCTAGCTTACAGCTTGCCCACAATCTTACTGCTAGCTTACTCGCTTACTGCTCCCTTACTAGCTTCCTGCTTGCTTACCAGATTCCTGGTTCCTTAATAGCTTACTGCTAGCTTACTAGCATCCTGCTTCCTTACTAGGTCCATGCTCGCTTACTAGCTTACTGCTTGCATACAAGCATAATTCTTCCTTACTAGCACACTGCTCGCTTAGTATCTTACTGGTTGCTTACTAGCTAACTGGATGCTTAGTAGCATTCTGCACCATTACAAGGACCCTCCTCGCTTG
This sequence comes from Colletes latitarsis, assembly GCF_051014445.1. Classification (NCBI taxonomy): domain Eukaryota; kingdom Metazoa; phylum Arthropoda; class Insecta; order Hymenoptera; family Colletidae; genus Colletes; species Colletes latitarsis. The sequence goes on from NC_135142.1 coordinate 8,118,814, forward strand.
CCAGCTTACTGCTTGCTTACATGCTTACTGCTTGCTTGCTAGCATACTGCTTGCTTACTAGCCAGCTGTTTTCTCTCTAGCATACTGCTTCCTTACTAGCTTCCTGTTTGCTTACTAGCTTGCTGGTTCCTAAATAGCTTACTGCTAGCTTACTAGCACTCTGCTCTCTTACTAGGTCCCTGCTCGCTTTCTAGCTTCCTGCACGTTTACTGCTTGCCTACTAGCCCGCTGCTTGCTTATTAGCTTACTGCTTGCTTACTGGCATACTGCTTTCTTACTAGCCAGCTGCTTGCCTGCTAGCTTCCAGCTCACTTACTGTCTCGCTGCTTGCTTACTAGCATACTGCTTCCTTACTATCTTCTTCCTCGCTTACTAGCTCACTGCTTGCTTACTATTTTACTACTTGCTTACTAACTTACTACCTCCGTACTAGCTACCTGCTATCTTACCAGCTTACTGCTTGCTTACAAGCCTACTGCTTGCTTACTAGCTTACTGCTTGCTTAGAAGCTTACTGCTTGGTTACTAGATTGCTACATGCTTTCTAGCTTGCCGCTTGCTTACTGGCGTACTACATGCTTACTTGCTTACTGCTTGCTTACTACCTAACTGCACTCTTACTGCATTCCTGCTTACTTCTTAACACATTGTAGGTCGGCCCCGCGAAAACGCGGGATTCGAAGTCTATCGCTTGAGCGCCGGGCCCGCGAAAACGCGGGTTTCGAAGTGTATCGCTTGAACGCCGGCCCCGTGAAAACGCGGGTTTCAAAATCTGCCGCTTCAGCGCTGGGTCTGCGATAATACAGCATTCTTTTCTTTGGCGATTTGTTGGCTGTTGTCATGACTACGCTGATGCAAGAGTTACTCTTGAGCATCGTATACTGTAGCCAGTAAATCTTTCATGGCTTTACGCTTTTAGATGAACAGCTCAATAGGCCATCTTATTCTGTGCATTTTTACTCCTATAATATGAGTGAATTTACTGAGTATATGTCGCTGATCCTCTATCAGATTATTCTATACAATCAGAAGATTCTGATATAGAGGTCGAGGTCAGTGTTAGTGATGTGATTCCAAAAAGAAGAACAAGAACTGTTCCATTGCAGTATTCCAGTGATTCCGATGATCTAATTGATAGTGAAATGTTCACAGAATCACATAGTGACACTGAATCATGGTCAGATGTTGATAAACCTCCTAACGTACCAGATTTTATTGCGGAATCTGGTCCAAAGATTGTTCCTGCTAATAAGCAGAGAAATGTTTATTGGCAATGATTTATTTCAATTGATGGTAAATGAATCAAACATTTATTATCATCAGAATAAGGACAAGATGTGTAATGGTAAAAAAATGCCTAAGTGGAGGGATGTTTCTCTAGGCGACATGAAGAAATTTCTTGGTTTGATTATATTGATGGGCCAAATAAAGAAAGATCGAAAAGATGATTACTGGTCGACAGACTTTTATACGAAAACACCATCGTTTTCCACGGTAATGTCGCGTAACAGATTTCGCCAGATTTGGGACACATGGCATTTTTCAAATAATCGTACAACAGCTGGTTCTAATAAGCTCGGGAAGTTTCAGCTAATACTGAGTTATTTATTAGATAAATTTAAATCAGTATACACGCCGAAAAAGGAGCTTTCGCTTGACGAATCTATTATTTCATGGCGTGGAAGATTATCTATAAAAACGTACAAACCCGCAAAAATAATAAAGTATGGCCTACTGTGTCGTATGTTATGTGAAGCTAAAAGTGGATATATTTGCAATTTGGAAATATACTGTGCGAATGGCAAAAACTGGGCCAAACTATAATGTCGTTGCTCGATAAACATATAGGACTGGGGTATCATGTATATATGGATAATTATTATAACAGTATTTGTACCGCAGAATTGCTTCTGAAAAATGGTACACGAGTTTGCGGTACAATTAGAGCGAATAGAGGTGTTCCCGAATCTATGAAGCATATCAGATTAAAAACTGGAGATTATACATTTAAAAGAAAAAATGAAATTTTAGTACAGGCGTGGAAGCCAAAACACAAAATCGTATACATGGTTTCTACAATACATTCGGGAGAACTAACAAACACAAAAAAAGTACATTGGAAAACAAAACAAGAAATTATAAAACCTCAATCTGTCATAGATTATAACAAATATATGATGGGCGTTGATTTGGCCGATCAGTTTTTATCATATTTTTCCATTATGAGGAAAACAGTGAAATGGACAAAGAAAACAGTTTTGTTTCTTTTAAATTGCGCATTGTTCAATGCATATAGATTATATGTTGAGTTCAATGGTAACACTATAAAATATCAAAAATTTTTACATGCTGTTGCATGTTTATGGATCGAGGAATATCCAAGTACTCAAGATGTATCGAATGATTGTGTGGAACGAACTTCTGCATTAGTTCCTACACCTCGCACATCAAAATATGATCACCCTCAGAGACTATCGGGTGATATAAAGAAGCATAACGTTACTCGAATTATTGGATCTGGGAAAAACCGATATGTACGACGTCCATGCAAAGTTTGCTCTGCTAGCAAAAAAAGAAGCGAGAGTAGCTTTATGTGCTCTCTGTGCCTAGTACCTTTACATCTTGGAAAATGTTTCGAAAAATACCATACATCTCTTAAATATTAATATTTTTCTTTCCGTTCATATTATATATATGTAATAATCAATCATCAAATAAAACAGGTGTATTTTTTTATAATTATAAATTAAAATTTTCTATTTTGCTTCTATTTTTCGTTATCGTTAAATTGCATATAATGAATATGTAAATCAATTTTAATGTTTTACAATAAAGTATAAAACTTTAAATATTTTCTTCACCTACTCATTGGTCGTCAAAAAGCGAATCATGCCGGCGCCTAGGCTTTACGCGGTCGATACTGTGCTGGCGCTCAGATTTTAAATGTATCAGATGCCACCGGCGTACAATGTGTTAACTAACTGCTTTCTTACTGGCAAGCTGCATGCTTACTAGCTTACTGGTTGCTTGCTAGCTAACAGCATACTTAATAGCTTCTAGCTTTCTTAATAGCTTCCTGCTCGCCTACTAGCTTACTGCTTGCTAACTAGCTTAGTGCTTGCATACTCGCATCCTGCTTGCTTACAATCTAGCTGCTTGCTTTCGAGCTTACTGCAGGCTTACTAACTGCTTGCTTACTTGCCTACTACTTCCTTACTAGCTTACAGCTAGCTTAATAGCTAACTGCTTGATTACAAGCTTACTGCTTCCTTACTAACTAACTGCTTTCTTACTAGCCTGCTGCTTGCTTACTAGGGTACTGCTTTGTTACAAACCTACTGCTTGCTTACTAGCTTACTGCTTCCTTACAGGCTTCCTGCTTGCTTACCAGCTTACTGCTTTCCTGCAAACCTACGACTCCCTTACTAACTAACTGCATTTGTACTAGCCTGCTGCTTGCTTACTAACATACTGCTTCCTTACTAGCTTCCTGCTTGCTAACTAGCTCACTGCTAGCTAACTAGATTACTGCAAGCTTACTAGCTTACTGCTAGCATACTCGCATCCTGCTTGCTTACAAACTTACTGCTTGCTTACTAGATTGCTACATGTTTTTCAGCATGTCGCTGCTTACTGGCGTACTGCTTCCTTACTAGCTTACTGCTTGCTTACTACCTAACAGCTTTCTTACTACATTCCTGCTTACTTCTTATCTTACTGGTTTCTGACTATCCTGCTGCTTGCTTACAATCGTAATGTTTGCTTACTATCGTACTGCTTGCTTACTACCATAGTGCTTGTTTACAACATTCCTGCATTCTTCCTAACATACAGCATTCTTACTAACTTACCGCTCTCTTACCAGACGAGTGCTTACTACCTTCCGGCTTGCTTACTACCATAATGCATCCTTACTAGCGCCCTGCTCGCTTACTAGCTCCCTACTGCCTTACCAGCTTACTGCTTGCTAACTAGCTTACTCCTTGCTTATTATCATACAGCTCCCCTACTAACACAGTCCTCGCTTAATAGCTTAGTGCTTGCCTACTTACTTGCTGCTTGCTCTCTAGCTTACTGCATGCTTTCTAGCTTGCTGCTTGCTTTCTAGCTTACTGTCTGCTGACTATTTTACTGGTTGCCTACTCGCATACTGCTTGTTTACAAGCCCGCTGCTTGCTCTATAGCATACTGCTTCCTTACAAGCTTCCTGCTTGCATGCTAGTTTACTGGTTTCATACTAGCTAACTGCATGCTTACTAGCATTCTGCTGCATTACTGGGTCCCTGCTCGCTTACTAGCCCACAGCTTGCATTCTAGCTTACTTCTAGCTTACTCGCTTACTATCCTGCGGCTTGCTTACTAGATACTGCTCGCTTAGTAGCTTACTGCTTGCTTACTAGCATACTGCTTCGTTGCTGGCTTACTGCTTGCATCCTAGTTAACAGCTTTCTTACCAGCTTACTGATTGCTTACATGCTTACTGCTCGCTTACTAGCATACTGCTTGCTTATTTGCTTACTGCTTGCCTAGTAGCTTACAGCTTGCATTCTAGCAGACTGATTCCTTACAAGCTTCTTGCTTACTTACTAGATTACTGGTACCTTAATAGCTTATTACTAGCTTACTAGCATCCTGCTCTCTTACTAGGTCCCTGCTCGCTTACAAGCCTACTCCTTGGTTACTAGCATAATGCTTTCTTACTAGCTCCCTGCTCGCTTAGTCGCTTACTGGTTGCTTACTAGCTAACTGGATGCTTAGTAGCATTCTGCTCCCTTACAAGGTCCCTGCTCGCTTACTAGCCTACTGCTTGATTACTAGCTCACTGCTCCCTTACTAGCTCACTGCTCGCTTACTAGCTTGCTGCTTGCTTACTAGCTTGCTGCTTGCTTTCTTGCTTACTCCTTGCTTACTAGCATACAGCTTTGTTAGTAGCTCACTGCTTGCTTACTAGCTCTCTGCTTTTTTAACAGCTTACGGTTTGCTTACTACCTTATTGGTTACTTACTAGCTCGCTGCACGCCTACTGGCATCACGCTTACTTATTGGCATGCTGCTTCCTTACTAGCTTCCTGCTCGCTTACTGACTCACTGCTTGCTTACTAAGTTACTGCTTGCTTACTAGCTAACAGCCTTCTAACTAGCCTGCTCGTTGCTTCCTAGGTTACTGCCTGCTTACTCGATTACTGCTTGCTTGCCAGTTTCCACCTCGCTAAGTAGCTCACTGCTTGCTTACTAACTTACTGCTTGCTTACTATCCTACGGCTTGCCTACTAGGATACTGCTTCCTTACTAGCTAACTGTTCTTTTACTATCCTGCTGCTTGCTTACTAGCTCACTGCTTGCTTACTAGGTTACACCATTCTTACTAGCTTCCCCGTGGCTTACTGGCACACTGCTTGATTACTAGCTTATTGGTTGCTTTCTAGCATGCTGCATCCTTACTAGCTTCCTGCTCGCTTACTGTCTTACTGCTTGCTTACTAACTTGCTGCTTACGTTATAGCGTATTGCTTGCTTTCTAGCTTACTGCTTGCTTACATGCTTACTGGTTGCTTACTAGATTACTTCTCCCTTACTAGCTTACTGTTTCCTTACTAACTTCCTGCTTGCTTACTAGATTACTGGTACCTTAATAGCTTATTGCTAGCTTACTAGCATCCTGCTCTCTAGCTATGTCCATGCTCGCTTACAAGCCTACTCCTTGCTTACTAGCATAATGTTTTCTTACTAGCTCCCTGCACGCTTACTAGCTGACTCGTTGCTTACTAGCTAACTGGATGCTTAGTAGCATTCTGCTCCCTTACAAGGTCCCTGCTCGCTTACTAGCCTACTGCTTGATTACTAGCTTGCTGCTTGCTTACTATCTCGCTGCTTGCTTTCTAGCTTACTCCTTTCTTACTAGCATACGGCTTTGTTACTAGCTTACAGCTAGCTTACTCACTTACTGCTTGCTTACTAGCCCGCTACTTGCATTCCAACACACTACCTCCTTAGTAACTTCTTGCTTGCTTACTAGCTTACTGCTTGCTTACTAACTTGCTGCTTACTTTATAGCGTATTGCTTGCTTTCCAGCTTACTGCTTGCTTACTTGCTTTCTGCTGGCTTTCTAGCATACTGCTACCTTACTAGCTCCCCCCTTGCTTAACAGCTAACTCGTTCCTTAATAGCTTACTGCTAGCTTACTAGCATACTGCACCCCTGATAGGTCCCGGCTAGCTTACTAGCTCACTGCTTGCTTACTGGCATACTGCTTTCTTACTAGCTAATTGCTTCCTTACTAGTCTGCACCTTGCTTTCTAGCTTTTTACTTGCTTACTAGCTCACTGCTTTCTCACCAGCATACTGCTTTGCTTACTAGATTACTGCTTTGTTGCCAGCTCCCTGCTCGCTTACTAGCTCACTGCTTGCTTACTAGCTCACTGTTTGCTTCCAAGCTTACTGCTCGCTTCCTAGCTTACTGCTTGCATACTAGCTTACTGCTTGCTTACTAGCTTGTTGCTTGCGTTCTAGCTTACTGCTTGCTTACTAGCTTACTACCTGCTTACTAGCTTACTGCTAACTAACTCGCTTACTGCACGCTTGTTGGCATGCTTCATGCTTGCTGGCGTACTGCTTTCATTCCAGCTAATTGCATCCATTCTAGCTTGCTGCTTGCTTACTAGCTTACTTGTAACTTACTTGCTTACTGCCTGGTTACTAGCATACTGCCTCCACACTAGTTTCCCGCTCGCCTACTAGCTCACTGCTTGCTTACTAGTATACTGCTTGCTTAACATCATACCGCTTTCTTACTAGCTTACTCCTCGCTATCCAGCTCACAGACTGCTTACCAGCTTACTGCATGCATACTAGGTTACTGCGTTCTTACTAGCTAAATGCTATCTTTCTAGCCTGCTGCGTGCTTACTAACTTACTGGTTGCATACTAACTTACTACTTTCTTACATGCTACCAGCTTGCTTACCAGCTTTCTGCTTGCGTACAAGCTTACTGCTTGCTTACTAGCTTACGGCTTGGTTACTAGCTTACTGCTTTCTGAATAGCCGGCTGCTTGCTTACAACATTACCGCTTGCTTACTAGCTTACTGCTTTCTTGCTAACTAACTGCTCTCTTCCTAGCCAAATGGTTCCTTACTATCTTTCCGGTTGCTTACTAGTTTACTCTATGCTTACTAGCATCCCGCTTTGTTACTTGCTTACTGATTGCTTTCTAGTTAACACCTTTCTTACCAGCTTACTGCTTCCTTACGATCTTCCTGCTAGCTTGATATCTCATTGCGTGGTTAGTAGGTTACTACCTACCCTTTGTGCCCGTAGGGTGTAGACAAGCATGTCATGTGCCCTGCGAACTCTCGCCAAATTGGCCTGGAGGAGAGTGAATTTTAGTTTTTCACAGCCTCCTCCAGGCTTTTACTCTCTGTTGGGAAGGGGTCGTCTCCCTCCCCCTTCGCCTTCGCCGCCGGGAGAGGCCCATCTCCCCCGACTGGCTCATCCACTTCCATTGCAGGGGGGCGTCGCTGCCTTTATTAACTGGGACTTTGTGTCCCCCCATGCCTGCCTTGGCCTGCCCTCGGCGGCCCTGCCTGGGTGGAGGGGCACATCACGGCCCATCTATCGGTGCCCCGTGGGTCTCCCCGGTATGTCCACAAAGAGGGGACACACCGGGGACGCCGCGCCACATTCCTTGACGCGATGGCCGTAATAGCCGCAGTTGTAGCAGCGGCCACTCCGGTCCACCGACGCCGTGCACCACTGCCTGACATGGCCCGTCTCAAGGCAGCGGTAACACTGCAAGGGGCGCGACGCTAGGACCTCCACTTTTGCTGAGGTCCAGCCCACTTTGACCTTTCCGACCGCCAAAATCTTGATGGCTGCCGTCATTGGGCACCTGACCCACGCGGAACCGAGAGTTCTGGAGGTCCAGCGAATATCGCCCACCTGGACCCCCTCCACTGGGCACCCTCCCAGGGCCGCCAATGCCAAGCGAACCTCTGCTGGGGTGGCGGCATCGTCGTGGCCGCTCACCCTCCGTTCGGTCCGCTTAATTGGGCGGGCTACCCTGACCGGCATTCCGGTCGGGACCTCCCTCATCCTGGCGGCTAAGCCGCTTCCTCGTTCTCCAACTAGCGGCGCTAGTCACCCCTTCTTGCTCGGGCGACAGTCGACGCACTGCTCGAGGCCCATTCCTTGCCTCGAGTAATGCCCTGGTTACCTGCCGCATAGTCGCAGGGACGGCCGGGCGCACAATAGAAAGGATGAGCTCCTCTCGCAGCGCCCGTAACCGCCCCTCAATTGCGGCCTCTACACCTCTGACAAGGGCCTCCACATCCCGAGTGCCAGGAGCAACTGAAGGGCTATGTGCCATAGCTCGCTCCACCACCCCACTGCTGATTCCATCATCCACGGGGAGTGGGGAAGGATTTAATGTTGGCACAGGGACCGCAAGTGGAGTGGAATTATCCACTGTAGTGGATGGAGCGGTCCTCAATGGTATGTTTGCTGCTACCGCGGCAGCCTTCGTGGGATCCTGCTCTAGTGGGGCCGCATTGACACGCCCTTCCTGCCCCCTCAGCGCGACCAGCTCTCGCCGTGCAACTCGCAGTTCGGCCTCCAGTTGCTTCACCCGTGAGTGCACAGCTTCGTCGCGCTCCTGAGCCATCCGGGTGGATACGACCGTTGCCCGCCTCTGCAACTCCGACACCGCCACTCGGATGAACTCCGCGGCAAACTTCAAATCTCTGACCGAGGTGCCTTTCAAGTTCGCGCTCTTTCCGGCCACCTCGGTCACCCTCTCTGCCTCATCCACAATTTCTGTGGACAAAGTAACGATCTCCTTGTTCTCAATTTCTCTGCCGAGACTCTCCCCCAGAATATCCCTCTTCATCTTCTTGCGTGTCCCTGCAACCTCGCGCCACTTCTCCGATGTTGCGCTCGAGTTGCACGGAGACCCGGTTCCCGCTTCCACCGGGTCCGCCTGGCGCTTTCGCCTCGAAGCTCCCAAACGACCCTCTGTCCTCCTCTCCTCACGCTGCGAGGCAGCAGCGGCCGCGACTCGCGATCCCGCGCTGCCTCCCCTTCTCTGATCACCATCTTTCCCAATACCCTCCATTTTAGCTGAACAATACATTAATAATCCCACGAGAATGGTCGGAAACAAAGTCACCCCAGACAGAGCCGCCTTGCCTGGGGAAGCCTAATACTCCGGGGGTTCGGCAGGTGCCCCCGGAGGTGGTCGCTAGGGATTGGGCCTTCTCTCCCAACCATGCATCCCATTGCCGCGCACCATAGCTTACGATTAGAGGGTAAGTTATAGAGTTACCCTCCTCGCGGCCCAGGCGGTTAAGCCAAGGCCCCCGTTCCTCCTGCCGTCACGTACCATTCACAAAACCAAAAATGAAGTTGTGAATGGGTCGTTGCGACGATCAACAGGAGGCTTACGGTGTGATTAGCATCAGGTACCTCGGGGTTGCTACGCCCCGTTCAGCGCCGGACACCAGGCCGGACACAGCCCCTGAGGGGAGAACACTCGCTTACTGCATGCTTATTGGCCTGCTGCTCGCTTTTTAGCTTACTGCCTGCTTACTAGCTAGCTGCTTACATTCTAGCTTACTGCTTGCTTACTAGCTTGCTGCTGGCATTCTAGCATAATGCTTGCTGATTTGCATAACGCTTTCTGACTGGCTAACAGCTTTCTTACAAGCTTACTGCTTCCCCACTAGCCCGCTGCTTGCTTACTAGCTTACTGCTTGCATACTAGCTTACTTGTTACTTACATGCTTACTGCATGGTTACTAGCAGAAAGCATCCTCACTAGATTCCTGCTCGCCTACTAGATTACTGCTTGTTTACTAGCTTACTGCTTGGTTACTAGCATACAGCTTCCTCACTAGATTCCCACTCGCCTACTAGCACACTGCTTGCTTACTAGCATACTGCTTGCTTACTAGCTTACTACTTGCTTACAAGCGATCTGCTTTTATGCTAGCTTACTGCTCGCTTACTAGCTCACTGCTTGCTTACTAGCATAATGTTTCCTTACTAGCTTCCAGCTTGCTAACTAGCTCACTGCTTGCTTACTAGCTTACTCCTAGCATACACGCTTACTGCATGCTTACTAGCCTGCTGCTCGCTTTTTAGCTTATTGCCTGCTTACAAGCTTGCTGCTTGCATTCCAGTTTACAGCTTGCTTACTAGCTCACATCTTGCCTACTAGCTTACTGCTTACTTACTAGCTTACTATCTGCTTACTAGCTAACTACATTCTTGCCAGCTAATTGCATTCTTACCAACATGCTGCTTGCTTACTAGCTTACAGCTTGTTTACTAGCTCACAGCTTGGTTACTAGCTTACTGCACGCTTACCAGCATACCGCTTGCTAACTAGCATACTACTTGCTTACTAGCCAACAGCTTTCCGACGAGCCTGATGCTTGCTTCCAAGCTTACTGCTTGCTTAGTTGCATACAGCTTTCTTACTAGCTAGCTTACTTGTTGCTTAATAGCTCACTGCTTGCTTAATAGCTCACTCCATGCTTACTAGCTTCCTGCTTGCTTACTGTCATGCTGCTTCCTTACTAGCTTCCAGCTCGCTTGCTGGCTCACTGCTTGCTTACTGGCTTACTGCGAGCCCACTCGATTGCTGCTTGTTTACTAGCACACTGCTATCCTTACTATTTTCCAGCTCACATACTATCTCACTGCTTGCTGACTAACTTACTGCTTGCTTGCAAGCTTACTTCTAGGATACTGGCTTACAGCATGCTTACTTGCTTCCACCTCGCATACTAGCACACTGCTTACATGCTTGCTTACTGCTTGCTTACTAGCTCACTGGTGGCTTTCTAGCATACTGCTAGCTTAACTGCATACTGCTTCCTTCCTAGCTTCCTGCTCGCTTACTAGCTCTCGGCCTGCTTACTAGCTGACTGCTTTGTTACAGTCTTACTGCTTGCTTACTATCTTACTGCTTGCTTACTAGCACTCTGGTTGCTTACTAGCCTACCGCTCGCTTAATATCTCACTGCTTCCTTACTAGCATCCTGCTCGCTTACTGTCTCACTGCATACTTACCAGCTGAATGCTTGCTTACTAGCTTACTGCTTGCTTACTGATGCAACTCATCCGGACAACCGGTGTTTGGGCTAGTAAGCCAGCAGTGAGCTAGAAAGCAAGCACGAAGCTAGTAAGGAAGCAGTATGCTAGAAAACAAGCAGCGGGCTCGTTAGCAAGCAGTAAGCTAGTAAGCGAGCAGGGACCTAGTGAGGAAGTAGTAAAGTAGTAAGCAAGAACAAAGTTAGTAAGCAAGCTGTGAACTGGTAAGTTAGCAGGAAACTAGTAAGGAAGCAGTAAACTAGTAAGGGAGCATGGAGCTAGTAAAGAAGCAGTACGCTAGTAAGCAAGCAGTTAGCTAGGAAGGATGTAGTAGGCTCGTATACAAGCAGTAAGCTGCTAAGCAAGCAGTGAGCTAGTAAGGAAGTGGTAAGCTAGTAACCAAGTAATAAGTTCGTAAGCAAGCAGTGAGCTAGTAAGCATGCAGCAAGCTAGTAGGCAAGCATTAAGCGATTATGCTAGCAGTAAGCTATTACGCAACTAGTAAGCTAGTAAGCAAGCAGTGAGCTAGTAAGCGAGGTAGAAGCTGGTAAGGAAGCAGTATGCTAGTAAGCAAGCAGTAAACTAGTATGCAAGCAATTAGCTAGAAAGCGAGCAGGGCACTAGTATGGATGCGGTATGTCAGTAAGCAAGCAGTAAGACAATATGCAAGCTGTAAGCTGGTAAGAAAGCAGTTAGGTAGTAAGCAAGCAGTATGCTAGCAAGCAAGCAGTACGCTAGTAAGCGAGGAGGAAGCTACTAAGCAAGCAGTAAGCTAGTATGCGACATGTAGGCTAGTAAGCAAGCTGTAAGATTGTGAGCATGCAGTGAGCTAGTAAGGAAGCAGCATGCTAGTATGCAAGCAGTGTGATAGCAAGCAAGCAGTAAGCTAGTAAGCGAGGAGGAAGCTAGTAAGCAAGCAGTAAGCTAGTATGCAACATGTAGGCTAGTAAGCATGCAGTAAGATTGTGAGCATGCAGTGAGCTAGTAAGGAAGCAGTATGCTAGTAAGCAAGCAGTATGATAGTAAGCAAGCAGCAGGCTACTATGCATGCAGTAAGCGAGAGAGGAAGCAGTATGCTGGTATACAAGCAGTGAGCTAGAGAGCGACGTGGAGGCTAGTAAGGAAGCAGCATGATAGTAAGCAAGCTGTATACTAGTAAGCTAGCAGTAAGCTGGTACGGAAGCAGTTAGCAAGGAAGCAAGTAGTAAGCTAGTAAGAAAGCAGTGAGCTTGTAAGGGAGGAGAAAGCTAGTAAGGAAGCAATATGCTAGTAAGCAAGCATTAAGCTAGAAAGTAAGCAGCGATCTAATAAGCAAGCACTAAGCTAGAATGCATGCAGTAAGCTACTAAGCAAACAGTAAGATTGTATGCGTGCAGCAGGCTATTCAGAAAGCTGCTGGCTAGCAAGAAAGCAGCATGCTAGGAAGGAAGTAGTAAGCTAGTAAGCAAGCACTAAGTTAGTAAGGCAGCAACGAGTTAGTAAGCGAGCAAGAAGCTAGTAAGGAAGCAGTGAGCTAGTAAGCGAGCAGGGAGCTAGTAAAGAAGAACTATGCCAGTAAGCAAGCAGGAAGCTAGTATGTAACCTGTAAGCAAGCTGTGATCTAGTATGGAACCAGTAAGCTAGTAAGCAAGCAGGATGCTAGTAAGAAAGCAGTAGGCTAGTGAGTAAGCAGAAAGCTAGTAAGCAAGCAGTGAGCTAGTCAGCCAGCAGCGAGCTAGTAAGCAAGAAGTAAGCTAGTCAGAAAGCTGCTAGCTAGTAAGAAAGCAGCATGCTAGGAAGGAAGTAGTAAGCTAGTAAGCAAGCAGTAAGATAGTAAGCAAGCGGGAGGCTAGTAAGAAAGTTGTATGCATGTAAGCAAGCAGTAAGCTGGCAAGCGAGGAGGGTCCTTGTAATGGTGCAGAATGCTACTAAGCATCCAGTTAGCTAGTAAGCAACCAGTAAGATACTAAGCGAGCAGTGTGCTAGTAAGGAAGAATTATGCTTGCATGCAAGCAGTAAGCTAGTAAGCGAGCATGGACCTAGTAAGGAAGCAGGATGCTAGTAAGCTAGCACTAAGCTATTAAGGAACCAGGAATCTGGTAAGCAAGCAGGAAGCTAGTAAGGGAGCAGTAAGCGAGTAAGCTAGCAGTAAGATTGTGGGCAAGCTGTAAGCTAGAAAGCAAGCACCAAGCTAGTATGCAAGCTGTCAGCTACTAAGCGAGTAGTGTGCTAGTAAGCAAGCAGTAAGCTAGTAAGCAAGGAGTAAGCTAGTATGCACGCAGTGAGCTAGTAACAAAGCCGTAAGTTAGTATCAAAACAGTAAGTTAGTAACAAAGCAGTAAGTTAGTGACAAAGCAGTAAGTTAGTTACGATGCAGTAAGCTAGTAAGCAAACAGTAAGCTAGTAAGCAAGCAGCAGGCTAGTAAAAATGCTGTTCGTTAGCAGGGAAGAAGTAAGTTTGTAGTAAGGCAGTATCCTGGTAAGCAAGCAAGAAGCTAATAAGGGAGCAGTAAGCTAGCAAGCAAGCAGTAAGTTAGTAAGCGAGCAGTAAGCTGGTAAGAAAGCAGTAAACTAGTAAGCAAGCAGCCTGCTAGTAAGAAAGCAGTATGCCAGTAAGCAAGCAGTAATCTAATAAGCGAGCAGCGGGCTAGTAAGCAAGCAGTAAGCGAGTAAAGGAGCTGTAAGCTAGTAAGCCAGCAGTAAGCTAGTACGCGAGCAGGAAGCTGGAAAGCGAGCTGGGACCTAGTAAGAGAGCAGAGTGCTAGCAAGCTAGCAGTAAGCTATTAAGGAACCAGTGTGCAAGTAAGCAAGCAGGAAGCTAGTAAGGAATCAGTGTGCTAAAAAGCAAGCAGCTGGCTAGGAAGCAAGCAGTATGCTAGCAAGCAGGCAGTAAGCTGGTAAGCGAGCAGGGTCCTTGTAGGGGAGCAGAATGCTACTAAGCATCCTGTTAGCTAGTAAGCAACCAGTAAGCTTGTATGCGAGCAGCAGGCTAGTAAGGAAGAAGAGAGCCGTGTCCGGGGGCCTCCTGCTGGAGATTCCCGGACCGTAGGGCTGGGAGAAGGCGGACCGACTCTCCCAGAGGCTCTGGGAACAGCTGGGCGAGCGGGTTGTCCGGGTCGCGAGGCCCGCGAAGCGCACGGAGATGCGCGTTTGTGGGCTAGACGATTCGGTCACAACGCAGGATGTGTCTCGTGCTATAGCGACGACGGGCGACTGCCCCGATGGAGACGTGAGTAGGTGAGAAAGGAGAGTTCTGGACAGGGGGCACCGAGGGGGGTGCGGGGGAGGGCGAGTTGAGGGTGAGGGGAGGTGGGGGAAGGGGTGATGAGGGTGAGGGAAGGTGGGTGAGGGGTGCCCGAGGTGGGTCCGTCGCGAGGGGGGGGGGGGCAGTCGGAGTGGGAGGTCGGTAACTATTACCGACAGTCGATAATTGGTATCTACGGTCGATATTTAGCATCTATGGTTGGTAATTAGTATTTATGGTCGGTAATTAGTATCAGCGATCGATAATTGACATTAACGGCTGGTAATTAGCGGAGGTTAGAAAATGGAAGAGGGTAATTGCCTGGTATCGATAAAAAGGGAAGGGGGGATAAAAGAGATGCATCTGGTAAAAAGAAGTGGTAATTATCAAAGGTAATAATCAGAGGTCGATAAAGAGGAGGTGGGGAAAGAAATTAGACGTCTTTTGACTATTTCGAAATTTTATTCCACAAAAATTAGATACAGTTTTTATTTTTAATTATTAATAGCATCATATAAAATGTTATCCAGCGCATATGCCAACAGCTCGCAATCTACAGGCGAATTTTTGTCGTAATATTCACGAAGGATTTTGTCTGCATCACGTTTACGCATAACACTATTGCGTTTTAAAATATTTGTAAATTCTTGGTATTTCTCACCAACATAGTGCGCATTTTGGCATAGCCACGAATATGCATGCTCGATGCACTGTTCCAGTTCGAATAAAAATAATAGAGTTGTCGGTTTCATATACATGCAAGCATCATGCAATTTCACTTGTACAATGTTCATATCACGCATTGCAACAACCGTAAGCACCAAATCACAAATTGATAACGATGTTGGAGAAGGAGCTGATAGCACATGTTGTTTGATGTCCTCGCGTTTCTGAATAAACACCATCCATGTTGAGTAAGACAGCAACAATTTATTTCCTCGAGTATCGCCAAGTATAATTTCCACGGTGGATACAGGTCCTACACCGATTGCAATATCCAAATACTTGTATGCTGTGGATGTGAGGGCAAACCTCCTTCCCAGTATATGAGGCGTTGAATGCTGTTTCTTGCTACTGTTACATGTAGAAAAGTAAATAAAGAATAAAAGGTAAGTAATGACAATAAGTAATA
Organism: Colletes latitarsis; assembly: GCF_051014445.1. NCBI lineage: Eukaryota > Metazoa > Arthropoda > Insecta > Hymenoptera > Colletidae > Colletes > Colletes latitarsis. The sequence continues at coordinate 8,134,258 of NC_135142.1, forward strand.
ACAATAAGAAAAAATGGATAAGAAAAAAATTGTGGTAATAATACTTACTCATTACTTGTGCATGCTGTATCGCAAGGAATGCAATAATTCATTTTTTCAGAAAAAATTTGAACGTAGAATTCAATAGATAATGTTTCACGACGATACTATCAAACGAGTGTGAATATTGTGCAGCACTTAAATGCAACGTTGCATCATATGTATCAGGGAAGCGGATGGCGCGTACTGGGGGGAGGAATTTTTTATATCACATGTTCTTCTTCTGCGAAAAGTGCAACTTTTGCAAAAATGTCTTTTAGATTACCTTGAACACGTCTAAACATGCAACTTCTGCAAAGCGTATAACATTACATTCGCAGGATGATGCAAACAAATAATATTCTTCGCGACATAGATCATTTGTGGGGAAGGAGGAATTTTTTATATCACGTGGAAAAGTGCAACTTTTTGCAAAAATTGTTTTTTAGATTACCTTGAACATGTCTAAACATGCAACTTCTGCAAAGCGTATAACATTACACACGAATTGTGCGAGCTATTGGGGTCCTAATCATTTTACGTACACGCTATTCATATTCTTATTTTATGTCGCATGTTCTTCTTCTGCGAAGAGCGCAACGTTTTTTTGCAAGACGTTTTAGATTACGCTGAACACGTGCAAAAACGCAACTTCTGCAAAACGTATACATTGCATTTACAGGCAAAGAATTCTGTAATATATATATGGAGACCCTTACCATGGGAAAGAAATTAGATACCATGTTTTGATGATTTAAAAATATGATATATTTATTAAAGCAATGAATAATTATGTTACGAAACATTACTTTTATGGATCCACGAATTGTGCGAGTTATTGAGCCCCAACCATTTTACATACACATTGTTCCCCTTCTTACGCAATACTTTTTCAACTAGATACACGTCGGAATTTGCAACGCGTTGCAACTCGTGTTCGTAGAATCCTCCAGCAATTGGTTTCTCATAAATATCTTTCAGCAGATACGTTGCAGGATTAGTTTTCTGTACCTCGGCGATTGTAAATATTTCAGTGCTCCAATTCGGTGTGTAACTTTTTTCAATAATTGTCTTGAATTTGCTCACGCGTACTGCATCTCCCACTTTGAATCGTGCAGGAGCGGCAATTTTTATATGATTATACGCCATTGTTAAGAGCATAGCAGCGTTTGTTGGTGTAACATCAATTGGTCGCATAGCGATAGTTCGATGCTTTCGCGCGTTGTAATTTGATATGAGATGCTGCAGCGAATCAATCCATTTATAATTTCCATTAAGTGTAAACTGTGTCCACGTATCGTTTTTGAGTGTACGATTGAACCGCTCGACGACTGACGCCTTCATCACCGAATACGTTGAATAATGATTTATGGTGTATTTTGACAAAAGTTTTTGCATATTTGCGTTGTAAAATTCCTTTTCTTTGTCGGTCTGCAAATTTTTCGGATACCTCCCACTGTCTCGGATTATCTTCCCGATCGCTGTAGAAACTTCATTTCCATTCTTGGTTTTGAGGGGTATAGCCCACGCATGCTTACTCAGCACATCGATAACAGTGAGTATGTAATGGAAGCCTCTGTTATATCGCGTGTAAGGTCGCATCTCAACCACATCCGCTTGCCATAGGTCGTCGTATCCATGTACTATGACGCGTCTTCGAGGAAAATGTCTTCTCGCTGGAGCATGCAATTCTTCCACAAGACATCGTTTCTCGATACTGGAGGTTTTCTTCTCGGCCATGTATGACTCGCCACTAACGCGAAGACCTAACGCACACGTCTTATCAATCAATGTTCAACGTCTCAACACCCCAACGTCCCCAACACCTCAAAACCTCAAGGCTCCAACATCTCAATGTCCCAACATCCCAACGCCCCAACGTCCCAACATCCAGCTATTGATGCATTTGATTTCGGAATTCGATAATATCCCTCTCCAAGTGATTCAGTTGATCTTTCAAATTCTGAACGTAATCTTGAAACATGATCATCTTCTTGTCGCATTCATCTTGTCGATTTTTTATAAACGTCATGTTTTCTTGCAAGTATAGTTTGTTGATAGCGTCACCATCCTCTACAGGTGGTGCTACTCGACGAATCTTGCGCGCCTTTGCATCATAATCGGCACCGACAATACATAGAGCGTTGTTGCGCACATAATTTCTCACTACTCCATTCCAGCGATAGTATGATTCCATTGTTCCAAACGATGACCCAAACTTGTTGATTGGCATTTTGATAATGATTGATTCTATCGTCAAAGTGCAGCTTAATTTATAATGAGCTCTGCCTCGCGAAGTTCCTCGATAATCGATAACATCTCATTATCGTGAGCATTGTGACCAGCTTGACGCGAAGCCTCGAGCAATCGAAGCCGATCTACGAGTTCGTTAGGATCATTCCAATGAACGTATTCAATCTTGTTGCTGGTTAATCTCATCGAGCTTGGTACACCCTTCCCAACTTTTCTATCTTTCAATAAAGGCTTGATTACATAGTTATACTTGTATCCTTTGTTGCCTAATGTTTTACCATACGAATCATGCTTGTACTTATGTGCACTCGTTGTCAGTAGTATGTCCCTATATTTGCATTCATCAGCCTCAGTATAAATGTCGTTATCTGGAATTTTCTTAAATATCAATTCATAAAGACCGGGTGTACCAGAATATCGTATGCCATCGATAATTATGTTATCAGCATTGTCCACATCAACATGTTTATTACCGAGCATCGGTCCATCATTACCGAGATAAACACCATACACATGATCCATACCAACCTCTATGTCTCCACGTAATACAGGCGCGATGTATTTTTGACTCAGCGGACCTAGGTGATTCCGCAACGTTTTTTCACCTTCCGACGTTTGCAACCGACTTCGAACAGATGTTGAGAAACTGCTTTTTGGGCTTTCAAAAACATCTTCGTTTGCTAAGCTTTTTGGACTTTCAAAAGTATCTTCGTTTCCTAAGCTTTTTGTTGCTGGTGTTGTTTTAATCGGTATAGAGGTCATCGTATTCATACCAGGTAAACTGCTTAATCTTGCTGAGGTTTTTATTGTTGGTGCTATCTTAATCGGTGTAGAGGCCATCAGATTCGTATCGGGTAAACTTGCTGAGCTTTTTATTGTTGGCATCGTCTTAATCGATATAGAGGCCGGTGTAGAAATCATGGGATTCATATCGAGTAAACTGCTTAATCTTGGTTTTTTTATTTTTAGTGGTTTCGAAAGATTTAGCCAGTAATTTGATTGTGTTTTATCCAATTCCTTGATATTCGGAGTGGCTAATGGTTCGCTTCCGATATCTGTATTATTATATAGATCATAATTTTTTGTCGAGTTATCAACAATTGCTTTCAACGGTTCAGTAACAGGCTTAAAGTGTTTTTCCAGCGCAATCTCTTCCACAATTTTACCAGTTTTCAATTCACGATACTTTTTGCGAATCAAATCACTCGTTCTCGCAATCTGTTTCGTTATCCTCTCACAATCTTCAATATTGTTACTCATGTTGGAACACTGCTTTGTCAACGTATCGGAAATAACTGAACATGTTATGATATTGCAAAGTCATTAAATCCCTTTCTATAGCGACCATTCCATAATGCGCTGTCTTTATCAATCACTACAAATCCATATTTTTCTTGCCAACAAGCGGTACACAATTTGCAGAAATTCTCAAATGACATGTCAGTGTTAACATGATCGTTGTATACATGTTTTAGATTTGTACCATCTTGTTTGAACATGATCAGCAGGTTCGCGTTGTCGCGTATCAGATGCTTCGGTATCTTTGCATATGTCTGACAAAGATAGAAACAGTCAACGTCCGAGTGCCTACCCATTGCAAAGTATTCTCTTACCACGTTTTGCTTATCACATGCCACATCATCAAAGATAAAAATGGAATTCGGAAGTGCATCGCTCTCGGCGGTCTGGTGCGGCCATGAACGCCTGGCCGCCGAGGGGTGGAAACGGGGTCGCGGGCGGTTGCGAGTTGGGGCTCGCAGCCGCCACTAAACGCGGCCCCGGGACGGATAGCGGCGGGATGGAGTGGCCCCGTCCCGCCGCTATGAGGCAGTGTGTCTACTGGGGGGACCGATTGTCCCCCCGGGGGATGGGCGCGAAAGCGCGGGCACGGGGAGGTTACCGGAAGAATGCTTCGAGCGATTCCCGGTATCCTCCCAAAGCGTGCCGAAGGGTCACCGTGGGGTTTTTAGTGGGTAGGTCCCGCACCTGTCGTTGTACGGGCGCGGGGAATCCCACACACCCCTCCCACCTCTCCCCAAGGAGGTGGGAGGGAGTCTTTCGAAGATTTTCCCCACGACAAAAAAAAAAAAAAAAAAAAAAAAAAAAAAGTGCATCGCTCGGCGGAACGACATCGCTGTTATTCGAAAATGTAAAATAACCAATTTCGTCTATCGATGAGAATATATTTTCTAGATATCGATATTTCGGTTGGTGCAACGATTTCGAGTACACGTATACGTTTTCGAAATAAATACCATGCGGACTTTCTAACAAACTAATCAACACGTTCGTTTTGCCACAATTCGATGGACCGCAGATGATACCACGTATAGAGGCCGGCAGCATATTTCCATGTTTGCGTAACTCTTTCTCAGACTGTATCTTTTTGTCCAGATTAGTCACTTTGATCATAGGTGATTGGCGTATAAACTGCATATTTTATCAGCATTATACAAATGAAGATACTTTCGAAAGAGTGCTGGTCTATTTATAGCGATGCATAGAGCTGAAACAATCAGTATTCAAATATAACCTGTCGAGTCAGCAGAACACACATTGACTGTCTACCACCACCATCGATAAACAACTGTGACGAATGTCAGCAAAAATTGGGAAAGGCCTATTAAATCGCGTTATAAACACACTTCCGATTGAATTACATATTCCAGGTTATCAGTTTTGTGGCCCCGGAACACATTTAGAGAAACGTTTGGCGCGAGGCGATCAAGGTATCAATCCGCTGGATGCTGCATGTCGCGAGCATGATATAGCGTATTCACAAAATAACGATCTCGTAAAACGACACGCAGCTGACAACATCCTAGCAGCAAAAGCACGAGAACGCATTACTGCGAGAGATTCCAGTCTCGGGGAAAAGGCTGCTGCTACAACCGTTTGGGCGGCTATGAAGGCCAAAACAAAATTCGGCATGGGTTTGAAAAAGAAAAAAAAGAGTGCTGTGAAGAAGCGAATACTTCCAACGGCGAAACGTGGCGGTATCCTACCGATTTTACCATTATTGGGGGTTCTTGGCTCATTGGTCGGAGGGGCGGCAGGAGTCGCGAAGGCTGTGAACGATAAGAAGGCAATGCATCGCCAGCTAGAAGAAATGAAACGTCATAATCTCGCCATGGAGGGTCGCGGACTTTATCTCGCGCCATACAAACGCGGGCGAGGAGTCTCAAAGAGGAAAAAAAAAGTCAAAATTAAAATGCCTGAAGGCGTAACCACAAACATACAACTGCAGCAACTGGCAAAACGTATGCGTATTCCATATTTCAGAGGTATTTTTATGCACAATACTTTACCAACAGATGGGGTACGCAGGAATGAGAGCGGGATCGTAAATTTGGATACTGTTGAGGGACCAGGTACTCATTGGGTGGCATACGCAAAACGGGGAACATGCGCCATATATTTTGATAGTTTTGGCAATCTTCAACCACCAAGGGAACTGATACAATATTTGAAGAATAGTGTAATTGAGTATAATCACATGCCTTATCAGCGCTATAATCAAAGCAATTGTCGACAGCTGTGTTTACAGTTTCTGCTGACAGTTGACAATCAATTTAAGGATAATCATTGTACGCTTTAACTCCAGTATCCGTTGGAACATGTCGCTGACGCTAACGCTCACCGGGCAAAGTAGTATTCACGCAGTAAGCTATTTTCCAGCCATCTATTTGAGCAATGGTGATTACGAACTCGGTCTTATGGACTTTGAAACATATTACACAATACCGAATGTAAATTTGTCAAATAATAAATTTTACTATGATAATGATGATAAGGAAATCATTATTCCCGAGGGATCTTATGAGCTGGACGACATTCACATGTATTTGCAACGATCGCTTTCATGGGATAATGAAGGGAACCCGCCCTTGATGCTTAGAGCCAACAACAATACGATGAAGAGCGAAATTAGGTGTAATTATAGCATAAATTTTACCAAACCCAATACTATAGGCTCGTTACTGGGGTTTTCAACGAATCGGGTGCTACAACCACGAAAATGGCACGAATCGGATACATCAATCAATATAATGAATGTAAATATCAGTCGCATTGAATGCAACGTGACAGCTGGCGCTTACAGCAATAACAAGTGTGCGCACACGATACATGAGTTTTCGCCTACCGTTCCACCAGGATATAAGATATCGGAAAGACCAACACAGATCATTTACCTTCCGATTACTGCACGAAGCATTTCGGATTTGACGATTCGCGTTGTGAATCAAGACGATCAATTGCTCGATTTTCGAGGGGAACAGATCACCGTTCGATTGCATGTGCGGAGACAGCGACTGTAGTAGGAGATGCTTGTGCTGAACGAAGAGGAGCAAGTGAAACAGACGACGCATGAAAATAAAGAGAAGACAATTCAATCGCTTGCACGCCACACTGTATCGAATATTGACTGTCTAAAACCATCAGGCGAGAGGACAATTCGATCACCCACAAAACTTACTGCATCGAATGTTGAATTTCTGAAATCGTTGGGTTTTGTTGTACGAAATGACTAATATCTTAAACATTGGAAGTGAACCGATCTTTGATGATCGCATTGTCAAGATTGAGACTCACACATACAACCCATACGCCAACACAACGTTTGGACACAACGATGAGATACGAATACCTATACAACAGCAGGATTTATACACGCTACCATGTGAGAGCTTTCTATACGTTGAAGGAAGATTCATAGTAAAGAAGCCAAACAATGAGTTGGATGCATTCCTCGGAAATAATTGTGTTGCGTTTATGTTTGATGAAATTCGATATGAACTCAATGGTGTGGAGATCGATCGTAAACGTTGGGATAACAAGTACCATCAAAACATTTGTGTCCTCAACATATGACAAATCGTTAATTTTACGGAATGCTGGATGGGCCGCACAATCAAACATACCGACAGGTTACTTTAACTTTTGTGTACCGCTCAATATGCTGTTGGAGTTTTGCGAAGATTACAGGCGTATAGTAGTCAACGCTCGACATGAACTCATTCTTATACGCGCTCGCAATGATAACAACTGCATCATTGCAAATTCCGCGCTGGAGCCGGAGATCGAATTACTAAAGATACAGTGGCGAATGCCGCGCATTATACTGAATGATACGAATAAACTATCGATGTTGCGGATTTTGGAAAGCGGACAATACCTAAGCATGAGTTTTCGTTCGTGGGACCTGTATGAGTACCCATTATTGCAAAGTACAACAAAACATTCGTGGGCTGTTAAAACTGCAACTCAGCTGGAGAAGCCGCGATACGTCATTTTTGCGCTGCAGACTGGTCGGAAGAACAACATGTCTAAAGATGCAAGCAATTTCGATGAATGTAACTTGACCAATGTGAAACTGTATCTAAACTCTGACTTTTATCCATATGATGACTTGAATCTTGATTTTGATAAAAACAGATATGCTATTCTTTTTGATATGTATGCACGTTTTCGTAAAGCTTATTATGGATACGACTGTTACGAAACGCTTTGCAACAGGGAGAACTTTTCGTTGTATGGACCGTTTGTAGTCATCGATTGTTCGAGACAGAACGAATCAATCAAGAGCGCTACCATAGATGTGCGAATAGAATTTGATTGTAAAGAAAACGTGCCAGCAAATACTACCGCCTATTGTCTTATTTTACATGATCGTGTTGTCGAATACTGTCCCCTGTCCAACGTTGTGCGCAAGATTACCTAAACTGTAACATCAGCAATGTTTGTAATATATATAACAGGCGGACACGCCGCATTGCAGCATAGTTTCACAGATATTTTCATGATGGTACCAACATTTGTCGACATACAAGGATTCGTTAGCGACACAGAGTTTGTTGTAAAGGAAGTGGCAGTGTTGAAAAAAGGGAGCACTCTAGCGCATTATATCTTCCAAAGTCCATATCCATGGTGTTTATTATCTGCGCCCGATAAATCACGAGCTACTTGGGTGACGAAGAATCATCACGGACTGTCGTGGGACGACGGTTTTATACCCTACAGCATGAGCAAAATGCTTATTACATCGGCAATAGTAGATGAGTCAAACCCAATCATCTATGTTAAAGGGCTTCAAAAACGTGATTGGTTAACAAACATGGTGGCTGAACATATTAATGCAGAGAACATCGATGCTGATTATGGTGATATTGAATGCTTAAAAAATCTTGATTGTGCAAACACATGGCGATATGGTAACCATAAAAAGACATGCGCTATGCAAAATGTATTTAAATTATACAATTGGTGGTTAAAATATCAAAAATAAATGTACCTTTTTTGATTTGTAAAATGTATTTAAATTATGCAATTGGTGGTTAAAATATTGGAAATAAATGTATCTTTTTGAATTAATTTATGTCATTTAAAAAATACATCTAATTTCCCCATCCTCCTCCTTCCTAGCAATTTTTATAAAATTATGAACTTTCAGAATATGTCTAAAAATCTTCTAATGTTTTTGCAAGCTTCTGAAAAACATGTACTTATTAGTGATGGTTGAAATATTGGATATAAATGTATCCTTTTATAAAATTATGAACTTTAGAATAAATCTAAAACCATTGATGCCGATTACGAAGATATCAAGTGTTTGAAAAATCTCGATCGTGCTAATACATTGTAATCCAACAACCATGAAAAGACTTGTGTTTTACAAAAATGTATTTAAATTATACAGCGAGTGGTTGAAATATCAGAAATAATAATTTTTTTTTTTTTTTTTTTTTTTTTTTTTTACTGTGAACTTTTCCTAATGTAAAATTAATAACAAATTGGGGTGAGGGAGATGTGTAGAGATACCATGTATATATAAATTGTTTTATTACATACTATAATTACATACATAAAAAATATATATATAATGAAATGAATAAAAAATATAAAAATTACATGAAAATGTAAATAAAAAATATATATATATTGAAAAATGAATAAGAAATATAAAAATTACATAAAAAATATAAATAAAAAATATATATATTGAAAAATGAATAAGAAATATAAAAATTACATAAAAAGTATAAATAAAAAATATATATATTGAAAAATGAATAAGAAATATAAAAATTACATAAAAAATATAAATAAAAAATATATATATTGAAAAATGAATAAGAAATATAATCGGTATGTCTAAAGCGGTATTTTATAATGCCCCCAAGGCAGCGTCTTGGTTGAATATGGTACAATATATCGTTTGTCATCGTATGGACTCAAAGCAATTTTTGTTTCTGATACCGTGTACACTTCATGCAACATGGATCTTATACACGATTGGTGACAAATCTTTTCAACCTCACCCATCAAACATTGCACATAATCATCAAATGTTATAGTTCGCGCTACAACATTACTCTTGACACCTTTCACCTTTTTCGTATCTTTCTTACCATCGACTTGTATGGCATACATTTTCGCTCTCAATCCAACAAATTCCGTCATAATCGCATCATTATTTTCATCTTTCATTAAACCTGGTACCTTCTTATTAGCAAGCGGAATACCATATCGATTATCTGTGGGATAATCGCTCGTGTCAAAGCGGATAATATCGCGTATCATAAGTTCATAAATATCGTCACACTCGATGTGGTAGATTAGACTGTCTGTACCGGTGTACATAATTTTACATTTATTCCTATGTGTGGGTAACATGTAATCGTGATGGAATTCATACAAACAAATCTTAGATATATCTAGTATACACATGCCCACATAGATTGGTTTGTTAAATTTTACGAACAATTTATGCAGTTTGATCGCAACTAGGTTTTCCGAAAATATGCTGCGACTGTGGAAATTTGGTTTAGCGATCAGTGCCTCTGCACCGTATCTCCCTTCCCATTTCGTTACTAATTTGACATCTACATGATTGCGCACATTCTCCATGGTTTTGCCAAACACTGCATTATTCATTAACTTATATAAATTTTTCTCAAAATCGTTTGTAGCAAGAGTTCTGAACTTTGTATTTAGTTCGATGTAATCGCGAAGCCATGGGGATTGGAAAAACTGTAATACGCGGTGAACTTCAGTTACGCGAAGGCCGTGACGAATACATTGCTGCAGATTGCGATAGTGTATTACGTAACGCTTCTTATCGTATAGAGTTGCGAGGAGCTTCTCCTGGCGCTTGCCAGGCGGTTTATCATGTGTTGGGCAGAACGGTAGGTCAGTGTGCGAATCATGCAGATGTTGCGGATACTCCAGATCGACTTCCAAAATATACCCCGTCGATGAGTCTAACTCTACGGTCATTACATCTACATCTTTGTTGTTGACCCACTGAAAATTGGCATATGGTAATGGTTGACACATTGCCCAGCCGTACAAATTATTTACATCGAAATACATTAAATATGACGACGGTTGCGATGGATCGTGCGATTGCGTGTATTTGTTGTTGGCTCGTGCGCGTCTGTTGAAACATTGACTCAAACCACCACGTATACCACGTTCGATAAATAGGACCATGTCGATATCGGTAAGAAGTTCGAAATTGATACGTGTATGCTTCAGCATGGCATCCCACGTAAAACCAGGCAAAGTATAATAGTGCGCGGGGTCGAGTCCATAACTTGCGATGCAACTATTGCGAAAATTTTCAAAAATATCAGCCAACAGCAAGACATCCGTCTTCAGATACAAATCGCTATACTCGCCGAGCGTTTCAATGGAGAACCGCTTCCACACGTTGACAGCGTGTGCGTAGTCGTTTTCGGATACTGTATCGCCAGTTACGGAACTGTAAAATGAATTGCGTGATGGTAAACATGATTGGTCCAACTTTTCAATACAGTCAATGTACTCGTATGGAAACACCCCTTTTCGCGTCAATAAATCAAAATCTTCCACAGATAATTTTTGAAACTCGGACCGTGTAATTTCAAGTTTATCTTTACTAAGAAAAAATACCAATTTCTCGTGACTTGTATTTAAAAATTTAAATGAATCGATGAATTGCAATTTTATGCGCTTGCGCGAGTTTGATTCTTCATTCGCGTTTTCAACGTATTTTGTAAATGAAATGTACTTCTCTTTTGTTATCGGCAATACAGTGACATCACCCTCAAATGCTGTGGCTATCTCCTTGATAATAAAATGTGAATCATAACCGGATAAATTGTGAAAGACTATAGGGATGGCAAATGCGTCTTTATAATTTAGATTGTGATTTGAATGTGCAGGACCTCTGTACCGACCGGTTAAGTGGCAATGATCGCGTACTCGCATATCATCTCGCGTAAACGGTGTTTCGCATATATGGCAATGTGTTGCCGTATTAAAATTTCGTAATTGTTCAGCTGATAAATTTTCCATGGGTACATTGGTCGATAAGATGGACTTTACACGATGTGACAAATCTTGAAGTTGTCTCACAAACCATGATACGCAATCAGGATCGCGACGACATTGAAACGTAGATAACGAGTCGTCGTACGAGCACCGCACATAATATCCCACGCTAAATACTCGATGATGCTGGTACGTGTATCTTGACGCTTCTCGATCAGTATCCGTTTTCTCCAGGATGCATTCCAGATCGGCATACACGATAAACGGTACACGCTCTTTCCTGTTGTAGTTGCTGAAGCTGAGCCACTTACTGCAATCATCATTTGGCAATATGATTGCACAATCGTTCATCTTCTCACAATCCATGGTGTGAGCTTCCAGCTTCTCATTCGAACTAAAGTAGTGTAAGCATCTGCAATAAGAGGCATAATTTTTATCTAACATAAAATATTTAAAAGATTTATTATATACATACCTATCACAAAAGTATTTCCTGCCATTATGTTTACTCAATTGTGTGCATACGAGGCGAGATAAGTTCTTAATCCATGTGAAATGTCCCACGTCGTTTGCTCCTTCTAAATACAACAAATTGACATGTCTTTCCATCTTCTTATCGGTGACTCGTATTGGTAACACCTTCTTATTCTCAATGGTATAGACATTGATGGAGATGTTGTTGATATGTTCAAACTTTTTAATTTGGTTCAATGTCATTGGAAATTCAATATCCTGGATATTCAACACTGTTGTATAATGAGGATATGACGATGCGAGAGATACGTGACTTTCGGCTGGATACAGAGCGGCCACCACCGACCACGCAAAACATGCATTGTCCGTCGAGCATACATTGATTACTGCTTTCTTTAGTCGTACCTCTCGCGGTAATTGTATGGCACATCCTGCATGCATTGGCATATATTTATTTACATTAACAATTAAATTCAGTATCCGCGACAGCGCCCACCCACTATCGCGTTCCTGAAATTCGTCTAAGGATGCTAGAATGGGTTCGATGACACGTAAATCATACCATTCGCGTAGGTCAGACAAGCGAAAAAGTTCACAATTTTTCGTGTTAACACTTTTGTTTGCACATTTGTTACCAGCAACAAATTCACCATTAAGTATAGTATTTATTTTTACACTATCATGTTTCAGCACAATGTTTCGCACATGATCGACTACAATATCCCTCGCATCTTCGAGGGATATTGTGATTCTATGTGGTTAGAATTTATCACTGCACCGGTCAATATACGGTTAACGAAAGCCGTATCAATTTCACGCCATCTGAGTCTTGCACTATGTCCAGCACCCGCATGTACAAATCGATTGCGTGTCGAATCTTTTAGACTTTCTAATCTAGCGATACGAGCAATCAATGATTGTTTTTCACCGATTGAGAGTCGCAGTCTCTTGATTCGGCTTCGTTCCACCAACGAATCGAGATAATCGCCAAATCGATGTTCCCATAAATTGTATTCTTCCATCGACCTTAATTGAGCGGCTTGCTCGTACAGCTCCTGCTCTTGATGATCCATACTGTCGTCTTTTGTGTTAATGTGTATAGTGATGCATACGATATATTACAAAAAATCACTGTTCCCGATGATGCTTTCGGTGATGCTCGCGATATATTACAGAAATCTGTGTCCGCGAATGCGCTGTTATAGGTTTTGCAGAGGTTGTGTTTTTTGCGCGTGTTCATCCACAAATGTATTGTATACGTTTTTTGCACATGTTCAGTGTAATCTAAAACACCTTGCAAAACAGTTGCGCTTTTCGCAGAAGAACATGTAACATAAAATAGTAAGAAGGGGGAACAACGTGTACGTAAATATGGTTGGGGTTCAATAACTCGCACAATTCATGGATCGAACACGAGTTGCAACGCGTTGCAAATTCCGACGTGTATCTAGTTGAAAAAGTATTGCGTAAGAAGGGGAACAACGTGTACGTAAAATGGTTGGGGCTCAATAACTCGCACAATTCGTGGATCCACAAAAGTAATGTTTTGTAACATAATTATTCATTGCTTTAATAAATATATCATATTTTTAAATCATCAAAACATGGTATCTAATTTCTTTCCCATGGTAAGGGTCTCCATATATATATGTTACAGAATTCTTTGCCTGTGAGTGCAATGTATACGTTTGCAGAAGTTGCGTTTTTGCACGTGTTCAGTGTAATCTAAAACGTCTTGCAAAAAAAAAAAAAAAACGTTGCGCTCTTCGCAAAAGAAGAACATGCGACATAAAATAAGAATATGAATAGCGTGTACGTAAAATGATTAGGACCCCAATAGCTCGCACAATTCGTGTGTAATGTTATACGCTTTGCAGAAGTTGCATGTTTAGACATGTTCAAGGTAATCTAAAAAACAATTTTTGCAAAAAGTTGCACTTTTCACAGAAGAAGAACACGTGATATAAAAAATTCCTCCTTCCCCACAAATGATCTATGTCGCGAAGAATATTATTTGTTTGCATCATCCTGCGAATGTAATGTTATACGCTTTGCAGAAGTTGCATGTTTAGACGTGTTCAAGGTAATCTAAAAGACATTTTTGCAAAAGCTGCACTTTTCGCAGAAGAAGAACATGTGATATAAAAAATTCCTTCCCCCACTACGCGCCACCCGCTTCCCTGAAATTCGTCCCCCCACTACGCGCCACCCGCTTCCCTGATACATATGATGCAACGTTGCATTTAAGTGCTGCACAATATTCACACTCGTTTGATAGTATCGTCGTGAAACATTATCTATTGAATTCTACGTTCAAATTTTTTCTGAAAAAATGAATTATTGCATTCCTTGCAATACAGCATGCACAAGTAATGAGTAAGTATTATTACCACAATTTTTTTCTTATCCATTTTTTCTTATTGTTATTACTTATTGTCATTACTTACCTTTTATTCTTTATTTACTTTTCTACATGTAACAGTAGCAAGAAACAGCATTCAACGCCTCACATACTGGGAAGGAGGTTTGCCCTCACATCCACAGCATACAAGTATTTGGATATTGCAATCGGTGTAGGACCTGTATCCGCCGTGGAAATTATACTTGGCGATACTCGAGGAAATAAATTGTTGCTGTCTTACTCAACATGGATGGTGTTTATTCAGAAACGCGAGGACATCAAACAACATGTGCTATCAGCTCCTTCTCCAACATCGTTATCAATTTGTGATTTGGTGCTTACGGTTGTTGCAATGCGTGATATGAACATTGTACAAGTGAAATTGCATGATGCTTGCATGTATATGAAACCGACAACTCTATTGTTTTTATTCGAACTGGAACAGTGCATCGAGCATGCATATTCGTGGCTATGCCAAAATGCGCACTATGTTGGTGAGAAATACCAAGAATTTACAAATATTTTGAAACGCAATAGTATTATGCGTAAACGTGATGCAGACAAAATCCTTCGTGAATATTATGATAAAAATTCGCCTGTAGGTTGCGAGCTGTTGGCATATGCGCTGGATAACATTTTATATGATGCTATTAATAATTAAAAATAAAAACTTTATCTAATTTTTGTGGAATAAAATTTCGAAATAGTCAAAAGACGTCTAATTTCTTTCCCCACCTCCTCCTTATCGACCTCTGATTATTACCTTTGATAATTACCACTTCTTTTTACCAGATGCATCTCTTTTATCCCCCCTTCCCTTTTTATCGATACCAGGCAATTACCCTCATCCATTTTCTAACCTCCGCTAATTACCAGCCGTTAATGTCAATTATCGATCGTTGATACTAATTACCGACCATAAATACTAATTACCAGCCATAGATACTAAATATCGACCGTAGATACCAATTATCGACTGTCGGTAATAGTTACCGACCTCCCACTCCGACTGCCCCCCCCCCCCTCCCGACGGACCCACCTCGGGCACCCATCACCCACCGTCCCTCACCCTCATCACCCCTTCCCCCACCACCCCTCACCCTCAACTCCCCCTCCCCCGCACCCCCCTCGGTGCCCCCTGTCCAGAACTCTCCTTTCTCACCTACTCACGTCTCCATCGGGGCAGTCCCCCGTCGTCGCTATAGCACGAGACACATCCTGCGTTGTGACCGAATCGTCTAGCACACAAACGCGCATCTCCGTGCGCTTCGCGGGCCTCGCGACCCGGACAACCCGCTCGCCCAGCTGTTCCCAGAGCCTCTGGGAGAGTCGGTCCGCCTTCTCCCAGCCCTACGGTCCGGGAATCTCCAGCAGGAGGCCCCCGGACACGGCTCTCTTCTTCCTTACTAGCCTGCTGCTCGCATACAAGCTTACTGGTTGCTTACTAGCTAACAGGATGCTTAGTAGCATTCTGCTCCCCTACAAGGGCCCTGCTCGCTTACCAGCTTACTGCCTGCTTGCTAGCATACTGCTTGCTTCCTAGCCAGCTGCTTGCTTTTTAGCACACTGATTCCTTACTAGCTTCCTGCTTGCTTACTTGCACACTGGTTCCTTAATAGCTTACTGCTAGCTTGCTAGCACTCTGCTCTCTTACTAGGTCCCAGCTCGCTTTCCAGCTTCCTGCTCGCGTACTAGCTTACTGCTGGCTTACTAGCTTACAGCTCCTTTACTCGCTTACTGCTTGCTTACTAGCCCGCTGCTCGCTTATTAGATTACTGCTTGCTTACCGGCATACTGCTTTCTTACTAGCAGGCTGCTTGCTTACTAGTTTACTGCTTTCTTACCAGCTTACTGCTCGCTTACTAACTTACTGCTTGCTTGCTAGCTTACTGCTCCCTTATTAGCTTCTTGCTTGCTTACCAGGATACTGCCTTACTACAAACTTACTTCTTCCCTACTAACGAACAGCATTTTTACTAGCCTGCTGCTTGCTTACTAGCTTACTGTTTGCTTACTAGCTTACTGCATCGTAACTAACTTACTGCTTTGTCACTAACTTACTGCTTTGTTACTAACTTACTGTTTTGATACTAACTTACGGCTTTGTTACTAGCTCACTGCGTGCATACTAGCTTACTCCTTGCTTACTAGCTTACTGCTTGCTTACTAGCACACTACTCGCTTAGTAGCTGACAGCCTGCATACTAGCTTGGTGCTTGCTTTCTAGCTTACAGCTTGCCCACAATCTTACTGCTAGCTTACTCGCTTACTGCTCCCTTACTAGCTCACTGCTTGCTATCGAACATACCGCATGCTTTCCAGCATACTGCTTCTGTACTAGCTTCAGCTTGCTTACTAGCTTACTGCTTGCTTACTAGCTTGCTCTTTGCTTTCCAGCTTACTGCTTGCTTACTAGCTGCCTCCTCGTTTAGTAGCTGAGTAATTTCTTGCTAGCTCCCTGCTTGCCTACTAGCTTAATGCTTCGTTACTAGCTCCCTCCTCGCTTACTAGCCCACTGCTAGCTTACAAGATTAATGCTTGCCACTAGTTTGCTGCTCGCTCAATACCTAACTACGTTCTTACTAGCCTGCTGCTAGCTTACTTGCTTACTGCTTGCTTAATATCTTCCGTCTCACTTACTAGCTCACTGCTTGCATACTAGCTTACTGCTTGCATACAAGCTAATTGCATTCGCGCCAGCTTACTGCTTGCTTTCTAGCTTCCAGGTTGCTTGCTAGCTTACTGCTTTCTTACTAGCTAGCAGCTTTCTGACTAGCCTGCTGCTTGCTTACAAGCTGACTGTTTGCTTAGTAGCTTACTGGTTGCTTACTAGCTCCCTGCTCGCTTACTAGATTACCGCTTGCTTACTAGCATAGTGCTTCCTTACCAGCTTCCTCCTCGTATACTAACTCAGTGCTTGCTTACTAGCTAACTGCTATCCTACCAGCCCACTGAAGGCATACTAGCTCTCTGCTTTCAGACTAGCTAACCGCTTTCTTACTACCCTCCTGCTTCCTTCATTACTTACTGCTTCCTTACTAGCTAACTTTTTTTTTTTTTTTTTTTTTGTCGTGGGGAAAATCTTCGAAAGACTCCCTCCCACCTCCTTGGGGAGAGGTGGGAGGGGTGTGTGGGATTCCCCGCGCCCGTACAACGACAGGCGCGGGACCTACCCACTAAAAACCCCACGGTGACACTTCGGCACGCTTTGGGAGGATACCGGGAATCGCTCGAAGCATTCTTCCGGTATCCTCCCCGTGCCCGCGCTTTCGCGCCCATCCCCCGGGGGGACAATCGGTCCCCCCAGTAGACACACTGCCTCATAGCGGCGGGACGGGGCCGCGTTTAGTGGCGGCTGCGAGCCCCAACTGGCAACCGCCCGCGACCCCGTTTCCACCCCTCGGCGGCCGGGCGTTCATGGCCGCACCAGACCGCCGAGGGTGCCACCCCTTGCGTCGGACCGGTAGGGGGAGGCACTTCTACCCCCAACCGGTCCGACCCGGCGCCGCCTGGCGGGAGGAGGGTCCCCTCAGGACCCCCCTCCCAGCCTAGGTCATCCGCCACGCCGAGGCGGCCGCCCGCGACGCCTCGCGACCGGGCGACGACCTCGGGCCACCGCACGAGCGCGAGCTTCAGCGCGCCGCTGAAGCTCGCGCTCCCTCCCCGCGGCCTCCTTCTGCAACATTACGTTCTCGCAGAATGAGGCCACGGCCCTCCACTTCTCCTCGCTGCCGAGCATGGCGCGCACCACGCCCGGCAACGAGACATCCCGCCCGACGACGCCGACCAGGACACGGCGCTCCCCCTCCCACGCGGGGCATACCTCCAGGGTATGATCCGCCGTGTCCTGCTCAGCGACGCAGTGGCAGCAACGCGCCGTCGGCTCCTTCCCTATCCGGCACAGGTATCTTCCGAAGCTGCCATGCCCGGAAAATACCTGTGCCATCCGGTAGGTGAGGCTGCCATGGCCTCTGTCCAGCCACTCCTTCAGGAGTGGCCGAACCGCCCCGACAGTCCGGTGCCCCGCGGTTGGCAGAGCCAGCCGCTCCTGCCACGCGAGCAACACGGACTGCCGGGCCTGGCGCTTCAAATCGCCCCAAGCAGGTTCCTGCCCGCCCGGGACCGCCCCCACCGCCGCGCGACGGTCGACGCGGTGCCGGTACATCACCGCGTGCGACCGCGCGAGCAGGTCCATGGGCGGCATCCCCGCTAGAACCGTCGCCGCTTCATGTGACATGGTCCGATACCCGCGGACGACCCTGAGCGCCATGCGCCTCTGCACCCGACGCAGCATAGTCATGCTGCGCCGGGAGGCAGCCAGGTCGTCCGCCCAGACGGGGGCCCCGTATAGGGCCACCAACTGGACCATTGCCACATAGAGGCGACGAACTCGGCCCGCCGGGCACCCAGGTTGGGCAGGATCCGGCCCAGAGCCGCAACCATCCTTTCCAACCGGGGGACCAGGCAGCGGAAATGCTCCTCGAAACGCCAGTGGCTATCGAGGATCAGCCCTAGATACCTGATCTGGGGCTTCACCTCGATGTCAGCCCCACCCACCCGGATCAGAGGGGGTGGCGGATCCTGCCGAGGTGAATGAAACGCAATCACCTCGGTCTTATGGACCGCCACCGTCATCCCCATCCCCCTGATCCGGTCGACGACGCGTTGCGACCACTCCTCCGCGCGACGCATGGCCCTCCCCCAGTGCGCCCCGACGGCCAGCACCAGTGTGTCATCCGCATAACACACCGTGCTGACGCCGTCGGGGAGACCGGTCCGCAACACCGAGTCGTACGCGATGTTCCACAGGAGTGGCCCGAGGACCGACCCCTGCGGAACACCGCAGTACACCTCCCTCCGCATATCCCCATCCCGGCCCGGATACTCGATCCACCTGCCGCGGAGATAATCCCCGACGACCGCCCTGAGACAAGGGGGGACCCGATGATATTCGAGTCCCCTCCTTATCTCTTCCCAGGGGAGGGTGTTAAAGGCATTGGCAATATCCAAGGATACTGCCAATGCCACCCCTCCCCGGGAGACGGCCGCCCCCGAGAGGGCCCTCACACGACCTATCGCGTCGATAGTCGATCGGCCCCCCCGGAAACCGAACTGGCAGTCGGCCAGACCGGGATCACCCCGCGACAGGTGCTCGACGAGGCGGGCAGCAATCACCCGCTCGAAGAGCTTGCCCACCTCGTCGAGGAGACAAATGGGCCGGTATGCGGAGGGAGACTCCGCGGGCCGACCCTCCTTCCGGAGGAGGACCATCCTCGCCACCTTCCAACTGGGGGGGAATCGCCCGTCCCTCAGGCAGCGGTCGAACAACCGCCTGAGGTCGGCCCCAAGGACGCCCTGGGTCAAGACCCAAACCCGGCCGGGCACACCATCCGGACCCGGGGCCGTGTTACGAACCCCGAGCCGTCTGATGGCCGCTGCCAGGTCCTCCTGCGTGACCCCCAGCTCGGCCGTCCACTCCACTGGGACAGCCGCCGCCGCCGGAGGACGCGGTCCCCTCTCCCCAATTGGGAAGAGTGTATTGACCACGTCCTCCAGCAGCCGGGGGTCAAGACCCTCGGTGACGGGGGGCGCCCACGTGCGGAGCTTATTCAGCACCACCTTATATGGGCGCCCCCATGAATCGTCATCAAGGGTCTGGAGGAGCTGCTTCCATGCCCGGGTCTTGGCCCGTTTGATGGCGACCTGCAGAGCAACCCGCGCCACGCGCTATGCTCCATACAGGTCATCAGCTGCCCTCGCCCGCGCCACGCCGTCGCCTGTACGTTGACGACGGCGCGCGCGGGTGTACTGGCGTCGGGCGCGGACAGTCGCGACTCGCAACTCCGCGATCGCGTCCGACCACCAGTACACCGCCCGGCGAGGAGAAGCCCGCCCGACCCGAGGCATCGCCGCGTCGCAAATACCCGCGACCAATGCTCCGAGCCGGGCGACCTCCTCCTCTATGCTCGGCAACTCGGCCGCTCCCTGCGGCCAAGTTGCAGCGAGGGCAGCTGCCATCAGGGCGTCCTTGTCCAGGCGCCGAAACGCCCAGCGGCGTGGTGGGGTGCCACGCAGGCGGCCGTGTCGGGATGCACTCGCGGCGGCAGAGACCTCCATCCGGATGTACCGGTGATCGGAGAGTGTCTCTGCCCCCGCGACCACGTGCCAACCCGACACCATGCGCACGGCGTTGGGGGTCGCGAATCCAACATCCACGATGGACCCCCCATATCGCCGCACGCATGTGTGCTCCGAACCCCGGTTCAATACCCGGAGGTCGAGCCCCGCCGCCCAATCGCCCAGGATCCCGCCGCGAACGGAGGTCCTGGGGGATCCCCAAGCCACCGACTTGGCATTAAAATCC
Organism: Colletes latitarsis; assembly: GCF_051014445.1. Lineage (NCBI taxonomy): Eukaryota > Metazoa > Arthropoda > Insecta > Hymenoptera > Colletidae > Colletes > Colletes latitarsis. Next base: position 8,155,083 of record NC_135142.1, read on the forward strand.
CCCAGGACCAGCACCGGCCGGGCCGCGTAGCGCTGCACGCATGCCGCGACCTCGGCCAAGTACAGCTCGAACGCAGCGTGACCGCTACGGGGCGAAATGTTGCACCCCACCACAGCGACTCCCCCCCAGTCCACGGCGACGAATCCCCGACCGCGCTCCAACAAGGAGAACGGTGGAGACCCGTCGCCCCCTCCCCATACCGTCGCCACCAAGCCGTCCGCGTCGCCCACCCAATGAGGGTGATCAAGGACGCGGTACGGCTCGGCGGCGACCGCCAGGCCAACCCCCCACTCCGCGAGGACTTGGGACATCAAGTCCTGTGCCGCGCGGCAGTGGTTGAGGTTGGCCTGGAGGAGGAGGCGGGGCGGCATTAATTAATGGCCGCGCCAGCCTCCTCCCGGCCGTCCGTCCCCGTAGCTCCGTCCACCTCCATGGAGGACGATGCCACCGCCCTCGGCACCGGAGCCGGTGCAGCCCGCCTCTTCCTCTCCTTCCGGGAGGGGGGGGAGCACTTCTTGCTCCCCACCCTGTGATCGGCTGGCCTCCCCATGTCCGCACACAGCGGGCAGTGGGGGGCCGCCGAGCACTGGCTCGCACGGTGCTCTTTGGCACCGCAGCGGTAACACTGACCGCTGCGGTCCACCGGCGAGGTGCACGACTGCCTCACGTGCCCCAATTCGAGGCAGCGGTGACACTGGAGCGGGCGCGGCGCGAGGATTTCCACTCTCGCCGAAACCCACCCCACCAACACCCTCCCGGATTCCGCCACCTTACGGGCGGCGGAGAGGGGGCACCAGGCCCACACCGACCCGAGGCCGGAGGGCGACCTGCGGATCTCTCCGATCCGCAGGTCCTCCACAGGACAGTCCCCCGCCCTCGCAAGGGCACGGGACATATCCTGTGCGCTGACCGAGTCGTCCAGCCCACAAACGCGCATCTCCGTGCGCTTCGTGGGCCGGGCGACCCGGACACCTCGCTCGCCCAGCTGCTCCCGGAGCCTCTGGGCGAGACGATCCGCCTTCGCGCCGCCTTCTGCACCGGGGATCTCCAGCAAGAGACCCCCGGTCACGGCCCTCTTCGCCCTCACGGAGGCGATGCCCAGCTCTTCCAGGGAGATATTCTCCCTGGCGAGCCGCATCGCCTCCGCGAGGGTCAGGTCGCCCCCCTGCGCAACGGTCAGCGTCACCGCTGCCGTTTTTGGGGGACGACCTGGTCGTGCCTTCCCGGCCTTCGCGGCCTTTACCTTTTTTTTTTTTTTTTTTTTTTTTTTGTCGTGGGGAAAATCTTCGAAAGACTCCCTCCCACCTCCTTGGGGAGAGGTGGGAGGGGTGTGTGGGATTCCCCGCGCCCGTACAACGACAGGCGCGGGACCTACCCACTAAAAACCCCACGGTGACCCTTCGGCACGCTTTGGGAGGATACCGGGAATCGCTCGAAGCATTCTTCCGGTATCCTCCCCGTGCCCGCGCTTTCGCGCCCATCCCCCGGGGGGACAATCGGTCCCCCCAGTAGACACACTGCCTCATAGCGGCGGGACGGGGCCACTCCATCCCGCCGCTATCCGTCCCGGGGCCGCGTTTAGTGGCGGCTGCGAGCCCCAACTCGCAACCGCCCGCGACCCCGTTTCCACCCCTCGGCGGCCGGGCGTTCACGGCCGCACCAGACCGCCGAAGGTGCCTCCCCTTGCGTCGGACCGGTAGGGGGAGGCACTCCTACCCCCAACCGGTCCGTCCCGGCGCCGCCTGGCGGGAGGAGGGTCCCCTCAGGACCCCCCTCCCAGCCTAGGTCATCCGCCACGCCGTGGCGGCCGCCCGCGACGCCTCGCGACCGGGCGACGACCTCGGGCCACCGCACGAGCGCGAGCTTCAGCGCGCCGCTGAAGCTCGCGTTCCCTCCCCGCGGCCTCCTTCTGCAGCATTACGTTCTCGCAGAAGGAGGCCACGGCCCTCCACTTCTCCTCGCTGCCGAGCATGGCGCGCACCACGCCCGGCAGCGAGACATCCCGCCCGACGACGCCGACCAGGACACGGCGCTCCCCCTCCCACGCGGGGCATACCTCCAGGGTATGATCCGCCGTGTCCTGCTCAGCGTCGCAGTGGCAGCAACGCGCCGTCGGCTCCTTCCCTATCCGGCACAGGTATCTTCCGAAGCTGCCATGGCCGGAAAATACCTGTGCCATCCGGTAGGTGAGGCCGCCATGGCCTCTGTCCAGCCACTCCTTCAGGAGTGGCCGAACCGCCCCGACAGTCCGGTGCCCCGCGGTTGGCAGAGCCAGCCGCTCCTGCCACGCGAGCAACACGGACTGCCGGGCCTGGCGCTTCAAATCGCCCCAAGCAGGTTCCTGCCCGCCCGGGACCGCCCCCACCCCCGCGCGACGGTCGACGCGGTGCCGGTACATCACCGCGTGCGACCGCGCGAGCAGGTCCATGGGCGGCATCCCCGCTAGAACCGTCGCCGCCTCATGTGACATGGTCCGATACCCGCGGACGACCCTGAGCGCCATGCGCCTCTGCACCCGACGCAGCATAGTCATGCTGCGCCGGGAGGCAGCCAGGTCGTCCGCCCAGACGGGGGCCCCGTATAGGGCCACCGACTGGACCATTGCCACATAGAGGCGACGAACTCGGCCCGCCGGGCCCCCCAGGTTGGGCAGGATCCGGCCCAGAGCCGCAACCATCCTTTCCAACCGGGGGACCAGGCAGCGGAAATGCTCCACGAAACGCCAGTGGCTATCGAGGATCAGCCCCAGATACCTGATCTGGGGCTTCACCTCGATGTCAGCCCCACCCACCCGGATCAGAGGGGGTGGCGGATCCTGCCGAGGTGAATGAAACGCAATCACCTCGGTCTTATGGACCGCCACCGTCATCCCCATTCCCCTGATCCGGTCGACGACGCGTTGCGACCCCTCCTCCGCGCGACGCATGGCCCTCCCCCAGTGCGCCCCGACGGCCAGCACCAGTGTGTCATCCGCATAACACACCGTGCTGACGCCGTCGGGGAGGCCGGCCCGCAACACCGAGTCGTACGCGATGTTCCACAGGAGTGGCCCGAGGACCGACCCCTGCGGAACACCGCAGTACACCTCCCTCCGCATATCACCATCCCGGCCCGGATACTCGATCCACCTGCCGCGGAGATAATCCCCGACGACCGCCCTGAGACAAGGGGGGACTCGATGATATTCGAGTCCCCTCCTTATCTCTTCCCAGGGGAGGGTGTTAAAGGCATTGGCAATATCCAAGGATATTGCCAATGCCACCCCTCCCCGGGAGACGGCCGCCTCCGAGAGGGCCCTCACACGACCTATCGCGTCGATAGTCGATCGGCCCCCCCGGAAACCGAACTGGCAGTCGGCCAGACCGGGATCACCCCGCGACAGGTGCTCGACGAGGCGGGCAGCAATCACACGCTCGAAGAGCTTGCCCACCTCGTCGAGGAGACAAATGGGCCGGTATGCGGAGGGAGACTCCGCGGGCCGACCCTCCTTCCGGAGGAGGACCATCCTCGCCACCTTCCAACTGGGGGGGAATCGCCCGTCCCTCAGGCAGCGGTCGAACAACCGCCTGAGGTCGGCCCCAAGGACGCCCTGGGTCAAGACCCAAACCCGGCCGGGCACCCCATCCGGACCCGGGGCCGTGTTACGAACCCCGAGCCGTCTGATGGCCGCTGCCAGCTCCTCCTGCGTGACCCCCAGCTCGGCCGTCCACTCCACTGGGACAGCCGCCGCCGCCGGAGGACGCGGTCCCCTCTCCCCAATTGGGAAGAGTGTATTGACCACGTCCTCCAGCAGCCGGGGGTCAAGACCCTCGGTGACGGGGGGCGCCCACGGGCGGAGCTTATTCAGCACCACCTTATATGGGCGCCCCCATGGATCGTCATCAAGGGTCTGGAGGAGCGGCCTTTACCTTGGCCGCCGGCGGCGGAGGCGGAGGCTGCGGTTGCGAGGCCTTCCTCGCCGCCCGCTTCGCCTTCCGCCCCACCACCTCACTCCACGCCACCCCCCCTTGGGAGGGTGCTGTGGAGGACGCGACCACCGCGACCACGGGTACACCACCCCCCTTTGGGGGTCGCGACCCGGGGCCCTGGTGCCGCAACGCTGGGCGGAGCCTTCACTCCGCCCTTCTTTGCCTTCCCCGACTGTACCGGAACAGGTCGGGGAGGCACCGCCTTCCTGCTGACCGCTATTCCGGCGAGGAGCTCCTCCCGGAAGGCGGCCAGCTTGCCATCAATCATGTCCCCAATCCTCCTCAGAAGATCGTCTTCTGAGGAGGACGGGGACTTCTTCACGGGCGGAGTGCGGGTGGAGGGGCCCGCGGTGCCCCGCACCACTGCCGCCGCACTCCGCTTATTTACCTCCGCCGAGGGACGCGGCGGTGGAGGAGGAGGGAGGATGGGAGGGAGGGCCGCGCTGTTCCACAGCGCCTCTGCCCTCCTCCTCCCCTGTCGCTCCTCCTCCAACAGGAGCTGCAGACGGGCGTTCCGCCCTCTGAGCTCCCGCGCCGCCTCCCTCATTTCCTCCGCCGCGGCCTTCAGGGCCTCCGCGCCACCGCTTTTCTGCCCCTTAAAGGCGCAGGCAGCGGCGACTTTCTCCACCCGCCTCAGGGACGAGGAGATCCTCTCCGATATCTCCTCGGTCACCTCGTCCCTGAGGCAACTCAGCCTCACCGACGGGCTCATCGCCCCGCCCACCTCGACGACGGCCTGCCCCGCCCTCTTCCTCTTAGAGCCTATGAGGCTCCTGGTGGAGGAGAAGGACGAGACTGACGCAGTCTCGTCGTCCTCCTCCACCTTCCACGAAGCCGGGCCAGGCGCTGGAGGCGGCGCGAGCGCCGTCACTCCAGTCCCAACACCGCCTTCGTCCTCCCCCTCTGACTTACCCCGTCCCATCCCCGTTTTAATATTGAACTCCATAATATTCCCACGAGCAGGTCGGAAGAAAAGGTCCGCCCGGGCAGAGCCGCCTTACCCGGGTAAGCCTATATACTCCGGGGGTTCGGCAGGTTCCCCGGAGGTGGTCGCTTGGGATTGGGCCTTCTCCCCCAACCATGCATCCCATCGCCGCGCACCATAGCTTAGGATTGGAGGGCGATTTTATAGAGTCGCCATACTCGTGGCCCAGGCGGTTAAGCCAAGACCCCCGTTCCTCCTGCCGTCACGTACCATTCACAAAACCAATAGGAAATTGTGAATGGGTCGTTGTGACGACCAACAGGAGGCTTACGGTGTGTGTATGACTCGGGTACCCCGGGTTCGTTAAGCCCGTACTGCAGCTGAAAGGCTGGCAGCCCCTGAGGGGAGACTCTTAATGCTAAATGTCTGGACGTGTGGCCGGCGTCTGGCCAGAAAAAAGCCCCGCCGATGGGCCGTCTCCTTATGGCGGTTCGCGTCGCTCTATCCTGGAACAAAAGAGACGAGACTATGCGTAAATACCGAGTAACGTGAGTTACGTTGTCCGTCTCGTTCTAAGGTTCACGCGCTCTTGGTTGTGCTTGTCGCACTCAAGAGCGGGGAACTCGGCCGCCGCGTTACACAGCTAAGCTAGTGGACTGTATGTGTGAACGTTCCCTTTAAACCAGGAAACGTTTGATTGCAGATTTGGAAGACGAGAAACGATCTCGATTTTTCCTGACTGCTGATTTTCGACTGTCGCAGGAGAGGTTAACAGAGGGAGGTTGTAAGGCTCCAACTATTGGCCTGCTCCTCGGCCGTTTACCGTTCTCGTAATGCGTACGTGCACTGTGTGGTGCAGCACCTTTACAGCGCATGCAGCGACTGATAATTATAGTGCGTACACCACGGCGCTATACTGAGCGGTTCTACACACAGTGTCCGTACACACTGGCGATGATTGAACTGCGCTCTAGCTGGTCGCCGGATGCCGGAACTCAAAGATTGTCCCGAACGCCGACTGGAGGACGGCAAGACCACCCAGGGTATGCACGCCACGAAGGCCCCTAAGGGTGGGTTTGCACCGTTCGACAGTCGAGAGAGGGTCGAGATTCAAATTCGAAACCTCGGACACGACCTCTGATTGCAGCGATACGTGTCTGATTTCAGACTGGCGTGGACTATAGTCACCGTTGAATAGAAATTTCGTATTATAACTCACGAAATTTTACAGTCGCTTTGATCTGGTCGAAACCCGACCTGATCTATATCGATTTATAGCGAGTTGCGAAAGGAATCACGGGAAGGGATTGATTCACAATCCGTCCTCGTATTCGATTCCTTTCCTCGTTTGCGATTTTTTAATTTAAATTGGAAACGGGTTACGGAAGGAGTCACGGTAAAGGATTGTTTTTACAATCCGTTCTCGCATGGAGTCCTTCCTATTCCACGTCTAGAATTTATTCGAAAAGTTCGAGTAACTCGTAACTATTCGAGAACAATGGAATGTCCGAGGAGCGGGGTCGTATGCCCATGTGCTCCCTGCCGGTTCCAGATTAAGAGTGACGGACGAGCACGGACAGTCAAAATATTCGCTCGAAGGGTGAAACCTCCGTAGAGCGGCGCTGTAAACGTTTCTTGAGTCCGTCTTTGTCTAATACAAAATTGTCGTTCCTTCTCTAGACACGCGCGTTGAAACTTACGTTTCGAAATTGAGCGTTACGTGGTCGATCGCGTGAGGTCTCGAGAAAAACCCGAGAGCGGCTGTTTTTCTATCCCGTACTGTTTTCGCGTAGCGGACACGACGACCGAGGTACCTCTGGTCTTACGTACGCCGAAAAAACAATACCGGGTGACGAATTTTATTTTACTCGAAAATACGTCGAATTAACGTGATATTTAAACAATGCTAGTAAGCAAGCGGCAAGCTACGAAGCAAGCAGTATGCTAGTAAGCATGCAGTGAGATACTAAGCGAGCAGTGAGCCAGTAAGCGAGCAGGAATGTAGTAAGGAACCAGTATGCTAGCAAACAGCAAGTGAGCTAGTTAGAGACAAGTAAGCTGGTATGTAAGCAGCATGCAAGTAAGCAAGCAGCCCCTCAGGGGCTGCCAGCCTTTCAGCTGCAGTACGGGCTTAACGAACCCGGGGTACCCGAGTCATACACACACCGTAAGCCTCCTGTTGGTCGTCACAACGACCCATTCACAATTCCCTATTGGTTTTGTGAATGGTACGTGACGGCAGGAGGAACGGGGGTCTTGGCTTAACCGCCTGGGCCACGAGTATGGCGACTCTATAAAATCGCCCTCCAATCCTAAGCTATGGTGCGCGGCGATGGGATGCATGGTTGGGGGAGAAGGCCCAATCCCAAGCGACCACCTCCGGGGAACCTGCCGAACCCTCGGAGTATTAGGCTTACCCGGGTAAGGCGGCTCTGCCCGGGTGGACCTTTATTTCCGACCATCTCGTGGGATTTTTATGGACACAGAAAATAAAATGGGGATGGGGCGGGTTTTGTCGGTTGGGGAGGACGGAGACGGGGCTGGGGTTAGGGTGGCGGCGCTCGCGCCCCACTCAGCACCAGGTCCGGCTTCGTGGAGGGTGGAGGAGGACGACGAGACGGCGTCGGTCTCGTCCTTCTCCTCCAGCACGAGCCACATAGGCTCTAAGAGGAAGAGGACGGGGCAGGCCGTCGTCGAGGTGGGCGGGGCGATGAGCCCGTCGGTGAGGCTGAGTTGCCTCAGGGACGAGGTGACCGAGGAGATATCGGAGAGGATCTCCTCGTCCCTGAGGCGGGTGGAGAAAGTCGCCGCTGCCTGCGCCTTTAAGGGGCAGAAAAGCGGTGGCGCGGAGGCCCTGAAGGCCGCGGCGGAGGAAATGAGGGAGGCGGCGCGGGAGCTCAGAGGGCGGAACGCCCGTCTGCAGCTCCTGTTGGAGGAGGAGCGACAGGGGAGGAGGAGGGCAGAGGCGCTGTGGAACAGCGCGGCCCTCCCACCCATCCTCCCTCCTCCTCCACCGCCGCGTCCCTCGGCGGAGGTAAATAAGCGGAGTGCGGCGGCAGTGGTGCGGGGCACCGCGGGCCCCTCCACCCGCACTCCGCCCGTGAAGAAGTCCCCGTCCTCCTCAGAAGACGATCTTCTGAGGAGGATTGGGGACATGATTGATGGCAAGCTGGCCGCCTTCCGGGAGGAGCTCCTCGCCGGAAGAGTGGTCAGCAGGAAGGCGGTGCCTCCCCGACCTGTTCCGGTACAGTCGGGGAAGGCAAAGAAGGGCGGAGTGAAGGCTCCGCCCAGCGTTGCGGCACCAGGGCCCCGGGTCGCGACCCCCAAGGGGGGTGGTGTACCCGTGGTCGCGGTGGTCGCGTCTTCCACGGCACCCTCCCAAGGGGGGGTGGCGTGGAGTGAGGTGGTGGGGCGGAAGGCGAAGCGGGCGGCGAGGAAGGCCTCGCAACCGCAGCCTCCGCCTCCGCCGTCGGCGGCCAAGGTAAAGGCCGCGAAGGTCGGGAAGGCACGACCAGGTCGTCCCCCAAAAACGGCAGCGGTGACGCTGACCGTTGCGCAGGGGGGCGACCTGACCCTCGCGGAGGCGATGCGGCTCGCCAGGGAGAATATCTCCCTGGAAGAGCTGGGCATCGCCTCCGTGAGGGCGAAGAGGGCCGTGACCGGGGGTCTCTTGCTGGAGATCCCCGGTGCAGAGGGCGGCGCGAAGGCGGATCGTCTCGCCCAGAGGCTCCGGGAGCAGCTGGGCGAGCGAGGTGTCCGGGTCGCCCGGCCCACGAAGCGCACGGAGATGCGCGTTTGTGGGCTGGACGACTCGGTCAGCGCACAGGATGTGTCCCGTGCCCTTGCGAGGGCGGGGGACTGTCCTGTGGAGGACCTGCGGATCGGAGAGATCCGCAGGTCGCCCTCCGGCCTCGGGTCGGTGTGGGCCCGGTGCCCCCTCTCCGCCGCCCGTAAGGTGGCGGAATCCGGGAGGGTGTTGGTGGGGTGGGTTTCGGCGCGAGTGGAAATCCTCGCGCCGCGCCCGCTCCAGTGTCACCGCTGCCTCGAATTGGGGCACGTGAGGCAGTGGTGCACCTCGCCGGTGGACCGCAGCGGTCAGTGTTACCGCTGCGGTGCCAAAGAGCACCGTGCGAGCCAGTGCTCGGCGGCCCCCCACTGCCCGCTGTGTGCGGACATGGGGAGGCCAGCCGATCACAGGGTGGGGAGCAAGAAGTGCTCCCCCCCCCTCCCGGAAGGAGAGGAAGAGGCGGGCTGCACCGGCTCCGGTGCCGAGGGCGGTGGCATCGTCCTCCATGGAGGTGGACGGTGCTACGGGGACGGACGGCCGGGAGGAGGCTGGCGCGGCCATTAATTAATGCCGCCCCGCCTCCTCCTCCAGGCCAACCTCAACCACTGCCGCGCGGCACAGGACTTGATGTCCCAAGTCCTCGCGGAGTGGGGGGTTGGCCTGGCGGTCGCCGCCGAGCCGTACCGCGTCCCTGATCACCCTCATTGGGTGGGCGACGCGGACGGCTTGGTGGCGACGGTATGGGGAGGGGGCGACGGGTCCCCACCGTTCTCCTTGTTGGAGCGCGGTCGGGGATTCGTCGCCGTGGACTGGGGGGGAGTCGCTGTGGTGGGGTGCTACATTTCGCCCCGTAGCGGTCACGCTGCGTTCGAGCTGTACCTGGCCGAGGTCGCGGCATGCGTGCAGCGCTACGCGGCCCGGCCGGTGCTGGTCCTGGGGGATTTTAATGCCAAGTCGGTGGCTTGGGGATCCCCCAGGACCTCCGTTCGCGGCGGGATCCTGGGCGATTGGGCGGCGGGGCTCGACCTCCGGGTATTGAACCGGGGGTCGGAGCACACATGCGTGCGGCGATATGGGGGGTCCATCGTGGATGTTGGATTCGCGACCCCCAACGCCGTGCGCATGGTGTCGGGTTGGCACGTGGTCGCGGGGGCAGAGACACTCTCCGATCACCGGTACATCCGGATGGAGGTCTCTGCCGCCGCGAGTGCATCCCGACACGGCCGCCTGCGTGGCACCCCACCACGCCGCTGGGCGCTTCGGCGCCTGGACAAGGACGCCCTGATGGCAGCTGCCCTCGCTGCAACTTGGCCGCAGGGAGCGGCCGAGTTGCCGAGCATAGAGGAGGAGGTCGCCCGGCTCGGAGCATTGGTCGCGGGTATTTGCGACGCGGCGATGCCTCGGGTCGGGCGGGCTTCTCCTCGCCGGGCGGTGTACTGGTGGTCGGACGCGATCGCGGAGTTGCGAGTCGCGACTGTCCGCGCCCGACGCCAGTACACCCGCGCGCGCCGTCGTCAACGTACAGGCGACGGCGTGGCGCGAGCGAGGGCAGCTGATGACCTGTATGGAGCATACCGCGTGGCGCGGGTTGCTCTGCAGGTCGCCATCAAACGGGCCAAGACCCAGGCATGGAAGGAGCTCCTCCAGACCCTTGATGACGATCCATGGGGGCGCCCATATAAGGTGGTGCTGAATAAGCTCCGCACGTGGGCGCCCCCCGTCACCGAGGGTCTTGACCCCCGGCTGCTGGAGGACGTGGTCAATACACTCTTCCCAATTGGGGAGAGGGGACCGCGTCCTCCGGCGGCGGCGGCTGTCCCAGTGGAGTGGACGGCCGAGCTGGGGGTCACGCAGGAGGAGCTGGCAGCGGCCATCAGACGGCTCGGGGTTCGTAACACGGCCCCGGGTCCGGATGGTGTGCCCGGCCGGGTTTGGGTCTTGACCCAGGGCGTCCTTGGGGCCGACCTCAGGCGGTTGTTCGACCGCTGCCTGAGGGACGGGCGATTCCCCCCCAGTTGGAAGGTGGCGAGGATGGTCCTCCTCCGGAAGGAGGGTCGGCCCGCGGAGTCTCCCTCCGCATACCGGCCCATTTGTCTCCTCGACGAGGTGGGCAAGCTCTTCGAGCGTGTGATTGCTGCCCGCCTCGTCGAGCACCTGTCGCGGGGTGATCCCGGTCTGGCCGACTGCCAGTTCGGTTTCCGGGGGGGCCGATCGACTATCGACGCGATAGGTCGTGTGAGGGCCCTCTCGGAGGCGGCCGTCTCCCGGGGAGGGGTGGCATTGGCAATATCCTTGGATATTGCCAATGCCTTTAACACCCTCCCCTGGGAAGAGATAAGGAGGGGACTCGAATATCATCGAGTCCCCCCTTGTCTCAGGGCGGTCGTCGGGGATTATCTCCGCGGCAGGTGGATCGAGTATCCAGGCCGGGATGGTGATATGCGAAGGGAGGTGTACTGCGGTGTTCCGCAGGGGTCGGTCCTCGGGCCACTCCTGTGGAACATCGCGTACGACTCGGTGTTGCGGGCCGGCCTCCCCGACGGCGTCAGCACGGTGTGTTATGCGGATGACACACTGGTGCTGGCCGTCGGGGCGCACTGGGGGAGGGCCATGCGTCGCGCGGAGGAGGGGTCGCAACGCGTCGTCGACCGGATCAGGAGGATGGGGATGACGGTGGCGGTCCATAAGACCGAGGTGATTGCGTTTCATTCACCTCGGCAGGATCCGCCACCCCCTCTGATTCGGGTGGGTGGGGCTGACATCGAGGTGAAGCCCCAGATCAGGTATCTGGGGCTGATCCTCGATAGCCACTGGCGTTTCGAGAAGCATTTCCGCTGCCTGGTCCCCCGGTTGGAAAGGATGGTTGCGGCTCTGGGCCGGATCCTGCCCAACCTGGGGGGCCCGGCGGGCCGAGTTCGTCGCCTCTATGTGGCAATGGTCCAGTCGGTGGCCCTATACGGGGCCCCCGTCTGGGCGGACGACCTGGCTGGCGCTCAGGGTCGTCCGCGGGTATCGGACCATGTCACATGAGGCGGCGACGGTTCTAGCGGGGATGCCGCCCATGGACCTGCTCGCGCGGTCGCACGCGGTGATGTACCGGCACCGCGTCGACCGTCGCGCGGGGGTGGGGGCGGTCCCGGGCGGGCAGGAACCTGCTTGGGGCGATTTGAAGCGCCAGGCCCGGCAGTCCGTGTTGCTCGCGTGGCAGGAGCGGCTGGCTCTGCCAACCGCGGGGCACCGGACTGTCGGGGCTGTTCGGCCACTCCTGAAGGAATGGCTGGACAGAGGCCATGGCAGCCTCACCTACCGGCTGGCACAGGTGTTTTCCGGGCATGGCAGCTTCGGAAGATACCTGTGCCGGATAGGGAAGGAGCCGACGGCGCGTTGCTGCCACTGCGACGCTGAGCAGGACACGGCGGATCATACCCTGGAGGTATGCCCCGCGTGGGAGGGGGAGCGCCGTGTCCTGGTCGGCGTCGTCGGGCGGGATGTCTCGTTGCCGGGCGTGGTGCGCGCCATGCTCGGCAGCGAGGAGAAGTGGAGGGCCGTGGCCTCCTTCTGCGAGAACGTAATGTTGCAGAAGGAGGCCGCGGGGAGGGAGCGCGAGCTTCAGCGACGCGCTGAAGCTCGCGCTCGTGCGGTGGCCCGAGGTCATCGCCCGGTCGCGAGGCGTCGCGGGCGGCCGCCTCGGCGTGGCGGATGACCTAGGCTGGGAGGGGGGTCCTGAGGGGACCCTCCTCCCGCCAGGCGGCGCCGGGTCGGACCGGTTGGGGGTAGGAGTGCCTCCCCCTACCGGTCCGACGCAAGGGGAGGCACCCTCGGCGGTCTGGTGCGGCCATGAACGCCCGGCCGCCGAGGGGTGGAAACGGGGTCGCGGGCGGTTGCGAGTTGGGGCTCGCAGCCGCCACTAAACGCGGCCCCGGGACGGATAGCGGCGGGATGGAGTGGCCCCGTCCCGCCGCTATGAGGCAGTGTGTCTACTGGGGGGACCGATTGTCCTCCCGGGGGATGGGCGCGAAAGCGCGGGCACGGGGAGGATACCGGAAGAATGCTTCGAGCGATTCCCGGTATCCTCCCAAAGCGTGCCGAAGGGTCACCGTGGGGTTTTTAGTGGGTAGGTCCCGCGCCTGTCGTTGTACGGGCGCGGGGAATCCCACACACCCCTCCCACCACTCCCCAAGGAGGTGGGAGGGAGTCTTTCGAAGATTTTCCCCACGACAAAAAAAAAAAAAAAAAAAAAAAAAAAAAAAAAAAAGTAAGCAAGCAGTGAGCTAGTAAGCGAGGAGGAAGTTAGAAAGCATGCAGGATGGTAGTATGCAAGCAGAGAGCTAGTAAGCAAGCAGTGAGCTAGTAAGCGAGGAGGAAGCTTGTAAGGAAGCAGTATGTTAGTAGCAAAACAATAAGCTAGTAAGCAAGCAGGAAGCTTGTAAGGAAGCATTCGGCTAGTAAGAAAGCAGTAGGTTAGTAAGAAAGTAGTAAGTCGGTAAGCAAGCAGTGAGCTAGTGAGGAAGCATTTAGTTAGTAACAAAGCAGGAAGCTAGTAAGCAAGCAGGTAAGCACTGAGTAAGCTAGTAAGCAAGCAGTAAGCTAGTAAACAAGCAGTAAGCTTGTAAGCAAGCAGCAAGCTAGTAAGCAAGCAGTGAGCTAGAAAGCAAGCAGCAGTCTAGTAAGAAAGCAGTAAGCTATTAACAAAGCAATAAGTTAGTAAGAAAACGGTCATCTCGTAAGCAAGCAGTAAGCTAGAAAGAAAGCAGCAAGCTAATAACAAAGCAGGAGGTTAGTAAGGAAGCAGTATGCTTGTAAGCAAGAAGGAAGCTAGAAGCAAGCAGCAAGCTTCTAAGCAAGCAGCAAGCTAGTAAGCAAGCAGTAAGCTAGTAAACAAGCAGTAAGCTTGTAAGCAACCAGCAAGCTAGTAAGCAAGCAGCAGGCTCGTAAGAAAGCAGTAAGCTATTAACAAAGCAGTAAGTTAGTAAGAAAACGGTCATCTCGTAAGCAAGCAGCAAGCTAGTCAGCAAGCAGTTAGCTATTGAGCAAGCAGCTGGCTAGTAAGGAAGCAGTATGCCAGTTAGCAAGCAGTAAGCTAGTAAGCAAGCAGTAAGCTTGTAAGCAGGCAGTAAGCTGGTACGCAAGCAGCGAGCTAGTAAGCATTCAGTAAGCCAGTAAGCATGCAGTAGGCTGGTAACAAAGCAGTGAGCTAGTAAGATAGCAGTAAGCTTGTTAACAAGCAGTAAGCTAGTAGGCAACCAGTATGCTAGTAAGGAAGTAGTAAGCTTGGAAGGAAGCAGCATGCTAGTATGCAACCCTCAGGGGCTGTGTCCGGCAATCGTCGGCCGCAGTACGGGGCGTAGCGACCCCGAGGTACCTGATGCTTATCACACCGTATGCCTCCTATTGGTCGTCATAACGTCCCATCCACAATACTTTCTTTGGTTTTGTGAAAGGTACGTGACGGCAGCAGGAACGGGGGTCTTGGCTTAGCCTCCCGGGCCGCGAGTATGGCGACTCTATGAAATCGCCCTCGAATCCTCAGCCATGGTGCGCGTCGATGGATGCATGTTTGGGGGAGAAGACCCAATCCCAAGCGAACACCTCCGAGGGCACCTGCCGTACCCCCGGAGTATTAGGCTTGCCCGGGTAAGGCGGCTCTGCCCGGGTGGACGTTTTTTACGACCTACGCGTGGGAGCTAAATGGGTTTTCATAACAAAACGGGCTAAATGGGTTTTCATAACAAAACGGGGCGGGTTATTGCGGAGAGGGAGGTCGAAGACGGTGTTGGGGCTGGTGTGACGGCGCTCACGCCTCACTCAGCGCCTGGCCCGGCTTCGTGGAGGGCGGAAGAGGACGACGAGACTGTGTCAGTCACATAGGCTCCAAGAGGAAGCGGACGGGGCAGTCCGTCTCCGGAGTGGGTAGGGCAATGAGCTCGGTGGTTATGGCGAGTTGCCTCAGGGACGAGGTAACCGAGAAGATTTGCGAGAGGATATCCTCGTCTCTGAGGCGGGTGGAGAAGGTGGCCGCATCCTGCTCCTTTAAGGGGTACAAGATCGGCGGCGCAGAGGCCCTGAGAGAGGCTGCGCAAAAGATGAGGGAGGCGGCGCAGGAGCTGAACGGACGGAACGCCCGTCTGCAGCTCCTGTTGGAGGAGGAGAGAAGGGGGAGGAGGAGGGCAGAGGCTTGCTGGAATGGCGCGGCCCTCCCTCCAATCCTCCCGCCTCCTCCGCCGCGTGTCCCGGCAGTGGCAAATAAGCGGGTTGCGGCGGCGGTAGTGTGAGGCTCTACAGGCCATTCCGCCCGCACTCCGTCCTCGCAGAATTCCCCGTTCTCCTCAGAGGACGAACTTCTGAGGAGGATTGGGGAAATGATTGAGCGGAAGCTGGCCGCCTTCCGGGATGAGCTCCTCCCAGGTAGAGCGGTCGGCAGGAAGGCGGTGCCCCCCCCCCCCCGACCAATACCGTTACAATCGGGGAAGGCGAAGGTGGTGGGAGCGAAGGCTCCGCCCTCCGTGGTCACTCCGGGTCTCGGGTCGCGGCCTCCAAGGGGAACAGACTACCCGCGGTCCCGGATCGGACGCCATCCATGGCACCGTCCCAAGGGGGGGGGTGTCCTGGAGCTAGGTGGTTGGGCGGAAGGCGAGGAGAGCGGCGAGGAAGGCCTCGCAGCTGCAACCTCCGCCCTGGCCGCACGCGTGCACAGTAAAGGCCGCGAAGACACGGCCTGGGCGCCCCCCCAAACGGCAGCGGTGGCGCTGACCGTCGCGCAGGGTGGCGACCTGACCCTCGCGGCGACGATGCTGCTCGCCAGGGCCGAACATCTCCCTGGAGGAGCTTGGCATCGCTTCCGTGAGGGCGAAGAGGGCGGTGACCGGGGGTCTCCTGCTGGAGTTCCGGGAGCAGCTGGGCGAGCGGGGTGTCCGGGTGGCCATGCCCATGAAGCGCACGGAGACGCGCGTTTGTGGGCTGGAAGACTCGGTCACAGCGCAGGAGGTGTCTCACGCCCTAGCGAGGGCGGGGGACTGCCCCGAAGGAGACGTGCGGGTCGGAGAGATCTGCAGGTCTCCTTCCGGCCTGGGGTCGGTGTGGGCCCGGTGCCCCCTCTCCGCTGCCCGCAAAGTGGCGGAATCCGGGAGAGTTTTGGTGGCGTGGGTTTCGGCGCGAGTGGAGATACTCGCGCCGCGCCCACTCCAGTGTCACCACTGCCTCGAGTTGGGGCACCTCGCCGGTGGATCGCAGCGGTCATTCTTACCGCTGCGGAGCGAAAGACCACCGCATGAGCCAGTGCTCGGCGGTTCCCTACTGCCCGCTACGTGCGGACATGGGGAGGACGGCAGATCACAGGCTGGGGAGCAAAAAGTGCTCTCCCACTTCACGGAAGAAAAGGGGGAATCGGCCTTCTCCGGTTCAGGCTCCGCGGTTGGTAGCATCGTCCACAATGGAGGTGGACGGTGCCACGGTGACGGACAGCCGGGAGGAGGCTGGGCCGGCCGCTAAGTAATGCCGCCCCGTCTCCTCCTTCAGGCCAACCTCAACCACTGCCGCGCGGCACAGGACATGATGTCCCAGGTCCTCGCGGAGTGGGGGGTTGGCCTGGCGGTCGCCGCCGAGCCGTACCGCGTCCTCATTGGGTGGGGGACGCGGACGCCTTGGTGGCGGCGGTATGCGTAGGAGGCGACGCGTCCCCGCCTTTCTCCATCCTGGAGCGCGGCCGGGGCTTCGCGCCGAGGACTGGGGGGGAGTCGCCTTGGTGGGGTGCTATATCTCGCCACGCAGCGGCCACGCCGCGTTCGAGCAGTACCTGACCGAGGTCGCGACATGCGTGCAGCGATTCGCGGCCAGGCCGGTGCTGGTCTTGGGAGACTTTAACGCCTAGTCGGTGGCGTGGGGCCCAGGACCTCCTTTCGCGGTGGGATCCTGGGCGACTGGGCGGCCGGGCTCGACCTCCGGTTACTGAACCCGAGGTCGGAGCGCACGTGCGTGAGGCGACATGTGGGGTCCATCGTGGACGTTGGATTCGCGACCCCCAACGCCGTGCGCATGGTATCGGGATGGCAGGTGGTTTGGGGGGCAGAGACACTCTTGAACCACCGCTATATTCGGATGGAGGTCTCTGTCCCCAGATGTACATCCCGACACCACCGCCCGGTTGGCGCCCCACCGCGCCGCAGGGCGCTTCGGCGCCTGGACAAGGACGCTATGATGGCAGCTGCTCTCGCTGCAACTTGGCCGCAGGGGGCGGCCGAGTTTCCGAGCATAGAGGAGGACGTCGCTCGGCTCGGGGGATTAATCGCAAATATTTGCGACGCGGCGATGGCCCGGGTCGGGCGGGCTTCCCCTCGCCGGGCGGTGAACTGGTAGTCGGCCGCGATCGTAGAATTGCGCGTCGCGAGCGAGGGCAGATGACCTGTACGAGTCACACCGTATGGCACGGGTTGCTCTACAGGTCGCCATCAAACGGGCCAAATCCCGGGCATGGAAGGAGCTCCTCCAGACCCTCGATGACAATCCTTGGGGACGCCCGTATAAGGTGGTGCTAAGTAAGCTCCGCCCGTGGGAGCCCTCTGTCACCGAGGGTCTTGATTCCCGGCTGCTGGAGGACGTGGTCAATACTCTCTTTCCAATTGGGGAGGGAGGATCACGTTCTCCGGTGGCGTCGGCTGTCCCAATTGAGTGGGCGGCCAAACTGGGGGTCACGCAGGGGGAGCTGGCCACGACCATCAAACGGCTCGAGGCCCCGGGGCCAGATGGTGTGCCTGGCCGGGTTTGGGTTTTGACCCAGAGCGTCCTTGGGGCCGACATCAGCCGGTAGTTTGACCGATGCCTGAGGGACGCGCGATTCCCCCCTAGTTGGAAAGTGGCGAGGGTGGTCCTCCTCCGGAAGGCGGGTTGGCCCGCACAATCTCCCTCCGGCATACCGGCCCATCTGTCTCCTCGACGAGGTCGGCAAGCTCTTCGAGCGCGTGATTGCTGCACGCCTCGTTGAGCACCTGTCGCGGTGTGCCCCGGCCTGGCCGACTGCCAGTACGGCTTCCGGGAGTGTCGATCGACGATCGACGCGATAGGTCGCGTGAGGGCCCTCTGGGAGTCGGCCGACTCCCGGGGAGGGGTGGCTTTGGCAGTATCCTTGGATATTGCCAACGCCTTTAACACCCTTCCCTGGGAAGAGATAAGGAGGGGGCTCGAAGATCGTCGGGTCCCTCCTTATCTCAGGACAGTCGTCGGGGATTACCTCCGTGGCAGGTGAATCGAGTATCCGGGCCGGGATAGAGATATGCGGAGGGAGGTGTACTGCGGCGTTCCGCAGGGATCGGTCTTCGGGCCACTCCTGTGAAACGTCGCAAACGATAAGGTGTTGCGGGCCGACCTCCCTGAGGGCGTCAGCGCCGCGTGTTATGCAGATGACACACTGGTGCTGGCCGTCGGGGCGCACTGGGGGAGTGCCAAGCGCCTCGCGGAGGAGGAGGCGCAGCGCGCCGTCGGTCGGATCAGGGGGATGGGGATGACGGTGGCGGTCCATAAGACCGAGGTGATAGCGTTCCATTCACCTCGGCAGGATCCGCCACCCCCTCTGATCCGGGTAGGTGAGGCTGATATCGAGGCGAAACCACAGATGAGGTATCTAGGGCTGATCCTCGATAGCCACTGGCGCTTCGAGGAGCATTTCCGTTGCCTGGTCCCCCGGTCGGAGGGGATGGTCGCGGCTTTAGGCCGAATCCAACCCAGCCTGGAGGGCTCGGCTGGCAGAGTGCGCCGCCTCTATGTGGTAATGGTACAGTCGGTGGCCCTTTACGGGGCCCCCATTTGGGCGGACGACCTGGCGGCCTCCCGGCGCAGCATGACGATGCTGCGTCGGGTGCAGAGGCGGATGGCGCTGAGGAACGTCCGCGTGTACCGCACCGTGTCGCATGAGGCGGCGACGGTTCTTGCGGTGATGCCGCCCATGGACCTCCTCGCGCGGTCGCACGCGGTGCTGTATCGTCACCGCGTCGACCGTCGCGCGCGGGTGGGGGCGATTTGAAGCGCCAGGCCCGGCAGTTGGTGATGCTCGCGTGACAGGAGCGGTTGGCTCTGCCAACCGCGGGTCACCGGACAGACGGGGCTGTCCGGCCACTCCAGAGTGAGTGTCTGGACAGAGGCCATGGAAGCCTCACTTATCGGATGGCACAGGCGTTCTCCGGACATGGCAGCTTCGGGAGATACCTGCGTCGGATAGGGAAGGAGCAGGCGGCACGCTGCTGCCATTGTGACGCTGAGCAGGACACGGCTGAACATACTCTCGAGGTGTGCCCTGCGTGGGAGGAGGAGCGCCGTGTCCTGGTCAGCATCATCTGGCGGGATGTCTCGATGCCTGGCATGGTGCGCGCCATGCTCGGCAGCGTGGAGCAGTGGAGGGCCGTTGCCTCCTTCTGCGAGAGCGTAATGTTGCAGAAGGAGGCCGCCGGCAGGGAACGCGAGCTTCAGCGGCGTGCTGAGGCTCGCGCACGTGTGGTGGCGTTTGGCCGTCGTCCAGGCGCCGGGCATCGAGGGCGACCCCCGCGGCGCGGCAGACGACCCTAGCTGGGAGAGGGTTCCTGAAGGGAGCCTCATCAGGCACGAGGCGCACATTCGTACCGGATGGGGGTGGAATTGTCATCCCAATTCCGGTCCAACGCATCGGGAAGCACCCTCGGTGGCATGGTGCGGCCATGAGCCACCAGCCGCCGAGGGGTACAAATATAGTTGCGTGCGGTTGCGAGTTGGAGCACGCAGCCGCCACTGACCGACGTTCCGAGACGGATGGCGGCGGGAAGGAGTGGAATCGCCCTGCCGCCATGAGATAGTCTGAATGCCGGGAGGAACCTTTTGTCCCACCGTGAATGGGGGCACACCGCAGGCTCGGGGAGGGTACCGGAAGTATGCACCGAGCGATTCCCGGTATCCATCCATATTCCATGGGCGCGGGGAATCCCACACACCACTCCAGCCTCGCCCCAAAGAGGTGGAGTGGTGTATTCCTTACTAGCCATTTTCCCTACGAAAAAAAATGGCTAGTAAGGAAGCAGTATGCTAGTAAGAAACAAGTAAGCTAGTAAGCAAACAGCAGGCTAGTAAGAAAGCAATAAGCTAGTACGAGAGCAGCTAGCTATTACCAAGTAGTAAGCTAGATGCAGCGAGCTAAGAAGCGTGTAGTAAGCGAGTAAGTTAGCAGTAAGCTAGCAAACAGGTAGTAAGTTAGTAAGCAAACAGTAAGCTAGAACGCAAGCAACAAGCTAGTAAGTCAGCAATAAGCTAGTATGCAAGCAGTAAGCTAGGAAGCGAGCAGTAAGCTTGTAAGCAAACAGTGAGATAGTAAGCAAGCAGTGAAGTAGTAAGAAAGCAGTAAGTTAATAATCAAGCTGCAAGCTTGTAAGCATGCAGTAAGCTGGTAAGAAAGCAGTTAGCTAGAAAGAAAGCAGTAAGCTAGTAAGCAAGCAGTAAGGTAGTGAGCAAGCATTATGCTGGAAAGCAAGCAGCAGGCTAGCAAGAAAGCAGCTAGCTATTGAGCAAGCAGTAAAACAGTAGGCAAGCAGTAAGCTAGTAAGAAACCAGTGAGCTGGAAAGCGAGGAGATACCTAGAGAGGAAGCGGTATTGTAGTAAGCATGCATTGGGCTAGTAAGCAACAAGTAAGCCAGTAAGCAAGCAGCAAGCCGGTAAGCATGCAGTGAGCCAGTAAGCGAGCAGGAAGCTAGTAAGGAAGAAGCATGCTAGTAAGCAAGCAGTAAGCTGGAAGCAAGCAGCAAGCTAGTAAGCCAGCATTATGCTGTTAAGAAAGCAGTTAGCTATTGAGCAGGCAGTAAGGTAGTAAGCACGCGGTAAGCTAGTGAGCAAGCATTAAGCTAGTAAGCGAGCTGGAAGATAGTAAGGAAGAAGCATTCTAGTAAGCAAGCAGCAAGCTTGTAAGAAACAAGTAAGCTACTATGCATGGAGCACGCTAGTAAGCATGCAGTGAGCCAGTAAGCAAGCAGGGAGGCAGTAAGGAAGCAGGAAGCTAGTAAGGAGGCAGCATGCCAGTAGAGAAGCAGTAAGCTAGAAGCAAGCTGTAGGCTGGTAAGGAAGCTGTTAGCCAGTAAGGAACTAGTAAGCTAGTAAGCAAGCAGTAAGCTAGAAGCAAGCAGCAAGCTTTTAAGCAAGCAGTAAGATGGAAAGCATACAGTAGGGTAGCAAGAAAGCTGGTACCTAGTAAGCAAGCAGTACGTTACTAAGCAAGCAGTAAGCTAGTAAGCAAGCTGTAACTGGTAAGAAAGCAGTTATCTAGTAAGGAAGTAGCAAGGTAGTAAGCAGGCAGTAAGACAGTAACAACGCTGTATGCTAGAAAGCACGCATTTAGCTAGTAAGCAAGCAGTAAGCTAGTATGCGCGCAGGGAGCTAGTAAGCGAGCAGCAAGCTAGTAAGAATGCAGGTAGCTAGTAACAAAGCAGTATGCTAGTAAGCAAGCAGTGAGGTAGTAAGCATCCAGTAAGCTAGTGAGCAAGCAGCAGGCTAACAAGGAAACAGTTTGCTAGTATGGAAGTAGTGGGCTAGTAAGCAAGCAGTAAGCTAGTAAGCAAGCAGTAAGCTAGCATGCAACCAGTAAGATAGTAAGCCAGCAATAAGCTGTTAAGCAAGCAGTTAGTTACTAAGCAGGCAGGAAGCTAGTAAGCATGCAGTAAGCTAGAAAGGAAGCAGTTGGCAAGTGAGCATACAGCAAGCTAGTAAGCTAGCAGTAAGCCAGTAAGCATGTAGTGAGCTACTAAGCATGCGGAATACCAGTAAGGAAGCAGTTTGCTAGTGAGCAAACACCAAGCTTGTAAGCAAGCAGTTAGCTAGTGAGGAAGCGGTATGCTAGTAAGCAAGCAGTAAGCTAGAAAGCATGCAGCAAGTTAGTAAGCAAGCAGTAATCTAGTAAACAAGCTGCGAGCTATTTAGCGAGCAGGGAGCTAATAAGCGAGCATTATGCTACTAAGCAAGCAGTATCCTAGTAGGCATCCAGGAAGCTAGTAAGCAATCAATAAGCTGCTAAGCAAGCAGTAAGTAGGCAGTAAGTTAGGAAGCGTGCAGTAAGCTATCTTGCAAGCAGTGTGCTAGTAAGCGAGGTGGAAGCTAGTAAGCATGCTGTAAGCGAGTAGCCTAGCAGTAAGCTTGTAAGCGAGCAGGCTGCTAGTAAGGAAGCAGCATGCTATTTAGCAACCAAAAAGCTAATATTCAAGCGGTGAGCTAGTATGCCACGAGGAAGCTATTAACAAATTAATATGCTAAAAAGCAAGCAGTAAGCTAGAACGCAAGCAGCAGTCTAGTAAGAACGCAGTTAGCTATTGAGCAAGCAGTAAACTACTAAGAAATGAGTAAGCTTGTCAGCATGCAGCACGCTGGTAAGAAAGCAATTAGCTAGTAAGGAAGCAGTATCCTAGTAAGCAAGCGGTAAACTAGTGAGAAAGCAGTAAGATAGTAAGCAAGCAGTTAGTTTGTAAACAAGCAGCAAGCTAGTAAGCAAGTAGTAAGCGAGTTCCCTCAGGGGCTGCCAGCCTTTCAGCTGCAGTACGGGCTTAACGAACCCGGGGTACCCGAGTCATACACACACCGTAAGCCTCCTGTTGGTCGTCACAACGACCCATTCACAATTCCCTATTGGTTTTGTGAATGGTACGTGACGGCAGGAGGAACGGGGGTCTTGGCTTAACCGCCTGGGCCACGAGTATGGCGACTCTATAAAATCGCCCTCCAATCCTAAGCTATGGTGCGCGGCGATGGGATGCATGGTTGGGGGAGAAGGCCCAATCCCAAGCGACCACCTCCGGGGAACCTGCCGAACCCCCGGAGTATATAGGCTTACCCGGGTAAGGCGGCTCTGCCCGGGCGGACCTTTTCTTCCGACCTGCTCGTGGGAATATTATGGAGTTCAATATTAAAACGGGGATGGGACGGGGTAAGTCAGAGGGGGAGGACGAAGGCGGTGTTGGGACTGGAGTGACGGCGCTCGCGCCGCCTCCAGCGCCTGGCCCGGCTTCGTGGAAGGTGGAGGAGGACGACGAGACTGCGTCAGTCTCGTCCTTCTCCTCCACCAGGAGCCTCATAGGCTCTAAGAGGAAGAGGGCGGGGCAGGCCGTCGTCGAGGTGGGCGGGGCGATGAGCCCGTCGGTGAGGCTGAGTTGCCTCAGGGACGAGGTGACCGAGGAGATATCGGAGAGGATCTCCTCGTCCCTGAGGCGGGTGGAGAAAGTCGCCGCTGCCTGCGCCTTTAAGGGGCAGAAAAGCGGTGGCGCGGAGGCCCTGAAGGCCGCGGCGGAGGAAATGAGGGAGGCGGCGCGGGAGCTCAGAGGGCGGAACGCCCGTCTGCAGCTCCTGTTGGAGGAGGAGCGACAGGGGAGGAGGAGGGCAGAGGCGCTGTGGAACAGCGCGGCCCTCCCTCCCATCCTCCCTCCTCCTCCACCGCCGCGTCCCTCGGCGGAGGTAAATAAGCGGAGTGCGGCGGCAGTGGTGCGGGGCACCGCGGGCCCCTGCACCCGCACTCCGCCCGTGAAGAAGTCCCCGTCCTCCTCAGAAGACGATCTTCTGAGGAGGATTGGGGACATGATTGATGGCAAGCTGGCCGCCTTCCGGCAGGAGCTCCTCGCCGGAAGAGCGGTCAGCAGGAATGCGGTGCCTCCCATACCTGTTCCGGTACAGTCGGGGAAGGCAAAGAAGGGCGGAGTGAAGGCTCCGCCTAGCGTTGCGGCACCAGGGCCCCGGGTCGCGACCCCCAAGGGGGGTGGTGTACCCGTGGTCGCGGTGGTCGCGTCCTCCACAGCACCCTCCCAAGGGGGGGTGGCGTGGAGTGAGGTGGTGGGGCGGAAGGCGAAGCGGGCGGCGAGGAAGGCCTCGCAACCGCAGCCTCCGCCTCCGCCGCCGGCGGCCAAGGTAAAGGCCGCGAAGGTCGGGAAGGCACGACCAGGTCGTCCCCCAAAAACGGCAGCGGTGACGCTGACCGTTGCGCAGGGGGGCGACCTGACCCTCGCGGAGGCGATGCGGCTCGCCAGGGAGAATATCTCCCTGGAAGAGCTGGGCATCGCCTCCGTGAGGGCGAAGAGGGCCGTGACCGGGGGTCTCTTGCTGGAGATCCCCGGTGCAGAAGGCGGCGCGAAGGCGGATCGTCTCGCCCAGAGGCTCCGGGAGCAGCTGGGCGAGCGAGGTGTCCGGGTCGCCCGGCCCACGAAGCGCACGGAGATGCGCGTTTGTGGGCTGGACGACTCGGTCAGCGCACAGGATGTGTCCCGTGCCCTTGCGAGGGCGGGGGACTGTCCTGTGGAGGACCTGCGGATCGGAGAGATCCGCAGGTCGCCCTCTGGCCTCGGGTCGGTGTGGGCCCGGTGCCCCCTCTCCGCCGCCCGTAAGGTGGCGGAATCCGGGAGGGTGTTGGTGGGGTGGGTTTCGGCGCGAGTGGAAATCCTCGCGCCGCGCCCGCTCCAGTGTCACCGCTGCCTCGAATTGGGGCACGAGAGGCAGTGGTGCACCTCGCCGGTGGACCGCAGCGGTCAGTGTTACCGCTGCGGTGCCAAAGAGCACCGTGCGAGCCAGTGCTCGGCGGCCCCCCACTGCCCGCTGTGTGCGGACATGGGGAGGCCAGCCGATCACAGGGTGGGGAGCAAGAAGTGCTCCCCCCCCTCCCGGAAGGAGAGGAAGTGGCGGGCTGCACCGGCTCCGGTGCCGAGGGCGGTGGCATCGTCCTCCATGGAGGTGGACGGTGCTACGGGGACGGACGGCCGGGAGGAGGCTGGCGCGGCCATTAATTAATGCCGCCCCGCCTCCTCCTCCAGGCCAACCTCAACCACTGCCGCGCGGCACAGGACTTGATGTCACAAGTCCTCGCGGAGTGGAGGGTTGGCCTGGCGGTCGTCGCCGAGCCGTACCGCGTCCCTGATCACCCTCATTGGGTGGGCGACGCGGACGGCTTGGTGGCGACGGTATGGGGAGGGGGCGACGGGTCCCCACCGTTCTCCTTGTTGGAGCGCGGTCGGGGATTCGTCGCCGTGGACTGGGGGGGAGTCGCTGTGGTGGGGTGCTACATTTCGCCCCGTAGCGGTCACGCTGCGTTCGAGCTGTACTTGGCCGAGGTCGCGGCATGCGTGCAGCGCTACGCGGCCCGGCCGGTGCTGGTCCTGGGGGATTTTAATGCCAAGTCGGTGGCTTGGGGATCCCCCAGGACCTCCGTTCGCGGCGGGATCCTGGGCGATTGGGCGGCGGGGCTCGACCTCCGGGTATTGAACCGGGGGTCGGAGCACACATGCGTGCGGCGATATGGGGGGTCCATCGTGGATGTTGGATTCGCGACCCCCAACGCCGTGCGCATGGTGTCGGGTTGGCACGTGGTCGCGGGGGCAGAGACACTCTCCGATCACCGGTACATCCGGATGGAGGTCTCTGCCGCCGCGAGTGCATCCCGACACGGCCGCCTGCGTGGCACCCCACCACGCCGCTGGGCGCTTCGGCGCCTGGACAAGGACGTCCTGATGGCAGCTGCCCTCGCTGCGACTTGGCCGCAGGGAGCGGCCGAGTTGCCGAGCATAGAGGGGGAGGTCGCCCGGCTCGGAGCATTGGTCGCGGGTATTTGCGACGCGGCGATGCCTCGGGTCGGGCGGGCTTCTCCTCGCCGGGCGGTGTACTGGTGGTCGGACGCGATCGCGGAGTTGCGAGTCGCGACTGTCCGCGCCCGACGCCAGTACACCCGCGCGCGCTGTCGTCAACGTACAGGCGACGGCGTGGCGCGAGCGAGGGCAGCTGATGACCTGTATGGAGCATACCGCGTGGCGCGGGTTGCTCTGCAGGTCGCCATCAAACGGGCCAAAACCCGGGCATGGAAGGAGCTCCTCCAGACCCTTGATGACGATCCATGGGGGCGCCCATATAAGGTGGTGCTGAATAAGCTCCGCCCGAGGGCGCCCCCCGTCACCGAGGGTCTTGACCCCCGGCTGCTGGAGGACGTGGTCAATACACTCTTCCCAATTGGGGAGAGGGGACCGCGTCCTCCGGCGGCGGCGGCTGTCCCAGTGGAGTGGACGGCCGAGCTGGGGGTCACGCAGGAGGAGCTGGCAGCGGCCATCAGACGGCTCGGGGTTCGTAACACGGCCCCGGGTCCGGATGGTGTGCCCGGCCGGGTTTGGGTCTTGACCCAGTTCGTCCTTGGGGCCGACCTCAGGCGGTTGTTCGACCGCTGCCTGAGGGACGGGCGATTCCCCCCCAGTTGGAAGGTGGCGAGGATGGTCCTCCTCCGGAAGGAGGGTCGGCCCGCGGAGTCTCCCTCCGCATACCGGCCCATTTGTCTCCTCGACGAGGTGGGCAAGCTCTTCGAGCGTGTGATTGCTGCCCGCCTCGTCGAGCACCTGTCGCGGGGTGATCCCGGTCTGGCCGACTGCCAGTTCGGTTTCCGGGGGGGCCGATCGACTATCGACGCGATAGGTCGTGTGAGGGCCCTCTCGGAGGCGGCCGTCTCCCGGGGAGGGGTGGCATTGGCAATATCCTTGGATATTGCCAATGCCTTTAACACCCTCCCCTGGGAAGAGATAAGGAGGGGACTCGAATATCATCGAGTCCCCCCTTGTCTCAGGGCGGTCGTCGGGGATTATCTCCGCGGCAGGTGGATCGAGTATCCGGGCCGGGATGGTGATATGCGGAGGGAGGTGTACTGCGGTGTTCCGCAGGGGTCGGTCCTCGGGCCACTCCTGTGGATCATCGCGTACGACTCGGTGTTGCGGGCCGGCCTCCCCGACGGCGTCAGCACGGTGTGTTATGCGGATGACACACTGGTGCTGGCCGTCGGGGCGCACTGGGGGAGGGCCATGCGTCGCGCGGAGGAGGGGTCGCAACGCGTCGTCGACCGGATCAGGGGGATGGGGATGACGGTGGCGGTCCATAAGACCGAGGTGATTGCGTTTCATTCACCTCGGCAGGATCCGCCACCCCCTCTGATTCGGGTGGGTGGGGCTGACATCGAGGTGAAGCCCCAGATCAGGTATCTAGGGCTGATCCTCGATAGCCACTGGCGTTTCGAGAAGCATTTCCGCTGCCTGGTCCCCCGGTTGGAAAGGATGGTTGCGGCTCTGGGCCGGATCCTGCCCAACCTGGGGGGCCCGGCGGGCCGAGTTCGTCGCCTCTATGTGGCAATGGTCCAGTCGGTGGCCCTATACGGGGCCCCCGTCTGGGCGGACGACCTGGCTGCCTCCCGGCGCAGCATGACTATGCTGCGTCGGGTGCAGAGGCGCGTGGCGCTCAGGGTCGTCCGCGGGTATCGGACCATGTCACATGAGGCGGCGACGGTTCTAGCGGGGATGCCGCCCATGGACCTGCTCGCGCGGTCGCACGCGGTGATGTACCGGCACCGCGTCGACCGACGCGCGGGGGTGGGGGCGGTCCCGGGCGGGCAGGAACCTGCTTGGGGCGATTTGAAGCGCCAGGCCCGGCAGTCCGTGTTGCTCGCGTGGCAGGAGCGGCTGGCTCTGCCAACCGCGGGGCACCGGACTGTCGGGGCTGTTCGGCCACTCCTGAAGGAGTGGCTGGACAGAGGCCATGGCAGCCTCACCTACCGGCTGGCACAGGTATTTTCCGGGCATGGCAGCTTCGGAAGATACCTGTGCCGGATAGGGAAGGAGCCGACGGCGCGTTGCTGCGACGCTGAGCAGGACACGGCGGATCATACCCTGGAGGTATGCCCCGCGTGGGAGGGGGAGCGCCGTGTCCTGGTCGGCGTCGTCGGGCGGGATGTCTCGCTGCCGGGCGTGGTGCGCGCCATGCTCGGCAGCGAGGAGAAGTGGAGGGCCGTGGCCTCCTTCTGCGAGAACGTAATGTTGCAGAAGGAGGCCGCGGGGAGGGAGCGCGAGCTTCAGCGGCGCGCTGAAGCTCGCGCTCGTACGGTGGCCCGAGGTCGTCGCCCGGTCGCGAGGCGTCGCGGGCGGCCGCCTCGGCGTGGCGGATGACCTAGGCTGGGAGGGGGGTTCTGAGGGGACCCTCCTCCCGCCAGGCGGCGCCGGGTCGGACCGGTTGGGGGTAGGAGTGCCTCCCCCTACCGGTCCGACGCAAGGGGAGGCACCCTCGGCGGTCTGGTGCGGCCATGAACGCCCGGCCGCCGAGGGGTGGAAACGGGGTCGCGGGCGGTTGCGAGTTGGGGCTCGCAGCCGCCACTAAACGCGGCCCCGGGACGGATAGCGGCGGGATGGAGTGGCCCCGTCCCGCCGCTATGAGGCAGTGTGTCTACTGGGGGGACCGATTGTCCCCCCGGGGGATGGGCGCGAAAGCGCGGGCACGGGGAGGATACCGGAAGAATGCTTCGAGCGATTCCCGGTATCCTCCCAAAGCGTGCCGAAGGGTCACCGTGGGGTTTTTAGTGGGTAGGTCCCGCGCCTGTCGTTGTACGGGCGCGGGGAATCCCACACACCCCTCCCACCTCTCCCCAAGGAGGTGGGAGGGAGTCTTTCGAAGATTTTCCCCACGAAAAAAAAAAAAAAAAAAAAAAAAAAAGTCTTTATGCTAGCAGTATGCTAGTAACCAAGCAGTAAGCTGGCATGGAAGCAATTAGCTTGTAAGCAAGCAGTAGTCTAGTAAGCATGCAGTAGGCGAGTAAGCTAGCAGCAGTCTAGTAAGCATGCAGTAGGCGAGTATGCTAGCAGTAAGCCAGTAAGCATGCAGTGGGCTAGTAAGCGAGTAGGAAGGTAGTAACGATGCAGCATGATTGTAAGCATGTAGTAAGCTAGTAAGCGACATGTAAGCTGGTAAGCATGCAGTATGCTGGTGAGAAAGCAGTTAGCTAGTAAGCAAGCAGTAAGCTAGTAAGCAAGCTATAAGCTAGAAAACATGGAACAGGCTAGTAAGAAAGCAGTTAGCTGGTGTTTAAAGATTTTGATAATGCCTAGCGATTGTCCTCGGCCGCGATTACCGTTAGTCCTGTTAGCGTGGAATGATCGGGAGATTATCTCTAAGAGAATTTGTACAGCGAGAAGTGATAGAAAAACGCGTTTATTATTAGTTTTCTGGCATCGGTAACGGCTCATTACCTTCGATTCGAGTGTGCTAACGCTGTTGATGACGCCAGTACCGTGAGAGGGTAGTGTGCGAAGAATCAGACGGAGAAAGACTGCCGAAATTTAGACAGCGCCGCGTAACGACTAATTAGAGTAACGCGGCCGCGTCTTCGGCTGTCAATCCGCGCAGTCCTACGTAGACTTCCAACTAGAGCGGATCGGCTCCCAATTGCACTCGAACGGAAAGATTTACAAAAGGTAAGTTCTCATTGTTTAATATTCAGATTCTGCCTGTAGTTAAAGGGTGTAAAGAGTAGATGTTCAGTCTGGTGTGGGTCCACTGATTGACCTCGCACAGCTGAGAATTCGATAAAACTCGAGAAAAGTGTGGAAATAATCCGCCTTTTCCTTGACAAACGGATCGGTTTAGATTCGGTCAAGTATGCCCCGGAATCTTGTATGGGATTTCCCAAATTGAGATTCCACGAAATCATTTCTGCGACAGGAGATCGAGAAAATACACCAGTAAGGTGTTCGATATCTTGTGGAGTGATCGAGAATATACACCAGTAAGGTGTTCGATCCCTCCGTGCAGAATTGAGCGGTCGTCCCGATCGTATAAACAATCGAGACATAAGAAAGTTGGCAAAATTACGCTTCAATTTTCTTGTGATTACCGCCAGGCTGAGGAGACACCAAAGGGAGGCACCTACGTGGTGAACCATCCAGGTGGGTCCATTGTAGTCGGGTCGACGTCCACAAGGAACGCCTGACTTTTCCGGTCTGCGAGTCCTTACTCCTACAGTTCCCGCCGGTGTAACGTTTAGAGGAGCACCTGTGCGGAGGAGTAACGGAGTCGTGGATCAGGCCCCCACGTGATTCAAATACTGCTAAGTGCAACGAATAGATGTGCAACGTGCAGTGAACCACGTGCAGTCGGGCTCCGTAGTGCAACCGCTGACCAATAAGTCGTCTGTTGAAACAGCCAAGAGCAGCCACACTTCGACGGTTAGGCTGTTGCACTGCACTGCGTTTCGACGCATAGACTCAGTGGATAGACTCACGGGAAAAGTGCATTTGGAGCCATACAACCTCCACTTGCAATCCCGTCCACAAGGTAATCGACTGCAAACGGTGTAGATAAGTAATTGATTCTGTATCAAAAGCCAAATTAAAAATACAGTCCACTAGCGAGCTCGTATATTACGAGCGAGCGTAATTCTCCGCTCCTATACATTCGAATCCCTAAGCCAGGAGTGTGAGGACACAAACGCGGCATAGCTACGTATAACGTGTTAACGTGTGTCTAACACATAGCCGTGTTTTTCTGATTATATGAACCTTGGCCTACCTCAACCCGGCGAGTTCGGCGATCGGCACAGGCGAGGCAGGCAACGTCCTTCTTCTTTATAATTTCATAATTTATTTTTGGTTTTCTTAACATTAATTCAAATTGTTTAATTTTGTAATAAAAGGACGGCGTAGAAGGCCGACGAAAAGAAAACCAGACGTCCATAATAATTTTCCCTGAAAACTCCAGTACCTCTATCCGGACCTCGTCGTTAGAAGCATCAGCTTTTTAACAGCTAGTAAGCAAGCAGTAAGCTAGTAAGCGAGGAGGAAGCTTGTAAGCGAGCAGTAATCTGGTAAGCAAGCAGGTAGCTAGAAAGGAAGCCGTAAGCTTGAAAACAAGTAGCAAGCACGTAAGCGTGCAGTAGGCTAGAAAGCAAGCAGCAGGCTAGTAAGACAGCAGTTAGCTATTGAGCATGCTGTAAATAGGTAACGAAGCTGTAAGCTCGTAAGCAACCAGTAAGCTAATAAGCGAGCAGGAAGCTAGTGAGGAAGCAGTACTCTAGTGAGCAAGCAGTAAGCTAGTATGCAAGCAGCAAGCTAGTATGCAAGCAGTAAGCTAGGAAGCGAGCAGTAAGCTTGTAAGCAAGCAGTGAGCTAGTAAGCAAGCAGTGAGATAGTAAGCGAGCAGTAAGCTGGTATGAAAGCAGTTAGCCAGTAAGCCAACAGTAAGATATTATGCAAGCTGGAAGCTAGAAAGCGAGCAGCAGGCCAGTAAAAAAGAAGTAAGCGAGTAAGCTAGCAGTAAGCTAGTAAGCAAGAAGCAGGCTAATAGGAAAGCAGTTAGCTAGTGTGAATGCAGTGGGCTAGTAAGAAAGCAGTAAGGTGGAAGCAGGCAGTGGGCTAGAAAGCAAGCAGCAAGCTAGTAAGCATGCAGTAAGTCAGTGAGCGAGCAGGTAGCTAGTAAGGGTGCTGAGTGCTAGTAAGCAAGCAGTAAGCTAGTAAGCAAGCAGTATGCTGGTAAGCAAGCAGGAAGCTAGTAAGGAAGCAGTAAGCTAGAAAGCAGGCATTAAGCTAGTAAGCAAGCAGTGAGCCAGTAAGCGAGGAGAAGGCCAGTAAGGAAGCAGCAAACTAGTAACAAGCAGTAAGTTAGTAAGCAAGGAGTGAGCTAGTAAGCGAGCAGGAAGCTAGTGAGGAAGCTGTATTCTAGTAAGCATGCAGTAAGCTTGTAAGAAACAAGTAAGCTACTAAGCAAACAGCAGGGTAGTAAGACAGCAGTTACCTAGTAAGAAAGCAGTACGCCAATAAGCAACCAGTGAGCTAGTAAGCGAGCAGTAAACTAGTAAGCAACCAGTGAACTCGTAAGCAAGCAGTTAGCTTGTAAGAAAGCAGTAAGTTAGTAAGAAATCAGTATGCTAATAAGCCAGCAGTAAGCCAGAAAGCATGCTGCAGGCTAGTAATCAAGCAGTATGCCCGAAAGCAAGCAGCAAGCGAGTAAGCAAGCAGTGAGCTAGTCAGCCAGCAGCGAGCTAGAAAGCAAGCAGTAAGCTAATCAGAAAGCTGCTAGCTAGTAAGAAAGCAGCATGCTAGGAAGGAAGTAGTAAGCTAGTAAGCAAGCAGTAAGATAGTAAGCAAGCAGCGGGCTAGTAAGCAAGCAGTAAGCGTGTAGGCAAGTTGTATGCTAATAAGCAAGCAGTAAGCTAGTAAGCAGGCGGGAGGCTAGTAAGAAAGCAGTTAGCTAGTAAGCAAGCTGTTAGCTAGTAAGCATGCAGTAAGCTAGATACCAAGCAGTCAGCACGTATGCAATCTGTGAGCTATTAAGCTAGCAGGAAGCTAGTAAGTAAGCAGCATGCTAGTAAGCAAGCTGGTAACTAGTAGGAATGCTGTATGCAAGTAGGCAAGCAGTATTGCTAGAGAGCAAGCAGTCAGCTGGTAAGCAAGCAGTGAGCTAGTAAGCGAGGTGGAAGCAGTATGCTAGTTAGCATGCAGTAAGCTAGTTAGAAACATGTAAGCATATAAGCATGCAACAGGCTAGTAAGCAGCCAATTAGCTTGTAAGCAAGCAGTAAGCTAGTATGCAAGCAGTGAGCTAGTAAGCGAGCAGTAAGCTAGTAGGCAAGCAGGAAGCTTGTAAGAAAGCTAATAGCTAGTAAGGAGGTAGTAAGATTGTAAGCAAGCAGTCAGCTTGTAAGAAAGCAGCGTGACAGTAAGTGAGGAGGAAGCTAGTAGGCAAGCAGCTGGCTAGTAAGGAAGCAGTATGCTACTAAGCAAGTAGTAAGCTAGTAAGCAAGGTGTGAGCTAATAAGCGAGGAGTAACTTGGTAAGGTAGCAGTATGCTAGAAGGCGACCGGATCAGGGGGATGGGGATGACGGTGGCGGTCCATAAGACCGAGGTGATTGCGTTTCATTCACCTCGGCAGGATCCGCCACCCCCTCTGATTCGGGTGGGTGGGGCTGACATCGAGGTGAAGCCCCAGATCAGGTATCTAGGGCTGATCCTCGATAGGCACTGGCGTTTCGAGAAGCATTTCCGCTGCCTGGTCCCCCGGTTGGAAAGGATGGTTGCGGCTCTGGGCCGGATCCTGCCCAACCTGGGGGGCCCGGCGGGCCGAGTTCGTCGCCTCTATGTGGCAATGGTCCAGTCGGTGGCCCTATACGGGGCCCCCGTCTGGGCGGACGACCTGGCTGCCTCCCGGCGCAGCATGACTATGCTGCGTCGGGTGCAGAGGCGCATGGCGCTCAGGGTCGTCCGCGGGTATCGGACCATGTCACATGAGGCGGCGACGGTTCTAGCGGGGATGCCGCCCATGGACCTGCTCGCGCGGTCGCACGCGGTGATGTACCGGCACCGCGTCGACCGTCGCGCGGGGGTGTGGGCGGTCCCGGGCGGGCAGGAACCTGCTTGGGGCGATTTGAAGCGCCAGGCCCGGCAGTCCGTGTTGCTCGCGTGGCAGGAGCGGCTGGCTCTGCCAACCGCGGGGCACCGGACTGTCGGGGCTGTTCGGCCACTCCTGAAGGAGTGGCTGGACAGAGGCCATGGCAGCCTCACCTACCGGATGGCACAGGTATTTTCCGGGCATGGCAGCTTCGGAAGATACCTGTGCCGGATAGGGAAGGAGCCGACGGCGCGTTGCTGCCACTGCGACGCTGAGCAGGACACAGCGGATCATACCCTGGAGGTATGCCCCGCGTGGGAGGGGGAGCGCCGTGTCCTGGTCGGCGTCGTCGGGCGGGATGTCTCGCTGCCGGGCGTGGTGCGCGCCATGCTCGGCAGCGAGGAGAAGTGGAGGGCCGTGGCCTCCTTCTGCGAGAACGTAATGTTGCAGAAGGAGGCCGCGGGGAGGGAGCGCGAGCTTCAGCGGCGTGCTGAAGCGCGCGCTCGTGCGGTGGCCCGAGGTCGTCGCCCGGTCGCGAGGCGTTGCGGGCGGCCGCCTCGGCGTGGCGGATGACCTAGGCTGGGAGGGGGGTCCTGAGGGGACCCTCCTCCCGCCAGGCGGCGCCGGGTCGGACCGGTTGGGGGTAGGAGTGCCTTCCCCTACCGGTCCGACGCAAGGGGAGGCACCCTCGGCGGTCTGGTGCGGCCATGAACGCCCGGCCGCCGAGGGATGGAAACGGGGTCGCGGGCGGTTGCGAGTTGGGGCTCGCAGCCGCCACTAAACGCGGCCCCGGGACGGATAGCGGCGGGATGGAGTGGCCCCGTCCCGCCGCTATGAGGCAGTGTGTCTACTGGGGGGACCGATTGTCCCCCCGGGGGATGGGCGCGAAAGCGCGGGCACGGGGAGGATACCGGAAGAATGCTTCGAGCGATTCCCGGTATCCTCCCAAAGAGTGCCGAAGGGTCACCGTGGGGTTTTTAGTGGGTAGGTCCCGCGCCTGTCGTTGTACGGGCGCGGGGAATCCCACACACGCCTCCCACCTCTCCCCAAGGAGGTGGGAGGGAGTCTTTCGAAGATTTTCCCCACGACAAAAAAAAAAAAAAAAAAAAGTATGCTAGAAGGCAAACAGTAAGCTAGGAAGCAAGCAGCAAGTTAGTAAGCAAGAAGTAAGCTAGAAAGTAAGCAGCAGGCTAGTAAGGAAACATTTATCTATTAAATAATGTAGGGAACCGTGCCGGCAAAATTATCCAAATTTAAATATTAAAAACGCGTATAAATTTCTGCCGAACAACGAATCGTTCGTTGTCCGGCACGAGCAACAAAAAACCGTCAACACGCGGCGAGCGACCGGCCGACCAGCTGATGGGTGAACAACCGAAAAGCGAGAAAACAATAACGAGGAAAAGAGAAAGACTAAAAGTTCGGCAACCGCGAACGTATGTATGCATGTGTTGAACTAAATAAATACGAGCAAGCCGCGAGGGATAGGGTAGAAATTGTTGAGCGTGTCGAGAGACAAAGAATAAAAAGAGTGTGAATATAGTATCTGATAAATCGATTAATTTTGTAACTAAACCACCGCTGCCCAAAAAAAAAATCCTACAAATTGGGGGCTCAGCCGGGATTGACAGTAGCAATAGCGGCCAAAGGTTAGTAAAATCGGTTTATTAGGGATTAGTGAGTTTCAGTTTAAGAAGTGAAGAGAGGAAATATATCTTAAAAAATGAATGCAAACGATCTAACTGTGGTCGAACTAAAAGATAGACCGAGGGAACTGGGATATTCTAGTTCAGGAACTAAAACAGAATTAGTTCGACGATTGCGGGAGGCAGATCTATCAGGATCAATTACCCTAGACCTTCCAAGGACACGCGGTGCCATAGACGACACTGAAAACGCATGTGCTGCGGAGGCACGTGCTATCGAAACGGTGGTTCCGAATGATTTAAAAGAAGACGATGGTAAGCGAAGCAGAGAATCATTCGAACGAGAGTTAGAATTGGTTCGACGAGAATTAGAATTGCTGAGATCCCTTCGCGGTACAAACATTCCGAATGAAAGGCCACAGTTTGAGAGCGCAGTGAGAACACCGGTATTTATCGATAACGGACCGCGAGTGAACGTTGCAACGGTGGCAGATTTGCTGAGTATCTACAAAGGAGAAGTGGGTGAATATGAAAATTGGGAGAAACAGCTGCATATGATATGCAGAAACTATGAACTGGATGCTCGTCAAGTGAAGACGTTAATCAGTATGCAACTCAAGGGGAAGGCTCTCGAATGGTTCTACTCGAGACCCGAACACATCGAAATGAGTGTCGAAGAATTGTTGATAGAGCTCAGAGGGATGTATCATCATCGACAGAACCGAATAGCACTCCGAAGGGCATTCGAAGAACGAGTATGGAGGCGGAACGAAACCTTCCATGAATATGTCCACGAAAAGGTAATAATGGGAAATAAAGTACCGATAGCAGAAGACGAGCTTGTTGATTACCTTATCGATGGTATACCTGATGTAAATCTAAGGGATCAGGCACGAATTCATAAATTCCGCACAAAAACCGATCTGCTCGAAGCATTTGAGCAGATAAGTCTACGAGATAGAAGCCAGAGCAACACGGTTCAGAAGGCGAGATTCGTAAGCAGCGGATACAAGCGACCATCGACCACGAGGAACGAGATGACCGAGAGGACCGAGAGGAGGCAGGATTTCCGAGGCACGAGACGTTTCTGCTACAACTGCGGTTCACCAGAGCACATGAGTGATAAGTGTCCGACGAAAAACGAGGGCGCTAAGTGCTTCAGGTGCCAAGAACGGGGACATATCGCGGTGCAATGTCCCAAAGCGCGGGACACAGCAGCGGTGAACGATGTAGCGTCTCAGGTAACACAAAAAAAATGTATAAAAGATGTTGAGATAAACGGTTATCATATCGAAGCACTGATTGACACTGGGAGCGATTTTTGTTTAATGCGTGCTGATCAGTACATACAGTTAGGAGCTCCGCGATTACAGCCTAAAGAGGTCAAGTTCACAGGAGTAGGCTCTACGAATACGACATTAGGCGAATTTTACGGAAAACTAACCGTCGACGGCAACTCCTATACGGTCCTCATACGCGTAGTTTCAGATTCACTAATGAGTCATCAATTGATTATAGGAACAGATTTTCTTGAAACTGTTGAGCTCCGCCTAAGGAACGGTAATATTTCCATCAGTCCCTCCGATAAAACAGTCGTTAACGATTTACCGGAGATATATCAAATAAATATAGTAGAAGAGACGAAAGAGAAAGCCGATGTTTCGCACATCCCCGCCGAACATCAACGGGTAATAGAAAATTTGGTCGAAAATTACGAACCCGCGAAAACTAAAGAGATCGGTGTCCAAATGTCAATCGTGCTTAAGGATGATGAACCTATTTATCAAAGAGCGAGGCGATTATCGCCTTCAGAGCGAGACATTGTTAATGAGCAGATACAGGAATGGTTGGACGAAGGCATAGTTCAACCCTCACTATCAGAATACGCAAGCCCGATAGTCCTAGTTAAGAAAAAGAACGGTTCCATTAGATTATGCGTAAATTACAGACTCGTAAATAAAAAAATTGTTAAAGACCGATATCCATTGCCTCTCATAGATGATCAAATAGACTCGTTACAAGGCGCAAAATATTACAGCACTTTAGATTTGCAAAATGGATTTTTCCATGTCCCCGTAGAGCAGAATAGTCGAAAGTACACAGCTTTCATAGTCCCTGATGGACACTACGAATTTCTCAAAGTTCCCTTCGGTCTTCAATTCCCCGGCAGTCTTTCAAAAATACGTAAATGCGGTCTTTAAAGAGTTGATTCGAAAAAAGTTGTTTTAACGTACTTAGACGACCTAATAATACCTTCGTTCGAGTTTGAGGACGGCTTAAAAAATCTCAGACTTGTTTTGAGTACCGCCAGTGATGCAGGCTTACGAATAAATTGGAGAAAATGTAGTTTGCTACAAGACACGGTCGAGTTTTTAGGATACATAATTAAAAACGGACAAATACGTCCTTCCGAACACAAAACGGGGGCAGTTAAGAGATTTCCGGAACCAACAAATACGCGACAATTACAGAGCTTTCTTGGACTAACCGGCTATTTCCGGAAATTTATTTCCCACTACTCGCTGATAGCGAGACCATTATCTGATTTGTTGAAAGCAGATGCCAAATTCACATTTGGCGAGGAACAGAAAAATGCCTTCATCCACCTGAAAGAAATCCTAAGCAGCAAACCGGTATTAAATTTGTATAGAGCGTGCGCGGAAACACAACTACACACAGACGCATGTATGTATGGCTATGGGGCAATTCTGTTGCAAAAAGATGAGAAAGATCACGCGTTTCATCCTATTTACTATGCGAGCGGAAAAACCACGTCGGCCGAAAGAAATTACACGAGTTACAAATTAGAGGTCCTCGCGATTATAAAAGCCCTCAAAAAGTTTAGAGTATACTTACTAGGATTACCATTAAAAATCGTAACTGATTGCCGGGCTTTTGCATTAACCATGAAAAAAAAGATCTGTGCGTGCGAGTAGCCAGATGGGCTCTCCTTTTAGAGGAGTTCGACTACGTCATCGAACATCGGCCGGGAAAAAATATGATGCACGTGGACGCGTTAAGTCGACATCCGCTGCCGTCGTGCATGATTGTAGAAAGTCAAAGAGGGGGGTTAACGATGAATCTGCAACGAGTGCAGCGCAGCGATACCGATTTAATTAGAATCATTGATCTCGCGGAACAGAACAAAATTTCGGGTTACGAGGTTCGAGGCGGATTATTATTCAATGAACTCGACGATGATTTCAAACTAGTAGTCCCAAAACAAATATTTACACAAATAATTCGGCAAGCGCATGAAAGAGGGCACTTCTCCGTAAATAAGACTGAGGCACTCTTGAAAAAAGATTATTGGATTCCCAATGCAAGAGAAAAAATAGACAGAGTTATCCGAAACTGCATTGCATGTATATTAGCTGAAAAGAAGCGCGGTAGACAGGAAGGATATTTAAATCCCATAGAAAAAGGAGAAGTGCCACTCGACACGTTTTACGTAGACCACTTGGGGCCACTCCCTTCCACTAAGAAAAGTTACAAACACATATTTGTAGTCGTCGATTCGTTTTCAAAGTTCGTGTGGCTATATGCAACGAAAAGCACGAGTAGCGCGGAAGTAATCACAAGGCTTCGAAAGCAAGCTACAATTTTCGGAAACCCGCGACGCATAGTGTCCGATCGAGGGACTGCATTTACATCCAAAGAATTCACGAATTATTGTATGGAAGAAAACATAACGCATTCCCTCGTGACGACCGGCATACCGAGAGCCAATGGGCAAGTCGAGCGCGTGAACCGAACATTGATACCTCTTTTAACGAAACTGTCTAATCCGGAAAAAGGCGAATGGTACCGCTATCTGGATAAGGCGCAGCAATTTTTAAATATTACAATACATCGAAGCATTGGCACCTCGCCATTCCAACTATTGTTTGGCACACGAGCGCGACTAAAAGACGATCCCCAAATGAGAGAAATGTTAGAAAAAGAGTGGACCGATATGTTTGAAAACAACCGAGAAGAGCTGAGAGCCCACGCGAAAGAAAGTATAGCTAAGATACAAAAAGAAAATTGAAAAACGTACAATAAGAAACGTACGGATGCGAAAATTTACCGCATTGGCGATACAGTGGCGATTAGACGAGTACAACAAGGGCCCGGTTTAAAATTAGCTAATAAATATTTCGGACCGTACAACGTAATCAAGGTAATGCGTAACAACAGGTACCTCGTGGAAAGAACTGGCGAACATGAAGGGCCGTTACAGACATCAAGAACGGCCGACTACATGAAACCGTGGACCGAGGAAGAGAGCGATGCATCTGACAACGAAAGCGACGACTCCGGAGACGTTCGAGGGCGAACGTCTGTGCAGGATGGCCGAATGTAGGGAACAGTGCCGGCAAAATTATCGAAATTTAAATATTAAAAACGCGTATAAATTTCAGCCGAACAACGAATCGTTCGTTGTCCGGCACGAGCAACAAAAAACCGTCAACACGCGGCGAGCGAACGGCCGACTAGCTGATGGGTGAACAACCGAAAAGCG
The DNA here is from genome assembly GCF_051014445.1 of Colletes latitarsis. Lineage (NCBI taxonomy): Eukaryota > Metazoa > Arthropoda > Insecta > Hymenoptera > Colletidae > Colletes > Colletes latitarsis. The sequence goes on from NC_135142.1 coordinate 8,194,055, forward strand.
AGAAAACAATAACGAGGAAAAGAGCAAGACTAAAAGTTCGGCAACCGCGAACGTATGTGTGCATGTGATAAACTAAATAAATACGAGCAAGCCGCGAAGGATAGGGTAGAAATTGTCGAGCGTGACGAGAGACAAAGAATAAAAAGAGTGTGAATATAGTATCTCATAAATCGATTAATCTTGTAACTAAACCACCGCCGCCCAAAAAAAAAATCCTACAATAAGCAGTAAGCTAGTGAGGAAGCAGTGTGCTAGTAAGCAAGAAGCAAACAAGTAAGCAACCAGTAAGCTAGGAAGCAAGCAGTAGGCTAGAAAGGAAGAAAGTACCTAGTATGAAAGCAGTATGCTAGTAAGCAAGCAGTAAGCTAGCAAGAAAGCAGTAAGCTAGTAAGCATCCAGTGAGCTAGTAAGCGAGGTGGAAGATAGTAAGGAAGCAGCTTGATAGTAAGCAAGCTGTAAGATTGTATGCAACCAGTCAGCTTGTAAGCAAACAGTAAGCTAGAACTCAAGCAGCAACTTAATAAGCAAGCCGTATGTTAGTCAGCAAGCAGTGAGATAGTAAGCGAGCTGGAAGCTAGTAAGGATAGCAGTATGCTAGTAAACAAGCAGTAAGGTAGTAAGAAACGAGAAAGCTTTAAGCAAGCAGCAGGCTAGTAAGCAAGCACTAAACTAGAAAGCAAGTAGGAGGCCAGTAAGAATGTAGTTAGCCATTAAGGAAGCAGTATGCCAGCCAACAAGCAGTAAGTTAGATAGCAAGCAGTGTGCTAGTAAGCGAGCTGTGATCTAGTAAGCAAGCAGCAAGCCAGTGAGCAAGCAGTGAGCTAGTAAGCAAGCGGTAAGTTTGTACGCAAACAGTAAGCTGGTAAGCAAGCAGGCAGCAAGTAAGGATGTAGTAAGTTAGTAAGCAAACAGTAAGTTACTCAGCAAGCAGTGAGCTAGTAAGCGAGGAGGAAGCTAGTGAGGAAGCAGTACGCTAGTATGCAAGCAGTAAGCTAGAATGCAATTTGTGAGCTAGTAAGGAAGCAGTAAGCAAGAAAACAAGGAGCTGGCTACTAAGAAAGCTGTTAGCTAGTAAGCAAGTGGCAAGTCTAGTAAGCATAAAGTAAGCTAGTAAGTAAGCAGCAAGCTAGTAAGAAAGCAGTAAGCTTATAAGCAATCAGTGAGCTAGTAGGCGAGCGGGAATCTGGTGAGGAGGCAGTATGCTAGTAACCATTCAGTAAGCAACTAAGTTACAAGTAAGCTTGTAAGCAAGCAGCAGGCTAGTATGATAGCAATTAGCTGGTATGAATGCAGCTAGCTATTAAGCAAGCAGGAAGCTAGCAAGCATGCAGCATGCTAACAAGCGTGCAGCATACTAACAGGCGTGCAGTAAGCGTGTAAATTAGCTGTATGCTAGTAAGCAGGTAGTAATCTAGTAAGCACGCTGTAAGCTAGTAAACAAGGGGTGAGCTAGTAAGCGAGCTGTAAGCTAGTAAGCAAGCAGGAAGCAAGTAAGGATGCATTCGTCTAGTAAGGAAGCAGTATGCTAGTAAGCAAGCAGTAAACTAGTATGCAAGCAGTTAGCTAGAAAGCGAGCAGGGCACTAGTATAGATGCGGTATGTCAGTAAGCAAGCAGTAAGACAATATGGAAGCTGTAAGCAGGTAAGAAAGCAGTTAGTTAGTAAGGAAGCAGTATGCTAGAAAACAAGCAGCGGGATAGGAAGCAAACTGTAAGCTAGTAAGCAAGCAGTGAGATAGTAGGCGAGGTAGCAGCTAGAAAGTAAGCAGTAAGCTAGCAAGCAACAATTAAGATAGCAAGCAAGCTGCAAGGTAGTAAGTATGCATCGGGCTGGACAGATAGCAGTTAGCTAGTAAGATCGTAGCATGCTTGAATGCAGGCGGAAAGCTAGAAAGCAGGCAGCAGGCTAGTCTGATAACAGTTAGCTAGTATTAACGCAGCAAGCTTGTAAGCAGGCGGAAAGCTAGAAAGCAAGCAGCAAGAAAGGAAGCAAGCAGTAAGCTAGTAAGGAAGCAGTTAGTAATTAAACAAGCAGTAAGCTAGAAAGCAAGCAACAAGCTAGTAAGCAAGCAGTAAGCTAGTATGCAAGTAGTAAGCTAGTAAGCAAGCTGTGAGCTAGTAAGCGAGGAGGAAGCTAGTAAGGAAGCGGTATGCTAGTAAGGAAGCACTAAGCTAGACAGCAAGCAGCAAGCAAGAAGGCAAGCACTATGCTAGAAAGCAAGAAGCAGGCTAGTAAGAAAGCAGCTGGCTAGTAAGGAAGCAGAAAGTTAGGAAGAAAGCAGGAATATAGTGAGGTAGCAGTTAAGTAGGAGGCAAGCAGTAAGCTAGAAAGCAAGCAGCAGGATAGTAGGCAAGCAGTAAGCTAGAACGCAAGCAGCAGGCTCGTAAGAAAGCAGTTTGCTAGTAAGGAAGCAGTATGCTAGTATGCAAGCAGTAAGCTCGAAGTCAGGTAGCAAGCTAGCAAGCAAGCATGAAGCGATTAAGCTAGCTGTACGCTAATAAGCAACCAGTGAGCTAGTAAGCAAGTAGTGATCTTGTAAGCGAGGAGAAATCTAGTGGGGAAGCGGTAGGCTGGTAAGCAACCAGTAAGCTAGTAACAAAGCAGTACGCTAGTAAGCAAGCAGTAAGCTAGAAAGCACGCGGCAAACTAGTAAGCAAGCAGTGAGCCGGTAACCCAGAAGGAAGCTAGTATCGTGGCAGCATGCCAGTAAGCAAGCAGGAAGCTGGTAAGGAAGCAGGAAGCTAGTATGGAAGCTGTATGGTAGAAAGCTAGCAGAGGGCTAGTAAGCAAGCAGTACGCTAGTAAGCATGCAGTAAGCTAGTAAGCGAGCAGTGAGCCAGTAGGCGAGCAGGAAGCTAATATGAAGGCAGCATGCCAGTTAGCAAGCATGAAGATTCTAGGCATGCAGTGAGCTATTAAGCGAGCATCGAGCTGGTAAGGAAGCAATGAGCTAGTAAGCAAGCAGTAAGATAGTAAGCATGCAGTAAGCTAGTATGCAAGCAGAAAGCTAGAAAGCACGCAGCTGGCTATTAAGCATGCAGTAGGCGATTAAGATATCTGTAAGCTAGTAAGCAAGCAGCGAGGTAGTAAGCGAGGAGCCAGCTAGTAGAAAAGCAGTATGCTAGTAAGCAAGCAGTAAGCTAGAAACCAAGCAGCAAGCTAATAAGCAAGCACTAAGCTGGAAAGCAAGCGGAAGGCTAGTAAGAAAGCAGTCAGCTATTAAGCATGCATTAAGCTGGATAGCAAGCAGTGTTCTAGTAAGCGTGCAGTGAGCTATTAAGCGAGCAGGGAGCTAGTAACAAAACAGTAGTCTGGTAAGCAAGCAGTATATTGGTAAAAATGCATTTAGCTATTAAGCATGTAGTAAGCCTTTATGCAAGCATTAAGCCAGAAAGCAAGCAGCTGACTAGTAAGAAAGCAGTTAGCTATTCAGCATGCCGTCAACAAGTAAGCAAGCAGTAAGCTAGTAGGTAACCAGTAAGCTACTAAGCAAGCAGAGAGCTGGTAAGGTTGGCGGTAGCTAGTAAGGAAGTAGTAAGTTAGTAAGCAAGCAGTAAGTTACTAAGGCAGCAGTGAGCTAGTAAGCGAGTAGGAAGCTAGTAAGGAAACAGTATGCTAGTAGGCAAGCATTAAGCTAGTAAGAAACAAGTAAGCTAGTAAGCACGCAGCAGGGTAGTAAGAAAGCAATTAGCTTGTATCAAAGGACTATGCTAGTAACCAAGAAGTAAACTAGTGAGAATGCTGTAAGCCAGTCAGCAACCAGTAAGCGAGTAATTGAGCAGTGAGCTAGTAAGCAAGCAGAATGATAGGAAGCAAGCAGCGGGCTAGTAAGCAAGCAGTAAGCGAGTAATTTAACAGTAAGCTGGTATGCAACCAGTTAGCTAGTAAGCAAGCAGTGTGCTAGTCGCGAGTGGAAATCCTCGCGCCGCGCCCGCTCCAGTGTCACCGCTGCCTCGAATTGGGGCACGTGAGGCAGTGGTGCACCTCGCCGGTGGACCGCAGCGGTCAGTGTTACCGCTGCGGTGCCAAAGAGCACCGTGCGAGCCAGTGCTCGGCGGCCCCCCACTGCCCGCTGTGTGCGGACATGGGGAGGCCAGCCGATCACAGGGTGGGGAGCAAGAAGTGCTCCCCCCCCTCCCGGAAGGAGAGGAAGAGGCGGGCTGCACCGGCTCCGGTGCCGAGGGCGGTGGCATCGTCCTCCATGGAGGTGGACGGTGCTACGGGGACGGACGGCAGGGAGGAGGCTGGCGCGGCCATTAATTAATGCCGCCCCGCCTCCTCCTCCAGGCCAACCTCAACCACTGCCGCGCGGCACAGGACTTGATGTCCCAAGTCCTCGCGGAGTGGGGGGTTGGCCTGGCGGTCGCCGCCGAGCCGTACCGCGTCCCTGATCACCCTCATTGGGTGGGCGACGCGGACGGCTTGGTGGCGACGGTATGGGGAGGGGGCGACGGGTCCCCACCGTTCTCCTTGTTGGAACGCGGTCGGGGATTCGTCGCCGTGGACTGGGGGGGAGTCGCTGTGGTGGGGTGCTACATTTCGCCCCGTAGCGGTCACGCTGCGTTCGAGCTGTACTTGGCCGAGGTCGCGGCATGCGTGCAGCGCTACGCGGCCCGGCCGGTGCTGGTCCTGGGGAATTTTAATGCCAAGTCGGTGGCTTGGGGATCCCCCAGGACCTCCGTTCGCGGCGGGATCCTGGGCGATTGGGCGGCGGGGCTCGACCTCTGGGTATTGAACCGGGGGTCGGAGCACACATGCGTGCGGCGATATGGGGGGTCCATCGTGGATGTTGGATTCGCGACCCCCAACGCCGTGCGCATGGTGTCGGGTTGGCACGTGGTCGCGGGGGCAGAGACACTCTCCGATCACCGGTACATCCGGATGGAGGTCTCTGCCGTCGCGAGTGCATCCCGACACGGCCGCCTGCGTGGCACCCCACCACGCCGCTGGGCGCTTCGGCGCCTGGACAAGGACGCCCTGATGGCAGCTGCCCTCGCTGCAACTTGGCCGCAGGGAGCGGCCGAGTTGCCGAGCATAGAGGAGGAGGTCGCCCGGCTCGGAGCATTGGTCGCGGGTATTTGCGACGCGGCGATGCCTCGGGTCGGGCGGGCTTCTCCTCGCCGGGCGGTGTACTGGTGGTCGGACGCGATCGCGGAGTTGCGAGTCGCGACTGTCCGCGCCCGACGCCAGTACACCCGCGCGCGCCGTCGTCAACGTACAGGCGACGGCGTGGCGCGAGCGAGGGCAGCTGATGACCTGTATGGAGCATACCGCGTGGCGCGGGTTGCTCTGCAGGTCGCCATCAAACGGGCCAAGACCCAGGCATGGAAGGAGCTCCTCCAGACCCTTGATGCCGATCCATGGGGGCGCCCATATAAGGTGGTGCTGAATAAGCTCCGCCCGTGGGCGCCCCCCGTCACCGAGGGTCTTGACCCCCGGCTGCTGGAGGACGTGGTCAATACACTCTTCCCAATTGGGGAGAGGGGACCACGTCCTCCGGCGGCGGCGGCTGTCCCAGTGGAGTGGACGGCCGAGCTGGGGGTCACGCAGGAGGAGCTGGCAGCGGCCATCAGACGGCTCGGGGTTCGTAACACGGCCCCGGGTCCGGATGGTGTGCCCGGCCGGGTTTGCGTCTTGACCCAGGGTGTCCTTGGGGCCGACCTCAGGCGGTTGTTCGACCGCTGCCTGAGGGACGGGCGATTCCCCCCCAGTTGGAAGGTGGCGAGGATGGTCCTCCTCCGGAAGGAGGGTCGGCCCGCGGAGTCTCCCTCCGCATACCGGCCCATTTGTCTCCTCGACGAGGTGGGCAAGCTCTTCGAGCGTGTGATTGCTGCCCGCCTCGTCGAGCACCTGTCGCGGGGTGATCCCGGTCTGGCCGACTGCCAGTTCGGTTTCCGGGCGGGCCGATCGACTATCGACGCGATAGGTCGTGTGAGGGCCCTCTCGGAGGCGGCCGTCTCCCGGGGAGGGGTGGCATTGGCAATATCCTTGGATATTGCCAATGCCTTTAACACCCTCCCCTGGGAAGAGATAAGGAGGGGGCTCGAATATCATCGAGTCCCCCCTTGTCTCAGGGCGGTCGTCGGGGATTATCTCCGCGGCAGGTGGATCGAGTATCCGGGCCGGGATGGTGATATGCGGAGGGAGGTGTACTGCGGTGTTCCGCAGGGGTCGGTCCTCGGGCCACTCCTGTGGAACATCGCGTACGACTCGGTGTTGCGGGCCGGCCTCCCCGATGGCGTCAGCACGGTGTGTTATGCGGATGACACACTGGTGCTGGCCGTCGGGGCGCACTGGGGGAGGGCCATGCGTCGCGCGGAGGAGGGGTCGCAACGCGTCGTCGACCGGATCAGGGGGATGGGGATGACGGTGGCGGTCCATAAGACCGAGGTGATTGCGTTTTATTCACCTCGGCAGGATCCGCCACCCCCTCTGATTCGGTTGGGTGGGGCTGACATCGAGGTGAAGCCCCAGATCAGGTATCTGGGGCTGATCCTCGATAGCCACTGGCGTTTTGAGAAGCATTTCCGCTGCCTGGTCCCCCGGTTGGAAAGGATGGTTGCGGCTCTGGGCCGGATCCTGCCCAACCTGGGGGGCCCGGCGGGCCGAGTTCGTCGCCTCTATGTGGCAATGGTCCAGTCGGTGGCCCTAAACGGGGCCCCCGTCTGGGCGGACGACCTGGCTGCCTCCCGGCGCAGCATGACTATGCTGCGTCGGGTGCAGAGGCGCATGGCGCTCAGGGTCGTCCGCGGGTATCGGACCATGTCACATGAGGCGGCGACGGTTCTAGCGGGGATGCCGCCCATGGACCTGCTCGCGCGGTCGCACGCGGTGATGTACCGGCACCGCGTCGACCGTCGCGCGGGGGTGGGGGCGGTCCCGGGCGGGCAGGAACCTGCTTGGGGCGATTTGAAGCGCCAGGCCCGGCAGTCCGTGTTGCTCGCGTGGCAGGAGCGGCTGGCTCTGCCAACCGCGGGGCACCGGACTGTCGGGGCTGTTCGGCCGCTCCTGAAGGAGTGGCTGGACAGAGGCCATGGCAGCCTCACCTACCGGCTGGCACAGGTATATTCCGGGCATGGCAGCTTCGGAAGATACCTGTGCCGGATAGGGAAGGAGCCGACGGCGCGTTGCTGCTACTGCGACGCTGAGCAGGACACGGCGGATCATACCCTGGAGGTATGCCCCGCGTGGGAGGGGGAGCGCCGTGTCCTGGTCGGCGTTGTCGGGCGGGATGTCTCGCTGCCGGGCGTGGTGCGCGCCATGCTCGGCAGCGAGGAGAAGTGGAGGGCCGTGGCCTCCTTCTGCGAGAACGTAATGTTGCAGAAGGAGGCCGCGGGGAGGGAGCGCGAGCTTCAGCGGCGCGCTGAAGCTCGCGCTCGTGCAGTGGCCCGAGGTCGTCGCCCGGTCGCGAGGCGTCGCGGGCGGCCGCCTCGTCGTGGCGGATGACCTAGGCTGGGAGGGGGGTCCTGAGGGGACCCTCCTCCCGCCAGGCGGCGCCGGGTCGGACGGGTTGGGGGTAGGAGTGCCTCCCCCTACCGGTCCAACGCAAGGGGAGGCACCCTCGGCGATCTGGTGCGGCCATGAACGCCCGGCCGCCGAGGGGTGGAAACGGGGTCGCGGGCGGTTGCGAGTTGGGGCTCGCAGCCGCCACTAAACGCGGCCCCGGGACGGATAGCGGCGGGATGGAGTGGCCCCGTCCCGCCGCTATGAGGCAGTGTGTCTACTGGGGGGACCGATTGTCCCCCCGGGGGATGGGCGCGAAAGCGCGGGCACGGGGAGGATACCGGAAGAATGCTTCGAGCGATTCCCGGTATCCTCCCAAAGCGTGCCGAAGGGTCACCGTGGGGTTTTTAGTGGGTAGGTCCCGCGCCTGTCGTTGTACGGGCGCGGGGAATCCCACACACCCCTCCCACCTCTCCCCAAGGAGGTGGGAGGGAGTCTTTCGAAGATTTTCCCCACGACAAAAAAAAAAAAAAAAAAAAAAAAAAAAAAAAAAAGCAGTGTGCTAGTAAGCAAGCAGTAAGCGAGTAAGCTAGCACTATGCTAATAGGCAAGCAGAGAGGTAGTAAGCGAGCAGGAATCTAGTAAGGAAGCAGTATGCTAGCAAGCACGCTGTAAGCTGGTAAGTATGCATTAAGCGATTATACTAGCAGTAAGGTATTAAGCAGCCAGTAAGCTAGTATGCAAGCAGTGTGCTAGTACGCGAGCAGTGAGCTAGTAAGCGAGCTGTAAGGTAGAAAGCAACCAGCAAGATATTTTGCAAGCAGTAAACTAGAAAGCACGCAGCAGGCAAGTAAGCGTGCTGTAGGCGAGTAAGCTAGCTGTAAGCTTGTAAGCAAGCAGTAAGCCTAGAAAGCAAACAGTGAGCTTGTAAGCAAGCTGTAAGCTGGTAAGGAAGTAGTTAGGTAGTAAGCAAGCCGTAAGCTAGTAAGCTAGTAAGTAAGCATCAGGCCAGTCAGAAAGCAGTTGACTTGTAAGAAGGCAGTAAGCTAGTAGCAAGCAGCAAGCGAGTAAGCTAGCAGTAAGCTAGTATGCAAGTAGTATGCTACTAAGCAAGCAGTGAGCTAGTTAGCGAGGAGGAAGCTAGTATGGAAGCAGTATGCTAGTATGCAAACAGTAAGCTAGTAAGCAACCAGTAAGCTAGTAAGGAAGCAGCTGGCTAGTAAGAAAGCAGTATGCTCGTATTGGGGATCTATCTTTGTGACAGATTTCCCCAATCGCTTACCGCAGAAAGAAGAAAGAATAATTTGATGAAACGGTATAATGTGTAAGACACGGAGGCGACAAAATATATGGAAGTCTTTTCTCCGCGGTCAGGGTTGTCGCACGCCTAACTTCAAACCGAGAAAAATCCCGGCTATATATGCGTCGCCTAATGGTCGGCAGACCTATTAATTGTACGACATGACCTGGGCCGGCGTCGAGCAGAGAAAAATCGCGAATATTCGGAAATACAAAATATATCTATTCTCAACACTCCCACTTATTTTGAATGCCCGCTGATATTTAATTTTTCTCTCGTATAGCAAAACGGCTGTGTTTAAAGATTTTGATAATGCCTAGCGATTGTCCTCGGCCGCGATTACCGTTAGTCCTGTTAGCGTGGAATGATCGGGAGATTATCTCTAAGAGAATTTGTACAGCGAGAAGTGATAGAAAAACGCGTTTATTATTAGTTTTCTGGCATCGGTAACGGCTCATTACCTTCGATTCGAGTGTGCTAACGCTGTTGATGACGCCAGTACCGTGAGAGGGTAGTGTGCGAAGAATCAGACGGAGAAAGACTGCCGAAATTTAGACAGCGCCGCGTAACGACTAATTAGAGTAACGCGGCCGCGTCTTCGGCTGTCAATCCGCGCAGTCCTACGTAGACTTCCAACTAGAGCGGATCGGCTCCCAATTGCACTCGAACGGAAAGATTTACAAAAGGTAAGTTCTCATTGTTTAATATTCAGATTCTGCCTGTAGTTAAAGGGTGTAAAGAGTAGATGTTCAGTCTGGTGTGGGTCCACTGATTGACCTCGCACAGCTGAGAATTCGATAAAACTCGAGAAAAGTGTGGAAATAATCCGCCTTTTCCTTGACAAACGGATCGGTTTAGATTCGGTCAAGTATGCCCCGGAATCTTGTATGGGATTTCCCAAATTGAGATTCCACGAAATCATTTCTGCGACAGGAGATCGAGAAAATACTCCAGTAAGGTGTTCGATATCTTGTGGAGTGATCGAGAATATACACCAGTAAGGTGTTCGATCCCTCCGTGCAGATTTGAGCGGTCGTCTCGATCGTATAAACGATCGAGACATAAGAAAGTTGGCAAAATTACGTTTCAATTTTCTTGTGATTACCGCCAGGCTGAGGAGACACTAAAGGGAGGCACCTACGTGGTGAACCATCCAGGTGGGTCCATTGTAGCCGCGTCGACGTCCACAAAGGACGCCTGACTTTTCCGGTCTGCGAGTCCTCACTCCTACAGATCCCGCCGGTGTAACGTTTACAGGAGCACCTGTGCGGAGGAGTAACGGAGTCGTGGGTCAGGCCCCCACGTGGTTCAAATACTGCTAAGTGCAACGAATAGATGTGCAACGTGCAGTGAACCACGTGCAGTCGGGCTCCGTAATGCAACCCCTGACCAATAAGTCGTCTGTTGAAGCAGCCAAGAGCAGCCACAGTTCGACGGTTGGGCTGTTGCACTGCACTGCATTTCGACGCATAGACTCAGTGGACAGACTCACGGGAAGTGTGCATTTGGAGCCTTACAACCTCCCCTTGCAATCCCGTTCACAAGGTAATCGATTGCAAATGGCGTAGATGAGGAATTGATTCTTTATCAAAAGCCAAAATTAAAAATACAGTCCACTAGCGAGCTCGTATATTACGAGCGAGCGTAATTCTTCGCTCCAATACATTCGAATGCCGAAGCCAGGAGCGTGAGGACACAAACGCGGCATAGATACGTATAACGTGTTTACGTGTGTCTAACACATAGCCGTGTTTTTCTGATTATAGGAACCTTGGCCTACCTCAACCCGGCGAGTTCGGCGACCGGCACAGACGAGGCAGGCAACGTCCCAGTACGGATTTCCTTAGTCCTTATAATTTTCTATTTGGTTTTTTTTGTTTGTTTAAATTTATTTTACAATAAAATGTCGGCATAGAAGGCCGACGAAAAGAAAACCTGACGCCCGTAATAATTTTCCCTGAAAACTCCTGTACCTCTATCCGGACTTCGTCGTTAAAAGCATCAGCTTTTTAACAGGCTGCTTTTGCAAAGGCTTAGTAAAGATATCAGCGAATTGTTCTTTCGTTTGAACATATCTAATTTCTACTTCTCCGCGATTAACGACATCACGTGTAAAATGGTACTTTATATCGATGTGTTTCGAGCGGTTATGGTTTTTGGAACTATTAGCAATTTTTATGGCCGCTTGGTTATCAACAAAATAGGGACGATATTGCACGCAATATCCAATTCATTCAACATACGACGTAACCAAAACGTTTCTTTCACGCCGTGACCTAACGCGATATATTCCGACTCAGCGGTCGAAAGGGCAACGACCTTTTTCAATTGACTGGGCCACGAAATTGGTCCACTATTCAAAATATAGACAAATCCACTATTTCCGTAAACTATTCCGTAATCACGTGTTCCATTTAAATAACGCATTATTTTCATTACCGATTGCCAATGAGTGTCGTCGTAAGAACTCAAAAATTGACTTGCGTAATTGACCGCAAATTCGATATCCGGGCGACAAACTCGTGCAGCGAATAATAAAGAGCCTATTGCCTCACGAAACGGTATTTTACTGTCAGTCGCAGGTGTTTGTTTTTGCAAGGGCATACCTGGCTCCACAGGTACACTTGACGGATTTGCTTCAAGCATACTAAAGGTCTTTAATATTTTCTTAATATAGCCCGGTTGAGAAATTTTTAAGAGTCGTCGTTCGCGATCACGTTTAATCTCGAAACCGAGAAATTCATCGGCCCGATCTACCGAGATTTTAAGGTTACCTTCTAAATAATCTAAGACGCTCTTGATTGCATTCTCGCTTTTGCTCATAATCTAAACATCATCCACATACAGGGCTAAATACACTTTTGAACTTTCCACTACACCGACAAGCACGCACTTATCACTTGCGATGTTCACGAGATTAAATTCGTTCAGAAACCTCGTGAACTTCTCGTTCCAGCAATTGGGTGACTGCTTCAATCCATGCAGGCTGCGATGTAGCTTGAAGACTGCATCCAGTTGGCTCTAAATTGTGTATCCTGGAGGCTGCTCCAAATAAATTTCTTCTTGAAGATCGCCATATAGAAAAGCAGTTTGCACATCGAACTTCATTATTTCATAATCTCCTTTCGCAGCTATTGCAAGAAGAGTTCTAATGGACTCGTAGCGAACGACAGGTGCGAATGTGTCAAAATAATCGATTCCTTCTCGTTGTCGGAATCCTTTCGTTAAGAGTCTCGCCTTGTATCTCTTCAGATTTCTAGCTGCATCATTTTTGATTGAGAAACCCCATTTACAACCGATTGCACGTTTTCCTTGTGGCAGTGCACATATGGTCCATGTGCAATTTTTTTCAAGCGCCAGCATCTCTTCGTCCATGGCTTTCATCCATTTGCTGGTGTCGTCACTGGATATTGCCTCAGTGTAGGTCATAGGCACTGTATCAGCCAAAAAAGCAATAGGTATGCCGTATCGGCCAGGTGCTTGTAATGTTCTTCTATTGCGCAGTTGTCTACCTTCCCGAGCATTTTCATTGGCGGCTACCTGCTCTGTCTCTGGCAAAGCTGCGCTTTCTTTATTTCCATTGGTTTCCAGTTCTCGTGTTTGGGCGACATTTTCCACAACTGGAGCTTGGTGTTCGGCTGCACCTTCTGGAGTAGGAATCGTCTCTCTTTCGTCTTCAATTCCGAACTTGATTATTGTATCGGTTTCGGCACGCGTTTCGGCACTGGGCAGGGCATTTTCGTTGAAGGTTACGTCACTGCTTATTGAAATTTTCTTCAATTTATTATCCCAGAGTCTATAATTAGTAGACTCCCCATCGTAACCGACGAATATGACCTGTCTGCTTTTTGGGTCGAATTTTTGCCGTCTTTCCTTCGGCACGTTCAGGTAAGCTACGGATCCAAACACCTTTAAATGTTTTATATCAGGTTTGTGTTTAAACCACTTCTCGAACGGAGTAATCATCTCCCCTGGCTTTAGGATGGTCCGATTCAGCAGGTAACACGCAGTATTTACTGCTTCTGCCCATAATTTTTGATGCATGTTCTTTTGCGTGAATCATAGAACGTGTACTTTCAATGAGCGTACGAATTTCGCGTTCAGCGCGACCATTCTGCTCATGAATGTATGGTGACGAGCGTTCGTGGATTATACCTTTTTCCTCTAAAAAGGTCCGGAGCTGGCTGCAGGTGTACTCTGCCCCATTGTCCGAGCGCAGGACTTTGATTTTCGTTCCAGTCTGCGTCGATACGAATGCCTCGTACTCCTTAAATTTGCTGAATACTTTTGATTTATGGCTCATGAAGTATACCTTCCTATAGCTGGTACTCACGTCCTTAAACAGTAAAAAGAACCGCGTGTTGCTCGGTGAGTTTATGTTTACAGGGCCACAGACATCGATATGAATTTTCTCCCCTGGCCCGTAATTGTCTTCAACCCCGATGCTTGGATGCGGCCTTCGGGACTGCTTGCCCATAATGCATCCTTCACAAAAAAACTTTGTCAAATTGTCCTTTTCAATTCCATGGATGCCGAGTTGTTCACACGTGTGTTTTACGGCGCGCTCATTTACGTGTCTCATTCGCTCATGCCAAAGTTTTAATTTTTCCTGGCCATCTGCTAATTTCAGCGCTTTACAGTCAATGGGCACTTTCACTTTGAAACACATTTTAAACAGTTTTCCGTGCGGTATTCCACGTGCGGCGAGTTTTCCTTTACTATCGCGAACTTCACATTTGTTTTCAAACGAATGAAAAGAGTACCGTTTTTTGTTCACTGAGCCCATAGAAAACAAACTACACTTTAGTTCAGGTACATAGAGCACATCTTGTAATTCGCGTTTGTATAGCGCTCCCTCAAGCACTTCTTGGATTTTAGTTGTTCCGATGCCAGCCGCTAAGATGATGCGATCATCCGCTACTTTAACCGCATGACCATTTGAATTCGGCTGCAGTGCCGAAGAATAGTCTTTGCGGAAAGTTATATGCATTCCGGCACCCGAATCCGCAATCCACACGTCACTGTCACTTTCACTGGTGCATTTATATGTTGCAACAATGTCACACGCCAACGCTGGCGCATTTCTCGCTAAACTGTCCGATGATTTTCCAGCTTGATTTTTTGGACATTCACATGCCCAGTGGCTTTTTTCTTTGCAGACTCCACACCGCGTTCGTTTTTTCAACTCCTCGATATCCTTCTTGGAGCGTTTCTTTCTCTTTGCGTCGTTCAGGGACGTCTTTTGAACACGAAGTGCAAGCGTCGACACTTCATCCTCAGCAAAACGCCTGTCTTCCTTGATCAGTCTGCTGATCAAGTTGGTTTCCTTTTTTTCCGTAGCAGGAGTGCAATCCCACGTGTGACGAAAAATGGAGAACTTCGAGGTTAACTGCGCAGCAGTTTTGTCATGACAGCTTTGTCCGACGGTTCCTCACCCGCATCCTGCAGGCGTCTGCAGATGCTCTCCAGTATCTCCAAATGATCTGCAATGGGCTCGTCTCCATTAACGCGAAAATTATAAAACTGCTCCCAGGTAGTCTGTGCAACGTCTTCACTTGCATCTCCGTATAGGTCCCTCAGCTTGTTCCACATTTCCTTCGCAGTGGAGCAGTTGTACAAATTGCAGCGAAGATTTGGGGCGATTGTACTCAGTATAATCATTTTTACCTGCGCTGATTTTTGACCGTGCACTTTGAACTCCGTTGCTTTGTCTTCTGCAGGTTTTACTATTGTACCATCTACGAAGCCAAGCAAACCTTTTGCTTCTAGCGCAATCACTACTCCAGATTTCCACATGGAGTAGTTAGTGCCACCCAGATTCACGATTTCCAATCCAACTTCTATGTCAAACATTGCGAAGAAATCACTTACACAATTGGTACCCAGTAAAAAAAACCTTTATTCACCCAGCCAGAGTGGCTTATCAACAAACAAATTCTTTCTAGCAGGCGCAGTGGAAGCACGCTGGGCCCATAAACTATTAAGGATCTATCTTTGAGATAAATTTCCCCAATCGCTTACAGCAGAAAGAAGAAAAAATATTTTGTTGAAACGGAATAAGGTGCAAGACAGAAAGGTGACAAGTATTGTCGCTTTGCCCTGAATGGGCCCTGGGATGCCTGTACCCTGCACGGAGGCTGGGCATACTCCCGGTACCAAGCGCTTTTTCTATCTACTTTCCGACGACAACGGCGAAGGGAAGCGTACGGTGTAGGTGTTCTACCGCACTCTGGGCTGGAAATACCCTGTCCTCGCCTTGCGGGTCTTTGGACAAGTTGAATCTACCCTTTCGGGTAGCAGCTCTCTTAGCCGACGCTCCAGGTTGCGAAGCAACCTGCAGCGTCGTTACCAGCGGGGGCCACGAGGAGGCGGAGCTGCCAGCTTTCGCTCGATTCCAGCAGGTTGGCACGAGCCGATTATTGCCTGCAACCACCGCAGCTTTTATCCAGAAGTCTGCCTGCACCGGTAGTCGCAGGTTATATTACCTTAGGGGTGCCCCTCGATGATGTGTTGTCCTGTCCTTGTATTGATGTCCTTTTCCTTGTGCGTAGTCCGGGTTGGTTGTTTGTGGGTGTAGTTGTGTGTGTGCGTGTGTGTTGGCGTGTGTTGGTGTGTGGTTTGTTGTTCTGGATCCTTGTGGTGTATCCTTCTTCTTTCTTGATGTTTCACTCCAATATCACGATCGCGTGCGTAGAAAAAAAAAAAAAAAAAACCCGCGATGTCGCGGATTTCGCGGGTTTCGCGGTTTTCGCGGATTTCGCGGATTTCGCGGATTTCGCGGTTTTCGCGGCTTTCGCGGTTCGCGGCTCGATGTACGCGGTGCGGATTCGCGGATCCGCAGTCCTTAGTGCGCAGCGATGCGGTGTCGCGGATTCGCGGTTCCGCGGCGCGTGGTCTCGCGGTGTCGTGGTCGCACGATCTCGCGGTTCGCGATCACGCGGTATCGCGTTTTCGCGGTCGCGCGGTTCGCGTTTTCGCGGTCGCGCGGTTCGCGTTTTCGCGGTTCGCGGTCGCACGGTTCGCGTTTCCGCGGTGTCGCGGTCTCGCGGTCCGCGGTCGCGCGGTTCGCGGTCACGCGGTTCACGGTTGCGCGGTATCGCGTTTTCGCGGTCGCGCGGTTCGCGGTCGCGCGGTTCGCGGTCGCGGTCGCACGGTTCGCGGTTGCGCGGTGTCGTGGTCGTACGATCTCGCGGAATCGCGTTTTCGCGTTTTCGCGGTCGCGCGGTTCGCGGTTGGCGGTCACGCGGTCTCGCGGTTCGCGATCACGCGGAATCGCGTTTTCGCGGTGTCGCGGTCGCGTGGTCCCGCGGTCTCACGGTCACGCGGAATCGCGTTTTCGCGGTGTCGCGGTCGCGCGGTCCCGCGGTCCCACGGTCGCGCGGTTCGCGGTGACACTTCCGCGCGGTTTCGCGGTTCACGTTCTCGCGGCTCGCGGCTTGCGGTTTCGCGACGCGCTGTTCACGGTACGGTGTTCGCGGTGCGGATTCGCGGGTCCGCAGTCCTCGGTACGCGGTGATGCGTTGTCGCGGTTCGCGGTGTCGCGGCTCGCGGTTCGCGGTTTGTCGACACTCACTGCACTGCACTACACTATGTTCTTCTTCTCTCTTCTTTCTTCTTTCTTCTTTCTTCCTAGTCAGCTTGTTGCCATCCCACGTGGGCTGGGGTCTCCTTGGCCTTGAGCGTGGCTCGTGCGAAGTCGCGGAAGTGTCGGAAATTGGTTTTGGAAACCAACTCCGCTTCCGCGACCGGCCAACCGTAGCCGTTAAGTCGCAGTGCCGTCTTCAAGACCGCCCTGGCCGCCTCGTGCCTCGGACAGTCGAGAAGTATGTGCTTCGGCGTTTCCTCGCCGGTCCCACATTCGCACATTGCAGTTTCACTCAGAGCGAAGGATCTGAGCTTCCACCTGAAGTTACCGTGACCACTAAGAAATTGCGTGACATAGTGGTCCGGTTCTATCCAGGTGGCCCGTGCTCTCTGCCGGACGTCTCCGAAGAACTCGAAGGTCGTCCGACCATGGGTCGAAACCTGCCAACGCTCCTGCCAGGCATCCAGCATTTCCGCCGCCGCCCGTCTTCTTTCTTCACCGTAATCACGGCTTTCCTCTTCCTCGTTGCCGTTGTTTCGTCCTCTTCTTTCTTCCGTCCGAATCCAGTATCTTCTTGCCCTTTCTTCCACCACCAGGTCGATCGGGGGTACGCCCGCGATCACCGTTAGTGCGTCCGAGGCCGTCGTGCAATATGCCTTGGTGACTCGAAGGAGAGCCTGTCTCTGAGAACGAGCCAGCATCTGTCTTGCCGTTTTGTTCATCAGGTCGCTCCAGCCCGCCGCCGCGTACGTGGTTATGGGTACAAAGAGCCCCCCGTACAAGAGACGGAGTGCGCGATGTCCCAGTCCCCAGTTCGCTTTGGCCACCTTCGCGAGACTGTTGTACAAACCTCTGCATTTCTCCGAAGTTTTCACGATATGCGTGTTCAACCGGAGTCCTTTCTCAAAATGTACTCTTAAGTACCGAATTGCTGGCTTCATTCTTATACCTCTGCCGGAGATGCGGATGGTCGGTGGACGCGCTGCATCGAGCGATCCTTTGACCAAAAGCATCTCCGACTTTTCGGCTGAGAGTTCCAGCTTTCTCCTTCCGCACCACTCGGACATTGCCGTGGCGACCCCCTGGTCCTTCCTTCTCAGCTCCTCTCTCGAGTTGCCGGAAATCATGACCAGGACGTCGTCCGCATAGGCAACCGGTTCACATTCCAGCTCGTCGGATGTGAGAACCGCCAGCAGGTCATCGAAAATTAGGTTCCAAAAACTTGGACCCATTATCGAGCCCTGCGGGCAGCCTCTGGTAACGGGTTTCCGGACTGAATCTTGTTTCCCCACGATCTGTACTGCCCTCTCCGAGAAGTAACTTTCCACTAGCCTGTATAGGTTTCGTGGGCAGTCCCTTCTCTTGAGTTCGTACAGGACATTTGGCCACCATACGTTGTCGAAAGCGCCCGAAATATCGAACGCTATCGCAATCACGTATTTTGCCTCCGCGAATTCCCTTTCCCTAAGAATGCTACGGAATTTAACGATCGCCTCCTCCGTCGACCGTCCAGGTTTAAACCCGTATTGTC
Source organism: Colletes latitarsis (assembly GCF_051014445.1). NCBI lineage: Eukaryota > Metazoa > Arthropoda > Insecta > Hymenoptera > Colletidae > Colletes > Colletes latitarsis. The sequence continues at coordinate 8,211,914 of NC_135142.1, forward strand.
GGTCGGAGGTTAAGTCATGATCGAGAAACATGCTCGCGAGTCTGTTCGCCATCAGTCGTTCGAGCAACTTCCCTACCATTGAAAGTAGGCAAACTGGCCGATACGACTTCGGGTGACTCCTATCCTTGTCCGGTCCCTTGGGTATTGTAATGATCGTACCCACCTTCCAACGAGCTGGGAATACTCCCCATTCGAGGCATCCGTTACAGAGCCTGAGGAGCTCCTCGTGGAGACATCCCCAGGATTTCTGGATAACTTCCACCTCGATCCTGTCCGGCCCCGGACATTTACCTTTTCTGAGGCGCGTTACAGCGGCACTCAGGTCTTCCCACTGGAATGGGGGGCTGTCCTCCGTTGTTGGTTGGATTCGGACTTCCATGCGTGTCCTTGCTTGTTCTGGGGTGTCTGTCTCCATGTCGTCCTCCGGGACGAGCGCCGTCAACATCGCTTCCGCGGTTGATCTCCACGAGGTCGTATGACCCCCGTGCGGCAGTCTAATCGAGGAAGTGACTTCCTCCCTCCTGAGTTTTCCCAGGGATGTCTTCGTTGCGACACCCCAGACCTCCTGGTTTCCTTGGCTGGTGACGAACTGGCGCCATGAGCGGTTCTTCTCGCTCGTCACCTTTTTCGTATAGGTTCTCCTGAACCTTCGGTATTCCTGTTTAAGTATCTCCCTCGTCGGGGGATCGTGTGTCCCCTGGTACAGTCTTCTTGCCCTGTAGGTTGCCCTATTCATCCTTGTCAGTTCCTCTGTCCACCACGGTACAGATTTCTGGTGCCATTTCTTTTTGGGCATTGCCGCTTCGCAGGCGGTCAATATTACCCGCTCCATGGTTTCCGCCATTGCCTCGACGTCTTGCCGACTGTTTAGGTCGGCGTTCGTCAAGGAGCGCTTCTCCTGGATGAGTGTCCTCTGGAGCTTGTTCCAGTCGGCCTTCCTGGTGTTGTACCGTGGCTGTAGGGGCGGCGGCTGTCCTCTTCGCGTGCCGAGGTTCAGGCGCGTCTCCAGGATTCTATGATCGCTGGGACAGTAAGGTGACAAAATATATGGAAGACGTTTCTCCACGGTCAGGGTTATCGCACACCAAACTACAAACCAGGAAAAATCCCGGCTATATATGCATCGCCAAACGGTCGGCAGACCTATTGGTTTTATGACATGACCTGTGCTGACGTCAAACAGAGAAAAATAGCGAAGATTCGGAAATACAAAATATACCTCTTCTAAATCTGTTCTCATCAGCTAGTAAGCAAGCAGTAAGCTCGAAAGCAAGCAGTAATCTATTAAGCTAGCAACAAGCTAGTAAGCAAGCAGCGAGGTAGTAAGGAAGCTTTGAGCTAGTAAGCGAGCAGGGAGCTGGAAAGGAAGCAGTATGCTAGTAAGCAAGCAGTAAGCTGGAAAACAAGCAACAAGCTAGTAAGCAAGCAGTAACCTAGGAAGCAAGCAGTGAGCTAGTAAGCGAGCAGGAAGCTAGTGAGGAAGCAGTATGCTAGCAAGCAAGCAATAAGCTAGTAAGTAACCAGTAAGCTTGTAAGCAAGCAGCAGGCTAGTCAGAAAGCAGTTCTCTAGTAGGAAAGGTGTATGCTAGTAAGCAAGCAGTAAGCTAGTAAGCAAGCAGTAAGCTAGACAGCAAGCAGTAATCTATTAAGCTAGCAGGGAGCTAGTAAGAAAACAAGAAGCTAGTATGGAAGCACTAAGCTAGAAAGCAAGCAGCAGGCTAGTAAGCAAGCAGTAAGCGAGTAAGATGGCAGTCAGCTAGTAAGCAAGCAGTAATCTAGTGAGCAAGCAGTGAGCTAGTAAGTAAGCAGAAAGCTAGTAATGAAGCACCAAGCTAGGGAGCCGGCAGCAAGCTGTGATGCAAGCAGTAAGCTAGAGAGCAGGCAGCTGTAATCTAGTAAGCGAGCTGGGAGGTAGAAAGTCAGCAGAATTCTAGTAAGTAACCAGTGAGATAGTAAGCGACGAGGAAGCTAGTAAGCAAGCACTAAGCGAGGTAGCTAGCATTAAGCTTGTAAGCGAGCAGTAAGCTAGTAGGCATGTAGTGAGCAAGCAAGATGGCAGAGTGCAAGTAAGCAAGCAGCAGGCTAGTAGGAAATCAATTAGCTACTAAGAAAGCAATTAGCAAGCAAGAAAGCAGTATGCCAGTTAGCAAGCCGTAAGCTAGTAAACCAGCAGTAAACTAGTAAGCAAGAAGTAAGCTAGTATGCAAGCAGTAAGTTACTAACAGAGCAGTAAGTCAGTGACAAAGCAGTAAGCTATTAAGCAAGCTATAAGCTAGTATGCAAGCAGCAAGCGAGTAAGCAAGCAGCAAGCTAGTAAGCAAGCAACAAGCCAGTAAGCAAGCAGCAGGCTAGCAAGAAAGCAGTTAGTTAGTAAGGAAGCAGTAGGCTAGTAACCAAGCAGTAAGCCGGTAGGCATGTAGCAAGCTAGTAAGCAAGCATTGTGCTAGTATGCAAGCTGTGGGCTAGTAAGCGACGAGGAATCTAGTAAGGTAGCAGCATGGTAGAAGGCAATCAGTAAGGTAGTAAGCATCTAGTAAGCTAGTAAGCAAGCAATAAGCTACTAAGCAAGCAGTGAACTAGTAAGCAAGCAGTAAGCTGGTGAGCAAGCAGTAAGCTGGTAAGGAAGCAGTATGCTTGTGAGCAAGCAGTAAGCAAGTAAGCAAGCTGTAGGCTAGTAGGCCGTTAGGAAGCGGAGTGCGGCGGAGGTGGTGCGGGCCTCCACGGGCCCTTCCACACGCACTCCGCCCGCGCAGAGGACCCCGTCCTCCTCAGAGGACGATCTCCTGAGGAGGATAGGGGACATGATTGAGAAGAAGCTGGCCGCCTCCCGGGAGGAGCTCCTCCCCGGAAGAGCGGTCGGTGGGAGGGTGGTGCCACCCCGACCAGTGACAGCACGGCCGGGGAAGGCAAAGGTGGGGGGAGCGAAGGCTCCGCCCACCGTGGCGACTCCGGGGCCTCGGGTCGTGACCCCCAAGGGGGGAAGCGTACCCGTGGTCCCGGTTCCTGCGTCCTCCGCGGCACCGCCCCAAGGGGGGGTGTCGTGGAGCGAGGTGGTGGGGTGGAGGGCGAGGAGGGCGGCGAGGAAGGCCCCGCAGGCGCAGCCTCCGCCCCCGCCGCCCGCGGCCAAAGGAAAGGCCGCGAAGGCGCGACTTGGCCGCCCCCCTAAAACGGCAGCGGTAGCGCTGACCGTTGCGCAGGGGGGCGACCTGACCCTCGCGGAGGCGATGCGGCTTGCCAGGGACAATGTGTCCCTGGAAGAGCTTGGCATCGCTTCCGTCATGGCGAAGCGGGCCGTGACTGGGAGTCTCCTGCTGGAGATCCCCGGTCCAGACGGCGGCGTGGAGGCCGACCGACTCGCCCAGAGGCTCCGGGAGCAGCTGGACGAGCGGGGTGTCCGGGTCGCCCGGCCCACGAAGCGCACGGAGATGCGCGTGTGTGGGCTGGACGACTCGGCCACCGCGGAGGACGAGGCGCGTGCCCTAGCAAGGGCGGGGGATTGCCCTGAGGGGGATTTGCGGGTCGGGGAGATCCGCAGATCTCCTTCCGGCCTGGGGTCCGTGTGGGCCCGCTGCCCCCTCTCCGTCGCCCATAAATTGGCGGAATCCGGGAGGGTTTTGGTGAGGTGGGTTTCGGCGCGAGTGGAGATGCTCGCGCCGCGCCCGCTCCAGTGTCACCGCTGCCTCGAATTGGGGCATGTGAGGCAGTGGTGCACCTCGCCGGTGGACCGCAGCGGTCAATGTTACCGCTGCGGGGCAAAGGACCACCGCGCGAGCCAGTGCTCGGCGGCCCTCCACTGCCCGCTATGTGCGGACAGAGGGATGCCAGCCGACCACAGGGTAAGGAGCAGGAAGTGCTCTCCCCCCTCACGGAAGGAGAGGAAGAGGCGGGCCGTTCCGACTCCGGCGCCGCGGGCAGTGGCATCGTCCACCATGGAGATGGACGGTGCCACGGGGACGGACAGCCGGGAGGAGGCTGGGGCGGTCGGTAATTAATGGCGCCCCGCCTCCTCCTCCAGGCCAACCTCAACCACTGCCGCGCGGCACAGGATATGATGTCCCAAGTCCTCGCGGAGTGGGGGGTTGGCCTGGCTGTCGCCGCCGAGCCGTACCGCGTCCCTGATCACCCTCATTGGGTGGGCGACGCGGACGGCTTGGTGGCGACGGTATGGGGAAGTGGCGACGGGTCCCCGCCGTTCTCCATGCTGGAGCGCGGTCGGGGATTCGTCGCCGTGGACTGGGGGGGAGTCGCCGTGGTGGGGTGCTACATATCGCCTCGCAGCGGTCACGTCGCGTTCGAGCAGTACCTAGCCGAGGTCGCGGCATGCGTGCAGCGTTGCGCGGCCCGGCCGGTGCTGGTCCTGGGAGACTTCAACGCCAAGTCGGTGGCGTGGGGGTCCCCCAGGACTTCTGTTCGCGGCGGGATCCTGGGCGACTGGGCGGCGGGACACGACCTTCGGTTACTGAACCGGGGGTCGGAGCACACGTGTGTGCGGCGATATGGGGGGTCTACCGTGGATGTTGGATTCGCAACCCCCAACGCCGTGCGCATGGTGTCGGGATGGCACGTGGTCGCGGGGGCAGAGACACTCTCGGATCACCGGTATATCCGGATGGAGGTCTCTGCCGCCGCGGGGGATGCATCCCGACACCACCGTACGGGTGGTAACCCACCGCGCCGCTGGGCGCTTCGGCGCCTGGACAAGGATGCCCTGATGGCGGCTGCCCTCGCTGCAACTTGGCCGCAGAGGGCGGCCGAGTTGCCGAGTATAGAGGAGGAGGTCGCCCGGCTCGGGGGGATGGTCGCGAACATATGTGATGCGGCGATGCCCCGGGTCGGGCGGGCTTCACCTCGCCGGGCGGTGTACTGGTGGTCGGCCGCGATCGCGGAAATGCGAGCCGCGAGTGTCCGCGCCCGACGCCAGTACACCCGCGCGCGCCGTCGTCTACGGAGAGACGATAGCGTGGCGCGAGCGAGGGCAGATGTCCTGTATGAGGCATACCGCATGTCGCGGATGGCTCTGCAGGTCGCCATCAAACGGGCCAAGACCCGGGCATGGAAGGAGCTCCTCGAGACCCTTGATGACGACCCTTGGGGGCGCCCTTATAAGGTGGTGCTGAACAAGCTCCGCCCGTGGGCGCCCCCCGTCACCGAGGGTCTTGACCCCCGGCTGCTGGATGGCGTGGTCAATACTCTCTTCCCAATTGGGGAGATGGGACCACGTCCTCCGGCAGAGGCGACGGCCCCGATGGAGTGGGTGGCCGAGCCGGGGGATCACGCAGGGGGAGCTGGCCGCAGCAATCAGACGGCTCGGGGCGCGTAACACGGCCCCGGGTCCGGATGGTGTGCCTGGCCGGGTTTGGGTCTTGACCCACGGCGTCCTTGGGGCCGACCTCAGGCGGTTGTTTAACCGATGCCTGAGGGACGGGCGATTCCCCCCCAGTTGGAAGGTGGCGAGGATGGTCCTCCTTCGGAAGGAGGGTCGGCCCGCGGAGTCTCCATCCGCATACCGGCCCATCTGTCTCCTCGACGAGGTGGGCAAGCTCTTCGAGCGAGTGATCGCTGCCCGCCTCGTCGAGCACCTGTCGCGGGGTGCTCCGGGCCTGGCCGACTGCCAGTACGGTTTCCGGGGGGGCCGGTCGACGGTCGACGCGATCAGTCGGGTCAGGGTCCTCTCGGAGTCTCCCGGGGAGGGGTGGCGTTGGCGGTATCGCTGGATATTGCCAACGCGTTTAACACCCTTCCCTGGGGGGAGATACGGAGGGGGCTCGAATATCATCGGGTGCCCCCGTGTCTCAGGGCAGTCGTCGGGGATTTTCTCCGCGGCATGTGGATCGAGTATCCGGGCCGGGATGGTGATATGCGGAGGGAGGTCTACTGCGGCGTTCCGCAGGGGTCGGTACCCGGGCCACTCCTGTGGAACATCGCGTACGACGCGGTGTTGCGGGCCGACCTCCCCGACGGCGTCAGTGCCGTGTGTTACGCAGATGACACACTGGTGCTGGCCGTCGGGGCTCAGTGGGGGAGGGCCAAGCGCCTCGCCGAGGAGGAGGCGCAACGCGTCGTCGACCGGATCAGGGGGATGGGGATGACGGTGGCGGTCCATAAGACCGAGGTGATAGCGTTCCACTCACCTCGGCAGGATCCGCCACCCCCTCTGATCCGGGTGGGTGGGGCTGATATCGAGGTGAAGCCCCGGATGAGGTATCTGGGGCTGATCCTCGATAGCCACTGGCGCTTCGAGGAGCATTTCCGCTGCCTGGTTCCCCGGTTGGAGAGGATGGTCTCGGCTTTAGGCCGGATCCTCCCCAACCTGGGGGGCCCGGCGGGACGAGTTCGCCGCCTCTATGTGGCAATGGTTCAGTCGGTGGCCCTATACGGGGCCCCCGTCTGGGCGGACGACCTGGCGGCCTCCCGGCGCAGCCTGACGATGCTGCGTCGGGTGCAGAGGCGGATGGCGCTGAGGGTCGTCCGCGGCTACCGGACCGTGTCGCATGAGGCGGCGACGGTTCTTGCGGGGATGCCGCCCATGGATCTCCTCGCGCGGTCGCACGCTATGATGTATCGTCATCGTGTCGACCGTCGCGCGGGAGTGGGGGCGGTCCCGGGAGAGCAGGAACCTGCTTGGGGCGATTTGAAGCGCCAGGCCCGGCAGTACGTGGTGCTCGCGTGGCAGGAGCGGTTGGCCCTGGCAACTGCGGGGCACCGGCCAGTCGGGGCTGTTCGGCCACTGCTGTGTGAGTGACTGGACAAAGGCCATGGAAGCCTTACTTACCGGATGGCACAGGTATTTTCTGGGCATGGTAGCTTCGGAAGATACCTGTGCCGGATAAAGAAGGAGCCGACGGCGCGTTGCTGCCATAGTGACGCCGAGCAGGACACGGCTGATCATACCCTCCAGGTATGCCCAGCTTGGGAGGGGGAGCGACGTGTCCTGGTCGGCGTCATAGGGCGGGATGTCTCGCTGCCGGGTGTGGTGCGCGCCACACCCGGCAGCGAGAGGAAGTGGAGGGCCGTGGCCTCCTTCTGCGAGACCGTAATGCTGCAGAAGGAGGCCGCGGGAAGGGAGCGCGAGCTTCAGCGGCGCGCTGAGGCTCGCGCTCGTATGGTGGCGCGAGGGCGTCGCCTGGGCGCCAGGCGTCGCGGGCGGCGGCCTTTGCGCGGCGGATGACCCTGGCTGGTAGGGGGGCCCTGAGGGGAGCCTCCTCCCGCCAGGCGGCGATGGGTCGGACCGGGTGGGCCCGGCCCACGGGGAGGCACCCTCGGTGGCCTGGAGCGGCCATCAGCTCCCGGCCGCCGAGGGGTAGAAACGGTGTCGCAGGCGGTTGCGGGTTGGAGCTCGCAGCCCGCCACTAAATGCGGCCCCGGGACGGATGCCGGCGGGATGGAGTGGCCCCGTCCTGCCGCTATGAGACAGTGTGTCTACCGGGGGGACCGTTTGTCCCCCCCGGGGATGGGCGCAAAGCGCGGGCACGGGGAGGATACCGGAAGAATGCTTCGAGCGATTCCCGGTATCCTCCCAAATCGTGCGGAAGGGTCACCGTGGGGTTTTTAGTGGGTAGGTCCCGCGCCCGTCATTCTACGGGCGCGGGGAATCCCACACAACCCTCCCGCCTCTCCCCAAAGAGGTGGGAGGGAGTCTTTCGAAGATTTTCCCCACGACAAAAAAAAAAAAAAGCTGTAGGCTAGTAAGCATGCAGTGAGCCAGTAAGAGAGCAGGTTACTAGTAAGGGAGCAACACGTTAGTAAGCTAGCAGAAGCTGGTAAGCAACGAGTAAGCTAGAAAGCAAGCAGCAAGCTAGAAAGAAAGCAGATAGCCATAGAGCAAGCAGTAAGCTAGTAAGCACGCACGACGCTAATATGGAAGCTGTATGCTAGGAAGCTAGCAGTAAGCTAGTAAGCTAGCTGTAAGCCGGTAAGTAAGCAGTTATGTATTAAGCACGCAGTGAGATTGCAAGCGAGCACGAAGCTAGTAAGGAAGCAGCATGATAGTCTGCAAACAGTAACATATTAAGCAAGCGGTGAACTAGTAAGCGAGCAGCGAGGTAGAAAGGAAGCAGTGTGCTGGAAAGCAAGCAGTAAGCTTGTATGCAAGCAGTAAGCTTGTATGCAAGCAGCAAGCTGGTAAGCGAGCACTGAGCTAGTAAGCGTGCAGGGACATAGTAAGGAAGCAGTATGCTAGTAAGCATACAGAAAGCTAGTAAGCAAGCAGTATGCTTCTAAGCAAGCAGTATGCTGGTAAGCAAGGAGGTAGCTAGTAAGCAAGCAGCACGATAGTGCCTCGGCGTGGCGGATGACCTAGGCTGGGAGGGGGGTCCTGAGGGGACCCTCCTCCCGCCAGGCGGCGCCGGGTCGGACCGGTTGGGGGTAGGAGTTCCTCCCCCTACCGGTCCGACGCAAGGGGAGGCACCCTCGGCGTTCTGGTGCGGCCATGAACGCCCGGCCGCCGAGGGGTGGAAACGGGGTCGCGGGCGTTTGCGAGTTGGGGCTCGCAGCCGCCACTAAACGCGGCCCCGGGACGGATAGCGGCGGGATGGAGTGGCCCCGTCCCGCCGCTATGAGGCAGTGTGTCTACTGGGGGGACCGCTAGTCCCCCCGGGGGATGGGCGCGAAAGCGCGGGCACGGGGAGGTTACCGGAAGAATGCTTCGAGCGATTCCCGGTATCCTCCCAAAGCGTGCCGAAGGGTCACCGTGGGGTTTTTAGTGGGTAGGTCCCGCGCCTGTCGTTGTACGGGCGCGGGGAATCCCACACACCCCTCCCACCTCTCCCCAAGGAGGTGGGAGGGAGTCTTTCGAAGATTTTCCCCACGACAAAAAAAAAAAAAAAAAAAAAAAAAGGAAGCCGCTATGCAAGCAGTGAGCGAGAAAGCTAGCAGCCAGCTAGTAAGCAAGGAGTATGCTAGGAAGCAAGCAGCAAAATAGTAAGCAAGCAGTAAGCTGGCAAGCAAGCACTGAGCTTGTAAGCGTACAGGGACATAGTAAGGAAGCATTATGATAGTAAGCTAGCAGTAAGCGAGTAAGCTAGCTGTAAGCTGGTAAGCAAGCAGTAAGCTAGTCAGCATGCATTAAGCGAGTAAGCTAGCAGTGAGCTAGTAAGCATGCAGTAAGCTAGAAGGCAAGCATTAAGCTAGTAAGCAAGCAGTAAGCTAGTAAGCATGCAGTAAGTCAGAAAGCTAGCTGCTGGATTGTAAGAAAGCAGTTAGTTATGAAGACAGCTGGAATGTAGTAAGAAAGCAGTGAGCAAGTAAGCAAGCAGTAAACTAGTAGGCGAGCAGTAAGCTAGTAAGCAAGCAGTAGGTAACTAAGAAAACAGTAGGCATGTAAGCAAGCATCTAGTCAAAGTGATGCCAGCTAGTAAGTAAGCTGCATGCTAGGAAGGATGTAGTAATATAGTAAGCGAGGAGGTAGCTAGAAAGCAAGCAGTTTGATAGTAAGCAAGATGTAAGCTAGTAAACAACCAGGAAGCTAGCAAGCAAGCAGTGAGGTAGGAAGCAAGCAGGAAGCTAGTAAGCAAGTAGTAAGCTAGTAAGGGAGCAGGAAGCTAGTAAGCAATTAGTAAGCTAGTAAGGGAACTGAATGCTAGTAGGCAACCAGTAACCTGGTAAGCAAGCAGTAAGCTTACAGGCAAGCAGTTGGCTGGTAAGCAAGCACCAGGCTATTAAGAAAGCAGTTAGCTATTCAGCAATTAGTAAGCTAGTAAGGAAGATGTTTGTGAGTATGCAAGCTGTATGCTACTTAGCAACCAGTAATCTAGTAGGCAACCAGTAAGCTGCGAAGAAAGCAGTTAGCTGGTAAGCAAACAGTTAGCTAGTATGCAAGCAGTAGGCTAGTAAGCAAGCATTGAGATACTAAGTCTAGTGGAAGCTAGTAAGGAAGCTGTATAATAGCAAGCAAGCAGTAAGCTAGAAAGCAAGCAGCAAGCTAGTAAGCAAGCAGCATGCTAGTATGTAACCAGTAAGCTAGTCAGCAAGCAGAAGCTGTTATGAAAGCAGTTAGCTCGTAAGGGTGCTGTGTGCTAGTATGGAAGCAGTACGCTAGTTAGCAAGCAGTAAGGTTGAAGGCAAGCAGAGAGCTACTAAGCAAGCAGTAAGCTAGTAAGCGAGCAGAGCGCTAGTAAGGAAGCAGCAGCCTAGTCAGAAAGCTGTTAGCTAGTAAGAAAGCAGTAATCTAGTATGCAAGCAGTGAGCTTGTAAGCGAGCAGGCCGCTAGTAAGGATGCTGTATGCTAGTAAGCAAGCAGAAAGCTAGTAAGCAAGCGGTGAACTAGTAAGCGTGTAGCGAGGTAGTATGCAAGCAATAAACTAGTAAGCATGCAGTGAGCCAGTAATCGAGCAAGAAGATAGTAACGAAGCAGCATGCTAGAATGTAACCAGTAACCGAGTAAGCAAGCAGGAAGCTGGTAAGAAACAAGTTAGCTAGTAAGCGAGCAGGAATCTAGTAAGGAAGCAGAATGCTAGAGAGAAAGCAGTATGCAAGTAAGCAACAAATAAGCTAGTAAGGAAGCAGCAGGCTAGAAAGTAGGTAGTTACCTATTAAGCAAGCAATAAGCTTGTATGGATGCAGTGAGCAAGTAAGCGAGCTGTGAACCAGTAAGCGAGCAGGAAGCGAGTTTGCTAGCAGTCACCTAGTAAGTAGGCAGTACCACGCACCCGTTTGGTTGTCCAGGCGGCAGGGGAGGTGAACCCCTACGTGGCGCGTTCCCAGGTGGCGGATAGGGGTAGCCGCTGGGATGGGGTGCGGAGATGGGGTCACCAACCTGTGGTGGCTGGTAACCACATACTCGCATGTGATCCCGGAGGTTGGAGCGAAAGCTCCCGCGGACCAAACACCGGGATGAATGCTTTGCGTGGGTGAGTGTGTGTGTGAGTGGCCCGGGTCATGGGATATTTGCCGCGGGTGTTACCTAAGGCTGCAGGTTGGCCCGATGGCTGCGGATGAGTCCAGCGGCCAACGTGGCCACCCAGTCGGCGGCTTAGTCCTATGTCACGGGGCCGAGGGCGCTGGTGATCAGGCGCCTGCAGTTGAGTGGGAATGCGGTGGGAGGAGTGCCTCCAACCAGGAGAGGCCTGAAAAGGCACGACGCGGCGGGGGACTCTGTGATGTCTCACTAGAGTTCCCGGTCCCTCGCCAGGCGCCAGAGGATGGTCACCGTGGGGTTTTAGTCGGTAAGAGCCCGACACTACCCGCCGGCCCGCCCTTTGGGTGGGCCTGCGGGTGTCCATGAGGATTTCCCCACGTACAAAAAAAAAAAAAAAAAATGTAAGCAGGCAGTAATCTAGTAAGCAAGCAGTAAGCTAGTATGCAAGCAGTGAGCTAGTAAGCGAGGAGAAAGCTAGTACGCAACCATTAATCTAGTAAGCAAGCAGTGTGCTAGTAAGCAAGCAGGAAGCTAGAAGCAAGCAGTAAGCTAGTACGCAAGCAGTGAGCTAGTAAGTAGGCAGAAAGCTAGTAAGGAATCAGTATGCCAGTATGTCAGTAGTAAGCTAGTATGCAACCAGTAAACTTGAAAGCAAGCAGTGAGCAAGTAAGCGTGGAGGAAGCTAGTAAGGAAGCAGTTTGTTAGTGAGCAACAAGTAAGCTAGTTAGCAAGCAGCAAGCTAAGAAGCAAGAAGCAAGCTAGTAAGCAAGCTGTGGGCTAGTAAGCGTGAGGGAAGCTTGTAAGGATGCAGTATGCTAGCAAGCAAGCAGCAAGCTTGTAAGCAACATGTAAGCTTGGAAGCAAGCAGCAGGCTAGTAAGAAAGCAGGTAGCTAGCAAGATATCAGTAAGATAGGAGGAAAGCAGGAAGGTAGAAAGCAAGATGTGAGCCAGTAAGCAAGCAGTAAGCTGGTAAGAAAGCAGTTAGTTAGTAAGCAAGTTGTAAGGTAGTAGTCATGCAGTAACCTGGTAAGCAATCAGAGAGCTAGTAAACGAGCAGGACGCTATTAAGGAAGCAGTATACTAGTAAGCAAACAGTATGCTAGTATGCAAGCAGTAAGCTGGTAAGCATGCAGTGAGCTAGTAAGCGAGCAGGTAGCTATTAAGGAAGCAATATGCTAGTAAGCATACAGTAAGCTAGTAAGCAAGCAGTAAGCTAGCAAGCAAGCAGCTGGCTAGTAAGAAAGAGGTTAGTTAGGACAGCTGGGAAGCAGTAAGAAAGCAGTCAGGTAGTAAGCAAGCAGTAAGCTAGTATGCAAGCAGTAAGCTGGTAAGCATGCAGTGAGCTAGTAAGCGAGCAGGTAGCTAGCAAGCAAGCAGCTGGCTAGTAAGAAAGAGGTTAGTTAGGACAGCTGGGAAGCAGTAAGAAAGCAGTCAGGTAGTAAGCAAGCAGTAAGCTAGAAGGCAAGCAATATGCCAGTAAGCAAGGAGTATGCTAGTAAGCAAGCAGTAAGCTAGTAAGCACGCAGTAAGCTAGTAAGCCAGCAGTAAGCTAGAAAGCAAGCAGTAAGCTATAAAGTAAGCAGCAAGCAAGTAAGCAAGAAGTAAGATTGTAAGCAAGCAGTAAGTTAGCAAGCATGCAGTGAGCTAGTAAGCAAGATGTAAGCGAGTAAGCTAGCACTAAGCTAGTAAGCAAGAAGCAAGCTAGTAAGCGAGCAGGGAGCTAGTAAGGAAGCAGTATGCCAGGAAGCAAGCAGTAAGCTAGAAGGCAAGCAGTAAGCTAGTAAGCATGGAGTAAGCTTGTAAGCCAGCTGTAAGCTAGAAGGCAAGCAGTAAGCTATAAAGTATGCAGCAATCTAGTAAGCAAGCAGTAGGCTTGTAAGCAATCAGTAAGCTAGCAAGCAAGCAGTGGGCTAGTAAGCAAGTAGTAAGCTAGTAAGCAAGCAGTAAGCCAGTAAGCGCGCAGGGAGATAGTTTGGGAGTAGTTTGCTATAAGGCATGCAATATGCTAGTAAGCATGCAGTGAGCTAGATAGCAAGCAGTGTGCTAGAAAGCGAGCAGTGAGCTAGTAAGCGAGCAGTACGCTTGTCAGCAAGTAGTAAGCTAGTATGCAGGTAGCAAGCTGGCAAGAAATAAGTAAGCTAGTGAGCAAGCAGGAAGCATGTAAGCAAGCAGTAAGCTGGTAAGCAAGCAGTGAGCTAGTGAGCAAGCAGTAAACGAGTAAGCTAGCTGTGAGCTAGTAGGCTAGCAGTAAGCTAGTAGGCGAGCACTACGCTCGTAAGCAAGTAGTAAGTTAGTATGCAGGCAGCAAGCTTGTAAGCAAGCAGTAGGCGAGTAAGCGAGCAGTGAGCTGGTAAGCGAGCAGGAAGCTAGTAAGGAAGCAGTATGTTAGTAGGCAAACAGCATGCTAATAAGAATGCAATTAGAGAGTAAGAAAGCAGTATGCTAGTATGCAAGCTGTAAGCTAGTAAGGAAGCAGCTGGCTAGTAAGAAAGAAGTTAGTTAGGAAGAAAGCTGGAAAGTAGTAAGAAAGCAGTTAGGTAGTAAGCAAGCACTAAGCTATTAAGGAAGCTGCAGGGTAGTAACGAAGCAGTATGCTTGTAAGCAGGCACTAAGCTAGTAAGCAACAAGTAAGCTAGTAAGCAAGCAGTAAGCTTGTAAGCAAGCAGGAAGTCAGTAAGGAAGCAGAAAGCTAGTAACCATGCTGGAAGTCAGTATGCAAGCAGTGAGCTAGTAAGCCAGGAGGAAGCTAGTAAGCCAGCAGTAAGCGAGCAAGCTGGCAGTAAGCTAGTAAGCAAGATGCAAGATAGTATGCAAGCGGTGAGCTAGTAAGCGAGGAAGAAGCTAGAAAGGAAGCAGCATGATAGTGTTACGAGCCAGGGCCGTACAGCGCGCGTGGCCTGCGAGTGCGAGAGAGAGTATGGAATATGGTATCAATTTGTTAGTTAGTTACACGGACGAACCCGATGCGAAATCGGGGAGCCGCTAGGATAGTTGATAACGAGGACTAACCTGATGCGAAATCAGGGAGCCTCTGGGATGGAGTCACGTACGGACGAACCTGGTGCGAAACCTGGGAGCCGTAGGAGGGTGAAACGTCGTGAACGAACCCGATGCGTAATCGGGGAGTCACTAGGATTGTTGATAATGACGCAGACGAACCCAATGCGAAATCGGGGAGCTGCTAGGAGGTTGGAAGACACACAGACGAACTCGATGCGTAATCGAGGTGCTGCTGGGAAGTTGGATAAATCACAGACGAACCTGATGCGAAATTAGGGAGCTGTAGGATGCGGACGAACCTGATGCGTAATCAGGGAGCCGCTAGGATGGTAATTGATTGCGTGGACGAACTCGATGCGTAATCGAGGAGCCACTAGGTTGTAAGAGGTTGTATTTGGATTTGGGGATGTGTTAATTGAACTCGTAACTATGAATTATTAAATATAATATAACCCGAGCGGTAAGGTTATATTATTATGGGAACGTTTAACTAATAATAATCGCTTTATATAAGTATGGGTTAAAGAAGTTGGGTAACTCTGATTTGATAATAAAAGTAGATATATTCTTAAATCAACAAATAAAATACAATTGTTTCGTGTATCTTGTGTCGCGATCAAAGAATGATTATATTTACCTAAAAAGATCTTGCGCGGTGTTGACGCACTGGCGATGCGGGGGAATGTCAGTTGAAAGTAATGGCCGCAATAGAATTTATGCCGGTTCACGGATTCTATATGGTATAATATCGATACGACAGGGAACTGTAGCCCGATCTCACAAATACAACTGACTAACAAAAATCGTATACGTGTAACGAGAGTCGTGGAGTTGACACTAAGCGTGACGGTACGTTTATGATTCCCCGAGTAACGAAATCACGGGGTTTATATACCAAAAAATCTGTGTGGGGCGGATTCAAAAGTACGTTAGAAATCACCGTGTGCACTATTCTCCGAATTGTATTAATTAACGAGCTGCTCTATTCTCCGAATTGTATTAATTAACGGGCTGCTGCATCGCGACGGAAGTGACCACCATTTCAAAGGTTAGATAAGTAGCAGGGCGATTTCCTAATGCACGCAAGTGGCAAGAAAAATTTGAGGAACGAAACGTTCGACATTCGTAACAATAGTAAGCAAGCAGTAAGCTAGTGCGCAAGCAGTAAGCTAGTTAGCAAGCAGTAAGTTAGTAAGCAAGCAGTAAGACTGTAAGCAATCAGTGAGCTAGTAAGCAAGCAGTGATGTAGTAAGCAAGCAGTGATCTAGTAAGCGCGCAGGGAGTTAGTAACAAAGCAGTAATCTAGCAAGCAAGCTGTATGCATGTGAGAAAGCAGAAAGCTAAAAAGCAAGCAGCAAGCTAGTAAGCAAGCAGTAAGTTAGTAAGCGAGCAGGGAGCTAGTAAGTAAGCTGTGAGCTAGTAAGGGAGCAGGGAGCTAGTAAGGAAGCGGTAAGCTATTAAGCCAGAAGTAAGCGAGTAAGCTAGCTGTAAGCTAGTAAGCAAGCATTAAGCTAGTATGCAAGCAGCAGGCTAGTCAGAAAGGTGAGAGCTAGTAGGAAAGCAGAATGGTAGTAAGCAAGTAGTAAGTTTGAAAGCAAGCAGGCAGCTTGTGTGCAAGCAGCAAGCTAGTAAGCGACCAATAAGCTAGTAAGCAAGCAGCGGGGTAGTCAGAAAGCTATAACCAAGTAGGAAAGCAGTATGCTAGCAACCAAGCTGTGAGCTAGAAAGCGAGCAGTAAGCTAGTAAGGAAGAATTATGCTAGTAAGCAAGCCGTAAGCTGGTAAGGAAGCAGTAAGCTAGAAAGCATGCAATGAGCTAGGACGCTAGCATTAAACATGTCAGAAAGCAGTAAGCTAGTAAGAAAGCGGTAAGGTAGTATGAAACGAGAAAGCTAGTAAGAAACCAGTAAGATAGTAAGCTAGGAGTAAGCTGGTAAGAAAGCTTGAAGCTAGAACGCGATCAGTAATATGGTATGCTAGCAGTAAGCTAGTAAGCAAGCATTATGCTAGTAAGAAAGCAGCAGGCTAGTCAGAATGCAGTTAGCTAGTAGGAGTGCTGTAGGCTAGTAAGCAAGCAGTAAGCTAGTAAGCAGGAAGTAACCCAGTAAGCAAGCAGTATGCTAGAAAGCAAACAGTAAGCTTGTAAGCAGCCAGTGAGCTAGTAAGCGAGGAGAAATCTAGTAACCAAAGAGTATGCTAGAAAGCAAGCAGCAAGCTATTATGCATTGTGTTACGCAGATGACACACTGGTGCTGGCCGTCGGGGCTCAGTGGGGGAGAGCCAAGCGCCTCGCCGAGGAGGGGGCGCAACGCGTCGTCAACCGGATCATGGGGATCGGGATGACGGTGGCGGTCCATAAGACCGAGGTGATAGCGCTCCATTCACCTCGGCAGGATCCGCCACCCACCCTGATCCGGGTGGGTGGGGCTGATATCGAGGTGAAGCCCCGGATGAGGTATCTGGGGCTGATCCTCGATTGCCACTGGCGCTTCGAGGAGCATTTCCGCTGCCTGGTTCCTCGGTTGGAGAGTATGGTCTCGGCTTTAGGCCGGATCCTCCATAACCTGGGGGGCCCGGCGGGGAGAGTTCGCCGCCTCTATGTGGCAATGGTTCAGTCGGTGGCCCTATACGGGGCCCCTGTCTGGGCGGACGTCCTGGCGGCCTCCCGGCGCAGCATGACGATGCTGCATCGGGTACAGAGGCGGATGGCGCTGAGGGTCGTCCGCGGCTACCGGACCGTGTCGCATGAGGCGGCGACGGTTCTTGCGGGAATGCCGCCCATGGATCTCCTCGCGCGGTCGCACGCGATGATGTATCGTCATCGTGTCGACCGTCGCGCGGGAGTGGGGGCGGTCCCGGGAGAGCAGGAACCTGCTTGGGGCGATTTGAAGCGCCAGGCCCGGCAGTTCGTGATGATCGCGTGGCAGGAGCGGTTGGCTCTGCGAACCGCGGGGCACCGGACAGTCGGGGCTGTTCGGCTACTCCTGAGTGAGTGGCTGGACAGAGGCCATGGAAGCCTTACTTACCGGCTAGCACAGGTATTTTCCGGGCATGGCAGCTTCGGAAGATACCTGTGCCGGATAGGGAAGGAGCCGACGGCGCGTTGCTGCCATTGTGACGCCGAGCAGGACACGGCTGATCATACCCTCTGGAGGTATGATCAGGTATGCCCAGCGTGGGAGGCGGAGCGCCGTCTCCTGGTCGGCGTCATAGGGCAGGATGTCTCGCTGCCGGGTGGGGTGCGCGCCATGCTCGGCAGCGAGAGGAAGTAGAGGGCCGCGGCCTCCTTCTGCGAGTCCGTAATGCTGCAGAAGGAGGCTGCGGGAAGGGAGCTCGAGCTTCAGCGGAGCACTGAGGCTCGTGCTCGTATGGTGGCGCGAGGGCGTCACCCAGGCGCCAGGCGTCGCGGGCGGCCGCCTTTGCGCGGCGGATGACCCTGTCTGGGGGGGGGCCCTGAGGGGAGCCTCCTCCCGCCAGGCGGCGAAGGGTCGGACCGGGTGGGTCCGGCCCACGGCGAGGCACCCTCGGTGGCCTGGTGCGGCCATGAGCTCCCGGCCGCCGAGGGGTAGAAACGGGGTCCCAGGCGGTTGCGACTTGGGGCTCGCAGCACCACTAAACGCGGCCCCGGGACGGATGGCGGCGGGATGGAGTGGCCCCGTCCTGCCGCTATGAGATAGAGTGTCTACCGGGGAGACCGTTTGTCCCCCCCCCCCCCCCCGGGGATGGGCGCAAATCGCGGGCACGGTGTGGATACCGGAAGAATGCTTCGAGCTATTCCCGGTATCCTCCCAAATCGTGCGGAAGGGTCACCGTGGGGTTTTTAGTGGTTAGGTCCCGCGCCCGTCGTTCTACGGGCGCGGGGAATCCCACACACCCTTCCCGCTACTCCCCAAAGAAGTGGGAGGGAGTCTTTCGAAGATTTTCCCCACGACGAAAAAAAAAAGAAAAAAAAGCTATTATGCATGCAGTAAGCTAGAGAGCATGGAGCAGACTAGTAAGAAAGCACTTAGCCAGTAGGCAAGATGTATGATAGTAAGCAAGCAGCAGGTTAGTAAGGAAGAAATTAGCTATCAAGCGAGCAGGGAGCTAGTAAGGGAGCAGTATCACAGTAAGCAAGCAGTAAGATAGAAAACAAGCAGCGAGATAGTAAGCAAGCAGTAAGACGGAAAGCAGCAAGCAGCAGGGTAGCAAGAAAGCAGGTAGCTAGTAAGCAAGCAGTACGACGGTAAGCAAGCACTAAGCTAGTAAGCAAGCAGTAGGCGAGTATGCTGGCGGTAAGCAAATAGGCAACCAGTAAGCTAGTAAGCAAGCAGTAAGCTGGCAAGCAAGCAGCAAGTTTGTCCCCTCAGGGGCTGCCAGCCTTTCAGCTGCAGTACGGGCTTAACGAACCCGGGGTACCCGAGTCATACACACACCGTAAGCCTCCTGTTGGTCGTCACAACGACCCATTCACAATTCCCTATTGGTTTTGTGAATGGTACGTGACGGCAGGAGGAACGGGGGTCTTGGCTTAACCGCCTGGGCCACGAGTATGGCGACTCTATAAAATCGCCCTCCAATCCTAAGCTATGGTGCGCGGCGATGGGATGCATGGTTGGGGGAGAAGGCCCAATCCCAAGCGACCACCTCCGGGGAACCTGCCGAACCCCCGGAGTATTAGGCCTACCCGGGTAAGGCGGCTCTGCCCGGGTGGACCTTTATTTCCGACCATCTCGTGGGACTATTATGGACACAGAAAATAAAATGGGGATGGGGCGGGTTTTGTCGGTTGGGGAGGACGGAGACGGGGTTGGGGTTAGGGTGGCGGCGCTCGCGCCCCACTCAGCGCCAGGTCCGGCTTCGTGGAGGGTGGAGGAGGACGACGAGACGGCGTCGGTCTCGTCCTTCTCCTCCAGCACGAGCCACATAGGCTCTAAGAGGAAGAGGACGGGGCAGGCCGTCGTCGAGGTGGGCGGGGCGATGAGCCCGTCGGTGAGGCTGAGTTGCCTCAGGGACGAGGTGACCGAGGAGATATCGGAGAGGATCTCCTCGTCCCTGAGGCGGGTGGAGAAAGTCGCCGCTGCCTGCGCCTTTAAGGGGCAGAAAAGCGGTGGCGCGGAGGCCCTGAAGGCCGCGGCGGAGGAAATGAGGGAGGCGGCGCGGGAGCTCAGAGGGCGGAACGCCCGTCTGCAGCTCCTGTTGGAGGAGGAGCGACAGGGGAGGAGGAGGGCAGAGGCGCTGTGGAACAGCGCGGCCCTCCCTCCCATCCTCCCTCCTCCTCCACCGCCGCGTCCCTCGGCGGAGGTAAATAAGCGGAGTGCGGCGGCAGTGGTGCGGGGCACCGCGGGCCCCTCCACCCGCACTCCGCCCGTGAAGAAGTCCCCGTCCTCCTCAGAAGACGATCTTCTGAGGAGGATTGGGGACATGATTGATGGCAAGCT
This sequence comes from Colletes latitarsis, assembly GCF_051014445.1. Lineage (NCBI taxonomy): Eukaryota > Metazoa > Arthropoda > Insecta > Hymenoptera > Colletidae > Colletes > Colletes latitarsis. Next base: position 8,231,189 of record NC_135142.1, read on the forward strand.
GGCCGCCTTCCGGGAGGAGCTCCTCGCCGCAAGAGCGGTCAGCAGGAAGGCGGTGCCTCCCCGACCTGTTCCGGTACAGTCGGGGAAGGCAAAGAAGGGCGGAGTGAAGGCTCCGCCCAGTGTTGCGGCACCAGGGCCCCGGGTCGCGACCCCCAAGGGGGGTGGTGTACCCGTGGTCGCGGTGGTCGCGTCCTCCACAGCACCCTCCCAAGGGGGGGTGGCGTGGAATGAGGTTGTGGGGCGGAAGGCGAAGCGGGCGGCGAGGAAGGCCTCGCAACCGCAGCCTCCGCCTCCGCCGCCGGCGGCCAAGGTAAAGGCCGCGAAGGTCGGGAAGGCACGACCAGGTCGTGCCCCAAAAACGGCAGCGGTGACGCTGACCGTTGCGCAGGGGGGCGACCTGCCCCTCGCGAAGGCGATGCGGCTCGCCAGGGAGAATATCTCCCTGGAAGAGCTGGGCATCGCCTCCGTGAGGGCGAAGAGGGCCGTGACCGGGGGTCTCTTGCTGGAGATCCCCGGTGCAGAAGGCGGCGCGAAGGCGGATCGTCTCGCCCAGAGGCTCCGGGAGCACCTGGGCGAGCGAGGTGTCCGGGTCGCCCGGCCCACGAAGCGCACGGAGATGCGCGTTTGTGGGCTGGACGACTCGGTCAGCGCACAGGATGTGTCCCGTGCCCTTGCGAGGGCGGGGGACTGTCCTGTGGAGGACCTGCGAATCCGAGAGATCCGCAGGTCGCCCTCCGGCCTCGGGTCGGTGTGGGCCCGGTGCCCCCTCTCCGCCGCCCGTAAGGTGGCGGAATCCGGGAGGGTGTTGGTGGGGTGGGTTTCGGCGCGAGTGGAAATCCTCGCGCCGCGCCCGCTCCAGTGTCACCGCTGCCTCGAATTGGGGCACGTGAGGCAGTGGTGCACCCCGCCGGTGGACCGCAGCGGTCAGTGTTACCGCTGCGGTGCCAAAGAGCACCGTGCGAGCCAGTGCTCGGCGGCCCCCCACTGCCCGCTGTGTGCGGACATGGGGAGGCCAGCCGATCACAGGGTGGGGAGCAAGAAGTGCTCCCCCCCCTCCCGGAAGGAGAGGAAGAGGCGGGCTGCACCGGCTCCGGTGCCGAGGGCGGTGGCATCGTCCTCCATGGAGGTGGACGGTGCTACGGGGACGGACGGCCGGGAGGAGGCTGGCGCGGCCATTAATTAATGCCGCCCCGCCTCCTCCTCCAGGCCAATCTCAACCACTGCCGCGCGGCACAGGACTTGATGTCCCAAGTCCTCGCGGAGTGGGGGATTGGCCTGGCGGTCGCCGCCGAGCCGTACCGCGTCCCTGATCACCCTCATTGGGTGGGCGACGCGGTCGGCTTGGTGGCGACGGTATGGGGAGGGGGCGACGGGTCCCCACCGTTCTCCTTGTTGCAGCGCGGTCGGGGATTCGTCGCCGTGGACTGGGGGGGAGTCGCTGTGGTGGGGTGCTACATTTCGCCCCGTAGCGGTCACGCTGCGTTCGAGCTGTACTTGGCCGAGGTCGCGGCATGCGTGCAGCGCTACGCGGCCCGGCCGGTGCTGGTCCTGGGGGATTTTAATGCCAAGTCGGTGGCTTGGGGATCCCCCAGGACCTCCGTTCGCGGCGGGATCCTGGGCGATTGGGCGGCGGGACTCGACCTCCGGGTATTGAACCGGGGGTCGGAGCACACATGCGTGCGGCGATATGGGGGGTCCATCGTGGATGTTGGATTCGCGACCCCCAACGCCGTGCGCATGGTGTCGGGTTGGCAGGTGGTCGCGGGGGCAGAGACACTCTCCGATCACCGGTACATCCGGATGGAGGTCTCTGCCGCCGCGAGTGCATCCCGACACGGCCGCCTGCGTGGCACCCCACCGCGCCGCTGGGCGCTTCGGCGCCTGGACAAGGACGCCCTGATGGCAGCTGCTCTCGCTGCAACTTGGCCGCAGGGAGCGGCCGAGTTGCCGAGCATAGAGGAGGAGGTCGCCCGGCTCGGAGCATTGGTCGCGGGTATTTGCGACGCGGCGATGCCTCGGGTCGGGCGGGCTTCTCCTCGCCGGGCGGTGTACTGGTGGTCGGACGCGATCGCGGAGTTGCGAGTCGCGACTGTCCGCGCCCGACGCCAGTACACCCGCGCGCGCCGTCGGCAACGTACAGGCGACGGCGTGGCGCGAGCGAGGGCAGCTGATGACCTGTATGGAGCATACCGCGTGGCGCGGGTTGCTCTGCAGGTCGCCATCAAACGGGCCAAGACCCAGGCATGGAAGGAGCTCCTCCAGACCCTTGATGACGATCCATGGGGGCGCCCATATAAGGTGGTGCTGAATAAGCTCCGCCCGTGGGCGCCCCCCGTCACCGAGGGTCTTGACCCCCGGCTGCTGGAGGACGTGGTCAATACACTCTTCCCAATTGGGGAGAGGGGACCGCGTCCTCCGGCGGCGGCGGCTGTCCCAGTGGAGTGGACGGCCGAGCTGGGGGTCACGCAGGAGGAGCTGGCAGCGGCCATCAGACGGCTCGGGGTTCGTAACACGGCCCCGGGTCCGGATGGTGTGCCCGGCCGGGTTTGGGTCTTGACCCAGGGCGTCCTTGGGGCCGACCTCAGGCGGTTGTTCGACCGCTGCCTGAGGGACGGGCGATTCCCCCCCAGTTGGAAGGTGGCGAGGATGGTCCTCCTCCGGAAGGAGGGTCGGCCCGCGGAGTCTCCCTCCGCATACCGGCCCATTTGTCTCCTCGACGAGGTGGGCAAGCTCTTCGAGCGTGTGATTGCTGCCCGCCTCGTCGAGCACCTGTCGCGGGGTGATCCCGGTCTGGCCGACTGCCAGTTCGGTTTCCGGGGGGGCCGATCGACTATCGACGCGATAGGTCGTGTGAGGGCCCTCTCGGAGGCGGCCGTCTCCCGGGGAGGGGTGGCATTGGCAATATCCAAGGATATTGCCAATGCCTTTAACACCCTCCCCTGGGAAGAGATAAGGAGGGGACTCGAATATCATCGAGTCCCCCCTTGTCTCAGGGCGGTCGTCGGGGATTATCTCCGCGGCAGGTGGATCGAGTATCCGGGCAGGGATGGTGATATGCGGAGGGAGGTGTACTGCGGTGTTCCGCAGGGGTCGGTCCTCGGGCCACTCCTGTGGAACATCGCGTACGACTCGGTGTTGCGGGCCGGCCTCCCCGACGGCGTCAGCACGGTGTGTTATGCGGATGACACACTGGTGCTGGCCGTCGGGGCGCACTGGGGGAGGGCCATGCGTCGCGCGGAGGAGGGGTCGCAACGCGTCGTCGACCGGATCAGGGGGATGGGGATGACGGTGGCGGTCCATAAGACCGAGGTGATTGCGTTTCATTCACCTCGGCAGGATCCGCCACCCCCTCTGATTCGGGTGGGTGGGGCTGACATCGAGGTGAAGCCCCAGATCAGGTATCTAGGGCTGATCCTCGATAGCCACTGGCGTTTCGAGAAGCATTTCCGCTGCCTGGTCCCCCGGTTGGAAAGGATGGTTGCGGCTCTGGGCCGGATCCTGCCCAACCTGGGGGGCCCGGCGGGCCGAGTTCGTCGCCTCTATGTGGCAGTGGTCCAGTCGGTGGCCCTATACGGGGCCCCCGTCTGGGCGGACGACCTGGCTGCCTCCCGGCGCAGCATGACTATGCTGCGTCGGGTGCAGAGGCGCATGGCGGTCAGGGTCGTCCGCGGGTATCGGACCATGTCACATGAGGCGGCGACGGTTCTAGCGGGGATGCCGCCCATGGACCTGCTCGCGCGGTCGCACGCGGTGATGTACCGGCACCGCGTCGACCGTCGCGCGGGGGTGGGGGCGGTCCCGGGCGGGCAGGAACCTGCTTGGGGCGATTTGAAGCGCCAGGCCCGGCAGTCCGTGTTGCTCGCATGGCAGGAGCGGCTGGCTCTGCCAACCGCGGGGCACCGGACTGTCGGGGCGGTTCGGCCACTCCTGAAGGAGTGGCTGGACAGAGGCCATGGCAGCCTCACCTACCGGATGGCACAGGTATTTTCCGGGCATGGCAGCTTCGGAAGATACCTGTGCCGGATAGGGAAGGAGCCGACGGCGCGTTGCTGCCACTGCGACGCTGAGCAGGACACGGCGGATCATACCCTGGAGGTATGCCCCGCGTGGGAGGGGGAGCGCCGTGTCCTGGTCGGCGTCGTCGGGCGGGATGTCTCGCTGCCGGGCGTGGTGCGCGCCATGCTCGGCAGCGAGGAGAAGTGGAGGGCCGTGGCCTCCTTCTGCGAGAACGTAATGTTGCAGAAGGAGGCCGCGGGGAGGGAGCGCGAGCTTCAGCGGCGCGCTGAAGCTCGCGCTCGTGCGGTGGCCCGAGGTCGTCGCCCGGTCGCGAGGCGTCGCGGGCGGCCGCCTCGGCGTGGCGGATGACCTAGGCTGGGAGGGGGGTCCTGAGGGGATCCTCCTCCCGCCAGGCGGCGCCGGGTCGGACCGGTTGGGGGTAGGAGTGCCTCCCCCTACCGGTCCGACGCAAGGGGAGGCACCCTCGGCGGTCTGGTGCGGCCATGAACGCCCGGCCGCCGAGGGGTGGAAACGGGATCGCGGGCGGTTGCGAGTTGGGGCTCGCAGCCGCCACTAAACGCGGCCCCGGGACGGATAGCGGCGGGATGGAGTGGCCCCGTCCCGCCGCTATGAGGCAGTGTGTCTACTGGGGGGACCGATTGTCCCCCCGGGGGATGGGCGCGAAAGCGCGGGCACGGGGAGGATACCGGAAGAATGCTTCGAGCGATTCCCGGTATCCTCCCAAAGCGAGCCGAAGGGTCACCGTGGGGTTTTTAGTGGGTAGGTCCCGCGCCTGTCGTTGTACGGGCGCGGGGAATCCCACACACCCCTCCCACCTCTCCCCAAGGAGGTGGGAGGGAGTCTTTCGAAGATTTTCCCCACGACAAAAAAAAAAAAAAAAAAAAAAAAAAAAGTGTTCACTTACAGAAAAAAGTGAACACGTAGAAACGGTGGATGAATGTTTCCATTTATTTATGAATGATGAAATCATCAATACGATCATTCTATACACAAACATCAAGGCAAGGAAGAATATGCGGCCAAATAAACACTGGAAGCCAGTGGACCGCATAGAACTCGATGCATTTTTTGGGCTTCTCCTACTTATTGGGCGGTTCAGAGAATCACGTGAACGTAAGCAGGACCTGTGGAAGACAAGCGATGCATTTTCGCGACAATTTTATACTGCAACAATGTCGCGTGATCGCTTCATAGATACTAAGGTATGTTATTATTATTATTATTATATTTATTTATTATCCTAGTCGTTCGGTTCTGGATGGCTTTTGCTTACATGTTCACATACATCCACACTTACATTTACATTTTATTCAGGTATATTCGTTTTGACGATTCTGCCACACGAGAAGAAAGAAAATCAAAGGATAAATTGGCACCTCTGAGGGATATTACAAATATGTTTGTACAAAACTGCCAGGACTCGTACGATGCAACAGCCGTTGGATGCGTCGATGAACAACTAGTTACATTTCGTGGTCGTTGCTCGTTCAAAGTCTATATGCCAAGCAAACCAGGAAAATATGGCATCAAAATATGGACCCTTTGAGATTCAAATACTTCTTATTGCTGCAACATGCAAGTATACCTGGAGAAACAAGGACAGGCCCCAGAAAAGCATCAAGGGCAACGGGTCGTCAAAGAAATGACAGATTTTTGGAGAAATTCTGGCCGCTGTGTAACAACAGATAATTTTTTCACGGATATAAGTTTGGCGGAGTATCTGCTAGAAAACAAACTTTTTTTGGTTGGAACAATTCGTAAAAATAGGCGGGACCTACCAAAAATATTAACACAAATACAAGATCAACATTTATATTCTTCTCATTTCCTATTTACACAAACAATAAGTTTAGTATCCTACATCCCGAAACCGCGAAAGTGCGTTGTTCTACTTTCAACACTACACCACGAACACAGTATATCTACAGCAGCAGAAAAGTTCAAACCGAAAATTATAAAATATTACAATTCCACAAAAAGTGGAGTAGATGTATTAGATAAATTAGTAAGGGAGTACTCTTGTAGGCGTTGCACCCGCCGTTGGCCACTATCATTATTTATGCATTATATCGATATCGCCGCATACAATGCTTTTGTTGTATGGCATACGAAGTATTCAACATGGGAATTTAGACACTCCTCAACAATGAGAAGAAAGTTATTTTTGCAAGAGTTAGCAAAAAAATTAACTGCTAACAATATTGATAGACGGGCGACTAAATTTGAAAATGAAGAAGGAGGGCTACAAGCCAATATTGTAATCGCGATAGAAGCGACGGGAAGAAAAATTGTAAAAAAAAACAAACAATTAGCAGGTTACCAACGTGGCAGATGTTGTTTCTGTATAGGGAACAACAACAAATATCATACTGTATGCGATTCATGTAAAAAACATGTTTGTAAAAACCACTTTACCGAAAACCGCACACTTTTATGTAATACATGTAATAGGTAATATAGATTTTGAATAAACATAATTGTTTTATAATTCACAAATCGCAACCCTATTATTGTTTTGTATAAGTACACCAAATAACCAAACGTAATCCGAAACCCCTTCCACCACTGTTAAAATAGGTACGAGTATGTGCAAAGGTTGTGAAAAGACCTTGTCTCGTACCCTTTAACGTAGTTTGGTCCGGATCACGAGGGATTGGGAATATGGGGGAAAGTGAATGTACAGTTTATAATTATCTTTCGCCTAGTCCAATGGGCTGGCCGTTTATTAATAAGAAAAATTCAAAATTAAATAAACGTAAAAAAAAGAAATTAACGAAAAATTAACTAACAATGGTGTTGGGCTGAGCCGGCTTGCCCTTACGGCTCTCGCCTCGGTCTTCTGTAACAAAAAGAGACCGAAAACCAGCTGTTAATAAAGGACAACGCTCGTCGCGTCGTCGGACTCGCTTTAATCCACACGCTCCTTCTTCCGTTTACGGTGAATAGGAGCGGGATTCTTACACAGCGATACACAACTGTGTTAGTGGACTGTATTATTATTTCAACGTTTCAGATTTTGGAAACGTTGAATTGCAGATGGGGAAGACGAGATTCTAATCTCGATCTTCCCACTGCTGCAGGCTTGGTTTTTGCAGGAGAGGACAAAAAGTGGAGGTTGTAAGGCTCCAAAGGTTGTCAACTCCGCGGTCCCTCGCCGTTCCCTGGTCCGTACGGGACCGGTGTGATGCAGAGCCTTAACTGCGCAAAAGCGACTGATTATTAAGGTTCTAACACCACGGTGCCCTTTGAACGTAGTTCTACGTCGAGTGTCCGTACCCACTGACGATCTGGAACCCACGCTCGAGCAGGTCGAAACTAGCCGAGATATTTACCCAGGGAATGCCAATAAGGCCCCTATCGGGTGTTATCCCAAACTTTTGTTTCGACCCTGGAAAACGACGAGCCCAACCCAGGGATTTTGCAACGAAGGCTCCCTGTAGGTTGGGGTTCTGAACCGTGCAATAGCCAAGCAGAGAATCAAGAAATTCTCTCGGTTCTCAAACACGACCACTGATTTCAGCAATACGTGTTTGTCCGTCACAACGGTGGCGATAATCAAGCACTGTTTAAGTGCAATCTGATTATATTCAGCCACCGATGGCGGGTTGTGAAAATTACTCAAATTATCGAGTAAATTTTCCCGTTCCTATGGTTCAGTTACCGCGGGAATCGAGATATTCTCACGAAACCGTAGGGTACGAAATTCGACTTGACGTGATTCTTTCGAATCCGCAGCAGTCTCTGTCTTGTACCGTTTCGGTTAAGTGGATCCACGATCGTATTAGACGAATCTAATTAATCGTATGTATCGATTCCGACAGATTGACGAGGTCGGCTCAGGAGATCCGCACTCGTCGAGAACCAGATAGCAAGTGCCCCAGACACATGCCTGCTTAACCGTGGCCACGAGGGAGGGGAAATTTTCATCTCGTGGCGCTATCTGGTCTAAGCTGTCTGTCTCTTATTAATTTTGTATCCTCTCTGTAATTTTGGCGTATTAACACGTGTTCTCAGGGAACCGTTACTAGGCCGATCGCGTGATTTGTATCGAAAGTAAGTTTGTAGTTTTTCTACACGGTATTGCTCGAAACATATTACGCCGCAGAGCAGGCTCTGGAATGTCGCGTAAACTGAGAATACCGTATAAGACATGTCCTGCTTTTTCTATCGATCACGCGACGGTTTAACCGACTTTTCAAACAACGAATTAACGCGTTATTTAAACAACCACTCTGCATAGTATTTCGGCGAGGATTTCGAGCTCGAGCGACCGTCTCTACCTGAGTACCGTATCGGTGAGGGTCTCGAGCCACCGTGAATATGTATTAGTGAACTATCGGTGTGGGGTCTGCAAGGACCCAGGCTCAGGACTCGAAGTCCCGTACTCGGAGGGTTAAGCGATTAAGCTAGCACTAAGCTATTAAGCAGCCAGTAAGCTAGTAACCAAGCAATGAGCTAGCAAGCAAGCATCAGGCTAGTCAGAAAGCTGCTAGCTAGTAAGAAAGCAGTATGCCAGTAAGCAGCCTGGAAGTTAGAAAGCAAGCAGCAAGCCAGTAAGCCAGCAGTAAGCTACTAAGCAAACAGTAAGCTTGTAAGCAAGCAGCAAGCTAGTCAGGAAGCAGGAAGCTAGTTGAAAGCAGCAGGCTTGTAAGCATGCAGTAAGCGAGTATGCTATCAGTAAGCTACTAAGCAAGCTGTGTGCTAGTAAGCGACGAGGGGTCTAGTAAGGGAGCTGTATGCCAGTATGCAAGCAGTAAGCTAGAAAGCAACCACTAAGCCAGTAAGCAAGCATGACGCTAGTAACAAAGCAGTATGCATGACAGCTAGCCGCAGGCTAGTAAAAAAGCAGGAAGCTGGTTGAAAGCAGTATGCTAGCTATCAAGCAGTAAGCTAGATTGCAAGCAGCATGATAGTAAGCAAGTAGTTAGCTAAAAAGGATCCAGTTAGCTAGTAAGCCAGCTGTAAGCTAGTTAGCAAGCAGTGAGCTAGTTAGCGAGCAGGGCGCTAGTAAGCAAGCATTATACTACTAAGCAAGCAGTAACCCAGTAATAATCCAGTATGCTAGTAAGCAAGCAGTAAGCTAGTAAGCGAGCAGGAAGCCAGCCAGGAAACAGTATGCTAGTAAGCAAACAGTAAGCTGGAAAACATGCTGCAGGCTAGTAAGAAAGCCGTATGCCAGTCAGCAAGCAGTATGCTGGAAAGCAAGCAGCAAGCTAGTGAGCCAGCGGTAAGCTAGATAGCATGGAGCAGGCTTGTAAGAAAGCATTTATCTAGTAAGCAGGCAGTAAGCTTGTAAGCAAGCAGCAGGCTAGTAAGGAAGAAGAGGGCCGTGACCGGGAAAGTGGCCTCCTGCTGGAGATTCCCGTACCGTAGGGCGGGGAGAAGGCGGACCGACTCGCCCAGAGGCTCCGGGAGCAGATGGGCGAGCGGGTTGTCCGGGTGGTCAGGCCCACGATGCGCACGGAGATGCGCGCTTGTGGGCTGGACGACTCGGTCACAGCGCAGGAGGTGTCTCATGTCGTAGCGAGGACGGGGGACTGCCCCGAAGGAGACGTGCGGTTCGGAGAGATCCGCAGGTCTCCTTCCGGCCGGGGGTCGGTGTGGGCCCGGTGCCGCCTCTCCGCTGCCCGCAATATGGCGAAATCCGGGAGGGTTTTGTTGGGGTGGGTTTCGGCGCGAGTGGAGATACACGAGCCGCACCCACACCAGTGTCACCGCTGCCTCGAGTTGTGGTACGTGAGGCAGCGGTGCACCTCACCGGTAGACCGTAAGTTTCAATGTTACCGCTGCGGATCGAAAGACCACCGGGCGAGTCAGTGCTCGGCGGCCCCCCACTGCCCGCTATGTGCGGACTTGGGGAGGCCGGTCGATCACAGGGTGGGGAGCAAAAAGTGCTCTCCAACCACCCGGAAGATGAGCGGGAATCGGCCCTCTCCGGTTCAGGCACGGCGGTCGGTGGCATCCTCCACAATGGAGGTGGACGGTGCCACGTGGACGGGCAGCCGGGAGGAGGCTGGGGCGACCGCTAAGTAATGTCGCCCCGTCTTCTCCTCCAGGCCAACCTCAACCACTGACGCGCGGCACAGGACATGATGTCCCAAGTCCTTGCGGAGTGGGGGGTCGGCCTGGTGGTCGCCGCCACGCCGTACCGCGTCCTTGATCACCCTCATTGGGTTGGGGTCGCGGACGACTTGGTGGCGGCGGTACGGGTAGGAGGCGTCGGGTCCCTGCCTTTCTCCATCCTGGAGCGCAGTCGAGGCTTCGTCGCCGTGGACTGGGGGGGAGTCGCCGTGGTGGGGTACCACATCTCGCCCTGCAGCGGCCACGCCGCGTTCGAGCAGTACCTGGCCGAGGTCACGGCATGCGTGCACCGCTGCGCGGCCAGGCCGGTGCTGGTCCTGGGGGACTTTAACGCCAAGTGGGTGGCATGGGGATCCCCCAGGACCTCCGTTCGTGGTGGGATCCTGGGCGACTGGGCGGCCGGGCTCGACCTTCGGTTACTGAACCGGGGGTCGGAGCACACGTGCGTGCGGCGATATGGGGGGTCCCCAACGCCGTGCGCATGGTTTCGGGATGGCAGGTGGTTTGGGGGGGGGGGCAGAGACACTCTCGGACCTCCGGTATATTCGGATGGAGGTCTCTGCCCCCGGATGTACATCCCGATACCACCGGCTGTTTGGCGCCCCACCACGCCGCTGGGCGCTTCGGCGCCTGGACAAGGACGCTATGATGGCAACTGCTCTCGCTGCAACTTGGCCGCATGGGGCGGCCGAGTTGCCGAGCATAGTGGAGGAGGTCGTTCGGCTCGGGGGATTAGTCGCAAATATTTGCGACGCGACGATGCCCTGGGTCGGGCGGGCTTCTCCACGCCGGGCGGTATACTGGTCGCCGGCCGCGATCGCAGAATTGCGCGTCGCGAGTGTGCGCGCCCGACGCTAGTACACCCGCTCGCGCCGTCGTCTACGAAGAGACTATGGCGTGGCGCGAGCGAGGGCAGATGACCCGTATGAGTCATTCCGTACGGCTCATGTTGCTCTGCAGGTCGCCATCAAACGGACCAAAACCTGGGCATGGAAGGAGCTCCTCCAGACCCTCGATGACGATCCTAGGGGGCGCCCGTATAAGGTAGTGTTAAATATGCTCCGCCCGTGGGCGCCCCCTGTCACCGAGGGTCTTGACCCCGGCTGCTGGAGGACATGGTCAATACTCTCTTTCCAATAGGGGAGGGACGATCACGTCCTCCGGCGGCGTCGGCTGTCCCAATTGAGTGGGTGGCCGTGCTGGGCGTCACTCAGGGGGAGCTGGCCACGGCCATCAAACGGCTCGGGGCGCGTATCACGGCCCCGGGGCCGGATGCTGTGCCCGGCCTGGTTTGGGTTTTGACCCAGGGCGTTCTTGGGGCCGACCTCAGGCGGTTGTTTGACCGATGCCTGAGGGACGGGCGATTCCCTCCTAGTTGGAAAGTGGCGAGGATGGTCCTCCTCCGGAAGGCGGGTCGGCCCGCAGAGTCTCCCTCCGCATACCGGCCCATCTGTCTCCTCGACGAGGTGGGCAAGCTCTTCGAGCGCGTGATTGCTGCCCCCCTCGTCGAGCACCTGTCGCGAGGTGCCCCAGGTCGCGTCAGGGCCCTCTCGGAGTCGGCCGTCTCCCGGGGTGGGATGGCTTTGGCAGTATCTTTGGATATTGCCAACGCCTTTAACACCCTTCCGTGGGAAGAGATAAGGAGGGGGCTCGAAGATCATCGGGTCCCACCGTATCTCAGGGCAGTCGTCGGGGATTATCACCGTGGGAGGTGGATCGAGTATTCAGGCCGGGATGGAGATATGCGGAGAGAGGTGTACGGCGGTGTTCCGCAGGGGTCGTTACTCGGGCCACTCTTGTGGAACGTCGCGTACCCTAAGGTGTTGTGGGCCGACCTCCTTGACGGCGCCAGCGACGTGTGTTATGCAGATGACACACTGGTGCTGGCCGTCGGGGCGCACTGGGGGAGAGCCAAGCGCCTCGCCGAGGAGGGGGCGCAACGCGTCGTCGACCGGATCAGGGGGATGGGGATCCATCCCATGGGGGACGGTGGCGGTCCATAAGACCGAGGTGATAGCGTTCCATTCACCTCGGCAGGATCCGCCACCCCCTCTGATCCTGGTGGGTGGGGCTGATATCGAGGTGAAGCCCCACATAAGGTATCTGGGGTTGATCCTCGATAGTCACTGGCGCTTCGAGGAGCATTTTCGCTGCCTGGTCCTATGCTTGGAGAGGATGGTCGCGGCTTTAGGGCGAATCCTACCCAACCTGGGGGGCCCCGCGGGCCGAGTTAGCCGTCTCTATGTGGCAGTGGTGCAGTCGGTAGTCCTTTACAGGGCCTCCGTCTGGGCGGACGTCCTGGCGGCCTCTCAGCGCAGCATGACGATGCTGCGTCGGGTGCAGAGGCGGATGGCGCTGGGGAACGTCTGCGAGCTTTTCACCGTGTCGCATGAGGCGGCGACGGTTCTTGCGGGGATGCCGCCCATGGACCTCCTCGCGCGGTCGCACGCGGTGCTGTAACGTCACCGCGTCGACCGTCGCGCGGGGGTGGGTGCCATTTGAAGCGCCAGGCCCGGCAGTTGGTGATGCTCGCGTGACAGGAGCAGTTGGCTCAGTCAACCGCGTGTCACCGGACAGGCGGGGCTGTTCGGCCACTCCAGAGTGAGTGGCTGGACAAAGGCCATGGAAGCCTCACTTATCGAATGGCACAGGTGTTCTCCGGACATGGCAGCTTCGGGAGATACCTGCGTCGGATAGGGAAGGAGCAGGCGGCACGCTGCTGCCATTGTGACGCTGAGCAGGACACGGCTGAACATACTCTCGAGGTGTGCCCTGCGTGGGAGGAGGAGCGCCGTGTCCTGGTCAGCGTCATCTGGCGGGATGTCTCGATGCCGGGCATGGTGCGCGCCATGCTCGGCAGCGTGGGGAAGTGGAGGGCCGTTGCCTCCTTCTGCGAGAGCGTAATGTTGCAGAAGGAGGCCGCCGGCAGGGAACGCGAGCTTCAGGGGCGTGCTGAGGCTCGCGCACGTGTGGTGGCGGGAGGCCGTCGTCCAGGCGCCGGGCATCGTGGGCGTCCCCCGCGGCGTGGCAGACGACCCTGGCTGGGAGAGGGTTCCTGAAGAGGCGCAGAGCCTGACCGGATGGGGGTGGAATTGTCATCCCAATTCCGGTCCAACGCATCGGGAAGCACCCTCGGTGGCATGGTGCCGTCATGAGCCACCAGCCGCCGAGGGGTACAAATAGAGTTGCGTGCGGTTGCGAGTTGGAGCACGCAGCCGCCAGAGACCGAGGCCCCGAGACGGATGGCGGCGGGAAGGAGTGGACTCGCCCTGCCGCCATGAGATAGTGTGACTGCCGGGAGGAACCGTTTGTCCCTCCGTGAATGGGGGCACAGTGCAGGCTCGGCGAGGGTACCGGAAGTATGCATCGAGCGATTCCCGGTATCCACCCAAATCGTGCCGAAGGGTCACCGAGGGGTTTATAGTGGGCAGGTCACGCGCACGGCATTCCAAGGGCGCGGGGAATCCCACACACCCCTCCTGCCTCACCCCAAAGAGGTGGGAGGGAGTGTCACGAAGATTTTCCCTACGAAAAAAAATGGCTAGTAAGGAAGCAGTATGCTAGTAAGAAACAAGTAAGCTAGTAAGCAAGCAGTAAGCTAGGAAGCGAGCAGTAAGCTTGTAAGCAAACAGTGAGATAGTAAGCAAGCAGTGAAGTAGTAAGAAAGCAGTAAGTTAGTAACAAAGCTGTAAGCTTGTAAGCATGCAGTAAGCTGGTAAGAAAGCAGTTAGCAATTAAGCTAGCAGTACGCTAGTAAACAAGTAGTAAGCTAGTAAGCAAGTAGTGTGCTAGTAAGTGAGCATGGAGCTCGTAAGGAAGCAGTATTTTAATAAGCCTGCACGAAGCTAGTAAGCAACCAATAAGTTAGTAAGCATGCATCGGGCTAGGCAGCAACCAGTAAGTTAGTAATCAAGCTGAAAGCTTGTAAGCATGCAGTAAGCTGGTAAGAAAGCAGTTAGCTAGAAAGAAAGCAGTAAGCTAGTAAGCAAGCAGTAAGTTAGTGAGCAAGCATTATGCTGGAAAGCCAGCAGCACGCTAGCAAGAAAGCAGCTAGCTATTGAGCAAGCAGAAAAACAGTAGGCAAGCAGTAAGCTTGTAAGAAAGCAGTGAGCTGGAAAGCGAGGAGATACCTAGAGAGGAAGCGGTATTGTAGTAAGCATGCATTGGGCTAGTAAGCAACAAGTAAGCTAGTAAGCAAGCAGTAAGCCGGTAAGCATGCAGTAAGCCAGTAAGCGAGCAGGAAGCTAGTAAGGAAGAAGCATGCTAGTAAGCAAGCAGTAAGCTGGAAACAAGCAGTAACATACTAAGCAAGCTGTAAGTTAGTAAACAAGCAGCAAGCTAGTAAGCAAGTAGTAAGCGGGTAACATAGCAGGAAGATAGTAAGCAAGAAGCGAGCTAGTAAGCGAGAATGGAGCTAGTAAGGAAGCATTATGCCAGGAAGCAAGCAGTCAGCTAGTAAACAACCAGCGATCTTGTAAGCATGCAGTAAGGTGGTCCGAAATCAATTACCTGGTATGCAAGCAGTAAGCTAGAAAGCAACCAGTAGGATAGTAAGCAAGGAATAAGCTGGTAAGCAAGCAGTTAGTTAGTAAGCAGGTAGTAAGCTAGGAAGCGTGCAGTAAGCTATCATGCAAGATGTGTGCTAGTATGCGAGGTGGAAGCTAGTAAGCAAGCTGCAAGCGAACAACCTAGTAGTAAGCTTGTAAGCAAGCAGTAAGCTAATAAGCAAGCAGTAAGCTAATAAACAAGCAGTAAGCTGGCATGAAAGCAATTAGCATGTAAGCAAGCAGTAACCTAGGATGCAAGCAGTGAGCTAGAAAGCGAGGAGGATGCTAGTAAGCAAGCAGTAAGCTTGTAAGCAAGATGAAAGCTGGTAAGCAAGCAGTGAACTAGTAAGCGAGCTGTGAGATAGTAATAAAACAGTAAGTTAGTGACAAAGCTGTAAGTTAGTTATGATGCAGTAAGCTAGTAAGCACGCAGTAAGCGAATAAGCAGCCAGTAAGATAGTAAGCAAGCAGCAGGCTAGTAAGAAAGCAGTAGGATAGTGAGCAAGCAGCAAGCTAGTAAGCAAGCTGTGTGCTAGTAAGCGAGCAGGGAGATAGTAGGGAAGCATTATGTTAGTAAGCAAGCAGGGACCTTGTAAGGGAGCAGAATGCTACTAAGCAACCAATAAGGTAGTAAGCAAGCAGGAAGCTAGTAAGGGAGCAGTAAGCTAGTAAGCAAGCAATAAGATACTAAGCAAACAGTAAGCTTGTAAGCAAGCAGCATGGTAGTATGCAAGCAGTAAGTTAAAAAGCAAGCAGCAGGCTAGTAAGCATGCAGTAAGCGAGAAAGCAATCAGGAGGCTAGTAAGAAACCAGCTTGCCAGTAAGCAAGCAGTTAGCTATTAAGAAACCAGCTAGCTAGTTAGCAAGCACTAAGCTAGTAGGCAAGCTGTAAGCTAGTAACAAAACAGTAAGTTAGTGACAAAGCAGTAAGTTAGTTACGATGCAGTAAGCTAGTAAGCAAGCAGTAAGCTAGTAAGCAGCCAGTAAGCTAGTAAGCAGGCAGCAGGCTAGTAAGAAAGCAGTAGGTTAGTGAGCAAGCAGAAAGCTAGTAAGCAAGCTGTGTGCTAGTAAGCAAGCAGTGAGCTAGTAAGCGAGGAGGAAGCTAGAAAGCAAGTAGTAAGCTAGAAAGCAAGAAGCAAGCTAGTGAGCAAGCAGTAAGCTAGTAAGCGAGCAGGGACCTAGTAAGCAAGCAATAAGCATGTAAGCAAGCAGTAAGCTGGTAAGCAAGCAGTAAGCTTGTAAGAAAGCAGTTAGCTAGTAAGCAAGCTCCTGGCTAGTAAACAAGCAGTAAGCTTGTAAGAAAGCAGTTATCTAGTAAGCAAGCAGCTGGCTAGTAAGAAAGCGGTATGTAAGTAAGCAAGCAGTAAGCTAATAAGCAAGCAGCAACTAGGAAGCAAGCAATATGCATGTAAGCATGCAGTAAGCTGGTACGAAAGCAGTTATCTAGTAAGTAAGCTGCAAGCTAGTAAGCAAGCAGCGAGCCAGTATGCAAGAAACAAGCTAGTAAGCAAGCGTTAGGCTAGTATGCTAGCAGCAGGGTAGTAAAAATGCAGTTAGTTAGTAGGGAAGAAGTAAGTTTGTAGTAAAGCAGCAACCTGGTAATCAAGCAAGAAGATAGTAAGGAAGCTGTAAGCTAGCAAGCAAGCAATAAGTTACTAACAAAGCACTTTGCTAGTAAGGAAGCGGCAGGCTAGTATGGAGTCAGTTAATTAGTATGCAGGCAGTAGGCTAGTAAGCAAGCAGCAAGCTTGTTAGCAAGCAGCATGGTAGTAAGCGAGCATTAAGCGATTAAGCTAGCAGTAAACTATTAAGCAGCCAGTTGGCTACTAAGCAAGCAGTGAGCTAGTAAGCGAGGAGAAAGTTAGTAAGGAAGCATGATGATAGTAAGCAAGCACTAAGCTAGTAAGCAACAAGTTAGCTAGTAAGTATGCAGTATGCGGGTAAGAAAGCAGTTAGCTAGCAAGCAAGTTGTAAGCAAGTAAGCAAGCAGAAAGCTAGTAAGCAAACAGCAAGCTAGTAAGCGAGCTTCAAGCGATTAAGCTAGCAGTAAGCTATTAAGCAGCCAGTAGGCTAGTATGCAAGCAGTAAGATAGTAAGAGGGCAGGGATCTAGTAAGGGAGCACATTGCTTGTAAGCAAGCGGCAGGCTAGCAAGCAACCAATATGCTAGTAAACAAGCAGGAAGCTAGTAAGTATGCAGTATGCTAGAAAGCAAGTAGTAAGCTAGTAATCGAGCGGGAAGCTTGTGAGCAAGCAGTAAGTTAGTAAGCAAGCAGTGAGCTAGTAAGAAAGCAGTAAGTTAGAAGCAAAGCACTAAGCTAGTAAGCAAGCAGTAAGCGAGTAAGCAACAGGTAAACTAACCCTCAGGGGCTGTGTCCGGCAATCGTCGGCTCAGTACGGGGCGTAGCGACCCCGAGGTACCTGATGCTTATCACACCGTAAGCCTCCTGTTGGTCGTCACAAAGACCCATTCACAATTCCTTTTTTGGTTTTGTGAATGGTACGTGACGGCAGGAGGAACGGGGGCCTTGGCTTAACCGTCCGGGACCGCGAGTATGGCGACTCTATAAAATCGCCCTCCAATCCTAAGTTATGGTGCGCGGCGATGGGATGCATGGTTGGGGGAGGAGGCCCAATCCCAAGCGACCACCTCCGGGGCACCTGCCGAACCCCCGGAGTATATAGGCTTACCCGGGTAAGGCGGCTCTGCCCGGGCGGACCTTTTGTTCCGACCTGCACGTGGGAATAATATGGAGTATAAAATTAAAACGGGGATGGGACGGGGTAAGTCAGAGGGGGAGGACGAAAGAGGTGTTGGGTCTGGAGTGACGGCGCTCGTGCCGCCTCCAGCGCCTAAACCGGCTTCGTGGAGGGTGGAGGAGAACGACGAGACTGCGTCAGTCTCGTCCTTCTCCTCCACCAGGAGCCTCGTAGGCTCCAAGAGAAAGATGACGGGGCAGGCCGTCAATGGAGTGGGCAGGGCGATGAGCCCGGTTGTCCGGATGAGTTGCCTCAGGGACGAGGTGACCGAGGATATATCGGAGAGGATCTCCTCGTCCCTGAGACGAGTGGAGAAAGTGGCCGCTGCCTGCTCTTTTAAGGGGCAGAAGAGCGGCGGGGCAGAGGCTCTGAGGGAGGCTGCCCAAATGATGAGGGACGCGGCGCGGGAGCTAAGCGGGCGGAACGCCCGTCTGCAGCTCCTGTTGGAGGAGGAGCGACGGGGGAGGATGAGGGCAGAGGCGCGCTGGAACAGCGCGGCCCTCCTTCCTGTCCTCCCTCCTCCTGCGCCGCGCCCTCCTGCGGTCGTTAGGAAGCGGAGTGCGGCGGAGGTGGTGCGGCGGAGGTGGTGCGGGCCCCCACGGGCCCTTCCACACGCACTCCGCCCGCGCAGAGGTCCCCGTTCTCCTCAGAGGACGATCTCCTGAGGAGGATAGGGGACATGATTGATAAGAGGCTGGCCGCCTTCCGGGAGGAGCTCCTCCCCGGAAGAGCGGTCGGTGGGAGGGTGGTGCCACCCCGACCAGTGCCAGCACGGCCGGGGAAGGCGAAGGTGGGGGGAGCGAAGGCCCCGCCCACCGTGGCGACTCCGGGGCCTCGGGTCGGACCCCCAAGGGGGGAAGCGTACTCGTGGTCCCGGTTCCCGCGTCCTCCGCGGCTCCGCCCCAAGGGGGGGTGTCGTGGAGCGAGGTGGTGTGGCGGAGGGCGAGGAGGGCGGCGAGGAAGGCCTCGCAGGCGCAGCCCCCGCCCCCGCCGGCCGCGGCCAAAGGAAAGGCCGCGAAGGCGCGACTTGGCCGCCCCCCTAAAACGGCAGCGGTAGCGCTGACCGTTGCGCAGGGGGGCGACCTGCCCCTCGCGGAGGCGATGCGGGGCGCCAGGGACAATGTGTCCCCGGAAGAGCTTGGCATCGCTTCCGTCAGGGCGAAGCGGGTCGTGACGGGGGGTCTCCTGCTGGAGATCCCCGGTCCAGAGGGCGGCGTGAAGGCCGACCGACTCGCCCAGAGGCTCCGGGAGCAGCTGGGCGAGCGGGGTGTCTGGGTCGCTCGGCCCACGAAGCGCACGGAGATGCGCGTGTGTGGGCTGGACGACTCGGCCACCGCGGGGGACGTGGCGCGAGCCCTAGCAAGGGCGGGGGATTGCCCTGAGGGGGATTTGCGGTTCGGGGAGATCCGCAGATCTCCTTCCGGCCTGGGGTCCGTGTGGGCCCGCTGCCCCCTCTCCGTCACCCATAACTTGGCGGAATCCGGGAGGGTTTTGTTGGGGTGGGTTTCGGCGCGAGTGGAGATACTCGCGCCGCGCCCGCTCCAGTGTCACCGCTGCCTCGAATTGGGGCATGTAAGGCAGTGGTGCACCTCGCCGGTGGACCGCAGCGGTCAATGTTACCGCTGCGGGGCGAACGACCACCGCGCAAGCCAGTGCTCGGCGGCCCTCCACTGGCCGCTATGTGCGGACAGGGGGATGCCAGCCGACCACAGGGTGGGGAGCAGGAAGTGCTCTTCCCCCGTCCCGGAAGGAGAGGAAGAGGCGGGCCGTTCCGACTCCGGCGTCGCGGGCGGTGGCATCGTCCACCATGGAGGTGGACGGTGCCAATGGGACGGACAGCCGGGAGGAATCTGGGGCGGTCGGTAATTAATGGCGCCCCGCCTCCTCCTCCAGGCCAACCTCAACCACTGCCGCGCGGCACAGGATATGATGTCCCAAGTCCTCGCGGTGTGGGGGGTTGTCCTGGCTGTCGCCGCCGAGCCGTACCGCGTCCCTGATCACCCTCATTTGGTGGGCGGCGCAGACGGCTTGGTGGCGACGGTATGGGGAGGTGGCGACGGGTCCCCGCCGTTCTCCATGCTGGAGCGCGGTCGGGGATTCGTCGCCGTGGACTGGGGGCGAGTCGCCGTGGTGGGGTGCTACATATCGCCTCGCAGCGGTCACGTCGCGTTCGAGCAGTTCCTGGCCGAGGTCGCGGCATGCGTGCAGCGCTACGCGGCCCGGCCGGTGCTGGACCTGGGAGACTTCAACGCCAAGTCGGTGGCGTGGGGGTCCCCCAGGACATCCGTTCGCGGCGGGATCCTGGGCGACTGGGCGGCGGGACTCGACCTTCGGTTACGGAACCGGGGGTCGGAGCACACGTGTGTGCGGCGATATGGGGGGTCTATCGTGGATGTTGGATTCGCGACCCCCAACGCCGTGCGCAAGGTGTCGGGGTGGCACGTGGTCGCGGGGGCAGGGACACTCTCGGACCACCGGTATATCCGGATGGAGGTCTCTGCCACCGCGGGGGATGCATCCCGACACCACCGTTCGGGTGGTAACCCACCGCGCCGCTGAGCGCTTCGGCGCCTGGACAAGGAAGCCCTGATGGCAGCTGCCCTCGCTGCAACTTGGCCGCAGGGGGCGGCCGAGTTGCCGAGTATAGAGGAGGAGGTCGCCCGGCTCGGGGGGATGGTCGCGAACATATGTGATGCGGCGATGCCCCGGGTCGGGCGGGCTTCACCTCGCCGGGCGGTGTACTGGTGGTCGGCCGCGATCGCGGAAGTGCGAGACGCGAGTGTCCGCGCTCGACGCCAGTACACCCGCGCGCGCCGTCGTCTACGGAGAGACGATAGCGTGGCGCGAGCGAGGGCAGATGACCTGTATGAGGCATACCGCATGTCGCGGAAGGCTCTGCAGGTCGCCAACAAACAGGCCAAGACCCGGGCATGGAAGGAGCTCCTCGAGACCCTTGATGACGACCCTTGGGGGCGCCCTTATAAGGTGGTGCTGAACAAGCTCCGCCCGTGGGCGCCCCCCGTCACCGAGGGTCTTGACCCCCGGCTGCTGGAGGACGTGGTTAATACTCTCTTCCCTATTGGGGAGATGGGACCACGTCCTCCGGCAGAGGCGACGGCCCCGTTGGAGTGGGTGGCCGAGCCGGGGGTCACGCAGGGGGAGTTGGCCGCGGCCATCAGACGGCTCGGGGCGCGTAACACGGCCCCGGGTCCGGATGGTGTGCCTGGCCGGGTTTGGGTCTTAACCCACGGCGTCCATGTGGCCGACCTCAGGCGGTTGTTTAACCGATGCCTGAGGGACGGGCGATTCCCCCCTAGTTGGAAAGTGGCGAGGAAGGTCCTCCTCCGGAAGGCGGATCGGCCCGCAGTCTCCCTCCGCATACTGGCCCATCTGTTTCCTCGACGAGATGGGCAAGCTCTTCGAGCGCGTGACTGCTGTCCACCTCGTCGAGCGGGGTGCCCCCGGCCTGGCCGACTGCCAGTACGGTTTCCGGGAGGGTCGATCGACGATCGACGCGATAGGTCGCGTCAGGGCCCTCGGAGTCGGCCGTCTCCCGGGGTGGGATGGCTTTGGCAGTATCCTTGGATATTGCCAACGCCTTTAACGTCCATCCCTGGGAAGAGATAAGGAGGGGGCTCGAAGATCATCGGGTCCCACCGTATCTCAGGGCAGTCGTCGGGGATTATCTCCACGGCAGGTGGATCGAGTATCCGGGCCAGAATGGTGATATGCGGAGGGATGTGTACTGCGGGGTTCCGCAGGGGTCGGTCCTCGGGCCACTCCTGTGGAACGTCGCGTACGACAAGGTGTTTCGGGCAGACCTCCCTGACGGCGCTAGCGCCGTGTGTTATGCAGATGACACATTGGTGCTGGCCGTCGGGGCGCACTGTGGAAGGGCCAAGCGCCACGCGGATGTGGGGGCGCAGCGCGTCGTCGGCCGGATCTGAGGGATGGGGATGAAGGTGGCGGTCCATAAGACCGAGGTTATAGCGTTCCATTCACCTAGGCAGGATCCGCCACCCCTCCTGATGGAGATGGGTGAGGCTGATATCGATGTGAAGCCCCACATGAGGTATCTGGAGTTGATCCTCGATAGCCACTGGCGCTTCGTGGAGCATTTCCATTGCCTGGTCCCCCGCTTGGAGAGGATGGTCGCGGCTTTAGGCTGAATCCTACCCAACCTGGGGGGCCCGGCGGGCCGAGTTCGCCGTCTCTAAGTGGTAATGGTGCAGTCGGTAGTCTTTTACTGGGCCCCCGTCTGGGCGGACGACCTGGCGGCCTCACGGCGCAGCATCACGTGGCAGGAGCGGTTGGCTCCGCCAACCGCGGGACACCAGAAAGACGGAGCTGTTCGGCCACTCCTGAATGAGTGGCTGGACAGAGGCCATGGAAGCCTCACTTACCGGATGGCATAGGTGTTCTCCGGGCATGACAGCTTCGGGAGATACCCGTGCCGGATAGGGATGGAGCCGACGGCGCGTTCCTGCCATTGTGACGCTGAGCAGGACACGACTGAACATACCTTCGAGGTGTGCCCTGCGTGGGAGGGGGAGCGCCGTGTCCAGGTCAGCGTCATCGAGCGGGATGTCTCGTGAAGTGGAGGGCCGTGACCTCCTTCTGCGAGAGCGTAATGTTGCAGAAGGAGGCCGCCGGCAGGGAACGCGTGCTTCAGCGGCGTGCTGAGGCTCACGCACGTGTGGTGGCGGGAGGGCGTCGTCCAGGTGCCGGGCATCGTGGGCGGCCCCCGCGGAGTGGCGGATGACCCTGGCTGGGACGGGGTTCCTGAAGGGAGCCTCCTCCAGGCACGAGGCGCAGAACCGGACCGGATGGGTGTGGAAGTGCCACCCCAATTCCGGTCCGACGCATCGGGAGGCACCCACGGTGGCATGGTGCGGCCATGAACCACCAGCCGCCGAGGGGTACAAATGGAGTTGCGTACGGCTGCGAGCTGGGTATCGCAGCCGCCACTGACCGAGGCCCCGAGACGGATGGCGGCGGGAAGGAGTGGTCAGCCAGCCCTGCCGCCATGAAATAGTGTGACTGCCGGGAGGAAGCTTTTGTCCCTCCGTGGATGGGGGCACAGCGCAGGTACGGGTAGGGTAACGGAAGTATGCATCGTGCGATTCCCGGTATCCCCCCAACTCGTGCGGAAGGGTCAACGGAGGGTTTTTATTGGGTAGATCACGCGGTAGTGGGTAGGTCACATCCATGGGCGAGGGGAATCCCACACAACTCTCCTCCCTCACCCCAAATAGGTAGCAGGCAGTCTTACGAAGATTTTCCCTACGAAAAAGAAGGCTAGTAAGGAAGCAGTATGCTAGAATGAAACAAGTAAGCTAGTAATCAAGCAGCAGGCTAGTAAGAAAGTAATTGGCTAGTAAGCAAGTAGTGAGTTAGTAAGCGAGCAGGAAGCTTGTAAGGAAGCAGTATGATAGTAAGCAATGAGCTGGCTACTAAGAAAGCTGTTAGCTAGTAAGCAAGCGGTAACACTAGTAAGCAACAAGCAAGCTAGTAAGCAAGCAGCAAGCTAATAAGGAAGCAGTAAGCCGGTAAGAAAGCAGTCAACTAGCAGAAAGCAATAAGCGAATAAGCTAGCAGGAAGCTAGTAAGCACGCAGTGAGCTAGTGCGCGAGGAGAAAGTTAGTAAGGAAGCAGTTTGATAGTAAGCAAACTGTTTGCTAGTAAGCAACCAGTAAGCTATTAGGCAAGCAGTGACCTAGTTAGCCAAGATGAACCTAGTATGGAAACTGTATAATAGCAAGCAAGCAGTAAGCTAGAAAGCAAGCAGCAAGCTAGTAAGCAAGCAGTAAGCTAGAAAGCAGGGAGCAAGATAGTAAGCAAGCAGTAAGCTGGAAAGCAACCAGCAGGCTATTAAGAAAGTAGTTAGCTATTGAGCAGGCAGTATGCTAGTAAGCAAGTAGTAAGCTAGTGAGCAAGCAGTAAGCTAGTAACCGAGCAGGAAGGTAGTAAGGAAGCAATATGCTTGTAAGCAAGAACTAAGCTAAAAAGCAAGTTGTAAGCTAGCAAGCAAGCAGTATGCGATTAAGCTAGCAGTAAGCTAGTAATCAAGCAGTAATCTAGTAAGCAAGCATTGAGCTAGTAAGCAGGCAGGAAGCTAGTGAGAAAGCAGTAAGCTGGTAAGCAAGCAGTTAGCTAGTAAGGATGTAGTAAGCTTGTATGCAAGCAGTAAGCTAGTAGGCAAACAGTGAGCTAGTATGCAACATGTAGGCTAGTAAGCAAGCAGTAAGATTGTGAGCATGCAGTGAGCTAGTAAGGAAGCAGTATGCTAGTATGCAAGCAGTACGCTAGCAAGCAAGCAGTAAGCTAGTAAGCGAGGAGGAAGCTAGTAAGCACGCAGTAAGCTAGTATGCAACATGTAGGCTAGTAAGCAAGCAGTAAGATTGTGAGCATGCAGTGAGCTAGTAAGCAAGGAGTATGCTAGTAAGCAAGCAGTATGATAGTAAGCAAGCATGAAGCTAGTACGTAAGCAGCAAACTAGTAATAAAGCGTTCGGCTAGTAAGAAAGCGGTAAGTTAGTAAGCAAGCAGGGAGCTAGTGAGAAAGCATTTAATTAGTAACGAAGCAGCAATCTTGTACGCATGCAGTAAGGAGGTAGGCAAGCAGTATCATAGTACGCAAGTAGTAAGCTAGTAAGCAAGCAGTGAGCTAGTAAGTGAGCAAGATACTAGTAAGCATGTGATTGCTGCCCGCCTCGTCGAGCACCTGTCGCGGGGTGATCCCGGTCTGGCCGACTGCCAGTTCGGTTTCCGGGGGGGCCGATCGACTATCGACGCGATAGGTCGTGTGAGGGCCCTCTCGGAGGCGGCCGTCTCCCGGGGAGGGGTGGCATTGGCAATATCCAAGGATATTGCCAATGCCTTTAACACCCTCCCCTGGGAAGAGATAAGGAGGGGGCTCGAATATCATCGAGTCCCCCCTTGTCTCAGGGCGGTCGTCGGGGATTATCTCCGCGGCAGGTGGATCGAGTATCCGGGCCGGGATGGTGATATGCGGAGGGAGGTGTACTGCGGTGTTCCGCAGGGGTCGGTCCTCGGGCCACTCCTGTGGAGCATCGCGTACGACTCGGTGTTGCGGGCCGGCCTCCCCGACGGCGTCAGCACGGTGTGTTATGCGGATGACACACTGGTGCTGGCCGTCGGGGCGCACTGGGGGAGGGCCATGCGTCGCGCGGAGGAGGGGTCGCAACGCGTCGTCGACCGGATCAGGGGGATGGGGATGACGGTGGCGGTCCATAAGACCGAGGTGATTGCGTTTCATTCACCTCGGCAGGATCCGCCACCCCCTTTGATCCGGGTGGGTGGGGCTGACATCGAGGTGAAGCCCCAGATCAGGTATCTAGGGCTGATCCTCGATAGCCACTGGCGTTTCGAGGAGCATTTCCGCTGCCTGGTCCCCCGGTTGGAAAGGATGGTTGCGGCTCTGGGCCGGATCCTGCCCAACCTGGGGGGCCCGGCGGGCCGAGTTCGTCGCCTCTATGTGGCAATGGTCCAGTCGGTGGCCCTATACGGGGCCCCCGTCTGGGCGGATGACCTGGCTGCCTCCCGGCGCAGCATGACTATGCTGCGTCGGGTGCAGAGGCGCATGGCGCTCAGGGTCGTCCGCGGGTATCGGACCATGTCACATGAGGCGGCGACGGTTCTAGCGGGGATGCCGCCCATGGACCTGCTCGCGCGGTCGCACGCGGTGATGTGCCGGCACCGCGTCGACCGTCGCGCGGGGGTGGGGGCGGTCCCGGGCGGGCAGGAACCTGCTTGGGGCGATTTGAAGCGCCAGGCCCGGCAGTCCGTGTTGCTCGCGTGGCAGGAGCGGCTGGCTCTGCCAACCGCGGGGCACCGGACTGTCGGGGCTGTTCGGCCACTCCTGAAGGAGTGGCTGGACAGAGGCCATGGCAGCCTCACCTACCGGATGGCACAGGTATTTTCCGGGCATGGCAGCTTCGGAAGATACCTGTGCCGGATAGGGAAGGAGCCGACGGCGCGTTGCTGCCACTGCGACGCTGAGCAGGACACGTCGGATCATACCCTAGAGGTATGCCCCGCGTGGGAGGGGGAGCGCCGTGTCCTGGTCGGCGTCGTCGGGCGGGATGTCTCGCTGCCGGGCGTGGTGCGCGCCATGCTCGGCAGCGAGGAGAAGTGGAGGGCCGTGGCCTCCTTCTGCGAGAACGTAATGTTGCAGAAGGAGGCCGCGGGGAGGGAGCGCGAGCTTCAGCGGCGCGCTGAAGCTCGCGCTCGTGCGGTGGCCCGAGGTCGTCGCCCGGTCGCGAGGCGTCGCGGGCGGCCGCCTCGGCGTGGCGGATGACCTAGGCTGGGAGGGGGGTCCTGAGGGGACCCTCCTCCCGCCAGGCGGCGCCGGGTCGGACCGGTTGGGGGTAGGAGTGCCTCCCCCTACCGGTCCAACGCAAGGGGAGGCACCCTCGGCGGTCTGGTGCGGCCATGAACGCCCGGCCGCTGAGGGGTGGAAACGGGGTCGCGGGCGGTTGCGAGTTGGGGCTCGCAGCCGCTACTAAACGCGACCCCGGGACGGATAGCGGCGGGATGGAGTGGCCCCGTCCCGCCGCTATGAGGCAGTGTGTCTACTGGGGGGACCGATTGTCCCCCCGGGGGATGGGCGCGAAAGCGCGGGCACGGGGAGGATACCGGATGAATGCTTCGAGCGATTCCCGGTATCGTCCCAAAGCGTGCCGAAGGGTCACCGTGGGGTTTTTAGTGGGTAGGTCCCGCGCCTGTCGTTGTACGGGCGCGGGGAATCCCACACACCCCTCCCACCTCTCCCCAAGGAGGTGGGAGGGAGTCTTTCGAAGATTTTCCCCACGACAAAAAAAAAAAAAAAAAAAAAAAGTAAGCAACCAGTGAGCTAGTGAGCAAGCAGTAAGTTAGTAAGCAATCAGTACGCTAATTAGTAAGCAGTGTGCTTGTAAGGAAGCAGCAGGCTAGTCAGATAACTATTAGCTAGTACGAAAGCTGTGTGCTAGTAAGCACGCAGTGAGCTAGATAGCAGACAGTAAGCTAGTACAGCAAACAGTAAGATAGTAAGCAAGCAGTGAGCTTGTAAGCGAGCATGAAGGTAGAAAGGAAGCAGTATGCTAGTAAGCAAGCAGCAGGCTAGTAAGAAAGCGGTTAGTTAGTAAGGAAGCAGTAGGCTAGTAACAAAGCAGTAAGATATTAACAAACCAGTAAGCTATTAAGCAAGCAGTAAGCCAGTAAGCAACCAGTAAGCAAGTAAGCAAGCAGTAAGCTTGTCAGCAAGCGGTAAGCTAGTAAGCAAGTAGTGAGCTAGTAAGCGGGTAATGAGCTAGTAACAAAGCAGTAATCTAGGAAGCAAGTAGTATGCTGGTGCCCCTCAGGGGCTGCCAGCCTTTCAGCTGCAGTACGGGCTTAACGAACCCGGGGTACCCGAGTCATACATACACCGTAAGCCTCCTGTTGGTCGTCACAACGACCCATTCACAATTCCCTATTTGTTTTGTGAATGGTACGTGACGGCAGGAGGAACGGGGGTCTTGGCTTAACCGCCTGGGCCACGAGTATGGCGACTCTATAAAATCGCCCTCCAATTCTAAGCTATGGTGCGCGGCGATGGGATGCATGGTTGGGGGAGAAGGCCCAATCCCAAGCGACCACCTCCGGGGAACCTGCCGAACCCCCGGAGTATATAGGCTTACCCGGTAAGGCGGCTCTGCCCGGGCGAACCTTTTCTTCCGACCTGCTCGTGGGAATATTATGGAGTTCAATATTAAAACGGGGATGGGACGGGGTAAGTCAGAGGGGGAGGACGAAGGCGGTGTTGGGACTGGTGTGACGGCGCTCGCGCCGCCTCCAGCGCCTGGCCCGGCTTCGTGGAAGGTGGAGGAGGACGACGAGACTGCGTCAGTCTCGTCCTTCTCCTCCACCAGGAGCCTCATAGGCTCTAAGAGGAAGAGGGCGGGGCAGGCCGTCGTCGAGGTGGGCGGGGCGATGAGCCCGTCGGTGAGGCTGAGTTGCCTCAGGGACGAGGTGACCGAGGAGATATCGGAGAGGATCTCCTCGTCCCTGAGGCGGGTGGAGAAAGTCGCCGCTGCCTGCGCCTTTAAGGGGCAGAAAAGCGGTGGCGCGGAGGCCCTGAAGGCCGCGGCGGAGGAAATGAGGGAGGCGGCGCGGGAGCTCAGAGGGCGGAACGCCCGTCTGCAGCTCCTGTTGGAGGAGGAGCGACAGGGGAGGAGGAGGGCAGAGGCGCTGTGGAACAGCGCGGCCCTCCCTCCCATCCTCCCTCCTCCTCCACCGCCGCGTCCCTCGGCGGAGGTAAATAAGCGGAGTGCGGCGGCAGTGGTGCGGGGCACCGCGGGCCCCTCCACCCGCACTCCGCCCGTGAAGAAGTCCCCGTCCTCCTCAGAAGACGATCTTCTGAGGAGGATTGGGGACATGATTGATGGCAAGCTGGCCGCCTTCCGGGAGGAGCTCCTCGCCGGAAGAGCGGTCAGCAGGAAGGCGGTGCCTCCCCGACCTGTTCCGGTACAGTCGGGGAAGGCAAAGAAGGACGGAGTGAAGGCTCCGCCCAGCGTTGCGGCACCAGGGCCCCGGGTCGCGACCCCCAAGGGGGGTGGTGTACCCGTGGTCGCGGTGGTCGCGTCCTCCACGGCACCCTCCCAAGGGGGGGTGGCGTGGAGTGAGGTGGTGGGGCGGAAGGCGAAGCGGGCGGCGAGGAAGGCCTCGCAACCGCGGCCTCCGCCTCCGCCGGCGGCGGCCAAGGTAAAGGCCGCGAAGGTCGGGAAGGCACGACCAGGTCGTCCCCCAAAAACGGCAGCGGTGACGCTGACCGTTGCGCAGGGGGGCGACCTGACCCTCGCGGAGGCGATGCGGCTCGCCAGGGAGAATATCTCCCTGGAAGAGCTGGGCATCGCCTCCGTGAGGGCGAAGAGGGCCGTGACCGGGGGTCTCTTGCTGGAGATCCCCGGTGCAGAAGGCGGCGCCAAGGCGGATCGTCTCGCCCAGAGGCTCCGGGAGCAGCTGGGCGAGCGAGGTGTCCGGGTCGCCCGGCCCACGAAGCGCACGGAGATGCGCGTTTGTGGGCTGGACGACTCGGTCAGCGCACAGGATGTGTCCCGTGCCCTTGGGAGGGCGGGGGACTGTCCTGTGGAGGACCTGCGGATCGGAGAGATCCGCAGGTCGCCCTCCGGCCTCGGGTCGGTGTGGGCCCGGTGCCCCCTCTCCGCCGCCCGTAAGGTGGCGGAATCCGGGAGGGTGTTGGTGGGGTGGGTTTCGCCCGCTCCAGTGTCACCGCTGCCTCGAATTGGGGCACGTGAGGCAGTGGTGCACCTCGCCGGTGGACCGCAGCGGTCAGTGTTACCGCTGCGGTGCCAAAGAGCACCGTGCGAGCCAGTGCTCGGCGGCCCCCCACTGCCCGCTGTGTGCGGACATGGGGAGGCCAGCCGATCACAGGGTGGGGAGCAAGAAGTGCTCCCCCCCCTCCCGGAAGGAGAGGAAGAGGCGGGCTGCACCGGCTCCGGTGCCGAGGGCGGTGGCATCGTCCTCCATGGAGGTGGACGGTGCTACGGGGACGGACGGCCGGGAGGAGGCTGGCGCGGCCATTAATTAATGCCGCCCCGCCTCCTCCTCCAGGCCAACCTCAACCACTGCCGCGCGGCACAGGACTTGATGTCCCAAGTCCTCGCGGAGTGGGGGGTTGGCCTGGCGGTCGCCGCCGAGCCGTACCGCGTCCCTGATCACCCTCATTGGGTGGGCGACGCGGACGGCTTGGTGGCGACGGTATGGGGAGGGGGCGACGGGTCCCCACCGTTCTCCTTGTTGGAGCGCGGTCGGGGATTCGTCGCCGTGGACTGGGGGGGAGTCGCTGTGGTGGGGTGCTACATTTCGCCCCGTAGCGGTCACGCTGCGTTCGAGCTGTACTTGGCCGAGGTCGCGGCATGCGTGCAGCGCTACGCGGCCCGGCCGGTGCTGGTCCTGGGGGATTTTAATGCCAAGTCGGTGGCTTGGGGATCCCCCAGGACCTCCGTTCGCGGCGGGATCCTGGGCGATTGGGCGGCGGGGCTCGACCTCCGGGTATTGAACCGGGGGTCGGAGCACACATGCGTGCGGCGATATGGGGGGTCCATCGTGGATGTTGGATTCGCGACCCCCAACGCCGTGCGCATGGTGTCGGGTTGGCACGTGGTCGCGGGGGCAGAGACACTCTCCGATCACCGGTACATCCGGATGGAGGTCTCTGCCGCCGCGAGTGCATCCCGACACGGCCGCCATCGTGGCACCCCACCACGCCGCTGGGCGCTTCGGCGCCTGGACAAGGACGCCCTGATGGCAGCTGCCCTCGCTGCAACTTGGCCGCAGGGAGCGGCCGAGTTGCCGAGCATAGAGGATGAGGTCGCCCGGCTCGGAGCATTGGTCGCGGGTATTTGCGACGCGGCGATGCCTCGGGTCGGGCGGGCTTCTCCTCGCCGGGCGGTGTACTGGTGGTCGGACGCGATCGCGGAGTTGCGAGTCGCGACTGTCCGCGCCCGACGCCAGTACACCCGCGCGCGCCGTCGTCAACGTACAGGCGACGGCGTGGCGCGAGCGAGGGCAGCTGATGACCTGTATGGAGCATACCGCGTGGCGCGGGTTGCTCTGCAGGTCGCCATCAAACGGGCCAAGACCCGGGCATGGAAGGAGCTCCTCCAGACCCTTGATGACGATCCATGGGGGCGCCCATATAAGGTGGTGCTGAATAAGCTCCGCCCGTGGGCGACCCCCGTCATCGAGGGTCTTGACCCCCGGCTGCTGGAGGACGTGGTCAATACACTCTTCCCAATTGGGGAGAGGGGACCGCGTCCTCCGGCGGCGGCGGCTGTCCCAGTGGAGTGGACGGCCGAGCTGGGGGTCACGCAGGAGGAGCTGGCAGCGGCCATCAGACGGCTCGGGGTTCGTAACACGGCCCCGGGTCCGGATGGTGTGCCCGGTCGGGTTTGGGTCTTGACCCAGGGCGTCCTTGGGGCCGACCTCAGGCGGTTGTTCGACCGCTGCCTGGGGGACGGGCGATTCCCCCCCAGTTGGAAGGTGGCGAGGATGGTCCTCCTCCGGAAGGAGGGTCGGCCCGCGGAGTCTCCCTCCGCATACCAGCCCATTTGTCTCCTCGACGAGGTGGGCAAGCTCTTCGAGCGGGTGATTGCTGCCCGCCTCGTCGAGCACCTGTCGCGGGGTGATCCCGGTCTGGCCGACTGCCAGTTCGGTTTCCGGGGGGGCCGATCGACTATCGACGCGATAGGTCGTGTGAGGGCCCTCTCGGGGGCGGCCGTCTCCCGGGGAGGGGTGGCATTGGCAATATCCTTGGATATTGCCAATGCCTTTAACACCCTCCCCTGGGAAGAGATAAGGAGGGGGCTCGAATATCATCGGGTCCCCCCTTGTCTCAGGGCGGTCGTCGGGGATTATCTCCGCGGCAGGTGGATCGAGTATCCGGGCCGGGATGGGGATATGCGGAGGGAGGTGTACTGCGGTGTTCCGCAGGGGTCGGTCCTCGGGCCACTCCTGTGGAACATCGCGTACGACTCGGTGTTGCGGGCCGGCCTCCCCGACGGCGTCAGCACGGTGTGTTATGCGGATGACACACTGGTGCTGGCCGTCGGGGCGCACTGGGGGAGGGCCATGCGTCGCGCGGAGGAGGGGTCGCAACGCGTCGTCGACCGGATCAGGGGGATGGGGATGACGGTGGCGGTCCATAAGACCGAGGTGATTGCGTTTCATTCACCTCGGCAGGATCCGCCACCCCCTCTGATCCGGGTGGGTGGGGATGACATCGAGGTGAAGCCCCAGATCAGGTATCTGGGGCTGGTCCTCGATAGCCACTGGCGTTTCGAGGAGCATTTCCGCTGCCTGGTCCCCCGGTTGGAAAGGATGGTTGCGGCTCTGGGCCGGATCCTGCCCAACCTGGGGGGCCCGGCGGGCCGAGTTCGTCGCCTCTATGTGGCAATGGTCCAGTCGGTGGCCCTATACGGGGCCCCCGTCTGGGCGGACGACCTGGCTGCCTCCCGGCGCAGCATGACTATGCTGCGTCGGGTGCAGAGGCGCATGGCGCTCAGGGTCGTCCGCGGGTATCGGACCATGTCACATGAGGCGGCGACGGTTCTAGCGGGGATGCCGCCCATGGACCTGCTCGCGCGGTCGCACGCGGTGATGTACCGGCACCGCGTCGACCGTCGCGCGGGGGTGGGGGCGGTCCCGGGCGGGCAGGAACCTGCTTGGGGCGATTTGAAGCGCCAGGCCCGGCAGTCCGTGTTGCTCGCGTGGCAGGAGCGGCTGGCTCTGCCAACCGCGGGGCACCGGACTGTCGGGGCGGTTCGGCCACTCCTGAAGGAGTGGCTGGACAGAGGCCATGGCAGCCTCACCTACCGGATGGCACAGGTATTTTCCGGGCATGGCAGCTTCGGAAGATACCTGTGCCGGATAGGGAAGGAGCCGACGGCGCGTTGCTGCCACTGCGACGCTGAGCAGGACACGGCGGATCATACCCTGGAGGTATGCCCCGCGTGGGAGGGGGAGCGCCGTGTCCTGGTCGGCGTCGTCGGGCGGGATGTCTCGCTGCCGGGCGTGGTGCGCGCCATGCTCGGCAGCGAGGAGAAGTGGAGGGCCGTGGCCTCCTTCTGCGAGAACGTAATGTTGCAGAAGGAGGCCGCGGGGAGGCAGCGCGAGCTTCAGCAAGCTAATAAGCAAGCACTAAGCTGGAAAGCAAGCGTAAGGCTAGTAAGAAGGCAGTCAGTTCTTAAGCAAGCATTAAGCTGGATAGCAAGCAGTGTTCTAGTAAGCATGCAGTGAGCTATTATGCGAGCAGGGAGCTAGTAAGGAAGCATTATGCTAGTAAGCAAGCAGTCAGCTAGTAAGCAACCTGTACGCTAGTAAGCAAGAAGTAAGCGAGTAAGCTAGCAGTAAGCAAGTAAGCAAGCAGTGAGCTAGTAAGTGAGAAGGAAGCTAGTAATCAAGAAGTGAGCGAGTAAGCAAGCAGTGACCTGGTAAGCATGCAGTGAGCTAGTAAGCTAGCTGGGAGCTAGTAAGGTAGCATTATGCTAGTAAGCAAGCAGTAAGCTAGTAAGCAACCAGTACGCCTATCGTTGTACGGGCGCGGGGAATCCCACACAACCCTCCCACCTCTCCCCAAGGAGGTGGGAGGGAGTCTTTCGAAGATTTTCCCCACGACAAAAAAAAAAAAAAAAAAAAAAAAAAAAAGGGCATACCTGGCTCCACAGGTACACTTGACGGATTTGCTTCAAGCATACTAAAGGTCTTTAATATTTTCTTAATATAGCCCGGTTGAGAAATTTTTAAGAGTCGTCGTTCGCGATCACGTTTAATCTCGAAACCGAGAAATTCATCGGCCTGATCTACGGAGATTTTAAGGTTACCTTCTAAATAATCTAAGACGCTCTTGATTGCATTCTCGCTTTTGCTCATAATCTAAACATCATCCACATACAGGGCTAAATACACTTTTGAACTTTCCACTACACCGACAAGCACGCACTTATCACTTGCGATGTTCACGAGATTAAATTCGTTCAGAAACCTCGTGAACTTCTCGTTCCAGCATTTGGGTGACTGCTTCAATCCATACAGGCTGCGATGTAGCTTGAAGACTGCATCCGGTTGGCTCTAAATTGTGTATCCTGGAGGCTGCTCCAAATAAATTTCTTCTTGAAGATCGCCATATAGAAAAGCGGTTTGCACATCGAACTTCATTATTTCATAATCTTCTTTCGCAGCTATTGCAAGAAGAGTTCTAATGGACTCGTAGCGAACGACAGGTGCGAATGTGTCAAAATAATCGATTCCTTCTCGTTGTCGGAATCCTTTCGTTACGAGTCTCGCCTTGTATCTCTTCAGATTTCCAGCTGCATCATTTTTGATTGAGAAAACCCATTTGCAACCGATTGCACGTTTTCCTTGTGGCAGTGCACATATGGTCCATGTGCGATTTTTTTCAAGCGCCAGCATCTCTTCGTCCATGGCTTTCATCCATTTGCTGGTGTCGTCACTGGATATTGCCTCAGTGTAGGTCATAGGCACCGTATCAGCCAAAAAAGCAATAGGTATGCCGTATCGGCCAGGTGCTTGTAATGTTCTTCTATTGCGCAGTTGTCTACCTTCCCGAGCATTTTCATTGGCGGCTACCTGCTCTGTCTCTGGCAAAGCTGCGGTTTCTTCATTTCCATTGGTTTCCAGTTCTCGTGTTTGGGCGACATTTTCCACAACTGGAGCTTGGTGTTCGGCTGCACCTTCTGGAGTAGGAATCGTCTCTCTTTCGTCTTCAATTCCGAACTTGATTATTGTATCGGTTTCGGCCCGCGTTTCGGCGCTGGGCAGGGCATTTTCGTAGAAGGTTACGTCACTGCTTATTGAAATTTTCTTCAATTTATTATCCCAGAGTCTATAATTAGTAGACTCCCCATCGTAACCGACGAATATGACCTGTCTGCTTTTTGGGTCGAATTTTTGCCGTCTTTCCTTCGGCACGTTCAGGTAAGCTACGGATCCAAACACCTTTAAATGTTTTATATCAGGTTTGTGTTTAAACCACTTCTCGAACGGAGTAATCATCTCCCCTGGCTTTAGGATGGTCCGATTCAGCAGGTAACACGCAGTATTTACTGCTTCTGCCCATAATTTTTGATGCATGTTCTTTTGCGTGAATCATAGAACGTGTACTTTCAATGAGCGTACGAATTTCGCGTTCAGCGCGACCATTCTGCTCATGAATGTATGGTGACGAGCGTTCGTGGATTATACCTTTTTCCTCTAAAAAGGTCCGGAGCTGGCTGCATGTGTACTCTGCCCCATTGTCCGAGCGCAGGACTTTGATTTTCGTTCCAGTCTGCGTCGATACGAATGCCTCGTACTCCTTAAATTTGCTGAATACTTTTGATTTATGGCTCACGAAGTATACCTTCCTATAGCTGGTACTCTCGTCCTTAAACAGTAAAAAGAACCGCGTGTTGCTCGGTGAGTTTATGTTTACAGGGCCACAGACATCGATATGAATTTTCTCCCCTGGCCCGTAATTGTCTTCAACCCCGATGCTTGGTTGCGGCCTTCGGGACTGCTTGCCCATAATGCATCCTTCACAAAAAAACTTTGTCAAATTGTCCTTTTCAATTCCATGGATGCCGAGTTGTTCACACGTGTGTTTTACGGCGCGCTCATTTATGGCGTGTCTCATTCGCTCATGCCAAAGTTTTAATTTTTCCTGGCCATCTGCTAATTTCAGCGCTTTACAGTCAATGGGCACTTTCACTTTGAAACACATTTTAAACAGTTTTCCGTGCGGTATTCCACGTGCGGCGAGTTTTCCTTTACTATCGCGAACTTCACATTTGTTTTCAAACGAATGAAAAGAGTACCATTTTTTGTTCACTGAGCCCATAGAAAATAAACTACACTTTAGTTCAGGTACATAGAGCACATCTTGTAATTCGCGTTTGTATAGCACTCCCTCAAGCACTTCTTGGATTTTAATTGTTCCGATGCCAGCCGCTAAGATGATGCGATCATCCGCTACTTTAACCGCATGACCATTTGAATTCGGCTGCAGTGCCGAAGAATAGTCTTTGCGGAAAGTCATATGCATTCCGGCACCCGAATCCGCAATCCACACGTCACTGTCACTTTCACTGGTGCATTTATATGTTGTAACAATGTCACACGCCAACGCTGGCGCATTTCTCGCTAAACTGTCCGATGATTTTCCAGCTTGATTTTTTGGACATTCACATGTCCAGTGGCTTTTTTCTTTGCAGACTCCACACCGCGTTCGTTTTTTCAACTCCTCGATATCCTTCTTGAAGCGTTTCTTTCTCTTTGCGTCGTTCAGGGACGTCTTTTGAACACGAAGTGCAAGCGTGGACACTTCATCCTCAGCAAAACGCCTGTCTTCCTTGATCAGTCTGCTGATCAAGTTGGTTTCCTTTTTTTCCGTAGCAGGAGTGCAATCCCACGTGTGTCGAAAAATGGAGAACTTCGAGGTTAACTGCGCAGCAGTTTTGTCATGACAGCTTTGTCCGACGGTTCCTCACCCGCATCCTGCAGGCGTCTGCAGATGCTCTTCAGTATCTCTAAATGATCTGCAATGGGCTCCTCTCCATTAACGCGAAAATTATAAAACTGCTCCCAGGTAGTCTGTGCAACGTCTTCACTTGCATCTCCGTACAGGTCCCTCAGCTTGTTCCACATTTCCTTCGCAGTGGAGCAGTTGTACAAATTGCGGCGAAGATTTGGGGCGATTGTACTCAGTATAATCATTTTTACCTGCGCTGATTTTTGACCGTGCACTTTGAACTCCGTTGTTTTGTCTTCTGCAGGTTTTACTATTGTACCATCTACGAAGCCAAGCAAACCTTTTGCTTCTAGCGCAATCACTACTCCAGATTTCCACATGGAGTAGTTAGTGCCGCCCAGATTCACGATTTCCAATCCAACTTCTATGTCAAACATTGCGAAGAAATCACTTACACAATTGGTACCCAGTAAAAAAAACCTTTATTCACCCAGCCAGAGTGGCTTATCAACAAACAAATTCTTTCTAGCAGGCGCAGTGGAAGCATGCTGGGCCCATAAACTATTAAGGATCTATCTTTGAGATAAATTTCCCCAATCGCTTACAGCAGAAAGAAGAAAAAATATTTTGTTGAAACGGAATAAGGTGCAAGACACGGAGGTGACAAAATATATGGAAGACGTTTCTCCACGGTCAGGGTTATCGCACACCAAACTACAAACCAGGAAAAATCCCGGCTATATATGCATCGCCAAACGGTCGGCAGACCTATTGATTTTATGACATGACCTGTGCTGACGTCAAACAGAGAAAAATAGCGAAGATTCGGATATACAAAATACACCTCTTCTAAATCTGTTCTCATCAGCTAGTAAGCAAGCAGTGAGCTAGTAAGCAAGCAGTAAGCTCGAAAGCAAGCAACAAGCTAGTAAGCAAGAACTAAGCTAGGAAGCAAGCAGTAAGCTAGATAGCAAGCAGTGATCTATTAAGCTAGCAGGGAGCTAGTAAGCAAACTCGAAGCTAGTATGGAAGCACTAAGCTAGAACGCAAGCAGCAGGCTAGTAAGCAAGCAGTAAGCGAGTAAGATGGCAGTCAGCTAGTAAGCAAGCAGTAATCTAGTGAGCAAGCAGTGAGCTAGAAAGCAAGCAGAAAGCTAGTAATGAAGCACTAAGCTAGGGAGCCGGCAGCAAGCTGTGATACAAGCAGTAAGCTAGAAAGCAGGCAGCTGTAATCTAGTAAGCGAGCAGGGAGGTAGAAAGTGAGCAGAATTCTAGTAAGCAAGCAGTGAGATAGTAAGCGACGAGGAAGCTAGTAAGCAAGCACTAAGCGAGGTAGCTAGCATTAAGCTTGTAAGCGAGCAGTAAGCTAGTAGGCATGTAGTGAGCAAGCAAGATGGCAGAGTGCAAGTAAGCAAGCAGCAGGCAAGTAGGAAATCAATTAGCTACTAAGAAAGCAATTAGCAAGTAAGAAAGCAGTGTGCCAGTTAGCAAGCCGTAAGCTAGTAAACCAGCAGTAAACTAGTATGCAAGAAGTAAGCTAGTATGCAAGCAGTAAGTTACTAACAGAGCAGTAAGTCAGTGACAAAGCAGTAAGCTATTAAGCAAGCTGTAAGATAGTATGCAAGCAGCGAGCGAGTAAGCAAGCAGCAAGCTAGTAAGCAAGCAACAAGCTAGTAAGCAAGCAGCAGGCTAGCAAGAAAGCAGTTAGTTAGTAAGGAAGCAGTAGGCTAGTAACCAAGCAGTAAGCCGGTAGGCATGCAGTAAGCTAGTAAGCAAGCAGTGAGCTAGTATGCAAGCTGTGGGCTAGTAAGCGACGAGGAATCTACTAAGGTAGCAGCATGATAGAAGGCAATCAGTGAGGTAGTAAGCATCAAGTAAGCTAGTAAGCAAGCAATAAGCTACTAAGCAAGCAGTGAACTAGTAAGCAAGCAGTAAGCTGGTGAGCAAGCAGTAAGCTGGTAAAGAAGCAGTATGCTTGTGAGCAAGCAGTAAGCAAGTAAGCAAGCTGTAAGCTAGTAAGCATGCAGTGAGCCAGCAAGAGAGCAGCATGCTAGTAAGGGAGCAACACGCTAGTAAGCTAGCAGAAGCTGGTAAGCAACGAGTAAGCTAGAAAGCAAGCAGCAAGCTAGAAAGAAAGCAGTAAGCTAGTAAGCACGCACGACGCTAATATGGAAGCGGTATGCTAGGAAGCAAGCAGTAAGCTAGTAAGCTAGCTGTAAGCCGGTAAGAAAGCAGTTATGTATTAAGCACGCAGTGAGATTGCAAGCGAGCACGAAGCTAGTAAGGAAGCAGCATGATAGTCTGCAAACAGTAACATAGTAAGCAAGCGGTGAGCTAGTAAGCGAGCAGCGAGGTAGTAAGGAAGCAGTATGCTAGTAAGCATGCAGTAAGCTAGTAAGCAAGCAGTATGCTTCTAAGCAAGCAGTAAACTGGTAAGCAAGGAGGTAGATAGTAAGCAAGCAGAATGCGAGTAAGCTAGCAGTAAGCTAGTAAGCAAGCAGTAAGCTAGTATGCAAGCAGCTGGCTAGTAAGAAAGCAGTAAGTTAGGAAGAAAGCATTAGGGTAGTAAGCAAGCAGTAAGCTTCTAATCAAGCACTACGCTAATACGTAAGCAGTAAGCTTCTAAGGCAGCAGCAGGCTAGTCAGATAGCAGTTAGCTATTACGAAAGCTGTGTGTTAGTAAGCATGCAGTAAGCTAGATACCAAGCAGTATGCTGTGAGGCAAGCAGTAAGCTAGAAAGCAAGCTGCAGGCTAGTAAGCAAGCAGTAAGTTAGTAAGCAAGCAACAAGAAAGTAAGCAAGCAGTAAGCTAGCAAGCAAGCAGTAAGCTAGTAAGCAAGCAGTAAGCTAGTAAGCTAGCAGTACACTAGTAAGCAAGCAGCAGGCTAGTAAGGAAGCAGTTAGTTAGTAAGCAAGCAACAGGCTAGTAAGAAAGCTGGTAGCAATTAAGGAAGCAGTAATCCAAAGTATCCAAGCAGTATGCTGGTAAGAATGTAGTTAGTTAGTAAGCAATTAGTAAGCTAGTAAGCATGCAGGAGGCTTGCAAGCAAACAGTGAGCTAGTAAGGCAGGACGGAGTTAGTAAGCAAGCAGTATGCTAGCAAGCAATCAGTAAGCTAGAAAGCCAGCAGTGAGCTAGTAAGCGTGCAGGGAGCTAGTACGGGAGCAGTATGCTAGAAAGGAAGCACTAAACTAGCGTGCAAGCATTATGCTAGTAACAAAGCAGTATGTTTGTAACGAGGCAGTATGCTAGTAAGCAAGCAATAAGCTGGTAAGCAAGCAGCAGGCTAGTCAGGAAGCAGTTAACTAGTAAGAAAGCAGTATGCTAGTAAGCAAGCAGTATGCTAGAAAGCAAGCAGCATGCTAGTATGGAAGCTGTAATCTAGAAAGCAAGCTGCAGGCTAGTAAGCAGGCAGTAAGCGAGTATGCTAGCAGCTGGGTATTAAGAAAGCCGTTAGCTAGTAGGATAGCAATAGGTTAGTAAGCAAGTAGTAAACTAGTCAGCAAGCAGTATGCTAGAAAGCAAACAGCAAGCTAGTAAGAAAGGATTCGGCTAGTACGAGAGCAGTACGCTAGAAAGCAAGCAGCAGGCTAGTAAGCATGCGGTAAGCTCTTAAGTCGGCAGTAAGTTTGTAACCTAGCTGTGAGCTTGTAACGCGCATATCCGACGCGGGACAGCGAACCGAGCACCGTCGCGGCCGAATCCCCGCGACCGGTGGTTTCCTGCGCGGCCGCTAGGCGTCCGCGGCTTCTCGCCGCTAATTACGCGCCGCGCGAGTATTAACACCGGGCCACCGGCCGGATTCGGCGAACTCGTGTCTTGCTCGTCGAAGCCTGTTGAAGTGACGAGAGATTACGTACGAACCATACGGGTCTACACGAGTTCCGACTTTTTGCAAACACGAGAGTGCTACGGGCTCTCTCGCGACCAATCCGCCGAACCTCCCGTAACCCTGGATACTGGGTCGGACCGCTCCTTCTTTCCTACCCTGGCCCTACCGACATCGCGGCCTCGTAGCAGCGTAGGTAGGGTATTGCCTGACTCCTCACCCACTGTGGCCTCCGACCGACACCGCACATCCAATAACCCTGGATACTGGGTCGAACCTCTTCCCAATTTCCTACCCTGGCCCTACCGACATCGCGGCCTCGTAGCAACATAGGTAGGGTATTGCATTACCATCCTGTACCGACACCTCGGCCACATCCCGACACCCACCAAACCTCCAATAACCCTGGATACTGGGTCGAACCTCTTCCTTCTTTCCTACCCTGGCCCTACCGACATCGCGGCCTCGTAGCAGCGTAGGTAGGGTACTGTATGCCCTCTCCCCTCCGCTGAGCGCCTGAACGCTCATTGCGCCGCCCTCGCCGAGCGACCGCTCGCTGCTCTCGTCGAGCGACCGACCGCTCACCGCGCCGTCCTCCGTAGCCATAAGTGTACATAGACTAAGTTTTGTAAGTAGATTAATGTAGAAATAAATAAGCCTGAAACAGCAACCCGACCTACGTCACTCACCGCAGCGAACCCTCGACCGCCGACTGAGTCGGCGCCGCCACCTTCCTTCGCGTTCCCCTCGAATTGGACCGTCCACGGGGGAACGGTCACAAGCTAGTAAGCAAGCAGTAAGCTGGCATGGAGGTAGTATACTACAAAGCAAGCAGTAAGGTAATAAGCAACAGGTACGAAAGTGAGCAATCAGGAGGCTAGTAAGAAAGCAAGTAGCTAGTAAGAAAGCAGTATGCCAGTAAGCAGGCAGTAAGCTAGGAAGCTAGCAGCGGGCTAGTAAGAAAGCAGTAGGCTATTGTGCAAGCAGCAAGCTAGTAACCATGGAGTAAGCTAGCAAGCAGTGAGCTGGTGGGTACAGTGAGCTGGTAATCGAGGAGGAAGCTGCTAAGGAAGCAGTAAGCTAGAACGCAACCAGCAGGATAGTAAGAAAGCAGTAAGGCTGTAAGCAACCAGTAAACTCGTAAGGAAGCAGTAAGCTGGTAAGCAAGCAGGAAGCTAGTAATCAAGCAGTAAGCTACAATGCAAGGAGAAGGCTAATAAGAAAGCAGAAGCGAGTAGGATACAGAAAGCTAGTAAGCAAGCAGCAGGCTAGTATGAAAGCAATTAGCTAATAAGAAAGCAGCGAGCTAGTAAGCTGGC
Organism: Colletes latitarsis; assembly: GCF_051014445.1. Lineage (NCBI taxonomy): Eukaryota > Metazoa > Arthropoda > Insecta > Hymenoptera > Colletidae > Colletes > Colletes latitarsis. Next base: position 8,271,770 of record NC_135142.1, read on the forward strand.
AGTATGCTGGAAAGCAAGCAGCAAGCTAGTAAAAAAGCAGTAAGCTGGTAAGATAGCAGGTAGCTAATAAGGAGGTAGTATGCTATTCAGCAAGCAGCAAGCTTGTAAGCAAGCAGTAAGCTGGTAAGATAGCAGGTAGCTAGTAAGCAGGTAGTAAGCTAGTAAGCAAGTAGTATATAGTAAGCAAGCAGTGAGCTAGTAAGTGGGCAGGAAGCTAGTAAGAAAGAAGATAGCTAGTAAGAAAGCAATTGACTAGTATGAAAGAAGTTAGCTAGTAAGCAACCAATAAGCTTGTAAGCAAGCAGTAAGCTAGTAAGCAAGCAGTATGCTGGTGAGAAAGCAGTAAGCTATTATGAAAGTAGTAAGCTTGTAAGCAAGCAGTAAGCGAGTAGGAAACCAGTAAGCAAGGAGTAGGCTAGTAAGTAAGCAGTAAGCTTGTAAGCAAGCTGTAAGTTAGTAAGCAAGCTGTAAACTAGTAAGCAAGCCGTATGTTTGTAAGCCAGCAGGAAGCTAGTAAGGAAGCAGTATGCTAGTAACCAAGCAGTAAGCTAGTAAGCATCAAGTATACTAGTAAGCAAGCAGCAGGCTAGTAAGAAAGCAATTAGCTAGTAAGAAAGCTGTTAGCTAGTAAACAAGCATTAAGCTTGTAAGCAAGCAGTAAGCTATTAAGCAAGCAGTAGGATTGTAAGCAATCAGTGAGCTAGTAAGCAAGCAGTGAACTCGTATGCGTGCAGCGAGCTAGTAACAAAGCAGCAATGTAGTAAGCAAGCTGTATGCCTTTGAAAAAGCTGTAAGCTAGTATGCAAGCAGTAAGCTAGTAAGCAAGGAGTAAGCTTGTAAGCGAGCACTAAGCTAGTAAGTCAGCAGTGAGCAAGAAAGCGAGCCGCAATCTAGTAAGCAAGCAGTAAGCTAGTATGCAAGTAGTAAGCTTGTAAGCAAGCAGTAAGCTTGTAAGCAAGCACTAAGCTACTAAGCAAGTAGTGTGCTAGCAAGAAAACAATTAGCTAGTAGGAAAGCAGTTCGCTAGTAAGTAAGTAGTATGCTAGTAAGCAAGCAGTAAGCTAGTAAGCAGCCAGAAAGCTTGTAAGCAAGCAGCAGGCTAGTCAGAAATCAGTTAGGTTGTAAGAACGCTGCAAGCTAGTAAGCAGGCGGAAAGCTAAAAAGCAAGCAGCAAGTTAGGAAGCAAGCTGTAAGCCAGTAAGAAAGCAGTATGCTAGTAAGCAAGCAGTGAGATAGTAAGCGAGCAGGGACGTAGTTACGTAGCAGTAATTAAGTAAGCAATAAGTAAGCTTGTCAGCAAGCGGTAATCTAGTAAGCAAGCAGTGAGCTAGTAAGCTAGCAGTAAGATAGTAAGCTAGCAGTAAGCTAGTAAACAAGCTTTAATGAACAAAGCAAGCAGTAAGCTGGTAAGCAACCAGAAAGCTAATAAGCAAGCAGCAGGCTAGTCAGAAATCAGTTAGGTTGTAAGAACGCTGCAAGCTAGTAAGCAGGCGGAAAGCTAAAAAGCAAGCAGCAAACTAGGAAGCAATCTGTATGCTAGTAAGAAAGCAGTATGCTAGTAAGCAAGCAGCAAGTTTGTAAGCAAGCAGTAAGCTGGTAAGAATGCAGGTAGATAGCATGAAGGTAGTAAGCTATTAAGGTAGCAATAAGCTAGTATGCAAGCAGTAAGCTTGTAAGCAAGCAGAACGCTAGTAAGCAAGCGGCAAGCTGAAAAGCATGTGGCAATCTAGTAAGCAAGCAGTAAGCTTGTAGGCAAGCAGTAAGCTAGTAAGCAAGCAGTAGGCTAGTAAGCAAGCGGCAAACTAAAAAGCATGTTGCAATCTAGTAAGCAAGCAGTATGCTAGTAAGCAAGCAGTAAGTTAGTAACAAAGCAGTATGGTAGTAAGCAAACAGCAGGCTAGTAAGAAAGCAGTTAGTTAGTAAGCAAGAAGCAGGCTAGTAAGAACGCAGTTAGTTAGTAAGGAAGCAGTAAGCTCGTAACTGTGCAGTATGTTAGTAACAAACCATTAAGCTATTAAGTAAGCAGTAAGCTTGCATGCAAGCAGTAATTTAGTAGGCAAGCAGTAAGCTAGTAGGCGAGCAGCAAGCTAGTAAGCAAGCTAGAATATAGTAAACAAGCAATAAGCTAGCAAGCAACCAGTTATCTAGTAAGCAAGCTGCTGACCAGTAAGAAAGCAGCAAGTTAAGAAGTAAGCAGGAATGCAGTAAGAATGCAGTTTGGTAGTAAGCAAGCAGTAAGCAAGTAAGCAAGCAATACGCTAGTGTTTAAAGATTGCATAATGCCGAGCGATTATTTTCGGCCGCAATTACCGTTAATCCTGTTAACGTACAATTCGAAGGAGATTATCTCTAATAGGATTTGTACAGCAAGCAGTGATAGAAAAACGCGTGTATTACTAGTTTTTCTGGCATCGGTAACGGCTCATTACCTTTGATTCGAGTGTGCCAACGGCGTTGATGACGTCAGTATCGTGAGAGAGTAGCGCGCAAATAATTAGACAAAGATAGACTGCCGAAATTTAGACAGCGCCGCGGAACGATTAATTAGAGTACCACGGCGACGTCTTCGGCTGTCAATCCGCACAGTCTCACAACGACTTCTGAAGAAGACACATCGGCTCGCGATCGTGTCCGAAAAGATTTCGAGCGAATCTCGAGAGTGAAATTCTCGAGATAAAGCTAGTAGACGATTATTGAATAAAGGGTGCAACGAGTCGATGTTCAGTCTGGTGCGAGTCCTCTGATTGACCTCGCACAGCTGAGAATTCATTAAAACTCAAATTAGCATTCATTAATTTAGACTTTGCTTATCAAACGAGTCGACTTTCGATTCGAATAAAAGCATTCAGGAGTTTCGTTCCGGAAAGTCCCAAACAAGCTCAATTTCTATTTTCTGTCTAGTTTGGAGGGTTCGAGAATACACCAATAAGGTGCTCGACCCCCCCCCCCGTGCAGTATTATTTTGTCGTTTCAAGCGTATAAACGTTTGAAACACAGAGAAGTGGGCGGATACCGTTCAAACTTCTCTGTGATTGTCGTTCGGCTTAGGAGACACCGAAGGGAGGCACCTACGTGGTGAACCTCCAGGTGGGCTCACTGGAGTCAGGTCAGCGTCCACTTCGGACGCTTGACTTTCGGTCTTCGATTCCTTCCCTCTACAGACCCCGCCGGTGTAACGCTTAGAGGAGCACCTGTGCGGAGAGGTTAAGGAGTCGCGGGTCAGGCCCCCACGTAGTTCAAATACTGTCACGAATCACATCGAGTGGCGCATTCGTGCAGTAAACCACGTGCATTCGGGCTTTGCAGTGCAACTCTCGACCAACAAGTCATCTGTTGGAACGTTAAAGAGAAGCCGTAGATCGACGGTCGTGTCGTTGTACTGCAGTGCGACTCGACGCACAGACTCCGTGGGCAAACTCACGGGATCAGTGCATTTGGAGCCTTACAACCTCCACTTGCATCCCCGTCCACTAGACAATCGACTCAGTTCGGCGTCGAAAGGAAATTTAATTCTTTTCACGCCATAAATTAAATACAGTCCATTTGCGAGCTCGTATATTACGAGTGAGCGAAATTCTCCGCTCCTATACATTCGAATATCGAAGCCAGGAGCGTGAGGACACACACGCGGCGAATATACGTGTAACGTGTTTACGTGTCAAACACATTGCCGTGTTTCTCTGTTCACAGACCCATGGCTTACCTCAACGTCTCGTTTCCGACGTAGGATTGGCAACGATATTATTTGCATAGTTTAATAAGAATTCTCTTAGTCTCTTATTGTTTATTTTATTTTTATTTTTATAATAAACAGTTTTTGAAAAAGAAAATCTTACACATTCTCAATCACTTCCCACAATAAATATCCGATACCTCTATCCGGACTTCGTAGTTAAATGCATCAGCATTTTAACAGCTAGTAAGCAAGCGGCAAGCTAGAAAGCATGTAGCAGTCTAGTAAGCAAGCAGTAAGCTTGTAAGCAAGCAGTAAGCTAGTAAACAAGCAGTAAGTATGTAAGCAAGCAGTAAGCTGGTAAGGAAGCAGGTAGCTAGTAAGGATGTAGTAAGCTACTAAGCAAGTAGTAAGATACTAAGCGAGCAGTGACCTAGTAAGCGAGCAGGAAGCTAGTAAGGAAGCAGTATGCCAGTAAGCAAGCAGCAGGCTAATAAGAAAGCAGTTAGTCAGTAAGCAAGCAGCAGGCTATTATGCAAATAGCTGGCTAGTAAGAAAACAGTTAGTTAGGAAGAAAGCATGAAAGTAGTAAGAAAGCATTTAGGTAGCATGCAAGCAGTAAGGTACTAAGGAAGCATTACGCTAATAAGCAAGCAGTAAGCTTGTAAGGAAGCAGCATTCTAGTCAGATAGCAGTTATCTGGTAACAAAGCTGTGTGCTAATAAGGAAGCAGTAAGCTAGATGGCAAGCAGCACGCTGTGAGGCATGTAGTTAGCTAGAAAGCAAGCAGGAGGCTAGTAAGCAAGTAGTGAGCTTGATTTCGAGCAGGAAGCTAGTATGGAAACAGTATGCTAGTAAGCAAGCTGTAAGCTCGAAAGCAAGTAGCAAGATAGTAAGCAAGCACTAAGCTAGAAAGTAAGCAGCAAGCTAGTAAGAAAGTAGTTAACTATTAAGCAAGCAGTAAGCCATTATGCAAGCAGTAAGCCATTATGCAAGCAGTAAGCTGGAATGGAAGCAATTAGCATGTAAGCAAGTAGCAAGCTATTAAGCAAGCAGTAAGCTAGAAAGCAAGCAGTATGCTAGCAAGCAAGCAGGAAGCTAGATAGCAAGCAGCAAGCTAGTGAGCAAGCAGTAATCTCGCAAGCAAGTTGTGAGATAGCAAGCGAGCAGGGAGCTAGTAAGGAACAGGATGCAAGTAATCATGCAGTAAGCTAGTTAGCAACCAGTAAGCTAGTAACCAAGCAGTAAGCTTGGATGCCAGCTGTAATCTAGAAAGCAAGGTGCAGGCTAGTAAGAAAGTAGTTTGACAGTAAGCAAGCCTTCTGCTAGTAAGCGAGCAGGAAGCTAGTAAGATTACAGCCTGCAATTATTCGAGGCATAAGATCGTTTGCAACAGGTAAGCTAGTGAGCTAGCATCTGGCTAGTAAGAAAGCAATTAGCTAGTAAAGGAGCATCATGCTAGTAAGCAGGCAGTAAGCTAGTAAGCAAGCAGTAATCTAGTAAGTAACCGGTAAGCTAGTAAGCAAGCAGCAGGCTTGTAAGACAGCAGTTAGGTAGTAAGAAAGCTGTAGGCTAGTGAGCAGGCAGCAAGCTGGTAAGCATGCAATAAGGTAGAAAGCAAACAGCTAGCTAGTAAGAAAGCAGTATGCCACTAAGCGAGGAGTAAACTAGTAAGCAACCTGAGAGATATTAAGGAACCATTCGGCTAGGAAGAGAGCAGTAAGTTAGCAAGAAGGCTGTAAGCTAGTAAGCAAGCGGTAATGTTATAAGCAAGCAGCCGGCTAGTCAGAAAGCAGTTAGCTAGTAAGCGAGTATTAAGCTTGTAAGCCAGTTGTAATCTAGTAAGCAAGCAATGAGCTAGTAAGCAAGCAGGAAGCCAGTAAGAAAGTAGTATGCCAGTAAGCATCAGTAAGCTAGTATGCAAACGTTAAGCTAGTAAGCAAGCAGCAGGCTAGGAAGCAAGCAGCAGGCTAGTAAGAAAGCTAGTAGCTACTAAGAAAGCAGGAAGGTATTAAGCAAGCAGTGAGCTAGTAAGTGAGCAGGAAGCTAGTATCAAAGTACTAAGCTAGCAAGCATACAGTAATCTAGAAAGCAAGCAGTAAGCTAGTAACAAGCAGTAAGTTTGAAGCAAAGCAGTAACCTGGTAAGCAAGCAGGAAGCTAGTAAGCATTAGCCTGGTAAGAGAGCGGTAAGTTAGTAAAAATGCAGTTAGTTAGGAAGAAAGCAGGAATGTTGTAAGCAAGCAGTAAGGTAGTAAGCAAGCAGTACGATTGTAAGCAAACTGTAAGATTGTAAGCAAGCAGCAGAGTAGTCAGAAAGTAGATAGCTACTAAGGAAGCAGTATGCTAGCAAGCAAGCATTAAGCAAGAAAGCAAGCAGCAAGCAATTAAGGAAGCCGTAAACTAGTAAGCAGGCAGTAAGCTACTAAGCAAACAGTAAGCTAGTAAGCAAGCAGCAGGCTTGTCAGGAAGCTGCTAGCTAGTAAAAGAGGAGTATGCTAGTAAGCAAACTGTAAGCTAGTAAGCGAGCAGTAAGCTGGTATGAAAGCACTTAGCTTGTAGGCAAGCGCTAAGCTAGTAAGCAAGCAGTTTGCTCGTAAGCAAGCAGTGAGCAAATAAGCGAGCAGGAAGCTTGTAGGCAAACAGTGATCTAGAGAGAAAGCCGTATGTTAGTAAGAATACAGTAAGCTAGTAAGCAAGCAGTCAGCTAGTAAGCAAGCAGTAAGCTAGTAAGCAAGCAGCAAGCTAGTGTGCAACCAGTAAGCTAGAATGCAAGCTGCCGGCTAGTATGCATGCAGTAAGGGAACACGCTAGCAGTAAGCTGGTAAGCAAGCAGTGAGCTAGTTAGCGAGGTGAAATCTAGCAACGAAGCAGCATAATAATAAGGAAGCCGTAAGCTACTAAGCGACAAGAAAGCGAGTAGGGCAAGCTGTAAGCTGGTATGGAAGCAATTAGCTAGTAGAAAAGCAGTATGTTAGTAAGCAAGATGTAAGCTTGAAAACAAGCAGCGAGCAAGTAAACGTGCAGTGTGCTAGAAAGCAAGGAGCAGGCTAGCAAGGAAGCAGTTATCTATCGAGCATGCAGTGAACTAGTAACCAAGCAGTATGCTAGTAAGCAACCAGTATGCGAGTAGGCAAGCAGTAGGCTAGTTAGAAAGCAGTTAGCTAGTAAGGAAGTAGTATGCTAGTAAGCAAGCAGTAAGCTAGTTAGCAAGCAGGAAGCTAGTGTGGTCGCGGGGGCAGAGACACTCTCGGACCACCGGTATATCCGGATGGAGGTCTCTGCCGCCGCGGGGGATGCATCCCGACACCACCGTCCGGCTGGTAACCCACCGCGCCGCCGGGCGCTTCGGCGCCTGGACAAGGACGCCTTGATGGCAGCTGCCCTCGCTGCAACTTGGCCGCAGGGGGCTGCCGAGTTGCCGAGTATAGAGGAGGAGGTCGCCCGGCTCGGGGGGATGGTCGCGAAAATATGTGACGCGGCGATGCCCCGGGTCGGGCGGGCTTCTCCTCGCCGGGCGGTGTACTGGTGGTCGGCCGCGATCGCGGAAATGCGAGACGCGAGTGTCCACGCCCGACGCCAGTACACCCGCGCGCGCCGCCGTCTACGGAGAGACGATAGCGTGGCGCGAGCGAGGGCAGATGACCTGTATGAGGCATACCGCTTGTCGCGGATGGCTCTGCAGGTCGCCATCAAACGGGCCAAGACCCGGCATGGAAGCAGCTCCTCGAGACCCTTGATGACGACCCTTGGGGGCGCCCTTATAAGGTGGTGCTGAACAAACTCCGCCCGTGGGCGCCCCCCGTCACCGAGGGTCTTGACCCCCGGCTGCTGGAGGGCGTGGTCAATGCTCTCTTCCCAATAGGGGAGAGTGGACCGCGTCCTCCGGCGGCGGCGGCTGTCCCAGTTGAGTGGACGGCCGAGCTGGGGGTCACGCAGGAGGAGCTGGCAGCGGCCATCAGACGGCTCGGGGTTCGTAACACGGCCCCGGGTCCGGATGGTGTGCCCGGCCGGGTTTGGGTCTTAACGCACGGCGCCCTTGGGGCCGACGTTAGGCGGTTGTTTAACCGATGCCTGAGGGACGGGCGATTCCCCCCCCCCCCCCCCCCCAGTTGGAAGGTGGCGAGGATGGTCCTCCTCCGGAAGGAGGGTCGGCCCGCGGAGTCTCCATCCGCATACCGGCCCATCTGTCTCCTCGACGAGGTGGGCAAGATCTTCGAGCGAGTGATTGCTGCCCGCCTCGTCGAGCACCTGTCGCGGGGTGCTCCGGGCCTGGCCGACTGCCAGTACGGTTTCCAGGGGGGCCGGTCGACGGTCGACGCGATCAGTCGGGTCAGGGTCCTCTCGGAGTCGGCCGTCTTCCGGGGAGGGGTGGCGTCGGCGGTATCGCTGGATATTGCCAACGCGTATAACACCCTTCCCTGGGAGGAGGTACGGAGGGGGCTCGAATATCATCGGGTACCCTCGTGTCTCAGGGCAGTCGTCGGGGATTATCTCCGCGGCAGGTGGATCGAGTATCCGGGCCGGGATGGTGATATGCGGAGGGAGGTCTACTGCGGGGTTCCGCAGGGGTCTGTCCTAGGGCCACTCATGTGGAACATCGCGTACGACGCGGTGTTGCGGGCCGACCTCCCCGACGGCGTCAGTGCCGTGTGTTACGCAGATGACACACTGGTGCTGGCCGTCGGGGCTCAGTGGGGGAGGGCCAAGCGCCTCGCCGAGGAGGGGGCGCAACGCGTCGTCGACCGGATCAGGGGGATGGGGATGACGGTGGCTGTCCATAAGACCGAGGTGATAGCGTTCCATTCACCTCGGCAGGATCCGCCACCCCCTCTGATCCGGGTGGGTGGGGCTGATATCGAGGTGAAGCCCCGGATGAGGTATCTGGGGCTGATCCTCGATAGCCACTGGTGCTTCGAGGAGCATTTCCGCTGCCTGGTTCCCCGGTTGGAGAGGATGGTCTCGGCTTTAGGCCGAATCCTCCCCAACCTGGGGGGCCCGGCGGGGCGAGTTCGCCGCCTCTATGTGGCAATGGTTCAGTCGGTGGCCCTATACGGGGCCCCCGTCTGGGCGGACGATCTGGCGGCCTCCCGGCGCAGCATGACGATGCTGAGGTCGGGTGCAGAGGCGGATGAAGCTGAGGGTCGTCCGCGGCTACCGGACCCTGTCGCATGAGGCGGCGACGGTTCTTGCGGGAACGCCGCCCATGGACCTCCTCGCGCGGTCGCACGCGATGATGTATCGTCATCGTATCAACCGTCGCGCGGGAGTGGGGGCGGTCCCGGGAGAGCAGGAACCTGCTTGGGGCGATTTGATGCGCCAGGCCCGGCAGATCGTGGTGCTCGCGTGGCGGGAGCGGTTGGCCCTGCCAACCGCGGGGCACCGGACAGTCGGGGCTGTTCGGCCACTCCTGAGTGAGTGGCTGGACAGAGGCCATGGTAGCCTCACTTACCGGATGGCACAGGTATTTTCCGGGTATGGTAGCTTCGGATGATACCTGTGCCGGATAGGGAAGGGGCCGACGGCGCGTTGCGGCCATTGTGACGCCGAGCAGGACACGGCTGATCATACCCTCCAGGTATGCCCAGCGTGGGAGGGTGAGCGCCGTGTCCTGGTCGGCGCCATAGGGCGGGAAATCTCGCTGCCGGGTGTGGTGCGCGCCATGCTCGGCAGCGAGAGGAAGTGGAGGGCCGTGGCCTCCTTCTGCGAGACCGTAATGCTACACAAGGAGGCCGCCGGAAGGTAGCGCGAGCTTCAGCAGCGCGCTGAGTCTCGCGCCCGTATGGTGGCGCGAGGGCGTCGCCTAGGCGCCAGGCGTCGCGGGCGGCGGCCTTTGCGCGGCGGATGACCCTGGCTGGGAGGGGGCCCTGAGGGGAGCCTCCTCCCGTCAGGCGGCGATGGGTCGGACCGGGTAGGTCCGGCCAACGGGGAGGCACCCTCGGTGGCCTGGAGCGGCCATGAGCTCCCGGCCGCCGAGGGGTAGAAATGGGGACGCAGGCGGCTGCGAGTTGGGGCTCGCTGCCCGCCACTAAATGCGGCCCCCGTAGAATGACGGGCGCGGGACCTACCCACTAAAAACCCCACGGTGACCCTTCCGCACGATTTGGGAGGATACCGGGAATCGCTCGAAGCATTCTTCCGGTATCCTCCCCGTGCCCGCGCTTTGCGCCCATCCCCGGGGGGGACAAACGGTCCCCCCGGTAGACACTCTGTCTCATAGCGGCAGGACGGGGCCACTCCATCCCGCCGCGATCCGTCCCGGGGCCGCATTTAGTGGCGGGCTGCGAGCCCCAACTCGCAACCGCTTGCGACCCCGTTTCTACCCCCCGGCGGCCGGGAGCTCATGGCCGCTCCAGGCCACCGAGGGTGCCTCCCCGTGGGCCGAACCCACCCGGTCCGACCCATCGCAGCCTGGCGGGAGGAGGCTCCCCTCAGTGCCCCCCCCCAGCCTGGGTCATCCGCCGCGCAAAGGCTGCCGCCCGCGACGCCTGGCGCCCGGGCGACGCCCTCGCGCCACCCTTCCCGCGGCCTCCTTCTGCAGCATTACGGTCTCGCAGAAGGAGGCCACGGCCCTCCACTTCCTCTCGCTGCCGAGCAAGGCGCGCACCACACCCGGCTGCGAGACATCCCGCCCTATGACGCCGACCAGGACACGGCGCTCCCCCTCCCACGCTGGGCATACCTGGAGGGTATGATCAGCCGTGTCCTGCTCGGCGTCACAATGGCAGCAACGCGCCGTCGGCTCCTTCCCTATCCGGCACAGGTATCTTCCGAATCTAACATGCCCGGAAAATACCTGTGCCATCCGGTAAGTAAGGCTTCCATGGCCTCTGTCCAGCCACTCACACAGCAGTGGCCGAACAGCCCCGACTGTCCGGTGCCCCGCAGTTGTCAGTGCCAACCGCTCCTGCCACGCGAGCACCACGAACTGCCGGGCCTGGCGCTTCAAATCGCCCCAAGCAGGTTCCTGCACTCCCGGTACCGCCCCCACTCCCGCGCGACGGTCGGCACGATGACGATACATCATCGCGTGCGACCGCGCGAGGAGATCCATGGGCGGCATCCCCGCAAGGACCGTCGCCGCCTCATGCGACACGGTCCGGTAGCCGCGGACGACCCTCAGCGCCATCCGCCTCTGCACCCGACGCAGCATCGTCATGCTGCGCCGAGAGGCCGCCAGGTCGTCCGCCCAGACGGGGACCCCGTATAGGGTCACCGACTGAACCATTGCCACATAGAGGCGGCGAACTCGTCCCGCCGGGCCCCCCCAGGTTGGGGAGGATCCGGCCTAAGGCCGAGACCATCCTCTCCAACCGGGGAACCAGGCAGCGGAAATGCTCCTCGAAGCGCCAGTGGCAATCGAGGATCAGCCCCAGATACCTCATCCGGGGCTTCACTTCGATATCAGCCCCACCCACCCGGATCAGAGGGGGTGGCGGATCCTGCCGGGGTGAATGGAACGCTATCACCTCGGTCTTATGGACCGCCACCGTCATCCCCATCCCCCTGATCCGGTCGACGACGCGTTGCGCCCCCTCCTCGGCGAGGCGCTTGGCCCTCCCCCACTGAGCCCCGACGGCCAGCACCAGTGTGTCATCTGCGTAACACACGGCACTGACGCCGTCGGGGAGGTCGGCCCGCAACACCGCGTCGTACGCGATGTTCCACAGGAGTGGCCCTAGGACCGACCCCTGCGGAACCCCGCAGTAGACCTCCCTCCGCATATCACCATCCCGGCCCGGATACTCGATCCACCTGCCGCGGAGATAATCCCCGACGACTGCCCTGAGACACGGGGGTACCCGATGATATTCGAGCCCCCTCCGTATCTCCTCCCAGGGAAGGGTGTTAAACGCGTTGGCAATATCCAGCGATAGCGCCAACGCCACCCCTCCCCGGGAGACGGCCGACTCCGAGAGGACCCCGACCCGACTGATCGCGTCGACCGTCGACCGGCCCCCCCGGAAACCGTACAGGCAGTCGGCCAGGCCCGGAGCACCCCGCGACAGGTGCTCGACGAGGCGGGTAGCAATCACTCGCTCGAAGATCTTGCCCACCTCGTCGAGGAGAGCGGGGACCTGGTAAGGGAGCAGAATGCTAGTAAACATGCAGTTAGCTAGTAAGCAACCAGTATGCTAGATAGCAAGCAGCAAGCTAGTCGCATGAGCCGGCGACGGTTCTTGCGGGGATACCGCCCATAGATCTCCTCGCGCGGTCGCACGCGTTAATGTATCGTCATCGTATCGACCGTCGCGCGGGAGTGGGGTCGGTCATGGGAGAGCAGGAACCTGCTTGGGGCGATTTGAAGCGCCACGCCCGGCAGTTCGTGGTGCTCGCGTGGCAGGAGCCGTTGGCCCTGCCAACCGCGGGCACCGGACAGTCGGGGCTGCTCGGCCACTCCTGAGTGAGTGGCTGGTCATAGGCCATGGAAGCCTCACGTACCGGCTGGCACAGGTATTTTCCGGGCATGGCAGCTTCGGAAGATACCTGTGCCGGATAGGGATGGAGCCGACGGCGCGTTGCTGCCATTGTGACGCCGAGCAGGACACGGCTGATCATACCCTCCAGGTATGCACAGCGTGGGAGGCGGAGCGCCGTGTCCTGGTCGGCGTCATAGGGCAGGATGTCTCGCTGCCGGGTGTGGTGCGCGCCTTGCTCGGCAGCGAGAGGAAGTGGAGGGCCGTGGCCTCCTTCTGCGAGACCGTAATGCTGCAGAAGGAGTGCGCGGGAAGGGAGCGCGAGCTTCAGCGGCGGGCGGCCGCCTTTGCGCGGCGGATGACCCTGGCTGGGAGGGGGCCCTGAGGGGAGCCTCCTCCCGCCAGGCGGCGAAGGGTCGGACCGGGTGGGCGCGGCCCACGGGGAGGCACCCTCGGTGGCCTGGAGCGGCCATGAGCTCCCGGCCGCCGAGGGGTAGAAACAGGGTCGCAGGCAGTTGCGACTTGGGTCTCGCAGCACCACTAAACGCGGCCCCGGGACGGGTGGCGGCGGGATGGAGTGGCCCCTTCCTGCCGCTATGAGACAGAGTGTCTACCGGGGGGACCGTTTGTCCCCCCCGGGGAAGGGCGCAAACCGCGGGCACGGGAAGGATACCGGAAGAATGCTTCGAGCTATTCCCGGTGTCCTCCCAAATCGTGCGGAAGGGTCACCGTGGGGTTTTGAGTGGGTAGGTCCCGCGCCCGTCACTCTACGGGCGCGGGGAATCCCACACACCCCTCCCGCCACTCCCCAAAGAGGTGGAAGGGAGTCTTTCGAAGATTTTCCCCTCGCCAAAAAAAAAAAAAAGCTATTATGCATGCAGTAAGCTAGAGAGCATGGAGCAGGCTAGTAGGAAAGCACTTAGCTTATGAAAGCTGTTAGCTGGTATGAAAGCAGCAAGAAGGTAAGCCAGCAGTGAGCTAGTACGGTAGCGGGGAGCTAGTAAGCAAGCAGTAAGCGGTAAAGTAAGCAGCAAGCTAGTACGCAAGCAGTAACCTAGTAAGCAAGCAGTAAGCTAGTAAGCAAGCAGTAAGCGTTTATGCTAGCAGCAGGGAAATAAGAAAGCATTTAACCATTGTGCAAGCAGCAAACTAGGAAGCAAGCAGTAAGCTGGTAAGGAACCAGTAATCTGGTAAGCGAGCAGTGAGCTAAAAAGGAAGCAGTATGCTAGTAGGCAAGCAGTTGGCTAGTAAGAAAGCAGTACGGCAGTGAGCGAGCAGTAAGCTAATAAGAAAGCAGCGGGCTAGTAAGCAAGCAGTAAGCATGTAAGCTAGCAGAAAGCTGGTTAGCAAGCAGTGAGCTAGTACGCCAGCATGGGGCTATTCAGGAAGCATTATGCTAGTAAGCATGCAGTAAGCTAATAAGCGAGCCGGGACATAGCACACAAGCAGACTGCTAGTAAGCTAGCATTAGGCTATTGAAGAACCAGTTAGCTTGTAAGAAAGCTGTTAGCTATTGTGCAAGCATTATGCTAGCAAGCATGCAGTAAGGTAGTAAGCAACTGGTAAGCTAGTATGCAAGTAGTGAGGGAGTATGAACGCAGCATGCTAGCAAGCAAGAACTATGGTAGAAAGCAAGCAGCAAGCCAGTAAGCAACCAGTAAGCTAGTAAGCATCCAGTGAGCTAGTAAGCAACCAGTGAGCTAATGAGTGAGGAGGAAGCTAGAAAGGAAGCATTATGCTAGTAAGCAATCAGTATGCTAGTAGAAAACAAGTAAGTTAGTAAGCAAGTTGTAAGCTAGTAAGCAAGCAGGATCCTAGTAAGGAAGCATTCGACTAGTAAGAGAGCAGTAAGTTAGTAAGAAAGCGGTCAGTTAGGAAGAAAGCAGGTATGTAGTAAGGAAGTAGTTATGTAGTAACTAAGCATTAAGGTAGTTAGCAAGCAGCAAGCTAGTGAGCAAGCAGTAAGCTAGTAAGCAAGCAGTAACCTAGTAAGTAACCGATAAGCTAGTAAGCAAGCAGCAGGCTTGTAAGATAGCAGTTAGATAGTTAGAAAGCTGTAGGCTAGTGAGCAGGCAGCAAGCTGGTAAGCACGCAATAAGCTAGAAAGCAAACAGCTAGCTTGTAAGAAAGCAGTATGCCACTAAGCAAGGAGTAAACTAGTAAGCAACCTGAGAGATAGTAAGGAACCATTCGGCTAGGAAGAGAGCAGTTAGCTAGTAAGCGAGTATTAAGCTTGTAAGCCAGTTGTAATCTAGTAAGCAAGCAATGAGCTAGTAAGCGAGGAGGAAGCTAGTAAGGAAGTAGTAGGCAAGTAAGCAAGCAGTAGGTTAGTAACTTGGACAGCAAGCAGCAAGCCAGTATGAAAGCAGAATGCGAGTAAGCTAGCAGTAATCGAGTATGTAAGCAGCTGGCTGGTATGAAAGCAGTACGTTAGGAAGAAAGCAGGAATGTAGTAAGAAAGCAGTTAGGTTGTATGCAAGCAGTAAGCTGGTAAGCAAGCAGTGAACTAGTAAGCGAGGAGGAAGCTAGTAACCAGACAATAAGCGAGTTAGCTACCTGTAATCTAGTAAGCAAGCAGTAAGCCAGTAGGCAATCAGTGTGTGATTGTAATAAAGCGGTATGCTAGTAAGCAAGTAGAAAGCTAGACAGCATGCAGCAAGCTGGTGAGCAAGCAGTGATGTAGTAAGCGAGGAGGAACCTAGCAAGGAAGCAGTATGCTAGTCAGCAAGCAGTCAGCTGGAACGAAAGCAGCTAGCAAGTAAGCAAGTAGTAAGCTAGTAAGCAAGAAGTGAGCTAGTAAGCGAGCACGAAGCTAGTAACGAAGCAGAATGCTAGTATGCAAGCAGTAAGCTAGTAAGAAAGCAGTGTGCTGGTAAGCGAGAAGGGAGATAGTAAGGAAGCAGTATGCTTGTAAGCGAGCAGCAAGATAGTAAGCAAGCAGCAGGCTAATAAGGAAGAAATTCGCTAGTAATAAAGCAGTAAGCTAGTAAGCAAGCAGTAAGCTGGTAAGAAAGTTGACAGCTACTAAGCAAATAGTATGCTAAGAACATAGCAGTATGCTAGTAAGCAAGCAGTAAGCTAGCAAGCAACCAGAAATCTAGAAAGCAAGCAGCACGCGAGTAACCAAGCAGTATGCTTGAATGCAAGCGGCTGGCGAGTAAGCGAGAAGTAAATGAGTAAGCATGCAGTAAGTTAGTAAGGAAGCACTAAACTAGAAAGCAACCAGTGAGCTTGTAAGCAAGCAGCTGGCTTGTAAGATAGCAGTTAGCTATTGAGGATGTAGTAAGCTAGATATCAGGCAGTAAGCATGTTAGCGAGCAGTGAGCAAGTAAGCGAGGAGGAAGCTAGTTAGCAAGAAGTAAGAGAGTAAGCTAGCAGTAAGCTTTAAGCAAGCACTAAGCTAGAAAGCAAGTTGCAGGCTACTAAGGAAGTAATTAGCTAGTAAGAAAGCAGTATGATAGTAAGCAAGCAGTAAGCTAGTAAGCAAGCAGTAATCTAGTAAGCAAAAAGTAAGCTTGTAGGCATCCAGTAAGCTTGTAGGCAACCAGTAAGATACTATGCAAACAGTGAGCTAATGAGCGAGGGGGAAGCTAGCAAGCTAGCAGTATGCTAGTTATCCAGCAGTATGCTTATAGGAATCAAGTAAGCTAGTAAGCAAGCAGCACGCTAGTCAGGAAGCAATTAGCTACTAAGAAAGCGGTATGATAGTAAGCAAGCCGTAAACTAGTAAGCAAGCAGTAAGCTAGTGAGCTAGCATTGAGCTTATAAGCGAGGAGGAAGCTAGTAAGGAGGCAGTATGCTAGAAGGCATGCAGTAAGCTAGTAAGGAACCTGTAAGCTAGTAAGCAAGCAGTAAGATGGTATGATAGCAGTTAGATAGTAAGCAAGTAGTAAACTAGTAAGCAAGCAGTAAGCTTGTAAGCAAGCAGTGAGCTAGTAAACGAGGAGGAAGCAAGTAAGGAAGCACTTTGATAGTAAGCAAGCGTTAAGCTAGAAAGCCAGCAGCAAGCTGGAAAGCAAGCAGTCAGCAAGTAAGGTAGCAGTAAGCTAGTAAGCAAGTAGTAATCCAGTAAGGAAGCAGTGTGCTAGTAAGCAAGCAGGAAGCTAGTAAGGAAGCAGTAAGCTAGAATGTAAGCTGTTAGCTAGAAAGCATGCAGCAAGCTAGTAAACAAGCATTAAGCTAGAAAGCAAGCTGTAAGCAAGAAAGCAAGCAGTAAGCTAATGAGCGGGCATGGAGCTAGTATGGAAGCAGTATGCTAGTTAGCATGCAGGAAGCTAGTACGGAATCTTTCGGCTAGTAGGAAAGCAGTAAGTTAGGAAGGAATCAGGAAGGTAGAAATCAAGCAGCAAGATAGTAGGGAAACAGTAAGCTAGTAGGCAAGCAGTGAGCTAATAAGGAAGCAATAAGATACTATGGAAGCAGCAAGCTAGTAAGCAAGCAATAAGCAGGTCAGCAAGCTGTATTCTAGTAAGCCAGCACTGAGCTAGTTAGCAAGCAGTAAGCTAGTAAGCAAGAAGTGAGCTAGTTAGAGGGCCTGAATCTAGTAAGAAAGCAGCAAGCTTGTTAGCGAGCAGGACAGTAGTAAGGAAGCAACAAGCGAGTGAGCTAGCATTAAGCTAGTATGCAAGCAGTGAGCTACTAAGGGAGCAGGAAGCTAGTAAGCAAGCAGTAAGCTAGTAAGCAAGCTGTAAGCTCGAAAGGAAGTAGCAAGATAGTAAGCAAGCACTAAGCTAGAAAGTAAGCTGCAGGCTAGTAAGAAAGCTGTTAACTATTAAGCAAGCAGTAAGCCATTATGCAAGCAGTGAGTTAGTAAGCATGCAGTAAGCTGGAATGGACGCAATTAGCATGTAAGCAAGTAGCAAGCTATTAAGCAAGCACTAAGCTAGAAAGCAAGTAGCAGGCTAGCAAGAAAGCAGTTTGCTATTTAGCAAGCTGTATGCTAGCAAGCAAGCAGTAAGCTAGATAGCAAGCAGCAAGCTAGTGAGCAAGCAGTAATCTCGCAAGCAAGCAGTGAGATAGCAAGCGAGCAGGGAGCTAGTAAGGAACAGGATGCAAGTAATCCTGTAGTAAGCTAGTCAGCAACCAGTAAGGTAGTAACCAAGCAGTAAGCTTGGATGCCAGCTGTAATCTAGAAAGCAAGGAGCAGACTAGTATGAAAGCCGTTTGACAGTAAGCAAGCCTCGAGCTAGTAAGCGAGCAGGAAGCAAATAAGAATACAGCCTGCAATTAATCGAGGCATAAGATCGTTCGCAACAGGTAAGCTAGTAAGCTAGCATCTGTCTAGTAAGAAAGCAATTAGCTAGTAAAGAAGCAGCATGCTAGTAAGCAGGCAGTAAGTTAGTAAGCAAGCAGTAACCTAGTAAGTAACCGATAAGCTAGTAAGCAAGCAGCAGGCTTGTAAGATAGCAGTTAGATAGTTAGAAAGCTGTAGGCTAGTGAGCAGGCAGCAAGCTGGTAAGCACGCAATAAGCTAGAAAGCAAACAGCTAGCTTGTAAGAAAGCAGTATGCCACTAAGCAAGGAGTAAACTAGTAAGCAACCTGGGAGATAGTAAGGAACCATTCGGCTAGGAAGAGAGCAGTTAGCTAGTAAGCGAGTATTAAGCTTGTAAGCCAGTTGTAATCTAGTAAGCAAGCAATGAGCTAGTAAGCAAGCAGGAAGCCAGTAAGAAAGCAGTTAGCTAGTTAAAAAGCAGTATGCTAGTAAGCAAGCAGTAATCTAGAAAGCAAGTAGCAAGCTAGTGAGCAAGCAGTAAGCTAGAAAGCACCCAGTAAGCTCGAAAGCAAGCAAGCAGGTAGCGAGCATTCTAGCTGGAAGCTAGTATGCAAGCAATGATCTAGTATGCAAGCTTTAAGCTAGAATGCACGCAGCAGGCTAGTAAGGAGGCGGTATGCTAGTAAGCAAGCAGTAGTCTAGTAAGTATCCAGTCATCTAGTAAGCAAGCACTGAGCTAGTAACCGAGCAGGAAGCTAGTAAGGAAGCAGTATGCTAGTAAGCAAGCACTGAGTTAGTAACAAAGCAGTATGCTTGTAAGCAAGCAGCAGGCTAGTAAGAAAGCAGTTAGTTAGCAAGGAAGCAGTAAGCTAGTAACAAAGCAGTATGTTAGTAACAAACCAGCAAGCTATTAAGCAAGCAGTAAGGCAAGTAAGCAAGCAGTAAGCTCGAAAGCAAGCAGCAACATAGAAAGCAGGCAAGGATGCCTCCTTCTGCGAGAACGTAATGTTACAGAAGGAGGCCGCGGGGAGGGAGCGCGAGCTTCAGCGGCGCGCTGAAGCTCGCGCTCGTGCGGTGGCCCGAGGTCGTCGCCCGGTCGCGAGACGTCGCGGGCGGCCGCCTCGGCGTGGCGGATGACCTAGGCTGGGAGGGGGGTCCTGAGGGGACCCTCCTCCCGCCAGGCGGCGCCGGGTCGGACCGGTTGGGGGTAGGAGTGCCTCCCCCTACCGGTCCGACGCAAGGGGAGGCACCCTCGGCGGTCTGGTGCGGCCATGAACGCCCGGCCGCCGAGGGGTGGAAACGGGGTCGCGGGCGGTTGCGAGTTGGGGCTCGCAGCCGCCACTAAACGCGGCCCCGGGACGGATAGCGGCGGGATGGAGTGGCCCCGTCCCGCCGCTATGAGGCAGTGTGTCTACTGGGGGGACCGATTGTCCCCCCGGGGGATGGGCGCGAAAGCGCGGGCACGGGGAGGATACCGGAAGAATGCTTCGAGCGATTCCCGGTATCCTCCCAAAGCGGGCCGAAGGGTCACCGTGGGGTTTTTAGTGGGTAGGTCCCGCGCCTGTCGTTGTACGGGCTCGGCGAATCCCACACACCCCTCCCACCTCTCCCCAAGGAGGTGGGAGGGAGTCTTTCGAAGATTTTCCCCACGACAAAAAAAAAAAAAAAAAAAAAAGCATTGTGCTAGGAAGCAAGCAGTAAGCTAGAAAGCAAGCAGCGGACTTGTAAGAAAGCAGTTAGCTATTAACCAAGCAGAAAGCTAGTAAGCAAGCAGTAAGTTAGTAAGCAAGCAGTAAGCTAGTAACCAAGCAGAAAGCTACTAAGCAAGCAGCAAGCTAGCATGCGGGCAGTGTGTTAGTAAGCTAGCTGGAAGCTAGTAAAGCTAGCAGTAAGCTAGTAAGCAAGCAATAAGCTAGAAAGCATTGAGCAGGCCAGTGAGCAAGCAGTACGCTAGTAAGCAACAAGCAAGCTAGTA
Organism: Colletes latitarsis; assembly: GCF_051014445.1. NCBI lineage: Eukaryota > Metazoa > Arthropoda > Insecta > Hymenoptera > Colletidae > Colletes > Colletes latitarsis. The sequence continues at coordinate 8,291,047 of NC_135142.1, forward strand.
AGGAAGCAGCAAGCTAATAAGCAAGCAGTAAGCTAGAAACCAAGGTGCAGGCTAGTAAGAAAGCAGTATGCTACTATGCCAACATTATGCTAGAAAGCAAGCAGCAAGCTAGTAAGAAAGCGGTAAGCTAGAAAGGAAGCAGCAAGCTAGTAAGCAAGCAGGAAGCTTGAAAGCAAGCAGTAAGCTAGTAAGCGAGTCGGGAGCTCATAAAGGAGCTGTATGCTAGTATGCAAGCAGTCAGCTAGAAGCAAGCAGCAAGTTTGTAAGTAGGCAGTAAGATGTAAAGCAAGCAGCAGTGTGGCATGGAAGCAGGTAGCTAGTAAGCAAGCAGTGAGCTGGTAAGCGAGGAGGAACCTAGTAAGGCAGCGGTATGCTAGTATGCAAGAAGTAAGCTAGACGCAATCAGCAAGTTTGTAAGTAAGCAGTAGGATGGAAAGCAAGCAGCAGGGTGGAAAGAAAGAAGGTAGCCAGTAAGCAAGTAGTAAGGTAGTAAGAATGCAGTATGCAAGTAAGGAAGCAATAAGCTAGAATGCAGCAGCAGGCTAGTAAGCACGCAGTAGGCAAGTAAGCAACCAATAAGCTATTAAGCAAGCAGTAAGCTAGTAAGCAAGCAGTAAGCTAGAAGCAAGCAGCAAGCCGTAAGCGTGCAGTAACATGGAAGCCAAGCAGCAGGGTAGCAAGAAAGCATGTAGCTAGGAAGCAAGCTGTATGGTAGTAAGCAAGTAGAAAGCTAGTAAGCATGCAGTAAGCTTTTAAGCAAGCAGAAAGCTAGTAAACAAGCAGTGGGCTGGAAACAAGCAGAAAGCGAGTAAGCTCACTGTACGCTAGTAAGGAAGCAGTATGCTAGTAAGCAAGCAGTAAGCTTGAAAGGACACAGCAAGCTAGGATGCAAGCTATAAGCTAGTAAGAGAGGAGGGACCTAGTAAGGGTGCCGAATGCTAGTAAGCAAGCGGTGAGCTAGTAAGCGTGCAGCTGGCTAGTAAGAAAGCAGTATGCCCATAAGCAAGCTGTAAGCTAGAAAGGAAACTGCAAGCTAGGAAGCAAGCAGTAAGCTGGTAAGGTAGCAGTAAGCTAGAATGCAAGCAATAAGCTAGTAAGCAAGGAATAAGCTGGTAAGGATCAGTGTGTTAGTAACAAACCAGTAAGCTTGCAAGCAAGCAGTAAGCATGTAAGCAAGCAGTATGCTGGTAGGAATGCTGTTAGCTAGTAAGCAAGCAGCATGCAAGTAAGCAAGCCGTGAGCTAGTAAGGGAGGAGGACGTTAGAAAGCAAGCAGGTATCTGGTAAGCAAGCAGAGAGCTAGTAAGCAAGCAGTTAGCTATTGAGCATGCAGTAAACCAGTAAGCAAGCAGTAAGCTATAAAGTATGCAGCAAGCCAGTGAGCAAGCAGCACGCTAGTAAGCATGCAGTAAGCTAGTAGGCAGGTAGTGAGCTAGTAAGACAGCAGTATGCTAGTAAGCAAGCAGTGAGCTAGAAACCAAGCAGCAAGCTAGTAAGCAAGCATTAAGCCAGTGAACCAGCAGGGAGCTTGTACGGGAGCAGAATGCTAGTAAGCAAGCAGTAAGCTAGTAAGCAAGCAGTAAGGTACTAAGCAACCAGAATGCTAGTAAGCTAGCAGGAAGCTAGTAAGGTAGCAGTATGCTAGTAAACAAGCAGTAAGCTAGTAAGAAACAAGTAAGCTAGCAATCAAGCAGCAGGCTAGTAAGAAAGCAGTGAGCCAGTAAGCAAGCAGCAGGTTAGCAAGAATGCAGTTATCTATTGAGCAAACAGTAAACTAGTAAGCAAGCAGCAGGCTATTCAGGAAGTAGTTATACAGTAAGCAAGCAGCAGGCTATTCAGAATGCAGTAATACAGTATGCAAGCAGTGAGTTAGTACGGGAACTGGAAGCTAGTAAGGAAGCAGTAAGCTGGTATGAAAGCAGTTAGTTAGTAAGCAAGTAGTAAGATAGTAAGCATGCAGTAAGCTAGTAAGCTAGCAGTATGCTAGTATGCAAGCAGTAAGCTAGGAAGCAAGCAGTAGGCACGAATGAAAGCAGCAAGGTAGCAAGCAAGCAGGAAGCCTGTAAGCTAGCAGTAAACTAGTAAGCAAGCAGTAATCTAGTAAGCATGCAGTGAGCTAGTAAGCGAGGGGGAAGCTATGACGGAAGCAGTTTGATAGTAAGCAAGTTGTATACTAGTAAGGAAGCAGAAAGCCAGTAAGCAAGCAGCATGCTGGTAAGGACGCAGTGAGCTAGTAAGCATGTAGGATGCTAGTAAGCACGCAGTAAGCTAGTAAGCAAGCAGTGCGCTAGCAAGCCTGGAGGGAGCTAGTAAGGTGTCTGTATGCCAGTAAGCAAGCAGTAAGCTAGTAAGTGTCTAGTAAGCTAGAAAGCATGCAGTGAGCTGGCAAGACAGCAGGAAGCTAGTAAGGAAACAGTGTGCTAGGAAGCAAGCAGTGTGCTGGTATGAGAAAGTAATCTAGTAATCAAGCTACAGGCTAGTAAGACAGGAATTAGCTAGTGTTAAAAAGCTGATGCTTTTAACTACGAAGTCCGGATAGGGGGATCTGATTTTTGTTGTGGGAAGAGATTGGGAATGTAAGATTTTCTTTTTAAAAAAATAACTGTTTATTATAAAAATAAAAATAAAATAAACAATAAGAAATGAAGAAAATTCTTATTTAATCGTTTCCAATCCTGATCGGAACCGACACGTTGAGGTAGGCCAAGGTTCTGTGAACAGAAACACACGGCAATGTGTTAGACACGTAAACACGTTACACGTATATTCGCCGCGTGTGTGTCCTCACGCTCCTGGCTTCGATATTCGAATGTATAGGAGCGGAGAATTTCGCTCACTCGTAATATACGAGCTTGCAAGTGGATTGTATTTAATTTTTCGCGTGAAAGGAATTAAATTTCCTTTTGACGCCGAACTGAGTCGATTGTCTAGTGGACGGGGATGCAAGTGGAGGTTGTAAGGCACCAAATGCCCTGATCCCGTGAGTATGCCCACGAAGTCTGTGCGTCGAGTCGCACTGCAGTACGACACGACCGTCGATCTACGGCTTCTCTTTAACGTTCCAACAGATGACTTGTTAGTCGAGAGTTGCACGGCGAAGCCCGACTGCACGTGGTTCACTGCACGAATGCACCACTCGACGTGATTCGTGACAGTATTTGAACTACGTGGGGGCCTGACCTGCGACTCCTTAACCTCTCCGCACAGGTGCTCCTCTAAGCGTTACACCGGCGGGGTCTGTAGGGGGAAGGAATCCAAGACCGAATGTCAAGCGTCCGAAGTGGACGCTGACCTGACTCCAGTGAGCATGATCATAGGCAAGCAGTGAGCTAGTAAGTGAGGGGGAATCTAGTAAGGAAGCAGAATGCTAGTAAGCCAGCAGTAAGCTAGTAAGCAAACTGTAAGCTACTAAGCTAGCAGTAAGCCAGTAAGCGAGCAGAAACTTCCTTGTAAGGAAGTAGTAAGGTAGTAAGCAAGCAGAATGTTAGTAAGCAAGCAGTGAGCAAGAAAGCAAGCAGTCTGTTAGAAAGCAAGCAGCAGGCTAGTAAGCAACCAGTAAGCGAGTAAGCTAGCAGTAAGCTAGTAAGCATGCAGTAAGCGAGTAGCAAACTAGTAAACAAGGAGTAAGCTAGTGAGCGAGCAGTAAGCTAGTAAGCAAGCAGTAAGTTAGCCAGCAAGCAGTAAGCTAGTAAGCGCGCAGCAAGCTAGAAAGCAAGCAGGAGGCTATTAAGAAATAAATTAGCAATTGAGCAAGCAGTAAGCTAGTGAGAAGCAGTAAGCTAGTAAGCAAGCATTGAGCTTGTCGGCAACCATGCCATTGCCGAGCAGAGCGTTTACCCCTCAAGGTTACTTCCCCAAACAACCCATCGTCCAAATGCAGGGTTGAATGGAAATGAAATGCTAACGGTGAAGGGGAAGCACTGGCCTGCCAAGCAGTCAAGAATAGGCTGAGCCAGCATAACTCAATGTACCGGCAAGGGTTCATGTTGTTTTGTATCGGACGCGGAATAAAGTCTGGTGAAACATATTGCCGTTGTTTGTTTCTTATTCCTACTATCCCGTGATAGTTCCGAAAAGCTAGTAAGGAATCAGTAAGCTACAGGGAAAACAGTGAGCTAGTGAGGAAGCATTTAGTTAGCAACAAAGCACTAAGTTTGTAACAAAACTGTAAGCTGGTAAGCAAGCTGGTAGTTAGTAAGTATTCGTCTGGTAAGAGAGCGGTAAGTCAGTAAGATTGTAAGCAACCAGTAAGATTGTAAGCAAGCAGCAGGATAGTGAGCGTGCTGTAAGCGAGTAAGCTAGCAGTGAGCATGTGAGCCAGCAATATGCTAGTAATCAAGCTGTAAGATAGTAAGCATGCAGTAAAATAGTAAGCAAGCAGTGAGCTAGTAACCATGCAGTGAGATAGTAAGCGAGCAGGAAGCTAGTAAGCATTCAGTAAGCGAGTAGCAAACTAGTAAACAAGGAGTAAGCAAGTGAGCAAGCAGTCCCTCAGGGGCTGCCAGCCTTTCAGATGCAGTACGGGCTTAACGCACCCGGGGTACCCGAGTCATACACACACCGTAAGCCTCCTGTTGGTCGTCACAACGACCCATTCACATTTCCCTATTGGTTTTGTGAATGGTACGTGACGGCAGGAGGAACGGGGGTCTTGGCTTAACCGCCTGGGCCACGAGTATGGCGACTCTATAAAATCGCCCTCCAATCCTAAGCTATGGTGCGCGGCGATGGGATGCATGGTTGGGGGAGAAGGCCCAATCCCAAGCGACCACCTCCGGGGAACCTGCCGAACCCCCGGAGTATTAGGCTTACCCGGGTAAGGCGGCTCTGCCCGGGTGGACCTTTATTTCCGACCATCTCGTGGGATTATTATGGACACAGAAAATAAAATGGGGATGGGGCGGGTTTTGTCGGTTGGGGAGGACGGAGACGGGGTTGGGGTTAGGGTGGCGGCGCTCGCGCCCCACTCAGCGCCAGGTCCGGCTTCGTGGAGGGTGGAGGAGGACGACGAGACGGCGTCGGTCTCGTCCTTCTCCTCCAGCACGAGCCACATAGGCTCTAAGAGGAAGAGGACGGGGCAGGCCGTCGTCGAGGTGGGCGGGGCGATGAGCCCGTCGGTGAGGCTGAGTTGCCTCAGGGACGAGGTGACCGAGGAGATATCGGAGAGGATCTCCTCGTCCCTGAGGCGGGTGGAGAAAGTCGCCGCTGCCTGCGCCTTTAAGGGGCAGAAAAGCGGTGGCGCGGAGGCCCTGAAGGCCGCGGCGGAGGAAATGAGGGAGGCGGCGCGGGAGCTCAGAGGGCGGAACGCCCGTCTGCAGCTCCTGTTGGAGGAGGAGCGACAGGGGAGGAGGAGGGCAGAGGCGCTGTGGAACAGCGCGGCCCTCCCTCCCATCCTCCCTCCTCCTCCACTGCCGCGTCCCTCGGCGGAGGTAAATAAGCGGAGTGCGGCGGCAGTGGTGCGGGGCACCGCGGGCCCCTCCACCCGCACTCCGCCCGTGAAGAAGTCCCCGTCCTCCTCAGAAGACGATCTTCTGAGGAGGATTGGGGACATGATTGATGGCAAGCTGGCCGCCTTCCGGGAGGAGCTCCTCGCCGGAAGAGCGGTCAGCAGGAAGGCGGTGCCTCCCCGACCTGTTCCGGTACAGTCGGGGAAGGCAAAGAAGGGCGGAGTGAAGGCTCCGCCCAGCGTTGCGGCACCAGGGCCCCGGGTCGCGACCCCCGAAGGGGGGTGGTGTACCCGTGGTCGCGGTGGTCGCGTCCTCCACAGCACCCTCCCAAGGGGGGGTGGCGTGGAGTGAGGTGGTGGGGCGGAAGGCGAAGCGGGCGGCGAGGAGCCGCGGCCTCCGCCTCCGCCGCCGGCGGCCAAGGTAAAGGCCGCGAAGGTCGGGAAGGCACGACCAGGTCGTCCCCCAAAAACGGCAGCGGTGACGCTGACCGTTGCGCAGAGGGGCGACCTGATCCTCGCGGAGGCGATGCGGCTCGCCAGGGAGAATATCTCCCTGGAAGAGCTGGGCATCGCCTCCGTGAGGGCGAAGAGGGCCGTGACCGGGGGCCTCTTGCTGGAGATCCCCGGTGCAGAAGGCGGCGCGAAGGCGGATCGTCTCGCCCAGAGGCTGCGGGAGCAGCTGGGCGAGCGAGGTGTCCGGGTCGCCCGGCCCACGAAGCGCACGGAGATGCGCGTTTGTGGGCTGGACGACTCGGTCAGCGCACAGGATGTGTCCCGTGCCCTTGCGAGGGCGGGGGACTGTCCTGTGGAGGACCTGCGGATCGGAGAGATCCGCAGGTCGCCCTCCGGCCTCGGGTCGGTGTGGGCCCGGTGCCCCCTCTCCGCCGCCCGTAAGGTGGCGGAATCCGGGAGGGTGTTGGTGGGGTGGGTTTCGGCGCGAGTGGAAATCCTCGCGCCGCGCCCGCTCCAGTGTCACCGCTGCCTCGAATTGGGGCACGTGAGGCAGTGGTGCACCTCGCCGGTGGACCGCAGCGGTCAGTGTTACCGCTGCGGTGCCAAAGAGCACCGTGCGAGCCAGTGCTCGGCGGCCCCCCACTGCCCGCTGTGTGCGGACATGGGGAGGCCAGCCGATCACAGGGTGGGGAGCAAGAAGTGCTCCCCCCCCTCCCGGAAGGAGAGGAAGAGGCGGGCTGCACCGGCTCCGGTGCCGAGGGCGGTGGCATCGTCCTCCATGGAGGTGGACGGTGCTACGGGGACGGACGGCCGGGAGGAGGCTGGCGTGGCCATTAATTAATGCCGCCCCGCCTCCTCCTCCAGGCCAACCTCAACCACTGCCGCGCGGCACAGGACTTGATGTCCCAAGTCCTCGCGGAGTGGGGGGTCGGCCTGGCGGTCGCCGCCGAGCCGTACCGCGTCCCTGATCACCTTCATTGGGTGGGCGACGCGGACGGCTTGGTGGCGACGGTATGGGGAGGGGGCGACGGGTCCCCACCGTTCTCCTTGTTGGAGCGCGGTCGGGGATTCGTCGCCGTGGACTGGGGGGGAGTCGCTGTGGTGGGGTGCTACATTTCGCCCCGTAGCGGTCACGCTGCGTTCGAGCTGTACTTGGCCGAGGTCGCGGCATGCGTGCAGCGCTACGCGGCCCGGCCGGTGCTGGTCCTGGGGGATTTTAATGCCAAGTCGGTGGCTTGGGGATCCCCCAGGACCTCCGTTCGCGGCGGGATCCTGGGCGATTGGGCGGCGGGGCTCGACCTCCGGGTATTGAACCGGGGGTCGGAGCACACATGCGTGCGGCGATATGGGGGGTCCATCGTGGATGTTGGATTCGCGACCCCCAACGCCGTGCGCATGGTGTCGGGTTGGCACGTGGTCGCGGGGGCAGAGACACTCTCCGATCACCGGTACATCCGGATGGAGGTCTCTGCCGCCGCGAGTGCATCCCGACACGGCCGCCTGCGTGGCACCCCACCACGCCGCTGGGCGCTTCGGCGCCTGGACAAGGACGCCCTGATGGCAGCTGCCCTCGCTGCAACTTGGCCGCTGGGAGCGGCCGAGTTGCCGAGCATAGAGGAGGAGGTCGCCCGGCTCGGAGCATTGGTCGCGGGTATTTGCGACGCGGGGATGCCTCGGGTCGGGCGGGCTTCTCCTCGCCGGGCGGTGTACTGGTGGTCGGACGCGATCGCGGAGTTGCGAGTCGCGACTGTCCGCGCCCGACGCCAGTACACCCGCGCGCGCCGTCGTCAACGTACAGGCGACGGCGTGGCGCGAGCGAGGGCAGCTGATGACCTGTATGGAGCATACCGCGTGGCGCGGGTTGCTCTGCAGGTCGCCATCAAACGGGCCAAGACCCAGGCATGGAAGGAGCTCCTCCAGACCCTTGATGACGATCCATGGGGGCGCCCATATAAGGTGGTGCTGAATAAGCTCCGCCCGTGGGCGCCCCCCGTCACCGAGGGTCTTGACCCCCGGCTGCTGGAGGACGTGGTCAATACACTCTTCCCAATTGGGGAGATGGGACCGCGTCCTCCGGCGGCGGCGGCTGTCCCAGTGGAGTGGACGGCCGCGCTGGGGGTCACGCAGGAGGAGCTGGCAGCGGCCATCAGACGGCTCGGGGTTCGTAACACGGCCCCGGGTCCGGATGGTGTGCCCGGCCGGGTTTGGGTCTTGACCCAGGGCGTCCTTGGGGCCGACCTCAGGCGGTTGTTCGACCGCTGCTTGAGGGACGGGCGATTCCCCCCCAGTTGGAAGGTGGCGAGGATGGTCCTCCTCCGGAAGGAGGGTCGGCCCGCGGAGTCTCCCTCCGCATACCGGCCCATTTGTCTCCTCGACGAGGTGGGCAAGCTCTTCGAGCGTGTGATTGCTGCCCGCCTCGTCGAGCACCTGTCGCGGGGTGATCCCGGTCTGGCCGACTGCCAGTTCGGTTTCCGGGGGGGCCGATCGACTATCGACGCGATAGGTCGTGTGAGGGCCCTCTCGGAGGCGGCCGTCTCCCGGGGAGGGGTGGCATTGGCAATATCCTTGGATATTGCCAATGCCTTTAACACCCTCCCCTGGGAAGAGATAAGGAGGGGACTCGAATATCATCGAGTCCCCCCTTGTCTCAGGGCGGTCGTCGGGGATTATCTCCGCGGCAGGTGGATCGAGTATCCGGGCCGAGATGGTGATATGCGGAGGGAGGTGTACTGCGGTGTTCCGCAGGGGTCGGTCCTCGGGCCACTCCTGTGGAACATCGCGTACGACTCGGTGTTGCGGGCCGGCCTCCCCGACGGCGTCAGCACGGTGTGTTATGCGGATGACACACTGGTGCTGGCCGTCGGGGCGCACTGGGGGAGGGCCATGCGTCGCGCGGAGGAGGGGTCGCAACGCGTCGTCGACCGGATCAGGGGGATGGGGATGACGGTGGCGGTTCATAAGACCGAGGTGATTGCGTTTCATTCACCTCGGCAGGATCCGCCACCCCCTCTGATCCGGGTGGGTGGGGCTGACATCGAGGTGAAGCCCCAGATCAGGTATCTGGGGCTGATCCTCGATAGCCACTGGCGTTTCGAGCAGCATTTCCGCTGCCTGGTCCTCCGGTTGGAAAGGATGGTTGCGGCTCTGGGCCGGATCCTGCCCAACCTGGGGGGCCCGGCGGGCCGAGTTCGTCGCCTCTATGTGGCAATGGTCCAGTCGGTGGCCCTATACGGGGCCCCCGTCTGGGCGGACGACCTGGCTGCCTCCCGGCGCAGCATGACTATACTGCGTCGGGTGCAGAGGCGCATGGCGCTCAGGGTCGTCCGCGGGTATCGGACCATGTCACATGAGGCGGCGACGGTTCTAGCGGGGATGCCGCCCATGGACCTGCTCGCGCGGTCGCATGCGGTGATGTACCGGCACCGCGTCGACCGTCGCGCGGGGGTGGGGGCGGTCCCGGGCGGGCAGGAACCTGCTTGGGGCGATTTGAAGCGCCAGGCCCGGCAGTCCGTGTTGCTCGCGTGGCAGGAGCGGCTGGCTCTGCCAACCGCGGGGCACCGGACTGTCGGGGCTCTTCGGCCACTCCTGAAGGAGTGGCTGGACAGAGGCCATGGCAGCCTCACCTACCGGCTGGCACAGGTATTTTCCGGGCATGGCAGCTTCGGAAGATACCTGTGCCTGTTAGGGAAGGAGCCGACGGCGCGTTGCTGCCACTGCGACGCTGAGCAGGACACGGCGGATCATACCCTGGAGGTATGCCCCGCGTGGGAGGGGGAGCGCCGTGTCCTGGTCGGCGTCGTCGGGCGGGATGTCTCGCTGCCGGGCGTGGTGCGCGCCATGCTCGGCAGCGAGGAGAAGTGGAGGGCCGTGGCCTCCTTCTGCGAGAACGTAATGTTGCAGAAGGAGGCCGCGGGGAGGGAGCGCGAGCTTCAGCGGCGCGCTGAAGCTCGCGCTCGTGCGGTGGCCCGAGGTCGTCGCCCGGTCGCGAGGCGTCGCGGGCGGCCGCCTCGGCGTGGCGGATGACCTAGGCTGGGAGGGGGGTCCTGAGGGGACCCTCCTCCCGCCAGGCGGCGCTGGGTCGGACCGGTTGGGGGTAGGAGTGCCTCCCCCTACCGGTCCGACGCAAGGGGAGGCACCCTCGGCGGTCTGGTGCGGCCATGAACGCCCGGCCGCCGAGGGGTGGAAACGGGGTCGCGGGCGGTTGCGAGTTGGGGCTCGCAGCCGCCACTAAACGCGGCCCCGGGACGGATAGCGGCGGGATGGAGTGGCCCCGTCCCGCCGCTATGAGGCAGTGTGTCTACTGGGGGGACCGATTGTCCGCCCGGGGGATGGGCGCGAAAGCGCGGGCACGGGGAGGATACCGGAAGAATGCTTCGAGCGATTCCCGGTATCCCCCCAAAGCGTGCCGAAGGGTCACCGTGGGGTTTTTAGTGGGTAGGTCCCGCGCCTGTCGTTGTACGGGCGCGGGGAATCCCACACACCCCTCCCACCTCTCCCCAAGGAGGTGGGAGGGAGTCTTTCGAAGATTTTCCCCACGACAATAAAAAAAAAAAAAAAAAAAAAAAGTAGTTAGCTAGAAAGCATGCAGTGAGCTGGTACGGAAGCAAATAGCTAGAAAGCAAGCAGTAAGCTAGTATGCCAGCGGTGAGCTAGTAAGCCAGCAGGAAGCTAGTAAGCAAGCAGGCAGCGAGTAAGCCAGCAGTAAGCTAGTAGGCAAGCAGTAATCTAGTATGCTAGCTGTGAGGTAGAAGACAAGCCGGAAGTTAGTAAGGAAGCACGAAGCTAGAAAGCAGGTAGGAGGCTAGTAAGCAAGCAGTAAGCTAGTAAGCAAGCAGTAAGCTAGTGTGGTGTGTGTGTGTGTATGGTATGTGTGAATCATGAGTGGTATGAGTAAGCGACGAATGCTTGGAGCCGAATGATTGTTTATGCAAGGGTATCGATGCCGATGCCGTCAATGTTGCGGGTGGCGTCATTCGTTTAGAAGATGCATGTGTCTGGCCCTGGGAGAAATGGGCAGGGTCGAGTGAACCGTCGAAGTGTCCACACGAGCGAGTTAAAACGTAGCGAGATATATTTTTTACCACCTTTATTTTATTTCATGTTGAAATAAACTTGACATCTTTTATTCTATTTTAATTTCATTTCCTACAAAATTGGGGGCACGTCCGCGATCAGAATTTAAACTGAGTCGTAGCAGAACGTTTAGTGTGGACAGTAAAGTATTGTGAGAACAGAGTTTACTTAAAAGGGTTGAGGTGAAAGTATAGAGTGTGTACTGCGAGGACTAGTGTTGAAAGTGACGATTCATAGTTGTGGTGGTCAATAAAATGGCTTCAGTAAGGAGGGATGCAAGTGATTTCTGCATCGCAGAATTGAAAGAAAAATTACGAGAGAAGGGACTTTCAATATCTGGTTTGAAAGCGGAATTGATTCAGCGGCTGCATGAAGTCGATCCTGAATAGTTCAGGATACGCAAGTGATATGGTACAGATGCGGCGAGAAATGGAACTTGCGCAAAGAGAGAAACAACTAGTAGTGCGGAAGCTTGATTTAGTTCGCCAACAAGTTGCATTACTTCGAGAAATGCAGAGGCTTAATCTCGATAGAGGTGAGGCAGGGGAATCGACAAGCGTACCGACTGGGCAAAGACGACCGCCACCGGTAAATATCTCTGCCATTGCGGATTTATTAAGTTATTTTGATGGAAGTAGCAATACATTCGTCACGTGGGAGCGTCAAGTTACATAATTTTTTGATTGGCTTGGAATTGTTGCAAGAGGCTAAATTGACATTAGACGGTAAGAGTGTTGAGGTTTCAAAACGCGATAACAGGGTAACGAATTCTTATGATGTACCAGAAATATTTTGCATAGATACTTTCGATGAATCCGAGAACAATGTAACTAATTCTTTAATAGATTTGCAGCATATTAAAAATGATACCGTTAAACCAGAAATAGAAGATATATTAAGTAATTATAAGCCTAAAACTATTAAAAAGTCTAACATTAAAATGAACATTGTATTGAAAGATGATATACCTATATATCAACCTCCACGTAGATTAGCGCCAGTGCAAAGAGAAATAGTTAATAAACAGATAGATGAATGGATGCAACAAGGAATAGTGCGAGAAAGTACATCGGAATATGCCAGTCCGATTGTACTGGTAAAAAAGAAAGATAATGGAATGCGTTTGTGTATAGATTATAGATTACTTAATAAGAAAGTATGTAAAGATCGCTATCCGCTTCCGTTGATAGAGGATCAGCTGGATCGTTTACAGGGCGCGACGATATTTAGTACTCTCGATTTAAAAGATGGCTTTTTTCACGTCCCGATTGAGGAAAATAGTTGTAAATTCACTGCATTTATAGTACCTGATGGGTATTTTGAATTTTTAAGAACCCCATTTGGTCTCTGCAACTCTCCAGCTATCTTTCAAAAATATATCAATAATATATTTCGTAACCCGATTCAGACAAGTGTTGTTTTGACATATATAGATGATTTAATTATTCCTGCGAATGACGAAAATGAAGCCGTATCAAGATTGCGTGAGATATTGTGTATTGCAAGTGATTATGGATTGCGAGTGAATTGGAAGAAATGTCGTTTTCTTCAACGTAGCATAGAATATCTAGGTCACATAATTGAGGATGGTCACGTACGTCCGTCGAAGCGTAAGACATTAGCTGTTATGAATTTTCCATTAGTAAAAAATGTTAGAGACGTACAGAGCTTCTTAGGATTAACCGGGTATTTTCGCAAATTTATTCCACAATATTCAACAATAGCCCAACCCTTGACGAACTTGTTGGAAAAAGACGTAAATTTTGAACTAAATGAAAAACATATGCTAGCGTTTAAACAATTGAAAATTGCATAGAGCAGTGAGCCGGTTTTAAGATTATACCGTGTAGATGCGGAAACAGAACTCCATACGGACGCGACGAGCGTCGGACTCGGTGCCATCCTGTTACAGAGAGACGATGTCAATCAACGTTACCATCCAACATATTATGCGAGCTGGAAAACATCAGAGGCAGAATCGCGATACATTAGTTATGAATTAGAGATATTAGCTATAGTTAAAGCGTTACATAAGTTTAGAGTTTATCTTTTAGGAATACCGTTTAGAATAATAACCGATTGTCGTGCGTTTACTCTCACTATGAAAAAAAGAGACTTATGTGTTCGAGTTGCAAGGTGGGCATTATTGTTAGAGGAGTTCAATTATACTGTTGAACATCGCTCAGGAAGCAATATGCGACATGTCGATGCTCTAAGTCGGAAGCCTATTCCGGTGTGTATGCTTATCAGTGAGTGTGAGACGAGTGTGCTCGTGAGATTGCGAAAAGCGCAATGTGCGGACAAAGAGTTATCGGAAATAATGGATTCTGTGAATAGTGTACAAAATAATGATGGCGACTACGTAATAAGAAACGGACTTTTGTTTAAGGTAATTGCCGACGATGTTCGCATAGTAGTGCTGCGTGCTATGCAGGGTCAAATAATAAGACAGTTGCATGAGAACGGACACTTCTCTAGTGGTAAAACCGAGACCCTTGTTAGAAAAGATTATTGGTTCAAAGGTCTAAGATCTAATGTGGAAAAAGTGATTCAGAATTGTATTGCGTGTATTTTAGCTGAACGAAAATCTGGAAAACGAGACGGACTATTATACCCTAGCGACAAAGGAGACGTTCCGTTAGATGTATACCACATTGATCACTTAGGACCGCTTCCGTCAACTCGGAAGAATTACAAACACATATTCGTAGTGATAGATGGATTTTCTAAATTTGTGTGGCTCTATGCTACAAAATCTACCGGTACTGGAGAGGTCGTCAACCACTTTTTTTTTTTTTTTTTTTTTTTTTTTTGTCGTGGGGAGAATCTTCGAAAGACTCCCTCCCACCTCCTTGGGGAGAGGTGGGAGGGGTGTGTGGGATTCCCCGCGCCCGTACAACGACAGGCGCGGGACCTACCCACTAAAAACCCCACGGTGACCCTTCGGCACGCTTTGGGAGGATACCGGGAATCGCTCGAAGCATCCTTCCGGTATCCTCCCCGTGCCCGCGCTTTCGCGCCCATCCCCCGGGGGGACAATCGGTCCCCCCAGTAGACACACTGCCTCATAGCGGCGGGACGGGGCCACTCCATCCCGCCGCTATCCGTCCCGGGGCCGCGTTTAGTGGCGGCTGCGAGCCCCAACTCGCAACCGCCAGCGACCCCGTTTCCACCCCTCGGCGGCCGGGCGTTCAAGGCCGCACCAGACCGCCGAGGGTGCCACCCCTTGCGTCGGACCGGTAGGGGGAGGCACTCCTACCCCCAACCGGTCCGACCCGGCGCCGCCTGGCGGGAGGAGGGTCCCCTCAGGACCCCCCTCCCAGCCTAGGTCATCCGCCACGCCGAGGCGGCCGCCCGCGACGCCTCGCGACCGGGCGACGACCTCGGGCCACCGCACGAGCGCGAGCTTCAGCGCGCCGCTGAAGCTCGCGCTCCCTCCCCGCGGCCTCCTTCTGCAACATTACGTTCTCGCAGAAGGAGGCCACGGCCCTCCACTTCTCCTCGCTGCCGAGCATGGCGCGCACCACGCCCGGCAGCGAGACATCCCGCCCGACGACGCCGACCAGGACACGGCGCTCCCCCTCCCACGCGGGGCATACCTCCAGGGTATGATCCGCCGTGTCCTGCTCAGCGTCGCAGTGGCAGCAACGCGCCGTCGGCTCCTTCCCTATCCGGCACAGGTATCTTCCGAAGCTGCCATGCCCGGAAAATACCTGCGCTAGCCGGTAGGTGAGGCTGCCATGGCCTCTGTCCAGCCACTCCTTCAGGAGTGGCCGAACAGCCCCGACAGTCCGGTGCCCCGCGGTTGGCAGAGCCAGCCGCACCTGCCACGCGAGCAACACGGACTGCCGGGCCTGGCGCTTCAAATCGCCCCAAGCAGGTTCCTGCCCGCCCGGGACCGCCCCCACCCCCGCGCGACGGTCGACGCGGTGCCGGTACATCACCGCGTGCGACCGCGCGAGCAGGTCCATGGGCGGCATCCCCGCTAGAACCGTCGCCGCCTCATGTGACATGGTCCGATACCCGCGGACGACCCTGAGCGCCATGCGCCTCTGCACCCGACGCAGCATAGTCATGCTGCGCCGGGAGGCAGCCAGGTCGTCCGCCCAGACGGGGGCCCCGTATAGGGCCACCGACTGGACCATTGCCACATAGAGGCGACGAACTCGGCCCGCCGGGCCCCCCAAGTTGGGCAGGATCCGGCCCAGAGCCGCAACCATCCTTTCCAACCGGGGGACCAGGCAGCGGAAATGCTTCTCGAAACGCCAGTGGCTATCGAGGATCAGCCCCAGATACCTGATCTGGGGCTTCACCTCGATGTCAGCCCCACCCACCCGAATCAGAGGGGGTGGCGGATCCTGCCGAGGTGAATGAAACGCAATCACCTCGGTCTTATGGACCGCCACCGTCATCCCCATCCCCCTGATCCGGTCGACGACGCGTTGCGACCCCTCCTCCGCGCGACGCATGGCCCTCCCCCAGTGCGCCCCGACGGCCAGCACCAGTGTGTCATCCGCATAACACACCGTGCTGACGCCGTCGGGGAGGCCGGCCCGCAACACCGAGTCGTACGCGATGTTCCACAGGAGTGGCCCGAGGACCGACCCCTGCGGAACACCGCAGTACACCTCCCTCCGCATATCACCATCTCGGCCCGGATACTCGATCCACCTGCCGCGGAGATAATCCCCGACGACCGCCCTGAGACAAGGGGGGACTCGATGATATTCGAGCCCCCTCCTTATCTCTTCCCAGGGGAGGGTGTTAAAGGCATTGGCAATATCCAAGGATATTGCCAATGCCACCCCTCCCCGGGAGACGGCCGCCTCCGAGAGGGCCCTCACACGACCTATCGCGTCGATAGTCGATCGGCCCCCCCGGAAACCGAACTGGCAGTCGGCCAGACCGGGATCACCCCGCGACAGGTGCTCGACGAGGCGGGCAGCAATCACACGCTCGAAGAGCTTGCCCACCTCGTCGAGGAGACAAATGGGCCGGTATGCGGAGGGAGACTCCGCGGGCCGACCCTCCTTCCGGAGGAGGACCATCCTCGCCACCTTCCAACTGGGGGGGAATCGCCCGTCCCTCAGGCAGCGGTCGAACAACCGCCTGAGGTCGGCCCCAAGGACGCCCTGGGTCAAGACCCAAACCCGGCCGGGCACACCATCCGGACCCGGGGCCGTGTTACGAACCCCGAGCCGTCTGATGGCCGCTGCCAGCTCCTCCTGCGTGACCCCCAGCTCGGCCGTCCACTCCACTGGGACAGCCGCCGCCGCCGGAGGACGCGGTCCCCTCTCCCCAATTGGGAAGAGTGTATTGACCACGTCCTCCAGCAGTCGGGGGTCAAGACCCTCGGTGACGGGGGGCGCCCACGGGCGGAGCTTATTCAGCACCACCTTATATGGGCGCCCCCATGGATCGTCATCAAGGGTCTGGAGGAGCTCCTTCCATGCCTGGGTCTTGGCCCGTTTGATGGCGACCTGCAGAGCAACCCGCGCCACGCGGTATGCTCCATACAGGTCATCAGCTGCCCTCGCTCGCGCCACGCCGTCGCCTGTACGTTGACGACGGCGCGCGCGGGTGTACTGGCGTCGGGCGCGGACAGTCGCGACTCGCAACTCCGCGATCGCGTCCGACCACCAGTACACCGCCCGGCGAGGAGAAGCCCGCCCGACCCGAGGCATCCCCGCGTCGCAAATACCCGCGACCAATGCTCCGAGCCGGGCGACCTCCTCCTCTATGCTCGGCAACTCGGCCGCTCCCTGCGGCCAAGTTGCAGCGAGGGCAGCTGCCATCAGGGCGTCCTTGTCCAGGCGCCGAAGCGCCCAGCGGCGTGGTGGGGTGCCACGCAGGCGGCCGTGTCGGGATGCACTCGCGGCGGCAGAGACCTCCATCCGGATGTACCGGTGATCGGAGAGTGTCTCTGCCCCCGCGACCACGTGCCAACCCGACACCATGCGCACGGCGTTGGGGGTCGCGAATCCAACATCCACGATGGACCCCCCATATCGCCGCACGCATGTGTGCTCCGACCCCCGGTTCAATACCCGGAGGTCGAGCCCCGCCGCCCAATCGCCCAGGATCCCGCCGCGAACGGAGGTCCTGGGGGATCCCCAAGCCACCGACTTGGCATTAAAATCCCCCAGGACCAGCACCGGCCGGGCCGCGTAGCGCTGCACGCATGCCGCGACCTCGGCCAAGTACAGCTCGAACGCAGCGTGACCGCTACGGGGCGAAATGTAGCACCCCACCACAGCGACTCCCCCCCAGTCCACGGCGACGAATCCCCGACCGCGCTCCAACAAGGAGAACGGTGGGGACCCGTCACCCCCTCCCCATACCGTCGCCACCAAGCCGTCCGCGTCGCCCACCCAATGAAGGTGATCAGGGACGCGGTACGGCTCGGCGGCGACCGCCAGGCCGACCCCCCACTCCGCGAGGACTTGGGACATCAAGTCCTGTGCCGCGCGGCAGTGGTTGAGGTTGGCCTGGAGGAGGAGGCGGGGCGGCATTAATTAATGGCCACGCCAGCCTCCTCCCGGCCGTCCGTCCCCGTAGCACCGTCCACCTCCATGGAGGACGATGCCACCGCCCTCGGCACCGGAGCCGGTGCAGCCCGCCTCTTCCTCTCCTTCCGGGAGGGGGGGGGAGCACTTCTTGCTCCCCACCCTGTGATCGGCTGGCCTCCCCATGTCCGCACACAGCGGGCAGTGGGGGGCCGCCGAGCACTGGCTCGCACGGTGCTCTTTGGCACCGCAGCGGTAACACTGACCGCTGCGGTCCACCGGCGAGGTGCACCACTGCCTCACGTGCCCCAATTCGAGGCAGCGGTGACACTGGAGCGGGCGCGGCGCGAGGATTTCCACTCGCGCCGAAACCCACCCCACCAACACCCTCCCGGATTCCGCCACCTTACGGGCGGCGGAGAGTGGGCACCGGGCCCACACCGACCCGAGGCCGGAGGGCGACCTGCGGATCTCTCCGATCCGCAGGTCCTCCACAGGACAGTCCCCCGCCCTCGCAAGGGCACGGGACACATCCTGTGCGCTGACCGAGTCGTCCAGCCCACAAACGCGCATCTCCGTGCGCTTCGTGGGCCGGGCGACCCGGACACCTCGCTCGCCCAGCTGCTCCCGGAGCCTCTGGGCGAGACGATCCGCCTTCGCGCCGCCTTCTGCACCGGGGATCTCCAGCAAGAGACCCCCGGTCACGGCCCTCTTCGCCCTCACGGAGGCGATGCCCAGCTCTTCCAGGGAGATATTCTCCCTGGCGAGCCGCATCGCCTCCGCGAGGGTCAGGTCGCCCCCCTGCGCAACGGTCAGCGTCACCGCTGCCGTTTTTGGGGGACGACCTGGTCGTGCCTTCCCGACCTTCGCGGCCTTTACCTTGGCCGCCGGCGGCGGAGGCGGAGGCTGCGGTTGCGAGGCCTTCCTCGCCGCCCGCTTCGCCTTCCGCCCCACCACCTCACTCCACGCCACCCCCCCTTGGGAGGGTGCTGTGGAGGACGCGACCACCGCGACCACGGGTACACCACCGCCCTTGGGGGTCGCGACCCGGGGCCCTGGTGCCGTAACGCTGGGCGGAGCCTTCACTCCGCCCTTCTTTGCCTTCCCCGACTGTACCGGAACAGGTCGGGGAGGCACCGCCTTCCTGCTGACCGCTCTTCCGGCGAGGAGCTCCTCCCGGAAGGCGGCCAGCTTGCCATCAATCATGTCCCCAATCCTCCTCAGAAGATCGTCTTCTGAGGAGGACGGGGACTTCTTCACGGGCGGAGTGCGGGTGGAGGGGCCCGCGGTGCCCCGCACCACTGCCGCCGCACTCCGCTTATTTACCTCCGCCGAGGGACGCGGCGGTGGAGGAGGAGGGAGGATGGGAGGGAGGGCCGCACTGTTCCACAGCGCCTCTGCCCTCCTCCTCCCCTGTCGCTCCTCCTCCAACAGGAGCTGCAGACGGGCGTTCCGCCCTCTGAGCTCCCGCGCCGCCACCCTCATTTCCTCCGCCGCGGCCTTCAGGGCCTCCGCGCCACCGCTTTTCTGCCCCTTAAAGGCGCAGGCAGCGGCGACTTTCTCCACCCGCCTCAGGGACGAGGAGATCCTCTCCGATATCTCCTCGGTCACCTCGTCCCTGAGGCAACTCAGCCTCACCGACGGGCTCATCGCCCCGCCCACCTCGACGACGGCCTGCCCCGTCCTCTTCCTCTTAGAGCCTATGTGGCTCGTGCTGGAGGAGAAGGACGAGACCGACGCAGTCTCGTCGTCCTCCTCCACCCTCCACGAGGCCGGACCTGGCGCTGAGTGGGGCGCGAGCGCCGCCACCCTAACCCCAACCCCGTCTCCGTCCTCCCCAACCGACAAAACCCGCCCCATCCCCATTTTATTTTCTGTGTCCATAAAAATCCCACGAGATGGTCGGAAATGAAGGTCCACCCGGGCAGAGCCGCCTTACCCGGGTAAGCCTAATACTCCGGGGGTTCGGCAGGTTCCCCGGAGGTGGTCGCTTGGGATTGGGCCTTCTCCCCCAACCATGCATCCCATCGCCGCGCACCATAGCTTAGGATTGGAGGGCGATTTTATAGAGTCGCCATACTCGTGGCCCAGGCGGTTAAGCCAAGACCCCCGTTCCTCCTGCCGTCACGTACCATTCACAAAACCAATAGGGAATTGTGAATGGGTCGTTGTGACGACCAACAGGAGGCTTACGGTGTGTGTATGACTCGGGTACCCCGGGTTCGTTAAGCCCGTACTGCAGCTGAAAGGCTGGCAGCCCCTGAGGGAGGTCGTCAACCACTTGAAAAAACAAGCGAAAATTTTTGACAATCCTCGAAAGATTATTTCGGACCGTGGAACTGCATTTACTTCGGCAGAGTTTCAGGAGTACTGCAGAGAAGAAAATATTGAAGCTGGCCTTATTACAACGGGGGTACCAAGAGCGAATGGCCAGGTAGAAAGGGTGAACAGGACAATCATTCCTGTGTTAACTAAGTTGGCCGCACCAAAACCTAATGAGTGGCACAGGTACCTAGACGTATGCCAAAACTACCTGAATGCAACTCCTCACCGCAATATCGGCAATACACCTTTTAAGATTCTATTCGGGACTGATATGAGGTTGAAGAACAATCCCGAGGTCCGAGAAATAATAAGCAACGATTGGAACGAACTATTTCAAGAAAATCGAGACGAATTGAGACGGTAAGCAAAAAACAACATTTTGAAAATTCAACAGGAGAATCGGCGTAGTTTTAACCGGAATCGTAAAGAGGCTCATCACTATCACGAAGGAGATTTGGTTGCTATCAAAACGACACAATCAGGACCAGGTTTAAAGTTTGCGCATAAATATTTAGGCCCGTATCAAATTACCCGTGTACTGCGCAATGATCGGTAATTGATAGTGAAAGTAGGTGAGCACGAGGGGTCACGACAAACATCGTCAACTGCAGAATACATGAAATCGTGGATTGAGGACTTAGAAGATGCATTGACGGATAGTGAGAATACATCTGATATCTGAGGGCAGATATCTCTGCAGGATGGCCGAATGTGGTGTGTGTGTGTGTATGGTATGTGTGAATCATGAGTGGTATGAGTAAGCGACGAATGCTTGGAGCCGAACGATTGTTTATGCAATGGTATCGACGCCGATGCCGTCAATGTTGCGGGTGGCGTCATTCGTTTAGAAGACGCACGTGGGTGACCCTGGGAAAAAGGGCAGAGTCGAGCGAACCGTCGAAGAGTTCACACGAGCGAATTAAGACGTAGCGAGTTATATTTCTTACAACCTTTATTTTACTTCATGTTCAAATAAACTCAACATCTTTTATTCTATTTTAATTTCATTTCCTACACTAGTAAGCTACAAGTAAGCTATTCAGCTAGCAGCATGCTAGTAAGAAAGCAGTTAGCTAGTAGGAAAGCAGTATGCTAGTAAGCAAGCAGCGAGCTAGTAAGCGAGCGGGAAGCTAGTAAGGAAGCAATATGCTAGTGAGCAAGCAGTAGGCTAGTAAGTATCCAGTTATCTAGTAAGCAAGCAGTGAGCTAGTAAGCTAGCAGGAAGCTAGTAAGGAAGCAGTATGCTAGTAAGCAAGTTGCGGGGTAGTAAGCAAGCAGTAAACGATTAAGCTAGCAGTACGCTAGTAAGCAAGCAGTGAGCTAGTAAGCGAAAAGGAAGCTAGTAAGGAAGCAGCATGATAGTAAACAAGTAGTAAGCTCGTAAGCAACAAGTAAGCTAGTAAGCATGCAGTAAGCTGGTAAGAGAGCAGTTAGCTAGTGAGCAAGTAGCATGCTAGTGCGCCATGCTCGGCAGCGTGAGGAAGTGGTGGGCCGTGGCCTCCTTCTGCGAGACCGTAATGCTGCTGAAGGAGGCCGCGGGAAGGGAGCGCGAGCTTCAGCGGCGCGCTGAGGTATGGTGGCGCGAGGGCGTCGCGGGCGACCACCTTTGCGCGGCGGATGACCCTGGCTGGGAGGGGGGCTCTGAGGGGAGCCTCCTCCCGCCAGGCGGTGAAGGGTTGGACTGGGTGGGTCACGGATGGGGGACACGGGGAGGCACCCTCGGTGGCCTGGAGCGGCCATGAGCTCCCGGCCGCCGAGCAGTAGAAACGGGGTCGCAGGCGGTTGCGAATTGGGGCTCGCAGCCGCCACTAAACGCAGCCCCGGGACGGATGGCGGTAGGACGGAGTGACCTCGTCCTGCCTCCATGAGATAGCGTGACAGCCGTGGGGACCCTTTAGTCCCCCCGTGGATGGGCGCACAGCGCAGGCACGGGGAGGATACCGGAAGTGTGCTTCGAGCGATTCCCGGTATCCTCCCAAAACGTGCAGAAGGGTCACCGTGGGGTTTTTAGTGGGTAGGTCCCGCGCCCGTCATTCCATGGGCGCGAGGAATCCAACACACCCCTTCCACCTCTCCACAAAGAGATGGAAGGGAGTCTTACGAAGATTTTCCCCACGGAAAAAAGCTGCTATGCAACCGGTAAGCTAGTAAGCGAGGAGGGAGCAAGTAAGGAAGCAGTATGCTAGTAAGCAACCAATAAGCTAGTCAGCTAGCAGTTAGCTAGTAAGCAAGCAGGAAGCTAG
Source organism: Colletes latitarsis (assembly GCF_051014445.1). Taxonomy (NCBI): domain Eukaryota; kingdom Metazoa; phylum Arthropoda; class Insecta; order Hymenoptera; family Colletidae; genus Colletes; species Colletes latitarsis. The sequence goes on from NC_135142.1 coordinate 8,313,092, forward strand.
TAAGGAAGGAGTAAGTTAGGAGGAAAGCGGGAAAGTAGTAAGAAAGCAGTTAAGTTGTATGCAAGCAGTAAGTTAGTAAGAATAAAGCATGCTAGTAAGCAAGCGGTAACCTAGTAACAAAGCAGTATGCTGGTAAGCAAACAGTCAGCTCGTAAGCGAGGAGGAAGCTAGTGAGGGAACAGTATGCTAGTAGGCAAGCAGTAAGCTAGAAAGCAAGCGGCAAGCTTGCAAGCAAGCACTAAACGAGTAAGCTAGCAGTAAGCTAGTAAGCAAGCAGGAAGCTAGTTAGGAAGCAGTAAGCTAGGAAGCACGCAGCGGGCAAGTAAGCAAGCTGTAAGCGTGTAAGCTAGCAATAAGCTAGTACGCAAGCAATGAGCTAGTAAGCGAGCAGGAACCTAGTAAGGAAGCAGCAGGCTAGTAAGAAAGCAGAAAGCTAGAAAGCAAACAGTATGCTAGTATGCAAGACGTAAGCAAGTAAGCAAGCAGTGAGCTGGTAAGAGAGCAGGTAGCTGGTAAGGAACCAGTATGTAGTAAGCAAGAAGTAATATAGTACGCAAGCAGCAGGCTAGTCAGGAAGCGGTTAGCTAGTAGGAAAGCAGTATGTTAGTAAGCAAGCAGTAAGCTAGTACGCAAGCAGTGAGCTAGTAAGTGAGCAGGAAGCCAGTAAGGAAGCAGCAGGCTTGTAAGAAAGCAGAAAGCTGGAAAGCAACCAGTAATCTAGTAAGCAAGAAGCTGGCTAGTAAGCATGCAGTGAGCTAGTAACCCTCAGGGGCTGCCAGCCTTTCAGCTGCAGTACGGGCTTAACGAACCCGGGGTACCCGAGTCATACACACACCGTAAGCCTCCTGTTGGTCGTCACAACGACCCATTCACAATTCCCTATTGGTTTTGTGAATGGTACGTGACGGCAGGAGGAACGGGGGTCTTGGCTTAACCGCCTGGGCCACGAGTATGGCGACTCTATAAAATCGCCCTCCAATCCTAAGCTATGGTGCGCGGCGATGGGATGCATGGTTGGGGGAGAAGGCCCAATCCCAAGCGACCACCTCCGGGGAACCTGCCGAACCCCCGGAGTATTAGGCTTACCCGGGTAAGGCGGCTCTGCCCGGGTGGACCTTTATTTCCGACCATCTCGTGGGATTCTTATGGACACAGAAAATAAAATGGGGATGGGGCGGGTTTTGTCGGTTGGGGAGGACGGAGACGGGGTTGGGGTTAGGGTGGCGGCGCTCGCGCTCCACTCAGCGCCAGGTCCGGCTTCGTGGAGGGTGGAGGAGGACGACGAGACGGCGTCGGTCTCGTCCTTCTCCTCCAGCACGAGCCACATAGGCTCTAAGAGGAAGAGGACGGGGCAGGCCGTCGTCGAGGTGGGCGGGGCGATGAGCCCGTCGGTGAGGCTGAGTTGCCTCAGGGACGAGGTGACCGAGGAGATATCGGAGAGGATCTCCTCGTCCCTGAGGCGGGTGGAGAAAGTCGCCGCTGCCTGCGCCTTTAAGGGGCAGAAAAGCGGTGGCGCGGAGGCCCTGAAGGCCGCGGCGGAGGAAATGAGGGAGGCGGCGCGGGAGCTCAGAGGGCGGAACGCCCGTCTGCAGCTCCTGTTGGAGGAGGAGCGACAGGGGTGGAGGAGGGCAGAGGCGCTGTGGAACAGCGCGGCCCTCCCTCCCATCCTCCCTCCTCTTCCACCGCCGCGTCCCTCGGCGGAGGTAAATAAGCGGAGTGCGGCGGCAGTGGTGCGGGGCACCGCGGGCCCCTCCACCCGCACTCCGCCCGTGAAGAAGTCCCCGTCCTCCTCAGAAGACGATCTTCTGAGGAGGATTGGGGACATGATTGACGGCAAGCTGGCCGCCTTCCGGGAGGAGCTCCTCGCCGGAAGAGCGGTCAGCAGGAAGGCGGTGCCTCCCCGACCTGTTCCGGTACAGTCGGGGAAGGCAAAGAAGGGCGGAGTGAAGGCTCCGCCCAGCGTTGCGGCACCAGGGCCCCGGGTCGCGACCCCCAAGGGGGGTGGTGTACCCGTGGTCGCGGTGGTCGCGTCCTCCACAGCACCCTCCCAAGGGGGGGTGGCGTGGAGTGAGGTGGTGGGGCGGAAGGCGAAGCGGGCGGCGAGGAAGGCCTCGCAACCGCAGCCTCCGCCTCCGCCGCCGGCGGCCAAGGTAAAGGCCGCGAAGGTCGGGAAGGCACGACCAGGTCGTCCCCCAAAAACGGCAGCGGTGACGCTGACCGTTGCGCAGGGGGGCGACCTGACCCTCGCGGAGGCGATGCGGCTCGCCAGGGAGAATATCTCCCTGGAAGAGATGGGCATCGCCTCCGTGAGGGCGAAGAGGGCCGTGACCGGGGGTCTCTTGCTGGAGATCCCCGGTGCAGAAGGCGGCGCGAAGGCGGATCGTCTCGCCCAGAGGCTCCGGGAGCAGCTGGGCGAGCGAGGTGTCCGGGTCGCCCGGCCCACGAAGCGCACGGAGATGCGCGTTTGTGGGCTGGACGACTCGGTCAGCGCACAGGATGTGTCCCGTGCCCTTGCGAGGGCGGAGGACTGTCCTGTGGAGGACCTGCGGATCGGAGAGATCCGCAGGTCGCCCTCCGGCCTCGGGTCGGTGTGGGCCCGGTGCCCCCTCTCCGCCGCCCGTAAGGTGGCGGAATCCGGGAGGGTGTTGATGGGGTGGGTTTCGGCGCGAGTGGAAATCCTCGCGCCGCGCCCGCTCCAGTGTCACCGCTGCCTCGAATTGGGGCACGTGAGGCAGTGGTGCACCTCGCCGGTGGACCGCAGCGGTCAGTGTTACCGCTGCGGTGCCAAAGAGCACCGTGCGAGCCAGTGCTCGGCGGCCCCCCACTGCCCGCTGTGTGCGGACATGGGGAGGCCAGCCGATCACAGGGTGGGGAGCAAGAAGTGCTCCCCCCCCTCCCGGAAGGAGAGGAAGAGGCGGGCTGCACCGGCTCCGGAGCCGAGGGCGGTGGCATCGTCCTCCATGGAGGTGGACGGTGCTACGGGGACGGACGGCCGGGAGGAGGCTGGCGCGGCCATTAATTAATGCCGCCCCGCCTCCTCCTCCAGCCCAACTTCAACCACTGCCGCGCGGCACAGGACTTGATGTCCCAAGTCCTCGCGGAGTGGGGGGTTGGCCTGGCGGTCGCCGCCGAGCCGTACCGCGTCCCTGATCACCCTCATTGGGTGGGCGACGCGGACGGCTTGGTGGCGGTGGTATGGGTAGGGGGCGACGGGTCCCCACCGTTCTCCTTGTTGGAGCGCGGTCGGGGATTCGTCGCCGTGGACTGGGGGGGAGTCGCTGTGGTGGGGTGCTACATTTCGCCCCGTAGCGGTCACGCTGCGTTCGAGCTGTACTTGGCCGAGGTCGCGGCATGCGTGCAGCGCTACGCGGCCCGGCCGGTGCTGGTCCTGGGGGATTTTAATGCCAAGTCGGTGGCTTGGGGATCCCCCAGGACCTCCGTTCGCGGCGGGATCCTGGGTGATTGGGCGGCGGGGCTCGACCTCCGGGTATTGAACCGGGGGTCGGAGCACACATGCGTGCGGCGATATGGGGGGTCCATCGTGGATGTTGGATTCGCGACCCCCAACGCCGTGCGCATGGTGTCGGGTTGGCACGTGGTCGCGGGGGCAGAGACACTCTCCGATCACCGGTACATCCGGATGGAGGTCTCGGCCGCCGCGAGTGCATCCCGACACGGCCGCCTGCGTGGCACCCCACCACCACGCCGCTGGGCGCTTCGGCGCCTGGACAAGGACGCCCTGATGGCAGCTGCCCTCGCTGCAACTTGGCCGCAGGGAGCGGCCGAGTTGCCGAGCATAGAGGAGGAGGTCGCCCGGCTCGGAGCATGGGTCGCGGGTATTTGCGACGCGGCGATGCCTCGGGTCGGGCGGGCTTCTCCTCGCCGGGCGGTGTACTGGTGGTCGGACGCGATCGCGGAGATGCGAGTCGCGACTGTCCGCGCCCGACGCCAGTACACCCGCGCGCGCCGTCGTCAACGTACAGGCGACGGCGTGGCGCGAGCGAGGGCAGCTGATGGCCTGTATGGAGCATACCGCGTGGCGCGGGTTGCTCTGCAGGTCGCCATCAAACGGGCCAAGACCCAGGCATGGAAGGAGCTCCTCCAGACCCTTGATGACGATCCCTGGGGGCGCCCATATAAGGTGGTGCTGAATAAGCTCCGCCCGTGGGCGCCCCCCGTCACCGAGGGTCTTGACCCCCGGCTGCTGGAGGACGTGGTCAATACACTCTTCCCAATTGGGGAGAGGGGACCGCATCCTCCGGCGGCGGCGGCTGTCCCAGTGGAGTGGACGGCCGAGCTGGGGGTCACGCAGGAGGAGCTGGCAGCGGCCATCAGACGGCTCGGGGTTCGTAACACGGCCCCGGGTCCGGATGGTGTGCCCGGCCGGGTTTGGGTCTTGACCCAGGGCGTCCTTGGGGCCGACCTCAGGCGGTTGTTCGACCGCTGCTTGAGGGACGGGCGATTCCCCCCCAGTTGGAAGGTGGCGAGGATGGTCCTCCTCCGGAAGGAGGGTCGGCCCGCGGAGTCTCCCTCCGCATACCGGCCCATTTGTCTCCTCGACGAGGTGGGCAAGCTCTTCGAGCGTGTGATTGCTGCCCGCCTCGTCGAGCACCTGTCGCGGGGTGATCCCGGTCTGGCCGACTGCCAGTTCGGTTTCCGGGGGGGCCGATCGACTATCGACGCGATAGGTCGTGTGAGGGCCCTCTCGGAGGCGGCCGTCTCCCGGGGAGGGGTGGCATTGGCAATATCCTTGGATATTGCCAATGCCTTTAACACCCTCCCCTGGGAAGAGATAAGGAGGGGACTCGAATATCATCGAGTCCCCCCTTGTCTCAGGGCGGTCGTCGGGGATTATCTCCGCGGCAGGTGGATCGAGTATCTGGGCCGGGATGGTGATATGCGGAGGGAGGTGTACTGCGGTGTTCCGCAGGGGTCGGTCCTCGGGCCACTCCTGTGGAACATCGCGTACGACTCGTTGTTGCGGGCCGGCCTCCCCGACGGCGTCAGCACGGTGTGTTATGCGGATGACACACTGGTGCTGGCCGTCGGGGCGCACTGGGGGAGGGCCATGCGTCGCGCGGAGGAGGGGTCGCAACGCGTCGTCGACCGGATCAGGGGGATGGGGATGACGGTGGCGGTCCATAAGACCGAGGTGATTGCGTTTCATTCACGTCGGCAGGATCCGCCACCCCCTCTGATCTGGGTGGGTGGGGCTGACATCGAGGTGAAGCCCCAGATCAGGTATCTAGGGCTGATCCTCGATAGCCACTGGCGTTTCGAGGAGCATTTCCGCTGCCTGGTCCCCCGGTTGGAAAGGATGGTTGCGGCTCTGGGCCGGATCCTGCCCAACCTGGGGGGCCCGGCGGGCCGAGTTCGTCGCCTCTATGTGGCAATGGTCCAGTCGGTGGCCCTATACGGGGCCTCCGTCTGGGCGGACGACCTGGCTGCCTCCCGGCGCAGCATGACTATGCTGCGTCGGGTGCAGAGGCGCATGGCGCTCAGGGTCGTCCGCGGGTATCGGACCATGTCACATGAGGCGGCGATGGTTCTAGCGGGGATGCCGCCCATGGACCTGCTCGCGCGGTCGCACGCGGTGATGTACCGGCACCGCGTCGACCGTCGCGCGGGGGTGGGGGCGGTCCCGGGCGGGCAGGAACCTGCTTGGGGCGATTTGAAGCGCCAGGCCCGGCAGTCCGTGTTGCTCGCGTGGCAGGAGCGGCTGGCTCTGCCAACCGCGGGGCACCGGACTGTCGGGGCTGTTCGGCCACTCCTGAAGGAGTGGCTGGACAGAGGCCATGGCAGCCTCACCTACCGGCTGGCACAGGTATTTTCCGGGCATGGCGTTGCTGCCACTGCGACGCTGAGCAGGACACGGCGAATCATACCCTGGAGGTATGCCCCGCGTGGGAGGGGGAGCGCCGTGTCCTGGTCGGCGTCGTCGGGCGGGATGTCTCGCAGCCGGGCGTGGTGCGCGCCATGCTCGGCAGCGAGGAGAAGTGGAGGGCCGTGGCCTCCTTCTGCGAGAACGTAATGTTGCAGAAGGAGGCCGCGGGGAGGGAGCGCGAGCTTCAGCGGCGCACTGAAGCTCGCGCTCGTGCGGTGGCCCGAGGTCGTCGCCCGGTCGCGAGGCGTTGCGGGCGGCCGCTTCGGCGTGGCGGATGACCTAGGCTGGGTCGGACCGGTTGGGGGTAGGAGTGCCTTCCCCTACCGGTCCGACGCAAGGGGAGGCACCCTCGGCGGTCTGGTGCGGCCATGAACGCCCGGCCGCCGAGGGGTGGAAACGGGGTCGCGGGCGGTTGCGAGTTGGGGCTCGCAGCCGCCACTAAACGCGGCCCCGGGACGGATAGCGGCGGGATGGAGTGGCCCCGTCCCGCCGCTATGAGGCAGTGTGTCTACTGGGGGGACCGATTGTCCCCCCGGGGGATGGGCGCGAAAGCGCGGGCACGGGGAGGATACCGGAAGAATGCTTCGAGCGATTCCCGGTATCCTCCCTAAGCGTGCCGAAGGGTCACCGTGGGGTTTTTAGTGGGTAGGTCCCGCGCCTGTCGTTGTACGGGCGCGGGGAATCCCACACACCCCTCCCACCTCTCCCCAAGGAGGTGGGAGGGAGTCTTTCGTAGATTTTCCCCACGACAAAAAAAAAAAAAAAAAAAAAGTGCATTTAATTAGTAAGGAAGCAGTAAGTTGGTACCAAAGCAGTCAGCTGGTATGCACGCAGCAAGCTAGTAGAAAGCAGTAAGCAAGCAATGGGCTTGTAATCTAGCAGTAAGCTGGAAAGCATGCAGTGAGCTAGTAAACGAGCAGGGAGCTAGTAAGCACGTAGTGAGCTAGTAAGCGAGCAGCAAGCTAGTAAGGAAAGAGTATGCTAGTAAGAAAGCAGTCAGCTAGTAAGCAAGCGGTATGCTAGTAAGCGAGCCGGGAGCTCGAAAGGAGGCTGTATGACAGTGAGCAAGCACTAGGCTAGTAAGCAACCAGTAAGCCAGTAAGCAAGCAGGGAGCTCGTAAGGAAGCAGTATGCTAGAAAGCATGCAGTAAGCCTGTAAGCAACCGGTAAGCTAGTAAGCCAGCAGCAAGATAGTAAGTGAGGAGGAACCTAGGAGGTTAGCAGTGTGCTATTAAGCAAGCAGTAAGCTTGTAACCAACAAGTAAGCTAGCAAGCAAGCAGCTCGCTAGTAAGAAAGCAGCGAATTAGGAAGAAAGCAGGAATGTAGTAAGAATGCAGTTAGGCAGCAAGCTAGCAGTAAGCTAGTAAGCAACCAGTGAGCTAGTAAGCAACCAGTGAGCTGGTAAGCGAGGAGGAAGCTAGTAAGGAAGCAGTATACTAGTAAGCAAGCATCATGCTAGTAGGAAACATGTAAGCTAGTAAGAAAGCAGTAAGCTAGAAAGCAAGCAGGAGGCTACTAAAAAAGCAGTTCACTATTATGCGAGCAGTAAGCTAGATAGCAAGCAGTGTGCTAGTAAGCGAGCGGTTAAGTTAAATAGCAAGCAGTGAGCTAGTGAGCGAGCAGTGATCTGATAAGCAAGCAGCAAGCTAGTATGCAAGCAGTAAGCTAGAATGCAAGCAGCAGGCTCGTAAGCTTGCAGTAATCGAGCAAGATCGCATTAATCTGGTAAGCAAGCAGTGAGCTTGGAACCGTGGAAGAAGCTACAAAGGAAGCAGCGTGATAGTAAGCAAGCAGTAAGCCAGTAAGCAACAAGTAAGCTAGTGAGCAAGCAGTAAGCTGGTAGGAAAGCAGGTAGCTAGTAAGGAGGTAGTAAGCTAGTAAGTCTGTAGCATGATAGTAAGCAAGCAGTGAGCTGGTAAGCTAGCAGGAAGCTAATAAGGAAGCAGTATCCTAGTAAGCAAGCAGCAGGCTAGTAAGAAAGCAGTTAGTTAGTAACAAACTAGTAAGCTATTAAGCAAGCAGTAAGCTTGTAAGGAAGTAGTTGGCAAATAAGCAAACAGTAAGTTAGTAAGCCAGCAGTAACCTCGAAACCCCACGCACCCGTTTGGTTATCCAGGCGGCAGGGTAGGTGAACCCCTACCTGGCGCGTCCCCAGGTGGCGGATAGGGGTAGCCGCTGGGATGGGATTCGGGGATGGGGCCACCAACCTGAGGAGGCTGTCGACCGCATCCTCGCATGGCATCCTGGAGGTTGGAGCGAAAGCTTCCGCGGACCACACACCGGTATGAATGCTCTGCGTGGGTGAATGTGTGTGTGAGTGGCCCGGGGCATGGGATATTTGCCGCGGGTGTTACCTGAGGCTGCAGGTTGACCCGTTGGCTGCGGATGAGTCCAGCAGCCAACGTGGCCACCCAGTCGGCGGCTTAGTCCTATGTCACGTGTCCGTGGGCGCTGGTGACCAGGCGCTGGTGGTTGAGTGGGAATGCGGTGGGAGGTGTGCCTCCCACCGGGAGGGGCCTGAAAACGCACGACGCGGCGGGGGACTCTGTGATGTTTCACTAGAGTTTCCGGTCCCTCGCCAGGCGTCTGAGGATGGTCACCGTGGGGTTTTAGTCGGTATGAGTCTGACACTACCTACAAGCCAGACCTTCGGGTGGGTTCGCGGGTGTCCATGAGGATTTCCCCACGTACAAAAAAAAAAAGTAACCTCGAAAACAAGCAGCAAGATAGTAAGCGAGCAGGAAGCTAGTAAGGAAGCAGTATGCATGTAAGCAAGCAGTAAACTAGAAAGCAATTTGTAAGCTACGTAAGCAAGCAGTAAGCGATTAAGCTAGCAGTAAGCTAGCAATCAAGCAGTAATCTAGTAAGCTAGCAATTAGCTAGTAAGCAAGCAGGAAGCTAGTAAGGATGCAGTATACTAGTAAGCAAGCCGTAAGTTAGTAACAAAGCAGTATGCTAGTAAGCAAACAGCAGGCTAGTAGGGAAGCAGTTAGTAAGGAAGCAGTAACGTAAGAAGTAAGCAGGAATGTGGTAAGAAAGTAGTTAGGTAGTAAGGATGCAGTAGGCTAATAAGCAAGCAGTACGCTAGTAAGCATGTTGCAATCTAGTAAGCAAGCAGCACGCTTGCAAGCAAGCAGTAAGCTACTAAGCAAGCAGTGAGGTTGTAAGCAAGCAGTAAGCTGGGAAGAAAGCAGGTAGCTAGTAAGGAGGTAGTAAGCTAGTCAATCAGTAGCGTGATAGTAAGCAAGCAGTGAGCTAGTAAGCGAGCAGGAAGCTAGTATGGAAGCAGCATCCTAGTAAGCAAGCAGCATCGGGCTAGTTAGAAAGCAGCAAGCTAGCAATCAAGTTGTTGGCTTGTAAGCATGCAGTAAGCTGGTAAGAAAGCAGTAAGTTGGCAAGCAAGATGTGTGCTAGTAAGCAAGCAGTAAGCTGGAAAGAAAGCAGGTAGCTAGTAAGGAGGTAGTAAGCTAGTAAGTCAGCAGCATGATAGTGTTACGAGCCAGGGCCGTGCAGCGCGCGTGGCCTGCGAGTGCGAGAAAGAGTATGGAATATGGTATCAATTTGTTAGTTAGGTACACGGACGAACCCGATGCGAAATCGGGGAGCCGCTAGGATAGTTGATAACGAGGACGAACCTGATGCGAAATCAGGGAGCCTCTGGGATGGAGTCACGTACGGACGAACCTGGTGCGAAACCAGGGAGCCGTAGGAGGGTGAAACGTCGTGAACGAACCCGATGCGAAATCGGAGAGTCACTAGGATTGTTGATAACGACGCAGACGAACCCAATGCGAAATCGGGGAGCTGCTAGAAGGTTGGAAGAAACGCAGACGAACTCAATGCGAAATCGAGGAGCTGCTGGGAGGTTGGATAAATCACAGACGAACCTGATGCGAAATCAGGGAGCTGTAGGATGCGGACGAACCTGATGCGAAATCAGGGAGCCGCTAGGATGGTAATAGATTGCGTGGACGAACTCGATGCGTAATCGAGGAGCCACTAGGTTGTAAGAGGTTGTATTTGGATTTGGGGATGTGTTAATTGAACTCGTAACTGTGAATTATTAAATATAATATAACCCGAGCGGTAAGGTTATATTATTATGGGAACGTTTAACTAATAATAATCGCTTTATATAATTGTGGGTTAAAGAAGTTGGGTAACTCTGATTTGATAATAAAAGTAGATATATTCTTAAATCAACAAATAAAATACAATTGTTTCGTGTATCTTATGTCGCGATCAAAGAATGAGTATATTTACCTAAAATGACCTTGCACGGTGTTGACGCACTGGCGATGCGGGGGTATGTCAGTTGGAAATAAAGGCCGCAATAGAATTTATGCCGGTTCACGGATTCTATATGGTTTGATACTAAAGGGTACGGTAGCCCGATCTCGCAAGATACAACTGACTATCAAATCGTATACGCGTGACAAGAGACGTGACGTTGACTCTAACGTGACGGTACGATTATGATCCCGCGAGTAATGAAATCACAGGGTTTATATACCAAAAAATCTGTGTGGGGAGGATTCAAAAGTACGTTAGAAATCACCGTGTGCACTATTCTCCGAATTGTATTAATTAACGGGCTGCTCTATTCTCCGAATTGTATTAATTAACGGGCTGCTGCATCGCGACGGAAGTGACCCCCATTTCAAAGGTTAGATAAGTAGCAGGGCGATTTCATAATGCACGCAAGTGGCAAGAAAAATTTGAGGAACGAAACGTTCGACATACGTAACATCTCCCCCCCCCCCCAAGATGAAACATCGCGTTATGCGTGATGCTTTCATATTAGACGGAAAGCGCCCTGTTACTTATTTACAAAAGAAAATAATAAAAGTCGCGAAAAGTAGAATAATTGAAAGCTAAATGTGTCGGGGTGTGTAGTATCATGTTGTGGTGTGTACTTATCGATACTGGTGCGTTGTGTTCTGGGTTTAAACCTTGGGCACGACGTAGCCCACCTCCAACCAGTGCTCGGCTACGTTCACAGGTGGCTGCCCCTGTAGTCGGTCCAGGTCGAGATCGGCAACGACTCCGTCTTCCGCGTTACCGATCCGGGATATTCGGCCTCTTCGAAGTAATGTTACGGATTGTAGTTATGTGTGAAATCAAGTCCTGTAAATAATCTCCATATGATTTTAATTTTTCTTTATCTGGGAAGGAACTGGGTTCTCGAGCTACTTTTCCAAAAATTAACTCGTATGGTGTGAAATTTGTTGCTTCGTGAACGGATGTGTTATATGAGAACATTGCAAAAGGAATTAATAAATCCCAATCTTCGTAGTTATCCATGTAATGTTTGAGGTATTCAGTGAGCACGATGTGACTTCTTTCCAATGATCCATTAGTTTGTGGTCTGTATCCGGAAGTTGTTATTTGTTTGATTTTAAATATTTCTGCCAAATTCGTCATTAAATTTCCAATGAAACTAGTTCCTTTATCTGTTAATATTGCGCGAGGTGTACCGTAGATTGCGATAAAGTGTCGTGCGAAGGCATCTGCAATGGTCGCGGCTCGAATATTAGGTATTGCAACTGCCACGCAGTATTTCGTCAGAATGTCCTGTATAGTAAGAATATGTCTATTTCCATTAGGCGTGATTGGAAGAGGTCCCACGGTGTCCAGTGATATTTTGTCAAATGCATCCAGCGGTGTGTCGGTGATCAACATGGGTTGGCGAGTCTTTGCTCGAACTAATTTTTGTTCTTGGCAACTTTGGCATGTCCTGATGTACTCTTGAATTTCGTTGCGCATTTTTGGCCAATGGAATTTTGATCGAATGCGTTTGTATGTTTTTGTTACCCCTTTATGCCCTCCAATTAAACTATCATGGGCTTCGCGAATTATGTCCAATCTATCCGATTCAGACGGTGTGGTGATAGCACAGCTGCATAGAGTAATTTGTTGATCTGTTTCGGTAAAAACTTCTTCTAATATTTTGTAAAATTTGTTAGCTGGTAATTTGTGTAAATCTCCTGTTACAGAGATTCGAAAGGAATTTATTTGATTTTGGACCAGGGTATGTCTGAGAGTCTTTAACCCATGGGATACATCTTTTGCCGTAATATTGTCGTAAAAATTGTCAGAAATTACTATACTGAAGGTTTTAAACAATCCATTGTCTGAAGTCAATACGTGTCCCTTTTTCGGTTGCGCTGCCAAAAGATCCGGTTTATTAATTATTTCGGTGTCCAGTAATACTTTTCCTACGGTGGATATTAGGTTGCAATCTGCTGATATGAAGTGCGCGTAATGTCCGTTTTCCGCAGCGAGGGTGTTCGAAGAAACAGTTATTTTATAAGATTGTTTTGACGCAGTGTATCGGTGCTCGTTTTCGTCGGTTAAAACATCTGTGTCGGATGCGTATGGTAGGTAAGGGTCAGGCGTGTGGTCAAAGGCGTCAGGTAGCCGTTCTGCACTTGCTTCGGTTGCAACCCTTGCAGGTGGATGAATTATGGCTGGTTGTAAAATTTCGTCTGTAACATGCGGTGTTACCTGTGGAGTACTGAATACATTTTTACGAGGATTTTCCATAATTGTATTTTCATTATTGGTAATTTCAAGTGGTTCTTCAAAGGACATTAGGTCATCGGGTAAATTGTTATCTTCCTCCGGTAGTGTGTTCCTTGTGGAGTTTGCTGCTGGCAGTAAGTTGTTTATGATTTCCTGAGATTCGTCTGGCAATGTTACTTCGTGCGATAAGCTGGGTAGAGTTCGGTGTCTAGCTATTATCGGCGAGTGTTGAATTTTTCCATAAGAGGGGCCTTGTTCTTCGTTCGAGCTACTACTAGCCTCCCGGTATTTGGGTCGGTTTTCCCTATCTCGACGTAACTGTTGTATACGGTGACCTATGAATTGCTTATCGGTAGTCGGTGGTACTTGAGCCCGGAAGTCGGGATCGTCCTTTGACTCCCGTGGAATGAGCGGTAGACAGACTGATGGGGGGTTGCGCGATAACGCGTCCGCGTTCATGTTCGTTTTTCCACACTTGTGGATAACCTGATACTCGTATTCCGAAAGTCGTAATTTCCATTTTATTAGCCTGGAGGTCGGGTCCTTAACTGAATGTAGCCAGAATAAGGGATGGTGATCTGTGACAAGGGTGAATTTTGTTCCATAAATATAGGGTCGGAAATACTTTACTGCGTAAACCATTGCGAGACATTCCTTCTCTGTTGCCGAATAATTCTTTTCAGGTTTATTAAGGCTTCGAGATGCATATGCTATCGGTAAATCCTTTCCTATTTCCCCCTGGCTAAGTACAGCTCCTATGGCGTATTCGGATGCGTCTGTAGTCACGATGAAGGGTTTGGTGAAATCCGGATACTGCAATATAGGTTGTTGACAAAGTTCTTTACGTAATTGATTAAAACTTTGATCTTGTTCTTCTGTCCATTTAAATTTAATGCCCTTTCCTAGTAAATTGATCAATGGTTTTGACTTCACGGTGAAATCTGGTATAAATCTTCTGTAATATCCTGCTAAGCCCAAAAATTGTTGAATATTCTTCTGCGTTTTCGGTGTGGGAAAGTCTTGCACAGCTTTTAATTTTCTTGGATCCGGTCTTACCCCCTTTTCGGAAATTATATGTCCTAAATATGCAACTTCTTTGCGTAGAAATTCGCATTTGTCAGTTTGAAGGGTTAAGCCCTGTTCCCGAAGGCGGTTCAATAATTTTCTAACTTTGATATTATGTTCTTGCAATGATGAAGCGTAAACGACAATGTCGTCCAGGTAAACGAAGAGGTCTGTTCCTTGTAATCCGGTGAGAACTTGATCCATGAGGCGTTGAAATGTAGGTGGAGCGTTCTTTAAGCCAAAAGGCATTCTTGAAAATTCGTAATGTCCATGCGGTGTGGTGAATGCTGTTTTTTGCTTATCCCTTGGATTCATTTCTATCTGGTGAAATCCACTGGCGAGATCAAAAACGGAAAAATATTTTGCTCCTCCTAATCGGTCCAAAATTTCTGTGATTTGTGGTAATGGATATTTGTCGGAGATTGTCTTTTCGTTTAATGCGCGAAAGTCTATTACCATGCGCCAACGTTTGTTTCCCTGTGAGTCAGCTTTCTTCGGTACGATCCATAAAGGTGAGTTGTAGGGTGATTTTGACGGAGTAATTATGCCTTGTGATAATAATGCGCTAACCTGTTTTTGTATTTCGTCCTGATGCACAGGCGGATATCGATATTGTCTTGTGTTTACTGGTATTTCGTCTATGGTGTGAATCGAATGATTAAAATCGGCTGCTTTTCCTAATTTGTCTCCAAGCAGAAAAAATCGGTCTGGAAATTCTTTTATTAAATCAGTGACGGATGCTCGTTCTTCCCTGTTTAAATGATTGGTATTTAGTGTATTTACGAGTTTTTCTATCCTATCTTCGGTGGTCCTGAATTTTGTTGGCTGTTCTGCATATGAGCAAAGGTCTTCGTCCGATGTGCTTAGAAAATCGTACGGTTCTATTATCTGTGGTTCTATCTCTACGTCGAGGTCTTCGCTGCTGGTGTTCGTTGCTAAGACGTGACATTTTCCGTTGTTATTTGTTACAGCTGCTTCCCCTACGTACAGTTGATCGTGAGTTTTAATACGTAGTAAATATCCTTCCTTTACTGTCGGGTTTGCTATTTTTACCGCGATTTGTTGTATCGTACGAGCTTCGAGCCTGTGTTTAGTCGGAGTTTGCGAGTTTAAAGATGAAAACAAATCATTGCGGTTTGAAAAACGTAATGGTCTAATAGGTTTGTCCCTTAATACCATGGTCCCATGATAATAAGAAATTTCGGCACCCTCTTGCATTAAAAATGGGCTTCCGATGAGTCCATCAGCGTCTATTGCAAGAGTTCTTACTATATAGAAAAATGCGGGTGTATCGTGAATATGGAGAATTGTGGTTCCTAACGTGTAAATTGGAGTTGTGGTTAATCCTGTTATTTCTATTTCTTCGCGAGAATTTATTATTGCTTTTGTTCCTAAAACATCGAGACGTACTAAGTTGATGGCTGCACCGCAATCGATTAAAAATGTTCCCTTTCCTAATTCCAGTTCTGGGACTTTGGTTTCGAGACGTGGGGCAGGTGTTTCTTTGATAAGGAGTCGTTTTCGAAGTGTACTGTTCTTTGACGACGGGTTTCGTTGCCGCTCATCGTGTCGCCGGTACGGTGAGCGCGATTGAAGTTTAAAGACCCGTTCGATTCGGCTGACGAGTCCCGCGAGTCGCGTCGGTTTTTTGGATTACGTGGATTTTTCCTACAGGATTTCCCGTCGTGGCCCGTAGTTTCACAATACCAACAATATAATTTCGGTTCGCGATATCTTTCGGAATTTTTTAATATGGAATAATGATTTCCTTCATCCTTAGGAAAATCGTAAGAACGCCTCGAAGGGGAAATCGAGGGGCTCCTTTGTCGCACGGGCCATGCCGACGCATGTGGTTGTTCCTCTCGATCCTCTTGACCTTCGTATGTTCTAGCATGCCGCCCTCGGTCATAACGACTCGGCGAGCCAGGGTACGACACTTGATTGTCGCGGTGGCGATAATCTTCGGTTCCACGATCCTTTCGTGACCACCGTGCAGGTGATTCGTTCCGGGGCATTTGTCTTCGATTCCTTAGTTTCCTGTCTATATGCAGCACGGCGTCGTAAGCATCTTCAAGAGTCCGTATGTCTCTAAATTGTGCCGACACCTTCCAAGAAATACGATCCGGTAAGCCTTCGATGAAATTTTCCAAAACATCTCGTTCCATCTCCTTGATGAAATCTTCGGCTTGTCCCGGTATCTTTCTCGAATGGCTCCGCGCGCGCAATAAACCAGGTGACTAGTCCTGTCGACGTACTGTCGCAAACTTTCACCCTCGCGAATACGTAAACTCGCGATGTCTACTTGGAAATACGACAAACTTTTTCCCGGCGCGAATCTCTTTTTTAAATGTTTAATCAATTCGCTAACACTCACGAATTTATGCTCTAAGGTGCACCTTCGTGCGGGACCTATGAGTTTAGTCAGAACAATCGCCAGATAATCGGCTTCCGAACCCTCAGGTATCAATGTTAACCCATCCTCCACACTTTGTGCAAAACGCGATAAAGATGGAGTTTCTCCGTCGAAAGTCGGTATCGTCGATGTAACGTTTTGTATGCATGTCTTTTGTGTCAAAAGTGACATTGAATTTGCAAGCGATAATGTCAAGTTAATAATATCGTTCGACGAAATATTTGCTTGTGAACTTGTCATTTTTAATAATTTATTTTAATTCAACTAGAGAAAACTAGTATATTTAAATCCAATTAACAATGTGTATTAACTAGCGAAAACTAGTATATTCTTAACAAGAGTTAACTGGTTGACTTAACTAGCGAAAACTAGTATATCGTCTAAATTCAAGAAGAGAAATTTCAACTTCTCAAGAAACCCAAAAATTACGTAGCGATTCTAAAATAGTTAAATCCCACCGCTGTCACCAGTTTCTGTTACGAGCCAGGGCCGTGCAGCGCGCGTGGCCTGCGAGTGCGAGAAAGAGTATGGAATATGGTATCAATTTGTTAGTTAGGTACACGGACGAACCCGATGCGAAATCGGGGAGCCGCTAGGATAGTTGATAACGAGGACGAACCTGATGCGAAATCAGGGAGCCTCTGGAATGGAGTCACGTACGGACGAACCTGGTGCGAAACCAGGGAGCCGTAGGAGGGTGAAACGTCGTGAACGAACCCGATGCGAAATCGGGGAGTCACTAGGATTGTTGATAACGACGCAGATGAACCCAATGCGAAATCGGGGAGCTGCTAGGAGGTTGGAAGAAACGCAGACGAACTCAATGCGAAATCGAGGAGCTGCTGGGAGGTTGGATAAATCACAGACGAACCTGATGCGAAATCAGGGAGCTGTAGGATGCGGACGAACCTGATGCGAAATCAGGGAGCCGCTAGGATGGTAATAGATTGCGTGGACGAACTCGATGCGTAATCGAGGAGCCACTAGGTTGTAAGAGGTTGTATTTGGATTTGGGGATGTGTTAATTGAACTCGTAACTGTGAATTATTAAATATAATATAACCCGAGCGGTAAGGTTATATTATTATGGGAACGTTTAACTAATAATAATCGCTTTATATAATTGTGGGTTAAAGAAGTTGGGTAACTCTGATTTGATAATAAAAGTAGATATATTCTTAAATCAACAAATAAAATACAATTGTTTCGTGTATCTTATGTCGCGATCAAAGAATGAGTATATTTACCTAAAATGACCTTGCACGGTGTTGACGCACTGGCGATGCGGGGGTATGTCAGTTGGAAATAAAGGCCGCAATAGAATTTATGCCGGTTCACGGATTCTATATGGTTTGATACTAAAGGGTACGGTAGCCCGATCTCGCAAGATACAACTGACTATCAAATCGTATACGCGTGACAAGAGACGTGACGTTGACTCTAACGTGACGGTACGATTATGATCCCGCGAGTAATGAAATCACAGGGTTTATATACCAAAAAATCTGTGTGGGGAGGATTCAAAAGTACGTTAGAAATCACCGTGTGCACTATTCTCCGAATTGTATTAATTAACGGGCTGCTCTATTCTCCGAATTGTATTAATTAACGGGCTGCTGCATCGCGACGGAAGTGACCCCCATTTCAAAGGTTAGATAAGTAGCAGGGCGATTTCATAATGCACGCAAGTGGCAAGAAAAATTTGAGGAACGAAACGTTCGACATACGTAACAATAGTAAGCAAGCAGTTAGCTAGTAAGCGTGCAGGAAGCTAGTAAGGAAGCAGTATCCTAGTAAGCACGCAGCTGGCTAGTAAGAAAGCAGTTAGTTAGTTAGCAAGCAGCAGGCTAGTCAGAAAGCAGTTAGTTAGTAAGGAAGCAGAAAGCTTATAAGCAATGTGCAAGTAAGCAAGCAGTGACCTAGTAAGCGTGCAGCGAGCTAGTAACAAAGCAGTAATCTAGTAAGCAAGCTGTATGCTTCTGAGAAAGCAGTAAGCTAGTAAGCAAGCAGTAGGTTCGTAACAAAGCAGTATCGTAGTAAGCAAGCAGCAGGCTAGTAAGAAAGCAGATAGTTAGTAAGCATGCGACAGGCAAGTAAGAAAGCAGAATGCTAGAAAGCATGTTGTAAGCAAGCAGTAAGCGATTAAGCTAGCAGTAATCTAGTAAGCAAGCAGTAGGCTATTGAGAACGCAGTTAGCTACGAATCAAGCAGTGAGCTAGTAAGTAGGCAGAAAGCTAGTAAGGAAGCAGTGTGCTAGTATGTAAACAGTAAGCTAATATGCTACCAGTAAACTTGAAAGCAAGCAGTAAGCTAGAAAGCAAGCACCAGGCTATTGAGAAAGCAGTTAGCTAGGAAGCCAGCAGTAAGCTAGTATGCAACCAGTAAACTTGTAAGCAAGCACTGAGCTAGTAAGCGAGGAGGTAGCCAGTATGAAAGCAGTATGTTAGTGTGCAAACTGTAAGCTAGTAAGCAAGCAGTAAGCTAGTATGCAAGCAGTGAGCCAGTAAGCGAGGAGGTAGCCAGTATGAAAGCAGTATGTTAGTGTGCAAACTGTAAGCTAGTAAGCAAGCAGCAAGCTAGTATGCAAGCAGTAAGATAGTAAGCGAGGAGGAAGCTAGTAAGGAAGCAGTATGCTAGTAAGCGTGCAGTAAGCTAGAAAGCATGCGACAGGTTAGTAAGAAATCCGTTAGCTATTGAGCATACAGCAAACTAGTAAGCAAGCAATAAGCTTGTAAGCATCCAGTGACCTAGAAAGCAGGCAGTAAGCTGGTAAGATAGCAGTTAGCTAGTAAGGAAGTAGTAAGCTTGTAAGCAAGCAGTGAGCTAGTAAGCGAGCGGGAAGCTAGTAAGGAAACACTAGGCTAGAAAGCAAGCAGCTGGCTAGTATGCAAACAGTAGGCGAGTAAGCTAGCAGTAAGCTAGTAAGCAAGCAGTAAGCTAGTAAACAAGCAGTAATCTCGTATACAAGCAGTGACCTAGTAAGCGAGCAGGAGGCTAGTAATGAAGCAGTATGCTAGTATCCAAGCAGTTAGCTAGCAAACAAGCAGCAGGCTAGTAAGAAAGCAGTTAGCTAGTAAGAAAGCAGTAGCCTGGTGAGCAAGCAGCACGCTGGTAAGCAAGCAGCAAGGTAGTAAGCAAGCAGTAAGTGAGTAAGCTAGCAGTAAGCTAGTAAGCAAGCAGAGAGCTAGTAGGCAAGGTGGAAGCTAGTATGAAAGGAGAAAGCTAGTAGGCAAGAAGTGTGCTAGTAAGCGTGGAGGAAGCTAGAAAGCAAGCAGTAAGCGAGTTAGCTAGCATTAAGCTTGTAAGCAAGCAGCAGGCTAGTCGCAAAGCAGTAATCTACTATGAAACCAGTATGCTAGTAGGTAAGAAGTAAGCTAGAATGCATGCAGCAGGCTAGTAAGAAAGCAGTTAGATATTGAGCAAGCAGTAAGCTAGTAAGCAAGCAGTAATCTTGTAAGCAAGCAGTGCGCTAGTAAGCGAGGAGGAAGCTAGTAAGCAAGCAGTAAGCTTGTTAAAGTACTAAGGGACTTTAACGTGGGTGCGGATGAGGAAACAGACAGAGAGAGAAATTGTTACAAGTTTTTCAATAAAGTTTTTATTTTACAAAAATATAAATGAAAATTCTAGTACTGTTAAGAACCCAATAATATATAATGTATGGCGGCTAATAGTGGCGTGTTATTTATATTAATGTGGAATGAGTTAGAAATGTTTTTCGTTTTGTATCTATTTATATCAGTGTTTAAATAACGCGTTAATTCGTTAATTGAAAAACGTCGGTTAAACCGTCGCGTGATCGATAGAAAGAGCAGGACATTTCTTATACGGTTATTCTCTGTTTACGCGACATTACAGAGCCTTCTCTGCGGCGTAATATGTTTTGAGCAATACCGTGTAGAAAAACTACAAACATACTTTCGATACAAATCACGCGTTCGGCCTAGTAACGGTTCCCAGAGAACAGGTGGTACTACGCCGAAATTATAGAGAGGATACAAAATTAATAAGAGACAGGCAGCTTAGACCAGACAGCGCCACGAGACGAAAAGTTTCCCCTCTCTCGTGGCCACGGTTAAGCAGGTATGTCTCGGGACCACTTGCTACCTGGTTCTCGACGAGTGCGGATCTTCTGAGCCGACCTCATCAGTCTATCGGAATCGATACATACGATTAATTAGATTCGTCTAATACGATCGTGGATCCACTTAACCGAAACGGTACAAAACAGAGACTGCTGCGGATTCGAAAGAATCACGCCAAGTCGAATTTCGTACCCTACGGTTTCGTGAGAATATCTCGATTTCCGCGGTAAATGAACCATAGGAACGGGAAAATTTACTCGATAATTTGAGTAATTTTCACAACCCGCCATCGGTGGCTGAATATAATCAGATTACACTTAAACAGTGCTTGATTATCGCCACTGTTGTGACGGACAAACGCGTGTTGCTGACATCAGTGGTCGTGTTTGAGAACCGAGAGAATTTCTTGATTCTCTGTTTGCCTATTGCACAGTTCAGAACCCCAACCTATAGGGAGCCTTCGTTGCAAAATCCCTGGGTTGGGTTCGTCGTTTTCCAGGGTCGAAACAAAAGTTTGAGATAACACCCGATAGGGGCTTTATTGGCATTCCCTGGGTAAATATCTCGGCTGGTTTCGATCTGCTCGAGCGTGGGTTCCAGATCGTCAGTGGGTACGGACACTCGACGTAGAACTACGTTCAAAGGGCACCGTGGTGTTAGAACCTTAATAATCAGTCGCTTCTGCGCAGTTAAAGCTCTGCATCACACCGGTCCCGTACGGACCAGGGAACGGCGAGAGACCGCGGAGTTGACAACCCTTGGAGCCTTACAACCTCCACTTGTTATCCTCTCCTGCAAAAACCAAACCTACAGCAGTGGGAAGATCGAGATTAGAATCTCGTCTTCCCCATCTGCAATTCAACGTTTCCAAAATCTGAAACGTTGAAATATTTTACAGTCCACGAACCCGGCTGCGTATCGCTGTGGTGAAAATTCCCGCTCCAGTTTACAAATAAACGGAGTAAGGAGCGAGTGGATTAAAGCGAGTCCGACAACGCGACGAGCGTTGTCCTTTATTAACAGCTGGATTTCGGTCTCTTTTTGTTACAGAAGACCGAGGCGAGAGCCTTGAAGGCAAGCCGGCTCAGCCCAACTGCAGTTTATCCAGCTAATTTCCTATAAATTTTCTTTTTTTACGTTTATTTAATTTTTGAATTTTTCCTCTAAATAAACGGCCTAGTCCCTTGGACTAGGCGAAAGAAAATTATCAATTGTACATTCACTTTCCCCCATATTTCCAATCCCTCGTGATCCGGACCATATTTCGTTAAAGGGTACGAGACAAGGTTTTATCATAACCTTTGCACGAACTCGTACCTATTTTAACAATCAGTTATTATATTATTATATTATTTAAATAAGTTTCTCCGTTTCAGTTTTCTTCAAGCACTTATTGTTTCAGTTTCTTCAATCGTTTATCGTTCAGTTCCTACAGCTATTTAAAAACCTCTCTAATATAATATGGTAAATGTATTAGGTTGTAAACGCTGGTGTGTAATGTGATGACAAATAAAGTAAAGAAGAATGTACAAGGAAGCGCGAGAGGAGAGCGAGAGGCCTTTGGGGTTAATTTGTCCGTCAGAAACGAGATTGGAGGCGTCTCGCGGATTCGCGGATTGGATAGAAACCCCGCATCGTCGGGATTCTTTCCCAAGCCCACGGGTAAGGTTGTCGTAAGCGGCATCCTAGGCCCGGTAGACCAAAGGGGGAAAACGTGAGCGTCTTCCCAAAATCAAGGTCCACGAGCACGGTAGACCGATCAGGTCGAGCCGAGGCCGTTAGGCTGAGCGAAGCCGCGAGACGAGCCCTACAACATTGAGGTAGGGAGGTTTAAGACGGTTCCGCGGCAGTACGCGTCCGGGATTCATTCTGGTCTGAGATGTCGTATCGACAGGACGATCCTCTGGCTGTCCTATCGTGCTTCGCTTAAAACTATAATTTGCTCAATCGAGTCAGATGACAATAAATTTTTGTTAATCATCCTATTGACTTTGTTGGCCTGCTGCTTATCCTGGGTTAGTCCTATAACCAGTACAAAATGTAAAAATAAACGAAAAACAGAAAACAAAAATCTTGGACGGTGGCTCTGCTTTGGCCAGGCGTCCCCTATTCTTTTGGTCTCCAATTTGTTCTACTGCGGAGGCTTTCTGCAACAAAAGAATCCGCCTAATAAATACTTTTGCGGACAAGTCAACAATCGCGCGCTCGTCAGCTGTTTCTCGCGCTCCAGCGACAGTCTGTTGTGTTTGGAGGGGAGAGCTGGCTGGCTATCTAGCGCTCTAGCTAGTGGACTGTATATTCTTCTCTTTCTGGTAAATGAGATTCGTTTCCTACGATCTCACCGACGCGCACAACCGGGTAGACGTGCTTTTCTCCGTTCTACCGGGTTCTCTTCGCAATGTCACGGACGGGAAACCAAATGGAGGTTGTAAGGTTCCAAGAGGCTATATCCCGCGAGCACGCTCCCCGTGCGGGTGGCGTTTCTACACCACCCACACAAGAGGACGTCTTGTCCTGGTTCGGCTTCCTCGACGGCTGCTCCTCAGGAGCAACCTGCGGTATGCACACGTGGTTGCCAAGCCGGCGATTCCTTCATCAAAGGAACGCTCGGCAGCCAGCCGTGGCTACCTCCACGGAGGCTCCTATGTTCCGAGGAACTCGCCTGCGGCTCACTGGTTCAGGACTCAATTCCCTGCAATTCCAACCAGCCTACGTTCACAGCCCAGTGTGGTCGACTCACAGCTAGTAGTGGGTGTAGCGATGGAAGGAAGGCTCTTCGAACTCTTTGCTCCACCGTACGCTTAGGCTCTACTTATTGTCCCCTCACGACGGTATATTGGAGCGGGTTCTCCGACGCCCGATGCACGGAGAGCACCACGAAGTGATATCTTTCCTGAATATCTATCTTCCGGTTGCTCCTACGCCGTATAGCTCCAGACTGGTCGTTGGAACTTTCCACCCCACCGGTCGGTGTACTCTCTACGGTACACAGGACGGGTGGTTCCAGTGGCTTTCGTACGACCTCTATGAACGGTGAACTACCACTAGATGATACCAGTATGTCGGTATCAGCCTTCCAGTAGCTCCAACCGGATAATTGGAAGAAGACTCAAGGCGATCCACACCGAATCTCGAACGTCGCAGTCGCGTCCACGAACTGCAACGTTCAATCACAATCCTGCGTCTACGATCGCTTCACACTCGGCGTGCCTTGCGATCGCTGCAACGTCAGGCAGATTGTCCTTTTTCTGGGGAAAATCTCAAGTCGCTATGACGAGATTTTCCAATAAATTGCTTGTCCGCAAACTGATTCTATTACGCGGAGCGAGATCGACTCATTCTCCTCGGAGCTCGTAGGTAAATGGGAACGCGACCGTCACAGGGTCCGCTCTTGATCGCCGACGGCTCAAGAATGAACCGTGACGATCTGCAAGCAGCGACGGCCGCGGCCGGCTCCTTCGCTCAAGCGCAGAACCGGGTAGCTACGCCTCGCGATGCTGGGCCCGGGCTGCTACGCGCCGCGTTTCGTCTATCGATCTTTCTCCGATAGATCCCTTTTCTCTCTCTTTCTCAGCGCTAACAACACAATTCCTAGAATTTGTTACAAAACTCGAGAATTTCAGTGAAGCTAGATTGAAAAAACACGTAAATAGCCGTGGTATACTAATCTGAACGATGCGACAGTCTCATCCTTCTCCTCCGCCAGGAGCCACATAGGCTCCAAGAGGAAGCGGACGGGGCAGGCCGTCACCGGAGTGAGTAGAGCAATGAGCCCGGTGGTAATGGTGAGTTGCCTCAGGGACGTGGTAACTGAGGATATTTCCGAGAGGATATCCTAGTCTCTGAGGCTGGTGGAGAAGGTGGCCGCATCCTGGTCCTTTAAGGGGCAGAAGAGCGGCGGCGCAGAGGCCCTGAGAGAGGCTGCGCAAAAGATGAGGGAGGCGGCGCAGGAGCCAAGCGGACGGAACGCCCGTCTGCGGCTCCTGTTGGAGGAGGAGAGACGGGGGAGGAGGATGGCAGAGGCGTGCAGGAATGGCGCAGCCCTCCCTCCAATCCTCCCGCCACTGCCACCGCGTGCCCCGGCGGTGGCAAATAAGTGGGTTGCGGTGGTGGAGGTGCGAGGCTCTACAGGCCCTTCCGCCACGCACTCCGTTCGCGCAGAGTTCCCCGTTCTCCTCAGAGGACGAACTTCTGAGGAGGATTGGGGAAATGATTGAGCGTAAGCTGGCCGCCTTCCGGGATAAGCTCCTCCCCGGTAGAGCGGTCAGCAGGAAGGCGGCGTCCCCCCGACCAATACCAGTACAATAGGGGAAGGCGAAGGTGGGGGGAGCGAAGTCTCCGCCCACCCTGGTCACTCCGGGGCCTCGAGTCGCGGCCTCCAAGGGGACCAGACTACCGCGGTCCCGGATCGGACGCTTTCTATGGCACCGTCCCAAGGGGGGGGGGTGTCCTGGAACTAGGTGGTTGGGCGGATGGCGAGAAGAGCGGCGAGGAAGGCCTCGCAGCCGCAACCTCCGCCCTCGCCGCACGCGGCCATAGTAAAGGCCGCGAAGACGCCACCTGTGCGCCTCCCCCCCCCCCCCCCCGGAACGGCAGCGGCGGTGCTGACCGTCGGGCGGTGTGGCGACCTGACCCTCGCGGCGGCGATGCAGCTCGCCAGGAAGAACATCTTCCTGGAGGAGCTTGGCATCGCTTCCGTGAGGGCGGGGAGATGGCGGACCGACTCGCACAGAGGCTCCGGGAGCAGTTGGGCGAGCGGGGTGTTCGGGTCGCCAGGCCCACGAAGCGCACGGAGATGCGCGTTTGTGGGCTGGACGACTCGGTCACAGCGCAGGAGATGTCTCATGCCCTAGCGAGGGCGGGGGCCTGCCCTGAAAGAGACGTGCGGGTCGGAGAGATCCGCAGCTCTCCTTCCGGCCACTGTACTGTGTAAGCCCGGTGCCCCCTCTCTGCTGCCCGCAACGTGGCGGAATCCGGGAGGGTTTTGGTGGGGTAAGTTTCGGCGCGGAAGAGATACTCCCGCCGCGCCCACTCCAGTATCGCCGCTGCCACAAGTTGGGGCACGTGAGGCAGTGGTGCACCTCGCCGGTGTACCGCAGAAGTCAATGTTACCGCTACGGAGCGAAAGACCACCGCGCGAGCCAGTGCTCGGCGACCCCCCACTGCCCGCTATGTGCGGACATGGGAAGGCCGGCAGATCACAGGGTGTGGAGCAAAAAGTGCTCTCCCCCCTCCCGGAAGAAGGGGGGAATCGGCCCTCTCTGGTTCAGGCTCCGCGGTTGGTAGCATCGTCCACAATGGAGGTGGATGGTACCACGGGGACGGACAGCCGGGAGGAGGCTGGCGCGGCCGCTAAGTAATGCCGCCCCGTCTCCTCCTCCAGGCCGACCTCAACCACTGCCGCGCGGCACAGGACATGATGTCCCAGGTCCTTGCGGAGTGGGGGGTTGGCCTGGCTATCGGCGCCGAACCGTACCGCGTCCTTGATCACCCTCATTGGGTGGGGGACGCGGACGGCATGGTAGCGGCGGTATGGGTAGGACGCGACGAGTCTCCGCCTTTCTCCATTCTGGAACGCGTTCGGGGCTTCGTCGCCGTGAACTGGGGGGGGGGGGGACTCGCCGTGGTGGGGTGCTACATCTCGCCCCGCAGCGGCCGCACCGCGTTCGAGCAGTACCTGGCCGAGGTCGCGGCATGCGTGCAGCGCTGCACGGCCAGACCGGTGCTGGTCTTGGGCGACTTTAACGCCAAGTCGGTGGCGTGGGGATACCCCAGGATCTCCGTTCGCGGTGGGGTCCTGGGCGCCTGGGCGGCCGGGCTCGACCTTCGATTACTGAACCGGGGGTCGGAGCACACGTGCGTGCGGCGATATGGGAGGTCCATCGTGGATGTTGGATTCGCGACCACCAACGCCGTGCGCATGGTGTCGGTATGGCAGGTGGTTGGGGGTGGGGGCAGAGACACTGTCGGACCACCGGTATATTCGGATGGAGGTCTGTGCACCCGGATGTACATCCCGATACCACCGGCTGTTTGGCGCCCCACCACGCAGCTGGGCGCTTCGGCGCCTGGACAAGGACGCTATGATGGCAGCTGCACTCGCTGCAACTTGGCCGCAGGAGGCGACCGAGTTGCTGAGCATAGAGGAGGAGGTCGCCCGGCTCGGGGGATTAGTCGCAAATATTTGCGACGCGGCGATGCCCCGGATCGGGCGGGCTTTCTCCTCGCCTGGCGGTGTACTGGTGGTCGCCCGCGATCGCAGAATTGCGCGTCGCGAGTGTGTGCGCCCGACGCCAGTACACACGCCCGCGCCGTCGTCTACGAAGGGACGATGGCGTGGCGCGAGCGAGGGCAGATGACCTGTATGAGTCATACCGTACAGCTCGGGTTGCTCTGCAGGTCGCCATCAAGCGGGCCAAAACCCGGGCATGGAAGGAGCTCCTCCAGCCTCTCGATGACGATCCTTGGGGGCGCCCGTATAAGGTGGTGCTAAATAAGCTCCGCCCGTAGGCGGCCCCTGTCACCGAGGGTCTCAATCCCCGGCTGCTGGAGGCCGTGGCCAATACTCTCTTTCCAATTGGGGTGGGAGGATCACGCCCTTCGGCGGCGTCGTCTGTCCCAATTGAGTGGTCGGCCGAGCTGGGGGTCACGCAGGGGGAGCTGACCACGGTCATCAAACGGCTCGAGGCGCGTAACACGGTCTCGGGACCGGATGGTGTGCCTGGCCGGGTTTGGATTTTGACCCACGGCGTCCTTGGGGCCGACCTCAGGCGGTTATTTAACCGATGCCTGAGGGACGGGCGATTCCGCCCCAGTTGGAAGGTAGCGAGGATGGTCCGCCTCCGGAAGGCGGGTCGGCCCGCAGGGTCTCCCTCCGACATACCGGCCCATCTGTCTCCTCGACGAGGTGGGCAAGTTCTTCGAGCGAGTGATTGCTGCCCGCCTCGTTGAGCACCTGTCGCGGGGTGCTCCGGGCCTGGCCGACTGCCAGTACGGTTTCCGGGGTGGGGGGGGGCCGGTCGACGGTCGATGCGATCAGTCGTGTCAGGGTCCTCTCGGAGTCGGCCGTCTCCCGGGGAGGGGTGGCGTTGGCTGTATCGCCGGATATTGCCAACGCGTTTAACACCCTTCCCTGGGGGGAGATACGGAGGGGGCTCGGACATCGTCGGGTCCCCCCGTGTCTCAGGGCAGTCGTCGCGGATTATCTCCGCGGCAGGTGGATCGAGTATCCGGGCCGGGATGGTAATATGCGTAGGGAGGTGTACTGCGGGGTGCCGTAGGAGTCGGTCATCGGGCCACTCTTGTGGAACATCGCGTACGACGCGGAGTTGCGGGCCGACCTCCCCGACGGCGTCAGTGCCGTGTGTTACGCAGATGACACACTGGTGCTTGCCGCCGGGGCTCAGTGGGGGAGGACCAAGCGCCTCGCCGAGGAGGGGGCGCATCGCGTCATCGACCGGATCAGGGGGATGGGGATGACGGTGGCGGTCCATAAGACCGAGGTGATAGCGTTCCATTCACCTCGGCAGGATCCGCCACCCCCTCCGATCTGGGTGGGTGGGGCTGATATCGAGGTGAAGCCCCGGATGAGGTATCTGGGGTTGAACCTCGATAGCCACTTTTTTTTTTTTTTTTTTTTGTCGTGGGGAAAATCGCGGCATGGATTGGCGGGATGGAGTGGCCCCGTCCTGCCGCTATGAGACAGAGTGTCTACCGGGGGGACCGTTTATCTCCCCCGGGGATGGGCGCAAAGCGCGGGCACGGGGAGGATACCGAAAGAATGCTTCGAGCGATTCCCGGTATCCTCCCAAATCGTGCGGAAGGGTCGCCGTGGGGTTTTTGGTGGGTAGGTCCCGCGCCTGTCGTTGTACGGGCGCGGGGAATCCCACACACCCCTCCCACCTCTCCCCAAGGAGGTGGGAGGGAGTCTTTCGAACATTTTCCCCACGACAAAAAAAAAAAAAAAAAAAAAAAGCAGAATGCTAGTAAGGAAGCAGTTCGCTAGGAAGCAAGCAGCAAGCTTGTAAGCAAGTAGTAAGCTAGTAAGCGAGCATGGACCTAGTAAGGAAGTAGTAACGTAGTAAGCAAGCAGTGAGCCAGCAGGCGAGCAGGAAGCTAGTAGGCAACCAGTAAGGTAGTAAGCAAGCTGTAAGCTTGTAAGCAGGCAGTAAGCTGTTAAGAAAGCAGTAAGATAGTAAGTAAGAAGCTGGCTAGTAAGAAAGCAGTATTCCAGTAAGCAAGCAGTAAGCAAGTCAGCTAGCAGTAAGCTAGTAAGGATGAAGTAAGCTAGTCAGCAAACAGGAAGCTAGTACAGAAGCAGTATGTTAGGAAGCAAGCAGTAAGCTGGTAAGAAAGCAGTTAGCTAGTAAGAAAGCGGTATGCCAGTCAACAAGCAGTATGTTAGAAAGCAAGCAGCAAACTATCAAGCAGGCAATAAGCTAGAAATCAAGGAGCAGGCTGGTAAGAACGCAGTTAGATAGCAATCAAGGAGCAGGGTAGTAAGGAAGCAGTAAGCTAGTAAGCATGCAGCTGGTTAGTAAGGATGCCGCAAATTAGGAATGTTTAAAGATCGAGTTAATTCGATTTATTTAAACCCGTAATTAGCCGTTAATCCGCTTTATTTTCAATATACGCGACAGACCAAAATATTCTAGGTCGACGCGTCCGCGATTCGAAACAGAAGGCAGCAGAAAAACTCTCGCTCCTTGAGTTTTTCTGTAAGTCACGCGAGCATTACAGTAACGTTCGATTTCGAATTTTTCGGTTAAACGCTCGACCATAGAGAAGGTGCGTCAATTACATATTAGATAAAGACGGACGAGAGCCACGGCGACAGCGCCGCGCGTCGGAGGATTCCTCCTCTCTCACGCGTACTTTTCGGCAGCTCGTGCTCGTCCGTCACTTGAAAACGAGAGCCTGCCAAGCGCGGATCGATAACCGATCACGCTTCACATAATTAAAAGAATTCCGAATTGCTTCGAGTTATTCGAGCATTCGTAGAAAATCAAAAGGCCCTCGCAATATCCGAATTGCTTCGAGTTATTCGAACATTCGGCAAAATTAAGAAAACTATAAAGAAAATTCTCAGGTTCAAGCGGCTGATTCCCACGCAACGTTGAAAGTTCGAGTTATTCGAACTTTCACAACGCGGGCAACCGACGTATAACCGCAGCTTTACGGGATTAGCTTGCGTAAGCAAACTGCCCCCAGTAAACTACGTGTAATTCCGGTTGTCGAATCAAACCAGTTAATCGATTCGGTCGTGAGTACGACCCGGTTAAAAGACTGCGGGAAACTCTTTGGTATCATCGAGTTCCCGAATTTTCCGCGTATTGCTGCAAACAGCGGTCGTGTGAGAGGTATCGAGGTTAAGACTCGATCCTCCCTTGATTTAATCGAACGGCCTTACACCCACCTAAAGGGGCCTCATTGGCACGTATACCCTGGGTGGACTTGCCGCCTTCTAGTCGGAGCGTGGGACGAGTTACTCTAAGCCCAGCTTCCGGCGAATGCCAGAGCGTTGTTCTTTGATCGCCAGTCTTGTACGGTCACTGCGCGTAGAACGCGACTCACAAGGCGTCGGGGTGCCAGTCTCAATAGTAAGACGTCCTATACGCCATTGAAAGACTGCTCCACATCGTGTTCTGTACACACGCATACGAAGACGGTAAGGAGCCGAGGACCGGGTGACGGTTGGAGCCTTACAACCTCCCTCTAGGCACCCTCTCCTGCGACAATCAAGTGTTGCAGTCAACAGAAAAAGCCGAGACGAATTTCCATAATTGGAAGAAAGCGAGCGATTCCCGGTTTAAAGGGAACGCTCACACACACGTACAGTCCACTAGCTTAGCTGCGTATCGTGGCGGCAGAGATTCCCGCTCCTAGGTGCGACAAGCACAGACCAGGAGCGTACGTCAAAGAGAAAGACAAGCGACGTGACTCACGTCGATAGGTATTAAACGCCTAGTCGTGTCTCTTTCTGTTTCAGGGTAACAACGCGGGCCGCACAACAACATCGTCTGGCAGACGTCGACCGGTTATTACCAAAAACCTGTACAAGCTATAAGAAAAGAAACAAAATAAAAGGCTTATCCGTGCATTTGGATAAGCGTAAATAAAAATTATAATTGTACTGCTTATTTTCCGTTTGTTCCTTCCCTCGAGATCCGGACCACCGTTAGGCGAGGCATTTCCAAACCTCCTCCCCCTAACAAGGAAGAAAGCAGGAATGTAGTAAGAATGCAGTTAGGTAGTAAGCAAGCATTAAGCTAGTAAGGTAGCAGTTAGCAATTATGCATGCAGTAAGTTAGTAAAAAACCAGTAAGCTATTTAGCAAGTCATAACCTAGGAAGCAACCAGTAGGCCAGTAAGCAAGCAACAAGCTTGTAAGCAAGTATCAAGCAAGTAAGCAAGCAGCAAGCTAGTAAGGAAGCAGTTAGCAATTAAGCATGCAGTAAGCTAGTACGCAAGCAGTAAGCTGGTAAGCATGCAGATAGCTAGTAAGCAAGCAGCAAGCTAGTATGCATGCAGTAAGCCAGTAAGCGAGCAGGTAGCTAGTAAGTGTGCTGAATGCTAGTAAGCAAGCAGTAAGCTAGTAAGGGAGCAGAATGCTAGTAAGCAAGCAGAATACTAGTAAGTAACCAGTAAGTTAGTAAGCAAGCAGGAAGCTACTAAGGAAGCAGTATGCTAGAAAGCAAGCAGCGGGCTAGTAAAAAAGCAGGAAGCTAGAAAGCAAGCAGCGGTCTAGTAAAAAAGCAGCAAGCTTGTTGATGGCAGTATGCTAGTAATCAAGCAGTAAGCTAGATTGCCAGCTGCAAGCTAGTAAGCAAGCACTAAAGTAAAACGCAAGCATCAGTCATGTAAACATGCAGTAAGCGAGGATGCTGGCAGTAAGCTAGTAAGTAAGCTGTGAGCTAGTAATCGAGGAAGAATCTAGTAAGGAAGCAGCATGATATTACGCAAGCAGTAAGCTAGAAAGCAAGCAGAGGGCTAATATGTATGCAGTAAGCGAGCGAGCTAGTAGTAAGCTGGTATACAAGCAGTGAGCTAGTAAGCGAGGAGGAGCCAAGGAAGGAAGCAGCATGATGGGGGGCAAGCAGTAAGCTAGTAAGCAAGCAGCAAGCTAGTAGGCAAGCAGTATGCTATTATGCAAGAAATGAGCCAGTAAGTGATCAGGAAGCTAGTATGGAGGCAGCATGCCAGTAGGCAAGCAGGAATCTAGTAGGCATACAGTGAGCTAGTAAGCGAGAATCGAGCTTGTAAGGAAGCTGTATGACAGAAAGCGAGCAGGGAGCTAGTTTGGGAGCAGTTAGCTATTAAGCATGCAGTATGCTAGCAAGCAAGCAGTAAGCTAGTAAGCAAGCAGTGAGCTAGTAAGCCAGGTGAAAGTTTGTTACCAAGCAATAAGCTAGTAAGGGTGCAATATGATAGTAAGCAAGCTGTTTACTAGTAACCAACCAGGAAGCTTGTGAGCAACCAGTGAGCTACTGACAAACCAGTATGTTAGTAAGAAATCAGTATGCTAGTACGCAACCAGTAAGCTGGAAAGCAAGTAGTGAGCAAGTAGGCGAGATGGAAGCTAGAAAGCAAACTCTAAGCGAGTAACCTTGTACTAAGCTTGTAAGCAAGCAGTACGCTGGAAGCAAGCAGCAAGCTAGTATACAAGCAGAATGCTGGATAGGAAGCTTCAGCCTAGCAGTTGGTGGGGTGGGTTTCGGCGCGGGTAGAAATCCTCGCGCCGCGCCCGCTCCAGTGTCACCGCTGCCTCGAATTGGGGCACGTGAGGCAGTGGTGCACCTCGCCGGTGGACCGCAGCGGTCAGTGTTACCGCTGCGGTGCCAAAGAGCACCGTGCGAGCCAGTGCTCGGCGGCCCCCCACTGCCCGCTGTGTGCGGACATGGGGAGGCCAGCCGATCACAGGGTGGGGAGCAAGAAGTGCTCCCCCCCCTCCCGGAAGGAGAGGAAGAGGCGGGCTGCACCGGCTCCGGTGCCGAGGGCGGTGGCATCGTCCTCCATGGAGGTGGACGGTGCTACGGGGACGGACGGCCGGGAGGAGGCTGGCGCGGCCATTAATTAATGCCGCCCCGCCTCCTCCTCCAGGCCAACCTCAACCACTGCCGCGCGGCACAGGACTTGATGTCCCAAGTCCTCGCGGTCGCCGCCGAGCCGTACCGCGTCCCTGATCACCCTCATTGGGTGGGCGACGCGGACGGCTTGGTGGCGACGGTATGGGGAGGGGGCGACGGGTCCCCACCGTTCTCCTTGTTGGAGCGCGGTCGGGGATTCGTCGCCGTGGACTGGGGGGGAGTCGCTGTGGTGGGGTGCTACATTTCGCCCCGTAGCGGTCACGCTGCGTTCGAGCTGTACTTGGCCGAGGTCGCGGCATGCGTGCAGCGCTACGCGGCCCGGCCGGTGCTGGTCCTGGGGGATTTTAATGCCAAGTCGGTGGCTTGGGGATCCCCCAGGACCTCCGTTCGCGGCGGGATCCTGGGCGATTGGGCGGCGGGGCTCGACCTCCGGGTATTGAACCGGGGGTCGGAGCACACATGCGTGCGGCGATATGGGGGGTCCATCGTGGATGTTGGATTCGCGACCCCCAACGCCGTGCGCATGGTGTCGGGTTGGCACGTGGTCGCGGGGGCAGAGACACTCTCCGATCACCGGTACATCCGGATGGAGGTCTCTGCCGCCGCGAGTGCATCCCGACACGGCCGCCTGCGTGGCACCCCACCACGCCGCTGGGCGCTTCGGCGCCTGGACAAGGACGCCCTGATGGCAGCTGCCCTCGCTGCAACTTGGCCGCAGGGAGCGGCCGAGTTGCCGAGCATAGAGGAGGAGGTCGCCCGGCTCGGAGCATTGGTCGCGGGTATTTGCGACGCGGCGATGCCTCGGGTCGGGCGGGCTTCTCCTCGCCGGGCGGTGTACTGGTGGTCGGACGCGATCGCGGAGTTGCGAGTCGCGACTGTCCGCGCCCGACGCCAGTACACCCGCGCGCGCCGTCGTCAACGTACTGGCGACGGCGTGGCGCGAGCGAGGGCAGCTGATGACCTGTATGGAGCATACCGCGTGGCGCGGGTTGCTCTGCAGGTCGCCATCAAACGGGCCAAGACCCAGGCATGGAAGGAGCTCCTCCAGACCCTTGATGACGATCCATGGGGGCGCCCATATAAGGTGGTGCTGAATAAGCTCCGCCCGTGGGCGCCCCCCGTCACCGAGGGTCTTGACCCCCGGCTGCTGGAGGACGTGGTCAATACACTCTTCCCAATTGGGGAGAGGGGACCGCGTCCTCCGGCGGCGGCGGCTGTCCCAGTGGAGTGGACGGCCGAGCTGGGGGTCACGCAGGAGGAGCTAGCAGCGGCCATCAGACGGCTCGGGGTTCGTAACACGGCCCCGGGTCCGGATGGTGTGCCCGGCCGGGTTTGGGTCTTGACCCAGGGCGTCCTTGGGGCCGACCTCAGGCGGTTGTTCGACCGCTGCCTGAGGGACGGGCGATTCCCCCCCAGTTGGAAGGTGGCGAGGATGGTCCTCCTCCGGAAGGAGGGTCGGCCCGCGGAGTCTCCCTCCGCATACCGGCCCATTTGTCTCCTCGACGAGGTGGGCAAGCTCTTCGAGCGTGTGATTGCTGCCCGCCTCGTCGAGCACCTGTCGCGGGGTGATCCCGGTCTGGCCGACTGCCAGTTCGGTTTCCGGGGGGGCCGATCGACTATCGACGCGATAGGTCGTGTGAGGGCCCTCTCGGAGGCGGCCGTCTCCCGGGGAGGGGTGGCATTGGCAATATCCTTGGATATTGCCAATGCCTTTAACACCCTCCCCTGGGAAGAGATAAGGAGGGGGCTCGAATATCATCGAGTCCCCCCTTGTCTCAGGGCGGTCGTCGGGGATTATCTCCGCGGCAGGTGGATCGAGTATCCGGGCCGGGATGGTGATATGCGGAGGGAGGTGTACTGCGGTGTTCCGCAGGGGTCGGTCCTCGGGCCACTCCTGTGGAGCATCGCGTACGACTCGGTGTTGCGGGCCGGCCTCCCCGACGGCGTCAGCACGGTGTGTTATGCGGATGACACACTGGTGCTGGCCGTCGGGGCGCACTGGGGGAGGGCCATGCGTCGCGCGGAGGAGGGGTCGCAACGCGTCGTCGACCGGATCAGGGGGATGGGGATGACGGTGGCGGTCCATAAGACCGAGGTGATTGCGTTTCATTCACCTCGGCAGGATCCGCCACCCCCTCTGATTCGGGTGGGTGGGGCTGACATCGAGGTGAAGCCCCAGATCAGGTATCTGGGGCTGATCCTCGATAGCCACTGGCGTTTCGAGAAGCATTTCCGCTGCCTGGTCCCCCGGTTGGAAAGGATGGTTGCGGCTCTGGGCCGGATCCTGCCCAACCTGGGGGGCCCGGCGGGCCGAGTTCGTCGCCTCTATGTGGCAATGGTCCAGTCGGTGGCCCTATACGGGGCCCCCGTCTGGGCGGACGACCTGGCTGCCTCCCGGCGCAGCATGACTATGCTGCGTCGGGTGCAGAGGCGCATGGCGCTCAGGGTCGTCCGCGGGTATCGGACCATGTCACATGAGGCGGCGACGGTTCTAGCGGGGATGCCGCCCATGGACCTGCTCGCGCGGTCGCACGCGGTGATGTACCGGCACCGCGTCGACCGTCGCGCGGGGGTGGGGGCGTTCCCGGGCGGGCAGGAACCTGCTTGGGGCTATTTGAAGCGCCAGGCCCGGCAGTCCGTGTTGCTCGCGTGGCAGGAGCGGCTGGCTCTGCCAACCGCGGGGCACCGGACTGTCGGGGCTGTTCGGCCGCTCCTGAAGGAGTGGCTGGACAGAGGCCATGGCAGCCTCACCTACCGGCTGGCACAGGTATTTTCCGGGCATGGCAGCTTCGGAAGATACCTGTGCCGGATAGGGAAGGAGCCGACGGCGCGTTGCTGCCACTGCGACGCTGAGCAGGACACGGCGGATCATACCCTGGAGGTATGCCCCGCGTGGGAGGGGGAGCGCCGTGTCCTGGTCGGCGTTGTCGGGCGGGATGTCTCGCTGCCGGGCGTGGTGCGCGCCATGCTCGGCAGCGAGGAGAAGTGGAGGGCCGTGGCCTCCTTCTGCGAGAACGTAATGTTGCAGAAGGAGGCCGCGGGGAGGGAGCGCGAGCTTCAGCGGCGCGCTGAAGCTCGCGCTCGTGCGGTGGCCCGAGGTCGTCGCCCGGTCGCGAGGCGTCGCGGGCGGCCGCCTCGGCGTGGCGGATGACCTAGGCTGGGAGGGGGGTCCTGAGGGGAGCCTCCTCCCGCCAGGCGGCGCCGGGTCGGACCGGTTGGGGGTAGGAGTGCCTCCCCCTACCGGTCCGACGCAAGGGGAGGCACCCTCGGCGGTCTGGTGCGGCCATGAACGTCCGGCCGCCGAGGGGTGGAAACGGGGTCGCGGGCGGTTGCGAGTTGGGGCTCGCAGCCGCCACTAAACGCGGCCCCGGGACGGATAGCGGCGGGATGGAGTGGCCCCGTCCCGCCGCTATGAAGCAGTGTGTCTACTGGGGGGACCGATTGTCACCCCGGGGGATGGGCGCGAAAGCGCGGGCACGGGGAGGATACCGGAAGAATGCTTCGAGCGATTCCCGGTATCCTCCCAAAGCGTGCCGGATGGTCACCGTGGGGTTTTTAGTGGGTAGGTCCCGCGCCTGTCGTTGTACGGGCGCGGGGAATCCCACACACCCCTCCCACCTCTCCCCAAGGAGGTGGGAGGGAGTCTTTCGAAGATTTTCCCCACGACAAAAAAAAAAAAAAAAAAAAAAAAAAAA
Organism: Colletes latitarsis; assembly: GCF_051014445.1. Classification (NCBI taxonomy): domain Eukaryota; kingdom Metazoa; phylum Arthropoda; class Insecta; order Hymenoptera; family Colletidae; genus Colletes; species Colletes latitarsis. The sequence continues at coordinate 8,348,843 of NC_135142.1, forward strand.
AAAAAAGTAGTGAGGTAGTAAGAAAGCTGTAAGCTAGTAAGCAAGCAGCATGTTGGGAAGAATGCAATTAGCTGGCAAGAAAACAGTGAGCTAGTAAGTAAGTAGTATGCTAGTGTTACGTATGTCGAACGTTTCGTTCCTCAAATTTTTCTTGCCACTTGCGTGCATTATGAAATCGCCCTGCTACTTATCTAACCTTTGAAATGGGGGTCACTTCCGTCGCGATGCAGCAGCCCGTTAATTAATACAATTCGGAGAATAGAGCAGCTCGTTAATTAATACAATTCGGAGAATAGTGCACACGGTGATTTCTAACGTACTTTTGAATCCGCCTCACACAGATTTTTTGGTATATAAACCCCGTGATTTCATTACTCGGGGGATCATAATCGTACCGTCACGCTTAGTGTCAACTCCACGACTCTCGTTACGCGTATACGATTTTTGTTAGTCAGTTGTATTTGTGAGATCGGGCTACAGTTCCCTGTCGTATCAATATTATACCATATAGAATCCGTGAACCGGCATAAATTCTATTGCGGCCATTACTTTCAACTGACATACCCCCGCATCGCCAGTGCGTCAACACCGCGCAAGATCTTTTTAGGTAAATATAATCATTCTTTGATCGCGACACAAGATACACGAAACAATTGTATTTTACTCTTGATTTAAGAATATATCTACTTTTATTATCAAATCAGAGTTATCCAACTTCTTTAACCCATAATTATACAGGGTGGGGCAGTAACTATTAGCACCTCAGATATCTTGGAAACTATAAATTTCACAGAAATATTTGCTAAAGTAAATTGTACAGTACGAAGGGTGCTATTGGGTGGCGATAATAGTTTTTTTGCAGGTGGAGGTACTTCGGACATTTGAAGGTCACATGCATTTTTTTAAATGGATCGGTATGTTTTTGCTTCCGTATCACGATAGAGGATCTTAAAACGAGTTCAACGACCTATTACACAAGGTCATTGAAGGTCATAGAAAGTAGAGAAAGGCGATAATACTTACGGTTTTGGTAGTAAATGAAACATGTTTATAGTAGGTGTTCGAAATGGTGACCATCACTGTCAATGCACCGTTGGATTCTTTTTACGATTGATTGACTTGCAAGTCTTACAGCGTCAGAACTTATTGATGCACAGGCTGCAATAATTCGCTGTTGCATATCGAGAGATGTAGTTGGTACTACTTTGTACACTTTCTCTTTCAGTGTTCCCCACAGAAAGAAATCTAAAGGTGTTATGTCTGGTGAACGAGCTGGCCACGATATTGGACCGCCGCGTCCAATCCAACGATTTCGAAATTTTTCATCGAGTTCCCTTCGCGCAATCGATGAATAATGTGCTGGGCATCCATCATGTTGATACCACATGGTTTGTCGTGTAAATAAAGGTAACTCTTCTAGAAAAAGACCCAATGTATCCTTAATAAAATTAGCATAGACGTTGCCATTCAAATTTCCATTGATAAAATAAGGTCCAATAATTTTATCACCTATGATACCGCACCATACATTCACAGACCATTGTTTTTGATGTTCAACCTGTCGCAGCCAATGTGGATTTTCCGCTGCCCATAAATGCATGTTATGCAAATTAACATTCCCGTGATTTGTGAATGTTGCTTCATCAGTAAATAAGACGGTATTAAAAAAAAGCTCATTGTTTTGAATCTGACGTATAGCCCATCGACAAAATTCAACGCGATTCATGAAGTCGTTCCCATGCAATTCTTGGTGAAGACTAACGTGATACGGATGAAATTTGTGACGGTGCAAAATGCGAAGTACGCTCCTCCTACTAATGCCAGATTCGCGTTCAATTTGTCGCGAACTAATATGAGAATTTCTAGACACACTAGCGAGCACACCGATTTCCATTTCTTCGTTAATTACTCGTTTCTGGCGTTCACTTTTACGAACACTTAAACTACCGGTTTGCCTAAGTTTATCATACACATTTTTAAATATTTGACGCGAAGGCTGAGACCGATGTGGATATCGTTCAGCATACAAGTTTTTCGCCCTTGCAGAATTTTGTTGGCATTCGCCATAAATAAGAAGCATATCAACCTGCTCTTCAAACGGATACATCGTGCCGGATTGACCGATTTATCGATACTAATCTTATGATGTTTATCTTACTCTGCAAACTATTAAAGTGTCCTTCAAGCAGTGTTTATTCTCAGTGAAGTAAACGGTAAGCATTACGCATTCCTCTACTGTTGACAAAACGTATGTTTCATTTACTACCAAAACCGTAAGTATTATCGCCTTTCTCTACTTTCTATGACCTTCAATGACCTTGTGTAATAGGTCGTTGAACTCGTTTTAAGATCCTCTATCGTGATACGGAAGCAAAAACATACCGATTCATTTAAAAAAATGCATGTGACCTTCAAATGTCCGAAGTACCTCCACCTGCAAAAAAACTATTATCGCCACCCAATAGCACCCTTCGTACTGTACAATTTACTTTAGCAAATATTTCTGTGAAATTTATAGTTTCCAAGATATCTGAGGTGCTAATAGTTACTGCCCCACCCTGTATAAAGCGGTTATCATTAGTTAAACGTTCCCATAATAATATAACCTTACCGCTCGGGTTATATTACATTTAATAATTCATAGTTACGAGTTCAATTAATACATCCCCAAATCCAAATACAACCTCTTACAACATAGAGGCTCCTCGATTACGCATCGAGTTCGTCCACGCAATCTATTACCATCCTAGCGGCTCCCTGATTACACATCAGGTTCGTCCGCATCCTACAGCTCCCTGATTTCGCATCAGGTTCGTCTGTGATTTATCCAACTACACAGCAGCTCCTCGATTACGGATCGAGTTCGTCTGCGTTCCTTCCAACCTCCTAGCAGCTCCCCGATTTCGCATTGGGTTCGTCTGCGTCGTTATCAACAATCCTAGTGACTCCCTGATTACTCATCAGGTTCGTCCGCATCCTACAGCTCCCTGATTTCGCATCAGGTTCGTCTGTGATTTATCCAACTACCCAGCAGCTCCTCGATTACGGATCGAGTTCGTCTGCGTTCCTTCCAACCTCCTAGCAGCTCCCCGATTTCGCATTGGGTTCGTCTGCGTCGTTATCAACAATCCTAGTGACTCCCTGATTACACATCAGGTTCGTCCGCATCCTACAGCTCCCTGATTTCGCATCAGGTTCGTCTGTGATTTATCCAACTACCCAGCAGCTCCTCGATTACGGATCGAGTTCGTCTTTTTTTTTTTTTTTTTTTTTTTTTTGTCGTGGGGAAAATCTTCGAAAGACTCCCTCCCACCTCCTTGGGGAGAGGTGGGAGGGGTGTGTGGGATTCCCCGCGCCCGTACAACGACAGGCGCGGGACCTACCCACTAAAAACCCCACGGTGACCCTTCGGCACGCTTTGGGAGGATACCGGGAATCGCTCGAAGCATTCTTCCGGTATCCTCCCCGTGCGCGCGCTTTCGCGCCCATCCCCCGGGGGGACAATCGGTCCCCCCAGTAGACACACTGCCTCATAGCGGCGGGACGGGGCCACTCCATCCCGCCGCTATCCGTCCCGGGGCCGCGTTTAGTGGCGGCTGCGAGCCCCAACTCGCAACCGCCCGCGACCCCGTTTCCACCCCTCGGCGGCCGGGCGTTCATGGCCGCACCAGACCGCCGAGGGTGCCTCCCCTTGCGTCGGACCGGTAGGGGGAGGCACTCCTACCCCCAACCGGTCCGACCCGGCGCCGCCTGGCGGGAGGAGGGTCCCCTCAGGACCCCCCTCCCAGCCTAGGTCATCCGCCACGCCGAGGCGGCCGCCCGCGACGCCTCGCGACCGGGCGACGACCTCGGGCCACCGCACGAGCGCGAGCTTCAGCGCGCCGCTGAAGCTCGCGCTCCCTCCCCGCGGCCTCCTTCTGCAACATTACGTTCTCGCAGAAGGAGGCCACGGCCCTCCACTTCTCCTCGCTGCCGAGCATGGCGCGCACCACGCCCGGCAGCGAGACATCCCGCACGACGACGCCGACCAGGACACGGCGCTCCCCCTCCCACGCGGGGCATACCTCCAGGGTATGATCCGCCGTGTCCTGCTCAGCGTCGCAGTGGCAGCAACGCGCCGTCGGCTCCTTCCCTATCCGGCACAGGTATCTTCCGAAGCTGCCATGCCCGGAAAATACCTGTGCCATCCGGTAGGTGAGGCTGCCATGGCCTCTGTCCAGCCACTCCTTCAGGAGTGGCCGAACCGCCCCGACAGTCCGGTGCCCCGCGGTTGGCAGAGCCAGCCGCTCCTGCCACGCGAGCAACACGGACTGCCGGGCCTGGCGCTTCAAATCGCCCCAAGCAGGTTCCTGCCCGCCCGGGACCGCCCCCACCCCCGCGCGACGGTCGACGCGGTGCCGGTACATCACCGCGTGCGACCGCGCGAGCAGGTCCATGGGCGGCATCCCCGCTAGAACCGTCGCCGCCTCATGTGACATGGTCCGATACCCGCGGACGACCCTGAGCGCCATGCGCCTCTGCACCCGACGCAGCATAGTCATGCTGCGCCGGGAGGCAGCCAGGTCGTCCGCCCAGACGGGGGCCCCGTATAGGGCCACCGACTGGACCATTGCCACATAGAGGCGACGAACTCGGCCCGCCGGGCCCCCCAGGTTGGGCAGGATCCGGCCCAGAGCCGCAACCATCCTTTCCAACCGGGGGACCAGGCAGCGGAAATGCTCCTCGAAACGCCAGTGGCTATCGAGGATCAGCCCCAGATACCTGATCTGGGGCTTCACCTCGATGTCAGCCCCACCCACCCGGATCAGAGGGGGTGGCGGATCCTGCCGAGGTGAATGAAACGCAATCACCTCGGTCTTATGGACCGCCACCGTCATCCCCATCCCCCTGATCCGGTCGACGACGCGTTGCGACCCCTCCTCCGCGCGACGCATGGCCCTCCCCCAGTGCGCCCCGACGGCCAGCACCAGTGTGTCATCCGCATAACACACCGTGCTGACGCCGTCGGGCAGGCCGGCCCGCAACACCGAGTCGTACGCGATGTTCCACAGGAGTGGCCCGAGGACCGACCCCTGCGGAACACCGCAGTACACCTCCCTCCGCATATCACCATCCCGGCCCGGATACTCGATCCACCTGCCGCGGAGATAATCCCCGACGACCGCCCTGAGACAAGGGGGGACCCGATGATATTCGAGTCCCCTCCTTATCTCTTCCCAGGGGAAGGTGTTAAAGGCATTGGCAATATCCAAGGATATTGCCAATGCCACCCCTCCCCGGGAGACGGCCGCCCCCGAGAGGGCCCTCACACGACCTATCGCGTCGATAGTCGATCGGCCCCCCCGGAAACCGAACTGGCAGTCGGCCAGACCGGGATCACCCCGCGACAGGTGCTCGACGAGGCGGGCAGCAATCACCCGCTCGAAGAGCTTGCCCACCTCGTCGAGGAGACAAATGGGCCGGTATGCGGAGGGAGACTCCGCGGGCCGACCCTCCTTCCGGAGGAGGATCATCCTCGCCACCTTCCAACTGGGGGGGAATCGCCCGTCCCTCAGGCAGCGGTCGAACAACCGCCTGAGGTCGGCCCCAAGGACGCCCTGGGTCAAGACCCAAACCCGGCCGGGCACACCATCCGGACCCGGGGCCGTGTTACGAACCCCGAGCCGTCTGATGGCCGCTGCCAGCTCCTCCTGCGTGACCCCCAGCTCGGCCGTCCACTCCACTGGGACAGCCGCCGCCGCCGGAGGACGCGGTCCCCTCTCCCCAATTGGGAAGAGTGTATTGACCACGTCCTCCAGCAGCCGGGGGTCAAGACCCTCGGTGACGGGGGGCGCCCACGGGCGGAGCTTATTCAGCACCACCTTATATGGGCGCCCCCATGGATCGTCATCAAGGGTCTGGAGGAGCTCCTTCCATGCCCGGGTCTTGGCCCGTTTGATGGCGACCTGCAGAGCAACCCGCGCCACGCGGTATGCTCCATACAGGTCATCAGCTGCCCTCGCTCGCGCCACGCCGTCGCCTGTACGTTGACGACGGCGCGCGCGGGTGTACTGGCGTCGGGCGCGGACAGTCGCGACTCGCAACTCCGCGATCGCGTCCGACCACCAGTACACCGCCCGGCGAGGAGAAGCCCGCCCGACCCGAGGCATCGCCGCGTCGCAAATACCCGCGACCAATGCTCCGAGCCGGGCGACCTCCTCCTCTATGCTCGGCAACTCGGCCGCTCCCTGCGGCCAAGTTGCAGCGAGGGCAGCTGCCATCAGGGCGTCCTTGTCCAGGCGCCGAAGCGCCCAGCGGCGTGGTGGGGCGCCACGCAGGCGGCCGTGTCGGGATGCACTCGCGGCGGCAGAGACCTCCATCCGGATGTACCGGAGATCGGAGAATGTCTCTGCCCCCGCGACCACGTGCCAACCCGACACCATGCGCACGGCGTTGGGGGTCGCGAATCCAACATCCACGATGGACCCCCCATATCGCCGCACGCATGTGTGCTCCGACCCCCGGTTCAATACCCGGAGGTCGAGCCCCGCCGCCCAATCGCCCATGATCCCCCCGCGAACGGAGGTCCTGGGGGATCCCCAAGCCACCGACTTGGCATTAAAATCCCCCAGGACCAGCACTGGCCGGGCCGCGCAGCGCTGCACGCATGCCGTGACCTCGGCCAAGTACAGCTCGAACGCAGCGTGACCGCTACGGGGCGAAATGTAGCACCCCACCACAGCGACTCCCCCCCAGTCCACGGCGACGAATCCCCGACCGCGCTCCAACAAGGAGAACGGTGGGGACCCGTCGCCCCCTCCCCATACCGTCGCCACCAAGCCGTCCGCGTCGCCCACCCAATGAGGGTGATCAGGGACGCGGTACGGCTCGGCGGCGACCGCCAGGCCAACCCCCCACTCCGCGAGGACTTGGGACATCAAGTCCTGTGCCGCGCGGCAGTGGTTGAGGTTGGCCTGGAGGAGGAGGCGGGGCGGCATTAATTAATGGCCGCGCCAGCCTCCTCCCGGCCGTCCGTCCCCGTAGCACCGTCCACCTCCATGGAGGACGATGCCACCGCCCTCGGCACCGGAGCCGGTGCAGCCCGCCTGTGATCGGCTGGCCTCCCCATGTCCGCACACAGCGGGCAGTGGGGGGCCGCCGAGCACTGCCTCGCACGGTGCTCTTTGGCACCGCAGCGGTAACACTGACCGCTGCGGTCCACCGGCGAGGTGCACCACTGCCTCACGTGCCCCAATTCGAGGCAGCGGTGACACTGGAGCGGGCGCGGCGCAGGGATTTCCACTCGCGCCGAAACCCACCCCACTAGCACCCTCCCGGATTCCGCCACCTTACGGGCGGCGGAGAGGGAGCACCGTGCCCACACCGACCCGAGGCCGGAGGGCGACCTGCGGATCTCTCCGATCCGCAGGTCCTCCACAGGACAGTCCCCAGCCCTCGCAAGGGCACGGGACACATCCTGTGCGCTGACCGAGTCGTCCAGCCCACAAACGCGCATCTCCGTGCGCTTCGTGGGCCGGGCGACCCGGACACCTCGCTCGCCCAGCTGCTCCCGGAGCCTCTGGGCGAGACGATCCGCCTTCGCGCCGCCTTCTGCACCGGGGATCTCCAGCAAGAGACCCCCGGTCACGGCCCTCTTCGCCCTCACGGAGGCGATGCCCAGCTCTTCCAGGGAAATATTCTCCCTGGCGAGCCGCATCGCCTCCGCGAGGGTCAGGTCGCCCCCCTGCGCAACGGTCAGCGTCACCGCTGCCGTTTTTGGGGGACGACCTGGTCGTGCCTTCCCGACCTTCGCGGCCTTTACCTTGGCCGCCGGCGGCGGAGGCGGAGGCCGCGGTTGCGAGGCTTTCCTCGCCGCCCGCTTCGCCTTCCGCCCCACCACCTCACTCCACGCCACCCCCCCTTGGGACGGTGCTGTGGAGGACGCGACCACCGCGACCACGGGTACACCACCCCCCTTGGGGGTCGCGACCCGGGGCCCTGGTGCCGCAACGCTGGGCGTAGCCTTCACTCCGCCCTTCTTTGCCTTCCCCGACTGTACCGGAACAGGTCGGGGAGGCACCGCCTTCCTGCTGACCGCTCTTCCGGCGAGGAGCTCCTCCCGGAAGGCGGCCAGCTTGCCATCAATCATGTCCCCAATCCTCCTCAGAAGATCGTCTTCTGAGGAGGACGGGGACTTCTTCACGGGCGGAGTGCGGGTGGAGGGGCCCGCGGTGCCCCGCACCACTGCCGCCGCACTCCGCTTATTTACCTCCGCCGAGGGACGCGGCGGTGGAGGAGGAGGGAGGATGGGAGGGAGGGCCGCGCTGTTCCACAGCGCCTCTGCCCTCCTCCTCCCCTGTCGCTCCTCCTCCAACAGGAGCTGCGGACGGGCGTTCCGCCCTCTGAGCTCCCGCGCCGCCTCCCTCATTTCCTCCGCCGCGGCCTTCAGGGCCTCCGCGCCACCGCTTTTCTGCCCCTTAAAGGCGCAGGCAGCGGCGACTTTCTCCACCCGCCTCAGGGACGAGGAGATCCTCTCCGATATCTCCTCGGTCACCTCGTCCCTGAGGCAACTCAGCCTCACCGACGGGCTCATCGCCCCGCCCACCTCGACGACGGCCTGCCCCGCCCTCTTCCTCTTAGAGCCTATGAGGCTCCTGGTGGAGGAGAAGGACGAGACTGACGCAGTCTCGTCGTCCTCCTCCACCTTCCACGAAGCCGGGCCAGGCGCTGGAGGCGGCGCGAGCGCCGTCACTCCAGTCCCAACACCGCCTTCGTCCTCCCCCTCTGACTTACCCCGTCCCATCCCCGTTTTAATATTGAACTCCATAATATTCCCACGAGCAGGTCGGAAGAAAAGGTCTGCCCGGGCAGAGCCGCCTTACCCGGGTAAGCCTATATACTCCGGGGGTTCGGCAGGTTCCCCGGAGGTGGTCGCTTGGGATTGGGCCTTCTCCCCCAACCATGCATCCCATCGCCGCGCACCATAGCTTAGGATTGGAGGGCGATTTTATAGAGTCGCCATACTCGTGGCCCAGGCGGTTAAGCCAATACCCCCGTTCCTCCTGCCGTCACGTACCATTCACAAAACCAATAGGGAATTGTGAATGGGTCGTTGTGACGACCAACAGGAGGCTTACGGTGTGTGTATGACTCGGGTACCCCGGGTTCGTTAAGCCCGTACTGCAGCTGAAAGGCTGGCAGCCCCTGAGGGGATCGAGTTCGTCTGCGTTTCTTCCAACCTCCTAGCAGCTCCCCGATTTCGCATTGGGTTCGTCTGCGTCGTTATCAACAATCCTAGTGACTCCCCGATTTCGCATCGGGTTCGTTCACGACGTTTCACCCTCCTACGGCTCCCTGGTTTCGCACCAGGTTCGTCCGTACGTGACTCCATCCCAGAGGCTCCCTGATTTTGCATCAGGTTCGTCCTCGCTAACAACTATCCTAGCGGCTCCCCAATTTTGCATTGAGTACGTCCGTGCACCTAACTAACAAATTGATACCATATTCCATACTCTCTCTCGCACTCGCAGGCCACGCGCGCTGCACGGCCCTGGATCGTAACACTAGTAAGCAAGCAGTAAGCTAGTGAGGAAGCAGTCAGCTAGTAGGCGAGGAGGATGGTAGTATGGAAGCAGTTATATTGTAAGCAAGCAGTAAGCTAGTAAGCGAGCAGTGAGCTAGTAAGCGAGCGGGAAGGTATTAGGGAAGCAGTTCGATAGTAAGCAAGCAGTGAGATAGTAGCCCAGCAGTAAGCTAGTAAGTAAGCAGTAAACTAGTAAGCAAGCAGTAATCTAGTGAGCAACAAGTAAACTAGTAAGCAAGCAGCATGCCAGTATGAGAGCAATTAGCTAGTAAGCGAGGAGGAAGCTAGTAAGGAAGCAGTATGCTAGTAAGCACGCAGTAAGCTGCTGAGAAAGTTAGCTAGTAAGCAAGTAGTAAGCCAGTAAGCAAGCAGTAAGCTAGTAACCTAGCAGTGAGCTAGTGAGCCAGCAAGCAAGCAGTAAGCTAGGAACAAAGCAGTATGCTAGTAAGCAAGCAGTAAGCTAATAAGCAAGCAGTTGGCTACTAGAGAGGAAGCAGTGGAATAGTAAGCAACAAGTAATATAGTAAACACGCAGCAGGCTAGTAAGAAAGCAATTAGCTAGTAAGCAAGCAGTAAGATAGTAAGCAAACATTAAGATTGTAAGCAAGCAGTAGGCTAGTCAGAATGCAGATAGCTAATAGGAAAGCAGTATGCTAGCAAGCAAGCATTAAGTTAGTAACAAAGCAGCAAGCTAGTAAGCAAGCATTATGCTGGAAAGCAAGCAGCACGCTGGGATAATGGCGTCTAAATATTGAGCAAGCAGCAAACGATTATGAAAGCAGCAATCTAGTAAGCAAGCAGTGAGCCAGAAAGCGAGCAGTGAGGTAGTAAGGAAGCAGTATGCTAGTAAGCAAGCAGTAAGCTAGCAGGCATCCGGTAAGCTTCTAAGCAAGCGGTGAGCTAATAAGCGAGGGGGAAGCTAGCAAGGTAGCAGTATGCTAGTTATCAAGCAGTATGCTTGTAGGAAACTAGTAAGCTAGAAAGCAAGCAGCAGGCTAGTAAGGAAGCAATTAGCTAGTTGGAAAGCAGTATGCTAGTAAGGAAGCAGATAGCTACGAAGCAGGCAACAAGCTAGTAAGCTACCAGGTATGCTAGGGAGCAAGCAGTGAGCTAGTGAGCGAGTGGGAATCCAGTAAGGAAGCAGTACGCTAGTTAGCAAGCAGTAAGCTGGAAAGCAAGCAGTGAGTTTGTAAGCAAGGAGTAAGCTAGTTAGCATGCAGTAAGGTAGTAAGCCAGCATCGGGCTAGACAAAATGCAGTTAGCTAGTAAGCAATCAGTGGGCTAGTAAGCGAGCAGGGAGCTAGTGAGGAAGCAGTATGCTACTAAGCAAGTAGTAAGCTAGTAAGCAAGCTGTGAGCTAATAAGCGAGCAGTAAGCTGGTAAGGTTGCAGTATGCTAGATGGCAAGCAGTAAACTAAAATGCAAGCAGCAAGCTAGTAAGCGAGCCGTGAGCACGTAAGCGAGCTGAGAGCCAGTAAGGATGCAGTATGCTGGTAGGCACGCACTATGAAAGGAAGCAACCTGTAAGCTAGTAAGCAAGCAGTATGCTTGTATGAAGGAAGTTAGCCAGTAGGCATGTTGTAAACTAGTAAGCAAGCAGTAGGCTGGTATCAAAGGAATTAGCAGGTAAGCAAGCAGTAAGTTAGGATGCAAGCAGTGAGCTAATAAGCGAGGAGGATGCTAGTAAGCAAGCTGTAAGCTAGTAAACCAGGAGGAATCTAGTAAGGAAGCTGCATTGTAGTAAGCAAGCAGTAAGCTAGTAAGCAACGAGTAAGCTAGAAGCAAGCTGTAAGCTGGTAAGAAAGCAGTTAGCTAGTAAGAAAGCAGTAAGCTGGTAAGCAAGCAGTGAGCTAGTAAGCACGCAGTAAGCTGCTGAGAAAGTTAGCTAGTAAGCAAGTAGTAAGCCAGTAAGCAAGCAGTAAGCTAGTAACCTAGCAGTGAGCTAGTGAGCCAGCAAGCAAGCAGTAAGCTAGGAACAAAGCAGTATGCTAGTAAGCAAGCAGTAAGCTAATAAGCAAGCAGTTGGCTACTAGAGAGGAAGCAGTGGAATAGTAAGCAACAAGTAATATAGTAAACACGCAGCAGGCTAGTAAGAAAGCAATTAGCTAGTAAGCAAGCAGTAAGATAGTAAGCAAACATTAAGATTGTAAGCAAGCAGTAGGCTAGTCAGAATGCAGATAGCTAATAGGAAAGCAGTATGCTAGCAAGCAAGCATTAAGTTAGTAACAAAGCAGCAAGCTAGTAAGCAAGCATTATGCTGGAAAGCAAGCAGCACGCTGGGATAATGGCGTCTAAATATTGAGCAAGCAGCAAACGATTATGAAAGCAGCAATCTAGTAAGCAAGCAGTGAGCCAGAAAGCGAGCAGTGAGGTAGTAAGGAAGCAGTATGCTAGTAAGCAAGCAGTAAGCTAGCAGGCATCCGGTAAGCTTCTAAGCAAGCGGTGAGCTAATAAGCGAGGGGGAAGCTAGCAAGGTAGCAGTATGCTAGTTATCAAGCAGTATGCTTGTAGGAAACTAGTAAGCTAGAAAGCAAGCAGCAGGCTAGTAAGGAAGCAATTAGCTAGTTGGAAAGCAGTATGCTAGTAAGGAAGCAGATAGCTACGAAGCAGGCAACAAGCTAGTAAGCTACCAGGTATGCTAGGGAGCAAGCAGTGAGCTAGTGAGCGAGTGGGAATCCAGTAAGGAAGCAGTACGCTAGTTAGCAAGCAGTAAGCTGGAAAGCAAGCAGTGAGTTTGTAAGCAAGGAGTAAGCTAGTTAGCATGCAGTAAGGTAGTAAGCCAGCATCGGGCTAGACAAAATGCAGTTAGCTAGTAAGCAATCAGTGGGCTAGTAAGCGAGCAGGGAGCTAGTGAGGAAGCAGTATGCTACTAAGCAAGTAGTAAGCTAGTAAGCAAGCTGTGAGCTAATAAGCGAGCAGTAAGCTGGTAAGGTTGCAGTATGCTAGATGGCAAGCAGTAAACTAAAATGCAAGCAGCAAGCTAGTAAGCGAGCCGTGAGCACGTAAGCGAGCTGAGAGCCAGTAAGGATGCAGTATGCTGGTAGGCACGCACTATGAAAGGAAGCAACCTGTAAGCTAGTAAGCAAGCAGTATGCTTGTATGAAGGAAGTTAGCCAGTAGGCATGTTGTAAACTAGTAAGCAAGCAGTAGGCTGGTATCAAAGGAATTAGCAGGTAAGCAAGCAGTAAGTTAGGATGCAAGCAGTGAGCTAATAAGCGAGGAGGATGCTAGTAAGCAAGCTGTAAGCTAGTAAACCAGGAGGAATCTAGTAAGGAAGCTGCATTGTAGTAAGCAAGCAGTAAGCTAGTAAGCAACGAGTAAGCTAGAAGCAAGCTGTAAGCTGGTAAGAAAGCAGTTAGCTAGTAAGAAAGCAGTAAGCTGGTAAGCAAGCAGTGAGCTTGTAAGCGAGCAGGGAGCTAGTAAGGAAGCATTATGACAGTAAGCAAGCAGTAAGCTAGTAAACGAGCATGGACCCAGTAAGAGAGCAAACTGCTAGTAAGTTAGCAGTAATCTAGTAAGCAAGCAGTAAGCTAGCAAGCAAACAGTGAGTTAGTAAGCAACCTGTAAGCTAGTAAACAAGCAGCAGGTTATTATGAAAGCAGGTAACTAGTAAGAAGGCAGTGGGCTATTGCGCACGCAGCAAGCTAGTATGCATGGAGTAAGCTAGTAAGAGTGCAGTGAGCTAGTAAGCGCGGAGGAAGCTAGTAGGGAAGTAGTTAGATAGTAAGCAAGCTGTAGGCTAGTAAGCAACCGGTAATCTAGTAAGGAAGCAGTAAGCTGGTAAGCAACCAGTAAGCTACTACGCAAGCAATGAGCTAAAAAGCGAGGAGGAAGCTAGTAAGGAAGCAGCATGATTGTAAGCAAGTAGTAAGCTAGTAAGCAACAAGTAAGCTAGTAAGCATGCAGTAAGCTGGTGAGAAAGCAGTTAGCTAGTAAGCAAGCAGTAAGCCAGTAAGCAAGCGGTGAGCTAGTAAGCGAGGAGGACGCTATTAATGAAGCAATATGTTAGTCAGCAAGCTGTAATCTAGTAAGCGACCAGTAAGCTTGTATGCAAGCAGCAGGATAGTAAGGAAGCTATTAGTTAGTAGGAAAGCAATATGCTAGTAAGCAAGCAGTATGCTTGTAAGCAACCAGTAACCTAGTAAGCAAGCAGCAGGTTAGTCAGAGAGCGGTTTGCTAGTAGGAAAGCAGGATACAAGTAAGCAAGCAGTAATCTAGAATGCAAGCAACAAGCAAGTAAGCATGCTGTAAGCTATTAAGGAAGCGGTATGCCATTAAGCAAGCTGTGACCTAGTGAGCTAGGAGGAAGCTAGTAAGCAAGCAGTATTCAGGTAAGCTAGCAGTAGGCTGGTAAGCAAGCAGTGTGCTAGTAAGGAAGCATTATGCCAGTAAGCAAGATGTAACCTAGTAAGCAACCAGTAAGCAATTATGCAAGCAGTTAGGTGGTAAGAAAGCTGTTAGTTAATAAGCAAGTAGTAAGCTAGTAAGCATGCAATAAGGTAGCAAGCAAGCAGTGTGTAAGCAAGCGATAAGATAGTATCCTAGCAATGAGCTAGTAAGCGTGCAGGGAGCTAGTACGGGGGCAGTATGCTAGAAAGGAAGCAGTAAACTAGCATGCCAGCATTAAGCTAGTAACAAAGCAGTATGTTTGTAACGAGGCAGTATGCTAGTAAGCAAGCAATAAGCTCGTAAGCAAGCAGCAGGCTAGTCAGGAAGCAATTAACTAGTAAGAAAGCAGTATGCTAGTAAGCAAGCAGTATGCTAGAAGACAAGCAGCATGCTAGTATGGAAGCTGTAATCTAGAAAGCAAGCTGCAGGCTAGTAAGCAAGCAGGAAGCGAGTATGCTAGCAGCAGGGTATTATGAAAGCCGTTAGCTAGTAGGATAGCAATAGGTTAGTAAGCAACTAGTAAAATAGTCAGCAAGCAGTATGCTAGAAAGGAAACAGCAAGCTAGTAAGAAAGCATTCGACTAGTGCGATAGCAGTACGCTAGAAAGCAAGCAGCAGGCTAGTAAGCATGCGGTATGCTCTTAAGCCGTCAGTAAGTTTGTAACCTAGCTGTGAGCTTGTAACGCGCATATCCGACGCGGGACAGCGAACCGAGCACCGTCGCGGCCGAGTCCCCGCGACCGGTGGTTTCCCGCGCGGCCGCTAGGCGTCCGCGGCTTCTCGCCGCTAATTACGCGCCGCGCGAGTATTAACACCGGGCCACCGGCCGGATTCGGCGAACTCGTGTCTTGCTCGTCGAAGCCTGTTGAAGCGACGAGAGATTACGTACGAACCATACGGGTCTACACGAGCTCCGACTTTTTGCAGACACGAGAGTGCGACGGGCACTCTCGCGACCAATCCGCCGAACCTCCCGTAACCCTGGATACTGGGTCGAACCGCTCCTTCTTTCCTACCCTGGCCCTACGGACATCGCGGCCAGCGTAGGTAGGGTACTGTATGCCCTCTCCCCTCCGATGAGCGCCTGAACGCTCATTGCGCCGCCCTCGCCGAGCGACCGACCGCTCACCGCGCTGTCCTCCGTAGCCATAAGTGTACATAGACTAAGTTTTGTAAGTAGATTAATAGGGAGTCTTTCGAAGATTTTCCCCACGACAAAAAAAGAAAAAAAAAAAAAAAAAAAAAAAAAAGGAAGCTAGTAAGGAAGCAGTATGCTAGAAAGCAAGCAGTAGGCTAGTAAGTAACCGGTAGGCTAGTTAGCAAGCAGTAAGCTGTTAAGCAAGTTGTAAGCTAGTACGCAAGCAGTATGCCAGTGAGTAAGGAGTAAGCTAGTGTGGTGTGTGTGGGTGTATGGTATGTGTGAATCATGGGTGGTATGAGTAAGCGACGAATGCTTGGAGCCGAATGATTGTTTGTGCAATGTTTTCGATGCCGATGCCGTCAATGTTGGGGGTGGCGTCATTCGGTTTGAAGACGCACGTGGCTGGCCCTGGGAAAAAAGGGCAGAGTCGAGCGAACCGTCGAAGAGTCCACACGAGCGAGTTAAGACATAGCGAGTTATATTTTTACCACCTTTATTTTATTTCATGTTCAAGTAAACTTAACATCTTTTATTCTATTTTAATTTCATTTTCTACAAAATTGGGGGCTGGTCCGCGATCAGAATTTAAACCGAGTCGTAGCAGAACGCTTAGTGTGGACAGTAAAGTATTGTGAGAACAGAGTTTACTTAAAAGGGTTGAGGTGAAAGTGTAGAGTGTGTACTGCGCGGACTAGTGTGGAAAGTGACGATTCATAGTTGTGGTGGTCAATAAAATGGCTTCAGTAAGGGGGGATGCAAGTGATTTCTGCATCGCAGAATTGAAAGAAAAATTACGAGAGAAGGGACTTTCAATATCTGGTTTAAAAGCGGAATTGATTCAGCGGCTGCATGAAGCCGATCCGACCGGCGAATGGTTAAAAGTATGTACAAGCAGCGTGGTCGAAGAAACTGCGAGTGACAATAGTTCAGGATACGCATATGATATAGTACAGATGCGGCGAGAAATGGAACTTGCGCAAAGAGAGAAACAACTAGTAGAGCGGGAGCTTGATTTAGTTCGCCAACAAATTGCATTACTTCGAGAAATGCAGAGGCTTAATCTCGATAGAGGTGAGGCAGGGGAATCAACAAGCGTACCGACGGGGCAAAGACGACCGCCACCGGTAAATATCTCTGCCATTGCGGATTTATTAAGTTATTTTGATGGAAGTAGCAATACATTCGTTACGTGGGAGCGTCAAGTTCAAACATTGAAAATGACGTATCAACTGACGGATGATATGGCTAAACTGTTGATGGGATCGCGACTGAAGGGTAATGCACTTGAGTGATTACATTCGAAACCTGAACATATTGCAATGTCAGTAGAAGAATTACTGAGGAATCTACAGGAAATGTTTTACCATCCTGGAAGCGTTCTTGAGATGAGACGACGTTTTGAGGCGTGTGTTTGGAGGAAAGAAGAAACGTTCAGCGAATATGTACATCAAAAAGTGATTTTACGATACCGCGTACCTATCAGTGATGCAGAAATGATAGAGTACATTATAGAAGGAATACCTGATCAAGGATTAAGGGATCTGGCGCGAGTGCAGAAGATAGCAACTAAGGGGGAACTGTTAGCAGCATTCGATAGGATTTCTTTGCAAGGAAGATCGTTGCCGGTCAACCCAGCGATCAAGCCAAAGGAAAGCAAGTGGTCACCAGTGGAGACAATAAAGCAAGACGTTAAAGAAGTGCCGAATAACCAATTACGATGCTTCAATTGCGGTGAGAGGAACCATCGAGGTGTAGACTGTCCTGTTAAAAGCAAAGGGCCAAGATGTTTCGCTTGCCGACACTTCGGACACAGAGCCATGGATTGTAAGAAGGGGCAGCACAAGCAGGTAAACGAGTATACGGCAGTGGCCGTTCAGGACAATAAAGTATACAAGCCTGTTACATTGCTAGGTAAGCAGATAGTAGCGTTTATAGATATGGGTAGCGATTTACATTTAATGAAGGCCGAACAATATATTAGGTTAGGGAGTCAAGCGCGAGCTACCGTCGAGCACGGACGTGTTTATATTATTGTCCTGGTTCAGATTGCGAGCGATACGCAAGTGTTCGTTTAAAGTGTGTGGGAGAGAAGGAATGTGTTTCTGGCTTCAGGGGCACTCTTCCACGTATAGAAAACAACCATGAATCCGAATGTACCAAAAACCTACGCACAAATGGCTCAACAAGTATATTTTCCGACTAAAGAACAGGCAATAATAATTGATTCCATTGAAGGAATCTCTATTCAGGAGTACACAGTGGCAGTGGGAAAGCTAACGGATCCAAAAAATATTAGATTTGTATCTCGCATTTCACATGGACGAGTTTGCATGTACTTGAATAGTAAGGAGATAGCTGACAAACTTACTGATAGTAATGCTAAAGTAAACATTGGTCCGCATGTTCTTGGAATACGACCATTAATTACAAAAGCTAAAAGAATAATATTGTCAAACGTATGCCCAATAATCCCCCACAGCTTAATTGAAAACGAACTAGACAAGCTCAAAATCAAGTTAAGCTCGCAGATAACATTTATCAGAGCAGGAATGAGTGACCCTAACTACAGTCACGTGCTAAGCTTCAGAAGACAAATGTTTATACAGCCTGAAGACGTTTCTAAATTACCGGAAACTCTGAAAATTGATTTAATTATGATGATACAGTTTACTGGATTTATCTATCAACGGAGAAGTTAACATGTTTTTTATGCCATGAAGAGGGGCATCTCGCTAGGTACTGTAAAACTATAGATTCCACAAACAATAGTAGCGCTCTAGGGATTTCAAAACCTGAAGAAAATATGCAAACAAATATACAGGCAGTCACTCATGTTATAGAAAAAGATTCAGTGCGAAACACTACCGAATGCTCGACTGCAACTATAGAGCCGAATTTTACAATCCTCTTCATGCCTCCTCCGGCATATACCAAAAGACCTCTTTCTCTATCTTCTATTATCAGTTCAGATCAAGGTTCTGAAGGAAATAAGGTCGCCAAAACAACACACAATAGCCAAACTAATACTGTTAAAAAATTGACAAAATCTGGTTCATCTGAAATTACTTTGGACGACGTGACAAGACAATTACTTCCTGCTAAAGATTATATTCTGGCTAACCTACAGAAATTTCCACTTGATTTCAAACGCATCACTAATTTTTTGCTAGATACCTACGAAAACTCAGATACTCCAGGTATTGCTATTAACTACACTAAAGATATACATGCCCTCGCAAACATGCTAACAGAAATTAAGGGCCACCTTACAGAACGATCCTTGAAAAGTCGAGTAACTAGAATAGTTAAACGTTTACGCACTCCAGAACTGCAAATACAGGGTGAATCGAGCGATGATTCATATTCTACCGATGACCCTCAAATAAAAGCATTATCTGATTCTGCGCAATATTACAATAAATGATCCCCAGTGACCCAGATATACGAAATAAGAACAATCAATCTCTTAAGATACTTTTTTGGAATGCTAGAAGCGTGCGCCAGAGACTATCTGAAATTGGAAAAATATTGACAAATGTTGATATACTTATTTGCGTTGAATCATGGCTTACAGAACAACATGCTATTCACTTTCCCGGCTTCTTAACATACAGAAAGGACAGAACCCATTCAAGAGGAGGTGGTACTTTTATACTTATACGTAAATACCTAGCGTATAAAGAAATATGTAATCTGAAGACACCGGACACCGCTACTGAAATTTGTGGTCTACGCATAAATAACATAAATCCCCCCTTGCAACTTCTAGTTTGCTACAGAGCTCCAGGAAATATTCTCACTCAAGACCAATGGGACCTTATTCTACAAAATATAGAATTGAATAGCAGCTCCTTACTATTAGGAGATTTTAACTCTCATAATAAAAACTGGAACTGCAGTTACATAGACACAAATGGGGCACGTTTGGAAAAAGCAATAGAAACACACGATCTATTCCTACACAATAATGACTCGTTCACGCACGTCGACATATATCATAACACAAAATCTAACCTCGACTTAATCCTCTCTACTATAAATATTTCAGATAAATTAGATCACAAAGTATGTGACGAGACGTGGGGATCTGATCACTTCCCTATATGGATTAATGTAACTGTAGAAAAGGAAACCTACAGCAAAAAGACCTTTAAGCTAAAGTCAGTTCGTACTGACTGGTCCATATATACAACAAAACTTGAAGCTTGTTATTCTAAATTTCTTCTATCTAACTACAATCAACTGGCACCTCATGAAAAATACAGAATGTTTGTGGAAAAAATTACGGAAGCTATAGAATCTAGTACACCGCGGAGAAGAAATTACAATTCAAGGAATAGTAGAAATCCTGTTCCCTGGTGGGATGCTGACTGTGACAGAGCTCGAAGACATCGACGCGCATCATATAAAAAGTGGGAACATACGGGTAACCTAGAAGATCTAATAATTTACAAAAAAAACGTAGCCACAGCTAAAAAGGTTTTTAAAAAGAAAAAGAGAGAGTCTTTTAAAAAATTCGCTGAAAGCATAAATCTACAAATAGATCCTAGCTATGTGTGGAACAAGTGCAGGATCTTTAAAAATAAATGGGTCAAAATAAGTCCTCAGCATTGGGTGGAAAACCACCAAGATAAAAGTAAAATTGAAGAAGCTATTAATAAAATAAGTCCCCCGTGGGTCTTAACGGACCTCAACTGGCTACCTCCGCATCAACAAAACGAATTTTTTGAGGCTCAATTCAACTTCACGGAATTCATTGTTGCACTGGAGCATAAAAAAGTTAACTCAGCTCCAGGAATGGATGGAGTTGACTATGAAATGTTAAAAAACTTACCGGTCAAGTTTAAATTACTATTGTTGGACATTTACAATCAGATGTTTGTACAAAGTGATTATCCCAAAAGTTGGAAAAATTCCTTTGTCCACCTTATCAAAAAAGCAGACGGTAAAAGCTTGCGCCCCATCTCGCTTACTTCCTGTGTGTCCAAACTCTTCGAAACTCTCATCCAAAATCGACTAGAATGGTGGACTGAACACAACAATCACATACCAAGCAACCAACAAGGATTTAGGAGAGGAAGATCATGTATCGACAATATGCTTAGTTTGGCAGTCAAAGTGGAAGAAACTTTTGCAGAAAGGAAAGAAGTCCTCGCGGCCTTCCTCGATGTCCAAGGAGCTTTCGATAACGTAAACGTGGACATCTTGTTATCCAAACTGGCCTATATGGGCTGCCCATCAACTATTCTTAGATTCGTTAAATTTATTACACATGAAAGGTACATGCATACTGACTTCCTAGGTGAAAATTATAGACTCCTTCATAAAGGTGTTCCCCAAGGAGGTGGTCTTAGTCCAATTTTATATGTGATCTATGTCTCAAACATTAATGCAAACCTACCCAAAAATGTAGTAATTTCACAATTTGCTGATGATACAGCACTCTACTTAAAAACTGCTTCTACCAAGAGGGGAAAGAGAGTTCTTGAAAAAGCCATTCAAACTGTTGAAGAAAATCTATATTATCTAGGCCTAACACTTACCTCTAACAAAACTACGTATATTCACTTTAACCAAAAAAGAATAATGCCCGGAAGTTCAAAAATAACAATCGGAGGCCATAATATAAAATCCAGCGCAACCGTCTGTTTCCTCGGTATATTATTCGACTATAAACTTTCCTTTGCCCCTCAAGTTGATCAGATACAAGGAAGATGCTTTAAATCTCTCAACATTATTAAATTTTTGAGAGGTACCTGGTGGGGATGTTGCCCCAATACACTGATTACATTGTATAAGAGTTATGTGCGTTCTATTATCGATTATGGCTCCTTCATTTACTTCCCCAGAAATAAAATTCTGTTAGAAAAACTCGAAGCAGTACAGAATTCAGCAGTTAGAATTGCTCTTGGTTACCGTAGAAGCACTCTAAAGAATATCCTATTAGCAGAATCTAAACTAATTTCTATCCGGGAACGTGCAAAACTTTTATGCCACTTGTTTTTGACAAAGGCGCTAACTAACAACAATTCCTACACCCATCAAGCTGTAAAAAGCTATCATAGAGTAACAAAAAATAGACAACCGAGATCCAAGTCAATCCTTAATTTGTGTATCCCATGCGTACTAGAGGCTACTAAATACATTAGTAATCAAGATAACTGCAGTATTTACTCCTGCAGTTTCGAAACATTAATGACCATGGTTTCTGTTGATACTGTGCTGGGCCATGAGCTAAAGACTTCAGGGCACCCCAATGAAATACTAGCGGAACTCATAAAAAGCAGTAATGCACTATCCATTTACACAGATGGAAGCAAAATTTTAGGCAACAATTGTGTCGGTGCAGCATGCTGGTGTCCCGAGATGAATACTGAAATCACTATAAGTATAAACAAGTTCGCTTCTGTGTTCACGGCCGAGTGTATTGCGCTAAGCCATGCCCTACACATTGCCTTAAGTAACAAACATCGCAATATATACATTTGTTCTGACGCTCTTAGTGCCCTACAGAGCTTGCAGACCACAAAAATATCAATCAAAACAAATTCGTACACTCTTGAAATTAAAAAAAAGTTCAATGACTTTATGTGCAACAATACGAACAATAGTTTTCTTAAATTTATCTGGGTGCCGTCGCATATAGGAATTATTGATAATGAGAAAGTCGATAACTTGGCCAAAATAGCTTCGAATAACTTGGATATTTTAAAAATTCCATTTACCGACATTTTTGAAATTTATAAAGAAAATGCTAGACAGAACACTTTGAGTATAATCACGGATCAGGGTTCCTTTAAAGGGACGAAATACTTAAAATATATTTCAATGACTGTAGCAGACCTTGGTACTATTGGGGGAAACACAGAAGAGAATTTATTGTTACAATAAACCGTATTAGGTCTGGGCATTATAATCTTGCTGCCTCCCTTGCCCGCATTAAGATAATAAGCGATCCTACATGTAAATGCAACCATGAAATCGAAGACATCAATCATATGGTTTGGCAATGCAGGCTTTACGACAGTTTAAGGGTCAAGTTAATTAAAAAGCTACAAAATATGAAACTGTTTCTCCCACTTAATGTTGAATCGCTAGTTGCTGAACCAAATATTCCAGCTTGTTTATGTATTTTTAATTTTTTAAACGAATGTAAACTGCGGATATTATGTACACGTAAACATACATATCACTGTATATATGAACCTTATCTGAGGTTCTCAATAAAAAAAAAAAAAAAATAATATATTAGGTTAGGATGCCCAACTTTACACGGTACAGAAATATCTTGTAAAGGATTCGGTTTAATCGATATAAATATTTTCCGATTTTTAATTCACGTGGTACCGGATGAATATTTGAGACATAATTTTTTGATTGGCTCGGAATTGTTGCAAGAGGCTAAATTGACATTAGACGGTAAGAGTGTTGAGGTTTCAAAACGCGATAACAGGGTAACGAGTTCTTATGATGTACCAGAAATATTTTGCATAGATACTTTCGATGAGTCCGAGAACAATGTAACTAATTCTTTAATAGATTTGCAGCATATTAAAAATGATACCGTTAAACAAGAAATAGAAGATATAATAAGTAATTATGAGCCTAAAACTATTAAAAAGTCTAACATTAAAATGAACATTGTATTGAAAGATGATATACCTATATATCAACCTCCACGTAGATTAGCGCCAGTGCAAAGAGAAATAGTTAATAAACAGATAGATGAATGGATGCAACAAGGAATAGTGCGAGAAAGTACATCGGAATATGCCAGTCCGATTGTACTGGTAAAAAAGAAAGATAATGGAATGCGTTTGTGTATAGATTATAGATTACTTAATAAGAAAGTATGTAAAGATCGCTATCCGCTTCCGTTGATAGAAGATCAGCTGGATCGTTTACAGGGCGCGACGATATTTAGTACTCTCGATTTAAAAGATGGTTTTTTTCACGTCCCGATTGAGGAAAATAGTTGTAAATTCACTGCATTTATAGTACCTGATGGGTATTTTGAATTTTTAAGAACCCCATTTGGTCTCTGCAACTCTCCAGCTATCTTTCAAAAATATATCAATAATATATTTCGTAACCCGATTCAGACAAGTGTTGTTTTGACATATATAGATGATTTAATTATTCCTGCGAATGACGAAAATGAAGCCGTATCAAGATTGCGTGAGATATTGTGTATTGCAAGTGATTATGGATTGCGAGTGAATTGGAAGAAATGTCGTTTTCTTCAACGTAGCATAGAATATCTAGGTCACATAATTGAGGATGGTCACGTACGTCCGTCGAAGCGTAAGACATTAGCTGTTATGAATTTTCCATTAGTAAAAAATGTTAGAGACGTACAGAACTTCTTAGGATTAACCGGGTATTTTCGCAAATTTATTCCACAATATTCAACAATAGCCCAACCCTTGACGAACTTGTTGAAAAAAGACGTAAATTTTAAACTAAATGAAAAACATATGCTAGCGTTTAAACAATTGAAAATTGCATAGAGCAGTGAGCCGGTTTTAAAATTATACCGCGTAGATGCGGAAACAGAACTCCATACGGATGCGACGAGCGTCGGACTCGGTGCCATCCTGTTACAGAGAGACGATGTCAATCAACGTTACCATCCAACATATTATGCGAGCTGGAAAACATCAGAGGCAGAATCGCGATACATTAGTTATGAATTAGAGATATTAGCTATAGTTAAAGCGTTACATAAGTTTAGAGTTTATCTTTTAGGAATACCGTTTAGAATAATAACCGATTGTCGTGCGTTTACTCTCACTATGAAAAAAAGAGACTTATGTGTTCGAGTTGCAAGGTGGGCATTATTGTTAGAGGAGTTCAATTATATTATTGAACATCGCTCAGGAAGCAATATGCCACATGTCGATGTGCTAAGTCGAAAGCCTATTCCGGTGTGTATGCTTATCAGTGAGTGTGAGACGAGTGTGCTCGTGAGATTGCGAAAAGCGCAATGTGCGGACAAAGAGTTATCGGAAATAATGGATTCTGTGAATAGTGTACAAAATAATGATGGCGACTACGTAATAAGAAACGGACTTTTGTTTAAGGTAATTGCCGACGATGTTCGCATAGTAGTGCCGCGTGCTATGCAGGGTCAAATAATAAGACAGTTGCATGAGAACGGACACTTCTCTAGTGGTAAAACCGAGACCCTTGTTAGAAAAGATTATTGGTTCAAAGGTCTAAGATCTAATGTGGAAAAAGTGATTCAGAATTGCATTGCGTGTATTTTAGCTGAACGAAAATCTGGAAAACGAGACGGACTATTATACCCTATCGACAAAGGAGACGTTCCGTTAGATGTATACCACATTGATCACTTAGGACCGCTTCCGTCAACTCGGAAGAATTACAAACACATATTCGTAGTGATAGATGGATTTTCTAAATTTGTGTGGCTCTATGCTACAAAATCTACCGGTACTGGAGAGGTCGTCAACCACTTGAAAAAACAAGCGACAATTTTTGGCAATCCCCGAAAGATTATTTCGGACCGTGGAACTGCATTTACTTCGGCAGAGTTTCAGGAGTACTGCAGAGAAGAAAATATTGAAGCTGGCCTTATTACAAGGGGGGTACCAAAAGCGAATGGCCAGGTAGAAAGGGTGAACAGGACAATCATTCCTGTGTTAACTAAGTTGGCCGCACCAAAACCTAATGAGTGGCACAGATACCTAGACGTATGCCAAAACTACCTGAATGCAACTCCTCACCGCAGTATCGGCAATACACCTTTTAAGATTCTATTCGGGACTGATATGAGGTTGAAGAACAATCCCGAGGTCCGAGAAATAATAAGCAACGATTGGAACGAACTATTTCAAGAAAATCGAGACGAATTGAGACGGCAAGTAAAAAACAACATTTTGAAAATCCAACAGAAGAATCGGCGTAGTTTTAACCGGAATCGTAAAGAGGCTCATCACTATCACGAAGGAGATTTGGTCGCTATCAAAAGGACACAATCAGGACCAGGTTTAAAGTTTGCGCATAAATATTTAGGCCCGTATTAAATTACCCGTGTACTGCGCAATGATCGGTATTTGGTAGAGAAAGTAGGTGAGCACGAGGGGCCACGACAAACATCGACAACTGCAGAATACTTGAAATCGTGGATTGAGGACTTAGAAGATGCATTGACGGATAGTGAGAATACATCTGATATCTGAGGGCAGATATCTCTGCAGGATGGCCGAATGTGGTGTGTGTGTGTGTGTATGGTATGTGTGAATCATGAGTGGTATGAGTAAGCGACGATTGCTTGGAGCCGAATGATTGTTTATGCAATGGTATCGATGCCGATGCCGTCAATGTTGCGCGTGGCGTCATTCGTTTAGAAGACGCACAAAAGAGGGCAGAGTCGAGCGAACCGTCGAAGAGTCCACACGAGCGAGTTAAGACGTAGCGAGTTATATTTTTTACAACCTTTATTTTATTTCATGTTCAAATAAACTTAACATCTTTTATTCTATTTTAATTTCATTTCCTACACTAGTAAGCTACAAGTAAGCTATTAAGCTAGCAGCAGGCTAGTAAGAAAGCAGTTAGCTAGTAGGAAAGCAGTATGCTAGTAAGCAAGCAGTGAGCTAGTAAGCGAGCAGGAAGCTAGTAAGGAAGCAGTATGCTAGTGAGCAAGCAGTATGCTTGTAAGAAAGCAGTTAGCTTGTACGAGAGCAGTATGCTAGTAAGCAAGCAGTAGTCGTGTAAGCTAGCAGTAAGGTAGTAAGCAAGTAGTGAGCCAGCAAGCGCGCAGGAAGCTAGTAAGGAAGCAGCATGCCAGTAAGAAAGCAGGAAGCCAGTAAGCGTGCAGTGAGCTATTAAGCATGCAGTGAGCTAGTTAGCGAGCAGGAAGCTAGAAAGGAAGCAGGATGCCAGAAAGCAAGCAGTTAGCTAGGAAGAAACAAGTATGCTACTAAGCGAGCAGCTGGCTGGTAAGGATGCAGTTAGATAGTAAGGAAGCAACAAGCTAGTAAGCAAGCGGTTATCTAGTAAGCGACCAGGGAGCTAGTAAGGGAGCAGAATGCTAGTAAGCAAGCAGTATCCTAGTAAGCAACCAGTAAGATATTAGACAAGCAGCAGCCTAGTAAGAAAACTGTTACCTAGCAAAAAACCCGTATGATAAGAAGGAAGCAGGATGGTGGTAAGATAGCAGTTATCTAGTAAGCATACAGTAAGATAGTAAGCAGGCAGGATGATAGTAAGCAAGGAGTAAGCTGGTAAGCAAGCAGTGAGCTAGTGAGCGAGCAGGGAGCTAGTAAGGAAGCAGAAGTCTAGTAAGCAAGCAGTAAGCTAGTAAGATACCAGTTAGGTAGTAAGCTAACAGTAAGCTGGTAGCCATGCAGTAAGCTAGTATGCAAGCAGTAAGCTAGCAAGGAGGCAATATGCTAGTAAGCAAGCAGCAAGCTAGTAAGCAAGCGGTAATCTATTAAGCGAGCAGGGGGCTAGTAAGGGAGCAGAATGCTAGTAAGCAAGCAGTATCCTAGTAAGCAACCAGTAAGCTAGCAAGCAATCTGGAAGCTAGTAAGGAAGCAGTATGCTAGAAAGCAAGCAGTGGACTAGTAAAAAAGCAGGAAGCTAGAAAGCAAGCAGAGGGCTAGTAAAAAAGCAGGAATCTAGTTGAAGGCAGTATGCTAGTAATCAAGCAGTAAGCTAGAATGCAAGCAGCAAGCGAGTAAGCAAACAGTAAGCTAGAACGCAAGCATCTGCCTTGTAAACATGCAGTAAGCTAGTAAGCATGCAGTAATCTAGTAAGCAAGCAGTGAGCTAGTTAGCAAGCAGGAAGCTAGTAAGGAAGCAGTGCGCTAGTAAGCAAGCAGCAGGCTAGTACAATTGCAGTTAGTTAGTAAGGGATCCGTAGGTTTGTAGCAAAGAAAGCAGTCAGTTAACACATTGTACGCCGGTGGCATCTGAGACATTTAAAATCTGAGCGCCAGCACAGTATCGACTGCGTAAAGCCTAGGCGCCGGCATGATTCGCTTGTTGGCGACCAATGAGTAGGTGAAGAAAATATTTAAAATTTTATACATTATTGTAAAACACTAAAATTGATTTACATACTCATTTTATGCAATTTAACGATAACGAAAAATAGAAGCAAAATAAAAAATTTTAATTTATAGTTATAAAAAAATACACCTGTTTTATTTGGTGATTGATTATTACATATATATAATATAAACGGAAGGAAAAATATTAATATTTAAGAGATGTATGGTTTTTTTCGGAACATTTTCCAAGATGTAAAAGTACTAGGCACAGAGAGCACATAAAGCTACTCTCGCTTCTTTTTTTGCTAGCAGAGCAAACTTTGCATGGACGTCGTACATATCGGTTTTTCCCAGATCCAATAATTCGAGTAACGTTATGCTTCTTTATATCACCCGATAGTCTCTGAGGGTGATCACATTTTGATGTGCGAGGTGTAGGAACTAATGCAGAAGCTCGTTCCACACAATCAGTCGATACATCTTGAGTACTTGGATATTCCTCGATCCATAAACATGCAACAGCATGTAAAAATTTTTGATATTTTATAGTGTTACCATTGAACTCAACATATAATCTATATGCATTGAACAATGCGCAATTTAAAAGAAACAAAACTGTTTTCTTTGTCCATTTCACTGTTTTCCTCATAATGGAAAAATATGATAAAAACTGATCGGCCAAATCTACGCCCATCATATATTTGTTATAATCTATGACAGATTGAGGTTTTATAATTTCTTGTTTTGTTTTCCAATGTACTTTTTTTGTGTTTGTTAGTTCTCCCGAATGTATTGTAGAAACCATGTATACGATTTTGTGTTTTGGCTTCCACGCCTGTACTAAAATTTCATTTTTTCTTTTAAATGTATAATCTCCACTTTTTAATCTGATATGCTTCATAGATTCGGGAACACCTCTATTCGCTCTAATTGTACCGCAAACTCGTGTACCATTTTTCAGAAGCAATTCTGCGGTACAAATACTGTTATAATAATTATCCATATATACATGATACCCCAGTCCTATATGTTTATCGAGCAACGACATTATAGTTTGGCCCAGTTTTTTGCCATTCGCACAGTATATTTCCAAGTTGCAAATATATCCACTTTTAGCTTCACATAACATACGACACAGTAGGCCATACTTTATTATTTTTGCGGGATTGTACGTTTTTATAGATAATTTTCCACGCCATGGAATAATAGATTCGTCAAGCGAAAGCTCCTTTTTCGGCGTGTATACTGATTTAAATTTATCTAATAAATAACTCAGTATTGGCTGAAACTTCCCGAGCTTATTAGAACCAGCTGTTGTACGATTATTTGAAAAATGCCATGTGTCCCAAATCTGGCGAAATCTGTTACGCGACATTACCGTGGAGAACGATGGTGTTTTGGTATAAAAGTCTGTCGACCAGTAATCATCTTTTCGATCTTTCTTTACTTGGCCCATCAATATAATCAAACCAAGAAATTTCTTCATGTCGCCTAGAGAAACATCTCTCCACTTAGGCATTTTTTTACCATTACACATCTTGTCCTTATTCTGATGATAATAAATGTTTGATTCATTTACCATCAATTGAAATAAATCATTGCCAATAAACATTTCTCTGCTTATTAGCAGGAACAATCTTTGGACCAGATTCCGCAATAAAATCTGGTCCGTTAGGAGCTTTATCAACATCCGACCATGATTCAGTGTCACTATGTGATTCTGTGAACATTTCACTATCAATTAGATCATCGGAATCACTGGAATACTGCAATGGAACAGTTCTTGTTCTTCTTTTTGGAATCACATCACTATCACTGACCTCGACCTCTATATCAGAATCTTCTGATTGTATAGAATAATCTGATAGAGGATCAGCGACATATACTCAGTAAATTCACTCATATTATAGGAGTAAAAATGCACAGAATAAGAAGGCCTATTATGCTGTTCAACTAAAAGCGTAAAGCCATGAAAGATGTACTGGCTACAGTATACGATGCTCAAGAGTGACTCTTGCATCAGCGTAGTCATGACAACAGCCAACAAATCGCCAAAGAAAAGAATGCTGTATTATCGCAGACCCAGCGCTGAAGCGGCAGTCTTTGAAACCCGCGTTTTCACGGGGACGGCGTTCAAGCGATAGACTTCGAAACCCGTGTTTTCGCGGGCCCGGCGCTCAAGCGATAGACTTCGAATCCCGCGTTTTCGCGGGGCCGACGTACAATGTGTTAAGAAGTAAGCAGGAATGCAAGTAACGGAGGAGGAAGCCAGTAAGCAGGCAGTAAGCTAGTAAGCAAGCAGCAGCCTAGTCAGAAAGCAGTTATCTAGTAAGAAAGCAGTATGCTAGTAGGCAAGTAGTAAGTTAGAAAGCAAGCCGCAGGCTAGTATGAAAGGAATTAGCTAGTAAGAAAGCAGTATGCTAGTAAGCAAGCGGGGGATTAGTAAGCGAGCAGGAAGCTAGTAAGGAAACAGTACGCTAGTAAGCAAGCAGTAAGCTAGTAAGCAACAAGTATGCTAGTAAGCAAGCGGCATGCTAGTAAGAATGCAATTAGCTAGCAACAAAGCAGTTAGCTAGTAAGCAAGTAGTAAGCTAGTAAGCAAGCAGTAAGCTAGTATGCAAGCAGTGAGGTTGTATGCGAGTTGGAAACCAGTAAGCAAGGTGTAACATAGTAAGGATGCAGTAAGAAAGTAACCAACAACTAAGCTAGCAAGCAAGCAGCTGGCTAGTAAGAAAGCAGTTAGTTAGTAACAAAGAAGCAAGCTAGTAAACAAGCAGTAAGCTAGTAAGGAAGCAGTGTGCTAGTAAGCAAGCAGTAATCTTGTAAGCAAACAGTGCGCTAGTAAGCGTGGAGGAAGCTAGTAAGCCAGCAGTAAGCTTGTTAAAGTACTAAGGGTCTTTAACGTTGGTCCGGATGAGGAAACAGGCAGGGAAAGAAATTGTTACACATTTTTCAATAAAGTTTTTATTTTACAAAAATATAAATGAAAATTCAAGTACAAAATGTAAAAATAAACGAAAAACAGAAAACAAAAATCTTGGACGGTGGCTCTGCTTTGGCCAGACGTCTCCTATTCTTTTCGTCTCCAATTTGTTCTACTGCGGAGGCTTTCTGCAACAAAAGAATCCGCCTAATAAATACTTTTACGGACAAGTCAACAATCGCGCACTCGTCAGCTGTTTCTCGCGCTCCAGCGACAGTCTGGTGTGCTTGGAGGGGAGAGCTGCCTGGCTATCTAGCGCTCTAGCTAGTGTAGTGTATATTCTTCTCTTTCTGGTCGATGAGATTCGTTTCCTACGATCT
Source organism: Colletes latitarsis (assembly GCF_051014445.1). Lineage (NCBI taxonomy): Eukaryota > Metazoa > Arthropoda > Insecta > Hymenoptera > Colletidae > Colletes > Colletes latitarsis. The sequence continues at coordinate 8,379,261 of NC_135142.1, forward strand.
CACCGACGCGCACAACCGGGTAGACGTGTTTTTCTCCGTTCTACTGGGTTCTATTCGCAATGCCACGGACGGGAAACCAAATGGAGGTTGTAAGGCTCCAAGAGGCTATATCCCGCGAGCACGCTCCCCGTGCGTGTGACGTTTCTACACCACCCACACAAGAGGACGTCTTGTCCTGGTTCGGCTCCCTCGTCAGCTGCTCCTCAGGAGCGACCTGCGGTATGCGCACGTGGTTGCCAAGCCGGCGATTCATTCATCAAAGGAACGCCCTGCAGCCAGCCGTGGCTACCTCGACGGAGGCTCCTGTGTTCCGAGGAACTCGCCTGCGGCTCACCGGTTCAGGACTCAATCCCCTGCAATTCCAACCACCCTACGTTCACAGCCCAGTGTGGTCGACTCACAGCTGGTAGTGGGTGTAGCGATGGAAGGAAGGCTCTTCGAACTCTTTGCTCCACCGTAAGCTTAGGCTCTACTTATTGTCCTCTCACGGCGGTATATTGGAGCGGGTTCTCCAACGCCCGATGCACGGAGAGCACCACGAAGTGATATCCTTTCTGAATATCTATCTTCCGGTTGCCCCTACGCCGTATAGCTCTAATCTGGTCGTTGAAACTTTCCACCCCACCGGTCGGTGTACTCTCAGTGGTACACAGGACGGGTGGTTCCAGTGGGTTTCGTATGACCTCTACGAACGGTGAACTACCACTAGGTGATACCAGTATGTCGGTATCAGCCTTCCAGTAGCTCTAACCGGATAACTGGAAGAAGACTCAAGGCGATCCACACCGAATCTCCAACGTCGCAGTCGCATCGACGACCTGCAACGTTCAATCACAATCCTGCGTCTACGATCGCTTCACACTCGGCGTGCCTTGCGATCGCTGCAACGTCAGGCAGATTGTCATTTTTCTGGGGAAAATCTCCAGACGCTATGACGAAATTTTCCAATAAATTGTTTGTCCGCAAACTGATTCTATTACGAGGAGCGAGATCGACTCATCCTCCTCGGAACTCGTAGGTAAATGGAAACGCGACCGTCACAGAGTCCGCTCTCGATCGCCGACGACTCAAGAATGAACCGTGACGATCTGCAAGCAGCGACGGCTGCGGCCGGCTCCGTCGCGCAAGCGCAGAACCGGGTAGCTACGCCTCGCGTTGCTGAGCCCGGGCTGCTACCCGCCGCGGGGCCACAGCGCGGCGCTGTCGCGTTTCGTCTATCGATCTTTCTCCGATAGATCTCTTTTCTCCCTCTTTCTCAGCTCTAACAACACAATTCCTAGAATTTGTTCCAAAACTCGAGAATTTCAGTGAAGCTAGCTTGAAAAAACACGTAAATAGCCGCGGTATACTAATCTGAACGATGGAAAATTTCCATGTCAGCACAACCATCTAATATTACGCGAATTCAATATAGATACGGGCATCGCGGCCGAGTTTCTACGTCTCGGACTCACGCGATATTTAAACAAAGCTAGTAAGCAAGCAGCAGGCTAGTAAGAAAGCAGTTAGCTAGTGAGAAAGCAATTAGCTAGGAAGAAAGCAGTATGCCAGTAACCCGGTCTGGCCGACTGCCAGTTCGGTTTCCGGGGGGGCCGATCGACTATCGACGCGATAGGTCGTGTGAGGGCCCTCTCGGAGGCGGCCGTCTCCCGGGGAGGGGTGGCATTGGCAATATCCTTGGATATTGCCAATGCCTTTAACACCCTCCCCTGGGAAGAGATAAGGAGGGGACTCGAATATCATCGAGTCCCCCCTTGTCTCAGGGCGGTCGTCGGGGATTATCTCCGCGGCAGGTGGATCGAGTATCCGGGCCGGGATGGTGATATGCGGAGGGAGGTGTACTGCGGTGTTCCGCAGGGGTCGGTCCTCGGGCCACTCCTGTGGAACATCGCGTACGACTCGGTGTTGCGGGCCGGCCTCCCCGACGGCGTCAGCACGGTGTGTTATGCGGATGACACACTGGTGCTGGCCGTCGGGGCGCACTGGGGGAGGGCCATGCGTCGCGCGGAGGAGGGGTCGCAACGCGTCGTCGACCGGATCAGGGGGATGGGGATGACGGTGGCGGTTCATAAGACCGAGGTGATTGCGTTTCATTCACCTCGGCAGGATCCGCCACCCCCTCTGATTCGGGTGGGTGGGGCTGACATCGAGGTGAAGCCCCAGATCAGGTATCTAGGGCTGATCCTCGATAGCCACTGGCGTTTCGAGAAGCATTTCCGCTGCCTGGTCCCCCGGTTGGAAAGGATGGTTGCGGCTCTGGGCCGGATCCTGCCCAACCTGGGGGGCCCGGCGGGCCGAGTTCGTCGCCTCTATATGGCAATGGTCCAGTCGGTGGCCCTATACGGGGCCCCCGTCTGGGCGGACGACCTGGCTGCCTCCCGGCGCAGCATGACTATGCTGCGTCGGGTGCAGAGGCGCATGGCGCTCAGGGTCGTCCGCGGGTATCGGACCATGTCACATGAGGCGGCGACGGTTCTAGCGGGGATGCCGCCCATGGACCTGCTCGCGCGGTCGCACGCGGTGATGTACCGGCACCGCGTCGACCGTCGCGCGGGGGTGGGGGCGGTCCCGGGCGGGCAGGAACCTGCTTGGGGCGATTTGAAGCGCCAGGCCCGGCAGTCCGTGTTGCTCGCGTGGCAGGAGCGGCTGGCTCTGCCAACCGCGGGGCACCGGACTGTCGGGGCTGTTCGGCCACTCCTGAAGGAGTGGCTGGACAGAGGCCATGGCAGCCTCACCTACCGGCTGGCACAGGTATTTTCCGGGCATGGCAGCTTCGGAAGATACCTGTGCCGGATAGGGAAGGAGCCGACGGCGCGTTGCTGCCACTGCGACGCTGAGCAGGACACGGCGGATCATACCCTGGAGGTATGCCCCGCGTGGGAGGGGGAGCGCCGTGTCCTGGTCGGCGTCGTCGGGCGGGATGTCTCGCTGCCGGGCGTGGTGCGCGCCATGCTCGGCAGCGAGGAGAAGTGGAGGGCCGTGGCCTCCTTCTGCGAGAACGTAATGTTGCAGAAGGAGGCCGCGGGGAGGGAGCGCGAGCTTCAGCGGCGTGCTGAAGCGCGCGCTCGTGCGGTGGCCCGAGGTCGTCGCCCGGTCGCGAGGCGTCGCGGGAGGCCGCCTCGGCGTGGCGGATGACCTAGGCTGGGAGGGGGGTCCTGAGGGGACCCTCCTCCCGCCAGGCGGCGCCGGGTCGGACCGGTTGGGGGTAGGAGTGCCTTCCCCTACCGGTCCGACGCAAGGGGAGGCACCCTCGGCGGTCTGGTGCGGCCATGAACGCCCGGCCGCCGAGGGATGGAAACGGGGTCGCGGGCGGTTGCGAGTTGGGGCTCGCAGCCGCCACTAAACGCGGCCCCGGGACGGATAGCGGCGGGATGGAGTGGCCCCGTCCCGCCGCTATGAGGCAGTGTGTCTACTGGGGGGACCGATTGTCCCCCCGGGGGATGGGCGCGAAAGCGCGGGCACGGGGAGGATACCGGAAGAATGCTTCGAGCGATTCCCGGTATCCTCCCAAAGCGTGCCGAAGGGTCACCGTGGGGTTTTTAGTGGGTAGGTCCCGCGCCTGTCGTTGTACGGGCGCGGGGAATCCCACACACGCCTCCCACCTCTCCCCAAGGAGGTGGGAGGGAGTCTTTCGAAGATTTTCCCCACGACAAAAAAAAAAAAAAAAAAAAAAAAAAAGTATGCCAGTAAGCAAGCAGTAAGCTAGTAAGCAACCAGTAAGCTAGTAAGCAAGCAGTAAGCTGGTATGAAAGCAATTAGCTTCTAAGGAAGCAGTAAGCTAATGTGCAAGCAATGATCTAGTAAGCGAGCAGTGAGCTAATAAGCAAGCAGGACGCTAGTCAGGAAGCACTAAGCTAGAAAGCAAGCAGCAGGCTAGTAAGCAAGCAGTCAGCGAGTAAGCTAGCAGTAAGCTAGTAAGCAAGCAGTAACCTAGAATGCAAGCAACAAGCTGGTATGCAAGCAGTAAGCTAGTAAGCCACAAGTAAGCTAGTAAGCAAGCAGATGGCTCGTAAGAAAGCAATTAGCTAGTAAGAACACAGTATGCTGGTAAGCCGCAGGGAGCTCGAAAGCAAGCAGCAAGCTAGAAAGCAAGCACTAAGCGATTATGCTAGCAGTAAGCAGTTATGCAGCCAGTAAGCTAGAAAGCAAGCAGTGAGCTAGTAACAGAACAGTATGTTAGTAACAAAGCAGTAAGCTATTAAGCAAGCTGTAAGCTAGTAAGCAAGCAGTCAGCTTGTAAGCGAACAGCAAGCTAGTAAGAAAGCAGTTAATTAGTCTGGAAGCAGTAGGCCAGTCAGCAAGCAGAATGCTAGAAAGCATGCAGCAGGCTAGTAAGAAAGCAGTTACATATTGCGCAAGCAGTAAACTAGTAAGCAAGCAGCAAGCTAGCAAGCAAGCACTAAGCAATTATGCTAGCAGTAAGCTATTAAGCAGCCAGTAAGCTAGTGAGCAAGCAGTGAGCTAGTAACAAACCAGTAAGTTAGTAACAAAGCAGTAAGCTATTAAGCAAGCTGTAAGCTAGTAAGCAAGCAGTAAGCTAGTAAGCGAGCAGCAAGCTTGTAAGAAAGCAGTAAGCGAGCAAGCTAGCAGTAAGCTAGTAAGCAGGCAGTAAGCTGGTAAGCAAGCATTGAGCTAGTAAGCGAGCATGGAGCTATTAAGGTAGCAGTATGCTAGTAAGCAAGCAGTAAGTTAGTAAGAATCCAGTAAGCTAGTAAGCTAGCAGTAAGCTGGTATGATAGCTATTAGCTTATAATCAAGCAGTAAGCTAGTACGCAAGCAGTCAGATAATTGGCGCGGGTGAAGCTAGTAAGCAAGCAGTGAGCGATCAAGCTAGCAGTAACCTAGTATGCAAGCAGCAAGCTAGTAAGCAAGCAGTAAGGTAGAAAGCAACCAGTATGCTAGTAAGCTAGCAGGAGGCTAGTAAGGTAGCAGTATGCTAGTAAACAAGCAGTAAGCTAGTAAGAAACAAGTAAGCTAGCAAGCATGCAGCAGGCTAGTAAGAAAGCAGTGAGCTAGTAAGAAAGCTGTATGCTAGTAAGCATGCAGCAGGCTAGTAAGGCAGGAATTAGCTAGTGTTAAAAAGCTGATGCTTTTAACTACGAAGTCCGGATAGAGGGATCTGATTTTTGTTGTGGGAAGAGATTGGGAATGTAAGATTTTCTTTTTCAAAAAAAAACTGTTTATTATAAAAATAAAAATAAATAAACAATAAGAAATGAAGAAAATTCTTATTTAATCGTTTCCAATCCTGATCGGAACCGACACGTTGAGGTAGGCCAAGGTTCTGTGAACAGAAAAACACGGCAATGTGTTAGACACGTAAACACGTTACACGTATATTCGCCGCGTGTGTGTCCTCACGCTCCTGGCTTCGATATTCGAATGTATAGGAGCGGAGAATTTCGCTCACTCGTAATATACGAGCTCGCAAGTGGATTGTATTTAATTTTTGGCGTGAAAGAAATTAAATTTCCTTTCGACGCCGAACTGAGTCGATTGTCTAGTGGACGGGGATGTGAGTGGAGATTGTAAGGCTCCAAATGCACTGATCCCGTGAGTATGCCCACGGAGTCTGTGCGTCGGGTCGCACTGCAGTACAACGGCACGACCGTCGATCTGCGGCTTCTTTTTAACGCTCCAACAGATGACTTGTTGGTCGAGAGTTGCACGGCGAAGACCGACTGCACGTGGTTCACTGCACGAATGCACCACTCGACGTGATTCGTGACAGTATTTGAACTACGTGGGGGCCTGACCTGCGACTCCTTAACCTCTCCGCACAGGTGCTCCTCTAAGCGTTACACCGGCGGGGTCTGTAGGGGGAAGGAATCCAAGACCGAAAGTCAAGCGTCCGAAGTGGACGCTGACCTGACTCCAGTGAGCATGATCGTAGGCAAGCAGTGAGCTAGTAAGTGAGGGGGAATCTAGTAAGGAAGCAGAATGCTAGTAAGCCAGCAGTAAGCTAGTAAGCAAACTGTATGCTAGTAAGCTAGCAGTAAGCCAGTAAGCGAGCAGAAACTTCCTTGTAAGGAAGTAGTAAGCTAGTAAGCAAGCAGAATGTTAGTAAGCAAGCAGTGAGCAAGAAAGCAAGCAGTCAGTTAGAAAGCAAGCAGCAGGCTAGTAAGCAACCAGTAAGCGAGTAAGCTAGCAGTAAGCTAGTAAGCAACCGGTAAGCTAGTAAGCAAGCATTGAGCTTGTCGGCATCCATGCCATTGCCGAGCAGAGCGTTTACCCCTCAAGGTTACTTCCCCAAACAACCTATCGTCCAAATGCAGGGTTGAATGGAAATGGAATGCAAACGGAGAAGGGGAAGCACTAGCCTGCCAAGCAGTCAAGAATAGGCTGAGCCAGCAGAACTCAATGTACCGGCAAGGGTTCATGTTGTTTTGTATCGGACGCGGAATGAAGTCTGGTGAAACATATTGCCGTTGTTTGTTTCTTATTCCTACTATCCCGTGATAGTTCCGAAATCAGAAGTGGGATACGATTTGTCGTAAAATGAGTGCATCGGAAGGAAAAGTTAATAAAACAGACAGTATAGTTTTCGATAGTGAAAGACCTGTGGACCCAAATTTTTTATTTTCGAAGCTGCTTGGGTTGTTGGAACAAAAGGCGGGTCCTTCTACTTCTAACGTCACATCAATACCGCCTCAAATAAGTTACTTTGAAAATCGTCTGGAAACTTTGCCGAAGCCGTTTGATCCAGAAGGCACAAAAAATGTCTCTCTTAATATCTGGTGCAAACATGTAGACCGCTGGATGAAAATTAATTCCGTTGCAAAGCAAGAGCTTCTTTACATTTATGATCGCTTATTTGCTGGAAAGGCCGCTGAGTGGTATATTGAAAGAACCAACAATCTAACGTCTGCTAGCGACGTAGAGGAATGGCCAGATCTACGGGCTGCTTTAGTAGACAAATTTGATACTGACACTTTCGGCAATCACTCTGTTATATCTATGTGTCAAAAATTAACAGCATGTTCCTCAAACATTGACGCCTATAAGGCGCTTGAGCCATTTGTGAACGAAACCTTACAACATTCACTCGAAGATATTGGCCAAATAATTAGTCTTTTGGCATTGCAATTATGGAGACCATCGTTGCAATCATCGCTCATCTCCGTCGAAGGAACCTCTGGAAGAAAACTGCCGACAAAAGACCAACTTACGAGCAAGCTTGCGTTGTTGGATTCTCGATATGAGGCCCGAAGTAAAATTCAGAAGCGGAAAGCCGAAACGAATACGGAGCGGTATGGAGCAAAGAGATTCCGAGGTTGTTGCAATAACTGCGGAAAATTAGGACACCGCCAAGATGAATGCTGGTCACCAAGTACAACAAAACCAAAATATGGGCCAACTAACGATGCCAAGAATGCGATTCAGCAAAATGGATGTAAAGGAAAGGGCAAGAATCGGGATAGCGTAATATGTTACTCTTGCAATGAAAGTGGACATATTTCGAGTCAATGCCCAAAGAAAGTCAACAAAATAACAAGATCGGTAAATCTTTGCAGTAAGATTGGTGTGAGCCGTGTTACCTTCGAATCTGGTAAGACGTTTCCATTCATTTTAGATACCGGATCTGATTGTTCCTTAATACGTTATCATTCCGTCAACGAATTATCTGATTGCGATATTCAGGAGAAAGTTAATGAAATCGTTACATTAAAGGGTATATGTAATCGGGTTATATTCAGCAACTTCAAAATTAAAACCGAAGTATTTATTTCGGGAATAAAACTGATACTATGGATGCATGTTGTGAGTGATGACGTGTTGCCGGAGGACATTGTAATCGGAGTGAATATATTTGACGATAACAGTACATTATCCGTGAATATTGATACCAATGGATTTAAATTTGGCCGAATAAAAGCTGTGAATATTTGTAAGAATCTGGGCAAAGTAAATTTCGATGGAATCACAACAGACTTGACAGACAAGGACGATTTAAAAAAATTAAAAGATGCATTAAATAGACACAATGAGTCCTTTGTATTGGGAATACCTACCAGTCGAGTCAAGGTTGAATCACTGAATATTAGATTGGTCGATCCTAACAAATACGTTCAATCAAAGCCGCGACACTTAGCTCCAAGAGAAAGAGAAATAGTTCAAACGCAAGTAGCAGATCTTTTAAAAAACAACATCATCCGTGAAAGTAATTCACCGTTCGCGAGCCCTGTAGTCCTAGTAGATAAAAAAGATGGGTCTAAACGATTATGCGTAGACTACAGAGCTCTTAATGCAAATACAATACCCGATAAGTACCCGTTGCCCTTGATAAGCGATTTGATAAATAGTTTAAACGGTGCATGTTACTTTACAATCCTTGATATGGCTGCAGGATTTCATCAAATCCCATTAACACAGCAATCCATAGAAAAAACAGCATTTGTCACTCCAGACGGACAATACGAGTATTTAACGATGCCGTTTGGTTTAAGAAATGCCCCATCTACATATCAGCAAGCTATAGATAAAGTTTTAGGGAATTATAAAAACAAAATTGTTTTCACATATATGGATGATTTATTAATTGCAAGTAAAACAATTCAGGAGAATATACAAAACCTTAAAAAAATTATAAGTAGATTAGTAGGTGCCGGATTTTCTTTCAATCTTTTAAAGTGTAAATTTCTGATGACGAAAGCTGTTTTTCTTGGTTATGAAATAAGTGCAGGAGAATTAAGACCAAATAGCATCCTATTTTCGCCAATTTATACCGAAATTCGCTCAGTTGGCGGCACCTTTGTATCAATTGATTTCCCCATTGCCGAGCAGAGCGTTTACCCCTCAAGGTTACTACCCCAAACAACCTATCGTCCAAATGCAGGGTTGAATGGAAATGGAATGCTAACGGAGAAGGGGAAGCACTAGCCTGCCAAGCAGTCAAGAATAGGCTGAGCCAGCAGAACTCAATGTACCGGCAAGGGTTCATGTTGTTTAGTATCGGACGCGGAATAAAGTCTGGTGAAACATATTGCCGTTGTTTGTTTCTTATTCCTACTATCCCGTGATAGTTCCGAAAAGCTAGTAAGGAATCAGTAAGCTACAGGGCAAGCAGTGCGCTAGTGAGGAAGCATTTAGTTAGCAACAAAGCACTAAGTTTGTAGCAAAACTGTAAGCTGGTAAGCAAGCTGGTAGTTAGTAAGTATTCGTCTGGTAAGAGAGCGGTAAGTCAGTAAGATTGTAAGCAACCAGTAAGATTGTAAGCAAGCAGCAGGATAGTGAGCGTGCTGTAAGCGAGTAAGCTAGCAGTGAGCATGTGAGCCAGCAATATGCTAGTAATCAAGCTGTAAGATAGTAAGCATGCAGTAAGATAGTAAGCAAGCAGTGAGCTAGTAACCATGCAGTGAGATATTAAGCGAGCAGGAAGCTAGTAAGCATTCAGTAAGCAGGTAGCAAACTAGTAAACAAGGAGTAAGCAAGTGAGCAAGCAGTAAGCTAGTAAGCAAGCAGTAAGTTAGTCAGCAAGCAGTAAGCTAGTAAGCAAGCAGCAGGCTAGGAAGCAAGCAGTGTGCTATTATGCGAGGCGGAAGATAGTAAGCAAGCAGTAAACTAGTAAGCAAGCAGTGAGCTAGCTGCGATGCAGTATGCTAGTAAGTAAGCTGCAGGCTAGTATGAAAGCAATTAGCTAGTAAGAGAGCAGTGTGCTTGTAAACTCGCAGTAAGCTAGAAAGCAAGCTGGAAGCTAGTATGAAAGCAGTTAGCTAGTAAGAAAGCAGTATGCTAGTAAGCAAGCAGTAAGCTATAAATCGAGCAGCAAGATAGTAAGCAAGCAGTAAGGTAGTATGCAAGCAGCAGGCTAGTAAGAATGCTGTAAGCGAGTAAACTTGCTGCTAGCTAGCAAGCAAGCAGTTAGCTAGTAAGCGAGGAGGGAGCTAGTATGGAAGCAGAATGTTGCTAGCAATCAGTAAGCTAGCAAGTAACCAGTGAGCTAGTAAGCAAGTAGTAAGCTAGTAAGCAAGCAGTAAGCAAGTAAGCAACGAAAGAGCTAGTAAGCAAGCAGTAAGCTAGTAAGCAAGAAGCAGGCTAGTAAGGATGCAATTAGCTAGTAAGAGAGCAGTGTGCTAGTAAGAAAGCAGTGGGCAAGTAAGCGAGCCGTGAGCTAGTAAGGAAGCAGTATGCTGGTAAGCAAGTTGCAAGCTACTAAGCAAGCTGTAAGCTAGTAAGCAAGCAGCAGGCTAGTAAGAAAGCACTTAGCTAGGAAGGAAGCAGTGGGTTAGTATGCGAGCTGTGAGCTAGTACGGAAGCAGTAAGCTAGAAGCAAGCGGCAAGCTATTAAGCTAGCAGTAAGAGGGTTAGCAAGCAGTGAGCTAGTAAGCAAGCAGTCAACTAGTAAGCGAACATGAAGCTACTAAGGGAGCAGCAAGCTAGTAAGCAAACACGATGCTAGTAAAGAAGCAGTAAGCTAGAAAGGAAGCAGTAAGATAGTAAGCAAACAGCAAGCTAGTAAGCTACCAGTAAGGTAGTAAGCAAGCATCGCGCTAGTCAGGAAAAAGTCGGCTAGTAGGAAAGCATCATGCTAGTAAGGAAGCAGTCAGCCAGAAAGCATGCAACATGCTAGGTAGCAAGCAGTCTGCTAGTAAGCAAGCAGTGAGCTAGTAAGCGAGGAGGATGCTAGTAAGGAAGTAGTAGGCAAGTAAGCAAGCAGTAGGTTAGTAACTTGGACAGCAAGCAGCAAGCCAGTATGAAAGCAGAATGCGAGTAAGCTAGCAGTAATCGAGTATGTAAGCAGCTGGCTGGTATGAAAGCAGTACGTTAGGAAGAAAGCAGGAATGTAGTAAGAAAGCAGTTAGGTTGTATGCAAGCAGTAAGCTGGTAAGCAAGCAGTGAGCTAGTAAGCGAGGAGGAAGCTAGTAACCAGACAATAAGCGAGTTAGCTACCTGTAATCTAGTAAGCAAGCAGTAAGCCAGTAGGCAATCAGTGTGTGATTGTAATAAAGCGGTATGCTAGTAAGCAAGTAGAAAGCTAGACAGCATGCAGCAAGCTGGTGAGCAAGCAGTGATGTAGTAAGCGAGGAGGAACCTAGTAAGGAAGCAGTATGCTAGTCAGCAAGCAGTCAGCTGGAACGAAAGCAGCTAGCAAGTAAGCAAGTAGTAAGCTAGTAAGCAAGAAGTGAGCTAGTAAGCGAGCACGAAGCTAGTAACGAAGCAGAATGCTAGTATGCAAGCAGTAAGCTAGTAAGAAAGCAGTGTGCTGGTAAGCGAGAAGGGAGATAGTAAGGAAGCAGTATGCTTGTAAGCGAGCAGCAAGATAGTAAGCAAGCAGCAGGCTAATAAGGAAGAAATTCGCTAGTAATAAAGCAGTAAGCTAGTAAGCAAGCAGTAAGCTGGTAAGAAAGTTGACAGCTACTAAGCAAATAGTATGCTAGGAACATAGCAGTATGCTAGTAAGCAAGCAGTAAGCTAGCAAGCAACCAGAAATCTAGAAAGCAAGCAGCACGCGAGTAACCAAGCAGTATGCTTGAATGCAAGCGGCTGGCTAGTAAGCGAGAAGTAAATGAGTAAGCATGCAGTAAGTTAGTAAGGAAGCACTAAACTAGAAAGCAACCAGTGAGCTTGTAAGCAAGCAGCTGGCTTGTAAGATAGCAGTTAGCTATTGAGGATGTAGTAAGCTAGATATCAGGCAGTAAGCATGTTAGCGAGCAGTGAGCAAGTAAGCGAGGAGGAAGCTAGTTAGCAAGAAGTAAGAGAGTAAGCTAGCAGTAAGCTTTAAGCAAGCACTAAGCTAGAAAGCAAGTTGCAGGCTACTAAGGAAGTAATTAGCTAGTAAGAAAGCAGTATGATAGTAAGCAAGCAGTAAGCTAGTAAGCAAGCAGTAATCTAGTAAGCAAAAAGTAAGCTTGTAGGCATCCAGTAAGCTTGTAGGCAACCAGTAAGATACTATGCAAACAGTGAGCTAATGAGCGAGGGGGAAGCTAGCAAGCTAGCAGTATGCTAGTTATCCAGCAGTATGCTTATAGGAATCAAGTAAGCTAGTAAGCAAGCAGCACGCTAGTCAGGAAGCAATTAGCTACTAAGAAAGCGGTATGATAGTAAGCAAGCCGTAAACTAGTAAGCAAGCAGTAAGCTAGTGAGCTAGCATTGAGCTTATAAGCGAGGAGGAAGCTAGTAAGGAGGCAGTATGCTAGAAGGCATGCAGTAAGCTAGTAAGGAACCTGTAAGCTAGTAAGCAAGCAGTAAGATGGTATGATAGCAGTTAGATAGTAAGCAAGTAGTAAACTAGTAAGCAAGCAGAAAGCCTGTAAGCAAGCAGTGAGCTAGTAAACGAGGAGGAAGCAAGTAAGGAAGCACTTTGGTAGTAAGCAAGCGTTAAGCTAGAAAGCCAGCAGCAAGCTGGAAAGCAAGCAGTAAGCAAGTAAGGTAGCAGTAAGCTAGTAAGCAAGTAGTAATCCAGTAAGGAAGCAGTGTGCTAGTAAGCAAGCTGGAAGCTAGTAAGGAAGCATTAAGCTAGAAAGCAAGCTGCAAGCAAGAAAGCAAGCAGTAAGCTAATGAGCGGGCATGGAGCTAGTATGGAAGCAGTATGCTAGTTAGCATGCAGGAAGCTAGTACGGAATCTTTCGGCTAGTAGGAAAGCAGCAAGATAGTAGGGAAACAGTAAGCTAGTAGGCAAGCAGTGAGCTAATAAGGAAGCAATAAGATACTATGGAAGCAGCAAGCTAGTAAGCAAGCAATAAGCAGGTCAGCAAGCTGTATTCTAGTAAGCCAGCACTGAGCTAGTTAGCAAGCAGTAAGCTAGTAAGCAAGAAGTGAGCTAGTTAGAGGGCCTGAATCTAGTAAGAAAGCAGCAAGCTTGTTAGCGAGCAGGAAAGTAGTAAGGAAGCAACAAGCGAGTGAGCTAGCATTAAGCTAGTATGCAAGCAGTGAGCTACTAAGGGAGCAGGAAGCTAGTAAGCAAGCAGTAAGCTAGTAAGCAAGCTGTAAGCTCGAAAGGAAGTAGCAAGATAGTAAGCAAGCACTAAGTTAGAAAGTAAGCTGCAGGCTAGTAAGAAAGCTGTTAACTATTAAGCAAGCAGTAAGCCATTATGCAAGCAGTGAGTTAGTAAGCATGCAGTAAGCTGGAATGGACGCAATTAGCATGTAAGCAAGTAGCAAGCTATTAAGCAAGCACTAAGCTAGAAAGCAAGTAGCAGGCTAGCAAGAAAGCAGTTTGCTATTTAGCAAGCTGTATGCTAGCAAGCAAGCAGTAAGCTAGATAGCAAGCAGCAAGCTAGTGAGCAAGCAGTAATCTCGCAAGCAATCAGTGAGATAGCAAGCGAGCAGGGAGCTAGTAAGGAACAGGATGCAAGTAATCATGTAGTAAGCTAGTCAGCAACCAGTAAGGTAGTAACCAAGCAGTAAGCTTGGATGCCAGCTGTAATCCAGAAAGCAAGGAGCAGACTAGTATGAAAGCCGTTTGACAGTAAGCAAGCCTCGAGCTAGTAAGCGAGCAGGAAGCAAATAAGAATACAGCCTGCAATTAATCGAGGCATAAGATCGTTCGCAACAGGTAAGCTAGTAAGCTAGCATCTGTCTAGTAAGAAAGCAATTAGCTAGTAAAGAAGCAGCATGCTAGTAAGCAGGCAGTAAGCTAGTAAGCAAGCAGTAACCTAGTAAGTAACCGATAAGTTAGTAAGCAAGCAGCAGGCTTGTAAGATAGCAGTTAGATAGTTAGAAAGCTGTAGGCTAGTGAGCAGGCAGCAAGCTGGTAAGCACGCAATAAGCTAGAAAGCAAACAGCTAGCTTGTAAGAAAGCAGTATGCCACTAAGCAAGGAGTAAACTAGTAAGCAACGTGAGAGATAGTAAGGAACCATTCGGCTAGGAAGAGAGCAGTTAGCTAGTAAGCGAGTATTAAGCTTGTAAGCCAGTTGTAATCTAGTAAGCAAGCAATGAGCTAGTAAGCAAGCAGGAAGCCAGTAAGAAAGCAGTTAGCTAGTTAAAAAGCAGTATGCTAGTAAGCAAGCAGTAATCTAGAAAGCAAGTAGCAAGCTAGTGAGCAAGCAGTAAGCTAGAAAGCACCCAGTAAGCTCGAAAGCAAGCAAGCAGGTAGCGAGCATTCTAGCTGGAAGCTAGTATGCAAGCAATGATCTAGTATGCAAGCTTTAAGCTAGAATGCACGCAGCAGGCTAGTAAGGAGGCGGTATGCTAGTAAGCAAGCAGTAGTCTAGTAAGTATCCAGTCATCTAGTAAGCAAGCACTGAGCTAGTAACCGAGCAGGAAGCTAGTAAGGAAGCAGTATGCTAGTAAGCAAGCACTGAGTTAGTATCAAAGCAGTATGCTTGTAAGCAAGCAGCAGGCTAGTAAGAAAGCAGTTAGGTAGCAAGGAAGCAGTAAGCTAGTAACAAAGCAGTATGTTAGTAACAAACCAGCAAGCTATTAAGCAAGCAGTAAGGCAAGTAAGCAAGCAGTAAGCTCGAAAGCAAGCAGCAACATAGAAAGCAAGCAAGGATGCCTCCTTCTGCGAGAACGTAATGTTGCAGAAGGAGGCCGCGGGGAGGGAGAGGACGATCTCCTGAGGAGGATAGGGGACATGATCGACAAGAGGCTGGCCGCCTTCCGGGAGGAGCTCCTCCTCGGAAGAGCAGTCAGAGGGTGTGTGGTGCCACCCCGACCGGTGCCGGCACGGCCGGGGAAGGCGAAGGTGGGGGGAGCGAAGGCTCCGCCCACCGTGGCGTCTCCGGGGTCTCGGGTCGTGACCCCCAAGGGGGGAAGCGTATCCGTGGTCCCGGTTCCCGCGTCCTCCGCGACCCCCGCAAGGGGGGGGTAACGTCGAGCGAGGTGGTGGGGCGGAGGGCGGCGAGGAAGGCCTCGCAGGCGCAGCCTCCGCCCCCGCCGCCCGCGATCAAAGGGAAGGCCGCGAAGGTGCGATTTGGCCGCCCCCCTAAAAGGGCAGCAGTAGCGCTGACCGTTGCGCATGGGGGCGCCCTGACCCCCGCGGAGGCGATGCAGCTCGCCAGGAACAATGTGTCCCTGGAAGAGCTTGGCATCGCTTCCGTGAGGGCCGAAGCGGGCCGTGACTGGGGGTCTCCTGCTGGAGATCCCCGGTCCAGACGGCGGCGTGAAGGCGGACCGACTTACCCAGAGGCTCCGGGAGCAGCTGGGCGAGCGGGGTGTCCGGGTCGCCAGGCCCACGAAGCGCACGGAGATGCGCGTGTTTGGGTTGGACGACTCGGTCACCGCGGAGGACGTGGCGCGTGTCCTAGCAATGGCGGGGGACTTGCGTGTCGGGGAGATCCGCAGATCTCCTTCCGGCCTGGGGTCCGTGTGAGCCCGCTGCCCCCTCACCGCCGCCCATAAATTGGCGGAATCCGGGAGGGTTTTGGTGGGGTGGGAGTATCTCCACTCGCGTCGCGCCCGCTCCAGTGTCACCGCTGCGTCGAGTTGGGGCACGTGAGGCAGTGGTGTACCTCGCCGGTGGACCGCAGCGGTCAATGTTACCGTTTCGGAGCGAAAGAACACCGCGCGAACCAGTGCTCGGCGGCCCCCACTGCCCGCTATGTGCGGACATGTGGAGGCCGGCAGATCACAGGGTGGGGAGCAAAAAGTGCTCTCCCCCCTCTCGGACGAAGAGGGCGAATTGTCCCTCTCCGGTTCAGGCTCCGCGGTTGGTGGCATCGTCCACAATTGAGGTGCCAACCTCAACCACTGCCGCGCGGCACAGGACTGGATGTCCCAAGTCCTCGCGGAGTGGGGGGTTGTTCTGGCGCTCGCCGCCGAGCCGTACCGCGTTCTTGATCACCCTCATTGGGTGGGGGACGCGGACGGCTTGGTGGTGGCGATATGGGTAGGAGGCGACGCCTTTTTCCATCCTGGAGCGCGGTCGGGGCTTTGTCGCCGTGCTGGGGTGCTACATCGTGCCCCGCAGCGGCCACGCCGCGTTCGCGCAGTACCTTGCCGAGGTCGCGGCATGCGTGCAGCGCTGCGCGGCCCTGCTGGTGCTGGTCCTGGAGGACTTTAACGCCAAGTCGGTGGCGTGGGGATCCCCCAGGACCTCCGTTCGCTGTGGGATCTTGGGCGACTGGGCGGCCAAGCTCGACCTTCGGTTACTGAACAGGGGGTCGGAGCACACGTGCGTGCGGCGATATGGGGGATCCATCGTGGATGTTGGATTCGCGACCACCAACGCCGTGCGCATGGTGTCGGGATGGCAGGTGGTTGGGGGAGAGCGGCAGGGACACTTTCGGACCACCGGCATATTCGGATGGAGGTCTCTGCCCCCGGATGTACATCCCGACACCGCCGCCCGGTTGGCGCCCCACCGCGCCTGGACAAGGACGCTATGATGGGAGCTGCTTTCGCTGCAACTTAGCCGCAGGAGGCGTGCGAGTTGCCGAGCATAGAGGAGGAGTTCGCCCAGCTCGGGGGATTAGTAGCAAATATTTGCGACACGGCGATGCCCCGGATCGGGCGGGCTTTCTCCTCGCCTAGCGGTGTACTGGTGGTCGGCCGCGATCGCGCAAATACGAGACGCGAGTGTCCGCGCCCGACGCCAGTACACCCGCGCGCGCCGTCGTCTACGGAGAGACGATGGCGTGGCGCGAGCGAGGGCATATGACCTGTATGAGTCATACAATACGGCTCGGGTTGCTCTGCAGGTCGCCATCAAACGGGCCAAAACCCGGGCATGGAAGGAGCTCCTCCAGACCCTCGATGACGATCCTTGGGGACGCCCGTATAAGGTGGTGCTAAATAAGCTCCGCCCGTGGGCGGCCCCTGTCACCGAGGGTCTTCATCCCCGGCTGCTGGAGGTCGTGGTCAATACTCTCTTTCCAATTGGGGTAGGAGGATCACGTCCTGCGGCGGCGTCGGCTGCCCCAATTGAATGGGCGGCCGAGCTGTGGGTCACGCAGGTGGAACTGGCCACGGCCATCAAACGGCTCGTGGCGCGTAACACGGCCCCGTTGCCGGATGGTGTGCCTGGCCGGGTTTGGGTTTTGACCCAGGGCGTCCTTGGGGCCGACCTCAGGCGGTTGTTTGACCGATGCCTAAGGGACGGCCGATTCCCCCCTAGTTGGAAAGTGGCGAGGATGGTCCGCCTCCGGAAGACGGGTCGGCCCGCAGGGTCTCCCTCCGGCATACCGGCCCATCTGCCCCCTCGACGAGGTGGGCAAGTTTTTCGAGCGAGTGATTGCTGCCCGCCTCGTCGAGCACCTGTCGGGGGGCGCTCCGGGTCTGGCCGACTGCCAGTACGGTTTCTGGGGGGGCCGGTCTACGGTCGATGCGATCAGTCGGGTCAGGGTCCTCTCGGATTCGGCCGTCTCCCGGGGAGGGGTGGCGTTGGCGGTATCGCTGGATATTGCCAACGCGTTTAACACCCTTCCCATGGGGGGAGATACGGAGGGGGCTCGAATATCATCGGGTCCCCCCGTGTCTCAGGGCAGCCGTCGGGGATTATCTCCACGGCAGGTGGATCGAGTATCCGGGTCGGGATGGTGATATGCGGAGGGAGGTGTACTGCGGGGTTCCGCAGGAGTTGGTCCTCGGGCCACTCCTGTGGAACATCGCGTACGACGCGGTGTTGCGGGCCGACCTCCCAGACGGCGTCAGTGCCGTGCGTTACGCAGATGACACACTGGTGCTGGCCGTCGGGGCTCAGTGGGGGAGAGCCAAGC
This sequence comes from Colletes latitarsis, assembly GCF_051014445.1. Taxonomy (NCBI): domain Eukaryota; kingdom Metazoa; phylum Arthropoda; class Insecta; order Hymenoptera; family Colletidae; genus Colletes; species Colletes latitarsis. Next base: position 8,396,859 of record NC_135142.1, read on the forward strand.
GCCTCGCCGAGGAGGGGGCGCAACGCGTCATCGACAGGATCAGGCGGTTGGGGATGACGGTGGCGGTCCATAAGACCGAGGTGATAGCGTTCCATCCACCTCGGCAGGATCCGCCACCCCCTCCGATCCGGGTGGGTGGGGCTGATATCGAGGTGAAGCCCCGGATGAGGTATCTGGGGTTGATCCTCGATAGCCACTTTTTTTTTTCATTTCTAGTGGGGAAAATCGCGGGATGGATTGGCGGGATGGAGTGGCCCCGTCCTGCCGCTATGAGACAGTGTCTACCGGGGGGACCGTTTATCTCCCCCGGGGATGGGCGCAAAGCGCGGGCACGGGGAGGATACCGGAAGAATGCTTCGAGCGATTCCCGGTATCCTCCCAAATCGTGCGGAAGGGTCACCGTGGGGTTTTTAGTAGGTAGGTCCCGTCGTTCTACGGGCGCTGGGAATCACACACACCCCTCCCGCCTCTCCCCAAAGAGGTGGGAGGGAGTCTTTCGAAGATTTTCCCCACGACAAAAAAAAAAATAAAAAAAAGCAGTGAGATAGTAAGCCAAATGGAAGCTATTAAGGAAGCTGTATAACAGCAGGGAAGCAGTAAGCTAGAAAGCAAGCAGCATGCTAGTAAGCAAGCAATAAACTAGAAAGCAAGCAGCAGGTTATTAGGAAAGCAGTTAGCTATTCAGCAAGCAATAAGCTAGTAAGGAGGAAGTTTGACTGTCAGCATGCTCTGTGCTAATATGCAAACAGTAATATAGTAGGCAAGGAGTAAGCTGGTAAGCTAGCTGTATGCCAGTAAGCAAGCAGTAAGCAAGTACGCAACCGGTAAGCTAGTAAGCAAGTTGCAGGGTAGGAAGCAAGCAGCAGGATAGTAAGAAAGCTGGTAGCTACTAAGAAAGCAGGAAGGTATTAAGCAAGCAGTGAGCAAGTACGCGAGCAGGGAGCTAGTAAGGAAGCATTATGCTAGTAAGCAAGCGGTAAGCTAGTAAGCAAGCAGTGAGCTAGTAAGAGAGCAGGGATCTAGTAAGGTAGCACAATGCTAGTAAACAAGCAGCAGGCTAGAAAGCATCCAGTATGTTAGCAAGCAAGCAGCGGGCTAGCAAGCATGAAGTAAGCTACTAAGCAAGCTGTAAGCTAGTAAGCAAACAGTGAGCTAGTAAGCCAGCAGCAAGCTAGTAAGCTAGCAGCATGCTAGTGTGCAAGCATTAAGCGATTATGCTAGCAGTAGGCTTTGAAGCAGCCAGCCAGCTAGTAAGCAAGCAGCAAGCTAGTAAGCAAGGAGTAAGCTAGTAAGTAACCGGTGAGCTAGTAAGCAAGCAGTGAGCTGGTAAGAAAGCTGTAAGTAAGTAACAAAGCACTAAAATACTAACAAAGCAGTTAGCTAGAAAGCAAGCAGCAGGCTACTGAGCATGCAGTAAGAGTGAAAGCTAGCAGTAAGCAAGTAAGCCCGCTATAAGCCAGTAATCAAGCTGTAAGATTGTAAGCATGCAGTAAGTTAGTAACCAAGCTGTGATCTAGTATGCAAGCAGGCAGCTAGTAAGGAAGCAGTATGCTAGTAAGCCAGCAGTAAGCCAGTAAGCATGCAGTAAGCTAGTAAGCAAGCAGCAGGCTAGTAAGGAAGCTGGTAGCTACTAAGAAAGCAGGAAGGTAGCAAGCAAGCCTAGAGCTAATAACCGAGCAGGAAGCTAGTAAGGAAGTAGTATGCTAGTAAGCAAGCAGTAAGCAAGTACGCAACCGGTAAGCTAGTAAGCAAGTTGCAGGATAGGAAGCAGGCAGCAGGATAGTAAGAAAGCTGGTAGCTACTAAGAAAGCAGGAAGGTATGAAGCAAGCAGTGAGCAAGTACGCGAGCAGGGAGCTAGTAAGGAAGCATTATGCTAGTAAGCAAGCCGGGACCTATTAAGGGAGCAGAATGATAGTAAGGTAGCAGTAAGCTACGAAGGAACCAGTAAGCTATTAAGCAAGCAGTAAGCGAGTAATCAACAAGTAAGTTTGTAAGCAAGCAGCAAGCTAGTGAGCAAGCAGTAAGCTAGTAAGCGAGCCGGGACATATTACGGGAGCAGAATGCTAGTATGCTAGCTGTATGCTATTAAGGAACCAGCAAGTTATTAAGCAAACAGGATGCTAGTAAGTTACCAGTATGCTAGAAAGCCAGCTACAGGCTAGTAAGCAAGCAGTAAGCGAGTAGGCTAGCAGTAAGCTAGTAAGCAAGCAGTAAGCTAGAAAGCAAGCACCAAGCCAGAAAGCAAGCAGTAAGCTAGTAAGCTACCAGTAAGTTAGTAAGCATGCAGTGTGCTAGAAAGCAAGCAGGAAGCTAGAAAACGAGCAGCGGGCTAGCAAGGAAGCAATTAGCTATTAAGCAAGCAGTAAGCTAGAAAGCAAGTTGTAAGCTACGTAAGCAAGCAGTGAGCTAGTAGGCCAGCAGGAAGCTAGTAAGCAAGCAGTAAGCTTGTAAGCAAGCATTAAGCTAGTGTGTAAGCAGTGAGCTAGTAAGCGGGTACGGAGCTAGTAACAAGAAAGTAATCTAGTAAGCAAGCAGTATGCTGGTAGGAAAGCAGTTAGCTAGTAAGCAAGTAGTAAATTTGTATGCAAGCAGTGCCCTAGTAACCATGCTGTGAGATAGTAAGCGTGCAGGAAGTTAGTAAGGTAGCAGTATGCTAGTAAGCAAGTAGTAGTATGCTAGTAAGCTAGAAACCAAGCAGCAAGCTAATATGAAAGCAGTAAGCTAGTAAGCAAGCAGAATGCTAGTAAGCAACCAGTAAGCTAGTAGGCAAGCAGCTGACTAGTAAGAAAGCAGTATGCCAGTAAGCAAGTAGTAAACTAATAAGCAAGCAGCAAGCTTGTAAGCAAGCAGCATGGTAGTAAGTGAGCATTAAGCGATTAAGCTAGCACTAAACTATTAAGCTGCCAGTATGGTAGTAAGCAAGCTGTAAGGTAGCAGTAAGCTAGTAAGCAAGCTGTAAGGTAGTAAGGATGCAGTAAGCTAGTATGCAAGCAGTGACCTAGTAAGCGAGGTGGAAGCTAGTAAGAAATCAGTGAGCTATTAAGCGACCAGGGAGCTAGTTAGGAGGCAGTATGCTAGGAAGCAAGCAGCGAGCTACTAGTCAGCAGGAAGCTATTAAGGAAGCACTGAGCTAGAATTGGAGCAGCAGCCTAGTAAGCAAGCAGTAAGCTAGAAAGCAAGTAGTGAGCTTGTAGGCGAGCAGGAAGCTAGTAAGAAAGCAGATAACTAGTAAGTCAGCAGTATGCTAATATGCAAGCTGTAAGCTAGAAAGCAAGCAATAAGCTAGTAATCAAGCAGTATTCTAGTAAGCATGCAATGAGCTAATTAGCAAGCAGGAAGCTAGTAAGGAAGCAGTAAACTGGTAAGAAAGCAGTTAGGTAGTATGGAAGTAGTAAGGTAGTAAGCAAGCAGTACGTTAGTAAGCAAGCAGTGAGCTAGTAAGCGAGCAGGAATCTTCTAAGCAACCAGCAAGCTAGTAAACAAGCAGTAAGCTGTTATGAAAGCAATTTGCTTTTAAGCAAGCTGTATGCTAATATTGAAACAGCGTGCTAGTAAGCGAGTAGGGAGCTAGTAACAAAGCAGTAATCCAGTAAGCAAGCAGTATGCTGGTGAGAACGCAGTTAGCTAATAAGTACGCAGTAATCTAGAAAGCAAGGAACAAGCTAGTAAGCATGCAGTAAGCTAGTAAGTGAGCAGGGACCTAGTAAGGGTGCAGAATGCTAATAAGCAAGCAGTGAGCTAGTAAGCAACGAGTAAGCTAGTAAGCAAGCAGGAAGCTGGTGAGGAAGCAGTATGCCAGAAATCAAGCAGCGGGATTGTAAGCAAGCAGTAAGCAAGTCAGCTAGCAGTAAGCTAGTAGGGATGAAGTAAGCTAGTAAGCGAACAGGAAGCTAGTACGGAAGCAGTATGCTAGGAAGCAAGCAGTAAGCTGGTAAGAAAGCAGTTAGCTAGTAAGAAAGCGGTATGCCAGTCAACAAGCAGTATGTTAGAAAGCAAGCAGCAAACTATTAAGCAGGCAATAAACTAGAAAGCAAGGAGCAGGCTGGCAAGAACGCAGTTAGATAGCAAGCCAGGAGCAGGGTAGTAAGGAAGCAGTAAGCTAGTAAGCATGCAGCTGGTTAGTAAGAATGCCGCAAATTAGGAATGTTTAAAGATCGAGTTAATTCGATTTATTTAAACCCGTAATTAGCCGTTAATCCGCTTTATTTTCAATATTCGCGACAGACCAGAATATTCTAGGTCGACGCGTCCGCGATTCGAAACAGAAGGCAGCAGAAAAACTCTCGCTCCTTGAGTTTTTCTGTAAGTCACGCGAGCATTACAGTAACGTTCGATTTCGAACTTTTCGGTTAAACGCTCGACCATAGAGAAGGTGCGACAATTACATATTAGATAAAGGCGGACGAGAGCCACGGCGACAGCGCCGCGCGTCGGAGGATTCCCCCTCTCTCACGCGTACTTTTCGGCAGCTCGTGCTCGTCCGTCACTTGAAAACGAGAGCCTGCCAAGCGCGGATCGATAACCGATCACGCTTCGCATAATTAAAAGAATTCCGAATTGCTTCGAGTTATTCGAGCATTCGTAGAAAATCAAAAGGCCCTCGCAATATCCGAATTGCTTCGAGTTATTCGAACATTCGGAAAAATTAAGAAAACTATAAAGAAAATTCTCAGGTTCAAGCGGCTGATTCCCACGCAACGTTGAAAGTTCGAGTTATTCGAACTTTCACAACGCGGGCAACCGACGTATAACCGCAGCTTTACGGGATTAGCTTGCGTAAGCAAACTGCCCCCAGTAAACTACGTGTAATTCCGGTTGTCGAATCAAACCAGTTAATCGATTCGGTCGTGAGTACGACCCGGTTAAAAGACTGCGGGAAACTCTTTGGTATCATCGAGTTCCCGAATTTTCCGCGTATTGCTGCAAACAGCGGTCGTGTGAGAGGTATCGAGGTTAAGACTCGATCCTCCCTTGATTTAATCGAACGGCCTTACACCCACCTAAAGGGGCCTCATTGGCACGTATACCCTGGGTGGACTTGCCGCCTTCTAGTCGGAGCGTGGGACGAGTTACTCTAAGCCCAGCTTCCGGCGAATGCCAGAGCGTTGTTCTTTGATCGCCAGTCTTGTACGGTCACTGCGCGTAGAACGCGACTCACAAGGCGTCGGGGTGCCAGTCTCAATAGTAAGACGTCCTATACGCCATTGAAAGACTGCACCACATCGTGTTCTGTACACACGCATACGAAGACGGTAAGGGGCCGAGGACCGGGTGACGGTTGGAGCCTTACAACCTCCCTCTAGGCACCCTCTCCTGCGACAATCAAGTGTTGCAGTCAACAGAAAAAGCCGAGACGAATTTCCATAATTGGAAGAAAGCGAGCGATTCCCGGTTTAAAGGGAACGCTCACACACACGTACAGTTCACTAGCTTAGCTGTGTATCGCGGCGGCAGAGATTCCCGCTCCTAGGTGCGACAAGCACAGACCAGGAGCGTACGGCAAAGAGAAAGACAAGCGACGTGACTCACGTCGATAGGTATTAAACGCCTAGTCGTGTCTCTTTCTGTTTCAGGGTAACAACGCGGGCCGCACAACAACATCGTCTGGCAGACGTCGGCCGGTTATTACCAAAAACCTGTACAAGCTATAAGAAAAGAAACAAAATAAAAGGCTTATCCGTGCATTTGGATAAGCGTAAATAAAAATTATAATTGTACTGCTTATTTTCCGTCTGTTCCTTCCCTCGAGATCCGGACCACCGTTAGGCGAGGCATTTCCAAACCTCCTCCCCCTAACAAGGAAGAAAGCAGGAATGTAGTAAAAATGCAGTTAGGTAGTAAGCAAGCATTAAGCTAGTAAGGTAGCAGTTAGCAATTATGCATGCAGTAAGTTAGTAAAAAACCAGTAAGCTATTTAGCAAGTCATAACCTAGGAAGCAACCAGTAGGCCAGTAAGCAAGCAACAAGCTTGTAAGCAAGTATCAAGCAAGTAAGCAAGCAGCAAGCTAGTAAGGAAGCAGTTAGCAATTAAGCATGCAGTAAGCTAGTACGCAAGCAGTAAGCTGGTAAGCATGCAGATAGCTAGTAAGCGAGCAGGAAGCTAGTAAGAAAGCAGTAAGCGAGTGAGCAAGTAGTAAGCAAGTAAGCAACCAGGAAGCTAATAAGGAAGCATTATGCTTGCAAGCAAGCAGCAAGCTTGCAAGCAACAAGTAAGCTACTAAGCAAGCAGCATGCTATTAAGCCAGACGTAAGCTAGTTAGCAAGCAGTAAGCTTCTAAGCATGCAGCAGGCTAGTCAGACAGCAGCAAGCTTGTAAGCAAGCGCTAAGATAGTATCCCAGCAGTGAGCTAGTAAGCGTGCAGGGAGCTAGAACGGGAGCAGTATGCTAGAAAGCAAGCAGTAAACTAGTAAGCAACCACATGGGCAGTAAGCATGCAGTAAGCTAGTAAGGGAGGAGGAAGGCAGTATGGAAGCAGTTTGATAGTATGCAAGCAGCAAGCTAGTAAGCGGTAAGCATGTTAGCAAGCAGCCGGCTGGTCAGAAAGCAATTAGCTAGTAAGAATGCAGTATGCTAGTAAGCATGCTGTAAGCTAGAAAGGGAGCAGCAGGCGAGTAAGGAAGCAGTATGCTAGTAAGCTAGCAGTGAGCTAGTAGGCAAGCAGTGAGCTAGTAAGAAAGCAGTACGCTGGTGAGCAAGCAGTGAGCTAGAAAGCAAGCAGCAAGCTAGTACGCATGCAGTAAGCCAGTAAGCGAGCAGGTAGCTAGTAAGTGTGCTGAATGCTAGTAAGCAAGCAGTAAGCTAGTAAGGGAGCAGAATGCTAGTAAGCAAGCAGAATACTAGAAAGTAACCAGTAAGCTAGTAAGCAAGCAGGAAGCTACTAAGGAAGCAGTATGCTAGAAAGCAAGCAGCGGCCTAGTAAAAAAGCAGGAAGCTAGAAAGCAAGCAGCGGGCTAGTAAAAAAGCAGCAAGCTAGTTGAAGGCAGTATGCTAGTAATCAAGCAGTAAGCTAGAATGCCAGCTGCAAGCTAGTAAGCAAGCACTAAGCTAAAACGCAAGCATCAGTCTTGTAAACATGCAGTAAGCGAGGATGCTGGCAGTGTTACGTATGTCGAACGTTTCGTTCCTCAAATTTTTCTTGCCACTTGCGTGCATTATGAAATCGCCCTGCTACTTATCTAACCTTTGAAATGGTGGTCACTTCCGTCGCGATGCAGCAGCCCGTTAATTAATACAATTCGGAGAATAGAGCAGCTCGTTAATTAATACAATTCGGAGAATAGTGCACACGGTGATTTCTACCGTACTTTTGAATCCGCCCCACACACATTTTTTGGTATATAAACCACGTGATTTCATTACTCGGGGGATCATAATCGTACCGTCACGCTTAGTGTCAACTCCACGACTCTCGCGTATACGATTTTTGTTAGTCAGTTGTATTTGTGAGATCGGGCTACAGTTCCCTGTCGTATCAATATTATACCATATAGAATCCGTGAACCGGCATAAATTCTATTGCGGCCATTACTTTCAACTGACATACCCCCGCATCGCCAGTGCGTCAACACCGCGCAAGATCTTTTTAGGTAAATATAATCATTCTTTGATCGCGACAAAAGATACACGAAACAATTGTATTTTATTTGTTGATTTAAGAATATATCTACTTTTATTATCAAATCAGAGTTACCCAACTTCTTTAACCCACAATTATATAAAGCGATTATATTATATATATAACTCGGGTTATATTATATTTAATAATTCATAGTTACGAGTTCAATTAACACATCCCCAAATCCAAATACAACCCCTTACTACCTAGTGGCTCCTCGATTACGCATCGAGTTCGTCCACGCAATCTATTACCATCCTAGCGGCTCCCTGGTTACGCATCAGGTTCGTCCGCATTCTACAGCTCCCTGATTTTGCATCAGGTTCGTCTGTGATTTATCCAACCTCCCAGCAGCTCCTCGATTACGCATCGAGTTCGTCTGCGTTTCTTCCAACCTCCTAGCAGCTCCCCGATTTCGCATTCGGTTCGTCTGCGTCGTTATCAACAATCCTAGTGACTCCCCGATTTCGCATCGGGTTCGTTCACGACGTTTCACCCTCCTACGGCTCCCTGGTTTCGCACCAGGTTCGTCCGTACGTGACTCCATCCCAGAGGCTCCCTGATTTCGCATCAGGTTCGTCCTCGTTATCAACTATCCTAGCGGCTCCCCGATTTCGCATCGGGTTCGTCCGTGTACCTAACTAACAAATTGATACCATATTCCATACTCTCTCTCGCACTCGCAGGCCACGCGCGCTGCACGGTCCTGGCTCGTAACAGCAGTAAGCTAGTAAGTAAGCAGTGAGCTAGTAATCGAGGAAGAATCTAGTAAGGAAGCAGCATGATAGTACGCAAGCAGTAAGCTAGTAAGCAAGCAGTAAGCTGGTAGGAAAGCTGTTAGGTAGTATGCAAGTAGTGAGCTGCTAAGGAAGCAAATAGCTACTTAGCAAGCAGTGAGCTAGTAACCCCTCAGGGGCTGCCAGCCTTTCAGCTGCAGTACGGGCTTAACGAACCCGGGGTACCCGAGTCATACACACACCGTAAGCCTCCTGTTGGTCGTCACAACGACCCATTCACAATTCCCTATTGGTTTTGTGAATGGTACGTGACGGCAGGAGGAACGGGGGTCTTGGCTTAACCGCCTGGGCCACGAGTATGGCGACTCTATAAAATCGCCCTCCAATCCTAAGCTATGGTGCGCGGCGATGGGATGCATGGTTGGGGGAGAAGGCCCAATCCCAAGCGACCACCTCCGGAGAACCTGCCGAACCCCCGGAGTATTAGGCTTACCCGGGTAAGGCGGCTCTGCCCGGGTGGACCTTTATTTCCGACCATCTCGTGGGATTCTTATGGACACAGAAAATAAAATGGGGATGGGGCGGGTTTTGTCGGTTGGGGAGGACGGAGACGGGGTTGGGGTTAGGGTGGCGGCGCTCGCGCCCCACTCAGCGCCAGGTCCGGCTTCGTGGAGGGTGGAGGAGGACGACGAGACGGCGTCGGTCTCGTCCTTCTCCTCCAGCACGAGCCACATAGGCTCTAAGAGGAAGAGGACGGGGCAGGCCGTCGTCGAGGTGGGCGGGGCGATGAGCCCGTCGGTGAGGCTGAGTTGCCTCAGGGACGAGGTGACCGAGGAGATATCGGAGAGGATCTCCTCGTCCCTGAGGCGGGTGGAGAAAGTCGCCGCTGCCTGCGCCTTTAAGGGGCAGAAAAGCGGTGGCGCGGAGGCCCTGAAGGCCGCGGCGGAGGAAATGAGGGTGGCGGCGCGGGAGCTCAGAGGGCGGAACGCCCGTCTGCAGCTCCTGTTGGAGGAGGAGCGACAGGGGAGGAGGAGGGCAGAGGCGCTGTGGAACAGCGCGGCCCTCCCTCCCATCCTCCCTCCTCCTCCACCGCCGCGTCCCTCGGCGGAGGTAAATAAGCGGAGTGCGGCGGCAGTGGTGCGGGGCACCGCGGGCCCCTCCACCCGCACTCCGCCCGTGAAGAAGTCCCCGTCCTCCTCAGAAGACGATCTTCTGAGGAGGATTGGGGACATGATTGATGGCAAGCTGGCCGCCTTCCGGGAGGAGCTCCTCGCCGGAAGAGCGGTCAGCAGGAAGGCGGTGCCTCCCCGACCTGTTCCGGTACAGTCGGGGAAGGCAAAGAAGGGCGGAGTGAAGGCTCCGCCCAGCGTTGCGGCACCAGGGCCCCGGGTCGCGACCCCCAAGGGGGGTGGTGTACCCGTGGTCGCGGTGGTCGCGTCCTCCACGGCACCCTCCCAAGGGGGGGTGGCGTGGAGTGAGGTGGTGGGGCGGAAGGCGAAGCGGGCGGCGAGGAAGGCCTCGCAACCGCAGCCTCCGCCTCCGCCGCCGGCGGCCAAGGTAAAGGCCGCGAAGGTCGGGAAGGCACGACCAGGTCGTCCCCCAAAAACGGCAGCGGTGACGCTGACCGTTGCGCAGGGGGGCGACCTGACCCTCGCGGAGGCGATGCGGCTCGCCAGGGAGAATATCTCCCTGGAAGAGCTGGGCATCGCCTCCGTGAGGGCGAAGAGGGCCGTGACCGGGGGTCTCTTGCTGGAGATCCCCGGTGCAGAAGGCGGCGCGAAGGCGGATCGTCTCGCCCAGAGGCTCCGGGAGCAGCTGGGCGAGCGAGGTGTCCGGGTCGCCCGGCCCACGAAGCGCACGGAGATGCGCGTTTGTGGGCTGGACGACTCGGTCAGCGCACAGGATGTGTCCCGTGCCCTTGCGAGGGCGGGGGACTGTCCTGTGGAGGACCTGCGGATCGGAGAGATCCGCAGGTCGCCCTCCGGCCTCGGGTCGGTGTGGGCCCGGTGCCCCCTCTCCGCCGCCCGTAAGGTGGCGGAATCCGGGAGGGTGTTGGTGGGGTGGGTTTCGGCGCGAGTGGAAATCCTCGCGCCGCGCCCGCTCCAGTGTCACCGCTGCCTCGAATTGGGGCACGTGAGGCAGTGGTGCACCTCGCCGGTGGACCGCAGCGGTCAGTGTTACCGCTGCGGTGCCAAAGAGCACCGTGCGAGCCAGTGCTCGGCGGCCCCCCACTGCCCGCTGTGTGCGGACATGGGGAGGCCAGCCGATCACAGGGTGGGGAGCAAGAAGTGCTCCCCCCCCTCCCGGAAGGAGAGGAAGAGGCGGGCTGCACCGGCTCCGGTGCCGAGGGCGGTGGCATCGTCCTCCATGGAGGTGGACGGTGCTACGGGGACGGACGGCCGGGAGGAGGCTGGCGCGGCCATTAATTAATGCCGCCCCGCCTCCTCCTCCAGGCCAACCTCAACCACTGCCGCGCGGCACAGGACTTGATGTCCCAAGTCCTCGCGGAGTGGGGGGTTGGCCTGGCGGTCGCCGCCGAGCCGTACCGCGTCCCTGATCACCCTCATTGGGTGGGCGACGCGGACGGCTTGGTGGCGACGGTATGGGGAGGGGGCGACGGGTCCCCACCGTTCTCCTTGTTGGAGCGCGGTCGGGGATTCGTCGCCGTGGACTGGGGGGGAGTCGCTGTGGTGGGGTGCTATATTTCGCCCCGTAGCGGTCACGCTGCGTTCGAGCTGTACTTGGCCGAGGTCGCGGCATGCGTGCAGCGCTACGCGGCCCGGCCGGTGCTGGTCCTGGGGGATTTTAATGCCAAGTCGGTGGCTTGGGGATCCCCCAGGACCTCCGTTCGCGGCGGGATCCAGGGCGATTGGGCGGCGGGGCTCGACCTCCGGGTATTGAACCGGGGGTCGGAGCACACATGCGTGCGGCGATATGGGGGGTCCATCGTGGATGTTGGATTCGCGACCCCCAACGCCGTGCGCATGGTGTCGGGTTGGCACGTGGTCGCGGGGGCAGAGACACTCTCCGATCACCGGTACATCCGGATGGAGGTCTCTGCCGCCGCGAGTGCATCCCGACACGGCCGCCTGCGTGGCACCCCACCACGCCGCTGGGCGCTTCGGCGCCTGGACAAGGACGCCCTGATGGCAGCTGCCCTCGCTGCAACTTGGCCGCAGGGAGCGGCCGAGTTGCCGAGCATAGAGGAGGAGGTCGCCCGGCTCGGAGCATTGGTCGCGGGTATTTGCGACGCGGCGATGCCTCGGGTCGGGCGGGCTTCTCCTCGCCGGGCGGTGTACTGGTGGTCGGACGCGATCGCGGAGTTGCGAGTCGCGACTGTCCGCGCCCGACGCCAGTACACCCGCGCGCGCCGTCGTCAACGTACAGGCGACGGCGTGGCGCGAGCGAGGGCAGCTGATGACCTGTATGGAGCATACCGCGTGGCGCGGGTTGCTCTGCAGGTCGCCATCAAACGGGCCAAGACTCAGGCATGGAAGGAGCTCCTCCAGACCCTTGATGACGATCCATGGGGGCGCCCATATAAGGTGGTGCTGAATAAGCTCCGCCCGTGGGCGCCCCCCGTCACCGAGGGTCTTGACCCCCGGCTGCTGGAGGACGTGGTCAATACACTCTTCCCAATTGGGGAGAGGGGACCGCGTCCTCCGGCGGCGGCGGCTGTCCCAGTGGAGTGGACGGCCGAGCTGGGGGTCACGCAGGAGGAGCTGGCAGCGGCCATCAGACGGCTCGGGGTTCGTAACACGGCCCCGGGTCCGGATGGTGTGCCCGGCCGGGTTTGGGTCTTGACCCAGGGCGTCCTTGGGGCCGACCTCAGGCGGTTGTTCGACCGCTGCCTGAGGGACGGGCGATTCCCCCCCAGTTGGAAGGTGGCGAGGATGGTCCTCCTCCGGAAGGAGGGTCGGCCCGCGGAGTCTCCCTCCGCATACCGGCCCATTTGTCTCCTCGACGAGGTGGGCAAGCTCTTCGAGCGTGTGATTGCTGCCCGCCTCGTCGAGCACCTGTCGCGGGGTGATCCCGGTCTGGCCGACTGCCAGTTCGGTTTCCGGGGGGGCCGATCGACTATCGACGCGATAGGTCGTGTGAGGGCCCTCTCGGAGGCGGCCGTCTCCCGGGGAGGGGTGGCATTGGCAATATCCTTGGATATTGCCAATGCCTTTAACACCCTCCCCTGGGAAGAGATAAGGAGGGGACTCGAATATCATCGAGTCCCCCCTTGTCTCAGGGCGGTCGTCGGGGATTATCTCCGCGGCAGGTGGATCGAGTATCCGGGCCGGGATGGTGATATGCGGAGCAGGTGTACTGCGGTGTTCCGCAGGGGTCGGTCCTCGGGCCTCTCCTGTGGAACATCGCGTACGACTCGGTGTTGCGGGCCGGCCTCCCCGACGGCGTCAGCACGGTGTGTTATGCGGATGACACACTGGTGCTGGCCGTCGGGGCGCACTGGGGGAGGGCCATGCGTCGCGCGGAGGAGGGGTCGCAACGCGTCGTCGACCGGATCAGGGGGATGGGGATGACGGTGGCGGTCCATAAGACCGAGGTGATTGCGTTTCATTCACCTCGGCAGGATCCGCCACCCCCTCTGATCCGGGTGGGTGGGGCTGACATCGAGGTGAAGCCCCAGATCAGGTAACTAGGGCTGATCCTCGATAGCCACTGGCGTTTCGAGGAGCATTTCCGCTGCCTGGTCCCCCGGTTGGAAAGGATGGTTGCGGCTCTGGGCCGGATCCTGCCCAACCTGGGGGGCCCGGCGGGCCGAGTTCGTCGCCTCTATGTGGCAATGGTCCAGTCGGTGGCCCTATACGGGGCCCCCGTCTGGGCGGACGACCTGGCTGCCTCCCGGCGCAGCATGACTATGCTGCGTCGGGTGCAGAGGCGCATGGCGCTCAGGGTCGTCCGCGGGTATCGGACCATGTCACATGAGGCGGCGACGGTTCTAGCGGGGATGCCGCCCATGGACCTGCTCGCGCGGTCGCACGCGGTGATGTACCGGCACCGCGTCGACCGTCGCGCGGGGGTGGGGGCGGTCCCGGGCGGGCAGGAACCTGCTTGGGGCGATTTGAAGCGCCAGGCCCGGCAGTCCGTGTTGCTCGCGTGGCAGGAGCGGCTGGCTCTGCCAACCGCGGGGCACCGGACTGTCGGGGCGGTTCGGCCACTCCTGAAGGAGTGGCTGGACAGAGGCCATGGCAGCCTCACCTACCGGCTGGCACAGGTATTTTCCGGGCATGGCAGCTTCGGAAGATACCTGTGCCGGATAGGGAAGGAGCCGACGGCGCGTTGCTGCCACTGCGACGCTGAGCAGGACACGGCGGATCATACCCTGGAGGTATGCCCTGCGTGGGAGGAGGAACGCCGTGTCCTGGTCGGCGTCGTCGGGCGGGATGTCTCGCTGCCGGGCGTGGTGCGCGCCATGCTCGGCAGCGAGGAGAAGTGGAGGGCCGTGGCCTCCTTCTGCGAGAACGTAATGTTGCAGAAGGAGGCCGCGGGGAGGGAGCGCGAGCTTCAACGGCGCGCTGAAGCTCGCGCTCGTGCGGTGGCCCGAGGTCGTCGCCCGGTCGCGAGGCGTCGCGGGCGGCCGCCTCGGCGTGGCGGATGACCTAGGCTGGGAGGGGGGTCCTGTGGGGACCCTCCTCCCGCCAGGCGGCGCCGGGTCGGACCGGTTGGGGTAGGAGTGCCTCCCCCTACCGGTCCGACGCAAGGGGAGGCACCCTCGGCGGTCTGGTGCGGCCATGAACGCCCGGCCGCCGAGGGGTGGATACGGGGTCGCGGGCGGTTGCGAGTTGGGGCTCGCAGCCGCCACTAAACGCGGCCCCGGGACGGATAGCGGCGGGATGGAGTGGCCCCGTCCCGCCGCTATGAGGCAGTGTGTCTACTGGGGGGACCGATTGTCCCCCCGGGGGATGGGCGCGAAAGCGCGGGCACGGGGAGGATACCGGAAGAATGCTTCGAGCGATTCCCGGTATCCTCCCAAAGCGTGCCGAAGGGTCACCGTGGGGTTTTTAGTGGGTAGGTCCCGCGCCTGTCGTTGTACGGGCGCGGGGAATCCCACACACCCCTCCCACCTCTCCCCAAGGAGGTGGGAGGGTGTCTTTCGAAGATTTTCCCCACGCCAAAAAAAAAAAAAAAAAAAAAAAAAAAAAAAAAAAAAGTCGTAAGCTAGTAAGCAACCAGTAAGCTAGTAAGCAAGCAGCAGGTTAGTAAGAAAGCAGTATACTCGTGAGCAAGCAGCAGGCTGGTAAGCAAGCAGTGAGCTAGTAAGCAAGCAACAGGCTAGTAAAAATGCAGTTAGTTAGTAGGGAACAAGTAAGTTTGTAGTAAAGCAGTATCTTGGTAAGCAAGCAAGAAGCAACTAAGGAAGCAGTAAGCTAGCGAGCACGCAGTAAGATAGTAACAAAGCACTTTGCTAGTAAGGAAGCAGCAGGCTAGTAAGGAGGCAGTTAGTTAGTAAGGTGGCAGTTCGCTAATAAGCAAGGAGCAAGCTTGTAAGCAAGCAGCAAGGTAGTAAGCGAGCATTAAGCGATTAAGCTAGCAGTAAGCTACTAAGCAGCCAGTAAGCTGGTAAGCAAACAGTGAGCCAGTAAGCGAGGAGAAAGCTAGTAAAGAAGCAGTATGCTAGTTAGCAAGCAGTAAGCTAGAATGCAAGCAGCAATCCAATAATCAAGCACTAAGATAGAAAGCATGCAGTAAGCTACTAAGGAAGCAGTAAGCTTGTATGCAAGCAGCAGTCTAGTCAGAAAGCTGGTAGCTAATAAGAAAGCAGTATGCTTGTAAGCAAGCTGTAAGCAAGAATGCAAGCAGCAAGCTAGTATGCAAGCAGTGAGCTTGTAAGCGAGTAGTCAGCTAGTAAACAAGCAGAAAGCTAGTAAGCAAACCGTAAGCTCGTAAACAAGCAGTAAGCAACTAAGCAAACTGTGGGCATGTAAGCTAGCATCTGGCTAGTGAGAAAGGTGCTATCTAGTAAGAAAGTAGCATTCTAGGAAGTAGTAAGCTAGTAAGCGAGGAGGTAGCTAGCTAGCCAGCAGTAAAATTGTAAGCAAGCAGTAAGCGTGTAAGCAAGAAGGAGGCTAGTCAGAAAGCAGTTATCTAGTAAGAAAGCTGTATGCTAGTAAGCAAGCAGTATGGTAGAAAGCAAGCACCAAGCTTGTAAGCAAGCAGCCTGCTAGTAAGCAAGCCGTAATCTAGAAAGCAAGCGGCAATATAGTAAGCATGCAGTAAGCTAGTAAACAAGCAGTGAGCTAGTAACGATGCACTAAGTTAGAATGCAAGCAGCAAGCTTGTAAGCTAATAGTAATCTAGAAAGTAAGCAGTAAGCTAGTATGCAAGCAGTGAGCTAGTAAGCTAGCAGTTAGCTATTGAGCATGCAGTAAACTAGTAAGCAAGCAGTAAGCTATAATGTAAGCAGCATGCTAGTGAGCAAGCAGCAAGCTAGTAAGCATGCAGTAAGCTAGTAAGCAGGCAGTGAGCTAGTAAGACAGCAGCTAACTATTGAGCAAGCAGTTAAATAGTAAGCAGCCAGTACGCTTGTTAGCAAGCAGTATGATGGTAAGAACACAGTTATCTAGGTAGCTCGTAGTAAGCTAGTAAGCAAGTAGTAAGCCTGAAAGCAAGCAGCAGGTAAGCAAGCAACCAGCAAGTGAGTAAGCTAGCAGTGAGCTAGTAAGCAAGCAGTGGGCTGGTAGGCGAGCAGTAAGCTAGTCAGCGACCAGTAAGCTATTGAGCATGCAGCAAGCTAGTAAGGAAGTAGTGGGCAAGTAAGCAAGATGTAAGTTAGTAAGCCAGCAGTAAGCTCGAAAGCTAGCAGCCAGATAGTAAGCAAGCAGTTAGCTAGTAAGCAGGTAGTATTGTTTGGAATAAGGTATAAGAATTAGAATAATATGTAGAAGTACGTTTATTGTACCGTCTTCGTGTTTAGATTATGGTGCGAGCGGTGTGGATTACGTGAGACAGAGTGAATGAGTGTTTTCAGAGCGTGTCATGTGTGCCGACGGTTGGTGCGACCGTCACCGATCTATGGACGAGATTTGAAAGATCAACGGTTTGTTGTGCGCGATCCTGTAACGGCAGAACGGTCCAAGCTGTCGATCCGATTGTACGTGATATCGAGAACGGACCTACGTCGCCCTTGCGCATTCTCCTAGGGAGTTGCCCCTGCAACTGTTATCGGACACGTGCCCACCGCGTCCCAGTTACGCTTGCCGCTGTGTGAACGTTGTGCAACCTTACAATAAATTTGTGACTGTGTAAATCGCTCCGCCATTCTTCGCGTCCCTGTTCCTCGTCCGCGCCTCTTTTCGTCTGTGCATTAACAATGTGGTCCTTCGAGCCGGATTTGAGGACGACGCAGAATGGAGACCGCACGAGCTGAAACAACATCAGCGCCGCTGACCAATCAGACCGTGGAAGTCCACCTACACCAGCTGCAGGTCATCGCCCACACCATCACCCGGATGGAGGTTAACTACCGGAAGGAAGGGCAGGCCAAGTTCTCCGCAGCTTCCGCCGAGGGACGGCTCAAGAGACTGAACGGCGAGTGGATGCGCTTCGAGAAGCTGCACCTGGAGTTTCTGCAGTTAGTCCCCGCTCAAGCTAAGTCTATCATGCCGTACTTTACCTTATCGAAAAGGTACAGGAGACCTATTGGGCCTCGTGCGACTTTTTCGCCGACGTTGCAGCGAAATGGACTGCGACCAGTGCCGCGCAACCGAGTCCATCTCCCGCGCCCACGGGCGACTCCATCTCCGTCGCGAAACTCGCGCGAATCCCGCTGCCCAAATTCGCTGGGTCGTACACCGAATGGCACAGTTTCCGCGATCTGTTCAAATCGCTCGTGTTAGACAATAAGTCCCTAACGAACGTGCAACGGTTACACTATTTAAAATCGTCCGTCGAAGGTCAAGCCGCGAACCTGCTCGCGCATTTCTCGATAACCGACGCGAATTTTGAACCGGCCTGAAAGACGCTAGCCGACCGGTACAATAACAATTGCGTGATAGTATCAACATTATTAAGCAATGTCATCTCGCTGCCGGTTATTGTTAGCGAGTCCGCGGACGAATTATCTCGTCTTCGCGACACGACGAAGGAGTCGATCGCCATGTTGCGCAGTATCGGTCGCCCGGTGGATACATGGGATGAGGTCAACGACTTCCTGCTTACTACCAAGCTAGACCGCCGTACGCTACGAGAGTGAGAGATATCACGCGGAGCAAGCACCGAGCCCCCCACCTACGACGAGCTCGACCAATTGCTCGTTGCGCGGATCCGCGATCTCGAGGCGTTTCACGACAAGCCCGAAACTTCGGCCGCGCGCCTCGCCGCGTCGCGATCGGCGCCCTCGACGGGAGTTCGCACGCACGCAACGAATACAGCTGTGAACCGGTGCCCGATGTGCCGATCGAAGCATCCGTTATATCGATGTCCGGTGTTCCATAGCCTACAACCTACGCAGCGGCGAGACCTAGTGACTCGGACCAACGTCTGTTTTAACTGTCTTCGCGATGGACACATGGTTTCGGTGTGTCCGGTTCGCACCACGTGCTCGCGATGTAACCGTAAACACCACAGATTGTTACAATTTCCCGCGACGAGTGTCGAAGCGCCGACGGGCGGCGATCGTGCAGCGTCATCTTCAAAACCCACTGGTATTCCTTCGGGATCTAACGGCACTCGGTCCTTCTATACGTGCGCCGCGGCCCCTCCAGAGTGCGCGAGTAGCCCTGTACTGCTTGCGACAGCTGTCGTGCAAGCGCGGTCGGCATCCGGGTGGCACTTCTCGGTACGCGTATTACTCGACCAGGGTTCGGAGGCCTCCTTTGTGTCCGAGCCCTTGGTACAGACACTCCAAATTTTTTTTTTTTTTTTTGTCGTGGGGAAAATCTTCGAAAGTCACCCTCCCACCTCTTTGGGGAGAGGCGGGCGGGGTGTGTGGGATTCTCCGCGCCCGTAGAATGACGGGCGCGGGACCTACCCACTATAAACCCCACGGTGACCCTTCCGCACAATTTGGGAGGATACCGGGAATCGCTCGAAGCATTCTTCCGGTATCTTCCCCGTGCCCGCGCTTTGCGCCCATCCCCGGGGGGGACAAACGGTCCCCCCGGTAGACACTCTGTCTCATAGCGGCAGGACGGGGCCACTCCATCCCGCCGCCATCCGTCCCGGGGCCGCGTTTAGTGGCGGCTGCGAGCCCCAACACGCAACCGCCTGCGACCCCGTTTCTACCCCGCGGCGGCCGGAAGCTCATGGCCGCTCCAGGCCACCGAGGGTGCCTCCCCGTGGGCCGGACCCACCCGGTGCCCTCAGGGCCCCCCTCCCAGCCAGGGTCGTCCGCCGCGCAAAGGCGGCCGCCCGCGACGCCCTCGCGCCACCATACGAGCGCGAGCCTCAGCGCGCCGCTGAAGCTCGCGCTCCCTTCTCGCGGCCTCCTTCTGCAGCATTACGGTCTCGCAGAAGGAGGCCACGGCCCTCCACTTCCTCTCGCTGCCGAGCATGGCGCGCACCACACCCGGCAGCGAGACTTCCCGCCCTATGACGCCGACCAGGACACGGCGCTCCCCCTCCCACGCTGGGCATACCTGGAGGGTATGATCAGCCGTGTCCTGCTCGGCGTCACAATGGCAGCAACTCGCCGTCGGCCCCTTCCCTATCCGGCACAGGTATCTTACGAAGCTGCCATGCCTGGAAAATACCTGTGCCAGCCGGTATGTGAGGCTTCCATGGCCTCTGTCCAGCCACTCACTTACGAGTGGCCGAACAGCCCCGACTGTCCGGTGCCCCGCGGTTGGCATAGCCAAACGCTCCTGCCACGCAAGCACCACGAACTGCCGGGCCTGGGCTTCAAATCGCCCCAAGCAGGTTCCTGCTCTCCCGAGACCGCCCCCACTCCCGCGCGACGGTCGACACGATAACGATACGTCATCGCGTGCGACCGCGCGAGGAGATCCATGGGCGGCATCCCCGCAAGAACCGTCGCCGCCTCATGCGACACGGCCCGGTAGCTGCAGACGACACTCAGCGCCATCCGCCTCTGCACCCGACGCAGCACCGTCATGCTGCGCCGGGAGGCCGCCACGTCGTCCGCCCAGACGGGGGCCCTCTGGGTGGGCTCGCGGGTGTCCACGAGGGTTTCCCCACGTACAAAAAAAAAAAAAAAAAGTGAGCTAGTAAGCGAGCAGGGAGCTAGTAACGAAACAGTAAGCTAGAAAGCAAGCAGCAGGCTAGTAAGGACGCAGCATGTTAGTAAGCAACCAGTTAGCTAGTAAGCAAGCAGCAGGCTAGTAAGGAAGGAGTTAGCTATTTAGCAAGCAGTAAGCTAGTAAGCAAGCAGTAAGCTAGTAAGCAAGCAGTGAACTAGTAAGCAAGCGGGAAGCTAGTAAGGAAGCAGTAAGCTAGTAAGCATGCAGTGAGCTAGTAGGCGAGCAGGGAGCTAGTAACGAAGCAGTAAGCTAGTAAGCAAGCAGTAAGCTAGTAACCGAGCAGCAGCCTAGTAAGAATGCAATTAGCTAGTAAGGAAGCAGTACGGTAGTAAGCAAGCTGGAAGCTAGAAAGCAAGCAGCATGCTAGCATGCAATCAGTAAGGAAGAAAGCAAGCAGCAGGCGAGTATGCCAGCAGTAGGCTAGTAAGCGAGCAGGAAGCTAAAAAGCGAGCAGGGACCCAGTAAGAGAGCAGAATGCTAGTAAGCTAGCAATAAGCTATTAAGGAACCAGTAAGGTAGTAAGCAAGCATCGGGCTAGTCAGAAAGCAGTCGGCTGGTAGGAAAGCAGTATGCTAGTAAGGAAACAGTAAGCCAGAAAGCAAGCAAGATGATAGCAAGCAAGCAGTAAGCTCGTAAGCAAGCAGTAAGCTAGTATACAAGCAGTAAGCAAGTAAGCAGGAAGTATGCTAGAAAGCATACAGCAATCTAGTAAGCAAGCAGTTGCTAAGAAAGCGAGCAGCATGCCATTAAGCAGGCAGTAAGCTAGTAAGCAAGCAGTAAGCTTGTAAGCAAACACAAAGCTAGTAACAAAGCAGTAAGTAACTAACAATCCAGTAAGCTAGTAAGCAAGTAGGATGTTGGTGAGGAAGCATTCGGCTAGTAAGAGAGCAGGAAGCTAGTAAGGACGCAGCATGCTTGAATGTAGCTAGTAAGCTAGTAAGCAAGCAGAAAACTGGTAAGAAAGCAGTTAGCTAGTAAGCAAGTAGTAAGGTAGTAAGCAAGTAGTAAGCTAGTAAGCAAGCAGCAGGCATGCATGGAAGCAATTTGCTAGTAATGAACCAGTGTGCTAGTAAGCGAGCAAGGGAGCTGGAAAGCAAGCAACAAGCTAGTAAGCATGCAGTAAGCTAGAATGCAAGCAGCGGGTTAGAAAGAAAGCACTTAGCTATTAAGCAAGCAGTAAACTAGCAAGCACACAGTGAGCTAGTAAGGAAGCAGTATGCTAGATAGCAAGAAGTTGGCTAGTAAGTAAGCAGTATGCAAGAAAGCAAGCAGTAGGCTAGTAAGGCGGCAGTTAGTTAGTAAGGAGTCTGTAGGACAGTAAGCAAGTAGCAAGCTTGTAAGCAAGCAGCATGGTTGTAAGCAAGAATTCAGCGATTAAGATAGCAGTAAGCTATTAAGCAGCCAGTAAGCTAGTAAGCAAGTAGTGAGCTCGTAAGCGAGGAGAAAGCTAGTAAGGAAGCAGCAGGCTAGTCAGAAATCTGCTAGATAGTAAGAAAGCAGTAACCTAGTAAGCAAGTCGTAAGCTACCTATCAGGGGGATGGGGATGACGGTGGCGGTCCATAAGACCGAGGTGATTGCGTTTCATTCACCTCGGCAGGATCCGCCACCCCCTCTGATCCGGGTGGGTGGGGCTGACATCGAGGTGAAGCCCCAGATCAGGTATCTAGGGCTGATCCTCGATAGCCACTGGCGTTTCGAGGAGCATTTCCGCTGCCTGGTCCCCCGGTTGGAAAGGATGGTTGCGGCTCTGGGCCGGATCCTGCCCAACCTGGGGGGCCCGGCGGGCCGAGTTCGTCGCCTCTATGTGGCAATGGTCCAGTCGGTGGCCCTATACGGGGCCCCCGTCTGGGCGGACGACCTGACTGCCTCCCGGCGCAGCATGACTATGCTGCGTCGGGTACAGAGGCGCATGGCGCTCAGGGTCGTCCGCGGGTATCGGACCATGTCACATGAGGCGGCGACGGTTCTAGCGGGGATGCCGCCCATGGACCTGCTCGCGCGGTCGCACGCGGTGATGTACCGGCACCGCGTCGACCGTCGCGCGGGGGTGGGGGCGGTCCCGGGCGGGCAGGAACCTGCTTGGGACGATTTGAAGCGCCAGGCACGGCAGTCCGTGTTGCTCGCGTGGCAGGAGCGGCTGGCTCTGCCAATCGCGGGGCACCGGACTGTCGGGGCTGTTCGGCCACTCCTGAAGGAGTGGCTGGACAGAGGCCATGGCAGCCTCACCTACCGGCTGGCACAGGTATTTTCCGGGCATGGCAGCTTCGGAAGATACCTGTGCCGGATAGGGAAGGAGCCGACGGCGCGTTGCTGCCACTGCGACGCTGAGCAGGACACGGCGGATCATACCCTGGAGGTATGCCCCGCGTGGGAGGGGGAGCGCCGTGTCCTGGTCGGCGTCGTCGGGCGGGATGTCTCGCTGCCGGGCGTGGTGCGCGCCATGCTCGGCAGCGAGGAGAAGTGGAGGGCCGTGGCCTCCTTCTGCGAGAACGTAATGTTGCAGAAGGAGGCCGCGGGGAGGGAGCGCGAGCTTCAGCGGCGCACTGAAGCTCGCGCTCGTGCGGTGGCCCGAGGTCGTCGCCCGGTCGCGTGGCGTCGCGGGCGGCCACCTCGGCGTGGCGGATGACCTGGGCTGGGAGGGGGGTCCTGAGGGGACCTTCCTCCCGCCAGGCGGCGCCGGGTCGGACCGGTTGGGGGTAGAAGTGCCTCCCCCTACCGGTCCGACGCAAGGGGAGGCACCCTCGGCGGTCTGGTGCGGCCATGAACGCCCGGCCGCCGAGGGGTGGAAACAGGGTCGCGGGCGGTTGCGAGTTGGGGTTCGCAGCCGCCACTAAACGCGGCCCCGGGACGGATAGCGGCGGGATGGAGTGGCCCCGTCCCGCCGCTATGAGGCAGTGTGTCTACTGGGGGGACCGATTGTCCCCCCGGGGGATGGGCGCGAAAGCGCGGGCACGGGGAGGATACCGGAAGAATGCTTCGAGCGATTCCCGGTATCCTCCCAAAGCGTGCCGAAGGGTCACCGTGGGGTTTTTAGTGGGTAGGTCCCGCGCCTGTCGTTGTACGGGCGCGGGGAATCCCACACACCCCTCCCACCTCTCCCCAAGGAGGTGGGAGGGAGTCTTTCGAAGATTTTCCCCACGACAAAAAAAAAAAAAAAAAAAAAAAAAAAGAAAAAAAGTCGTAAGCTACCTAGCATGCTGTAAGCTAGTAAGCAAGCAGTGAGCTAGTAAGGAAGTAGTAAGCTCGTATGCAAGCAGTAAGCTGCTAAGCAAGTAGTGAGCTAGTATGCGAGCAGTAAGCGTGTAAGCGAGCAGTTTGCTACTAAGTAAGCAGCTGGCTAGTAAGAAAGGAGTATGTTAAGCAGAAAGCAGGGATGTGGTAAGAAAGCAGTTAGGTTGTAAGCAAGCAGAAAGCCTGTAAGCAAGCAGTATATTAGTATCAATGCAGTATGCTACTAAGCAAGCAGCAGGCTAGTAAAAATGCGGTTAGTTAGTAAGGGAGCTGTAAGTTTATAGCAGAGCGGTCAGCTGGTAAGCAAGTTGCAAGGTAGAAAGCAAGCAGCTGGCTAGTAAGAAAGGAGTATGTTAAGCAGAAAGCAGGGATGTAGTAAGAAAGCAGTTAGGTTGTAAGCAAGCAGAAAGCCAGTAAGCAAGCAGTATATTAGTATCAATGCAGTATGCTACTAAGCAAGCAGCAGGCTAGTAAAAATGCGGTTAGTTAGTAAGGGAGCTGTAAGTTTATAGCAGAGCGGTCAGCTGGTAAGCAGGTTGCAATGTAGAAAGCAAGCAGCAGGCTGGTAAGAAAGGAGTATGTTAAGCAGAAAGCAGGAATGTAGTAAGAAACCAGTTAGGTTGTAAGCAAGCAGAAAGCCAGTAAGCAAGCAGTATGTTAGTATCAATGCAGTATGCTACTAAGCAAGCAGCAGGCTAGTAAAAATGCGGTTAGTTAGTAAGGGAGCTGTAAGTTTATAGCAGAGCGGTCAGCTGGTAAGCAAGTTGCAAGGTAGAAAGCAAGCAGCAGGCTGGTAATCTTGCAGTAAGCCAGCAAGCTAGCAGTAAGCTAGTAAGCAAGCAGTGAGCTAGTAAGCAACATGTAAGCTATTAAGCAAACAGTAAGATGGTAGGGAAGCAGTTAGCCAGTAAGCGAGCAGGGAGCTAGTAAGGAAGCATTATGCTAGTAAGCAAGCTGTAAGCTAGTTAGCAACCAGTAAGCTAGTATGCACGCACTTATCTGGTATGAAAGCAATTAGCCTGCAAGCAAGCAGAAAGCTAATATGCAAGCAGTAAGCTAGTAAGCGAGCAGTAAGCCAGTAAGCAACCAGTAAGCTAGTAAGCAAGCAGCAGGCTAGTAAGCAAGCAGCAGGCTAGTAAGAAAGCTAGTACCTACTGAGAAAGCAGGATGGTATTAAGCAAGCAGTGAGCTAGTACGCGAGCAGGAAGATTGTAAGCAACCATTGAGCTAGTAAGCGAGTAGAAGCTAGTAAGGAACCAATGTGCTAGTAAGCAAGCTGTAAGCTAGAAAGCAATCAACAAACCGGCAACCAAGCAGTAAGCTAGAAAGCCAGCAGCAGGCTAGGAAGAAGGTAGTTACCTATTAAGCAAGCAGTAAGCTAGTAAGCAAGCTGTAAGCTACTAAGCAAGCAGTAAGCTAGAAAGCAAGCAACAAACCGGTAACAAAGCAGTAAGCTAGAAAACCAGCATCAGGCTAGAAAGAGAGCAGTTACCTATTAAGCAAGCAGTTGCCTATTAAGCAAGTAGTATGCTAGTACCCCGGCTGCTGGAGGACGTGGTCAATACACTCTTCCCAATTGGGGAGAGGGGACCGCGTCCTCCGGCGGCAGCGGCTGTCCCAGTGGAGTGGACGGCCGAGCTGGGGGTCACGCAGGAGGAGCTGGCAGCGGCCATCAGACGGCTCGGGGTTCGTAACACGGCCCCGGGTCCGGATGGTGTGCCCGGCCGGGTTTGGGTCTTGACCCAGGGCGTCCTTGGGGCCGACCTCAGGGGGTTGTTCGACCGCTGCCTGAGGGACGGGCGATTCCCCCCCAGTTGGAAGGTGGCGAGGATGGTCCTCCTCCGGAAGGAGGGTCGGCCCGCGGAGTCTCCCTCCGCATACCGGCCCATTTGTCTCCTCGACGAGGTGGGCAAGCTCTTCGAGCGTGTGATTGCTGCCCGCCTCGTCGAGCACCTGTCGCGGGATGATCCCGGTCTGGCCGACTGCCAGTTCGGTTTCCGGGGGGGCCGATCGACTATCGACGCGATAGGTCGTGTGAGGGCCCTCTCGGAGGCGGCCGTCTCCCGGGGAGGGGTGGCATTGGCAATATCCTTGGATATTGCCAATGCCTTTAACACCCTCCCCTGGGAAGAGATAAGGAGGGGGCTCGAATATCATCGAGTCCCCCCTTGTCTCAGGGCGGTCGTCGGGGATTATCTCCGCGGCAGGTGGATCGAGTATCCGGGCCGGGATGGTGATATGCGGAGGGAGGTGTACTGCGGTGTTCCGCAGGGGTCGGTCCTCGGGCCACTCCTGTGGAACATCGCGTACGACTCGGTGTTGCGGACCGGTCTCCCCGACGGCGTCAGCACGGTGTGTTATGCGGATGACACACTGGTGCTGGCCGTCGGGGCGCACTGGGGGAGGGCCATGCGTCGCGCGGAGGAGGGGTCGCAACGCGTCGTCGACCGGATCAGGGGGATGGGGATGACGGTGGCGGTCCATAAGACCGAGGTGATTGCGTTTCATTCACCTCGGCAGGATCCGCCACCCCCTCTGATTCGGGTGGGTGGGGCTGACATCGAGGTGAAGCCCCAGATCAGGTATCTGGGGCTGATCCTCGATAGCCACTGGCGTTTCGAGAAGCATTTCCGCAGCCTGGTCCCCCGGTTGGAAAGGATGGTTGCGGCTCTGGGCCGGATCCTGCCCAACCTGGGGGGCCCGGCGGGCCGAGTTCGTCGCCTCTATGTGGCAATGGTCCAGTCGGTGGCCCTATACGGGGCCCCCGTCTGGGCGGACGACCTGGCTGCCTCCCGGCGCAGCATGACTATGCTGCGTCGGGTGCAGAGGTGCATGGCGCTCAGTGTCGTCCGCGGGTATCGGACCATGTCACATGAGGCGGCGACGGTTCTAGCGGGGATGCCGCCCATGGACCTGCTCCCGCGGTCGCACGCGGTGATGTACCGGCACCGCGTCGACCGTCGCGCGGGGGTGGGGTCGGTCCCGGGCGGGCAGGAACCTGCTTGGGGCGATTTGAAGCGCCAGGCCCGGCAGTCCGTGTTGCTCGCGTGGCAGGAGCGGTTGGCCCTGCCAACCGCGGGGCACCGGACAGTCGGGGCTGTTCGGCCACTCCTGAAGGAGTGGCTGGACAGAGGCCATGGCAGCCTCACCTACCGGCTGGCGCAGGTATTTTCCGGGCATGGCAGCTTCGGAAGATACCTGTGCCGGATAGGGAAGGAGCCGACGGCGCGTTGCTGCCACTGCGACGCTGAGCAGGACACGGCGGATCATACCCTGGAGGTATGCCCCGCGTGGGAGGGGGAGCGCCGTGTCCTGGTCGGCGTCGTCGGGCGGGATGTCTCGCTGCCGGGCGTGGTGCGCGCCATGCTCGGCAGCGAGGAGAAGTGGAGGGCCGTGGCCTCCTTCTGCGAGAACGTAATGTTGCAGAAGGAGGCCGCGGGGAGGGAGCGCGAGCTTCAGCGGCGCGCTGAAGCTCGCGCTCGTGCGGTGGCCCGAGGTCGTCGCCCGGTCGCGAGGCGTCGCGGGCGGCCGCCTCGGCGTGGCGGATGACCTAGGCTGGGAGGGGGGTCCTGAGGGGACCCTCCTCCCGCCAGGCGGCGCCGGGTCGGACCGGTTGGGGGTAGGAGTGCCTCCCCCTACCGGTCCGACGCAAGGGGAGGCACCCTCGGCGGTCTGGTGCGGCCATGAACGCCCGGCCGCCGAGGGGTGGAAACGGGGTCGCGGGCGGTTGCGAGTTGGGGCTCGCAGCCGCCACTAAACGCGGCCCCGGGACGGATAGCGGCGGGATGGAGTGGCCCCGTCCCGCCGCTATGAGGCAGTGTGTCTACTGGGGGGACCGATTGTCCCCCCGGGGGATGGGCGCGAAAGCGCGGGCACGGGGAGGATACCGGAAGAATGCTTCGAGCGATTCCCGGTATCCTCCCAAAGCGTGCCGAAGG
The DNA here is from genome assembly GCF_051014445.1 of Colletes latitarsis. Lineage (NCBI taxonomy): Eukaryota > Metazoa > Arthropoda > Insecta > Hymenoptera > Colletidae > Colletes > Colletes latitarsis. The sequence goes on from NC_135142.1 coordinate 8,423,593, forward strand.
GTCACCGTGGGGTTTTTAGTGGGTAGGTCCCGCGCCTGTCGTTGTACGGGCGCGCGGAATCCCACACACCCCTCCCACCTCTGCCCAAGGAGGTGGGAGGGAGTCTTTCGAAGATTTTCCCCACGACAAAAAAAAAAAAAAAAAAAAAAAAGGTCCATGGGCGGCATCCCCGCTAGAACCGTCGGCGCCTCATGTGACATGGTCCGATACGCGCGGACGACCCTGAGCGCCATGCGCCTCTGCACCCGACGCAGCATAGTCATGCCGCGCCGGGAGGCAGCCAGGTCGTCCGCCCAGACGGGGGCCCCGTATAGGGCCACCGACTGGACCATTGCCACATAGAGGCGACGAACTCGGCCTGCCGGGCCCCCCAGGTTGGGCAGGATCCGGCCCAGAGCCGCAACCATCCTTTCCATCCGGGGGACCAGGCAGCGGAAATGCTCCTCGAAACGCCAGTGGCTATCGAGGATCAGCCCTAGATACCTGATCTGGGGCTTCACCTCGATGTCAGCCCCACCCACCCGGATCAGAGGGGGTGGCGGATCCTGCCGAGGTGAATGAAACGCAATCACCTCGGTCTTATGGACCGCCACCGTCATCCCCATCCCCCTGATCCGGTCGACGACGCGTTGCGACCCTTCCTCCGCGCGACGCATGGCCCTCCCCCAGTGCGCCCCGACGGCCAGCACCAGTGTGTCATCCGCATAACACACCGTGCTGACGCCGTCGGGGAGGCCGGCCCGCAACACCGAGTCGTACGCGATGTTCCACAGGAGTGGCCCGAGGACCGACCCCAGCGGAACACCGCAGTACACCTCCCTCCGCATATCACCATCCCGGCCCGGATACTCGATCCACCTGCCGCGGAGATAATCTCCGACGACCGCCCTGAGACAAGGGGGGACTCGATGATATTCGAGTCCCCTCCTTATCTCTTCCCAGGGGAGGGTGTTAAAGGCATTAGCAATATCCAAGGATATTGCCGATGCCACCCCTCCCCGGGAGACGGCCGCCTCCGAGAGGGCCCTCACACGACCTATCGCGTCGATAGTCGATCGGCCCCCCCGGAAACCGAACTGGCAGTCGGCCAGACCGGGATCACCCCGCGACAGGTGCTCGACGAGGCGGGCAGCAATCACACGCTCGAAGAGCTTGCCCACCTCGTCGAGGAGACAAATGGGCCGGTATGCGGAGGGAGACTCCGCGGGCCGACCCTCCTTCCGGAGGAGGACCATCCTCGCCACCTTCCAACTGGGGGGGAATCGCCCGTCCCTCAGGCAGCGGTCGAACAACCGCCTGATGTCGGCCCCAAGGACGCCCTGGGTCAAGACCCAAACCCGGCCGGGCACACCATCCGGACCCGGGGCCGTGTTACGAACCCCGAGCCGTCTGATGGCCGCTGCCAGCTCCTCCTGCGTGACCCCCAGCTCGGCCGTCCACTCCACTGGGACAGCCGCCGCCGACGGAGGACGCGGTCCACTCTCCCCAATTGGGAAGAGTGTATTGACCACGTCCTCCAGCAGCCGGGGGTCAAGACCCTCGGTGACGGGGGGCGCCCACGGGCGGAGCTTATTCAGCACCACCTTATATGGGCGCCCCCATGGATCGTCATCAAGGGTCTGGAGGAGCTCCTTCCATGCCTGGGTCTTGGCCCGTTTGATGGCGACCTGCAGGGCAACCCGCGCCACGCGGTATGCTCCATACAGTTCATCAGCTGCCCTCGCTCGCGCCACGCCGTCGCCTGTACGTTGACGACGGCGCGCGCGGGTGTACTGGCGTCGGGCGCGGACAGTCGCGACTCGCAACTCCGCGATCGCGTCCGACCACCAGTACACCGCCCGGCGAGGAGAAGCCCGCCCGACCCGAGGCATCGCCGCGTCGCAAATACCCGCGACCAATGCTCCGAGCCGGGCGACCTCCTCCTCTATGCTCGGCAACTCGGCCGCTCCCTGCGGCCAAGTTGCAGCGAGGGCAGCTGCCATCAGGGCGTCCTTGTCCAGGCGCCGAAGCGCCCAGCGGCGTGGTGGGGTGCCACGCAGGCGGCCGTGTCGGGATGCACTCGCGGCGGCAGAGACCTCCATCCGGATGTACCGGTGATCGGAGAGTGTCTCTGCCCCCGCGACCACGTGCCAACCCGACACCATGCGCACGGCGTTGGGGGTCGCGAATCCAACATCCACGATGGACCCCCCATATCGCTGCACGCATGTGTGCTCCGACCCCCGGTTCAATACCCGGAGGTCGAGCCCCGCCGCCCAATCGCCCAGGATCCCGCCGCGAACGGAGGTCCTGGGGGATCCCCAAGCCACCGACTTGGCATTAAAATCCCCCAGGACCAGCACCGGCCGGGCCGCGTAGCGCTGCACGCATGCCGCGACCTCGGCCAAGTACAGCTCGAACGCAGCGTGACCGCTACGGGGCGAAATGTAGCACCCCACCACAGCGACCCCCCCCCCCCAGTCCACGGCGACGAATCACCGACCGCGCTCCAACAAGGAGAATGGTGGGGACCCGTCGCCCCCTCCCCATACCGTCGCCACCAAGCCGTCCGCGTCGCCCACCCAATGAGGGTGATCAGGGACGCGGTACGGCTCGGCGGCGACCGCCAGGCCAACCCCCCACTCCGCGAGGACTTGGGACATCAAGTCCTGTGCCGCGCGGCAGTGGTTGAGGTTGGCCTGGAGGAGGAGGCGGGGCGGCATTAATTAATGGCCGCGCCAGCCTCCTCCCGGCCGTCCGTCCCCGTAGCACCGTCCACCTCCATGGAGGACGATGCCACCGCCTTCGGCACCGGAGCCGGTGCAGCCCGCCTCTTCCTCTCCTTCCGGGAGGGGGGTGGGGGGGGAGCACTTCTTGCTCCCCACCCTGTGATCGGCTGGCCTCCCCATGTCCGCACACAGCGGGCAGTGGGGGGCTGCCGAGCACGGGCTCGCACGGTGCTCTTTGGCACCGCAGCGGTAACACTGACCGCTGCGGTCCACCGGCGAGGTGCACCACTGCCTCACGTGCCCCAATTCGAGGCAGCGGTGACACTGGAGCGGGCGCGGCGCGAGGATTTCCACTCGCGCCGAAACCCACCCCACCAACACCCTCCCGGATTCCGCCACCTTACGGGCGGCGGAGAGGGGGCACCGGGCCCACACCGACCCGAGGCCGGAGGGCGACCTGCGGATCTCTCCGATCCGCAGGTCCTCCACGGGACAGTCCCCCGCCCTCGCAAGGGCACGGGACACATCCTGTGCGCTGACCGAGTCGTCCAGCCCACAAACGCGCATCTCCGTGCGCTTCGTGGGCCGGGCGACCCGGACACCTCGCTCGCCCAGCTGCTCCCGGAGCCTCTGGGCGAGACGATCCGCCTTCGCGCCGCCTTCTGCACCGGGGATCTCCAGCAAGAGACCCCCGGTCACGGCCCTCTTCGCCCTCACGGAGGCGATGCCCAGCTCTTCCAGGGAGATATTCTCCCTGGCGAGCCGCATCGCCTCCGCGAGGGTCAGGTCGCCCCCCTGCGCAACGGTCAGCGTCACCGCTGCCGTTTTTGGGGGACGACCTGGACGTGCCTTCCCAACCTTCGCGGCCTTTACCTTGGCCGCCGGCGGCGGAGGCGGAGGCTGCGGTTGCGACGCCTTCCACGCCGGCCGCTTCGCCTTCCGCCCCACCACCTCACTCCACGCCACCCCCCCTTGGGAGGGTGCCGTGGAGGACGCGACCACCGCGACCACGGGTACACCACCCCCCTTGGGGGTCGCGACCCGGGGCCCTGGTGCCGCAACGCTGGGCGGAGCCTTCACTCCGCCCTTCTTTGCCTTCCCCGACTGTACCGGAACAGGTCGGGGAGGCACCGCCTTCCTGCTGACCGCTCTTCCGGCGAGGAGCTCCTCCCGGAAGGCGGCCAGCTTGCCATCAATCATGTCCCCAATCCTCCTCAGAAGATCGTCTTCTGAGGAGGACGGGGACTTCTTCACGGGCGGAGTGCGGGTGGAGGGGCCCGCGGTGCCCCGCACCACTGCCGCCGCACTCCGCTTATTTACCTCCGCCGAGGGACGCGGCGGTGGAGGAGGAGGGAGGATGGGAGGGAGGGCCGCGCTGTTCCACAGCGCCTCTGCCCTCCTCCTCCCCTGTCGCTCCTCCTCCAACAGGAGCTGCAGACGGGCGTTCCGCCCTCTGAGCTCCCGCGCCGCCACCCTCATTTCCTCCGCCGCGGCCTTCAGGGCCTCCGCGCCACCGCTTTTCTGCCCCTTAAAGGCGCAGGCAGCGGCGACTTTCTCCACCCGCCTCAGGGACGAGGAGATCCTCTCCGATATCTCCTCGGTCACCTCGTCCCTGAGGCAACTCAGCCTCACCGACGGGCTCATCGCCCCGCCCACCTCGACGACGGCCTGCCCCGCCCTCTTCCTCTTAGAGCCTATGAGGCTCCTGGTGGAGGAGAAGGACGAGACTGACGCAGTCTCGTCGTCCTCCTCCACCTTCCACGAAGCCGGGCCAGGCGCTGGAGGCGGCGCGAGCGCCGTCACTCCAGTCCCAACACCGCCTTCGTCCTCCCCCTCTGACTTACCCCGTCCCATCCCCGTTTTAATATTGAACTCCATAATATTCCCACGAGCAGGTCGGAAGAAAAGGTCCGCCCGGGCAGTGCCGCCTTACCCGGGTAAGCCTATATACTCCGGGGGTTCGGCAGGTTCCCCGGAGGTGGTCGCTTGGGATTGGGCCTTCTCCCCCAACCATGCATCCCGTCGCCGCGCACCATAGCTTAGGATTGGAGGGCGATTTTATAGAGTCGCCATACTCGTGGCCCAGGCGGTTAAGCCAAGACCCCCGTTCCTCCTGCCGTCACGTACCATTCACAAAACCAATAGGGAATTGTGAATGGGTCGTTGTGACGACCAACAGGAGGCTTACGGTGTGTGTATGACTCGGGTACCCCGTGTTCGTTAAGCCCGTACTGCAGCTGAAAGGCTGGCAGCCCCTGAGGGGGCGCCTCAGCCCTCCTCCTCCCCTGTCGCTCCTCCTCCAACAGGAGCTGCAGACGGCCGTTCCGCCCTCTGAGCTCCCGCGCCGCCTCCCTCATTTCCTCCACCGCTGCCTTCAGGGCCTCCGCGCCACCGCTTTTCTGCCCCTTAAAGGCGCAGGCAGCGGCGACTTTCTCCACCCGCCTCAGGGACGAGGAGATCCTCTCCGATATCTCCTCGGTCACCTCGTCCCTGAGGCAACTCAGCCTCACCGACGGGCTCATCGCCCCGCCCACCTCGACGACGGCCTGCCCCGTCCTCTTCCTCTTAGAGCCTATGTGGCTCGTGCTGGAGGAGAAGGACGAGACCGACGCCGTCTCGTCGTCCTCCTCCACCCTCCACGAAGCCGGACCTGGCGCTGAGTGGGGCGCGAGCGCCGCCACCCTAACCCCAACCCCGTCTCCGTCCTCCCCAACCGACAAAACCCGCCCCATCCCCATTTTATTTTCTGTGTCCATAATAATCCCACGAGATGGTCGGAAATAAAGGTCTACCCGGGCAGAGCCGCCTTACCCGGGTACGCCTAATACTCCGGGGGTTCGGCAGGTTCCCCGGAGGTGGTCGCTTGGGATTGGGCCTTCTCCCCCAACCATGCATCCCATCGCCGCGCACCATAGCTTAGGATTGGAGAGCGATTTTATAGAGTCGCCATACTCGTGGCCCAGGCGGTTAAGCCAAGACCCCCGTTCCTCCTGCCGTCACGTACCATTCACAAAACCAATAGGGAATTGTGAATGGGTCGTTGTGACGACCAACAGGAGGCTTACGGTGTGTGTATGACTCGGTTACCCCGGGTTCGTTAAGCCCGTACTGCAGCTGAAAGGCTGGCAGCCCCTGAGGGAACTAGCTTGCCGCTTGCTTATTAGCTCACTGCTTGCTTACTACCTTACTGCTAGCTTACTCGCTTACTTCTTGCTTAATAGCCCGCTGCTTGCTTTCTAGCATACTGATTCCTTACTAGTTTCCTGCGTGCTTACTAGCATACTGGTTGCTTGATGGCCTGCTTCTTGCTTACTAACATTGTGCTCTCATACTAGATCCCTTTTTTTTTTTTTTTTTTTCCTGGGGAAAATCCACATCTTTGGGGAAAGACGGGAGGGGTGTGTGGGATCCCCCGCGCCCGTAGAATGACGGGCACGGGACCTACCCACTAACAACCCCACGGTGACCCTTCCGCACGATTTGGGAGGATACCGGGAATCGCTCGAAGCATTCTTCCGGTGTTCTCCCTGTGCCCGCGCTTTGCGCCCATCCCCGGCGGCGACAAACGGTCCCCCCGATAGACACTCTGTCTCACAGCGGCAGGACGGGGCCACTCCATCCCGCCGCCATCCGTCCCGGGACCGCGTTTAGTGGCGGCTGCGAGCCCAAACTCGCAACCGCCAGCGACCCTGTTTCTACCCCTCGCCGGCCGGGAGCTCATGGCCGCACCAGGCCACCCAGGGTGCCTCGCCGTGGGCCGGACCCACCCGGTCCGACCCTTCGCCGCCTGGCGGGAGGAGGCTCCCCTCAGGGCCCCCCTCCCAGCCAGGGTCATCCGCCGCACAAAGGCGGCCGCCCGCGACGCCTGGCGCCTGGGCGACGCCCTCGCGCCACCATACGAACGCGAGCCTCATCGCGCCGCTGAAGCTCGCGCTCCCTTCCCGCGGCCTCCTTCTGCAGCATTACGGTCTCGCAGAAGGAAGCCACGGCCCTCCTCTCCCTCTCGCTGTGACGCCGACCAGGACACGGCGCTCCCCCTCCCACGCTGGGCATACATGGAGGGTATGGTCAGCCGTGTCCTGCTCGGCGTCACAATGGCACACAACGCGCCGTCGGCTCCTTCCCTATCCGGCACAGGTATCTTCCCAAGCTGCCATGCCCGGAAAACACCTGTGCCAGCTGGTAAGTGAGGCTTCCATGGTCTCTGTCCAGCCACTCACTCAGGAGTGGGCGAACAGCCCCGACTGTCCGGTGCCCCGCGGTTGGCAGGGCCAACCGCTCCTGCCACGCGAGCACCACGAACTGCTGGGCCTGGCGCTTCAAATCGCCCCAAGCAGGTTCCTGCTCTCCGTGGACCGCCCCTACTCCCGCGCGACGGTCGACACGAAGACGATACATCATCGTGTGCGACCACGCGAGGAGATCCATGGGCGGCATCCCCGCAAGAACCGTCGCCGCCTCATGCGACACGGTCCGGTAGCCGCGGACGACCCTCAGCGCCATCCGCCTCTGCAACCGACGCAGCATCGTCATGTTGCGCCGGGAGGCCGCCAGGTCGTCCGCCCAGACGGGGGCCCCGTATGGGGCCACCGACTGAACTATTGCCACATAGAGGCTGCGAACTCGTCCCGCGGGGCCCCCCAGGTTGGGGAGGATCCGGCCTAAAGCCGTGACCATCCTCTCTAACCGGGGAACCAGGCAGCGGAAATGCTCCGCGAAGCGCCAGTGGCTATCGAGGATCAGCCACAGATACCTCATCCGGGGCATCACCTCGATATCAGCCCCACCCACCCGGATCAGAGGAGGTGGTGGATCCTGCCGAGGTGAATAGAACGCTATCACCTCGGTCGTATGGACCGCCACCGTCATCCCCATCCCCCTGATCCGGTCGACGACGCATTGCACCCCCTCCTCGGCGAGGCGCTTGGCCCTCCCCCACTGAGCCCCGACGGCCAGCACCAGTGTGTCATCTGCGTAACACACGGCACTGACGCCGTCGGGGAGGTCGGCACGCAACACTGCGTCGTACGCGATGTTCCACAGGAGTGGCCCGAGGCCCGACCCCTACGGAACCCCGCAGTACACCTCCCTCCGCATATCACCCCCGGCCCGGATACTCGATCCACCTGCCGCGGAGATAATCCCCGACGATTGCCCTGAGACATGTAGTGTGTAGCCGTTATTCTGTCCAAGCGCGTTGCCACTTGGGGACTTTGCTGTACCTCAGACCGAAGGTCCATACCAGCAACTACATTTTGCCTGTTGTCCGGGCATCTACTTTTCACGCGTCGTTATGCGTTTTTGGAGGGTAACGACGTCGAAACCTGCTGCCACCTCGAGTCCAACCCAATCCAGGAACTCTTGCCGAAGCAAGCGGGCCTTGTATCCCGGCCCGTGGAGGTCACTGCCGAAGCACATGACCTAGCATCCGTTCGAGTACATTTTCAAGCATGGTTCTTAGAGAGAATCCGCAGACTTCTCTCATTCTGTTACGTAGCGTAGTGCGTTCAATTGCGATTTTGGTTTCGTCCTGCTTTCGTAAGTAGTACCGAGCGCGTATATGTCCGGAACTCCCTGAATAGATCTTGTGTTACAAGTTCGGCTTCGGTCACCGGCCACGGATGGCCAGTTTCTTCGACCGCTTGTCTCAGGAGTTCTCGCGCGTCTCTGTACCTCCGTCACTCGAATAGGACGTGGTGTGGTGTCTCCACTTGGCCACAATCGCAATTCTCGTGCGGTACTAAAGCAAATTCCTTGAGCTTGGCTCGGAAATCTCCGTGCTCGCTTAGGAATTGTACCACGTAGTGATCCAAGATCACCCAGCTTGCATCGAGACGGTCAGATACATCAGAGAAGTAGCGGAAGGTGACCCTACCTTTCTCCGATGACGACCATCTCAATTGCCACATATTGAGAAGTTCCGCTCGCACCAAGGCTTTCGCCTGAGCAGCGGTAACTTCTCCAGCCGCCAAATTGGTTCGACTTATTCGACAATTTCCGACTTCGGTATTCATTTGTCTTCTTATCCGGTATGCACACGCGCGCTCCACTAACACCAAGTCTATCGGCATCGTCCCGGCGATCACTGTGATCGCGTCGGTAGATGCCGTGCGATAGGCCTTGGTGACGGCGTGCAAAACATGTCTCTGCGCCCTGGCAAGTTTAATTCTTGTCACAGAGGTAAGCATGTCTACCCATCCGGCGGCGGCGTATGTCGTGATCGGGACGAAGAGACCTTTGTACAAAGTACGCATGGCTCTGTGTCCCAATCCCCAGTTTGATCGAGCAAGTCTTGCTAGCGTCCCCTCAGGGGCTGCCAGCCTTTCAGCTGCAGTACGGGCTTAACGAACCCGGGGTACCCGAGTCATACACACACCGTAAGCCTCCTGTTGGTCGTCACAACGACCCATTCACAATTCCCTATTGGTTTTGTGAATGGTACGTGACGGCAGGAGGAACGGGGGTCTTGGCTTAACCGCCTCGGCCACGAGTATGGCGACTCTATAAAATCGCCCTCCAATCCTAAGCTATGGTGCGCGGCGATGGGATGCATGGTTGGGGGAGAAGGCCCAATCCCATCGGGCGGGCTTCTCCTCGCCGAGCGGTGTACTGGTGGTCGGACGCGATCGCGGAGTTGCGAGTCGCGACTGTACGCGCCCGACGCCAGTACACCCGCGCGCGCCGTCGTCAACGTACAGGCGACGGCGTGGCGCGAGCGAGGGCAGCTGATGACCTGTATGGAGCATACCGCGTGGCGCGGGTTGCTCTGCAGGTCGCCATCAAACGGGCCAAGACCCAGGCATGGAAGGAGCTCCTCCAGACCCTTGATGACGATCCATGGGGGCGCCCATATAAGGTGGTGCTGAATAAGCTCCGCCCGTGGGCGCCCCCCGTCACCGAGGGTCTTGACCCCCGGCTGCTGGAGGACGTGGTCAATACACTCTTCCCAATTGGGGAGAGGGGACCGCGTCCTCCGGCGGCGGCGGCTGTCCCAGTGGAGTGGACGGCCGAGCTGGGGGTCACGCAGGAGGAGCTGGCAGCGGCCGTCAGACGGCTCGGGGTTCGTAACACGGCCCCGGGTCCGGATGGTGTGCCCGGCCGGGTTTGGGTCTTGACCCAGGGCGTCCTTGGGGCCGACCTCAGGCGGTTGTTCGACCGCTGCCTGAGGGACGGGCGATTCCCCCCCAGTTGGAAGGTGGCGAGGATGGTCCTCCTCCGGAAGGATGGTCGGCCCGCGGAGTCTCCCTCCGCATACCGGCCCATTTGTCTCCTCGACGAGGTGGGCAAGCTCTTCGAGCGTGTGATTGCTGCCCGCCTCGTCGAGCACCTGTCGCGGGGTGATCCCGGTCTGGCCGACTGCCAGTTCGGTTTCCGGGGGGGCCGATCGACTATCGACGCGATAGGTCGTGTGAGGGCCCTCTCTGAGGCGGCCGTCTCCCGGGGAGGGGTGGCATTGGCAATATCCTTGGATATTGCCAATGCCTTTAACACCCTCCCCTGGGAAGAGATAAGGAGGGGGCTCGAATATCATCGAGTCCCCCCTTGTCTCAGGGCGGTCGTCGGGGATTATCTCCGCGGCAGGTGGATCGAGTATCCGGGCCGGGATGGTGATATGCGGAGGGAGGTGTACTGCGGTGTTCCGCAGGGGTCGGTCCTCGGGCCACTCCTGTGGAACATCGCGTACGACTCGGTGTTGCGGGCCGGCCTCCCCGACGGCGTCAGCACGGTGTGTTATGCGGATGACACACTGGTGCTGGCCGTCGGGGCGCACTGGGGGAGGGCCATGCGTCGCGCGGAGGAGGGGTCGCAACGCGTCGTCGACCGGATCAGGGGGATGGGGATGACGGTGGCGGTCCATAAGACCGAGGTGATTGCGTTTCATTCACCTCGGCAGGATCCGCCACCCCCTCTGATTCGGGTGGGTGGGGCTGACATCGAGGTGAAGCCCCAGATCAGGTATCTGGGGCTGATCCTCGATAGCCACTGGCGTTTCGAGAAGCATTTCCGCTGCCTGGTCCCCCGGTTGGAAAGGATGGTTGCGGCTCTGGGCCGGATCCTGCCCAACCTGGGGGGCCCGGCGGGCCGAGTTCGTCGCCTCTATGTGGCAATGGTCCAGTCGGTGGCCCTATACGGGGCCCCCGTCTGGGCGGACGACCTGGCTGCCTCCCGGCGCAGCATGACTATGCTGCGTCGGGTGCAGAGGCGCATGGCGCTCAGGGTCGTCCGCGGGTATCGGACCATGTCACATGAGGCGGCGACGGTTCTAGCGGGGATGCCGCCCATGGACCTGCTCGCGCGGTCGCACGCGGCGATGTACCGGCACCGCGTCGACCGTCGCGCGGGGGTGGGGGCGGTCAGGAACCTGCTTGGGGCGATTTGAAGCTCCAGGCCCGGCAGTCCGTGTTGCTCGCGTGGTAGGAGCGGCTGGCTCTGCCAACCGCGGGGCACCGGACTGTCGGGGCTGTTCGGCCACTCCTGAAGGAGTGGCTGGACAGAGGCCATGGCAGCCTCACCTACCGGCTGGCACAGGTATTTTCCGGGCATGTCAGCTTCGGAGGATACCTGTGCCGGATAGGGAAGGAGCCGACGGCGCGTTGCTGCCACTGCGACGCTGAGCAGGACACGGCGGATCATACCCTGGAGGTATGCCCCGCGTGGGAGGGGGAGCGCCGTGTCCTGGTCGGCGTCGTCGGGCGGGATGTCTCGCTGCCGGGCGTGGTGCGCGCCATGCTCGGCAGCGAGGAGAAGTGGAGGGCCGTGGCCTCCTTCTGCGAGAACGTAATGTTGCAGAAGGAGGCCGCGGGGAGGGAGCGCGAGCTTCAGCGGCGCGCTGAAGCTCGCGCTCGTGCGGTGGCCCGAGGTCGTCGCCCGGTCGCGAGGCGTCGCGGGCGGCCGCCTCGGCGTGGCGGATGACCTAGGCTGGGAGGGGGGTCCTGAGGGGACCCTCCTCCCGCCAGGCGGCGCCGGGTCGGACCGGTTGGGGGTAGGAGTGCCTCCCCCTACCGGTCCGACGCAAGGGGAGGCACCCTCGGCGGTCTGGTGCGGCCATGAACGCCCGGCCGCCGAGGGGTGGAAACGGGGTCGCGGGCGGTTGCGAGTTGGGGCTCGCAGCCGCCACTAAACGCGGCCCCGGGACGGATAGCGGCGGGATGGAGTGGCCCCGTCCCGCCGCTATGAGGCAGTGTGTCTACTGGGGGGACCGATTGTCCCCCCGGGGGATGGGCGCGAAAGCGCGGGCACGGGGAGGATACCGGAAGAATGCTTCGAGCGATTCCCGGTATCCTCCCAAAGCGTGCCGAAGGGTCACCGTGGGGTTTTTAGTGGGTAGGTCCCGCGCCTGTCGTTGTACGGGCGCGCGGAATCCCACACACCCCTCCCACCTCTGCCCAAGGAGGTGGGAGGGAGTCTTTCGAAGATTTTCCCCACGACAAAAAAAAAAAAAAAAAAAAAAAAAAAGTTGGGGACTTACTCTTTGCTGTACAAGAGGCAATGGAATGCCCTTTTTCGGAGCAGTGACCGCAAACCTCGTTCTGCGCTTTGCAATGTATGGCCATATGGCATGCGGACCACCCCAGGTACACTCTGCCCGAGCTCTTCAGCCGCTGGCGAACCTGCGGACTGACTTCCAGGACCCAGTTGGCAGTGTCCTTTTCCTTCGGGCCGGTTGCAAACCGGACCTTCAGGCTGGACGACACAACCCCCTGGGCCATATCACTGAGGTTTTGCTTCCAAATGCTGGAAGAAACCTCCTCTTTCCTCATTGACTTGGGAACGTCGTACACAATAAGTGTAGAGTAGTTGAAAGTCCTACTTCTTTCAGCTTCGCGCAGTTGACGAAGGCCTTTAGATCCTCCTTGCGTTCAGTCTCGACGGCTATGCCACCGGAGTGGATGCGTCGGACAGACCTCACACGGATCTTAGCTTTCGCCGGCTTAACCAGGGACAGAACAGTTTGTTTGGTAACGTCACTGTTCTGTCCTTTCCCTTTCGGCGGGAAAATACGCACTACGAGTCGTAGTGGTTTAACCGCCGCCGGGGAAACTCGATTTGCATCAACATTTACCGCTTGCGCGTAGGTTGTTGCTGCACGAACTGGTACAGGTTTCGCAGTCGGACGGGATCCCGTCGTCTGCGAAACCGTAGAGGCAACCCTCTCTGCGATCCTCTGGGAGACTGTCACCTCTTGCCGGATCGCCGCGAGCTGTCCTTTTAGGAAAGAGTTCTGAATAAGAACCTCCTGGACTAGCGCGTAGAGAGCTGCCGCGTTGCCTACGATCAAGGCTCCGGTCTCCTTACTGAGCCTGGATTCTTTTCCAAGACAGTTGGTCCGGATACCCTTGACCAGTTTCGAGGCCTCCCCACTGGTTTGGTCGAGAGGCCTGTTCGAAGGGCCTGTTTCCTGGCAATTCCTCGCCGCTTTCCCGGGCTTTTTCTGCCCTTTGCGGCTTCTCCTTCTTAACGACGGTTACCCAACCGTCGCTATCTACTTCTTGGCCCAATCCTGCTTCCGTGGACGTGGCGTTGCCTTGGGAAGTCGCCTTCGGTTTTTTGGCTTCCGGCTTCTTCGGTGGATTTGTGCGGGGTGGTGTCCCCGGTCCGTCCTTCTTGATCGCGGGCACAGGGGATGTTTTCCCTGTTGGCTTAGGTGGTGAAGCCTTGCCCTTAGTCGTTGGGGGTCTGGTGCAGGGGGGCGTTTTTGCGCCCTTACCCACTTCAACCGCCTTAACTTTTTTCTGAGGTGGTGAGACCACCTCAGCTCTCTTACTCACCGCCGTCGTTCTGCCGGGAGCAGCGACAGCGGCCTCTTTAACTCCCTTTTCCCCCTTGCGGGGTACCGAGGCGTCTATGGGGGTTAATTTTATTTTTGGATCCATACTTGTGTATATTCCTTTTCGTCCCGGCGTGTGTCCCGGCCTCCATGGACCCTCAAATGGAACCCGGCTCTGCCTGGGTTAGGACTTGCACCCGGGATATAGTCCGCGAACAAAGGCCGACCGGGCTTTCCTCGGACTCCTAGGTTCACTTCCTCGCCCAATAGAACCCACGAATGGTGTTCCGAGCCGATTGACTAGGCACAGGGCTGCTTTTCTCGCCTAGCCGCCTGTCTAGACGAAGCAGAGGCCAAAGGTACGTGTTGGGCAGCTACACTCCCGCAGGAGAGAGGGCCCTCAGATCCCAGGATCCTCCTTTCCGCCAACACAGGTCGCCACGCACGGCAAACACGTGGGGAACAAACCTCAAGCAGATGTTCCCTCTGCTTCGCTACGCCCGGTTTCTGCTCCCTGTTTTTGCAGGGAACCCGCTGCGTAACTAGGACATGACCTCAGGCATCATGTCCCTGTAGCATTAGCTCCAAAACGTGGGACTCGTCCTTAGCACGACTAGTCGAACTCACTTTGCCATCATCAACTATGCTTTTACGTTTCAGTGTCCTTTTGCCATCGCCAACGACGTGAGCTGCTGTCAGCAGCGCGACGACGGTCTTACATGTATAAATACATGTTGTCTTTCGTCGTTGGCGTACCTTTCAGTCAGTGTTTCGTCATGCGCTGCATATCCTTCCTATATGCAGCGTCCGTATGGCAAGGACTCCGAGTCTGACAGAGCCGTACACCACCGGCTTACAGCTCGGAGTTGAGCTGGTCTAGGCGGAGTCTTCTAATGGCCAGGGGAGCGATCCACGTTTCGAGGCCCGTCTCCATACCTAGGATACTAGCATGGTTTCTCAGCCGACACCTTCAGGCAGTAAGGAGCAGCACAGCTACTTATACGGTGGCCTCCTTCCGCCAATCGTCTGGCATTACGACGTCTACCACCAGATGTTTTGGTGTGCTGGGTTCTGCCAAGTCCAGCGGCGTATTGTTTTCCCAGCGGCGTATTATTTTGGGGACGCATACAGACGTCGTGTCGTGTCTCTTTCTGATCTTATGATTTGCTTAACGTGAAAAGGGGGCATATAGCCCCGTTTTGATTCTTTGGTGTCAGGATCGCCTCCTCGAAAAAGCATTAAAGCAAAAAGGGGGCTTATAGCCCCCTGGTATTAGTTAGGACTTTCTTGGAGAAGATCTAGGTGTTCGGTTAAGAACTTCGAAAAGTTCCTTTAAAGTGAAAAAGGGGCATATAGCCCCTTTTTGTACAATATACGCCTTCTCCAATAAGCCTTAAAGTGAAATGGGGGCCGCAGCCACCAGGTGTTCAATATACGCTAGTCATAATGCTTCCCCTTCTCTCTTTGCTTTTCTGACACCTCTCCTTTCTGACATCTCTGTTTTGCACAGTACGATTGGATCTCGTCTTTGCTCGGGTAGGTGGGGTCGCTACTCCCATACGGTGTGCCCCTGCACCGCCCCTGCCTAAGCCAGAGCCCCGTTGACCGGCATAAATGCCGTTTCCAGCGTCCACCGCGAGGAGGAGAGGTTGGCACATGCGATCCTGGTGCCGTATAGCAAGCTATACGACCGGACGGCTTCTAGACGCCCTGCCCTGAGACACGGGGGGACCCGATGATATTCGAGCCCCCTCCGTATCTCCCCCTAGGGAAGGGTGTTAAACGCGTTGGCAATATCCAGCCATACCGCCAACGCCACCCCTCGACGGGAGACGGCCGACTCCGAGAGGGCCCTGACGCGACTGATCACATCGACCGTTGGCCGGCCCCCCCCCCCCCCCCCAGAGACCGTACTGGCAGTCGGCCAGGCCCGGAGCACCCCGCGACAGGTGCTCGACGAGGCGAGCAGCAATCACTCGCTCGAAGAGCTTGCCCACCTCGTCGAGGAGACACATGGGTCGGTATGCGAATGGAGACTCCGCGGGCCGACCCTCCTACCGAAGGAGTACCATCCTCGCCACCTTCCAACTGGGGGGAATCGCCCGTCCCTCAGGCATCGGTTAAACAACCGCTTGAGGTCGGCCCCAAGGACGCCGTGGGTTAAGACCCAAACCCGGCCGGGCACACCATCCGGATCCGGGGCCGTGTTGCGCGCCCCGAGCCGTCTGATGGCCGCGGCCAGCTCCCCCTGCGTGACCCCCCGGCAGCTTGCTTACTAGCTTACAGCTTGCTTACTATCAAACTGTTTCCTTACTAGATTCCTCCTTGCTTACTAGCTCACTGCTTCCTTACTAGCTTCCTGTTGCTTACTAGCTTACAGGATGCCTACTATCAATAGGCTTCCTTACTAGCTTCCTCCTCGCTTCCTTGCTCACTGCTTGTTCACTAGCTTACTGCTTGCTTACTAGCTTACTGCTTGCTTCCTAGCTTGTTGCTTACCTTCTAGCTTACTGCTTGCATACTTGCTTACTGCCAGTTTACATGCTTACTGCTTGCATACTAGCCTGCTGCTCGCTATCTAGCTTAATGCTTCCATACTAGCTTCTTGCTTGCTTACGAGCCTGCTGCTTGCTTACACGCTTACTGCTTGCTTACTAACTAACTGCTTTCTTACCAGCTTAATGCATGCTTCTAGCATACTGTTTCCTTTCTAGCTTGCTGCTTGCTTACTAGCTCAGTGCTAGCTTCCTCGCTTACTGCTTTCTGAGTACCCTGCTGCTTACAAGCTTACAGGTTGCTTACTATATTACTGCTTACTTACGAGCTTACTGCTTGCTTTCTACATAAATGCGTTTCTACTACATTCCTGCCTTCTTCCTAACTTGCTGCATTCATACTAACTTACTGACACCTTACTAGCCGAATGCTTCCTTACTATCTTACCGGTTGCTTACTACCTTACTGCTTGTTTACTAGCTCACTGCTCTCTTACTGGCTTACTGCTTGCTTACTTGTTGCTTTCAATCTTGCTGCTTGCTTACTACCATTCTGCTTTCCTACTACCTTACAGCTTTCTGTCTAGCCTGCTGCTTGCATACTAGCTTACTGCTTGCTTACTGTTATACTGCTTGCTTACTAGATTAATGCAAGCTTACTCGTTTACTGCTTGCTAACCAGCTCACTGATTGCTTACTAGCTTACTGCTTGATTACAAGCTTACTGCTTGCTTACTAGCTCACTTCTTGCTTACTGGCACAGTGCTTTCTTACTAGCTAAATGCTTTCTTACTTGATTTCTCCTTGCTTTCTAGCTTACCGCTTGCTTACTAGATTGCTGCTTGATCTCTAGCATACAGCTTGCTTACTAGCATACCGCTTTCTTACTAGCCTACTGCTTCCTTGCTAGCTTCCTCCTCGCTTACTAGCTCACTGCTGTCTTACTAGCTTACTCCTAGCATACTCGCTTACAGCTTGCTTGCTATCAAACTGCTTGCTTTCTAGCTTCCTCCTCGCATACTAGCTCCCTGCTCGCTTACTAGATCACTGCTCACTTGCTAGCTTACTGCTTGCTTACTAGCATACTGTTCACTTACTAGCTTGCTGCTTGCTTACTAGCTCACTGCTTGCTTACTAGATTACTGCTAGCTTTCACGCTTACTTCTTGCTTACTAGCCCGCTGCTTGCTTTCTAGCATACTGTTTCCTTGCTAACTTCCTGCTTGCTTACTATCATACTTTTTCTTCTTTTTTTTTTTGTACGTGGGGAAATCCTCATGGACACCCGCGGGCCCACCCGAAGGGCGGGCCGGCGGGTAGTGCCGGACTCTTACCGACTAAAACCCCACGGTGACCATCCTCAGACGCCTGGCGAGGGACCGGAAGCTCTAGTGAGACATCACAGAGTCCCCCGCCGCGTCGTGCCTTTTCAGGCCCCTCCCGGTGAGTGGCACTCTTCCCACCGCATTCCCACTCAACCGGAGGCGCCTGGTCACCAGCGTCCACGGCCCCGTGACATTGGACTAAGCCGCCGACTGGGTGGCCACGTTCGCCGCTGGACTCATCCGCAGCCAACGGGCCTACCAACAGCCTTAGGTAACACCCGTGGCAAATATCCCATGTCCCGTACCACTCACACACACATTCAAACACGCAAAGCATTCATACCGGTGTTTGGTCCGCGGAAGCATTCGCTCCAGCCTCCGAGATGCCACGCGAGGATGCGGTCACCAGTCTCCACAGGTTGGTGACCCCATCCCCGTATCCCATCCCAGCGGCTACCCCTATGCGCCACCTGGGGCCGCGCCACGTAGGGGCTCACCTCCCCTGCCGCCAGGGCAACCAAACGGGTGCGTGGTGCTTACTATCATACTGCTAGCTTGCTAGCCTGCTGCTTTCTTACAATCTTACTGCTAGCTTACTATCTTACTGCTAGCTTACTCCCTTACTACTTGCTTGCTAGCCTGCTTCTTGCTTTCTAGATTACAGCTTGCTCAACAGATTGCTGCATGCTTTCAAGCTTACACTATCTTACAAGCACACAGCTTTCTTACTAGCTAACAGCAATCTGACTAGCCTGCTGCTTGCTTACAAGCTTACATCTTGATTACTAGTGTACTGCATGCAGACTAGCTTACTGCTCGCTTACTAACTAACTGCTAGCTTACTAGCTTACTAGTTACTTACTAGCTTACTGCATGCTTACTAGCTTGCTGCTAGCATTCTAGCTTACTGTTTGCGTAATAGTATACTGCCTCCTTTCTAGCTCACTGCATGCATACTATCTTACTGCTTGCTCACAAGCTAATTGCTTTCATACAAGCTTACTGCTTGCTTCCTAGCTTACTGGATGCTTGCTAGCTTACTGTTTGCTTGCCAGCTTGCTGCTGGCTTTCTCGCTCATAGCTTGCATACTGGCTTCCTCCACACTTACTAGATCACTGCTTGCTTACTAGCCTGTTGCTTGCTTTCTAGCTTACTGGTTGCCCACTAGCTTACTGCTTGCATACTAGCTTACTGCTTGCTTAAATGCTAACTGCTTGCTTACTAGCTTACTGATTGCTTACTAGCTTATTGCTTGCTTACCAGCATACCGCTTCCTTACTAGCTTCCTCCTCGCTTACTAGCTCACGGCTTGCTTACTAGCTTACCTGTTGTAAGCAAGCTTACTGCTTGCTTACGAACTTGCTGCTTGCGTACTAGCTTACTTTCTACTTACTAGCATACTGCATCCTTACTAGCTAATTGCTTTCTTACTAGCTCACTGCTTGCTTGGTAGCTTACAGCATGCTTACTAGCTTACTACTCTCTTACTAGCCCACTGCTTGCTTACTATCTCACTGCATGCTTACTAGTGTACTGCTTGCTTACTAGCCCACTGCTTGCTTACTATCTCACTGCTTCCTTACTAGCTCCCTGCTCGCTTACTAGCTCTCTGCTTGCTTACTAGCTGCCTGCTTGCTTACTAGCTTTTTTTTTTTTTTTTTTGTCGTGGTGAAAATCTTCGAAAGACTCCCTCTCACCTCTTTGGGGAGAGGTGGGAGTGGTGTGTGGGATTCCCCGCTCCCATAGAATGACGGTCGCGGGAGCTACACACTAAAAACCCCACGGTGACCATTCCGCTCGATTTGGGAGGATACCGGGAATCGCTCGAAGCATTCTTCCGGTATCCTACCCGTGCCAGTGCTTTGCGCCCATTTCCGGGGGGGACAAACGGTCCCCCCGGTAGACACTCTGTCTCATAGCGGCAGGACGGGGCCACTCCATCCCGCCGCCATCCGTCCCGGGGCCGCGTTTAGTGGCGGCTGCGAGCCCCAACTCGCAACCGCCTGCGACCCCGTTTCTACCCCCCGGTGGCCGGGGGCTCATGGCCGCTCCAGGCCACCGAGGGTGCCTCCCCGTGGGCCGGACCCACCCGGTCCGACCCATCGCCGCCTGGCGGGAGGAGGCTCCCCTCAGGGCCCACCTCCCAGCCAGGGTGATTCGCCGCGCAAAGGCCGCCGCCCGCGACGCCTGGCGCCTGGGCGACGCCGTCGCACCACCATACGAGCGCGAGCCTCAGCGCGCCGCTGAAGCTCGCGCTCCCTTCCCGCGGCCTCCTTCTGCAGCATTACGGTCTCGCAGAAGGAGGCCACGGCCCTCCACTACCTCTCGCTGCCGAGCATGGCGCGCACCACACCCGTCAGCGAGACTTCCCGCCCTATGACGCCAACCAGGACACGGCGCTCCCCCTCCCGCGCTGGGCATACCTGGAGGGTATGATCAGCCGTGTCCTGCTCGGCGTCACAATGGCAGCAACGCGCCGTCAGCTCCTTCCCTATCCGGCTCAGGTACCTCCCGAAGCTACCATGCCCGGAAAATACCTGTGCCTTCCGGTAAGTGAGGCTTCCTGAGTCCTGAGTCCTGCTAGTAAGCAAGCAGTAAGCTGGTAGGAAAGCAGGTAGCTAGTAAGCGAGCAGGAAGCTAGTAAGGAAGGAGTATGCTAGTAAGACCCTCAGGGGCTGTGTCCGGCAATCGTCGGCCGCAGTACGGGGCGTAGCGACCCCGAGGTACCTGATGCTTATCACACCGTAAGCCTCCTGTTGGTCGTGACAAAGACCCATTCACAATTCCTTTTTTGGTTTTGTGAATGGTACATGACGGCAGGAGGAACCGGGGCCTTGGCTTAACCGCCCGGGACCGCGAGTATGGCGACTCTATAAAATCGCCCTCCAATCCTAAGTTATGGTGCGCGGCGATGGGATGCATGGTGGGGTGAGGAGGCCCAATCCCAAGCGACCAACTCCGGGGCACCTGCCGAACCCCCGGAGTATATAGGCTTACCCGGGTAAGGCGGCTCTGCCCGGGCGGACCTTTTCTTCCGACCTGCTCGTGGGAATACTATGGAGTTCAAAATTAAAACGGGGATGGGACAGGGTAAGTCAGAGGGGGAGGACGAAGGCGGTGTTGGGACTGGAGTGACGGCGCTCGCGCCGCCTACAGCGTCTGGCCCGGCTTCGTGGAGGGTGGAGGAGGACGACGAGACTGCGTCAGTCTCGTCCTTCTCCTCCACCAGGAGCCTCATAGGCTCCAAGAGAAAGAGGACGGGGCAGGGCGATGAGCCCGGTAGTCCGGATAAGTTGTCTCAGGGACGAGGTGACTGAGGAGATATCGGAGAGGATCTCCTCGTCCCTGAGACGAGTGGAGAAAGTGGCCGCTGCCTGCTCTTTTAAGGGGCAGAAGAGCGGCGGGGCAGAGGCTCTGAGGAAGGCTGCCCAAATGATGAGGGACGCGGCGCGGGAGCTAAGCGGGCGGAACGCCCGTCTGCAGCTCCTGTTGGAGGAGGAGCGACGGGAGAGGATGAGGGCAGAGGCGCGATGGAACAGCGCGGCCGTCCCTCCTGTCCTCCCTCCTCCTACGGCGCGCCCTCCTGCGGTCGTTAGGAAGCGGAATGCGGCGGAGGTGGTGCGGACCACACGCACTCCGCCCGCGCAGAGGTCCCCGTCCTCCTCAGAGGACGATCTCCTGAGGAGGATAGGGGACTTGATTGATAAGAGGCTGGCCGCCTTCCGGGAGGAGCTCCTCCCCGGTAGAGCGGTCGGTGGGAGGGTGGTGCAACCCCGACCAGTGCCAGCAAGGCCGGGAAAGGCGAGGGTGGGGGAAGCGAAGGCTCCGCCCACCGTGGCGACTCCGGGGCCTCGGGTCGTGACCCCCAAGGGGGGAAGCGTACTCGTGGTCCCGGTTCCCGCGTCCTCTGCGGCACCGCCCCAAGGGGGGGTGTCGTGGAGCGAGGTGGTGGGGCGGAGGGCGAGGAGGGCGGCGAGGAAGGCCTCGCAGGCGCAGCCTCCGCCCCCGCCGCCCGCGGCCAAAGGAAAGGCCGCGAAGGCGCGACTTGGCCGCCCCCCTAAAACGGCAGCAGTAGCGCTGACCGTTGCGCAGGGGGGCGACCTGACCCCGCGGAGGCGATGCGGCTCGCCAGGGACAATGTGTCCCTGGAAGAGCTTGGCATCGCTTCCGTCAGGGCGAAGCGGGCCGTGACTGGGGGTCTCCTGCTGGAGATCCTGGTCCAGACGGCGGCGAGAAGGCCGACCGACACGCCCAGAGACTCCGGGAGCAGCTGGGCGAGCGGGGTGTCCGGGTCGCCCGGCCCACGAGGCACACGGAGATGCGCGTGTGTGGGCTGGACGACTCGGCCATCGCGGAGGACGTGGCGCGTGCCCTAGCAAGGGCGGGGGATTGCCCTGAGGGGGATTTGCGGGTCGGGGAGATCCGCAGATCTCCTTCCGGCCTCGGGTCCGTGTGGGCGCCATGCTCGGCAGCGATATGAAGTGGCCTCCTTCTGCGAGACCGTAATGCTGCAGAAGGAGGCCGCAGGAAGGGAGCGCGAGCTTCAGCGGCGCGCTGAGGTTCGCATTCGTATGATGGCGCGAGAGCGGCGCCCAGGCGCCAGGCGTCGCGGGCGGCCGCCTTTGCGCGGCGGATGACCCTGGCTTGGAGGGGGGCCCTGAGGGGTTTTCAACGCCAAGTCTGTGGCGTGGGGATCCCCTAGGACTTCCGTTCGCGGCGGGATCCTGGGTGACTGGGCGGCGGGGCTCGACCTTCGGTTACTGAACCGGGGGTCGGAGCACACGTGTGTGCGGCAATATGGGGGGTCTATCGCAGATGTTGGATTCGCGACCCCCAACGCCGTGCGCATGGTGTCGGGGTGGCACGTGGTCGCGGGGGCAGAGACACTCTCGGACCACCGGTATATCCGGATGGAGGTCTCTGCCGCCGCGGGGGATGCATCCCGACACCACCGTCCGGGTGGTACCCCACCGCGCCGCTGGGCGCTTCGGCGCCTGGACAAGGACGCCCTGATGGCAGCTGCCCTCGTTGCAACTTGGCCGGGGGGGCCAGGTATAGAGGAGGAGGTCGCCCGGCTCGGGGGGGTGGTCGCGAACATATGTGACGCGGCGATGCCCCGGGTCGGGCGGGCTTCTCCTCGCCGGGCGGTGTACTGGTGGTCGGCCGCGATCGCGGAAATGCGAGACGCGAGTGTCCGCGCCCGACGCCAGTACTCCCGCGCGCGCCGTCGTCTACGGAGAGACGATAGCGTGGCACGAGCGAAGGCAGATGACCTGTATGAGGCATACCACATGTCGCGGATGGCTCTGCAGGTCGCCATGAAACGGGCCATGACCCGGGCATGCAAGGAGCTCCTCGAGGCCCTTGATGACGACCTTTGGGGGGCCCTTAAAAGGTGGTGCTGAACAAGCTCCGCCCGTAGGCGCCCCTCGTCCCCGTTGGAGTGGGTGGCCGAGCCAGGGGTCACGCAGGGGGAGCTGGCCGCGGCCATCAGGCGGCTTGGGGCGCGTAACACGGCCCCGGGTCCGGAAGGTGTGCCCGGCCGAGTTTGAGTCTTAACCCACGGCGTCCTTGGGGCCGACCTCAAGCGTTTGTTTAACCGATGCCTGAGGGACGGGCGATTTCCCGCCAGTTGGAAGGTGGCTAGGATGGTACTCCTCCGGAAGGAGGGTCGGCCCGCGGAGTCTCCATCCGCATACCGGCCCATCTGTCTCCTCGACGAGGTGGGCAAGCTCTTTGAGCGCGTGATTGCTGCCCTCCTCGTCGAGGACCTGTCGCGGGGTGCCCCCGGCCTGGCCGACTGCCAGTACGGTTTCCGGGAAGATCGATCGACAATCGACGCGATAGGTCGCGCCAGGGCCCTCTCGGAGTCGGCCGTTTCCCGGCGAGGGATGGCTTTGGCAGTATCGTTGGATATTCCCAGCGCCTTTAACACCCATCCCTGGGAAGAGATATGGAGGGGGCTCGAAGATCATCGGGTCCCACCGTATCTCAGGGCAGCCGTCGGGGATTATCTCCGTGGCAGGTGGATCGAGAATCTGGACCGGGATGGAGATATGCGGAGAGAGGTGTACTGCGGTGTTCCGCAGGGGTCGGTCCTCGGGCCACTCCTGTGGAACATCGCGTACGATAAGGTGTTGCGGGCCGATCTCCCTGACGGCGTCAGCGCCGGGTGTTATGCAGATGACACACTGGTGCTGGCCGTCGGGGCGCACTGGGGAGGGCCAAGCGCCTCGCGGAGGTGGGGACGCAGCGCGTCGTCGGCCGGATCAGGGGGATGGAAATGAAGGTGGGGGTCCATATGACCGAGCATTTTCGCTGCCTGGTCCCACGCTTGGAGAGAAGGGTCGCGGCTTTAGACCGAATCCTACCCAACCTGGGGGGACCCCAAGGTAGTCCTTTATGGGGCCCTCGTCTGGGCGGACAACAGTTCTTGCGGGGATGCCGCCCATGGACCTGCTCGCGCGGACGCACGCGGTGCTGTATCGTCACCGCGTCGACCGTCACGCGGGGGTGTGGACGGTCCCGGTAGTGCAGGAACATGCTTGGGGCGATTTGAAGCGCCTGGCCCGGCAGTTCGTGATGCTCGCATGGCAGGAGCGGTTGGCTCTGCCAACCGCGGGGCACCGGGCAGACGGGGCTGTTCGGCCACTCCTGAGTGAGTGGCTGGACAGAGGCAATGGAAGCCTCACTTACCGGATGGCACAGGTGTTCTCCGGACATGGCAGCTTCGGGAGATACCTGCGTCGGATAGGGAAGGAGCCGACGGCGCGCTGTTGCCATTGTAAGGCTGAGCAGGACACGTCTGAACATACCCTCGAGGTGTGCTCTGCGTGGGAGGGGGAGTGCCGTGTCCTGGTCAGCGTCATCGAGCGGGATGTCTCGCTGCCGGGCATGGTGCGCGCCATGCTCGGCAGCGAGGGGAAGTGGAGGGCCGTGACCTCCTTCTGCGAGAGCGTAATGTTACAGAAGGAGGCCGCCGGCAGGGAACGCGAGCTTCAGAGGCATGCTGAGGCTGGCACACGTGTGGTGGCGGGAGGGCGTCGTCCAGGCGCCGGCCATCGTGGGCGACCCTCGCGGCGTGGCGGATGACCCTGGCTGGGAGGGGGTTCCTGAGGGGAGCCTCCTTCAGGCACGAGACGCAGAGCCGGACCGGATTGTGGTGGAAGTGTCAATCCAATTCCGGTCCGACAAATCCGGAGACACCCTCGGTGGCATGGTGTGGCCATGAGCCACCAGCCGCCGTGGGGTACAAATGGAGTTGCTTGCAGTTGCGATTTGGGGCTCGCAGCCGCCACTAACCGAGGCCCCGAGACGGATGGTGGCGGGAAGGAGTGCTCTCTCCATGCCGCCATGAGACAGTGTGACTGCCGGGAGGAACCTTTTGCCCCTCCGTGGATGGAGGCACAGCGCTGGCACGGGGAGGACACCGGAAGTATGCATCGAGCTATTCCCGGTATCCTCCCAAATCATGCGGAAGGGTCACCATGGGGCTTTTAGTGGGTAGGTCACGCGCCCGTCATTCCATGGGCGCGGGAATCCCACACACCTCTCCTGACTCACCCCAAAGAGGTGGGAGGGAGTCTTACGAAGATATTCCTTACGAAAAAAAAGGCTAGTAAGGAAGCAGTATGCTAGTAAGCAAGCAGTAAGCTAGAAAGCAAGCAGCAAGGCAGTAGGCAAGCAGTAATCTAGTAATCAAGCTGTGAGCTATTTAGCGAGCAGCGAGCTAGTAAGCAAGCATTATGCTACTAAGCAAGCAGTAGCCTAGTAGGCATCCAGTAAGCTAGTAAGCAACCAATAAGCTGGTAAGCAAGCAGTTTGTTAGCAAGCATGTCGTAAGCTGGTAAGCATGCAGTAAGCTACTATGCAAGCAGTAAGCTAGAAAGCAACCAGTAGGATAGTAGGCAAGGAATAAGCTGGTAAGCAAGCAGTTAGTTAGTAAGCAGGTTGTAAAGTAGGAAGCGTGCAGTAAGCTATCATGCAAGCAGGGTACTAGTAAGCGAGGTGGAAGCTAGTAAGCAAGCTGTAAGCTAATAACCAAGCAGCACGCTAGTATGCAAGCAGTAAGTTAAAAAGCAAGCAGGAGGCTAGTAAGCATGCAGTAAGCGAGAAAGCAAGCAGTATGATAGTATGTTAGTCGGCAAGCAGTGAGCTAGTAAGCGAGCAGGGCGCTAGTAAGGGAGCAGTATGCTAGTAAGCCAGCTGTAAGCTAGTATGCAAGCCGTAAGCTGTTAGGCACGCAATCAGCTACTAAGCGAGCAGGAAGCTAGTAAGGAAGCACTTAGCTAGTAAGAAAGCAGCGGGCTAGTAAGCGAGCGGGGATCCAGTAAGGAACCAGTATGATAGTAATCACGCAGTAAGCTAGTAGGCATCCAGTAAGCTTCTAAGCAAGCGGTGAGCTAATAAGCGAGGGGGAAGCTAGCAAGGTAGCAGTATGCTAGAAAGCAAGCAGTATGCTAGTAAGCAAGCAATGAGCTATTAAGCAGGCGGGAAGCTAGTAAGGAAGCAGCATGCTAGAAAGCAAGCGGCGGCCTAGTAAGTAAGCAGTAAGCGAGTATGCAAGCTGTAAGGTAGTAAGCAAGCAGTGAGCTGGTAAGCGAGCAGGAAGCTATTAAGGATGCAGTAGGCTAGTAAGCAAGCTGTAAGCTGGTAAGATACAAGAACGCTAGTAATCAAGCCGCAGGCTAGTAAGAAGGTAATTAGCTAGTAAGAAGTCAGTGTGCTAGTAAGCAAGCAGTAAGCTAGTAAGCAAGTAGTAAGCTAGTAAGCAAGCGGCGGTCTAGTAAGTAAGCAGTAAGCGAGTATGCAAGCTGTAAGGTAGTAAGCAAGCAGTGAGCTGGTAAGCGAGCAGGAAGCTATTAAGGATGCAGTAGGCTAGTAAGCAAGCTGTAAGCTGGTAAGATACAAGTGAGCTAGTAATCAAGCCGCAGGCTAGTAAGAAGGTAATTATCTAGTAAGAAGTCGGTATGCTAGTAAGCAAGCAGTAAGCTAGTAAGCAAGTAGTAAGCTAGTAAGCAAGCGGCGGTCTAGTATGTAAGCAGTAAGCGAGTATGCAAGCTGTAAGGTAGTAAGCAAGCAGTCAGCTGGTAAGCGAGCAGGAAGCTATTAAGGAAGCAGTAGGCTAGTAAGCAAGCTGTAAGCTGGTAAGATACAAGAAAGCTAGTAATCAAGCCGCAGGCTAGTAAGAAAGTAATTAGATAGTAAGAAGTTAGTATGCTAGTAAGCAAGCAGTAAGCTAGTAAGCAAGTAGTATGCTAGTAAGCAAGCAGTGAGCTGGTAAGAGAGCGGGAAGCTAGTAAAGAAGCAGTATGCTAGTAAGCAAGCAGTAAGCTTGCAAGATACAAGTGAGCTAGTAATCAAGCAGCGGGCTAGCAGGAAAGCAGTTAGTTAGTAAGCAAGTAGATAGCTAGAAGGCATGCAGTAAGCTAGTAACCAAGCAGTGAGCTATTCAGCAAGACGTAAGCTAGTAAGCAAGCAGCTGACAAGTAAGAAAGCAATTAGCTGGAAAGAAAGCAGTTTGCTCGTATACAAGCAGTAATCTAGCTAGCGTCTGGTAAGCTAGAAAGCATGCAGTGAGCTAGTAACTTAGCACTGAGCTAGTAAGCGAGCACGATGCTAGTAAGGAAGCAGTATGCTAGTTATCCCTCAGGGGCTGCCAGCCTTTCAGCTGCAGTACGGGCTTAACGAACCCGGGGTACCCGAGTCATACACACACCGTAAGCCTCCTGTTGGTCGTCACAACGACCCATTCACAATTCCCTATTGGTTTTGTGAATGGTACGTGACGGCAGGAGGAACGGGGGTCTTGGCTTAACCGCCTGGGCCACGAGTATGGCGACTCTATAAAATCGCCCTCCAATCCTAAGCTATGGTGCGCGGCGATGGGATGCATGGTTGGGGGAGAAGGCCCAATCCCAAGCGACCACCTCCGGGGAACCTGCCGAACCCCCGGAGTATATAGGCTTACCCGGGTAAGGCGGCTCTGCCCGGGCGGACCTTTTCTTCCGACCTGCTCGTGGGAATATTATGGAGTTCACTATTAAAACGGGGATGGGACGGGGTAAGTCAGAGGGGGAGGACGAAGGCGGTGTTGGGACTGGAGTGACGGCGCTCGCGCCGCCTCCAGCGCCTGGCCCGGCTTCGTGGAAGGTGGAGGAGGACGATGAGACTGCGTCAGTCTCGTCCTTCTCCTCCACCAGGAGCCTCATAGGCTCTAAGAGGAAGAGGGCGGGGCAGGCCGTCGTCGAGGTGGGCGGGGCGATGAGCCCGTCGGTGAGGCTGAGTTGCCTCAGGGACGAGGTGACCGAGGAGATATCGGAGAGGATCTCCTCGTCCCTGAGGCGGGTGGAGAAAGTCGCCGCTGCCTGCGCCTTTAAGGGGCAGAAAAGCGGTGGCGCGGCGGCCCTGAAGGCCGCGGCGGAGGAAATGAGGGAGGCGGCGCGGGAGCTCAGAGGGCGGAACGCCCGTCTGCAGCTCCTGTTGGAGGAGGAGCGACAGGGGAGGAGGAGGGCAGAGGCGCTGTGGAACAGCGCAGCCCTCCCTCCCATTCTCCCTCCTCCTCCACCGCCGCGTCCCTCGGCGGAGGTAAATAAGCGGAGTGCGGCGGCAGTGGTGCGGGGCACCGCGGGCCCCTCCACCCGCACTCCGCCCGTGAAGAAGTCCCCGTCCTCCTCAGAAGACGATCTTCTGAGGAGGATTGGGGACATGATTGATGGCAAGCTGGCCGCCTTCCGGGAGGAGCTCCTCGCCGGAAGAGCGGTCAGCAGGAAGGCCGTGCCTCCCCGACCTGTTCCGGTACAGTCGGGGAAGGCAAAGAAGGGCGGAGTGAAGGCTCCGCCCAGCGTTGCGGCACCAGGGCCCCGGGTCGCGACCCCCAAGGGGGGTGGTGTACCCGTGGTCGCGGTGGTCGCGTCCTCCACGGCACCCTCCCAAGGGGGGGTGGCGTGGAGTGAGGTGGTGGGGCGGAAGGCGAAGCGGGCGGCGAGGAAGGCCTCGCAACCGCAGCCTCCGCCTCCGCCGCCGGCGGCCAAGGTAAAGGCCGCGAAGGTCGGGAAGGCACGACCAGGTCGTCCCCCAAAAACGGCAGCGGTGACGCTGACCGTTGCGCAGGGGGGCGACCTGACCCTCGCGGAGGCGATGCGGCTCGCCAGGGAGAATATCTCCCTGGAAGAGCTGGGCATCGCCTCCGTGAGGGCGAAGAGGGCCGTGACCGGGGGTCTCTTGCTGGAGATCCCCGGTGCAGAAGGCGGCGCGAAGGCGGATCGTCTCGCCCAGAGGCTCCGGGAGCAGCTGGGCGAGCGAGGTGTCCGGGTCGCCCGGCCCACGAAGCGCACGGAGATGCGCGTTTGTGGGCTGGACGACTCGGTCAGCGCACAGGATGTGTCCCGTGCCCTTGCGAGGGCGGGGGACTGTCCTGTGGAGGACCTGCGGATCGGAGAGATCCGCAGGTCGCCCTCCGGCCTCGGGTCGGTGTGGGCCCGGTGCCCCCTCTCCGCCGCCCGTAAGGTGGCGGAATCCGGGAGGGTGTTGGTGGGGTGGGTTTCGGCGCGAGTGGAAATCCTCGCGCCGCGCCCGCTCCAGTGTCACCGCTGCCTCGAATTGGGGCACGTGAGGCAGTGGTGCACCTCGCCGGTGGACCGCAGCGGTCAGTGTTACCGCTGCGGTGCCAAAGAGCACCGTGCGAGCCAGTGCTCGGCGGCCCCCCACTGCCCGCTGTGTGCGGACATGGGGAGGCCAGCCGATCACAGGGTGGGGAGCAAGAAGTGCTCCCCCCCCTCCCGGAAGGAGAGGAAGAGGCGGGCTGCACCGGCTCCGGTGCCGAGGGCGGTGGCATCGTCCTCCATGGAGGTGGACGGTGCTACGGGGACGGACGGCCGGGAGGAGGCTGGCGCGGCCATTAATTAATGCCGCCCCGCCTCCTCCTCCAGGCCAACCTCAACCACTGCCGCGCGGCACAGGACTTGATGTCCCAAGTCCTCGCGGAGTGGGGGGTTGGCCTGGCGGTCGCCGCCGAGCCGTACCGCGTCCCTGATCACCCTCATTGGGTGGGCGACGCGGACGGCTTGGTGGCGACGGTATGGGGAGGGGGCGACGGGTCCCCACCGTTCTCCTTGTTGGAGCGCGGTCGGGGATTCGTCGCCGTGGACTGGGGGGGAGTCGCTGTGGTGGGGTGCTACATTTCGCCCCGTAGCGGTCACGCTGCGTTCGAGCTGTACTTGGCCGAGGTCGCGGCATGCGTGCAGCGCTGCGCGGCCCGGCCGGTGCTGGTCCTGGGGGATTTTAATGCCAAGTCGGTGGCTTGGGGATCCCCCAGGACCTCCGTTCGCGGCGGGATCCTGGGCGATTGGGCGGCGGGGCTCGACCTCCGGGTATTGAACCGGGGGTCGGAGCACACATGCGTGCGGCGATATGGGGGGTCCATCGTGGATGTTGGATTCGCGACCCCCAACGCCGTGCGCATGGTGTCGGGTTGGCACGTGGTCGCGGGGGCAGAGACACTCTCCGATCACCGGTACATCCGGATGGAGGTCTCTGCCGCCGCGAGTGCATCCCGACACGGCAGCCTGCGTGGCACCCCACCACGCCGCTGGGCGCTTCGGCGCCTGGACAAGGACGCCCTGATGGCAGCTGCCCTCGCTGCAACTTGGCCGCAGGGAGCGGCCGAGTTGCCGAGCATAGAGGAGGAGGTCGCCCGGCTCGGAGCATTGGTCGCGGGTATTTGCGACGCGGCGATGCCTCGGGTCGGGCGGGCTTCTCCTCGCCGGGCGGTGTACTGGTGGTCGGACGCGATCGCGGAGTTGCGAGTCGCGACTGTCCGCGCCCGACGCCAGTACACCCGCGCGCGCCGTCGTCAACGTACAGGCGACGACGTGGCGCGAGCGAGGGCAGCTGATGACCTGTATGGAGCATACCGCGTGGCGCGGGTTGCTCTGCAGGTCGCCATCAAACGGGCCAAGACCCAGGCATGGAAGGAGCTCCTCCAGACCCTTGATGACGATCCATGGGGGCGCCCATATAAGGTGGTGCTGAATAAGCTCCGCCCGTGGGCGCCCCCCGTCACCGAGGGTCTTGACCCCCGGCTGCTGGAGGACGTGGTCAATACACTCTTCCCAATTGGGGAGAGGGGACCGCGTCCTCCGGCGGCGGCGGCTGTCCCAGTGGAGTGGACGGCCGAGCTGGGGGTCACGCAGGAGGAGCTGGCAGCGGCCATCAGACGGCTCGGGGTTCGTAACACGGCCCCGGGTCCGGATGGTGTGCCCGGCCGGGTTTGGGTCTTGACCCAGGGCGTCCTTGGGGCCGACCTCAGGCGGTTGTTCGACCGCTGCCTGAGGGACGGGCGATTCCCCCCCAGTTGGAAGGTGGCGAGGATGGTCCTCCTCCGGAAGGAGGGTCGGCCCGCGGAGTCTCCCTCCGCATACCGGCCCATTTGTCTCCTCGACGAGGTGGGCAAGCTCTTCGAGCGTGTGATTGCTGCCCGCCTCGTCGAGCACCTGTCGCGGGGTGATCCCGGTCTGGCCGACTGCCAGTTCGGTTTCCGGGGGGGCCGATCGACTATCGACGCGATAGGTCGTGTGAGGGCCCTCTCGGAGGCGGCCGTCTCCCGGGGAGGGGTGGCATTGGCAATATCCTTGGATATTGCCAATGCCTTTAACACCCTCCCCTGGGAAGAGATAAGGAGGGGGCTCGAATATCATCGAGTCCCCCCTTGTCTCAGGGCGGTCGTCGGGGATTATCTCCGCGGCAGGTGGATCGAGTATCCGGGCCGGGATGGTGATATGCGGAGGGAGGTGTACTGCGGTGTTCCGCAGGGGTCGGTCCTCGGGCCACTCCTGTGGAACATCGCGTACGACTCGGTGTTGCGGGCCGGCCTCCCCGACGGCGTCAGCACGGTGTGTTATGCGGATGACACACTGGTGCTGGCCGTCGGGGCGCACTGGGGGAGGGCCATGCGTCGCGCGGAGGAGGGGTCGCAACGCGTCGTCGACCGGATCAGGGGGATGGGGATGACGGTGGCGGTCCATAAGACCGAGGTGATTGCGTTTCATTCACCTCGGCAGGATCCGCCACCCCCTCTGATTCGGGTGGGTGGGGCTGACATCGAGGTGAAGCCCCAGATCAGGTATCTGGGGCTCATCCTCGATAGCCACTGGCGTTTCGAGAAGCATTTCCGCTGCCTGGTCCCCCGGTTGGAAAGGATGGTTGCGGCTCTGGGCCGGATCCTGCCCAACCTGGGGGGCCCGGCGGGCCGAGTTCGTCGCCTCTATGTGGCAATGGTCCAGTCGGTGGCCCTATACGGGGCCCCCGTCTGGGCGGACGACCTGGCTGCCTCCCGGCGCAGCATGACGATGCTGCGTCGGGTGCAGAGGCGCATGGCGCTCAGGGTCGTCCGCGGGTATCGGACCATGTCACATGAGGCGGCGACGGTTCTAGCGGGGATGCCGCCCATGGACCTGCTCGCGCGGTCGCACGCGGTGATGTACCGGCACCGCGTCGACCGTCGCGCGGGGGTGGGGGCGGTCCCGGGCGGGCAGGAACCTGCTTGGGGCGATTTGAAGCGCCAGGCCCGGCAGTCCGTGTTGCTCGCGTGGCAGGAGCGGCTGGCTCTGCCAACCGCGGGGCACCGGACTGTCGGGGCGGTTCGGCCACTCCTGAAGGAGTGGCTGGACAGAGGCCATGGCAGCCTCACCTACCGGATGGCACAGGTATTTTCCGGGCATGGCAGCTTCGGAAGATACCTGTGCCGGATAGGGAAGGAGCCGACGGCGCGTTGCTGCCACTGCGACGCTGAGCAGGACACGGCGGATCATACCCTGGAGGTATGCCCAGCGTGGGAGGGGGAGCGCCGTGTCCTGGTCGGCGTCGTCGGGCGGGATGTCTCGCTGCCGGGCGTGGTGCGCGCCATGCTCGGCAGCGAGGAGAAGTGGAGGGCCGTGGCCTCCTTCTGCGAGAACGTAATGTTGCAGAAGGAGGCCGCGGGGAGGGAGCGCGAGCTTGAGCGGCGTGCTGAAGCTCGCGCTCGTGCGGTGGCCCGAGGTCGTCGCCCGGTCGCGAGGCGTCGCGGGCGGCCGCCTCGGCGTGGCGGATGACCTAGGCTGGGAGGGGGGTCCTGAGGGGACCCTCCTCCCGCCAGGCGGCGCCGGGTCGGACCGGTTGGGGGTAGGAGTGCCCCCCCCTACCGGTCCGACGCAAGGGGAGGCACCCTCGGCGGTCTGGTGCGGCCATGAACGCCCGGCCGCCGAGGGGTGGAAAGGGGGTCGCGGGCGGTTGCGAGTTGGGGCTCGCAGCCGCCACTAAACGCGGCCCCGGGACGGATAGCGGCGGGATGGAGTGGCCCCGTCCCGCCGCTATGAGGCAGTGTGTCTACTGGGGGGACCGATTGTCCCGCCGGGGGATGGGCGCGAAAGCGCGGGCACGGGGAGGATACCGGAAGAATGCTTCGAGCGATTCCCGGTATCCTCCCAAAGCGTGCCGAAGGGTCACCGTGGGGTTTTTAGTGGGTAGGTCCCGCGCCTGTCGTTGTACGGGCGCGGGGAATCCCACACACCCCTCCCACCTCTCCCCAAGGAGGTGGGAGGGAGTCTTTCGAAGATTTTCCCCACGACAAAAAAAAAAAAAAAAAAAAAAAAAAAAAAAGTATGCTAGTTAGCAAGCAGTAGCCTAGGAAGCTACAAGTAAGCTAGTAAACATGCAGCTTGCTAGTATGAGAGCAATTAGCTAGTAACCGAGGAGTTAGTTAGTAAGCAGGTAGTAAGCTGGTAAGCAAGCACTAAGCTAGAAAGCAAGCAGCAGCCTGGTATCAAAGCACCTAGCTATTAAATAAGCAGTATGCTAGCGAGCAAGCGGTATGCTAGATAGCAACCAGTGTGCTAGTGTGCGAGCAGTGATCTAGTAAGCAAGCAGTATGCTAGTAGGCAAGCAGTAAGCTAGAAAGCAAGCAGCAGGCTAGTAAGAAAGCTGGTAGCTACTAAGATAGCAGGAAGGTAGTAAGCTAGCAGTGTGCTAGTGAGAAAGCAATTAGCTAGTAAGAAAGCAGAAGGCTAGTAAGCAGAAGGTAAGCTAGAACGCAAGCAGCAACTACGTAAGCAAGCAGTAAGCTTGCTTACAACAGGTGAGATAGTGTGCAAGCTGTGAGCTAGTAAGCGAGGTGGAAGCTTGTAAATAAGCGGTATGCTGCTAAGCAAGCAGTAAGCTTGTATGCAAACAGTAAGCTAGTAAGCATGCAGTTAGCAATTGAGCAAGCAGTGAGCTAGAAAGCAAGCAACAAGCGCGTAAGCAAGCAGTAGGCTAGCAAGCAAGCAGTAAGTTTGTAAGCAAGCTGTGAGCTAGTACCGAGCAGGGAGCTAGTAACGAAGTAGTAATCTAGTAAGCAAGGAGTAAGCTAGTAAGCAAGGAACAGGCTATTCAGTACGCAGTTAGCTAGTAAGAACGCAGTATGCTAGTAAGCTAGCGGCAAGCTACGAAGCAAGCAGTAGGCTTGTAAGGAAGCAGTATGCTACCAAACAAGCAGTGACCTAGTAAGCGAGCAGGGAGCTAGTAACAAAGCAGTAATCAAGTAATCAAGCAGTAAGCTTTTAAGCATGCGGTATGCTAGTAGGCAAGCAGTGAACTAGTAAGCGGGTAGTAAGCTAGTAACAAAGCAGTGAACTAGTAAGCGAGGAGGAAGATTGTGAGGAAGCAGTAAGTTAGTAACGAAGCAGTAAGCTAGTAAGCAAGCAGTAAGCTTGTAAGGAAGCATTCGGCTAGCATGAAAGCAGTAGGTTAGTAAGAAAGTAGTAAGTTGGTAAGCAAGCTGTGAGCTACTGAGGAAGCATTTAGTTAGTAAGAAAGCAGCAAGCTAGTAAGCAAGCAGTAAGCAGGTGAGCATTGAGTAAGCTTGTAAGCAAGCAGTAAGCTAGTAAACAAGCAGTAAGCTTGAAAGCAGGCAGCAAGCTAGTAAGCGATCAGTATGCTAGTAAGCAAGCAGTAAGCTAGTAGGCAACCGGTAAGCTAGTAAGGAAGCAGTAAGCTAGGAAGAAAGCAGCAAGCTAGTATGCAGCCCTCAGGGGCTGTGTCCGTCAATCGTCGGTCGTAGGACGGGGCGTAGCGACCCCGTGGTACGTGATGCTTATTACACCGTAAGCCTCCTGTTGTTCGTCACAACGACCCATCCACAATTCCTTCTTGGGTTTTGTGAATGGTTCGTAACGGCAGGAGGAACGGGGGCCTTGGCTTCGCCGCTCGGGCCGCGAGTATGGCGACTCTATAAAATCGCCCTCGAATCCTAAGCTATGGTGCGTGGCGATGGGATGCATGGTTGGGGGAGAAGGTTCAATCCCAAACGACCACTTCCGGGGGCACCTGCCGATCCCCCAGAGTATTAGGCTTTGCCCGGGTAAGGCGGCTCTGCCCGTGTGGTCCTTTTATCCGATTTACGTGTGGGAACTAAATGGATTTTCATAACAAAAGGGGGTTGGGGCGGGTTATTGCGGAGAGGGAGGTCGAAGACGGTGTTGGGGCTAGGGTGACGGCGCTCACGCCTCACTCAGCGCCTGGCCCGGCTTCGTGGAGGGCGGAGGAGGACGACGAGACTGCGTCAGTCTCATCCTTCTCCTCCGCCAGTAGCCACATTGGCTCCAAGAGAAAGCGGACGGGGCAGGCCGTCTCCGGAGATGGTAGGGTAATGAGCCAGTGGTAATGGTGAGTTGCCTCAGGGACGTGGTAATCGAGGAGATTTCCGAGCGGATATCCTCGTCTCTGAGGCTGGTGGAGCAGGTGACCGCATCCTGCTTCTTTAAGGGGCAGAAGAGCGGCAGCGCAGAGGTCCTGACAGAGGCTGTGCAAAAGATGAGGAAGGAGGCTCAGGAGCTGATCGGACGGAACGCCCGTCTGCAGCTCCCGTTGGAGGAGGAGAAAAGGGGGAGGAGGATGGCAGAGGCGTGCTCGAATGGCGCGGCCCTCCCTCCAATCCTCCCGTCTCCTCCGCCGCGTGCCCCGGCGGTGGCAAATAAGCGGTGTGCGGCGGCGGTGGTGCGAGGCTCTAGAGGCCCTTTCGCCCGCAGTCCGTCCGCGCAGAGTTCCCCGTTTTCCTCAGAGGACGTACTTCTGAGGAGGATTGGGGAAATGATTGGCCGGAAGCTGGCCGCCTTTCGGGATGAGCTCCTCCCCGGTACAGCGGTCAGCAGGAACGCGGTGCCCCCCCCCCCCGACCAATACCGGTACAATCGGGGAAGGCGAAGGTGGGGGGAGCGAAGATTCCGACAACCGTAGTCACTCCGGGGCCTCGGATCGCAGCCTCCAATGGGGCCAGACTACCCGCGGTCCCGGATCGGACGCCATTCATGGCACCGCCCCAAGGGGGGGTGTCCTGGAGCGAGGTGGTTGGGCGGAAGGCGAGGAGAGCGGCGAGGAAGGCCTCACAGCCGCAACCTCCGTCCTCGCCGCACGCGGCCAAAGTAAAGGCCGCGAAGACGCGACCTGGGCGCCCCACCAAAACGGCAGCGGTGGTGCAGACCGTCGCGCAGGGTGGCGACCTGACCCTCGCGGCGGCGATGCAGCTCGCCAGGAAGAACATCTACCTGGAGGAGCTTGGCATCGCTTCCGTGAGGGCGAAGGGGGCGGTGACCTGGGGTCTCCTGCTGGAGATCCCCGGACCGGAGGGCGGGGAGATGGCGGACCGACTCGCACAGAGGCTCCGGGAGCAGCTGGGCGAGCGGAGTGTCCGGGTCGCCAGGCCCACGTAGCGCACGGAGATGCGCGTTTACGGGCTGGACGACTCGGTCACAGCGCAGGTGGTGTCTCATGCCCTAGCGAGGGCGGGGGACTGCTCCGAAGGAGACGTGCGGGTCGGAGAGATCCGCAGGTCTCCTTCCGGCCTGGGGTCGGTGTGGGCCTGGTGCCCCCTCACCGCTGCCCGCAAAGTGGCGGAATCCGGGAGGGTTTTGGTGGGGTGGTTTTCGGCGCGAGTGGAAATCCTCGCGCCGCGCCCGCTCCAGTGTCACCGCTGCCTCGAATTGGGACACGTGAGGCAGTGGTGCACCTCGCCGGTGGACCGCAGCGGTCAGTGTTACCGCTGCGGTGCCAAAGAGCACCGTGCGAGCCAGTGCTCGGCGGCCCCCACTGCCCGCTGTGTGCGGACATGGGGAGGCAGCCGATCACAGGGTGGGGAGCAAGAAGTGCTCCCCCCCCTCCCGGAAGGAGAGGAAGAGGCGGGCTGCACCGGCTCCGGTGCCGAGGGCGGTGGCATCGTCCTCCATGGAGGTGGACGGTGCTACGGGGACGGACGGCCGGGAGGAGGCTGGCGCGGCCATTAGTTAATGCCGCCCCGCCTCCTCCACCAGGCCAACCTCAACCACTGCCGCGCGGCACAGGATTTGATGTCCCAAGTCCTCGCGGAGTGGGGGGTTGGCCTGGCGGTCGCCGCCGAGCCGTACCGCGTCCCTGATCACCCTCATTGGGTGGGCGACGCGGACGGCTTGGTGGCGACGGTATGGGGAGGGGGCGACAAGTTCCCACCGTTCTCCTTGTTGGAGCGCGGTCGGGGATTCGTCGCCGTGGACTGGGGGGGAGTCGCTGTGGTGGGGTGCTACATTTCGCCCCGTAGCGGTCACGCTGCGTTCGAGCTGTACTTGGCCGAGGTCGCGGCATGCGTGCAGCGCTACGCGGCCCGGCCGGTGCTGGTCCTGGGGGATTTTAATGCCAAGTCGGTGGCTTGGGGATCCCCAAGGACCACCGTCCGCGGCGGGATCCTGGGCGATTGGGCGGCGGGGCTCGACCTCCGGGTATTGAACCGGGGGTCGGAGCACACATGCGTGCGGCGATATGGGGGGTCCATCGTGGATGTTGGATTCGCGACCCCCAACGCCGTGCGCATGGTGTCGGGTTGGCACGTGGTCGCGGGGGCAGAGACACTCTACGATCACCGGTACATCCGGATGGAGGTCTCTGCCGCCGCGAGTGCATCCCGACACGGCCGCCTGCGTGGCACCCCACCACGCCGCTGGGCGCTTCGGCGCCTGGACAAGGACGCCCTGATGGCAGCTGCCCTCGCTGCAACTTGGCCGCAGGGAGCGGCCGAGTTGCCGAGCATAGAGGAGGAGGTCGCCCGGCTCGAAGCATTGGTCGCGGGTATTTGCGACGCGGCGATGCCTCGGGTCGGGCGGGCTTCTCCTCGCCGGGCGGTGTACTGGTGGTCGGACGCGATCGCGGAGTTGCGAATCGCGACTGTCCGCGCCCGACGCCAGTACACCCGCGCGCGCCGTCGTCAACGTACAGGCGACGGCGTGGCGCGAGCGAGGGCAGCTGATGACCTGTATGGAGCATACCGCGTGGCGCGGGTTGCTCTGCAGGTCGCCATCAAACGGGCCAAGACCCAGGCATGGAAGGAGCTCCTCCAGACCCTTGATGACGATCCATGGGGGCGCCCATATAAGGTGGTGCTGAATAAGCTCCGCCCGTGGGCGCCCCCCGTCACCGAGGGTCTTGACCCCCGGCTGCTGGAGGACGTGGTCAATACACTCTTCCCAATTGGGGAGAGGGGACCGCGTCCTCCGGCGGCGGCGGCTGTCCCAGTGGAGTGGACGGCCGAGCTGGGGGTCACGCAGGAGGAGCTGGCAGCGGCCATCAGACGGCTCGGGGTTCGTAACACGGCCCCGGGTCCGGATGGTGTGCCCGGCCGGGTTTGGGTCTTGACCCAGGGCGTCCTTGGGGCCGACCTCAGGCGGTTGTTCGACCGCTGCCTGAGGGACGGGCGATTCCCCCCCAGTTGGAAGGTGGCGAGGATGGTCCTCCTCCGGAAGGAGGGTCGGCCCGCGGAGTCTCCCTCCGCATACCGGCCCATTTGTCTCCTCGACGAGGTGGGCAAGCTCTTCGAGCGTGTGATTGCTGCCCGCCTCGTCGGGCACCTGTCGCGGGGTGATCCCGGTCTGGCCGACTGCCAGTTCGGTTTCCGGGGGGGCCGATCGACTATCGACGCGATAGGTCGTGTGAGGGCCCTCTCGGAGGCGGCCGTCTCCCGGGGAGGGGTGGCATTGGCAATATCCTTGGATATTGCCAATGCCTTTAACACCCTCCCCTGGGAAGAGATAAGGAGGGGACTCGAATATCATCGAGTCCCCCCTTGTCTCAGGGCGGTCGTCGGGGATTATCTCCGCGGCAGGTGGATCGAGTATCCGGGCCGGGATGGTGATATGCGGAGGGAGGTGTACTGCGGTATTCCGCAGGGGTCGGTCCTCGGGCCACTCCTGTGGAAATCGCGTACGCCTCGGTGTTGCGGGCCGGCCTCCCCGACGGCGTCAGCACGGTGTGTTATGCGGATGACACACTGGTGCTGGCCGTCGGGGCGCACTGGGGGAGGGCCATGCGTCGTGCGGAGGAGGGGTCGCAATGCGTCGTCGACCGGATCAGGGGGATAGGGATGACGGTGGCGGTCCATAAGACCGAGGTGATTGCGTTTCATTCACCTCGGCAGGATCCGCCACCCCCTCTGATCCGGGTGGGTGGGGCTGACATCGAGGTGAAGCCCCAGATCAGGTATCTAGGGCTGATCCTCGATAGCCACTGGCGTTTCGAGGAGCATTTCCGCTGCCTGGTCCCCCGGTTGGAAAGGATGGTTGCGGCTCTGGGCCGGATCCTGCCCAACCTGGGGGGCCCGGCGGGCCGAGTTCGTCGCCTCTATGTGGCAATGGTCCAGTCGGTGGCCCTATACGGGGCCCCCGTCTGGGCGGACGACCTGGCTGCCTCCCGGCGCAGCATGACTATGCTGCGTCGGGTGCAGAGGCGCATGGCGCTCAGGGTCGTCCGCGGGTATCGGACCATGTCACATGAGGCGGCGACGGTTCTAGCGGGGATGCCGCCCATGGACCTGCTCGCGCGGTCGCACGCGGTGATGTACCGGCACCGCGTCGACCGTCGCGCGGGGGTGGGGGCGGTCCCGGGCGGGCAGGAACCTGCTTGGGGCGATTTGAAGCGCCAGGCCCGGCAGTCCGTGTTGCTCGCGTGGCAGGAGCGGCTGGCTCTGCCAACCGCAGGGCACCGGACTGTCGGGGCTGTTCGGCCACTCCTGAAGGAGTGGCTGGACAGAGGCCATGGCAGCCTCACCTACCGGCTGGCACAGGTATTTTCCGGGCATGGCAGCTTCGGAAGATACCTGTGCCGGATAGGGAAGGAGCCGACGGCGCGTTGCTGCCACTGCGACGCTGAGCAGGACACGGCGGATCATACCCTGGAGGTATGCCCCGCGTGGGAGGGGGAGCGCCGTGTCCTGGTCGGCGTCGTCGGGCGGGATGTCTCGCTGCCGGGCGTGGTGCGCGCCATGCTCGGCAGCGAGGAGAAGTGGAGGGCCGTGGCCTCCTTCTGCGAGAACGTAATGTTGCAGAAGGAGGCCGCGGGGAGGGAGCGCGCCGCTGAAGCTCGCGCTCGTGCGGTGGCCCGAGGTCGTCGCCCGGTCGCCAGGCGTCGCGGGCGGCCGCCTCGGCGTGGCGGATGACCTAGGCTGGGAGGGGGGACCTGAGGGGAGCCTCCTCCCGCCAGGCGGCGCCGGGTCGGACCGGTTGGGGGTAGGAGTGCCTCCCCCTACCGGTCCGACGCAAGGGGAGGCACCCTCGACGGTCTGGTGCGGCCATGAACGCCCGGCCGCCGAGGGGTGGAAACGGGGTCGCGGGCGGTTGCGAGTTGGGGCTCGCAGCCGCCACTAAGCGCGGCCCCGGGACGGATAGCGGCGGGATGGAGTGGCCCCGTCCCGCCGCTATGAGGCAGTGTGTCTACTGGGGGGACCGATTGTCCCCCCGTGGGATGGGCGCGAAAGCGCGGGCACGGGGAGGATACCGGAAGAATGCTTCGAGCGATTCCCGGTATCCTCCCAAAGCGTGCCGAAGGGTCACCGTGGGGTTTTTAGTGGGTAGGTCCCGCGCCTGTCGTTGTACGGGCGCGGGGAATCCCACGCACCCCTCCCACCTCTCCCCAAGGAGAAGGGAGGGAGTCTTTCGAAGATTTTCCCCACGACAAAAAAAAAAAAAAAAAAAAAAGCTTGCGGCTTGCTTTCTAGCACACAGCTTCCTTACTATCTTCCTCCTTGCTTACTAGCTCACTGCTTGCTTACTAACTTACTGCTTACTTACTAGCTTACTACTTCCTTACCAGCTACCTGCTTGCTTATCAGCTTACTGTTTGCGTACAAGCTTACTGCTGGCTTACTAGCTTACTGGATGCTTACTAGCATACTTCTTGCTTGCTAGCTTACTTGTTGCTTACTAGCTTACTGCTTGGTTACTATCGTGCTGCTTCCCTAGCAGCTTCCTCCTCGCTTACTAGCTCAGTGCTTGCTTATCAGCTTACTGCTAGCTTGTCCGCATACTGCATGCTCTCTAGCCTGCTGTTTGCATTCTAGCTTACTCCTTGCATACTGGCTTGCTGCTTGCTTACTATATCACAACTCGCTTACTAGCACACTGCTTGCTATCTAGCTTAGTGCTTGTTAGCTGGCATACTCCTTGCTTAAAATCAAACTGCTTTCTTAATGGCAAGCTGGTTGCTTTCCAGCTCACTGCTTTCTTACCAGCTTACTGCTTGCTTACTGGCTTACTGCTTGCATACTCGCTTACTGCTTGCTTACTAGGTGACTACTCGCTTACTGCTTGCTTACTAGGTGACTACTCGCTTACTAGATCACTGCGCTGCATACTACCTTGCTGCTTGCTTACTAGCTTACTTCTTGCTTTCAAGTTTACTGGTTGCATAATATCTTACTGCTTGCATACTAGCATACTGATTCCTTATTAGCTTCCTGCTGGCTTACTAGCATACTGCTTCCTTACTAATTTTTTGCCTACTTACTAGCTCACTGCATGCTTCCTAGCTTTCTCAACAGCCTACTGCTCGCTTACTAGGATACTGCTTGCTTACTAGCTTACTGCTTGCTTACTACCTAACTGCTACCTTCCTCAATTCCTGCTTCCTTCCTAAGTTACTGCTTTCTTATGATCTTACTGGCCACTTACTAGCCTAATGCTTCCTTAATAGCTTCCTGCGTGCTGACTAGCTTTCTTCTGTGTCAGTAACTTACTACTTTCGTAATAGTCTGCTGCTTGCTTTCTAGCTTACTGCATGCATAATAGCTTGCTGCATGCTTTCTAGCTTACTCTTTCATTACTAGCTTTCACCTCGCTTACAAGCTTAATGGCTGCTTACTAGCTCACTGCCTGCTGCCTAGATTATTGCTTGCTTCCTAGACTACTGCTAGCTTACTCGCATCCTGCTTGCGTACTGGCTCCCAGCTTGCTTACTAGCTTACTGCTTGCTTACTAGCATTCTGCTCCCGTACTAGCTCCCTGCTGGTTCACTGGCTTACTGCTTGCTTACTAGCTAGCTGCTTGCTTTCTAGCTCACTGCTTGCTTACTAGCATACTGCTTCCTTACTAGCTTCCTGCTTGCTTACCAACTTACTGCTTGCGTACAAGCTTACTGCTTGCTTACTTCCTAACTGCTTTCATACTATATTCCTGCTTTCTTCGTAACTTACTGCTGTCTTACTAGCCAGCTGCATGCTTACTAGCGTACTGCTTGCTTACTGGCATACTGCTTTCTTACTAGCTTGCCGCTAGCGTTCTAGCTTAGTGCTTCCTCACTAGCTTACTGACTGCTTCCTAACATACTGCTTCCTTACTAGCTTCCTGCAAGCTTACTAGCGTCCTGCTTGCTTACTGGCATACTGCTTCCTTACTAGCTTGCCGCTAGCGTTCTAGCTTAGTGCTTCCTCACTAGCTTACTGCCTGCTTCCTAGCATACTGCTTCCTTACTAGCTACCAGCTTTCTGACTAGACGGCTGCTTGCATACAAGCTTACTGTTTCCTTAGTAGCTTACTGCATGCTTTTTAACTTAGTGCTTGATTATTTGATTGCTGCATGCTTTCTAGCTTCCTGCTAGCTTACTAGCATACTGGTTGCTTACTGGCGCACTGCTTGCTTACTAGCATAGATATCTAGATATCATAGATATCTTACTAGATAACTGATTTCTGACTAGCCTCCTTCTTGCTTACAATCTCACTGCTTGCATACTAGCTGGCCTAAAGCCGAGACCATCCTCTCCAAC
The DNA here is from genome assembly GCF_051014445.1 of Colletes latitarsis. NCBI lineage: Eukaryota > Metazoa > Arthropoda > Insecta > Hymenoptera > Colletidae > Colletes > Colletes latitarsis. The sequence goes on from NC_135142.1 coordinate 8,465,958, forward strand.
AGGGCAACCAGGCAGCGGAAATGCTCCTCGAAGCGCCAGTGGCTATAGAGGATCAGCACCAGATACCTCATCCGGGGATTCATCTCGATATCAGCCCCACCCACCCGGATCAGAGGGGTTGGCGGATCCTGCTGAGGTGAATGGAACGCTATCACCTCGGTCTTATGGACCGCCACCGTCGTCCCCATCCCCCTGATCCGGTCGCCGACGCGTTGCGGTTCCTCCTCGGCGAGGTGCTTGGCCCTCCCCCACTGAGCCCCGACAGCCAGCACCAGTGAGTCATCTGCCTAACACACGGCACTGACGCCTTCGGGGAGGCCGGCCCGCAACACCGAGTCGTACGCGATGTTCCACAGGAGTGGCCCGAGGACCGACCCCTGCGGAACACCGCAGTACACCTCCCTCCGCATATCACCATCCCGGCCCGGATACTCGATCCACCTGCCGCGGAGATAATCCCCGACGACCGCCCTGAGACAAGGGGAGACTCGATGATATTCGAGTCCCCTCCTTATCTCTTCCCAGGGGAGGGTGTTAAAGGCATTGGCAATATCCAAGGATATTGCCAGTGCCACCCCTCCCCGGGAGACGGCCGCCCCCGAGAGGGCCCTCACACGACCTATCGCGTCGATAGTCGATCGGCCCCCCCGGAAACCGAACTGGCAGTCGGCCAGACCGGGATCACCCCGCGACAGGTGCTCGACGAGGCGGGCAGCAATCACACGCTCGAAGAGCTTGCCCACCTCGTCGAGGAGACAAATGGGCCGGTATGCGGAGGGAGACTCCGCGGGCCGACCCTCCTTCCGGAGGAGGACCATCCTCGCCACCTTCCAACTGGGGGGGAATCGCCCGTCCCTCAGGCAGCGGTCGAACAACCGCCTGAGGTCGGCCCCAAGGACGCCCTGGGTCAAGACCCAAACCTGGCCGGGCACACCATCCGGACCCGGGGCCGTGTTACGAACCCCGAGCCGTCTGATGGCCGCTGCCAGCTCCTCCTGCGTGACCCCCAGCTCGGCCGTCCACTCCACTGGGACAGCCGCCGCCGCCGGAGGACGCGGTCCCCTCTCCCCAATTGGGAAGAGTGTATTGACCACGTCCTCCAGCAGCCGGGGGTCAAGACCCTCGGTGACGGGGGGCGCCCACGGGCGGAGCTTATTCAGCACCACCTTATATGGGCGCCCCCATGGATCGTCATCAAGGGTCTGGAGGAGCTCCTTCCATGCCTGGGTCTTGGCCCGTTTCATGGCGACCTGCAGAGCAACCCGCGCCACGCGGTATGCTCCATACAGGTCATCAGCTGCCCTCGCTCGCGCCACGCCGTCGCCTGTACGTTGACGACGGCGCGCGCGGGTGTACTGGCGTCGGGCGCGGACAGTCGCGACTCGCAACTCCGCGATCGCGTGCGACCACCAGTACACCGCCCGGCGAGGAGAAGCCCGCCCGACCCGAGGCATCGCCGCGTCGCAAATACCCGCGACCAATGCTCCGAGCCGGGCGACCTCCTCCTCTATCCTCGGCAACTCGGCCGCTCCCTGCGGCCAAGTTGCAGCGAGGGCAGCTGCCATCAGGGCGTCCTTGTCCAGGCGCCGAAGCGCCCAGCGGCGTGGTAGGGTGCCACGCAGGCGGCCGTGTCGGGATGCACTCGCGGCGGCAGAGACCTCCATCCGGATGTACCGGTGATCGGAGAGTGTCTCTGCCCCCGCGACCACGTGCCAACCCGACACCATGCGCACGGCGTTGGGGGTCGCGAATCCAACATCCACGATGGACCCCCCATATCGCCGCACGCATGTGTGCTCCGACCCCCGGTTCAATACCCGGAGGTCGAGCCCCGCCGCCCAATCGCCCAGGATCCCGCCGCGAACGGAGGTCCTGGGGGATCCCCAAGCCACCGACTTGGCATTAAAATCCCCCAGGACCAGCACCGGCCGGGCCGCGTAGCGCTGCACGCATGCCGCGACCTCGGCCAAGTACAGCTCGAACGCAGCGTGACCGCTACGGGGCGAAATGTAGCACCCCACCACAGCGACTCCCCCCCAGTCCACGGCGACGAATCCCCGACCGCGCTCCAACAAGGAGAACGGTGGGGACCCGTCGCCCCCTCCCCATACCGTCGCCACCAAGCCGTCCTCGTCGCCCACCCAATGAGGGTGATCAGGGACGCGGTACGGCTCGGCGGCGACCGCGAGGACTTGGGACATCAAGTCCTGTGCCGCGCGGCAGTGGTTGAGGTTGGCCTGGAGGAGGAGGCGGGGCGGCATTAATTAATGGCCGCGCCAGCCTCCTCCCGGCCGTCCGTCCCCGTAGCACCGTCCACCTCCATGGAGGACGATGCCACCGCCCTCGGCACCGGAGCCGGTGCAGCCCGCCTCTTCCTCTCCTTCCGGGAGGGGGGGGAGCACTTCTTGCTCCCCACCCTGTGATCGGCTGGCCTCCCCATGTCCGCACACAGCGGGCAGTGGGGGGCCGCCGAGCACTGGCTCGCACGGTGCTCTTTGGCACCGCAGCGGTAACACTGACCGCTGCGGTCCACCGGCGAGGTGCACCACTGCCTCACGTGCCCCAATTCGAGGCAGCGGTGACACTGGAGCGGGCGCGGCGCGAGGATTTCCACTCGCGCCGAAACCCACCCCACCAACACCCTCCCGGATTCCGCCACCTTACGGGCGGCGGAGAGGGGGCACCGGGCCCACACCGACCCGAGGCCGGAGGGCGACCTGCGGATCTCTCCGATCCGCAGGTCCTCCACAGGACAGTCCCCCGCCCTCGCAAGGGCACGGGACACATCCTGTGCGCTGACCGAGTCGTCCAGCCCACAAACGCGCATCTCCGTGCGCTTCGTGGGCCGGGCGACCCGGACACCTCGCTCGCCCAGCTGCTCCCGGAGCCTCTGGGCGAGACGATCCGCCTTCGCGCCGCCTTCTGCACCGGGGATCTCCAGCAAGAGACCCCCGGTCACGGCCCTCTTCGCCCTCACGGAGGCGATGCCCAGCTCTTCCAGGGAGATATTCTCCCTGGCGAGCCGCATCGCCTCCGCGAGGGTCAGGTCGCCCCCCTGCGCAACGGTCAGCGTCACCGCTGCCGTTTTTGGGGGACGACCTGGTCGTGCCTTCCCGACCTTCGCGGCCTTTACCTTGGCCGCCGGCGGCGGAGGCGGAGGCTGCGGTTGCGAGGCCTTCCTCGCCGCCCGCTTCGCCTTCCGCCCCACCACCTCACTCCACGCCACCCCCCCTTGGGAGGGTGCTGTGGAGGACGCGACCACCGCGACCACGGGTACACCACCCCCCTTGGGGGTCGCGACCCGGGGCCCTGGTGCCGCAACGCTGGGCGGAGCCTTCACTCCGCCCTTCTTTGCCTTCCCCGACTGTACCGGAACAGGTCGGGGAGGCACCGCCTTCCTGCTGACCGCTCTTCCGGCGAGGAGCTCCTCCCGGAAGGCGGCCAGCTTGCCATCAATCATGTCCCCAATCCTCCTCAGAAGATCGTCTTCTGAGGAGGACGGGGACTTCTTCACGGGCGGAGTGCGTGTGGAGGGGCCCGCGGTGCCCCGCACCACTGCCGCCGCACCCCGCTTATTTACCTCCGCCGAGGGACGCGGCGGTGGAGGAGGAGGGAGGATGGGAGGGAGGGCCGCGCTGTTCCACAGCGCCTCTGCCCTCCTCCTCCCCTGTCGCTCCTCCTCCAACAGGAGCTGCAGACGGGCGTTCCGCCCTCTGAGCTCCCGCGCCGCCTCCCTCATTTCCTCCGCCGCGGCCTTCAGGGCCTCCGCGCCACCGCTTTTCTGCCCCTTAAAGGCGCAGGCAGCGGCGACTTTCTCCACCCGCCTCAGGGACGAGGAGATCCTCTCCGATATCTCCTCGGTCACCTCGTCCCTGAGGCAACTCAGCCTCACCGACGGGCTCATCGCCCCGCCCACCTCGACGACGGCCTGCCCCGTCCTCTTCCTCTTAGAGCCTATGTGGCTCGTGCTGGAGGAGAAGGACGAGACTGACGCCGTCTCGTCGTCCTCCTCCACCCTCCACGAAGCCGGACCTGGCGCTGAGTGGGGCGCGAGCGCCGCCACCCTAACCCCAACCCCGTCTCCGTCCTCCCCAACCGACAAAACCCGCCCCATCCCCATTTTATTTTCTGTGTCCATAATAGTCCCACGAGATGGTCGGAAATAAAGGTCCACCCGGGCAGAGCCGCCTTACCCGGGTAAGCCTAATACTCCGGGGGTTCGGCAGGTTCCCCGGAGGTGGTCGCTTGGGATTGGGCCTTCTCCCCCAACCATGCATCCCATCGCCGCGCACCATAGCTTAGGATTGGAGGGCGATTTTATAGAGTCGCCATACTCGTGGCCCAGGCGGTTAAGCCAAGACCCCCGTTCCTCCTGCCGTCACGTACCATTCACAAAACCAATAGGGAATTGTGAATGGGTCGTTGTGACGACCAACAGGAGGCTTACGGTGTGTGTATGACTCGGGTACCCCGGGTTCGTTAAGCCCGTACTGCAGCTGAAAGGCTGGCAGCCCCTGAGGGAAACTGCTAGCTTACTTGCTTTCTGCTTGCATACAAGCTTGCTGCTTGCTTTCTAGCTTACAGCATCCTTACAAGCTTTCTGCTTGCATACTATCTCACTGCTCTCTAACTAGATTACTGCCTTCTTACTAGCCAATTGCTGGCTTACTCGCTTCCTGCTTGCTTACTAGCTAATTGCATACTTACTAGCCTGCTACTTGCTTAGTAGCTTACTTGTTGCCCACTAGCTTACTGCTTCCTTACTGGCATACTGCGACCATACTAGCTACCTGCGGTCTTACTAGATCACTGCTTGCTAACTAGCATAGTGCTAGGTTATACGCTTACTGTTTGCTTACTAGCCCGCTGCTTGCCTGCTAGCCTACTGCTTCCTTACTAACTAACTTCATTCTTACTAGCGTACTGTTTGCTAGGTAGCTTACAGCTTGCATACTAGCATACTTCTTCCCTAATAGCTGCCTGCTCGCTTACAAGCTCACTGCTTGCTAACTACCATTGTGCTAGGTTATACGCTTACTGTTTGCTTACTAGCCCGCTGCTTGCCTGCTAATTTAGTGGTTCCTTACTCACTTCCTGCTGGCTTGCTATCTTCCAACTTGCTTTCGAGCTTACTGCTGGCATACTGGCATACTGCTTCCTTACTATGTAATTGCTTTCTCACTAGTCAGCTGCTTGCTTGTTAGCTTGCTTGTTGCTTACTAGCTTACTGGTGGCATAATCGCCTAATGCTTTCTTACTACCTAGCCGCTCTCTAACTATCTTGCTGCTTGCTTACAAGCTTACTGTTTGCTTACTAGCTTACTGCTTGCTTACTGGCATACTGCCTTCTTACTACCTAGCAGCTTTCTGACTAGCCTGCTACGTGCATAAGAGCTTACTGTTTGCTTAGTAGCTTACTAGATTGCTTAGTGCTTGCTTATTAGATTGCTGCTTGCTTTCTGACTTACTGCTTGCTTTCTAGCATACTGCTTCCTTACCAACCTTCTCCTCACTTACTAGCTCAATGCTTGCTTACCAGCCTACTGGATGCTTAATAGCTTACTGATAACTTAATCGCTTAACGCTCGCTTACTACCTTGCTGCTTGCTTACAAGCCTGCTGCTTGTTTACTAACTTACTGCACTCTTACTACCTTACCACCTGCTTACTAGCCAACTGCTTGCTTACTAGCATACACCTTGCTCACTATCATGCTGCTTCCTTACTAACTTCCACCTCGCCTACTAGCTCACTGCTTGCTTACTAGCTTACTGCTAGCTTGCCCACTTGCTGTTTTCTTGCTAGCCTGCTGCTTGCTTTCGGGCGTGCTGCTTGCTGACTAGCTTACTGCTTCCATACTGGCTTCCTGCTCGCATACTAGCTTAATGCTTGCTTACAAGCTTATTGCTTGCTTAATAGCATACTGCTTCCTTGCTAGCTTCCCGCTCCCTTGCTAGCTCACTGGTGGCTTACTAGCATACAGCTTCCTTACTAGCTTCCCGCTCGCTTGCTAGCTCACTGGTTGCTTACTAGCTTAGTAGTTCCTTACAAGCTAACTACTATCTTACCAGCTTTCTGCCTCCTTACTAGCTTACTGGTTGCTTTCTAGCTTACTGCTTGTTTACTAGTTTACTGCATGCGTAGTAACTAGCGGCTATCTTGCTAGCCTGCTGCATGCTTTCTATATTACTGCACGCGTACTAGCATACTGCTTCCTTACTAGCTCCCTCCTCGCTTATTAGCTTACTGCTTGCATACTAGCATTTTTTTTTTCTTCTTGGGGAAAATTTTCGAAAGACTCCCTTCCACCTCTTTGGGGAGTGGCGGGAGGAGTGTGTGGGATTCCCCGCGCCCGGCGCGGGTCCGACCTTCTAAAAACCCCACGGTGACCCTTCCGCGCGATTTGGGTGAATACCGGGAATCGCTCGAAGCATACTTCCGGTATCCTCCCCGTGCCTGCGCTGTGCGTCCATCCACGGGGGACAAAAAGTTCCTCCTGGCTGTCTCCCTATCTCATTGCGGCAGGACGAGGTCACTCCATCCTACCGCCATCTGTCTCGGGGCCGTGGTGAATGGAAAGCTAACACCTCGGTCTTATGGACCACCACCGTCATATCCATCACCCTGATCCGACCGACGACGCGCTGGGCCCCCTCCTCCGCGAGAAGTTTGGCCCTCCCCCAGTACGCCCCGACAGCTAGCACCAGTGTGTCATCTGCATAACACACGGCGCTGACACCGTCGGGGAGGTCGGCCCGCAACACCTTATCGTATGCGACGTTCCACAGGAGTGGCCCGAGGACCGATCCCTGCGGAACGCCACAGTACACCTCCCTCCGCATATCTCCATCTCGGCCCGGATACTCGATCCACCTGCCACGGAGATAATCCCCGACGACTGCCCTGAGATAAGGAGGGACCCGATGATCATCGAGCCCCCTCCTTATCTCTTCCCAGGGAAGGGTGTTAAAGGCGTTGGCAATATCCAAGGATACTGCCAAAGCCAACCCAACCCGGGAGACAGCCGACTCCGAGAGGGCCCTCACGCGACCTACCGCGTCGATCGTCGATCGGCCCTCCCGGAAGCCGTACTGACAGTCGGCCAGGACGGGGGCACACCGCGACAGGTGCTCAACGAGGCGGGCGGCAATCACGCGCTCGAAGAACTTGCCCACCTCGTCGAGGAGACAGATGGGCCGGTATGCCGGAGGGAGACTCTGCGGGCCGATCCGCCTTCCGAAGGAGGACCATCCTCGCCACTTTCCAACTAGGGGGGAATCGGCCGTCCCTTAGGAATCGGTCAAACAACCGCCTGAGCTCGGCCCCAAGGTCGCCCTGGGTCAAAACCCAAACCCGGCCAGGCACACCATCCGGCACCGGGGCCGTGTTGCGCCCCTCGAGCCGTTTGATGGCCGTGGCCAGCTCCCCCTGCGTGACCCCCAGCTCGGCCAACCACTCGATTGGGACAGCCGACGCCGCCGGATGACGTGATCCTCCCACCCCGATTGGAAAGAGAGTATTGACCACGGCCTCCAGCAGCAGGGGATCAGGACCCTCGGTGACAGGGGGCGCCCACGGGCGGATCTTATTTAGCCCCACCTTATACGGGCGCCCCCAAGAAACGTCATCGAGGGTCTGGAGGAGCTCCTTCCTTGCCCGGGTTTTGGACCGTTTGATGGCGACCTGCAGAGCAACCCGAGCCGTACGGTAGGACTCATACAGGTCTTCTGCCCTCGCATGCGCCACGCCATCGTCTCTTCGTAGATGACGGCGCGCGCGGGTGTACTGGCGTCGGGCGCGCACACTCGCGACGCTCAATTCCGCGATCGCAGCCGACCACCAGTACACCGCCCGGCGAGGAGAAGCCCGCCCGACGCGGGGCATCGCCGCGTCGCAAATATTTGCGACTAATCCCTCGAGCCGGGCGACCTCCACCTCTATGCTCGACAACTCGACCGCCCTCTGCGGCCAAGTTGCTGCGAGAGCAGCTACCATCATAGCGACCTTGTCCAGGCGCCGAAGCGCCCAACGGCGCGGTGGGTCGCCAACCGGGCAGTGGTGCCGGGATGTACATCCGGGGGCAGAGACCTCCACCCGAATATACCGGTGGTCCGTGAGTGTCTCTGCCCCCACCCCCAACCACCTGCCATCCCGACATCATGTGCACGGCGTTGGTGGTCGCGAATCCAACATCCACGATGGACCCCCCATATCGCACCACGCACGTGTGCTCCGACCCCCGGTTCAGTAACCGAAGGTCGAACCCGGCCGTCGAGTCGCCCAGGATTCCAACGCGAACGGAAGTCCTGGGGGATCCCCACGCCACCGACTTGGCGTTAAAGTCCCCCAGGACCAGCACCGGCCTAGCCGCAAAGCGCTGCATGCATGTCGCGACCTCGGCCAGGTACTGCTTGAACGCCGCGTGGCCGCTGCGGGGCGAGATGCAGCACCCCAACACGGTGACCCCCCCCCCCCTCAGTCCAAGGCGACGAAGCCCCGAGCGCGCTCCAGGATGGAGAAAGGCGGGGACCCGTCGCCTCCTACCCATACCGCCGCCACCAAGCCGTTCGCGTCCCCCACCCAATGAGAGTGATCAAGGACGCGGTTCGGCTCGGCGGCGACCGCCAGGCCACCCCCCACTCCGCGAGGACCTGGGACATCATGTCCTGTGCCGCGCGGCAGTGGTTGAGGTTGGCCTGGAGGAGGAGTCGAGGCGGCATTACTTAGCGGCCGCCGCAGCCTCCACCCGGCTGTCCGTCCCCGTGGCACCGTCCACCTGCATTGTGGACGATGCCACCAACCGCGGAGCCTGAATCGGAAAGGGCCGATTCCCCCTCTTCTTCCGGGAGGTGGGAGAGCACTTTTTTCTCCCCACCCTGTGATCTGCCGGCCTCCACATGTCCGCACATAGCGGGCAGTGGAGGGCCGCCGAGCACTGGCTCGCGCGGTGGTCATTCGCTTCGCAGCGGTATCACTGACCGCTGCGGTCCACCGACGAGGTGCACCACTGCCTCACGTGCCCCAACTCGAGGCAGCGGTGACACTGGAGTGGGCGCAGCGCGAGTATCTCCTCTCGCGCCAACAGCGTTCTGAATACCCTGCTGCTTGCTTACTAGCTTACTCCTTGCATACTAGATTACTACTTCGTTACTATCTCCCTGCTCGCTTACTAGCTCACAGCTTGCTTACAAGCTTATTGCTTGCTTGCTAGCCTACTGCTTGCGTACGCGTTTGTTGCTTGCTTTCTAGCTTACTGCTTGCTTAATTACTAACTGCTTGCTTACTAGCTTACTGTTTGCTTACAAGCTTACTGCTTCCTTACCAGCATACCGCTTATTTACAAGCTTCCTCCTCGCTTACTAGGTTACAGCTTGCTCACTATCTTACCTGTTGTAAGCAAGCTTACTGCTTGCTTACGTAGTTGCTGCATGCGTTCTAGCTTACTTTCTGCTTACTAGCCTACTGCCTTCTTACTAGCTAATTGCTTTCTTACTAGCACACTGCTAGCTTACTACCTTCCTGCTTTCTTAGTAGCTACCAGCTTTCTTACTAGCCTGCTGCTTGCTTAATAGCTTGCTGCTTGCTTACTAGCTTACTACTTGCTTACTGGCTTACTGCTTGCATACTTGCATACTGCTTCCTTACTAGCTTCCTCCTCGCATACTAGCTCACCCGTTGCTTACTAGCATGCTGTTTGCTTACTATCTAACATGAATCTTACTAGCTTACGGCTTAATTACTAGCATACTGGTTCCTTAGTAGACTCCTGCTCGCTTACTAGCTCACTGCTTGCGTACTAACTTACTGCATGCTTACAAGCTTACAGCTTGATTACTGGCTTATTGCTGGCATACTTGCTTACTGCTAGCTTTCACTCTTACTGCATGCTCACTAGCCTGCTGCTTGCTTTCTAGCTTACTGCTTTGTTACTAACTTGCAGCTTTCTTACCAGCTCACTGCTTGCTTACTAGCTTACCGGTTGCTTACTAGCTTACAGCTTGATTACTAGCATACGGCTTCCTTTCTAGCTTCCTGCTAGCTTACTAGCTGACTGCTTGCTCACTAGCTCGAAGCTTTCTTAGTAGCTACCAGCATTCCTACTTGCCAGCTGCTTGCTTACTAGCTTACTGCTTTCTCACTAGCTTACTCCTTGCTTACTAGTTTCCTACTCGCTTACTGCCTGCACATTTGCTTGCTGCTTGCTGAATAGCTTGCTGCTTGATTTACAGCCTACTGCTTGCTTACAAGCTTACTACTTGTTTACTAGCTAAGTGCTTTCTTACCAGCATACTGCTTGCTTACTAGATTACTACTTTGTTACTAGCTCCCTACCCGCTTACTAGCTCACTGCTTACTTACTAGCTTAGCGCTTGCTTACAAGCTTAGTGCTCGCTTTCTATCTTACTGCTTGCTTACTAGCTTACAGCTTCCTCACCAGCAGACTGCTTTCTTACTATATTACTGCTTCGTTTCTAGCTCCCTGCGCGCTTGCTAGATCACTGCTTGCTTACAAGCTTACTGCTTGCACACTAGCATCCTGCTTCTTTACTAGCTTCCTGCTCGCTTACTAACTCACTGCTTGCTTACTAACTTACTACCTGCTTAGTAGATTACTGCTCGCTTAATAGCTCACTGCTTCCTTACTAACTTAGTGCTTGCTTGCTAGCTTTCTACCTCCTTACTAGCTTCCTGCTTTCTTACCAGCTTAGTGCTTGCATACTAGCTTACTTGTTGGATACTAGCTTACTGCGTGCTTACTACCTTAATGCTTGCTCACTAACTTTCTGCTTGCTTACTAGCTTACTGCTTGCTCACTAGTTTCCTACTCGCTTACTGCCTGCTCACTAGCTTGCTCCTTGCTGAATAGCTTGCTGCTTGGTTTCTAGCCTACAGCTTGCTTACCAGTGTTACGAGCCAGGGCCGTGCAGCGCGCGTGGCTGCCGAGTGCGAGTGAGAGTATGGAATATGGTATCAATTTGTTAGTTAGGTACACGGACGAACCCGATGCGAAATCGGGGAGCCGCTAGGATAGTTGATAACGAGGACGAACCTGACGCGAAATCAGGGAGCCTCTGGGATGGAGTCACGTACGGACGAACCTGGTACGAAACCAGGGAGCCGTAGGAGGGTGAAACGTCGTGAACGAACCCGATGCGAAATCGGGGAGTCACTAGGATTGTTGATAACGACGCAGACGAACCCAATGCGAAATCGGGGAGCTGCTAGGAGGTTGGAAGAAACGCAGACGAACTCGATGCGTAATCGAGGAGCTGCTGGGAGGTTGGATAAATCACAGACGAACCTGATGCGAAATCAGGGAGCTGTAGGATGCGGACGAACCTGATGCGTAATCAGGGAGCCGATGGGATGGTAATAGATTGCGTGGACGAACTCGATGCGTAATCGAGGAGCCACTAGGTTGTAAGAGGTTGTATTTGGATTTGGGGATGTGTTAATTGAACTCGTAACTATGAATTATTAAATGTAATATAACCCGAGCGGTAAGGTTATATTATTATGGGAACGTTTAACTAATGATAATCGCTTTATATAATTATGGGCTAAAGAAGTTGGATAACTCTGATTTGATAATAAAAGTAGATATATTCTTAAATCAACAAATAAAATACAAGTGTTTCGTGTATCTTATGTCGCGATCAAAGAATGATTATATTTACCCAAAATGAACTTGCACGATGTTGACGCACTGGCGATACCGGGGTATGTCAGTTGAAAATAAAGGCCGCAATAGAATTTATGCCGGTTCACGGATTCTATATGGTTTGTTACGAAAGGGTACGGTAGCCCGATCTCGCAAGATACAACTGGCTATCAAATCGTATACGCGTGACAAAAGACGTGACGTTGACTCTAACGTGACGGTACGATTACGATCCCCCGAGTAAGAAAAGCAAGGGGTTTGTATACCCAAAAATCCGTGGGGAAGGATTCAAATGCACGTTAGACATTACCATATCTGGTAATCTCCGAATTGCGTTAGTCACCGAGCAGCTGCATCTCGTGAGAACTGACTCTACATTCCAAAGGGTAGATAAGGAGCAGGGCGTTTTCCTAATGCACGCAAGTGGTACAGAAAAATTGGGGAACGAAACGTTCGGCATACGTAACACTAGCAAACTGCTTTCTTACTAGCTAGCAGCTTTCTGACTAGCCTGCTGCTTGCTTACAATCTTACTGTTTGTTTACTAGCTTACTGCCGGCTTATTATCTTACTGCTTTCTTTCTAGCTTCCACCTCGCTTACTAGCTCACTGCTTGCATACTAGCCTACTGGTTGATTAATAGCTTACTGCTTGCTTACAAGCTAATTGCTTTCATGCCAGTTTACTGCTCGCTTGCTAGCTTGCCGCTTGATTACTAGCTCACTACTTGCTTACTACCTTACTGCTAGCTTAATTGCTTACTGGTTGCTTACTAGGTTACATCTTGCTTACTGGCATAATGCTTCCTTACCAGCTCCCTGATCGCTTACTAGCTCAATGCTGGCTTTCTACCTTACTGATTGCTTGCTAGCATACTGCTTGCTTACTAACTCCGTCCTGCCTTACTAGCTCACTGCTTGCATGCAAGCCTCCTGCATGCTTACTAGCTTACTGCTTGCTTACTAGCTTACTGCTTGCTCACTAGCTTAATCCCTGTTTACTAGTTTCCTACTCGCTTACAGCTTGCTCACTAGATTGCAGCTTGCTGAATAGCTTGCTGCATGGTTTCTAGCCTACTGCTTGCTTACAAGCATACTGCGTTCTCACTAGCTATCTGCTTTCGGACTAGCCTGCTGCTTGCTTACTAGCATACTGGTTGCATTCTAGCGTACTGCTTGCTATCAAGCTTACTGCTAGCTTAATAGGTGACTGCTTTTTTACTAGCTATCTGCTTTCTTACTAGCTTACTGCTTGCTTATTAGCTTACTGGCTGGTTACTAACTTACTGCTTGCATACTAGCATACTGCTACCTTACTAACTTCCAGCACGATTACTGGCTCACTGCTTGCTTACTATCTTACTACTTGCTTGCTAGCTTACTACCTCATTACTAGCTACCTGGTATCTTACCAGCTTACTGCTTGCTTACATGCTTACAGCTTGCTTACTAGATTGCTACATGCTTTCTAGCTTGCCGCTTGCTTACTAGTGTACTGCTTGCTTACTAGCTTACAGATTGCTTATGAACTTACTGGTGTTTTACTAACTTACTGCTTGAATAATTGCTAACTAGCTTACTGCTAGCGTACTAGTTTATTGCTTGCTTACAAGCTGACTGCATGCTTACTATCATACTGCTAGCTTACTCCCTTACTGCATGCTTGCTAGCCTGCAGCTTGCTTTCTAGCTTACTGCTTGCCTCACAGCATGCTGCTTGGTATCTAGCTTACTGCTTGCTTACTAACACACAGCTTTCGTAATAGCTACCTGCTATCTGACTAGCCTGCTGCTTCCTTAGAAGCTTACTGCTTACGTATTAGCGTAGAGCTTGCTTAGAAGCTGACTGCTTGCTTACTACACTAATGCTTTCTTCCTACATTCCTCCTTTCCTCCTATCTTACTGCTTTCTTACTAGCCGGCTGCTTGCATGCTAGCTTACTGTTTGCTTACTAGATTGCAACATGCTTTCTAGCTTGCCGCTTGCTTGCTAGCATGCTGCGTTCTAACTAGCTAATTGCTTTTTGACTAGCCTGCTGCTGGATTGCAAGCTTGCTGCTTGCTTACTAGATTGCAACATGCTTTCTAGCTTGCCGCTTGCTCACTAGCACACTGCGTTCTAACTAGCTAATTGCTTTCTGACTAGCTAACTGCTTTCATACCAGCTTACTGCTTGCTTTCTAGCATACTGCTTCCTTATCAGCCTCCTGCTCGCTTACTAGCTCACGGCTTGCTTACTACCTTACTAGTTGCTTGCTAGGTTACTGACTGCTTACTAGCATACTACGTCCGTTCTAGCTCCCAGCTCGCTTACTAGCTCACTGCTTGCTTACTAGCTTACTGCTTGCTTACTAGCTTACAGCTTGCTTAGTAGCATACTGTCTTCTTACAGGCATACTGATTTGCTACTAGCTAATTGCATTCTTAGTAGCCTGCTGCTTGCTTACTAGCTTACTGCTTGCTTACTAGTTCACTGCATACTCAATATCTAGCTGCTCTTTTGCTAGCCTGCTGCTTGCTTTCCAGCATAGTGCATGCTTACCAGCTTGCTGCTTGCTTCCAGCTTATTGCTTGCTTACTAGCATGCTGCTTCCGTACTAGCTTCCTGCTCGCTTACTGGCTCACTGCATGCTTACTAGCTTAGTGGATGCTTACTAACATACTGCTTGATTACTAGCTTCCTGCTCCCTTACTAGCTCACTGCTTGCTTACTAGATTACTGCTTGATTACTAGCATACTGCTTTCTTACTAGCTAATTGCATTGTTACTTGCCAGCTGCTTGCCTACAAGCTTACTTGTTGCTTTCCAGCTTACTGCTTGCTCACTAGCTTACTGCAGGCCTACTAGCTGCCTGCTCTCTTACTAGCTCACTACTTGCTTATTATCTTAATGGTTGCTTGCTAGCTTACTGCTCCCTTACTAGCTAACTCCCTTCTTACCAGCTTACTGCATGCTTGCATGGTTACAGCTTGATTGCTAGCTTACTGCTTGCTTACAAGTTTACTGCTTGCTTACTAGTTTACTGCATGCGTAATAGGTTGCGGCTATCTTACTAGCGTGCTGCTTGTTTTGTAGATTACTGCACGCTTACTAGCATGCTGCTTCCTTACTGGTTTTGTCCTCGCTTACTAGCTTACAGCTTGCATACTAGCTTTTTATTTTTGTTTTTTCGTGGGGAAAATCTTCGTAAGACTCCCTTCCACCTCCTTGGGGAGGGACGGGAGGGGTGTGTGGGATTCCCCTCGCCCATGAAATGACGGGTGCGGGACCTACCCAGTAAAAACCCCACGGTGACCCTTCCGCACGATTTGGGAGGATACCGGGAATCACTCGAAGCATATTTTCGGTATCCTCCCCGTGCCTACGTTGTGCGGCCATCTGCGGGGGGACAAAAGGGGTCCACCTGTTTTCACGCTATCTCATGGCGGCAGGACGAGGTCACTCTGTCCTACCGCCATCTGTCTCGGGGCCGCGTTCAGTGGCGGTTGCGAGACTCAACTCCTAACTGCCCGCGACAGCCAGGGTCATTCGCCACGCCGCGGGGGCCGCCCACGACGCCCGGCGCCTGGCCGGCGCCCTCCTGCCACCAAACGAGCACGAGCATCAGCACGCCGCTGAAGCTCACGCTCCCTGCCCGCGGCCTCCTTCTGCAACATTACTTTCTCGCTGAAGGAGGCCACGGCCCTCCACTTCCGCTCGCTCCTCAGCATGGCGCGCACCATGCCCGGCAGCGAAACATCCCGCCCGATTTCGCCGACCAGGACACGGCGCTCCCCCTCCCACGCAGGGCACACCTCGAGGGTGTGTTCGGCCGTGTCCTGCTCAGCGTCACAATGGCAGCAACGCGCCGTCAGCTCCTTCCCTATCCGGCACAGGTAACTCCCGTAGCTGCCATGCCCGGAGAACACCTGTGCCATCCGGTAAGTGAGGCTTCCATGGCCTCTGACCAGCCACTCACTCAGGAGTGGCCGAACAGCCCCGACTATCCGGTGCCGCGCGGTTGGCAGAGCCAACATCTCCTGCCACGCAATCATCACAGACTGCCAGTCCTGGCGCTTCAAATCGCCCCATGCAGGTTCCTGCGCTCCCGGGATTGCTCCCACCCCCGCGCGACGGTCAACGCGGTGACGATACAGCACCGCATGCGACCGCGCGAGGAGGTCCATTGGCGGCATCCCCGCAAGGACCGTCGCCGCCTCATACGACACGGTCTGGTACCCGCGGACGACCCGCAACGCCATTCGCCTCTGCACCCGACGCAGCATCGTCATGCTGCGCCGGGAGGTCGCCAGGTCGTCCGCCCAGACGGCGGCCCCGTAAAGGGCCACCGACTGTACCATTGCCACATAGAGGCGGCGCACCCTGCCAGCCGAGCCAGTCAGGTTGGGTAGGATTCGGCCTAAAGCCGCGACCATCCCCTCCAACCGGGGGACCAGGCAACGGAAATGCTTCTCGATGCACCAGTGGCTATCGAGGATCAGCCCCAGATACCTCATCTGGGGTTTCACCTCGATATCAGCCTCACCTACCCGGATCAGAGGGGGAGGCGGATCCTGCCGAGGTGAATGGAAAGCTATCACCTCAGTCTTATGGACCGCCACCGTCATCCCAATCCCTCTGATCCGACCGACGACGCGCTGCGCCCCCTCTTCCGGGAGACGCTTGGCCCTCCCACTGTGCGCCCCGATGGCCAGCACCAGTGCGTCATCTGCATAACACACGGCGCTGACGCCGTCGGGGAGGTCGGCCCGCAACACCTTATCGTACTCGACGTTCCACAGGAGTGACCCGAGGACCGATCCCTGCGGAACGCCGCAGTACTCTTCCCTCCGCATATATCCATCCCGGCCCGGATAGTCGATCCACCTGCCACGGAGATAATCCTCGACGACTGCCCTGAGATAACGAGGGACCCGATGATCTTCGAGCCCCCTCCTTATCTCTTCTCAGGGAAGGGTTTTAAAGGTGTTGGCAGTATCCAAGGATACTTCGTGCCAGCTCCCCCTGCGTGACCCCCAGCTCGGCCGCCCACTCAATTGGGACAGCCGACGCCGCCGGAGGGCGTGATCCTCCCTCCCCAATTGGAAAGAGAGTATTGACCACGTCCACCAGCAACCGGGAATCAAGACCCTCGGTGACAGAGCTTATTTAGCAGCACCTTATACGAGCGCCTCCAAGGATCGTCATCTAGGGTCTGGAGGAACTCCTTCCATGCCCGGCTTTTGGCCCGTTTGATGGCGACCTTTTTTTTTTTTTTTTTTTTTTTTTTTGTCGTGGGGAAAATCTTCGAAAGACTCCCTCCCACCTCCTTGGGGAGAGGTGGGAGGGTTGTGTGGGATTCCCCGCGCCCGTAGAATGACGGGCGCGGGACCTACCCACTAAAAACCCCACGGTGACCCTTCGGCACGCTTTGGGAGGATACCGGGGATCGCTCGAAGCATTCTTCCGGTATCCTCCCCGTGCCCGCGCTTTCGCGCCCATCCCCCGGGGGGACAATTGGTCCCCCCAGTAGACACACTGCCTCATAGTGGCGGGACGGGGCCACTCCATCCCGCCGCTATCCGTCCCGGGGCCGCGTTTAGTGGCGGCTGCGAGCCCCAACTCGCAACCGCCCGCGACCCCGTTTCCACCCCTCGGCGGCCGGGCGTTCATGGCCGCACCAGACCGCCGAGGGTGCCTCCCCTTGCGTCGGACCGGTAGGGGGAGGCACTTCTACCCCCAACCGGTCCGACCCGGCGCCGCCTGGCGGGAGGAGGGTCCCCTCAGGACCCCCCTTCCAGCCCAGGTCATCCGCCCCGCCGAGGCGGCCGCCCGCGACGCCTCGCGACCGGGCGACGACCTCGGGCCACCGCACGCTCCCTCCCTCCCCGCGGCCTCCTTCTGCAACATTACGTTCTCGCAGAAGGAGGCCACGGCCCTCCACTTCTCCTCGCTGCCGAGCATGGCGCGCACCACGCCCGGCAGCGAGACATCCCGCCCGACGACGCCGACCAGGACACGGCGCTCCCCCTCCCACGCGGGGCATACCTCCAGGGTATGATCCGCCGTGTCCTGCTCAGCGTCGCAGTGGCAGCAACGCGCCGTCGGCTCCTTCCCTATCCGGCACAGGTATCTTCCGAAGCTGCCATGCCCGGAAAATACCTGCGCCATCCGGTAGGTGAGGCTGCCATGGCCTCTGTCCAGCCACTCCTTCAGGATTGGCCGAACCGCCCCGACAGTCCGGTGCCCCGCGGTTGGCAGAGCCAGCCGCTCCTGCCACGCGAGCACCACGGACTGCCGGGCCTGGCGCTTCAAATCGCCCCAAGCAGGTTCCTGCCCGCCCGGGACCGCCCCCACCCCCGCGCGACGGTCGACGCGGTGCCGGTACATCACCGCGTGCGACCGCGCGAGCAGGTCCATGGGCGGCATTCCCGCTAGAACCGTCGCCGCCTCATGTGACATGGTCCGATACCCGCGGACGACCCTGAGCGCCATGCGCCTCTGCACCCGACGCAGCATAGTCATGCCGCGCCGGGAGGCAGCCAGGTCGTCCGCCCAGACGGGGGCCCCGTATAGGGCCACCGACTGGACCATTGCCACATAGAGGCGACGAACTCGGCCCGCCGGGCCCCCCAGGTTGGGCAGGATCCGGCCCAGAGCCGCAACCATCCTTTCCAACCGGGGGACCAGGCAGCGGAAATGCTCCTCGAAACGCCAGTGGCTATCGAGGATCAGCCCTAGATACCTGATCTGGGGCTTCACCTCGATGTCAGCCCCACCCACCCGGATCAGAGGGGGTGGCGGATCCTGCCGAGGTGAATGAAACGCAATCACCTCGGTCTTATGGACCGCCACCGTCATCCCCATCCCCCTGATCCGGTCGACGACGCGTTGCGACCCCTCCTCCGCGCGACGCATGGCCCTCTCCCAGTGCGCCCCGACGGCCAGCACCAGTGTGTCATCCGCATAACACACCGTGCTGACGCCGTCGGGGAGGCCGGCCCGCAACACCGAGTCGTACGCGATGTTCCACAGGAGTGGGCCGAGGACCGACCCCTGCGGAACACCGCAGTACACCTCCCTCCGCATATCACCATCCCGGCCCGGATACTCGATCCACCTGCCGCGGAGGTAATCTCCGACGACCGCCCTGAGACAAGGGGGGACCCGATGATATTCGAGTCCCCTCCCTATCTCTTCCCAGGGGAGGGTGTTAAAGGCATTGGCAATATCCAAGGATATTGCCAATGCCACCCCTCCCCGGGAGACGGCCGCCCCCGAGAGGGCCCTCACACGACCTATCGCGTCGATAGTCGATCGGCCCCCCCGGAAACCGAACTGGCAGTCGGCCAGACCGGGATCACCCCGCGACAGGTGCTCCACGAGGCGGGCAGCAATCACCCGCTCGAAGAGCTTGCCCACCTCGTCGAGGAGACAAATGGGCCGGTATGCGGAGGGAGACTCCGCGGGCCGACCCTCCTTCCGGAGGACGACCATCCTCGCCACCTTCCAACTGGGGGGGAATCGCCCGTCCCTCAGGCAGCGGTCGAACAACCGCCTGAGGTCGGCCCCAAGGACGCCCTGGGTCAAGACCCAAACCCGGCCGGGCACACCATCCGGACCCGGGGCCGTGTTACGAACCCCGAGCCGTCTGATGGCCGCTGCCAGCTCCTCCTGCGTGAACCCCAGTTCGGCCGTCCACTCCACTGGGACAGCCGCCGCCGCCGGAGGACGCGGTCCCCTCTCCCCAATTGGGAAGAGTGTATTGACCACGTCCTCCAGCAGCCGGGGGTCAAGACCCTCGGTGACGGGGGGCGCCCACGGGCGGAGCTTATTCAGCACCACCTTATATGGGCGCCCCCATGGATCGTCATCAAGGGTCTGGAGGAGCTCCTTCCATGCCCGGGTCTTGGCCCGTTTGATGGCGTCCTGCAGAGCAACCCGCGCCACGCGGTATGCTCCATACAGGTCATCAGCTGCCCTCGCTCGCGCCACGCCGTCGCCTGTACGTTGACGACGGCGCGCGCGGGTGTACTGGCGTCGGGCGCGGACAGTCGCGACTCGCAACTCCGCGATCGCGTCCGACCACCAGTACACCGCCCGGCGAGGAGAAGCCCGCCCGACCCGAGGCATCGCCGCGTCGCAAATACCCGCGACCAATGCTCCGAGCCGGGCGACCTCCTCCTCTATGCTCGGCAACTCGGCCGCTCCCTGCGGCCAAGTTGCAGCGAGGGCAGCTGCCATCAGGGCGTCCTTGTCCAGGCGCCGAAGCGCCCAGCGGCGTGGTGGGGTGCCACGCAGGCGGCCTTGTCGGGATGCACTCGCGGCGGCAGAGACCTCCATCCGGATGTACCGGTGATCGGAGAGTGTCTCTGCCCCCGCGACCACGTGCCAACCCGACACCATGCGCACGGCGTTGGGGGTCGCGAATCCAACATCCACGATGGACCCCCCATATCGCCGCACGCATGTGTGCTCCGACCCCCGGTTCAATACCCGGAGGTCGAGCCCCGCCGCCCAATCGCCCAGGATCCCGCCGCGAACGGAGATATTGCCGACCGACTTGGCATTAAAATCCCCCAGGACCAGCACCGGCCGGGCCGCGCAGCGCTGCACGCATGCCGCGACCTCGGCCAAGTACAGCTCGAACGCAGCGTGACCGCTACGGGGCGAAATGTAGCACCCCACCACAGCGACTCCCCCCCAGTCCACGGCGACGAATCCCCGACCGCGCTCCAACAAGGAGAACGGTGGGGACCCGTCGCCCCCTCCCCATACCGTCGCCACCAAGCCGTCCGCGTCGCCCACCCAATGAGGGTGATCAGGGACGCGGTACGGCTCGGCGGCGACCGCCAGGCCAACCCCCCACTCCGCGAGGACTTGGGACATCAAGTCCCGTGCCGCGCGGCAGTGGTTGAGGTTGGCCTGGAGGAGGAGGCGGGGCGGCATTAATTAATGGCCGCGCCAGCCTCCTCCCGGCCGTCCGTCCCCGTAGCACCGTCCACCTCCATCGAGGACGATGCCCCCGCCCTCGGCACCGGAGCCGGTGCAGCCCGCCTCTTCCTCTCCTTCCGGGAGGGGGGGGAGCACTTCTTACTCCCCACCCTGTGATCGGCTGGCCTCCCCATGTCCGCACACAGCGGGCAGTGGGGGGCCGCCGAGCACTGGCTCGCACGGTGCTCTTTGGCACCGCAGCGGTAACACTGACCGCTGCGGTCCACCGGCGAGGTGCACCACTGCCTCACGTGCCCCAATTCGAGGCAGCGGTGACACTGGAGCGGGCGCGGCGCGAGGATTTCCACTCGCGCCGAAACCCACCCCACCAACACCCTCCCGGATTCCGCCACCTTACGGGCGGCGGAGAGGGGGCACCGGGCCCACACCGACCCGAGGCCGGAGGGCGACCTGCGGATCTCTCCGATCCGCAGGTCCTCCACAGGACAGTCCCCCGCCCTCGCAAGGGCACGGGACACATCCTGTGCGCTGACCGAGTCGTCCAGCCCACAAACGCGCATCTCCGTGCGCTTCGTGGGCCGGGCGACCCGGACACCTCGCTCGCCCAGCTGCTCCCGGAGCCTCTGGGCGAGACGATCCGCCTTCGCGCCGCCTTCTGCACCGGGGATCTCCAGCAAGAGACCCCCGGTCACGGCCCTCTTCGCCCTCACGGAGGCGATGCCCAGCTCTTCCAGGGAGATATTCTCCCTGGCGAGCCGCATCGCCTCCGCGAGGGTCAGGTCGCCCCCCTGCGCAACGGTCAGCGTCACCGCTGCCGTTTTTGGGGGACGAGCTGGTCGTGCCTTCCCGACCTTCGCGGCCTTTACCTTGGCCGCCGGCGGCGGAGGCGGAGGCTGCGGTTGCGAGGCCTTCCTCGCCGCCCGCTTCGCCTTCCGCCCCACCACCTCACTCCACGCCACCCCCCCTTGGGAGGGTGCTGTGGAGGCCGCGACCACCGCGACCACGGGTACACCACCCCCCTTGGGGGTCGCGACCCGGGGCCCTGGTGCCGCAACGCTGGGCGGAGCCTTCACTCCGCCCTTCTTTGCCTTCCCCGACTGTACCGGAACAGGTCGGGGAGGCACCGCCTTCCTGCTGACCGCTCTTCCGGCGAGGAGCTCCTCCCGGAAGGCGGCCAGCTTGCCGTCAATCATGTCCCCAATCCTCCTCAGAAGATCGTCTTCTGAGGAGTACGGGGACTTCTTCACGGGCGGAGTGCGGGTGGAGGGGCCCGCGGTGCCCCGCACCACTGCCGCCGCACCCCGCTTATTTACCTCCGCCGAGGGACGCGGCGGTGGAGGAGGAGGGAGGATGGGAGGGAGGGCCGCGCTGTTCCACAGCGCCTCTGCCCTCCTCCTCCCCTGTCGCTCCTCCTCCAACAGGAGCTGCAGACGGGCGTTCCGCCCTCTGAGCTCCCGCGCCGCCTCCCTCATTTCCTCCGCCGCGGCCTTCAGGGCCTCCGCGCCACCGCTTTTCTGCCCCTTAAAGGCGCAGGCAGCGGCGACTTTCTCCACCCGCCTCAGGGACGAGGAGATCCTCTCCGATATCTCCTCGGTCACCTCGTCCCTGAGGCAACTCAGCCTCACCGACGGGCTCATCGCCCCGCCCACCTCGACGACGGCCTGCCCCGTCCTCTTCCTCTTAGAGCCTATGTGGCTCGTGCTGGAGGAGAAGGACGAGACCGACGCCGTCTCGTCGTCCTCCTCCACCCTCCACGAAGCCGGACCTGGCGCTGAGTGGGGCGCGAGCGCCGCCACCCTAACCCCAACCCAGTCTCCGTCCTGCCCAACCGACAAAACCCGCCCCATCCCCATTTTATTTTCTGTGTCCATAATAGTCCCACGAGATGGTCGGAAATAAAGGTCCACCCGGGCAGAGCCGCCTTACCCGGGTAAGCCTAATACTCCGGGGGTTCGGCAGGTTCCCCGGAGGTGGTCGCTTGGGATTGGGCCTTCTCCCCCAACCATGCATCCCATCGCCGCGCACCATAGCTTAGGATTGGAGGGCGATTTTATAGAGTCGCCATACTCGTGGCCCAGGCGGTTAAGCCAAGACCCCCGTTCCTCCTGCCGTCACGTACCATTCACAAAACCAATAGGGAATTGTGAATGGGTCGTTGTGACGACCAACAGGAGGCTTACGGTGTGTGTATGACTCGGGTACCCCGGGTTCGTTAAGCCCGTACTGCAGCTGAAAGGCTGGCAGCCCCTGAGGGGTTGATGGCGACCTGCAGAGCAATCCGAGCCGTACGGTATGACTCATACAGGTCATCTGCCCTCGCTCGCGCCACGCCAGCGTCTCTTCGTAGACGACGGCGCGCGCGGGTGTACTGGCGTCGGGCGCGCACACTCGCGACGCGCAATTCTGCGATCGCGGCCGACAACCAGTTCACCGCCCGACCCGGGGCATCACCGCGTCGCAAATATTTGCGACTAATCCCCCGAGCCGGACGACCTCCTCCTGTATGCTCGGCACCTCGGCCGCCCCCTGCGGCCAAGTTGCAGCGTGAGCAGCTGCCATCATAGCGTCCTTGTCCAGGCGCCGAAGCGCCCAGCGGCGCGGTGGGGTCGTCAACCGCGCGGTGGTGTCGGGATGTACATCCAGGGGCAGAGACCTTCATCCGAATACGCCGGTGGTCTGAGAGTGTCTCTGCCCCCCCCCCCCAACCACCTGCCATCCCGACACCATGCGCACGGGGGTCGGGGGTCGCGAATCCAACATCCACGAAGGACCCCCATGTCGCCGCACGCACGTGTGCTCCGACCTCCGGTTCAGTAACCGAAGGTCGAGCCCGGCCACCCAGTCGCCCAGGATCCCTCCCCGAACGGAGGTCCTGGGGGATCACCACGCCATCGACATGGCGTTAAAGTCCCCCAGGACCAGCACCGACCTGACCGCGAAGCGCTGCACGCATGCCGCGACCTCGGCCAGGTACTGTTCGAACGCGGCGTGGACGCTGCGGGGCGAGATGTAGCACCCCACCACGGCGACTCCCCCCCCAGTCCTCAGCGACGAAGCCCCGACCGCGCTCCAGGATGGAGAAAGGCGGGGACCCGTCGCCTCCTACCCATACCGCCGCCCCCAAGTCGTCCGCGTCCCCCACCCAATGAGGGTGATCAAGGACGCGGTACAGCTGGGCGGCGACCGCTAGGCCAACCCAGCACTCCGCGAGGACTTGGGACATCATGTCCTGTGCCGCGCGGCAGTGGTTGAGGTTGGCCTGGAGGAGGAGTCGGGGCGGCATTACTTAGCGGCCGGCCCAGCCTCCTCCTGGCTGTCCGTCCCCGTTGCACCGTCCACCTCCATTGTGGACGATGCTATCAACCGCGGAGCCTGAACCGGAGAGGGCCGATTCCCCCTCTTCTTCCGGGAAGGGGGAGAGCACTTGTTGCTCCTCACCCTGTGATCGGCCGGCCTACCCATGTCCGCACATAGCGGGTAGTGGGGAGCCGCCGAGCACTGGCTCGCGCGGTGGTCTTTCACTCCGCAGCGGTAACATTGACCGCTGCGGTCCACCGGCGAGGTGCACCACTGCCTCACGTGCCCCAACACGAGACAGCGGTGACACTGGAGTGGGCGCGGCGCGAGTGTCTCCACTCGTGTCGAAACAACCCCACGAAAACCCTCCCGGATGCCGCCACTTTGCGGGCAGCGGGGTGGGGGCACCGACCCCACACAGACACCAGGCCGGAAGGAGACCTGCGGATCTTTCCGACCCGCACGTCTCGTTCGGGGCAGTCCCCCGCCCTCGCTAGGGCATGAGACACCTCCTGCGCTGTGACCGAGTCGTCCAGCCCACAAACGCGCAACTCCGTGCGCTTCGTGGGCCTGGCGACCCGGACACCCCGCTCGCCCAGCTGCTCCCGGAGCCTCTGTGCGAGTCGGTCCGCCATCTCCCCGCCCTCCGAACCGGGGATCTCCAGTAGGAGACCCCCGGTCATTGCCCTCTTCGCTCTCACGGTAGCGATGCCAAGCTCTAATAGGGAGATGATCTCCCTGGCGAGCAGCATCGCCGCCGGGAGGGTCAGGTCGCCACACTGCACGACGGTCAGCGCCATCGCTGCCGTTTTGGGGGGACACCCAGGTCGCGTCTTCGCGGCCTTTACTTTGGCCGCGTGCGGCGAGAGCGGAGGTTGCGGCTGCGAGGCCTTCCTCGCCGCTCTCCTCGCTTTCCGCCCAACCACCTCGCTCCAGGGTACCCCCCCCCCCTTGATACGGTGCCATGGATGGCGTCCGATCCGGTACCGCGGGTAGTCGGTGGTGGCCGCGACCCGAGGCCCCGGAGTGATTACGGTGGGCGGAGCCTTCGCTCCCCCCACCTTCGCCTTCCCCGATTGTACCGGTAATGGGCGGGGGGGGGGGGCACCGCCTTCCTGCTGACCGCTCTATCGGGGAGGAGCTCATCCCGGAAGGCGGCCAGCTTCCGCTCAATCATCTTCCCAATCCTCCTCAGAAGTTTGTCCTCTGAGGAGAACGGGGAACTCTGCGCGGTCGGAGTGCGGGCGGAAGGGCCTGTAGCGCCTCGCACCACCGCCGCCGCAACCCGCTTATTTGCCACCGCCGGGACACGCGGCGGAGGAGGCGGGAGGATTGGAGGGAGGGCCGCGCCATTCCAGCAAGCCTCTGCCCTCCTCCTCCCCCTTCTCTCCTCTTCCAACAGGAACTGCAGACGGGCGTTCCGTCCGCTCAGCTCCTGCGCCGCCTCCCTCATCTTTTGCGCAGCCTCTCTCAGGGCCTCTGCGCCGCCGCTCTTGTACCCATTAAAGGAGCAGGATGCGGCCACCTTCTCCACCCGCCTCAGAGACGAGGATATCATCTCGGAAATCTCCTCAATTACCTCGTCCCTGAGGCAACTCACCATTACCACCGGGGTCATTGCCCACTCCGGAGACGGACTGCCCCGTCCGCTTCCTCTTGGAGCCTATGTGACTGACGCAGTCTCGTCGTCCTCCTCCGCCCTCCACGAAGCCGGGCCAGGCGCTGAGTGAGGCGTGAGCGCCGTCATCCTAGCGCCAACACCGCCTTCGACCTCCCTCTCCGCAATAACCCGCCCCAACCACGTTTTGTTATGAAAATCCATTTAGTTCCCACACGTAGGTGGGAAAAATGGTCCACACGGGCAGAGCCACCTTACCCGGGCAAGCCTAATACTCCGGGGGTTCGGCAGGTGCTCTCGGAGGTGTTCGCTTGGGATTGGGTCTTCTCCCCCAACCATGCATCCCATCGGCGCGCACCATGGCTTACGATCTGAGGGCGATTTCATAGAGCCGCCATACTCGCGGCCCGGGCGGCTAAGCCAAGGCCCCTGTTCCTCCTGCCGTCACGTACCATTCACAAAACCAAAGAAGGAACAGCGGATGGGACGTTATGACGACCAACAGGAGGCTTACGGTGTGATAAGCATCAGGTACCTCGGGTTCGCTACTCCCCGTACTGCGGCCGACGATTGCCGGACACAGCCCCTGAGGGTTGCAAACTAGCTTGCTGCTTGCTTAGAAGCTTGTTGCTTGCTTCTAACTTCCTTCTTTCTTACAAGCATACTGCTTCCTTACTAACTTACTGCTTTGTTAATAGCTTACTGCTTTCATTCAAGCTTCCTGTTGCTTACGAGATGACCGTTTTCTTACTAACTTACTGCTTTGTTAATAGCCTGCTGCTTGCATTCTAGCTCAATGCTTGCTTACTAGCTCACTGCATGCATACTAGCTTCCTGCATGCTTTCTAACTTCCCCCTCGCTTACTAGCTCACTGCTTGCTTACTTGCATGCTGCTTGCTTACCAGCTTACTTGTTTCTAACTAGCTCACTTGCTGTTTACTAGTATACTGCTTCCTTCCTACATTCCTGCTCGCTTACTGGGTCACTGCTTCCATACTAGCTTCCTGCTCCCTTACTATCTCACTGCATACTTACAAGCATACTGCTTGCTTACAAGCTTACTGCTTGCTTCGTAGCTTGCCGCTTGCTTACTAGCATACAGCGTTCTTACTAGCTAACTGCAATCTGTCTAGCCTACTACTTGCTTATTAGCTTACTAATTGCTTACTAGATTATTGCATCCTTACTAGCTCCCTGCACGCTTACTAGATAACAGCTTGCTTTCTAGCTTACTGCTTGCTTGCTAGCCTACTGCTTGCTTACGCGCTTCTTGCTTGCTTTCTATCCTACTGCTTTTTTTTTTTTTTTTTTTTTTTTTGTCGTGGGGAAAATCTTCGAAAGACTCCCTCCCACCTCCTTGGGGAGAGGTGGGAGGGGTGTGTGGGATTCCCCGCGCCCGTACAACGACAGGCGCGGGACCTACCCACTAAAAACCCCACGGTGACCCTTCGGCACGCTTTGGGAGGATACCGGGAATCGCTCGAAGCATTCTTCCGGTATCCTCCCCGTGCCCGCGCTTTCGCGCCCATCCCCCGGGGGGACAATCGGTCCCCCCAGTAGACTCACTGCCTCATAGCGGCGGGACGGGGCCACTCCATCCCGCCGCTATCCGTCCCGGGGCCGCGTTTAGTGGCGGCTGCGAGCCCCAACTCGCAACCGCCCGCGACCCCGTTTCCACCCCTCGGCGGCCGGGCGTTCATGGCCGCACCAGACCGCCGAGGGTGCCTCCCCTTGCGTCGGACCGGTAGGGGGAGGCACTCCTACCCCCAACCGGTCCGACCCGGCGCCGCCTGGCGGGAGGAGGGTCCCCTCAGGACCCCCCTCCCAGCCTAGGTCATCCGCCACGCCGAGGCGGCCTCCCGCGACGCCTCGCGACCGGGCGACGACCTCGGGCCACCGCACGAGCGCGAGCTTCAGTGCGCCGCTGAAGCTCGCGCTCCCTCCCCGCGGCCTCCTTCTGCAACATTACGTTCTCGCAGAAGGAGGCCACGGCCCTCCACTTCTCCTCGCTGCCGAGCATGGCGCGCACCACGCCCGGCAGCGAGACATCCCGCCCGACGACGCCGACCAGGACACGGCGCTCCCCCTCCCACGCGGGGCATACCTCCAGGGTATGATCCGCCGTGTCCTGCTCAGCGTCGCAGTGGCAGCAACGCGCCGTCGGCTCCTTCCCTATCCGGCACAGGTATCTTCCGAAGCTGCCATGCCCGGAAAATACCTGTGCCAGCCGGTAGGTGAGGCTGCCATGGCCTCTGTCCAGCCACTCCTTCAGGAGTGGCCGAACAGCCCCGACAGTCCGGTGCCCCGCGGTTGGCAGAGCCAGCCGCTCCTGCCACGCGAGCAACACGGACTGCCGGGCCTGGCGCTTCAAATCGCCCCAAGCAGGTTCCTGCCCGCCCGGGACCGCCCCCACCCCCGCGCGACGGTCGACGCGGTGCCGGTACATCACCGCGTGCGACCGCGCGAGCAGGTCCATGGGCGGCATCCCCGCTAGAACCGTCGCCGCCTCATGTGACATGGTCCGATACCCGCGGACGACCCTGAGCGCCATGCGCCTCTGCACCCGACGCAGCATAGTCATGCTGCGCCGGGAGGCAGCCAGGTCGTCCGCCCAGACGGGGGCCCCGTATAGGGCCACCGACTGGACCATTGCCACATAGAGGCGACGAACTCGGCCCGCCGGGCCCCCCAGGTTGGGCAGGATCCGGCCCAGAGCCGCAACCATCCTTTCCAACCGGGGGACCAGGCAGCGGAAATGCTTCTCGAAGCGCCAGTGGCTATCGAGGATCAGCCCCAGATACCTGATCTGGGGCTTCACCTCGATGTCAGCCCCACCCACCCGAATCAGAGGGGGTGGCGGATCCTGCCGAGGTGAATGAAACGCAATCACCTCGGTCTTATGGACCGCCACCGTCATCCCCATCCCCCTGATCCGGTCGACGACGCGTTGCGACCCCTCCTCCGCGCGACGCATGGCCCTCCCCCAGTGCGCCCCGACGGCCAGCACCAGTGTGTCATCCGCATAACACACCGTGCTGACGCCGTCGGGGAGGCCGGCCCGCAACACCGAGTCGTACGCGATGTTCCACAGGAGTGGCCCGAGGACCGACCCCTGCGGAACACCGCAGTACACCTCCCTCCGCATATCACCATCCCGGCCCGGATACTCGATCCACCTGCCGCGGAGATAATCCCCGACGACCGCCCTGAGACAAGGGGGGACCCGATGATATTCGAGCCCCCTCCTTATCTCTTCCCAGGGGAGGGTGTTAAAGGCATTGGCAATATCCAAGGATATTGCCAATGCCACTCCTCCCCGGGAGACGGCCGCCTCCGAGAGGGCCCTCACACGACCTATCGCGTCGATAGTCGATCGGCCCCCCCGGAAACCGAACTGGCAGTCGGCCAGACCGGGATCACCCCGCGACAGGTGCTCGACGAGGCGGGCAGCAATCACACGCTCGAAGAGCTTGCCCACCTCGTCGAGGAGACAAATGGGCCGGTATGCGGAGGGAGACTCCGCGGGCCGACCCTCCTTCCGGAGGAGGACCATCCTCGCCACCTTCCAACTGGGGGGGAATCGCCCGTCCCTCAGGCAGCGGTCGAACAACCGCCTGAGGTCGGCCCCAAGGACGCCCTGGGTCAAGACCCAAACCCGGCCGGGCACACCATCCGGACCCGGGGCCGTGTTACGAACCCCGAGCCGTCTGATGGCCGCTGCCAGCTCCTCCTGCGTGACCCCCAGCTCGGCCGTCCACTCCACTGGGACAGCCGCCGCCGCCGGAGGACGCGGTCCCCTCTCCCCAATTGGGAAGAGTGTATTGACCACGTCCTCCAGCAGCCGGGGGTCAAGACCCTCGGTGACGGGGGGCGCCCACGGGCGGAGCTTATTCAGCACCACCTTATATGGGCGCCCCCATGGATCGTCATCAAGGGTCTGGAGGAGCTCCTTCCATGCCTGGGTCTTGGCCCGTTTGATGGCGACCTGCAGAGCAACCCGCGCCACGCGGTATGCTCCATACAGGTCATCAGCTGCCCTCGCTCGCGCCACGCCGTCGCCTGTACGTTGACGACGGCGCGCGCGGGTGTACTGGCGCCGGGCGCGGACAGTCGCGACTCGCAACTCCGCGATCGCGTCCGACCACCAGTACACCGCCCGGCGAGGAGAAGCCCGCCCGACCCGAGGCATCGCCGCGTCGCAAATACCCGCGACCAATGCTCCGAGCCGGGCGACCTCCTCCTCTATGCTCGGCAACTCGGCCGCTCCCTGCGGCCAAGTTGCAGCGTGGGCAGCTGCCATCAGGGCGTCCTTGTCCAGGCGCCGAAGCGCCCAGCGGCGTGGTGGGGTGCCACGCAGGCGGCCGTGTCGGGATGCACTCGCGGCGGCAGAGACCTCCATCCGGATGTACCGGTGATCGGAGAGTGTCTCTGCCCCCGCGACCACGTGCCAACCCGACACCATGCGCACGGCGTTGGGGGTCGCGAATCCAACATCCACGATGGACCCCCCATATCGCCGCACGCATGTGTGCTCCGACCCCCGGTTCAATACCCGGAGGTCGAGCCCCGCCGCCCAATCGCCCAGGATCCCGCCGCGAACGGAGGTCCTGGGGGATCCCCAAGCCACCGACTTGGCATTAAAATCCCCCAGGACCAGCACCGGCCGGGCCGCGTAGCGCTGCACGCATGCCGCGACCTCGGCCAAGTACAGCTCGAACGCAGCGTGACCGCTACGGGGCGAAATGTAGCACCCCACCACAGCGACTCCCCCCCAGTCCACGGCGACGAATCCCCGACCGCGCTCCAACAAGGAGAACGGTGGGGACCCGTCGCCCCCTCCCCATACCGTCGCCACCAAGCCGTCCGCGTCGCCCACCCAATGAGGGTGATCAGGGACGCGGTACGGCTCGGCGGCAACCGCCAGGCCAACCCCCCACTCCGCGAGGACTTGGGACATCAAGTCCTGTGCCGCGCGGCAGTGGTTGAGGTTGGCCTGGAGGAGGAGGCGGGGCGGCATTAATTAATGGCCGCGCCAGCCTCCTCCCGGCCGTCCGTCCCCGTAGCACCGTCCACCTCCATGGAGGACGATGCCACCGCCCTCGGCACCGGAGCCGGTGCAGCCCGCCTCTTCCTCTCCTTCCGGGAGGGGGGGGAGCACTTCTTGCTCCCCACCCTGTGATCGGCTGGCCTCCCCATGTCCGCACACAGCGGGCAGTGGGGGGCCGCCGAGCACTGGCTCGCACGGTGAGCTTTGGCGCCGCAGCGGTAACACTGACCGCTGCGGTCCACCGGCGAGGTGCACCACTGCCTCACGTGCCCCAATTCGAGGCAGCGGTGACACTGGAGCGGGCGCGGCGCGAGGATTTCTACTCGCGCCGAAACCCACCCCACCAACACCCTCCCGGATTCCGCCACCTTACGGGCGGCGGAGAGGGGGCACCGGGCCCACACCGACCCGAGGCCGGAGGGCGACCTGCGGATCTCTCCGATCCGCAGGTCCTCCACAGGACAGTCCCCCGCCCTCGCAAGGGCACGGCACACATCCTGTGCGCTGACCGAGTCATCCAGCCCACAAATGCGCATCTCCGTGCGCTTCGTGGGCCGGGCGACCCGGACACCTCGCTCGCCCAGCTGCTCCCGGAGCCTCTGGGCGAGACGATCCGCCTTCGCGCCGCCTTCTGCACCGGGGATCTCCAGCAAGAGACCCCCGGTCACGGCCCTCTTCGCCCTCACGGAGGCGATGCCCAGCTCTTCCAGGGAGATATTCTCCCTGGCGAGCCGCATCGCCTCCGCGAGGGTCAGGTCGCCCCCCTGCGCAACGGTCAGCGTCACCGCTGCCGTTTTTGGGGGACGACCTGGTCGTGCCTTCCCGACCTTCGCGGCCTTTACCTTGGCCGCCGCCGGCGGAGGCGGAGGCTGCGGTTGCGAGGCCTTCCTCGCAGCCCGCTTCGCCTTGCGCCCCACCACCTCACTCCACGCCACCCCCCCTTGGGAGGGTGCTGTGGAGGACGCGACCACCGCGACCACGGGTACACCACCCCCCTTGGGGGTCGCGACCCGGGGCCCTGGTGGCGCAACGCTGGGCGGAGGCTTCACTCCGCCCTTCTTTGCCTTCCCCGACTGTACCGGAACAGTTCGGGGAGGCACCGCCTTCCTGCTGACCGCTCTTCCGGCGAGGAGCTCCTCCCGGAAGGCGGCCAGCTTGCCATCAATCATGTCCCCAATCCTCCTCAGAAGATCGTCTTCTGAGGAGGACGGGGACTTCTTCACGGGCGGAGTGCGGGTGGAGGGGCCCGCGGTGCCCCGCACCACTGCCGCCGCACTCCGCTTATTCACCTCCGCTGAGGGACGCGGCGGTGGAGGAGGAGGGAGGATGGGAGGGAGGGCCGCGCTGTTCCACAGCGCCTCTGCCCTCCTCCTCCCCTGTCGCTCCTCCTCCAACAGGAGCTGCAGACGGGCGTTCCGCCCTCTGAGCTCCCGCGCCGCCTCCCTCATTTCCTCCGCCGCGGCCTTCAGGGCCTCCGCGCCACCGCTTTTCTGCCCCTTAAAGGCGCAGGCAGCGGCGACTTTCTCCACCCGCCTCAGGGACGAGGAGATCCTCTCCGATATCTCCTCGGTCACCTCGTCCCTGAGGCAACTCAGCCTCACCGACGGGCTCATCGCCCCGCCCACCTCGACGACGGCCTGCCCCGCCCTCTTCCTCTTAGAGCCTATGAGGCTCCTGGTGGAGGAGAAGGACGAGACTGACGCAGTCTCGTCGTCCTCCTCCACCTTCCACGAAGCCGGGCCAGGCGCTGGAGGCGGCGCGAGCGCCGTCACTCCAGTCCCAACACCGCCTTCGTCCTCCCCCTCTGACTTACCCCGTCCCATCCCCGTTTTAATATTGAACTCCATAATATTCCCACGAGCAGGTCGGAAGAAAAGGTCCGCCCGGGCAGAGCCGCCTTACCCGGGTAAGCCTATATACTCCGGGGGTTCGGCAGGTTCCCCGGAGGTGGTCGCTTGGGATTGGGCCTTCTCCCCCAACCATGCATCCCATCGCCGCGCACCATAGCTTAGGATTGGAGGGCGATTTTATAGAGTCGCCATACTCGTGGCCCAGGCGGTTAAGCCAAGACCCCCGTTCCTCCTGCCGTCACGTACCATTCACAAAACCAATAGGGAATTGTGAATGGGTCGTTGTGACGACCAACAGGAGGCTTACGGTGTGTGTATGACTCGGGTACCCCGGGTTCGTTAAGCCCGTACTGCAGCTGAAAGGCTGGCAGCCCCTGAGGGATTCTATCCTACTGCTTGCTCAATTGCTAACTGCTTACTTACTAGCTTACAGCATGCTTCCCAACTTGATGCTTGCTTTCTAGCTTTCCGACTGCTTACTGGCATGCTGCGTCCTTACTAGCACACTGCTTGCTAACTAGCTCCCTGCTCGCTTACTAGGTCACAGCTTGCTTACTAGCTTACCTGTTGTAAGCAAGCTTACTGCTTGCTTACGTGCTTGCTGCTTGCGTTCTAGCTTACCCTCTGCTTACTAGCATACTGCTTCCTTACTAGCTAATTGCTTTCTTACTAGCACACTGCTTCCTTGCTAGCTTACTGCATGCTTACTAGCTTACTACTTCCTTACTAGCTTATTGCATGCATATTAGCATGCTGCTTACTTTCTAGCTTTCCGCCTGCTTACTGGCATGCTGCGTCCTTAATAGCACACTGCTTGCTTACTAGCTTACTGCACGCTTACTAGCTTACTACTTGCTCACTAACTAACTGCTTCCTTATCAGCTTACTGCCTGCTTACTAGCATACTGGTTCCTTACTAGCTCCCTCCTCGCTTACAAAGCTTACTGCTTGTTTACTAGCTTACTGATTGCTTACTACTTTTCTACTTTCTTCCTGACTTACAGCTTTCTTACTAACTTACAGCTTGCATAATTGCTAACTGCTTGCTTACTCGCTTGCTGCTTGCATACTACCTTACAGCTTGCTTAATAGCTTACTGCTTTGTCACTGACTTACTGCTCTGTTAGCAACTTACTGCTTGCATAATAGCTTACTTCTTGCTTACTAGTTTACTGCTGGTTTCCTAGCTTACGGCTTGCTAACTGGCATACTGCTTTCTTACTTGCTAATTGCTTTCTTAGTAGCTAATTGATTTCCTACTAGCCTGCTGCTTGCTTACTAACTTACTATTTCCTTACTAGCTACCGCCAACCTTACCAGCTTTCTGCTTGCTTAGTAGCTTACTGGTTACCTACTAGCTTACTGCTTGCTTACTTGTTGACGGCATGCTGAATAGCTAACTGCTTTCTTACTAGACAGCTGCTTGCTTTCTGGCTTAATGCTTGCATAAAGGCTTACTACTTGCTTAATAGCTAAATGCATCTTTACCAATATACTGCTTGCTTAGCAGACTACTGTTTTGTTATTAGCTCCCTGCTCGCTTAATAGCTCACTGCATGCTTACCAGAACACTGCTTGCTATCCAGCTTAATGCATGCTTAATAGCTGACTGCTTTCTTACTAGCCTTCCGCTTGCTTTCCAGCTTAGTGCTTGCTAATTAGCTTGCTGCTTGGTTTCTAGCTTACTGCTTGCTTACTAGCATACTGCTTTTCTACTAGCTGGCTCCTCGCTTACTAGCTCGCTGCTTGCTTACTAGCTTACAGATATCTTAATCGCCTACTGCATGCTTAATAGCCAGCTGCGTGCTTTCTAGCTTTCTGCTTGCATACTAGCTTACTGCATGCTTACTATCTTACTGCTTGCTTACTAGCCCTCTGCTTGCTTTCTACCATACAGCTTCCTTACTAGCTTCTTGCGTCCGTACTTGTTTCCTGCTTGCTTACTGGCATACTGCTTCCTTACTAGCGCCCTGCTCGCTTACAAGCTCACTGCTTGCATACTAGATTACTGCTTTCTTACTAGCTAACAGCTTTCTGACTAGGATGCTGCTTCCTTACTAGCGCTCTGCTCGCTTACTAGCTTACTGCTTGCTTAGTAGCTCTCTGCTTGCCTTCAACCTTACTTCTTGCTTACTAGCATACTGCTTTCTTACTAGCACACTGCTTTCTTACTAGCCTGCTGCTTGCTTAGTAGCCTACTTGTTTCTTACTAGCTTGTAACGCGCATATCCGACGCGGGACCGCGACCCGAGCACCGTCGCGGCCGAGTCCCCGCGACCGGTGGTTTCCCGCGCGGCCGCTAGGCGTCCGCGACTTCTCACCGCTAATTACGCGCCGCGCGAGTATTAATACCGGGCCACCGGCCGGATTCGGCGGACTCGTGTCTTGCTCGTCGAAGCCTGTTCAAGTGGCGAGAGATACGTACGAACCATACGGGTCTACACGAGCTCCGACTTTTTGCAAACACGAGAGTGCGAGGGGCACTCTCGCGACCAATCCGCCGAACCTCCCATAACCCTGGATGCTGGGTCGAACCGCTCCTTCTTTCCTACCCTGGCTCTACCGACATCGCGGCCTCGTAACAGCGTAGGTAGGGTATTGCCTGACTCCGCACCCCCTGTGGCCTCCGACCGACACCGCACCTCCAATAACCCTGGATACTGGGTCGAACCTCTTCGCTACTTCCTACCCTGGCCCTACCGACATCGCGGCCTCGTAGCAGCGTAGGTAGGATATTGCATTACCGTCCTGTACCGACCCCCTCGGCCACATCCCGCCACCCACCGAACCTCCAATAACCCTGGATACTGGGTCGAACCTCTTCCTTCTCTCCAACCCTGGCTCTACCGACATCGCGGCCTCGTAGCAGCGTAAGTAGGGTACTGTATGCCCTCTCCCCTCCGTTGAGCGCCTGAACGCTCATTGCGCCGCTCTCTTCGAGCGACCGACCGCTCGCCGCGCCGTCCTCCGTAGCCATAAGTATACGTTTTGTAAGTAGGTTAAGTTAGCAATAAACACGCTTAAGCTTCAAACATCCACCCGGCCTACGTCACTCACCGCTGCGAACCCTCGACCGCGGACTGAGTCGGCACCGCCTACCTTCCTCCGCGTCCCCCTCGAATCGGACCGTCCAAGGGGGAACGGTCACAAATTGGCGCCCGAACAGGAACTCGAGAGGAAGGGCGCATGAGTGACGGGGTTCCGCGGATCAGCAGCCTCAGGAGAGCCAACTTGGTTACTCTCGCCCAGAAGTACGGGATTGAAGCCCAAGGCACCTGGGACGACCTCCGTAATCGCCTGAAGGCGCACCTCACTAGGATGGAAGCCAGCAAACACACCGCCGATGCAGAGTCCCCAGATCTCATCATTGGACGAATCCGCCAGTGGGGTACCCACTATGATGGGGGAAAAGGGGCCGACGAATTTCTGGAGCGGTTAACCGACCTCCAAATCAGCTACGGCGTACGACCCGACCAGATACTACCACGTCTGTCCGAAATCCTCCGGGGACGGGCGCTGCAATGGTGTCGTACCAACCGGGACCTCTGGCAGAACTGGGCTGACTTCCTCACGGCCTTCGCTAAATATTTCCTGCCCGTCTCGCCTCGAATGGACCTGGCCGACCAGATCCAGCATCGGGTATAACGTCCCGGCGAACCCGTCCGAGAGTATGTCATGGAGCTGACCCACCTGATGCACTGCCACGGCGGGTATACACTCCAGGACCAATTGGACCGCCTTCACCGGAATATGCTAAAGGAATACCGGCTCTATGTCCGCAGAGCCGAAATTTCCACCGTGGGCGAGCTCATGGAACGAACCCTCCAGATGGAGCAGATCCAAGCCGACCACAGTCCAGCCGCACCACGCCCACCAAGTCAGCCACCTCGGGCCACCACCGAACGCCCAACTCCCGCGAAGGGTAACCAGAGCGGTCTGGTCACGACCATACCGGCCTATGATAGGGCCACATGCTGTTGGCGATGTGGCCAACGCGGCCACAGCCGCCACGAATGCCGCCGTACCGGGCGACTCTTCTGCTCGTTCTGCGGGACAGACGGTACCACGAAGCGGGACTGTCCCTGCAAGTCGCAGGCGGGAAACGCAACCGGGCTCAGGACGAGGGGAGCCGCCCTACCAGCCCACCGACCACCGACGACTCCTCGTCAGTAGACCCCGACCCGCGCTCATATGTCGCCTTCAAGATCGGGCGACGCAACTACCAAGCTCTGGTAGACACCGGGGCCACTCGCTCCTACCTCCGGAAGGACGTCTTCGCTACCGCTCGTCAGCAAGGTGGCCGCCGGGTGAACACCCAAGCCCAAGCTCGTCTCGCCGACAGCTCCGTCGTGCCTATCTCCGGAGAAATTTCCGTCCGGGCCACCGTCGACGGCCGCAGCATAAGCCACACGTACGCTGTCTTGCCTCAACTGGCCCAGCCAGCCATTCTGGGAATGGATCTGCTCAGCAAACTAGGGCTCACCGTCACTCTCGGCACTCGTCGTAGCCCCCTCTACCCCGAGGCCGCCACCGTAGACTACGCCGGCGTCTAGGGGAGTACGCCAGCACAGGACGCCGCCCTGAGACGACTCCTCGACCAGGAGCTCCCAAAATTCCAGGGGCTCCGGCCGACCACACACATGGCCGAACACCGAATCCGCCTGAAGACGCCCGAACCCGTGAAACAACGTTACACGCCTCGGAATCCGGCGATACAGTCTCTCATCATCCAGGAGGTCGACAAGATGTTGGCCGATCGCATAATCGAACCGTCGTGCAGCCCGTGGAGCTCACCGGTGGTGCTCATCCGCAAGAAGGACGGAAAACACCGCTTCTGCATTGACTTCCGGCGCGTCAACCAACAGACGGAAAAGGACGCCTACCCGCTGCCCCAGGTCCAGGCCACGCTGGACAAACTCCGGGAGGCCAGATTCATCTCCACGCTGGATCTCACCAACGGATACTGGCAAGTACCGCTCGCCAAGGATAGCCGCCCGATCACCGCCCGATCACCGCCTTCACAGTCCCCGGCCGAGGACTTTACCAGTTCCGGGTGATGCCGTTCGGGTTGCATTCTGCGCCGGCCACCTTCCAGCGACTGTTAGACGAGGTTATCGGACCAAAGCTAGAGCCCCGTGCTTTCGCCTACCTCGACGACATCATCGTGCTAGGACGTACCTTCGAGGAACACCTCCAGAACCTGCGAGAGGTATTACAGCGACTCCAGCACGCCCAGTTACGGATAAATCCCGAGAAATGTCACTTTTGCTGCCGGGAACTGAAATACCTGGGGCACGTGGTCACCGCAGAAGGGGTGAAAACCGACCCCGACAAGGTGGAAGCTATCCACCGAGTTCCACCGCCGACTAACTTGAGGGAGCTCCGACGCTTCCTCGGGATGGTACCCTGGTACTGCCGCTACGTTCCCCGCTTCTCGGACCTCGCAGCCCCGCTAACACGGCTGCTAGAGAAGCGACGGCGTTGGCAATGGACAGACGCCGAAGAGACCGCCTTCCAGGCCTTGCGACATCATCTCGCCACCGCTCCGGTACTCACCTGCCCCGATTTCGAGCGACCATTCACGCTCCAAACCGACGCCAGTCAAGAAGGACTCGGGGTAGTGCTCACCCAGGAACGCTCAACACCGAGCAAGTCATCGCCTGACGGCCCCGTTGGAGTGGGTGGCCGAGCCGGGGGTCACGCAGGGGGAGCTGGCCGCAGCAATCAGACGGCTCGGGGCGCGTAACACGGCCCCGGGTCTGGATGGTGTGCCTGGCCGGGTTTGGGTCTTGACCCACGGCGTCCTTGGGGCCGACCTCATGCGGTTGTTTAACCGATGCCTGAGGGACGGGCGATTCCCCCCCAGTTGGAAGGTGGCGAGGATGTTCCTCCTCCGGAAGGAGGGTCGGCCCGCGGAGTCTCCATCCGCATACCGGCCCATCTGTCTCCTCGACGAGGTGGGCAAGCTCTTCGAGCGAGTGATTGCTGCCCGCCTCGTCGAGCACCTGTCGCGGGGTGCTCCGGGCCTGGCCGACTGCCAGTACGGTTTCCGGGGGGGCCGGTCGACGGTCGACGCGATCAGTCGGGTCAGGGTCCTCTCGGAGTTGGCCGTCTCCCGGGGAGGGGTGGCGTTGGCGGTATCGCTGGATATTGCCAACGCGTTTAACACCCTTCCCTGGGGGGAGATACGGAGGGGGCTCGAATATCATCGGGTACCCCCGTGTCTCAGGGCAGTCCCCCCCAGGGACTGTCAGCCATTCAGCTGCAGTACGGGCTTAACGAACCCGGGGTACCTGAGTCATACACACACCGTAACCCCCTGTTGGTCGTCGCGACGACCCGTTCGCAATTCCTTTTAGGTTTTGCGAATGGTACGCGATGGCAGGTCGGGCCGGGGGTCTTGGCTTAACCGCCTGGACCGTGAGGATGGT
Organism: Colletes latitarsis; assembly: GCF_051014445.1. Taxonomy (NCBI): domain Eukaryota; kingdom Metazoa; phylum Arthropoda; class Insecta; order Hymenoptera; family Colletidae; genus Colletes; species Colletes latitarsis. The sequence continues at coordinate 8,504,797 of NC_135142.1, forward strand.
AACTCTGTAAATTACCCCCGAATCCCAAGCTATGATGCGCGGTGATGGGATGCATGATTGGAGGGGTAGCTTCAATCCCTAGCGGTCACCTCAGGACACCTGGCGATCTCCTGAGTATCGAGCCTTCTTCTCGGAAAGGGCGTCACCCGGGAAGTGACTTTTAGTTCGTCCCTGCTCGTGGGAACTATATGGATTATTGTTCTGCTGGGGATAAGGGGGGGAATGACGAGAAGGAGAGTCGGATGGAGGAGTGTGTGGATGTGGGGATGGGGGCATCTGGGTCTGGTTATGCTAGGTCCAGGGCCTCTTCAGTGTGTAGTGGGGAGAGGAGTCCGGTGTTGGGGAAGCGGAGGAAGGATATGAAGGGTGTTAGGGAAGGCGGAGTGGAAAGTGTGAGTGAGGACGTGGATGATGATGTGGCGAGGATGAGGATGATTGGGTTGAGATTGCGTGCGTTTGTGTTTGTTGACTCTAATAGGGTGTCTAAGGCTGCGAGTCAAGTAATTTTGAGTGCTGTGAGTGAGTATGAGGAGCAATTGATTAGACTGATGAATAAGAATGAGAGGCTGCAAGGAAGATTGGATGAGTGCGAGAGGCTTATGAGTATGGGGATGAGTGGAATGAGTGGGAAGGGTGGTGTGAGTTATGCGAGTGTGGCTGGTACTAGTGTGGTGAGGGGTGTGCCTGGTATGTCTGGTGTGAGTAAATCGGAGAGTGTGCGGTCGAATGCGAAGTCGTATGCGGTGGTCGTTAGGCCTAAGGATGCGACGGTGAAAGCGACGAGTGAGCAGGTGAAGGAGAGAGTGATGCGTGAGGTGAGTGGTGTGTTGAATGTGCGTGTGAAAGCGGTGAGGAAGATCAGAGCGGGTGGTATAGCGATTGAGACGGCGAATGAGAGTGATTTGAAGTCGGTGCGTGAATGTAAGAAGTTTGATGAAATTGGTTTGAAAGTGGAATTGCCTAGGAAGATAGGTCCTAAGGTGATTGTGTATGATGTGCCGAATGAGATGGCGAGTCAGGAGTTCATGAATGAAATGTATGAGAAGAATATTAAGGGTAGTGTTAGTGAGAGTGAATTTAGGGAGCGGGTGAGAATATTGAGTAGGGTGAATAGGAAGAATGTGAGTGTTGGGAATGTGATTATGGAGGTGAGTGGGAAGGTGAGGGATGTGCTGTGTAAGGAGGGACGTGTGTACGTGAAATGGCATGCGTGTAAGGTGAGAGAGTTCTTGAGTGTGCTGAGGTGTCATAAATGTTATACTTTTGGGCACATGATGCGTGAGTGTAGTGTGACTGAGAGATTGTGTCAGCGGTGTGGTGAGACTGGACATTTGAGAGGTAGTTGTAAGAAGGATGTGGTGTGTCGTAACTGCAAGATTAGGGGTATGAGGTGTGATCACGCGGTTGTGTCTGAGGAGTGCCCGGAGTATTTGAGAATGTTAGATAGAGAGAGACAGAGAATTAGCAATGGCTAATACGGGACTTAATATAGTGCAGTGTAATTGTCAGAGAGCGTATGCGGTAATGTGTGATTTGGGTAAGGTTGTAAGTGAGCGTGGTGTGAGTGTTGCACTATTGCAGGAACCGTATTTTATGGATGGGAGGGTGAGAGGTTTGCCGCTTGGTATGGATGTGTATGTGTGTGAGGGTGGAGTGGTTAGAGCTGCTATAGTTGTGAATGATGCGCGGCTGGAGGTTATGTGTGTGAGAGAGTGTACGAATGAGTGGGGTGTCTGTGTTTGGTTGAAAGGGGATTTTGGGGAGATGTATGTTGTGTCGATGTACTGCCAGTATGGGCAGGACATCGAGCCGTATTTGGCTTATATGGATGGGGTGCGGAATTTTGCGAGGGGCAGGTGTGTGTTAGTTGGGATGGATGCGAACGCTGTTTCGCCCTTGTGGTTTAGCAAGGGCGGTGGCCGGTCACGGGTGAGTGAGATGCGTGGGGAGGTGTTAGAGGAATGGATCTTGGCGAATGGGATGTCTGTGTTGAATGAGCCGAGTGAATATTATACGTTTTCGGGTATGAGGGGTGAGAGTGATATAGATGTGACGATTGTGAATGATGTGTGTGTGGGGTGCAGGTTTGAATGGAGTGTTAAGCATGATTGGGGAGTGAGTGATCATAATGTGATTTTGGTTGTGATGACGAGTGATCAGGTGGGTGGGGATGAAGTGGATGTGGGGACCAGATGGTCCACTAGGAATGCTGACTGGGAGGGGTATATGGATGATTTGAGGGAGGGCTTGCGGTCGTATGGAGGGGACATGGATGGAATGGGTGTGGATAGGATGTTGGAGATAATGATGTCGTGGATACGTGAGGCGAACAGGAGAAGGTTTAAGGAGGTTAAGCGCGTGAATGTGGGGAAGATTGTGTGGTGGACGGAGGCTTTGGAGAGGCTGAAGAGGGAAGTGAGGAAGGGCAGACGTAGGCTTCAGAAGGCTAGGAGACGGGGTGTGAATGTTGAGGAAAGGAGGATGGAGTATAGGAGGTTGTTGTCGGAGTACAAGGGTGAGATGTGGAGAGCGAGAGAACGGAATTGGAGAGAGTTTGTGAGTGAATCTTCCAACCTTGATCCATGGGGTCCTGTGTACAAGATTTGTCGTGGGAAGTATGCGAGGGATAGATTGAGTGCGATGAAAGTGGATGGTGTGGTGTCGAGTACGTGGAGGGAGAGTGTGGATATGTTGATGGACAGGTTTTTCCCTGCTGCCAACATAGGTATGGATGAAGGACGGAGGCTGTATGGGGACCTCGGTGGGATGGGTTTTGAATGGAATGAAGTGGATGAATCTGTGAGAGCTTTGAAGTTGCGTAAGGCGCCGGGGTTGGATGGGATCAGTGTGGAAATGTTGCGTGTTGTGTGGAGGGTGATTCCGGAGTGGTTGAAGAGAGTGTATGATTTGTGCTTGGCCGGGGGGTATTTTCCGGTTGAGTGGAAGAAAGCGAGAATGATTGTGTTGTTGAAATCGCCGGAGAAAGTGCGGTCGGATCCTGGGTCCTACAGGCCGATATGTCTGCTGTCGGTGTTTGGGAAAGTGCTAGAGAAGATGATGGTGAGGAGGCTTGAGCGGAAGGTGGGTGACAGGATGAGCCCGGCGCAGCATGGGTTTGTGAGGGGCAGGTCGACGGAGAGTGCTTGGTTGTGTGTGAAGGAGTATGTGAGAGATAGTGAGAGGAAGTATGTGCTTGGAGTGTTTGTCGATTTCAAGGGTGCGTTTGATAATCTTGAATGGGGGAGGGTGATTGGGAAGTTAAGGGATGTGGGATGCGAGGAGATCGGGTTATGGGAGAGTTATTTTAGGGAGAGGATGGTGTGTATGGTGGGTGCGAATGATGTAGTGTGGAAGGAGGTGCGGCGGGGCTGTCCGCAGGGTTCCATCTGTGGTCCATTTATATGGAACCTGATGATGGATGAACTCCTGTGGCGGCTGACCGAGGCTGGATGTAAGTGTGTGGCGTATGCGGATGATTTGGTTTTGTTGGTGGAAGGGCGGAATCGGGTGGAGCTAGAGCGGAAGGGAACGGAGTGGATGACGATTGTGAGTGATTGGGGGCAGCGTGTTGGTGTGGGTGTGTCTGAAAGTAAGACTGTTTTGATGTTGTTGAAAGGGAGTCTGGCTGCTACCAGACGTCCGAATGTCCGTGTGGGTGGTAGATTGATTGCGTATGTGGAGAGTGTTAAGTATTTGGGTCTGTGGATGAGTGAGAGAATGCACTTTAAAGTGCATTTAGAGTATTTGAGAGTGAAAGTTACGAATGTGGTAGGGCAGATGAGGCGTGTGCTTAGGCGTGAATGGGGTATGAGAAAGCGTGCTATGCGAATGATATATAAGGGTTTGTTTGTGTCGTGTGTTATGTATGGTGCCAGTGTATGGGGTGATGTGATGGAGTTTCGGTATGCAAGGGATTTGTTGAATAGATGTCAGCGGCTGGTTATGTATGCGTGTTTGAATGTGTGTAGGACAGTGTCGACGGAGGCCATGCAAGTGCTCATGGGGGCATTGCCATGGGACCTCGAGTGTAGGGTGAGGAGTGCATCGTTTAAGATAGCTAGGGGTGTGAGGTTGAGTGTGAGGGATTTTGTGAATGATACCGAGGTGGAGGGTATGTCGCTGGAGGAGTGCAAGAAGTTTATGAATGTGAGAGCATATGAACACTGGCAGAGAAGATGGGACGAGAGTCGGAATGGAAGAGTGACGTATGAATTTATACCGAGTGTTAGGTTTTCGGGGATGAATGTGAGTTTTGAGCCAGGGCTGTATGTGTGTTACTTGTTGACTGGGCATGGCAGTATGAATGCATTTTTGTATGACCGTGGGTTGAGTGTAAGTAAGGAGTGTTTGTGTGGTGCTGAGTGCGAGGATTGGAAGCATGTGTTGGTTGAATGTCCGTTGTATGATGATGTGAGGTGCCTGGTCGAGTGTGGTGTGTCGGTCAGGAGAGAGGATGGGTATGTGGATGTGAGTGGTGTGTTGGAATGCAAGGAAACGTACGAAAGATTCTGTAAGTTTGCGATGGATGTGTTTGCTAGAAGAGTGCGAATGAGAAGAAATGTGTGATTGTGTGTGGGGTGTCCTGTGGTCGCAGGGGGGGTCCTGCAGGTCAAGGACCCTAGTGGTTGATTCCTGTGGGACCCTTTGGAGGGTAGCGTCTCCACGTACCCGAGGCGCGGGCCGACCGATGCCGGTGGTTGTAGGGCCACCAATCGGTAGTGGCATGCCACGCAGATCCGACCAGTGATCTAGACTGGTACCGCGGGGAACGGGGGCCCACCGAGGAGTGCCTCGGGCCCGGTCGTGGGAAGGACCATCGCGGGGGCAGTGGTTGATAGCTACATGCTGGCTAGAGGGCCCATTCTTGGCCTTCGACGGGGGAGCTGCGGATACAGCTCGGGCACCGACCTGCTATGTCGGTAGAGCGAGGAAAGACGCTCGGCCCCACCAGTGACTTGTCGTCGGGACCTACATCCCGCCGACATACTGGTAGTCCTCGTCCAGACGGGGACGCGCTGATTGGGCGTATCCCAATCCCGCGCCCGTGGGGGCCGTGCGTGTAGGGCCTTTTGGCAGGAAACGCACGGGAAACCCACGGCTATTCTGTCTCAGGGCAGTCGTCGGGAATTATCTCCGCGGCAGGTGGATCGAGTATCCGGGCCGGGATGGTGATATGCGGAGGGAGGTCTACTTCGGGGTTCCGCAGGGGTCGGTCCTCGGGCCACTCCTGTGGAACATCGCGTACGACGCGGTGTTGCGGGCCGACCTCCCCGACGGCGTCAGTGCCGTGTGTTACGCAGATGTCACACTGGTGCTGGCCGTCGGGGCTCAGTGGGGGAGGGCCAAGCGCCTCGCCGAGGAGGGGGCGCAACGCGTCGTCAACCGGATCAGGGGGATGGGGATGACGGTGGCGGTCCATAAGACCGAGGTGATAGCGTTCCACTCACCTCGGCAGGATCCGCCACCCCCTCTGATCCGGGTGGGTGGGGCTGATATCGAGGTGAAGCCCCGGATGAGGTATCTGGGGCTGATCCTCGATAGCCACTGGCGCTTCGAGGAGCATTTCCGCTGCCTGGTTCCCCAGTTGGAGAGGATGGTCTCGGCTTTAGGCCAGATCCTCCCCAACCTGGGGGGCCCGGCGGGACGAGTTCGCCGCCTCTATGTGGCAATGGTTCAGTCGGTGGCCCTATACGGGGCCCCCGTCTGGGCGGACGACCTGGCGGCCTCCCGGCGCAGCATGACGATACTGCGTCGGGTGCAGAGGCGGAGGGCGTTGCGGGTCGTCCGCGGCTACCGGACCGTGTCGCATGAGGCGGCGACGGTTCTTGCGGGGATGCCGCCCATGGATCTCCTCGCGCGGTCACACGCGATGATGTATCGTCATCGTGTCGACCGTCGCGCGGGAGTGGGGGCGTTCCCGGGAGAGCAGGAACCTGCTTGAGGCGATTTGGAGCGCCAGGCCCGGCAGTTCGTGGTGCTCGCGTGGCAGGAGCGGTTGGCCCTGCCAACTGCGGGGCACCGGACAGTCGGGGCTGTTCGGCCACTCCTGTGTGAGTGGCTGGACAGAGGCCATGGAAGCCTTACTTACCGGATGGCACAGGTATTTTCCGGGCATGGTAGCTTCGGAAGATACCTGTGTCGGATAGGGAAGGAGCCGACGGCGCGTTGCTGCCATTGTGACGCCGAGCAGGACACGGCTGATCATACCCTCCAGGTATGCCCAGCTTGGGAGGGGGAGCGACGTGTCCTGGTCGGCGTCATAGGGCGGGATGTCTCGCTGCCGGGCGTGGTGCGCGCCATGCTCGGCAGCGAGAGGAAGTGGAGGGCCGTGGCCTCCTTCTGCGAGACCATAATGCTGCAAAAGGAGGCCGCGGGAAGGGAGCGCGAGCTTCAGCGGCGCGCTGAGGCTCGCGCTCGTATGGTGGCGCGAGGGCGTCGCCCGGGCGCCAGGCGTCGCGGGCGGCGGCCTTTGCGCGGCGGATGACCCTGGCTGGGAGGGGGGCCCTGAGGGGAGCCTCCTCCCGCCAGGCGGCAATGGGTCGGACCGGGTGGGTCCGGCCCACGGGGAGGCACCCTCGGTGGCCTGGAGCGGCCATCAGCTCCCGGCCGCCGAGGGGTAGAAACGGGGTCGCAGGCGGTTCCGAGTTGGGGCTCGCAGCCCGCCACTAAATGCGGCCCCGGGACGGATGGCGGCGGGATGGAGTGGCCCCGTCCTGCCGCTATGAGAAAGTGTGTCTACCGGGGGGACCGTTTGTCCTCCCCGGGGATAGGTGCAAAGCGCGGGCACGGGGAGGATACCGGAGGAATGCTTCGAGTGATTCCCGGTATCCTCCCAAATCGTGCGGAAGGGTCACCGTGGGGTTTTTAGTGGGTAGGTCCCGCGCCCGTCATTCTACGGGCGCGGGGAATCCCACACAACCCTCCCGCCTCTCCCCAAAGAGGTGGGAGGGAGTCTTTCGAAGATTTTCTCCACGACAAAAAAAAAAAAAAAAGTCATCGCCTACGCCAGCCGCACGCTCAACGCGGCAGAGCGAAACTACTCCGTTACCGAAAAGGAGTGCCTGGCCGTTGTATGGGGCATCCGAAAGATGCGAGCCTATCTGGAGGGTTACCACTTTACCATCCTTACCGACCACCAGGCCCTGAAGTGGCTACGCTCCATCGACAACCCGTCCGGACGATTGGACTGGAGCTCCAAGCTCCAGCAATACGACTTCGACATCCAGTACCGCCGAGGGGAAACCAACCTGATGGCTGACGCCCTCTCCCGACAGCCAGAAGTGGCCAGCCTGGACACCGGCTGCACTTGGTACGACCGCATCAAGGAGGCGGTCGCCCAGGACGAGAAGAAACACCCGGACTTCTGCCTCCGCGAAGAGGGGCTGTTCCGCCGCATTCCCGATCCCACGGGATTCAACCCGGAGAACGAATGGAGGAAGTGCGTTCCCCGCGCACAACGCGAAGCAACTCTGCAAGCCGCTTACAACGTGCCCACCGCCGGGAACTTGGGCATCGCCAAAACCTGCGCTCGCCTCGCGCAACGCTACTACTGGCCCGGCATGTTCCGCGATGCCACCCGCCATGTCCGTCGCTGCAGTTCATGCCTACAATACAAGGCCTTGCAACGCGCCCCAGCCGGGCAGATGTACACTACCCCGGCCGCACATCCGTGGGAAGTAGTCTCGGCAGACTTTTTTTTTTTTTTTTTTTTTTTTTTTTTTTTTTTTTTTGTCGTGGGGAAAATCTTCGAAAGACTCCCTCCCACCTCCTTGGGGAGAGGTGGGAGGGGTGTGTGGGATTCCCCGCGCCCGTACAACGACAGGCGCGGGACCTACCCACTAAAAACCCCACGGTGACCCTTCGGCACGCTTTGGGAGGATACCGGGAATCGCTCGAAGCATTCTTCCGGTATCCTCCCCGTGCCCGCGCTTTCGCGCCCATCCCCCGGGGGGACAATCGGTCCCCCCAGTAGACACACTGCCTCATAGCGGCGGGACGGGGCCACTCCATCCCGCCGCTATCCGTCCCGGGGCCGCGTTTAGTGGCGGCTGCGAGCCCCAACTCGCAACCGCCCGCGACCCCGTTTCCACCCCTCGGCGGCCGGGCGTTCATGGCCGCACCAGACCGCCGAGGGTGCCTCCCCTTGCGTCGGACCGGTAGGGGGAGGCACTCCTACCCCCAACCGGTCCGACCCGGCGCCGCCTGGCGGGAGGAGGGTCCCCTCAGGACCCCCCTCCCAGCCTAGGTCATCCGCCACGCCGAGGCGGCCGCCCGCGACGCCTCGCGACCGGGCGACGACCTCGGGCCACCGCACGAGCGCGAGCTTCAGCGCCCCGCTGAAGCTCGCGCTCCCTCCCCGCGGCCTCCTTCTGCAACATTACGTTCTCGCAGAAGGAGGCCACGGCCCTCCACTTCTCCTCGCTGCCGAGCATGGCGCGCACCACGCCCGGCAGCGAGACATCCCGCCCGACGACGCCGACCAGGACACGGCGCTCCCCCTCCCACGCGGGAGTCTCGGCAGACTTGGTCGGACCATTGCCACATTCAAAAGGGGGCTACACCACACTCCTGGTCATCCAGGACAAATTCACAAAGTGGGTAGAACTACACCCTCTCCGTACCGCCACCGCTCCAGCCATCGCACGGATCTTGAAGCAGCACGTCGTACTCCGCCACGGATGTCCATACCGCCTCATCACCGACAACGGACGGCAATTCGTCGGGAAGGAGGTTGCGAATCTATGCCGCCAATACGGCATCGACCATCGGACCACGCCACCATACACAGCGCAGTGCAACCCGGTAGAACGGACCAACCGGGTAATCAAGACCATGATCGCCCAATTTACCGGCGAAGATCACCGCAACTGGGACCAATGGCTGCCGGAACTGACGTTCGCCTACAATACCGCGCGCCACGACACCACGGGCCACACCCCGGCCTTCCTCAATTATGGACGGGAATTACCGAATCCGGTCCGGATCCGATCCCCGAACGCACCCGACGACCCCGGCCAGGCCGACTTCGAAGCCTGGCATCGCCGTCTACGACAACTCCAGGACGCTTACCAGCTCGCCAGATGGACCCAGGCCAGAGCCCACGAAGGCCAACGGAAGACATACAAACTTCGCCGCCGGGACTGGCGGCCCCAAATCGGCGACGAAGTAATGCGGCGGGAGCACCACCTCAGCGCCGCCAGTCGAGGCTTTAACGCCAACTTGGCGCCAAAATACGACGGTCCCTTCCGAGTAGTGGGATTCGAGGGACCAAACGTAGTTCGGCTCCGGCGCCGCGGCGCTCGAATCACCCGCGCCCACCTCCAAGACCTCAAGCCGTGCGCGCGCACCGAGGAGCCAGGAGTGGGGGAACCAAGCGACCCCCCCCCCCCCCTACTTCGCAACTAGGTATAAAACCCGGCCGTCCGACCGCCGCTAGATCACTCTCTGCTCTGTTTCAGCATGCGGCGAACAGACGTTTTTCCAGCCCAGCAAGCTGGCGCCGGCGCAAGCCCACTCGGGCAATCACATCAACGCCCGGCCGAGACCAGGCCTTGCATCCGGCCTCCGACCGGGCCACTACCGGCCCGAAAGTGCGGACCACCACCACGTCTGCAGACCAGCACCCGGACCCCCGATCTGGGAGCGCTGGATCTGACGACCAGCAGCCGGCCAGCCACCTCCGAACCCGGACTCGTCAGGGATCTGGCTGCCCTGCGGGTGACCCCCGCAGCAGGGGACACACCGGGTCACCCCGTCCGGCCGACCATCCGCCGGGTAAGCCGCCTCGGCGGCCACCGGGTCCGGATGGACCCCGGACCGCCGCCCGCCACCACCCGGGACCCAGCCGGCCCCAGAGAGCCGGACACCGCCGCTCTCCAGCCAGCCGGCCACCAGCCGGCCCACTGTCTGGCCACCCGGCCAGACGGACACCGCCCGGCCACCCGCCAGGCGGACCAGCAGCCGGCCTTCACACCGGCCTACCAGCAGCCGGCCATCACCCCGGCCCACCAACAGCCGGCCATCACACCGGCCTACCAGTAGCCGGCCGACTAGCAGCCGGCCATCCACCAGCCGGACACCGCCCCGGCCTACCGCCGCCAACCCCAACGCTTCCGACGCCGCGCCGACCGTGACCACGGTTAAGGCCACCGACGTCCCCACCCCCCGGGAAACCCCCGAAACGCCCGCCTCCGGGCACAGGGCTGGGCCCCCGGTGCCCTGGCGACAGCGGTCGCCTACCGGGAGGGCCGTATTGCTCTACACCGAGAGGATGCGGTCCGACCGGCGATACCGGATCCCGTGCGCCCAGGGCCGGCTCGTCGTCTACCGCCGTGACGACGGGTCGATCCTGGTGCTGCCCCAACCGCCGCGACCCTAGTTATAAGTTAGCTATAGGATAAATGTAAACCTAGAGTTAAGGAAAAAAATATATATATAGACCTTAGTATCTGTACCAACACCCCCGCCCTAAGGGAGTAGCGCGACGAAACGTGCAATTACTGATTGCATACGAGCTTACTACTTCCTGATAAGCTAACTGCTTGCTTTCTAGCACACTGCTTGCATACTAGCTTACTGTCTGCTTAATAGCTTACTGCTAGTATAATCGCTTAATGCTTACTTACCAGCTTACTGCGTGCATGCTAGCATACTGCTTCGTTACTAGATTCCTTCTCGCTTACTAGCTCACTGCTTGCATTCTAGCATATTGCTTTCTTACTAGATTACTGCTTGCATGCTAGCATACTGCTTGCATAATAGTTAACTGCTTTCTTATTAGCCAGCTGCTTCCTTACTAGCTTACTGCTTGCTACTAGTTTACTGCTTGCTTACTAGCTTACTGCTTGCCTACTAGCATACTGCTTTCTTACTAGCTAATTGCATTCTCACTAGCCTGCTGCTGTTTGCCTCCTAGCCTACTGCTCCCTTTCTTGCTACCTCCACGCTTAAGAGCTCACTGCTAGCTTACTAGCTTACTGGCTGCTTAATAGCCTACTGCTAGCTTAATCGCTTACTGGCTGCTTACTAGCCTACAGCGTGCTTTCTAGCTTGCTGCTTGCTTACTAGCTGACAGCTAGCTTGCACGGTTACTGCTTGCTTACAAGCCCGCTGCTTGCATTCCAACATAATGCTTCCTTACTAGCTTCTTGCTTGCTTACTAGCTTACTGTTTGCTTACCAGCTTACAACTTGCCTACTAGCTAACTGTTACCTAGCTGTACTGCTGGCTTACTAGCTTGTTTGTTGCTATCTAGCTTACTGCTTGCTTCCTTGCTATCTTCCTCCACGCTTCCTAGCACACTGCTTGCTTACTAGTTTACTGCTTGCTCAATAGTTAACTACATTCTTGCTAACCTGCTGCTTGCATACTAGCTTACTGCTTTGATACTAACTTACTGCTTGCTTACTGGCTTTCTGCTTGCTTACTAGCATACTGCTTTGTTACTAACTTACTGCTTGCTTACTAGCATATTGCTTCCTTTCTAGCTTCTTCCTCGCTTACTAGCTCACTGCTTGCTTACTATTTTACTACTTGCTTACCTACTTACTACCTCCTTACTAGCTACCTGCTATCTTACCAGCTTACTGCTTGCTTACAAGCCTACTGCTTGCTTATTACCTAACTGCACTCTTACTGCATTCCTGCTTACTTCTTAACACATTGTACGTCGGCCCCGCGAAAACGCGGGATTCGAAGTCTATCGCTTGAGCGCCGGGCCCGCGAAAACGCGGGTTTCGAAGTCTATCGCTTGAACGCCGGCCCCGTGAAATCGCGGATTTCAAAGTCTGCCGCTGCAGCGCTGGGTCTGCGATAATACAGCATTCTTTTCTTTGGCGATTTGTTGGCTGTTGTCATGACTACGCTGATGCAAGAGTTACTCTTGGGCATCGTATACTGTAGCCAGTACATCCTTCATGTCTTTACGCTTTTAGTTGAACAGCTTAATAGGCCTTCTTATTCTGTGCATTTTTACTCCTATAATGTGAGTAAATTTACTGAGAATATGTCGCTGATCCTCTATCAGATTATTCTATACAATCATAAGATACTGATATAGAGATCGAGAACAGTGATAGTGATGTGATTCCAAAAAGAAGAAGAAGAACTGTTCCATTGCAGTATTCCAGTGATTCCGATGATCTAATTGATAGTGAAATGTTCACAGAATCACATAGTGACACAGAATCATGGTCAGATGTTGATAAAGCTCCTAACGTTCCAGATTTTATTGCGGAATCTGGTCCAATGATTGTTCCTGCTAATAAGCAGAGCATAAAAGAAATCGTCGAAATGTTTATTGGCAATGATTTATTTCAATTGATGGTAAATGAATCAAACATTTATTATCATCAGAATAAGGACAAGATGTGTAATGGTAAAAAAATGCCTAAGTGGAGAGATGTTTCTCTAGGCGACATGAAGAAATTTCTTGGTTTGTTTATATTGATGAGCCAAGTAAAGAGAGATCGAAAAGAAGATTACTGGTTCACAGACTTTTATACCAAAACACCATCGTTCTCCACGGTAATGTCGCATAACAGATTTCGCCAGATTTGGGATACATGGCATTTTTCATATAATCGTACAACAGCTGGTTCTAATAAGCTCGGGAAAATTCAGCCAATACTGAGTTATTTATTAGATAAATTTAAATCAGTATACACGCCGAAAAAGGAGCTTTCGCTTGACGAATCTATTATTCCATGGCGTGGAAAATTATCTATAAAAACGTACAATCCCGCAAAAATAATAAAGTATGGCCTACTGTGTCGTATGTTATGTGAAGCTAAAAGTGGATATATTTGCAACTTGGAAATATACTGTGCGAATGGCAAAAAACAGGGCCAAACTATAATGTCGTTGCTCGATAAACATATAGGACTGGGGTATCATGTATATATGGATAATTATTATAACAGTATTTGTACCGCAGAATTGCTTCTGAAAAATGGTACACGAGTTTGCGGTACAATTAGAGCGAATAGAGGTGTTCCCGAATCTATGAAGTATATCAGATTAAAAACTGGAGATTATACAATTAAAACAAAAAATGAAATTTTGGTACAGGCGTGGAAGCCAAAACACAAAATCGTATACATGGTTTCTACAATACATTCGGGAGAACTAACAAACACAAAAAAAGTACATTGGAAAACAAAACAAGAAATTATAAAACCTCAATCTGTTATAGATTATAACAAATATATGATGGGCGTAGATTTGGCCGATCAGTTTTTATCATATTTTTCCATTATGAGGAAAACAGTGAAATGGACAAAGAAAACAGTTTTGTTTCTTTTAAATTGCGCATTGTTCAATGCATATAGATTATATGTTGAGTTCAATGGTAACACTATAAAATGTCAAAAATTTTTACAGGCTGTTGCATGTTTATGGATCGAGGAATATCCAAGTACTCAAGATGTATCGAATGATTGTGTAGAACGAACTTCTGCATTAGTTCCTACACCTCGCACATCAAAATATGATCACCTTCAGAGACTATCGGGTGATATAAAGAAGCATAACGTTACTCGAATTATTGGATCTGGGAAAAACCGATACGTACGACGTCCATGCAAAGTTTGCTCTGCTAGCAAAAAAAGAAGCGAGAGTAGCTTTATGTGCTCTCTGTGACTAGTACCTTTACATCTTGGAAAATGTTTCGAAAAATACCATACATCTCTTAAATATTAATATTTTTCTTTCCGTTCATATTATATATATGTAATAATCAATCATCAAATAAAACAGGTGTATTTTTTTATAATTATAAATTAAAATTTTCCATTTTGCTTCTATTTTTCGTTATCGTTAAATTTCATATAATGAATATGTAAATCAATTTTAGTGTTTTACAATAATGTATAAAACTTTAAATATTTTCTTCACCTACTCATTGGTTGTCAAAAAGCGAATCATGCCGGCGCCTAGGCTTTACGCGATCGATACTGTGCTGGCGCTCAGATTTTAAATGTCCCAGATGCCACCGGCGTACAATGTGTCAACTGACTGCTTTCTTACTGGCAAGCTGCTTGCTTACTAGCTTACTGGTTGCTTGCTAGCTAACAGCTTGCATACTAGCTTCTAGCTTGCTTAATAGCTTGCTGGTTGCTTACCAGCTTACAGCTTTGCTACAAATCTACGGATCCCTTACTAACTAACTGCAATTGTACTAGCCTGCTGCTTGCTTACTAGCTTACCGCTACCTTACTCGCATCCTGGTTGCTTACTAGCCTGCTGCTTGCTTACTAACTTACTGCTTGCTTACTAGCATACTGCATCCTTACAACCTTCCTGCTCGCTTACTAGCTCACTGCTTGCTTACTATCTCACTAGTTGCTTACTAGCTCACTACATGCTTACTAGCAACCTGCTTGCTTACTAGCTTACTGCTTGCTTACAATCTTACTGCTTGCTTACTAGATTGCTACATGCATTTCAGCAGGTCACTGCTTACTGGCGTACTGCTTCCTTACTAGCTTACTGCTTGCTTACTACCTAACAGCTTTCTTACTACATTCCTGCTTACTTCTTATCTTACTGGTTTCTGACTATCCTGCTGCTTGCTTACAATCGTACTGTTTGCTTATTATCGTACAGCTTGCTTAACACCTTAGTGCTTGCTTACAACATTCCTGCATTCTTCCTAACATACAGCATTCTTACTAACTTACCGCTCTCTTACCAGACGAGTGCTTACTACCTTCCGGCTTGCTTACTAGCATAATGCATCCTTACTAGCGCCCTGCTCGCTTACCAGCTTCCTCCTCACTTACTAGCTCACTGCTTGCTTACTAGCTTACCGCTTGCTTACTACCATAATGCATCCTTACTAGCGCCCTGCTCGCTTACTAGCTCACTACTGCCTGACCAGCTTACTGCTTGCTTACAAGCTTACTGCTTGCTTACAAGCTTACTGCTTGCTAACTAGCTTACTCCTTGATTATTATCATACTGCTCCCCTACTAGCATCCTCCTCGCTTACTAGCTTAGTGCTTGCCCACTTGCTTGCTGCTTGCTCTCTAGCTTACTGCATGCTTTCTAGCTTGCCGCTGGCTTTCTAGCTTACAGTCTGCTGACTAGCTTACTGGTTGCTTACTCGCATACTGCTTGTTTACTAGCCCGCTGCTTGCTCTCTAGCATACTGCTTCCTTACAAGCTTCCTGCTTGCATACTAGCTTACTGGTTTCTTACTAGCAAACAGCATGCTTACAAGCATTCTGCTGCATTACTGGGTCCCTGCTCGTTTACTAGCTTACTGCTTGCTTACTAGCTTGCTGCTTGTTTTCTAGTTTAGTACAAGCTTACTAGCTTACTGGCAGCATAATAGCTTACTGCTAGCTTAACCGCATAATGCTCGCTTAATAGCTTGCTGCTTCCTTACTGGCTCACTGCTTGCTTACTAGCTTACAGCTATCTTAATCGCCTACTGCATGCTTACTAGCCTGCAGCTGACTTTCTAGCATATTGCAACCTTACTAGTTTCCTGCATGCTTAATAGATTACTGGTTCCTTAATAGCTTACTTCTAGCTTACTAGCATAATGCTTCCTTCCTAGCTCCCTGCTCGCGTACAAGCTCACTGCTTGCTTACCAGCGTACTGCTTGCTTACTGGCATAATGCTTCCTTACTAGCCAGCTGCTCGCTTACTAGCTTACAACCAGCTTACTCGCTTAGTGCTTGCTTAGTAGCCCGCTGCTTGCTTTCTACCATACTGCTTGCTTACTCGCATGCTGCCTTCTTACCAGCTCAATGCTTGCATACTAGCTCACTGATTCCTTACTAGCTTACAGAATGCTTACACGCTTACTGCTTGCTTACTCGCATCCTTCTTTTTTACTAGCTCACTACTTGCTAAGTGCTTGCTTACTAGCATACAACTAGCTTACCAGCATACTGCTTGCCTACTAGATTACTGGCTGCATACAAGCACACAGCTTCCTTACAGTCAAACTTCTTCCTTCCTAGCTTTCTGCTTGCTGAATAGCTGACTACTTCCCTAATAGCCTGCTGTTTGCTTTATAGCTTACTGCTTGCTTACTAGCCTGCTGCTTGCATGCTAGCTTACTTCTAGCTTACTCGCTTACTATCCTGCCGCTTGCTTACTAGATTACTGCTTGCTTAGTAGCTTACTGCTCGCTTACTAGCTTACTGCTGGCTTACTAGCTTAAAGGTCGCTTACTCGCTTACTGCTTACTTACTAGGCCGCTGCTTTCTTATTAGCTTACTGCTTGCTTACTGGCATACTGGTTTCTTACAAGCCAGGTGCTTGCCAAAAATAGCTTACTGGTTGCTTACTAGCATACTGCTTGCTTATTGGGATAATGCTTCTTTACTAGCTTCCTGCTCGCTTACTGTCTTACTACTAGCTTGCTAGCTTGCTACTTGCTATCTAGCTCACCGCTTGCTTACTAGCACACTGCTTCCTTACTAGCTCCCTGCTCCCTTACTAGCTCACTGCTTGCTTATTAACTTGCTGCTTACTTTATAGCGTATTGCTTGCTTTCTAGCATACTGCAGCCTTACCAGCTTACTGCTCGCTTATTAGCTCACAGCTTGCCTACTAGCTTACTACTTTTTTTTTTTTTTTTTTTTTTTTTTTGTCGTGGGGAAAATCTTCGAAAGACTCCCTCCCACCTCCTTGGGGAGAGGTGGGAGGGGTGTGTGGGATTCCCCGCGCCCGTACAACGACAGGCGCGGGACCTACCCACTAAAAACCCCACGGTGACCCTTCGGCACGCTTTGGGAGGATACCGGGAATCGCTCGAAGCATTCTTCCGGTATCCTCCCTGTGCCCGCGCTTTGGCGCCCATCCCCCGGGGGGACAATCGGTCCCCCCAGTAGACACACTGCCTCATAGCGGCGGGACGGGGCCACTCCATCCCGCCGCTATCCGTCCCGGGGCCGCGTTTAGTGGCGGCTGCGAGCCCCAACTCGCAACCGCCCGCGACCCCGTTTCCACCCCTCGGCGGCCGGGCGTTCATGGCCGCACCAGACCGCCGAGGGTGCCTCCCCTTGCGTCGGACCGGTAGGGGGAGGCACTCCTACCCCCAACCGGTCCGACCCGGCGCCGCCTGGCGGGAGGAGGGTCCCCTCAGGACCCCCCTCCCAGCCTAGGTCATCCGCCACGCCGAGGCGGCCGCCCGCGACGCCTCGCGACCGGGCGACGACCTCGGGCCACCGCACGAGCGCGAGCTTCAGCGCGCCGCTGAAGCTCGCGCTCCCTCCCCGCGGCCTCCTTCGGCAACATTACGTTCTCGCAGAAGGAGGCCACGGCCCTCCACTTCTCCTCGCTGCCGAGCATGGCGCGCACCACGCCCGGCAGCGAGACATCCCGCCCGACGACGCCGACCAGGACACGGCGCTCCCCCTCCCACGCGGGGCATACCTCCAGGGTATGATCCGCCGTGTCCTGCTCAGCGTCGCAGTGACAGCAACGCGCCGTCGGCTCCTGCCCTATCCGGCACAGGTATCTTCCGAAGCTGCCATGCCCGGAAAATACCTGTGCCAGCCGGTAGGTGAGGCTGCCATGGCCTCTGTCCAGCCACTCCTTCAGGAGTGGCCGAACAGCCCCAACAGTCCGGTGCCCCGCGGTTGGCAGAGCCAGCCGCTCCTGCCACGCGAGCAACACGGACTGCCGGGCCTGGCGCTTCAAATCGCCCCAAGCAGGTTCCTGCCCGCCCGGGACCGCCCCCACCCCCGCGCGACGGTCGACGCGGTGCCGGTACATCACCGCGTGCGACCGCGCGAGCAGGTCCATGGGCGGCATCCCCGCTAGAACCGTCGCCGCCTCATGTGACATGGTCCGATACCCGCGGACGACCCTGAGCGCCATGCGCCTCTGCACCCGACGCAGCATAGTCATGCTGCGCCGGGAGGCAGCCAGGTCGTCCGCCCAGACGGGGGCCCCGTATAGGGCCACCGACTGGACCATTGCCACATAGAGGCGACGAACTCGGCCCGCCGGGCCCCCCAGGTTGGGCAGGATCCGGCCCAGAGCCGCAACCATCCTTTCCAACCGGGGGACCAGGCAGCGGAAATGCTCCTCGAAACGCCAGTGGCTATCGAGTATCAGCCCTAGATACCTGATCTGGGGCTTCACCTCGATGTCAGCCCCACCCACCCGGATCAGAGGGGGTGGCGGATCCTGCCGAGGTGAATGAAACGCAATCACCTCGGTCTTATGGACGGCCACCGTCATCCCCATCCCCCTGATCCGGTCGACGACGCGTTGCGACCCCTCCTCCGCGCGACGCATGGCCCTCCCCCAGTGCGCCCCGACGGCCAGCACCAGTGTGTCATCCGCATAACACACCGTGCTGACGCCGTCGGGGAGGCCGGCCCGCAACACCGAGTCGTACGCGATGTTCCACAGGAGTGGCCCGAGGACCGACCCCTGCGGAACACCGCAGTACACCTCCCTCCGCATATCACCATCCCGGCCCGGATACTCGATCCACCTGCCGCGGAGATAATCCCCGACGACCGCCCTGAGACAAGGGGGGACTCGATGATATTCGAGTCGCCTCCGAGAGGGCCCTCACACGACCTATCGCGTCGATAGTCGATCGGCCCCCCCGGAAACCGAACTGGCAGTCGGCCAGACCGGGATCACCCCGCGACAGGTGCTCGACGAGGCGGGCAGCAATCACACGCTCGAAGAGCTTGCCCACCTCGTCGAGGAGACAAATGGGCCGGTATGCGGAGTGAGACTCCGCGGGCCGACCCTCCTTCCGGAGGAGGACCATCCTCGCCACCTTCCAACTGGGGGGGAATCGCCCGTCCCTCAGGCAGCGGTCGAACAACCGCCTGAGGTCGGCCCCAAGGACGCCCTGGGTCAAGACCCAAACCCGGCCGGGCACACCATCCGGACCCGGGGCCGTGTTACGAACCCCGAGCCGTCTGATGGCCGCTGCCAGCTCCTCCTGCGTGACCCCCAGCTCGGACGTCCACTCCACTGGGACAGCCGCCGCCGCCGGAGGACGCGGTCCCCTCTCCCCAATTGGGAAGAGTGTATTGACCACGTCCTCCAGCAGCCGGGGGTCAAGACCCTCGGTGACGGGGGGCGCCCACGGGCGGAGCTTATTCAGCACCACCTTATATGGGCGCCCCCATGGATCGTCATCAAGGGTCTGGAGGAGCTCCTTCCATGCCTGGGTCTTGGCCCGTTTGATGGCTACCTGCAGAGCAACCCGCGCCACGCGGTATGCTCCATACAGGTCATCAGCTGCCCTCGCTCGCGTCACGCCGTCGCCTGTACGTTGACGACGGCGCGCGCGGGTGTACTGGCGTCGGGCGCGGACAGTCGCGACTCGCAACTCCGCGATCGCGTCCGACCACCAGTACACCGCCCGGCGAGGAGAAGCCCGCCCGACCCGAGGCATCGCCGCGTCGCAAATACCCGCGACCAATGCTCCGAGCCGGGCGACCTCCTCCTCTATGCTCGGCAACTCGGCCGCTCCCTGCGGCCAAGTTGCAGCGAGGGCAGCTGCCATCAGGGCGTCCTTGTCCAGGCGCCGAAGCGCCCAGCGGCGTGGTGGGGTGCCACGCAGGCGGCCGTGTCGGGATGCACTCGCGGCGGCAGAGACCTCCATCCGGATGTACCGGTGATCGGAGAGTGTCTCTGCCCCCGCGACCACGTGCCAACCCGACACCATGCGCACGGCGTTGGGGGTCGCGAATCCAACATCCACGATGGACCCCCCATATCGCCGCACGCATGTGTGCTCCGACCCCCGGTTCAATACCCGGAGGTCGAGCCCCGCCGTCCAATCGCCCAGGATCCCGCCGCGAACGGAGGTCCTGGGGGATCCCCAAGCCACCGACTTGGCATTAAAATCCCCCAGGACCAACACCGGCCGGGCCGCGTAGCGCTGCACGCATGCCGCGACCTCGGCCAAGTACAGCTCGAACGCAGCGTGACCGCTACGGGGCGAAATGTAGCACCCCACCACAGCGACTCCCCCCCAGTCCACGGCGACGAATCCCCGACCGCGCTCCAACAAGGAGAACGGTGGGGACCCGTCGCCCCCTCCCCATACCGTCGCCACCAAGCCGTCCGCGTCGCCCACCCAATGAGGGTGATCAGGGACGCGGTACGGCTCGGCGGCGACCGCCAGGCCAACCCCCCACTCCGCGAGGACTTGGGACATCAAGTCCTGTGCCGCGCGGCAGTGGTTGAGGTTGGCCTGGAGGAGGAGGCGGGGCGGCATTAATTAATGGCCGCGCCAGCCTCCTCCCGGCCGTCCGTCCCCGTAGCACCGTCCACCTCCATGGAGGACGATGCCATCGCCCTCGGCACCGGAGCCGGTGCAGCCCGCCTCTTCCTCTCCTTCCGGGAGGGGGGGGGAGCACTTCTTGCTCCCCACCCTGTGATCGGCTGGCGTCCCCATGTCCGCACACAGCGGGCAGTGGGGGGCCGCCGAGCACTGGCTCGCACGGTGCTCTTTGGCACCGCAGCGGTAACACTGACCGCTGCGGTCCACTGGCGAGGTGCACCACTGCCTCACGTGCCCCAATTCGAGGCAGCGGTGACACTGGAGCGGGCGCGGCGCGAGGATTTCCACTCGCGCCGAAACCCACCCCACCAACACCCTCCCGGATTCCGCCACCTTACGGGCGGCGGAGAGGGGGCACCGGGCCCACACCGACCCGAGGCCGGAGGGCGACCTGCGGATCTCTCCGATCCGCAGGTCCTCCACAGGACAGTCCCCCGCCCTCGCAAGGGCACGGGACACATCCTGTGCGCTGACCGAGTCGTCCAGCCCACAAACGCGCATCTCCGTGCGCTTCGTGGGCCGGGCGACCCGGACACCTCGCTCGCCCAGCTGCTCCCGGAGCCTCTGGGCGAGACGATCCGCCTTCGCGCCGCCTTCTGCACCGGGGATCTCCAGCAAGAGACCCCCGGTCACGGCCCTCTTCGCCCTCACGGAGGCGATGCCCAGCTCTTCCAGGGAGATATTCTCCCTGGCGAGCCGCATCGCCTCCGCGAGGGTCAGGTCAGCGTCACCGCTGCCGTTTTTGGGGGACGACCTGGTCGTGCTTTCCCGACCTTCGCGGCCTTTACCTTGGCCGCCGGCGGCGGAGGCGGAGGCTGCGGTTGCGAGGCCTTCCTCGCCGCCCGCTTCGCCTTCCGCCCCACCACCTCACTCCACGCCACCCCCCCTTGGGAGGGTGCTGTGGAGGACGCGACCACCGCGACCACGGGTACACCACCCACCTTGGGGGTCGCGACCCGGGGCCCTGGTGCCGCAACGCTGGGCGGAGCCTTCACTCCGCCCTTCTTTGCCTTCCCCGACTGTACCGGAACAGGTCGGGGAGGCACCGCCTTCCTGCTGACCGCTCTTCCGGCGAGGAGCTCCTCCCGGAAGGCGGCCAGCTTGCCGTCAATCATGTCCCCAATCCTCCTCAGAAGATCGTCTTCTGAGGAGTACGGGGACTTCTTCACGGGCGGAGTGCGGGTGGAGGGGCCCGCGGTGCCCCGCACCACTGCCGCCGCACTCCGCTTATTTACCTCCGCCGAGGGACGCGGCGGTGGAGGAGGAGGGAGGATGGGAGGGAGGGCCGCGCTGTTCCACAGCGCCTCTGCCCTCCTCCTCCCATGTCGCTCCTCCTCCAACAGGAGCTGCAGACGGGCGTTCCGCCCTCTGAGCTCCCGCGCCGCCTCCCTCATTTCCTCCGCCGCGGCCTTCAGGGCCTCCGCGCCACCGCTTTTCTGCCCCTTAAAGGCGCAGGCAGCGGCGACTTTCTCCACCCGCCTCAGGGACGAGGAGATCCTCTCCGATATCTCCTCGGTCACCTCGTCCCTGAGGCAACTCAGCCTCACCGACGGGCTCATCGCCCCGCCCACCTCGACGACGGCCTGCCCCGTCCTCTTCCTCTTAGAGCCTATGTGGCTCGTGCTGGAGGAGAAGGACGAGACCGACGCCGTCTCGTCGTCCTCCTCCACCCTCCACGAAGGCGGACCTGGCGCTGAGTGGGGCGCGAGCGCCGCCACCCTAACCCCAACCCCGTCTCCGTCCTCCCCAACCGACAAAACCCGCCCCATCCCCATTTTATTTTCTGTGTCCATAAAAATCCCACGAGATGGTCGGAAATAAAGGTCCACCCGGGCAGAGCCGCCTTACCCGGGTAAGCCTAATACTCCGGGGGTTCGGCAGGTTCCCCGGAGGTGGTCGCTTGGGATTGGGCCTTCTCCCCCAACCATGCATCCCATCGCCGCGCACCATAGCTTAGGATTGGAGGGCGAATTTATAGAGTCGCCATACTCGTGGCCCAGGCGGTTAAGCCAAGACCCCCGTTCCTCCTGCCGTCACGTACCATTCACAAAACCAATAGGGAATTGTGAATGGGTCGTTGTGACGACCAACAGGAGGCTTACGGTGTGTGTATGACTCGGGTACCCCGGGTTCGTTAAGCCCGTACTGCAGCTGAAAGGCTGGCAGCCCCTGAGGGGCTTACTAGCATACTGCTTTCTTACTAGCTAACTGCTTCCTTACTTTCCTCCTGCTTGCTTACTAGCTTACTTGTTTCCTACTAGCATACTGCTTGCTTAGTAACATACTGCTTCCTTACAATCTTCCTCTTCGCATATTAGCTCACTGCTTGCTTAGTAGCTTACTGGTTGCTTACTAGCTTACTGCTTGCTTACTAGGACACTGCTAACCACCTAGCTTTCTGCTCGCTTACCAGTACACTGGTTGCTTACTTGCATACTGCATTCTTACTAGCTTATTGCTACCTTTCTTGCCTCCTGCTTGCATACTAGCTTACTTGTTTCCTACTAGCATACTGCTTGCATACTAGCATACTGCTTCCTTGCTAGCTTCCCCCTCGCTTACTAGCTTCCTGCGTGCTTTCTAGTTTACTGGTTGCTTACTAGCATACTGCAGCCTTACTAGCTCCCAGCTCGCTTAATAGATTACCGCTTGCTTACTAGCTTGCTGCTTGCTTACTAGCATACTGCTTTCTTGCTAGCTTACTGCTTGCATTCTAGCTTACTGCATGCCTATCAGCTTACTGCTAGCTAACTAGCTAACTGGTATCTTACTAGCTTACTGCTTGCTTACAACATTACTGCTTGCTTACTAGCTTACTGCTTGCATACTAGCTTACTGCTTGTTTTCTAGCATACCGCTTCCTGTCGAGCTTCCTGCTCGCTTACTTGTTCACTGCATGCTTACTAGCATACTGCTCTCCTACTAGCTAATCGCTTCCTGACTAGTCTGCAGCTTGCTTACTAGCTTCCTGCTCACTTACTAGCTCACTGCTTGCGTACTAGCTTACTGCTTGCTTATTAGCATACTGCTTTCCTATTAGCTAACCGCTTGCTTACTATATTACTTCTTGCTTACTAGCATACTGCTTCCTTACCAGCTACCTGCTCTGTTACCAGCTCACTGCTTGCTTACTTGCTTACTTCTTGCATACTAGCTTACTGCTTGCTTTCTGGCTTTCTGCTTTCTTACTAGCTGCTGCTTCTTTACTAGGTTCCTGCTCGCTTACTAGCTCACTGCTTGCGTACTAGCTTATTGCTAGCTTACTGCTTGCTTACTAGCCCGCTGCGTGCTTCCTAACTTACTGTTTCCTTACTTGCTTCCTGCTTGCTTACTAGCTTACTGCTAGCTTACTCGTTTAGTGCTTGCCTGCAAGCTTGCTGCTTGCTTTCTAGCTTACTGCTTGCCTACTAGCATACTGTTCCCTTACTAGCTTCCTCCTCGCTTACGAGCTCACTGCTTGCTTACCAGCATACTGCTTTGTTACTAGGTTACCGCTTGCTTACTAGCATGCTTCATTCTTACTAACATAGTGCTTGCATACAACCTAACTGCTTTCTTACTACAATCCTGCTTTCCTCCTAACTTACTCCTTCCTTACTAGCTTCCTGCTTCCTTACTAGCTAACTGCTAGCTGACTAGCTTACTGGTTGCTTACTAGCATACTGCTTCCTTACTTGCTTCCTCCTCGCTTACAAGCTTACTGCTTGCATGCCAGCTTTTCTTTTTTTTTTTTCGTGGGGAAAATCTTCGTAAGACTCCATTCCACCTCTTTGTGGAGAGGCGGAAGGGGTGTGTGGGATGACCCTTCCGCACGTTTTGGGAGGATACCGGGAATCGCTCGAAGCATACTTCCGGTATCCTCCACGTGCCTGCGCTGTGCACCCATCCACGGGAGGACAAAAGGGTCTCCCGGGCTGTCACGCTATCTCATGGCGGCTGGACGAGGTCTCTCCGTCCTACCGCCATCCGTCTCGGAGCCGCGTTCAGTAGCGGTTGCGAGCCGTGACTCGCCGCTCCATGCCACCGACGGTGCCTTCCGATGCGCCGGACCGGAATTAGGGTGGCACTCCCACTTCGGTCCGACCCCGCGCCTCGTGGCTGTTGTAGGCTCCCTTGAGGAACGTCCTCCCAGCCAGGGTCATCTGCCACGCCGCGTGGGCCGCCCACGACTCCCGGCGCCACGAGCATGGCGCGCACCATGCCCGGCAGCGAGACATCCCGCCCTATGACGCCGACCAGGACACGGCGCTCCCCCTCCCACGCAGGGCACACCTCGTGGGTGTGTTCAACCGTATCCTGCTCAGCGTCACAATGGCAGCAACGCGCCGTCGGCTCCTTCCCTATCCGGCACAGGTATCTCCCGAAGCTGCCATGCCCAGAGAACACCTGTGCCATCCGGTAAGTGAGGCTTCCATGGCCTCTGTCCAGCCACTCACTCAGGAGTGGCCGAACTGCCCCGACTATCTGGTGCCCCGCGGTTGGCAGAGCCAACCTCTCCTGCCACGCGATCATCACGAACTGCCGGGCCTGGCGCTTCAAATCGCCCCAAGCAGATTCCTGCGCTCCCGGGACTGCTCCCACCCCCGCGCGACGGTCGACGCGGTGACGATACAGCACCGCGTGCGACCGCGCGAGGAGGTCTATGGGCGGCATTCTCGCAAGAACCATCGCCACCTCATGCGACACGATCCGGTACCCGCAGACGACCCGCAACGCCATCCGCCTCTGCACCCGTCGCAGCATCGTCATGCTGCGCCGGGAGGCCGCGAGGTCGTCCGCCCAAACGGGGGCCCCGTAAAGGGCCACCGACTGTACTATTGCCACATAGAGGCGGCGCACTCTGCCAGCCAGGCCCCCCATGTTGGGTTGGATTCGGCCTAAAGCCGCGACCATCCCCTCCAAACGGGGGACCAGGTAACGGAAATACTCCTCGAAGCGCCAGTGGTTATCGAGGATCAGCCCCAGATACCTCATCTGGGGTTTCACCTCGATATCAGCCTCACCTACCCGGATCAGAGGGGGTGGTGGATCCTGCCAAGGTGAATGGAAAGCTATCACATCGGTCTTATGGACCGCCACCGGCATCCCCATCCCTCTGATCCGACCGACGACGCGCTGTGCCCCCTCCACCGCGGGACGCTTGGCCCTCCCCCAGTACGCCCCGACGGCCAGCACCAGTGTGTCATCTGCATAACACACGGCGCTGACGCCGTCGGGGAGGTCGGCCCGCAACACCTTATCGTATGCGACGTTCCACAGGAGTGGCCCGAAGACCGATCCCTGCGGAAGGCCGCAGTACACCTCCCTCCGCATATCTCCATCCCGGCCCGGATAATCGATCCACCTGCCACGGAGGTAATCCCCGACGACTGTCCTGGGATAAGGAGGGACCCGACGATCTTCGAGCCCCCTCCTTATCACTTCCCAGAGAAGGGTGTTAAAGGCGTTGGCAATATCCAAGGATACTGCCAAAGCCTTATTGGAAATAGGTGGTGGAATAAAAAAAACAATTTACTTTATATATAACTTTTACTAAGCTTTTACTAAACACGTGGAAGGCACGTCTTCACGCTTTCAAAGGAACATACAGAATGAATAGGTCAGTGACGAAAAATTCGTCCCGTACCCTCAGACCCAATCGGTCCTTTACTTTGTCTAAACAAGCCAAGGAAGGGATACAGCTGCACCCTCTTGACTTGTATTTCGAAACATACGCGTCGATGGTTTTTGTCACATAAAGAAAGCTTTCTCTTTTAGAAGAGAAAAACCAACACGCCTCCTCAAAAATTAATCTACTGCGCTAAACTAACGATATACCTTCCATGTGCTTTTTCTGGGGCAAATACATATGGTTCAACATTTGTTGCTGAGGATTAGGAAAACCCAGAAAAACCTAATCAAACCATTAGACTGGAATATAATACATTTTTACATATTTACAAGAATAATATTATTATATTATTCCAATCCCATTCCTGTTCTGAATTCCAGGAATTTGACTCCTGGTAGCGGCTTGGTCATAACATCCGCCAGCTGACTACCTGTGGAAATGTATTTCAGTTTAATTACTTTCTTTTCAATCTGTTCTCTTGAGAAATGATACTTTATGTCTATATGTTTTGACCTTTTGTGATCAGTTGGATTATTCGCTATGCTAATACAACCATTATTATCTTCATAGATAATAATTGGGTTTGAAATGTTTAATGTTATACTATTTGCTAATGACTTTAACCATAATGACTCTCTAACGGCTTCAAAAAGAGCCATGTATTCAGCTTCTGTAGATGAAGCTGCTACTGATGCTTGTTTCTTTGTGTTCCAACAAATAGTGCAACGTTCAAATAATTTGAATAAGAAACCAGTAGTACTTTTTCTGTCATTTTTATCATTTCCTCCCCAATCAGAATCTACATAACCTGTTAAAATATTTTCATAACCACCTCGAACAAAAGTTAATTTTATATCAATCGATCCCTTCAAATATCTTAGTACTCGTTTTAAACATTTCCAGAGTTCCTCATTATTCTTATTTAGGTATCGACTTAAAATATTAATTGCCGTACGTAAATCTGGTCGAGTACATAACATTATATACATTAAACATCCGATAAGATTTCGACATGGAGCGTCATATTTCTTATCGGAATTCAAAGCTGCATAATCTAATTTATTTTCCAGAGGTGTACTTACAGGTTTACATTCAGACATTTTGAATTTACTTAAAACTGTTCGGATATATGCACTTTGATCCATTGATATTTTATCTACACTTCTCTCGATTTTTATTCACAAGAAAAGTTTAATATGTTTTAGATCTACCATGCTAAATCTATTCATTAAATAATTTTTGAAGTTATCCATTTCTTCAATATTAGCAGTAGCGATTACCAGATCATCTACATAAAGTACCACATATATATATTTCAATATATATCCTTTATCTAAAATGTAAATACATCTATCAACAGATGAATTTTGAAAACCTTTACTTTTAAGAGTTTGTTCAAATACTTCAAACCAGCATCTTGCTGCTTGTTTTAACCCGTAAATGGCTTTATTTAATTTACAAACTTGGTTTTCTTTGTTATCAATTCCTTCAGGAACTTTCATATAAATTTCCTCTTTCAATATACCGTTCAGAAAAGCAGTTTTCACGTCCATATGATGAACTAACAAATTATACTGATTGGAAAATGCTATTAAAAATCTAAAACTTGCTATTCTTGCTACCGGTGCAAATGTTTCATCATAATCAATTAAATATTGTTGACTGAAACCTCTCGCAACAAGGCGAGCTTTATATTTTAATGGGGTTCCAAATTCATCGTTTTTAATTGTAAATACCCATTTACAGTCTACAATATTTTTCTTTTCGGGTCTTGGCACTAAATTCCATGTTTCATTAACTATGAAAGAATTAATTTCGTCTTTAATTGCCTGTTCCCACCAAATTCTATCGTCCCTATTTGTTTCGGCTCGGTCTATATTGAATAAACCAATTCGCAGTGTGGATAGGATAGATTGGCCCACGGAACTGTGGATATTTCGGCTAATGAACTTTATTCTCCCTTCACGTCTTATTCTTATAAAGCCTGACGAGCTCACTGTTAACAGGGTTACTTCTGTATGAATCGATTATCAGTTACAGACTAACTGTGCGAAGCGAGCGGTTAAATTTTGTATTCGCCGGCCGAGTATGAAAAACTATCCGGCGAGACTCGGGCGTGTTCGCGTAACGGCAATAACATCAAGCCTTGTTGACGAGCTGCCAGCGGTTACGCCAAGGCGCTTTGAATATATGATATTGAACATACCGTCCGCCTCGCATTCGAAAGAAGCGAAACGGTGTATATAAGTTCGCAACAGAAAAAAAACTAAAGAAATTCACTCACTGATTCGCAAACATTAGGAGCGCTGATAGATCAAATGTGGCATACATTTTATAGGCGCATCGAAGGAACAAGAATAGAATAATTAACAATAACTTAATATTATGACTTAATGCCTAACGGAATTTATAAGCAAGTAATACATAATGAGCTTGAAACAACGCATTAACTTATAGACAATCACACACAGGGAAGTTAGAATATGTATAATCTAATTATTTCGCAGCGTTTAGATCACTCTCATTCAAAACTGGAATAGGTAGCGGGCAGATCTGCGTTACAGGTCGCTTCAATTCGCCGTCTACCGTGCGTACGGTGACGACACGAACCCTTTGGTCCGAACCAGGGTGTAATCGAGTGATACGCGCGAGTTGCCATTTAGATGGCGGAAGGGAACTATCTTTTAAAATGACGAGATCATTTAAACGCAAGTTAGCGCAGTCCTGTTGCCACTTTCGACGTTGATGTAACGAGTGGAGATAATCTGCTGACCAGGAACGCCAGATCTACTCGGTTATTCTTCGGACGTGTTGCCATCGATCGAGCCTATTCGGATTAATATCTAGCGTAGATTCCTCTGGAACCGCTACAATAGGTCGACCAATAATAAAGTGACCGGGAGTCAGTGCGGATAGGTCGGTTGGATCGTCGGTGAGAGCGTATATCGGGCGTGAGTTCAAACACGCCTCGATTTGGCACAATACGGTTGAGAACTCGATTTGAGACAAAGTATGAGCTCCCACTGCTCGCTTCAGGTGATACTTAACACTTTTTACTCCCGCCTCCCAGAGTCCACCAAAATGCGGAGCGGAAAGGGGGATAAACTTCCACGTGACTCCGTCAGTCGCCAACGAACTCTTGAGAGTTGCATCTGCGATTAAAGCATGAAAAGTTCGTCGTAATTCACGATCGGCACCTCGGAAATTTGTACCGTTATCGGAATACAAGAACGTGGGAAGCCCACGGCGACTGGCGAATCTTTTCAAAGCGGCTAAAAACGCAGAAGTGGAGCTGTCCTCGACAAGTTCGAGATGCACTGCTTTGGTGGCAAGACATATGAATACCGCAATATAATATTTTCTGGTACGCTGACATCTACCAACGATAGGAAGCACATTAATTGGGGCCGGCATAGTCAAGACCGGTATGTGAAAACGGAGCAGAGGGTTTGACTCGAACGTCTGGAAGGGCTCCCATCAGCTGAGTAGCCGATTGAGCTTTCTGGCGAACACAAGTTACGCAACGATGTATATACCCGCGAACTAAGGATCTTGCCGATATTATCCAATATTGCTGCCGGAGAACTCGGAGGGTCAATTGGACACCTCCGTGAAGAGTGCGCTTGTACACATGGTCGATTAGAAGTTCGGACACGCGATTCTTCGGCAATACAATGGGGTGCTTTTCGTCATAGCTCAGGGCCGAGTGCTCGAGCCGCCCGCCAAGCCGAATTAATGAGTCTTTCCCGATGACCGGGTGTAATGAAATAAGCGAACTAGATTTTGGAAGCGGCACCTTGTTCTTTAGCAATTTAAGTTCGGCGTTAAAGTAATTCTTTTGGACATAGGACATCCAAAAGAGAGAAGCGGCGCGTATTTCGTCGATAGTCAGCGTCCGTGAATTCGGGGATAGCGGAACTAGTTTTTTACGCGTTCTTTGAGTAAATCTTGATACGTACGCTGTAACTCGACGGAGTCGAGTCCAGCTCGAGTATTGAGAAGGAAGGTCCCATTCTACAAGCGAAGACGCGTGGTGCACGTATGATTTGTAAGATTCAGATAACGCGATCTCACGCGTGTTTTGTCCGCCTGAATTAGAACGGTTATGGTCCGGCCAGAACACGGACAGACGGGACAGCCAGTCCGGTCCGGACCACCACAGCTTATGAACTGCAAGTTCGGAAGCGCAGATGCCGCGTGATGCGCAATCAGCTGGATTATCTTGAGATCTTACATGTTTCCACGTCATTTGTGAAAGGCGAGTCTGAACGTCGGACACGCGATTAGCAACGAATGTATTCCACGTAGACGGATGTTGTTTTAGCCACGCCAGAACTACCGTAGAATCGATCCATCCGTAGACGCGGGGAGTTTGAAACTTTAAGGAGGACAAAGTCCACTCGAGCAGTCGCGTTAACAATACGACCGCGTTTAATTCCAAGCGCGGAATGCTTACAGTTTTGAGCGGAGATTCTTTACTTTTTGCTGTCAGCAATGTAACTTGAGCTTCGGATAGAGAGTGAAGGACTCTTAAATAAACCACGGCAGCATAGGCTCGATGTGACGCATCGGCAAATCCGTGTAATTCTATCGCGACATTATTGTTTCGCGCGCCGGTCCAGCGAGGTATTCTCACTTCACTCAATTGTGATAAATGTTCGCAATACTCGTGCCATTTTTTACAAAGGTCGACAGGAATTTCTTCGTTCCAATCTTTCTTTAGGAGCCAGAGCTCTTGAAGCATTAATTTTGCCACAATAATCACGGGGGAGGCCCATCCTAATGGATCGAATATCTTTGAAACGATCGAGAGTATGCTTCTTTTAGTACCTTTCGCGGGTGAACAAGAGTCGATGCGAAATCGGAAAGTATCTTCGGAAGGGTTCCATGCTACACCGAGAACTTCCTGAGACTCATCCTCACCGAGCGGATGGTCGGAAGTTGTTTCGCTATCTGAAGGAAGAATGTTTTCTAACAGTTCAGCCGCGTTGGCGGTCCACTTGCGAAGTTGAAACCCCCCTCGACTCAGGAGTTCGATTAATTGTCTACGAATTTCGCGGAGCGCATGAATATCGTCCGCACCAAAAATAGCGTCATCGACATAAATTGAATCTTGCACAACAGAAGTAGCGGCGGGAAGGTATGTGCCTTCGTCGAGAGCTAATTGACCTAAGACTTTAATGGCAAGATATGGCGCGGAGGCGAGACCATATGTCACGGTAAGTAATCGGTACGAAGAAATAGGCTGATTTTCGCACGGTCGCCATAACATTCTCTGATAGTCGGCATCCGCTGGATTGATTAGGATTTGTCTGAACATCTTTGCGATGTCCGCAGTGTATACGTAACGAAATAGCCGCCAGCGTAGAATAATAGCTGCTAAATCTCGCTGCAGTTTTGGACCTATCATAAGGTAGTCGTTTAACGATTTTCCGGAATTAGTTTTAGCGGACGCGTTGAATACGACTCTAAGCTTAGTCGTGCTACTGGACGGTCGCACTACAGGGTGATGAGGAATGTAGTATATGGATGAGATGTTCGAGGCTTGTTCTTCAATTTGTTCCATGTGACCCATGGAAAGGTATTCCGATAAAAAATCGTGATACTGAGACTTGAGATCCGGCTGTTTGAGCAACCGTTGCTCTAATTTAGCGTAAAAACGGGAGGCAACTTTCCGAGATCCTTCGAAATCGAATGGAGGTTTACTCTTAAATGGGAGCCGAACGATATATCGTCCTTGAGATGATCGAGTATGAGTATCGTGAAAAAAACGCTCACATTTTTCGTCTTCTTCGGAAATCGAGGATCTTGCAGGGATTTCCTCGAGTTCCCAAAATCGACGCAACGAATAATCTAATTCTTCAGCAGATACGCAATTGACAAGAGAGGCTGATTCCTGACGGGAGTCACGCGATCCAATTGGTCCGGAAATAATCCATCCTAGGGCAGTGAGCTGAGCAGTGGGAGTACCGATTGGACCTTGACGAAGGTCGTTCAGTAAAAGCGATCCGTACAAATCAGCACCGATTAAGACGTGAATCGGGTGACTGCTTAACGGGTTCGGATCTGCCAACGGCAAATCGCGTAAATGCGGCCAAGATTGCAAGTCAAGGCGCGCTCTTGAGCCAGCGTAAGAAGTGATGCGTTGATAAACGTGCGCTGACAGCGGAAAGGATACTTTAGCATTATGGCAAGATTCTAACTGTACGAGTACGCATGATTTTGATACTCCACTATATTGTTCCCCGAAGCATTGAATCTGAAGCCTCGCCCGATATCTTTTTGTATGCATCAACTGACAAACCGATTCAGAAATGAAGCTAAAGGAAGATCCTTGATCTAGCAACGCGCGGAGTTTGAAGGCACGACCTTCAGCTGTACGGAGCACAATCCACGCGGTAGCTAACAGTGTATTTGGAGAGGTGAATTTGGACGAGGAGACGGTCTGCACTGACGCCGGAAACTCTTTGTTTGTATCGTCGGATGCATTCGCTTTGTCGACGGAATCATTTACCGATATGTTGCAAGTCGTTTTGTTGAGAGAGGTAGCGGCTCGATGCAAAAGTGAGTGATGCGTTCGCTTACACAGAAAGCATCGACCAGTACTTTTGCACTCGGAAGTAAGGTGACCGGAGCGTAAGCAATTAAAACAAAGTCTATTTTGTTTCACAAATGAAACACGCTGATCCAGAGACCTAGCTTTAAATCGTTCGCACATCAGACTTATGAGGCATCACTGATTTTGACTGCATGTCAGATGAATCAGTTTCAGACTGTACCATTACAGGCCTGGATTCCAAGAAATTTGTCTCATCTACAATCATATCCCTAACTATGGCAAATTTATTACTTTCCACGTCCCACACTTTGTACCCATTCGGTTCATATCCGACTAGAATACCTTTCCAAGACTTTTCTTCGAATTTTGTTTGTCTTGTTTTATTATGTATATAGACCGTCGAACCGAAAATTTTTAAATACTTTAATTGAGGCTTTTTATTATGCCACAATTCATATAATGTTTTTGACTCTTTTAAAGCCTTAGTCGGGGTTAAATTTATCAGAAACGTAGCAGTAAGGACGGCTTCACCCCAAAAAACCTTTTCTAAATTTACCCCGGCAACCATTGCACGAGCCCTTTCTGTTATTGTCCTTACCATACGTTCCGACACACCATTTAACTGTGGAGTTCGAGGAACCGTTAAGTGGTAACTAATACCCTTTTCAACAAAATATCCCTTCATCTCGTTTGACAAATACTCTCTCCCGTTATCACAATACAAATTTGCAATTTTTAAATTAAAATGAGCTTCACTCTTAGCTACATAGTCTCGAAAGACTGAAAATACATCTGATTTATGTGTGATCAGGTACGTAACGCAATAGTGAGTGAATTCGTCTACAAAAAGAACAAAATAATTTTTGTCATTAATTGTCGAAGGAGTGATTGGACCACAGACATCTGAATGTACTATAAACAATGGTCGTTTTACATGACTTTTGTCTTTTGCATTTCTGAACGGTAATCGTGCTTGTTTTTCCTTTAT
Source organism: Colletes latitarsis (assembly GCF_051014445.1). Lineage (NCBI taxonomy): Eukaryota > Metazoa > Arthropoda > Insecta > Hymenoptera > Colletidae > Colletes > Colletes latitarsis. The sequence continues at coordinate 8,538,237 of NC_135142.1, forward strand.
ACAAGCTTCACATAATCTATCATGGACTTTAACTTTATTTAATTGGCCCATGTCTAAAAACATTTCTTTATTCTTTAACTCTAAGAATTTATTTTTCCCGATATGGCCTAATCGTTGATGCCATAATTCATAATTACTGGTTTCATTTAATAACATCGTTGAATTTACTTTATTTGAACAAACCGTAAATTCTATACCAGTTAAATTGTTCAGTGGCTTACCTGACCTAATGACCTTACCACTTTGAACTATTTTGACGCCTTCTTCGTCAAAAATTACGGTCATGCCGGCCTCTTGAATGCGTCGTACCGACAATAAATTGTACGGCACCTCCTCGATTGTACCTGGGATGCCCATATTCGTAGTTATCTGCAGCGAGCCCCTTTTCGTCGCTGCGATGAAGGTCCCGTTCTTCGTCACGGAAATTTTTATTGGCTCTTCCAAAACTTCAAAATCTCTTGTTAAATCCTGCCGATTGATCAGGTGATCCGATGCGCCCGAATCGAGCAGAAACGTTATTTTACTTCCATCATTTCCTTCATGAAATTCCTCAGCCATAAATGCAAAGCTGGAGGTATTTTCCTTCGATGTAGACGGTGTGTTTTTCATCTGCACCGTCTGTACAGTTTTATCTTGCTCAGCCTGATGCTGATGCTGTATTGTTTTTTTATAATAATAACAATCTTTTTTATGTGACCTTTCCTGCCACAGTGATGACATTTAATAATATTTGTTTTAAATGATTGAAATTGTCGTCCTTTCAATTGTCCTTTATTCTTCTTAGACACATTTTTATTTCCGAAGTTTATTTTCTTCAGAACTTTATTTGTGTTAGAAAACTAAGGGTTCTAACCGGGGTCCGGACGAGGGAAATACTAGGGAAAGTGATTGATAAGTTTTTATTTGTAATTTTCGCTTGTCGCAAAGCGACAAGCCTTTTATTTAAATTTAACAAAAAATTAAAAAATAAAAAAATATAAAATTACAAAAAAAAAGAATCAGTTTTTTATAATCCGGCCGGGGGGTTGCTTCACCGGCGTGGCCCCGGTTGGGATGGACCTTGGTTGCTGTAACAAAGGTTCGTTCAGATTAAATACGTGCGTACACGTATCGTAAACACACGCTCGTCAGCTGTTCGCCTCGCTCTCCTAGCGACTATCGGTGCGCTGGGAGGGGAAATCAGCTGTCGTTTAACGTGGATCAGTGGACTGTAAATTTGTACTTGTTCGCTGATAATTATTTATTAAAATTATCAGCGAGACTTTTACCCTGAACAGAAGAGAATTCACTCGTATCTGTCGGGGGCGACTTAGCCACGGACGGGTCACCAAATGGAGGTCGTAAAGCTCCAAATGGGTGGATCCCGTGAGCACGCTCCCCGTGCAGGTGACGTAGAAACGTCGTGCGAGGTGAATTTCTGCGACACTGTAAAATTACTGCACGGCGACCGTTTCTACCGGGGACCGTGACAGTAAAGTGTCCTTTGCAAAAAATCCCTCGCGGGTCCAACCGCACTATAAAGCCTACCCGGCGACAGTGTTGCACGGGGACCGTATTTGGTTGGCGGCGTGACGGAAGGTGGGGCGACCTTGAACCCGAACTCCTCCGTAGGGTGTACGGTCGACTCGTACACCGACGGGTTTCTGGAGAGGGTTTTTCAGCGACCTTTGCACGAAGAGCACTCCACGAGGCGGTACCGATTCAACGGTATGACCTTTGGGAGGCTCCAAAGCCGTATAGCTTTAAAGGGATTCTGGGTGGGTACACCCTGAGTCCCTTACGTCGCGGTCGCGGCAACGACTGCAACGTACAATCCTTCCTAGCAAAGGCGGTCGCGCCACGCGCAGCGTGTATTACGACTTCCCTTTTGTCGCAGGTAGATTGTTCTGGGAAAACTCTAACCGCAGCAATGGAGAGAATTCTTTGTAAAACAAGTCCAAATGTTATATGCGAGTCCGTACTTGAGGAGCGAGATCTTCTGGGATCCGTTCCCGTTGGCAGTCGGCACGTGAATAATTGCGAATATCGTCGCGGATCGACAGACGAAGACTCGGTCGCGCCTTGTCGTCGCGACGCGGCGCTGCCGAATTCAGCTGTCGATCTCGTTTCAATATATCATACGGTTCTCTCTCTCGACGCTGACGTCACGATACCGTTTAAACCGGTGTGCAGCGAATCTTCGCGTGAGGTCTGCGTACAATAACACGTAAACGGCCGCGGTTTTAAATCGTCCGAACGTTCAACGAACCTGACGAACACTTAACCTTCCGCAGTGTCACGTACACAAACGGATACGGGAATCGCAGCCGAGAATTTAATATTTCAGACTAACGCGATTTTAAATAGTTTTTTAACATATTTAAACAATTTGCTTGAAGTACCTTCAGGCTTGTATCTCGCGACTCGTCATTTAATTTGACTTCATGATCAAGAAGTCGAGTCTTAACGAATGCCAGCGTTAAACTATCCTCGGATAGAGTTTCAATGGCGGTTATCACACCGTCATAGGAGGTAGGTAAGGTTAATAATAAATGAGACACCTTGTCTGTCTCTTCAAGTCTCGCACCCGCTGCTGTAAGCTCCGATATAATCTCATCGAACACTTTTTTTTTTTTTTTTTTTTTTTTTTTTTTTTTTTTTTTTTGTCGTGGGGAAAATCTTCGAAAGACTCCCTCCCACCTCCTTGGGGAGAGGTGGGAGGGGTGTGTGGGATTCCCCGCGCCCGTACAACGACAGGCGCGGGACCTACCCACTAAAAACCCCACGGTGACCCTTCGGCACGCTTTGGGAGGATACCGGGAATCGCTCGAAGCATTCTTCCGGTATCCTCCCCGTGCCCGCGCTTTCGCGCCCATCCCCCGGGGGGACAATCGGTCCCCCCAGTAGACACACTGCCTCATAGCGGCGGGACGGGGCCACTCCATCCCGCCGCTATCCGTCCCGGGGCCGCGTTTAGTGGCGGCTGCGAGCCCCAACTCGCAACCGCCCGCGACCCCGTTTCCACCCCTCGGCGGCCGGGCGTTCATGGCCGCACCAGACCGCCGAGGGTGCCTCCCCTTGCGTCGGACCGGTAGGGGGAGGCACTCCTACCCCCAACCGGTCCGACCCGGCGCCGCCTGGCGGGAGGAGGGTCCCCTCAGGACCCCCCTCCCAGCCTAGGTCATCCGCCACGCCGAGGCGGCCGCCCGCGACGCCTCGCGACCGGGCGACGACCTCGGGCCACCGCACGAGCGCGAGCTTCAGCGCGCCGCTGAAGCTCGCGCTCCCTCCCCGCGGCCTCCTTCTGCAACATTACGTTCTCGCAGAAGGAGGCCACGGCCCTCCACTTCTCCTCGCTGCCGAGCATGGCGCGCACCACGCCCGGCAGCGAGACATCCCGCCCGACGACGCCGACCAGGACACGGCGCTCCCCCTCCCACGCGGGGCATACCTCCAGGGTATGATCCGCCGTGTGCTGCTCAGCGTCGCAGTGGCAGCAACGCGCCGTCGGCTCCTTCCCTATCCGGCACAGGTATCTTCCGAAGCTGCCATGCCCGGAAAACACCTGTGCCAGCCGGTAGGTGAGGCTGCCATGGCCTCTGTCCAGCCACTCCTTCAGGAGTGGCCGAACAGCCCCGACAGTCCGGTGCCCCGCGGTTGGCAGAGCCAGCCGCTCCTGCCACGCGAGCAACACGGACTGCCGGGCCTGGCGCTTCAAATCGCCCCAAGCAGGTCCCTGCCCGCCCGGGACCGCCCCCACCCCCGCGCGAAGGTCGACGCGGTGCCGGTACATCACCGCGTGCGACCGCGCGAGCAGGTCCATGGGCGGCATCCCCGCTAGAACCGTCGCCGCCTCATGTGACATGGTCCGATACCCGCGGACGACCCTGAGCGCCATGCGCCTCTGCACCCGACGCAGCATAGTCATGCTGCGCCGGGAGGCAGCCAGGTCGTCCGCCCAGACGGGGGCCCCGTATAGGGCCACCGACTGGACCATTGCCACATAGAGGCGACGAACTCGGCCCGCCGGGCCCCCCAGGTTGGGCAGGATCCAGCCCAGAGCCGCAACCATCCTTTCCAACCGGGGGACCAGGCAGCGGAAATGCTCCTCGAAACGCCAGTGGCTATCGAGGATCAGCCCTAGATACCTAATCTGGGGCTTCACCTCGATGTCAGCCCCACCCACCCGGATCAGAGGGGGTGGCGGATCCTGCCGAGGTGAATGAAACGCAATCACCTCGGTCTTATGGACCGCCACCGTCATCCCCATCCCCCTGATCCGGTCGACGACGCGTTGCGACCCCTCCTCCGCGCGACGCATGGCCCATCCCCAGTGCGCCCCGACGGCCAGCACCAGTGTGTCATCCGCATAACACACCGTGCTGACGCCGTCGAGGAGGCCGGCCCGCAACACCGAGTCGTACGCGATGTTCCACAGGAGTGGCCCGAGGACCGACCCCTGCGGAACACCGCAGTACACCTCCCTCCGCATATCACCATCCCGGCCCGGATACTCGATCCACCTGCCGCGGAGATAATCCCCGACGACCGCCCTGAGACAAGGGGGGACCCGATGATATTGGAGTCCCCTCCTTATCTCTTCCCAGGGGAGGGTGTTAAAGGCATTGGCAATATCCAAGGATATTGCCAATGCCACCCCTCCCCGGGAGACGGCCGCCCCCGAGAGGGCCCTCACACGACCTATCGCGTCGATAGTCGATCGGCGTCCCCGGAAACCGAACTGGCAGTCGGCCAGACCGGGATCACCCCGCGACAGGTGCCCGACGAGGCGGGCAGCAATCACACGCTCGAAGAGCTTGCCCACCTCGTCGAGGAGACAAATGGGCCGGTATGCGGAGGGAGACTCCGCGGGCCGACCCTCCTTCCGGAGGAGGACCATCCTCGCCACCTTCCAACTGGGGGGGAATCGCCCGTCCCTCAGGCAGCGGTCGAACAACCGCCTGAGGTCGGCCCCAAGGACGCCCTGGGTCAAGACCCAAACCCGGCCGGGCACACCATCCGGACCCGGGGCCGTGTTACGAACCCCGAGCCGTCTGATGGCCGCTGCCAGCTCCTCCTGCGTGACCCCCAGCTCGGCCGTCCACTCCACTGGGACAGCCGCCGCCGCCGGAGGACGCGGTCCCCTCTCCCCAATTGGGAAGAGTGTATTGACCACGTCCTCCAGCAGCCGGGGGTCAAGACCCTCGGTGACGGGGGGCGCCCACGGGCGGAGCTTATTCAGCACCACCTTATATGGGCGCCCCCATGGATCGTCATCAAGGGTCTGGAGGAGCTCCTTCCATGCCCGGGTCTTGGCCCGTTTGATGGCGACCTGCAGAGCAACCCGCGCCACGCGGTATGCTCCATACAGGTCATCAGCTGCCCTCGCTCGCGCCACGCCGTCGCCTGTACGTTGACGACGGCGCGCGCGGGTGTACTGGCGTCGAGCGCGGACAGTCGCGACTCGCAACTTCGCGATCGCGTCCGACCACCAGTACACCGCCCGGCGAGGAGAAGCCCGCCCGACCCGAGGCATCGCCGCGTCGCAAATACCCGCGACCAATGCTCCGAGCCGGGCGACCTCCTCCTCAATGCTCGGCAACTCGGCCGCTCCCTGCGGCCAAGTTGCAGCGAGGGCAGCTGCCATCAGGGCGTCCTTGTCCAGGCGCCGAAGCGTCCAGCGGCGTGGTGGGGTGCCACGCAGGCGGCCGTGTCGGGATGCACTCGCGGCGGCAGAGACCTCCATCCGGATGTACCGGTGATCGGAGAGTGTCTCTGCCCCCGCGACCACGTGCCAACCCGACACCATGCGCACGGCGTTGGGGGTCGCGAATCCAACATCCACGACCCCCCATATCGCCGCACGCATGTGTGCTCCGACCCCCGGTTCTATACCCGGAGGTCGAGCCCCGCCGCCCAATCGCCCAGGATCCCGCCGCGAACGGAGGTCCTGGGGGATCCCCAAGCCACCGACTTGGCATTAAAATCCCCCAGGACCAGCACCGGCCGGGCCGCGTAGCGCTGCACGCATGCCGCGACCTCGGCCAAGTACAGCTCGAACGCAGCGTGACCGCTACGGGGCGAAATGTAGCACCCCACCACAGCGACTCCCCCCCAGTCCACGGCGACGAATCCCCGACCGCGCTCCAACAAGGAGAACGGTGGGGACCCGTCGCCCCCTCCCCATACCGTCGCCACCAAGCCGTCCGCGTCGCCCACCCAATGAGGGTGATCAGGGACGCGGTACGGCTCGGCGGCGACCGCCAGGCCAACCCCCCACTCCGCGAGGACTTGGGACATCAAGTCCTGTGCCGCGCGGCAGTGGTTGAGGTTGGCCTGGAGGAGGAGGCGGGGCGGCATTAATTAATGGCCGCGCCAGCCTCCACCCGGCCGTCCGTCCCCGTAGCACCGTCCACCTCCATGGAGGACGATGCCACCGCCCTCGGCACCTGAGCCGGTGCAGCCCGCCTCTTCCTCTCCTTCCGGGAGGGGGGGGAGCACTTCTTGCTCCCCACCCTGTGATCGGCTGGCCTCCCCATGTCCGCACACAGCGGGCAGTGGGGGGCCGCCGAGCACTGGCTCGCACGGTGCTCTTTGGCACCGCAGCGGTAACACTGACCGCTGCGGTCCACCGGCGAGGTGCACCACTGCCTCACGTGCCCCAATTCGAGGCAGCGGTGACACTGGAGCGGGCGCGGCGCGAGGATTTCCACTCGCGCCGAAACCCACCCCACCAACACCCTCCCGGATTCCGCCACCTTACGGGCGGCGGAGAGGGGGCACCGGGCCCACACCGACCCGAGGCCGGAGGGCGACCTGCGGATCTCTCCGATCCGCAGGTCCTCCACAGGACAGTCCCCCGCCCTCGCAAGGGCACGGGACACATCCTGTGCGCTGACCGAGTCGTCCAGCCCACAAACGCGCATCTCCGTGCGCTTCGTGGGCCGGGCGACCCGGACACCTCGCTCGCCCAGCTGCTCCCGGAGCCTCTGGGCGAGACGATCCGCCTTCGCGCCGCCTTCTGCACCGGGGATCTCCAGCAAGAGACCCCCGGTCACGGCCCTCTTCGCCCTCACGGAGGCGATGTCCAGCTCTTCCAGGGAGATATTCTCCCTGGCGAGCCGCATCGCCTCCGCGAGGGTCAGGTCGCCCCACTGCGCAACGGTCAGCGTCACCGCTGCCGTTTTTGGGGGACGACCTGGTCGTGCCTTCCCGACCTTCGCGGCCTTTACCTTGGCCGGCGGCGGCGGAGGCGGAGGCTGCGGTTGCGAGGCCTTCCTCGCCGCCCGCTTCGCCTTCCGCCCCACCACCTCACTCCACGCCACCCCCCCTTGGGAGGGTGCTGTGGAGGACGCGACCACCGCGACCACGGGTACACCACCCCCCTTGGGGGTCGCGACCCGGGGCCCTGGTGCCGCAACGCTGGGCGGAGCCTTCACTCCGCCCTTCTTTGCCTTCCCCGACTGTACCGGAACAGGTCGGGGAGGCACCGCCTTCCTGCTGACCGCTCTTCCGGCGAGGAGCTCCTCCCGGAAGGCGGCCAGCTTGCCATCAATCATGTCCCCAATCCTCCTCAGAAGATCGTCTTCTGAGGAGGACGGGGACTTCTTCACGGGCGGAGTGCGGGTGGAGGGGCCCGCGGTGCCCCGCACCACTGCCGCCGCACTCCGCTTATTTACCTCCACCGAGGGACGCGGCGGTGGAGGAGTAGGGAGGATGGGAGGGAGGGCCGCGCTGTTCCACAGCGCCTCTGCCCTCCTCCTCCCCTGTCGCTCCTCCTCCAACAGGAGCTGCAGACGGGCGTTCCGCCCTCTGAGCTCCCGCGCCGCCTCCCTCATTTCCTCCGCCGCGGCCTTCAGGGCCTCCGCGCCACCGCTTTTCTGCCCCTTAAAGGCGCAGGCAGCGGCGACTTTCTCCACCCGCCTCAGGGACGAGGAGATCCTCTCCGATATCTCCTCGGTCACCTCGTCCCTGAGGCAACTCAGCCTCACCGACGGGCTCATCGCCCCGCCCACCTCGACGACGGCCTGCCCCGCCCTCTTCCTCTTAGAGCCTATGAGGCTCCTGGTGGAGGAGAAGGACGAGACTGACGCAGTCTCGTCGTCCTCCTCCACCTTCCACGAAGCCGGGCCAGGCGCTGGAGGCGGCGCGAGCGCCGTCACTCCAGTCCCAACACCGCCTTCGTCCTCCCCCTCTGACTTACCCCGTCCCATCCCCGTTTAATATTGAACTCCATAATATTCCCACGAGCAGGTCGGAAGAAAAGGTCCGCCCGGGCAGAGCCGCCTTACCCGGGTAAGCCTATATACTCCGGGGGTTCGGCAGGTTCCCCGAAGGTGGTCGCTTGGGATTGGGCCTTCTCCCCCAACCATGCATCCCATCGCCGCGCACCATAGCTTAGGATTGGAGGGCGATTTTATAGAGTCGCCATACTCGTGGCCCAGGCGGTTAAGCCAAGACCCCCGTTCCTCCTGCCGTCACGTACCATTCACAAAACCAAAATAGGAATTGTGAATGGGTCTTTCTGACGACCAACAGGAGGCTTACGGTGTGATAAGCATCAGGTTCCTCGGGGTCGCTACGCCCCGTACTGCGGCCGACGATTGCCGGACACAGCCCCTGAGGGTGCCGGTGCTGGTCCTGGGGGACTTCAACGCCAAGTCGGTGGCGTGGGGGTCCCCCAGCACTTCCGTTCGCGGCGGGATCCTGGGCGACTGGGCGGCGGGGCTCGACCTTCGGTTACTGAACCGGGGGTCGGAGCACACGTGTGTGCGGCGATATGGGGGTCTATCGTGGATTTTGGATTCGCGGCTCCCAATGCCGTGCGCATGGTGTCGGGGTGGCACGTGGTCGCGGGGGCAGAGACACTCTCGGACCACCGGTATATCCGGATGGAGGTCTCTGCCGCCGCGGGGGATGCATCGCGACACCACCGTCCGGGTGGTACCCCACCGCGCTGCTGGACGCTTCGGTGCCTGGACAAGGACGCCCTGATGGCAGCTGCCCTCGCTGCAACTTGGCACCAGGGGGCGGCCGAGTTGCCGAGTATAGAGGTGGAGGTCGCCCGGCACGGGGGGTTTTTTTTTTTTTTTTTTTTTTTTTTTTTTTTTTTTTTTTTGTCGTGGGGAAAATCTTCGAAAGACTCCCTCCCACCTCCTTGGGGAGAGGTGGGAGGGGTGTGTGGGATTCCCCGCGCCCGTACAACGACAGGCGCGGGACCTACCCACTAAAAACCCCACGGTGACCCTTCGGCACGCTTTGGGAGGATACCGGGAATCGCTCGAAGCATTCTTCCGGTATCCTCCCCGTGCCCGCGCTGTCGCGCCCATCCCCCGGGGGGACAATCGGTCCCCCCAGTAGACACACTGCCTCATAGCGGCGGGATGGGGCCACTCCATCCCGCCGCTATCCGTCCCGGGGCCGCGTTTAGTGGCGGCTGCGAGCCCCAACTCGCAACCGCCCGCGACCCCGTTTCCACCCCTCGGCGGCCGGGCGTTCATGGCCGCACCAGACCGCCGAGGGTGCCTCCCCTTGCGTCGGACCGGTAGGGGGAGGCACTCCTACCCCCAACCGGTCCGACCCGGCGCCGCCTGGCGGGAGGAGGGTCCCCTCAGGACCCCCCTCCCAGCCTAGGTCATCCGCCACGCCGAGGCGGCCGCCCGCGACGCCTCGCGACCGGGCGACGACCTCGGGCCACCGCACGAGCGCGAGCTTCAGCGCGCCGCTGAAGCTCGCGCTCCCTCCCCGCGGCCTCCTTCTGCAACATTATGTTCTCGCAGAAGGAGGCCACGGCCCTCCACTTCTCCTCGCTGCCGAGCATGGCGCGCACCACGCCCGGCAGCGAGACATCCCGCCCGACGACGCCGACCAGGACACGGCGCTCCCCCTCCCATGCGGGGCATACCTCCAGGGTATGATCCGCCGTGTCCTGCTCAGCGTCGCAGTGGCAGCATCGCGCCGTCGGCTCCTTCCCTATCCGGCACAGGTATCTTCCGAAGCTGCCATGCCCGGAAAATACCTGTGCCAGCCGGTAGGTGAGGCTGCCATGGCCTCTGTCCAGCCACTCCTTCAGGAGTGGCCGAACAGCCCCGACAGTCCGGTGCCCCGCGGTTGGCAGAGCCAGCCGCTCCTGCCACGCGAGCAACACGGACTGCCGGGCCTGGCGCTTCAAATCGCCCCAAGCAGGTTCCTGCCCGCCCGGGACCGCCCCCACCCCCGCGCGACGGTCGACGCGGTGCCGGTACATCACCGCGTGCAACCGCGCGAGCAAGTCCATGGGCGGCATCCCCGCTAGAACCGTCGCCGCCTCATGTGACATGGTCCGATACCCGCGGACGACCCTGAGCGCCATGCGCCTCTGGACCCGACGCAGCATAGTCATGCTGCGCCGGGAGGCAGCCAGGTCGTCCGCCCAGACGGGGGCCCCGTATAGGGCCACCGACTGGACCATTGCCACATAGAGGCGACGAACTCGGCCCGCCGGGCCCCCCAGGTTGGGCAGGATCCGGCCCAGAGCCGCAACCATCCTTTCCAACCGGGGGACCAGGCAGCGGAAATGCTTCTCGAAACGCCAGTGGCTATCGAGGATCAGCCCTAGATACCTGATCTGGGGCTTCACCTCGATGTCAGCCCCACCCACCCGAATCAGAGGGGGTGGCGGATCCTGCCGAGGTGAATGAAACGCAATCACCTCGGTCTTATGAACCGCCACCGTCATCCCCATCCCCCTGATCCGGTCGACGACGCGTTGCGACCCCTCCTCCGCGCGACGCATGGCCCTCCCCCAGTGCGCCCCGACGGCCAGCACCAGTGTGTCATCCGCATAACACACCGTGCTGACGCCGTCGGGGAGGCCGGCCCGCAACACCGAGTCGTACGCGATGTTCCACAGGAGTGGCCCGAGGACCGACCCCTGCGGAACACCGCAGTACACCTCCCTCCGCATATCACCATCCCGGCCCGGATACTCGATCCACCTGCCGCGGAGATAATCCCCGACGACCGCCCTGAGACAAGGGGGGACTCGATGATATTCGAGTCCCCTCCTTATCTCTTCCCAGGGGAGGGTGTTAAAGGCATTGGCAATATCCAAGGATATTGCCAATGCCACCCCTCCCCGGGAGACGGCCGCCTCCGAGAGGGCCCTCACACGACCTATCGCGTCGATAGTCGATCGGCCCCCCCGGAAACCGAACTGGCAGTCGGCCAGACCGGGTTACTGGCATACTGCTTTCTTCCTAGCTAATTGCTTTCTCACTAGCTAACTGCTTTCTTACTAGCCTGCTGCTTGCTTACTAGCTTTGTTTAAATATCGCGTGAGTCCGAGACGTAGAAACTCGGCCGCGATGCCCGTATCTATATTGAATTCGCGTAATATTAGATGGTTGTGCTGACATGGAAATTTTCCATCGTTCAGATTAGTATACCGCGGCTATTTACGTGTTTTTTCAAGCTAGCTTCACTGAAATTCTCGAGTTTTGGAACAAATTCTAGGAATTGTGTTGTTAGAGCTGAGAAAGAGGGAGAAAAGAGATCTATCGGAGAAAGATCGATAGACGAAACGCGACAGCGCCGCGCTGTGGCCCCGCGGCGGGTAGCAGCCCGGGCTCAGCAACGCGAGGCGTAGCTACCCGGTTCTGCGCTTGCGCGACGGAGCCGGCCGCAGCCGTCGCTGCTTGCAGATCGTCACGGTTCATTCTTGAGTCGTCGGCGATCGAGAGCGGACTCTGTGACGGTCGCGTTTCCATTTACCTACGAGTTCCGAGGAGGATGAGTCGATCTCGCTCCTCGTAATAGAATCAGTTTGCGGACAAACAATTTATTGGAAAATTTCGTCATAGCGTCTGGAGATTTTCCCCAGAAAAATGACAATCTGCCTGACGTTGCAGCGATCGCAAGGCACGCCGAGTGTGAAGCGATCGTAGACGCAGGATTGTGATTGAACGTTGCAGGTCGTCGATGCGACTGCGACGTTGGAGATTCGGTGTGGATCGCCTTGAGTCTTCTTCCAGTTATCCGGTTAGAGCTACTGGAAGGCTGATACCGACATACTGGTATCACCTAGTGGTAGTTCACCGTTCGTAGAGGTCATACGAAACCCACTGGAACCACCCGTCCTGTGTACCACTGAGAGTACACCGACCGGTGGGGTGGAAAGTTTCAACGACCAGATTAGAGCTATACGGCGTAGGGGCAACCGGAAGATAGATATTCAGAAAGGATATCACTTCGTGGTGCTCTCCGTGCATCGGGCGTCGGAGAACCCGCTCCAATATACCGCCGTGAGAGGACAATAAGTAGAGCCTAAGCTTACGGTGGAGCAAAGAGTTCGAAGAGCCTTCCTTCCATCGCTACACCCACTACCAGCTGTGAGTCGACCACACTGGGCTGTGAACGTAGGGTGGTTGGAATTGCAGGGGATTGAGTCCTGAACCGGTGAGCCGCAGGCGAGTTCCTCGGAACACAGGAGCCTCCGTCGAGGTAGCCACGGCTGGCTGCAGGGCGTTCCTTTGATGAATGAATCGCCGGCTTGGCAACCACGTGCGCATACCGCAGGTCGCTCCTGAGGAGCAGCTGACGAGGGAGCCGAACCAGGACAAGACGTCCTCTTGTGTGGGTGGTGTAGAAACGTCACACGCACGGGGAGCGTGCTCGCGGGATATAGCCTCTTGGAGCCTTACAACCTCCATTTGGTTTCCCGTCCGTGGCATTGCGAATAGAACCCAGTAGAACGGAGAAAAACACGTCTACCCGGTTGTGCGCGTCGGTGAGATCGTAGGAAACGAATCTCATCGACCAGAAAGAGAAGAATATACACTACACTAGCTAGAGCGCTAGATAGCCAGGCAGCTCTCCCCTCCAAGCACACCAGACTGTCGCTGGAGCGCGAGAAACAGCTGACGAGTGCGCGATTGTTGACTTGTCCGTAAAAGTATTTATTAGGCGGATTCTTTTGTTGCAGAAAGCCTCCGCAGTAGAACAAATTGGAGACGAAAGGAATAGGAGACGTCTGGCCAAAGCAGAGCCACCGTCCAAGATTTTTGTTTTCTGTTTTTCGTTTATTTTTACATTTTGTACTTGAATTTTCATTTATATTTTTGTAAAATAAAAACTTTATTGAAAAATGTGTAACAATTTCTTTCCCTGCCTGTTTCCTCATCCGGACCAACGTTAAAGACCCTTAGTACTTTAACAAGCTTACTGCTGGCTTACTAGCTTCCTCCACGCTTACTAGCGCACTGTTTGCTTACAAGATTACTGCTTGCTTACTAGCACACTGCTTCCTTACTAGCTTACTGCTTGTTTACTAGCTTGCTTCTTTGTTACTAACTAACTGCTTTCTTACTAGCCAGCTGCTTGCTTGCTAGCTTAGTTGTTGGTTACTTTCTTACTGCATCCTTACTATGTTACACCTTGCTTACTGGTTTCCAACTCGCATACAACCTCACTGCTTGCATACTAGCTTACTGCTTGCTTACTAGCTTACTACTTGCTTACTAGCTAACTGCTTTGTTGCTAGCTAATTGCATTCTTACTAGCATGCCGCTTGCTTACTAGCATACTTGTTGCTTACTAGCTTACTGCTTGCTTACTAGCGTACTGTTTCCTTACTAGCTTCCTGCTCGCTTACTAATCCCCCGCTTGCTTACTAGCATACTGCTTTCTTACTAGCTAATTCCTTTCATACTAGCCTGCGGCTTGCTTTCTAACTTACTACTTGCCTACTAGCATACTGCTTTCTTACTAGATAACTGCTTTCTGACTAGGCTGCTGCTTGCTTACTAGCTTACTGCCTGCTTACTGGCTTCCTCCTCCGTTACTTGCATTCCTGCTTACTTCTTAACACATTGTACGTCGGCCCCGCGAAAACGCGGGATTCGAAGTCTATCGCTTGAGCGCCGGGCCCGCGAAAACACGGGTTTCGAAGTCTATCGCTTGAACGCCGTCCCCGTGAAAACGCGGGTTTCAAAGACTGCCGCTTCAGCGCTGGGTCTGCGATAATACAGCATTCTTTTCTTTGGCGATTTGTTGGCTGTTGTCATGACTACGCTGATGCAAGAGTCACTCTTGAGCATCGTATACTGTAGCCAGTACATCTTTCATGGCTTTACGCTTTTAGTTGAACAGCATAATAGGCCTTCTTATTCTGTGCATTTTTACTCCTATAATATGAGTGAATTTACTGAGTATATGTCGCTGATCCTCTATCAGATTATTCTATACAATCAGAAGATTCTGATATAGAGGTCGAGGTCAGTGATAGTGATGTGATTCCAAAAAGAAGAACAAGAACTGTTCCATTGCAGTATTCCAGTGATTCCGATGATCTAATTGATAGTGAAATGTTCACAGAATCACATAGTGACACTGAATCATGGTCGGATGTTGATAAAGCTCCTAACGGACCAGATTTTATTGCGGAATCTGGTCCAAAGATTGTTCCTGCTAATAAGCAGAGAAATGTTTATTGGCAATGATTTATTTCAATTGATGGTAAATGAATCAAACATTTATTATCATCAGAATAAGGACAAGATGTGTAATGGTAAAAAAATGCCTAAGTGGAGAGATGTTTCTCTAGGCGACATGAAGAAATTTCTTGGTTTGATTATATTGATGGGCCAAGTAAAGAAAGATCGAAAAGATGATTACTGGTCGACAGACTTTTATACCAAAACACCATCGTTCTCCACGGTAATGTCGCGTAACAGATTTCGCCAGATTTGGGACACATGGCATTTTTCAAATAATCGTACAACAGCTGGTTCTAATAAGCTCGGGAAGTTTCAGCCAATACTGAGTTATTTATTAGATAAATTTAAATCAGTATACACGCCGAAAAAGGAGCTTTCGCTTGACGAATCTATTATTCCATGGCGTGGAAAATTATCTATAAAAACGTACAATCCCGCAAAAATAATAAAGTATGGCCTACTGTGTCGTATGTTATGTGAAGCTAAAAGTGGATATATTTGCAACTTGGAAATATACTGTGCGAATGGCAAAAAACTGGGCCAAACTATAATGTCGTTGCTCGATAAACATATAGGACTGGGGTATCATGTATATATGGATAATTATTATAACAGTATTTGTACCGCAGAATTGCTTCTGAAAAATGGTACACGAGTTTGCGGTACAATTAGAGCGAATAGAGGTGTTCCCGAATCTATGAAGCATATCAGATTAAAAAGTGGAGATTATACATTTAAAAGAAAAAATGAAATTTTAGTACAGGCGTGGAAGCCAAAACACAAAATCGTATACATGGTTTCTACAATACATTCGGGAGAACTAACAAACACAAAAAAAGTACATTGGAAAACAAAACAAGAAATTATAAAACCTCAATCTGTCATAGATTATAACAAATATATGATGGGCGTAGATTTGGCCGATCAGTTTTTATCATATTTTTCCATTATGAGGAAAACAGTGAAATGGACAAAGAAAACAGTTTTGTTTCTTTTAAATTGCGCATTGTTCAATGCATATAGATTATATGTTGAGTTCAATGGTAACACTATAAAATATCAAAAATTTTTACATGCTGTTGCATGTTTATGGATCGAGGAATATCCAAGTACTCAAGATGTATCGACTGATTGTGTGGAACGAGCTTCTGCATTAGTTCCTACACCTCGCACATCAAAATGTGATCACCCTCAGAGACTATCGGGTGATATAAAGAAGCATAACGTTACTCGAATTATTGGATCTGGGAAAAACCGATATGTACGACGTCCATGCAAAGTTTGCTCTGCTAGCAAAAAAAGAAGCGAGAGTAGCTTTATGTGCTCTCTGTGCCTAGTACTTTTACATCTTGGAAAATGTTCCGAAAAAAACCATACATCTCTTAAATATTAATATTTTTCCTTCCGTTTATATTATATATATGTAATAATCAATCATCAAATAAAACAGGTGTATTTTTTTATAACTATAAATTAAAATTTTTTATTTTGCTTCTATTTTTCGTTATCGTTAAATTGCATAAAATGAGTATGTAAATCAATTTTAGTGTTTTACAATAATGTATAAAATTTTAAATATTTTCTTCACCTACTCATTGGTCGCCAACAAGCGAATCATGCCGGCGCCTAGGCTTTACGCAGTCGATACTGTGCTGGCGCTCAGATTTTAAATGTCTCAGATGCCACCGGCGTACAATGTGTTAACTGACTGCTTTCTTTGCTACAAACCTACGGATCCCTTACTAACTAACTGCAATTGTACTAGCCTGCTGCTTGCTTACTAGCGCACTGCTTCCTTACTAGCTTCCTGCTTGCTAACTAGATTACTGCATGCTTACTAGATTACTGCATGCTTACTAGCTTACTGCATGTTTACAAGGCAGATGCTTGCGTTCTAGCTTACTGTTTGCTTACTCGCTTGCTGCTTGCATTCTAGCTTACTGCTTGATTACTAGCATACTGCCTTCAACTAGATTCCTGCTTTTTTACTAGCCCTCTGCTTGCTTTCTAGCTTCCTGCTTTTTTACTAGTCCACTGCTTGCTTTCTAGCATACTGCTTCCTTACTAGCTTCCAGATTGCTTGCTAGCTTACTGGTTGCTTACTAGGATACTGCTTGCTTACTAGCATTCTGCTCCCTTACTAGCCCCCTGCTCGCTTAATAGATTACCGCTTGCTTACTAGCTTGCTGCTTGCTTACTAGCATATTGCCTCCTTGCTAGCTTACTGCTTGCATACTAGCTTACTGCATGGCTACCAGCTTACTGTTAGCTTACTACCTAACTGGTATCTTACTAGCTTACTGCTTGCTTACTAGACTTCTGCTTCCTTACTAGCTCCCTGCTCGCTCACTAGCTCACTGCTTGCTTACCAGCTTACTCCTTGCTTACTATCATCCTGCCTGCTTACTATCTTACTGTATGCTTACTAGATAACTGCTATCTTACCACCATCCTGCTTCCTTCTTATCATACGGGTTTTTTGCTAGGTAACAGTTTTCTTACTAGGCTGCTGCTTGTCTAATATCTTACTGGTTGCTTACTAGGATACTGCTTGCTTACTAGCATTCTGCTCCCTTACTAGCTCCCTGGTCGCTTACTAGATAACCGCTTGCTTACTAGCTTGTTGCTTCCTTACTATCTAACTGCATCCTTACCAGCCAGCTGCTCGCTTAGTAGCATACTTGTTTCTTCCTAGCTAACTGCTTGCTTTCTGGCATCCTGCTTCCTTTCTAGCTTCCTGCTCGCTAACTAGCTCACTGCATGCTTAATAGCTCACTGCACGCTTACTAGCTTCCTGCTTTCTTACTGGCATGCTGCTTCCTTACTAGCTTCCTGCGCGCTTGCTGGCTCACTACTTGCTTACTACCTTACTGCTAGCTTACACGACTACTGCTTGCTTACTAGCATACTGCTCTCGTACAAGCTAACTGCTTTCTTACAAGCATACTGCTTGCTCACTAGCATACTGCTTCCTTACTAGCTTCCTGCTCGCTTACTAGCTCACTGCTTGCTTACTAGCATACTGCTTTCCTACTAGCTAACTGCTTTCTTACTAGCCTGCTGCTAGCTTAATAGCTTACTTGTAGCTTACTAGTGTAGGAAATGAAATTAAAATAGAATAAAAGATGTTAAGTTTATTTGAACATGAAATAAAATAAAGGTTGTAAAAAATATAACTCGCTACGTCTTAACTCGCTCGTGTGGACTCTTTGACGGTTCGCTCGACTCTGCCCTCTTTTGTGCGTCTTCTAAACGAATGACGCCACGCGCAACATTGACGGCATCGGCATCGATACCATTGCATAAACAATCATTCGGCTCCAAGCAATCGTCGCTTACTCATACCACTCATGATTCACACATACCATACACACACACACACACCACATTCGGCCATCCTGCAGAGATATCTGCCCTCAGATATCAGATGTATTCTCACTATCCGTCAATGCATCTTCTAAGTCCTCAATCCACGATTTCAAGTATTCTGCAGTTGTCGATGTTTGTCGTGGCCCCTCGTGCTCACCTACTTTCTCTACCAAATACCGATCATTGCGCAGTACACGGGTAATTTAATACGGGCCTAAATATTTATGCGCAAACTTTAAACCTGGTCCTGATTGTGTCCTTTTGATAGCGACCAAATCTCCTTCGTGATAGTGATGAGCCTCTTTACGATTCCGGTTAAAACTACGCCGATTCTTCTGTTGGATTTTCAAAATGTTGTTTTTTACTTGCCGTCTCAATTCGTCTCGATTTTCTTGAAATAGTTCGTTCCAATCGTTGCTTATTATTTCTCGGACCTCGGGATTGTTCTTCAACCTCATATCAGTCCCGAATAGAATCTTAAAAGGTGTATTGCCGATACTGCGGTGAGGAGTTGCATTCAGGTAGTTTTGGCATACGTCTAGGTATCTGTGCCACTCATTAGGTTTTGGTGCGGCCAACTTAGTTAACACAGGAATGATTGTCCTGTTCACCCTTTCTACCTGGCCATTCGCTTTTGGTACCCCCCTTGTAATAAGGCCAGCTTCAATATTTTCTTCTCTGCAGTACTCCTGAAACTCTGCCGAAGTAAATGCAGTTCCACGGTCTGAAATAATCTTTCGGGGATTGCCAAAAATTGTCGCTTGTTTTTTCAAGTGGTTGACGACCTCTCCAGTACCGGTAGATTTTGTAGCATAGAGCCACACAAATTTAGAAAATCCATCTATCACTACGAATATGTGTTTGTAATTCTTCCGAGTTGACGGAAGCGGTCCTAAGTGATCAATGTGGTATACATCTAACGGAACGTCTCCTTTGTCGATAGGGTATAATAGTCCGTCTCGTTTTCCAGATTTTCGTTCAGCTAAAATACACGCAATGCAATTCTGAATCACTTTTTCCACATTAGATCTTAGACCTTTGAACCAATAATCTTTTCTAACAAGGGTCTCGGTTTTACCACTAGAGAAGTGTCCGTTCTCATGCAACTGTCTTATTATTTGACCCTGCATAGCACGCGGCACTACTATGCGAACATCGTCGGCAATTACCTTAAACAAAAGTCCGTTTCTTATTACGTAGTCGCCATCATTATTTTGTACACTATTCACAGAATCCATTATTTCCGATAACTCTTTGTCCGCACATTGCGCTTTTCGCAATCTCACGAGCACACTCGTCTCACACTCACTGATAAGCATACACACCGGAATAGGCTTTCGACTTAGCACATCGACATGTGGCATATTGCTTCCTGAGCGATGTTCAATAATATAATTGAACTCCTCTAACAATAATGCCCACCTTGCAACTCGAACACATAAGTCTCTTTTTTTCATAGTGAGAGTAAACGCACGACAATCGGTTATTATTCTAAACGGTATTCCTAAAAGATAAACTCTAAACTTATGTAACGCTTTAACTATAGCTAATATCTCTAATTCATAACTAATGTATCGCGATTCTGCCTCTGATGTTTTCCAGCTCGCATAATATGTTGGATGGTAACGTTGATTGACATCGTCTCTCTGTAACAGGATGGCACCGAGTCCGACGCTCGTCGCATCCGTATGGAGTTCTGTTTCCGCATCTACGCGGTATAATTTTAAAACCGGCTCACTGCTCTATGCAATTTTCAATTGTTTAAACGCTAGCATATGTTTTTCATTTAGTTTAAAATTTACGTCTTTTTTCAACAAGTTCGTCAAGGGTTGGGCTATTGTTGAATATTGTGGAATAAATTTGCGAAAATACCCGATTAATCCTAAGAAGTTCTGTACGTCTCTAACATTTTTTACTAATGGACAATTCATAACAGCTAATGTCTTACGCTTCGACGGACGTACGTGACCATCCTCAATTATGTGACCTAGATATTCTATGCTACGTTGAAGAAAACGACATTTCTTCCAATTCACTCGCAATCCATAATCACTTGCAATACACAATATCTCACGCAATCTTGATACGGCTTCATTTTCGTCATTCGCAGGAATAATTAAATCATCTATATATGTCAAAACAACACTTGTCTGAATCGGGTTACGAAATATATTATTGATATATTTTTGAAAGATAGCTGGAGAGTTGCAGAGACCAAATGGGGTTCTTAAAAATTCAAAATACCCATCAGGTACTATAAATGCAGTGAATTTACAACTATTTTCCTCAATCGGGACGTGAAAAAAACCATCTTTTAAATCGAGAGTACTAAATATCGTCGCGCCCTGTAAACGATCCAGCTGATCTTCTATCAACGGAAGCGGATAGCGATCTTTACATACTTTCTTATTAAGTAATCTATAATCTATACACAAACGCATTCCATTATCTTTCTTTTTTACCAGTACAATCGGACTGGCATATTCCGATGTACTTTCTCGCACTATTCCTTGTTGCATCCATTCATCTATCTGTTTATTAACTATTTCTCTTTGCACTGGCGCTAATCTACGTGGAGGTTGATATATAGGTATATCATCTTTCAATACAATGTTCATTTTAATGTTAGACTTTTTAATAGTTTTAGGCTCATAATTACTTATTATATCTTCTATTTCTTGTTTAACGGTATCATTTTTAATATGCTGCAAATCTATTAAAGAATTAGTTACATTGTTCTCGGACTCATCGAAAGTATCTATGCAAAATATTTCTGGTACATCATAAGAACTCGTTACCCTGTTATCGCGTTTTGAAACCTCAACACTCTTACCGTCTAATGTCAATTTAGCCTCTTGCAACAATTCCGAGCCAATCAAAAAATTATGTCTCAAATATTCATCCGGTACCACGTGAATTAAAAATCGGAAAATATTTATATCGATTAAACCGAATCCTTTACAAGATATTTCTGTACCGTGTAAAGTTGGGCATCCTAACCTAATATATTATTTTTTTTTTTTTTTTATTGAGAACCTCAGATAAGGTTCATATATACAGTGATATGTATGTTTACGTGTACATAATATCCGCAGTTTACATTCGTTTAAAAAATTAAAAATACATAAACAAGCTGGAATATTTGGTTCAGCAACTAGCGATTCAACATTAAGTGGGAGAAACAGTTTCATATTTTGTAGCTTTTTAATTAACTTGACCCTTAAACTGTCGTAAAGCCTGCATTGCCAAACCATATGATTGATGTCTTCGATTTCATGGTTGCATTTACATGTAGGATCGCTTATTATCTTAATGCGGGCGAGGGAGGCAGCAAGATTATAATGCCCAGACCTAATACGGTTTATTGTAACAATAAATTCTCTTCTGTGTTTCCCCCAATAGTACCAAGGTCTGCTACAGTCATTGAAATATATTTTAAGTATTTCGTCCCTTTAAAGGAACCCTGATCCGTGATTATACTCAAAGTGTTCTGTCTAGCATTTTCTTTATAAATTTCAAAAATGTCGGTAAATGGAATTTTTAAAATATCCAAGTTATTCGAAGCTATTTTGGCCAAGTTATCGACTTTCTCATTATCAATAATTCCTATATGCGACGGCACCCAGATAAATTTAAGAAAACTATTGTTCGTATTGTTGCACATAAAGTCATTGAACTTTTTTTTAATTTCAAGAGTGTACGAATTTGTTTTGATTGATATTTTTGTGGTCTGCAAGCTCTGTAGGGCACTAAGAGCGTCAGAACAAATGTATATATTGCGATGTTTGTTACTTAAGGCAATGTGTAGGGCATGGCTTAGCGCAATACACTCGGCCGTGAACACAGAAGCGAACTTGTTTATACTTATAGTGATTTCAGTATTCATCTCGGGACACCAGCATGCTGCACCGACACAATTGTTGCCTAAAATTTTGCTTCCATCTGTGTAAATGGATAGTGCATTACTGCTTTTTATGAGTTCCGCTAGTATTTCATTGGGGTGCCCTGAAGTCTTTAGCTCATGGCCCAGCACAGTATCAACAGAAACCATGGTCATTAATGTTTCGAAACTGCAGGAGTAAATACTGCAGTTATCTTGATTACTAATGTATTTAGTAGCCTCTAGTACGCATGGGATACACAAATTAAGGATTGACTTGGATCTCGGTTGTCTATTTTTTGTTACTCTATGATAGCTTTTTACAGCTTGATGGGTGTAGGAATTGTTGTTAGTTAGCGCCTTTGTCAAAAACAAGTTGCATAAAAGTTTTGCACGTTCCCGGATAGAAATTAGTTTAGATTCTGCTAATAGGATATTCTTTAGAGTGCTTCTACGGTAACCAAGAGCAATTCTAACTGCTGAATTCTGTACTGCTTCGAGTTTTTCTAACAGAATTTTATTTCTGGGGAAGTAAATGAAGGAGCCATAATCGATAATAGAACGCACATAACTCTTATACAATGTAATCAGTGTATTGGGGCAACATCCCCACCAGGTACCTCTCAAAAATTTAATAATGTTGAGAGATTTAAAGCATCTTCCTTGTATCTGATCAACTTGAGGGGCAAAGGAAAGTTTATAGTCGAATAATATACCGAGGAAACAGACGGTTGCGCTGGATTTTATATTATGGCCTCCGATTGTTATTTTTGAACTTCCGGGCATTATTCTTTTTTGGTTAAAGTGAATATACGTAGTTTTGTTAGAGGTAAGTGTTAGGCCTAGATAATATAGATTTTCTTCAACAGTTTGAATGGCTTTTTCAAGAACTTTCTTTCCCCTCTTGGTAGAAGCAGTTTTTAAGTAGAGTGCTGTATCATCAGCAAATTGTGAAATTACTACATTTTTGGGTAGGTTTGCATTAATGTTTGAGACATAGATCACATATAAAATTGGACTAAGACCACCTCCTTGGGGAACACCTTTATGAAGGAGTCTATAATTTTCACCTAGGAAGTCAGTATGCATGTACCTTTCATGTGTAATAAATTTAACGAATCTAAGAATAGTTGATGGGCAGCCCATATAGGCCAGTTTGGATAACAAGATGTCCACGTTTACGTTATCGAAAGCTCCTTGGACATCGAGGAAGGCCGCGAGGACTTCTTTCCTTTCTGCAAAAGTTTCTTCCACTTTGACTGCCAAACTAAGCATATTGTCGATACATGATCTTCCTCTCCTAAATCCTTGTTGGTTGCTTGGTATGTGATTGTTGTGTTCAGTCCACCATTCTAGTCGATTTTGGATGAGAGTTTCGAAGAGTTTGGACACACAGGAAGTAAGCGAGATGGGGCGCAAGCTTTTACCGTCTGCTTTTTTGATAAGGTGGACAAAGGAATTTTTCCAACTTTTGGGATAATCACTTTGTACAAACATCTGATTGTAAATGTCCAACAATAGTAATTTAAACTTGACCGGTAAGTTTTTTAACATTTCATAGTCAACTCCATCCATTCCTGGAGCTGAGTTAACTTTTTTATGCTCCAGTGCAACAATGAATTCCGTGAAGTTGAATTGAGCCTCAAAAAATTCGTTTTGTTGATGCGGAGGTAGCCAGTTGAGGTCCGTTAAGACCCACGGGGGACTTATTTTATTAATAGCTTCTTCAATTTTACTTTTATCTTGGTGGTTTTCCACCCAATGCTGAGGACTTATTTTGACCCATTTATTTTTAAAGATCCTGCACTTGTTCCACACATAGCTAGGATCTATTTGTAGATTTATGCTTTCAGCGAATTTTTTAAAAGACTCTCTCTTTTTCTTTTTAAAAACCTTTTTAGCTGTGGCTACGTTTTTTTTGTAAATTATTAGATCTTCTAGGTTACCCGTATGTTCCCACTTTTTATATGATGCGCGTCGATGTCTTCGAGCTCTGTCACAGTCAGCATCCCACCAGGGAACAGGATTTCTACTATTCCTTGAATTGTAATTTCTTCTCCGCGGTGTACTAGATTCTATAACTTCCGTAATTTTTTCCACAAACATTCTGTATTTTTCATGAGGTGCCAGTTGATTGTAGTTAGATAGAAGAAATTTAGAATAACAAGCTTCAAGTTTTGTTGTATATATGGACCAGTCAGTACGAACTGACTTTAGCTTAAAGGTCTTTTTGCTGTAGGTTTCCTTTTCTACAGTTACATTAATCCATATAGGGAAGTGATCAGATCCCCACGTCTCGTCACATACTTTGTGATCTAATTTATCTGAAATATTTATAGAAGAGAGGATTAAGTCGAGGTTAGATTTTGTGTTATGATATATGTCGACGTGCGTGAACGAGTCATTATTGTGTAGGAATAGATCGTGTGTTTCTATTGCTTTTTCCAAACGTGCCCCATTTGTGTCTATGTAACTGCAGTTCCAGTTTTTATTATGAGAGTTAAAATCTCCTAATAGTAAGGAGCTGCTATTCAATTCTATATTTTGTAGAATAAGGTCCCATTGGTCTTGAGTGAGAATATTTCCTGGAGCTCTGTAGCAAACTAGAAGTTGCAAGGGGGGATTTATGTTATTTATGCGTAGACCACAAATTTCAGTAGCGGTGTCCGGTGTCTTCAGATTACATATTTCTTTATACGCTAGGTATTTACGTATAAGTATAAAAGTACCACCTCCTCTTGAATGGGTTCTGTCCTTTCTGTATGTTAAGAAGCCGGGAAAGTGAATAGCATGTTGTTCTGTAAGCCATGATTCAACGCAAATAAGTATATCAACATTTGTCAATATTTTTCCAATTTCAGATAGTCTTTGGCGCACGCTTCTAGCATTCCAAAAAAGTATCTTAAGAGATTGATTGTTCTTATTTCGTATATCTGGGTCGCTGGGGATCATTTATTGTAATATTGCGCAGAATCAGATAATGCTTTTATTTGAGGGTCATCGGTAGAATATGAATCATCGCTCGATTCACCCTGTATTTGCAGTTCTGGAGTGCGTAAACGTTTAACTATTCTAGTTACTCGACTTTTCAAGGATCGTTCTGTAAGGTGGCCCTTAATTTCTGTTAGCATGTTTGCGAGGGCATGTATATCTTTAGTGTAGTTAATAGCAATACCTGGAGTATCTGAGTTTTCGTAGGTATCTAGCAAAAAATTAGTGATGCGTTTGAAATCAAGTGGAAATTTCTGTAGGTTAGCCAGAATATAATCTTTAGCAGGAAGTAATTGTCTTGTCACGTCGTCCAAAGTAATTTCAGATGAACCAGATTTTGTCAATTTTTTAACAGTATTAGTTTGGCTATTGTGTGTTGTTTTGGCGACCTTATTTCCTTCAGAACCTTGATCTGAACTGATAATAGAAGATAGAGAAAGAGGTCTTTTGGTATATGCCGGAGGAGGCATGAAGAGGATTGTAAAATTCGGCTCTATAGTTGCAGTCGAGCATTCGGTAGTGTTTCGCACTGAATCTTTTTCTATAACATGAGTGACTGCCTGTATATTTGTTTGCATATTTTCTTCAGGTTTTGAAATCCCTAGAGCGCTACTATTGTTTGTGGAATCTATAGTTTTACAGTACCTAGCGAGATGCCCCTCTTCATGGCATAAAAAACATGTTAACTTCTCCGTTGATAGATAAATCCAGTAAACTGTATCATCATAATTAAATCAATTTTCAGAGTTTCCGGTAATTTAGAAACGTCTTCAGGCTGTATAAACATTTGTCTTCTGAAGCTTAGCACGTGACTGTAGTTAGGGTCACTCATTCCTGCTCTGATAAATGTTATCTGCGAGCTTAACTTGATTTTGAGCTTGTCTAGTTCGTTTTCAATTAAGCTGTGGGGGATTATTGGGCATACGTTTGACAATATTATTCTTTTAGCTTTTGTAATTAATGGTCGTATTCCAAGAACATGCGGACCAATGTTTACTTTAGCATTACTATCAGTAAGTTTGTCAGCTATCTCCTTACTATTCAAGTACATGCAAACTCGTCCATGTGAAATGCGAGATACAAATCTAATATTTTTTGGATCCGTTAGCTTTCCCACTGCCACTGTGTACTCCTGAATAGAGATTCCTTCAATGGAATCAATTATTATTGCCTGTTCTTTAGTCGGAAAATATACTTGTTGAGCCATTTGTGCGTAGGTTTTTGGTACATTCGGATTCATGGTTGTTTTCTATACGTGGAAGAGTGCCCCTGAAGCCAGAAACACATTCCTTCTCTCCCACACACTTTAAACGAACACTTGCGTATCGCTCGCAATCTGAACCAGGACAATAATATAAACACGTCCGTGCTCGACGGTAGCTCGCGCTTGACTCCCTAACCTAATATATTGTTCGGCCTTCATTAAATGTAAATCGCTACCCATATCTATAAACGCTACTATCTGCTTACCTAGCAATGTAACAGGCTTGTATACTTTATTGTCCTGAACGGCCACTGCCGTATACTCGTTTACCTGCTTGTGCTGCCCCTTCTTACAATCCATGGCTCTGTGTCCGAAGTGTCGGCAAGCGAAACATCTTGGCCCTTTGCTTTTAACAGGACAGTCTACACCTCGATGGTTCCTCTCACCGCAATTGAAGCATCGTAATTGGTTATTCGGCACTTCTTTAACGTCTTGCTTTATTGTCTCCACTGGTGACCACTTGCTTTCCTTTGGCTTGATCGCTGGGTTGACCGGCAACGATCTTCCTTGCAAAGAAATCCTATCGAATGCTGCTAACAGTTCCCCCTTAGTTGCTATCTTCTGCACTCGCGCCAGATCCCTTAATCCTTGATCAGGTATTCCTTCTATAATGTACTCTATCATTTCTGCATCACTGATAGGTACGCGGTATCGTAAAATCACTTTTTGATGTACATATTCGCTGAACGTTTCTTCTTTCCTCCAAACACACGTCTCAAAACGTCGTCTCATCTCAAGAACGCTTCCAGGATGGTAAAACATTTCCTGTAGATTCCTCAGTAATTCTTCTACTGACATTGCAATATGTTCAGGTTTCGAATGTAATCACTCAAGTGCATTACCCTTCAGTCGCGATCCCATCAACAGTTTAGCCATATCATCCGTCAGTTGATACGTCATTTTCAATGTTTGAACTTGACGCTCCCACGTAACGAATGTATTGCTACTTCCATCAAAATAACTTAATAAATCCGCAATGGCAGAGATATTTACCGGTGGCGGTCGTCTTTGCCCCGTCGGTACGCTTGTTGATTCCCCTGCCTCACCTCTATCGAGATTAAGCCTCTGCATTTCTCGAAGTAATGCAATTTGTTGGCGAACTAAATCAAGCTCCCGCTCTACTAGTTGTTTCTCTCTTTGCGCAAGTTCCATTTCTCGCCGCATCTGTACTATATCATATGCGTATCCTGAACTATTGTCACTCGCAGTTTCTTCGACCACGCTGCTTGTACATACTTTTAACCATTCGCCGGTCGGATCGGCTTCATGCAGCCGCTGAATCAATTCCGCTTTTAAACCAGATATTGAAAGTCCCTTCTCTCGTAATTTTTCTTTCAATTCTGCGATGCAGAAATCACTTGCATCCCCCCTTACTGAAGCCATTTTATTGACCACCACAACTATGAATCGTCACTTTCCACACTAGTCCGCGCAGTACACACTCTACACTTTCACCTCAACCCTTTTAAGTAAACTCTGTTCTCACAATACTTTACTGTCCACACTAAGCGTTCTGCTACGACTCGGTTTAAATTCTGATCGCGGACCAGCCCCCAATTTTGTAGAAAATGAAATTAAAATAGAATAAAAGATGTTAAGTTTACTTGAACATGAAATAAAATAAAGGTGGTAAAAATATAACTCGCTATGTCTTAACTCGCTCGTGTGGACTCTTCGACGGTTCGCTCGACTCTGCCCTTTTTTCCCAGGGCCAGCCACGTGCGTCTTCAAACCGAATGACGCCACCCCCAACATTGACGGCATCGGCATCGAAAACATTGCACAAACAATCATTCGGCTCCAAGCATTCGTCGCTTACTCATACCACCCATGATTCACACATACCATACACCCACACACACCACACTAGCTTACTCCTTACTCACTGGCATACTGCTTGCGTACTAGCTTACAACTTGCTTAACAGCTTACTGCTTGCTAACTAGCCTACCGGTTACTTACTAGCCTACTGCTTGCTTTCTAGCATACTGCTTCCTTACTAGCTTCCTTTTTTTTTTTTTTTTTTTTTTCTTTTTTTGTCGTGGGGAAAATCTTCGAAAGACTCCCTATTAATCTACTTACAAAACTTAGTCTATGTACACTTATGGCTACGGAGGACGGCGCGGTGAGCGGTCGGTCGCTCGGCGAGGGCGGCGCAATGAGCGTTCAGGCGCTCATCGGAGGGGAGAGGGCATACAGTACCCTACCTACGCTGGCCGCGATGTCCGTAGGGCCAGGGTAGGAAAGAAGGAGCGGTTCGACCCAGTATCCAGGGTTACGGGAGGTTCGGCGGATTGGTCGCGAGAGTGCCCGTCGCACTCTCGTGTTTGCAAAAAGTCGGAGCTCGTGTAGACCCGTATGGTTCGTACGTAATCTCTCGTCGCTTCAACAGGCTTCGACGAGCAAGACACGAGTTCGCCGAATCCGGCCGGTGGCCCGGTGTTAATACTCGCGCGGCGCGTAATTAGCGGCGAGAAGCCGCGGACGCCTAGCGGCCGCGCGGGAAACCACCGGTCGCGGGGACTCGGCCGCGACGGTGCTCGGTTCGCTGTCCCGCGTCGGATATGCGCGTTACAAGCTCATAGCTAGGTTACAAACTTACTGACGGCTTAAGAGCATACCGCATGCTTACTAGCCTGCTGCTTGCTTTCTAGCGTACTGCTATCGCACTAGCCGAATGCTTTCTTACTAGCTTGCTGTTTCCTTTCTAGCATACTGCTTGCTGACTATTTTACTAGTTGCTTACTAACCTATTGCTATCCTACTAGCTAACGGCTTTCATAATACCCTGCTGCTAGCATACTCGCTTCCTGCTTGCTTACCAGCCTGCAGCTTGCTTTCTAGATTACAGCTTCCATACTAGCATGCTGCTTGTCTTCTAGCATACTGCTTGCTTACTAGCATATTGCTTTCCTACTAACTAATAGCTTCCTTACTATCCTGCTGCTTGCATACAAGCTTACTGGTCGCTTACTAGATTACAGCTTGCTGACTAACATATTGCTTCATTAATAGCGTCCTCCTCGCTTACTAGCTCACCGCTTGCTTACTGGCTTACTGCTTGCTTA
Organism: Colletes latitarsis; assembly: GCF_051014445.1. Taxonomy (NCBI): domain Eukaryota; kingdom Metazoa; phylum Arthropoda; class Insecta; order Hymenoptera; family Colletidae; genus Colletes; species Colletes latitarsis. Next base: position 8,567,262 of record NC_135142.1, read on the forward strand.
CTAGCTAACTGCTTTCTTACCGGCTTACTGCCTGCTTACAAGCTTACTGCTTGCTTGCTAGCTTACTGCTTTCTTCCAAGCTTACTGCTTGCTTACTGGATTGCAACATGCTTTCTAGCTTTCCGCTTGCTTACTAGCATACTGCGTTCTAACTAGCTAATTGCTTTTTCTGACTAGCTGTTTGCTTTCTTACCAGCTTACTGCTTGGTTAGAAGCCTGCTGCTTGCGTTGTAGCGTACTGCTTGCTTACTAGCTTGCTGCTTGCAGCCTAACTTACTGCTTGATAGCTACCATACTGCTTTCAAGTAGCTTCCTGCTTTTTTACTAGCCTGCTGCTAGCTGTCAAGCATACTGCTTTGTTACTAGCGTCATGCTTGCTCACTGGCTTACTGCTTGCACACTAGCCTACTGCTTGCTTACTAGCTAACTGCTTTCTGACCACCCTGCAGCCTGTTTACTAGCTTACAGCAAGCTTACTCGCCTTCTGCTTGCTAACAAGCCTACTACATCCTTACTAGCTAACTGCTTTCATGCCAGCCTACTGCTTGAATGCTAGCTTCCCGGTTGCTTTCTAGTTTACTGCTTGCTTACCAGTACACAGCTTTCTTAATAGCTAACTGTTATCTGACTAGGCTGCAGTTGCAGACTAAGTTGCAGCAAGGGCAGCTGCCATCAGGGCGTCCTTGTCCAGGCGCCGAAGCGCCCAGCGGCGCGGTGGGTTACCACCCGGACGGTGGTGTCGGGATGCATCGCCCGCGGCGGCAGAGACCTCCATCCGGATATACCGGTGGTCCGAGAGTGTCTCTGCCCTCGCGACCACGTGCCACCCCGACACCATGCGCACGGCGTTGGGGGTCGCGAATCCAACATCCACGATAGACCCCCCATATCGCCGCACACACGTGTGCTCCGACCCCCGGTTCAGTAACCGAAGGTCGAGACCCGCCGCCCAGTCGCCCAGGATCCCGCCGCGATCGGAAGTCCTGGGGGACCTCCATGCCACCGACTTGGCGTTGAAGTCTCCCAGGACCAGCACCGGCCGGGCCGTGCAGCGCTGCACGCATGCCGCGACCTCGGCCAGGTACTGCTCGAACGCGACGTGACCGCTGCGAGGCGATATGTAACACCCCACCACGGCGACTCCCCTCCAGTCCACGGCGACGAATCCCCGACTGCGCTCCAGAATGGAGAACGGCGGGGACCCGTCGCCACCTCCCCATACCGTCGCCACCAAGCCGTCCGCGTCCCCCACCCAATGAGGGTGATTAGGGACGCGGTACGGCTCGGCGGCGACAGCCAGGCCAACCCCCCACTCCGCGAGGACTTGGGACATCATATCCTGTGCCGCGCGGCAGTGGTTGAGGTTGGCCTGGAGGAGGAGGCGGGGCGCCATTAATTACCGACCGCCCCAGCCTCCTCCCGGCTGTCCGTCCCCGTGGCACCGTCCACCTCCACGGTGGACGATGCCACCGCCCGCGGCGCCGGAGTCGGAACGGCCCGCCTCTTCCTCTCCTTCCGGGAGGGGGGAGAGCACTTCCTGCTCCCCACCCTGTGGTCGGCTGGCATCCCCCTGTCCGCACATAGCGGGCAGTGGAGAGCCGCCGAGCACTGGCTCGCGCGGTGGTCCTTCGCCCCTCAGCGGTAACATTGACCGCTGCGGTCCACCGGCGAGGTGCACCGCTGCCTCACATGCCCTAATTCGAGGCAGCGGTGACACTGGAGCGGGCGCGGCGCGAGTATCTCCACTCGCGCCAAAACCCACCCCACCAAAACCCTCCCGGATTCCGCCAATTTATGGGCGGCGGAGAGGGGGCAGCGGGCCCACAGGGACCCCAGGCCGGAAGGAGATCTGCGGGTCTCCCCGACCCGCAAATCCCCCTCAGAGCAATCCCCCGCCCTTGCTAGGGCACACGCCACGACCTCCGCGGTGGCCGAGTCGTCCAGCCCACACACGCGCATCTCCGTGCGCTTCGTGGGCCGGGAGACCCGGACACCCCGCTCGCCCAGCTGCTCCCGAAGCTTTTGGGCGAGTCGGTCGGCCTTCACGCCGCCGTCTGGACCGGGGATCTCCAGCAGGAGACCCCCAGTCACGGCCCGCTTCGCCTGACGGAAGCGATGCCAAGCTCTTCCAGGGACACATTGTCCCTGGCGAGCCGCATCGCCTCCGCGAGGGTCAGGTCGCCCCCTGCGAAACGTTCAGCGCTACCGCTGCCGTTTTAGGGGGGCAGCCAAGTTGCGCTTTCGCGCCCTTTCCTTTGGCCGCGGGCGGAGGGGGCGGAGGCTGCGCCTGCGATGCTTTCCTCGCCGCCCTCCTCGCCCTCCGCCCCACCACCTCGCTCCACGACACCCCCCCTTGGGGCTGTGCCGCGGAGGACGCGGGAACCGGGACCACGAGTCCGCTTCCCCCCTTGAGGGTCACGACCCAAGGTCCCGGAGTCGCCACGGTGGGCGGAGCCTTGGTTCCCCCGACCTTCGCCTTCCCCGGCCGTGCTGGCACTGGTCGGGGTGGCACCACCCTCCTACCGACCGCTCTTCCGGGGTGGATCTCCTCCCGGAATGCGGCCAGCCTCTTATCAATCATGTCCCCTATCCTCCACAGGAGATCGTCCTCTGAGGAGGACGGGGACTTCTGCGCGGGCGCAGTGCGGGTGGAAGGGCCCGTGGGGGTCCGCACCACCTCCGCCGCACTCCGCTTCATAACGACCGCAGTAGGGCGCGGCGTAGGAGGAGGGAGGACAGGAGGGAGGGCCGCGCTGTTCCAGCGCGCCTCTGCCCTCATCCTCCCCCGTCGCTCCTCCTCCAACAGGAGCTGCAGACGGGCGTTCCGCCCGCTCAGCTCCCGCGCCGCGTCCCTCATCGTTCGGGCAGCCTCCCTCAGAGCCTCTGCCCCGCCGCTCTTCTGCCCCATAAACGAGCAGGCAGCGGCCACTTTCTCCACTCGTCTCAGGGACGAGGAGATCCGCTCCGATATCTCCTCGGTCACCTCGTCCCTGAGGCAACGCATCCGGACAACCGGGCTCATCGCCCTGTCCACTCCATTGACGGCCTGCCCCGTCACCTTTCTCTTGGAGCCTATGAGGCTCCTGGTGGAGGAGAAGGACGAGACTGACGCAGTCTCATCGTCCTCCTCCACCCTCCACGAAGCCGGGCCAGGCGCTAGGAACGGCGCGAGCGCCGTCACTCCAGTCCCAACACCGCCTTCGTCCTCCCTCTCTGACTTACCCCGTCCCATCCCCGTTTTAATTTTAAACTCCATAGTATTCCCACGAGCAGGTCGGAAGAAAAGGTCCGCCCGGGCAGAGCCGCCTTACCCGGGTATGCCTATATACTCCGGGGGTTCGGCAGGTGCCCCGGAGGTGGTCGCTTGGGATTGGGCCTCCTCCCCCAACCATGCATCCCATCGCCGCGCACGATAACTTAGGATTGGAGGGCGATTTTATAGAGTCGCCATACTCGCGGTCCCGGGCGGTTAAGCCAAGGCCCCCGTTCCTCCTGCCGTCACGTACCATTCACAAAACCAAAGAAGGAATTGAGGATGGGTCGTTGTGACGACCAACAGGAGATTTACGGTGTGATATGCATCAGGTACCTCGGGGTCGCTACGCCCCGTACTGCGGCCGACGATAGCCGGACACAGACCCTGAGGGCAGCTTGCTTCCTTACTCACACCTTGCTTACTACCTTACTGCTTGCTTACTAGCTTATTGCTTGCCTTCCATCTTACTGCTTGCTTCCTAGCTTACTGGTAGCTTACTCCCTTACTGCTTGCTTACTAGCTAACAGCTTGCTCACTAGCTAACTGCATCCTTACTAGCCTCCAGCTTGCTTTCTAGCTTACTGCACGCTTACTAACATTCTGCTCTCTTACTGGACCCATGCTCGCTTACTAGCTTACTGCTTGCTTACTAGTAAAATGCTTCCTTACTACGACCCTGCACGCTCACTAGCTCACGGCTTGCTTACCAGCTTACTGCATGCTTACATTCTTACTGCTTGCATACTAGCTTACTGCTTGGTTATTAGTTTACAGCTTCCTTACTGTCATACTGCTAGCTCATTTGCTTACTGGATGCTTACAAGCTAACTGGATGCTTAGTAGCATTTTGCTCCCTTAAAAGGTCCCTGCTCGCTTACTAGCGTACTGCTTGCTTATTAGCTTCCTCCTCGCCTACTAGATCACTGCCTGCTTACCAGCTTACTGCTTGCTTACTAGCCGCTGATTGTTTTCTAGTATACTGCTTCCTTACTAGCTTCCTGCTCGCTTAATAGCTCACTGCTTGCTTACTAGCTTACGGCTTGCTTACTAGCTTACTACTTGCTTACTAGCTAACTGCTTTCTTACCAGCCTGCTCCTTGCTTTCTAGCTTACTGCTTACTTACTAGCATACTGCTTTCTTACTAGCTAGTTGCTTTCTTACTAGCCTGCTGCTTGCTTACTATCTTACTTGTCTCTTAGTGGCTTACTGCTTGCTTACTATCATACCGCTTCCTTACAAGCTTCCTACTCGTTTACAAGCTAACTGCTTGCTTACTAACTTACTGCTTGCTTACTATCTTACTACTTCCTTACTAGCTACCTGCTTTCTTACGAGCTTACTGCATTCTTACTAGCTAATGGCTTTCTTACTAGCCTGCTTCTTTGAAGACCTTCACCGCCCTTAGGGGGTTATTTTAGTCTGACGTGGTCCGGATTACGAGGGAAAGGACACTGGGAAAAAGTATTGATTAAATGGATGCACCTGATTTTGCTCAATAAAATTAACGTTTATTTTTAATGAAAAAGAAAAAAAGGAAAAAAAACCGCCTAGACGTCGGCCAGACGTCCGGGGGGAAAAAACCTCGGCCGGCTGCTCCTGGCCAAGTTCGCGACGTGTTGTTCTGTAACAAGGAAAGACAAGGCTGGATTTAAATACCTATTAACGCTTGTCGCGTCGCCCGTCTCGCTCTATCTCGCACGCTCCTGTCTGTGCCGTTCGCACTCAAGAGCGGAGATTACAGACACGTCTCGACGAACTGAGATATGTATGAGTGGATTGTATATTATGAACGTTCTCACAAATCGAGAACCGTTCGATCGCTGTGCGGAAGAAGAGATCTAATTTCTCAATTCTCCGCTTTTTAGCGATGGTTGAATGCCGCAGGAAAGGACAACAGGTGGAGGTCGTAAAGCTCCAAATGCTGTCCAAACCGCAGTTTCTCACCGTTCCCTGCGTACAAGACGCAGTGTGATGTAGCCCTTAACGGCGCACGTAGCGTCTTACGTTTAAAGGAGCATACACCACGGTGCTCATTATGCGTTGCTCTACGCACAGGGTACGTACTCACTGGCGGTCAAGGAGCGTTGCTCGAGCAAGTTGAGAGCTAAGAAGTCCGGAATTTCTTAGCCCCGACCGGACAAACGGTGAGCCCACGTAGGGTATCGGTCAGAAACCACCCTAGGGGTGATATACAAAAACGTGCGGACAATTCAACTTGTCGCACGACCGCGTCAAATGCAGCAGTCCGTACGACAAATTCTTACACGACCGCGATACTCAAACGTCACGTGAAGATAGTCAGCCTCCCACGACCGCGTCAAATGCAGCAGTCCGTGGAGTCGTCAGTACTGATCGGGCCGTAGCCCTTTGCTGAGACTGGAGTTTCGACACACGGGAAACGATTCTTATCTCGATTCCCCTTTCATGACCGCGAAGCACAAACGTCACATGAAAGTCGGACGAAAACCCACAGTCTTTTAAATTTTGTTAATAATCTCGCCAAGCGGGAACCGAAGTTTTTCAATTCCCTCACACGACCACGTAGCTCGAGCGTCACGTGCTATTCGGCGAGATTGCACAGTCAATAATCGGGGCTGATAAAATGCCTCACCGATTTAGTTAATTTTGAGTAACAATTTAAAATTCTCAACGAAAGGTTCGAGTATTCTCAGGACCTATATTCAGAGATTTGGTTTCGTCGCGGAGCGGAATCGATTGTCGATCTGCTCGCTGCGAGGACCAGCTATCGAGTCTCGAAGCTAAGAAGCGAACAGACATCCGCAGTCGAGGCCACGAGAGGGGTAATCATCACTTCGCGGCGCTATCCCTGCTCTTCAATGTGTATCTCTTAATTTCAATATTTCTCTACCCTCTCTGTTTATGGACCTTCGACGATCGATCACAAGTAAATATATTGGGTCGATCACGTGACTGAGAGCAGCCAACACTCGCGTATGGTTTTTCTAACCTGTATCGTTCCGTGTACCGATCTTTTTTTTTTTTTTTTTTTTTGTCGTGGGGAAAATCTTCGAAAGACTCCCACCAACCTCCTTGGGGAGAGGTGGGAGGGGTGTGTGGGATTCCCCGCGCCCGTACAACGACAGGCGCGGGACCTACCCACTAAAAACCCCACGGTGACCCTTCGGCACGCTTTGGGAGGATACCGGGAATCGCTCGAAGCATTCTTCCGGTATCCTCCCCGTGCCCGCGCTTTCGCGCCCATCCCCCGGGGGGACAATCGGTCCCCCCAGTAGACACACTGCCTCATAGCGGCGGGACGGGGCCACTCCATCCCGCCGCTATCCGTCCCGGGGCCGCGCTTAGTGGCGGCTGCGAGCCCCAACTCGCAACCGCCCGCGACCCCGTTTCCACCCCTCGGCGGCCGGGCGTTCATGGCCGCACCAGACCGCCGAGGGTGCCTCCCCTTGCGTCGGACCGGTAGGGGGAGGCACTCCTACCCCCAACCGGTCCGACCCGGCGCCGCCTGGCGGGAGGAGGGTCCCCTCAGGACCCCCCTCCCAGCCTAGGTCATCCGCCACGCCGAGGCGGCCGCCCGCGACGCCTCGCGACCGGGCGACGACCTCGGGCCACCGCACGAGCGCGAGCTTCAGCGCGCCGCTGAAGCTCGCGCTCCCTCCCCGCGGCCTCCTTCTGCAACATTACGTTCTCGCAGAAGGAGGCCACGGCCCTCCACTTCTCCTCGCTGCCGAGCATGGCGCGCACCACGCCCGGCAGCGAGACATCCCGCCCGACGACGCCGACCAGGACACGGCGCTCCCCCTCCCACGCGGGGCATACCTCCAGGGTATGATCCGCCGTGTCCTGCTCAGCGTCGCAGTGGCAGCAACGCGCCGTCGGCTCCTTCCCTATCCGGCACAGGTATCTTCCGAAGCTGCCATGTCCGGAAAACACCTGTGCCAGCCGGTAGGTGAGGCTGCCATGGCCTCTGTCCAGCCACTCCTTCAGGAGTGGCCGAACAGCCCCGACAGTCCGGTGCCCCGCGGTTGGCAGAGCCAGCCGCTCCTGCCACGCGAGCAACACGGACTGCCGGGCCTGGCGCTTCAAATCGCCCCAAGCAGGTTCCTGCCCGCCCGGGACCGCCCCCACCCCCGCGCGACGGTCGACGCGGTGCCGGTACATCACCGCGTGCGACCGCGCGAGCAGGTCCATGGGCGGCATTCCCGCTAGAACCGTCGCCGCCTCATGTGACATGGTCCGATACCCGCGGACGACCCTGAGCGCCATGCGCCTCTGCACCCGACGCAGCATAGTCATGCTGCGCCGGGAGGCAGCCAGGTCGTCCGCCCAGACGGGGGCCCCGTATAGGGCCACCGACTGGACCATTGCCACATAGAGGCGACGAACTCGGCCCGCCGGGCCCCCCAGGTTGGGCAGGATCCGGCCCAGAGCCGCAACCATCCTTTCCAACCGGGGGACCAGGCAGCGGAAATGCTTCTCGAAACGCCAGTGGCTATCGAGGATCAGCCCTAGATACCTGATCTGGGGCTTCACCTCGATGTCAGCCCCACCCAACCGAATCAGAGGGGGTGGCGGATCCTGCCGAGGTGAATGAAACGCAATCACCTCGGTCTTATGGACCGCCACCGTCATCCCCATCCCCCTGATCCGGTCGACGACGCGTTGCGACCCCTCCTCCGCGCGACGCATGGCGCTCCCCCAGTGCGCCCCGACGGCCAGCACCAGTGTGTCATCCGCATAACACACCGTGCTGACGCCGTCGGGGAGGCCGGCCCGCAACACCGAGTCGTACGCGATGTTCCACAGGAGTGGCCCGAGGACCGACCCCTGCGGAACACCGCAGTACACCTCCCTCCGCATATCACCATCCCGGCCCGGATACTCGATCCACCTGCCGCGGAGATAATCCCCGACGACCGCCCTGAGACAAGGGGGGACTCGATGATATTCGAGTCCCCTCCTTATCTCTTCCCAGGGGAGGGTGTTAAAGGCATTGGCAATATCCAAGGATATTGCCAATGCCACCCCTCCCCGGGAGACGGCCGCCCCCGAGAGGGCCCTCACACGACCTATCGCGTCGATTGTCGATCGGCCCCCCCGGAAACCGAACTGGCAGTCGGCCAGACCGGGATCACCCCGCGACAGGTGCCCGACGAGGCGGGCAGCAATCACACGCTCGAAGAGCTTGCCCACCTCGTCGAGGAGACAAATGGGCCGGTATGCGGAGGGAGACTCCGCGGGCCGACCCTCCTTCCGGAGGAGGACCATCCTCGCCACCTTCCAACTGGGGGGGAATCGCCCGTCCCTCAGGCAGCGGTCGAACAACCGCCTGAGGTCGGCCCCAAGGACGCCCTGGGTCAAGACCCAAACCCGGCCGGGCACACCATCCGGACCCGGGGCCGTGTTACGAACCCCGAGCCGTCTGATGGCCGCTGCCAGCTCCTCCTGCGTTACCCCCAGCTCGGCCGTCCACTCCACTGGGACAGCCGCCGCCGCCGGAGGACGCGGTCCCCTCTCCCCAATTGGGAAGAGTGTATTGACCACGTCCTCCAGCAGCCGGGGGTCAAGACCCTCGGTGACGGGGGGCGCCCACGGGCGGAGCTTATTCAGCACCACCTTATATGGGCGCCCCCATGGATCGTCATCAAGGGTCTGGAGGAGCTCCTTCCATGCCTGGGTCTTGGCCCGTTTGATGGCGACCTGCAGAGCAACCCGCGCCACGCGGTATGCTCCATACAGGTCATCAGCTGCCCTCGCTCGCGCCACGCCGTCGCCTGTACGTTGACGACGGCGCGCGCGGGTGTACTGGCGTCGGGCGCGGACAGTCGCGACTCGCAACTCCGCGATCGCGTCCGACCACCAGTACACCGCCCGACGAGGAGAAGCCCGCCCGACCCGAGGCATCGCCGCGTCGCAAATACCCGCGACCAATGCTCCGAGCCGGGCGACCTCCTCCTCTATGCTCGGCAACTCGGCCGCTCCCTGCGGCCAAGTTGCAGCGAGGGCAGCTGCCATCAGGGCGTCCTTGTCCAGGCGCCGAAGCGCCCAGCGGCGTGGTGGGGCGCCACGCAGGCGGCCGTGTCGGGATGCACTTGCGGCGGCAGAGACCTCCATCCGGATGTACCGGTGATCGGAGAGTGTCTCTGCCCCCGCGACCACGTGCCAACCCGACACCATGCGCACGGCGTTGGGGGTCGCGAATCCAACATCCACGATGGACCCCCCATATCGCCGCACGCATGTGTGCTCCGACCCCCTGTTCAATACCCGGAGGTCGAGCCCCGCCGCCCAATCGCCCAGGATCCCGCCGCGAACGGAGGTCCTGGGGGATCCCCAAGCCACCGACTTGGCATTAAAATCCCCCAGGACCAGCACCGGCCGGGCCGCGTAGCGCTGCACGCATGCCGCGACCTCGGCCAAGTACAGCTCGAACGCAGCGTGACCGCTACGGGGCGAAATGTAGCACCCCACCACAGCGACTCCCCCCCAGTCCACGGCGACGAATCCCCGACCGCGCTCCAACAAGGAGAACGGTGGGGACCCGTCGCCCCCTCCCCATACCGTCGCCACCAAGCCGTCCGCGTCGCCCACCCAATGAGGGTGATCAGGGACGCGGTACGGCTCGGCGGCGACCGCCAGGCCAACCCCCCACTCCGCGAGGACTTGGGACATCAAGTCCTGTGCCGCGCGGCAGTGGTTGAGGTTGGCCTGGAGGAGGAGGCGGGGCGGTATTAATTAATGGCCGCGCCAGCCTCCTCCCGGCCGTCCGTCCCCGTAGCACCGTCCACCTCCATGGAGGACGATGCCACCGCCCTCGGCACCGGAGCCGGTGCAGCCCGCCTCTTCCTCTCCTTCCGGGAGGGGGGGGAGCACTTTTTGCTCCCCACCCTGTGATCGGCTGGCCTCCCCATGTCCGCACACAGCGGGCAGTGGGGGACCGCCGAGCACTGGCTCGCACGGTGCTCTTTGGCACCGCAGCGGTAATACTGACCGCTGCGGTCCACCGGCGAGGTGCACCACTGCCTCACGTGCCCCAATTCGAGGCAGCGGTGACACTGGAGCGGGCGCGGCGCGAGGATTTCCACTCGCGCCGAAACCCACCCCACCAACACCCTCCCGGATTCCGCCACCTTACGGGCGGCGGAGAGGGGGCACCGGGCCCACACCGACCCGAGGCCGGAGGGCGACCTGCGGATCTCTCCGATCCGCAGGTCCTCCACAGGACAGTCCCCCGCCCTCGCAAGGGCACGGGACACATCCTGTGCGCTGACCGAGTCGTCCAGCCCACAAACGCGCATCTCCGTGCGCTTCGTGGGCCGGGCGACCCGGACACCTCGCTCGCCCAGCTGCTCCCGGAGCCTCTGGGCGAGACGATCCGCCTTCGCGCCGCCTTCTGCACCGGGGATCTCCAGCAAGAGACCCCCGGTCACGGCCCTCTTCGCCCTCACGGAGGCGATGCCCAGCTCTTCCAGGGAGATATTCTCCCTGGCGAGCCGCATCGCCTCCGCGAGGGTCAGGTCGCCCTCCTGCGCAACGGTCAGCGTCACCGCTGCCGTTTTTGGGGGACGACCTGGTCGTGCCTTCCCGACCTTCGTGGCCTTTACCTTGGCCGCCGGCGGCGGAGGCGGAGGCTGCGGTTGCGAGGCCTTCCTCGCCGCCCGCTTCGCCTTCCGCCCCACCACCTCACTCCACGCCACCCCCCCTTGGGAGGGTGCTGTGGAGGACGCGACCACCGCGACCACGGTTACACCACCCCCCTTGGGGGTCGCGACCCGGGGCCCTGGTGCCGCAACGCTGGCCGGAGCCTTCACTCCGCCCTTCTTTGCCTTCCCCGACTGTACCGGAACAGGTCGGGGAGGCACCGCCTTCCTGCTGAGCGCTCTTCCGGCGAGGAGCTCCTCCCGGAAGGCGGCCAGCTTGCCATCAATCATGTCCCCAATCCTCCTCAGAAGATCGTCTTCTGAGGAGGACGGGGACTTCTTCACGGGCGGAGTGCGGGTGGAGGGGCCCGCGGTGCCCCGCACCACTGCCGCCGCACTCCGCTTATTTACCTCCGCCGAGGGACGCGGCGGTGGAGGAGGAGGGAGGATGGGAGGGAGGGCCGCGCTGTTCCACAGCGCCTCTGCCCTCCTCCTCCCCTGTCGCTCCTCCTCCAACAGGAGCTGCAGACGGGCGTTCCGCCCTCTGAGCTCCCGCGCCGCCTCCCTCATTTCCTCCGCCGCGGCCTTCAGGGCCTCCGCGCCACCGCTTTTCTGCCCCTTAAAGGCGCAGGCAGCGGCGACTTTCTCCACCCGCCTCAGGGACGAGGAGATCCTCTCCGATATCTCCTCGGTCACCTCGTCCCTGAGGCAACTCAGCCTCACAGACGGGCTCATCGCCCCGCCCACCTCGACGACGGCCTGCCCCGTCCTCTTCCTCTTAGAGCCTATGTGGCTCGTGCTGGAGGAGAAGGACGAGACCGACGCCGTCTCGTCGTCCTCCTCCACCCTCCACGAAGCCGGACCTGGCGCTGAGTGGGGCGCGAGCGCCGCCACCCTAACCCCAACCCCGTCTCCGTCCTCCCCAACCGACAAAACCCGCCCCATCCCCATTTTATTTTCTGTGTCCATAAGAATCCCACGAGATGGTCGGAAATAAAGGTCCACCCGGGCAGAGCCGCCTTACCCGGGTAAGCCTAATACTCCGGGGGTTCGGCAGGTTCCCCGGAGGTGGTCGCTTGGGATTGGGCCTTCTCCCCCAACCATGCATCCCATCGCCGCGCACCATAGCTTAGGATTGGAGGGCGATTTTATAGGGACGCCATACTCGTGGCCCAGGCGGTTAAGCCAAGACCCCCGTTCCTCCTGCCGTCACGTACCATTCACAAAACCAATAGGGAATTGTGAATGGGTCGTTGTGACGACCAACAGGAGGCTTACGGTGTGTGTATGACTCGGGTACCCCGGGTTCGTTAAGCCCGTACTGCAGCTGAAAGGCTGGCAGCCCCTGAGGGTTGGGGGACGACCTGGTCGTGCCTTCCCGACTTTCGCGGCCTTTACCTTGGCCGCCGGCGGCGGAGGCGGAGGCTGCGGTTGCGAGGCCTTCCTCGCCGCCCGCTTCGCCTTCCGCCCCACAACCTCACTCCACGCCACCCCCCCTTGGGAGGGTGCTGTGGAGGACGCGACCACCGCGACCACGGGTACACCACCCCCCTTGGGGGTCGCGACCCGGGGCCCTGGTGCCGCAACACTGGGCGGAGCCTTCACTCCGCCCTTCTTTGCCTTCCCCGACTGTACCGGAACAGGTCGGGGAGGCACCGCCTTCCTGCTGACCGCTCTTCCGGCGAGGAGCTCCTCCCGGAAGGCGGCCAGCTTGCCATCAATCATGTCCCCAATCCTCCTCAGAAGATCGTCTTCTGAGGAGGACGGGGACTTCTTCACGGGCGGAGTGCGGGTGGAGGGGCCCGCGGTGCCCCGCACCACTGCCGCCGCACTCCGCTTATTTACCTCCGCCGAGGGACGCGGCGGTGGAGGAGGAGGGAGGATGGGAGGGAGGGCCGCGCTGTTCCACAGCGCCTCTGCCCTCCTCCTCCCCTGTCGCTCCTCCTCCAACAGGAGCTGCAGACGTGCGTTCCGCCCTCTGAGCTCCCGCGCCGCCTCCCTCATTTCCTCCGCCGCGGCCTTCAGGGCCTCCGCGCCACCGCTTTTCTGCCCCTTAAAGGCGCAGGCAGCGGCGACTTTCTCCACCCGCCTCAGGGACGAGGAGATCCTCTCCGATATCTCCTCGGTCACCTCGTCCCTGAGGCAACTCAGCCTCACCGACGGGCTCATCGCCCCGCCCACCTCGACGACGGCCTGCCCCGTCCTCTTCCTCTTAGAGCCTATGTGGCTCGTGCTGGAGGAGAAGGACGAGACCGACGCCGTCTCGTCGTCCTCCTCCACCCTCCACGAAGCCGGACCTGGCGCTGAGTGGGGCGCGAGCGCCGCCACCCTAACCCCAACCCCGTCTCCGTCCTCCCCAACCGACAAAACCCGCCCCATCCCCATTTTATTTTCTGTGTCCATAATAGTCCCACGAGATGGTCGGAAATAAAGGTCCACCCGGGCAGAGCCGCCTTACCCGGGTAAGCCTAATACTCCGGGGGTTCGGCAGGTTCCCCGGAGGTGGTCGCTTGGGATTGGGCCTTCTCCCCCAACCATGCATCCCATCGCCGCGCACCATAGCTTAGGATTGGAGGGCGATTTTATAGAGTCGCCATACTCGTGGCCCAGGCGGTTAAGCCAAGACCCCCGTTCCTCCTGCCGTCACGTACCATTCACAAAACCAATAGGGAATTGTGAATGGGTCGTTGTGACGACCAACAGGAGGCTTACGGTGTGTGTATGACTCGGGTACCCCGGGTTCGTTAAGCCCGTACTGCAGCTGAAAGGCTGGCAGCCCCTGAGGGGACCGTGTACCGATCTACGCATCAGAGAGTCTCTGGAATGTCGCGTACACGAAAACAACACCGTACGAGGAATTTATGGTTCTCAGTTATAATTCACGTTAAATTGAATATTTCTCTAAACAGTTCTCAAATCCGTCAATTAACGCGATATTTAAACACTGCTGGATGCTTACTAGCTTATTTGTTTCTTACTAGCATACTGCTTCCTTACTAGCCTTTTTTTTCCTAAGGAATATCTTCGTAAGACTCCCTCCCACCTCTTTGGGGTGAGTCAGGAGAGGTGTGTGGGATTCCCGCGCCCATGGAATAACGGGCGCGTGACCTACCCACTAAAAACCCCACGGTGACCCTTCCGCATGATTTGGGAGGATACCGGGAATCGCTCGCTGCATACTTCCGGTGTCCTCCCCGTGCCAGCGCTGTGCCTCCATCCACGGAGGGACAAAAGGTTCCTCCCGGCAGTCACACTGTCTCATGGTGGCATGGAGAGTGCACTCCTTCCCGCCGCCATCCGTCTCGGGGCCTCGGTTAGTGGCGGCTGCGAGCCCCAAATCGCAACTGCAAGCAACTCCATTTGTACCCCACGGCGGCTGGTGGCTCATGGCCACACCATACCACCGAGGGTGCCTCCCGATTTGTCGGACCAGAATTGGGGTGACACTTCCACCACAATCCGGTTCGGCTCTAGGCCTCGTGCCTGGAGGAGCCTCCCATCAGGAACCCCTTCCCAGCCAGGGTCATCCGCCACGCCGCGAGGGGTCGCCCACGATGGCCGGCGCCTGGACGACGCCCTCCCGCCACCACACGTGTGCGAGCCTCAGCACGCCGCTGAAGCTCGCGTTCCCTGCAGGCGGCCTCCTTCTGTAACATTACGCTCTCGCAGAAGGAGGTCACGGCCCTCCACTTCCCCTCGCTGCCGAGCATGGCGTGCACCATGCTCGGCAGCGAGACATCCCGCTCGATGACGCTGACCAGGCCACGGCACTCCCCCTCCCAAGCAGAGCACACCTCGAGGGTACGTTCAGCCGTGTTCTGCTCAGCGTTACAATGGCAACAGCGCGCCGTCGGCTCCTTCCCGATCCGATGCAGGTATCTCCCGAAGCTGCCATGTCCGGAGAACACCTGTGCCATTCGGTAAGTGAGGCTTCCGTTGCCTCTGTCCAGCCACTCACTCAGGAGTGACCGAACAGCCCCGTCTGTCCGGTGTCCCGCGGTTGGCAGAGCCAACCGCTACTGCCACGCGAGCACCGCGAACTGCCGGGCCTGGCGCTTCAAATCGCCCCAAGCAGGTTCCTGCTCTCCCGGGACCGCCCCCACACCCGCGCGACGGTCGACACGATGACGATACATCATCGCGTGCGACCACGCGAGGAGATCCATGGGCGGCATCCCCGCAAGAACCGTCGCCGCCTCATGCGACACGGTCCGGTGGTCGCGGACGACCCTCAGCGCCATCCGCCTCTGCATCCGACGCAGCATCGTCATGCTGCGCTGGGAGGCAGCCAGGTCTTCCGCCCAGACGTGGGCCCCATATAGGGCCACCGACTGAACCACATAGAGGCGACAAACTCGTCCCGCCGGGCCTCCCAGGTTGGGGAGGATCCGGCCTAAATCCGAGACCATCCTCTCCAACCGGGGAACCAGGCAGCGGAAATGCTTCTCGAAGCGCCAGTGGCTATCGAGGATCACCCCAGGTACCTCATCCGGGGCTTGACCTCGATATCAGCCCCACACACCAGGATCAGAGGGGGTGGCGGATCCTGCCGAGGTGAATGGAACGCTATCACCTCGGTCTCATGGACCGCCACCGTCCCCCATGGGATGGATCCCCATCCTCCTGATCCGGTCGACGACGCGTTGCGCCACCTCCTCGGCGAGGCTCTTCGCCCTCCCCCACTGAGCCCCGACGGCCAGCACCAGTGTGCCATCTGCGTAACACACGGCACTGACGCCGTCGGGGAGGTCAGCCCGCAACTCCGCGTCGTACGCGATGTTCCACTGGAGTGGCCCGAGGACCGACCCCTGCGTAACCCCGCAGTACACCTCCCTCCGCATATCACCATCCCGGCCCGGGACTAACTGCTTGCGTACTAGCATACTGCTTCCTTACTGGCTTCCTGCTCGCATACTAGCTCACTGCTTGCTTACTAGCCTGCTGCATGCATTCTAGCTTACTCCTTGCCTACTAGCATACTGCTTTCTTACTAGATTACTGCTTTGCGACTAGCCTGCTGCTTGCTTACAAGCTTAATGCTAGCTAACTCGCTTACTGCTTGCTTTCTAGCTTCCTCCACGCTTACTAGCTCACTTCTTGCCTACTAGCTTTCTCCTTTCACACTAGCTTCCACCTCGCCTACTAGCTCACTGCTTGCTTACTAGCTTACTGCTAGCTTACTCAATTACAGCTTGCTTACTACCTTGCTGCTTGCTTACCAGCGTGCTGCTTGCTCACCAGGCTACTGCTTTCTTACTAGCTAACTGCTTTCTTACTAGCCTGCTGCTTGTTTGCTAGCTAACTGCTTGCGTACTAGCACACCACTTTGTTACTAGCTAACTGCTTGGATACTAGCATACTGCTTCATTACTAGCCTCCTGCTCGCTTACTAGGTCACTGCTTGTATACGAGATTACTGCTTGCTTACTAGCTTACTGCTTGCTTACTAGCTTACTGCTAGCTTACTCGCCTACTGTTTGCATACTAGCCAGCTGCTTGCTTTCTAGCCTAGTGCTTCCTTACTAGCTTTCTGCTTGCTTACTAGCTTACCGCTTCCTTTCTAGATCCCTGCTCGCTTTCTAGCTCATTGCATGCATGCTAGCTTGCAGCTTGCTTACTAGCTTACTGCTAGCTTTCTCGTGTACTGCTTCCTTGCTAGCTTGCAGCTTGCTTTCGAGTTTACTGCTGGTATACTCTCATACTGCTCTCTTAATAGCTAAATGCTTTCTTACTAGTCAGCTTCTTGCTTTCTAGCTTATTGCTTGCTAAGTAGCTTACAGCTTGCTTAATAGCTTACTACTTTGTTAATAACTTACTGTTTTGTTACTAGCTCACTGCTTGCTTACTAGCTTACCGGCTGCTTAATAGCTTACTGCTAGCATAATCGCTCAGTGCTTGCTTGCTAGCTTGCTGCTTGTTTACTAGTTTCCTGCTTGCGCAATATGTAACAGATTTCTTACTAGCCTGCTGCATGCTTTTTAGCATTCTGCTTGCTGACTGGCCTACTGCTTCCAGACTAACTAACTGCTTTCTTACTAGCTTGCTGCTCGCTTACTAGCTGACTGCTTGCTTACTAGCTTACAGCTTGCTTAATAGCTTACTGCTTTGTTACTAACATACTGTTCTGTTACTAGCT
The DNA here is from genome assembly GCF_051014445.1 of Colletes latitarsis. Lineage (NCBI taxonomy): Eukaryota > Metazoa > Arthropoda > Insecta > Hymenoptera > Colletidae > Colletes > Colletes latitarsis. The sequence goes on from NC_135142.1 coordinate 8,584,274, forward strand.
CACTGCTTGCTTTCTAGATTACTGGCTGCATAACCGCTTACTGCTAGCATAATCGCCTAGTGCTTGCTTACTAGCTTGCTGCTTGCTTTCGAGCTCACTGCTGGCTTACCAGCATACTGTTTTCTTACTAGCTAATTGCTTTCTTACGAGCCATCTGCTTGCTTACTAGCTTAGTTGTGGCTTACTAGCTTACTGCTTGCATACCAGCTTGTTGCTTGCTTTCTAGGTTACTGCATGCTTACTAGCTTACTGCTAGCTTACTCGCTTACTGCTTGCTTACTAGCCTGCTGCTTGCTTTCTAGCTTAGTGCATCCTGACTAGCTTCGTGCTTGCTTACTAGCTCACTGCTCGCTTACTAGAACACTTGTTGCATATTAGCTTACAGCTTGCTTAGAAGCTAATTGCTTTCATACCAGCTTACTGCTTGCTTACTAGCTTACTGGTTGCTTACTAGCTTACTGCTTGCTTACTAGCTTACTGGTTGCTTACTAGCTTATTGCTTGCTTACTGGCATACTGCTTTCTTTCTAGCTAATTGCTTTCTTACTAGCTAACTGCTTTCTTACTAGCATGCTGCTTGCTTACTAGCTTTGTTTAAATATCGCGTGAGTCCGAGACGTAGAAACTCGGCCGCGATGCCCGTATCTATATTGAATTCGCGTAATTCTAGATGGTTGTGCTGACGTGGAAATTTTCCACCGTTCAGATTAGTATACCGCGGTTATTTACGTGGTTTTTCAAGCTAGCTTCACTGAAATTCTCGAGTTTTGGAACAAATTCTACGAATTGTGTTGTTAGCGCTGCGAATGAGAGAGAAAGGAGATCTATCGGTGAAAGATCGATAGACGAAACGCGGCAGCTCCGCGCTGTGGCTACGCGGCGGGTAGCAGCCCGGGCCCAGCAACGTGAGGCGTAGCTACCCGGTTCTGCACTTGCGCGACGGAGCCGGCTGCAGCCGTCGCTGCTTGCAGATCGTCACGGTTCATTCTTGAGCCGTCGGCGATCGAGAGCGGACCCTGTGACGGTCGCGTTCCCATTTACCTACGAGCTCCGAGGAGGATGAGTCGATCTCGCTCCTCGTAATAGAATCAGTTTGCGGACAAACAATTTATTGGAAAATCTCGTCATAGCGTCTGGAGATTTTCCCTAGAAAAATGACAATCTGCCTGACGTTGCAGCGATCGCAAGGCACGCCGAGTGTGAAGCGATCGTAGACGCAGGATTGTGATTGAACGTTGCTGGTCGTCGATGCGACTGCGACGTTGGAGATTCGTTGTGGATCGCCTTGAGTCTTCTTCCAGTTATCCGGTTAGAGTTACTGGAAGGCTGATACCGACATACTGGTATCACCTAGTGGTAGTTCACCGTTCGTAGAGGTCATACGAAACCCACTGGAACCACCCGTCCTCTGTACCGCTGAGAGTACACCGACCGGTGGGGTGGAAAGTTTCAACGACCAGATTAGAGCTATACGACGTAGGGGCAACCGGAAGATAGATATTCAGGAAGGATATCACTTCGTGATGCTCTCCGTGCATCGGGCGTCGGAGAACCCGCTCCGATATACCGTCGTGAGAGGACAATAAGTAGAGCCTAAGCGTACGGTGGAGCAAAGAGTTCGAAGAGCCTTCCTTCCATCGCTACACCCACTACCAGCTGTGAGTCGACCACACTGGGCTGTGAACGTAGGGTGGTTGGAATTGCAGGGGATTGAGTCCTGAACCGATGAGCCACAGGCCAGTTCCTCGGAACATAGGAGCCTCCGTCGAGGTAGCCACGGCTGGCTGCCGGGCGTTCCTTTGATGAAGGAATCGCCGGCTTGGCAACCACGTGTGCATACCGCAGGTTGCTCCTGAGGAGCAGCCGTCGAGGAAGCCGAACCAGGACAAGACGTCCTTTTGTGTGGGTGGTGTAGAAACGTCACCCGCACGGGGAGCGTGCTCGCGGGATATAGCCTCTTGGAGCCTTACAACCTCCATTTGGTTTCCCGTCCGTGGCATTGCGAAGAGAACCCGGTAGAACGGAGAAAAACACGTCTACCCGGTTGTGCGCGTCGGTGAGATCGTAGGAAACGAATCTCATCGACCAGAAAGAGAAGAATATACAGTACACTAGCTAGAGCGCTAGATAGCCAGCCAGCTCTCCCCTCCAAGCACACCAGACTGTCGCTGGAGCGCGAGAAACAGCTGACGAGCGCGCGATTGTTGACTTGTCCGCAAAAGTATTTATTAGGCGGATTCTTTTGTTGCAGAAAGCCTCCGCAGTAGGACAAATTGGAGACAAAAAGAATAGGAGACGCCTGGCCAAAGCAGAGCCACCGTCCAAGATTTTTGTTTTCTGTTTTTCGTTTATTTTTACATTTTGTACTGGTTATAGGACTAACCCAGGATAAGCAGCAGGCCAACAAAGTCAATAGGATGATTAACAAAAATTTATTGTCATCTGACTCGATTGAGCAAATTATAGTTTTAAGCGAAGCACGATAGGACAGCCAGAGGATCGTCCTGTCGATACGACATCTCAGACCAGAATGAATCCCGGACGCGTACTGCCGCGGAACCGTCTTATTCCTCCCTACCTCAATGTTGTAGAGCTCGTCTCGCGGCTTCGCTCAGCCTAACGGCCTTGGCTCGACCTGATCGGTCTACCGTGCTCGTGGACCTTGATTTTGGGAAGACGCTCACGTTTTCCCCCTTTGGTCTACCGGGCCTAGGATGCCGCTTACGACAACTTTACCCGTGGGCTTGGGAAAGAATCCCGACGATGCGGGGTTTCTATCCAATCCGCGAATCCGCGAGACGCCTCCAATCTCGTTTCTGACGGACAAATTAACCCCAAAGGCCTCTCGCTCTCCTCTCGCGCTTCCTTGTACATTCTTCTTTACTTTATTTGTCATCACATTACACACCAGTGTTTACAACCTAATACATTTACCATATTATATTAGAGAGGTTTTTAAATAGCTGTAGGAACTGAACGATAAACGATTGAAGAAACTGAAACGATAAGTGCTTGAAGAAAACTGAAACGGAGAAACTTATTTAAATAACATAATAATATAATAACTGATTGTCAAAATAGGTACGAGTTCGTGCAAAGGTTATGATAAAACCTTGTCTCGTACCCTTTAACGAAATATGGTCCGGATCACGAGGGATTGGAAATATGGGGGAAAGTGAATGTACAATTGATAATTTTCTTTCGCCTAGTCCAAGGGACTAGGCCGTTTATTTAGAGGAAAAATTCAAAAATTAAATAAACGTAAAAAAAGAAAATTTATAGGAAATTAGCTGGATAAACTGCAGTTGGGCTGAGCCGGCTTGCCTTCAAGGCTCTCGCCTCGGTCTTCTGTAACAAAAAGAGACCGAAATCCAGCTGTTAATAAAGGACAACGCTCGTCGCGTTGTCGGACTCGCTTTAATCCACTCGCTCCTTACTCCGTTTATTTGTAAACTGGAGCGGGAATTTTCACCACAGCGATACGCAGCCGGGTTCGTGGACTGTAAAATATTTCAACGTTTCAGATTTTGGAAACGTTGAATTGCAGATGGGGAAGACGAGATTCTAATCTCGATCTTCCCACTGCTGTAGGTTTGGTTTTTGCAGGAGAGGACAACAAGTGGAGGTTGTAAGGCTCCAAGGGTTGTCAACTCCGCAGTCCCTCGCCGTTCCCTGGTCCGTACGGGACCGGTGTGATGCAGAGCCTTAACTGCGCAGAAGCGACTGATTATTAAGGTTCTAACACCACGGTGCCCTTTGAACGTAGTTCTACGTCGAGTGTCCGTACCCACTGACGATCTGGAACCCACGCTCGAGCAGGTCGAAACCAGCCGAGATATTTACCCAGGGAATGCCAATAAGGCCCCTATCGGGTGTTATCTCAAACTTTTGTTTCGACCCTGGAAAACGACGAACCCAACCCAGGGATTTTGCAACGAAGGCTCCCTATAGGTTGGGGTTCTGAACTGTGCAATAGGCAAACAGAGAATCAAGAAATTCTCTTGGTTCTCAAACACGACCACTGATTTCAGCAACACGTGTTTGTCCGTCACAACAGTGGCGATAATCAAGCACTGTTTAAGTGTAATCTGATTATATTCAGCCACCGATGGCGAGTTGTGAAAATTACTCAAATTATCGAGTAAATTTTCCCGTTCCTATGGTTCATTTACCGCGGAAATCGAGATATTCTCACGAAACCGTAGGGTACGAAATTTGACTTGGCGTGATCCTTTCGAATCCGCAGCAGTCTCAGTTTTGTACCGTTTCGGTTAAGTGGCTCCACGATCGTATTAGACGAATCTAATTAATCGTATGTATCGATTCCGATAGATTGACGAGGTCGGCTCAGGAGATCCGCACTCGTCGAGAACCAGGTAGCAAGTGTTCCCGAGACATACCTTTTTTTTTTTTTTTTTTTTTTTTTTTTTGTCGTGGGGAAAATCTTCGAAAGACTCCCTCCCACCTCCTTGGGGAGAGGTGGGAGGGGTGTGTGGGATTCCCCGCGCCCGTACAACGACAGGCGCGGGACCTACCCACTAAAAACCCCACGGTGACCCTTCGGCACGCTTTGGGAGGATACCGGGAATCGCTCGAAGCATTCTTCCGGTATCCTCCCCGTGCCCGCGCTTTCGCGCCCATCCCCCGGGGGGACAATCGGTCCCCCCAGTAGACACACTGCCTCATAGCGGCGGGACGGGGCCACTCCATCCCGCCGCTATCCGTCCCGGGGCCGCGCTTAGTGGCGGCTGCGAGCCCCAACTCGCAACCGCCCGCGACCCCGTTTCCACCCCTCGGCGGCCGGGCGTTCATGGCCGCACCAGACCGCCGAGGGTGCCTCCCCTTGCGTCGGACCGGTAGGGGGAGGCACTCCTACCCCCAACCGGTCCGACCCGGCGCCGCCTGGCGGGAGGAGGGTCCCCTCAGGACCCCCCTCCCAGCCTAGGTCATCCGCCACGCCGAGGCGGCCGCCCGCGACGCCTCGCGACCGGGCGACGACCTCGGGCCACCGCACGAGCGCGAGCTTCAGCGCGCCGCTGAAGCTCGCGCTCCCTCCCCGCGGCCTCCTTCTGCAACATTACGTTCTCGCAGAAGGAGGCCACGGCCCTCCACTTCTCCTCGCTGCCGAGCATGGCGCGCACCACGCCCGGCAGCGAGACATCCCGCCCGACGACGCCGACCAGGACACGGCGCTCCCCCTCCCACGCGGGGCATACCTCCAGGGTATGATCCGCCGTGTCCTGCTCAGCGTCGCAGTGGCAGCAACGCGCCGTCGGCTCCTTCCCTATCCGGCACAGGTATCTTCCGAAGCTGCCATGCCCGGAAAATACCTGTGCCATCCGGTAGGTGAGGCTGCCATGGCCTCTGTCCAGCCACTCCTTCAGGAGTGGCCGAACAGCCCCGACAGTCCGGTGCCCCGCGGTTGGCAGAGCCAGCCGCTCCTGCCACGCGAGCAACACGGACTGCCGGGCCTGGCGCTTCAAATCGCCCCAAGCAGGTTCCTGCCCGCCCGGGACCGCCCCCACCCCCGCGCGACGGTCGACGCGGTGCCGGTACATCACCGCGTGCGACCGCGCGAGCAGGTCCATGGGCGGCATCCCCGCTAGAACCGTCGCCGCCTCATGTGACATGGTCCGATACCCGCGGACGACCCTGAGCGCCATGCGCCTCTGCACCCGACGCAGCATAGTCATGCTGCGCCGGGAGGCAGCCAGGTCGTCCGCCCAGACGGGGGCCCCGTATAGGGCCACCGACTGGACCACTGCCACATAGAGGCGACGAACTCGGCCCGCCGGGCCCCCCAGGTTGGGCAGGATCCGGCCCAGAGCCGCAACCATCCTTTCCAACCGGGGGACCAGGCAGCGGAAATGCTTCTCGAAACGCCAGTGGCTATCGAGGATCAGCCCTAGATACCTGATCTGGGGCTTCACCTCAATGTCAGCCCCACCCACCCGAATCAGAGGGGGTGGCGGATCCTGCCGAGGTGAATGAAACGCAATCACCTCGGTCTTATGGACCGCCACCGTCATCCCCATCCCCCTGATCCGGTCGACGACGCGTTGCGACCCCTCCTCCGCGCGACGCATGGCCCTCCCCCAGTGCGCCCCGACGGCCAGCACCAGTGTGTCATCCGCATAACACACCGTGCTGACGCCGTCGGGGAGGCCGGCCCGCAACACCGAGTCGTACGCGATGTTCCACAGGAGTGGCCCGAGGACCGACCCCTGCGGAACACCGCAGTACACCTCCCTCCGCATATCACCATCCCGGCCCGGATACTCGATCCACCTGCCGCGGAGATAATCCCCGACGACCGCCCTGAGACAAGGGGGGACTCGATGATATTCGAGTCCCCTCCTTATCTCTTCCCAGGGGAGGGTGTTAAAGGCATTGGCAATATCCAAGGATATTGCCAATGCCACCCCTCCCCGGGAGACGGCCGCCTCCGAGAGGGCCCTCACACGACCTATCGCGTCGATAGTCGATCGGCCCCCCCGGAAACCGAACTGGCAGTCGGCCAGACCGGGATCACCCCGCGACAGGTGCTCGACGAGGCGGGCAGCAATCACACGCTCGAAGAGCTTGCCCACCTCGTCGAGGAGACAAATGGGCCGGTATGCGGAGGGAGACTCCGCGGGCCGACCCTCCTTCCGGAGGAGGACCATCCTCGCCACCTTCCAACTGGGGGGGAATCGCCCGTCCCTCAGGCAGCGGTCGAACAACCGCCTGAGGTCGGCCCCAAGGACGCCCTGGGTCAAGACCCAAACCCGGCCGGGCACACCATCCGGACCCGGGGCCGTGTTACGAACCCCGAGCCGTCTGATGGCCGCTGCCAGCTCCTCCTGCGTGACCCCCAGCTCGGCCGTCCACTCCACTGGGACAGCCGCCGCCGCCGGAGGACGCGGTCCCCTCTCCCCAATTGGGAAGAGTGTATTGACCACGTCCTCCAGCAGCCGGGGGTCAAGACCCTCGGTGACGGGGGGCGCCCACGGGCGGAGCTTATTCAGCACCACCTTATATGGGCGCCCCCATGGATCGTCATCAAGGGTCTGGAGGAGCTCCTTCCATGCCTGGGTCTTGGCCCGTTTGATGGCGACCTGCAGAGCAACCCGCGCCAAGCGGTATGCTCCATACAGGTCATCAGCTGCCCTCGCTCGCGCCACGCCGTCGCCTGTACGTTGACGACGGCGCGCGCGGGTGTACTGGCGTCGGGCGCGGACAGTCGCGACTCGCAACTCCGCGATCGCGTCCGACCACCAGTACACCGCCCGGCGAGGAGAAGCCCGCCCGACCCGAGGCATCGCCGCGTCGCAAATACCCGCGACCAATGCTCCGAGCCGGGCGACCTCCCCCTCTATGCTCGGCAACTCGGCCGCTCCCTGCGGCCAAGTTGCAGCGAGGGCAGCTGCCATCAGGGCGTCCTTGTCCAGGCGCCGACGCGCCCAGCGGCGTGGTGGGGTGCCACGCAGGCGGCCGTGTCGGGATGCACTCGCGGCGGCAGAGACCTCCATCCGGATGTACCGGTGATCGGAGAGTGTCTCTGCCCCCGCGACCACGTGCCAACCCGACACCATGCGCACGGCGTTGGGGGTCGCGAATCCAACATCCACGATGGACCCCCCATATCGCCGCACGCAAGTGTGCTCCGACCCCCGGTTCAATACCCGGAGGTCGAGCCCCGCCGCCCAATCGCCCAGGATCCCGCCGCGAACGGAGGTCCTGGGGGATCCCCAAGCCACCGACTTGGCATTAAAATCCCCCAGGACCAGCACCGGCCGGGCCGCGTAGCGCTGCACGCATGCCGCGACCTCGGCCAAGTACAGCTCGAACGCAGCGTGACCGCTACGGGGCGAAATGTAGCACCCCACCACAGCGACTCCCCCCCAATCCACGGCGACGAATCCCCGACCGCGCTCCAACAAGGAGAACGGTGGGGACCCGTCGCCCCCTCCCCATACCGTCGCCACCAAGCCGTCCGCGTCGCCCACCCAATGAGGGTGATCAGGGACGCGGTACGGCTCGGCGGCGACCGCCAGGCCAACCCCCCACTCCGCGAGGACTTGGGACATCAAGTCCTGTGCCGCGCGGCAGTGGTTGAGGTTGGCCTGGAGGAGGAGGCGGGGCGGCATTAATTAATGGCCGCGCCAGCCTCCTCCCGGCCGTCCGTCCCCGTAGCACCGTCCACCTCCATGGAGGACGATGCCACCGCCCTCGGCACCGGAGCCGGTGCAGCCCGCCTCTTCCTCTCCTTCCGGGAGGGGGGGGAGCACTTCTTGCTCCCCACCCTGTGATCGGCTGGCCTCCCCATGTCCGCACACAGCGGGCAGTGGGGGGCCGCCGAGCACTGGCTCGCACGGTGCTCTTTGGCACCGCAGCGGTAACACTGACCGCTGCGGTCCACCGGCGAGGTGCACCACTGCCTCACGTGCCCCAATTCGAGGCAGCGGTGACACTGGAGCGGGCGCGGCGCGAGGATTTCCACTCGCGCCGAAACCCACCCCACCAACACCCTCCCGGATTCCGCCACCTTACGGGCGGCGGAGAGGGGGCACCGGGCCCACACCGACCCGAGGCCGGAGGGCGACCTGCGGATCTCTCCGATCCGCAGGTCCTCCTCAGGACAGTCCCCCGCCCTCGCAAGGGCACGGGACACATCCTGTGCGCTGACCGAGTCGTCCAGGCCACAAACGCGCATCTCCGTGCGCTTCGTGGGCCGGGCGACTCGGACACCTCGCTCGCCCAGCTGCTCCCGGAGCCTCTGGGCGAGACGATCCGCCTTCGCGCCGCCTTCTGCACCGGGGATCTCCAGCAAGAGACCCCCGGTCACGGCCCTCTTCGCCCTCACGGAGGCGATGCCCAGCTCTTCCAGGGAGATATTCTCCCTGGCGAGCCGCATCGCCTCCGCGAGGGTCAGGTCGCCCCCCTGCGCAACGGTCAGCGTCACCGCTGCCGTTTTTGGGGGACGACCTGGTCGCGCCTTCCCGACCTTCGCGGCCTTTACCTTGGCCGCCGGCGTCGGAGGCGGAGGCTGCGGTTGCGAGGCCTTCCTCGCCGCCCGCTTCGCCTTCCGCCCCACAACCTCACTCCACGCCACCCCCCCTTGGGAGGGTGCTGTGGAGGACGCGACCACCGCGACCACGGGTACACCACCCCCCTTGGGGGTCGCGACCCGGGGCCCTGGTGCCGCAACTCTGGGCGGAGCCTTCACTCCGCCCTTCTTTGCCTTCCCCGACTGTACCGGAACAGGTCGGGGAGGCACCGCCTTCCTGCTGACCGCTCTTCCGGCGAGGAGCTCCTCCCGGAAGGCGGCCAGCTTGCCATCAATCATGTCCCCAATCCTCCTCAGAAGATCGTCTTCTGAGGAGGACGGGGACTTCTTCACGGGCGGAGTGCGGGTGGAGGGGCCCGCGGTGCCCCGCACCACTGCCGCCGCACTCCGCTTATTTACCACCGCCGAGGGACGCGGCGGTGGAGGAGGAGGGAGGATGGGAGGGAGGGCCGCGCTGTTCCACAGCGCCTCTGCCCTCCTCCTCCCCTGTCGCTCCTCCTCCAACAGGAGCTGCAGACGGGCGTTCCGCCCTCTGAGCTCCCGCGCCGCCTCCCTCATTTCCTCCGCCGCGGCCTTCAGGGCCTCCGCGCCACCGCTTTTCTGCCCCTTAAAGGCGCAGGCAGCGGCGACTTTCTCCACCCGCCTCAGGGACGAGGAGATCCTCTCCGATATCTCCTCGGTCACCTCGTCCCTGAGGCAACTCAGCCTCCCGAGACATACCTGCTTAACCGTGGCCACGAGAGAGGGGAAAATTTTCGTCTCGTGGCGCCCTCTGGTCTGAGCTGTCTGTCTTTTATTAATTTTGTATCCTCTCTGTAATTTCGGCGTAGTAACACCTGTTCTCTGGGAACCGTTACTAGGCCGAATGCGTGATTTGTATCGAAAGTATGTTTGTAGTTTTTCTACACGGTATTGCTCAAAACACATTACGCCGCAGAGAAGGCTCTGGAATGTCGCGTAAACAGAGAATAACCGTATAAGAAATGTCCTGCTTTTTCTATCGATCACGCGACGGTTTAACCGACGTTTTTCAATTAACGAATTAACGCGTTATTTAAACACTGATATAAATTGATACAAAACGAAAAACATTTCTAACTCATTTCACATTAATATAAATAACACGCCACTATTAGCCGCCATACATTATATATTATTGGGTTCTTAACAGTACTTGAATTTTCATTTATATTTTTGTAAAATAAAAACTTTATTGAAAAACTTGTAACAATTTCTCTCTCTGTCGGTTTCCTCATCCGGACCCACGTTAAAGTCCCTTAGTACTTTAACAAGCTTACTGCTTGCTTACTAGCTTCCTCCCCACTTACTAGCGCACTGCTTGCTTACAAGAATACTGCTCGCTTTCTAGCTTACTGCACGCTTACTAGCATACTGCTTCCTTACTAGCTTCCTCCTCGCTTACTATCTTACTGCTTGCATACTAGCATGCTGCTTCGTTATTAGCTTACTGGTAGCTTACTAGCTTGCTGCTTTATAGATAACATGCTGCTTTGTTACCAGCTTATTGCTTGCCTGCTAGCTTACAGCCTGCTTTCTAGCACACAGCTTCCTGACTAGCTTCCGGCTCACTTACTAGCTCACTGCTTGCTAACTAACTTAATGGTTGCTTACTATCGTACAGCATGCTTACTAGCTTACCGCTTACTGACAAGCTTACTGCTTGCTTACTTGCTTCCTGCTTGCTTACTTGCTTCCTGCTTGCACACTGGCACCCAGCTTGTTTACTAGGTTACTGATTGCTTACTAACTTACTGCTAGCTTACTAGCATACTGCTTGCTTACTAGTTTACTGCTTGCTTACTAGCTTCCTGATTGTTTACTAGCTCACTGCTTGCTTATTGGCTTACCGCTAGCTTACTCGCTCCCCGCTTGCTTGCCAGCTTACAGGTTGATTACTAGCATATTTCTTGCATGCTAGCATACTGCCTCGTTACTGGCTTCCTCCTCGCTTAATTCCTCACTGCTTCCATACTGGCCAGCTCCTTGCTTACTAGCTTACTGCTTGGTTACTAGCTTACTGCTTGCTTAATAGCTACCTGCTTTCTTACTAGCCTACTGCTTGCTTACTCGATTATTGCTTGCTTATTTGCCTAGTGCTAGCTTAATCGCTTGTTGCTTGCTTGCTAGCATACTGCATGCTTTTCAGTTTACTGCTTGCTTACTAGTTGACAGCTTCCTTACTAGCTTCCCGCTGGCTTACTAGCTCACTGCTTGCGTACTTGGTTGCTGCTTGCTTACTAGCTTACATCTAGCTTAATCGCATATTGCTTGCTTGCCAGCTTACTGCTTGCTTTCTAGCTTACTGCTCGCTTACAACCTTACTGCTTCCTTTCTAGCATACCGCTCCCGTACTAGCTCTCTGCTCGCTTACTGGCTCACTGCTTGCATACTAGCTTACTGCTTGCTTACTAGCTTACAGTTTGCACACTAACATACTGCTTCCATACTGGCTACCTCCTCGCTTACTAGCTCACTGCTTGCTTACAAGTTTACTGGTTGCATACTAGCTTACTGCTTGCTTCCTAGCTAACTGCTTTCTCAATAGCCTGGTGCTTGCTTTCTAGCTTACTGCTTGCTATCAAGTTTACTGGTAGCATATTAGCTTACTGTTTACATACTAGCACACAGCCTCCTTACTAGCTTTCTGCCTACTTACTAGCTCACTGCTTGATTCGTAGCTAACTGCGTTCTCAATAGCCTACTGCTCGCTTACTATCTTGCTGCTTGTTTTCGAGGTTATTATTTCTCATGGACACCCGCGAACCCACCCGACGGGCTGGCTTGTAGGTAGTGTCGGACTCATACCGACTAAAACCCCACGGTGGCCATCCTCAGACGCCTGGCAAGGGACCGGAAACTCTAGTGAAACATCACAGAGTCCCCCGCCGCGTCGTGCGTTTTCAGGCCCCTCCCGGTGGGAGGCACTCCTCCCACCGCATTCCCACTCAACCGCAAGCGCCTGGTCACCAGCGCCCACGGCCACGTGAGATAGGACTACGTCGCCGACTGGGTGGCCACTAGCTTACTTGTTGCTTACTGGCTTACTGCTTGCTTACTATCAAGCTGCTTCCTTTGTAGCTTCTTCCACGGTTACTAGCCCACTGCTTGCTTACCAGATTACAGCGAGCTTGCTCGATTACTGCAAGCTTACCAGCCTACTGCTTGCATTCTAGATTACTGCTTGCATACTGGCTTGCTGCTTGCATTCTAGCTTACTGCTTGCATACTGGCTTGCTGCTTGCTTACCAGATCACTGCTCGCTCACTAGCTCACTGCTTGCTATCTAACTTAACCGCTCGCTTACTAGCACACTGCTTGCTATCTAGCTTACTGCTCGCATAATAGTTAAGTGCTTTTTTAGTAGCCTCCTGCTTGCTTTCTAGCTGACTGCTTTCTTACTAGCTTACATGATTCCTACTAGCATGCTGCTTGCTTACTAGTATACTGCTTCCTTACTAGATTCCTCCTCGCTTACCAGCTCACTGGTTGCTTACTAGCTCACTGGTTGCTTACTAGCTTACTGCTTGCTTGCTACCTAAATGCATTCTTACTACATTCCTGCTTTCTTCCTAATTTGCTGCTCTCATACTAGCCAGCTGCTTGCTTACTAGCTTACTGCTTTCTTACTAGTCAGCTGCTTGCTTACTAGCAAACTGCTTTCTTACTAGCTCACTGCATGCTTACTAGCTTAATGCTTGCTTACTATCTAACTGCTTTCTGACTAGCCCGATGCTTGATTACTGCCTTACAGGTTACTGACTATCTTAGTGCTTGCTTACTAGCTCACTGCTTTCTTACTAGCATGCTGCTCGCTTACTAGCTAGCTGCTTGCTTACTAGCTTACAGCTTGCTTAATAGCTTACTGCTAGCTTTCTAGCTTAGTGCTTTCTTACTAGCTTCCTGCTTGCCTACTAGCTCGCTGCTCGTTTACTAGCTTACTGCTAGCTTACTTTTTTTTTTATCGTGGGGAAAAACTTCGAAAGACTCCCTCCCACCTCTTTGGGGAGAGGCGGGAGGGGTGTGTGGGATTCCCCGCGCCCGTAGAATGATGGACGCGGGACCTACCCACTAAAAACCCCACGGTGACCCTTCCGCACGATTTGGGAGGATACCGGGAATCCCTCGAAGCATTCTTCCGGTATCCTCCACATGCCCGCGCTTTGCGCCCATCCCAGGAGGGGACAAACGGCCCCCCCGGTAGACACTCTGTCTCATAGCGGCAGGACGGGGCCACTCCATCCCGCCGGCATCCGTCCCGGGGCCGCGCTTAGTGGCGGCTGCAAGCCCCAACTCGCTACCGCCTGCGATCCCATTTCTACCTCTCGGCGGCCGGGAGCTCATGGCCGCTCCAGGCCACCGAGTGTGCCTCCCCGTGGGCCGGACCCACCCGGTCCGACCCTACGCCGCCTGGCGGGAGGAGGCACCCCTCAGGGCCCCCTCCCAGCCAGGGTCATCCGCCGCGCAAAGGCGGCCGCCCGCGACGCCTGGCGCCTGGGCGACGCCCTCGCGCCACCATACGAGCGCGAGCCTCAGCGCGCCGCTGAAGCTCGCGCTCCCTTCCCGCGGCGTCCTTCTGCAGCATCACGGTCTCGCAGAAGGAGGCCACGGCCCTCCACTTCCTCTCGCTGCCGAGCATGGCGCGCACCACACCCGGCAGCGAGACTTCCCGCCCTCTGACGCCGACCAGGACACGGCGCTCCCCCTCCCACGCTGGGCATATCTGGAGGGTATGATCAGCCGTGTCCTGCTCGGCGTCACAATGGCAGCAACGCGCCGTCGGCTCATTCCCTATCCGGCACAGGTATCTTCCAAAGCTGCCATGACCGGAAAATACCTGTGCCAGCCGGTAAGTGAGGCTTCCATGGCCTCTGTCCAGCCACTCATTCAGGAGTGGCCGAACAGCACCGACTGTCCGGTTCCCAGCGGTTGGCCGGGCCAACCGCTCCTGCCACCCGAGCACCACGAACTGCCGGGCCTGACGCTTCAAATCGCCCCAAGCAGGTTCCTGCTCTCCCGGGACCGCCCCCACTGCCGCGCGAGGAGATCCATGGGCGGCATCCCCGCAAGAACTGTCGCCGCCTCATGCGACACGGTCAGGTAGCCGCGGACGATCCTCAGCGCCATTCGCCTCTGCACCCGACGCCGCATCGTCATGCTGCGCCGGGAGGCCGCCAGGTGGTCCGCCCAGACGGGGGCCCCGTATAGGGCCACTCGCCGACTCGCCCAGAGGCTCCGGGAGCAGCTGGGCGAGCGGGGCGTCCGGGTCGCCCGGCCCACGAAATGCACGGAGATGCGCGTGTGTGGGCTGGAGGACTCGGTCACCGCGGAGGACGTGGCGCGTGCCTTAGCATGGGCGGGGAATTGCCCTGAGGGGGACTTACGGGTCGGTGAGATCCGCAGATCTCCTTCCGGCCTGGGGTCCGTGTGGGTCCGCTGCCCCCTCCCCGCCGTCCATAAATTGGCGGAATCCGGGAGGGTTTTGTTGGGGTGGGTTTCGGCGCGAGTTTCTCCACTCGCGCCGCGCCCGCTCCAGTGTCACCGCTGCCTCGAATTAGGACATGTGAGGCAGTGGTGCACCTCGCCGGTGGACCGCAGCGGTCAATGTTACCGCTGCGGAGCGAAGGACCACCGCGCGAGCCAGTGCTCGGCGGCCCACCACTACCCGCTATGTGCGGACAGGGGGATGCCAGCCGACCACAGGGTGGGGAGCAGGAAGTGCTCTCCCCCCTCCGGAAGGAGATGAATAGGCGGGCCGTTCCGGCTCCGACGCCGCGGGCGGTGGCATCGTCCACCATGGAGGTGGACAGTGCCACGGGGACGGACAGCCGGGAGGAGGCTGGGGCGGTCGGTAATTAATGGCGCCCCGCCTCCTCCTCCAAGCCAACCTCAACCACTGCCGCGCGGCACAGGATATGATGTCCCAAGTCGTCGCGGAGTGGGGGGTTGGCCAGGCTGTCGCCGCTGAGCCGTACCGCGTCACTGATCACCCTCATTGGGTGGGCGACGCGGACGGCTTGGTGGCGACGGTATGGGGAGGTGGCGATTGGTACCCGCCGTTCTCCATGCTGGAGCACGGTCGGGGATTCGTCGCCGTGGACTGGGGGGGAGTTGCCTCGCAGCGGTCACGTCGCGTTCGAGCAGTACCTGGCCGAGGTCGCAGCATGCGTGCAGCGCTGCGCGGCCCGGCCGGTGGTGGTCCTGGGGGACTTCAACGCCAAGTCGGTGGCGTGGGGATCCCCCAGCACTTCCGTTCGCGGCGGGATCCTGGGCGACTGGGCGGCGGGCCTCGACCTTCGGTTACTGAACCGGGGGTCGGAGCACACGTGTGTGCGGCGATATGGGGGGTCTATCGTGGATGTTGGATTCGCGACCCCCAACGCCGTGCGCATGGTGTCGGGGTGGCACGTGGTCGCGGGGGCAGTGACACTCTCGGACCACCGGTATATCCGGATGGAGGTCTCTGCCGCCGCGGGAGATGCATCCCGACACCACCGTCCGGGTGGTACCCCACCGCGCCGCTGGCCACGTCGGTGCCTGGACAAGGACGCCCTGATGGCAGCTGCCCTCGCTGCAACTTGGCCGCAGGGGGCGGCCGAGTTGCCGAGTATAGAGGAGGAGGTCGCCCGGCTCGGGGGGATTGTCACGAACATATGTGGCGCGTAACATGGCCCCGGGTCCGGATGGTGTGCCCGACCGGGTTTGGGTCTTAACCCACGGCGTCCTTGGGGCCGACCTCAGGCGGTTGTTTAACCGATGCCTGAGGGACAGGCGATTCCCCCCTAGTTGGAAGGTAGCGAGGATGGTCCTCCTCCGGAAGGAGGGTCGGCCCGCGGAGTCTCCATCCGCATACCGGCCCATCTGTCTCCTCGACGAGGTGGGCAAGCTCTTCGAGCGAGTGATTGCTGCCCGCCTCGTCGAGCACCTGTCGTGGGGTGCTCCGGGCCTGGCCGACTGCCAGTACGGTTTCCGGGGGGGGGCAGGTCGACGGTCGACACGATCAGTTTCGACACACGGGAAACGATTCTTATCTCGATTCCCCTTCCATGACCGCGTAGCACAAACGTCACATGAAAGTTGGACGAAAACCCACAGTCTTTTAAATTTTGTTAATAATCTCGCCAAGCGAGAACCGAAGTTTATCAATTCCCTCACACGACCACGTAACTCGAGCGTCACGTGCTATTCGGCGAGATTGTAAAGTCAATAATCGGGGCAGATAAAATGCCTCACCGATTTAGTTTATTCTGAGCAACAATATAATATTCTCAACGAAAGGTTCGAGTGTTCTCAGAACCTATATTCGGAGATTTGGTTTCGTCGCTGAGCGGAATCGTTTGTCGATCTGCTCGCTGCGAGGACCCGCTATCGAGTCTCGAAGCTAAGAAGCGAACAGACAGTCGCAGTCGCGGCCACGAGAGGGGTAATCACCATCTCGCGGCGCTATCCCTGCTCTTCAATGTCTATCCCTTCTTAATTTCAATATTCCTCTACCCTCTCTGTTTATGGATCTTCGACGATCGATCCCAAGTAAATGTATTGAGTCGATCACGTGACTGAGAGCAGCCAACACTCGCGTATGGTTTTTCTAACCTGTATCGTTCCGTGTACCGATCTACGCATCAGAGAGTCTCTGGAATGTCGCGTACACGAAAACAATACCGTACGAGGAATTTATGGTTCTTAGTTATAATTCACGTTAAATTGAATATTTCCCTAAACGGTTCTCAAATACGTCAATTAACGCGATATTTAAACAATAATGCTTCTTCAATAACTGCCTGCTCGCATACTAGCTCACTGCATGCTTACTAGCCAGCAGCTTGCTTACTAGCTAATTGCTTTCTTACAAGCTTACTGCTTGCTCACCAGCTTACTGCTTGCTTACATGCTTATTGCTTGCTTACTAGGTCCCTACGCGCTTACTAGCTCACTGCTTGCCTACTAGCTTAGTGCTTGCTAACTATCCTACTGCACTCTTACTAGCCTGCTGCTTTCTAACTAGCTTGCTTGTTGCTTACTAGCGTACTGCTTGCTAACCAGCATAATGCTTCCTTACTAGCACGCTGCTCGCTTAGTGGCTCACTGCATGCTTACTAGCTTCTTGCTTCCTTACTAGCTTGCTGCTTGCTTACTGGCTCACTGCATGTTTACCAGCATTCTGCTAGACTTAGTAGCTTCCAGTTCGCTTACTAGCACACTGCCTGCTAACTAACTTACTGCTTGCTTACAAGCTTACTACTAGGTTGCTCGCTTAGAGCTTGCTTACTAGCTTCCACCTCGCATACTAGCTCACAGCATCCATGCTAGCTTACTGCTTGCTTCCTAGTATACGGCTTGCTTACTGGCATACTGCTTTCCTACAAGCTAATGGCTTCCTTACTATCCTGCTGCTTGGTTACTAGCTTACTAGTTTCCTACATGCATGCAGCTTGCTTACTAGTATACAGCTTCCTTGCTAGCTTCCTCCTTGCTTATTACCTCACACCTTGCTTAGTAGCTTAGTGGTTGCTTACTATCTTACTGGTAGCTTACTATCTAACTGCTTACTTACTACCTTACTGCTTGGTTACTAGCATACTGCTTCCCTACTAGCTTCCTGATCGCTTACTAGCTCACTTCTTGCCTACTAGCTTACAGCTTGCTTACTAGCATACTGCGTTCTTGCCAGCTCTCTGCTTGCCTACTTGCTTACTGCCTGTTTACTCGCCTAATGCTTGCTTACTAGCCAGCTGCTTGCTTTCTAGCCTAGTGCTTCCTTACTAGATTCCTGCTTGCTTTCTAGCTCACAGCTTGCTTACTAGATTACTGCTTGCTTACTAGATTACTGCTTGCTTACTAGTTTGCTGCTTGCTCAATAGCTAAATGCTTTCTAGCATACTGCTTCCTTTCAAGCTTCCTGCTCACTTACTGTCCTACTGCTTGCTCACAAGCCCACTGATTGCTTAGAAGCTTACTGCTTGCTTACAGGATTATTGGTTGCTTACTAGATTCCTTCTCCCTCACCAGGTCACAGCATATCGCTCCCTTACTTGCTTCCTGCTCGCTTACTAGCTCACTGCATGCTTACTAGCACACTGCTTGCTTACCAGCCTACTGCTAGCTTACCTGAATACTGCTTGCTTACTAGCTTCCCCCTAGCTCACTAGGTCACAGATTGCTTAATGGCATACCGCTTCCTTAATAGGTTACAGCATGCTTACTAGCTTGTTGCTTGCATTCTAGATTACTTCTTCCTTACTAGCATACTGCTTTCTTACTAGCTAACTGCTGTCTTACAGGCTTCCTGCTTGCTTACTATCGTGTTGCTTACTAGCATACTGCTTACTTACTAGTTTCCTGCTTGCTTTCAAGCTTACTGCTTGCTTACTAGCATACTGCCTCGTTACTAGCTTCCTCTTCGCTTACAAGCTCTCTGCTTGCTTACTAACTTACTGCTTGCTTACTAACTAACAGTATGGTTGCTAGCTTGCTGCTTGCTTTCTAGCATACAGCTTGCTTACTAGTATACTGCTCTCTTACTAGGTAATTGCTTTATGACTAGGCTGCTGCTTGCTTACAAGCTTACCGATTTTTTACTAGCTCACTGCATGCTTAATAGCATACTGCTTCCTGACTAGCTACCTGTTCGTTTACTAGCCCAATGCTCACTTACTAGTTCAATGCTTGCTTACTATCTTACTGCTTGCTTACTGGCTTACTGCTTACTTACTAGCTTAATGCTTGCTTGCTTGCTTCCTGCTCGTTTACTAGCTCACTGCTCACTTACTAGATCACTGCTTGCTTACTAGCTTACTGGTTCCTTACCAGGTAGCTCCTTTCCTACCAGCTTAATACTTCCTTGCTAGCTTACGACTTCCTTACTAGCGACCTGCTTGCTTACTAGCTTACAGCTAGCTTACTAGCTTACTGCATTGTTACTAACTTACTGCTTTGTTACTAGCTTACTGCTTTTTTACTAGCCTGCTGCTTGCTTTCTTACTTAATGTTTGCTTACTAGCTCACAGCTCACTTACAAGCTTAATGCTTGCTTACTAGCTAACTGCTTTCGTACTAGCTTGCTGCTTACTTACTAGCTATCTGCTTTCCCACCAGCATACAGCTTGCTTACTAGTTTACTGCATTGTTACGAGCTCCCTGCACGCTTACGATATCACTTCTTGCTTACTAGCTCACTGATTGCTTACAACATTACTGCTTGCTTAATAGCTTACTGCTTGCATGAAACCTTACTGCTTGCTTACTAGCTAACTTCTTTCTTACCAGCTCACTGCTTGCTTACTAGTTTACTGGTTATTTACTTGCTCACTACTAGTTTACTAGCATACTGCTTCCTTACTATCTCACTGCTAGCTTACAAGCTCTCTGCTTGCTTACTAGCTTACTGCTAACTTACTCGTTTACTTTTTTTTTTTTTTTTTTTTTTTGTCGTGGGGAAAATCTTCGAAAGACTCCCTCCCACCTCCTTGGGGAGAGGTGGGAGGGGTGTGTGGGATTCCCCGCGCCCGTACAACGACAGGCGCGGGACCTACCCACTAAAAACCCCACGGTGACCCTTCGGCACGCTTTGGGAGGATACCGGGAATCGCTCGAAGCATTCTTCCGGTATCCTCCCCGTGCCCGCGCTTTCACGCCCATCGCCCGGGGGGACAATCGGTCCCCCCAGTAGACACACTGCCTCATAGCGGCGGGACGGGGCCACTCCATCCCGCCGCTATCCGTCCCGGGGCCGCGTTTAGTGGCGGCTGCGAGCCCCAACTCGCAACCGCCCGCGACCCCGTTTCCACCCCTCGGCGGCCGGGCGTTCAGGGCCGCACCAGACCGCCGAGGGTGCCTCCCCTTGCGTCGGACCGGTAGGGGGAGGCACTCCTACCCCCAACCGGTCCGACCCGGCGCCGCCTGGCGGGAGGAGGGTCCCCTCAGGACCCCCCTCCCAGCCTAGGTCATCCGCCACGCCGAGGCGGCCGCCCGCGACGCCTCGCGACCGGGCGACGACCTCGGGCCACCGCACGAGCGCGAGCTTCAGCGCGCCGCTGAAGCTCGCGCTCCCTCCCCGCGGCCTCCTTCTGCAACATTACGTTCTCGCAGAAGGAGGCCACGGCCCTCCACTTCTCCTCGCTGCCGAGCATGGCGCGCACCACGCCCGGCAGCGAGACATCCCGCCCGACAACGCCGACCAGGACACGGCGCTCCCCCTCCCACGCGGGGCATACCTCCAGGGTATGATCCGCCGTGTCCTGCTCAGCGTCGCAGTGGCAGCAACGCGCCGTCGGCTCCTTCCCTATCCGGCACAGGTATCTTCCGAAGCTGCCATGCCCGGAAAATACCTGTGCCAGCCGGTAGGTGAGGCTGCCATGGCCTCTGTCCAGCCACTCCTTCAGGAGCGGCCGAACAGCCCCGACAGTCCGGTGCCCCGCGGTTGGCAGAGCCAGCCGCTCCTGCCACGCGAGCAACACGGACTGCCGGGCCTGGCGCTTCAAATCGCCCCAAGCAGGTTCCTGCCCGCCCGGGACCGCCCCCACCCCCGCGCGACGGTCGACGCGGTGCCGGTACATCACCGCGTGCGACCGCGCGAGCAGGTCCATGGGCGGCATCCCCGCTAGAACCGTCGCCGCCTCATGTGACATGGTCCGATACCCGCGGACGACCCTGAGCGCCATGCGCCTCTGCACCCGACGCAGCATAGTCATGCTGCGCCGGGAGGCAGCCAGGTCGTCCGCCCAGACGGGGGCCCCGTATAGGGCCACCGACTGGACCATTGCCACATAGAGGCGACGAACTCGGCCCGCCGGGCCCCCCAGGTTGGGCAGGATCCGGCCCAGAGCCGCAACCATCCTTTCCAACCGGGGGACCAGGCAGCGGAAATGCTTCTCGAAACGCCAGTGGCTATCGAGGATCAGCCCCAGATACCTGATCTGGGGCTTCACCTCGATGTCAGCCCCACCCACCCGAATCAGAGGGGGTGGCGGATCCTGCCGAGGTGAATGAAACGCAATCACCTCGGTCTTATGGACCGCCACCGTCATCCCCATCCCCCTGATCCGGTCGACGACGCGTTGCGACCCCTCCTCCGCGCGACGCATGGCCCTCCCCCAGTGCGCCCCGACGGCCAGCACCAGTGTGTCATC
This sequence comes from Colletes latitarsis, assembly GCF_051014445.1. Taxonomy (NCBI): domain Eukaryota; kingdom Metazoa; phylum Arthropoda; class Insecta; order Hymenoptera; family Colletidae; genus Colletes; species Colletes latitarsis. Next base: position 8,605,468 of record NC_135142.1, read on the forward strand.
CGCATAACACACCGTGCTGACGCCGTCGGGGAGGCCGGCCCGCAACACCGAGTCGTACGCGATGTTCCACAGGAGTGGCCCGAGGACCGACCCCTGCGGAACACCGCAGTAAACCTCCCTCCGCATATCACCATCCCGGCCCGGATACTCGATCCACCTGCCGCGGAGATAATCCCCAACGACCGCCCTGAGACAAGGGGGGACTCGATGATATTCGAGTCCCCTCCTTATCTCTTCCCAGGGGAGGGTGTTAAAGGCATTGGCAATATCCAAGGATATTGCCAATGCCACCCCTCCCCGGGAGACGGCCGCCACCGAGAGGGCCCTCACACGACCTATCGCGTCGATAGTCGATCGGCCCCCCCGGAAACCGAACTGGCAGTCGGCCAGACCGGGATCACCCCGCGACAGGTGCTCGACGAGGCGGGCAGCAATCACACGCTCGAAGAGCTTGCCCACCTCGTCGAGGAGACAAATGGGCCGGTATGCGGAGGGAGACTCCGCGGGCCGACCCTCCTTCCGGAGGAGGACCATCCTCGCCACCTTCCAACTGGGGGGGAATCGCCCGTCCCTCAGGCAGCGGTCGAACAACCGCCTGAGGTCGGCCCCAAGGACGCCCTGGGTCAAGACCCAAACCCGGCCGGGCACACCATCCGGACCCGGGGCCGTGTTACGAACCCCGAGCCGTCTGATGGCCGCTGCCAGCTCCTCCTGCGTGACCCCCAGCTCGGCCGTCCACTCCACTGGGACAGCCGCCGCCGCCGGAGGACGCGGTCCCCTCTCCCCAATTGGGAAGAGTGTATTGACCACGTCCTCCAGCAGCCGGGGGTCAAGACCCTCGGTGACGGGGGGCGCCCACGGGCGGAGCTTATTCAGCACCACCTTATATGGGCGCCCCCATGGATCGTCATCAAGGGTCTGGAGGAGCTCCTTCCATGCCTGGGTCTTGGCCCGTTTGATGGCGACCTGCAGAGCAACCCGCGCCACGCGGTATGCTCCATACAGGTCATCAGCTGCCCTCGCTCGCGCCACGCCGTCGCCTGTACGTTGACGACGGCGCGCGCGGGTGTACTGGCGTCGGGCGCGGACAGTCGCGACTCGCAACTCCGCGATCGCGTCCGACCACCAGTACACCGCCCGGCGAGGAGAAGCCCGCCCGACCCGAGGCATCGCCGCGTCGCAAATACCCGCGACCAATGCTCCGAGCCGGGCGACCTCCTCCTCTATGCTCGGCAACTCGGCCGCTCCCTGCGGCCAAGTTGCAGCGAGGGCAGCTGCCATCAGGGCGTCCTTGTCCAGGCGCCGAAGCGCCCAGCGGCGTGGTGGGGTGCCACGCAGGCGGCCGTGTCGGGATGCACTCGCGGCGGCAGAGACCTCCATCCGGATGTACCGGTGATCGGAGAGTGTCTCTGCCCCCACGACCACGTGCCAACCCGACACCATGCGCACGGCGTTGGGGGTCGCGAATCCAACATCCACGATGGACCCCCCATATCGCCGCACGCATGTGTGCTCCGACCCCCGGTTCAACACCCGGAGGTCGAGCCCCGCCGCCCAATCGCCCAGGATCCCGCCGCGAACGGAGGTCCTGGGGGATCCCCAAGCCACCGACTTGGCATTAAAATCCCCCAGGACCAGCACCGGCCGGGCCGCGTAGCGCTGCACGCATGCCGCGACCTCGGCCAAGTACAGCTCGAACGCAGCGTGACCGCTACGGGGCGAAATGTAGCACCCCACCACAGCGACTCCCCCCCAGTCCACGGCGACGAATCCCCGACCGCGCTCCAACAAGGAGAACGGTGGGGACCCGTCGCCCCCTCCCCATACCGTCGCCACCAAGCCGTCCGCGTCGCCCACCCAATGAGGGTGATCAGGGACGCGGTACGGCTCGGCGGCGACCGCCAGGCCAACCCCCCACTCCGCGAGGACTTGGGACATCAAGTCCTGTGCCGCGCGGCAGTGGTTGAGGTTGGCCTGGAGGAGGAGGCGGGGCGGCATTAATTAATGGCCGCGCCAGCCTCCTCCCGGCCGTCCGTCCCCGTAGCACCGTCCACCTCCATGGAGGACGATGCCACCGCCCTCGGCACCGGAGCCGGTGCAGCCCGCCTCTTCCTCTCCTTCCGGGAGGGGGGGGAGCACTTCTTGCTCCCCACCCTGTGATCGGCTGGCCTCCCCATGTCCGCACACAGCGGGCAGTGGGGGGCCGCCGAGCACTGGCTCGCACGGTGCTCTTTGGCACCGCAGCGGTAACACTGACCGCTGCGGTCCACCGGCGAGGTGCACCACTGCCTCACGTGCCCCAATTCGAGGCAGCGGTGACACTGGAGCGGGCGCGGCGCGAGGATTTCCACGCGCGCCGAAACCCACCCCACCAACACCCTCCCGGATTCCGCCACCTTACGGGCGGCGGAGAGGGGGCACCGGGCCCACACCGACCCGAGGCCGGAGGGCGACCTGCGGATCTCTCCGATCCGCAGGTCCTCCACAGGACAGTCCCCCGCCCTCGCAAGGGCACAGGACACATCCTGTGCGCTGACCGAGTCGTCCAGCCCACAAACGCGCATCTCCGTGCGCTTCGTGGGCCGGGCGACCCGGACACCTCGCTCGCCCAGCTGCTCCCGGAGCCTCTGGGCGAGACGATCCGCCTTCGCGCCGCCTTCTGCACCGGGGATCTCCAGCAAGAGACCCCCGGTCACGGCCCTCTTCGCCCTCACGGAGGCGATGCCCAGCTCTTCCAGGGAGATATTCTCCCTCGCGAGCCTCATCGCCTCCGCGAGGGTCAGGTCGCCCCCCTGCGCAACAGTCAGCGTCACCGCTGCCGTTTTTGGGGGACGAGACCTTCCTTGTCGTGCCTTCCCGACCTTCGCGGCCTTTACCTTGGCCGCCGGCGGCGGAGGCGGAGGCTGCGGTTGCGAGGCCTTCCTCGCCGCCCGCTTCGCCTTCCGCCCCACCACCTCACTCCACGCCACCCCCCCTTGGGAGGGTGCTGTGGAGGACGCGACCACCGCGACCACGGGTACACCACCCCCCTTGGGGGTCGCGACCCGGGGCCCTGGTGCCGCAACGCTGGGCGGAGCCTTCACTCCGCCCTTCTTTGCCTTCCCCGACTGTACCGGAACAGGTCGGGGAGGCACCGCCTTCCTGCTGACCGCTCTTCCGGCGAGGAGCTCCTCCCGGAAGGCGGCCAGCTTGCCATCAATCATGTCCCCAATCCTCCTCAGAAGATCGTCTTCTGAGGAGGACGGGGACTTCTTCACGGGCGGAGTGCGGGTGGAGGGGCCCGCGGTGCCCCGCACCACTGCCGCCGCACACCGCTTATTTACCTCCGCCGAGGGACGCGGCGGTGGAGGTGGAGGGAGGATGGGAGGGAGGGCCGCGCTGTTCCACAGCGCCTCTGCCCTCCTCCTCCCTTGTCGCTCCTCCTCCAACAGGAGCTGCAGACGGGCGTTCCGCCCTCTGAGCTCCCGCGCCGCCTCCCTCATTTCCTCCGCCGCGGCCTTCAGGGCCTCCGCGCCACCGCTTTTCTGCCCCTTAAAGGCGCAGGCAGCGGCGACTTTCTCCACCCGCCTCAGGGACGAGGAGATCCTCTCCGATATCTCCTCGGTCACCTCGTCCCTGAGGCAACTCAGCCTCACCGACGGGCTCATCGCCCCGCCCACCTCGACGACGGCCTGCCCCGTCCTCTTCCTCTTAGAGCCTATGTGGCTCGTGCTGGAGGAGAAGGACGAGACCGACGCCGTCTCGTCGTCCTCCTCCACCCTCCACGAAGCCGGACCTGGCGCTGAGTGGGGCGCGAGCGCCGCCACCCTAACCCCAACCCCGTCTCCGTCCTCCCCAACCGACAAAACCCGCCCCATCCCCATTTTATTTTCTGTGTCCATAAGAATCCCACGAGATGGTCGGAAATAAAGGTCCACCCGGGCAGAGCCGCCTTACCCGGGTAAGCCTAATACTCCGGGGGTTCGGCAGGTTCCCCGGAGGTGGTCGCTTGGGATTGGGCCTTCTCCCCCAACCATGCATCCCATCGCCGCGCACCATAGCTTAGGATTGGAGGGCGATTTTATAGAGTCGCCATACTCGTGGCCCAGGCGGTTAAGCCAAGACCCCCGTTCCTCCTGCCGTCACGTACCATTCACAAAACCAATAGGGAATTGTGAATGGGTCGTTGTGACGACCAACAGGAGGCTTACGGTGTGTGTATGACTCGGGTACCCCGGGTTCGTTAAGCCCGTACTGCAGCTGAAAGGCTGGCAGCCCCTGAGGGGTTGCTTCCTAACTTGCTGCTAGCTTTCTAGCTTTCCGCCTGCTTACTAGCATGCTGCGTTCTTACTACCTCACTGATTTCTGACTAGCCTGCTGCTTGCTTCCTAGATTTCTGCTTGCTTACAAGCTTGCTGCTTGCTTACTAGCTTCATTTGTTGATTACTCGCTCACAGCTTGCTTACTAGCCTGCAGCTGACTTTCCAGCATATAACTACCTTACTAGCTTCCTCCTTGCTTAATAGCATACTGGTTCTTTAATAGCTTACTGCTAGCTTCCTAGCATTTTGCTCTCTTAATAGGTCCCGGCTCGCTTACTAGCTTACTGCTTGCTTGCCAGCATAATGCTTCCTTACTAGCTCCCTGCGCGGGTACTAGCTCACTGCTGGCTTACCAGCGTACTGCTTGCTTAGTCGCTTACTGCTTGCGTACTAGCTTACGGCTTGCTTACCCGCTACATGCTTTCTTGCTACCCTGATGCATGCCTTCCATCTTACTGCTTGCTTAGAAGCTTGATGCTTGCTTGCTAGCTCACAGCTTGCTTACAAGAATACTGCTTCCCTACTAGCTTCCTGATCACTTTCTAGCTCGCTTCTTGCCTACTAGCTTACAGCCTGTTTACTAGCTTGCTGCTTGCTTTCTAGCTTACTGCTTGCTTACTAGCTTATTACTTTCTTGCTATCTCCCTGCTTGCCTACTAGCATAATGCTTCCTTAATAGCTCCCTGCTCGCTTACTAGCCCACTGCTAGCTTACTATCTTACTGCTTGCTCTACAAGCTTACTGTCTGCTATCTAGCTAACTGCGTGCTTACTAGCACACAGCTTTCGTACTAGCTAACTGCTGTCTGACTAGCCTGCTGCTTCCTTACAAGCTCACTGCTTACTTATTAGCGTACTGCTTGCTTACTAGCTTACAGGCTGCTCACTAGCTCACTGGTTGCTTACTTGCTTACTGCTTGCTTACTAGCCTACTACTTTTTTTTTTTTTTTTTTTTTTTTTTGTCGTGGGGAAAATCTTCGAAAGACTCCCTCCCGCCTCCTTGGGGAGAGGTGGGAGGGGTGTGTGGGATTCCCCGCGCCCGTACAACGACAGGCGCGGGACCTACCCACTAAAAACCCCACAGTGACTCTTCGGCACGTTTTGGGAGGATACCGGGAATCGCTCGAAGCATTCTTCCGGTATCCTCCCCGTGCCCGCGCTTTCGCGCCCATCCCCCGGGGGGACAATCGGTCCCCCCAGTAGACACACTGCCTCTTAGCGGCGGGACGGGGCCACTCCATCCCGCCGCTATCCGTCCCGGGTCCGCGTTTAGTGACGGCTGCGAGCCCCAACTCGCAACCGCCCGCGACCCCGTTTCCACCCCTCGGCGGCCGGGCGTTCATGGCCGCACCAGACCGCCGAGGGTGCCTCCCCTTGCGTCGGACCGGTAGGGGGAGGCACTCCTACCCCCAACCGGTCCGACCCCGCGCCGCCTGGCGGGAGGAGGGTCCCCTCAGGACCCCCCTCCCAGCCTAGGTCATCCGCCACGCCGAGGCGGCCGCCCGCGACGCCTCGCGACCGGGCGACGACCTCGGGCCACCGCACGAGCGCGAGCTTCAGCGCGCCGCTGAAGCTCGCGCTCCCTCCCCGCGGCCTCCTTCTGCAACATTACGTTCTCGCAGAAGGAGGCCACGGCCCTCCACTTCTCCTCGCTGCCGAGCATGGCGCGCACCACGCCCGGCAGCGAGACATCCCGCCCGACGACGCCGACCAGGACACGGCGCTCCCCCTCCCACGCGGGGCATACCTCCAGGGTATGATCCGCCGTGTCCTGCTCAGCGTCGCAGTGGCAGCAACGCGCCGTCGGCTCCTTCCCTATCCGGCACAGGTATCTTCCGAAGCTGCCATGCCCGGAAAATACCTGTGCCAGCCGGTAGGTGAGGCTGCCATGGCCTCTGTCCAGCCACTCCTTCAGGAGTGGCCGAACAGCCCCGACAGTCCGGTGCCCCGCGGTTGGCAGAGCCAGCCGCTCCTGCCACGCGAGCAACACGGACTGCCGGGCCTGGCGCTTCAAATTGCCCCAAGCAGGTTCCTGCCCGCCCGGGACGGCCCCCACCCCCGCGCGACGGTCGAAGCGGTGCCGGTACATCACCGCGTGCGACCGCGCGAGCAGGTCCATGGGCGGCATCCCCGCTAGAACCGTCGCCGCCTCATGTGACATGGTCCGATACCCGCGGACGACCCTGAGCGCCATGCGCCTCTGCACCCGACGCAGCATAGTCATGCTGCGCCGGGAGGCAGCCAGGTCGTCCGCCCAGACGGGGGCCCCGTATAGGGCCACCGACTGGACCATTGCCACATAGCGGCGACGAACTCGGCCCGCCGGGCCCCCCAGGTTGGGCAGGATCCGGCCCAGAGCCGCAACCATCCTTTCCAACCGGGGGACCAGGCAGCGGAAATGCTTCTCGAAACGCCAGTGGCTATCGAGGATCAGCCCCAGATACCTGATCTGGGGCTTCACCTCGATGTCAGCCCCACCCACCCGAATCAGAGGGGGTGGCGGATCCTGCCGAGGTGAATGAAACGCAATCACCTCGGTCTTATGGACCGCCTCCGTCATCCCCATCCCCCTGATCCGGTCGACGACGCGTTGCGACCCCTCCTCCGCGCGACGCATGGCCCTCCCCCAGTGCGCCCCGACGGCCAGCACCAGTGTGTCATCCGCATAACACACCGTGCTGACGCCGTCGGGGAGGCCGGTCCGCAACACCGAGTCGTACGCGATGTTCCACACGAGTGGCCCGAGGACCGACCCCTGCGGAACACCGCAGTACACCTCCCTCCGCATATCACCATCCCGGCCCGGATACTCGTTCCACCTGCCGCGGAGATAATCCCCGACGACCGCCCTGAGACAAGGGGGGACTCGATGATATTCGAGCCCCCTCCTTATCTCTTCCCAGGGGAGGGTGTTAAAGGCATTGGCAATATCCAAGGATATTGCCAATGCCACCCCTCCCCGGGAGACGGCCGCCTCCGAGAGGGCCCTCACACGACCTATCGCGTCGATAGTCGATCGGCCCCCCCGGAAACCGAACTGGCAGTCGGCCAGACCGGGATCACCCCGCGACAGGTGCTCGACGAGGCGGGCAGCAATCACACGCTCGAAGAGCTTGCCCACCTCGTCGAGGAGACAAATGGGCCGGTATGCGGAGGGAGACTCCGCGGGCCGACCCTCCTTCCGGAGGAGGACCATCCTCGCCACCTTCCAACTGGGGGGGAATCGCCCGTCCCTCAGGCAGCGGTCGAACAACCGCCTGAGGTCGGCCCCAAGCACGCCCTGGGTCAAGACCCAAACCCGGCCGGGCACACCATCCGGACCCGGGGCCGTGTTACGAACCCCGAGCCGTCTGATGGCCGCTGCCAGCTCCTCCTGCGTGACCCCCAGCTCGGCATCCTCGATAGCCACTGGCGCTTCGAGGTGCATTTCCGGTGCCTGGTTCCCCGGTTGGAGAGGATGGTCTCGGCTTTAGGCCGGATCCTCCCCAACCTGGGGGGCCCTGCAGGACGAGTTCGCCGCCTCTATGTGGCAATGGTTCAGTCGGTGGCCCTATACGGGGCCCCCGTCTGGGTGGACGACCTGGCGGCCTCCCGGCGCAGCATGACGATGCTGCGTCGGGTGCAGAGGCGGATGGCGCTGAGGGTCGTTCGCGGCTACCGGACCGTTTCGCATGAGGCGGCGACGGTTCTTGCGGGGATGCCGTCCCTGGATCTCCTCGCGCGGTCGTACGCGATGATGTATCGTCATCGTGTCGACCGTCGCGCGGGAGTGGGGGCGGTCCCGGGAGAGCAGGAACCTGCTTGGGGCGATTTGAAGCGCCAGGCCCGGCTGTTCGTGGTGCTCGCGTGGCAGGAGCGGTTGGCCCTGCCAACTGCGGGGCACCGGGCAGTCGGGGCTGTTCGGCCACTCCTGTGTGAGTGGCTGGACAGAGGCCATGGAAGCCTTACTTACCGGATGGCACAGGTATTTTCCGGGCATGGTAGCTTCGGAAGATACCTGTGCCGGATAGGGAAAGAGCCGAAGGCGGGTTGCTGCCATTGTGACGCCGAGCAGGACACGGCTGATCATACCCTCCAGGTATGCCCAGCGTGGGAGGGGGAGCGCCGTGTCCTGGTCGGCGTCATAGGGCGGGATGTCTCGCTGCCTGGTGTGGTGCGCGCCATGCTCGGCAGGGAGAGGAAGTGGAGGGCCGTGGCCTCCTTCTGCGAGACCGTAATGCTGCAGAAGGAGGCCGCGGGAAGGGAGCGCGTGCTTCAGCGGCGCGCTGAGGCTCGCGCTCGTATGGTGGCGCGAGGGCGTCGCGGGCGGCGGCCTTTGCACGGCGGATGACCCTGGCTGGGAGGGGGGCCCTGAGGGGAGCCTCCTCCCGCCAGGCGGCGATGGGTCGGACTGGGTGGGTCCGGCCCACGGGGAGGCACCCTCGGTGGCCTGGAGCGGCCATGAGCTCCAGGCCGCCGAGGGGTAGAAACGGGGTCGCAGGCGGGTGCGAGTTGGGGCTTGCAGCCCGCCGCTAAATGCGTCCCCGGGACGGATGGCGGCGGGATGGTGTGGCCCCGTCCTGCCGCTATGAGCAGAGTGTCCACCGGGGGGACCGTTTGCCCCTCCCGGGGATGGGCGCAAGGCGCGGGCACGGGGAGGATACCGGAAGAATGCTTCGAGCGATAGTAGATACCAAGCAAGCAGTTTGCTAGTGAGATAGGGATTAGCTAGTAAGTAAGCAGTAAGCTAGTTAACAAGTAGTAAGCTAATAACAATGCAGTATGTTAGTATCAAAGCAGTAACCTACTAATCAAGAAGAAAGCTAGTATGCAAGCAATAAGGTAGTAAGGAAGCAGGAAGCTAGTAAGCAAGCAACAAGCATGTAAGCATGCAGTAAGCCAGTAAGCAAGCAGGAAGCTAGTAAGCAAGCAGTAAGCTAGAAAGCAAGCTGCTGGCTTGTAAGAAAGCAACTACCTGGTAAGAAAGCAGTATGCTTGTATGCCAGCAGTAAACTCGAAAGAAAGCAGCAAGGTAGCAAGCAAGCAGGAAGTCTTTATGCTAGCAGTATGGTAGTAAGCAAGCAGTAAGCTGGCATGGAAGCAATTAGCTTGTACGCAAGCAGTAGTCTAGTAAGCATGCAGTAGGCGAGTAAGCTAGCAGCAGTCTAGTAAGCATGTAGTAGGCGAGTATGCTAGCAGTAAGCCAGTAAGCATGCAGTGAGCTAGTAAGCGAGTAGGAAGCTAGTAAGGAAGCAGCATGATTGTAAGCAAGTAGTAAGCTAGTAAGCGACATGTAAGCTAGTAAGCATGCAGTATGCTGGTGAGAAAGCAGTTAGCTAGTAAGCAAACAGTAAGCCAGTAAGCAAGCTATAGGCTAGAAAGCAAGGAGCAGTCTAGTAAGAAAGCAGTTAGCTAGTATGAAAGCGGTATGCGAGTCAGCAAGCAGTATGGTAGAAAGCAAGCAGCAAGCTAGTAAGCAAGCAATAAGCTAGAAATCAAGGAGCTGGCTAGTAAGAAAGCAGTTAGCTGGTGTTTAAAGATTTGCATAATGCCGTGCGATTGTCCTCGGCCACGGTTACTGTTAATCCTGTTAGCGTACAATAATCGGGAGATTATCTCTAAGAGAATTTGTACAGCGAGCAGTGATTGAAAAACGCGTTTATTACTAGTTTTTCTGGCATCGGTAACTGCTCATTACCTTCGCTTCGAATGTGCTAACGGTGTTGATGACGTCAGTACCGTGAGAGAGTAGTGCGCTAAGAATCAGACGAAGAAAGACTGCCGAAATTTAGACAGCGCCGCGTAGGGTCTAATTAGAGTAACGCGGCCGCGTCTTCGGCTGTTAATCCGCGCAGTCCTACATAGACTTCCAACTAGAGCGGATCGGCTCCCGATTGCACTCGAACGGAAAGATTTAAAAGAGGAATGTTCTAATTGTTTAGTATTCAGAACGATTCTGCCTGTAGTTAAAGGGTGTAAAGTGTAGATATTCAGTCTGGTGCGGGTCCACTGATTGACCTCGCACAGCTGAGAATTCGATAAAACTCGTGAAAAGTGTGGAAATAGTCCGCCTTTTCCTTGACAAACGGATCGGTTTAGATTCGGTCAAGTACGCCCCGGAATCTTGTATGGGATTTCCCAAATCGAGATTCCACGAAATCAGTCTTGCGACAGGAGACCGAGAAAATACACCAATAAGGTGTTCGATATCCTGTGGAGTGATCGAGAATATACACCAGTAAAGTGTTCGATCCCTCCGTGCAGAATTGAGAGAATTGAACTTACTAAGAAAGTTGGCAAAATTACGCTTCAATTTTCTTGTGATTACCGCCAGGCTGAGGAGACACCAAAGAGAGGCACCTACCTGGTGAACCATCCAGGTGGGTCCATTGTAGTCGGGTCGACGTCCACAAGGGACGCCTGACTTTTCCGGTCTGCGAGTCCTTACTCCTACAGATCCCGCCGGTGTAACGTTTAGAGGAGCACCTGTGCGGAGGAGTAACGGAGTCGTGGGTCAGGCCCCCACGTGGTTCAAATACTGCTAAGTGCAACGAATAGATGTGCAACGTGCAGTGAACCACGTGCAGTCGGGCTCCGTAGTGCAACCCCTAACCAATAAGTCGTCTGTTGAAGCAGCCAAGAGCAGCCACAGTTCGACGGTTGGCTGTTGCACTGCACTGCGTTTCGGCGCATAAACTCAGTGGACAGACTCACGGGAAAAGTGCATTTGGAGCCTTACAACCTCCACTTGCAATCCCGTCCACAAGGTAATCGACTGCAAACGGCGTAGATACGGAATTTATTCTTTATCAAAAGCCAAAATTATAAATACAGTCCACCAGCGAGCTTGTATGTTACGAGCGAGCGTAATTCTCCGCTCCTATACATTCGATTCCCGAAGCCAGGAGCGTGAGGACACAAACACGGCATAGATACGTATAACGTGTTTACGTGTGTCTAACACATAGCCGTGTTTTTCTGATTATAGGAACCTTAGCCTACCTCAACCCGGCGAGTTCGGCGACCAGCAGAGACGAGGCAGGCAACGTCCTTATTCTTTATAATTTCATAATTTATTTTTGGTTTTCTTAACATTTATTCAAATTGTTTAATTTTGTAACAAAAGGACGGCGTAGAAGGCCGACGAAAAGAAAACCAGACGCACATAATAATTTTCCCTGAAAACTCCGGTACCTCTATCCGGAACCCTCGTCGTTAGAAGCATCAGCGTTTTAACAGCTAGTAAGCAAGTAGTAAGCTAGTAAGCGAGGACGAAGCTTGTAAGCGAGCAGTAATCTGGTAAGCAAGCAAGTACCTAGATCCCTCAGGGGCTGCCAGCCTTTCAGCTGCAGTACGGGCTTAACGAACCCGGGGTACCCGAGTCATACACATACCGTAAGCCTCCTGTTGGTCGTCACAACGACCCATTCACAATTCCCTATTGGTTTTGTGAATGGTACGTGACGGCAGGAGGAACGGGGGTCTTGGCTTAACCGCCTGGGCCACGAGTATGGCGACTCTATAAAATCGCCCTCCAATCTTAAGCTATGGTGCGCGGCGATGGGATGCATGGTTGGGGGAGAAGGCCCAATCCCAAGCGACCACCTCCGGGGAACCTGCCGAACCCCCGGAGTATATAGGCTTACCCGGGTAAGGCGGCTCTGCCCGGGCGGACCTTTTCTTCCGACCTGCTCGTGGGAATATTATGGAGTTCAATATTAAAACGGGGATGGGACGGGGTAAGTCAGAGGGGGAGGACGAAGGCGGTGTTGGGACTGGAGTGACGGCGCTCGCGCCGCCTCCAGCGCCTGGCCCGGCTTCGTGGAAGGTGGAGGAGGACGACGAGACTGCGTCAGTCTCGTCCTTCTCCTCCACCAGGAGCCTCATAGGCTCTAAGAGGAAGAGGGCGGGGCAGGCCGTCGTCGAGGTGGGCGGGGCGATGAGCCCGTCGGTGAGGCTGAGTTGCCTCAGGGACGAGGTGACCGAGGAGATATCGGAGAGGATCTCCTCGTCCCTGAGGCGGGTGGAGAAAGTCGCCGCTGCCTGCGCCTTTAAGGGGCAGAAAAGCGGTGGCGCGGAGGCCCTAAAGGCCGCGGCGGAGGAAATGAGGGAGGCGGCGCGGGAGCTCAGAGGGCGGAACGCCCGTCTGCAGCTCCTGTTGGAGGAGGAGCGACAGGGGAGGAGGAGGGCAGAGGCGCTGTGGAACAGCGCGGCCCTCCCTCCCATCCTCCCTCCTCCTCCACCGCCGCGTCCCTCGGCGGAGGTAAATTTGCGGAGTGCGGCGGCAGTGGTGCGGGGCACCGCGGGCCCCTCCACCCGCACTCCGCCCGTGAAGAAGTCCCCGTCCTCCTCAGAAGACGATCTTCTGAGGAGGATTGGGGACATGATTGATGGCAAGCTGGCCGCCTTCCGGGAGGAGCTCCTCGCCGGAAGAGCGGTCAGCAGGAAGGCGGTACCTCCCCGACCTGTTCCGGTACAGTCGGGGAAGGCAAAGAAGGGCGGAGTGAAGGCTCCGCCCAGCGTTGCGGCACCAGGGCCCCGGGTCGCGACCCCCAAGGGGGGTGGTGTACCCGTGGTCGCGGTGGTCGCGTCCTCCACAGCACCCTCCCAAGGGGGGGTGGCGTGGAGTGAGGTGGTGGGGCGGAAGGCGAAGCGGGCGGCGAGGAAGGCCTCGCAACCGCAGCCTCCGCCTCCGCCGCCGGCGGCCAAGGTAAAGGCCGCGAAGGTCGGGAAGGCACGACCAGGTCGTCCCCCAAAAACGGCAGCGGTGACGCTGACCGTTGCGCAGGGGGGCGACCTGACCCTCGCGGAGGCGATGCGGCTCGCCAGGGAGAATATCTCCCTGGAAGAGCTGGGCATCGCCTCCGTGAGGGCGAAGAGGGCCGTGACCGGGGGTCTCTTGCTGGAGATCCCCGGTGCAGAAGGCGGCGCGAAGGCGGATCGTCTCGCCCAGAGGCTCCGGGAACAGCTGGGCGAGCGAGGTGTCCGGGTCGCTCGGCCCACGAAGCGCACGGAGATGCGCGTTTGTGGGCTGGACGACTCGGTCAGCGCACAGGATGTGTCCCGTGCCCTTGCGAGGGCGGGGGACTGTCCTGTGGAGGACCTGCGGATCGGAGAGATCCGCAGGTCGCCCTCCGGCCTCGGGTCGGTGTGGGCCCGGTGCCCCCTCTCCGCCGCCCGTAAGGTGGCGGAATCCGGGAGGGTGTTGGTGGGGTGGGTTTCGGCGCGAGTGGAAATCCTCGCGCCGCGCCCGCTCCAGTGTCACCGCTGCCTCGAATTGGGGCACGTGAGGCAGTGGTGCACCTCGCCGGTGGACCGCAGCGGTCAGTGTTACCGCTGCGGTGCCAAAGAGCACCGTGCGAGCCAGTGCTCGGCGGCCCCCCACTGCCCGCTGTGTGCGGACATGGGGAGGCCAGCCGATCACAGGGTGGGGAGCAAGAAGTGCTCCCCCCCCCTCCCGGAAGGAGAGGAAGAGGCGGGCTGCACCGGCTCCGGTGCCGAGGGCGGTGGCATCGTCCTCCATGGAGGTGGACGGTGCTACGGGGACGGACGGCCGGGAGGAGGCTGGCGCGGCCATTAATTAATGCCGCCCCGCCTCCTCCTCCAGGCCAACCTCAACCACTGCCGCGCGGCACAGGCCTTGATGTCCCAAGTCCTCGCGGAGTGGGGGGTTGGCCTGGCGGTCGCCGCCGAGCCGTACCGCGTCCCTGATCACCCTCATTGGGTGGGCGACGCGGACGGCTTGGTGGCGACGGTATGGGGAGGGGGCGACGGGTCCCCACCGTTCTCCTTGTTGGAGCGCGGTCGGGGATTCGTCGCCGTGGACTGGGGGGGAGTCGCTGTGGTGGGGTGCTACATTTCGCCCCGTAGCGGTCACGCTGCGTTCGAGCTGTACTTGGCCGAGGTCGCGGCATGCGTGCAGCGCTACGCGGCCCGGCCGGTGCTGGTCCTGGGGGATTTTAATGCCAAGTCGGTGGCTTGGGGATCCCCCAGGACCTCCGTTCGCGGCGGGATCCTGGGCGATTGGGCGGCGGGGCTCGACCTCCGGGTATTGAACCGGGGGTCGGAGCACACATGCGTGCGGCGATATGGGGGGTCCATCGTGGATGTTGGATTCGCGACCCCCAACGCCGTGCGCATGGTGTCGGGTTGGCACGTGGTCGCGGGGGCAGAGACACTTTCCGATCACCGGTACATCCGGATGGAGGTCTCTGCCGCCGCGAGTGCATCCCGACACGGCCGCCTGCGTGGCACCCCACCACGCCGCTGGGCGCTTCGGCGCCTGGACAAGGACGCCCTGATGGCAGCTGCCCTCGCTGCAACTTGGCCGCAGGGAGCGGCCGAGTTGCCGAGCATAGAGGAGGAGGTCGCCCGGCTCGGAGCATTGGTCGCGGGTATTTGCGACGCGGCGATGCCTCGAGTCGGGCGGGCTTCTCCTCGCCGGGCGGTGTACTGGTGGTCGAACGCGATCGCGGAGTTGCGAGTCGCGACTGTCCGCGCCCGACGCCAGTACACCCGCGCGCGCCGTCGTCAACGTACAGGCGACGGCGTGGCGCGAGCGAGGGCAGCTGATGACCTGTATGGAGCATACCGCGTGGCGCGGGTTGCTCTGCAGGTCGCCATCAAACGGGCCAAGACCCAGGCATGGAAGGAGCTCCTCCAGACCCTTGATGACGATCCATGGGGGCGCCCATATAAGGTGGTGCTGAATAAGCTCCGCCCGTGGGCGCCCCCCGTCACCGAGGGTCTTGACCCCCGGCTGCTGGAGGACGTGGTCAATACACTCTTCCCAATTGGGGAGAGGGGACCGCGTCCTCCGGCGGCGGCGGCTGTCCCAGTGGAGTGGACGGCCGAGCTGGGGGTCACGCAGGAGGAGCTGGCAGCGGCCATCAGACGGCTCGGGGTTCGTAACACGGCCCCGGGTCCGGATGGTGTGCCCGGCCGGGTTTGGGTCTTGACCCAGGGCGTGCTTGGGGCCGACCTCAGGCGGTTGTTCGACCGCTGCCTGAGGGACGGGCGATTCCCCCCCAGTTGGAAGGTGGCGAGGATGGTCCTCCTCCGGAAGGAGGGTCGGCCCGCGGAGTCTCCCTCCGCATACCGGCCCATTTGTCTCCTCGACGAGGTGGGCAAGCTCTTCGAGCGTGTGATTGCTGCCCGCCTCGTCGAGCACCTGTCGCGGGGTGATCCCGGTCTGGCCGACTGCCAGTTCGGTTTCCGGGGGGGCCGATCGACTATCGACGCGATAGGTCGTGTGAGGGCCCTCTCGGAGGCGGCCGTCTCCCGGGGAGGGGTGGCATTGGCAATATCCTTGGATATTGCTAATGCCTTTAACACCCTCCCCTGGGAAGAGATAAGGAGGGGACTCGAATATCATCGAGTCCCCCCTTGTCTCAGGGCGGTCATCGGGGATTATCTCCGCGGCAGGTGGATCGAGTATCCGGGGCGGGATGGTGATATGCGGAGGGAGGTGTACTGCGGTGTTCCGCAGGGGTCGGTCCTCGGGCCACTCCTGTGGAACATCGCGTACGACTCGGTGTTGCGGGCCGGCCTCCCCGACGGCGTCAGCACGGTGTGTTATGCGGATGACACACTGGTGCTGGCCGTCGGGGCGCACTGGGGGAGGGCCATGCGTCGCGCGGAGGAGGGGTCGCAACGCGTCGTCGACCGGATCAGGGGGATGGGGATGACGGTGGCGGTCCATAAGACCGAGGTGATTGCGTTTCATTCACCTCGGCAGGATCCGCCACCCCCTCTGATTCGGGTGGGTGGGGCTGACATCGAGGTGAAGCCCCAGATCAGGTATCTGGGGCTGATCCTCGATAGCCACTGGCGTTTCGAGAAGCATTTCCGCTGCCTGGTCCCCCGGTTGGAAAGGATGGTTGCGGCTCTGGGCCGGATCCTGCCCAACCTGGGGGGCCCGGCGGGCCGAGTTCGTCGCCTCTATGTGGCAATGGTCCAGTCGGTGGCCCTATACGGGGCCCCCGTCTGGGCGGACGACCTGGCTGCCTCGCGGCGCAGCATGACTATGCTGCGTCGGGTGCAGAGGCGCATGGCGCTCAGGGTCGTCCGCGGGTATCGGACCATGTCACATGAGGCGGCGACGGTTCTAGCGGGGATGCCGCCCATGGACCTGCTCGCGCGGTCGCACGCGGTGATGTACCGGCACCGCGTCGACCGTCGCGCGGGGGTGGGGGCGGTCCCGGGCGGGCAGGAACCTGCTTGGGGCGATTTGAAGCGCCAGGCCCGGCAGTTCGTGTTGCTCGCCACTAAACACGGCCCCGGGACGGATAGCGGCGGGATGGAGTGGCCCCGTCCCGCCGCTATGAGGCAGTGTCTACTGGGGGGACCGATTGTCCCCCCGGGGGATGGGCGCGAAAGCGCGGGCACGGGGAGGATACCGGAAGAATGCTTCGAGCGATTCCCGGTATCCTCCCAAAGCGTGCCGAAGTGTCACCGTGGGGTTTTTAGTGGGTAGGTCCCGCGCCTGTCGTTGTACGGGCGCGGGGAATCCCACACACCCCTCCCACCTCTCCCCAAGGAGGTGGGAGGGAGTCTTTCGAAGATTTTCCCCACGACAAAAAAAAAAAAAAAAAAAAAAAAAAAAAAAAGCAGGTACCTAGACGGCACAGGATATGATGTCCCAAGTCCTCGCGGAGTGGGGGGTTGGCCTGGCTGTCGCCGCCGAGCCGTACCGCGTCCCTGATCACCCTCATTGGGTGGGCGACGCGGACGGCTTGGTGGCGACGGTATGGGGAGGTGGCGATGGGTCCCCGCCGTTCTCCATGCTGGAGCGCGGTCGGGGATTCGTCGCCGTAGACTGGGGGGGAGTCGCCGTGGTGGGGTGCTACATATCGCCTCGCAGCGGTCACGTCGCGTTCGAGCAGTACCTAGCCTCGATAAATTCGATAAATCCATAGATAATTATGTATAATTAGACTCTTAGTATATATTAATAGATGTATATAGATTCCAAGATTTATAGATAACTATGTATAAATTAACATATTTATTATGTATAATATGTATATTAATCTATAATTTATTTTTTTTTCTTTATAACAATAATTATATATATATATATCAATTAAATATTTATTAATAGATAAATATTTATTATATTAAATTTATTGTTATTAAATTATGGATTATATTTTATAATATAGATTATATATTCGATAAATCCATAGATAATTATGTATAATTAGACTCTTAGTATATATTAATAGATGTATGTAGATTCCAAGATTTATAGATAACTATGTATAAATTAACATATTTATTATGTATAATATGTATATTAATCTATAATTTATTTTTTTTTCTTTATAACAATAATAATATATATATATATCAATTAAATATTTATTAATAGATAAATATTTATTATATTAAATCTATTGTTATTAAATTGTGGATTATATTTTATAATATAGATTATATATTCGATAAATCCATAGATAATTGTATATAATTAGACTCTTAGTATATATTAATGGATGTATATAGATTCCAAGATTTATAGATAACTATGTATAAATTAACATATTTATTATGTATAATATGTATATTAATCTATAATTTATTTTTTTTTCTTTATAACAATAATTATATATATATATATATATCAATTAAATATTTATTAATAGATAAATATTTATTATATTAAATCTATTGTTATTAAATTGTGGATTATATTTTATAATATAGATTATATATTCGATAAATCCATAGATAATTATGTATAATTAGACTCTTAATATATATTAATAGATGTATATAGATTCCAAGATTTATAGATAACTATGTATAAATTAACATATTTATTATGTATAATATGTATATTAATCTATAATTTATTTTTTTTTCTTTATAACAATAATTATATATATATATATCAATTAAATATTTATTAATAAATAAATATTTATTATATTAAATTTATTGTTATTAAATTATAAATTATATTATAATATATAAATTATATATTTTATGAATTTATAATTTAAATTATTCATATTAAAAAATTTATTAATATAAAAAAAAAAAAAAATTTAATACAATAAATACATATTTATATATTTAATTATTATTGTTTATATAAAAATTATTGTCTAAATAAAATAAATTTTGATTATTTTCTTTAATTAATTTAATTTTTATTATAGTATATAAAAATTTAATTATATTATAAAATAAATTTTGATTATTTTCTTTAATTAATTTAATTTTTATTATAGTATATAAAAATTTAATTATATTATAAAATAAATTTTGATTATTTTCTTCAATTAATTTAATTTTTATTATAGTATATAAAAATTTAATTATTAATTAAATTAATTATTGAAATTGAGTGAATATTTAATTATCAGAGGTATAGTAAAATTATCGTGAAATTACTAGTATGTACAAAAAAAATTTATTTAATAATGAAATTAAATCATTCAATTTCATCTGATCATTGAAATTGAGTGAATATTTAATTATCAGAGGTATAGTAAAATTATCGTGAAATTACTAGTATGTACAAAAAAAATTTACTTAATAATGAAATTAAATTATTCAATTTCATCTGATCATTGAAATTGAGTGAATATTTAATTATCAGAGGTATAGTAAAATTATCGTGAAATTACTAGTATGTACAAAAAAAATTTACTTAATAATGAAATTAAATCATTCAATTTCATCTGATCATTGAAATTGAGTGAATATTTAATTATCAGAGGTATAGTAAAATTATCGTGAAATTACTAGTATGTACAAAAAAAATTTACTTAATAATGAAATTAAATCATTCAATTTCATCTGATCATTGAAATTGAGTGAATATTTAATTATCAGAGGTATAGTGAAATTATCGTGAAATTACTAGTATGTACAAAAAAAATTTACTTAATAATGAAATTAAATCATTCAATTTCATCTGATCATTGAAATTGAGTGAATATTTAATTATCAGAGGTATAGTAAAATTATCGTGAAATTACTAGTACGTACAAAAAAAATTTACTTAATAATGAAATTAAATCATTCAATTTCATCTGATCATTGAAATTGAGTGAATATTTAATTATCAGAGGTATAGTGAAATTATCGTGAAATTACTAGTATGTACAAAAAAAATTTACTTAATAATGAAATTAAATCATTCAATTTCATCTGATCATTGAAATTGAGTGAATATTTAATTATCAGAGGTATAGTAAAATTATCGTGAAATTACTAGTATGTACAAAAAAAATTTACTTAATAATGAAATTAAATCATTCAATTTCATCTGATCATTGAAATTGAGTGAATATTTAATTATCAAAGGTATAGTAAAATTATCGTGAAATTACTAGTATGTACAAAAAAAATTTATTTAATAATGAAATTAAATCATTCAATTTCATCTGATCATTGAAATTGAGTGAATATTTAATTATCAGAGGTATAGTAAAATTATCGTGAAATTACTAGTATGTACAAAAAAAATTTACTTAATAATGAAATTAAATCATTCAATTTCATCTGATCATTGAAATTGAGTGAATATTTAATTATCAGAGGTATAGTGAAATTATCGTGAAATTACTAGTATGTACAAAAAAAATTTACTTAATAATGAAATTAAATCATTCAATTTCATCTGATCATTGAAATTGAGTGAATATTTAATTATCAGAGGTATAGTAAAATTATCGTGAAATTACTAGTATGTACAAAAAAAATTTACTTAATAATGAAATTAAATCATTCAATTTAATATTTAATATAAATAAACTAAATAAATAATGTTATTAGGTTCATACCCTAAATATAGATTTTAGATGTCTTTTATATAATAAGTAAAAATAATAAATATTATATAATTAATATATTTATTAATTTAATTAATTCTATAAAATTCAAAGTTTTATGTGCTTAAACACTAAAATATAATTTTTTAAAATTTTAGTAATATGCCTGAAAAAGGAATATTTTGATGAAATATTTATATAAATTGAATTTTTATTATTATATTTTATTAAAAATTTAAATTAAAATTATTAATGATTGAATTAAATAAAAAATTTATTTAATTTTATATTAAAATAACTTTAAAATATGATATTAAATTAAAATTATTTATTTTTTTTATTTTTTTTTTAAGAATTTTATCTTTATTATTTAATAATTATATTATTGTTTGAATATTAATAGAAATTGTAAGTTTTACTATAATTTATATTTTAATTATTGAAAAAGATATAAATTCTGCAATTTTTTTTTTTATAGTTTCTATAATTACTTCTTTATTATTATATTTTAGTATTATTATAAAGAATATTATTAAATTAGAACAAATAGATAATTTACATATTGGTATTGTTTATTTTTTATTATATATAAAAATAGGCTTATATCCTATAAATGTTTGATTTTTAATATCTTCAAAAAATATAAATTGAATAAATTTATTTATTTTTTCTACTATTTTAAAAATTCAACCTATTTATTTAATACATTTAATATTAAAATTAGATGAGCATATAATTGGATTTATTATTTTTAATTTATTATATTCTAGAATTTTAGTTTTAAATACTAATTCTTTAAAATATATTATAATTTATTCTTCAATAATTCATACATGTTTATTATTATTATTAATAATGATATCTATAAAATTATTTATTATTTATATAATTTTATACACTTTAATATCATTATTATTATTTCGATTATTAGGTATATTAAATATTGATAATAAATTTGATGTTTATAATTTAAATTTAAGTAAACCATTAAAAATATTAATAATATTTTTAATAATTATATATTCTAGATTTCCTCCAATATTAACATTTTTAATAAAATGAATGTTATTAGAAAATTTAATTACTAATTATAATAATTTAATGGTTGTATTAATTGTTATATTAATTTCTAGAACTTTAATAACATGGACTTATTTAAATTTGTTTTTATTTAATTATTATTTAAATTCAAAAATTAAATCTTACTCTTATAAAATTATAATTAATATAATTATTCCTAAATGAATATTATTAATTTTATTTATAATTATATTTATATGTATATTATATTTATATATTGATTTAATAAATTTTTAATTAAATTTTTAATATTTTTAAATTTGCAATTTAATAGTTTATTTTAACTTATAAAAATTTAATTAAAAATAAATAATAATTTTTAATATAGAAAGAATTTTTATCTTTATAAATAAATTTACAATTTATTTCTTTTTCAGACACAATATTATTTAAATTTATTAATTTTATGAATTATTATAATTTAATATTAAATATAAAATTTTAAGTTAAAATAAACTATTAAATTTCAAATTTAAAAATATAATATAATTGTAAATTTTAATAAATATTTGTTATATCCTTAAATGATTTTATTCAACAAATCATAAAAATATTGGTATACTATATTTTATTTTTGCTATATGAACTGGAATAATTGGTTCTTCATTAAGAATAATTATTCGTATGGAATTAAGTTCACCTGGTATATGAATTAATAATGATCAAATTTATAATTCTATTGTTACTTCTCATGCTTTTATTATAATTTTTTTTATAGTAATACCTTTTTTAATTGGAGGATTTGGAAATTGATTAATTCCATTAATAATTGGTGCACCAGATATAGCATTTCCACGAATAAATAATATAAGATTTTGATTATTACCTCCTTCATTAATTTTATTATTAATAAGTAATATTTTATATAGAGGAAGAGGGACAGGATGAACTATTTACCCACCATTATCTTCATTAATATATCATTCTTCTTTATCTGTTGATTTAACTATTTTTTCTTTACATATTGCAGGTATTTCATCTATTATAGGATCAATAAATTTTATTGTAACAATTTTAATAATATAAAATTATAATTTAAATTATGATCAATTATCTTTATTTTCATGATCTGTTTTTATTACAACAATTTTATTATTATTATCTTTACCTGTATTAGCTGGTGCAATTACAATATTATTAACTGATCGTAATTTAAATACTTCATTTTTTGATCCTTCAGGTGGAGGAGATCCTGTACTTTATCAACATTTATTTTGATTTTTTGGTCATCCTGAAGTTTATATTTTAATTTTACCTGGATTTGGATTAATTTCACATATTATTTTTAATGAAAGTGGTAAAAAAGAAACATTTGGTAATATTGGAATAATTTATGCAATATTAGGTATTGGATTTTTAGGATTTATTGTATGAGCTCATCATATATTTACAGTTGGATTAGATGTTGATACACGAGCTTATTTTACTTCAGCAACTATAATTATTGCTATTCCTACTGGAATTAAAGTTTTTAGATGAATAGCAACATATTATGGATCTAAATTAATTATTAATCCTTCGATTTTATGATCAATAGGATTTATTTTTTTATTTACAATAGGAGGATTAACTGGAATTATATTATCTAATTCATCTATTGATATTATTTTACATGATACATATTATGTAGTAGCACATTTTCATTATGTATTATCTATAGGAGCAGTATTTTCTATTATTGCAAGATTTATTTATTGATATCCAATTTTTACTGGTTTAATTTTAAATAAAAAATGATTAATTATTCAATTTTTATTAATATTTATTGGAGTAAATTTAACTTTTTTTCCTCAACATTTTTTAGGATTAATAGGAATACCTCGACGATATTCTGATTATCCTGATTCATATTATTGTTGAAATTTATTATCTTCTTTAGGATCTTTGATTTCATTGAATAGATTAATTTTATTAATTTATATTATTATAGAAAGATTAATTGCTAAACGATTAATTATTTTTAAATTTTATCAATGTTCTTTAGAATGATTACAAAATTATCCTCCTTTAGATCATTCATTTAATGAATTACCTTTTATTATTAAAATTATATATAATAAAAAGAATAAATAAAATTTATATATTATAAATAATTTTATAATTATAAAAAAAATTAAAGATATTTATTAATAATTAATATGGCAGATAAGTGCAATGAACTTAAGATTCTTAAATAAAAATAATAATTTTTTATTAATAATTTCACATTGAAAAATATTTTCTTTTCAAGATCCAAGTTCACCATTTTCTAATAATTTAAATTTATTTTATAATATTACTATAATTATAATAATTATAATTATTACATTTACATTATTAATTATATTAGATATTATAACTCATGAATTTATAAATCGATATTTATTAAAACATCATTTAATTGAAATTGTATGAACAATTTTACCTATATTAATTTTAATAATTATTGCTTTTCCTTCATTAAAAACATTATATTTTATTGATGAAATATGGAATCCTATTTTTTTTACAATTAAAGCTATTGGACATCAATGATATTGAAGTTATGAATATCCTGAATTTAAAAATTTTAATTTTGATTCTTATATAATTAAAGATTTAGATAAATTGGATTTATTTCGTTTATTAGATGTTGATAATCGATTAATTATTCCTTATAATATTCCTATTCGTTTATTAACTACATCATTAGATGTTATTCATTCTTGAACAATTCCATCATTAGGAATAAAAATAGATTCAATTCCAGGACGTATTAATCAAATAACTTTAATTTCAATACGATCAGGTTTATTTTTTGGACAATGTTCAGAAATTTGTGGTGCTAATCATAGATTTATACCAATTGTATTAGAAAGAACTAATTGTTCAAATTTTATAAATTGAATTAATATAAATAATTAATTATATATTATTATAAAAAATTAGTTAAATAATAATATTAAAATGTCATTTTAAAGTTATTGAATAATATATAATCAATATTTTTTTCATTAGATGTCTGAAATGTAAGAATTGGTCTCTTAAACCAAATAATAGTATTTAACAATTACTTCTAATGAAAATTTTTTTATCCCACAAATAATACCAATAAATTGATTAAATTTGTATATTTATAGATTAATTATAATTTTTATTATTTTAATTATAATTTATTTTATAAATTATAATAAAATTATAAAAATTAAATTTTATAAGATACATTTATTAATTTATATATATAAATGGTAACAAATTTATTTTCTATTTTTGATCCTTCAACAAATATATATATATCAATAAATTGAATTATAATTATAATAGTATTAATATTAATTCCATTAATATATTGAATTAAATTATCACGTTATCAAATAATATTTATATTGTTAATTAATTTAATTTTTAATGAATTTAAATTATTAGTAATATTTAAATATATATCTAATATTATTATTTTTATTAGTTTAATAATAATAATTTTATTTATAAATTTATTAGGATTATTTCCTTATAATTTTACACCAACAAGTCATTTAAATATTAATTTATCTTTATCTTTAACTTTATGATTAAGATTTATATTATTTGGATGAAGTATAAATTTAAATTATATATTAATTCATTTAGTTCCATTGAATACACCTATATTTTTAATAAATTTTATAGTATTAATTGAATTAATTAGAAATATTATTCGTCCATGAACATTATCTATTCGATTAACTGCTAATATATTAGCAGGTCATTTATTATTATCTTTAATAGGATCATCAATAAATAATTTAATATTATTATTTTTACCTTTAATTATTATTATACAAAATATATTATTTATTTTAGAAATTTCAGTTTCTATAATTCAATCATATGTATTTTCAATTTTAAGTTTATTATATTTTAATGAATCTAATTAAATATTAAAATGATAAATTCAAATCATCCTTTTCATTTAGTTACATTAAGACCATGACCTTTAATAACTTCTTTATCTTTAATAAATTTATTAATAAGATTATTAAATTGATTTATATTAAATAAATTATTTTTTATATTATTAAATATATTAATTTTAATAATAATAATATTTCAATGATGACGAGATATTATTCGTGAAAGAACTTATCAAGGATTTCATACATTAAAAGTAATAATAATAATAAAATTTAGAATAATTTTGTTTATTATTTCAGAATTATTTTTTTTTATTTCAATATTTTGAACTTATTTTCATAGATGTATTTCTCCTAATATTGAAATTGGTAATTTATGACCTCCTAAAAATATTTTAATATTTAATCCTTATGATATTCCATTATTAAATTCAATTATTTTAATTTCATCTGGATTTATAATTACTTTAAGACATAATTTATTATTAAATAATAAATTAAGATATAGAAAATTTTGATTATTATGTACAATTTTATTAGGAATTTATTTTTCATTGTTACAATATTTAGAATATAATGAATCAAAATTTTGTATTAATGATAGAATTTTTGGATCTATTTTTTATTTATTGACAGGATTTCATGGAACACATGTAATTATTGGTATTTTATTTTTAATAACATGTTTATTTCGTATATCAATTAATCATTTTTCTAAAATTCATCATTTTCATTTTGAAGCTTCATCTTGATATTGACATTTTGTAGATATTATTTGATTATTTGTTTATATATTTATTTATTGATGAATATATTAAATTAATTAATATATATATATATAGTATAAAAATTATTACAATTAATTTCCAATTAAAAAATTTATTAATAATAATAATATATATAATTTTTAATTATATATTTATATTATTTATTATTATATTTATTTGTTTATTATTAACATTTATAAATTTATATTTTAAAATAAGGTATAAAAAAAATCGACAAAAAATTTTACCAATTGAATGTGGATTTGATCCTTTATCTAATAGACGATTACCATTTTCTAATAATTTTTTTTTAATTTCATTAATTTTTTTAATTTTTGATGTTGAAATTATATTAATTTTACCTTTAGTTTTTGTAATAAAAGAATTTATATCTTTAATTTCAATAATTATATTTATATATTTTTTATTAATATTAATTATGGTTTATTAATAGAATGATATTTAGGTTATTTAAATTGATTAAATTAATTTATTATATAGATTAATTTTAATAATCAAATTTTTAATTCGAAATTAAATGTAAATTTTTACTTTATATAATTTTTAATTTGGATATTAGTTAATTATAACATTTAAATTGCATTTAAAAATTTAATAAATAAGTTATTAATATCTAAATTTAATTGAAACCAAAAAATTAGAGGTAAATTATTGTTAATAATTTAATTGAATTAGATGTTCCAATTAAATTATTAATTTTTATATAATTATTTATAAATAAAATTAATTTATATTATTTTTATATTGAAAAAATAATATTTTGTTTAAATTATATAAATTTGAAATATAATAATTTAAGCTTCTAACTTAAAAATTAATGATTATTCATTAATATTTCTATTTAAAAAATTTATTTATCTTAATATTTTCAATATTATACTTTTATATTTAAGCTATTTAAATAATTTATAAAATTCAAATAAATAATAATAATATAATAGTATAAAAATTTATAATAACAATAAATTCTAATTTATTAAATATATATTTATTGTTAAATATATTAAATATATATATTAATTTTAATATATATATACCAATAAATCTTTCAAATCATCCTTTTTCCATTAAAATTTCATATTTATATATAATATTAAATAAATTTTTATATCTATATTTAAATATATATATAGAAAAAAATATTGTTATAATAAAATTTATTAAATTTTTAAATAAATATATATTAAAATTATATATTAATAAACTAATTCAAAATCCATAAATATAAAAATTTAAAATTATTATTTTATCTAATATATATATATTAAATAAGTATTTAATATAAATTAATTTAAATATATTATATCTAAAAAAAAAAGATAATATTAATAATATTATTATACAAAAAATTATTAGTTTATTTTCTTTAAAATAAATTATAGGAATAAAATTATTATTAAAAAATATTAATCATAAAATTATTCGAATTCTATATCTAATTGTTAATATTATTGAAACAATAAAAATTAAATAAAAAATATAATTTAATTTTTTATTTATAAATATTTCAATAATTAAATCTTTTGAATAAAATCCAGATAAAAATGGAAATCCTATTAATATAATTAAACTTAAAATTATAATTAACCTTTTTATTGGTGTAATTATTAATATATTTCCATATTTACGAATATCTTGATTATTATTTATTAAATGAATAAAATCACCAGCACATAAAAATATTAATGATTTAAATAAAGCATGAATAATTATATGAAAAAATGCTAACTCATAATAATTAATACTTAAAGTTAATATTATTAAACCTAATTGTCTTAATGTTGATAAAGCAATAATTTTTTTTAAATCATATTCAAAATTTGCTATTAATCTTGCTATAAAAGTTGTTATTAAAGAAATATATAATATGTATATATTAATATTTATATCTATTATAAATAATTTATTATACCGAATTAATAAATATACACCTGCAGTAACTAATGTTGATGAATGAACTAATGAAGAAACTGGAGTGGGAGCTGTTATAGCAGCAGGTAATCATAAAGAAAAAGGTATTTGAGCACTTTTAGTTATAGCTGTTAAAATTAATATAAAATTTAATATATTATTATAAAAATTATTATTGTAAATTAAACCATTTCAAGAACCTAAATTTATAAATATACAAATTATTAATAATAATCTAACATCTCCAATTCGATTACATAAAATTGTTAAAAATCCCGAATTATATGAATTATAATTTTGATAAAAAATAATTAAACAATAAGAAATTAATCCTAAACCATCTCAACCTAATATAATTCTAAAAATATTTGGACTTAAAATTATTAAACATATTGAAATTACAAATAATATTACTAAATAAATAAATCGTTTAATAAAAACTTCTGATTTTATATATTCAATTCTCTATAATATTACTATAGAAGAAATTAATATTACAATTCTTAAAAAAATTAATCTTATATAATCTAAAAAAATTAAAAATTCAATTTTTATTCTATTAAAATTTAATATTAATCATTCAATATATATATTAAATTTAAATATATAAAAATATATCCCTATAATTATTAATATAAAACTTAAAATTAATATAAATAAACTATAAATAATTATTAATAATATAATTTAAAGTATTTTTATACATCATTGAATCCACAATTCAATATCTTTATTTAAACTATTTAAATTGGTTTTTATTTATACATATATCAATATATATATATATATAATATATATATATTAATTTAAATTTAATTAAATATTTTTATTACAATTAAATTATATAAATAAATCTAAATTTACAAATATAAAATTTAAAGGTAATCAATGTAAAATAATTATTAAAAATTCTAAAAACTTAAAATTATTAATTTTTAAATAAAAATTTATTTTTCCATGATTTATATATCTAAATAAATATAAAGAATAAATAAATCTTAAAAATCTAATTAATATTAATATAAAAATCAATGAATTACATCAATTATATAAAATTATTATAGTAAAAATTTCTCTAATTAAATTTAATGATAATGGAGCAGATATATTAGAAGAACATAATAAAAATCATAATAATGATATTTTTGAGGTGATATTTATAATACCTTTATTAATAATTATTAATCGACTATTTGTTTCTTTATAAAATAAATTTACTATATAAAATAATCCTGATGAACATAAACCATGAGAAATTATTGTTAAATAACATCTATATAAACTTAAATTTTTTAAAGTTATTAATCTACTAATTAAAATACTTATATGAACTACTGAAGAATATGCAACTTTTTTTTTTTTTTTTTTTTTTTTTTGTCGTGGGGAAAATCTTCGAAAGACTCCCTCCCACCTCCTTGGGGAGAGGTGGGAGGGGTGTGTGGGATTCCCCGCGCCCGTACAACGACAGGCGCGGGACCTACCCACTAAAAACCCCACGGTGACCCTTCGGCACGCTTTGGGAGGATACCGGGAATCGCTCGAAGCATTCTTCCGGTATCCTCCCCGTGCCCGCGCTTTCGCGTCCATCCCCCGGGGGGACAATCGGTCCCCCCAGTAGACACACTGCCTCATAGCGGCGGGACGGGGCCACTCCATCCCGCCGCTATCCGTCCCGGGGCCGCGTTTAGTGGCGGCTGCGAGCCCCAACTCGCAACCGCCCGCGACCCCGTTTCCACCCCTCGGCGGCCGGGCGTTCATGGCCGCACCAGACCGCCGAGGGTGCCTCCCCTTGCGTCGGACCGGTAGGGGGAGGCACTCCTACCCCCAACCGGTCCGACCCGGCGCCGCCTGGCGGGAGGAGGGTCCTCTCAGGACCCCCCTCCCAGCCTAGGTCATCCGCCACGCCGAGGCGGCCGCCCGCGACGCCTCGCGACCGGGCGACGACCTCGGGCCACCGCACGAGCGCGAGCTTCAGCGCGCCGCTGAAGCTCGCGCTCCCTCCCCGCGGCCTCCTTCTGCAACATTACGTTCTCGCAGAAGGAGGCCACGGCCCTCCACTTCTCCTCGCTGCCGAGCATGGCGCGCACCACGCCCGGCAGCGAGACATCCCGCCCGACGACGCCGACCAGGACACGGCGCTCCCCCTCCCACGCGGGGCATACCTCCAGGGTATGATCCGCCGTGTCCTGCTCAGCGTCGCAGTAAGAATATGCAACTAAAATTTTTATATCAATCTGACGTAAACATAAAATTCTTAAAATAATACCTCCAATTATACTAACAATTATAATATAAATTTTAATAAACATTAAATTATTATAAAAAATTAAAATAAATCGTAATAATCCATATGTTCCTAATTTTAATATAATAGAAGCTAAAATTATTGAACAATATACAGGAGCTTCAACATGAGCTTTTAATAATCAATTATGTATACCAAAAATTGGAATTTTAACTAAAAAAGATAAAATTATAAATATAAATAGATAATTATTACAAATAAATAATTCTATTTCTATTATATTAAATACAATATAATTTTTATTTAAAATTATTAAAAATAAAAATAATAAAAATGGTAAAGAAAAAAATAAAGTATAAAATATTAAATATATTCTTGCTAAAATTCGTATTTCACCTATTCCTCAATAAATAATTATTAAAAATATTAAAATTAATCTAATTTCAAAGAAAAAATAGAATATTAAAATATTATTAGATATAAAAAATAAAATTAAATTAATTAATAAAATTAATAAAAAATTAATAAATAAATTAAAATTAATTATTTTTAATCTTAATGATATAATAATAATTCTAAAAATTCATAATCTTAAAATAATTATTATAAAAGAATAATTATTTAATCTAAAATTAAATCTATATTTATTTCATTCAATAAATAAATCATAATTTATAATTAATATAATTAATATTATATTGATTAAATTTCTTATTATAAATTTATATTTATAAAAATTATATATATAAATTAAAGCAAATGTATTAAATAAAATTATTATTACCATATTAGATTTATTATTTTAATATTTTAATTATTATTACCATATTAAATTTATTATTCTAATATTTTGATTTCCATATTTATATATTAAATTAATAATTAAAGATAAACCTAATACTCTTTCACAAACAGAAAATACAATATAAAATAAAAATAATCATTCATCAAAATTTATAATTTTTAAATAAATAGTTATTATAATATTTAATATAATTACAAATTCAATTCTAATTAAAATTATTAATAATGAATCTTTAAATTTAAAAATTAATATCATTCCTAAAAATAATATTAAATAAAAAAAGTGATAATTAAATAATATATCACCAATAAAATCATATTTTATATATTTATTTTGAATATTTAAAATTAAATTAAGTTTTATAGTTTATTTAAAAACATTAATTTTGTAAATTAAAAAAAATAATTTATTTAAAACAATTTTAATTTTCAAAAAAAAAAGAATATTTTATCTTTAATTCCCAAAATTAATATTTTAAATAAACTATTTTTTGTTAATTTATAAATAATAATTTTAATTTTAAAATGATTATAATACCAAAAATAATAATTTTAATTAAATTAATTATTGTTTCAAATATAATTATATTAATTGTATTTTCAATAATAAAAATTAATTTACATCCATTAACATTTATAATAATTTTAATTTTTTATATCATAAATATATTATTATTAATTAATTTAGATATAAATATAAATATATATAGTTATATAATTTTTATTTCAATAATTGGAGGATTAATAATTATCTTTATATATTTTACTAGATTAATTAATAATTATAAAACAATTATATTTACTTATGAATATTATTCAATTTTATTAATATTTATTATTATAATTTTAATTATAATTTATACATATTATAATTATATTTCAATTGATTTTATAATAAATAAAATTATATTTAAAAATATTAATTATTCAATTAAATTATTATATAAATTTCCTAATTGTATTTTTATTTTTATTTCAATTACTTATTTAATTTATTGTTTAAATTTAATTATAAAAATATCATTAATTAAATTTAAATCATTACGAAAAATTAAAAATTAATAATATAAAAAAATCTTATTATTTAATTAATGAAAAATAAATTCATTAAATTATTTAAAGTTAATTTACTACTTAAAATTTTTAATAATTCATTAATTATTTTACCAACTCCATTAAATATCAATATTTTATGAAACTTTGGTTCATTATTGGGATTATATTTAATAATTCAGATTATTTCAGGATTATTATTATCATTACATTATTGTCCAAATATTAATTATGCTTTTGAAAGAGTTATTCATATTATAAAAGATGTTAATAAAGGTTGATTAATTCGTTTAATTCATATAAATGGAGCTTCAATATATTTTATTTGTATATATATACATATTGGACGAAATATCTATTATCATTCATTTAAATCAATTAATGTATGATTTATTGGAATTATAATTTTATTACTTTCTATAGCTACAGCTTTTTTAGGATATGTATTACCATGAGGACAAATATCTTTTTGAGGTGCAACTGTAATTACAAATTTATTATCTGCATTACCATATATTGGACAAGATATTGTTGAATGAATTTGAGGAGGATTTTCAATTAATAATGCAACATTAAATCGTTTTTATTCATTTCATTTTATTTTACCTTTAATTATTATATTTATAGTAATTTTACATTTATTTTATTTGCATTTAAATGGATCAAATAACCCAATAGGTATAGATAGTAATATCTATAAAATTCCTTTTTATCCTTATTTTTTTATTAAAGATATTATAGGATTTATTTTAATTTTATATATTAATTTTATTATTGTTATACAAATTCCTTATTATTTAAGTGATCCAGATAATTTTATTATAGCAAATTCTATAATTACTCCAGAACATATTAAACCAGAATGATATTTTTTATTTGCATATTCAATTTTACGAGCTATTCCAAATAAATTAGAAGTATTAATATTATTTATATCAATTTTAATTTTATATTTTTTACCAATTATTAATAATTATAATATTAAATCAAGTAAATTTTATCCAATTAATAAAATTATATTTTGAATATTTGTTAATGTATTTATTTTATTAACTTGATTAGGAGGTCAATTAATTGAATATCCTTACACTAATTTAAGACAATTATTTTCATTATTATATTTCTCATATTTTTTATTAAATTCAATATTTAATAAATTTTGAGATAATATTATTATATTAAAATTTTAAATAAAATAAATATAAAATTTTAAGTTTATGAGCTTGAATTAAGCATATATTTTGAAAATATAAGATAGAATATTATAAATCTCTATAAACTTAAATTTTATAATAATAATTATATTTATATAAATTTATTAAATTATAAATTAAAAATTTACTTAATATTTTAATTTATAATATAATATTAGAAAATTGTTTAAATATAAAAATAAAAAATAAATATATTAAAGTTATAGGTAAAAAAGTTTTTCAACATAAATATATTAATTCATCATATCGAATTCGAGGTAAAACTCCACGTATTCAAATAATTAATAATAAATGAAAATAATAAATTAATAAAAATTTAATTGAATATATATCAAATCCAAAAAATATAATACTTAAAATTATTCTTGCAAATCTAATTCTTAAATATTCAGCTATAAAAATTATAGTAAATTGTCTTCTAAAATATTCAGTATTAAATCCAGAAATTAATTCTGATTCACCTTAAATTAAATCAAATGGTGTACGATTTAATTCTATTAATATATTTAATATAAATATTAAATATAAAGGGAATAAAAAAATACAAAATTTAATATATTTTTGAAAAATAATAAAATTGTAAAAAGATATACTTTCAGTTAATAATATTATAATAAATAATATTAAAAATAATCTAATTTCATAAGAAATAGATTGTGCAATAGATCGAATTGATCCTAATATAGAATAATTAGAATTTGAAGATCATCCTATAATTATTATAGGAAAAACATTAAATCTTAAAATTCTTAATATAAATAAAATTGAAAAATTATTATTATATAAATTAAAATAAAAAGGTGTTACTAATCATAATATAAAAGATAAAATTAAAATTAATATAGGACAAAATATATATTGATAAAAATTTGAATCCTTTAAAATAAAAAATTCTTTAAATAATAATTTTATAGCATCATTAATTGGTTGGAATAATCCTATAAATCCAGATTTATTTGGACCTTTTCGATCTTGAATATAACCTAAAATTTTTCGTTCATATAATGTTAAAAATGCAACAGCTATTAAATTTATTAAAATTAATAAAAATAAATAAATTAAACTTATATATATATAATTTAATAAAGAATAAATTATTATTTATATAATAACTTATATTTATATTGAATTCTAAATTTAATTGCACTAATTTGCTAAAATAATTAATAAAAATATTTATTAATTAATAAAAAATTATTTTAAATATAAAGTCCTTTCGTACAAAAATATTTATTTTTATTAAAGATAGAAACCGATCTGGCTTACGCCGATCTGAACTCAAATCATGTAAGATTTTAAAAGTCGAACAGACTTAATATTTAAACTACTGCATTTAAAATTTATCTTAATTCAACATCGAGGTTGTAATCATCTTTATTAATATGATCTTTCCAAAGATATTACACTGTTATCCCTAAGGTAATTTATCTATTAATTTTTAATAAAATTCATTTATTTAAACAATAATTATTGATTATTAATTATTTTAAAGTTTAATAAATTTAAATATCCTCCCAATAAAATATAATTTTATTAATATTAATTTAAAATATTAATATTAATAAAATTATATAAAATTCTATAGGGTCTTATCGTCCCTTAATATTATTTAAGCATTTTTACTTAAAATTAAAATTTAATTTTTATAATAAAGATAGTTTATATTTCATTAACTCTTTCATACAAGATTCCAATTAAAAACCTATTTATTATGCTACCTTTGTACAGTCAAAATACTGCAGCTATTTAAAATTTAATTCATTGAGCAGAATTGACTAAATTATTAACAAAAAGACATGTTTTTGATAAACAGGTGAATATAATTTTTGCTTAATTCCTATATTATATTTATAAATTAAATAAATATATTAATATAATAAAATTTACTAATTTTATCATTATAAATTAATTTAATTTAATTTTAATTAATTTTTTTTTATTAATTTATATTTTATTAATAAATTTTTAAATATTTAAATTTTATAAATTATTAAATTTTTTTTAATATTAACAAATTTTATGAATATAAATATATTTAAATAAATATTTTAAATAATAATTTTAAAATTAAAGTTTATCCCATAATTTTTTTATATTTAATAAATTTTATTTTATTATAAAATAAATTTTTATTAAATATATGAATTAAATTCATTTCAAAAAAAACTAGATATCAATAAAATCGAATAACGTATAATTTCTAAATAAATATTAATAATTAATTATTTTACATAAAAAATTATATTTATTTAGCTCTTTTATTTTCGAGAAATATATATATGTATATAATTATAATTAATAAATCCTGATACAAAAGGTACAAAAATAATTTTTTTTTTTATTTAAAATTATTTAAAACTTTTACAATACTTATTAATATAAAAAATTTATTTAAAATATTTACTTAAACAAATTTAATTTAAAATTACTTTAATTATTATTAAATTAAATTAAACTTTAAAATAATATATATACATATATATATATATATATTATTTATATATAAAATAAATATTTTTAGAATAAAAATTATTATTTAAATTTATTTAAAAATAAATTATTAATTAATTATTTATTCTTAAACTAAAAACATTTTCCAATACTTTTACTTTGTTACGACTTTTTCCAATTTTTATATGAAAATGACGGGCGATTTGTACATTAAATTTACAACTTTCAATAATTTTAATTTAAAATTATTTACTTTTAAATCCTTTTTAAAATTTATATTAAAATAAATTATCCTTAAATATAAATTTTATTGTAACTCATTAAATCTTAATTATTCTACATTTTGATTTGAATTATAATTTAAATAAAATTTAATAAAAATATTTTTATTAAAATTTTTAAAAACAACAATACATAAAAATTAAATTAAGTAAATCTTATCGTGGATCATCAAATTAATTTACAAGTTCCTCTAAAATATTATTTAACCGCCAAATATTTTAATTTTAATGATTAACATTTAATAATCAATTGTATAATTTCTTTCTTAATAATAGGGTATCTAATCCTAGTTTTTAATAAAATTTACAAAATAATTAAATTTAATAAATAAATTTAAAATTATATTATTATTTCACTAAAATTATAATTAATTATTTATTTAATTTTTTTTTATTAAATTTATTTAAAATTATTATTATTAATTTATAGATTTAGTTTAACCGCAGATGCTGGCACTAAATTATCTTCTATTAATTTTTTTTTCCTAAATAAAATTTTCATTTATTTTTTAAATATAAAATTTAAATAATTTATATAAATTTTATTTAAAAATTTATAATAAAAAAAAATTTATATAAATATTAAAATGAATAATTAATAATAAAACTAAAATTAAATTTTTACTAAAACTTTTAATTTTTAATTAAATCTTTTCATCGTAATAGAAAAATTTTATAATAAACTAAAATTTTATTAAATTGAATAATTTTAATTTCATTATTAAGTAAATTTTTTTATACATACTAGTAATTTCACGATAATTTCACTATACCTCTGATAATGAAATATTCACTCAATTTCAATGATCAGATGAAATTGAATGATTTAATTTCATTATTAAGTAAATTTTTTTATACATACTAATAATTTCACTATAATTTTACTATACCTCTGATAATTAAATATTCACTCAATTTCAACTGATCATTGAAATTGAGTGAATATTTAATTATCAAAGGTATAGTAAAATTATCGTGAAATTACTAGTATGTATAAAAAAATTTACTTAATAATGAAATTAAAATCATTCAATTTCATCTGATCATTGAAATTGAGTGAATATTTAATTATCAGAGGTATAGTAAAATTATAGTGAAATTACTAGTATGTATAAAAAAATTTACTTAATAATGAAATTAGAATCATTCAATTTCATCTGATCATTGAAATTGAGTGAATATTTAATTATCAGAGGTATAGTAAAATTATAGTGAAATTACTAGTATGTACAAAAAAATTTATTTAATAATGAAATTAAATCATTCAATTTCATCTGATCATTGAAATTGAGTGAATATTTAATTATCAGAGGTATAGTAAAATTATCGTGAAATTACTAGTATGTACAAAAAAAATTTACTTAATAATGAAATTAAATCATTCAATTTCATCTGATCATTGAAATTGAGTGAATATTTAATTATCAGAGGTATAGTAAAATTATCGTGAAATTACTAGTATGTACAAAAAAAATTTACTTAATAATGAAATTAAATCATTCAATTTCATCTGATCATTGAAATTGAGTGAATATTTAATTATCAGAGGTATAGTAAAATTATCGTGAAATTACTAGTATGTACAAAAAAAATTTACTTAATAATGAAATTAAATCATTCAATTTCATCTGATCATTGAAATTGAGTGAATATTTAATTATCAGTGGTATAGTGAAATTATCGTGAAATTACTAGTATGTACAAAAAAAATTTACTTAATAATGAAATTAAATCATTCAATTTCATCTGATCATTGAAATTGAGTGAATATTTAATTATCAGAGGTATAGTAAAATTATCGTGAAATTACTAGTATGTACAAAAAAAATTTACTTAATAATGAAATTAAATCATTCAATTTCATCTGATCATTGAAATTGAGTGAATATTTAATTATCAGAGGTATAGTGAAATTATCGTGAAATTACTAGTATGTACAAAAAAAATTTACTTAATAATGAAATTAAATCATTCAATTTCATCTGATCATTGAAATTGAGTGAATATTTAATTATCAGAGGTATAGTGAAATTATCGTGAAATTACTAGTATGTACAAAAAAAATTTACTTAATAATGAAATTAAATCATTCAATTTCATCTGATCATTGAAATTGAGTGAATATTTAATTATCAGAGGTATAGTGAAATTATCGTGAAATTACTAGTATGTACAAAAAAAATTTACTTAATAATGAAATTAAATCATTCAATTTCATCTGATCATTGAAATTGAGTGAATATTTAATTATCAGAGGTATAGTGAAATTATCGTGAAATTACTAGTATGTATAAAAAAATTTACTTAATAATGAAATTAAAATTATTCAATTTAATAAAATTTTAGTTTATTATAAAATTTTTCTATTACGATGAAAAGATTTAATTAAAAATTAAAAGTTTTAGTAAAAATTTAATTTTAGTTTTATTATTAATTATTCATTTTAATATTTATATAAATTTTTTTTTATTATAAATTTTTAAATAAAATTTATATAAATTATTTAAATTTTATATTTAAAAAATAAATGAAAATTTTATTTAGGAAAAAAAAATTAATAGAAGATAATTTAGTGCCAGCATCTGCGGTTAAACTACATCTATAAATTAATAATAATAATTTTAAATAAATTTAATAAAAAAAAATTAAATAAATAATTAATTATAATTTTAGTGAAATAATAATATAATTTTAAATTTATTTATTAAATTTAATTATTTTGTAAATTTTATTAAAAACTAGGATTAGATACCCTATTATTAAAAAAGAAATTATACAATTGATTATTAAATGTTAATCATTAAAATTAAAATATTTGGCGGTTAAATAATATTTTAGAGGAACTTGTAAATTAATTTGATGATCCACGATAAGATTTACTTAATTTAATTTTTATGTATTGTTGTTTTTAAAAATTTTAATAAAAATATTTTTATTAAATTTTATTTAAATTATAATTCAAATCAAAATGTAGAATAATTAAGATTTAATGAGTTACAATAAAATTTATATTTAAGGATAATTTATTTTAATATAAATTTTAAAAAGGATTTAAAAGTAAATAATTTTAAATTAAAATTATTGAAAGTTGTAAATTTAATGTACAAATCGCCCGTCATTTTCATATAAAAATTGGAAAAAGTCGTAACAAAGTAAAAGTATTGGAAAATGTTTTTAGTTTAAGAATAAATAATTAATTAATAATTTATTTTTAAATAAATTTAAATAATAATTTTTATTCTAAAAATATTTATTTTATATATAAATAATATATATATATATATATGTATATATATTATTTTAAAGTTTAATTTAATTTAATAATAATTAAAGTAATTTTAAATTAAATTTGTTTAAGTAAATATTTTAAATAAATTTTTTATATTAATAAGTATTGTAAAAGTTTTAAATAATTTTAAATAAAAAAAAAAATTATTTTTGTACCTTTTGTATCAGGATTTATTAATTATAATTATATACATATATATATTTCTCGAAAATAAAAGAGCTAAATAAATATAATTTTTTATGTAAAATAATTAATTATTAATATTTATTTAGAAATTATACGTTATTCGATTTTATTGATATCTAGTTTTTTTTGAAATGAATTTAATTCATATATTTAATAAAAATTTATTTTATAATAAAATAAAATTTATTAAATATAAAAAAATTATGGGATAAACTTTAATTTTAAAATTATTTTTTAAAATATTTATTTAAATATATTTATATTCATAAAATTTGTTAATATTAAAAAAAATTTAATAATTTATAAAATTTAAATATTTAAAAATTTATTAATAAAATATAAATTAATAAAAAAAAATTAATTAAAATTAAATTAAATTAATTTATAATGATAAAATTAGTAAATTTTATTATATTAATATATTTATTTAATTTATAAATATAATATAGGAATTAAGCAAAAATTATATTCACCTGTTTATCAAAAACATGTCTTTTTGTTAATAATTTAGTCAATTCTGCTCAATGAATTAAATTTTAAATAGCTGCAGTATTTTGACTGTACAAAGGTAGCATAATAAATAGGTTTTTAATTGGAATCTTGTATGAAAGAGTTAATGAAATATAAACTATCTTTATTATAAAAATTAAATTTTAATTTTAAGTAAAAATGCTTAAATAATATTAAGGGACGATAAGACCCTATAGAATTTTATATAATTTTATTAATATTAATATTTTAAATTAATATTAATAAAATTATATTTTATTGGGAGGATATTTAAATTTATTAAACTTTAAAATAATTAATAATCAATAATTATTGTTTAAATAAATGAATTTTATTAAAAATTAATAGATAAATTACCTTAGGGATAACAGTGTAATATCTTTGGAAAGATCATATTAATAAAGATGATTACAACCTCGATGTTGAATTAAGATAAATTTTAAATGCAGTAGTTTAAATATTAAGTCTGTTCGACTTTTAAAATCTTACATGATTTGAGTTCAGATCGGCGTAAGCCAGATCGGTTTCTATCTTTAATAAAAATAAATATTTTTGTACGAAAGGACTTTATATTTAAAATAATTTTTTATTAATTAATAAATATTTTTATTAATTATTTTAGCAAATTAGTGCAATTAAATTTAGAATTTAATATAAATATAAGTTATTATATAAATAATAATTTATTCTTTATTAAATTATATATATATAAGTTTAATTTATTTATTTTTATTAATTTTAATAAATTTAATAGCTGTTGCATTTTTAACATTATATGAACGAAAAATTTTAGGTTATATTCAAGATCGAAAAGGTCCAAATAAATCTGGATTTATAGGATTATTCCAACCAATTAATGATGCTATAAAATTATTATTTAAAGAATTTTTTATTTTAAAGGATTCAAATTTTTATCAATATATATTTTGTCCTATATTAATTTTAATTTTATCTTTTATATTATGATTAGTAACACCTTTTTATTTTAATTTATACAATACTAATTTTTCAATTTTATTTATATTAAGAATTTTAAGATTTAATGTTTCTCCTATAATAATTATAGGATGATCTTCAAATTCTAATTATTCTATATTAGGATCAATTCGATCTATTGCACAATCTATTTCTTATGAAATTAGATTATTTTTAATATTATTAATTATAATATTATTAACTGAAAGTATATCTTTTTACAATTTTATTATTTTTCAAAAATATATTAAATTTTGTATTTTTTTATTCCCTTTATATTTAATATTTATATTAAATATATTAATAGAATTAAATCGTACACCATTTGATTTAATTTAAGGTGAATCAGAATTAATTTCTGGATTTAATACTGAATATTTTAGAAGACAATTTACTATAATTTTTATAGCTGAATATTTAAGAATTAGATTTGCAAGAATAATTTTAAGTATTATATTTTTTGGATTTGATATATATTCAATTAAATTTTTATTAATTTATTATTTTCATTTATTATTAATTATTTGAATACGTGGAGTTTTACCTCGAATTCGATATGATGAATTAATATATTTATGTTGAAAAACTTTTTTACCTATAACTTTAATATATTTATTTTTTATTTTTATATTTAAACAATTTTCTAATATTATATTATAAATTAAAATATAAGTAAATTTTTAATTTATAATTTAATAAATTTATATAAATATAATTATTATTATAAAATTTAAGTTTATAGAGATTTATAATATTCTATCTTATATTTTCAAAATATATGCTTAATTCAAGCTCATAAACTTAAAATTTTATATTTATTTTATTTAAAATTTTAATATAATAATATTATCTCAAAATTTATTAAATATTGAATTTAATAAAAAATATGAGAAATATAATAATGAAAATAATTGTCTTAAATTAGTGTAAGGATATTCAATTAATTGACTACCTAATCAAGTTAATAAAATAAATACATTAACAAATATTCAAAATATAATTTTATTAATTGGATAAAATTTACTTGATTTAATATTATAATTATTAATAATTGGTAAAAAATATAAAATTAAAATTGATATAAATAATATTAATACTCCTCCTAATTTATTTGGAATAGCTCGTAAAATTGAATATGCAAATAAAAAATATCATTCTGGTTTAATATGTTCTGGAGTAATTATAGAATTTGCTATAATAAAATTATCTGGATCACTTAAATAATAAGGAATTTGTATAACAATAATAAAATTAATATATAAAATTAAAATAAATCCTATAATATCTTTAATAAAAAAATAAGGATAAAAAGGAATTTTATAGATATTACTATCTATACCTATTGGGTTATTTGATCCATTTAAATGCAAATAAAATAAATGTAAAATTACTATAAATATAATAATTAAAGGTAAAATAAAATGAAATGAATAAAAACGATTTAATGTTGCATTATTAATTGAAAATCCTCCTCAAATTCATTCAACAATATCTTGTCCAATATATGGTAATGCAGATAATAAATTTGTAATTACAGTTGCACCTCAAAAAGATATTTGTCCTCATGGTAATACATATCCTAAAAAAGCTGTAGCTATAGAAAGTAATAAAATTATAATTCCAATAAATCATACATTAATTGATTTAAATGAATGATAATAGATATTTCGTCCAATATGTATATATATACAAATAAAATATATTGAAGCTCCATTTATATGAATTAAACGAATTACAGTCCCGTTTCGGCATTCGACGCGATCGGACGTGTTATTAAATATTTCGTACCTCTGACGAGTGCCGTATACCGAGTGAACATACAAGTGACGACGCCAAGCTGTGTTGGTGAGACCAACACAGCTGTGTGAACCTACAAACCGGGTATACATACGTGACGTGTGTGCGCGTGTATGTGCCACCATGCCGCTGAATAAGACCCAACGCAAAGAAGAATCCGCTACCAGCGAAGATTGCCAACAAAGCGATAGAAACCCATACACTCCAATGGATAAAGACCATAACATTTCAAACAACACCACCGATCCAAAAGTATCATACGCAAACATCATGAAACAAGAATACATCCCAACCCAAGACCAGGCCATAATACTACAGTCAGTTGATGGCATTACAATAAAAGAATACGCTCGAGCCATTGGAAACTTAGTAGGACCTAAAGCAATCAAATTCCTATCAAGAATATCCAACAGTAGAATTTGCATGTACTTAGATAGTAAACACACGGTTACAAACCTAACACATAAACATAAATCGGTAAACATAAACAATATAAATGTTGAAATCAGACCGATGGTGCTACCGGCCCAACGGATTATACTATCTAACGTTGCACCTATAATTCCCAATACTCAAATCGAGAACATCCTTAAAAGCAACAATATTAAACTGCTTTCGAAAATTACTCCGCTAAAAGCAGGAATTACCGATCCAGACCTGTCTCACATTCTAAGCTTTAGGAGTCAGGTTTACGTCGACCCGGAAGAAGCCAAACGTATACCGAGCTCCTTCACAATTACACTAGATAACAACACGTATAGAATATTTTCCACAACAGAGAAACAGACATGCTTCAATTGCCAACAAGAAGGACACATTGCAAAACAATGTATAAACGCGACAAACACTAACAAATCGGATTCATACATCCATTTACACACAATTTCGAATCTATCCCCATACTCCCATCCTACCAACCACGCACCTGAAATTGAAATGCAAACTGAAACAGACATTACTAATGAAACCGCACCACCAACACAAAATATCCCTGAAATAGTCGAACCCAGAAATGAAGAAACAGAAGGTCCAATAGAAAATAAGACAGGAAACAAGAGACCACTATCCTCAACGTCCGAAGAAAGCATAATAAACCCAGTAAAATTAAGTGATCTCAACCTGGATACCAATGGCCCAACTCGGCAAATAACGGAAAAACGTCTTAAGTTCCCCGAACCAACCTTCAAAAAACCCAAACGCCCCCAGTCGCCTGCTTTCTCGATAGATAGAATTGACGAGATGCTCGAACCAGCAAAAGAGTATATCGATGACAAGAAAAATAACCAAGTTTTGGATTACCTCCAATTGAAAAGTTTTCTGGAAA
The DNA here is from genome assembly GCF_051014445.1 of Colletes latitarsis. Taxonomy (NCBI): domain Eukaryota; kingdom Metazoa; phylum Arthropoda; class Insecta; order Hymenoptera; family Colletidae; genus Colletes; species Colletes latitarsis. The sequence continues at coordinate 8,649,292 of NC_135142.1, forward strand.
ATGCAATAGGGGCACACAACCCGAAGGAAATTTCCAAACAGTACACCAGCAACATGCCAGCCTTAGCTGAATTACTAATTAGAATCCACCCCCTACTCAAAGAACGGTCAATCAAAATTAGAATACGCAAGCTGCATCAGAAAATGGTTTGGAACCCACCTGAGCAATCAACACTCAACTGGTCATCGGAGGTAGAAGATGACCTATCAAGCTAGGTAACAACTAATCATTACCAAGTAGCCTACTAATCAACAGCCAGTCACACTATGAAAACAATTATTCAGTGGAATATAAACGGATATTACGCTCACTTCGAGCAACTTGAAATTATTGTCAAACAGCACAATCCAGATATCCTATGTCTTCAGGAAACAAATTTCAAAAAAAACCATAATCCATCACTGAAAAATTACAGCCTCCTCGTCAAAAACAGAGAAAACAGCAACTTCGCCAGCGGTGGAGTAGCTATTGCAATTTCCAACAAATACTCAGCAACTGAAATTCCGCTAAAAACAAATCTGGAAGCAATTGCAACGACCATCCACTTTCCGAATAAAATCAATGTTTGTAATGTTTATTTACCAAATAGCCAACCTCTTCATCTCCAAGATATACAAAATTTAATACAACAAATACCTCCACCTGTAATTTTAACCGGCGATTTCAACAGCCACAACCCTCTCTGGGGGTCATCTAGAATTGACGCCCGTGGAAAAATAATTGAGAAGTTACTGCAAGACCCAAAACTAATTTTACTTAACACAGGGCACCCCACACACTTTAATGCAAGCAATGGTTCCTTCACTGCAATCGACTTAACCATCTGCGATTCCAAACTGGCTCAACGCATAGAATGGAGTGTGATAGAAGACCTACACGATAGCGATCATTTTCCACTCACTGTAACCTATGATGACAATACTACCTACTGTCAACCGTCGCAAACCCCTAAGTGGAACTTCAACAAAATTGACTGGGAAATATACCAAAACCAGATCAATAAATCTCTTATGCCAATAATCAATAACACAATTAACCCTACTAAAATTAACGATATCGTCAGTGATTTGGAATCAATTATTACTAATGCAGCAAAAGTGGCCACCGGTTTTACTGTAATAAAAGTCCCAAAAATCCGCAAAAAACGTTTGACTCCCTGGTGGAACAAAGAATGCGAAAGTGCGTTAAAGAACAGTCATCACGCCTTCAACAGGGTCAAGAAGAATCCTTCTACCGAAAACCTAATAGAATACAAAAAACACCGTGCCAAATTCCGTAGGGTAATCAAAGAAAGTAAGAAACAATCTTGGAATGTATATGTTTCATCCATAACAAACCAAACCCCCCCTAAACAAGTGTGGCAAAAAATCAAACAAATAAATGGAAACAACCCTTACTTCGGAATTCAATATCTCAAAACAGACCAAAATCAAGTGGTGACTAGCGCAAAGGAAATTGCCAACACCCTCGCCGAGAAATTTAAATCAAACTCTAGTAGTAGTAACTACCCCACAGCCTTTCTTTCAAACATTACTGAACGAGAGAACGAAGTAAAGGAGAAGCTTCGCCATAGGGACAAAAAGGTAATAGACCCAGTAATAAACTCCGATATATCTATGAAAGAATTAACCAACTGTCTTCAATTAACGAAAGACTCATCGCCTGGCCCAGACAACATTCCTAACAGACTACTGAAAAATCTCCCCATGAGTGCGAAAAGCTATCTGCTTCAAATATACAACTGCATATGGTCACATGAAGTCTTCCCTGATAACTGGAAGAAAGCCATTATAGTCCCAATCCTCAAACCTACGAAAAACAAACACGAACCTGAGAGCTACCGCCCAATTGCACTAACTAATAATATGTGCAAACTATTCGAAAAAATTATCAATAGAAGGCTCCGCTGGTTCCTTGAAAGTAACAATCTTCTATCTCCAACTCAATGTGGATTTCGCGAATATCGCTCCACAATGGACGTACTCACCAGTGTGCATACAAATATATGTGACGCCTTTCAAAATAACGAAGCTTTAATTGCAGTATGCATGGATATTGAGAAGGCATACGACATGGTCTGGAAACCAAAAATCATAAACTCTCTCATCGAACTAAACATCAACGGTCCCATGCTATCCTTCATCATTAATTTCTTATCGAATAGGTCAATACAAGTAAGAATCAATAGCACGCTACCAGATCCGATGGAAGTCGAAAACGGTGTACCCCAAGGTTCGGTGCTCAGTGTCACGCTATTTTTGCTTGGAATCAACGACATAACAAACGGCGTAAAACCACCCGTAAATGCTCATTTATTTGCGGACGACCTCACACTAACGTGCAGGGGGAAAAATATACAAACCCTAAAAGAAATCCTACAAACATCAATCGATAGCCTACAAGAATGGTCCCATAGGTCTGGTCTCAAATTTTCTCCGCAGAAAACCCAATGCATATTGTTTTCCAACAAACCCCGTCGAGAAACGCCAACCTTAACTATGGGGAATAATGAAATCAATTTTGTTGACAGCATCAGACTCCTTGGACTAATTTTTGATAGGCGACTATCCTGGATCTCCCATATAAAACACCTAAAATATTCCTGCCTAAAAAGGTTAAACATCATCAAAATCCTGGCCAGTCACAACTGGGGCTCCGACCAAGAAATCCTACTCAAAGCATATCAAGGTTTAATCAGGTCCAAGATTGATTATGGCTGTATCGTATACAATTCAGCGAAACCGCATATTTTAAAAATGATTGACCCCATCCATAACGCGGCACTGCGACTGTCTATGGGGCTATACCGCACATGTCCTATCAGTGGTGTGTTATTCGAAACTGGTGAAATGTCACTGGAGCAGAGAAGAAAATTCTTAAGTATAAAATACGCACTGAAAATGTCATCTACTCCCAGCAACCCCACCTACCACTATATATTCGACAATAGATATTATGAGTTATACGAAAAAAAACCAAAATTGCCATCACCACTGTATGTCACAATTAAAAAATACCTCCCTTCAATTACGATACAAAAAACAAGTACTATAGAACGGAAGCAAGACAAAATCCCCCCCTGGCAAACCAAAACCCCGGAAATAGACACTACTCTAGCCGACTGCAACAAGAACCTTAGATCAAGCCTCGAACATAAGACCAGGTTCCTAGAACTAGAAAGAAAATACGCATCTTACAAAAAATTCTTCACCGATGCATCCAAAACTAAACAAGGAGTAGGATACGCCATCATTACAGAAAATAACGTTATCAAGAGACGTCTACCTACTCAAACATCTATTTTCACCGCTGAAGCCTACGCAGTACACGACGCACTTATACATATACACACCTCCGATTCCCAAAATCACGCAATTTACACTGACTCCATGAGCGTAGCCCAAGCATTAATGAACACCGCCAAAAAAAACCAAAATGAAATCATTAAAAATAGCTTAATGCTATATACGGAACTCGTCTCTTCCAAGAAAAAGATATCCATCATATGGGTACCCTCACACCAAGGAATAACTGGCAACACACAAGCTGATTCGAGGGCCAAAGAAGCAGTCACCCTCCAAATGGAACAACACCCAATCCCTATCCCACTTCAAGAAATTATACATCACGAAAAAGGAAAAATTAAAGATGAATGGAACAACACATGGAAATCGAAGCCATCAAAAATCCATAGTTCAGTCACAAATTTTTTTCAAGATATCCCCCGCGGCCACATGAACAGAAAAGAAAGAATTGTACTCTCTCGTTTGAGAACCGGTCATTGCAAGATAACACATGAATTCCTCATAAAGAAGACCGACCCTCCCTTCTGTTGCGAAGTTCCACTTACAGTACACCACCTTTTATATGACTGCCAAAAACTCTCTACTCAGCGACACAAATTTAAAATCAATCCTAACACGGCCCTTACGTCCGAACAGCATGTAAGAAACACCATAGAATTTCTTAAAGAAACCAACCTCTTCCACAAAATCTAAAACCAGCACAGAAACCCGTCGCTAATGACCATGATGTCGATGCGACGTAAAACTTTATATATAAAAAAAAAAAAAATAAACGAATTAATCAACCTTTATTAACATCTTTTATAATATGAATAACTCTTTCAAAAGCATAATTAATATTTGGACAATAATGTAATGATAATAATAATCCTGAAATAATCTGAATTATTAAATATAATCCTAATAATGATCCAAAGTTTCATAAAATATTAATATTTAATGGGGTTGGTAAAATAATTAATGAATTATTAAAAATTTTAAGTAATGAATTAACTTTAAATAATTTAATGAATTTATTTTTCATTAATTAAATATAATAAGATTTTTTATATTATTAATTTTTAATTTTTCGTAATGATTTAAATTTAATTAATGATATTTTTATAATTAAATTTAAACAATAAATTAAATAAGTAATTGAAATAAAAATAAAAATACAATTAGGAAATTTATATAATAATTTAATTGTATAATTAATATTTTTAAATATGATTTTATTTATTATAAAATCAATTGAAATATAATTATAATATGTATAAATTATAATTAAAATTATAATAATACATATTAATAAAATTGAATAATATTCATAAGTAAATATAATTATTTTATAATTATTAATTAATCTAGTAAAATATATAAATATAATTATTAATCCTCCAATTATTGAAATAAAAATTATATAACTATATATATTTATATTTATATCTAAATTAATTAATAATAATATATTTATAATATAAAAAACTAAAATTATTATAAATGTTAATGGATGTAAGTTAATTTTTATTATTGAAAATGTAATTAATATAATTATATTTGAAACAATAATTAATTTAATTAAAATTATTATTTTTGGTATTATTATTATCATTTTAAAATTAAAATTATTATTTATAAATTAACAAAAAATAGTTTATTTAAAATATTAATTTTGGGAATTAAAGATAAAATATTCTTTTTTTTTTTGAAAATTAAAATTGTTTTAAATAAATTATTTTTTTTAATTTACAAAATTAATGTTTTTAAATAAACTATAAAACTTAATTTAATTTTAAATATTCAAAATAAATATATAAAATATGATTTTATTGGTGATATATTATTTAATTATCACTTTTTTTATTTAATATTATTTTTAGGAATAGTATTAATTTTTAAATTTAAAGATTCATTATTAATAATTTTAATTAGAATTGAATTTATAATTATATTAAATATTATAATAACTATTTATTTAAAAATTATAAATTTTGATGAATGATTATTTTTATTTTATATTGTATTTTCTATTTGTGAAAGAGTATTAGGTTTATCTTTAATTATTAATTTAATATATAAATATGGAAATCAAAATATTAGAATAATAAATTTAATATGGTAATAATAATTAAAATATTAAAATAATTAAATCTATATGGTAATAATAATTTTATTTAATACATTTGCTTTAATTTATATATATAATTTTTATAAATATAAATTTATAATAAGAAATTTAATTAATATAATATTAATTATATTAATTATAAATTATGATTTATTTATTGAATGAAATAAATATAGATTTAATTTTAGATTAAATAATTATTCTTTTATAATGATTATTTTAAGATTATGAATTTTTAGAATTATTATTATATCATTAAGATTAAAAATAATTAATTTTAATTTATTTATTAAATTTTATTAATTTTATTAATTAATTTAATTTTATTTTTTATATCTAATAATATTTTAATATTCTATTTTTTCTTTGAAATTAGATTAATTTTAATATTTTTAATAATTATTTATTGAGGAATAGGTGAAATACGAATTTTAGCAAGAATATATTTAATATTTTATACTTTATTTTTTTCTTTACCATTTTTATTATTTTTATTTTTAATAATTTTAAATAAAAATTATATTATATTTAATATAATAGAAATAGAATTATTTATTTGTAATAATTATCTATTTATATTTATAATTTTATCTTTTTTAGTTAAAATTCCAATTTTTGGTATACATAATTGATTATTAAAAGCTCATGTAGAAGCTCCTCTATATTGTTCAATAATTTTAGCTTCTATTATATTAAAATTAGGAACATATGGATTATTACGATTTATTTTAATTTTTTATAATAATTTAATGTTTATTAAAATTTATATTATAATTATTAGTATAATTGGAGGTATTATTTTAAGAATTTTATGTTTACGTCAGATTGATATAAAAATTTTAGTTGCATATTCTTCAGTAGTTCATATAAGTATTTTAATTAGTAGATTAATAACTTTAAAAAATTTAAGTTTATATAGATGTTATTTAACAATAATTTCTCATGGTTTATGTTCATCAGGATTATTTTATATAGTAAATTTATTTTATAAAGAAACAAATAGTCGATTAATAATTATTAATAAAGGTATTATAAATATCACCTCAAAAATATCATTATTATGATTTTTATTATGTTCTTCTAATATATCTGCTCCTTTATCATTAAATTTAATTAGAGAAATTTTTACTATAATAATTTTATATAATTGATGTAATTCATTAATTTTTATATTAATATTAATTAGATTTTTAAGATTTATTTATTCTTTATATTTATTTAGATATATAAATCATGGAAAAATAAATTTTTATTTAAAAATTAAAAATTTTAAGTTTTTAGAATTTTTAGTAATTATTTTACATTGATTACCTTTAAATTTTATATTTTTAAATTTAGATTTATTTATATAATTTAATTGTAATAAAAATATTTATTTAAATTTAAGTTAATATATATATATATATATATATTAATATATATAAATAAAAATCAATTTAAATAGTTTAAATAAAAATATTGAATTGTGGATTCAATGATGTATAAAAATACTTTAAATTATATTATTAATAATTATTTATAGTTTATTTATATTAATTTTAAGTTTTATATTAATAATTATAGGAATATATTTTTATATATTTAAATTTAATATATATATTGAATGATTAATATTAAATTTTAATAGAATAAAAATTGAATTTTTAATTTTTTTAGACTATATAAGATTAATTTTTTTAAGAATTGTAATATTAATTTCTTCTATAGTAATATTATATAGAATTGAATATATAAAATCAGAAATTTTTATTAAACGATTTATTTATTTAGTAATATTATTTGTAATTTCAATATGTTTAATAATTTTAAGCCCAAATATTTTTAGAATTATATTAGGTTGAGATGGTTTAGGATTAATTTCTTATTGTTTAATTATTTTTTATCAAAATTATAATTCATATAATTCAGGATTCTTGACAATTTTATGTAATCGAATTGGAGATGTTAGATTATTATTAATAATTTGCATATTTATAAATTTAGGTTCTTGAAATGGTTTAATTTACAATAATAATTTTTATAATAATATATTAAATTTTATATTAATTTTAACAGCTATAACTAAAAGTGCTCAAATACCTTTTTCTTTATGATTACCTGCTGCCATAACAGCTCCTACTCCAGTTTCTTCATTAGTTCATTCATCAACATTAGTTACTGCAGGTGTATATTTATTAATTCGATATAATAAATTATTTATAATAAATATAAATATTAATATATATATATTATATATTTCTTTAATAACAACTTTTATAGCAAGATTAATAGCTAATTTTGAATATGATTTAAAAAAAATTATTGCTTTATCAACATTAAGACAATTAGGTTTAATAATATTAACTTTAAGTATTCATTATTATGAATTAGCGTTTTTTCATATAATTATTCATGCTTTATTTAAATCATTAATATTTTTATGTGCTGGGGATTTTATTCATTTAATAAATAATAATCAAGATATTCGTAAATATGGTAATATATTAATAATTACACCAATAAAAAGATTAATTATAATTTTAAGTTTAATTATATTAATAGGATTCCCATTTTTATCTGGATTTTATTCAAAAGATTTAATTATGGAAATATTTATAAATAAAAAATTAAATTATATTTTTTATTTAATTTTTATTGTTTCAATAATATTAACAATTAGATATAGAATTCGAATAATTTTATGATTAATATTTTTTAATAATAATTTTATTCCTATAATTTATTTTAAAGAAAATAAATTAATAATTTTTTGTATAATAATATTATTAATATTATCTTTTTTTTTTAGATATAATATATTTAAATTAATTTATATTAAATACTTATTTAATATATATATATTAGATAAAATAATAATTTTAAATTTTTATATTTATGGATTTTGAATTAGTTTATTAATGTATAATTTTAATATATATTTATTTAAAAATTTAATAAATTTTATTATAACAATATTTTTTTCTATATATATATTTAAATATAGGTATAAAAATTTATTTAATATTATATATAAATATGAAATTTTAATGGAAAAAAGATGATTTGAAAGATTTATGGGTATATATATATTGAAATTAATATATATATTTAATATATTTAATAATAAATATATATTTAATAAATTAGAATTTATTGTTATTATAAATTTTTATACTATTATATTATTATTATTTATTTGAATTTTATAAATTATTTAAATAGCTTAAATATAAAAGTATAATATTGAAAATATTAAGATAAATAAATTTTTTAAATAGAAATATTAATGAATAATCATTAATTTTTAAGTTAGAAGCTTAAATTATTATATTTCATATTTATATAATTTAAACAAAATATTATATTTTCAATATAAAAATAATATAAATTAATTTTATTTATAAATAATTATATAAAAATTAATAATTTAATTGGAACATCTAATTCAATTAAATTATTAACAATAATTTACCTCTAATTTTTTGGTTTCAATTAAATTTAGATATTAATAACTTATTTATTAAATTTTTAAATGCAATTTAAATGTTATAATTAACTAATATCCAAATTAAAAATTATATAAAGTAAAAATTTACATTTAATTTCGAATTAAAAATTTGATTATTAAAATTAATCTATATAATAAATTAATTTAATCAATTTAAATAACCTAAATATCATTCTATTAATAAACCAATAATTAATATTAATAAAAAATATATAAATATAATTATTGAAATTAAAGATATAAATTCTTTTATTACAAAAACTAAAGGTAAAATTAATATAATTTCAACATCAAAAATTAAAAAAATTAATGAAATTAAAAAAAAATTATTAGAAAATAGTAATCGTCTATTAGATAAAGGATCAAATCCACATTCAATTGGTAAAATTTTTTCTCGATTTTTTTTATATCTTATTTTAAAATATAAATTTATAAATGTTAATAATAAACAAATAAATGTAATAATAAATAATATAAATATATAATTAAAAATTATATATATTATTATTAATAAATTTTTTAATTGGAAGTTAATCGTAATAATTTTTATACTATATATATATTATTAATTAATTTAATATATTCATCAATAAATAAATATATAAACAAATAATCAAATAATATCTACAAAATGTCAATATCAAGATGAAGCTTCAAAATGAAAATGATGAATTTTAGAAAAATGATTAATTGATATACGAAATAAACATGTTATTAAAAATAAAATACCAATAATTACATGTGTTCCATGAAATCCTGTCAATAAATAAAAAATAGATCCAAAAATTCTATCATTAATACAAAATTTTGATTCATTATATTCTAAATATTGTAATAATGAAAAATAAATTCCTAATAAAATTGTACATAATAATCAAAATTTTCTATATCTTAATTTATTATTTAATAATAAATTATGACTTAAAGTAATTATAAATCCAGATGAAATTAAAATAATTGAATTTAATAATGGAATATCATAAGGATTAAATATTAAAATATTTTTAGGAGGTCATAAATTACCAATTTCAATATTAGGTGAAATACATCTATGAAAATAAGTTCAAAATATTGAGATAAAAAAAAATAATTCTGAAATAATAAATAAAATTATTCTAAATTTTATTATTATTATTACTTTTAATGTATGGAATCCTTGATAAGTTCTTTCACGAATAATATCTCGTCATCATTGAAATATTATTATTATTAAAATTAATATATTTAATAATATAAAAAATAACTTATTTAATATAAATCAATTTAATACCCTTATTAATAAATTTATTAAAGATAAAGAAGTTATTAAAGGTCATGGTCTTAATGTAACTAAATGAAAAGGATGATTTGAATTTATCATTTTAATATTTAATTTTAATTAGATTCATTAAAATATAATAAACTTAAAATTGAAAATACATATGATTGAATTATAGAAACTGAAATTTCTAAAATAAATAATATATTTTGTACAATAATAATTAAAGGTAAAAACAATAATATTAAATTATTTATTGATGATCCTATTAAAGATAATAATAAATGACCTGCTAATATATTAGCAGTTAATCGAATAGATAATGTTCATGGACGAATAATATTTCTAATTAATTCAATTAATACTATAAAATTTATTAAAAATATAGGTGTATTTAATGGAACTAAATGAATTAATATATAATTTAAATTTACACTTCATCCAAATAATATAAATCTTAATCATAAAGTTAAAGATAAAGATAAATTAATATTTAAATGACTTGTTGGTGTAAAATTATAAGGAAATAATCCTAATAAATTTATAAATAAAATTATTATTATTAAACTAATAAAAATAATAATATTAGATATATATTTAAATATTACTAATAATTTAAATTCATTAAAAATTAAATTAATTAATAATATAAATATTATTTGATAACGTGATAATTTAATTCAATATATTAATGGAATTAATATTAATACTATTATAATTATAATTCAATTTATTGATATATATATATTTGTTGAAGGATCAAAAATAGAAAATAAATTTGTTACCATTTATATATATAAATTAATAAATGTATCTTATAAAATTTAATTTTTATAATTTTATTATAATTTATAAAATAAATTATAATTAAAATAATAAAAATTATAATTAATCTATAAATATACAAATTTAATCAATTTATTGGTATTATTTGTGGGATAAAAAAATTTTCATTAGAAGTAATTGTTAAATACTATTATTTGGTTTAAGAGACCAATTCTTACATTTCAGACATCTAATGAAAAAAATATTGATTATATATTATTCAATAACTTTAAAATGACATTTTAATATTATTATTTAACTAATTTTTTATAATAATATATAATTAATTATTTATATTAATTCAATTTATAAAATTTGAACAATTAGTTCTTTCTAATACAATTGGTATAAATCTATGATTAGCACCACAAATTTCTGAACATTGTCCAAAAAATAAACCTGATCGTATTGAAATTAAAGTTATTTGATTAATACGTCCTGGAATTGAATCTATTTTTATTCCTAATGATGGAATTGTTCAAGAATGAATAACATCTAATGATGTAGTTAATAAACGAATAGGAATATTATAAGGAATAATTAATCGATTATCAACATCTAATAAACGAAATAAATCCAATTTATCTAAATCTTTAATTATATAAGAATCAAAATTAAAATTTTTAAATTCAGGATATTCATAACTTCAATATCATTGATGTCCAATAGCTTTAATTGTAAAAAAAATAGGATTCCATATTTCATCAATAAAATATAATGTTTTTAATGAAGGAAAAGCAATAATTATTAAAATTAATATAGGTAAAATTGTTCATACAATTTCAATTAAATGATGCTTTAACAAATATCGATTTATAAATTCATTAGTTATAATATCTAATATAATTAATAATGTAAATGTAATAATTATAATTATTATAATTATAGTAATATTATAAAATAAATTTAAATTATTAGAAAATGGTGAACTTGGATCTTGAAAAGAAAATATTTTTCAATGTGAAATTATTAATAAAAAATTATTATTTTTATTTAAGAATCTTAAGTTCATTGCACTTATCTGCCATATTAATTATTAATAAATATCTTTAATTTTTTTTATAATTACAAAATTATTTATAATATATAAATTTTATTTATTCTTTTTATTATATATAATTTTAATAATAAAAGGTAATTCATTAAATGAATGATCTAAAGGAGGATAATTTTGTAATCATTCTAAAGAACATTGATAAAATTTAAAAATAATTAATCGTTTAGCAATTAATCTTTCTATAATAATATAAATTAATAAAATTAATCTATTTAATGAAATTAAAGATCCTAAAGAAGATAATAAATTTCAACAATAATATGAATCAGGATAATCAGAATATCGTCGAGGTATTCCTATTAATCCTAAAAAATGTTGAGGAAAAAAAGTTAAATTTACTCCAATAAATATTAATAAAAATTGAATAATTAATCATTTTTTATTTAAAATTAAACCAGTAAAAATTGGATATCAATAAATAAATCTTGCAATAATAGAAAATACTGCTCCTATAGATAATACATAATGAAAATGTGCTACTACATAATATGTATCATGTAAAATAATATCAATAGATGAATTAGATAATATAATTCCAGTTAATCCTCCTATTGTAAATAAAAAAATAAATCCTATTGATCATAAAATCGAAGGATTAATAATTAATTTAGATCCATAATATGTTGCTATTCATCTAAAAACTTTAATTCCAGTAGGAATAGCAATAATTATAGTTGCTGAAGTAAAATAAGCTCGTGTATCAACATCTAATCCAACTGTAAATATATGATGAGCTCATACAATAAATCCTAAAAATCCAATACCTAATATTGCATAAATTATTCCAATATTACCAAATGTTTCTTTTTTACCACTTTCATTAAAAATAATATGTGAAATTAATCCAAATCCAGGTAAAATTAAAATATAAACTTCAGGATGACCAAAAAATCAAAATAAATGTTGATAAAGTACAGGATCTCCTCCACCTGAAGGATCAAAAAATGAAGTATTTAAATTACGATCAGTTAATAATATTGTAATTGCACCAGCTAATACAGGTAAAGATAATAATAATAAAATTGTTGTAATAAAAACAGATCATGAAAATAAAGATAATTGATCATAATTTAAATTATAATTTTATATTATTAAAATTGTTACAATAAAATTTATTGATCCTATAATAGATGAAATACCTGCAATATGTAAAGAAAAAATAGTTAAATCAACAGATAAAGAAGAATGATATATTAATGAAGATAATGGTGGGTAAATAGTTCATCCTGTCCCTCTTCCTCTATATAAAATATTACTTATTAATAATAAAATTAATGAAGGAGGTAATAATCAAAATCTTATATTATTTATTCGTGGAAATGCTATATCTGGTGCACCAATTATTAATGGAATTAATCAATTTCCAAATCCTCCAATTAAAAAAGGTATTACTATAAAAAAAATTATAATAAAAGCATGAGAAGTAACAATAGAATTATAAATTTGATCATTATTAATTCATATACCAGGTGAACTTAATTCCATACGAATAATTATTCTTAATGAAGAACCAATTATTCCAGTTCATATAGCAAAAATAAAATATAGTATACCAATATTTTTATGATTTGTTGAATAAAATCATTTAAGGATATAACAAATATTTATTAAAATTTACAATTATATTATATTTTTAAATTTGAAATTTAATAGTTTATTTTAACTTAAAATTTTATATTTAATATTAAATTATAATAATTCATAAAATTAATAAATTTAAATAATATTGTGTCTGAAAAAGAAATAAATTGTAAATTTATTTATAAAGATAAAAATTCTTTCTATATTAAAAATTATTATTTATTTTTAATTAAATTTTTATAAGTTAAAATAAACTATTAAATTGCAAATTTAAAAATATTAAAAATTTAATTAAAAATTTATTAAATCAATATATAAATATAATATACATATAAATATAATTATAAATAAAATTAATAATATTCATTTAGGAATAATTGTACTAATTATAATTTTATAAGAATAAGATTTAATTTTTGAATTTAAATAATGATTAAATAAAAATAAATTTAAGTAAGTCCATGTTATTAAAGTTCTAGAAATTAATATAACAATTAATACAATCATTAAATTATTATAATTAGTAATTAAACTTTCTAATAATATTCATTTTATTAGAAATGTTAATATTGGAGGAAATCTAGAATATATAATTATTAAAAATATTATTAATATTTTTAATGGTTTACTTAAATTTAAATCATAAACATCAAATTTATTATCAATATTTAATATACCTAATAATCGAAATAATAATAATGATATTAAAGTGTATAAAATTATATAAATAATAAATAATTTTATAGATATCATTATTAATAATAATAATAAACATGTATGAATTATTGAAGAATAAATTATAATATATTTTAAAGAATTAGTATTTAAAACTAAAATTCTAGAATATAATAAATTAAAAGTAATAAATCCAATTATATGTTCATCTAATTTTAATATTAAATGTATTAAATAAACAGGTTGAATTTTTAAAATAGTAGAAAAAATAAATAAATTTATTCAATTTATATTTTCTGAAGATATTAAAAATCAAAAATTTATAGGATATAAACCTATTTTTATATATAATAAAAAATAAACAATACCAATATGTAAATTATCTATTTGTTCTAAATTAAGAATATTCTTTATAATAATACTAAAATATAATAATAAAGAAGTAATTATAGAAACTATAAAATAAAAAATTGCAGAATTTATATCCTTTTCAATAATTAAAATATAAACTATAGTAAAACTTACAATTTCTATTAATATTCAAACAATAATACAATTATTAAATAATAAAGATAAAATTCTTAAAAAAAAAATAAAAAAAATTAATAATTTTAATTTAATATCATATTTTAAAGTTTTTTTAATATAAAATTAAATAAATTTTTTATTTAATTCAATAATTAATAATTCTAATTTAAACTTTTAATAAAATATAATAATAAAAATTTAATTTATATAAATATTTCATCAAAATATTCCTTTTTCAGGCATATTACTAAAATTTAAAAAAATTATATTTTAGTGTTTAAGCACATAAAATTTTGAATTTTATAGAATTAATTAAATTAATAAATATATTAATTATATAATATTTATTATTTTTTTTTATTTATTATATAAAAGACATTCAAAATCTATATTTAGGGTATGAACCTAATAACTTTATTTATTTAGTTTATTTATATAAATAAATTAAATAAAATAATTTTAATTTCATTATTAAATAAATTTTTTTATACATACTAGTAATTTCACTATAATTTTACTATACCTCTGATAATTAAATATTCACTCAATTTCAATGATCAGATGAAATTGAATGATTTTAATTTCATTATTAAGTAAATTTTCTTATACATACTAATAATTTCACTATAATTTTACTATACCTCTGATAATTAAATATTCACTCAATTTCAATGATCAGATGAAATTGAATGATTTAATTTCATTATTAAGTAAATTTTTTTTGTACATACTAGTAATTTCACGATAATTTCACTATACCTCTGATAATTAAATATTCACTCAATTTCAATGATCAGATGAAATTGAATGATTTAATTTCATTATTAAGTAAATTTTTTTATACATACTAGTAATTTCACTATAATTTTACTATACCTCTGATAATTAAATATTCACTCAATTTCAATGATCAGATGAAAATGAATGATTTTAATTTCATTATTAAGTAAATTTTTTTATACATACTAATAATTTCACTATAATTTTACTATACCTCTGATAATTAAATATTCACTCAATTTCAATGATCAGATGAAATTGAATGATTTTAATTTCATTATTAAGTAAATTTTTTTATACATACTAATAATTTCACTATAATTTTACTATACCTCTGATAATTAAATATTCACTCAATTTCAATGATCAGATGAAATTGAATGATTTTAATTTCATTATTAAGTAAATTTTTTTATACATACTAGTAATTTCACTATAATTTTACTATACCTCTGATAATTAAATATTCATTCAATTTCAATGATCAGATGAAATTGAATGATTTTAATTTCATTATTAAGTAAATTTTTTTATACATATTAGTAATTTCACTATAATTTTACTATACCTCTGATAATTAAATATTCACTCAATTTCAATGATCAGATGAAATTGAATGATTTTAATTTCATTATTAAATAAATTTTTTTATACATATTAGTAATTTCACTATAATTTTACTATACCTCTGATAATTAAATATTCACTCAATTTCAATGATCAGATGAAATTGAATGATTTTAATTTCATTATTAAGTAAATTTTTTTATACATACTAATAATTTCACTATAATTTTACTATACCTCTGATAATTAAATATTCACTCAATTTCAATGATCAGATGAAATTGAATGATTTTAATTTCATTATTAAGTAAACTTTTTTATACATACTAATAATTTCACTATAATTTTACTATACCTCTGATAATTAAATATTCACTCAATTTCAATGATCAGATGAAATTGAATGATTTTAATTTCATTATTAAGTAAATTTTTTTATACATACTAGTAATTTCACTATAATTTTACTATACCTCTGATAATTAAATATTCACTCAATTTCAATAATTAATTTAATTAATAATTAAATTTTTATATACTAGAATAAAAATTAAATTAATTAAAGAAAATAATCAAAATTTATTTTATAATATAATTAAATTTTTATATACTATAATAAAAATTAAATTAATTAAAGAAAATAATCAAAATTTATTTTATAATATAATTAAATTTTTATATACTATAATAAAAATTAAACTAATTAAAGAAAATAATCAAAATTTATTTTATTTAGACAATAATTTTTATATAAACAATAATAATTAAATATATAAAGATGTATTTATTGTATTAAATTTTTTTTTTTTTTTATATTAATAAATTTTTTAATATGAATAATTTAAATTATAAATTCATAAAATATATAATTTATATATTATAATATAATTTATAATTTAATAACAATAAATTTGATATAATAAATATTTATCTATTAATAAATATTTAATTGATATATATATATATATAATTATTGTTATAAAGAAAAAAAAATAAATTATAGATTAATATACATATTATACATAATAAATATGTTAATTTATACATAGTTATCTATAAATCTTGGAATCTACATACACCTATTAATATATCCTAAGAGTCTAATTATACATAATTATCTATGGATTTATCGAATATATAATCTATATTATAAAATATAATCCACAATTTAATAACAATAGATTTAATATAATAAATATTTATCTATTAATAAATATTTAATTGATATATATATATATATATATATATATATATATATATATATATATATATAATTATTGTTATAAAGAAAAAAAAATAAATTATAGATTAATATACATATTATACATAATAAATATGTTAATTTATATATAGTTATCTATAAATCTTGGAATCTACATACATCTATTAATATATACTAGGAGTCTAATTACATATAATTATCTATGGATTTATCGAATATATAATCTATATTATAAAATATAATCCACAATTTAATAACAATAAATTTAATATAATAAATATTTATCTATTAATAAATATTTAACTGATATATATATATATAATTATTGTTATAAAGAAAAAAAAATAAATTATAGATTAATATACATATTATACATAATAAATATGTTAATTTATACATAGTTATCTATAAATCTTGGAATCTACATACATCTATTAATATATACTAAGAGTCTAATTATACATAATTATCTATGGATTTATCGAATATATAATCTATATTATAAAATATAATCCATAATTTAATAACAATAGATTTAATATAATAAATATTTATCTATTAATAAATATTTAATTGATATATATATATATAATTATTGTTATAAAGAAAAAAAAATAAATTATAGATTAATATACATATTATACATAATAAATATGTTAATTTATATATAGTTATCTATAAATCTTGGAATCTACATACATCTATTAATATATACTAGGAGTCTAATTATATATAATTATCTATGGATTTATCGAATATATAATCTATATTATAAAATATAATCCACAATTTAATAACAATAGATTTAATATAATAAATATTTATCTATTAATAAATATTTAATTGATATATATATATATATAATTATTGTTATAAAGAAAAAAAAATAAATTATAGATTAATATACATATTATACATAATAAATATGTTAATTTATACATAGTTATCTATAAATCTTGGAATCTACATACATCTATTAATATATCCTAAGAGTCTAATTATACATAATTATCTATGGATTTATCGAATATATAATCTATATTATAAAATATAATCCACAATTTAATAACAATAGATTTAACATAATAAATATTTATCTATTAATAAATATTTAATTGATATATATATATATAATTATTGTTATAAAGAAAAAAAAATAAATTATAGATTAATATACATATTATACATAATAAATATGTTATTTTATATATAGTTATCTATAAATCTTGGAATCTACATACATCTATTAATATATCCTAAGAGTCTAATTATACATAATTATCTATGGATTTATCGAATATATAATCTATATTATAAAATATAATCCACAATTTAATAACAATAAATTTAATATAATAAATATTTATCTATTAATAAATAATTAATTGATATATATATATATAATTATTGTTATAAAGAAAAAAAAATAAATTATAGATTAATATACATATTATACATAATAAATATGTTAATTTATATATAGTTATCTATAAATCTTGGAATCTACATACATCTATTAATATATACTAGGAGTCTAATTACATATAATTATCTATGGATTTATCGAATATATAATCTATATTATAAAATATAATCCACAATTTAATAATAATAGATTTAATATAATAAATATTTATCTATTAATAAATATTTAATTGATACATATATATATAATTATTGTTATAAAAAGAAAAAAATAAATTATAGATTAATATACATATTATACATAATAAATATGTTAATCTATATATAGTTATCTATAAATCTTGGAATCTACATACATCTATTAATATATACTAGGAGTCTAATTACATATAATTATCTATGGATTTATCGAATATATAATCTATATTATAAAATATAATCCACAATTTAATAACAATAGATTTAATATAATAAATATTTATCTATTAATAAATATTTAATTGATATATATATATATATATATATAATTATTGTTATAAAGAAAAAAAAATAAATTATAGATTAATATACATATTATACATAATAAATATGTTAATTTATACATAGTTATCTATAAATCTTGGAATCTACATACATCTATTAATATATACTAAGAGTCTAATTATATATAATTATCTATGGATTTATCGAATATATAATTTATATTATAAAATATAATCCACAATTTAATAACAATAGATTTAATATAATAAATATTTATCTATTAATAAATATTTAATTGATACATATATATATAATTATTGTTATAAAGAAAAAAAAATAAATTATAGATTAATATACATATTATACATAATAAATATGTTAATTTATATATAATTATCTATAAATCTTGGAATCTATATACATCTATTAATATATACTAAGAGTCTAATTATATATAATTATCTATGGATTTATCGAATATATAATCTATATTATAAAATATAATCCACAATTTAATATAATAAATTTAATATAATAGATATTTATTTATTAATAAATATTTAATTGATATATATATATATAATTAATATTACATAATAAATAAATAAATTATATATATATATATAATTAATATTATATAAAAAAAAATAAATTATATATTCATCTGATCATTGAAATTGAGTGAATATTTAATTATCAGAGGTATAGTAAAATTATCGTGAAATTACTAGTATGTACAAAAAAAATTTACTTAATAATGAAATTAAATCATTCAATTTCATCTGATCATTGAAATTGAGTGAATATTTAATTATCAGAGGTATAGTGAAATTATCGTGAAATTACTAGTATGTACAAAAAAAATTTACTTAATAATGAAATTAAATCATTCAATTTCATCTGATCATTGAAATTGAGTGAATATTTAATTATCAGAGGTATAGTAAAATTATCGTGAAATTACTAGTATGTACAAAAAAAATTTACTTAATAATGAAATTAAATCATTCAATTTAATATTTAATATAAATAAACTAAATAAATAAAGTTATTAGGTTCATACCCTAAATATAGATTGTAGATGTCTTTTATATAATAAGTAAAAATAATAAATATTATATAATTAATATATTTATTAATTTAATTAATTCTATAAAATTCAAAGTTTTATGTGCTTAAACACTAAAATATAATTTTTTAAAATTTTAGTAATATGCCTGAAAGGGAATATTTTGATGAAATATTTATATAAATTGAATTTTTATTATTATATTTTATTAAAAATTTAAATTAAAATTATTAATTATTGAATTAAATAAAAAATTTATTTAATTTTATATTAAAATAACTTTAAAATATGATATTAAATTAAAATTATTAATTTTTTTTATTTTTTTTTTA
The DNA here is from genome assembly GCF_051014445.1 of Colletes latitarsis. NCBI lineage: Eukaryota > Metazoa > Arthropoda > Insecta > Hymenoptera > Colletidae > Colletes > Colletes latitarsis. The sequence continues at coordinate 8,669,996 of NC_135142.1, forward strand.
AGAATTTTATCTTTGTTTAAAGATTTGCATAATGCCGAGCGATTGTCCTCGGCCGCGATTACCGTTAATCCTGTTAACGTACAATTCGAAGGAGATTATCTCTAATAGGATTTGTACAGCAAACAGTGATAGAAAAACGCGTGTATTACTAGTTTTTCTGCCATCGGTAACGGCTCATTACCTTCGATTCGAGTGTGCTAACGGTGTTGATGACGTCAGTACCGTGCGAGAGTAGCGCGTAGAGAATTAGACAAAGATCGACTGCCGAAATTTGGACAGCGCCGCGGAACGGCTAATTGGAGCAACGCGGCGACGTTTTCGGCTGTCAATCGACACAGTCTCACAGCGACTTCTGAAGAAGGCACATCGGCTCCCGATCGTGTCCGAACAGATTTCGAGCGAATCTCGAGAGTGAAATTCTCGAGATAAAGCTAGCAGACAATTAACCAATAAAGGGTGCAACGAGTCGATGTTCAGTCTGGTGCGGGTCCTCTGATTGACCTCGCACAGCTGAGAATTCATTAAAACTCAAACTAGCACTCATTAATTTTAGTCTTTGCTTATCAAACGAGTCGACTCTCGACTCGAATAAAAGCATTCAGGAGTTTCGTTCGGGAAAGTCCCAAACAAGCTCAATTTCTATTTTCTGTCTAATTTGGAGGGCTCGAGAATACACCAATAAGGTGCTCGACCCCCCTCGTACAGTATTATTTTGTCGTTTCAAGCGTATAAACGTTTGAAACACAGAGAAGTGGGCGAATACCGTTCAAACTTCTCTGTGATTGTCGTTCGGCTTAGGAGACACCGAAGGGAGGCACCTACGTGGTGAACCTCCAGGTGGGCTCACTGGAGTCAGGTCAGCGTCCACTTCGGACGCTTGACTTTCGGTCTTCGATTCCTTCCCTCTACAGACCCCGCCGGTGTAACGCTTAGAGGAGCACCTGTGCGGAGAGGTCAAGGAGTCGCGGGTCAGGCCCCCACGTAGTTCAAATACTGTCACGAATCACATCGAGTGGTGCATTCGTGCAGTGAACCACGTGCTGTCGGGCTTCGCAGTACAATTCTCGACCAACAAGTCATCTGTTGGAACGTTAAAGAGAAGCCGCAGATCGACGGTCGTGCCGTTGTACTGCAGTGCGACTCGACGCACAGACTCCGTGGGCATACTCACGGGATCAGTGCATTTGGAGCCTTACAACCTCCACTTGCATCCCCGTCCACTAGACAATCGACTCAGTTCGGCGTCGAAAGGAAATTTAATTCTTTTCACGCCAGATATTAAATACAGTCCACTTGCGAGCTCGTATATTACGAGCGAGCGAAATTCTCCGCTCCTATACACTCGAATATCGAAGCCAGGAGCGTGAGGACACACACGCGGCGAATATACGTGTAACGTGTTTACGTGTCTAACACATTGCCGTATTTTTCTGTTCACAGAATCTTGGCCTACCTCAACGTGCCGGTTCCGACCAGGAAATCGTTGAAAACAATTTAATAAGAATTTTCGTTGTTTCTGATTGTTTATTTTATTTTTATTTTTATAATAAACAGTTTTTTGAAAAAGAAAATCTTAAATTCCCAACTCACTTCCCACAATAAAAATCCGATCCCTCTATCCGGACTTCGTCGTTAAAAGCATCAGCTTTTTAACAATCTTTATTATTTAATAATTATATTATTGTTTGAATATTAATAGAAATTGTAAGTTTTACTATAATTTATATTTTAATTATTGAAAAAGATATAAATTCTGCAATTTTTTTTTTTATAGTTTCTATAATTACTTCTTCTATTAATAGATGTATGTAGATTCCAAGATTTATAGATAACTATATATAAATTAACATATTTATTATGTATAATATGTATATTAATCTATAATTTATTTTTTTTTCTTTATAACAATAATTATATATATATATATCAATGAAATATTTATTAATAGATAAATATATATTATATTAAATTTATTGTTATTAAATTATGGATTATATTTTATAATATAGATTATATATTCGATAAATCCATAGATAATTATGTATAATTAGACTCTTAGTATATATTAATAGATGTATGTAGATTCCAAGATTTATAGATAACTATGTATAAATTAACATATTTATTATGTATAATATGTATATTAATCTATAATTTATTTTTTTTTCTTTATAACAATAATTATATATATATATATCAATTAAATATTTATTAATAGATAAATATTTATTATATTAAATTTATTGTTATTAAATTGTGGATTATATTTTATAATATAGATTATATATTCGATAAATCCATAGATAATTATGTATAATTAGACTCTTAGGATATATTAATAGATGTATGTAGATTCCAAGATTTATAGATAACTATATATAAATTAACATATTTATTATGTATAATATGTATATTAATCTATAATTTATTTTTTTTTCTTTATAACAATAATTATATATATATATATCAATTAAATATTTATTAATAGATAAATATTTATTATATTAAATCTATTGTTATTAAATTGTGGATTATATTTTATAATATAGATTATATATTCGATAAATCCATAGATAATTATGAATAATTAGACTCTTAGGATATATTAATAGATGTATGTAGATTCCAAGATTTATAGATAACTATGTATAAATTAACATATTTATTATGTATAATATGTATATTAATCTATAATTTATTTTTTTTTCTTTATAACAATAATTATATATATATATATATATATCAATTAAATATTTATTAATAGATAAATATTTATTATATTAAATCTATTGTTATTAAATTGTGGATTATATTTTATAATATAGATTATATATTCGATAAATCCATAGATAATTATGTATAATTAGACTCTTAGGATATATTAATAGGTGTATGTAGATTCCAAGATTTATAGATAACTATGTATAAATTAACATATTTGTTATGTATAATATGTATATTAATCTATAATTTATTTTTTTTTCTTTATAACAATAATTATATATATATATATCAATTAAATATTTATTAATAAATAAATATTTATTATATTAAATTTATTGTTATTAAATTATAAATTATATTATAATATATAAATTATATATTTTATGAATTTATAATTTAAATTATTCATATTAAAAAATTTATTAATATAAAAAAAAAAAAATTTAATACAATAAATACATATTTATATATTTAATTATTATTGTTTATATAAAAATTATTGTCTAAATAAAATAAATTTTGATTATTTTCTTTAATTAATTTAATTTTTATTATAGTATATAAAAATTTAATTATATTATAAAATAAATTTTGATTATTTTCTTTAATTAATTTAATTTTTATTATAGTATATAAAAATTTAATTATATTATAAAATAAATTTTGATTATTTTCTTTAATTAATTTAATTTTTATTATAGTATATTAAAATTTAATTATTAATTAAATTAATTATTGAAATTGAGTGAATATTTAATTATCAGAGGTATAGTAAAATTATCGTGAAATTACTAGTATGTATAAAAAAAATTTACTTAATAATGAAATTAAATCATTCAATTTCATCTGATCATTGAAATTGAGTGAATATTTAATTATCAGAGGTATAGTAAAATTATCGTGAAATTACTAGTATGTACAAAAAAAATTTATTTAATAATGAAATTAAATCATTCAATTTCATCTGATCATTGAAATTGAGTGAATATTTAATTATCAGAGGTATAGTAAAATTATCGTGAAATTACTAGTATGTACAAAAAAAATTTACTTAATAATGAAATTAAATCATTCAATTTCATCTGATCATTGAAATTGAGTGAATATTTAATTATCAGAGGTATAGTGAAATTATCGTGAAATTACTAGTATGTACAAAAAAAATTTACTTAATAATGAAATTAAATCATTCAATTTCATCTGATCATTGAAATTGAGTGAATATTTAATTATCAGAGGTATAGTGAAATTATCGTGAAATTACTAGTATGTACAAAAAAAATTTACTTAATAATGAAATTAAATCATTCAATTTCATCTGATCATTGAAATTGAGTGAATATTTAATTATCAGAGGTATAGTAAAATTATCGTGAAATTACTAGTATGTACAAAAAAAATTTACTTAATAATGAAATTAAATCATTCAATTTCATCTGATCATTGAAATTGAGTGAATATTTAATTATCAGAGGTATAGTAAAATTATCGTGAAATTACTAGTATGTACAAAAAAAATTTACTTAATAATGAAATTAAATCATTCAATTTCATCTGATCATTGAAATTGAGTGAATATTTAATTATCAGAGGTATAGTGAAATTATCGTGAAATTACTAGTATGTACAAAAAAAATTTACTTAATAATGAAATTAAATCATTCAATTTCATCTGATCATTGAAATTGAGTGAATATTTAATTATCAGAGGTATAGTAAAATTATCGTGAAATTACTAGTATGTACAAAAAAAATTTACTTAATAATGAAATTAAATCATTCAATTTCATCTGATCATTGAAATTGAGTGAATATTTAATTATCAGAGGTATAGTAAAATTATCGTGAAATTACTAGTATGTACAAAAAAAATTTACTTAATAATGAAATTAAATCATTCAATTTCATCTGATCATTGAAATTGAGTGAATATTTAATTATCAGAGGTATAGTAAAATTATCGTGAAATTACTAGTATGTACAAAAAAAATTTACTTAATAATGAAATTAAATCATTCAATTTCATCTGATCATTGAAATTGAGTGAATATTTAATTATCAGAGGTATAGTGAAATTATCGTGAAATTACTAGTATGTACAAAAAAAATTTACTTAATAATGAAATTAAATCATTCAATTTCATCTGATCATTGAAATTGAGTGAATATTTAATTATCAGAGGTATAGTAAAATTATCGTGAAATTACTAGTATGTACAAAAAAAATTTACTTAATAATGAAATTAAATCATTCAATTTCATCTGATCATTGAAATTGAGTGAATATTTAATTATCAGAGGTATAGTGAAATTATCGTGAAATTACTAGTATGTACAAAAAAAATTTACTTAATAATGAAATTAAATCATTCAATTTCATCTGATCATTGAAATTGAGTGAATATTTAATTATCAGAGGTATAGTGAAATTATCGTGAAATTACTAGTATGTACAAAAAAAATTTACTTAATAATGAAATTAAATCATTCAATTTAATATTTAATATAAATAAACTAAATAAATAAAGTTATTAGGTTCATACCCTAAATATAGATTGTAGATGTCTTTTATATAATAAGTAAAAATAATAAATATTATATAATTAATATATTTATTAATTTAATTAATTCTATAAAATTCAAAGTTTTATGTGCTTAAACACTAAAATATAATTTTTTAAAATTTTAGTAATATGCCTGAAAGGGAATATTTTGATGAAATATTTATATAAATTGAATTTTTATTGTTATATTTTATTAAAAATTTAAATTAAAATTATTAATTATTGAATTAAATAAAAAATTTATTTAATTTTATATTAAAATAACTTTAAAATATGATATTAAATTAAAATTATTAATTTTTTTTATTTTTTTTTTAAGAATTTTATCTTTGTTTAAGGATTTGCATAATGCCGAGCGATTGTCCTCGGCCGCGATTACCGTTAATCCTGTTAACGTACAATTCGAAGGAGATTATCTCTAATAGGATTTGTACAGCAAACAGTGATAGAAAAACGCGTGTATTACTAGTTTTTCTGCCATCGGTAACGGCTCATTACCTTCGATTCGAGTGTGCTAACGGTGTTGATGACGTCAGTACCGTGCGAGAGTAGCGCGTAGAGAATTAGACAAAGATCGACTGCCGAAATTTGGACAGCGCCGCGGAACGGCTAATTGGAGCAACGCGGCGACGTTTTCGGCTGTCAATCGACACAGTCTCACAGCGACTTCTGAAGAAGGCACATCGGCTCCCGATCGTGTCCGAACAGATTTCGAGCGAATCTCGAGAGTGAAATTCTCGAGATAAAGCTAGCAGACAATTAACCAATAAAGGGTGCAACGAGTCGATGTTCAGTCTGGTGCGGGTCCTCTGATTGACCTCGCACAGCTGAGAATTCATTAAAACTCAAACTAGCACTCATTAATTTTAGTCTTTGCTTATCAAACGAGTCGACTCTCGACTCGAATAAAAGCATTCAGGAGTTTCGTTCGGGAAAGTCCCAAACAAGCTCAATTTCTATTTTCTGTCTAATTTGGAGGGCTCGAGAATACACCAATAAGGTGCTCGACCCCCCTCGTACAGTATTATTTTGTCGTTTCAAGCGTATAAACGTTTGAAACACAGAGAAGTGGGCGAATACCGTTCAAACTTCTCTGTGATTGTCGTTCGGCTTAGGAGACACCGAAGGGAGGCACCTACGTGGTGAACCTCCAGGTGGGCTCACTGGAGTCAGGTCAGCGTCCACTTCGGACGCTTGACTTTCGGTCTTCGATTCCTTCCCTCTACAGACCCCGCCGGTGTAACGCTTAGAGGAGCACCTGTGCGGAGAGGTCAAGGAGTCGCGGGTCAGGCCCCCACGTAGTTCAAATACTGTCACGAATCACATCGAGTGGTGCATTCGTGCAGTGAACCACGTGCTGTCGGGCTTCGCAGTACAATTCTCGACCAACAAGTCATCTGTTGGAACGTTAAAGAGAAGCCGCAGATCGACGGTCGTGCCGTTGTACTGCAGTGCGACTCGACGCACAGACTCCGTGGGCATACTCACGGGATCAGTGCATTTGGAGCCTTACAACCTCCATTTGCATCCCCGTCCACTAGACAATCGACTCAGTTCGGCGTCGAAAGGAAATTTAATTCTTTTCACGCCAGATATTAAATACAGTCCACTTGCGAGCTCGTATATTACGAGCGAGCGAAATTCTCCGCTCCTATACATTCGAATATCGAAGCCAGGAGCGTGAGGACACACACGCGGCGAATATACGTGTAACGTGTTTACGTGTCTAACACATTGCCGTGTTTTTCTGTTCACAGAATCTTGGCCTACCTCAACGTGCCGGTTCCGACCAGGAAATCGTTGAAAACAATTTAATAAGAATTTTCGTTGTTTCTGATTGTTTATTTTATTTTTATTTTTATAATAAACAGTTTTTTGAAAAAGAAAATCTTAAATTCCCAACTCACTTCCCACAATAAAAATCCGATCCCTCTATCCGGACTTCGTCGTTAAAAGCATCAGCTTTTTAACAATCTTTATTATTTAATAATTATATTATTGTTTGAATATTAATAGAAATTGTAAGTTTTACTATAATTTATATTTTAATTATTGAAAAGGATATAAATTCTGCAATTTTTTATTTTATAGTTTCTATAATTACTTCTTTATTATTATATTTTAGTATTATTATAAAGAATATTATTAAATTAGAACATATAGATAATTTACATATTGGTATTGTTTATTTTTTATTATATATAAAAATAGGCTTATATCCTATAAATTTTTGATTTTTAATATCTTCAAAAAATATAAATAGAATAAATTTATTTATTTTTTCTACTATTTTAAAAATTCAACCTATTTATTTAATACATTTAATATTAAAATTAGATGAGCATATAATTGGATTTATTATTTTTAATTTATTATATTCTAGAATTTTAGTTTTAAATACTAATTCTTTAAAATATATTATAATTTATTCTTCAATAATTCATACATGTTTATTATTATTATTAATAATGATATCTATAAAATTATTTATTATTTATATAATTTTATACACTTTAATATCATTATTATTATTTCGATTATTAGGTATATTAAATATTGATAATAAATTTGATGTTTATAATTTAAATTTAAGTAAACCATTAAAAATATTAATAATATTTTTAATAATTATATATTCTAGATTTCCTCCAATATTAACATTTTTAATAAAATGAATATTATTAGAAAATTTAATTACTAATTATAATAATTTAATGGTTATATTAATTGTTATATTAATTTCTAGAACTTTAATAACATGAACTTATTTAAATTTGTTTTTATTTAATTATTATTTAAATTCAAAAATTAAATCTTACTCTTATAAAATTATAATTAATATAATTATTCCTAAATGAATATTATTAATTTTATTTATAATTATATTTATATGTATATTATATTTATATATTGATTTAATAAATTTTTAATTAAATTTTTAATATTTTTAAATTTGCAATTTAATAGTTTATTTTAACTTATAAAAATTTAATTAAAAATAAATAATAATTTTTAATATAGAAAGAATTTTTATCTTTATAAATAAATTTACAATTTATTTCTTTTTCAGACACAATATTATTTAAATTTATTAATTTTATGAATTATTATAATTTAATATTAAATATAAAATTTTAAGTTAAAATAAACTATTAAATTTCAAATTTAAAAATATAATATAATTGTAAATTTTAATAAATATTTGTTATATCCTTAAATGATTTTATTCAACAAATCATAAAAATATTGGTATACTATATTTTATTTTTGCTATATGAACTGGAATAATTGGTTCTTCATTAAGAATAATTATTCGTATGGAATTAAGTTCACCTGGTATATGAATTAATAATGATCAAATTTATAATTCTATTGTTACTTCTCATGCTTTTATTATAATTTTTTTTATAGTAATACCTTTTTTAATTGGAGGATTTGGAAATTGATTAATTCCATTAATAATTGGTGCACCAGATATAGCATTTCCACGAATAAATAATATAAGATTTTGATTATTACCTCCTTCATTAATTTTATTATTAATAAGTAATATTTTATATAGAGGAAGAGGGACAGGATGAACTATTTACCCACCATTATCTTCATTAATATATCATTCTTCTTTATCTGTTGATTTAACTATTTTTTCTTTACATATTGCAGGTATTTCATCTATTATAGGATCAATAAATTTTATTGTAACAATTTTAATAATATAAAATTATAATTTAAATTATGATCAATTATCTTTATTTTCATGATCTGTTTTTATTACAACAATTTTATTATTATTATCTTTACCTGTATTAGCTGGTGCAATTACAATATTATTAACTGATCGTAATTTAAATACTTCATTTTTTGATCCTTCAGGTGGAGGAGATCCTGTACTTTATCAACATTTATTTTGATTTTTTGGTCATCCTGAAGTTTATATTTTAATTTTACCTGGATTTGGATTAATTTCACATATTATTTTTAATGAAAGTGGTAAAAAAGAAACATTTGGTAATATTGGAATAATTTATGCAATATTAGGTATTGGATTTTTAGGATTTATTGTATGAGCTCATCATATATTTACAGTTGGATTAGATGTTGATACACGAGCTTATTTTACTTCAGCAACTATAATTATTGCTATTCCTACTGGAATTAAAGTTTTTAGATGAATAGCAACATATTATGGATCTAAATTAATTATTAATCCTTCGATTTTATGATCAATAGGATTTATTTTTTTATTTACAATAGGAGGATTAACTGGAATTATATTATCTAATTCATCTATTGATATTATTTTACATGATACATATTATGTAGTAGCACATTTTCATTATGTATTATCTATAGGAGCAGTATTTTCTATTATTGCAAGATTTATTTATTGATATCCAATTTTTACTGGTTTAATTTTAAATAAAAAATGATTAATTATTCAATTTTTATTAATATTTATTGGAGTAAATTTAACTTTTTTTCCTCAACATTTTTTAGGATTAATAGGAATACCTCGACGATATTCTGATTATCCTGATTCATATTATTGTTGAAATTTATTATCTTCTTTAGGATCTTTGATTTCATTAAATAGATTAATTTTATTAATTTATATTATTATAGAAAGATTAATTGCTAAACGATTAATTATTTTTAAATTTTATCAATGTTCTTTAGAATGATTACAAAATTATCCCCCTTTAGATCATTCATTTAATGAATTACCTTTTATTATTAAAATTATATATAATAAAAAGAATAAATAAAATTTATATATTATAAATAATTTTATAATTATAAAAAAAATTAAAGATATTTATTAATAATTAATATGGCAGATAAGTGCAATGAACTTAAGATTCTTAAATAAAAATAATAATTTTTTATTAATAATTTCACATTGAAAAATATTTTCTTTTCAAGATCCAAGTTCACCATTTTCTAATAATTTAAATTTATTTTATAATATTACTATAATTATAATAATTATAATTATTACATTTACATTATTAATTATATTAGATATTATAACTCATGAATTTATAAATCGATATTTATTAAAACATCATTTAATTGAAATTGTATGAACAATTTTACCTATATTAATTTTAATAATTATTGCTTTTCCTTCATTAAAAACATTATATTTTATTGATGAAATATGGAATCCTATTTTTTTTACAATTAAAGCTATTGGACATCAATGATATTGAAGTTATGAATATCCTGAATTTAAAAATTTTAATTTTGATTCTTATATAATTAAAGATTTAGATAAATTGGATTTATTTCGTTTATTAGATGTTGATAATCGATTAATTATTCCTTATAATATTCCTATTCGTTTATTAACTACATCATTAGATGTTATTCATTCTTGAACAATTCCATCATTAGGAATAAAAATAGATTCAATTCCAGGACGTATTAATCAAATAACTTTAATTTCAATACGATCAGGTTTATTTTTTGGACAATGTTCAGAAATTTGTGGTGCTAATCATAGATTTATACCAATTGTATTAGAAAGAACTAATTGTTCAAATTTTATAAATTGAATTAATATAAATAATTAATTATATATTATTATAAAAAATTAGTTAAATAATAATATTAAAATGTCATTTTAAAGTTATTGAATAATATATAATCAATATTTTTTTCATTAGATGTCTGAAATGTAAGAATTGGTCTCTTAAACCAAATAATAGTATTTAACAATTACTTCTAATGAAAATTTTTTCATTCCACAAATAATACCAATAAATTGATTAAATTTGTATATTTATAGATTAATTATAATTTTTATTATTTTAATTATAATTTATTTTATAAATTATAATAAAATTATAAAAATTAAATTTTATAAGAAACATTTATTTATTTATATATATAAATGGTAACAAATTTATTTTCTATTTTTGATCCTTCAACAAATATATATATATCAATAAATTGAATTATAATTATAATAGTATTAATATTAATCCCATTAATATATTGAATTAAATTATCACGTTATCAAATAATATTTATATTATTAATTAATTTAATTTTTAATGAATTTAAATTATTAGTAATATTTAAATATATATCTAATATTATTATTTTTATTAGTTTAATAATAATAATTTTATTTATAAATTTATTAGGATTATTTCCTTATAATTTTACACCAACAAGTCATTTAAATATTAATTTATCTTTATCTTTAACTTTATGATTAAGATTTATATTATTTGGATGAAGTGTAAATTTAAATTATATATTAATTCATTTAGTTCCATTAAATACACCTATATTTTTAATAAATTTTATAGTATTAATTGAATTAATTAGAAATATTATTCGTCCATGAACATTATCTATTCGATTAACTGCTAATATATTAGCAGGTCATTTATTATTATCTTTAATAGGATCATCAATAAATAATTTAATATTATTGTTTTTACCTTTAATTATTATTGTACAAAATATATTATTTATTTTAGAAATTTCAGTTTCTATAATTCAATCATATGTATTTTCAATTTTAAGTTTATTATATTTTAATGAATCTAATTAAAATTAAATATTAAAATGATAAATTCAAATCATCCTTTTCATTTAGTTACATTAAGACCATGACCTTTAATAACTTCTTTATCTTTAATAAATTTATTAATAAGGGTATTAAATTGATTTATATTAAATAAGTTATTTTTTATATTATTAAATATATTAATTTTAATAATAATAATATTTCAATGATGACGAGATATTATTCGTGAAAGAACTTATCAAGGATTCCATACATTAAAAGTAATAATAATAATAAAATTTAGAATAATTTTATTTATTATTTCAGAATTATTTTTTTTTATCTCAATATTTTGAACTTATTTTCATAGATGTATTTCTCCTAATATTGAAATTGGTAATTTATGACCTCCTAAAAATATTTTAATATTTAATCCTTATGATATTCCATTATTAAATTCAATTATTTTAATTTCATCTGGATTTATAATTACTTTAAGACATAATTTATTATTAAATAATAAATTAAGATATAGAAAATTTTGATTATTATGTACAATTTTATTAGGAATTTATTTTTCATTGTTACAATATTTAGAATATAATGAATCAAAATTTTGTATTAATGATAGAATTTTTGGATCTATTTTTTATTTATTGACAGGATTACATGGAACACATGTAATTATTGGTATTTTATTTTTAATAACATGTTTATTTCGTATATCAATTAATCATTTTTCTAAAATTCATCATTTTCATTTTGAAGCTTCATCTTGATATTGACATTTTGTAGATATTATTTGATTATTTGTTTATATATTTATTTATTGATGAATATATTAAATTAATTAATATATATATATATAGTATAAAAATTATTACAATTAATTTCCAATTAAAAAATTTATTAATAATAATAATATATATAATTTTTAATTATATATTTATATTATTTATTATTATATTTATTTGTTTATTATTAACATTTATAAATTTATATTTTAAAATAAGGTATAAAAAAAATCGAGAAAAAATTTTACCAATTGAATGTGGATTTGATCCTTTATCTAATAGACGATTACCATTTTCTAATAATTTTTTTTTAATTTCATTAATTTTTTTAATTTTTGATGTTGAAATTATATTAATTTTACCTTTAGTTTTTGTAATAAAAGAATTTATATCTTTAATTTCAATAATTATATTTATATATTTTTTATTAATATTAATTATTGGTTTATTAATAGAATGATATTTAGGTTATTTAAATTGATTAAATTAATTTATTATATAGATTAATTTTAATAATCAAATTTTTAATTCGAAATTAAATGTAAATTTTTACTTTATATAATTTTTAATTTGGATATTAGTTAATTATAACATTTAAATTGCATTTAAAAATTTAATAAATAAGTTATTAATATCTAAATTTAATTGAAACCAAAAAATTAGAGGTAAATTATTGTTAATAATTTAATTGAATTAGATGTTCCAATTAAATTATTAATTTTTATATAATTATTTATAAATAAAATTAATTTATATTATTTTTATATTGAAAATATAATATTTTGTTTAAATTATATAAATTTGAAATATAATAATTTAAGCTTCTAACTTAAAAATTAATGATTATTCATTAATATTTCTATTTAAAAAATTTATTTATCTTAATATTTTCAATATTATACTTTTATATTTAAGCTATTTAAATAATTTATAAAATTCAAATAAATAATAATAATATAATAGTATAAAAATTTATAATAACAATAAATTCTAATTTATTAAATATATATTTATTGTTAAATATATTAAATATATATATTAATTTTAATATATATATACCAATAAATCTTTCAAATCATCCTTTTTCCATTAAAATTTCATATTTATATATAATATTAAATAAATTTTTATATCTATATTTAAATATATATATAGAAAAAAATATTGTTATAATAAAATTTATTAAATTTTTAAATAAATATATATTAAAATTATATATTAATAAACTAATTCAAAATCCATAAATATAAAAATTTAAAATTATTATTTTATCTAATATATATATATTAAATAAGTATTTAATATAAATTAATTTAAATATATTATATCTAAAAAAAAAAGATAATATTAATAATATTATTATACAAAAAATTATTAGTTTATTTTCTTTAAAATAAATTATAGGAATAAAATTATTATTAAAAAATATTAATCATAAAATTATTCGAATTCTATATCTAATTGTTAATATTATTGAAACAATAAAAATTGAATAAAAAATATAATTTAATTTTTTATTTATAAATATTTCAATAATTAAATCTTTTGAATAAAATCCAGATAAAAATGGAAATCCTATTAATATAATTAAACTTAAAATTATAATTAATCTTTTTATTGGTGTAATTATTAATATATTACCATATTTACGAATATCTTGATTATTATTTATTAAATGAATAAAATCTCCAGCACATAAAAATATTAATGATTTAAATAAAGCATGAATAATTATATGAAAAAATGCTAATTCATAATAATTAATACTTAAAGTTAATATTATTAAACCTAATTGTCTTAATGTTGATAAAGCAATAATTTTTTTTAAATCATATTCAAAATTAGCTATTAATCTTGCTATAAAAGTTGTTATTAAAGAAATATATAATATATATATATTAATATTTATATTTATTATAAATAATTTATTATATCGAATTAATAAATATACACCTGCAGTAACTAATGTTGATGAATGAACTAATGAAGAAACTGGAGTAGGAGCTGTTATAGCAGCAGGTAATCATAAAGAAAAAGGTATTTGAACACTTTTAGTTATAGCTGTTAAAATTAATATAAAATTTAATATATTATTATAAAAATTATTATTGTAAATTAAACCATTTCAAGAACCTAAATTTATAAACATACAAATTATTAATAATAATCTAACATCTCCAATTCGATTACATAAAATTGTCAAAAATCCTGAATTATATGAATTATAATTTTGATAAAAAATAATTAAACAATAAGAAATTAATCCTAAACCATCTCAACCTAATATAATTCTAAAAATATTTGGACTTAAAATTATTAAACATATTGAAATTACAAATAATATTACTAAATAAATAAATCGTTTAATAAAAATTTCTGATTTTATATATTCAATTCTATATAATATTACTATAGAAGAAATTAATATTACAATTCTTAAAAAAATTAATCTTATATAATCTAAAAAAATTAAAAATTCAATTTTTATTCTATTAAAATTTAATATTAATCATTCAATATATATATTAAATTTAAATATATAAAAATATATTCCTATAATTATTAATATAAAACTTAAAATTAATATAAATAAACTATAAATAATTATTAATAATATAATTTAAAGTATTTTTATACATCATTGAATCCACAATTCAATATTTTTATTTAAACTATTTAAATTGATTTTTATTTATATATATTAATATATATATATATATATATATTAACTTAAATTTAATTAAATATTTTTATTACAATTAAATTATATAAATAAATCTGAATTTAAAAATATAAAATTTAAAGGTAATCAATGTAAAATAATTATTAAAAATTCTAAAAACTTAAAATTTTTAATTTTTAAATAAAAATTTATTTTTCCATGATTTATATATCTAAATAAATATAAAGAATAAATAAATCTTAAAAATCTAATTAATATTAATATAAAAATCAATGAATTACATCAATTATATAAAATTATTATAGTAAAAATTTCTCTAATTAAATTTAATGATAAAGGAGCAGATATATTAGAAGAACATAATAAAAATCATAATAATGATATTTTTGAGGTGATATTTATAATACCTTTATTAATAATTATTAATCGACTATTTGTTTCTATATAAAATAAATTTACTATATAAAATAATCCTGATGAACATAAACCATGAGAAATTATTGTTAAATAACATCTATATAAACTTAAATTTTTTAAAGTTATTAATCTACTAATTAAAATACTTATATGAACTACTGAAGAATATGCAACTAAAATTTTTATATCAATCTGACGTAAACATAAAATTCTTAAAATAATACCTCCAATTATACTAACAATTATAATATAAATTTTAATAAACATTAAATTATTATAAAAAATTAAAATAAATCGTAATAATCCATATGTTCCTAATTTTAATATAATAGAGGCTAAAATTATTGAACAATATACAGGAGCTTCAACATGAGCTTTTAATAATCAATTATGTATACCAAAAATTGGAATTTTAACTAAAAAAGATAAAATTATAAATATAAATAGATAAGTATTACAAATAAATAATTCTATTTCTATTATATTAAATATAATATAATTTTCATTTAAAATTATTAAAAATAAAAATAATAAAAATGGTAAAGAAAAAAATAAAGTATAAAATATTAAATATATTCTTGCTAAAATTCGTATTTCACCTATTCCTCAATAAATAATTATTAAAAATATTAAAATTAATCTAATTTCAAAGAAAAAATAGAATATTAAAATATTATTAGATATAAAAAATAAAATTAAATTAATTAATA
The DNA here is from genome assembly GCF_051014445.1 of Colletes latitarsis. Taxonomy (NCBI): domain Eukaryota; kingdom Metazoa; phylum Arthropoda; class Insecta; order Hymenoptera; family Colletidae; genus Colletes; species Colletes latitarsis. The sequence continues at coordinate 8,686,411 of NC_135142.1, forward strand.
AAATTAATAAAAAATTAATAAATAAATTAAAATTAATTATTTTTAATCTTAATGATATAATAACAATTCTAAAAATTCATAATCTTAAAATAATTATTATAAAAGAATAATTATTTAATCTAAAATTAAACCTATATTTATTTCATTCAATAAATAAATCATAATTTATAATTAATATAATTAATATTATATTGATTAAATTTCTTATTATAAATTTATATTTATAAAAATTATATATATAAATTAAAGCAAATGTATTAAATAAAATTATTATTACCATATTAGATTTATTATTTTAATATTTTAATTATTATTACCATATTAAATTTATTATTCTAATATTTTGATTTCCATATTTATATATTAAATTAATAATTAAAGATAAACCTAATACTCTTTCACAAACAGAAAATACAATATAAAATAAAAATAATCATTCATCAAAATTTATAATTTTTAAATAAATAGTTATTATAATATTTAATATAATTACAAATTCAATTCTAATTAAAATTATTAATAATGAATCTTTAAATTTAAAAATTAATATTATTCCTAAAAATAATATTAAATAAAAAAAGTGATAATTAAATAATATATCACTAATAAAATCATATTTTATATATTTATTTTGAATATTTAAAATTAAATTAAGTTTTATAGTTTATTTAAAAACATTAATTTTGTAAATTAAAAAAAATAATTTATTTAAAACAATTTTAATTTTCAAAAAAAAAAGAATATTTTATCTTTAATTCCCAAAATTAATATTTTAAATAAACTATTTTTTGCTAATTTATAAATAATAATTTTAATTTTAAAATGATAATAATACCAAAAATAATAATTTTAATTAAATTAATTATTGTTTCAAATATAATTATATTAATTGTATTTTCAATAATAAAAATTAATTTACATCCATTAACATTTATAATAATTTTAATTTTTTATATTATAAATATATTATTATTAATTAATTTAGATATAAATATAAATATATATAGTTATATAATTTTTATTTCAATAATTGGAGGATTAATAATTATATTTATATATTTTACTAGATTAATTAATAATTATAAAACAATTATATTTACTTATGAATATTATTCAATTTTATTAATATTTATTATTATAATTTTAATTATAATTTATACATATTATAATTATATTTCAATTGATTTTATAATAAATAAAATTATATTTAAAAATATTAATTATTCAATTAAATTATTATATAAATTTCCTAATTGTATTTTTATTTTTATTTCAATTACTTATTTAATTTATTGTTTAAATTTAATTATAAAAATATCATTAATTAAATTTAAATCATTACGAAAAATTAAAAATTAATAATATAAAAAAATCTTATTATTTAATTAATGAAAAATAAATTCATTAAATTATTTAAAGTTAATTTACTACTTAAAATTTTTAATAATTCATTAATTATTTTACCAACTCCATTAAATATCAATATTTTATGAAACTTTGGTTCATTATTGGGATTATATTTAATAATTCAGATTATTTCAGGATTATTATTATCATTACATTATTGTCCAAATATTAATTATGCTTTTGAAAGAGTTATTCATATTATAAAAGATGTTAATAAAGGTTGATTAATTCGTTTAATTCATATAAATGGAGCTTCAATATATTTTATTTGTATATATATACATATTGGACGAAATATCTATTATCATTCATTTAAATCAATTAATGTATGATTTATTGGAATTATAATTTTATTACTTTCTATAGCTACAGCTTTTTTAGGATATGTATTACCATGAGGACAAATATCTTTTTGAGGTGCAACTGTAATTACAAATTTATTATCTGCATTACCATATATTGGACAAGATATTGTTGAATGAATTTGAGGAGGATTTTCAATTAATAATGCAACATTAAATCGTTTTTATTCATTTCATTTTATTTTACCTTTAATTATTATATTTATAGTAATTTTACATTTATTTTATTTGCATTTAAATGGATCAAATAACCCAATAGGTATAGATAGTAATATCTATAAAATTCCTTTTTATCCTTATTTTTTTATTAAAGATATTATAGGATTTATTTTAATTTTATATATTAATTTTATTATTGTTATACAAATTCCTTATTATTTAAGTGATCCAGATAATTTTATTATAGCAAATTCTATAATTACTCCAGAACATATTAAACCAGAATGATATTTTTTATTTGCATATTCAATTTTACGAGCTATTCCAAATAAATTAGGAGGAGTATTAATATTATTTATATCAATTTTAATTTTATATTTTTTACCAATTATTAATAATTATAATATTAAATCAAGTAAATTTTATCCAATTAATAAAATTATATTTTGAATATTTGTTAATGTATTTATTTTATTAACTTGATTAGGTAGTCAATTAATTGAATATCCTTACACTAATTTAAGACAATTATTTTCATTATTATATTTCTCATATTTTTTATTAAATTCAATATTTAATAAATTTTGAGATAATATTATTATATTAAAATTTTAAATAAAATAAATATAAAATTTTAAGTTTATGAGCTTGAATTAAGCATATATTTTGAAAATATAAGATAGAATATTATAAATCTCTATAAACTTAAATTTTATAATAATAATTATATTTATATAAATTTATTAAATTATAAATTAAAAATTTACTTATATTTTAATTTATAATATAATATTAGAAAATTGTTTAAATATAAAAATAAAAAATAAATATATTAAAGTTATAGGTAAAAAAGTTTTTCAACATAAATATATTAATTCATCATATCGAATACGAGGTAAAACTCCACGCATTCAAATAATTAATAATAAATGAAAATAATAAGTTAATAAAAATTTAATTGAATATATATCAAATCCAAAAAATATAATACTTAAAATTATTCTTGCAAATCTAATTCTTAAATATTCAGCTATAAAAATTATAGTAAATTGTCTTCTAAAATATTCAGTATTAAATCCAGAAATTAATTCTGATTCACCTTAAATTAAATCAAATGGTGTACGATTTAATTCTATTAATATATTTAATATAAATATTAAATATAAAGGGAATAAAAAAATACAAAATTTAATATATTTTTGAAAAATAATAAAATTGTAAAAAGATATACTTTCAGTTAATAATATTATAATTAATAATATTAAAAATAATCTAATTTCATAAGAAATAGATTGTGCAATAGATCGAATTGATCCTAATATAGAATAATTAGAATTTGAAGATCATCCTATAATTATTATAGGAGAAACATTAAATCTTAAAATTCTTAATATAAATAAAATTGAAAAATTAGTATTGTATAAATTAAAATAAAAAGGTGTTACTAATCATAATATAAAAGATAAAATTAAAATTAATATAGGACAAAATATATATTGATAAAAATTTGAATCCTTTAAAATAAAAAATTCTTTAAATAATAATTTTATAGCATCATTAATTGGTTGGAATAATCCTATAAATCCAGATTTATTTGGACCTTTTCGATCTTGAATATAACCTAAAATTTTTCGTTCATATAATGTTAAAAATGCAACAGCTATTAAATTTATTAAAATTAATAAAAATAAATAAATTAAACTTATATATATATAATTTAATAAAGAATAAATTATTATTTATATAATAACTTATATTTATATTAAATTCTAAATTTAATTGCACTAATTTGCTAAAATAATTAATAAAAATATTTATTAATTAATAAAAAATTATTTTAAATATAAAGTCCTTTCGTACAAAAATATTTATTTTTATTAAAGATAGAAACCGATCTGGCTTACGCCGATCTGAACTCAAATCATGTAAGATTTTAAAAGTCGAACAGACTTAATATTTAAACTACTGCATTTAAAATTTATCTTAATTCAACATCGAGGTTGTAATCATCTTTATTAATATGATCTTTCCAAAGATATTACACTGTTATCCCTAAGGTAATTTATCTATTAATTTTTAATAAAATTCATTTATTTAAACAATAATTATTGATTATTAATTATTTTAAAGTTTAATAAATTTAAATATCCTCCCAATAAAATATAATTTTATTAATATTAATTTAAAATATTAATATTAATAAAATTATATAAAATTCTATAGGGTCTTATCGTCCCTTAATATTATTTAAGCATTTTTACTTAAAATTAAAATTTAATTTTTATAATAAAGATAGTTTATATTTCATTAACTCTTTCATACAAGATTCCAATTAAAAACCTATTTATTATGCTACCTTTGTACAGTCAAAATACTGCAGCTATTTAAAATTTAATTCATTGAGCAGAATTGACTTTAAATTATTAACAAAAAGACATGTTTTTGATAAACAGGTTGTTACATATCATCCATGTATGGGACTGAAACGTTTGGTGGCTTGGGCGTTGGCCCGATTATTTAGCGCACAACCCCTCGAACGGGGTTGACTCACGACGTATGTGCACACCCGGCCCAGTTTCATTGCCTTATATGGTAATGCCCCGCCACTGTACTGAGTAATTTTCCAGTATATAAGGGCCGCATTTTCCTACTCGTGGAGCTCAGTTTTTCTCAAAACCTCTCGAGACGACGTTACTTTGACACTCGAAGCAAGATCGGGCTATAATCCCCTTTGAGCAACTATTCACCCTAGCGGTTTTAATTGTGAGTGTTCAATCGACTAATCGAGTGAGTAGCTCCCGCGAACGCGCCGCGTAAACGCCGATTTAAAACTCTCGCCGTCGTGGCAACCCAGCGATAGTACTGGTTTTGTTAATACACCTTTTGTACTTGAGCACCTAACAAAATATATACTAGTTGTTAGAAACTAAGGGTTCTAACCGGGGTCCGGACGAGGGAAATACTAGGGAGAGTGATTGAGAAGTTTTTATTTTGTAATTTTCACTTGTCGCGAAGCGACAAGCCGTTTATTTAAATTTAACAAAAAAAGAAATGAAAAAAATAAAAAAATATAAATTACAAAAAAAGAATTATTTTTTAATCCAGCCAGGGGTGTGGCTTCACCGGCGTTGCCCCGGTTGGGATGGACCTTGGTTGCTGTAACAAAGGTTTGTTCAGATTAAATACGTGCGTACACGTATCGTAAACACGCTCGTCAGCTGCTCGCCTCGCTCTCCTAGCGACCAGCGGTGCGCAGGGAGGGGGGAATCAGCTGTCGTTTAACGTGAATCAGTGGACTGTAAATTTGTACTTGTACGCTGATAATTATTTATTGAAATTATCAGCGATACTTTTGCCCTGAACAGAAGAGAATTCACTCGTATCTGTCGGGGGCGACTTAGCCACGGACGGGTCACCAAATGGAGGTCGTAAAGCTCCAAATGGGTGGATCCCGTGAGCACGCTCTCCGTGCGGGTGACGTAGGAACGTCGTGCGAGGAGATTTCCTGCGACACTGTAAAATTACTGCACGGCGACCGTTTCTACCGGGGACCGTGACAGTAAAGTGTCCTTTGCAAAAAATCCCTCGCGGGTCCAACCGCACTATAAAGCCTACCCGGCGACCGTGTTGCACGGGGACCGTATTTGGTAGGCGGCGTGACGGAAGGTGAGGCGACCTTGAACCCGAACTCCTCCGTAGGGTGTACGGTCGACTCGTACACCGACGGGTTTTTGGAGAGGGTTTTTTGGCGACCTTTGCACGAAGAGCACTCCACGAGGCGGTACCGATTCAACGGTATGACCTTTGGGAGGCTCCCAAGCCGTATAGCTTTAAAGGGATTCTGGGTGGGTGCACCCTGAGTCCCTTACGTCGCGGTCGCGGCAACGACTGCAACGTACAATCCTTCCTAGCGAAGGCGGTCGCGCCACGCGCAGCGTGTATGACGACCTCCCTTTTCTCGCAGGTAGATTGTTCTAGGAAACTCTAACCGCAGCAACGGAGAGAATTCTTTGTTAAACAAGTCCAAATGTTATATGCGAGTCCGTACTTGAGGAGCGAGATCTTCTGGGATCCGCTCCCGTTGGCAGTCGGCTCGTGAATAATTACGAATATCGTCGCGGATCGACAGACGAAGACTCGGTCGCACCTTGTCGTCGCGACGCGGCGCTGCCGAATTCAGCTGTCGATCTCTTTTCAATATATCATACGGTTCTCTCTCTCGACGCTGACGTCACGATACCGTTTAAACCGGTGTGAAGCGAATCTTCGCGTGAGGTCGGCGTACAAAAACACGTAAACGGCCGCGGTTTTAAATCGTCCGAACGTTCAACGAACCTGACGAACGCTTAACCTTCCGCAGTGTCACGTACACAAACGGATACGGGAATCGCAGCCGAGAATTTAATATTTTCAGACTAACGCGATTTTAAATAATTTTTTAACATATTTAAACACTAGTAGTTACACTGATCTGCATTATTTAATTAATAAAACCCTGAACCATATTAACGGAAAGACGGGGGAGTATCTCACGGACCCGGTACACCTTTACCGCTCGAGGTGTACCATTACGATAGAGCAAAGATCCTAAAATTTCCTAAAAAACCTACGTGGCTCCCAGGGTATAAAGCCCCTGGTTCGTCCACTCCTTTCTAGCGGCTCCCAGGGTATAGAGCCCCTGGTTCGTCCGTGAAACCATACATTTCTCCTTATAAATTTAACCCCGTGGCTCCCAGGGTATAGAGCCCCTGGTTCGTCCACGTAACCTACTCCTACGGCTCCCAGGGTATAGAGCCCCTGGTTCGTCCGGAACTCCTGTCTCTTTCCTAACCATACCTAAAAACCACCGGTCGAGTACTGCCCTCGACCGAATCCAGGATCTCGCGCTCGCGCTCGTAACAAGGTGAATATAATTTTTGCTTAATTCCTATATTATATTTATAAATTAAATAAATATATTAATATAATAAAATTTACTAATTTTATCATTATAAATTAATTTAATTTAATTTTAATTAATTTTTTTTTATTAATTTATATTCTATTAATAAATTTTTAAATATTTAAATTTTATAAATTATTAAATTTTTTTTAATATTAACAAATTTTATGAATATAAATATATTTAAATAAATATTTTAAATAATAATTTTAAAATTAAAGTTTATCCCATAATTTTTTTATATTTAATAAATTTTATTTTATTATAAAATAAATTTTTATTAAATATATGAATTAAATTCATTTAAAAAAAAACTAGATATCAATAAAATCGAATAACGTATAATTTCTAAATAAATATTAATAATTAATTATTTTACATAAAAAATTATATTTATTTAGCTCTTTTATTTTCGAGAAATATATATATATATAATTATAATTAATAAATCCTGATACAAAAGGTACAAAAATAATTTTTTTTTTTATTTAAAATTATTTAAAACTTTTACAATACTTATTAATATAAAAAATTTATTTAAAATATTTACTTAAACAAATTTAATTTAAAATTACTTTAATTATTATTAAATTAAATTAAACTTTAAAATAATATATATATATATTATATATATATATATATATATATATATATATATATATATATATATATAATTAATATTATATAAAAAAAAATAAATTATATATATACATCTATTTATTATATTACATTTATTATTATTAAATTATGGATTATATTTTATAATATAGATTATATATTCGATAAATCCATAGATAATTATGTATAATTAGACTCTTAGTATATATTAATAGATGTGTGTAGATTCCAAGATTTATAGATAACTATGTATAAATTAACATATTTATTATGTATAATATGTATATTAATCTATAATTTATTTTTTTTTCTTTATAACAATAATTATATATATATATATCAATTAAATATTTATTAATAGATAAATATTTATTATATTAAATCTATTGTTATTAAATTATGGATTATATTTTATAATATAGATTATATATTCGATAAATCCATAGATAATTATATATAATTAGACTCTTAGTATATATTAATAGATGTATATAGATTCTAAGATTTATAGATAATTATGTATAAATTAACATATTTATTATGTATAATATGTATATTAATCTATAATTTATTTTTTTTTCTTTATAACAATAATTATATATATATATATCAATTAAATATTTATTAATAGATAAATATCTATTATATTAAATTTATTGTTATTAAATTGTGGATTATATTTTATAATATAGATTATATATTCGATAAATCCATAGATAATTGTATATAATTAGACTCTTAGTATATATTAATAGATGTATATAGATTCTAAGATTTATAGATAACTATGTATAAATTAACATATTTATTATGTATAATATGTATATTAATCTATAATTTATCTTTTTTTCTTTATAATAATAATTATATATATATGTATCAATTAAATATTTATTAATAGATAAATATTTATTATATTAAATTTATTATTATTAAATTGTGGATTATATTTTATAATATAAATTATATATTCGATAAATCCATAGATAATTGTATATAATTAGACTCTTAGTATATATTAATAGATGTATATAGATTCTAAGATTTATAGATAACTATGTATAAATTAACATATTTATTATGTATAATATGTATATTAATCTATAATTTATTTTTTTTTCTTTATAATATTAATTATATGTATATATATCAATTAAATATTTATTAATAGATAAATATTTATTATATTAAATTTATTATATTAAATTATAAATTATATTATAATATATAAATTATATATTTTATGAATTTATAATTTAAATTATTCATATTAAAAAATCTATTAATAAAAAAAAAAAAAAAAAATTTAATATAATAAATACATATTTATATATTTAATTATTATTGTTTATATAAAAATTATTGTTTAAATAAAATAAATTTTGATTATTTTCTTTAATTAATTTAATTTTTATTATAGTATATAAAAATTTAATTATATTATAAAATAAATTTTGATTATTTTCTTTAATTAATTTAATTTTTATTATAGTATATAAAAATTGAATTATATTATAAAATAAATTTTGGTTATTTTTTTTAATTAATTTAATTTTTATTATAATATATAAAAATTTAATTATATAATAAAATTTTTATATAATTTATAGAATTATTAATTAATTTGATTATTGAAATTGAGTGAATATTTAATTATCAGAGGTATAGTAAAATTATCGTTAAATTACTAGTATGTACAAAAAAAATTTACTTAATAATGAAATTAAATCATTCAATTTCATCTGATCATTGAAATTGAGTGAATATTTAATTATCAGAGGTATAGTAAAATTATCGTGAAATTACTAGTATGTACAAAAAAAATTTACTTAATAATGAAATTAAATCATTCAATTTCATCTGATCATTGAAATTGAGTGAATATTTAATTATCAGAGGTATAGTGAAATTATCGTGAAATTACTAGTATGTACAAAAAAAATTTACTTAATAATGAAATTAAATCATTCAATTTCATCTGATCATTGAAATTGAGTGAATATTTCATTATCAGAGGTATAGTGAAATTATCGTGAAATTACTAGTATGTACAAAAAAAATTTATTTAATAATGAAATTAAATCATTCAGTTTAATAAAATTTTAGTTTATTATAAAATTTTTCTATTACGATGAAAAGATTTAATTAAAAATTAAAAGTTTTAGTAAAAATTTAATTTTAGTTTTATTATTAATTATTTATTTTAATATTTATATAAATTTTTTTTTTATTATAAATTTTTAAATAAAATTTATAAAAATTATTTAAATTTTATATTTAAAAAATAAATGAAAATTTTATTTAGGAAAAAAAAATTAATAGAAGATAATTTAGTGCCAGCATCTGCGGTTAAACTAAATCTATAAATTAATAATAATAATTTTAAATAAATTTAATAAAAAAAATAAATAAATAATTAATTATAATTTTAGTGAAATAATAATATAATTTTAAATTTATTTATTAAATTTAATTATTTTGTAAATTTTATTAAAAACTAGGATTAGATACCCTATTATTAAAAAAGAATTTATATAATTGATTATTAATTGTTAATCATTAAAATTAAAATATTTGGCGGTTAAATAATATTTTAGAGGAACTTGTAAATTAATTTGATGATCCACGATAAGATTTACTTAATTTAATTTTTTTGTATTGTTGTTTTTAAAAATTTTATTAAAAATATTTTTATTAAATTTTATTTAAATTATAATTCAAATCAAAATGTAGAATAATTAAGATTTAATGAGTTACAATAAAATTTATATTTAAGGATAATTTATTTTAATATAAATTTTAAAAAGGATTTAAAAGTAAATAATTTTAAATTAAAATTATTGAAAGTTGTAAATTTAATGTACAAATCGCCCGTCATTTTCATATAAAAATTGAAAAAAGTCGTAACAAAGTAAAAGTATTGGAAAATGTTTTTAGTTTAAGAATAAATAATTAATTAATAATTTATTTTTGAATAAATTTAAACAATAATTTTTATTCTAGAAATATTTATTTTATATATAAATAATATATATATATATATAATTTTAAAGTTTAATTTAATTTAATAATAATTAAAGTAATTTTAAATTAAATTTGTTTAAGTAAATATTTTAAATAAATTTTTTATATTAATAAGTATTGTAAAAGTTTTAAATAATTTTAAATAAAAAAAAAAATTATTTTTGTACCTTTTGTATCAGGATTTATTAATTATAATTATATACATATCTATATTTCTCGAAAATAAAAGAGCTAAATAAATATAATTTTTTATGTAAAATAATTAATTATTAATATTTATTTAGAAATTATACGTTATTCGATTTTATTGATATCTAGTTTTTTTTGAAATGAATTTAATTCATATATTTAATAAAAATTTATTTTATAATAAAATAAAATTTATTAAATATAAAAAAATTATGGGATAAACTTTAATTTTAAAATTATTATTTAAAATATTTATTTAAATATATTTATATTCATAAAATTTGTTAATATTAAAAAAAATTTAATAATTTATAAAATTTAAATATTTAAAAATTTATTAATAGAATATAAATTAATAAAAAAAAATTAATTAAAATTAAATTAAATTAATTTATAATGATAAAATTAGTAAATTTTATTATATTAATATATTTATTTAATTTATAAATATAATATAGGAATTAAGCAAAAATTATATTCACCTGTTTATCAAAAACATGTCTTTTTGTTAATAATTTAAAGTCAATTCTGCTCAATGAATTAAATTTTAAATAGCTGCAGTATTTTGACTGTACAAAGGTAGCATAATAAATAGGTTTTTAATTGGAATCTTGTATGAAAGAGTTAATGAAATATAAACTATCTTTATTATAAAAATTAAATTTTAATTTTAAGTAAAAATGCTTAAATAATATTAAGGGACGATAAGACCCTATAGAATTTTATATAATTTTATTAATATTAATATTTTAAATTAATATTAATAAAATTATATTTTATTGGGAGGATATTTAAATTTATTAAACTTTAAAATAATTAATAATCAATAATTATTGTTTAAATAAATGAATTTTATTAAAAATTAATAGATAAATTACCTTAGGGATAACAGTGTAATATCTTTGGAAAGATCATATTAATAAAGATGATTACAACCTCGATGTTGAATTAAGATACATTTTAAATGCAGTAGTTTAAATATTAAGTCTGTTCGACTTTTAAAATCTTACATGATTTGAGTTCAGATCGGCGTAAGCCAGATCGGTTTCTATCTTTAATAAAAATAAATATTTTTGTACGAAAGGACTTTATATTTAAAATAATTTTTTATTAATTAATAAATATTTTTATTAATTATTTTAGCAAATTAGTGCAATTAAATTTAGAATTTAATATAAATATAAGTTATTATATAAATAATAATTTATTCTTTATTAAATTATATATATATAAGTTTAATTTATTTATTTTTATTAATTTTAATAAATTTAATAGCTGTTGCATTTTTAACATTATATGAACGAAAAATTTTAGGTTATATTCAAGATCGAAAAGGTCCAAATAAATCTGGATTTATAGGATTATTCCAACCAATTAATGATGCTATAAAATTATTATTTAAAGAATTTTTTATTTTAAAGGATTCAAATTTTTATCAATATATATTTTGTCCTATATTAATTTTAATTTTATCTTTTATATTATGATTAGTAACACCTTTTTATTTTAATTTATATAATAATAATTTTTCAATTTTATTTATATTAAGAATTTTAAGATTTAATGTTTTTCCTATAATAATTATAGGATGATCTTCAAATTCTAATTATTCTATATTAGGATCAATTCGATCTATTGCACAATCTATTTCTTATGAAATTAGATTATTTTTAATATTATTAATTATAATATTATTAACTGAAAGTATATCTTTTTACAATTTTATTATTTTTCAAAAATATATTAAATTTTGTATTTTTTTATTCCCTTTATATTTAATATTTATATTAAATATATTAATAGAATTAAATCGTACACCATTTGATTTAATTTAAGGTGAATCAGAATTAATTTCTGGATTTAATACTGAATATTTTAGAAGACAATTTACTATAATTTTTATAGCTGAATATTTAAGAATTAGATTTGCAAGAATAATTTTAAGTATTATATTTTTTGGATTTGATATATATTCAATTAAATTTTTATTAATTTATTATTTTCATTTATTATTAATTATTTGAATACGTGGAGTTTTACCTCGTATTCGATATGATGAATTAATATATTTATGTTGAAAAACTTTTTTACCTATAACTTTAATATATTTATTTTTTATTTTTATATTTAAACAATTTTCTAATATTATATTATAAATTAAAATATTAAATAAATTTTTAATTTGTAATTTAATAATTATATAAATATAATTATTATTATAAAATTTAAGTTTATAGAAGTTTATAATATTCTATCTTATATTTTCAAAATATATGCTTAATTCAAGCTCATAAACTTAAAATTTTATGCTTATTTTATTTAAAATTTTAATATAATAATATTATCTCAAAATTTATTAAATATTGAATTTAACAAAAAATATGAGAAATATAATAATGAAAATAATTGTCTTAAATTAGTGTAAGGGTATTCAATTAATTGACTACCTAATCAAGTTAATAAAATAAATACATTAACAAATATTCAAAACATAATTTTATTAATTGGATAAAATTTACTTGATTTAATATTATAATTATTAATAATTGGTAAAAAATATAAAATTAAAATTGATATAAATAACATTAATACTCCTCCTAATTTATTTGGAATAGCTCGTAAAATTGAATATGCAAATAAAAAATATCATTCTGGTTTAATATGTTCTGGTGTAATTATAGAATTTGCTATAATAAAATTATCTGGGTCACTTAAATAATAAGGAATTTGTGTAACAATAATAAAATTAATATATAAAATTAAAATAAATCCTATAATATCTTTAATAAAAAAATAAGGATAAAAAGGAATTTTATAGATATTACTATCTATACCTATTGGGTTATTTGATCCATTTAAATGTAAATAAAATAAATGTAAAATTACTATAAATATAATAATTAAAGGTAAAATAAAATGAAATGAATAAAAACGATTTAATGTTGCATTATTAATTGAAAATCCTCCTCAAATTCATTCAACAATATCTTGCCCAATATATGGTAATGCGGATAATAAATTTGTAATTACAGTTGCACCTCAAAAAGATATTTGTCCTCATGGTAATACATATCCTAAAAAAGCCGTAGCTATAGAAAGTAATAAAATTATAATTCCAATAAATCATACATTAATTGATTTAAATGAATGATAATAGATATTTCGTCCAATATGTATATACATACAAATAAAATATATTGAAGCTCCATTTATATGAATTAAACGAATTAATCAACCTTTATTAACATCTTTTATAATATGAATAACTCTTTCAAAAGCATAATTAATATTTGGACAATAATGTAATGATAATAATAACCCTGAAATAATCTGAATTATTAAATATAATCCTAATAATGATCCAAAATTTCATAAAATATTAATATTTAATGGGGTTGGTAAAATAATTAATGAATTATTAAAAATTTTAAGTAATGAATTAACTTTAAATAATTTAATGAATTTATTTTTCATTAATTAAATATAATATTTTTTATATAATTAATTTTTAATTTTTCGTAATGATTTAAATTTAATTAATGATATTTTTATAATTAAATTTAAACAATAAATTAAATAAGTAATTGAAATAAAAATAAAAATACAATTAGGAAATTTATATAATAATTTAATTGAATAATTAATATTTTTAAATATAATTTTATTTATTATAAAATCAATTGAAATATAATTATAATATGTATAAATTATAATTAAAATTATAATAATATATATTAATAAAATTGAATAATATTCATAAGTAAATATAATTATCTTATAATTATTAATTAATCTAGTAAAATATATAAATATAATTATTAATCCTCCAATTATTGAAATAAAAATTATATAACTATATATATTTATATTTATATCTAAATTAATTAATAATAATATATTTACAATATAAAAAACTAAAATTATTATAAATATTAATGGGTGTAAATTAACTTTTATTATTGAAAATCTAATTAATATAATTAAATTTGAAACAATAATTAATTTAATTAAAATTATTATTTTTGGTATTATTATTATCATTTTAAAATTAAAATTATTATTTATAAATTAACAAAAAATAGTTTATTTAAAATATTAATTTTGGGAATTAAAGATAAAATATTCTTTTTTTTTTGAAAATTAAGATTGTTTTAAATAAATATTATTTTTTTTAATTTACAAAATTAATGTTTTAAATAAACTATAAAACTTAATTTAATTTTAAATATTCAAAATAAATATATAAAATATGATTTTATTGGTGATATATTATTTAATTATCACTTTTTTTATTTAATAATATTTTTAGGAATAGTATTAATTTTTAAATTTAAAGATTCATTATTAATAATTTTAATTAGAATTGAATTTATAATTATATTAAATATTGTAATAACTATCTATTTAAAAATTATATATTTTGATGAATGATTATTTTTATTCTATATTGTATTTTCTATTTGTGAAAGAGTATTAGGTTTATCTTTAATTATTAATTTAATATATAAATATGGAAATCAAAATATTAGAATAATAAATTTAATATGGTAATAATAATTAAAATATTAAAATAATTAAATTTAATATGGTAATAATAATTTTATTTAATACATTTGCTTTAATTTATATATATAATTTTTATAAATATAAATTTATAATAAGAAATTTAATTAATATAATATTAATTATATTAATTATAAATTATGATTTATTTATTGAATGAAATAAATATAGATTTAATTTTAGATTAAATAATTATTCTTTTATAATGATTATTTTAAGATTATGAATTTTTAGTATTATTATTATATCATTAAGATTAAAAATAATTAATTTTAATTTATTTATTAATTTTTTATTAATTTTATTAATTAATTTTATTTTATTTTTTATATCTAATAATGTTTTAATATTTTATTTTTTTTTTGAAGTTAGATTAATTTTAATATTTTTAATAATTATTTATTGAGGAATAGGTGAAATACGAATTTTAGCGAGAATATATTTAATATTTTATACTTTATTTTTTTCTTTACCATTTTTATTATTTTTATTTTTAATAATTTTAAATAAAAATTATATTATATTTAATATAATAGAAATAGAATTATTTATTTGTAATAATTATCTATTTATATTTATAATTTTATCTTTTTTAGTTAAAATTCCAATTTTTGGTATACATAATTGATTATTAAAAGCTCATGTAGAAGCTCCTGTATATTGTTCAATAATTTTAGCTTCTATTATATTAAAATTAGGAACATATGGATTATTACGATTTATTTTAATTTTTTACAATAATTTAATATTTATTAAAATTTATATTATAATTATTAGTATAACTGGAGGTATTATTTTAAGAATTTTATGTTTACGTCAAATTGATATAAAAATTTTAGTTGCATATTCTTCAGTAGTTCATATAAGTATTTTAATTAGTAGATTAATAACTTTAAAAAATTTAAGTTTATATAGATGTTATTTAACAATAATTTCTCATGGTTTATGTTCATCAGGATTATTTTATATAGTAAATTTATTTTATAAAGAAACAAATAGTCGATTAATAATTATTAATAAAGGTATTATAAATATTACTTCAAAAATATCATTATTATGATTTTTATTATGTTCTTCTAATATATCTGCTCCTTTATCATTAAATTTAATTAGAGAAATTTTTACTATAATAATTTTATATAATTGATGTAATTCATTAATTTTTATATTAATATTAATTAGATTTTTAAGATTTATTTATTCTTTATATTTATTTAGATATATAAATCATGGAAAAATAAATTTTTATTTAAAAATTAAGAATTTTAAATTTTTAGAATTTTTAGTAATTATTTTACATTGATTACCTTTAAATTTTATATTTTTAAATTTAGATTTATTTATATAATTTAATTGTAATAAAAATATTTATTTAAATTTAAATTAATATATATATATATATATTATATATATATATATTAATATATATATATATAATTAAAAATCAATTTAAATAGTTTAAATAAAAATATTGAATTGTGGATTCAATGATGTATAAAAATACTTTAAATTATATTATTAATAATTATTTATAGTTTATTTATATTAATTTTAAGTTTTATATTAATAATTATAGGAATATATTTTTATATATTTAAATTTAATATATATATTGAATGATTAATATTAAATTTTAATAGAATAAAAATTGAATTTTTAATTTTTTTAGATTATATAAGATTAATTTTTTTAAGAATTGTAATATTAATTTCTTCTATAGTAATATTATATAGAATTGAATATATAAAATCAGAAATTTTTATTAAACGATTTATTTATTTAGTAATATTATTTGTAATTTCAATATGTTTAATAATTTTAAGTCCAAATATTTTTAGAATTATATTAGGTTGAGATGGTTTAGGATTAATTTCTTATTGTTTAATTATTTTTTATCAAAATTATAATTCATATAATTCAGGATTTTTAACAATTTTATGTAATCGAATTGGAGATGTTAGATTATTATTAATAATTTGTATATTCATAAATTTAGGGTCTTGAAATGGATTAATTTATAATAATAATTTTTATAACAATATATTAAATTTTATATTAATTTTAACAGCTATAACTAAAAGTGCTCAAATACCCTTTTCTTTATGATTACCTGCTGCTATAACAGCCCCTACTCCAGTTTCTTCATTAGTTCATTCATCAACATTAGTTACTGCAGGTGTATATTTATTAATTCGATATAATAAATTATTTATAATAAATATAAATATTAATATATATATATTATACATTTCTTTAATAACAACTTTTATAGCAAGATTAATAGCTAATTTTGAATATGATTTAAAAAAAATTATTGCTTTATCAACATTAAGGCAATTAGGTTTAATAATATTAACTTTAAGTATTAATTATTATGAATTAGCATTTTTTCATATAATTATTCATGCTTTATTTAAATCATTAATATTTTTATGTGCTGGAGATTTTATTCATTTAATAAATAATAATCAAGATATTCGTAAATATGGTAATATATTAATAATTACACCAATAAAAAGATTAATTATAATTTTAAGTTTAATTATATTAATAGGATTCCCATTTTTATCTGGATTTTATTCAAAAGATTTAATTATTGAAATATTTATAAATAAAAAATTAAATTATATTTTTTATTTAATTTTTATTATTTCAATAATATTAACAATTAGGTATAGAATTCGAATAATTTTATGATTAATATTTTTTAATAACAATTTTATTCCTATAATTTATTTTAAAGAAAATAAATTAATAATTTTTTGTATAATAATATTATTAATATTATCTTTTTTTTTTAGATATAATATATTTAAATTAATTTATATTAAATATTTATTTAATATATATATATTAGATAAAATAATAATTTTAAATTTTTATATTTATGGATTTTGAATTAGTTTATTAATGTATAATTTCAATATATATTTATTTAAAAATTTAATAAATTTTATTATAACAATATTTTTTTCTATATATATATTTAAATATAGATATAAAAATTTATTTAATATTATATATAAATATGAAATTTTAATAGAAAAAGGATGATTTGAAAGATCTATAGGTATATATGTATTGAAATTAATATATATATTTAATATATTTAATAATAAATATATATTTAATAAGTTAGAATTTATTGTTATTATAAATTTTTATACTATTATATTATTATTATTTATTTGAATTTTATAAATTATTTAAATAGCTTAAATATAAAAGTATAATATTGAAAATATTAAGATAAATAAATTTTTTAAATAGAAATATTAATGAATAATCATTAATTTTTAAGTTAGAAGCTTAAATTATTATATTTCAAATTTATATAATTTAAACAAAATATTATATTTTCAATATAAAAATAATATAAATTAATTTTATTTATAAATAATTATAAAAATTAATAATTTTTAATTGGAATATTTAATTCAATTAAATTATTAACAATAATTTACCTCTAATTTTTTGGTTTCAATTAAATTTAGATATTAATAATTTATTTATTAAATTTTTAAATGCAATTTAAATGTTATTATATTAACTAATATCCAAATTAAAAATTATATAAAGTAAAAATTTACATTTAATTTCGAATTAAAAATTTGATTATTAAAATTAATCTATATAATAAATTAATTTAATCAATTTAAATAACCTAAATATCATTCTATTAATAACCCAATAATTAATATTAATAAAAAATATATAAATATAATTATTGAAATTAAAGATATAAATTCTTTTATTACAAAAATTAATGGTAAAATTAATATAATTTCAACATCAAAAATTAAAAAAATTAATGAAATTAAAAAAAAATTATTAGAAAATGGTAATCGTCTATTAGATAAAGGATCAAATCCACACTCAATTGGTAAAATTTTTTCTCGATTTTTTTTATACCTTATTTTAAAATATAAATTTATAAATGTTAATAATAAACAAATAAATATAATAATAAATAATATAAATATATAATTAAAAATTATATATATTATTATTAATAAATTTTTTAATTGGAAGTTAATCGTAATAATTTTTATACTATATATATATATATTAATTAATTTAATATATTCATCAATAAATAAATATATAAACAAATAATCAAATAATATCTACAAAATGTCAATATCAAGATGAAGCTTCAAAATGAAAATGATGAATTTTAGAAAAATGATTAATTGATATACGAAATAAACATGTTATTAAAAATAAAATACCAATAATTACATGTGTTCCATGAAATCCTGTTAATAAATAAAAAATAGATCCAAAAATTCTATCATTAATACAAAATTTTGATTCATTATATTCTAAATATTGTAATAATGAAAAATAAATTCCTAATAAAATTGTACATAATAATCAAAATTTTCTATATCTTAATTTATTATTTAATAATAAATTATGACTTAAAGTAATTATAAATCCAGATGAAATTAAAATAATTGAATTTAATAATGGAATATCATAAGGATTAAATATTAAAATATTTTTAGGAGGTCATAAATTACCAATTTCAATATTAGGTGAAATACATCTATGGAAATAAGTTCAAAATATTGAAATAAAAAAAAATAATTCTGAAATAATAAATAAAATTATTCTAAATTTTATTATTATTATTACTTTTAATGTATGAAATCCTTGATAAGTTCTTTCCCGAATAATATCTCGTCATCATTGAAATATTATTATTATTAAAATTAATATATTTAATAATATAAAAAATAATTTATTTAATATAAATCAATTTAATACTCTTATTAATAAATTTATTAAAGATAAAGAAGTTATTAAAGGTCATGGTCTTAATGTAACTAAATGAAAAGGATGATTTGAATTTATCATTTTAATATTTAATTTTAATTAGATTCATTAAAATATAATAAACTTAAAATTGAAAATACATATGATTGAATTATAGAAACTGAAATTTCTAAAATAAATAATATATTTTGTACAATAATAATTAAAGGTAAAAATAATAATATTAAATTATTTATTGATGATCCTATTAAAGATAATAATAAATGACCTGCTAATATATTAGCAGTTAATCGAATAGATAATGTTCATGGACGAATAATATTTCTAATTAATTCAATTAATACTATAAAATTTATTAAAAATATAGGTGTATTTAATGGAACTAAATGAATTAATATATAATTTAAATTTACACTTCATCCAAATAATATAAATCTTAATCATAAAGTTAAAGATAAAGATAAATTAATATTTAAATGACTTGTTGGTGTAAAATTATAAGGAAATAATCCTAATAAATTTATAAATAAAATTATTATTATTAAACTAATAAAAATAATAATATTAGATATATATTTAAATATTACTAATAATTTAAATTCATTAAAAATTAAATTAATTAATAATATAAATATTATTTGATAACGTGATAATTTAATTCAATATATTAATGGGATTAATATTAATACTATTATAATTATAATTCAATTTATTGATATATATATATTTGTTGAAGGATCAAAAATAGAAAATAAATTTGTTACCATTTATATATATAAATAAATAAATGTTTCTTATAAAATTTAATTTTTATAATTTTATTATAATTTATAAAATAAATTATAATTAAAATAATAAAAATTATAATTAATCTATAAATATACAAATTTAATCAATTTATTGGTATTATTTGTGGAATGAAAAAATTTTCATTAGAAGTAATTGTTAAATACTATTATTTGGTTTAAGAGACCAATTCTTACATTTCAGACACCTAATGAAAAAAATATTGATTATATATTATTCAATAACTTTAAAATGACATTTTAATATTATTATTTAACTAATTTTTTATAATAATATATAATTAATTATTTATATTAATTCAATTTATAAAATTTGAACAATTAGTTCTTTCTAATACAATTGGTATAAATCTATGATTAGCTCCACAAATTTCTGAACATTGCCCAAAAAATAAACCTGATCGTATTGAAATTAAAGTTATTTGATTAATACGTCCTGGAATTGAATCTATTTTTATTCCTAATGATGGAATTGTTCAAGAATGAATAACATCTAATGATGTAGTTAATAAACGAATAGGAATATTATAAGGGATAATTAATCGATTATCAACATCTAATAAACGAAATAAATCTAATTTATCTAAATCTTTAATTATATAAGAGTCAAAATTAAAATTTTTAAATTCAGGATATTCATAACTTCAATATCATTGATGTCCAATAGCTTTAATTGTAAAAAAAATAGGATTCCATATTTCATCAATAAAATATAATGTTTTTAATGAAGGAAAAGCAATAATTATTAAAATTAATATAGGTAAAATTGTTCATACAATTTCAATTAAATGATGCTTTAACAAATATCGATTTATAAATTCATTAGTTATAATATCTAATATAATTAATAATGTAAATGTAATAATTATAATTATTATAATTATAGTAATATTATAAAATAAATTTAAATTATTAGAAAATGGTGAACTTGGATCTTGAAAAGAAAATATTTTTCAATGTGAAATTATTAATAAAAAATTATAATTTTTATTTAAGAATCTTAAGTTCATTGCACTTATCTGCCATATTAATTATTAATAAATATTTTTAATTTTTTTTATAATTATAAAATTATTTATAATATATAAAATTTTATTTATTCTTTTTATTATATATAATTTTAATAATAAAAGGTAATTCATTAAATGAATGATCTAAAGGAGGATAATTTTGTAATCATTCTAAAGAACATTGATAAAATTTAAAAATAATTAATCGTTTAGCAATTAATCTTTCTATAATAATATAAATTAATAAAATTAATCTATTTAATGAAATTAAAGATCCTAAAGAAGATAATAAATTTCAACAATAATATGAATCAGGATAATCAGAATATCGTCGAGGTATTCCTATTAATCCTAAAAAATGTTGAGGAAAAAAAGTTAAATTTACTCCAATAAATATTAATAAAAATTGAATAATTAATCATTTTTTATTTAAAATTAAACCAGTAAAAATTGGGTATCAATAAATAAATCTTGCAATAATAGAAAATACTGCCCCTATAGATAATACATAATGAAAATGTGCTACTACATAATATGTATCATGTAAAATAATATCAATAGATGAATTAGATAATATAATTCCAGTTAATCCTCCTATCGTAAATAAAAAAATAAATCCTATTGATCATAAAATAGAAGGATTAATAATTAATTTAGATCCATAATATGTTGCTATTCATCTAAAAACTTTAATTCCAGTAGGAATAGCAATAATTATAGTTGCTGAAGTAAAATAAGCTCGTGTATCAACATCTAATCCAACTGTAAATATATGATGAGCTCATACAATAAATCCTAAAAATCCAATCCCTAATATTGCATAAATTATGCCAATATTACCAAATGTTTCCTTTTTACCACTTTCATTAAAAATAATATGTGAAATTAATCCAAATCCAGGTAAAATTAAAATATAAACTTCAGGATGACCAAAAAATCAAAATAAATGTTGATAAAGTACAGGATCTCCTCCACCTGAAGGGTCAAAAAATGAAGTATTTAAATTACGATCAGTTAATAATATTGTAATTGCACCAGCTAATACAGGTAAAGATAATAATAATAAAATTGTTGTAATAAAAACAGATCATGAAAATAAAGATAATTGATCATAATTTAAATTATAATTTTTTATTATTAAAATTGTTACAATAAAATTTATTGATCCTATAATAGATGAAATACCTGCAATATGTAAAGAAAAAATAGTTAAATCAACAGATAAAGAAGAATGATACATTAATGAAGATAATGGAGGATAAATAGTTCATCCTGTTCCTCTTCCTCTATATAAAATACTACTTATTAATAATAAAATTAATGAAGGGGGTAATAATCAAAATCTTATATTATTTATTCGTGGAAATGCTATATCTGGTGCACCAATTATTAATGGAATTAATCAATTTCCAAATCCTCCAATTAAAAAAGGTATAACTATAAAAAAAATTATAATAAAAGCATGAGAAGTAACAATAGAATTATAAATTTGATCATTATTAATTCATATACCTGGTGAACTTAATTCCATACGAATAATTATTCTTAATGAAGAACCAATTATTCCAGTTCATATAGCAAAAATAAAATATAGTATTCCAATATTCTTATGATTTGTTGAATAAAATCATTTAAAAATATAATAAATATTTATTAAAATTTACAATTATATTATATTTTTAAATTTGAAATTTAATAGTTTATTTTAACTTAAAATTTTATATTTATATTTAATATTAAAATTAAATTATAATAATTCATAAAATTAATAAATTTAAATAATATTGTGTCTGAAAAAGAAGTAAATTGTAAATTTATTTATAAAGATAAAAATTCTTTCTATATTAAAAATTATTATTTATTTTTAATTAAATTTTTATAAGTTAAAATAAACTATTAAATTGCAAATTTAAAAATATTAAAAATTTAATTAAAAGTTTATTAAATTTCAATATATAAATATAATATACATATAAATATAATTATAAATAAAATTAATAATAATCATTTAGGAATAATTGTATTAATTATAATCTTATAAGAATAAGATTTAATTTTTGAGTTTAAATAATGATTAAATAAAAATAAATTTAAATAAGTTCATGTCATTAAAGTTCTAGAAATTAATATAGGAATTAATACAACCATTAAATTATCATGATTTATAATTAAACTTTCTAATAATATCCATTTTATTAAAAATGTTAATATTGGAGGAAATCTAGAATATATAATCATTAAAAATATTATTAATATTTTTAATGATTTACTTAAGTTTAAATCATAAACATCAAATTTATTATCAATATTTAATATACCTAATAATCGAAATAATAATAATGTTATTAAAGTGTATAAAATTATATAAATAATAAATAATTTTATAGATATCATTATTAAAAATAACAATAAACATGTATGAATTAATGAAGAATAAATTATAATGTATTTTAAAGAATTAGTATTTAAAACTAAAAGTCTAGAATATAATAAATTAAAAATAATAAATCCAATTATATGATCATCTAATTTTAATATTAAATGTATTAAATAAATAGGTTGAATTTTTAAAATAGTAGAAAAAATAAATAAATTTATTCAATTTATATATTTTGAAGATATTAAAAATCAAAAATTTACAGGATATAAACCTATTTTTATATATAATATAAAATAAGTAATAGCAATATGTAAATTATCTATTTCTTCTAAATTAAGAATATTTTTTATAATAATACTAAAATATAATAATAAAGAAGTAATTATAGAAACTATAAAATAAAAAACTGCAGAATTTATATCCTTTTCAATAATCAAAATATAAACTATAGTAAAACTTACAATTTCTATTAATATTCAAACAATAATACAATTATTAAATAATAAAGATACAATTCTTAAAAAAAAAATTAAAAGAATTAATAATTTTAATTTAACATCATATTTTAAAGTTTTTTTAATATAAAATTAAATAAATTTTTTATTTAATTTAATAATTAATAATTTTAATTTAAATTTTTAATAAAATATAATAATAAAAATTTAATTTATATAAATATTTCATCAAAATATTCCTTTTTCAGGCATATTACTAAAATTTTTAAAAATTATATTTTAGTGTTTAAGCACATAAAATTTTGAATTTTATAGAATTAATTAAATTAATAAATATATTAATTATATAATTATTAATTATATAATATTTATTATTTTTTTATTTATTATATAAAAGATATTCAAAATCTATATTTAGGGTATGAACCTAATAACTTTATTTATTTAGTTTATTTATATAAATAAATATATAAATAAAAATAATTTTAATTTCATTATTAAGTAAATTTTTTTATACATCCTAGTAATTTCACTATAATTTTACTATACCTCTGATAATTAAATACTCACTCAATTTCAATGATCAGATGAAATTGAATGATTTTAATTTCATTATTAAGTAAATTTTTTTATACATCCTAGTAATTTCACTATAATTTTACTATAACTCTGATAATTAAATACTCACTCAATTTCAATGATCAGATGAAATTGAATGATTTTAATTTCATTATTAAGTAAATTTTTTTATACATCCTAGTAATTTCACTATAATTTTACTATAACTCTGATAATTAAATACTCACTCAATTTCAATGATCAGATGAAATTGAATGATTTTAATTTCATTATTAAGTAAATTTTTTTATACATCCTAGTAATTTCACTATAATTTTACTATAACTCTGATAATTAAATACTCACTCAATTTCAATGATCAGATGAAATTGAATGATTTTAATTTCATTATTAAGTAAATTTTTTTATACATCCTAGTAATTTCACTATAATTTTACTATAACTCTGATAATTAAATACTCACTCAATTTCAATGATCAGATGAAATTGAATGATTTTAATTTCATTATTAAGTAAATTTTTTTATACATCCTAGTAATTTCACTATAATTTTACTATAACTCTGATAATTAAATACTCACTCAATTTCAATGATCAGATGAAATTGAATGATTTTAATTTCATTATTAAGTAAATTTTTTTATACATCCTAGTAATTTCACTATAATTTTACTATAACTCTGATAATTAAATACTCACTCAATTTCAATGATCAGATGAAATTGAATGATTTTAATTTCATTATTAAGTAAATTTTTTTATACATCCTAGTAATTTCACTATAATTTTACTATAACTCTGATAATTAAATACTCACTCAATTTCAATGATCAGATGAAATTGAATGATTTTAATTTCATTATTAAGTAAATTTTTTTATACATCCTAGTAATTTCACTATAATTTTACTATAACTCTGATAATTAAATACTCACTCAATTTCAATGATCAGATGAAATTGAATGATTTTAATTTCATTATTAAGTAAATTTTTTTATACATCCTAGTAATTTCACTATAATTTTACTATAACTCTGATAATTAAATACTCACTCAATTTCAATGATCAGATGAAATTGAATGATTTTAATTTCATTATTAAGTAAATTTTTTTATACATCCTAGTAATTTCACTATAATTTTACTATACCTCTGATAATTAAATACTCACTCAATTTCAATGATCAGATGAAATTGAATGATTTTAATTTCATTATTAAGTAAATTTTTTTATACATCCTAGTAATTTCACTATAATTTTACTATACCTCTGATAATTAAATACTCACTCAATTTCAATGATCAGATGAAATTGAATGATTTTAATTTCATTATTAAGTAAATTTTTTTATACATCCTAGTAATTTCACTATAATTTTACTATAACTCTGATAATTAAATACTCACTCAATTTCAATGATCAGATGAAATTGAATGATTTTAATTTCATTATTAAGTAAATTTTTTTATACATCCTAGTAATTTCACTATAATTTTACTATACCTCTGATAATTAAATACTCACTCAATTTCAATGATCAGATGAAATTGAATGATTTTAATTTCATTATTAAGTAAATTTTTTTATACATCCTAGTAATTTCACTATAATTTTACTATAACTCTGATAATTAAATACTCACTCAATTTCAATGATCAGATGAAATTGAATGATTTTAATTTCATTATTAAGTAAATTTTTTTATACATCCTAGTAATTTCACTATAATTTTACTATAACTCTGATAATTAAATACTCACTCAATTTCAATGATCAGATGAAATTGAATGATTTTAATTTCATTATTAAGTAAATTTTTTTATACATCCTAGTAATTTCACTATAATTTTACTATAACTCTGATAATTAAATACTCACTCAATTTCAATGATCAAATGAAATTGAATGATTTTAATTTCATTATTAAGTAAATTTTTTTATACATCCTAGTAATTTCACTATAATTTTACTATAACTCTGATAATTAAATACTCACTCAATTTCAATGATCAGATGAAATTGAATGATTTTAATTTCATTATTAAATAAATTTTTTTATACATCCTAGTAATTTCACTATAATTTTACTATAACTCTGATAATTAAATACTCACTCAATTTCAATGATCAGATGAAATTGAATGATTTTAATTTCATTATTAAGTAAATTTTTTTATACATCCTAGTAATTTCACTATAATTTTACTATAACTCTGATAATTAAATACTCACTCAATTTCAATGATCAGATGAAATTGAATGATTTTAATTTCATTATTAAGTAAATTTTTTTATACATCCTAATAATTTCACTATAATTTTACTATAACTCTGATAATTAAATATTCACTCAATTTCAATGATCAGATGAAATTGAATGATTTTAATTTCATTATTAAGTAAATTTTTTTATACATCCTAGTAATTTCACTATAATTTTACTATAACTCTGATAATTAAATACTCACTCAATTTCAATGATCAGATGAAATTGAATGATTTTAATTTCATTATTAAGTAAATTTTTTTATACATCCTAGTAATTTCACTATAATTTTACTATAACTCTGATAATTAAATACTCACTCAATTTCAATGATCAGATGAAATTGAATGATTTTAATTTCATTATTAAGTAAATTTTTTTATACATCCTAATAATTTCACTATAATTTTACTATAACTCTGATAATTAAATATTCACTCAATTTCAATGATCAGATGAAATTGAATGATTTTAATTTCATTATTAAGTAAATTTTTTTATACATCCTAGTAATTTCACTATAATTTTACTATAACTCTGATAATTAAATACTCACTCAATTTCAATGATCAGATGAAATTGAATGATTTTAATTTCATTATTAAGTAAATTTTTTTATACATCCTAGTAATTTCACTATAATTTTACTATAACTCTGATAATTAAATACTCACTCAATTTCAATGATCAGATGAAATTGAATGATTTTAATTTCATTATTAAGTAAATTTTTTTATACATCCTAGTAATTTCACTATAATTTTACTATAACTCTGATAATTAAATACTCACTCAATTTCAATGATCAGATGAAATTGAATGATTTTAATTTCATTATTAAGTAAATTTTTTTATACATCCTAGTAATTTCACTATAATTTTACTATAACTCTGATAATTAAATACTCACTCAATTTCAATGATCAGATGAAATTGAATGATTTTAATTTCATTATTAAGTAAATTTTTTTATACATCCTAGTAATTTCACTATAATTTTACTATAACTCTGATAATTAAATACTCACTCAATTTCAATGATCAGATGAAATTGAATGATTTTAATTTCATTATTAAGTAAATTTTTTTATACATCCTAGTAATTTCACTATAATTTTACTATAACTCTGATAATTAAATACTCACTCAATTTCAATGATCAGATGAAATTGAATGATTTTAATTTCATTATTAAGTAAATTTTTTTATACATCCTAGTAATTTCACTATAATTTTACTATAACTCTGATAATTAAATACTCACTCAATTTCAATGATCAGATGAAATTGAATGATTTTAATTTCATTATTAAGTAAATTTTTTTATACATCCTAGTAATTTCACTATAATTTTACTATACCTCTGATAATTAAATACTCACTCAATTTCAATGATCAGATGAAATTGAATGATTTTAATTTCATTATTAAGTAAATTTTTTTATACATCCTAGTAATTTCACTATAATTTTACTATAACTCTGATAATTAAATACTCACTCAATTTCAATGATCAGATGAAATTGAATGATTTTAATTTCATTATTAAGTAAATTTTTTTATACATCCTAGTAATTTCACTATAATTTTATTATAACTCTGATAATTAAATACTCACTCAATTTCAATGATCAGATGAAATTGAATGATTTTAATTTCATTATTAAATAAATTTTTTTATACATCCTAGTAATTTCACTATAATTTTACTATAACTCTGATAATTAAATACTCACTCAATTTCAATGATCAGATGAAATTGAATGATTTTAATTTCATTATTAAGTAAATTTTTTTATACATCCTAGTAATTTCACTATAATTTTACTATAACTCTGATAATTAAATACTCACTCAATTTCAATGATCAGATGAAATTGAATGATTTTAATTTCATTATTAAGTAAATTTTTTTATACATCCTAGTAATTTCACTATAATTTTACTATACCTCTGATAATTAAATACTCACTCAATTTCAATGATCAGATGAAATTGAATGATTTTAATTTCATTATTAAGTAAATTTTTTTATACATCCTAGTAATTTCACTATAATTTTACTATAACTCTGATAATTAAATACTCACTCAATTTCAATGATCAGATGAAATTGAATGATTTTAATTTCATTATTAAGTAAATTTTTTTATACATCCTAGTAATTTCACTATAATTTTACTATAACTCTGATAATTAAATACTCACTCAATTTCAATGATCAGATGAAATTGAATGATTTTAATTTCATTATTAAGTAAATTTTTTTATACATCCTAGTAATTTCACTATAATTTTATTATAACTCTGATAATTAAATACTCACTCAATTTCAATGATCAGATGAAATTGAATGATTTTAATTTCATTATTAAGTAAATTTTTTTATACATCCTAGTAATTTCACTATAATTTTACTATAACTCTGATAATTAAATACTCACTCAATTTCAATGATCAGATGAAATTGAATGATTTTAATTTCATTATTAAGTAAATTTTTTTATACATCCTAGTAATTTCACTATAATTTTACTATAACTCTGATAATTAAATACTCACTCAATTTCAATGATCAGATGAAATTGAATGATTTTAATTTCATTATTAAGTAAATTTTTTTATACATCCTAGTAATTTCACTATAATTTTACTATAACTCTGATAATTAAATACTCACTCAATTTCAATGATCAGATGAAATTGAATGATTTTAATTTCATTATTAAGTAAATTTTTTTATACATCCTAGTAATTTCACTATAATTTTACTATAACTCTGATAATTAAATACTCACTCAATTTCAATGATCAGATGAAATTGAATGATTTTAATTTCATTATTAAATAAATTTTTTTATACATCCTAGTAATTTCACTATAATTTTACTATAACTCTGATAATTAAATACTCACTCAATTTCAATGATCAGATGAAATTGAATGATTTTAATTTCATTATTAAGTAAATTTTTTTATACATCCTAGTAATTTCACTATAATTTTACTATAACTCTGATAATTAAATACTCACTCAATTTCAATGATCAGATGAAATTGAATGATTTTAATTTCATTATTAAGTAAATTTTTTTATACATCCTAATAATTTCACTATAATTTTACTATAACTCTGATAATTAAATATTCACTCAATTTCAATGATCAGATGAAATTGAATGATTTTAATTTCATTATTAAGTAAATTTTTTTATACATCCTAATAATTTCACTATAATTTTACTATAACTCTGATAATTAAATACTCACTCAATTTCAATGATCAGATGAAATTGAATGATTTTAATTTCATTATTAAATAAATTTTTTTATACATCCTAGTAATTTCACTATAATTTTACTATAACTCTGATAATTAAATACTCACTCAATTTCAATGATCAGATGAAATTGAATGATTTTAATTTCATTATTAAGTAAATTTTTTTATACATCCTAGTAATTTCACTATAATTTTACTATAACTCTGATAATTAAATACTCACTCAATTTCAATGATCAGATGAAATTGAATGATTTTAATTTCATTATTAAGTAAATTTTTTTATACATCCTAATAATTTCACTATAATTTTACTATAACTCTGATAATTAAATATTCACTCAATTTCAATGATCAGATGAAATTGAATGATTTTAATTTCATTATTAAGTAAATTTTTTTATACATCCTAATAATTTCACTATAATTTTACTATAACTCTGATAATTAAATACTCACTCAATTTCAATGATCAGATGAAATTGAATGATTTTAATTTCATTATTAAGTAAATTTTTTTATACATCCTAGTAATTTCACTATAATTTTACTATAACTCTGATAATTAAATACTCACTCAATTTCAATGATCAGATGAAATTGAATGATTTTAATTTCATTATTAAGTAAATTTTTTTATACATCCTAGTAATTTCACTATAATTTTACTATAACTCTGATAATTAAATACTCACTCAATTTCAATGATCAGATGAAATTGAATGATTTTAATTTCATTATTAAGTAAATTTTTTTATACATCCTAGTAATTTCACTATAATTTTACTATAACTCTGATAATTAAATACTCACTCAATTTCAATGATCAGATGAAATTGAATGATTTTAATTTCATTATTAAGTAAATTTTTTTATACATCCTAGTAATTTCACTATAATTTTACTATAACTCTGATAATTAAATACTCACTCAATTTCAATGATCAGATGAAATTGAATGATTTTAATTTCATTATTAAGTAAATTTTTTTATACATCCTAGTAATTTCACTATAATTTTACTATAACTCTGATAATTAAATACTCACTCAATTTCAATGATCAGATGAAATTGAATGATTTTAATTTCATTATTAAGTAAATTTTTTTATACATCCTAGTAATTTCACTATAATTTTACTATAACTCTGATAATTAAATACTCACTCAATTTCAATGATCAGATGAAATTGAATGATTTTAATTTCATTATTAAGTAAATTTTTTTATACATCCTAGTAATTTCACTATAATTTTACTATACCTCTGATAATTAAATACTCACTCAATTTCAATGATCAGATGAAATTGAATGATTTTAATTTCATTATTAAGTAAATTTTTTTATACATCCTAGTAATTTCACTATAATTTTACTATACCTCTGATAATTAAATACTCACTCAATTTCAATGATCAGATGAAATTGAATGATTTTAATTTCATTATTAAGTAAATTTTTTTATACATCCTAGTAATTTCACTATAATTTTACTATAACTCTGATAATTAAATACTCACTCAATTTCAATGATCAGATGAAATTGAATGATTTTAATTTCATTATTAAGTAAATTTTTTTATACATCCTAGTAATTTCACTATAATTTTACTATAACTCTGATAATTAAATACTCACTCAATTTCAATGATCAGATGAAATTGAATGATTTTAATTTCATTATTAAGTAAATTTTTTTATACATCCTAGTAATTTCACTATAATTTTACTATAACTCTGATAATTAAATACTCACTCAATTTCAATGATCAGATGAAATTGAATGATTTTAATTTCATTATTAAGTAAATTTTTTTATACATCCTAGTAATTTCACTATAATTTTACTATAACTCTGATAATTAAATACTCACTCAATTTCAATGATCAGATGAAATTGAATGATTTTAATTTCATTATTAAGTAAATTTTTTTATACATCCTAGTAATTTCACTATAATTTTACTATACCTCTGATAATTAAATACTCACTCAATTTCAATGATCAGATGAAATTGAATGATTTTAATTTCATTATTAAGTAAATTTTTTTATACATCCTAGTAATTTCACTATAATTTTACTATACCTCTGATAATTAAATACTCACTCAATTTCAATGATCAGATGAAATTGAATGATTTTAATTTCATTATTAAGTAAATTTTTTTATACATCCTAGTAATTTCACTATAATTTTACTATAACTCTGATAATTAAATATTCACTCAATTTCAATGATCAGATGAAATTGAATGATTTTAATTTCATTATTAAGTAAATTTTTTTATACATCCTAGTAATTTCACTATAATTTTACTATAACTCTGATAATTAAATACTCACTCAATTTCAATGATCAGATGAAATTGAATGATTTTAATTTCATTATTAAGTAAATTTTTTTATACATCCTAGTAATTTCACTATAATTTTACTATAACTCTGATAATTAAATACTCACTCAATTTCAATGATCAGATGAAATTGAATGATTTTAATTTCATTATTAAGTAAATTTTTTTATACATCCTAGTAATTTCACTATAATTTTACTATAACTCTGATAATTAAATACTCACTCAATTTCAATGATCAGATGAAATTGAATGATTTTAATTTCATTATTAAGTAAATTTTTTTATACATCCTAGTAATTTCACTATAATTTTACTATAACTCTGATAATTAAATACTCACTCAATTTCAATGATCAGATGAAATTGAATGATTTTAATTTCATTATTAAGTAAATTTTTTTATACATCCTAGTAATTTCACTATAATTTTACTATAACTCTGATAATTAAATACTCACTCAATTTCAATGATCAGATGAAATTGAATGATTTTAATTTCGTTATTAAGTAAATTTTTTTATACATCCTAGTAATTTCACTATAATTTTACTATAACTCTGATAATTAAATACTCACTCAATTTCAATGATCAGATGAAATTGAATGATTTTAATTTCATTATTAAGTAAATTTTTTTATACATCCTAGTAATTTCACTATAATTTTACTATAACTCTGATAATTAAATACTCACTCAATTTCAATGATCAGATGAAATTGAATGATTTTAATTTCATTATTAAGTAAATTTTTTTATACATCCTAGTAATTTCACTATAATTTTACTATACCTCTGATAATTAAATACTCACTCAATTTCAATGATCAGATGAAATTGAATGATTTTAATTTCATTATTAAGTAAATTTTTTTATACATCCTAGTAATTTCACTATAATTTTACTATACCTCTGATAATTAAATACTCACTCAATTTCAATGATCAGATGAAATTGAATGATTTTAATTTCATTATTAAGTAAATTTTTTTATACATCCTAGTAATTTCACTATAATTTTACTATAACTCTGATAATTAAATACTCACTCAATTTCAATGATCAGATGAAATTGAATGATTTTAATTTCATTATTAAGTAAATTTTTTTATACATCCTAGTAATTTCACTATAATTTTACTATACCTCTGATAATTAAATACTCACTCAATTTCAATGATCAGATGAAATTGAATGATTTTAATTTCATTATTAAGTAAATTTTTTTATACATCCTAGTAATTTCACTATAATTTTACTATACCTCTGATAATTAAATACTCACTCAATTTCAATGATCAGATGAAATTGAATGATTTTAATTTCATTATTAAGTAAATTTTTTTATACATCCTAGTAATTTCACTATAATTTTACTATAACTCTGATAATTAAATACTCACTCAATTTCAATGATCAGATGAAATTGAATGATTTTAATTTCATTATTAAGTAAATTTTTTTATACATCCTAGTAATTTCACTATAATTTTACTATAACTCTGATAATTAAATACTCACTCAATTTCAATGATCAGATGAAATTGAATGATTTTAATTTCATTATTAAGTAAATTTTTTTATACATCCTAGTAATTTCACTATAATTTTACTATACCTCTGATAATTAAATACTCACTCAATTTCAATGATCAGATGAAATTGAATGATTTTAATTTCATTATTAAGTAAATTTTTTTATACATCCTAATAATTTCACTATAATTTTACTATAACTCTGATAATTAAATACTCACTCAATTTCAATGATCAGATGAAATTGAATGATTTTAATTTCATTATTAAGTAAATTTTTTTATACATCCTAGTAATTTCACTATAATTTTACTATACCTCTGATAATTAAATACTCACTCAATTTCAATGATCAGATGAAATTGAATGATTTTAATTTCATTATTAAGTAAATTTTTTTATACATCCTAATAATTTCACTATAATTTTACTATAACTCTGATAATTAAATACTCACTCAATTTCAATGATCAGATGAAATTGAATGATTTTAATTTCATTATTAAGTAAATTTTTTTATACATCCTAGTAATTTCACTATAATTTTACTATAACTCTGATAATTAAATACTCACTCAATTTCAATGATCAGATGAAATTGAATGATTTTAATTTCATTATTAAGTAAATTTTTTTATACATCCTAGTAATTTCACTATAATTTTACTATAACTCTGATAATTAAATACTCACTCAATTTCAATGATCAGATGAAATTGAATGATTTTAATTTCATTATTAAGTAAATTTTTTTATACATCCTAGTAATTTCACTATAATTTTACTATAACTCTAATAATTAAATACTCACTTAATTTCAATAAATCAAAACTTATTTATAATATAATTAAATTTTTATATATTACAATAAAAATTAAATTAATTAAAGAAAATAATCAAAATTTATTTTATAATATAATTAAATTTTTATATATTACAATAAAAATTAAATTAATTAAAGAAAATAATCAAAATTTATTTTATAATATAATTAAATTTTTATATATTACAATAAAAATTAAATTAATTAAAGAAAATAATCAAAATTTATTTTATAATATAATTAAATTTTTATATATTATAATAAAAATTAAATTAATTAAAGAAAATAATCAAAATTTATTTTATTTAAATAATAATTTTTATATAAACAATAATAATTAAATATATAAATATGTATTTATTATATTAAACTTTTTTTTTTTTTTTTTATATTAATAAATTTTTTAATATGAATAATTCAAATTATAAATTCATAAAATATATAATTTATATTTTATAATATAATTTATAATTTAATAATAATAAATTTAATATAATAAATATTTATTTATTAATAAATATTTAATTGATATATATATATATAATTATTGTTATAAAGAAAAAAAATAAATTATAGATTAATATACATATTATACATAATAAATATGTTAATTTATATACAATTATCTATAAATCTTGAGATCTATATACATCTATCAATATATACTAAGAGTCTAATTATATATAATTATCTATGGATTTATCGAATATATAATTTATATTATAAAATATAATCCACAATTTAATAATAATAAATTTAATATAATAAATATTTATTTATTAATAAATATTTAATCGATATATATATATATAATTATTGTTATAAAGAAAAAAAAATAAATTATAGATTAATATACATATTATACATAATAAATATGTTAATTTATATACAATTATCTATAAATCTTGAGATCTATATACATCTATCAATATATACTAAGAGTCTAATTATATATAATTATCTATGGATTTATTGAATATATAATTTATATTATAAAATATAATCCACAATTTAATAATAATAAATTTAATATAATAAATATTTATCTATTAATAAATATTTAATTGATATATATATATATAATTATTGTTATAAAGAAAAAAAAATAAATTATAGATTAATATACATATTATACATAATAAATATGTTAATATATATATAATCATCTATAAATCTTGAGATCTACATACATCTATCAATATATACTAAGAGTCTAATTATATATAATTATCTATGGATTTATCAAATATATAATTTATATTATAAAATATAATCCACAATTTAATAACAATAGATTTAATATAATAAATATTTATTTATTAATAAATATTTAATTGATATATATATATATAATTATTGTTATAAAGGAAAAAAAATAAATTATAGATTAATATACATATTATACATAATAAATATGTTAATCTATATACAATTATCTATAAATCTTGAGATCTACATACATCTATTAATATATACTAAGAGTCTAATTATACATAATTATTTATGGATTTATCGAATATATGATTTATATTATAAAATATAATCCATAATTTAATAACAATAAATTTAATATAATAAATATTTATCTATTAATAAATATTTAATCGATATATATATATATAATTATTATTATAAAAGAAAAAAAAATAAATTATAGATTAATATACATATTATACATAATAAATATGTTAATCTATATACAATTATCTATAAATCTTGAGATCTATATACATCTATCAATATATACTAAGAGTCTAATTATATATAATTATCTATGGATTTATCGAATATATGATCTATATTATAAAATATAATCCATAATTTAATAATAATAAATTTAATATAATAAATATTTATCTATTAATAAATATTTAATTGATATATATATATATAATTATTGTTATAAAGAAAAAAAAATAAATTATAGATTAATATACATATTATACATAATAAATATGTTAATTTATATATAATTATCTATAAATCTTGAGATCTATATACATCTATTAATATATACTAAGAGTCTAATTATATATAATTATCTATGGATTTATCGAATATATGATTTATATTATAAAATATAATCCATAATTTAATAATAATAAATTTAATACAATAAATATTTATTTATTAATAAATATTTAATTGATATATATATATATATAATTTATTTTATAATATAATATTAATTATATACATATATATATATATATAATTTATTTATTTATTATATAATATTAATTATATATATTTATATGTATATATATATATATATCAATTAAATATTTATTAATAAATAAATATTTATTGTATTAAATTTATTATTATTAAATTATAGATTATATTTTATAATATAAATCATATATTCGATAAATTCATAGATAATTATATATAATTAGACTCTTAGTATATATTAATAGATGTATATAGATCTCAAGATTTATAGATAATTGTATATAGATTAACATATTTATTATGTATAATATGTATATTAATCTATAATTTATTTTTTTTTCTTTATAACAATAATTATATATATATATATCAATTAAATATTTATTAATAGATAAATATTTATTATATTAAATTTATTATTATTAAATTGTGGATTATATTTTATAATATAGATCATATATTCGATAAATCCATAGATAATTATATATAATTAGACTCTTAGTATATATTAATAGATGTATATAGATCTCAAGATTTATAGATAATTGTATATAGATTAACATATTTATTATGTATAATATGTATATTAATCTATAATTTATTTTTTTTCTTTTATAACAATAATTATATATATATATATCAATTAAATATTTATTAATAGATAAATATTTATTATATTAAATTTATTATTATTAAATTGTGGATTATATTTTATAATATAGATCATATATTCGATAAATCCATAGATAATTATATATAATTAGACTCTTAGTATATATTAATAGATGTATATAGATCTCAAGATTTATAGATAATTGTATATAGATTAACATATTTATTATGTATAATATGTATATTAATCTATAATTTATTTTTTTTCTTTTATAACAATAATTATATATATATATATCAATTAAATATTTATTAATAGATAAATATTTATTATATTAAATCTATTGTTATTAAATTGTGGATTATATTTTATAATATAGATCATATATTCGATAAATCCATAGATAATTATATATAATTAGACTCTTAGTATATATTGATAGATGTATATAGATCTCAAGATTTATAGATAATTGTATATAGATTAACATATTTATTATGTATAATATGTATATTAATCTATAATTTATTTTTTTTTCTTTATAACAATAATTATATATATATATATCAATTAAATATTTATTAATAAATAAATATTTATTATATTAAATCTATTATTATTAAATTGTGGATTATATTTTATAATATAGATCATATATTCGATAAATCCATAGATAATTATATATAATTAGACTCTTAGTATATATTAATAGATGTATATAGATCTCAAGATTTATAGATAATTGTATATAAATTAATATATTTATTATGTATAATATGTATATTAATCTATAATTTATTTTTTTTCTTTTATAACAATAATTATATATATATATATATCAATTAAATATTTATTAATAGATAAATATTTATTATATTAAATCTATTGTTATTAAATTGTGGATTATATTTTATAATATAAATCATATATTCGATAAATCCATAGATAATTATGTATAATTAGACTCTTAGTATATATTAATAGATGTATATAGATCTCAAGATTTATAGATAATTGTATATAAATTAACATATTTATTATGTATAATATGTATATTAATCTATAATTTATTTTTTTTTCTTTATAACAATAATTATATATATATATATATCAATTAAATATTTATTAATAGATAAATATTTATTATATTAAATCTATTGTTATTAAATTGTGGATTATATTTTATAATATAAATTATATATTCGATAAATCCATAGATAATTATGTATAATTAGACTCTTAGTATATATTGATAGATGTATATAGATCTCAAGATTTATAGATAATTGTATATAGATTAACATATTTATTATGTATAATATGTATATTAATCTATAATTTATTTTTTTTTTTTATAACAATAATTATATATATATATATCAATTAAATATTTATTAATAGATAAATATTTATTATATTAAATTTATTATTATTAAATTA
Source organism: Colletes latitarsis (assembly GCF_051014445.1). Taxonomy (NCBI): domain Eukaryota; kingdom Metazoa; phylum Arthropoda; class Insecta; order Hymenoptera; family Colletidae; genus Colletes; species Colletes latitarsis. The sequence goes on from NC_135142.1 coordinate 8,726,184, forward strand.
TAAATTATATTATAAAATATAAATTATATATTTTATAAATTTATAATTTGAATTATTCATATTAAAAAATTTATTAATATAAAAAAAAAAAAAAAAGTTTAATATAATAAATACATATTTATATATTTAATTATTATTGTTTATATAAAAATTATTATTTAAATAAAATAAATTTTGATTATTTTCTTTAATTAATTTAATTTTTATTATAATATATAAAAATTTAATTATATTATAAAATAAATTTTGATTATTTTCTTTAATTAATTTAATTTTTATTGTAATATATAAAAATTTAATTATATTATAAAATAAATTTTGATTATTTTCTTTAATTAATTTAATTTTTATTGTAATATATAAAAATTTAATTATATTATAAAATAAATTTTGATTATTTTCTTTAATTAATTTAATTTTTATTGTAATATATAAAAATTTAATTATATTATAAATAAGTTTTGATTTATTGAAATTGAGTGAGTATTTAATTATCAGAGTTATAGTAAAATTATAGTGAAATTACTAGGATGTATAAAAAAATTTACTTAATAATGAAATTAAAATCATTCAATTTCATCTGATCATTGAAATTGAGTGAGTATTTAATTATCAGAGTTATAGTAAAATTATAGTGAAATTACTAGGATGTATAAAAAAATTTACTTAATAATGAAATTAAAATCATTCAATTTCATCTGATCATTGAAATTGAGTGAGTATTTAATTATCAGAGGTATAGTAAAATTATAGTGAAATTACTAGGATGTATAAAAAAATTTACTTAATAATGAAATTAAAATCATTCAATTTCATCTGATCATTGAAATTGAGTGAGTATTTAATTATCAGAGGTATAGTAAAATTATAGTGAAATTACTAGGATGTATAAAAAAATTTACTTAATAATGAAATTAAAATCATTCAATTTCATCTGATCATTGAAATTGAGTGAGTATTTAATTATCAGAGTTATAGTAAAATTATAGTGAAATTACTAGGATGTATAAAAAAATTTACTTAATAATGAAATTAAAATCATTCAATTTCATCTGATCATTGAAATTGAGTGAGTATTTAATTATCAGAGTTATAGTAAAATTATAGTGAAATTACTAGGATGTATAAAAAAATTTACTTAATAATGAAATTAAAATCATTCAATTTCATCTGATCATTGAAATTGAGTGAGTATTTAATTATCAGAGGTATAGTAAAATTATAGTGAAATTACTAGGATGTATAAAAAAATTTACTTAATAATGAAATTAAAATCATTCAATTTCATCTGATCATTGAAATTGAGTGAGTATTTAATTATCAGAGGTATAGTAAAATTATAGTGAAATTACTAGGATGTATAAAAAAATTTACTTAATAATGAAATTAAAATCATTCAATTTCATCTGATCATTGAAATTGAGTGAGTATTTAATTATCAGAGTTATAGTAAAATTATAGTGAAATTACTAGGATGTATAAAAAAATTTACTTAATAATGAAATTAAAATCATTCAATTTCATCTGATCATTGAAATTGAGTGAGTATTTAATTATCAGAGTTATAGTAAAATTATAGTGAAATTACTAGGATGTATAAAAAAATTTACTTAATAATGAAATTAAAATCATTCAATTTCATCTGATCATTGAAATTGAGTGAGTATTTAATTATCAGAGTTATAGTAAAATTATAGTGAAATTACTAGGATGTATAAAAAAATTTACTTAATAATGAAATTAAAATCATTCAATTTCATCTGATCATTGAAATTGAGTGAGTATTTAATTATCAGAGGTATAGTAAAATTATAGTGAAATTACTAGGATGTATAAAAAAATTTACTTAATAATGAAATTAAAATTATTTTTATTTATATATTTATTTATATAAATAAACTAAATAAATAAAGTTATTAGGTTCATACCCTAAATATAGATTTTGAATATCTTTTATATAATAAATAAAAAAATAATAAATATTATATAATTAATAATTATATAATTAATATATTTATTAATTTAATTAATTCTATAAAATTCAAAATTTTATGTGCTTAAACACTAAAATATAATTTTTAAAAATTTTAGTAATATGCCTGAAAAAGGAATATTTTGATGAAATATTTATATAAATTAAATTTTTATTATTATATTTTATTAAAAATTTAAATTAAAATTATTAATTATTAAATTAAATAAAAAATTTATTTAATTTTATATTAAAAAAACTTTAAAATATGATGTTAAATTAAAATTATTAATTCTTTTAATTTTTTTTTTAAGAATTGTATCTTTATTATTTAATAATTGTATTATTGTTTGAATATTAATAGAAATTGTAAGTTTTACTATAGTTTATATTTTGATTATTGAAAAGGATATAAATTCTGCAGTTTTTTATTTTATAGTTTCTATAATTACTTCTTTATTATTATATTTTAGTATTATTATAAAAAATATTCTTAATTTAGAAGAAATAGATAATTTACATATTGCTATTACTTATTTTATATTATATATAAAAATAGGTTTATATCCTGTAAATTTTTGATTTTTAATATCTTCAAAATATATAAATTGAATAAATTTATTTATTTTTTCTACTATTTTAAAAATTCAACCTATTTATTTAATACATTTAATATTAAAATTAGATGATCATATAATTGGATTTATTATTTTTAATTTATTATATTCTAGACTTTTAGTTTTAAATACTAATTCTTTAAAATACATTATAATTTATTCTTCATTAATTCATACATGTTTATTGTTATTTTTAATAATGATATCTATAAAATTATTTATTATTTATATAATTTTATACACTTTAATAACATTATTATTATTTCGATTATTAGGTATATTAAATATTGATAATAAATTTGATGTTTATGATTTAAACTTAAGTAAATCATTAAAAATATTAATAATATTTTTAATGATTATATATTCTAGATTTCCTCCAATATTAACATTTTTAATAAAATGGATATTATTAGAAAGTTTAATTATAAATCATGATAATTTAATGGTTGTATTAATTCCTATATTAATTTCTAGAACTTTAATGACATGAACTTATTTAAATTTATTTTTATTTAATCATTATTTAAACTCAAAAATTAAATCTTATTCTTATAAGATTATAATTAATACAATTATTCCTAAATGATTATTATTAATTTTATTTATAATTATATTTATATGTATATTATATTTATATATTGAAATTTAATAAACTTTTAATTAAATTTTTAATATTTTTAAATTTGCAATTTAATAGTTTATTTTAACTTATAAAAATTTAATTAAAAATAAATAATAATTTTTAATATAGAAAGAATTTTTATCTTTATAAATAAATTTACAATTTACTTCTTTTTCAGACACAATATTATTTAAATTTATTAATTTTATGAATTATTATAATTTAATTTTAATATTAAATATAAATATAAAATTTTAAGTTAAAATAAACTATTAAATTTCAAATTTAAAAATATAATATAATTGTAAATTTTAATAAATATTTATTATATTTTTAAATGATTTTATTCAACAAATCATAAGAATATTGGAATACTATATTTTATTTTTGCTATATGAACTGGAATAATTGGTTCTTCATTAAGAATAATTATTCGTATGGAATTAAGTTCACCAGGTATATGAATTAATAATGATCAAATTTATAATTCTATTGTTACTTCTCATGCTTTTATTATAATTTTTTTTATAGTTATACCTTTTTTAATTGGAGGATTTGGAAATTGATTAATTCCATTAATAATTGGTGCACCAGATATAGCATTTCCACGAATAAATAATATAAGATTTTGATTATTACCCCCTTCATTAATTTTATTATTAATAAGTAGTATTTTATATAGAGGAAGAGGAACAGGATGAACTATTTATCCTCCATTATCTTCATTAATGTATCATTCTTCTTTATCTGTTGATTTAACTATTTTTTCTTTACATATTGCAGGTATTTCATCTATTATAGGATCAATAAATTTTATTGTAACAATTTTAATAATAAAAAATTATAATTTAAATTATGATCAATTATCTTTATTTTCATGATCTGTTTTTATTACAACAATTTTATTATTATTATCTTTACCTGTATTAGCTGGTGCAATTACAATATTATTAACTGATCGTAATTTAAATACTTCATTTTTTGACCCTTCAGGTGGAGGAGATCCTGTACTTTATCAACATTTATTTTGATTTTTTGGTCATCCTGAAGTTTATATTTTAATTTTACCTGGATTTGGATTAATTTCACATATTATTTTTAATGAAAGTGGTAAAAAGGAAACATTTGGTAATATTGGCATAATTTATGCAATATTAGGGATTGGATTTTTAGGATTTATTGTATGAGCTCATCATATATTTACAGTTGGATTAGATGTTGATACACGAGCTTATTTTACTTCAGCAACTATAATTATTGCTATTCCTACTGGAATTAAAGTTTTTAGATGAATAGCAACATATTATGGATCTAAATTAATTATTAATCCTTCTATTTTATGATCAATAGGATTTATTTTTTTATTTACGATAGGAGGATTAACTGGAATTATATTATCTAATTCATCTATTGATATTATTTTACATGATACATATTATGTAGTAGCACATTTTCATTATGTATTATCTATAGGGGCAGTATTTTCTATTATTGCAAGATTTATTTATTGATACCCAATTTTTACTGGTTTAATTTTAAATAAAAAATGATTAATTATTCAATTTTTATTAATATTTATTGGAGTAAATTTAACTTTTTTTCCTCAACATTTTTTAGGATTAATAGGAATACCTCGACGATATTCTGATTATCCTGATTCATATTATTGTTGAAATTTATTATCTTCTTTAGGATCTTTAATTTCATTAAATAGATTAATTTTATTAATTTATATTATTATAGAAAGATTAATTGCTAAACGATTAATTATTTTTAAATTTTATCAATGTTCTTTAGAATGATTACAAAATTATCCTCCTTTAGATCATTCATTTAATGAATTACCTTTTATTATTAAAATTATATATAATAAAAAGAATAAATAAAATTTTATATATTATAAATAATTTTATAATTATAAAAAAAATTAAAAATATTTATTAATAATTAATATGGCAGATAAGTGCAATGAACTTAAGATTCTTAAATAAAAATTATAATTTTTTATTAATAATTTCACATTGAAAAATATTTTCTTTTCAAGATCCAAGTTCACCATTTTCTAATAATTTAAATTTATTTTATAATATTACTATAATTATAATAATTATAATTATTACATTTACATTATTAATTATATTAGATATTATAACTAATGAATTTATAAATCGATATTTGTTAAAGCATCATTTAATTGAAATTGTATGAACAATTTTACCTATATTAATTTTAATAATTATTGCTTTTCCTTCATTAAAAACATTATATTTTATTGATGAAATATGGAATCCTATTTTTTTTACAATTAAAGCTATTGGACATCAATGATATTGAAGTTATGAATATCCTGAATTTAAAAATTTTAATTTTGACTCTTATATAATTAAAGATTTAGATAAATTAGATTTATTTCGTTTATTAGATGTTGATAATCGATTAATTATCCCTTATAATATTCCTATTCGTTTATTAACTACATCATTAGATGTTATTCATTCTTGAACAATTCCATCATTAGGAATAAAAATAGATTCAATTCCAGGACGTATTAATCAAATAACTTTAATTTCAATACGATCAGGTTTATTTTTTGGGCAATGTTCAGAAATTTGTGGAGCTAATCATAGATTTATACCAATTGTATTAGAAAGAACTAATTGTTCAAATTTTATAAATTGAATTAATATAAATAATTAATTATATATTATTATAAAAAATTAGTTAAATAATAATATTAAAATGTCATTTTAAAGTTATTGAATAATATATAATCAATATTTTTTTCATTAGGTGTCTGAAATGTAAGAATTGGTCTCTTAAACCAAATAATAGTATTTAACAATTACTTCTAATGAAAATTTTTTCATTCCACAAATAATACCAATAAATTGATTAAATTTGTATATTTATAGATTAATTATAATTTTTATTATTTTAATTATAATTTATTTTATAAATTATAATAAAATTATAAAAATTAAATTTTATAAGAAACATTTATTTATTTATATATATAAATGGTAACAAATTTATTTTCTATTTTTGATCCTTCAACAAATATATATATATCAATAAATTGAATTATAATTATAATAGTATTAATATTAATCCCATTAATATATTGAATTAAATTATCACGTTATCAAATAATATTTATATTATTAATTAATTTAATTTTTAATGAATTTAAATTATTAGTAATATTTAAATATATATCTAATATTATTATTTTTATTAGTTTAATAATAATAATTTTATTTATAAATTTATTAGGATTATTTCCTTATAATTTTACACCAACAAGTCATTTAAATATTAATTTATCTTTATCTTTAACTTTATGATTAAGATTTATATTATTTGGATGAAGTGTAAATTTAAATTATATATTAATTCATTTAGTTCCATTAAATACACCTATATTTTTAATAAATTTTATAGTATTAATTGAATTAATTAGAAATATTATTCGTCCATGAACATTATCTATTCGATTAACTGCTAATATATTAGCAGGTCATTTATTATTATCTTTAATAGGATCATCAATAAATAATTTAATATTATTATTTTTACCTTTAATTATTATTGTACAAAATATATTATTTATTTTAGAAATTTCAGTTTCTATAATTCAATCATATGTATTTTCAATTTTAAGTTTATTATATTTTAATGAATCTAATTAAAATTAAATATTAAAATGATAAATTCAAATCATCCTTTTCATTTAGTTACATTAAGACCATGACCTTTAATAACTTCTTTATCTTTAATAAATTTATTAATAAGAGTATTAAATTGATTTATATTAAATAAATTATTTTTTATATTATTAAATATATTAATTTTAATAATAATAATATTTCAATGATGACGAGATATTATTCGGGAAAGAACTTATCAAGGATTTCATACATTAAAAGTAATAATAATAATAAAATTTAGAATAATTTTATTTATTATTTCAGAATTATTTTTTTTTATTTCAATATTTTGAACTTATTTCCATAGATGTATTTCACCTAATATTGAAATTGGTAATTTATGACCTCCTAAAAATATTTTAATATTTAATCCTTATGATATTCCATTATTAAATTCAATTATTTTAATTTCATCTGGATTTATAATTACTTTAAGTCATAATTTATTATTAAATAATAAATTAAGATATAGAAAATTTTGATTATTATGTACAATTTTATTAGGAATTTATTTTTCATTATTACAATATTTAGAATATAATGAATCAAAATTTTGTATTAATGATAGAATTTTTGGATCTATTTTTTATTTATTAACAGGATTTCATGGAACACATGTAATTATTGGTATTTTATTTTTAATAACATGTTTATTTCGTATATCAATTAATCATTTTTCTAAAATTCATCATTTTCATTTTGAAGCTTCATCTTGATATTGACATTTTGTAGATATTATTTGATTATTTGTTTATATATTTATTTATTGATGAATATATTAAATTAATTAATATATATATATATAGTATAAAAATTATTACGATTAACTTCCAATTAAAAAATTTATTAATAATAATATATATAATTTTTAATTATATATTTATATTATTTATTATTATATTTATTTGTTTATTATTAACATTTATAAATTTATATTTTAAAATAAGGTATAAAAAAAATCGAGAAAAAATTTTACCAATTGAGTGTGGATTTGATCCTTTATCTAATAGACGATTACCATTTTCTAATAATTTTTTTTTAATTTCATTAATTTTTTTAATTTTTGATGTTGAAATTATATTAATTTTACCATTAATTTTTGTAATAAAAGAATTTATATCTTTAATTTCAATAATTATATTTATATATTTTTTATTAATATTAATTATTGGGTTATTAATAGAATGATATTTAGGTTATTTAAATTGATTAAATTAATTTATTATATAGATTAATTTTAATAATCAAATTTTTAATTCGAAATTAAATGTAAATTTTTACTTTATATAATTTTTAATTTGGATATTAGTTAATATAATAACATTTAAATTGCATTTAAAAATTTAATAAATAAATTATTAATATCTAAATTTAATTGAAACCAAAAAATTAGAGGTAAATTATTGTTAATAATTTAATTGAATTAAATATTCCAATTAAAAATTATTAATTTTTATAATTATTTATAAATAAAATTAATTTATATTATTTTTATATTGAAAATATAATATTTTGTTTAAATTATATAAATTTGAAATATAATAATTTAAGCTTCTAACTTAAAAATTAATGATTATTCATTAATATTTCTATTTAAAAAATTTATTTATCTTAATATTTTCAATATTATACTTTTATATTTAAGCTATTTAAATAATTTATAAAATTCAAATAAATAATAATAATATAATAGTATAAAAATTTATAATAACAATAAATTCTAACTTATTAAATATATATTTATTATTAAATATATTAAATATATATATTAATTTCAATACATATATACCTATAGATCTTTCAAATCATCCTTTTTCTATTAAAATTTCATATTTATATATAATATTAAATAAATTTTTATATCTATATTTAAATATATATATAGAAAAAAATATTGTTATAATAAAATTTATTAAATTTTTAAATAAATATATATTGAAATTATACATTAATAAACTAATTCAAAATCCATAAATATAAAAATTTAAAATTATTATTTTATCTAATATATATATATTAAATAAATATTTAATATAAATTAATTTAAATATATTATATCTAAAAAAAAAAGATAATATTAATAATATTATTATACAAAAAATTATTAATTTATTTTCTTTAAAATAAATTATAGGAATAAAATTGTTATTAAAATATATTAATCATAAAATTATTCGAATTCTATACCTAATTGTTAATATTATTGAAATAATAAAAATTAAATAAAAAATATAATTTAATTTTTTATTTATAAATATTTCAATAATTAAATCTTTTGAATAAAATCCAGATAAAAATGGGAATCCTATTAATATAATTAAACTTAAAATTATAATTAATCTTTTTATTGGTGTAATTATTAATATATTACCATATTTACGAATATCTTGATTATTATTTATTAAATGAATAAAATCTCCAGCACATAAAAATATTAATGATTTAAATAAAGCATGAATAATTATATGAAAAAATGCTAATTCATAATAATTAATACTTAAAGTTAATATTATTAAACCTAATTGCCTTAATGTTGATAAAGCAATAATTTTTTTTAAATCATATTCAAAATTAGCTATTAATCTTGCTATAAAAGTTGTTATTAAAGAAATGTATAATATATATATATTAATATTTATATTTATTATAAATAATTTATTATATCGAATTAATAAATATACACCTGCAGTAACTAATGTTGATGAATGAACTAATGAAGAAACTGGAGTAGGGGCTGTTATAGCAGCAGGTAATCATAAAGAAAAGGGTATTTGAGCACTTTTAGTTATAGCTGTTAAAATTAATATAAAATTTAATATATTGTTATAAAAATTATTATTATAAATTAATCCATTTCAAGACCCTAAATTTATGAATATACAAATTATTAATAATAATCTAACATCTCCAATTCGATTACATAAAATTGTTAAAAATCCTGAATTATATGAATTATAATTTTGATAAAAAATAATTAAACAATAAGAAATTAATCCTAAACCATCTCAACCTAATATAATTCTAAAAATATTTGGACTTAAAATTATTAAACATATTGAAATTACAAATAATATTACTAAATAAATAAATCGTTTAATAAAAATTTCTGATTTTATATATTCAATTCTATATAATATTACTATAGAAGAAATTAATATTACAATTCTTAAAAAAATTAATCTTATATAATCTAAAAAAATTAAAAATTCAATTTTTATTCTATTAAAATTTAATATTAATCATTCAATATATATATTAAATTTAAATATATAAAAATATATTCCTATAATTATTAATATAAAACTTAAAATTAATATAAATAAACTATAAATAATTATTAATAATATAATTTAAAGTATTTTTATACATCATTGAATCCACAATTCAATATTTTTATTTAAACTATTTAAATTGATTTTTAATTATATATATATATATTAATATATATATATATAATATATATATATATATATTAATTTAAATTTAAATAAATATTTTTATTACAATTAAATTATATAAATAAATCTAAATTTAAAAATATAAAATTTAAAGGTAATCAATGTAAAATAATTACTAAAAATTCTAAAAATTTAAAATTCTTAATTTTTAAATAAAAATTTATTTTTCCATGATTTATATATCTAAATAAATATAAAGAATAAATAAATCTTAAAAATCTAATTAATATTAATATAAAAATTAATGAATTACATCAATTATATAAAATTATTATAGTAAAAATTTCTCTAATTAAATTTAATGATAAAGGAGCAGATATATTAGAAGAACATAATAAAAATCATAATAATGATATTTTTGAAGTAATATTTATAATACCTTTATTAATAATTATTAATCGACTATTTGTTTCTTTATAAAATAAATTTACTATATAAAATAATCCTGATGAACATAAACCATGAGAAATTATTGTTAAATAACATCTATATAAACTTAAATTTTTTAAAGTTATTAATCTACTAATTAAAATACTTATATGAACTACTGAAGAATATGCAACTAAAATTTTTATATCAATTTGACGTAAACATAAAATTCTTAAAATAATACCTCCAGTTATACTAATAATTATAATATAAATTTTAATAAATATTAAATTATTGTAAAAAATTAAAATAAATCGTAATAATCCATATGTTCCTAATTTTAATATAATAGAAGCTAAAATTATTGAACAATATACAGGAGCTTCTACATGAGCTTTTAATAATCAATTATGTATACCAAAAATTGGAATTTTAACTAAAAAAGATAAAATTATAAATATAAATAGATAATTATTACAAATAAATAATTCTATTTCTATTATATTAAATATAATATAATTTTTATTTAAAATTATTAAAAATAAAAATAATAAAAATGGTAAAGAAAAAAATAAAGTATAAAATATTAAATATATTCTCGCTAAAATTCGTATTTCACCTATTCCTCAATAAATAATTATTAAAAATATTAAAATTAATCTAACTTCAAAAAAAAAATAAAATATTAAAACATTATTAGATATAAAAAATAAAATTAAATTAATTAATAAAATTAATAAAAAATTAATAAATAAATTAAAATTAATTATTTTTAATCTTAATGATATAATAATAATACTAAAAATTCATAATCTTAAAATAATCATTATAAAAGAATAATTATTTAATCTAAAATTAAATCTATATTTATTTCATTCAATAAATAAATCATAATTTATAATTAATATAATTAATATTATATTAATTAAATTTCTTATTATAAATTTATATTTATAAAAATTATATATATAAATTAAAGCAAATGTATTAAATAAAATTATTATTACCATATTAAATTTAATTATTTTAATATTTTAATTATTATTACCATATTAAATTTATTATTCTAATATTTTGATTTCCATATTTATATATTAAATTAATAATTAAAGATAAACCTAATACTCTTTCACAAATAGAAAATACAATATAGAATAAAAATAATCATTCATCAAAATATATAATTTTTAAATAGATAGTTATTACAATATTTAATATAATTATAAATTCAATTCTAATTAAAATTATTAATAATGAATCTTTAAATTTAAAAATTAATACTATTCCTAAAAATATTATTAAATAAAAAAAGTGATAATTAAATAATATATCACCAATAAAATCATATTTTATATATTTATTTTGAATATTTAAAATTAAATTAAGTTTTATAGTTTATTTAAAACATTAATTTTGTAAATTAAAAAAAATAATATTTATTTAAAACAATCTTAATTTTCAAAAAAAAAAGAATATTTTATCTTTAATTCCCAAAATTAATATTTTAAATAAACTATTTTTTGTTAATTTATAAATAATAATTTTAATTTTAAAATGATAATAATAATACCAAAAATAATAATTTTAATTAAATTAATTATTGTTTCAAATTTAATTATATTAATTAGATTTTCAATAATAAAAGTTAATTTACACCCATTAATATTTATAATAATTTTAGTTTTTTATATTGTAAATATATTATTATTAATTAATTTAGATATAAATATAAATATATATAGTTATATAATTTTTATTTCAATAATTGGAGGATTAATAATTATATTTATATATTTTACTAGATTAATTAATAATTATAAGATAATTATATTTACTTATGAATATTATTCAATTTTATTAATATATATTATTATAATTTTAATTATAATTTATACATATTATAATTATATTTCAATTGATTTTATAATAAATAAAATTATATTTAAAAATATTAATTATTCAATTAAATTATTATATAAATTTCCTAATTGTATTTTTATTTTTATTTCAATTACTTATTTAATTTATTGTTTAAATTTAATTATAAAAATATCATTAATTAAATTTAAATCATTACGAAAAATTAAAAATTAATTATATAAAAAATATTATATTTAATTAATGAAAAATAAATTCATTAAATTATTTAAAGTTAATTCATTACTTAAAATTTTTAATAATTCATTAATTATTTTACCAACCCCATTAAATATTAATATTTTATGAAATTTTGGATCATTATTAGGATTATATTTAATAATTCAGATTATTTCAGGGTTATTATTATCATTACATTATTGTCCAAATATTAATTATGCTTTTGAAAGAGTTATTCATATTATAAAAGATGTTAATAAAGGTTGATTAATTCGTTTAATTCATATAAATGGAGCTTCAATATATTTTATTTGTATGTATATACATATTGGACGAAATATCTATTATCATTCATTTAAATCAATTAATGTATGATTTATTGGAATTATAATTTTATTACTTTCTATAGCTACGGCTTTTTTAGGATATGTATTACCATGAGGACAAATATCTTTTTGAGGTGCAACTGTAATTACAAATTTATTATCCGCATTACCATATATTGGGCAAGATATTGTTGAATGAATTTGAGGAGGATTTTCAATTAATAATGCAACATTAAATCGTTTTTATTCATTTCATTTTATTTTACCTTTAATTATTATATTTATAGTAATTTTACATTTATTTTATTTACATTTAAATGGATCAAATAACCCAATAGGTATAGATAGTAATATCTATAAAATTCCTTTTTATCCTTATTTTTTTATTAAAGATATTATAGGATTTATTTTAATTTTATATATTAATTTTATTATTGTTACACAAATTCCTTATTATTTAAGTGACCCAGATAATTTTATTATAGCAAATTCTATAATTACACCAGAACATATTAAACCAGAATGATATTTTTTATTTGCATATTCAATTTTACGAGCTATTCCAAATAAATTAGGAGGAGTATTAATGTTATTTATATCAATTTTAATTTTATATTTTTTACCAATTATTAATAATTATAATATTAAATCAAGTAAATTTTATCCAATTAATAAAATTATGTTTTGAATATTTGTTAATGTATTTATTTTATTAACTTGATTAGGTAGTCAATTAATTGAATACCCTTACACTAATTTAAGACAATTATTTTCATTATTATATTTCTCATATTTTTTGTTAAATTCAATATTTAATAAATTTTGAGATAATATTATTATATTAAAATTTTAAATAAAATAAGCATAAAATTTTAAGTTTATGAGCTTGAATTAAGCATATATTTTGAAAATATAAGATAGAATATTATAAACTTCTATAAACTTAAATTTTATAATAATAATTATATTTATATAATTATTAAATTACAAATTAAAAATTTATTTAATATTTTAATTTATAATATAATATTAGAAAATTGTTTAAATATAAAAATAAAAAATAAATATATTAAAGTTATAGGTAAAAAAGTTTTTCAACATAAATATATTAATTCATCATATCGAATACGAGGTAAAACTCCACGTATTCAAATAATTAATAATAAATGAAAATAATAAATTAATAAAAATTTAATTGAATATATATCAAATCCAAAAAATATAATACTTAAAATTATTCTTGCAAATCTAATTCTTAAATATTCAGCTATAAAAATTATAGTAAATTGTCTTCTAAAATATTCAGTATTAAATCCAGAAATTAATTCTGATTCACCTTCAATTAAATCAAATGGTGTACGATTTAATTCTATTAATATATTTAATATAAATATTAAATATAAAGGAAATAAAAGAATGCAAAATTTAATATATTTTTGAAAAATAATAAAATTGTAAAAAGATATATTTTCAGTTAATAATATTATAATTAATAATATTAAAAATAATCTAATTTCATAAGAAATAGATTGTGCAATAGATCGAATTGATCCTAACATAGAATAATTAGAATTTGAAGATCATCCTATAATTATTATAGGAAAAACACTAAATCTTAAAATTCTTAATATAAATAAAATTGAAAAATTATTATTATATAAATTAAAATAAAAAGGTGTTACTAATCATAATATAAAAGATAAAATTAAAATTAATATAGGACAAAATATATATTGATAAAAATTTGAATTTTTTAAAATAAAAAATTCTTTAAATAATAATTTTATAGCGTCATTAATTGGTTGAAATAATCCTATAAATCCAGATTTATTTGGACCTTTTCGATCTTGAATATAACCTAAAATTTTTCGTTCATATAATGTTAAAAATGCAACAGCTATTAAATTTATTAAAATTAATAAAAATAAATAAATTAAACTTATATATATATAATTTAATAAAGAATAAATTATTATTTATATAATAACTTATATTTATATTAAATTCTAAATTTAATTGCACTAATTTGCTAAAATAATTAATAAAAATATTTATTAATTAATAAAAAATTATTTTAAATATAAAGTCCTTTCGTACAAAAATATTTATTTTTATTAAAGATAGAAACCGATCTGGCTTACGCCGATCTGAACTCAAATCATGTAAGATTTTAAAAGTCGAACAGACTTAATATTTAAACTACTGCATTTAAAATGTATCTTAATTCAACATCGAGGTTGTAATCATCTTTATTAATATGATCTTTCCAAAGATATTACACTGTTATCCCTAAGGTAATTTATCTATTAATTTTTAATAAAATTCATTTATTTAAACAATAATTATTGATTATTAATTATTTTAAAGTTTAATAAATTTAAATATCCTCCCAATAAAATATAATTTTATTAATATTAATTTAAAATATTAATATTAATAAAATTATATAAAATTCTATAGGGTCTTATCGTCCCTTAATATTATTTAAGCATTTTTACTTAAAATTAAAATTTAATTTTTATAATAAAGATAGTTTATATTTCATTAACTCTTTCATACAAGATTCCAATTAAAAACCTATTTATTATGCTACCTTTGTACAGTCAAAATACTGCAGCTATTTAAAATTTAATTCATTGAGCAGAATTGACTTTAAATTATTAACAAAAAGACATGTTTTTGATAAACAGGTTGTTACATATCATCCATGTATGGGACTGAAACGTTTGGTGGCTTGGGCGTTGGCCCGATTATTTAGCGCACAACCCCTCGAACGGGGTTGACTCACGACGTATGTGCACACCCGGCCCAGTTTCATTGCCTTATATGGTAATGCCCCGCCACTGTACTGAGTAATTTTCCAGTATATAAGGGCCGCATTTTCCTACTCGTGGAGCTCAGTTTTTCTCAAAACCTCTCGAGACGACGTTACTTTGACACTCGAAGCAAGATCGGGCTATAATCCCCTTTGAGCAACTATTCACCCTAGCGGTTTTAATTGTGAGTGTTCAATCGACTAATCGAGTGAGTAGCTCCCGCGAACGCGCCGCGTAAACGCCGATTTAAAACTCTCGCCGTCGTGGCAACCCAGCGATAGTACTGGTTTTGTTAATACACCTTTTGTACTTGAGCACCTAACAAAATATATACTAGTTGTTAGAAACTAAGGGTTCTAACCGGGGTCCGGACGAGGGAAATACTAGGGAGAGTGATTGAGAAGTTTTTATTTTGTAATTT
Organism: Colletes latitarsis; assembly: GCF_051014445.1. NCBI lineage: Eukaryota > Metazoa > Arthropoda > Insecta > Hymenoptera > Colletidae > Colletes > Colletes latitarsis. The sequence goes on from NC_135142.1 coordinate 8,742,592, forward strand.
TCACTTGTCGCGAAGCGACAAGCCGTTTATTTAAATTTAACAAAAAAAGAAATGAAAAAAATAAAAAAATATAAATTACAAAAAAAGAATTATTTTTTAATCCAGCCAGGGGTGTGGCTTCACCGGCGTTGCCCCGGTTGGGATGGACCTTGGTTGCTGTAACAAAGGTTTGTTCAGATTAAATACGTGCGTACACGTATCGTAAACACGCTCGTCAGCTGCTCGCCTCGCTCTCCTAGCGACCAGCGGTGCGCAGGGAGGGGGGAATCAGCTGTCGTTTAACGTGAATCAGTGGACTGTAAATTTGTACTTGTACGCTGATAATTATTTATTGAAATTATCAGCGATACTTTTGCCCTGAACAGAAGAGAATTCACTCGTATCTGTCGGGGGCGACTTAGCCACGGACGGGTCACCAAATGGAGGTCGTAAAGCTCCAAATGGGTGGATCCCGTGAGCACGCTCTCCGTGCGGGTGACGTAGGAACGTCGTGCGAGGAGATTTCCTGCGACACTGTAAAATTACTGCACGGCGACCGTTTCTACCGGGGACCGTGACAGTAAAGTGTCCTTTGCAAAAAATCCCTCGCGGGTCCAACCGCACTATAAAGCCTACCCGGCGACCGTGTTGCACGGGGACCGTATTTGGTAGGCGGCGTGACGGAAGGTGAGGCGACCTTGAACCCGAACTCCTCCGTAGGGTGTACGGTCGACTCGTACACCGACGGGTTTTTGGAGAGGGTTTTTTGGCGACCTTTGCACGAAGAGCACTCCACGAGGCGGTACCGATTCAACGGTATGACCTTTGGGAGGCTCCCAAGCCGTATAGCTTTAAAGGGATTCTGGGTGGGTGCACCCTGAGTCCCTTACGTCGCGGTCGCGGCAACGACTGCAACGTACAATCCTTCCTAGCGAAGGCGGTCGCGCCACGCGCAGCGTGTATGACGACCTCCCTTTTCTCGCAGGTAGATTGTTCTAGGAAACTCTAACCGCAGCAACGGAGAGAATTCTTTGTTAAACAAGTCCAAATGTTATATGCGAGTCCGTACTTGAGGAGCGAGATCTTCTGGGATCCGCTCCCGTTGGCAGTCGGCTCGTGAATAATTACGAATATCGTCGCGGATCGACAGACGAAGACTCGGTCGCACCTTGTCGTCGCGACGCGGCGCTGCCGAATTCAGCTGTCGATCTCTTTTCAATATATCATACGGTTCTCTCTCTCGACGCTGACGTCACGATACCGTTTAAACCGGTGTGAAGCGAATCTTCGCGTGAGGTCGGCGTACAAAAACACGTAAACGGCCGCGGTTTTAAATCGTCCGAACGTTCAACGAACCTGACGAACGCTTAACCTTCCGCAGTGTCACGTACACAAACGGATACGGGAATCGCAGCCGAGAATTTAATATTTTCAGACTAACGCGATTTTAAATAATTTTTTAACATATTTAAACACTAGTAGTTACACTGATCTGCATTATTTAATTAATAAAACCCTGAACCATATTAACGGAAAGACGGGGGAGTATCTCACGGACCCGGTACACCTTTACCGCTCGAGGTGTACCATTACGATAGAGCAAAGATCCTAAAATTTCCTAAAAAACCTACGTGGCTCCCAGGGTATAAAGCCCCTGGTTCGTCCACTCCTTTCTAGCGGCTCCCAGGGTATAGAGCCCCTGGTTCGTCCGTGAAACCATACATTTCTCCTTATAAATTTAACCCCGTGGCTCCCAGGGTATAGAGCCCCTGGTTCGTCCACGTAACCTACTCCTACGGCTCCCAGGGTATAGAGCCCCTGGTTCGTCCGGAACTCCTGTCTCTTTCCTAACCATACCTAAAAACCACCGGTCGAGTACTGCCCTCGACCGAATCCAGGATCTCGCGCTCGCGCTCGTAACAAGGTGAATATAATTTTTGCTTAATTCCTATATTATATTTATAAATTAAATAAATATATTAATATAATAAAATTTACTAATTTTATCATTATAAATTAATTTAATTTAATTTTAATTAATTTTTTTTTATTAATTTATATTCTATTAATAAATTTTTAAATATTTAAATTTTATAAATTATTAAATTTTTTTTAATATTAACAAATTTTATGAATATAAATATATTTAAATAAATATTTTAAATAATAATTTTAAAATTAAAGTTTATCCCATAATTTTTTTATATTTAATAAATTTTATTTTATTATAAAATAAATTTTTATTAAATATATGAATTAAATTCATTTAAAAAAAAACTAGATATCAATAAAATCGAATAACGTATAATTTCTAAATAAATATTAATAATTAATTATTTTACATAAAAAATTATATTTATTTAGCTCTTTTATTTTCGAGAAATATATATATATATAATTATAATTAATAAATCCTGATACAAAAGGTACAAAAATAATTTTTTTTTTTATTTAAAATTATTTAAAACTTTTACAATACTTATTAATATAAAAAATTTATTTAAAATATTTACTTAAACAAATTTAATTTAAAATTACTTTAATTATTATTAAATTAAATTAAACTTTAAAATAATATATATATATATTATATATATATATATATATATATATATATATATATATATAATTAATATTATATAAAAAAAAATAAATTATATATATACATCTATTTATTATATTACATTTATTATTATTAAATTATGGATTATATTTTATAATATAGATTATATATTCGATAAATCCATAGATAATTATGTATAATTAGACTCTTAGTATATATTAATAGATGTGTGTAGATTCCAAGATTTATAGATAACTATGTATAAATTAACATATTTATTATGTATAATATGTATATTAATCTATAATTTATTTTTTTTTCTTTATAACAATAATTATATATATATATATCAATTAAATATTTATTAATAGATAAATATTTATTATATTAAATCTATTGTTATTAAATTATGGATTATATTTTATAATATAGATTATATATTCGATAAATCCATAGATAATTATATATAATTAGACTCTTAGTATATATTAATAGATGTATATAGATTCTAAGATTTATAGATAATTATGTATAAATTAACATATTTATTATGTATAATATGTATATTAATCTATAATTTATTTTTTTTTCTTTATAACAATAATTATATATATATATATCAATTAAATATTTATTAATAGATAAATATCTATTATATTAAATTTATTGTTATTAAATTGTGGATTATATTTTATAATATAGATTATATATTCGATAAATCCATAGATAATTGTATATAATTAGACTCTTAGTATATATTAATAGATGTATATAGATTCTAAGATTTATAGATAACTATGTATAAATTAACATATTTATTATGTATAATATGTATATTAATCTATAATTTATCTTTTTTTCTTTATAATAATAATTATATATATATGTATCAATTAAATATTTATTAATAGATAAATATTTATTATATTAAATTTATTATTATTAAATTGTGGATTATATTTTATAATATAAATTATATATTCGATAAATCCATAGATAATTGTATATAATTAGACTCTTAGTATATATTAATAGATGTATATAGATTCTAAGATTTATAGATAACTATGTATAAATTAACATATTTATTATGTATAATATGTATATTAATCTATAATTTATTTTTTTTTCTTTATAATATTAATTATATGTATATATATCAATTAAATATTTATTAATAGATAAATATTTATTATATTAAATTTATTATATTAAATTATAAATTATATTATAATATATAAATTATATATTTTATGAATTTATAATTTAAATTATTCATATTAAAAAATCTATTAATAAAAAAAAAAAAAAAAAAATTTAATATAATAAATACATATTTATATATTTAATTATTATTGTTTATATAAAAATTATTGTTTAAATAAAATAAATTTTGATTATTTTCTTTAATTAATTTAATTTTTATTATAGTATATAAAAATTTAATTATATTATAAAATAAATTTTGATTATTTTCTTTAATTAATTTAATTTTTATTATAGTATATAAAAATTGAATTATATTATAAAATAAATTTTGGTTATTTTTTTTAATTAATTTAATTTTTATTATAATATATAAAAATTTAATTATATAATAAAATTTTTATATAATTTATAGAATTATTAATTAATTTGATTATTGAAATTGAGTGAATATTTAATTATCAGAGGTATAGTAAAATTATCGTTAAATTACTAGTATGTACAAAAAAAATTTACTTAATAATGAAATTAAATCATTCAATTTCATCTGATCATTGAAATTGAGTGAATATTTAATTATCAGAGGTATAGTAAAATTATCGTGAAATTACTAGTATGTACAAAAAAAATTTACTTAATAATGAAATTAAATCATTCAATTTCATCTGATCATTGAAATTGAGTGAATATTTAATTATCAGAGGTATAGTGAAATTATCGTGAAATTACTAGTATGTACAAAAAAAATTTACTTAATAATGAAATTAAATCATTCAATTTCATCTGATCATTGAAATTGAGTGAATATTTCATTATCAGAGGTATAGTGAAATTATCGTGAAATTACTAGTATGTACAAAAAAAATTTATTTAATAATGAAATTAAATCATTCAGTTTAATAAAATTTTAGTTTATTATAAAATTTTTCTATTACGATGAAAAGATTTAATTAAAAATTAAAAGTTTTAGTAAAAATTTAATTTTAGTTTTATTATTAATTATTTATTTTAATATTTATATAAATTTTTTTTTTATTATAAATTTTTAAATAAAATTTATAAAAATTATTTAAATTTTATATTTAAAAAATAAATGAAAATTTTATTTAGGAAAAAAAAATTAATAGAAGATAATTTAGTGCCAGCATCTGCGGTTAAACTAAATCTATAAATTAATAATAATAATTTTAAATAAATTTAATAAAAAAAATAAATAAATAATTAATTATAATTTTAGTGAAATAATAATATAATTTTAAATTTATTTATTAAATTTAATTATTTTGTAAATTTTATTAAAAACTAGGATTAGATACCCTATTATTAAAAAAGAATTTATATAATTGATTATTAATTGTTAATCATTAAAATTAAAATATTTGGCGGTTAAATAATATTTTAGAGGAACTTGTAAATTAATTTGATGATCCACGATAAGATTTACTTAATTTAATTTTTTTGTATTGTTGTTTTTAAAAATTTTATTAAAAATATTTTTATTAAATTTTATTTAAATTATAATTCAAATCAAAATGTAGAATAATTAAGATTTAATGAGTTACAATAAAATTTATATTTAAGGATAATTTATTTTAATATAAATTTTAAAAAGGATTTAAAAGTAAATAATTTTAAATTAAAATTATTGAAAGTTGTAAATTTAATGTACAAATCGCCCGTCATTTTCATATAAAAATTGAAAAAAGTCGTAACAAAGTAAAAGTATTGGAAAATGTTTTTAGTTTAAGAATAAATAATTAATTAATAATTTATTTTTGAATAAATTTAAACAATAATTTTTATTCTAGAAATATTTATTTTATATATAAATAATATATATATATATATAATTTTAAAGTTTAATTTAATTTAATAATAATTAAAGTAATTTTAAATTAAATTTGTTTAAGTAAATATTTTAAATAAATTTTTTATATTAATAAGTATTGTAAAAGTTTTAAATAATTTTAAATAAAAAAAAAAATTATTTTTGTACCTTTTGTATCAGGATTTATTAATTATAATTATATACATATCTATATTTCTCGAAAATAAAAGAGCTAAATAAATATAATTTTTTATGTAAAATAATTAATTATTAATATTTATTTAGAAATTATACGTTATTCGATTTTATTGATATCTAGTTTTTTTTGAAATGAATTTAATTCATATATTTAATAAAAATTTATTTTATAATAAAATAAAATTTATTAAATATAAAAAAATTATGGGATAAACTTTAATTTTAAAATTATTATTTAAAATATTTATTTAAATATATTTATATTCATAAAATTTGTTAATATTAAAAAAAATTTAATAATTTATAAAATTTAAATATTTAAAAATTTATTAATAGAATATAAATTAATAAAAAAAAATTAATTAAAATTAAATTAAATTAATTTATAATGATAAAATTAGTAAATTTTATTATATTAATATATTTATTTAATTTATAAATATAATATAGGAATTAAGCAAAAATTATATTCACCTGTTTATCAAAAACATGTCTTTTTGTTAATAATTTAAAGTCAATTCTGCTCAATGAATTAAATTTTAAATAGCTGCAGTATTTTGACTGTACAAAGGTAGCATAATAAATAGGTTTTTAATTGGAATCTTGTATGAAAGAGTTAATGAAATATAAACTATCTTTATTATAAAAATTAAATTTTAATTTTAAGTAAAAATGCTTAAATAATATTAAGGGACGATAAGACCCTATAGAATTTTATATAATTTTATTAATATTAATATTTTAAATTAATATTAATAAAATTATATTTTATTGGGAGGATATTTAAATTTATTAAACTTTAAAATAATTAATAATCAATAATTATTGTTTAAATAAATGAATTTTATTAAAAATTAATAGATAAATTACCTTAGGGATAACAGTGTAATATCTTTGGAAAGATCATATTAATAAAGATGATTACAACCTCGATGTTGAATTAAGATAAATTTTAAATGCAGTAGTTTAAATATTAAGTCTGTTCGACTTTTAAAATCTTACATGATTTGAGTTCAGATCGGCGTAAGCCAGATCGGTTTCTATCTTTAATAAAAATAAATATTTTTGTACGAAAGGACTTTATATTTAAAATAATTTTTTATTAATTAATAAATATTTTTATTAATTATTTTAGCAAATTAGTGCAATTAAATTTAGAATTTAATATAAATATAAGTTATTATATAAATAATAATTTATTCTTTATTAAATTATATATATATAAGTTTAATTTATTTATTTTTATTAATTTTAATAAATTTAATAGCTGTTGCATTTTTAACATTATATGAACGAAAAATTTTAGGTTATATTCAAGATCGAAAAGGTCCAAATAAATCTGGATTTATAGGATTATTCCAACCAATTAATGATGCCATAAAATTATTATTTAAAGAATTTTTTATTTTAAAGGATTCAAATTTTTATCAATATATATTTTGTCCTATATTAATTTTAATTTTATCTTTTATATTATGATTAGTAACACCTTTTTATTTTAATTTATATAATAATAATTTTTCAATTTTATTTATATTAAGAATTTTAAGATTTAATGTTTTTCCTATAATAATTATAGGATGATCTTCAAATTCTAATTATTCTATATTAGGATCAATTCGATCTATTGCACAATCTATTTCTTATGAAATTAGATTATTTTTAATATTATTAATTATAATATTATTAACTGAAAGTATATCTTTTTACAATTTTATTATTTTTCAAAAATATATTAAATTTTGTATTTTTTTATTTCCTTTATATTCAATATTTATATTAAATATATTAATAGAATTAAATCGTACACCATTTGATTTAATTGAAGGTGAATCAGAATTAATTTCTGGATTTAATACTGAATATTTTAGAAGACAATTTACTATAATTTTTATAGCTGAATATTTAAGAATTAGATTTGCAAGAATAATTTTAAGTATTATATTTTTTGGATTTGATATATATTCAATTAAATTTTTATTAATTTATTATTTTCATTTATTATTAATTATTTGAATACGTGGAGTTTTACCTCGTATTCGATATGATGAATTAATATATTTATGTTGAAAAACTTTTTTACCTATAACTTTAATATATTTATTTTTTATTTTTATATTTAAACAATTTTCTAATATTATATTATAAATTAAAATATAAGTAAATTTTTAATTTATAATTTAATAAATTTATATAAATATAATTATTATTATAAAATTTAAGTTTATAGAGATTTATAATATTCTATCTTATATTTTCAAAATATATGCTTAATTCAAGCTCATAAACTTAAAATTTTATATTTATTTTATTTAAAATTTTAATATAATAATATTATCTCAAAATTTATTAAATATTGAATTTAATAAAAAATATGAGAAATATAATAATGAAAATAATTGTCTTAAATTAGTGTAAGGATATTCAATTAATTGACTACCTAATCAAGTTAATAAAATAAATACATTAACAAATATTCAAAATATAATTTTATTAATTGGATAAAATTTACTTGATTTAATATTATAATTATTAATAATTGGTAAAAAATATAAAATTAAAATTGATATAAATAATATTAATACTCCTCCTAATTTATTTGGAATAGCTCGTAAAATTGAATATGCAAATAAAAAATATCATTCTGGTTTAATATGTTCTGGAGTAATTATAGAATTTGCTATAATAAAATTATCTGGATCACTTAAATAATAAGGAATTTGTATAACAATAATAAAATTAATATATAAAATCAAAATAAATCCTATAATATCTTTAATAAAAAAATAAGGATAGAAAGGAATTTTATAGATATTACTATCTATGCCTATTGGGTTATTTGATCCATTTAAATGTAAATAAAATAAATGTAAAATTACTATAAATATAATAATTAAAGGTAAAATAAAATGAAATGAATAAAAACGATTTAATGTTGCATTATTAATTGAAAATCCACCTCAAATTCATTCAACAATATCTTGCCCAATATATGGTAATGCGGATAATAAATTTGTAATTACAGTTGCACCTCAAAAAGATATTTGTCCTCATGGTAATACATACCCTAAAAAAGCCGTAGCTATAGAAAGTAATAAAATTATAATTCCAATAAATCATACATTAATTGATTTAAATGAATGATAATAGATATTTCGTCCAATACGTATATATATACAAATAAAATATATTGAAGCTCCATTTATATGAATTAAACGAATTAATCAACCTTTATTAACATCTTTTATAATATGAATAACTCTTTCAAAAGCATAATTAATATTTGGACAATAATGTAATGATAATAATAATCCTGAAATAATCTGAATTATTAAATATAATCCTAATAATGATCCAAAGTTTCATAAAATATTAATATTTAATGGGGTTGGTAAAATAATTAATGAATTATTAAAAATTTTAAGTAATGAATTAACTTTAAATAATTTAATGAATTTATTTTTCATTAATTAAATATAATAAGATTTTTTATATTATTAATTTTTAATTTTTCGTAATGATTTAAATTTAATTAATGATATTTTTATAATTAAATTTAAACAATAAATTAAATAAGTAATTGAAATAAAAATAAAAATACAATTAGGAAATTTATATAATAATTTAATTGAATAATTAATATTTTTAAATATGATTTTATTTATTATAAAATCAATTGAAATATAATTATAATATGTATAAATTATAATTAAAATTATAATAATATATATTAATAAAATTGAATAATATTCATAAGTAAATATAATTATTTTATAATTATTAATTAATCTAGTAAAATATATAAATATAATTATTAATCCTCCAATTATTGAAATAAAAATTATATAACTATATATATTTATATTTATATCTAAATTAATTAATAATAATATATTTATAATATAAAAAACTAAAATTATTATAAATGTTAATGGATGTAAATTAATTTTTATTATTGAAAATGTAATTAATATAATTATATTTGAAACAATAATTAATTTAATTAAAATTATTATTTTTGGTATTATTATTATCATTTTAAAATTAAAATTATTATTTATAAATTAACAAAAAATAGTTTATTTAAAATATTAATTTTGGGAATTAAAGATAAAATATTCTTTTTTTTTTTGAAAATTAAAATTGTTTTAAATAAATTATTTTTTTTAATTTACAAAATTAATGTTTTTAAATAAACTATAAAACTTAATTTAATTTTAAATATTCAAAATAAATATATAAAATATGATTTTATTGGTGATATATTATTTAATTATCACTTTTTTTATTTAATATTATTTTTAGGAATGGTATTAATTTTTAAATTTAAAGATTCATTATTAATAATTTTAATTAGAATTGAATTTATAATTATATTAAATATTATAATAACTATTTATTTAAAAATTATAAATTTTGATGAATGATTATTTTTATTTTATATTGTATTTTCTATTTGTGAAAGAGTATTAGGTTTATCTTTAATTATTAATTTAATATATAAATATGGAAATCAAAATATTAGAATAATAAATTTAATATGGTAATAATAATTAAAATATTAAAATAATTAAATTTAATATGGTAATAATAATTAAAATATTAAAATAATTGAATTTAATATGGTAATAATAATTTTATTTAATACATTTGCTTTAATTTTTATATATAATTTTTATAAATATAAATTTATAATAAGAAATTTAATTAATATAATATTAATTATATTAATTATAAATTATGATTTATTTATTGAATGAAATAAATATAGATTTAATTTTAGATTAAATAATTATTCTTTTATAATGATTATTCTAAGATTATGAATTTTTAGAATTATTATTATATCATTAAGATTAAAAATAATTAATTTTAATTTATTTATTAATTTTTTATTAATTTTATTAATTAATTTAATTTTATTTTTTATATCTAATAATATTTTAATATTCTATTTTTTCTTTGAAATTAGATTAATTTTAATATTTTTAATAATTATTTATTGAGGAATAGGTGAAATACGAATTTTAGCAAGAATATATTTAATATTTTATACTTTATTTTTTTCTTTACCATTTTTATTATTTTTATTTTTAATAATTTTAAATAAAAATTATATTATATTTAATATAATAGAAATAGAATTATTTATTTGTAATAATTATCTATTTATATTTATAATTTTATCTTTTTTAGTTAAAATTCCAATTTTTGGTATACGTAATTGATTATTAAAAGCTCATGTAGAAGCTCCTGTATATTGTTCAATAATTTTAGCTTCTATTATATTAAAATTAGGAACATATGGATTATTACGATTTATTTTAATTTTTTATAATAATTTAATGTTTATTAAAATTTATATTATAATTATTAGTATAATTGGAGGTATTATTTTAAGAATTTTATGTTTACGTCAGATTGATATAAAAATTTTAGTTGCATATTCTTCAGTAGTTCATATAAGTATTTTAATTAGTAGATTAATAACTTTAAAAAATTTAAGTTTATATAGATGTTATTTAACAATAATTTCTCATGGTTTATGTTCATCAGGATTATTTTATATAGTAAATTTATTTTATAAAGAAACAAATAGTCGATTAATAATTATTAATAAAGGTATTATAAATATCACCTCAAAAATATCATTATTATGATTTTTATTATGTTCTTCTAATATATCTGCTCCTTTATCATTAAATTTAATTAGAGAAATTTTTACTATAATAATTTTATATAATTGATGTAATTCATTAATTTTTATATTAATATTAATTAGATTTTTAAGATTTATTTATTCTTTATATTTATTTAGATATATAAATCATGGAAAAATAAATTTTTATTTAAAAATTAAAAATTTTAAGTTTTTAGAATTTTTAGTAATTATTTTACATTGATTACCTTTAAATTTTATATTTTTAAATTTAGATTTATTTATATAATTTAATTGTAATAAAAATATTTATTTAAATTTAAGTTAATATATATATATATATATATATATATATATATTAATATATATAAATAAAAATCAATTTAAATAGTTTAAATAAAAATATTGAATTGTGGATTCAATGATGTATAAAAATACTTTAAATTATATTATTAATAATTATTTATAGTTTATTTATATTAATTTTAAGTTTTATATTAATAATTATAGGAATATATTTTTATATATTTAAATTTAATATATATATTGAATGATTAATATTAAATTTTAATAGAATAAAAATTGAATTTTTAATTTTTTTAGATTATATAAGATTAATTTTTTTAAGAATTGTAATATTAATTTCTTCTATAGTAATATTATATAGAATTGAATATATAAAATCAGAAATTTTTATTAAACGATTTATTTATTTAGTAATATTATTTGTAATTTCAATATGTTTAATAATTTTATGTCCAAATATTTTTAGAATTATATTAGGTTGGGATGGTTTAGGATTAATTTCTTCTTGTTTAATTATTTTTTATCAAAATTATAATTCATATAATTCAGGATTCTTAACAATTTTATGTAATCGAATTTGAGATGTTAGATTATTATTAATAATTTGTATATTTATAAATTTAGGTTCTTGAAATGGTTTAATTTACAATAATAATTTTTATAATAATATATTAAATTTTATATTAATTTTAACAGCTATAACTAAAAGTGCTCAAATACCTTTTTCTTTATGATTACCTGCTGCTATAACAGCTCCTACTCCAGTTTCTTCATTAGTTCATTCATCAACATTAGTTACTGCAGGTGTATATTTATTAATTCGATATAATAAATTATTTATAATAAATATAAATATTAATATATATATATTATATATTTCTTTAATAACAACTTTTATAGCAAGATTAATAGCTAATTTTGAATATGATTTAAAAAAAATTATTGCTTTATCAACATTAAGACAATTAGGTTTAATAATATTAACTTTAAGTATTAATTATTATGAGTTAGCGTTTTTTCATATAATTATTCATGCTTTATTTAAATCATTAATATTTTTATGTGCTGGTGATTTTATTCATTTAATAAATAATAATCAAGATATTCGTAAATATGGAAATATATTAATAATTACACCAATAAAAAGATTAATTATAATTTTAAGTTTAATTATATTAATAGGATTCCCATTTTTATCTGGATTTTATTCAAAAGATTTAATTATTGAAATATTTATAAATAAGAAATTAAATTATATTTTTTATTTAATTTTTATTGTTTCAATAATATTAACAATTAGATATAGAATTCGAATAATTTTATGATTAATATTTTTTAATAATAATTTTATTCCTATAATTTATTTTAAAGAAAATAAATTAATAATTTTTTGTATAATAATATTATTAATATTATCTTTTTTTTTTAGATATAATATATTTAAATTAATTTATATTAAATACTTATTTAATATATATATATTAGATAAAATAATAATTTTAAATTTTTATATTTATGGATTTTGAATTAGTTTATTAATGTATAATTTTAATATATATTTATTTAAAAATTTAATAAATTTTATTATAACAATATTTTTTTCTATATATATATTTAAATATAGATATAAAAATTTATTTAATATTATATATAAATATGAAATTTTAATGGAAAAAGGATGATTTGAAAGATTTATTGGTATATATATATTAAAATTAATATATATATTTAATATATTTAATAATAAATATATATTTAATAAATTAGAATTTATTGTTATTATAAATTTTTATACTATTATATTATTATTATTTATTTGAATTTTATAAATTATTTAAATAGCTTAAATATAAAAGTATAATATTGAAAATATTAAGATAAATAAATTTTTTAAATAGAAATATTAATGAATAATCATTAATTTTTAAGTTAGAAGCTTAAATTATTATATTTCAAATTTATATAATTTAAACAAAATATTATATTTTCAATATAAAAATAATATAAATTAATTTTATTTATAAATAATTATATAAAAATTATTATTTAATTGGAACATCTAATTCAATTAAATTATTAACAATAATTTACCTCTAATTTTTTGGTTTCAATTAAATTTAGATATTAATAATTTATTTATTAAATTTTTAAATGCAATTTAAATGTTATAATTAACTAATATCCAAATTAAAAATTATATAAAGTAAGAATTTACATTTAATTTCGAATTAAAAATTTGATTATTAAAATTAATCTATATAATAAATTAATTTAATCAATTTAAATAACCTAAATATCATTCTATTAATAAACCAATAATTAATATTAATAAAAAATATATAAATATAATTATTGAAATTAAAGATATAAATTCTTTTATTACAAAAACTAAAGGTAAAATTAATATAATTTCAACATCAAAAATTAAAAAAATTAATGAAATTAAAAAAAAATTATTAGAAAATGGTAATCGTCTATTAGATAAAGGATCAAATCCACATTCAATTGGTAAAATTTTTTCTCGATTTTTTTTATATCTTATTTTAAAATATAAATTTATAAATGTTAATAATAAACAAATAAATGTAATAATAAATAATATAAATATATAATTAAAAATTATATATATTATTATTAATAAATTTTTTAATTGGAAGTTAATCGTAATAATTTTTATACTATATATATATATTATTATTAATTAATTTAATATATTCATCAATAAATAAATATATAAACAAATAATCAAATAATATCTACAAAATGTCAATATCAAGATGAAGCTTCAAAATGAAAATGATGAATTTTAGAAAAATGATTAATTGATATACGAAATAAACATGTTATTAAAAATAAAATACCAATAATTACATGTGTTCCATGAAATCCCGTCAATAAATAAAAAATAGACCCAAAAATTCTATCATTAATACAAAATTTTGATTCATTATATTCTAAATATTGTAATAATGAAAAATAAATTCCTAATAAAATTGTACATAATAATCAAAATTTTCTATATCTTAATTTATTATTTAATAATAAATTATGACTTAAAGTAATTATAAATCCAGATGAAATTAAAATAATTGAATTTAATAATGGAATATCATAAGGGTTAAATTTTAAAATATTTTTAGGAGGTCATAAATTACCAATTTCAATATTAGGTGAAATACATCTATGAAAATAAGTTCAAAATATTGAGATAAAAAAAAATAATTCTGAAATAATAAATAAAATTATTCTAAATTTTATTATTATTATTACTTTTAATGTATGAAATCCTTGATAAGTTCTTTCACGAATAATATCTCGTCATCATTGAAATATTATTATTATTAAAATTAATATATTTAATAATATAAAAAATAACTTATTTAATATAAATCAATTTAATACTCTTATTAATAAATTTATTAAAGATAAAGAAGTTATTAAAGGTCATGGCCTTAATGTAACTAAATGAAAAGGATGATTTGAATTTATCATTTTAATATTTAATTAGATTCATTAAAATATAATAAACTTAAAATTGAAAATACATATGATTGAATTATAGAAACTGAAATTTCTAAAATAAATAATATATTTTGTATAATAATAATTAAAGGTAAAAACAATAATATTAAATTATTTATTGATGATCCTATTAAAGATAATAATAAATGACCTGCTAATATATTAGCAGTTAATCGAAAAGATAATGTTCATGGACGAATAATATTTCTAATTAATTCAATTAATACTATAAAATTTATTAAAAATATAGGTGTATTTAATGGAACTAAATGAATTAGTATATAATTTAAATTTATACTTCATCCAAATAATATAAATCTTAATCATAAAGTTAAAGATAAAGATAAATTAATATTTAAATGACTTGTTGGTGTAAAATTATAAGGAAATAATCCTAATAAATTTATAAATAAAATTATTATTATTAAACTAATAAAAATAATAATATTAGATATATATTTAAATATTACTAATAATTTAAATTCATTAAAAATTAAATTAATTAACAATATAAATATTATTTGATAACGTGATAATTTAATTCAATATATTAATGGAATTAACATTAATACTATTATAATTATAATTCAATTTATTGATATATATATATTTGTTGAAGGATCAAAAATAGAAAATAAATTTGTTACCATTTATATATATAAATTAATAAATGTATCTTATAAAATTTAATTTTTATAATTTTATTATAATTTATAAAATAAATTATAATTAAAATAATAAAAATTATTATTAATCTATAAATATACAAATTTAATCAATTTATTGGTATTATTTGTGGGATAAAAAAATTTTCATTAGAAGTAATTGTTAAATACTATTATTTGGTTTAAGAGACCAATTCTTACATTTCAGACATCTAATGAAAAAAATATTGATTATATATTATTCAATAACTTTAAAATGACATTTTAATATTATTATTTAACTAATTTTTTATAATAATATATAATTAATTATTTATATTAATTCAATTTATAAAATTTGAACAATTAGTTCTTTCTAATACAATTGGTATAAATCTATGATTAGCACCACAAATTTCTGAACATTGTCCAAAAAATAAACCTGATCGTATTGAAATTAAAGTTATTTGATTAATACGTCCTGGAATTGAATCTATTTTTATTCCTAATGATGGAATTGTTCAAGAATGAATAACATCTAATGATGTAGTTAATAAACGAATAGGAATATTATAAGGAATAATTAATCGATTATCAACATCTAATAAACGAAATAAATCCAATTTATCTAAATCTTTAATTATATAAGAATCAAAATTAAAATTTTTAAATTCAGGATATTCATAACTTCAATATCATTGATGTCCAATAGCTTTAATTGTAAAAAAAATAGGATTCCATATTTCATCAATAAAATATAATGTTTTTAATGAAGGAAAAGCAATAATTATTAAAATTAATATAGGTAAAATTGTTCATACAATTTCAATTAAATGATGCTTTAACAAATATCGATTTATAAATTCATTAGTTATAATATCTAATATAATTAATAATGTAAATGTAATAATTATAATTATTATAATTATAGTAATATTATAAAATAAATTTAAATTATTAGAAAATGGTGAACTTGGATCTTGAAAAGAAAATATTTTTCAATGTGAAATTATTAATAAAAAATTATTATTTTTATTTAAGAATCTTAAGTTCATTGCACTTATCTGCCATATTAATTATTAATAAATATCTTTAATTTTTTTTATAATTACAAAATTATTTATAATATATAAATTTTATTTATTCTTTTTATTATATATAATTTTAATAATAAAAGGTAATTCATTAAATGAATGATCTAAAGGAGGATAATTTTGTAATCATTCTAAAGAACATTGATAAAATTTAAAAATAATTAATCGTTTAGCAATTAATCTTTCTATAATAATATAAATTAATAAAATTAATCTATTTAATGAGATTAAAGATCCTAAAGAAGATAATAAATTTCAACAATAATATGAATCAGGATAATCAGAATATCGTCGAGGTATTCCTATTAATCCTAAAAAATGTTGAGGAAAAAAAGTTAAATTTACTCCAATAAATATTAATAAAAATTGAATAATTAATCATTTTTTATTTAAAATTAAACCAGTAAAAATTGGATATCAATAAATAAATCTTGCAATAATAGAAAATACTGCTCCTATAGATAATACATAATGAAAATGTGCTACTACATAATATGTATCATGTAAAATAATATCAATAGATGAATTAGATAATATAATTCCAGTTAATCCTCCTATTGTAAATAAAAAAATAAATCCTATTGATCATAAAATCGAAGGATTAATAATTAATTTAGATCCATAATATGTTGCTATTCATCTAAAAACTTTAATTCCAGTAGGAATAGCAATAATTATAGTTGCTGAAGTAAAATAAGCTCGTGTATCGACATCTAATCCAACTGTAAATATATGATGAGCTCATACAATAAATCCTAAAAATCCAATACCTAATATTGCATAAATTATTCCAATATTACCAAATGTTTCTTTTTTACCACTTTCATTAAAAATAATATGTGAAATTAATCCAAATCCAGGTAAAATTAAAATATAAACTTCAGGATGACCAAAAAATCAAAATAAATGTTGATAAAGTACAGGATCTCCTCCACCTGAAGGATCAAAAAATGAAGTATTTAAATTACGATCAGTTAATAATATTGTAATTGCACCAGCTAATACAGGTAAAGATAATAATAATAAAATTGTTGTAATAAAAACAGATCATGAAAATAAAGATAATTGATCATAATTTAAATTATAATTTTATATTATTAAAATTGTTACAATAAAATTTATTGATCCTATAATAGATGAAATACCTGCAATATGTAAAGAAAAAATAGTTAAATCAACAGATAAAGAAGAATGATATATTAATGAAGATAATGGTGGGTAAATAGTTCATCCTGTCCCTCTTCCTCTATATAAAATATTACTTATTAATAATAAAATTAATGAAGGAGGTAATAATCAAAATCTTATATTATTTATTCGTGGAAATGCTATATCTGGTGCACCAATTATTAATGGAATTAATCAATTTCCAAATCCTCCAATTAAAAAAGGTATTACTATAAAAAAAATTATAATAAAAGCATGAGAAGTAACAATAGAATTATAAATTTGATCATTATTAATTCATATACCAGGTGAACTTAATTCCATACGAATAATTATTCTTAATGAAGAACCAATTATTCCAGTTCATATAGCAAAAATAAAATATAGTATACCAATATTTTTATGATTTGTTGAATAAAATCATTTAAGGATATAACAAATATTTATTAAAATTTACAATTATATTATATTTTTAAATTTGAAATTTAATAGTTTATTTTAACTTAAAATTTTATATTTAATATTAAATTATAATAATTCATAAAATTAATAAATTTAAATAATATTGTGTCTGAAAAAGAAATAAATTGTAAATTTATTTATAAAGATAAAAATTCTTTCTATATTAAAAATTATTATTTATTTTTAATTAAATTTTTATAAGTTAAAATAAACTATTAAATTGCAAATTTAAAAATATTAAAAATTTAATTAAAAATTTATTAAATCAATATATAAATATAATATACATATAAATATAATTATAAATAAAATTAATAATATTCATTTAGGAATAATTATATTAATTATAATTTTATAAGAGTAAGATTTAATTTTTGAATTTAAATAATAATTAAATAAAAACAAATTTAAATAAGTTCATGTTATTAAAGTTCTAGAAATTAATATAACAATTAATATAACCATTAAATTATTATAATTAGTAATTAAATTTTCTAATAATATTCATTTTATTAAAAATGTTAATATTGGAGGAAATCTAGAATATATAATTATTAAAAATATTATTAATATTTTTAATGGTTTACTTAAATTTAAATCATAAACATCAAATTTATTATCAATATTTAATATACCTAATAATCGAAATAATAATAATGATATTAAAGTGTATAAAATTATATAAATAATAAATAATTTTATAGATATCATTATTAATAATAATAATAAACATGTATGAATTATTGAAGAATAAATTATAATATATTTTAAAGAATTAGTATTTAAAACTAAAATTCTAGAATATAATAAATTAAAAATAATAAATCCAATTATATGCTCATCTAATTTTAATATTAAATGTATTAAATAAATAGGTTGAATTTTTAAAATAGTAGAAAAAATAAATAAATTTATTCAATTTATATTTTTTGAAGATATTAAAAATCAAAAATTTATAGGATATAAGCCTATTTTTATATATAATAAAAAATAAACAATACCAATATGTAAATTATCTATTTGTTCTAATTTAATAATATTCTTTATAATAATACTAAAATATAATAATAAAGAAGTAATTATAGAAACTATAAAAAAAAAAATTGCAGAATTTATATCTTTTTCAATAATTAAAATATAAATTATAGTAAAACTTACAATTTCTATTAATATTCAAACAATAATATAATTATTAAATAATAAAGATTGTTAAAAAGCTGATGCTTTTAACGACGAAGTCCGGATAGAGGGATCGGATTTTTATTGTGGGAAGTGAGTTGGGAATTTAAGATTTTCTTTTTCAAAAAACTGTTTATTATAAAAATAAAAATAAAATAAACAATCAGAAACAACGAAAATTCTTATTAAATTGTTTTCAACGATTTCCTGGTCGGAACCGGCACGTTGAGGTAGGCCAAGATTCTGTGAACAGAAAAACACGGCAATGTGTTAGACACGTAAACACGTTACACGTATATTCGCCGCGTGTGTGTCCTCACGCTCCTGGCTTCGATATTCGAATGTATAGGAGCGGAGAATTTCGCTCGCTCGTAATATACGAGCTCGCAAGTGGACTGTATTTAATATCTGGCGTGAAAAGAATTAAATTTCCTTTCGACGCCGAACTGAGTCGATTGTCTAGTGGACGGGGATGCAAGTGGAGGTTGTAAGGCTCCAAATGCACTGATCCCGTGAGTATGCCCACGGAGTCTGTGCGTCGAGTCGCACTGCAGTACAACGGCACGACCGTCGATCTGCGGCTTCTCTTTAACGTTCCAACAGATGACTTGTTGGTCGAGAATTGTACTGCGAAGCCCGACAGCACGTGGTTCACTGCACGAATGCATCACTCGATGTGATTCGTGACAGTATTTGAACTACGTGGGGGCCTGACCCGCGACTCCTTGACCTCTCCGCACAGGTGCTCCTCTAAGCGTTACACCGGCGGGGTCTGTAGAGGGAAGGAATCGAAGACCGAAAGTCAAGCGTCCGAAGTGGACGCTGACCTGACTCCAGTGAGCCCACCTGGAGGTTCACCACGTAGGTGCCTCCCTTCGGTGTCTCCTAAGCCGAACGACAATCACAGAGAAGTTTGAACGGTATTCACCCACTTCTCTGTGTTTCAAACGTTTATACGCTTGAAACGACAAAATAATACTGTACGAGGGGGGTCGAGCACCTTATTGGTGTATTCTCGAGCCCTCCAAATTAGACAGAAAATAGAAATTGAGCTTGTTTGGGACTTTCCCGAACGAAACTCCTGAATGCTTTTATTCGAGTCGAGAGTCGACTCGTTTGATAAGCAAAGACTAAAATTAATGAGTGCTAGTTTGAGTTTTAATGAATTCTCAGCTGTGCGAGGTCAATCAGAGGACCCGCACCAGACTGAACATCGACTCGTTGCACCCTTTATTGGTTAATTGTCTGCTAGCTTTATCTCGAGAATTTCACTCTCGAGATTCGCTCGAAATCTGTTCGGACACGATCGGGAGCCGATGTGCCTTCTTCAGAAGTCGCTGTGAGACTGTGTCGATTGACAGCCGAAAACGTCGCCGCGTTGCTCCAATTAGCCGTTCCGCGGCGCTGTCCAAATTTCGGCAGTCGATCTTTGTCTAATTCTCTACGCGCTACTCTCGCACGGTACTGACGTCATCAACACCGTTAGCACACTCGAATCGAAGGTAATGAGCCGTTACCGATGGCAGAAAAACTAGTAATACACGCGTTTTTCTATCACTGTTTGCTGTACAAATCCTATTAGAGATAATCTCCTTCGAATTGTACGTTAACAGGATTAACGGTAATCGCGGCCGAGGACAATCGCTCGGCATTATGCAAATCTTTAAACATACCGCCCCCCTTGCACGGCTCGTGCAATGAACCAGGGAGCGATAGAACCGATCGGCCAAGATCCGAGTGAGAGTAGGCGCGTAGACAGTAAGGAAAATATGTAAATTACTTACATTTTTTGGAGGGTCCGCCGGAGTTTTTTCCCTGCAGCATCTGCAGGGAAGCGAGGATGGCCTGAATGGCCGCCTTTGGTAGGGCATCATCGCTAGGCGGTGCCTCACGTCGGTTGCCAGGCCGCTTCCTCCTTCTTTCCTTTCTCGTTTCCGGTTTCTTTATTTTCGGGTTTCCCTCCAACTTTTCCGTCGCGGAGGGCGTGCGGCGTCGATTCCGCTTGGCGGGCCGCGGCTTCTCCACCGGCGTTGTGGCCGGCGTATTCGCTGGTTCCGGTGCAGCGGTCGATGTCGACGCGACGGGCAGAGGTCCTTCCGGTTTTGGGGGTACGTCCTCTCGGATCAGGCAGGACTTTAAAGACCCGTCCTTTGCCCACCGGAGGACGTAGCGCCCACCTGGTACCAAACACTTGTACCGCCTTGTGGTTTGTGGTATGTGTGCCGGCACCGTAATGTTTCGGCGACCCACTGGGAATACCAGTGGTACCTCACTACACGCGCTCGTTGTGGGCGTCGGTTCACCTTGCTCGAGCTTCGGCTGGGGGGCCTCGGCCAGCGCTCCCAGCTGAAGGATACGCTCAAACGCGATGTCGAAACCGGGTGAAGACATACCGGTTTCCGGGGTAGCTGGTGCACTCTCTGGCTCCATGGTTTGTTAGTGACTGATCTATGCCGGTAAGGTGTCGTTCGAATTTCGATTTAGGGGCGTTAGCTTAAGCTAATTGTTCCCGTCCTTAAGCGATAACGAGATTGGCGGATTTTTCCCCCTACTCTTCGTTTTCGCACAGGAGACAAGTGGCCGGTGAGAATCAACCGTTCTCACCTTCCAAAATCCTTGCCTTTTCGAACTCGAACGGTTTTGTTTAGATCACCTGCTCGGCTTCGGGAACCGTCGCCGAAGGTGACTCAAACAAAGACTCAGCCACAGGCAGCGTACACAATCGCGTAATTGGTCGCGTATATGTGGATTTGGCTGTGCGTACTTTAACTACACGTACATGCCCATCCTTTCCCGGAAATACTTCCTCTATTCTTCCCATTTCCCACTGATTCGGGGGGAGGAGAGGATTCTGCACTAAAACAAGATCATTCTTTTTTAGGCGTGTATTTTCCGTCTGCCATTTGTAGCGGTTCTGGAGGTGCATGAGATAATC
The DNA here is from genome assembly GCF_051014445.1 of Colletes latitarsis. NCBI lineage: Eukaryota > Metazoa > Arthropoda > Insecta > Hymenoptera > Colletidae > Colletes > Colletes latitarsis. Next base: position 8,765,334 of record NC_135142.1, read on the forward strand.
TCTTGTCCAGTGCCTCCAGAGCTGCTCGTGGAATTTTTGCATAGTTCTCCATCTTGTCAGATGCGAAATATTAACATTTTCCACGGATTCCATTGGGGGTGCCATCATGGGCCCTCCAATTAGGAAGTGTGCCGGTGTGAGCGGCGCATAATCATCAGGGCTATCACTCAGAGCGGCAATCGGTCGCGAGTTTAAACTGGCTTCGATTTTACAGAGTAACGTCTGTAATTCCTCGCTCGTGGGAGTGAATTCTCCTATGATGCGCTTTAAATGATGCTTCACAGATTTGACTCCGGCTTCCTGCATCCCACCAAAATGGGGGGCACTGGGTGGGTTAAACTGCCACCGAATGCCCTTTTCGCCGCATTGGTTTTGCATTTCCGGCGTTTTACACACCTTATTGAAATGTTTTCTCAATTCACGATCTGCACCGACGAAGTTTGTCCCATTGTCACTGCGTATGCAAGACGGGATTCCTCGTCGGGCCATGAACCGATCCAATGCAGCCAAAAATGCACTCGTCGTGTAATCATGGACGAGTTCAATATGTATGGCCCTTGTAGCGAAGCAGACGAAGACTGCGATATACGCTTTATGAGCTGTTTTTCCTCGGCCCGCGGAGTCGCGGACTTTATACGGTCCCGCATAATCGACTCCGCAGTTTAAAAAAGCCCTTGCTGCACGGCTGCGTTCTGGGGTCAAATCCTGCATGATTTGCGTGGAGGTTTGTGCCCTCCATCTTACGCATTTCATACATTGATGGATGACCTTGCGAGCCGTGGTTCGGCAACCGAGGATCCAAAATTGTTGCTTTACCATGGATATCGTCAGCTGCAAGCCCCCGTGCAACGTATTTACGTGGCACTGCCGAATTATCATGGTAGACACATGGTGTTTTGGCAGAATTATGGGGTGCTTCGCTTCCCATGCCAGCGTCGCATTCTCCAGTCGTCCACCGACCCTCAAAACGTCATTCGTGTCGAGGAAAGGGTTCAGACTTTTTAACGGAGATTTTGCGGGAATTTCCCTGTGCTTTTTTAAACACTGGTACTCGCCCGCAAAATGCGTTCGCTGGATGTAGCGGACGATTCTTTCCTTGGCCAGCTTCAATTCTGATGCTTCGACAACGTTGGCATCGAACGACCTTCGCTCACCTTGCATCGGTCTACGTAATCGGAGACAATATGCAGTCACGCGAAGTAGCTTACTCCAGGTTGAGAATCGGAATACAAATTCCCATTCCTTGTCTGGAGTTGCAACGTGGGCGTACGGAATGCGCTTGCCCTCGGTCGTATCGATGGAATCAGGCGTTTTCGGCCAATTTTCCTCTCGTTGTCTTAACCATGCTGGACCAGAAATCCACAGCTTCGATTGAATGAGCTCCTCCGCTTCGACACCGCGCGAATTCAAATCCGCGGGATTGAAGCGGGTGGGAACATGTCTCCATTCAGCTTTCGGAAGCAAGGTCTGGATTTTCGCGACTCGGTTGGCTATCACAACCTTCCAAGTCGAAGCATGTTTTTTCAACCAAGCTAGTGCAATGGTGGAATCTGACCAACAGATTATACGGTCAATTTTTATGGACAATGACCGTTCCACGTGCACTGCGAGCTCGGTAAGCAGTACGGCTCCGTTCAATTCGAGAATCGGAATTGACTGCGTTTTAATCGGAGCCACCCTCGTTTTTGCCATGATCAAGGTTGTGAAAATTTCCTCGGTCATGGTCGTCACGCGTAAATACGTGACGGCCGAGTACGCTCCGAGTGAAGCATCGCAGAATCCGTGTAATTCCACCGAAACTGCATCTGCTCCGTAACGGATCCATCTGGGAAATTTTACTTTTTCCAAACTGCTCCAATCCTCGCAAAACGTGTTCCACGTTTTTAGCGTATTCGCGGAGACATGATCGTCCCACTGGATTTTTTCCAGCCATTGGGACTGCATCAAAATCTTCGCGCGAATTACGACTGGTGATAACCAGCCGAGCGGATCGTATAGTTTGGCTATTTCAGAAAACAAAGTTCGCTTTGTAATCGGACCTGCAGCCGGTTGGAACCGTTGCAGGTTGAAATAGAAATAATCTCCCGATGGTATCCATCGCAATCCAAGCACCTTGAGTTCGGAATCATCGAACAAGGTGAGGTCGACAGCGTGGGAGTGAGAGCTTTGTGGGATGTTTCGTAGTAATTTCTGCGAGTTACCAGCCCACTTTCTCAATTTAAACCCGCCGCCCTGTAGGAGTTCGCAAACTTGAATACGAATTTTTTCCAACAAGGACGTGTCGGGTGCCCCCATAAATACGTCATCAACGTATATATCTTTCTCGAGTATCGGAGCGGCGAGAGGAAATCTGTCACCGTCCCGTTTTTTCAACTCGAGCAGAGTACGCATCGATAAATACGGTGCACACGCCGTTCCGTACGTAACGGTGTTCAACTCGAATGCTTTAAGCACTTCGGTTTCGGGTGTGCGCCATAAGATGCACTGAAAACGACGATCCTGCGGGGCGACGAGAATTTGCCGAAACATTTTCTCGATATCGGCCACCAGCACGTATTCGTACAGCCTCCATCTCGTCAAAACAGACATGATGTCGTTCTGCAGTTTCGGACCTACGTGTAGGATGTCGTTCAGGGATTGTCCGCCCACCGTACGGCTGGTCGCGTTAAACACGACTCGCAGTTTGGTGGTTGCACTCTCCGTTCGGATAACCGCTCGATGCGGAATGTAGAGTCTGGATTTTTCAGAGGGCTCTATACGAGTCATGTGTTCCAACGACTCATACTCCGCGAGAAATTCTTCATATTCTCGTGCGAGGGTCTGATCCTTGTCCAATTTCCTTCTCATCCTGGTCAACGCGGAGAGAGCGATATGGAGTGAATCTCCCAGCGCTTCTTCCGGTTTCGGATGGTTAAACGGCAATCGGACAATAAACCGTCCCGTTGCATCCCGTGCGACAGTCTTTTGGAAATGAGTTTCACACTCTTCCTCAGCTTTTGTAAGCACTGAGGTCGAGGGAATTTCTTCAATTTCCCAGAACCGTCGAATCGCGTAATCCAGCGATTCAAGTACGTTGCAATGCAACGTTCGCACGTGACACCGGGCCTTGCTTGCTGCATTTATTGGTCCGGATAATATCCAGCCGAATGCAGTTTCTTGTGCAATTGGCCCTTCGGGCGCTATTCGTCGGAATCCCGATCGAATAACTTGGGCGTACAGATCCGCGCCGATCAAAACTTCAATGTTTTGTCCGGACGCGGGTTCGGGGTCTGCGAGCATAAGGTTTCGTAACGCGTCGTCATTGAACACGTTTACACACGGCGAGGCATAGTTCGTGATTTTTGACACGACGTATGCTCTGGCCGAAACCATCGGGGTAACCCCGTTAGCCGCTCCCAGATTTAACCCTACACTGTACTTAATTTGTTGGGTTCGACCACCCCCCAAGCCCGATACCGTGGCTGAGGTTTTCCTCCTCGGGAGGTTGAGGTCATTCCTCAATCTCGCCGAGATGAAGGATGTCTCGGACCCTTGATCCAACAGCGCGCGAGTTAAACGCGACGCGCCGTTTTCTCCGTACACTCGTACGATCGCGGTAGCTAACAGCACCGGCCTCGGTACGTCTGTACTCGCAGTACAGTGTGACGTAGTAGCCCGTGACGTCGTTGCTTGCGTCGTCGAGGTATCGGCGGCTCTCGCCTTAGCCGTACGGCGCTGTGGAGGGGCGTTATCCCGCCGCTCCTCACGCTTGCCGTTCGAAAATTTCGTTTTCGGCTTTTGGCTAGGAGCCTCTCTTTCGTATTGCTCGAAATGCAACAGGGCATGATGCCTGCCACTGCATCTCGAACAAACGTGTTGGCTCCGGCAACCCTTTGCGTCATGATCTAGGGCCAGACAGATTATACACCCTTGTCTGTCCCTTATGAGCTGGTATCGCACTCTTGTGGAAAAACTCTTAAATGCACCGCATTCGGTCAGTGCATGCGTTTGTCCGCAAATTATGCACTTCCGCTGCGCAGGGGGGGAGCTCACGACGGCGTTATGACTCCGTACTCGTGGCTTATGTTCCTTTTTTGAGGCAGTTTTGCGGTTATGTTCGTCAATGACGGTCATAGCGCGTGCTTCCTGGTCTAGGAATCTCAGGATCTCCTCAATCAACGGATATTCCGTTGACATCTTGAGGGATCGTTCCCATTCCCCTTGCAACGTAGCGTCAAATTGACTTGCTACGACGTGTGTTAGCAGCTAGCTAAGCTGCTCTTCCACAGTTCCTTTTTTAGCAAGTATAGCGAGTGCTTGCCGAAAGCCAATGGTGACCTGCTGAACACTCGCCAGGTCGCCTTTTCGGATTTTTGATAGTCTCAGTATCTGATCAAGAATCTTGATCAGTACCAAGCGTGGGAGCCCGAATTCTGTTTTCAGGGTCGTCCACGCCACTGAGAAATTTTTATCCGTTATCGCAAGCGATGCGATAGCGGCTGCGGCTCTCCCGGTTATACAGGTGTTCAGGTATTGTAACCTCTGTACATCCGTTAAAGTGGGGTTGTTGATTACTCCGGTGGTAAATAGATCTTCGAAATGGGAACATTTCGAAGAATCCCCGTCGAATTTCTCCAACCTCATCTTCGGGAGTTCGATCGGTATTGATTGCTGGATTTCCGGCATTACTGATCTTGGACCAGTCGTGATACGGGTTATTTCCGTAGACACATAAGCCTGAAAATCCAAAAACTCGTTTTCAGTTTCCCCCATAAAATCCCGTTGGAACAGCTCGTAAGAGTGTCGTTCCCCAGGAGGGAGAAGCCTACACACGACCTTATACTGATCGTTCATCTGTTGCCACAGAGTGTTTACATAATTGAGCCTTTCCTCCAGAATTTTATCTGTGTACTTAGCTCGACCCATCTTTTTAAGGTTGATGGATGCCCTGTTTATCCGTTCCATCCCTCTGGTCAAATCCTCGAGGTGTGCCTCAAGGTCAGACCACTTGGGATCTTTAGTAACGGACATGGCTGTTGAAGGTTAAACACTTCGAAACAACCGTACACGGGAGAAACTCTCGTGTATTTTGTCCAACACTTCCCTTTACCGATTACCTCAGTATCCGGCTCGAAGGACCTTATGTTAAAAAGCTGATGCTTTTAACGACGAAGTCCGGATAGAGGGATCGGATTTTTATTGTGGGAAGTGAGTTGGGAATTTAAGATTTTCTTTTTCAAAAAACTGTTTATTATAAAAATAAAAATAAAATAAACAATCAGAAACAACGAAAATTCTTATTAAATTGTTTTCAACGATTTCCTGGTCGGAACCGGCACGTTGAGGTAGGCCAAGATTCTGTGAACAGAAAAACACGGCAATGTGTTAGACACGTAAACACGTTACACGTATATTCGCCGCGTGTGTGTCCTCACGCTCCTGGCTTCGATATTCGAATGTATAGGAGCGGAGAATTTCGCTCGCTCGTAATATACGAGCTCGCAAGTGGACTGTATTTAATATCTGGCGTGAAAAGAATTAAATTTCCTTTCGACGCCGAACTGAGTCGATTGTCTAGTGGACGGGGATGCAAGTGGAGGTTGTAAGGCTCCAAATGCACTGATCCCGTGAGTATGCCCACGGAGTCTGTGCGTCGAGTCGCACTGCAGTACAACGGCACGACCGTCGATCTGCGGCTTCTCTTTAACGTTCCAACAGATGACTTGTTGGTCGAGAATTGTACTGCGAAGCCCGACAGCACGTGGTTCACTGCACGAATGCATCACTCGATGTGATTCGTGACAGTATTTGAACTACGTGGGGGCCTGACCCGCGACTCCTTGACCTCTCCGCACAGGTGCTCCTCTAAGCGTTACACCGGCGGGGTCTGTAGAGGGAAGGAATCGAAGACCGAAAGTCAAGCGTCCGAAGTGGACGCTGACCTGACTCCAGTGAGCCCACCTGGAGGTTCACCACGTAGGTGCCTCCCTTCGGTGTCTCCTAAGCCGAACGACAATCACAGAGAAGTTTGAACGGTATTCACCCACTTCTCTGTGTTTCAAACGTTTATACGCTTGAAACGACAAAATAATACTGTACGAGGGGGGTCGAGCACCTTATTGGTGTATTCTCGAGCCCTCCAAATTAGACAGAAAATAGAAATTGAGCTTGTTTGGGACTTTCCCGAACGAAACTCCTGAATGCTTTTATTCGAGTCGAGAGTCGACTCGTTTGATAAGCAAAGACTAAAATTAATGAGTGCTAGTTTGAGTTTTAATGAATTCTCAGCTGTGCGAGGTCAATCAGAGGACCCGCACCAGACTGAACATCGACTCGTTGCACCCTTTATTGGTTAATTGTCTGCTAGCTTTATCTCGAGAATTTCACTCTCGAGATTCGCTCGAAATCTGTTCGGACACGATCGGGAGCCGATGTGCCTTCTTCAGAAGTCGCTGTGAGACTGTGTCGATTGACAGCCGAAAACGTCGCCGCGTTGCTCCAATTAGCCGTTCCGCGGCGCTGTCCAAATTTCGGCAGTCGATCTTTGTCTAATTCTCTACGCGCTACTCTCGCACGGTACTGACGTCATCAACACCGTTAGCACACTCGAATCGAAGGTAATGAGCCGTTACCGATGGCAGAAAAACTAGTAATACACGCGTTTTTCTATCACTGTTTGCTGTACAAATCCTATTAGAGATAATCTCCTTCGAATTGTACGTTAACAGGATTAACGGTAATCGCGGCCGAGGACAATCGCTCGGCATTATGCAAATCTTTAAACAAAGATAAAATTCTTAAAAAAAAAATAAAAAAAATTAATAATTTTAATTTAATATCATATTTTAAAGTTATTTTAATATAAAATTAAATAAATTTTTTATTTAATTCAATAATTAATAATTTTAATTTAAATTTTTAATAAAATATAATAATAAAAATTCAATTTATATAAATATTTCATCAAAATATTCCCTTTCAGGCATATTACTAAAATTTTAAAAAATTATATTTTAGTGTTTAAGCACATAAAACTTTGAATTTTATAGAATTAATTAAATTAATAAATATATTAATTATATAATATTTATTATTTTTACTTATTATATAAAAGACATCTACAATCTATATTTAGGGTATGAACCTAATAACTTTATTTATTTAGTTTATTTATATTAAATATTAAATTGAATGATTTAATTTCATTATTAAGTAAATTTTTTTTGTACATACTAGTAATTTCACGATAATTTTACTATACCTCTGATAATTAAATATTCACTCAATTTCAATGATCAGATGAAATTGAATGATTTAATTTCATTATTAAGTAAATTTTTTTTGTACATACTAGTAATTTCACGATAATTTCACTATACCTCTGATAATTAAATATTCACTCAATTTCAATGATCAGATGAAATTGAATGATTTAATTTCATTATTAAGTAAATTTTTTTTGTACATACTAGTAATTTCACGATAATTTTACTATACCTCTGATAATTAAATATTCACTCAATTTCAATGATCAGATGAAATTGAATGATTTAATTTCATTATTAAGTAAATTTTTTTTGTACATACTAGTAATTTCACGATAATTTCACTATACCTCTGATAATTAAATATTCACTCAATTTCAATGATCAGATGAAATTGAATGATTTAATTTCATTATTAAGTAAATTTTTTTTGTACATACCAGTAATTTCACGATAATTTTACTATACCTCTGATAATTAAATATTCACTCAATTTCAATGATCAGATGAAATTGAATGATTTAATTTCATTATTAAATAAATTTTTTTTGTACATACTAGTAATTTCACGATAATTTCACTATACCTCTGATAATTAAATATTCACTCAATTTCAATGATCAGATGAAATTGAATGATTTAATTTCATTATTAAGTAAATTTTTTTTGTACATACTAGTAATTTCACGATAATTTCACTATACCTCTGATAATTAAATATTCACTCAATTTCAATGATCAGATGAAATTGAATGATTTAATTTCATTATTAAGTAAATTTTTTTTGTACATACTAGTAATTTCACGATAATTTCACTATACCTCTGATAATTAAATATTCACTCAATTTCAATGATCAGATGAAATTGAATGATTTAATTTCATTATTAAGTAAATTTTTTTTGTACATACTAGTAATTTCACGATAATTTCACTATACCTCTGATAATTAAATATTCACTCAATTTCAATGATCAGATGAAATTGAATGATTTAATTTCATTATTAAGTAAATTTTTTTTGTACATACTAGTAATTTCACGATAATTTTACTATACCTCTGATAATTAAATATTCACTCTATTTCAATGATCAGATGAAATTGAATGATTTAATTTCATTATTAAGTAAATTTTTTTTGTACATACTTGTAATTTCACGATAATTTTACTATACCTCTGATAATTAAATATTCACTCAATTTCAATGATCAGATGAAATTGAATGATTTAATTTCATTATTAAATAAATTTTTTTTGTACATACTAGTAATTTCACGATAATTTTACTATACCTCTGATAATTAAATATTCACTCAATTTCAATGATCAGATGAAATTGAATGATTTAATTTCATTATTAAGTAAATTTTTTTTATACATACTAGTAATTTCACGATAATTTTACTATACCTCTGATAATTAAATATTCACTCAATTTCAATAATTAATTTAATTAATAATTAAATTTTTATATACTATAATAAAAATTAAATTAATTAAAGAAAATAATCAAAATTTATTTTATAATATAATTAAATTTTTATATACTATAATAAAAATTAAATTAATTGAAGAAAATAATCAAAATTTATTTTATAATATAATTAAATTTTTATATACTATAATAAAAATTAAATTAATTAATGAAAATAATCAAAATTTATTTTATTTAGACAATAATTTTTATATAAACAATAATAATTAAATATATAAATACGTATTTATTGTATTAAATTTTTTTTTTTTTTTTATACTAATAAATTTTTTAATATGAATAATTTAAATTATAAATTCATAAAATATATAATTTATATATTATAATATAATTTATAATTTAATAACAATAAATTTAATATAATAAATATTTATTTATTAGTAAATATTTAATTGATATATATATATATAATTATTGTTATAAAGAAAAAAAAATAAATTATAGATTAATATACATATTATACATAATAAATATGTTAATTTATATATAGTTATCTATAAATCTTGGAATCTACATACATCTATTAATCTATACTAGGAGTCTAATTACATATAATTATCTATGGATTTATCGAATATATAATCTATATTATAAAATATAATCCACAATTTAATATAATAAATTTAATATAATAGATATTTATTTATTAATAAATATTTAATTGATATATATATATATAATTAATATTATATAATAAATAAATAAATTATATATATATATATAATTAATATTATATAAAAAAAAATAAATTATATATATATATCTATTTATTATATTAAATTTATTATTATTAAATTATGGATTATATTTTATAATATAAATTATATATTCGATAAATCCATAGATAATTATGTATAATTAGACTCTTAGTATATATCAATAGATGTATGTAGATTCCAAGATTTATAGATAACTATATATAAATTAACATATTTATTATGTATAATATGTATATTAATCTATAATTTATTTTTTTTTCTTTATAGCAATAATTATATATATATGTATCAATTAAATATTTATTAATAGATAAATATTTATTATATTAAATCTATTGTTATTAAATTGTGGATTATATTTTATAATATAGATTATATATTCGATAAATCCATAGATAATTATATATAATTAGACTCTTAGTATATATTAATAGATGTATATAGATTCCAAGATTTATAGATAACTATATATAAATTAACATATTTATTATGTATAATATATATATTAATCTATAATTTATTTTTTTTTCTTTATAATAATAATTATATATATATATATCAATTAAATATTTATTAATAGATAAATATTTATTATATTAAATCTATTGTTATTAAATTGTGGATTATATTTTATAATATAAATTATATATTCGATAAATCCATAGATAATTATGTATAATTAGACTCTTAGTATATATTAATAGATGTATATAGATTCCAAGATTTATAGATAACTATATATAAATTAACATATTTATTATGTATAATATGTATATTAATCTATAATTTATTTTTTTTTCTTTATAACAATAATTATATATATATATATCAATTAAATATTTATTAATAGATAAATATTTATTATATTAAATTTATTGTTATTAAATTATAAATTATATTATAATATATAAATTATATATTTTATGAATTTATAATTTAAATTATTCATATTAAAGAATTTATTAATATAAAAAAAAAAAAAAAATTTAATACAGTAAATACATATTTATATATTTAGTTATTATTGTTTATATAAAAATTATTGTCTAAGTAAAATAAATTTTGATTATTTTCTTTAATTAATTTAATTTTTATTATAGTATATAAAAATTTAATTATATTATAAAATAAATTTTGATTATTTTCTTTAATTAATTTAATTTTTATTATAGTATATAAAAATTTAATTATATTATAAAATAAATTTTGATTATTTTCTTTAATTAATTTAATTTTTATTATAGTATATAAAAATTTAATTATTAATTAAATTAATTATTGAAATTGAGTGAATATTTAATTATCAGAGGTATAGTAAAATTATCGTGAAATTACTAGTATGTATAAGAAAAATTTACTTAATAATGAAATTAAATCATTCAATTTCATCTGATCATTGAAATTGAGTGAATATTTAATTATCAGAGGTATAGTAAAATTATCGTGAAATTACTAGTATGTACAAAAAAATTTGTTTAATAAAGAAATTAAATCATTCAATATCATCTGATCATTGAAATTGAGTGAATATTTAATTATCAGAGGTATAGTAAAATTATCGTGAAATTACTAGTATGTACAAAAAAAATTTACTTAATAATGAAATTAAATCATTCAATTTCATCTGATCATTGAAATTGAGTGAATATTTAATTATCAGAGGTATAGTAAAATTATCGTGAAATTACTAGTATGTACAAAAAAAATTTACTTAATAATGAAATTAAATCATTCAATTTCATCTGATCATTGAAATTGAGTGAATATTTAATTATCAGAGGTATAGTGAAATTATCGTGAAATTACTAGTATGTACAAAAAAAATTTACTTAATAATGAAATTAAATCATTCAATTTCATCTGATCATTGAAATTGAGTGAATATTTAATTATCAGAGGTATAGTAAAATTATCGTGAAATTACTAGTATGTACAAAAAAAATTTACTTAATAATGAAATTAAATCATTCAATTTCATCTGATCATTGAAATTGAGTGAATATTTAATTATCAGAGGTATAGTGAAATTATCGTGAAATTACTAGTATGTACAAAAAAAATTTACTTAATAATGAAATTAAATCATTCAATTTCATCTGATCATTGAAATTGAGTGAATATTTAATTATCAGAGGTATAGTAAAATTATCGTGAAATTACTAGTATGTACAAAAAAAATTTACTTAATAATGAAATTAAATCATTCAATTTCATCTGATCATTGAAATTGAGTGAATATTTAATTATCAGAGGTATAGTAAAATTATCGTGAAATTACTAGTATGTACAAAAAAAATTTACTTAATAATGAAATTAAATCATTCAATTTCATCTGATCATTGAAATTGAGTGAATATTTAATTATCAGAGGTATAGTGAAATTATCGTGAAATTACTAGTATGTACAAAAAAAATTTACTTAATAATGAAATTAAATCATTCAATTTCATCTGATCATTGAAATTGAGTGAATATTTAATTATCAGAGGTATAGTAAAATTATCGTGAAATTACTAGTATGTACAAAAAAAATTTACTTAATAATGAAATTAAATCATTCAATTTCATCTGATCATTGAAATTGAGTGAATATTTAATTATCAGAGGTATAGTAAAATTATCGTGAAATTACTAGTATGTACAAAAAAAATTTACTTAATAATGAAATTAAATCATTCAATTTCATCTGATCATTGAAATTGAGTGAATATTTAATTATCAGAGGTATAGTGAAATTATCGTGAAATTACTAGTATGTACAAAAAAAATTTACTTAATAATGAAATTAAATCATTCAATTTCATCTGATCATTGAAATTGAGTGAATATTTAATTATCAGAGGTATAGTGAAATTATCGTGAAATTACTAGTATGTACAAAAAAAATTTACTTAATAATGAAATTAAATCATTCAATTTCATCTGATCATTGAAATTGAGTGAATATTTAATTATCAGAGGTATAGTGAAATTATCGTTAAATTACTAGTATGTACAAGAAAAATTTACTTAATAATGAAATTAAATCATTCAATTTCATCTGATCATTGAAATTGAGTGAATATTTAATTATCAGAGGTATAGTAAAGTTATCGTGAAATTACTAGTATGTACAAAAAAAATTTACTTAATAATGAAATTAAATCATTCAATTTCATCTGATCATTGAAATTGAGTGAATATTTAATTATCAGAGGTATAGTGAAATTATCGTGAAATTACTAGTATGTACAGAAAAAATTTACTTAATAATGAAATTAAATCATTCAATTTCATCTGATCATTGAAATTGAGTGAATATTTAATTATCAGAGGTATAGTGAAATTATCGTGAAATTACTAGTATGTACAAAAAAAATTTATTTAATAATGAAATTAAATCATTCAGTTTAATAAAATTTTAGTTTATTATAAAATTTTTCTATTACGATGAAAAGATTTAATTAAAAATTAAAAGTTTTAGTAAAAATTTAATTTTAGTTTTATTATTAATTATTTATTTTAATATTTATATAAATTTTTTTTTTATTATAAATTTTTAAATAAAATTTATAAAAATTATTTAAATTTTATATTTAAAAAATAAATGAAAAGTTTATTTAGGAAAAAAAAATTAATAGAAGATAATTTAGTGCCAGCATCTGCGGTTAAACTAAATCTATAAATTAATAATAATAATTTTAAATAAATTTAATAAAAAAAATAAATAAATAATTAATTATAATTTTAGTGAAATAATAATATAATTTTAAATTTATTTATTAAATTTAATTATTTTGTAAATTTTATTAAAAACTAGGATTAGATACCCTATTATTAAAAAAGAAATTATATAATTGATTATTAAATGTTAATCATTAAAATTAAAATATTTGGCGGTTAAATAATATTTTAGAGGAACTTGTAAATTAATTTGATGATCCACGATAAGATTTACTTAATTTAATTTTTATGTATTGTTGTTTTTAAAAATTTTAATAAAAATATTTTTATTAAATTTTATTTAAATTATAATTCTAATCAAAATGTAGAATAATTAAGATTTAATAAGTTACAATAAAATTTATATTTAAGGATAATTTATTTTAATATAAATTTTAAAAAGGATTTAAAAGTAAATAATTTTAAATTAAAATTATTGAAAGTTGTAAATTTAATGTACAAATCGCCCGTCATTTTCATATAAAAATTGGAAAAAGTCGTAACAAAGAAAAGTATTGGAAAATGTTTTTAGTTTAAGAATAAATAATTAATTAATAATTTATTTTTGAATAAATTTAAACAATAATTTTTATTCTAGAAATATTTATTTTATATATAAATAATATATATATATATATGTATATATATATATATATAATTTTAAAGTTTAATTTAATTTAATAATAATTAAAGTAATTTTAAATTAAATTTGTTTAAGTAAATATTTTAAATAAATTTTTTATATTAATAAGTATTGTAAAAGTTTTAAATAATTTTAAATAAAAAAAAAAATTATTTTTGTACCTTTTGTATCAGGATTTATTAATTATAATTATATATATATATATGTTTAAATATGTTAAAAAATTATTTAAAATCGCGTTAGTCTGAAAACATTAAATTCTCGGCTGCGATTCCCGTATCCGTTTGTGTACGTGACACTGCGGAAGGTTAAGCGTTCGTCAGGTTCGTTGAACGTTCGGACGATTTAAAACCGCGGCCGTTTACGTGTTTTTGTACGCCGACCTCACGCGAAGATTCGCTTCACACCGGTTTAAACGGTATCGTGACGTCAGCGTCGAGAGAGAGAACCGTATAATATATTGAAAAGAGATCGACAGCTGAATTCGGCAGCGCCGCGTCGTGACGACAAGGCGCGACCGAGTCTTCGTCTGTCGATCCGCGACAATATTCGTATTTATTCACGAGCCGACTGCCAACGGGAGCGGATCCCAGAAGATCTCGCTCCTCAAGTACGGACTCACATATTAATATCGGACTTGTATAACAAAGAATTCTCTCCGTTGCTGCGGTTAGAGTTTCCCAGAACAATCTACCTGCGACAAAAGGGAGGTCGTAATACACGCTGCGCGTGACGCGACCGCCTTCGCTAGGAAGGATTGTACGTTGCAGTCGTTGCCGCGACCGCGACGTAAGGGACTCAGGGTGCACCCACCCAGAATCCCTTTAAAGCTATACGGCTTTGGAGCCTCCCAAAGGTCATACCGTTGAATCGGTACCGCCTCGTGGAGTGCTCTTCGTGCAAAGGTCGCCAAAAAAACCCTCTCCAAAAACCCGTCGGTGTACGAGTCGACCGTACACCCTACGGAGGAGTTCGGGTTCAAGGTCGCCTCACCTTCCGTCACGCCGCCTACCAAATACGGTCCCCGTGCAACACGGTCGCCGGGTAGGCTTTATAGTGCGGTTGGACCCGCGAGGGATTTTTTGCAAAGGACACTTTACTGTCACGGTCCCCGGTAGAAACGGTCGCCGTGCAGTAATTTTACAGTGTCGCAGGAAATCTCCTCGCACGACGTTCCTACGTCACCCGCACGGAGAGCGTGCTCACGGGATCCACCCATTTGGAGCTTTACGACCTCCATTTGGTGACCCGTCCGTGGCTAAGTCGCCCCCGACAGATACGAGTGAATTCTCTTCTGTTCAGGGCAAAAGTATCGCTGATAATTTCAATAAATAATTATCAGCGTACAAGTACAAATTTACAGTCCACTGATTCACGTTAAACGACAGCTGATTCCCCCCTCCCTGCGCACCGCTGGTCGCTAGGAGAGCGAGGCGAGCAGCTGACGAGCGTGTTTACGATACGTGTACGCACGTATTTAATCTGAACAAACCTTTGTTACAGCAACCAAGGTCCATCCCAACCGGGGCAACGCCGGTGAAGCCACACCCCTGGCTGGATTAAAAAATAATTCTTTTTTTTGTAATTTATATTTTTTATTTTTTTCATTTTTTTTTGTTAAATTTAAATAAACGGCTTGTCGCTTCGCGACAAGTGAAAATTACAAAATAAAAACTTCTCAATCACTCTCCCTAGTATTTCCCTCGTCCGGACCCCGGTTAGAACCCTTAGTTTCTAACAATATATTTCTCGAAAATAAAAGAGCTAAATAAATATAATTTTTTATGTAAAATAATTAATTATTAATATTTATTTAGAAATTATACGTTATTCGATTTTATTGATATCTAGTTGTTTTTGAAATGAATTTAATTCATATATTTAATAAAAATTTATTTTATAATAAAATAAAATTTATTAAATATAAAAAAATTATGGGATAAACTTTAATTTTAAAATTATTATTTAAAATATTTATTTAAATATATTTATATTCATAAAATTTGTTAATATTAAAAAAAATTTAATAATTTATAAAATTTAAATATTTAAAAATTTATTAATAGAATATAAATTAATAAAAAAAAATTAATTAAAATTAGATTAAATTAATTTATAATGATAAAATTAGTAAATTTTATTATATTAATATATTTATTTAATTTATAAATATAATATAGGAATTAAGCAAAAATTATATTCACCTGTTTATCAAAAACATGTCTTTTTGTTAATAATTTAAAGTCAATTCTGCTCAATGAATTAAATTTTAAATAGCTGCAGTATTTTGACTGTACAAAGGTAGCATAATAAATAGGTTTTTAATTGGAATCTTGTATGAAAGAGTTAATGAAATATAAACTATCTTTATTATAAAAATTAAATTTTAATTTTAAGTAAAAATGCTTAAATAATATTAAGGGACGATAAGACCCTATAGAATTTTATATAATTTTATTAATATTAATATTTTAAATTAATATTAATAAAATTATATTTTATTGGGAGGATATTTAAATTTATTAAACTTTAAAATAATTAATAATCAATAATTATTGTTTAAATAAATGAATTTTATTAAAAATTAATAGATAAATTACCTTAGGGATAACAGTGTAATATCTTTGGAAAGATCATATTAATAAAGATGATTACAACCTCGATGTTGAATTAAGATAAATTTTAAATGCAGTAGTTTAAATATTAAGTCTGTTCGACTTTTAAAATCTTACATGATTTGAGTTCAGATCGGCGTAAGCCAGATCGGTTTCTATCTTTAATAAAAATAAATATTTTTGTACGAAAGGACTCTATATTTAAAATAATTTTTTATTAATTAATAAATATTTTTATTAATTATTTTAGCAAATTAGTGCAATTAAATTTAGAATTTAGTATAAATATAAGTTATTATATAAATAATAATTTATTCTTTATTAAATTATATATATATAAGTTTAATTTATTTATTTTTATTAATTTTAATAAATTTAATAGCTGTTGCATTTTTAACATTATATGAACGAAAAATTTTAGGTTATATTCAAGATCGAAAAGGTCCAAATAAATCTGGATTTATAGGATTATTCCAACCAATTAATGATGCCATAAAATTATTATTTAAAGAATTTTTTATTTTAAAAAATTCAAATTTTTATCAATATATATTTTGTCCTATATTAATTTTAATTTTATCTTTTATATTATGATTAGTAACACCTTTTTATTTTAATTTATATAATAATAATTTTTCAATTTTATTTATATTAAGAATTTTAAGATTTAATGTTTTTCCTATAATAATTATAGGATGATCTTCAAATTCTAATTAGTCTATATTAGGATCAATTCGATCTATTGCACAATCTATTTCTTATGAAATTAGATTATTTTTAATATTATTAATTATAATATTATTAACTGAAAATATATCTTTTTATAATTTTATTATTTTTCAAAAATATGTTAAATTTTGTATTTTTTTATTTCCTTTATATTTAATATTTATATTAAATATATTAATAGAATTAAATCGTACACCATTTGATTTAATTGAAGGTGAATCAGAATTAATTTCTGGGTTTAATACTGAATATTTTAGAAGACAATTTACTATAATTTTTATAGCTGAATATTTAAGAATTAGATTTGCAAGAATAATTTTAAGTATTATATTTTTTGGATTTGATATATATTCAATTAAATTTTTATTAACTTATTATTTTCATTTATTATTAATTATTTGAATGCGTGGAGTTTTACCTCGTATTCGATATGATGAATTAATATATTTATGTTGAAAAACTTTTTTACCTATAACTTTAATATATTTATTTTTTATTTTTATATTTAAACAATTTTTTAATATTATATTATAAATTAAAATATTAATTAAATTTTTAATTTATAATTTAATAAATTTATATAAATATAATTATTATTATAAAATTTAAGTTTATAGAGATTTATAATATTCTATCTTATATTTTCAAAATATATGCTTAATTCAAGCTCATAAACTTAAAATTTTATATTTATTTTATTTAAAATTTTAATATAATAATATTATCTCAAAATTTATTAAATATTGAATTTAATAAAAAATATGAGAAATATAATAATGAAAATAATTGTCTTAAATTAGTGTAAGGATATTCAATTAATTGACTACCTAATCAAGTTAATAAAATAAATACATTAACAAATATTCAAAATATAATTTTATTAATTGGTTTAAATTACTTGATTTAATATTATAATTATTAATAATTGGTAAAAAATATAAAATTAAAATTGATATAAATAATATTAATATTCCTCCTAATTTATTTGGAATAGCTCGTAAAATTGAATATGCAAATAAAAAATATCATTCTGGTTTAATATGTTCTGGAGTAATTATAGAATTTGCTATAATAAAATTATCTGGATCACTTAAATAATAAGGAATTTGTATAACAATAATAAAATTTATATATAAAATTAAAATAAATCCTATAATATCTTTAATAAAAAAATAAGGATAAAAAGGAATTTTATAGATATTACTATCTATACCTATTGGGTTATTTGATCCATTTAAATGCAAATAAAATAAATGTAAAATTACTATAAATATAATAATTAAAGGTAAAATAAAATGAAATGAATAAAAACGATTTAATGTTGCATTATTAATTGAAAATCCTCCTCAAATTCATTCAACAATATCTTGTCCAATATATGGTAATGCAGATAATAAATTTGTAATTACAGTTGCACCTCAAAAAGATATTTGTCCTCATGGTAATACATATCCTAAAAAAGCTGTAGCTATAGAAAGTAATAAAATTATAATTCCAATAAATCATACATTAATTGATTTAAATGAATGATAATAGATATTTCGTCCAATATGTATATATATACAAATAAAATATATTGAAGCTCCATTTATATGAATTAAACGAATTAATCAACCTTTATTAACATCTTTTATAATATGAATAACTCTTTCAAAAGCATAATTAATATTTGGACAATAATGTAATGATAATAATAATCCTGAAATAATCTGAATTATTAAATATAATCCCAATAATGAACCAAAGTTTCATAAAATATTGATATTTAATGGAGTTGGTAAAATAATTAATGAATTATTAAAAATTTTAAGTAGTAAATTAACTTTAAATAATTTAATGAATTTATTTTTCATTAATTAAATAATAAGATTTTTTTATATTATTAATTTTTAATTTTTCGTAATGATTTAAATTTAATTAATGATATTTTTATAATTAAATTTAAACAATAAATTAAATAAGTAATTGAAATAAAAATAAAAATACAATTAGGAAATTTATATAATAATTTAATTGAATAATTAATATTTTTAAATATAATTTTATTTATTATAAAATCAATTGAAATATAATTATAATATGTATAAATTATAATTAAAATTATAATAATAAATATTAATAAAATTGAATAATATTCATAAGTAAATATAATTGTTTTATAATTATTAATTAATCTAGTAAAATATATAAAGATAATTATTAATCCTCCAATTATTGAAATAAAAATTATATAACTATATATATTTATATTTATATCTAAATTAATTAATAATAATATATTTATGATATAAAAAATTAAAATTATTATAAATGTTAATGGATGTAAATTAATTTTTATTATTGAAAATACAATTAATATAATTATATTTGAAACAATAATTAATTTAATTAAAATTATTATTTTTGGTATTATTATCATTTTAAAATTAAAATTATTATTTATAAATTAACAAAAAATAGTTTATTTAAAATATTAATTTTGGGAATTAAAGATAAAATATTCTTTTTTTTTTGAAAATTAAAATTGTTTTAAATAAATTATTTTTTTTAATTTACAAAATTAATGTTTTTAAATAAACTATAAAACTTAATTTAATTTTAAATATTCAAAATAAATATATAAAATATGATTTTATTGGTGATATATTATTTAATTATCACTTTTTTTATTTAATATTATTTTTAGGAATGATATTAATTTTTAAATTTAAAGATTCATTATTAATAATTTTAATTAGAATTGAATTTGTAATTATATTAAATATTATAATAACTATTTATTTAAAAATTATAAATTTTGATGAATGATTATTTTTATTTTATATTGTATTTTCTGTTTGTGAAAGAGTATTAGGTTTATCTTTAATTATTAATTTAATATATAAATATGGAAATCAAAATATTAGAATAATAAATTTAATATGGTAATAATAATTAAAATATTAAAATAATAAATCTAATATGGTAATAATAATTTTATTTAATACATTTGCTTTAATTTATATATATAATTTTTATAAATATAAATTTATAATAAGAAATTTAATCAATATAATATTAATTATATTAATTATAAATTATGATTTATTTATTGAATGAAATAAATATAGATTTAATTTTAGATTAAATAATTATTCTTTTATAATAATTATTTTAAGATTATGAATTTTTAGAATTATTATTATATCATTAAGATTAAAAATAATTAATTTTAATTTATTTATTAAATTTTATTAATTTTATTAATTAATTTAATTTTATTTTTTATATCTAATAATATTTTAATATTCTATTTTTTCTTTGAAATTAGATTAATTTTAATATTTTTAATAATTATTTATTGAGGAATAGGTGAAATACGAATTTTAGCAAGAATATATTTAATATTTTATACTTTATTTTTTTCTTTACCATTTTTATTATTTTTATTTTTAATAATTTTAAATAAAAATTATATTATATTTAATATAATAGAAATAGAATTATTTATTTGTAATAATTATCTATTTATATTTATAATTTTTTCTTTTTTAGTTAAAATTCCAATTTTTGGTATACATAATTGATTATTAAAAGCTCATGTTGAAGCTCCTGTATATTGTTCAATAATTTTAGCTTCTATTATGTTAAAATTAGGAACATATGGATTATTACGATTTATTTTAATTTTTTATAATAATTTAATGTTTATTAAAATTTATATTATGATTGTTAGTATAATTGGAGGTATTATTTTAAGAATTTTATGTTTACGTCAGATTGATATAAAAATTTTAGTTGCATATTCTTCAGTAGTTCATATAAGTATTTTAATTAGTAGATTAATAACTTTAAAAAATTTAAGTTTATATAGATGTTATTTAACAATAATTTCTCATGGTTTATGTTCATCAGGATTATTTTAGATAGTAAATTTATTTTATAAAGAAACAAATAGTGGATTAATAATTATTAATAAAGGTATTATAAATATTACCTCAAAAATATCATTATTATGATTTTTATTATGTTCTTCTAATATATCTGCTCCTTTATCATTAAATTTAATTAGAGAAATTTTTACTATAATAATTTTATATAATTGATGTAATTCATTAATTTTTATATTAATATTAATTAGATTTTTAAGATTTATTTATTCTTTATATTTATTTAGATATATAAATCATGGAAAAATAAATTTTTATTTAAAAATTAAAAATTTTAAGTTTTTAGAATTTTTAATAATTATTTTACATTGATTACCTTTAAATTTTATATTTTTAAATTTAGATTTATTTATATAATTTAATTGTAATAAAAATATTTAATTAAATTTAAATTAATATTTATATATTATATATATATATATATTGATATATGTATAAATAAAAACCAATTTAAATAGTTTAAATAAAAATATTGAATTGTGGATTCAATGATGTATAAAAATACTTTAAATTATATTATTAATAATTATTTATAGTTTATTTATATTAATTTTAAGTTTTATATTAATAATTATAGGGATATATTTTTATATATTTAAATTTAATATATATATTGAATGATTAATATTAAATTTTAATAGAATAAAAATTGAATTTTTAATTTTTTTAGATTATATAAGATTAATTTTTTTAAGAATTGTAATATTAATTTCTTCTATAGTAATATTATATAGAATTGAATATATAAAATCAGAAGTTTTTATTAAACGATTTATTTATTTAGTAATATTATATGTAATTTCAATATGTTTAATAATTTTAAGTCCAAATATTTTTAGAATTATATTAGGTTGAGATGGTTTAGGATTAATTTCTTATTGTTTAATTATTTTTTATCAAAATTATAATTCATATAATTCGGGATTTTTAACAATTTTATGTAATCGAATTGGAGATGTTAGATTATTATTAATAATTTGTATATTTATAAATTTAGGTTCTTGAAATGGTTTAATTTACAATAATAATTTTTATAATAATATATTAAATTTTATATTAATTTTAACAGCTATAACTAAAAGTGCTCAAATACCTTTTTCTTTATGATTACCTGCTGCTATAACAGCTCCCACTCCAGTTTCTTCATTAGTTCATTCATCAACATTAGTTACTGCAGGTGTATATTTATTAATTCGGTATAATAAATTATTTATAATAGATATAAATATTAATATATACATATTATATATTTCTTTAATAACAACTTTTATAGCAAGATTAATAGCTAATTTTGAATATGATTTAAAAAAAATTATTGCTTTATCAACATTAAGACAATTAGGTTTAATAATATTAACTTTAAGTATTAATTATTATGAGTTAGCATTTTTTCATATAATTATTCATGCTTTATTTAAATCATTAATATTTTTATGTGCTGGTGATTTTATTCATTTAATAAATAATAATCAAGATATTCGTAAATATGGAAATATATTAATAATTACACCAATAAAAAGGTTAATTATAATTTTAAGTTTAATTATATTAATAGGATTTCCATTTTTATCTGGATTTTATTCAAAAGATTTAATTATTGAAATATTTATAAATAAAAAATTAAATTATATTTTTTATTTAATTTTTATTGTTTCAATAATATTAACAATTAGATATAGAATTCGAATAATTTTATGATTAATATTTTTTAATAATAATTTTATTCCTATAATTTATTTTAAAGAAAATAAACTAATAATTTTTTGTATAATAATATTATTAATATTATCTTTTTTTTTTAGATATAATATATTTAAATTAATTTATATTAAATACTTATTTAATATATATATATTAGATAAAATAATAATTTTAAATTTTTATATTTATGGATTTTGAATTAGTTTATTAATATATAATTTTAATATATATTTATTTAAAAATTTAATAAATTTTATTATAACAATATTTTTTTCTATATATATATTTAAATATAGATATAAAAATTTATTTAATATTATATATAAATATGAAATTTTAATGGAAAAAGGATGATTTGAAAGATTTATTGGTATATATATATTAAAATTAATATATATATTTAATATATTTAACAATAAATATATATTTAATAAATTAGAATTTATTGTTATTATAAATTTTTATACTATTATATTATTATTATTTATTTGAATTTTATAAATTATTTAAATAGCTTAAATATAAAAGTATAATATTGAAAATATTAAGATAAATAAATTTTTTAAATAGAAATATTAATGAATAATCATTAATTTTTAAGTTAGAAGCTTAAATTATTATATTTCAAATTTATATAATTTAAACAAAATATTATATTTTCAATATAAAAATAATATAAATTAATTTTATTTATAAATAATTATATAAAAATTAATAATTTAATTGGAACATCTAATTCAATTAAATTATTAACAATAATTTACCTCTAATTTTTTGGTTTCAATTAAATTTAGATATTAATAACTTATTTATTAAATTTTTAAATGCAATTTAAATGTTATAATTAACTAATATCCAAATTAAAAATTATATAAAGTAAAAATTTACATTTAATTTCGAATTAAAAATTTGATTATTAAAATTAATCTATATAATAAATTAATTTAATCAATTTAAATAACCTAAATATCATTCTATTAATAAACCAATAATTAATATTAATAAAAAATATATAAATATAATTATTGAAATTAAAGATATAAATTCTTTTATTACAAAAACTAAAGGTAAAATTAATATAATTTCAACATCAAAAATTAAAAAAATTAATGAAATTAAAAAAAAATTATTAGAAAATGGTAATCGTCTATTAGATAAAGGATCAAATCCACATTCAATTGGTAAAATTTTTTCTCGATTTTTTTTATACCTTATTTTAAAATATAAATTTATAAATGTTAATAATAAACAAATAAATATAATAATAAATAATATAAATATATAATTAAAAATTATATATATTATTATTATTTATTGGTTAATAAACGCAGTTAAGGGAATATTAATTAAATGCCCGATATAATAAACGCCATAAAAAGAACAATTCGTCAGAGATACAATATATAACACATACGGTTGGATAAACATTCGTTAGAAACAGTAACAAGAACAAATGAGGCTAATGCCTGTACGAGTACGAGTAGGCGCCGGAAAGACGCGTTCATAAAATGTCCGTACATCGTCGTGTGATCACACCCAAATTCTCACACTTCCCCTCGAGGTGCGGACAAACCTCACACCTGTGATGAAGTCCTTTTTAAACCTAGTAGCCCGATGAACCTCTTGAACTTCGGGCCAGGCAGCGCCTTCGTTAGGACGTCGGCTACCATGTCGCCCGTTGGAACATGCGAGATCTCGAATTTTTTGTCCTTCAGTGCCTCGCGTACAAAATGGTGCCTGACGTCAATATGTTTAGTCCGGGAGTGAAAAATTGGGTTTTCTGCCAGTTTCAGAGCACCCATGTTGTCGTTGTAAATTCTGATTTCAGCAAGTCTTTCGAACCCTAGCTCGACCAATAGAGCTCTGAAATATATGGCCTGCTTCGCGGCCTCGGCTAATCCCATATATTCGGCCTCGGTGGACGAAAGAGCGACGGTCCTCTGTTTTTTGGAATTCCATGATACAGCTCCTTCACCTAAAACAAAAGTGTGCCCCGTATATGAACGTCTATCAATAGTACAACCGGCCCAATCTGCGTCCACGTAGCCCGTTAGCGGTTTTTTAGACGATCCGAAATTAAGGCCCAAGTTTGATGTCCCTCTCAAGTAACGCAGTACTCGCTTTGCTGCCATCCAATGCGATTTTCCATATTTGTCATTGAATTGACTCAAGACGCTCACAGCATATGCAATATCCGGTCTTGTTGCAACAGCCAAGTACATCAGCGATCCGATCAGTTCACGGTACGGGAGATCCTTTTCCTCTTCACTCGGAGCTTCATTGATTTCTGTCAATTTGGTGTTGACATCCAACGGTGTGCTTACAGGCTTCGATTCGCTCATCCCAAAACGTTCCAGGACTTCGAGCACATAACCCTCTTGACACATACTTATCTGGTTCGATTCTCGCCGGAATTCTATCCCCAGACAGTACTTTGGTTCTCCTAGATCCTTAATACCGAATTGTCTGCTCATATGATGTTTGAACTTCGTTATAAGATCTGTTCTTCGGGAGAACGTTAAGATGTCATCTACGTACACCGCAATGTACAACGATCCTCCCCCTTGCTTGAATCGGTATATGCAAGGATCTAATTTGGAAGGTCTTGCTCCGAACTCCCTCAACACATCGTCTAGCTTCTTGTGCCAGCTTCTTCCAGCTTGTCGAAGGCCATACAATGATTTTCTTAACATGCAAACTCTGTCCCCGGTTTGCAAATCCTTGAGCATGTCTTTTGCCTTGATCTCGACATCGCTTCCCCTGGCTTCCGTATCGCTAATTGACTCGAGCGCTTTGGACATCAAAATCGGCACTTCCATAAAGATCTCTTCGTCCAGCGCTCCATTCAAATATGCTGTCTCGACATCGAATTGCCTCATCTCCATCCCCTCGCTCGCAGCCAGTGCAACTAGCAGGCGAATCGAGCTCAAGCGGGCAACTGGTGCGAACGTCTGATTAAAATGAATACCTGGGCGCTGGGCGAATCCTCTAGCGACAATTCGTGCCTTTCTTCTTTCGAGCGTACCATCAGGATTGTACTTGTTTCGGAGTACTATGCGAGATCCGATCACTTGTCGGCCCTCAGGACGTTTTACCAATTCCCAAGTATTGTTTCTTAGAATGGATTTGACTTCGCTCGCTATTGCGCGGTGCCACTCTTCAGCATCCGGGCCTGAAATGGCCTCCCTCATAGGTACCTCTGCTAGCAAGGCGCATTCGGCGTCTGCGTATTGGGTTTCTTCTTGTCGGATGTGGAATAATTTCCGAGGTCTTCCCACTTTTCCGGTCCGCAGCATGGTCGGTCTTCCGGGTCCTCTTTTCGGTGTCGTCCCTATCTCGTTTGCACGATCTTCTCCGGTGTCTTCAGGAACTGTCCGAACGGCCGAAACATCATCCCTTACTGTCCCTAGAGGTACTAATTCAATGTCCAGATTCTCAGCTCGCCTTTCGATCGGGTCAGATGTTTTCTCTTGGACAAAATCTTCAAAAACTGATTTCGGCGATACTCTGTGGGTTTCCAGAAATTTAACGTCCCTCGTTATTTCGATTTTCTTTTCTTCAGGGAGCCACACTCTGTACCCTTTTGCATTCAACGCATATCCCAGGAATATTCCCTTTCTGGCACGGTGATCTAGCTTCCCCTTGCTAGGTAATCTGTTGAGACAAAATACCTTAGATCCAAATTCGCGGAAAAAACTTACGTCAGGAGCTGTTCCTATCCACAGTTCATGCGGTATCCGACCATCTAGGCTCTTAGTTGGACATCTATTCCGAATGTAGTTTGCAGTTGAAACTGCTTCGGCCCAAAACGACGGTGGCAGCCCTGACTGAATAAGTAGACATCGAGCCATTTCGATGAGAGTCCGATTTTTTCGCTCGGCAGTACCATTCTGTTCGGGGTTGTATGCAATAGAAAGACGTCTTTGAATTCCGTTAGTTTTCAAGAATCGATCGAACTCGGAATTTATGTACTCTCTTCCGTTGTCCGATTGTAGAAATTTAATTTTCTTCCCCTTTTGATTTTCCACTGACGCCTTGACTTCCTTGAATGCTTCGAGAGCGTCGCTTTTATTTCTGAGAAAGCGTACTTCACACCACCTGGAATGCTCATCTATGAAAGTGATATAGTACCTGGCTCGATTGTTTGACTCAACCCGCATTGGACCGCATAGATCTGAGTGAATAATCTCTAAGGGTTCATACTTGCCTTTCAATTTCGCGGGAAAAACTGCTCTTGTCATTTTTCCTCGTATGCATACCTCACAATCCAGCTTGTCCTCACTTTTACCGAGTTTCAGGCCTCGTATTGCCTTGTCTCGTTCGGCCCTCTTCAGATCCTGCACATTCAGATGACCCATACGACGATGCCATATTTCCAGCAAGCTCGATGACCTTCCATCTTCTTCCCGTTCGAAGATTGCGCTGCACTCAGCTTGCTCGCGTTCACGTACGTAGTAGAGATTGCCGATTCGATTCGCGTGCAACTTCACCGCACCTTTTCGGTCGATCACTTCCGCGTGGTTTTTCTTGAAGATAACCTCAAAACCTCTATCCGTAATCTTGGCGACCGATATTAAATTCGTGCGGAGATCCGGCACGTGGAGCACTTCACTCAAATTTACGTTTTTCTTTTCACCGTGAACCTCCGATTCGAAATAGACCGTACCCTTCGCGAGAATCTTCGCCGATGCGTGATTTGCCAAGTTTAGCTTGCCGCGTTTGGAATCGTCTATCTCGGTAAAATCGCGTAACTGTCCACACATATGCGAAGTTGCACCGCTGTCTAAACACCACGTCGCCGCGAACGAACTTCCTGTTGCGTACAGTACGTCTTGTTTTTCAGAAAACACTTCCATCGCGCACAATGTCATGCTATCCGCGTTGTTCGCTGTTTGTGAATCGTCTTGTTTCTTACTTCTGCAATCCGCGACTTTATGTCCCTTCTTCTTGCATCGATGACACCGAAACTGAAAATCACTTTTGTCTTCGGACTTGCCGCCTACCGGTTTCCGTTTGCTCGAATATCGACTTTTACTCGCGATCATCGCATTCTGCAACATGGCGCGCGTGTCGTTCTTGCGAGCTTCACTCTCCTCGATAATTTTAACACGAAGTACTTCCGGCGATGGCAATTCATCTCGCGACTCGATGGCACAACGAAAATTTTCGAAAGTCGGTGGTAGACTGTACAACAACATGATTGCGAGTAGATCCGGATTTATTTCAACTTCCATTTCGTTGAGTTTATCTATCGTATCGAAAAACATTCGAACGTGTTCTCGCACGTCGCCATTATCCTCCATTCGATGCAACGTCAATCGTTTTAATAACGTGGCCTTTCGAGCAAGGCCTTTCGACTGATAAATATTTTCTAACTTTAACCACACTTCGCGAGACGTACTGCAACCCTTTATTTGTTTTAATTCGGTTGGGCTTATTGCTAGAATTATGTCTGATTTGGCTTTCTTATCGTTATTTATCCATGCTCTTACCGCATTTTCCGATTCCGCGTTTCCCGCTACCAGCGATGGCTTTCTGAATTCGCCATTTACGTAGATCCACGCGTCGTTCTTGACAAGCAATGCTTCCATTTGCATTTTCCATGTATCAAAATTATCTTTGCTCAAGGCCTCAATTCGGACGAAGCTCGGCGTACTCATCTTCTCGCTTTCGATGCACCACACGTAATATCGACGCACACTCGAATAACGATCGATTCTAATTCTTATATTTTCCGACACTCGTTTCTTAATTCTTTCCGTCTGGGCCCATAACCTATTGGTTAATAAACGCAGTTAAGGGAATATTAATTAAATGCCCGATATAATAAACGCCATAAAAAGAACAATTCGTCAGAGATACAATATATAACACATACGGTTGGATAAACATTCGTTAGAAACAGTAACAAGAACAAATGAGGCTAATGCCTGTACGAGTACGAGTAGGCGCCGGAAAGACGCGTTCATAAAATGTCCGTACATCGTCGTGTGATCACACCCAAATTCTCACATTATTAATAAATTTTTTAATTGGAAATTAATTGTAATAATTTTTATACTATATATATATATATTAATTAATTTAATATATTCATCAATAAATAAATATATAAACAAATAATCAAATAATATCTACAAAATGTCAATATCAAGATGAAGCTTCAAAATGAAAATGATGAATTTTAGAAAAATGATTAATTGATATACGAAATAAACATGTTATTAAAAATAAAATACCAATAATTACATGTGTTCCATGAAATCCTGTCAATAAATAAAAAATAGATCCAAAAATTCTATCATTAATACAAAATTTTGATTCATTATATTCTAAATATTGTAACAATGAAAAATAAATTCCTAATAAAATTGTACATAATAATCAAAATTTTCTATATCTTAATTTATTATTTAATAATAAATTATGTCTTAAAGTAATTATAAATCCAGATGAAATTAAAATAATTGAATTTAATAATGGAATATCATAAGGATTAAATATTAAAATATTTTTAGGAGGTCATAAATTACCAATTTCAATATTAGGAGAAATACATCTATGAAAATAAGTTCAAAATATTGAAATAAAAAAAAATAATTCTGAAATAATAAACAAAATTATTCTAAATTTTATTATTATTATTACTTTTAATGTATGAAATCCTTGATAAGTTCTTTCACGAATAATATCTCGTCATCATTGAAATATTATTATTATTAAAATTAATATATTTAATAATATAAAAAATAATTTATTTAATATAAATCAATTTAATAATCTTATTAATAAATTTATTAAAGATAAAGAAGTTATTAAAGGTCATGGTCTTAATGTAACTAAATGAAAAGGATGATTTGAATTTATCATTTTAATATTTAATTAGATTCATTAAAATATAATAAACTTAAAATTGAAAATACATATGATTGAATTATAGAAACTGAAATTTCTAAAATAAATAATATATTTTGTATAATAATAATTAAAGGTAAAAATAATAATATTAAATTATTTATTGATGATCCTATTAAAGATAATAATAAATGACCTGCTAATATATTAGCAGTTAATCGAATAGATAATGTTCATGGACGAATAATATTTCTAATTAATTCAATTAATACTATAAAATTTATTAAAAATATAGGTGTATTCAATGGAACTAAATGAATTAATATATAATTTAAATTTATACTTCATCCAAATAATATAAATCTTAATCATAAAGTTAAAGATAAAGATAAATTAATATTTAAATGACTTGTTGGTGTAAAATTATAAGGAAATAATCCTAATAAATTTATAAATAAAATTATTATTATTAAACTAATAAAAATAATAATATTAGATATATATTTAAATATTACTAATAATTTAAATTCATTAAAAATTAAATTAATTAATAATATAAATATTATTTGATAACGTGATAATTTAATTCAATATATTAATGGAATTAATATTAATACTATTATAATTATAATTCAATTTATTGATATATATATATTTGTTGAAGGATCAAAAATAGAAAATAAATTTGTTACCATTTATATATATAAATTAATAAATATATCTTATAAAATTTAATTTTTATAATTTTATTATAATTTATAAAATAAATTATAATTAAAATAATAAAAATTATAATTAATCTATAAATATACAAATTTAATCAATTTATTGGTATTATTTGTGGAATAAAAAAATTTTCATTAGAAGTAATTGTTAAATACTATTATTTGGTTTAAGAGACCAATTCTTACATTTCAGACATCTAATGAAAAAAATATTGATTATATATTATTCAATAACTTTAAAATGACATTTTAATATTATTATTTAACTAATTTTTTATAATAATATATAATTAATTAATTATTTATATTAATTCAATTTATAAAATTTATACAATTAGTTCTTTCTAATACAATTGGTATAAATCTATGATTAGCACCACAAATTTCTGAACATTGTCCAAAAAATAAACCTGATCGTATTGAAATTAAAGTTATTTGATTAATACGTCCTGGAATTGAATCTATTTTTATCCCTAATGATGGAATTGTTCAAGAATGAATAACATCTAATGATGTAGTTAATAAACGAATAGGAATATTATAAGGAATAATTAATCGATTATCAACATCTAATAAACGAAATAAATCCAATTTATCTAAATCTTTAATTATATAAGAATCAAAATTAAAATTTTTAAATTCAGGATATTCATAACTTCAATATCATTGATGTCCAATAGCTTTAATCGTAAAAAAAATAGGATTCCATATTTCATCAATAAAATATAATGTTTTTAATGAAGGAAAAGCAATAATTATTAAAATTAATATAGGTAAAATTGTTCATACAATTTCAATTAAATGATGTTTTAACAAATATCGATTTATAAATTCATTAGTTATAATATCTAATATAATTAATAATGTAAATGTAATAATTATAATTATTATAATTATAGTAATATTATAAAATAAATTTAAATTATTAGAAAATGGTGAACTTGGATCTTGAAAAGAAAATATTTTTCAATGTGAAATTATTAATAAAAAATTATTATTTTTATTTAAGAATCTTAAGTTCATTGCACTTATCTGCCATATTAATTATTAATAAATATTTTTAATTTTTTTTATAATTATAAAATTATTTATAATATATAAATTTTATTTATTCTTTTTATTATATATAATTTTAATAATAAAAGGTAATTCATTAAATGAATGATCTAAAGGAGGATAATTTTGTAATCATTCTAAAGAACATTGATAAAATTTAAAAATAATTAATCGTTTAGCAATTAATCTTTCTATAATAATATAAATTAATAAAATTAATCTATTTAATGAAATTAAAGATCCTAAAGAAGATAATAAATTTCAACAATAATATGAATCAGGATAATCAGAATATCGTCGAGGTATTCCTATTAATCCTAAAAAATGTTGAGGAAAAAAAGTTAAATTTACTCCAATAAATATTAATAAAAATTGAATAATTAATCATTTTTTATTTAAAATTAAACCAGTAAAAATTGGATATCAATAAATAAATCTTGCAATAATAGAAAATACTGCTCCTATAGATAATACATAATGAAAATGTGCTACTACATAATATGTATCATGTAAAATAATATCAATAGATGAATTAGATAATATAATTCCAGTTAATCCTCCTATTGTAAATAAAAAAATAAATCCTATTGATCATAAAATAGAAGGATTAATAATTAATTTAGATCCATAATATGTTGCTATTCATCTAAAAACTTTAATTCCAGTAGGAATAGCAATAATTATAGTTGCTGAAGTAAAATAAGCTCGTGTATCAACATCTAATCCAACTGTAAATATATGATGAGCTCATACAATAAATCCTAAAAATCCAATCCCTAATATTGCATAAATTATTCCAATATTACCAAATGTTTCTTTTTTACCACTTTCATTAAAAATAATATGTGAAATTAATCCAAATCCAGGTAAAATTAAAATATAAACTTCAGGGTGACCAAAAAATCAAAATAAATGTTGATAAAGTACAGGGTCTCCCCCACCTGAAGGGTCAAAAAATGAAGTATTTAAATTACGATCAGTTAATAATATTGTAATTGCACCAGCTAATACAGGTAAAGATAATAATAATAAAATTGTTGTAATAAAAACAGATCATGAAAATAAAGATAATTGATCATAATTTAAATTATAATTTTTTATTATTAAAATTGTTACAATAAAATTTATTGATCCTATAATAGATGAAATACCTGCAATATGTAAAGAAAAAATAGTTAAATCAACAGATAAAGAAGAATGATATATTAATGAAGATAATGGAGGATAAATAGTTCATCCTGTTCCTCTTCCTCTATATAAAATACTACTTATTAATAATAAAATTAATGAAGGAGGTAATAATCAAAATCTTATATTATTTATTCGTGGAAATGCTATATCTGGTGCACCAATTATTAATGGAATTAATCAATTTCCAAATCCTCCAATTAAAAAAGGTATAACTATAAAAAAAATTATAATAAAAGCATGAGAAGTAACAATAGAATTATAAATTTGATCATTATTAATTCATATACCAGGTGAACTTAATTCCATACGAATAATTATTCTTAATGAAGAACCAATTATTCCAGTTCATATAGCAAAAATAAAATATAGTATCCCAATATTCTTATGATTTGTTGAATAAAATCATTTAAAGATATAATAAATATTTATTAAAATTTACAATTATATTATATTTTTAAATTTGAAATTTAATAGTTTATTTTAACTTAAAATTTTATATTTATATTTAATATTAAAATTAAATTATAATAATTCATAAAATTAATAAATTTAAATAATATTGTGTCTGAAAAAGAAATAAATTGTAAATTTATTTATAAAGATAAAAATTCTTTCTATATTAAAAATTATTATTTATTTTTAATTAAATTTTTATAAGTTAAAATAAACTATTAAATTGCAAATTTAAAAATATTAAAAACTTAATTAAAAATTTATTAAATCTCAATATATAAATATAGTATACATATAAATATAATTATAAATAAAGTTAATAATATTCATTTAGGAATAATTGTACTAATTATAATCTTATAAGAATAAGATTTAATTTTTGAATTTAAATAATAATTAAATAAAAACAAATTTAAATAAGTTCATGTTATTAAAGTTCTAGAAATTAATATAACAATTAATATAACCATTAAATTATTATAATTAGTAATTAAATTTTCTAATAATATTCATTTTATTAAAAATGTTAATATTGGAGGAAATCTAGAATATATAATTATTAAAAATATTATTAATATTTTTAATGGTTTACTTAAATTTAAATCATAAACATCAAATTTATTATCAATATTTAATATACCTAATAATCGAAATAATAATAATGATATTAAAGTGTATAAAATTATATAAATAATAAATAATTTTATAGATATCATTATTAATAATAATAATAAACATGTATGAATTATTGAAGAATAAATTATAATATATTTTAAAGAATTAGTATTTAAAACTAAAATTCTAGAATATAATAAATTAAAAATAATAAATCCAATTATATGCTCATCTAATTTTAATATTAAATGTATTAAATAAATAGGTTGAATTTTTAAAATAGTAGAAAAAATAAATAAATTTATTCAATTTATATTTTTTGAAGATATTAAAAATCAAAAATTTATAGGATATAAGCCTATTTTTATATATAATAAAAAATAAACAATACCAATATGTAAATTATCTATTTGTTCTAATTTAATAATATTCTTTATAATAATTGTTAGATGTTGAAATAAAAATTAGGGAACTTAGAATCCTTTAAGTTGGTAGCGCGGGACCAGGAGGTGGTGTACGAACGTGCGTGCGGCATCCGCGCCCCCTGTTACCTGTGGACTTTGCAGCTTATAACACGTGCGCGTGCGGTATACTGTATTCTAAGAGGTTATGGGCCCAGGCCACGTGTTGAAATTAAGGTTAAAGTTACAGAAAAGTTAAAGCTAAAATTAAAGTAAAGTTAAAGTTAAAGTAAAGTATAGCTAAAGTTAAAGTAAAGTTAAAAATTAAAGTAAAGTTAAAGTTAAAGTTAAAGTTAAAGTAAAAGTAAAACTAAGGTTAAAGTAAGGTATTAAAAAAAAAGTGAAGGAAAAATGTCGTGCGGCAAGTTAACTATTGCAAAGTTAAGTAATAGTAACTACCAAATATGGAAGTGCAAGGTCGAACTATTATTGATAAAGGAAGACTTGTGGCACACAGTAAAAGAAGAAAGACCACAGCCAGCAGATCAAAAATGGATCAAGGCAGACATGCAGGCAAGGGCCACAATAGGGCTATTGGTGGAGGACGACCAAATAAGACACATTAAAGGCACAACAACGGCAAAGGAAGCGTGGGAGTCCCTAAGAAGGTACCACGAAAAAGCTACGTTATCAAATCAAGTTTATCTTCTAAAGAGACTATGCAACACAAAATTAATGGAAAAGGGTAACATGGAGGAGCATTTGAATACCATGTTATCTATTGTGGATCAATTAGCAGCCCTGGGTGAAGAAATAAAGGAGAAATTAGTTATAGCGATGATATTAAGCAGCTTGCTAGACTCATATGGAACACTGATTACAGCTTTGGAAACTAGATCCGAAAGTGAATTAACATTAGAATTGGTTAAAGGAAAGCTGATCGATGAGGATTTTAGACGGAGAAATTCACATTCGCAGCTTGCGGAGAGGGATAATATGGCCCTTAAAGCACAGCACCAAAGAGGCAACAAGCCAGCTACAAGTAAACCTACAGTACAGACAATGACGTGTTATTTTTGCAGTAAACAGGGGCATATGAAAAAGGATTGCTACAAGTACCAGAGATGGAAGGCAAACAAAGAAAGGGCTAATCAGGTTAGCGAGACAAAGAGCAAAGAAGGACCAGAATTGTGTTTCAGTACCAGAACAGGAATAACCAAAGGTAATATGAGGGGAGCCTGGTTTGTCGATTCTGGTGCCACAAGCCATATGACAAATGACAAAAGTTTCTTCAGTGTCCTGGAGAAAAGGGCATTGGCTGATGTACGTGTGGCAAATCAGCAATATGCAAAGGTGAGAGGTATCGGTGAAGGCACATTGTTGTGCGAAGGTGCAGATGGACATGTATCTTCAGTGCAAGTCAAGGATGTATTATTCGTTCCTGAACTGGGAGAAAGTCTCCTGTCAGTAAAGAAATTAACAGAAAAAGGAATAGAAGTAAACTTCTGTGATAAAGAGTGCTATATAAAAAAGGGAAATAAGGTTATAGTTACAGCAAGTGCAATAGGTAACCTGTACAAACTAAAGATAGTTAATCAGGCATTGCTCGCCACGGGTAAACACAATAATGATTGTATACATACATGGCATAGAAAATTAGGCCACAGAGATCCGCAGGCAATAAAGGAAATGGCAGACAAGAATCTAGTAGACAATATGCAGATCAAGGATTGTGGCATAAAGATCACATGTGAGGTATGTATCAAGGGGAAGATGCAGAGGCAAAGCTTCCCAAAACGGTCATCAACAAGGGCGAAGAAAATACTGGAATTAATTCATACAGATGTCTGTGGGCCAATGCAAACTATTACGCCAAGCAGGAAAAGGTATTTTCTAACATTGATAGACGACTTTAGTAGATATACCCACGTATATTTTTTGCAACATAAATCTGAAGTACCAGAAAAAATTGCAAATTTCATTGAGTTAATGAAAACTAAATATGGAACGAAGCCCAAGTGTTTTCGATCAGACAGAGGGCGGGAATATATAAATCATCGGCTGAAAAAGATGTTTCAGGAAGAGGGAATAGAGATGCAGCATACTGTGGCGTACTGCCCCGAGCAAAACGGTGTGGCAGAGAGGAAAAACAGGTCACTAATGGAAATGGGACGATGCTTATTAAGGGATGCGGATCTACCTAACAAATACTGGGCGGAAGCAGTAAACACTGCTAATTATTTACAAAATAGGATATATTCTAAAGCACTGGATGATGTTCCAATTAAGAGATGGGACGGTACTAAGCCGGATATGAAGAATTTCCACAGGTTCGGTGCAAAGGTTTATGCTCATGTGCCAGATGAGTTAAGGAGAAAGCTGGACGCTAAAGCTCAGGAATTCAGGTTTGCGGGGTACTCAGAGGAATCTAAAGGTTATAGACTCTTGGACCCGGAAACTAACAAGGTGACAATTAGCCGAGATGTAAAGTTTCTAGAGGAGGAGGAAGATGAAAATGAAAAGATCACTGTGCATTATGGGACACCAAGGATTCAGGGTTCTGGGTCAGAGGAATCAACAGAAGAGAGTCATTCAAGCGAGGATCAGGAACCGGAAGAGGAACAACCCGAGGAGGAATTTCGTGATGAAGAGGAAATATTAAGTCCGAAATGCTCAAGGACGAGAGAAATGAAGAAAGGCCCGGGGAGGCCAAAAACAATAAGGACAGGATTAAGGGGAAGACCAAAGAAGGAGTACAAGATGATCCCAGAAAATGGGGTAGCGGAGATGGCATCTATGGCAGAAATACAGGTGCATAAGGCAATTTCAGGTTCGGATGCGGAAGAGTGGTACGCAGCCATCGCTCAAGAAGTAAAGTCAATGATCAAGAAAGATGTATTTGATATTGTGGACCGTCCTAGAGAAGGAAACGTGATAGATAGCAAGGTAGTATTAACCGACAAATTAAATAACGATGGTACAATAGGTAGGCGAAAGGCACGTATAGTCGCTCGGGGTTTCAGCCAACGACCGGGGTTTGATTATAATGAAACATTTTCTCCCGTAGCCCGATTAGGATCAATCCGCTTACTTGTTGCTTTAGCTACACGTTTCAGCATGGAAATTCATCAGTTGGATGTAACGACGGCGTATTTAAACAGCGAACTGGATGTACCGCTGTATATGGAGATTCCAGAAAGATTTAAGGAGACATTGGAAAGAATAGTATCGAGAAAAGATTTTGCTGAAGTAACCAGTAGAGCGAATGAAATGTTAAATCGTTTAAGAACTGGAGATAAGGTATGGTTTTTAAAGAAAGCCATTTATGGTTTGAAGCAGGCAGGCCGCCAATGGAACATAATGATAAATAAGACAATTATTGAACTGGGTATGAAACGCTCAATGGCGGATCCGTGTATATATTATAAAAGAGAAAAGAAAAGTCTATTATTACTTATTTTGTATGTAGATGACATTCTAGTTATGTCCGATAATATTAAGGCTATAGTTGATGTTAAAGGAAAACTATCTTTCAGTATGGAGCTAAGGGATTTAGGTTTAGTAAAGTATTGTTTAGGTATAAACTTTACCAAAGATGGAGATAACCATATTCTTAGCCAAAGTAAATATATTGAAAGACTGATAGTAAAGTACAACATGAGTGATGCGAAACCGACGTGTATTCCGTTAGATCCTGGTCTGAGATTAAGTAAATGTATTGTATCGAGAGAGTGTGAAACGTTACCGTATAGAGAATTGTTAGGATGCCTAATGTATTTAGCAGTGACGACTCGGCCGGACATAGCATTTGCAATAAGTTATTTGAGTCAATTCAATAACAGTTACAGCCGAACACATTGGAACGCGGCAAGAGGAGTGTTGCGCTATCTCAAGGGAACCGCCCAATATCGGTTAGTTTTTAAGAAGAATGCGGAATGTATAAAGGGATACGTAGATGCGGATTGGGGCAATTGTGTGAATGATAGGCATTCCTACACAGGATTTGTATTTGTACTGTGTGCAGCCCCGATCGCTTGGGAATCGCGCAAGCAAAAAACAGTGGCCTTATCCTCGACTGAAGCGGAATATATGGCGTTAGCGGACGCTACCAAGGAAGGGATTTACCTAAGGAATTTCTTGTCGGAAATTGGGTTAAAGGGAATGGAACAGATAACGATATATAACGACAACGTAGGTGCACAGAAGCTAGCCGAAAATCCTATGTATCACCGGCGAACAAAACATATCGATTTAAAACATCATTTTGTTCGTGAGACTGTTGAAAACGGCGAAGTTATTATTAAGTATTTGAAGTCAGAGGACATGACCGCCGACATACTAACTAAAGCGTTGCCGCGAGCGAAGCACGATAGATGCCTAAGAGGGTTGGGGATTGAAACCTAGCCATAGTCCCTTACGTTACATATTTTTTTATTTTTATTTCAAAGGGGAAGTGTTAGATGTTGAAATAAAAATTAGGGAACTTAGAATCCTTTAAGTTGGTAGCGCGGGACCAGGAGGTGGTGTACGAACGTGCGTGCGGCATCCGCGCCCCCTGTTACCTGTGGACTTTGCAGCTTATAATACGTGCGCGTGCGGTATACTGTATTCTAAGAATAATACTAAAATATAATAATAAAGAAGTAATTATAGAAACTATAAAAAAAAAAATTGCAGAATTTATATCTTTTTCAATAATTAAAATATAAATTATAGTAAAACTTACAATTTCTATTAATATTCAAACAATAATATTGTTTAAATATCGCATTAATTCGAGGTATTTGAACATAACATAAAATTCGTTAAACAGTGTTGATTTCGAGGTACGTAACCGACCAGAGGACTCTCGGTCGCGGCGTCCGTTACGCGACACAATATAGACTAGAAAAACCATAATTTTCGGGTTTTTTCTGAAAGTCACGCGATCGACCAAGTAACGTACGAGTTCGAACAATTAGTTCAACGTACGAGTACAGAGAAAAGGTACGTTTACAAGTTAGAAAAAGACGGACGAAAGACACGGCGACAGCGCCGCGTGTCGGAGGATTCCCCCTCTCACGCGTAACTTTTGGCAGCTCGTGCTCGTCCGTCACTCTTAATCAGGATCCTGCCTTGAGCACATCGGTAAACGATCACGCTCCGCAGAATTCCCAAAATCTCCGAATCGCTTCGAGTTATTCGAGCTTTCGTTGAGGAAACATTTTGTGACACATCGGCTGATTCTATCGCAGATTCGAAAGTTCGAGTTATTCGAACTTTCGTTAAGCGGACAAGCGACGTATAGCCGTAGCTTTACTGGTTAGATTGCGTAAGCAAATTCATACCAGTAACCTACGTGTAATTCCGTTTGTCGAATCAGCTAGTTAATCGATTCGGTCGTGAGTACGACCCGGTTAAAAGACTGCGGGAAACTCGTTGATATCATCGAGTTCCCGAATTTTCCACGTATTGCTGCAAACAGCGGTCGTGCGAGAGGCATCGAGATTAAAACTCGATCCTCCCTTGATTTTCGAACGGTCTTGCTCCCACCTATAGGGGCCTTCGTGGCGTGTATACCCTGAGTGGACTTGCCGTCTTCCAGTCGGAGCTTGGGACGAGTTATTCCAAGCCCAGCTTCCGGCGACCTGCTAGAGCGCTGTTCACTGACCGCCAGTCCTGTACGGCTACTGTGCGTAGAACGCGACTCACAAAGCGCCGTGGTGTGATAGTCTCAACGTAAGTCGTCAAATACGCCGTTGAAAGACTGCACCACACTGTGTTCCGTACGCACATACGAAGACGGTAAGGGACCGAGGACTGGGTGACGGTTGGAGCCTTACAACCTCCCTCTATTCACCCTCTCCTGCGACAATCAAGAGTTGCAGTCGTCAAAGTAATGAGATTAAATCTCACTAGATAACGGGACGTTTTTAAATTCGGCCGCCTCTTAATTACCCGAGACCGGAGAAAACTCTCCGCTCTCTTAAGGCTGCGGAGGAAGCTGGATACAAACCCCGATCTCGTAACAATAACAGAGCGATTCCCGATTTAAAGGGAACGCTCACATATACAGTCCACTCGCTTAGCTGCGTATCGCGGCGGCTGAGATTCCCGCTCCTGAGTGCGACAAGCACAAATCAGGAGCGTGCAGAAAAGAGTAAGACACACAACGTGACTAACGTTGTCAGGTATTTAACGCCTAAATTCGTCTCTCTCTTTCTATTCCATAACAGCGCGACGCGAGCCATCAGACCGATCGACGCGAGGGTTTTTCTAGACGTCAGCCAGACGTCTGAGTTTTTTTCCCAATTTCTTCTATCGTCTGTATTTAAGAGTCAAATTTAACGAAATAAACGGCTTAGTCGCATAAGGCGATCAAGCGAAAATAAAATTATAATTGTACCGCTTATTTTCCGTCTGTTCTTTCCCTCGAGATCCGGACCCCCGTTAGGCGAGGTATTTTCAAACCTCCTCCCCCTAACAAATATAATTATTAAATAATAAAGATAAAATTCTTAAAAAAAAAATAAAAAAAATTAATAATTTTAATTTAATATCATATTTTAAAGTTATTTTAATATAAAATTAAATAAATTTTTTATTTAATTCAATAATTAATAATTTTAATTTAAATTTTTAATAAAATATAATAATAAAAATTCAATTTATATAAATATTTCATCAAAATATTCCTTTTTCAGGCATATTACTAAAATTTTAAAAAATTATATTTTAGTGTTTAAGCACATAAAACTTTGAATTTTATAGAATTAATTAAATTAATAAATATATTAATTATATAATATTTATTATTTTTACTTATTATATAAAAGACATCTAAAATCTATATTTAGGGTATGAACCTAATAACTTTATTTATTTAGTTTATTTATATTAAATATTAAATTGAATGATTTAATTTCATTATTAAGTAAATTTTTTTTGTACATACTAGTAATTTCACGATAATTTCACTATACCTCTGATAATTAAATATTCACTCAATTTCAATGATCAGATGAAATTGAATGATTTAATTTCATTATTAAGTAAATTTTTTTTGTACATACTAGTAATTTCACGATAATTTTACTATACCTCTGATAATTAAATATTCACTCAATTTCAATGATCAGATGAAATTGAATGATTTAATTTCATTATTAAGTAAATTTTTTTTGTACATACTAGTAATTTCACGATAATTTCACTATACCTCTGATAATTAAATATTCA
Organism: Colletes latitarsis; assembly: GCF_051014445.1. Classification (NCBI taxonomy): domain Eukaryota; kingdom Metazoa; phylum Arthropoda; class Insecta; order Hymenoptera; family Colletidae; genus Colletes; species Colletes latitarsis. The sequence continues at coordinate 8,806,627 of NC_135142.1, forward strand.
CTCAATTTCAATGATCAGATGAAATTGAATGATTTAATTTCATTATTAAGTAAATTTTTTTTGTACATACTAGTAATTTCACGATAATTTTACTATACCTCTGATAATTAAATATTCACTCAATTTCAATGATCAGATGAAATTGAATGATTTAATTTCATTATTAAGTAAATTTTTTTTGTACATACTAGTAATTTCACGATAATTTCACTATACCTCTGATAATTAAATATTCACTCAATTTCAATGATCAAATGAAATTGAATGATTTAATTTCATTATTAAGTAAATTTTTTTTGTACATACTAGTAATTTCACGATAATTTTACTATACCTCTGATAATTAAATATTCACTCAATTTCAATGATCAGATGAAATTGAATGATTTAATTTCATTATTAAGTAATTTTTTTTTGTACATACTAGTAATTTCACGATAATTTCACTATACCTCTGATAATTAAATATACACTCAATTTCAATGATCAGATGAAATTGAATGATTTAATTTCATTATTAAGTAAATTTTTTTTATACATACTAGTAATTTCACGATAATTTTACTATACCTCTGATAATTAAATTGTTACATATCATCCATGTATGGGACTGAAACGTTTGGTGGCTTGGGCGTTGGCCCGATTATTTAGCGCACAACCCCTCGAACGGGGTTGACTCACGACGTATGGGCACACCCGGCCCAGTTTCATTGCCTTATATGGTAATGCCCCGCCACTGTACTGAGTAATTTGCCAGTATATAAGGGCCGCATTTTCCTACTCGGAGAGCTCAGTTTTTCTCAAAACCTCTCGAGACGACGTTACTTTGACACTCGAAGCAAGATCGGGCTATAATCCCCTTTGAGCAACTATTCACCCTAGCGGTTTTAATTGTGAGTGTTCAATCGACTAATCGAGTGAGTAGCTCCCGCGAACGCGCCGCGTAAACGCCGATTTAAAACTCTCGCCGTCGTGGCAACCCAGCGATAGTACTGGTCTTGTTAATACACCTTTTGTACTTGAGCACTTAACAGAATATATACTAGTAGTTACACTGATCTGCATTATTTAATTAATAAAACCCTGAACCATATTAACGGAAAGACGGGGGAGTATCTCACGGACCCGGTACACCTTTACCGCTCGAGGTGTACCATTACGATAGAGCAAAGATCCTAAAATTTCCTAAAAAACCTACGTGGCTCCCAGGGTATAAAGCCCCTGGTTCGTCCACTCCTTTCTAGCGGCTCCCAGGGTATAGAGCCCCTGGTTCGTCCGTGAAACCATACATTTCTCCTTATAAATTTAACCCCGTGGCTCCCAGGGTATAGAGCCCCTGGTTCGTCCACGTAACCTACTCCTACGGCTCCCAGGGTATAGAGCCCCTGGTTCGTCCGGAACTCCTGTCTCTTTCCTAACCATACCTAAAAACCACCGGTCGAGTACTGCCCTCGACCGAATCCAGGATCTCGCGCTCGCGCTCGTAACAAACTGGTGACAGCGGTGGGATACACCTTACGATCTTTCTGTGAATATATCAATTCAGGGTTTTGGTTATATACTAGTGGAAGCTGAAATATCAGCCTAGTTATCCATACTACTTTAGAAAGAGCTCCCGCGTTAGCATCAGACTAATATTAAAATCGACATAGGTATCGACTTTAGTTTTGCTACGCGTTAATAGGACTCGATCAATTTAAGCGACGTCAGCACAAGCAAGGCGCTTACATCTGACGATATCGCACAGACATTTTAGTGAGAGCTTTCGCGCTAGCAAGAAACTAACTTAAAAATCGACATAAGTATCGACATTAGTTTAGCTACGCGTTATTTGCCGGTTGTATACTAGTTACTTAGTCAACCGCTAAAATGGCTCAAGCAAACTCAGCAACATCAGGCACAAGCAGAACGCTTACATCTGATGAAATCGCGAATTTAACGTACTCTATGGCTGTTTTAACGCAACGAAATTGCTTACAGTCAGCCGTGATTTCGATCCCTACATTCGACGGCGAAAGTGCTTCTTTATCGGCCTTTGCGCAAAAAGTCGGGGACGGTCTCGCGTTTATTCCGCCGAATACGGAAAAAGAGTATCTCGCGTTAGTGCTCACGAAGCTAATCGGGCCGGCTAGAACCTGCACTCAAGGATACGCATTCCAAAATATTAGGGAATTGCTTAAATTCCTGAAAAAGAGATTTGCACCGGGTCGGAACCTAAAATATTTTCAAGGAGAAATAAGTCGTCTAAAGATACGCCCAGACGAATCTCTAAGAAATTACGTGAATCGCGCCTGTGACTTAGTTCATAATACGCGAATAGCGATTCGCGATCGCTACGAAGAAAACAACGAACATTACATCCGCGACATGGAAAGGGACGTTTTGGAAGGGTTCATCGAGGGATTACCAGAACGAATCTTTCTGCGTGTCCATGCTCTAAATAAAAAATTAGACACACTGGACGATGCCTACGACGCCGTCTTGGAAGTAGACAGACGGTTAAAGAATAAACATAACATCGTGCCAGATGAAAGCCATCACTGGGAAAACGCACACAGATCCCGGGCCACCTACCCTCGGTCACCGTCACCCTCTTATCACCGACGCAGAGAACGGAGCGCATCTGGATCCGAGATAGACCACGAGGACTGGCCAAGGAGGACATCTGCGTTTACACTACGTAGGAGCCCCTCTTATAGCTCTGACGCATCCCAAGAGGACACCTACACTACAGGAAGGGTGGCGAGACGTAAGCAAAACCGAAACCACCACCTGTTTTGTTGGAATTGTGGAGAAAAGGGGCACGACGGCGAAGCTTGCAAGAGAGAAGAAAGGAAAACCCGCCGACTTGTGGAAAACCGTTCCCGCAATTTTTCAACGGATTCTTTAAACTCCAATCGCGTTCGTCACGACGGCGATGTGACGAACGGGTCAGATCAAAATCGCCAAAGGGTAGTCCGATTCAGCGACGAGACTCCGCGCAACTCTACAAGGAGGCTCCTGCAGCGCGAATCAGGGCAAAGGTCCCAGAATTAAAAATGGGATCAGGGGAATTTCTGATCGACGGAGGTTCCTCTGTCAATCTCATTCATGTAGATGCATTGAAATACCCCAAAACACTTACGTCCAGGGAACGCGTAGAAATCACCGGTCTAGCCCCGGCCGCCGTATACACGATGGGCACGGTGACTCTACACATTAATGCCGCTCCAACGCATTTTCATGTACTAAAAGATTTCCCGTTATCCTCAGCAATTGGGCTTATAGGAAGTCCATTTTTGGCCCAGGAAGGAGCCGAAATTTCGTACCATCACAAAACCTTGGTAACACGAAATCAACCAGTCAAGCCAATACCTTTCTCTAACGAAGACGAGTTCAGCACTAAATACCGCCTACCTGCTAGAACAAGGCAACAAATTGCAATAAAGGTGGCCAATCGAGGCATCAAGGAGGGCTATTTACCTCGAGTAAAGACACCGAAAGAAGTTTTCGTTGGAGAGGCCGCAGTTTACACCCATGACGACATATGCTACGCGATGGCAACCAATACCAGCGAGGAAGACATCGAACTTGAACTGGAACCACAACACCTTCAGCCGTACGAAATTTGGAGTTCATCCGATGAAGATCCTGTAATTTCGTACGAAACTCCACCAAGGAAGATTTTAAACCGGGGAAAGAAAATTTGGGAAACTCTAAAAACAAACCATCTCAATACGGAAGAACAGGAACATGTACATAACCTCGTACAGGAATTTTCGGATAGATTCTACCTACCAGGAGATAGACTGGACAAGGTACCCAATTTTCAGCATTCTATTCACACCATAGACGAAATACCCATCAACACCAGACAATACCGTTATCCGCCAATTCATCAAGAGGAAATCCAACGTCAAGTAACAGCCCTCCTATCCCAAGGAATTATTCAACCGTCTACTTCACCTTACAACTCACCATTATGGATCGTACCAAAGAAACCTGATGCTGACGGTAAGAAACGTTGGCGCATGGTCATCGACTTTAGGGCACTGAACGAGAAAACTGTCAGTGACAAATATCCGTTACCACAAATAACTGAAATTCTGGATAAACTTGGAGGAGCAAAATATTTCTCAATTTTCGACCTAGCAAATGGATTCCACCATTCGAGATGAATAAATTGGACAGACAGAAGACTGCCTTCACCACTCCACGGGGGCATTATGAATTCGTTCGAATGCCTTTTGGATTAAAAAACGCTCCACCAACATTCCAAAGACTTATGGACCAAGTTCTGACCGGACTGCATGGAACAGAATTATTCGTTTACCTGGATGATATCGTTGTATATTCCTCCTCGTTACGCGAACACGAAATTAAGATTAGAAAATTATTCAATCGACTCAGAGAACACGGTCTCACCCTGCAGACGAGTAAGTGCCAATTTTTAAGAAGAGAAGTGTAACTTACTTAGGACACATCGTTACAGCCGAGGGTGTGAAACCCGACCCGAAGAATCTGCAAGCAGTAAAGGATTTTCCAATACCCAAGTCACAGAAGAATATACAACAGTTTTTGGGATTGACGGGATATTACCGCCGGTTCATTCAAAATTACTCAGGAAAAGCTCAACCTTTAGTACAATTACTTGGAAAAGGAGTGCGTTTCAACTGGACTTTGGAACAACAAAAAAGTTTTGAACAATTACGGGACGAACTCTGTGAACGACCAATTTTGCAATATCCGGATTTTAACCGACCGTTTATCATTACTACGGACGCATCGGACTTTGCAGTCGGCGCGGTCCTCAGCCAAGGGGAGATAGGACAAGACCTTCCGATCGCTTACGCATCTCGAAGCTTGGGCAAAGCCGAAAGGAATTACTCAGCAACTGAAAAGGAATGTCTGGCTATGGTTTATGCAGCACAATATTTCCGACCATACGTTTTCGGACGAAAATTTACCCTGGTGACAGATCACAGACCACTTGTTTGGTTACATTCGGTTAAGGACCCTACATCCCGTTTGGTCAAATGGAAACTAAAACTCCTGGAGTATGAGTACGATGTTGTACACAAATCTGGGAAAACAAATAAGAACGCAGATGCGTTATCACGCAACCCAGCACACATCTGTTTGCCACTCACTTCAAAAGAAGATAAAACATACAGGCCAACAGGACCATTGAAAACGCCAGGTGGAACCGGTATAGGACAACGCGTGAAATCCTTACGCAGAAGTCAAGCACACCCGCTATACGTTGATCTGAACAGTAGCTCTGACGAAGCCCCGTATCAAGAATCCATAATAAAGAAGAGAGAACCACCAAAAAGCATCAGGAAAAATATATCTGGGAATTCATCGACTTCGTTACTACCTACCCTCACCCGCGAAAAGGACATGGCAGATGAACCATTAGAAGTTTTCGACACTCCAGTTGCACAATCTACTCCGTTCAATTCACCAGAACAGAATAAATCCATTTTATCATACTCCATTAATAATGAAACAAGACCAATAGCAGGAAATTTGATCTCATTCGAAGACAACACCGACACAACGATTACTCAAACGGGTTACCAGCCAGAAGATGAAAATCAGAATACGGTAATAGAAACAGCTGCCACTCATCTACCCGCCTCGTCATCACCACATGTATTAAATCAGGGATTATTTGGTTCGGGAAGGACAGACCCAAGACCGAACCTGTTGGACATAATACCGCCTCTTTCCGAGCCGACGGGCGTCGCACAACCATCAACAAACAATTCAAGGGACCCCTTGCTTATCACTCCACCCATAGAAGACCGAATACCCCTAATTTCGGAAGCTCACGACAGCCTTATCGGAGGACACAAGGGAATCGCCAAAACATACAGACGGTTATTTCCAAAATACACTTGGCCAGGATTAAGAAATGATATACAAGAATATATTAGGAAATGCAAAAGCTGTCAAGAGCAGAAGCTGGTTCGAATGAAAACTCGACAGCCAATGCTTATCACCGATACACCGACAGAACCATTCGATAAAATTGCTTTGGATACTGTAGGACCATTACCTGAAACACCCAGCGGAAACCGATATATTTTAACGATGCAGGACAATTTAACGAAATATTGTTTGGCCGTCGCAATACCAAATATTCGCGCAACAACCATAGCAGATGCCTTTGCCCGGCATTTCATCGCCATTTACGGAACTCCGCGTGCCATACTGACTGATCGAGGAACCAGCTTCTTGGGGAAAATAATGACACACCTGGCAGAAATCTTCAAAATCAAACAACTCACTACATCAGGCTATCGACCACAAACCAACGGATCTTTGGAGAGGAGTCATCACGTTCTCACCGAATACCTGAAACATTATATGAATTCATACGAAGACTGGGACTTGTTAATTCCATTCGCCATGTTTTCATATAATACTTCGGTACATGAAGCAACCGATTTTACACCATTCGAGCTAATATTTGGAAAACCTGCACGGATACCAACATCATTTCCTACCGGAGAGAAGCTACAGACCTATGGACCATACATTTCAGAATTAACCACTAAATTGACCGAGATTCGTAATATAGCTGCAAACAATTTGAATAAGGCAAAAGAGCGTTCAAAACGCTATTACGACAAACACTCAAGACCAGTTGAATTCAAGATTGGACAATATGTTTATGTCTTGAACGAACCACGTATCAGCAAATTCGACCCGCATTACATCGGACCATTTAAAATAATAGATAAAACAAAAACTAATAATGCCGTCTTGGAAATTAACGACCGCAAAACACTAGTGAAGCATGAGGATAAACTTAAACATGCCTACTTATCGGAAGATAGTACCGAATCAGACTAAAGGACTACCAGCCCCATTACCTACAATCCAGCCATTCATCAGTAGCCGGAGGACTACCTGTCCTTACCACCGCCAACATCAACAGATACTATGAAGCAATCGGACCAGTTTAGTGCTAGTGGTGTGGTGCGTGGGCCATATGAGGCAGTGAACAGTGTGGATGGATGTACACGTATGCGTGTGTGCGTGCGTGTGTGTGGTACGAGGCACCAAACGTTTTAGTCCCAATTATGAAAGCGCCATTATTAAATGACGTTTCATTTAAGGGGGGGAGTGTTGTTACATATCATCCATGTATGGGACTGAAACGTTTGGTGGCTTGGGCGTTGGCCCGATTATTTAGCGCACAACCCCTCGAACGGGGTTGACTCACGACGTATGGGCACACCCGGCCCAGTTTCATTGCCTTATATGGTAATGCCCCGCCACTGTACTGAGTAATTTGCCAGTATATAAGGGCCGCATTTTCCTACTCGGAGAGCTCAGTTTTTCTCAAAACCTCTCGAGACGACGTTACTTTGACACTCGAAGCAAGATCGGGCTATAATCCCCTTTGAGCAACTATTCACCCTAGCGGTTTTAATTGTGAGTGTTCAATCGACTAATCGAGTGAGTAGCTCCCGCGAACGCGCCGCGTAAACGCCGATTTAAAACTCTCGCCGTCGTGGCAACCCAGCGATAGTACTGGTCTTGTTAATACACCTTTTGTACTTGAGCACTTAACAGAATATATACTAGTAGTTACACTGATCTGCATTATTTAATTAATAAAACCCTGAACCATATTAACGGAAAGACGGGGGAGTATCTCACGGACCCGGTACACCTTTACCGCTCGAGGTGTACCATTACGATAGAGCAAAGATCCTAAAATTTCCTAAAAAACCTACGTGGCTCCCAGGGTATAAAGCCCCTGGTTCGTCCACTCCTTTCTAGCGGCTCCCAGGGTATAGAGCCCCTGGTTCGTCCGTGAAACCATACATTTCTCCTTATAAATTTAACCCCGTGGCTCCCAGGGTATAGAGCCCCTGGTTCGTCCACGTAACCTACTCCTACGGCTCCCAGGGTATAGAGCCCCTGGTTCGTCCGGAACTCCTGTCTCTTTCCTAACCATACCTAAAAACCACCGGTCGAGTACTGCCCTCGACCGAATCCAGGATCTCGCGCTCGCGCTCGTAACAAAATATTCACTCAATTTCAATGATCAGATGAAATTGAATGATTTAATTTCATTATTAAGTAAATTTTTTTTATACATACTAGTAATTTCACGATAATTTTACTATACCTCTGATAATTAAATATTCACTCAATTTCAATGATCAGATGAAATTGAATGATTTAATTTCATTATTAAGTAAATTTTTTTTGTACATACTAATAATTTCACGATAATTTTACTATACCTCTGATAATTAAATATTAACTCAATTTCAATGATCAGATGAAATTGAATGATTTAATTTCATTATTAAGTAAATTTTTTTTGTACATACTAGTAATTTCACGATAATTTTACTATACCTCTGATAATTAAATATTCACTCAATTTCAATGATCAGATGAAATTGAATGATTTAATTTCATTATTAAGTAAATTTTTTTTGTACATACTAGTAATTTCACGATAATTTTACTATACCTCTGATAATTAAATATTCACTCAATTTCAATGATCAGATGAAATTGAATGATTTAATTTCATTATTAAGTAAATTTTTTTTGTACATACTAGTAATTTCACGATAATTTCACTATACCTCTGATAATTAAATATTCACTCAATTTCAATGATCAGATGAAATTGAATGATTTAATTTCATTATTAAGTAAATTTTTTTTGTACATACTAGTAATTTCACGATAATTTTACTATACCTCAGATAATTAAATATTCACTCAATTTCAATGATCAGATGAAATTGAATGATTTAATTTCATTATTAAGTAAATTTTTTTTGTACATACTAGTAATTTCACAATAATTTTACTATACCTCTGATAATTAAATATTCACTCAATTTCAATGATCAGATGAAATTGAATGATTTAATTTCATTATTAAGTAAATTTTTTTTGTACATACTAGTAATTTCACGATAATTTCACTATACCTCTGATAATTAAATATTCACTCAATTTCAATGATCAGATGAAATTGAATGATTTAATTTCATTATTAAATAAATTTTTTTTGTACATACTAGTAATTTCACGATAATTTCACTATACCTCTGATAATTAAATATTCACTCAATTTCAATGATCAGATGAAATTGAATGATTTAATTTCATTATTAAGTAAATTTTTTTTGTACATACTAGTAATTTCACGATAATTTTACTATACCTCTGATAATTAAATATTCACTCAATTTCAATGATCAGATGAAATTGAATGATTTAATTTCATTATTAAGTAAATTTTTTTTGTACATACTAGTAATTTCACGATAATTTTACTATACCTCTGATAATTAAATATTCACTCAATTTCAATGATCAGATGAAATTGAATGATTTAATTTCATTATTAAATAAATTTTTTTTGTACATACTAGTAATTTCACGATAATTTTACTATACCTCTGATAATTAAATATTCACTCAATTTCAATGATCAGATGAAATTGAATGAGTTAATTTCATTATTAAGTAAATTTTTTTTATACATACTAGTAATTTCACGATAATTTTACTATACCTCTGATAATTAAATATTCACTCAATTTCAATAATTAATTTAATTAATAATTAAATTTTTATATACTATAATAAAAATTAAATTAATTAAAGAAAATAATCAAAATTTATTTTATAATACAATTAAATTTTTATATACTATAATAACAATTAAATTAATTAAAGAAAATAATCAAAATTTATTTTATAATATAATTAAATTTTTATATACTATAATAAAAATTAAATTAATTAAAGAAAATAATCAAAATTTATTTTATTTAGACAATAATTTTTATATAAACAATAATAATTAAATATATAAATATGTATTTATTGTATTAAATTTTTTTTTTTTTTATATTAATAAATTTTTTAATATGAATAATTTAAATTATAAATTCATAAAATATATATGTTAAAATAGGTACGAGTATGTGCAAAGGTTGTGAAAAGACCTTGTCTCGTACCCTTTAACGAAGTTTGGTCCGGATCACGAGGGATTGGGAATATGGGGGAAAGTGAATGTACAGTTTATAATTATCTTTCGCCTAGTCCAATGGGCTGGCCGTTTATTAATAAGGAAAATTCAAAATTAAATAAACGTAAAAAAGGAAATTAACGAAAAAATTAACTTTATATTTATGATTTTTTAAAATTGCAGGAAAAAAGCCCGAGCTGATGGCTCGGGGAAAAAAACCTGCACCGCCGTCGGCGCCTACGGCTCTCGTCTCGGTCTTCTGTAATCAAAAGAAATACCGAAATCCGGCGGTTAATACCTGACAACGCTCGGTGCGTTGTCTGACTCGCTTTAATCCACACGCTCCTTCTTCCGTTTACGGTGAATAGGAGCGGGATTCTTACACAGCGATACACAACTGTGTTAGTGGACTGTATTATTATTTCAACGTTTCAGATTTTGGAAACGTTGAATTGCAGATGGGGAAGACGAGATTCTAATCTCGATCTTCCCACTGCTGCAAGCTTGGTTTTTGCAGGAGAGGACAACAAGTGGAGGTTGTAAGGCTCCAAAGGTTGTCGACTCCGCGGTCCCTCGCCGTTCCCTGGTCCGTACGGGACCGGTGTGATGCAGAGCCTTAACTGCGCAGAAGCGACTGATTATTAAGGTTCTAACACCACGGTGCCCTTTGAACGTAGTTCTACGTCGAGTGTCCGTACCCACTGACGATCTGGAACCCACGCTCGAGCAGGTCGAAACCAGCCGAGATATTTACCCAGGGAATGCCAAATAAGGCCCCTATCGGGTGTTATCCCAAACTTTTGTTTCGACCCTGGAAAACGACGAACCCAACCCAGGGATTTTGCGACGAAGGCTCCCTATAGGTTGGGGTTCTGAACCGTGCAATAGCCAAGCAGAGAATCAAGAAATTCTCTCGGTTCTCAAACACGACCACTGATTTCAGCAATACGTGTTTGTCCGTCACAACGGTGGCGATAATCAAGCACTGTTTAAGTGCAATCTGATTATATTCAGCCACCGATGGCGGGTTGTGAAAATTACTCAAGTTATCGAGTAAATTTTCCCGTTCCTATGGTTCAGTTACCGCGGAAATCGAGATATTCTCACGAAACCGTAGGGTACGAAATTCGACTGGAAGTGATTCTTTCGAATCCGCAGCAGTCTCTGTCTTGTACCGTTTCGGTTAAGTGGATCCACGATCGTATTAGACGAATCTAATTAATCGTATGTATCGATTCCGACAGATTGACGAGGTCGGCTCAGGAGATCCGCACTCGTCGAGAACCAGATAGCAAGTGTTCCCGAGACATTCCCTCAGGGGCTGCCAGCCTTTCAGCTGCAGTACGGGCTTAACGAACCCGGGGTACCCGAGTCATACACACACCGTAAGCCTCCTGTTGGTCGTCACAACGACCCATTCACAATTCCCTATTGGTTTTGTGAATGGCACGTGACGGCAGGAGGAACGGGGGTCTTGGCTTAACCGCCTGGGCCACGAGTATGGCGACTCTATAAAATCGCCCTCCAATCCTAAGCTATGGTGCGCGGCGATGGGATGCATGGTTGGGGGAGAAGGCCCAATCCCAAGCGACCACCTCCGGGGAACCTGCCGAACCCGCGGAGTATTAGGCTTACCCGGGTAAGGCGGCTCTGCCCGGGTGGACCTTTATTTCCGACCATCTCGTGGGATTATTATGGTCACAGAAAATAAAATGGGGATGGGGCGGGTTTTGTCGGTTGGGGAGGACGGAGACGGGGTTGGGGTTAGGGTGGCGGCGCTCGCGCCTCACTCAGCGCCAGGTCCGGCTTCGTGGAGGGTGGAGGAGGACGACGAGACGGCGTCGGTCTCGTCCTTCTCCTCCAGCACGAGCCACATAGGCTCTAAGAGGAAGAGGACGGGGCAGGCCGTCGTCGAGGTGGGCGGGGCGATGAGCCCGTCGGTGAGGCTGAGTTGCCTCAGGGACGAGGTGACCGAGGAGATATCGGAGAGGATCTCCTCGTCCCTGAGGCGGGTGGAGAAAGTCGCCGCTGCCTGCGCCTTTAAGGGGCAGAAAAGCGGTGGCGCGGAGGCCCTGAAGGCCGCGGCGGAGGAAATGAGGGAGGCGGCGCGGGAGCTCAGAGGGCGGAACGCCCGTCTGCAGCTCCTGTTGGAGGAGGAGCGACAGGGGAGGAGGAGGGCAGAGGCGCTGTGGAACAGCGCGGCCCTCCCTCCCATCCTCCCTCCTCCTCCACCGCCGCGTCCCTCGGCGGAGGTAAATAAGCGGAGTGCGGCGGCAGTGGTGCGGGGCACCGCGGGCCCCTCCACCCGCACTCCGCCCGTGAAGAAGTCCCCGTCCTCCTCAGAAGACGATCTTCTGAGGAGGATTGGGGACATGATTGATGGCAAGCTGGCCGCCTTCCGGGAGGAGCTCCTCGCCGGAAGAGCGGTCAGCAGGAAGGCGGTGCCTCCCCGACCTGTTCCGGTACAGTCGGGGAAGGCAAAGAAGGGCGGAGTGAAGGCTCCGCCCAGCGTTGCGGCACCAGGGCCCCGGGTCGCGTCCCCCAAGGGGGGTGGTGTACCCGTGGTCGCGGTGGTCGCGTCCTCCACAGCACCCTCCCAAGGGGGGGTGGCGTGGAGTGAGGTGGTGGGGCGGAAGGCGAAGCGGGCGACGAGGAAGGCCTCGCAACCGCAGCCTCCGCCTCCGCCGCCGGCGGCCAAGGTAAAGGCTGCGAAGGTCGGGAAGGCACGACCAGGTCGTCCCCCAAAAACGGCAGCGGTGACGCTGACCGTTGCGCAGGGGGGCGACCTGACCCTCGCGGAGGCGATGCGGCTCGCCAGGGAGAATATCTCCCTGGAAGAGCTGGGCATCGCCTCCGTGAGGGCGAAGAGGGCCGTGACCGGGGGTCTCTTGCTGGAGATCCCCGGTGCAGAAGGCGGCGCGAAGGCGGATCGTCTTGCCCAGAGGCTCCGGGAGCAGCTGGGCGAGCGAGGTGTCCGGGTCGCCCGGCCCACGAAGCGCACGGAGATGCGCGTTTGTGGGCTGGACGACTCGGTCAGCGCACAGGATGTGTCCCGTGCCCTTGCGAGGGCGGGGGACTGTCCTGTGGAGGACCTGCGGATCGGAGAGATCCGCAGGTCGCCCTCCGGCCTCGGGTCGGTGTGGGCCCGGTGCCCCCTCTCCGCCGCCCGTAAGGTGGCGGAATCCGGGAGGGTGTTGGTGGGGTGGGTTTCGGCGCGAGTGGAAATCCTCGCGCCGCGCCCGCTCCAGTGTCACCGCTGCCTCGAATTGGGGCACGTGAGGCAGTGGTGCACCTCGCCGGTGGACCGCAGCGGTCAGTGTTACCGCTGCGGTGCCAAAGAGCACCGTGCGAGCCAGTGCTCGGCGGCCCCCCACTGCCCGCTGTGTGCGGACATGGGGAGGCCAGCCGATCACAGGGTGGGGAGCAAGAAGTGCTCCCCCCCCTCCCGGAAGGAGAGGAAGAGGCGGGCTGCACCGGCTCCGGTGCCGAGGGCGGTGGCATCGTCCTCCATGGAGGTGGACGGTGCTACGGGGACGGACGGCCGGGAGGAGGCTGGCGCGGCCATTAATTAATGCCACCCCGCCTCCTCCTCCAGGCCAACCTCAACCACTGCCGCGCGGCACAGGACTTGATGTCCCAAGTCCTCGCGGAGTGGGGGGTTGGCCTGGCGGTCGCCGCCGAGCCGTACCGCGTCCCTGATCACCCTCATTGGGTGGGCGACGCGGACGGCTTGGTGGCGACGGTATGGGGAGGGGGCGACGGGTCCCCACCGTTCTCCTTATTGGAGCGCGGTCGGGGATTCGTCGCCGTGGACTGGGGGGGAGTCGCTGTGGTGGGGTGCTACATTTCGCCCCGTAGCGGTCACGCTGCGTTCGAGCTGTACTTGGCCGAGGTCGCGGCATGCGTGCAGCGCTACGCGGCCCGGCCGGTGCTGGTCCTGGGGGATTTTAATGCAAAGTCGGTGGCTTGGGGATCCCCCAGGACCTCCGTTCGCGGCGGGATCCTGGGCGATTGGGCGGCGGGGCTCGACCTCCGGGTATTGAACCGGGGGTCGGAGCACACATGCGTGCGGCGATATGGGGGGTCCATCGTGGATGTTGGATTCGCGACCCCCAACGCCGTGCGCATGGTGTCGGGTTGGCACGTGGTCGCGGGGGCAGAGACACTCTCCGATCACCGGTACATCCGGATGGAGGTCTCTGCCGCCGCGAGTGCATCCCGACACGGCCGCCTGCGTGGCACCCCACCACGCCGCTGGGCGCTTCGGCGCCTGGACAAGGACGCCCTGATGGCAGCTGCCCTCGCTGCAACTTGGCCGCAGGGAGCGGCCGAGTTGCCGAGCATAGAGGAGGAGGTCGCCCGGCTCGGAGCATTGGTCGCGGGTATTTGCGACGCGGCGATGCCTCGGGTCGGGCGGGCTTCTCCTCGCCGGGCGGTGTACTGGTGGTCGGACGCGATCGCGGAGTTGCGAGTCGCGACTGTCCGCGCCCGACGCCAGTACACCCGCGCGCGCCGTCGTCAACGTACAGGCGACGGCGTGGCGCGAGCGAGGGCAGCTGATGACCTGTATGGAGCATACCGCGTGGCGCGGGTTGCTCTGCAGGTCGCCATCAAACGGGCCAAGACCCAGGCATGGAAGGAGCTCCTCCAGACCCTTGATGACGATCCATGGGGGCGCCCATATAAGGTGGTGCTGAATAAGCTCCGCCCGTGGGCGCCCCCCGTCACCGAGGGTCTTGACCCCCGGCTGCTGGAGGACGTGGTCAATACACTCTTCCCAATTGGGGAGAGGGGACCGCGTCCTCCGGCGGCGGCGGCTGTCCCAGTGGAGTGGACGGCCGTGCTGGGGGTCACGCAGGAGGAGCTGGCAGCGGCCATCAGACGGCTCGGGGTTCGTAACACGGCCCCGGGTCCGGATGGTGTGCCCGGCCGGGTTTGGGTCTTGACCCAGGGCGTCCTTGGGGCCGACCTCAGGCGGTTGTTCGACCGCTGCCTGAGGGACGGGCGATTCCCCCCCAGTTGGAAGGTGGCGAGGATGGTCCTCCTCCGGAAGGAGGGTCGGCCCGCGGAGTCTCCCTCCGCATACCGGCCCATTTGTCTCCTCGACGAGGTGGGCAAGCTCTTCGAGCGTGTGATTGCTGCCCGCCTCGTCGAGCACCTGTCGCGGGGTGATCCCGGTCTGGCCGACTGCCAGTTCGGTTTCCGGGGGGGCCGATCGACTATCGACGCGATAGGTCGTGTGAGGGCCCTCTCGGAGGCGGCCGTCTCCCGGGGAGGGGTGGCATTGGCAATATCCTTGGATATTGCCAATGCCTTTAACACCCTCCCCTGGGAAGAGATAAGGTGGGGACTCGAATATCATCGAGTCCCCCCTTGTCTCAGGGCGGTCGTCGGGGATTATCTCCGCGGCAGGTGGATCGAGTATCCGGGCCGGGATGGTGATATGCGGAGGGAGGTGTACTGCGGTGTTCCGCAGGGGTCGGTCCTCGGGCCACTCCTGTGGAACATCGCGTACGACTCGGTGTTGCGGGCCGGCCTCCCCGACGGCGTCAGCACGGTGTGTTATGCGGATGACACACTGGTGCTGGCCGTCGGGGCGCACTGGGGGAGGGCCATGCGTCGCGCGGAAGAGGGGTCGCAACGCGTCGTCGACCGGATCAGGGGGATGGGGATGACGGTGGCGGTCCATAAGACCGAGGTGATTGCGTTTCATTCACCTCGGCAGGATCCGCCACCCCCTCTGATTCGGGTGGGTGGGGCTGACATCGAGGTGAAGCCCCAGATCAGGTATCTAGGGCTGATCCTCGATAGCCACTGGCGTTTCGAGGAGCATTTCCGCTGCCTGGTCCCCCGGTTGGAAAGGATGGTTGCGGCTCTGGGCCGGATCCTGCCCAACCTGGGGGGCCCGGCGGGCCGAGTTCGTCGCCTCTATGTGGCAATGGTCCAGTCGGTGGCCCTTTACGGGGCCCCCGTCTGGGCGGACGACCTGGCTGCCTCCCGGCGCAGCATGACTATGCTGCGTCGGGTGCAGAGGCGCATGGCGCTCAGGGTCGTCCGCGGGTATCGGACCATGTCACATGAGGCGGCGACGGTTCTAGCGGGGATGCCGCCCATGGACCTGCTCGCGCGGTCGCACGCGGTGATGTACCGGCACCGCGTCGACCGTCGCGCGGGGGTGGGGGCGGTCCCGGGCGGGCAGGAACCTGCTTGGGGCGATTTGAAGCGCCAGGCCCGGCAGTCCGTGTTGCTCGCGTGGCAGGAGCGGCTGGCTCTGCCAACCGCGGGGCACCGGACTGTCGGGGCTGTTCGGCCACTCCTGAAGGAGTGGCTGGACAGAGGCCATGGCAGCCTCACCTACCGGCTGGCACAGGTATTTTCCGGGCATGGCAGCTTCGGAAGATACCTGTGCCGGATAGGGAAGGAGCCGACGGCGCGTTGCTGCCACTGCGACGCTGAGCAGGACACGGCGGATCATACCCTGGAGGTATGCCCCGCGTGGGAGGGGGAGCGCCGTGTCCTGGTCGGCGTCGTCGGGCGGGATGTCTCGCTGCCGGGCGTGGTGCGCGCCATGCTCGGCAGCGAGGAGAAGTGGAGGGCCGTGGCCTCCTTCTGCGAGAACGTAATGTTGCAGAAGGAGGCCGCGGGGAGGGAGCGCGAGCTTCAGCGGCGCGCTGAAGCTCGCGCTCGTGCGGTGGCCCGAGGTCGTCGCCCGGTCGCGAGGCGTCGCGGGCGGCCGCCTCGGCGTGGCGGATGACCTAGGCTGGGAGGGGGGTCCTGAGGGGACCCTCCTCCCGCCAGGCGGCGCCGGGTCGGACCGGTTGGGGGTAGAAGTGCCTCCCCCTACCGGTCCGACGCAAGGGGAGGCACCCTCGGCGGTCTGGTGCGGCCCTGAACGCCCGGCCGCCGAGGGGTGGAAACGGGGTCGCGGGCGGTTGCGAGTTGGGGCTCGCAGCCGCCACTAAACGCGGCCCCGGGACGGATAGCGGCGGGATGGAGTGGCCCCGTCCCGCCGCTATGAGGCAGTGTGTCTACTGGGGGGACCGATTGTCCCCCCGGGCGATGGGCGTGAAAGCGCGGGCACGGGGAGGATACCGGAAGAATGCTTCGAGCGATTCCCGGTATCCTCCCAAAGCGTGCCGAAGGGTCACCGTGGGGTTTTTAGTGGGTAGGTCCCGCGCCTGTCGTTGTACGGGCGCGGGGAATCCCACACACCCCTCCCACCTCTCCCCAAGGAGGTGGGAGGGAGTCTTTCGAAGATTTTCCCCACGACAAAAAAAAAAAAAAAAAAAAAGTGGTCACCAGTGAAGACAATAAAGCAAGACGGTAAAGAAGTGCCGAATAACCAATTACGACGCTCCAATTGCTGTGAGAGGAACCATCGAGGTGTAGACTGTCCTGTTAAAAGCAAAGGGCCAAGATGTTTCGCTTGCCGAGACTTCGGACACAGAGCCATGGATTGTAAGAAGGGGCAGGACAAGTAGGTAAACGAGTATACGGCAGTGGCCGTTCAGGACAATAAAGTATACAAGCCTGTTACATTGCTAAGTAAGCAGATAGTAGCGTTTATAGATATGGGTAGCGATTTACATTTAATGAAGGCCGAACAATATATTAGGTTAGGATGCCCAACTTTACACGGTACAGAAATATCTTGTAAAGGATTCGGTTTAAGTAAGGTCACTACTTTAGGCAGTTTTTATGCGAACGTACAAATCGATGCAAATATTTTCCGATTTTTAATTCATGTGGTACCGGATGAATATTTGAGACATAATTTTTTCATTGGCTTGGAATTGTTGCAAGAGGCTAAATTGACATTAGACGGTAAGAGTGTTGAGGTTTCAAAACGCGATAACAGGGTAACGAATTCTTATGATGTACCAGAAATATTTTGCATAGATACTTTCGATGAGTCCGAGAACAATGTAACTAATTCTTTAATAGATTTGCAGCATATTAAAAATGATACCGTTAAACCAGAAATAGAAGATATATTAAGTAATTATGAGCCTAAAACTATTAAAAAGTCTAACATTAAAATGAACATTGTATTGAAAGATGATATACCTATATATCAACCTCCATGTAGATTAGCGCCAGTGCAAAGAGAAATAGTTAATAAACAGATAGATGAATGGATGCAACAAGGAATAGTGCGAGAATGTACATCGGAATATGCCAGTCCGATTGTACTGGTAAAAAAGAAAGATAATGGAATGCGTTTGTGTATAGATTATAGATTACTTAATAAGAAAGTATGTAAAGATCGCTATCCGCTTCCGTTGACAGAAGATCAGCTGGATCGGTTACAGGGCGCGACGATATTTAGTACTCTCGATTTAAAAGATGGTTTTTTTCACGTCCCGATTGAGGAAGATAGTTGTAAATTCACTGCATTTATAGTACCTGATGGGCATTTTGAATTTTTAAGAACCCCATTTGGTCTCTGCAACTCTCCAGCTATCTTTCAAAAATATATCAATAATATATTTCGTAACCCGATTCAGACAAGTGTTGTTTTGACATATATAGATGATTTAATTATTCCTGCGAATGACGAAAATGAAGCCGTATCAAGATTGCGTGAGATATTGTGTATTGCAAGTGATTATGGATTGCGAGTGAATTGGAAGAAATGTCGTTTTCTTCAACGTAGCATAGAATATCTAGGTCACATAATTGAGGATGGCCACGTACGTCCGTCGAAGCGTAAGACATTAGCTGTTATGAATTTTCCATTAGTAAAAAATGTTAGAGACGTACAGAGCTTCTTAGGATTAACCGGGTATTTTCGCAAATTTATTCCACAATATTCAACAATAGCCCAACCCTTGACGAACTTGTTGAAAAAAGACGTAAATTTTGAACTAAATGAAAAACATATGCTAGCGTTTAAACAATTGAAAATTGCATTGAGCAGTGAGCCGGTTTTAAAATTATACCGCGTAGGTGCGGAAACAAAACTCCATACGGATGCGTCGAGCGTCGGACTCAGTGCCATCCGGTTACAGAGAGACGATGTCGATGAACGTTACCATCCAACATATTATGCGAGCTGGAAAACATCAGAGGCAGAATCGCGATACATTAGTTATGAATTAAAGATATTAGCTATAGTTAAAGCGTTACATAAGTTTAGAGTTTATCTTTTAGAAATACCGTTTAGAATAATAACCGATTGTCGTGCGTTTACTCTCACTATGAAAAAAAGAGACTTATGTGTTCGAGTTGCAAGGTGGGCATTATTGTTAGAGGAGTTCAATTATACTATTGAACATCGCTCAGGAAGCAATATGCGACATGTCGATGCGCTAAGTCGGAAGCCTATTCCGGTATGTATGCTTATTAGTGAGCGTGAGACGAGTGTGCTCGTGAGATTGCGAAAAGCGCAATGTGCGGACAAAGAGTTATCGGAAATAATGGATTCTATGAATAGTGTACATAATAATGATGGCGACTACGTAATAAGAAACGGACTTTTGTTTAAGGTAATTGACGACGATGTTCGCATAGTAGTGCCGCGTGCTATGCAGGGTCAAATAATAAGACAGTTGCATGAGAACGGACACTTCTCTAGTGGTAAAACCGAGACCCTTGTTAGAAAAGATTATTGGTTCAAAGGTCTAAGATCTAAAGTGGAAAAAGTGATTCAGAATTGCATTGCGTGTATTTTAGCTGAACGAAAATCTGGAAAACGAGACGGACTATTATACCCTATCGACAAAGGAGACGTTCCGTTAGATGTATACCACATTGATCACTTAGGACCGCTTCCGTCAACTCGGAAGAATTACAAACACATATTCGTAGTGATAGATGGATTTTCTAAATTTGTATGGCTTTATGCTACAAAATCTACCGGTACTGGAGAGGTCGTCAACCACTTGAAAAAACAAGCGAAAATTTTTGGCAATCCTCGAAAGATTATTTCGGACCGTGGAACTGCATTTACTTCGGTAGAGTTTCAGGAGTACTGCAGAGAAGAAAATATTGAAGCTGGCCTTATTACAACGGGGGTACCAAGAGCGAATGGCCAGGTAGAAAGGGTGAACAGGACAATCATTCCTGTGTTAACTAAGTTGGCCGCACCAAAACCTAATGAGTGGCACAGGTACCTAGACGTATGCCAAAACTACCTGAATGCAACTCCTCACCGCAGTATCGGCAATACACCTTTTAAGATTCTATTCGGGACTGATATGAGGTTGAAGAACAATCCCGAGGTCCGAGAAATAATAAGCAACGAGTGGAACGAACTATTTCAAGAAAATCGAGACGAATTGAGACGGTAAGCAAAAAACAACATTTTGAAAATCCAACAGGAGAATCGGCGTAGTTTTAACCGGAATCGTAAAGAGGCTCATCACTATCACGAAGGAGATTTGGTCGCTATCAAAAGGACACAATCAGGACCAGGTTTAAAGTTTGCGCATAAATATTTAGGCCCGTATCAAATTACCCGTGTACTGCGCAATGATCGGTATTTGGTAGAGAAAGTAGGTGAGCACGAGGGGCCACGACAAACATCGACAACTGCAGAATACATGAAATCGTGGATTGAGGACTTAGAAGATGCATTGACGGATAGTGAGAATACATCTGATATCTGAGGGCAGATATCTCTGCAGGATGGCCGAATGTGGTGTGTGTGTGTGTATGGTATGTGTGAATCATGAGTGGTATGAGTAAACGACGAATGGTTGGAGCCGAATGATTGTTTATGCCATGGTATCGATGCCGATGCCGTCAATGTTGCGGGTGGCGTCATTCGTTTAGAAGACGCACGTGGCTGGTCCTGGGAAAAAGGGCAGAGTCGAGCGAACCGTCGAAGAGTCCACACGAGCGAATTCAGACGTAGCGAGTTATATTTCTTACAACCTTTATTTTATTTCATGTTCAAATAAACTTAACATCTTTTATTCTATTTTAATTTCATTTCCTACTCTAGTAAGCTACAAGTAAGCTATTAAGCTAGCAGCATGCTAGTAAGAAAGCAGTTAGCTAGTAGGAAAGCAGTATACTAGTGAGCAAGTAGTATGCTAGTGCGCCATGCTGGGCAGCGTGAGGAAGTGGTGGGCCGTGGCCGCCTTCTGCGAGACCGTAATGCTGCAGAAGGAGGCCGCGGGAAGGGAGCGCGAGCTTCAGGGGCGCGCTGAGGCTCGCGCTCGTATGGTGGCGCGAGGGCGTCGCAGGCGGCCGCCTTTGCGCGGCGGATGACCCTGACTGGGAGGGGGGCCCTGAGGGGGGCCTCCTCCAGCCAGGCGGCGAAGGGTCGGACCGGGTGGGGGACACGGGGAGGCACCCTCGGTGGCCTGGAGCGGCCATGAGCTCCCGGCCGCCGAGGAGTAGAAACGGGGTCCCAGGCGGTTGCGAGTTGGGGCTCGCAGCCGCCACGAAACGTGGCCCCGGGACGGATGGCGGTAGGACGGAGTGACCTCGTCCTGCCGCCATGAGATAGCGTGACAGCCGGGGGGAACCTTTTGTCCCCCCGTGGATGGGCGCACAGCGCAGGCACGGGGAGGATACCGGAAGTATGCTTCGAGCGATTCCCGGTATCCTCCCAAAACGTGCGGAAGGGTCACCGTGGGGTTTTTAGTGGGTAGGTCCCGCGCCCGTCATTCCATGGGCGCGGGGTATACCACGCACCCCTTCCGCCTCTCCACAAAGAGGTGGAAGGGAGTCCTACGAAGATTTTCCCCACGGAAAAAAAAGCTGGTATGCAACCAGTAAGCTAGTAAGCGAGGAGGAAGCAAGTAAGGAAGCAGTATGCTAGTAAGCAACCAATAAGCTAGTCAGCTAGCAGTTAGCTAGTAAGTAAGCAGGAAGCTAGTAAGGAAGGAGTAAGTTAGGAGGAAAGCAGGAATGTAGTAAGAAAGCAATTAGGTTGTATGCAAGCAGTAAGTTAGTAAGAATGAAGCATGCTAGTAAGCAAGCGGTAACCTAGTAACAAAGCAGCATGCTGGTAAGCAAGCAGTGAGCTCGTAAGCGAGGAGGAAGCTAGTAAGGGAACAGTAAGCTAGTAGGCAAGCAGTATGCTGGTAAGCAACCAGTAATCTACTAAGCAAGCAGTAAGATGGTAAGAATGCAGTACGCTAGTAAGCAAGCAGTAAGCAAGTAAGCAACAAGTAAGCTGGTAAGATTGCAGTTAGTTAGTGAACAAGTCGTAAGCTAGTAATCATGCAGTAACCTAGTAAGCAATCAGTGAGCTAATAAGCGAGCAGGACGCTAATAAGGAAGCAGTATACAAATAAGCAAACAGTAAGACTGTAAGCAACAAGTAAGCTAGTTAACAAGCAGCAGGCTAGCTAGAATGCAGCTGGCTAGTAAGAAAGCAGTTAGCTATTGAGGAAGAAGTATGCTAGAAAGCAAGCAGTGAGCTAGTAAGCAAGCAGTTAGCTGGTAAGAAAGCTGTAAGATAGTAAGGAGGCAGTAAACAAGTTCCAAAGCAGTATGCTAGTAAGCAAGCAATAAGCTAGTATGCAAGCAGGATGCTAGTAAGAAAACAGGTAGCTAGCAAGATATCAGTAAGATAAGAAGAATGCAGTAAGCTACCAAGCAAGCAGGAAGCGAGTAGAGAAGCAGTATGCTAGTAAGCAAGCTGTATGCTAGGAAGTAACCAGTAAGCTAGTCAGCAAACAGTTACCTGGCGTGAATACAATTAGCTTGTATGCATGCAGTAGGCTAGTATGCAATCAGTAAAGTAGTAAGCATGCAGTAAGTTAGTAAGCGAGCAGGAAGCCAGCAAGGAAGCAGTATCCTAGTAAGCAAGCAGTAAGATAGTAAGAAAGCAGTTAGCTAGTAAGAAAGCAGTAAGAAGGTATGCACGCAGTGAGCTAGTAAGAGAGCAGGGAGCTAGTAAGGAAGCATTACGCTAGCGAGCATGCAGTAAGCTAGTATGCAAGCAGAGAGCTAGCAAGAAAGCTGTAAGCTATTAAGCAAGCAGTAAGCCAGAAAGCAAGCAGCAGGCTAATATGGAAGCAGTTAGCTAGAAAGCAAGCAGTAACCTACTAAGCATCCAGTATGCTAGTAAGCAATCAAACGGCTGGTATGCAAACAGTTAGTTAGTAAGCAGGTAGTAAGCTAGTAAACGTGCAGTAAGCTAGTAAGCAAGCAGTAAGCTAGTATGCAAGCAGTAAGCTAGTAACAAAGCCGTATGCAACTACGCAAGCAGTTAGCTAGTATCAAGCAGCGAGCTAGTAAGGAAGCAGTTATCTAGTAAGATACCAGTATGCTAATAAGCAAGCAGTGAGCCAGTGAGCGAGCAGGAAGCTAGTAAGGGTGCACTAAGCTACAGAGCAAGCAGCAGGCCAGTAAGCCAGCAGTAAGCGAGTACGCCAGCAGTAAGGTAGTAACCAAGCAGTTGGCTAGGAAATTAGCAGTATGTCAGTAAGGAAGCAGTGAGCTAAAAAGGAAACAGCCAGCTAGTAAACAAGCTGTAAGCTAGTAAGCGAGCAGGATGCTAGTAAGCAAGCAGTAAGCTAGAAAGGAAGCAGCATAGCTAGTAAGCAAGCCCTATGCTAGTAAGCAAGCAGCGAGCCTGTATGCAAGCAACAAGATAGTAAGCAAGCAGTAAGCTAATAAGCAAGCTGTAAGTAAGTAACAAAGCACTTTGCTAGTAAGGGAGCTGCGGGCTAGTACAGACGCTGTTAGTTAGTATGGAGGCAGTAGGCTAGTAAGCAAGCAGGAAGCTTGTAAGCAAGCAGCACGATAGTAAGCGAGCATTAAGCGATTAAGCTAGCAGTAAGCTATTAAGCAGCCAGTATGCTAGTAAGCAAGCAGTGTGCTAGTAAGCGAGGTGAATGTCAGTAAGGAAGCAGTATGCTAGAAAGCAAGCAGCATGCTAGTAAACAAGCGGCAAGCTAGAAAGCAAGCAGCAGGCTAGGAAGAATGCAGCAAGTGAGTAAGCTGCCAGTAATCTCGTAAGCAAGCAGTGAGCTCGAAAGCGAGGTGGAAGCCAGTAAGGGAGCAGTATGATAGTAAACAAGCAGCAAGCTAGTAAGCAACAAATAAGTTAGTAAGCTTCCAGTAAGCTAGTAAGCAAGCAGCAGGCTAATAAGAAAGCAGTGGGCTAGTAAGAAAGCATTAAGGTGGTAAGCAAGCAGTGAGCTAGTAAGCGAGCAAGGAGCTAGTAAGCTAGCAGTAAGCTGGTAAGCATGAAGCAAGCTAGTAAGCGAGCAGGGAGATAGTAAGGAAGCAGTATGCCAGGAAGCAAGCAGTAAGCTAGTAAGCAAGCAGTAAGCTAGGGAGCATGTAGTGAGCACGTAAGCAAGCGAAATACTAGTAAGAAAGCTGTTAGCTGTTGGACACGCTGTAAATGAGTAAGCAACCAGTAAGCTTGTAAGCAAGCAGTCAGCTGCTAAGAAGCACTTAGTTAGTAAGCAAGTAGTGAGCTAGTATGCAAGCAGTGAACTTGTAAGCCAGGTGGAAGTTTGTAAGCAAGCAGTAAACTAGTAAGCGAGCAGCACGATAGTAAGAACGCAGTTAGCTTGTAAGAATTCAGTAGGCTGGTGAGCAAGCAGAACGCTGGTAAGCAAGCAGCAATGTAGTAAGCAAGCTGTAAGTGAGTAAGCTAGCAGTAAACTAGTAAGCTACGAGTGAACTCGTAAGCAAGCAATAAGCTGGTAAGAAAGAAGTAAGTTAGTAAGAAATCAGTATGCTAGTAAGCAAGCAGTAAGATAGGAAGCAAGCTGCAGGCTAGTAATGAAGCAGTATGCCCGAAAGCAAGCAGCAAGCGAGTAAGCAAGCAGAAAGCTAGTATGCAAGCAGTAAGCTAGTAGTCAAGCAGTTGGCTAGAAAGAGAGCAGTATGCAAGTAAGCAAGCAGTAAGCTAATAAGCAAGCAGCGGGCTAGTAAGCTAGCAGTAAGCGAGTAAGCGAGCATGGACCTAGTAAGGAAGTAGTAAGGTAGTAAGCAAGCAGTGAGCCAGCAGGCGAGCAGGAGACTAGTAGGTAACCAGTAAGCTAGTAGGCAAGCAGCTGGCTAGTAAGAAAGCAGTATGCCAGTAAGCAAGTAGTAAGCTAATATGCCAGCAGTAAGCTAGTAAGCAAGCAGAATGCTAGTAAGGATGCAGTTCGCTAGGAAGCAAGCAGCAAGCTTGTAAGCAAGCAGCATAGTAGTAAGCGAGCAGCATAGAAGTAAGCAAGCACTAAGCGATTAAGCTAGCAGTAAGCTATTAAGCTGCCAGTATGGTAGTAAGCAAGCTGTAAGCTAATATGCAAGCTGTAAGCTAGTATGCAAGCAGTAAGATAGTGAGCAGGCAGTAAGCTAGTAAGGAAGCAGTAAGATAGTAAGCAAGCAGTAAGGTAGTAAGGAAGCAGTAATCTAGTATGCAAGCAGTGACCTAGTAAGCGAGGTGGAAGCTACTAAGAAATCAGTGAACTATTAAGCGACCAGGGAGCTAGTTAGGAGGCAGTATGCTAGGAAGCAACCAGCGAGCTACTAGGCAGCAGGAAGCTATTAAGGAAGCACTGAGCTAGAATACGAGCAGCAGGCTAGTAAGCAAGCAGTAAGCTAGAAAGCAAGTAGTGAGCTTGTAAGCGAGCAGGAAGTTAGTAAGGAAGCAGATAACTAGTAAGACAGCAGTATGCTAATATGCAAGCTGTAAGCTAGAAAGCAAGCAATAAGCTAGTAATCAAGCAGTATTCTAGTAAGCATGCAATGAACTAATTAGCAATCAGGAAGCTAGTAAGGAAGCAGTAAACTGGTAAGAAAGCAGTTAGGTAGTATGGAAGTAGTAAGGTAGTAAGCAAGCAGTACGTTAGTAAGCAAGCAGTGAGCTAGTAAGCGAGCAGGAATCTTCTAAGCAACCAGCAAGCTAGTAAGCAAGCAGTAAGCTGGTATGAAAGCAATTTGCTTTTAAGCCAGCTGTATGCTAATATTCAAACAGCGTGCTAGTAAGCGAGTAGGGAGCTAGTAACAAAGCAGTAATCCAGTAAGCAAGCAGTATGCTGGTGAGAACGCAGTTAGCTTTTAAGTACGCAGTAATCTAGGAAGCAAGCAACAAGCTAGTAAGCATACAGTAAGCTAGTAAGTGAGCAGGGACCTAGTAAGGTAGCAGAATGTTAGTAAGCAAGCAGCTGGTTAGTAACAATGCCGCAAATTAGGAAGAAAGCAGGAATGTAGTAAGAATGCTTTTAGGTAGTAAGCAAGCATTAAGCTAGTAAGGAAGCAGTTAGCAATTATGCATGCAGTAAGTTAGTAAAAAACCAGTAAGCTATTTAGCAAGTTATAAGCTCGGAAGCAACCAGTAGGCCAGTAAGCAAGCAACAAGCTTGTAAGCAATTATCAAGGAAGTAAGCAAGCAGCAAGCTAGTAAGGAACCAGTTAGCAATTAAGCATGCAGTAAGCTAGTATGCAAGCAGTATGCTGGTAAGCATGCAGTGAGCTAGTCAGCGAGCGAGGAGCTCGTAAGGAAGCAGTAAGCTCTTAAGCGAGGAGAAAGCAACCAAGAACGCAGTATGCTAGTAATCAGGCAGAATGCTAGAAAACCAGCAGCATGTTAGGAAGCATGTAGTAAGCTAGTAAGAAGGCAGTTAGCAATTAAACAAGCAGTAAGCTAGAAAGCAAGCAACAAGCTAGTAAGCAAGCAGTATGCTAGTAGGCAAGCAGTTAGTAAGCCTGGAGTAAGCTCGAAAGCAAGCAGCAAGATAGTAAGCAAGCAGTGACCTAGTAGCTACATCTCGCCTCGCAGCGGTCACGCCGCTTTCGAGCAGTACCTGGCCGAGGTTGCGGCATGCATGCAGCGCCGCGTGGCCCGGCCGGTGCTGGTCCTGTGGGACTTCAACGCCAAGTCGGTGGCGTGGGAGTCCCCCAGGACTTCCGTACGAGGCGGGATTCTGGGCGACTGGGCGGCGGGGCTCGACCATCGGTTACTGAATCAGGGGTCGGAACACACATGTGTGCGGCGATATGGGGGTCTATCGTGGATGTTGGATTCGCGACCCCCAACGCCGTGCGCATGGTGTCGGGGTGGCATGTGGTTGCGGGGGCAGTGACACACTCGGACCACCGGTATATCCGGATGAAGGTCTGTGCCGCCGCGGGGGATGCATCCCGACACCACCGTCCGGGTGGTAGCCCACCGCGCCGCTGGACGCTTCGGCGCCTGGACAAGGACGTGCTGATGGCAGGTGCCCTCGCTGCAACTTGGCCGCAGGGGGCGGCCGAGTTGCCGAGTATCGAGTAGGAGGTCTCCCGGCTCGGGGGGATGGTCGCGAACATATGTGACGCGGCTATGCCCCGGGTCAGGCGGGCTTCTCCTCGCCGTGCGGTGTACTGGTGGTCGGCCGCGATCGCGGAAATGCGACACGCGAGTGTCCGCGCCCGACGCCAGTACTCCCGCGCGGCCGTCATCTACGGAGAGACGATAGCGTGGGGCGAGCGAGGGCAGATGACCTGTATGACGCATACCGTATGTCGCGGATGGCTCTACAGGTCGCCTTCAAACGGGCCAAGACCCGGGCATGGAAGGAGCTCCTCGAGACCCTTGATGACGACCTTTGGGGGGCCCTTATAAGGTGGTGCTGAACAAGCTCCGCCCGTGGGCGCCCCCCGTCCCCGTTGAAGTGGGTGGCCGAGCCAGGGGTCACGCAGGGGGAGCTGGCCGCGGCCATCAGACGGCTCTGGGCGCGTAACACGGCCCCGGGTCCGGATGTTGTGCCCGGCCGGGTTTGGGTCTTAGCCCACGGCGTCCTTGGGGCGGGCCTCAGGCGGTTGTTTAACCGATGCCTGAGGGACGGGCGATTCCCCCCCAGTTGGAAGGTAGCGAGGATGGTCCGCCTCCGGAAGGCGGGTCGGCCCGCGGATTCTCCATCCGCATACCGGCCCATCTGTCTCCTCGACGAGGTGGGCAAGCTCTTTGAGCGCGTGATTGCTGCCCTCCTCGTCGAGGACCTGTCGCGGGGTGCCCCCGGCCTGGCCGACTGCCAGTACGGTTTCCGGGAAGATCGATCGACAATCGACGCGATAGGTCACGCCAGGGCCCTCTCGGAGTCGGCCGTTTCCCGCCGAGCGATGGCTTTGGCAGTATCGTTGGATATTGTCAGCGCCATTAACACCCATCCCTGGGAAGAGATATGGAGGGCGCTCAAAGATCATCGGGTCCCACCGTATCTCAGGACAGCCGTCGGGGATTATCTCCGTGGCAGGTGGATCGAGAATCCGGGCCGGGATGGAGATATGCGGAGAGTGGTGTACTGCGGTGTTCCGCAGGGGTCGGTCCTCGGGCCACTCCTGTGGAACATCGCGTACGATAAGGTGTTGCGGGCCGACCTCCCTGACGGCGTCAGCGCCGGGTGTTATGCAGATGACACACTGGTGCCGGCCGTCGGGGTGCACTGGGGAGGGCCAAGCGCCTCGCGGAAGTGGGGGCGCAGCGCATCGTCGGCCGGATCAGGGGGATGGGAATGAAGGTGGTGGTCCATATGACCGAGGTTATAGCGTTCCATTCACCTCGGCAGGATTCCCCCCCCCCCCTGATGCAGGTGGGTGAGGCTGATATCGAGGTGAAGTTCCACATGAGGTATCTGGGGTTGATCCTCGATAGCCACTGGCGCTTCGAGGAGCATTTTCGCTGCCTGGTCCCACGCTTGAAGAGAAGGGTCGTGGCTTTAGGCCGAATCCTACCCAACCTGGGGGGACCCCAAGGTAGTCCTTTACGGGGCCCTCGTCTGGGCGGACGACGGTTCTTGACGGGATGCAGCTCATGGACCTCCACGCGCGGTCGCACGCGGTGCTGTATCGTCACCGCGTTGACCGTCATGGGGGGGTGGGAGTGGTCCCGGGTGCGCAGGAACCTGCTTGGGGCGATTGGAAGCGCCAGGCACACCAGTTCGTGATGATCGCGTGGCAGGAGAGGTTGGCTCTGCCAACCGCGGGGAACCGGACAGTCGGAGCTGTTCGGCCACTCCTGTGTGAGTGGCTGGACAGAGGCCATGGAAGCCTCACTTACCGGATGGCACAGGTGTTCTCCGGGCATGGCAGCTTCGGGAGATACCTGCGTCGGATAGGGAAGGAGCCGACGGCGCGCTGTTGCCATCGTAACGCTGAGCAGGACACGGCTGAACATACCCTCGAGGTGTGCCCTGCGTGGGAGGGGGAGCGCCGTGTCCTGGGCAGCGTCATCGAGCGGGATGTCTCGCTGCCGGGCATGGTGCGCGCCATGCTCGGCAGCGAGGGGAAGTGGAGGGCCGTGACCTCCTTCTGCGAGAGCGTAATGTTACAAAAGGAGGCCGCCGGCAGGGAACGCGAGCTTCAGCGGCGTGCTGAGGCTCGCACACGTGTGGTGGCGGGAGGGCGTCGTCCAGGCGCCGGCCATTGTTGGCGACCCCCGCGGCGTGGCGGATGACCCTGGCTGGGAGGGGGTTCCTGAGGGGAGCCTCCTCCAGGCACGAGACGCAGAGCCGGACCGGATTGTGGTGAAAGTGTCACCCCAATTCCGGTCCGACAAATCGGGAGGCACCCTCGGTGGCATGGTTTGGCCATGAGCCACCAGCCGCCGTGGGGTACAAATGGAGTTGCTTGCAGTTGCGATTTGGGGCTCGCAGCCGCCACTAACCGAGGCCCCGAGACGGATGGTGGCGGGTAGGAGTGCTCTCTCCATGCCGCCATGAGACAGTGTGACTGCCGGGAGGAACCTTTTGTCCCTCCGTGGATGGAGGCACAGCGCTGGCACGGGAAGGACACCGGAAGTATGCATCGAGCGATTCTCGGTATCCTCCCAAATCATGCGGCAGGGTCACCGTGGGGTTTTTAGTGGGTAGGTCACGCGCCCGTCATTCCATAGACGCGGGAATCCCACACACCTCTCCTGACTCACCCCAAAAAGGTGGGAGGGAGTCTTACGAAGATATTCCTTACGAAAAAAAGGCTAGTAAGGAAGCAGTATGCTAGTTAGCAAGCAGTAAGCTAGATAGCAAGCAGCAAGTCAGTAGGCAAGCAGTAATCTAGTAATCAAGCTGTGAGCTATTTAGCGAGCAGCGAGCTAGTAAGCAAGCATTATGCTACTAAGCAAGAAGTAGCCTAGTAGGCATCCAGTAAGCTAGTAAGCAATCAATAAGCTGGTAAGCAAGCAGTTTGTTAGCAAGCAAGTCGTAAGCTGGTAAGCATGCAGTAAGCTACTATGCAAGCAGTAAGCTAGAAAGCAACCAGTAGGATAGTAAGCAAGGAATAAGCTGGTAAGCAAGCAATTATTTAGTAAGCAGGTTGTAAGCTAGGAAGCGTGCAGTAAGCTATCATGCAAGCAGTGTACTAGTAAGCGAGGTGGAAGCTAGTAAGCATGCTATAAGCGAGTAACCTAGCAGTAAGCTTGTACGCGAGGAGGAAGCTAGTAAGGAAGCAGCATGCTAGTTAGCAACCAAAAAGCTAGCAATCGAGCAGTGAGCTAGTATGCCACGAAGAAGCTAGTAAGAAATCAGTGTGCTAGTAAGAAAGCAGTAAGCTAGAAAGCAAGCAGCAGGCTAGTAAGAACGCAGTTAGCTATTGAGCAAGCAATAAACTACTAAGAAACGAGTAGCTTGTAAGCATGCAGCACGCTAGTAAGAAAGCAATTAGCTAGTAAGGAAGCAGTATCCTAGTAAGCAAGCAGTAAGTTAGTAAACAAGCAGCAAAGCTACTAAGCAAGTAGTAATCGAGTAACCTAGCAGTAAGTTTGTAAGCAAGAAGCGAGCTAGTAAGCGAGAATGGATCTAGTAAGGAAGCATTATGCCAGGAAGCAAGCAGTAAGCTAGTAAACAACCAGTGAAATTGTAAGCATGCAGTAAGGTGGACCGAAATCAATTACCTGGTATGCAAGCAGTAAGCTAGCATGCAAGCTGTGTGCTAGTATGCGAGGTGGAAGCTAGTAAGCAAGCTCTAAGCGAGCAACCTAGTAGTAAGCATGTAAGCAAGCAGTAAGCTAGTAGACAAGCAGCTGGCTAGAAAGAAAGCAGTATGCCAGTAAGCAAGCTGTAAGCTAATAACCAAGCAGCATGTTAGTATGAGAGCAATTAGCTAGTAAGCGAGGAGGAAGCTAGTGAGAAATCAGCATGCTAGTAAGCTAGCTGAAAGCTAGTAAGCAAGCAGTGAGCTAGTAAGCGAGCAGGGCGCTAGTATGGGAGCAGTATGCTAGTAAGCAAGCTGTAAGCTAGTATGCAAGCTGTAAGCTGTTAGGCACGCAATGAGCTACTAAGCGAGCAGGAAGCTAGTAAGGAAGCACTTAGCTAGTAAGAAAGCAGCGGGCTAGTAAGCGAGCAGGGATCTAGTAAGGAAGCAGTATGATAGTAATCACGCAGTAAGCTAGTAGGCATCCAGTAAGCTTCTAAGCAAGCGGTGAGCTAATAAGCGAGGGGGAATCTAGCAAGGTAGCAGTATGCTAGTTATCAAGCAGTATGCGTGTAGAAAACTAGTAAGCTAGGAAGCAAGCAGCAGGCTAGTAAGGAAGCAATTCGCTAGTTAGAAAGCAGTATGCTAGTAAGCAAGCAATGAGCTATTAAGCAGGCGGGAAGCTAGTAAGGAAGCACCATGCAAGAAGGCAAGCGGCGGCCTAGTAAGTAAGCAGTAAGCGAGTATGCAAGCTGTAAGGTAGTAAGCAAGCAGTGTGCTGGTAAGCGAGCAGGAAGCTATTAAGGAAGCAGTAGGCTAGTAAGCAAGCTGTAAGCTGGTAAGATACACGTAAGCTAGTAATCAAACCGCAGGCTAGTAAGAAGCTAATTATCAAGTAAGAAGTCAGTATGCTAGTAAGCAAGCAGTAAGCTAGTAAGCAAGTAGTAAGCTAGTAAGCAAGCGGCGGTCTAGTAAGTAAGCAGTAAGCGAGTATGCAAGCTGTAAGGTAGTAAGCAAGGAGTGAGCTGGTAAGCGAGCAGGAAGCTATTAAGGAAGCAGTAGGCTAGTAAGCAAGCTGTAAGCTGGTAAGATACACGTAAGCTAGTAATCAAACCGCAGGCTAGTAACAAGGTAATTATCAAGTAAGAAGTCAGTATGCTAGTAAGCAAGCAGTAAGCTAGTAAGCAAGTAGTAAGCTGGTAAGCAAGCAGCAGGTTAGTAAGGATGCAGTAAGTTACGAAGTTAGCAGGAATGCAGTAAGAATGCAGTTAGGTAGTAAGCAAGCAGTAACAAAGTAACCATGCAGTACGCCAGTAAGAAAGCGGCAAGCTAGAGAGCATGTAGCAATCTAGTAAGGAAGCAGTAACCTTGTAAGCAAGCAGTACGCTAGTAAGCAAGCGGCAAGCTAGAAACCAAATAGCAATCTAGTAAGAAAGCAGTAACCTAGTAAGCAAGCAGTAAGCCTGTAAGCAAGCAGTGAGCTAGTAAGCGAGGAGAAAGCTAGTATGGAAGCAGTATGCTAGTAAGGAATCAGTAAGTTAGAATCAAAGTAGTATGCCAGTAAGCAAGCAGCCGGCTAGAAAGAAAGCAGTTAGTTAGTAAGGAAGCAGTAAGCTTGTATCAAAGCAGTAAATTACTAACAAACCAGTAAGCTTTTACGCAAGCAGGAAACTAGTAAGGAAGTTCTAGGCAAGTAAGCGAGCAGTAAGTTAGTAAGCAAGCAGCTGGCTAGAAAGAAAGCCACAATTTTGGAAGATAGCAGGAATGTAGTAAGAATGCAGTTAGGTAGTAAGCAAGCAGTAAACTACTCAGCAAGCAGTAAGCTAGTAAGCAAGCAGATAGCTAGTAAGCAAGCAGTAAGTTAGTATCAAAGCAGTATGCAACTAAGCAAGCAGCTGGCTAGTTAAATTGCAGTTAGTTAGTAAGGGAGCTGTAAGTTTGTAGCAGAGCAGTTAGCTGGTAAGCAAGCAGTAAGCTAGTAAGGAATCAGTAGGCTAGGAAGCAAGCAGTAAGCTAGAAAGCAAGCAGGAGGCTAGTAAAGAAGCAGCTAAGTATTAAGCAAGCAGCAAACTAGATAGCAAACAGTGTGCTGGTAAACTAGAGATGAGCTAGTAAGCGACAAGGAGCTAGTAACAAAGCTGTGATCAAGTACACAAGCAGTATACTAGTAAGAATGCAGTTACCTAGAAAGTAAGCAGCAGAGTAGCAAGAAAGCAGTTAGCTATTCAGCATGCAGTAAACTAGTAACCAATCAGTAAGCAAGTAAGCAAATAGTAAGTTTGCAGGCAAGCAGTAAGCTGGTAAGAAAGCAGTTAGCTACTAAGGAGGTAGTAGGCAAGTAAGCAAGCAGTAGGTTAGTAAGCTCGAAAGCAAGCAGCAAGTCAGTGTGCAAGCAAAATGCGAGTAAGCTAGCAGTAAGCTAGTAAGCAAGCAGTAATCTAGTATGCAAGCAGCTGGCTAGTCAGATATCAGTTGGCTAGTATGAAAGCTGTGTGCTAGTAAGCAAGCGGTAAGCTAGTAAGCAAGCAGTATGCTGGTGAGAAAGCAGTAAGCTAGTATGCAAGTAGTAAGCTTGTAAGCAAGCAGGAAGCTAGTAACGAAGTAGTAATCTAGTAAGCAAGGAGTAACCTAGTAAACAAGGAACAGGCTATTCAGAACGCAGTTAGCTAGCAAGAACGCAGTATGCTATTAAGCAAGCGGCAAGCTACGAAGCAAGCAGTAGGCTTGTAAGGAAGCAGTATGCTACTAAACAAGCAGTGAGCTAGTATGCGAGCAGGGAGCTAGTAATAAAGCAGTAATCAAGTAATCAGGCAGTAAGCTTTTAAGCATGCGGTATGCTAGTAGGCAAGCAGTGAACTAGTAAGCGGGTAATGAGCTAGTAACAAAGCAGTGAACTAGTAAGCGAGGAGGAAGCTTGTGAGGAAGCAGTAAGTTAGTAACGAAGCAGTAAGCTAGTAAGCAAGCAGTAAGCTCGTAAGGAAGCATTCGGCTAGCAAGAAAGCAGTTGGTTAGCAAGGAAGTAGTAAGTTGGTAAGCAAGCAGTGAGCTAGTGAGGAAGCATTTAGTTAGTAAGAAAGCAGCAAGATAGTAAGCAAGCAGTAAGCAGGTAAGCATTGAGTAAGCTTGTAAGCAAGCAGTAAGCTAGTAAACAAGCAGTAAGCTTGTAAGCAAGCAGCAAGCTAGTAAGCAAGCAGTGAGCTAGAAAGCAAGCAGCAGGCTAGCAAGAAAGCAGTAGGCTTTTAACAAATCAATAAGTTAGTAAGAAAACGGTCACTTCATATGCAAGCCGTAAGCTAGAAAGAAAGCAGTAAGCTATTTACAAAGCAGTAAGCTAGTAAGGAGGCAGTATGCTTCTAAGCGAGAAGGAAGCTAGTATGCAAGCAGTTAGCTATTGAGCAAGCAGCTGACTAGTAAGAAAGCAGTATGCCAGTAAGCAAGCAGTAAGCTAGTAAGCAAGCAGTATGCTAGTAAGCAATATGGGGAGGGGGCGACGGGTCCCCACCGTTCTCCTTGTTGGAGCGCGGTCGGGGATTCGTCGCCGTGGACTGGGGGGGAGTCGCTGTGGTGGGGTGCTACATTTCGCCCCGTAGCGGTCACGCTGCGTTCGAGCTGTACTTGGCCGAGGTCGCGGCATGCGTGCAGCGCTACGCGGCCCGGCCGGTGCTGGTCCTGGGGGATTTTAATGCCAAGTCGGTGGCTTGGGGATCCCCCAGGACCTCCGTTCGCGGCGGGATCCTGGGCGATTGGGCGGCGGGGCTCGACCTCCGGGTATTGAACCGGGGGTCGGAGCACACATGCGTGCGGCGATATGGGGGGTCCATCGTGGATGTTGGATTCGCGACCCCCAACGCCGTGCGCATGGTGTCGGGTTGGCACGTGGCCGCGGGGGCAGAGACACTCTCCGATCACCGGTACATCCGGATGGAGGTCTCTGCCGCCGCGAGTGCATCCCGACACGGCCGCCTGCGTGGCACCCCACCACGCCGCTGGGCGCTTCGGCGCCTGGACAAGGACGCCCTGATGGCAGCTGCCCTCGCTGCAACTTGGCCGCAGGGAGCGGCCGAGTTGCCGAGCATAGAGGAGGAGGTCGCCCGGCTCGGAGCATTGGTCGCGGGTATTTGCGACGCGGCGATGCCTCGGGTCGGGCGGGCTTCTCCTCGCCGGGCGGTGTACTGGTGGTCGGACGCGATCGCGGAGTTGCGAGTCGCGACTGTCCGCGCCCGACGCCAGTACACCCGCGCGCGCCGTCGTCAACGTACAGGCGACGGCGTGGCGCGAGCGAGGGCAGCTGATGACCTGTATGGTGCATACCGCGTGGCGCGGGTTGCTCTGCAGGTCGCCATCAAACGGGCCAAGACCCGGGCATGGAAGGAGCTCCTCCAGACCCTTGATGACGATCCATGGGGGCGCCCATATAAGGTGGTGCTGAATAAGCTCCGCCCGTGGGCGCCCCCCGTCACCGAGGGTCTTGACCCCCGGCTGCTGGAGGACGTGGTCAATACACTCTTCCCAATTGGGGAGAGGGGACCGCGTCCTCCGGCGGCGGCGGCTGTCCCAGTGGAGTGGACGGCCGAGCTGGGGGTCACGCAGGAGGAGCTGGCAGCGGCCATCAGACGGCTCGGGGTTCGTAACACGGCCCCGGGTCCGGATGGTGTGCCCGGCCGGGTTTGGGTCTTGACCCAGGACGTCCTTGGGGCCGACCTCAGGCGGTTGTTCGACCGCTGCCTGAGGGACGGGCGATTCCCCCCCAGTTGGAAGGTGGCGAGGATGGTCCTCCTCCGGAAGGAGGGTCGGCCCGCGGAGTCTCCCTCCGCATACCGGCCCATTTGTCTCCTCGACGAGGTGGGCAAGCTCTTCGAGCGTGTGATTGCTGCCCGCCTCGTCGAGCACCTGTCGCGGGGTGATCCCGGTCTGGCCGACTGCCAGTTCGGTTTCCGGGGGGGCCGATCGACTATCGACGCGATAGGTCGTGTGAGGGCCCTGTCGGAGGCGGCCGTCTCCCGGGGAGGAGTGGCATTGGCAATATCCTTGGATATTGCCAATGCCTTTAACACCCTCCCCTGGGAAGAGATCAGGAGGGGACTCGAATATCATCGAGTCCCCCCTTGTCTCAGGGCGGTCGTCGGGGATTATCTCCGCGGCAGGTGGATCGAGTATCCGGGCCGGGATGGTGATATGCGGAGGGAGGTGTACTGCGGTGTTCCGCAGGGGTCGGTCCTCGGGCCACTCCTGTGGAACATCGCGTACGACTCGGTGTTGCGGGCCGGCCTCCCCGACGGCGTCAGCACGGTGTGTTATGCGGATGACACACTGGTGCTGGCCGTCGGGGCGCACTGGGGGCGGGCCATGCGTCGCGCGGAGGAGGGGTCGCAACGCGTCGTCGACCGGATCAGGGGGATGGGGATGACGGTGGCGGTCCATAAGACCGAGGTGATTGCGTTTCATTCACCTCGGCAGGATCCGCCACCCCCTCTGATCCGGGTGGGTGGGGCTGACATCGAGGTGAAGCCCCAGATCAGGTATCTGGGGCTGATCCTCGATAGCCACTGGCGTTTCGGGGAGCATTTCCGCTGCCTGGTCCCCCGGTTGGAAAGGATGGTTGCGGCTCTGGGCCGGATCCTGCCCAACCTGGGGGGCCCGGCGGGCCGGGTTCGTCGCCTCTATGTGGCAATGGTCCAGTCGGTGGCCCTATACGGGGCCCCCGTCTGGGCGGACGACCTGGCTGCCTCCCGGCGCAGCATGACTATGCTGCGTCGGGTGCAGAGGCGCATGGCGCTCAGAGTCGTCCGCGGGTATCGGACCATGTCACATGAGGCGGCGACGGTTCTAGCGGGGATGCCGCCCATGGACCTGCTCGCGCGGTCGCACGCGGTGATGTACCGGCACCGCGTCGACCGTCGCGCGGGGGTGGGGGCGGTCCCGGGCGGGCAGGAACCTCCTTGGGGCGATTTGAAGCGCCAGGCCCGGCAGTCCGTGTTGCTCGCGTGGCAGGAGCGGCTGGCTCTGCCAACCGCGGGGCACCGGACTGTCGGGGCGGTTCGGCCACTCCTGAAGGAGTGGCTGGACAGAGGCCATGGCAGCCTCACCTACCGGATGGCACAGGTATTTTCCGGGCATGGCAGCTTCGGAAGATACCTGTGCCGGATAGGGAAGGAGCCGACGGCGCGTTGCTGCCACTGCGACGCTGAGCAGGACACGGCGGATCATACCCTGGAGGTATGCCCCGCGTGGGAGGGGGAGCGCCGTGTCCTGGTCGGCGTCGTCGGGCGGGATGTCTCGCTGCCGGGCGTGGTGCGCGCCATGCTCGGCAGCGAGGAGAAGTGGAGGGCCGTGGCCTCCTTCTGCGAGAACGTAATGTTGCAGAAGGAGGCCGCGGGGAGGGAGCGCGAGCTTCAGCGGCGCGCTGAGGCTCGCGCTCGTGCGGTGGCCCGAGGTCGTCGCCCGGTCGCGAGGTGTCGCGGGCGGCCGCCTCGGCGTGGCGGATGACCTGGGCTGGGAGGGGGGTCCTGAGGGGACCCTCCTCCCGCCAGGCGGCGCCGGGTCGGACCGGTTGGGGGTAGAAGTGCCTCCCCCTACCGGTCCGACGCAGGGGGAGGGACCCTCGGCGGTCTGGTGCGGCCATGAACGCCCGGCCGCCGAGGGGTGGAAACGGGGTCGCGGGCGGTTGCGAGTTGGGGCTCGCAGCCGCCACTAAACGCGGCCCCGGGACGGATAGCGGCGGGATGGAGTGGCCCCGTCCCGCCACTATGAGGCAGTGTGTCTACTGGGGGGACCGATTGTCCCCCCGGGGGATGGGCGCGAAAGCGCGGGCACGGGGAGGATACCGGAAGAATGCTTCGAGCGATTCCCGGTATCCTCCCAAAGCGTGCCGAAGGGTCACCGTGGGGTTTTTAGTGGGTAGGTCCCGCGCCTGTCGTTGTACGGGCGCGGGGAATCCCACACACCCCTCCCACCTCTCCCCAAGGAGGTGGGAGGGAGTCTTTCGAAGATTTTCCCCACGACAAAAAAAAAAAAAAAAAAAAAAAAAAGTATGCTAGTAAGCAAGCAGTAAGCCTGTACGCATGCAGTAAGCTGGTACGCAAGCAACGAGCTAGTGAGCATCCAGTAAGCCAGTAAGAAAGCAGTATACTAGTAAGGGCGCAGTAAGCTAGTAGGCAACCGGTAAGCTAGTAGGCAACCGGTAAGCTAGTAAGGAAGCAGTAAGCAAGGAAGAAAGCAGCAAGCTACTATGCAGCCCTCAGGGGCTGTGTCCGTCAATCGTCGGTCGTAGGACGGGGCGTAGCGACCCCGTGGTACGTGATGCTTATTACATCGTAAGCCTCCTGTTGTTCGTCACAACGACCCATCCACAATTCCTTCTTGGGGTTTGAGAATGGTTCGTGACGGCAGGAGGAACGGGGGCCTTGGCTTCGCCGCTCGGGCCGCGAGTATGGCGACTCTATAAAATCGCCCTCGAATCCTAAGCTATGGTGCGTGGCGATGGGATGCATGGTTGGCGGAGAAGGCCCAATCCCAAACGACCACCTCCGGGGGCACCTGCCGATCCCCCGGAGTATTAGGCTTTGCCCGGGTAAGGCGGCTCTGCCCGGGTGGTCCCTTTATCCGATCTACGTGTGGGAACTAAATGGATTTTCATAACAAAACGGGGTTGGGGCGGGTTATTGCGGAGAAGGAGGTCGAAGACGGTGTTGGGGCTAGGGTGACTGCGCTCACGCCTCACTCAGCGCCTGGCCCGGCTTCGTGGTGGGCGGAGGAGGACGACGAGACTGCGTCAGTCTCATCCTTCTCCTCCGCCAGGAGCTACATTGGCTCCAAGAGAAAGCGGACGGGGCAGTCCGTCTCCGGAGATGGTAGGGCAATGAGCCCGGTGGTGATGGTGAGTTGCCTCAGGGACGAGGTAATCGAGGAGATTTCCGAGCGGATATCCTCGTCTCTGAGGCTGGTGGAGAAGGTGACCGCATCCTGCTTCTTTAAGGGGCAGAAGAGCGGCAGCGCAGAGGCCCTGACAGAGGCTGCGCAAAAGATGAGGAAGGAGGCGCAAGAGCTGATCGGACGGAACGCCCGTCTGCAGCTCCTGTTGGAGGAGGAGAGAAGGGGGAGGAGGATGGCAGAGGCGTGCTCGAATGGCGCGGCCCTCCCTCCAATCCTCCCGCCTCCTCCGCCGCATGCCACGGCGGTGGCAAATAAGCGGGGTGCGGCGGCGGTGGTGCGAGGCTCTACAGGCCATTCCGCCCGCACTCCGTCCGCGCAGAGTTCCCCGTTTTCCTCAGAGGACGTACTTCTGAGGAGGATTGGGGAAATGATTGGCCGGAAGCTGGCCACCTTCCGGGATGAGCTCCTCCCCGGTACAGCGATCAGCAGGAACGCGGTGCCCCCCCCCCCCGACTAATACCGGTGCAATCGGGGAAGGCGCAGGTGGGGGGAGCGAAGATTCCGACCACCGTAGTCACTCCGGGGCCTCGGATCGCGGCCTCCAATGGGGCCAGACTACCCGCGGTCCCGGATCGGACGGCATCCGTGGCACCGTCCCAAGGGGGGGTGTCCTGGAGCGAGGTGGTTGGGCGGAAGGCGAGGAGAGCGGCGAGGAAGGCCTCGCAGTCGCAACCTCCGCCCTCGCCGCACGCGGCCAAAGTAAAGGCCGCGAAGACGCGACCCGGGCGCCCCACCAAAACGGCGGCGGTGGCGCTGACCGTCGCGCAGTGTGGCGACCTGACCCTCCCGGCGGCGATGCTGCTCGCCAGGGAGAACATCTCCCTAGAAGAGCTTGGCATCGCTTCCGTGAGGGCGAAAAGGGCGATGACCGGGGGTCTCCTGCTGGAGATCCCCTGACCGGAGGGCGGGGAGATGGCGGACCGACTCGCACAGAGGCTCCGGGAGCAGCTGGGCGAGCGGGGTGTCCAGGTCGCCAGGCCCACGAAGCGCACGGAGATGCGCGTTTGTGGGCTGGACGACTCGGTCACAGCGCAGGAGGTGTCTCATGCCCTAGCGAAGGCGGGGAACTGCGCCAAAGGAGACGTGCGGGTCGGTGAGATCCGCAGGTCTCCTCCCGGCCTGGGGTCGGTGTGGGCTCGGTGCCCCCTCTCCGCTGCCCGCAAAGTGGCGGAATCTGGGAGGGTTTTGGTGGGGTGGGTTTCGGCGCAAGTGGAGATACTCGCGCCACGCCCACTACAGTGTCACCGCTGCCTCGAGTTGGGGCACGTGAGGCAGTGGTGCACCTCGTCGGTGGACCGCAGCGGTCAGTGTTACCGCTGCGAAGCGAAAGACCACCGCGCGTGCCAGTGCTCGGCGGCTCCCCACTGCCCGCTATGTGCGGACATGTGGAGGCCGGCAGACAGGGTGGGGAGCAAAAAGTGCTCCCCCACCTCCCGGAAGAAGAGGGGAGCCCCTCTCCGGTTCAGGCTCCGCGGTTGGTGGCATCGTCCACAAAGGAGGTGGACGGTGCCACGGGGACGGACAACCGGGAGGAGGCTGGGGCGGCCTCTAAGTAATGCCGCCCCGTCTCCTCCTCCAGGCCAACCTCAACCACTGCCGCGCGGCACAGGACATGATGTCGCAAGTCCTCGCGGAGTCTCCGCGGCAGGTGGATCGAGTATCCGGGCCGGGATGGTGATATGCGGAGGGAGGTGTACTGCGGTGTTCCGCAGGGGTCGGTCCTCGGGCCAGTCCTGTGGAACATCGCGTACGACTCGGTGTTGCGGGCCGGCCTCCCCGACGGCGTCAGCACGGTGTGTTATGCGGATGACACACTGGTGCTGGCCGTCGGGGCGCACTGGGGGAGGGCCATGCGTCGCGCGGAGGAGGGGTCGCAACGCGTCGTCGACCGGATCAGGGGGATGGGGATGACGGTGGCGGTCCATAAGACCGAGGTGATTGCGTTTCATTCACCTCGGCAGGATCCGCCACCCCCTCTGATCCGGGTGGGTGGGGCTGACATTGAGGTGAAGCCCCAGATCAGGTATCTAGGGCTGATCCTCGATAGCCACTGGCGTTTCGAGGAGCATTTCCGCTGCCTGGTCCCCCAGTTGGAAAGGATGGCTGCGGCTCTGGGCCGGATCCTGCCCAACCTGGGGGGCCCGGCGGGCCGAGTTCGTCGCCTCTATGTGGCAATGGTCCAGTCGGTGGCCCTATACGGGGCCCCCGTCTGGGCGGACGACCTGGCTGCCTCCCGGCGCAGCATGACTATGCTGCGTCGGGTGCAGAGGCGCATGGCGCTCAGGGTCGTCCGCGGGTATCGGACCATGTCACATGAGGCGGCGACGGTTCTAGCGGGGATGCCGCCCATGGACCTGCTCGCGCGGTCGCACGCGGTGATGTACCGGCACCGCGTCGACCGTCGCGCGGGGGTGGGGGCGGTCCCGGGCGGGCAGGAACCTGCTTGGGGCGATTTGAAGCGCCAGGCCCGGCAGTCCGTGTTGCTCGCGTGGCAGGAGCGGCTGGCTCTGCCAACCGCGGGGCACCGGACTGTCGGGGCGGTTCGGCCACTCCTGAAGGAGTGGCTGGACAGAGGCCATGGCAGCCTCACCTACCGGATGGCACAGGTGTTTTCCGGGCATGGCAGCTTCGGAAGATACCTGTGCCGGATAGGGAAGGAGCCGACGGCGCGTTGCTGCCACTGCGACGCTGAGCAGGACACGGTGGATCATACCCTGGAGGTATGCCCCGCGTGGGAGGGGGAGCGCCGTGTCCTGGTCGGCGTCGTCGGGCGGGATGTCTCGCTGCCGGGCGTGGTGCGCGCCATGCTTGGCAGCGAGGAGAAGTGGAGGGCCGTGGCCTCCTCCTGCGAGAACGTAATGTTGCAGAAGGAGGCCTCGGGGAGGGAGCGCTCGTGCGGTGGCCCGAGGTCGTCGCCCGGTCGCGAGGCGTCGCGGGCGGCCGCCTCGGCGTGGCGGATGACCTAGGCTGGGAGGGGGGTCCTGAGGGGACCCTCCTCCCGCCAGGCGGCGCCGGGTCGGACCGGTTGGGGGTAGGAGTGCCTCCTCCTACCGGTCCGACGCAAGGGGAGGCACCCTCGGCGGTCTGGTGCGGCCATGAACGCCCGGCCGCCGAGGGGTGGAAACGGGGTCGCGGGCGGTTGCGAGTTGGGGCTCGCAGCCGCCACTAAACGCGGCCCCGGGACGGATAGCGGCGGGATGGAGTGGCCCCGTCCCGCCGCTATGAGGCAGTGTGTCTACTGGGGGGACCGATTGTCCCCCCGGGGGATGGGCGCGAATGCGCGGGCACGGGGAGGATACCGGAAGAATGCTTCGAGCGATTCCCGGTATCCTCCGAAAGCGTGCCGAAGGGTCACCGTGGGGTTTTTAGTGGGTAGGTCCCGCGCCTGTCGTTGTACGGGCGCGGGGAATCCCACACACCCCTCCCACCTCTCCCCAAGGAGGTGGGAGGGAGTCTTTCGAAGATTTTCCCCACGACAAAAAAAAAAAAAAAAAAAAAAAAAAAAAGTCCTCGCGGAGTAGTGGGTTAGCCTGGCGGTCGCCGCCGAGCCGTAACGCGTCCTTGATCACTCTCATTGTGTGGGGGATGCGGACGGCTTGGTGGCGGCGGTATGGGTAGGAGGCGACAGGTCCCCGCGTGGGGTGCTACATCTCGCCCCGCAGCGGCCGCGCCGCGTTCGAGCAGTACCTGGCCGATCCCTCAGGGGCTGCCAGCCTTTCAGCTGCAGTACGGGCTTAACGAACCCGGGGTACCCGAGTCATACACACACCGTAAGCCTCCTGTTGGTCGTCACAACGACCCATTCACAATTCCCTATTGGTTTTGTGAATGGTACGTGACGGCAGGAGGAACGGGGGTCTTGGCTTAACCGCCTGGGCCACGAGTATGGCGACTCTATAAAATCGCCCTCCAATCCTAAGCTATGGTGCGCGGCGATGGGATGCATGGTTGGGGGAGAAGGCCCAATCCCAAGCGACCACCTCCGGGGAACCTGCCGAACCCCCGGAGTATTAGGCTTACCCGGGTAAGGCGGCTCTGCCCGGGTGGACCTTTATTTCCGACCATCTCGTGGGATGATTATGGACACAGAAAATAAAAATAAAATGGGGATGGGGCGGGTTTTGTCGGTTGGGGAGGACGGAGACGGGGTTGGGGTTAGGGTGGCGGCGCTCGCGCCCCACTCAGCGCCAGGTCCGGCTTCGTGGAGGGTGGAGGAGGACGACGAGACGGCGTCGGTCTCGTCCTTCTCCTCCAGCACGAGCCACATAGGCTCTAAGAGGAAGAGGACGGGGCAGGCCGTCGTCGAGGTGGGCGGGGCGATGAGCCCGTCGGTGAGGCTGAGTTGCCTCAGGGACGAGGTGACCGAGGAGATATCGGAGAGGATCTCCTCGTTCCTGAGGCGGGTGGAGAAAGTCGCCGCTGCCTGCGCCTTTAAGGGGCAGAAAAGCGGTGGCGCGGAGGCCCTGAAGGCCGCGGCGGAGGAAATGAGGGAGGCGGCGCGGGAGCTCAGAGGGCGGAACGCCCGTCTGCAGCTCCTGTTGGAGGAGGAGCGACAGGGGAGGAGGAGGGCAGAGGCGCTGTGGAACAGCGCGGCCCTCCCTCCCATCCTCCCTCCTCCTCCACCGCCGCGTCCCTCGGCGGAGGTAAATAAGCGGAGTGCGGCGGCAGTGGTGCGGGGCACCGCGGGCCCCTCCACCCGCACTCCGCCTGTGAACAAGTCCCCGTCCTCCTCAGAAGACGATCTTCTGAGGAGGATTGGGGACGTGATTAATGGCAAGCTGGCCGCCTTCCGGGAGGAGCTCCTCGCCGGAAGAGCGGTCAGCAGGAAGGCGGTGCCTCCCCGACCTGTTCCGGTACAGTCGGGGAAGGCAAAGAAGGGCGGAGTGAAGG
Organism: Colletes latitarsis; assembly: GCF_051014445.1. Taxonomy (NCBI): domain Eukaryota; kingdom Metazoa; phylum Arthropoda; class Insecta; order Hymenoptera; family Colletidae; genus Colletes; species Colletes latitarsis. The sequence goes on from NC_135142.1 coordinate 8,850,254, forward strand.
CTCCGCCCAGCGTTTTTTTTTTTTTTTTTTTTTGTCGTGGGGAAAATCTTCGAAAGACTCCCTCCCACCTCCTTGGGGAGAGGTGGGAGGGGTGTGTGGGATTCCCCGCGCCCGTACAACGACAGGCGCGGGACCTACCCACTAAAAACCCCACGGTGACCCTTCGGCACGCTTTGGGAGGATACCGGGAATCGCTCGAAGCATTCTTCCGGTATCCTCCCCGTGCCCGCGCTTTCGCGCCCATCCCCCGGGGGGACAATCTGTCCCCCCTGCAGACACACTGCCTCATAGCGGCGAAACGGGGCCACTCCATCCCGCCGCTATCCGTCCCGGGGCCGCGTTTAGTGGCGGCTGCGAGCCCCAACTCGCAACCGCCCGCGACCCCGTTTCCACCCCTCGGCGGCCGGGCGTTCATGGCCGCACCAGACCGCCGAGGGTGCCTCCCCTTGCGTCGGACCGGTAGGGGGAGGCACTCCTACCCCCAACCGGTCCGACCCGGCGCCGCCTGGCGGGAGGAGGGTCCCCTCAGGACCCCCCTCCCAGCCTAGGTCATCCGCCACGCCGAGGCGGCCGCCCGCGACGCCTCGCGACCGGGCGACGACCTCGGGCCACCGCACGAGCGCGAGCTTCAGCGCGCCGCTGAAGCTCGCGCTCCCTCCCCGAGGCCTCCTTCTGCAACATTACGTTCTCGCAGAAGGAGGCCACGGCCCTCCACTTCTCCTCGCTGCCGAGCATGGCGCGCACCACGCCCGGCAGCGAGACATCCCGCTCGACGACGCCGACCAGGACACGGCGCTCCTCCTCCCACGCGGGGCATACCTCCAGGGTATGATCCGCCGTGTCCTGCTCAGCGTCGCAGTGGCAGCAACGCGCCGTCGGCTCCTTCCCTATCCGGCACAGGTATCTTCCGAAGCTGCCATGCCCGGAAAATACCTGTGCCATCCGGTAGGTGAGGCTGCCATGGCCTCTGTCCAGCCACTCCTTCAGGAGTGGCCGAACCGCCCCAACAGTCCGGTGCCCCGCGGTTGGCAGAGCCAGCCGCTCCTGCCACGCGAGCAACACGGACTGCCGGGCCTGGCGCTTCAAATCGCCCCAAGCAGGTTCCTGCCCGCCCGGGACCGCCACCACCCCCGCGCGACGGTCGACGCGGTGCCGGTACATCACCGCGTGCGACCGCGCGAGCAGGTCCATGGGCGGCATCCCCGCTAGAACCGTCGCCGCCTCATGTGACACGGTCCGTTACCCGCGGACGACCCTGAGCGCCATGCGCCTCTGCACCCGACGCAGCATAGTCATGCTGCGCCGGGAGGCAGCCAGGTCGTCCGCCCAGACGGGGGCCCCGTATAGGGCCACCGACTGGACCATTGCCACATAGTGGCGACGAATTCGGCCCGCCGGGCCCCCCAGGTTGGGCAGGATCCGGCCCAGAGCCGCAACCATCCTTTCCAACCGGGGGGCCAGGCAGCGGAAATGCTTCTCGAAACGCCAGTGGCTATCGAGGATCAGCCCCAGATACCTGATCTGGGGCTTCACCTCGATGTCAGCCCCACCCACCCGAATCAGAGGGGGTGGCGGATCCTGCCGAGGTGAATGAAACGCAATCATCTCGGTCTTATGGACCGCCACCGTCATCCCTATCCCCCTGATCCGGTCGACGACGCGTTGCGACCCCTGCTCCGCGCGACGCATGGCCCTCCCCCAGTGCGCCCCGACGGCCAGCACCAGTGTGTCATCCGCATAACACACCGTGCTGACGCCGTCGGGGAGGCCGGCCCGCAACACCGAGTCGTACGCGATGTTCCACAGGAGTGGCCCGAGGACCGACCCCTGCGGAACACCGCAGTACACCTCCCTCCGCATATCACCATCCCGGCCCGGATACTCGATCCACCTGCCGCGGAGATAATCCCCGACGATCGCCCTGAGACAAGGGGGGACTCGATGATATTCGAGCCCCCTCCTTATCTCTTCCCAGGGGAGGGAGTTAAAGGCATTGGCAATATCCAAGGATATTGCCAATGCCACCCCTCCCCGGGAGACGGCCGCCTCCGAGAGGGCCCTCACACGACCTATCGCGTCGATAGTCGATCGGCCCCCCCCGGAAACCGAACTGGCAGTCGGCCAGACCGGGATCACCCCGCGACAGGTGCTCGACGAGGCGGGCAGCAATCACACGCTCGAAGAGCTTGCCCACCTCGTCGAGGAGACAAATGGGCCGGTATGCGGAGGGAGACTCCGCGGGCCGACCCTCCTTCCGGAGGAGGACCATCCTCGCCACCTTCCAACTGGGGGGGAATCGCCCGTCCCTCAGGCAGCGGTCGAACAACCGCCTGAGGTCGGCCCCAAGGACGCCCTGGGTCAAGACCCAAACCCGGCCGGGCACACCATCCGGACCCGGGGCCGTGTTACGAACCCCGAGCCGTCTGATGGCCGCTGCCAGCTCCTCCTGCGTGACCCCCAGCTCGGCCGTCCACTCCACTGGGACAGCCGCCGCCGCCGGAGGACGCGGTCCCCTCTCCCCAATTGGGAAGAGTGTATTGACCACGTCCTCCAGCAGCCGGGGGTCAAGACCCTCGGTGACGGGGGGCGCCCACGGGCGGAGCTTATTCAGCACCACCTTATATGGGCGCCCCCATGGATCGTCATCAAGGGTCTGGAGGAGCTCCTTCCATGCCTGGGTCTTGGCCCGTTTGATGGCGACCTGCAGAGCAACCCGCGCCACGCGGTATACTCCATACAGGTCATCAGCTGCCCTCGCTCGCGCCACGCCGTCGCCTGTACGTTGACGACGGCGCGCGCGGGTGTACTGGCGTCGGGCGCGGACAGTCGCGACTCGCAACTCCGCGATCGCGTCCGACCACCAGTACACCGCCCGGCGAGGAGAAGCCCGCCCGACCCGAGGCATCCCCGCGTCGCAAATACCCGCGACCAATGCTCCGAGCCGGGCGACCTCCTCCTCTATGCTCGGCAACTCGGCCGCTCCCTGCGGCCAAGTTGCAGCGAGGGCAGCTGCCATCAGGGCGTCCTTGTCCAGGCGCCGAAGCGCCCAGCGGCGTGGTGGGGTGCCACGCAGGCGGCCGTGTCGGGATGCACTCGCGGCGGCAGAGACCTCCATCCGGATGTACCGGTGATCGGAGAGTGTCTCTGCCCCCGCGACCACGTGCCAACCCGACACCATGCGCACGGCGTTGGGGGTCGCGAATCCAACATCCACGATGGACCCCCCATATCGCCGCACGCATGTGTGCTCCGACCCCCGGTTCAATACCCGGAGGTCGAGCCCCGCCGCCCAATCGCCCAGGATCCCGCCGCGAACGGAGGTCCTGGGGGATCCCCAAGCCACCGACTTGGCATTAAAATCCCCCAGGACCAGCACCGGCCGGGCCGCGTAGCGCTGCACGCATGCCGCGACCCCGGCCAAGTACAGCTCGAACGCAGCGTGACCGCTACGGGGCGAAATGTAGCACCCCACCACAGCGACTCCCCCCCAGTCCACGGCGACGAATCCCCGACCGCGCTCCAACAAGGAGAACGGTGGGGACCCGTCGCCCCCTCCCCATACCGTCGCCACCAAGCCGTCCGCGTCGCCCACCCAATGAGGGTGATCAGGGACGCGGTACGGCTCGGCGGCGACCGCCAGGCCAACCCCCCACTCCGCGAGGACTTGGGACATCAAGTCCTGTGCCGCGCGGCAGTGGTTGAGGTTGGCCTGGAGGAGGGGGCGGGGCGGCATTAATTAATGGCCGCGCCAGCCTCCTCCCGGCCGTCCGTCCCCGTAGCACCGTCCACCTCCATGGAGGACGATGCCACCGCCCTCGGCACCGGAGCCGGTGCAGCCCGCCTCTTCCTCTCCTTCCGGGAGGGGGGGGAGCACTTCTTGCTCCCCACCCTGTGATCGGCTGGCCTCCCCATGTCCGCACACAGCGGGCAGTGGGGGGCCGCCGAGCACTGGCTCGCACGGTGCTCTTTGGCACCGCAGCGGTAACACTGACCGCTGCGGTCCACCGGCGAGGTGCACCACTGCCTCACGTGCCCCAATTCGAGGCAGCGGTGACACTGGAGCGGGCGCGGCGCGAGGATTTCCACTCGCGCCGAAACCCACCCCACCAACACCCTCCCGGATTCCGCCACCTTACGGGCGGCGGAGAGGGGGCACCGGGCCCACACTGACCCGAGGCCGGAGGGCGACCTACGGATCTCTCCGATCCGCAGGTCCTCCACAGGACAGTCCCCCGCCCTCGCAAGGGCACGGGACACATCCTGTGCGCTGACCGAGTCGTCCAGCCCACAAACGCGCATCTCCGTGCGCTTGGTGGGCCGGGCGACCCGGACACCTCGCTCGCCCAGCTGCTCCCGGAGCCTCTGGGCGAGACGATCCGCCTTCGCGCCGCCTTCTGCACCGGGGATCTCCAGCAAGAGACCCCCGGTCACGGCCCTCTTCGCCCTCACGGAGGCGATGCCCAGCTCTTCCAGGGTGATATTCTCCCTGGCGAGCCGCATCGCCTCCGCGAGGGTCAGGTCGCCCCCCTGCGCAACGGTCAGCGTCACCGCCGCCGTTTTTGGGGGACGACCTGGTCGTGCCTTCCCGACCTTCGCGGCCTTTACCTTGGCCGCCGGCGGCGGAGGCGGAGGCTGCGGTTGCGAGGCCTTCCTCGCCGCCCGCTTCGCCTTCCGCCCCACCACCTCACTCCACGCCACCCCCCCTTGGGAGGGTGCTGTGGACGACGCGACCACCGCGACCACGGGTACGCCACCCCCCTTGGGGGTCGCGACCCGGGGCCCTGGTGCCGCAACGCTGGGCGGAGCCTTCACTCCGCCCTTCTTTGCCTCCCCCGACTGTACCGGAACAGGTCGGGGAGGCACCGCCTTCCTGCTGACCGCTCTTCCGGCGAGGAGCTCCTCCCGGAAGGCGGCCAGCTTGCCATCAATCATGTCCCCAATCCTCCTCAGAAGATCGTCTTCTGAGGAGGACGGGGACTTCTTCACGGGCGGAGTGCGGGTGGAGGGGCCCGCGGTGCCCCGCACCACTGCCGCCGCACTCCGCTTATTTACCTCCGCCGAGGGACGCGGCGGTGGAGGAGGAGGGAGGATGGGAGGGAGGGCCGCGCTGTTCCACAGCGCCTCTGCCCTCCTCCTCCCCTGTCGCTCCTCCTCCAACAGGAGCTGCAGACGGGCGTTCCGCCCTCTGAGCTCCCGCGCCGCCTCCCTCATTTCCTCCGCCGCGGCCTTCAGGGCCTCCGCGCCACCGCTTTTCTGCCCCTTAAAGGCGCAGGCAGCGGCGACTTTCTCCACCCGCCTCAGGGACGAGGAGATCCTCTCCGACATCTCCTCGGTCACCTCGTCCCTGAGGCAACTCAGCCTCACCGACGGGCTCATCGCCCCGCCCACCTCGACGACGGCCTGCCCCGTCCTCTTCCTCTTAGAGCCTATGTGGCTCGTGCTGGAGGAGAAGGACGAGACCGACGCCGTCTCGTCGTGCTCCTCCACCCTCCACGAAGCCGGACCTGGCGCTGAGTGGGGCGCGAGCGCCGCCACCCTAACCCCAACCCCGTCTCCGTCCTCCCCAACCGACAAAACCCGCCCCATCCCCATTTTATTTTCTGTGTCCATAAAAATCCCACGAGATGGTCGGAAATAAAGGTCCACCCGGGCAGAGCCGCCTTACCCGGGTAAGCCTAATACTCCGGGGGTTCGGCAGGTTCCCCGGAGGTGGTCGCTTGGGATTGGGCCTTCTCCCCCAACCATGCATCCCATCGCCGCGCACCATAGCTTAGGATTGGAGGGCGATTTTATAGAGTCGCCATACTCGTGGCCCAGGCGGTTAAGCCAAGACCCCCGTTCCTCCTGCCGTCACGTACCATTCACAAAAACCAATAGGGAATTGTGAATGGGTCGTTGTGACGACCAACAGGAGGCTTACGGTGTGTGTATGACTCGGGTACCCCGGGTTCGTTAAGCCCGTACTGCAGCTGAAAGGCTGGCAGCCCCTGAGGGGGTTGGCGGTCCACTTGCGAAGTTGAAACCCCCCTCGACTCAGGAGTTCGATTAATTGTCTACGAATTTCGCGGAGCGTATGAATATCGTCCGCACCAAAAATAGCGTCATCGACATAAATTGAATCTTGCACAACAGAAGTAGCGGCGGGAAGGTATGTGCCTTCGTCGAGAGCTAATTGACCTAAGACTTTAATGGCAAGATATGGCACGGAGGCGAGACCATATGTCACGGTAAGTAATCGGTACGAAGAAATAGGCTGATTTTCGCACGGTCGCCATAACATTCTCTGATAGTCGGCATCCGCTGGATTGATTAGGATTTGTCTGAACATCTTTGCGATGTCCGCAGTGTATACACGAAATAGCCGCCAGCGTAGAATAATAGCTGCTAAATCTCGCTGCAGTTTTGGACCTATCATAAGGTAGTCGTTTAACGATTTTCCGGAATTAGTTTTAGCGGACGCGTTGAATACGACTCTAAGCTTAGTCGTGCTACTGGACGGTCGCACTACAGGGTGATGAGGAATGTAGTATATGGATGAGATGTTCAAGGCTTGTTCTTCAATTTGTTCCATGTGACCCATGGAAAGGTATTCCGATAAAAAATAGTGATACTGAGACTTGAGATCCGGCTGTTTGAGCAACCGTTGCTCTAATTTAGCGTAAAAACGGGAGGCAACTTTCCGAGATCCTTCGAAATCGAATGGAGGTTTACTCTTAAATGGGAGCCGAACGATATATCGTCCTTGAGATGATCGAGTATGAGTATCGTGAAAAAAACGCTCACATTTTTCGTCTTCTTCGGAAATCGAGGATCTTGCAGGGATTTCCTCGAGTTCCCAAAATCGACGCAACGAATAATCTAATTCTTCAGCAGATACGCAATTGACAAGAGAGGCTGATTCCTGACGGGAGTCACGCGATCCAATTGGTCCGGAAATAATCCATCCTAGGGCAGTGAGCTGAGCAGTGGGAGTACCGATTGGACCTTGACGAAGGTCGTTCAGTAAAAGCGATCCGTACAAATCAGCACCGATTAAGACGTGAATCGGGTGACTGCTTAACGGGTTCGGATCTGCCAACGGCAAATCGCGTAAATGCGGCCAAGATTGCAAGTCAAGGCGCGCTCTTGAGCCAGCGTAAGAAGTGATGCGTTGATAAACGTGCGCTGACAGCGGAAAGGATACTTTAGCATTATGGCAAGATTCTAACTGTACGAGTACGCATGATTTTGATACTCCACTATATTGTTCCCCGAAGCATTGAATCTGAAGCCTCGCCCGATATCTTTTTGTATGCATCAACTGACAAACCGATTCAGAAATGAAGCTAAAGGAAGATCCTTGATCTAGCAACGCGCGGAGTTTGAAGGCACGACCTTCAGCTGTACGGAGCACAATCCACGCGGTAGCTAACAGTGTATTTGGAGAGGTGAATTTGGACGAGGAGACGGTCTGCACTGACGCCGGAAACTCTTTGTTTGTATCGTCGGATGCATTCGCTTTGTCGACGGAATCATTTACCGATATGTTGCAAGTCGTTTTGTTGAGAGAGGTAGCGGCTCGATGCAAAAGTGAGTGATGCGTTCGCTTACACAGAAAGCATCGACCAGTACTTTTGCACTCGGAAGTAAGGTGACCGGAGCGTAAGCAATTAAAACAAAGTCTATTTTGTTTCACAAATGAAACACGCTGATCCAGAGACCTAGCTTTAAATCGTTCGCACATCAGACTTATGAGGCATCACTGATTTTGACTGCATGTCAGATGAATCAGTTTCAGACTGTACCATTACAGGCCTGGATTCCAAGAAATTTGTCTCATCTACAATCATATCCCTAACTATGGCAAATTTATTACTTTCCACGTCCCACACTTTGTACCCATTCGGTTCATATCCGACTAGAATACCTTTCCAAGACTTTTCTTCGAATTTTGTTTGTCTTGTTTTATTATGTATATAGACCGTCGAACCGAAAATTTTTAAATACTTTAATTGAGGCTTTTTATTATGCCACAATTCATATAATGTTTTTGACTCTTTTAAAGCCTTAGTCGGGGTTAAATTTATCAGAAACGTAGCAGTAAGGACGGCTTCACCCCAAAAAACCTTTTCTAAATTTACCCCGGCAACCATTGCACGAGCCCTTTCTGTTATTGTCCTTACCATACGTTCCGACACACCATTTAACTGTGGAGTTCGAGGAACCGTTAAGTGGTAACTAATACCCTTTTCAACAAAATATCCCTTCATCTCGTTTGACAAATACTCTCTCCCGTTATCACAATACAAATTTGCAATTTTTAAATTAAAATGAGCTTCACTCTTAGCTACATAGTCTCGAAAGACTGAAAATACATCTGATTTATGTGTGATCAGGTACGTAACGCAATAGTGAGTGAATTCGTCTACAAAAAGAACAAAATAATTTTTGTCATTAATTGTCGAAGGAGTGATTGGACCACAGACATCTGAATGTACTATAAACAATGGTCGTTTTACATGACTTTTGTCTTTTGCATTTCTGAACGGTAATCGTGCTTGTTTTTCCTTTATACAAGCTTCACATAATCTATCATGGACTTTAACTTTATTTAATTGGCCCATGTCTAAAAACATTTCTTTATTCTTTAACTCTAAGAATTTATTTTTCCCGATATGGCCTAATCGTTGATGCCATAATTCATAATTACTGGTTTCATTTAATAACATCGTTGAATTTACTTTATTTGAACAAACCGTAAATTCTATACCAGTTAAATTGTTCAGTGGCTTACCTGACCTAATGACCTTACCACTTTGAACTATTTTGACGCCTTCTTCGTCAAAAATTACGGTCATGCCGGCCTCTTGAATGCGTCGTACCGACAATAAATTGTACGGCACATCTGGGCAGTAGTAGACCTCCACGATTGTACCTGGGATGCCCATATTCGTAGTTATCTGCAGCGAGCCCCTTTTCGTCGCTGCGATGAAGGTTCCGTTCTTCGCCACGGAAATTTTTATTGGCTCTTCCAAAACTTCAAAATCTCTTGTTAAATCCTGCCGATTGATCAGGTGATCCGATGCGCCCGAATCGAGCAGAAACGTTATTTTACTTCCATCATTTCCTTCATGAAATTCCTCAGCCATAAATGCAAAGCTGGAGGTATTTTCCTTCGATGTAGACGGTGTGTTTTTCATCTGCACCGTCTGTACAGTTTTATCTTGCTCAGCCTGATGCTGATGCTGTATTGTTTTTTTATAATAATAACAATCTTTTTTATGTGACCTTTCCTGCCACAGTGATGACATTTAATAATATTTGTTTTAAATGATTGAAATTGTCGTCCTTTCAATTGTCCTTTATTCTTCTTAGACACATTTTTATTTCCGAAGTTTATTTTCTTCAGAACTTTATTTGTGTTAGAAAACTAAGGGTTCTAACCGGGGTCCGGACGAGGGAAATACTAGGGAAAGTGATTGATAAGTTTTTATTTGTAATTTTCGCTTGTCGCAAAGCGACAAGCCTTTTATTTAAATTTAACAAAAAATTAAAAAATAAAAAAATATAAAATTACAAAAAAAAAGAATCAGTTTTTTATAATCCGGCCGGGGGGTTGCTTCACCGGCGTGGCCCCGGTTGGGATGGACCTTGGTTGCTGTAACAAAGGTTCGTTCAGATTAAATACGTGCGTACACGTATCGTAAACACACGCTCGTCAGCTGTTCGCCTCGCTCTCCTAGCGACTATCGGTGCGCTGGGAGGGGAAATCAGCTGTCGTTTAACGTGGATCAGTGGACTGTAAATTTGTACTTGTTCGCTGATAATTATTTATTAAAATTATCAGCGAGACTTTTACCCTGAACAGAAGAGAATTCACTCGTATCTGTCGGGGGCGACTTAGCCACGGACGGGTCACCAAATGGAGGTCGTAAAGCTCCAAATGGGTGGATCCTGTGAGCACGCTCCCCGTGCAGGTGACGTAGAAACGTCGTGCGAGGTGAATTTCTGCGACACTGTAAAATTACTGCACGGCGACCGTTTCTACCGGGGACCGTGACAGTAAAGTGTCCTTTGCAAAAAATCCCTCGCGGGTCCAACCGCACTATAAAGCCTACCCGGCGACAGTGTTGCACGGGGACCGTATTTGGTTGGCGGCGTGACGGAAGGTGGGGCGACCTTGAACCCGAACTCCTCCGTAGGGTGTACGGTCGACTCGTACACCGACGGGTTTCTGGAGAGGGTTTTTCAGCGACCTTTGCACGAAGAGCACTCCACGAGGCGGTACCGATTCAACGGTATGACCTTTGGGAGGCTCCAAAGCCGTATAGCTTTAAAGGGATTCTGGGTGGGTACACCCTGAGTCCCTTACGTCGCGGTCGCGGCAACGACTGCAACGTACAATCCTTCCTAGCAAAGGCGGTCGCGCCACGCGCAGCGTGTATTACGACCTCCCTTTTGTCGCAGGTAGATTGTTCTGGGAAAACTCTAACCGCAGCAATGGAGAGAATTCTTTGTAAAACAAGTCCAAATGTTATATGCGAGTCCGTACTTGAGGAGCGAGATCTTCTGGGATCCGTTCCCGTTGGCAGTCGGCTCGTGAATAATTGCGAATATCGTCGCGGATCGACAGACGAAGACTCGGTCGCGCCTTGTCGTCGCGACGCGGCGCTGCCGAATTCAGCTGTCGATATCGTTTCAATATATCATACGGTTCTCTCTCTCGACGCTGACGTCACGATACCGTTTAAACCGGTGTGCAGCGAATCTTCGCGTGAGGTCTGCGTACAATAACACGTAAACGGCCGCGGTTTTAAATCGTCCGAACGTTCAACGAACCTGACGAACGCTTAACCTTCCGCAGTGTCACGTACACAAACGGATACGGGAATCGCAGCCGAGAATTTAATATTTCAGACTAACGCGATTTTAAATAGTTTTTTAACATATTTAAACAATTTGCTTGAAGTACCTTCAGGCTTGTATCTCGCGACTCGTCATTTAATTTGACTTCATGATCAAGAAGTCGAGTCTTAACGAATGCCAGCGTTAAACTATCCTCGGATAGAGTTTCAATGGCGGTTATCACACCGTCATAGGAGGTAGGTAAGGTTAATAATAAATGAGACACCTTGTCTGTCTCTTCAAGTCTCGCACCCGCTGCTGTAAGCTCCGATATAATCTCATCGAACACTTTTTTTTTTTTTTTTTTTTTTTTTTTGTCGTGGGGAAAATCTTCGAAAGACTCCCTCCCACCTCCTTGGGGAGAGGTGGGAGGGGTGTGTGGGATTCCCCGCGCCCGTACAACGACAGGCGCGGGACCTACCCACTAAAAACCCCACAGTGACCCTTCGGCACGCTTTGGGAGGATACCGGGAATCGCTCGAAGCATTTTTCCGGTATCCTCCCCGTGCCCGCGCTTTCGCGCCCATCCCCCGGGGGGACAATCGGTCCCCCCAGTAGACACACTGCCCCATAGCGGCGGGACGGGGCCACTCCATCCCGCCGCTATCCGTCCCGGGGCCGCGTTTAGTGGCGGCTGCGAGCCCCAACTCGCAACCGCCCGCGACCCCGTTTCCACCCCTCGGCGGCCGGGCGTTCATGGCCGCACCAGACCGCCGAGGGTGCCTCCCCTTGCGTCGGACCGGTAGGGGGAGGCACTCCTACCCCCAACCGGTCCGACCCGGCGCCGCCTGGTGGGAGGAGGGTCCCCTCAGGACCCCCCTCCCAGCCTAGGTCATCCGCCACGCCGAGGCGGCCGCCCGCGACGCCTCGCGACCGGGCGACGACCTCGGGCCACCGCACGAGCGCGAGCTTCAGCGCGCCGCTGAAGCTCGCGCTCCCTCCCCGCGGCCTCCTTCTGCAACATTACGTTCTCGCAGAAGGAGGCCACGGCCCCCCACTTCTCCTCGCTGCCGAGCATGGCGCGCACCACGCCCGGCAGCGAGACATCCCGCCCGACGACGCCGACCAGGACACGGCGCTCCCCCTCCCACGCGGGGCATACCTCCAGGGTATGATCCGCCGTGTCCTGCTCAGCGTCGCAGTGGCAGCAACGCGCCGTCGGCTCCTTCCCCATCCGGCACAGGTATCTTCCGAAGCTGCCATGCCCGGAAAACACCTGTGCCAGCCGGTAGGTGAGGCTGCCATGGCCTCTGTCCAGCCACTCCTTCAGGAGTGGCCGAACAGCCCCGACAGTCCGGCGCCCCGCGGTTGGCAGAGCCAGCCGCTCCTGCCACGCGAGCAACACGGACTGCCGGGCCTGGCGCTTCAAATCGCCCCAAGCAGGTCCCTGCCCGCCCGGGACCGCCCCCACCCCCGCGCGACGGTCGACGCGGTGCCGGTACATCACCGCGTGCGACCGCGCGAGCAGGTCCATGGGCGGCATCCCCGCTAGAACCGTCGCCGCCTCATGTGACATGGTCCGATACCCGCGGACGACCCTGAGCGCCATGCGCCTCTGCACCCGACGCAGCATAGTCATGCTGCGCCGGGAGGCAGCCAGGTCGTCCGCCCAGACGGGGGCCCCGTATAGGGCCACCGACTGGACCATTGCCACATAAAGGCGACGAACTCGGCCCGCCGGGCCCCCCAGGTTGGGCAGGATCCGGCCCAGAGCCGCAACCATCCTTTCCAACCGGGGGACCAGGCAGCGGAAATGCTTCTCGAAACGCCAGTGGCTATCGAGGATCAGCCCTAGATACCTGATCTGGGGCTTCACCTCGATGTCAGCCCCACCCACCCGGATCAGAGGGGGTGGCGGATCCTGCCGAGGTGAATGAAACGCAATCACCTCGGTCTTATGGACCGCCACCGTCATCCCCATCCCCCTGATCCGGTCGACGACGCGTTGCGATCCCTCCTCCGCGCGACGCATGGCCCTTCCCCAGTGCGCCCCGACGGCCAGCACCAGTGTGTCATCCGCATAACACACCGTGCTGACGCCGTCGGGGAGGCCGGCCCGCAACACCGAGTCGTACGCGATGTTCCACAGGAGTGGCCCGAGGACCGACCCCTGCGGAACACCGCAGTACACCTCCCTCCGCATATCACCATCCCGGCCCGGATACTCGATCCACCTGCCGCGGAGATAATCCCCGACGACCGCCCTGAGACAAGGGGGGACCCGATGATATTCGAGTCCCCTCCTTATCTCTTCCCAGGGGAGGGTGTTAAAGGCATTGGCAATATCCAAGGATATTGCCAATGCCACCCCTCCCCGGGAGACGGCCGCCCCCGAGAGGGCCCTCACACGACCTATCGCGACGATAGTCGATCGGCCCCCCCGGAAATCGAACTGGCAGTCGGCCAGACCGGGATCACCCCGCGACAGGTGCCCGACGAGGCGGGCAGCAATCACACGCTCGAAGAGCTTGCCCACCTCGTCGAGGAGACAAATGGGCCGGTATGCGGAGGGAGACTCCGCGGGCCGACCCTCCTTCCGGAGGAGGACCATCCTCGCCACCTTCCAACTGGGGGGGAATCGCCCGTCCCTCAGGCAGCGGTCGAACAACCGCCTGAGGTCGGCCCCAAGGACGCCCTGGGTCAAGACCCAAACCCGGCCGGGCACACCATCCGGACCCGGGGCCGTGTTACGAACCCCGAACCGTCTGATGGCCGCTGCCAGCTCCTCCTGCGTGACCCCCAGCTCGGCCGTCCACTCCACTGGGACAGCCGCCGCCGCCGGAGGTCGCGGTCCCCTCTCCACAATTGGGAAGAGTGTATTGACCACGTCCTCCAGCAGCCGGGGGTCAAGACCCTCGGTGACGGGGGGCGCCCACGGGCGGAGCTTATTCAGCACCACCTTATATGGGCGCCCCCATGGATCGTCATCAAGGGTCTGGAGGAGCTCCTTCCATGCCCGGGTCTTGACCCGTTTGATGGCGACCTGCAGAGCAACCCGCGCCACGCGGTATGCTCCATACAGGTCATCAGCTGCCCTCGCTCGCGCCACGCCGTCGCCTGTACGTTGACGACGGCGCGCGCGGGTGTACTGGCGTCGGGCGCGGACAGTCGCGACTCGCAACTCCGCGATCGCGTCCGACCACCAGTACACCGCCCGGCGAGGAGAAGCCCGCCCGACCCGAGGCATCGCCGCGTCGCAAATACCCGCGACCAATGCTCCGAGCCGGGCGACCTCCTCCTCTATGCTCGGCAACTCGGCCGCTCCCTGCGGCCAAGTTGCAGCGAGGACAGCTGCCATCAGGGCGTCCTTGTCCAGGCGCCGAAGCGCCCAGCGGCGTGGTGGGGTGCCACGCAGGCGGCCGTGTCGGGATGCACCCGCGGCGGCAGAGACCTCCATCCGGATGTATCGGTGATCGGAGAGTGTCTCTGCCCCCGCGACCACGTGCCAACCCGACACCATGCGCACGGCGTTGGGGGTCGCGAATTCAACATCCACGATGGACCCCCCATATCGCCGCACGCATGTGTGCTCCGACCCCCGGTTCTATACCCGGAGGTCGAGCCCCGCCGCCCAATCGCCCAGGATCCCGCCGCGAACGGAGGTCCTGGGGGATCCCCAAGCCACCGATTTTGCGTTAAAGTCCCCCAGGACCAGCACCGGCCAGGCCGCGAAGCGCTGCACGCACGCCGCGACCTCGGCCAGGTACTGCTCGAACGCGGCGTGGCCGCAGCGGAGCGAGATGTAGCACCCCACCACGGCGACTCCCCCTCAGTCCTCGGCGACGAAGCCCCGATCGCGCTCCAGGATGGAGAAAGGCGGGGACCCATCGCCTCCTACCCATACCGCCGCCACCAAACCGACCGCCTCCCCCACCCAATGAGGGTGATCAAGGACGCTTAGGATTCGAGGGCGATGTCATATAGTCGCCATACTCGCGGCCCGGGCGGCTAAGCCAAGGCCCTCGTTCCTCCTGCCATCACGTACCATTCACAAAACCAAAGAAGGAATTGTGGGTCGTTATGACGACCAACAGGAGGCTTACGGTGTGATAAGCATCAGGTACCTCGGGGTCGCTACGCCCCGTGCTGCGGCCGACGATTGCCAGATACAGCCCCTGAGGGTTGCATACTAGCTTGCTGATTTCTTCCAACCTTACTGCTTCCTTGCTAGCTTACTGGTTGCCTACTAA
The DNA here is from genome assembly GCF_051014445.1 of Colletes latitarsis. NCBI lineage: Eukaryota > Metazoa > Arthropoda > Insecta > Hymenoptera > Colletidae > Colletes > Colletes latitarsis. Next base: position 8,865,328 of record NC_135142.1, read on the forward strand.
CTAACTGCTTGTTTACAAGCTTACTGCCTGCTTACTAGCTTTCAACTTGCTTACAAGCTTACTGGGCGCTTACTAGATTACTGCTTGCATACTAGCTTACTGCTTGCTTAGTAGCATACTGCATTCTTACTAGCGAGCTGCTTGTTTACTAGCATACTGCTTGCTTATTAGCATTCCGCTCCCTTACTAGCTCCCTGCTCGCTTACTAGCTTACTATTTGCTTACTAGCTTGCTGCTTGCCTTCTAGCTTACTGCTTGCTTACTAGTATACTGCTATCTTACTAGCTCACTGCTTTGTTACCAGCCTACTGCTTGCTTTCTGGCTTACTGAATGCTCACTAGCACGCTGCTTGCGTACCAGCTTACTGCCTGCTTACAAGCTTACAGCTAGCTTACTGGCATACTGCTTGCTTACTAGCTGACTGCTTTCTAACTGGCATACTGCTTTCTTACTAGCCAGCTGCTTGCTCAATAGCTAACTGCTTGCTTACTAGCTTGCTGCTTGCTTAGAAGCTTGCTGCTTGCTTCTAGCTTCCTTCTTGCTTACAAGCATACTGCTTCCTTACTAACACACTGCTTTGTTATTAGCTTGCTGCTTTCTATCTAGCTTACTGCTTGCTTACGATATGACCGTTTTCTTACCAACTTACTGCTTTGTTAATAGCTTACTGCTTTCTTTCTTGCTTACTGCTTGCTTACGAGATGACCGTTTTCTTACTAGCTTACTGCTTTGTTAATAGTTTACTGCTTCCTTACTAGCCTGCTGCTTGCTTTCTAGCTCACTGCTTGCTTACTAGCTTGCTGCTTGCTTACAAGCTTACTGCTTGTTTACTAGCTTACTGCTTGCATACCTGCTTACAGCTTGCTTACTAGCCTGCTGTTTTGTTACTAACTTACGGCTTTGATACTAACTTACTGCTTTCTTACCAGCTCACTGCTTGCTTACTAGCTTACCGGTTGCTTACTAACTTACTGCATGCTTTCCAGCATACTACATTTTTACTAGCTTCCCGCTCGCTTACTAGCTCACTGCTTGCTTAATATCTTCCTGCTTTCTTAGTAGCTACTAGCTTTCCTTCTAGCCTGCTGCTTGTTTCCTGGCCTGCTGCTTGCTTGCTAGCTTACCGGTTGCTTACTAGCTTCCTGCTCGCTTACTGGTCCACTGCTTGCTTACTAACTTACTACTTGCTTACTAGCTAACTGCTTGCTTAGGTGCTTGCTGCTTGCGTTCTAGCTTACAGCCTGCTTACTAGCATACTGGTCCCTTACTAGCTCCCTCATCGCTCTTCAAGCTTACTGCTTGTTTACTAGCTTACTACTTGCTTACTTGCTTACTGCTTGATTACCTGCTTACTGCTTGCTTACTAGCATACTGCGTTCTTACTAGCTAACTGCTTTCTGACTAGCCTGCAGCTTTCTTAGTGCTGGTTGCTTACTGGCTTACCGCTTCCTTACTAGATTTCTCCACGCTTACTGGCTCACAGCTTGTTTACTAGCTTACTGCTTGCTTACTACATTCATGCTTTCTTCTTAACCTACAGCTTTCTTACTAACTTACTGCTCTCTTACCAGCCGAATGTTTCCTTACTAGCTTCCTGCTTGCTTACTAGCTTACTGCTTTGCTGATAATTTACTGCTTTGTAACTAGCTTGCTGCTTTGTTACCAGCTTACTGCTTACTTAATAGCTAAATGCTTCCTTACTAGCCTGCTGCTAGCTTTCCTGCTTATTGCTTGCTTACCAACTTGTTGCTTGCATCCTACCTTACTGCTTGCCTTCTAGCATACTGCTTCCATACTAGCTTCCTCCTCGCTTATTAGATCCTTGCTTACTAGCTTTCTGCTTGCTCACTAGCTTACTGCTTGATTAATAGCATACCGCTTTCTTACTAGCTAATTGCATCCTTACGTGCCTCCTGCTTGCTTACTAGCATACTTTTTTTTTTTTTTTTTTTTTTTGTCGTGGGGAAAATCTTCGAAAGACTCCCTCCCACCTCCTTGGGGAGAGGTGGGAGGGGTGTGTGGGATTCCCCGCGCCCGTACAACGACAGGCGCGGGACCTACCCACTAAAAACCCCACAGTGACCCTTCGGCACGTTTTGGGAGGATACCGGGAATCGCTCGAAGTATTCATCCGGTATCCTCCCCGTGCCCGCGCTTTCGCGCCCATCCCCCGGGGGGACAATCGGTCCCCCCAGTAGACACACTGCCTCTTAGCGGCGGGACGGGGCCACTCCATCCCGCCGCTATCCGTCCCGGGTCCGCGTTTAGTGACGGCTGCGAGCCCCAACTCGCAACCGCCCGCGACCCCGTTTCCACCCCTCGGCGGCCGGGCGTTCATGGCCGCACCAGACCGTCGAGGGTGCCTCCCCTTGCGTCGGACCGGTAGGGGGAGGCACTCCTACCCCCAACCGGTCCGACCCGGCGCCGCCTGGCGGGAGGAGGGTCCCCTCAGGACCCCCCTCCCAGCCTAGGTCATCCGCCACGCCGAGGCGGCCGCCCGCGACGCCTCGCGACCGGGCGACGACCTCGGGCCACCGCACGAGCGCGAGCTTCAGCGCGCCGCTGAAGCTCGCGCTCCCTCCCCGCGGCCTCCTTCTGCAACATTACGTTCTCGCAGAAGGAGGCCACGGCCATCCACTTCTCCTCGCTGCCGAGCATGGCGCGCACCACGCCCGGCAGCGAGACATCCCGCCCGACGACGCCGACCAGGACACGGCGCTCCCCCTCCCACGCGGGGCATACCTCCAGGGTATGATCCGCCGTGTCCTGCTCAGCGTCGCAGTGGCAGCAACGCGCCGTCGGCTCCTTCCCTATCCGGCACAGGTATCTTCCGAAGCTGCCATGCCCGGAAAATACCTGTGCCAGCCGGTAGGTGAGGCTGCCATGGCCTCTGTCCAGCCACTCCTTCAGGAGTGGCCGAACAGCCCCGACAGTCCGGTGCCCCGCGGTTGGCAGAGCCAGCCGCTCCTGCCACGCGAGCAACACGGACTGCCGGGCCTGGCGCTTCAAATCGCCCCAAGCAGGTTCCTGCCCGCCCGGGACGGCCCCCACCCCCGCGCGACGGTCGACGCGGTGCCGGTACATCACCGCGTGCGACCGCGCGAGCCGGTCCATGGGCGGCATCCCCGCTAGAACCGTCGCCGCCTCATGTGACATGGTCCGATACCCGCGGACGACCCTGAGCGCCATGCGCCTCTGCACCCGACGCAGCATAGTCATGCTGCGCCGGGAGGCAGCCAGGTCGTCCGCCCAGACGGGGGCCCCGTATAGGGCCACCGACTGGACCATTGCCACATAGAGGCGACGAACTCGGCCCGCCGGGCCCCCCAGGTTGGGCAGGATCCGGCCCAGAGCCGCAACCATCCTTTCCAACCGGGGGACCAGGCAGCGGAAATGCTTCTGGAAACGCCAGTGGCCATCGAGGATCAGCCCCAGATACCTGATCTGGGGCTTCACCTCGATGTCAGCCCCACCCACCCGGATCAGAGGGGGTGGCGGATCCTGCCGAGGTGAATGAAACGCAATCACCTCGGTCTTATGGACCGCCACCGTCATCCCCATCCCCCTGATCCGGTCGACGACGCGTTGCGACCCCTCCTCCGCGCGACGCATGGCCCTCCCCCAGTGCGCCCCGACGGCCAGCACCAGTGTGTCATCCGCATAACACACCGTGCTGACGCCGTCGGGGAGGCCGGCCCGCAACACCGAGTCGTACGCGATGTTCCACAGGAGTGGCCCGAGGACCGACCCCTGCGGAACACCGCAGTACACCTCCCTCCGCATATCACCATCCCGGCCCGGATACTCGATCCACCTGCCGCGGAGATAATCCCCGACGACCGCCCTGAGACAAGGGGGGACTTGATGATATTCGAGTCCCCTCCTTATCTCTTCCCAGGGGAGGGTGTTAAAGGCATTGGGAATATCCAAGGATATTGCCAATGCCACCCCTCCCCGGGAGACGGCCGCCTCCGAGAGGGCCCTCACACGACCTATGGCGTCGATAGTCGATCGGCCCCCCCGGAAACCGAACTGGCAGTCGGCCAGACCGGGATCACCCCGCGACAGGTGCCCGACGAGGCGGGCAGCAATCACACGCTCGAAGAGCTTGCCCACCTCGTCGAGAAGACAAATGGGCCGGTATGCGGAGGGAGACTCCGCGGGCCGACCCTCCTTCCGGAGGAGGACCATCCTCGCCACCTTCCAACTGGGGGGGAATCGCCCGTCCCTCAGGCAGCGGTCGAACAACCGCCTGAGGTCGGCCCCAAGGACGCCCTGGGTCAAGACCCAAACCCGGCCGGGCACACCATCCGGACCCGGGGCCGTGTTACGAAACCCGAGCCGTCTGATGGCCGCTTCCAGCTCCTCCTGCGTGACCCCCAGCTCGGCCGTCCACTCCACTGGGACAGCCGCCGCCGCCGGAGGACGCGGTCCCCTCTCCCCAATTGGGAAGAGTGTATTGACCACGTCCTCCAGCAGCCGGGGGTCAAGACCCTCGGTGACGGGGGGCGCCCACGGGCGGAGCTTATTCAGCACCACCTTATATGGGCGCCCCCATGGATCGTCATCAAGGGTCTGGAGGAGCTCCTTCCATGCCCGGGTCTTGGCCCGTTTGATGGCGACCTGCAGAGCAACCCGCGCCACGCGGTATGCTCCATACAGGTCATCAGCTGCCCTCGCTCGCGCCACGCCGTCGCCTGTACGTTGACGACGGCGCGCGCGGGTGTACTGGCGTCGGGCGCGGACAGTCGCGACTCGCAACTCCGCGATCGCGTCCGACCACCAGTACACCGCCCGGCGAGGAGAAGCCCGCCCGACCCGAGGCATCGCCGCGTCGCAAATGCCCGCGACCAATGCTCCGAGCCGGGCGACCTCCTCCTCTATGCTCGACAACTCGGCCGCTCCCTGCGGCCAAGTTGCAGCGAGGGCAGCTGCCATCAGGGCGTCCTTGTCCAGGCGCCGAAGCACCCAGCGGCGTGGTGGGGTGCCACGCAGGCGGCCGGGTCGGGATGCACTCGCGGCGGCAGAGACCTCCATCCGGATGTACCGGTGATCGGAGAGTGTCTCTGCCCCCGCGACCACGTGCCAACCCGACACCATGCGCACGGCGTTGGGGGTCGCGAATCCAACATCCACGATGGACCCCCCATATCGCCGCACGCATGTGTGCTCCGACCCCCGGTTCAATACCCGGAGGTCGAGCCCCGCCGCCCAATCGCCCAGGATCCCGCCGCGAACGGAGGTCCTGGGGGATCCCCAAACCACCGACTTGGCATTAAAATCCCCCAGGACCAGCACCGGCCGGGCCGCGTAGCGCTGCACGCATGCCGCGACCTCGGCCAAGTACAGCTCGAACGCAGCGTGACCGCTACGGGGCGAAATGTAGCACCCCACCACAGCGACTCCCCCCCAGTCCACGGCGACGAATCCCCGACCGCGCTCCAACAAGGAGAACGGTGGGGACCCGTCGCCCCCTCCCCATACCGTCGCCACCAAGCCGTCCGCGTCGCCCACCCAATGAGGGTGATCAGGGACGCGGTACGGCTCGGCGGCGACCGCCAGGCCAACCCCCCACTCCGCGAGGACTTGGGACATCAAGTCCTGTGCCGCGCGGCAGTGGTTGAGGTTGGCCTGGAGGAGGAGGCGGGGCGGCATTAATTAATGGCCGCGCCAGCCTCCTCCCGGCCGTCCGTCCCTGTAGCACCGTCCACCTCCATGGAGGACGATGCCACCGCCCTCGGCACCGGAGCCGGTGCAGCCCGCCTCTTCCTCTCCTTCCGGGAGGGGGGGGAGCACTTCTTGCTCCCCACCCTGTGATCGGCTGGCCTCCCCATGTCCGCACACAGCGGGCAGTGGGGGACCGCCGAGCACTGGCTCGCACGGTGCTCTTTGGCACCGCAGCGGTAACACTGACCGCTGCGGTCCACCGGCGAGGTGCACCACTGCCTCACGTGCCCCAATTCGAGGCAGCGGTGACACTGGAGCGGGCGCGGCGCGAGGATTTCCACTCGCGCCGAAACCCACCCCACCAACACCCTCCCGGATTCCGCCACCTTACGGGCGGCGGAGAGGGGGCACCGGGCCCACACCGACCCGCGGCCGGAGGGCGACCTACGGATCTCTCCGATCCGCAGGTCCTCCACAGGACAGTCCCCCACCCTCGCAAGGGCACGGGACACATCCTGTGCGCTGACCGAGTCGTCCAGCCCACAAACGCGCATCTCCGTGCGCTTGGTGGGCCGGGCGACCCGGACACCTCGCTCGCCCAGCTGCTCCCGGAGCCTCTGGGCGAGACGATCCGCCTTCGCGCCGCCTTCTGCACCGGGGATCTCCAGCAAGAGACACCCGGTCACGGCCCTCTTCGCCCACACGGAGGCGATGCCCAGCTCTTCCAGGGAGATATTCTCCCTGGCGAGCCGCATCGCCTCCGCGAGGGTCAGGTCGCCCCCCTGCGCAACGGTCAGCGTCACCGCTGCCGTTTTTGGGGGACGACCTGGTCGTGCCTTCCCGACCTTCGCGGCCATTACCTTGGCCGCCGGCGGCGGAGGCGGAGGCTGCGGTTGCGAGGCCTTCCTCGCCGCCCGCTTCGTCTTCCGCCCCACCACCTCACTCCACGCCACCCCCCCCTTGGGAGGGTGCTGTGGAGGACGCGACCACCGCGACCACGGGTACACCACCCCCCTTGGGGGTCGCGACCCAGGGCCCTGGTGTCGCAACGCTGGGCGGAGCCTTCACTCCGCCCTTCTTTGCCTTCCCCGACTGTACCGGAACAGGTCGGGGAGGCACCGCCTTCCTGCTGACCGCTCTTCCGGCGAGGAGCTCCTCCAGGAAGGCGGCCAGCTTGCCATCAATCATGTCCTCAATCCTCCTCAGAAGATCGTCTTCTGAGGAGGACGGGGACTTCGTCACGGGCGGAGTGCGGGTGGAGGGGCCCGCGGTGCCCCGCACCACTGCCGCCGCACTCCGCTTATTTACCTCCGCCGAGGGACGCGGCGGTGGAGGAGGAGGGAGGATGGGAGGGAGGGCCGCGCTGTTCCACAGCGCCTCTGCCCTCCTCCTCCCCTGTCGCTCCTCCTCCAACAGGAGCTGCAGACGGGCGTTCCGCCCTCTGAGCTCCCGCGCCGCCTCCCTCATTTCCTCCGCCGCGGCCTTCAGGGCCTCCGCGCCGCCGCTTTTCTGCCCCTTAAAGGCGCAGGCAGCGGCGACTTTCTCCACCCGCCTCAGGGACGAGGAGATCCTCTCCGATATCTCCTCGGTCACCTCGTCCCTGAGGCAACTCAGCCTCACCGACGGGCTCATCGCCCCGCCCACCTCGACGACGGCCTGCCCCTTCCTCTTCCTCTTAGAGCCTATGTGGCTCGTGCTGGAGGAGAAGGACGAGACCGACGCCGTCTCGTCGTCCTCCTCCACCCTCCACGAAGCCGGACCTGGCGCTGAGTGGGGCGCGAGCGCCGCCACCCTAACCCCAACCGCGTCTCCGTCCTCCCCAACCGACAAAACCCGCCTCATCCCCATTTTATTTTCTGTGTCCATAAGAATCCCACGAGATGGTCGGAAATAAAGGTCCACCCGGGCAGAGCCGCCTTACCCGGGTAAGCCTAATACTCCGGGGGTTCGGCAGGTTCCCCGGAGGTGGTCGCTTGGGATTGGGCCTTCTCCCCCAACCATGCATCCCATCGCCGCGCACCATAGCTTAGGATTGGAGGGCGATTTTATAGAGTCGCCATACTCGTGGCCCAGGCGGTTAAGCCAAGACCCCCGTTCCTCCTGCCGTCACGTACCATTCACAAAACCAATAGGGAATTGTGAATGGGTCGTTGTGACGACCAACAGGAGGCTTACGGTGTGTGTATGACTCGGGTACCCCGGGTTCGTTAAGCCCGTACTGCAGCTGAAAGGCTGGCAGCCCCTGAGGGATCGGCCAGGTACTGCTCGAACGCGACGTGACCGCTGCGAGGCGATATGTAGCACCCCACCACGGCGACTCCCCCCCAGTCCACGGCGACGAATCCCCGACCGCGCTCCAGCATGGAGAACGGCGCGGACCCGTCGCCACCAAGCCGTCCGCGTCGCCCACCCAATGAGGGTGATCAGGGCCGCGGTACGCCTCGGCGGCGACAGCCAGGCCAACCCCCCACTCCGCGAGGACTTGGGACATCATATCCTGTGCCGCGCGGCAGTGGTTGAAGTTGGCCTGGAGGAGGAGGCGAGGCGCCATTAATTACCGGCCGCCCCAACCTCCTCCCGGCTGTCCGTCCCCGTGGCACCATCCACCTCCATGGTGGACGATCCCTCCGCCCACGGCGCCGGAGCCGGATCGGCCCGCCTCTCCCTCTCCTTCCGGGAGGGGCGAGAGCACTTCCTGCTCCTCACCCTGTGGTCGGCTGGCATCCCCCTGTCCGCTCATAGCGGGCAGTGGGGGGGGGGGGCCGCCGAGCACTGGCTCGCGCGGTAGTCTTTCGCTCCGCAGCGGTAACACTGACCGCTGCGGTCCACCGGCGAGGTGCACCACTGCCTCACGTGCCCCAACTCGAGGCAGCGGCGACACTGGAGTGGGCGCAGCGCGAGTATCTCCACTCGCGCCGAAAACCATCCCACCAAAACCCTCCCGGATTCCGCCACTTTGCGGGCTGCGGTGAGGGGGTACCAGGCCCACACCGACCCCAGGCCGGAAGGAGACCTGCGGATCTCTCCGACCCGCGCGTCTCCTTCGGGGCAGTCCCCCGCCCTCGCTAGGGCATGAGACACCACCTGCGATGTGACCGAGTCGTGCAGCCCGTAAACGCGCATCTCCGTGCGCTTCGTGGGCCTGGCGACCCGGACACTCCGTTCGCCCAGCTGCTCCCGGAGCCTCTGTGCGAGTCGGTTCGACATCTCCCCGCCTTCCGGTCCGGGGATCTCCAGCAGGAGACCCCCAGTCACGGCCCGCTTCGCCCTGACGGAAGCGATGCCAAGGTCATCCAGGGACATATTGTCCCTGGCGAGCCGCATCGCCTCCGCGAGGGTCAGGTCGCCCCCCTGCGCAACGGTCAGCGCTACCGCAGCCATTTTAGGGGGGCGGCCAAGTCGCGCCTTCGGGGCCTTTCCTTTGGCCGCGGGCGGCGGGGGCGTAGGCTGCGCCTGCGAGGCCTTCCTCGCCGCCCACCTCACCCTTCGCCCCACCACCTCGCTCCACGACACCCCCCTTGGGGCGATGCCGCGGAGGACGCGGGAACCGGGACCACGGGTACGCTTCCCCCCTTAGGGGTCACGACCCGAGGCCCCGGAGTCGCCACAGTGGGCGGAGCCTTCGCTCCCCCCACCTTCGCCTTCCCCGGTCGTGCCGGCACTGGTCGAGGTGGCACCTCCCTCCCGCCGACCGCTCTTCCGGGGAGGAGCTCCTCCCGGAAGGCGGCCAGCCTATTACCAATCATGTCCCCTATCCTCCTCAGGAGATCGTCCTCTGAGGAGGACGGGGATCTCTGCGCGGGCGGAGTGCGGGTGGAAGGGCCTGTGGGGGCCCGCACCACCTCCGCCGCACTTCGCTTCATAACGACCGCAGGAGGGCGCGGCGTAGGGGAGGGAGGACAGGAGGGAGGGCCGCGCTGTTCCAGCGCGCCTCTGCCCTCATCCTCCCCCGTCGCTCCTCCTCCAACAGGAACTGCAGACGGGCGTTCCGCCCGCTTAGCTCCCGCGCCGCGTCCCTCATCATTTGGGCAGCTTCCCTCAGAGCCTCTGCCCGGCCGCTCTTCTGCCCCTTAAAAGAGCAGGCAGCGGCCACTTTCTCCACTCGTCTCAGGGACGAGGAGATCCTCTCCGATATCTCCTCGGTCACGTCGTCCCTGTGGCAACTCATCCGGACAACCGGGCTCATCGCCCTGTCCACTCCATTGCCCCGTCATCTTTCTCTTGGAGCCTATGAGGCTCCTGGTGGAGGAGAAGGACGAGACTGACGCAGTCTCGTCGTCCTCCTCCACCCTCCACGAAGCCGGGCCAGGACCTGGAGGCGGCGCGAGCGCCGTCACTCCAGTCCCAACACCGCTTTCGTCCTCCCCCTCTGACTTATTTATTTCCGCGATCGCGGAAATGCGAGACGCGAGTGTCCGCGCCCGACACCAGTACACCCGCGCGGGCAGTCGTCTATGGAGAGACGATAGCGTGGCGCGAGCGAGGGCAGACGACCTGTATGAGGCATACCGCATGTCGCGGATGGCTCTGCAGGTCGCCATCAAACGGGCCAAGACCCGGGCATGGAAGGAGCTCCTCGAGAGCCTTGATGACGACCCTTGGGGCGCCCTTATAGGGTGGTGCTGAACAAGCTCCGCCCGTGGGCGCCCCCCGTCACCGAGTGTCTTGACCACAGGCTGTTGGAGGACGTGGTCAATACTCTCTTCCCAATGGGGGAGATGGGACCACGTCCTCCAGCAGAGGCGACGGCCCCGTTGGAGTGGGTGGCCGAGCGGGGGGTCACGCAGGGGGAGCTGGCCGCGGCCATCAGACGGCTCGGGGCGCGTAACACGGCCCCGGGTCCGGATGGTGTGCCCGGCCGGGTTTGGGTCTTAACGCACGGCGTCCTTGGGGCCGACCTCAGGCGGTTGTTTAACCGATGCCTGAAGGACGGGCGATTCCCCCCCAGTTGGAAGGTAGCGAGGATGGTCCTCCTCCGGTAGGAGGGTCGGCCCGCGGAGTCTCCATCCGCATACCGGCCCATCTGTCTCCTCGACGAGGTGGGCAAGCTCTTCGAGCGAGTGATAGCTGCCCACCTCTTCGAGCACCTGTCGCGGGGTGCTCCGGGCCTGGCCGACTGCCAGTACGGTTTCCGGGGGGGACGGTCGACGGTCGACGCGATCAGTCGTGTCAGGGCGCTCTCGGAGTCGGCCGTTTCCCGGCGTGGGATGGCTTTGACAGTATCGTTGGATATTGCCAACGCCTTTAACACCCATCCCTGGGAAGAGATATGGAGGGGGCTCGAAGATCATCGGGTCCCACCGTATCTCAGGGCAGCCGTCGGGGATTATCTCCGTGGCAGGTGGATCGAGAATCCGGGCCGGGATGGAGATATGCGGAGAGAGGTGTACTGCGGTGTTCCGCAGGGGTCGGTCGTCGGGCCACTCCTGTGGAACATCGCGTACGATAAGGTGTTGCGGGCCGACCTCCCTGACGGCGTCAGCGCCGTGTGTTACGCAGATGACACACTGGTGCTGGCCGTCGGGGCTCAGTGGGGGAGGGCCAAGCGCCTCGCGCTGGAGGGGGCGCAACGCGTCATCGACCGTATCAGGGGGATGGGGATGACGGTGGCGGTCCATAAGACCGAGGTCATAGCGTTCCATTCACCTCGGCAGGTTCCGCCACCCCCTCTGATCCGGGTGGGTGGGGCTGATATCGAGGTGAAGCCCCGGATGAGGTATGTGGTGCTGATCCTCGATAGCCACATTTTTTTTTTTTGTTTTTGTCGTGGAGAAAATCGCGGGATGGATGAGCGGGATGGACAGGCACCGTCCGGCCGCTATGAGACAGAATGTCTTCCGTGGGGACCGTTTATCTCCCCCGGGGATGGGTGCAAAGCGCGGGCACGGGGAGGATACCGGAAAAATGCTTCGAGCGATTCGCGGTATCCTCCCAAATCGTGCGGAAGGGTCGCCGTGGGGTTTTTAGTGGGTAGGTCCCGCGCCCGTCATTCTACGGGCGCTGGGAATCACACACATCCCTCTCGCCTCTCCACAAATAGGCGGGTGGGAGTCTTTCGAATATTTCCCCAACGACAAAAAAAAAAAAAAAAAAACAGTGAGATAGTAAGCCAAATGGAAGCTATTAAGGAAGCTGTATAATAGCAAGGAAGCAGTAAGCTAGAAAGCAAGCAGCATGCTAGTAAGCAAGCAATAACCTAGAAAGCAAGCTGCAGGTTATTAGGAAAGCAGTTAGCTATTCAGCAAGCAATGAGCTAGTAAGGAAGAAGTTTGACTGTCAGCAAGCTCTGTGCTAGTATGCAAACAGTAATATAGTAGGCAAGGAGTAAGCTGGTAAGCTAGCTGTATACCAGTAAGCAAGCAGTGAACTGGTATGAAAGAAGTAAGCTACTATGGAAGTAGTAAGCTAGTAAGCAAGTAGTAAGTTAGTAAGCAAGCAATGAGCTAGTACGCAAGCAGTAAGCTCGTATGCATGCAGTAATCAAGTAAGCAACCAGTGAGCTAGTAAGCGAGCAGGGAGCTTGTAATGAAGCAGTATGCTAGTAAGCGCGGAGGATGCTGGTAGGGAAGCAGTATGATAGTAAGCATGGAACAAGCTAGTTAGCAAGCAGTAAGCTTGTAAGGAAGGAGTGAGCTAGTAAGAGAGCAGGGATCTGGTAAGGTAGCACAATGCTAGTAAACAAGCAGCAGGCTATCAAGCAACCAGTAAGTTACCAAGCAAGCAGCGGGCTAGTAAGCAAGAAGTAAGCTAGTAAGCAAACAGTGAGCTAGTAAGCCTGCAGCAAGCTGGGAAGCTAGCTGCATGCTAGTGAGCAAGCATTAAGCGATTATGCTAGCAGTAGGCTTTGAAGCAGCCAGTCAGCTAGCATGCAAGCAGTGAGCTAGTAAGCAAGCAGCAAGCTAGTAAGCAAGGAGCTAGCTAGTAAGCAAGAAGTTAGCTAGTATGGTAGTAGTAAGCTCGAATGCAAGCAGTAAGCTGGTAAGCAAGCGGTGAGCTAGTAAGGAAGCAGTATGCTAGTAAGAAAGCAGCCGGCTATTACGAGAGCATTTATCTAGTCAGAAAGCAGTATGCCAGTATGCCAGCAGTAAGCTTGAAGGCAAGCAGCAAGCTAGCAAGCTAGCTGGAAGCGAGTAAGCTAGCAGCAAGTTCGTAAGCAAGCTGTAATCCAGTAAGCAAGCAGTGTGGTAGTAAGCAAGCAGGAAGCTAGTAGGGAACCACTAAGTTAGAAAGCAAGCAGTAAGCGAGAAAGCTAGCTGTAAGCTGGTAGCAAGGAGTAAGCTAGTCAGCATGCAGCAAGCAAGTAAGCTAGCAGTAAGCTAGCAAGCAAGCAGTAAGCTAGAAAGGAAACAGCAAGGTATCAAGCAAGCAGGAAGCGAGTTTGCAAGCAGTAAGCGAGAAAGCTAGCAGTAAGGCGGTATGCAAGCTATATGCTTGTAACCAACCAGCGAGCTAGTAAGCGAGCAGGAAGCAGTACGCTAGTATGCAATCTGAAAGCTAGAAAGCAACCAGCAGGCAAGTAGGAAAGCAGAGACGTATTAAGCCAACAGCACACTAGTAAGCAAGCAGCAAGCGGGTTTGCTAGCAGTAAGTTAGTAATCAGCAGTAATCTAGTGAGCTACCAGTGACCTAGTTACCAAGCCGGAAGCTAGTAAGAAAGCAGTAAGCAAATAAGCAAGCAGTATGCTTGTAAGCAACAAGTAAGCTAGCAAGCTAGCAGGGAGCTAATAAGGAGGCAGTGTGCTAGTAAGCAACAAGTAAGCTAGCAAGCATGCTGCAAGCTAGCAAGCGCGCAGGGAGCTAGTAAGGAGGCAGTGTGCTAGTAAGCAAGCAGGAGTCTAGCAAGCAACCAGCAAACTAGTAAGCAAGCAGCAAGCTAGTCAGAAAGCTGTCAGCTAGTCGGAAAGCAGTACGCTAGTAAGCAAGCAGTGAGCTAGTAAGCGAGCAGGGCGCGCGTAAGGAAGCAGTAAGCTAGTAAGCGAGGAGGAAGATAATAAGAACGCAGTATGCTAGTAAGCGAGCAGGGAGCTAGTAAGGAGGCAGCATGCTACTGAGCAAGCAGTAAGCTAGTAAAAAACAAGTAAGCTAGTAAACAAGCAGCGGGATAATAAGGAAGCAGTTATCTATTAGGCAAGCAGTAAGCTAGTAAGCAAGTGGTGAGCTAATAAGCAAGCAGTGTTCTAGTAGGCGAGCAGGGTGCTCGTAAGGAAGCAGTATCCTACTACGCAAGCTGTAAGATAGATGCAACCAGTAAGATAGTAAGCAAGCATCGGTCTAGTTAGAAAGCAGCAAGCAAGCAATCAAGTTGTTGGCTTGTAAGCATGGAGTAAGCTGGTAAGAAAGCAGTAAGTTAGCAAGCAAGCTGTGTGCTAGTAAGCGAGCAAGAACCTTGTAAGGAAGCAGCATGATAGTAAGCATGCAGTAAGCTAGTAAGAAACATTTAAGCTGGCAAAGAAGCAGCAGGATAGTAAGGAAGCAGTGAGCTTGAAAGCAAGCAGTGTGCTAGTAGGCGAGAAGGGAGCTCGTAAGGAAGCAGTATGCTTGTAAAGAAGCAGTATGCTAGTAAGCAAGCAGTCATCTAGTAAGCTACCAGTAAGCTAGTAAGCAAGCCAAGTTACTTGCCGTCTCAATTCGTCTCGATTTTCTTCAAATTGTTCGTTCCACTCGATGCTTATTATTTCTCGGACCTCGGGATTGTTCTTCAACCTCATATCAGTCCAGAATAGAATCTTAAAAGGTGTATTGCCGATACTGCGGTGAGGAGTTGCATTCAGGTAGTTTTGGCATACGTCTATGTACCTGTGCCACTCATTAGGTTTTGGTGCGGCCAACTTAGTTAACACAGGAATGATTGTCCTGTTCACCCTTTCTACCTGTCCATTCGCTTTTGGTACCCCCGTTGTAATAAGGCTAGCTTCAATATTTTCTTCTCTGCAGTACTCTTGAAACTCTGCCGAAGTAAATGCAGTTCCACGGTCCGAAATAATCTTTCGGGGATTGCCAAAAATTTTCGCTTGTTTTTTCAAGTGGTTGACGACCTCTCCAGTACCGGTAGATTTTGTAGCATAGAGCCACACAAATTTAGAAAATCCATCTATCACTACGAATATGTGTTTGTAATTCTTCCGAGTTGACGGAAGCGGTCCTAAGTGATCAATGTGGTATACATCTAACGGAACGTCTCCTTTGTCGACAGGGTATAATAGTCCGTCTCGTTTTCCAGATTTTCGTTCAGCTAAAATACACGCAATGCAATTCTGAATCACTTTTTCCACATTAGATCTTAGACCTTTGAACCAATAATCTTTTCTAACAAGGGTCTCGGTTTTACCACTAGAGAAGTGTCCGTTCTCATGCAACTGTCTTATTATTTGACCCTGCATAGCACGCGGCACTACTATGCGAACATCGTCGGCAATTACCTTAAACAAAAGTCCGTTTCTTATTACGTAGTCGCCATCATTATTTTGTACACTATTCACAGAATCCATTATTTCCGATAACTCTTTGTCCGCACATTGCGCTTTTCGCAATCTCACGAGCACGGAAGGAGCTCCTCCAGACCCTTGATGACGATCCATGGGGGCGCCCATATAAGGTGGTGCTGAATAAGCTCCGCCCGTGGGCGCCCCCCGTCACCGAGGGTCTTGACCCCCGGCTGCTGGAGGACGTGGTCAATACACTCTTCCCAATTGGGGAGAGGGGACCGCGTCCTCCGGCGGCGGCGGCTGTCCCAGTGGAGTGGACGGCCGAGCTGGGGGTCACGCAGGAGGAGCTGGCAGCGGCCATCAGACGGCTCGGGGTTCGTAACACGGCCCCGGGTCCGGATGGTGTGCCCGGCCGGGTTTGGGTCTTGACCCAGGGCGTCCTTGGGGCCGACCTCAGGCGGTTGTTCGACCGCTGCCTGAGGGACGGGCGATTCCCCCCCAGTTGGAAGGTGGCGAGGATGGTCCTCCTCCGGAAGGAGGGTCGGCCCGCGGAGTCTCCCTCCGCATACCGGCCCATTTGTCTTCTCGACGAGGTGGGCAAGCTCTTCGAGCGTGTGATTGCTGCCCGCCTCGTCGAGCACCTGTCGCGGGGTGATCCCGGTCTGGCCGACTGCCAGTTCGGTTTCCGGGGGGGCCGATCGACTATCGACGCGATAGGTCGTGTGAGGGCCCTCTCGGAGGCGGCCGTCTCCCGGGGAGGGGTGGCATTGGCAATATCCTTGGATATTGCCAATGCCTTTAACACCCTCCCCTGGGAAGAGATAAGGAGGGGGCTCGAATATCATCGAGTCCCCCCTTGTCTCAGGGCGGTCGTCGGGGATTATCTCCGCGGCAGGTGGATCGAGTATCCGGGCCGGGATGGTGATATGCGGAGGGAGGTGTACTGCGGTGTTCCGCAGGGGTCGGTCCTCGGGCCACTCCTGTGGAACATCGCGTACGACTCGGTGTTGCGGGCCGGCCTCCCCGACGGCGTCAGCACGGTGTGTTATGCGGATGACACACTGGTGCTGGCCGTCGGGGCGCACTGGGGGAGGGCCATGCGTCGCGCGGAGGAGGGGTCGCAACGCGTCGTCGACCGGATCAGGGGGATGGGGATGACGGTGGCGGTCCATAAGACCGAGGTGATTGCGTTTCATTCACCTCGGCAGGATCCGCCACCCCCTCTGATTCGGGTGGGTGGGGCTGACATCGAGGTGAAGCCCCAGATCAGGTATCTGGGGCTGATCCTCGATAGCCACTGGCGTTTCGAGAAGCATTTCCGCTGCCTGGTCCCCCGGTTGGAAAGGATGGCTGCGGCTCTGGGCCGGATCCTGCCCAACCTGGGGGGCCCGGCGGGCCGAGTTCGTCGCCTCTATGTGGCAATGGTCCAGTCGGTGGCCCTATACGGGGCCCCCGTCTGGGCGGACGACCTGGCTGCCTCCCGGCGCAGCATGACTATGCTGTGTCGGGTGCAGAGGCGCATGGCGCTCAGGGTCGTCCGCGGGTATCGGACCATGTCACATGAGGCGGCGACGGTTCTAGCGGGGATGCCGCCCATGGACCTGCTCGCGCGGTCGCACGCGGTGATGTACCGGCACCGCGTCGACCGTCGCGCGGGGGTGGGGGCGGTCCCGGGCGGGCAGGAACCTGCTTGGGGCGATTTGAAGCGCCAGGCCCGGCAGTCCGTGTTGCTCGCGTGGCAGGAGCGGCTGGCTCTGCCAACCGCGGGGCACCGGACTGTCGGGGCTGTTCGGCCACTCCTGAAGGAGTGGCTGGACAGAGGCCATGGCAGCCTCACCTACCGGCTGGCACAGGTGTTTTCCGGGCATGGCAGCTTCGGAAGATACCTGTGCCGGATAGGGAAGGAGCCGACGGCGCGTTGCTGCCACTGCGACGCTGAGCAGGACACGGCGGATCATACCCTGGAGGTATGCCCCGCGTGGGAGGGGGAGCGCCGTGTCCTGGTCGGCGTCGTCGGGCGGGATGTCTCGCTGCCGGGCGTGGTGCGCGCCATGCTCGGCAGCGAGGAGAAGTGGAGGGCCGTGGCCTCCTTCTGCGAGAACGTAATGTTGCAGAAGGAGGCCGCGGGGAGGGAGCGCGAGCTTCAGCGGCGCGCTGAAGCTCGCGCTCGTGCGGTGGCCCGAGGTCGTCGCCCGGTCGCGAGGCGTCGCGGGCGGCCGCCTCGGCGTGGCGGATGACCTAGGCTGGGAGGGGGGTCCTGAGGGGACCCTCCTCCCGCCAGGCGGCGCCGGGTCGGACCGGTTGGGGGTAGGAGTGCCTCCCCCTACCGGTCCGACGCAAGGGGAGGCACCCTCGGCGGTCTGGTGCGGCCATGAACGCCCGGCCGCCGAGGGGTGGAAACGGGGTCGCGGGCTGTTGCGAGTTGGGGCTCGCAGCCGCCACTAAACGCGGCCCCGGGACGGATAGCGGCGGGATGGAGTGGCCCCGTCCCGCCGCTATGAGGCAGTGTGTCTACTGGGGGGACCGATTGTCCCCCGGGGGATGGGCGCGAAAGCGCGGGCACGGGGAGGATACCGGAAGAATGCTTCGAGCGATTCCCGGTATCCTCCCAAAGCGTGCCGAAGGGTCACCGTGGGGTTTTTAGTGGGTAGGTCCCGCGCCTGTCGTTGTACGGGCGCGGGGAATCCCACACACCCCTCCCACCTCTCCCCAAGGAGGTGGGTGGGAGTCTTTCGAAGATTTTCCCCACGACAAAAAAAAAAAAAAAAAAAAAAAAAAATCTCACGAGCATACTCGTCTCACACTCACTGATAAGCATACACACCGGAATAGGCTTTCGACTTAGCACATCGACATGTGGCATATTGCTTCCTGAGCGATGTTCAATAATATAATTGAACTCCTCTAACAATAATGCCCACCTTGCAACTCGAACACATAAGTCTCTTTTTTTCATAGTGAGAGTAAACGCACGACAATCGGTTATTATTCTAAACGGTATTCCTAAAAGATAAACTCTAAACTTATGTAACGCTTTAACTATAGCTAATATCTCTAATTCATAACTAATGTATCGCGATTCTGCCTCTGATGTTTTCCAGCTCGCATAATATGTTGGATGGTAACGTTGATTGACATCGTCTCTCTGTAACAGGATGGCACCGAGTCCGACGCTCGTCGCATCCGTATGGAGTTCTGTTTCCGCATCTACGCGGTGTAATTTTAAAACCGGCTCACTGCTCTATGCAATTTTCAATTGTTTAAACGCTAGCATATGTTTTTCATTTAGTTTAAAATTTACGTCTTTTTTCAACAAGTTCGTCAAGGGTTGGGCTATTGTTGAATATTGTGGAATAAATTTGCGAAAATACCCGGTTAATCCTAAGAAGTTCTGTACGTCTCTAACATTTTTTACTAATGGAAAATTCATAACAGCTAATGTCTTACGCTTCGACGGACGTACGTGACCATCCTCAATTATGTGACCTAGATATTCTATGCTACGTTGAAGAAAACGACATTTCTTCCAATTCACTCGCAATCCATAATCACTTGCAATACACAATATCTCACGCAATCTTGATACGGCTTCATTTTCGTCATTCGCAGGAATAATTAAATCATCTATATATATCAAAACAACACTTGTCTGAATCGGGTTACGAAATATATTATTGATATATTTTTGAAAGATAGCTGGAGAGTTGCAGAGACCAAATGGGGTTTTTAAAAATTCAAAATACCCATCAGGTACTATAAATGCAGTGAATTTACAACTATTTTCCTCAATCGGGACGTGAAAAAAACCATCTTTTAAATCGAGAGTACTAAATATCGTCGCGCCCTGTAAACGATCCAGCTGATCTTCTATCAACGGAAGCGGATAGCGATCTTTACATACTTTCTTATTAAGTAATCTATAATCTATACACAAACGCATTCCATTATCTTTCTTTTTTACCAGTACAATCGGACTGGCATATTCCGATGTACTTTCTCGCACTATTCCTTGTTGCATCCATTCATCTATCTGTTTATTAACTATTTCTCTTTGCACTGGCGCTAATCTACGTGGAGGTTGATATATAGGTATATCATCTTTCAATACAATGTTCATTTTAATGTTAGACTTTTTAATAGTTTTAGGCTCATAATTACTTATTATATCTTCTATTTCTTGTTTAACGGTATCATTTTTAATATGCTGCAAATCTATTAAAGAATTAGTTACATTGTTCTCGGACTCATCGAAAGTATCTATGCAAAATATTTCTGGTACATCATAAGAACTCGTTACCCTGTTATCGCGTTTTTAAACCTCAACACTCTTACCGTCTAATGTCAATTTAGCCTCTTGCAACAATTCCGAGCCAATCAAAAAATTATGTCTCAAATATTCATCCGGTACCACGTGAATTAAAAATCGGAAAATATTTATATCGATTAAACCGAATCCTTTACAAGATATTTCTGTACCGTGTAAAGTTGGGCATCCTAACCTAATATATTATTTTTTTTTTTTTTTATTGAGAACCTCAGATAAGGTTCATATATACAGTGATATGTATGTTTACGTGTACATAATATCCGCAGTTTACATTCGTTTAAAAAATTAAAAATACATAAACAAGCTGGAATATTTGGTTCAGCAACTAGCGATTCAACATTAAGTGGGAGAAACAGTTTCATATTTTGTAGCTTTTTAATTAACTTGACCCTTAAACTGTCGTAAAGCCTGCATTGCCAAACCATATGATTGATGTCTTCGATTTCATGGTTGCATTTACATGTAGGATCGCTTATTATCTTAATGCGGGCGAGGGAGGCAGCAAGATTATAATGCCCAGACCTAATACGGTTTATTGTAATAATAAATTCTCTTCTGTGTTTCCCCCAATAGTACCAAGGTCTGCTACAGTCATTGAAATATATTTTAAGTATTTCGTCTCTTTAAAGGAACCCTGATCCGTGATTATACTCAAAGTGTTCTGTCTAGCATTTTCTTTATAAATTTCAAAAATGTCGGTAAATGGAATTTTTAAAATATCCAAGTTATTCGAAGCTATTTTGGCCAAGTTATCGACTTTCTCATTATCAATAATTCCTATATGCGACGGCACCCAGATAAATTTAAGAAAACTATTGTTCGTATTGTTGCACATAAAGTCATTGAACTTTTTTTTAATTTCAAGAGTGTACGAATTTGTTTTGATTGATATTTTTGTGGTCTGCAAGCTCTGTAGGGCACTAAGAGCGTCAGAACAAATGTATATATTGCGATGTTTGTTACTTAAGGCAATGTGTAGGGCATGGCTTAGCGCAATACACTCGGCCGTGAACACAGAAGCGAACTTGTTTATACTTATAGTGATTTCAGTATTCATCTCGGGACACCAGCATGCTGCACCGACACAATTGTTGCCTAAAATTTTGCTTCCATCTGTGTAAATGGATAGTGCATTACTGCTTTTTATGAGTTCCGCTAGTATTTCATTGGGGTGCCCTGAAGTCTTTAGCTCATGGCCCAGCACAGTATCAACAGAAACCATGGTCATTAATGTTTCGAAACTGCAGGAGTAAATACTGCAGTTATCTTGATTACTAATGTATTTAGTAGCCTCTAGTACGCATGGGATACACAAATTAAGGATTGACTTGGATCTCGGTTGTCTATTTTTTGTTACTCTATGATAGCTTTTTACAGCTTGATGGGTGTAGGAATTGTTGTTAGTTAGCGCCTTTGTCAAAAACAAGTTGCATAAAAGTTTTGCACGTTCCCGGATAGAAATTAGTTTAGATTCTGCTAATAGGATATTCTTTAGAGTGCTTCTACGGTAACCAAGAGCAATTCTAACTGCTGAATTCTGTACTGCTTCGAGTTTTTCTAACAGAATTTTATTTCTGGGGAAGTAAATGAAGGAGCCATAATCGATAATAGAACGCACATAACTCTTATACAATGTAATCAGTGTATTGGGGCAACATCCCCACCAGGTACCTCTCAAAAATTTAATAATGTTGAGAGATTTAAAGCATCTTCCTTGTATCTGATCAACTTGAGGGGCAAAGGAAAGTTTATAGTCGAATAATATACCGAGGAAACAGACGGTTGCGCTGGATTTTATATTATGGCCTCCGATTGTTATTTTTGAACTTCCGGGCATTATTCTTTTTTGGTTAAAGTGAATATACGTAGTTTTGTTAGAGGTAAGTGTTAGGCCTAGATAATATAGATTTTCTTCAACAGTTTGAATGGCTTTTTCAAGAACTTTCTTTCCCCTCTTGGTAGAAGCAGTTTTTAAGTAGAGTGCTGTATCATCAGCAAATTGTGAAATTACTACATTTTTGGGTAGGTTTGCATTAATGTTTGAGACATAGATCACATATAAAATTGGACTAAGACCACCTCCTTGGGGAACACCTTTATGAAGGAGTCTATAATTTTCACCTAGGAAGTCAGTATGCATGTACCTTTCATGTGTAATAAATTTAACGAATCTAAGAATAGTTGATGGGCAGCCCATATAGGCCAGTTTGGATAACAAGATGTCCACGTTTACGTTATCGAAAGCTCCTTGGACATCGAGGAAGGCCGCGAGGACTTCTTTCCTTTCTGCAAAAGTTTCTTCCACTTTGACTGCCAAACTAAGCATATTGTCGATACATGATCTTCCTCTCCTAAATCCTTGTTGGTTGCTTGGTATGTGATTGTTGTGTTCAGTCCACCATTCTAGTCGATTTTGGATGAGAGTTTCGAAGAGTTTGGACACACAGGAAGTAAGCGAGATGGGGCGCAAGCTTTTACCGTCTGCTTTTTTGATAAGGTGGACAAAGGAATTTTTCCAACTTTTGGGATAATCACTTTGTACAAACATCTGATTGTAAATGTCCAACAATAGTAATTTAAACTTGACCGGTAAGTTTTTTAACATTTCATAGTCAACTCCATCCATTCCTGGAGCTGAGTTAACTTTTTTATGCTCCAGTGCAACAATGAATTCCGTGAAGTTGAATTGAGCCTCAAAAAATTCGTTTTGTTGATGCGGAGGTAGCCAGTTGAGGTCCGTTAAGACCCACGGGGGACTTATTTTATTAATAGCTTCTTCAATTTTACTTTTATCTTGGTGGTTTTCCACCCAATGCTGAGGACTTATTTTGACCCATTTATTTTTAAAGATCCTGCACTTGTTCCACACATAGCTAGGATCTATTTGTAGATTTATGCTTTCAGCGAATTTTTTAAAAGACTCTCTCTTTTTCTTTTTAAAAACCTTTTTAGCTGTGGCTACGTTTTTTTTGTAAATTATTAGATCTTCTAGGTTACCCGTATGTTCCCACTTTTTATATGATGCGCGTCGATGTCTTCGAGCTCTGTCACAGTCAGCATCCCACCAGGGAACAGGATTTCTACTATTCCTTGAATTGTAATTTCTTCTCCGCGGTGTACTAGATTCTATAACTTCCGTAATTTTTTCCACAAACATTCTGTATTTTTCATGAGGTGCCAGTTGATTGTAGTTAGATAGAAGAAATTTAGAATAACAAGCTTCAAGTTTTGTTGTATATATGGACCAGTCAGTACGAACTGACTTTAGCTTAAAGGTCTTTTTGCTGTAGGTTTCCTTTTCTACAGTTACATTAATCCATATAGGGAAGTGATCAGATCCCCACGTCTCGTCACATACTTTGTGATCTAATTTATCTGAAATATTTATAGAAGAGAGGATTAAGTCGAGGTTAGATTTTGTGTTATGATATATGTCGACGTGCGTGAACGAGTCATTATTGTGTAGGAATAGATCGTGTGTTTCTATTGCTTTTTCCAAACGTGCCCCATTTGTGTCTATGTAACTGCAGTTCCAGTTTTTATTATGAGAGTTAAAATCTCCTAATAGTAAGGAGCTGCTATTCAATTCTATATTTTGTAGAATAAGGTTCCATTGGTCTTGAGTGAGAATATTTCCTGGAGCTCTGTAGCAAACTAGAAGTTGCAAGGGGGGATTTATGTTATTTATGCGTAGACCACAAATTTCAGTAGCGGTGTCCGGTGTCTTCAGATTACATATTTCTTTATACGCTAGGTATTTACGTATAAGTATAAAAGTACCACCTCCTCTTGAATGGGTTCTGTTCTTTCTGTATGTTAAGAAGCCGGGAAAGTGAATAGCATGTTGTTCTGTAAGCCATGATTCAACGCAAATAAGTATATCAACATTTGTCAATATTTTTCCAATTTCAGATAGTCTCTGGCGCACGCTTCTAGCATTCCAAAAAAGTATCTTAAGAGATTGATTGTTCTTATTTCGTATATCTGGGTCGCTGGGGATCATTTATTGTAATATTGCGCAGAATCAGATAATGCTTTTATTTGAGGGTCATCGGTAGAATATGAATCATCGCTCGATTCACCCTGTATTTGCAGTTCTGGAGTGCGTAAACGTTTAACTATTCTAGTTACTCGACTTTTCAAGGATCGTTCTGTAAGGTGGCCCTTAATTTCTGTTAGCATGTTTGCGAGGGCATGTATATCTTTAGTGTAGTTAATAGCAATACCTGGAGTATCTGAGTTTTCGTAGGTATCTAGCAAAAAATTAGTGATGCGTTTGAAATCAAGTGGAAATTTCTGTAGGTTAGCCAGAATATAATCTTTAGCAGGAAGTAATTGTCTTGTCACGTCGTCCAAAGTAATTTCAGATGAACCAGATTTTGTCAATTTTTTAACAGTATTAGTTTGGCTATTGTGTGTTGTTTTGGCGACCTTATTTTCTTCAGAACCTTGATCTGAACTGATAATAGAAGATAGAGAAAGAGGTCTTTTGGTATATGCCGGAGGAGGCATGAAGAGGATTGTAAAATTCGGCTCTATAGTTGCAGTCGAGCATTCGGTAGTGTTTCGCACTGAATCTTTTTCTATAACATGAGTGACTGCCTGTATATTTGTTTGCATATTTTCTTCAGGTTTTGAAATCCCTAGAGCGCTACTATTGTTTGTGGAATCTATAGTTTTACAGTACCTAGCGAGATGCCCCTCTTCATGGCATAAAAAACATGTTAACTTCTCCGTTGATAGATAAATCCAGTAAACTGTATCATCATAATTAAATCAATTTTCAGAGTTTCCGGTAATTTAGAAACGTCTTCAGGCTGTATAAACATTTGTCTTCTGAAGCTTAGCACGTGACTGTAGTTAGGGTCACTCATTCCTGCTCTGATAAATGTTATCTGCGAGCTTAACTTGATTTTGAGCTTGTCTAGTTCGTTTTCAATTAAGCTGTGGGGGATTATTGGGCATACGTTTGACAATATTATTCTTTTAGCTTTTGTAATTAATGGTCGTATTCCAAGAACATGCGGACCAATGTTTACTTTAGCATTACTATCAGTAAGTTTGTCAGCTATCTCCTTACTATTCAAGTACATGCAAACTCGTCCATGTGAAATGCGAGATACAAATCTAATATTTTTTGGATCCGTTAGCTTTCCCACTGCCACTGTGTACTCCTGAATAGAGATTCCTTCAATGGAATCAATTATTATTGCCTGTTCTTTAGTCGGAAAATATACTTGTTGAGCCATTTGTGCGTAGGTTTTTGGTACATTCGGATTCATGGTTGTTTTCTATACGTGGAAGAGTGCCCCTGAAGCCAGAAACACATTCCTTCTCTCCCACACACTTTAAACGAACACTTGCGTATCGCTCGCAATCTGAACCAGGACAATAATATAAACACGTCCGTGCTCGACGGTAGCTCGCGCTTGACTCCCTAACCTAATATATTGTTCGGCCTTCATTAAATGTAAATCGCTACCCATATCTATAAACGCTACTATCTGCTTACCTAGCAATGTAACAGGCTTGTATACTTTATTGTCCTGAACGGCCACTGCCGTATACTCGTTTACCTGCTTGTGCTGCCCCTTCTTACAATCCATGGCTCTGTGTCCGAAGTGTCGGCAAGCGAAACATCTTGGCCCTTTGCTTTTAACAGGACAGTCTACACCTCGATGGTTCCTCTCACCGCAATTGAAGCATCGTAATTGGTTATTCGGCACTTCTTTAACGTCTTGCTTTATTGTCTTCACTGGTGACCACTTGCTTTCCTTTGGCTTGATCGCTGGGTTGAACGGCAACGATCTTCCTTGCAAACAAATCCTATCGAATGCTGCTAACAGTTCCCCCTTAGTTGCTATCTTCTGCACTCGCGCCAGATCCCTTAATCCTTGATCAGGTATTCCTTCTATAATGTACTCTATCATTTCTGCATCACTGATAGGTACGCGGTATCGTAAAATCACTTTTTGATGTACATATTCGCTGAACGTTTCTTCTTTCCTCCAAACACACGCCTCAAAACGTCGTCTCATCTCAAGAACGCTTCCAGGATGGTAAAACATTTCCTGTAGATTCCTCAGTAATTCTTCTACTGACATTGCAATATGTTCAGGTTTCGAATGTAATCACTCAAGTGCATTACCCTTCAGTCGCGATCCCATCAACAGTTTAGCCATATCATCCGTCAGTTGATACGTCATTTTCAATGTTTGAACTTGACGCTCCCACGTAACGAATGTATTGCTACTTCCATCAAAATAACTTAATAAATCCGCAATGGCAGAGATATTTACCGGTGGCGGTCGTCTTTGCCCCGTCGGTACGCTTGTTGATTCCCCTGCCTCACCTCTATCGAGATTAAGCCTCTGCATTTCTCGAAGTCATGCAATTTGTTGGCGAGCTAAATCAAGCTACCGCCCTACTAGTTGCTTCTCTCTTTGCGCAAGTTCCATTTCTCGCCGCATCTGTAATATATCATATGCGTATCCTGAACTATTGTCACTCGCAGTTTCTTCGACCACGCTGCTTGTACATACTTTTAACCATTCGCCGGTCGGATCGGCTTCATGCAGCCGCTGAATCAATTCCGCTTTTAAACCAGATATTGAAAGTCCCTTCTCTCGTAATTTTTCTTTCAATTCTGCGATGCAGAAATCACTTGCATCCCCCCTTACTGAAGCCATTTTATTGACCACCACAACTATGAATCGTCACTTTCCACACTAGTCCGCGCAGTACACACTCTACACTTTCACCTCAACCCTTTTAAGTAAACTCTGTTCTCACAATACTTTACTGTCCACACTAAGCGTTCTGCTACGACTCGGTTTAAATTCTGATCGCGGACCAGCCCCCAATTTTGTAGAAAATGAAATTAAAATAGAATAAAAGATGTTAAATTTACTTGAACATGAAATAAAATAAAGGTGGTAAAAATATAACTCGCTATGTCTTAACTCGCTCGTGTGGACTCTTCGACGGTTCGCTCGACTCTGCCCTTTTTTCCCAGGGCCAGCCACGTGCGTCTTCAAACCGAATGACGCCACCCCCAACATTGACGGCATCGGCATCGAAAACATTGCACAAACAATCATTCGGCTCCAAGCATTCGTCGCTTACTCATACCACCCATGATTCACACATACCATACACCCACACACACCACACTAGCTTACTCCTTACTCACTGGCATACTGCTTGCGTACTAGCTTACAACTTGCTTAACAGCTTACTGCTTGCTAACTAGCCTACCGGTTACTTACTAGCCTACTGCTTGCTTTCTAGCATACTGCTTCCTTACTAGCTTCCTTTTTTTTTTTTTTTTTTTTTTTTCTTTTTTTGTCGTGGGGAAAATCTTCGAAAGACTCCCTATTAATCTACTTACAAAACTTAGTCTATGTACACTTATGGCTACGGAGGACGGCGCGGTGAGCGGTCGGTCGCTCGGCGAGGGCGGCGCAATGAGCGTTCAGGCGCTCATCGGAGGGGAGAGGGCATACAGTACCCTACCTAAGCTGGCCGCGATGTCCGTAGGGCCAGGGTAGGAAAGAAGGAGCGGTTCGACCCAGTATCCAGGGTTACGGGAGGTTCGGCGGATTGGTCGCGAGAGTGCCCGTCGCACTCTCGTGTTTGCAAAAAGTCGGAGCTCGTGTAGACCCGTATGGTTCGTACGTAATCTCTCGTCGCTTCAACAGGCTTCGACGAGCAAGACACGAGTTCGCCGAATCCGGCCGGTGGCCCGGTGTTAATACTCGCGCGGCGCGTAATTAGCGGCGAGAAGCCGCGGACGCCTAGCGGCCGCGCGAGAAACCACCGGTCGCGGGGACTCGGCCGCGACGGTGCTCGGTTCGCTGTCCCGCGTCGGATATGCGCGTTACAAGCTCACAGCTAGGTTACAAACTTACTGACGGCTTAAGAGCATACCGCATGCTTACTAGCCTGCTGCTTGCTTTCTAGCGTACTGCTATCGCACTAGCCGAATGCTTTCTTACTAGCTTGCTGTTTCCTTTCTAGCATACTGCTTGCTGACTATTTTACTAGTTGCTTACTAACCTATTGCTATCCTACTAGCTAACGGCTTTCATAATACCCTGCTGCTAGCATACTCGCTTCCTGCTTGCTTACTAGCCTGCAGCTTGCTTTCTAGATTACAGCTTCCATACTAGCATGCTGCTTGTCTTCTAGCATACTGCTTGCTTACTAGCATACTTTTTTTTTTTTTTTTTTTTTTTTTTTTGTCGTGGGGAAAATCTTCGAAAGACTCCCTCCCACCTCCTTGGGGAGAGGTGGGAGGGGTGTGTGGGATTCCCCGCGCCCGTACAACGACAGGCGCGGGACCTACCCACTAAAAACCCCACGGTGACCCTTCGGCACGCTTTGGGAGGACACCGGGAATCGCTCGAAGCATTCTTCCGGTATCCTCCCCGTGCCCGCGCTTTCGCGCCCATCCCCCGGGGGGACAATCGGTCCCCCCAGTAGACACACTGCCTCATAGCGGCGGGACGGGGCCACTCCATCCCGCCGCTATCCGTCCCGGGGCCGCGTTTAGTGGCGGCTGCGAGCCCCAACTCGCAACCGCCCGCGACCCCGTTTCCACCCCTCGGCGGCCGGGCGTTCATGGCCGCACCAGACCGCCGAGGGTGCCTCCCCTTGCGTCGGACCGGTAGGGGGAGGCACTCCTACCCCCAACCGGTCCGACCCGGCGCCGCCTGGCGGGAGGAGGGTCCCCTCAGGACCCCCCTCCCAGCCTAGGTCATCCGCCACGCCGAGGCGGCCGCCCGCGACGCCTCGCGACCGGGCGACGACCTCGGGCCACCGCACGTGCGCGAGCTTCAGCGCGCCGCTGAAGCTCGCGCTCCCTCCCCGCGGCCTCCTTCTGCAACATTACGTTCTCGCAGAAGGAGGCCACGGCCCTCCACTTCTCCTCGCTGCCGAGCATGGCGCGCACCACGCCCGGCAGCGAGACATCCCGCCCGACGACGCCGACCAGGACACGGCGCTCCCCCTCCCACGCGGGGCATACCTCCAGGGTATGATCCGCCGTGTCCTGCTCAGCGTCGCAGTGGCAGCAACGCGCCGTCGGCTCCTTCCCTATCCGGCACAGGTATCTTCCGAAGCTGCCATGCCCGGAAAATACCTGTGCCAGCCGGTAGGTGAGGCTGCCATGGCCTCTGTCCAGCCACTCCTTCAGGAGTGGCCGAACAGCCCTGACAGTCCGGTGCCCCGCGGTTGGCAGAGCCAGCCGCTCCTGCCACGCGAGCAACACGGACTGCCGGGCCTGGCGCTTCAAATCGCCCCAAGCAGGTTCCTGCCCGCCCGGGACCGCCCCCACCCCAGCGCGACGGTCGACGCGGTGCCGGTACATCACCGCGTGCGACCGCGCGAGCAGGTCCATAGGTGGCATCCCCGCTAGAACCGTCGCCGCCTCATGTGACATGGTCCGATACCCGCGGACGACCCTGAGCGCCATGCGCCTCTGCACCCGACGCAGCATAGTCATGCTGCGCCGGGAGGCAGCCAGGTCGTCCGCCCAGACGGGGGCCCCGTATAGGGCCACCGACTGGACCATTGCCACATAGAGGCGACGAACTCGGCCCGCCGGGCCCCCCAGGTTGGGCAGGATCCGGCCCAGAGCCGCAACCATCCTTTCCAACCGGGGGACCAGGCAGCGGAAATGCTTCTGGAAACGCCAGTGGCCATCGAGGATCAGCCCCAGATACCTGATCTGGGGCTTCACCTCGATGTCAGCCCCACCCACCCGAATCAGAGGGGGTGGCGGATCCTGCCGAGGTGAATGAAACGCAATCACCTCGGTCTTATGGACCGCCACCGTCATCCCCATCCCCCTGATCCGGTCGACGACGCGTTGCGACCCCTCCTCCGCGCGACGCATGGCCCTCCCCCAGTGCGCCCCGACGGCCAGCACCAGTGTGTCATCCGCATAACACACCGTGCTGACGCCGTCGGGGAGGCCGGCCCGCAACACCGAGTCGTACGCGATGTTCCACAGGAGTGGCCCGAGGACCGACCCCTGCGGAACACCGCAGTACACCTCCCTCCGCATATCACCATCCCGGCCCGGATACTCGATCCACCTGCCGCGGAGATAATCCCCGACGACCGCCCTGTGACAAGGGGGGACTCGATGATATTCGAGCCCCCTCCTTATCTCTTCCCAGGGGAGGGTGTTAAAGGCATTGGCAATATCCAAGGATACTGCCAATGCCACCCCTCCCCGGGAGACGGCCGCCTCCGAGAGGGCCCTCACACGACGTATCGCGTCGATAGTCGATCGGCCCCCCCGGAAACCGAACTGGCAGTCGGCCAGACCGGGATCACCCCGCGACAGGTGCTCGACGAGGCGGGCAGCAATCACACGCTCGAAGAGCTTGCCCACCTCGTCGAGGAGACAAATGGGCCGGTATGCGGAGGGAGACTCCGCGGGCCGACCCTCCTTCCGGAGGAGGACCATCCTCGCCACCTTCCAACTGGGGGGGAATCGCCCGTCCCTCAGGCAGGGGTCGAACAACCGCCTGAGGTCGGCCCCAAGGACGCCCTGGGTCAAGACCCAAACCCGGCCGGGCACACCATCCGGACCCGGGGCCGTGTTACGAACCCCGAGCCGTCTGATGGCCGCTGCCAGCTCCTCCTGCGTGACCTCCAGCTCGGCCGTCCACTCCACTGGGACAGCCGCCGCCGCCGGAGGAGGTGGTCCCCTCTCCCAAATTGGGAAGAGTGTATTGACCACGTCCTCCAGCAGCCGGGGGTCAAGACCCTCGGTGACGGGGGGCGCCCACGGGCGGAGCTTATTCAGCACCACCTTATATGGGCGCCCCCATGGATCGTCATCAAGGGTCTGGAGGAGCTCCTTCCATGCCTGGGTCTTGGCCCGTTTGATGGCGACCTGCAGAGCAACCCGCGCCACGCGGTATGCTCCATACAGGTCATCAGCTGCCCTCGCTCGCGCCACGCCGTCGCCTGTACGTTGACGACGGCGCGCGCGGGTGTACTGGCGTCGGGCGCGGACAGTCGCGACTCGCAACTCCGCGATCGCGTCCGACCACCAGTACACCGCCCGGCGAGGAGAAGCCCGCCCGACCCGAGGCATCGCCGCGTCGCAAATACCCGCGACCAATGCTCCGAGCCGGGCGACCTCCTCCTCTATGCTCGGCAACTCGGCCGCTCCCTGCGGCCAAGTTGCAGCGAGGGCAGCTGCCATCAGGGCGTCCTTGTCCAGGCGCCGAAGCGCCCAGCGGCGTGGTGGGGTGCCACGCAGGCGGCCGTGTCGGGATGCACTCGCGGCGGCAGAGACCTCCATCCGGATGTACCGGTGATCGGAGAGTGTCTCTGCCCCCGCGACCACGTGCCAACCCGACACCATGCGCACGGCGTTGGGGGTCGCGAATCCAACATCCACGATGGACCCCCCATATCGCCGCACGCATGTGTGCTCCGACCCCCGGTTCAATACCCGGAGGTCGAGCCCCGCCGCCCAATCGCCCAGGATCCCGCCGCGAACGGAGGTCCTGGGGGATCCCCAAGCCACCGACTTGGCATTAAAATCCCCCAGGACCAGCACCGGCCGGGCCGCGCAGCGCTGCACGCATGCCGCGACCTCGGCCAAGTACAGCTCGAACGCAGCGTGACCGCTACGGGGCGAAATGTAGCACCCCACCACAGCGACTCCCCCCCAGTCCACGGCGACGAATCCCCGACCGCGCTCCAACAAGGAGATCGGTGGGGACCCGTCGCCCCCTCCCCATACCGTCGCCACCAAGCCGTCCGCGTCGCCCACCCAGTGAGGGTGATCAGGGACGCGGTACGGCTCGGCGGCGACCGCCAGGCCAACCCCCCACTCCGCGAGGACTTGGGACATCAAGTCCTGTGCCGCGCGGCAGTGGTTGAGGTTGGCCTGGAGGAGGAGGCGGGGCGGCATTAATTAATGGCCGCGCCAGCCTCCTCCCGGCCGTCCGTCCCCGTAGCACCGTCCATCTCCATGGAGGACGATGCCACCGCCCTCGGCACCGGAGCCGGTGCAGCCGGCCTCTTCCTCTCCTTCCGGGAGGGGGGGGAGCACTTCTTGCTCCCCACCCTGTGATAGGCTGGCCTCCCCATGTCCGCACACAGCGGGCAGTGGGGGGCCGCCGAGCACTGGCTCGCACGGTGCTCTTTGGCACCGCAGCGGTAACACTGACCGCTGCGCTCCACCGGCGAGGTGCACCACTGCCTCACGTGCCCCAATTCGAGGCAGCGGTGACACTGGAGCGGGCGCGGCGCGAGGATTTCCACTCGCGCCGAAACCCACCCCACCAACACCCTCCCGGATTCCGCCACCTTACGGGCGGCGGAGAGGGGGCACCGGGCCCACACCGACCCGAGGCCGGAGGGCGACCTTTTTTTTTTTTTTTTTTTTTTTTTTGTCGTGGGGAAAATCTTCGAAAGACTCCCTCCCACCTCCTTGGGGAGAGGTGGGAGGGGTGTGTGGGATTCCCCGCGCCCGTACAACGACAGGCGCGGGACCTACCCACTAAAAACCCCACGGTGACCCTTCGGCACGCTTTGGGAGGATACCGGGAATCGCTCGAAGCATTCTTCCGGTATCCTCCCCGTGCCCGCGCATTCGCGCCCATCCCCCGGGGGGACAATCGGTCCCCCCAGTAGACACACTGCCTCATAGCGGCGGGACGGGGCCACTCCATCCCGCCGCTATCCGTCCCGGGGCCGCGTTTAGTGGCGGCTGCGAGCCCCAACTCGCAACCGCCCGCGACCCCGTTTCCACCCCTCGGCGGCCGGGCGTTCATGGCCGCACCAGACCGCCGAGGGTGCCTCCCCTTGCGTCGGACCGGTAGGGGGAGGCACTCCTACCCCCAACCGGTCCGACCCGGCGCCGCCTGGCGGGAGGAGGGTCCCCTCAGGACCCCCCTCCCAGCCTAGGTCATCCGCCACGCCGAGGCGGCCGCCCGCGACGCCTCGCGACCGGGCGACGACCTCGGGCCACCGCACGAGCGCGAGCTTCAGCCCGCCGCTGAAGCTCGCGCTCCCTCCCCGCGGCCTCCTTCTGCAACATTACGTTCTCGCAGAAGGAGGCCACGGCCCTCCACTTCTCCTCGCTGCCGAGCATGGCGCGCACCACGCCCGGCAGCGAGACATCCCGCCCGACGACGCCGACCAGGACACGGCGCTCCCCCTCCCACGCGGGGCATACCTCCAGGGTATGATCCGCCGTGTCCTGCTCAGCGTCGCAGTGGCAGCAACGCGCCGTCGGCTCCTTCCCTATCCGGCACAGGTATCTTCCGAAGCTGCCATGCCCGGAAAATACCTGTGCCATCCGGTAGGTGAGGCTGCCATGGCCTCTGTCCAGCCACTCCTTCAGGAGTGGCCGAACCGCCCCGACAGTCCGGTGCCCCGCGGTTGGCAGAGCCAGCCGCTCCTGCCACGCGAGCAACACGGACTGCCGGGCCTGGCGCTTCAAATCGCCCCAAGCAGGTTCCTGCCCGCCCGGGACCGCCCCCACCCCCGCGCGACGGTCGACGCGGTGCCGGTACATCACCGCGTGCGACCGCGCGAGCAGGTCCATGGGCGGCATCCCCGCTAGAACCGTCGCCGCCTCATGTGACATGGTCCGATACCCGCGGACGACCCTGAGCGCCATGCGCCTCTGCACCCGACGCAGCATAGTCATGCCGCGCCGGGAGGCAGCCAGGTCGTCCGCCCAGACGGGGGCCCCGTATAGGGCCACCGACTGGACCATTGCCACATAGAGGCGACGAACTCGGCCCGCCGGGCCCCCCAGGTTGGGCAGGATCCGGCCCAGAGCCGCAACCATCCTTTCCAACCGGGGGACCAGGCAGCGGAAATGCTCCTCGAAACGCCAGTGGCTATCGAGGATCAGCCCTAGATACCTGATCTGGGGCTTCACCTCGATGTCAGCCCCACCCACCCGGATCAGAGGGGGTGGCGGATCCTGCCGAGGTGAATGAAACGCAATCACCTCGGTCTTATGGACCGCCACCGTCATCCCCATCCCCCTGATCCGGTCGACGACGCGTTGCGACCCCTCCTCCGCGCGACGCATGGCCCTCCCCCAGTGCGCCCCGACGGCCAGCACCAGTGTGTCATCCGCATAACACACCGTGCTGACGCCGTCGGGGAGGCCGGCCCGCAACACCGAGTCGTACGCGATGTTCCACAGGAGTGGCCCGAGGACCGACCCCTGCGGAAAACCGCAGTACACCTCCCTCCGCATATCACCATCCCGGCCCGGATACTCGATCCACCTGCCGCGGAGATAATCCCCGACGACCGCCCTGAGACAAGGGGGGACCCGATGATATTCGAGTCCCCTCCTTATCTCTTCCCAGGGGAGGGTGTTAAAGGCATTGGCAATATCCAAGGATATTGCCAATGCCACCCCTCCCCGGGAGACGGCCGCCCCCGAGAGGGCCCTCACACGACCTATCGCGTCGATAGTCGATCGGCCCCCCCGGAAACCGAACTGGCAGTCGGCCAGACCGGGATCACCCCGCGACAGGTGCTCGACGAGGCGGGCAGCAATCACACGCTCGAAGAGCTTGCCCACCTCGTCGAGGAGACAAATGGGCCGGTATGCGGAGGGAGACTCCGCGGGCCGACCCTCCTTCCGGAGGAGGACCATCCTCGCCACCTTCCAACTGGGGGGGAATCGCCCGTCCCTCAGGCAGCGGTCGAACAACCGCCTGAGGTCGGCCCCAAGGACGCCCTGGGTCAAGACCCAAACCCGGCCGGGCACACCATCCGGACCCGGGGCCGTGTTACGAACCCCGAGCCGTCTGATGGCCGCTGCCAGCTCCTCCTGCGTGACCCCCAGTTCGGCCGTCCACTCCACTGGGACAGCCGCCGCCGCCGGAGGACGCGGTCCCCTCTCCCCAATTGGGAAGAGTGTATTGACCACGTCCTCCAGCAGCCGGGGGTCAAGACCCTCGGTGACGGGGGGCGCCCACGGGCGGAGCTTATTCAGCACCACCTTATATGGGCGCCCCCATGGATCGTCATCAAGGGTCTGGAGGAGCTCCTTCCATGCCCGGGTCTTGGCCCGTTTGATGGCGACCTGCAGAGCAACCCGCGCCACGCGGTATGCTCCATACAGGTCATCAGCTGCCCTCGCTCGCGCCACGCCGTCGCCTGTACGTTGACGACGGCGCGCGCGGGTGTACTGGCGTCGGGCGCGGACAGTCGCGACTCGCAACTCCGCGATCGCGTCCGACCACCAGTACACCGCCCGGCGAGGAGAAGCCCGCCCGACCCGAGGCATCGCCGCGTCGCAAATACCCGCGACCAATGCTCCGAGCCGGGCGACCTCCTCCTCTATGCTCGGCAACTCGGCCGCTCCCTGCGGCCAAGTTGCAGCGAGGGCAGCTGCCATCAGGGCGTCCTTGTCCAGGCGCCGAAGCGCCCAGCGGCGTGGTGGGGTGCCACGCAGGCGGCCGTGTCGGGATGCACTCGCGGCGGCAGAGACCTCCATCCGGATGTACCGGTGATCGGAGAGTGTCTCTGCCCCCGCGACCACGTGCCAACCCGACACCATGCGCACGGCGTTGGGGGTCGCGAATCCAACATCCACGATGGACCCCCCATATCGCCGCACGCATGTGTGCTCCGACCCCCGGTTCAATACCCGGAGGTCGAGCCCCGCCACCCAATCGCCCAGGATCCCGCCGCGAACGGAGGTCCTGGGGGATCCCCAAGCCACCGACTTGGCATTAAAATCCCCCAGGACCAGCACCGGCCGGGCCGCGCAGCGCTGCACGCATGCCGCGACCTCGGCCAAGTACAGCTCGAACGCAGCGTGACCGCTACGGGGCGAAATGTAGCACCCCACCACAGCGACTCCCCCCCAGTCCACGGCGACGAATCCCCGACCGCGCTCCAACAAGGAGAACGGTGGGGACCCGTCGCCCCCTCCCCATACCGTCGCCACCAAGCCGTCCGCGTCGCCCACCCAATGAGGGTGATCAGGGACGCGGTACGGCTCGGCGGCGACCGCCAGGCCAACCCCCCACTCCGCGAGGACTTGGGACATCAAGTCCTGTGCCGCGCGGCAGTGGTTGAGGTTGGCCTGGAGGAGGAGGCGGGGCGGCATTAATTAATGGCCGCGCCAGCCTCCTCCCGGCCGTCCGTCCCCGTAGCACCGTCCACCTCCATCGAGGACGATGCCACCGCCCTCGGCACCGGAGCCGGTGCAGCCCGCCTCTTCCTCTCCTTCCGGGAGGGGGGGGAGCACTTCTTGCTCCCCACCCTGTGATCGGCTGGCCTCCCCATGTCCGCACACAACGGGCAGTGGGGGGCCGCCGAGCACTGGCTCGCACGGTGCTCTTTGGCACCGCAGCGGTAACACTGACCGCTGCGGTCCACCGGCGAGGTGCACCACTGCCTCACGTGCCCCAATTCGAGGCAGCGGTGACACTGGAGCGGGCGCGGCGCGAGGATTTCCACTCGCGCCGAAACCCACCCCACCAACACCCTCCCGGATTCCGCCACCTTACGGGCGGCGGAGAGGGGGCACCGGGCCCACACCGACCCGAGGCCGGAGGGCGACCTGCGGATCTCTCCGACCCGCAGATCCTCCACAGGACAGTCCCCCGCCCTCGCAAGGGCACGGGACACATCCTGTGCGCTGACCGAGTCGTCCAGCCCACAAACGCGCATCTCCGTGCGCTTCGTGGGCCGGGCGACCCGGACACCTCGCTCGCCCAGCTGCTCCCGGAGCCTCTGGGCGAGACGATCCGCCTTCGCGCCGCCTTCTGCACCGGGGATCTCCAGCAAGAGACCCCCGGTCACGGCCCTCTTCGCCCTCACGGAGGCGATGCCCAGCTCTTCCAGGGAGATATTCTCCCTGGCGAGCCGCATCGCCTCCGCGAGGGTCAGGTCGCCCCCCTGCGCAACGGTCAGCGTCACCGCTGCCGTTTTTGGGGGACGACCTGGTCGTGCCTTCCCGACCTTCGCGGCCTTTACCTTGGCCGCCGGCGGCGGAGGCGGAGGCTGCGGTTGCGAGGCCTTCCTCGCCGCCCGCTTCGCCTTCCGCCCCACCACCTCACTCCACGCCACCCCCCCTTGGGAGGGTGCTGTGGAGGACGCGACCACCGCGACCACGGGTACACCACCCCCCTTGGGGGTCGCGACCCGGGGCCCTGGTGCCGCAACGCTGGGCGGAGCCTTCACTCCGCCCTTCTTTGCCTTCCCCGACTGTACTGGAACAGGTCGGGGAGGCACCGCCTTCCTGCTGACCGCTCTTCCGGCGAGGAGCTCCTCCCGGAAGGCGGCCAGCTTGCCATCAATCATGTCCCCAATCCTCCTCAGAAGATCGTCTTCTGAGGA
This sequence comes from Colletes latitarsis, assembly GCF_051014445.1. Classification (NCBI taxonomy): domain Eukaryota; kingdom Metazoa; phylum Arthropoda; class Insecta; order Hymenoptera; family Colletidae; genus Colletes; species Colletes latitarsis. The sequence goes on from NC_135142.1 coordinate 8,902,106, forward strand.
GGACGGGGACTTCTTCACGGGCGGAGTGCGGGTGGAGGGGCCCGCGGTGCCCCGCACCACTGCCGCCGCACTCCGCTTATTTACCTCCGCCGAGGGACGCGGCGGTGGAGGAGGAGGGAGGATGGGAGGAAGGGCCGCGCTGTTCCACAGCGCCTCTGCCCTCCTCCTCCCCTGTCGCTCCTCCTCCAACAGGAGCTGCAGACGGGCGTTCCGCCCTCTGAGCTCCCGCGCCGCCTCCCTCATTTCCTCCGCCGCGGCCTTCAGGGCCTCCGCGCCACCGCTTTTCTGCCCCTTAAAGGCGCAGGCAGCGGCGACTTTCTCCACCCGCCTCAGGGACGAGGAGATCCTCTCCGATATCTCCTCGGTCACCTCGTCCCTGAGGCAACTCAGCCTCACCGACGGGCTCATCGCCCCGCCCACCTCGACGACGGCCTGCCCCGTCCTCTTCCTCTTAGAGCCTATGTGGCTCGTGCTGGAGGAGAAGGACGAGACCGACGCCGTCTCGTCGTCCTCCTCCACCCTCCACGAAGCCGGACCTGGCGCTGAGTGGGGCGCGAGCGCCGCCACCCTAACCCCAACCCCGTCTCCGTCCTCCCCAACCGACAAAACCCGCCCCATCCCCATTTTATTTTCTGAGTCCATAAAAAATCCCACGAGATGGTCGGAAATAAAGGTCCACCCGGGCAGAGCCGCCTTACCCGGGTAAGCCTAATACTCCGGGGGTTCGGCAGGTTCCCCGGAGGTGGTCGCTTGGGATTGGGCCTCCTCCCCCAACCATGCATCCCATCGCCGCGCACCATAGCTTAGGATTGGAGGGCGATTTTATAGAGTCGCCATACTCGTGGCCCAGGCGGTTAAGCCAAGACCCCCGTTCCTCCTGCCGTCACGTACCATTCACAAAACCAATAGGGAATTGTGAATGGGTCGTTGTGACGACCAACAGGAGGCTTACGGTGTGTGTATGACTCGGGTACCCCGGGTTCGTTAAGCCCGTACTGCAGCTGAAAGGCTGGCAGCCCCTGAGGGGCCGGAGGGCGACCTGCGGATCTCTCCGATCCGCAGGTCCTCCATAGGACAGTCCCCCGCCCTAGCAAGGGCACGGGACACATCCTGTGCGCTGACCGAGTCGTCCAGCCCACAAACGCGCATCTCCGTGCGCTTCGTGGGCCGGGCGACCCGGACACCTCGCTCGCCCAGCTGCTCCCGGAGCCTCTGGGCGAGACGATCCGCCTTCGCGCCGCCTTCTGCACCGGGGATCTCCAGCAAGAGACCCCCGGTCACGGCCCTCTTCGCCCTCACGGAGGCGATGCCCAGCTCTTCCAGGGAGATATTCTCCCTGGCGAGCCGCATCGCCTCCGCGAGGGTCAGGTCGCCCCCCTGCGCAACGGTCAGCGTCACCGCTGCCGTTTTTGGGGGACGACCTGGTCGTGCCTTCCCGACCTTCGCGGCCTTTACCTTGGCCGCCGGCGGCGGAGGCGGAGGCCGCGGTTGCGAGGCCTTCCTCGCCGCCCGCTTCGCCTTCCGTCCCACCACCTCACTCCACACCACCCCCCCTTGGGAGGGTGCTGTGGAGGACGCGACCACCGCGACCACGGGTACACCACCCCCCTTGGGGGTCGCGACCCGGGGCCCTGGTGCCGCAAGGCTGGGCGGAGCCTTCACTCCGCCCTTCTTTGCCTTCCCCGACTGTACCGGAACAGGTCGGGGAGGCACCGCCTTCCTGCTGACCGCTCTTCCGGCGAGGAGCTCCTCCCGGAAGGCGGCCAGCTTGCCATCAATCATGTCCCCAATCCTCCTCAGAAGATCGTCTTCTGAGGAGGACGGGGACTTCTTCACGGGCGGAGTGCGGGTGGAGGGGCCCGCGGTGCCCCGCACCACTGCCGCCGCACTCCGCTTATTTACCTCCGCCGAGGGACGCGGCAGTGGAGGAGGAGGGAGGATGGGAGGGAGGGGCGCGCTGTTCCACAGCGCCTCTGCCCTCCTCCTCCCCTGTCGCTCCTCCTCCAACAGGAGCTGCAGACGGGCGTTCCGCCCTCTGAGCTCCCGCGCCGCCTCCCTCATTTCCTCCGCCGCGGCCTTCAGGGCCTCCGCGCCACCGCTTTTCTGCCCCTTAAAGGCGCAGGCAGCGGCGACTTTCTCCACCCGCCTCAGGGACGAGGAGATCCTCTCCGATATCTCCTCTGTCACCTCGTCCCTGAGGCAACTCAGCCTCACCGACGGGCTCATCGCCCCGCCCACCTCGACGACGGCCTGCCCCGTCCTCTTCCTCTTAGAGCCTATGTGGCTCGTGCTGGAGGAGAAGGACGAGACCGACGCCGTCTCGTCGTCCTCCTCCACCCTCCACGAAGCCGGACCTGGCGCTGAGTGGGGCGCGAGCGCCGCCACCCTAACCCCAACCCCGTCACCGTCCTCCCCAACCGACAAAACCCGCCCCATCCCCATTTTATTTTCTGTGTCCATAAAAATCCCACGAGATGGTCGGAAATAAAGGTCCACCCGGGCAGAGCCGCCTTACCCGGGTAAGCCTAATACTCCGGGGGTTCGGCAGGTTCCCCGGAGGTGGTCGCTTGGGATTGGGCCTTCTCCCCCAACCATGCATCCCATCGCCGCGCACCATAGCTTAGGATTGGAGGGCGATTTTATAGAGTCGCCATACTCGTGGCCCAGGCGGTTAAGCCAAGACCCCCGTTCCTCCTGCCGTCACGTACCATTCACAAAACCAATAGGGAATTGTGAATGGGTCGTTGTGACGACCAACAGGAGGCTTACGGTGTGTGTATGACTCGGGTACCCCGGGTTCGTTAAGCCCGTACTGCAGCTGAAAGGCTGGCAGCCCCTGAGGGATCACCAGCATACTGCTTGCTTACTGGATTACTGCTTTGTTACTAGCTCCCTACTCGCTTACTAGCACGCTGTTTGAATATTAGCATACAGCTTGCTTAAAAGCAAATTGATTTAATACCAGCCTACTGCTTGCTTACTAGCTTGCTGGTTGCTTAGAAGATTCCTGCTCGCTTACTAGCTCACTGCTTGCTTACTAACGTACTGCTTGCTTACTACCTTACTACTTCCATACTACCTAACTGCTTTCTTACCAGTTTACTGCTTCCTTACTAGCTTCCTGCTTGCTAACTAGCTCATTGCATGCTTACTAGAATACTGCTTGATTGCTAGCTTATTGCTTGCTTTCTAGCTTACAGCTTGCATATTATCATACTGCTGACTTACTAGATATCTGCTTTCTTACTAGCTTCCTGCCTGCTTATAAGCTTACAGCTTGCTTACTACCTTACTGGTTGCCTACTAGCTTCCTGCTCGGCTGCTGGCTCACTGCTTGCTTACTACCTTACTACTTCCTTACTAGGTCCATGCTCGCTTACTAGCTGACTGCTTGCTTACTACCTTCCTGCTTTCTTTGTAGCTACCAGCGTTCATACAGGCCTGCTGCTTGCTTACTAGCCGCCTGCTTGCTTACTAGATTACTACTTGCTTACAGGCTTACAGCTTGCTTACTAGCATACTGCTTCCTCAACAGCTGCCTCCTGGCTTACTGTCTCAAACCTGGCTTACTAGCGTACTGCTGGCTAACGAGCTTACACCTTGTTTACTGGTTTCCATCTCGCTTACTGCTTACCCACTTACCTGCTCCTTGCTGAATAGCTTGCTGCTTGGTTTCTAGCTTACTAGCATATTACTACTTGCTTACTAGCATACTGCTACCTTACTAACTTCCTGCACGCTTACTATCTCACAGCATGGTTACTAGGGCACTGCTTGCATACAAATTTACTACTTGCTTACTAGCTAACTGCTTTCCTACCAGCATATTGCTTGCTTACTAGATTACTTTCTTGTTACTAGCTCCGTACCCGCTTACTAGCTCACTGCTTACACACTAGCTTAATGCTTGCTTACAAGCATACTGCTTCCTTACTAGCTAATTGCTTTCTTAGTAGCCTGCTGCTTGCTTACTACAGTACTTGATGCTTACTATCTTACTGGTTGCTTCCAGCTTACTGCTTGCTTACTAGCTTACTGGTAGCTTACTGGCGTACTGCTTCCTTACTAGCAAATTGCTACCTTACTAGCGTGCTGCTTGCTTTCTAGCTTACTTGTTGCTTAGTAGCTTACTGCTTGCTTTCTGGCTTGGTGCTTGCTTTCTAGCTTACTGCTTGCTTACTAGCTTACTGCTAGCCTACTCGCTTACTGCTTGCTTACTAGCCTGTAACTGGCTTTCTAGCATACTGGAACCTTACTATCATCCTGCTTGCTTAATAACTTACTGGTTCCATAATAGGTTACTGCTAGCATACTAGCATTCTGCTCCCATAATATGTCCCGGCTCGCGTACTAGCTCATTGCTTGCTTTCCAGCATACTGCTTGCTTACATGCTTACTGCTTGCTTACTAGCTTACTGCGTGCTTATTAGATTACTGCTTGCTTACCAGCTTGCTGCTTGCTTACAAACTTACTTGTTGATTACTCGCTTACTGCTTGCTTAATAGCTTACTGGTTCCTTCGTAGCTTACAGCTAGCCTACTATCATTCTGCTCCCTTAATAGGTCCCGGCATGCTTACGAGCATAATGCTTCCTTACTAGCTTCCTGCTCGGTTATTAGCTCTAGGCTTGCTTGCTACCTTCCTGCTTTCTTAGTAGCTACCAGCTTCCTTACTAGCCTGCTGCTTGGTTACTAACTTACTGCTTGCTCACTAGCTTACCAGTTCCTTACTAGCAAACTGCTTTCTTACCAGCTTACTGCTTGCTAATTTGCTTACTGCATGCTTACTAGCTTACTGCTAGCTTACTCGCTTGCTGCATGCTGACTAGCTTACTACTTGCTTACCAGCTTACAGCTAGCTTTCTCGCTTACTGCTTCCTTATTAGCCTGCTGCACGCTTTCTAACTTAGTGCTTCCCTACTAGCTTCCAGCTTGCTTACTAACACACTGCTTGCTTGCTGGATTACAGCTTGGTTACGAACTTGCTGCTAGCTTACTCGCTTCCAGCTAGCTTGCCAGCTTGCTGCTTGCATTCAAGCTTACTGCTGGCATACTGGCATACTGCTTTCTGACTAGCTAAATGCTCTCGTAATAGCCGGCTGCTTTCTTACCAGCATACTGCTTCCTTACTTTCTCAACGCTTGCTTACCAGCTTACTGCTTGCATTCGAGCTTACTACTTCCATACTAGCTAACTGCTTGCTAGCTAGCTTACTCCTTGCTTACTAGCTTGCTGCTTGCTTACTATCTCACTGCTTGCATACTAGTTGGCTGGCTGCTTCAAAGCCCACTGCTAGCATAATCGCTTAATGCTTGCTCACTAGCATGCTGCTAGCTTACTAGCTTGCTGCTGGCTTACTAGCTCGCTGTATGCTTACTAGCTTACAGCTTGCTTAGTAGCTTACTTCTTGCTTACTAGCCCGCTGCTTGCTTGCTAACATACTGGATGCTTGCTAGCCTGCTGCTTGTTTACTAGCATTGTGCTACCTTACTAGATCCCTGCTCTCTTACTAGCTCACTGCTTGCTTACTAGCTTACCGCTTGCTTACTACCATAATGCATCCTTACTAGCTCGCTGCTCGCTTACTAGCTCACTGCTTGCTTACCAGCTTACTGCATGCATACGAGCTTACTACTTCCATACTAGCTCACTGCTTGCTTACTAACTTACTACTTGCTTACTAGCTTACTACTTCCTTAGTAGCTAACTTCTTTCATACCAGTTCACTGCTTGCTTACTGGCATACAGCTAGCTTACCAGCTTACTCCTTGCCTACTATATTACTGTTTGCATACTAGCACAGAACGTGCTGACTGTCAAACTTCTTCCTTACTAGCTTATTGCTTGCTGAATAGCTAACTGCTTTCCTAATAACCTGATGCATGCTTTCTAGGTTATTAATTGCTTACTAGCATGCTGCATGCTTTCTAGCTTACTGCTTCCTTGCTATTATACAGCTTCCTTAATAGCTTCCATTTGGCTTACTATCTCACTGCTTTTCTTTTTTTTTTGTCGTGGGGAAAATCTTCGAAAGACTCCCTCCCACCTGTTTGGGGAGAGGCGGGAGGGGTGTGTGCGCTTCCCAGCGCCCGTAGAATGACGAGCGCGGGACCTACCCACTAAAACCCCACGACGACCCTTCCGCACGATTTGGGAGGATACCGGGAATCGCTCGAAGCATTCTTCCGGTATCCTCCTCGTGCCCGCGCTTTGCGCCCATCCCCGGGGGAGATAAACGGTCCCCCCGGTAGACACTCTGTCTCATAGCGGCAGAACGGGGCCACTCCATCCCGCCAATCCATCCCGCGATTTTCCCCACTACAAAAAAAAAAAAAAAAAAGTGGCTATCGAGGATCAACCCCAGATACCTCATCCGGGGCTTCACCTCGATATCAGCCCCACCCACCCGGATCGGGGGCTCGGTCGACGACGGTCTCGGTCTTATGGACCGCCACCGTCATCCCCATCTCCCTGATCCGGTCGACGACGCGTTGCGCCCCCTCCACGGCGAGGCGCTTGGCCCTCCCCCACTGAGCCCCGACGGCCAGCACCAGTGTGTCATCTGCGTAACACACGGCACTGACGCCGTCGGGGAGGTCGGCCCGCAACACCGCGTCGTACGCGATGTTCCACAGGAGTGGCCCGAGGACCGACCCCTGCGGAACCCAGCAGTAGACCTCCCTTCGCATATCACCATCCCGGCCCGTATACTCGATCCACCTGCCGCGGAGATAATCCTCGACGACTGCCCTGAGACACGGGGGTACCCGATGATATTCGAGCCCCCTCCGTATCTCCTCCCAGGGAAGGGTGTTAAACGCGTTGGCAATATCCAGCGATACCGCCAACGCCACCCCTCCCCGGGAGACGGCCGACTCCGAGAGGACCCTGACCCGACTGATCGCGTCGACCGTCGACCGGCCCCCCCCCGGAAACCGTACTGGCAGTCGGCCAGGCCCGGAGCACCCCGCGACAGGTACTCGACGAGGCGGGCAGCGATTACTCGCTCGAAGATCTTGCCCACCTCGTCGAGGAGACAGATGGGCCGGTATGCGGATGGAGACTCCGCGGGCCGACCCTCCTTCCGGAGGTGGACCATCCTCGCCACCTTCCAACTGGGGGGGAATCGCCCGTCCCTCAGGCATCGGTTAAACAACCGCCTGAGGTCGGCCCCAAGGACGCCGTGGGTCAAGACCCAAACCCGGCCAGGCACACCATCCGGACCCGGGGCCGTGTTACGCGCCCCGAGCCGTCTGATGGCCGCGGCCAGCTCCCCCTGCGTGACCCCAGGCTCGGCCACCCACTCCAACGGGGCCGTCGCCTCTGCCGGAGGACGTGGTCCCATCTCCCCTATTGGGAAGAGAGTATTGACGACGCCCTCCAGCAGCCGGGGGTCAAGACCCTCGGTGACGGGGGGCGCCCACGGTCGGAGTTTGTTCAGCACCACCTTATAAGGGCGCCCCCAAGGGTCGTCATCAAGGGTCTCGAGGAGCTCCTTCCATGCCCGGGTCTTGGCCCGTTTGATGGCGACCTGCGGAGCCATCCGCGACATGCGGTATGCCTCATACAGGTCATCTGCCCTCGCTCGCGCCACGCTATCGTCTCTCCGTAGACGACGACGCGCGCGGGTGTACTGGCGTCGGGCGCGGACACTCGCGTCTCGCATTTCCGCGATCGCGGCCGACCACCAGTACATTGCCCGGCGAGGAGAAGCCCGCCCGTCCCGGGGCATCGCCGCGTCACATATGTTCGCGACCATCCCCCCGAGCCGGGCAACCTCCTCCTCTATACTCGGCAACTCGGCCGCCCCCTGCGGCCAAGTTGCAGCAAGGGCAGCTGCCATCAGGGCGTCCTTGTCCAGGCGCCGAAGCGCCCAGCGGCGCGGTGGGTTACCACCCGGACGGTGGTGTCGGGATGCATCGCCCGCGGCGGCAGAGACCTCCATCCGGATATACCGGTGGTCCGAGAGTGTCTCTGCCCCCGCGACCACGTGCCACCCCGACACCATGCGCACGGCGTTGGGGGTCGCGAATCCAACATCCACGATAGACCCCCCATATCGCCGCACACACGTGTGCTCCGACCCCCGGTTCAGTAACCGAAGGTCGAGACCCGCCGCCCAGTCGCCCAGGATCCCGCCGCGATCGGAAGTCCTGGGGGACCTCCATGCCACCGACTTGGCGTTGAAGTCTCCCAGGACCAGCACCGGCCGGGCCGTGCAGCGCTGCACGCATGCCGCGACCTCGGCCAGGTACTGCTCGAACGCGACGTGACCGCTGCGAGGCGATATGTAACACCCCACCACGGCGACTCCCCTCCAGTCCACGGCGACGAATCCCCGACCGCGCTCCAGAATGGAGAACGGCGGGGACCCGTCGCCACCTCCCCATACCGTCGCCACCAAGCCGTCCGCGTCCCCCACCCAATGAGGGTGATTAGGGACGCGGTACGGCTCGGCGGCGACAGCCAGGCCAACCCCCCACTCCGCGAGGACTTGGGACATCATATCCTGTGCCGCGCGGCAGTGGTTGAGGTTGGCCTGGAGGAGGAGGCGGGGCGCCATTAATTACCGACCGCCCCAGCCTCCTCCCGGCTGCCCGTCCCCGTGGCACCGTCCACCTCCACGGTGGACGATGCCACCGCCCGCGGCGCCGGAGTCGGAACGGCCCGCCTCTTCCTCTCCTTCCGGGAGGGGGGAGAGCACTTCCTGCTCCCCACCCTGTGGTCGGTTGGCATCCCCCTGTCCGCACATAGCGGGCAGTGGAGAGCCGCCGAACACTGGCTCGCGCGGTGGTCCTTCGCCCCTCAGCGGTAACATTGACCGCTGCGGTCCACCGGCGAGGTGCACCACTGCCTCACATGCCCTAATTCGAGGCAGCGGTGACACTGGAGCGGGCGCGGCGCGAGTATCTCCACTCGCGCCAAAACCCACCCCACCAAAACCCTCCCGGATTCCGCCAATTTATGGGCGGCGGAGAGGGGGCAGCGGGCCCACACGGACCCCAGGCCGGAAGGAGATCTGCGGGTCTCCCCGACCCGCAAATCCCTCTCAGAGCAATCCCCCGCCCTTGCTAGGGCACACGCCACGACCTCCGCGGTGGCCGAGTCGTCCAGCCCACACACGCGCATCTCTGTGCGCTTCGTGGGCCGGGAGACCCGGACACCCCGCTCGCCCAGCTGCTCCCGAAGCTTTTGGGCGAGTCGGTCGGCCTTCACGCCGCCGTCTGGACCGGGGATCTCCAGCAGGAGACCCCCAGTCACGGCCCGCTTCGCCCTGACGGAAGCGATGCCAAGCTCTTCCAGGGACACATTGTCCCTGGCGAGCCGCATCGCCTCCGCGAGGGTCAGGTCGCCCCCCTGCGAAACGTTCAGCGCTACCGCTGCCGTTTTAGGGGGGCAGCCAAGTTGCGCTTTCGCGCCCTTTCCTTTGGCCGCGGGCGGAGCGGGCGGAGGTTGCGCCTGCGAGGCTTTCCTCGCCGCCCTCCTCGCCCTCCGCCCCACCACCTCGCTCCACGACACCCCCCCTTGGGGCTGTGCCGCGGAGGACGCGGGAACCGGGACCACGAGTCCGCTTCCCCCCTTGAGGATCACGACCCGAGGTCCCGGAGTCGCCACGGTGGGCGGAGCCTTGGTTCCCCCGACCTTCGCCTTCCCCGGCCGTGCTGGCACTGGTCGGGGTGGCACCACCCTCCTACCGACCGCTTTTCCGGGGTGGATCTCCTCCCGGAATGCGGCCAGCCTCTTATCAATCATGTCCCCTATCCTCCTCAGGAGATCGTCCTCTGAGGAGGACGGGGACTTCTGCGCGGGCGCAGTGCGGGTGGAAGGGCCCGTGGGGGCCCGCACCACCTCCGCCGCACTCCGCTTCATAACGACCGCAGTAGGGCGCGGCGTAGGGGGAGGGAGGACAGGAGGGAGGGCCGCGCTGTTCCAGCGCGCCTCTGCCCTCATCCTCCCCCGTCGCTCCTCCTCCAACAGGAGCTGCAGACGGGCGTTCCGCCCGCTCAGCTCCCGCGCCGCGTCCCTCATCGTTCGGGCAGCCTCCCTCAGAGCCTCTGCCCCGCCGCTCTTCTGCCCCATAAACGAGCAGGCAGCGGCCACTTTCTCCACTCGTCTCAGGGACGAGGAGATCCTCTCCGATATCTCCTCGGTCACCTCGTCCCTGAGGCAACGCATCCGGACAACCGGGCTCATCGCCCTGTCCACTCCATTGACGGCCTGCCCCGTCACCTTTCTCTTGGAGCCTATGAGGCTCCTGGTGGAGGAGAAGGACGAGACTGACGCTGTCTCATCGTCCTCCTCCACCCTCCACGAAGCCGGGCCAGGCGCTAGGAACGGCGCGAGCGCCGTCACTTCAGTCCCAACACCGCCTTCGTCCTCCCTCTCTGACTTACCCCGTCCCATCCCCGTTTTAATTTTAAACTCCATAGTATTCCCACGAGCAGGTCGGAAGAAAAGGTCCGCCCGGGCAGAGCCGCCTTACCCGGGTATGCCTATATACTCCGGGGGTTCGGCAGGTGCCCCGGAGGTGGTCGCTTGGGATTGGGCCTCCTCCCCCAACCATGCATCCCATCGACGCGCACGATAACTTAGGATTGGAGGGCGATTTTATAGAGTCGCCATACTCGCGGTCCCGGGCGGTTAAGCCAAGGCCCCCGTTCCTCCTGCCGTCACGTACCATTCACAAAACCAAAGAAGGAATTGAGGATGGGTCGTTGTGACGACCAACAGGACGTTTACGGTGTGATATGCATCAGGTACCTCGGGGTCGCTACGCCCCGTACTGCGGCCGACGATAGCCGGACACAGACCCTGAGGGCAGCTTGCTTCCTTACTCACACCTTGCTTACTACCTTACTGCTTGCTTACTAGCTTATTGCTTGCCTTCCATCTTACTGCTTGCTTCCTAGCTTACTGGTAGCTTACTCCCTCACTGCTTGCTTACTAGCTAACAGCTTGCTCACTAGCTAACTGCATCCTTACTAGCCTCCAGCTTGCTTTCTAGCTTACTGCACGCTTACTAACATTCTGCTCTCTTACTGGACCCATGCTCGCTTACTAGCTTACTGCTTGCTTACTAGTAAAATGCTTCCTTACTACGACCCTGCACGCTCACTAGCTCACGGCTGGCTTACCAGCTTACTGCATGCTTACATTCTTACTGCTTGCATACTAGCTTACTGCTTGGTTATTAGTTTACAGCTTCCTTACTGTCATACTGCTAGCTCATTTGCTTACTGGATGCTTACAAGCTAACTGGATGCTTAGTAGCATTTTGCTCCCTTAAAAGGTCCCTGCTCGCTTACTAGCATGCTGCTTGCTTACTAGCTTTGTTTAAATATCGCGTGAGTCCGAGACGTAGAAACTCGGCCGCGATGCCCGTATCTATATTGAATTCGCGTAATTCTAGATGGTTGTGCTGACGTGGAAATTTTCCACCGTTCAGATTAGTATACCGCGGTTATTTACGTGGTTTTTCAAGCTAGCTTCACTGAAATTCTCGAGTTTTGGAACAAATTCTACGAATTGTGTTGTTAGCGCTGCGAATGAGAGAGAAAGGAGATCTATCGGTGAAAGATCGATAGACGAAACGCGGCAGCTCCGCGCTGTGGCTACGCGGCGGGTAGCAGCCCGGGCCTAGCAACGTGAGGCGTAGCTACCCGGTTCTGCACTTGCGCGACGGAGCCGGCTGCAGCCGTCGCTGCTTGCAGATCGTCACGGTTCATTCTTGAGCCGTCGGCGATCGAGAGCGGACCCTGTGACGGTCGCGTTCCCATTTACCTACGAGCTCCGAGGAGGATGAGTCGATCTCGCTCCTCGTAATAGAATCAGTTTGCGGACAAACAATTTATTGGAAAATCTCGTCATAGCGTCTGGAGATTTTCCCTAGAAAAATGACAATCTGCCTGACGTTGCAGCGATCGCAAGGCACGCCGAGTGTGAAGCGATCGTAGACGCAGGATTGTGATTGAACGTTGCTGGTCGTCGATGCGACTGCGACGTTGGAGATTCGGTGTGGATCGCCTTGAGTCTTCTTCCAGTTATCCGGTTAGAGTTACTGGAAGGCTGATACCGACATACTGGTATCACCTAGTGGTAGTTCACCGTTCGTAGAGGTCATACGAAACCCACTGGAACCACCCGTCCTCTGTACCGCTGAGAGTACACCGACCGGTGGGGTGGAAAGTTTCAACGACCAGATTAGAGCTATACGACGTAGGGGCAACCGGAAGATAGATATTCAGGAAGGATATCACTTCGTGATGCTCTCCGTGCATCGGGCGTCGGAGAACCCGCTCCGATATACCGTCGTGAGAGGACAATAAGTAGAGCCTAAGCGTACGGTGGAGCAAAGAGTTCGAAGAGCCTTCCTTCCATCGCTACACCCACTACCAGCTGTGAGTCGACCACACTGGGCTGTGAACGTAGGGTGGTTGGAATTGCAGGGGATTGAGTCCTGAACCGATGAGCCACAGGCCAGTTCCTCGGAACATAGGAGCCTCCGTCGAGGTAGCCACGGCTGGCTGCCGGGCGTTCCTTTGATGAAGGAATCGCCGGCTTGGCAACCACGTGTGCATACCGCAGGTTGCTCCTGAGGAGCAGCCGTCGAGGAAGCCGAACCAGGACAAGACGTCCTTTTGTGTGGGTGGTGTAGAAACGTCACCCGCACGGGGAGCGTGCTCGCGGGATATAGCCTCTTGGAGCCTTACAACCTCCATTTGGTTTCCCGTCCGTGGCATTGCGAAGAGAACCCGGTAGAACGGAGAAAAACACGTCTACCCGGTTGTGCGCGTCGGTGAGATCGTAGGAAACGAATCTCATCGACCAGAAAGAGAAGAATATACAGTACACTAGCTAGAGCGCTAGATAGCCAGCCAGCTCTCCCCTCCAAGCACACCAGACTGTCGCTGGAGCGCGAGAAACAGCTGACGAGCGCGCGATTGTTGACTTGTCCGCAAAAGTATTTATTAGGCGGATTCTTTTGTTGCAGAAAGCCTCCGCAGTAGGACAAATTGGAGACAAAAAGAATAGGAGACGCCTGGCCAAAGCAGAGCCACCGTCCAAGATTTTTGTTTTCTGTTTTTCGTTTATTTTTACATTTTGTACTGGTTATAGGACTAACCCAGGATAAGCAGCAGGCCAACAAAGTCAATAGGATGATTAACAAAAATTTATTTTCATCTGACTCGATTGAGCAAATTATAGTTTTAAGCGAAGCACGATAGGACAGCCAGAGGATCGTCCTGTCGATACGACATCTCAGACCAGAATGAATCCCGGACGCGTACTGCCGCGGAACCGTCTTATTCCTCCCTACCTCAATGTTGTAGAGCTCGTCTCGCGGCTTCGCTCAGCCTAACGGCCTCGGCTCGACCTGATCGGTCTACCGTGCTCGTGGACCTTGATTTTGGGAAGACGCTCACGTTTTCCCCCTTTGGTCTACCGGGCCTAGGATGCCGCTTACGACAACTTTACCCGTGGGCTTGGGAAAGAATCCCGACGATGCGGGGTTTCTATCCAATCCGCGAATCCGCGAGACGCCTCCAATCTCGTTTCTGACGGACAAATTAACCCCAAAGGCCTCTCGCTCTCCTCTCGCGCTTCCTTGTACATTCTTCTTTACTTTATTTGTCATCACATTACACACCAGTGTTTACAACCTAATACATTTACCATATTATATTAGAGAGGTTTTTAAATAGCTGTAGGAACTGAACGATAAACGATTGAAGAAACTGAAACGATAAGTGCTTGAAGAAAACTGAATCGGAGAAACTTATTTAAATAACATAATAATATTAGGTTGGGGAAAAAGAAATCCATTATTTTCTCGATAGATGGCTGTAGTGATCGATATCTCGTAAAGTATCGATCAAACAATTTCAAGTTTATGCTCGCTGTCAAGGTAACATTTCACACGAAAAAAATTCTTTTGCTGTTTTTTGTTTGTTCCATTCAGTTGTGAGTTACAGGGTGTTAACAATGGAAGTCAACAAAGAGAAAATTCGGTACATTTTACAGTTTTTCTTTGATAAAGGCAAAAATGCAAGCCAGGCCGCTAAAATTGTGAATGGTGTTTATGGTGCCGATACTGTAACAGCTAATTACGTGCAATTTTGGTTTCGTCGATTCCGTTCAGGCATTTTTGATGTTAAAGATGCACCTCGCACAGGCAGGCCCGTCGTCGAAAATGTCGATAAAATCACAGAAATAATCGAAGTTGACCGGCATGTTAGTAGTCGTAGCATCGCCCAGGAGCTAAAGATCGACCATAAAACAGTTTTAAACCATTTGCGCAAAGCTGGATTCGAAAAGAAGCTCGATGTTTGGGTGCCACACCAATTAACACCAAGAAACATGATGAATCGAATTTCCATCTGCGAAGCCTTGGCCAAACGGAATGAACTCGACCCATTTCTTAAACGGATGGTGACTGGGGATGAGAAATGGGTCACATACGACAATATTGTGCGAAAACGATCGTGGTCAAAGCGTGGTGAAGCAGCTCAAACGGTGGCCAAACCAGGACTAACGGCCAGGAAGGTTCTACTGTGTATTTGGTGGGACTTGAAAGGAATCATTTATTATGAGTTGCTTCCGTATGGCCAAACATTAAATTCAGATCTCTACTGCCAACAATTGGACCGTTTGAAGCTAGCGATTGACCAGAAACGGCCAGCGTTGGCCAACAGAAGAGGTGTTGTGTTTCATCAGGACAACGCAAGGCCACACACGTCTGTAGTGACTCGCCAGAAATTCCGGGAGCTTGGTTGGGAGGTTTTAATGCATCCACCATATAGTCCGGATCTGGCACCAAGCGATTACCACCTTTTTCTCGCATTGCAAAACTTCCTGAGTGATAAGAAATTGCGATCAAGAGAAGATTGTGAAAATAGATTACTAGAGTTTTTCGCCAATAAGGACCAAGACTTCTATGAGAGAGGCATTATGAAGCTACCTTTAAAATGGCAACAAATTATACAGCAAAACGGAGCATATTTGACCCAAATCGGAAAATCCGAAACATCTTAAATAAAGTTTTGAATTTCGCGCAAAAATAATGGATTTCTTTTTCCCCAACCTAATATAATAACTGATTGTCAAAATAGGTACGAGTTCGTGCAAAGGTTATGATAAAACCTTGTCTCGTACCCTTTAACGAAATATGGTCCGGATCACGAGGGATTGGAAATATGGGGGAAAGTGAATGTACAATTGATAATTTTCTTTCGCCTAGTCCAAGGGACTAGGCCGTTTATTTAGAGGAAAAATTCAAAAATTAAATAAACGTAAAAAAAGAAAATTTATAGGAAATTAGCTGGATAAACTGCAGTTGGGCTGAGCCGGCTTGCCTTCAAGACTCTCGCCTCGGTCTTCTGTAACAAAAAGAGACCGAAATCCAGCTGTTAATAAAGGACAACGCTCGTCGCGTTGTCGGACTCGCTTTAATCCACTCGCTCCTTACTCCGTTTATTTGTAAACTGGAGCGGGAATTTTCACCACAGCGATACGCAGCCGGGTTCGTGGACTGTAAAATATTTCAACGTTTCAGATTTTGGAAACGTTGAATTGCAGATGGGGAAGACGAGATTCTAATCTCGATCTTCCCACTGCTGTAGGTTTGGTTTTTGCAGGAGAGGACAACAAGTGGAGGTTGTAAGGCTCCAAGGGTTGTCAACTCCGCAGTCCCTCGCCGTTCCCTGGTCCGTACGGGACCGGTGTGATGCAGAGCCTTAACTGCGCAGAAGCGACTGATTATTAAGGTTCTAACACCACGGTGCCCTTTGAACGTAGTTCTACGTCGAGTGTCCGTACCCACTGACGATCTGGAACCCACGCTCGAGCAGGTCGAAACCAGCCGAGATATTTACCCAGGGAATGCCAATAAGGCCCCTATCGGGTGTTATCTCAAACTTTTGTTTCGACCCTGGAAAACGACGAACCCAACCCAGGGATTTTGCAACGAAGGCTCCCTATAGGTTGGGGTTCTGAACTGTGCAATAGGCAAACAGAGAATCAAGAAATTCTCTTGGTTCTCAAACACGACCACTGATTTCAGCAACACGTGTTTGTCCGTCACAACAGTGGCGATAATCAAGCACTGTTTAAGTGTAATCTGATTATATTCAGCCACCGATGGCGGGTTGTGAAAATTACTCAAATTATCGAGTAAATTTTCCCGTTCCTATGGTTCATTTACCGCGGAAATCGAGATATTCTCACGAAACCGTAGGGTACGAAATTCGACTTGGCGTGATCCTTTCGAATCCGCAGCAGTCTCAGTTTTGTACCGTTTCGGTTAAGTGGCTCCACGATCGTATTAGACGAATCTAATTAATCGTATGTATCGATTCCGATAGATTGACGAGGTCGGCTCAGGAGATCCGCACTCGTCGAGAACCAGGTAGCAAGTGTTCCCGAGACATACCTGCTTAACCGTGGCCACGAGAGAGGGGAAAATTTTCGTCTCGTGGCGCCCTCTGGTCTGAGCTGTCTGTCTTTTATTAATTTTGTATCCTCTCTGTAATTTCGGCGTAGTAACACCTGTTCTCTGGGAACCGTTACTAGGCCGAATGCGTGATTTGTATCGAAAGTATGTTTGTAGTTTTTCTACACGGTATTGCTCAAAACACATTACGCCGCAGAGAAGGCTCTGGAATGTCGCGTAAACAGAGAATAACCGTATAAGAAATGTCCTGCTTTTTCTATCGATCACGCGACGGTTTAACCGACGTTTTTCAATTAACGAATTAACGCGTTATTTAAACACTGATATAAATTGATACAAAACGAAAAACATTTCTAACTCATTTCACATTAATATAAATAACACGCCACTATTAGCCGCCATACATTATATATTATTGGGTTCTTAACAGTACTTGAATTTTCATTTATATTTTTGTAAAATAAAAACTTTATTGAAAAACTTGTAACAATTTCTCTCTCTGTCTGTTTCCTCATCCGCACCCACGTTAAAGTCCCTTAGTACTTTAACAAGCTTACTGCTTGCTTACTAGCTTCCTCCTCGCTTACTAGCGCACTGCTTGCTTACAAGAATACTGCTCGCTTTCTAGCTTACTGCACGCTTACTAGCATACTGCTTCCTTACTAGCTTCCTCCTCGCTTACTATCTTACTGCTTGCATACTAGCATGCTGCTTCGTTATTAGCTTACTGGTAGCTTACTAGCTTGCTGCTTGCTTACTAGCAAACTGCTTCCTTGCTAGCCTACTGCCTTCTCACTCGATAATAGCTTTCTTACCAGCTTACTGCTTGCTTACTTGCTTTCTGGTTGCTTACTGGCTTACTGCTTGCTTACTAGCCTACTGCTTGCTTACGTGCTTACTGCTTGCGTTCTAGCTTACTGCCTGCTTACTAGCATACTGCATGCTTAATAGCTTACTACTTGCTTACTAGTTAACTACTTCCATACCAGGTTACTGCATACATACTAGCTTACTGCTTCCTTAATTCCTTGCTGCTTGCTTTCTAGATTACTGCTTGCTTGCTGGCATACTGCTTTCTTACTAGCTATCTACTTTCTGACTATCCTGCTGCTTGCTTACAATCTTACTGTTTGCTTACTATCGTACTGCTTGCTTATTACCTTACTGCTTGTTTAGAACATTCCTGCTTTTTTCGTAACTTGCTGCATTCTTACTAACTTACCGCTCTCTTACCCGACGTATGCTTACAAGCTTCCAGCTTGCTTACCAGGTTACTGCATCGCTACAAACTTACTGCTTTGTTACTAGTTTACTGCTTGCTTTCTAGCTTACTGGTTGTTTACTAGCTTAGTGCTTTGTTACTAACTTACTGCTTCCTTACTAGCTCACTGCTTGCTTACTAGCTTGCTGCTTGCTTACAAGCTTACTGCTTGTTTACTAGCTTATTGCGTGCTGTCTATCTTACTGGTTGCTTACTAGCTTACTGCTTGCTTACTAACATACCGCTTCCTTACTAGTTCCCTGCTCGCTTACTAGCTCACTGCTTGCTTACTAGCATACTTGTACAGACGAAAAGAGGCGCGGAAGAGGAACAGGGACGCGAAGAATGGCGGAGCAAATCACACAATCACAAATTTATTGTAAGGTTGCACAAAGTTCACACTGCGGCAATCGTAACTGGGACGCGGTGGGCACGTGTCCGATAACAGTTGCAGGGGCAACTCCCTAGGAGAATGCGCAAGGGCGACGAAGGTTCCCTCAGGGGCTGCCAGCCTTTCAGCTGCAGTACGGGCTTAACGAACCCGGGGTACCCGAGTCATACACACACCGTAAGCCTCCTGTTGGTCGTCACAACGACCCATTCACAATTCCCTATTGGTTTTGTGAATGGTACGTGACGGCAGGAGGAACGGGGGTCTTGGCTTAACCGCCTGGGCCACGAGTATGGCGACTCTATAAAATCGCCCTCCAATCCTAAGCTATGGTGCGCGGCGATGGGATGCATGGTTGGGGGAGAAGGCCCAATCCCAAGCGACCACCTCCGGGGAACCTGCCGAACCCCCGGAGTATATAGGCTTACCCGGGTAAGGCGGCTCTGCCCGGGCGGACCTTTTCTTCCGACCTGCTCGTGGGAATATTATGGAGTTCAATATTAAAACGGGGATGGGACGGGGTAAGTCAGAGGGGGAGGACGAAGGCGGTGTTGGGACTGGAGTGACGGCGCTCGCGCCGCCTCCAGCGCCTGGCCCGGCTTCGTGGAAGGTGGAGGAGGACGACGAGACTGCGTCAGTCTCGTCCTTCTCCTCCACCAGGAGCCTCATAGGCTCTAAGAGGAAGAGGGCGGGGCAGGCCGTCGTCGAGGTGGGCGGGGCGATGAGCCCGTCGGTGAGGCTGAGTTGCCTCAGGGACGAGGTGACCGAGGAGATATCGGAGAGGATCTCCTCGTCCCTGAGGCGGGTGGAGAAAGTCGCCGCTTCCTGCGCCTTTAAGGGGCAGAAAAGCGGTGGCGCGGAGGCCCTGAAGGCCGCGGCGGAGGAAATGAGGGAGGCGGCGCGGGAGCTAAGAGGGCGCAACGCCCGTCTGCAGCTCCTGTTGGAGGAGGAGCGACAGGGGAGGAGGAGGGCAGAGGCGCTGTGGAACAGCGCGGCCCTCCCTCCCATCCTCCCTCCTCCTCCACCGCCGCGTCCCTCGGCGGAGGTAAATAAGCGGAGTGCGGCGGCAGTGGTGCGGGGCACCGCGGGCCCCTCCACCCGCACTCCGCCCGTGAAGAAGTCCCCGTCCTCCTCAGAAGACGATCTTCTGAGGAGGATTGGGGACATGATTGATGGCAAGCTGGCCGCCTTCCGGGAGGAGCTCCTCGCCGGAAGAGCGGTCAGCAGGAAGGCGGTGCCTCCCCGACCTGTTCCGGTACAGTCGGGGAAGGCAAAGAAGGGCGGAGTGAAGGCTCCGCCCAGCGTTGCGGCACCAGGGCCCCGGGTCGCGACCCCCAAGGGGGGTGGTGTGCCCGTGGTCGCGGTGGTCGCGTCCTCCACGGCACCCTCCCAAGGGGGGGTGGCGTGGAGTGAGGTGGTGGGGCGGAAGGCGAAGCGGGCGGCGAGGAAGGCCTCGCAACCGCGGCCTCCGCCTCCGCCGCCGGCGGCCAAGGTAAAGGCCGCGAAGGTCGGGAAGGCACGACCAGGTCGTCCCCCAAAAACGGCAGCGGTGACGCTGACCGTTGCGCAGGGGGGCGACCTGACCCTCGCGGAGGCGATGCGGCTCGCCAGGGAGAATATCTCCCTGGAAGAGCTGGGCATCGCCTCCGTGAGGGCGAAGAGGGCCGTGACCGGGGGTCTCTTGCTGGAGATCCCCGGTGCAGAAGGCGGCGCGAAGGCGGATCGTCTCGCCCAGAGGCTCCGGGAGCAGCTGGGCGAGCGAGGTGTCCGGGTCGCCCGGCCCACGAAGCGCACGGAGATGCGCGTTTGTGGGCTGGACGACTCGGTCAGCGCACAGGATGTGTCCCGTGCCCTTGCGAGGGCGGGGGACTGTCCTGTGGAGGACCTGCGGATCGGAGAGATCCGCAGGTCGCCCTCCGGCCTCGGTTCGGTGTGGGCCCGGTGCCCCCTCTCCGCCGCCCGTAAGGTGGCGGAATCCGGGAGGGTGTTGGTGGGGTGGGTTTCGGCGCGAGTGGAAATCCTCGCGCCGCGCCCGCTCCAGTGTCACCGCTGCCTCGAATTGGGGCACGTGAGGCAGTGGTGCACCTCGCCGGTGGACCGCAGCGGTCAGTGTTACCGCTGCGGTGCCAAAGAGCACCGTGCGAGCCAGTGCTCGGCGGCCCCCCACTGCCCGCTGTGTGCGGACATGGGGAGGCCAGCCGATCACAGGGTGGGGAGCAAGAAGTGCTCCCCCCCCTCCCGGAAGGAGAGGAAGAGGCGGGCTGCACCGGCTCCGGTGCCGAGGGCGGTGGCATCGTCCTCCATGGAGGTGGACGGTGCTACGGGGACGGACGGCCGGGAGGAGGCTGGCGCGGCCATTAATTAATGCCGCCCCGCCTCCTCCTCCAGGCCAACCTCAACCACTGCCGCGCGGCACAGGACTTGATGTCCCAAGTCCTCGCGGAGTGGGGGGTTGGCCTGGCGGTCGCCGCCGAGCCGTACCGCGTCCCTGATCACCCTCATTGGGTGGGCGACGCGGACGGCTTGGTGGCGACGGTATGGGGAGGGGGCGACGGGTCCCCACCGTTCTCCTTGTTGGAGCGCGGTCGGGGATTCGTCGCCGTGGACTGGGGGGGAGTCGCTGTGGTGGGGTGCTACATTTCGCCCCGTAGCGGTCACGCTGCGTTCGAGCTGTACTTGGCCGAGGTCGCGGCATGCGTGCAGCGCTACGCGGCCCGGCCGGTGCTGGTCCTGGGGGATTTTAATGCCAAGTCGGTGGCTTGGGGATCCCCCAGGACCTCCGTTCGCGGCGGGATCCTCGGCGATTGGGCGGCGGGGCTCGACCTCCGGGTATTGAACCGGGGGTCGGAGCACACATGCGTGCGGCGATATGGGGGGTCCATCGTGGATGTTGGATTCGCGACCCCCAACGCCGTGCGCATGGTGTCGGGTTGGCACGTGGTCGCGGGGGCAGAGACACTCTCCGATCACCGGTACATCCGGATGGAGGTCTCTGCCGCCGCGAGTGCATCCCGACACGGCCGCCTGCGTGGCACCCCACCACGCCGCTGGGCGCTTCGGCGCCTGGACAAGGACGCCCTGATGGCAGCTGCCCTCGCTGCAACTTGGCCGCAGGGAGCGGCCGAGTTGCCGAGCATAGAGGAGGAGGTCGCCCGGCTCGGAGCATTGGTCGCGGGTATTTGCGACGCGGCGATGCCTCGGGTCGGGCGGGCTTCTCCTCGCCGGGCGGTGTACTGGTGGTCGGACGCGATCGCGGAGTTGCGAGTCGCGACTGTCCGCGCCCGACGCCAGTACACCCGCGCGCGCCGTCGTCAACGTACAGGCGACGGCGTGGCGCGAGCGAGGGCAGCTGATGACCTGTATGGAGCATACCGCGTGGCGCGGGTTGCCCTGCAGGTCGCCATCAAACGGGCCAAGACCCGGGCATGGAAGGAGCTCCTCCAGACCCTTGATGACGATCCATGGGGGCGCCCATATAAGGTGGTGTTGAATAAGCTCCGCCCGTGGGCGCCCCCCGTCACCGAGGGTCTTGACCCCCGGCTGCTGGAGGACGTGGTCAATACACTCTTCCCAATTGGGGAGAGGGGACCGCGTCCTCCGACGGCGGCGGCTGTCCCAGTGGAGTGGACGGCCGAGCTGGGGGTCACGCAGGAGGAGCTGGCAGCGGCCATCAGACGGCTCGGGGTTCGTAACACGGCCCCGGGTCCGGATGGTGTGCCCGGCCGGGTTTGGGTCTTGACCCAGGGCGTCCTTGGGGCCGACCTCAGGCGGTTGTTCGACCGCTGCCTGAGGGACGGGCGATTCCCCCCCAGTTGGAAGGTGGCGAGGATGGTCCTCCTCCGGAAGGAGGGTCGACCCGCGGAGTCTCCCTCCGCATACCGGCCCATTTGTCTCCTCGACGAGGTGGGCAAGCTCTTCGAGCGGGTGATTGCTGCCCGCCTCGTCGAGCACCTGTCGCGGGGTGATCCCGGTCTGGCCGACTGCCAGTTCGGTTTCCGGGGGGGCCGATCGACTATCGACGCGATAGGTCGTGTGAGGGCCCTCTCGGGGGCGGCCGTCTCCCGGGGAGGGGTGGCATTGGCAGTATCCTTGGATATTGCCAATGCCTTTAACACCCTCCCCTGGGAAGAGATAAGGAGGGGACTCGAATATCATCGGGTCCCCCCTTGTCTGAGGGCGGTCGTCGGGGATTATCTCCGCGGCAGGTGGATCGAGTATCCGGGCCGGGATGGTGATATGCGGAGGGAGGTGTACTGCGGTGTTCCGCAGGGGTCGGTCCTCGGGCCACTCCTGTGGAACATCGCGTACGACTCGGTGTTGCGGGCCGGCCTCCCCGACGGCGTCAGCACGGTGTGTTATGCGGATGACACACTGGTGCTGGCCGTCGGGGCGCACTGGGGGAGGGTCATGCGTCGCGCGGAGGAGGGGTCGCAACGCGTCGTCGACCGGATCAGGGGGATGGGGATGACGGTGGCGGTCCATAAGACCGAGGTGATTGCGTTTCATTCACCTCGGCAGGATCCGCCACCCCCTCTGATTCGGGTGGGTGGGGCTGACATCGAGGTGAAGCCCCAGATCAGGTATCTGGGGCTGATCCTCGATAGCCACTGGCGTTTCGAGGAGCATTTCCGCTGCCTGGTCCCCCGGTTGGAAAGGATGGTTGCGGCTCTGGGCCGGATCCTGCCCAACCTGGGGGGCCCGGCGGGCCGAGTTCGTCGCCTCTATGTGGCAATGGTCCAGTCGGTGGCCCTATACGGGGCCCCCGTCTGGGCGGACGACCTGGCTGCCTCCCGGCGCAGCATGACTATGCTGCGTCGGGTGCAGAGGCGCATGGCGCTCAGGGTCGTCCGCGGGTATCGGACCATGTCACATGAGGCGGCGACGGTTCTAGCGGGGATGCCGCCCATGGACCTGCTCGCGCGGTCGCACGCGCTGATGTACCGGCACCGCGTCGACCGTCGCGCGGGGTTGGGGGCGGTCCCGGGCGGGCAGGAACCTGCTTGGGGCGATTTGAAGCGCCAGGCCCGGCAGTCCGTGCTGCTCGCGTGGCAGGAGCGGCTGGCTCTGCCAACCGCGGGGCACCGGACTGTCGGGGCGGTTCGGCCACTCCTCAAGGAGTGGCTGGACAGAGGCCATGGCAGCCTCACCTACCGGATGGCACAGGTATTTTCCGGGCATGGCAGCTTCGGAAAATACCTGTGCCGGATAGGGAAGGAGCCGACGGCGCGTTGCTGCCACTGCGACGCTGAGCAGGACACGGCGGATCATACCCTGGAGGTATGCCCCGCGTGGGAGGGGGAGCGCCGTGTCCTGGTCGGCGTCGTCGGGCGGGACGTCTCCCTGCCGGGCGTGGTGCGCGCCATGCTCGGCAGCGAGGAGAAGTGGAGGGCCGTGGCCTCCTTCTGCGAGAACGTAATGTTGCAGAAGGAGGCCGCGGGGAGGGAGCGCGAGCTTCAGCGGCGCGCTGAAGCTCGCGCTCGTGCGGTGGCCCGAGGTCGTCGCCCGGTCGCGAGGCGTCGCGGGCGGCCGCCTCGGCGTGGCGGATAACCTAGGCTGGGAGGGGGGTCCTGAGGGGACCCTCCTCCCGCCAGGCGGCGCCGGGTCGGACCGGTTGGGGGTAGGAGTGCCTCCCCCTACCGGTCCGACGCAAGGGGAGGCACCCTCGGCGGTCTGGTGCGGCCATGAACGCCCGGCCGCCGAGGGGTGGAAACGGGGTCGCGGGCGGTTGCGAGTTGGGGCTCGCAGCCGCCACTAAACGCGGCCCCGGGACGGATAGCGGCGGGATGGAGTGGCCCCGTCCCGCCGCTATGAGGCAGTGTGTCTACTGGGGGGACCGATTGTCCCCCTGGGGGATGGGCGCGAAAGCGCGGGCACGGGGAGGATACCGGAAGAATGCTTCGAGCGATTCCCGGTATCCTCCCAAAGCGTGCCGAAGGGTCACCGTGGGGTTTTTAGTGGGTAGGTCCAGCGCCTGTCGTTGTACGGGCGCGGGGAATCCCACACACCCCTCCCACCTCTCCCCAAGGAGGTGGGAGGGAGTCTTTCGAAGATTTTCCCCACGACAAAAAAAAAAAAAAAAAAAAAAAAAGGGCGACGAAGGTCCGTTCTCGCTATCAGGTATAATCGGATCGACAGCTTGGATCGTTCTGGCGTTACAGGATCGCGCATGACAGACCGTTGATCTTTCAAATCTCGTCCATAGATTGGTGACGGTCGCGCCAATCGTCGGCACACATGTCACGCTCTCACAACACTCATTCACTCTCTCTCCCTCACGCAATCCACACCGCTCGCACCTTAATCTAAACACGAAGACGGTACAATAAACGTATTTCTACATCTGATCCCAGTTCTTATACCTTATTCTATCAATACTACTTTTTTTTTTTTTTTTTTTGTCGTGGGGAAAATCTTCGAAAGACTCCCACCCACCTCTTTGGGGAGAGGTGGAAGGGGTGTGTGGGATTCCCCGCGCCCGTACAACGACAGGCGCGGGACCTACCCACTAAAAACCCCACGGTGACCCTTCGGCACGCTATGGGAGGATACCGGGAATCGCTCGAAGCATTCTTCCGGTATCCCCCCGTGACCGCGCTTTCGCGCCCATCCCCCGGGGGGACAATCGGTCCCCCCAGTAGACACACTGCCTCATAGCGGCGGGACGGGGCCACTCCATCCCGCCGCTATCCGTCCCGGGGCCGCGTTTAGTGGCGGCTGCGAGCCCCAACTCGCAACCGCCCGCGACCCCGTTTCCACCCCTCGGCGGCCGGGCTTTCATGGCCGCACCAGACCGCCGAGGGTGCCTCCCCTTGAGTCGGACCGGTAGGGGGAGGCACTCCTACCCCCAACCGGTCCGACCCGGCGCCGCCTGGCGAGAGGAGGGTCCCCTCAGGACCCCCCTCCCAGCCTAGGTCATCCGCCACGCCGAGGCGACCGCCCGCGACGCCTCGCGACCGGGCGACGACCTCGGGCCACCGCACGAGTGCGAGCTTCAGCGCGCCGCTGAAGCTCGCGCTCCCTCCCCGCGGCCTCCTTCTGCAACATTACGTTCTCGCAGAAGGAGGCCACGGCCCTCCACTTCTCCTCGCTGCCGAGCATGGCGCGCCCCACGCCCGGCAGCGAGACATCCCGCCCGACGACGCCGACCAGGACACGGCGCTCCCCCTCCCACGCGGGGTATACCTCCAAGGTATGATCCGCCGTGTCCTGCTCAGCGTCGCAGTGGCAGCAACGCGCCGTCGGCTCCTTCCCTATCCGGCACAGGTATCTTCCGAAGCTGCCATGCCCGGAAAATACCTGTGCCAGCCGGTAGGTGAGGCTGCCATGGCCTCTGTCCAGCCACTCATTCAGGAGTGGCCGAACAGCCCCGACAGTCCGGTGCCCCGCGGTTGGCAGAGCCAGCCGCTCCTGCCACGCGAGCAACACGGACTGCCGTGTCTGGCGCTTCAAATCGCCCCAAGCAGGTCCCTGCCCGCCCGGGACCGCCCCCACCCCCGCGCGACGGTCGACGCGGTGCCGGTACATCACCGCGTGCGACCGCACGAGCAGGTCCATGGGCGGCATCCCCGCTAGAACCGTCGCCGCCTCATGTGACATGGTCCGATACCCGCGGACGACCCTGAGCGCCATGCGCCTCTGCACCCGACGCAGCATAGTCATGCTGCGCCGGGAGGCAGCCAGGTCGTCCGCCCAGACGGGGGCCCCGTATAGGGCCACCGACTGGACCATTGCCACATAGAGGCGACGAACTCGGCCCGCCGGGCCCCCCAGGTTGGGCAGGATCCAGCCCAGAGCCGCAACCATCCTTTCCAACCGGGGGACCAGGCAGCGGAAATGCTCCTCGAAACGCCAGTGGCTATCGAGGATCAGCCCTAGATACCTGATCTGGGGCTTCACCTCGATGTCAGCCCCACCCACCCGGATCAGAGGGGGTGGCGGATCCTGCCGAGGTGAATGAAACGCAATCACCTCGGTCTTATGGACCGCCACCGTCATCCCCATCCCCCTGATCCGGTCGACGACGCGTTGCGACCCTTCCTCCGCGCGACGCATGGCCCTCCCCCAGTGCGCACCGACGGCCAGCACCAGTGTGTCATCCGCATAACACACCGTGCTGACGCCGTCGGGGAGGCCGGCCCGCAACACCGAGTCGTACGCGATGTTCCACAGGAGTGGCCCAAGGACCGACCCCTGCGGAACACCGCAGTACACCTCCCTCCGCATATCACCATCCCGGCCCGGATACTCGATCCACCTGCCGCGGAGATAATCCCCGACGACCGCCCTGAGACAAGGGGAGACTCGATGATATTCGAGTCCCCTCCTTATCTCTTCCCAGGGGAGGGTGTTAAAGGCATTGGCAATATCCAAGGATATTGCCAATGCCACCCCTCCCCGGGAGACGGCCGCCCCCGAGAGGGCCCTCACACGACCTATCGCGTCGATAGTCGATCGGCCCCCCCGGAAACCGAACTGGCAGTCGGCCAGACCGGGATCACCCCGCGACAGGTGCTCGACGAGGCGGGCAGCAATCACACGCTCGAAGAGCTTGCCCACCTCGTCGAGGAGACAAATGGGCCGGTATGCGGAGGGAGACTCCGCGGGCCGACCCTCCTTCCGGAGGAGGACCATCCTCGCCACCTTCCAACTGGGGGGGAATCGCCCGTCCCTCAGGCAGCGGTCGAACAACCGCCTGAGGTCGGCCCCAAGGACGCCCTGGGTCAAGACCCAAACCCGGCCGGGCACACCATCCGGACCCGGGGCCGTGTTACGAACCCCGAGCCGTCTGATGGCCGCTGCCAGCTCCTCCTGCGTGACCCCCAGCTCGGCCATCCACTCCACTGGGACAGCCGCCGCCGCCGGAGGACGCGGTCCCCTCTCCCCAATTGGGAAGAGTGTATTGACCACGTCCTCCAGCAGCCGGGGGTCAAGACCCTCGGTGACGGGGGGCGCCCACGGGCGGAGCTTATTCAGCACCACCTTATATGGGCGCCCCCATGGATCGTCATCAAGGGTCTGGAGGAGGTCCTTCCATGCCTGGGTCTTGGCCCGTTTGATGGCGACCTGCAGAGCAACCCGCGCCACGCGGTATGCTCCATACAGGTCATCAGCTGCCCTCGCTCGCGCCACGCCGTCGCCTGTACGTTGACGACGGCGCGCGCGGGTGTACTGGCGTCGGGCGCGGACAGTCGCGACTCGCAACTCCGCGATCGCGTCCGACCACCAGTACACCGCCCGGCGAGGAGAAGCCCGCCCGACCCGAGGCATCGCCGCGTCGCAAATGCCTGCGACCAATGCTCCGAGCCGGGCGACCTCCTCCTCTATGCTCGACAACTCGGCCGCTCTCTGCGGCCAAGTTGCAGCGAGGGCAGCTGCCATCAGGGCGTCCTTGTCCAGGTGCCGAAGCGCCCAGCGGCGTGGTGGGGTGCCACGCAGGCGGCCGTGTCGGGATGCACTCGCGGCGGCAGAGACCACCATCCGGATGTACCGGTGATCGGAGAGTGTCTCTGCCCCCGCGACCACGTGCCAACCCGACACCATGCGCACGGCGTTGGGGGTCGCGAATCCAACATCCACGATGGACCCCCCATATCGCCGCACGCATGTGTGCTCCGACCCCCGGTTCAATACCCGGAGGTCGAGCCCCGCCGCCCAATCGCCCAGGATCCCGCCGCGAACGGAGGTCCTGGGGGATCCCCAAGCCACCGACTTGGCATTAAAATCCCCCAGGACCAGCACCGGCCGGGCCGCGTAGCGCTGCACGCATGCCGCGACCTCGGCCAAGTACAGCTCGAACGCAGCGTGACCGCTACGGGGCGAAATGTAGCACCCCACCACAGCGACTCCCCCCCAGTCCACGGCGACGAATCCCCGACCGCGCTCCAACAAGGAGAACGGTGGGGACCCGTCGCCCCCTCCCCATACCGTCGCCACCAAGCCGTCCGCGTCGCCCACCCAATGAGGGTGATCAGGGACGCGGTACGGCTCGGCGGCGACCGCCAGGCCAACCCCCCACTCCGCGAGGGCTTGGGACATCAAGTCCTGTGCCGCGCGGCAGTGGTTGAGGTTGGCCTGGAGGAGGAGGCGGGGCGGCATTAATTAATGGCCGCGCCAGCCTCCTCCCGGCCGTCCGTCCCCGTAGCACCGTCCACCTCCATGGAGGACGATGCCACCGCCCTCGGCACCGGAGCCGGTGCAGCCCGCCTCTTCCTCTCCTTCCGGGAGGGGGGGGAGCACTTCTTGCTCCCCACTCTGTGATCCGCTGGCCTCCCCATGTCCGCACACAGCGGGCAGTGGGGGGCCGCCGAGCACTGGCTCGCACGGTGCTCTTTGGCACCGCAGCGGTAACACTGACCGCTGCGGTCCACCGGCGAGGTGCACCACTGCCTCACGTGCCCCAATTCGAGGCAGCGGTGACACTGGAGCGGGCGCGGCGCGAGGATTTCCACTCGCGCCGAAACCCACCCCACCAACACCCTCCCGGATTCCGCCACCTTACGGGCGGCGGAGAGGGGGCACCGGGCCCACACCGACCCGAGGCCGGAGGGCGACCTGCGGATCTCTCCGATCCGCAGGTCCTCCACAGGATAGTCCCCCGCCCTCGCAAGGGCACGGGACACATCCTGTGCGCTAACCGAGTCGTCCAGCCCACAAACGCGCATCTCCGTGCGCTTCGTGGGCCGGGCGACCCGGACACCTCGCTCGCCCAGCTGCTCCCGGAGCCTCTGGGCGAGACGATCCGCCTTCGCGCCGCCTTCTGCACCGGGGATCTCCAGCAAGAGACCCCCGGTCACGGCCCTCTTCGCCCTCACGGAGGCGATGCCCAGCTCTTCCAGGGAGATATTCTCCCTGGCGAGCCGCATCGCCTCCGCGAGGGTCAGGTCGCCCCCCTGCGCAACGGTCAGCGTCACCGCTGCCGTTTTTGGGGGACGACCTGGTCGTGCCTTCCCGACCTTCGCGGCCTTTACCTTGGCCGCCGGCGGCGGAGGCGGAGGCTGCGGTTGCGAGGCCTTCCTCGCCGCCCGCTTCGCCTTCCGCCCCACCACCTCACTCCACGCCACCCCCCCCTTGGGAGGGTGCCGTGGAGGACGCGACCACCGCGACCACGGGTACACCACCCCCCTTGGGGGTCGCGACCCGGGGCCCTGGTGCCGCAACGCTGGGCGGAGCCTTCACTCCGTCCTTCTTTGCCTTCCCCGACTGTACCGGAACAGGTCGGGGAGGCACCGCCTTCCTGCTGACCGCTCTTCCGGCGAGGAGCTCCTCCCGGAAGGCGGCCAGCTTGCCATCAATCATGTCCCCAATCCTCCTCAGAAGATCGTCTTCTGAGGAGGACGGGGACTTCTTCACGGGCGGAGTGCGGGTGGAGGGGCCCGCGGTGCCCCGCACCACTGCCGCCGCACTCCGCTTATTTACCTCCGCCGAGGGACGCGGCGGTGGAGGAGGAGGGAGGATGGGAGGGAGGGCCGCGCTGTTCCACAGCGCCTCTGCCCTCCTCCTCCCCTGTCGCTCCTCCTCCAACAGGAGCTGCAGACGGGCGTTCCGCCCTCTGAGCTCCCGCGCCGCCTCCCTCATTTCCTCCGCCGCGGGGTTCAGGGCCTCCGCGCCACCGCTTTTCTGCCCCTTAAAGGCGCAGGCAGCGGCGACTTCCTCCACCCGCCTCAGGGACGAGGAGATCCTCTCCGATATCTCCTCGGTCACCTCGTCCCTGAGGCAACTCAGCCTCACCGACGGGCTCATCGCCCCGCCCACCTCGACGACGGCCTGCCCCGTCCTCTTCCTCTTAGAGCCTATGTGGCTCGTGCTGGTGGAGAAGGACGAGACCGACGCCGTCTCGTCGTCCTCCTCCACCCTCCACGAAGCCGGACCTGGCGCTGAGTGGGGCGCGAGCGCCGCCACCCTAACCCCAGCCCCGTCTCCGTCCTCCCCAACCGACAAAACCCGCCCCATCCCCATTTTATTTTCTGTGTCCATAATAATCCCACGAGATGGTCGGAAATAAAGGTCCACCCGGGCAGAGCCGCCTTACCCGGGTAAGCCTAATACTCCGGGGGTTCGGCAGGTTCCCCGGAGGTGGTCGCTTGGGATTGGGCGTTCTCCCCCAACCATGCATCCCATCGCCGCGCACCATAGCTTGGGATTGGAGGGCGATTTTATAGAGTCGCCATACTCGTGGCCCAGGCGGTTAAGCCAAGACCCCCGTTCCTCCTGCCGTCACGTACCATTCACAAAACCAATAGGGAATTGTGAATGGGTCGTTGTGACGACCAACAGGAGGCTTACGGTGTGTGTATGACTCGGGTACCCCGGGTTCGTTAAGCCCGTACTGCAGCTGAAAGGCTGGCAGCCCCTGAGGGAATCAATACTACTTGCTCACTAGCTTACTGCTTGCTTACCTGCTTACTGCTTGCTTACTAGCTTGCTGCTTTGTTACTAACTTACGGCTTTCTTACTAACTTACTGCATTCTTACCAGCTCACTGCTTGATTACTAGCTTACCGGTTGCTTACTAGCTTACTGCTTGCTTCCTAGCATACTACATTTTGTCTAGCTTCCCGCTCGCTTACTAGCTCACTGCTTGCTTAATACCATCCTGCTTTCTTAGTAGCTCCTAGCTTTCTTTCTAGCTTGCTGCTTGCTTCCTGGCCTGCTGCTTGCTTGCTAGCTTACCGGTTGCTTACTAGCTTCCTGCTCGCTCACTGGCTCACTGCTTGCTTACAATTTAACTGCTTCCTAACTAACTTGCTGCTTAATTCCTAGCTTACTGCTTGATTACTAGCACACTGCTTTCTTACTGGATAATTGCTTTCTTACTTGCCCGCTGCTTGCTTTCTAGCTCACTGCTTCCTTACTAGTTTCCTGCTTGTTTACTATCCTACTGCCTGCTTACTAGCTAATTGGATGCTTAGTAGCATTCTGCTCCCATACAAGGTCCCTGCTCGCATACTAGCTTACTCCTTGCTTACTAGCATACTGCTTTATTACTAGCCCACTGCTTGCCTACTCGCTTACTGCTTGCTTACTAGCTTACAGCCAGCTTTCTAGCTCACTACTCGCTTAGTAGCTCACTGCATGCATGCTAGCTTGCTGCTTGCTTTCTAGCTTACAGTTTGCTTACTAGCACTCTGCTTGCTTACTATCTTACTGCTAGCTTACTCGTTTACTGCTTGCTTACTAGCTAACAGCTTGCTTACTAGCTGTTTAGAATAAGGTATAACAATTAGGATAAGATGTAGAAATACGTTTATTGTACCGTCTTCGTGTTTAGATTAAGGTGCGAGCGGTGTGGATTGCGTGAGCGAGAGGGAATGAGTGTTGTGAGAGCGCATCATGTGTGCCGACGGTTGGCGCGACCGTCACCGATCTATGGACAAGATTTGAAAGATCAACGGTTTGTCGTGCGCGATCCTGTAACGGCAGAACGATCCAAGCTGTCGATTCGATTGTAAGTGATATCGAGAGCGGACCTTCGTCGCCCTGGCGCATTCTCCTGGGGAGTTGCCCTTGAAACTGTTCTCGGACACGTGCCCACCGCGTCCCAGTTACGCTTGCCGCAGTGTGAATGTTGTGCAATCTTACAATAAATTTGCGACTGTGTGAATTACTGCGTCATTCTTCGCGTCCCTGTTCCTCGTCCGCGCCTCTTTTCGTCTGGGCATTAACAAAGTGGTCCTTCGAGCCGGATCTGAGGACGACGCAAAATGGAGACCGCACGAGCTGCAACATCAGCGCCGCTGACCAATCAGACCGTGGAAGCCCACCTACACCAGCTGTAGGTCATCGCCCACCCCATCATCCGGATGGAGGTTAACTACCGGAAGGAAGGGCAGGCTAAGTTCTCTGCAGCCAGCGCCGAGGGACGGCTCAAGAGACTGGACGGCGAGTGGATGCGCTTCGAGAAGCTGTACCTGGAGTTTCTGCAGTTAGTCCCCGCTCACGCTAAGTCTATCATGCCGTACTTTACCGAGGAAACCTTCGAAAAGGTGCAGGAGAACTATTGGGCATCGGGTGACTTTTTCGCCGACGTTGCAGCGAAATACACTGCGACCAGCGCCGCGCAACCGAGTCCCACTCCCGCGCCCACAGGCGACTTCATCTCCGTCGCGAAACTCGCGCGGATCCCGCTGCCCAAAGTCGCTGTGTCGTACGCCGAATGGCACAGATTCCGCGATCTGTCCAAATCGCTCGTGTTAGACAATAAGTCCCTAACGAACGTGAAACGGTTACACTATTTAAAATCGTCCGCCGAAGGTCATGCCGCGAACCTGATCGCGCATTTCTCGATAACCGACGCGAATTTTGAACCGGCCTGGATGACGCCAGCAGACCGGTACAATAACAAGCGCGTGATAGTATCAACATTATTAAGCAATTTCATTTCGCTGCCGGTTATTGTTAGCGAGTCCGGGGACGAATTATCTCGTCTTCGCGACACGACGAAGGAGTCGATCGCCATGTTGCGCAGTATCGGTCGCCCGGTGGATACATGGGATGACGTCATCGTCTTCCTGCTTACCGCCAAGCTAGACCGCCGTACGCTACGAGAGTGGGAGATATCCCGCGGAACAAGCACCGAGCCCCCCACCTTCGACGAGCTCGACCAATTCCTCGTTGCGCGGATCCGCGCTCTCGAGGCGCTTCACGACAAGCCCGAAACTTCGGCCGCGCGCCTCGCCGCGCCGCGATCGGCGCCCTCGACGGGAGTTCGCACGCACGCAGCGAATACAGCTGTGAACCGGTGCCCGATGTGCGGATCGAAGCATCCGTTATATCGATGTCCGGCGTTCCATAGCCTACAACCTACGCAGCGGCGAGACCTAGTGACTCGGACCAACGCCTGTTTTAACTGTCTTCGCGATGGACACATGGTTTCGACGTGTCCGGTTCGCACCACGTGCTCGCAATGTAACCGCAATCACCACAGTTTGTTACACGTTCGCGCGGCAAGTGTTGAAGCGCCGACGAGCGGCGATCGTGCAGCGTCATCTTCGAAACCCACTAGCATTCTTTCGGGATCTAACGGCACTCGGTCCGTCTATACGTGCGCCGCGGCCCATCCAGAGCGCGCGAGTACCCCTGTACTGCTCGCGACAGCTGTCGTGCAAGCGCGGTCGGCATCCGGGGGGCACGTCTCGGTCCGCGTATTACTCGACCAGGGTTCGGAGGCCTCCTTTGTGTCCGAGTCCTTGGTACAGACACTCCACCTGCAAAAACGCAAGGCCGCTACAGAAATCACGGGGGCAGGGGGAGTCTTAGTGGGAACATCGCTCGCGAAGGTCGAAATATTACTCCGGCATGCAGGTACTGACCTGGCTTATACAACAGTGACGGCTCTCGTCCTACCCCGCCTCACCGCCTATTCGGGAGTGTCCGGCTTCTCTCCGACTGCGTGGCCTCACATCCGAGACTTGCCCCTCGCAGATTCCAATTCGTCTGAATCTCACGGCATCGACGTCTTATTAGGCGCAGATTATTTCGGTGCGATCCTGCTCCCGGGATTGCGTCGTGGTCGAGCGCAGGACCCCATTGCGCAGCACACCGTGTTCGGGTGGGTGGTCTCCGGGCCCACCGCTCGCGAGACGTCCTCGGTGGGTGTGTATCATGCTCGCGCGCTCGCTCCGCCGAAGGGAGATGACGTCAACTCCCTACTGCGTCGGTTCTGGGAGATTGAGGAGGTCGCGTCTCCTTCTTCGCTATCGCCGGAAGAAGCTCGATGCGAACAACACTTCGCGCGCACGCATCGTCGCGCGGCTGACGGGCGATACATTGTACGACTGCCCTTTCGCACCGAGCCGCCTGTTGACATCGGCGAGCCTGTTCCCGCGCGGTCGCACTCCTGCGATCCCTCGATCGCAGATTGAAAAACGACACGACACTAGGAGCGCAATGTGTCGAGTTTTTGCGCGAATATGAGGCTCTTGGCCATATGGCACCCGTCAGCACTCCGTTCGCGACGGAGCCGGTCTATTTACCACACCATGCAGTGGTTCCTTACACCACGTGCAGTCGGGCTTCGCAGTGCAACTCTCGACCAACAAGTCATCTGTTGGAACGTTAAAGAGAAGCCGCAGATCGACGGTCGTGTCGTTGTACTGCAGTGCGACTCGACGCACAGACTCCGTGGGCATACTCACGGGATCAGTGCATTTGGAGCCTTACAACCTCCACTTGCATCCCCGTCCACTAGACAATCGACTCAGTTCGGCGTCGAAAGGATTTTAATTCTTTTCACGCCATAAATTAAATACAGTCCACTTGCGAGCTCGTATATTACGAGTGAGCGAAATTCTCCGCTCCTATACATTCGAATATCGAAGCCAGAAGCGTGAGGACACACACGCGGCGAATATACGTGTAACGTGTTTACGTGTCAAACACATTGCCGTGTTTCTCTGTTCACAGAACCATGGCCTACCTCAACGTCTCGGTTCCGACGTAGGAATGGCAACGATATTATTTGCATAGTTTAATAAGAATTCTCTTAGTTTCTTATTGTTTATTTTATTTTTATTTTTATAATAAACAGTTTTTGAAAAAGAAAATCTTACACATTCTCAATCACTTCCCACAATAAAGATCCGATCCCTCTATCCGGACTTCGTAGTTAAAAGCATCAGCTTTTTAACAGCTAGTAAGCAAGCGGCAAGCTAGAAAGCATGTAGCAGTCTAGTAAGCAAGCAGTAAGCTTGTAAGCAAGCAGCAATCTAGTAAGCAAGCAGTAAACATGTAAGCAAGCAGTAAGCTGGTAAGAAAGCAGGTAGCTAGTAAGGATGTAGTAAGCTACTAAACAAGTAGTAAGATAGTAAGCGAGCAGTGACCTAGTAAGCGAGCAGGAAGCTAGTAAGGAAGCAGTATGCCAGTAAGCAAGCAGCAGGCTTATAAGAAAGCAGTTAGTCAGTAAGCAAGCAGCAGGCTATTATGCAAGCAGCTGGCTAGTAAGAAAACAGTTAGTTAGGAAGAAAGCATGAATGTAGTAAGAAAGCATTTAGGTAGTATGCAAGCAGTAAGGTACTAAGGAAGCATTACGCTAATAAGCAAGCAGTAAGCTTGTAAGGAAGCAGCAGTCTAGTCAGATAGCAGTTAGCTGGTAAGAAAGCTGTGTGCTAATAAGCAAGCAGTAAGCTAGAAGGCAAGCAGCACGCTGTGAGGCATGTAGTTAGCTAGAAAGCAAGCAGGAGGCTAGTAAGCAAGCAGTAAGCTAGTAAGCAAGCAGCTGTCTAGTAAGAAAGCTGTAAGTTTAGAAGAAAGCATGTATGTAGTAAGAAAGCAGTTGGTAGTAAGCATGCATGAAGCTAGCAAAACAAGCAGTACGCTAGTAAGCAAGCGGCAAGCTAGAAAGCAAGCAGCAATCTAGGAAGCAAGCACCAAGCTTGTAAGGAAGAAGTTTGCAAATAAGCATGCAGTAAGCTAGTACGCAAGCAGTAAGCTGCTAAGCCGGCAGTGAGCTAGTAAGCGAGCAGGGAGCTCGTAAGGAAGCAGCAAGCTGGTAAGCGAGGAGGAAGCTAGTAAGAACGCAGTATGCTAGTAAGCAGGCGGAAAGCTAGAAAGCATGCAGCAAGTTAGGAAGCAAGCAGTAAGCTAGTAAGAAAACAGTTTGCAATTAAACAAGCAGTAAGCTAGAATGCAAGGAACAAGCTAGTAGGCAAGCAGTAAGCTAGTACGCAAGCAGTAAGCTAGTAAGCGTGGACTAAGCTAGAAAGGAAGCGTTATGCTAGTAAGCAAGCAGTTAGCAGGTAAGCATGCAGTGAGCTAGTAAGCGAGGAGGAAGCCAGTAAGGACGCAGTTTGATAGTAAGCAAGCTGTATGCTAGTAAGCAAGCAGGATGCTAGTAAGGAAGCATTTGGCTAATAGGGAAGCAGTAAGGTAATAAAGAAGCAGTAAAGTAGGAAGAAAGCAGGAATGTAGTAGGAGAGCAGTTAGGTAGTAAGCTAGCAGTAAGCCAGTAAGCATGCAGTAAGCTGGTAAGAATGGAGTGAGCTAGTAAGCGAGGAGGAAGCTAGTATGCAAGCAGTGAGCTACTAAGCGAGGAGGAAGCTAGTAAGCAAGCAGTAAGCAAGCAAGCTATCAGCAGACTGGTAAGAAAGCAGTTAGATATTGAGCAAGCAGCAATCTAGTAAGCAAGCAGTAATTTTGTAAGCAAGCAGTGGGCAAGTAAGCGTGCAGTCCCTCAGGGGCTGCCAGCCTTTCAGCTGCAGTACGGGCTTAACGAACCCGGGGTACCCGAGTCATACACACACCGTAAGCCTCCTGTTGGTCGTCACAACGACCCATTCACAATTCTCTATTGGTTTTGTGAATGGTACGTGACGGCAGGAGGAACGGGGGTCTTGGCTTAACCGCCTGGGCCACGAGTATGGCGACTCTATAAAATCGCCCTCCAATCCTAAGCTATGGTGCGCGGCGATGGGATGCATGGTTGGGGGAGAAGGCCCAATCCCAAGCGACCACCTCCGGGGAACCTGCCGAACCCCCGGAGTATTAGGCTTACCCGGGTAAGGCGGCTCTGCCCGGGTGGACCTTTATTTCCGACCATCTCGTGGGATTTTTATGGACACAGAAAATAAAATGGGGATGGGGCGGGTTTTGTCGGTTGGGGAGGACGGAGACGGGGTTGGGGTTAGGGTGGCGGCGCTCGCGCCCCACTCAGCGCCAGGTCCGGCTTCGTGGAGGGTGGAGGAGGACGACGAGACGGCGTCGGTCTCGTCCTTCTCCTCCAGCACGAGCCACATAGGCTCTAAGAGGAAGAGGACGGGGCAGGCCGTCGTCGAGGTGGGCGGGGCGATGAGCCCGTCGGTGAGGCTGAGTTGCCTCAGGGACGAGGTGACCGAGGAGATATCGGAGAGGATCTCCTCGTCCCTGAGGCGGGTGGAGAAAGTCGCCGCTGCCTGCGCCTTTAAGGGGCAGAAAAGCGGTGGCGCGGAGGCCCTGAAGGCCGCGGCGGAGGAAATGAGGGAGGCGGCGCGGGAGCTCAGAGGGCGGAACGCCCGTCTGCAGCTCCTGTTGGAGGAGGAGCGACAGGGGAGGAGGAGGGCAGAGGCGCTGTGGAACAGCGCGGCCCTCCCTCCCATCCTCCCTCCTCCTCCACCGCCGCGTCTCTCGGCGGAGGTAAATAAGCGGAGTGCGGCGGCAGTGGTGCGGGGCACCGCGGGCCCCTCCACCCGCACTCCGCCCGTGAAGAAGTCCCCGTCCTCCTCAGAAGACGATCTTCTGAGGAGGATTGGGGACATGATTGATGGCAAGCTGGCCGCCTTCCGGGAGGAGCTCCTCGCCGGAAGAGCGGTCAGCAGGAAGGCGGTGCCTCCCCGACCTGTTCCGGTACAGTCGGGGAAGGCAAAGAAGGGCGGAGTGAAGGCTCCGCCCAGCGTTGCGGCACCAGGGCCCCGGGTCGCGACCCCCAAGGGGGGTGGTGTACCCGTGGTCGCGGTGGTCGCGTCCTCCACGGCACCCTCCCAAGGGGGGGTGGCGTGGAGTGAGGTGGTGGGGCGGAAGGCGAAGCGGGCGGCGAGGAAGGCCTCGCAACCGCAGCCTCCGCCTCCGCCGCCGGCGGCCAAGGTAAAGGCCGCGAAGGTCGGGAAGGCACGACCAGGTCGTCCCCCAAAAACGGCAGCGGTGACGCTGACCGTTGCGCAGGGGGGCGACCTGACCCTCGCGGAGGCGATGCGGCTCGCCAGGGAGAATATCTCCCTGGAAGAGCTGGGCATCGCCTCCGTGAGGGCGAAGAGGGCCGTGACCGGGGGTCTCTTGCTGGAGATCCCCGGTGCAGAAGGCGGCGCGAAGGCGGATCGTCTCGCCCAGAGGCTCCGGGAGCAGCTGGGCGAGCGAGGTGTCCGGGTCGCCCGGCCCACGAAGCGCACGGAGATGCGCATTTGTGGGCTGGACGACTCGGTCAGCGCACAGGATGTGTCCCGTGCCCTTGCGAGGGCGGGGGACTGTCCTGTGGAGGACCTGCGGATCGGAGAGATCCGCAGGTCGCCCTCCGGCCTCGGGTCGGTGTGGGCCCGGTGCCCCCTCTCCGTCGCCCGTAAGGTGGCGGAATCCGGGAGGGTGTTGGTGGGGTGGGTTTCGGCGCGAGTGGAAATCCTCGCGCCGCGCCCGCTCCAGTGTCACCGCTGCCTCGAATTGGGGCACGTGAGGCAGTGGTGCACCTCGCCGGTGGACCGCAGCGGTCAGTGTTACCGCTGCGGTGCCAAAGAGCACCGTGCGAGCCAGTGCTCGGCGGCCCCCCACTGCCCGCTGTGTGCGGACATGGGGAGGCCAGCCGATCACAGGGTGGGGAGCAAGAAGTGCTCCCCCCCCTCCCGGAAGGAGAGGAAGAGGCGGGCTGCACCGGCTCCGGTGCCGAGGGCGGTGGCATCGTCCTCCATGGAGGTGGACGGTGCTACGGGGACGGACGGCCGGGAGGAGGCTGGCGCGGCCATTAATTAATGCCGCCCCGCCTCCTCCTCCAGGCCAACCTCAACCACTGCCGCGCGGCACAGGACTTGATGTCCCAAGTCCTCGCGGAGTGGGGGGTTGGCCTGGCGGTCGCTGCCGAGCCGTACCGCGTCCCTGATCACCCTCATTGGGTGGGCGACGCGGACGGCTTGGTGGCGACGGTATGGGGAGGGGGCGACGGGTCCCCACCGTTCTCCTTGCTGGAGCGCGGTCGGGGATTCGTCGCCGTGGACTGGGGGGGAGTCGCTGTGGTGGGGTGCTACATTTCGCCCCGTAGCGGTCACGCTGCGTTCGAGCTGTACTTGGCCGAGGTCGCGGCATGCGTGCAGCGCTACGCGGCCCGGCCGGTGCTGGTCCTGGGGGATTTTAATGCCAAGTCGGTGGCTTGGGGATCCCCCAGGACCTCCGTTCGCGGCGGGATCCTGGGCGATTGGGCGGCGGGGCTCGACCTCCGGATATTGAACCGGGGGTCGGAGAACACATGCGTGCGGCGATATGGGGGGTCCATCGTGGATGTTGGATTCGCGACCCCCAACGCCGTGCGCATGGTGTCGGGTTGGCACGTGGTCGCGGGGGCAGAGACACTCTCCGATCACCGGTACATCCGGATGGAGGTCTCTGCCGCCGCGAGTGCATCCCGACACGGCCGCCTGCGTGGCACCCCACCACGCCGCTGGGCGCTTCGGCGCCTGGACAAGGACGCCCTGATGGCAGCTGCCCTCGCTGCAACTTGGCCGCAGGGAGCGGCCGAGTTGCCGAGCATAGAGGAGGAGGTCGCCCGGCTCGGAGCATTGGTCGCGGGTATTTGCGACGCGGCGATGCCTCGGGTCGGGCGGGCTTCTCCTCGCCGGGCGGTGTACTGGTGGTCGGACGCGATCGCGGAGTTGCGAGTCGCGACTGTCCGCGCCCGACGCCAGTACACCCGCGCGCGCCGTCGTCAGCGTACAGGCGACGGCGTGGCGCGAGCGAGGGCAGCTGATGACCTGTATGGAGCATACCGCGTGGCGCGGGTTGCTCTGCAGGTCGCCATCAAACGGGCCAAGACCCAGGCATGGAAGGAGCTCCTCCAGACCCTTGATGACGATCCATGGGGGCGCCCATATAAGGTGGTGCTGAATAAGCTCCGCCCGTGGGCGCCCCCCGTCACCGAGGGTCTTGACCCCCGGCTGCTGGAGGACGTGGTCAATACACTCTTCCCAATTGGGGAGAGGGGACCGCGTCCTCCGGCGGCGGCGGCTGTCCCAGTGGAGTGGACGGCCGAGCTGGGGGTCACGCAGGAGGAGCTGGCAGCGGCCATCAGACGGCTCGGGGTTCGTAACACGGCCCCGGGTCCGGATGGTGTGCCCGGCCGGGTTTGGGTCTTGACCCAGGGCGTCCTTGGGGCCGACCTCAGGCGGTTGTTCGACCGCTGCCTGAGGGACGGGCGATTCCCCCCCAGTTGGAAGGTGGCGAGGATGGTCCTCCTCCGGAAGGAGGGTCGGCCCGCGGAGTCTCCCTCCGCATACCGGCCCATTTGTCTCCTCGACGAGGTGGGCAAGCTCTTCGAGCGTGTGATTGCTGCCCGCCTCGTCGAGCACCTGTCGCGGGGTGATCCCGGTCTGGCCGACTGCCAGTTCGGTTTCCGGGGGGGCCGATCGACTATCGACGC
This sequence comes from Colletes latitarsis, assembly GCF_051014445.1. NCBI lineage: Eukaryota > Metazoa > Arthropoda > Insecta > Hymenoptera > Colletidae > Colletes > Colletes latitarsis. Next base: position 8,942,289 of record NC_135142.1, read on the forward strand.
GATAGGTCGTGTGAGGGCCCTCTCGGAGGCGGCCGTCTCCCGGGGAGGGGTGGCATTGGCAATATCCTTGGATATTGCCAATGCCTTTAACACCCTCCCCTGGGAAGAGATAAGGAGGGGACTCGAATATCATCGGGTCCCCCCTTGTCTCAGGGCGGTCGTCGGGGATTATCTCCGCGGCAGGTGGATCGAGTATCCGGGCCGGGATGGTGATATGCGGAGGGAGGTGTACTGCGGTGTTCCGCAGGGGTCGGTCCTCGGGCCACTCCTGTGGAACATCGCGTACGACTCGGTGTTGCGGGCCGGCCTCCCCGACGGCGTCAGCACGGTGTGTTATGCGGATGACACACTGGTGCTGGCCGTCGGGGCGCACTGGGGGAGGGCCATGCGTCGCGCGGAGGAGGGGTCGCAACGCGTCGTCGACCGGATCAGGGGGATGGGGATGACGGTGGCGGTCCATAAGACCGAGGTGATTGCGTTTCATTCACCTCGGCAGGATCCGCCACCCCCTCTGATTCGGGTGGGTGGGGCTGACATCGAGGTGAAGCCCCAGATCAGGTATCTAGGGCTGATCCTCGATAGCCACTGGCGTTTCGAGAAGCATTTCCGCTGCCTGGTCCCCCGGTTGGAAAGGATGGTTGCGGCTCTGGGCCGGATCCTGCCCAACCTGGGGGGCCCGGCGGGCCGAGTTCGTCGCCTCTATGTGGCAATGGTCCAGTCGGTGGCCCTATACGGGGCCCCCGTCTGGGCGGACGACCTGGCTGCCTCCCGGCGCAGCATGACTATGCTGCGTCGGGTACAGAGGCGCATGGCGCTCAGGGTCGTCCGCGGGTATCGGACCATGTCACATGAGGCGGCGACGGTTCTAGCGGGGATGCCGCCCATGGACCTGCTCGCGCGGTCGCACGCGGTGATGTACCGGCACCGCGTCGACCGACGCGCGGGGGTGGGGGCGGTCCCGGGCGGGCAGGAACCTGCTTGGGGCGATTTGAAGCGCCAGGCCCGGCAGTCCGTGTTGCTCGCGTGGCAGGAGCGGCTGGCTCTGCCAACCGCGGGGCACCGGACTGTCGGGGCTGTTCGGCCACTCCTGAAGGAGTGGCTGGGCAGAGGCCATGGCAGCCTCACCTACCGGATGGCACAGGTATTTTCCGGGCATGGCAGCTTCGGAAGATACCTGTGCCGGATAGGGAAGGAGCCGACGGCGCGTTGCTGCCACTGCGACGCTGAGCAGGACACGGCGGATCATACCCTGGAGGTATGCCCCGCGTGGGAGGGGGAGCGCCGTGTCCTGGTCGGCGTCGTCGGGCGGGATGTCTCGCTGCCGGGCGTGGTGCGCGCCATGCTCGGCAGCGAGGAGAAGTGGAGGGCCGTGGCCTCCTTCTGCGAGAACGTAATGTTGCAGAAGGAGGCCGCGGGGAGGGAGCGCGAGCTTCAGCGGCGTGCTGAAGCGCGCGCTCGTGCGGTGGCCCGAGGTCGTCGCCCGGTCGCGAGGCGTCGCGGGCGGCCGCCTCGGCGTGGCGGATGACCTAGGCTGGGAGGGGGGTCCTGAGGGGACCCTCCTCCCGCCAGGCGGCGCCGGGTCGGACCGGTTGGGGGTAGGAGTGCCTTCCCCTACCGGTCCGACGCAAGGGGAGGCACCCTCGGCGGTCTGGTGCGGCCATGAACGCCCGGCCGCCGAGGGATGGAAACGGGGTCGCGGGCGGTTGCGAGTTGGGGCTCGCAGCCGCCACTAAACGCGGCCCCGGGACGGATAGCGGCGGGATGGTGTGGCCCCGTCCCGCCGCTATGAGGCAGTGTGTCTACTGGGGGGACCGATTGTCCCCCCGGGGGATGGGCGCGAAAGCGCGGGCACGGGGAGGATACCGGAAGAATGCTTCGAGCGATTCCCGGTATCCTCCCAAAGCGTGCCGAAGGGTCACCGTGGGGTTTTTAGTGGGTAGGTCCCGCGCCTGTCGTTGTACGGGCGCGGGGAATCCCACACACGCCTCCCACCTCTCCCCAAGGAGGTGGGAGGGAGTCTTTCGAAGATTTTCCCCACGACAAAAAAAAAAAAAAAAAAAAAAAGTAAGCGTGCAGAGAGCTAGTAAGGAAGCAGTATGCTAGTAAGCAAGAAGTAAAATAGTAAGAAAGCAGTATGCGATTAAGCAAAGAGTAGGCTAGTAAGGAAGCAGCATGCCAGTATACCAGCAGTAAGATCGAAAGCAAGCTGCAAGCTAGCAAGCAAGCAGCGGGGTAGCAAGAAAGCAGGTAGTTAGTAGGCATGCAGTACGTCAGTAAGCAAGCAGTTAGCTACTAAGCATGGACCAGGCTAGCAGGAAAGTAGTTACCTAGTAAGCTATCCGTAAGCCAGTAAGCAAGCAGTGAGCTAGTAAGCAAGCAGGGAGCTAGTAAGGGAGCTCTAAGCTAGAAAACAAGCAGCAGGATAGTAACCAAGCAGCAGGATAGTAAGCAAGCAGCACGGTAGCAAGAAAGCAGGTAGCATTTAAGCAAGCTGTAAGGTAGTAAACAAGCAGCATGTTGGTAATAAAGCAGTAAGCTAGAAAGCAAGGAGCAGGCAAGTAAGTGTTACGAGCCAGGGCCGTGCAGCGCGCGTGGCCTGCGAGTGCGAGAGAGAGTATGGAATATGGTATCAATTTGTTAGTTTGGTACGCGGACGAACCCAATGCGAAATTGGGGAGCCGCTAGGATAGTTGATAACGAGGACGAACCTGATGCGAAATCAGGGAGCCTCTGGGATGGAGTCACGTACGGACGAACCTGGTGCGAAACCAGGGAGCCGTAGGAGGGTGAAACGTCGTGAACGAACCCGATGCGAAATCGGGGAGTCACTAGGATTGTTGATAACGACGCAGACGAACCCAATGCGAAATCGGGGAGCTGCTAGGAGGTTGGAAGAAACGCAGACGAACTCGATGCGTAATCGAGGAGCTGCTGGGAGGTTGGATAAATCACAGACGAACCTGATGCGAAATCAGGGAGCTGTAGGATGCGGACGAACCTGATGCGTGATCAGGGAGCCGCTAGGATGGTAATAGATTGCGTGGACGAACTCGATGCGTAATCGAGGAGCCACTAGGTTGTAAGAGGTTGTATTTGGATTTGGGGATGTGTTAATTGAATTCGTAACTATGAATTATTAAATATAATATAACCCGAGCGGTAAGGTTATATTATTATGGGAACGTTTAACTAATAATAATCGCTTTATATAATTGTGGGTTAAAGAAGTTGGGTAACTCTGATTTGATAATAAAAGTAGATATATTCTTAAATCAACAAATAAAATACAATTGTTTCGTGTATCTTGTGTCGCGATCAAAGAATGATTATATTTACCTAAAAAGATCTTGCGCGGTGTTGACGCACTGGCGATGCGGGGGTATGTCAGTTGAAAGTAATGGCCGCAATAGAATTTATGCCGGTTCACGGATTCTATGTGGTATAATATTGATACGACAGGGAACTGTAGCCCGATCTCACAAATACAACTGACTAACAAAAATCGTATACGCGTAACGAGAGTCGTGGAGTTGACACTAAGCGTGACGGTACGATTATGATCCCCCGAGTAATGAAATCACGGAGTTTATATACCAAAAAATCTGTGTGGGGCGGATTCAAAAGTACGTTAGAAATCACCGTGTGCACTATTCTCCGAATTGTATTAATTAACGAGCTGCTCTATTCTCCGAATTGTATTAATTAACGGGCTTTTTTTTTTTTTTTTTTTTTTTTTTTTTGTCGTGGGGAAAATCTTCGCAAGACTCCCTCGCACCTCCTTGGGGAGAGGTGGGAGGGGTGTGTGGGATTCCCCGCGCCCGTACAACGACAGGCGCGGGACCTACCCACTAAAAACCCCACGGTGACCCTTCGGCACGCTTTGGGAGGATACCGGGAATCGCTCGAAGCATTCTTCCGGTATCCTCCCCCTGCTCGCGCTTTCGCGCCCATCCCCCGGGGGGACAATCGGTCCCCCCAGTAGACACACTGCCTCATAGCGGCGGGACGGGGCCACTCCATCCCGCCGCTATCCGTCACGGAGCCGCGTTTAGTGGCGGCTGCGAGCCCCAACTCGCAACCGCCCGCGACCCCGTTTCCACCCCTCGGCGGCCGGGCGTTCATGGCCGCACCAGACCGCCGAGGGTGCCTCCCCTTGCGTCGGACCGGTAGGGGGAGGCACTTCTACCCCCAACCTGTCCGACCCGGCGCCGCCTGGCGGGAGGAGGGTCCCCTCAGGACCCCCCTCCCAGCCTAGGTCATCTGCCACGCCGAGGCGGCCGCCCACGACGCCTCGCGACCGGGCGACGACCTCGGGACACCGCACGAGCGCGAGCTTCAGCGCGCCGCTGAAGCTCGCGCTCCCTCCCCGCGGCCTCCTTCTGCAACATTACGTTCTCGCAGAAGGAGGCCACGGCCCTCCACTTCTCGCTGCCGAGCATGGCGCGCACCACGCCCGGCAGCGAGACATCCCGCCCGACGACGCCGACCAGGACACGGCGCTCCCCCTCCCACGCGGGGCATACCTCCAGGGTATGATCCGCCGTGTCCTGCTCAGCGTCGCAGTGGCAGCAACGCGCCGTCGGCTCCTTCCCTATCCGGCACAGGTATCTTCCGAAGCTGCCATGCCCGGAAAATACCTGTGCCATCCGGTAGGTGAGGCTGCCATGGCCTCTGTCCAGCCACTCCTTCAGGAGTGGCCGAACCGCCCCGACAGTCCGGTGCCCCGCGGTTGGCAGAGCCAGCCGCTCCTGCCACGCGAGCAACACGGACTGCCGGGCCTGGCGCTTCAAATCGCCCCAAGCAGGTTCCTGCCCGCCCGGGACCGCCCCCACCCCCGCGCGACGGTCGACGCGGTGCCGGTACATCACCGCGTGCGACCGCGCGAGCAGGTCCATGGGCGGCATCCCCGCTAGAACCGTCGCCGCCTCATGTGACATGGTCCGATACCCGCGGACGACCCTGAGCGCCATGCGCCTCTGCACCCGACGCAGCATAGTCATGCTGCGCCGGGAGGCAGCCAGGTCGTCCGCCCAGACGGGGGCCCCGTATAGGGCCACCGACTGGACCATTGCCACATAGAGGCGACGAACTCGGCCCGCCGGGCCCCCCAGGTTGGGCAGGATCCGGCCCAGAGCCGCAACCATCCTTTTCCAACCGGGGGACCAGGCAGCGGAAATGCTCCTCGAAACGCCAGTGGCTATCGAGGATCAGCCCTAGATACCTGATCTGGGGCTTCACCTCGATGTCAGCCCCACCCACCCGGATCAGAGGGGGTGGCGGATCCTGCCGAGGTGAATGAAACGCAATCACCTCGGTCTTATGGACCGCCACCGTCATCCCCATCCCCCTGATCCGGTCGACGACGCGTTGCGACCCCTCCTCCGCGCGACGCATGGCCCTCCCCCAGTGCGCCCCGACGGCCAGCACCAGTGTGTCATCCGCATAACACACCGTGCTGACGCCGTCGGGGAGGCCGGCCCGCAACACCGAGTCGTACGCGATGTTCCACAGGAGTGGCCCGAGGACCGACCCCTGCGGAACACCGCAGTACACCTCCTTCCGCACATCACCATCCCGGCCCGGATACTCGATCCACCTGCCGCGGAGATAATCCCCGACGACCGCCCTGAGACAAGGGGGGACTCGATGATATTCGAGTCCTCACCTTATCTCTTCCCAGGGGAGGGTGTTAAAGGCATTGGCAATATCCAAGGATATTGCCGAGAGGGCCCTCACACGACCTATCGCGTCGATAGTCGATCGGCCCCCCCGGAAACCGAACTGGCAGTCGGCCAGACCGGGATCACCCCGCGACAGGTGCTCGACGAGGCGGGCAGCAATCACACGCTCGAAGAGCTTGCCCACCTCGTCGAGGAGACAAATGGGCCGGTATGCGGAGGGAGACTCCGCGGGCCGACCCACCTTCCGGAGGAGGACCATCCTCGCCACCTTCCAACTGGGGGGGAATCGCCCGTCCCTCAGGCAGCGGTCGAACAACCGCCTGAGGTCGGCCCCAAGGACGCCCTGGGTCAAGACCCAAACCCGGCCGGGCACAACATCCGGACCCGGGGCCGTGTTACGAACCCCGAGCCGTCTGATGGCCGCTGCCAGCTCCTCCTGCGTGACCCCCAGCTCGGCCGTCCACTCCACTGGGACAGCCGCCGCCACCGGAGGACGCGGTCCCCTCTCCCCAATTGGGAAGAGTGTATTGACCACGTCCTCCAGCAGCCGGGGGTCAAGACCCTCGGTGACGGGGGGCGCCCACGGGCGGAGCTTATTCTGCACCACCTTATATGGGCGCCCCCATGGATCGTCATCAAGGGTCTGGAGGAGCTCCTTCCATGCCTGGGTCTTGGTCCGCTTGATGGCGACCTGCAGAGCAACCCGCGCCACGCGGTATGCTCCATACAGGTCATCATCTGCCCTCGCTCGCGCCACGCCGTCGCCTGTACGTTGACGACGGCGCGCGCGGGTGTACTGGCGTCGGGCGCGGACAGTCGCGACTCGCAACTCCGCGATCGCGTCCGACCACCAGTACACCGCCCGGCGAGGAGAAGCCCGCCCGACCCGAGGCATCGCCGCGTCGCAAATGCCCGCGACCAATGCTCCGAGCCGGGCGACCTCCTCCTCTATGCTCGACAACTCGGCCGCTCCCTGCGGCCAAGTTGCAGCGAGGGCAGCTGCCATCAGGGCGTCCTTGTCCAGGTGCCGAAGCGCCCAGCGGCGTGGTGGGGTGCCACGCAGGCGGCCGTGTCGGGATGCACTCGCGGCGGCAGAGACCACCATCCGGATGTACCGGTGATCGGAGAGTGTCTCTGCCCCCGCGACCACGTGCCAACCCGACACCATGCGCACGGCGTTGGGGGTCGCGAATCCAACATCCACGATGGACCCCCCATATCGCCGCACGCATGTGTGCTCCGACCTCCGGTTCAATACCCGGAGGTCGAGCCCCGCCGCCCAATCGCCCAGGATCCCGCCGCGAACGGAGGTCCTGGGGGATCCCCAAGCCACCGACTTGGCATTAAAATCCCCCAGGACCAGCACCGGCCGGGCCGCGTAGCGCTGCACGCATGCCGCGACCTCGGTCAAGTACAGCTCGAACGCAGCGTGACCGTTACGGGGCGAAATGTAGCACCCCACCACAGCGACTCCCCCCCAGTCCACGGCGACGAATCCCCGACCGTGCTCCAACAAGGAGAACGGTGGGGACCCGTCGCCCCCTCCCCATACCGTCGCCACCTAGCCGTCCGCGTCGCCCACCCAATGAGGGTGATCAGGGACGCGGTACGGCTCGGCGGCGACCGCCAGGCCAACCCCCCACTCCGCGAGGACTTGGGACATCAAGTCCTGTGCCGCGCGGCAGTGGTTGAGGTTGGCCTGGAGGAGGAGGCGGGGCGGCATTAATTAATGGCCGCGCCAGCCTCCTCCCGGCCGTCCGTCCCCGTAGCACCGTCCACCTCCATGGAGGACGATGCCACCGCCCTCGGCACCGGAGCCGGTGCAGCCCGCCTCTTCCTCTCCTTCCGTGAGGGGGGGGGGAGCACTTCTTGCTCCCCACCCTGTGATCGGCTGGCCTCCCCATGTCCGCACACAGCGGGCAGTGGGGGGCCGCCGAGCACTAGCTCGCACGGTGCTCTTTGACACCGCAGCGGTAGCACTGACCGCTGCGGTCCACCGGCGAGGTGCACCACTGCCTCACGTGCGCCAATTCGAGGCAGCGGTGACATTGGAGCGGGCGCGGCGCGAGGATTTCCACTCGCGCCGAAACCCACCCCACCAACACCCTCCCGGATTCCGCCACCTTACGGACGGCGGAGAGGGGGCACCGGGCCCACACCGACCCGAGGCCGGAGGGCGACCTGCGGATCTCTCCGATCCGCAGGTCCTCCACAGGACAGTCCCCCGCCCTCGCAAGGGCACGGGACACATCCTGTGCGCTGACAGAGTCGTCCAGCCCACAAACGCGCATCTCCGTGCGCTTCGTGGGCCGGGCGACCCGGACACCTCGCTCGCCCAGCTGCTCCCGGAGCCTCTGGGCGAGACGATCCGCCTTCGCGCCGCCTTCTGCACCGGGGATCTCCAGCAAGAGACGCCCGGTCACGGCCCTCTTCGCCCTCACGGAGGCGATGCCCAGCTCTTCCAGGGAGATATTCTCCCTGGCGAGCCGCATCGCCTCCGCGAGGGTCAGGTCGCCCCCCTGCGCAACGGTCAGCGTCACCGCTGCCGTTTTTGGGGGACGACCTGGTCGTGCCTTCCCGACCTTCGCGGCCTTTACCTTGGCCGCCGGCGGCGGAGGCGGAGGCTGCGGTTGCGAGGCCTTCCTCGCCGCCCGCTTCGCCTTCCGCCCCACCACCTCACTCCACGCCACCCCCCCTTGGGAGGGTGCTGTGGAGGACGCGACCACCGCGACCACGGGTACACCACCCCCCTTGGGGGTCGCGACCCGGGGCCCTGGTGCCGCAACGCTGGGCGGAGCCTTCACTCCGCCCTTCTTTGCCTTCCCCGACTGTACCGGAACAGGTCGGGGAGGCACCGCCTTCCTGCTGACCGCTCTTCCGGCGAGGAGCTCCTCCCGGAAGGCGGCCAGCTTGCCATCAATCATGTCCCCAATCCTCCTCAGAAGATCGTCTTCTGAGGAGGACGGGGACTTCTTCACGGGCGGAGTGCGGGTGGAGGGGCCCGCGGTGCCCCGCACCACTGCCGCCGCACTCCGCTTATTTACCTCCGCCGAGGGACGCGGCGGTGGAGGAGGAGGGAGGATGGGAGGGAGGGCCGCGCTGTTCCACAGCGCCTCTGCCCTCCTCCTCCCCTGTCGCTCCTCCTCCAACAGGAGCTGCAGACGGGCGTTCCGCCCTCTGAGCTCCCGCGCCGCCTCCCTCATTTCCTCCGCCGCGGCCTTCAGGGCTTCCGCGCCACCGCTTTTCTGCCCCTTAAAGGCGCAGGCTGCGGCGACTTTCTCCACCCGCCTCAGGGACGAGGAGATCCTCTCCGATATCTCCTCGGTCACCTCGTCCCTGAGGCAACTCAGCCTCACCGACGGGCTCATCGCCCCGCCCACCTCGACGAAGGCCTGCCCCGCCCTCTTCCTCTTAGAGCCTATGAGGCTCCTGTTGGAGGAGAAGGACGAGACCGACGCCGTCTCGTCGTCCTCCTCCACCCTCCACGAAGCCGGACCTGGCGCTGAGTGGGGCGCGAGCGCCGCCACCCTAACCCCAACCCCGTCTCCGTCCTCCCCAACCGACAAAACCCGCCCCATCCCCATTTTATTTTCTGTGTCCATAATAATCCCACGAGATGGTCGGAAATAAAGGTCCACCCGGGCAGAGCCGCCTTACCCGGGTAAGCCTAATACTCCGGGGGTTCGGCAGGTTCCCCGGAGGTCCGGATCAGGGGGATGGGGATGACGGTGGCGGTCCATAAGACCGAGGTGATTGCGTTTCATTCACCTCGGCAGGATCCGCCACCCCCTCTGATCCGGGTGGGTGGGGCTGACATCGAGGTGAAGCCCCAGATCAGGTATCTGGGGCTGATCCTCGATAGCCACTGGCGTTTCGAGGAGCATTTCCGCTGCCTGGTCCCCCGGTTGGAAAGGATGGTTGCGGCTCTGGGCCGGATCCTGCCCAACCTGGGGGGCCCGGCGGGCCGAGTTCGTCGCCTCTATGTGGCAGTGGTCCAGTCGGTGGCCCTATACGGGGCCCCCGTCTGGGCGGACGACCTGGCTGCCTCCCGGCGCAGCATGACTATGCTGCGTCGGGTGCAGAGGCGCATGGCGCTCAGGGTCGTCCGCGGGTATCGGACCATGTCACATGAGGCGGCGACGGTTCTAGCGGGGATGCCGCCCATGGACCTGCTCGCGCGGTCGCACGCGGTGATGTACCGGCACCGCGTCGACCGTCGCGCGGGGGTGGGGGCGGTCCCGGGCGGGCAGGAACCTGCTTGGGGCGATTTGAAGCGCCAGGCCCGGCAGTCCGTGTTGCTCGCGTGGCAGGAGCGGCTGGCTCTGCCAACCGCGGGGCACCGGACTGTCGGGGCGGTTCGGCCACTCCTGAAGGAGTGGCTGGACAGAGGCCATGGCAGCCTCACCTACCGGATGGCACAGGTATTTTCCGGGCATGGCAGCTTCGGAAGATACCTGTGCCGGATAGGGAAGGAGCCGACGGCGCGTTGCTGCCACTGCGACGCTGAGCAGGACACGGCGGATCATACCCTGGAGGTATGCCCCGCGTGGGAGGGGGAGCGCCGTGTCCTGGTCGGCGTCGTCGGGCGGGATGTCTCGCTGCCGGGCGTGGTGCGCGCCATGCTCGGCAGCGAGGAGAAGTGGAGGGCCGTGGCCTCCTTCTGCGAGAACGTAATGTTGCAGAAGGAGGCCGCGGGGAGGGAGCGCGAGCTTCAGCGGCGCGCTGAAGCTCGCGCTCGTGCGGTGGCCCGAGGTCGTCGCCCGGTCGCGAGGCGTCGCGGGCGGCCGCCTCGGCGTGGCGGATGACCTAGGCTGGGAGGGGGGACCTGAGGGGACCCTCCTCCCGCCAGGCGGCGCCGGGTCGGACCGGTTGGGGGTAGGAGTGCCTCCCCCTACCGGTCCGACGCAAGGGGAGGCACCCTCGGCGGTCTGGTGCGGCCATGAACGCCCGGCCGCCGAGGGGTGGAAACGGGGTCGCGGGCGGTTGCGAGTTGGGGCTCGCAGCCGCCACTAAACGCGGCCCCGGGACGGATAGCGGCGGGATGGAGTGGCCCCGTCCCGACGCTATGAGGCAGTGTGTCTACTGGGGGGACCGATTGTCCCCCCGGGGGATGGGCGCGAAAGCGCGGGCACAGGGAGGATACCGGAAGAATGCTTCGAGCGATTCCCGGTATCCTCCCAAAGCGTGCCGAAGGGTCACCGTGGGGTTTTTAGTGGGTAGGTCCCGCGCCTGTCGTTGTACGGGCGCGGGGAATCCCACACACCCCTCCCACCTCTCCCCAAGGAGGTGGGAGGGAGTCTTTCGAAGATTTTCCCCACGACAAAAAAAAAAAAAAAAAAAAAAAAAAAAAAAAAAAAAAAGGTTCCCCGGAGGTGGTCGCTTGGGATTGGGCCTTCTCCCCCAACCATGCATCCCATCGCCGCGCACCATAGCTTAGGATTGGAGGGCGATTTTATAGAGTCGCCATACTCGTGGCCCAGGCGGTTAAGCCAAGACCCCCGTTCCTCCTGCCGTCACGTACCATTCACAAAACCAATGGGGAATTGTGAATGGGTCGTTGTGACGACCAACAGGAGGCTTACGGTGTGTGTATGACTCGGGTACCCCGGGTTCGTTAAGCCCGTACTGCAGCTGAAAGGCTGGCAGCCCCTGAGGGGTGGGCGGACGACCTGGCTGCCTCGCGGCGCAGCATGACTATGCTGCGTCGGGTGCAGAGGCGCATGGCGCTCAGGGTCGTCCGCGGGTATCGGACCATGTCACATGAGGCGTCGACGGTTCTAGCGGGGATGCCGCCCATGGACCTGCTCGCGCGGTCGCACGCGGTGATGTACCGGCACCGCGTCGACCGTCGCGCGGGGGTGGGGGCGGTCCCGGGCGGGCAGGAACCTGCTTGGGGCGATTTGAAGCGCCAGGCCCGGCAGTCTGTGTTGCTCGCGTGGCAGGAGCGGCTGGCTCTGCCAACCGCGGGGCACCGGACTGTCGGGGCTGTTCGGCCACTCCTGAAGGAATGGCTGGACAGAGGCCATGGCAGCCTCACCTACCGGCTGGCACTGGTATTTTCCGGGCATGGCAGCTTCGGAAGATACCTGTGCCGGATAGGGAAGGAGCCGACGGCGCGTTGCTGCCACTGCGACGCTGAGCAGGACACGGCGGATCATACCCTGGAGGTATGCCCCGCGTGGGAGGGGGAGCGCCGTGTCCTGGTCGGCGTCGTCGGGCGGGATGTCTCGCTGCCGGGCGTGGTGCGCGCCATGCTCGGCAGCGAGGAGAAGTGGAGGGCCGTGGCCTCCTTCTGCGAGAACGTAATGTTGCAGAAGGAGGCCGCGGGGAGGGAGCGCGAGCTTCAGCGGCGCGCTGAAGCTCGCGCTCGCGCGGTAGCCCGAGGTCGTCGCCCGGTCGCGAGGCGTCGCGGGCGGCCGCCTCGGCGTGGCGGATGACCGAGGCTGGGAGGGGGGTCCTGAGGGGACCCTCCTCCCGCCAGGCGGCGCCGGGTCGGACCGGTTGGGGGTAGGAGTGCCTCCCCCTACCGGTCCGACGCAAGGGGAGGCACCCTCGGCGGTCTGGTGCGGCCATGAACGCCCGGCCGCCGAGGGGTCGAAACGGGGTCGCGGGCGGTTGCGAGTTGGGTCTCGCAGCCGCCACTAAACGCGGCCCCGGGACGGATAGCGGCGGGATGGAGTGGCCCCGTTCCGCCGCTATGAGGCAGTGTGTCTACTGGGGGGACCGATTGTCCCCCCGGGGGATGGGCGCGAAAGCGCGGGCACGGGGAGGATACCGGAAGAATGCCGCCTCCCAAAGCGTGCCGAAGGGTCACCGTGGGGTTTTTAGTGGGTAGGTCCCGCGCCTGTCGTTGTACGGGCGCGGGGAATCCCACACACCCCTCCCACCTCTCCCCAAGGAGGTGGGAGGGAGTCTTTCGAAGATTTTCCCCACGACAAAAAAAAAAAAAAAAAAAAAAAAAAGATCCATGGGCGGCATCCCCGCAAGAACCGTCGCCGCCTCATGCGACACGGTCCGGTGGTCGGAACCATGGAACCATTGCCACATAGAGGCGGCGAACTCGTCCCGCCGGGCCACCCAGGTTGGGGAGGATCCGGCCTAAAGCCGAGACCATCCTCTCCAACCGGGGAACCAGGCAGCGGAAATGCTCCTCGTAGCGCCAGTGGCTATCGAGGATCAGCCCCAGATACCTCATCCGGGGCTTCACCTCGATATCAGCCCCACCCACCCGGATCAGTGGGGGTGGCGGATCCTGCCGAGGTGATTGGTACGCTATCACCTCGGTCTTATGGACCGCCACCGTTATCCCCATTCCCCTGATCCGGTCGACGACGCGTTGCGCCCCCTCCTCGGCGAGGCGCTTGGCCCTCCCCTACTGAGCCCCGACGGCCAGCACCAGTGTCATCTGCGTAACACACGGCACTGACGCCGTCGGGGAGGTCGGAGCGCAACACCGCGTCGTACGCGATGTTCCACAGAAGTGGCCCGAGGACCGACCCCTGCGGAACCCCGCAGTAGACCTCCCTCTTCATATCACCATCCCGGCCCGGATACTCTATCCACCTGCCGCGGAGATAATCCCCGACGACTGTCCTGAGATACGGGGGGATCCGATGATATTCGAGCCCCCTCCGTATCTCCCCCCAGGGAAGGGTGTTAAACGCGTTGGCAATATCCAGCGATACCACCAACGCCGCCCCACCCCGGGTGACGGCCGACTCCGAGAGGGCCCTGACCCGACTGATCGCGTCGACCGTCGACCGGCCCCCCGGAAACTGTACTGGCAGTCGGCCAGGCCCGGAGCACACCGCGACAGGTGCTCGACGAGGCGGGCAGCAATCACTCGCTCGAAGAGCTTGCCCACCTCGTCGAGGAGACAGATGGGCCGGTATGCGGATGGAGACTGCGCGGGCTGACCCTCCTTCCGGAGGAGGATATCCTCGCCACCTTCCAACTGGGGGGGGGGGGGGAATCGCCCGTCCCTCAGGCATCGGTTAAACAACCGCCTGAATTCGGCCTCAAGGACGCCGTGGGTTAAGACCCAAACCAGGCCGAGCATACCATCAGGACCTGGGGCCATGTTACGCGCCCCGAGTCGTCTAATGGCCGCGGCCAGCTCCTCCTGCGTGACCCCCGGCTCGGCCACCCACTCCAACGGGGCCGTCGCCTCTGCCGGAGGACGTGGTCCCATCTCCCCAATTGGGAAGAGAGTATTGACCACGTCCTCCAGCAGCTGGGGGTCAAGACCCTCGGTGACGGGGGGCGCCCACGGGCGGAGCTTGTTCAGCACCACCTTATAAGGGCGCCCCCAGGGATCGTCATCAAGGGTCTCGAGGAGCTCCTTCCATGCCCGGGTCTTGGCCCGTTTGATGGCGACCTGCAGAGCCATCCGCGACATGCGGTATGCCTCATATAGGTCATCTGACCTCGCTCGCGCCACGCTATCGTCTCTCCGTAGACGACGCCGCGCGCGGGTGTACTGGCATTGGGTGCGCAAACTCACGACGCGCAGTTCTTCGATCGCGGCCGACCACCAGTACACCGCCTGCCTAGGAGTAGCCCGCCCGACCCGGGGCATCGCCGCGTCGCAATATTTGAGGCTAATCCCCCGAACCGCGCGACCTTCTCCTCTATGCTCGGCAACTCGGCCGCCCCCTGCGGCGAGAGCAGCTGCCATTATAGCGTCCTTGTCCAGGCGCGCTGGGGCGCCAACCGGGCGGCGGTGTCGGGATGTACATCCGGGGGCAGAGACCTCCGTCCGAATATACCGGTGGTCCGAGAGTGTCCCTGCCCCCCCCCCCAATCACCTGACATCCCGACACCATGCGCACGGCGTTGGTGGTCGCGAATCCAACATCCACGATGGATCCCCCATATCGCCGCACGCACGTGTGCTCCGACCCCCGGTTCAATAACCGAAGGTCGAGCCTGGCCGCCCAGTCGCCCAGGATTCCACCGCGAACGGAGGTCCTGGGGGATCCCCACGCCACCGACTTGGCGTTAAAGTCCTCCAGAACCAGCACCAGCAGGGCCGCGCAGCGCTGCACGCATGCAGCGACCTCGGCAAGGTACTGCGCGAACGCGGCGTGGCCGCTGCGGGGCGAGATGTAGCACCCCACCACGGCGACAAAGCCCCGACCGCGCTCCAGGATGGAAAAAGGCGGGGACTCGTCGCCTCCTACCCATATCGCCGCCACCAAGCCGTCCGCGTCCCCCACCCAATGAGGGTGATCAAGGACGCGGTACGGCTCGGCGGCGAACGCCAGGACAACCCCCCACTCCGCGAGGACTTGGGACATCATATCCTTTGCCGCGCGGCAGTGGTTGAGGTTGGCCTGGACGAGGAGACGGGGCGGCATTACTTAGCGGCCGCCCCAGCCTCCTCCCGGCTGTCCGTTCACGTGGCACCGTCCACCTCCATTGTGGACGATGCCACCAACCGCGGAGCCTGAACCGGAGAGGGCCGATTCCGCCTCTTCTTCCGAGAGGGAGGAGTGCACTTTTTGCTTCCCACCCAGTGATCTGCCGGCCTCCACATGTCCGCACATAGCGGGCAGTGCCCCAACTCGAGGCAACGGTGTCACTGGAGTGGGCGCGGCGCGAGTGGAGATACTCGCGCCGAAACCCACCCCACCAACTCCCTCCCGGATTCCGCCACTTTGCGGGCAGCGGAGATAGGGCACCGGGCCCACACCGACCCCAGGCCGGAAGGAGACCTGCGGATCTCTCCGACCCACACGTCTCCTTCGGGGCAGTCCCCCGCCCTCGCTAAGCACGAGACACCTCCTGCGCTATAACCGAGTCGTCCAGCCCACAAACGCGCATCTCCGGGCGCTTCGTGGGCCTGGCGACCTGGACACCCCGCTCGCCCAGCTGCTCCCGGAGCCTCTGGGCGAGTCGGTCAGCCTTCTCCTCGGCCACCGCTCTAGGGATCTCCAGCTGGAGACCACCGGTCACCGCACTCTTCGCCCTCACGGAAGCGATGCCAAGCTCCTCCAGGGAGATGTTCTCCCTGGCGAGCTGCATCGCCGCCGCGAGGGTCAGGTCGCCACCATGCGCGACGGTCAACGCCACCGCTGCCGTTTTGGGGGGGGGGGGGCGCCAAGGTCGCGTCTTCGCGGCCTTTACTTTGGCTGCGTGCGGCGAGGGCGGAGGTTGCGGCTGCGTGGCCTTCCTCGCCGCCCTCCACGCCTTCCGCCCAACCACCCCACTCCAGGACACCCCCCCTTGGGACGGTGCCATGGATGGCGTCCGATACGAGACCGCGGGTAGTCTGGCTACCTTGGATGCTGCGACCCGAGGCCCCGGAGTGACCGCGGTGGGCGGAACCTTCGCTCCCCCAACCTTCGCCTTCCCCGATTGTACCGGTATCGGTTGGGGGGTCACCGCCTTCCTGCTGACCGCTCTACCGGGGAGGAGCTCATCCCGGAAGGCGGTCAGCCTCCGGCCAACCATTTCCCCAATCTTCCTCAGAAATTCGTCCTCAGAGGAGAACGGGGAACTCTGCGCGGACGGAGTGCGGGCGGAAGGGCCTGTTGAGCCTCGCATCACTTCTGCCGCACCCCGCTTTTTTGCCACCGCCGGGGCACGCGGCGGAAGAGGCGGGAGGATTAGCGTGAGGGCCGCGCCATTCCAGCTCGCCTCTGCCCTCCTCCTCCCCCGTCACTCCTACTCCAACAGGAGCTGCAGACGGACGATCCGTCCGCTCAGCTCCTGCGCCGCCGCCCTCATCTTTTGCGCAGCCTCTCTCAGGGCATCTGTGCCGCCGCTCTTCTGCCCCTTAAAGGAGCAGAATGCGGTCACCATCTCCACCCGCATCGGAGACGAGGATATCCTCTCGGAAATCTCCTCGGTCCCTGAGACAACTCACCATTACCACCGGGCTCATTGCCCTACCCACTCCGGAGACGGCCTGCCCCGTCCGCTTCCCCTTGGAACCTATGTGGCTCCTGATGGAGGAGAAGGATGAGACTGACGCAGTCTCGTCGTCCTCCTCCGCCCTCCACGAAGCCGGGCAAGGCGCTGAGTAAGGCGCGTGCGCCGTCACCCTAGCCCAACACCGTCTTCGACCTCCCTCTCCGCAATAACCAGCCCCAACCCCGTTTTGTCATGAAAATCCATTTAGTTCCCACGCGTAGGTTGGAAAAAAGGTCCACCCGGGCAGAGCCGTCTTACCCCGGCAAGTCTAATACCCCGGGGGTTCGGCAGGTGCCCCCAAAGGTGGTCGCTTGGGATTGGGGATTTTTTTTTTTTTTCTTTTTTTTTGTCGTGGCGAAAATCTTCGAAAGACTCCATCCCACCTCCTTGGGGAGAGGTGGGAGGGGTGTGTGGGATTCCCCGCGCCCGTACAACGACAGGCGCGGGACCTACCCACTAAAAACCCCACGGTGACCCTTCGGCACGCTTTGGGAGGATACCGGGAATCGCTCGAAGCATTCTTCCGGTATCCTCCCCGTGCCCGCGCTTTCGCGCCCATCCCCCGGGGGGACAATCGGTCCCCCCAGTAGACACACTGCCTCATAGCGGCGGGACGGGGCCACTCCATCCCGCCGCTATCCGTCCCGGGGCCGCGTTTAGTGGCGGCTGCGAGCCCCAACTCGCAACCGCCCGCGACCCCGTTTCCACCCCTCGGCGGCCGGGCGTTCATGGCCGCACCAGACCGCCGAGGGTGCCTCCCCTTGCGTCGGACCGGTAGGGGGAGGCACTCCTACCCCCAACCGGTCCGACCCGGCGCCGCCTGGCGGGAGGAGGGTCCCTTCAGGACCCCCCTCCCAGCCTCGGTCATCCGCCACGCCGAGGCGGCCGCCCGCGACGCCTCGCGACCGGGCGACGACCTCGGGCTACCGCACGAGCGCGAGCTTCAGCGCGCCGCTGAAGCTCGCGCTCCCTCCCCGCGGCCTCCTTCTGCAACATTACGTTCTCGCAGAAGGAGGCCACGGCCCTCCACTTCTCCTCGCTGCCGAGCATGGCGCGCACCACGCCCGGCAGCGAGACATCCCGCCCGACGACGCCGACCAGGACTCGGCGCTCCCCCTCCCACGCGGGGCATACCTCCAGGGTATTTACTAGCCTACAACTTGCTTACTAGCATACTGCTTCCTTACTAGCTTCCTGCTCGCTTACTAGCTCACTGCTTGCTTACTGGATAACTGGATACTTACTAGCCTACTGCTTGCTCACTAGCATACTGCTTCCTTACTAGCTTCCCGCTCGCTTACTAGCTCACTGCTTGCTTACTAGCATACTGCTTTCCTACTAGCTAACTGCTTTCTTACTAGCATGCTGCTAGCTTAATAGCTTACTTGTAGCTTACTAGTTTAGGAAATGAAATTAAAATACAATAAAAGATGTTAAGTTTATTTGAACATGAAATAAAATAAAGGTTGTAAGAAATATAACTCGCTACGTCTTAATTCGCTCGTGTGGACTCTTCGACGGTTCGCTCGACACTGCCGTTTTTTCCCAGGGCCAGCCACGTGCGTCTTCTAAACGAATGACGCCACCCGCAACATTGACGGCATCGGCATCGATACCATTGCATAAACAATCATTCGGCTCCAAGCATTCGACGCTTACTCATACCACTCATGATTCACACATACCATACACACACACACACACTACACTAGCTTACTGCTTGCTTACTAGCTTACCGCTTGCTTACTAGACTCCTACCTGCTTTCTAGCTTCGTGCTTCCTTACTAGCTTCCGGCTTGTCCTCTAGCTCACAGCTAGCATACTAGATTACTGCATGCTTACTAGCTTACTGCTGGCTTACTCGCTGCCTGCTTGCTTACTATCTTCCTCCTGGCTTACTAGCTCACCGCTTGCATACTAGCTTACTGCTTGCATTCTAGCTATTTGCTTCCTTACCAGCTTATTGCATGCTTACTAGCTTACTGCATGCTCACTAGCCTACAGCTTTCTTACTATCTAACTGCTATCTTACAAGCCTGCTGCTTGCTTACCAGCTTACCGGTAACTTACTAGGTTACTGCTTGCTTACTAGCTCAAGGCTTGCTAACTATCAAACTGCTTTCTTACTAGCCTGCTCCTTGCTTTCTAGATTACAGCTGGCATCCAAGCTTACTGCTAGCTTATTTGCTTACCGCTTGCATACCAGCCAGCTGCTTGTTTTCTAGCTTAGTGCTTCCTTACTATCTTCCTGCTTGCTTACTAACTCGCTGTTTGCTTTCTAGCTTAGTGCTTGCTTACTTGCATACTGCTTCCTTACTATCTCCCTTCTCGCTTACCAGCTCACTGCTTCCTTACTAACTTACTGCTTGCATACTAGCATTCTGCTACCTTACTAGATTCGTGCCAGCTTACTAGCGCACTTCTTGCTTACCAGCTTACTACTTGCTTACTTGCTAGCTGCTTTCGTTCCAGCTGTCTGCTTGCTGACTAGCATACTGCTTCCTTACAAGGTTCCTCCTCGCTTACTACCTCACTGCTTGCTCACTAGTTTGCTGTTTGCTTACTTGCCTACTACTTCCTGACTAGCTAACTGGTTTCATACCAGCTTATTGCTTGCTTACAAGCTTACTGTATGCTTACTTGCTTACTGCTTGGTTACTAGTTTACTGCATGCTCGATAGCTAACTGCTATCTTGCTATCCTGCTGCTTGCTTACTAGCTTGCTGCTATATTACTAGCCTGCTCCATGCTTGCTATCCTGCTGCTTGCATACTAGCTTACAGCTTGCTTACTAGCATGTTGCATGCTTTCTGGCTGACTGCTTCCTTACTAGCATACTGCTTTCCTACTAGCCGACTGCTTTCTGACTAGCGCGATGCTTGCTTACTACCTTACTGGTTGCTTACTAGCTTGCTGCTTGCTTACTAGCTTACTGCTTGCATACTAGCTTACTGCTTGCATTCTGGCTTCCTGCTTGCTTCCTGGCATGCTGCTCGCTTTCTAGCCTACTGCTTGCATACTAGATTGCTGCATGCTTTCTAGCATACTTCTTGCTTACTTGCTTACTGCTTGCATATAAGCTTACTGCTTGCTTACTAGGTTACTGCTAGCTTACTATCTTGTTGCTTGCTTTCTGGCTTACTGCTTCCTTACTAGCATACTGCTTTCCAACTAGCCGACTGCTTTCAGACTAGCCCGATGCTTGCTTACTACCATACTGGTTGCTTATTACGTTACTGCTGCCTTACCAGCCTATTGCTTCCTTACTACCTCGCTGCTCACTTACTATCTCACTGCTTGCTTACTAGCTTACTGCTTGCCTACTTGCATGCTGCCTCCTTACTACCTTCCATCTCGCTTACTGCTCACTGCATGCCTACTAACTTACCGCTCGCTTACTAGAACACTGCTTCCTTACTACCCCGCTGCTTACTTACTATCACACTGCTTGTTTAATAGCTCACTGCTTGCTTACTAGCATGCTGCCTTCCTACTAGAACACCGCATTCCTACTATCGAACTGCTTTCTGACTAGCCTGATGCTTGCTTACTACCTTACTGGTTGCCTACTAGCTTACTGCTTTCATACTAGCATACTGCTACCTCACGAGCTCCCTGCTAGCTTAATAGCTCACTGCTTGCTGACTATCTTACAGCTTGCTTACTAGCTTACTGCTTAGTTACTAGCATACTGCTTCCCTACGAGCTCCCTGCTTGCTTAATAGCACACTGCTTGCTTACTATCTTACTGCTTGCTTTCTAGCTTACTGCTTCCTTACTAGAATACTACTTCCTTACGAGCTACCTGCTTGCTTACTAGCCTACTGCTTTGTTGGTAACCTACTGCTTTGTAACTAGCTTACTGCTTGGTTAAAAACTAAATGCTTTCTTACTAGCCTGCTGCATGCTTTCTAGCCTACTTCTTGCTTGCTACATTGCTGGTTGCTTACTAGCTTACTACATGCTTACTATCATACTGCTTCCTTACAACCATACAGCTTGCTTTATAGGTAACTGCTTTTTTTCAAGCCTGATGCTGGCTTTCTAGCTTACTGCTTGCTTACCGGTTTTTTGCTTGCTTACTAGCACATTGGTTCCTTACTAGCTAATTGCTTCCTTACTAGCCTGCTGCTTGCTTACTAGCCTGCCGCTTGCTTACTAGCTTACCTGTTGCTCACTAGCTCACTCATTGCTTACTAGCAGTCTGCTTCCATACTATCGCCCAGCTCGCATACTACCTCACTGCATGCTTAGCATCTTACTGCTTGCTTACTAGCTTACAGCTTGCTGAATAGCTAACTGCTTCCTTACTACCCCGCTGCTCACTTGCTACCTCACTGCTTGTTTACTAGCTCACTGCTTGCTTACCAGCATGCTGCTTCCCTACTAGAACACTGCATTCCTACTATCTAACTGCTTTCTGACTAGCCTGTTGCTTGCTTACTACCTTACTGGTTGCTTACTAATTTACTGCATGCCCAATAGCTAACTGCTCTCTTGCTAGCTTGCTGCTTGGTTTCTAGCTTACTGCACGCTTACTTGCTTGCTGCTTGTTTTCAAGAATACTGCTTCCTTACGGACTTCCTGCTTGCTTACTAGCTTTCTACTTGTTCACTACCTTACTGCTTGCTTACTAGCTACATGCTTTCATGCTACACTGCTGCTTGTTGTCCATCTTACTGCTTGCTTAGAAGCTTGCTGCTTGCTTCTAGCTTACTGCTTGCATACTAGCTTACTGCAAGCTTATTCGCTTAATGCTTGCTTACTAGCTAACAGCTTTCTTACCAGCTTACTACTTGCTTACTAGCTTACTGATTTGTTACTAACATACTGCTTTGCTACTAGCCTACTGCTTCCTTGCTAGCTTACTGCTTGCCTTCTTGCTTACTGCTTCCTTACCAGCTTCCTGCTTGCTTACTAGCCAGCTGCTTACTTTCTAGCATACTGCTTCCTTACTAGCTTACTGCTTTCCTACTAGCTTACTGATTGCTTTCTAGCATACTCCTTGCTCACTAGCATACTGCTTTCTTACTAGTTAACTGCTTCCTGACTAACCTGCTGCTTGCTTCCTAGTTTTGCTGCTGCCTTTCTAGCTTACTGCTTCCTTACTAACATGCTGGTTGCTTTCTAGCATACTACTCACGTACTCGCATACTGCTTTCTAAATAGTCAACCACTTCCTGACAAACATGCTGACTGCTCGCTTACTAGCTCACTGCATGCTTACAAGGTTCCTGCTTGCTTACTGGCATGCTGCTTCCGTACTAGCTTCCTGCTCGCTTACTGGCATACTGCTTTCTAACTAGCTCCCTGCTTGCTTACTAGGGCACTGCTTGCTCGCTAGGTCAATGCATGCTTACTAGCCTACTGCTTGAATACTAGCTTGCAGCTTGCTCACTAGCCTACTGCTATCTTACTAGGTAACTGCTCTCTTACTAATCTGCTGCTTGCCTTCTAGCTTACAGCTTGCTTACTAGCTTGCTGCATGCTTTCTGGCATACTGCTAGCCTTACTAGCTTCCAGCTCGCTTACTAGCACACTGCCTGCATGCTCGCTTGCTGCTTTCTCATTAGCTCACTGGTTGCTTTCTAGCATACTGCTAGCTTAACTGCATACTGCTTCCTTCCTAGATTCCTGCTCGCTTACTAGCACTCGGCCTGCCTACTAGCTTACTGCTTTGTTACAGTCTTACTGCTTTCTGACCAGTTTACTGCTGGCTTACTAGCTCACTGGTTGCATACCAGCTTACTGCTAGCTTACTCACTTACTGCTAGCTTACTAACTTACTGCTTGCTAACCAGCTTATTGCTTGCGTACTAGCTTACTGCTTACTTTCTAGATTACTATTTGCTTACAAGCTTGCGGCTTGCATTCTAACTTAGTGCTTCCTTACTAGCTCACCGCTTGTTTACTAGCTTACTGCATGCTTACAAGCTAACTGCCTTCCTTCTAGACTGCTCCTTGCATTCTATCTTATTGCATGCTTACTATATTGCCGCTTGCTTTCTAGCTTACGGCTTGCTTACTAGCAGGCTGGTTGCTTACAAGCTTGGTGCTTGCTTTCTATCATATTGCTTGCTTACTAGCATACAGCTTTCTTACTAGATAACTGCTTTCTGACTAGCCTCCTGCTTGCTTACACGCTTACTGCTTGCTTACAATTACACTGCTGGCTTGCTAGCTACCTCTTCGCTTACTAGCTTACTACTTCCTAGAATGCTGCTTTCTTACTAGATAGCATCTTTCTCACAAGCCAGATGCTAGCTTACATGCCCACTGTTTGCTTAGTTGCTTACTGCTTGCTTACAATTTTACTGCTGGCTTGCTAGCTACCTTCTCGCTTACTATCTTACTACTTCCTAGAATGCTGCTTTCTTACTAGATAGCATCTTTCTCACTAGCCAGATGCTAGCTTACATGCCCACTGTTTGCTTACCAGCCTGCTGCTTGCTCACGAGCATACTGCTTTCTTACTAGCCTGCTGCTTGCTTACTAGCTTACTGGTTGCGAACTATCCTACTGCCAGCTTACTCGCTTACTGCTTGCTTTCTCGCTTACCGTTTGCTTAGTAGCTTACTGCCTCCGTACCAGCTTACTGCATGCTTACAAGCCTACTGCTCGCTTACTAGCATAATGCTTGAATACTAGCTCACTGCACGCTTACTAGCATGCTGCTTCCCTACTAGAACACTGTATTCCTACTATCTAACTGCTTTCTGACTAGCCTGTTGCTTGCTTACTACCTTACTGGTTGCTTACTAGCATACTGTATGCTTACTAGCATACTGCTTCCTTACGAGCTCCCTGCTGGCTTAATAGCTCACTGCTTGCTTACTATCATATTGCTTGCTTACTATCTTACTGCTTGCTTTATAGCTTACTGCTTCCTTACTAGCTTGCTGCTTGCTTTCTAGCTTACTGCTAGCTTAATAGCTCACTGCATGCTTACTATCTTACTGCATGCATACCTGCTTACTGCTCGCATACTAGCTAAAGTGTTGCTTACTGGCTTACTGCTTTCATACTAGCTTCATGCTCGCTTACTAGCTCTCTGCTTGCTTACTACCTTCCAGCTTTCTTAGCAGCTACCAGCTTTCTTACTAGCCTTCTACCTGCTTCCTGGCCAGCTGCTTGCTTACTAGGTTGCTGCCTGCTTACTAGCATACTGCATCCTTACTAGGTCCCTGCTTGCTTTCTAGCTTCCTGCTCGCTTACTAGCTTACTGCTTGCTTACTAGCCAGCTGCTTACTTTCTATCATACTGCTTCCTTACTAGCTTTCTGCTTGCTTAGTAACTTACTGGTTCCTTAAAAGCTTACTGCTAGTTTACTTGCATTCTGCTCTCTTATTGGGTCCCTGCTCGCTTTTTAGCTTCCTGCTCGCTTACTAGCCTACTGCTGGCTGACTAGCCTGCTGCTTCCTTACTGGCTTCTGCTCGCTTACTAGCTCACTGCTTGCTTATTAACTTACTGCATGCTTACCAGCTTACAGCTTGATTACTAGCTTATTGCTGGATTACATGCTCACTGCTAGCTAACTCGCTTACTGCACGCTCACTATCCTGCTGCTTGCTTACAATCTTACTGTTTGCTTACTATCGTACTGCTTGCTTACTATCTTAGTGCTTGCTTACAACATTCCTGCATTCTTCCTAACATACTGCATTCTTACTAACTTACCGCTCTCTTACCAGACGAATGCTTACTAGCGTCCAGCTTGCTTACCAGCTTACTGCTTTGCTACAAACTTACTGCTTTGTTGCTAACTAAATGCTCCCTCACTAGCTCTCTGCTTGCTCCCTAACTTACTGCTTTCTTACTAGCTCAATGCTTGCTTACTAACTTACCGGTTGCTTACTAGCTTACTGCTTGTTTACTAGCATACTACTTTCTTACAATCTTCCTGCTCTCGTACTAGCTTACTGCTTGCTTAATACCTTCCTGCTTTCTTAGTAGGTACTAGCTTTCTTACTAGCCTGCTGCTTGCTTCCTAGCCGGCTGCATGCTTACTAGCTTACCGTTTGCTATCTAGCTTACTGCTTGCTTACTAGCATACTACTTTCTTACTAGCTTCCTGCTCGCTTACTAGCTTACTCCTTGTTTACCAGTTTGCTACTCGCTTACTGCATGCTTACTAGCTTCCGGCTCGCTTACTATCTCACTGCATGGTTACTAGCGTACTGCTTGCTTACTACCTAACTACTTCCTTACTGGGTCCCTGCTCGCATATTATCTGGCTGCTTGCTTATTTGCATTGTTACGTATGCCGAACGTTTCGTTCCCCAATTTTTCTGTGCCACTTGCGTGCATTAGGAAAACGCCCTGCTACTTATCTACCCTTTGGAATGTAGAGTCAGTTCTCACGAGATGCAGCTGCTCGGTGACTAACGCAATTCGGAGATTACCAAATATGGTGATGTCTAACGTGCATTTGAATCCTCCCCCACGGATTTTTGGGTATATAAACCCCTTGAGTTTCTTACTCGTGGGATCATAATCGTACCGTCACGTTTGAGTCAACGTCACGTCTCTTGTCACGCGTATACGATTTGATAGTCAGTTGTATCTTGCGAGATCGGGCTACCGTACCCTTTCGTATCAAACCATATAGAATCCGTGAACCGGCATAAATTCTATTGCGGCCTTTATTTCCAACTGACATACCCCCGCATCGCCAGTGCGTCAACACCGTGCAAGGTCATTTTAGGTAAATATAATCATTCTTTGATCGCGACATAAGATACACGAAACACTTGTATTTTATTTGTTGATTTAAGAATATATCTACTTTTATTATCAAATCAGAGTTATCCAACTTCTTTAACCCATAATAGTATTGTTTAAAATAGGTACGAGTTCGTGCAAAGGTTATGATAAACCTTGTCTCGTACCCTTTAACGAAGTATGGTCCGGATTACGAGGGATTGGAAATATGGGGGAAAGTGATTGTACAATTGAAAAATTTCCTTCGCCTGGTCCCCCGGACACAGGCCGTTTATTTGAACAAAATAAATTGAAAATAAATAAAAAAAAATGAAGGAAAATAAAAATTGAAATTAAATTCATATTTGTGATTTTTCAAAAAAACTGCAAGAAAAAACCCCGAGCTGATGGCTCGGAAAAAAAACCTGCGCCGCCGTCGGCCCCTACGGCTCTCGTCTCGGTCTTCTGTAATCAAAGGAATACCGAAATCCGGCGGTTAATACCTGACAACGCTCGGTGCGTTGTCTGACTCGCTCTAATCCCCACGCTCCTTCTTCCGTTTACGGTAAACAGGAGCGGGATTCTTACACAGCGATACCCAACTGTGTTAGTGGACTGTATTATTATTTCAACGTTTCAGATTTTGGAAACGTTGAATTGCAGATGGGGAAGACGAGATTCTAATGTCTATCTTCCCACTGCTGCAGGCTTGGTTTTTGCAGGAGAGGACAACAAGTGGAGGTTGTAAGGCTCCAAAGGTTGTCAACTCCGCGGTCCCTCGCCGTTCCCTGGTCCGTACGGGACCGGTGTGATGCAGAGTCTTAACTGCGCAGAAGCGACTGATTATTAAGGTTCTAACACCACGGCGCCCTTTGAACGTAGTTCTACGTCGAGTGTCCGTACCCACTGACGATCTGGAACCCACGCTCGAGCAGGTCGAAACCAGCCGAGATATTTACCCAGGGAGAATGCCAAATAAGGCCCCTATCGGGTGTTATCCCAAACTTTTGTTTCGACCCTGGAAAACGACGAACCCAACCCAGGGATTTTGCAACGAAGGCTCCCTATAGGTTGGGGTTCTGAACCGTGCAATAGCCAAGCAGAGAATCAAGAAATTCTCTTGGTTCTCAAACACGACCACTGATTTCAGCAATACGTGTTTGTCCGTCACAACGGTGGCGATAATCAAGCACTGTTTAAGTGCAATCTGATTATATTCAGCCACCGATAGCGGGTTGTGAAAATTACTCAAATTATCGAGTAAATTTTCCCGTTCCTATGGTTCATTTACCGCGGAAATCGAGATATCCTCACGAAACCGTAGGGTACGAAATTCGACTTGGCGTGATTCTTTTGAATCCGCAGCAGTCTATTTCTTGTACCGTTTCGGTTAAGTGGATCCACGATCGTATTAGACGAATCTAATTAATCGTATTTATCGATTTCGATCGATTGACGAAGTCGGCTCAGTAGATCCGCACTCGTCGAGAACCAGGTAGCAAGTGTTCCCGAGACATACCTGCTTAACCGTGGCCACGAGGGAGGGGAAATTTTCATCTCATGGCGCTGTCTGTTTTAAGCTGTCTGTCTCTTACTAATTTTGTATCCTCTCTGTAATTTTGGCGTATTAACACGTGTTCTCGGGGAACCGTTACTAGGCCGATCGCGTGATTTGTATCGAAAGTAAGTTTGTAGTTTTTCTACACAGTATTGCTCGAAACATATTACGCCGCAGAGAAGGCTCTGGAATGTCGCGTAAACTGAGAATACCGTATAAGAAATGTTCTGCTTTTTCTATCGATCACGCGACGGTTTAACCGACTTTTCAAACAACGAATTAACGCGTTATTTAAACATATATAAAGCGATTATTATTAGTTAAACGTTCCCATAATAATATAACCTTACCGCTCGGGTTATATTATATTTAATAATTCATAGTTACGAGTTGAATTAACACATCCCCAAATCCAAATACAACCTCTTACAACCTAGTGGCTCCTCGATTACGCATCGAGTTCGTCCACGCAATCTATTACCATCCCAGCGGCTCCCTGATTACGCATCAGGTTCGTCCGTATCCTACAGCTCCCTGATTTTGCATCAGGATCGTCTGTGATTTATCCAACCTCCCAGCAGCTCCTCGATTACGCATTGAGTTCGTCTGCGTTTCTTCCAACCTCCTAGCAGCTCCCCGATTTCGCATTGGGTTCGTCTGCGTCGTTATCAACAATCCTAGTGACTCGTCGATTTTGCATCGGGTTCGTCCGTGTACCTAACTAACAAATTGATACCATATTCCATACTCTCTCTTGCACTCGCCAGCCACGCGCGCTGCACGGCCCTGTCTCGTAACAGCATACTGCATTCTTACTAGCTAGCAGCTATCTGACTAGCCAGATCCAGCCACCTTCCAACTGGGGGGGGGGGGGGGGGGGGGAATCGCCCGTCCCTCAGGCATCGGTTAAACAACCGCCTGAGGTCGGCCTCAAGGACGCCGTGGGTTAAGACCCAAACCAGGCCGAGCACACCAATCCGGAACGGGTGCCGTGTTACGCGCCCCGAGCCGTCTGATGGCCGCGGCCAGCTGCCCCTGCGTGACCCCCGGCTCGGCCACCCACTCCAACGGGGCCGTCGCCTCTGCCGGAGGACGTGGTCCCATCTCCCCAATCGGGAAGGGAGTATTGACCACGTCCTCCAGCGGCCGGGGGTTAAGACCCTCGGTGACGGGGGGCGCCCACGGGCGGAGCTTGTTCAGCACCACCTTATAAGAGCGCCCCCAAGGATCGTCATCAAGGGTCTCGAGGAGCTCCTTCCATGCCCGGGTCTTGGCCCGTTTGATGGCGACCTGCAGAGCCATCCGCGACATGCGGTATGCCTCATACACGTCATCTGCCCTCGCTCGCGCCACGCTATCGTCTCCCCGTAGACGACGGCGCGCGCGGGAGTACAGGCGTCGGGCGCGGACACTCGCGTCTCGCATTTCCGCGATCGCGGCCGACCACCAGTACATCGTCCGGCGAGGAGAAACCCGCCCGACTCGGGGCATCGCCGCGTCACATATGTTCGCGACCATCCCCCCGAGCCGGGGGACCTCCACCTCTATACTCGGCAACTCGGCCGCCTACTGCGGCCAAGTTGCAGCGAGGGCAGCTGCCATCAGGGCGTCCTTGTCCAGGCGCCGAAGCGCCCAGCGGCGCGGTGGGTTACCACCCGGACGGTGGTGTCGGGATGCATCCCCCGCGGCGGCAGAGACCTCCATCCGGATATACCGGTGGTCCGAGAGTGTCTCTGCCCCCGCGACCACGTGCCACCCCGACACCATGCGCACGGCGTTGGGGGTCGCGGATCCAACATCCACGATAGACCCCCCTTATCACCGCACACACGTGTGCTCCGACCCCCGGTTCAGTAACCGAAGGTCGAGCCCCGCCGCCGAGTCGTCCAGGATCCCGCCGCGAACGGAAGTCCTGGGAGACCCCCACGCCATCGACTTGGCGTTACAGTCCCCCTGGATGAGCACCGGCCGGGCCGCGCAGCGCTGCACGCATGCCGCGACCTCGGCCAGGTACTGCTCGAACGCGACGTGACCGCTGCGAGGCGAGATGTAGCACCCCACCACGGCGACTCCCCCCCAGTCCACGGCGACGAATCCCCGACCGCGCTCTAGCATGGAGAACGGCGGGGACCCATCGCCACCTCCCAATACCGTGGCCACCAAGCCGTCCGCGTCGCCCGCCCAATGAGGGTGATCAAGGACGCGGTACGGCTCGGCGGCGACAGCCAGGCCAACCCCCCACTCCGCGAGGACTTGGGACATCATATCCTGTGCCGCGCGGCAGTGGTTGAGGTTGGCCTGGAGGAGGAGGTGGGGCGCCATTAATTACCGACCGCCCCAGCCTCCTCCCGGCTGTCCGTCCCCGTGGCACAATCCACCTCCATGGTGGACGATGCCACCGCCCGCGGCGCCGGAGACGGAACGGCCCGCCTCTTCCTCTCCTTCCGGGAGGGGAGAGAGCACTTCCTGCTCCCCACCCTGTGGTCGGCTGGCATCCCCCTGTCCGCACATAGCGGGCAGTGTAGGGCCGCCGAACACTGGCTCGCACGGTGGTCCTTGTAACCGCTGCGGTCCACAGGCGAGGTGCACCACTGCCTCACATGCCCCAATTCGAGGCAGCGGTGACACAGGAGCGGGCGCAGCGCGAGTATCTCCACTCGCGCCGAGACCCACCCCACCAAAACTCCCCCGGATTCCGCCAATTTATGGGTGGTGGAGAGGGGGCAGCGGGCCCACACGGACCCCAGGCCGGAAGGAGATCTGTGGATCTCTCTGACCCGTAAATCCCCCTCAGGGCAATCCCCCGCCCTTGCTAGGGCACGCGCCACGTCCTCCGCGGTGACCGAGTCGTCCAGCCCACACACGCGCATCTCCGTGCGCTTCGTGGGCCGGGCGACCCGGACGCCCCGCTCGCCCAGCTGCTCCCGGAGCCTCTGGGCGAGTCGGTCGGCCTTCTCGCCGCCGTCTGGGCCGGGGATCTCCAGCAGGAGACCCCCAGTCACGGCCCGCTTCGCCCTGACGGAAGCAATGCCAAGCTCTTCCAGGGACACATTATCCCTGGCGAGCCGCATCGCCTCCGCGAGGGTCAGCTCGCCCCCCTGCGCAACGGTCAGCGCTACCGCTGCCGTTTTTGGGGGGCGGCTAAGTCGCGCCTTCGCGGCCTTTCCTTTGGCCGCGGGCGGCGGGGGCGGAGGCTGCGTCTGCGAGGCCTTCCTCGCCGCCCTCCTTGCCCTCCGCCCCATCACCTCGCTCCACGACACCCCCCCATGGGGCGGTGCCGCGGAGGACGCGGGATCCGGAACCACGGTTGCGCTTCCCCTCTTGGGGGTCACGACCCGAGGCCCCGGAGTCGCCACGGTGGGCGGAGCCTTCGCTCCCCCCACCTTCGCCTTCCCCGGCCGTGCCGCCACTGGTCGGGGTGGCACCACCCTCCCGCCGACCGCTCTCACGGGGAGGAGCTCCTCCCGGAAGGCGGCCAGCCTCTTGTCAATTATGTTCCCTATCCTCCTCAGGAGATCGTCCTCTGAGGAGGACGGGGACCTCTGCGCGGGCGGAGTGCGGGTGGAAGGGCCCGTGGGGGCCCGTACCACCTCCGCCGCACTCCGCTTCATAACGACCGCAGGTGGGCGCGGCGTAGGAGGAGGGAGGACAGGAGGGAGGGCCGCGCTGTTCCAGCGCGCCTGTGCTCTCATCCTCCCCCGTCGCTCCTCCTTCAACAGGAGCTGCAGACGGGTGTTCCGCCCGCTTAGCTCCCGCGCCGCGTCCCCCATCATTTGGGCAGCCACCCTCAGAGCCTCTGCCCCGCCGCTCTTCTGCCCCTTAAAAGAGCAGGCAGCGGCCACTTTTTTTTTTTTTTTTTTTTTTTTTTTGTCGTGGGGAAAATCTTCTCGCTCACCTCGTCCCTGAGACAACTTATCCGGACAACCGGGCACATCGCCCTGCCCACTCCATTGACGGTCTGCCCTGCCATCTTTCTTTTGGAGCATATGAGGCTCCTGGTGGAGGAGAAGGACGAGACTGACGCAGTCTCGTCGTCCTCCTCCACCCTCCACGAAGCCGGGCCAGGCGCTGGAGGCGGCGCGTGCGCCGACACTCCAGTCCCAACACCGCCTTCGTACTAGCTTACTACTTGCTTACTAGCTTGCTGCTTGCTTTCTGGCTTACTGCTTGCTTACAAGCTTGCTGCCTACTTACTAGCTTACTACTTGCTTAGAAGCTTACTGGTTGCTTACTAGCTTATTGCATGCTTACTAGCTTACTGGTTCCTTACTAGCATTCTGCTCTCTTACCTGGTCCATGCTCGCTTACAAGCTTACTGCTTGCTTAATAGCTTGCTGGTTCCCTCCTAGCATACTGCTTGCTTACTAGCTTACTGCTTGCTTACTAGTATCCTGCATGCTCAATAGCCAACTGCTTGCTTACTATCTTGCTGCTCGCTTACAAGCATACTGCTTCCTTACTAGCACCATGCTCGCTTACTAGCTCACTGCATGTTTACTAGCTCTCTGCTTGTTTAGAAGAATAGTGCTTGGTTACTAGCTCACTCCTTGCTTACCAGCGTACTGCTAGCTTACTAGCTCACCCATTGCTTACCAGCGAACTACTAGCTTACTCGCTTACTACTTGCTTACTAGCCAGCAGCTTGCTTTCTAGTATAATGTTTCCTTATTAGCTTCCTGCTTGTTTAGCAGCTTCGTGCTTGCTAACTAGCTTACTGGTTGCCTACTAGCGTACTGCATGCTTACTGGCATTCGGCTCTCTTACTAGGTCCCTGCTGGCTTCCTAGTTAACTACTTCCTTACTAGCCTGCTGCTTCCTTAGTAGCTTGCAGCCTGCTTTCCAGCTTACTGCTTGCTTACCAGCATACTGCTTCCTCATTAGCTTTCTCCTCGCTTACCAGCTTTCTGCTCGCTTACTAGCTCACTGCTTGCTAACCAGCATACTGCTTCCCTACATGCGTACTGCTTGCTTACTAGCTTGCTGCATGCTTACTGGAACACTGCTTGCGTTCTAGCTTACTGCTTGCTTGCTATCATACTGCTTTCTTACTAGCTTGCACCTCGCTTACTAGCTCGCTGCTTGCTAACCAGCTTACAGCTTGCATACTAGCATACTGCTTGTTTTCTAGCTTACTGCTTGCTCACTATCATGCTGCTCACTTACCTGCTTCATCCTCGCTTACTAGCTCACTGCGTGCTTACTAGCTTGCTGCTTGCTTACTAGCTTATTCGTTCATTACTCGATTACTGCTTGATTACTAGCATGCAGCTGACGTTCTAGCATATTGCAACCTTACTAGCTTCCTGCATGCTTAATAGCTTACTGGTTCCTTAATAGCTTACTGCTAGCTTACTAGTATTCGTCTCCCTTAATAGGTCCCGGCTCGCTTACCAGCTTCCTGCTTGCTTACTGGCATAATGCTACCTTACTAGCCAGCTGCTTGCTTGCTAGCTTACAACCAGCTTGCTTACTATTATGCTGCGTTTTTACTAGCACACTGATTCCGTACTAGCTTACGGAAAGCTTACACGCTTACTGCTTGCACACTAGCTTACAGCAAGATTACTAGCTCACTACTCGCTTAGTAGGTCACTGCTTGCTTACTAGCATAATGCTTCCTTACTATCTTCCTGCTCGCTTACTAGCTCGCTGCTTGCTTACTATCTTACTGCTAGCTTACTCGCTTACTGCTTGCTTACTAGCTAACTGCTTGCTTACTGGCTAGCTGCTTTCTTACTAGCCTCCTGCTTGCTTTCTGGCTCACTGCTTGCCTACTAGCTTACTCCTTGCTTACTAGCATACTGCTTTGTTATTGGCTCACTGCATGCCTACTCGCTTACTGCCTGCTTACTAGCTTACTGCATGCTTACTAGCTTGCTGCTTGCTATCTAGCGTACTCCTTGCTCAGTAGGTAACTGCTTTCTTACTAGCAGGCTGCTTGCTTTCTAGCATACTGCTTCCTTACTAGCTCCCTGCTCGCTTACTAGCCCACTGCTAGCTTACAATATTACTGCTTGCTACTAGCTTGCTGCTTGCTCAATACCTAACTCCTTTCTTACTAGCCTGCTGCTAGCTTACTTGCTTACTGCTTGCTTACTGGCTTCCTCCTTGCTTACTAGCTCACTGCTTGCATACTAGCTTACTGCTTGCATACTAGCTTGCTGCGTGCTTTCTTGCTTACTGTTTGCTTTCCAGCATACTGCTTTCTCGCTAGCTCACTGGTCGCCTACTAGCTTACGGCTCGTTAACCAGCTTTCAGCTAGTTTACTCGCTTACTGCTTTCTTGCTAGCTCTGTGCTTGCCTACTGGCTTACTGCTTGCTTACTAGTTTAGTGATAGCTTACTCGTT
Source organism: Colletes latitarsis (assembly GCF_051014445.1). Classification (NCBI taxonomy): domain Eukaryota; kingdom Metazoa; phylum Arthropoda; class Insecta; order Hymenoptera; family Colletidae; genus Colletes; species Colletes latitarsis. The sequence continues at coordinate 8,975,495 of NC_135142.1, forward strand.
TACTGCTTGGTTACTAGCCTGCTGCTTGCTTTCTAGGTTAGTGCTTCCTTACTAGCTTACTGCTTGCTTACTAGCATACTGCTTCCCTACTATATTTCTGATCGCTTGCCAGCTCACTTCCTGCCTACTAGCTTACTGCTTGCGTACTAGCTCGCTGCGTGCTTTCTAGCTTACTGCTTGCTTACTAGCATACTGCTTTCTTGCTAGCTCACTGCTCGCCTACTAGCTTACGGCTTGCCAACGAGCTTACAGCTAGCTTACTCGCTTACTGCTTGCTTACTAGCTCCCTGCTCGCTTACTAGTCCGCCGCTTACTTACAAGATTACTTCTTGCTTACTAGTTTGCTGCTTGCTCAGTAGCTAACTGCTTTTTTTACTAGCAGGCTGCTTGCTGCTAGCATACTGCTTCCTTACTAGCGCCCTGCTCGCTTACTGGCCCACTGCTAGCTTACAATATTACTGTTTGATACTAGCTTGCTGCTTGCTCAATACCTAACTACTTTCTTACTAGCCTGCTGCTAGCTTACTTGCTTACTGCATGCTTACTAGCCCACTTCTTGCCTACTAGCTTACTGCTTGCTTTCCAGCTTACTGGTTGCTCACTAACATACTGCTTCCTTGCTGGCTTCCTCCACGCTTACTAGCTCACTGCTTGCTTTCAAGTTTACTGGATGCATACTAGCTTACAGCTTGCTTACTGGCATACTGCTTTCTTGCTAGCTGTTTAAATTTTGCTCGGCCGCAATTACCGTTAATCCTGTTAACGTACAATTCGAAAGATATTATCTCTAATAGGATTTGTACAGCGAGCTGTGATAGAAAAATGCGTGTGTTACTAGTTTTTCTGGCATCGGTAACGGCTTATTACCTTCGATTCGAGTGTGCCAACGGTTTTGATGACACCAGTATCGTGAGAGAGTAGCGCGCAAATAATTAGACAAAGATAGACTGCCGAAATTTAGACAGCGCCGCGGAACGATTAATTAAAGTACCACGGCGACGTCTTCGGCTGTCAATCCGCACAGTCTCACAACGACTTCTGAAGAAGACACATCGGCTCCCGATCGTGTTCGAACAGATAGCGAGCGAATTTTGAGAGTGAAACTCTTGAGATACAGCTAGTAGACGATTATTAAATAAAGGGTGCAACGAGCCGATGTTCAGTCTGGAGCGGGTCCTCTGATTGACCTCGCACTGCTGAGAATTCATTGAAACTCAAATTAGCATCAATTAATTTAGACTTTGCTTATCAAATGAGTCGACTTTCGATTCAAATAAGAGCATTCAGGAGTTTCGTACAGCAAATTCCCAGACGAGCTCAATTCTCATTTATTGTCCAGTTTGGAGAGTTCGAGAATACACCAATAAGGTGTTCGACCTCCCTTGTGCAGTATTATTTTGTCGTTTCAAGCGTATAAACGTTTGAAACACAGAGAAGTGGGTGGATACCGTTCAAACTTCTCTGTGATTGTCGTTCGGCTTAGGAGACACCGAAGGGAGGCACCTACGTGGTGAACCTCCAGGTGGGCTCACTGGCGTCAGGTCAGCGTCCACTTCGGACGCTTGACATTCGGTCTTCGATTCCTTCCCTCTGCAGACCCCGCCGGTGTAACGCTTAGAGGAGCACCTGTGCGGAGAGGTTAAGGAGTCGCGGGTCAGGCCCCCACGTAGTTTAAATACTGTTACGAATCACGTCGAGTGGTGCATTCGTGCAGTGAACCACGTGCAGTCGGGCTTCGCAGTGCAACTCTCGACCAACAAGTCATCTGTTGGAACGTTAAAGAGAAGCCGCAGATCGACGGTCGTGCCGTTGTACTGCAGTGCGACTCGACGCACAGACTCCGTGGGCATACTCACGGGATCAGTGCATTTGGAGCCTTACAATCTCCACTTACATCCCCGTCCACTAGACAATCGACTCAGTTCGGCGTCGAAAGGAAATTTAATTCTTTTCACGCCAAAAATTAAATACAATCCACTTGCGACTCGTATATTACGAGTGAAAGAAATTCTCCGCTCCTATACATTCGAATATCAAAGCCAGGAGCGTGAGGACACACACGCGGCGAATATACGTGGAAAGTGTTTACGTGTCTAACACATTGCCGTGTTTTTCTGTTCAGAGAAAATAATTCACAGATTAAATAAGAATTTTCTTCATTTCTTATTGTTTACTTTATTTTTATTTTTATAATAAACAGTTTTTTTTGAAAAAGAAAATCTTACATTCCCAATCACTTCCCACAACAAAAATCCGATCCCTCTATCCGGACTTCGTAGTTAAAAGCATCAGCTTTTTAACACTAGCAAATTCCTGTCTTACTAGCCTGCAGCTTGATTACTAGATTACTTTCTCATACCAGCTCACTGCTTGCTTCCTAGCACACTGTTTCCTTACTAGCTTCCTGCTGTCTTACCAGCTCACTGCATGCTTTCTAGCTTACTAGACGCTTACTAGCTTACTGCTTGCTTACTGGCATACAGTCTACCTTACTAGCTCCCTCTAGGCTTGCTAGCGCACTGCTTGCTTACTAGCTTAGTGTGTGCTTACTTGTTTGTTGCTTGCATACTAGCTTCCTGCTTGCTTACTAGCTTACTACTTGCTTACTAGCTTTCTTCTTGCTTACTAGCTCACTGCTTTCATACTAACTTACTGCTTCGTACCTAACATACTGCTTTGTTACTAACTTACTTCTTCGTTACTAGCTTACTGCTTGCTTTCTAGCTTACTGCATGCTTACTAGCATACCGCCTCGATACCAGCTTACTACTTGTTTACTAGCTAACTGCTTTCTTACTATCTAATTGCTTTCTTACTAGCCTGCTGCTTGTTTACTAGCTTACATGTTGCTTACTAGCTTACTGCATGCATCCTAGCTTGCCGCTTTCATACTAGCATACTGCGTTCTTACTAGCATACAGCGTTCTTAATAGCTAACTGCTTTCTTATTAGCTTACTACTTGCTTACTAGCACACTGCTTCCTTACTAGCTTCCTGCTCGCTTCCTAGCTTCCTGCTCGTTTACTAGCTCACAGCTCGCTAACTAGATTACTCAATACTTACGAGCCTACTGCTTGCTTACTAGCACACTGCTGCCTAACTAGCTTCCTGGTCGCTTACTAGCTCATTCCTTGTTTACTAGATTATTGCTTGCGTACTAGCTTACTACTTGCCTAACAGCTTACTGCTTGCTTACTAGATTACTGCACGCTCAATAGCCAACTGCATTCTTACAAGCCTGCTCCATGCATTCCAACTAACTGCTTCTATACTGGATTGATGCTTGCTTTCTAGCATATTGCTTGCTTACTAACATCCTGCTTCCTTAACAGCTTACCGTTTGCATACTGGCTTCTTGCTTTCTTACTAGCTAACTGCTTTCTCATTAGCTTACTGCTTGCTTACGAGCACACTGCTTCCTTACTAGCTTCCTGCTCGCCTACTAGCATCATGTTCGCTTACTAGCTCACTGCTTGTTTAATAGATTACTGGATACTTACTAGGCTACTGCTTGATTACTAGCATACTGCTTCCTTACTAACCTGCTGCGTGCTTTCTAGCTTACTGCTTGCTTACTAGCACACTGCCTCCTTACTAGTTCCCTGCTCGCTTACTAGCTTACTGCTTGCTCACTAGCTTACTGCTTGCTTACTGACATACTGCTTTCCTACTAGCTGACTGCTTTCTGACTAGCTTGCTGCTTGCTTACTAACTTACTGGTTGCTTCCTAGCCTCCTGCTTGCTTTCTAGCTCAGTTCTTCCTTACTAGCTACCTGCTTGTTCTCTAGCTCACTGCTAGCTTACTAGATTACAGCTTGCTTACTAGGTGTTTCGTTTGGAAAAGAGTATCGAAGAAAATTGGATCTCTTAACGAAGAGCTGACGCACCGAGGAGAAATCGAATAAATTGTTAACACAAGAAACTGTTTCCTTATCACTGAATATGTATTGGGTTTTCACAATTATTACACAATCAAGAACAGAATACAATAAACACGACTTACTAAATAAACGAGAAACTGATTTAAGAAAAACGGAAATAGCCGTTAGAAAACTTTATTCGGTTTGGTTCAACACGTCGTTCGGTTGGTCTGGTGTGTGAATCGCAAGTGAGCACGAACTGCCGAGCGCACCGCGTGGTCGGCCACGTGGTGACCACAAACGGCGCGAGAGATCGCGATCGTCGCGATAAATCGCAGCGATTCTTAAACGCTGCACTAGGTAACTGTGTTTTTACCAGCAAACTGCTTGCTTACAACACAACTGCTTGTTACTAGTTCCCTGCTCGCTTACCAGCACACTGCTTTCTTACTAGCCTGCTGCTTGCTTACTAGCTTCCGGCTTGCATACTAGCATACTGCTTTCTTGTTAGGGTTACTGCTTGCATACTAGATTAATGCGTTGCTACAAGCTTCCTGCTCGCTTACCAACTCACTGCTTCCTTAATATCTCAAAGCTAGCTGACTCGCTTACATCTTACTTACTAACTACCTCCTCGCTTACTAGCTCACAGCTTACTTACTAGATTACTGCTTTCTTAGCAGCTTCGTGCTCGCTTACTGGCTCACTGCTTGCTTACTAACTAACAGCCTGCTTATTAGCTTACTACTTCCTTACTAACTACCAGCTTTCTTACTAGCTAACGGCTTTCTTACCAGCCAGCTGCTTGCTTACTAGCTTACTAATTGGTTACTAGCTTACTGCTTGCTTACCAGCCTGTTGCTTGCTTTCAAGCGTACTGCTTGCTTACTAGCTTGCTGATTGCTTTCTAGCTTACTGCTTGCTTACTAGCCTCCTGCTTGCCTTCTATCTTAGAAGCATACTTACTACCTTACTGCTTGCTTACAAGATTATTGCATTCAATCTAGCCTGCTCCTTGCTTTCTAGCTTACTGCTTACTTGCTAGCTGGCTGCTTGCTTTCTAGCCTACTGCTTGCTTAGTAGCTTACTGCTTGCTTACCAGCTTGTTGCATGATTTCCTTCATACTGCTTTCTTACTACATTCCTGCTTTCTTACTAGCCAGCTGCTTGCTTACTATCGTACAGCTTACTTACTAGCTTGCTGCTTACTATCTAGCTTGCTGCCTGCATCCTAGAATACTGCTTTGTTAGTAACATACTGCTTTGTTACTAGCTCAATGCTTGCTTACTATCTTACAGCTTGCTTACCAGCTTATTGCTTGCTTACTAGCTTGTTGCATGATTTCTTCCTCACTGCTTGCTTACTAGCATACTGCTTTCTGACTAGCCTGCTGCTTGCTTGATAGCTTACTCCTTGCTTACTATCTTACTGCTTGCTTCTAGCTTACTGCTTCATTACTATAGTAGTGCATTCTTACCAGCTAACTGCTTTGTTACTAGCTTACTGCTAGCTTACTAGCATACTGCATGCATACTAGCTTGCTCCTTGCTCACTAGCCTACTTCTTTCTTACTAGCTAACTGCTTTCTTACTAGCATACTGGTTGCTTACTAGTTTACTGGTTGCTTACTAGCTTACTGGTTGTTTTCTAGCTTACTTACTAGCATACTGTTCTGTTATTAGCTTACTGCTTGCTTACTTGCTAACAACTTTCCTACCTGCTTTCTGCTTGCTACTAGCATCAGCTTTCTTACTAGCCTCGTCCTTGCATTCTAGATTACTGTTTGTTTACTAGCTTGCTGCTTGCATTCTAGCTTACTGCATGTTTACTAGCATGCTGCTTGCTTACTAGTTAACTGATTGCTTACTTGATTACTGCTGGCTTACTTGCTTCGTGCTCGATTACTAGCTCACTGCATGCTTAATAAATTACGGCTTGCTTACCAGCTTGCTGCTAGCTTACTAGCACACTGCTTGCATGCCAGCTTACAGCTCGCATACTAGGTAATTGCTTTCTGGACAGCTTACTGGTTGATTGCTAGCTTACTGCTTGCTTACTGCCTTACTGCTTGCTTACTGACACACTGCTTGCATACTAGCATACTACTTCCTTACTAGCTTCATGCTCGCTTATTATCTTATTGCTTGCTTACAAACTTCCACCTGGCCTGCTATCTCACTGCTTGCATACAAGCTTACTGCATGCCCGCTAGCGTAATGCTTCCTTACTAGATCCCTGCTCCCTTACTAGCTCACTGCGTGCTTACCTTCTTACTGCTTTCTTACTAGCTAACTCCTTTCTTACTATATTACTGCATGCTTACTAGTTTACTGTTTGCATACTAGCATACCGCATGCTTACAAGCTAATTGCATTCACGCCAGCTTACTGTTTGCTGACTAGCTTAATGGTCACTTCCTAGCATACAGCTTGCTTACTAGCATTCTGCTTCCTTACTAGCTCCCTGCTCGCTTACTAGCCCACTGCTTGCTTTCCTAACAGCATACTGCCTTTTTACTAGCAAACTGCTTTCTTACTAGCTTACTGCATGCTTACTAGTTTAATGCTTGCATACTAGCTTACTGCATGCTCACTAGCGTAATGCTTCCTTACTAGCTCCCTGCTCCTTTAGTAGCTCAATGGTTGCTTACCTTCTTCCTGCTTCCTACCTAGATTACAGCTTTCTTACTAACTTACTGTTTGCTTACTAGCTTGCTGCGTACATTCTAGCTTACTGCTTGCTTACTAGCTTACTGGTTACTAACTAGCTTACAGCATGCTTACTAGCATACTGCTTCCTTACTAGCTCCCTGCACGCTTACTAGCTTGCTGCTTGCTTATCAGCTTACTGCATGCTTACTAGCCCACTTCTTGCCTACTAGCTTACTGCTTGCTTTCCAGCTTACTGGTTGCTCACTAACATACTGCTTCCTTACTGGCTTCCTCCACGCTTACTAGCTCACTGCTTGCTTTCAAGTTTACTGGATGCATACTAGCTTACAGCTTGCTTACTAGCATACTGATTCCTTACTAGCTTCCTGCTGGTTTACTAGCATACCTTTTTTTTACCATTCCGCACGATTTGGGAGGATACCGGGAATCGCTCGAAGCATTCTTCCGGTATCCTCCCCGTGCCCGCGCTTTGCGCCCATCACCGGGGGGGACAAACGGTCCCCCCGGTAGACACTCTGTCTCATAGCAGCAGGACGGGGCCACTCCATCCCGCCGCAATCCGTCCCGGGGCCGCGTTTAGTGGCGGCTGCGAGCCCCAACTCACAACCGCCTGCGACCCCGTTTCTACCCATCGGCGGCCGGGAGCTCATGGCCGCTCCAGGCCACCGAGGGTGCCTCCCCGTGGGCCGGACCCACCCTGTCCGACCCTTCGCCGCTAGGCGGGAGGAGGCTCCCCTCAGAGCCCCCCACCGAGCCAGGGTCATCCGCCGCGCAAAGGGGGCCGCCCGCGACGCTCTCGCGCCATCATACTAGTGCGAACCTCAGCACGCCGCTGAAGCTCGCTCTCCCTGCCGAGCATGGCGCGCAACATGCCCGGCAGCGAGACATCCTGCCCGATGACGCCGACCAGGACATGGCGCTCCCCCTCCCACGCAGGGCACACCTCGTTGGTGTGTTCAGCCGTGTCCTGCTCGGCGTCACAATGGCAGCAACGCGCCGTCGGCTCCTTCCCTATCCGGCACTGGTATCTCCCGAAGCTGCCATGCCCGGAGAACACCTGTGCCATCCGGTAAGTGAGGCTTCCATGGCCTCTGTCCAGCCACTCACTCAGGAGTGGCCGAACAGCCTCGACAGTCCGGTTCCCCGCGGTCGGCAGAGCCAACCTCTCCTGCCACGCGATCATCACGAACTGCCGTGCCTGGCGCTTCCAATCGCCCCAAGCTGGTTCCTGCGCTCCCGGGACCGCTCCCACCCCCGCATGACGGTCGACGCCGTGACGATACAGCACCGCGTGTGACCGCGCGAGGAGGTCCATGGGCTGCATCCCCGCAAGAACCGTCGACGCCTCATGCGACACGGTCTGTTATCCGCGAACGACCCGCAACGCCATCTGCCTCTGCACCCGACGCAGCATCGTCATGCTGCGCCGGCAGGCCGCCAGGTAGTCTGCCCCGACAGGGGCCCCGTATAGGGCCACCGACTGAACCATTGCCACATAGAGGCGGCGATCTCGTCACGCCGAGCCCCCCAGGTTGGGGAGGATCCGGCCTAAAGCCGAGACCATCCTCTCCAACCGGGAAATCAGGCAGCGGAAATGCTCCTCGAAGCGCCAGTGGCTATCCAGGATCAGCCCCAGATACCTCATCCGGGGCTTCACCTCGATATCAGCCCCACCCACCTGGATCAGGGGGGGTGGCGGATCCTGCCGAGGTGAATGGAACGCTATCACCTCGGCCTTATGGACCGCCACCGTCATCCCCAACGCCCTGATGCGGTCGACGACGCCCCCTCCTCGGCGAGGCGCTGGGCCCTCCCCCACTAAGCCCCCACGGCCAGCACCAGTGTGTCATCTGCGTAACACACGGCACTGACGCCGTCGGGGAGGTCGGCCCGCAACACCGCGTCGTACGCGATGTTCCACAGGAGTGGCCCGACGACCGACCCCTTTTTTTTTTTTTTTTTTTTCTTGTCGTGGGGAAAATCTTCGAAAGACTCCCTCCCACCTCCTTGGGGAGAGGTGGGAGGGGTGTGTGGGATTCCCCGCGCCCGTACAACGACAGGCGCGGGACCTACCCACTAAAAACCCCACGGTGACCCTTCGGCACGCTTTGGGAGGATACCGGGAATCGCTCGAAGCATTCTTCCGGTATCGTCCCCGTGCCCGCGCTTTCGCGCCCATCCCCCGGCGGGAGAATCGGTCCCCCCAGTAGACACACTGCCTCATAGCGGCGGGACGGGGCCACTCCATCCCGCCGCTATCCGTCCCGGGGCCGCGTTTAGTGGCGGCTGCGAGCCCCAACTCGCAACCGCCCGCGACCCCGTTTCCACCCCTCGGCGGCCGGGCGTTCATGGCCGCACCAGACCGCCGAGGGTGCCTCCCCTTGCGTCGGACCGGTAGGGGGAGGCACTCCTACCCCCAACCGGTCCGACCCGGCGCCGCCTGGCGGGAGGAGGGTCCCCTCAGGACCCCCCTCCCAGCCTAGGTCATCCGCCACGCCGAGGCGGCCGCCCGCGACGCCTCGCGACCGGGCGACGACCTCGGGCCACCGCACGAGCGCGAGCTTCAGCGCGCCGCTGAAGCTCGCGCTCCCTCCCCGCGGCCTCCTTCTGCAACATTACGTTCTCGCAGAAGGAGGCCACGGCCCTCCACTTCTCCTCGCTGCCGAGCATGGCGCGCACCACGCCCGGCAGCGAGACATCCCGCCCGACGACGCCGACCAGGACACGGCGCTCCCCCTCCCACGCGGGGCATACCTCCAGGGTATGATCCGCCGTGTCCTGCTCTGCGTCGCAGTGGCAGCAACGCGCCGTCGGCTCCTTCCCTATCCGGCACAGGTATCTTCCGAAGCTGCCATGCCCGGAAAATACCTGTGCCAGCCGGTAGGTGAGGCTGCCATGGCCTCTGTCCAGCCACTCCTTCAGGAGTGGCCGAACAGCCCCGACAGTCCGGTGCCCCGCGGTTGGCAGAGCCAGCCGCTCCTGCCACGCGAGCAACACGGACTGCCGGGCCTGGCGCTTCAAATCGCCCCAAGCAGGTTCCTGCCCGCCCGGGACCGCCCCCACCCCCGCGCGACGGTCGACGCGGCGCCGGTACATCCCCGCGTGCGACCGCGCGAGCAGGTCCATGGGCGGCATCCCCGCTAGAACCGTCGCCGCCTCATGTGACATGGTCCGATACCCGCGGACGACCCTGAGCGCCATGCGCCTTTGCACCCGACGCAGCATAGTCATGCTGCGCCGGGAGGCAGCCAGGTCGTCCGCCCAGACGGGGGCCCCGTATAGGGCCACCGACTGGACCATTGCCACATAGAGGCGACGAACTCGGCCCGCCGGGCCCCCCAGGTTGGGCAGGATCCGGCCCAGAGCCGCAACCATCCGTTCCAACCGGGGGACCAGGCAGCGGAAATGCTGCTCGAAACGCCAGTGGCTATCGAGGATCAGCCCTAGATACCTGATCTGGGGCTTCACCTCGATGTCAGCCCCACCCACCCGGATCAGAGGGGTTGGCGGATCCTGCCGAGGTGAATGAAACGCAATCACCTCGGTCTTATGGACCGCCACCGTCATCCCCATCCCCCTGATCCGGTCGACGACGCGTTGCGACCCCTCCTCCGCGCGACGCATGGCCCTCCCCCAGTGCGCCCCGACGGCCAGCACCAGTGTGTCATCCGCATAACACACCGTGCTGACGCCGTCGGGGAGGCCGGCCCGCAACACCGAGTCGTACGTGATGTTCCACAGGAGTGGCCCGAGGACCGACCCCTGCGGAACACCGCAGTACACCTCCCTCCGCATATCACCATCCCGGCCCGGATACTCGATCCACCTGCCGCGGAGATAATCCCCGACGACCGCCCTGAGACAAGGGGGGACTCGATGATATTCGAGTCCCCTCCTTATCTCTTCCCAGGGGAGGGTGTTAAAGGCATTGGCAATATCCAAGGATACTGCCAATGCCACCCCTCCCCGGGAGACGGCCGCCCCCTAGAGGGCCCTCACACGACCTATCGCGTCGATAGTCGACCGGCCCCCCCCGGAAACTGTACTGGCAGTCGGCCAGACCGGGATCACCCCGCGACAGGTGCTCGACGAGGCGGGCAGCAATCACACGCTCGAAGAGCTTGCCCAACTCGTCGAGGAGACAAATGGGCCGGTATGCGGATGGAGACTCCGCAGGCCGACCCTCCTTCCGGAGGAGGACCATACTCGCTACCTGCCAACTGGGGGGGAATCGCCCGTCCCTCAGGCATCGGTTAAACAACCGCCTGAGGTCGGCCTCACGGACGCCGTGGGTTAAGACCCAAACCTGGCCGGGCATACCATCAGGACACGAGGCCATGTTACGCGCCCCGAGCCGTCTGATGGCCGCGGCCAGCTCCTCTTGCGTGACCCCCGGCTCGGCCACCCACTCCTACGGGGCCGTCGCCTCTGCCGGAGGACGTGGTCCCATCTCCCCAATTGGGAAGAGAGTATTGACCACGTCCTCCAGCAGCTGGGGGTCAAAACTCTCGGTGACATGGGGCGCCCACGGGCGGAGCTTGTTCAGCGCCACCTTATAAGGGCGCCCCCGAGGGTCGGCGTGACGGTGGACCGACTCGCCCAGAGGCTCCGGGAGCAGCTGGGCGAGCGGGGTGTCCGGGTCGCCCGGCCCACGAAACGCACGGAGATGCGCGTGTGTGGGCTGGACGACTCGGCCACCGCGGAGGACGTGGCGCGTGCCCTAGCATGAGCGGGGGATTGCCCTGAGGGGGACTTGCGGGTCGGGGAGATCCGCAGATCTCCTTCCGGCCTGGGGTCCGTGTGGGTCCGCTGCCCCCTCTCCGCCACCCATAAATTGGCGGAATCCGGGAGAGTTTTGGTGTGGTGGGTTTCGGCGCGAGTGGAGAAACTCGCGTTGCGCCCGCTCCAGTGTCACCGCTGTCTCGAATTAGGGCATGTGAGGCAGTGGTGCACCTCGCCGGTGGACCGCAGCGATCAATGTTACCGCTGCGGGGTGAAGGACCACCGCGCGAGCCAGTGCTCGGCGGCCCACCACTACCCACTATGTGCGGACAGGGGAATGACAGCCGACCACAGGGTGGGGAGCAGGAAGTGCTTTCTCCCCTTCCGGAAGGAGAGGAAGAGGCGGGCCGTTCCGTCTCCGGCGCCGCGGGCGGCAGCATCGTCCACCATGGAGGTGGACGGTGCCACGGGGACGGACAGCCGGGAGGAGGCTGGGGGCGGTCGGTAAATAATGGCGCCACGCCTCCTCCTCCAGGCCAACCCCAACCACTGCCGCGCGGCACAGGATATGATGTCCCAAGTCCTCGCGAAGTGGGGAGTGGGCCTGACTGTCGCCGCGGAGCCGTACCGCGTCCCTAATCACCCTCATTGTGTGGGCGTTGCGGACGGCTTGGTGGCGATGGTATGGGGAGGTGGCAACGGGTCCCCGCCGTTCTCAGACGGCTCGGGGCGCGTAACATGGCCCCGGGTCCGGATGGTATGCCCGGCCGGGTTTGGGTCTTAACCCACGGCGTCCATGAGGCCGACCTCAGGCGGTTGTTTGACCGATGCCTGAGGGACGGGCGATTCCCCCCCCAGTTGGAAGGTAGCGAGGATGGTCCTCCTCCGGAAGGAGGGTCGGCCCGCGGAGTCTCCATCCGCATACCGGCCCATCTTGCTCCTCGACGAGGTGGGCAAGCTCTTCGAGCGAGTGACTGCTGCCAGTACGGTTTCCGGGGGGGGGGGGGCCGGTCGACGGTCGACGCGATCAGTCGGGTCAGGGCCCTCTCGGAGTCGGCCGTCACCCGGGGTGGGGCGGCGTTGGCGGTATCGCTGGATATTGCCAACGCGTTTAACACCCTTCCCTGGGGAGAGATACGGAGGGGGCTTGAATATCATCGGGTCCCCCCGTGTCTCAGTGCAGTGATCGGGGATTATCTCCGCGGCAGGTAGATCGAGTATCCGGGCCGGGATGGTGATATGCGGAGGGAGGTGTACTGCGGGGTTCCGCAGGGGTCGGTCCTCGGGCCACTTCTGTGGAACATCGCGTACGACGCGGTGTTGTGGGCCGACCTCCCCGACGGCGTCAGTGCCGTGTGTTACGCAGATGACTCACTGGTGCTGGCTGTCGGGGCTCAGTGGGGAAGGGCCAAGCGCCTCGCCGAGGAGGGGGCGCAACGCGTCGTCGACCGGATCAGGGGGATGGGGATGACGGTGGCGGTCCATAAGACCGAGGTGATAGCGCTCCATTCACCTCGGCAGGATCCGCCACCCCCTCTGATCCGGGTGGGTGGGGCTGATATCGAGGTGAAGCCCCGGATGAGGTATCTGGTGCTGATCCTCGATAGCCACTGGCGCTTCGAGGAGCGTTTCCGCTGCCTGGTTCCCCTGTTGGAGAGGATGGTCTCGGCTTTAGGCCGGATCCTCCCCAACCTGGGGGGCCCGGCGGGACGAATTCGTCGCCTCTATGTGGTTCAGTCGGTGGGCCTATACGGGGCCCACGTCTGGGCGGACGGCCTGGCTGCCATTGTGACGATGCTGCGTCGCATGCAGAGGCGGATGGCGCTGAGGGTCGTCCGCGGCCACCGGACCGTGTCGCATGAGGCGACGACGGTTCTTGCGGGGATGCCGCCCATGGATCTCCTCGCGCGGTCGCACGGGACTGGGGGCTGTCCCGGGAGAGCAGGAACAGTGGCTGGACAGAGGCCATGGAAGCCTCACTTACCGGCTGGCGCAGGTATTTTCCGGGCATGGCAGCTTCGGAAGATTCCTGTGCCGGATAGGGAAGGAGCCGACGGCGCGTTGCTGCCATTGTGACGCTAAACAGGACACGGCTGATCATACCCTCCAGGTATGCCAAGCGTGGGAGGGGGAGCGCCGTGACCTGGTCGGCGTCATATGGCGGGAAGCCCCACTGCCGTGTGTGGTGCGCGCCATGCTCGGCAGCGAGAGGAAGTGGAGGGCCATGGCCTCGTTCTGCGAGAACGTAATGCTACAGGAGGTCGCGGGAAGGGAGCGCGAGCTTCAGCGGCGCGCTGATGCTCGCGCTCGTATGGTGGCGCGAGGGCGTCACCCAAGCGCCAGGCGCCAGGCGACGAGGGGTAGAAACGGGGTCGCAGGCGGTTGCGAGTTGGGACTCGCAGCCGCCACTAAACGCGGCCCCGGGACGGATGGCGGCGAGATGGAGTGGCCCCGTCCTACCGCTATGAGACAGAGTGTCTACCGAGGGGACTGTTTGTCCCCCCCGGGGTTGGGCGCAAAGCGCGGGCACGGGGAGGATACCGGAAGAATGCTTCGAGCGATTCCCGGTATCCTCCCAAATCGTGCGGAAGGGTCACCGTGGGGTTTTTAGTGGGTAGGTCCCCAAAGAGGTGGGAGGGAACCTTTCGAAATTTTTCCCACGACAAAAAAAAAAAATGTCGTTATCTAGTAAGCATGCAGTAAGCTAGGAAGCAAGCAGTAAGCAATTGACAAAGCAGTGAGTTAGTAAGAAATCAGTATGCTTGTAAGCAAGCAGTAAGCTAGAACGCACGCTGCAGGCTAGTAAGCAAGCAGTAAGACCGACAGCAGCAGCAGGCTAGCTAGCAAGCAGCAGGCTACCTAGCAAGCAGCAGGCGAGTAAGCTAGCAGCAAGCTGGAAAGCAAGAAGTGAGCTAGTAGGCGAGGAGGAAGATAGAAAGGCGGCAGTATGATAGTAAGCAAGCTGCAAGCTAGTAGGCAACCAGTAAGCCAGTAAGCAAACAGTAAGCTGGTAAGATAGCTGTTAGCTAGTAAGCAAGTTGTAAGCTAGTAAACAAGCTGTAAGCTAGAAAGCTAGCGGCAAGCTAGTATGCAAGCAGTGAGCTGCTAAGCGAGTAGTGAGCTAGTAAGCTGGCTGTAAGCAAGAATGCAAGCAGCCAGCTAGTATGCAAGCACTGAGCTTGTAAGCAAGAAGGAGGCTAGTCAGAAATCAGTTATCTAGTAAGAAAGCTGTAAGCTAGTAAGCAAGCTGTAAGCTAGAAAGCTAGCGGCAAGCTAGTATGCAAGCAGTGAGCTGCTAAGCGAGTAGTGAGCTAGTAAGCTGGCTGTAAGCAAGAATGCAAGCAGCCAGCTATTATGCAAGCAGTGAGCTTGTAAGCAAGAAGGAGGCTAGTCAGAAATCAGTTATCTAGTAAGAAAGCTGTATGCTAGTAAGCATGCAGTATGCTCGTAAGCAACCAGTATGCTAATAAGCTAGCAGGAAGCTAGAAAGCATGCAGCAATCTAATAATCAAGCACTAAGATAGAAAGCATGCAGTAAGATACTAAGGTAACAGTAAGCTTGTATGCAAGCAGCTGTCTAGACAGACAGCTGGTAGCTAGTAAGAAAGCAGTACGCTAGTAATCAAGCTGTAAGCAAGAATGCAAGCAGCAAGCTAGTATGCAAGCAGTCAGCATGTAAGCGAGTAGTCAGCAAGTAAGCAAGCAGTATGATAGAAAGCAAGCACCAAGCTTGCAAGCAAGCAGCCTGCTAGTAAGGATGCCGTAAGCTAGAAAGCAAGCGGCAATATAGTAAGCATGCAATAAGCTAGAATGCACGCAGTAGGCTAGTAAGCAGCCAGTAAGCGAGTAAGCTTGCTGTAAGCTATTAAGCTTGAAGGAAGCTAGTAAGGAAGCAGTATGCGAGGAAGCAGGCAGTAAGCTAGTGAGGAAGCACAAAGCTAGAACGCAAGCGGCAAGCTAGTAAGAAAGCAGTAGGCCAGTAAGCAAGCAGTACGCTAGTAAGCAAACACTAAGCTTGCAAGCAAGCAGCGGGCTAGTATGATAGCTGTTAGTTACTACGGAAGCAGTAAGCTAGTAAGCAAGCACCAAGCTGGTAAGCGACCAGTAAGCTAGTATGAAAGCAGCTGGCTAGTAAGACAGCAGTAAGTTACGAAGAAAGCAGGAATGTAGTATGAAAGCAGTTAGGAAGTAAGCAAGCAGTAAGCTTGTAAGCAAGCAGTAAGTTGGTAAGCAAGCAGGAAGCTAGTAAGGACGCAGTATGCTAGTAAGCAAGCAGTGAGCTAGAAAGCAAGCAGCTAGCTAGTAAGCAAGCAGTAAGCCAGTGAACCAGCAGGGAGCTAGTACGGGAGCAGAATGCTAGTAAGCATGCAGTAAGCTAGAAAGCAAGCAGCAGGCTATTACGAAAGTAGTAAGTTACTGACAAAGAAGAAAGCTAGTCAGCATGCAGGAAGCTATTAAGGAAGCATTAGGCTAGTAAGTGGCCAGTAAGATCATAAGAAAGCAGTAAGTTCGGAAGGAAGCAGGAATTGTGGAAGGTAGCAGTTAGGTATTAAGCAAGCAGTAAGCTAGTAAGCAAGCAGTAACCTAGTAAGCGAGCAGTAGGCTATTGAGAAAGCTAGGAAGCATGCAGTGCGCTAGTAAGTAGGCAGAAAGCTAGTAAGGGAGCAGTATGCTAGTAAGCCAGCAGGAAGCTAATAAGGAATCAGTATGCTAGTATGCAAGCAGTAAGATATTATGCAACCAGTAAACTTGAAAGCAAGAAGTAAGCTAGAAAGCAAGCAGCAGGGTGTTGAGAAAGCCCTTAGCTAGGAAGAAAGCAGTAAGCAAGTAAGCAAGCAGCCAGCTAGTAGGCAAGCAGTAAGCTAGTTCCAAAGCAGTATGCCAGTAATCAAGGAGTAAGCTAATAAGCAAGCACTAAGATAGTAAGCAAGCAGTGAGCATGTAAGTAAGCAGTAAGATGGTAGGCAAGCAGTGAGATAGTACGCGAGCAGGGAGCTAGTAAAGGTGCATTATCCTAGTACGCAACCATTAAGCTAGTAAGCAAGCAGTAAGCTGGTAAGAAAGCAGTGAGCTAAAAAGCAACCAGCATGACATTAAGAAAACAGTTAGCTATTAAGCAAGGAGCATGCCAGCCAACAAGCACTAAGCTAGATAGCAAGCAGTGTGCTAGTAAGCGAGTTGTGATATAGTAAGCAAGCAGCAAGCCAGTATGCAAGGAGTAAGCTAGAATGCAAACAGCAGGCTAGAAAGCATGCAGTATGTGGACAAGCTAGCAGTAAGCTGGTAAGCAAGCACTGAGCTAGTAAGCGAGGAGGAAGCTGCTAAGGAAGCAGCATGATAGTAACCAAGCAGTAAGCTAGTAAGCAACAAGTAAGCTAGCAAGCAACAAGTAAGCTAGCAAGCAAGCAGTATGGTAGTAAGCATCCAGTAAGCTAGTAAGCAAGCAGTAAGCTAGTAAGCAAGCAGGAAGCTAGTAAGCCAGCAGTAAGCTTGTTCGCAAGCAGTAAGCTGGTAAGCAAGCAGGTAGCAAATAAGGATGTAGTAAGTTAGTAAGCAAGCAGTGAGCTAGTAAGCAAGGAGGAAGATAGAAAGGAAGCTGTGTGCTAGAAAGCAAGCCGTAAGCTTGAAAACAAGCAGCATGCAAGTAGGCGTGCAATAGGCTAGAAAGCAAGCAGCCGGCTAGTAAGACAGCAGTTAGCTATTCAGCATGCAGTAAACAAGTAATCAAGCTGTAAGCTCGTAAGCAACCAGTAAGCAAATAAGCGACCAGGAAGCTAGTGAGGAAGCAGTACGTTAGTATGCAAGCAGTAAGCCAGCAAACGACAAGTAAGATAGTAAGCAAGCAGCATGTTGGTAAGAATGCAATTAGCTGGTATGAAAGCAGCTAGCTATTAAGCAAGCTGTAAGCTAGCAAGCATGCAGCATGCTAACAAGCGTGCAGTAAGCTAGCTAGCATGCAGCATGCTAACAAGCGAGCAGTAAGCGAGTAAATTAGCAGTAAGCTAGTAAGCAGCTAGTAAGCTAGTAAGCAAGCTGTTAGCTAGTCAGCAAGCAGCAAGCTAGTAAGCAAGCACTAAGCGAGTACAAAACTAGTAAGCAACCACTAAGCTAGTAAGAAAGCAGTGAAGTAGTAGGAAAGCAGTAAGTTAGTAACAGAGCTGTAAGCTAGTAAGCAAGCAGGAAGCTAGTATGGATGCATTCGTCTAGTAAGAAAGAAGTAAGTTAGTAAGAAAGCAGCAAGTTATTAAGCAAGCAGTGAGCTAGTGTGAAAGCAATTAGTTAGTAACAAAGCAGCAAGTTAGTACGCAAACAGTAAGCAGATAATCAAGCTGTAAGCTAGTAAGAATGCTGTTAGCTAGTAAGGAAGCAGAAAGCTAGTAAGCAGGCAGTATGTTAGTAAGCGAGCAGTGAGCTAGTAAGGAGGCAGTATGCTAGTGGGCAAGCAGTAAGCAAGTAAGCAAGCAGTAAGCTAGTAATGAAGCTGTAAGCAAGTAAGGAGCATTCGCCTGGCAAGTGGGCAGTAAGTTAGGAAGAAAGCAGGAATCTGGCAAGCAAGTAGTAAGCTGGAAAGCAAGCAACAGGCTAGTAAGGAACCAGCATGATAGTTAGCAAGCAGTACGCTCGAAGCAATCAGTAAACTAGGTTCCTGCTTGCTTTCCAGCATACTGCTTTGTTACTAACTTACTGTCTTGTTACTAACTTACTGCTATGTTACTTGCTTTCTGCTTTCTTACTAGCCAACTGCATTCTCACTATCTTACTGTAAGCTTACTAATTTACTGCATGCTTACTAGCTTACTAGCTGCTTTCTTACCCGCTTACAGCTTGCTTACTAGCTTCCTGATTGTTTACTAGCTCACGAATTGCTTACAAGATTGCTGCTTGCTTATTAGCTTACTGCTAGCTTACTCGCTTCCTGCTTCCGTGCCAGCCTAGTGGTTGCTTGCTAGCAAACTGTTTGCATGCTATGATACTGGTTCGTTACTAGCTTCCTCCTCGCTTAATAGCTCACTGCGTGCTTACTTGCTTACTGCTTGTTACTAGCTTACTCCTTGCTTACTACCTGACTGCTACCTTCCAACATTCCTGCTTTCTTCCTAACTTACTGCTTTCTTATGAACTTATTGGTCACTTACTAGCCTAACATTTCTTTAATAGCTTACTGTTTGCTTACTAGCATAGTGATTCCTTACTAGCATCCTGCTCGCTTACAAGCTAATTGCTTTCATACTGGCTTGCTGCTTGCTTTGTAGCTTACTGCTTGGTTACTAGCACGCTGTTCTCTCACTAGCTAATAGTTTTCTTACTAGCCTGCTTCGATCTGACCAGCTAACTGCTTGCTTACTAGCATACTGCTTGCATAGTAGCTTACTGCTTGCTTACTAGATTACTGCTCGCTGACTAGCTCACTGCTTGCTTACTAGCTTACCGCTCTCTTACCAGCTTACTGCTTGCTTACTAGCATACAGGCTTCTTACTAGCTAAGTGCTATCTTACTAGCCTGCCGCTTCCTTCCTAGCTCACTGCTTGCTTACTATCTCCCTGCTTGCTTAATAGCATACTGCTTTCTTACTAGATTACAGATTGCTTCCTAACTTGCTGCTAGCTTTCTAGCTTTCCGCAAGCTTACTAGCATGCTGCGTTCTTAGTGCCTAACTGATTTCTGGCTAGCCTGCTGCTTGCTTACTAGCTTTCTGGTTGCTTACTAGCTTACTGCTTGCTTACTGCCTGCTTACTAGCATACTGCTTTCTTACTAGCTAATTGCTTTCTTACTAGCTCACTGCTTGCTTGGTAGCTGACTGCTTGCTTACCAGATTGCTACTTGCTTTCTAGCTTGCCGCTTGCTTACAAGCATACTGCGTTCTTACTAGCTAACTGCTTTCTGGCTAGCCTGCTGCTTGCTCACTAGCTTACTGGTTGCCTACTGACTTACTGCTTGATTACTAGCATAACGCATCCTTACTAGCTTCGTCCTCGTTTACTAGCTCACAGCTTGCTTGCTAGCATACTGCTATCTTACTAGAAAACTGCTTTCGTACTAGCTTGCTGCTTGCTTGCTAGCTTAGTTGTTGCCTACTAGCTTAGTGTTTGCTTACTAGCATACTGCTTCCTTACTAGCTATCTTCTTTGTCACCAGCATACTGCTTGCTTACTAGATTTCTGCTTTGCTACTAGCTCCATACTCCATGCTCCATGCTCCATACTCGCTTCCTAGCAGAGTGCGTCCGCAGCTGACTTTGACGCCCACAGCACTGTTTAGCACACCGTCCCGACGTCGTGGCGTTTGAAGCGTCAGTCGGTACGCCGGGTTCGCTCGCTCCTATGCTAGGGGTATAAAGGTCCCTATTCTGGGGGCCAGCCCGGGCTGGCCTCTCGCTCGTGCTCGTTCGCCGCTACACTATTTCGCTAGGGTAGGAGGATGTCGGGAGGCGGAGTGGGAATCGCCGACAAGTGGCGTCGGATGGCAGCGGACGCACCTCCACCCTTCCACGGCTGAGAGGCCGTGAATCCGGAGGGGTTCTGCGGACGCACTAGTCCCTACCGGAGGCCGGATGTCCGCGTTTCGTGGCCTCAAACGCCACTATGTCGGGACGGTGGGCTAAACGGTGTTGTGGGCGTCAAAGTCAACTGCGGACGCACTCTGCTTTGACGCGCTCCGTTGGCGGTATACCAGGTTGACAAAAATGTCAGAATCGCTCCATATCGGTTGCCTACACGCTTGCTGCTTGCTTACTAGATTCTTGCTTGCCTAGTAGCTTGTTGCTCGCTTACTAGCTTACTGCTTACTTACTAGCTTGCTCTTTGCTTTCCAGCTTACTGCTTGCTTACTAGCTGCTTCCTCGTTTACTAACTAACTGCTCGCACACTATGTTACTGCTTGATCAATAGCGTAATGCTTCCTTACTAGCTCCCTGCTCCCTTACTAGGTCTCAGCTTACTTAACTTCTTACTGCTTTCTTACTAGCTAACTGCTTTCTTACTATCTTACTGCTTGCTTACTAGCACACTGCTTCCCTACTAGCTTCCTGATCACTTTCTAGCTCGCTTCTTGCCTACTAGCTTACTGCTTGTTTACTAGCTTGCTGCTTGCTTGCTAGCTCACAGCTTGCTTACTAGCCCACTGCTAGCTTACAAGATTAATGCTTGCTACTAGATTGCTGCTCGCTCAATACCTAACTACTTTCTTACTAGCCTGCTGCTAGCTTACTTGCTCCCTGCTTGCTTATTATCTTCCTCCTCGCTTGCTAGCTCACTGCTTGCATACTAGCTTACTCCTTGCATACAAGCTAATTGCATTCGCGCCAGCTTACTGCTTGCTTTCTAGCTTCCAGGTTGCTTACTAGCATACTGCTTTCTTACTAGCGAGCAGCTTTCTGACTAGCCTGCTCCTTGCTTACAAGCTGACTGTTTGCTTAGTAGCTTACTGGTTGCTTACTAGCTTACTGCTTGCTTACTAGCTTACTGCTTGCTTACTATCATGCTGCTTCCTTACTAGATTCTTCTCCGCTTACTAGCTCGCTGCTTGCTTACTAGCTTACTGCTAGCATATACGCTTACTGCATGTTTACAAGGCAGATGCTTGCGTTCCAGCTTACTGTTTGCTTGCTAGCTTGCTGCTTGCATTCTAGCTTACTGCTTGATTACTGGCATACTGCCTCCAACTAGATTCCTGCTTTTTTACTAGACCTCTGCTTGCTTCCTAGCTTCCTGCTTTTTTACTAGCCCACTGCTTGCTTTCTAGCGTACTGCTTCCTTACTAGCTTCCAGATTCCTTGCTAGCTTACTGGTTGCTTACTGGGATAGTGCTTGCTTACTAGCATTCTGCTCCCTTACTAGCTCCCTGCTCGCTTCCTAGATTACCACTTGCTTACTAGCTTGCTGCTTGCTTACTAGCATATTGCCTTCCTGCTAGCTTACTGCTTGCATACTAGCTTACTGCATGCCTACCAGCTTACGGCTAGCTTACTAGCTAACTGGTATCTTACTAGCTTAATGCTTACTTACTAGACTACTGCTTCCTTACTAGCTCCCTGCTCGCTCACTAGCTCACTGCTTGCATACCAGCTTACTCCTTGCTTACTATCATCCTGCCTGCTTACTATCTTACTGTATCATTACTAGATAACTGCTTTCTTACCACCATCCTGCTTCCCTCTTATCATATGGGTTTTTTGCTAGCAAACAGTTTTCTCACTAGACTGCTGCTTGTCTAATATCTTACTTGTTGCTTACTAGCTTACTGCTTGCTCACTAGCATACTGCTTCCTTACCAGCTTCCTCCTCGTATACTAGCTCAGTGCTTGCTTACTAGCTAACTGCTTGTTTACTAGCTTGCTGCTTGCTTTCTAGATCACTGCTTGGTTACTATCTTGCTGCTTGCTTCCCAGCTTACAGCTCGCTTACTCGCTTACTACTCTCTCAATAGCACGCTGCTTGCTCTCTAGCATACTGCTTCCTTACTAGCTTTTTTTTTTTTTTTTTTTTTTTTGTCGTGGGGAAAATCTTCGAAAGACTCCCTCCCACCTCCTTGGGGAGAGGTGGGAGGGGTGTGTGGGATTCCCCGCGCCCGTACAAGGACAGGCGCGGGACCTACCCACTAAAAACCCCACGGTGACCCTTCGGCACGCTTTGGGAGGATACCGGGAATCGCTCGAAGCATTCTTCCGGTATCCTCCCCGTGCCCGCGCTTTCGCGCCCATCCCCCGGGGGGACAATCGGTCCCCCCAGTAGACACACTGCCTCATAGCGGCGGGACGGGGCCACTCCATCCCGCCGCTATCCGTCCCGGGGCCGCGTTTAGTGGCGGCTGCGAGCCCCAACTCGCAACCGCCCGCGACCTCGTTTCCACCCCTCGGCGGCCGGGCGTTCATGGCCGCACCAGACCGCCGAGGGTGCCTCCCCTTGCGTCGGACCGGTAGGGGAAGGCACTCCTACCCCCAACCGGTCCGACCCGGCGCCGCCTGGCGGGAGGAGGGACCCCTCAGGACCCCCCTCCCAGCCTAGGTCATCCGCCACGCCGAGGCGGCCGCCCGCGACGCCTCGCGACCGGGCGACGACCTCGGGCCACCGCACGAGCGCGCGCTTCAGCACGCCGCTGAAGCTCGCGCTCCCTCCCCGCGGCCTCCTTCTGCAACATTACGTTCTCGCAGAAGGAGGCCACGGCCCTCCACTTCTCCTCGCTGCCGAGCATGGCGCGCACCACGCCCGGCAGCGAGACATCCCGCCCGACGACGCCGACCAGGACACGGCGCTCCCCCTCCCACGCGGGGCATACCTCCAGGGTATGATCCGCCGTGTCCTGCTCAGCGTCGCAGTGGCAGCAACGCGCCGTTGGCTCCTTCCCTATCCGGCACAGGTATCTTCCGAAGCTGCCATGCCCGGAAAATACCTGTGCCAGCCGGTAGGTGAGGCTGCCATGGCCTCTGTCCAGCCACTCCTTCAGGAGTGGCCGAACAGCCCCGACAGTCCGGTGCCCCGCGGTTGGCAGAGCCAGCCGCTCCTGCCACGCGAGCAACACGGACTGCCGGGCCTGGCGCTTCAAATCGCCCCAAGCAGGTTCCTGCCCGCCCGGGACCGCCCCCACCCCCGCGCGACGGTCGACGCGGTGCCGGTACATCACCGCGTGCGACCGCGCGAGCAGGTCCATGGGCGGCATCCCCGCTAGAACCGTCGCCGCCTCATGTGACATGGTCCGATACCCGCGGACGACCCTGAGCGCCATGCGCCTCTGCACCCGGCGCAGCATAGTCATGCTGCGCCGGGAGGCAGCCAGGTCGTCCGCCCAGACGGGGGCCCCGTATAGGGCCACCGACTGGACCATTGCCACATAGAGGCGACGAACTCGGCCCGCCGGGCCCCCCAGGTTGGGCAGGATCCGGCCCAGAGCCGCAACCATCCTTTCCAACCGGGGGACCAGGCAGCGGAAATGCTTCTCGAAACGCCAGTGGCTATCGAGGATCAGCCCCAGATACCTGATCTGGGGCTTCACCTCGATGTCAGCCCCACCCACCCGGATCAGAGGGGGTGGCGGATCCTGCCGAGGTGAATGAAACGCAATCACCTCGGTCTTATGGACCGCCACCGTCATCCCCATCCCCCTGATCCGGTCGACGACGCGTTGCGACCCCTCCTCCGCGCGACGCATGGCCCTCCCCCAGTGCGCCCCGACGGCCAGCACCAGTGTGTCATCCGCATAACACACCGTGCTGACGCCGTCGGGGAGGCCGGCCCGCAACACCGAGTCGTACGCGATGTTCCACAGGAGTGGCCCGAGGACCGACCCCTGCGGAACACCGCAGTACACCTCCCTCCGCATATCACCATCCCGGCCCGGATACTCGATCCACCTGCCGCGGAGATAATCCCCGACGACCGCCCTGAGACAAGGGGGGACTCGATGATATTCGAGTCCCCTCCTTATCTCTTCCCAGGGGAGGGTGTTAAAGGCATTGGCAATATCCAAGGATATTGCCAATGCCACCCCTCCCCGGGAGACGGCCGCCTCCGAGAGGGCCCTCACACGACCTATCGCGTCGATAGTCGATCGGGCCCCCCGGAAACCGAACTGGCAGTCGGCCAGACCGGGATCACCCCGCGACAGATGCTCGACGAGGCGGGCAGCAATCACACGCTCGAAGAGCTTGCCCACCTCGTCGAGGAGACAAATGGGCCGGTATGCGGAGGGAGACTCCGCGGGCCGACCCTCCTTCCGGAGGATTCCTTACTAGCTTACTGACAGCATAATCGCTTAATTCTTACTTAGTAGCATACTGCTTCCTTACTATCTTCCTGATCGCTTACTAGCTCACTGCTTGGTTACTAGCTTACTGCATGCTTTCTAGCTAACTACTTGCTTACTAACTAACTGCTTTCCTGCTAGCCCGCTGCTTGATTACTAGCTCACTTGTATCTTGCAAGTTTACTGCGTGCTTACCAGCATACTGCTTCTTTACTAGCTTCCCGCTCTCTTACCAGCTCACTGCTTGCTTACTAGCTTAATACTTGCTTACTAGCTTACTGCTTGCTTACTAGCATACTGACTTCTTACTAGCTAATTACCTTCTTACTAGCCTGCGGCTTGATTACTAGCTTACTTGTATCTTACCAGCTTACAGCTTGCTTGCTAGCCTACTGCTTTCTTAATAGTTTCCTGCTCGCTTACCAGCTCACTGCTTGCTTACTACCTTGCAGCTTGCATACTCGCTTACTGCTTACTTACTAGGCCGCCGCTTGCTTTCTAGCATGCTGCTTCCTTACTAGCTTCCCGCCTGCTTAATAGCTAATTGCTTGCTTACTAGCATACTGCTTCCTTACTAGCATACTGCTCCCCTACTAGCGCCCTGCTCGCTTACTAGCTCACTGCTTACTTACTAGCTTACTGCTAGCTTACTAGCATATTGCTTGCTTACTAGCTTTCTGCTTGCTTACTATCTAACTGCTTTCTTACCAGCATACAACTTGCTTACTATGTCACAGCTTTCTAACTGGCATACTACTTCCATACTAGTGCCCTGCTCGTTTTGTAGCTCACTGCTTGCTTACTAACTTACTGCTTGTATAGTAGCTTGCTGCTTGCTTGCTAGCTCACAGCTTGCTTACTAGCCCACTGCTAGCTTACAAGATTAATGCTTGCTACTAGATTGCTGCTCGCTCAATACCTAACTACTTTCTTACGAGCCTGCTGCTAGCTTACTTGCTCCCTGCTTGCTTATTATCTTCCTCCTCGCTTGCTAGCTCACTGCTTGCATACTAGCTTACTCCTTGCATACAAGCTAATTGCATTCGCGCCAGTTTACTGCTAGCTTTCTAGCTTCCAGGTTGCTTACTAGCATACTGCTTCCTTACTAGCATACTGCTCCCCTACTAGCGCCCTGCTCGCTTACTAGCTCACTGCTTGCTTACTAGCTTACTGCTAGCTTACTAGCATATTGCTTGCTTACTAGCTTTCTGCTTGCTTACTACCTAACTGCTTTCTTACCAGCATACAACTTGCTTACTATGTCACAGCTTTCTAACTGGCATACTACTTCCATACTAGTGCCCTGCTCGTTTTGTAGCTTACTGCTTGCTTACTAACTTACTGCTTGTATAGTAGCTTACTGCTCGCTTACTAGCTTGCTGCATGCTTTCTAGCATACTGCTTGATTACCTGCATTCAGCTTTCATACTAGCTTACTGCTTGCTTACTAGCTCACTGCTTGCCTTCCAGCTTACCTCTTGCTAACTAGCGTACAGCTTCCTTGCTAGATTCCCCCTCGCTTACTAGCTCACGGCTTGCCTACTAACATACTGGTAGCATACTATCTTACTGCTTGCTTACTATGCTACAGCTTGCTTACTAGCATACTGCTTCCATACTAGCGCCCTGCTCGCTTTCTAGCTCACTGCTTGCTTACTAGCTTACTATAAGCTTACTAGCATTATGCTTCCATACTAGCTTCCCCCAAGGTTACTAGCCCACTGCTTGCTTGCTAGCTTACTGGTAGCTTACTGGCTTTCTGCTTGCTTACTAGCATACTGCTTCCCTACTACCTCGCTGCTCACTTTCTGGCACACTGCTTGCTTACTAGATTACTGCTTTCATAATCGTTTACTGCTTGCTCAATATTTAGACGCCTTCATCCCAGCGTGCTGCTTGCTTTCCAGCATAATGCTTGCTTACTAGCTTGCTGCTTTGTTCCTAGCTTACTGCTTGCTTACTAGCATAATGGTTGCTTACTAGCTTACAGCGTGCTTACTAGCATAATGCTTTGTTACTAGCTTACTGCTTGCTCACAAGCTAACAGCTTTCATTTCAGCTTACTGCTTCCTTACTAGCTTATTGCTTTGTTACTAACATACAGCTTTCTTACTAGCTTCCTCATCGCTTACTGGCTTACTGCTTGCCTACTACCTAACTGCTTCCTTAGTACAATCATGCCTTCTTCTTAACTTACTTCTGTCTTACGTGCCAGCTGCTTGCTTTCTAGCTTACAGCTTGCTTACTAGCATAATGCATGCTTACTAGCTTACCGCTAGCTTACTCACATACTGCTTACTTACTATCCTGCTGCTTGCTTTCTTGGTTAGTGCTTCCTTACTAGCTTACTGCTTGCATACACGATAACAGCTTTCTTACTAGTCTGCTCCTTGCTTCCTAGCTTTTTGCTTGCCTACTAGCTTGCTGCGTGCTTAAAACCATACCGCTTCTTTCACAGCTTCCTGATCGCTTACTAGCTCACTTCTTGCTTACTAGCTTCATCCTCGCTTACTAGCTCACTTACTTGCTTGCTGCTTGCTTGCTAGCTTCCACCTCGCTTACTAGCTTACTGCTTGCTTACTATCATGCTGCTTCCTTACTAGCTTTCTCCTCCCTTACAAGCTCACAGCTTGCTTACTTGCTTACTAGTAGTATACTCGCTCATTACATGCTTACTAGCCTGCTGCGTGCTTTCTAGCATCCTACTTGCTAACTTGCCTGCTGCTTGCTTACTAGCTTACTGCTTGCATACTAGCTTACTTCTTGCTTACTATCTTACAAGCTAGCTTACTCCATCACTGCTCGCTTACTAGCCTTCTGCTTGCTTTCTAACTTAGTGCTTCCTTACCAGCTTCCTCCTTGCTTACTAGCTTACTACTAGCTTACTAGATAACTGCTTTCTTACTAGCCTGCTCCTTGCATACTAGCTTACATCTTGCTTACTATCTTACAAGCTAGCTTACTCCCTCACTGCTTGCTTACTAGCCTTCTGCTTGCTTTCTAACTTAGTGCTTCCTTACCAGCTTCCTCCTTGCTTACTAGCTTACTACTAGCTTACTAGATAACTGCTTTCTTACTAGCCTGCTCCTTGCTTTCTATCTTACTGCTTCATTACTGTCTTGCTGCCTGCATTCGAGCTTACTGCTTGCTTACTAGCTTACAGCATGCATACTAGCTTACTGCTTGCCTTCCTGCTATTTGCTTTCATACCAGCTGACTGCTAGGTTACTCGCTTACTGCTTGCTTAGTAGCTTATCGTTTCCTTACTAGCTCGCTGCTTACTTACTAGCTGCCCGCTCGCTTTCTAACTTGCTGCTTGCTTACTAGCTTGATGCTTGCCTTCTAGCTTACTGCTTGCTTACTAGCTTACTGCTTGCTTACTAGCACACTGCTTCCTTACTAGCTTCCTCCTCGATTACTAACTAACTGTTTGCACACTAGGTTACAGCTTGCTTACTAGCTAATGGCTTTCTTACTAGCTCACTGCTTGTTTACTTGCTTACTGCCTGCTTACTAGCTTACTACTTCCTTACTGGCTAACTGCTTCCTTACCAGCCTACAGCTTACTTACTACTTACTAGTTACTACTTACTGCTTGCTTTTAAGCTCAATGCTAGCTTATTAGCTTGCTGCTTGCTTTCTAGCTTACTACATGCATACTAGCTTGTCGCTTGCTTACTAGCTTACAGCATGCTTACTAGACTCCTGCTATGTTACTAACTTACTGCTTTGTTACTAACTTATTGCTTTGATACTAACTTAATGCTTTGATACTAGCTTACTGCAAGCTTGCTAGGTTTCTGCTTGCTTACTCTCTTAATGCATGCTTTCTAGCTTACTGCTTGCATACTCGCTTACGCCTCGCTTACTAGCCTGCCGCTTGCTTTCTAGCTTCCTGCTTCCTCACTGGCTTCCTGCTCACTAACTGGCTCACTGAATGCTTACTAGCGTGCACCATGCATACTAGCTTACTGCTTGCATACTAGCATACTGCTTGCTTACTAGCATACTACTTCCGTACAAACACCCTGCTCGTTTACTAGCTCACTGCTTGCTTACTAGCTTACTGTTTGCTTACTAGCTTACTGCTTGCTTACTAGCATACTGCGCTCTTACTAGCTGATTACTTTCTTACTTTCAAGCTGCTTGCCTACTAGCTTACTTGTTGCTTACCAGCTTACTGCTTGCTCACTAGCTTACTGCTTGCTTACTAACATACTGCCTGCTCAATAGCTAACTGCTTTCTTGCTAGCCTGCTGCTTGCTTTCTAGCTCACCGCTTGCATACCAGCCTACGGCTTCCTCACTAGCTTGCTCCTGGCTTACTAGCTCAATGCTTCCTTACTACCTCGATGCTCGCTTACTAGCTCACTGCATGGCTACTAGATTGCTGCCTGCATACTGGCCTGCAGCATGCTTTCAAGCTTACTCCTTGCTTACTAGCATACAGATTTCTTACTAACATACAGCTTTGTCACTGGCTTACTGCTTGCTTACAACCTTACTGGTTGCTTACTAGTTTACAGCTTGCTTACTGGCATGCTGCCGCCATACTAGTTTCCTGCTCGCTTACTGTCCCTCTGCATGCCTGCTAGCTTCCTGCTTGCTTACTATCACGCTGCTTACTGACTGCCGTACTGCTACCTTTACTAGCTTCTTGCTTGCTTACCAGCTTACAGCCTTGGTACAAGCTTACAGCATCCCAACTAACTAACTCCATTTCTACAAGCCTGCTGCTTGCTTACTAGCTTACTGTTTGCCTACTAGCTTACTGCTAGCTTACTAGCTTGCTGCTTGCTTACCAGCTTACTGCTTGCTGACTAGCTTCCTGCTCGCTTACTATCTTACTGCTTGGTTACTAGCTCACTGCTTGTATACTAGCCTACTGCTTGCTTACTAGCTAACTGCTTTCTTAATAGCTAACTGCTATCTGACTAGGCTGCTGCTTCCTTACAAGCTTACTGGTCGCTTACTAGCTGCCTGCTTGCTTACATGCTCGCTGCTTGCCTCCTAGCTTACCGCTTGCCTACTATCTTACTTGATGCTTAGTATCTTACTGCTTGGTTGCTAGCATACTGCTTCCATCCTAGCTTACTGCTTGCTTACTAGCACACTGCTTCTTGACTACCTTCCTGCTCAATTGCCAGCACACTGCATGCTTTCTAGTTTAGTGCTCCTTACTAGCTTCCTGCTGGACTACTATCTCACTGCTTGCTTACTAGACTACTGCTTGCTTTCCTTCTTACTGCTCCGCGTACCAGCTCACTGCTTGCTTACTACCTTACTGCTTGCATACTCGCTTACTGCTTACATACTAGCCCGCCGCATGATTTCTAGCACAATGCTTTCTTACTAGCTTCCTGCTTGCTTACTAGCTTACTTGTTGCTTACTAGCTTACTGCTGGGATACTAGCATACTGCTTCCTTACTAGGTGCCGGCTCGCTTACTATCTCCCTGCTTTTTTTTTTTTTTTTTTTTTTTTTTTTTTTTTTTGTCGTGGGGAAAATCTTCGAAAGACTCCCTCCCACCTCCTTGGGGAGAGGTGGGAGGGGTGTGTGGGATTCCCCGCGCCCGTACAAGGACAGGCGCGGGACCTACCCACTAAAAACCCCACGGTGACCCTTCGGCACGCTTTGGGAGGATACCGGGAATCGCTCGAAGCATTCTTCCGGTATCCTCCCCGTGCCCGCGCTTTCGCGCCCATCCCCCAGGGGGACAATCGGTCCCCCCAGTAGACACACTGCCTCATAGCGGCGGGACGGGGCCACTCCATCCCGCCGCTATCCGTCCCGGGGCCGCGTTTAGTGGCGGCTGCGAGCCCCAACTCGCAACCGCCCGCGACCCCGCTTCCACCCCTCGGCGGCCGGGCGTTCATGGCCGCACTAGACCGCCGAGGGTGCCTCCTCTTGCGTCGGACCGGTAGGGGGAGGCACTCCTACCCTCAACCGGTCCGACCCGGCGCCGCCTGACGGGAGGAGGGTCCCCTCAGGACCCCCCTCCCAGCCTAGGTCATCCGCCACGCCGAGGCGGCCGCCCGCGACGTCTCGCGACCGGGCGACGACCTCGGGCCACCGCACGAGCGCGAGCTTCAGCGCGCCGCTGAAGCTCGCGCTCCCTCCCCGCGGCCTCCTTCTGCAACATTACGTTCTCGCAGATGGAGGCCACGGCCCTCCACTTCTCCTCGCTGCCGAGCATGGCGCGCACCACGCCCGGCAGCGAGACATCCCGCCCGACGACGCCGACCAGGACACGGCGCTCCCCCTCCCACGCGGGGCATACCTCCAGGGTATGATCCGCCGTGTCCTGCTCAGCGTCGCAGTGGCAGCAACGCGCCGTCGGCTCCTTCCCTATCCGGCACAGGTATCTTCCGAAGCTGCCATGCCCGGAAAATACCTGTGCCATCCGGTAGGTGAGGCTGCCATGGCCTCTGTCCAGCCACTCCTTCAGGAGTGGCCGAACCGCCCCGACAGTCCGGTGCCCCGCGGTTGGCAGAGCCAGCCGCTCCTGCCACTCGAGCAACACGGACTGCCGGGCCTGGCGCTTCAAATCGCCCCAAGCAGGTTCCTGCCCGCCCGGAACCGCCCCCACCCCCGCGCGACGGTCGACGCGGTGCCGGTACATCACCGCGTGCGACCGCGCGAGCAGGTCCATGGGCGGCATCCCCGCTAGAACCGTCGCCGCCTCATGTGACATGGTCCGATACCCGCGGACGACCCTGAGCGCCATGCGCCTCTGCACCCGACGCAGCATAGTCATGCTGCGCCGGGAGGCAGCCAGGTCGTCCGCCCAGACGGGGGCCCCGTATAGGGCCACCGACTGGACCATTGCCACATAGAGGCGACGAACTCGGCCCGCCGGGCCCCCCAGGTTGGGCAGGATCCGGCCCAGAGCCGCAACCATCCTTTCCAACCGGGGGACCAGGCAGCGGAAATGCTCCTCGAAACGCCAGTGGCTATCGAGGATCAGCCCTAGATACCTGATCTGGGGCTTCACCTCGATGTCAGCCCCACCCACCCGGATCAGAGGGGGTGGCGGATCCTGCCGAGGTGAATGAAACGCAATCACCTCGGTCTTATGGACCGCCACCGTCATCCCCATCCCCCTGATCCGGTCGACGACGCGTTGCGACCCCTCCTCCGCGCGACGCATGGCCCTCCCCCAGTGCGCCCCGACGGCCAGCACCAGTGTGTCATCCGCATAACACACCGTGCTGACGCCGTCGGGGAGGCCGGCCCGCAACACCGAGTCGTACGCGATGTTCCACAGGAGTGGCCCGAGGACCGACCCCTGCGGAACACCGCAGTACACCTCCCTCCGCATATCACCATCCCGGCCCGGATACTCGATCCACCTGCCGCGGAGATAATCCCCGACGACCGCCCTGAGACAAGGGGGGACCCGATGATATTCGAGTCTCCTCCTTATCTCTTCCCAGGGGAGGGTGTTAAAGGCATTGGCAATATCCGAGGATATTGCCAATGCCACCCCTCCCCGGGAGACGGCCGCCCCCGAAAGGGCCCTCACACGACCTATCGCGTCGAAAGTCGATCGGCCCCCCCGGAAACCGAACTGGCAGTCGGCCAGACCGGGATCACCCCGCGACAGGTGCTCGACGAGGCGGGCAGCAATCACCCGCTCGAAGAGCTTGCCCACCTCGTCGATGAGACAAATGGGCCGGTATGCGGAGGGAGACTCCGCGGGCCGACCCTCCTTCCGGAGGAGGACCATCCTCGCCACCTTCCAACTGGGAGGGAATCGCCCGTCCCTCAGGCAGCGGTCGAACAACCGCCTGAGGTCGGCCCCAAGGACGCCCTGGGTCAAGACCCAAACCCGGCCGGGCACACCATCCGGACCCGGGGCCGCGTTACGAACCCCGAGCCGTCTGATGGCCGCTGCCAACTCCTCCTGCGTGACCCCCAGCTCGGCCGTCCACTCCACTGGGACAGCCGCCGCCGCCGGAGGACGCGGTCCCCCCTCCCCAATTGGGAAGAGTGTATTGACCACGTCCTCCAGCAGCCGGGGGTCAAGACCCTCGGTGACGGGGGGCGCCCACGGGCGGAGCTTATTCAGCACCACCTTATATGGGCGCCCCCATGGATCGTCATCAAGGGTCTGGAGGAGCTCCTTCCATGCCCGGGTCTTGGCCCGTTTGATGGCGACCTGCAGAGCAACCCGCGCCACGCGGTATGCTCCATACAGGTCATCAGCTGCCCTCGCTCGCGCCACGCCGTCGCCTGTACGTTGACGACGGCGCGCGCGGGTGTACTGGCGTCGGGCACGTACAGTCGCGACTCGCAACTCCGCGATCGCGTCCGACCACCAGTACACAGCCCGGCGAGGAGAAGCCCGCCCGACCCGAGGCATCGCCGCGTCGCAAATACCCGCGACCAATGCTCCGAGCCGGGCGACCTCCTCCTCTATGCTCGGCAACTCGGCCGCTCCCTGCGGCCAAGTTGCAGCGAGGGCAGCTGCCATCAGGGCGTCCTTGTCCAGGCGCCGAAGCGCCCAGCGGCGTGGTGGGGTGCCACGCAGGCGGCCGTGTCGGGATGCACTCGCGGCGGCAGAGACCTCCATCCGGATGTACCGGTGATCGGAGAGTGTCTCTGCCCCCGCGACCACGTGCCAACCCGACACCATGCGCACGGCGTTGGGGGTCGCGAATCCAACATCCACGATGGACCCCCCATATCGCCGCACGCATGTGTGCTCCGACCCCCGGTTCAATACCCGGAGGTCGAGCCCCGCCGCCCAATCGCCCAGGATCCCGCCGCGAACGGAGGTCCTGGGGGATCCCCAAGCCACCGACTTGGCATTAAAATCCCCCAGGACCAGCACCGGCCGGGCCGCGTAGCGCTGCACGCATGCCGCGACCTCGGCCAAGTACAGCTCGAACGCAGCGTGACCGCTACGGGGCGAAATGTAGCACCCCACCACAGCGACTCCCCCCCAGTCCACGGCGACGAATCCCCGACCGCGCTCCAACAAGGAGAACGGTGGGGACCCGTCGCCCCCTCCCCATACCGTCGCCTCCAAGCCGTCCGCGTCGGCCACCCAATGAGGGTGATCAGGGACGCGGTACGGCTCGGCGGCGACCGCCAGGCCAACCCCCCACTCCGCGAGGACTTGGGACATCAAGTCCTGTGCCGCGCGGCAGTGGTTGAGGTTGGCCTGGAGGAGGAGGCGGGGCGGCATTAATTAATGGCCGCGCCAGCCTCCTCCCGGCCGTCCGTCCCCGTAGCACCGTCCACCTCCATGGAGGACGATGCCACCGCCCTCGGCACCGGAGACGGTGCAGCCCGCCTCTTCCTCTCCTTCCGGGAGGGGGGGGAGCACTTCTTGCTCCCTAGCTTACTGCTTGCTTCCTGGCATAATGCTTCCTTACTAGATCCATTCTCGCTTACTAGCTCGCTTCTTGCTTACAAACTTACTGCTAGGTTACTCGATTACTACTTGCTTAGTAGCTTTGCTGCTTGTTTACTAACTTACTGCTTGCTTACTAGGATACTGCTTCCTTACTAGCTAATTGCTTTCTTACTAGCGTGCTGCATGCTTACAAGCTACTCGTTTCTTAGTAGTTTATTGCTTGCTCAATAGCTAACTGCGTTCTTACTAGCCTGCTGCTTGCTTTCTAGCTTACTGCTTTCTTACTAGCACACTGATTTCTTACTAGCTTCTTCGTGGCATACTAGCTCACTGCTCGATTGCTAGCTTTTTGGTTGCTAACTAGCATGCTGCTTCCTTACTAGCTTCCTCCTCGCGTACAAGCTTACTGCTAGGTTACTCGCTTATAGCATGCTTACTAGCTTCCACCTCGCTTACTAGTACACTGCTTGCATGATAGCTTACTGCACGCTTCCTAGCTTACAACCTGCTTACTAAATAATTGCTTGCTTACCAGCTTATTCCTTGCTTACTATCCTACTGGTTGCTTTCTAGCTTACTGCTTGCATAGTAGCTTACTGCATGCTTACCAGCTTACGACTTGCTTGCTAACAAACTGCTTGCTTACCAGCTTATTGATTGCTTACTAGCTTACTGGATGCCTACTAGGCTACTTCTTGCTTAGTAGCATAATGCTTGCTTACTAGCTCGCTGCTCGCTAAATAGCTCACAGCTTGATTACTAGATTACTGCTTGCCTACTGACCTGCTGCTTGCTATCTAGCTTACTGCTTGCTAACTAGCATACTGCTTCCTTACAAGTCTTTTTTTCGTAAGGAATATCTTCGTAAGACTCCCTCCCACCTTTTTGGGGTGAGTCAGGAGAGGTGTGTGGGATTCCCGCGTCTATGGAATGACGGGCGCGTGACCTACCCACTAAAAACCCCACGGTGACCCTGCCGCATGATTTGGGAGGATACCGAGAATCGCTCGATGCATACTTCCGGTGTCCTTCCCGTGCCAGCGCTGTGCCTCCATCCACGGAGGGACAAAAGGTTCCTCCCGGCAGTCACACTGTCTCATGGCGGCATGGAGAGAGCACTCCTACCCGCCACCATCCGTCTCGGGGCCTCGGTTAGTGGCGGCTGCGAGCCCCAAATCGCAACTGCAAGCAACTCCATTTGTACCCCACGGCGGCTGGTGGCTCATGGCCAGACCATGCCACCGAGGGTGCCTCCCGATTTGTCGGACAGGAATTGGGGTGACACTTTCACCACAATCCGGTCCGGCTCTGCGTCTCGTGCCTGGAGGAGGCTCCCCTCAAGAACCCCCTCCCAGCCAGGGTCATCCGCCACGCCGCGGGGGTCGCCAACAATGGCCGGCGCCTGGACGACGCCCTCCCGCCACCACACGTGTGCGAGCCTCAGCACGCCGCTGAAGCTCGCGTTCCCTGCCGGCGGCCTCCTTTTGTAACATTACGCTCTCGCAGAAGGAGGTCACGGCCCTCCACTTCCCCTCGCTGCCGAGCATGGCGCGCACCATGCCCGGCAGCGAGACATCCCGCTCGATGACGCTGCCCAGGACACGGCGCTCCCCCTCCCACGGAGGGCACACCTCGAGGGTATGTTCAGCCGTGTCCTGCTCAGCGTTACGATGGCAACAGCGCGCCGTCGGCTCCTTCCCTATCCGACGCAGGTATCTCCCGAAGCTGCCATGCCCGGAGAACACCTGTGCCATCCGGTAAGTGAGGCTTCCATGGCCTCTGTCCAGCCACTCACACAGGAGTGGCCGAACAGCTCCGACTGTCCGGTTCCCCGCGGTTGGCAGAGCCAACCTCTCCTGCCACGCGATCATCACGAACTGGTGTGCCTGGCGCTTCCAATCGCCCCAAGCAGGTTCCTGCGCACCCGGGACCACTCCCACCCCCCCATGACGGTCAACGCGGAGACGATACAGCACCGCGTGCGACCGCGCGTGGAGGTCCATGAGCTGCATCCCCTCAAGAACCGTCGTCCGCCCAGACGAGGGCCCCGTAAAGGACTACCTTGGGGTCCCCCCAGGTTGGGTAGGATTCGGCCTAAAGCCACGACCCTTCTCTCCAAGCGTGGGACCAGGCAGCGAAAATGCTCCTCGAAGCGCCAGTGGCTATCGAGGATCAACCCCAGATACCTCATGTGGAACTTCACCTCGATATCAGCCTCACCCACCTGCATCAGGGGGGGGGAATCCTGCCGAGGTGAATGGAACGCTATAACCTCGGTCATATGGACCACCACCTTCATTCCCATCCCCCTGATCCGGCCGACGATGCGCTGCGCCCCCACCTCCGCGAGGCGCTTGGCCCTCCCCAGTGCACCCCGACGGCCGGCACCAGTGTGTCATCTGCATAACACCCGGCGCTGACGCCGTCAGGGAGGTCGGCCCGCAACACCTTATCGTACGCGATGTTCCACAGGAGTGGCCCGAGGACCGACCCCTGCGGAACACCGCAGTACACCACTCTCCGCATATCTCCATCCCGGCCCGGATTCTCGATCCACCTGCCACGGAGATAATCCCCGACGGCTGTCCTGAGATACGGTGGGACCCGATGATCTTTGAGCGCCCTCCATATCTCTTCCCAGGGATGGGTGTTAATGGCGCTGGCAATATCCAACGATACTGCCAAAGCCATCGCTCGGCGGGAAACGGCCGACTCCGAGAGGGCCCTGGCGCGACCTATCGCGTCGATTGTCGATCGATCTTCCCGGAAACCGTACTGGCAGTCGGCCAGGCCGGGGGCACCCCGCGACAGGTCCTCGACGAGGAGGGCAGCAATCACGCGCTCAAAGAGCTTGCCCACCTCGTCGAGGAGACAGATGGGCCGGTATGCGGATGGAGAATCCGCGGGCCGACCCGCCTTCCGGAGGCGGACCATCCTCGCTACCTTCCAACTGGGGGGGAATCGCCCGTCCCTCAGGCATCGGTTAAACAACCGCCTGAGGCCCGCCCCACGGACGCCGTGGGCTAAGACCCAAACCCGGCCGGGCACAACATCCGGACCCGGGGCCGTGTTACGCGCCCAGAGCCGTCTGATGGCCGCGGCCAGCTCCCCCTGCGTGACCCCTGGCTCGGCCACCCACTTCAACGGGGACGGGGGGCGCCCACGGGCGGAGCTTGTTCAGCACCACCTTATAAGGGCCCCCCAAAGGTCGTCATCAAGGGTCTCGAGGAGCTCCTTCCATGCCCGGGTCTTGGCCCGTTTGAAGGCGACCTGTAGAGCCGTCCGCGTCATACAGGTCATCTGCCCTCGCTCGCCCCACGCTATCGTCTCTCCGTAGATGACGGCCGCGCGGGAGTACTGGCGTCGGGCGCGGACACTCGCGTGTCGCATTTCCGCGATCGCGGCCGACCACCAGTACACCGCACGGCGAGGAGAAGCCCGCCTGACCCGGGGCATAGCCGCGTCACATATGTTCGCGACCATCCCCCCGAGCCGGGAGACCTCCTACTCGATACTCGGCAACTCGGCCGCCCCCTGCGGCCAAGTTGCAGCGAGGGCACCTGCCATCAGCACGTCTTTGTCCAGGCGCCGAAGCGCCCAGCGGCGCGGTGGGCTACCACCCGGACGGTGGTGTCGGGATGCATCCCCCGCGGCGGCAGAGACCTTCATCCGGATATACCGGTGGTCCGAGTGTGTCACTGCCCCCGCAACCACATGCCACCCCGACACCATGCGCACGGCGTTGGGGGTCGCGAATCCAACATCCACGATAGACCCCCATATCGCCGCACACATGTGTGTTCCGACCCCTGATTCAGTAACCGATGGTCGAGCCCCGCCGCCCAGTCGCCCAGAATCCCGCCTCGTACGGAAGTCCTGGGGGACCCCCACGCCACCGACTTGGCGTTGAAGTCCCACAGGACCAGCACCGGCCGGGCCACGCGGCGCTGCACGCATGCCGCAACCTCGGCCAGGTACTGCTCGAAAGCGGCGTGACCGCTGCGAGGCGAGATGTAGCTACTAGGTCACTGCTTGCTTACTATCTTGCTGCTTGCTTTCGAGCTTACTCCAGGCTTACTAACTGCTTGCCTACTAGCATACTGCTTGCTTACTAGCTTGTTGCTTGCTTTCTAGCTTACTGCTTGTTTAATTGCTAACTGCCTTCTTACTAGCTTACTACATGCTTCCTAACATGCTGCTGGTTTTCTAGCATTCTGCCTGATTACTAGCATACTGCGTTCTTGGTTGCTTTCTCCTCGCTTAAGAGCTTACTGCTTCCTTACGAGCTCCCCGCTCGCTGACTAGCTCACTGCATGCTTACCAGCATACTGCTTGCATACTAGCTTACTGCATGCTTAATTGCTAACTGGTTCCTTACTAGCTTGCTGCTTGCTTACTTCCTTGATAATTGCTTACAAGCTTGTTGCTTGCTTACTGGCCTACTGGTTGCTTCCGAGCTTATAACTTGCTAAATAGCTTACTGGTTTTTTACTAACTTACTGCATGCATAATTGCTAACTGCTTCCTTACTAGCTTAATGCTTGCTTACTACCTAAAAGCATTCTTACTACATTCCTGCTTTCTTCCTAATTTGCGGCATTGTTACTAACCAGCTGCTTGCTTACTAACATTCTGCTCCCTTACTAGGTCCCTGCTCACTTACTAGCTTACTGTATGCTTACTAGCTTGTTGCTTGCTTTCTAGATTACTGCGTACTTAAAAGCTAACTGCGTTCTCACCAGCATACTGCTTGCTTACTGGATTACTGCTTTGTTACTAGCTCCCTACTCGCTTACTAGCACGCTGTTTGAATATTAGCATACAGCTGGCTTAAAAGCAAATTGCTTTCATACCAGCTTACTGCTTGCTTACTAGCTTGCTGGTTGCTTAGAAGATTCCTGCTCGCTTACTAGCTCACTGCTTGCTTACTAACGTACTGCTTGCTTACTACCTTACTACTTCCATACTACCTAACTGCTTTCTTACCAGTTTACTGCTTCCTTACTAGCTTCCTGATTGCTAATTAGCTCATTGCATGCTTACTAGAATACTGCTTGATTACTAGCTTATTGCTTGCTTTCTAGCTTACAGCTTGCATATTAGCATACTGCTGTCTTACTAGTTATCTGCTTCCTTACTAACTTCCTGCTCGCTTACAAGCTCACTACTTGCTTTCTAGCTTACTGCTTGCTTACTAGCCTGCTGCTCGTATTCTAGCTCAGTGCTTCCTTAATAGCTTCCTGCTGCCTAGTAGCTCGCTGGTTGCTTCCTAGCATACTGCCTCCTAACTAGCTCCCTGGTCGCTTAATAGTTCACTGATTTCTTAGTAGCTTCCACCTCGCTTACTAGGTCACTGCTTGCATACTAGATTACTTGTTTTTTTTCTTTTTTTTTTTTTTGTCGTGGGGAAAATCTTCGAAAGACTCCCTCCGACCTCCTTGGGGAGAGGTGGGAGGGGTGTGTGGGATTCCCCGCGCCCGTACAACGACAGGCGCGGGACCTACCCACTAAAAACCCCACGGTGACCCTTCGGCACGCTTTGGGAGGATACCGGGAATCGCTCGAAGCATTCTTCCGGTATCCTCCCCGGGCCCGCGCTTTCGCGACAATCCCCCGGGGGGACAATCGGTCCCCCCAGTATACACACTGCCTCATAGCGGCGGGACGGGGCCACTCCATCCCGCCGCTATCCGTCCCGGGGCCGCGTTTAGTGGCGGCTGCGAGCCCCAACTCGCAACCGCCCGCGACCCCGTTTCCACCCCTCGGCGGCCGGGCGTTCATGGCCGCACCAGACCGCCGAGGGTGCCTCCCCTTGCGTCGGACCGGTAGGGGGAGGCACTGCTACCCCAACCGGTCCGACCCGGCGCCGCCTGGCGGGAGGAGGGTCCCCTCAGGACCCCCCTCCCAGCCTAGGTCATCCGCCACGCCGAGGCGGCCGCCCGCGACGCCTCGCGACCGGGCGACGACCTCGGGCCACCGCACGAGCGCGAGCTTCAGCGCGGCGCTGAAGCTCGCGCTCCCTCCCCGCGGCCTCCTTCTGCCACATTACGTTCTCGCAGAAGGAGGTCACGGCCCTCCACTTCTCCTCGCTGCCGAGCATGGCGCGCACCACGCCCGGCAGCGAGACATCCCGCCCAACGACGCCGACCAGGACACGGCGCTCCCCCTCCCAAGCGGGGCATACCTCCAGGGTATGATCCGCCGTGTCCTGCTCAGCGTCGCAGTGGCAGCAACGCGCCGTCGGCTCCTTCCCTATCCGGCACAGGTATCTTCCGAAGCTGCCATGCCCGGAAAATACCTGTGCCAGCCGGTAGGTGAGGCTGCCATGGCCTCTGTCCAGCCACTCCTTCAGGAGTGGCCGAACAGCCCCGACAGTCCGGTGCCCCGCGGTTGGCAGAGCCAGCCGCTCCTGCCACGCGAGCAACACGGACTGCCGGGCCTGGCGCTTCAAATCGCTCCAAGCAGGTTCCTGCCCGCCCGGGACCGCCCCCACTCCCGCGCGACGGTCGACGCGGTGCCGGTACATCGCCGCGTGCGACCGCGCGAGCAGGTCCATGGGCGGCAT
Source organism: Colletes latitarsis (assembly GCF_051014445.1). Classification (NCBI taxonomy): domain Eukaryota; kingdom Metazoa; phylum Arthropoda; class Insecta; order Hymenoptera; family Colletidae; genus Colletes; species Colletes latitarsis. Next base: position 9,015,418 of record NC_135142.1, read on the forward strand.
CCCCGCTAGAACCGTCGCCGCCTCATGTGACATGGTCCGATACCCGCGGACGACCCTGAGCGCCATGCGCCTCTGCACCCGACGCAGCATAGTCATGCTGCGCCGGGAGGCAGCCAGGTCGTCCGCCCAGACGGGGGCCCCGTATAGGGCCACCGACTGGACCATTGCCACATAGAGGCGACGAACTCGGCCCGCCGGGCCCCCCAGGTTGGGCAGGATCCGTCCCAGAGCCGCAACCATCCTTTCCAACCGGGGGACCAGGCAGCGGAAATGCTTCCCGAAACGCCAGTGGCTATCGAGGATCAGCCCTAGATACCTGATCTGGGGCTTCACCTCGATGTCAGCCCCACCCACCCGAATCAGAGGGGGTGGCGGATCCTGCCGAGGTGAATGAAACGCAATCACCTCGGTCTTATGGACCGCCACCGTCATCCCCATCCCCCTGATCCGGTCGACGACGCGTTGCGACCCCTCCTCCGCGCGACGCATGGCCCTCCCCCAGTGCGCCCCGACGGCCAGCACCAGTGTGTCATCCGCATAACACACCGTGCTGACGCCGTCGGGGAGTCCGGCCCGCAACACCGAGTCGTACGCGATGTTCCACAGGAGTGGCCCGAGGACCGACCCCTGCGGAACACCGCAGTACACCTCCCTCCGCATATCACCATCCCGGCCCGGATACTCGATCCACCTGCCGCGGAGATAATCCCCGACGACCGCCCTGAGACAAGGGGGGACCCGATGATATTCGAGTCTCCTCCTTATCTCTTCCCAGGGGAGGGTGTTAAAGGCATTGGCAATATCCGAGGATATTGCCAATGCCACCCCTCCCCGGGAGACGGCCGCCCCCGAAAGGGCCCTCACACGACCTATCGCGTCGAAAGTCGATCGGCCCCCCCGGAAACCGAACTGGCAGTCGGCCAGACCGGGATCACCCCGCGACAGGTGCTCGACGAGGCGGGCAGCAATCACCCGCTCGAAGAGCTTGCCCACCTCGTCGATGAGACAAATGGGCCGGTATGCGGAGGGAGACTCCGCGGGCCGACCCTCCTTCCGGAGGAGGACCATCCTCGCCACCTTCCAACTGGGGGGGAATCGCCCGTCCCTCAGGCAGCGGTCGAACAACCGCCTGAGGTCGGCCCCAAGGACGCCCTGGGTCAAGACCCAAACCCGGCCGGGCACACCATCCGGACCCGGGGCCGTGTTACGAACCCCGAGCCGTCTGATGGCCGCTGCCAGCTCCTCCTGCGTGACCCCCAGCTCGGCCGTCCACTCCACTGGGACAGCCGCCGCCGCCGGAGGACGCGGTCCCCACTCCCCAATTGGGAAAAGTGTATTGACCACGTCCTCCAGCAGCCGGGGGTCAAGACCCTCGGTGACGGGGGGCGCCCACGGGCGGAGCTTATTCAGCACCACCTTATATGGGCGCCCCCATGGATCGTCATCAAGGGTCTGGAGGAGCTCCTTCCATGCCTGGGTCTTGGCCCGTTTGATGGCGACCTGCAGAGCAACCCGCGCCACGCGGTATGCTCCATACAGGTCATCAGCTGCCCTCGCTCGCACCACGCCGTCGCCTGTACGTTGACGACGGCGCGCGCGGGTGTACTGGCGTCGGGCGCGGACAGTCGCGACTCGCAACTCCGCGATCGCGTCCGACCACCAGTACACCGCCCGGCGAGGAGAAGCCCGCCCGACCCGAGGCATCGCCGCGTCGCAAATACCCGCGACCAATGCTCCGAGCCGGGCGACCTCCTCCTCTATGCTCGGCAACTCGGCCGCTCCCTGCGGCCAAGTTGCAGCGAGGGCAGCTGCCATCAGGGCGTCCTTGTCCAGGCGCCGAAGCGCCCAGCGGCGTGGTGGGGTGCCACGCAGGCGGCCGTGTCGGGATGCACTCGCGGCGGCAGAGACCTCCATCCGGATGTACCGGTGATCGGAGAGTGTCTCTGCCCCCGCGACCACGTGCCAACCCGACACCATGCGCACGGCGTTGGGGGTCGCGAATCCAACATCCACGATGGACCCCCCATATCGCCGCACGCATGTGTGCTCCGACCCCCGGTTCAATACCCGGAGGTCGAGCCCCGCCGCCCAATCGCCCAGGATCCCGCCGCGAACGGAGCTCCTGGGGGATCCCCAAGCCACCGACTTGGCATTAAAATCCCCCAGGACCAGCACCGGCCGGGCCGCGTAGCGCTGCACGCATGCCGCGACCTCGGCCAGGTACAGCTCGAACGCAGCGTGACCGCTACGGGGCGAAATGTAGCACCCCACCACAGCGACTCCCCCCCAGTCCTCGGCGACGAATCCCCGACCGCGCTCCAACAAGGAGAACGGTGGGGACCCGTCGCCCCCTCCCCATACCGTCGCCACCAAGCCGTCCGCGTCGCCCACCCAATGAGGGTGATCAGGGACGCGGTACGGCTCGGCGGCGACCGCCAGGCCAACCCCCCACTCCGCGAGGACTTGGGACATCAAGTCCTGTGCCGCGCGGCAGTGGTTGAGGTTGGCCTGGAGGAGGAGGCGGGGCGGCATTAATTAATGGCCGCGCCAGCCTCCTCCCGGCCGTCCGTCCCCGTAGCACCGTCCACCTCCATGGAGGACGATGCCACCGCCCTCGGCACCGGAGCCGGTGCAGCCCGCCTCTTCCTCTCCTTCCGGGAGGGGGGGGAGCACTTCTTGCTCCCCACCCTGTGATCGGCTGGCCTCCCCATGTCCGCACACAGCGGGCAGTCGGGGGCCGCCGAGCACTGGCTCGCACGGTGCTCTTTGGCACCGCAGCGGTTACACTGACCGCTGCGGTCCACCGGCGAGGTGCACCACTGCCTCACGTGCCCCAATTCGAGGCAGCGGTGACACTGGAGCGGGCGCGGCGCGAGGATTTCCACTCGCGCCGAAACCCACCCCACCAACACCCTCCCGGATTCCGCCACCTTACGGGCGGCGGAGAGGGGACTAGCTCACTACTTGCTTACTAACTAAGTGCTTCTTACCAGCTGACTGCTTGCTTACAAGCTTACTGCTAGCTTACTAGCTCCTTGCTCGCTTACTAGCTCACTGCTTGCTTACCACCTTACTGCTTTCTTACTAGCCCACTGCTTTCTTATTAGCCTGCTGCTTGCTTACTAGCTTACTGGAAGCTTACTAACTTATTTGTTGCTTACTAGCTTGCTGCTTGTTTACTATCATACTGCTCCCTTACTGGCTTCCACCTCGCTTTCGAGCTCACTGCTTGCTTACGAGATTACTGGCAGCTTACTCACTTGCTGCATTCTTCCTAGCCTGCTGCTTGCTTTCTAGCTTGCCGCTTGTTTACTAGCATGCTGCTTGCTTTCTAGCATACTGCTTCCTTACTGACATTCACCTCGCTTACTAGCACACTGCTTGCTTACAAGCTTGCTGCTTGCTTACTAGCCTACTGCCTCCATACTAACTAACAGCGTCTATACTAGCCCGCAGCTCCCTTACTAGCAAAGTGCTTTGTTACTTACTTACAGGTTGCTTATTAGCTTACTGCTTGCTTACTATCTTATTGCTCGCATACAGGCTCGCTGCTTGCTTTCTAGCTCCATGTTCGCTTACTACCTCACTGCTTCCTTACTAGCATCCTGCTCGCATCCTAGCCCATTGCTTCCTTACTAACATAATGCTTGCTTATTAGCTTACTTCGTCCTTCCGAGCATGCTGCTTTCTTACTAGCTAGCAGCTTTCTGAATAGGCTGCTGATTGCATACAAGCTTACTGTTTGCTTAGTAGCTTACTGCATGCTTTCTAGCTTAGTGCTCGCTGATTAGATTGCTGCTTGCTTTCTAGCTTACTGCTTGCTTACTAGCATACTGCTTCCTTACTGACATTCACCTCGCTTACTAGCACACTGCTTGCTTACTAGCATACTGGCTGCTTAATAGCTTACTGCTATCTTAATCGCTTAATGCTCGCTTACTATCGTGCTGCTTGCTTACAAGCTTCCTCCTTGCTTACTAGCCTACTGCCTCCATACTAACTAACAGCGTCTATACTAGCCCGCAGCTCCCTTACTAGCAAAGTGCTTTGTTACTTACTTACAGCTTGCTTATTAGCTTACTGCTTGCTTACTATCTTGTTGCTTGCATACAGGCTCGCTGCTTGCTTACTAGCATAGGGCTTGCTTACTAGCTATGCTGCTTCCTTTCTAGCTTACTGCTTGCTTACTAGCATCCTGCTCGCTTACTAGCTTACAGCTTGTTTACTAGCTGGCTGTTTCCTTTTTAGCTCACTGCTTCCTTACTGACATACTGCTAATTTCCTAGCCAACTGCTTGGTTACTACCTTACTGCTAGCGTACTCGCTTACTGCTGGCTTACTGGCCTGCTGCTTGCTCTGTAGCTTAGTGCACCCTTACTAGCTTCCTGCTCGCTCACTGGCTCACTGCTTGCTTATTAGCATACTGGTATCTTACTAGATAACTGCTTCCTTACTAGCTCGCTGCTTGATACTAGCTAACTGCTTGCGTAGTTGCATACGGCTTTGTTACTAGCTTACTGCTTGCATACTAGCTTACTGCTTGCTTACTAGCTTACTGCACGTTTACTAGCTTACTACCTGCTTACTAACTAACTGTTTGCATACCAGCCGTTTGATTGCTTACTAGCATACTGGATGCTTAGTAGGTTACTGCTTGCTTTCTAGCTAACTGCTTCCATATTAGCCTGCTGCTTGCTTTCTGGCTTACTGCTTGCTTAATAGCTTACAGCTTTCTTGCTAGCTCTCTGCTTGCATACTAGCTTACTGCATGCTCGCTAGCGTAATGCTTCCTTACTAGCTCCCTGCTCTCTTACTAGCTCACTGCGTGCATACCTTCTTACTGCTTTCTTACTAGCTAACTGCTTTCTTACTATCTTACTGCTTGCTTACTAGGATACTGCTTCCTTGCTGGCTTCCTGCTCGCTTACTAACTTACTGCATGCTTACTACTTTACTGCTTGCATACTAGCCTACTGCATGCTCACTAGCGTAATGCTTCCTTACTAGTTCCCTGCTCCCTTACTAGCTCAATGCTGGCTTACCTCCTTACTGCTTTCTTACAAGCTAACTGCTTTCTTACTATCTTACTGCTTGCTTACTAGGATACTGCTTCCTTGCTGGCTTCCTGCTCGCATACTAGCTTACTGCATGCTTACTACTTTACTGCTTGCATACTAGCCTACTGCATGCATACAAGCTAATTGTATTCACGCCAGGTAACTGTTTGCTGACTAGCTTACTGGTTACTTCCTAGCATACAGCTTGCTTACTAGCATACTGCTTCTCTACTCGCTTCCTGCTTGCTTGGTAGCTTACTGCATTCTTCTTATCTTACTGATATCTTGCTAGCTACCTGTTTTCTTACTAGCATCCTGCTTGCATACTAGCTTATTGCTTGCTTACTAGCATACTGCTTTGGAACTTGTTTACTGCCTCCTTACTATCTTACAGCTTTCTTACCAGCTAACTGCTTGCTTACTAGCTCACTGCTTGCTTTCTAGCATACTTCTTCCTCAATAGCTAACTGCTTTCTTACTAGCCAGCTGCATTCTAGCTAGCCTGCTGCTTGTTAACTAGCTTACTTGTTGCTTACAGTCTTACTGTTTGCTTATTTGTATACTGCTTCCTTATTAGCGTCCTGCTCGCTTATTAGCTCACTGATTGCTTACTAGGTTACTGCATGATTACTAGCTTACGACATGTTCACTAACTAACTGCAATCTTACCAGCTTACTTGTTGCTTACTTGCTTACTGCTTGCTTACTAGCGTACTGCATTCTTACCATCTTACTGCTTGCTTAGTAGATTACTGGTTGCTTACCAGCATACTGCTTGCCTACTAGCATACTGTTCCCTTACTAGCTTCCTCCTCGCTTACGAGCTCACTGCTTGCTTACCAGCATGCTGCTTTGTTACTAGATTACCGCTTGCTTACTAGCATGCTTCATTCTTACTAACTTACTGCTTGCATACAACCTAATTGCTTTCTTACTACATTCCTGCTTTCCTCCTAACTTACTCCTTCCTTACTAGCTTCCTGCTTACTTACTAGCTAACTGCTAGCTGACTAGCTTATTGGTTGCTTACTAGCATACTGCTTCCTTACTTGCTTCCTCCTCGCTTACTAGCTTACTGGTTGCATACCAGCTTTTTTTTCCGTGGGGAAAATCTTCGTAGGACTCCCTTCCACCTCTTTGTGGAGAGGCGGAAGGGGTGCGTGGTATACCCGGCGCCCATGGAATGACGGGCGCGGGACCTACCCACTAAAAACTCCACGGTGACCCTTCCGCACGTTTTGGGAGGATACCGGGAATCGCTCGAAGCATACTTCCGGTATCCTCCCCGTGCCTGCGCTGTGCGCCCATCCACGGGGGGACAAAAGGTTCCCCCCGGCTGTCACGCTATCTCATGGCGGCAGGACGAGGTCACTCCGTCCTACCGCCATCCGTCCCGGGGCCACGTTTCGTGGCGGCTGCGAGCCCCAACTCGCAACCGCCTGGGACCCCGTTTCTACTCCTCGGCGGCCGGGAGCTCATGGCCGCTCCAGGCCACCGAGGGTGCCTCCCCGTGTCCCCCACCCGGTCCGACCCTTCGCCGCCTGGCTGGAGGAGGCCCCCCTCAGGGCCCCCCTCCCAGCCAGGGTCATCCGCCGCGCAAAGGCGGCCGCCTGCGACGCCCTCGCGCCACCATACGAGCGCGAGCCTCAGCGCGCCCCTGAAGCTCGCGCTCCCTTCCCGCGGCCTCCTTCTGCAGCATTACGGTCTCGCAGAAGGCGGCCACGGCCCACCACTTCCTCACGCTGCCCAGCATGGCGCACTAGCATACTACTTGCTCACTAGTATACTGCTTTCCTACTAGCTAACTGCTTTCTTACTAGCATGCTGCTAGCTTAATAGCTTACTTGTAGCTTACTAGTGTAGGAAATGAAATTAAAATAGAATAAAAGATGTTAAGTTTATTTGAACATGAAATAAAATAAAGGTTGTAAGAAATATAACTCGCTACGTCTGAATTCGCTCGTGTGGACTCTTCGACGGTTCGCTCGACTCTGCCCTTTTTCCCAGGACCAGCCACGTGCGTCTTCTAAACGAATGACGCCACCCGCAACATTGACGGCATCGGCATCGATACCATGGCATAAACAATCATTCGGCTCCAACCATTCGTCGTTTACTCATACCACTCATGATTCACACATACCATACACACACACACACCACATTCGGCCATCCTGCAGAGATATCTGCCCTCAGATATCAGATGTATTCTCACTATCCGTCAATGCATCTTCTAAGTCCTCAATCCACGATTTCATGTATTCTGCAGTTGTCGATGTTTGTCGTGGCCCCTCGTGCTCACCTACTTTCTCTACCAAATACCGATCATTGCGCAGTACACGGGTAATTTGCTACGGGCCTAAATATTTATGCGCAAACTTTAAACCTGGTCCTGATTGTGTCCTTTTGATAGCGACCAAATCTCCTTCGTGATAGTGATAAGCCTCTTTACGATTCCGGTTAAAACTACGCCGATTCTCCTGTTGGATTTTCAAAATGTTGTTTTTTGCTTACCGTCTCAATTCGTCTTGATTTTCTTGAAATAGTTCGTTCCACTCGTTGCTTATTATTTCTCGGACCTCGGGATTGTTCTTCAACCTCATATCAGTCCCGAATAGAATCTTAAAAGGTGTATTGCCGATATTGCGGTGAGGAGTTGCATTCAGGTAGTTTTGGCATACGTCTAGGTACCTGTGCCACTCATTAGGTTTTGGTGCGGCCAACTTAGTTAACACAGGAATGATTGTCCTGTTCACCCTTTCTACCTGGCCATTCGCTCTTGGTACCCCCGTTGTTATAAGGCCAGCTTCAATATTTTCTTCTCTGCAGTACTCCTGAAACTCTACCGAAGTAAATGCAGTTCCACGGTCCGAAATAATCTTTCGAGGATTGCCAAAAATTTTCGCTTGTTTTTTCAAGTGGTTGACGACCTCTCCAGTACCGGTAGATTTTGTAGCATAAAGCCATACAAATTTAGAAAATCCATCTATCACTACGAATATGTGTTTGTAATTCTTCCGAGTTGACGGAAGCGGTCCTAAGTGATCAATGTGGTATACATCTAACGGAACGTCTCCTTTGTCGATAGGGTATAATAGTCCGTCTCGTTTTCCAGATTTTCGTTCAGCTAAAATACACGCAATGCAATTCTGAATCACTTTTTCCACTTTAGATCTTAGACCTTTGAACCAATAATCTTTTCTAACAAGGGTCTCGGTTTTACCACTAGAGAAGTGTCCGTTCTCATGCAACTGTCTTATTATTTGACCCTGCATAGCACGCGGCACTACTATGCGAACATCGTCGTCAATTACCTTAAACAAAAGTCCGTTTCTTATTACGTAGTCGCCATCATTATTATGTACACTATTCATAGAATCCATTATTTCCGATAACTCTTTGTCCGCACATTGCGCTTTTCGCAATCTCACGAGCACACTCGTCTCACGCTCACTAATAAGCATACATACCGGAATAGGCTTCCGACTTAGCGCATCGACATGTCGCATATTGCTTCCTGAGCGATGTTCAATAGTATAATTGAACTCCTCTAACAATAATGCCCACCTTGCAACTCGAACACATAAGTCTCTTTTTTTCATAGTGAGAGTAAACGCACGACAATCGGTTATTATTCTAAACGGTATTTCTAAAAGATAAACTCTAAACTTATGTAACGCTTTAACTATAGCTAATATCTTTAATTCATAACTAATGTATCGCGATTCTGCCTCTGATGTTTTCCAGCTCGCATAATATGTTGGATGGTAACGTTCATCGACATCGTCTCTCTGTAACCGGATGGCACTGAGTCCGACGCTCGACGCATCCGTATGGAGTTTTGTTTCCGCACCTACGCGGTATAATTTTAAAACCGGCTCACTGCTCAATGCAATTTTCAATTGTTTAAACGCTAGCATATGTTTTTCATTTAGTTCAAAATTTACGTCTTTCTTCAACAAGTTCGTCAAGGGTTGGGCTATTGTTGAATATTGTGGAATAAATTTGCGAAAATACCCGGTTAATCCTAAGAAGCTCTGTACGTCTCTAACATTTTTTACTAATGGAAAATTCATAACAGCTAATGTCTTACGCTTCGGCGGACGTACGTGACCATCCTCAATTATGTGACCTAGATATTCTATGCTACGTTGAAGAAAACGACATTTCTTCCAATTCACTCGCAATCCATAATCACTTGCAATACACAATATCTCACGCAATCTTGATACGGCTTCATTTTCGTCATTCGCAGGAATAATTAAATCATCTATATATGTCAAAACAACACTTGTCTGAATCGGGTTACGAAATATATTATTGATATATTTTTGAAAGATAGCTGGAGAGTTGCAGAGACCAAATGGGGTTCTTAAAAATTCAAAATGCCCATCAGGTACTATAAATGCAGTGAATTTACAACTATCTTCCTCAATCGGGGCGTGAAAAAAACCATCTTTTAAATCGAGAGTACTAAATATCGTCGCGCCCTGTAACCGATCCAGCTGATCTTCTGTCAACGGAAGCGGATAGCGATCTTTACATACTTTCTTATTAAGTAATCTATAATCTATACACAAACGCATTCCATTATCTTTCTTTTTTACCAGTACAATCGGACTGGCATATTCCGATGTACTTTCTCGCACTATTCCTTGTTGCATCCATTCATCTATCTGTTTATTAACTATTTCTCTTTGCACTGGCGCTAATCTACATGGAGGTTGATATATAGGTATATCATCTTTCAATACAATGTTCATTTTAATGTTAGACTTTTTAATAGTTTTAGGCTCATAATTACTGAATATATCTTCTATTTCTGGTTTAACGGTATCATTTTTAATATGCTGCAAATCTATTAAAGAATTAGTTACATTGTTCTCGGACTCATCGAAAGTATCTATGCAAAATATTTCTGGTACATCATAAGAATTCGTTACCCTGTTATCGCGTTTTGAAACCTCAACACTCTTACCGTCTAATGTCAATTTAGCCTCTTGCAACAATTCCAAGCCAATGAAAAAATTATGTCTCAAATATTCATCCGGTACCACATGAATTAAAAATCGGAAAATATTTGCATCGATTTGTACGTTCGCATAAAAACTGCCTAAAGTAGTGACCTTACTTAAACCGAATCCTTTACAAGATATTTCTGTACCGTGTAAAGTTGGGCATCCTAACCTAATATATTGTTCGGCCTTCATTAAATGTAAATCGCTACCCATATCTATAAACGCTACTATCTGCTTACTTAGCAATGTAACAGGCTTGTATACTTTATTGTCCTGAACGGCCACTGCCGTATACTCGTTTACCTACTTGTCCTGCCCCTTCTTACAATCCATGGCTCTGTGTCCGAAGTCTCGGCAAGCGAAACATCTTGTCCCTTTGCTTTTAACAGGACAGTCTACACCTCGATGGTTCCTCTCACAGCAATTGGAGCGTCGTAATTGGTTATTCGGCACTTCTTTACCGTCTTGCTTTATTGTCTTCACTGGTGACCACTTGCTTTCCTTTGGCTTGATCGCTGGGTTGAACGGCAACGATCTTCCTTGCAAGGAAATCCTATCGAATGCTGCTAACAGTTCCCCCTTAGTTGTTATCTTCTGCACTCGCGCCAGATCCCTTAATCCTCGATCAGGTATTCCTTCTATAATGTACTCTATCATTTCTGCGTCACTGATAGGTACGCGGTTTCCTAAAATCACTTTTTGATGTACATATTCGCTGAACGTTTCTTCTTTCCTCCAAACACGCGCCTCAAAACGTCGTCTCATCTCAAGAACGCTTCCAGAATGGTAAAACATTTCCTGTAGATTCCTCAGTAATTCTTCTACTGACATTGCAATATGTTCAGGTTTCGAATGTAATCACTCAAGTGCATTACCCTTCAGTCGCGATCCCATCAACAGTTTAGCCATATCATCCATCAGTTGATACGTCATTTCCAATGTCTGAACTTGACGCTCCCACGTGACGAATGTATTGCTACTTTCATCAAAATAACTTAATAAATCCGCAATGGCAGAGATATTTACCGGTGGCGGTCGTCTTTGCCCCGTCGGTACGCTTATTGATTCCCCTGCCTCACCTCTATCGAGATTAAGCCTCTGCATTTCGCGGAGTAATGCAATTTGTTGGCGAGCTAAATCAAGCTACCGCTCTACTAGTTGCTTCTCTCTTTGCGCAAGTTCCATTTCTCGCCGCATCTGTACCATATCACTTGCGCATCCTGAACTATTGTCACTCGCAGTTTCTTCGACCACGCTGCTAGTACATACTTTTAACCATTCGCTGGTCGGATCGGCTTCATGCAGCCGCTGAATCAACTCCGCATTCAAACCAGATATTGAAAGTCCCTTCTCTCGTAATTTTTCTTTCAATTCTGCGATGCAGAAATCACTTGCATCCCTCCTTACTGAAGCCATTTTATTGACCACCACAACTATGAATCGTCACTTTCAACACTAGTCCTCGCAGTACATACTCTAGACTTTCACCTCAACCCTTTAAAGTAAACTCTGTTCTCACAATACTTTACTGTCCACACTAAGCGTTCTGCTACGAATCGGTTTAAATTCTGATCGCGGACGAGACCCCAATTTTGTAGGAAATGAAATTAAAATAGAATAAAAGATCTTAAGATCTGAGAACTCCTGAGACAAGCGGCTGAAGAAACTGGCCATCCGTGGCCGGTGACCGAAGCCGAACTTGTAACACAAGATCTATTCAGGGAGTTCCGGACATATACGCGCTCGGTACTACTTACGAAAGCAGGGCGAAACCAAAATCGCAATTGAACGCACTACGCTACGTAACAGAATGAGAGAAGTCTGCGGATTCTCTCTAAGAACCATGCTTGAAAATGTACTCGAACGGATGCTAGGTCATGTGCTTCGGCAGTAACCTCCTCGGGCCGGGATACAAGGCCCGCTTGCTTCGGCAAGCGTTCCTGTATTGGGTTGGAATCGAGGTGGCAGCAGGTTTCGACGTCGTTAGCCTCCAAAAACGCATAACGACGCGTGAAAAGTAGATGCCCGAACAACAGGCAAAATGTAGTTGCTGGTATGGACCGTCGGTCTGAGGTACAGCAAAGTCCCCAAGTGGCAACGCGCTTGGACAGAATAACGGCTACACACTACATGTCTCAGGGCAGTCGTCGGGGATTACCTCCACGGCAGGTGGATCGAGTATCCGGGCCGGGAAGGTAATATGCGGAGGGAGGTGTACTGCGGGGTTCCGCAGGGGTCGGTCCTCGGGTCACTCCTGTGGAACATCGCGTACGACGCGGTGTTGCGGGCCGACCTCCCCGACGGCGTCAGTGCCGTGCGTTACGCAGATGGCACACTGGTGCTGGCCGTCGGGGCTCAGTGGGGGAGGGCCAAGCGCCTCGCCGAGGAGGGGGCGCAACGCGTCGTCGATCTGATCAGGGGGATGGGGATGACGGTGGCGGTCCATAAGACCGAGGTGATAGCGTTCCATTCACCTCGGCAGGATCCGCCACCCCCTCTGATCCGGGTGGGTGGGGCTGGTATCTAGGTGAAGCCCCGGATGAGGTATCTGGGGCTGATCCTCGATAGCCACTGGCGCTTCGAGGAGCATTTCCGCTGCCTGGTTCCCCTGTTGGAGAGGATGGTCTCGGCTTTAGGACGGATCCTCCCCAACCTGGGGGGCCCGGCGGGACGAGTTCGTCGCCTCTATGTGGTTCAGTCGGTGGCACTATACGGGGCCCCCGTCTGGACGGACGACCTGGCGGCCCCCCGGCGCAGCATGACGATGCTGCGACGGATGCAGAGGCGGATGGCGCTGAGGGTCGTCCGCGGCCACCGGACCGTGTCGCATGAAGCGGCGACGGTTCTTGCGGGGATGCCGCCCATGGATCTCCTCGCGCGGTCGCACGCGATGATGTATCGACATCGTGTCGACCGTCGCGCGGGAGTGGGGGCTGTCCCGGGGGAGCAGGAACAGTGGCTGGACAGAGGCCATGGAAGCCTCACTTACCGGCTGGCACAGGTATTTTCCGGGCATGGTAGCTTCGGAAGATACCTGTGCCGGATAGGGAAGGAGCCGACAGCGCGTTGCTGCCATTGTGACACCAAGCAGGACACGGCTGATCATACCCTCCAGGTATGCCAAGCGTGGGAGGAGGAGCGCCGTGACCTGGTCGGCGTCATAGGGCGGGAAGTCTCGCTGCCGGGTGTGGTGCGCGCCATGCTCGGCAGCGAGAGGAAGTGGAGGGCCGTGACCTCCTTCTGCGAGACCGTAATGCTGCAGAAGGAGGCCGCGGGAAGGGAGCGCAAGCTTCAGCGGCGCGAGGGCGTCGCGAGCGGCCGCCTTTGCGCGGCGGATGACCCTGGCTGAGAGGGGGGCCCTGAGGAGAACCTCATCCAGCCAGGCGGCGAAGGGTCGGACCGGGTGGGGCCGGCCCACGGGGAGGCACCCTCGGTGGCCTGGAGCGGCCATGATCTCCCGGCCGCCGAGGGGTAGAAACGGGGTCGCAGGCGGTTGCGAGTTGGGGCTCGCAACTGCCACTAGACGCGGCCCCGGGACGGATGGCGGCGAGATGGAGTGGCCCCGTCCTGCCGCTATGAGACAGAGTGACTACCGGGGGACTGTTTGTCCCCCCCCCCCCCCGGGGTTGGGCGCAAAGCGCTGGCACGGGGAGGATACCGGAAGAATGCTTCGAGCGATACCCGGTATCCTCCCAAATCGTGCGGTAGGGTCACGGTGGGGTTTTTAGTGGGTAGCTCCCACGCCAGTCACTCTACGGGCGCGGGGAATCCCACACACCCCTCCCGTCGCTCCCCAAAGAGGTGGGAGGGAGTCTTTCGAAGATTTTCCCCACGACAAAAAAAAAATAAAAGTCGTTATCTAGTAAGCATGCAGTAAGCTAGTAAGCAAGCAGTGAGCTAATGGGCGAGGCGGAAGCTTGTAAGGAAGCAGCAAGCTAGTAAGGAAGCAGTAAGCTACTAAACAAGCAGTAAGCTTGTAAGCAAGCAGTAAGCTAGCAAGTAACCAGTAAGATAGTAAGCAAGCAATAAGCTAATAAGCGTGCAGTAGGCTACTAAGCAAGCAGTAATCTAGTATGCAAGCAGTAAGCTAGCAAGCGTGCAGTAAGCTACTAAGCAAGCAGTAATCTTGTATGCAAGCAGTAAGCAAGTAGCAAAGCGGTATGCTAGTACGCAAGCAGTTACCAAGTAAGCAAGCAGTAAGCAATTGACAAAGCAGTGAGTTAGTAAGAAATCAGTATGCTAGTAAGCAAGCAGTAAGCTAGAAAGCACGCTGCAGGCTAGTAAGCAAGCAGTAAGACCGAAAGCAGCAGCAGGCTAGCTAGCAAGCAGCAGGCTAACTAGCAAGCAGCAGGCGAGTAAGCTAGCAGCAAGCTGGAAAGCAAGAAGTGAGCTAGTAGGCGAGGAGGAAGATAGAAAGGCGGCAGTATGATAGTAAGCAAGCTGCCAGCTAGTAAGCCACCAATAAGCCAGTAAGCAAACAGTAAGCTGGTAAGATAGCTGGTAGCTAGTAAGCAAGTTGTAAGCTAGTAAGCAAGCTGTAAGCTAGAAAGCAAGCGGCAAGCTAGTATGCAAGCAGTGAGCTGCTAAGCGAGTACTGAGCTAGTAAGCTGGCTGCAACCAAGAATGCAAGCAGCCAGCTAGTATGCAAACAGTGAGCTAGTATGGAAGCAGTAAGCTAGTAAACAAGCAGTGAGCTATGGAGCGAGGTGGAAGCTAGTAAGGCAGCCGATTGATAGTAGGCAAGCTGTGAGTTAGTAACCAAGCGGGAAGCTGATAAGCTAGCTGTAAGCTTGTGAGCAAGCAGTAAGCTAGAATGCACGCAGTAGGCTAGTAAGCAGCCAGTAAGCGAGTAAGCTAGCTGTAAGCTAGTAAGTGAGCAGGAATCTAGTAAGGAGGCAGTATGCTAGTGAGTAAGCAGTAAGCAAGTAAGCAAGCAGTAAGCTAGTAATGAAGCTGTAAGCAAGTAAGGAAGCATTCGCCTGGCAAGAGGGCAGTAAGTTAGGAAGGAAGCAGGAATCTGGCAAGCAAGTAGTAAGCTGGAAAGCAAGCAACAGGCTAGTAAGGAAGCAGCATGATAGTTAGCAAGCAGTACGCTGGAAGCAAGCAGTAAACTAGGTTCCTGCCTGCTTTCCAGCATACTGCTTTGTTACAAACATTCTGCTGTGTTACTAGCTTTGGCCTGCTTGCTAGTTTACTGGTGGCTTTCTAGCATACTGCTCGCTTACTAGTTTCCTGCTCGCTTAATAGCTATCTGCTTTCTTACTAGCCTGCTGGTTGCTTACTTGCATACCGCTGGCTTACTAGTTTACTGCTTGCATACTAGCTTACCACATGCATACTAGCTAACTGCCCTCTTGGCAGCATACTGCTTTCTTACTAGCTAACTGCATTCTCACTATCTTACTGGAAGCTTACTAACTTACTTACTGCTTACTAACTTACTAGCTTCCTGATTGTTTACTAGCTCACGGATTGCTTACAAGATTACTGCTTGCTTATTAGCTTACTGCTAGCTTACGCGCTTCCTGCTTGCTTGCCAGCCTACTGGCTGCTTGCTAGCATTCTGCTTGCATGCTATCATACTGCTTCGTTACTAGCTTCCTCCTTGCTTAATAGCTCACTGAGTGCTTAATAGCTTACTGCTTATTACTAGCTTACTCCTTGCTTACTATCTGACTGCTACCTTCCTACATTCCCGCTTTCTTCCTAACTTACTGCTTTCTTATGAACTTATTGGTCACTTACTAGCTTAACACTTCTTTAATAGCTTCCCGCTTGCGTACTAGCTTTCTTCTTTGTTAGTAACTTACTGTTTTCTTAATAGCCTGCTGCTTGCTTACTAGCTTACTGGTTGCTTACTAGCATAGTGATTCCTTACTAGCATCCTGCTCGCTTACAAGCTAATTGCTGTCTTACTGGCTTGCTGCTTGCTTTGTAGCTTACTGCTTGGTTACTAGCACGCTGTTCTCTCACTAGAAAATAGTTTTCTTATTAGCCTGCTTCGATGTGACCAGCTAACTGCTTGCTTACTAGCATACTGCTTGCTTACTAGCTCACTACTTGCTTACAAACTTACTGCTTGCTTACTAGCTTACAACTTGGTTTCAAGCTTACTGCTCGCTTACTATCTCCCTGCTTGCTTAATAGCATACTGCTTTCTTACTAGATTACAGATTGCTTCCTAACTTGCTGCTAGCTTTCTAGCTTTCCGCAAGCTTACTAGCATTCGCGGCGGGATCCTGGGCGATTGGGCGGCGGGGCTCGACCTCCGGGTATTGAACCGGGGGTCGGAGCACACATGCGTGCAGCGATATGGGGGGTCCATCGTGGATGTTGGATTCGCGACCCCCAACGCCGTGCGCATGGTGTCGGGTTGGCACGTGGTCGCGGGGGCAGAGACACTCTCCGATCATCGGTACATCCGGATGGAGGTCTCTGCCGCCGCGAGTGCATCCCGACACGGCCGCCTGCGTGGCACCCCACCACGCCGCTGGGCGCTTCGGCGCCTGGACAAGGACGCCCTGATGGCAGCTGCCCTCGCTGCAACTTGGCCGCAGGGAGCGGCCGAGTTGCCGAGCATAGAGGAGGAGGTCGCCCGGCTCGGAGCATTGGTCGCGGGTATTTGCGACGCGGCGATGCCTCGGGTCGGGCGGGCTTCTCCTCGCCGGGCGGTGTACTGGTGGTCGGACGCGATCGCGGAGTTGCGAGTCGCGACTGTCCGCGCCCGACGCCAGTACACCCGCGCGCGCCGTCGGCAACGTACAGGCGACGGCGTGGCGCGAGCGAGGGCAGCTGATGACCTGTATGGAGCATACCGCGTGGCGCGGGTTGCTCTGCAGGTCGCCATCAAACGGGCCAAGACCCAGGCATGGATGGAGGCTTGATGACGATCCATGGGGGCGCCCATATAAGGTCGTGCTGAATAAGCTCCGCCCGTGGGCACCCCCGTCACCGAGGGTCTTGACCCCCGGCTGCTGGAGGACGTGGTCAATACACTCTTCCCAATTGGGGAGAGGGGACCGCGTCCTCCGGCGGCGGCGGCTGTCCCAGTGGAGTGGGCGGCCGAGCTGGGGGTCACGCAGGAGGAGCTGGCAGCGGCCATCAGACGGCTCGGGGTTCGTAACACGGCCCCGGGTCCGGATGGTGTGCCCGACCGGGTTTGGGTCTTGACCCAGGGCGTCCTTGGGGCCGACCTCAGGCGGTTGTTCGACCGCTGCCTGAGGGACGGGCGATTCCCCCCCAGTTGGAAAGTGGCGAGGATGGTCCTCCTCCGGAAGGAGGGTCGGCCCGCGGAGTCTCCCTCCGCATACCGGCCCATTTGTCTCCTCGACGAGGTGGGCAAGCTCTTCGAGCGTGTGATTGCTGCCCGCCTCGTCGAGCACCTGTCGCGGGGTGATGCCGGTCTGGCCGACTGCCAGTTCGGTTTCCGGGGGGGCCGATCGACTATCGACGCGATAGGTCGTGTGAGGGCCCTCTCGGAGGCGGCCGTCTCCCGGGGAGGGGTGGCATTGGCAATATCCTTGGATATTGCCAATGCCTTTAACACCCTCCCCTGGGAAGAGATAAGGAGGGGACTCGAATATCATCGAGTCCCCCCTTGTCTCAGGGCGGTCGTCGGGGATTATCTCCGCGGCAGGTGGATCGAGTATCCGGGCCGGGATGGTGATATGCGGAGGGAGGTGTACTGCGGTGTTCCGCAGGGGTCGGTCCTCGGGCCACTCCTGTGGAACATCGCGTACGACTCGGTGTTGCGGGCCGGCCTCCCCGACGGCGTCAGCACGGTGTGTTATGCGGATGACACACTGGTGCTGGCCGTCGGGGCGCACTGGGGGAGGGCCATGCGTCGCGCGGAGGAGGGGTCGCAACGCGTCGTCGACCGGATCAGGGGGATGGGGATGACGGTGGCGGTCCATAAGACCGAGGTGATTGCGTTTCATTCACCTCGGCAGGATCCGCCACCCCCTCTGATTCGGGTGGGTGGGGCTGACATCGAGGTGAAGCCCCAGATCAGGTATCTAGGGCTGATCCTCGATAGCCACTGGCGTTTCGAGAAGCATTTCCGCTGCCTGGTCCCCCGGTTGGAAAGGATGGTTGCGGCTGTGGGCCGGATCCTGCCGAACCTGGGGGGCCCGGCGGGCCGAGTTCGTCGCCTCTATGTGGCAGTGGTCCAGTCGGTGGCTCTATACGGGGCCCCCGTCTGGGCGGACGACCTGGCTGCCTCCCGGCGCAGCATGACTATGCTGCGTCGGGTGCAGAGGCGCATGGCGCTCAGGGTCGTCCGCGGGTATCGGACCATGTCACATGAGGCGGCGACGGTTCTAGCGGGGATGCCGCCCATGGACCTGCTCGCGCGGTCGCACGCGGTGATGTACCGGCACCGCGTCGACCGTCGCGCGGGGGTGGGGGCGGTCCCGGGCGGGCAGGAACCTGCTTGGGGCGATTTGAAGCGCCAGGCCCGGCAGTCCGTGTTGCTCGCGTGGCAGGAGCGGCTGGCTCTGCCAACCGCGGGGCACCGGACTGTCGGGGCTGTTCGGCCACTCCTGAAGGAGTGGCTGGACAGAGGCCATGGCAGCCTCACCTACCGGCTGGCACAGGTATTTTCCGGGCATGGCAGCTTCGGAAGATACCTGTGCCGGATAGGGAAGGAGCCGACGGCGCGTTGCTGCCACTGCGACGCTGAGCAGGACACGGCGGATCATACCCTGGAGGTATGCCCCGCGTGGGAGGGGGAGCGCCGTGTCCTGGTCGGCGTCGTCGGGCGGGATGTCTCGCTGCCGGGCGTGGTGCGCGCCATGCTCGGCAGCGAGGAGAAGTGGAGGGCCGTGGCCTCCTTCTGCGAGAACGTAATGTTGCAGAAGGAGGCCGCGGGGAGGGAGCGCGAGCTTCAGCGGCGCGCTGAAGCTCGCGCTCGTGCGGTGGCCCGAGGTCGTCGCCCGGTCGCGAGGCGTCGCGGGCGGCCGCCTCGGCGTGGCGGATGACCTAGGCTGGGAGGGGGGTCCTGAGGGGACCCTCCTCCCGCCAGGCGGCGCCGGGTCGGACCGGTTGGGGGTAGGAGTGCCTCCCCCTACCGGTCCGACGCAAGGGGAGGCACCCTCGGCGGTCTGGTGCGGCCATGAACGCCCGGCCGCCGAGGGGTGGAAACGGGGTCGCGGGCGGTTGCGAGTTGGGGCTCGCAGCCGCCACTAAGCGCGGCCCCGGGACGGATAGCGGCGGGATGGAGTGGCCCCGTCCCGCCGCTATGAGGCAGTGTGTCTACTGGGGGGACCGATTGTCCCCCCGGGGGATGGGCGCGAAAGCGTGGGCACGGGGAGGATACCGGAAGAATGCTTCGAGCGATTCCCGGTATCCTCCCAAAGCGTGCCGAAGTGTCACCGTGGGGTTTTTAGTGGGTAGGTCCCGCGCCTGTCGTTGTACGGGCGCGGGGAATCCCACACACCCCTCCCACCTCTCCCCAAGGAGGTGGGAGGGAGTCTTTCGAAGATTTTCCCCACGACAAAAAAAAAAAAAAAAAAAAAAGGGTATGATCCGCCGTGTCCTGCTCAGCGTCGCAGTGGCAGCAACGCGCCGTCGGCTCCTTCCCTATCCGGCACAGGTATCTTCCGAAGCTGCCATGCCCGGAAAATACCTGTGCCAGCCGGTAGGTGAGGCTGCCATGGCCTCTGTCCAGCCACTCCTTCAGGAGTGGCCGAACAGCCCCGACAGTCCGGTGCCCCGCGGTTGGCAGAGCCAGCCGCTCCTGCCACGCGAGCAACACGGACTGCCGGGCCTGGCGCTTCAAATCGCCCCAAGCAGGTTCCTGCCCGCCCGGGACCGCCCCCACCCCCGCGCGACGGTCGACGCGGTGCCGGTACATCACCGCGTGCGACCGCGCGAGCAGGTCCATGGGCGGCATCCCCGCTAGAACCGTCGCCGCCTCATGTGACATGGTCCGATACCCGCGGACGACCCTGAGCGCCATGCGCCTCTGCACCCGACGCAGCATAGTCATGCTGCGCCGGGAGGCAGCCAGGTCGTCCGCCCAGACGGGGGCCCCGTATAGGGCCACCGACTGGACCATTGCCACCTAGAGGCGAACAAGCTTACTACTTGCTTACTAGATAACTGCTTTCCTACCAGTAAACTGCTTGCTTAATAGATTACTACTTTGCTACAAGTTCGCTGGCTGCTTACTAGCTCTATGATTGCTTACTACCTCCCTGCTTTCCTAGCAGCTACCAGCTTCCTGGCTTGCCTGCTGCTTGCTTGCTAGCTTGCTGCTTGCTGCATTTGTCTGTTAAGAGAGCGGTAAGTTAGTAAGAATGCAGTATCTTAGGAAGAATGCAGGAATATTGAAGCAAGCTCTAAGTTAGTAAGCAAGCACTACGATAGTATGCAAACAGCGAGATTGTAAGCAAGCAGCAGGATAGTGCGCGTGCCGTAAGCGAGTTAGCTAGCAGTGAGCTAGTAAGCGATCAGGAAGCTACTAAGGCTGTAGTATGCTAGTAAGCAAGCAGTAAGATAGTAACAAAGCAGGAGGCTAGTAAGCAAGCAGTAATCTTGAACGCAAGCACCAAGCTAGTAAGCAAGCAGTAAGCGAGTATGCTAGCAGTAAGCTAGTAAGCAACCAGTAAGCTAGTATGCATCCAGTAAGCTAGTGAGGAAGCATCCGGCGACTAAGAAACCACTTAGCTATCAGTGTTAGGGGGAGGAGGTTTGAAAATACCTCGCCTAACGGGGGTCCGGATCTCGAGGGAAGGAACAGACGGAAAATAAGCGGTACAATTATAATTTTATTTTCGCTTGATCGCCTTATGCGACTAAGCCGTTTATTTCGTTAAATTTGACTCTTAAATACAGACGATAGAAGAAATTGGGAAAAAAAACTCAGGCGTCTGGCTGACGTCTAGAAAAACCCTCGCGTCGATCGGTCTGATGGCTCGCGTCGCGCTGTTATGGAATAGAAAGAGAGAGACGAATTTAGGCGTTAAATACCTGACAACGTTAGTCACGTTGTGTGTCTTACTCTTTTCTGCACGCTCCTGGTTTGTGCTTGTCGCACTCAGGAGCGGGAATCTCAGCCGCCGCGATACGCAGCTAAGCGAGTGGACTGTATATGTGAGCGTTCCCTTTAAATCGGGAATCGCTCTGTTATTGTTACGAAATCGGGGTTTGTATCCAGCTTCCTCCGCAGCCTTAAGAGAGCGGAGAGTTTTCTCTGGTCTCGGGTAATTAAGAGGCGGCCGAATTTAAAAACGTCCCGTTGTCTAGTGAGATTTAATCTCGTTATTTTGATGACTGCAACTCTTGATTGTCGCAGGAGGGGGTGAATAGAGGGAGGTTGTAAGGCTCCAACCGTCACCCGATCCTCGGTCCCTTACCGTCTTCGTATGTGCGTACGGAACACAGTGTGGTGCAGTCTTTCAACGGCGTATTTGACAACTTACGTTGAGACTATCACACCACGGCGCTTTGTGAGTCGCGTTCTACGCACAGTAGCCGTACAGGACTGGCGGGCAGTGAACAGCGCTCTAGCAGGTCGCCGGAAGCTGGGCTTGGAATAACTCGTCCCAAGCTCCGACTGGAAGACGGCAAGTCCACCCAGGGTATACACGCCACGAAGGCCCCTATAGGTGGGAGCAAGACCGTTCGAAAATCAAGGGAGGATCGAGTTTTAATCTCGATGCCTCTCGCACGACCACTGTTTGCAGCAATACGTGGAAAATTCGGGAACTCGATGATATCAACGAGTTTCCCGCAGTCTTTTAACCGGGTCGTACTCACGACCGAATCGATTAACTAGCTGATTCGACAAACGGAATTACACGTAGGTTACTGGTATGAATTTGCTTACGCAATCTAACCAGTAAAGCTACGGCTATACGTCGCTTGTCCGCTTAACGAAAGTTCGAATAACTCGAACTATTCGAATCTGCGATAGAATCAGCCGATGTGTCACAAAATGTTTCCTCAACGAAAGCTCGAATAACTCGAAGCGATTCGGAGATTTTGGGAATTCTGCGGAGCGTGATCGTTTACCGATGTGCTCAAGGCAGGATCCTGATTAAGAGTGACGGACGAGCACGAGCTGCCAAAAGTTACGCGTGAGAGGGGGAATCCTCCGACACGCGGCGCTGTCGCCGTGTCTTTCGTCCGTCTTTTTCTAACTTATAAACGTACCTTTTCTCTGTACTCGTACGTTGAACTAATTGTTCGAACTCGTACGTTACTTGGTCGATCGCGTGACTTTCAGAAAAAACCCGAAAATTATGGTTTTTCTAGTCTATATTGTGTCGCGTAACGGACGCCGCGACCGAGAGTCCTCTGGTCGGTTACGTACCTCGAAATCAACACTGTTTAACGAATTTTATGTTATGTTCAAATATCTCGAATTAATGCGATATTTAAACAATCAGGAAAACAGTCTGCTGGTAGGCGAGAAGCAGTCTAGCTAGAAAGCAGTCAGCTATTGAGCAAACAGTAAGCTAGTTTGCAAGCAGTAAGGTATTAAGCATGCAGTGAGGTAGTATGCGAGCTGGGTGATAGTAAGGAAACAGTCTGCTAGTAAGCAATGAGTAAGCTAGTGAGCAAGCTGTAAGCTGGTAAGAAAGCAGTTACCTAGTAAGCAAGCAGTAAATTAGTAAGCAAGCAGTGAGCTAGTAAGCACTCAGAAAGCTAGCAAGGATGCAGTATACTAGTAAGCAAGCAGTAAGCTAGTAAGCATCCAGTAATATAGTGAGGAAGCAGCAGGCTACTAAGAAACCACATAGCTAGTAGGAAAGCAGTATGCTGGCAGGCAAGATGCAGTCTAGCTAGAAAGCAGTTAGCTATTGAGCAAACAGTAAGCTAGTTTGCAAGCAGTAAGATAGTAAGCAAGCAGTGAGGTTATAAGCGAGGAGGTAGCTAGTAAGGAAGGAGTTAGGTAGTAAGCAAGTAGTAAGCTAATAAGAAACCAGTGAGCTAGTAAGCGAGGTGGAAGCTAGGAAGGAAGCTGTATGCTAGTATGCAAGCGGTAGGCTTGAAACCAAGTAGTAAGCTAGTAAGCATGCAGTGAGCTAGTATGCTACCAGTAAGCTAGTAAGCATGCAGTGAGCCAGTAAGCCAGGGGGAAACTAGTAAGGGTGCCGAGAGCTAGTAAGCAAGCAGTAAGCTAGTAAGCAATCAGTAAGCTTGTAAGCAAGCATCAGCCTAGTCATAAAGCAATTAACTAGTAAGAAAGCTGTATGCTAGTAAGCAAGCAGTATGCTAGAGGGCAAGCAGCAGGCTAGAAAGCACGCAGTAAGCTAGTAAGCAAGCAAAGAACCAGTAAGCGAGCAGTAAGCTAGTAAGCGAGGAGGAATCAATTAAGAAAGCAGTATGCTAGGGAAAAAGCAGTAAGCTAGTAAGCAACATGTAAACTAGTAAGCAAGCAGCAGGCTAGTAAGGAAGCAATTAGCTAGTAAGGAACCAATGTTCTAGTAAGCAAGCAGTAAGCTAGTAAACTACCAGTAAGCTAGTAGTATGCAAGCAGTAAGAAAGAAAGCCAGCAACCAGCTAGTGACCAAGGAGTAAGCTACTAAGCAAGCAATAAGCTAGTAAGAAAGCAGTTAGCTATTGAGCATGCAGTAAACTAGATAGCAAGCTGCTGGCTAGTAGGCAAGCAGTAAGCTACTACGCAAACAGTATGCTGGTAAACAAGCAGTAACCTGGCATGAAAGCAATTAGCTTGTAAGCAATCAGTAAGCCAGTATGCTAAGAGAAAGCTGGTAACCAAACAGTAAGCTCGTACGCAAGCAGTAATCTAGTAAGCATGCTGGAAGCTAGTAAGCAAGCAGTAAGCTAGTATGCAAGCTGTAAGCTAGTAAGCAAGCGGTATGCTAGTAAGCAAGCCGTAAGCTAGTAAGCAACCAGTAAGCTAGTAAGCAAGAAGTAAGCTGGTAAGAAAGCAAATATCTAGTAAGGAAGCAGTATGCTAGTAAGCAAGCAGTAAGCTCGAAAGCAAGCAGCTAGCTAGGAATGCAGCAGGTAGCCGGTAAGCTAGCAGTAAGCTAGTAAGCAAGCAGTAATGTAGAAAGCAAGCGTTGAGCTAGTAAGCAAGCTGGAAGCTAGTAAGCAAGCAGTAAGCTAGTATGCAAGCAGTAAGCTCGAAAGCAAGCAGCTAGCTAGCAAGGAAGCAGGAAGCGGGTAAGCTAGCAGTAAGCTAGTAAGCAAGCAGTAATGTAGAATTCAAGTGTTGAGCTAGTAAGGAAGCAGGAAGCTAGAAATCAAGCAGCTGGCTAATAAGTAAGCAAGTAGATACTAAGCAAGCGGAGGGAGGTCTACTGCGGGGTTCCGCAGGGGTCGGTCCTCGGGTCACTTCTGTGGAACATCGCGTACGACGCGGTGTTGCGGGCCGATCTCCCCGACGGCGTCAGTGCCGTGTGTTACGCAGATGACACACTGGTGCTGGCCGTCGGGGCTCAGTGGGGGAGGGCCAAGCGCCTCGCCGAGGAGGGGGCGCAACGCGTCGTCGACCGGATCAGGGGGATGGGGATGACGGTGGCGGTCCATAAGACCGAGGTGATAGCGTTCCATTCACCTCGGCAGGATCCGCCACCCCCTTTGATCCGGGTGTGTGGGGCTGATATCGAGGTGAAGCACCGGATGAGGTATCTGGGGCTGATCCTCGATAGCCACTGGCGCTTCGAGGTGCATTTCCGGTGCCTGGTTCCCCGGTTGGAGAGGATGGTCTCGGCTTTAGGCCGGATCCTCCCCAACCTGGGGGGCCCCGCAGGACGAGTTCGCCGCCTCTATGTGGCAATGGTTCAGTCGGTGGCCCTATACGGGGCCCCCGTCTGGGTGGACGACCTGGCGGCCTCCCGGCGCAGCATGACGATGCTGCGTCGGGTGCAGAGGCGGATGGCGCTGAGGGTCGTTCGCGGCTACCGGACCGTGTCGCATGAGGCGGCGACGGTTCTTGCGGGGATGCCGTCCCTGGATCTTCTCGCGCGGTCGTACGCGATGATGTATCGTCATCGTGTCGACCGTCGCGCGGGAGTGGGGGCGGTCCCGGGAGAGCAGGAACCTGCTTGGGGCGATTTGAAGCGCCAGGCCCGGCTGTTCGTGGTGCTCGCGTGGCAGGAGCGGTTGGCCCTGCCAACTGCGGGGCACCGGGCAGTCGGGGCTGTTCGGCCACTCCTGTGTGAGTGGCTGGACAGAGGCCATGGAAGCCTTACTTACCGGATGGCACAGGTATTTTCCGGGCATGGTAGCTTCGGAAGATACCTGTGCCGGATAGGGAAAGAGCCGAAGGCGGGTTGCTGCCATTGTGACGCCGAGCAGGACACGGCTGATCATACCCTCCAGGTATGCCCAGCGTGGGAGGGGGAGCGCCGTGTCCTGGTCGGCGTCATAGGGCGGGATGTCTCGCTGCCTGGTGTGGTGCGCGCCATGCTCGGCAGCGAGAGGAAGTGGAGGGCCGTGGCCTCCTTCTGCGAGGCCGTAATGCTGCAGAAGGAGGCCGCGGGAAGGGAGCGCGAGCTTCAGCGGCGCGCTGAGGCTCGCGCTCGTATGGTGGCGCGAGGGCGTCGCGGACGGCGGCCTTTGCACGGCGGATGACCCTGGCTGGGAGGGGGGCCCTGAGGGGAGCCTCCTCCCGCCAGGCGGCGATGGGTCGGACTGGGTGGGTCCGGCCCACGGGGAGGCACCCTCGGTGGCCTGGAGCGGCCATGAGCTCCAGGCCGCCGAGTGGTAGAAACGGGGTCGCAGGCGGGTGCGAGTTGGGGCTTGCAGCCCGCCGCTAAATGCGTCCCCGGGACGGATGGCGGCGGGATGGTGTGGCCCCGTCCTGCCGCTATGAGCAGAGTGTCCACCGGGGGGACCGTTTGCCCCTCCCGGGGATGGGCGCAAGGCGCGGGCACGGGGAGGATACCGGAAGAATGCTTCGAGCGATAGTAGATACCAAGCAAGCAGTTTGCTAGTGAGATAGGGGTTAGCTAGTAAGTAAGCAGTAAGCTAGTTAACAAGTAGTAAGGTAATAACAATGCAGTATGTTAGTATCAAAGCAGTAACCTACTAATCAAGAAGAAAGCTAGTATGCAAGCAATAAGGTAGTAAGGAAGCAGGAAGCTAGTAAGCAAGCAACAAGCATGTAAGCATGCAGTAAGCCAGTAAGCAAGCAGGAAGCTAGTAAGCAAGCAGTAAGCTAGAAAGCAAGCTGCTGGCTTGTAAGAAAGCAACTACCTGGTAAGAAAGCAGTATGCTTGTATGCCAGCAGTAAACTCGAAAGAAAGCAGCAAGGTAGCAAGCAAGCAGGAAGTCTTTATGCTAGCAGTATGGTAGTAAGCAAGCAGTAAGCTGGCATGGAAGCAATTAGCTTGTACGCAAGCAGTAGTCTAGTAAGCATGCAGTAGGCGAGTAAGCTAGCAGCAGTCTAGTAAGCATGTAGTAGGCGAGTATGCTAGCAGTAAGCCAGTAAGCATGCAGTGAGCTAGTAAGCGAGTAGGAAGCTAGTAAGGAAGCAGCATGATTGTAAGCAAGTAGTAAGCTAGTAAGCGACATGTAAGCTAGTAAGCATGCAGTATGCTGGTGAGAAAGCAGTTAGCTAGTAAGCAAACAGTAAGCCTGTAAGCAAGCTATAGGCTAGAAAGCAAGGAGCAGTCTAGTAAGAAAGCAGTTAGCTAGTATGAAAGCGGTATGCGAGTCAGCAAGCAGTATGGTAGAAAGCAAGCAGCAAGCTAGTAAGCAAGCAATAAGCTAGAAATCAAGGAGCTGGCTAGTAAGAAAGCAGTTAGCTGGTGTTTAAAGATTTGCATAATGCCGTGCGATTGTCCTCGGCCACGGTTACTGTTAATCCTGTTAGCGTACAATAATCGGGAGATTATCTCTAAGAGAATTTGTACAGCGAGCAGTGATTGAAAAACGCGTTTATTACTAGTTTTTCTGGCATCGGTAACTGCTCATTACCTTCGCTTCGAATGTGCTAACGGTGTTGATGACGTCAGTACCGTGAGAGAGTAGTGCGCTAAGAATCAGACGAAGAAAGACTGCCGAAATTTAGACAGCGCCGCGTAGGGTCTAATTAGAGTAACGCGGCCGCGACTTCGGCTGTTAATCCGCGCAGTCCTACATAGACTTCCAACTAGAGCGGATCGGCTCCCGATTGCACTCGAACGGAAAGATTTAAAAGAGGAATGTTCTAATTGTTTAGTATTCAGAACGATTCTGCCTGTAGTTAAAGGGTGTAAAGTGTAGATATTCAGTCTGGTGCGGGTCCACTGATTGACCTCGCACAGCTGAGAATTCGATAAAACTCGTGAAAAGTGTGGAAATAGTCCGCCTTTTCCTTGACAAACGGATCGGTTTAGATTCGGTCAAGTACGCCCCGGAATCTTGTATGGGATTTCCCAAATCGAGATTCCACGAAATCAGTCTTGCGACAGGAGATCGAGAAAATACACGAGTAAGGTGTTCGATATCCTGTGGAGTGATCGAGAATATACACCAGTAAAGTGTTCGATCTCTCCGTGCAGAATTGAGCGGCCGTCTCGATCGTATAAACGATCGAAACATAAGAAAGTTGACAAAATTACGTTTCAATTTTCTTGTGATTACCGCCAGGCTGAGGAGACACCAAAGGGAGGCACCTACGTGATGAACCATCCAGGTGGGTCCATTGTAGTCGGGTCGACGTCCACCAAGGACGTCTGACTTTTCCGGTCTGCGAGTCCTTACTCCTACAGATCCCGCCGGTGTAACGTTTAGAGGAGCACCTGTGCGGAGGAGTAACGAAGTCGTGGGTCAGGCCCCCACGTGGTTCAAATACTGCTAAGTGCAACGAATAGATGTGCAACGTGCAGTGAACCACGTGCAGTCGGGCTCCGTAGTGCAACCCCTGACCAATAAGTCGAGTGTTGAAGCATCCAAGAGCAGCCACAGTTCGACGGTTGGGCTGTTGCACTGCACTGCGTTTCGACGCATAGACTCAGTGGACAGACTCACGGGAAAAGTGCATTTGGAGCCTTACAACCTCCACTTGCAATCCCGTCCACAAGGTAATCGACTGCAAACGGCGTAGATACGGAATTTATTCTTTATCAAAAGCCAAAATTATAAATACAGTCCACCAGCGAGCTTGTATATTACGAGCGAGCGTAATTCTCCGCTCCTATACATTCGATTCCCGAAGCCAGGAGCGTGAGGACACAAACACGGCATAGATACGTATAACGTGTTTACGTGTGTCTAACACATAGCCGTGTTTTTCTGATTATAGGAACCTTAGCCTACCTCAACCCGGCGAGTTCGGCGACCAGCAGAGACGAGGCAGGCAACGTCCTTATTCTTTATAATTTCATAATTTATTTTTGGTTTTCTTAACATTTATTCAAATTGTTTAATTTTGTAACAAAAGGACGGCGTAGAAGGCCGACGAAAAGAAAACCAGGCGCACATAATAATTTTCCCTGAAAACTCCGGTACCTCTATCCGGAACCCTCGTCGTTAGAAGCATCAGCGTTTTAACAGCTAGTAAGCAAGTAGTAAGCTAGTAAGCGAGGACGAAGCTTGTAAGCGAGCAGTAATCTGGTAAGCAAGCAGGTACCTAGACGGCACAGGATATGATGTCCCAAGTCCTCGCGGAGTGGGGGGTTGGCCTGGCTGTCGCCGCCGAGCCGTACCGCGTCCCTGATCACCCTCATTGGGTGGGCGACGCGGACGGCTTGGTGGCGACGGTATGGGGAGGTGGCGACGGGTCCCCGCCGTTCTCCATGCTGGAGCGCGGTCGGGGATTCGTCGCCGTGGACTGGGGGGGAGTCGCCGTGGTGGGGTGCTACATATCGCCTCGCAGCGGTCACGTCGCGTTCGAGCAGTACCTAGCCTCGATAAATTCGATAAATCCATAGATAATTGTATATAATTAGACTCTTAGTATATATTAATAGATGTATATAGATTCCAAGATTTATAGATAACTATGTATAAATTAACATATTTATTATGTATAATATGTATATTAATCTATAATTTATTTTTTTTCTTTATAACATTAATTATATATATATATACTAATTAAATATTTATTAATAAATAAATACCTATTATATTAAATTTATTGTTATTAAATTGTGGATTATATTTTATAATATAGATTATATATTCGATAAATCCATAGATAATTGTATGTAATTAGACTCTTAGTATATATTAATAGATGTATGTAGATTCCAAGATTTATAGATAACTATGTATAAATTAACATATTCATTATGTATAATATGTATATTAATCTATAATTTATTTTTTTTTCTTTATAACAATAATTATATAGATATATATCAATTAAATATTTATTAATAAATAAATATTTATTATATTAAATCTATTGTTATTAAATTGTGGATTATATTTTATAATATAGATTATATATTCGATAAATCCATAGATAATTGTATGTAATTAGACTCTTAGTATATATTAATAGATGTATATAGATTCCAAGATTTATAGATAACTATGTATAAATTAACATATTTATTATGTGTAATATGTATATTAATCTATAATTTATTTTTTTTTCTTTATAACATTAATTATATATATATATATATCAATTAAATATTTATTAATAGATAAATATCTATTATATTAAATTTATTGTTATTAAATTGTGGATTATATTTTATAATATAGATTATATATTCGATAAATCCATAGATAATTATGTATAATTAGACTCTTAGTATATATCAATAGATGTATATAGATTCCAAGATTTATAAATAACTATGTATAAATTAACATATTTATTATGTATAATATGTATATTAATCTATAATTTATTTTTTTTCTTTATAACATTAATTATATATATATATATCAATTAAATATTTATTAATAGATAAATATTTATTATATTAAATTTATTGTTATTAAATTATGGATTATATTTTATAATATAGATTATATATTCGATAAATCCATAGATAATTATGTATAATTAGACTCTTAGGATATATTAATAGATGTATGTAGATTCCAAGATTTATAGATAACTATATATAAATTAACATATTTATTATGTATAATATGTATATTAATCTATAATTTATTTTTTTTTCTTTATAACAATAATTATATATACATATATATCAATTAAATATTTATTAATAGATAAATATTTATTATATTAAATCTATTGTTATTAAATTGTGGATTATATTTTATAATATAGATTATATATTCGATAAATCCATAGATAATTATGTATAATTAGACTCTTAGGATATATTAATAGATGTATGTAGATTCCAAGATTTATAGATAACTATGTATAAATTAACATATTTATTATGTATAATATGTATATTAATCTATAATTTATTTTTTTTTCTTTATAACAATAATTATATATACATATATATCAATTAAATATTTATTAATAGATAAATATTTATTATATTAAATCTATTGTTATTAAATTGTGGATTATATTTTATAATATAGATTATATATTCGATAAATCCATAGATAATTATGTATAATTAGACTCTTAGTATATATTAATAGATGTATATAGATTCCAAGATTTATAGATAACTATGTATAAATTAACATATTTATTATGTATAATATGTATATTAATCTATAATTTATTTTTTTTTCTTTATAACAATAATTATATATATATATATCAATTAAATATTTATTAATAAATAAATATTTATTATATTAAATTTATTGTTATTAAATTATAAATTATATTATAATATATAAATTATATATTTTATGAATTTATAATTTAAATTATTCATATTAAAAAATTTATTAATATAAAAAAAAAAAAAAAATTTAATACAATAAATACATATTTATATATTTAATTATTATTGTTTATATAAAAATTGTTGTCTAAATAAAATAAATTTTGATTATTTTCTTTAATTAATTTAATTTTTATTATAGTATATAAAAATTTAATTATATTATAAAATAAATTTTGATTATTTTCTTTAATTAATTTAATTTTTATTATAGTATATAAAAATTTAATTATTAATTAAATTAATTATTGAAATTGAGTGAATATTTAATTATCAGAGGTATAGTAAAATTATCGTGATATTACTAGTATGTATAAAAAAAATTTACTTAATAATGAAATTAAATCATTCAATTTCATCTGATCATTGAAATTGAGTGAATATTTAATTATCAGAGGTATAGTAAAATTATCGTGAAATTACTAGTATGTACAAAAAAAATTTACTTAATAATGAAATTAAATCATTCAATTTCATCTGATCATTGAAATTGAGTGAATATTTAATTATCAGAGGTATAGTGAAATTATCGTGAAATTACTAGTATGTACAAAAAAAATTTACTTAATAATGAAATTAAATCATTCAATTTCATCTGATCATTGAAATTGAGTGAATATTTAATTATCAGAGGTATAGTAAAATTATCGTGAAATTATTAGTATGTACAAAAAAAATTTACTTAATAATGAAATTAAATCATTCAATTTCATCTGATCATTGAAATTGAGTGAATATTTAATTATCAGAGGTATAGTAAAATTATCGTGAAATTACTAGTATGTACAAAAAAAATTTACTTAATAATGAAATTAAATCATTCAATTTCATTTGATCATTGAAATTGAGTGAATATTTAATTATCAGAGGTATAGTAAAATTATCGTGAAATTACTAGTATGTACAAAAAAAATTTACTTAATAATGAAATTAAATCATTCAATTTCATCTGATCATTGAAATTGAGTGAATATTTAATTATCAGAGGTATAGTAAAATTATCGTGAAATTACTAGTATGTACAAAAAAAATTTATTTAATAATGAAATTAAATCATTCAATTTCATCTGATCATTGAAATTGAGTGAATATTTAATTATCAGAGGTATAGTAAAATTATCGTGAAATTACTAGTATGTACAAAAAAAATTTACTTAATAATGAAATTAAATCATTCAATTTCATCTGATCATTGAAATTGAGTGAATATTTAATTATCAGAGGTATAGTAAAATTATCGTGAAATTACTAGTATGTACAAAAAAAATTTACTTAATAATGAAATTAAATCATTCAATTTCATCTGATCATTGAAATTGAGTGAATATTTAATTATCAGAGGTATAGTGAAATTATCGTTAAATTACTAGTATGTACAAAAAAAATTTACTTAATAATGAAATTAAATCATTCAATTTCATCTGATCATTGAAATTGAGTGAATATTTAATTATCAGAGGTATAGTAAAATTATCGTGAAATTACTAGTATGTACAAAAAAAATTTACTAAATAATGAAATTAAATCATTCAATTTCATCTGATCATTGAAATTGAGTGAATATTTAATTATCAGAGGTATAGTAAAATTATCGTGAAATTACTAGTATGTACAAAAAAAATTTACTTAATAATGAAATGAAATCATTCAATTTCATCTGATCATTGAAATTGAGTGAATATTTAATTATCAAAGGTATAGTAAAATTATCGTGAAATTACTAGTATGTACAAAAAAAATTTATTTAATAATGTAATTAAATCATTCAATTTCATCTGATCATTGAAATTGAGTGAATATTTAATTATCAGAGGTATAGTCAAATTATCGTGAAATTACTAGTATGTACAAAAAAAATTTACTTAATAATGAAATTAAATCATTCAATTTCATCTGATCATTGAAATTGAGTGAATATTTAATTATCAGAGGTATAGTAAAATTATTGTGAAATTACTAGTATGTACAAAAAAAATTTACTTAATAATGAAATTAAATCATTCAATTTCATCTGATCATTGAAATTGAGTGAATATTTAATTATCAGAGGTATAGTAAAATTATCGTGAAATTACTAGTATGTACAAAAAAAATTTACTTAATAATGAAATGAAATCATTCAATTTCATCTGATCATTCAAATTGAGTGAATATTTAATTATCAGAGGTATAGTGAAATTATCGTGAAATTACTAGTATGTACAAAAAAAATTTACTTAATAATGAAATTAAATCATTCAATTTCATCTGATCATTGAAATTGAGTGAATATTTAATTATCAGAGGTATAGTAAAATTATCGTGAAATTATTAGTATGTACAAAAAAAATTTACTTAATAATGAAATTAAATCATTCAATTTCATCTGATCATTGAAATTGAGTGAATATTTAATTATCAGAGGTATAGTAAAATTATCGTGAAATTACTAGTATGTACAAAAAAAATTTACTTAATAATGAAATTAAATCATTCAATTTCATCTGATCATTGAAATTGAGTGAATATTTAATTATCAGAGGTATAGTAAAATTATCGTGAAATTACTAGTATGTACAAAAAAAATTTACTTAATAATGAAATTAAATCATTCAATTTCATCTGATCATTGAAATTGAGTGAATATTTAATTATCAGAGGTATAGTAAAATTATCGTGAAATTACTAGTATGTACAAAAAAAATTTACTTAATAATGAAATTAAATCATTCAATTTCATCTGATCATTGAAATTGAGTGAATATTTAATTATCAGAGGTATAGTAAAATTATCGTGAAATTACTAGTATGTACAAAAAAAATTTACTTAATAATGAAATTAAATCATTCAATTTCATCTGATCATTGAAATTGAGTGAATATTTAATTATCAGAGGTATAGTAAAATTATCGTGAAATTACTAGTATGTACAAAAAAAATTTACTTAATAATGAAATTAAATCATTCAATTTCATCTGATCATTGAAATTGAGTGAATATTTAATTATCAGAGGTATAGTAAAATTATCGTGAAATTACTAGTATGTACAAAACAAATTTACTTAATAATGAAATTAAATCATTCAATTTCATCTGATCATTGAAATTGAGTGAATATTTAATTATCAGAGGTATAGTAAAATTATCGTGAAATTACTAGTATGTACAAAAAAAATTTACTTAATAATGAAATTAAATCATTCAATTTCATCTGATCATTGAAATTGAGTGAATATTTAATTATCAGAGGTATAGTAAAATTATCGTGAAATTACTAGTATGTACAAAAAAAATTTACTTAATAATGAAATTAAATCATTCAATTTCATCTGATCATTGAAATTGAGTGAATATTTAATTATCAGAGATATAGTAAAATTATCGTGAAATTACTAGTATGTACAAAAAAAATTTACTTAATAATGAAATTAAATCATTCAATTTCATCTAATCATTGAAATTGAGTGAATATTTAATTATCAGAGGTATAGTAAAATTATCGTGAAATTACTAGTATGTACAAAAAAAATTTACTTAATAATGAAATTAAATCATTCAATTTCATCTGATCATTGAAATTGGGTGAATATTTAATTATCAGAGATATAGTAAAATTATCGTAAAATTACTAGTATGTACAAAAAAAATTTACTTAATAATGAAATTAAATCATTCAATTTCATCTGATCATTGAAATTGAGTGAATATTTAATTATCAGAGGTATAGTAAAATTATCGTGAAATTACTAGTATGTACAAAAAAAATTTACTTAATAATGAAATTAAATCATTCAATTTCATCTGATCATTGAAATTGAGTGAACATTTAATTATCAGAGGTATAGTAAAATTATCGTGAAATTACTAGTATGTACAAAAAAAATTTACTTAATAATGAAATTAAATCATTCAATTTCATCTGATCATTGAAATTGAGTGAATATTTAATTATCAGAGATATAGTAAAATTATCGTGAAATTACTAGTATGTACAAAAAAAATTTACTTAATAATGAAATTAAATCATTCAATTTCATCTGATCATTGAAATTGAGTGAATATTTAATTATCAGAGGTATAGTAAAATTATCGTGAAATTACTAGTATGTACAAAAAAAATTTACTTAATAATGAAATTAAATCATTCAATTTCATTTGATCATTGAAATTGAGTGAATATTTAATTATCAGAGGTATAGTAAAATTATCGTGAAATTACTAGTATGTACAAAAAAAATTTACTTAATAATGAAATTAAATCATTCAATTTCATCTGATCATTGAAATTGAGTGAATATTTAATTATCAGAGATATAGTAAAATTATCGTGAAATTACTAGTATGTACATAAAAAATTTACTTAATAATGAAATTAAATCATTCAATTTAATATTTAATATAAATAAACTAAATAAATAAAGTTATTAGGTTCATACCCTAAATATAGATTTTAGATGTCTTTTATATAATAAGTAAAAATAATAAATATTATATAATTAATATATTTATTAATTTAATTAATTCTATAAAATTCAAAATTTTATGTGCTTAAACACTAAAATATAATTTTTTAAAATTTTAGTAATATGCCTGAAAGGGAATATTTTGATGAAATATTTATATAAATTGAATTTTTATTATTATATTTTATTAAAAATTTAAATTAAAATTATTAATTATTGAATTAAATAAAAAATTTATTTAATTTTATATTAAAATAATTTTAAAATATGATATTAAATTTAAATTATTAATTTTTTTTATTTTTTTTTTAAGAATTTTATCTTTATTATTTAATAATTATATTATTGTTTGAATATTAATAGAAATTGTAAGTTTTACTATAATTTATATTTTAATTACTGAAAAAGATAAAAATTCTGCAATTTTTTTTTTTATAGTTTCTATAATTACTTCTTTATTATTATATTTTAGTATTATTATAAAGAATATTATTAAAGTAGAACAAATAGATAATTTACATAATGCTATTGTTTATTTTTTATTATATATAAAAATAGGTTTATATCCTATAAATTTTTGATTTTTAATATCTTCAAAAAATATAAATTGAATAAATTTATTTATTTTTTCTACTATTTTAAAAATTCAACCTATTTATTTAATACATTTAATATTAAAATTCGATGATCATATAATTGCATTTATTATTTTTAATTTATTATATTCTAGAATTTTAGTTTTAAATACTAATTCTTTAAAATATATTATAATTTATTCTTCAGTAATTCATACATGTTTATTATTATTATTAATAATGATATCTATAAAATTATTTATTATTTATATAATTTTATACACTTTAATATCATTATTATTATTTCGATTATTAGGTATATTAAATATTGATAATAAATTTGATGTTTATAATTTAAATTTAAGTAAATCATTAAAAATATTAATAATATTTTTAATAATTATATATTCTAGATTTCCTCCAATATTAACATTTTTAATAAAATGAATATTATTAGAAAATTTAATTATTAATTATAATAATTTAATGGTTGTATTAATTGTTATATTAATTTCTAGTACTTTAATAACATGGACTTATTTAAATTTATTTTTATTTAATTATTATTTAAATTCAAAAATTAAATCTTATTCTTATAAGATTATAATTAATATAATTATTCCTAAATGAATATTATTAATTTTATTTATAATTATATTTATATGTATATTATATTTATATATTGATATAATAAATTTTTAATTAAATTTTTAATATTTTTAAATTTGCAATTTAATAGTTTATTTTAACTTATAAAAATTTAATTAAAAATAAATAATAATTTTTAATATAGAAAGAATTTTTATCTTTATAAATAAATTTACAATTTATTTCTTTTTCAGACACAATATTATTTAAATTTATTAATTTTATGAATTATCATAATTTAATATTAAATATAAAATTTTAAGTTAAAATAAACTATTAAATTTCAAATTTAAAAATATAATATAATTGTAAATTTTAATAAATATTTATTATATCCTTAAATGATTTTATTCAACAAATCATAAAAATATTGGTATACTATATTTTATTTTTGCTATATGAACTGGAATAATTGGTTCTTCATTAAGAATAATTATTCGTATGGAATTAAGTTCACCTGGTATATGAATTAATAATGATCAAATTTATAATTCTATTGTTACTTCTCATGCTTTTATTATAATTTTTTTTATAGTAATACCTTTCTTAATTGGAGGATTTGGAAATTGATTAATTCCATTAATAATTGGTGCACCAGATATAGCATTTCCACGAATAAATAATATAAGATTTTGATTATTACCTCCTTCATTAATTTTATTATTAATAAGTAATATTTTATATAGAGGAAGAGGAACAGGATGAACTATTTATCCACCATTATCTTCATTAATATATCATTCTTCTTTATCTGTTGATTTAACTATTTTTTCTTTACATATTGCAGGTATTTCATCTATTATAGGATCAATAAATTTTATTGTAACAATTTTAATAATAAAAAATTATAATTTAAATTATGATCAATTATCTTTATTTTCATGATCTGTTTTTATTACAACAATCTTATTATTATTATCTTTACCTGTATTAGCTGGTGCAATTACAATATTATTAACTGATCGTAATTTAAATACTTCATTTTTTGATCCTTCAGGTGGAGGAGATCCTGTACTTTATCAACATTTATTTTGATTTTTTGGTCATCCTGAAGTTTATATTTTAATTTTACCTGGATTTGGATTAATTTCACATATTATTTTTAATGAAAGTGGTAAAAAAGAAACATTTGGTAATATTGGAATAATTTATGCAATATTAGGTATTGGATTTTTAGGATTTATTGTATGAGCTCATCATATATTTACAGTTGGATTAGATGTTGATACACGAGCTTATTTTACTTCAGCAACTATAATTATTGCTATTCCTACTGGAATTAAAGTTTTTAGATGAATAGCAACATATTATGGATCTAAATTAATTATTAATCCTTCGATTTTATGATCAATAGGATTTATTTTTTTATTTACAATAGGAGGATTAACTGGAATTATATTATCTAATTCATCTATTGATATTATTTTACATGATACATATTATGTAGTAGCACATTTTCATTATGTATTATCTATAGGAGCAGTATTTTCTATTATTGCAAGATTTATTTATTGATATCCAATTTTTACTGGTTTAATTTTAAATAAAAAATGATTAATTATTCAATTCTTATTAATATTTATTGGAGTAAATTTAACTTTTTTTCCTCAACATTTTTTAGGATTAATAGGAATACCTCGATGATATTCTGATTATCCTGATTCATATTATTGTTGAAATTTATTATCTTCTTTAGGATCTTTGATTTCATTGAATAGATTAATTTTATTAATTTATATTATTATAGAAAGATTAATTGCTAAACGATTAATTATTTTTAAATTTTATCAATGTTCTTTAGAATGATTACAAAATTATCCTCCTTTAGATCATTCATTTAATGAATTACCTTTTATTATTAAAATTATATATAATAAAAAGAATAAATAAAATTTATATATTATAAATAATTTTATAATTATAAAAAAAATTAAAGATATTTATTAATAATTAATATGGCAGATAAGTGCAATGAATTTAAGATTCTTAAATAAAAATAATAATTTTTTATTAATAATTTCACATTGAAAAATATTTTCTTTTCAAGATCCAAGTTCACCATTTTCTAATAATTTAAATTTATTTTATAATATTACTATAATTATAATAATTATAATTATTACATTTACATTATTAATTATATTAGATATTATAACTAATGAATTTATAAATCGATATTTATTAAAACATCATTTAATTGAAATTGTATGAACAATTTTACCTATATTAATTTTAATAATTATTGCTTTTCCTTCATTAAAAACATTATATTTTATTGATGAAATATGGAATCCTATTTTTTTTACGATTAAAGCTATTGGACATCAATGATATTGAAGTTATGAATATCCTGAATTTAAAAATTTTAATTTTGATTCTTATATAATTAAAGATTTAGATAAATTGGATTTATTTCGTTTATTAGATGTTGATAATCGATTAATTATTCCTTATAATATTCCTATTCGTTTATTAACTACATCATTAGATGTTATTCATTCTTGAACAATTCCATCATTAGGGATAAAAATAGATTCAATTCCAGGACGTATTAATCAAATAACTTTAATTTCAATACGATCAGGTTTATTTTTTGGACAATGTTCAGAAATTTGTGGTGCTAATCATAGATTTATACCAATTGTATTAGAAAGAACTAATTGTATAAATTTTATAAATTGAATTAATATAAATAATTAATTAATTATATATTATTATAAAAAATTAGTTAAATAATAATATTAAAATGTCATTTTAAAGTTATTGAATAATATATAATCAATATTTTTTTCATTAGATGTCTGAAATGTAAGAATTGGTCTCTTAAACCAAATAATAGTATTTAACAATTACTTCTAATGAAAATTTTTTTATTCCACAAATAATACCAATAAATTGATTAAATTTGTATATTTATAGATTAATTATAATTTTTATTATTTTAATTATAATTTATTTTATAAATTATAATAAAATTATAAAAATTAAATTTTATAAGATATATTTATTAATTTATATATATAAATGGTAACAAATTTATTTTCTATTTTTGATCCTTCAACAAATATATATATATCAATAAATTGAATTATAATTATAATAGTATTAATATTAATTCCATTAATATATTGAATTAAATTATCACGTTATCAAATAATATTTATATTATTAATTAATTTAATTTTTAATGAATTTAAATTATTAGTAATATTTAAATATATATCTAATATTATTATTTTTATTAGTTTAATAATAATAATTTTATTTATAAATTTATTAGGATTATTTCCTTATAATTTTACACCAACAAGTCATTTAAATATTAATTTATCTTTATCTTTAACTTTATGATTAAGATTTATATTATTTGGATGAAGTATAAATTTAAATTATATATTAATTCATTTAGTTCCATTGAATACACCTATATTTTTAATAAATTTTATAGTATTAATTGAATTAATTAGAAATATTATTCGTCCATGAACATTATCTATTCGATTAACTGCTAATATATTAGCAGGTCATTTATTATTATCTTTAATAGGATCATCAATAAATAATTTAATATTATTATTTTTACCTTTAATTATTATTATACAAAATATATTATTTATTTTAGAAATTTCAGTTTCTATAATTCAATCATATGTATTTTCAATTTTAAGTTTATTATATTTTAATGAATCTAATTAAATATTAAAATGATAAATTCAAATCATCCTTTTCATTTAGTTACATTAAGACCATGACCTTTAATAACTTCTTTATCTTTAATAAATTTATTAATAAGATTATTAAATTGATTTATATTAAATAAATTATTTTTTATATTATTAAATATATTAATTTTAATAATAATAATATTTCAATGATGACGAGATATTATTCGTGAAAGAACTTATCAAGGATTTCATACATTAAAAGTAATAATAATAATAAAATTTAGAATAATTTTGTTTATTATTTCAGAATTATTTTTTTTTATTTCAACATTTTGAACTTATTTTCATAGATGTATTTCTCCTAATATTGAAATTGGTAATTTATGACCTCCTAAAAATATTTTAATATTTAATCCTTATGATATTCCATTATTAAATTCAATTATTTTAATTTCATCTGGATTTATAATTACTTTAAGACATAATTTATTATTAAATAATAAATTAAGATATAGAAAATTTTGATTATTATGTACAATTTTATTAGGAATTTATTTTTCATTGTTACAATATTTAGAATATAATGAATCAAAATTTTGTATTAATGATAGAATTTTTGGATCTATTTTTTATTTATTGACAGGATTTCATGGAACACATGTAATTATTGGTATTTTATTTTTAATAACATGTTTATTTCGTATATCAATTAATCATTTTTCTAAAATTCATCATTTTCATTTTGAAGCTTCATCTTGATATTGACATTTTGTAGATATTATTTGATTATTTGTTTATATATTTATTTATTGATGAATATATTAAATTAATTAATATATATATATATATAGTATAAAAATTATTACAATTAATTTCCAATTAAAAAATTTATTAATAATAATAATATATATAATTTTTAATTATATATTTATATTATTTATTATTATATTTATTTGTTTATTATTAACATTTATAAATTTATATTTTAAAATAAGGTATAAAAAAAATCGAGAAAAAATTTTACCAATTGAATGTGGATTTGATCCTTTATCTAATAGACGATTACCATTTTCTAATAATTTTTTTTTAATTTCATTAATTTTTTTAATTTTTGATGTTGAAATTATATTAATTTTACCTTTAGTTTTTGTAATAAAAGAATTTATATCTTTAATTTCAATAATTATATTTATATATTTTTTATTAATATTAATTATTGGTTTATTAATAGAATGATATTTAGGTTATTTAAATTGATTAAATTAATTTATTATATAGATTAATTTTAATAATCAAATTTTTAATTCGAAATTAAATGTAAATTTTTACTTTATATAATTTTTAATTTGGATATTAGTTAATTATAACATTTAAATTGCATTTAAAAATTTAATAAATAAGTTATTAATATCTAAATTTAATTGAAACCAAAAAATTAGAGGTAAATTATTGTTAATAATTTAATTGAATTAGATGTTCCAATTAAATTATTAATTTTTATATAATTATTTATAA
Source organism: Colletes latitarsis (assembly GCF_051014445.1). Classification (NCBI taxonomy): domain Eukaryota; kingdom Metazoa; phylum Arthropoda; class Insecta; order Hymenoptera; family Colletidae; genus Colletes; species Colletes latitarsis. The sequence goes on from NC_135142.1 coordinate 9,057,092, forward strand.
ATAAAATTAATTTATATTATTTTTATATTGAAAATATAATATTTTGTTTAAATTATATAAATTTGAAATATAATAATTTAAGCTTCTAACTTAAAAATTAATGATTATTCATTAATATTTCTATTTAAAAAATTTATTTATCTTAATATTTTCAACATTATACTTTTATATTTAAGCTATTTAAATAATTTATAAAATTCAAATAAATAATAATAATATAATAGTATAAAAATTTATAATAACAATAAATTCTAATTTATTAAATATATATTTATTGTTAAATATATTAAATATATATATTAATTTTAATATATATATACCAATAAATCTTTCAAATCATCCTTTTTCCATTAAAATTTCATATTTATATATAATATTAAATAAATTTTTATATCTTTATTTAAATATATATATAGAAAAAAATTTGTTATAATAAAATTTATTAAATTTTTAAATAAATATATATTAAAATTATATATTAATAAACTAATTCAAAATCCATAAATATAAAAATTTAAAATTATTATTTTATCTAATATATATATATTAAATAAGTATTTAATATAAATTAATTTAAATATATTATATCTAAAAAAAAAAGATAATATTAATAATATTATTATACAAAAAATTATTAGTTTATTTTCTTTAAAATAAATTATAGGAATAAAATTATTATTAAAAAATATTAATCATAAAATTATTCGAATTCTATATCTAATTGTTAATATTATTGAAACAATAAAAATTAAATAAAAAATATAATTTAATTTTTTATTTATAAATATTTCAATAATTAAATCTTTTGAATAAAATCCAGATAAAAATGGAAATCCTATTAATATAATTAAACTTAAAATTATAATTAACCTTTTTATTGGTGTAATTATTAATATATTTCCATATTTACGAATATCTTGATTATTATTTATTAAATGAATAAAATCACCAGCACATAAAAATATTAATGATTTAAATAAAGCATGAATAATTATATGAAAAAATGCTAACTCATAATAATTAATACTTAAAGTTAATATTATTAAACCTAATTGTCTTAATGTTGATAAAGCAATAATTTTTTTTAAATCATATTCAAAATTAGCTATTAATCTTGCTATAAAAGTTGTTATTAAAGAAATATATAATATGTATATATTAATATTTATATTTATTATAAATAATTTATTATACCGAATTAATAAATATACACCTGCAGTAACTAATGTTGATGAATGAACTAATGAAGAAACTGGAGTGGGAGCTGTTATAGCAGCAGGTAATCATAAAGAAAAAGGTATTTGAGCACTTTTAGTTATAGCTGTTAAAATTAATATAAAATTTAATATATTATTATAAAAATTATTATTGTAAATTAAACCATTTCAAGAACCTAAATTTATAAATATACAAATTATTAATAATAATCTAACATCTCCAATTCGATTACATAAAATTGTTAAAAATCCCGAATTATATGAATTATAATTTTGATAAAAAATAATTAAACAATAAGAAATTAATCCTAAACCATCTCAACCTAATATAATTCTAAAAATATTTGGACTTAAAATTATTAAACATATTGAAATTACAAATAATATTACTAAATAAATAAATCGTTTAATAAAAACTTCTGATTTTATATATTCAATTCTATATAATATTACTATAGAAGAAATTAATATTACAATTCTTAAAAAAATTAATCTTATATAATCTAAAAAAATTAAAAATTCAATTTTTATTCTATTAAAATTTAATATTAATCATTCAATATATATATTAAATTTAAATATATAAAAATATATCCCTATAATTATTAATATAAAACTTAAAATTAATATAAATAAACTATAAATAATTATTAATAATATAATTTAAAGTATTTTTATACATCATTGAATCCACAATTCAATATTTTTATTTAAACTATTTAAATTGGTTTTTATTTATACATATATCAATATATATATATATATAATATATAAATATTAATTTAAATTTAATTAAATATTTTTATTACAATTAAATTATATAAATAAATCTAAATTTAAAAATATAAAATTTAAAGGTAATCAATGTAAAATAATTATTAAAAATTCTAAAAACTTAAAATTTTTAATTTTTAAATAAAAATTTATTTTTCCATGATTTATATATCTAAATAAATATAAAGAATAAATAAATCTTAAAAATCTAATTAATATTAATATAAAAATCAATGAATTACATCAATTATATAAAATTATTATAGTAAAAATTTCTCTAATTAAATTTAATGATAAAGGAGCAGATATATTAGAAGAACATAATAAAAATCATAATAATGATATTTTTGAGGTGATATTTATAATACCTTTATTAATAATTATTAATCGACTATTTGTTTCTTTATAAAATAAATTTACTATATAAAATAATCCTGATGAACATAAACCATGAGAAATTATTGTTAAATAACATCTATATAAACTTAAATTTTTTAAAGTTATTAATCTACTAATTAAAATACTTATATGAACTACTGAAGAATATGCAACTAAAATTTTTATATCAATCTGACGTAAACATAAAATTCTTAAAATAATACCTCCAATTATACTAACAATTATAATATAAATTTTAATAAACATTAAATTATTATAAAAAATTAAAATAAATCGTAATAATCCATATGTTCCTAATTTTAATATAATAGAAGCTAAAATTATTGAACAATATACAGGAGCTTCAACATGAGCTTTTAATAATCAATTATGTATACCAAAAATTGGAATTTTAACTAAAAAAGATAAAATTATAAATATAAATAGATAATTATTACAAATAAATAATTCTATTTCTATTATATTAAATATAATATAATTTTTATTTAAAATTATTAAAAATAAAAATAATAAAAATGGTAAAGAAAAAAATAAAGTATAAAATATTAAATATATTCTTGCTAAAATTCGTATTTCACCTATTCCTCAATAAATAATTATTAAAAATATTAAAATTAATCTAATTTCAAAGAAAAAATAGAATATTAAAATATTATTAGATATAAAAAATAAAATTAAATTAATTAATAAAATTAATAAAAAATTAATAAATAAATTAAAATTAATTATTTTTAATCTTAATGATATAATAATAATTCTAAAAATTCATAATCTTAAAATAATTATTATAAAAGAATAATTATTTAATCTAAAATTAAATCTATATTTATTTCATTCAATAAATAAATCATAATTTATAATTAATATAATTAATATTATATTGATTAAATTTCTTATTATAAATTTATATTTATAAAAATTATATATATATAAATTAAAGCAAATGTATTAAATAAAATTATTATTACCATATTAGATTTATTATTTTAATATTTTAATTATTATTACCATATTAAATTTATTATTCTAATATTTTGATTTCCATATTTATATATTAAATTAATAATTAAAGATAAACCTAATACTCTTTCACAAACAGAAAATACAATATAAAATAAAAATAATCATTCATCAAAATTTATAATTTTTAAATAAATAGTTATTATAATATTTAATATAATTACAAATTCAATTATAATTAAAATTATTAATAATGAATCTTTAAATTTAAAAATTAATATCATTCCTAAAAATAATATTAAATAAAAAAAGTGATAATTAAATAATATATCACCAATAAAATCATATTTTATATATTTATTTTGAATATTTAAAATTAAATTAAGTTTTATAGTTTATTTAAAAACATTAATTTTGTAAATTAAAAAAAATAATTTATTTAAAACAATTTTAATTTTCAAAAAAAAAAGAATATTTTATCTTTAATTCCCAAAATTAATATTTTAAATAAACTATTTTTTGTTAATTTATAAATAATAATTTTAATTTTAAAATGATAATAATACCAAAAATAATAATTTTAATTAAATTAATTATTGTTTCAAATATAATTATATTAATTGTATTTTCAATAATAAAAATTAATTTACATCCATTAACATTTATAATAATTTTAATTTTTTATATCATAAATATATTATTATTAATTAATTTAGATATAAATATAAATATATATAGTTATATAATTTTTATTTCAATAATTGGAGGATTAATAATTATATTTATATATTTTACTAGATTAATTAATAATTATAAAACAATTATATTTACTTATGAATATTATTCAATTTTATTAATATTTATTATTATAATTTTAATTTTAATTTATACATATTATAATTATATTTCAATTGATTTTATAATAAATAAAATTATATTTAAAAATATTAATTATTCAATTAAATTATTATATAAATTTCCTAATTGTATTTTTATTTTTATTTCAATTACTTATTTAATTTATTGTTTAAATTTAATTATAAAAATATCATTAATTAAATTTAAATCATTACGAAAAATTAAAAATTAATAATATAAAAAAATCTTATTATTTAATTAATGAAAAATAAATTCATTAAATTATTTAAAGTTAATTTACTACTTAAAATTTTTAATAATTCATTAATTATTTTACCAACTCCATTAAATATCAATATTTTATGAAACTTTGGTTCATTATTGGGATTATATTTAATAATTCAAATTATTTCAGGATTATTATTATCATTACATTATTGTCCAAATATTAATTATGCTTTTGAAAGAGTTATTCATATTATAAAAGATGTTAATAAAGGTTGATTAATTCGTTTAATTCATATAAATGGAGCTTCAATATATTTTATTTGTATATATATACATATTGGACGAAATATCTATTATCATTCATTTAAATCAATTAATGTATGATTTATTGGAATTATAATTTTATTACTTTCTATAGCTACAGCTTTTTTAGGGTATGTATTACCATGAGGACAAATATCTTTTTGAGGTGCAACTGTAATTACAAATTTATTATCTGCATTACCATATATTGGACAAGATATTGTTGAATGAATTTGAGGAGGATTTTCAATTAATAATGCAACATTAAATCGTTTTTATTCATTTCATTTTATTTTACTTTTAATTATTATATTTATAGTAATTTTACATTTATTTTATTTGCATTTAAATGGATCAAATAACCCAATAGGTATAGATAGTAATATCTATAAAATTCCTTTTTATCCTTATTTTTTTATTAAAGATATTATAGGATTTATTTTAATTTTATATATTAATTTTATTATTGTTATACACATTCCTTATTATTTAAGTGATCCAGATAATTTTATTATAGCAAATTCTATAATTACTCCAGAACATATTAAACCAGAATGATATTTTTTATTTGCATATTCAATTTTACGAGCTATTCCAAATAAATTAGGAGGAGTATTAATATTATTTATATCAATTTTAATTTTATATTTTTTACCAATTATTAATAATTATAATATTAAATCAAGTAAATTTTATCCAATTAATAAAATTATATTTTGAATATTTGTTAATGTATTTATTTTATTAACTTGATTAGGTGGTCAATTAATTGAATATCCTTACACTAATTTAAGGCAATTATTTTCATTATTATATTTCTTATATTTTTTATTAAATTCAATATTTAATAAATTTTGAGATAATATTATTATATTAAAATTTTAAATAAAATAAATATAAAATTTTAAGTTTATGAGCTTGAATTAAGCATATATTTTGAAAATATAAGATAGAATATTATAAATCTCTATAAACTTAAATTTTATAATAATAATTATATTTATATAAATTTATTAAATTATAAATTAAAAATTTAATTAATATTTTAATTTATAATATAATATTAGAAAATTGTTTAAATATAAAAATAAAAAATAAATATATTAAAGTTATAGGTAAAAAAGTCTTTCAACATAAATATATTAATTCATCATATCGAATACGAGGTAAAACTCCACGCATTCAAATAATTAATAATAAATGAAAATAATAAGTTAATAAAAATTTAATTGAATATATATCAAATCCAAAAAATATAATACTTAAAATTATTCTTGCAAATCTAATTCTTAAATATTCAGCTATAAAAATTATAGTAAATTGTCTTCTAAAATATTCAGTATTAAATCCAGAAATTAATTCTGATTCACCTTCAATTAAATCAAATGGTGTACGATTTAATTCTATTAATATATTTAATATAAATATTAAATATAAAGGAAATAAAAAAATGCAAAATTTAATATATTTTTGAAAAATAATAAAATTGTAAAAAGATATACTTTCAGTTAATAATATTATAATTAATAATATTAAAAATAATCTAATTTCATAAGAAATAGATTGTGCAATAGATCGAATTGATCCTAATATAGAATAATTAGAATTTGAAGATCATCCTATAATTATTATAGGAAAAACATTAAATCTTAAAATTCTTAATATAAATAAAATTGAAAAGTTATTATTATATAAATTAAAATAAAAAGGTGTTACTAATCATAATATAAAAGATAAAATTAAAATTAATATAGGACAAAATATATATTGATAAAAATTTGAATCCTTTAAAATAAAAAATTCTTTAAATAATAATTTTATAGCATCATTAATTGGTTGGAATAATCCTATAAATCCAGATTTATTTGGACCTTTTCGATCTTGAATATAACCTAAAATTTTTCGTTCATATAATGTTAAAAATGCAACAGCTATTAAATTTATTAAAATTAATAAAAATAAATAAATTAAACCTATATATATATAATTTAATAAAGAATAAATTATTATTTATATAATAACTTATATTTATATTAAATTCTAAATTTAATTGCACTAATTTGCTAAAATAATTAATAAAAATATTTATTAATTAATAAAAAATTATTTTAAATATAAAGTCCTTTCGTACAAAAATATTTATTTTTATTAAAGATAGAAACCGATCTGGCTTACGCCGATCTGAACTCAAATCATGTAAGATTTTAAAAGTCGAACAGACTTAATATTTAAACTACTGCATTTAAAATTTATCTTAATTCAACATCGAGGTTGTAATCATCTTTATTAATATGATCTTTCCAAAGATATTACACTGTTACCCCTAAGGTAATTTATCTATTAATTTTTAATAAAATTCATTTATTTAAACAATAATTATTGATTATTAATTATTTTAAAGTTTAATAAATTTAAATATCCTCCCAATAAAATATAATTTTATTAATATTAATTTAAAATATTAATATTAATAAAATTATATAAAATTCTATAGGGTCTTATCGTCCCTTAATATTATTTAAGCATTTTTACTTAAAATTAAAATTTAATTTTTATAATAAAGATAGTTTATATTTCATTAACTCTTTCATACAAGATTCCAATTAAAAACCTATTTATTATGCTACCTTTGTACAGTCAAAATACTGCAGCTATTTAAAATTTAATTCATTGAGCAGAATTGACTTTAAATTATTAACAAAAAGACATGTTTTTGATAAACAGGTGAATATAATTTTTGCTTAATTCCTATATTATATTTATAAATTAAATAAATATATTAATATAATAAAATTTACTAATTTTATCATTATAAATTAATTTAATTTAATTTTAATTAATTTTTTTTTATTAATTTATATTCTATTAATAAATTTTTAAATATTTAAATTTTATAAATTATTAAATTTTTTTTAATATTAACAAATTTTATGAATATAAATATATTTAAATAAATATTTTAAATAATAATTTTAAAATTAAAGTTTATCCCATAATTTTTTTATATTTAATAAATTTTATTTTATTATAAAATAAATTTTTATTAAATATATGAATTAAATTCATTTCAAAAAAAACTAGATATCAATAAAATCGAATAACGTATAATTTCTAAATAAATATTAATAATTAATTATTTTACATAAAAAATTATATTTATTTAGCTCTTTTATTTTCGAGAAATATATATATATATATAATTATAATTAATAAATCCTGATACAAAAGGTACAAAAATAATTTTTTTTTTTATTTAAAATTATTTAAAACTTTTACAATACTTATTAATATAAAAAATTTATTTAAAATATTTACTTAAACAAATTTAATTTAAAATTACTTTAATTATTATTAAATTAAATTAAACTTTAAAATTATATATATATATATATTATTTATATATAAAATAAATATTTCTAGAATAAAAATTATTGTTTAAATTTATTCAAAAATAAATTATTAATTAATTATTTATTCTTAAACTAAAAACATTTTCCAATACTTTTACTTTGTTACGACTTTTTTCAATTTTTATATGAAAATGACGGGCGATTTGTACATTAAATTTACAACTTTCAATAATTTTAATTTAAAATTATTTACTTTTAAATCCTTTTTAAAATTTATATTAAAATAAATTATCCTTAAATATAAATTTTATTGTAACTCATTAAATCTTAATTATTCTACATTTTGATTTGAATTATAATTTAAATAAAATTTAATAAAAATATTTTTATTAAAATTTTTAAAAACAACAATACATAAAAATTAAATTAAGTAAATCTTATCGTGGATCATCAAATTAATTTACAAGTTCCTCTAAAATATTATTTAACCGCCAAATATTTTAATTTTAATGATTAACATTTAATAATCAATTATATAATTTCTTTTTTAATAATAGGGTATCTAATCCTAGTTTTTAATAAAATTTACAAAATAATTAAATTTAATAAATAAATTTAAAATTATATTATTATTTCACTAAAATTATAATTAATTATTTATTTATTTTTTTTATTAAATTTATTTAAAATTATTACTATTAATTTACAGATTTAGTTTAACCGCAGATGCTGGCACTAAATTATCTTCTATTAATTTTTTTTTCCTAAATAAAATTTTCATTTATTTTTTAAATATAAAATTTAAATAATTTTTATAAATTTTATTTAAAAATTTATAATAAAAAAAAAATTTATATAAATATTAAAATAAATAATTAATAATAAAACTAAAATTAAATTTTTACTAAAACTTTTAATTTTTAATTAAATCTTTTCATCGTAATAGAAAAATTTTATAATAAACTAAAATTTTATTAAATTGAATGATTTAATTTCATTATTAAGTAAATTTTTTTTGTACATACTAGTAATTTCACGATAATTTTACTATACCTCTGATAATTAAATATTCACTCAATTTCAATGATCAGATGAAATTGAATGATTTAATTTCATTATTAAGTAAATTTTTTTTGTATATACTAGTAATTTCACGATAATTTTACTATACCTCTGATAATTAAATATTCACTCAATTTCAATGATCAGATGAAATTGAATGATTTAATTTCATTATTAAGTAAATTTTTTTTGTACATACTAGTAATTTCACGATAATTTTACTATACCTCTGATAATTAAATATTCACTCAATTTCAATGATCAGATGAAATTGAATGATTTAATTTCATTATTAAGTAAATTTTTTTTGTACATACTAGTAATTTCACGATAATTTTACTATACCTCTGATAATTAAATATTCACTCAATTTCAATGATCAGATGAAATTGAATGATTTAATTTCATTATTAAGTAAATTTTTTTTGTACATACTAGTAATTTCACGATAATTTTACTATACCTCTGATAATTAAATATTCACTCAATTTCAATGATCAGATGAAATTGAATGATTTAATTTCATTATTAAGTAAATTTTTTTTGTACATACTAGTAATTTCACGATAATTTTACTATACCTCTGATAATTAAATATTCACTCAATTTCAATGATCAGATGAAATTGAATGATTTAATTTCATTATTAAGTAAATTTTTTTTGTACATACTAGTAATTTCACGATAATTTTACTATACCTCTGATAATTAAATATTCACTCAATTTCAATGATCAGATGAAATTGAATGATTTAATTTCATTATTAAGTAAATTTTTTTTGTACATACTAATAATTTCACGATAATTTTACTATACCTCTGATAATTAAATATTCACTCAATTTCAATGATCAGATGAAATTGAATGATTTAATTTCATTATTAAGTAAATTTTTTTTGTACATACTAGTAATTTCACGATAATTTTACTATACCTCTGATAATTAAATATTCACTCAATTTCAATGATCAGATGAAATTGAATGATTTAATTTCATTATTAAGTAAATTTTTTTTGTACATACTAGTAATTTCACGATAATTTTACTATACCTTTGATAATTAAATATTCACTCAATTTCAATGATCAGATGAAATTGAATGATTTAATTTCATTATTAAGTAAATTTTTTTTGTACATACTAGTAATTTCACGATAATTTCACTATACCTCTGATAAATAAATATTCACTCAATTTCAATGATCAGATGAAATTGAATGATTTAATTTCATTATTAAGTAAATTTTTTTTGTACATACTAGTAATTTCACGATAATTTTACTATACCTTTGATAATTAAATATTCACTCAATTTCAATGATCAGATGAAATTGAATGATTTAATTTCATTATTAAGTAAATTTTTTTTGTACATACTAGTAATTTCACGATAATTTTACTATACCTCTGATAATTAAATATTCACTCAATTTCAATGATCAAATGAAATTGAATGATTTAATTTCATTATTAAGTAAATTTTTTTTGTACATACTAGTAATTTCACGATAATTTTACTATACCTCTGATAATTAAATATTCACTCAATTTCAATGATCAGATGAAATTGAATGATTTAATTTCATTATTAAGTAAATTTTTTTTGTACATACTAGTAATTTCACGATAATTTTACTATACCTCTGATAATTAAATATTCACTCAATTTCAATAATTAATTTAATTAATAATTAAATTTTTATATACTATAATAAAAATTAAATTAATTAAAGAAAATAATCAAAATTTATTTTATAATATAATTAAATTTTTATATACTATAATAAAAATTAAATTAATTAAAGAAAATAATCAAAATTTATTTTATAATATAATTAAATTTTTATATATTATAATAAAAATTAAATTAATTAAAGAAAATAATCAAAATTTATTTTATTTAGACAATAATTTTTATATAAACAATAATAATTAAATATATAAATATGTATTTATTGTATTAAATTTTTTTTTTTTTTTTTTATTAATAAATTTTTTAATATGAATAATTTAAATTATAAATTCATAAAATATATAATTTATATATTATAATATAATTTATAATTTAATAACAATAAATTTAATATAATAAATATTTATCTATTAATAAATATTTAATTGATATATATATATATATAATTATTGTTATAAAGAAAAAAAAATAAATTATAGATTAATATACATATTATACATAATAAATATGTTAATTTATACATAGTTATCTATAAATCTTGGAATCTATATACATCTATTAATATATACCAAAAGTCTAATTATATATAATTATCTATGGATTTATCGAATATATAATCTATATTATAAAATATAATCCACAATTTAATAACAATAGATTTAATATAATAAATATTTATTTATTAATAAATATTTAATTGATATATATCTATATAATTATTGTTATAAAGAAAAAAAAATAAATTATAGATTAATATACATATTATACATAATGAATATGTTAATTTATACATAGTTATCTATAAATCTTGGAATCTATATACATCTATTAATATATACTAAGAGTCTAATTATACATAATTATCTATGGATTTATCGAATATATAATCTATATTATAAAATATAATCCACAATTTAATAACAATAGATTTAATATAATAAATATTTATCTATTAATAAATATTTAATTGATATATATATATATATAATTATTGTTATAAAGAAAAAAAAATAAATTATAGATTAATATACATATTATACATAATAAATATGTTAATTTATATATAGTTATCTATAAATCTTGGAATCTATATACATCTATTGATATATACTAAGAGTCTAATTATACATAATTATCTATGGATTTATCGAATATATAATCTATATTATAAAATATAATCCACAATTTAATAACAATAAATTTAATATAATAAACATTTATCTATTAATAAATATTTAATTGATATATATATATATATAATTATTGTTATAAAGAAAAAAAAATAAATTATAGATTAATATACATATTATACATAATAAATATGTTAATTTATACATAGTTATCTATAAATCTTGGAATCTACATACATCTATTAATATATACTAAGAGTCTAATTACATACAATTATCTATGGATTTATCGAATATATAATCTATATTATAAAATATAATCCACAATTTAATAACAATAAATTTAATATAATAGATATTTATTTATTAATAAATATTTAATTAGTATATATATATATAATTAATGTTATAAAGAAAAAAAATAAATTATAGATTAATATACATATTATACATAATAAATATGTTAATTTATACATAGTTATCTATAAATCTTGGAATCTATATACATCTATTAATATATACTAAGAGTCTAATTATATACAATTATCTATGGATTTATCGAATTTATCGAGGCTAGGTACTGCTCGAACGCGACGTGACCGCTGCGAGGCGATATGTAGCACCCCACCACGGCGACTCCCCCCCAGTCCACGGCGACGAATCCCCGACCGCGCTCCAGCATGGAGAACGGCGGGGACCCGTCGCCACCTCCCCATACCGTCGCCACCAAGCCGTCCGCGTCGCCCACCCAATGAGGGTGATCAGGGACGCGGTACGGCTCGGCGGCGACAGCCAGGCCAACCCCCCACTCCGCGAGGACTTGGGACATCATATCCTGTGCCGTCTAGGTACCTGCTTGCTTACCAGATTTCTGCACGCTTACAAGCTTCGTCCTCGCTTACTAGCTTACTACTTGCTTACTAGCTGTTAAAACGCTGATGCTTCTAACGACGAGGGTTCCGGATAGAGGTACCGGAGTTTTCAGGGAAAATTATTATGTGCGCCTGGTTTTCTTTTCGTCGGCCTTCTACGCCGTCCTTTTGTTACAAAATTAAACAATTTGAATAAATGTTAAGAAAACCAAAAATAAATTATGAAATTATAAAGAATAAGGACGTTGCCTGCCTCGTCTCTGCTGGTCGCCGAACTCGCCGGGTTGAGGTAGGCTAAGGTTCCTATAATCAGAAAAACACGGCTATGTGTTAGACACACGTAAACACGTTATACGTATCTATGCCGTGTTTGTGTCCTCACGCTCCTGGCTTCGGGAATCGAATGTATAGGAGCGGAGAATTACGCTCGCTCGTAATATACAAGCTCGCTGGTGGACTGTATTTATAATTTTGGCTTTTGATAAAGAATAAATTCCGTATCTACGCCGTTTGCAGTCGATTACCTTGTGGACGGGATTGCAAGTGGAGGTTGTAAGGCTCCAAATGCACTTTTCCCGTGAGTCTGTCCACTGAGTCTATGCGTCGAAACGCAGTGCAGTGCAACAGCCCAACCGTCGAACTGTGGCTGCTCTTGGATGCTTCAACACTCGACTTATTGGTCAGGGGTTGCACTACGGAGCCCGACTGCACGTGGTTCACTGCACGTTGCACATCTATTCGTTGCACTTAGCAGTATTTGAACCACGTGGGGGCCTGACCCACGACTTCGTTACTCCTCCGCACAGGTGCTCCCCTAAACGTTACACCGGCGGGATCTGTAGGAGTAAGGACTCGCAGACCGGAAAAGTCAGACGTCCTTGGTGGACGTCGACCCGACTACAATGGACCCACCTGGATGGTTCATCACGTAGGTGCCTCCCTTTGGTGTCTCCTCAGCCTGGCGGTAATCACAAGAAAATTGAAACGTAATTTTGTCAACTTTCTTATGTTTCGATCGTTTATACGATCGAGACGGCCGCTCAATTCTGCACGGAGAGATCGAACACTTTACTGGTGTATATTCTCGATCACTCCACAGGATATCGAACACCTTACTCGTGTATTTTCTCGATCTCCTGTCGCAGGAATGATTTCGTGGAATTTCGATTTGGGAAATCCCATACAAGATTCCGGGGCGTACTTTTTTTTTTTTTTTTTTTTTTTTTTTTTTGTCGTGGGGAAAATCTTCGAAAGACTCCCTCCCACCTCCTTGGGGAGAGGTGGGAGGGGTGTGTGGGATTCCCCGCGCCCGTACAACGACAGGCGCGGGACCTACCCACTAAAAACCCCACGGTGACCCTTCGGCACGCTTTGGGAGGATACCGGGAATCGCTCGAAGCATTCTTCCGGTATCCTCCCCGTGCCCGCGCTTTCGCGCCCATCCCCCGGGGGGACAATCGGTCCCCCCAGTAGACACACTGCCTCATAGCGGCGGGACGGGGCCACTCCATCCCGCCGCTATCCGTCCCGGGGCCGCGTTTAGTGGCGGCTGCGAGCCCCAACTCGCAACCGGCCGCGACCCCGTTTCCACCCCCCGGCGGCCGGGCGTTCATGGCCGCACCAGACCGCCGAGGGTGCCTCCCCTTGCGTCGGACCGGTAGGGGGACGCACTTCTACCCCCAACCGGTCCGACCCGGCGCCGCCTGGCGGGAGGAGGGTCCCCTCAGGACCCCCCTCCCAGCCTAGGTCATCCGCCACGCCGTGGCGGCCGCCCGCGACGCCTCGCGACCGGGCGACGACCTCGGGCCACCGCACGAGCGCGAGCTTCAGCGCGACGCTGAAGCTCGCGCTCCCTCCCCGCGGCCTCCTTCTGCAACATTACGTTCTCGCAGAAGGAGGCCACGGCCCTCCACTTCTCCTCGCTGCCGAGCATGGCGCGCACCACGCCCGGCAGCGAGACATCCCGCCCGACGACGCCGACCAGGACACGGCGCTCCCCCTCCCACGCGGGGCATACCTCCAGGGTATGATCCGCCGTGTCCTGCTCAGCGTCGCAGTGGCAGCAACGCGCCGTCGGCTCCTTCCATATCCGGCACAGGTATCTTCCGAAGCTACCATGCCCGGAAAATACCTGTGCCATCCGGTAGGTGAGGCTGCCATGGCCTCTGTCCAGCCACTCCTTCAGGAGTGGCCGAACCGCCCCGACAGTCCGGTGCCCCGCGGTTGGCAGAGCCAGCCGCTCCTGCCACGCGAGCAACACGGACTGCCGGGCCTGGCGCTTCAAATCGCCCCAAGCAGGTTCCTGCCCGCCCGGGACCGCCCCCACCCCCGCGCGACTGTCGACGCGTTGCCGGTACATCACCGCGTGCGACCGCGCGAGCAGGTCCATGGGCGGCATCCCCGCTAGAACCGTCGCCGCCTCATGTGACATGGTCCGATACCCGCGGACGACCCTGAGCGCCATGCGCCTCTGCACCCGACGCAGCATAGTCATGCAGCGCCGGGAGGCAGCCAGGTCGTCCGCCCAGACGGGGGCCCCGTATAGGGCCACCGACTGGACCATTGCCACATAGAGACGACGAACTCGGCCCGCCGGGCCCCCCAGGTTGGGCAGGATCCGGCCCAGAGCCGCAACCATCCTTTCCAACCGGGGGACCAGGCAGCGGAAATGCTCCTCGAAACGCCAGTGGCTATCGAGGATCAGCCCTAGATACCTGATCTGGGGCTTCACCTCGATGTCAGCCCCACCCACCCGGATCAGAGGGGGTGACGGATCCTGCCGAGGTGAATGAAACGCAATCACCTCGGTCTTATGGACCGCCACCGTCATCCCCATCCCCCTGATCCGGTCGACGACGCGTTGCGACCCCTCCTCCGCGCGACGCATGGCCCTCCCCCAGTGCGCCCCGACGGCCAGCACCAGTGTGTCATCCGCATAACACACCGTGCTGACGCCGTCGGGGAGGCCGGCCCGCAACACCGAGTCGTACGCGATGTTCCACAGGAGTGGCCCGAGGACCGACCCCTGCGGAACACCGCAGTACACCTCCCTCCGCATATCACCATCCCGGCCCGGATACTCGATCCACCTGCCGCGGAGATAATCCCCGACGACCGCCCTGAGACAAGGGGGGACCCGATGATATTCGAGTCCCCTCCTTATCTCTTCCTAGGGGAGGGTGTTAAAGGCATTGGCAATATCCAAGGATATTGCCAATGCCACCCCTCCCCGGGAGACGGCCGCCCCCGAGAGGGCCCTTACACGACCTATCGCGTCGATAGTCGATCGGCCCCCCCGGAAACCGAACTGGCAGTCGGCCAGACCGGGATCACCCCGCGACAGGTGCTCGACGAGGCGGGCAGCAATCACCCGCACGAAAAGCTTGCCCACCTCGTCGAGGAGACAAATGGGCCGGTATGCGGAGGGAGACTCCGCGGGCCGACCCTCCTTCCGGAGGAGGACCATCCTCGCCACCTTCCAACTGGGGGGGAATCGCCCGTCCCTCAGGCAGCGGTCGAACAACCGCCTGAGGTCGGCCCCAAGGACGCCCTGGGTCAAGACCCAAACCCGGCCGGGCACACCATCCGGACCCGGGGCCGTGTTACGAACCCCGAGCCGTCTGATGGCCGCTGCCAGCTCCTCCTGCGTGACCCCCAGCTCGGCCGTCCACTCCACTGGGACAGCCGCCGCCGCCGGAGGACGCGGTCCCCTCTCCCCAATTGGGAAGAGTGTATTGACCACGTCCTCCAGCAGCCGGGGGTCAAGACCCTCGGTGACGGGGGGCGCCCACGGGCGGAGCTTATTCAGCACCACCTTATATGGGCGCCCCCATGGATCGTCATCAAGGGTCTGGAGGAGCTCCTTCCATGTACTACATAGACTTCCAACTAGAGCGGATCGGCTCCCGATTGCACTCGAACGGAAAGATTTAAAAGAGGAATGTTCTAATTGTTTAGTATTCAGAACGATTCTGCCTGTAGTTAAAGGGTGTAAAGTGTAGATATTCAGTCTGGTGCGGGTCCACTGATTGACCTCGCACAGCTGAGAATTCGATAAAACTCGTGAAAAGTGTGGAAATAGTCCGCCTTTTCCTTGACAAACGGATCGGTTTAGATTCGGTCAAGTACGCCCCGGAATCTTGTATGGGATTTCCCAAATCGAGATTCCACGAAATCAGTCTTGCGACAGGAGACCGAGAAAATACACCAATAAGGTGTTCGATATCCTGTGGAGTGATCGAGAATATACACCAGTAAAGTGTTCGATCCCTCCGTGCAGAATTGAGAGAATTGAACTTACCAAGAAAGTTGGCAAAATTACGCTTCAATTTTCTTGTGATTACCGCCAGGCTGAGGAGACACCAAAGAGAGGCACCTACCTGGTGAACCATCCAGGTGGGTCCATTGTAGTCGGGTCGACGTCCACAAGGGACGCCTGACTTTTCCGGTCTGCGAGTCCTTACTCCTACAGATCCCGCCGGTGTAACGTTTAGAGGAGCACCTGTGCGGAGGAGTAACGGAGTCGTGGGTCAGGCCCCCACGTGGTTCAAATACTGCTAAGTGCAACGAATAGATGTGCAACGTGCAGTGAACCACGTGCAGTCGGGCTCCGTAGTGCAACCCCTGACCAATAAGTCGTCTGTTGAAGCAGCCAAGAGCAGCCACAGATCGACGGTTGGCTGTTGCACTGCACTGCGTTTCGGCGCATAGACTCAGTGGACAGACTCACGGGAAAAGTGCATTTGGAGCCTTACAACCTCCACTTGCAATCCCGTCCACAAGGTAATCGACTGCAAACGGCGTAGATACGGAATTTATTCTTTGTCAAAAGCCAAAATTATAAATACAGTCCACCAGCGAGCTTGTATATTACGAGCTAGCGTAATTCTCCGCTCCTATACATTCGATTCCCGAAGCCAGGAGCGTGAGGACACAAACACGGCATAGATACGTATAACGTGTTTACGTGTGTCTAACACATAGCCGTGTTTTTCTGATTATAGGAACCTTAGCCTACCTCAACCCGGCGAGTTCGGCGACCAGCAGAGACGAGGCAGGCAACGTCCTTATTCTTTATAATTTCATAATTTATTTTTGGTTTTCTTAACATTTATTCAAATTGTTTAATTTTGTAACAAAAGGACGGCGTAGAAGGCCGACGAAAAGAAAACCAGGCGCACATAATAATTTTCCCTGAAAACTCCGGTACCTCTATCCGGAACCCTCGTCGTTAGAAGCATCAGCGTTTTAACAGCTAGTAAGCAAGTAGTAAGCTAGTAAGCGAGGACGAAGCTTGTAAGCGAGCAGTAATCTGGTAAGCAAGCAGGTACCTAGACGGCACAGGATATGATGTCCCAAGTCCTCGCGGAGTGGGGGGTTGGCCTGGCTGTCGCCGCCGAGCCGTACCGCGTCCCTGATCACCCTCATTGGGTGGGCGACGCGGACGGCTTGGTGGCGACGGTATGGGGAGGTGGCGACGGGTCCCCGCCGTTCTCCATGCTGGAGCGCGGTCGGGGATTCGTCGCCGTGGACTGGGGGGGAGTCGCCGTGGTGGGGTGCTACATATCGCCTCGCAGCGGTCACGTCGCGTTCGAGCAGTACCTAGCCTCGATAAATTCGATAAATCCATAGATAATTGTATATAATTAGACTCTTAGTATATATTAATAGATGTATATAGATTCCAAGATTTATAGATAACTATGTATAAATTAACATATTTATTATGTATAATATGTATATTAATCTATAATTTATTTTTTTTCTTTATAACATTAATTATATATATATACTAATTAAATATTTATTAATAAATAAATATCTATTATATTAAATTTATTGTTATTAAATTGTGGATTATATTTTATAATATAGATTATATATTCGATAAATCCATAGATAATTGTATGTAATTAGACTCTTAGTATATATTAATAGATGTATATAGATTCCAAGATTTATAGATAACTATGTATAAATTAACATATTTATTATGTATAATATGTATATTAATCTATAATTTATTTTTTTTTCTTTATAACATTAATTATATATATATATATCAATTAAATATTTATTAAAAGATAAATATTTATTATATTAAATTTATTGTTATTAAATTGTGGATTATATTTTATAATATAGATTATATATTCGATAAATCCATAGATAATTGTATGTAATTAGACTCTTAGTATATATTAATAGATGTATATAGATTCCAAGATTTATAGATAACTATGTATAAATTAACATATTTATTATGTGTAATATGTATATTAATCTATAATTTATTTTTTTTTCTTTATAACATTAATTATATATATATATATCAATTAAATATTTATTAATAGATAAATATCTATTATATTAAATTTATTGTTATTAAATTGTGGATTATATTTTATAATATAGATTATATATTCGATAAATCCATAGATAATTGTATATAATTAGACTCTTAGTATATATTAATAGATGTATATAGATTCTAAGATTTATAGATAACTATGTATAAATTAACATATTTATTATGTATAATATGTATATTAATCTATAATTTATTTTTTTTTCTTTATAACATTAATTATATATATATATATCAATTAAATGTTTATTGATAGATAAATATTTATTATATTAAATTTATTGTTATTAAATTGTGGATTATATTTTATAATATAGATTATATATTCGATAAATCCATAGATAATTGTATGTAATTAGACTCTTAGTATATATTAATAGATGTATATAGATTCCAAGATTTATAGATAACTATGTATAAATTAACATATTTATTATGTATAATATGTATATTAATCTATAATTTATTTTTTTTCTTTATAACTGTGAGAAAGCGATCTATATGTGTTTGATATAAAATAGGTCGTTGAGATGCGCGTCATTCACATCGTTGACGGTTTTGTTTCTTTCGTCTTGGAGACGCCTTCTCGCGACGCTTCTCGTATGTTACGTTTTGATTTGCATTACGAGCTGCAACAGCCTGCTTGTGTTTATTCATATTTATCAAATTATTTCCTGATATGTTAAATATATTACTTATTTAAACAAATACTGTGTGGTAAATTCTGTCAGGTTATGGGCCCAGAGCATGCTCCTTAAGTAATATATATATATAAAAAGTGTCGAAGTGTTTAATACGTAAAAGAAACGTGCAGGAACATGGCCGCGTCTAATATGTTCTCAAACATCGAAAAGTTAACAGAGCACAATTATGATTTGTGGAAGGTACAAATGAGAAGTATATTAACATTTAACGACTTGTGGCAGTACGTCGACGGTAGTGAGGTAAAACCTGTAGAAAACCCTCAAGAATGGATAAGAAAGGATGGAAAGACCTTGGCACTGATAATTTTGGGCGTTACGCATGGTCAGCTTCTTCATATCAAAAAGGCGAATACATCAAAGGAGGCATGGGACAAGCTAAAAATTATCTTTGAGTCTCGTGGGCCAGTAAGGAAGGCGACTCTCTGCAAGGAACTCCTACGAATGGAAAGAAAACCAGGTACGAGTATTGTGCAATATTTAAATGAGTTTTCTGAAAAAGCAGATCAAGTCAGGGAAGCCGGTATCCAAATTTCGGACGAATTATTGTCCATAATGCTGTTGATCTCGTTACCGAAGGAATTTGAAAACTTTAGCATCGCAATTGAATCGTGAGATGATATACCTACGTTGGATAATCTTACGGCGAAGATAAAGGAAGAAGAGGCTAGACAGAATGAACGTGATGTGAAGTCAGGTGTGAATGAAAACAAAAGTGATGCGTTACATGTAAAGGACAATTTTGATCGGAAAAAATATACACGAGGGTACGCGAAAGACTATAAAGCGAAACCGCGAAAGTTTAATGGTAAGTGTTTCAATTGCGGACGATACGGACATAAAAATATAGAATGTAAATCTAAACCATTAGAAAAACGCGAAAATTCGTACAGTTTAAGCGAAGCGATGACCGCGATCGCGTACAATACGGAACCAGTGAAAAGATCGAGCGTATGGTGTCTTGACAGCGGCGCGACAAGGCACATGTGCAATGACCGTAGTAAATTTGAAATTGTAAATAGTGATAAGCAATATAAGGTATATACAGCTGCCGACCAATGGGTGCAGTCAACTGGTATAGGTAATGTAAGTTTGAATACGAAAACGGGTAGAAGTTTACTGAAATCGATCAAATTGGAGGATGCACTGTATGTACCGGATTTGCGGAACAACCTTCTGTCAGTATCTCGTGCCACGGATCGCGGATATACGGTAACATTTGAAAAAGATCGCGCCACAGTTAGAAATAAAAATAATGTAAAGATTTTGACAGCTAGGAAGCGTGATCAGTTATATATCGTAGACGAAAAAAATGAACGTGCGTTGCAAACAAGCTCAGATATTAATGAAAAGCTAATAAGATGGCATGAAAGATACGGACATATTAATTTTAACGATCTGAAAAATATGAAAGATGGTAAAATGGTCGATGATATGAATTTTACGACACTATCTATTAATAATTTAAATTGTGAAATTTGCGCGAAATGTAAAATTCATGTACTACCGTTTAAAAGATCCGAAAATCGCGAGAAAGAGCCACTCGATTTAATTCACTCAGACATTTGCGGACCCATGAAATGCGAATCTCTCGGGGGTGCGAGATATTTTCTAACGTTCATTGATGACTATTCGCGATATACTCAAACAATAGTGCTTAGGAATCGATCGGACATACTCCAAGCGTTTAAAGATTTTAAAAGAAAAGCTGAAAAACAAACGGGGTGTAAAATAAAAAAAATCCGCACGGATAATGCGAAAGAATATCTTTCAAATGAATTTAAAAACTTTCTTAAAGAAGAGGGAATCGTCCATCAATTAAGTGTCGAGTACACACCACAGCAAAACGGCGTGGCGGAACGCGCTAACCGCACGCTAGTCGAGATGGCGAGGTGTCTTATGACACAAGCTAGTTTACCCGATTCTCTGTGGGCCGAAGCCGTTAATACAGCAACATATTTAAGAAATAGAAGTGCAACAAAGGCGCTTAATGGAATAACTCCATACGAGGCTTGGACACGACGGAAACCGTATGTAGGTTTTTTACGAATTATTGGAAGTAAAGCAATTGCATTATATAAGGGACCAAATAGGGGTAAGTTTCAGCCAAAGGGCGATGAGTACATATTAATAGGATACTCAGAAGACTCAAAGGCATATCGTTTGTGGCAAAGAGGTACGAGAAAAGTAATCAAAGCCCGGGATGTTAAATTTTTTGAAATACTTACAGGTAAAAGACAGCAAAACGAATTATTTATTTTTCCTGATCCTACTGTCGAGGAACAAGATGATAAGAATCACGAATCGCAGGAAGAAGGTAATGAACACTTGGAAACGGACCAACCATTGGATGAAGGTGAGATGGAGGAAAACAGACATGAAACACAGAGTCGTGAGATAAAACGTGGGCCAGGTCGCCCAAGGATTGAGAGAACGGGCCAACCAGGAAGACCCAGAAAAATATATCAACAAAACAACGTTGAAGAATTCGATCCGATATGTGTATCAGACGTTTTAAGTCGATTGGATAAAAAAGCGTGACTAGAAGCAATGGAGAGTGAGTATGAAAATTTGCTAAAAAACAAAACGTGGGAACTCGTGCCCAGACCAATAGATAAAAAAGTTTTGACAAGCAGGTGGGTTTTTAAAAAGAAAATTACTCCGGAAGGAGAAATTGAAAAATACAAGGCTAGACTTGTTGCGCGTGGACACACACAAAAATTTGGTATTGATTATACTGAAGTGTTTGCTCCGGTGGCCAGCTATGAGACTATTCGCACCTTACTCGCTGCATCTGTGCAAGAGGAAATGCACGTTCATCAAATGGATGTGGTGGCAGCATATATACAGGGCGAACAACTAATTGAAGAAGTGTATATGGAGCAGCCGGAAATGTTTGTTCATCAAGGACGCGAAGAGAAAGTGTGTAGATTATTAAGGCCATTATATGGTTTGAAACAGTCCGGACGCCAGTGGTATAAAAAATTAGATAATTTTATATTAAGTAGTGGAGGTAGGCGCACAATTGCAGATCCATGCGTGTATGTGTTCGGAGCGGGAGAAAACCGTGTAATTCTCGTTATTTATGTCGACGATTTAATTTTAGCGTCTAGAAAAATAGAAAAACTTGAAGCGATTAAGTCTATGTTAAAATTAACGTTTAAAATGAAAGATCTAGGGCCAGCGAAAAATGTATTAGGGATTAGCATTAAACGCGATGGGGAAATAGGACAAATTCGACTATCCCAGGAGCGATACATTGAAGAGACGATTGAAAGATTCGGTATGCAGGAAGCAAGAAGTGTGTCAACGCCAATCGAATCAAATACAAAGATTACAACGGAGATGTGCCCTCAGACGCCTGAAGAAATACGCGAAATGAAACATAGACCGTACCGAGAATTGATTGGAGCGCTAATTTATCTCGCAAATGCCACGCGTCCAGATATCGCCTTTGCAGCCGCTACATTAAGTCGTTTTTGCATCAACCCAGGAAAAATGCACTGGATCCTCGCAAAACGCGTACTTCGATATCTTAAAGCGACATCGAAATATTGCATTACATACGTAAAAAGCAACGAAAAATTAAAAGCATATTCGGACTCAGACTGGGCAGGAGACATCGACGACCGGAGGTCGTGCACGGGAAATCTACTAATGTTGTCTAGCGGTCCGATAAGTTGGAAAAGCGTAAAGCAATCGTCGGTCACTCTGTCTACAATGGAGGCTGAATACGCCGCCCTTGCTGAAGTGTCACGAGAAATTATCTACGTTAAAAGACTATTAAATCACATGGACTTTAAAAAATTAATAAGTGGTCCGGTTGATGTTTATTGCGATAACCAAAGCGCTATTGAACTATCAAAAAATGCTGTTTTTCATAAAAGAAGTAAACATATTGATATTAGATTCCATTTTACGCGTGAGTTGGTGGAAAATAATGAAATAATCATACATTATTTAAGCACGGACTCTATGTTAGCCGATATTCTTACTAAGGCGTTAAGTAGAGCGAAACACGAACATTGCGTTGAAATGTTGAACTTATGTTGAAAATTATGTCTAATTTTAGTTAGTTTAGAACACATATCGATAGAGGGCGTGTGAGAAAGCGATCTATATGTGTTTGATATAAAATAGGTCGTTGAGATGCGCGTCATTCACATCGTTGACGGTTTTGTTTCTTTCGTCTTGGAGACGCCTTCTCGCGACGCTTCTCGTATGTTACGTTTTGATTTGCATTACGAGCTGCAACAGCCTGCTTGTGTTTATTCATATTTATCAAATTATTTCCTGATATGTTAAATATATTACTTATTTAAACAAATACTGTGTGGTAAATTCTGTCAATAACATTAATTATATATATATATATATATATCAATTAAATATTTATTAATAGATAAATATTTATTATATTAAATTTATTG
This sequence comes from Colletes latitarsis, assembly GCF_051014445.1. Lineage (NCBI taxonomy): Eukaryota > Metazoa > Arthropoda > Insecta > Hymenoptera > Colletidae > Colletes > Colletes latitarsis. The sequence goes on from NC_135142.1 coordinate 9,081,438, forward strand.
TTATTAAATTATAAATTATATTATAATATATAAATTATATATTTTATGAATTTATAATTTAAATTATTCATATTAAAAAATTTATTAATAAAAAAAAAAAAAAAATTTAATACAATAAATACATATTTATATATTTAATTATTATTGTTTATATAAAAATTATTGTCTAAATAAAATAAATTTTGATTATTTTCTTTAATTAATTTAATTTTTATTATAGTATATAAAAATTTAATTATATTATAAAATAAATTTTGATTATTTTCTTTAATTAATTTAATTTTTATTATAGTATATAAAAATTTAATTATTAATTAAATTAATTATTGAAATTGAGTGAATATTTAATTATCAGAGGTATAGTAAAATTATCGTGAAATTACTAGTATGTATAAAAAAAATTTACTTAATAATGAAATTAAATCATTCAATTTCATCTGATCATTGAAATTGAGTGAATATTTAATTATCAGAGGTATAGTAAAATTATCGTGAAATTACTAGTATGTACAAAAAAAATTTACTTAATAATGAAATTAAATCATTCAATTTCATCTGATCATTGAAATTGAGTGAATATTTAATTATCAGAGGTATAGTAAAATTATCGTGAAATTACTAGTATGTACAAAAAAAATTTACTTAATAATGAAATTAAATCATTCAATTTCATCTGATCATTGAAATTGAGTGAATATTTAATTATCAGAGGTATAGTAAAATTATCGTGAAATTACTAGTATGTACAAAAAAAATTTACTTAATAATGAAATTAAATCATTCAATTTCATCTGATCATTGAAATTGAGTGAATATTTAATTATCAGAGGTATAGTAAAATTATCGTGAAATTACTAGTATGTACAAAAAAAATTTATTTAATAATGAAATTAAATCATTCAGTTTAATAAAATTTTAGTTTATTATAAAATTTTTCTATTACGATGAAAAGATTTAATTAAAAATTAAAAGTTTTAGTAAAAATTTAATTTTAGTTTTATTATTAATTATTTATTTTAATATTTATATAAATTTTTTTTTATTATAAATTTTTAAATAAAATTTATAAAAATTATTTAAATTTTATATTTAAAAAATAAATGAAAATTTTATTTAGGAAAAAAATTAATAGAAGATAATTTAGTGCCAGCATCTGCGGTTAAACTAAATCTATAAATTAATAGTAATAATTTTAAATAAATTTAATAAAAAAAATAAATAAATAATTAATTATAATTTTAGTGAAATAATAATATAATTTTAAATTTATTTATTAAATTTAATTATTTTGTAAATTTTATTAAAAACTAGGATTAGATACCCTATTATTAAAAAAGAAATTATATAATTGATTATTAAATGTTAATCATTAAAATTAAAATATTTGGCGGTTAAATAATATTTTAGAGGAACTTGTAAATTAATTTGATGATCCACGATAAGATTTACTTAATTTAATTTTTATGTATTGTTGTTTTTAAAAATTTTAATAAAAATATTTTTATTAAATTTTATTTAAATTATAATTCAAATCAAAATGTAGAATAATTAAGATTTAATGAGTTACAATAAAATTTATATTTAAGGATAATTTATTTTAATATAAATTTTAAAAAGGATTTAAAAGTAAATAATTTTAAATTAAAATTATTGAAAGTTGTAAATTTAATGTACAAATCGCCCGTCATTTTCATATAAAAATTGAAAAAAGTCGTAACAAAGTAAAAGTATTGGAAAATGTTTTTAGTTTAAGAATAAATAATTAATTAATAATTTATTTTTGAATAAATTTAAACAATAATTTTTATTCTAGAAATATTTATTTTATATATAAATAATATATATATATATATAATTTTAAAGTTTAATTTAATTTAATAATAATTAAAGTAATTTTAAATTAAATTTGTTTAAGTAAATATTTTAAATAAATTTTTTATATTAATAAGTATTGTAAAAGTTTTAAATAATTTTAAATAAAAAAAAAAATTATTTTTGTACCTTTTGTATCAGGATTTATTAATTATAATTATATATATATATATATTTCTCGAAAATAAAAGAGCTAAATAAATATAATTTTTTATGTAAAATAATTAATTATTAATATTTATTTAGAAATTATACGTTATTCGATTTTATTGATATCTAGTTTTTTTTGAAATGAATTTAATTCATATATTTAATAAAAATTTATTTTATAATAAAATAAAATTTATTAAATATAAAAAAATTATGGGATAAACTTTAATTTTAAAATTATTATTTAAAATATTTATTTAAATATATTTATATTCATAAAATTTGTTAATATTAAAAAAAATTTAATAATTTATAAAATTTAAATATTTAAAAATTTATTAATAGAATATAAATTAATAAAAAAAAATTAATTAAAATTAAATTAAATTAATTTATAATGATAAAATTAGTAAATTTTATTATATTAATATATTTATTTAATTTATAAATATAATATAGGAATTAAGCAAAAATTATATTCACCTGTTTATCAAAAACATGTCTTTTTGTTAATAATTTAAAGTCAATTCTGCTCAATGAATTAAATTTTAAATAGCTGCAGTATTTTGACTGTACAAAGGTAGCATAATAAATAGGTTTTTAATTGGAATCTTGTATGAAAGAGTTAATGAAATATAAACTATCTTTATTATAAAAATTAAATTTTAATTTTAAGTAAAAATGCTTAAATAATATTAAGGGACGATAAGACCCTATAGAATTTTATATAATTTTATTAATATTAATATTTTAAATTAATATTAATAAAATTATATTTTATTGGGAGGATATTTAAATTTATTAAACTTTAAAATAATTAATAATCAATAATTATTGTTTAAATAAATGAATTTTATTAAAAATTAATAGATAAATTACCTTAGGGGTAACAGTGTAATATCTTTGGAAAGATCATATTAATAAAGATGATTACAACCTCGATGTTGAATTAAGATAAATTTTAAATGCAGTAGTTTAAATATTAAGTCTGTTCGACTTTTAAAATCTTACATGATTTGAGTTCAGATCGGCGTAAGCCAGATCGGTTTCTATCTTTAATAAAAATAAATATTTTTGTACGAAAGGACTTTATATTTAAAATAATTTTTTATTAATTAATAAATATTTTTATTAATTATTTTAGCAAATTAGTGCAATTAAATTTAGAATTTAATATAAATATAAGTTATTATATAAATAATAATTTATTCTTTATTAAATTATATATATATAGGTTTAATTTATTTATTTTTATTAATTTTAATAAATTTAATAGCTGTTGCATTTTTAACATTATATGAACGAAAAATTTTAGGTTATATTCAAGATCGAAAAGGTCCAAATAAATCTGGATTTATAGGATTATTCCAACCAATTAATGATGCTATAAAATTATTATTTAAAGAATTTTTTATTTTAAAGGATTCAAATTTTTATCAATATATATTTTGTCCTATATTAATTTTAATTTTATCTTTTATATTATGATTAGTAACACCTTTTTATTTTAATTTATATAATAATAACTTTTCAATTTTATTTATATTAAGAATTTTAAGATTTAATGTTTTTCCTATAATAATTATAGGATGATCTTCAAATTCTAATTATTCTATATTAGGATCAATTCGATCTATTGCACAATCTATTTCTTATGCCCTCAGGGGCTGCCAGCCTTTCAGCTGCAGTACGGGCTTAACGAACCCGGGGTACCCGAGTCATACACACACCGTAAGCTTCCTGTTGGTCGTCACAACGACCCATTCACAATTCCCTATTGGTTTTGTGAATGGTACGTGACGGCAGGAGGAACGGGGGTCTTGGCTTAACCGCCTGGGCCACGAGTATGGCGACTCTATAAAATCGCCCTCCAATCCTAAGCTATGGTGCGCGGCGATGGGATGCATGGTTGGGGGAGAAGGCCCAATCCCAAGCGACCACCTCCGGGGAACCTGCCGAACCCCCGGAGTATTAGGCTTACCCGGGTAAGGCGGCTCTGCCCGGGTGGACCTTTATTTCCGACCATCTCGTGGGACTATTATGGACACAGAAAATAAAATGGGGATGGGGCGGGTTTTGTCGGTTGGGGAGGACGGAGACGGGGTTGGGGTTAGGGTGGCGGCGCTCGCGCCCCACTCAGCGCCAGGTCCGGCTTCGTGGAGGGTGGAGGAGGACGACGAGACGGCGTCGGTCTCGTCCTTCTCCTCCAGCACGAGCCACATAGGCTCTAAGAGGAAGAGGACGGGGCAGGCCGTTGTCGAGGTGGGCGGGGCGATGAGCCCGTCGGTGAGGCTGAGTTGCCTCAGGGACGAGGTGACCGAGGAGATATCGGAGAGGATCTCCTCGTCCCTGAGGCGGGTGGAGAAAGTCGCCGCTGCCTGCGCCTTTAAGGGGCAGAAAAGCGGTGGCGCGGAGGCCCTGAAGGCCGCGGCGGAGGAAATGAGGGAGGCGGCGCGGGAGCTCAGAGGGCGGAACGCCCGTCTGCAGCTCCTGTTGGAGGAGGAGCGACAGGGGAGGAGGAGGGCAGAGGCGCTGTGGAACAGCGCGGCCCTCCCTCCCATCCTTCCTCCTCCTCCACCGCCGCGTCCCTCGGCGGAGGTAAATAAGCGGAGTGCGGCGGCAGTGGTGCGGGGCACCGCGGGCCCCTCCACCCGCACTCCGCCCGTGAAGAAGTCCCCGTCCTCCTCAGAAGACGATCTTCTGAGGAGGATTGGGGACATGATTGATGGCAAGCTGGCCGCCTTCCGGGAGGAGCTCCTCGCCGGAAGAGCGGTCAGCAGGAAGGCGGTGCCTCCCCGACTTGTTCCGGTACAGTCGGGGAAGGCAAAGAAGGGCGGAGTGAAGGCTCCGCCCAGCGTTGCGGCACCAGGGCCCCGGGTCGCGACCCCCAAGGGGGGTCGTGTACCCGTGGTCGCGGTGGTCGCGTCCTCCACAGCACCCTCCCAAGGGGGGGTGGCGTGGAGTGAGGTGGTGGGGCGGAAGGCGAAGCGGGCGGCGAGGAAGGCCTCGCAACCGCGGCCTCCGCCTCCGCCGCCGGCGGCCAAGGTTAAGGCCGCGAAGGTCGGGAAGGCACGACCAGGTCGTCCCCCAAAAACGGCAGCGGTGACGCTGACCGTTGCGCAGGGGGGCGACCTGACCCTCGCGGAGGCGATGCGGCTCGCCAGGGAGAATATCTCCCTGGAAGAGCTGGGCATTGCCTCCGTGAGGGCGAAGAGGGCCGTGACCGGGGGTCTCTTGCTGGAGATCCCCGGTGCAGAAGGCGGCGCGAAGGCGGATCGTCTCGCCCAGAGGCTCCGGGAGCAGCTGGGCGAGCGAGGTGTCCGGGTCGCCCGGCCCACGAAGCGCACGGAGATGCGCGTTTGTGGGCTGGACGACTCGGTCAGCGCACAGGATGTGTCCCGTGCCCTTGCGAGGGCGGGGGACTGTCCTGTGGAGGACCTGCGGATCGGAGAGATCCGCAGGTCGCCCTCCGGCCTCGGGTCGGTGTGGGCCCGGTGCCCCCTCTCCGCCGCCCGTAAGGTGGCGGAATCCGGGAGGGTGTTGGTGGGGTGGGTTTCGGCGCGAGTGGAAATCCTCGCGCCGCGCCCGCTCCAGTGTCACCGCTGCCTCGAATTGGGGCACGTGAGGCAGTGGTGCACCTCGCCGGTGGACCGCAGCGGTCAGTGTTACCGCTGCGGTGCCAAAGAGCACCGTGCGAGCCAGTGCTCGGCGGCCCCCCACTGCCCGCTGTGTGCGGACATGGGGAGGCCAGCCGATCACAGGGTGGGGAGCAAGAAGTGCTCCCCCCCCTCCCGGAAGGAGAGGAAGAGGCGGGCTGCACCGGCTCCGGTGCCGAGGGCGGTGGCATCGTCCTCCATGGAGGTGGACGGTGCTACGGGGACGGACGGCCGGGAGGAGGCTGGCGCGGCCATTAATTAATGCCGCCCCGCCTCCTCCTCCAGGCCAACCTCAACCACTGCCGCGCGGCACAGGACTTGATGTCCCAAGTCCTCGCGGAGTGGGGGGTTGGCCTGGCGGTCGCCGCCGAGCCGTACCGCGTCCCTGATCACCCTCATTGGGTGGGCGACGCGGACGGCTTGGTGGCGACGGTATGGGGAGGGGGCGACGGGTCCCCACCGTTCTCCTTGTTGGAGCGCGGTCGGGGATTCGTCGCCGTGGACTGGGGGGGAGTCGCTGTGGTGGGGTGCTACATTTCGCCCCGTAGCGGTCACGCTGCGTTCGAGCTGTACTTGGCCGAGGTCGCGGCATGCGTGCAGCGCTACGCAGCCCGGCCGGTGCTGGTCCTGGGGGATTTTAATGCCAAGTCCGTGGCTTGGGGATCCCCCAGGACCACCGTTCGCGGCGGGATCCTGGGCGATTGGGCGGCGGGGCTCGACCTCCGGGTATTGAACCGGGGGTCGGAGCACACATGCGTGCGGCGATATGGGGGGTCCATCGTGGATGTTGGATTCGCGACCCCCAACGCCGTGCGCATGGTGTCGGGTTGGCACGTGGTCGCGGGGGCAGAGACACTCTCCGATCACCGGTACATCCGGATGGAGGTCTCTGCCGCCGCGAGTGCATCCCGACACGGCCGCCTGCGTGGCACCCCACCACGCCGCTGGGCGCTTCGGCGCCTGGACAAGGACGCCCTGATGGCAGCTGCCCTCGCTGCAACTTGGCCGCAGGGAGCGGCCGAGTTGCCGAGCATAGAGGAGGAGGTCGCCCGGCTCGGAGCATTGGTCGCGGGTATTTGCGACGCGGCGATGCCTCGGGTCGGGCGGGCTTCTCCTCGCCGGGCGGTGTACTGGTGGTCGGACGCGATCGCGGAGTTGCGAGTCGCGACTGTCCGCGCCCGACGCCAGTACACCCGCGCGCGCCGTCGTCAACGTACAGGCGACGGCGTGGCGCGAGCGAGGGCAGCTGATGACCTGTATGGAGCATACCGCGTGGCGCGGGTTGCTCTGCAGGTCGCCATCAAACGGGCCAAGACCCAGGCATGGAAGGAGCTCCTCCAGACCCTTGATGACGATCCATGGGGGCGCCCATATAAGGTGGTGCTGAATAAGCTCCGCCCGTGGGCGCCCCCCGTCACCGAGGGTCTTGACCCCCGGCTGCTGGAGGACGTGGTCAATACACTCTTCCCAATTGGGGAGAGGGGACCGCGTCCTCCGGCGGCGGCGGCTGTCCCAGTGGAGTGGACGGCCGAGCTGGGGGTCACGCAGGAGGAGCTGGCAGCGGCCATCAGACGGCTCGGGGTTCGTAACACGGCCCCGGGTCCGGATGGTGTGCCCGGCCGGGTTTGGGTCTTGACCCAGGGCGTCCTTGGGGCCGACCTCAGGCGGTTGTTCGACCGCTGCCTGAGGGACGGGCGATTCCCCCCCAGTTGGAAGGTGGCGAGGAGGGTCCTCCTCCGGAAGGAGGGTCGGCCCGCGGAGTCTCCCTCCGCATACCGGCCCATTTGTCTCCTCGACGAGGTGGGCAAGCTCTTCGAGCGTGTGATTGCTGCCCGCCTCGTCGAGCATCTGTCGCGGGGTGATCCCGGTCTGGCCGACTGCCAGTTCGGTTTCCGGGGGGGCCGATCGACTATCGACGCGATAGGTCGTGTGAGGGCCCTCTCGGAGGCGGCCGTCTCCCGGGGAGGGGTGGCATTGGCAATATCCTTGGATATTGCCAATGCCTTTAACACCCTCCCCTGGGAAGAGATAAGGAGGGGACTTGAATATCATCGAGTCCCCCCTTGTCTCAGGGCGGTCGTCGGGGATTATCTCCGCGGCAGGTGGATCGAGTATCCGGGCCGGGATGGTGATATGCGGAGGGAGGTGTACTGCGGTGTTCCGCAGGGGTCGGTCCTCGGGCCACTCCTGTGGAACATCACGTACGACTCGGTGTTGCGGGCCGGCCTCCCCGACGGCGTCAGCACGGTGTGTTATGCGGATGACACACTGGTGCTGGCCGTCGGGGCGCACTGGGGGAGGGCCATGCGTCGCGCGGAGGAGGGGTCGCAACGCGTCGTCGACCGGATCAGGGGGATGGGGATGACGGTGGCGGTCCATAAGACCGAGGTGATTGCGTTTCATTCACCTCGGCAGGATCCGCCACCCCCTCTGATCCGGGTGGGTGGGGCTGACATCGAGGTGAAGCCCCAGATCAGGTATCTGGGGCTGATCCTCGATAGCCACTGGCGTTTCGAGAAGCATTTCCGCTGCCTGGTCCCCCGGTTGGAAAGGATGGTTGCGGCTCTGGGCCGGATCCTGCCCAACCTGGGGGGCCCGGCGGGCCGAGTTCGTCGCCTCTATGTGGCAATGGTCCAGTCGGTGGCCCTATACGGGGCCCCCGTCTGGGCGGACGACCTGGCTGCCTCCCGGCGCAGCATGACTATGCTGCGTCGGGTGCAGAGGCGCATGGCGCTCAGGGTCGTCCGCGGGTATCGGACCATGTCACATGAGGCGGCGACGGTTCTAGCGGGGATGCCGCCCATGGACCTGCTCGCGCGGTCGCACGCGGTGATGTACCGGCACCGCGTCGACCGTCGCGCGGGGGTGGGGGCGGTCCCGGGCGGGCAGGAACCTGCTTGGGGCGATTTGAAGCGCCAGGCCCGGCAGTCCGTGTTGCTCGCGTGGCAGGAGCGGCTGGCTCTGCCAACCGCGGGGCACCGGACTGTCGGGGCTGTTCGGCCACTCCTGAAGGAGTGGCTGGACAGAGGCCATGGCAGCCTCACCTACCGGCTGGCACAGGTATTTTCCGGGCATGGCAGCTTCGGAAGATACCTGTGCCGGATAGGGAAGGAGCCGACGGCGCGTTGCTGCCACTGCGACGCTGAGCAGGACACGGCGGATCATACCCTGGAGGTATGCCCCGCGTGGGAGGGGGAGCGCCGTGTCCTGGTCGGCGTCGTCGGGCGGGATGTCTCGCTGCCGGGAGTGGTGCGCGCCATGCTCGGCAGCGAGGAGAAGTGGAGGGCCGTGGCCTCCTTCTGCGAGAACGTAATGTTGCAGAAGGAGGCCGCGGGGAGGGAGCGCGAGCTTCAGCGGCGTGCTGAAGCGCGCGCTCGTGCGGTGGCCCGAGGTCGTCGCCCGGTCGCGAGGCGTCGCGGGCGGCCGCCTCGGCGTGGCGGATGATCTAGGCTGGGAGGGGGGTCCTGAGGGGACCCTCCTCCCGCCAGGCGGCGCCGGGTCGGTCCGGTTGGGGGTAGGAGTGCCTTCCCCTACCGGTCCGACGCAAGGGGAGGCAACCTCGGCGGTCTGGTGCGGCCATGAACGCCCGGCCGCCGAGGGGTGCAAACGGGGTCGCGGACGGTTGCGAGTTGGGGCTCGCAGCCGCCACTAAACGCGGCCCCGAGACGGATAGCGGCGGGATGGAGTGGCCCCGTCCCGCCGCTATGAGGCAGTGTGTCTACTGGGGGGGCCGATTGTCCCCCCGGGGGATGGGCGCGAAAGCGCGGGCACGGGGAGGATACCGGAAGAATGCTTCGAGCGATTCCCGGTATCCTCCCAAAGCGTGCCGAAGGGTCACCGTGGGGTTTTTAGTGGGTAGGTCCCGCGCCTGTCGTTGTACGGGCGCGGGGAATCCCACACACCCCTCCCACCTCTCCCCAAGGAGGTGGGAGGGAGTCTTTCGAAGATTTTCCCCACGACAAAAAAAAAAAAAAAAAAAAAAAAAATCTATTTCTTATGAAATTAGATTATTTTTAATATTATTAATTATAATATTATTAACTGAAAGTATATCTTTTTACAATTTTATTATTTTTCAAAAATATATTAAATTTTGCATTTTTTTATTTCCTTTATATTTAATATTTATATTAAATATATTAATAGAATTAAATCGTACACCATTTGATTTAATTGAAGGTGAATCGGAATTAATTTCTGGATTTAATACTGAATATTTTAGAAGACAATTTACTATAATTTTTATAGCTGAATATTTAAGAATTAGATTTGCAAGAATAATTTTAAGTATTATATTTTTTGGATTTGATATATATTCAATTAAATTTTTATTAACTTATTATTTTCATTTATTATTAATTATTTGAATGCGTGGAGTTTTACCTCGTATTCGATATGATGAATTAATATATTTATGTTGAAAGACTTTTTTACCTATAACTTTAATATATTTATTTTTTATTTTTATATTTAAACAATTTTCTAATATTATATTATAAATTAAAATATTAATTAAATTTTTAATTTATAATTTAATAAATTTATATAAATATAATTATTATTATAAAATTTAAGTTTATAGAGATTTATAATATTCTATCTTATATTTTCAAAATATATGCTTAATTCAAGCTCATAAACTTAAAATTTTATATTTATTTTATTTAAAATTTTAATATAATAATATTATCTCAAAATTTATTAAATATTGAATTTAATAAAAAATATAAGAAATATAATAATGAAAATAATTGCCTTAAATTAGTGTAAGGATATTCAATTAATTGACCACCTAATCAAGTTAATAAAATAAATACATTAACAAATATTCAAAATATAATTTTATTAATTGGATAAAATTTACTTGATTTAATATTATAATTATTAATAATTGGTAAAAAATATAAAATTAAAATTGATATAAATAATATTAATACTCCTCCTAATTTATTTGGAATAGCTCGTAAAATTGAATATGCAAATAAAAAATATCATTCTGGTTTAATATGTTCTGGAGTAATTATAGAATTTGCTATAATAAAATTATCTGGATCACTTAAATAATAAGGAATGTGTATAACAATAATAAAATTAATATATAAAATTAAAATAAATCCTATAATATCTTTAATAAAAAAATAAGGATAAAAAGGAATTTTATAGATATTACTATCTATACCTATTGGGTTATTTGATCCATTTAAATGCAAATAAAATAAATGTAAAATTACTATAAATATAATAATTAAAGGTAAAATAAAATGAAATGAATAAAAACGATTTAATGTTGCATTATTAATTGAAAATCCTCCTCAAATTCATTCAACAATATCTTGTCCAATATATGGTAATGCAGATAATAAATTTGTAATTACAGTTGCACCTCAAAAAGATATTTGTCCTCATGGTAATACATACCCTAAAAAAGCTGTAGCTATAGAAAGTAATAAAATTATAATTCCAATAAATCATACATTAATTGATTTAAATGAATGATAATAGATATTTCGTCCAATATGTATATATATACAAATAAAATATATTGAAGCTCCATTTATATGAATTAAACGAATTAATCAACCTTTATTAACATCTTTTATAATATGAATAACTCTTTCAAAAGCATAATTAATATTTGGACAATAATGTAATGATAATAATAATCCTGAAATAATTTGAATTATTAAATATAATCCCAATAATGAACCAAAGTTTCATAAAATATTGATATTTAATGGAGTTGGTAAAATAATTAATGAATTATTAAAAATTTTAAGTAGTAAATTAACTTTAAATAATTTAATGAATTTATTTTTCATTAATTAAATAATAAGATTTTTTTATATTATTAATTTTTAATTTTTCGTAATGATTTAAATTTAATTAATGATATTTTTATAATTAAATTTAAACAATAAATTAAATAAGTAATTGAAATAAAAATAAAAATACAATTAGGAAATTTATATAATAATTTAATTGAATAATTAATATTTTTAAATATAATTTTATTTATTATAAAATCAATTGAAATATAATTATAATATGTATAAATTAAAATTAAAATTATAATAATAAATATTAATAAAATTGAATAATATTCATAAGTAAATATAATTGTTTTATAATTATTAATTAATCTAGTAAAATATATAAATATAATTATTAATCCTCCAATTATTGAAATAAAAATTATATAACTATATATATTTATATTTATATCTAAATTAATTAATAATAATATATTTATGATATAAAAAATTAAAATTATTATAAATGTTAATGGATGTAAATTAATTTTTATTATTGAAAATACAATTAATATAATTATATTTGAAACAATAATTAATTTAATTAAAATTATTATTTTTGGTATTATTATCATTTTAAAATTAAAATTATTATTTATAAATTAACAAAAAATAGTTTATTTAAAATATTAATTTTGGGAATTAAAGATAAAATATTCTTTTTTTTTTGAAAATTAAAATTGTTTTAAATAAATTATTTTTTTTAATTTACAAAATTAATGTTTTTAAATAAACTATAAAACTTAATTTAATTTTAAATATTCAAAATAAATATATAAAATATGATTTTATTGGTGATATATTATTTAATTATCACTTTTTTTATTTAATATTATTTTTAGGAATGATATTAATTTTTAAATTTAAAGATTCATTATTAATAATTTTAATTATAATTGAATTTGTAATTATATTAAATATTATAATAACTATTTATTTAAAAATTATAAATTTTGATGAATGATTATTTTTATTTTATATTGTATTTTCTGTTTGTGAAAGAGTATTAGGTTTATCTTTAATTATTAATTTAATATATAAATATGGAAATCAAAATATTAGAATAATAAATTTAATATGGTAATAATAATTAAAATATTAAAATAATAAATCTAATATGGTAATAATAATTTTATTTAATACATTTGCTTTAATTTATATATATATAATTTTTATAAATATAAATTTATAATAAGAAATTTAATCAATATAATATTAATTATATTAATTATAAATTATGATTTATTTATTGAATGAAATAAATATAGATTTAATTTTAGATTAAATAATTATTCTTTTATAATAATTATTTTAAGATTATGAATTTTTAGAATTATTATTATATCATTAAGATTAAAAATAATTAATTTTAATTTATTTATTAATTTTTTATTAATTTTATTAATTAATTTAATTTTATTTTTTATATCTAATAATATTTTAATATTCTATTTTTTCTTTGAAATTAGATTAATTTTAATATTTTTAATAATTATTTATTGAGGAATAGGTGAAATACGAATTTTAGCAAGAATATATTTAATATTTTATACTTTATTTTTTTCTTTACCATTTTTATTATTTTTATTTTTAATAATTTTAAATAAAAATTATATTATATTTAATATAATAGAAATAGAATTATTTATTTGTAATAATTATCTATTTATATTTATAATTTTATCTTTTTTAGTTAAAATTCCAATTTTTGGTATACATAATTGATTATTAAAAGCTCATGTTGAAGCTCCTGTATATTGTTCAATAATTTTAGCTTCTATTATATTAAAATTAGGAACATATGGATTATTACGATTTATTTTAATTTTTTATAATAATTTAATGTTTATTAAAATTTATATTATAATTGTTAGTATAATTGGAGGTATTATTTTAAGAATTTTATGTTTACGTCAGATTGATATAAAAATTTTAGTTGCATATTCTTCAGTAGTTCATATAAGTATTTTAATTAGTAGATTAATAACTTTAAAAAATTTAAGTTTATATAGATGTTATTTAACAATAATTTCTCATGGTTTATGTTCATCAGGATTATTTTATATAGTAAATTTATTTTATAAAGAAACAAATAGTCGATTAATAATTATTAATAAAGGTATTATAAATATTACCTCAAAAATATCATTATTATGATTTTTATTATGTTCTTCTAATATATCTGCTCCTTTATCATTAAATTTAATTAGAGAAATTTTTACTATAATAATTTTATATAATTGATGTAATTCATTAATTTTTATATTAATATTAATTAGATTTTTAAGATTTATTTATTCTTTATATTTATTTAGATATATAAATCATGGAAAAATAAATTTTTATTTAAAAATTAAAAATTTTAAGTTTTTAGAATTTTTAATAATTATTTTACATTGATTACCTTTAAATTTTATATTTTTAAATTTAGATTTATTTATATAATTTAATTGTAATAAAAATATTTAATTAAATTTAAATTAATATATATATACAGGGTGTCCCGTAAATAGTGTAAGAGCCGGAAATGTGGGGTAGCTGAGACGATTCTGAACAACAATTTCCTTTGCAAAAATGTCGGATGGAGCTTCGTTTTTGAATTATTAACGAAAAACACTGACGAATCACGGCGCGCGCTTGCCGCGCGCTCAGGGCCGTCCGAACTAAGAGAGCCACCGTGTCGGGTAGGTAGCAAGATGTGCATCGGAGATACGTCGAAGAACGAATACAAATAATTAAAAATACTACCACCGAAACTGTTACCTCTGCGGATTGGATAAATCAGTCAGCTAAATCAAATTTATTAATTATTTGTATTCGCTGTTTCCAAGGAAGAAGGAATAAAATGTGGGAAGATGCTCTCGGAATTTTTAGGAAATTAATTCTTCGCACCTGAGTAACGCTTCTCGCCAGAGTGTGTTAAAATTAAAATAAGAATTATTTTCAGAAAATTAAAATAAATACGGTAAGAACCATTTGTAATCGTTTGTTATTAAAAACTGTACTGGAAAAGCAGACTGGATTTGTGCATACCGAAACATTCCTCGAATGCAAAGGCTTTAATAGAGAAATAATTGAAATTCGACTTACCCATTTACTAGCAAGTTGCTCTGCTGCGCTGACAATAAGGCCCGGTTAGTGCACTCCTGTCGATCACGGAAAGGTCGAAGACCCCAATAAAAATCAGCTGATGGGACGGCCCGGTCACTGCACCCGCTTCTTACCCCGAAAATGTAAAAGTGAAAAGTGCTAGTGACCGTGCTGTGAAGTGTTTTCGGGGTAAGAAGCGAGTGCAGTGACCGGGCCGTCCCATCAGCTGATTTTTATTGGGGTCTTCGACCTTTCCATGATTGACAGGGGTGCACTAACCGGCCCTATTGCAACTTGCAAGTAAATGGGTAAGGCGAATTTCAATTAATTCTCTATTAACCCCTTGCATGCGAAGAATGTTTCGGTACGCACAAATCCAGCCTGCTTTTCCAGTACAGTTTTTAATAACAAACGATTACAAATGGTTCTTACCGTATTTATTTTAATTTTCTGAAAATAATTCTTATTTTAATTTTAACACACACTGGCGAGAAGCGTCATTCAGGTGCGAAGAATTAATTTCCTAAAAATTCCGAGAGCATCTTCCCACATTTTATTCCTTCTTCCTTGGAAACAGCGAATACAAATAATTAATAAATTCGATTTAGCTGGCTGATTTATCCAATCCGCAGAGGTAACAGTTGCAGTGGTAGTATTTTTAATTATTTGTATTCGTTCCTCGACGTATCTCCGATGCACATCTTGCTGCCTACCCGACACGGTGGCTCTCTTAGTTCGGACGGCCCTGAGCGCGCGGCAAGCGCGCGCCGTGATTCGTCAGTGTTTTTCGTTAATAATTCAAAAACGAAGCTCCATCCGACATTTTTGCAAAGGAAATTGTTGTTCAGAATCGTCTCAGCTACCCCACATTTCCGGCTCTTACACTATTTACGGGACACCCTGTATATATTATAATATATATATATATATAATTATACTATATTATATATATTATATATATATATATATATATATATATGATATATGATATATGTATAAATAAAAACCAATTTAAATAGTTTAAATAAAAATATTGAATTGTGGATTCAATGATGTATAAAAATACTTTAAATTATATTATTAATAATTATTTATAGTTTATTTATATTAATTTTAAGTTTTATATTAATAATTATAGGGATATATTTTTATATATTTAAATTTAATATATATATTGAATGATTAATATTAAATTTTAATAGAATAAAAATTGAATTTTTAATTTTTTTAGATTATATAAGATTAATTTTTTTAAGAATTGTAATATTAATTTCTTCTATAGTAATATTATATAGAATTGAATATATAAAATCAGAAGTTTTTATTAAACGATTTATTTATTTAGTAATATTATTTGTAATTTCAATATGTTTAATAATTTTTAGTCCAAATATTTTTAGAATTATATTAGGTTGAGATGGTTTAGGATTAATTTATTATTGTTTAATTATTTTTTATCAAAATTATAATTCATATAATTCGGGATTTTTAACAATTTTATGTAATCGAATTGGAGATGTTAGATTATTATTAATAATTTGTATATTTATAAATTTAGGTTCTTGAAATGGTTTAATTTACAATAATAATTTTTATAATAATATATTAAATTTTATATTAATTTTAACAGCTATAACTAAAAGTGCTCAAATACCTTTTTCTTTATGATTACCTGCTGCTATAACAGCTCCTACTCCAGTTTCTTCATTAATTCATTCATCAACATTAGTTACTGCAGGTGTATATTTATTAATTCGGTATAATAAATTATTTATAATAAATATAAATATTAATATATACATATTATATATTTCTTTAATAACAACTTTTATAGCAAGATTAATAGCTAATTTTGAATATGATTTAAAAAAAATTATTGCTTTATCAACATTAAGACAATTAGGTTTAATAATATTAACTTTAAGTATTAATTATTATGAATTAGCATTTTTTCATATAATTATTCATGCTTTATTTAAATCATTAATATTTTTATGTGCTGGTGATTTTATTCATTTAATAAATAATAATCAAGATATTCGTAAATATGGAAATATATTAATAATTACACCAATAAAAAGGTTAATTATAATTTTAAGTTTAATTATATTAATAGGATTTCCATTTTTATCTGGATTTTATTCAAAAGATTTAATTATTGAAATATTTATAAATAAAAAATTAAATTATATTTTTTATTTAATTTTTATTGTTTCAATAATATTAACAATTAGATATAGAATTCGAATAATTTTATGATTAATATTTTTTAACAATAATTTTATTCCTATAATTTATTTTAAAGAAAATAAACTAATAATTTTTTGTATAATAATATTATTAATATTATCTTTTTTTTTTAGATATAATATATTTAAATTAATTTATATTAAATACTTATTTAATATATATATATTAGATAAAATAATAATTTTAAATTTTTATATTTATGGATTTTGAATTAGTTTATTAATATATAATTTTAATATATATTTATTTAAAAATTTAATAAATTTTATTATAACAATATTTTTTTCTATATATATATTTAAATATAGATATAAAAATTTATTTAATATTATATATAAATATGAAATTTTAATGGAAAAAGGATGATTTGAAAGATTTATTGGAATATATATATTAAAATTAATATATATATTTAATATATTTAACAATAAATGTTTAAATAACGCGTTAATTCGTTGTTTGAAAAGTCGGTTAAACCGTCGCGTGATCGATAGAAAAAGCAGAAAGTTTCTTATACGGTATTCTCAGTTTACGCGACATTCCAGAGCCTTCTCTGCGGCGTAATATGTTTCGAGCAATACCGTGTAGAAAAACTACAAACTTACTTTCGATACAAATCACGCGATCGGCCTAGTAACGGTTCCATGAGAACACGTGTTAATACGCCAAAATTACAGAGAGGATACAAAATTAGTAAGAGACAGACAGCTTAAACCAGACAGCGCCACGAGATGAAAATTTCCCCTCCCTCGTGGCCACGGTTAAGCAGGTATGTCTCGGGAACACTTGCTATCTGGTTCTCGACGAGTGCGGATCTCCTGAGCCGACCTCGTCAATCTGTCGGAATCGATACATACGATTAATTAGATTCGTCTAATACGATCGTGGATCCACTTAACCGAAACGGTACAAGACAGAGACTGCTGCGGATTCGAAAGAATCACGTCCAGTCGAATTTCGTACCCTACGGTTTCGTGAGAATATCTCGATTTCCGCGGTAACTGAACCATAGGAACGGGAAAATTTACTCGATAACTTGAGTAATTTTCACAACCCGCCATCGGTGGCTGAATATAATCAGATTGCACTTAAACAGTGCTTGATTATCGCCACCGTTGTGACGGACAAACACGTATTGCTGAAATCAGTGGTCGTGTTTGAGAACCGAGAGAATTTCTTGATTCTCTGCTTGGCTATTGCACGGTTCAGAACCCCAACCTATAGGGAGCCTTCGTTGCAAAATCCCTGGGTTGGGTTCGTCGTTTTCCAGGGTCGAAACAAAAGTTTGGGATAACACCCGATAGGGGCCTTATTTGGCATTCCCTGGGTAAATATCTCGGCTGGTTTCGACCTGCTCGAGCGTGGGTTCCAGATCGTCAGTGGGTACGGACACTCGACGTAGAACTACGTTCAAAGGGCACCGTGGTGTTAGAACCTTAATAATCAGTCGCTTCTGCGCAGTTAAGGCTCTGCATCACACCGGTCCCGTACGGACCAGGGAACGGCGAGGGACCGCGGAGTTGACAACCTTTGGAGCCCTACAACCTCCACTTGTTGTCCTCTCCTGCAAAAACCAAGCTTGCAGCAGTGGGAAGATCGAGATTAGAATCTCGTCTTCCCCATCTGCAATTCAACGTTTCCAAAATCTGAAACGTTGAAATAATAATACAGTCCACTAACACAGTTGTGTATCGCTGTGTAAGAATCCCGCTCCTATTCACCGTAAACGGAAGAAGGAGCGTGTGGATTAAAGCGAGTCAGACAACGCACCGAGCGTTGTCAGGTATTAACCGCCGGATTTCGGTATTTCTTTTGATTACAGAAGACCGAGACGAGAGCCGTAGGCGCCGACGGCGGTGCAGGTTTTTTTTCCCGAGCCATCAGCTCGGGCTTTTTTCCTGCAATTTTAAAAAATCATAAATATAAAGTTAATTTTTTCGTTAATTTCCTTTTTTACGTTTATTTAATTTTGAATTTTCCTTATTAATAAACGGCCAGCCCATTGGACTAGGCGAAAGATAATTATAAACTGTACATTCACTTTCCCCCATATTCCCAATCCCTCGTGATCCGGACCAAACTTCGTTAAAGGGTACGAGACAAGGTCTTTTCACAACCTTTGCACAAACTCGTACCTATTTTAACAAAGGTCCTTCGAGCCGGATATAACACGAGGTTGAGAGGAATTGGGAAAGGTACAGTAAATCACACGTGTCGAATATCCACGTGAGAGGTTAGTTCGAGCTGATTAATCCTCGATAAAACCCAACAATGGCCGTGGCTAAAGAAACCATGTGGACGGAAGCTGATGAGCACATAGAGACCATGTGCGAAATCACCTACCGCCTAAGCAAATTGGGTACTAACCTGAGAAAAACTGGCAGAGCGAATTACTCGGTGAGACTTCTCGAGGAAAAGCTCGATTTTGCCAAAACACAATGGAAGGAGTTAAACGATCGGTATACGGCAGTGCGCAAGCTCTTAAAGCCGGCGCAAAGACAAAACTACGATTTCTTTAAACAGAATATTATCGTAGCCGCCGAAAACGATTTCCACGAATACATGGATCTCGTAAGCACGGAAATCGACCGACTCACCACTGACAAAAGACCAGCGGTGTCGGTCGAACCATGCAACGTACCGATCGAGCTCCCCAAGCAGCGAATACCCAAATTCGGAGGTGATCCTCGAGAGTGGGAACACTTTGAGGATCTGTTTACCGCCGGGGTAATTAACAATGCTGCGTTGGGAGACATCCAACGATTGTATTTTCTGAATGCCTGCCTTGAGGGGCCGGCTGCAGCAATCGTTGCTTCCCTTCCAGTCGTGGGTCGCAACTTCACGGAAGCGTGGACGAGGCTGAAGACCGAATTCGGCCTCCCACGCATAGTCACTGGGAAACTACTGGACAAGCTTCTATATCTGAAGCCCATCGATATGAACGACTTGTCCAGCATGCAACAAGTGACCGTGGGTTGCACCCAAGCAATCGCTGTTCTGGATACAAAGGGCACACCAGAACAGCAACGAGACTGGCTGCTCGCTCATTGGGTGAAGCAACACTTCACCCCCGAAATGGAGCTGGAATGGCAAAAAACGCTAGACCTCTCGCCCGATTATCCTACGTTCGAGGACGTAAGGAAATTCGTGGACAAACGGTCACGTGCCTTGCTCTCCATGAACGAGGAGCGCAGAAAAGCTGCCTTGGGGCTTCCAACAAAATCCACGCGTAATCGAAGCGCGGCGTGGGAAGTCAGCGCCGCCTCGAAGAACGTGAGAAGCCATAACGTTGTCATGGAAAACGTCCAGGCTGAACAGCCACGACGAACGGGTTCCGATAACGTCAGGCAGGTTGGAACAACGCCCACTCAATTGTGCGGATTCTGTAACGGGCCGCACAGTTTGCCGAACTGCCGAAATTTTGCAATATTGACTGCAAAAATGCGCAGTCAGTATGTGAAAGGTCGCCGGTGGTGCATCCAGTGCCTGGGCACCACTCATACGGTGACCAAATGCAAAAACTCCACGGCATGTACGACGTGCGGCGGGATGCACCATTCCCTGCTGCACTTCGAGGTAAAACGGGAAGCTCAACCGACTAAGCCGTTACCAAAAAGTGAGGTCGGCAACCGGGAAGAGCGGCGTCTTAATGACCAATCCCGTCGGTCTACGAAATCGAGGCCGAAACCCAACACTTCGGCGAGTGCTAAAACAACGCCCGCCTCCACGTCGCACTGTACCGCTCTTGGTACAGGCGCACCGAGGCCAGTGCTATTAGCGACCGCCCGAGTTAAAGTGTTCGGCAAAAATGGCACGACGCGAATCGCGCGCGCCCTACTCGATCAAGGATCGGAAACGTCCTTCATATCCGCGAGTTTGGTGAATGACCTCAAACTCGCGCGGAGGAAAACCCCAGCTACGGTGACGGGCCTAGGGGGTGACCGAACCCGATCGATAAAGTACAGTGTCGGAATGAGTCTCGGCGCAAAAGACGGTGAGAAACCGATGTGTGTGGCTGATGCGTACGTCGTGCCTCAAATCACGACCTACGCGACTCCATCGGTAGGAACGCTCGAATACGAAGCGTTCCTGGAATTACCGCTTGCCGACCCCGACCCCGCATCGGATCAAACCATTGAAATTTTGATCGGTGCGGACTTATACGCACAGATTATGCGAGCGGGATTCCGTCGCATAAACGATGCAGGTCCCATTGCACAAGAAACTGCATTCGGCTGGGTGATATCCGGGCCGACAAACGCAGCAAGTGGTGCGCAGAACACGGTGCAGTCGCTGCACTGCACCGTACTCGAATCGCTGGATCAAGCGGTTCGAAAGTTCTGGGAAATGGAAGAAATTCCCGCAACCTCCACGCATACCAAAGCAGAAGAGGAGTGCGAAGCATTCTTTCAAAAAACCGTTACCCGTGACGAAACTGGGCGGTTTGTAGTCCGACTCCCCCTCAATTGCCCGAGACCGGAAGAAGCGTTGGGAAATTCCTTCCATATCGCGCTTTCCGCTCTCACAAGGCTGAGGAAGAAACTGGACACGAATCCGACTCTCGGTAAAGAATACGCAGAGTTTCTAACGGAATACGAGTCTTTAGGTCATATGTCGCGTATCGAACCTATTGACCAAACTAGACTTTACATTCCGCACCGAGCGGTCATTCGCACGGACAGCGCGACCACCAAATTGCGGGTCGTCTTTAATGCGACCAGCAGGACAGTGGGTGGACGCTCCCTAAACGACATCCTACACGTAGGTCCGAAATTACAAAACGATATTACCTCGGTATTAACGAGATGGCGTTTGTACGAATACGTGTTGGTGGCTGATATCGAGAAGATGTTTCGACAGATTCTCGTCGCCCCTGAGGACCGTCGTTTTCAATGCATAGTATGGAATGCACCCGAAACCGAACAGCTGGTAGCGTTCGAGTTAAATACCGTTACATACGGAACGGCGTGCGCCCCGTACTTGTCGATGCGTACCCTCCTCGAATTAAAGGAACAGGATGGAAAGAAATTTCCGCTTGCCGCTCCGATTCTCGAGAAGGACATTTACGTCGACGATGTATTCCTGGGAGCACCTGATAAATCCTTGTTGGAGAAAATCCGCACACAAGTCTGCGAGCTCCTCCAAGGAGGCGGGTTTGAGCTGAGGAAGTGGGCAGGAAATTCGCCACAATTATTGCGAAATATTCCCCACAGCGCTCACTCCCACGCCGTTGACCTCACTTTGTTCGATGATTCTGAACTAAAAGTGCTCGGTTTACGATGGATACCGTCTGGAGATTATTTCTATTTCAATCTCCAACGGTTCCAACCCTCGGCATCACCGATGACAAAAAGAAATTTGTTTTCGGAAATTGCCAAGCTCTTCGATCCGCTCGGCTGGCTCTCGCCGGTTGTAATTCGCGCGAAGATTTTGATGCAGTCTCAGTGGCTGGAGAAAATCCAGTGGGACGATCAAATCTCCGCGAATACGCAAAAAACGTGGAATGCGTTCTGTACGGATTGGAGCAGCTTAAAGGAGTTAAAAATTCCTAGATGGATACGTTTCGGAGTTGATACGGTGTCAGTAGAATTGCATGGATTCTGCGACGCTTCGCTCGCGGCCTATTCGGCCGTCACGTATTTACGCGTGACGACGATAAGCAACGAAATTTTTACGACGTTGCTGATGGCAAAAACGCGAGTCGCTCCGATTAAAACGCAGTCCATCCCAGTCCTCGAATTAAACGGGGCGGCACTCCTCTCCGAGCTGGTGGTGCACGTGCAGCGGTCACTTCCGATAAAAGTGCACCGCGTAATCTGCTGGACAGATTCCACGATTGCATTGGCTTGGTTAAGGAAGCATGCATCGACATGGAAGGTTGTAATCGCCAACCGAGTGTCGAAAATCCAGACATTACTCCCGAACGCTGAATGGCATCATGTTCCCACGCGCTCGAACCCCGCGGATCTAAATTCGCGTGGGGTGGACGCGTCGGAACTCCTTCAGTCGGAGCTCTGGATTTCCGGGCCGACGTGGCTTCGACAAGCGGAAGAAAATTGGCCAAAAATGCCCGCTTCGATCGAGACCGAGGAGGGTAAGCGCGTATCGCATACCCTCGTAGCAACTCCACAAAAGGAATGGGATTTTGTATTCCGATTTTCCAAATGGAGTAAGCTACTCCGCGTAACCGCCTACTGTCTTCGACTAAAAAGGACGTGGGACGGGGAGCGGCGGTCTTTCGGTGCCAAAATCGTCGAAGCACCGGAATTACAGCGTGCAACAGAAAGAATTGTGCGCTATTTACAACGCATGCACTTTGCGGAAGAATACCAAAGCTTAAAAAAGCGGAAGGGAATTCCTGCAAAGTCTCCGTTAAAAAGCCTCAACCCTTTCCTCGACGAAAAAGACGTCTTGCGAGTGGGTGGAAGGCTGGAGAATGCAGCACTTGCATGGGAAACAAAACACCCGGTAATTCTGCCAAAGCATCATGTTTCTAACATGATAATCCGGCAATGTCACGTTGATACGTTACACGGGGGTTTGCAATTAACCATGTACACGGTGAGACAGAAATTCTGGATCATCGGTTGTCGTAACGCGGCGCGTACGGTTATCCATAATTGCATACGATGCGTGAGATGGCAAGCAAACGCCTCTACGCAGATAATGCAGGATTTAATTCCGGAACGCAGTCGCGAGGCACGAGTTTTTTCGAACTGCGGAGTAGATTACGCTGGACCATACCGTGTCCGCGACTCCGCCGGTCGAGGAAAAGCAGCTCATAAAGCTTACATAGCAGTATTCGTCTGCTTCGCTACCAGAGCCGTGCATATCGAACTCGTGCATGATTACACAACAAGTGCATTTTTGGCCGCCTTGGATCGATTTATCGCCCGTCGAGGAGTTCCGTCCTGCATGTTCAGTGACAACGGAACAAACTTCGTCGGAGCGGATCGAGAATTGCGAGAACATTTCAATATCGTGTACAATACACAGGAAATGCGCAATAAGTGCGGCCAGAAGGGTATTACGTGGAAATTTAATCCACCTAGTGCACCTCATTTCGGCGGTATGCAAGAAGCCGGTGTGAAATCGGTGAAACATCACCTCAAACGCACCCTCGGCGATTTCGCGCCTACAAGCGAGGAAATGCAGACATTACTCTGCAAGATCGAAGCGAGCTTGAACTCTCGACCGATTTCCGCTTTAAGCGATAACCCTGAGGATTATGCGCCTCTCACACCGGGCCACTTCTTGACCGGAAGTCCGATAAATGCACTTCCGTTCGAGTCCGTGGAAACTGAAAAACTCTCCCGCCTTACACGTTGGAGAGCGATACAGAAATTCCACGAGCAACTCTGGAGGCATTGGACGCGTGATTATCTCACGCACCTCCAGAACCGCTATAAGTGGCATACCGCCCACGCACAGCTAAAACCAAACGATTTGGTGTTAGTGCAAAACCCTCTTCTCCCCCCAAATCAATGGGAAATGGGTAGAATCGAGGAAACATTCCCGGGTAAAGACAGGCGTGTGCGTGTAGTTAAAGTTCGCACAGCAACGTCCACCTACACACGTCCTATCACACGTCTGTGTAAATTGCCCGTGGAAGAGTCGGTAACGACAACAAACGTCGACGACGCTATCGGGACATAAGAAATCCCGAATTCCGCTAGACAAAGAGACACAGTAGAGTGAGAAAGACCATCGACACAACCATGGTGTTGTCTCACACGTTCTACAAGTCTCAGCTGAGGGATACGGACAGAGGGGTATCATACCCTACCATCCCGTCAAGAATTGAGGAAGGGAGCGATTCCCCGATTCCCCGGGATCCACGGCTTTAAAAGCAGGTTCCGCGGACCGAATCGGTTCAGTTCCTAATCAATCAAATAAGCAAGATGTCAAGCGATGAAAGTGTGGTGACGGTCGTGGGGTCAGAACGCATGGACCCCGAGATGGAAGCCCAGTTTGGGCGCCTCCTCCAATTGGGGGAGGTATTCGCTCCCAAAAGTGGAAGAGAGAAGGACACGGAGTGCCCCGAGGCAGAGGCCTCGACCTCATCTGCCCCTGAGAGGAGGACTGCCGAGGCCGCGGTGCCCGATAACGAACCGCCAGCCGCCGCCATCATCGGCAACCTGCCGACCTACGATGTCCACATGGGGCCCGAGGTGATACGCGTGCCAGCCCACGTGCCGTGGACCACACGGCGGTATAAGTGTCCAGCCGAAGGGGGTCACTTCCACCTAAAGTGGACACCAGCCGGCCGGCTCGTCGCCTGCAATTTCCGGCCGTCAAAGGCCACGAAAACCGCGGCGACACCGGCCGTCCAGCAACCGGCGCAGCCAAAATCGCCCCCGCCAAAGCCGACCCCGACCAGGAAACGGCCCGCCAGGGAGGACCAGAAGCCCCAAGAAAAAGGACGGTCCTGGCGCCGCGCCGAACAACGGCGCAAGGCGAGGGCGGAGGCCCGGAGAACCCCCAGTAGCGGCCAGCGGCAGGACAGCTCGCTGACGGAGGTGGTCCTCGCGTCCCTGAAGCTGCTGCAGGAGCAGCAAGCAAGCAACCAGGCGTCATCGTCAAAGTAAGTAACCTAATTTTGTTAATTAAGTGAACAAAATCCTCTCTGTGTCGAAAAAACCGCGAATTACCGCTCCTTTGTTTATTGCACGGACCGTGCAAGGGGGGCGGTATGTTTAAATAACGCGTTAATTCGTTGTTTGAAAAGTCGGTTAAACCGTCGCGTGATCGATAGAAAAAGCAGAAAGTTTCTTATACGGTATTCTCAGTTTACGCGACATTCCAGAGCCTTCTCTGCGGCGTAATATGTTTCGAGCAATACCGTGTAGAAAAACTACAAACTTACTTTCGATACAAATCACGCGATCGGCCTAGTAACGGTTCCATGAGAACACGTGTTAATACGCCAAAATTACAGAGAGGATACAAAATTAGTAAGAGACAGACAGCTTAAACCAGACAGCGCCACGAGATGAAAATTTCCCCTCCCTCGTGGCCACGGTTAAGCAGGTATGTCTCGGGAACACTTGCTATCTGGTTCTCGACGAGTGCGGATCTCCTGAGCCGACCTCGTCAATCTGTCGGAATCGATACATACGATTAATTAGATTCGTCTAATACGATCGTGGATCCACTTAACCGAAACGGTACAAGACAGAGACTGCTGCGGATTCGAAAGAATCACGTCCAGTCGAATTTCGTACCCTACGGTTTCGTGAGAATATCTCGATTTCCGCGGTAACTGAACCATAGGAACGGGAAAATTTACTCGATAACTTGAGTAATTTTCACAACCCGCCATCGGTGGCTGAATATAATCAGATTGCACTTAAACAGTGCTTGATTATCGCCACCGTTGTGACGGACAAACACGTATTGCTGAAATCAGTGGTCGTGTTTGAGAACCGAGAGAATTTCTTGATTCTCTGCTTGGCTATTGCACGGTTCAGAACCCCAACCTATAGGGAGCCTTCGTTGCAAAATCCCTGGGTTGGGTTCGTCGTTTTCCAGGGTCGAAACAAAAGTTTGGGATAACACCCGATAGGGGCCTTATTTGGCATTCCCTGGGTAAATATCTCGGCTGGTTTCGACCTGCTCGAGCGTGGGTTCCAGATCGTCAGTGGGTACGGACACTCGACGTAGAACTACGTTCAAAGGGCACCGTGGTGTTAGAACCTTAATAATCAGTCGCTTCTGCGCAGTTAAGGCTCTGCATCACACCGGTCCCGTACGGACCAGGGAACGGCGAGGGACCGCGGAGTTGACAACCTTTGGAGCCCTACAACCTCCACTTGTTGTCCTCTCCTGCAAAAACCAAGCTTGCAGCAGTGGGAAGATCGAGATTAGAATCTCGTCTTCCCCATCTGCAATTCAACGTTTCCAAAATCTGAAACGTTGAAATAATAATACAGTCCACTAACACAGTTGTGTATCGCTGTGTAAGAATCCCGCTCCTATTCACCGTAAACGGAAGAAGGAGCGTGTGGATTAAAGCGAGTCAGACAACGCACCGAGCGTTGTCAGGTATTAACCGCCGGATTTCGGTATTTCTTTTGATTACAGAAGACCGAGACGAGAGCCGTAGGCGCCGACGGCGGTGCAGGTTTTTTTTCCCGAGCCATCAGCTCGGGCTTTTTTCCTGCAATTTTAAAAAATCATAAATATAAAGTTAATTTTTTCGTTAATTTCCTTTTTTACGTTTATTTAATTTTGAATTTTCCTTATTAATAAACGGCCAGCCCATTGGACTAGGCGAAAGATAATTATAAACTGTACATTCACTTTCCCCCATATTCCCAATCCCTCGTGATCCGGACCAAACTTCGTTAAAGGGTACGAGACAAGGTCTTTTCACAACCTTTGCACAAACTCGTACCTATTTTAACAATAAATATATATTTAATAAATTAGAATTTATTGTTATTATAAATTTTTATATTATTATATTATTATTATTTATTTGAATTTTATAAATTATTTAAATAGCTTAAATATAAAAGTATAATATTGAAAATATTAAGATAAATAAATTTTTTAAATAGAAATATTAATGAATAATCATTAATTTTTAAGTTAGAAGCTTAAATTATTATATTTCAAACTTATATAATTTAAACAAAATATTATATTTTCAATATAAAAATAATATAAATTAATTTTATTTATAAATAATTATATAAAAATTAATAATTTAATTGGAATATCTAATTCAATTAAATTATTAACAATAATTTACCTCTAATTTTTTGGTTTCAATTAAATTTAGATATTAATAACTTATTTATTAAATTTTTAAATGCAATTTAAATGTTATAATTAACTAATATCCAAATTAAATATTATATAAAGTAAAAATTTACATTTAATTTCGAATTAAAAATTTGATTATTAAAATTAATCTATATAATAAATTAATTTAATCAATTTGAATAACCTAAATATCATTCTATTAATAAACCAATAATTAATATTAATAAAAAATATATAAATATAATTATTGAAATTAAAGATATAAATTCTTTTATTACAAAAACTAAAGGTAAAATTAATATAATTTCAACATCAAAAATTAAAAAAATTAATGAAATTAAAAAAAAATTATTAGAAAATGGTAATCGTCTATTAGATAAAGGATCAAATCCACATTCAATTGGTAAAATTTTTTCTCGATTTTTTTTATACCTTATTTTAAAATATAAATTTATAAATGTTAATAATAAACAAATAAATATAATAATAAATAATATAAATATATAATTAAAAATTATATATATTATTATTATTAATAAATTTTTTAATTGGAAATTAATTGTAATAATTTTTATACTATATATATATATATATTAATTAATTTAATATATTCACCAATAAATAAATATATAAACAAATAATCAAATAATATCTACAAAATGTCAATATCAAGATGAAGCTTCAAAATGAAAATGATGAATTTTAGAAAAATGATTAACTGATATACGAAATAAACATGTTATTAAAAATAAAATACCAATAATTACATGTGTTCCATGAAATCCTGTCAATAAATAAAAAATAGATCCAAAAATTCTATCATTAATACAAAATTTTGATTCATTATATTCTAAATATTGTAACAATGAAAAATAAATTCCTAATAAAATTGTACATAATAATCAAAATTTTCTATATCTTAATTTATTATTTAATAATAAATTATGTCTTAAAGTAATTATAAATCCAGATGAAATTAAAATAATTGAATTTAATAATGGAATATCATAAGGATTAAATATTAAAATATTTTTAGGAGGTCATAAATTACCAATTTCAATATTAGGAGAAATACATCTATGAAAATAAGTTCAAAATATTGAAATAAAAAAAAATAATTCTGAAATAATAAACAAAATTATTCTAAATTTTATTATTATTATTACTTTTAATGTATGAAATCCTTGATAAGTTCTTTCACGAATAATATCTCGTCATCATTGAAATATTATTATTATTAAAATTAATATATTTAATAATATAAAAAATAATTTATTTAATATAAATCAATTTAATAATCTTATTAATAAATTTATTAAAGATAAAGAAGTTATTAAAGGTCATGGTCTTAATGTAACTAAATGAAAAGGATGATTTGAATTTATCATTTTAATATTTAATTAGATTCATTAAAATATAATAAACTTAAAATTGAAAATACATATGATTGAATTATAGAAACTGAAATTTCTAAAATAAATAATATATTTTGTATAATAATAATTAAAGGTAAAAATAATAATATTAAATTATTTATTGATGATCCTATTAAAGATAATAATAAATGACCTGCTAATATATTAGCAGTTAATCGAATAGATAATGTTCATGGACGAATAATATTTCTAATTAATTCAATTAATACTATAAAATTTATTAAAAATATAGGTGTATTCAATGGAACTAAATGAATTAATATATAATTTAAATTTATACTTCATCCAAATAATATAAATCTTAATCATAAAGTTAAAGATAAAGATAAATTAATATTTAAATGACTTGTTGGTGTAAAATTATAAGGAAATAATCCTAATAAATTTATAAATAAAATTATTATTATTAAACTAATAAAAATAATAATATTAGATATATATTTAAATATTACTAATAATTTAAATTCATTAAAAATTAAATTAATTAATAATATAAATATTATTTGATAACGTGATAATTTAATTCAATATATTAATGGAATTAATATTAATACTATTATAATTATAATTCAATTTATTGATATATATATATTTGTTGAAGGATCAAAAATAGAAAATAAATTTGTTACCATTTATATATATAAATTAATAAATATATCTTATAAAATTTAATTTTTATAATTTTATTATAATTTATAAAATAAATTATAATTAAAATAATAAAAATTATAATTAATCTATAAATATACAAATTTAATCAATTTATTGGTATTATTTGTGGAATAAAAAAATTTTCATTAGAAGTAATTGTTAAATACTATTATTTGGTTTAAGAGACCAATTCTTACATTTCAGACATCTAATGAAAAAAATATTGATTATATATTATTCAATAACTTTAAAATGACATTTTAATATTATTATTTAACTAATTTTTTATAATAATATATAATTAATTAATTATTTATATTAATTCAATTTATAAAATTTATACAATTAGTTCTTTCTAATACAATTGGTATAAATCTATGATTAGCACCACAAATTTCTGAACATTGTCCAAAAAATAAACCTGATCGTATTGAAATTAAAGTTATTTGATTAATACGTCCTGGAATTGAATCTATTTTTATCCCTAATGATGGAATTGTTCAAGAATGAATAACATCTAATGATGTAGTTAATAAACGAATAGGAATATTATAAGGAATAATTAATCGATTATCAACATCTAATAAACGAAATAAATCCAATTTATCTAAATCTTTAATTATATAAGAATCAAAATTAAAATTTTTAAATTCAGGATATTCATAACTTCAATATCATTGATGTCCAATAGCTTTAATTGTAAAAAAAATAGGATTCCATATTTCATCAATAAAATATAATGTTTTTAATGAAGGAAAAGCAATAATTATTAAAATTAATATAGGTAAAATTGTTCATACAATTTCAATTAAATGATGCTTTAACAAATATCGATTTATAAATTCATTAGTTATAATATCTAATATAATTAATAATGTAAATGTAATAATTATAATTATTATAATTATAGTAATATTATAAAATAAATTTAAATTATTAGAAAATGGTGAACTTGGATCTTGAAAAGAAAATATTTTTCAATGTGAAATTATTAATAAAAAATTATTATTTTTATTTAAGAATCTTAAGTTCATTGCACTTATCTGCCATATTAATTATTAATAAATATCTTTAATTTTTTTTATAATTACAAAATTATTTATAATATATAAATTTTATTTATTCTTTTTATTATATATAATTTTAATAATAAAAGGTAATTCATTAAATGAATGATCTAAAGGAGGATAATTTTGTAATCATTCTAAAGAACATTGATAAAATTTAAAAATAATTAATCGTTTAGCAATTAATCTTTCTATAATAATATAAATTAATAAAATTAATCTATTTAATGAAATTAAAGATCCTAAAGAAGATAATAAATTTCAACAATAATATGAATCAGGATAATCAGAATATCGTCGAGGTATTCCTATTAATCCTAAAAAATGTTGAGGAAAAAAAGTTAAATTTACTCCAATAAATATTAATAAGAATTGAATAATTAATCATTTTTTATTTAAAATTAAACCAGTAAAAATTGGATATCAATAAATAAATCTTGCAATAATAGAAAATACTGCTCCTATAGATAATACATAATGAAAATGTGCTACTACATAATATGTATCATGTAAAATAATATCAATAGATGAATTAGATAATATAATTCCAGTTAATCCTCCTATTGTAAATAAAAAAATAAATCCTATTGATCATAAAATCGAAGGATTAATAATTAATTTAGATCCATAATATGTTGCTATTCATCTAAAAACTTTAATTCCAGTAGGAATAGCAATAATTATAGTTGCTGAAGTAAAATAAGCTCGTGTATCAACATCTAATCCAACTGTAAATATATGATGAGCTCATACAATAAATCCTAAAAATCCAATACCTAATATTGCATAAATTATTCCAATATTACCAAATGTTTCTTTTTTACCACTTTCATTAAAAATAATATGTGAAATTAATCCAAATCCAGGTAAAATTAAAATATAAACTTCAGGATGACCAAAAAATCAAAATAAATGTTGATAAAGTACAGGATCTCCTCCACCTGAAGGATCAAAAAATGAAGTATTTAAATTACGATCAGTTAATAATATTGTAATTGCACCAGCTAATACAGGTGAAGATAATAATAATAAAATTGTTGTAATAAAAACAGATCATGAAAATAAAGATAATTGATCATAATTTAAATTATAATTTTTTATTATTAAAATTGTTACAATAAAATTTATTGATCCTATAATAGATGAAATACCTGCAATATGTAAAGAAAAAATAGTTAAATCAACAGATAAAGAAGAATGATATATTAATGAAGATAATGGTGGATAAATAGTTCATCCTGTTCCTCTTCCTCTATATAAAATATTACTTATTAATAATAAAATTAATGAAGGAGGTAATAATCAAAATCTTATATTATTTATTCGTGGAAATGCTATATCTGGTGCACCAATTATTAATGGAATTAATCAATTTCCAAATCCTCCAATTAAGAAAGGTATTACTATAAAAAAAATTATAATAAAAGCATGAGAAGTAACAATAGAATTATAAATTTGATCATTATTAATTCATATACCAGGTGAACTTAATTCCATACGAATAATTATTCTTAATGAAGAACCAATTATTCCAGTTCATATAGCAAAAATAAAATATAGTATACCAATATTTTTATGATTTGTTGAATAAAATCATTTAAGGATATAATAAATATTTATTAAAATTTACAATTATATTATATTTTTAAATTTGAAATTTAATAGTTTATTTTAACTTAAAATTTTATATTTAATATTAAATTATAATAATTCATAAAATTAATAAATTTAAATAATATTGTGTCTGAAAAAGAAATAAATTGTAAATTTATTTATAAAGATAAAAATTCTTTCTATATTAAAAATTATTATTTATTTTTAATTAAATTTTTATAAGTTAAAATAAACTATTAAATTGCAAATTTAAAAATATTAAAAATTTAATTAAAAATTTATTATATCAATATATAAATATAATATACATATAAATATAATTATAAATAAAATTAATAATATTCATTTAGGAATAATTATATTAATTATAATCTTATAAGAATAAGATTTAATTTTTGAATTTAAATAATAATTAAATAAAAATAAATTTAAATAAGTCCATGTTATTAAAGTACTAGAAATTAATATAACAATTAATACAACCATTAAATTATTATAATTAATAATTAAATTTTCTAATAATATTCATTTTATTAAAAATGTTAATATTGGAGGAAATCTAGAATATATAATTATTAAAAATATTATTAATATTTTTAATGATTTACTTAAATTTAAATTATAAACATCAAATTTATTATCAATATTTAATATACCTAATAATCGAAATAATAATAATGATATTAAAGTGTATAAAATTATATAAATAATAAATAATTTTATAGATATCATTATTAATAATAATAATAAACATGTATGAATTATTGAAGAATAAATTATAATATATTTTAAAGAATTAGTATTTAAAACTAAAATTCTAGAATATAATAAATTAAAAATAATAAATGCAATTATATGATCATCGAATTTTAATATTAAATGTATTAAATAAATAGGTTGAATTTTTAAAATAGTAGAAAAAATAAATAAATTTATTCAATTTATATTTTTTGAAGATATTAAAAATCAAAAATTTATAGGATATAAACCTATTTTTATATATAATAAAAAATAAACAATAGCATTATGTAAATTATCTATTTGTTCTACTTTAATAATATTCTTTATAATAATACTAAAATATAATAATAAAGAAGTAATTATAGAAACTATAAAAAAAAAAATTGCAGAATTTTTATCTTTTTCAGTAATTAAAATATAAATTATAGTAAAACTTACAATTTCTATTAATATTCAAACAATAATATAATTATTAAATAATAAAGATAAAATTCTTAAAAAAAAAATAAAAAAAATTAATAATTTAAATTTAATATCATATTTTAAAATTATTTTAATATAAAATTAAATAAATTTTTTATTTAATTCAATAATTAATAATTTTAATTTAAATTTTTAATAAAATATAATAATAAAAATTCAATTTATATAAATATTTCATCAAAATATTCCCTTTCAGGCATATTTTTTTTTTTTTTTTTTTTTTTTTTGTCGTGGGGAAAATCTTCGAAAGACTCCCTCCCACCTCCTTGGGGAGAGGTGGGAGGGGTGTGTGGGATTCCCCGCGCCCGTACAACGACAGGCGCGGGACCTACCCACTAAAAACCCCACGGTGACCCTTCGGCACGCTTTGGGAGGATACCGGGAATCGCTCGAAGCATTCTTCCGGTATCCCCCCCGTGCCCGCGCTTTCGCGCCCATCCCCCGGGGGGACAATCGGTCCCCCCAGTAGACACACTGCCTCATAGCGGCGGGACGGGGCCACTCCATCCCGCCGCTATCCGTCCCGGGGCCGCGTTTAGTGGCGGCTGCGAGCCCCAACTCGCAACCGCCCGCGACCCCGTTTCCACCCCTCGGCGGCCGGGCGTTCATGGCCGCACCAGACCGCCGAGGGTGCCTCCCCTTGCGTCGGACCGGTAGGGGGAGGCACTCCTACCCCCAACCGGTCCGACCCGGCGCCGCCTGGCGGGAGGAGGGTCCCCTCAGGACCCCCCTCCCAGCCTAGGTCATCCGCCACGCCGAGGCGGCCGCCCGCGACGCCTCGCGACCGGGCGACGACCTCGGGCCACCGCACGAGCGCGAGCTTCAGTGCGCCGCTGAAGCTCGCGCTCCCTCCCCGCGGCCTCCTTCTGCAACATTACGTTCTCGCAGAAGGAGGCCACGGCCCTCCACTTCTCCTCGCTGCCGAGCATGGCGCGCACCACGCCCGGCAGCGAGACATCCCGCCCGACGACGCCGACCAGGACACGGCGCTCCACCTCCCACGCGGGGCATACCTCCAGGGTATGATCCGCCGTGTCCTGCTCAGCGTCGCAGTGGCAGCAACGCGCCGTCGGCTCCTTCCCTATCCGGCACAGGTATCTTCCGAAGCTGCCATGCCCGGAAAATACCTGTGCCAGCCGGTAGGTGAGGCTGCCATGGCCTCTGTCCAGCCACTCCTTCAGGAGTGGCCGAACAGCCCCGACAGTCCGGTGCCCCGCGGTTGGCAGAGCCAGCCGCTCCTGCCACGCGAGCAACACGGACTGCCGGGCCTGGCGCTTCAAATCGCCCCAAGCAGGTTCCTGCCCGCCCGGGACCGCCCCCACACCCGCGCGTCGGTCGACGCGGTGCCGGTACATCACCGCGTGCGACCGCGCGAGCAGGCCCATGGGCGGCATCCCCGCTAGAACCGTCGCCGCCTCATGTGACATGGTCCGATACCCGCGGACGACCCTGAGCGCCACGCGCCTCTGCACCCGACGCAGCATAGTCATGCTGCGCCGGGAGGCAGCCAGGTCGTCCGCCCAGACGGGGGCCCCGTATAGGGCCACCGACTGGACCATTGCCACATAGAGGCGACGAACTCGGCCCGCCGGGCCCCCCAGGTTGGGCAGGATCCGGCCCAGAGCCGCAACCATCCTTTCCAACCGGGGGACCTGGCAGCGGAAATGCTTCTCGAAACGCCAGTGGCTATCGAGGATCAGCCCCAGATACCTGATCTGGGGCTTCACCTCGATGTCAGCCCCACCCACCCGAATCAGAGGGGGTGGCGGATCCTGCCGAGGTGAATGAAACGCAATCACCTCGGTCTTATGGACCGCCACCGTCATCCCCATCCCCCTGATCCGGTCGACGACGCGTTGCGACCCCTCCTCCGCGCGACGCATGGCCCTCCCCCAGTGCGCCCCGACGGCCAGCACCAGTGTGTCATCCGCATAACACACCGTGCTGACGCCGTCGGGGAGGCCGGCCCGCAACACCGAGTCGTACGCGATGTTCCACAGGAGTGGCCCGAGGACCGACCCCTGCGGAACACCGCAGTACACCTCCCTCCGCATATCACCATCCCGGCCCGGATACTCGATCCACCTGCCGCGGAGATAATCCCCGACGACCGCCCTGAGACAAGGGGGGACTCGATGATATTCGAGTCCCCTCCTTATCCCTTCCCAGGGGAGGGTGTTAAAGGCATTGGCAATATCCAAGGATATTGCCAATGCCACCCCTCCCCGGGAGACGGCCGCCTCCGAGAGGGCCCTCACACGACCTATCGCGTCGATAGTCGATCGGCCCCCCCGGAAACCGAACTGGCAGTCGGCCAGACCGGGATCACCCCGCGACAGGTGCTCGACGAGGCGGGCAGCAATCACACGCTCGAAGAGCTTGCCCACCTCGTCGAGGAGACAAATGGGCCGGTATGCGGAGGGAGACTCCGCGGGCCGACCCTCCTTCCGGAGGAGGACCATCCTCGCCACCTTCCAACTGGGGGGGAATCGCCCGTCCCTCAGGCAGCGGTCGAACAACCGCCTGAGGTCGGCCCCAAGGACGCCCTGGGTCAAGACCCAAACCCGGCCGGGCACACCATCCGGACCCGGGGCCGTGTTACGAACCCCGAGCCGTCTGATGGCCGCTGCCAGCTCCTCCTGCGTGACCCCCAGCTCGGCCGTCCACTCCACTGGGACAGTCGCCGCCGCCGGAGGACGCGGTTCCCTCTCCCCAATTGGGAAGAGTGTATTGACCACGTCCTCCAGCAGCCGGGGGTCAAGACCCTCGGTGACGGGGGGCGCCCACGGGCGGAGCTTATTCAGCACCACCTTATATGGGCGCCCCCATGGATCGTCATCAAGGGTCTGGAGGAGCTCCTTCCATGCCTGGGTCTTGGCCCGTTTGATGGCGACCTGCAGAGCAACCCGCGCCACGCGGTATGCTCCATACAGGTCATCAGATGCCCTCGCTCGCGCCACGCCGTCGCCTGTACGTTGACGACGGCGCGCGCGGGTGTACTGGCGTCGGGCGCGGACAGTCGCGACTCGCAACTCCGCGATCGCGTCCGACCACCAGTACACCGCCCGGCGAGGAGAAGCCCGCCCGACCCGAGGCATCGCCGCGTCGCAAATACCCGCGACCAATGCTCCGAGCCGGGCGACCTCCTCCTCTATGCTCGGCAACTCGGCCGCTCCCTGCGGCCAAGTTGCAGCGAGGGCAGCTGCCATCAGGGCGTCCTTGTCCAGGCGCCGAAGCGCCCAGCGGCGTGGTGGGGTGCCACGCAGGCGGCCGTGTCGGGATGCACTCGCGGCGGCAGAGACCTCCATCCGGATGTACCGGTGATCGGAGAGTGTCTCTGCCCCCGCGACCACGTGCCAACCCGACACCATGCGCACGGCGTTGGGGGTCGCGAATCCAACATCCACGATGGACCCCCCATATCGCCGCACGCATGTGTTCTCCGACCCCCGGTTCAATACCCGGAGGTCGAGCCCCGCCGCCCAATCGCCCAGGATCCCGCCGCGAACGGAGGTCCTGGGGGATCCCCAAGCCACCGACTTGGCATTAAAATCCCCCAGGACCAGCACCGGCCGGGCCGCGTAGCGCTGCACGCATGCCGCGACCTCGGCCAAGTACAGCTCGAACGCAGCGTGACCGCTACGGGGCGAAATGTAGCACCCCACAACAGCGACTCCCCCCCAGTCCACGGCGACGAATCCCCGACCGCGCTCCAACAAGGAGAACGGTGGGGACCCGTCGCCCCCTCCCCATACCGTCGCCACCAAGCCGTCCGCGTCGCCCACCCAATGAGGGTGATCAGGGACGCGGTACGGCTCGGCGGCGACCGCCAGGCCAACCCCCCACTCCGCGAGGACTTGGGACATCAAGTCCTGTGCCGCGCGGCAGTGGTTGAGGTTGGCCTGGAGGAGGAGGCGGGGCGGCATTAATTAATGGCCGCGCCAGCCTCCTCCCGGCCGTCCGTCCCCGTAGCACCGTCCACCTCCATGGAGGACGATGCCACCGCCCTCGGCACCGGAGCCGGTGCAGCCCGCCTCTTCCTCTCCTTCCGGGAGGGGGGGGGGAGCACTTCTTGCTCCCCACCCTGTGATCGGCTGGCCTCCCCATGTCCGCACACAGCGGGCAGTGGGGGGCCGCCGAGCACTGGCTCGCACGGTGCTCTTTGGCACCGCAGCGGTAACACTGACCGCTGCGGTCCACCGGCGAGGTGCACCACTGCCTCACGTGCCCCAATTCGAGGCAGCGGTGACACTGGAGCGGGCGCGGCGCGAGGATTTCCACTCGCGCCGAAACCCACCCCACCAACACCCTCCCGGATTCCGCCACCTTACGGGCGGCGGAGAGGGGGCACCGGGCCCACACCGACCCGAGGCCGGAGGGCGACCTGCGGATCTCTCCGATCCGCAGGTCCTCCACAGGACAGTCCCCCGCCCTCGCAAGGGCACGGGACACATCCTGTGCGCTGACCGAGTCGTCCAGCCCACAAACGCGCATCTCCGTGCGCTTCGTGGGCCGGGCGACCCGGACACCTCGCTCGCCCAGCTGCTCCCGGAGCCTCTGGGCGAGACGATCCGCCTTCGCGCCGCCTTCTGCACCGGGGATCTCCAGCAAGAGACCCCCGGTCACGGCCCTCTTCGCCCTCACGGAGGCGATGCCCAGCTCTTCCAGGGAGATATTCTCCCTGGCGAGCCGCATCGCCTCCGCGAGGGTCAGGTCGCCCCCCTGCGCAACGGTCAGCGTCACCGCTGCCGTTTTTGGGGGACGACCTGGTCGTGCCTTCCCGACATTCGCGGCCTTTACCTTGGCCGCCGGCGGAGGCCGCGGTTGCGAGGCCTTCCTCGCCGCCCGCTTCGCCTTCCGCCCCACCACCTCACTCCACGCCACCCCCCCTTGGGAGGGTGCTGTGGAGGACGCGACCACCGCGACCACGGGTACACCACCCCCCTTGGGGGTCGCGACCCGGGGCCCTGGTGCCGCAACGCTGGGCGGAGCCTTCACTCCGCCCTTCTTTGCCTTCCCCGACTGTACCGGAACAGGTCGGGGAGGCACCGCCTTCCTGCTGACCGCTCTTCCGGCGAGGAGCTCCTCCCGGAAGGCGGCCAGCTTGCCATCAATCATGTCCCCAATCCTCCTCAGAAGATCGTATTCTGAGGTGGACGGGGACTTCTTCACGGGCGGAGTGCGGGTGGAGGGGCCCGCGGTGCCCCGCACCACTGCCGCCGCACTCCGCTTATTTACCTCCGCCGAGGGACGCGGCGGTGGAGGAGGAGGGAGGATGGGAGGGAGGGCCGCGCTGTTCCACAGCGCCTCTGCCCTCCTCCTCCCCTGTCGCTCCTCCTCCAACAGGAGCTGCAGACGGGCGTTCCGCCCTCTGAGCTCCCGCGCCGCCTCCCTCATTTCCTCCGCCGCGGCCTTCAGGGTCTCCGCGCCACCGCTTTTCTGCCCCTTAAAGGCGCAGGCAGCGGCGACTTTCTCCACCCGCCTCAGGGACGAGGAGATCCTCTCCGATATCTCCTCGGTCACCTCGTCCCTGAGGCAACTCAGCCTCACCGACGGGCTCATCACCCCGCCCACCTCGACGACGGCCTGCCCCGTCCTCTTCCTCTTAGAGCCTATGAGGCTCCTGGTGGAGGAGAAGGACGAGACTGACGCAGTCTCGTCGTCCTCCTCCACCTTCCACGAAGCCGGGCCAGGCGCTGGAGGCGGCGCGAGCGCCGTCACTCCAGTCCCAACACCGCCTTCGTCCTCCCCCTCTGACTTACCCCGTCCCATCCCCGTTTTAATATTGAACTCCATAATATTCCCACGAGCAGGTCGGAAGAAAAGGTCCGCCCGGGCAGAGCCGCCTTACCCGGGTAAGCCTATATACTCCGGGGGTTCGGCAGGTTCCCCGGAGGTGGTCGCTTGGGATTGGGCCTTCTCCCCCAACCATGCATCCCATCGCCGCGCACCATAGCTTAGGATTGGAGGGCGATTTTATAGAGTCGCCATACTCGTGGCCCAGGCGGTTAAGCCAAGACCCCCGTTCCTCCTGCCGTCACGTACCATTCACAAAACCAATAGGGAATTGTGAATGGGTCGTTGTGACGACCAACAGGAGGCTTACGGTGTGTGTATGACTCGGGTACCCCGGGTTCGTTAAGCCCGTACTGCAGCTGAAAGGCTGGCAGCCCCTGAGGGTGCCCTCAAGTAGAACTTGATCAAAACGCTCCCAGTTCGCATGCAACGTGCGGAGTCGAGGCTGTGGGCTTCGATTCTCGTTCACGTCCGTGAACTACAAGACTAAATCAATAAATCGATGATCACTGGAGGTCCAATCCTCGTGGACCGTCCAGTTTTGTACAAATTTCGCCATGTATGGTGTCGATAATGTGACATCGATCCATGACTCACCGGCAGGGCTGCAGTATGTAGGGATACTACCAGCCTCGTTCAAAATCGTCAAGTCGTGTAGTGCGATAAACTCTTCGAGTTTTTCGCCTCGCGTGTCCGGTCGAACGCTTTCTCCCCCCTCCAAAGGTGGGATTTGGCATTGACGTCCGCGGCTATCACGACTCGACGGTGTTGGAGAGCATCGAGTGTCTTCTCCAAACGTGCCAGACTTGGTTCAATGTCTTCCGAGCATTGAAAGTACTGGCTAACGAGGTAGAAACTACCGAAGGGTCCGCTAATGCAAACGCGGGAGGTGTGAGTATCACACAGCTGTGTGATTTTTACCACCGAGATGTCCGAGTATCTGACCACTATTGCAGCCATAGCCCGATCATTCTCGGCGATCACCTTCGCCGTGAGCCCAAAGCCTGGAATCTGTCCCTGACATTGGTAAGGTTCCTGCATGAGCAACACGTCGATCTCCTTTGTGTGCATTAGCTCGCTCACCTCACCATGAACAATTAACGCACGCCGCATATTATGCTGCGCGATGCGCAATTGCCTTAGAGGATTCTCCGGGTCGTGTCTATCCATAATTGGTACGAGATACTGCAAGGTCGAGAGCTGCCTTATAGGCAGGGCAGTTTTTGTCTCGTGACTTATGGTTGTGCTGTTTACCTCTTGCTTTACAGTTCGAGCAAGTTGGGGACTTACTCTTCGCTGTACAAGAGGCAATGGAATGCCCTTCTTCGGAGCAGTGACCGCAAACCTCGTTCTGCGCTTTGCAATGTTTGGCCATATGGCCAAACATTTGACACTTAAAGCATCGTGTAACAGAAACGTAGTCCTGCACTCTGCATGCGGACCACCCCAGGTACACTCTGCCCGAGCTCTTCAGCCGCTGGCGAACCTGCGGACTGACTTCCAGGACTCAGTTGGCAGTGTCCTTTTCCTTCGGGCCGGTTACAAACCGGACCTTCAGGCTGGACGACACATCCCCCTGGGTCATATCACTGAGGTTTTGCTTCCAAATGCTGGAAGAAACCTCCTCTTTCCTCATCGACTTGGGAACGTCGTACACAATAAGTGTAGGGTTCCTCAAAGTCCGTAGAGTAGCTGAAAGTCCTACTTCTTTCAGCTTCGCGCAGTTGACGAAGGCCTTTAGATCCTCCTTGCGTTCAGTCTCGACGGCTATGCCACCGGAGTGGATGCGTCGGACAGACCTCACGCGGATCTTAGCTTTCGCCGGCTTAACCAGGGACAGAACAGTTTGTTTGGTAACGTGACTGTTCTGTCCTTTCCCTTTCGGCAGGAAAATACGCACCACGTGTCGTGGTGGTTTAACCGCCTCCGGGGAAACTCGATTGGCATCAACATTTACCGCTTGCGCGTAGGTTGTTGCTGCACGAACTGGTACAGGTTTCGCAGTCGGACGGGATCCCGTCGTCTGCGAAACCGTAGGGGCAACCCTCTCTGCGATCCTCTGGGAGGCTCTCACCTCTTGCCGGATCGCCGCGAGCTGTCCTTTTAGGAAAGAGTTCTGAATAAGAACCTCCTGGACTAGCTCGTAGAGAGCTGCAGCGTTGCCTACGATCAAGGCTCCGGTCTCCTTACTGAGCCTGGATTCTTTTCCAAGACAGTTGGTCCGGATACCCTTGACCAGTTTCGAGGCCTCCCCACTGATTTGGTCGAGAGGCCTGTTCGAAGGGCTAGGCTAGGTCGGCCTCCGCCGACACCTTTCCTGGCAATTCCTCACCGCTTTCCCGGGCTTTTTCTGCCCTTTGCGGCTTCTCCTTCTTAACGGCGGTTACCCAACCGTCGCTATCTACTTCTTGGCCCAATCCTCCTTCCGTGGACGTGGCGTTGCCTTGGGAAGTCGCCTTCGGTTTTTTGGCCTCCGGCTTCTTCGGTGGATTTGTGCGGGGTGGTGTCCCCGGTCCGTCCTTCTTGATCGCGGGCACAGGGGATGTTTTCCCTGTCGGCTTAGGTGGTGAAGCCTTGCCCTTAGTCGTTGGGGGTCTGGTGCAGGGGGGCGTTTTTGCGCCCTTACCCACTTCAACCGCCTTAACTTTTTTCTGAGGTGGTGAGACCACCCCAGCTCTCTTACTCACCGCCGTCGTTCTGCCGAGAGCAGCGACAGCGGCCTCCTTAACTCCCTTTTCCCCCTTGCGGGGTACCGAGGCGTCTATGGGGGTTAATTTTATTTTTGGATCCATACTTGTGTATATTCCTTTTCGTCCCGGCGTGTGTCCCGGCCTCCATGGACCCTCAAATGGAATCCAGCTCTGCCTGGGTTAGGACTTGCACCCGGGATATAGTCCGCGAACAAAGGCCGACCGGGCTGTCCCCGGACTCCTAGGTTCACTTCCTCGCCCAATAGAACCCACGAATGGTGTTCCGAGCCGATTGACTAGGCACGGGGCTGCTTTTCTCGCCTAGCCGCCTGTCTAGACGAAGCAGAGGCCAAAGGTACGTGTTGGGCAGCTACACTCCCGCAGGAGAGAGGGCCCTCAGATCCTAGGATCCTCCTTTCCGCCGACACAGGTCGCCACGCACGGCA
Source organism: Colletes latitarsis (assembly GCF_051014445.1). Classification (NCBI taxonomy): domain Eukaryota; kingdom Metazoa; phylum Arthropoda; class Insecta; order Hymenoptera; family Colletidae; genus Colletes; species Colletes latitarsis. Next base: position 9,123,960 of record NC_135142.1, read on the forward strand.
AACACGTGGGGAACAAACCTCAAGCAGATGTTCCCTCTGCTTCGCTACGCCCGGTTTCTGCTCCCTGTTTTTGCAGGGAACCCGCTGCGTAACTAGGACATGACCTCGGGCATCATGTCCCTGTAGCATTAGCTCCAAAACGTGGGACTCGTCCTTAGCACGACTAGTCGAACTCACTTTGCCATCATCAACTATGCTCTTGACGTTTCAGTGTCCTTTTGCCATCGCCAACGACGTGAGCTGCTGTCAGCAGCGCGACGACGGTCTTACATGTATAAATACATGTTGTCTTTCGTCGTTGGCGTACCTTTCAGTCAGTGTTTCGTCATGCGCTGCATATCCTTCCTATATGCAGCGTCCGTATGGCAAGGACTCCGAGTCTGACAGAGCCGTACACCACCGGCTTACAGCTCGGAGTTGAGCTGGTCTAGGCGGAGTCTTCTAATGGCCAGGGGAGCGATCCACGTTTCGAGGCCCGTCTCCATACCTAGGATACTAGCATGGTTTCCCAGCCGACACCTTCAGGCAGTAAGGAGCAGCACAGCTACTTATACGGTGGCCTCCTTCTGCCAATCGTCTGGCATTACGACGTCTGCCACCAGATGTTTTGGTGTGCTGGGTTCTGCCAAGTCCAGCGGCGTATTGCTTTCCCAGCGGCGTATTGCTTTTGGGGACGCATACAGACGTCGTGTCGTGTCTCTTTCTGATCTTATGATTTGCTTAACGTGAAAAGGGGGCATATAGCCCCCTTTTTGATTCTATGGTGTCAGGATCGCCTCCTCGAAAAAGCATTAAAGCAAAAAGGGGGCTTATAGCCCCCTGGTATTAGTTAGGACTTTCTTGGAGAAGATCTAGGTGTTCGGTTAAGAACTTCGAAAAGTTCTTTTAAAGTGAAAAAGGGGCATATAGCCCCTTTTTGTACAATATACGCCTTTTCCAATAAGCCTTAAAGTGAAATGGGGGCCGCAGCCACCAGGTGTTCAATATACGCTAGTCATAATGCTTCCCCTTCTCTCTTTGCTTTTCTGACACCTCTCCTTTCTGACATCTGTCTTTTGCACAGTACGATTGGCGGATCTCGTCTTTGCTCGGGTAGGTGGGGTCGCTACTCCCATACGGTGTGCACCTGCACCGCCCCTGACTAAGCCAGAGCCCCGTTGGCCGGCATAAATGCCGTTTCCAGCGTCCACCGCGAGGAGAAGAGGTTGGCACATGCGATCCTAGTGCCGTATAGCAAGCTATACGCCCGGACGGCTTCTAGACGCCCTGCCCTGAGAAACGGGGGGACCCGATGATATTCGAGCCCCCTCCGTATCTCCCCCTAGGGAAGGGTGTTAAACGCGTTGGCAATATCCAGCGATACCGCCAACGCCACCCCTCCCCGGGAGACGGCCGACTCCGAGAGGGCCCTGACCCGACTGATCGCATCGACCGTTGGCCGGCCCCCCCCCCCCCCGGAAACCGTACTGGCAGTCGGCCAGGCCCGGAGCACGCCGCGACAGGGGCTCGATGAGGCGGGCAGCAATCACTCGCTCGAAGAGCTTGCCCACCTCGTCGAGGAGACAGATCGGCCGGTATGCGGATGGAGACGCCGTGGGTTAAGACCCAAACCCGGCCGGGCAAACCATCCGGACCCGGGGCCGTGTTACGCGCTCCGAGCCGTCAGATGGCCGAGGCCAGCTCCCCCTGCGTGACCCCCGGCAGCTTGGTTACTAGCTTACTGCGTGCTTACTAGCTTACAGCTTCCTTACTAGCTTTTTTTTTTTTTGTCGTGTGGAAAATCTTCGAAAGACTCCCTCCCACCTCTTTGGGGAGAGGCCGGAGGGGTGTGTGGGATTCCCCGCGCCCGTAGAACGACGGGCGCGGGACCGACCCACTAAAAACCCCACGGTGACCCTTCCGCACGATTTGGGAGGATACCGGGAATCGCTCGAAGCATTCATCCGGTATCCTCCCCATGCCCGCGCTTTGCACCCAACCCCGGGGGGACAAACAGTCCCCCCGGTAGACACTCTGTCTCATAGCGGCAGGACGGGGCCACTCCATCCCGCCACCATCCGTCCCGGGGCCGCGTTTAGTGGCGGCTGCGAGCCCCAACTCGCAACCGCCTGCGACCCCGTTTCTACCCCTCGGCGGCCGGGAGCTCAAGGCCGCTCCAGGCCACCGAGGGTGCCTCCCCGTGAGCCGACCCCACCCGGTCCGACCCTTCGCTGCCTGGCGGGAGGAGGCTCCCCTAAGGGCGCCCCTCCCACGCTGGGCATACCTGGAGGGTATGATCAGCTGTGTCCTGCTCGGCGTCACGATGGCAGCAACGCGCCGTCGTCTCCTTCCCTATCCGGCACAGGTATCTTCCGAAGCTACCATGCCAGGAAAATACCTGTGCCTTCCTTACTAGCTTGCTGCTCGCTTACTAGCTTACTGCTTGCTTGCTAGCTTACTGCTTCCTTACTAGCTTCTTGCTTGCTTACCAGGATACTGCTTGCTTACTAGCATACTGCTTGCTTACTAACTTACTGCTTCCTTACTAGATTCCTGCCTGCTTACTATCTCAACGGTTGCTTACTATCTAACTGGATGCTTAGAAGCATTCTGCTACCTTACAAGGTCCCTGCTCGCATACTAGCTCACTGCTTGCTTACATGCTTACTGCTTGCTTACTAGCTTACTGCTTGCTTACTGGCATACTGCTTCCTTACTAGCTCCCTGCTCGCTTACTAACTTGCTTCTTGCTTACTAGCTTCCTGCTAGCTTACTCGCTTACGTCTTGCTTACTAGCTTGCTGCTTGCTTACTAACTTACTGCTTCCTTACTAGCTTACTGCTTGCGTACTAGCTTACTGCTTGCTGACTAGCATGCTGCTTCCTTACTAGCTTCCTGCGAGCTTACTAGCTTACTGCTTGCTTACCAGCATACTGATTTTTTAGTAACTTACTGCTTTACCACTTGCTCACAGCTTGCTTACTAGCTTACTGCTTTCTTACTAGCTTACTACTTGCTACCAGCGTACTGCTTGCGTACTACCTTACTGCTTGCTTACAAGCTTACTGGTTGCCTACAAGCATACTGATTGCTTACTATTATACTGCATCCTTACTAGCTTCCTCCTGGCATACTAGCTCACTGCTAGCTTACTAGCTTTCTGTTTGCTTACTAGCTAGCTGCTTGCTTTCGAGGTTACTGCTTGATTACTAGCATACGACTTGCTTACTAACAAACTGCTTGCTTACCAGCTTATTGATTGCTTACTAGACTGCTGCTTGCATTCTAGCTTTGTGCTTCCTTACTGACCTCCCGCTTGCTTACTACCTAACTGATTTATTACTACATTCCTGCTTTCTTCCTAACATACTACTTACTTACTAGCCAACAGCTGGCTTAGTAGCTCACTGCTTGTTTACAAGCTTACTGCTTGCTTAATAGCTTACTGGTTGCATACAGGTCTACTACTTGCTTACTAGCTTACCGCTTCCTTACTAGCATTCTGCTTTCTTACGAGCTCCCTGCTTGCTTACTAGCTTACTGCTTGCTTACTAGCCCGCTGCTTGCTTTCTAGCATTGTGCTCCCTTACTAGCTTACTCCTTGCTTACTAGATGACTGCCTGGTTACAAGCTTACTGCTTGTTTACTAGCTTACTGGTTGCTTAATTGCTTACTGGTTACATACAAGCCTACTACTTGCTTACTAGCTTACAGCTAGCTTACGCGCATGCTGGCTGCTTACTAGCTTACTGCTTGCTTACTACCTTACTGCTTGCTTACTAGCTTACCACTTGCATACAACCTTACTGTTTGCTTACATGCTACCTGCTTTTTTGCTACCCTGCTGCTTGCTTTCAATCTTACTGCATGCTTACAAACTTGCTGCTTGCGTTTAGCCTACTGCTTGCTTTCTAGCATGCTGCTTCCTTACTAGCTTCCCCCTCGATTACTAGCTAACTGCTTGCACACTACGTTACAGCTTGCTTACTAGCTAATTTCTTTCTTACTAGTTTACTGCTTGTTTACTAGCTTATAGCTAGCTAACTCTCTTACTGCTCGCTTAGTATTCTGCTGCTTGCTTTCAATCTTACTGCATCCTCACTAGCTCCCTGCTCGCTTACTAACTTGCTTCTTGTTTCCTAGCTCACTGCTAGCTTACTCGCTTACTGCTCTCTGAGTAGCCTGCAGCTTACAAGCTTACAGCTTGCTTACTAGCACACTGCTTGCTTACTAGCTTACAGTTTGCACACTAGCTTACTACTTTTATAGTAGTTTACTGCTTGCTTACTACCTAAGTGCATCCTTACTACATTACTGCTTACTTACAAGAATACTGCTTGCTTATTAGCTTACTGCTAGCTTACTCGCTCCCTGCTTGCTTGCCAGCTTACTGGTAGCTTACTAGCATACTGCTTGCATGCTGGCATACTGCTTCGTTACTAGCTTCCTCCTCTCTTAATAGCTCACTGCTTGCTTACTAGCTTACTGCTTGCTTACTAGCTTGTTGCTTGCCTGCTAGCTTCCTGCTCGCTTAATAGCTAACTGCTGCCTTACTAGCCTGCTGCTTGTTTACTATCTTACTGCTTACATACTAGCATACTGCTTCTTGACGAGCTGCATGCTCGCTTACTAGCTCAATGCTTGCTTACTAGCTTACTGCTTGCTTACTAGCATACTGCTTTCCTACCAGCTTCCTGCTTGATTACTAGCTATCTGTTTCCTGTCTAGCCCGATGCTTGCTTACTAGCTTACTCCTTGCTTACTAGCACGCTGCTTTCTTACTAGCTAATTGCTTTCTTACTAGCCTGTATCTTGCTTACAAGCTAACAGCTTCTTTACCAGCTTACCGCTTTCTTACTAGATTACAGGTTGCTTACTAGCTTATAGCTTGCTTACTATCAAACTACTTCCCTACGCTAGCTCACTGCACACTTACTAGCTTAGTCCATGCTTACTAGCTTGCTGCTTGCACAATAGCCCACTGCCTTCTTACTAGCTACCTGCTTTCTTAATAACCTGCTGCTTGTTTACTATCTTACAGGTTGCTTACTAGCTTACTGCGTGCTTACTAGCTTACTGCTTGCTTACTAGCATACTGCTTTGTTACTAGCTTACTGCTTACTTACAAGATAGCAGCTTCCTTACCAGCTTACGGCTTGCTTACTAAATAACTGCTTACTTACTGGCTCACATCTTGCTTGCTAGCACACTGCTTTCCTACTAGCTTATAGCTTTCTGACCAGCCTGCTGCTTGCATACCAGCTTACAGCTCGCTTATTAGCTTACTGCTTGCTCACTAGCCTACTGATTTCTTACTAGGTAACTGCTTTCTTACTAGCCTGCCGCTTGCTCACTCGATAACAGCTTCCTTACCAGCTTACTGCTTGCTTACTAGCTTACTGCTTTGTTACTATCGTACTGCTTGCTTACTAGCTTACTGCTTGTTTACTAATTTACTGCTTTGTTACTATCGTACTGCTTGCTTACTAGTTTACTGCTTGCTTACAAGCGTACTGCTTGCTTACTAGACTGCTACATGCTTTCTAGCTTGCCGCTTGCCTACTAGCTGTTAAAAAGCTGATGCTTTTAACTACGAAGTCCGGATAGAGGTATCGGATCTTTATTGTGGGAAGTAATTGAGAATGTGTAAGATTTTCTTTTTCAAAAACTGTTCATTATAAAAATGAAAATAAAATAAACAATAAGAGACTAAGAGAATTCTTATTAAACTATGAAAATAATATCGTTTCCAATCCTACGTCGGAACCGAGACGTTGAGGTAAGCCATGGGTCTGTGAACAGAGAAACACGGCAATGTGTTTGACACGTAAACACGTTACACGTATATTCGCCGCGTGTGTGTCCTCACGCTCCTGGCTTCGATATTCGAATGTATAGGAGCCGAAAATTTCGCTCACTCGTAATATACGAGCTCGCAAATGGACTGTATTTAATATATGGCGTGAAAAGAATTAAATTTCCTTTCGACGCCGAACTGAGTCGATTGTCTAGTGGACGGGGATGTAAGTGGAGGTTGTAAGGCTCCAAATGCACTGATCCTGTGAGTATGCCCACGGAGTCTGTGCGTCGAGTCGCACTGCAGTACAACGGCACGACCGTCGATCTGCGGCTTCCCCTTAACGTTCCAACAGATGACTTGTTGGTCGAGAGTTACACTGCGAAGCCCGACTGCACGTGGTTCACTGCACGAATGCACCACTCGACGTGATTCGTGACAGTACTTGAACTACGTGGGGGCCTGACCCGCGACTCCTTAACCTCTCCGCACAGTTGCTCCTCTAAGCGTTACACCGGCGGGGTCTGTAGAGGGAAGGAATCGAAGACCGAATGTCAAGCGTCCGAAGTGGACGCTGACCTGACTCCAGTGAGCCCACCTGGAGGTTCACCACGTAGGTGCCTCCCTTCGGTGTCTCCTAAGCCGAACGAGAATCACAGAGAAGTTTGAACGGTATCCACCCACTTCTCTGTGTTTCAAACGTTTATACGCTTGAAACGACAAAATAATACTGCACGAGGGGGGTCAAACATCTTATTGGTGTATTCTCGAACCCTCCAAACTAGACAGAAAATAGAAATTGAGCTTGTTTGGGACTTTCCGGAACGAAATTCCTGAATGCTTTTATTTGAATCGAAAGTCGACTCGTTTGATAAGCAAAGTCTAAATTAATGAATGCTAATTTGAGTTTTAATGAATTCTCAGCTGTGCGAGGTCAATCAGAGGACCCGCACCAGACTGAACATCGACTCGTTGCACCCTTTATTCAATAATCGTCTACAAGCTTTATCTCGAGAATTTCACTCTCGAGATTCGCTCGAAATCTGTTCGGACACGATCGGGAGCCGATGTGTCTTCTTCAGAAGTCGTTGTGAAACTGAGCGGATTGACAGCCGAAGACGTCGCCGTGGTACTCTAATTAATCGTTCCGCGGCGCTGTCTAAATTTCGGCATTCTATCTTTGTCTAATTATTTGCGCGCTACTCTCTCACGATACTGACGTCATCAACGCCGTTGGCACACTCGAATCAAAGGTAATGAGCCGTTACCGATGCCAGAAAAACTAGTAATACACGCGTTTTTCTATCACTGCTTGCTGTACAAATCCTATTAGAGATAATCTCCTTCGAATTGTACGTTAACAGGATTAACGGTAATTGCGGCCGAGAATAATCGCTCGGCATTATGCAATGTTTAAACACTAGCGTATTGCTTGCTTACTACCAAACTGCATTCTTACTGCATTCCTGCTTACTTCTTAACTTGCTGCTTTCTTACTGGCCAGCAGCTTGCTTACTAGCTTACTGGTTGCTTGCTAGCTTACTGCTTGTTTACTATATTCCAGCTTGCTTACTAGCTTGCTGCTCGCCTACTAGCTTACTGCTTGCCTACTAGATTACTGCTTGCATGCAAGCTTACTGCTTACTTAATAGCTTAATGGTTTGTTACTAACATACTGCATTGTTACGAGCTTACTGCTTCCTTACTAATTAACTGCGTTCTTACTAGCCTGCTTCTTGCTTACTAACTAACTGCTTTCTTACTAGCCTGCTGTTTGCTTACTACCATACTGCTTTGTTACTAACTTACTGCTAGCTTACTCGCATTCTGCTTACATACTGGCTTGCTCCTTGCTCCGAGGTTACTAACCTACTGCTTGCTTCCTTTCCTACTACTTCCTTACTAGCTAACTGCTTTCTTACCAGCTTACTGCTTGCTTACTTGCTTACTGTATGCGTACTTGCTTACCGCTTGGTTACTAGTTTACTGCTTGCCTGCTAGCTTACTGGTTGCTTGCTAGCTTACAGCTAGCTTACTCGTTTACTGCTTGCTTGCTAGCTTGCTGCTTACCTTCTAGCTTACTGCCAGCATAATCGTTTAATTCTTACTTAGTAGCATACTGCTTCCTTACTATCTTCCTAATCGCTTACTTGCTCACTGCTTGCTTACTAGCTTACTGCATGCTTACTAGCTAAGTTCTTTCTTACTAGCCTGCTCCATGCTCTCTAGCTTACAGCTTGCATAATAGCTTGCTGCTTGGTTTCTAGCTTACACTTTGATTACTTGCTTTCTCATCGCTTACTAGCTCACTGGCTGCTTACTAGCTTACTGTTTGCTTTCTAGCATACTGCTTGCTTACTGGCATACTGCTTCCATACTAGCATCCTGCTTGATTACTAGCTCACTGCCTGCTGTCTAGATTACTGCTTGCTTACTAGCTTACTGCTAGCTCACTCGCTTCCTGCTTGCTTACTGGCTCCCAGCTTGCTTACTAACTTACTGGTTGCTTACTAAGTTACTGCTTGCTTACTAGCATACTGCTTGCTTACTAGTTTACTGCTTGCTTACTAGCTTCCTCATTGTTTTCTAGCTCACTGCATGCTTACAAGATTACTGCTTGCTTATTAGCTTACCGCTAGCTTACTCGCTCCCCGCTTGCTTGCCAGCTTACTGGTTGCTTACTAGCTTACTGCTTGCTTACAATATAACTGCTTCCATACTACCATCCTCCTCGCTTACTAGCTCACTGCTTCCTCACTAGCTTACTGCTTGCTTACTAGTGTTACGAGCCAGGGCAGTGCAGCGCGCGTGGCCTGCGAGTGCGAGAGAGAGTATGGAATATGGTATCAATTTGTTAGTTAGGTGCACGGACGTACCCAATGCGAAATTGGGGAGCCGCTAGGATAGTTGATAACGAGGACGAACCTGTTGCGAAATCAGGGAGCCTCTGGGATGGAGTCACGTACGGACGAACCTGGTGCGAAACCAGGGAGCCGTAGGAGGGTGAAACGTCGTGAACGAACCCGATGCGAAATCGGGGAGTCACTAGGATTGTTGATAACGACGCAGACGAACCCAATACGAAATCGGGGAGCTGCTAGGAGGTTGGAAGAAACGCAGACGAACTCGATCCGTAATCGAGGAGCTGCTGGGTAGTTGAATAAATCACAGACCAACCTGATGCAAAATCAGGGAGCTGTAGGATGCTGACGAACCTGATGCGTAATCAGGGAGCCGCTAGGATGGTAATAGATTGCGTGGACGAACTCGATGCGTAATCGAGGAGCCTCTATGTTGTAAGGGGTTGTATTTGGATTTGGGGATGTGTTAATTGAACTCGTAACTATGAAGTATTGAATGTAATATAACCCGAGCGGTAAGGTTATATTATTATGGGAACGTTTAACTAATGATAACCGCTTTATATAATTATGGGTTGAAGAAGTTGGATATCTCTGATTTGATAATAAAAGTAGATATATTCTTAAATCAACAATAAAATACAATTGTTTCGTGTATCTTGTGTCGCGATCAAAGAATGATTATATTTACCTAAAAAGATCTTGCGCGGTGTTGACGCACTGGCGATGCGGGGGTATGTCAGTTGAAAGTAATGGCTGCAATAGAATTTATGCCGGTTCACGGATTCTATATGGTATAATATTGATACGACAGGGAACTGTAGCTACGTTAGAAATCACCGTGTGCACTATTCTCCGAATTGTATTAATTAACGAGCTGCTCTATTCTCCGAATTGTATTAATTAACGGGCTGCTGCATCGCGGCGGAAGTGACCCCCATTTCAAAGGTTAGATAAGTAGCAGGGAGATTTTCTAATGCACGCAAGTGGCAAGAAAAATTTGAGGAACGAAACGTTCGACATACGTAACACTAGCATACTACTTACTTACTAGCTCACTGCTTTCTTGCCAGCTAATTGTATTCTTCCCAACATGCTGCTTGCTTACTAGCTTACAGCTTGATTACTAGCTTACTCCTTCCTTACTAGCATACTGCTTCCTTACTAGGTTCTTGCTCGCTTACTACCACGCAGCTTGTTTGCTAACTTACTGCTTGCTTACAAGCATACTGCTTTCTTACTACCTCACTACTTGCTTACTAGCTTACTGCTTGCTTACTAGGTTACTGCCTGCTTACTTGCTTTCTGCTTGCTTGCTAGCTTCCTCCACGCTTACTAGATTACTGCTTACATACTAGCTTGCTGCATGCTTAGTAGCTTGCTGCTTGCTTACTAGCCCACTGCATCCATACTAACTGCCTTCTTACTATCCTGCTGCTTGCTTAGTAGCTTAAAGCTTGCCTACTACCTAACTGCTTTCTTACTATAATCATGCCTTCTTCTTAACTTACTTCTATCTTACGTGCCAGCTGCTTGCTTACTAGCTTACAGCTTGCTTACTAGCATAATGCATGCTTACTAGCTTACCGCTAGCTTACTCACATACTGCTTGCTTACTATCCCGCTGCTTGCTTTCTAACTTAGTGCTTCCTTCCCAGCTTCCTGCTTGCTTACTAGCTTACTACTAGCTTACTAGATAACTGCTTTCTTACTAGCCTGCTCCTTGCTTTCTAGCTTACTGCTTCATTACTATCTTGCTGCCTGCATTCTAGCTCCATGCTCCCTTACTAGCTCGCTGCTTACTTACTAGCTGCCACCTCGCTTCCTAACTTGCTGCTTGCTTACTAGCTTGCTGCTTGCCCTCTAGCTTACTGCCTGCTTAGTAGCTTACTGCTTGCTAACTAGCTTACTGCTTGCTTACAATCATGCTGCTTCCTTACTAGCTTCCTGCTCGCTTGCTGGCTCACTGCATGCTTACGAGCTTAGTGGATGCCTACTAGCATACTACTTCCGTACAAGCTCCCTGCTCGCTTACTAGCTCACTGCTTGCTTACTAGCTTACTGTTTGCTTACTAGCTTACTCCTTGCTTACTAGCATACTGCGTTCTTACTAGCTGATTACTTTCTTACTTTCAAGCTGCTTGCCTACTAGCTTACATGTTGCTTACCAGCTTACTGCTTGCTCACTAGCTTACTGCGTTCTTACTAGCTGATTACTTTCTTACTTTCAAGCTGGTTGCCTACTAGCTTACTTGTTGCTTACCAGCTTACTGCTTGTTCACTAGCTTACCGCTTCCTTACTACCATACTACCTGCTCAGTAGCTAACTGCTTTCTTAAAAGCCTGCTGGTTGCTTTCTAGCTTACTGCTTGCTTGCTAGCTTACTGCTCTCTTGCTAGCCTGGTGCTTCCTTACTAACTTCCTGCTCGCTTACTGGCTCACTGCATGCTTACCGGCTTACTGCTTGCTTACTAGCTTACTTGTTGCTTACTAGCCCCATGCATGCTTACTACAATACCGCTTCCTTTCTAGGTATCTCCTCGCTTTCCAGCTCACTGCTTACTTACTAGCTCCCGCTCGCTTCCTAACTTGCTGCTTGCTTACTAGCTTGCAGCTTGCCCTCTAGCTTACTGCTTGCTTACTAGCATTCTGCTCCCTTACTAGCTTACTGCTTGCTTACTAGCATTCAGCACACTTACTAGCTACCTACTCGCGTACTGGCTTACTGCATGCATACTAGCTTGCTGCTTGCTTTCTAGCTCACTGCATGCTCACCAGCGTACTGCTTGCTTACTAGCTCACGGCTTGCCTACTAGTTCACTGCTAGCTTACTAGCATACTGCTTCCCTACTAGCTCCCAGCTTGGTTACTAGCTTACCTCTTGCTTACAAGCTTACTGCTTGCTTACTAGCTAACTGCTATCTTACTAGCCTGCCCCTTGCTTTCTAGCTTACTGCTTGCTTACTGTTATGCTACTACCTTACTAGCTTCCTGCATGCTTAGTGGTTCACTGCTTGCTCTCTAGCTTAGTGCTTCCTTACTAGCTCTCTGCTTGCTTACTACCTAACTGATTTCTCTGAATGTTTCAGTTTTCTTCCTATCATCCTGCTTACTTACTAGCCAGCTGCAGGCTTACAAGCTTACTGTTTGCTTACTGGCTTACTGCTTGCTTACTAGCTTACTTGTTGCTTACTACCATAATACTTCCTTACTAGCTCCCTGCTCGCTTCCTAGCTCAAATCTTGATTACCAGCATACAGCTTCCTTACTGCCTTTCTCCACGCTTACCAGTTTACTGCTTACCTACTATATAACTGCTTTCTTACCAGCCTGCTGCTTGCTCTCTAGCTTAGAGCTAGCTTACTCGGTTACTGCTCGCTTAATAGCCTGCCGCTTGCTTTCTAGCATACTGCTTCCTTACTCGTCTGCTGCTCCCTTTCTAGCTTACAGCATGCTTACTAGCATACTGCATTCTTACTAGCTAACTGCTTTCTGACCAGCCGGCTGCTTGCTAACATGCTTACCGATTGCTTACTAGCTTACTGCTTGCATACTATCAAACTGCTTCCATACTGCCTTCCTCCTCCCTTACTAGCTTACTGCATGCTTACTGCCCTTGTGGTTGCTTACTAGTTTATTGCTCGCTTTCTAGCATACTGCTCCCGTTCTAGCTCCCTTTACGCTTACTAGCTCACTGCTAGGATACTATCTTAGCGCTTGCTTACAATCTTGCTGCTTTCTGACTAGCCTGCTGCTTGCTTAGAAGCTTACTGCTTCCTTACTAGCTTACGTCTGGCTTAATAGCATGCTGCTTGCTTAGTGTCTTTCTTGTTGCTTGCAAGCTTGCTACTTGCTTGCAAGCATAATGCTTCCTTACTAGCATCCTGGTTGCTTACTTGCTTACTACTTGCACATTCGCTTACTGCATGCTTTCTAGCTTACTGCTTGCTGACTAGTTTACTGCTAGCTTAATAGCTCACTGCTTGCGTACAAGACTACTGCATGCTTACTAGCTTACTTCTAGCTAAATCGCTTAATACTTGCATGCTAGCTCACAGCTTGCTTAGTACCTTACTGATAGCATAATCGCTTACTGCATGATTACAAGCCTGCTGCTTGCTCACTAGCTTGCTGCTTGCATTGTAGCTTACTGCCTGATTACTAGCATACTGCCTTCAACTAGCTTCCAGCTTCCTGACTAGCCTGCTGCTTGCTTACAAGCTTACTGTTTGCTTAGTAGCTTACTGCAGGCTTACTGGCTTGCTGCTTGCTTTCTAACTTCCAGGTTGCATACTGCCATACTGCTTTCTTACTAGCTAGCAGCTTTCTGACTAGCCTGAAGCTTGCTTGCTAGCTCGCTGCTTGTCTACTAGCTTACTGGCTGCTTAGTAGCTTAGTGCTAGCTTAATCGCGTAATGGTCGCTTACTACCTTGCTGCTTTCTTACAAGCTTGCTGCTTGCTTACTAGCCTACTGCCTCCTTACTAACCTGCTGCTTCCTTATTAGCAAAGTGCTTTGTTACTATCTTTCTGCTTACTGACTGCCTTACCGCTACCTTTACTAGCTTCTTGCTTGCTTAACAGCTTACAGCCTTGGTACAAGCTTACAGCTTCCCAACTAACTGACTCCATCTTTACTAGCCTGCTGCATGCATACTAGCTTACTGTTTGCTTACTAGCTTACTGCAAGCTTACTAGCTTACTGCTTGCTTACTAGCTTACTGCTAGCTTACTCGCCTACTGTTTGCATACTAGCCAGCTGCTTGCTTTCTAGCCTAGTGCTTCCTTACTAGCTTCCTGCTTTTTTTTTTTTTTTGTCGTGGGGAAAATCTTCGAAAGACTCCCTCCCACCTCCTTGGGGAGAGGTGGGAGGGGTGTGTGGGATTCCCCGCGCCCGTACAACGACAGGCGCGGGACCTACCCACTAAAAACCCCACGGTGACCCTTCTGCTCGAAGCATTCTTCCGGTATCCTCCCTGTGCCCGCGCTTTCGCGCCCATCCCCCGGGGAGGCACTCCTACCCCCAACCGGTCCGACCCGGCGCCGCCTGGCGGGAGGAGGGTCCCCTCAGGACCCCCCTCCCAGCCTAGGTCATCCGCCACGCCGAGGCGGCCGCCCGCGACGCCTCGCGACCGGGCGACGACCTCGGGCCACCGCACGAGCGCGAGCTTCAGCGCGGCGCTGAAGCTCGCGCTCCCTCCCCGCGGCCTCCTTCTGCAACATTACGTTCTCGCAGAAGGAGGCCACGGCCCTCCACTTCTCCTCGCTGCCGAGCATGGCGCGCACCACGCCCGGCAGCGAGACATCCCGCCCAACGACGCCGACCAGGACACGGCGCTCCCCCTCCCACGCGGGGCATACCTCCAGGGTATGATCCGCCGTGTCCTGCTCAGCGTCGCAGTGGCAGCAACGCGCCGTCGGCTCCTTCCCTATCCGGCACAGGTATCTTCCGAAGCTGCCATGCCCGGAAAATACCTGTGCCAGCCGGTAGGTGAGGCTGCCATGGCCTCTGTCCAGCCACTCCTTCAGGAGTGGCCGAACAGCCCCGACAGTCCGGTGCCCCGCGGTTGGCAGAGCCAGCCGCTCCTGCCACGCGAGCAACACGGACTGCCGGGCCTGGCGCTTCAAATCGCCCCAAGCAGGATCCTGCCCGCCCGGGACCGCCCCCACCCCCGCGCGACGGTCGACGCGGTGCCGGTACATCACCGCGTGCGACCGCGCGAGCAGGTCCATGGGCGGCATCCCCGCTAGAACCGTCGCCGCCGCATGTGACATGGTCCGATACCCGCGGACGACCCTGAGCGCCATGCGCCTCTGCACCCGACGCAGCATAGTCATGCTGCGCCGGGAGGCAGCCAGGTCGTCCGCCCAGACGGGGGCCCCGTATAGGGCCACCGACTGGACCATTGCCACATAGAGGCGACGAACTCGGCCCGCCGGGCCCCCCAGGTTGGGCAGGATCCGGCCCAGAGCCGCAACCATCCTTTCCAAAAGGGGGACCAGGCAGCGGAAATGCTCCTCGAAACGCCAGTGGCTATCGAGGATCAGCCCCAGATACCTGATCTGGGGCTTCACCTCGATGTCAGCCCCACCCACCCGGATCAGAGGGGGTGGCGGATCCTGCCGAGGTGAATGAAACGCAATCACCTCGGTCTTATGGACCGCCACCGTCATCCCCATCCCCCTGATCCGGTCGACGACGCGTTGCGACCCCTCCTCCGCGCGACGCATGGCCCACCCCCAGTGCGCCCCGACGGCCAGCACCAGTGTGTCATCCGCATAACACACCGTGCTGACGCCGTCGGGGAGGCCGGCCCGCAACACCGAGTCGTACGCGATGTTCCACAGGAGTGGCCCGAGGACCGACCCCTGCGGAACACCGCAGTACACCTCCCTCCGCATATCACCATCCCGGCCCGGATACTCGATCCACCTGCCGCGGAGATAATCCCCGACGACCGCCCTGAGACAAGGGGGGACTCGATGATATTCGAGTCCCCTCCTTATCTCTTCCCAGGGGAGGGTGTTAAAGGCATTGGCAATATCCAAGGATATTGCCAATGCCACCCCTCCCCGGGAGACGGCCGCCTCCGAGAGGGCCCTCACACGACCTATCGCGTCGATAGTCGATCGGCCCCCCCGGAAACCGAACTGGCAGTCGGCCAGACCGGGATCACCCCGCGACAGGTGCTCGACGAGGCGGGCAGCAATCACACGCTCGAAGAGCTTGCCCACCTCGTCGAGGAGACAAATGGGCCGGTATGCGGAGGGAGACTCCGCGGGCCGACCCTCCTTCCGGAGGAGGACCATCCTCGCCACCTTCAAACTGGGGGGAATCGCCCGTCCCTCAGGCAGCGGTCGAACAACCGCCTGAGGTCGGCCCCAAGGACGCCCTGGGTCAAGACCCAAACCCGGCCGGGCACACCATCCGGACCCGGGGCCGTGTTGCGAACCCCGAGCCGTCTGATGGCCGCTGCCAGCTCCTCCTGCGTGACCCCCAGCTCGGCCGTCCACTCCACTGGGACAGCCGCCGCCGCCGGAGGACGCGGTCCCCTCTCCCCAATTGGGAAGAGTGTATTGACCACGTCCTCCAGCAGCCGGGTGTCAAGACCCTCGGTGACGGGGGGCGCCCACGGGCGGAGCTTATTCAGCACCACCTTATATGGGCGCCCCCATGGATCGTCATCAAGGGTCTGGAGGAGCTCCTTCCATGCCTGGGTCTTGGCCCGTTTGATGGCGACCTGCAGAGCAACCCGCGCCACGCGGTATGCTCCATACAGGTCATCAGCTGCCCTCGCTCGCGCCACGCCGTCGCCTGTACGTTGACGACGGCGCGCGCGGGTGTACTGGCGTCGGGCGCGGACAGTCGCGACTCGCAACTCCGCGATCGCGTCCGACCACCAGTACACCGCCCGGCGAGGAGAAGCCCGCCCGACCCGAGGCATCGCCGCGTCGCAAATACCCGCGACCAATGCTCCGAGCCGGGCGACCTCCTCCTCTATGCTCGGCAACTCGGCCGCCCTCTGCGGCCAAGTTGCAGCGAGGGCAGCTGCCATCAGGGCGTCCTTGTCCAGGCGCCGAAGCGCCCAGCGGCGTGGTGGGGTGCCACGCAGGCGGCCGTGTCGGGATGCACTCGCGGCGGCAGAGACCTCCATCCGGATGTACCGGTGATCGGAGAGTGTCTCTGCCCCCGCGACCACGTGCCAACCCGACACCATGCGCACGGCGTTTGGGGTCGCGAATCCAACATCCACGATGGACCCCCCATATCGCCGCACGCATGTGTGCTCCGACCCCCGGTTCAATACCCGGAGGTCGAGTCCCGCCGCCCAATCGCCCAGGATCCCGCCGCGAACGGAGGTCCTGGGGGATCCCCAAGCCACCGACTTGGCATTAAAATCCCCCAGGACCAGCACCGGCCGGGCCGCGTAGCGCTGCACGCATGCCGCGACCTCGGCCAAGTACAGCTCGAACGCAGCGTGACCGCTACGGGGCGAAATGTAGCACCCCACCACAGCGACTCCCCCCCAGTCCACGGCGACGAATCCCCGACCGCGCTCCAACAAGGAGAACGGTGGGGACCCGTCGCCCCCTCCCCATACCGTCGCCACCAAGCCGTCCGCGTCGCCCACCCAATGAGGGTGATCAGGGACGCGGTACGGCTCGGCGGCGACCGCCAGGCCAACCCCCCCCTCCGCGAGGACTTGGGACATCAAGTCCTGTGCCGCGCGGCAGTGGTTGAGGTTGGCCTGGAGGAGGAGGCGGGGCGGCATTAATTAATGGCCGCGCCAGCCTCCTCCCGGCCGTCCGTCCCCGTAGCACCGTCCACCTCCATGGAGGACGATGCCACCGCCCTCGGCACCGGAGCCGGTGCAGCCCGCCTCTTCCTCTCCTTCCGGGAGGGGGGGGTGCACTTCTTGCTCCCCACCCTGTGATCGGCTGGCTTCCCCATGTCCGCACACAGCGGGCAGTGGGGGGCCGCCGAGCACTGGCTCGCACGGTGCTCTTTGGCACCGCAGCGGTAACACTGACCGCTGCGGTCCACCGGCGAGGTGCACCACTGCCTCACGTGCCCCAATTCGAGGCAGCGGTGACACTGGAGCGGGCGCGGCGCGAGGATTTCCACTCGCGCCGAAACCCACCCCACCAACACCCTCCCGGATTCCGCCACCTTACGGGCGGCGGAGAGGGGGCACCGGGCCCACACCGACCCGAGGCCGGAGGGCGACCTGCGGATCTCTCCGATCCGCAGGTCCTCCACAGGACAGTCCTCCGCCCTCGCAAGAGCACGGGACACATCCTGTGCGCTGACCGAGTCGTCCAGCCCACAAACGCGCATCTCCGTGCGCTTCGTGGGCCGGGCGACCCGGACACCTCGCTCGCCCAGCTGCTCCCGGAGCCTCTGGGCGAGACGATCCGCCTTCGCGCCGCCTTCTGCACCGGGGATCTCCAGCAAGAGACCCCCGGTCACGGCCCTCTTCGCCCTCACGGAGGCGATGCCCAGCTCTTCCAGGGAGATATTCTCCCTGGCGAGCCGCATCGCCTCCGCGAGGGTCAGGTCGCCCCCCTGCGCAACGGTCAGCGTCACCGCTGCCGTTTTTGGGGGACGACCTGGTCGTGCCTTCCCGACCTTCGCGGCCTTTACCTTGGCCGCCGGCGGCGGAGGCGGAGGCTGCGGTTGCGAGGCCTTCCACGCCGCCCGCTTCGCCTTCCGCCCCACCACCTCACTCCACGCCACCCCCCCTTGCGAGGGTGCTGTGGAGGACGCGACCACCGCGACCACGGGTACACCACCCCCCCTGGGGGTCGCGACCCGGGGCCCTGGTGCCGCAACGCTGGGCGGAGCCTTCACTCCGCCCTTCTATGCCTTCCCCGACTGTACCGGAACAGGTCGGGGAGGCACCGCCTTCCTGCTGACCGCTCTTCCGGCGAGGAGCTCCTCCCGGAAGGCGGCCAGCTTGCCATCAATCATGTCCCCAATCCTCCTCAGAAGATCGTCTTCTGAGGAGGACGGGGACTTCTTCACGGGCGGAGTGCGGGTGGAGGGGCCCGCGGTGCCCCGCACCACTGCCGCCGCACTCCGCTTATTTACCTCCGCCGAGGGACGCGGCGGTGGAGGAGGAGGGAGGATGGGAGGGAGGGCCGCGCTGTTCCACAGCGCCTCTGCCCTCCTCCTCCCCTGTCGCTCCTCCTCCAACAGGAGCTGCAGACGGGCGTTCCGCCCTCTGAGCTCCCGCGCCGCCTCCCTCATTTCCTCCGCCGCGGCCTTCAGGGCCTCCGCGCCACCGCTTTTCTGCCCCTTAAAGGCGCAGGCAGCGGCGACTTTCTCCACCCGCCTCAGGGACGAGGAGATCCTCTCCGATATCTTCTCGGTCACCTCGTCCCTGAGGCAACTCAGCCTCACCGACGGGCTCATCGCCCCGCCCACCTCGACGACGGCCTGCCCCGTCCTCTTCCTCTTAGAGCCTATGTGGCTCGTGCTGGAGGAGAAGGACGAGACCGACGCCGTCTCGTCGTCCTCCTCCACCCTCCACGAAGCCTGACCTGGCGCTGAGTGGGGCGCGAGCGCCGCCACCCTAACCCCAACCCCGTCTCCGTCCTCCCCAACCGACAAAACCCGCCCCATCCCCATTTTATTTTCTGTGTCCATAATAGTCCCACGAGATGGTCGGAAATAAAGGTCCACCCGGGCAGAGCCGCCTTACCCGGGTAAGCCTAATACTCCGGGGTTTCGGCAGGTTCCCCGGAGGTGGTCGCTTGGGATTGGGCCTTCTCCCCCAACCATGCATCCCATCGCCGCGCACCATAGCTTAGGATTAGAGGGCGATTTTATAGAGTCGCCATACTCGTGGCCCAGGCGGTTAAGCCAAGACCCCCGTTCCCCCTGCCGTCACGTAACATTCACAAAACCAATAGGGAATTGTGAATGGGTCGTTGTGACGACCAACAGGAGGCTTACGGTGTGTGTATGACTCGGGTACCCCGGGTTCGTTAAGCCCGTACTGAAGCTGAAAGGCTGGCAGCCCCTGAGGGGTCGGCCGCCCCCTGCGGCCAGGTTGCAGCGAGGGCAGCTGCCATCAGGACGTCCTTGTCCAGGCGCCGAAGCGCCCAGCGGCGCGGTGGGTTACCACCCGGACGGTGGTGTCGGGATGCATCCACCGAGGCGGCAGAGACCATCCGGATATACCGGTGGTCCGAGAGTGTCTCCGCCCCCGCGACCACGTGCCACCACGACACCATGCGCACGGCGTTGGGGGTCGCGAATCCAACATCTACGATAGACCCCCCATATCGCCGCACGCGTGTGTGCTCCGACCCCCGGTTCAATACCCGGAGGTCGAGCCCCGCCGCCCAATCGCCCAGGATCCCGCCGCGAACGGAGGTCCTGGGGGATCCCCACGCCACCGACTTGGCGTTGAAGTCCCCCAGGACGAGCACCGGCCGAGCCGCGCAGCGCTGCACGCATGCCGCGACCTCGGCCAGGTACTGCTCGAACGCGACGTGACCGCTGCGAGGCGATATGTAGCACCCCACCACGGCGACTCCCCCCCAGTCCACGGCGACGAATCCCCGACCGCGCTCCAGCAAGGAGAACGGCGGGGACCCGTCGCCACCACCCCATACCGTCGCCACCAAGCCGTCCGCGTCGCCCACCCTATGAGGGTGATCAGGGACGCGGTACGGCTCGGCGGCGACAGCCAGGCCAACCCCCCACTCCGCGAGGACTTGGGACATCATATCCTGTGCCGCGCGGCAGTGGTTGAGATAGGTCTGGAGCAGGAGGCGGGGCGCCATTAATTATCGACCGCCCCAGCCTCCTCCCGCCTGTCCGTCCCCGTGGCACCGTCCACCTCCATGGTGGACGATGCCACCGCCCGCGGCGCAGGAGTCGGAACGGCCCGCCTCTTCCTCTCCTTCCGGGAGGGGGAGACCACTTCCTGCTCCCCACCCTGTGGTCGGCTGGCATCCCCCTGTCCGCACATAGCGGGCAGTGGAGGGCCGCCGAGCACTGGCTCGCGCGGTGGTCCTTCGCCCTGCAGCGGTAACATTGATCGCTGCGGTCCACCGGCGAGGTGCACCACTATCTCACATGCCCCAATTCGAGGCAGCGGTGACACTGTAGCGGGCGCGGCGCGAGTATCTCCACTCGCGCCGAAACCCACCCCACCAAAACCCTCCCAGATTCCGCCACTCTATGGGCGGCGGAGAGGGGGCAGCGGGCCCACACGGACCCCAGGCCGGAAGGAGATCTGTGGATCTCCCCGACCCGCAAATCCCCCCCAGGGCAATCCCCCGCCCTTGCTAGGGCACGTTCCACGTCCTCCGCGGTGGCCGAGCCGCTGCTCCCGGAGCCTCTGGGCGAGTCGGTCGGCCTTCACGCCGCCGTCTGGACCGGGGTTCTCCAGCAGGAGACCCTCAGTCACGGCCCGCTTCGCCCTGACGGAAGCGATGCCAAGCTCTTCCAGGGACACATTGTCCCTGGCGAGCCGCATCGCCACCGCGAGGGTCAAGTCGCCCCCCTGCGCAACGGTCAGCGCTACCGCTGCCGTTTTAGGGAGGCGGCCAAGTCGCGCCTTCGCGGCCTTTCCTTTGGCCGCGGGCGGCAGGGGCGGAGGCTGCGCCTGCGAGGCCTTCCTCGCCGCCCTCCTCGCCCTCCGCCCCACCACCTCGCTCCACGACACCCCCCTTGGGGCGGTGCCGCGGAGGACGCAGGAACCGGGACCACGAGTACGCTTCCCCCCTTGGGGGTCACGACCCGGGGCCCCGGAGTCGTCACGGTGGGCGGAGCCTTCGCTCCCCCCACCTTCGCCGTCCCCGGCCGTGCCACCACTGGTCGGGGTGGCAGCACCCTCCCACCGACCGCTCTTCCGGGGAGGAGCTCCTCCCGGAAGGCAGCCAGCCTCTTATCAATCATGTCCCCTATCCTCCTCAGGAGATCGCCCTCTGAGGAGGACGGGGACCTCTGCGCGGGCGGAGTGCGTGTGGAAGGGCCCGTGCGGGCCCGCACCACCTCCGCCGCATTCCGCTTCCTAACGACCGCAGGAGGGCGCGCCGTAGGAGGAGGGAGGACAGGAGGGAGGGCCGCGCTGTTCCAGCGCGCCTCTGCCCTCATCCTCCCCCGTCGCTCCTCCTCCAACAGGAGCTGCAGACGGGCGTTCCGCCCGCTTAGCTCCCGCGGCGCGTCCCTCATCATTTGGGCAGCCTCCCTCGGAGCCTCTGCCCCGCCGCTCTTCTGCCCCTTCAAAGAGCAGGCAGCGGCCACTTTCTCCACTCGTCTCAGGGACGAGGAGATCCTCTCCGATATCTCCTCAGTCACCTCGTCCCTGAGACAACTTATCCGGACAACCGGGCTCATCGCCCTGCCCACTCCATTGACGGCCTGCCCCGTCCTCTTTCTCTTGGAGCCTATGAGGCTCCTGGTAGAGGAGAAGGACGAGACTGACGCAGTCTCGTGGTCCTCCTCCACCTTCCACGAAGCCGGGCCAGGCGCTGGAGGCGGCGCGAGAGCCGTCACTCCAGTCCCAACACCGCCTTCGTCCTCCCCCTCTGACTTACCCCGTCCCATCACCGTTTTAATTTTGAACTCCATAGTATTCCCACGAGCAGGTCGGAAGAAAAGGTCCGCCCGGGCAGAGCCGCCTTACCCGGGTAAGCCTATATACTCCGGGAGTTCGGCAGGTGCCCCGGAGGTGGTCGCTTGGGATTGGGCCTCCTCCCCCAACCATGCATCCCATCGCCGCGCACCATAACTTAGGATTGGAGGGCGATTTTATAGAGTCGCCAGACTCGCGGTCCCGGGCGGTTAAGCCAAGGCCCCCGTTCCTCCTGCCGTCACGTACCATTCACAAAACCAAAAAAGGAATTGTGAATGGGTCTTTGTGACGACCAACAGGAGGCTTACGGTGTGATAAGCATCAGGTACCTCGGGGTCGCTACGCCCCGTACTGCGGCCGAGGATTGCCGGACACAGCCCCTGAGGGTATTAGCTTACTGCTTGCTTACCAGCTTACTGCAAGCTTTTTCGCTTACTGCATGCTTACTAGCCTGCCGCTTGCTTTCTAGCTTACTACTCGCTTGCTAGCTTACTGGTTGCCTACTCGCTTACTGCTTGCTTACTAGACTGCTGCTTGCTTACTAGCTTCCTGGTTGCTTACTAGCTTACTGGTTGCTTACTAGATCACTGCTTGCTTACTAGCTTACTGGTTGCTTACTATCTTACTGCCTGCTTACTATCTTACTGCTTGCATACTAGCTTACTGGTTGCTTACTAGTTCACTGCTTGCTTACATGCTTGCTGCTCGCTTACTGGCTTGCTGCTTGCTTACTAGCTCACTGCTTGCTTACTAGCTCACTGCTTGCTTACTCGATTACTGCTTGCTTATTTGCTTAGTGCTATCTTAATCGCTTGTTGCTTGCTTGCTAGCTTACTGCATGCTTTTGTGAGTCGACCACACTGGGCTGTGAATGTAGGGTGGTTGGAATTGCAGGGGATTAAGTCGTGAACCGGTGAGACGCAAGCCAGTTCCTCGGAACATAGGAGCCTCCGTCGAGGTAGCCACGGCTGGCTGCCGGGCGTGCCTTTGATGAAGGAATCGCCGGCTTGGCAACCACGTGTGCATACCGCAGGTTGCTCCTGAGGAGCAGCCGTCGTGGAAGCCGAACCAGGACAAGACGTCCTCTTGCGTGGGTGGTGTAGAAACGCCACCCGCACGGGGAGCGTGCTCGCGGGATATAGCCTCTTGGAGCCTTGCAACCTCCATTTGGTTTCTCGTCCGTGGCATTGCGAAGAGAACCCGGTAGAACGGAGAGAAGCACGTCTACCCGGTTGTGCGCGTCGGTGAGATCGTAGGAAACGAATCTCATTTACCAGAAAGAGAAATATATACAGTCCACTAACTAGAGCGCTAGATAGCCAGCCAGCTCTCCCCTCCAAACACACCAGACTGTCGCTGGAGCGCGAGAAACAGCTGACGAGTGCGCGATTGTTGACTTGTCCGCAAAAGTATTTATTACGCGGATTCTTTTGTTGCAGAAAGCCTCCGCAGTAGAACAAATTGGAGACGAAAAGAATAGGAGACGTCTGGCCAAAGCAGAGCCACCGTCCAAGATTTTTGTTTTCTGTTTTTCGTTTATTTTTACATTTTGTACTTGAATTTTCATTTATATTTTTGTAAAATAAAAACTTTATTGAAAAATTTGTAACAATTTCTTTCCCTGCCTGTTTCCTCATCCGGACCCACGTTAAAGACCCTTAGTACTTTAACAAGCTTACTGTTGGCTTACTAGCTTCCTCCACGCTTACTAGCGCACTGCTTGCTTACTAGCACACTGCTTCCTTACTAGCTTACTGCTTGCTTACTAGCTTGCTTCTTTGTTACTAACTTACTGCTTTCTTACTAGCCAGCTGCTTGCTTACTAGCTTAGTTGTTGGTTACTTTCTTACTGCATGCTTACTATGTCACACCTTGCTTACTGGTTTCCTCCTCGCATACAACCTCACTGCTTGCATACTAGCTTACTGCTTGCTTACTAGCTTACTACTTGCTTACTAGCTAACTGCTTTGTTGCTAGCTATCTGCATTCTTACTAGCCCCCTGCTTGCTTTCTAGCTTACTGCTTGCATTCTAGCTTCCTGCTCGCTTACTAGCTCCCTGCTCGCTTACTTTTTTTTTTTTTTTTTTTTGTCGTGGGGAAAATCTTCGAAAGACTCCCTCCCACCTCCTTGGGGAGAGGTGGGAGGGGTGTGTGGGATTCCCCGCGCCCGTACAACGACAGGCGCGGGACCTACCCACTAAAAACCCCACGGTGACCCTTCGGCACCCTTTGGGAGGATACCGGGAATCGCTCGAAGCATTCTTCCGGTATCCTCCCCGTGCCCGCGCTTTCGCGCCCATCCCCCGGGGGGACAATCGGTCCCCCCAGTAGACACACTGCCTCATAGCGGCGGGACGGGGCCACTCCATCCCGCCGCTATCCGTCCCGGGGCCGCGTTTAGTGGCGGCTGCGAGCCCCAACTCGCAACCGCCCGCGACCCCGTTTCCACCCCTCGGCGGCCGGGCGTTCATGGCCGCACCAGACCGCCGAGGGTGCCTCCCCTTGCGTTGGACCGGTAGGGGGAGGCACTCCTACCCCCAACCGGTCCGACCCGGCGCCGCCTGGCGGGAGGAGGGTCCCCTCAGGACCCCCCTCCGAGCCTAGGTCATCCGCCACGCCGAGGCGGCCGCCCGCGACGCCTCGCGACCGGGCGACGACCTCGGGCCACCGCACGAGCGCGAGCTTCAGCGCGCCGCTGAAGCTCGCGCTCCCTCCCCGCGGCCTCCTTCTGCAACATTACGTTCTCGCAGAAGGAGGCCACGGCCCTCCACTTCTCCTCGCTGCCGAGCATGGCGCGCACCACGCCCGGCAGCGAGACATCCCGCCCGACAACGCCGACCAGGACACGGCGCTCCCCCTCCCACGCGGGGCATACCTCCAGGGTATGATCCGCCGTGTCCTGCTCAGCGTCGCAGTGGCAGCAACGCGCCGTCGGCTCCTTCCCTATCCGGCACAGGTACCTTCCGAAGCTGCCATGCCCGGAAAATACCTGTGCCAGCCGGTAGGTGAGGCTGCCATGGCCTCTGTCCAGCCACTCCTTCAGCAGCGGCCGAACAGCCCCGACAGTCCGGTGCCCCGCGGTTGGCAGAGCCAGCCGCTCCTGCCACGCGAGCAACACGGACTGCCGGGCCTGGCGCTTCAAATCGCCCCAAGCAGGTTCCTGCCCGCCCGGGACCGCCCCCACCCCCGCGCGATGGTCGACGCGGTGCCGGTACATCACCGCGTGCGACCGCGCGAGCAGGTCCATGGGCGGCATCCCCGCTAGAACCGTCGCCGCCTCATGTGACATGGTCCGATACCCGCGGACGACCCTGAGCGCCATGCGCCTCTGCACCCGACGCAGCATAGTCATGCTGCGCCGGGAGGCAGCCAGGTCGTCCGCCCAGACGGGGGCCCCGTATAGGGCCACCGACTGGACCATTGCCACATAGAGGCGACGAACTCGGCCCGCCGGGCCCCCCAGGTTGGGCAGGATCCGGCCCAGAGCCGCAACCATCCTTTCCAACCGGGGGACCAGGCAGCGGAAATGCTTCTCGAAACGCCAGTGGCTATCGAGGATCAGCCCCAGATACCTGATCTGGGGCTTCACCTCGATGTCAGCCCCACCCACCCGAATCAGAGGGGGTGGCGGATCCTGCCGAGGTGAATGAAACGCAATCACCTCGGTCTTATGGACCGCCACCGTCACTGCTCGCTTACTTGCTCACTGCTTGCTTACTAGCTAACTGCTTGCTTACTAGCTAGCTGCTTTCTTACTAGCCTCCTGCTTTCTAGCTCACTGCTTCCTTACTAGTTTCCTGCTTGTTTACTATCCTACTGCCTGCTTACTAGCTAACTGGATGCTTAGTAGCATTCTGCTCCCATACAAGGTCTCTGCTCGCATACTAGCTTACTGCTTGATTACTAGCTTGCTGCTTGCTTTCTAGCTTACTCCTTGCTTACTAGTATACCGCTTTGTTACTAGCCCACTGCTTGCCTACTCGCTTACTGCTTGCTTACTAGCTTACAGCCAGCTTTCTAGCTCACTACTCGCTTAGTAGCTCACTGCATGCATACTAGCTTGCTGCTTGCTTTCTAGCTTACAGTTTGCTTACTAGCACACTGCTTGCTTACTATCTTACTGCTAGCTTACTCGTTTACTGCTTGCATACTCGCTAACAGCTTGCTTACTAGCTGTTTAGAATAAGGTATAAGAATTAGGATAAGATGTAGAAATACGTTTATTGTACCGTCTTCGTGTTTAGATTAAGGTGCGAGCGGTGTGGATTGCGTGAGCGAGAAGGAATGAGTGTTGTGAGAGCGCGTCATGTGTGCCGACGGTTTGCGCGACCGTCACCGATCTATGGACGAGATTTGAAAGATCAATGGTTTGTCGTGCGCGATCCTGTAACGGCAGAACGATCCAAGCTGTCGATTCGATTGTAAGTGATATCGAGAGCGGACCTTCGTTGCCCTGGCGCATTCTCCTAGGGAGTTGCCCTTGAAACTGTTATCGGACACGTGCCCACCGGGTCCCAGTTACGCTTGCCGCAGTGTGAACGTTGTGCAATCTTACAATAAATTTGCGACTGTGTGAATTACTGCGCCATTCTTCCCTGTTCCTCGTCCGCGCCTCTTTTCGTCTGGGCATTAACAAAGTGGTCCTTCGAGCCGGTTCTGAGGATGACGCAAAATGGAGACCGCACGAGCTGCAACATCAGCGCCGCTGACCAATCAGACCGTGGAAGCCCACCTACACCAGCTGCAAGTCATCGCCCACCCCATCATCCGGATGGAGGTTAACTACCGGAAGGAAGGGCAGGCTATGTTCTCCGCAGCTTCCGTCGAGGGACGGCTCAAGAGACTGGACGGCGAGTGGATGCACTTCGAGAAGCTGTACCTGGAGTTTCTGCAGTTAGTCCCCGCTCACGCTAAGTCTATCCTGCCGTACTTTACCGAGGAAACCTTCGAAAAGGTGCAGGAGTACTATTGGGCATCGTGCGACTTTTTCGCCGACGTTGCAGCGAAATGCACTGCGACCAGCGCCGCGCAACCGAGTCCCACTCCCGCGCCCACAGGCGACTCCATCTCCGTCGCGAAACTCGCGCGGATTCCACTGCCCAAAGTCGCTGTGTCGTACGCCGAATGGCACAGTTTCCGCGATCTGTTCAAATCGCTCGTGTTAGACAATAAGTCCCTAACGAACGTGAAACGGTTACACTATTTAAAATCGTCCGCCGAAGGTCATGCCGCAAACCTGATCGCGCATTTCTCGATAACCGACGCGAATTTTGAACCGGCCTGGATGACGCTAGCAGACCGGTACTATAACAAGCGCGTGATAGTATCAACATTATTAAGCAATTTCCTCTCGCTGCCGGTTATTGTTAGCGAGTCCGCGGACGAATTATCTCGTCTTCGCGACACGACGAAGGAGTCGATCGCCATGTTGCGCAGTATCGGTCGCCCGGTGGATACATGGGATGACGTCATCGTCTTCCTGCTTACCGCCAAGCTAGACCGCCGTACGCTACGAGAGTGGCAGATATCCCGCGGAGCAAGCACCGAGCCCCCCACCTTCGACGAGCTCGACGAATTCCTCGTTGCGCGGATCCGCGCTCTCGAGGCGCTTCACGACAAGCCCGAAACTTCGGCCGCGCGCCTCGCCGAGCCGCGATCGGCGCCCTCGACGGGAGTTCGCACGCACGCAGCGAATACAGCTGTGAACCGGTGCCCGATGTGCCGATCGAAGCATCCGTTATATCGATGTCCGGCGTTCCATAGCCTACAACCTACGCAGCGGCGAGACCTAGTGACTCGGACCAACGCCTGTTTTAACTGTCTTCGCGATGGACACATGGTTTCGACGTGTCCGGTTCGCACCACGTGCTCGCGATGTAACCGCAATCACCACAGTTTGTTACACGTTCCCAACAGCAGGACATGTTCCCAGGGATTGGTTCGTAACCAGAATAACATGTCCTGCCGTTGGACCGGCGGAGATGATACATTCAGCTGATAGTTACGTACGCGGCCCGTGCACGCATTGGTTGCCTTTATAACCGCCGCGTTTGCACGTACAACCTACAGTACGTTTCACACTGCACCGTCCTTCGCAGAGGTTCGGCCAGAATACGATGAGATTAAGGTACAAGCTTCCTGCCGGCAATTAATTATATCCCAGCACGGCACGCGGAGATGTTTCTTCGCCCGGTATCGCGCCAGGTTGGACCCGTACGCGGAGCCCTTACGTATGTTGCTACGCCGTAATGGTAGCCGGCATGGTACCATCCCTTTCTGGACACTAATTCACGCTCTCCGCGCTCGCGGGAATAAAATTAACGCTGCGCCGTGAAGAATCGCGCGACGATTTTCAACGAACCCCCTCAACCGGACGACTAAATTATTTGGGGACTGGAACGGAGACTCGGTTAAATTGTTTCTTTTTGGCCCCTTTATTTTAATTTTCGGCGCGCGGAAGATTAATGGATTTTTTATTAATACGAAACACTCGCTGGACGATGATTTATTACGATATTTGATTACGTCGTTAAGAGGTTTTTGTAATTCGGACCGTGATGCATTACGTAATTTCAACGACGTTTGTTCCCCTTTAATTTTATACGCGATTAACTTGATGCTCCGCGAGGATACCTGGACTTGATACGGATGCAATTAAGTTTATTCTTCGAAATAAGAAAAAAAAGCTTAACGGGAACACGACGATTTTATATATATATTACGTAACAGTAATCGTAGAATTGTACTTTCAAAAAATGCGTTCGAAGAAATCGAAGTGTCCGATTGATTGTCGCCAGGTGAAAAGAATTCCGCCAACAAAGTATAAATGTACACATACTTTTCAAACGCATCGAATATATCTGTCAATAGTATCGGAAAGCGATGTCGATGTTTCTGACTTCGGAGTACGCTTTTGTCTCGTGCCATTATTCAATAAATCCTGTACATTGGATATTATAGTATTTGCTCGGAAAGCGTCGGAGCTTGTCTATCGCGACGAGAATGTAACATCAATCGAATTCTCTCAATCGAATATGTTTTAAAAATATCGATCCGTAGTTCTTCTAGGAGTTCGCGAATAAGTAGATAAATTTGAACGTTCGACTCCCTACTGCGTCGGTTCTGGGAGATTGAGGAGGTCGCGTCTTCTTCTTCGCTATCGCCGGAAGAAGCTCGATGCGAACAACACTTCGCGCGCACGCATCGTCGCGCGGCTGACGGGCGATACATTGTACGACTGCCCTTTCGCATCGAGCCGCCTGTTGACATCGGCGAGCCTGATCCCTCGATCGCAGATTGAAAAACGACACGACACTAGGAGCGCAATATGTCGAGTTTTTGCACGAATATGAGGCTCTTGGCCATATGGCACCCGTCAGCACTCCGTTCGCGACGGAGCCGGTCTATTTACCACACCATGCAGTGGTTCCTTACACCACGTGCAGTCGGGCTTCGCAGTGCAACTCTCGACCAACAAGTCTACTGTTGGAACGTTAAAGAGAAGCCGCAGATCGACGGTCGTGTCGTACTGCAGTGCGACTCGACGCACAGACTCCGTGGGCATACTCACGGGATCAGTGCATTTGGAGCCTTACAACCTCCACTTACATCCCCGTCCACTAGACAATCGACTCAGTTCGGCGTCGAAAGGAAATTTAATTCTTTTCACGCCATATATTAAATACAGTCCATTTGCGAGCTCGTATATTACGAGTGAGCGAAATTCTCGGCTCCTATACATTCGAATATCGAAGCCAGGAGCGTGAGGACACACACGCGGCGAATATACGTGTAACGTGTTTACGTGTCAAACACATTGCCGTGTTTCTCTGTTCACAGAACCATGGCCTACCTCAACGTCTCGGTTCCGACGTAGGAATGGCAACGATATTATTTGCATAGTTTAATAAGAATTCTCTTAGTTTCTTATTGTTTATTTTATTGTTATTTTTATAATAAACAGTTTTTGAAAAAGAAAATCTTACACATGCTCAATCACTTCCCACAATAAAGATCCGATCCCTCTATCCGGACTTCGTAGTTAAAAGCATCAGCATTTTAACAGCTAGTAAGCTAGCGGCAAGCTAGAAAGCATGTAGCAGTCTAGTAAGCAAGCAGTAAGCTTGTAAGCAAGCAGTAAGCTAGTAAGCAAGCAGTAAGCATGTAAGCAAGCAGTAAGCTGGTAAGAAAGCAGGTAGCTACTAAGGAGGTAGTAAGCTAGTAAGCAAGCAGTACGATAGTAACAAAGCAGTAAGCTAGTAAGCAAGCAGTAAGCTAGTAAGCAAGCTGGAAGCTAGTCAGGACGCTGTATGCTAGAAAGCAGGCAGTAAGCTAGCAGGCAAACAATAAGCTAGTAACAAAACAGTATGTTATCAACAAAGCAGTAAGCTAGTAAGCAAGCAGTAAGCTGGTAAGGAAGCTGTTATCGAGTGAGCAAGCAGCAGGCTAGTAAGAACCCCTCAGGGGCTGCCAGCCTTTCAGCTGCAGTACGGGCTTAACGAACCCGGGGTACCCGAGTCATACACACACCGTAAGCCTCCTGTTGGTCGTCACAACGACCCATTCACAATTCCCTATTGGTTTTGTGAATGGTACGAGACGGCAGGAGGAACGGGGGTCTTGGCTTAACCGCCTGGGCCACGAGTATGGCGACTCTATAAAATCGCCCTCCAATCCTAAGCTATGGTGCGCGGCGATGGGATGCATGGTTGGGGAAGAAGGCCCAATCCCAAGCGACCACCTCCGGGGAACCTGCCGAACCCCCGGAGTATTAGGCTTACCCGGGTAAGGCGGCTCTGCCCGGGTGGACCTTTATTTCCGACCATCTCGTGGGACTATTATGGACACAGAAAATAAAATGGGGATGGGGCGGGTTTTGTCGGTTGGGGAGGACGGAGACGGGGTTGGGGTTAGGGTGGCGGCGCTCGCGCCCCACTCAGCGCCAGGTCCGGCTTCGTGGAGGGTGGAGGAGGACGACGAGACGGCGTCGGTCTCGTCCTTCTCCTCCAGCACGAGCCACATAGGCTCTAAGAGGAAGAGGACGGGGCAGGCCGTCGTCGAGGTGGGCGGGGCGATGAGCCCGTCGGTGAGGCTGAGTTGCCTCAGGGACGAGGTGACCGAGGAGATATCGGAGAGGATCTCCTCGTCCCTGAGGCGGGTGGAGAAAGTCGCCGCTGCCTGCGCCTTTAAGGGGCAGAAAAGCGGTGGCGCGGAGGCCCTGAAGGCCGCGGCGGAGGAAATGAGGGAGGCGGCGCGGGAGCTCAGAGGGCGGAACGCCCGTCTGCAGCTCCTGTTGGAGGAGGAGCGACAGGGGAGGAGGAGGGCAGAGGCGCTGTGGAACAGCGCGGCCCTCCCTCCCATCCTCCCTCCTCCTCCACCGCCGCGTCCCTCGGCGGAGGTAAATAAGCGGAGTGCGGCGGCAGTGGTGCGGGGCACCGCGGGCCCCTCCACCCGCACTCCGCCCGTGAAGAAGTCCCCGTCCTCCTCAGAAGACGATCTTCTGAGGAGGATTGGGGACATGATTGATGGCAAGCTGGCCGCCTTCCGGGAGGAGCTCCTCGCCGGAAGAGCGGTCAGCAGGAAGGCGGTGCCTCCCCGACCTGTTCCGGTACAGTCGGGGAAGGCAAAGAAGGGGGGAGAGAAGGCTCCGCCCAGTGTTGCGGCACCAGGGCCCCGGGTCGCGACCCCCAAGGGGGGTGGTGTACCCGTGGTCGCGGTGGTCGCGTCCTCCACAGCACCCTCCCAAGGGGGGGTGGCGTGGAGTGAGGTTGTGGGGCGGAAGGCGAAGCGGGCGGCGAGGAAGGCCTCGCAACCGCAGCCTCCGCCTCCGCCGCCGGCGGCCAAGGTAAAGGCCGCGAAGGTCGGGAAGGCACGACCAGGTCGTCCCCCAAAAACGGCAGCGGTGACGCTGACCGTTGCGCAGGGGGGCGACCTGACCCTCGCGGAGGCGATGCGGCTCGCCAGGGAGAATATCTCCCTGGAAGAGCTGGGCATCGCCTCCGTGAAGGCGAAGAGGGCCGTGACCGGGGGTCTCTTGCTGGAGATCCCCGGTGCAGAAGGCGGCGCGAAGGCGGATCGTCTCGCCCAGAGGCTCCGGGAGCAGCTAGGCGAGTGAGGTGTCCGGGTCGCCCAGCCCACGAAGCGCACGGAGATGCGCGTTTGTGGGCTGGACGACTCGGTCAGCGCACAGGATGTGTCCCGTGCCCTTGCGAGGGCGGGGGACTGTCCTGTGGAGGACCTGCGAATCGGGGAGATCCGCAGGTCGCCCTCCGGCCTCGGGTCGGTGTGGGCCCGGTGCCCCCTCTCCGCCGCCCGTAAGGTGGCGGAATCCGGGAGGGTGTTGGTGGGGTGGGTTTCGGCGCGAGTGGAAATCCTCGCGCCGCGCCCGCTCCAGTGTCACCGCTGCCTCGAATTGGGGCACGTGAGGCAGTGGTGCACCTCGCCGGTGGACCGCAGCGGTCAGTGTTACCGCTGCGGTGCCAAAGAGCACCGTGCGAGCCAGTGCTCGGCGGCCCCCCACTGCCCGCTGTGTGCGGACATGGGGAGGCCAGCCGATCACAGGGTGGGGAGCAAGAAGTGCTCCCCCCCCTCCCGGAAGGAGAGGAAGAGGCGGGCTGCACCGGCTCCGGTGCCGAGGGCGGTGGCATCGTCCTCCATGGAGGTGGACGGTGCTACGGGGACGGACGGCCGGGAGGAGGCTGGCGCGGCCATTAATTAATGCCGCCCCGCCTCCTCCTCCAGGCCAACCTCAACCACTGCCGCGCGGCACAGGACTTGATGTCCCAAGTCCTCGCGGAGGGGGGGGTTGGCCTGGCGGTCGCCGCCGAGCCGTACCGCGTCCCTGATCACCCTCATTGGGTGGGCGACGCGGACGGCTTGGTGGCGACGGTATGGGGAGGGGGCGACGGGTCCCCACCGTTCTCCTTGTTGGAGCGCGGTCGGGGATTCGTCGCCGTGGACTGGGGGGGAGTCGCTGTGGTGGGGTGCTACATTTCGCCCCGTAGCGGTCACGCTGCGTTCGAGCTGTACTTGGCCGAGGTCGCGGCATGCGTGCAGCGCTACGCGGCCCGGCCGGTGCTGGTCCTGGGGGATTTTAATGCCAAGTCGGTGGCTTGGGGATCCCCCAGGACCTCCGTTCGCGGCGGGATCCTGGGCGATTGGGCGGCGGGACTCGACCTCCGGGTATTGAACCGGGGGTCGGAGCACACATGCGTGCGGCGATATGGGGGGTCCATCGTGGATGTTGGATTCGCGACCCCAAACGCCGTGCGCATGGTGTCGGGTTGGCACGTGGTCGCGGGGGCAGAGACACTCTCCGATCACCGGTACATCCGGATGGAGGTCTCTGCCGCCGCGAGTGCATCCCGACACGGCCGCCTGCGTGGCACCCCAGCACGCCGCTGGGCGCTTCGGCGCCTGGACAAGGACGCCCTGATGGCAGCTGCCCTCGCTGCAACTTGGCCGCAGAGGGCGGCCGAGTTGCCGAGCATAGAGGAGGAGGTCGCCCGGCTCGGAGCATTGGTCGCGGGTATTTGCGACGCGGCGATGCCTCGGGTCGGGCGGGCTTCTCCTCGCCGGGCGGTGTACTGGTGGTCGGACGCGATCGCGGAGTTGCGAGTCGCGACTGTCCGCGCCCGACGCCAGTACACCCGCGCGCGCCGTCGGCAACGTACAGGCGACGGCGTGGCGCGAGCGAGGGCAGCTGATGACCTGTATGGAGCATACCGCGTGGCGCGGGTTGCTCTGCAGGTCGCCATCAAAGGGGCCAAGACCCAGGCATGGAAGGAGCTCCTCCAGACCCTTGATGACGATCCATGGGGGCGCCCATATAAGGTCGTGCTGAATAAGCTCCGCCCGTGGGCGCCCCCCGTCACCGAGGGTCTTGACCCCCGGCTGCTGGAGGACGTGGTCAATACACTCTTCCCAATTGGGGAGAGGGGACCGCGTCCTCCGGCGGCGGCGGCTGTCCCAGTGGAGTGGACGGCCGAGCTGGGGGTCACGCAGGAGGAGCTGGCAGCGGCCATCAGACGGCTCGGGGTTCGTAACACGGCCCCGGGTCCGGATGGTGTGCCCGGCCGGGTTTGGGTCTTGACCCAGGGCGTCCTTGGGGCCGACCTCAGGCGGTTGTTCGACCGCTGCCTGAGGGACGGGCGATTCCCCCCCAGTTGGAAGGTGGCGAGGATGGTCCTCCTCCGGAAGGAGGGTCGGCCCGCGGAGTCTCCCTCCGCATACCGGCCCATTTGTCTCCTCGACGAGGTGGGCAAGCTCTTCGAGCGTGTGATTGCTGCCCGCCTCGTCGAGCACCTGTCGCGGGGTGATCCCGGTCTGGCCGACTGCCAGTTCGGTTTCCGGGGGGGCCGATCGACTATCGACGCGATAGGTCGTGTGAGGGCCCTCTCGGAGGCGGCCGTCTCCCGGGGAGGGGTGGCATTGGCAATATCCTTGGATATTGCCAATGCCTTTAACACCCTCCCCTGGGAAGAGATAAGGAGGGGACTCGAATATCATCGAGTCCCCCCTTGTCTCAGGGCGGTCGTCGGGGATTATCTCCGCGGCAGGTGGATCGAGTATCCGGGCCGGGATGGTGATATGCGGAGGGAGGTGTACTGCGGTGTTCCGCAGGGGTCGGTCCTCGGGCCACTCCTGTGGAACATCGCGTACGACTCGGTGTTGCGGGCCGGCCTCCCCGACGGCGTCAGCACGGTGTGTTATGCGGATGACACACTGGTGCTGGCCGTCGGGGCGCACTGGGGGTGGGCCATGCGTCGCGCGGAGGAGGGGTCGCAACGCGTCGTCGACCGGATCAGGGGGATGGGGATGACGGTGGCGGTCCATAAGACCGAGGTGATTGCGTTTCATTCACCTCGGCAGGATCCGCCACCCCCTCTGATCCGGGTGGGTGGGGCTGACATCGAGGTGAAGCCCCAGATCAGGTATCTAGGGCTGATCCTCGATAGCCACTGGCGTTTCGAGAAGCATTTCCGCTGCCTGGTCCCCCGGTTGGAAAGGATGGTTGCGGCTCTGGGCCGGATCCTGCCCAACCTGGGGGGCCCGGCGGGCCGAGTTCGTCGCCTCTATGTGGCAATGGTCCAGTCGGTGGCCCTATACGGGGCCCCCGTCTGGGCGGACGACCTGGCTGCCTCCCGGCGCAGCATGACTATGCTGCGTCGGGTGCAGAGGCGCATGGCGCTCAGGGTCGTCCGCGGGTATCGGACCATGTCACATGAGGCGGCGACGGTTCTAGCGGGGATGCCGCCCATGGACCTGCTCGCGCGGTCGCACGCGGTGATGTACCGGCACCGCGTCGACCGTCGCGCGGGGGTGGGGGCGGTCCCGGGCGGGCAGGAACCTGCTTGGGGCGATTTGAAGCGCCAGGCCCGGCAGTCCGTGTTGCTCGCGTGGCAGGAGCGGCTGGCTCTGCCAACCGCGGGGCACCGGACTGTCGGGGCTGTTCGGCCACTCCTGAAGGAGTGGCTGGACAGAGGCCATGGCAGCCTCACCTACCGGCTGGCACAGGTATTTTCCGGGCATGGCAGCTTCGGAAGATACCTGTGCCGGATAGGGAAGGAGCCGACGGCGCGTTGCTGCCACTGCGACGCTGAGCAGGACACGGCGGATCATACCCTGGAGGTATGCCCCGCGTGGGAGGGGGAGCGCCGTGTCCTGGTCGGCGTCGTCGGGCGGGATGTCTCGCTGCCGGGCGTGGTGCGCGCCATGCTCGGCAGCGAGGAGAAGTGGAGGGCCGTGGCCTCCTTCTGCGAGAACGTAATGTTGCAGAAGGAGGCCGCGGGGAGGGAGCGCGAGCTTCAGCGGCGCGCTGAAGCTCGCGCTCGTGCGGTGGCCCGAGGTCGTCGCCCGGTCGCGAGGCGTCGCGGGCGGCCGCCTCGGCGTGGCGGATGACCTAGGCTGGGAGGGGGGTCCTGAGGGGACCCTCCTCCCGCCAGGCGGCGCCGGGTCGGACCGGTTGGGGGTAGGAGTGCCTCCCCCTACCGGTCCGACGCAAGGGGAGGCACCCTCGGCGGTCTGGTGCGGCCATGAACGCCCGGCCGCCGAGGGGTGGAAACGGGGTCGCGGGCGGTTGCGAGTTGGGGCTCGCAGCCGCCACTAAACGCGGCCCCGGGACGGATAGCGGCGGGATGGAGTGGCCCCGTCCCGCCGCTATGAGGCAGTGTGTCTACTGGGGGGACCGATTGTCCCCCCGGAGGATGGGCGCGAAAGCGCGGGCACGGGGAGGATACCGGAAGAATGCTTCGAGCGATTCCCGGTATCCTCCCAAAGCGTGCCGAAGGGTCACCGTGGGGTTTTTAGTGGGTAGGTCCCGCGCCTGTCGTTGTACGGGCGCGGGGAATCCCACACACCCCTCCCACCTCTCCCCAAGGAGGTGGAAGGGAAGTCTTTCGAAGATTTTCCCCACGACAAAAAAAAAAAAAAAAAAAAAGGCTAGTAAGAAAGCAGTAGGCTAGTGAGCAAGCAGTAAGCTAATAAGCGAGCAGTAGGCAGGTATGCAAGCAGCAGGCTGGTCAGAAAGGTGCAAGCTAGTAGGAAAGCAGAATGCTAGTAAGCAAGCAGTACGACTGATAGTAAGCAGGAAGCTTGTGTGCAAGCAGCAAGCTAGTGAGCAACGAGTAAGCTAGTAAGCAAGCAGCAGGCAATTAAGAAAGCAGGTACCCAGTAAGAAAGCAGTGGGCTTTTGTGCAAGCAGCAAGCCAGTAAGCATGAGGTAAGCTAGTAAGCGTGCAGTGAGCTAGTAAGCGAGGAGGAAGCTAGTAAGGAAGTAGTTTGATAGTTAGCAAGCAGTAAGCTAGTAAGCAACCTGTAAGCTAGTAAAGAAGCAGCAGGCAATTAAGGAAGCAGGTACCCACTAAGAAAGCAGTGGGCTTTTGTGCAAGCAGCAAACCAGTAAGCATGGGGTAAGCTAGTAAGCGTGCAGTGAGCTAGTAAGCGAGGAGGAAGCAAGTAAGGACGCAGTTTAATAGTAAGCAAGCTGTATGCTAGTAAGCAACCATTAAGCTAGTAAGCAAGCAGTAAGCAGGTATGGAAGTAGTATACTAGAAAGCTAGTAGTAAGCTAATAAGCAACAGGTACGAGCAATCAGCGGGCTAGTAAGAAAGCAAGAAGCTAGTAAGGAAGCAGTATGCCAGTAAGCAAGCAGTAAGCTAGGAAGCAAGCAGAAAGCTAGTTACAAAGCAGTATGCTAGTAAGCAAGCAGGAAGCTAGTAAGGAAGCATTTGGATAATAGGGAAGCAGTAAGGTAATAAAGAAGCAGTAAGATAGGAAGAAAGCAGGAATGTAGTAAGAGAGCAGTTAGGTAGTAAGCTAGCAGTAAGCTAGTAAGCATGCAGTAAGCTAGCTAGCAAGCAGTAAGCTTGTAAGCAACGAGTATGCTAGTAAGCAAGCAGTAAGCTGGTAAGAAAGGAGTGAGCTAGTAAGCGAGGAGGAAGCTAGTGTACAAGCAGTGAGCTACTAAGCGAGGAGGAAGCTAGTATGCAAGCAGTGAGCAAGCAAGCTATCAGCAGGCTGGTAAGAAAGCAGTTAGATATTGAGCAAGCAGCAATCTAGTAAGCAAGCAGTAATCTTGTCAGCAAGCACTGGGCTAGTAAGCGTGCAGGGAGCTAGTAAGGAAGCAGTATGCTAGTAAGCAAGAAGTAAGATAGTAAGAAAGCAGTATGCTATTAAGCAAAGAGTAGGCTTGTAAGGAAGCAGTATGCCAGTATACCAGCAGTAAGATCGAAAGCAAGCTGCAAGCTAGCAAGCAACAGCGGGGTAGCAAGAAAGCAGGTACCTAGTAGGCATGCAGTACGTCAGTAAGCAAGCAGTTAGCTAGTAAGCTTGGACTAGGCTAGCAGGAAAGCAGTTACCTAGTAAGCTATCCGTAAGACAGTAAGCAAGCAGTGAGCTAGTAAGCAAGCAGGGAGCTAGTAAGGGTGCACTAAGCTAGAAAGCAAGCAGCAGGATAGTAAGCAAGCAGCAGGATAGTAAGCAAGCAGCACGGTAGCAAGAAAGCAGGTAGCATGTAAGCAAGCTGTAAGGTAGTAAACAAGCAGTAACCTAGTAAGCAAGCAGCATGTTGGTAATAAAGCAGTAAGCTAGAAAGCAAGGAGCAGGCAAGTAAGAAAGCAGTTATATAGTAAGCTAGTAGTAAGATAGGAAGCAAGCAGTGAGCTAGTCCCCTCAGGGGCTGTGTCCGGCAATCGTCGGCTGCAGTACGGGGCGTAGCGACCCCGAGGTACCTGATGCTTATCACAGCGTAAGCCTCCTGATGGTCGTCACAACGACCCATCCTCAATTCCTTCTTTTGTTTTGTGAGTGATACGTGACGGCAGGAGGAACGGGGGCCTTGGCTTAACCGCCCGGGGTACCGCGAGTATGGCGACATTATAAAATCGCCCTCTAATCCTAAGTTATGGTGCGTGGCGATGGGATGCATGGTTGGGGGAGGAGGCCCAATCTCAAGCGACCACCTCCGGGGCACCTACCGAACCCCCGGAGTATATAGGTTAACCCGGGTAAGACGACTCTGCCCGGGCGGACCTTTTCTTCCGACCTGCTCGTGGGAATAATATGGAGTTTAAAATTAAAACGGGGACGGGACGGGGTAAGTCAGAGGGGAAGGACGAAGGCGGTGTTGGGACTGGAGTGACGGCGCTCGCGCCGCTCCCAGCGCCTGGCCCGTCTTCGTGGAGGGTGGAGGAGTACGACGAGACTGCGTCAGTCACGTCCTTCTCCTCCACCAGGAGCCTCATAGGCTCCAAGAGAAAGATGACGGGGCAGGCCGTCAATGGAGTGGACAGGGCGATGAGGTCGGTTGTCCGTATGAGTTGCCTCAGGGACGAGGTGACCGAGGAGATATCGGAGAGTATCTCCTCGTCCCTGAGACGAGTGGAGAAAGTGGCCGCTGCCTGCTCCATTAAGGGGCAGAAGAGCGGCGGGGCAGGGGCTCTGAGGGAGGCTGCCCAAATGATGAGGGACGCGGCGCGGGAGCTAAGCGGGCGGAACGCCCGTCTGCAGCTCCTGTTGGAGGAGGAGCGACGGGGGAGGGTGAGGGCAGAGGCGCGCTGGAACAGCGCGGCCCTCCCTCCTGTCCTCCCTCCTCCTACGCCGCGCCCTCCTGCGGTCGTTATGAAACGGAGTGTGGCGGAGGTGGTGCAGGCCCCCAAGGGCCCTTCCACCCGCACTCCGCCCGTGCAGTGGTCCCCGTCCTCCTCAGAGGACGATCTCCTGAGGAGGATAGGGGACATGATTGACAAGAGGCTGGCCACCTTCCGGGAGGAGATTCTCCCCGGAAGAGCGGTCAGCGGGAGCATGGTGCCACCCCGACCTTTGCCGGCACGACCGGGGAAGGCGAACGTGGGGGGAGCGAAGGCTCCGCCACCGTGGCGACTCCGGGGCCACGGGTCGTGACCCCCAAGGGGGGACGCGTACCCGTGGTCCCGGTTCCCGCGTCCTCCGCGGCACCGCCACAAGGAGGAGTGTCGTGGAGCGAGGTGGTAGGGCGGAGGGCGAGGAGGGCGGCGAGGGAGGCCTCGCAGGCGCAGCCTCCGCCCCCGCCGCCCGCGGCCAAAGGCGGGAGGAGGCTGGGGCGGTCGATAATTAATGGCGCCCCGCCTCCTGCTCCAGACCTATCTCAACCACTGCCGCGCGGCACAGGATATGATGTCCCAAGTCCTCGCGGAGTGGGGGGTTGGCCTGGCTGCTGCCGCCGAGCCGTACCGCGTCCCTGATCACCCTCATTGGGTGGGCGACGCGAACGGCTTGGTGGCGACGGTATGGGGAGGTGGCGACGGGTCCCCGCCGTTCTCCATGCTGGAGCGCGGTCGGGGATTCGTCGCCGTGGACTGGGGGGGAGTCGCCGTGGTGGGGTGCTACATATCGTCTCGCAGCGGTCACGTCGCGTTTGAGCAGTACCTAGCCGAGGTCGCGGCATGCGTGCAGCGCTGCGCGGCCCGGCCGGTGCTGGTCCTGGGAGACTTCAACGCCAAGTCGGTACCGTGGGGGTCCCCCAGGACTTCCGTTCGCGGCGGGATCCTGGGCGACTGGGCGGCGGGACTCGACCTTCGGTTACTGAACCGGGGGTCGGAGCACACGTGTGTGCGGCGATATGGGGGGTCTATCGTGGATGTTGGATTCGCGACCCCCAACGCCGTGCGCATGGTGTCGGGATGGCACGTGGTCACGTGGGCAGAGACACTCTCGGATCACCGGTATATCCGGATGGAGGTCTCTGCCGCCGCGGGGGATGCATCCCAACACCACCGTCCGGGTGGTAACCCACCGCGCCGCTGGGCGCTTCGGCGCCTGGACAACGATGCCCTGATGGCAGCTGCCCCCGCTGCAACTTGGCCGCAGAGGGCGGCCGAGTTGCCGAGTATAGAGGAGGAGGTCGCTCGGCTCGGGGGGATGGTTGCGAACATATGTGACGCGGCGATGCCCCGGGTCGGGCGGGCTTCACCTCGCCGGGCGGTGTACTGGTGGTCGGCCGCGATCGCGGAAATACGAGACGCGAGTGTCCGCGCCCGACGCCAGTACACCCGCGCGCGCCGTCGTCTACAGAGAGACGATAGCGTGGCGCGAGCGAGGGCAGATGACCTGTATGAGGCATACCGCATGTCGCGGATGGCTCTGCAGGTCGCCATCAAACGGGCCAAGACCCGGGCATGGAAGGAGCTCCTCGAGACCCTTGATGACGATCCTTGTGGGCGCCCTTATAAGGTGGTGCTGAACAAGCTCCGCCCGTGGGCGCCCCCCGTCATCGCGGGTCTTGACCCCCGGCTGCTGGAGGGCGTGGTCAATACTCTCTTCCCAATTGGGGAGATGGGGCCACGTCCTCCGGCAGAGGCGATGGCCCCGTTGGAGTCGGTGGCCGAGCCGGGTGTCACGCAGGGGGAGCTGGCCGCAGCAATCAGACGGCTCGGGGCGCGTAACGCGGCCCCGGGTCCGGATGGTGTGCCTGGCCGGGTTTGGGTCTTAACCCATGGCGTCCTTGGGGCCGACCTCAGGCGGTTGTTTAACCGATGCCTGAGGGACGGGCGATTCCCCCCCCCCCCAGTTAGAAGCTGGCGAGGATGGTCCTCCTCCGGAAGGAGGGTCGGCCCGCGGAGTCTCCATCCGCATACCGGCCCATCTGTCTCCTCGACAAGGTGGGCAAGCTCTTCGAGCGAGTGATTGCTGTCCGCCTCGTCGAGCACCTGTCGCGGGGCGCTCCGGGCCTGGCCGACTGCCAGTACGGTTTCCGGGGGGGGGGGGGGGGCCGGTCGACGGCCGACGCGATCAGTCGGGTCAGGGTCCTCTCGGAGTCGGCCGTCTCCCAAGGGGGGTTGGCGTTGGCGATATCGCTGGATATTGCCAACGCGTTTAACACCCTTCCCTGGGGGGAGATACGGATGGGGCTCGAATATCATCGGGTACCCCCGTGTCTCAGGGCAGTCGTCGGGGATTATCTCCGCGGCAGGTGGATCGAGTATCCGGGCCGGGATGGTGATATGCGGAGGGAGGTCTACTGCGGGGTTCCGCAGGGGTCGGTCCTCGGGCCACTCCTGTGGAACATCGCGTACGACGCGGTGTTGCGGGCCGACCTCCCCGACGGCGTCAGTGCCGTGTGTTACGCAGATGACACACTGGTGCTGGCCGTCGGGGCTCAGTGGGGGAGGGCCCAGCGCCTCGCCGAGGAGGGGGCGCAACGTGTCGTCGACCGGATAAGGGGGATGGGGATGACGGCGGCGGTCCATAAGACCGAGGTGATAGCGTTCCATTCACCTCGGCAAGATCCGCCACCCCCTCTGATCCGGGTGGGTGGGGCTGATATCGAGGTGAAGCCCCGGATGAGGAATCTGGGGCTGATCCTCGATAGCCACTGGCGCTTCGAGGAGCATTTCCGCTGCCTGGTTCCCCGGTTGGAGAGGATGGTCTCGGCTTTAGGCCGGATCCTCCCCAACCTGGGGGGCCAGGCAGGACGAGTTCGCCGCCTCTATGTGGCACTGGTTCAGTCGGTGGTCCTATACGGGGCCCCCGTCTGGGCGGACGACCTGGCGGCCTCCCGGCGCAGCATGACGATGCTGCGTCGGATGCAGAGGCGGATGGCGCTGAGGGTCGTCCGCGGCCACCGGACCGTGTCGCATGAGGCGGCGACGGATCTTGCGGGGATGCCGCCCATGGATCTCCTCGCGCGGTCGCACGCGATAATGTATCGTCATCGTGTCGACCGTCGCGCGGGAGTGGGGGCTGTCCCGGGAGAGCAGGAACAGTGGCTGGACAGAGGCCATGGAAGCCTCACTTACCGGCTGGCACAGGTATTTTCCGGGCATGGCAGCTTCGGAAGATACCTGTGCCGGATAGGGAAGGAGCCGACGGCGCGTTGCTGCCATTGTGACGCCAAGCAGGACACGGCTGATCATACCCTCCAAGTATGCCAAGCGTGGGAGGGGGAGCGGGCGGCCGCCTGGAGCGGCCATGAGCTCCCGGCCGCCGAGGGTTAGAAACACGGCCCTGGGACGGATGGCGGCGAGATGGAGTGGCACCGTCCTGCCGCTATGAGACAGAGTGTCTACCGGGGGGACTGTTTGTCCCCCCGGGCGTTGGGCGCAAAGCGTTGGCACGGGGAGGATACCGGAAGAATGCTTCGAGCGATTCCCGGTATCCTCCCAAATCGTGCAGAAGGGTCACCGTGGGGTTTTTAGTGGGTAGGTCCCACGCCCGGCATTCTACAGGCGCGGGGTATCCCACACACCCATCCCGTCTCTCCCCAAAGAGGTGGGAGGAAGTCTTTCGAAGATTTTCCCCACGACAAAAAAAAAAAAAATAAGTCGTTATCTAGTAAGCATGCAGTAAGCTAGTAAGCAAGCAGTGAGCTAGTAGGCGAGGCGGAAGCTTGTAAGCAACCAGTAAGCCAGTAAGCAAACAGTAAGCTGGTAGATAGCTGTTAGCTAGTAAGCATGTTGTAAGCTAGTAAGCTAGCAGGAAGTTAGAAAGCATGCAGCAATCTAATAATCAAGCACTAAGATAGAAAGCATGCAGCAAGCTACTAAGGAAACAGTAAGCTTGTATGCAAGCAGCTGTCTAGTCAGAAAGCTGGTAGCTAGTAAGAAAGCAGTATGCTTGTAAGCAAGCTGTAAGCAAGAATGCATGCTGCAAGCTAGTATGCAAGCAATCAGCTTGTAAGCGAGTAGTCAGCTAGTAAGCAAGCAGTATGATAGAAAGCAAGCAGCCTGCTAGTAAGCATGCCGTAAGCTAGAAAGCAAGCGGCAATATAGTAAGCATGCAATAAGCCAGAATGCAAGGAGCA
Organism: Colletes latitarsis; assembly: GCF_051014445.1. Lineage (NCBI taxonomy): Eukaryota > Metazoa > Arthropoda > Insecta > Hymenoptera > Colletidae > Colletes > Colletes latitarsis. The sequence continues at coordinate 9,166,968 of NC_135142.1, forward strand.
GGCTAGAAGGAAGGCAGTTAGCTTGTAAGCATGCAGTAAACTAGAAGCAAGAGGCAAGCTAGCAAGCAAGTAGTAAGCGGGTAAGTATGCAGAGAGCTAGTAACCGTGGAGGATGCTAGTAAGGAAGCAGTATGCTACTATGTAAACAGTGAGCTAGAAGCAAGCAGTATGCTGTTAAGCAAGCCAAAAGCTTGTATGCAAACAGTGAGCTAGTAAGGAAGCAGTAAGCTAGTAAACAAGCAGTGAGCAATGGAGCGAGGTGGAAGCTAGTAAGGATGCCGATTGATAGTAGGCAAACTGTGAGTTAGTAACCAAGCAGGAAGCTGATAATCTAGCTGTAAGCTTGTAAGCAAGCAGTAAGCTAGAATGCACGCAGTAGGCTAGTAAGCAGCCAGTAAGCCAGTAAGCAAGCAGGAAGCTAGTAAGCCAGCAGTAAGCTTGTACGCAAGCAGTAAGCTGGTAAGCAAGCAGGTAGCTTGTAAGCGAGAAAGAAGCTTGTAAGCGAGCAGTAATCTGGTAAGCCAGCAGGTAGCTGGTAAGGAAGTTGTAAGCTAGTAAGCAAGCAGTAAGTTAGTAAGCAAACAGGGAGCTAGTAAGCAAGGAGGAAGATAGTAAGGAAGCTGTGTGCTAGAAAGCAAGCCGTAAGCTTGAAAACAAGCATGAAACAAGTAGGCGTGCAGTAGGCTAGAAAGCAAGCAGCAGGCTAGTAAGACAGCAGTTAGCTATTCAGCATGCAGTAAACAGGTAATCAAGCTGTAAGCTCGTAAGCAACCAGTAAGCAAATAAGCGAGCAGGAAGCTAGTGAGGAAGCAGTACGCTAGTATGCAAGCAGTAAGAATGTAAGCAAGCAGCGAGCTAGTAAGCGAGCAGGGAGCTAGCAACAAAGCAGTAATCTAGTAAGCAAGCAGTATGCTGGGGAGGAAGCAGTTAGCTAGTAAGCAAGTAGGAAGCTGCTAAGCAAGCAGTACGCTAGTAAGCGAGCAGTGAGCTAGTAAGTGAGCAGGAATCTAGTAAGGAGGCAGTATGCTAGTGAGTAAGCAGTAAGCAAGTAAGCAAGCAGTAAGCAAGTAATACAGCTGTGAGCAAGTAAGGAGGCATTCGCCTGGCAAGAGGGCAGTAAGTTAGGAAGAAAGCTGGAATCTGGCAAGCAAGTAGTATGCTGGAAAGCAAGCAACAGGCTAATAAGGAACCAGCATGATAGTTAGCAAGCAGTACGCTGGAAGCAAGCAGTAAACTAGGTTCCTGCTTGCTTTCCAGCATACTGCTTTGTTACTAACTTACTGTCTTGTTACTAACTTACTGCTATGTTACTTGCTTTCTGCTTGTTTCCTAGCTTACTGCATGCTTACTAGCATACTGCCTCGTTACAAACATTCTGCTCTGATACTAGCTTTGGCTTGCTTACTAGTTTACTGGTGGCTTTCTAGCATACTGCTCCCTTACTAGTTCCCCGCTCGCTTAATAGCTATCTGCTTTCTTACCAGCCTACTGGTTGCTTGCTAGCATACTGCTTGCATGCTATCATACTGCTTCGTTACTAGCTTCCTCCTCGCTTAATAGCTCACTGCGTGCTTACTAGCTTCCTGCTTGCGTACTAGCTTTCTTCTTTGTTAGTAACTTACTGTTTTCTTAATAGCCTGCTGCGTGCTTACTAGCTTACTGGTTGCTTACTATCTTACTGCTTGCTTAATAGCATAGTGATTCCTTACTAGCATCCTGCTCGCTTAAAAGCTAATTGCTTTCTTACTGGCTTGCTGCTTGCTTTGTAGCTTACTGTTTGGTTACTAGCACGCTGTTCTCTCTCTAGCTAATAGTTTTCTTACTAGCCTGCGTCGATCTGACCAGCTAACTGCTTGCTTACTAGCAAACTGCTTGCTTACAAGCTTACCGCTCTCTTACCAGCTTTCTGCTTGCTTACTAGCATACAGGTTTCTTACTAGCTAATTGCTTTCTTACTAGCTCACTGCTTGCTTGGTAGCTTACTGCTTGCTTACTAGAATGCTACTTGCTTTCTAGCTTGCCGCTTGCTTACAAGCATACTGCGTTCTTACTAGCTAACTGCTTTCTGGCTAGCCTGCTGCTTGCTTACTAGCTTACTGGTTGCCTACTGACTTATTGCTTGATTACTAGCATAACGCATCCTTACTAGCTTCGTCCTCGCTTACTAGCTCACAGCTTGCTTGCTAGCTTAGTTGTTGCTTACTAGCTTAGTGTTTGCTTACTAGCATACTGCTTCCTTACTAGCTATCTGCTTTCGCACCAGCATACTGCTTGCTTACTAGATTTCTGCTTTGCTACTAGCTCCATACTCCATGCTCCATGCTCCATACTCGCTTACTAGCAGAGTGCGTCCGCAGCTGACTTTGACGCCCACAGCACCGTTTAGCCCGCCGTCCCGACGTCGTGACGTTTGAGGCGTCAGTCGGTTCGCCGGGTTCGCTCGCTCCTATGCTGGGGGTATAAAGGTCCCTATTCTGGGGGCCAGACCGGGCTGGCCAGTCGCTCGTGCTCGTTCGCCGCTACACTATTTCGCTGGGGTAGGACGATGTCGGGAGGCGGAGTGGGAATCGCCGACTAGTGGCGTCGGATGGCAGCGGACGCACCTCCACCCTTCCTCGGCTGAGAGGCCGTGAATCCGGAGGGGCTCTGCGGACGCACTAGTCCCTACCGGTGGTCGGATGTCCGCGTTTCGTGGCCTCAAACGCCACTACGTCGGGACGGTGGGCTAAACGGTGCTGTGGGCGTCAAAGTCAGTTGCGGACGCACTCTGCATTGACGCGCGCCGTTGACGGAATACCAGGTTGACAAAAATGTGAGAATCGCTCCGTATCGGTTACCTACACGCTTGCTGCTTGCTTACAAGATTCTTGCTTGCCTCGTAGCTTGTTGCTCGCTTACTAGCTTACTGCATGCTTACTAGCTTACTGCTTGCTTACTACCTAACTGCTTTCTTACAACACTCCTGCTTTCTTCTTAACTTCCTTCTTTCTTGCTAGCCAGCTGCTTGCTTACTAGCTTAATGCTTGCTTACTATCTTGTTGCTTGCATACAGGCTCGCTGCTCGCTTACTAGCTTGGAGATTGCTTACTAGCTATGCTGCTTCCTTTCTAGCTTACTGCTTGCTTACTAGCATCCTGCTCGCTTACTAGCTTACAGCTTGCTTACTAGCTGGCTGTTTCCTTTCTAGCTTACTGCTTGCTTACTGACATACTGCTTCCTTACTAGCCAACTGCTTGTTTACTACATTACTGCTAGCGTACTCGCTTACTGCTTGTTTACTGGCCTGCTGCTTGCTCTGTAGCTTAGTGCACCCTTACTAGCTTCCTGCCCGCTCACTGGCTCACTGCTTGCTTATTAGCATACTGGTTTCTTACTAGATAACTGCTTCCTTACTAGCTCGCTGCTTGATGCTAGCTAACTGCTTGCGTAGTTGCATACGGCTTTGTTACTAGCTTATTGCTTGCATACTAGCTTACTGTTTGCTTACTAGCTTATTGCACGATTACTAGCTTACTACCTGTTTACTAACTAACTGTTTGCTTACCAGCTGTCTGATTGCTAACTACCATACTGCCTCCTTTCTAGCTTTCTCCTCGCCTACTAGCTCACTGCTTGCTTACCAGCTTGCTGCTAGCTGACTAGCTTATTGGTTGCTTACTAGCATACTGCTTCCTTACTTGCTTCCTCCTCGCTTACTAGCTTACTGGTTGCATAGCAGCTTTTTTTTCCGTGGGGAAAATCTTCGTAAGACTCCCTTCCATCTCTTTGTGGAGAGGCGGAAGGGGTGTGTGGGATGCCCCGCGCCCATGGAATGACGGGCGCGGGACCTACCCACTAAAAACCCCACGGTGGCCCTTCTGCACGTTTTGGGAGGATACCGGGAATCGCTCGAAGCATACTTCCGGTATCCTCCCCGTGCCTGCGCTGTGCGCCCATCCACGGGGGGACTAAAGGGTCCCCCCGGCTGTCACGCTATCTCATGGCGGCAGGACGAGGTCACTCCGTCCTACCGCCATCCGTCCCGGGGCTGCGTTTAGTGGCGGCTGCCCCAACTCGCAACCGCCTGCGACCCCGCCGCGGCCTCCTTCTGCAGCATTACGGTCTCGCAGAAGGAGGCCACGGCCCACCACTTCCTCACGCTGCCGAGCATGTCGCACTAGCATACTAGGTGCTCACTAGCTAACTGCTCTCTTACCAGCTTACTGCATGCTTACTAGCTTACTTGTTGCTTACGAGCTTACTACTTGTTTACTATCATGCTGCTTCCTTACTAGCTTCCTGTTCGCTTACTAGCTCACTGCTTGCTTACTAGCGTACTGCTAGCTTAATCGTTTACTGCTTGCTTACTAGCCCGCAACTTGCTTACTGGATAACTGGATACTTACTAGCCTACTGCTTGCTCACTAGCATATTGCTTCCTTACTAGCTTCCCGCTCGCTTACTAGCTCACTGCTTGCTTACTAGCATACTGCTTTCCTACTAGCTAACTGCTTTCTTACTAGCATGCTGCTAGTTGAATAGCTTACTTGTAGCTTACTAGTGTAGGAAATGAAATTAAAATAGAATAAAAGATGTTAAGTTTATTTGAACATGAAATAAAATAAAGGTTGTAAGAACATGCGTCTTCTAAACGAATGACGCCACCCGCAACATTGACGGCATCGGCGTCGATACCATTGCATAAACAATCATTCGGCTCCAAGCATTCGTCGCTTACTCTTACCACTCATGATTCACACATACCATAACACACACACACACACCACATTCGGCCATCCTGCAGAGATATCTGCCCTCAGATATCAGATGTATTCTCACTATCCGTCAATGCATCTTCTAAGTCCTCAATCCACGATTTCATGTATTCTGCAGTTGACGATGTTTGTCGTGGCCCCTCGTGCTCACCTACTTTCATTATCAAATACCGATCATTGCGCAGTACACGGGTAATTTGATACGGGCCTAAATATTTATGCGCAAACTTTAAACCTGGTCCTGATTGTGTCCTTTTGATAGCGACCAAATCTCCTTCGTGATAGTGATGAGCTTCTTTACGATTCCGGTTAAAACTACGCCGATTCTTCTGTTGGATTTTCAAAATGTTGTTTTTTACTTGCCGTCTCAATTCGTCTCGATTTTCTTCAAATTGTTCGTTCCACTCGTTGCTTATTATTTCTCGGACCTCGGGATTGTTCTTCAACCTCATATCAGTCCCGAATAGAATCTTAAAAGGTGTATTGCCGATATTGCGGTGAGGAGTTGCATTCAGGTAGTTTTGGCATACGTCTAGGTACCTGTGCCACTCATTAGGTTTTGGTGCGGCCAACTTAGTTAACACAGGAATGATTGTCCTGTTCACCCTTTCTACCTGGCCATTCGCTCTTGGTACCCCCGTTGTAATAAGGCCAGCTTCAATATTTTCTTCTCTGCAGTACTCCTGAAACTCTGCCGAAGTAAATGCAGTTCCACGGTCCGAAATAATCTTTCGAGAATTGCCAAAAATTTTCGCTTGTTTTTTCAAGTGGTTGACGACCTCTCCAGTACCGGTAGATTTTGTAGCATAAAGCCACACAAATTTAGAAAATCCATCTATCACTATGAATATGTGTTTGTAATTCTTCCGAGTTGACGGAAGCGGTCCTAAGTGATCAATGTGGTATACATCTAACGGAACGTCTCCTTTGTCGATAGGGTATAATAGTCCGTCTCGTTTTCCAGATTTTCGTTCAGCTAAAATACACGCAATGCAATTCTGAATCACTTTTTCCACTTTAGATCTTAGACCTTTGAACCAATAATCTTTTCTAACAAGGGTCTCGGTTTTACCACTAGAGAAGTGTCCGTTCTCATGCAACTGTCTTATTATTTGACCCTGCATAGCACGCGGCACTACTATGCGAACATCGTCGTCAATTACCTTAAACAAAAGTCCGTTTCTTATTACGTAGTCGCCATCATTATTTTGTACACTATTCACAGAATCCATTATTTCCGATAACTCTTTGTCCGCACATTGCGCTTTTCGCAATCTCACGAGCACACTCGTCTCACACTCACTGATAAGCATACACACCGGAATAGGCTTCCGACTTAGCGCATCAACATGTCGCATATTGCTTCCTGAGCGATGTTCAATAGTATAATTGAACTCCTCTAACAATAATGCCCACCTTGCAACTCGAACACATGAGTCTCTTTTTTTCATAGTGAGAGTAAACGCACGACAATCGGTTATTATTCTAAACGGTGTTCCTAAAAGATAAACTCTAAACTTATGTAACGCTTTAACTATAGCTAATATCTTTAATTCATAACTAATGTATCGCGATTCTGCCTCTGATGTTTTCCAGCTCGCATAATATGTTGGATGGTAACGTTGATCGACATCGTCTCTCTGTAACCGGATGGCACCGAGTCCGACGCTCGACGCATCCGTATGGAGTTCTGTTTCTGCACCTACGCGGTATAATTTTAAAACCGGCTCACTGCTCAATGCAATTTTCAATTGTTTAAACGCTAGCATATGTTTTTCATTTAGTTCAAAATTTACGTCTTTTTTCAACAAGTTCGTCAAGGGTTGGGCTATTGTTGAATATTGTGGAATAAATTTGCGAAAATACCCGGTTAATCCTAAGAAGCTCTCTACGTCTCCAACATTTTTTATTAATGGAAAATTCATAACAGCTAATGTCTTACGCTTCGACGGACGTACGTGACCATCCTCAATTATGTGACCTAGATATTCTATGCTACGTTGAAGAAAACGACATTTCTTCCAATTCACTCGCAATCCATAATCACTTGCAATACACAATGTCTCACGCAATCTTGATACGGCTTCATTTTCGTCATTCGCAGGAATAATTAAATCATCTATATATGTCAAAACAACACTTGTCTGAATCGGGTTACGAAATATATTATTGATATATTTTTGAAAGATAGCTGGAGAGTTGCAGAGACCAAATGGGGTTCTTAAAAATTCAAAATGCCTATCAGGTACTATAAATGCAGTGAATTTACAACTATTTTCCTCAATCGGGACGTGAAAAAAACCATCTTTTAAATCGAGAGTACTAAATATCGTCACGCCCTGTAAACGATCCAGCTGATCTATCAACGGAAGCGGATAGCGATCTTTACATACTTTCTTATTAAGTAATCTATAATCTATACACAAACGCATTCCATTATCTTTCTTTTTTACCAGTACAATCGGACTGGCATATTCCGATGTACTTTCTCGCACTATTCCTTGTTGCATCCATTCATCTATCTGTTTATCAACTATTTCTCTTTGCACTGGCGCTAATCTACGTGGAGGTTGATATATAGGTATATCATCTTTCAATACAATGTTCATTTTAATGTTAGACTTTTTAATAGTTTTAGGCTCATAATTACTTATTATATCTTCTATTCCTTGTTTAACGGTATCATTTTTAATATGCTGCAAATCTATTAAAGAATTAGTTACATTGTTCTCGGACTCATCGAAAGTATCTATACAAAATATTTCTGGTACATCATAAGAATTCGTTACCCTGTTATCGTGTTTTGAAACCTCAACACTCTTACCGTCTAATGTCAATTTAGCCTCCTGCAACAATTCCGAGCCAATCAAAAAATTATGTCTCTAATATTCATCCGGTACCACGTGAATTAAAAATCGGAAAATATTTGTATCGATTTGTACGTTCGCATAAAAACTGCCTAAAGTAGTGACCTTACTTAAACCGAATCCTTTACAAGATATTTCTGTACCGTGTAAAGTTGGGCATCCTAACCTAATATATTGTTCGGCCTTCATTAAATGTAAATCGCTACCCATATCTATAAACGCTACTATCTGCTTACCTAGCAATGTAACAGGCTTGTATACTTTATTGTCCTGAACAGCCACTGCCGTATACTCGTTTACCTGCTTGTGCTGCCCCTTCTTACAATCCATGGCTCTGTGTCCGAAGTCTCGGCAAGCGAAACATCTTGGCCCTTTGCTTTTAACAGGACAGTCTACATCTCGATGGTTCCTCTCACCGCAATTGAAGCATCGTAATTGGTTATTCGGCACTTCTTTAACGTCTTGCTTTATTGTCTTCACTGGTGACCACTTGCTTTCCTTTGGCTTGATCGCTGGGTTGAACGGCAACGATCTTCCTTGCAAGAAAATCCTATCGAATGCTGCTAACAGTTCCCCCTTAGTTGCTATCTTCTGCACTCGCGCCAGATCCCTTAATCCTCGATCAGGTATTCCTTCTATAATGTACTGTATCATTTCTGCGTCACTGATAGGTACGCGGTATCCTAAAATCACTTTTTGATGTACATATTCGCTGAACGTTTCTTCTTTCCTCCAAACACGCGCCTCAAAACGTCGTCTCATCTCAAGAACGTTTCCAGGATTGTAAAACATTTCCTGTAGATTCCTCAGTAATTCTTCTACTGACATTGCAATATGTTCAGGTTTCGAATGTAATCACTGAAGTGCATTACCCTTCAGTCGCGATCCCATCAACAGTTTAGCCATATCATCCGTCAGTTGATACGTCATTTTCAATGTTTGAACTTGACGCTCCCACGTGACGAATGTATTGCTACTTCCATCAAAATAACTTAATAAATCCGCAATAGCAGAGATATTTACCGGTGGCGGTCGTCTTTGCCCCGTCGGTACGCTTGTTGATTCCCCTGCCTCACCTCTATCGAGATTAAGCCTCTGCATTTCTCGAAGTCATGCAATTTGTTGGCGAGCTAAATCAAGCTACCGCCCTACTAGTTGCTTCTCTCTTTGCGCAAGTTCCATTTCTCTCACATGAGGCGGCGACGGTTCTAGCGGGGATGCCGCCCATGGACCTGCTCGCGCGGTCGCACGCGGTGATGTACCGGCACCGCGTCGACCGTCGCGCGGGGGTGGGGGCGGTCCCGGGCGGGCAGGAACCTGCTTGGGGCGATTTGAAGCGCCAGGCCCGGCAGTCCGTGTTGCTCGCGTGGCAGGAGCGGCTGGCTCTGCCAACCGCGGGGCACCGGACTGTCGGGGCGGTTCGGCCACTCCTGAAGGAGTGGCTGGACAGAGGCCATGGCAGCCTCACCTACCGGATGGCACAGGTATTTTCCGGGCATGGCAGCTTCGGAAGATACCTCTGCCGGATAGGGAAGGAGCCGACGGCGCGTTGCTGCCACTGCGACGCTGAGCAGGACACGGCGGATCATACCCTGGAGGTATGCCCCGCGTGGGAGGGGGAGCGCCGTGTCCTGGTCGGCGTCGTCGGGCGGGATGTCTCGCTGCCGGGCGTGGTGCGCGCCATGCTCGGCAGCGAGGAGAAGTGGAGGGCCGTGGCCTCCTTCTGCGAGAACGTAATGTTGCAGAAGGAGGCCGCGGGGAGGGAGCGCGAGCTTCAGCGGCGCGCTGAAGCTCGCGCTCGTGCGGTGGCCCGAGGTCGTCGCCTGGTCGCGAGGCGTCGCGGGCGGCCGCCTCGGCGTGGCGGATGACCTAGGCTGGGAGGGGGGTCCTGAGGGGACCCTCCTCCCGCCAGGCGGCGCCGGGTCGGACCGGTTGGGGGTAGGAGTGCCTCCCCCTACCGGTCCGACGCAAGGGGAGGCACCCTCGGCGGTCTGGTGCGGCCATGAACGCCCGGCCGCCGAGGGGTGGAAACGGGGTCGCGGGCGGTTGCGAGTTGGGGCTCGCAGCCGCCACTAAACGCGGCCCCGGGACGGATAGCGGCGGGATGGAGTGGCCCCGTCCCGCCGCTATGAGGCAGTGTGTCTACTGGGGGGACCGATTGTCCCCCCGGGGGATGGGCGCGAAAGCGCGGGCACGGGGAGGATACCGGAAGAATGCTTCGAGCGATTCCCGGTATCCTCCCAAAGCGTGCCGAAGGGTCACCGTGGGGTTTTTAGTGGGTAGGTCCCGCGCCTGTCGTTGTACGGGTGCGGGGAATCCCACACACCCCTCCCACCTCTCCCAAGGAGGTGGGAGGGAGTCTTTCGAAGATTTTCCCCACGACAAAAAAAAAAAAAAAAAAAAAAAAAAGGCCCCCGTTCCTCCTGCCGTCACGTACCATTCACAAAACCAAAAAAGGAATTGTGAATGGGTCTTTGTGACGACCAACAGGAGGCTTACGGTGTGATAAGCATTAGGTACCTCGGGGTCGCTACGCCCCGTACTACGACCGACGATTGCCGGACACAGCCCCTGAGGGACTGCTTGCCTACTTGCTTACTGCTTGCTTACTATCATACTGCTTCCTTATCAGCTTAATGCTTGCACACTAGATTACCGGATGCTTTCTATCCTACTGCTTCCTTACTAGCTTCCTCCTCGTTTACTAGCTCACTGCTTGTTTACTGGCTTACTGCTAGCTTACTAGATTACTGCTTTCTTACTAATTTACTGCCCTGTTGCCAGACGAATGCTTCCCAACTAGCTTCCAGCTTGCTTACCAGCTTACTTCTTTGCAACAAGTTAATTGCTCCGTTACTAGCTCACTGCTTGCCTAGTTGCTTACTGCTTGCTTACTAGCTCATTGCTTGCTTACTAGCTTACTGCTTCCTTCCTAGCATAGTACTTCCTTATTAATTAACTGTTTTCTTACTAGCCTGCCGCTTGCTTACTAGATCACTGCTTCGTCACTACCTCGCTGCTTACTTACTATCTCACTGCTTGCTTACTAGCTCACTGCTTGCTTACTAGCTTGCTGCTTGCTTTCTAGCTTACTACTTGCTTACTAGCTCACAGGTTGCTTACTAGCTCACTGGTTGCTTACTAGCTCTCTGGTTGCTTACTAGCTTACTGCTTGCTTACTAGCTTGCTGGTTTCATTCTAGCATACTGCGTGCTTACTAGCTCACTTCTTGCTTTCTAGCTCACTGCTACCTTACGAGCTCCTTGCTCCCTTACTAGCTAATTGCTTGCTCTCTAGCTTACTACATCTTCGCTAGCATCCTGCTTGCTTACGGGCACACTGCTTCCTTACTAGCTTCCAGCTCGCTTACTTGCTCACTGCTTCCCTACTAGCTTTCTGTTAGCTTACTTGCTCACTGCTTTCTTACTAGCCTGCTCCTTGCTTTCTAGCTTACTGCTTGCTTTCCCTCTTACTGCTAGATTAATAGCCTGCTGCTTGCTTCTAACTTTTTTTTTTTTTTTTTTTTTTTTTTTTGTCGTGGGGAAAATCTTCGAAAGACTCCCTCCCACCTCCTTGGGGAGAGGTGGGAGGGGTGTGTGGGATTCACCGCGCCCGTACAACGACAGGCGCGGGACCTACCCACTAAAAACCCCACGGTGACCCTTCGGCACACTTTGGGAGGATACCGGGAATCGCTCGAAGCATTCTTCCGGTATCCTCCCCGTGCCCGCGCTTTCGCGCCCATCCCCCGGGGGGACAATCGGTCCCCCAGTAGACACACTGCCTCATAGCGGCGGGACGGGGCCACTCCATCCCGCCGCTATCCGTCCCGGGGCCGCGTTTAGTGGCGGCTGCGAGCCCCAACTCGCAACCGCCCGCGACCCCGTTTCCACCCCTCGGCGGCCGGGCGTTCATGGCCGCACCAGACCGCCGAGGGTGCCTCCCCTTGCGTCGGACCGGTGGGGGGAGGCACTCCTACCCCCAACCGGTCCGACCCGGCGCCGCCTGGCGGGAGGAGGGTCCCCTCAGGACCCCCCTCCCAGCCTTGGTCATCCGCCACGCCGAGGCGGCCGCCCGCGACGCCTCGCGACCGGGCGACGACCTCGGGCCACCGCACGAGCGCGAGCTTCAGTGCGCCGCTGAAGCTCGCGCTCCCTCCCCGCGGCCTCCTTCTGCAACATTACGTTCTCGCAGAAGGAGGCCACGGCCCTCCACTTCTCCTCGCTGCCGAGCATGGCGCGCACCACGCCCGGCAGCGAGACATCCCGCCCGACGACGCCGACCAGGACACGGCGCTCCCCCTCCCACGCGGGGCATACCTCCAGGGTATGATCCGCCGTGTCCTGCTCAGCGTCGCAGTGGCAGCAACGCGCCGTCGGCTCCTTCCCTATCCGGCACAGGTATCTTCCGAAGCTGCCATGCCCGGAAAATACCTGTGCCAGCCGGTAGGTGAGGCTGCCATGCCCTCTGTCCAGCCACTCCTTCAGGAGTGGCCGAACAGCCCCGACAGTCCGGTGCCCCGCGGTTGGCAGAGCCAGCCGCTCCTGCCACGCGAGCAACACGGACTGCCGGGCCTGGCGCTTCAAATCGCCCCAAGCCGGTTCCTGCCCGCCCGGGACCGCCCCCACCCCCGCGCGTCGGTCGACGCGGTGCCGGCACAACACCGCGTGCGACCGCGCGAGCAGGTCCATGGGCGGCATCCCCGCTAGAACCGTCGCCGCCTCATGTGACATGGTCCGATACCCGCGGACGACCCTGAGCGCCACGCGCCTCTGCACCCGACGCAGCATAGTCATGCTGCGCCGGGAGGCAGCCAGGTCGTCCGCCCAGACGGGGGCCCCGTATAGGGCCACCGACTGGACCATTGCCACATAGAGGCGACGAACTCGGCCCGCCGGGCCCCCCAGGTTGGGCAGGATCCGGCCCAGAGCCGCAACCATCCTTTCCAACCGGGGGACCAGGCAGCGGAAATGCTTCTCGAAACGCCAGTGGCTATCGAGGATCAGGATACCTGATCTGGGGCTTCACCTCGATGTCAGCCCCACCCACCCGAATCAGAGGGGGTGGCGGATCCTGCCGAGGTGAATGAAACGCAATCACCTCGGTCTTATGGACCGCCACCGTCATCCCCATCCCCCTGATCCGGTCGACGACGCGTTGCGACCCCTCCTCCGCGCGACGCATGGCCCTCCCCCAGTGCGCCCCGACGGCCAGCACCAGTGTGTCATCCGCATAACACACCGTGCTGACGCCGTCGGGGAGGCCGGCCCGCAACACCGAGTCGTACGCGATGTTCCACAGGAGTGGCCCGAGGACCGACCCCTGCGGAACACCGCAGTACACCTCCCTCCGCATATCACCATCCCGGCCCGGATACTCGATCCACCTGCCGCGGAGATAATCCCCGACGACCGCCCTGAGACAAGGGGGGACTCGATGATATTCGAGTCCCCTCCTTATCTCTTCCCAGGGGAGGGTGTTAAAGGCATTGGCAATATCCAAGGATATTGCCAATGCCACCCCTCCCCGGGAGACGGCCGCCTCCGAGAGGGCCCTCACACGACCTATCGCGTCGATAGTCGATCGGCCCCCCCGGAAACCGAACTGGCAGTCGGCCAGACCGGGATCACCCCGCGACAGGTGCTCGACGAGGCGGGCAGCAATCACACGCTCGAAGAGCTTGCCCACCTCGTCGAGGAGACAAATGGGCCGGTATGCGGAGGGAGACTCCGCGGGCCGACCCTCCTTCCGGAGGAGGACCATCCTCGCCACCTTCCAACTGGGGGGGAATCGCCCGTCCCTCAGGCAGCGGTCGAACAACCGCCTGAGGTCGGCCCCAAGGACGCCCTGGGTCAAGACCCAAACCCGGCCGGGCACACCATCCGGACCCGGGGCCGTGTTACGAACCCCGAGCCGTCTGATTGCCGCTGCCAGCTCCTCCTGCGTGACCCCCAGCTCGGCCGTCCACTCCACTGGGACAGCCGCCGCCGCCGGAGGACGCGGTCCCCTCTCCCCAATTGGGATGAGTGTATTGACCACGTCCTCCAGCAGCCGGGGGTCAAGACCCTCGGTGACGGGGGGCGCCCACGGGCGGAGCTTATTCAGCACCACCTTATATGGGCGCCCCCATGGATCGTCATCAAGGGTCTGGAGGAGCTCCTGCCATGCCTGGGTCTTGGCCCGTTTGATGGCGACCTGCAGAGCAACCCGCGCCACGCGGTATGCTCCATACAGGTCATCAGCTGCCCTCGCTCGCGCCACGCCGTCGCCTGTACGTTGACGACGGCGCGCGCGGGTGTACTGGCGTCGGGCGCGGACAGTCGCGACTCGCAACTCCGCGATCGCGTCCGACCACCAGTACACCGCCCGGCGAGGAGAAGCCCGTCCGACCCGAGGCATCGCCGCGTCGCAAATACCCGCGACCAATGCTCCGAGCCGGGCGACCTCCTCCTCTATGCTCGGCAACTCGGCCGCTCCCTGCGGCCAAGTTGCAGCGAGGGCAGCTGCCATCAGGGCGTCCTTGTCCAAGCGCCGAAGCGCCCAGCGGCGTGGTGGGGTGCCACGCAGGCGGTCGTGTCGGGATGCACTCGCGGCGGCAGAGACCTCCATCCGGATGTACCGGTGATCGGAGAGTGTCTCTGCCCCCGCGACCACGTGCCAACCCGACACCATGCGCACGGCGTTGGGGGTCGCGAATCCAACATCCACGATGGACCCCCCATATCGCCGCACGCATGTGTGCTCCGACCCCCGGTTCAATACCCGGAGGTCGAGCCCCGCCGCCCAATCGCCCAGGATCCCGCCGCGAACGGAGGTCCTGGGGGATCCCCAAGCCACCGACTTGGCATTAAAATCCCCCAGGACCAGCACCGGCCGGGCCGCGTAGCGCTGCACGCATGCCGCGACCTCGGCCAAGTACAGCTCGAACGCAGCGTGACCGCTACGGGGCGAAATGTAGCACCCCACCACAGCGACTCCCCCCCAGTCCACGGCGACGAATCCCCGACCGCGCTCCAACAAGGAGAACGGTGGGGACCCGTCGCCCCCTCCCCATACCGTCGCCACCAGGCCGTCCGCGTCGCCCACCCAATGAGGGTGATCAGGGACGCGGTACGGCTCGGCGGCGACCGCCAGGCCAACCCCCCACTCCGCGAGGACTTGGGACATCAAGTCCTGTGCCGCGCGGCAGTGGTTGAGGTTGGCCTGGAGGAGGAGGCGGGGCGGCATTAATTAATGGCCGCGCCAGCCTCCTCCCGGCCGTCCGTCCCCGTAGCACCGTCCACCTCCATGGAGGACGATGCCACCGCCCTCGGCACCGGAGCCGGTGCAGCCCGCCTCTTCCTCTCCTTCCGGGAGGGGGGGGAGCACTTCTTGCTCCCCACCCTGTGATCGGCTGGCCTCCCCATGTCCGCACACAGCGGGCAGTGGGGGGCCGCCGAGCACTGGCTCGCACGGTGCTCTTTGGCACCGCAGCGGTAACACTGACCGCTGCGGTCCACCGGCGAGGTGCACCACTGCCTCACGTGCCCCAATTCGAGGCAGCGGTGACACTGGAGCGGGCGCGGCGCGAGGATTTCCACTCGCGCCGAAACCCACCCTACCAATACCCTCCCGGATTCCGCCACCTTACGGGCGGCGGAGAGGGGGCACCGGGCCCACACCGACCCGAGGCCGGAGGGCGACCTGCGGATCTCTCCGATCCGCAGGTCCTCCACAGGACAGTCCCCCGCCCTCGCAAGGGCACGGGACACATCCTGTGCGCTGACCGAGTCGTCCAGCCCACAAACGCGCATCTCCGTGCGCTTCGTGGGCCGGGCGACCCGGACACCTCGCTCGCCCAGCTGCTCCCGGAGCCTCTGGGCGAGACGATCCGCCTTCGCGCCGCCCTCTGCACCGGGGATCTCCAGCAAGAGACCCCCGGTCACGGCCCTCTTCGCCCTCACGGAGGCGATGCCCAGCTCTTCCAGGGAGATATTCTCCCTGGCGAGCCGCATCGCCTCCGCGAGGGTCAGGTCGCCCCCCTGCGCAACGGTCAGCGTCACCGCTGCCGTTTTTGGGGGACGACCTGGTCGTGCCTTCCCGACCTTCGCGGCCTTTACCTTGGCCGCCGGCGGCGGAGGCGGAGGCTGCGGTTGCGAGGCCTTCCTCGCCGCCCGCTTCGCCTTCCGCCCCACCACCTCACTCCACGCCACCCCCCCTTGGGAGGGTGCTGTGGAGGACGCGACCACCGCGACCACGGGTACACCACCCCCCTTGGGGGTCGCGACCCGGGGCCCTGGTGCCGCAACGTTGGGCGGAGCCTTCACTCCGCCCTTTTTTGCCTTCCCCGACTGTACCGGAACAGGTCGGGGAGGCACCGCCTTCCTGCTGACCGCTCTTCCGGCGAGGAGCTCCTCCCGGAAGGTGGCCAGCTTGCCATCAATCATGTCCCCAATCCTCCTCAGAAGATCGTCTTCTGAGGAGGACGGGGACTTCTTCACGGGCGGAGTGCGGGTGGAGGGGCCCGCGGTGCCCCGCACCACTGCCGCCGCACTCCGCTTATTTACCTCCGCCGAGGGACGCGGCGGTGGAGGAGGAGGGAGGATGGGAGGGAGGGCCGCGCTGTTCCACAGCGCCTCTGCCCTCCTCCTCCCCTGTCGCTCCTCCTCCAACAGGAGCTGCAGACGGGCGTTCCGCCCTCTGAGCTCCCGCGCCGCCTCCCTCATTTCCTCCGCCGCGGCCTTCAGGGCCTCCGCGCCACCGCTTTTCTGCCCCTTAAAGGCGCAGGCAGCGGCGACTTTCTCCACCCGCCTCAGGGACGAGGAGATCCTCTCCGATATCTCCTCGGTCACCTCGTCCCTGAGGCAACTCAGCCTCACCGACGGGCTCATCGCCCCGCCCACCTCGACGACGGCCTGCCCCGTCCTCTTCCTCTTAGAGCCTATGTGGCTCGTGCTGGAGGAGAAGGACGAGACCGACGCCGTCTCGTCGTCCTCCTCCACCCTCCACGAAGCCGGACCTGGCGCTGAGTGGGGCGCGAGCGCCGCCACCCTAACCCCAACCCCGTCTCCGTCCTCCCCAACCGACAAAACCCGCCCCATCCCCATTTTATTTTCTGTGTCCATAATAGTCCCACGAGATGGTCGGAAATAAAGGTCCACCCGGGCAGAGCCGCCTTACCCGGGTAAGCCTAATACTCCGGGTGTTCGGCAGGTTCCCAGGAGGTGGTCGCTTGAGTTTGGGCCTTCTCCCCCAACCATGCATCCCATCGCCGCGCACCATAGCTTAGGATTGGAGGGCGATTTTATAGAGTCGCCATACTCGTGGCCCAGGCGGTTAAGCCAAGACCCCCGTTCCTCCTGCCGTCACGTACCATTCACAAAACCAATAGGGAATTGTGAATGGGTCGTTGTGACGACCAACAGGAGGCTTACGGTGTGTGTATGACTCGGGTACCCCGGGTTCGTTAAGCCCGTACTGCAGCTGAAAGGCTGGCAGCCCCTGAGGGGGCTTGCTTCTAACTTACTGCTTCCTCACTAGCTTACTGCTTGCTTAATTGCTAATTCACTTCTTAACAGCCTGCTGCTTGCTTTCCAGCTGACTGCTTGCTTACTAGCTCATTGCATGCATACTCCTTCCTTACTAGCATAATGCTTTCTGACTAGTTAATGGCTTCCTTACTAGCTAGTTACTTTTTTTTTTTTTTTTTTTTTGTCGTGGGTAAAATCTTCGAAAGACACCCTCCCACCTCTTTGGGGAGAGGCGGGTGGGTTGTGTGGGATTCCCCGCGCCCGTAGAATGACGGGCGCGGGACCTACCCACTAAAAACCCCACGGTGACCCTTCCGCACGATTTGGGAGGATACCGGGAATCGCTCGAAGCATTCTTTCGGTATCATCCCCGTGCCCGCGCTTTGCGCCCATCCCCGGGGGGGATAAACGGTCCCCCCAGTAGACACACTGTCTCATAGCGGCAGGACGGGGCCACTCCATCCCGCCGCCATCCGTCCCGGGGCCGCATTTAGTGGCGGGCTGCGAGCCCCAACTCGCAACCGCCTGCGACCCCGTTTCTACCCCTCGGCGGCCGGGAGCTGATGGCCGCTCCAGGCCACCGAGGGTGCCTCCCCGTGGGCCGGACCCACCCGGTCCGACCCATTGCCGCCTGGCGCCCGGGCGACGCCCTCGCGCCACCATACGAGCGCGAGCCTCAGCGCGCCGCTGAAGCTCGCGCTCCCTTCCCGCGGCCTCCTTTTTTTGCAGCATTACGGTCTCGCAGAAGGAGGCCACGGCCCTCCACTTCCTCTCGCTGCCGAGCATGGCGCGCACCACACCCGGCAGCGAGACATCCCGCCCTATGACGCCGACCAGGACACGTCGCTCCCCCTCCCAAGCTGGGCATACCTGGAGGGTATGATCCGCCGTGTCCTGCTCAGCGTCGCAGTGGCAGCAACGCGCCGTCGGCTCCTTCCCTATCCAGCACAGGTATCTTCCGATGCTGCCATGCCCTGAAAATACCTGTGCCAGCCGGTAGGTGAGGCTACCATGGCCTCTGTCCAGCCACTCCTTCAGGAGTGGCCGAACAGCCCCGACAGTCCGGTGCCCCGCGGTTGGCAGAGCCAGCCGCTCCAGCCACGCGAGCAACACGGACTGCCGGGCCTGGCGCTTCAAATCGCCCCAAGCAGGTTCCTGCCCGCCCGGGACCACCCCCACCCCCGCGCGACGGTCGCCGCGGTGCCGGTACATCACCGCGTGCGACCGCGCGAGCAGGTCCATGGGCGGCATCCCCGCTAGAACCGTCGCCGCCCCATGTGACATGGTCCGATACCCGCGGACGACCCTGAGCGCCATGCGCCGGGAGGCAGCCAGGTCGTCCGCCCAGACGGGGGCCCCGTATAGGGCCACCGACTGGACCATTGCCACATAGAGGCGACGAATTCGGCCCGCCGGGCCCCCCAGGTTGGGCAGGATCCGGCCCAGAGCCGCAACCATCCTTTCCAACCGGGGGACCAGGCAGCGGAAATGCTCCTCGAAACGCCAGTGGCTATCGAGGATCAGCCCTAGATACCTGATCTGGGGCTTCACCTCGATGTCAGCCCCACCCACCCGGATCAGAGGGGGTGGCGGATCCTGCCGAGGTGAATGAAACGCAATCACCTCGGTCTTATGGACCGCCACCGTCATCCCCATCCCCCTGATCCGGTCGACGACGCGTTGCGACCCCTCCTCCGCGCGACGCATGGCCCTCCCCCAGTGCGCCCCGACGGCCAGCACCAGTGTGTGGGTGGCCCGAGGTCGTCGCCCGGTCGCGAGGCGTCGCGGGCGGCCGCCTCGGCGTGGCGGATGACCTAGGCTGGGAGGGGGGTCCTGAGGGGACCCTCCTCCCGCCAGGCGGCGCCGGGTCGGACCGGTTGGGGGTAGGAGTGCCTCCCCCTACCGGTCCGACGCAAGGGGAGGCACCCTCGGCGGTCTGGTGCGGCCATGAACGCCCGGCCGCCGAGGGGTGGAAACGGGGTCGCGGGCGGTTGCGAGTTGGGGCTCGCAGCCGCCACTAAACGCGGCCCCGGGACGGATAGCGGCGGGATGGAGTGGCCCCGTCCCGCCGCTATGAGGCAGTGTGTCTACTGGGGGGACCGATTGTCCCCCCGGGGGATGGGCGCGAAAGCGCGGGCACGGGGAGGATACCGGAAGAATGCTTCGAGCGATTCCCGGTATCCTCCCAAAGCGTGCCGAAGGGTCACCGTGGGGTTTTTAGTGGGTAGGTCCCGCGCCTGTCGTTGTACGGGCGCGGGGAATCCCACACACCCCTCCCACCTCTCCCCAAGGAGGTGGGAAGGAGTCTTTCGAAGATTTTCCCCACGACAAAAAAAAAAAAAAAAAAAAAAAAAGCACCAGTGTGTCATCCGCATAACACACCGTGCTGACGCCGTCGGGGATTCTAGCTTACTACTTGCATACTAGCGTAATGCATTCTTACCAGCTTACAGCTTGCATACTAGCTTACCGCTTGCTTATTAGCTTACTGCTTGCTTACTGGCATACTTCTTTCTTATTAGCCAGCTGCTTGCCTACTAGCTTACATGTTACTTACTAGTTTACTGCTTGCTTACTATGATAATGATTTTTTACTAGCTCCCTGCTCGCGTAATGGCTCACTGCTTGCTTACAAGCTTACTGCTTGCTTACATGCTTACAGCTTGCTTACTAGCTTACTGCTTGCTTATTAGCTTACTGCTTGCTTACTGGCATACTGCTTTCTTACTAGCCACCTGCTTGCTTACTGGCTTGCTGGTTGCTTACCAGCTTACTGCTTGCTTACAATCTTGCGGCTTGCTTACAACCTTACTGGTTGCCTACTAGCTCCCTGAACGCTTACTAGCTCGCTGCTTGCTTACTAGATTACTCCTGTAATACCAGCTTCCACGTGGCTTACTAGCACACTGCTTGATTACTAGCTTATTGGTTGCTTACTAGCATGCTGCATCTTTACTAGGTTCATGCTTGCTTACAAGCTTACTGCAAGGTTACTCGCGTACAGCTTGCTTTCTAGCTTACTGGCTTACAGCTAGCTTATTCGCTTACTTCTTGCTTACTGGCTTGCTGCTTGCTTACTAACTTATTGCTTGCTTACAAGTTTACTGCTTGCTTACGAGCTTACTGCTTGCTTACATGCTTACAGCTTGCTTACTAGCTTACTGCTTGCTTATTAGCTTACTGCTTGCTTACTGGCATACTGCTTTCTTACTAGCCACCTGCTTGCTTACTGGCTTGCTGGTTGCTTACCAGCTTACTGCTTGCTTACAATCTTGCGGCTTGCTTACAACCTTACTGGTTGCCTACTAGCTCCCTGAACGCTTACTAGCTCGCTGCTTGCTTACTAGATTACTCCTGTAATACCAGCTTCCACGTGGCTTACTAGCACACTGCTTGATTACTAGCTTATTGGTTGCTTACTAGCATGCTGCATCTTTACTAGGTTCATGCTTGCTTACAAGCTTACTGCAAGGTTACTCGCGTACAGCTTGCTTTCTAGCTTACTGGCTTACAGCTAGCTTATTCGCTTACTTCTTGCTTACTGGCTTGCTGCTTGCTTACTAACTTACTGCTTGCTTACAAGCTTACTGCTTGCTTACGAGCTTACTGCTTGCTTAATAGCTTACAGGTTGCTTACAAGCCTACTGCTTGCTTACTAGCTTGAAACTTGCTTTATAGCCTTCTGCTTACTTACTAGCATACTGCTTTCTTACTAGCTCACGGCTTGCCTACTAGCTTACAGCTTGCTTACTAGCTTGCTGCTTGCTTTGTAGATTACTGTTTGCTTACTAGCAGACTGCTTGATTACTAGGTCCCTACTCGCTTACTATCTTAATGCTTGCTTACTGGCTTGCTGCTTGCGCTCTAGCTTACTGCTTGCTTACGAGCATCCTGCTTTCTTACTAGGCCACTACTTGCCCAGTAGCTTACTGCATGCCTCCTCGCTTACAGCCAGCTCACTCGCTTACTTCTTGTTTACTACCTGTTAGAAACTAAGGGTTCTAACCGGGGTCCGGACGAGGGAAATACTAGGGAAAGTGATTGATAAGTTTTTATTTGTAATTTTCGCTTGTCGCTTCGCGACAAGCCTTTTATTTTAAATTTAACAAAAATGAAAAAATAAAAATAAAAAATATAAAATTACAAAAGAATTAGTTTTTTTGTTTTTTTTTTTTATACTCCGGCCGGGGGTTGCTTCACCGGCGTGGCCCCGGTTGGGATGGACCTTGGTTGCTGTAACAAAGGTTCGTTCAGATTAAATACGTGCGTACACGTATCGTAAACACACGCTCGTCAGCTGTTCGCCTCGCTCTCCTAGCGGCTAGCGGTGCGCTGGGAGGGGGGAATCAGCTGTCGTTTAACGTGAATCAGTGGACTGTAAATTTGTACTTGTTCGCTGATAATTATTTATTGAAATTATCAGCGAGACTTTTACCCTGAACAGAAGAGAATTCACTCGTATCTGTCGGGGGCGACTTAGCCACGGACGGGTCACCAAATGGAGGTCGTAAAGCTCCAAATGGGTGGATCCCGCGAGCACGCTCTCCGTGCGGGTGATGTAGGAACGTCGCGCGATGTGATTTCCTGCGACACTGTAAAATTACTGCACGGCGACCGTTTCTACCGTGGACCGTGACAGTAAAGTGTCCTTTGCAAAAAATCCCTCGCGGGTCCAACCGCACTATAAAGCCTACCCGGCGACCGTGTTGCACGGGGACCGTATTTGGTAGGCGGCGTGACGGATGGTGAGGCGACCTTGAACCCGAACTCCTCCGTAGGATGTACGGTCGACTCGTACACCGACGGGTTTTTGGAGAGGGTTTTTTGGCGACCTTTGCACGAAGAGCACTCCACGAGGCGGTACCGATTCAACGGTATGACCTTTGGGAGGCTCCAAAGCCGTATAGCTTTAAAGGGATTCTGGGTGGGTGCACCCTGAGTCCCTTACGTCGCGGTCGCGGCAACGACTGCAACGTACAATCCTTCCTAGCGAAGGCGGTCGCGTCACGCGCAGCGTGTATTACGACGTCCCTTTTGTCGCAGGTAGATTGTTCTGGGAAACTCTAACCGCAGCAACGGAGAGAATTCTTTGTTAAACAAGTCCAAATGTTATATGCGAGTCCGTACTTGAGGAGCGAGATCTTCTGGGATCCGCTCCCGTTGGCAGTCGGCTCGTGAATAATTGCGAATATCGTCGCGGATCGACAGACGAAGACTCGGTCGCGCATTGTCGTCGCGACGCGGCGCTGCCGAATTCAGCTGTCGATCTCTTTTCAATATATCATACGGTTCTCTCTCTCGACGCTGACGTCACGATACCGTTTAAACCGGTGCGAAGCGAATCTTCGCGTGAGGTCGGCGTACAAAAACACGTAAACGGCCGCGGTTTTAAATCGTCCGAACGTTCAACGAACCTGACGAACGCTTAACCTTCCGCAGTGTCACGTACACAAACGGATACGGGAATCGCAGCCGAGAATTTAATGTTTCAGACTAACGCGATTTTAAATAGTTTTTTAACATATTTAAACATACCGCCCCCCTTGCACGAATTGTGCAATACCCGGAGAACGCGGTAGTCCCGTACGGTCACTTTTTTACGCGGAGAGAGAGAACTCGCGCACTTTTAATTGTAAAAAATCAAAAGTACTTACAATTGACCAGCTGTAGCTTGATGAATATAGCGCATGGAGGTCATGAGCATTTGGTCCGCCATGGCCTTTGCCATGGCGATCTGGCCGAACCGCTGCCAGGCCCTTTTTTTCCTCTTGGCCTGCGGGCCTGCAGGGGCTGGCGGCTGCAGGCCGCTACTGGACGGTCCAGGATTGGCCGGTGTCTGGTTTACCGGCTTCTTCCTCTTTCTCTTTGGCCGCGGAGCCTGTCCAGCGGGGGCGGCCACCGTCGATGTCGGCGCGGGCGTCGCGGCTGGCGGTGTTTCCGCGGCCTTGTCGGCCCTCCAGTTACAGGACCAGAGGTTGCCCTCTGGTCCCCATCGTAGGATGTATTGCCCTCCGGGCACCCGGCAGTGGTACTTCCTCGACGTTGTTAAAATCCTAGCCGGGATTTGAAAAGTTTCCCGGCCGAAACAAAGAGTGACGTCCGGCTCACTCGGGGTATCCGCAGTGGAGACCCCAGGGTCCGACGTCCCGAGGCTGGACGTTTTCCCGAGTTTTAAAATCCGCCCGAACCTCTCATCGATCTCGGGCGACCCCGAGATCGAAATCTCTTCCGCTCGACTACACGTTTCGGAACTAGTATCGCTCATTGTCGTTTTGGAACTAAGCGGTTTTCGATTCCGCGAATTCCGTTACGATTCGGGGGCGCTCGGATTACTCGTTACGCCCTACCAATAATCCAACTCAGATTGGTGGATTCGTAACCCCCACTAATCCGTTTGAACTTTCAGTGACAACGGTCAGGTGAGAATCAACACCGTTTATTTCTAGAAACGGTCGTTTCTCACCTTTCGATCACTTTCGGCCGTTGGATGTTATGGTTTTTATGTGACCTCGTCGGCGTCGCTAACCGTCGCCGACTCGGTTTCTTCCATAGGCAGCTTACACAACCGCGTAATAGGTCGCGCAAAAATGGATTTTTCCGTGCGTATTTTAACAACACGTGCATTTCCATCCCTGCCGGTGAATACCTCCTCTACTCGTCCCATTTCCCATTGATTCGGGGGGAGGAGAGGGTTTTGCACTAAAACTAAGTCGTTTAGTTTTAATGTTTTTTGGGCTGTACGCCACTTATAACGATTCTGGAGGTGCGTGAGATAATCACGTGTCCAATGCCTCCAGATTTGTTCGTGGAATTTTGAATCGCCCTCCATCGTGTCAAACGGGAGAGTTTTTCAATTTCCACTGATTGCGTCGGAAGCGCGTTCAGCGGACTCTCGACTAAGAAATGCCCCGGTGTGAGCGGCGCGTAATCGTCGGGGCTATCACTCAAAGCGGCAATCGGTCGCGAGTTTAAACTTGCTTCGATTTTACAAAGCAATGTTTGTAACTCTTCGCTTGTGGGAGTGAATTCGCCCAGAGTCCGCTTCAGGTGAAATTTCACCGATTTCACACCGGCCTCTTGCATGCCACCGAAGTGCGGTGCACTCGGTAGGTTAAATTTCCATCTAATTCCTTTTTGATTGCATTTATTACGCATTTCTTGCGTGTTGTACACTGCTTCGAAATTTTCACGTAATTCTCGATCTGCCCCGACAAAGTTCGTTCCATTGTCACTGAAAATGCAGGACGGAACTCCCCTTCGTGCAATGAATCGATCTAATGCTGCCAAAAAGGCACTCGTCGTATAATCGTGGACGAGTTCGATGTGGATGGCCCGTGTCGCGTAACAGACAAAAACTGCTATGTACGCTTTGTGGGCGGTTTTTCCTCGACCGGCGGAGTCCCGGACACGAAAAGGTCCCGCATAATCCACTCCACAGTTCGAAAATGCTCTCGCCTCGCGGCAACGCTCAGGTATTAAATCCTGCATGATTTGCGTGGAGGTTTTTGCCCTCCATCTAACGCATCGCATGCATCCGTGGATTACCGTTCGCGCTGCATTTCGACAGCCGAGAATCCAAAATCTTTGTCTTACTGTGTACATGGTCAACTGCAATCCCCCGTGCAACGTGTCAATGTGGCACTGCCGAATTATCATCGTGGAAACGTGATGTTTCGGCAAAATTATGGGGTGCTTGGTTTCCCATGACAGTGTTGTATTTTCCAGTCTGCCTCCGACTCTCAAGACATCTTTGTCATCGAGAAAAGGGTTCAGACTTTTTAATGTTGATTTTGCTGGTATTTTTCGATGGTTTTTCAAACACCGGTACTCCTTTGCAAAATGCGTGCGCTGGATGCAGCGGACAATTCTCTCGCTTGCGAGCTGCATCTCAGACGCGTCAACGATCTTAGCATCATACGACCTTCGCTCACCTTGCATCGGTCCCCTCAGTCGGAGACAGTATGTGGTTACACGAAGTAGCTTATTCCAGGTCGAGAATCGAAATACAAATTCTCATTCTTTCTCCGGAATTGCTACGTGGGCGTGCACTTTGCGCTTCCCTTCTTCGGTCTCGATGGACGAAGGCGTTTTCGGCCAACAATCTTTCGATTCCGTTAGCCAACTTGGTCCTGAAATCCACAGCTTAGATTGAAGGAGTTCCGCAGCTTCCACTCCGCGCGAATTCAGATCCGCGGGATTGAAGCGGGTGGGAACGTGCCTCCATTCAGCATTCGGAAGTAACGTTTGGACCTTTGACACACGGTTGGCGATTAAAACCTTCCATGTGGAGGCGTGCTTTCTCAACCATGCCAATGCGATCGTGGAATCTGTCCAGCAGATTATTCTGTCGACCTTCAATGAAAGTGACTTCTCCACGTGCACAATAAGCTCGGCGAGCAGCACGGCGCCGTTCAATTCCAGTACAGGAATTGACTGCGTTTTAATTGGAGCCACTCGCGTTTTTGCCATTATCAATGTCGAGGAGGTGACATTGCTCATTGCGGTCACTCGTAAGTAAGTGACCGCTGAGTAGGCTGCGAGCGAAGCGTCACAAAATCCATGAATTTCCACGGAAATTGTGTCGGCTCCATAATTAATCCATCTGGGGATTTTTAGCTTATTTAAGCTGCTCCAATCCACGCAAAACGTATTCCACGTATTGAGCGTATTCGTTGAGATTTGATCATCCCACTGGATTTTCTCCAGCCATTGGGATTGCATCAGAATCTTTGCGCGAATCACGACTGGTGATAACCAGCCGAGCGGATCGAACAACTTAGCAATCTCCCAAAACAAATTTCGTTTTGTCATCGGCAAGGCAGACGGCTGAAACCGTTGCAGATTGAAATAAAAATAATCGCCGGACGGTATCCAGCGTAAACCTAATACCTTTAATTCGCTGTCATCGAACAAGGTAAGGTCGACGGCGTGGGAGTGAGCGCTTTGGGGGATATTTCGCAATAACAATGGCGAATTTCCTGCCCATTTTCGCAGCTTAAACCCACCTCTTTGTAGGAGCTCGCAAACTTGGTTACGAATTTTCTCCAACAAAGACGTATCGGGTGCTCCCATAAAAACGTCGTCTACATAAATGTCCTGCTCGAGAATCGGGGCGGCAAGTGGGTACCTGTGCCTGTCCTAATTTTTTAACTCAAGGAGGGTTCGCATCGACAGATATGGTGCACACGCCGTACCGTACGTTACGGTATTTAATTCGAACGCATTGAGCTGTTCGTTGTCGGGTGTGCGCCATAGGATGCATTGAAAACGACGATTCTGCGGGGCGACGAGAATCTGTCGGAACATTTTCTCTATGTCGGCCACCAGCACGTATTCATACAGACGCCATCGGGTCAAGACTGACGTGATGTCGTTCTGCAATTTTGGACCTACGTGTAGGATGTCATTTAATGAACGACCGCCGGTAGTTCGGCTTGTCGCGTTAAATACGACTCTTAATTTAGTCGTTGCACTCTCGGTGCGTATGACCGCTCGATGCGGAATATAGAGTCTGGTCTCGTCAATAGGCTCTATGCGAGTCATATGACCCAGCTCCTCATATTCCTCGAAAAACGTCGTATATTCTCTTACGAGGGTCTGGTCTGTGTCCAATTTTTTCCTCAACCTCCCAAGGGCGGAGAGAGCGATTCGATAGGAGTTTCTTAACGCTTCGTCCGGTCTCGGGTGAGAAAAAGGCAATCGGACGACAAACCGTCCTGTCGCATCTCGAGCGACGGTTTTTTGGAAGTGCGTTTCACACTCCTCCGCCTTGGTGTGTACCGAGGTCGAAGGGAGTTCTTCGACTTCCCAAAACTTGCGAATTGCCGTGTCCAGCGATTCGAGGACGTTACAGTGCAACGTCCGCAAAGTTTTGTTTCTATTGCCCTTAGCATTTATTGGGCCGGAAAGAATCCAGCCAAATGCAGTTTCTTGGGCGATTGGACCTGTACTGCTTATTCGACGGAAACCCGGTCGGATAATTTGCGCGTACAGGTCCGCACCGATCAACACTTCAATCGGTTGACCGGAAGCTGGATTTGGATCTGCAAGCGGCAGATCCCGCAGCGCGTCGCATTTGAGTGCACCGGCCAAGGGCGAGGCGTAGCTCGTAATTTTGTGTACGATGTACGCTCTCGTCTTGACTATCGGCGCGGTATCTTGTACCGTTCCCAAATGCATCTGCACGCTGTATTTAATTTGTTGGGTTCGGCTGCCCCCCAAGCCCGTCACTGTGGCTGGGGATTTCCTCCGCGAGAATTTGAGGTCATTTCTCAAATTCGCGGAGATGAAAGACGAGTCGGAACCCTGATCGATCAGTGCGCGCGCGATTCGCGACGCACCGTTCTCTCCGTACACACGCACGCTCGCCGTGGCTAACAGCACAGCCTTCGGTACGTCTGCACCGAGCGCGGTACAGTGTGACGTACCGGGTTGTGACGTCGTAGCCTGTGACGTCGTGGTACGAGCTGCTCGTTCGGCAGGTTGCGGCCGGCTCGGTGGAGCCGTATACCGCTTTTTCGGGCGTTTGTCCGACGGAACCGTTGTCGCAGGTTTGCGACTTTCGGTTTCGCTCCGAAAGGTCTCAAAATGCAGCAGAGCATGATGTCTGCCCTTGCACTTCGGGCACCCCTCCTCGGATGGACAACGCGCGTTTCCATGCTGAGGTGACAAGCAGAGAATGCACCGCTGGCTATCTTTTATAAACTGATAGCGGCGGTTCGGCGTCAAGTTTCTGAATGCACCACATTTAGTCATTCTGTGCTCAAGGCCACAAAATCCGCAAGTCACAGTTTTCTCAGCTGGACTTTCTAGAACGGAGTTGTGACTCCGTACTTTATGTTTCGGTGGGTGTTCGGTCGCAGGCTTGCTCGGACCTTCATCTAACATAGTTAGAGCCCTTGCATGCCCCTCCAGGAACTCTATCAGCTCGACATGCGAGGGATAGTCCGGGGTGAGACGCTGCGACCTTTCCCACTCAGCTTTCAGAGGCCCTTCTAAATGGCTTCGAATAGTATGGGCTAGCAGCCAATTTCGCTGCTGTAAAATCGTGCCCTGTTTTTCGAATGCCGCAAGGGCCTGTTTGAAAACGACGACGACCTGATTTAGGCTATCGAGATCATCTCTTTTGATCGTTTTCAGTTTGGTCAGTTGATTAAGCAATTTGGCAGTCACGATACGTGGTAACCCGAATTGTTCTTTCAGGGTTTTCCACGCCACTTCGAAATTCTCATCGGTAACTTCGAGGTGCGCGATCGCTGCCAACGCTTTATCCTCCAGACAGGCGTTCAGATATTGCAATCGATGCACATCTGCAAGCCTCGGATTATTTATTATGCCGGAGGTGAACAGATCCGCGAAATGTCTCCATTTACGTGGGTCACCTCCGAACTTGGGGAGCCGTTGTTTTGGAAGTTCGATAGCGACGTCATGGGGGCTGACCGACGTGGGTGCCGCTTTTGATTCAG
The DNA here is from genome assembly GCF_051014445.1 of Colletes latitarsis. Classification (NCBI taxonomy): domain Eukaryota; kingdom Metazoa; phylum Arthropoda; class Insecta; order Hymenoptera; family Colletidae; genus Colletes; species Colletes latitarsis. Next base: position 9,195,563 of record NC_135142.1, read on the forward strand.
CGGCCAGTCTGGTCAGCTCCGTGGTAACGTACGCCTGGAATTCCATATATTCCGTCTCCTTATTCTCTACGCCAGGTTTTGCGAGGAAGTCGCACGTGTTGCGTTTCGCAGGGGCATATTTTCTCCGAATCGACAAGTACTGCTCAATAGCTTCCTTGTATTGTTCGGATACGGTGGCGAGCTTTGTCCTGAGGAGCTCCTCAGTGAACTGAGCTCGGCCACGTTTCTTTAAGTAAGAGATCGACCTTGACATCATGTCGAACCGGGTGATCAGGTCGTCGAGATCGCCTTCGAACTCGCTTCGACCTTCATCCTTGGCGACAGACATGGTGATCTCTAATTCGAGGATTTTACAATCTACTCGAAATTAAGTGGTCCCGTAAGCAGCGACTTACGTGAACGTACTGCAACTCTTTCCTGTTCTTTCAACCTCAATCCGGCTCGAAGGACCGTTTGTTAGAAAACTAAGGGTTCTAACCGGGGTCCGGACGAGGGAAATACTAGGGAGAGTGATTGATAAGTTTTTTATTTTGTAATTTTCGCTTGTCGCTTTGCGACAAGCCTTTTATTTAATTTTAACAAAAAAAATGAAAAAAAAATAAAAAATATAAATTACAAAAAAAGAGAGAATTTGTTTATAATCCAGCCGGGGGTGGAGATTCACCGGTGTTGCCCCGGTTGGGATGGACCTTGGTTGCTGTAACAAAGGTTTGTTCAGATTAAATACGTGCGTACACGTATCGTAAACACGCTCGTCAGCTGTTCGCCTCGCTCTCCTAGCGGCTAGCGGTGCGCTGGGAGGGGGGAATCAGCTGTCGTTTAACGTGAATCAGTGGACTGTAAATTTGTACTTGTACGCTGATAATTATTTATTGAAATTATCAGCGATACTTTTGCCCTGAACAGAAGAGAATTCACTCGTATCTGTCGGGGGCGACTTAGCCACGGACGGGTCACCAAATGGAGGTCGTAAAGCTCCAAATGGGTGGATCCCGTGAGCACGCTCTCCGTGCGGGTGACGTAGGAACGTCGTGCGAGGAGATTTCCTGCGACACTGTAAAATTACTGCACGGCGACCGTTTCTACCGGGGACCGTGACAGTAAAGTGTCCTTTGCAAAAAATCCCTCGCGGGTCCAACCGCACTACAAAGCCTACCCGGCGACCGTGTTGCACGGGGACCGTATTTGGTAGGCGGCGTGACGGAAGGTGAGGCGACCTTGAACCCGAACTCCTCCGTAGGGTGTACGGTCGACTCGTACACCGACAGGTTTTTGGAGAGGGTTTTTTGGCGACCTTTGCACGAAGAGCACTCCACGAGGCGGTACCGATTCAACGGTATGACCTTTGGGAGGCTCCAAAGCCGTATAGCTTTAAAGGGATTCTGGGTGGGTGCACCCTGAGTCCCTTACGTCGCGGTCGCGGCAACGACTGCAACGTACAATCCTTCCTAGCGAAGGCGGTCGCGCCACGCGCTGCGTGTATTACGACCTCCCTTTTGTCGCAGGTAGATTGTTCTGGGAAACTCTAACCGCAGCAACGGAGAGAATTCTTTTTTATACAAGTCCGAATATTATGTGCGAGTCCGTACTTGAGGAGCGAGATCTTCTGGGATCCGCTCCCGTTGGCAGTCGGCTCGTGAATAATTACGAATATCGTCGCGGATCGACAGACGAAGACTCGGTCGCGCCTTGTCGTCGCGACGCGGCGCTGCCGAATTCAGCTGTCGATCTCTTTTCAATATATTATACGGTTCTCTCTCTCGATGCTGACGTCACGATACCGTTTAAACCGGTGCGAAGCGAATCTTCGCGTGAGGTCGGCGTACAAAAACACGTAAACGGCCGCGGTTTTAAATCGTCCGAACGTTCAACGAACCTGACGAACGCTTAACCTTCCGCAGTGTCACGTACACAAACGGATACGGGAATCGCAGCCGAGAATTTAATGTTTTCAGACTAACGCGATTTTAAATAGTTTTTTAACATATTTAAACAAATTGGTATTCTTGATTTTCGTCTTACTTTGGTCTCTAGAATCCCCCGGGAGAAATTGTAATGGGAGATTCTAGAGGTTAAAGTAGAACGAAAATCAAGAATACCAATTTGTTGATGGAGTAATACGATACTAAACAAGTTATTGACGTTTAAAGTTCCGCTCTTACTTTCGAATTTTTTTCTCGAAAATGCGCAGGATTTCGTATGTGGTATGTCTATTCACCGAAAATAATTGTAATTGAGCCCCGAAACCGAAAGTAATTTTTTCAGAACGATTTGAAATTTTCTTTTTCTTTCGTCGAAAAATTTAGGCACTGCCTGTCGATTTTTCTTAAAAATTCCTTTCTGATTTTTATTCAGTTTGTAAAATAGTTGTTTAATAATACTCTTTGTGTAGGTACCCATGAGCTCTACTCGCGAAAAAAAAACGTTTCATTGGAATATATTCACTATTCACTATATCAGTAGGAGTTGCGGGGGCTGTTTGAAAATTTGACCAGTTATATGGGATTTTTCTCACTTTACGGGGTCAAAGAACAACTTTTCCAACATCTCTACATATTCTCCATTAAAATATGCGTTGTGTTGCTGTTTGAAACATTAAAATCGTTCGATCCGGCTGTCGACCAAAAAAAAAAAATGCTTGTTACTGACCCCTGCAACGAAAACTAATTCTTCCAAGACGATTCGAAATTCTTTTTTACTTGAATTTTTTTTGTCGAAACTGAGTAGGATTTCGGGGGTACGATTCTAACTGACCTCCGCGACCAAAAATAATTTTTTCAGAACGATTTGAAATTTTTTTATTTAATGTTATTAATAACTACTTTTTAACGAAACCTCAGTCGAAAAATTGATATTCTTAATTTTCGTCTTATTTTGGCTTCTAGAATCTCCCATTAAAATTTTTCCCAGGTGTGGCCAAACACCCTGTATATATTAAATCAATATTAATGAAATTACACCTTGACCGAATTCATTTCAATCCCCACACTAATACATATATTGTGTGTATGTACCATAAATGGTCGAGAATGGAGTCACCTTTCCTATACTGGTATTATTAGATGGACGCAGGTCCTGCATAAATTTCAATTTACATAATTTTTGTTTTGAGTAAACTCATTTCACTTTTTTGTATATTATTACCTAATGCAACTCATATTTTCCAGCCATGCGATGTAGGAATATTTACTACTGGGACTAAACCCATTACGAAGGTGAATTTCGCACCAATATATCATACCATATATAAATTCCATGAAGAAGGAAATGCTTTTAAAGCTTGTGGTGGCCTATGACCGTTTAACTCAAATACAATTTACTAGACAAAACGTATTTCAGAAAGAAGAAAATAAATTAGAATTCATGTCGCCAGATGAAACTGACATCAATGACAGCAATATAGGTAGTTTTACATAGCATTCAAGAGCATATTCCAGATGATCTGAGAGGGGAACAATTTTCTTTTCTATATAGAAAATATTAAAATACAATCGGGACACAACTAAGACACAACACAAGACACAACTCGCAGAGAGAAAGCACTGCTGATGTTCAACGCAGTGCAGTTCATAGTAACAGTAAAACCAATACCAGTGTAGAAGACTAATTTAACAACGTTTCGCTAGAAGAAACTAATATATGATATACTGATCATTAATTAACTTTAATATTTCATGACAATGATGCTTTTACTTTTTTCTAATGGGAATTGTTTTGTTTCCGATGGTACTGAAATCAAACTACATTAATTCTACAACGTTACTTTACTTATTTTCTCGTAAAGACAAAGATTCTTCAGAATCTATTCTGGATAAACATTATCAACATTATCAAAAGATTGAAAAAACAACAAAGAAAAGAAAAGAAAAGAAAAGAAATATAGAAAGAGTGTGTGCAATCAAAGTTACATCAAAGACATGAAAATAGGCTCAGCTTGAAAAAATAGAAGCAATTGATAACCAGGAAAAAGAAAAACAAAGAATGAAAGAAGAACGATTAGAAAAGAAAAAAACAAGCCGAGAAATTAAAAGAAGAAAAGCTATTGAAAAAAGAAAGAAAAACAGAAAAATGAAAAGGAAAAGGAGAAAGAAAAGCAAGACGAAGAGAAGGAGAAATGTAAAACTCAAACTAAAAATAAAAATAAAGTTAAGAACGTGAAAAGAAAATAATAAATAATATTATTGTGTTGTTTTTACAGGGTGAATGTAGTAACTGAACCAGGTGGTTATGACTATGCAACATTTTTATTACCATCTTTTTCAAACTCCACTTGGAACAACACTGTACGTATGTATATGTATGGGATTATCAGGAACCGTGTTTGTTCGTTAATCGGCACACTCGTATTTATTTCGTTAAACACAGTCACACCTACTACGTAATTTTCAATCTTTCTCTCCTCCGTGCTGTATTTTCTCGCTTTCTGGGTTATTCACCCATCAGCTGTTCGGCCGTACGCTCGCCGCGTGTTGACGGCTTTTTCGGCGGTAACCGTCTTCGCTCGTGCAAGCTCGTGGGCAGCGAACGATTCGCTGTTCGGCCAAAAATTCGTGCGCGATTTAATAATTTTCAACTGCACGGTTCCCTACATACAGGGTGTTCGGCCATCCATGGGAAAAATTTTAATGGGGGATTCTAGAGGTCAAAATAAGACGAAAATCAAGAATACCAATTTGATGATGGAGGCACTGTTAAAAAGTTATTAATGTTTAAAGTTCCGCTCGTACTGAATTTTTTACTCGAAAATGCGCAACATTTCGGGGGTATGTCTATACATAAAAAATGATTGTCACCGACCCTCGCAACTGAAAATAATTTTTCACAGAACGATTTGAAATCTTTTTTTTTCATCGAAAAATATAGGCACCCGATTAGATTTTCGGTAAGGAATTTTTTCCTCGAAAGTGCGTAGGATTTCGGGGGTATGTGTAATGACCAAAAATGATTGTAATTGTAATATTTTAGAGGATAACACCGGTTAGGTCTGGGTCAGGTCTGGGATATGCGCGCATCTGGCTTATACATTCGCCTTTTTCGCAAACTTGTTGGCCAGATCCTGGGTTTTTTTCGTGTCTGAATCACGTAGTAATGTGGTACCACACTGAAGCAGTCAATTAAACCTGGTTTCGATCAATATTTTAGAGGATAGCACCGGTTAGGTCTGGGTTTCGTCTGGGTTATGCCCGCATCTGGCTCATGATTTTGCCTTCTTCGCATACTTGTTGGCCGGATCCTGGGTTTTTTTCGTGTTTGAATCACGTAGTAATGTGGTAACACACTGAAGCAGTCAATTAAACCTGGTTTCGATCAATATTTTAGAGGATAACACCGGTTAGGTCTGGGTTAGGTCTGGGATATGCGCGCATCTGGCTTATACTTTCGCCTTTTTCGCAAACTCGTTGGCCAGATCCTGGGTATTTTTCGTGTTTGAATCACGTAGTAATGTGGTAACACACTGAAGCAGTCAATTAAACCTGGTTTCGATCCATATTTTGGAGGATAACACCGGTTAGGTCTGGGTTATGCCCGCATCTGGCTCATGATTTTGCCTTTTTCGTAAACTTCTTGGTCAGATCTTGGGTTTTTTTCGTGTTTGAATCACGTAGTAATGTGGTAACACACTGAAGCAGTCAATTAAACCTCGTTTCGCTCAGTATTTTAGACGATAACACCGGTTAGGTCTGGCTTAGGTCTGGGTTATACCCGCATCTGGCTCATGATTTTGCCTTCTTCGCAAACTTGTTGGCTAGATCCTGGGTTTTTTCGGGTTTGAATCACGTGGTAATGTGGTACGACACAGAAACAATCCATTAAACCTGGATTCGGACAGTATTTTAGAGGATAACACCGGTTAGGTCTGGGTTAGGTCTGGGATATGCGCGCATCTGGCTCATGATTTTGCCTTTCTCGCAAACTTGTTGGCCAGATCCTGGGTTTTTTTCGTGTTTGAATCACGTAGTAATGTTGTACCACACTGAGGCAGTCAATTAAACCTGGTTTCGATGAATATTTTGGAGGATAACACCGGTTAGGTCTGGGTTAGGTCTGGGATATGCGCGCATCTGGCTCATGATTTTGCCTTCTTCGCAAACTTGATGGCCAGATCCTGGGTTTTTTTCGTGTTTGAATCACGTAGTAATGTGGTAACACAATGAAGCAGTCGATTAACCCTGGTTTCGATCAATATTTTAGAGGATAACACCGGTTAGGTCTGGGTTAGGTCCGGGATATGCCCGCATCTGGCTTATACTTTCGTCTTTTTCGCAAACTTGTTGGCCAGATCCTGGGTTTTTTTCGTGTTTGAATCACGCAGTAATGTGGTACCACACAGAAACAGTCCATTAAACCTGGATTCGGACAGTATTTTAGAGGATAACACCGGTTAGGCCTGGGTTTCGTCTGGGTTATGTCCGCACCTGGCTCATGATTTTGCCTTCTTCGCATACTTGTTGGCCAGATCCTGGGTTTTTTTCGTGTTTGAATCACGCAGTAATGTGGTAACACACTGAAGCAGTCAATTAAACCTTGTTTCGATCAATATTTTAGAGGATAACACCGGTTAGGTCTGGGTTAGGTCTGGGATATACGCGCATCTGGCTTATACTTTCGCCTTTTTCGCAAACTTGTTGGCCAGATCCTGGGGTTTTTTCCGTGTTTGAATCACGTAGTAATGTGGTACCACACTGAGGCAGTCAATTAAACCTGGTTTCGATCAATATTTCAGAGGATAACACCGGTTAGGTCTGGGTTAGATCCGGAATATGCCCGCATCTGGCTCATGATTTTGCCTTCTTCGCATACTTGTTGGCCAGATCCTGGGTTTTTTTCGTGTTTGAATCACGTAGTAATGTGGTAACACAATGAAGCAGTCAATTAACCCTGGTTTCGATCCATATTTTAGAGGATAACACCGGTTAGGTCTGGGTTAGGTCTGGGATATGCGCGCATCTGGCTCATGATTATGCCTTCTTCGCATACTTGTTGGCCAGATCCTGGGTTTTTTTCGTGTTTGAATCACGCAGTAATGTGGCAACACACTGAAGCAGTCAATTAAACCTGGTCTCGATCAATATTTTAGAGGATAACACCGGTTAGGTCTGGGTTAGGTCTGGGATATGCGCGCATCTGGCTTATACTTTCGCCTTTTTCGCAAACTTGTTGGCTAGATCCTGGGTTTTTTCGGGTTGGAATCACGTGGTAATGTGGTACGACACAGAAACAATCCACTAAACCTGGTTTCGATCAATATTTTAGAGGATAACACCGGTTAGGTCTGGGTTAGGTCTGGGATATGCGCGCATCTGGCTTATACTTTCGCCTTTTTCGCAAACTTGTTGGCCAGATCCTGGGTTTTTTTCGTGTTTGAATCACGCAGTAATGTGGTAACACACTGAAGCAGTCAATTAAACCTGGTTTCGATCAATATTTTAGAGGATAACACCGGTTAGATCTGGGTTAGGTCTGGTATATGCGCGCATCTGGCTTATACTTTCGCCATTTTCGCAAACTTGTTGGCCAGATCCTGGGTTTTTTTCGTGTTTGAATCACGCAGTAATGTGGTACCACACAGAAACAGTCCATTAAACCTGGATTCGGACAGTATTTTAGAGGATAACACCGGTTAGGCCTGGGTTTCGTCTGGGTTATGTCCGCACCTGGCTCATGATTTTGCCTTCTTCGCATACTTGTTGGCCAGATCCTGGGTTTTTTTCGTGTTTGAATCACGTAGTAATGTGGTAACACAATGAAGCAATCAATTAACCCTGGTTTCGATCCATATTTTGGAGGATAACACCGGTTAGGTCTGGGTTATGCCCGCATCTGGCTCATGATTTTGCCTTTTTCGTAAACTTCTTGGCCAGATTTTGGGTTTTTTTCGTGTTTGAATCACGTAGTAATGTGGTAACACACTGAAGCAGTCAATTAAACCTCGTTTCGCTCAGTATTTTAGACGATAACACCGGTTAGGTCTGGCTTAGGTCTGGGTTATACCCGCATCTGGCTCATGATTTTGCCTTCTTCGCATACTTGTTGGCCAGATCCTGGGGTTTTTTCGTGTTTGAATCACGCAGTAATGTGGTAACACACTGAAGCAGTCAATTAAACATGGTTTCGATCAATATTTTAGAGGATAACACCGGTTAGGTCTGGGTTAGGTCTGGGTTATGCCCGCATCTGGCTTATACTTTCGCCTTCTTCGCAAACTTGTTGGCTAGATCCTGGGTTTTTTCGGATTTGAATCACGTGGTAATGTGGTACGACACAGAAACAATCCATTAAACCTGGATTCGGACAGTATTTTAGAGGATAACACCGGTTAGGTCTGGGTTAGGTCTGGGATATGCGCGCATCAGGCTCATGATTTTGCCTTTTTCGCAAACTTGTTGGCCAGATCCTGGGTTTTTTTCGTGTTTGAATCACGTAGTAATGTTGTACCACACTGAGGCAGTCAATTAAACCTGGTTTCGATGAATATTTTGGAGGATAACACCGGTTAGGTCTGGGTTAGGTCTGGGATATGCGCGCATCTGGCTCATGATTTTGCCTTCTTCGCATACTTGATGGCCAGATCCTGGGTTTTTTTCGTGTTTGAATCACGTAGTAATGTGGTAACACAATGAAGCAGTCAATTAACCCTGGTTTCGATCAATATTTTAGAGGATAACACCGGTTAGGTCTGGGTTAGGTCCGGGATATGCCCGCATCTGGCTTATACTTTCGCCTTTTTCGCAAACTTGCTGGCCAGATCCTGGGTTTTTTTCGTCTTTGAATCACGCAGTAATGTGGTACCACACAGAAACAGTCCATTAAACCCGGATTCGGACAGTATTTTAGAGGATAACACCGGTTAGGCCTGGGTTTCGTCTGGGTTATGTCCGCACCTGGCTTATGATTTTGCCTTCTTCGCATACTTGTTGGCCAGATCCTGGGTTTTTTTCGTGTTTGAATCACGCAGTAATGTGGTAACACACTGAAGCAGTCAATTAAACCTTGTTTCGATCAATATTTTAGAGGATAACACCGGTTAGGTCTGGGTTAGGTCTGGGATATACGCGCATCTGGCTTATACCTTCGCCTTTTTCGCAAACTTGTTGGCCAGATCCTGGGGTTTTTTCCGTGTTTGAATCACGTAGTAATGTGGTACCACACTGAGGCAGTCAATTAAACCTGGTTTCGATCAATATTTCAGAGGATAACACCGGTTAGGTCTGGGTTAGGTCCGGAATATGCCCGCATCTGGCTCATGATTTTGCCTTCTTCGCATACTTGTTGGCCAGATCCTGGGTTTTTTTCGTGTTTGAATCACGTAGTAATGTGGTAACACAATGAAGCAGTCAATTAACCCTGGTTTCGATCCATATTTTGGAGGATAACACCGGTTAGGTCTGGGTTATGCCCGCATCTGGCTCATGATTTTGCCTTCTTCGCATACTTGTTGGCCAGATCCTGGGTTTTTTTCGTGTTTGAATCACGCAGTAATGTGGCAACACACTGAAGCAGTCAATTAAACCTGGTCTCGATCAATATTTTAGAGGATAACACCGGTTAGGTCTGGGTTAGGTCTGGGATATGCGCGCATCTGGCTTATACTTTCGCCTTTTTCGCAAACTTGTTGGCTAGATCATGGGTTTTTTCGGGTTTCAATAACGTGGTAATGTGGTACGACACAGAAAAAAACCATTAAACCTGGTATCGATCAATATTTTAGAGGATAGCACCGGTTAGGTCTGGGTTAGGTCTGGGATATGCGCGCATCTGGCTTATACTTTCGCCTTTTTCGCAAACTTGTTGGCCAGATCCTGGGTTTTTTTCGTGTTTGAATCACGCAGTAATGTGGTAACACACTGAAGCAGTCAATTAAACCTGGTCTCGATCAATATTTTAGAGGATAACACCGGTTAGGTCTGGGTTAGGTCTGGGATATGCGCGCATCTGGCTTATACTTTCGCCTTTTTCGCAAACTTGTTGGCAAGATCCTGGGTTTTTTCGGGTTTCAATAACGTGGTAATGTGGTACGACACAGAAACAATCCATTAAACCTGGTATCGATCAATATTTTAGAGGATAGCACCGGTTAGGTCTGGGTTTCGTCTGGGTTATGCCCGCATCTGGCTCATGATTTTGCCTTCTTCGCATACTTGTTGGCCGGATCCTGGGTTTTTTTCGTGTTTGAATCACGTAGTAATGTGGTAACACACTGAAGCAGTCAATTAAACATGGTTTCGATCAATATTTTAGAGGATAACACCGGTTAGGTCTGGGTTAGGTCTGGGATATGCGCGCATCTGGCTTATACTTTCGCCTTTTTCGCAAACTTGTTGGCTAGATCCTGGGTTTTTTCGGGTTTCAATAACGTGGTAATGTGGTACGACACAGAAACAATCCATTAAACCTGGTATCGATCAATATTTTAGAGGATAGCACCGGTTAGGTCTGGGTTTCGTCTGGGTTATGCCCGCATCTGGCTCATGATTTTGCCTTCTTCGCATACTTGTTGGCCGGATCCTGGGTTTTTTTCGTGTTTGAATCACGTAGTAATGTGGTAACACACTGAAGCAGTCAATTAAACATGGTTTCGATCAATATTTTAGAGGATAGCACCGGTTAGGTCTGGGTTAGGTCTGGGATATGCGCGCATCAGGCTCATGATTTTGCCTTTTTCGCAAACTTGTTGGCCAGATCCTGGGTTTTTTTCGTGTTTGAATCACGTAGTAATGTTGTACCACACTGAGGCAGTCAATTAAACCTGGTTTCGATGAATATTTTGGAGGATAACACCGGTTAGGTCTGGGTTAGGTCTGGGATATGCGCGCATCTGGCTCATGATTTTGCCTTCTTCGCATACTTGATGGCCAGATCCTGGGTTTTTTTCGTGATTGAATCACGTAGTAATGTGGTAACACAACGAAGCAGTCAATTAACCCTGGTTTCGATCAATATTTTAGAGGATAACACCGGTTAGGTCTGGGTTAGGTCTGGGATATGCGCGCATCTGGCTCATGATTTTGCCTTCTTCGCATACTTGATGGCCAGATCCTGGGTTTTTTTCGTGTTTGAATCACGTAGTAATGTGGTAACACAATGAAGCAGTCAATTAACCCTGGTTTCGATCAATATTTTAGAGGATAACACCGGTTAGGTCTGGGTTAGGTCCGGGATATGCCCGCATCTGGCTTATACTTTCGCCTTTTTCGCAAACTTGCTGGCCAGATCCTGGGTATTTTTCGTGTTTGAATCACGTAGTAATGTGGTAACACACTGAAGCAGTCAATTAAACCTGGTTTCGATCAATATTTTAGAGGATAACACCGGTTAGGTCTGGGTTAGGTCTGGGATATGCGCGCATCTGGCTTATACTTTCGCCTTTTTCGCAAACATGTTGGCTAGATCCTGGGTTTTTTCGGGTTGGAATCACGTGGTAATGTGGTACGACACACAAACAATCCATCAAACCTGGATTCGGGCAGTATTTTAGAGGATAACACCAGTTAGGTCTGGGTTTCGTCTGGGTTATGCCCGCATCTGGCTCATGATTTTGCCTTCTTCGCATACTTGTTGGCCGGATCCTGGGTTTTTTTCGTGTTTGAATCACGTAGTAATGTGGTAACACACTGAAGCAGTCAATTAAACCTGGTTTCGATCAATATTTTAGAGGATAGCACCGGTTAGGTCTGGGTTAGGTCTGGGATATGCGCGCATCTGGCTTATACTTTCGCCTTTTTCGCAAACTTGTTGGCCAGATCCTGGGTATTTTTCGTGTTTGAATCACGTAGTAATGTGGTAACACACTGAAGCAGTCAATTAAACCTGGTTTCGATCAATATTTTAGAGGATAACACCGGTTAGATCTGGGTTAGGTCTGGTATATGCGCGCATCTGGCTTATACTTTCGCCTTTTTCGCAAACTTGTTGGCCAGATCCTGGGTTTTTTTCGTGTTTTGAATCACGCAGTAATGTGGTACCACACAGAAACAGTCCATTAAACCTGGATTCGGACAGTATTTTAGAGGATAACACCGGTTAGGCCTGGGTTTCGTCTGGGTTATGTCCGCACCTGGCTCATGATTTTGCCTTCGTCGCATACTTGTTGGCCAGATCCTGGGGTTTGTTCGTGTTTGAATCACGTAGTAATGTGGTAACACAATGAAGCAGTCAATTAACCCTGGTTTCGATCCATATTTTGGAGGATAACACCGGTTAGGTCTGGGTTATGCCCGCATCTGGCTCATGATTTTGCCTTTTTCGTAAACTTCTTGGCCAGATTTTGGGTTTTTTTCGTGTTTGAATCACGTAGTAATGTGGTAACACACTGAAGCAGTCAATTAAACCTCGTTTCGCTCAGTATTTTAGACGATAACACCGGTTAGGTCTGGCTTAGGTCTGGGTTATACCCGCATCTGGCTCATGATTTTGCCTTCTTCGCATACTTGTTGGCCAGATCCTGGGGGTTTTTTCGTGTTTGAATCACGCAGTAATGTGGTAACACACTGAAGCAGTCAATTAAACATGGTTTCGATCAATATTTTAGAGGATAACACCGGTTAGGTCTGGGTTAGGTCTGGGTTATGCCCGCATCTGGCTTATACTTTCGCCTTCTTCGCAAACTTGTTGGCTAGATCCTGGGTTTTTTCGGATTTGAATCACGTGGTAATGTGGTACGACACAGAAACAATCCATTAAACCTGGATTCGGGCAGTATTTTAGAGGATAACACCGGTTAGGTCTGGGTTAGGTCTGGGATATGCGCGCATCAGGCTCATGATTTTGCCTTTTTCGCAAACTTGTTGGCCAGATCCTGGGTTTTTTTCGTGTTTGAATCACGTAGTAATGTTGTACCACACTGAGGCAGTCAATTAAACCTGGTTTCGATGAAGATTTTGGAGGATAACACCGGTTAGGTCTGGGTTAGGTCTGGGATATGCGCGCATCTGGCTCATGATTTTGCCTTCTTCGCATACTTGATGGCCAGATCCTGGGTTTTTTTCGTGATTGAATCACGTAGTAATGTGGTAACACAACGGAGCAGTCAATTAACCCTGGTTTCGATCAATATTTTAGAGGATAACACCGGTTAGGTCTGGGTTAGGTCTGGGATATGCGCGCATCTGGCTCATGATTTAGCCTTCTTCGCATACTTGATGGCCAGATCCTGGGTTTTTTTCGTGTTTGAATCACGTAGTAATGTGGTAACACAATGAAGCAGTCAATTAACCCTGGTTTCGATCAATATTTTAGAGGATAACACCGGTTAGGTCTGGGTTAGGTCCGGGATATGCCCGCATCTGGCTTATACTTTCGCCTTTTTCGCAAACTTGCTGGCCAGATCCTGGGTTTTTTTCGTGTTTGAATCACGCAGTAATGTGGTACCACACAGAAACAGTCCATTAAACCCGGATTCGGACAGTATTTTAGAGGATAACACCGGCTAGGCCTGGGTTTCGTCTGGGTTATGTCCGCACCTGGCTCATGATTTTGCCTTCTTCGCATACTTGTTGGCCAGATCCTGGGTTTTTTTCGTGTTTGAATCACGCAGTAATGTGGTAACACACTGAAGCAGTCAATTAAACCTGGTCTCGATCAATATTTTAGAGGATAACACCGGTTAGGTCTGGGTTAGGTCTGGGATATGCGCGCATCTGGCTTATACTTTCGCCTTTTTCGCAAACTTGTTGGCCAGATCCTGGGGTTTTTTCCGTGTTTGAATCACGTAGTAATGTGGTACCACACTGAGGCAGTCAATTAAACCTGGTTTCGATCAATATTTTAGAGGATAACACCGGTTAGATCTGGGTTAGGTCTGGTATATGCGCGCATCTGGCTTATACTTTCGCCTTTTTCGCAAACTTGTTGGCCAGATCCTGGGTTTTTTTCGTGTTTTGAATCACGCAGTAATGTGGCACCACACCGAAACAGTCCATTAAACCTGGATTCGGACAGTATTTTAGAGGATAACACCGGTTAGGCCTGGGTTTCGTCTGGGTTATGTCCGCACCTGGCTCATGATTTTGCCTTCTTCGCATACTTGTTGGCCAGATCCTGGGGTTTGTTCGTGTTTCAATCACGTAGTAATGTGGTAACACAATGAAGCAGTCAATTAACCCTGGTTTCGATCCATATTTTGGAGGATATCACCGGTTAGGTCTGGGTTATGCCCGCATCTGGCTCATGATTTTGCCTTTTTCGTAAACTTCTTGGCCAGATCTTGGGTTTTTTTCGTGTTTGAATCACGTAGTAATGTGGTAACACACTGAAGCAGTCAATTAAACCTCGTTTTGCTCAGTATTTTAGACGATAACACCGGTTAGGTCTGGCTTAGGTCTGGGTTATACCCGCATCTGGCTCATGATTTTGCCTTCTTCGCATACTTGTTGGCCAGATCCTGGGGGTATTTTCGTGTTTGAATCACGTAGTAATTTGGTAACACAATGAAGCAGTCAATTAACCCTGGTTTCGATCCATATTTTGGAGGATAACACCGGTTAGGTCTGGGTTATGCCCGCATCTGGCTCATGATTTTGCCTTCTTCGCATACTTGTTGGCCAGATCCTGGGTTTTTTTCGTGTTTGAATCACGCAGTAATGTGGTAACACACTGAAGCAGTCAATAAAACCTGGTTTCGATCAATATTTTAGAGGATAACACCGGTTAGGTCTGGGTTAGGTCTGGTATATGCGCGCATCTGGCTTATACTTTCGCCTTTTTCGCAAACTTGTTGGCTAGATCCTGGGTTTTTTCGGGATTCAATAACGTGGTAATGTGGTACGACACAGAAACAATCCATTAAACCTGGTATCGATCAATATTTTAGAGGATAGCACCGGTTAGGTCTGGGTTAGGTCTGGGATATGCGCGCATCTGGCTTATACTTTCGCCCTTTTCGCAAACTTGTTGGCCAGATCCTGGGTTTTTTTCGTGTTTGAATCACGTCGTAATGTGGTAACACACTGAAGCAGTCAATAAAACCTGGTTTCGATCAATATTTTAGAGGATAACACCGGTTAGGTCTGGGTTAGGTCTGGTATATGCGCGCATCTGGCTTATACTTTCGCCTTTTTCGCAAACTTGTTGGCCAGATCCTGGGTTTTTTTCGTGTTTGAATCACGCAGTAATGTGGTACCACACAGAAACAGTCCATTAAACCTGGATTCGGACAGTATTCTACAGGATAACACCGGTTAGGCCTGGGTTTCGTCTGGGTTATGTCCGCACCTGGCTCATGATTTTGCCTTCTTCGCATACTTGTTGGCCAGATCCTGGGTTTTTTTCGTGTTTGAATCACGTAGTAATGTGGTAACACACTGAAGCAGTCAATTAAACCTGGTTTCGATCAATATTTTAGAGGATAACACCGGTTAGGTCTGGGTTAGGTCTGGTATATGCGCGCATCTGGCTTATACTTTCGCCTTTTTCGCAAACTTGTTGGCCAGATCTTGGGTTTTTTTCGTGTTTGAATCACGTAGTAATGTGGTAACACACTGAAGCAGTCAATTAAACCTCGTTTCGCTCAGTATTTTAGACGATAACACCGGTTAGGTCTGGCTTAGGTCTGGGTTATACCCGCATCTGGCTCATGATTTTGCCTTCTTCGCATACTTGTTGGCCAGATCCTGGGTTTCTTTCGTGTTTGAATCACGCAGTAATGTGGTAACACACTGAAGCAGTCAATTAAACCTGGTTTCGATCAATATTTTAGAGGATATCACCGGTTAGGTCTGGGTTAGGTCTGGGTTATGCCCGCATCTGGCTTATACTTTCGCCTTTTTCGCAAACTTGTTGGCTAGATCCTGGGTTTTTTCGGGATTCAATAACGTGGTAATGTGGTACGACACAGAAACAATCCATTAAACCTGGTATCGATCAATATTTTAGAGGATAGCACCGGTTAGGTCTGGGTTAGGTCTGGGATATGCGCGCATCTGGCTTATACTTTCGCCCTTTTCGCAAACTTGTTGGCCAGATCCTGGGTTTTTTTCGTGATTGAATCACGTAGTAATGTGGTAACACAATGAAGCAGTCAATTAACCCTGGTTTCGATCAATATTTTAGAGGATAACACCGGTTAGGTCTGGGTTAGGTCTAGGATATGCGGGCAACTGGCTCATGATTTTGCCTTTTTCGCAAACTTGTTGGCCAGATCCTGGGTTTTTTTCGTGATTGAATCACGTAGTAATGTGGTAACACAATGAAGCAGTCAATTAACCCTGGTTTCGATCAATATTTTAGAGGATAACACCGGTTAGGTCTGGGTTAGGTCTAGGATATGCGCGCATCTGGCTCATGATTTTGCCTTCTTCGCATACTTGATGGCCAGATCCTGGGTTTTTTCCGTGTTTGAATCACGTAGTCATGTTGTACCGCACTGAGGCACTCAATTAAACCTGGTTTCGATGAATATTTTGGAGGATAACACCGGTTAGGTCTGGGTTAGGTCTGGGTTATGCGCGTATCTGGCTCATGATTTTGCCTTCTTCGCATACTTGATGGCCAGATCCTGGGTTTTTTTCGTGATTGAATCACGTAGTAATGTGGTAACACAATGAAGCAGTCAATTAACCCTGGTTTCGATCAATATTTTAGAGGATAACACCGGTTAGGTCTGGGTTAGGTCTAGGATATGCGGGCATCTGGCTCATGATTTTGCCTTCTTCGCATACTTGATGGCCAGATCCTGGGTTTTTTTCGTGTTTGAATCACGTAGTAATGTGGTAACACAATGAAGCAGTCAATTAACCCTGGATTCGATCAATATTTTAGAGGATAACACCGGTTAGGTCTGGGTTAGGTCCGGGATATGCCCGCATCTGGCTTATACTTTCGCCTTTTTCGCATACTTGATGGCCAGATCCTGGGTTTTTTTCGTGATTGAAACACGTAGTAATGTGGTAACACAATGAAGCAGTCAATTAACCCTGGTTTCGATCAATATTTTAGAGGATAACACCGGCTAGGTCTGGGTTAGGTCTAGGATATGCGCGCATCTGGCTCATGATTTTGCCTTCTTCGCATACTTGATGGCCAGATCCTGGGTTTTTTCGGGTTTGAATCACGTAGTAATGTGGTACCACACTGAGGCAGTCAATTAAACCTGGTTTCGATCAATATTTTAGAGGATAGCACCGGTTAGGTCTGGGTTAGGTCTGGGATATGCCCGCATCTGGCTTATACTTTCGCCTTTTTCGCAAACTTGTTGGCCAGATCCTGGGTTTTTTTCGAGTTTGAATGACGTAGTAATGTGGTAACACAATGAAGCAGTCAATTAACCCTGTTTTCGATCAATATTTTAGAGGATAACACCGGTTAGGTCTGGGTTAGGTCTAGGATATGCGGGCATCTGGCTCATGATTTTGCCTTCTCCGCATACTTGATGGCCAGATCCTGGGTTTTTTTCGTGTTTGAATCACGTAGTAATGTGGTAACACAATGAAGCAGTCAATTAACCCTGGATTCGATCAATATTTTAGAGGATAACACCGGTTAAGTCTGGGTTAGGTCTGAGATATGCGCGCATCTGGCTTATACTTTCGCCTTTTTCGCAAACTTGTTGGCTAGATCCTGGGTTTTTTCGGGTTTGAATCACGTGGTAATGTGGTACGACACAGAAACAATCCATTAAACCTCGTTTCGATCAATATTTTAGAGGATAGCACCGGTTAGGTCTGGGATATGCACGCATCTGGCTTATACTTTCGCCTTTTTCGCAAACTTGTTGGCCAGATCCTGGGTTTCTTTTCGTGTTTGAATCACGTAGTAATGTGGTAACACACTGAAGCAGTCAATTATACCTGGTTTCGATCAATATTTTAGAGGATAGCACCGGTTAGGTCTGGGTTAGGTCTGGGATATGCGCGCATCTGGCTTATACTTTCTCCTTTTTCGTAAACTTGTTGGCCAGATCCTGGGTTTTTTTCGTGTTTGAATCACGTAGTAATGTGGTAACACACTGAAGCAGTCAATTAAACCTGGTTTCGATCTATATTTTAGAGGACAACACCGGTCAGGTCTGGGTTAGGTCTGGTATGTGCGCGCATCTGTCTTATACTTACGCCTTTCGCAAACTTGTTGGCCAGATCCTGGGTTTTTTTCGTGTTTGAATCACGCAGTAATGTGGTACCACACAGAAACAGTCCATTAAACCTGGATTCGGACAGTATTTTAGAGGATAACACCGGTTAGGCCTGGGTTTCGTCTGGGTTATGTCCGCACCTGGCTCATGATTTTGCCTTCTTCGCATACTTGTTGGCCAGATCCTGGGTTCTTTTCGTGTTTGAATCACGCAGTAATGTGGTAACACACTGAAGCAGCCAATTGAACCTTGTTTCGAACAATATTTTAGAGGATAACACCGGTTAGGCCTGGGTTTCGTCTGGGTTATGTCCGCATCTGGATCATGATTTTGCCTTCTTCGCATACTTGTTGGCCAGATCCTGGGTTTTTTTCGTGTTTGAATCACGTAGTAATGTGGTAACACACTGAAGCAGTCAATCAAACCTGGTTTCGATCAATATTTTAGACGATAACACCGGTTAGGTCTGGGTTATGCCCGCATCTGGCTCATGATTTTGCCTTTTTCGCAAACTTGTTGGCCAGATCTTGGGTTTTTTTCGTGTTTGAAACACGTAGTAATGTGGTAACACACTGAAGCAGTCAATTAAACCTGGTTTCGATCAATATTTCGGAGGATAACACCGGTTAGGTCTGGGTCAGGTCCGGAATATGCCCGCATCTGGCTCATGATTTTGCCTTCTTCGCAAACTTGTTGGCCAGATCCTGGGTTTTTTTCGTGTTTGAATCACGCAGTAATGCGGTAACACACTGAAGCAGTCAATTAAACCTGGTTTCGATCAATATTTTAGAGGACAACACCGGTTAGGTATGGGTTAGGTCTGGTATATGCGCGTATCTGGCTTATACTTTCGCCTTTTTCGCAAACTTGTTGGCCAGATCCTGGGCTTTTTTCGTGTTTGAATCACGCAGTAATGTGGTACCACACAGAAACAGTCCATTAAACCTGGATTCGGACAGTATTTTAGAGGATAACACCGGTTAGGCCTGGGTTTCGTCTGGGTTATGTCCGCACCTGGCTCATGATTTTGCCTTCTTCGCATACTTGTTGGCCAGATCCTGGGTTTTTTTCGTGTTTGAATCACGCAGTAATGTGGTAACACACTGAAGCAGTCAATTAAACCATGTTTCGATCAATATTTTAGAGGATAACACCGGTTGGGTCTGGGTTAGGTCTGGGATATACGCGCATCTGGCTTATACTTTCGTCTTTTTCGCAAACTTGTTGGCCATATCCTGGGTTTTTTCCGTGTTTGAATCACGTAGTAATGTGGTACCACACTGAGACAGTCAATTAAACCTGGTTTCGATCAATATTTCTGAGGATAACACCGGTTAGGTCTGGGTTAGGTCCGGAATATGCCCGCATCTGGTTCATGATTTTGCCTTCTTCGCATACTTGTTGGCCAGATCCTGGGTTTCTTTTCGTGTTTGAATCACGTAGTAATGTGGTAACACACTGAAGCAGTCAATTATACCTGGTTTCGATCAATATTTTAGAGGATAGCACCGGTTAGGTCTGGGTTAGGTCTGGGATATGCGCGCATCTGGCTTATACTTTCGCCCTTTTCGCAAACTTGTTGGCCAGATCCTGGGTTTTTTTCGTGATTGAATCACGTAGTAATGTGGTAACACAATGAAGCAGTCAATTAACCCTGGTTTCGATCAATATTTTAGAGGATAACACCGGTTAGGTCTGGGTTAGGTCTAGGATATGCGGGCATCTGGCTCATGATTTTGCCTTTTTCGCAAACTTGTTGGCCAGATCCTGGGTTTTTTTCGTGATTGAATCACGTAGTAATGTGGTAACACAATGAAGCAGTCAATTAACCCTGGTTTCGATCAATATTTTAGAGGATAACACCGGTTAGGTCTGGGTTAGGTCTAGGATATGCGCGCATCTGGCTCATGATTTTGCCTTCTTCGCATACTTGATGGCCAGATCCTGGGTTTTTTTCGTGTTTGAATCACGTAGTCATGTTGTACCGCACTGAGGCACTCAATTAAACCTGGTTTCGATGAATATTTTGGAGGATAACACCGGTTAGGTCTGGGTTAGGTCTGGGATATGCGCGCATGTGGCTCATGATTTTGCCTTCTTCACATACTTGATGGCCAGATCCTGGGTTTTTTTCGTGATTGAATCACGTAGTAATGTGGTAACACAACGAAGCAGTCAATTAACCCTGGTTTCGATCAATATTTTAGAGGATAACACCGGTTAGGTCTGGGTTAGGTCTGGGATATGCGCGCATCTGGCTCATGATTTAGCCTTCTTCGCATACTTGATGGCCAGATCCTGGGTTTTTTTCGTGTTTGAATCACGTAGTAATGTGGTAACACAATGAAGCAGTCAATTAACCCTGGTTTCGATCAATATTTTAGAGGATAACACCGGTTAGGTCTGGGTTAGGTCTAGGATATGCGGGCATCTGGCTCATGATTTTGCCTTCTTCGCATACTTGATGGCCAGATCCTGGGTTTTTTTCGTGTTTGAATCACGTAGTAATGTGGTAACACAATGAAGCAGTCAATTAACCCTGGATTCGATCAATATTTTAGAGGATAACACCGGTTAGGTCTGGGTTAGGTCCGGGATATGCCCGCATCTGGCTTATACTTTCGCCTTTTTCGCATACTTGATGGCCAGATCCTGGGTTTTTTTCGTGATTGAATCACGTAGTAATGTGGTAACACAATGAAGCAGTCAATTAACCCTGGTTTCGATCAATATTTTAGAGGATAACACCGGTTAGGTCTGGGTTAGGTCTAGGATATGCGCGCATCTGGCTCATGATTTTGCCTTCTTCGCATACTTGATGGCCAGATCCTGGGTTTTTTCGGGTTTGAATCACGTAGTAATGTGGTACCACACTGAGGCAGTCAATTAAACCTGGTTTCGATCAATATTTTAGAGGATAGCACCGGTTAGGTCTGGGTTAGGTCTGGGATATGCCCGCATCTGGCTTATACTTTCGCCTTTTTCGCAAACTTGTTGGCCAGATCCTGGGTTTTTTTCGAGTTTGAATGACGTAGTAATGTGGTAACACAATGAAGCAGTCAATTAACCCTGGTTTCGATCAATATTTTAGAGGATAACACCGGTTAGGTCTGGGTTAGGTCTAGGATATGCGGGCATCTGGCTCATGATTTTGCCTTCTCCGCATACTTGATGGCCAGATCCTGGGTTTTTTTCGTGTTTGAATCACGTAGTAATGTGGTAACACAATGAAGCAGTCAATTAACCCTGGATTCGATCAATATTTTAGAGGATAACACCGGTTAGGTCTGGGTTAGGTCCGGGATATGCCCGCATCTGGCTTATACTTTCGCCTTTTTCGCATACTTGATGGCCAGATCCTGGGTTTTTTTCGTGATTGAATCACGTAGTAATGTGGTAACACAATGAAGCAGTCAATTAACCCTGGTTTCGATCAATATTTTAGAGGATAACACCAGTTAGGTCTGGGTTAGGTCTAGGATATGCGCGCATCTGGCTCATGATTTTGCCTTCTTCGCATACTTGATGGCCAGATCCTGGGTTTTTTCGGGTTTGAATCACGTAGTAATGTGGTACCACACTGAGGCAGTCAATTAAACCTGGTTTCGATCAATATTTTAGAGGATAGCACCGGTTAGGTCTGGGTTAGGTCTGGTATATGCGCGTATCTGGCTTATACTTTCGCCTTTTTCGCAAACTTGTTGGCCAGATCCTGGGCTTTTTTCGTGTTTGAATCACGCAGTAATGTGGTACCACACAGAAACAGTCCATTAAACCTGGATTCGGACAGTATTTTAGAGGATAACACCGGTTAGGCCTGGGTTTCGTCTGGGTTATGTCCGCACCTGGCTCATGATTTTGCCTTCTTCGCATACTTGTTGGCCAGATCCTGGGTTCTTTTCGTGTTTGAATCACGCAGTAATGTGGTAACACACTGAAGCAGCCAATTGAACCTTGTTTCGAACAATATTTTAGAGGATAACACCGGTTAGGCCTGGGTTTCGTCTGGGTTATGACCGCATCTGGATCATGATTTTGCCTTCTTCGCATACTTGTTGGCCAGATCCTGGGTTTTTTTCGTGTTTGAATCACGTAGTAATGTGGTAACACACTGAAGCAGTCAATCAAACCTGGTTTCGATCAATATTTTAGACGATAACACCGGTTAGGTCTGGGTTATGCCCGCATCTGGCTCATGATTTTGCCTTTTTCGCAAACTTGTTGGCCAGATCTTGGGTTTTTTTCGTGTTTGAAACACGTAGTAATGTGGTAACACACTGAAGCAGTCAATTAAACCTGGTTTCGATCAATATTTCGGAGGATAACACCGGTTAGGTCTGGGTTAGGTCCGGAATATGCCCGCATCTGGCTCATGATTTTGCCTTCTTCGCAAACTTGTTGGCCAGATCCTGGGTTTTTTTCGTGTTTGAATCACGCAGTAATGCGGTAACACACTGAAGCAGTCAATTAAACCTGGTTTCGATCAATATTTTAGAGGACAACACCGGTTAGGTCTGGGTTAGGTCTGGTATATGCGCGTATCTGGCTTATACTTTCGCCTTTTTCGCAAACTTGTTGGCCAGATCCTGGGCTTTTTTCGTGTTTGAATCACGCAGTAATGTGGTACCACACAGAAACAGTCCATTAAACCTGGATTCGGACAGTATTTTAGAGGATAACACCGGTTAGGCCTGGGTTTCGTCTGGGTTATGTCCGCACCAGGCTCATGATTTTGCCTTCTTCGCATACTTGTTGGCCAGATCCTGGGTTTTTTTCGTGTTTGAATCACGCAGTAATGTGGTAACACACTGAAGCAGTCAATTAAACCTTGTTTCGATCAATATTTTAGAGGATAACACCGGTTAGGTCTGGGTTAGGTCTGGGATATACGCGCATCTGGCTTATACTTTCGTCTTTTTCGCAAACTTGTTGGCCATATCCTGGGTTTTTTCCGTGTTTGAATCACGTAGTAATGTGGTACCACACTGAGACAGTCAATTAAACCTGGTTTCGATCAATATTTCTGAGGATAACACCGGTTAGGTCTGGGTTAGGTCCGGAATATGCCCGCATCTGGTTCATGATTTTGCCTTCTTCGCATACTTGTTGGCCAGATCCTGGGTTTTTTTCGTGTTTGAATCACGTAGTAATGTGGTAACACAATGAAGCAGGCAATTAACCCTGGTTTCGATCCATATTTTGGAGGATAACACCGGTTAGGTCTGGGTTATGCCCGCATCTGGCTCATGATTTTGCCTTCTTCGCATACTTGTCGGCCAGATCCTGGGTTTTTTTCGTGTTTGAATCACGCAGTAATGTGGTAACACACTGAAGCAGTCAATTAAACCTGGTCTCGATCAATATTTTAGAGGATAACACCGGTTAGGTCTGGGTTAGGTCTGGGTTATGCGCGCATCTGGCTCATGATTTTGCCTTCTTCGCATACTTGTTGGCCAGATCCTGGGTTTTTTTCGTGTTTGAAACACGTAGTCATGTGGTACCCCACTGAGGCAGTCAATTAAACCTGGTTTCGATCAATATTTCAAAGGATAACACCGGTTAGGTCTGGGTTAGGTCCAGAATATGCCCGCATCTGGCTCATGATTTTGCCTTCTTCGCATACTTGTTGGCCAGATCCTGGGTTTTTTTCGTGTTTGAATCACGTAGTAATGTGGTAACACAATGAAGCAGTCAATTAACCCTGGTTTCGATCCATATTTTGGAGGATAACACCGGTTAGGTCTGGGTTATGCCCGCATCTGGCTCATGATTTTGCCTTCTTCGCATACTTGTTGGCCAGATCCTGGGTTTTTTTCGTGTTTGAATCACGCAGTAATGTGGTAACACACTGAAGCAGTCAATTAAACCTGGTCTCGATCAATATTTTAGAGGATAGCACCGGTTAGGTCTGGGTTAGGTCTGGGATATGCGCGCATCTGGCTTATACTTTCGCCTTTTTCGCAAACTTGTTGGCCAGATCCTGGGTTTTTTTCGTGTTTGAATCACGTCGTAATGTGGTAACACACTGAAGCAGTCAATTAAACCTGGTTTCGATGAATATTTTGGAGGATAACACCGGTTAGGTCTGGGTTAGGTCTGGGATATGCGCGCATCTGGCTCATGATTTTGCCTTCTTCACATACTTGATGGCTAGATCCTGGGTTTTTTTCGTGATTGAATCACGTAGTAATGTGGTAACACAACGAAGCAGTCAATTAACCCTGGTTTCGATCAATATTTTAGAGGATAACACCGGTTAGGTCTGGGTTAGGACTGGGATATGCGCGCATCTGGCTCATGATTTAGCCTTCTTCGCATACTTGATGGCCAGATCCTGGGGTTTTTTCGTGTTTGAATCACGTAGTAATGTGGTAACACAATGAAGCAGTCAATTAACCCTGGTTTCGATCAATATTTTAGAGGATAACACCGGTTAGGTCTGGGTTAGGTCCGGGATATGCCCGCATCTGGCTTATACTTTCGCCTTTTTCGCAAACTTGCTGGCCAGATCCTGGGTTTTTTTCGTGTTTGAATCACGCAGTAATGTGGTACCACACAGAAACAGTCCATTAAACCCGGATTCGGACAGTATTTTAGAGGATAACACCGGTTAGGCCTGGGTTTCGTCTGGGTTATGTCCGCACCTGGCTCATGATTTTGCCTTCTTCGCATACTTGTTGGCCAGATCCTGGGTTTTTTTCGTGTTTGAATCACGCAGTAATGTGGTAACACACTGAAGCAGTCAATTAAACCTGGTCTCGATCAATATTTTAGAGGATAACACCGGTTAGGTCTGGGTTAGGTCTGGGATATGCGCGCATCTGGCTTATACTTTCGCCTTTTTCGCAAACTTGTTGGCCAGATCCTGGGGTTTTTTCCGTGTTTGAATCACGTAGTAATGTGGTAACACAATGAAGCAGTCAATTAACCCTGGTTTCGATCCATATTTTGGAGGATAACACCGGTTAGGTCTGGGTTATGCCCGCATCTGGCTCATGATTTTGCCTTCTTCGCATACTTGTTGGCCAGATCCTGGGTTTTTTTCGTGTTTGAATCACGCAGTAATGTGGTAACACACTGAAGCAGTCAATTAAACCTGGTCTCGATCAATATTTTAGAGGATAACACCGGTTAGGTCTGGGTTAGGTCTGGGATATGCGCGCATCTGGCTTATACTTTCGCCTTTTTCGCAAACTTGTTGGCTAGATCCTGGGTTTTCTCGGGATTCAATAACGTGGTAATGTGGTACGACACAGAAACAATCCATTAAACCTGGTATCGATCAATATTTTAGAGGATAGCACCGGTTAGGTCTGGGTTAGGTCTGCGTTATGCCCGCATCTGGCTTATACTTTCGCCTCCTTCGCAAACTTGTTGGCTAGATCCTGGGTTTTTTCGGGTTTGAATCACGTGGTAATGTGGTACGACACAGAAACAATCCATTAAACCTGGATTCGGACAGTATTTTAGAGGATAACACCGGTTAGGTCTGGGTTAGGTCTGGGATATGCGCGCATCTGGCTCATGATTTTGCCTTTTTCGCAAACTTGTTGGCCAGATCCTGGGTTTTTTTCGTGTTTGAATCACGTAGTCATGTTGTACCGCACTGAGGCACTCAATTAAACCTGGTTTCGATGAATATTTTGGAGGATAACACCGGTTAGGTCTGGGTTAGGTCTGGGTTATGCGCGTATCTGGCTCATGATTTTGCCTTCTTCGCATACTTGATGGCCAGATCCTGGGTTTTTTTCGTGATTGAATCACGTAGTAATATGGTAACACAATGAAGCAGTCAATTAACCCTGGTTTCGATCAATATTTTAGAGGATAACACCGGTTAGGTCTGGGTTAGGTCTGGTATATGCGCGCATCTGGCTTATACTTTCGCCTTTTTCGCAAACTTGTTGGCCAGATCCTGGGTTTTTTTCGTGTTTGAATCACGCAGTAATGTGGTACCACACAGAAACAGTCCATTAAACCTGGATTCGATCAATATTTTAGAGGATAACATCGGTTAGGTCTGGGTTAGGTCTGGTATATGCGCGCATGTGGCTTATACTTTCGCCTTTTTCGCAAACTTGTTGGCCAGATCTTGGGTTTTTTTCGTGTTTGAATCACGTAGTAATGTGGTAACACACTGAAGCAGTCAATTAAGCCTGCTATCGATCAATATTTTAGAGGATAACACCGGTTAGGCCTGGGTTTCGTTTGGGTTATATCCGCACCTGGCTCATGATTTTGCCTTCTTCGCATACTTGTTGGCCAGATCCTGGGTTTTTTTCGTGTTTGAATCACGTAGTAATGTGGTAACACAATGAAGCAGTCAATTAACCCTGGTTTCGATCCATATTTTGGAGGATAACACCGGTTAGGTCTGGGTTATGCCCGCATCTGGCTCATGATTTTGCATTTTTCGCAAACTTCTTGGCCAGATCTTGGGGTTTTTTCGTGTTTGAATCACGTAGTAATGTGGTAACACACTGAAGCAGTCAATTAAACCTCGTCTCGCTCAGTATTTTAGACGATAACACCGGTTAGGTCTGCGCTTAGGTCTGGGTTATACCCGCATCTGGCTCATGATTTTGCCTTCTTCGCATACTTGTTGGCCAGATCCTGGGTTTTTTTCGTGTTTGAATCACGTAGTAATGTGGTAACACACTGAAGCAGTCAATTAAACCTGGTTTCGATCAATATTTTAGAGGATAACACCGGTTAGGTCTGGGTTAGGTCTGGGTTATGCCCGCATCTGGCTTATACTTTCGCCTTTTTCGCAAACTTGTTGGCTAGATCCTGGGTTTTTTCGGGTTTGAATAACGTGGTAATGTGGTACGACACAGAAACAATCCATTAAACCTGGATGCGGACAGTATTTTAGAGGATAACACCGGTTAGGTCTGGGTTAGGTCCGGGATATGCCCGCATCTGGCTCATGATTTTGCCTTCTTCGCATACTTGATGGCCAGATCCTGGGTTTTTTTCGTGTTTGAATCACGTAGTAATGTTGTACCACACTGAGGCAGTCAATTAAACCTGGTTTCGATCAATATTTCAGAGGATAACACCGGTTAGGCCTGGGTTTCGTCTGGGTTATGTCCGCATCTGAATCATGATTTTGCCTTCTTCGCATACTTGTTGGCCAGATCCTGGGTTTATTTCGTGTTTGAATCACGTAGTAATGTGGTAACACACTGAAGCAGTCAATCAAACCTGGTTTCGATTAACATTTTAGAGGATAACACCGGTTAGGTCTGGGTTATGCCCGCATCTGGCTCATGATTTTGCCTTCTTCGCAAACTTGTTGGCCAGATCCTGGGTTTTTTTCGTGTTTGAATCACGTAGTAATGTGGTAACACACTGAAGCAGTCAATTAAACCTGGTTTCGATCAATATTTCGGAGGATCACACCGGTTAGGTCTGGGTTAGGTCCGGAATATGCCCGCATCTGGCTCATGATTTTGCCTTCTTCGCAAACTTGTTGGCCAGATCCTGGGTTTTTTTCGTGTTTGAATCACGCAGTAATGCGGTAACACACTGAAGCAGTCAATTAAACCTGGTTTCGATCAATATTTTAGAGGATAACACCGGTTAGGTCTGGCTTAGGTCTGGGTTATGCCCGCATCTGGCTTATACTTTCGCCTTTTTCGCAAACTTGTTGGCTAGATCCTGGGTTTTTTCGGGTTTGAATCACGTGGTAATGTGGTACGACACAGAAACAATCCATTAAACCTGGATTCGGACAGTATTTTAGAGGATAACACCGGTTAGGCCTGGGTTAGGTCTGGGATATGCGCGCATCTGAGTTATACTTTCGCCTTTTGCGCAAACTTGTTGGCCAGATCCTGGGTTTTTTTCGTGTTTGGATCACGTAGTAATGTGGTAACACACTGAAGCAGTCAATTAAACCTGGTTTCGATCAATATTTTAGAGGACAACACCGGTTAGGTCTGGGTTAGGTCTGGTATATGCGCGCATCTGGCTTATACTTTCGCCTTTTTCGCAAACTTGTTGGCCAGATCCTGGGCTTTTTTCGGGTTTGAATCACGTGGTAATGTGGTACGACACAGAAACAATCCATTAAACCTGGATTCGGACAGTATTTTAGAGGATAACTCCGGTTAGGTCTGGGTTAGGTCTGGGATATGCGCGCATCTGGCTCATTATTTTGCCTTTTTCGCAAACTTGTTGGCCAGATCGTGGGTTTTTTTCGTGTTTGAATCACGTAGTAATGTTGTACCACACTGACGCAGTCAATTAAACCTGGTTTCGATCAATATTTTAGAGGATAACACCGGTTAGGCCTGGGTCTCGTCTGGGTTATGTCCGCATCTGGCTCATGATTTTGCCTTCTTCGCATACTTGTTGGCCAGATCCTGGGTTTTTTTCGTGTTTGAATCACGCAGTAATGTGGTAACACACTGAAGCAGTCAATTAAACAAGGTTTCGGTCAATATATTAGAGGATAACACCGGTTAGGCCTGGGTTTCGTCTGGGTTATGTCCGCATCTGGCTTATACTTTCGCCTTTTCGCTGTCTTGTTGGCCAGATCCTGGGTTTTTTTCGTGATTGAATTACGTAGTAATGTGGTAACACACTGAAGCAGTCAATTAACCCTGTTTTCGATCCATATTTTGGAGGATAACACCGGTTAGGTCTGGGTTATGCCCGCATCTGGCTCATGATTTTGCATTCTTCGCATACTTGATGGCCAGATCCTGGGTTTTTTTCGTGTTTGAATCACGCGGTAATGTGGTACCACACAGAAACAGTCCATTAAACCTGGATTCGGAGAGTATTTTAGAGGATAACACCGGTTAGGCCTGGGTTAGGTCTGGTATATACGCGCATCTGGCTTATACTTTCGCCTTTTTCGCAAACTTGTTGGCTAGATCCTGGGTTTTTTCGGGTTTGAATCACGTGGTAATGTGGTACGACACAGAAACAATCCATTAAACCTGGATTCGGACAGTATTTTAGAGGATAACACCGGTTAGGTCTGGGTTAGGTCTGGGATATGCCCGCATCTGGCTCATGATTTTGCCTTCTTCGCATACTTGTTGGTCAGAGCCTGGGTTTTTTTCGTGTTTGAATCACGTAGTAATGTGGTAACACAATGAAGCAGTCAATTAGCCCTGGTTTCGATCCATATTTTAGAGGATAGCACCGGTTAGGTCTGGGTTAGGTCTGGGATATGCGCGCATCTGGCTTATACTTTCGCCTTTTTCGCAAACTTGTTGGCCAGATCCTGGGTTTTTTTCGTGTTTGAATCACGTAGTAATGTGGTAACACACTGAAGCAGTCAATTAAACCTGGTTTCGATCAATATTTTAGAGGATAACATCGGTTAGGTCTGGGTTAGGTCTGGTATATGCGCGCATCTGGCTTATACTTTCGCCTTTTTCGCAAACTTGTTGGCCAGATCCTGGGTTTTTTTCGTGTTTGAATCACGCAGTAATGTGGTACCACACAGAAACAGTCCATTAAACCTGGATTCGGACAGTATTTTAGAGGATAACACCGGTTAGGCCTTGGTTTCGTTTGGGTTATATCCGCACCTGGCTCATGATTTTGCCTTCTTCGCATACTTGTTGGCCAGATCCTGGGTTTTTTTCGTGTTTGAATCACGTAGTAATGTGGTAACACAATGAAGCAGTCAATTAACCCTGGTTTCGATCCATATTTTGGAGGATAACACCGGTTAGGTCTGGGTTATGCCCGCATCTGGCTCATGATTTTGCCTTTTTCGCAAACTTCTTGGCCAGATCTTGGGTTTTTTTCGTGTTTGAATCACGTAGTAATGTGGTAACACACTGAAGCAGTCAATTAAACCTCGTCTCGCTCAGTATTTTAGACGATAACACCGGTTAGGTCTGGCTTAGGTCTGGGTTATACCCGCATCTGGCTCATGATTTTGCCTTCTTCGCATACTTGTTGGCCAGATCCTGGGTTTTTTTCGTGTTTGAATCACGCAGTAATGTGGTAACACACTGAAGCAGTCAATTAAACCTGGTTTCGATCAATATTTTAGAGGATAACACCGGTTAGGTCTGGGTTAGGTCTGGGATATGCGCGCATCTGGCTTATACTTTCGCCTTTTTCGCCAACTTGTTGGCCAGATCCTGGTTTTTTTCCGTGTTTGAATCACGTAGGAATGTGGTAACACAGTGAAGCAGTCAATTAAACCTGGTTTCGATCAATATTTTAGAGGATAACACCGGTTAGGTCTGGGTTAGGTCCGGAATATGCCCGCATCTGGCTCATGATTTTGCCTTCTTCGCATACTTGTCGGCCAGATCCTGGGTTTTTTTCGTGTTTGAATCACGTAGTAATGTGGTAACACACTGAAGCAGTCAATTAAACCTCGTTTCGCTCAGTATTTTAGAGGATAACACCGGTTAGGTCTGGCTTAGGTCTGGGTTATACCCGCATCTGGCTCATGATTTTGCCTTCTTCGCATACTTGTTGGCCAGATCCTGGGTTTTTTTCGTGTTTGAATCACGTAGGAATGTGGTAACACAGTGAAGCAGTCAATTAAACCTGGTTTCGATCAATATTTTAGAGGATAACACCGGTTAGGTCTGGGTTAGGTCTGGGTTATCCCCGCATCTGGGTCATGATTTTGCCTTTTTCGCAAACTTGTTGGCCAGATCTTGGGTTTTTTTCGTGTTTGAATCACGTAGTAATGTGGTAACACACTGAAGCAGTCAATTAAACCTCGTGTCGCTCAGTATTTTGGACGATAACACCGGTTAGGTCTGGCTTAGGTCTGGGTTCTACCCGCATCTGGCTCATGATTTTGCCTTCTTCGCATACTTGTTGGCCAGATCCTGGGTTTTTTTCGTGTTTGAATCACGTAGTAATGTGGTAACACACTGAAGCAGTCAATTAAACCTGGTTTCGATCAATATTTTAGAGGATAACACCGGTTAGGTCTGGGTTAGGTCTGGGTTATGCCCGCATCTGGCTTATACTTTCGCCTTTTTCGCAAACTTGTTGGCTAGATCCTGGGTTTTTTCGGGTTTGAATAACGTGGTAATGTGGTAACACACTGAAGCAGTCAATTAAACCTGGTCTCGATCAATATTTTAGAGGATAACACCGGTTAGGTCTGGGTTAGGTCTGGGATATGCGTGCATCTGGCTCATGATTTTGCCTTCTTCGCATACTTGTTGGCCAGATCCTGGGTTTTTTCCGTGTTTGATCACGTAGTAATGTGGTAACACACTGAAGCAGTCAATTAAACCTGGTTTCGATGAATATTTTAGAGGATAACACCGGTTAGGTCTGGGTTAGGTCTGGGATATGCGTGCATCTGGCTCATGATTTTGCCTTCTTCGCATACTTGTTGGCCAGATCCTGGGTTTTTTCCGTGTTTGATCACGTAGTAATGTGGTAACACACTGAAGCAGTCAATTAAACCTGGTTTCGATGAATATTTTAGAGGATAACACCGGTTAGGTCTGGGTTAGATCTGTGTTATGCCCGCATCTGGCTCATGATTTTGCCTTCTTCGCATACTTGTTGGCCAGATCCTGGGTTTTTTTCGTGTTTGAATCACGTAGTAATGTGGTAACACACTGAAGCAGTCAATTAAACCTGGTTTCGAACAATATTTTAAAGGATAACACCGGTTAGGCCTGGGTTTCGTCTGGGTTATGTCCGCATCTGGATCATGATTTTGCCTTCTTCGCATACTTGTTGGCCAGATCCTGGGTTTTTTTCGTGTTTGAATCACGTAGTAATGTGGTAACACACTGAAGCAGTCAATCAAACCTGGTTTCGATCAACATTTTAGAGGATAACACCGGTTAGGTCTGGGTTATGCCCGCATCTGGCTCATGATTCTGCCTTTTTCGCATACTTGTTGGCCAGATCTTGGGTTTTTTTCGTGTTTGAATCATGTAGTAATGTGGTAACACACTGAAGCAGTCAATTAAACCTGGTTTCGATCAATATTTCGGAGGATCACACCGGTTAGGTCTGGGTTTGGTCCGGAATATGCCCGCATCTGGCTCATGATTTTGCCTTCTTCGCAAACTTGTTGGCCAGATCCTGGGTTTTTTTCGTGTTTGAATCACGCAGTAATGCGGTAACACACGGAAGCAGTCAATTAAACCTGGTTTCGATCAATATTTTAGAGGATAACACCGGTTAGGTCTGGGTTAGGTCTGGGTTATGCCCGCATCTGGCTTATACTTTCGCCTTTTTCGCAAACTTGTTGGCTAGATCCTGGGTTTTTTCGGGTTTTGGATCACGTGGTAATGTGGTACGACACAGAAACAATCCATTAAACCTGGATTCGGACAGTATTTTAGAGGATAACACCGGTTAGGCCTGGGTTAGGTCTGGGATATGCGCGCAACTGAGTTATACTTTCGCCGTTTGCGCAAACTTGTTGGCCAGATCCCGGGTTTTTTTCGTGTTTGAATCACGTAGTAATGTGGTAACACACTGAAGCAGTCAATTAAACCTGGTTTCGATCAATATTTTAGAGGACAACACCGGTTAGGTCTGGGTTAGGTCTGGTATATGCGCGCATCTGGCTTATACTTTCGCCTTTTTCGCAAACTTGTTGGCCAGATCCTGGGCTTTTTTCGGGTTTGAATCACGTGGTAATGTGGTACGACACAGAAACAATCCATTAAACCTGGATTCGACAAGTATTTTAGAGGATAACACCGGTTAGGTCTGGGTTAGGTCTGGGATATGCGCGCATCTGGCTCATGATTTTGCCTTTTTCGCAAACTTGTTGGCCAGATCCTGGGTTTTTTTCGTGTTTGAATCACGTAGTAATGTTGTACCACACTGACGCAGTCAATTAAACCTGGTTTCGATCAATATTTCAGAGGATAACACCGGTTAGGTCTGGGTTAGGTCTGGGATATGCGCGCATCTGGCTTATACTTTCGCCTTTTTCGCAAACTTGTTGTCCAGATCCTGGGTTTATTTCGTGTTTGAAACACGTAGTAATGTGGTAAAACACTGAAGCAGTCAATTAACTCTGGTTTCGATCAATATTTTGGAGGATAACACCGGTTAGGTCTAGGTTAGGTCTGGGTTATGCCCGCATCTGGCTCATGATTTTGCCTTCTTCGCGTACTTGTTGGCCAGATCCTGAGTTTTTTTCGTGTTTGAATCACGTAGTAATACGGTAACACACTGATGCAGTCAATTAAACCTGGTTTCGATCAATATTTTAGAGGATAACACCGGTTAGGTCTGGGTTAGGTCTGGGTTATGCCCGCATCTGGCTTATACTTTCGCCTTTTTCGCAAACTTGTTGGCTAGATCCTGGGTTTTTTCGGGTTTGCATCACGTGGTAATGTGGTACGACACAGAAACAATCCATTAAACCTGGATTCGGACAGTATTTTAGAGGATAACACCGGTTAGGTCTCGGTGAGGTCTGGGATATGCGCGCATCTGGCTCATGATTTTGCCTTTTTCGCAAACTTGTTGGCCAGATCCTGGGTTTTTTTCGTGTTTGAATCACGTAGTAATGTGGTACCACAATGAAGCAGTCAATTAACCCTGGTTTCGATCAATATTTTAGAGGATAACAACGGTTAGGTCTGGGTTAGGTCTGGGATATGCCCGCATCTGGCTCATGATTTTGCCTTCTTCGCATACTTGTTGGCCTGATCCTGGGTTTTTTTCGTGATTGAATCACGTAGTAATGTGGTAACACACTGAAGCAGTCAACCATACCTGGTTTCGATCAATATTTTAGAGGATAACACCGGTTAGGTCTGGGTTAGGTCCGGGATATGCGCGCATCTGGCTTATACATTCGCGTTTTTCGCAAACTTGTTGGCCAAATCCTGGGTTTTTTTCGTGTTTGAATCACGTAATAATGTTGTACCACACTGAGGCAGTCAATTAAACCTGGTTTCGATCAATATTTTAGAGGATAACACCGGTTAGGTCTGGGTTAGGTCTGGGATATGCGCGCATCTGGCTTATACTTTCGCCTTTTTCGCAAACTTGTTGGCCAGATCCTGGGTTTTTTCCGTGTTTGAATCACGTAGTAATGTGGTACCACACTGAGGCAGTCAATTAAACCTGGTTTCGATCAATATTTTAGAGGATAACACCGGTTAGGTCTGGGTTAGGTCTGGGTTATGCCCGCATCTGGCTCATGATTTTGCCTTCTTCGCATACTTGATGGCCAGATCCTGGGTTTTTTTCGTGTTTGAATCACGTAGTAATGTGGTAACACAATGAAGCAGTCAATTAACCCTGGTTTCGATCAATATTTAAGAGGATAACACCGGTTAGGTCTGGGTTAGGTCTGGGTTATGCCCGCATCTGGCACATGATTTTGCCTTCTTCGCATACTTGCTGGCCAGATCCTGGGGTTTTTTCGTGATTGAATCACGTAGTAAGGTGGTAACACAATGAAGCAGTCAATTAACCCTGGTTTCGATCAATATTTTAGAGGATAACAACGGTTAGGTCTGGGTTAGGTCTGCGATATGCCCGCATCTGGCTCATGATTTTGCCTTCTTCGCATACTTGTTGGCCTGATCCTGGGTTTTTTTCGTGTTTGAATCACGTAGTAATGTGGTAACACAATGAAGCAGTCAATTAACCCTGGTTTCGATCAATATTTTAGAGGATAACACCGGTTAGGTCTGGGTTAGGTCTGGGATATTCGCGCATCTGGCTTATACTTTCGCCTTTTTCGCAAACTTGTTGTCCAGATCCTGGGTTTTTTTCGTGTTTGAATCACGTAGTAATGTTGTACCACACTGAGGCAGTCAATTAAACCTGGTTTCGATCAATATTTCAGAGGATAACACCGGTTAAGTCTGGGTTAGGTCCGGAATATGCCCGCATCTGGCTCATGATTTTGCCTTCTTCGCATACTTGTTGGCCAGATCCTGGGTTTATTTCGTGTTTGAAACACGTAGTAATGTGGTAAAACACTGAAGCAGTCAATTAACTCTGGTTTCGATCAATATTTTGGAGGATAACACCGGTTAGGTCTGGGTTAGGTCTGGGTTATGCCCGCATCTGGCTCATGATTTTGCCTTCTTCGCGTACTTATTGGCCAGATCCTGGGTTTTTTTCGTGTTTGAATCACGTAGTAATGCGGTAACACACTGATGCAGTCAATTAAACCTGGTTTCGATCAATATTTTAGAGGATAACACCGGTTAGGTCTGGGTGAGGTCTGGGATATGCGCGCATCTGGCTCATGATTTTGCATTTTTCGCAAACTTGTTGGCCAGATCCTGGGTTTTTTTCGTGTTTGAATCACGTAGTAATGTTGTACCACACTGAGGCAGTCAATGAAACCTGGTTTCGATCCATATTTTAGAGGATAACACCGGTTAGGCCGGGGTTTCGTCTGGGTTATGTCCGCATCTGGCTCATGATTTTGCCTTCTTCGCATACTTGTTGGCCAGATCCTGGGTTTTTTTCGTGTTTGAATCACGCAGTAATGTGGTAACACACTGAAGCAGTCAATTAAACCTGGTTTCGATCAATATTTTAGAGGATAACACCGGTTAGGTCTGGGTTAGGTCTGGAATATGCCCGCATCTGGCTCATGATTTTGCCTTCTTCGCATACTTGTCGGCCAGATCCTGGGTTTTTTTCGTGTTTGAATCACGTAGTAATGTGGTGACACACTGAAGCAGTCAATTAAACCTCGTTTCGCTCAGTATTTTAGAGGATAACACCGGTTAGGTCTGGTTTAGGTCTGGGTTATACCCGCATCTGGCTCATGATTTTGCCTTCTTCGCAAATTTGTTGGCCAGATCTTGGGTTTTGTTCGTGTTTGAATCACGTAGGAATGTGGTAACACACTGAAGCAGTCAATTAAACCTGGTTTCGATCAATATTTCAGAGGATAACACCGGTTAGGTCTGGGTTAGGTCCGGAATATGCCCGCATCTGGCTCATGATTTTGCCTTCTTCGCATACTTGTTGGCCAGATTCTGGGTTTATTTCGTGTTTGAAACACGTAGTAATGTGGTAAAACACTGAAGCAGTCAATTAACTCTGGTTTCGATCAATATTTTGGAGGATAACACCGGTTAGGTCTGGGTTAGGTTTGGGTTATGCCCGCATCTGGCTCATGATTTTGCCTTCTTCGCGTACTTGTTGGCTAGATCCTGGGTTTTTTCGGGTTTGCATCACGTGGTAATGTGGTACGACACAGAAACAATCCATTAAACCTGGATTCGGACAGTATTTTAGAGGATAACACCGGTTAGGTCTGGTTGAGGTCTGGGATATGCGCGCATCTGGCTCATGATTTTGCCTTTTTCGCAAACTTGTTGGCTAGATCCTGGGTTTTTTCGTGTTTGAATCACGTAGTAATGTTGTACCACACTGAGGCAGTCAATTAAACCTGGTTTCGATCAATATTTTAGAGGATAAACCGGTTAGGCCTGCGTTTCGTCTGGGTTATGCCCGCATCTGGCTCATGATTTTGCCTTCTTCGCATACTTGTTGGCCAGATCCTAGGTTTTTTTCGTGTTTGAATCACGTAGTAATGTGGTAACACACTGAAGCAGTCAATTAAACCTGGGTTCGATCAATATTTTAGAGGATAACACCGGTTAGGTCTGGGTTAGGTCTGGGTTATGCCCGCATCTGGCTCATGATTCTGCCTTTTTCGCAAACTTGTTGGCCAGATCTTCGGTTTTTTTCGCGTTTGAATCACGTAGGAATGTGGTAACACACTGAAGCAGTCAATTAACCCTGGTTTCGATCAATATTTTGGAGGATAACACCGGTTAGGTCTGGGTTAGGTCCGGCATATGCCCGCATCTGGCTCATGATTTTGCCTTCTTCGCATACTTGTTGGCCAGATCCTGGGTTTTTTTCGTGTTTGAATCACGTAGGAATGTGGTAACACACTGGGGCAGTCAATTAAACCTGGTTTCGATCAATATTTTAGAGGATAACACCGGTTAGGTCTGGGTTAGGTCTGGGTTATGCCCGCATCAGGCTCATGATTTTGCCTTTTTCGCAAATTTGTTGGCCAGATCTTGGGGGTTTTTCGTGTTTGAATCACGTAGGAATGTGGTAACACACTGAAGCAGTCAATTAAACCTGGTTTCGATCAATATTTTAGAGGATAACACCGTTTAGGTCTGGGTTAGGTCTGGGTTATACCAGCATCTGGCTCATGATTTTGCCTTCTTCGCATACGTGTTGGCCACGTGTTGACGATAAAACTGTAAGATAAAGGATGAATTAAGTTCCATGTCCCTAAAATTTTCCAAATCATAGATTTAAAAATGATTTGGATATTTACATGATTTTAGTGTGGGTATTTATACAAGTATGTAAATCTCTATTTATGCATAACATGTTACCCCTAAATGGGCAAGTTAATGAATTATATACATGTTAATTGTATGATAATATCTCTTTGTTCCTCATAAAAATTCACAACTGAATTGCTATCATTCTAAAAAAATCCATCCCAAAATATATTGTCAAAACTAGTAATAAATTATTTGAACAAGGTGATAACAGATTTGAAATATTTAATAAAATTTAAATACCAGTAGTATTAATAAAAGATAATATTAATACTATTTTGACACTGTTATTTGATTTTAATATTAATTATAGATACTTTGATTATTGATTTATTAAAACATAAAGTTAATGAAGTCCCAGTAGATTATAAATATTTTAAAGAGCATGAATTAGCATAGAATTTCATAAAAAATTTGATGAGTGATAGAAGTAACTTGAATAATCTGAATTTTGTAGCTTTTACTATATCTTTGGATATGGAATCACAGATTCATTTTATTAATAAAAATAGAGATAGTACTGATGATTTACTCAGACTCGTTAAAGTAAGTGGGCCAAGTGGGAAGAATATTAAGATAGGTAGATAGATATTGGTAAAAGTATTCCTCTTGTCCTTATATAGGAAATCTTTAATATTACAAATAAACTCTTTCTGTAAAATCTTGAACTTATCATTACAATTTATAGAATTAAAGTCAACGCATCTAATAATGAAAGTAGAAACTGACTTTAAAATCTTGTCTATTGGATAACATAGAGTTAGATTCTTTTATCGATGAATTATGAACAAACTGAACTGAAGTATTTTATAGACTTGTCAAGAACGTTTTTTGGTATATTCCTAGCAAACGACCCGTTCAACGATCGGGATGAGTTATACGTAATTCGATTCGTCTAATTCAGTATATTATTTCATTAGTATATGCATTTCATTATCTGCGGAAATTCGGTATTTTTACAAAGTAACTAAGTATTTTAAATATATTCTGACAGGTTCACAGGTGGAAACAAGTGACTGTCGTTACCTGTGTTCAAAATGCCAGCTAGTCAAATGCTAATTTGTTAACAATAACATTTATTGAATGAAATTTCTGCTATTTCTGCAAATATCTCATTGAATAAATCACCATCTTTCTATTATATATACATTTACTAAATACATAATGGCTCAGGTATCCAATGAAGTTACTCTTATTGAAAATATAAAATATTGATAGTATTATATGTTAGAAAAAAGTGGTGTCTTCAATTTAATTCATGTAAGCATCAGTAATGAGATCTTGAAAATTGACGCTGTGATTAATTTTCAAATGGCCTCTGTGCCATTATTTCTACAACAAAATGTTGATTCATCAGTCTCTATCTACTCTACCCTTCCACAATTGCTGCGCAGTATTTTTATTTAATGTTAGTTATATAATATCACGACATTGCTCATAATTATATGTTAGCATATATGGTAATTTTAAAACAATATCTGTAACTGAGTTTGTTTTTAGAAAACCACGTTCTTTGCTTTTCAAATATCTTTATATAATGCAATGGCTTTTAAAAACTAAGGGTATAAACATCTCACCGTAAACCGTAAATAGTTTACATTTTAAAGATCCAGAAACAGGCGCTCATACGAATAAAACAGAAACTACGTGGAAGCATAGTAAACACTTTTTGCCTGAATATTGTCGGTTAGTATTTGCAGTTCCACACGTTTTTTAATATGTTTTTCTAACATATAATACAAAATAATAAATATTATATTTTCTATTTTCAGCAAAAAAGATAATTTCATTGGGTACTTAAGCCATTACGTGTTTTATAAACCTTCCAAGCAAGGAAAGGATGATTTATTTAATCAGTTCTTAAAAGAAATTTCAGAAATTTCATTTGATGATGATTGATTCTGTAAAAAATCAAAATATACCAGACTTAGATGATAATGAAATTTAATAATAAAAACAAGTTAAACCAACGTACTGCGTACAATAGTAATTTACTATATATTGTAAACACTGTCAGCGACGGGGAGACATTTTTTACTGTTGCTGCATGTACTGTCTACATACCTGGTTTTAATACTGTCCACCTGACCGACTCGTGGAAGTTCTATGCCTAAAAAAATGATTTTTATGCATCATACAAATTCTTCTACAAATTCCCATTTGACAATGTAGAATAGATCCAATTAGATAAATTATTTATAATTTTTAAAATGAACATAGCAACGATGGTCACTAGTTTCTATCTGTGAACCTGTCAAAAAATCTACTTGACCTTACTTTTTTACTGTAACTTTTTATAATAACTGTTAAAATACTGTTTATATTATTTATTATAATGAATCTTGTTACAAAACAAACACACTCATTTTCCATTGTGAAAAGAAAACTTAAAAACTAAAAGAACATTCCTCTACATGTGCTTCTTTCACACACACACACACACACACACACACACACACACACACACACACACACACACACACACACCCCCACACACCCACACACACACACACACCCACACCCGCACACACACACACACACACTAACGAATTTTAAGTCATATTTCTAACAATAACAGTAACAGTTTATAAAAAAATAACGAATTTCCACAGATGCATAGAAATGCATATCAATAATGTACTGAATTAGGCGAATCGAATAATGTATAACTCACCCCGATCCGTGAACGGGCCTAGCGTTTGCTAGGAATATAATGTTCCATAACTTTTCAACAAAGTCTAAAATTTTTCCCAAGGGTTTTTGAATACCTATACACTGTATAGATATCCTGTTTCCTTCAACCGAACGACACGTGTCCCTAAAAAATATATTTATAAAGTAAGTCGGTCAAGTAGGAAGAATATTCAGATATTTAAGAATATGAATATAT
Organism: Colletes latitarsis; assembly: GCF_051014445.1. Taxonomy (NCBI): domain Eukaryota; kingdom Metazoa; phylum Arthropoda; class Insecta; order Hymenoptera; family Colletidae; genus Colletes; species Colletes latitarsis. Next base: position 9,235,797 of record NC_135142.1, read on the forward strand.
TGGTAAAAATATCCATTCCTCTTACCTTTATGTCCTGTGTATTGGATAATATAGATTTACATACTTTTACCGCTGAATTCGAAATTCTGAACTAAACATAGGTACAGGACTCGTAAAAACCGTTTTTTATTCTTTTTATAGTTTTATCTGTTTTCCAAAAAACAACCAATTAAATTAAGTTGCAAGAATGCAAAAGCGATAAAACTTACAGAGGCTTTAATAGAAAATTATAAAACAAAATGTTTACTTAAGACTTTACCTTTTGTAAAAACCGGCGATAATGACTGTGTGTGTGTAAATCGTCGTACGTTCGTGCCCGGTGCAGTAAAACACGTGCATCGATCTAGGTTACGTACGTTCCTCACGTGCCACTTTCTCAATCTATACTTTTACATAAAAATTACTTAGAAAATCACTCCTACTCCTCATTTGGACAGAATTTTTACTTTCATGATTTTAGCGAAAAGTCGTTTTCCTGCTCGGGGAACACATATGTACAGGGTGTTCGGCCACCCCTGGGAAAAATTTTAATGGGGGATTCTAGATGCCAAAATACGAAAATACAGACGAAAATCAAGAATACCAATTTGTTGATAGAGGCTACGTTAAAAAGTTATTAACAATTAAACTAAAAAATTTCAAATCGTTCTGGAAAAATTGTTATCGGTTGCGGGGGTCAATTACAATCATTTTTGGTGAATACACATACCTCCGAAATCTTACCCACTTTCGAGATAAAAATTCGAGAATGTGTGAAATTTGTTCGATGGAAAAGAAAAATTTCAAATCGTTTTGGAAAAATTGTTATCGGTTGCGGGGGTTACTTACAACCATTTTGGGTGAATCGTCATACCCCCCTAATCATGCGCATTTTCGAGAAAGAAATTCAGTACGGGCGGAACTTTAAACGTTAATAACTTTTTAATAAAGCCTCCATTAACAAATTGGTATTCTTGATTTTCGTCTTACTTTGGTCTCTAGAATCCCCCGGGAGAAATTGTAATGGGAGATTCTAGAGGTTAAAGTAGAACGAAAATCAAGAATACCAATTTGTTGATGGAGTAATACGATACTAAACAAGTTATTGACGTTTATTATTAGATGGTCGCAGGTCCTGCATAAATTTCAATTTACATAATTTTTGTTTTGAGTAAACTCATTTTACTTTTTTGTATATTATTACCTAATGCAACTCATATTTTCCAGCCATGCGATGTAGGAATATTTAGACGATTAAAAGTTGCATGGCGAAGGGTAGTGCAGGAACATAGACAAAGTACGTAGGTAGACTAAACCCATTACGAAGGTGAATTTCGCACCAATATATCATACCCTATATAAATTCCATGAAGAAGGAAATGCTTTTAAAGCTTGTGGTGGCCTATGACCGTTTAACTCAAATACAATTTACTAGACAAAACGTATTTCAGAAAGAAGAAAATAAATTAGAATTCATGTCGCCAGATGAAACTGACATCAATGACAGCAATATAGGTAGTTTTACATAGCATTCAAGAGCATATTCCAGATGATCTGAGAGGGGAACAATTTTCTTTTCTATATAGAAAATATTAAAATACAATCGGGACACAACTAAGACACAACACAAGACACAACTCGCAGAGAGAAAGCACTGTTGATGTTCAACGCAGTGCAGTTCATAGTAACAGTAAAACCAATACCAGTGTAGAAGACTAATTTAACAACGTTTCGCTAGAAGAAACTAATATATGATATACTGATCATTAATTAACTTTAATATTTCATGACAATGATGCTTTTACTTTTTTCTAATGGGAATTGTTTTGTTTCCGATGGTACTGAAATCAAACTACATTAATTCTACAACGTTACTTTACTTATTTTCTCGTAAAGACAAAGATTCTTCAGAATCTATTCTGGATAAACATTATCAACATTATCAAAAGATTGAAAAAACAACAAAGAAAAGAAAAGAAAAGAAAAGAAATATAGAAAGAGTGTGTGCAATCAAAGTTACATCAAAGACATGAAAATAGGCTCAGCTTGAAAAAATAGAAGCAATTGATAACCAGGAAAAAGAAAAACAAAGAATGAAAGAAGAACGATTAGAAAAGAAAAAAACAAGCCGAGAAATTAAAAGAAGAAAAGCTATTGAAAAAAGAAAGAAAAACAGAAAAATGAAAAGGAAAAGGAGAAAGAAAAGCAAGACGAAGAGAAGGAGAAATGTAAAACTCAAACTAAAAATAAAAATAAAGTTAAGAACGTGAAAAGAAAATAATAAATAATATTATTGTGTTGTTTTTACAGGGTGAATGTAGTAACTGAACCAGGTGGTTATGACTATGCAACATTTTTATTAGCATCTTTTTCAAACTCCACTTGGAACAACACTGTACGTATGTATGTATGGGATTATCAGGAACCGTGTTTGTTCGTTAATCGGCACACTCGTATTTATTTCGTTAAACACAGTCACACCTACTACGTACTTTTCTTCAATCTTTCTCTCTTCCGTGCTGTCTTTTCTCGCTTTCTGGGTTATTCACCCATCAGCTGTTCGGCCGTACGCTCGCCGCGTGTTGACGGCTTTTTCGGCGGTAACCGTCTTCGCTCGTGCAAGCTCGTGGACAGCGAACGATTCGCTGTTCGGCCAAAAATTCGTGCGCGATTTAATAATTTTCAACTGCACGGTTCCCTACATACAGGGTGTTCGGCCATCCATGGGAAAAATTTTAATGGGGGATTCTAAAGGTCAAAATAAGACGAAAATCAAGAATACCAATTTGTTGATGGAGGCACTGTTAAAAAGTTATTAATGTTTAAAGTTCCGCTCGTACTGAATTTTTTTCTCGAAAATGCGCAAGATTTCGGGGGTATGTCTATACATAAAAAATGATTGTCACCGACCCTCGCAACTGAAAACAATTTTTCACAGAACGATTTGAAATCTTTCTTTTTCATCGAAAAATATAGGCACCCGATTAGATTTTCGGTAAGGAATTTTTTTCTCGAAAGTGCGTAGGATTTCGGGGGTATGTGTAATGACCAAAAATGATTGTAATTGACCCCTGTAACCGAAAATAATTTTTTTAGAACGATTTGAAAAATTTGTTTTTCGCCGAAAAATATCAACACATACTCGAATTTTTTTCTCGAAACTGAGTAGGATTTCGAATATATGTCTATTCACTATAAATGTTTGTAATTGACCTCCGCAGCCGAAAATAATTTTTCTGGAACGATTTGAAATTTTTGAATCAAATTGATAATAACTTTTTAACGAAGCCTCCATCAACAAATTGGTATTCTTGATTTTCGTCTTAGTTTGGCCTCTAGAATATCCTATTAAAATGTTTCTCAGGGCTGGCCGAACACCCTCTATACTACTATGTTTGCTAGATCCTGGGTTTTTTTCGGGTTTGAATCACGTAGTAATGTGGTACCACACAGAAACAGTACATTAAACCTGGATTCGGACAGTATTTTAGAGGATAACACCGGTTAGGCCTGGGTTTCGTCTGGGTTATGTCCGCACCTGGCTCATGATTTTGCCTTCTTCGCATACTTGTTGGCCAGATCCTGGGTTTTTTTCGTGTTTGATTCACGTAGTAATGTGGTAACACACTGAACCAGTCAATTAAACCTGGTTTCGATCAATATTTTAGAGGATAACACCGGTTAGGTCTGGGATATGCGCGCATCTGGCTTATACTTTCGCCTTTTTCGCAAACTTGTTGGCTAGATCCTGGGTTTTTTTCGTGTTTGAATCACGCAGTAATGTGGTAACACACTGAAGCAGCCAATTAAACCTGGTTTCGATCAATATTTTAGAGGATAACACCGGTTAGGTCTGGGTTAGGTCTGGGATATTCGCGCATCTGGCTTATACTTTCGCCCTTTTCGCAAACTTGTTGGCCAGATCCTGGGTTTTTTTCGTGTTTGAATCACGTAGTAATGTTGTACCACACTGAGGCAGTCAATTAAACCTGGTTTCGATCAATATTTCAGAGGATAACACCGGTTAAGTCTGGGTTAGGTCCGGGATATGCCCGCATCTGCCTCATGATTTTGCCTTCTTCGCATACTTGATGGCCAGATCCTGGGTTTTTTTCGTGTTTGAATCACGTAGTAATGTGGTACCACAATGAAGCAGTCAATTAACCCTGGTTTCGATCAATATTTTAGAGGATAACACCGGTTAGGTCGGGGTTAGGTCTGGGTTATGCCCGCATCTGGCTCATGATTTTGCCTTCTTCGCATACTTGCTGGCCAGATACTGGGTTTTTTTCGTGATTGAATCACGTAGTAATGTGGTAACACAATGAAGCAGGTAATTAACCCTGGTTTCGATCAATATCTTAGAGGATAACACCGGTTAGGTCTGGGTTAGGTCTGGGATATGCGCGCATCTGGCTCATGATTTTGCCTTCTTCGCATACTTGTTGGCCTGATCCTGGGTTTTTTTCGTGTTTGAATCACGTAGTAATGTGGTAACACAATGAAGCAGTCAATTAACCCTGGTTTCGATCAATATTTTAGTGGATAACACCAGTTAGGTCTGGGTTAGGTCCGGGATATGCCCGCATCTGGCTCATGATTTTGCCTTTTTCGCAAACTTGTTGGCTAGATCCTGGGTTTTTTCGTGTTTGAATCACGTATTAATGTTGTACCACACTGAGGCAGTCAATTAAACCTGGTTTCGATCAATATTTCAGAGGATAACACCGGTTAGGTCTGGGTTAGGTCTGGGATATGCGCGCATCTGGCTTATACTTTCGCCTTTTTCGCAAACTTGTTGGCCAGATCCTGGGTTTTTTCCGTGTTTGAATCACGTAGTAATGTTGTACCACACTGAGGCAGTCAATTAAACCTGGATTCGGACAGTATTTTAGAGGATAACACCGGTTAGGTCTGGGTTAGGTCTGGGTTAGGTCTGGGTTATGCCCGCATCTGGCTCATGATTTTGCCTTTTTCGCAAACTTGTTGGCTAGATCCTGGGTTTTTTTCGTGTTTGAATCACTCAGTAATGTGGTAACACACTGAAGCAGCCAATTAAACCTGGTTTCGATCAATATTTTAGAGGATAACACCGGTTAGGTCTGGGTTAGGTCTGGGATATTCGCGCATCTGGCTTATACTTTCGCCCTTTTCGCAAACTTGTTGGCCAGATCCTGGGTTTTTTTCGTGTTTGAATCACGTAGTAATGTTGTACCACACTGAGGCAGTCAATTAAACCTGGTTTCGATCAATATTTCAGAGGATAACACCGGTTAAGTCTGGGTTAGGTCCGGGATATGCCCGCATCTGCCTCATGATTTTGCCTTCTTCGCATACTTGATGGCCAGATCCTGGGTTTTTTTCGTGTTTGAATCACGTAGTAATGTGGTACCACAATGAAGCAGTCAATTAACCCTGGTTTCGATCAATATTTTAGAGGATAACACCGGTTAGGTCTGGGTTAGGTCTGGGTTATGCCCGCATCTGGCTCATGATTTTGCCTTCTTCGCATACTTGCTGGCCAGATACTGGGTTTTTTTTCGTGATTGAATCACGTAGTAATGTGGTAACACAATGAAGCAGGTAATTAACCCTGGTTTCGATCAATATCTTAGAGGATAACACCGGTTAGGTCTGGGTTAGGTCTGGGATATGCGCGCATCTGGCTCATGATTTTGCCTTCTTCGCATACTTGTTGGCCTGATCCTGGGTTTTTTTCGTGTTTGAATCACGTAGTAATGTGGTAACACAATGAAGCAGTCAATTAACCCTGGTTTCGATCAATATTTTAGAGGATAACACCAGTTAGGTCTGGGTTAGGTCCGGGATATGCCCGCATCTGGCTCATGATTTTGCCTTTTTCGCAAACTTGTTGGCTAGATCCTGGGTTTTTTCGTGTTTGAATCACGTATTAATGTTGTACCACACTGAGGCAGTCAATTAAACCTGGTTTCGATCAATATTTCAGAGGATAACACCGGTTAGGTCTGGGTTAGGTCTGGGATATGCGCGCATCTGGCTTATACTTTCGCCTTTTTCGCAAACTTGTTGGCCAGATCCTGGGTTTTTTCCGTGTTTGAATCACGTAGTAATGTTGTACCACACTGAGGCAGTCAATTAAACCTGGATTCGGACAGTATTTTAGAGGATAACACCGGTTAGGTCTGGGTTAGGTCTGGGTTAGGTCTGGGTTATGCCCGCATCTGGCTCATGATTTTGCCTTCTTCGCATACTTGTTGGCCAGATCCTGGGTTTTTTTCGTGTTTGAATCACGTAGTAATGTGGTAACACAATGAAGCAGTCAATTAACCCTGGTTTCGATCCATATTTTGGAGGATAACACCGGTTAGGTCTGGGTTATGCCCGCATCTGGCTCATGATTTTGCCTTTTTCGCAAACTTGTTGGCCAGATCTTGGGTTTTTTTCGTGTTTGAATCACGTAGTAATGTGGTAACACAATGCAGCAGTCAATTAAACCTGGTTTCGATCAATATTTTAGAGGATAACACCGGTTAGGTCTGGGTTAGGTCTGGGATATGCGCGCATCTGGCTTATACTTTCGCCTTTTTCGCAAACTTGTTGGCCAGATCCTGGGTTTTTTCCGTGTTTGAATCACGTAGTAATGTGGTACCACACTGAGGCAGTGAATTAAAACTGGTTTCGATCAATATTTCAGAGGATAACACCGGTTTGGTCTGGGTTAGGTCCGGAATATGCCCGCATCTGGCTCATGATTTTGCATTCTTCGCATACTTGTCGGCCAGATCCTGGGTTTTTTTCGTGTTTGAATCACGTAGTAATGTGGTAACACACTGAAGCAGTCAATAAAACCTCGTTTCGCTCAGTATTTTAGAGGATAACACCGGTTAGGTCTGGCTTAGGTCTGGCTTAGGTCTGGGTTATACCCGCATCTGGCTCATGATTTTGCCTTCTTCGCATACTTGTTGGCCAGATCCTAGGTTTTTTTCGTGTTTGAATCACGTAGTAATGTGGTAACACACTGAAGCAGTCAATTAAACCTGGTTTCGATCAATATTTTAGAGGATAACACCGGTTAGGTCTGGGTTAGGTCTGGGTTATGCCCGCATCTGGCTCATGATTTTGCCTTTTTCGCAAACTTGTTGGCCAGATCATCGGTTTTTTTTCGTGTTTGAATCACGTAGGAATGTGGTAACACACTGAAGCAGTCAATTAACCCTGGTTTCGATCAATATTTTGGAGGATAACACCGGTTAGGTCTGGGTTAGGTCCGGAATATGCCCGCATCTGGCTCATGATTTTGCCTTCTTCGCATACTTGTTGGCCAGATCCTCGGTTTTTTTCGTGTTTGAATCACGCAGTAATGTGGTAACACACTGAAGCAGTCAATTAAACCTCGTTTCGCTCAGTATTTTAGAGGATAACACCGGTTAGGTCTGGGTTAGGTCTGGGATATTCGCGCATCTGGCTTATACTTTCGCCTTTTCGCAAACTTGTTGTCCAGATCCTGGGTTTTTTTCGTGTTTGAATCACGTAGTAATGTTGTACCACACTGAGGCAGTCAATTAAACCTGGTTTCGATCAATATCCCAGAGGATAACACCGGTTAAGCCTGGGTTAGGTCCGGGACATGCCCGCATCTGGCTCATGATTTTGCCTTCTTCGCGTACTTGTTGGCCTGATCCTGGGTTTTTTTCGTGTTTGAATCACGTAGTAATGTGGTAACACAATGAAGCAGTCAATTAAACCTGGTTTCGATCAATATTTTAGAGGATAACACCGGTTAGGTCTGGGTTAGGTCTGGGATATTCGCGCATCTGGCTTATACTTTCGCCTTTTTCGCAAACTTGTTGGCCAGATCCTGGGTTTTTTTCGTGTTTGAATCACGTAGCAATGTGGTAACACAATGAAGCAGTCAATTAACCCTGGTTTCGATCAATATTTTAGAGGATAACACCGGTTAGGTCTGGGTTAGGACCGGGATATGCCCGCATCTGGCTCATGATTTTGCCTTCTTCGCATACTTGTTGGCCAGATCCTGGGTTTTTTTCGTGATTGAATCACGTAGTAATGTGGTAACACACTGAAGCAGTCAATCAAACCTGGTTTCGATCAATATTTTAGAGGATAACACCGGTTAGGTCTGGGTTAGGTCTGGGATATGCGCGCATCTGGCTTATACTTTCGCCTTTTTCGCAAACTTGTTGGCCAGATCCTGGATTTTTCTCGTGTTTGAATCACGTAGTAATGTTGTACCACACTGAGGCTGTCAATTAAACCTGGTTTCGATCAATATTTTAGAGGATAACACCGGTTAGGTCTGGGTTAGGTCTGGGATATGCGCGCATCTGGCTTATACTTTCGCCTTTTTCGCAAACTTGTTGGCCAGATCCTGGGTTTTTTCCGTGTTTGAATCACGTAGTAATGTGGTACCACACTGAGGCAGTCAATTAAACCTGGTTTCGGTCAATATTTCAGAGGATAACACCGGTTAGGTCTGGGTTAGGTCCGGGATATGCCCGCATCTGGCTCATGATTTTGCCTTCTTCGCATACTTGTTGGCCAGATCCTGGGTTTTTTTCGTGATTGAATCACGTAGTAATGTGGTAACACACTGAAGCAGTCAATTAAACCTCGTTTCGCTCAGTATTTTAGAGGATAACACCGGTTAGGTCTGGCTTAGGTCTGGGTTATACCCCCATCTGGCTCATGATTTTGCCTTCTTCGCATACTTGTTGGACAGATCCTGGGTTTTTTTCGTGTTTGAATCACGTAGGAATGTGGTAACACACTGGAGCAGTCAATTAAACCTGGTTTCGATCAATATTTTAGAGGATAACACCGGTTAGGTCTGGGTTAGGTCTGGGTTATGCCCGCATCAGGCTCATGATTTTGCCTTTTTCGCAAATTTGTTGGCCAGATCTTGGGGTTTTTTCGTGTTTGAATCACGTAGGAATGTGGTAACACACTGAAGCAGTCAATTAAACCTGGTTTCGATCAATATTTCAGAGGATAACACCGGTTAGGTCTGGGTTAGGTCCGGAATATGCCCGCATCTGGCTCATGATTTTGCCTTCTTCGCATACTTGTTGGCCAGATCCTGGGTTTATTTCATGTTTGAAACACGTAGTAATGTGGTAAAACACTGAAGCAGTCAATTAACCCTGGTTTCGATCAATATTTTGGAAGACAACACCGGTTAGGTCTGGGTTAGGTCTGGGTTATGCCCGCAGCTGGCTTATACTTTCGCCTTTTTCGCAAACTTGTTGGCTAGATCCTGGGTTTTTTCGGGTTTGCATCACGTGGTAATGTGGTACGACACAGAAACAATCCATTAAACCTGGATTCGGACAGTATTTTAGAGGATAACACCGGTTAGGTCTGGGTGAGGTCTAGGATATGCGCGCATCTGGCTCATGATTTTGCCTTTTTCGCAAACTTGTTGGCCAGATCCTGGGTTTTTTTCGTGTTTGAATCACGCAGTAATGTGGCACCACACAGAAACAGTCCATTAAACCTGGATTCGGACAGTATTTTAGAGGATAACACCGGCTAGGTCTGGGTTGGGTCTGAGATATGCCCGCATCTGGCTCATGATTTTGCTTTCGTCGCATACTTGTTGGCCAGATCCTGGGTTTTTTTCGTGTTTGAATCACGTAGTAATGTGGTAACACACTGAAGCAGTCAATTAAACCTGGTTTCGATCAATATTTCAGAGGATAACACCGGTTAGGTCTGGGTTGGGTCTGAGATATGCCCGCATCTGGCTCATGATTTTGCCTTTTTCGCAAATTTGTTGGCCAGATCTTGGGGTTTTTTCGTGTTTGAATCACGTAGGAATGTGGTAACACACTGAAGCAGTCAATTAAACCTGGTTTCGATCAATATTTCAGAGGATAACACCGGTTAGGTCTGGGTGAGGTCTAGGATATGCGCGCATCTGGCTCATGATTTTGCTTTCGTCGCATACTTGTTGGCCAGATCCTGGGTTTTTTCCGTGTTTGAATCACGTAGTAATGTTGTACCACACTGAGGCAGTCAATTAAAGCTGGATTCGGACAGTATTTTAGAGGATAACACCGGTTAGGTCTGGGTTAGGTCTGGGTTAGGTCTGGGTTATGCCCGCATCTGGCTCATGATTTTGCCTTCTTCGCATACTTGTTGGCCAGATCCTGGGTTTTTTTCGTGTTTGAATCACGTAGTAATGTGGCAACACAATGAAGCAGTCAATTAACCCTGGTTTCGATCCATATTTTGGAGGATAACACCGGTTAGGTCTGGGTTATGCCCGCATCTGTCTCATGATTTTGCCTTTTTCGCAAACTTGTTGGCCAGATCTTGGGTTTTTTTCGTGTTTGAATCACGTAGTAATGTGGTAACACAATGGAGCAGTCAATTAAACCTGGTTTCGATCAATATTTTAGAGGATAACACCGGTTAGGTCTGGGTTAGGTCTGGGATATGCGCGCATCTGGCTTATACTTTCGCCTTTTTCGCAAACTTGTTGGCCAGATCCTGGGTTTTTTCCGTGTTTGAATCACGTAGTAATGTGGTACCACACTGAGGCAGTCAATTAAAACTGGTTTCGATCAATATTTCAGAGGATAACACCGGTTTGGTCTGGGTTAGGTCTGGGTTATGCCCGCATCTGGCTTATGATTTTGCCTTTTTCGCAAACTTGTTGGCCAGATCATCGGTTTTTTTCGTGTTTGAATCACGTAGTAATGTGGTAACACACTGAAGCAGTCAATTAAACCTCGTTTCGATCAATATTTTAGAGGATAACACCGGTTAGGTCTGGGTTAGGTCTGGGTTATGCCCGCATCTGGCTCATGATTTTGCCTTTTTCGCAAACTTGTTGGCCAGATCATCGGTTTTTTTCGTGTTTGAATCACGTAGGAATGTGGTAACACACTGAAGCAGTCAATTAACCCTGGTTTCGATCAATATTTTGGAGGATAACACCGGTTAGGTCTGGGTTAGGTCCGGAATATGCCCGCATCTGGCTCATGATTTTGCCTTCTTCGCATACTTGTTGGCCAGATCCTGGGTTTTTTTCGTGTTTGAATCACGCAGTAATGTGGTAACACACTGAAGCAGTCAATTAAACCTGGTTTCGATCAATATTTTAGAGGATAACAGCGGTTAGGTCTGGGTTAGGTCTGGGATATTCGCGCATCTGGCTTATACTTTCGCCTTTTCGCAAACTTGTTGTCCAGATCCTGGGTTTTTTTCGTGTTTGAATCACGTAGTAATGTTGTACCACACTGAGGCAGTCAATTAAACCTGGTTTCGATCAATATCTCAGAGGATAACACCGGTTAAGCCTGGGTTAGGTCCGGGACATGCCCGCATCTGGCTCATGATTTTGCCTTCTTCGCGTACTTGTTGGCCTGATCCTGGGTTTTTTTCGTGTTTGAATCACGTAGTAATGTGGTAACACAATGAAGCAGTCAATTAAACCTGGTTTCGATGAATATTTTAGAGGATAACACCGGTTAGGTCTGGGTTAGGTCTGGGATATTCGCGCATCTGGTTTATACTTTCGCCTTTTTCGCAAACTTGTTGGCCAGATCCTGGGTTTTTTTCGTGTTTGAATCACGTAGCAATGTGGTAACACAATGAAACAGTCAATTAACCCTGGTTTCGATCAATATTTTAGAGGATAACACCGGTTAGGTCTGGGTTAGGTCCGGGATATGCCCGCATCTGGCTCATGATTTTGCCTTCTTCGCATACTTGTTGGCCAGATCCTGGGTTTTTTTCGTGATTGAATCACGTAGTAATGTGGTAACACACTGAAGCAGTCAATCAAACCTGGTTTCGATCAATATTTTAGAGGATAACACCGGTTAGGTCTGGGTTGGGTCTGGGATATTCCCGCATCTGGCTCATGATTTTGCCTTCTTCGCATACTTGTTGGCCTGATCCTGGTTTTTTTTCGTGATTGAATCACGTAGTAATGTGGTAACACACTGAAGCAGTCAATCAAACCTGGTTTCGATCAATATTTTAGAGGATAACACCGGTTAGGTCTGGGTTAGGTCTGGGATATGCGCGCATCTGGCTTATACTTTCGCCTTTTTCGCAAACTTGTTGGCCAGATCCTGGATTTTTTTCGTGTTTGAATCACGTAGTAATGTTGTACCACACTGAGGCAGTCAATTAAACCTGGTTTCGATCAATATTTCAGAGGATAACACCGGTTAGGTCTGGGTTAGGTCCGGAATATGCCCGCATCTGGCTCATGATTTTGCCTTCTTCGCATACTTGTTGGCCAGATCCTGGGTTTATTTCATGTTTGAAACACGTAGTAATGTGGTAAAACACTGAAGCAGTCAATTAACCCTGGTTTCGATCAATATTTTGGAAGACAACACCGGTTAGGTCTGGGTTAGGTCTGGGTTATGCCCGCAGCTGGCTTATACTTTCGCCTTTTTCGCAAACTTGTTGGCTAGATCCTGGGTTTTTTCGGGTTTGCATCACGTGGTAATGTGGTACGACACAGAAACAATCCATTAAACCTGGATTCGGACAGTATTTTAGAGGATAACACCGGTTAGGTCTGGGTGAGGTCTAGGATATGCGCGCATCTGGCTCATGATTTTGCCTTTTTCGCAAACTTGTTGGCCAGATCCTGGGTTTTTTTCGTGTTTGAATCACGCAGTAATGTGGCACCACACAGAAACAGTCCATTAAACCTGGATTCGGACAGTATTTTAGAGGATAACACCGGCTAGGTCTGGGTTGGGTCTGAGATATGCCCGCATCTGGCTCATGATTTTGCTTTCGTCGCATACTTGTTGGCCAGATCCTGGGTTTTTTTCGTGTTTGAATCACGTAGTAATGTGGTAACACACTGAAGCAGTCAATTAAACCTGGTTTCGATCAATATTTCAGAGGATAACACCGGTTAGGTCTGGGTTGGGTCTGAGATATGCCCGCATCTGGCTCATGATTTTGCCTTTTTCGCAAATTTGTTGGCCAGATCTTGGGGTTTTTTCGTGTTTGAATCACGTAGGAATGTGGTAACACACTGAAGCAGTCAATTAAACCTGGTTTCGATCAATATTTCAGAGGATAACACCGGTTAGGTCTGGGTGAGGTCTAGGATATGCGCGCATCTGGCTCATGATTTTGCTTTCGTCGCATACTTGTTGGCCAGATCCTGGGTTTTTTCCGTGTTTGAATCACGTAGTAATGTTGTACCACACTGAGGCAGTCAATTAAAGCTGGATTCGGACAGTATTTTAGAGGATAACACCGGTTAGGTCTGGGTTAGGTCTGGGTTAGGTCTGGGTTATGCCCGCATCTGGCTCATGATTTTGCCTTCTTCGCATACTTGTTGGCCAGATCCTGGGTTTTTTTCGTGTTTGAATCACGTAGTAATGTGGCAACACAATGAAGCAGTCAATTAACCCTGGTTTCGATCCATATTTTGGAGGATAACACCGGTTAGGTCTGGGTTATGCCCGCATCTGTCTCATGATTTTGCCTTTTTCGCAAACTTGTTGGCCAGATCTTGGGTTTTTTTCGTGTTTGAATCACGTAGTAATGTGGTAACACAATGGAGCAGTCAATTAAACCTGGTTTCGATCAATATTTTAGAGGATAACACCGGTTAGGTCTGGGTTAGGTCTGGGATATGCGCGCATCTGGCTTATACTTTCGCCTTTTTCGCAAACTTGTTGGCCAGATCCTGGGTTTTTTCCGTGTTTGAATCACGTAGTAATGTGGTACCACACTGAGGCAGTCAATTAAAACTGGTTTCGATCAATATTTCAGAGGATAACACCGGTTTGGTCTGGGTTAGGTCTGGGTTATGCCCGCATCTGGCTTATGATTTTGCCTTTTTCGCAAACTTGTTGGCCAGATCATCGGTTTTTTTCGTGTTTGAATCACGTAGTAATGTGGTAACACACTGAAGCAGTCAATTAAACCTCGTTTCGATCAATATTTTAGAGGATAACACCGGTTAGGTCTGGGTTAGGTCTGGGTTATGCCCGCATCTGGCTCATGATTTTGCCTTTTTCGCAAACTTGTTGGCCAGATCATCGGTTTTTTTCGTGTTTGAATCACGTAGGAATGTGGTAACACACTGAAGCAGTCAATTAACCCTGGTTTCGATCAATATTTTGGAGGATAACACCGGTTAGGTCTGGGTTAGGTCCGGAATATGCCCGCATCTGGCTCATGATTTTGCCTTCTTCGCATACTTGTTGGCCAGATCCTGGGTTTTTTTCGTGTTTGAATCACGCAGTAATGTGGTAACACACTGAAGCAGTCAATTAAACCTGGTTTCGATCAATATTTTAGAGGATAACAGCGGTTAGGTCTGGGTTAGGTCTGGGATATTCGCGCATCTGGCTTATACTTTCGCCTTTTCGCAAACTTGTTGTCCAGATCCTGGGTTTTTTTCGTGTTTGAATCACGTAGTAATGTTGTACCACACTGAGGCAGTCAATTAAACCTGGTTTCGATCAATATCTCAGAGGATAACACCGGTTAAGCCTGGGTTAGGTCCGGGACATGCCCGCATCTGGCTCATGATTTTGCCTTCTTCGCGTACTTGTTGGCCTGATCCTGGGTTTTTTTCGTGTTTGAATCACGTAGTAATGTGGTAACACAATGAAGCAGTCAATTAAACCTGGTTTCGATGAATATTTTAGAGGATAACACCGGTTAGGTCTGGGTTAGGTCTGGGATATTCGCGCATCTGGTTTATACTTTCGCCTTTTTCGCAAACTTGTTGGCCAGATCCTGGGTTTTTTTCGTGTTTGAATCACGTAGCAATGTGGTAACACAATGAAACAGTCAATTAACCCTGGTTTCGATCAATATTTTAGAGGATAACACCGGTTAGGTCTGGGTTAGGTCCGGGATATGCCCGCATCTGGCTCATGATTTTGCCTTCTTCGCATACTTGTTGGCCAGATCCTGGGTTTTTTTCGTGATTGAATCACGTAGTAATGTGGTAACACACTGAAGCAGTCAATCAAACCTGGTTTCGATCAATATTTTAGAGGATAACACCGGTTAGGTCTGGGTTGGGTCTGGGATATTCCCGCATCTGGCTCATGATTTTGCCTTCTTCGCATACTTGTTGGCCTGATCCTGGTTTTTTTTCGTGATTGAATCACGTAGTAATGTGGTAACACACTGAAGCAGTCAATCAAACCTGGTTTCGATCAATATTTTAGAGGATAACACCGGTTAGGTCTGGGTTAGGTCTGGGATATGCGCGCATCTGGCTTATACTTTCGCCTTTTTCGCAAACTTGTTGGCCAGATCCTGGATTTTTTTCGTGTTTGAATCACGTAGTAATGTTGTACCACACTGAGGCAGTCAATTAAACCTGGTTTCGATCAATATTTCAGAGGATAACACCGGTTAGGTCTGGGTTAGGTCCGGAATATGCCCGCATCTGGCTCATGATTTTGCCTTCTTCGCATACTTGTCGGCCAGATCCTGGGTTTTTTTCGTGTTTGAATCACGTAGTAATGTGGTAACACACTGAAGCAGTCAATTAAACCTCGTTTCGCTCAGTATTTTAGAGGATAACACCGGTTAGGTCTGGCTTAGGTCAGGGTTATACCCGCATCTGGCTCATGATTTTGCCTTCTTCGCATACTTGTTGGCCAGATCCTGGGTTTTTTTCGTGTTTGAATCACGTAGGAATGTGGTAACACACTGGAGCAGTCAATTAAACCTGGTTTCGATCAATATTTTAGAGGATAACACCGGTTAGGTCTGGGTTAGGTCTGGGTTATGCCCGCATCAGGCTCATGATTTTGCCTTTTTCGCAAATTTGTTGGCCAGATCTTGGGGTTTTTTCGTGTTTGAATCACGTAGGAATGTGGTAACACACTGAAGCAGTCAATTAAACCTGGTTTCGATCAATATTTTAGAGGATAACACCGGTTAGGTCTGGGTTAGGTCCGGAATATGCCCGCATCTGGCTCATGATTTTGCCTTCTTCGCATACTTGTTGGCCAGATCTTGGGGTTTTTTCGTGTTTGAATCACGTAGGAATGTGGTAACACACTGAAGCAGTCAATTAAACCTGGTTTCGATCAATATTTTAGAGGATAACACCGGTTAGGTCTGGGTTGGGTCTGGGATATTCCCGCATCTGGCTCATGATTTTGCCTTCTTCGCATACTTGTTGGCCTGATCCTGGTTTTTTTTCGTGATTGAATCACGTAGGAATGTGGTAACACACTGGAGCAGTCAATTAAACCTGGTTTCGATCAATATTTTAGAGGATAACACCGGTTAGGTCTGGGTTAGGTCTGGGTTATGCCCGCATCAGGCTCATGATTTTGCCTTTTTCGCAAATTTGTTGGCCAGATCTTGGGGTTTTTTCGTGTTTGAATCACGTAGGAATGTGGTAACACACTGAAGCAGTCAATTAAACCTGGTTTCGATCAATATTTCAGAGGATAACACCGGTTAGGTCTGGGTTAGGTCCGGGATATGCCCGCATCTGGCTCATGATTTTGCCTTCTTCGCGTACTTGTTGGCCTGATCCTGGGTTTTTTTCGTGTTTGAATCACGTAGTAATGTGGTAACACAATGAAGCAGTCAATTAAACCTGGTTTCGATCAATATTTTAGAGGATAACACCGGTTAGGTCTGGGTTAGGTCTGGGATATTCGCGCATCTGGCTTATACTTTCGCCTTTTTCGCAAACTTGTTGGCCAGATCCTGGGTTTTTTTCGTGTTTGAATCACGTAGCAATGTGGTAACACAATGAAGCAGTCAATTAACCCTGGTTTCGATCAATATTTTAGAGGATAACACCGGTTAGGTCTGGGTTAGGTCCGGGATATGCCCGCATCTGGCTCATGATTTTGCCTTCTTCGCATACTTGTTGGCCAGATCCTGGGTTTTTTTCGTGATTGAATCACGTAGTAATGTGGTAACACACTGAAGCAGTCAATCAAACCTGGTTTCGATCAATATTTTAGAGGATAACACCGGTTAGGTCTGGGTTAGGTCTGGGATATGCGCGCATCTGGCTTATACTTTCGCCTTTTTCGCAAACTTGTTGGCCAGATCCTGGATTTTTCTCGTGTTTGAATCACGTAGTAATGTTGTACCACACTGAGGCTGTCAATTAAACCTGGTTTCGATCAATATTTTAGAGGATAACACCGGTTAGGTCTGGGTTAGGTCTGGGATATGCGCGCATCTGGCTTATACTTTCGCCTTTTTCGCAAACTTGTTGGCCAGATCCTGGGTTTTTTCCGTGTTTGAATCACGTAGTAATGTGGTACCACACTGAGGCAGTCAATTAAACCTGGTTTCGGTCAATATTTCAGAGGATAACACCGGTTAGGTCTGGGTTAGGTCCGGGATATGCCCGCATCTGGCTCATGATTTTGCCTTCTTCGCATACTTGTTGGCCAGATCCTGGGTTTTTTTCGTGATTGAATCACGTAGTAATGTGGTAACACACTGAAGCAGTCAATTAAACCTCGTTTCGCTCAGTATTTTAGAGGATAACACCGGTTAGGTCTGGCTTAGGTCTGGGTTATACCCCCATCTGGCTCATGATTTTGCCTTCTTCGCATACTTGTTGGACAGATCCTGGGTTTTTTTCGTGTTTGAATCACGTAGGAATGTGGTAACACACTGGAGCAGTCAATTAAACCTGGTTTCGATCAATATTTTAGAGGATAACACCGGTTAGGTCTGGGTTAGGTCTGGGTTATGCCCGCATCAGGCTCATGATTTTGCCTTTTTCGCAAATTTGTTGGCCAGATCTTGGGGTTTTTTCGTGTTTGAATCACGTAGGAATGTGGTAACACACTGAAGCAGTCAATTAAACCTGGTTTCGATCAATATTTCAGAGGATAACACCGGTTAGGTCTGGGTTAGGTCCGGAATATGCCCGCATCTGGCTCATGATTTTGCCTTCTTCGCATACTTGTTGGCCAGATCCTGGGTTTATTTCATGTTTGAAACACGTAGTAATGTGGTAAAACACTGAAGCAGTCAATTAACCCTGGTTTCGATCAATATTTTGGAAGACAACACCGGTTAGGTCTGGGTTAGGTCTGGGTTATGCCCGCAGCTGGCTTATACTTTCGCCTTTTTCGCAAACTTGTTGGCTAGATCCTGGGTTTTTTCGGGTTTGCATCACGTGGTAATGTGGTACGACACAGAAACAATCCATTAAACCTGGATTCGGACAGTATTTTAGAGGATAACACCGGTTAGGTCTGGGTGAGGTCTAGGATATGCGCGCATCTGGCTCATGATTTTGCCTTTTTCGCAAACTTGTTGGCCAGATCCTGGGTTTTTTTCGTGTTTGAATCACGCAGTAATGTGGCACCACACAGAAACAGTCCATTAAACCTGGATTCGGACAGTATTTTAGAGGATAACACCGGCTAGGTCTGGGTTGGGTCTGAGATATGCCCGCATCTGGCTCATGATTTTGCTTTCGTCGCATACTTGTTGGCCAGATCCTGGGTTTTTTTCGTGTTTGAATCACGTAGTAATGTGGTAACACACTGAAGCAGTCAATTAAACCTGGTTTCGATCAATATTTCAGAGGATAACACCGGTTAGGTCTGGGTTGGGTCTGAGATATGCCCGCATCTGGCTCATGATTTTGCCTTTTTCGCAAATTTGTTGGCCAGATCTTGGGGTTTTTTCGTGTTTGAATCACGTAGGAATCTGGTAACACACTGAAGCAGTCAATTAAACCTGGTTTCGATCAATATTTCAGAGGATAACACCGGTTAGGTCTGGGTGAGGTCTAGGATATGCGCGCATCTGGCTCATGATTTTGCTTTCGTCGCATACTTGTTGGCCAGATCCTGGGTTTTTTCCGTGTTTGAATCACGTAGTAATGTTGTACCACACTGAGGCAGTCAATTAAAGCTGGATTCGGACAGTATTTTAGAGGATAACACCGGTTAGGTCTGGGTTAGGTCTGGGTTAGGTCTGGGTTATGCCCGCATCTGGCTCATGATTTTGCCTTCTTCGCATACTTGTTGGCCAGATCCTGGGTTTTTTTCGTGTTTGAATCACGTAGTAATGTGGCAACACAATGAAGCAGTCAATTAACCCTGGTTTCGATCCATATTTTGGAGGATAACACCGGTTAGGTCTGGGTTATGCCCGCATCTGGCTCATGATTTTGCCTTTTTCGCAAACTTGTTGGCCAGATCTTGGGTTTTTTTCGTGTTTGAATCACGTAGTAATGTGGTAACACAATGGAGCAGTCAATTAAACCTGGTTTCGATCAATATTTTAGAGGATAACACCGGTTAGGTCTGGGTTAGGTCTGGGATATGCGCGCATCTGGCTTATACTTTCGCCTTTTTCGCAAACTTGTTGGCCAGATCCTGGGTTTTTTCCGTGTTTGAATCACGTAGTAATGTGGTACCACACTGAGGCAGTCAATTAAAACTGGTTTCGATCAATATTTCAGAGGATAACACCGGTTTGGTCTGGGTTAGGTCTGGGTTATGCCCGCATCTGGCTCATGATTTTGCCTTTTTCGCAAACTTGTTGGCCAGATCATCGGTTTTTTTCGTGTTTGAATCACGTAGTAATGTGGTAACACACTGAAGCAGTCAATTAAACCTGGTTTCGATCAATATTTTAGAGGATAACACCGGTTAGGTCTGGGTTAGGTCTGGGTTATGCCCGCATCTGGCTCATGATTTTGCCTTTTTCGCAAACTTGTTGGCCAGATCATCGGTTTTTTTCGTGTTTGAATCACGTAGGAATGTGGTAACACACTGAAGCAGTCAATTAACCCTGGTTTCGATCAATATTTTGGAGGATAACACCGGTTAGGTCTGGGTTAGGTCCGGAATATGCCCGCATCTGGCTCATGATTTTGCCTTCTTCGCATACTTGTTGGCCAGATCCTGGGTTTTTTTCGTGTTTGAATCACGCAGTAATGTGGTAACACACTGAAGCAGTCAATTAAACCTGGTTTCGATCAATATTTTAGAGGATAACAGCGGTTAGGTCTGGGTTAGGTCTGGGATATTCGCGCATCTGGCTTATACTTTCGCCTTTTCGCAAACTTGTTGTCCAGATCCTGGGTTTTTTTCGTGTTTGAATCACGTAGTAATGTTGTACCACACTGAGGCAGTCAATTAAACCTGGTTTCGATCAATATCTCAGAGGATAACACCGGTTAAGCCTGGGTTAGGTCCGGGACATGCCCGCATCTGGCTCATGATTTTGCCTTCTTCGCGTACTTGTTGGCCTGATCCTGGGTTTTTTTCGTGTTTGAATCACGTAGTAATGTGGTAACACAATGAAGCAGTCAATTAAACCTGGTTTCGATGAATATTTTAGAGGATAACACCGGTTAGGTCTGGGTTAGGTCTGGGATATTCGCGCATCTGGTTTATACTTTCGCCTTTTTCGCAAACTTGTTGGCCAGATCCTGGGTTTTTTTCGTGTTTGAATCACGTAGCAATGTGGTAACACAATGAAACAGTCAATTAACCCTGGTTTCGATCAATATTTTAGAGGATAACACCGGTTAGGTCTGGGTTAGGTCCGGGATATGCCCGCATCTGGCTCATGATTTTGCCTTCTTCGCATACTTGTTGGCCAGATCCTGGGTTTTTTTCGTGATTGAATCACGTAGTAATGTGGTAACACACTGAAGCAGTCAATCAAACCTGGTTTCGATCAATATTTTAGAGGATAACACCGGTTAGGTCTGGGTTGGGTCTGGGATATTCCCGCATCTGGCTCATGATTTTGCCTTCTCCGCATACTTGTTGGCCTGATCCTGGTTTTTTTTCGTGATTGAATCACGTAGTAATGTGGTAACACACTGAAGCAGTCAATCAAACCTGGTTTCGATCAATATTTTAGAGGATAACACCGGTTAGGTCTGGGTTAGGTCTGGGATATGCGCGCATCTGGCTTATACTTTCGCCTTTTTCGCAAACTTGTTGGCCAGATCCTGGATTTTTTTCGTGTTTGAATCACGTAGTAATGTTGTACCACACTGAGGCAGTCAATTAAACCTGGTTTCGATCAATATTTCAGAGGATAACACCGGTTAGGTCTGGGTTAGGTCCGGAATATGCCCGCATCTGGCTCATGATTTTGCCTTCTTCGCATACTTGTCGGCCAGATCCTGGGTTTTTTTCGTGTTTGAATCACGTAGTAATGTGGTAACACACTGAAGCAGTCAATTAAACCTCGTTTCGCTCAGTATTTTAGAGGATAACACCGGTTAGGTCTGGCTTAGGTCAGGGTTATACCCGCATCTGGCTCATGATTTTGCCTTCTTCGCATACTTGTTGGCCAGATCCTGGGTTTTTTTCGTGTTTGAATCACGTAGGAATGTGGTAACACACTGGAGCAGTCAATTAAACCTGGTTTCGATCAATATTTTAGAGGATAACACCGGTTAGGTCTGGGTTAGGTCTGGGTTATGCCCGCATCAGGCTCATGATTTTGCCTTTTTCGCAAATTTGTTGGCCAGATCTTGGGGTTTTTTCGTGTTTGAATCACGTAGGAATGTGGTAACACACTGAAGCAGTCAATTAAACCTGGTTTCGATCAATATTTCAGAGGATAACACCGGTTAGGTCTGGGTTAGGTCCGGAATATGCCCGCATCTGGCTCATGATTTTGCCTTCTTCGCATACTTGTTGGCCAGATCTTGGGGTTTTTTCGTGTTTGAATCACGTAGGAATGTGGTAACACACTGAAGCAGTCAATTAAACCTGGTTTCGATCAATATTTCAGAGGATAACACCGGTTAGGTCTGGGTTAGGTCCGGAATATGCCCGCATCTGGCTCATGATTTTGCCTTCTTCGCATACTTGTTGGCCAGATCCTGGGTTTTTTTCGTGTTTGAATCACGTAGGAATGTGGTAACACACTGGAGCAGTCAATTAAACCTGGTTTCGATCAATATTTTAGAGGATAACACCGGTTAGGTCTGGGTTAGGTCTGGGTTATGCCCGCATCAGGCTCATGATTTTGCCTTTTTCGCAAATTTGTTGGCCAGATCCTGGGTTTTTTTCGTGATTGAATCACGTAGTAATGTGGTAACACACTGAAGCAGTCAATCAAACCTGGTTTCGATCAATATTTTAGAGGATAACACCGGTTAGGTCTGGGTTGGGTCTGGGATATTCCCGCATCTGGCTCATGATTTTGCCTTCTTCGCAAACCTGTTGGCCTGATCCTGGTTTTTTTTCGTGATTGAATCACGTAGGAATGTGGTAACACACTGGAGCAGTCAATTAAACCTGGTTTCGATCAATATTTTAGAGGATAACACCGGTTAGGTCTGGGTTAGGTCTGGGTTATGCCCGCATCAGGCTCATGATTTTGCCTTTTTCGCAAATTTGTTGGCCAGATCTTGGGGTTTTTTCGTGTTTGAATCACGTAGGAATGTGGTAACACACTGAAGCAGTCAATTAAACCTGGTTTCGATCAATATTTCAGAGGATAACACCGGTTAGGTCTGGGTTAGGTCTGGGTTATACCCGCATCTGGCTCATGATTTTGCCTTCTTCGCATACTTGTTGGTCATATCCTGGGTTTTTTTCGTGTTTGAATCACGCAGTAATGTGGCACCACACAGAAACAGTCCATTAAACCTGGATTCGGACAGTATTTTAGAGGATAACACCGGCTAGGTCTGGGTTGGGTCTGAGATATGCCCGCATCTGGCTCATGATTTTGCTTTCGTCGCATACTTGTTGGCCAGATCCTGGTTTTTTTTCGTGTTTGAATCACGTAGTAATGTGGTAACACACTGAACCAGTCAATTAAACCTGGTTTCGATCAATATTTCAGAGGATAACACCGGTTAGGTCTGGGTTAGGTCTGAGATATGCGCGCATCTGGCTTATACTTTCGCCTTTTTCGCAAACTTTTTGGCCAGATCCTGGGTTTTTTCCGTGTTTGAATCACGTAGTAATGTGGTACCACACTGAGGCAGTCAATTAAAACTGGTTTCGATCAATATTTCAGAGGATAACACCGGTTAGGTCTGGGTTAGGTCCGGAATATGCCCGCATCTGGCTCATGATTTTGCCTTCTTCGCATACTTGTCGGCCAGATCCTGGGTTTTTTTCGTGTTTGAATCACGTAATAATGTGGTAACACACTGAAGCAGTCAATAAAACCTCGTTTCGCTCAGTATTTTAGAGGATAACACCGGTTAGGTCTGGCCTAGGTCTGGGTTATACCCGCATCTGGCTCATGATTTTGCCTTCTTCGCATACTTGTTGGCCGAATCCTGGTTTTTTTTCGTGATTGAATCACGTAGTAATGTGGTAACACACTGAAGCAGTCAATCAAACCTGGTTTCGATCAATATTTTAGAGGATAACACCGGTTAGGTCTGGGTTAGGTCTGGGATATGCGCGCATCTGGCTTATACTTTCGCCTTTTTCGCAAACTTGTTGGCCAGATCCTGGATTTTTCTCGTGTTTGAATCACGCAGTAATGTTGTACCACACTGAGGCAGTCAATTAAACCTGGTTTCGATCAATATTTTAGAGGATAACACCGGTTAGGTCTGGGTTAGGTCTGGGATATGCGCGCATCTGGCTTATACTTTCGCCTTTTTCGCAAACTTGTTGGCCAGATCCTGGGTTTTTTCCGTGTTTGAATTACGTAGTAATGTGGTACCACACTGAGGCAGTCAATTAAACCTGGTTTCGATCAATATTTCAGAGGATAACACCGGTTAGATCTGGGTTAGGTCCGGAATATGCCCGCATCTGGCTCATGATTTTGCCTTCTTCGCATACTTGTCGGCCAGATCCTGGGTTTTTTTCGTGTTTGAATCACGTAGTAATGTGGTAACACACTGAAGCAGTCAATTAAACCTCGTTTCGCTCAGTATTTTAGAGGATAACACCGGTTAGGTCTGGGTTATGCCCGCATCTGGCTCATGATTTTGCCTTTTTCGCAAACTTGTTGGCCAGATCTTGGGTTTTTTTCGAGTTTGAATCACGTAGGAATGTGGTAACACACTGAAGCAGTCAATTAACCCTGGTTTCGATCAATATTTTGGAGGATAACACCGGTTAGGTCCGGGTTAGGTCCGGAATATGCCCGCATCTGGCTCATGTTTTTGCCTTCTTCGCATACTTGTTGGCCAGATCCTGGGTTTTTTTCGTGTTTGAATCACGCAGTAATGCGGTAACACACTGAAGCAGTCAATTAAACCTGGTTTCGATCAATATTTTAGAGGATAACACCGGTTATGTCTGGGTTAGGTCTGGGTTATGCCCGTATGTGGCTTATACTTTCGCCTTTTTCGCAAACTTGTTGGCTAGATCCTGGGTTTTTTCGTGTTTGAATCACGTAGTAATGTTGTACCACACTGAGGCAGTCAATTAAACCTGGTTTCGATCAATATTTTAGAAGATAACACCGGTTAGGCCTGGGTTTCGTCTGGGATGTGTCCGCATCTGGCTCATGATTTTGCCTTCTTCGCATACTTGTTGGCCAGATCCTGGGTTTTTTTCGTGTTTGAAACACGTAGTAATGTGGTAAAACACTGAAGCAGTCAATTAACTCTGGTTTCGATCAATATTTTAGAGGATAACACCGGTTAGGTCTGGGTTAGGTCTGGGTTATGCCCGCATCTGGCTCATGATTTTGCCTTCTTCGCATACTTGTTGGCCAGATCCTGGGTTTTTTTCGTGATTGAATCACGTAGTAATGTGGTAACACAATGAAGCAGTCAATTAACCCTGGTTTCGATCAATATTTTAGAGGATAACACCGGTTACGTCTGGGTTAGGTCTGGGATATTCGCGCATCTGGCTTATACTTTCGCCTTCTCGCAAACTTGTTGGCTAGATCCTGGGTTTTTTCGTGTTTGAATCACGTAGTAATGTTGTACCACACTGAGGCAGTCAATTAAACCTGGTTTCGATCAATATTTTAGAGGATAACACCGGTTAGGCCTGGGTTTCGTCTGGGTTGTGTCCGCATCTGGCTCATGATTTTGCCTTCTTCGCATGCTTGATGGCCAGATCCTGGGTTTTTTTCGTGTTTGAATCACGTAGTAATGTGGGAACACAATGAAGCAGTCAACTAACCCTGGTTTCGATCAATATTTTAGAGGATAACACCGGTTAGGTCTGGGTTAGGTCTGGGTTATGCCCGCATCTGGCTCATGATTTTGCCTTCTTCGCATACTTGATGGCCAGATCCTGGGTTTTTTTCGTGTTTGAATCACGTAGTAATGTGGTAACACAATGAAGCAGTCAGTTAACCCTGGTTTCGATCAACATTTAAGAGGATAACACCGGTTAGGTCTGGGTTAGGTCTGGGTTATGCCCGGATCTGGCTCATGATTTTGCCTTCTTCGCATACTTGCTGGCCAGATCCTGGGTTTTTTTCGTGATTGAATCACGTAGTAATGTGGTAACACAATGAAGCAGTCAATTAACCCTCGTTTCGATCAATATTTTAGAGGATAACAACGGTTAGGTCTGGGTTAGGTCTGGGATATGCGCGCATCTGGCTCATGATTTTGCCTTCTTCGCATACTTGTTGGTCTGATCCTGGATTTTTTTCGCGATTGAATCACGGAGTAATGTGGTAACACACTGAAGCAGTCAATCAAACCTGGTTTCGATCAATATTTTAGAGGATAACACCGGTTAGGTCTGGGTTAGGTCTGGGATATGCCCGCATCTGGCTCATGATTTTGCCTTCTTCGCATACTTGTTGGCCTGATCCTGGGTTTTTTTCGTGTTTGAATCACGTAGTAATGTGGTAAAACACTGAAGCAGTCAATTAACTCTGGTTTCGATCAATATTTTAGAGGATAACACCGGTTAGGTCTGGGTTAGGTCTGGGTTATGCCCGCATCTGGCTCATGATTTTGCCTTCTTCGCATACTTGTTGGCCAGATCCTGGGTTTTTTTCGTGATTGAATCACGTAGTAATGTGGTAACACAATGAAGCAGTCAATTAACCCTGGTTTCGATCAATATTTTAGAGGATAACACCGGTTACGTCTGGGTTAGGTCTGAGATATTCGCGCATCTGGCTTATACTTTCGCCTTCTCGCAAACTTGTTGGCTAGATCCTGGGTTTTTTCGTGTTTGAATCACGTAGTAATGTTGTACCACACTGAGGCAGTCAATTAAACCTGGTTTCGATCAATATTTTAGAGGATAACACCGGTTAGGCCTGGGTTTCGTCTGGGTTGTGTGCGCATCTGGCTCATGATTTTGCCTTCTTCGCATGCTTGATGGCCAGATCCTGGGTTTTTTTCGTGTTTGAATCACGTAGTAATGTGGGAACACAATGAAGCAGTCAACTAACCCTGGTTTCGATCAATATTTTAGAGGATAACACCGGTTAGGTCTGGGTTAGGTCTGGGTTATGCCCGCATCTGGCTCATGATTTTGCCTTCTTCGCATACTTGTTGGCCAGATCCTGGGTTTTTTTCGTGATTGAATCACGTAGTAATGTGGTAACGCAATGAAGCAGTCAATTAACCCTGGTTTCGATCAATATTTTAGAGGATAACACCGGTTAGGTCTGGGTTAGGTCTGGGATATGCGCGCATCTGGCTCATGATTTTGCCTTCTTCGCATACTTGTTGGTCTGATCCTGGATTTTTTTCGTGATTGAATCACGGAGTAATGTGGTAACACACTGAAGCAGTCAATCAAACCTGGTTTCGATCAATATTTTAGAGGATAACACCGGTTAGGTCTGGGTTGGGTCTGGGATATGCCCGCATCTGGCTCATGATTTTGCCTTCTTCGCATACTTGTTGGCCAGATCCTGGGTTTTTTTCGTGTTTGAATCACGCAGTAATGTGGTAACACACTGAAGCAGTCAATTAAACCTGGTTTCGATCAATATTTTAGAGGATAACACCGGTTAGGTCTGGGTTAGGTCTGGGATATGCGCGCATCTGGCTTAGACTTTCGCCTTTTTCGCAAATTTGTTGGCCAGATCCTGGGTTTTTTTCGTGTTTGAATCACGTAATAATGTTGCACCACACTGAGGCAGTCAAATAAACCTGGTTTCGATTAATATTTTAGAGGATAACACCGGTTAGGTCTGGGTTAGGTCTGGGATATGCGCGCATCTGGCTTATACTTTCGCCTTTTTCGCAAACTTGTTGGCCAGATCCTGGGTTTATTTCGTGTTTGAAACACGTAGTAATGTGGTAAAACACTGAAGCAGTCAATTAACTCTGGTTTCGATCAATATTTTGGAGGATAACACCGGTTAGGTCTGGGTTGGGTCTGGGATATGCCCGCATCTGGCTCATGATTTTGCCTTCTTCGCATACTTGTTGGCCTGATCCTGGGTTTTTTTCGTGATTGAATCACGTAGTAATGTGGTAACACACTGAAGCAGTCAATCAAACCTGGTTTCGATCAATATTTTACAGGATAACACCGGTTAGGTCTGGGTTAGGTCCGGGATATGCGCGCATCTGGCTTATACATTCGCCTTTTTCGCAAACTTGTTGGCCAGATCCTGGGTTTTTTTCGTGTTTGAATCACGTAATAATGTTGTACCACACTGAGGCAGTTAATTAAACCTGGTTTCGATCAATATTTTAGAGGATAACACCGGTTAGGTCTGGGTTAGGTCTGGGATATACGCGCATCTGGCTTATACTTTCGCCATTTTCGCAAACTTGTTGGCCAGATCCTGGGTTTTTTCCGTGTTTGAATCACGTAGTAATGTGGTACCACACTGAGGCAGTCAATTAAACCTGGTTTCGATCAATATTTTAGAGGATAACACCGGTTAGGTCTGGGTTAGGTCTGGGTTATGCCCGCATCTGGCTCATGATTTTGCCTTCTTCGCATACTTGATGGCCAGATCCTGGGTTTTTTTCGTGTTTGAATCACGTAGTAATGTGGTAACACAATGAAGCAGTCAGTTAACCCTGGTTTCGATCAATATTTAAGAGGATAACACCGGTTAGGTCTGGGTTAGGTCTGGGTTATGCCCGGATCTGGCTCATGATTTTGCCTTCTTCGCATACTTGCTGGCCAGATCCTGGGTTTTTTTCGTGATTGAATCACGTAGTAATGTGGTAACACAATGACACAGTCAATTAACCCTGGTTTCGACCAATATTTTAGAGGATAACAACGGTTAGGTCTGGGTTAGGTCTGGGATATGCGCGCATCTGGCTCATGATTTTGCCTTCTTCGCATACTTGTTGGTCTGATCCTGGATTTTTTTCGCGATTGAATCACGGAGTAATGTGGTAACACACTGAAGCAGTCAATCAAACCTGGTTTCGATCAATATTTTAGAGGATAACACCGGTTAGGTCTGGGTTAGGTCTGGGATATGCCCGCATCTGGCTCATGATTTTGCCTTCTTCGCATACTTGTTGGCCTGATCCTGGGTTTTTTTCGTGTTTGAATCACGTAGTAATGTGGTAACACAATGAAGCAGTCAATTAACCCTGGTTTCGATCAATATTTTAGAGGATAACACCGGTTAGGTCTGGGTTAGGTCTGGGATATTCGCGAATCTGGCTTATACTTTCGCCTTTTTCGCAAACTTGTTGGCCAGATCCTGGGTTTTTTTCGTGTTTGAATCATGTAGTAATGTGGTAACACAATGTAGCAGTCAATTAACCCTGGTTTCGATCAATATTTTAGAGGATAACACCGGTTAGGTCTGGGTTAGGCCCGGGATATGCCCGCATCTGGCTCATGATTTTGCCTTCTTCGCATACTTGTTGGCCAGATCCTGGGTTTTTTTCGTGATTGAATCACGTAGTAATGTGGTAACACACTGAAGCAGTCAATCAAACCTGGTTTCGATCAATATTTTAGAGGATAACACCGGTTAGGTCTGGGTTAGGTCTGGGATATGCCCGCATCTGGCTCATGATTTTGCCTTCTTCGCATACTTGTTGGCCAGATCCTGGGTTTTTTTCGTGTTTGATTCACGTAGTAATGTGGTAACACACTGAACCAGTCAATTAAACCTGGTTTCGATCAATATTTTAGAGGATAACACCGGTTAGGTCTGGGATATGCGCGCATCTGGCTTATACTTTCGCCTTTTTCGCAAACTTGTTGGCTAGATCCTGGGTTTTTTTCGTGTTTGAATCACGCAGTAATGTGGTAACACACTGAAGCAGCCAATTAAACCTGGTTTCGATCAATATTTTAGAGGATAACACCGGTTAGGTCTGGGTTAGGTCTGGGATATTCGCGCATCTGGCTTATACTTTCGCCCTTTTCGCAAACTTGTTGGCCAGATCCTGGGTTTTTTTCGTGTTTGAATCACGTAGTAATGTTGTACCACACTGAGGCAGTCAATTAAACCTGGTTTCGATCAATATTTCAGAGGATAACACCGGTTAAGTCTGGGTTAGGTCCGGGATATGCCCGCATCTGCCTCATGATTTTGCCTTCTTCGCATACTTGATGGCCAGATCCTGGGTTTTTTTCGTGTTTGAATCACGTAGTAATGTGGTACCACAATGAAGCAGTCAATTAACCCTGGTTTCGATCAATATTTTAGAGGATAACACCGGTTAGGTCGGGGTTAGGTCTGGGTTATGCCCGCATCTGGCTCATGATTTTGCCTTCTTCGCATACTTGCTGGCCAGATACTGGGTTTTTTTCGTGATTGAATCACGTAGTAATGTGGTAACACAATGAAGCAGGTAATTAACCCTGGTTTCGATCAATATCTTAGAGGATAACACCGGTTAGGTCTGGGTTAGGTCTGGGATATGCGCGCATCTGGCTCATGATTTTGCCTTCTTCGCATACTTGTTGGCCTGATCCTGGGTTTTTTTCGTGTTTGAATCACGTAGTAATGTGGTAACACAATGAAGCAGTCAATTAACCCTGGTTTCGATCAATATTTTAGTGGATAACACCAGTTAGGTCTGGGTTAGGTCCGGGATATGCCCGCATCTGGCTCATGATTTTGCCTTTTTCGCAAACTTGTTGGCTAGATCCTGGGTTTTTTCGTGTTTGAATCACGTATTAATGTTGTACCACACTGAGGCAGTCAATTAAACCTGGTTTCGATCAATATTTCAGAGGATAACACCGGTTAGGTCTGGGTTAGGTCTGGGATATGCGCGCATCTGGCTTATACTTTCGCCTTTTTCGCAAACTTGTTGGCCAGATCCTGGGTTTTTTCCGTGTTTGAATCGCGTAGTAATGTTGTACCACACTGAGGCAGTCAATTAAACCTGGATTCGGACAGTATTTTAGAGGATAACACCGGTTAGGTCTGGGTTAGGTCTGGGTTAGGTCTGGGTTATGCCCGCATCTGGCTCATGATTTTGCCTTTTTCGCAAACTTGTTGGCTAGATCCTGGGTTTTTTTCGTGTTTGAATCACTCAGTAATGTGGTAACACACTGAAGCAGCCAATTAAACCTGGTTTCGATCAATATTTTAGAGGATAACACCGGTTAGGTCTGGGTTAGGTCTGGGATATTCGCGCATCTGGCTTATACTTTCGCCCTTTTCGCAAACTTGTTGGCCAGATCCTGGGTTTTTTTCGTGTTTGAATCACGTAGTAATGTTGTACCACACTGAGGCAGTCAATTAAACCTGGTTTCGATCAATATTTCAGAGGATAACACCGGTTAAGTCTGGGTTAGGTCCGGGATATGCCCGCATCTGCCTCATGATTTTGCCTTCTTCGCATACTTGATGGCCAGATCCTGGGTTTTTTTCGTGTTTGAATCACGTAGTAATGTGGTACCACAATGAAGCAGTCAATTAACCCTGGTTTCGATCAATATTTTAGAGGATAACACCGGTTAGGT
Organism: Colletes latitarsis; assembly: GCF_051014445.1. NCBI lineage: Eukaryota > Metazoa > Arthropoda > Insecta > Hymenoptera > Colletidae > Colletes > Colletes latitarsis. The sequence goes on from NC_135142.1 coordinate 9,266,531, forward strand.
CTGGGTTAGGTCTGGGTTATGCCCGCATCTGGCTCATGATTTTGCCTTCTTCGCATACTTGCTGGCCAGATACTGGGTTTTTTTCGTGATTGAATCACGTAGTAATGTGGTAACACAATGAAGCAGGTAATTAACCCTGGTTTCGATCAATACCTTAGAGGATAACACCGGTTAGGTCTGGGTTAGGTCTGGGATATGCGCGCATCTGGCTCATGATTTTGCCTTCTTCGCATACTTGTTGGCCTGATCCTGGGTTTTTTTCGTGTTTGAATCACGTAGTAATGTGGTAACACAATGAAGCAGTCAATTAACCCTGGTTTCGATCAATATTTTAGAGGATAACACCAGTTAGGTCTGGGTTAGGTCCGGGATATGCCCGCATCTGGCTCATGATTTTGCCTTTTTCGCAAACTTGTTGGCTAGATCCTGGGTTTTTTCGTGTTTGAATCACGTATTAATGTTGTACCACACTGAGGCAGTCAATTAAACCTGGTTTCGATCAATATTTCAGAGGATAACACCGGTTAGGTCTGGGTTAGGTCTGGGATATGCGCGCATCTGGCTTATACTTTCGCCTTTTTCGCAAACTTGTTGGCCAGATCCTGGGTTTTTTCCGTGTTTGAATCACGTAGTAATGTTGTACCACACTGAGGCAGTCAATTAAACCTGGATTCGGACAGTATTTTAGAGGATAACACCGGTTAGGTCTGGGTTAGGTCTGGGTTAGGTCTGGGTTATGCCCGCATCTGGCTCATGATTTTGCCTTCTTCGCATACTTGTTGGCCAGATCCTGGGTTTTTTTCGTGTTTGAATCACGTAGTAATGTGGTAACACAATGAAGCAGTCAATTAACCCTGGTTTCGATCCATATTTTGGAGGATAACACCGGTTAGGTCTGGGTTATGCCCGCATCTGGCTCATGATTTTGCCTTTTTCGCAAACTTGTTGGCCAGATCTTGGGTTTTTTTCGTGTTTGAATCACGTAGTAATGTGGTAACACAATGCAGCAGTCAATTAAACCTGGTTTCGATCAATATTTTAGAGGATAACACCGGTTAGGTCTGGGTTAGGTCTGGGATATGCGCGCATCTGGCTTATACTTTCGCCTTTTTCGCAAACTTGTTGGCCAGATCCTGGGTTTTTTCCGTGTTTGAATCACGTAGTAATGTGGTACCACACTGAGGCAGTGAATTAAAACTGGTTTCGATCAATATTTTAGAGGATAACACCGGTTAGGTCTGGGTTAGGTCTGGGTTATGCCCGCATCTGGCTCATGATTTTGCCTTTTTCGCAAACTTGTTGGCCAGATGATCGGTTTTTTTTCGTGTTTGAATCACGTAGGAATGTGGTAACACACTGAAGCAGTCAATTAACCCTGGTTTCGATCAATATTTTGGAGGATAACACCGGTTAGGTCTGGGTTAGGTCCGGAATATGCCCGCATCTGGCTCATGATTTTGCATTCTTCGCATACTTGTCGGCCAGATCCTGGGTTTTTTTCGTGTTTGAATCACGTAGTAATGTGGTAACACACTGAAGCAGTCAATAAAACCTCGTTTCGCTCAGTATTTTAGAGGATAACACCGGTTAGGTCTGGCTTAGGTCTGGCTTAGGTCTGGGTTATACCCGCATCTGGCTCATGATTTTGCCTTCTTCGCATACTTGTTGGCCAGATCCTAGGTTTTTTTCGTGTTTGAATCACGTAGTAATGTGGTAACACACTGAAGCAGTCAATTAAACCTGGTTTCGATCAATATTTTAGAGGATAACACCGGTTAGGTCTGGGTTAGGTCTGGGTTATGCCCGCATCTGGCTCATGATTTTGCCTTTTTCGCAAACTTGTTGGCCAGATGATCGGTTTTTTTTCGTGTTTGAATCACGTAGGAATGTGGTAACACACTGAAGCAGTCAATTAACCCTGGTTTCGATCAATATTTTGGAGGATAACACCGGTTAGGTCTGGGTTAGGTCCGGAATATGCCCGCATCTGGCTCATGATTTTGCCTTCTTCGCATACTTGTTGGCCAGATCCTCGGTTTTTTTCGTGTTTGAATCACGCAGTAATGTGGTAACACACTGAAGCAGTCAATTAAACCTCGTTTCGCTCAGTATTTTAGAGGATAACACCGGTTAGGTCTGGGTTAGGTCTGGGATATTCGCGCATCTGGCTTATACTTTCGCCTTTTCGCAAACTTGTTGTCCAGATCCTGGGTTTTTTTCGTGTTTGAATCACGTAGTAATGTTGTACCACACTGAGGCAGTCAATTAAACCTGGTTTCGATCAATATCCCAGAGGATAACACCGGTTAAGCCTGGGTTAGGTCCGGGACATGCCCGCATCTGGCTCATGATTTTGCCTTCTTCGCGTACTTGTTGGCCTGATCCTGGGTTTTTTTCGTGTTTGAATCACGTAGTAATGTGGTAACACAATGAAGCAGTCAATTAAACCTGGTTTCGATCAATATTTTAGAGGATAACACCGGTTAGGTCTGGGTTAGGTCTGGGATATTCGCGCATCTGGCTTATACTTTCGCCTTTTTCGCAAACTTGTTGGCCAGATCCTGGGTTTTTTTCGTGTTTGAATCACGTAGCAATGTGGTAACACAATGAAGCAGTCAATTAACCCTGGTTTCGATCAATATTTTAGAGGATAACACCGGTTAGGTCTGGGTTAGGTCCGGGATATGCCCGCATCTGGCTCATGATTTTGCCTTCTTCGCATACTTGTTGGCCAGATCCTGGGTTTTTTTCGTGATTGAATCACGTAGTAATGTGGTAACACACTGAAGCAGTCAATCAAACCTGGTTTCGATCAATATTTTAGAGGATAACACCGGTTAGGTCTGGGTTAGGTCTGGGATATGCGCGCATCTGGCTTATACTTTCGCCTTTTTCGCAAACTTGTTGGCCAGATCCTGGATTTTTCTCGTGTTTGAATCACGTAGTAATGTTGTACCACACTGAGGCTGTCAATTAAACCTGGTTTCGATCAATATTTTAGAGGATAACACCGGTTAGGTCTGGGTTAGGTCTGGGATATGCGCGCATCTGGCTTATACTTTCGCCTTTTTCGCAAACTTGTTGGCCAGATCCTGGGTTTTTTCCGTGTTTGAATCACGTAGTAATGTGGTACCACACTGAGGCAGTCAATTAAACCTGGTTTCGGTCAATATTTCAGAGGATAACACCGGTTAGGTCTGGGTTAGGTCCGGGATATGCCCGCATCTGGCTCATGATTTTGCCTTCTTCGCATACTTGTTGGCCAGATCCTGGGTTTTTTTCGTGATTGAATCACGTAGTAATGTGGTAACACACTGAAGCAGTCAATTAAACCTCGTTTCGCTCAGTATTTTAGAGGATAACACCGGTTAGGTCTGGCTTAGGTCTGGGTTATACCCCCATCTGGCTCATGATTTTGCCTTCTTCGCATACTTGTTGGACAGATCCTGGGTTTTTTTCGTGTTTGAATCACGTAGGAATGTGGTAACACACTGGAGCAGTCAATTAAACCTGGTTTCGATCAATATTTTAGAGGATAACACCGGTTAGGTCTGGGTTAGGTCTGGGTTATGCCCGCATCAGGCTCATGATTTTGCCTTTTTCGCAAATTTGTTGGCCAGATCTTGGGGTTTTTTCGTGTTTGAATCACGTAGGAATGTGGTAACACACTGAAGCAGTCAATTAAACCTGGTTTCGATCAATATTTCAGAGGATAACACCGGTTAGGTCTGGGTTAGGTCCGGAATATGCCCGCATCTGGCTCATGATTTTGCCTTCTTCGCATACTTGTTGGCCAGATCCTGGGTTTATTTCGTGTTTGAAACACGTAGTAATGTGGTAAAACACTGAAGCAATCAATTAACCCTGGTTTCGATCAATATTTTGGAAGACAACACCGGTTAGGCCTGGGTTAGGTCTGGGTTATGCCCGCAGCTGGCTTATACTTTCGCCTTTTTCGCAAACTTGTTGGCTAGATCCTGGGTTTTTTCGGGTTTGCATCACGTGGTAATGTGGTACGACACAGAAACAATCCATTAAACCTGGATTCGGACAGTATTTTAGAGGATAACACCGGTTAGGTCTGGGTGAGGTCTAGGATATGCGCGCATCTGGCTCATGATTTTGCCTTTTTCGCAAACTTGTTGGCCAGATCCTGGGTTTTTTTCGTGTTTGAATCACGCAGTAATGTGGCACCACACAGAAACAGTCCATTAAACCTGGATTCGGACAGTATTTTAGAGGATAACACCGGCTAGGTCTGGGTTGGGTCTGAGATATGCCCGCATCTGGCTCATGATTTTGCTTTCGTCGCATACTTGTTGGCCAGATCCTGGGTTTTTTTCGTGTTTGAATCACGTAGTAATGTGGTAACACACTGAAGCAGTCAATTAAACCTGGTTTCGATCAATATTTCAGAGGATAACACCGGTTAGGTCTGGGTTGGGTCTGAGATATGCCCGCATCTGGCTCATGATTTTGCCTTTTTCGCAAATTTGTTGGCCAGATCTTGGGGTTTTTTCGTGTTTGAATCACGTAGGAATGTGGTAACACACTGAAGCAGTCAATTAAACCTGGTTTCGATCAATATTTCAGAGGATAACACCGGTTAGGTCTGGGTGAGGTCTAGGATATGCGCGCATCTGGCTCATGATTTTGCTTTCGTCGCATACTTGTTGGCCAGATCCTGGGTTTTTTCCGTGTTTGAATCACGTAGTAATGTTGTACCACACTGAGGCAGTCAATTAAAGCTGGATTCGGACAGTATTTTAGAGGATAACACCGGTTAGGTCTGGGTTAGGTCTGGGTTAGGTCTGGGTTATGCCCGCATCTGGCTCATGATTTTGCCTTCTTCGCATACTTGTTGGCCAGATCCTGGGTTTTTTTCGTGTTTGAATCACGTAGTAATGTGGCAACACAATGAAGCAGTCAATTAACCCTGGTTTCGATCCATATTTTGGAGGATAACACCGGTTAGGTCTGGGTTATGCCCGCATCTGGCTCATGATTTTGCCTTTTTCGCAAACTTGTTGGCCAGATCTTGGGTTTTTTTCGTGTTTGAATCACGTAGTAATGTGGTAACACAATGGAGCAGTCAATTAAACCTGGTTTCGATCAATATTTTAGAGGATAACACCGGTTAGGTCTGGGTTAGGTCTGGGATATGCGCGCATCTGGCTTATACTTTCGCCTTTTTCGCAAACTTGTTGGCCAGATCCTGGGTTTTTTCCGTGTTTGAATCACGTAGTAATGTGGTACCACACTGAGGCAGTCAATTAAAACTGGTTTCGATCAATATTTCAGAGGATAACACCGGTTTGGTCTGGGTTAGGCCTGGGTTATGCCCGCATCTGGCTCATGATTTTGCCTTTTTCGCAAACTTGTTGGCCAGATCATCGGTTTTTTTCGTGTTTGAATCACGTAGTAATGTGGTAACACACTGAAGCAGTCAATTAAACCTGGTTTCGATCAATATTTTAGAGGATAACACCGGTTAGGTCTGGGTTAGGTCTGGGTTATGCCCGCATCTGGCTCATGATTTTGCCTTTTTCGCAAACTTGTTGGCCAGATCATCGGTTTTTTTCGTGTTTGAATCACGTAGGAATGTGGTAACACACTGAAGCAGTCAATTAACCCTGGTTTCGATCAATATTTTGGAGGATAACACCGGTTAGGTCTGGGTTAGGTCCGGAATATGCCCGCATCTGGCTCATGATTTTGCCTTCTTCGCATACTTGTTGGCCAGATCCTGGGTTTTTTTCGTGTTTGAATCACGCAGTAATGTGGTAACACACTGAAGCAGTCAATTAAACCTGGTTTCGATCAATATTTTAGAGGATAACAGCGGTTAGGTCTGGGTTAGGTCTGGGATATTCGCGCATCTGGCTTATACTTTCGCCTTTTCGCAAACTTGTTGTCCAGATCCTGGGTTTTTTTCGTGTTTGAATCACGTAGTAATGTTGTACCACACTGAGGCAGTCAATTAAACCTGGTTTCGATCAATATCTCAGAGGATAACACCGGTTAAGCCTGGGTTAGGTCCGGGACATGCCCGCATCTGGCTCATGATTTTGCCTTCTTCGCGTACTTGTTGGCCTGATCCTGGGTTTTTTTCGTGTTTGAATCACGTAGTAATGTGGTAACACAATGAAGCAGTCAATTAAACCTGGTTTCGATGAATATTTTAGAGGATAACACCGGTTAGGTCTGGGTTAGGTCTGGGATATTCGCGCATCTGGTTTATACTTTCGCCTTTTTCGCAAACTTGTTGGCCAGATCCTGGGTTTTTTTCGTGTTTGAATCACGTAGCAATGTGGTAACACAATGAAACAGTCAATTAACCCTGGTTTCGATCAATATTTTAGAGGATAACACCGGTTAGGTCTGGGTTAGGTCCGGGATATGCCCGCATCTGGCTCATGATTTTGCCTTCTTCGCATACTTGTTGGCCAGATCCTGGGTTTTTTTCGTGATTGAATCACGTAGTAATGTGGTAACACACTGAAGCAGTCAATCAAACCTGGTTTCGATCAATATTTTAGAGGATAACACCGGTTAGGTCTGGGTTGGGTCTGGGATATTCCCGCATCTGGCTCATGATTTTGCCTTCTTCGCATACTTGTTGGCCTGATCCTGGTTTTTTTTCGTGATTGAATCACGTAGTAATGTGGTAACACACTGAAGCAGTCAATCAAACCTGGTTTCGATCAATATTTTAGAGGATAACACCGGTTAGGTCTGGGTTAGGTCTGGGATATGCGCGCATCTGGCTTATACTTTCGCCTTTTTCGCAAACTTGTTGGCCAGATCCTGGATTTTTTTCGTGTTTGAATCACGTAGTAATGTTGTACCACACTGAGGCAGTCAATTAAACCTGGTTTCGATCAATATTTCAGAGGATAACACCGGTTAGGTCTGGGTTAGGTCCGGAATATGCCCGCATCTGGCTCATGATTTTGCCTTCTTCGCATACTTGTCGGCCAGATCCTGGGTTTTTTTCGTGTTTGAATCACGTAGTAATGTGGTAACACACTGAAGCAGTCAATTAAACCTCGTTTCGCTCAGTATTTTAGAGGATAACACCGGTTAGGTCTGGCTTAGGTCAGGGTTATACCCGCATCTGGCTCATGATTTTGCCTTCTTCGCATACTTGTTGGCCAGATCCTGGGTTTTTTTCGTGTTTGAATCACGTAGGAATGTGGTAACACACTGGAGCAGTCAATTAAACCTGGTTTCGATCAATATTTTAGAGGATAACACCGGTTAGGTCTGGGTTAGGTCTGGGTTATGCCCGCATCAGGCTCATGATTTTGCCTTTTTCGCAAATTTGTTGGCCAGATCTTGGGGTTTTTTCGTGTTTGAATCACGTAGGAATGTGGTAACACACTGAAGCAGTCAATTAAACCTGGTTTCGATCAATATTTCAGAGGATAACACCGGTTAGGTCTGGGTTAGGTCCGGAATATGCCCGCATCTGGCTCATGATTTTGCCTTCTTCGCATACTTGTTGGCCAGATCTTGGGGTTTTTTCGTGTTTGAATCACGTAGGAATGTGGTAACACACTGAAGCAGTCAATTAAACCTGGTTTCGATCAATATTTTAGAGGATAACACCGGTTAGGTCTGGGTTAGGTCCGGAATATGCCCGCATCTGGCTCATGATTTTGCCTTCTTCGCATACTTGTTGGCCAGATCCTGGGTTTCTTTCGTGTTTGAATCACATAGGAATGTGGTAACACACTGGAGCAGTCAATTAAACCTGGTTTCGATCAATATTTTAGAGGATAACACCGGTTAGGTCTGGGTTAGGTCTGGGTTATGCCCGCATCAGGCTCATGATTTTGCCTTTTTCGCAAATTTGTTGGCCAGATCCTGGGTTTTTTTCGTGATTGAATCACGTAGTAATGTGGTAACACACTGAAGCAGTCAATCAAACCTGGTTTCGATCAATATTTTAGAGGATAACACCGGTTAGGTCTGGGTTGGGTCTGGGATATTCCCGCATCTGGCTCATGATTTTGCCTTCTTCGCATACTTGTTGGCCTGATCCTGGTTTTTTTTCGTGATTGAATCACGTAGGAATGTGGTAACACACTGGAGCAGTCAATTAAACCTGGTTTCGATCAATATTTTAGAGGATAACACCGGTTAGGTCTGGGTTAGGTCTGGGTTATGCCCGCATCAGGCTCATGATTTTGCCTTTTTCGCAAATTTGTTGGCCAGATCTTGGGGTTTTTTCGTGTTTGAATCACGTAGGAATGTGGTAACACACTGAAGCAGTCAATTAAACCTGGTTTCGATCAATATTTCAGAGGATAACACCGGTTAGGTCTGGGTTAGGTCTGGGTTATACCCGCATCTGGCTCATGATTTTGCCTTCTTCGCATACTTGTTGGTCAGATCCTGGGTTTTTTTCGTGTTTGAATCACGCAGTAATGTGGCACCACACAGAAACAGTCCATTAAACCTGGATTCGGACAGTATTTTAGAGGATAACACCGGCTAGGTCTGGGTTGGGTCTGAGATATGCCCGCATCTGGCTCATGATTTTGCTTGCGTCGCATACTTGTTGGCCAGATCCTGGTTTTTTTTCGTGTTTGAATCACGTAGTAATGTGGTAACACACTGAACCAGTCAATTAAACCTGGTTTCGATCAATATTTCAGAGGATAACACCGGTTAGGTCTGGGTTAGGTCTGAGATATGCGCGCATCTGGCTTATACTTTCGCCTTTTTCGCAAACTTTTTGGCCAGATCCTGGGTTTTTTCCGTGTTTGAATCACGTAGTAATGTGGTACCACACTGAGGCAGTCAATTAAAACTGGTTTCGATCAATATTTCAGAGGATAACACCGGTTAGGTCTGGGTTAGGTCCGGAATATGCCCGCATCTGGCTCATGATTTTGCCTTCTTCGCATACTTGTCGGCCAGATCCTGGGTTTTTTTCGTGTTTGAATCACGTAATAATGTGGTAACACACTGAAGCAGTCAATAAAACCTCGTTTCGCTCAGTATTTTAGAGGATAACACCGGTTAGGTCTGGCCTAGGTCTGGGTTATACCCGCATCTGGCTCATGATTTTGCCTTCTTCGCATACTTGTTGGCCGAATCCTGGTTTTTTTTCGTGATTGAATCACGTAGTAATGTGGTAACACACTGAAGCAGTCAATCAAACCTGGTTTCGATCAATATTTTAGAGGATAACACCGGTTAGGTCTGGGTTAGGTCTGGGATATGCGCGCATCTGGCTTATACTTTCGCCTTTTTCGCAAACTTGTTGGCCAGATCCTGGATTTTTCTCGTGTTTGAATCACGTAGTAATGTTGTACCACACTGAGGCAGTCAATTAAACCTGGTTTCGATCAATATTTTAGAGGATAACACCGGTTAGGTCTGGGTTAGGTCTGGGATATGCGCGCATCTGGCTTATACTTTCGCCTTTTTCGCAAACTTGTTGGCCAGATCCTGGGTTTTTTCCGTGTTTGAATCACGTAGTAATGTGGTACCACACTGAGGCAGTCAATTAAACCTGGTTTCGATCAATATTTCAGAGGATAACACCGGTTAGATCTGGGTTAGGTCCGGAATATGCCCGCATCTGGCTCATGATTTTGCCTTCTTCGCATACTTGTCGGCCAGATCCTGGGTTTTTTTCGTGTTTGAATCACGTAGTAATGTGGTAACACACTGAAGCAGTCAATTAAACCTCGTTTCGCTCAGTATTTTAGAGGATAACACCGGTTAGGTCTGGGTTATGCCCGCATCTGGCTCATGATTTTGCCTTTTTCGCAAACTTGTTGGCCAGATCTTGGGTTTTTTTCGAGTTTGAATCACGTAGGAATGTGGTAACACACTGAAGCAGTCAATTAACCCTGGTTTCGATCAATATTTTAGAGGATAACACCGGTTAGGTCTGGGTTAGGTCTGGGTTATGCCCGTATATGGCTTATACTTTCGCCTTTTTCGCAAACTTGTTGGCTAGATCCTGGGTTTTTTCGTGTTTGAATCACGTAGTAATGTTGTACCACACTGAGGCAGTCAATTAAACCTGGTTTCGATCAATATTTTAGAAGATAACACCGGTTAGGCCTGGGTTTCGTCTGGGATGTGTCCGCATCTGGCTCATGATTTTGCCTTCTTCGCATACTTGTTGGCCAGATCCTGGGTTTTTTTCGTGTTTGAAACACGTAGTAATGTGGTAAAACACTGAAGCAGTCAATTAACTCTGGTTTCGATCAATATTTTAGAGGATAACACCGGTTAGGTCTGGGTTAGGTCTGGGTTATGCCCGCATCTGGCTCATGATTTTGCCTTCTTCGCATACTTGTTGGCCAGATCCTGGGTTTTTTTCGTGATTGAATCACGTAGTAATGTGGTAACACAATGAAGCAGTCAATTAACCCTGGTTTCGATCAATATTTTAGAGGATAACACCGGTTACGTCTGGGTTAGGTCTGGGATATTCGCGCATCTGGCTTATACTTTCGCCTTCTCGCAAACTTGTTGGCTAGATCCTGGGTTTTTTCGTGTTTGAATCACGTAGTAATGTTGTACCACACTGAGGCAGTCAATTAAACCTGGTTTCGATCAATATTTTAGAGGATAACACCGGTTAGGCCTGGGTTTCGTCTGGGTTGTGTCCGCATCTGGCTCATGATTTTGCCTTCTTCGCATGCTTGATGGCCAGATCCTGGGTTTTTTTCGTGTTTGAATCACGTAGTAATGTGGGAACACAATGAAGCAGTCAACTAACCCTGGTTTCGATCAATATTTTAGAGGATAACACCGGTTAGGTCTGGGTTAGGTCTGGGTTATGCCCGCATCTGGCTCATGATTTTGCCTTCTTCCCATACTTGATGGCCAGATCCTGGGTTTTTTTCGTGTTTGAATCACGTAGTAATGTGGTAACACAATGAAGCAGTCAGTTAACCCTGGTTTCGATCAATATTTAAGAGGATAACACCGGTTAGGTCTGGGTTAGGTCTGGGTTATGCCCGGATCTGGCTCATGATTTTGCCTTCTTCGCATACTTGCTGGCCAGATCCTGGGTTTTTTTCGTGATTGAATCACGTAGTAATGTGGTAACACAATGAAGCAGTCAATTAACCCTCGTTTCGATCAATATTTTAGAGGATAACAACGGTTAGGTCTGGGTTAGGTCTGGGTTATGCCCGCATCAGGCTCATGATTTTGCCTTTTTCGCAAATTTGTTGGCCAGATCTTGGGGTTTTTTCGTGTTTGAATCACGTAGGAATGTGGTAACACACTGAAGCAGTCAATTAAACCTGGTTTCGATCAATATTTCAGAGGATAACACCGGTTAGGTCTGGGTTAGGTCCGGAATATGCCCGCATCTGGCTCATGATTTTGCCTTCTTCGCATACTTGTTGGCCAGATCTTGGGGTTTTTTCGTGTTTGAATCACGTAGGAATGTGGTAACACACTGAAGCAGTCAATTAAACCTGGTTTCGATCAATATTTTAGAGGATAACACCGGTTAGGTCTGGGTTAGGTCCGGAATATGCCCGCATCTGGCTCATGATTTTGCCTTCTTCGCATACTTGTTGGCCAGATCCTGGGTTTCTTTCGTGTTTGAATCACATAGGAATGTGGTAACACACTGGAGCAGTCAATTAAACCTGGTTTCGATCAATATTTTAGAGGATAACACCGGTTAGGTCTGGGTTAGGTCTGGGTTATGCCCGCATCAGGCTCATGATTTTGCCTTTTTCGCAAATTTGTTGGCCAGATCCTGGGTTTTTTTCGTGATTGAATCACGTAGTAATGTGGTAACACACTGAAGCAGTCAATCAAACCTGGTTTCGATCAATATTTTAGAGGATAACACCGGTTAGGTCTGGGTTGGGTCTGGGATATTCCCGCATCTGGCTCATGATTTTGCCTTCTTCGCATACTTGTTGGCCTGATCCTGGTTTTTTTTCGTGATTGAATCACGTAGGAATGTGGTAACACACTGGAGCAGTCAATTAAACCTGGTTTCGATCAATATTTTAGAGGATAACACCGGTTAGGTCTGGGTTAGGTCTGGGTTATGCCCGCATCAGGCTCATGATTTTGCCTTTTTCGCAAATTTGTTGGCCAGATCTTGGGGTTTTTTCGTGTTTGAATCACGTAGGAATGTGGTAACACACTGAAGCAGTCAATTAAACCTGGTTTCGATCAATATTTCAGAGGATAACACCGGTTAGGTCTGGGTTAGGTCTGGGTTATACCCGCATCTGGCTCATGATTTTGCCTTCTTCGCATACTTGTTGGTCAGATCCTGGGTTTTTTTCGTGTTTGAATCACGCAGTAATGTGGCACCACACAGAAACAGTCCATTAAACCTGGATTCGGACAGTATTTTAGAGGATAACACCGGCTAGGTCTGGGTTGGGTCTGAGATATGCCCGCATCTGGCTCATGATTTTGCTTGCGTCGCATACTTGTTGGCCAGATCCTGGTTTTTTTTCGTGTTTGAATCACGTAGTAATGTGGTAACACACTGAACCAGTCAATTAAACCTGGTTTCGATCAATATTTCAGAGGATAACACCGGTTAGGTCTGGGTTAGGTCTGAGATATGCGCGCATCTGGCTTATACTTTCGCCTTTTTCGCAAACTTTTTGGCCAGATCCTGGGTTTTTTCCGTGTTTGAATCACGTAGTAATGTGGTACCACACTGAGGCAGTCAATTAAAACTGGTTTCGATCAATATTTCAGAGGATAACACCGGTTAGGTCTGGGTTAGGTCCGGAATATGCCCGCATCTGGCTCATGATTTTGCCTTCTTCGCATACTTGTCGGCCAGATCCTGGGTTTTTTTCGTGTTTGAATCACGTAATAATGTGGTAACACACTGAAGCAGTCAATAAAACCTCGTTTCGCTCAGTATTTTAGAGGATAACACCGGTTAGGTCTGGCCTAGGTCTGGGTTATACCCGCATCTGGCTCATGATTTTGCCTTCTTCGCATACTTGTTGGCCGAATCCTGGTTTTTTTTCGTGATTGAATCACGTAGTAATGTGGTAACACACTGAAGCAGTCAATCAAACCTGGTTTCGATCAATATTTTAGAGGATAACACCGGTTAGGTCTGGGTTAGGTCTGGGATATGCGCGCATCTGGCTTATACTTTCGCCTTTTTCGCAAACTTGTTGGCCAGATCCTGGATTTTTCTCGTGTTTGAATCACGTAGTAATGTTGTACCACACTGAGGCAGTCAATTAAACCTGGTTTCGATCAATATTTTAGAGGATAACACCGGTTAGGTCTGGGTTAGGTCTGGGATATGCGCGCATCTGGCTTATACTTTCGCCTTTTTCGCAAACTTGTTGGCCAGATCCTGGGTTTTTTCCGTGTTTGAATCACGTAGTAATGTGGTACCACACTGAGGCAGTCAATTAAACCTGGTTTCGATCAATATTTCAGAGGATAACACCGGTTAGATCTGGGTTAGGTCCGGAATATGCCCGCATCTGGCTCATGATTTTGCCTTCTTCGCATACTTGTCGGCCAGATCCTGGGTTTTTTTCGTGTTTGAATCACGTAGTAATGTGGTAACACACTGAAGCAGTCAATTAAACCTCGTTTCGCTCAGTATTTTAGAGGATAACACCGGTTAGGTCTGGGTTATGCCCGCATCTGGCTCATGATTTTGCCTTTTTCGCAAACTTGTTGGCCAGATCTTGGGTTTTTTTCGAGTTTGAATCACGTAGGAATGTGGTAACACACTGAAGCAGTCAATTAACCCTGGTTTCGATCAATATTTTAGAGGATAACACCGGTTAGGTCTGGGTTAGGTCTGGGTTATGCCCGTATATGGCTTATACTTTCGCCTTTTTCGCAAACTTGTTGGCTAGATCCTGGGTTTTTTCGTGTTTGAATCACGTAGTAATGTTGTACCACACTGAGGCAGTCAATTAAACCTGGTTTCGATCAATATTTTAGAAGATAACACCGGTTAGGCCTGGGTTTCGTCTGGGATGTGTCCGCATCTGGCTCATGATTTTGCCTTCTTCGCATACTTGTTGGCCAGATCCTGGGTTTTTTTCGTGTTTGAAACACGTAGTAATGTGGTAAAACACTGAAGCAGTCAATTAACTCTGGTTTCGATCAATATTTTAGAGGATAACACCGGTTAGGTCTGGGTTAGGTCTGGGTTATGCCCGCATCTGGCTCATGATTTTGCCTTCTTCGCATACTTGTTGGCCAGATCCTGGGTTTTTTTCGTGATTGAATCACGTAGTAATGTGGTAACACAATGAAGCAGTCAATTAACCCTGGTTTCGATCAATATTTTAGAGGATAACACCGGTTACGTCTGGGTTAGGTCTGGGATATTCGCGCATCTGGCTTATACTTTCGCCTTCTCGCAAACTTGTTGGCTAGATCCTGGGTTTTTTCGTGTTTGAATCACGTAGTAATGTTGTACCACACTGAGGCAGTCAATTAAACCTGGTTTCGATCAATATTTTAGAGGATAACACCGGTTAGGCCTGGGTTTCGTCTGGGTTGTGTCCGCATCTGGCTCATGATTTTGCCTTCTTCGCATGCTTGATGGCCAGATCCTGGGTTTTTTTCGTGTTTGAATCACGTAGTAATGTGGGAACACAATGAAGCAGTCAACTAACCCTGGTTTCGATCAATATTTTAGAGGATAACACCGGTTAGGTCTGGGTTAGGTCTGGGTTATGCCCGCATCTGGCTCATGATTTTGCCTTCTTCCCATACTTGATGGCCAGATCCTGGGTTTTTTTCGTGTTTGAATCACGTAGTAATGTGGTAACACAATGAAGCAGTCAGTTAACCCTGGTTTCGATCAATATTTAAGAGGATAACACCGGTTAGGTCTGGGTTAGGTCTGGGTTATGCCCGGATCTGGCTCATGATTTTGCCTTCTTCGCATACTTGCTGGCCAGATCCTGGGTTTTTTTCGTGATTGAATCACGTAGTAATGTGGTAACACAATGAAGCAGTCAATTAACCCTCGTTTCGATCAATATTTTAGAGGATAACAACGGTTAGGTCTGGGTTAGGTCTGGGATATGCGCGCATCTGGCTCATGATTTTGCCTTCTTCGCATACTTGTTGGTCTGATCCTGGATTTTTTTCGCGATTGAATCACGGAGTAATGTGGTAACACACTGAAGCAGTCAATCAAACCTGGTTTCGATCAATATTTTAGAGGATAACACCGGTTAGGTCTGGGTTAGGTCTGGGATATGCCCGCATCTGGCTCATGATTTTGCCTTCTTCGCATACTTGTTGGCCTGATCCTGGGGTTTTTTCGTGTTTGAATCACGTAGTAATGTGGTAAAACACTGAAGCAGTCAATTAACTCTGGTTTCGATCAATATTTTAGAGGATAACACCGGTTAGGTCTGGGTTAGGTCTGGGTTATGCCCGCATCTGGCTCATGATTTTGCCTTCTTCGCATACTTGTTGGCCAGATCCTGGGTTTTTTTCGTGATTGAATCACGTAGTAATGTGGTAACACAATGAAGCAGTCAATTAACCCTGGTTTCGATCAATATTTTAGAGGATAACACAGGTTACGTCTGGGTTAGGTCTGAGATATTCGCGCATCTGGCTTATACTTTCGCCTTCTCGCAAACTTGTTGGCTAGATCCTGGGTTTTTTCGTGTTTGAATCACGTAGTAATGTTGTACCACACTGAGGCAGTCAATTAAACCTGGTTTCGATCAATATTTTAGAGGATAACACCGGTTAGGCCTGGGTTTCGTCTGGGTTGTGTCCGCATCTGGCTCATGATTTTGCCTTCTTCGCATGCTTGATGGCCAGATCCTGGGTTTTTTTCGTGTTTGAATCACGTAGTAATGTGGGAACACAATGAAGCAGTCAACTAACCCTGGTTTCGATCAATATTTTAGAGGATAACACCGGTTAGGTCTGGGTTAGGTCTGGGTTATGCCCGCATCTGGCTCATGATTTTGCCTTCTTCGCATACTTGTTGGCCAGATCCTGGGTTTTTTTCGTGATTGAATCACGTAGTAATGTGGTAACACAATGAAGCAGTCAATTAACCCTGGTTTCGATCAATATTTTAGAGGATAACACCGGTTAGGTCTGGGTTAGGTCTGGGATATGCGCGCATCTGGCTCATGATTTTGCCTTCTTCGCATACTTGTTGGTCTGATCCTGGATTTTTTTCGTGATTGAATCACGGAGTAATGTGGTAACACACTGAAGCAGTCAATCAAACCTGGTTTCGATCAATATTTTAGAGGATAACACCGGTTAGGTCTGGGTTGGGTCTGGGATATGCCCGCATCTGGCTCATGATTTTGCCTTCTTCGCATACTTGTTGGCCAGATCCTGGGTTTTTTTCGTGTTTGAATCACGCAGTAATGTGGTAACACACTGAAGCAGTCAATTAAACCTGGTTTCGATCAATATTTTAGAGGATAACACCGGTTAGGTCTGGGTTAGGTCTGGGATATGCGCGCATCTGGCTTAGACTTTCGCCTTTTTCGCAAACTTGTTGGCCAGATCCTGGGTTTTTTTCGTGTTTGAATCACGTAATAATGTTGTACCACACTGAGGCAGTCAAATAAACCTGGTTTCGATTAATATTTTAGAGGATAACACCGGTTAGGTCTGGGTTAGGTCTGGGATATGCGCGCATCTGGCTTATACTTTCGCCTTTTTCGCAAACTTGTTGGCCAGATCCTGGGTTTATTTCGTGTTTGAAACACGTAGTAATGTGGTAAAACACTGAAGCAGTCAATTAACTCTGGTTTCGATCAATATTTTGGAGGATAACACCGGTTAGGTCTGGGTTGGGTCTGGGATATGCCCGCATCTGGCTCATGATTTTGCCTTCTTCGCATACTTGTTGGCCTGATCCTGGGTTTTTTTCGTGATTGAATCACGTAGTAATGTGGTAACACACTGAAGCAGTCAATCAAACCTGGTTTCGATCAATATTTTACAGGATAACACCGGTTAGGTCTGGGTTAGGTCCGGGATATGCGCGCATCTGGCTTATACATTCGCCTTTTTCGCAAACTTGTTGGCCAGATCCTGGGTTTTTTTCGTGTTTGAATCACGTAATAATGTTGTACCACACTGAGGCAGTTAATTAAACCTGGTTTCGATCAATATTTTAGAGGATAACACCGGTTAGGTCTGGGTTAGGTCTGGGATATACGCGCATCTGGCTTATACTTTCGCCATTTTCGCAAACTTGTTGGCCAGATCCTGGGTTTTTTCCGTGTTTGAATCACGTAGTAATGTGGTACCACACTGAGGCAGTCAATTAAACCTGGTTTCGATCAATATTTTAGAGGATAACACCGGTTAGGTCTGGGTTAGGTCTGGGTTATGCCCGCATCTGGCTCATGATTTTGCCTTCTTCGCATACTTGATGGCCAGATCCTGGGTTTTTTTCGTGTTTGAATCACGTAGTAATGTGGTAACACAATGAAGCAGTCAGTTAACCCTGGTTTCGATCAATATTTAAGAGGATAACACCGGTTAGGTCTGGGTTAGGTCTGGGTTATGCCCGGATCTGGCTCATGATTTTGCCTTCTTCGCATACTTGCTGGCCAGATCCTGGGTTTTTTTCGTGATTGAATCACGTAGTAATGTGGTAACACAATGACACAGTCAATTAACCCTGGTTTCGACCAATATTTTAGAGGATAACAACGGTTAGGTCTGGGTTAGGTCTGGGATATGCGCGCATCTGGCTCATGATTTTGCCTTCTTCGCATACTTGTTGGTCTGATCCTGGATTTTTTTCGCGATTGAATCACGGAGTAATGTGGTAACACACTGAAGCAGTCAATCAAACCTGGTTTCGATCAATATTTTAGAGGATAACACCGGTTAGGTCTGGGTTAGGTCTGGGATATGCCCGCATCTGGCTCATGATTTTGCCTTCTTCGCATACTTGTTGGCCTGATCCTGGGTTTTTTTCGTGTTTGAATCACGTAGTAATGTGGTAACACAATGAAGCAGTCAATTAACCCTGGTTTCGATCAATATTTTAGAGGATAACACCGGTTAGGTCTGGGTTAGGTCTGGGATATTCGCGAATCTGGCTTATACTTTCGCCTTTTTCGCAAACTTGTTGGCCAGATCCTGGGTTTTTTTCGTGTTTGAATCATGTAGTAATGTGGTAACACAATGTAGCAGTCAATTAACCCTGGTTTCGATCAATATTTTAGAGGATAACACCGGTTAGGTCTGGGTTAGGCCCGGGATATGCCCGCATCTGGCTCATGATTTTGCCTTCTTCGCATACTTGTTGGCCAGATCCTGGGTTTTTTTCGTGATTGAATCACGTAGTAATGTGGTAACACACTGAAGCAGTCAATGAAACCTGGTTTCGATCAATATTTTAGAGGATAACACCGGTTAGGTCTGGGTTGGGTCTGGGATATGCCCGCATCTGGCTCATGATTTTGCCTTCTTCGCATACTTGTTGGCCAGATCCTGGGTTTTTTTCGTGTTTGAATCACGCAGTAATGTGGTAACACACTGAAGCAGTCAATTAAACCTGGTTTCGATCAATATTTTAGAGGATAACACCGGTTAGGTCTGGGTTAGGTCTGGGATATGCGCGCATCTGGCTTATACATTCGCCTTTTTCGCAAACTTGTTGGCCAGATCCTGGGTTTTTTTCGTGTTTGAATCACGTAGTAATGTTGTACCACACTGAGGCAGTCAATTAAACCTGGTTTCGATCAATATTTTAGAGGATAACACCGGTTAGGCCGGGGTTTCGTCTGGGTTATGTCCGCATCTGGCTCATGTTTTTGCCTTCTTCGCATACTTGTTGGCCTGATCCTGGGTTTTTTTCGTGTTTGAATCACGTAGTAATGTGGTAACACAATGAAGCAGTCAATTAAACCTGGTTTCGATCAATATTTTAGAGGATAACACCGGTTAGGTCTGGGTTGGGTCTGGGATATGCCCGCATCTGGCTCATGATTTTGCCTTCTTCGCATACTTGTTGGCCTGATCCTGGGTTTTTTTCGTGATTGAATCACGTAGTAATGTGGTAACACACTGAAGCAGTCAATCAAACCTGGTTTCGATCAATATTTTACAGGATAACACCGGTTAGGTCTGGGTTAGGTCCGGGATATGCGCGCATCTGGCTTATACATTCGCCTTTTTCGCAAACTTGTTGGCCAGATCCTGGGTTTTTTTCGTGTTTGAATCACGTAATAATGTTGTACCACACTGAGGCAGTTAATTAAACCTGGTTTCGATCAATATTTTAGAGGATAACACCGGTTAGGTCTGGGTTAGGTCTGGGTTATGCCCGCATCTGGCTCATGATTTTGCCTTCTTCGCATACTTGATGGCCAGATCCTGGGTTTTTTTCGTGTTTGAATCACGTAGTAATGTGGTAACACAATGAAGCAGTCAGTTAACCCTGGTTTCGATCAATATTTAAGAGGATAACACCGGTTAGGTCTGGGTTAGGTCTGGGTTATGCCCGGATCTGGCTCATGATTTTGCCTTCTTCGCATACTTGCTGGCCAGATCCTGGGTTTTTTTCGTGATTGAATCACGTAGTAATGTGGTAACACAATGACACAGTCAATTAACCCTGGTTTCGATCAATATTTTAGAGGATAACAACGGTTGGGTCTGGGTTAGGTCTGGGATATGCGCGCATCTGGCTCATGATTTTGCCTTCTTCGCATACTTGTTGGTCTGATCCTGGATTTTTTTCGCGATTGAATCACGGAGTAATGTGGTAACACACTGAAGCAGTCAATCAAACCTGGTTTCGATCAATATTTTAGAGGATAACACCGGTTAGGTCTGGGTTAGGTCTGGGATATGCCCGCATCTGGCTCATGATTTTGCCTTCTTCGCATACTTGTTGGCCTGATCCTGGGTTTTTTTCGTGTTTGAATCACGTAGTAATGTGGTAACACAATGAAGCAGTCAATTAACCCTGGTTTCGATCAATATTTTAGAGGATAACACCGGTTAGGTCTGGGTTAGGTCTGGGATATTCGCGAATCTGGCTTATACTTTCGCCTTTTTCGCAAACTTGTTGGCCAGATCCTGGGTTTTTTTCGTGTTTGAATCATGTAGTAATGTGGTAACACAATGTAGCAGTCAATTAACCCTGGTTTCGATCAATATTTTAGTGGATAACACCGGTTAGGTCTGGGTTAGGCCCGGGATATGCCCGCATCTGGCTCATGATTTTGCCTTCTTCGCATACTTGTTGGCCAGATCCTGGGTTTTTTTCGTGATTGAATCACGTAGTAATGTGGTAACACACTGAAGCAGTCAATGAAACCTGGTTTCGATCAATATTTTAGAGGATAACACCGGTTAGGTCTGGGTTGGGTCTGGGATATGCCCGCATCTGGCTCATGATTTTGCCTTCTTCGCATACTTGTTGGCCAGATCCTGGGTTTTTTTCGTGTTTGAATCACGCAGTAATGTGGTAACACACTGAAGCAGTCAATTAAACCTGGTTTCGATCAATATTTTAGAGGATAACACCGGTTAGGTCTGGGTTAGGTCTGGGATATGCGCGCATCTGGCTTATACATTCGCCTTTTTCGCAAACTTGTTGTCCAGATCCTGGGTTTTTTTCGTGTTTGAATCACGCAGTAATGTGGTAACACACTGAAGCAGTCAATTAAACCTGGTTTCGATCAATATTTTAGAGGATAACACCGGTTAGGTCTGGGTTAGGTCTGGGTTATGCCCGCATCTGGCTTATACTTTCGCCTTTTTCGCAAACTTGTTGGCTAGATCCTGGGTTTTTTCGGGTTTGCATCACGTGGTAATGTGGTACGACACAGAGACAATCCATTAAACCTGGATTCGGACAGTATTTTAGAGGATAACACCGGTTAGGTCTGGGTGAGGTCTGGGATATGCGCGCATCTGGCTCATGATTTTGCCTTTTTCGCAAACTTGTTGGCCAGATCCTGGGTTTTTTTCGTGTTTGAATCACGTAGTAATGTTGTACCACACTGAGGCAGTCAATTAAACCTGGTTTCGATCAATATTTTAGAGGATAACACCGGTTAGGCCGGGGTTTCGTCTGGGTTATGTCCGCATCTGGCTCATGTTTTTGCCTTCTTCGCATACTTGTTGGCCTGATCCTGGGTTTTTTTCGTGTTTGAATCACGTAGTAATGTGGTAACACAATGAAGCAGTCAATTAAACCTGGTTTCGATCAATATTTTAGAGGATAACACCGGTTAGGTCTGGGTTGGGTCTGGGATATGCCCGCATCTGGCTCATGATTTTGCCTTCTTCGCATACTTGTTGGCCTGATCCTGGGTTTTTTTCGTGATTGAATCACGTAGTAATGTGGTAACACACTGAAGCAGTCAATCAAACCTGGTTTCGATCAATATTTTAGAGGATAACACCGGTTAGGTCTGGGTTAGGTCCGGGATATGCGCGCATCTGGCTTATACATTCGCCTTTTTCGCAAACTTGTTGGCCAGATCCTGGGTTTTTTTCGTGTTTGAATCACGTAATAATGTTGTACCACACTGAGGCAGTCAATTAAACCTGGTTTCGAACAATATTTTAGAGGATAACACCGGTTAGGTCTGGGTTAGGTCTGGGATATGCGCGCACCTGGCTTATACTTTCGCCATTTTCGCAAACTTGTTGGCCAGATCCTGGGTTTTTTCCGTGTTTGAATCACGTAGTAATGTGGTACCACACTGAGGCAGTCAATTAAACCTGGTTTCGATCAATATTTTAGAGGATAACACCGGTTAGGTCTGGGTTAGGTCTGGGTTATGCCCGCATCTGGCTCATGATTTTGCCTTCTTCGCATACTTGATGGCCAGATCCTGGGTTTTTTTCGTGTTTGAATCACGTAGTAATGTGGTAACACAATGAAGCAGTCAGTTAACCCTGGTTTCGATCAATATTTAAGAGGATAACACCGGTTAGGTCTGGGTTAGGTCTGGGTTATGCCCGCATCTGGCTCATGATTTTGCCTTCTTCGCATACTTGCTGGCCATATCCTGGGTTTTTTTCGTGATTGAATCACGTAGTAATGTGGTAACACAATGAAGCAGTCAATTAACCCTGGTTTCGATCAATATTTTAGAGGATAACAACGGTTAGGTCTGGGTTAGGTCTGGGATATTCGCGCATCTGGCTTATACTTTCGCCTTTTTCGCAAACTTGTTGGCCAGATCCTGGGTTTTTTTCGTGTTTGAATCATGTAGTAATGTGGTAACACAATGAAGCAGTCAATTAACCCTGGTTTCGATCAATATTTTAGAGGATAACACCGGTTAGGTCTGGGTTAGGCCCGGGATATGCCCGCATCTGGCTCATGATTTTGCCTTCTTCGCATACTTGTTGGCCAGATCCTGGGTTTTTTTCGTGATTGAATCACGTAGTAATGTGGTAACACACTGAAGCAGTCAATGAAACCTGGTTTCGATCAATATTTTAGAGGATAACACCGGTTAGGTCTGGGTTGGGTCTGGGATATGCCCGCATCTGGCACATGATTTTGCCTTCATCGCATACTTGTTGGCCTGATCCTGGGTTTTTTTCGTGATTGAATCACGTAGTAATGTGGTAACACACTGAAGCAGTCAATCAAACCTGGTTTCGATCAATATTTTAGAGGATAACACCGGTCAGGTCTGGGTTAGGTCTGGGATATGCGCTCATCTGGCTTATACTTTCGCCTTTTTCGCAAACTTGTTGTCCAGATCCTGGGTTTTTTTCGTGTTTGAATCACGTAGTAATGTTGTACCACACTGAGGCAGTCAATTAAACCTGGTTTCGATCAATATTTCAGAGGATAACACCGGTTAAGTCTGGGTTAGGTCCGGAATATGCCCGCATCTGGCTCATGATTTTGCGTTCTTCGCATACTTGTTGGCCAGATCCTGGGTTTATTTCGTGTTTGAAACACGTAGTAATGTGGTAAAACACTGAAGCAGTCAATTAACTCTGGTTTCGATCAATATTTTGGAGGATAACACCGGTTATGTCTGGGTTAGGTCTGGGTTATGCCCGCATCTGGCTCATGATTTTGCCTTCTTCGCGTACTTGTTGGCCAGATCCTGGGTTTTTTTCGTGTTTGAATCACGTAGTAATGCGGTAACACACTGAGGCAGTCAATTAAACCTGGTTTCGATCAATATTTTAGAGGATAACACCGGTTAGGTCTGGGTGAGGTCTGGGATATGCGCGCATCTGGCTCATGATTTTGCCTTTTTCGCAAACTTGTTGGCCAGATCCTGGGTTTTTTTCGTGTTTGAATCACGTAGTAATGTTGTACCACACTGAGGCAGTCAATGAAACCTGGTTTCGATCAATATTTTAGAGGATAACACCGGTTAGGCCGGGGTTTCGTCTGGGTTATGTCCGCATCTGGCTCATGATTTTGCCTTCTTCGCATACTTGTTGGCCAGATCCTGGGTTTTTTTCGTGTTTGAATCACGCAGTAATGTGGTAACACACTGAAACAGTCAATTAAACCTGGTTTCGATCAATATTTTAGAGGATAACACCGGTTAGGTCTGGGTTAGGTCTGGGATATGCCCGCATCTGGCTCATGATTTTGCCTTCTTCGCATACTTGTTGGCCTGATCCTGGGTTTTTTTCGTGTTTCAATAACGTAGTAATGTGGTAACACAATGAAGCAGTCAATTAAACCTGGTTTCGATCAATATTTTAGAGGATAACACCGGTTAGGTCTGGGTTGGGTCTGGGATATGCCCGCATCTGGCTCATGATTTTGCCTTCTTCGCATACTTGTTGGCCTCATCCTGGGTTTTTTTCGTGATTGAATCACGTAGTAATGTGGTAACACACTGAAGCAGTCAATCAAACCTGGTTTCGATCAATATTTTAGAGGATAACACCGGTTAGGTCTGGGATATGCGCGCATCTGGCTTATACATTCGCCTTTTTCGCAAACTTGTTGGCCAGATCCTGGGTTTTTTTCGTGTTTGAATCACGTAATAATGTTGTACCACACTGAGGCAGTCAATTAAACCTGGTTTCGATCAATATTTTAGAGGATAACACCGGTTAGGTCTGGGTTAGGTCTGGGATATGCGCGCATCTGGCTTATACTTTCGCCTTTTTCGCAAACTTGTTGGCCAGATCCTGGGTTTTTTCCGTGTTTGAATCACGTAGTAATGTGGTACCACACTGAGGCAGTCAACTAAACCTGGTTTCGATCAATATTTCAGAGGATAACACCGGTTAGGTCTGGGTTAGGTCTGGAATATGCCCGCATCTGGCACATCATTTTGCCTTTTTCGCATACTTGTCGGCCAGATCCTGGGTTTTTTTCGTGTTTGAATCACGTAGTAATGTGGTGACACACTGAAGCAGTCAATTAAACCTCGTTTCGCTCAGTATTTTAGAGGATAACACCGGTTAGGTCTGGGTGAGGTCTGGGATATGCGCGCATCTGGCTCATGATTTTGCCTTTTTCGCAAACTTGTTGGCCAGATCTTCGGTTTTGTTCGTGTTTGAATCACGTAGGAATGTGGTAACACACTGAAGCAGTCAATTAAACCTGGTTTCGATCAATATTTCAGAGAATAACACCGGTTAGGTCTGGGTTAGGTCCGGAATATGCCCGCATCTGGCTCATGATTTTGCCTTCTTCGCATACTTGTTGGACAGATCCTGGGTTTATTTCGTGTTTGAAACACGTAGTAATGTGGTAAAACACTGAAGCAGTCAATTAACTCTGGTTTCGATCAATATTTTGGAGGATAACACCGGTTAGGTCTGGGTTAGGTTTGGGTTATGCCCGCATCTGGCTCATGATTTTGCCTTCTTCGCGTACTTGTTGGCCAGATCCTGGGTTTTTTTCGTGTTTGAATCACGTAGTAATGCGGTAACACACTGAAGCAGTCAATTAAATCTGGTTTCGATCAATATCTTAGAGGATAACACCGGTTAGGTCTGGGTTAGGTCTGGGATATGCGCGCATCTGGCTCATGATTTTGCCTTCTTCGCATACTTGTTGGTCTGATCCTGGATTTTTTTCGTGATTGAATCACGGAGTAATGTGGTAACACACTGAAGCAGTCAATCAAACCTGGTTTCGATCAATATTTTAGAGGATAACACCGGTTAGGTCTGGGTTGGGACTGGGATATGCCCGCATCTGGCTCATGATTTTGCCTTCTTCGCATACTTGTTGGCCAGATCCTGGGTTTTTTTCGTGTTTGAATCACGTAGTAATGCGGTAACACACTGATCCAGTCAATTAAACCTGGTTTCGATCAATATTTTAGAGGATAACACCGGTTAGGTCTGGGTTAGGTCTGGGTTATGCCCGCATCTGGCTTATACTTTCGCCTTTTTCGCAAACTTGTTGGCTAGATCCTGGGTTTTTTCGGGTTTGCATCACGTGGTAATGTGGTACGACACAGAAACAATCCATTAAACCTGGATTCGGACAGTATTTTAGAGGATAACACCGGTTAGGTCTGGGTGAGGTCTGGGATATGCGCGCATCTGGCTCATGATTTTGCCTTCTTCGCATACTTGTTGGCCAGATCCTGGGTTTTTTTCGTGATTGAATCACGTAGTAATGTGGTAACACACTGAAGCAGTCAATCAAACCTGGTTTCGATCAATATTTTACAGGATAACACCGGTTAGGTCTGGGTTAGGTCCGGGATATGCGCGCATCTGGCTTATACATTCGCCTTTTTCGCAAACTTGTTGGCCAGATCCTGGGTTTTTTTCGTGTTTGAATCACGTAATAATGTTGTACCACACTGAGGCAGTTAATTAAACCTGGTTTCGATCAATATTTTAGAGGATAACACCGGTTAGGTCTGGGTTAGGTCTGGGATATACGCGCATCTGGCTTATACTTTCGCCATTTTCGCAAACTTGTTGGCCAGATCCTGGGTTTTTTCCGTGTTTGAATCACGTAGTAATGTGGTACCACACTGAGGCATGCAATTAAACCTGGTTTCGATCAATATTTTAGAGGATAACACCGGTTAGGTCTGGGTTAGGTCTGGGTTATGCCCGCATCTGGCTCATGATTTTGCCTTCTTCGCATACTTGATGGCCAGATCCTGGGTTTTTTTCGTGTTTGAATCACGTAGTAATGTGGTAACACAATGAAGCAGTCAGTTAACCCTGGTTTCGATCAATATTTAAGAGGATAACACCGGTTAGGTCTGGGTTAGGTCTGGGTTATGCCCGGATCTGGCTCATGATTTTGCCTTCTTCGCATACTTGCTGGCCAGATCCTGGGTTTTTTTCGTGATTGAATCACGTAGTAATGTGGTAACACAATGACACAGTCAATTAACCCTGGTTTCGACCAATATTTTAGAGGATAACAACGGTTAGGTCTGGGTTAGGTCTGGGATATGCGCGCATCTGGCTCATGATTTTGCCTTCTTCGCATACTTGTTGGTCTGATCCTGGATTTTTTTCGCGATTGAATCACGGAGTAATGTGGTAACACACTGAAGCAGTCAATCAAACCTGGTTTCGATCAATATTTTAGAGGATAACACCGGTTAGGTCTGGGTTAGGTCTGGGATATGCCCGCATCTGGCTCATGATTTTGCCCTCTTCGCATACTTGTTGGCCTGATCCTGGGTTTTTTTCGTGTTTGAATCACGTAGTAATGTGGTAACACAATGAAGCAGTCAATTAACCCTGGTTTCGATCAATATTTTAGAGGATAACACCGGTTAGGTCTGGGTTAGGTCTGGGATATTCGCGAATCTGGCTTATACTTTCGCCTTTTTCGCAAACTTGTTGGCCAGATCCTGGGTTTTTTTCGTGTTTGAATCATGTAGTAATGTGGTAACACAATGTAGCAGTCAATTAACCCTGGTTTCGATCAATATTTTAGAGGATAACACCGGTTAGGTCTGGGTTAGGCCCGGGATATGCCCGCATCTGGCTCATGATTTTGCCTTCTTCGCATACTTGTTGGCCAGATCCTGGGTTTTTTTCGTGATTGAATCACGTAGTAATGTGGTAACACACTGAAGCAGTCAATGAAACCTGGTTTCGATCAATATTTTAGAGGATAACACCGGTTAGGTCTGGGTTGGGTCTGGGATATGCCCGCATCTGGCTCATGATTTTGCCTTCTTCGCATACTTGTTGGCCAGATCCTGGGTTTTTTTCGTGTTTGAATCACGCAGTAATGTGGTAACACACTGAAGCAGTCAATTAAACCTGGTTTCGATCAATATTTTAGAGGATAACACCGGTTAGGTCTGGGTTAGGTCTGGGATATGCGCGCATCTGGCTTATACATTCGCCTTTTTCGCAAACTTGTTGGCCAGATCCTGGGTTTTTTTCGTGTTTGAATCACGTAGTAATGTTGTACCACACTGAGGCAGTCAATTAAACCTGGTTTCGATCAATATTTTAGAGGATAACACCGGTTAGGCCGGGGTTTCGTCTGGGTTATGTCCGCATCTGGCTCATGTTTTTGCCTTCTTCGCATACTTGTTGGCCTGATCCTGGGTTTTTTTCGTGTTTGAATCACGTAGTAATGTGGTAACACAATGAAGCAGTCAATTAAACCTGGTTTCGATCAATATTTTAGAGGATAACACCGGTTAGGTCTGGGTTGGGTCTGGGATATGCCCGCATCTGGCTCATGATTTTGCCTTCTTCGCATACTTGTTGGCCTGATCCTGGGTTTTTTTCGTGATTGAATCACGTAGTAATGTGGTAACACACTGAAGCAGTCAATCAAACCTGGTTTCGATCAATATTTTACAGGATAACACCGGTTAGGTCTGGGTTAGGTCCGGGATATGCGCGCATCTGGCTTATACATTCGCCTTTTTCGCAAACTTGTTGGCCAGATCCTGGGTTTTTTTCGTGTTTGAATCACGTAATAATGTTGTACCACACTGAGGCAGTTAATTAAACCTGGTTTCGATCAATATTTTAGAGGATAACACCGGTTAGGTCTGGGTTAGGTCTGGGATATACGCACATCTGGCTTATACTTTCGCCATTTTCGCAAACTTGTTGGCCAGATCCTGGGTTTTTTCCGTGTTTGAATCACGTAGTAATGTGGTACCACACTGAGGCAGTCAATTAAACCTGGTTTCGATCAATATTTTAGAGGATAACACCGGTTAGGTCTGGGTTAGGTCTGGGTTATGCCCACATCTGGCTCATGATTTTGCCTTCTTCGCATACTTGATGGCCAGATCCTGGGTTTTTTTCGTGATTGAATCACGTAGTAATGTGGTAACACAATGAAGCAGTCAGTTAACCCTGGTTTCGATCAATATTTAAGAGGATAACACCGGTTAGGTCTGGGTTAGGTCTGGGTTATGCCCGGATCTGGCTCATGATTTTGCCTTCTTCGCATACTTGCTGGCCAGATCCTGGGTTTTTTTCGTGATTGAATCACGTAGTAATGTGGTAACACAATGACACAGTCAATTAACCCTGGTTTCGATCAATATTTTAGAGGATAACAACGGTTAGGTCTGGGTTATGTCTGGGATATGCGCGCATCTGGCTCATGATTTTGCCTTCTTCGCATACTTGTTGGTCTGATCCTGGATTTTTTTCGCGATTGAATCACGGAGTAATGTGGTAACACACTGAAGCAGTCAATCAAACCTGGTTTCGATCAATATTTTAGAGGATAACACCGGTTAGGTCTGGGTTAGGTCTGGGATATGCCCGCATCTGGCTCATGATTTTGCCTTCTTCGCATACTTGTTGGCCTGATCCTGGGTTTTTTTCGTGTTTGAATCACGTAGTAATGTGGTAACACAATGTAGCAGTCAATTAACCCTGGTTTCGATCAATATTTTAGAGGATAACACCGGTTAGGTCTGGGTTAGGTCTGGGATATTCGCGAATCTGGCTTATACTTTCGCCTTTTTCGCAAACTTGTTGGCCAGATCCTGGGTTTTTTTCGTGTTTGAATCATGTAGTAATGTGGTAACACAATGTAGCAGTCAATTAACCCTGGTTTCGATCAATATTTTAGAGGATAACACCGGTTAGGTCTGGGTTAGGCCCGGGATATGCCCGCATCTGGCTCATGATTTTGCCTTCTTCGCATACTTGTTGGCCAGATCCTGGGTTTTTTTCGTGATTGAATCACGTAGTAATGTGGTAACACACTGAAGCAGTCAATGAAACCTGGTTTCGATCAATATTTTAGAGGATAACACCGGTTAGGTCTGGGTTGGGTCTGGGATATGCCCGCATCTGGCTCATGATTTTGCCTTCTTCGCATACTTGTTGGCCAGATCCTGGGTTTTTTTTGTGTTTGAATCACGCAGTAATGTGGTAACACACTGAAGCAGTCAATTAAACCTGGTTTCGATCAATATTTTAGAGGATAACACCGGTTAGGTCTGGGTTAGGTCTGGGATATGCGCGCATCTGGCTTATACTTTCGCCTTTTTCGCAAACTTGTTGTCCAGATCCTGGGTTTTTTTCGTGTTTGAATCACGTAGTAATGTTGTACCACACTGAGGCAGTCAATTAAACCTGGTTTCGATCAATATTTCAGAGGATAACACCGGTTAAGTCTGGGTTAGGTCCGGAATATGCCCGCATCTGGCTCATGATTTTGCCTTCTCCGCGTACTTGTTGGCCAGATCCTGAGTTTTTTTCGTGTTTGAATCACGTAGTAATGCGGTAACACACTGATCCAGTCAATTAAACCTGGTTTCGATCAATATTTTAGAGGATAACACCGGTTAGGTCTGGGTTAGGTCTGGGTTATGCCCGCATCTGGCTTATACTTTCGCCTTTTTCGCAAACTTGTTGGCTAGATCCTGGGTTTTTTCGGGTTTGCATCACGTGGTAATGTGGTACGACACAGAAACAATCCATTAAACCTGGATTCGGACAGTATTTTAGAGGATAACACCGGTTAGGTCTGGGTGAGGTCTGGGATATGCGCGCATCTGGCTCATGATTTTGCCTTTTTCGCAAACTTGTTGGCCAGATCCTGGGTTTTTTTCGTGTTTGAATCACGTAGTAATGTTGTACCACACTGAGGCAGTCAATTAAACCTGGTTTCGATCAATATTTTAGAGGATAACACCGGTTAGGCCGGGGTTTCGTCTGGGTTATGTCCGCATCTGGCTCATGTTTTTGCCTTCTTCGCATACTTGTTGGCCTGATCCTGGGTTTTTTTCGTGTTTGAATCACGTAGTAATGTGGTAACACAATGAAGCAGTCAATTAAACCTGGTTTCGATCAATATTTTAGAGGATAACACCGGTTAGGTCTGGGTTGGGTCTGGGATATGCCCGCATCTGGCTCATGATTTTGCCTTCTTCGCATACTTGTTGGCCTGATCCTGGGTTTTTTTCGTGATTGAATCACGTAGTAATGTGGTAACACACTGAAGCAGTCAATCAAACCTGGTTTCGATCAATATTTTAGAGGATAACACCGGTTAGGTCTGGGTTAGGTCCGGGATATGCGCGCATCTGGCTTATACATTCGCCTTTTTCGCAAACTTGTTGGCCAGATCCTGGGTTTTTTTCGTGTTTGAATCACGTAATAATGTTGTACCACACTGAGGCAGTCAATTAAACCTGGTTTCGATCAATATTTTAGAGGATAACACCGGTTAGGTCTGGGTTAGGTCTGGGATATGCGCGCACCTGGCTTATACTTTCGCCATTTTCGCAAACTTGTTGGCCAGATCCTGGGTTTTTTCCGTGTTTGAATCACGTAGTAATGTGGTACCACACTGAGGCAGTCAATTAAACCTGGTTTCGATCAATATTTTAGAGGATAACACCGGTTAGGTCTGGGTTAGGTCTGGGTTATGCCCGCATCTGGCTCATGATTTTGCCTTCTTCGCATACTTGATGGCCAGATCCTGGGTTTTTTTCGTGTTTGAATCACGTAGTAATGTGGTAACACAATGAAGCAGTCAGTTAACCCTGGTTTCGATCAATATTTAAGAGGATAACACCGGTTAGGTCTGGGTTAGGTCTGGGTTATGCCCGCATCTGGCTCATGATTTTGCCTTCTTCGCATACTTGCTGGCCATATCTTGGGTTTTTTTCGTGATTGAATCACGTAGTAATGTGGTAACACAATGAAGCAGTCAATTAACCCTGGTTTCGATCAATATTTTAGAGGATAACAACGGTTAGGTCTGGGTTAGGTCTGGGATATTCGCGCATCTGGCTTATACTTTCGCCTTTTTCGCAAACTTGTTGGCCAGATCCTGGGTTTTTTTCGTGTTTGAATCATGTAGTAATGTGGTAACACAATGAAGCAGTCAATTAACCCAGGTTTCGATCAATATTTTAGAGGATAACACCGGTTTGGTCTGGGTTAGGCCCGGGATATGCCCGCATCTGGCTCATGATTTTGCCTTCTTCGCATACTTGTTGGCCAGATCCTGGGTTTTTTTCGTGATTGAATCACGTAGTAATGTGGTAACACACTGAAGCAGTCAATGAAACCTGGTTTCGATCAATATTTTAGAGGATAACACCGGTTAGGTCTGGGTTGGGTCTGGGATATGCCCGCATCTGGCTCATGATTTTGCCTTCATCGCATACTTGTTGGCCTGATCCTGGGTTTTTTTCGTGATTGAATCACGTAGTAATGTGGTAACACACTGAAGCAGTCAATCAAACCTGGTTTCGATCAATATTTTAGAGGATAACACCGGTCAGGTCTGGGTTAGGTCTGGGATATGCGCTCATCTGGCTTATACTTTCGCCTTTTTCGCAAACTTGTTGTCCAGATCCTGGGTTTTTTTCGTGTTTGAATCACGTAGTAATGTTGTACCACACTGAGGCAGTCAATTAAACCTGGTTTCGATCAATATTTCAGAGGATAACACCGGTTAAGTCTGGGTTAGGTCCGGAATATGCCCGCATCTGGCTCATGATTTTGCGTTCTTCGCATACTTGTTGGCCAGATCCTGGGTTTATTTCGTGTTTGAAACACGTAGTAATGTGGTAAAACACTGAAGCAGTCAATTAACTCTGGTTTCGATCAATATTTTGGAGGATAACACCGGTTATGTCTGGGTTAGGTCTGGGTTATGCCCGCATCTGGCTCATGATTTTGCCTTCTTCGCGTACTTGTTGGCCAGATCCTGGGTTTTTTTCGTGTTTGAATCACGTAGTAATGCGGTAACACACTGAGGCAGTCAATTAAACCTGGTTTCGATCAATATTTTAGAGGATAACACCGGTTAGGTCTGGGTGAGGTCTGGGATATGCGCGCATCTGGCTCATGATTTTGCCTTTTTCGCAAACTTGTTGGCCAGATCCTGGGTTTTTTTCGTGTTTGAATCACGTAGTAATGTTGTACCACACTGAGGCAGTCAATGAAACCTGGTTTCGATCAATATTTTAGAGGATAACACCGGTTAGGCCGGGGTTTCGTCTGGGTTATGTCCGCATCTGGCTCATGATTTTGCCTTCTTCGCATACTTGTTGGCCAGATCCTGGGTTTTTTTCGTGATTGAATCACGTAGTAATGTGGTAACACACTGAAGCAGTCAATGAAACCTGGTTTCGATCAATATTTTAGAGGATAACACCGGTTAGGTCTGGGTTGGGTCTGGGATATGCCCGCATCTGGCTCATGATTTTGCCTTCTTCGCATACTTGTTGGCCAGATCCTGGGTTTTTTTCGTGTTTGAATCACGCAGTAATGTGGTAACACACTGAAGCAGTCAATTAAACCTGGTTTCGATCAATATTTTAGAGGATAACACCGGTTAGGTCTGGGTTAGGTCTGGGATATGCGCGCATCTGGCTTATACATTCGCCTTTTTCGCAAACTTGTTGGCCAGATCCTGGGTTTTTTTCGTGTTTGAATCACGTAGTAATGTTGTACCACACTGAGACAGTCAATTAAACCTGGTTTCGATCAATATTTTAGAGGATAACACCGGTTAGGCCGGGGTTTCGTCTGGGTCATGTCCGCATCTGGCTCATGTTTTTGCCTTCTTCGCATACTTGTTGGCCTGATCCTGGGTTTTTTTCGTGTTTGAATCACGTAGTAATGTGGTAACACAATGAAGCAGTCAATTAAACCTGGTTTCGATCAATATTTTAGAGGATAACACCGGTTAGGTCTGGGTTGGGTCTGGGATATGCCCGCATCTGGCTCATGATTTTGCCTTCTTCGCATACTTGTTGGCCTGATCCTGGGTTTTTTTCGTGATTGAATCACGTAGTAATGTGGTAACACACTGAAGCAGTCAATCAAACCTGGTTTCGATCAATATTTTACAGGATAACACCGGTTAGGTCTGGGTTAGGTCCGGGATATGCGCGCATCTGGCTTATACATTCGCCTTTTTCGCAAACTTGTTGGCCAGATCCTGGGTTTTTTTCGTGTTTGAATCACGTAATAATGTTGTACCACACTGAGGCAGTTAATTAAACCTGGTTTCGATCAATATTTTAGAGGATAACACCGGTTAGGTCTGGGTTAGGTCTGGGATATACGCGCATCTGGCTTATACTTTCGCCATTTTCGCAAACTTGTTGGCCAGATCCTGGGTTTTTTCCGTGTTTGAATCACGTAGTAATGTGGTACCACACTGAGGCAGTCAATTAAACCTGGTTTCGATCAATATTTTAGAGGATAACACCGGTTAGGTCTGGGTTATGCCCACATCTGGCTCATGATTTTGCCTTCTTCGCATACTTGATGGCCAGATCCTGGGTTTTTTTCGTGATTGAATCACGTAGTAATGTGGTAACACAATGAAGCAGTCAGTTAACCCTGGTTTCGATCAATATTTAAGAGGATAACACCGGTTAGGTCTGGGTTAGGTCTGGGTTATGCCCGGATCTGGCTCATGATTTTGCCTTCTTCGCATACTTGCTGGCCAGATCCTGGGTTTTTTTCGTGATTGAATCACGTAGTAATGTGGTAACACAATGACACAGTCAATTAACCCTGGTTTCGATCAATATTTTAGAGGATAACAACGGTTAGGTCTGGGTTAGGTCTGGGATATGCGCGCATCTGGCTCATGATTTTGCCTTCTTCGCATACTTGTTGGTCTGATCCTGGATTTTTTTCGCGATTGAATCACGGAGTAATGTGGTAACACACTGAAGCAGTCAATCAAACCTGGTTTCGATCAATATTTTAGAGGATAACACCGGTTAGGTCTGGGATATGCCCGCATCTGGCTCATGATTTTGCCTTCTTCGCATACTTGTTGGCCTGATCCTGGGTTTTTTTCGTGTTTGAATCACGTAGTAATGTGGTAACACAATGAAGCAGTCAATTAACCCTGGTTTCGATCAATATTTTAGAGGATAACACCGGTTAGGTCTGGGTTAGGTCTGGGATATTCGCGAATCTGGCTTATACTTTCGCCTTTTTCGCAAACTTGTTGTCCAGATCCTGGGTTTTTTTCGTGTTTGAATCACGTAGTAATGTTGTACCACACTGAGGCAGTCAATTAAACCTGGTTTCGATCAATATTTCAGAGGATAACACCGGTTAAGTCTGGGTTAGGTCCGGAATATGCCCGCATCTGGCTCATGATTTTGCCTTCTCCGCGTACTTGTTGGCCAGATCCTGAGTTTTTTTCGTGTTTGAATCACGTAGTAATGCGGTAACACACTGATCCAGTCAATTAAACCTGGTTTCGATCAATATTTTAGAGGATAACACCGGTTAGGTCTGGGTTGGGTCTGGGATATGCCCGCATCTGGCTCATGATTTTGCCTTCTTCGCATACTTGTTGGCCAGATCCTGGGTTTTTTTCGTGTTTGAATCACGCAGTAATGTGGTAACACAATGAAGCAGTCAATTAACCCTGGTTTCGATCAATATTTTAGAGGATAACACCGGTTAGGTCTGGGTTAGGTCTGGGATATTCGCGAATCTGGCTTATACTTTCGCCTTTTTCGCAAACTTGTTGTCCAGATCCTGGGTTTTTTTCGTGTTTGAATCACGTAGTAATGTTGTACCACACTGAGGCAGTCAATTAAACCTGGTTTCGATCAATATTTCAGAGGATAACACCGGTTAAGTCTGGGTTAGGTCCGGAATATGCCCGCATCTGGCTCATGATTTTGCCTTCTTCGCATACTTGTTGGCCTGATCCTGGGTTTTTTTCGTGTTTGAATCACGTAGTAATGTGGTAACACAATGAAGCAGTCAATTAACCCTGGTTTCGATCAATATTTTAGAGGATAACACCGGTTAGGTCTGGGTTAGGTCTGGGATATTCGCGAATCTGGCTTATACTTTCGCCTTTTTCGCAAACTTGTTGTCCAGATCCTGGGTTTTTTTCGTGTTTGAATCATGTAGTAATGTGGTAACACAATGTAGCAGTCAATTAACCCTGGTTTCGATCAATATTTTAGAGGATAACACCGGTTAGGTCTGGGTTAGGCCCGGGATATGCCCGCATCTGGCTCATGATTTTGCCTTCTTCGCATACTTGTTGGCCAGATCCTGGGTTTTTTTCGTGATTGAATCACGTAGTAATGTGGTAACACACTGAAGCAGTCAATGAAACCTGGTTTCGATCAATATTTTAGAGGATAACACCGGTTAGGTCTGGGTTGGGTCTGGGATATGCCCGCATCTGGCTCATGATTTTGCCTTCTTCGCATACTTGTTGGCCAGATCCTGGGTTTTTTTCGTGTTTGAATCACGCAGTAATGTGGTAACACAATGAAGCAGTCAATTAAACCTGGTTTCGATCAATATTTTAGAGGATAACACCGGTTAGGTCTGGGTTAGGTCTGGGATATGCGCGCATCTGGCTTATACTTTCGCCTTTTTCGCAAACTTGTTGTCCAGATCCTGGGTTTTTTTCGTGTTTGAATCACGTAGTAATGTTGTACCACACTGAGGCAGTCAATTAATCCTGGTTTCGATCAATATTTCAGAGGATAACATCGGTTAAGTCTGGGTTAGGTCCGGAATATGCCCGCATCTGGCTCATGATTTTGCCTTCTCCGCGTACTTGTTGGCCAGATCCTGAGTTTTTTTCGTGTTTGAATCACGTAGTAATGCGGTAACACACTGATCCAGTCAATTAAACCTGGTTTCGATCAATATTTTAGAGGATAACACCGGTTAGGTCTGGGTTAGGTCTGGGTTATGCCCGCATCTGGCTTATACTTTCGCCTTTTTCGCAAACTTGTTGGCTAGATCCTGGGTTTTTTCGGGTTTGCATCACGTGGTAATGTGGTACGACACAGAAACAATCCATTAAACCTGGATTCGGACAGTATTTTAGAGGATAACACCGGTTAGGTCTGGGTGAGGTCTGGGATATGCGCGCATCTGGCTCATGATTTTGCCTTTTTCGCAAACTTGTTGGCCAGATCCTGGGTTTTTTTCGTGTTTGAATCACGTAGTAATGTTGTACCACACTGAGGCAGTCAATTAAACCTGGTTTCGATCAATATTTTAGAGGATAACACCGGTTAGGCCGGGGTTTCGTCTGGGTTATGTCCGCATCTGGCTCATGTTTTTGCCTTCTTCGCATACTTGTTGGCCTGATCCTGGGTTTTTTTCGTGTTTGAATCACGTAGTAATGTGGTAACACAATGAAGCAGTCAATTAAACCTGGTTTCGATCAATATTTTAGAGGATAACACCGGTTAGGTCTGGGTTGGGTCTGGGATATGCCCGCATCTGGCTCATGATTTTGCCTTCTTCGCATACTTGTTGGCCTGATCCTGGGTTTTTTTCGTGATTGAATCACGTAGTAATGTGGTAACACACTGAAGCAGTCAATCAAACCTGGTTTCGATCAATATTTTAGAGGATAACACCGGTTAGGTCTGGGTTAGGTCCGGGATATGCGCGCATCTGGCTTATACATTCGCCTTTTTCGCAAACTTGTTGGCCAGATCCTGGGTTTTTTTCGTGTTTGAATCACGTAATAATGTTGTACCACACTGAGGCAGTCAATTAAACCTGGTTTCGATCAATATTTTAGAGGATAACACCGGTTAGGTCTGGGTTAGGTCTGGGATATGCGCGCACCTGGCTTATACTTTCGCCATTTTCGCAAACTTGTTGGCCAGATCCTGGGTTTTTTCCGTGTTTGAATCACGTAGTAATGTGGTACCACACTGAGGCAGTCAATTAAACCTGGTTTCGATCAATATTTTAGAGGATAACACCGGTTAGGTCTGGGTTAGGTCTGGGTTATGCCCGCATCTGGCTCATGATTTTGCCTTCTTCGCATACTTGATGGCCAGATCCTGGGTTTTTTTCGTGTTTGAATCACGTAGTAATGTGGTAACACAATGAAGCAGTCAGTTAACCCTGGTTTCGATCAATATTTAAGAGGATAACACCGGTTAGGTCTGGGTTAGGGCTGGGTTATGCCCGCATCTGGCTCATGATTTTGCCTTCTTCGCATACTTGCTGGCCATATCCTGGGTTTTTTTCGTGATTGAATCACGTAGTAATGTGGTAACACAATGAAGCAGTCAATTAACCCTGGTTTCGATCAATATTTTAGAGGATAACAACGGTTAGGTCTGGGTTAGGTCTGGGATATTCGCGCATCTGGCTTATACTTTCGCCTTTTTCGCAAACTTGTTGGCCAGATCCTGGGTTTTTTTCGTGTTTGAATCATGTAGTAATGTGGTAACACAATGAAGCAGTCAATTAACCCTGGTTTCGATCAATATTTTAGAGGATAACACCGGTTTGGTCTGGGTTAGGCCCGGGATATGCCCGCATCTGGCTCATGATTTTGCCTTCTTCGCATACTTGTTGGCCAGATCCTGGGTTTTTTTCGTGATTGAATCACGTAGTAATGTGGTAACACACTGAAGCAGTCAATGAAACCTGGTTTCGATCAATATTTTAGAGGATAACACCGGTTAGGTCTGGGTTGGGTCTGGGATATGCCCGCATCTGGCTCATGATTTTGCCTTCATCGCATACTTGTTGGCCTGATCCTGGGTTTTTTTCGTGATTGAATCACGTAGTAATGTGGTAACACACTGAAGCAGTCAATCAAACCTGGTTTCGATCAATATTTTAGAGGATAACACCGGTCAGGTCTGGGTTAGGTCTGGGATATGCGCTCATCTGGCTTATACTTTCGCCTTTTTCGCAAACTTGTTGTCCAGATCCTGGGTTTTTTTCGTGTTTGAATCACGTAGTAATGTTGTACCACACTGAGGCAGTCAATTAAACCTGGTTTCGATCAATATTTCAGAGGATAACACCGGTTAAGTCTGGGTTAGGTCCGGAATATGCCCGCATCTGGCTCATGATTTTGCGTTCTTCGCATACTTGTTGGCCAGATCCTGGGTTTATTTCGTGTTTGAAACACGTAGTAATGTGGTAAAACACTGAAGCAGTCAATTAACTCTGGTTTCGATCAATATTTTGGAGGATAACACCGGTTATGTCTGGGTTAGGTCTGGGTTATGCCCGCATCTGGCTCATGATTTTGCCTTCTTCGCGTACTTGTTGGCCAGATCCTGGGTTTTTTTCGTGTTTGAATCACGTAGTAATGCGGTAACACACTGAGGCAGTCAATTAAACCTGGTTTCGATCAATATTTTAGAGGATAACACCGGTTAGGTCTGGGTGAGGTCTGGGATATGCGCGCATCTGGCTCATGATTTTGCCTTTTTCGCAAACTTGTTGGCCAGATCCTGGGTTTTTTTCGTGTTTGAATCACGTAGTAATGTTGTACCACACTGAGGCAGTCAATGAAACCTGGTTTCGATCAATATTTTAGAGGATAACACCGGTTAGGCCGGGGTTTCGTCTGGGTTATGTCCGCATCTGGCTCATGATTTTGCCTTCTTCGCATACTTGTTGGCCAGATCCTGGGTTTTTTTCGTGTTTGAATCACGCAGTAATGTGGTAACACACTGAAACAGTCAATTAAACCTGGTTTCGATCAATATTTTAGAGGATAACACCGGTTAGGTCTGGGTTAGGTCTGGGATATGCCCGCATCTGGCTCATGATTTTGCCTTCTTCGCATACTTGTTGGCCTGATCCTGGGTTTTTTTCGTGTTTGAATAACGCAGTAATGTGGTAACACAATGAAGCAGTCAATTAAACCTGGTTTCGATCAATATTTTAGAGGATAACACCGGTTAGGTCTGGGTTGGGTCTGGGATATGCCCGCATCTGGCTCATGATTTTGCCTTCTTCGCATACTTGTTGGCCTCATCCTGGGTTTTTTTCGTGATTGAATCACGTAGTAATGTGGTAACACACTGAAGCAGTCAATCAAACCTGGTTTCGATCAATATTTTAGAGGATAACACCGGTTAGGTCTGGGATATGCGCGCATCTGGCTTATACATTCGCCTTTTTCGCAAACTTGTTGGCCAGATCCTGGGTTTTTTTCGTGTTTGAATCACGTAATAATGTTGTACCACACTGAGGCAGTCAATTAAACCTGGTTTCGATCAATATTTTAGAGGATAACACCGGTTAGGTCTGGGTTAGGTCTGGGATATGCGCGCATCTGGCTTATACTTTCGCCTTTTTCGCAAACTTGTTGGCCAGATCCTGGGTTTTTTCCGTGTTTGAATCACGTAGTAATGTGGTACCACACTGAGGCAGTCAACTAAACCTGGTTTCGATCAATATTTCAGAGGATAACACCGGTTAGGTCTGGGTTAGGTCTGGAATATGCCCGCATCTGGCACATCATTTTGCCTTTTTCGCATACTTGTCGGCCAGATCCTGGGTTTTTTTCGTGTTTGAATCACGTAGTAATGTGGTGACACACTGAAGCAGTCAATTAAACCTCGTTTCGCTCAGTATTTTAGAGGATAACACCGGTTAGGTCTGGGTGAGGTCTGGGATATGCGCGCATCTGGCTCATGATTTTGCCTTTTTCGCAAACTTGTTGGCCAGATCTTCGGTTTTGTTCGTGTTTGAATCACGTAGGAATGTGGTAACACACTGAAGCAGTCAATTAAACCTGGTTTCGATCAATATTTCAGAGAATAACACCGGTTAGGTCTGGGTTAGGTCCGGAATATGCCCGCATCTGGCTCATGATTTTGCCTTCTTCGCATACTTGTTGGACAGATCCTGGGTTTATTTCGTGTTTGAAACACGTAGTAATGTGGTAAAACACTGAAGCAGTCAATTAACTCTGGTTTCGATCAATATTTTGGAGGATAACACCGGTTAGGTCTGGGTTAGGTTTGGGTTATGCCCGCATCTGGCTCATGATTTTGCCTTCTTCGCGTACTTGTTGGCCAGATCCTGGGTTTTTTTCGTGTTTGAATCACGTAGTAATGCGGTAACACACTGAAGCAGTCAATTAAATCTGGTTTCGATCAATATCTTAGAGGATAACACCGGTTAGGTCTGGGTTAGGTCTGGGATATGCGCGCATCTGGCTCATGATTTTGCCTTCTTCGCATACTTGTTGGTCTGATCCTGGATTTTTTTCGTGATTGAATCACGGAGTAATGTGGTAACACACTGAAGCAGTCAATCAAACCTGGTTTCGATCAATATTTTAGAGGATAACACCGGTTAGGTCTGGGTTGGGACTGGGATATGCCCGCATCTGGCTCATGATTTTGCCTTCTTCGCATACTTGTTGGCCAGATCCTGGGTTTTTTTCGTGTTTGAATCACGTAGTAATGCGGTAACACACTGATCCAGTCAATTAAACCTGGTTTCGATCAATATTTTAGAGGATAACACCGGTTAGGTCTGGGTTAGGTCTGGGTTATGCCCGCATCTGGCTTATACTTTCGCCTTTTTCGCAAACTTGTTGGCTAGATCCTGGGTTTTTTCGGGTTTGCATCACGTGGTAATGTGGTACGACACAGAAACAATCCATTAAACCTGGATTCGGACAGTATTTTAGAGGATAACACCGGTTAGGTCTGGGTGAGGTCTGGGATATGCGCGCATCTGGCTCATGATTTTGCCTTTTTCGCAAACTTGTTGGCCAGATCCTGGGTTTTTTTCGTGTTTGAATCACGTAGTAATGTTGTACCACACTGAGGCAGTCAATTAAACCTGGTCTCGATCAATATTTTAGAGGATAACACTGGTTAGGCCGGGGTTTCGTCTGGGTTATGTCCGCATCTGGCTCATGTTTTTGCCTTCTTCGCATACTTGTTGGCCTGATCCTGGGTTTCTTTCGTGTTTGATTCACGTAGTAATGTGGTAACACAATGAAGCAGTCAATTAAACCTGGTTTCGATCAATATTTTACAGGATAACACCGGTTAGGTCTGGGTTAGGTCCGGGATATGCGCGCATCTGGCTTATACATTCGCCTTTTTCGCAAACTTGTTGGCCAGATCCTGGGTTTTTTTCGTGTTTGAGACACGTAATAATGTTGTACCACACTGAGGCAGTCAATTAAACCTGGTTTCGATCAATATTTTAGAGGATAACACCGGTTAGGTCTGGGTTAGGTCTGGGATATGCGCGCATCTGGCTTATACTTTCGCCATTTTCGCAAACTTGTTGGCCAGATCCTGGGTTTTTTCCGTGTTTGAATCACGTAGTAATGTGGTACCACACTGAGGCAGTCAATTAAACCTGGTTTCGATCAATATTTTAGAGGATAACACCGGTTAGGTCTGGGTTAGGTCTGGGTTATGCCCGCATCTGGCTCATGATTTTGCCTTCTTCGCATACTTGATGGCCAGATCCTGGGTTTTTTTCGTGTTTGAATCACGTAGTAATGTGGTAACACAATGAAGCAGTCAGTTAACCCTGGTTTCGATCAATATTTAAGAGGATAACACCGGTTAGGTCTGGGTTAGGTCTGGGTTATGCCCGCATCTGGCTCATGATTTTGCCTTCTTCGCATACTTGCTGGCCAGATCCTGGGTTTTTTTCGTGATTGAATCACGTAGTAATGTGGTAACACAATGAAGCAGTCAATTAACCCTGGTTTCGATCAATATTTTAGAGGATAACAACGGTTAGGTCTGGGTTAGGTCTGGGATATGCGCGCATCTGGCTCATGATTTTGCCTTCTTCGCATACTTGTTGGTCTGATCCTGGATTTTTTTCGTGATTGAATCACGGAGTAATGTGGTAACACACTGAAGCAGTCAATCAAACCTGGTTTCGATCAATATTTTAGAGGATAACACCGGTTAGGTCTGGGTTAGGTCTGGGATATGCCCGCATCTGGCTCATGATTTTGCCTTCTTCGCATACTTGTTGGCCTGATCCTGGGTTTTTTTCGTGTTTGAATCACGTAGTAATGTGGTAACACACTGAAGCAGTCAATCAAACCTGGTTTCGATCAATATTTTAGAGGATAACACCGGTCAGGTCTGGGTTAGGTCTGGGATATGCGCGCATCTGGCTTATACTTTCGCCTTTTTCGCAAACTTGTTGTCCAGATCCTGGGTTTTTTTCGTGTTTGAATCACGAAGTAATGTGGTAACACAATGAAGCAGTCAATTAACCCTGGTTTCGATCAATATTTTAGAGGATAACACCGGTTAGGTCTGGGTTAGGTCTGGGATATTCGCGCATCTGGCTTATACTTTCGCCTTTTTCGCAAACTTGTTGTCCAGATCCTGGGTTTTTTTCGTGTTTGAATCACGTAGTAATGTTGTACCACACTGAGGCAGTCAATTAAACCTGGTTTCGATCAATATTTCAGAGGATAACACCGGTTAAGTCTGGGTTAGGTCCGGAATATGCCCGCATCTGGCTCATGATTTTGCGTTCTTCGCATACTTGTTGGCCAGATCCTGGGTTTATTTCGTGTTTGAAACACGTAGCAATGTGGTAAAACACTGAAGCAGTCAATTAACTCTGGTGTCGATCAATATTTTGGAGGATAACACCGGTTATGTCTGGGTTAGGTCTGGGTTATGCCCGCATCTGGCTCATGATTTTGCCTTCTTCGCGTACTTGTTGGCCAGATCCTGGGTTTTTTTCGTGTTTGAATCACGTAGTAATGTGGTAAAACACTGAAGCAGTCAATTAACTCTGGTTTCGATCAATATTTTAGAGGATAACACCGGTTAGGTCTGGGTGAGGTCTGGGATATGCGCGCATCTGGCTCATGATTTTGCCTTTTTCGCAAACTTGTTGGCCAGATCCTGGGTTTTTTTCGTGTTTGAATCACGTAGTAATGTTGTACCACACTGAGGCAGTCAATGAAACCTGGTTTCGATCAATATTTTAGAGGATAACACCGGTTAGGCCGGGGTTTCGTCTGGGTTATGTCCGCATCTGGCTCATGATTTTGCCTTCTTCGCATACTTGTTGGCCAGATCCTGGGTTTTTTTCGTGTTTGAATCACGCAGTAATGTGGTAACACACTGAAGCAGTCAATTAAACCTGGTTTCGATCAATATTTTAGAGGATAACACCGGTTAGGTCTGGGTTAGGTCTGGGATATGCTCGCATCTGGCTCATGATTTTGCCTTCTTCGCATACTTGTTGGCCTGATCCTGGGTTTTTTTCGTGTTTGAATCACGTAATAATGTTGTACCACACTGAGGCATTCAATTAAACCTGGTTTCGATCAATATTTTAGAGGATAACACCGGTTAGGTCTGGGTTAGGTCTGGGATATGCGCGCATCTGGCTTATACTTTCGCCTTTTCGCAAACTCGTTGGCCAGATCCTGGGTTTTTTCCGTGTTTGAATCACGTAGTAATGTGGTACCACACTGAGGCAGTCAATTAAACCTGGTTTCGATCAATATTTCAGAGGATAACACCGGTTAGATCTGGGTTAGGTCTGGAATATGCCCGCATCTGGCTCATGATTTTGCCTTCTTCGCATACTTGTCGGCCAGATCCTGGGTTTTTTTCGTGTTTGAATCACGTAGTAATGTGGTGACACACTGAAGCAGTCAATTAAACCTCGTTTCGCTCAGTATTTTAGAGGATAACACCGATTAGGTCTGGGTGAGGTCTGGGATATGCGCGCATCTGGCTCATGATTTTGCCTTCTTCGCAAACTTGTTGGCTAGATCCTGGGTTTTTTCGGGTTTGCATCACGTGGTAATGTGGTACGACACAGAAACAATCCATTAAACCTGGATTCGGACAGTATTTTAGAGGATAACACCGGTTAGGTCTGGGTGAGGTCTGGGATATGCGCGCATCTGGCTCATGATTTTGCCTTTTTCGCAAACTTGTTGGCCAGATCCTGGGTTTTTTTCGTGTTTGAATCACGTAGTAATGCGGTAACACACTGAAGCAGTCAATTAAATCTGGTTTCGATCAATATCTTAGAGGATAACACCGGTTAGGTCTGGGTTAGGTCTGGGATATGCGCGCATCTGGCTCATGATTTTGCCTTCTTCGCATACTTGTTGGTCTGATCCTGGATTTTTTTCGTGATTGAATCACGGAGTAATGTGGTAACACACTGAAGCAGTCAATCAAACCTGGTTTCGATCAATATTTTAGAGGATAACACCGGTTAGGTCTGGGTTGGGTCTGGGATATGCCCGCATCTGGCTCATGATTTTGCCTTCTTCGCATACTTGTCGGCCAGATCCTGGATTTTTTTCGTGTTTGAATCACGTAGTAATGTGGTGACACACTGAAGCAGTCAATTAAACCTCGTTTCGCTCAGTATTTTAGAGGATAACACCGGTTAGGTCTGGGTGAGGTCTGGGATATGCGCGCATCTGGCTCATGATTTTGCCTTCTTCGCAAATTTGTTGGCCAGATCCTGGGTTTTTTTCGTGTTTGAATCACGTAGTAATGTGGTAAAACACTGAAGCAGTCAATTAACTCTGGTTTCGATCAATATTTTGGAGGATAACACCGGTTAGGTCTGGGTTAGGTT
The DNA here is from genome assembly GCF_051014445.1 of Colletes latitarsis. Classification (NCBI taxonomy): domain Eukaryota; kingdom Metazoa; phylum Arthropoda; class Insecta; order Hymenoptera; family Colletidae; genus Colletes; species Colletes latitarsis. Next base: position 9,311,252 of record NC_135142.1, read on the forward strand.
TGGGTTATGCGCGCATCTGGCTCATGATTTTGCCTTCTTCGCATACTTGTTGGTCTGATCCTGGGTTTTTTTCGTGATTGAATCACGGAGTAATGTGGTAACACACTGAAGCAGTCAATCAAACCTGGTTTCGATCAATATTTTAGAGGATAACACCGGTTAGGTCTGGGTTGGGTCTGGGATATGCCCGCATCTGGCTCATGATTTTGCCTTCTCCGCGTACTTGTTGGCCAGATCCTGAGTTTTTTTCGTGTTTGAATCACGTAGTAATGCGGTAACACACTGATCCAGTCAATTAAACCTGGTCTCGATCAATATTTTAGAGGATAACACCGGTTAGGTCTGGGTTAGGTCTGGGTTATGCCCGCATCTGGCTTATACTTTCGCCTTTTTCGCAAACTTGTTGGCTAGATCCTGGGTTTTTTCGGGTTTGCATCACGTGGTAATGTGGTACGACACAGAAACAATCCATTAAACCTGGATTCGGACAGTATTTTAGAGGATAACACCGGTTAGGTCTGGGTGAGGTCTGGGATATGCGCGCATCTGGCTCATGATTTTGCCTTTTTCGCAAACTTGTTGGCCAGATCCTGGGTTTTTTTCGTGTTTGAATCACGTAGTAATGTTGTACCACACTGAGGCAGTCAATTAAACCTGGTTTCGATCAATATTTTAGAGGATAACACCGGTTAGGCCGGGGTTTCGTCTGGGTTATGTCCGCATCTGGCTCATGTTTTTGCCTTCTTCGCATACTTGTTGGCCTGATCCTGGGTTTTTTTCGTGTTTGAATCACGTAGTAATGTGGTAACACAATGAAGCAGTCAATTAAACCTGGTTTCGATCAATATTTTAGAGGATAACACCGGTTAGGTCTGGGTTGGGTCTGGGATATGCCCGCATCTGGCTCATGATTTTGCCTTCTTCGCATACTTGTTGGCCTGATCCTGGGTTTTTTTCGTGATTGAATCACGTAGTAATGTGGTAACACACTGAAGCAGTCAATCAAACCTGGTTTCGATCAATATTTTAGAGGATAACACCGGTTAGGTCTGGGTTAGGTCTGGGATATGCGCGCATCTGGCTTATACTTTCGCCATTTTCGCAAACTTGTTGGCCAGATCCTGGGTTTTTTCCGTGTTTGAATCACGTAGTAATGTGGTACCACACTGAGGCAGTCAATTAAACCTGGTTTCGATCAATATTTTAGAGGATAACACCGGTTAGGTCTGGGTTAGGTCTGGGTTATGCCCGCATCTGGCTCATGATTTTGCCTTCTTCGCATACTTGATGGCCAGATCCTGGGTTTTTTTCGTGTTTGAATCGCGTAGTAATGTGGTAACACAATGAAGCAGTCAGTTAACCCTGGTTTCGATCAATATTTAAGAGGATAACACCGGTTAGGTCTGGGTTAGGTCTGGGTTATGCCCGCATCTGGCTCATGATTTTGCCTTCTTCGCATACTTGCTGGCCAGATCCTGGGTTTTTTTCGTGATTGAATCACGTAGTAATGTGGTAACACAATGAAGCAGTCAATTAACCCTGGTTTCGATCAATATTTTAGAGGATAACAACGGTTAGGTCTGGGTTAGGTCTGGGATATGCGCGCATCTGGCTCATGATTTTGCCTTCTTCGCATACTTGTTGGTCTGATCCTGGATTTTTTTCGTGATTGAATCACGGAGTAATGTGGTAACACACTGAAGCAGTCAATCAAACCTGGTTTCGATCAATATTTTAGAGGATAACACCGGTTGGGTCTGGGTTAGGTCTGGGATATGCCCGCATCTGGCTCATGATTTTGCCTTCTTCGCATACTTGTTGGCCTGATCCTGGGTTTTTTTCGTGTTTGAATCACGTAGTAATGTGGTAACACAATGAAGCAGTCAATTAACCCTGGTTTCGATCAATATTTTAGAGGATAACACCGGTTAGGTCTGGGTTAGGTCTGGGATATTCGCGCATCTGGCTTATACTTTCGCCTTTTTCGCAAACTTGTTGGCCAGATCCTGGGTTTTTTTCGTGTTTGAATCATGTAGTAATGTGGTAACACAATGAAGCAGTCAATTAACCCTGGTTTCGATCAATATTTTAGAGGATAACACCGGTTAGGTCTGGGTTAGGTCCGGGATATGCCCGCATCTGGCTCATGATTTTGCCTTCTTCGCATACTTGTTGGCCAGACCCTGGGTTTTTTTCGTGATTGAATCACGTAGTAATGTGGTAACACACTGAAGCAGTCAATGAAACCTGGTTTCGATCAATATTTTAGAGGATAACACCGGTTAGGTCTGGGTTGGGTCTGGGATATGCCCGCATCTGGCTCATGATTTTGCCTTCATCGCATACTTGTTGGCCTGATCCTGGGTTTTTTTCGTGATTGAATCACGTAGGAATGTGGTAACACACTGAAGCAGTCAATCAAACCTGGTTTCGATCAATATTTTAGAGGATAACACCGGTCAAGTCTGGGTTAGGTCTGGGATATGCGCGCATCTGGCTTATACTTTCGCCTTTTTCGCAAACTTGTTGTCCAGATCCTGGGTTTTTTTCGTGTTTGAATCACGTAGTAATGTTGTACCACACTGAGGCAGTCAATTAAACCTGGTTTCGATCAATATTTTAGAGGATAACACCGGTTAGGCCGGGGTTTCGTCTGGGTTATGTCCGCATCTGGCTCATGATTTTGCCTTCTTCGCATACTTGTTGGCCAGATCCTGGGTTTATTTCGTGTTTGAAACACGTAGTAATGTGGTAAAACACTGAAGCAGTCAATTAACACTGGTTTCGATCAATATTTTGGAGGATAACACCGGTTATGTCTGGGTTAGGTCTGGGTTATGCCCGCATCTGGCTCATGATTTTGCCTTCTTCGCGTACTTGTTGGCCAGATCCTGGGTTTTTTTCGTGTTTGAATCACGTAGTAATGCGGTAACACACTGATGCAGTCAATTAAACCTGGTTTCGATCAATATTTTAGAGGATAACACCGGTTAGGTCTGGGTGAGGTCTGGGATATGCGCGCAACTGGCTCATGATTTTGCCTTTTTCGCAAACTTGTTGGCCAGATCCTGGGTTTTTTTCGTGTTTGAATCACGTAGTAATGTTGTACCACACTGAGGCAGTCAATGAAACCTGGTTTCGATCAATATTTTAGAGGATAACACCGGTTAGGCCGGGGTTTCGTCTGGGTTATGTCCGCATCTGGCTCATGATTTTGCCTTCTTCGCATACTTGTTGGCCAGATCCTGGGTTTTTTTCGTGTTTGAATCACGCAGTAATGTGGTAACACACTGAAGCAGTCAATTAAACCTGGTTTCGATCAATATTTTAGAGGATAACACCGGTTAGGTCTGGGTTAGGTCTGGGATATGCCCGCATCTGGCTCATGATTTTGCCTTCTTCGCATACTTGTTGGCCTGATCCTGGGTTTTTTTCGTGTTTGAATCACGTAGTAATGTGGTAACACAATGAAGCAGTCAATTAAACCTGGTTTCGATCAATATTTTAGAGGATAACACCGGTTAGGTCTGGGTTGGGTCTGGGATATGCCCGCATCTGGCTCATGATTTTGCCTTCTTCGCATACTTGTTGGCCTCATCCTGGGTTTTTTTCGTGATTGAATCACGTAGTAATGTGGTAACACACTGAAGCAGTCAATCAAACCTGGTTTCGATCAATATTTTAGAGGATAACACCGGTTAGGTCTGGGATATGCGCGCATCTGGCTTATACATTCGCCTTTTTCGCAAACTTGTTGGCCAGATCCTGGGTTTTTTTCGTGTTTGAATCACGTAATAATGTTGTACCACACTGAGGCAGTCAATTAAACCTGGTTTCGATCAATATTTTAGAGGATAACACCGGTTAGGTCTGGGTTAGGTCTGGGATATGCGCGCATCTGGCTTATACTTTCGCCTTTTCGCAAACTTGTTGGCCAGATCCTGGGTTTTTTCCGTGTTTGAATCACGTAGTAATGTGGTACCACACTGAGGCAGTCAATTAAACCTGGTTTCGATCAATATTTCAGAGGATAACACCGGTTAGGTCTGGGTTAGGTCTGGAATATGCCCGCATCCGGCTCATGATTTTGCCTTCTTCGCATACTTGTCGGCCAGATCCTGGGTTTTTTTCGTGTTTGAATCACGTAGTAATGTGGTGACACACTGAAGCAGTCAATTAAACCTCGTTTCGCTCAGTATTTTCGAGGATAACACCGGTTAGGTCTGGGTGAGGTCTGGGATATGCGCGCATCTGGCTCATGATTTTGCCGCCTTCGCATACTTGTTGGCCAGATCCTGGGTTTTTTTCGTGTTTGAATCACGTAGTAATGTTGTACCACACTGAGGCAGTCAATTAAACCTGGTTTCGATCAATATTTTAGAGGATAACACCGGTTAGGCCGGGGTTTCGTCTGGTTTATGTCCGCATCTGGCTCATGATTTTGCCGCCTTCGCATACTTGTTGGCCAGATCCTGGGTTTTTTTCGTGTTTGAATCTCGCAGTAATGTGGTAACACACTGAAGCAGTCAATTAAACCTGGCTTCGATGAATATTTTAGAGGATAACACCGGTTAGGTCTGGCTTAGGTCTGGGTTATGCCCCTATCTGGCTTATACTTTCGCCTTTTTCGCAAACTTGTTGGCTAGATCCTGGGTTTTTTTCGTGTTTGAATCACGTAGTAATGTTGTACCACACTGAGGCAGTCAATTAAACCTGGTTTCGATCAATATTTTAGAGGATAACACCGGTTAGGCCTGGGTGTCGTCTGGGTTGTGTCCGCATCTGGCTCATGATTTTGCCTTCTTCGCATACTTGTTGTCCAGATCATGGGTTTTTTTCGTGTTTGAATCACGTAGTAATGTTGTACCACACTGAGGCAGTCAATTAAACCTGGTTTCGATCAATATTTCAGAGGATAACACCGGTTGAGTCTGGGTTAGGTCCGGGATATGCCCGCATCTGGCTCATGATTTTGCCTTCTTCGCATACTTGATGGCCTGATCCTGGGTTTTTTTCGTGTTTGAATCACGTAGTAATGTGGTAACACAATGAAGCAGTCAATTAACCCTGGTTTCGATCAATATTTTAGAGGATAACACCGGTTAGGTCTGGGTTAGGTCTGTGTTATGCCCGTATCTGGCTCATGATTTTGCCTTCTTCGCATACTTGCTGGCCAGATCCAGGGTTTTTTTCGTGATTGAATCACGTAGTAATGTGGTAACACAATGAAGCAGTCAATTAACCCTGGTTTCGATCAATATTTTAGAGGATAACACCGGTTAGGTCTGGGTTAGGTCTGGGATATGCGCGCATCTGGCTCATGATTTTGCCTTGTTCGCATACTTGTTGGTCTGATCCTGGATTTTTTTCGTGATTGAATCACGGAGTAATGTGGTAACACACTGAAGCAGTCAATCAAACCTGGTTTCGATCAATATTTTAGAGGATAACACCGGTTATGTCTGGGTTAGGTCCGGGATATGCCCGCATCTGGCTCATGATTTTGCCTTCATCGCAAACTTGTTGGCCAGATCCTGGGTTTTTTTCGTGATTGAATCACGTAGTAATGTGGTAACACACTGAGGCAGTCAATTAAACCTGGTTTCGATCAATATTTTAGAGGATAACACCGGTTAGGCCTGGGTTTCGTCTGGGTTGTGTCCGCATCTGGCTCATGATTTTGCCTTCTTCGCATACTTGTTGGCCAGATCATGGGTTTTTTTCGTGTTTGAATCACGTAGTAATGTTGTACCACACTGAGGCAGTCAATTAAACCTGGTTTCGATCAATATTTCAGAGGATAACACCGGTTAAGTCTGGGTTAGGTCCGGGATATGCCCGCATCTGGCTCATGATTTTGCCTTCTTCGCATACTTGATGGCCAGATCCTGGGTTTTTTTCGTGTTTGAATCACGTAGTAATGTGGTAACACAATGAAGCAGTCAATTAACCCTGGTTTCGATCAATATTTTAGAGGATAACACCGGTTAGGTCTGGGTTAGGTCTGGGATATGCGCGCATCTGGCTCATGATTTTGCCTTGTTCGCATACTTGTTGGTCTGATCCTGGATTTTTTTCGTGATTGAATCACGGAGTAATGTGGTAACACACTGAAGCAGTCAATCAAACCTGGTTTCGATCAATATTTTAGAGGATTACACCGGTTAGGTCTGGGTTAGGTCTGGGATATGCGCGCATCTGGCTTATACATTCGCCTTTTTCGCAAACTTGTTGGCCAGATCCTGGGTTTTTTTCGTGTTTGAATCACGTAATAATGTTGTACCACACTGAGGCAGTCAATTAAACCTGGTTTCGATCAATATTTTAGAGGATAACACCGGTTAGGTCTGGGTTAGGTCTGGGATATGCGCGCATCTGGCTTATACTTTCGCCTTTTTCGCAAACTTGTTGGCCAGATCCTGGGTTTTTTCAGTGTTTGAATCACGTAGTAATGTGGTACCACACTGAGGCAGTCAATTAAACCTGGTTTCGATCAATATTTCAGAGGATAACACCGGTTAGGTCTGGGTTAGGTCTGGAATATGCCCGCATCTGGCTCATGATTTTGCCTTCTTCGCATACTTGTCGGCCAGATCCTAAGTTTTATTCGTGTTTGAATCACGTAGTAATGTGGTGACACACTGAAGCAGTCAATTAAACCTCGTTTCGCTCAGTATTTTAGAGGACAACACCGGTTAGGTCTGGGTTAGGTCTGGGTTATGCCCGCATCTGGCTCATGATTTTGCCTTCTTCGCGTACTTGTTGGCCAGATCCTGGGTTTTTTTCGTGTTTGAATCACGTAGTAATGCGGTAACACACTGATGCAGTCAATTAAACCTGGTTTCGATCAATATTTTAGAGGATAACACCGGTTAGGTCTGGGTGAGGTCTAGGATATGCGCGCATCTGGCTCATGATTTTGCCTTTTTCGCAAACTTGTTGGCCAGATCCTGGGTTTTTTTCGTGTTTGAATCACGTAGTAATGTTGTACCACACTGAGGCAGTCAATGAAACCTGGTTTCGATCAATATTTTAGAGGATAACACCGGTTAGGCCGGGGTTTCGTGTGGGTTATGTCCGCATCTGGCTCATGATTTTGCCTTCTTCGCATACTTGTTGGCCAGATCCTGGGTTTTTTTCGTCTTTGAATCACGTAGTAATGTGGTGACACACTGAAGCAGTCAATTAAACCTCGTTTCGCTCAGTATTTTGGAGGATAACACCGGTTAGGTCTGGGTTAGGTCTGGGTTATGCCCGCATCTGGCTCATGATTTTGCCTTCTTCGCGTACTTGTTGGCCAGATCCTGGGTTTTTTTCGTGTTTGAATCACGTAGTAATGTTGTACCACACTGAGGCAGTCAATTAAACCAGGATTCGGACAGTATTTTAGAGGATAACGCCGGTTAGGTCTGGGTTAGGTCTGGGAAATGCCCGCATCTGGCTCATGATTTTGCCTTCTTCGCATACTTGTTGGCCTCATCCTGGGTTTTTTTCGTGATTGAATCACGTAGTAATGTGGTAACACACTGAAGCAGTCAATCAAACCTGGTTTCGATCAATATTTTAGAGGATAACACCGGTTAGGTCTGGGATATGCGCGCATCTGGCTTATACATTCTCCTTTTTCGCAAACTTGTTGGCCAGATCCTGGGTTTTTTTCGTGTTTGAATCACGTAATAATGTTGTACCACACTGAGGCAGTCAATTAAACCTGGTTTCGATCAATATTTTAGAGGATAACACCGGTTAGGTCTGGGTTAGGTCTGGGATATGCGAGCATCTGGCTTATACTTTCGCCTTTTTCGCAAACTTGTTGGCCAGATCCTGGGTTCTTTCCGTGTTTGAATCACGTAGTAATGTGGTACCACACTGAGGCAGTCAATTAAACCTGGTTTCGATCAATATTTCAGAGGATAACACCGGTTAGGTCTGGGTTAGGTCTGGAATATGCCCGCATCTGGCTCATGATTTTGCCTTCTTCGCATACTTGTCGGCCAGATCCTGGGTTTTTTTCGTGTTTGAATCACGTAGTAATGTGGTGACACACTGAAGCAGTCAATTAAACCTCGTTTCGCTCAGTATTTTAGAGGATAACACCGGTTAGGTCTGGTTTAGGTCTGGGTTATACCCGCATCTGGCTCATGATTTTGCCTTCTTCGCAAATTTGTTGGCCAGATCTTGGGTTTTGTTCGTGTTTGAATCACGTAGGAATGTGGTAACACACTGAAGCAGTCAATTAAACCTGGTTTCGATCAATATTTCAGAGAATAACACCGGTTAGGTCTGGGTTAGGTCCGGAATATGCCCGCATCTGGCTCATGATTTTGCCTTCTTCGCATACTTGATGGCCAGATCCTGGGTTTATTTCGTGTTTGAAACACGTAGTAATGTGGTAAAACACTGAAGCAGTCAATTAACTCTGGTTTCGATCAATATTTTGGAGGATAACACCGGTTAGGTCTGGGTTAGGTTTGGGTTATGCCCGCATCTGGCTCATGATTTTGCCTTCTTCGCGTACTTGTTGGCCAGATCCTGGGTTTTTTTCGTGTTTGAATCACGTAGTAATGCGGTATCACACTGCAGCAGTCAATTAAATCTGGTTTCGATCAATATTTTAGAGGATAACACCGGTTAGGTCTGGGTTAGGTCTGGGTTATGCCCGCATCTGGCTTATACTTTCGCCTTTTTCGCAAACTTGTTGGCTAGATCCTGGGTTTTTTCGGGTTTGCATCACGCGGTAATCTGGTACGACACAGAAACAATCCATTAAACCTGAATTCGGACAGTATTTTAGAGGATAACACCGGTTAGGTCTGGGTGAGGTCTGGGATATGCGCGCATCTGGCTTATGATTTTGCCTTTTTCGCAAACTTGTTGGCCAGATCCTGGGTTTTTTTCGTGTTTGAATCACGTAGTAATGTTGTACCACACTGAGGCAGTCAATTAAACCTGGTTTCGATCAATATTTTAGAGGATAACACCGGTTAGGCCGGGGTTTCGTCCGGTTTATGTCCGCATCTGGCTCATGATTTTGCCGCCTTCGCATACTTGTTGGCCAGATCCTGGGTTTTTTTCGTGTTTGAATCACGCAGTAATGTGGTAACACACTGAAGCAGTCAATTAAACCTGGTTTCGATCAATATTTTAGAGGATAACACCGGTTAGGTCTGGGTTAGGTCTGGGTTATGCCCCTATCTGGCTTATACTTTCGCCTTTTTCGCAAACTTGTTGGCTAGATCCTGGGTTTTTTTCGTGTTTGAATCACGTAGTAATGTGGTAACACAATGAAGCAGTCAATTAACCCTGGTTTCGATCAATATTTTAGAGGATAACACCGGTTAGGTCTGGGTTAGGTCTGAGTTATGCCCGTATCTGGCTCATGATTTTGCCTTCTTCGCATACTTGTTGGCCAGATCCTGGGTTTATTTCGTGTTTGAAACACGTAGTAATGTGGTAAATCACTGAAGCAGTCAATTAACTCTGGTTTCGATCAATATTTTGGAGGATAACACCGGTTAGGTCTGGGTTAGGTCTGGGTTATGCCCGCATCTGGCTCATGATTTTGCCTTCTTCGCGTACTTGTTGGCCAGATCCTGGGTTTTTTTCGTGTTTGAATCACGTAGTAATGTGGTAAAACACTGAAGCAGTCAATTAAACCTGGTTTCGATCAATATTTTAGAGGATAACACCGGTTTGGTCTGGGTTAGGTCTGGGTTATGCCCGCATCTGGCTCATGATTTTGCCTTCTTCGCGTACTTGTTGGCCAGATCCTGGATTTTTTTCGTGTTTGAATCACGTAGTAATGCGGTAACACACTGAAGCAGTCAATTAAACCTGGTTTCGATCAGTATTTTGGAGGATAACACCGGTTAGGTCTGGGTTAGGTCTGGGTTATGCCCGCATCTGGCTCTTGATTTTGCCTTCTTCGCGTACTTGTTGGCCAGATCCTGGGTTTTTTTCGTGTTTGAATCACGTAGTAATGTGGTAAAACACTGAAGCAGTCAATTAAACCTGGTTTCGATCAATATTTTAGAGGATAACACCGGTTTGGTCTGGGTTAGGTCTGGGTTATGCCCGCATCTGGCTCATGATTTTGCCTTCTTCGCGTACTTGTTGGCCAGATCCTGGATTTTTTTCGTGTTTGAATCACGTAGTAATGCGGTAACACACTGAAGCAGTCAATTAAACCTGGTTTCGATCAGTATTTTGGAGGATAACACCGGTTAGGTCTGGGTTAGGTCTGGGTTATGCCCGCATCTGGCTCATGATTTTGCCTTCTTCGCGTACTTGTTGGCCAGATCCTGGGTTTTTTTCGTGTTTGAATCACGTAGTAATGTTGTACCACACTGAGGCAGTCAATTAAACCAGGATTCGGACAGTATTTTAGAGGATAACGCCGGTTAGGTCTGGGTTAGGTCTGGGAAATGCCCGCATCTGGCTCATGATTTTGCCTTTTTCGCAAACTTGTTGGCCAGATCCTGGGTTTTTTTCGTGTTTGAATCACGTAGTAATGTTGTACCACACTGAGGCAGTCAATGAAACCTGGTTTCGATCAATATTTTAGAGGATAACACCGGTTAGGCCGGGGTTTCGTGTGGGTTATGTCCGCATCTGGCTCATGATTTTGCCTTCTTCGCATACTTGTTGGCCAGATCCTGGGTTTTTTTCGTCTTTGAATCACGTAGTAATGTGGTGACACACTGAAGCAGTCAATTAAACCTCGTTTCGCTCAGTATTTTGGAGGATAACACCGGTTAGGTCTGGGTTAGGTCTGGGTTATGCCCGCATCTGGCTCATGATTTTGCCTTCTTCGCGTACTTGTTGGCCAGATCCTGGGTTTTTTTCGTGTTTGAATCACGTAGTAATGTTGTACCACACTGAGGCAGTCAATTAAACCAGGATTCGGACAGTATTTTAGAGGATAACGCCGGTTAGGTCTGGGTTAGGTCTGGGAAATGCCCGCATCTGGCTCATGATTTTGCCTTCTTCGCATACTTGTTGGCCTCATCCTGGGTTTTTTTCGTGATTGAATCACGTAGTAATGTGGTAACACACTGAAGCAGTCAATCAAACCTGGTTTCGATCAATATTTTAGAGGATAACACCGGTTAGGTCTGGGATATGCGCGCATCTGGCTTATACATTCTCCTTTTTCGCAAACTTGTTGGCCAGATCCTGGGTTTTTTTCGTGTTTGAATCACGTAATAATGTTGTACCACACTGAGGCAGTCAATTAAACCTGGTTTCGATCAATATTTTAGAGGATAACACCGGTTAGGTCTGGGTTAGGTCTGGGATATGCGAGCATCTGGCTTATACTTTCGCCTTTTTCGCAAACTTGTTGGCCAGATCCTGGGTTCTTTCCGTGTTTGAATCACGTAGTAATGTGGTACCACACTGAGGCAGTCAATTAAACCTGGTTTCGATCAATATTTCAGAGGATAACACCGGTTAGGTCTGGGTTAGGTCTGGAATATGCCCGCATCTGGCTCATGATTTTGCCTTCTTCGCATACTTGTCGGCCAGATCCTGGGTTTTTTTCGTGTTTGAATCACGTAGTAATGTGGTGACACACTGAAGCAGTCAATTAAACCTCGTTTCGCTCAGTATTTTAGAGGATAACACCGGTTAGGTCTGGTTTAGGTCTGGGTTATACCCGCATCTGGCTCATGATTTTGCCTTCTTCGCAAATTTGTTGGCCAGATCTTGGGTTTTGTTCGTGTTTGAATCACGTAGGAATGTGGTAACACACTGAAGCAGTCAATTAAACCTGGTTTCGATCAATATTTCAGAGAATAACACCGGTTAGGTCTGGGTTAGGTCCGGAATATGCCCGCATCTGGCTCATGATTTTGCCTTCTTCGCATACTTGATGGCCAGATCCTGGGTTTATTTCGTGTTTGAAACACGTAGTAATGTGGTAAAACACTGAAGCAGTCAATTAACTCTGGTTTCGATCAATATTTTGGAGGATAACACCGGTTAGGTCTGGGTTAGGTTTGGGTTATGCCCGCATCTGGCTCATGATTTTGCCTTCTTCGCGTACTTGTTGGCCAGATCCTGGGTTTTTTTCGTGTTTGAATCACGTAGTAATGCGGTATCACACTGCAGCAGTCAATTAAATCTGGTTTCGATCAATATTTTAGAGGATAACACCGGTTAGGTCTGGGTTAGGTCTGGGTTATGCCCGCATCTGGCTTATACTTTCGCCTTTTTCGCAAACTTGTTGGCTAGATCCTGGGTTTTTTCGGGTTTGCATCACGCGGTAATCTGGTACGACACAGAAACAATCCATTAAACCTGAATTCGGACAGTATTTTAGAGGATAACACCGGTTAGGTCTGGGTGAGGTCTGGGATATGCGCGCATCTGGCTTATGATTTTGCCTTTTTCGCAAACTTGTTGGCCAGATCCTGGGTTTTTTTCGTGTTTGAATCACGTAGTAATGTTGTACCACACTGAGGCAGTCAATTAAACCTGGTTTCGATCAATATTTTAGAGGATAACACCGGTTAGGCCGGGGTTTCGTCCGGTTTATGTCCGCATCTGGCTCATGATTTTGCCGCCTTCGCATACTTGTTGGCCAGATCCTGGGTTTTTTTCGTGTTTGAATCACGCAGTAATGTGGTAACACACTGAAGCAGTCAATTAAACCTGGTTTCGATCAATATTTTAGAGGATAACACCGGTTAGGTCTGGGTTAGGTCTGGGTTATGCCCCTATCTGGCTTATACTTTCGCCTTTTTCGCAAACTTGTTGGCTAGATCCTGGGTTTTTTTCGTGTTTGAATCACGTAGTAATGTGGTAACACAATGAAGCAGTCAATTAACCCTGGTTTCGATCAATATTTTAGAGGATAACACCGGTTAGGTCTGGGTTAGGTCTGAGTTATGCCCGTATCTGGCTCATGATTTTGCCTTCTTCGCATACTTGTTGGCCAGATCCTGGGTTTATTTCGTGTTTGAAACACGTAGTAATGTGGTAAATCACTGAAGCAGTCAATTGACTCTGGTTTCGATCAATATTTTGGAGGATAACACCGGTTAGGTCTGGGTTAGGTCTGGGTTATGCCCGCATCTGGCTCATGATTTTGCCTTCTTCGCGTACTTGTTGGCCAGATCCTGGGTTTTTTTCGTGTTTGAATCACGTAGTAATGTGGTAAAACACTGAAGCAGTCAATTAAACCTGGTTTCGATCAATATTTTAGAGGATAACACCGGTTTGGTCTGGGTTAGGTCTGGGTTATGCCCGCATCTGGCTCATGATTTTGCCTTCTTCGCGTACTTGTTGGCCAGATCCTGGATTTTTTTCGTGTTTGAATCACGTAGTAATGCGGTAACACACTGAAGCAGTCAATTAAACCTGGTTTCGATCAATATTTTAGAGGATAACACCGGTTAGGTCTGGGTTAGGTCTGGGTTATGCCCGCATCTGGCTTATACTTTCGCCTTTTTCGCAAACTTGTTGGCTAGATCCTGGGTTTTTTCGGGTTTGCATCACGTGGTAATGTGGTACGACACAGAAACAATCCATTAAACCTGGATTCGGACAGTATTTTAGAGGATAACACCGGTTAGGTCTGGGTGAGGTCTGGGATATGCGCGCATCAGGCTCATGATTTTGCCTTTTTCGCAAACTTGTTGGCCAGATCCTGGGTTTTTTTCGTGTTTGAATCACGCAGTAATGTGGTAACACAATGAAGCAGTCAATTAAACCTGGTTTCCATCAATATTTTAGAGGATAACACCGGTTAGGTCTGGGTTAGGTCTGGGTTATGCCCGTATCTGGCTTATACTTTCGCCTTTTTCGCAAACTTGTTGGCTAGATCCTGGGTTTTTTCGTGTTTGTATCACGTAGTAATGTTGTACCACACTGAGGCAGTCAATTAAACCTGGTTTCGATCAATATTTTAGAGGATAACACCGGTTAGGCCTGGGTTTCGTCTGGGTTATGTCCGCATCTGGCTCATGATTTTGCCTTCTTCGCATACTTGTTGGCCTGATCCTGGGTTTTTTTCGTGTTTGAATCACGCAGTAATGTGGTAACACAATGAAGCAGTCAATTAAACCTGGTTTCCATCAATATTTTAGAGGATAACACCGGTTAGGTCTGGGTTAGGTCTGGGATATTCGCGCATCTGGCTTATACTTTCGCCTTTTTCGCAAACTTGTTGGCCAGATCCTGGGTTTTTTTCGTGTTTGAATCACGTAGTAATGTGGTAACACAATGAAGCAGTCAATTAACCCTGGTTTCGATCAATATTTTAGAGGATAACACCGGTTAGGTCTGGGATAGGTCCGGGATATGCCCGCATCTGGCTCATGATTTTGCCTTCTTCGCATAATTGTCGGCCAGATCCTGGGTTTTTTTCGTGATTGAATCACGTAGTAATATGGTAACACACTGAAGCAGTCAATCAAACCTGGTTTCGATCAATATTTTAGAGGATAACACCGGTTAGGTCTGGGTTGGGTCTGGGATATGCCCGCATCTGGCTCATGATTTTGCCTTCTTCGCATAATTGTCGGCCAGATCCTGGGTTTTTTTCGTGATTGAATCACGTAGTAATATGGTAACACACTGAAGCAGTCAATCAAACCTGGTTTCGATCAATATTTTAGAGGATAACACCGGTTAGGTCTGGGATAGGTCCGGGATATGCCCGCATCTGGCTCATGATTTTGCCTTCTTCGCATAATTGTCGGCCAGATCCTGGGTTTTTTTCGTGATTGAATCACGTAGTAATATGGTAACACACTGAAGCAGTCAATCAAACCTGGTTTCGATCAATATTTTAGAGGATAACACCGGTTAGGTCTGGGTGAGGTCTGGGATATGCGCGCATCTGGCTTATGATTTTGCCTTTTTCGCAAACTTGTTGGCCAGATCCTGGGTTTTTTTCGTGTTTGAATCACGTAGTAATGTTGTACCACACTGAGGCAGTCAATTAAACCTGGTTTCGATCAATATTTTAGAGGATAACACCGGTTAGGCCGGGGTTTCGTCCGGTTTATGTCCGCATCTGGCTCATGATTTTGCCGCCTTCGCATACTTGTTGGCCAGATCCTGGGTTTTTTTCGTGTTTGAATCACGCAGTAATGTGGTAACACACTGAAGCAGTCAATTAAACCTGGTTTCGATCAATATTTTAGAGGATAACACCGGTTAGGTCTGGGTTAGGTCTGGGTTATGCCCCTATCTGGCTTATACTTTCGCCTTTTTCGCAAACTTGTTGGCTAGATCTTGGGTTTTTTTCGTGTTTGAATCACGTAGTAATGTGGTAACACAATGAAGCAGTCAATTAACCCTGGTTTCGATCAATATTTTAGAGGATAACACCGGTTAGGTCTGGGTTAGGTCTGAGTTATGCCCGTATCTGGCTCATGATTTTGCCTTCTTCGCATACTTGCTGGCAAGATCCTGGGTTTTTTTCGTGTTTGAATCACGTAGTAATGTGGTAACACAATGAAGCAGTCAATTAACCCTGGTTTCGAACAATATTTTAGAGGATAACACCGGTTAGGTCTGGGTTAGGTCTGAGTTATGCCCGTATCTGGCTCATGATTTTGCCTTCTTCGCATACTTGCTGGCCAGATCCTGGGTTTTTTTCGTGATTGAATCACGTAGTAATGTGGTAACGCAATGAAGCAGTCAATTAACCCTGGTTTCGATCAATATTTCAGAGGATAACACCGGTTAGGTCTGGGTTAGGTCCGGAATATGCCCGCATCTGGCTCATGATTTTGCCTTCTTCGCATACTTGTTGGCCAGATCCTGGGTTTATTTCGTGTTTGAATCATGTAGTAATGTGGTAACACAATGAAGCAGTCAATTAACCCTGGTTTCGATCAATATTTTAGAGGATAACACCGGTTAGGTCTGGGTTAGGTCCGGGATATGCCCGCATCTGGCTCATGATTTTGCCTTCTTCGCATACTTGTTGGCCTGATCCTGGGTTTTTTTCGTGTTTGAATCATGTAGTAATGTGGTAACACAATGAAGCAGTCAATTAACCCTGGTTTCGATCAATATTTTAGAGGATAACACCGGTTAGGTCTGGGTTAGGTCCGGGATATGCCCGCATCTGGCTCATGATTTTGCCTTCTTCGCATACTTGTTGGCCAGATCCTGGGTTTTTTTCGTGATTGAATCACGTAGTAATGTGGTAACACACTGAAGCAGTCAATCAAACCTGGTTTCGATCAATATTTTAGAGGATAACACCGGTTAGGTCTGGGTTAGGTCCGGAATATGCCCGCATCTGGCTCATGATTTTGCCTTCTTCGCATACTTGTTGGCCAGATCCTGGGTTTATTTCGTGTTTGAAACACGTAGTAATGTTGTACCACACTGAGGCAGTCAATTAAACCTGGTTTCGATCAATATTTTGGAGGATAACACCGGTTAGGTCTGGGTTAGGTCTGGGTTATGCCCGCATCTGGCTCATGATTTTGCCTTCTTCGCGTACTTGTTGGCCAGATCCTGGGTTTTTTTCGTGTTTGAATCACGTAGTAATGTGGTAAAACACTGAAGCAGTCAATTAAACCTGGTTTCGATCAATATTTTAGAGGATAACACCGGTTTGGTCTGGGTTAGGTCTGGGTTATGCCCGCATCTGGCTCATGATTTTGCCTTCTTCGCGTACTTGTTGGCCAGATCCTGGATTTTTTTCGTGTTTGAATCACGTAGTAATGCGGTAACACACTGAAGCAGTCAATTAAACCTGGTTTCGATCAATATTTTAGAGGATAACACCGGTTAGGTCTGGGTTAGGTCTGGGTTATGCCCGCATCTGGCTTATACTTTCGCCTTTTTCGCAAACTTGTTGGCTAGATCCTGGGTTTTTTCGGGTTTGCATCACGTGGTAATGTGGTACGACACAGAAACAATCCATTAAACCTGGATTCGGACAGTATTTTAGAGGATAACACCGGTTAGGTCTGGGTGAGGTCTGGGATATGCGCGCATCAGGCTCATGATTTTGCCTTTTTCGCAAACTTGTTGGCCAGATCCTGGGTTTTTTTCGTGTTTGAATCACGTAGTAATGTTGTTCCACACTGAGGCAGTCAATTAAACCTGGTTTCGATCAATATTTTAGAGGATAACACCGGTTAGGCCGGGGTTTCGTCTGGGTTATGTCCGCATCTGGCTCATGATTTTGCCTTCTTCGCATACATGTTGGCCAGATCCTGGGTTTTTTTCGTGTTTGAATCACGCAGTAATGTGGTAACACACTGAAGCAGTCAATTAAACCTGGTTTCGATCAATATTTTAGAGGATAACACCGGTTAGGTCTGGGTTAGGTCTGGGTTATGCCCGTATCTGGCTTATACTTTCGCCTTTTTCGCAAACTTGTTGGCTAGATCCTGGGTTTTTTCGTGTTTGTATCACGTAGTAATGTTGTACCACAATGAGGCAGTCAATTAAACCTGGTTTCGATCAATATTTTAGAGGATAACACCGGTTAGGCCTGGGTTTCGTCTGGGTTATGTCCGCATCTGGCTCATGATTTTGCCTTCTTCGCATACTTGTTGGCCTGATCCTGGGTTTTTTTCGTGTTTGAATCACGCAGTAATGTGGTAACACAATGAAGCAGTCAATTAAACCTGGTTTCCATCAATATTTTAGAGGATAACACCGGTTAGGTCTGGGTTAGGTCTGGGATATTCGCGCATCTGGCTTATACTTTCGCCTTTTTCGCAAACTTGTTGGCCAGATCCTGGGTTTTTTTCGTGTTTGAATCACGTAGTAATGTGGTAACACAATGAAGCAGTCAATTAACCCTGGTTTCGATCAATATTTTAGAGGATAACACCGGTTAGGTCTGGGTTGGGTCTGGGATATGCCCGCATCTGGCTCATGATTTTGCCTTCTTCGCATACTTGTTGGTCTGATCCTGGATTTTTTTCGTGATTGAATCACGTAGTAATGTGGTAACACACTGAAGCAGTCAATCAAACCTGGTTTCGATCAATATTTTAGAGGATAACACCGGTTAGGTCTGGGTTAGGTCTGGGATATGCGCGCATCTGGCTTATACTTTCGCCTTTTTCGCAAACTTGTTGGCCAGATCCTGGGTTTTTTTCGTGTTTGAATCACGTAGTAATGTTGTTCCACACTGAGGCAGTCAATTAAACCTGGTTTCGATCAATATTTTAGAGGATAACACCGGTTAGGCCGGGGTTTCGTCTGGGTTATGTCCGCATCTGGCTCATGATTTTGCCTTCTTCGCATACATGTTGGCCAGATCCTGGGTTTTTTTCGTGTTTGAATCACGCAGTAATGTGGTAACACACTGAAGCAGTCAATTAAACCTGGTTTCGATCAATATTTTAGAGGATAACACCGGTTAGGTCTGGGTTAGGTCTGGGATATGCGCGCATCTGGCTCATGATTTTGCCTTCTTCGCATACTTGTTGGTCTGATCCTGGATTTTTTTCGTGATTGAATCACGTAGTAATGTGGTAACACACTGAAGCAGTCAATCAAACCTGGTTTCGATCAATATTTTAGAGGATAACACCGGTTAGGTCTGGGTTAGGTCTGGGATATGCCCGCATCTGGCTCATGATTTTGCCTTCTTCGCATACTTGTTGGCCTGATCCTGGGTTTTTTTCGTGTTTGAATCACGTAGTAATGTGGTAACACAATGAAGCAGTCAATTAAACCTGGTTTCCATCAATATTTTAGAGGATAACACCGGTTAGGTCTGGGTTAGGTCTGGGATATTCGCGCATCTGGCTTATACTTTCGCCTTTTTCGCAAACTTGTTGGCCAGATCCTGGGTTTTTTTCGTGTTTGAATCACGTAGTAATGTGGTAACACAATGAAGCAGTCAATTAACCCTGGTTTCGATCAATATTTTAGAGGATAACACCGGTTAGGTCTGGGATAGGTCCGGGATATGCCCGCATCTGGCTCATGATTTTGCCTTCTTCGCATAATTGTCGGCCAGATCCTGGGTTTTTTTCGTGATTGAATCACGTAGTAATATGGTAACACACTGAAGCAGTCAATCAAACCTGGTTTCGATCAATATTTTAGAGGATAACACCGGTTAGGTCTGGGTTGGGTCTGGGATATGCCCGCATCTGGCTCATGATTTTGCCTTCTTCGCATACTTGTTGGCCTGATCCTGGGTTTTTTTCGTGATTGAATCACGTAGTAATGTGGTAACACACTGAAGCAGTCAATCAAACCTGGTTTCGATCAATATTTTAGAGGATAACACCGGTTAGGTCTGGGTTAGGTCTGGGATATGCGCGCATCTGGCTTATACTTTCGCCTTTTTCGCAAACTTGTTGGCCAGATCCTGGGTTTTTTTCGTGTTTGAATCACGTAATAATGTTGTACCACACTGAGGCAGTCAATTAAACCTGGTTTCGATCAATATTTTAGAGGATAACACCGGTTAGGTCCGGGTTAGGTCTGGGATATGCGCGCATCTGGCTTATACTTTCGCCTTTTTCGCATACTTGTTGGCCAGATCCTGGGTTTTTTTCGTGTTTGAATCACGCAGTAATGTGGTAACACACTGAAGCAGTCAATTAAACCTGGTTTCGATCAATATTTTAGAGGATAACACCGGTTAGGTCTGGGTTAGGTCTGGGATATGCCCGCATCTGGCTCATGATTTTGCCTTCTTCGCGTACTTGTTGGCCAGATCCTGGGTTTTTTTCGTGTTTGGATCACGTAGTAATGCGGTAACACACTGAAGCAGTCAATTAAATCTGGTTTCGATCAATATCTTAGAGGATAACACCGGTTAGGTCTGGGTTAGGTCTGGGCTATGCCCGCATCTGGCTTATACTTTCGCCTTTTTCGCAAACTTGTTGGCTAGATCCTGGGTTTTTTCGGGTTTGCATCACGTGGTAATGTTGTACCACACTGAGGCAGTCAATTAAACCTGGTTTCGATCAATATTTTAGAGGATAACACCGGTTAGGCCGGGGTTTCGTCTGGTTTATGTCCGCATCTGGCTCATGATTTTGCCGCCTTCGCATACTTGTTGGCCAGATCCTGGGTTTTTTTCGTGTTTGAATCACGCAGTAATGTGGTAACACACTGAAGCAGTCAATTAAACCTGGTTTCGATCAATATTTTAGAGGATAACACCGGTTAGGTCTGGGTTAGGTCTGGGTTATGCCCCTATCTGGCTTATACTTTCGCCTTTTTCGCAAACTTGTTGGCTAGATCCTGGGTTTTTTTCGTGTTTGAATCACGTAGTAATGTGGTAACACAATGAAGCAGTCAATTAACCCTGGTTTCGATCAATATTTTAGAGGATAACACCGGTTAGGTCTGGGTTAGGTCTGAGTTATGCCCGTATCTGGCTCATGATTTTGCCTTCTTCGCATACTTGCTGGCCAGATCCTGGGTTTTTTTCGTGTTTGAATCACGTAGTAATGTGGTAACACAATGAAGCAGTCAATTAACCCTGGTTTCGATCAATATTTTAGAGGATAACACCGGTTAGGTCTGGGTTAGGTCTGAGTTATGCTCGTATCTGGCTCACGATTTTGCCTTCTTCGCATACTTGCTGGCCAGATCCTGGGTTTTTTTCGTGATTGAATCACGTAGTAATGTGGTAACACAATGAAGCAGTCAATTAACCCTGGTTTCGATCAATATTTTAGAGGATAACACCGGTTAGGTCTGGGTTAGGTCTGAGTTATGCTCGTATCTGGCTCATGATTTTGCCTTCTTCGCATACTTGCTGGCCAGATCCTGGGTTTTTTTCGTGATTGAATCACGTAGTAATGTGGTAACACAATGAAGCAGTCAATTAACCCTGGTTTCGATCAATATTTTAGAGGATAACACCGGTTAGGTCTGGGTTAGGTCTGGGATATGCGCGCATCTGGCTCATGATTTTGCCGCCTTCGCATACTTGTTGGCCAGATCCTGGGTTTATTTCGTGTTTGAAACACGTAGTAATGTGGTAAATCACTGAAGCAGTCAATTAACTCTGGTTTCGATCAATATTTTGGAGGATAACACCGGTTAGGTCTGGGTTAGGTCTGGGTTATGCCCGCATCTGGCTCATGATTTTGCCTTCTTCGCGTACTTGTTGGCCAGATCCTGGGTTTTTTTCGTGTTTGAATCACGTAGTAATGTGGTAAAACACTGAGGCAGTCAATTAAACCTGGTTTCGATCAATATTTTAGAGGATAACACCGGTTAGGCCGGGGTTTCGTCTGGGTTATGTCCGCATCTGGCTCATGATTTTGCCTTCTTCGCATACATGTTGGCCAGATCCTGGATTTTTTTCGTGATTGAATCACGTAGTAATGTGGTAACACACTGAAGCAGTCAATCAAACCTGGTTTCGATCAATATTTTAGAGGATAACACCGGTTAGGTCTGGGTTAGGTCTGGGATATGCGCGCATCTGGCTTATACTTTCGCCTTTTTCGCAAACTTGTTGGCCAGATCCTGGGTTTTTTTCGTGTTTGAATCACGTAGTAATGTTGTTCCACACTGAGGCAGTCAATTAAACCTGGTTTCGATCAATATTTTAGAGGATAACACCGGTTAGGCCGGGGTTTCGTCTGGGTTATGTCCGCATCTGGCTCATGATTTTGCCTTCTTCGCATACATGTTGGCCAGATCCTGGGTTTTTTTCGTGTTTGAATCACGCAGTAATGTGGTAACACACTGAAGCAGTCAATTAAACCTGGTTTCGATCAATATTTTAGAGGATAACACCGGTTAGGTCTGGGTTAGGTCTGGGATATTCGCGCATCTGGCTTATACTTTCGCCTTTTTCGCAAACTTGTTGGCCAGATCCTGGGTTTTTTTCGTGTTTGAATCACGTAGTAATGTGGTAACACAATGAAGCAGTCAATTAACCCTGGTTTCGATCAATATTTTAGAGGATAACACCGGTTAGGTCTGGGTTGGGTCTGGGATATGCCCGCATCTGGCTCATGATTTTGCCTTCTTCGCATACTTGTTGGTCTGATCCTGGATTTTTTTCGTGATTGAATCACGTAGTAATGTGGTAAAACACTGAAGCAGTCGATCAAACCTGGTTTCGATCAATATTTTAGAGGATAACACCGGTTAGGTCTGGGTTAGGTCTGGGATATGCGCGCATCTGGCTTATACTTTCGCCTTTTTCGCAAACTTGTTGGCCAGATCCTGGGTTTTTTTCGTGTTTGAATCACGTAGTAATGTTGTTCCACACTGAGGCAGTCAATTAAACCTGGTTTCGATCAATATTTTAGAGGATAACACCGGTTAGGCCGGGGTTTCGTCTGGGTTATGTCCGCATCTGGCTCATGATTTTGCCTTCTTCGCATACATGTTGGCCAGATCCTGGGTTTTTTTCGTGTTTGAATCACGCAGTAATGTGGTAACACACTGAAGCAGTCAATTAAACCTGGTTTCGATCAAGATTTTAGAGGATAACACCGGTTAGGTCTGGGTTAGGTCTGGGATATGCGCGCATCTGGCTCATGATTTTGCCTTCTTCGCATACTTGTTGGTCTGATCCTGGATTTTTTTCGTGATTGAATCACGTAGTAATGTGGTAACACACTGAAGCAGTCAATCAAACCTGGTTTCGATCAATATTTTAGAGGATAACACCGGTTAGGTCTGGGTTAGGTCTGGGATATGCCCGCATCTGGCTCATGATTTTGCCTTCTTCGCATACTTGTTGGCCTGATCCTGGGATTTTTTCGTGTTTGAATCACGTAGTAATGTGGTAACACAATGAAGCAGTCAATTAAACCTGGTTTCCATCAATATTTTAGAGGATAACACCGGTTAGGTCTGGGTTAGGTCTGGGATATTCGCGCATCTGGCTTATACTTTCGCCTTTTTCGCAAACTTGTTGGCCAGATCCTGGGTTTTTTTCGTGTTTGAATCACGTAGTAATGTGGTAACACAATGAAGCAGTCAATTAACCCTGGTTTCGATCAATATTTTAGAGGATAACACCGGTTAGGTCTGGGATAGGTCCGGGATATGCCCGCATCTGGCTCATGATTTTGCCTTCTTCGCATAATTGTCGGCCAGATCCTGGGTTTTTTTCGTGATTGAATCACGTAGTAATATGGTAACACACTGAAGCAGTCAATCAAACCTGGTTTCGATCAATATTTTAGAGGATAACACCGGTTAGGTCTGGGTTGGGTCTGGGATATGCCCGCATCTGGCTCATGATTTTGCCTTCTTCGCATACTTGTTGGCCTGATCCTGGGTTTTTTTCGTGATTGAATCACGTAGTAATGTGGTAACACACTGAAGCAGTCAATCAAACCTGGTTTCGATCAATATTTTAGAGGATAACACCGGTTAGGTCTGGGTTAGGTCTGGGATATGCGCGCATCTGGCTTATACTTTCGCCTTTTTCGCAAACTTGTTGGCCAGATCCTGGGTTTTTTTCGTGTTTGAATCACGTAATAATGTTGTACCACACTGAGGCAGTCAATTAAACCTGGTTTCGATCAATATTTTAGAGGATAACACCGGTTAGGTCCGGGTTAGGTCTGGGATATGCGCGCATCTGGCTTATACTTTCGCCTTTTTCGCATACTTGTTGGCCAGATCCTGGGTTTTTTTCGTGTTTGAATCACGCAGTAATGTGGTAACACACTGAAGCAGTCAATTAAACCTGGTTTCGATCAATATTTTAGAGGATAACACCGGTTAGGTCTGGGTTAGGTCTGGGATATGCCCGCATCTGGCTCATGATTTTGCCTTCTTCGCGTACTTGTTGGCCAGATCCTGGGTTTTTTTCGTGTTTGGATCACGTAGTAATGCGGTAACACACTGAAGCAGTCAATTAAATCTGGTTTCGATCAATATCTTAGAGGATAACACCGGTTAGGTCTGGGTTAGGTCTGGGTTATGCCCCTATCTGGCTTATACTTTCGCCTTTTTCGCAAACTTGTTGGCTAGATCCTGGGTTTTTTTCGTGTTTGAATCACGTAGTAATGTGGTAACACAATGAAGCAGTCAATTAACCCTGGTTTCGATCAATATTTTAGAGGATAACACCGGTTAGGTCTGGGTTAGGTCTGAGTTATGCCCGTATCTGGCTCATGATTTTGCCTTCTTCGCATACTTGCTGGCCAGATCCTGGGTTTTTTTCGTGTTTGAATCACGTAGTAATGTGGTAACACAATGAAGCAGTCAATTAACCCTGGTTTCGATCAATATTTTAGAGGATAACACCGGTTAGGTCTGGGTTAGGTCTGAGTTATGCTCGTATCTGGCTCACGATTTTGCCTTCTTCGCATACTTGCTGGCCAGATCCTGGGTTTTTTTCGTGATTGAATCACGTAGTAATGTGGTAACACAATGAAGCAGTCAATTAACCCTGGTTTCGATCAATATTTTAGAGGATAACACCGGTTAGGTCTGGGTTAGGTCTGGGATATGCGCGCATCTGGCTCATGATTTTGCCTTCTTCGCATACTTGTTGGTCTGATCCTGGATTTTTTTCGCGATTGAATCACGGAGTAATGTGGTAACACACTGAAGCAGTCAATCAAACCTGGTTTCGATCAATATTTTAGAGGATAACACCGGTTAGGTCTGGGTTAGGTCTGGGTTATGCCCGCATCTGACTTATACTTTCGCCTTTTTCGCAAACTTGTTGGCCAGATCCAGGGTTTTTTCCGTGTTTAAATAACGTAGTAATGTGGTAACACAATGAAGCAGTCAATTAACCCTGGTTTAGATCAATATTTTAGAGGATAACACCGGTTAGGTCTGGGTTAGGTCTGAGTTATGCTCGTATCTGGCTCATGATTTTGCCTTCTTCGCATACTTGCTGGCCAGATCCTGGGTTTTTTTCGTGTTTGAATCACGTAGTAATGTGGTAACACAATGAAGCAGTCAATTAACCCTGGTTTCGATCAATATTTTAGAGGATAACACCGGTTAGGTCTGGGTTAGGTCTGAGTTATGCTCGTATCTGGCTCATGATTTTGCCTTCTTCGCATACTTGCTGGCCAGATCCTGGGTTTTTTTCGTGATTGAATCACGTAGTAATGTGGTAACACAATGAAGCAGTCAATTAACCCTGGTTTCGATCAATATTTTAGAGGATAACACCGGTTAGGTCTGGGTTAGGTCTGGGATATGCGCGCATCTGGCTCATGATTTTGCCGCCTTCGCATACTTGTTGGCCAGATCCTGGGTTTATTTCGTGTTTGAAACACGTAGTAATGTGGTAAATCACTGAAGCAGTCAATTAACTCTGGTTTCGATCAATATTTTGGAGGATAACACCGGTTAGGTCTGGGTTAGGTCTGGGTTATGCCCGCATCTGGCTCATGATTTTGCCTTCTTCGCGTACTTGTTGGCCAGATCCTGGGTTTTTTTCGTGTTTGAATCACGTAGTAATGTGGTAAAACACTGAGGCAGTCAATTAAACCTGGTTTCGATCAATATTTTAGAGGATAACACCGGTTAGGCCGGGGTTTCGTCTGGGTTATGTCCGCATCTGGCTCATGATTTTGCCTTCTTCGCATACATGTTGGCCAGATCCTGGGTTTTTTTCGTGTATGAATCACGCAGTAATGTGGTAACACACTGAAGCAGTCAATTAAACCAGGTTTCGATCAATATTTTAGAGGATATCACCGGTTAGGTCCGGGTTAGGTCTGGGTTATGCCCGTATCTGGCTTATACTTTCGCCTTTTTCGCAAACTTGTTGGCTAGATCCTGGGTTTTTTCGTGTTTGAATCACGTAGTAATGTTGTACCACACTGAGGCAGTCAAATAAACCTGGTTTCGATCAATATTTTAGAGGATAACACCGGTTAGGCCTGGGTTTCGTCTGGGTTATGTCCGCATATGGCTCATGATTTTGCCTTCTTCGCATACTTGTTGGCCTGACCCTGGGTTTTTTTCGTGTTTGAATCACGCAGTAATGTGGTAACAAACTGAAGCAGTCAATTAAACCTGGTTTCGATCAATATTTTAGAGGATAACACCGGTTAGGTCTGGGTTAGGTCTGGGATATTCGCGCATCTGGCTTATACTTTCGCCTTTTCGCAAACTTGTTGTCCAGATCCTGGGTTTTTTTCGTGTTTGAATCACGTAGTAATGTTGTACCACACTGAGGCAGTCAATTAAACCTGGTTTCGATCAATATTTTAGAGGATAACACCGGTTATGTCTGGGTTAGGTCCGGGATATGCCCGCATCTGGCTCATGATTTTGCCTTCTTCGCATACTTGATGGCCAAATCCTGGGTTTTTTTCGTGTTTGAATCACGTAGTAATGTGGTAACACAATGAAGCAGTCAATTAACCCTGGTTTCGATCAATATTTTAGAGGATAACACCGGTTAGGTCTGGGTTAGGTCTGGGTTATGCCCGCATCTGGCTCATGATTTTGCCTTCTTCGCATACTTGCTGGCCAGATCCTGGGTTTTTTTCGTGATTGAATCTCGTAGTAATGTGGTAACACAATAAAGCAGGTAATTAACCCTGGTTTCGATCAATATTTTAGAGGATAACAACGGTTAGGTCTGGGTTAGGTCTGGGATATGCGCGCATCTGGCTCATGATTTTGCCTTCTTCCCATACTTGTTGGCCTGATCCTGGGTTTTTTTCGTGTTTGAATCACGTAGTAATGTGGTAACACAATGAAGCAGTCAATTAACCCTGGTTTCGATCAATATTTTAGAGGATAACACCGGTTAGGTCTGGGTTAGGTCTGGGATATGCGAGCATCTGGCTTATACTTTCGCCTTTTTCGCAAACTTGTTGGCCAGATCCTGGGTTCTTTCCGTGTTTGAATCACGTAGTAATGTGGTACCACACTGAGGCAGTCAATTAAACCTGGTTTCGATCAATATTTCAGAGGATAACACCGGTTAGGTCTGGGTTAGGTCTGGAATATGCCCGCATCTGGCTCATGATTTTGCCTTCTTCGCATACTTGTCGGCCAGATCCTGGGTTTTTTTCGTGTTTGAATCACGTAGTAATGTGGTGACACACTGAAGCAGTCAATTAAACCTCGTTTCGCTCAGTATTTTAGAGGATAACACCGGTTAGGTCTGGTTTAGGTCTGGGTTATACCCGCATCTGGCTCATGATTTTGCCTTCTTCGCAAATTTGTTGGCCAGATCTTGGGTTTTGTTCGTGTTTGAATCACGTAGGAATGTGGTAACACACTGAAGCAGTCAATTAAACCTGGTTTCGATCAATATTTCAGAGAATAACACCGGTTAGGTCTGGGTTAGGTCCGGAATATGCCCGCATCTGGCTCATGATTTTGCCTTCTTCGCATACTTGATGGCCAGATCCTGGGTTTATTTCGTGTTTGAAACACGTAGTAATGTGGTAAAACACTGAAGCAGTCAATTAACTCTGGTTTCGATCAATATTTTGGAGGATAACACCGGTTAGGTCTGGGTTAGGTTTGGGTTATGCCCGCATCTGGCTCATGATTTTGCCTTCTTCGCGTACTTGTTGGCCAGATCCTGGGTTTTTTTCGTGTTTGAATCACGTAGTAATGCGGTATCACACTGCAGCAGTCAATTAAATCTGGTTTCGATCAATATTTTAGAGGATAACACCGGTTAGGTCTGGGTTAGGTCTGGGTTATGCCCGCATCTGGCTTATACTTTCGCCTTTTTCGCAAACTTGTTGGCTAGATCCTGGGTTTTTTCGGGTTTGCATCACGCGGTAATCTGGTACGACACAGAAACAATCCATTAAACCTGAATTCGGACAGTATTTTAGAGGATAACACCGGTTAGGTCTGGGTGAGGTCTGGGATATGCGCGCATCTGGCTTATGATTTTGCCTTTTTCGCAAACTTGTTGGCCAGATCCTGGGTTTTTTTCGTGTTTGAATCACGTAGTAATGTTGTACCACACTGAGGCAGTCAATTAAACCTGGTTTCGATCAATATTTTAGAGGATAACACCGGTTAGGCCGGGGTTTCGTCCGGTTTATGTCCGCATCTGGCTCATGATTTTGCCGCCTTCGCATACTTGTTGGCCAGATCCTGGGTTTTTTTCGTGTTTGAATCACGCAGTAATGTGGTAACACACTGAAGCAGTCAATTAAACCTGGTTTCGATCAATATTTTAGAGGATAACACCGGTTAGGTCTGGGTTAGGTCTGGGTTATGCCCCTATCTGGCTTATACTTTCGCCTTTTTCGCAAACTTGTTGGCTAGATCCTGGGTTTTTTTCGTGTTTGAATCACGTAGTAATGTGGTAACACAATGAAGCAGTCAATTAACCCTGGTTTCGATCAATATTTTAGAGGATAACACCGGTTAGGTCTGGGTTAGGTCTGAGTTATGCCCGTATCTGGCTCATGATTTTGCCTTCTTCGCATACTTGTTGGCCAGATCCTGGGTTTATTTCGTGTTTGAAACACGTAGTAATGTGGTAAATCACTGAAGCAGTCAATTAACTCTGGTTTCGATCAATATTTTGGAGGATAACACCGGTTAGGTCTGGGTTAGGTCTGGGTTATGCCCGCATCTGGCTCATGATTTTGCCTTCTTCGCGTACTTGTTGGCCAGATCCTGGGTTTTTTTCGTGTTTGAATCACGTAGTAATGTGGTAAAACACTGAAGCAGTCAATTAAACCTGGTTTCGATCAATATTTTAGAGGATAACACCGGTTTGGTCTGGGTTAGGTCTGGGTTATGCCCGCATCTGGCTCATGATTTTGCCTTCTTCGCGTAATTGTTGGCCAGATCCTGGATTTTTTTCGTGTTTGAATCACGTAGTAATGCGGTAACACACTGAAGCAGTCAATTAAACCTGGTTTCGATCAATATTTTAGAGGATAACACCGGTTAGGTCTGGGTTAGGTCTGGGTTATGCCCGCATCTGGCTTATACTTTCGCCTTTTTCGCAAACTTGTTGGCTAGATCCTGGGTTTTTTCGGGTTTGCATCACGTGGTAATGTGGTACGACACAGAAACAATCCATTAAACCTGGATTCGGACAGTATTTTAGAGGATTACACCGGTTAGGTCTGGGTGAGGTCTGGGATATGCGCGCATCAGGCTCATGATTTTGCCTTTTTCGCAAACTTGTTGGCCAGATCCTGGGTTTTTTTCGTGTTTGAATCACGCAGTAATGTGGTAACACAATGAAGCAGTCAATTAAACCTGGTTTCCATCAATATTTTAGAGGATAACACCGGTTAGGTCTGGGTTAGGTCTGGGTTATGCCCGTATCTGGCTTATACTTTCGCCTTTTTCGCAAACTTGTTGGCTAGATCCTGGGTTTTTTCGTGTTTGTATCACGTAGTAATGTTGTACCACACTGAGGCAGTCAATTAAACCTGGTTTCGATCAATATTTTAGAGGATAACACCGGTTAGGCCTGGGTTTCGTCTGGGTTATGTCCGCATCTGGCTCATGATTTTGCCTTCTTCGCATACTTGTTGGCCTGATCCTGGGTTTTTTTCGTGTTTGAATCACGCAGTAATGTGGTAACACAATGAAGCAGTCAATTAAACCTGGTTTCCATCAATATTTTAGAGGATAACACCGGTTAGGTCTGGGTTAGGTCTGGGATATTCGCGCATCTGGCTTATACTTTCGCCTTTTTCGCAAACTTGTTGGCCAGATCCTGGGTTTTTTTCGTGTTTGAATCACGTAGTAATGTGGTAACACAATGAAGCAGTCAATTAACCCTGGTTTCGATCAATATTTTAGAGGATAACACCGGTTAGGTCTGGGATAGGTCCGGGATATGCCCGCATCTGGCTCATGATTTTGCCTTCTTCGCATAATTGTCGGCCAGATCCTGGGTTTTTTTCGTGATTGAATCACGTAGTAATATGGTAACACACTGAAGCAGTCAATCAAACCTGGTTTCGATCAATATTTTAGAGGATAACACCGGTTAGGTCTGGGTTGGGTCTGGGATATGCCCGCATCTGGCTCATGATTTTGCCTTCTTCGCATAATTGTCGGCCAGATCCTGGGTTTTTTTCGTGATTGAATCACGTAGTAATATGGTAACACACTGAAGCAGTCAATCAAACCTGGTTTC
The DNA here is from genome assembly GCF_051014445.1 of Colletes latitarsis. Taxonomy (NCBI): domain Eukaryota; kingdom Metazoa; phylum Arthropoda; class Insecta; order Hymenoptera; family Colletidae; genus Colletes; species Colletes latitarsis. The sequence goes on from NC_135142.1 coordinate 9,341,250, forward strand.
GATCAATATTTTAGAGGATAACACCGGTTAGGTCTGGGATAGGTCCGGGATATGCCCGCATCTGGCTCATGATTTTGCCTTCTTCGCATAATTGTCGGCCAGATCCTGGGTTTTTTTCGTGATTGAATCACGTAGTAATATGGTAACACACTGAAGCAGTCAATCAAACCTGGTTTCGATCAATATTTTAGAGGATAACACCGGTTAGGTCTGGGTGAGGTCTGGGATATGCGCGCATCTGGCTTATGATTTTGCCTTTTTCGCAAACTTGTTGGCCAGATCCTGGGTTTTTTTCGTGTTTGAATCACGTAGTAATGTTGTACCACACTGAGGCAGTCAATTAAACCTGGTTTCGATCAATATTTTAGAGGATAACACCGGTTAGGCCGGGGTTTCGTCCGGTTTATGTCCGCATCTGGCTCATGATTTTGCCGCCTTCGCATACTTGTTGGCCAGATCCTGGGTTTTTTTCGTGTTTGAATCACGCAGTAATGTAGTAACACACTGAAGCAGTCAATTAAACCTGGTTTCGATCAATATTTTAGAGGATAACACCGGTTAGGTCTGGGTTAGGTCTGGGTTATGCCCCTATCTGGCTTATACTTTCGCCTTTTTCGCAAACTTGTTGGCTAGATCCTGGGTTTTTTTCGTGTTTGAATCACGTAGTAATGTGGTAACACAATGAAGCAGTCAATTAACCCTGGTTTCGATCAATATTTTAGAGGATAACACCGGTTAGGTCTGGGTTAGGTCTGAGTTATGCCCGTATCTGGCTCATGATTTTGCCTTCTTCGCATACTTGCTGGCCAGATCCTGGGTTTTTTTCGAGTTTGAATCACGTAGTAATGTGGTAACACAATGAAGCAGTCAATTAACCCTGGTTTCGAACAATATTTTAGAGGATAACACCGGTTAGGTCTGGGTTAGGTCTGAGTTATGCCCGTATCTGGCTCATGATTTTGCCTTCTTCGCATACTTGCTGGCCAGATCCTGGGTTTTTTTCGTGATTGAATCACGTAGTAATGTGGTAACGCAATGAAGCAGTCAATTAACCCTGGTTTCGATCAATATTTCAGAGGATAACACCGGTTAGGTCTGGGTTAGGTCCGGAATATGCCCGCATCTGGCTCATGATTTTGCCTTCTTCGCATACTTGTTGGCCAGATCCTGGGTTTATTTCGTGTTTGAATCATGTAGTAATGTGGTAACACAATGAAGCAGTCAATTAACCCTGGTTTCGATCAATATTTTAGAGGATAACACCGGTTAGGTCTGGGTTAGGTCCGGGATATGCCCGCATCTGGCTCATGATTTTGCCTTCTTCGCATACTTGTTGGCCTGATCCTGGGTTTTTTTCGTGTTTGAATCATGTAGTAATGTGGTAACACAATGAAGCAGTCAATTAACCCTGGTTTCGATCAATATTTTAGAGGATAACACCGGTTAGGTCTGGGTTAGGTCCGGGATATGCCCGCATCTGGCTCATGATTTTGCCTTCTTCGCATACTTGTTGGCCAGATCCTGGGTTTTTTTCGTGATTGAATCACGTAGTAATGTGGTAACACACTGAAGCAGTCAATCAAACCTGGTTTCGATCAATATTTTAGAGGATAACACCGGTTAGGTCTGGGTTAGGTCCGGAATATGCCCGCATCTGGCTCATGATTTTGCCTTCTTCGCATACTTGTTGGCCAGATCCTGGGTTTATTTCGTGTTTGAAACACGTAGTAATGTTGTACCACACTGAGGCAGTCAATTAAACCTGGTTTCGATCAATATTTTGGAGGATAACACCGGTTAGGTCTGGGTTAGGTCTGGGTTATGCCCGCATCTGGCTCATGATTTTGCCTTCTTCGCGTACTTGTTGGCCAGATCCTGGGTTTTTTTCGTGTTTGAATCACGTAGTAATGTGGTAAAACACTGAAGCAGTCAATTAAACCTGGTTTCGATCAATATTTTAGAGGATAACACCGGTTTGGTCTGGGTTAGGTCTGGGTTATGCCCGCATCTGGCTCATGATTTTGCCTTCTTCGCGTACTTGTTGGCCAGATCCTGGATTTTTTTCGTGTTTGAATCACGTAGTAATGCGGTAACACACTGAAGCAGTCAATTAAACCTGGTTTCGATCAATATTTTAGAGGATAACACCGGTTAGGTCTGGGTTAGGTCTGGGTTATGCCCGCATCTGGCTTATACTTTCGCCTTTTTCGCAAACTTGTTGGCTAGATCCTGGGTTTTTTCGGGTTTGCATCACGTGGTAATGTGGTACGACACAGAAACAATCCATTAAACCTGGATTCGGACAGTATTTTAGAGGATAACACCGGTTAGGTCTGGGTGAGGTCTGGGATATGCGCGCATCAGGCTCATGATTTTGCCTTTTTCGCAAACTTGTTGGCCAGATCCTGGGTTTTTTTCGTGTTTGAATCACGTAGTAATGTTGTTCCACACTGAGGCAGTCAATTAAACCTGGTTTCGATCAATATTTTAGAGGATAACACCGGTTAGGCCGGGGTTTCGTCTGGGTTATGTCCGCATCTGGCTCATGATTTTGCCTTCTTCGCATACATGTTGGCCAGATCCTGGGTTTTTTTCGTGTTTGAATCACGCAGTAATGTGGTAACACACTGAAGCAGTCAATTAAACCTGGTTTCGATCAATATTTTAGAGGATAACACCGGTTAGGTCTGGGTTAGGTCTGGGTTATGCCCGTATCTGGCTTATACTTTCGCCTTTTTCGCAAACTTGTTGGCTAGATCCTGGGTTTTTTCGTGTTTGTATCACGTAGTAATGTTGTACCACACTGAGGCAGTCAATTAAACCTGGTTTCGATCAATATTTTAGAGGATAACACCGGTTAGGCCTGGGTTTCGTCTGGGTTATGTCCGCATCTGGCTCATGATTTTGCCTTCTTCGCATACTTGTTGGCCTGATCCTGGGTTTTTTTCGTGTTTGAATCACGCAGTAATGTGGTAACACAATGAAGCAGTCAATTAAACCTGGTTTCCATCAATATTTTAGAGGATAACACCGGTTAGGTCTGGGTTAGGTCTGGGATATTCGCGCATCTGGCTTATACTTTCGCCTTTTTCGCAAACTTGTTGGCCAGATCCTGGGTTTTTTTCGTGTTTGAATCACGTAGTAATGTGGTAACACAATGAAGCAGTCAATTAACCCTGGTTTCGATCAATATTTTAGAGGATAACACCGGTTAGGTCTGGGTTGGGTCTGGGATATGCCCGCATCTGGCTCATGATTTTGCCTTCTTCGCATACTTGTTGGCCTGATCCTGGGTTTTTTTCGTGATTGAATCACGTAGTAATGTGGTAACACACTGAAGCAGTCAATCAAACCTGGTTTCGATCAATATTTTAGAGGATAACACCTGTTAGGTCTGGGTTAGGTCTGGGATATGCGCGCATCTGGCTTATACTTTCGCCTTTTTCGCAAACTTGTTGGCCAGATCCTGGGTTTTTTTCGTGTTTGAATCACGTAATAATGTTGTACCACACTGAGGCAGTCAATTAAACCTGGTTTCGATCAATATTTTAGAGGATAACACCGGTTAGGTCTGGGTTAGGTCTGGGATATGCGCGCATCTGGCTCATGATTTTGCCTTCTTCGCATACTTGTTGGTCTGATCCTGGATTTTTTTCGTGATTGAATCACGTAGTAATGTGGTAACACACTGAAGCAGTCAATCAAACCTGGTTTCGATCAATATTTTAGAGGATAACACCGGTTAGGTCTGGGTTAGGTCTGGGATATGCCCGCATCTGGCTCATGATTTTGCCTTCTTCGCATACTTGTTGGCCTGATCCTGGGTTTTTTTCGTGTTTGAATCACGTAGTAATGTGGTAACACAATGAAGCAGTCAATTAAACCTGGTTTCCATCAATATTTTAGAGGATAACACCGGTTAGGTCTGGGTTAGGTCTGGGATATTCGCGCATCTGGCTTATACTTTCGCCTTTTTCGCAAACTTGTTGGCCAGATCCTGGGTTTTTTTCGTGTTTGAATCACGTAGTAATGTGGTAACACAATGAAGCAGTCAATTAACCCTGGTTTCGATCAATATTTTAGAGGATAACACCGGTTAGGTCTGGGATAGGTCCGGGATATGCCCGCATCTGGCTCATGATTTTGCCTTCTTCGCATAATTGTCGGCCAGATCCTGGGTTTTTTTCGTGATTGAATCACGTAGTAATATGGTAACACACTGAAGCAGTCAATCAAACCTGGTTTCGATCAATATTTTAGAGGATAACACCGGTTAGGTCTGGGTTGGGTCTGGGATATGCCCGCATCTGGCTCATGATTTTGCCTTCTTCGCATACTTGTTGGCCTGATCCTGGGTTTTTTTCGTGATTGAATCACGTAGTAATGTGGTAACACACTGAAGCAGTCAATCAAACCTGGTTTCGATCAATATTTTAGAGGATAACACCGGTTAGGTCTGGGTTAGGTCTGGGATATGCGCGCATCTGGCTTATACTTTCGCCTTTTTCGCAAACTTGTTGGCCAGATCCTGGGTTTTTTTCGTGTTTGAATCACGTAATAATGTTGTACCACACTGAGGCAGTCAATTAAACCTGGTTTCGATCAATATTTTAGAGGATAACACCGGTTAGGTCCGGGTTAGGTCTGGGATATGCGCGCATCTGGCTTATACTTTCGCCTTTTTCGCATACTTGTTGGCCAGATCCTGGGTTTTTTTCGTGTTTGAATCACGCAGTAATGTGGTAACACACTGAAGCAGTCAATTAAACCTGGTTTCGATCAATATTTTAGAGGATAACACCGGTTAGGTCTGGGTTAGGTCTGGGATATGCCCGCATCTGGCTCATGATTTTGCCTTCTTCGCGTACTTGTTGGCCAGATCCTGGGTTTTTTTCGTGTTTGGATCACGTAGTAATGCGGTAACACACTGAAGCAGTCAATTAAATCTGGTTTCGATCAATATCTTAGAGGATAACACCGGTTAGGTCTGGGTTAGGTCTGGGCTATGCCCGCATCTGGCTTATACTTTCGCCTTTTTCGCAAACTTGTTGGCTAGATCCTGGGTTTTTTCGGGTTTGCATCACGTGGTAATGTTGTACCACACTGAGGCAGTCAATTAAACCTGGTTTCGATCAATATTTTAGAGGATAACACCGGTTAGGCCGGGGTTTCGTCTGGTTTATGTCCGCATCTGGCTCATGATTTTGCCGCCTTCGCATACTTGTTGGCCAGATCCTGGGTTTTTTTCGTGTTTGAATCACGCAGTAATGTGGTAACACACTGAAGCAGTCAATTAAACCTGGTTTCGATCAATATTTTAGAGGATAACACCGGTTAGGTCTGGGTTAGGTCTGGGTTATGCCCCTATCTGGCTTATACTTTCGCCTTTTTCGCAAACTTGTTGGCTAGATCCTGGGTTTTTTTCGTGTTTGAATCACGTAGTAATGTGGTAACACAATGAAGCAGTCAATTAACCCTGGTTTCGATCAATATTTTAGAGGATAACACCGGTTAGGTCTGGGTTAGGTCTGAGTTATGCCCGTATCTGGCTCATGATTTTGCCTTCTTCGCATACTTGCTGGCCAGATCCTGGGTTTTTTTCGTGTTTGAATCACGTAGTAATGTGGTAACACAATGAAGCAGTCAATTAACCCTGGTTTCGATCAATATTTTAGAGGATAACACCGGTTAGGTCTGGGTTAGGTCTGAGTTATGCTCGTATCTGGCTCACGATTTTGCCTTCTTCGCATACTTGCTGGCCAGATCCTGGGTTTTTTTCGTGATTGAATCACGTAGTAATGTGGTAACACAATGAAGCAGTCAATTAACCCTGGTTTCGATCAATATTTTAGAGGATAACACCGGTTAGGTCTGGGTTAGGTCTGGGATATGCGCGCATCTGGCTCATGATTTTGCCTTCTTCGCATACTTGTTGGTCTGATCCTGGATTTTTTTCGCGATTGAATCACGGAGTAATGTGGTAACACACTGAAGCAGTCAATCAAACCTGGTTTCGATCAATATTTTAGAGGATAACACCGGTTAGGTCTGGGTTAGGTCTGGGTTATGCCCGCATCTGACTTATACTTTCGCCTTTTTCGCAAACTTGTTGGCCAGATCCAGGGTTTTTTCCGTGTTTAAATAACGTAGTAATGTGGTAACACAATGAAGCAGTCAATTAACCCTGGTTTAGATCAATATTTTAGAGGATAACACCGGTTAGGTCTGGGTTAGGTCTGAGTTATGCTCGTATCTGGCTCATGATTTTGCCTTCTTCGCATACTTGCTGGCCAGATCCTGGGTTTTTTTCGTGTTTGAATCACGTAGTAATGTGGTAACACAATGAAGCAGTCAATTAACCCTGGTTTCGATCAATATTTTAGAGGATAACACCGGTTAGGTCTGGGTTAGGTCTGAGTTATGCTCGTATCTGGCTCATGATTTTGCCTTCTTCGCATACTTGCTGGCCAGATCCTGGGTTTTTTTCGTGATTGAATCACGTAGTAATGTGGTAACACAATGAAGCAGTCAATTAACCCTGGTTTCGATCAATATTTTAGAGGATAACACCGGTTAGGTCTGGGTTAGGTCTGGGATATGCGCGCATCTGGCTCATGATTTTGCCGCCTTCGCATACTTGTTGGCCAGATCCTGGGTTTATTTCGTGTTTGAAACACGTAGTAATGTGGTAAATCACTGAAGCAGTCAATTAACTCTGGTTTCGATCAATATTTTGGAGGATAACACCGGTTAGGTCTGGGTTAGGTCTGGGTTATGCCCGCATCTGGCTCATGATTTTGCCTTCTTCGCGTACTTGTTGGCCAGATCCTGGGTTTTTTTCGTGTTTGAATCACGTAGTAATGTGGTAAAACACTGAGGCAGTCAATTAAACCTGGTTTCGATCAATATTTTAGAGGATAACACCGGTTAGGCCGGGGTTTCGTCTGGGTTATGTCCGCATCTGGCTCATGATTTTGCCTTCTTCGCATACATGTTGGCCAGATCCTGGGTTTTTTTCGTGTATGAATCACGCAGTAATGTGGTAACACACTGAAGCAGTCAATTAAACCAGGTTTCGATCAATATTTTAGAGGATATCACCGGTTAGGTCCGGGTTAGGTCTGGGTTATGCCCGTATCTGGCTTATACTTTCGCCTTTTTCGCAAACTTGTTGGCTAGATCCTGGGTTTTTTCGTGTTTGAATCACGTAGTAATGTTGTACCACACTGAGGCAGTCAAATAAACCTGGTTTCGATCAATATTTTAGAGGATAACACCGGTTAGGCCTGGGTTTCGTCTGGGTTATGTCCGCATATGGCTCATGATTTTGCCTTCTTCGCATACTTGTTGGCCTGACCCTGGGTTTTTTTCGTGTTTGAATCACGCAGTAATGTGGTAACAAACTGAAGCAGTCAATTAAACCTGGTTTCGATCAATATTTTAGAGGATAACACCGGTTAGGTCTGGGTTAGGTCTGGGATATTCGCGCATCTGGCTTATACTTTCGCCTTTTCGCAAACTTGTTGTCCAGATCCTGGGTTTTTTTCGTGATTGAATCACGTAGTAATGTGGTAACACACTGAAGCAGTCAATCAAACCTGGTTTCGATCAATATTTTAGAGGATAACACCGGTTAGGTCTGGGTTATGTCTGGGTTATGCCCCTATCTGGCTTATACTTTCGCCTTTTTCGCAAACTTGTTGGCTAGATCCTGGGTTTTTTTCGTGTTTGAATCACGTAGTAATGTGGTAACACAATGAAGCAGTCAATTAACCCTGGTTTCGATCAATATTTTAGAGGATAACACCGGTTAGGTCTGGGTTAGGTCTGAGTTATGCCCGTATCTGGCTCATGATTTTGCCTTCTTCGCATACTTGCTGGCCAGATCCTGGGTTTTTTTCGTGTTTGAATCACGTAGTAATGTGGTAACACAATGAAGCAGTCAATTAACCCTGGTTTCGATCAATATTTTAGAGGATAACACCGGTTAGGTCTGGGTTAGGTCTGAGTTATGCTCGTATCTGGCTCACGATTTTGCCTTCTTCGCATACTTGCTGGCCAGATCCTGGGTTTTTTTCGTGATTGAATCACGTAGTAATGTGGTAACACAATGAAGCAGTCAATTAACCCTGGTTTCGATCAATATTTTAGAGGATAACACCGGTTAGGTCTGGGTCAGGTCTGGGATATGCGCGCATCTGACTTATACTTTCGCCATTTTCGCAAACTTGTTGGCCAGATCCTGGGTTTTTTCCGTGTTTAAATAACGTAGTAATGTGGTAACACAATGAAGCAGTCAATTAACCCTGGTTTAGATCAATATTTTAGAGGATAACACCGGTTAGGTCTGGGTTAGGTCTGGGATATGCGCGCATCTGGCTCATGATTTTGCATTCTTCGCATACTTGTTGGTCTGATCCTGGATTTTTTTCGTGATTGAATCACGTAGTAATGTGGTAACACACTGAAGCAGTCAACCAAACCTGGTTTCGATCAATATTTTAGAGGATAACACCGGTTAGGTCTGGGTTAGGTCTGGGATATTCGCGCATCTGGCTTATACTTTCGCCTTTTTCGCAAACTTGTTGGCCAGATCCTGGGTTTTTTTCGTGTTTGAATCACGTAGTAATGTGGTAACACAATGGAGCAGTCAATTAACCCTGGTTTCGATCAATATTTTAGAGGATAACACCGGTTGGGTCTGGGTTAGGTCCGGGATATGCCCGCATCTGGCTCATGATTTTGCCTTCTTCGCATAATTGTCGGCCAGATCCTGGGTTTTTTTCGTGATTGAATCACGTAGTAATGTGGTAACACACTGAAGCAGTCAATCAAACCTGGTTTCGATCAATATTTTAGAGGATAACACCGGTTAGGTCTGGGTTGGGTCTGGGATATGCCCGCATCTGGCTCATGATTTTGCCTTCTTCGCATACTTGTCGGCCTGATCCTGGGTTTTTTTCGTGATTGAATCACGTAGTAATGTGGTAACACACTGAAGCAGTCAATCAAACCTGGTTTCGATCAATATTTTAGAGGATAACACCGGTTAGGTCTGGGTTAGGTCTGGGATATGCTCGTATCTGGCTCACGATTTTGCCTTCTTCGCATACTTGCTGGCCAGATCCTGGGTTTTTTTCGTGATTGAATCACGTAGTAATGTGGTAACACAGTGAAGCAGTCAATTAACCCTGGTTTCGATCAATATTTTAGAGGATAACACCGGTTAGGTCTGGGTTGGGTCTGGGATATGCCCGCATCTGGCTCATGATTTTGCCTTCTTCGCATACTTGTTGGCCTGATCCTGGGTTTTTTTCGTGATTGAATCACGTAGTAATGTGGTAACACACTGAAGCAGTCAATCAAACCTGGTTTCGATCAATATTTTAGAGGATAACACCGGTTAGGTCTGGGTTATGTCTGGGTTATGCCCCTATCTGGCTTATACTTTCGCCTTTTTCGCAAACTTGTTGGCTAGATCCTGGGTTTTTTTCGTGTTTGAATCACGTAGTAATGTGGTAACACAATGAAGCAGTCAATTAACCCTGGTTTCGATCAATATTTTAGAGGATAACACCGGTTAGGTCTGGGTTAGGTCTGAGTTATGCCCGTATCTGGCTCATGATTTTGCCTTCTTCGCATACTTGCTGGCCAGATCCTGGGTTTTTTTCGTGTTTGAATCACGTAGTAATGTGGTAACACAATGAAGCAGTCAATTAACCCTGGTTTCGATCAATATTTTAGAGGATAACACCGGTTAGGTCTGGGTTAGGTCTGAGTTATGCTCGTATCTGGCTCACGATTTTGCCTTCTTCGCATACTTGCTGGCCAGATCCTGGGTTTTTTTCGTGATTGAATCACGTAGTAATGTGGTAACACAATGAAGCAGTCAATTAACCCTGGTTTCGATCAATATTTTAGAGGATAACACCGGTTAGGTCTGGGTTAGGTCTGGGATATGCGCGCATCTGGCTCATGATTTTGCCTTCTTCGCATACTTGTTGGTCTGATCCTGGATTTTTTTCGCGATTGAATCACGGAGTAATGTGGTAACACACTGAAGCAGTCAATCAAACCTGGTTTCGATCAATATTTTAGAGGATAACACCGGTTAGGTCTGGGTTAGGTCTGGGTTATGCCCGCATCTGACTTATACTTTCGCCTTTTTCGCAAACTTGTTGGCCAGATCCAGGGTTTTTTCCGTGTTTAAATAACGTAGTAATGTGGTAACACAATGAAGCAGTCAATTAACCCTGGTTTAGATCAATATTTTAGAGGATAACACCGGTTAGGTCTGGGTTAGGTCTGAGTTATGCTCGTATCTGGCTCATGATTTTGCCTTCTTCGCATACTTGCTGGCCAGATCCTGGGTTTTTTTCGTGTTTGAATCACGTAGTAATGTGGTAACACAATGAAGCAGTCAATTAACCCTGGTTTCGATCAATATTTTAGAGGATAACACCGGTTAGGTCTGGGTTAGGTCTGAGTTATGCTCGTATCTGGCTCATGATTTTGCCTTCTTCGCATACTTGCTGGCCAGATCCTGGGTTTTTTTCGTGATTGAATCACGTAGTAATGTGGTAACACAATGAAGCAGTCAATTAACCCTGGTTTCGATCAATATTTTAGAGGATAACACCGGTTAGGTCTGGGTTAGGTCTGGGATATGCGCGCATCTGGCTCATGATTTTGCCGCCTTCGCATACTTGTTGGCCAGATCCTGGGTTTTTTTCGTGTTTGAATCACGCAGTAATGTGGTAACACACTGAAGCAGTCAATTAAACCTGGTTTCGATCAATATTTTAGAGGATAACACCGGTTAGGTCTGGGTTAGGTCTGAGTTATGCTCGTATCTGGCTCATGATTTTGCCTTCTTCGCAAATTTGTTGGCCAGATCTTGGGTTTTGTTCGTGTTTGAATCACGTAGGAATGTGGTAACACACTGAAGCAGTCAATTAAACCTGGTTTCGATCAATATTTCAGAGGATAACACCGGTTAGGTCTGGGTTAGGTCCTGAATATGCCCGCATCTGGCTCATGATTTTGCCTTCTTCGCATACTTGTTGGCCAGATCCTGGGTTTATTTCGTGTTTGAAACACGTAGTAATGTGGTAAATCACTGAAGCAGTCAATTAACTCTGGTTTCGATCAATATTTTGGAGGATAACACCGGTTAGGTCTGGGTTAGGTCTGGGTTATGCCCGCATCTGGCTCATGATTTTGCCTTCTTCGCGTACTTGTTGGCCAGATCCTGGGTTTTTTTCGTGTTTGAATCACGTAGTAATGTGGTAAAACACTGAGGCAGTCAATTAAACCTGGTTTCGATCAATATTTTAGAGGATAACACCGGTTAGGCCGGGGTTTCGTCTGGGTTATGTCCGCATCTGGCTCATGATTTTGCCTTCTTCGCATACATGTTGGCCAGATCCTGGGTTTTTTTCGTGTATGAATCACGCAGTAATGTGGTAACACACTGAAGCAGTCAATTAAACCAGGTTTCGATCAATATTTTAGAGGATATCACCGGTTAGGTCCGGGTTAGGTCTGGGTTATGCCCGTATCTGGCTTATACTTTCGCCTTTTTCGCAAACTTGTTGGCTAGATCCTGGGTTTTTTCGTGTTTGAATCACGTAGTAATGTTGTACCACACTGAGGCAGTCAAATAAACCTGGTTTCGATCAATATTTTAGAGGATAACACCGGTTAGGCCTGGGTTTCGTCTGGGTTATGTCCGCATCTGGCTCATGATTTTGCCTTCTTCGCATACTTGTTGGCCTGATCCTGGGTTTTTTTCGTGTTTGAATCACGCAGTAATGTGGTAACAAACTGAAGCAGTCAATTAAACCTGGTTTCGATCAATATTTTAGAGGATAACACCGGTTAGGTCTGGGTTAGGTCTGGGATATTCGCGCATCTGGCTTATACTTTCGCCTTTTCGCAAACTTGTTGTCCAGATCCTGGGTTTTTTTCGTGTTTGAATCACGTAGTAATGTTGTACCACACTGAGGCAGTCAATTAAACCTGGTTTCGATCAATATTTTAGAGGATAACACCGGTTATGTCTGGGTTAGGTCCGGGATATGCCCGCATCTGGCTCATGATTTTGCCTTCTTCGCATACTTGATGGCCAAATCCTGGGTTTTTTTCGTGTTTGAATCACGTAGTAATGTGGTAACACAATGAAGCAGTCAATTAACCCTGGTTTCGATCAATATTTTAGAGGATAACACCGGTTAGGTCTGGGTTAGGTCTGGGTTATGCCCGCATCTGGCTCATGATTTTGCCTTCTTCGCATACTTGCTGGCCAGATCCTGGGTTATTTTCGTGTTTGAATCACGTAGTAATGTGGTAACACAATGAAGCAGTCAATTAAACCTGGTTTCCATCAATATTTTAGAGGATAACACCGGTTAGGTCTGGGTTAGGTCTGGGATATTCGCGCATCTGGCTTATACTTTCGCCTTTTTCGCAAACTTGTTGGCCAGATCCTGGGTTTTTTTCGTGTTTGAATCACGTAGTAATGTGGTAACACAATGGAGCAGTCAATTAACCCTGGTTTCGATCAATATTTTAGAGGATAACACCGGTTAGGTCTGGGTTAGGTCCGGGATATGCCCGCATCTGGCTCATGATTTTGCCTTCTTCGCATAATTGTCGGCCAGATCCTGGGTTTTTTTCGTGATTGAATCACGTAGTAATGTGGTAACACAATGAAGCAGTCAATTAACCCTGGTTTCGATCAATATTTTAGAGGATAACACCGGTTAGGTCTGGGTTAGGTCTGGGATATGCGCGCATCTGGCTCATGATTTTGCCTTCTTCGCATACTTGTTGGTCTGATCCTGGATTTTTTTCGTGATTGAATCACGTAGTAATGTGGTAACACACTGAAGCAGTCAATCAAACCTGGTTTCGATCAATATTTTAGAGGATAACACCGGTTAGGTCTGGGTTGGGTCTGGGATATGCCCGCATCTGGCTCATGATTTTGCCTTCTTCGCATACTTGTTGGCCTGATCCTGGGTTTTTTTCGTGATTGAATCACGTAGTAATGTGGTAACACACTGAAGCAGTCAATCAAACCTGGTTTCGATCAATATTTTAGAGGATAACACCGGTTAGGTCTGGGTTAGGTCTGGGATATGCGCGCATCTGGCTTATACTTTCGCCTTTTTCGCAAACTTGTTGGCCAGATCCTGGATTTTTTTCGTGTTTGAATCACGTAATAATGTTGTACCACACTGAGGCAGTCAATTAAACCTGGTTTCGATCAATATTTTAGAGGATAACACCGGTTAGGTCCGGGTTAGGTCTGGGATATGCGCGCATCTGGCTTATACTTTCGCCTTTTTCGCATACTTGTTGGCCAGATCCTGGGTTTTTTTCGTGTTTGAATCACGCAGTAATGTGGTAACACACTGAAGCTGTCAATTAAACCTGGTTTCGATCAATATTTTAGAGGATAACACCGGTTAGGTCTGGGTTAGGTCTGGGATATGCCCGCATCTGGCTCATGATTTTGCCTTCTTCGCATACTTGTTGGCCTGATCCTGGGTTTTTTTCGTGTTTGAATCACGTAGTAATGTGGTAACACAATGAAGCAGTCAATTAAACCTGGTTTCGATCAATATTTTAGAGGATAACACCGGTTAGGTCTGGGTTGGGTCTGGGATATGCCCGCATCTGGCTCATGATTTTGCCTTCTTCGCATACTTGTTGGCCTGATCCTGGGTTTTTTTCGTGATTGAATCACGTAATAATGTTGTACCACACTGAGGCAGTCAATTAAACCTGGTTTCGATCAATATTTTAGAGGATAACACCGGTTAGGTCTGGGCTAGGTCTGGGATATGCGCGCATCTGGCTTATACTTTCGCCTTTTTCGCAAACTTGTTGGCCAGATCCTGGGTTTTTTCCGTGTTTAAATCACGTAGTAATGTGGTACCACACTGAGGCAGTCAATTAAACCTGGTTTCGATCAATATTTTAGAGGATAACACCGGTTATGTCTGGGTTAGGTCCGGGATATGCCCGCATCTGGCTCATGATTTTGCCTTCTTCGCATACTTGATGGCCAGATCCTGGGTTTTTTTCGTGTTTGAATCACGTAGTAATGTGGTAACACAATGAAGCAGTCAATTAACCCTGGTTTCGATCAATATTTTAGAGGATAACACCGGTTAGGTCTGGGTTAGGTCTGGGTTATGCCCGCATCTGGCTCATGATTTTGCCTTCTTCGCAAAACTTGTTGGCCTGATCCTGGGTTCTTTGGGTGTTTGAATCACGTAGGAATGTGGTAACACACTGAAGCAGTCAATTAAACCTGGTTTCGATCAATATTTTAGAGGATAACACCGGTTAGGTCTGGGTTAAGTCTGGGTTATGCCCGCATCAGGCTCATGATTTTGCCTTTTTCGCAAATTTGTTGGCCAGATCTTGGGTTTTGTTCGTGTTTGAATCACGTAGGAATGCGGTAACACACTGAAGCAGTCAACTAAACCTGGTTTCGATCAATATTTCAGAGGATAACACCGGTTAGGTCTGGGTTAGGTCCGGAATATGCCCGCATCTGGCTCATGATTTTGCCTTCTTCGCGTACTAGTTGGCCAGATCCTGGGTTTTTTTCGTGTTTGAATCACGTAGTAATATGGTAACACACTGAAGCAGTCAATTAAACCTGGTTTCGATCAATATTTTAGAGGATAACACCGGTTAGGTCTGGGTAGGTCTGGGTTATGCCCGTATCTGGCTTATACTTTCGCCTTTTTCGCAAACTTGTTGGCTAGATCCATGGTTTTTTCGGGTTTGCATCACGTGGTAATGTGGTACGACACAGAAATAATCCATTAAACCTGGATTCGGACAGTATTTTAGAGTATAACACCGGTTAGGTCTGGGTGAGGTCTGGGATATGCGCGCATCTGGCTCATGATTTTGCCTTTTTCGCAAACTTGTTGGCCAGATCCTGGGTTTTTTTCGTGTTTGAATCACGTATTAATGTTATACCACACTGAGGCAGTCAATTAAACCTGGTTTCTATCAATATTTTAGAGGATAACACCGGTTAGGCCGGGGTTTCGTCTGGGTTATGTCCGCATCTGGCTCATGATTTTGCCTTCTTCGCATACTTGTTGGCCAGATCCTGGGTTTTTTTCGTGTTTGAATCACGCAGTAATGTGGTAACACACTGAAGCAGTCAATTAAACCTGGTTTCGATCAATATTTTAGAGGATAACACCGGTTAGGTCTGGGTTAGGTCTGGGATATTCGCGCATCTGGCTTATACTTTCGCCTTTTCGCAAACTTGTTGTCCAGATCCTGGGGTTTTTTCGTGTTTGAAACACGTAGTAATGTTGTACCACACTGAAGCAGTCAATTAAACCTGGTTTCGATGAATATTTTAGAGGATAACACCGGTTATGTCTGGGTTCGGTCCGGGATATGCCCGCATCTGGCTCATGATTTTGCCTTCTTCGCATACTTGCTGGCCAGATCCTGGGCTTTTTCCGTGTTTGAATCACGTAGTAATGTGGTAACACAATGAAGCAGTCAATTAACCCTGGTTTCGATCAATATTTTAGAGGATAACACCGGTTAGGTCTGGGTTAGGTCTGGGATATGCGCGCATCTGACTTATACTTTCGCCTTTTTCGCAAACTTGTTGGCCAGATCCTGGGTTTTTTCCGTGTTTAAATAACGTAGTAATGTGGTAACACAATGAAGCAGTCAATTAACCCTGGTTTAGACCAATATTTTAGAGGATAACACCGGTTAGGTCTGGGTTAGGTCTGGGATATGCGCGCATCTGGCTCATGATTTTGCCTTCTTCGCATACTTGTTGGTCTGATCCTGGATTTTTTTCGTGATTGAATCACGTAGTAATGTGGTAACACACTGAAGCAGTCAATCAAACCTGGTTTCGATCAATATTTTAGAGGATAACACCGGTTAGGTCTGGGTTAGGTCTGGGATATGCCCGCATCTGGCTCATGATTTTGCCTTCTTCGCATACTTGTTGGCCTGATCCTGGGTTTTTTTCGTGTTTGAATCACGTAGTAATGTGGTAACACAATGAAGCAGTCAATTAAACCTGGTTTCCATCAATATTTTAGAGGATAACACCGGTTAGGTCTGGGTTAGGTCTGGGATATTCGCGCATCTGGCTTATACTTTCGCCTTTTCGCAAACTTGTTGGCTAGATCCTGGGGTTTTTCGTGTTTGAATCACGTAGTAATGTTGTACCACACTGAGGCAGTTAATTAAACCTGGTTTCGATCAATATTTCAGAGGATAACACCGGTTAAGTCTGGGTTAGGTCCGGGATATGCCCGCATCTGGCTCATGATTTTGCCTTCTTCGCATGCTTGATGGCCAGATCCTGGGTTTTTTTCGTGTTTGAATCACGTAGTAATGTGGTAACACAATGAAGCAGTCAATTAACCCTGGTTTCGATCAATATTTTAGAGGATAACACCGGTTAGGTCTGGGTTAGGTCTGGGTTATGCCCGCATCTGGCTCATGATTTTGCCTTCTTCACATACTTGTTGGCCAGATCCTGGGTTTTTTTCGTGATTGAATCACGTAGTAATGTGGTAACACAATGAAGCAGTCAATTAACCCTGGTTTCGATCAATATTTTAGAGGATAACACCGGTTAGGTCTGGGTTAGGTCTGGGATATGCGCGCATCTGGCTCATGATTTTGCCTTCTTCGCATACTTGTTGGTCTGATCCTGGATGTTTTTCGTGATTGAATCACGGAGTAATGTGGTAACACACTGAAGCAGTCAATCAAACCTGGTTTCGATCAATATTTTAGAGGATAACACCGGTTAGGTCAGGGTTGGGTCTGGGATATGCCCGCATCTGGCTCATGATTTTGCCTTCTTCGCATACTTGTTGGCCAGATCCTGGGTTTTTTTCGTGTTTGAATCACGCAGTAATGTGGTAACACACTGAAGCAGTCAATTAAACCTGGTTTCGATCAATATTTTAGAGGATAACACCGGTTAGGTCTGGGTTAGGTCTGGGATATGCGCGCATCTGGCTCATGATTTTGCCTTCTTCGCATACTTGTTGGTCTGATCCTGGATGTTTTTCGTGATTGAATCACGCAGTAATGTGGTAACACACTGAAGCAGTCAATTAAACCTGGTTTCGATCAATATTTTAGAGGATAACACCGGTTAGGTCTGGGTTAGGTCTGGGATATGCGCGCATCTGGCTTATACTTTCGCCTTTTTCGCAAACTTGTTGGCCAGATCCTGGGTTTTTTTCGTGTTTGAATCACGTAATAATGTGGTAACACAATGAAGCAGTCAATTAACCCTGGTTTCGATCAATATTTTAGAGGATAACACCGGTTAGGTCTGGGTTAGGTCTGAGATATGCGCGCATCTGACTTATACTTTCGCCTTTTTCGCAAACTTGTTGGCCAGATCCTGGGTTTTTTCCGTGTTTAAATAACGTAGTAATGTGGTAACACAATGAAGCAGTCAATTAACCCTGGTTTAGATCAATATTTTAGAGGATAACACCGGTTAGGTCTGGGTTAGGTCTGGGATATGCGCGCACCTGGCTCATGATTTTGCCTTCTTCGCATACTTGTTGGTCTGATCCTGGATTATTTTCGTGATTGAATCACGTAGTAATGTGGTAACACACTGAAGCAGTCAATCAAACCTGGTTTCGATCAATATTTTAGAGGATAACACCGGTTAGGTCTGGGTTAGGTCTGGGATATGCGCGCATCTGACTTATACTTTCGCCTTTTTCGCAAACTTGTTGGCCAGATCCTGGGTTTTTTCCGTGTTTAAATAACGTAGTAATGTGGTAACACAATGAAGCAGTCAATTAACCCTGGTTTAGATCAATATTTTAGAGGATAACACCGGCTAGGTCTGGGTTAGGTCTGGGATATGCCCGCGTCTGGCTCATGATTTTGCCTTCTTCGCATACTTGTTGGCCAGATCCTGGGTTTTTTTCGTGATTGAATCACGTAGTAATGTGGTACCACACTGAAGCAGTCAATTAAACCTCGTTTCGCTCAGTATTTTAGAGGATAACACCGGTTAGGTCTGGGTTATGTCCGGGATATGCCCGCATCTGGCTCATGATTTTGCCTTCTTCGCATACTTGTTGGCCAGATCCTGGGTTTATTTCGTGTTTGAAACACGTAGTAATGTGGTAAATCACTGAAGCAGTCAATTAAACCTGGTTTCGATCAATATTTCAGAGGATAACACCGGTTAGGTCTGGGTTAGGTCTGGGTTATGCCCGCATCTGGCTCATGATTTTGCCTTCTTCGCATACTTGTTGGCCAGATCCTGGGTTTTTTTCGTGTTTGAATCACGTAGTAATGTGGTAACACACTGAAGGAGTCAATTAAACCTGGTTTCGATCAATATTTTAGAGGATAACACCGGTTAGGTCTGGGTTAGGTCTGGGTTATGCCCGCATCTGGCTCATGATTTTGCCTTCTTCGCATACTTGTTGGCCAGATCCTGGGTTTTTTTCGTGTTTTGAATCACGTAGTAATGTGGTAACACACTGAAGCAGTCAATTAAACCAGGTTTCGATCAATATTTTAGAGGATATCACCGGTTAGGTCCGGGTTAGGTCTGGGTTATGCCCGTATCTGGCTTATACTTTCGCCTTTTTCGCAAACTTGTTGGCTAGATCCTGGGTTTTTTCGTGTTTGAATCACGTAGTAATGTTGTACCACACTGAGGCAGTCAAATAAACCTGGTTTCGATCAATATTTTAGAGGATAACACCGGTTAGGCCTGGGTTTCGTCTGGGTTATGTCCGCATCTGGCTCATGATTTTGCCTTCTTCGCATACTTGTTGGCCTGATCCAGGGTTTTTTTCGTGTTTGAATCACGCAGTAATGTGGTAACAAACTGAAGCAGTCAATTAAACCTGGTTTCGATCAATATTTTAGAGGATAACACCGGTTAGGTCTGGGTTAGGTCTGGGATATTCGCGCATCTGGCTTATACTTTCGCCTTTTCGCAAACTTGTTGTCCAGATCCTGGGTTTTTTTCGTGTTTGAATCACGTAGTAATGTTGTACCACACTGAGGCAGTCAATTAAACCTGGTTTCGATCAATATTTTAGAGGATAACACCGGTTATGTCTGGGTTAGGTCCGGGATATGCCCGCATCTGGCTCATGATTTTGCCTTCTTCGCATACTTGATGGCCAAATCCTGGGTTTTTTTCGTGTTTGAATCACGTAGTAATGTGGTAACACAATGAAGCAGTCAATTAACCCTGGTTTCGATCAATATTTTAGAGGATAACACCGGTCAGGTCTGGGTTAGGTCTGGGTTATGCCCGCATCTGGCTCATGATTTTGCCTTCTTCGCATACTTGCTGGCCAGATCCTGGGTTTTTTTCGTGATTGAATCACGTAGTAATGTGGTAACACAATAAAGCAGGTAATTAACCCTGGTTTCGATCAATATTTTAGAGGATAACACCGGTTAGGTCTGGGTTAGGTCTGGGATATGCGCGCATCTGGCTCATGATTTTGCCTTCTTCCGATACTTGTTGGCCTGATCCTGGGTTTTTTTCGTGTTTGAATCACGTAGTAATGTGGTAACACAATGAAGCAGTCAATTAACCCTGGTTTCGATCAATATTTTAGAGGATAACACCGGTTAGGTCTGGGTTAGGTCTGGGATATGCGCGCATCTGACTTATACTTTCGCCTTTTTCGCAAACTTGTTGGCCAGATCCTGGGTTTTTTCCGTGGTTAAATAACGTAGTAATGTGGTAACACAATGAAGCAGTCAATTAACCCTGGTTTAGATCAATATTTTAGAGGATAACACCGGTTAGGTCTGGGTTAGGTCTGGGATATGCGCGCATCTGGATCATGATTTTGCCTTCTTCGCATACTTGTTGGTCTGATCCTGGATTTTTTTCGTGATTGAATCACGTAGTAATGTGGTAACACACTGAAGCAGTCAATCAAACCTGGTTTCGATCAATATTTTAGAGGATAACACCGGTTAGGTCTGGGTTAGGTCTGGGATATGCCCGCATCTGGCTCATGATTTTGCCTTCTTCGCATACTTGTTGGCCTGATCCTGGGTTATTTTCGTGTTTGAATCACGTAGTAATGTGGTAACACAATGAAGCAGTCAATTAAACCTGGTTTCCATCAATATTTTAGAGGATAACACCGGTTAGGTCTGGGTTAGGTCTGGGATATTCGCGCATCTGGCTTATACTTTCGCCTTTTTCGCAAACTTGTTGGCCAGATCCTGAGTTTTTTTCGTGTTTGAATCACGTAGTAATGTGGTAACACAATGGAGCAGTCAATTAACCCTGGTTTCGATCAATATTTTAGAGGATAACACCGGTTAGGTCTGGGTTAGGTCCGGGATATGCCCGCATCTGGCTCATGATTTTGCCTTCTTCGCATAATTGTCGGCCAGATCCTGGGTTTTTTTCGTGATTGAATCACGTAGTAATGTGGTAACACACTGAAGCAGTCAATCAAACCTGGTTTCGATCAATATTTTAGAGGATAACACCGGTTAGGTCTGGGTTGGGTCTGGGATATGCCCGCATCTGGCTCATGATTTTGCCTTCTTCGCATACTTGTTGGCCTGATCCTGGGTTTTTTTCGTGATTGAATCACGTAGTAATGTGGTAACACACTGAAGCAGTCAATCAAACCTGGTTTCGATCAATATTTTAGAGGATAACACCGGTTAGGTCTGGGTTAGGTCTGGGATATGCTCGTATCTGGCTCACGATTTTGCCTTCTTCGCATACTTGCTGGCCAGATCCTGGGTTTTTTTCGTGATTGAATCACGTAGTAATGTGGTAACACAATGAAGCAGTCAATTAACCCTGGTTTCGATCAATATTTTAGAGGATAACACCGGTTAGGTCTGGGTTAGGTCTGAGTTATGCTCGTATCTGGCTCACGATTTTGCCTTCTTCGCATACTTGCTGGCCAGATCCTGGGTTTTTTTCGCGATTGAATCACGTAGTAATGTGGTAACACAATGAAGCAGTCAATTAACCCTGGTTTCGATCAATATTTTAGAGGATAACACCGGTTAGGTCTGGGTTAGGTCTGGGATATGCGCGCATCTGGCTCATGATTTTGCCTTCTTCGCATACTTGTTGGTCTGATCCTGGATTTTTTTCGCGATTGAATCACGGAGTAATGTGGTAACACACTGAAGCAGTCAATCAAACCTGGTTTCGATCAATATTTTAGAGGATAACACCGGTTAGGTCTGGGTTAGGTCTGGGTTATGCCCGCATCTGCCTTATACTTTCGCCTTTTTCGCAAACTTGTTGGCCAGATCCAGGGTTTTTTCCGTGTTTAAATAACGTAGTAATGTGGTAACACAATGAAGCAGTCAATTAACCCTGGTTTAGATCAATATTTTAGAGGATAACACCGGTTAGGTCTGGGTTAGGTCTGAGTTATGCTCGTATCTGGCTCATGATTTTGCCTTCTTCGCATACTTGCTGGCCAGATCCTGGGTTTTTTTCGTGTTTGAATCACGTAGTAATGTGGTAACACAATGAAGCAGTCAATTAACCCTGGTTTCGATCAATATTTTAGAGGATAACACCGGTTAGGTCTGGGTTAGGTCTGAGTTATGCTCGTATCTGGCTCATGATTTTGCCTTCTTCGCATACTTGCTGGCCAGATCCTGGGTTTTTTTCGTGATTGAATCACGTAGTAATGTGGTAACACAATGAAGCAGTCAATTAACCCTGGTTTCGATCAATATTTTAGAGGATAACACCGGTTAGGTCTGGGTTAGGTCTGGGATATGCGCGCATCTGGCTCATGATTTTGCCGCCTTCGCATACTTGTTGGCCAGATCCTGGGTTTTTTTCGTGTTTGAATCACGCAGTAATGTGGTAACACACTGAAGCAGTCAATTAAACCTGGTTTCGATCAATATTTTAGAGGATAACACCGGTTAGGTCTGGGTTAGGTCTGAGTTATGCTCGTATCTGGCTCATGATTTTGCCTTCTTCGCAAATTTGTTGGCCAGATCTTGGGTTTTGTTCGTGTTTGAATCACGTAGGAATGTGGTAACACACTGAAGCAGTCAATTAAACCTGGTTTCGATCAATATTTCAGAGGATAACACCGGTTAGGTCTGGGTTAGGTCCGGAATATGCCCGCATCTGGCTCATGATTTTGCCTTCTTCGCATACTTGTTGGCCAGATCCTGGGTTTATTTCGTGTTTGAAACACGTAGTAATGTGGTAAATCACTGAAGCAGTCAATTAACTCTGGTTTCGATCAATATTTTGGAGGATAACACCGGTTAGGTCTGGGTTAGGTCTGGGTTATGCCCGCATCTGGCTCATGATTTTGCCTTCTTCGCGTACTTGTTGGCCAGATCCTGGGTTTTTTTCGTGTTTGAATCACGTAGTAATGTGGTAAAACACTGAGGCAGTCAATTAAACCTGGTTTCGATCAATATTTTAGAGGATAACACCGGTTAGGCCGGGGTTTCGTCTGGGTTATGTCCGCATCTGGCTCATGATTTTGCCTTCTTCGCATACATGTTGGCCAGATCCTGGGTTTTTTTCGTGTATGAATCACGCAGTAATGTGGTAACACACTGAAGCAGTCAATTAAACCAGGTTTCGATCAATATTTTAGAGGATATCACCGGTTAGGTCCGGGTTAGGTCTGGGTTATGCCCGTATCTGGCTTATACTTTCGCCTTTTTCGCAAACTTGTTGGCTAGATCCTGGGTTTTTTCGTGTTTGAATCACGTAGTAATGTTGTACCACACTGAGGCAGTCAAATAAACCTGGTTTCGATCAATATTTTAGAGGATAACACCGGTTAGGCCTGGGTTTCGTCTGGGTTATGTCCGCATCTGGCTCATGATTTTGCCTTCTTCGCATACTTGTTGGCCTGATCCTGGGTTTTTTTCGTGTTTGAATCACGCAGTAATGTGGTAACAAACTGAAGCAGTCAATTAAACCTGGTTTCGATCAATATTTTAGAGGATAACACCGGTTAGGTCTGGGTTAGGTCTGGGATATTCGCGCATCTGGCTTATACTTTCGCCTTTTCGCAAACTTGTTGTCCAGATCCTGGGTTTTTTTCGTGTTTGAATCACGTAGTAATGTTGTACCACACTGAGGCAGTCAATTAAACCTGGTTTCGATCAATATTTTAGAGGATAACACCGGTTATGGCTGGGTTAGGTCCGGGATATGCCCGCATCTGGCTCATGATTTTGCCTTCTTCGCATACTTGATGGCCAAATCCTGGGTTTTTTTCGTGTTTGAATCACGTAGTAATGTGGTAACACAATGAAGCAGTCAATTAACCCTGGTTTCGATCAATATTTTAGAGGATAACACCGGTTAGGTCTGGGTTAGGTCTGGGTTATGCCCGCATCTGCCTTATACTTTCGCCTTTTTCGCAAACTTGTTGGCCAGATCCAGGGTTTTTTCCGTGTTTAAATAACGTAGTAATGTGGTAACACAATGAAGCAGTCAATTAACCCTGGTTTAGATCAATATTTTAGAGGATAACACCGGTTAGGTCTGGGTTAGGTCTGAGTTATGCTCGTATCTGGCTCATGATTTTGCCTTCTTCGCATACTTGCTGGCCAGATCCTGGGTTTTTTTCGTGTTTGAATCACGTAGTAATGTGGTAACACAATGAAGCAGTCAATTAACCCTGGTTTCGATCAATATTTTAGAGGATAACACCGGTTAGGTCTGGGTTATGTCCGGGATATGCTCGTATCTGGCTCATGATTTTGCCTTCTTCGCATACTTGCTGGCCAGATCCTGGGTTTTTTTCGTGATTGAATCACGTAGTAATGTGGTAACACAATGAAGCAGTCAATTAACCCTGGTTTCGATCAATATTTTAGAGGATAACACCGGTTAGGTCTGGGTTAGGTCTGGGATATGCGCGCATCTGGCTCATGATTTTGCCGCCTTCGCATACTTGTTGGCCAGATCCTGGGTTTTTTTCGTGTTTGAATCACGCAGTAATGTGGTAACACACTGAAGCAGTCAATTAAACCTGGTTTCGATCAATATTTTAGAGGATAACACCGGTTAGGTCTGGGTTAGGTCTGAGTTATGCTCGTATCTGGCTCATGATTTTGCCTTCTTCGCAAATTTGTTGGCCAGATCTTGGGTTTTGTTCGTGTTTGAATCACGTAGGAATGTGGTGACACACTGAAGCAGTCAATTAAACCTGGTTTCGATCAATATTTCAGAGGATAACACCGGTTAGGTCTGGGTAAGGTCCGGAATATGCCCGCATCTGGCTCATGATTTTGCCTTCTTCGCATACTTGTTGGCCAGATCCTGGGTTTATTTCGTGTTTGAAACACGTAGTAATGTGGTAAATCACTGAAGCAGTCAATTAACTCTGGTTTCGATCAATATTTTGGAGGATAACACCGGTTAGGTCTGGGTTAGGTCTGGGTTATGCCCGCATCTGGCTCATGATTTTGCCTTCTTCGCGTACTTGTTGGCCAGATCCTGGGTTTTTTTCGTGTTTGAATCACGTAGTAATGTGGTAAAACACTGAGGCAGTCAATTAAACCTGGTTTCGATCAATATTTTAGAGGATAACACCGGTTAGGCCGGGGTTTCGTCTGGGTTATGTCCGCATCTGGCTCATGATTTTGCCTTCTTCGCATACATGTTGGCCAGATCCTGGGTTTTTTTCGTGTATGAATCACGCAGTAATGTGGTAACACACTGAAGCAGTCAATTAAACCAGGTTTCGATCAATATTTTAGAGGATATCACCGGTTAGGTCCGGGTTAGGTCTGGGTTATGCCCGTATCTGGCTTATACTTTCGCCTTTTTCGCAAACTTGTTGGCTAGATCCTGGGTTTTTTCGTGTTTGAATCACGTAGTAATGTTGTACCACACTGAGGCAGTCAAATAAACCTGGTTTCGATCAATATTTTAGAGGATAACACCGGTTAGGCCTGGGTTTCGTCTGGGTTATGTCCGCATCTGGCTCATGATTTTGCCTTCTTCGCATACTTGTTGGCCTGATCCTGGGTTTTTTTCGTGTTTGAATCACGCAGTAATGTGGTAACAAACTGAAGCAGTCAATTAAACCTGGTTTCGATCAATATTTTAGAGGATAACACCGGTTAGGTCTGGGTTAGGTCTGGGATATTCGCGCATCTGGCTTATACTTTCGCCTTTTCGCAAACTTGTTGTCCAGATCCTGGGTTTTTTTCGTGTTTGAATCACGTAGTAATGTTGTACCACACTGAGGCAGTCAATTAAGCCTGGTTTCGATCAATATTTTAGAGGATAACACCGGTTATGTCTGGGTTATGTCCGGGATATGCTCGTATCTGGCTCATGATTTTGCCTTCTTCGCATACTTGCTGGCCAGATCCTGGGTTTTTTTCGTGATTGAATCACGTAGTAATGTGGTAACACAATGAAGCAGTCAATTAACCCTGGTTTCGATCAATATTTTAGAGGATAACACCGGTTAGGTCTGGGTTAGGTCTGGGATATGCGCGCATCTGGCTCATGATTTTGCCGCCTTCGCATACTTGTTGGCCAGATCCTGGGTTTTTTTCGTGTTTGAATCACGCAGTAATGTGGTAACACACTGAAGCAGTCAATTAAACCTGGTTTCGATCAATATTTTAGAGGATAACACCGGTTAGGTCTGGGTTAGGTCTGAGTTATGCTCGTATCTGGCTCATGATTTTGCCTTCTTCGCAAATTTGTTGGCCGGATCTTGGGTTTTGTTCGTGTTTGAATCACGTAGGAATGTGGTAACACACTGAAGCAGTCAATTAAACCTGGTTTCGATCAATATTTCAGAGGATAACACCGGTTAGGTCTGGGTAAGGTCCGGAATATGCCCGCATCTGGCTCATGATTTTGCCTTCTTCGCATACTTGTTGGCCAGATCCTGGGTTTATTTCGTGTTTGAAACACGTAGTAATGTGGTAAATCACTGAAGCAGTCAATTAACTCTGGTTTCGATCAATATTTTGGAGGATAACACCGGTTAGGTCTGGGTTAGGTCTGGGTTATGCCCGCATCTGGCTCATGATTTTGCCTTCTTCGCGTACTTGTTGGCCAGATCCTGGGTTTTTTTCGTGTTTGAATCACGTAGTAATGTGGTAAAACACTGAGGCAGTCAATTAAACCTGGTTTCGATCAATATTTTAGAGGATAACACCGGTTAGGCCGGGGTTTCGTCTGGGTTATGTCCGCATCTGGCTCATGATTTTGCCTTCTTCGCATACATGTTGGCCAGATCCTGGGTTTTTTTCGTGTATGAATCACGCAGTAATGTGGTAACACACTGAAGCAGTCAATTAAACCAGGTTTCGATCAATATTTTAGAGGATATCACCGGTTAGGTCCGGGTTAGGTCTGGGTTATGCCCGTATCTGGCTTATACTTTCGCCTTTTTCGCAAACTTGTTGGCTAGATCCTGGGTTTTTTCGTGTTTGAATCACGTAGTAATGTTGTACCACACTGAGGCAGTCAAATAAACCTGGTTTCGATCAATATTTTAGAGGATAACACCGGTTAGGCCTGGGTTTCGTCTGGGTTATGTCCGCATCTGGCTCATGATTTTGCCTTCTTCGCATACTTGTTGGCCTGATCCTGGGTTTTTTTCGTGTTTGAATCACGCAGTAATGTGGTAACAAACTGAAGCAGTCAATTAAACCTGGTTTCGATCAATATTTTAGAGGATAACACCGGTTAGGTCTGGGTTAGGTCTGGGATATTCGCGCATCTGGCTTATACTTTCGCCTTTTCGCAAACTTGTTGTCCAGATCCTGGGTTTTTTTCGTGTTTGAATCACGTAGTAATGTTGTACCACACTGAGGCAGTCAATTAAGCCTGGTTTCGATCAATATTTTAGAGGATAACACCGGTTATGTCTGGGTTAGGTCCGGGATATGCCCGCATCTGGCTCATGATTTTGCCTTCTTCGCATACTTGATGGCCAAATCCTGGGTTTTTTTCGTGTTTGAATCACGTAGTAATGTGGTAACACAATGAAGCAGTCAATTAACCCTGGTTTCGATCAATATTTTAGAGGATAACACCGGTTAGGTCTGGGTTAGGTCTGGGTTATGCCCGCATCTGGCTCATGATTTTGCCTTCTTCGCATACTTGCTGGCCAGATCCTGGGTTTTTTTCGTGATTGAATCACGTAGTAATGTGGTAACACAATGAAGCAGGTAATTAACCCTGGTTTCGATCAATATTTTAGAGGATAACACCGGTTAGGTCTGGGTTAGGTCTGGGATATGCGCGCATCTGGCTCATGATTTTGCCTTCTTCCCATACTTGTTGGCCTGATCCTGGGTTTTTTTCGTGTTTGAATCACGTAGTAATGTGGTAACACAATGAAGCAGTCAATTAACCCTGGTTTCGATCAATATTTTAGAGGATAACACCGGTTAGGTCTGGGTTAGGTCTGGGATATGCGCGCATCTGACTTATACTTTCGCCTTTTTCGCAAACTTGTTGGCCAGATCCTGGGTTTTTTCCGTGTTTAAATAACGTAGTAATGTGGTAACACAATGAAGCAGTCAATTAACCCTGGTTTAGATCAATATTTTAGAGGATAACACCGGTTAGGTCTGGGTTAGGTCTGGGATATGCGCGCATCTGGCTCATGATTTTGCCTTCTTCGCATACTTGTTGGTCTGATCCTGGATTTTTTTCGTGATTGAATCACGTAGTAATGTGGTAACACACTGAAGCAGTCAATCAAACCTGGTTTCGATCAATATTTTAGAGGATAACACCGGTTAGGTCTGGGTTAGGTCTGGGATATGCCCGCATCTGGCTCATGATTTTGCCTTCTTCGCATACTTGTTGGCCTGATCCTGGGTTATTTTCGTGTTTGAATCACGTAGTAATGTGGTAACACAATGAAGCAGTCAATTAAACCTGGTTTCCATCAATATTTTAGAGGATAACACCGGTTAGGTCTGGGTTAGGTCTGGGATATTCGCGCATCTGGCTTATACTTTCGCCTTTTTCGCAAACTTGTTGGCCAGATCCTGGGTTTTTTTCGTGTTTGAATCACGTAGTAATGTGGTAACACAATGGAGCAGTCAATTAACCCTGGTTTCGATCAATATTTTAGAGGATAACACCGGTTAGGTCTGGGTTAGGTCCGGGATATGCCCGCATCTGGCTCATGATTTTGCCTTCTTCGCATAATTGTCGGCCAGATCCTGGGTTTTTTTCGTGATTGAATCACGTAGTAATGTGGTAACACACTGAAGCAGTCAATCAAACCTGGTTTCGATCAATATTTTAGAGGATAACACCGGTTAGGTCTGGGTTGGGTCTGGGATATGCCCGCATCTGGCTCATGATTTTGCCTTCTTCGCATACTTGTTGGCCTGATCCTGGGTTTTTTTCGTGATTGAATCACGTAGTAATGTGGTAACACACTGAAGCAGTCAATCAAACCTGGTTTCGATCAATATTTTAGAGGATAACACCGGTTAGGTCTGGGTTAGGTCTGGGATATGCGCGCATCTGGCTTATACTTTCGCCTTTTTCGCAAACTTGTTGGCCAGATCCTGGATTTTTTTCGTGTTTGAATCACGTAATAATGTTGTACCACACTGAGGCAGTCAATTAAACCTGGTTTCGATCAATATTTTAGAGGATAACACCGGTTAGGTCCGGGCTAGGTCTGGGATATGCGCGCATCTGGCTTATACTTTCGCCTTTTTCGCATACTTGTTGGCCAGATCCTGGGTTTTTTTCGTGTTTGAATCACGCAGTAATGTGGTAACACACTGAAGCTGTCAATTAAACCTGGTTTCGATCAATATTTTAGAGGATAACACCGGTTAGGTCTGGGTTAGGTCTGGGATATGCCCGCATCTGGCTCATGATTTTGCCTTCTTCGCATACTTGTTGGCCTGATCCTGGGTTTTTTTCGTGTTTGAATCACGTAGTAATGTGGTAACACAATGAAGCAGTCAATTAAACCTGGTTTCGATCAATATTTTAGAGGATAACACCGGTTAGGTCTGGGTTGGGTCTGGGATATGCCCGCATCTGGCTCATGATTTTGCCTTCTTCGCATACTTGTTGGCCTGATCCTGGGTTTTTTTCGTGATTGAATCACGTAATAATGTTGTACCACACTGAGGCAGTCAATTAAACCTGGTTTCGATCAATATTTTAGAGGATAACACCGGTTAGGTCTGGGTTAGGTCTGGGATATGCGCGCATCTGGCTTATACTTTCGCCTTTTTCGCAAACTTGTTGGCCAGATCCTGGGTTTTTTCCGTGTTTAAATCACGTAGTAATGTGGTACCACACTGAGGCAGTCAATTAAACCTGGTTTCGATCAATATTTTAGAGGATAACACCGGTTATGTCTGGGTTAGGTCCGGGGTATGCCCGCATCTGGCTCATGATTTTGCCTTCTTCGCATACTTGATGGCCAGATCCTGGGTTTTTTTCGTGTTTGAATCACGTAGTAATGTGGTAACACAATGAAGCAGTCAATTAACCCTGGTTTCGATCAATATTTTAGAGGATAACACCGGTTAGGTCTGGGTTAGGTCTGGGTTATGCCCGCATCTGGCTCATGATTTTGCCTTCTTCGCAAAACTTGTTGGCCTGATCCTGGGTTCTTTGCGTGTTTGAATCACGTAGGAATGTGGTAACACACTGAAGCAGTCAATTAAACCTGGTTTCGATCAATATTTTAGAGGATAACACCGGTTAGGTCTGGGTTAAGTCTGGGTTATGCCCGCATCAGGTTCATGATTTTGCCTTTTTCGCAAATTTGTTGGCCAGATCTTGGGTTTTGTTCGTGTTTGAATCACGTAGGAATGCGGTAACACACTGAAGCAGTCAACTAAACCTGGTTTCGATCAATATTTCAGAGGATAACACCGGTTAGGTCTGGGTTAGGTCCGGAATATGCCCGCATCTGGCTCATGATTTTGCCTTCTTCGCGTACTAGTTGGCCAGATCCTGGGTTTTTTTCGTGTTTGAATCACGTAGTAATATGGTAACACACTGAAGCAGTCAATTAAACCTGGTTTCGATCAATATTTTAGAGGATAACACCGGTTAGGTCTGGGTAGGTCTGGGTTATGCCCGTATCTGGCTTATACTTTCGCCTTTTTCGCAAACTTGTTGGCTAGATCCATGGTTTTTTCGGGTTTGCATCACGTGGTAATGTGGTACGACACAGAAATAATCCATTAAACCTGGATTCGGACAGTATTTTAGAGTATAACACCGGTTAGGTCTGGGTGAGGTCTGGGATATGCGCGCATCTGGCTCATGATTTTGCCTTTTTCGCAAACTTGTTGGCCAGATCCTGGGTTTTTTTCGTGTTTGAATCACCCAGTAATGTGGTAACACACTGAAGCAGTCAATTAAACCTGGTTTCGATCAATATTTTAGAGGATAACACCGGTTAGGTCTGGGTAGGTCTGGGTTATGCCCGTATCTGGCTTATACTTTCGCCTTTTTCGCAAACTTGTTGGCTAGATCCTGGGTTTTTCCGTGTTTGAATCACGTAGTAATGTTGTACCACACTGAGGCAGTCAATTAAACCTGGTTTCGATCAATATTTTAGAGGATAACACCGGTTAGGCCCGGGTTTCGTCTGGGTTATGTCCGCATCTGGCTCATGATTTTGCCTTCTTCGCATACTTGTTGGCCAGATCCTGGGTTTTTTTCGTGTTTGAATCACGCAGTAATGTGGTAACACACTGAAGCAGTCAATTAAACCTGGTTTCGATCAATATTTTAGAGGATAACACCGGTTAGGTCTGGGTTAGGTCTGGGATATTCGCGCATCTGGCTTATACTTTCGCCTTTTCGCAAACTTGTTGTCCAGATCCTGGGTTTTTTTCGTGTTTGAAACACGTAGTAATGTTGTACCACACTGAAGCAGTCAATTAAACCTGGTTTCGATGAATATTTTAGAGGATAACACCGGTTATGTCTGGGTTCGGTCCGGGATATGCCCGCATCTGGCTCATGATTTTGCCTTCTTCGCATACTTGATGGCCAGATCCTGGGTTTTTTTCGTGTTTGAATCACGTAGTAATGTGGTAACACAATGAAGCAGTCAATTAACCCTGGTTTCGATCAATATTTTAGAGGATAACACCGGTTAGGTCTGGGTTAGGTCTGGGTTATGCCCGCATCTGGCTCATGATTTTGCCTTCTTCGCATACTTGCTGGCCAGATCCTGGGCTTTTTCCGTGTTTGAATCACGTAGTAATGTGGTAACACAATGAAGCAGTCAATTAACCCTGGTTTCGATCAATATTTTAGAGGATAACACCGGTTAGGTCTGGGTTAGGTCTGGGATATGCGCGCATCTGACTTATACTTTCGCCTTTTTCGCAAACTTGTTGGCCAGATCCTGGGTTTTTTCCGTGTTTAAATAACGTAGTAATGTGGTAACACAATGAAGCAGTCAATTAACCCTGGTTTAGACCAATATTTTAGAGGATAACACCGGTTAGGTCTGGGTTAGGTCTGGGATATGCGCGCATCTGGCTCATGATTTTGCCTTCTTCGCATACTTGTTGGTCTGATCCTGGATTTTTTTCGTGATTGAATCACGTAGTAATGTGGTAACACACTGAAGCAGTCAATCAAACCTGGTTTCGATCAATATTTTAGAGGATAACACCGGTTAGGTCTGGGTTAGGTCTGGGATATGCCCGCATCTGGCTCATGATTTTGCCTTCTTCGCATACTTGTTGGCCTGATCCTGGGTTTTTTTCGTGTTTGAATCACGTAGTAATGTGGTAACACATTGAAGCAGTCAATTAAACCTGGTTTCCATCAATATTTTAGAGGATAACACCGGTTAGGTCTGGGTTAGGTCTGGGATATTCGCGCATCTGGCTTATACTTTCGCCTTTTCGCAAACTTGTTGGCTAGATCCTGGGGTTTTTCGTGTTTGAATCACGTAGTAATGTTGTACCACACTGAGGCAGTTAATTAAACCTGGTTTCGATCAATATTTCAGAGGATAACACCGGTTATGTCTGGGTTAGGTCCGGGATATGCCCGCATCTGGCTCATGATTTTGCCTTCTTCGCATACTTGATGGCCAGATCCTGGGTTTTTTTCGTGTTTGAATCACGTAGTAATGTGGTAACACAATGAAGCAGTCAATTAACCCTGGTTTCGATCAATATTTTAGAGGATAACACCGGTTAGGTCTGGGTTAGGTCTGGGTTATGCCCGCATCTGGCTCATGATTTTGCCTTCTTCGCAAAACTTGTTGGCCTGATCCTGGGTTCTTTGCGTGTTTGAATCACGTAGGAATGTGGTAACACACTGAAGCAGTCAATTAAACCTGGTTTCGATCAATATTTTAGAGGATAACACCGGTTAGGTCTGGGTTAAGTCTGGGTTATGCCCGCATCAGGCTCATGATTTTGCCTTTTTCGCAAATTTGTTGGCCAGATCTTGGGTTTTGTTCGTGTTTGAATCACGTAGGAATGCGGTAACACACTGAAGCAGTCAACTAAACCTGGTTTCGATCAATATTTCAGAGGATAACACCGGTTAGGTCTGGGTTAGGTCCGGAATATGCCCGCATCTGGCTCATGATTTTGCCTTCTTCGCGTACTAGTTGGCCAGATCCTGGGTTTTTTTCGTGTTTGAATCACGTAGTAATATGGTAACACACTGAAGCAGTCAATTAAACCTGGTTTCGATCAATATTTTAGAGGATAACACCGGTTAGGTCTGGGTAGGTCTGGGTTATGCCCGTATCTGGCTTATACTTTCGCCTTTTTCGCAAACTTGTTGGCTAGATCCATGGTTTTTTCGGGTTTGCATCACGTGGTAATGTGGTACGACACAGAAATAATCCATTAAACCTGGATTCGGACAGTATTTTAGAGTATAACACCGGTTAGGTCTGGGTGAGGTCTGGGATATGCGCGCATCTGGCTCATGATTTTGCCTTTTTCGCAAACTTGTTGGCCAGATCCTGGGTTTTTTTCGTGTTTGAATCACCCAGTAATGTGGTAACACACTGAAGCAGTCAATTAAACCTGGTTTCGATCAATATTTTAGAGGATAACACCGGTTAGGTCTGGGTAGGTCTGGGTTATGCCCGTATCTGGCTTATACTTTCGCCTTTTTCGCAAACTTGTTGGCTAGATCCTGGGTTTTTCCGTGTTTGAATCACGTAGTAATGTTGTACCACACTGAGGCAGTCAATTAAACCTGGTTTCGATCAATATTTTAGAGGATAACACCGGTTAGGCCCGGGTTTCGTCTGGGTTATGTCCGCATCTGGCTCATGATTTTGCCTTCTTCGCATACTTGTTGGCCAGATCCTGGGTTTTTTTCGTGTTTGAATCACGCAGTAATGTGGTAACACACTGAAGCAGTCAATTAAACCTGGTTTCGATCAATATTTTAGAGGATAACACCGGTTAGGTCTGGGTTAGGTCTGGGATATTCGCGCATCTGGCTTATACTTTCGCCTTTTCGCAAACTTGTTGTCCAGATCCTGGGTTTTTTTCGTGTTTGAAACACGTAGTAATGTTGTACCACACTGAAGCAGTCAATTAAACCTGGTTTCGATGAATATTTTAGAGGATAACACCGGTTATGTCTGGGTTCGGTCCGGGATATGCCCGCATCTGGCTCATGATTTTGCCTTCTTCGCATACTTGATGGCCAGATCCTGGGTTTTTTTCGTGTTTGAATCACGTAGTAATGTGGTAACACAATGAAGCAGTCAATTAACCCTGGTTTCGATCAATATTTTAGAGGATAACACCGGTTAGGTCTGGGTTAGGTCTGGGTTATGCCCGCATCTGGCTCATGATTTTGCCTTCTTCGCATACTTGCTGGCCAGATCCTGGGCTTTTTCCGTGTTTGAATCACGTAGTAATGTGGTAACACAATGAAGCAGTCAATTAACCCTGGTTTCGATCAATATTTTAGAGGATAACACCGGTTAGGTCTGGGTTAGGTCTGGGATATGCGCGCATCTGACTTATACTTTCGCCTTTTTCGCAAACTTGTTGGCCAGATCCTGGGTTTTTTCCGTGTTTAAATAACGTAGTAATGTGGTAACACAATGAAGCAGTCAATTAACCCTGGTTTAGACCAATATTTTAGAGGATAACACCGGTTAGGTCTGGGTTAGGTCTGGGATATGCGCGCATCTGGCTCATGATTTTGCCTTCTTCGCATACTTGTTGGTCTGATCCTGGATTTTTTTCGTGATTGAATCACGTAGTAATGTGGTAACACACTGAAGCAGTCAATCAAACCTGGTTTCGATCAATATTTTAGAGGATAACACCGGTTAGGTCTGGGTTAGGTCTGGGATATGCCCGCATCTGGCTCATGATTTTGCCTTCTTCGCATACTTGTTGGCCTGATCCTGGGTTTTTTTCGTGTTTGAATCACGTAGTAATGTGGTAACACAATGAAGCAGTCAATTAAACCTGGTTTCCATCAATATTTTAGAGGATAACACCGGTTAGGTCTGGGTTAGGTCTGGGATATTCGCGCATCTGGCTTATACTTTCGCCTCTTCGCAAACTTGTTGGCTAGATCCTGGGGTTTTTCGTGTTTGAATCACGTAGTAATGTTGTACCACACTGAGGCAGTTAATTAAACCTGGTTTCGATCAATATTTCAGAGGATAACACCGGTTAAGTCTGGGTTAGGTCCGGGATATGCCCGCATCTGGCTCATGATTTTGCCTTCTTCGCATGCTTGATGGCCAGATCCTGGGTTTTTTTCGTGTTTGAATCACGTAGTAATGTGGTAACACAATGAAGCAGTCAATTAACCCTGGTTTCGATCAATATTTTAGAGGATAACACCGGTTAGGTCTGGGTTAGGTCTGGGTTATGCCCGCATCTGGCTCATGATTTTGCCTTCTTCACATACTTGTTGGCCAGATCCTGGGTTTTTTTCGTGATTGAATCACGTAGTAATGTGGTAACACAATGAAGCAGTCAATTAACCCTGGTTTCGATCAATATTTTAGAGGATAACACCGGTTAGGTCTGGGTTAGGTCTGGGATATGCGCGCATCTGGCTCATGATTTTGCCTTCTTCGCATACTTGTTGGTCTGATCCTGGATGTTTTTCGTGATTGAATCACGGAGTAATGTGGTAACACACTGAAGCAGTCAATCGAACCTGGTTTCGATCAATATTTTAGGGGATAACACCGGTTAGGTCAGGGTTGGGTCTGGGATATGCCCGCATCTGGCTCATGATTTTGCCTTCTTCGCATACTTGTTGGCCAGATCCTGGGTTTTTTTCGTGTTTGAATCACGCAGTAATGTGGTAACACACTGAAGCAGTCAATTAAACCTGGTTTCGATCAATATTTTAGAGGATAACACCGGTTAGGTCTGGGTTAGGCCTGGGATATGCGCGCATCTGGCTCATGATTTTGCCTTCTTCGCATACTTGTTGGTCTGATCCTGGATGTTTTTCGTGATTGAATCACGCAGTAATGTGGTAACACACTGAAGCAGTCAATTAAACCTGGTTTCGATCAATATTTTAGAGGATAACACCGGTTAGGTCTGGGTTAGGTCTGGGATATGCGCGCATCTGGCTTATACTTTCGCCTTTTTCGCAAACTTGTTGGCCAGATCCTGGGTTTTTTTCGTGTTTGAATCACGTAATAATGAGGTAACACAATGAAGCAGTCAATTAACCCTGGTTTCGATCAATATTTTAGAGGATAACACCGGTTAGGTCTGGGTTAGGTCTGGGATATGCGCGCATCTGACTTATACTTTCGCCTTTTTCGCAAACTTGTTGGCCAGATCCTGGGTTTTTTCCGTGTTTAAATAACGTAGTAATGTGGTAACACAATGAAGCAGTCAATTAACCCTGGTTTAGATCAATATTTTAGAGGATAACACCGGTTAGGTCTGGGTTAGGTCTGGGATATGCGCGCACCTGGCTCATGATTTTGCCTTCTTCGCATACTTGTTGGTCTGATCCTGGATTATTTTCGTGATTGAATCACGTAGTAATGTGGTAACACACTGAAGCAGTCAATCAAACCTGGTTTCGATCAATATTTTAGAGGATAACACCGGTTAGGTCTGGGTTAGGTCTGGGATATGCGCGCATCTGACTTATACTTTCGCCTTTTTCGCAAACTTGTTGGCCAGATCCTGGGTTTTTTCCGTGTTTAAATAACGTAGTAATGTGGTAACACAATGAAGCAGTCAATTAACCCTGGTTTAGATCAATATTT
This sequence comes from Colletes latitarsis, assembly GCF_051014445.1. Taxonomy (NCBI): domain Eukaryota; kingdom Metazoa; phylum Arthropoda; class Insecta; order Hymenoptera; family Colletidae; genus Colletes; species Colletes latitarsis. The sequence continues at coordinate 9,377,516 of NC_135142.1, forward strand.
TAGAGGATAACACCGGCTAGGTCTGGGTTAGGTCTGGGATATGCCCGCATCTGGCTCATGATTTTGCCTTCTTCGCATACTAGTTGGCCAGATCCTGGGTTTTTTTCGTGATTGAATCACGTAGTAATGTGGTACCACACTGAAGCAGTCAATTAAACCTCGTTTCGCTCAGTATTTTAGAGGATAACACCGGTTAGGTCTGGGTTATGTCCGGGATATGCCCGCATCTGGCTCATGATTTTGCCTTCTTCGCATACTTGTTGGCCAGATCCTGGGTTTTTTTCGTGATTGAATCACGTAGTAATGTGGTAACACACTGAAGCAGTCAATCAAACCTGGTTTCGAACAATATTTTAGAGGATACCACCGTTTAGGTCTGGGTTGGGTCTGGGATATGCCCGCATCTGGCTCATGATTTTGCCTTCTTCGCATACTTGTTGGCCTGATCCAGGGTTTTTTTCGTGATTGAATCACGTAGTAATGTGGTAACACACTGAAGCAGTCAATCAAACCTGGTTTCCATCAATATTTTAGAGGATAACACCGGTTAGGTCTGGGTTAGGTCTGGGATATGCGCGCATCTGGCTTATACTTTCGCCATTTTCGCATACTTGTTGGCCAGATCCTGGGTTTTTCTCGTGTTTGAATCACGTAATAATGTTGTACCACACTGAGGCAGTCAATTAAACCTGGTTTCGATCAATATTTCAGAGGATAACACCGGTTAGGTCTGGGTTAGGTCCGGAATATGCCCGCATCTGACTCATGATTTTGCCTTCTTCGCATACTTGTCGGCCAGATCCTGGGTTTTTTTCGTGTTTGAATCATGTAGTAATGTGGTAACACACTGAAGCAGTCAATTAAACCTCGTTTCGCTCAGTATTTTAGAGGATAACACCGGTTAGGTCTGGCTTAGGTCTGGGTTATACCCGCATCTGGCTCATGATTTTGCCTTCTTCGCATACTTGTTGGCAAGATCCGGGGTTTTTTTCGTGTTTGAATCATGTAGGAATGTGGTAACACACTGAAGCAGTCAATTAAACCTGGTTTCGATCAATATTTTAGAGGATAATACCGGTTAGGTCTGGGTTAGGTCTGGGTTATGCCCGCATCAGGCTCATGATTTTGCCTTTTTCGCAAATTTGTTGGCCAGATCTTGGGTTTTGTTCGTGTTTGAATCACGTAGGAATGTGGTAACACACTGAAGCAGTCAATTAAACCTGGTTTCGATCAATATTTCAGAGGATAACACCGGTTAGGTCTGGGTTAGGTCCGGAATATGCCTGCATCTGGCTCATGATTTTGCCTTCTTCGCATACTTGTTGGCCAGACGGTGGGTTTATTTCGTGTTTGAAACACGTAGTAATGTGGTAAAACACTGAAGCAGTCAATTAACCCTGGTTTCGATCAATATTTTGGAGGATAACACCGGTTAGGTCTGGGTTAGGTCTGGGTTATGCCCGCATCTGGCTCATGATTTTGCCTTCTTCGCGTACTTGTTGGCCAGATCCTGGGTTTTTTTCGTGTTTGAATCACGTAGTAATGTGGTAACACACTGAAGCAGTCAATCAAACCTCCCCCCTCCCGGAAGGAGAGGAAGAGGCGGGCTGCACCGGCTCCGGTGCCGAGGGCGGTGGCATCGTCCTCCATGGAGGTGGACGGTGCTACGGGGACGGACGGCCGGGAGGAGGCTGGCGCGGCAATTAATTAATGCCGCCCCGCCTCCTCCTCCAGGCCAACCTCAACCACTGCCGCGCGGCACAGGACTTGATGTCCCAAGTCCTCGCGGAGTGGGGGGTTGGCCTGGCGGTCGCCGCCGAGCCGTACCGCGTCCCTGATCACCCTCATTGGGTGGGCGACGCGGACGGCTTGGTGGCGACGGTATGGGGAGGGGGCGACGGGTCCCCACCGTTCTCCTTGTTGGAGCGCGGTCGGGGATTCGTCGCCGTGGACTGGGGGGGAGTCGCTGTGGTGGGGTGCTACATTTCGCCCCGTAGCGGTCACGCTGCGTTCGAGCTGTACTTGGCCGAGGTCGCGGCATGCGTGCAGCGCTACGCGGCCCGGCCGGTGCTGGTCCTGGGGGATTTTAATGCCAAGTCGGTGGCTTGGGGATCCCCCAGGACCTCCGTTCGCGGCGGGATCCTGGGCGATTGGGCGGCGGGGCTCGACCTCCGGGTATTGAACCGGGGGTCGGAGCACACATGCGTGCGGCGATATGGGGGGTCCATCGTGGATGTTGGATTCGCGACCCCCAACGCCGTGCGCATGGTGTCGGGTTGGCACGTGGTCGCGGGGGCAGAGACACTCTCCGATCACCGGTACATCCGGATGGAGGTCTCTGCCGCCGCGAGTGCATCCCGACACGGCCGCCTGCGTGGCACCCCACCACGCCGCTGGGCGCTTCGGCGCCTGGACAAGGACGCCCTGATGGCAGCTGCCCTCGCTGCAACTTGGCCGCAGGGAGCGGCCGAGTTGCCGAGCATAGAGGAGGAGGTCGCCCGGCTCGGAGCGTTGGTCGCGGGTATTTGCGACGCGGCGATGCCTCGGGTCGGGCGGGCTTCTCCTCGCCGGGCGGTGTACTGGTGGTCGGACGCGATCGCGGAGTTGCGAGTCGCGACTGTCCGCGCCCGACGCCAGTACACCCGCGCGCGCCGTCGTCAACGTACAGGCGACGGCGTGGCGCGAGCGAGGGCAGCTGATGACCTGTATGGAGCATACCGCGTGGCGCGGGTTGCTCTGCAGGTCGCCATCAAACGGGCCAAGACCCAGGCATGGAAGGAGCTCCTCCAGACCCTTGATGACGATCCATGGGGGCGCCCATATAAGGTCGTGCTGAATAAGCTCCGCCCGTGGGCGCCCCCCGTCACCGAGGGTCTTGACCCCCGGCTGCTGGAGGACGTGGTCAATACACTCTTCCCAATTGGGGAGAGGGGACCGCGTCCTCCGGCGGCGGCGGCTGTCCCAGTGGAGTGGACGGCCGAGCTGGGGGTCACGCAGGAGGAGCTGGCAGCGGCCATCAGACGGCTCGGGGTTCGTAACACGGCCCCGGGTCCGGATGGTGTGCCCGGCCGGGTTTGGGTCTTGACCAAGGGCGTCCTTGGGGCCGACCTCAGGCGGTTGTTCGACCGCTGCCTGAGGGACGGGCGATTCCCCCCCAGTTGGAAGGTGGCGAGGATGGTCCTCCTCCGGAAGGAGGGTCGGCCCGCGGAGTCTCCCTCCGCATACCGGCCCATTTGTCTCCTCGACGAGGTGGGCAAGCTCTTCGAGCGTGTGATTGCTGCCCGCCTCGTCGAGCACCTGTCGCGGGGTGATCCCGGTCTGGCCGACTGCCAGTTCGGTTTCCGGGGGGGCCGATCGACTATCGACGCGATAGGTCGTGTGAGGACCCTCTCGGAGGCGGCCGTCTCACGGGGAGGGGTTGCATTGGCAATATCCTTGGATATTGCCAATGCCTTTAACACCCTCCCCTGGGAAGAGATAAGGAGGGGACTCGAATATCATCGAGTCCCCCCTTGTCTCAGGGCGGTCGTCGGGGATTATCTCCGCGGCAGGTGGATCGAGTATCCGGGCCGGGATGGTGATATGCGGAGGGAGGTGTACTGCGGTGTTCCGCAGGGGTCGGTCCTCGGGCCACTCCTGTGGAACATCGCGTACGACTCGGTGTTGCGGGCCGGCCTCCCCGACGGCGTCAGCACGGTGTGTTATGCGGATGACACACTGGTGCTGGCCGTCGGGGCGCACTGGGGGAGGGCCATGCGTCGCGCGGAGGAGGGGTCGCAACGCGTCGTCGACCGGATCAGGGGGATGGGGATGACGGTGGCGGTCCATAAGACCGAGGTGATTGCGTTTCATTCACCTCGGCAGGATCCGCCACCCCCTCTGATTCGGGTGGGTGGGGCTGACATCGAGGTGAAGCCCCAGATCAGGTATCTGGGGCTGATCCTCGATAGCCACTGGCGTTTCGAGAAGCATTTCCGCTGCCTGGTCCCCCGGTTGGAAAGGATGGTTGCGGCTCTGGGCCGGATCCTGCCCAACCTGGGGGGCCCGGCGGGCCGAGTTCGTCGCCTCTATGTGGCAATGGTCCAGTCGGTGGCCCTATACGGGGCCCCCGTCTGGGCGGACGACCTGGCTGCCTCCCGGCGCAGCATGACTATGCTGCGTCGGGTGCAGAGGCGCATGGCGCTCAGGGTCGTCCGCGGGTATCGGACCATGTCACATGAGGCGGCGACGGTTCTAGCGGGGATGCCGCCCATGGACCTGCTCGCGCGGTCGCACGCGTTGATGTACCGGCACCGCGTCGACCGACGCGCGGGGGTGGGGGCGGTCCCGGGCGGGCAGGAACCTGCTTGGGGCGATTTGAAACGCCAGGCCCGGCAGTCCGTGTTGCTCGCGTGGCAGGAGCGGCTGGCTCTGCCAACCGCGGGGCATCGGACTGTCGGGGCTGTTCGGCCACTCCTGAAGGAGTGGCTGGACAGAGGCCATGGCAGCCTCACCTACCGGCTGGCACAGGTATTTTCCGGGCATGGCAGCTTCGGAAGATACCTGTGCCGGATAGGGAAGGAGCCGACGGCGCGTTGCTGCCACTGCGACGCTGAGCAGGACACGGCGGATCATACCCTGGAGGTATGCCCCGCGTGGGAGGGGGAGCGCCGTGTCCTGGTCGGCGTCGTCGGGCGGGATGTCTCGCTGCCGGGCGTGGTGCGCGCCATGCTCGGCAGCGAGGAGAAGTGGAGGGCCGTGGCCTCCTTCTGCGAGAACGTAATGTTGCAGAAGGAGGCCGCGGGGAGGGAGCGCGAGCTTCAGCGTCGCGCTGAAGCTCGCGCTCGTGCGGTGGCCCGAGGTCGTCGCCCGGTCGCGAGGCGTCGCGGGCGGCCGCCTCGGCGTGGCGGATGACCTAGGCTGGGAGGGGGGTCCTGAGGGGACCCTCCTCCCGCCAGGCGGCGCCGGGTCGGACCGGTTGGGGGTAGGAGTGCCTCCCCCTACCGGTCCGACGCAAGGGGAGGCACCCTCGGTGGTCTGGTGCGGCCATGAACGCCCGGCTGCCGAGGGGTGGAAACGGGGTCGCGGGCGGTTGCGAGTTGGGGCTCGCAGCCGCCACTAAACGCGGCCCCGGGACGGATAGCGGCGGGATGGAGTGGCCCCGTCCCGCCGCTATGAGGCAGTGTGTCTACTGGGGGGACCGATTGTCCCCCCGGGGGATGGGCGCGAAGGCGCGGGCACGGGGAGGATACCGGAAGAATGCTTCGAGCGATTCCCGGTATCCTCCCAAAGCGTGCCGAAGGGTCACCGTGGGGTTTTTAGTGGGTAGGTCCCGCGCCTGTCGTTGTACGGGCGCGGGGAATCCCACACACCCCACCCACCTCTCCCCAAGGAGGTGGGAGGGAGTCTTTCGAAGATTTTCCCCACGACAAAAAAAAAAAAAAAAAAAAAAAAAAAAAAAAAAAAAAAAAAAAAAAAAGTCAATCAAACCTGGTTTCGAACAATATTTTAGAGGATACCACCGGTTAGGTCTGGGTTGGGTCTGGGATATGCCCGCATCTGGCTCATGATTTTGCCTTCTTCGCATACTTGTTGGCCTGATCCAGGGTTTTTTTCGTGATTGAATCACGTAGTAATGTGGTAACACACTGAAGCAGTCAATCAAACCTGGTTTCCATCAATATTTTAGAGGATAACACCGGTTAGGTCTGGGTTAGGTCTGGGATATGCGCGCATCTGGCTTATACTTTCGCCTTTTTCGCATACTTGTTGGCCAGATCCTGGGTTTTTTTCGTGTTTGAATCACGTAATAATGTTGTACCACACTGAGGCAGTCAATTAAACCTGGTTTCGATCAATATTTCAGAGGATAACACCGGTTAGGTCTGGGTTAGGTCCGGAATATGCCCGCATCTGACTCATGATTTTGCCTTCTTCGCATACTTGTCGGCCAGATCCTGGGTTTTTTTCGTGTTTGAATCATGTAGTAATGTGGTAACACACTGAAGCAGTCAATTAAACCTCGTTTCGCTCAGTATTTTAGAGGATAACACCGGTTAGGTCTGGCTTAGGTCTGGGTTATACCCGCATCTGGCTCATGATTTTGCCTTCTTCGCATACTTGTTGGCCAGATCCTGGGTTTTTTTCGTGTTTGAATCACGTAATAATGTTGTACCACACTGAGGCAGTCAATTAAACCTGGTTTCGATCAATATTTCAGAGGATAACACCGGTTAGGTCTGGGTTAGGTCCGGAATATGCCCGCATCTGACTCATGATTTTGCCTTCTTCGCATACTTGTCGGCCAGATCCTGGGTTTTTTTCGTGTTTGAATCATGTAGTAATGTGGTAACACACTGAAGCAGTCAATTAAACCTCGTTTCGCTCAGTATTTTAGAGGATAACACCGGTTAGGTCTGGCTTAGGTCTGGGTTATACCCGCATCTGGCTCATGATTTTGCCTTCTTCGCATACTTGTTGGCAAGATCCGGGGTTTTTTTCGTGTTTGAATCATGTAGGAATGTGGTAACACACTGAAGCAGTCAATAAAACCTGGTTTCGATCAATATTTTAGAGGATAACACCGGTTAGGTCTGGGTTAGGTCTGGGTTATGCCCGCATCAGGCTCATGATTTTGCCTTTTTCGCAAATTTGTTGGCCAGATCTTGGGTTTTGTTCGTGTTTGAATCACGTAGGAATGTGGTAACATACTGAAGCAGTCAATTAAACCTGGTTTCGATCAATATTTCAGAGGATAACACCGGTTAGGTCTGGGTTAGGTCCGGAATATGCCTGCATCTGGCTCATGATTTTGCCTTCTTCGCATACTTGTTGGCCAGACGGTGGGTTTATTTCGTGTTTGAAACACGTAGTAATGTGGTAAAACACTGAAGCAGTCAATTAACCCTGGTTTCGATCAATATTTTGGAGGATAACACCGGTTAGGTCTGGGTTAGGTCTGGGTTATGCCCGCATCTGGCTCATGATTTTGCCTTCTTCGCGTACTTGTTGGCCAGATCCTGGGTTTTTTTCGTGTTTGAATCACGTAGTAATGCGGTAACACACTGAAGCAGTCAATTAAACCTGGTTTCGATCAATATTTTAGAGGATAACACCGGTTAGGTCTGGGTTAGGTCTGGGTTATGCCCGCATCTGGCTTATACTTTCGCCTTTTTCGCAAACTTGTTGGCCAGATCCTGGGTTTTTTCCGTGTTTGAATCAGGTAGTAATGTGGTACCACACTGTGGCAGTCAATTAAACCTGGTTTCGATCAATATTTCAGAGGATAACACCGGTTAGGTCTGGGTTAAGTCCGGGATATGCCCGCATCTGGCTCATGATTTTGCCTTCTTCGCATACTTGTTGGCCAGATCCTGGGTTTTTTTCGTGTTTGAATCACGTAGTAATGCGGTAACACACTGAAGCAGTCAATTAAACCTGGTTTCGATCAATATTTTAGAGGATAACACCGGTTAGGTCTGGGTTAGGTCTGGTATATGCGCGCATCTGGCTTATACTTTCGCCTTTTTCGCAAACTTGTTGGCCAGATCCTGGGTTTTTTTCGTGTTTGAATCACGCAGTAATGTGGTACCACACAGAAACAGTCCATTAAACCTGGATTCGGACAGTATTTTAGAGGATAACACCGGCTAGGTCTGGGTTACGTCTGGTTTATGCCCGCATCTGGCTCATGATTTTGCCTTCGTCGCATACTTGTTGGCCAGATCCTGGGTTTTTTTCGTGTTTGAATCACGCAGTAATGCGGTAACACACTGAAGCAGTCAATTAAACCTGGTTTCGATCAATATTTTAGAGGATAACACCGGTTAGGTCTGGGTTAGGTCTGGGTTATGCCCGTATCTGGCTTATACTTTCGCTTTTTCGCAAACTTGTTGGCTAGATCCTGGGTTTTTTCGTGTTTGAATCACGTAGTAATGTAGTACCACACTGAGGCAGTCAATTAAACCTGGTTTCGATCAATATTTCAGAGGATAATACCGGTTAAGTCTGGGTTAGCTCCGGGATATGCCCGCATCTGGCTCATGATTTTGCCTTCTTCGCATACTTGATGGCCAGATCCTGGGTTTTTTCCGTGTTTGAATCACGTAGTAATGTGGTACCACACTGAGGCAGTCAATTAAACCTGGTTTCGATCAATATTACAGAGGATAACACCGGTTAGGTCTGGGTTAGGTCCGGAATATGCCCGCATCTGGCTCATGATTTTGCCTTCTTCGCATACTTGTCGGCCAGATCCTGGGTTTTGTTCGTGTTTGAATCACGTAGGAATGTGGTAACACACTGAAGCAGTCAATTAACCCTGGTTTCGATCAATATTTCAGAGGATAATACCGGTTAGGTCTGGCTTAGGTCTGGGTTATACCCGCATCTGGCTCATGATTTTGCCTTCTTCGCATACTTGTTGGCCAGATCCTGGGTTTTTTTCGTGTTTGAATCACGTAGGAATGTGGTAACACACTGAAGCAGTCAATTAAACCTGGTTTCGATCAATATTTTAGAGGATAACACCGGTTAGGTCTGGGTTAGGTCTGGGTTATGCCCGCATCAGGCTCATGATTTTGCCTTTTTCGCAAATTTGTTGGCCAGATCTTGGGTTTTGTTCGTGTTTGAATCACGTAGGAATGTGGTAACACACTGAAGCAGTCAATTAAACCTGGTTTCGATCAATATTTCAGAGGATAACACCGGTTAGGTCTGGGTTAGGTCTGGAATATGCCCGCATCTGGCTCATGATTTTGCCTTCTTCGCATACTTGTTGGCCAGATCCTGGGTTTATTTCGTGTTTGAAACACGTAGTAATGTGGTAAAACACTGAAGCAGTCAATTAAACCTGGTTTCGATCAATATTTCAGAGGATAACACCGGTTAGGTCTGGGTTAGGTCTGGGATATGCGCGCATCTGGCTTATACTTTCGCCTTTTTCGCAAACTTGTTGGCCAGATCCTGGGTTTTTTCCGTGTTTGAATCACGTAGTAATGTGGTACCACACTGAGGCAGTCCATTAAACCTGGTTTCGATCAATATTTCAGAGGATAACACCGGTTAAGTCTGGGTTAGGTCCAGGATATGCCCGCATCTGGCTCATGATTTTGCCTTCTTCGCATACTTGATGGCCAGATCCTGGGTTTTTTTCGTGATTGAATCACGTAGTAATGTGGTAACACAATGAAGCAGTCAATTAACTCTGGTTTCGATCAATATTTTAGAGGATAACACCGGTTAGGTCTGGGTTAGGTCTGCGATATGCGCGCATCTGGCTCATGATTTTGCCTTCTTCGCATACTTGTTGGCCTGATCCTGGGTTTTTTTCGTGTTTGAATCACGTAGTAATGTGGTAACACAATGAAGCAGTCAATTAACCCTGGTTTCGATCAATATTTCAGAGGATAACACCGGTTAGGTCTGGGTTAGGTCTGGGATATGCGCGCATCTGGCTTATACTTTCGCCTTTTTCGCAAACTTGTTGGCCAGATCCTGGGTTTTTTCCGTGTTTGAATCACGTAGTAATGTGGTACCACACTGAGGCAGTCCATTAAACCTGGTTTCGATCAATATTTCAGAGGATAACACCGGTTAAGTCTGGGTTAGGTCCGGGATATGCCCGCATCTGGCTCATGATTTTGCCTTCTTCGCATACTTGATGGCCAGATCCTGGGTTTTTTTCGTGATTGAATCACGTAGTAATGTGGTAACACAATGAAGCAGTCAATTAACTCTGGTTTCGATCAATATTTTAGAGGATAACACCGGTTAGGTCTGGGTTAGGTCTGCGATATGCGCGCATCTGGCTCATGATTTTGCCTTCTTCGCATACTTGTTGGCCTGATCCTGGGTTTTTTTCGTGTTTGAATCACGTAGTAATGTGGTAACACAATGAAGCAGTCAATTAACCCTGGTTTCGATCAATATTTTAGAGGATATCACCGGTTAGGTCTGGGTTACGTCTGGGATATGCGCGCATCTGACTTATACTTTCGCCTTTTTCGCAAACTTGTTGGCCAGATCCTGGGTTTTTTCCGTGTTTGAATCACGTAGTAATGTGGTAACACAATGAAGCAGTCAATTATCCCTGATTTCGATGAATATTTTAGAGGATAACACCGGTTAGGTCTGGGTTAGGTCTGGGATATGCGCGCATCTGGCTCATGATTTTGCCTTCTTCGCATACTTGTTGGTCTGATCCTGGATTTTTTTCGTGATTGAATCACGTAGTAATGTGGTAACACACTGAAGCAGTCAATCAAACCTGGTTTCGATCAATATTTTAGAGGATAACACCGGTTAGGTCTGGGTTAGGTCTGGGATGTGCCCGCATCTGGCTCATGATTTTGCCTTCTTCGCATACTTGTTGGCCTGATCCTGGGTTTTTTTCGTGTTTGCATCACGTAGTAATGTGCTAACACAATGAAGCAGTCAATTAAACCTGGTTTCGATCAATATTTTAGAGGATAACACCGGTTAGGTCTGGGTTAGGTCTGGGATATTCGCGCATCTGGCTTATACTTTCGCCTTTTTCGCAAACTTGTTGGCCAGATCCTGGGTTTTTTTCGTGTTTGAATCACGTAGTAATGTGGTAACACAATGAAGCAGTCAATTAACCCTGGTTTCGATCAATATTTTAGAGGATAACACCGGTTAGGTCTGGGTTAGGTCCGGGATATGCCCGCATCTGGCTCATGATTTTGCCTTCTTCGCATACTTGTTGGCCAGATCCTGGGTTTTTTTCGTGATTGAATCACGTAGTAATGTGGTAACACACTGAAGCAGTCAATCAAACCTGGTTTCGATCAATATTTTAGAGGATAACACCGGTAAGGTCTGGGTTGGGTCTGGGATATGCCCGCATCTGGCTCATGATTTTGCCTTCTTCGCATACTTGTTGGCCTGATCCTGGGTTTTTTTCGTGATTGAATCACGTAGTAATGTGGTAACACACTGAAGCAGTCAATCAAACCTGGTTTCGATCAATATTTTAGAGGATAACACCGGTTAGGTCTGGGTTAGGTCTGGGATGTGCCCGCATCTGGCTCATGATTTTGCCTTCTTCGCATACTTGTTGGCCTGATCCTGGGTTTTTTTCGTGTTTGCATCACGTAGTAATGTGCTAACACAATGAAGCAGTCAATTAAACCTGGTTTCGATCAATATTTTAGAGGATAACACCGGTTAGGTCTGGGTTAGGTCCGGGATATGCCCGCATCTGGCTCATGATTTTGCCTTCTTCGCATACTTGTTGGCCAGATCCTGGGTTTTTTTCGTGATTGAATCACGTAGTAATGTGGTAACACACTGAAGCAGTCAATCAAACCTGGTTTCGATCAATATTTTAGAGGATAACACCGGTAAGGTCTGGGTTGGGTCTGGGATATGCCCGCATCTGGCTCATGATTTTGCCTTCTTCGCATACTTGTTGGCCTGATCCTGGGTTTTTTTCGTGATTGAATCACGTAGTAATGTGGTAACACACTGAAGCAGTCAATCAAACCTGGTTTCGATCAATATTTTAGAGGATAACACCGGTTAGGTCTGGGTTAGGTCTGGGATATGCGCGCATCTGGCTTATACTTTTTTTTTTTTTTTTTTTTTTTTTTTTGTCGTGGGGAAAATCTTCGAAAGACTCCCTCCCACCTCCTTGGGGAGAGGTGGGAGGCGTGTGTGGGATTCCCCGCGCCCGTACAATGACAGGCGCGGGACCTACCCACTAAAAACCCCCACGGTGACCCTTCGGCACGCTTTGGGAGGATACCGGGAATCGCTCGAAGCATTCTTCCGGTATCCTCCCCGTGCCCGCGCTTTCGCGCCCATCCCCCGGGGGGACAATCGGTCCCCCCAGTAGACACACTGCCTCATAGCGGCGGGACGGGGCCACTCCATCCCGCCGCTATCCGTCCCGAGGCCGCGTTTAGTGGCGGCTGCGAGCCCCAACTCGCAACCGCCCGCGACCCCGTTTCCATCCCTCGGCGGCCGGGCGTTCATGGCCGCACCAGACCGCCGAGGGTGCCTCCCCTTGCGTCGGACCGGTAGGGGAAGGCACTCCTACCCCCAACCGGTCCGACCCGGCGCCGCCTGGCGGGAGGAGGGTCCCCTCAGGACCCCCCTCCCAGCCTAGGTCATCCGCCACGCCGAGGCGGCCGCCCGCGACGCCTCGCGACCGGGCGACGACCTCGGGCCACCGCACGAGCGCGCGCTTCAGCACGCCGCTGAAGCTCGCGCTCCCTCCCCGCGGCCTCCTTCTGCAACATTACGTTCTCGCAGAAGGAGGCCACGGCCCTCCACTTCTCCTCGCTGCCGAGCATGGCGCGCACCACGCCCGGCAGCGAGACATCCCGCCCGACGACGCCGACCAGGACACGGCGCTCCCCCTCCCACGCGGGGCATACCTCCAGGGTATGATCCGCCGTGTCCTGCTCAGCGTCGCAGTGGCAGCAACGCGCCGTCGGCTCCTTCCCTATCCGGCACAGGTATCTTCCGAAGCTGCCATGCCCGGAAAATACCTGTGCCAGCCGGTAGGTGAGGCTGCCATGGCCTCTGTCCAGCCACTCCTTCAGGAGTGGCCGAACAGCCCCGACAGTCCGGTGCCCCGCGGTTGGCAGAGCCAGCCGCTCCTGCCACGCGAGCAACACGGACTGCCGGGCCTGGCGCTTCAAATCGCCCCAAGCAGGTTCCTGCCCGCCCGGGACCGCCCCCACCCCCGCGCGACGGTCGACGCGGTGCCGGTACATCACCGCGTGCGACCGCGCGAGCAGGTCCATGGGCGGCATCCCCGCTAGAACCGTCGCCGCCTCATGTGACATGGTCCGATACCCGCGGGCGACCCTGAGCGCCATGCGCCTCTGCACCCGACGCAGCATAGTCATGCTGCGCCGGGAGGCAGCCAGGTCGTCCGCCCAGACGGGGGCCCCGTATAGGGCCACCGACTGGACCATTGCCACATAGAGGCGACGAACTCGGCCCGCCGGGCCCCCCAGGTTGGGCAGGATCCGGCCCAGAGCCGCAACCATCCTTTCCAACCGGGGGACCAGGCAGCGGAAATGCTTCTCGAAACGCCAGTGGCTATCGAGGATCAGCCCTAGATACCTGATCTGGGGCTTCACCTCGATGTCAGCCCCACCCACCCGAATCAGAGGGGGTGGCGGATCCTGCCGAGGTGAATGAAACGCAATCACCTCGGTCTTATGGACCGCCACCGTCATCCCCATCCCCCTGATCCGGTCGACGACGCGTTGCGACCCCTCCTCCGCGCGACGCATGGCCCTCCCCCAGTGCGCCCCGACGGCCAGCACCAGTGTGTCATCCGCATAACACACCGTGCTGACGCCGTCGGGGAGGCCGGCCCGCAACACCGAGTCGTACGCGATGTTCCACAGGAGTGGCCCGAGGACCGACCCCTGCGGAACACCGCAGTACACCTCCCTCCGCATATCACCATCCCGGCCCGGATACTCGATCCACCTGCCGCGGAGATAATCCCCGACGACCGCCCTGAGACAAGGGGGGACTCGATGATATTCGAGTCCCCTCCTTATCTCTTCCCAGGGGAGGGTGTTAAAGGCATTGGCAATATCCAAGGATATTGCCAATGCCACCCCTCCCCGGGAGACGGCCGCCTCCGAGAGGGCCCTCACACGACCTATCGCGTCGATAGTCGATCGGCCCCCCCGGAAACCGAACTGGCAGTCGGCCAGACCGGGATCACCCCGCGACAGGTGCTCGACGAGGCGGGCAGCAATCACACGCTCGAAGAGCTTGCCCACCTCGTCGAGGAGACAAATGGGCCGGTATGCGGAGGGAGACTCCGCGGGCCGACCCTCCTTCCGGAGGAGGACCATCCTCGCCACCTTCCAACTGGGGGGGAATCGCCCGTCCCTCAGGCAGCGGTCGAACAACCGCCTGAGGTCGGCCCCAAGGACGCCCTGGGTCAAGACCCAAACCCGGCCGGGCACACCATCCGGACCCGGGGCCGTGTTACGAACCCCGAGCCGTCTGATGGCCGCTGCCAGCTCCTCCTGCGTGACCCCCAGCTCGGCCGTCCACTCCACTGGGACAGCCGCCGCCGCCGGAGGACGCGGTCCCCTCTCCCCAATTGGGAAGAGTGTATTGACCACGTCCTCCAGCAGCCGGGGGTCAAGACCCTCGGTGACGGGGGGCGCCCACGGGCGGAGCTTATTCAGCACCACCTTATATGGGCGCCCCCATGGATCGTCATCAAGGGTCTGGAGGAGCTCCTTCCATGCCCGGGTCTTGGCCCGTTTGATGGCGACCTGCAGAGCAACCCGCGCCACGCGGTATGCTTCATACAGGTCATCAGCTGCCCTCGCTCGCGCCACGCCGTCGCCTGTACGTTGACGACGGCGCGCGCGGGTGTACTGGCGTCGGGCGCGGACAGTCGCGACTCGCAACTCCGCGATCGCGTCCGACCACCAGTACACCACCCGGCGAGGAGAAGCCCGCCCGACCCGAGGCATCGCCGCGTCGCAAATACCCGCGACCAATGCTCCGAGCCGGGCGACCTCCTCCTCTATGCTCGGCAACTCGGCCGCTCCCTGCGGCCAAGTTGCAGCGAGGGCAGCTGCCATCAGGGCGTCCTTGTCCAGGCGCCGAAGCGCCCAGCGGCGTGGTGGGGTGCCACGCAGGCGGCCGTGTCGGGATGCACTCGCGGCGGCAGAGACCTCCATCCGGATGTACCGGTGATCGGAGAGTGTCTCTGCCCCCGCGACCACGTGCCAACCCGACACCATGCGCACGGCGTTGGGGGTCGCGAATCCAACATCCACGATGGACCCCCCATATCGCCGCACGCATGTGTTCTCCGACCCCCGGTTCAATACCCGGAGGTCGAGCCCCGCCGCCCAATCGCCCAGGATCCCGCCGCGAACGGAGGTCCTGGGGGATCCCCAAGCCACCGACTTGGCATTAAAATCCCCCAGGACCAGCACCGGCCGGGCCGCGTAGCGCTGCACGCATGCCGCGACCTCGGCCAAGTACAGCTCGAACGCAGCGTGACCGCTACGGGGCGAAATGTAGCACCCCACCACAGCGACTCCCCCCCAGTCCACGGCGACGAATCCCCGACCGCGCTCCAACAAGGAGAACGGTGGGGACCCGTCGCCCCCTCCCCATACCGTCGCCACCAAGCCGTCCGCGTCACCCACCCAATGAGGGTGATCAGGGACGCGGTACGGCTCGGCGGCGACCGCCAGGCCAACCCCCCACTCCGCGAGGACTTGGGACATCAAGTCCTGTGCCGCGCGGCAGTGGTTGAGGTTGGCCTGGAGGAGGAGGCGGGGCGGCATTAATTAATGGCCGCGCCAGCCTCCTCCCGGCCGTCCGTCCCCGTATCACCGTCCACCTCCATGGAGGACGATGCCACCGCCCTCGGCACCGGAGCCGGTGCAGCCCGCCTCTTCCTCTCCTTCCGGGAGGGGGGGGAGCACTTCTTGCTCCCCACCCTGTGATCGGCTGGCCTCCCCATGTCCGCACACAGCGGGCAGTGGGGGGCCGCCGAGCACTGGCTCGCACGGTGCTCTTTGGCACCGCAGCGGTAACACTGACCGCTGCGGTCCACCGGCGAGGTGCACCACTGCCTCACGTGCCCCAATTCGAGGCAGCGGTGACACTGGAGCGGGCGCGACGCGAGGATTTCCACTCGCGCCGAAACCCACCCCACCAACACCCTCCCGGATTCCGCCACCTTACGGGCGGCGGAGAGGGGGCACCGGGCCCACACCGACCCGAGGCCGGAGGGCGACCTGCGGATCTCTCCGATCCGCAGGTCCTCCACAGGACAGTCCCCCGCCCTCGCAAGGGCACGGGACACATCCTGTGCGCTGACCGAGTCGTCCAGCCCACAAATACGCATCTCCGTGCGATTCGTGGGCCGGGCGACCCGGACACCTCGCTCGCCCAGCTGCTCCCGGAGCCTCTGGGCGAGACGATCCGCCTTCGCGCCGCCTTCTGCACCGGGGATCTCCAGCAAGAGACCCCCGGTCACGGCCCTCTTCGCCCTCACGGAGGCGATGCCCAGCTCTTCCAGGGAGATATTCTCCCTGGCGAGCCGCATCGCCTCCGCGAGGGTCAGGTCGCCCCCCTGCGCAACGGTCAGCGTCACCGCTGCCGTTTTTGGGGGACGACCTGGTCGTGCCTTCCCGACCTTCGCGGCCTTTACCTTGGCCGCCGGCGGCGGAGGCGGAGGCTGCGGTTGCGAGGCCTTCCTCGCCGCCCGCTTCGCCTTCCGCCCCACCACCTCACTCCACGCCACCCCCCCTTGGGATGGTGCTGTGGAGGACGCGACCACCGCGACCACGGGTACACCACCCCCCTTGGGGGTCGCGACCCGGGGCCCTGGTGCCGCAACGCTGGGCGGAGCCTTCACTCCGCCCTTCTTTGCCTTCCCCGACTGTACCGGAACAGGTCGGGGAGGCACCGCCTTCCTGCTGACCGCTCTTCTGGCGAGGAGCTCCTCCCGGAAGGCGGCCAGCTTGCCATCAATCATGTCCCCAATCCTCCTCAGAAGATCGTCTTCTGAGGAGGACGGGGACTTCTTCACGGGCAGAGTGCGGGTGGAAGGGCCCGCGGTGCCCCGCACCACTGCCGCCGCACCCCGTTTATTTACCTCCGCCGAGGGACGCGGCGGTGGAGGAGGAGGGAGGATGGGAGGGAGGGCCGCGCTGTTCCACAGCGCCTCTGCCCTCCTCCTCCCCTGTCGCTCCTCCTCCAACAGGAGCTGCAGACGGGCGTTCCGCCCTCTGAGCTCCCGCGCCGCCTCCCTCATTTCCTCCGCCGCGGCCTTCAGGGCCTCCGCGCCACCGCTTTTCTGCCCCTTAAAGGCGCAGGCAGCGGCGACTTTCTCCACCCGCCTCAGGGACGAGGAGATCCTCTCCGATATCTCCTCGGTCACCTCGTCCCTGAGGCAACTCAGCCTCACCGACGGGCTCATCGCCCCGCCCACCTCGACGACGGCCTGCCCCGTCCTCTTCCTCTTAGAGCCTATGTGGCTCGTGCTGGAGGAGAAGGACGAGACCGACGCCGTCTCGTCGTCCTCCTCCACCCTCCACGAAGCCGGACCTGGCGCTGAGTGGGGCGCGAGCGCCGCCACCCTAACCCCAACCCCGTCTCCGTCCTCCCCAACCGACAAAACCCGCCCCATCCCCATTTTATTTTCTGTGTCCATAATAGTCCCACGAGATGGTCGGAAATAAAGGTCCACCCGGGCAGAGCCGCCTTACCCGGGTAAGCCTAATACTCCGGGGGTTCGGCAGGTTCCCCGGAGGTGGTCGCTTGGGATTGGGCCTTCTCCCCCAACCATGCATCCCATCGACGCGCACCATAGCTTAGGATTGGAGGGCGATTTTATAGAGTCGCCATACTCGTGGCCCAGGCGGTTAAGCCAAGACCCCCGTTCCTCCTGCCGTCACGTACCATTCACAAAACCAATACGGAATTGTGAATGGGTCGTTGTGACGACCAACAGGAGGCTTACGGTGTGTGTATGACTCGGGTACCCCGGGGTCGTTAAGCCCGTACTGCAGCTGAAAGGCTGGCAGCCCCTGAGGGAATCTGGCTTATACTTTCGCCTTTTTCGCAAACTTGTTGGCCAGATCCTGGGTTTTTTTCGTGTTTGAATCACGTAATAATGTTGTACCACACTGAGGCAGTCAACTAAACCTGGTTTCGATCAATATTTTAGAGGATAACACCGGTTAGGTCTGGGTTAGGTCTGGGATATGCGCGCATCTGGCTTATACTTTCGCCTTTTTCGCAAACTTGTTGGCCAGTTCCTGGGTTTTTTCCGTGTTTGAATCACGTAGTAATGTGGTACCACACTGAAGCAGTCAATTAAACCTCGTTTCGCTCAGTATTTTAGAGGATAACACCGGTTAGGTCTGGCTTAGGTCTGGGTTATACCCGCATCTGGCTCATGATTTTGCCTTCTTCGCATACTTCTTGGCCAGATCCTGGGTTTTTTTCGTGTTTGAATCACGTAGTAATGTGGTAACACAATGAAGCAGTCAATTAAACCTGGTTTCGATCAATATTTAAGAGGATAACACCGGTTAGGTCTGGCTTAGGTCTGGGTTATACCCGCATCTGGCACATGATTTTGCCTTCTTCGCATACTTGTTGGCCAGATCCTGGGTTTTTTTCGTGTTTGAATCACGTGGGAATGTGGTAACACACTGAAGCAGTCAATTAAACCTGGTTTCGATCAATATTTTAGAGGATAACACCGGTTAGGTCTGGGTTAGGTCTGGGTTATGCCCGCATCAGGCTCATGATTTTGCCTTTTTCGCAAATTTGTTGGCCAGATCTTGGGTTTTGTTCGTGTTTGAATCACGTAGGAATGTGGTAACACACTGAAGCAGTCAATTAAACCTGGTTTCGATCAATATTTCAGAGGATAACACCGGTTAGGTCTGGGTTAGGTCTGGAATATGCCCGCATCTGGCTCATGATTTTGCCTTCTTCGCATACTTGTTGGCCAGATCCTGGGTTTATTTCGTGTTTGAAACACGTAGTAATGTGGTAAAACACTGAAGCAGTCAATTAAACCTGGTTTCGATCAATATTTCAGAGGATAACACCGGTTAGGTCTGGGTTAGGTCTGGGATATGCGCGCATCTGGCTTATACTTTCGCCTTTTTCGCAAACTTGTTGGCCAGATCCTGGGTTTTTTCCGTGTTTGAATCACGTAGTAATGTGGTACCACACTGAGGCACTCCATTAAACCTGGTTTCGATCAATATTTCAGAGGATAACACCGGTTAAGTCTGGGTTAGGTCCGGGATATGCCCGCATCTGGCTCATGATTTTGCCTTCTTCGCATACTTGATGGCCAGATCATGGGTTTTTTTCGTGATTGAATCACGTAGTAATGTGGTAACACAATGATGCAGTCAATTAACTCTGGTTTCGATCAATATTTTAGAGGATAACACCGGTTAGGTCTGGGTTAGGTCTGCGATATGCGCGCATCTGGCTCATGATTTTGCATTCTTCGCATACTTGTTGGCCTGATCCTGGGTTTTTTTCGTGTTTGAATCACGTAGGAATGTGGTAACACACTGAAGCAGTCAATTAAACCTGGTTTCGATCAATATTTTAGAGGATAACACCGGTTAGGTCTGGGTTAGGTCTGGGTTATGCCCGCATCAGGCTCATGATTTTGCCTTTTTCGCAAATTTGTTGGCCAGATCTTGGGTTTTGTTCGTGTTTGAATCACGTAGGAATGTGGTAACACATTGAAGCAGTCAATTAAACCTGGTTTCGATCAATATTTCAGAGGATAACACCGGTTAGGTCTGGGTTAGGTCTGGGATATGCGCGCATCTGGCTTATACTTTCGCCTTTTTCGCATACTTGTTGGCCAGATCCTGGGTTTTTTTCGTGTTTGAAACACGTAGTAATGTGGTAAAACACTGAAGCAGTCAATTAACTCTGGTTTCGATCAATATTTCAGAGGATAACACCGGTTAGGTCTGGGTTAAGTCCGGGATATGCCCGCATCTGGCTCATGATTTTGCCTTCTTCGCATACTTGTTGGCCAGATCCTGGGTTTTTACCGTGTTTGAATCACGTAGTAATGTGGTACCACACTGAGGCAGTCAATTAAACCTGGTTTCGATCAATATTTTAGAGGATAACACCGGTTAGGTCTGGGATATGCGCGCATCTGGCTTATACTTTCGCCTTTTTCGCAAACTTGTTGGCCAGATCATGGGTTTCTTTCGTGTTTGAATCACGTAGTAATGTTGTACCACACTGAGGCAGTCAATTAAACCTGGATTCGGACAGTCTTTTAGAGGATAACACCGGTTAGGCCTGGGTTTCGTCTGGGTTATGTCAGCACCTGGCCCATGATTTTGCCTTCTTCGCATACTTGTTGGCCAGATCCTGGGTTTGTTTCGTGTTTGAATCACGCAGTAATGTGGTAACACACTGAAGCAGTCAATTAAACCTGGTTTCGATCAATATTTTAGAGGATAACACCGGTTAGGTCTGGGTTAGGTCTGGGTTATACCAGCATCTGGCTCATGATTTTGCCTTCTTCGCATACTTGTTGGCCAGATCCTGGGTTTTTTTCGTGTTTGAATCACGTTGTAATGTGGTAACACACTGAAGCAGTCAATTAAACCTCGTTTCGCTCAGTATTTTAGAGGATAACACCGGTTAGGTCTGACTTAGGTCTGGGTTATACCCGCATCTGGCTCATGATTTTGCATTCTTCGCATACTTGTTGGCCAGATCCTGGGTTTTTTTCTTGATTGAATCACGTAGTAATGTTGTACCACATTGAGGCAGTCAATTAAACCTGGTTTCGATCAATATTTTGGAGGATAACACCGGTTAGGTCTGGGTTAGGTCCGGGATATGCCAGCATCTGGCTCATGATTTTGCCTTCTTCGCATACTTGTTGGCCAGATCCTGGGTTTTTTTCGTGTTTGAATCACGTAGTAATGTGGTAACACACTGAAGCAGTCAATTAAACCTGGTTTCGATCAATATTTTAGAGGATAACACCGGTTAGGTCTGGGTTAGGTCTGGTATATGCGCGCATCTGGCGTATACTTTCGCCTTTTTGCGTACTTGTTGGCCAGATCCTGGGTTTTTTTCGTGTTTGAATCACGTAGTTATGTGGTACCACACTGAGGCAGTCAATTAAACCTGGTTTCGATCAATATTTCAGAGGATAACACCGGTTAGGTCTGGGTTAAGTCCGGGATATGCTCGCATCTGGCTCATGATTTTGCCTTCTTCGCATACTTGTTGGCCAGATCCTGGGTTTTTACCGTGTTTGAATCACGTAGTAATGTGGTACCACACTGAGGCAGTCAATTGAACCTGGTTTCGATCAATATTTTAGAGGATAACACCGGTTAGGTCTGGGATATGCGCGCATCTGGCTTATACTTTCGCCTTTTTCGCAAACTTGTTGGCCAGATCATGGGTTTCTTTCGTGTTTGAATCACGTAGTAATGTTGTACCACACTGAGGCAGTCAATTAAACCTGGATTCGGACAGTCTTTTAGAGGATAACACCGGTTAGGCCTGGGTTTCGTCTGGGTTATGTCAGCACCTGGCCCATGATTTTGCCTTCTTCGCATACTTGTTGGCCAGATCCTGGGTTTGTTTCGTGTTTGAATCACGCAGTAATGTGGTAACACACTGAAGCAGTCAATTAAACCTGGTTTCGATCAATATTTTAGAGGATAACACCGGTTAGGTCTGGGTTAGGTCTGGGTTATACCAGCATCTGGCTCATGGTTTTGCCTTCTTCGCATACTTGTTGGCCAGATCCTGGGTTTTTTTCGTGTTTGAATCACGTAGGAATATGGTAACACACTGAAGCAGTCAATTAAACCTGGTTTCGATTAATATTTCAGAGGATAACACCGGTTAGGTCTGGGTTAGGTCTGGGTTATGCCCGCATCTGGCTCATGATTTTGCCTTCTTCGCATACTTGTTGGCCAGATCCAGGGGTTTTTTCGTGTTTGAATCACGTAGTTATGTGGTAACACACTGAAGGAGTCAATTAAACCTCGTTTCGCTCAGTCCTTTAGAGGATAACACCGGTTAGGTCTGGCTTAGGTCTGGGTAATGCCCGCATCTGGCTCATGATTTTGCCTTCTTCGCATACTTGTTGGCCAGATCCTGGGTTTTTTTCGTGTTTGAATCACGTAGTTATGTGGTACCACACTGAGGCAGTCAATTAAACCTGGTTTCGATCAATATTTTAGAGGATAACACCGGTTAGGTCTGGGTTAGGTCTGGGTTATGCCCGCATCTGGCTCATGATTTTGCCTTCTTCGCATACTTGTTGGAGAGATCCTGGGTTTGTTTCGTGTTTGAATCACGCAGTAATGTGGTAACACACTGAAGCAGTCAATTAAACCTGGTTTCGATCAATATTTCAGAGGATAACACCGGTTAGGTCTGGGTTAGGTCGGGGTTATGCCCGCATCTGGCTCTTGATTTTGCCTTCTTCGCATACTTGTTGGCCAGATCCTGGGTTTTTTCCGTGTTTGAATCACGTAGTAATGTTGTAGCACACACAGGCAGTCAATTAAACCTGGTTTCGATCAATATTTCACAGGATAACACCGGTTAGGTCTGGGTTAGGTCCGGGATATGCCCGCATCTGGCACATGATTTTGTCTTCTTCGCATACTTGTTGGCCAGATCCTGGGTTTTTACCGTGTTTGAATCACGTAGTAATGTGGTACCACACTGAGGCAGTCAATTAAACCTGGTTTCGATCAATATTTTAGAGGATAACACCGGTTAGGTCTGGGTTAGGTCTGGGTTATGCCCGCATCTGGCTCATGATTTTGCCTTCTTCGCATACTTGTTGGCCAGATCCTGGGTTTTTTTCGTGTTTGAATCACGTAGTAATGTGGTAACACACTGAAGGAGTCAATTAAACCTGGTTTCGATCAATATTTTAGAGGATAACACCGGTTAGGTCTGGGTTAGGTCTGGGTTATGCCCGCATCTGGCTCATGATTTTGCCTTCTTCGCATACTTGTTGGCCAGATCCTGGGTTTTTTTCGCGTTTGAATCACGTAGTAATGTGGTAACACACTGAAGCAGTCAATTAAACCTGGTTTCGATCAATATTTTAGAGGATAACACCGGTTAGGACTGGGTTAGGTCTGGTATATGCGCGCATCTGGCTTATACTTTCGCCTTTTTCGCAAACTTGTTGGCCAGATCATGGGTTTCTTCCGTGTTTGAATCACGTAGTAATGTTGTACCACACTGAGGCAGTCAATTAAACCTGGATTCGGACAGTATTTTAGAGGATAACACCGGTTAGGCCTGGGTTTCGTCTGGGTTATGTCCGCACCTGGCTCATGATTTTGCCTTCTTCGCATACTTGTTGGCCAGATCCTGGGTTTGTTTCGTGTTTGAATCACGCAGTAATGTGGTAACACACTGAAGCAGTCAATTAAATCTGGTTTCGATCAATATTTTAGAGGATAACACCGGTTAGGTCTGGGTTAGGTCTGGGTTATACCAGCATCTGTCTCATGGTTTTGCCTTCTACGCATACTTGTTGGCCAGATCCTAGGTTCTTTTCGTGTTTGAATCACGTAGTAATGTGGTAACACAATGAAGCAGTTAAATAACCCTGGTTTCGATCAATATTTTGGAGGATAACACCGGTTAGGTCTGGGTTAGGTCTGGGTTATGCCCGCATCTGGCTCATGATTTTGCCTTTTTCGCAAACTTGTTGGCCAGATCCTGGGTTTTTTCCGTGTTTGAATCACGTAGTAATGTTGTAGCACACTGAGGCAGTCAATTAAACCTGGTTTCGATCAATATTTCACAGGATAACACCGGTTAGGTCTGGGTTAGGTCCGGGATATGCCCGCATCTGGCCCATGATTTTGCCTTCTTCGCATACTTGTTGGCCAGATCCTGGGTTTTTACCGTGTTTGAATCACGTAGTAATGTGGTAACACACTGAAGCAGTCAATTAAACCTGGCTTCGACCAATATTTTAGAGAATAACACCGGTTAGGACTGGGTTAGGTCTAGGTTATGCCCGCATCTGGCTCATGATTTTGCCTTCTTCGCATACTTGTTGGCCAGATCCTGGGTTTTTTTCGTGTTTGAATCACGTAGTTATGTGGTAACACACTGAAGGAGTCAATTAAACCTCGTTTCGCTCAGTATTTTAGAGGATAACACCGGTTAGGTCTGGCTTAGGACTGGGTAATACCCGCATCTGGCTCATGATTTTGCCTTCTTCGCATACTTGTTGGCCAGATCCTGGGTTTTTTTCGTGTTTGAATCACGTAGTTATGTGGTACCACACTGAGGCAGTCAATTAAACCTGGTTTCGATCAATATTTCAGAGGATAACACCGGTTAGGTCTGGGTTAAGTCCGGGATATGCCCGCATCTGGCTCATGATTTTGCCTTCTTCGCATACTTGTTGGCCAGATCCTGGGTTTTTACCGTGTTCGAATCACGTAGTAATGTGGTACCACACTGAGGCAGTCAATTAAACCTGGTTTCGATCAATATTTTAGAGGATAACACCGGATAGGTCTGGGATATGCGCGCATCTGGCTTATACTTTCGCCTTTTTCGCAAACTTGTTGGCCAGATCATGGGTTTCCTTCGTGTTTGAATCACGTAGTAATGTTGTACCACACTGAGGCAGTCAATTAAACCTGGATTCGGACAGTATTTTAGAGGATAACACCGGTTAGGCCTGGGTTTCGTCTGGGTTATGTCCGCACCTGGCCCATGATTTTGCCTTCTTCGCATACTTGTTGGCCAGATCCTGGGTTTGTTTCGTGTTTGAATCACGCAGTAATGTGGTAACACACTGAAGCAGTCAATTAAACCTGGTTTCGATCAATATTTTAGAGGATAACACCGGTTAGGACTGGGTTAGGTCTGGGTTATGCCCGCATCTGGCTCATGATTTTGCCTTCTTCGCATACTTGTTGGCCAGATCCTGGGTTTGTTTCGTGTTTGAATCACGCAGTAATGTGGTAACACACTGAAGCAGTCAATTAAACCTGGTTTCGATCAATATTTCAGAGGATAACACCGGTTAGGTCTGGGTTAGGTCTGGGTTATGCCCGCATCTGGCTCATGATTTTGCCTTCTTCGCATACTTGTTGGCCAGAGCCTGGGTTTTTTCCGTGTTTGAATCACGTAGTAATGTTGTAGCACACTCAGGCAGTCAATTAAACCTGGTTTCGATCAATATTTCACAGGATAACACCGGTTAGGTCTGGGTTAGGTCCGGGATATGCCCGCATCTGGCACATGATTTTGCCTTCTTCGCATACTTGTTGGCCAGATCCTGGGTTTTTACCGTGTTTGAATCACGTAGTAATGTGGTACCACAATGAGGCAGTCAATTAAACCTGGTTTCGATCAATATTTTAGAGGATAACACCGGTTAGGTCTGGGTTAGGTCTGGGTTATGCCCGCATCTGGCTCATGATTTTGCCTTCTTCGCATACTTGTTGGCCAGATCCTGGGTTTTTTTCGTGTTTGAATCACGTAGTAATGTGGTAACACACTGAAGGAGTCAATTAAACCTGGTTTCGATCAATATTTTAGAGGATAACACCGGTTAGGTCTGGGTTAGGTCTGGGTTATGCCCGCATCTGGCTCATGATTTTGCCTTCTTCGCATACTTGTTGGCCAGATCCTGGGTTTTTTTCGTGTTTTGAATCACGTAGTAATGTGGTAACACACTGAAGCAGTCAATTAAACCTGGTTTCGATCCATATTTTAGAGGATAACACCGGTTAGGACTGGGTTAGGTCTGGGTTATGCCCGCATCTGGCTCATGATTTTGCCTTCTTCGCATACTTGTTGGCCAGATCCAGGGTTTTTTTCGTGTTTGAATCACGTAGTTATGTGGTAACACACTGAAGGAGTCAATTAAACCTCGTTTCGCTCAGTCCTCTAGAGGATAACACCGGTTAGGTCTGGCTTAGGTCTGGGTAATACCCGCATCTGGCTCATGATTTTGCCTTGTTCGCATACTTGTTGGCCAGATCCTGGGTTTTTTCCGCGTTTGAATCACGTAGTAATGTGGTAACACTCTGAAGCAGTCAATTAAACCTGGTTTCGATCAATATTTTAGAGGATAACACCGGTTAGGACTGGGTTAGGTCTGGTATATGCGCGCATCTGGCTTATACTTTCGCCTTTTTCGCAAACTTGTTGGCCAGATCATGGGTTTCTTCCGTGTTTGAATCACGTAGTAATGTTGTACCACACTGAGGCAGTCAATTAAACCTGGATTCGGACAGTATTTTAGAGGATAACACCGGTTAGGCCTGGGTTTCGTCTGGGTTATGTCCGCACCTGGCTCATGATTTTGCCTTCTTCGCATACTTGTTGGCCAGATCCTGGGTTTGTTTCGTGTTTGAATCACGCAGTAATGTGGTAACACACTGAAGCAGTCAATTAAATCTGGTTTCGATCAATATTTTAGAGGATAACACCGGTTAGGTCTGGGTTAGGTCTGGGTTATACCAGCATCTGTCTCATGGTTTTGCCTTCTACGCATACTTGTTGGCCAGATCCTAGGTTCTTTTCGTGTTTGAATCACGTAGTAATGTGGTAACACAATGAAGCAGTCAAATAACCCTGGTTTCGATCAATATTTTGGAGGATAACACCGGCTAGGTCTGGGTTAGGTCTGGGTTATGCCCGCATCTGGCTCATGATTTTGCCTTTTTCGCAAACTTGTTGGCCAGATCCTGGGTTTTTTCCGTGTTTGAATCACGTAGTAATGTTGTAGCACACTGAGGCAGTCAATTAAACCTGGTTTCGATCAATATTTCACAGGATAACACCGGTTAGGTCTGGGATATGCGCGCATCTGGCTTATACTTTCGCCTTTTTCGCAAACTTGTTGGCCAGATCATGGGTTTCTTTCGTGTTTGAATCACGTAGTAATGTTGTACCACACTGAGGCAGTCAATTAAACCTGGATTCGGACAGTCTTTTAGAGGATAACACCGGTTAGGCCTGGGTTTCGTCTGGGTTATGTCCGCACCTGGCCCATGATTTTGCCTTCTCCGCATACTTGTTGGCCAGATCCTGGGTTTGTTTCGTGTTTGAATCACGCAGTAATGTGGTAACACACTGAAGCAGTCAATTAAACCTGGTTTCGATCAATATTTTAGAGGATAACACCGGTTAGGTCTGGGTTAGGTCTGGGTTATACCAGCATCTGGCTCATGGTTTTGCCTTCTTCGCATACTTGTTGGCCAGATCCTGGGTTTTTTTCGTGTTTGAATCACGTAGGAATATGGTAACACACTGAAGCAGTCAATTAAACCTGGTTTCGATCAATATTTCAGAGGATAACACCGGTTAGGTCTGGGTTAGGTCTGGGTTATGCCCGCATCTGGCTCATGATTTTGCCTTCTTCGCATACTTGTTGGCCAGATCCAGGGTTTTTTTCGTGTTTGAATCACGTAGTTATGTGGTAACACACTGAAGGAGTCAATTAAACCTCGTTTCGCTCAGTCCTTTAGAGGATAACACCGGTTAGGTCTGGCTTAGGTCTGGGTAATACCCGCATCTGGCTCATGATTTTGCCTTCTTCGCATACTTGTTGGCCAGATCCTGGGTTTTTTTCGTGTTTGAATCACGTAGTTATGTGGTACCACACTGAGGCAGTCAATTAAACCTGGTTTCGATCAATATTTTAGAGGATAACACCGGTTAGGTCTGGGTTAGGTCTGGGTTATGCCCGCATCTGGCTCATGATTTTGCCTTCTTCGCATACTTGTTGGCCAGATCCTGGGTTTTTTTCGTGTTTGAATCACGTAGTTATGTGGTACCACACTGAGGCAGTCAATTAAACCTGGTTTCGATCAATATTTTAGAGGATAACACCGGTTAGGTCTGGGTTAGGTCTGGGTTATGCCCGCATCTGGCTCATGATTTTGCCTTCTTCGCATACTTGTTGGCCAGATCCTGGGTTTTTTTCGTGTTTTGAATCACGTAGTAATGTGGTAACACACTGAAGCAGTCAATTAAACCTGGTTTCGATCAATATTTTAGAGGATAACACCGGTTAGGTCTGGGTTAGGTCTGGTATATGCGCGCATCTGGCGTATACTTTCGCCTTTTTGCGTACTTGTTGGCCAGATCCTGGGTTTTTTTCGTGTTTGAATCACGTAGTTATGTGGTACCACACTGAGGCAGTCAATTAAACCTGGTTTCGATCAATATTTCAGAGGATAACACCGGTTAGGTCTGGGTTAAGTCCGGGATATGCCCGCATCTGGCTCATGATTTTGCCTTCTTCGCATACTTGTTGGCCAGATCCTGGGTTTTTACCGTGTTTGAATCACGTAGTAATGTGGTACCACACTGAGGCAGTCAATTAAACCTGGTTTCGATCAATATTTTAGAGCATAACACCGGTTAGGTCTGGGATATGCGCGCATCTGGCTTATACTTTCGCCTTTTTCGCAAACTTGTTGGCCAGATCATGGGTTTCTTTCGTGTTTGAATCACGTAGTAATGTTGTACCACACTGAGGCAGTCAATTAAACCTGGATTCGGACAGTCTTTTAGAGGATAACACCGGTTAGGCCTGGGTTTCGTCTGGGTTATGTCAGCACCTGACCCATGATTTTGCCTTCTTCGCATACTTGTTGGCCAGATCCTGGGTTTGTTTCGTGTTTGAATCACGCAGTAATGTGGTAACACACTGAAGCAGTCAATTAAACCTGGTTTCGATCAATATTTTAGAGGATAACACCGGTTAGGTCTGGGTTAGGTCTGGGTTATACCAGCATCTGGCTCATGGTTTTGCCTTCTTCGCATACTTGTTGGCCAGATCCTGGGTTTTTTTCGTGTTTGAATCACGTAGGAATATGGTAACACACTGAAGCAGTCAATTAAACCTGGTTTCGATTAATATTTCAGAGGATAACACCGGTTAGGTCTGGGTTAGGTCTGGGTTATGCCCGCATCTGGCTCATGATTTTGCCTTCTTCGCATACTTGTTGGCCAGATCCAGGGTTTTTTTCGTGTTTGAATCACGTAGTTATGTGGTAACACACTGAAGGAGTCAATTAAACCTGGTTTCGCTCAGTCCTTTAGAGGATAACACCGGTTAGGTCTGGCTTAGGTCTGGGTAATGCCCGCATCTGGCTCATGATTTTGCCTTCTTCGCATACTTGTTGACCAGATCCTGGGTTTTTTTCGTGTTTGAATCACGTAGTTATGTGGTACCACACTGAGGCAGTCAATTAAACCTGGTTTCGATCAATATTTTAGAGGATAACACCGGTTAGGTCTGGGTTAGGTCTGGGTTATGCCCGCATCTGGCTCATGATTTTGCCTTCTTCGCATACTTGTTGGCCAGATCCTGGGTTTGTTTCGTGTTTGAATCACGCAGTAATGTGGTAACACACTGAAGCAGTCAATTAAACCTGGTTTCGATCAATATTTCAGAGGATAACACCGGTTAGGTCTGGGTTAGGTCGGGGTTATGCCCGCATCTGGCTCTTGATTTTGCCTTCTTCGCATACTTGTTGGCCAGATCCTGGGTTTTTTCCGTGTTTGAATCACGTAGTAATGTTGTAGCACACTCAGGCAGTCAATTAAACCTGGTTTCGATCAATATTTCACAGGATAACGCCGGTTAGGTCTGGGTTAGGTCCGGGATATGCCCGCATCTGGCACATGATTTTGTCTTCTTCGCATACTTGTTGGCCAGATCCTGGGTTTTTACCGTGTTTGAATCACGTAGTAATGTGGTACCACACTGAGGCAGTCAATTAAACCTGGTTTCGATCAATATTTTAGAGGATAACACCGGTTAGGTCTGGGTTAGGTCTGGGTTATGCCCGCATCTGGCTCATGATTTTGCCTTCTTCGCATACTTGTTGGCCAGATCCTGGGTTTTTTTCGTGTTTGAATCACGTAGTAATGTGGTAACACACTGAAGGAGTCAATTAAACCTGGTTTCGATCAATATTTTAGAGGATAACACCGGTTAGGTCTGGGTTAGGTCTGGGTTATGCCCGCATCTGGCTCATGATTTTGCCTTCTTCGCATACTTGTTGGCCAGATCCTGGGTTTTTTTCGCGTTTGAATCACGTAGTAATGTGGTAACACACTGAAGCAGTCAATTAAACCTGGTTTCGATCAATATTTTAGAGGATAACACCGGTTAGGACTGGGTTAGGTCTGGTATATGCGCGCATCTGGCTTATACTTTCGCCTTTTTCGCAAACTTGTTGGCCAGATCATGGGTTTCTTCCGTGTTTGAATCACGTAGTAATGTTGTACCACACTGAGGCAGTCAATTAAACCTGGATTCGGACAGTATTTTAGAGGATAACACCGGTTAGGCCTGGGTTTCGTCTGGGTTATGTCCGCACCTGGCTCATGATTTTGCCTTCTTCGCATACTTGTTGGCCAGATCCTGGGTTTGTTTCGTGTTTGAATCACGCAGTAATGTGGTAACACACTGAAGCAGTCAATTAAATCTGGTTTCGATCAATATTTTAGAGGATAACACCGGTTAGGTCTGGGTTAGGTCTGGGTTATACCAGCATCTGTCTCATGGTTTTGCCTTCTACGCATACTTGTTGGCCAGATCCTAGGTTCTTTTCGTGTTTGAATCACGTAGTAATGTGGTAACACAATGAAGCAGTTAAATAACCCTGGTTTCGATCAATATTTTGGAGGATAACACCGGTTAGGTCTGGGTTAGGTCTGGGTTATGCCCGCATCTGGCTCATGATTTTGCCTTTTTCGCAAACTTGTTGGCCAGATCCTGGGTTTTTTCCGTGTTTGAATCACGTAGTAATGTTGTAGCACACTGAGGCAGTCAATTAAACCTGGTTTCGATCAATATTTCACAGGATAACACCGGTTAGGTCTGGGTTAGGTCCGGGATATGCCCGCATCTGGCCCATGGTTTTGCCTTCTTCGCATACTTGTTGGCCAGATCCTGGGTTTTTACCGTGTTTGAATCACGTAGTAATGTGGTAACACACTGAAGCAGTCAATTAAACCTGGCTTCGACCAATATTTTAGAGAATAACACCGGTTAGGACTGGGTTAGGTCTAGGTTATGCCCGCATCTGGCTCATGATTTTGCCTTCTTCGCATACTTGTTGGCCAGATCCTGGGTTTTTTTCGTGTTTGAATCACGTAGTTATGTGGTAACACACTGAAGGAGTCAATTAAACCTCGTTTCGCTCAGTATTTTAGAGGATAACACCGGTTAGGTCTGGCTTAGGACTGGGTAATACCCGCATCTGGCTCATGATTTTGCCTTCTTCGCATACTTGTTGGCCAGATCCTGGGTTTTTTTCGTGTTTGAATCACGTAGTTATGTGGTACCACACTGAGGCAGTCAATTAAACCTGGTTTCGATCAATATTTCAGAGGATAACACCGGTTAGGTCTGGGTTAAGTCCGGGATATGCCCGCATCTGGCTCATGATTTTGCCTTCTTCGCATACTTGTTGGCCAGATCCTGGGTTTTTACCGTGTTCGAATCACGTAGTAATGTGGTACCACACTGAGGCAGTCAATTAAACCTGGTTTCGATCAATATTTTAGAGGATAACACCGGTTAGGTCTGGGATATGCGCGCATCTGGCTTATACTTTCGCCTTTTTCGCAAACTTGTTGGCCAGATCATGGGTTTCCTTCGTGTTTGAATCACGTAGTAATGTTGTACCACACTGAGGCAGTCAATTAAACCTGGATTCGGACAGTATTTTAGAGGATAACACCGGTTAGGCCTGGGTTTCGTCTGGGTTATGTCCGCACCTGGCCCATGATTTTGCCTTCTTCGCATACTTGTTGGCCAGATCCTGGGTTTGCTTCGTGTTTGAATCACGCAGTAATGTGGTAACACACTGAAGCAGTCAATTAAACCTGGTTTCGATCAATATTTTAGAGGATAACACCGGTTAGGACTGGGTTAGGTCTGGGTTATGCCCGCATCTGGCTCATGATTTTGCCTTCTTCGCATACTTGTTGGCCAGATCCTGGGTTTGTTTCGTGTTTGAATCACGCAGTAATGTGGTAACACACTGAAGCAGTCAATTAAACCTGGTTTCGATCAATATTTCAGAGGATAACACCGGTTAGGTCTGGGTTAGGTCTGGGTTATGCCCGCATCTGGCTCATGATTTTGCCTTCTTCGCATACTTGTTGGCCAGAGCCTGGGTTTTTTCCGTGTTTGAATCACGTAGTAATGTTGTAGCACACTCAGGCAGTCAATTAAACCTGGTTTCGATCAATATTTCACAGGATAACACCGGTTAGGTCTGGGTTAGGTCCGGGATATGCCCGCATCTGGCACATGATTTTGCCTTCTTCGCATACTTGTTGGCCAGATCCTGGGTTTTTACCGTGTTTGAATCACGTAGTAATGTGGTACCACACTGAGGCAGTCAATTAAACCTGGTTTCGATCAATATTTTAGAGGATAACACCGGTTAGGTCTGGGTTAGGTCTGGGTTATGCCCGCATCTGGCTCATGATTTTGCCTTCTTCGCATACTTGTTGGCCAGATCCTGGGTTTTTTTCGTGTTTGAATCACGTAGTAATGTGGTAACACACTGAAGGAGTCAATTAAACCTGGTTTCGATCAATATTTTAGAGGATAACACCGGTCAGGTCTGGGTTAGGTCTGGGTTATGCCCGCATCTGGCTCATGATTTTGCCTTCTTCGCATACTTGTTGGCCAGATCCTGGGTTTTTTTCGTGTTTTGAATCACGTAGTAATGTGGTAACACACTGAAGCAGTCAATTAAACCTGGTTTCGATCCATATTTTAGAGGATAACACCGGTTAGGACTGGGTTAGGTCTGGGTTATGCCCGCATCTGGCTCATGATTTTGCCTTCTTCGCATACTTGTTGGCCAGATCCAGGGTTTTTTTCGTGTTTGAATCACGTAGTTATGTGGTAACACACTGAAGGAGTCAATTAAACCTCGTTTCGCTCAGTCCTCTAGAGGATAACACCGGTTAGGTCTGGCTTAGGTCTGGGTAATACCCGCATCTGGCTCATGATTTTGCCTTGTTCGCATACTTGTTGGCCAGATCCTGGGTTTTTTCCGCGTTTGAATCACGTAGTAATGTGGTAACACTCTGAAGCAGTCAATTAAACCTGGTTTCGATCAATATTTTAGAGGATAACACCGGTTAGGACTGGGTTAGGTCTGGTATATGCGCGCATCTGGCTTATACTTTCGCCTTTTTCGCAAACTTGTTGGCCAGATCATGGGTTTCTTCCGTGTTTGAATCACGTAGTAATGTTGTACCACACTGAGGCAGTCAATTAAACCTGGATTCGGACAGTATTTTAGAGGATAACACCGGTTAGGCCTGGGTTTCGTCTGGGTTATGTCCGCACCTGGCTCATGATTTTGCCTTCTTCGCATACTTGTTGGCCAGATCCTGGGTTTGTTTCGTGTTTGAATCACGCAGTAATGTGGTAACACACTGAAGCAGTCAATTAAATCTGGTTTCGATCAATATTTTAGAGGATAACACCGGTTAGGTCTGGGTTAGGTCTGGGTTATACCAGCATCTGTCTCATGGTTTTGCCTTCTACGCATACTTGTTGGCCAGATCCTAGGTTCTTTTCGTGTTTGAATCACGTAGTAATGTGGTAACACAATGAAGCAGTCAAATAACCCTGGTTTCGATCAATATTTTGGAGGATAACACCGGCTAGGTCTGGGTTAGGTCTGGGTTATGCCCGCATCTGGCTCATGATTTTGCCTTTTTCGCAAACTTGTTGGCCAGATCCTGGGTTTTTTCCGTGTTTGAATCACGTAGTAATGTTGTAGCACACTGAGGCAGTCAATTAAACCTGGTTTCGATCAATATTTCACAGGATAACACCGGTTAGGTCTGGGATATGCGCGCATCTGGCTTATACTTTCGCCTTTTTCGCAAACTTGTTGGCCAGATCATGGGTTTCTTTCGTGTTTGAATCACGTAGTAATGTTGTACCACACTGAGGCAGTCAATTAAACCTGGATTCGGACAGTCTTTTAGAGGATAACACCGGTTAGGCCTGGGTTTCGTCTGGGTTATGTCCGCACCTGGCCCATGATTTTGCCTTCTCCGCATACTTGTTGGCCAGATCCTGGGTTTGTTTCGTGTTTGAATCACGCAGTAATGTGGTAACACACTGAAGCAGTCAATTAAACCTGGTTTCGATCAATATTTTAGAGGATAACACCGGTTAGGTCTGGGTTAGGTCTGGGTTATACCAGCATCTGGCTCATGGTTTTGCCTTCTTCGCATACTTGTTGGCCAGATCCAGGGTTTTTTTCGTGTTTGAATCACGTAGGAATATGGTAACACACTGAAGCAGTCAATTAAACCTGGTTTCGATCAATATTTCAGAGGATAACACCGGTTAGGTCTGGGTTAGGTCTGGGTTATGCCCGCATCTGGCTCATGATTTTGCCTTCTTCGCATACTTGTTGGCCAGATCCAGGGTTTTTTTCGTGTTTGAATCACGTAGTTATGTGGTAACACACTGAAGGAGTCAATTAAACCTCGTTTCGCTCAGTCCTTTAGAGGATAACACCGGTTAGGTCTGGCTTAGGTCTGGGTAATACCCGCATCTGGCTCATGATTTTGCCTTCTTCGCATACTTGTTGGCCAGATCCTGGGTTTTTTTCGTGTTTGAATCACGTAGTTATGTGGTACCACACTGAGGCAGTCAATTAAACCTGGTGTCGATCAATATTTTAGAGGATAACACCGGTTAGGTCTGGGTTAGGTCTGGGTTATGCCCGCATCTGGCTCATGATTTTGCCTTCTTCGCATACTTGTTGGCCAGATCCTGGGTTTTTTTCGTGTTTGAATCACGTAGTTATGTGGTACCACACTGAGGCAGTCAATTAAACCTGGTTTCGATCAATATTTTAGAGGATAACACCGGTTAGGTCTGGGTTAGGTCTGGGTTATGCCCGCATCTGGCTCATGATTTTGCCTTCTTCGCATACTTGTTGGCCAGATCCTGGGTTTTTTTCGTGTTTTGAATCACGTAGTAATGTGGTAACACACTGAAGCAGTCAATTAAACCTGGTTTCGATCCATATTTTAGAGGATAACACCGGTTAGGACTGGGTTAGGTCTGGGTTATGCCCGCATCTGGCTCATGATTTTGCCTTCTTCGCATACTTGTTGGCCAGATCCAGGGTTTTTTTCGTGTTTGAATCACGTAGTTATGTGGTAACACACTGAAGGAGTCAATTAAACCTCGTTTCGCTCAGTCCTCTAGAGGATAACACCGGTTAGGTCTGGCTTAGGTCTGGGTAATACCCGCATCTGGCTCATGATTTTGCCTTGTTCGCATACTTGTTGGCCAGATCCTGGGTTTTTTCCGCGTTTGAATCACGTAGTAATGTGGTAACACTCTGAAGCAGTCAATTAAACCTGGTTTCCATCAATATTTTAGAGGATAACACCGGTTAGGACTGGGTTAGGTCTGGTATATGCGCGCATCTGGCTTATACTTTCGCCTTTTTCGCAAACTTGTTGGCCAGATCATGGGTTTCTTCCGTGTTTGAATCACGTAGTAATGTTGTACCACACTGAGGCAGTCAATTAAACCTGGATTCGGACAGTATTTCAGAGGATAACACCGGTTAGGCCTGGGTTTCGTCTGGGTTATGTCCGCACCTGGCTCATGATTTTGCCTTCTTCGCATACTTGTTGGCCAGATCCTGGGTTTGTTTCGTGTTTGAATCACGCAGTAATGTGGTAACACACTGAAGCAGTCAATTAAATCTGGTTTCGATCAATATTTTAGAGGATAACACCGGTTAGGTCTGGGTTAGGTCTGGGTTATACCAGCATCTGTCTCATGGTTTTGCCTTCTACGCATACTTGTTGGCCAGATCCTAGGTTCTTTTCGTGTTTGAATCACGTAGTAATGTGGTAACACAATGAAGCAGTCAAATAACCCTGGTTTCGATCAATATTTTGGAGGATAACACCGGCTAGGTCTGGGTTAGGTCTGGGTTATGCCCGCATCTGGCTCATGATTTTGCCTTTTTCGCAAACTTGTTGGCCAGATCCTGGGTTTTTTCCGTGTTTGAATCACGTAGTAATGTTGTAGCACACTGAGGCAGTCAATTAAACCTGGTTTCGATCAATATTTCACAGGATAACACCGGTTAGGTCTGGGATATGCGCGCATCTGGCTTATACTTTCGCCTTTTTCGCAAACTTGTTGGCCAGATCATGGGTTTCTTTCGTGTTTGAATCACGTAGTAATGTTGTACCACACTGAGGCAGTCAATTAAACCTGGATTCGGACAGTCTTTTAGAGGATAACACCGGTTAGGCCTGGGTTTCGTCTGGGTTATGTCCGCACCTGGCCCATGATTTTGCCTTCTTCGCATACTTGTTGGCCAGATCCTGGGTTTGTTTCGTGTTTGAATCACGCAGTAATGTGGTAACACACTGAAGCAGTCAATTAAACCTGGTTTCGATCAATATTTTAGAGGATAACACCGGTTAGGTCTGGGTTAGGTCTGGGTTATACCAGCATCTGGCTCATGGTTTTGCCTTCTTCGCATACTTGTTGGCCAGATCCTGGGTTTTTTTCGTGTTTGAATCACGTAGGAATATGGTAACACACTGAACCAGTCAATTAAACCTGGTTTCGATCAATATTTCAGAGGATAACACCGGTTAGGTCTGGGTTAGGTCTGGGTTATGCCCGCATCTGGCTCATGATTTTGCCTTCTTCGCATACTTGTTGGCCAGATCCAGGGTTTTTTTCGTGTTTGAATCACGTAGTTATGTGGTAACACACTGAAGGAGTCAATTAAACCTCGTTTCGCTCAGTCCTTTAGAGGATAACACCGGTTAGGTCTGGCTTAGGTCTGGGTAATACCCGCATCTGGCTCATGATTTTGCCTTCTTCGCATACTTGTTGGCCAGATCCTGGGTTTTTTTCGTGTTTGAATCACGTAGTTATGTGGTACCACACTGAGGCAGTCAATTAAACCTGGTTTCGATCAATATTTTAGAGGATAACACCGGTTAGGTCTGGGTTAGGTCTGGGTTATGCCCGCATCTGGCTCATGATTTTGCCTTCTTCGCATACTTGTTGGCCAGATCCTGGGTTTTTTTCGTGATTGAATCACGTAGTAATGTGGTAACACACTGAAGCAGTCAATTAAACCTGGTTTCGATCAATATTTTAGAGGATAACACCGGTTAGGACTGGGTTAGGTCTGGGTTATGCCCGCATCAGGCTCATGATTTTGCCTTCTTCGCATACTTGTTGGCCAGATCCTGGGTTTTTTTCGTGTTTGAATCACGTAGTTATGTGGTAACACACTGAAGGAGCCAATTAAACCTCGTTTCGCTCAGTATTTTAGAGGATAACACCGGTTAGGTCTGGCTTAGGTCTGGGTAATACCCGCATCTGGCTCATGATTTTGCCTTCTTCGCATACTTGTTGGCCAGATCCTGGGTTTTTTTCGTGTTTGAATCACGTAGTTATGTGGTACCACACTGAGGCAGTCAATTAAACCTGGTTTCGATCAATATTTCAGAGGATAACACCGGTTAGGTCTGGGTTAGGTCTGGGTTATGCCCGCATCTGGCTCATGATTTTGCCTTCTTCGCATACTTGTTGGCCAGATCCTGGGTTTTTTCCGTGTTTGAATCACGTAGTAATGTTGTAGCACACTCAGGCAGTCAATTAAACCTGGTTTCGATCAATATTTCACAGGATAACACCGGTTAGGTCTGGGTTAGGTCCGGGATATGCCCGCATCTGGCACATGATTTTGCCTTCTTCGCATACTTGTTGGCCAGATCCTGGGTTTTTACCGTGTTTGAATCACGTAGTAATGTGGTACCACACTGAGGCAGTCAATTAAACCTGGTTTCGATCAATATTTTAGAGGATAACACCGGTTAGGTCTGGGTTAGGTCTGGGTTATGCCCGCATCTGGCTCATGATTTTGCCTTCTTCGCATACTTGTTGGCCAGATCCTGGGTTTTTTTCGTGTTTGAATCACGTAGTAATGTGGTAACACACTGAAGGAGTCAATTAAACCTTGTTTCGATCAATATTTTAGAGGATAACACCGGTTAGGTCTGGGTTAGGTCTGGGTTATGCCCGCATCTGGCTCATGATTTTGCCTTCTTCGCATACTTGTTGGCCAGATCCTGGGTTTTTTTCGTGTTTTGAATCACGTAGTAATGTGGTAACACACTGAAGCAGTCAATTAAACCTGGTTTCGATCAATATTTTAGAGGATAACACCGGTTAGGACTGGGTTAGGTCTGGGTTATGCCGGCATCTGGCTCATGATTTTGCCTTCTTCGCATACTTGTTGGCCAGATCCAGGGTTTTTTTCGTGTTTGAATCACGTAGTTATGTGGTAACACACTGAAGGAGTCAATTAAACCTCGTTTCGCTCAGTCCTCTAGAGGATAACACCGGTTAGGTCTGGCTTAGGTCTGGGTCATACCCGCATCTGGCTCATGATTTTGCCTTGTTCGCATACTTGTTGGCCAGATCATGGGTTTCTTCCGTGTTTGAATGACGTAGTAATGTTGTACCACACTGAGGCAGTCAATTAAACCTGGATTCGGACAGTATTTTAGAGGATAACACCGGTTAGGCCTGGGTTTCGTCTGGGTTATGTCCGCACCTGGCTCATGATTTTGCCTTCTTCGCATACTTGTTGGCCAGATCCTGGGTTTGTTTCGTGTTTGAATCACGCAGTAATGTGGTAACACACTGAAGCAGTCAATTAAATCTGGTTTCGATCAATATTTTAGAGGATAACACCGGTTAGGTCTGGGTTAGGTCTGGGTTATACCCGCATCTGGCTCATGATTTTGCCTTCTTCGCATACTTGTTGGCCAGATCCTGGGTTTTTTTCGTGTTTGAATCACGTAGTAATGTGGTACCACACTGAGGCAGTCAATTAAACCTGGTTTCGATCAATATTTTAGAGGATAACACCGGTTAGGTCTGGGATATGCGCGCATCTGGCTTATACTTTCGCCTTTTTCGCAAACTTGTTGGCCAGATCATGGGTTTCTTTCGTGTTTGAATCACGTAGTAATGTGGTAACACACTGAAGCAGTCAATTAAACCTGGCTTCGACCAATATTTTAGAGAATAACACCGGTTAGGACTGGGTTAGGTCTAGGTTATGCCCGCATCTGGCTCATGATTTTGCCTTCTTCGCATACTTGTTGGCCAGATCCTGGGTTTTTTTCGTGTTTGAATCACGTAGTAATGTGGTACCACACTGAGGCAGTCAATTAAACCTGGTTTCGATCAATATTTTAGAGGATAACACCGGTTAGGTCTGGGATATGCGCGCATCTGGCTTATACTTTCGCCTTTTTCGCAAACTTGTTGGCCAGATCATGGGTTTCTTTCGTGTTTGAATCACGTAGTAATGTTGTACCACACTGAGGCAGTCAATTAAACCTGGATTCGGACAGTCTTTTAGAGGATAACACCGGTTAGGCCTGGGTTTCGTCTGGGTTATGTCCGCACCTGGCCCATGATTTTGCCTTCTTCGCATACTTGTTGGCCAGATCCTGGGTTTGTTTCGTGTTTGAATCACGCAGTAATGTGGTAACACACTGAAGCAGTCAATTAAACCTGGTTTCGATCAATATTTTAGAGGATAACACCGGTTAGGTCTGGGTTAGGTCTGGGTTATACCAGCATCTGGCTCATGGTTTTGCCTTCTTCGCATACTTGTTGGCCAGATCCTGGGTTTTTTTCGTGTTTGAATCACGTAGGAATATGGTAACACACTGAAGCAGTCAATTAAACCTGGTTTCGATCAATATTTCAGAGGATAACACCGGTTAGGTCTGGGTTAGGTCTGGGTTATGCCCGCATCTGGCTCATGATTTTGCCTTCTTCGCATACTTGTTGGCCAGATCCAGGGTTTTTTTCGTGTTTGAATCACGTAGTTATGTGGTAACACACTGAAGGAGTCAATTAAACCTCATTTCGCTCAGTCCTTTAGAGGATAACACCGGTTAGGTCTGGCTTAGGTCTGGGTAATACCCGCATCTGGCTCATGATTTTGCCTTCTTCGCATACTTGTTGGCCAGATCCTGGGTTTTTTTCGTGTTTGAATCACGTAGTTATGTGGTACCACACTGAGGCAGTCAATTAAACCTGGTTTCGATCAATATTTTAGAGGATAACACCGGTTAGGTCTGGGTTAGGTCTGGGTTATGCCCGCATCTGGCTCATGATTTTGCCTTCTTCGCATACTTGTTGGCCAGATCCTGGGTTTTTTTCGTGTTTGAATCACGTAGTAATGTGGTAACACACTGAAGCAGTCAATTAAACCTGGTTTCGATCAATATTTTAGAGGATAACACCGATTAGGACTGGGTTAGGTCTGGGTTATGCCCGCATCTGGCTCATGATTTTGCCTTCTTCGCATACTTGTTGGCCAGATCCTGGGTTTTTTTCGTGTTTGAATCACGTAGTTATGTGGTAACACACTGAAGGAGTCAATTAAACCTCGTTTCGCTCAGTATTTTAGAGGATAACACCGGTTAGGTCTGGCTTAGGTCTGGGTAATACCCGCATCTGGCTCATGATTTTGCCTTCTTCGCATACTTGTTGGCCAGATCCTGGGTTTTTTTCGTGTTTGAATCACGTAGTTATGTGGTACCACACTGAGGCAGTCAATTAAACCTGGTTTCGATCAATATTTCACAGGATAACACCGGTTAGGTCTGGGTTAAGTCCGGGATATGCCCGCATCTGGCTCATGATTTTGCCTTCTTCGCATACTTGTTGGCCAGATCCTGGGTTTTTACCGTGTTTGAATCACGTAGTAATGTGGTACCACACTGAGGCAGTCAATTAAACCTGGTTTCGATCAATATTTTAGAGGATAACACCGGTTAGGTCTGGGATATGCGCGCATCTGGCTTATACTTTCGCCATTTTCGCAAACTTGTTGGCCAGATCATGGGTTTCTTTCGTGTTTGAATCACGTAGTAATGTTGTACCACACTGAGGCAGTCAATTAAACCTGGATTCGGACAGTATTTTAGAGGATAACACCGGTTAGGCCTGGGTTTCGTCTGGGTTATGTCCGCACCTGGCCCATGATTTTGCCTTCTTCGCATACTTGTTGGCCAGATCCTGGGTTTGTTTCGTGTTTGAATCACGCAGTAATGTTGTAACACACTGAAGCAGTCAATTAAACCTGGTTTCGATCAATATTTTAGAGGATAACACCGGTTAGGTCTGGGTTAGGTCTGGGTTATACCAGCATCTGGCTCATGGTTTTGCCTTCTTCGCATACTTGTTGGCCAGATCCTGGGTTTTTTTCGTGTTTGAATCACGTAGGAATATGGTAACACACTGAAGCAGTCAATTAAACCTGGTTTCGATCAATATTTCAGAGGATAACACCGGTTAGGTCTGGGTTAGGTCTGGGTTATGGCCGCATCTGGCTCATGATTTTGCCTTCTTCGCATACTTGTTGGCCAGATCCAGGGTTTTTTTCGTGTTTGAATCACGTAGTTATGTGGTAACACACTGAAGGAGTCAATTAAACCTCGTTTCGCTCAGTCCTTTAGAGGATAACACCGGTTAGGTCTGGCTTAGGTCTGGGTAATACCCGCATCTGGCCCATGATTTTGCCTTCTTCGCATACTTGTTGGCCAGATCCTGGGTTTTTTTCGTGTTTGAATCACGTAGTTATGTGGTACCACACTGAGGCAGTCAATTAAACCTGGTTTCGATCAATATTTTAGAGGATAACACCGGTTAGGTCTGGGTTAGGTCTGGGTTATGCCCGCATCTGGCTCATGATTTTGCCTTCTTCGCATACTTGTTGGCCAGATCCTGGGTTTTTTTCGTGTTTGAATCACGTAGTAAAGTGGTAACACACTGAAGCAGTCAATTAAACCTGGTTTCGATCAATATTTTAGAGGATAACAACGGTTAGGACTGGGTTAGGTCTGGGTTATGCCCGCATCTGGCTCATGATTTTGCCTTCTTCGCATACTTGTTGGCCAGATCCTGGGTTTGTTTCGTGTTTGAATCACGCAGTAATGTGGTAACACACTGAAGCAGTCAATTAAACCTGGTTTCGATCAATATTTCAGAGGATAACACCGGTTAGGTCTGGGTTAGGTCTGGGTTATGCCCGCATCTGGCTCATGATTTTGCCTTCTTCGCATACTTGTTGGCCAGATCCTGGGTTTTTTTCGTGTTTGAATCACGTAGTAATGTGGTAACACACTGAAGGAGTCAATTAAACCTGGTTTCGATCAATATTTTAGAGGATAACACCGGTTAGGTCTGGGTTAGGTCTGGGTTATGCCCGCATCTGGCTCATGATTTTGCCTTCTTCGCATACTTGTTGGCCAGATCCTGGGTTTTTTTCGTGTTTTGAATCACGTAGTAATGTGGTAACACACTGAAGCAGTCAATTAAACCTGGTTTCGATCAATATTTTAGAGGATAACACCGGTTAGGACTGGGTTAGGTCTGGGTTATGCCCGCATCTGGCTCATGATTTTGCCTTCTTCGCATACTTGTTGGCCAGATCCTGGGTTTTTTTCGTGTTTGAATCACGTAGTAATGTGGTAACACACTGAAGCAGTCAATTAAACCTGGTTTCGATCAATATTTCAGAGGATAACACCGGTTAGGTCTGGGTTAGGTCTGGGTTATGTCCGCACCTGGCTCATGATTTTGCCTTCTTCGCATACTTGTTGGCCAGATCCTGGGTTTGTTTCGTGTTTGAATCACGCAGTAATGTGGTAACACACTGAAGCAGTCAATTAAATCTGGATCAGGATAACACCGGTTAGGTCTGGGTTAGGTCTGGGTTATACCAGCATCTGTCTCATGGTTTTGCCTTCTACGCATACTTGTTGGCCAGATCCTAGGTTCTTTTCGTGTTTGAATCACGTAGTACTGTGATATCACAATGAAGCAGTCAAATAACCCTGGTTTCGATCAATATTTTGGAGGATAACACCGGTTAGGTCTGGGTTAGGTCTGGGTTTTGCCCGCATCTGGCTCATGATTTTGCCTTTTTCGCAAACTTGTTGGCCAGATCCTGGGTTTTTTCCGTGCTTGAATCACGTAGTAATGTTGTAGCACACTGAGGCAGTCAATTAAACCTGGTTTCGATCAATATTTCACAGGATAACACCGGTTAGGTCTGGGTTAGGACCGGGATATGCCCGCATCTGGCCCATGATTTTGCCTTCTTCGCATTCTTGTTGGCCAGATCCTGGGTTTTTACCGTGTTTGAATCACGTAGTAATGTGGTAACACACTGAAGCAGTCAATTAAACCTGGCTTCGACCAATATTTAAGAGAATAACACCGGTTAGGACTGGGTTAGGTCTAGGTTATGCCCGCATCTGGCTCATGATTTTGCCTTCTTCGCATACTTGTTGGCCAGATCCTGGGTTTTTTTCGTGTTTGAATCACGTAGTTATGTGGTAACACACTGAAGGAGTCAATTAAACCTCGTTTCGCTCAGTATTTTAGAGGATAACACCGGTTAGGTCTGGCTTAGGTCTGGGTAATACCCGCATCTGGCTCATGATTTTGCCTTCTTCGCATACTTGTTGGCCAGATCCTGGGTTTTTTTCGTGTTTGAATCACGTAGTTATGTGGTACCACACTGAGGCAGTCAATTAAACCTGGTTTCGATCAATATTTCAGAGGATAACACCGGTTAGGTCTGGGTTAAGTCCGGGATATGCCCGCATCTGGCTCATGATTTTGCCTTCTTCGCATACTTGTTGGCCAGATCCTGGGTTTTTACCGTGTTTGAATCACGTAGTAATGTGGTACCACACTGAGGCAGTCAATTAAACCTGGGTTCGATCAATATTTTAGAGGATAACACCGGTTAGGTCTGGGATATGCGCGCATCAGGCTTATACTTTCGCCTTTTTCGCAAACTTGTTGGCCAGATCATGGGTTTCTTTCGTGTTTGAATCACGTAGTAATGTTGTACCACACTGAGGCAGTCAATTAAACCTGGATTCGGACAGTATTTTAGAGGATAACACCGGTTAGGCCTGGGTTTCGTCTGGGTTATGTCCGCACCTGGCCCATGATTTTGCCTTCTTCGCATACTTGTTGGCCAGATCCTGGGTTTGTTTCGTGTTTGAATCACGCAGTAATGTGGTAACACACTGAAGCAGTCAATTAAACCTGGTTTCGATCAATATTTTAGAGGATAACACCGGTTAGGTCTGGGTTAGGTCTGGGTTATACCAGCATCTGGCTCATGGTTTTGCCTTCTTCGCATACTTGTTGGCCAGATCCTGGGTTTTTTTCGTGTTTGAATCACGTAGGAATATGGTAACACACTGAAGCAGTCAATTAAACCTGGTTTCGATCAATATTTCAGAGGATAACACCGGTTAGGTCTGGGTTAGGTCTGGGTTATGCCCGCATCTGGCTCATGATTTTGCCTTCTTCGCATACTTGTTGGCCAGATCCAGGGTTTTTTTCGTGTTTGAATCACGTAGTAATGTTGTAGCACACTCAGGCAGTCAATTAAACCTGGTTTCGATCAATATTT
This sequence comes from Colletes latitarsis, assembly GCF_051014445.1. Taxonomy (NCBI): domain Eukaryota; kingdom Metazoa; phylum Arthropoda; class Insecta; order Hymenoptera; family Colletidae; genus Colletes; species Colletes latitarsis. The sequence goes on from NC_135142.1 coordinate 9,421,606, forward strand.
CACAGGATAACACCGGTTAGGTCTGGGTTAGGTCCGGGATATGCCCGCATCTGGCACATGATTTTGCCTTCTTCGCATACTTGTTGGCCAGATCCTGGGTTTTTACCGTGTTTGAATCACGTAGTAATGTGGTAACACACTGAAGCAGTCAATTAAACCTGGTTGTGACCAATATTTTAGAGAATAACACCGGTTAGGACTGGGTTAGATCTAGGTTATGCCCGCATCTGGCTCATGATTTTGCCTTCTTCGCATACTTGTTGGCCAGATCCTGGGTTTTTTTCGTGTTTGAATCGCGTAGTAATGTGGTAACACACTGAAGCAGTCAATTAAACCTGGTTTCGATCAATATTTTAGAGGATAACACCGGTTAGGACTGGGTTAGGTCTGGGTTATGCCCGCATCTGGCTCATGATTTTGCCTTCTTCGCATACTTGTTGGCCAGATCCTGGGTTTGTTTCGTGTTTGAATCACGCAGTAATGTGGTAACACACTGAAGCAGTCAATTAAACCTGGTTTCGATCAATATTTTAGAGGATAACACCGGTTAGGACTGGGTTAGGTCTGGGTTATGCCCGCATCTGGCTCATGATTTTGCCTTCTTCGCATACTTGTTGGCCAGATCCTGGGTTTGTTTCGTGTTTGAATCACGTAGTTATGTGGTACCACACTGAGGCAGTCAATAAAACCTGGTTTCGATCAATATTTTAGAGGATAACACCGGTTAGGTCTGGGTTAGGTCTGGGTTATGCCCGCATCTGGCTCATGATTTTGCCTTCTTCGCATACTTGTTGGCCAGATCCTGGGTTTTTTTCGTGTTTGAATCACGTAGTAATGTGGTAACACACTGAAGCAGTCAATTAAACCTCGTTTCGCTCAGTCCTTTAGAGGATAACACCGGTTAGGTCTGGCATAGGTCTGGATAATACCCGCATCTGGCTCATGATTTTGCCTTCTTCGCATACTTGTTGGCAAGATCCTGGGTTTTTTTCGTGTTTGAATCACGTAGTTATGTGGTACCACACTGAGGCAGTCAATAAAACCTGGTTTCGATCAATATTTTAGAGGATAACACCGGTTAGGTCTGGGTTAGGTCTGGGTTATGCCCGCATCTGGCTCATGATTTTGCCTTCTTCGCATACTTGTTGGCCAGATCCTGGGTTTTTTTCGTGTTTGAATCACGTAGAAATGTGGTAACACACTGAAGCAGTCAATTAAACCTGGTTTCGATCAATATTTCAGAGGATAACACCGGTTAGGAGTGGGTTAGGTCTGGGTTATGCCCGCATCTGGCTCATGATTTTGCCTTCTTCGCATACTTGTTGGCCAGATCCTGGGTTTGTTTCGTGTTTGAATCACGCAGTAATGTGGTAACACACTGAAGCAGTCAATTAAACCTGGTTTCGATCAATATTTCAGAGGATAACACCGGTTAGGTCTGGGTTAGGTCTGGGTTATGCCCGCATCTGGCTCATGATTTTGCCTTCTTCGCATACTTGTTGGCCAGATCCTGGGTTTTTTCCGTGTTTGAATCACGTAGTAATGTTGTAGCACACTCAGGCAGTCAATTAAACCTGGTTTCGATCAATATTTCACAGGATAACACCGGTTAGGTCTGGGTTAGGTCCGGGATATGCCCGCATCTGGCACATGATTTTGCCTTCTTCGCATACTTGTTGGCCAGATCCTAGGTTTTTACCGTGTTTGAATCACGTAGTAATGTGGTACCACACTGAGGCAGTCAATTAAACCTGGTTTCGATCAATATTTTAGAGGATAACACCGGTTAGGTCTGGGTTAGGTCTGGGTTATGCCCGCATCTGGCTCATGATTTTGCCTTCTTCGCATACTTGTTGGCCAGATCCTGGGTTTTTTTCGTGTTTGAATCACGTAGTAATGTGGTAACACACTGAAGGTGTCAATTAAACCTGGTTTCGATCAATATTTTAGAGGATAACACCGGTTAGGTCTGGGTTAGGTCTGGGTTATGCCCGCATCTGGCTCATGATTTTGCCTTCTTCGCATACTTGTTGGCCAGATCCTGGGTTTTTTTCGTGTTTTGAATCACGTAGTAATGTGGTAACACACTGAAGCAGTCAATTAAACCTGGTTTCGATCAATATTTTAGAGGATAACACCGGTTAGGACTGGGTTAGGTCTGGGTTATGCCCGCATCTGGCTCATGATTTTGCCTTCTTCGCATACTTGTTGGCCAGATCCAGGGTTTTTTTCGTGTTTGAATCACGTAGTTATGTGGTAACACACTGAAGGAGTCAATTAAACCTCGTTTCGCTCAGTCCTTTAGAGGATAACACCGGTTAGGTCTGGCTTAGGTCTGGGTAATACCCGCATCTGGCTCATGATTTTGCCTTGTTCGCATACTTGTTGGCCAGATCCTGGGTTTTTTTCGCGTTTGAATCACGTAGTAATGTGGTAACACACTGAAGCAGTCAATTAAACCTGGTTTCGATCAATATTTTAGAGGATAACACCGGTTAGGACTGGGTTAGGTCTGGGTTATGCCCGCATCTGGCTCATGATTTTGCCTTGTTCGCATACTTGTTGGCCAGATCCTGGGTTTTTTTCGCGTTTGAATCACGTAGTAATGTGGTAACACACTGAAGCAGTCAATTAAACCTGGTTTCGATCAATATTTTAGAGGATAACACCGGTTAGGACTGGGTTAGGTCTGGTATATGCGCGCATCTGGCTTATACTTTCGCCTTTTTCGCAAACTTGTTGGCCAGATCATGGGTTTCTTCCGTGTTTGAATCACATAGTAATGTTGTACCACACTGAGGCAGTCAATTAAACCTGGATTCGGACAGTATTTTAGAGGATAACACCGGTTAGACCCGGGTTTCGTCTGGGTGATGTCCGCACCTGGCTCATGATTTTGCCTTCTTCGCATACTTGTTGGCCAGATCCTGGGTTTGTTTCGTGTTTGAATCACGCAGTAATGTGGTAACACACTGAAGCAGTCAATTAAATCTGGTTTCGATCAATATTTTAGAGGATAACACCGGTTAGGTCTGGGTTAGGTCTGGGTTATACCAGCATCTGTCTCATGGTTTTGCCTTCTACGCATACTTGTTGGCCAGATCCTAGGTTCTTTTCGTGTTTGTATCACGTAGTAATGTGGTAACACAATGAAGCAGTCAAATAACCCTGGTTTCGATCAATATTTTGGAGGATAACACCGGTTAGGTCTGGGTTAGGTCTGGGTTATGCCCGCATCTGGCTCATGATTTTGCCTTTTTCGCAAACTTGTTGGCCAGATCCTGGGTTTTTTCCGTGTTTGAATCACGTAGTAATGTTGTAGCACACTGAGGCAGTCAATTAAACCTGGTTTCGATCAATATTTCACAGGATAACACCGGTTAGGTCCGGGTTAGGTCCGGGATATGCCCGCATCTGGCCCATGATTTTGCCTTCTTCGCATACTTGTTGGCCAGATCCTGGGTTTTTACCGTGTTTGAATCACGTAGTAATGTGGTAACACACTGAAGCAGTCAATTAAACCTGGCTTCGACCAATATTTTAGAGAATAACACCGGTTAGGACTGGGTTAGGTCTAGGTTATGCCCGCATCTGGCTCATGATTTTGCCTTCTTCGCATACTTGTTGGCCAGATCCTGGGTTTTTTTCGTGTTTGAATCACGTAGTTATGTGGTAACACACTGAAGGAGTCAATTAAACCTCGTTTCGCTCAGTATTTTAGAGGATAACATCGGTTAGGTCTGGCTTAGGTCTGGGTAATACCCGCATCTGGCTCATGATTTTGCCTTCTTCGCATACTTGTTGGCCAGATCCTGGGTTTTTTTCGTGTTTGAATCACGTAGTTATGTGGTACCACACTGAGGCAGTCAATTAAACCTGGTTTCGATCAATATTTCAGAGGATAACACCGGTTAGGTCTGGGTTAGGTCCGGGATATGCCCGCATCTGGCCCATGATTTTGCCTTCTTCGCATACTTGTTGGCCAGATCCTGGGTTTTTACCGTGTTTGAATCACGTAGTAATGTGGTAACACACTGAGGCAGTCAATTAAACCTGGTTTCGATCAATATTTTAGAGGATAACACCGGTTAGGTCTGGGATATGCGCGCATCTGGCTTATACTTTCGCCTTTTTCGCAAACTTGTTGGCCAGATCATGGGTTTCTTTCGTGTTTGAATCACGTAGTAATGTTGTACCACACTGAGGCAGTCAATTAAACCTGGATTCGGACAGTATTTTAGAGGATAACACCGGTTAGGCCTGGGTTTCGTCTGGGTTATGTCCGCACCTGGCCCATGATTTTGCCTTCTTCGCATACTTGTTGGACAGATCCTGGGTTTGTTTCGTGTTTGAATCACGCAGTAATGTGGTAACACACTGAAGCAGTCAATTAAACCTGGTTTCGATCAATATTTTAGAGGATAACACCGGTTAGGTCTGGGTTAGGTCTGGGTTATACCAGCATCTGGCTCATGGTTTTGCCTTCTTCGCATACTTGTTGGCCAGATCCTGGGTTTTTTTCGTGTTTGAATCACGTAGGAATATGGTAACACACTGAAGCAGTCAATTAAACCTGGTTTCGATCAATATTTCAGAGGATAACACCGGTTAGGTCTGGGTTAGGTCTGGGTTATGCCCGCATCTGGTTCATGATTTTGCCTTCTTCGCATACTTGTTGGCCAGATCCAGGGTTTTTTTCGTGTTTGAATCACGTAGTTATGTGGTAACACACTGAAGGAGTCAATTAAACCTCGTTTCGCTCAGTCCTTTAGAGGATAACACCGGTTAGGTCTGGGTTAGGTCTGGGTTATGCCCGCATCTGGCTCATGATTTTGCCTTCTTCGCATACTTGTTGGCCAGATCCTGGGTTTTTTTCGTCTTTGAATCACGTAGTTATGTGGTACCACACTGAGGCAGTCAATTAAACCTGGTTTCGATCAGTCCTTTAGAGGATAACACCGGTTAGGTCTGGGTTAGGTCTGGGTTATGCCCGCATCCGGCTCATGATTTTGCCTTCTACGCATACTTGTTGGCCAGATCCTGGGTTTTTTTCGTGTTTGAATCACGTAGGAATATGGTAACACACTGAAGCAGTCAATTAAACCTGGTTTCGATCAATATTTTAGAGGATAACACCGGTTAGGACTGGGTTAGGTCTGGGTTATGCCCGCATCTGGCTCATGATTTTGCCTTCTTCGCATACTTGTTGGCCAGATCCAGGGTTTTTCTCGTGTTTGAATCACGTAGTTATGTGGTAACACACTGAAGGAGTCAATTAAACCTCGTTTCGCTCAGTCCTTTAGAGGATAACACCGGTTAGGTCTGGCTTAGGTCTGGGTAATACCCGCATCTGGCTCATGATTTTGCCTTGTTCGCATACTTGTTGGCCAGATCCTGGGTTTTTTTCGCGTTTGAATCACGTAGTAATGTGGTAACACACTGAAGCAGTCAATTAAACCTGGTTTCGATCAATATTTTAGAGGATAACACCGGTTAGGACTGGGTTAGGTCTGGTATATGCGCGCATCTGGCTTATACTTTCGCCTTTTTCGCAAACTTGTTGGCCAGATCATGGGTTTCTTCCGTGTTTGAATCACATAGTAATGTTGTACCACACTGAGGCAGTCAATTAAACCTGGATTCGGACAGTATTTTAGAGGATAACACCGGTTAGACCCGGGTTTCGTCTGGGTGATGTCCGCACCTGGCTCATGATTTTGCCTTCTTCGCATACTTGTTGGCCAGATCCTGGGTTTGTTTCGTGTTTGAATCACGCAGTAATGTGGTAACACACTGAAGCAGTCAATTAAATCTGGTTTCGATCAATATTTTAGAGGATAACACCGGTTAGGTCTGGGTTAGGTCTGGGTTATACCAGCATCTGTCTCATGGTTTTGCCTTCTACGCATACTTGTTGGCCAGATCCTAGGTTCTTTTCGTGTTTGTATCACGTAGTAATGTGGTAACACAATGAAGCAGTCAAATAACCCTGGTTTCGATCAATATTTTGGAGGATAACACCGGTTAGGTCTGGGTTAGGTCTGGGTTATGCCCGCATCTGGCTCATGATTTTGCCTTTTTCGCAAACTTGTTGGCCAGATCCTGGGTTTTTTCCGTGTTTGAATCACGTAGTAATGTTGTAGCACACTGAGGCAGTCAATTAAACCTGGTTTCGATCAATATTTCACAGGATAACACCGGTTAGGTCCGGGTTAGGTCCGGGATATGCCCGCATCTGGCCCATGATTTTGCCTTCTTCGCATACTTGTTGGCCAGATCCTGGGTTTTTACCGTGTTTGAATCACGTAGTAATGTGGTAACACACTGAAGCAGTCAATTAAACCTGGCTTCGACCAATATTTTAGAGAATAACACCGGTTAGGACTGGGTTAGGTCTAGGTTATGCCCGCATCTGGCTCATGATTTTGCCTTCTTCGCATACTTGTTGGCCAGATCCTGGGTTTTTTTCGTGTTTGAATCACGTAGTTATGTGGTAACACACTGAAGGAGTCAATTAAACCTCGTTTCGCTCAGTATTTTAGAGGATAACATCGGTTAGGTCTGGCTTAGGTCTGGGTAATACCCGCATCTGGCTCATGATTTTGCCTTCTTCGCATACTTGTTGGCCAGATCCTGGGTTTTTTTCGTGTTTGAATCACGTAGTTATGTGGTACCACACTGAGGCAGTCAATTAAACCTGGTTTCGATCAATATTTCAGAGGATAACACCGGTTAGGTCTGGGTTAGGTCCGGGATATGCCCGCATCTGGCCCATGATTTTGCCTTCTTCGCATACTTGTTGGCCAGATCCTGGGTTTTTACCGTGTTTGAATCACGTAGTAATGTGGTAACACACTGAGGCAGTCAATTAAACCTGGTTTCGATCAATATTTTAGAGGATAACACCGGTTAGGTCTGGGATATGCGCGCATCTGGCTTATACTTTCGCCTTTTTCGCAAACTTGTTGGCCAGATCATGGGTTTCTTTCGTGTTTGAATCACGTAGTAATGTTGTACCACACTGAGGCAGTCAATTAAACCTGGATTCGGACAGTATTTTAGAGGATAACACCGGTTAGGCCTGGGTTTCGTCTGGGTTATGTCCGCACCTGGCCCATGATTTTGCCTTCTTCGCATACTTGTTGGACAGATCCTGGGTTTGTTTCGTGTTTGAATCACGCAGTAATGTGGTAACACACTGAAGCAGTCAATTAAACCTGGTTTCGATCAATATTTTAGAGGATAACACCGGTTAGGTCTGGGTTAGGTCTGGGTTATACCAGCATCTGGCTCATGGTTTTGCCTTCTTCGCATACTTGTTGGCCAGATCCTGGGTTTTTTTCGTGTTTGAATCACGTAGGAATATGGTAACACACTGAAGCAGTCAATTAAACCTGGTTTCGATCAATATTTCAGAGGATAACACCGGTTAGGTCTGGGTTAGGTCTGGGTTATGCCCGCATCTGGTTCATGATTTTGCCTTCTTCGCATACTTGTTGGCCAGATCCAGGGTTTTTTTCGTGTTTGAATCACGTAGTTATGTGGTAACACACTGAAGGAGTCAATTAAACCTCGTTTCGCTCAGTCCTTTAGAGGATAACACCGGTTAGGTCTGGGTTAGGTCTGGGTTATGCCCGCATCTGGCTCATGATTTTGCCTTCTTCGCATACTTGTTGGCCAGATCCTGGGTTTTTTTCGTCTTTGAATCACGTAGTTATGTGGTACCACACTGAGGCAGTCAATTAAACCTGGTTTCGATCAGTCCTTTAGAGGATAACACCGGTTAGGTCTGGGTTAGGTCTGGGTTATGCCCGCATCCGGCTCATGATTTTGCCTTCTACGCATACTTGTTGGCCAGATCCTGGGTTTTTTTCGTGTTTGAATCACGTAGGAATATGGTAACACACTGAAGCAGTCAATTAAACCTGGTTTCGATCAATATTTTAGAGGATAACACCGGTTAGGACTGGGTTAGGTCTGGGTTATGCCCGCATCTGGCTCATGATTTTGCCTTCTTCGCATACTTGTTGGCCAGATCCAGGGTTTTTCTCGTGTTTGAATCACGTAGTTATGTGGTAACACACTGAAGGAGTCAATTAAACCTCGTTTCGCTCAGTCCTTTAGAGGATAACACCGGTTAGGTCTGGCTTAGGTCTGGGTAATACCCGCATCTGGCTCATGATTTTGCCTTGTTCGCATACTTGTTGGCCAGATCCTGGGTTTTTTTCGCGTTTGAATCACGTAGTAATGTGGTAACACACTGAAGCAGTCAATTAAACCTGGTTTCGATCAATATTTTAGAGGATAACACCGGTTAGGACTGGGTTAGGTCTGGTATATGCGCGCATCTGGCTTATACTTTCGCCTTTTTCGCAAACTTGTTGGCCAGATCATGGGTTTCTTCCGTGTTTGAATCACATAGTAATGTTGTACCACACTGAGGCAGTCAATTAAACCTGGATTCGGACAGTATTTTAGAGGATAACACCGGTTAGACCCGGGTTTCGTCTGGGTGATGTCCGCACCTGGCTCATGATTTTGCCTTCTTCGCATACTTGTTGGCCAGATCCTGGGTTTGTTTCGTGTTTGAATCACGCAGTAATGTGGTAACACACTGAAGCAGTCAATTAAATCTGGTTTCGATCAATATTTTAGAGGATAACACCGGTTAGGTCTGGGTTAGGTCTGGGTTATACCAGCATCTGTCTCATGGTTTTGCCTTCTACGCATACTTGTTGGCCAGATCCTAGGTTCTTTTCGTGTTTGTATCACGTAGTAATGTGGTAACACAATGAAGCAGTCAAATAACCCTGGTTTCGATCAATATTTTGGAGGATAACACCGGTTAGGTCTGGGTTAGGTCTGGGTTATGCCCGCATCTGGCTCATGATTTTGCCTTTTTCGCAAACTTGTTGGCCAGATCCTGGGTTTTTTCCGTGTTTGAATCACGTAGTAATGTTGTAGCACACTGAGGCAGTCAATTAAACCTGGTTTCGATCAATATTTCACAGGATAACACCGGTTAGGTCCGGGTTAGGTCCGGGATATGCCCGCATCTGGCCCATGATTTTGCCTTCTTCGCATACTTGTTGGCCAGATCCTGGGTTTTTACCGTGTTTGAATCACGTAGTAATGTGGTAACACACTGAAGCAGTCAATTAAACCTGGCTTCGACCAATATTTTAGAGAATAACACCGGTTAGGACTGGGTTAGGTCTAGGTTATGCCCGCATCTGGCTCATGATTTTGCCTTCTTCGCATACTTGTTGGCCAGATCCTGGGTTTTTTTCGTGTTTGAATCACGTAGTTATGTGGTAACACACTGAAGGAGTCAATTAAACCTCGTTTCGCTCAGTATTTTAGAGGATAACATCGGTTAGGTCTGGCTTAGGTCTGGGTAATACCCGCATCTGGCTCATGATTTTGCCTTCTTCGCATACTTGTTGGCCAGATCCTGGGTTTTTTTCGTGTTTGAATCACGTAGTTATGTGGTACCACACTGAGGCAGTCAATTAAACCTGGTTTCGATCAATATTTCAGAGGATAACACCGGTTAGGTCTGGGTTAGGTCCGGGATATGCCCGCATCTGGCCCATGATTTTGCCTTCTTCGCATACTTGTTGGCCAGATCCTGGGTTTTTACCGTGTTTGAATCACGTAGTAATGTGGTAACACACTGAGGCAGTCAATTAAACCTGGTTTCGATCAATATTTTAGAGGATAACACCGGTTAGGTCTGGGATATGCGCGCATCTGGCTTATACTTTCGCCTTTTTCGCAAACTTGTTGGCCAGATCATGGGTTTCTTTCGTGTTTGAATCACGTAGTAATGTTGTACCACACTGAGGCAGTCAATTAAACCTGGATTCGGACAGTATTTTAGAGGATAACACCGGTTAGGCCTGGGTTTCGTCTGGGTTATGTCCGCACCTGGCCCATGATTTTGCCTTCTTCGCATACTTGTTGGACAGATCCTGGGTTTGTTTCGTGTTTGAATCACGCAGTAATGTGGTAACACACTGAAGCAGTCAATTAAACCTGGTTTCGATCAATATTTTAGAGGATAACACCGGTTAGGTCTGGGTTAGGTCTGGGTTATACCAGCATCTGGCTCATGGTTTTGCCTTCTTCGCATACTTGTTGGCCAGATCCTGGGTTTTTTTCGTGTTTGAATCACGTAGGAATATGGTAACACACTGAAGCAGTCAATTAAACCTGGTTTCGATCAATATTTCAGAGGATAACACCGGTTAGGTCTGGGTTAGGTCTGGGTTATGCCCGCATCTGGTTCATGATTTTGCCTTCTTCGCATACTTGTTGGCCAGATCCAGGGTTTTTTTCGTGTTTGAATCACGTAGTTATGTGGTAACACACTGAAGGAGTCAATTAAACCTCGTTTCGCTCAGTCCTTTAGAGGATAACACCGGTTAGGTCTGGGTTAGGTCTGGGTTATGCCCGCATCTGGCTCATGATTTTGCCTTCTTCGCATACTTGTTGGCCAGATCCTGGGTTTTTTTCGTCTTTGAATCACGTAGTTATGTGGTACCACACTGAGGCAGTCAATTAAACCTGGTTTCGATCAGTCCTTTAGAGGATAACACCGGTTAGGTCTGGGTTAGGTCTGGGTTATGCCCGCATCCGGCTCATGATTTTGCCTTCTACGCATACTTGTTGGCCAGATCCTGGGTTTTTTTCGTGTTTGAATCACGTAGGAATATGGTAACACACTGAAGCAGTCAATTAAACCTGGTTTCGATGAATATTTCAGAGGATAACACCGGTTAGGTCTGGGTTAGGTCTGGGTTATGCCCGCATCTGGCTTATACTTTCGCCTTTTTCGCAAACTTGTTGGCCAGATCATGGGTTTCTTTCGTGTTTGAATCACGTAGTAATGTTGTACCACACTGAGGCAGTCAATTAAACCTCGTTTCGCTCAGTCCTTTAGAGGATAACACCGGTTAGGTCTGGCTTAGGTCTGGGTAATACCCGCATCTGGCTCATGATTTTGCCTTCTTCGCATACTTGTTGGCCAGATCCTGGGTTTTTTTCGTGTTTGAATCACGTAGTTATGTGGTACCACACTGAGGCAGTCAATTAAACCTGGTTTCGATCAATATTTTAGAGGATAACACCGGTTAGGTCTGGGTTAGGTCTGGGTTATGCCCGCATCTGGCTCATGATTTTGCCTTCTTCGCATACTTGTTGGCCAGATCCTGGGTTTTTTTCGTGTTTGAATCACGTAGTAATGTGGTAACACACTGAAGCAGTCAATTAAACCTGGTTTCGATCAATATTTTAGAGGATAACACCGGTTAGGACTGGGTTAGGTCTGGGTTATGCCCGCATCTGGCTCATGATTTTGCCTTCTTCGCATACTTGTTGGCCAGATCCTGGGTTTTTTTCGTGTTTGAATCACGTAGTTATGTGGTAACACACGGAAGGAGTCAATTAAACCTCGTTTCGCTCAGTATTTTAGAGGATAACACCGGTTAGGTCTGGCTTAGGTCTGGGTAATACCCGCATCTGGCTCATGATTTTGCCTTCTTCGCATACTTGTTGGCCAGATCCTGGGTTTTTTTCGTGTTTGAATCACGTAGTTATGTGGTACCACACTGAGGCAGTCAATTAAACCCGGTTTCGATCAATATTTCAGAGGATAACACCGGTTAGGTCTGGGTTAAGTCCGGGATATGCCCGCATCTGGCTCATGATTTTGCCTTCTTCGCATACTTGTTGGCCAGATCCTGGGTTTTTACCGTGTTTGAATCACGTAGTAATGTGGTACCACACTGAGGCAGTCAATTAAACCTGGTTTCGATCAATATTTTAGAGGATAACACCGGTTAGGTCTGGGATATGCGCGCATCTGGCTTATACTTTCGCCTTTTTCGCAAACTTGTTGGCCAGATCATGGGTTTCTTTCGTGTTTGAATCACGTAGTAATGTTGTACCACACTGAGGCAGTCAATTAAACCTGGATTCGGACAGTATTTTAGAGGATAACACCGGTTAGGCCTGGGTTTCGTCTGGGTTATGTCCGCACCTGGCCCATGATTTTGCCTTCTTCGCATACTTGTTGGCCAGATCCTGGGTTTGTTTCGTGTTTGAATCACGCAGTAATGTTGTAACACACTGAAGCAGTCAATTAAACCTGGTTTCGATCAATATTTTAGAGGATAACACCGGTTAGGTCTGGGTTAGGTCTGGGTTATACCAGCATCTGGCTCATGGTTTTGCCTTCTTCGCATACTTGTTGGCCAGATCCTGGGTTTTTTTCGTGTTTGAATCACGTAGGAATATGGTAACACACTGAAGCAGTCAATTAAACCTGGTTTCGATCAATATTTCAGAGTATAACACCGGTTAGGTCTGGGTTAGGTCTGGGTTATGGCCGCATCTGGCTCATGATTTTGCCTTCTTCGCATACTTGTTGGCCAGATCCAGGGTTTTTTTCGTGTTTGAATCACGTAGTTATGTGGTAACACACTGAAGGAGTCAATTAAACCTCGTTTCGCTCAGTCCTTTAGAGGATAACACCGGTTAGGTCTGGCTTAGGTCTGGGTAATACCCGCATCTGGCCCATGATTTTGCCTTCTTCGCATACTTGTTGGCCAGATCCTGGGTTTTTTTCGTGTTTGAATCACGTAGTTATGTGGTACCACACTGAGGCAGTCAATTAAACCTGGTTTCGATCATTATTTTAGAGGATAACACCGGTTAGGTCTGGGTTAGGTCTGGGTTATGCCCGCATCTGGCTCATGATTTTGCCTTCTTCGCATACTTGTTGGCCAGATCCTGGGTTTTTTTCGTGTTTGAATCACGTAGTAAAGTGGTAACACACTGAAGCAGTCAATTAAACCTGGTTTCGATCAATATTTTAGAGGATAACACCGGTTAGGACTGGGTTAGGTCTGGGTTATGCCCGCATCTGGCTCATGATTTTGCCTTCTTCGCATACTTGTTGGCCAGATCCTGGGTTTGTTTCGTGTTTGAATCACGCAGTAATGTGGTAACACACTGAAGCAGTCAATTAAACCTGGTTTCGATCAATATTTCAGAGGATAACACCGGTTAGGTCTGGGTTAGGTCTGGGTTATGCCCGCATCTGGCTCATGATTTTGCCTTCTTCGCATACTTGTTGGCCAGATCCTGGGTTTTTTTCGTGTTTGAATCACGTAGTAATGTGGTAACACACTGAAGGAGTCAATTAAACCTGGTTTCGATCAATATTTTAGAGGATAACACCGGTTAGGTCTGGGTTAGGTCTGGGTTATGCCCGCATCTGGCTCATGATTTTGCCTTCTTCGCATACTTGTTGGCCAGATCCTGGGTTTGTTTCGTGTTTGAATCACGCAGTAATGTGGTAACACACTGAAGCAGTCAATTAAACCTGGTTTCGATCAATATTTCAGAGGATAACACCGGTTAGGTCTGGGTTAGGTCTGGGTTATGCCCGCATCTGGCTCATGATTTTGCCTTCTTCGCATACTTGTTGGCCAGATCCTGGGTTTTTTTCGTGTTTTGAATCACGTAGTAATGTGGTAACACACTGAAGCAGTCAATTAAACCTGGTTTCGATCAATATTTCAGAGGATAACACCGGTTAGGTCTGGGTTAGGTCTGGGTTATGTCCGCACCTGGCTCATGATTTTGCCTTCTTCGCATACTTGTTGGCCAGATCCTGGGTTTGTTTCGTGTTTGAATCACGCAGTAATGTGGTAACACACTGAAGCAGTCAATTAAATCTGGTTTCGATCAATATTTTAGAGGATAACACCGGTTAGGTCTGGGTTAGGTCTGGGTTATACCAGCATCTGTCTCATGGTTTTGCCTTCTACGCATACTTGTTGGCCAGATCCTAGGTTCTTTTCGTGTTTGAATCACGTAGTACTGTGGTATCACAATGAAGCAGTCAAATAACCCTGGTTTCGATCAATATTTTGGAGGATAACACCGGTTAGGTCTGGGTTAGGTCTGGGTTTTGCCCGCATCTGGCTCATGATTTTGCCTTTTTCGCAAACTTGTTGGCCAGATCCTGGGTTTTTTCCGTGCTTGAATCACGTAGTAATGTTGTAGCACACTGAGGCAGTCAATTAAACCTGGTTTCGATCAATATTTCACAGGATAACACCGGTTAGGTCTGGGTTAGGACCGGGATATGCCCGCATCTGGCCCATGATTTTGCCTTCTTCGCATTCTTGTTGGCCAGATCCTGGGTTTTTACCGTGTTTGAATCACGTAGTAATGTGGTAACACACTGAAGCAGTCAATTAAACCTGGCTTCGACCAATATTTTAGAGAATAACACCGGTTACGACTGGGTTAGGTCTAGGTTATGCCCGCATCTGGCTCATGATTTTGCCTTCTTCGCATACTTGTTGGCCAGATCCTGGGTTTTTTTCGTGTTTGAATCACGTAGTTATGTGGTAACACACTGAAGGAGTCAATTAAACCTCGTTTCGCTCAGTATTTTAGAGGATAACACCGGTTAGGTCTGGCTTAGGTCTGGGTAATACCCGCATCTGGCTCATGATTTTGCCTTCTTCGCATACTTGTTGGCCAGATCCTGGGTTTTTTTCGTGTTTGAATCACGTAGTTATGTGGTACCACACTGAGGCAGTCAATTAAACCTGGTTTCGATCAATATTTCAGAGGATAACACCGGTTAGGTCTGGGTTAAGTCCGGGATATGCCCGCATCTGGCTCATGATTTTGCCTTCTTCGCATACTTGTTGGCCAGATCCTGGGTTTTTACCGTGTTTGAATCACGTAGTAATGTGGTACCACACTGAGGCAGTCAATTAAACCTGGGTTCGATCAATATTTTAGAGGATAACACCGGTTAGGTCTGGGATATGCGCGCATCTGGCTTATACTTTCGCCTTTTTCGCAAACTTGTTGGCCAGATCATGGGTTTCTTTCGTGTTTGAATCACGTAGTAATGTTGTACCACACTGAGGCAGTCAATTAAACCTGGATTCGGACAGTATTTTAGAGGATAACACCGGTTAGGCCTGGGTTTCGTCTGGGTTATGTCCGCACCTGGCCCATGATTTTGCCTTCTTCGCATACTTGTTGGCCAGATCCTGGGTTTGTTTCGTGTTTGAATCACGCAGTAATGTGGTAACACACTGAAGCAGTCAATTAAACCTGGTTTCGATCAATATTTTAGAGGATAACACCGGTTAGGTCTGGGTTAGGTCTGGGTTATACCAGCATCTGGCTCATGGTTTTGCCTTCTTCGCATACTTGTTGGCCAGATCCTGAGTTTTTTTCGTGTTTGAATCATGTAGGAATATGGTAACACACTGAAGCAGTCAATTAAACCTGGTTTCGATCAATATTTCAGAGGATAACACCGGTTAGGTCTGGGTTAGGTCTGGGTTATGCCCGCATCTGGCTCATGATTTTGCCTTCTTCGCATACTTGTTGGCCAGATCCAGGGTTTTTTTCGTGTTTGAATCACGTAGTAATGTTGTAGCACACTCAGGCAGTCAATTAAACCTGGTTTCGATCAATATTTCACAGGATAACACCGGTTAGGTCTGGGTTAGGTCCGGGATATGCCCGCATCTGGCACATGATTTTGCCTTCTTCGCATACTTGTTGGCCAGATCCTGGGTTTTTACCGTGTTTGAATCACGTAGTAATGTGGTAACACACTGAAGCAGTCAATTAAACCTGGTTTCGACCAATATTTTAGAGAATAACACCGGTTAGGACTGGGTTAGGTCTAGGTTATGCCCGCATCTGGCTCATGATTTTGCCTTCTTCGCATACTTGTTGGCCAGATCCTGGGATTTTCGTGTTTGAATCACGTAGTAATGTGGTAACACACTGAAGCAGTCAATTAAACCTGGTTTCGATCAATATTTTAGAGGATAACACCGGTTAGGACTGGGTTAGGTCTGGGTTATGCCCGCATCTGGCTCATGATTTTGCCTTCTTCGCATACTTGTTGGCCAGATCCTGGGTTTGTTTCGTGTTTGAATCACGCAGTAATGTGGTAACACACTGAAGCAGTCAATTAAACCTGGTTTCGATCAATATTTTAGAGGATAACACCGGTTAAGACTGGGTTAGGTCTGGGTTATGCCCGCATCTGGCTCATGATTTTGCCTTCTTCGCATACTTGTTGGCCAGATCCTGGGTTTGTTTCGTGTTTGAATCACGCAGTAATGTGGTAACACACTGAAGCAGTCAATTAAACCTGGTTTCGATCAATATTTCACAGGATAACACCGGTTAGGTCTGGGTTAGGTCCGGGATATGCCCGCATCTGGCACATGATTTTGCCTTCTTCGCATACTTGTTGGCCAGATCCTGGGTTTTTTTCGTGTTTGAATCACGTAGTAATGTGGTAACACACTGAAGCAGTCAATTAAACCTCGTTTCGCTCAGTCCTTTAGAGGATAACACCGGTTAGGTCTGGCATAGGTCTGGATAATACCCGCATCTGGCTCATGATTTTGCCTTCTTCGCATACTTGTTGGCAAGATCCTGGGTTTTTTTCGTGTTTGAATCACGTAGTTATGTGGTACCACACTGAGGCAGTCAATAAAACCTGGTTTCGATCAATATTTTAGAGGATAACACCGGTTAGGTCTGGGTTAGGTCTGGGTTATGCCCGCATCTGGCTCATGATTTTGCCTTCTTCGCATACTTGTTGGCCAGATCCTGGGTTTTTTTCGTGTTTGAATCACGTAGTAATGTGGTAACACACTGAAGCAGTCAATTAAACCTGGTTTCGATCAATATTTCAGAGGATAACACCGGTTAGGACTGGGTTAGGTCTGGGTTATGCCCGCATCTGGCTCATGATTTTGCCTTCTTCGCATACTTGTTGGCCAGATCCTAGGTTTTTACCGTGTTTGAATCACGTAGTAATGTGGTACCACACTGAGGCAGTGAATTAAACCTGGTTTCGATCAATATTTTAGAGGATAACACCGGTTAGGTCTGGGTTAGGTCTGGGTTATGCCCGCATCTGGCTCATGATTTTGCCTTCTTCGCATACTTGTTGGCCAGATCCTGGGTTTTTTTCGTGTTTGAATCACGTAGTAATGTGGTAACACACTGAAGGAGTCAATTAAACCTGGTTTCGATCAATATTTTAGAGGATAACACCGGTTAGGTCTGGGTTAGGTCTGGGTTATGCCCGCATCTGGCTCATGATTTTGCCTTCTTCGCATACTTGTTGGCCAGATCCTGGGTTTTTTTCGTGTTTTGAATCACGTAGTAATGTGGTAACACACTGAAGCAGTCAATTAAACCTGGTTTCGATCAATATTTTAGAGGATAACACCGGTTAGGACTGGGTTAGGTCTGGGTTATGCCCGCATCTGGCTCATGATTTTGCCTTCTTCGCATACTTGTTGGCCAGATCCAGGGTTTTTTTCGTGTTTGAATCACGTAGTTATGTGGTAACACACTGAAGGAGTCAATTAAACCTCGTTTCGCTCAGTCCTTTAGAGGATAACACCGGTTAGGTCTGGCTTAGGTCTGGGTAATACCCGCATCTGGCTCATGATTTTGCCTTGTTCGCATACTTGTTGGCCAGATCCTGGGTTTTTTTCGCGTTTGAATCACGTAGTAATGTGGTAACACACTGAAGCAGTCAATTAAACCTGGTTTCGATCAATATTTTAGAGGATAACACCGGTTAGGACTGGGTTAGGTCTGGTATATGCGCGCATCTGGCTTATACTTTCGCCTTTTTCGCAAACTTGTTGGCCAGATCATGGGTTTCTTCCGTGTTTGAATCACATAGTAATGTTGTACCACACTGAGGCAGTCAATTAAACCTGGATTCGGACAGTATTTTAGAGGATAACACCGGTTAGACCCGGGTTTCGTCTGGGTGATGTCCGCACCTGGCTCATGATTTTGCCTTCTTCGCATACTTGTTGGCCAGATCCTGGGTTTGTTTCGTGTTTGAATCACGCAGTAATGTGGTAACACACTGAAGCAGTCAATTAAACCTGGTTTCGATCAATATTTTAGAGGATAACACCGGTTAGGTCTGGGTTAGGTCTGGGTTATACCAGCATCTGTCTCATGGTTTTGCCTTCTACGCATACTTGTTGGCCAGATCCTAGGTTCTTTTCGTGTTTGTATCACGTAGTAATGTGGTAACACAATGAAGCAGTCAAATAACCCTGGTTTCGATCAATATTTTGGAGGATAACACCGGTTAGGTCTGGGTTAGGTCTGGGTTATGCCCGCATCTGGCTCATGATTTTGCCTTTTTCGCAAACTTGTTGGCCAGATCCTGGGTTTTTTCCGTGTTTGAATCACGTAGTAATGTTGTAGCACACTGAGGCAGTCAATTAAACCTGGTTTCGATCAATATTTCACAGGATAACACCGGTTAGGTCTGGGTTAGGTCCGGGATATGCCCTCATCTGGCCCATGATTTTGCCTTCTTCGCATACTTGTTGGCCAGATCCTGGGTTTTTACCGTGTTTGAATCACGTAGTAATGTGGTAACACACTGAAGCAGTCAATTAAACCTGGCTTCGACCAATATTTTAGAGAATAACACCGGTTAGGACTGGGTTAGGTCTAGGTTATGCCCGCATCTGGCTCATGATTTTGCCTTCTTCGCATACTTGTTGGCCAGATCCTGGGTTTTTTTCGAGTTTGAATCACGTAGTTATGTGGTAACACACTGAAGGAGTCAATTAAACCTCGTTTCGCTCAGTATTTTAGAGGATAACATCGGTTAGGTCTGGCTTAGGTCTGGGTAATACCCGCATCTGGCTCATGATTTTGCCTTCTTCGCATACTTGTTGGCCAGATCCTGGGTTTTTTTCGTGTTTGAATCACGTAGTTATGTGGTACCACACTGAGGCAGTCAATTAAACCTGGTTTCGATCAATATTTCAGAGGATAACACCGGTTAGGTCTGGGTTAGGTCCGGGATATGCCCGCATCTGGCCCATGATTTTGCCTTCTTCGCATACTTGTTGGCCAGATCCTGGGTTTTTACCGTGTTTGAATCACGTAGTAATGTGGTAACACACTGAGGCAGTCAATTAAACCTGGTTTCGATCAATATTTTAGAGGATAACACCGGTTAGGTCTGGGATATGCGCGCATCTGGCTTATACTTTCGCCTTCTTCGCATACTTGTTGGCCAGATCCTGGGTTTTTTTCGAGTTTGAATCACGTAGTTATGTGGTAACACACTGAAGGAGTCAATTAAACCTCGTTTCGCTCAGTATTTTAGAGGATAACATCGGTTAGGTCTGGCTTAGGTCTGGGTAATACCCGCATCTGGCTCATGATTTTGCCTTGTTCGCATACTTGTTGGCCAGATCCTGGGTTTTTTTCGCGTTTGAATCACGTAGTAATGTGGTAACACACTGAAGCAGTCAATTAAACCTGGTTTCGATCAATATTTTAGAGGATAACACCGGTTAGGACTGGGTTAGGTCTGGTATATGCGCGCATCTGGCTTATACTTTCGCCTTTTTCGCAAACTTGTTGGCCAGATCATGGGTTTCTTCCGTGTTTGAATCACATAGTAATGTTGTACCACACTGAGGCAGTCAATTAAACCTGGATTCGGACAGTATTTTAGAGGATAACACCGGTTAGACCCGGGTTTCGTCTGGGTGATGTCCGCACCTGGCTCATGATTTTGCCTTCTTCGCATACTTGTTGGCCAGATCCTGGGTTTGTTTCGTGTTTGAATCACGCAGTAATGTGGTAACACACTGAAGCAGTCAATTAAATCTGGTTTCGATCAATATTTTAGAGGATAACACCGGTTAGGTCTGGGTTAGGTCTGGGTTATACCAGCATCTGTCTCATGGTTTTGCCTTCTACGCATACTTGTTGGCCAGATCCTAGGTTCTTTTCGTGTTTGTATCACGTAGTAATGTGGTAACACAATGAAGCAGTCAAATAACCCTGGTTTCGATCAATATTTTGGAGGATAACACCGGTTAGGTCTGGGTTAGGTCTGGGTTATGCCCGCATCTGGCTCATGATTTTGCCTTTTTCGCAAACTTGTTGGCCAGATCCTGGGTTTTTTCCGTGTTTGAATCACGTAGTAATGTTGTAGCACACTGAGGCAGTCAATTAAACCTGGTTTCGATCAATATTTCACAGGATAACACCGGTTAGGTCTGGGTTAGGTCCGGGATATGCCCGCATCTGGCCCATGATTTTGCCTTCTTCGCATACTTGTTGGCCAGATCCTGGGTTTTTACCGTGTTTGAATCACGTAGTAATGTGGTAACACACTGAAGCAGTCAATTAAACCTGGCTTCGACCAATATTTTAGAAAATAACACCGGTTAGGACTGGGTTAGGTCTAGGTTATGCCCGCATCTGGCTCATGATTTTGCCTTCTTCGCATACTTGTTGGCCAGATCCTGGGTTTTTTTCGAGTTTGAATCACGTAGTTATGTGGTAACACACTGAAGGAGTCAATTAAACCTCGTTTCGCTCAGTATTTTAGAGGATAACATCGGTTAGGTCTGGCTTAGGTCTGGGTAATACCCGCATCTGGCTCATGATTTTGCCTTGTTCGCATACTTGTTGGCCAGATCCTGGGTTTTTTTCGTGTTTGAATCACGTAGTAATGTGGTAACACACTGAAGCAGTCAATTAAACCTGGTTTCGATCAATATTTTAGAGGATAACACCGGTTAGGTCTGGGTTAGGTCTGGTATATGCGCGCATCTGGCTCATGATTTTGCCTTCTTCGCATACTTGTTGGCCAGATCCTGGGTTTTTACCGTGTTTGAATCACGTAGTAATGTGGTAACACACTGAGGCAGTCAAATAAACCTGGTTTCGATCAATATTTTAGAGGATAACACCGGTTAGGTCTGGGTTAGGTCTGGGATATGCGCTCATCTGGCTTATACTTTCGCCTTTTTCGCAAACTTGTTGGCCAGATCCTAGGTTCTTTTCGCGTTTGAATCACGTAGTAATGTGGTAACACAATGAAGCAGTCAAATAACCCTGGTTTCGATCAATATTTCAGAGGATAACACCGGTTAGGTCTGGGTTAGGTCCGGGATATGCCCGCATCTGGCCCATGATTTTGCCTTCTTCGCATACTTGTTGGCCAGATCCTGGGTTTTTACCGTGTTTGAATGACGTAGTAATGTGGTAACACACTGAGGCAGTCAATTAAACCTGGTTTCGATCAATATTTTAGAGGATAACACCGGTTAGGTCTGGGATATGCGCGCATCTGGCTTATACTTTCGCCTTTTTCGCAAACTTGTTGGCCAGATCATGGGTTTCTTTCGTGTTTGAATCACGTAGTAATGTTGTACCACACTGAGGCAGTCAATTAAACCTGGATTCGGACAGTATTTTAGAGGATAACACCGGTTAGGTCTGGGTTAGGTCTGGGTTATGCCCGCATCTGGCTCATGATTTTGCCTTCTTCGCATACTTGTTGGCCAGATCCTGGGTTTTTTTCGTGTTTTGAATCACGTAGTAATGTGGTAACACACTGAAGCAGTCAATTAAACCTGGTTTCGATCAATATTTTAGAGGATAACACCGGTTAGGACTGGGTTAGGTCTGGGTTATGCCCGCATCTGGCTCATGATTTTGCCTTCTTCGCATACTTGTTGGCCAGATCCTCGGTTTTTTTCGTGTTTGAATCACGTAGTAATGTGGTAACACACTGAAGGAGTCAATTAAACCTGGTTTCGATCAATATTTTAGAGGATAACACCGGTTAGGTCTGGCTTAGGTCTGGGTTATGCCCGCATCTGGCTCATGATTTTGCCTTCTTCGCATACTTGTTGGCCAGATCCTGGGTTTTTTTCGTGTTTTGAATCACGTAGTAATGTGGTAACACACTGAAGCAGTCAATTAAACCTGGTTTCGATCAATATTTTAGAGGATAACACCGGTTAGGACTGGGTTAGGTCTGGGTTATGCCCGCATCTGGCTCATGATTTTGCCTTCTTCGCATACTTGTTGGCCAGATCCAGGGTTTTTTTCGTGTTTGAATCACGTAGTTATGTGGTAACACACTGAAGGAGTCAATTAAACCTCGTTTCGCTCAGTCCTTTAGAGGATAACACCGGTTAGGTCTGGCTTAGGTCTGGGTAATACCCGCATCTGGCTCATGATTTTGCCTTGTTCGCATACTTGTTGGCCAGATCCTGGGTTTTTTTCGCGTTTGAATCACGTAGTAATGTGGTAACACACTGAAGCAGTCAATTAAACCTGGTTTCGATCAATATTTTAGAGGATAACACCGGTTAGGACTGGGTTAGGTCTGGTATATGCGCGCATCTGGCTTATACTTTCGCCTTTTTCGCAAACTTGTTGGCCAGATCATGGGTTTCTTCCGTGTTTGAATCACATAGTAATGTTGTACCACACTGAGGCAGTCAATTAAACCTGGATTCGGACAGTATTTTAGAGGATAACACCGGTTAGGCCTGGGTTTCGTCTGGGTGATGTCCGCACCTGGCTCATGATTTTGCCTTCTTCGCATACTTGTTGGCCAGATCCTGGGTTTGTTTCGTGTTTAAATCACGCAGTAATGTGGTAACACACTGAAGCAGTCAATTAAATCTGGTTTCGATCAATATTTTAGAGGATAACACCGGTTAGGTCTGGGTTAGGTCTGGGTTATACCAGCATCTGTCTCATGGTTTTGCCTTCTACGCATACTTGTTGGCCAGATCCTAGGTTCTTTTCGTGTTTGAATCACGTAGTAATGCGGTAACACAATGAAGCAGTCAAATAACCCTGGTTTCGATCAATATTTTGGAGGATAACACCGGTTAGGTCTGGGTTAGGTCTGGGTTATGCCCGCATCTGGCTCATGATTTTGCCTTTTTCGCAAACTTGTTGGCCAGATCCTGGGTTTTTACCGTGTTTGAATCACGTAGTAATGTGGTAACACACTGAAGCAGTCAATTAAACCTGGTTTCGATCAATATTTTAGAGGATAACACCGGTTAGGTCTGGGTTAGGTCTGGGTTATACCAGCATCTGGCTCATGGTTTTGCCTTCTTCGCATACTTGTTGGCCAGATCCTGGGTTTTTTTCGTGTTTGAATCACGTAGGAATATGGTAACACACTGAAGCAGTCAATTAAACCTGGTTTCGATCAATATTTCAGAGGGTAACACCGGTTAGGTCTGGGTTAGGTCTGGGTTATGCCCGCATCTGGTTCATGATTTTGCCTTCTTCGCATACTTGTTGGCCAGATCCAGGGTTTTTTTCGTGTTTGAATCACGTAGTTATGTGGTAACACACTGAAGGAGTCAATTAAACCTCGTTTCGCTCAGTCCTTTAGAGGATAACACCGGTTAGGTCTGGCTTAGGTCTGGGTAATACCCGCATCTGGCTCATGATTTTGCCTTCTTCGCATACTTGTTGGCCAGATCCTGGGTTTTTTTCGTGTTTGAATCACGTAGTTATGTGGTACCACACTGAGGCAGTCAATTGAACCTGGTTTCGATCAATATTTTAGAGGATAACACCGGTTAGGACTGGGTTAGGTCTGGGTTATGCCCGCATCTGGCTCATGATTTTGCCTTCTTCCCATACTTGTTGGCCAGATCCTGGGTTTGTTTCGTGTTTGAATCACGCAGTAATGTGGTAACACACTGAAGCAGTCAATTAAACCTGGTTTCGATCAATATTTCAGAGGATAACACCGGTTAGGTCTGGGTTAGGTCTGGGATATGCCCGCATCTGGCTCATGATTTTGCCTTCTTCGCATACTTGTTGGCCAGATCCTGGGTTTTTTCCGTGTTTGAATCACGTAGTAATGTTGTAGCACACTGAGGCAGTCAATTAAACCTGGTTTCGATCAATATTTCACAGGATAACACCGGTTAGGTCTGGGTTAGGTCCGGGATATGCCCGCATCTGGCCCATGATTTTGCCTTCTTCGCATACTTGTTGGCCAGATCCTGGGTTTTTTCCGTGTTTGAATCACGTAGTAATGTGGTAACACACTGAAGCAGTCAATTAAACCTGGTTTCGACCAATATTTTAGAGAACAACACCGGTTAGGACTGGGTTAGGTCTAGGTTATGCCCGCATCTGGCTCATGATTTTGCCTTCTTCGCATACTTGTTGGCCAGATCCTGGGTTTGTTTCGTGTTTGAATCACGCAGTAATGTGGTAACACACTGAAGCAGTCAATTAAACCTGGTTTCGATCAATATTTCAGAGGATAACACCGGTTAGGTCTGGGTTAGGTCTGGGTTATGCCCGCATCTGGCTCATGATTTTGCCTTCTTCGCATACTTGTTGGCCAGATCCTGGGTTTTTTCCGTGTTTGAATCACGTAGTAATGTTGTAGCACACTCAGGCAGTCAATTAAACCTGGTTTCGATCAATATTTCACAGGATAACACCGGTTAGGTCTGGGTTAGGTCCGGGATATGCCCGCATCTGGCACATGATTTTGCCTTCTTCGCATACTTGTTGGCCAGATCCCGGGTTTTTTTCGTCTTTGAATCACGTAGTAATGTGGTAACACACTGAAGGAGTCAATTAAACCTGGTTTCGATCAATATTTTAGAGGATAACACCGGTTAGGTCTGGGTTAGGTCTGGGTTATGCCCGCATCTGGCTCATGATTTTGCCTTCTTCGCATACTTGTTGGCCAGATCCTGGGTTTTTTTCGTGTTTGAATCACGTAGTAATGTGGTAACACACTGAAGCAGTCAATTAAACCTGGTTTCGATCAATATTTTAGAGGATAACACCGGTTAGGTCTGGGTTAGGTCTGGTATATGCGCGCATCTGGCTCATGATTTTGCCTTCTTCGCATACTTGTTGGCCAGATCCTGGGTTTTTACCGTCTTTGAATCACGTAGTAATGTGGTACCACACTGAGGCAGTCAATTAAACCTGGTTTCGATCAATATTTTAGAGGATAACACCGGTTAGGTCTGGGTTAGGTCTGGGATATGCGCTCATCTGGCTTATACTTTCGCCTTTTTCGCAAACTTGTTGGCCAGATCCTAGGTTCTTTTCGCGTTTGAATCACGTAGTAATGTGGTAACACAATGAAGCAGTCAAATAACCCTGGTTTCGATCAATATTTTGGAGGATAACACCGGTTAGGTCTGGGTTAGGTCTGGGTTATGCCCGCATCTGGCACATGATTTTGACTTTTTCGCAAACTTGTTGGCCAGATCATGGGTTTCTTTCGTGTTTGAATCACGTAGTAATGTTGTACCACACTGAGGCAGTTAATTAAACCTGGATTCGGACAGTATTTTAGGGGATAACACCGGTTAGGCCTGGGTTTCGTCTGGGTTATGTCCGCACCTGGCCCATGATTTTGCCTTCTTCGCATACTTGTTGGCCAGATCCTGGGTTTGTTTCGTGTTTGAATCACGCAGTAATATGGTAACACACTGAAGCAGTCAATTAAACCTGGCTTCGACCAATATTTTAGAGAATAACACCGGTTAGGACTGGGTTAGGTCTAGGTTATGCCCGCATCTGGCTCATGATTTTGCCTTCTTCGCATACTTGTTGGCCAGATCCTGGGTTTTTTTCGTGTTTGAATCACGTAGTTATGTGGTAACACACTGAAGGAGTCAATTAAACCTCGTTTCGCTCAGTATTTTAGAGGATAACACCGGTTAGGTCTGGCTTAGGTCTGGGTAATACCCGCATCTGGCTCATGATTTTGCCTTCTTCGCATACTTGTTGGCCAGATCCTGGGTTTGTTTCGTGTTTGAATCACGTAGTTATGTGGTACCACACTGAGGCAGTCAATTAAACCTGGTTTCGATCAATATTTCAGAGGATAACACCGGTTAGGTCTGGGTTAGGTCCGGGATATGCCCGCATCTGGCCCATGATTTTGCCTTCTTCGCATACTTGTTGGCCAGATCCTGGGTTTTTACCGTGTTTGAATGACGTAGTAATGTGGTAACACACTGAGGCAGTCAATTAAACCTGGTTTCGATCAATATTTTAGAGGATAACACCGGTTAGGTCTGGGATGTGCGCGCATCTGGCTTATACTTTCGCCTTTTTCGCAAACTTGTTGGCCAGATCATGGGTTTCTTTCGTGTTTGAATCACGTAGTAATGTTGTACCACACTGAGGCAGTCAATTAAACCTGGATTCGGACAGTATTTTAGAGGATAACACCGGTTAGGTCTGGGTTAGGTCTGGGTTATGCCCGCATCTGGCTCATGATTTTGCCTTCTTCGCATACTTGTTGGCCAGATCCTGGGTTTTTTTCGTGTTTTGAATCACGTAGTAATGTGGTAACACACTGAAGCAGTCAATTAAACCTGGTTTCGATCAATATTTTAGAGGATAACACCGGTTAGGACTGGGTTAGGTCTGGGTTATGCCCGCATCTGGCTCATGATTTTGCCTTCTTCGCATACTTGTTGGCCAGATCCTGGGTTTTTTTCGTGTTTGAATCACGTAGTAATGTGGTAACACACTGAAGGAGTCAATTAAACCTGGTTTCGATCAATATTTTAGAGGATAACACCGGTTAGGTCTGGGTTAGGTCTGGGTTATGCCCGCATCTGGCTCATGATTTTGCCTTCTTCGCATACTTGTTGGCCAGATCCTGGGTTTTTTTCGTGTTTTGAATCACGTAGTAATGTGGTAACACACTGAAGCAGTCAATTAAACCTGGTTTCGATCAATATTTTAGAGGATAACACCGGTTAGGACTGGGTTAGGTCTGGGTTATGCCCGCATCTGGCTCATGATTTTGCCTTCTTCGCATACTTGTTGGCCAGATCCAGGGTTTTTTTCGTGTTTGAATCACGTAGTTATGTGGTAACACACTGAAGGAGTCAATTAAACCTCGTTTCGCTCAGTCCTTTAGAGGATAACACCGGTTAGGTCTGGCTTAGGTCTGGGTAATACCCGCATCTGGCTCATGATTTTGCCTTGTTCGCATACTTGTTGGCCAGATCCTGGGTTTTTTTCGCGTTTGAATCACGTAGTAATGTGGTAACACACTGAAGCAGTCAATTAAACCTGGTTTCGATCAATATTTTAGAGGATAACACCGGTTAGGACTGGGTTAGGTCTGGTATATGCGCGCATCTGGCTTATACTTTCGCCTTTTTCGCAAACTTGTTGGCCAGATCATGGGTTTCTTCCGTGTTTGAATCACATAGTAATGTTGTACCACACTGAGGCAGTCAATTAAACCTGGATTCGGACAGTATTTTAGAGGATAACACCGGTTAGGCCTGGGTTTCGTCTGGGTGATGTCCGCACCTGGCTCATGATTTTGCCTTCTTCGCATACTTGTTGGCCAGATCCCGGGTTTGTTTCGTGTTTGAATCACGCAGTAATGTGGTAACACACTGAAGCAGTCAATTAAATCTGGTTTCGATCAATATTTTAGAGGATAACACCGGTTAGGTCTGGGTTAGGTCTGGGTTATACCAGCATCTGTCTCATGGTTTTGCCTTCTACGCATACTTGTTGGCCAGATCCTAGGTTCTTTTCGTGTTTGAATCACGTAGTAATGCGGTAACACAATGAAGCAGTCAAATAACCCTGGTTTCGATCAATATTTTGGAGGATAACACCGGTTAGGTCTGGGTTAGGTCTGGGTTATGCCCGCATCTGGCTCATGATTTTGCCTTTTTCGCAAACTTGTTGGCCAGATCCTGGGTTTTTACCGTGTTTGAATCACGTAGTAATGTTGTAGCACACTGAGGCAGTCAATTAAACCTGGTTTCGATCAATATTTCACAGGATAACACCGGTTAGGTCTGGGTTAGGTCCGGGATATGCCCGCATCTGGCCCATGATTTTGCCTTCTTCGCATACTTGTTGGCCAGATCCTGGGTTTTTACCGTGTTTGAATCACGTAGTAATGTGGTAACACACTGAAGCAGTCAATTAAACCTGGCTTCGACCAATATTTTAGAGAATAACACCGGTTAGGACTGGGTTAGGTCTAGGTTATGCCCGCATCTGGCTCATGATTTTGCCTTCTTCGCATACTTGTTGGCCAGATCCTGGGTTTTTTTCGTGTTTGAATCACGTAGTTATGTGGTAACACACTGAAGGAGTCAATTAAACCTCGTTTCGCTCAGTATTTTAGAGGATAACACCGGTTAGGTCTGGCTTAGGTCTGGGCAATACCCGCATCTGGCTCATGATTTTGCCTTCTTCGCATACTTGTTGGCCAGATCCTGGGTTTTTTTCGTGTTTGAATCACGTAGTTATGTGGTACCACACTGAGGCAGTCAATTAAACCTTGTTTCGATCAATATTTCAGAGGATAACACCGGTTAGGTCTGGGTTAGGTCCGGGATATGCCCGCATCTGGCCCATGATTTTGCCTTCTTCGCATACTTGTTGGCCAGATCCTGGGTTTTTACCGTGTTTGAATCACGTAGTAATGTGGTAACACACTGAGGCAGTCAATTAAACCTGGTTTCGATCAATATTTTAGAGGATAACACCGGTTAGGTCTGGGATATGCGCGCATCTGGCTTATACTTTCGCCTTTTTCGCAAACTTGTTGGCCAGATCATGGGTTTCTTTCGTGTTTGAATCACGTAGTAATGTTGTACCACACTGAGGCAGTCGATTAAACCTGGATTCGGACAGTATTTTAGAGGATAACACCGGTTAGGCCTGGGTTTCGTCTGGGTTATGTCCGCACCTGGCCCATGATTTTGCCTTCTTCGCATACTTGTTGGCCAGATCCTGGGTTTGTTTCGTGTTTGAATCACGCAGTAATGTGGTAACACACTGAAGCAGTCAATTAAACCTTGTTTCGATCAATATTTTAGAGGATAACACCGGTTAGGTCTGGGTTAGGTCTGGGTTATACCAGCATCTGGCTCATGGTTTTGCCTTCTTCGCATACTTGTTGGCCAGATCCTGGGTTTTTTTCGTGTTTGAATCACGTAGTAATGCGGTAACACAATGAAGCAGTCAAATAACCCTGGTTTCGATCAATATTTTGGAGGATAACACCGGTTAGGTCTGGGTTAGGTCTGGGTTATGCCCGCATCTGGCTCATGATTTTGCCTTTTTCGCAAACTTGTTGGCCAGATCCTGGGTTTTTACCGTGTTTGAATCACGTAGTAATGTTGTAGCACACTGAGGCAGTCAATTAAACCTGGTTTCGATCAATATTTCACAGGATAACACCGGTTAGGTCTGGGTTAGGTCCGGGATATGCCCGCATCTGGCCCATGATTTTGCCTTCTTCGCATACTTGTTGGCCAGATCCTGGGTTTTTACCGTGTTTGAATCACGTAGTAATGTGGTAACACACTGAAGCAGTCAATTAAACCTGGCTTCGACCAATATTTTAGAGAATAACACCGGTTAGGACTGGGTTAGGTCTAGGTTATGCCCGCATCTGGCTCATGATTTTGCCTTCTTCGCATACTTGTTGGCCAGATCCTGGGTTTTTTTCGTGTTTGAATCACGTAGTTATGTGGTAACACACTGAAGGAGTCAATTAAACCTCGTTTCGCTCAGTATTTTAGAGGATAACACCGGTTAGGTCTGGGATATGCGCGCATCTGGCTTATACTTTCGCCTTTTTCGCAAACTTGTTGGCCAGATCATGGGTTTCTTTCGTGTTTGAATCACGTAGTAATGTTGTACCACACTGAGGCAGTCGATTAAACCTGGATTCGGACAGTATTTTAGAGGATAACACCGGTTAGGCCTGGGTTTCGTCTGGGTTATGTCCGCACCTGGCCCATGATTTTGCCTTCTTCGCATACTTGTTGGCCAGATCCTGGGTTTGTTTCGTGTTTGAATCACGCAGTAATGTGGTAACACACTGAAGCAGTCAATTAAACCTTGTTTCGATCAATATTTTAGAGGATAACACCGGTTAGGTCTGGGTTAGGTCTGGGTTATACCAGCATCTGGCTCATGGTTTTGCCTTCTTCGCATACTTGTTGGCCAGATCCTGGGTTTTTTTCGTGTTTGAATGACGTAGTAATGTGGTAACACACTGAGGCAGTCAATTAAACCTGGTTTCGATCAATATTTTAGAGGATAACACCGGTTAGGTCTGGGATATGCGCGCATCTGGCTTATACTTTCGCCTTTTTCGCAAACTTGTTGGCCAGATCATGGGTTTCTTTCGTGTTTGAATCACGTAGTAATGTTGTACCACACTGAGGCAGTCAATTAAACCTGGATTCGGACAGTATTTTAGAGGATAACACCGGTTAGGACTGGGTTAGGTCTGGGTTATGCCCGCATCTGGCTCATGATTTTGCCTTCTTCGCATACTTGTTGGCCAGATCCTGGGTTTTTTTCGTGTTTGAATCACGTAGTAATGTGGTAACACACTGAAGGAGTCAATTAAACCTGGTTTCGATCAATATTTTAGAGGATAACACCGGTTAGGTCTGGGTTAGGTCTGGGTTATGCCCGCATCTGGCTCATGATTTTGCCTTCTTCGCATACTTGTTGGCCAGATCCTGGGTTTTTTTCGTGTTTTGAATCACGTAGTAATGTGGTAACACACTGAAGCAGTCAATTAAACCTGGTTTCGATCAATATTTTAGAGGATAACACCGGTTAGGACTGGGTTAGGTCTGGGTTATGCTCGCATCTGGCTCATGATTTTGCCTTCTTCGCATACTTGTTGGCCAGATCCAGGGTTTTTTTCGTGTTTGTATCACGTAGTTATGTGGTAACACACTGAAGGAGTCAATTAAACCTCGTTTCGCTCAGTCCTTTAGAGGATAACACCGGTTAGGTCTGGCTTAGGTCTGGGTAATACCCGCATCTGGCTCATGATTTTGCCTTGTTCGCATACTTGTTGGCCAGATCCTGGGTTTTTTTCGTGTTTGAATCACGTAGTAATGTGGTAACACACTGAAGGAGTCAATTAAACCTGGTTTCGATCAATATTTTAGAGGATAACACCGGTTAGGACTGGGTTAGGTCTGGGTTATGCCCGCATCTGGCTCATGATTTTGCCTTCTTCGCATACTTGTTGGCCAGATCCAGGGTTTTTTTCGTGTTTGTATCACGTAGTTATGTGGTAACACACTGAAGGAGTCAATTAAACCTCGTTTCGCTCAGTCCTTTAGAGGATAACACCGGTTAGGTCTGGCTTAGGTCTGGGTAATACCCGCATCTGGCTCATGATTTTGCCTTGTTCGCATACTTGTTGGCCAGATCCTGGGTTTTTTTCGCGTTTGAATCACGTAGTAATGTGGTAACACACTGAAGCAGTCAATTAAACCTGGTTTCGATCAATATTTTAGAGGATAACACCGGTTAGGACTGGGTTAGGTCTGGTATATGCGCGCATCTGGCTTATACTTTCGCCTTTTTCGCAAACTTGTTGGCCAGATCATGGGTTTCTTCCGTGTTTGAATCACATAGTAATGTTGTACCACACTGAAGCAGTCAATTAAACCTGGATTCGGACAGTATTTTAGAGGATAACACCGGTTAGGCCTGGGTTAGGTCTGGGTTATGCCCGCATCTGGCTCATGATTTTGCCTTCTTCGCATACTTGTTGGCCAGATCCAGGGTTTTTTTCGTGTTTGTATCACGTAGTTATGTGGTAACACACTGAAGGAGTCAATTAAACCTCGTTTCGCTCAGTCCTTTAGAGGATAACACCGGTTAGGTCTGGCTTAGGTCTGGGTAATACCCGCATCTGGCTCATGATTTTGCCTTGTTCGCAAACTTGTTGGCCAGATCATGGGTTTCTTTCGTGTTTGAATCACGTAGTAATGTTGTACCACACTGAGGCAGTCAATTAAACCTGGATTCGGACAGTATTTTAGAGGATAACACCGGTTAGGTCTGGGTTAGGTCTGGGTTATGCCCGCATCTGGCTCATGATTTTGCCTTCTTCGCATACTTGTTGGCCAGATCCTGGGTTTTTTTCGTGTTTTGAATCACGTAGTAATGTGGTAACACACTGAAGCAGTCAATTAAACCTGGTTTCGATCAATATTTTAGAGGATAACACCGGTTAGGACTGGGTTAGGTCTGGGTTATGCCCGCATCTGGCTCATGATTTTGTCTTCTTCGCATACTTGTTGGCCAGATCCTGGGTTTTTTTCGTGTTTGAATCACGTAGTAATGTGGTAACACACTGAAGGAGTCAATTAAACCTGGTTTCGATCAATATTTTAGAGGATAACACCGGTTAGGTCTGGGTTAGGTCTGGGTTATGCCCGCATCTGGCTCATGATTTTGCCTTCTTCGCATACTTGTTGGCCAGATCCTGGGTTTTTTTCGTGTTTTGAATCACGTAGTTATGTGGTAACACACTGAAGGAGTCAATTAAACCTGGTTTCGATCAATATTTTAAAGGATAACACCGGTTAGGTCTGGCTTAGGTCTGGGTAATACCCGCATCTGGCTCATGATTTTGCCTTGTTCGCATACTTGTTGGCCAGATCCTGGGTTTTTTTCGCGTTTGAATCACGTAGTAATGTGGTAACACACTGAAGCAGTCAATTAAACCTGGTTTCGATCAATATTTTAGAGGATAACACCGGTTAGGACTGGGTTAGGTCTGGTATATGCGCGCATCTGGCTTATACTTTCGCCTTTTTCGCAAACTTGTTGGCCAGATCATGGGTTTCTTCCGTGTTTGAATCACATAGTAATGTTGTACCACACTGAGGCAGTCAATTAAACCTGGATTCGGACAGTATTTTAGAGGATAACACCGGTTAGGCCTGGGTTTCGTCTGGGTGATGTCCGCACCTGGCGCATGATTTTGCCTTCTTCGCATACTTGTTGGCCAGATCCCGGGTTTGTTTCGTGTTTGAATCACGCAGTAATGTGGTAACACACTGAAGCAGTCAATTAAATCTGGTTTCGATCAATATTTTAGAGGATAACACCGGTTAGGTCTGGGTTAGGTCTGGGTTATACCAGCATCTGTCTCATGGTTTTGCCTTCTACGCATACTTGTTGGCCAGATCCTAGGTTTTTTTCGTGTTTGAATCACGTAGTAATGCGGTAACACAATGAAGCAGTCAAATAACCCTGGTTTCGATCAATATTTTGGAGGATAACACCGGTTAGGTCTGGGTTAGGTCTGGGTTATGCCCGCATCTGGCTCATGATTTTGCCTTTTTCGCAAACTTGTTGGCCAGATCCTGGGTTTTTACCGTGTTTGAATCACGTAGTAATGTTGTAGCACACTGAGGCAGTCAATTAAACCTGGTTTCGATCAATATTTCACAGGATAACTTCGGTTAGGTCTGGGTTAGGTCCGGGATATGCCCGCATCTGGCCCATGATTTTGCCTTCTTCGCATACTTGTTGGCCAGATCCTGGGTTTTTACCGTGTTTGAATCACGTAGTAATGTGGTAACACACTGAAGCAGTCAATTAAACCTGGCTTCGACCAATATTTTAGAGAATAACACCGGTTAGGACTGGGTTAGGTCTAGGTTATGCCCGCATCTGGCTCATGATTTTGCCTTCTTCGCATACTTGTTGGCCAGATCCTGGGTTTTTTTCGTGTTTGAATCACGTAGTTATGTGGTAACACACTGAAGGAGTCAATTAAACCTCGTTTCGCTCAGTATTTTAGAGGATAACACCGGTTAGGTCTGGCTTAGGTCTGGGTAATACCCGCATCTGGCTCATGATTTTGCCTTCTTCGCATACTTGTTGGCCAGATCCTGGGTTTTTTTCGTGTTTGAATCACGTAGTTATGTGGTACCACACTGAGGCAGTCAATTAAACCTTGTTTCGATCAATATTTCAGAGGATAACACCGGTTAGGTCTGGGTTAGGTCCGGGATATGCCCGCATCTGGCCCATGATTTTGCCTTCTTCGCATACTTGTTGGCCAGATCCTGGGTTTTTACCGTGTTTGAATCACGTAGTAATGTGGTAACACACTGAGGCAGTCAATTAAACCTGGTTTCGATCAATATTTTAGAGGATAACACCGGTTAGGTCTGGGATATGCGCGCATCTGGCTTATACTTTCGCCTTTTTCGCAAACTTGTTGGCCAGATCATGGGTTTCTTTCGTGTTTGAATCACGTAGTAATGTTGTACCACACTGAGGCAGTCAATTAAACCTGGATTCGGACAGTATTTTAGAGGATAACACCGGTTAGGCCTGGGTTTCGTCTGGGTTATGTCCGCACCTGGCCCATGATTTTGCCTTCTTCGCATACTTGTTGGCCAGATCCTGGGTTTGTTTCGTGTTTGAATCACGCAGTAATGTGGTAACACACTGAAGCAGTCAATTAAACCTTGTTTCGATCAATATTTTAGAGGATAACACCGGTTAGGTCTGGGTTAGGTCTGGGTTATACCAGCATCTGGCTCATGGTTTTGCCTTCTTCGCATACTTGTTGGCCAGATCCTGGGTTTTTTTCGTGTTTGAATCACGTAGGAATATGGTAACACACTGAAGCAGTCAATTAAACCTGGTTTCGATCAATATTTCAGAGGATAACACCGGTTAGGTCTGGGTTAGGTCCGGGATATGCCCGCATCTGGCCCATGATTTTGCCTTCTTCGCATACTTTTTGGCCAGATCCTGGGTTTTTACCGTGTTTGAATCACGTAGTAATGTGGTAACACACTGAAGCAGTCAATTAAACCTGGTTTCGACCAATATTTTAGAGAATAACACCGGTTAGGACTGGGTTAGGTCTGGGTAATACCCGCATCTGGCTCATGATTTTGCCTTGTTCGCATACTTGTTGGCCAGATCCTGGGTTTTTTTCGCGTTTGAATCACGTAGTAATGTGGTAACACACTGAAGCAGTCAATTAAACCTGGTTTCGATCAATATTTTAGAGGATAACACCGGTTAGGTCTGGGTTAGGTCTGGTATATGCGCGCATCGGGCTTATACTTTCGCCTTTTTCGCAAACTTGTTGGCCAGATCATGGGTTTCTTCCGTGTTTGAATCACGTAGTAATGTTGTACCACACTGAGGCAGTCAATTAAACCTGGATTCGGACAGTATTTTAGAGG
The DNA here is from genome assembly GCF_051014445.1 of Colletes latitarsis. Taxonomy (NCBI): domain Eukaryota; kingdom Metazoa; phylum Arthropoda; class Insecta; order Hymenoptera; family Colletidae; genus Colletes; species Colletes latitarsis. Next base: position 9,456,534 of record NC_135142.1, read on the forward strand.
ATAACACCGGTTAGGCCTGGGTTTCGTCTGGGTTATGTCCGCACCTGGCTCATGATTTTGCCTTCTTCGCATACTTGTTGGCCAGATCCTGGGTTTGTTTCGTGTTTGAATCACGCAGTAATGTGGTAACACACTGAAGCAGTCAATTAAATCTGGTTTCGATCAATATTTTAGAGGATAACACCGGTTAGGACTGGGTTAGGACCGGGTTATGCCCGCATCTGGCTCATGATTTGGCTTCTTCGCATACTTGTTGGCCAGATCCTGGGTTTTTACCGTGTTTGAATCACGTAGTAATGTGGTACCACACTGAGGCAGTCAATTAAACCTGGTTTCGATCAATATTTTAGAGGATAACACCGGTTAGGTCTGGGTTAGGTCTGGGATATGCGCACATCTGGCTTATACTTTCGCCTTTTTCGCAAACTTGTTGGCCAGATCCTAGGTTCTTTTCGTGTTTGAATCACGTTGTAATGTGGTAACACAATGAAGCAGTCAAATAACCCTGGTTTCGATCAATATTTTGGAGGATAACACCGGTTAGGTCTGGGTTAGGTCTGGGTTATGCCCGCATCTGGCACATGATTTTGACTTTTTCGCAAACTTGATGGCCAGATCATGGGTTTCTTTCGTGTTTGAATCACGTAGTAATGTTGTACCACACTGAGGCAGTCAATTAAACCTGGATTCGGACAGTATTTTAGAGGATAACACCGGTTAGGCCTGGGTTTCGTCTGGGTTATGTCCGCACCTGGCCCATGATTTTGCCTTCTTCGCATACTTGTTGGCCAGATCCTGGGTTTGTTTCGTGTTTGAATCACGCAGTAATGTGGTAACACACTGAAGCAGTCAATTAAACCTGGCTTCGACCAATATTTTAGAGAATAACACCGGTTAGGACTGGGTTAGGTCTAGGTTATGCCCGCATCTGGCTCTTGATTTTGCCTTCTTCGCATACTTGTTGGCCAGATCCTGGGTTTTTTTCGTGTTTGAATCACGTAGTTATGTGGTAACACACTGAAGGAGTCAATTAAACCTCGTTTCGCTCAGTATTTTAGAGGATAACACCGGTTAGGTCTGGCTTAGGTCTGGGTAATACCCGCATCTGGCTCATGATTTTGCCTTCTTCGCATACTTGTTGGCCAGATCCTGGGTTTTTTTCGTGTTTGAATCACGTAGTTATGTGGTACCACACTGAGGCAGTCAATTAAACCTGGTTTCGATCAATATTTCAGAGGATAACACCGGTTAGGTCTGGGTTAGGTCCGGGATATGCCCGCATCTGGCCCATGATTTTGCCTTCTTCGCATACTTGTTGGCCAGATCCTGGGTTTTTACCGTGTTTGAATGACGTAGTAATGTGGTAACACACTGTGGCAGGCAATTAAACCTGGTTTCGATCAATATTTTAGAGGATAACACCGGTTAGGTCTGGGATATGCGCGCATCTGGCTTATACTTTCGCCTTTTTCGCAAACTTGTTGGCCAGATCATGGGTTTCTTTCGTGTTTGAATCACGTAGTAATGTTGTACCACACTGAGGCAGTCAATTAAACCTGGATTCGGACAGTATTTTAGAGGATAACACCGGTTAGGCCTGGGTTTCGTCTGGGTTATGTCCGCACCTGGCCCATGATTTTGCCTTCTTCGCATACTTGTTGGCCAGATCCTGGGTTTGTTTCGTGTTTGAATCACGCAGTAATGTGGTAACACACTGAAGCAGTCAATTAAATCTGGTTTCGATCAATATTTTAGAGGATAACACCGGTTAGGACTGAGTTAGGACCGGGTTATGCCCGCATCTGGCTCATGATTTTGCCTTCTTCGCATACTTGTTGGCCAGATCCTGGGTTTTTACCGTGTTTGAATCACGTAGTAATGTGGTACCACACTGAGGCAGTCAATTAAACCTGGTTTCGATCAATATTTTAGAGGATAACACCGGTTAGGTCTGGGTTAGGTCTGGGATATGCGCTCATCTGGCTTATACTTTCGCCTTTTTCGCAAACTTGTTGGCCAGATCCTAGGTTCTTTTCGTGTTTGAATCACGTAGTAATGTGGTAACACAATGAAGCAGTCAAATAACCCTGGTTTCGATCAATATTTTGGAGGATAACACCGGTTAGGTCTGGGTTAGGTCTGGGTTATGCCCGCATCTGGCTCATGATTTTGACTTTTTCGCAAACTTGTTGGCCAGATCCTGGGTTTTTTCCGTGTTTGAATCACGTAGTAATGTTGTAGCACACTGAGGCAGTCAATTAAACCTGGTTTCGATCAATATTTCACAGGATAACACCGGTTAGGTCTGGGTTAGGTCCGGGATATGCCCGCATCTGGCCCATGATTTTGCCTTCTTCGCATACTTGTTGGCCAGATCCTGGGTTTTTACCGTGTTTGAATCACGTAGTAATGTGGTAACACACTGAGGCAGTCAATTAAACCTGGTTTCGATCAATATTTTAGAGGATAACACCGGTTAGGTCTGGGATATGCGCGCATCTGGCTTATACTTTCGCCTTTTTCGCAAACTTGTTGGCCAGATCATGGGTTTCTTTCGTGTTTGAATCACGTAGTAATGTTGTACCACACTGAGGCAGTCAATTAAACCTGGATTCGGACAGTATTTTAGAGGATAACACCGGTTAGGCCTGGGTTTCGTCTGGGTTATGTCCGCACCTGGCCCATGATTTTGCCGTCTTCGCATACTTGTTGGCCAGATCCTGGGTTTGTTTCGTGTTTGAATCACGCAGTAATGTGGTAACACACTGAAGCAGTCAATTAAACCTTGTTTCGATCAATATTTTAGAGGATAACACCGGTTAGGTCTGGGTTAGGTCTGGGTTATACCAGCATCTGGCTCATGGTTTTGCCTTCTTCGCATACTTGTTGGCCAGATCCTGGGTTTTTTTCGTGTTTGAATCACGTAGGAATATGGTAACACACTGAAGCAGTCAATTAAACCTGGTTTCGATCAATATTTCAGAGGATAACACCGGTTAGGTCTGGGTTAGGTCTGGGTTATGCCCGCATCTGGCTCATGATTTTGCCTTCTTCGCATACTTGTTGGCCAGATCCAGGGTTTTTTTCGTGTTTGAATCACGTAGTTATGTGGTAACACACTGAAGGAGTCAATTAAACCTCGTTTCGCTCAGTCCTTTAGAGGATAACACCGGTTAGGTCTGGCTTAGGTCTGGGTAATTCCCGCATCTGGCTCATGATTTTGCCTTCTTCGCATACTTGTTGGCCAGATCCTGGGTTTTTTTCGTGTTTGAATCACGTAGTTATGTGGTACCACACTGAGGCAGTCAATTAAACCTGGTTTCGATCAATATTTTAGAGGATAACACCGGTTAGGACTGGGTTAGGTCTGGGTTATGCCCGCATCTGGCTCATGATTTTGCCTTCTTCGCATACTTGTTGGCCAGATCCTGGGTTTGTTTCGTGTTTGAATCACGCAGTAATGTGGTAACACACTGAAGCAGTCAATTAAACCTGGTTTCGATCAATATTTCAGAGGATAACACCGGTTAGGTCTGGGTTAGGTCTGCTTTATGCCCGCATCTGGCTCATGATTTTGCCTTCTTCGCATACTTGTTGGCCAGATCCTGGGTTTTTTCCGTGTTTGAATCACGTAGTAATGTTGTAGCACACTGAGGCAGTCAATTAAACCTGGTTTCGATCAATATTTCACAGGATAACACCGGTTAGGTCTGGGTTAGGTCCGGGATATGCCCGCATCTGGCCCATGATTTTGCCTTCTTCGCATACTTGTTGGCCAGATCCTGGGTTTTTACCGTGTTTGAATCACGTAGTAATGTGGTAACACACTGAAGCAGTCAATTAAACCTGGTTTCGACCAATATTTTAGAGAATAACACCGGTTAGGACTGGGTTAGGTCTAGGTTATGCCCGCATCTGGCTCATGATTTTGCCTTCTTCGCATACTTGTTGGCCAGATCCTGGGTTTGTTTCGTGTTTGAATCACGCAGTAATGTGGTAACACACTGAAGCAGTCAATTAAACCTGGTTTCGATCAATATTTCAGAGGATAACACCGGTTAGGTCTGGGTTAGGTCTGGGTTATGCCCGCATCTGGCTCATGATTTTGCCTTCTTCGCATACTTGTTGGCCAGATCCTGGGTTTTTTCCGTGTTTGAATCACGTAGTAATGTTGTAGCACACTCAGGCAGTCAATTAAACCTGGTTTCGATCAATATTTCACAGGATAACACCGGTTAGGTCTGGGTTAGGTCCGGGATATGCCCGCATCTGGCACATGATTTTGCCTTCTTCGCATACTTGTTGGCCAGATCCCGGGTTTTTACCGTGTTTGAATCACGTAGTAATGTGGTACCACACTGAGGCAGTCAATTAAACCTGGTTTCGATCAATATTTTAGAGGATAACACCGGTTAGGTCTGGGTTAGGTATGGGTTATGCCCGCATCTGGCTCATGATTTTGCCTTCTTCGCATACTTGTTGGCCAGATCCTGGGTTTTTTTCGTCTTTGAATCACGTAGTAATGTGGTAACACACTGAAGGAGTCAATTAAACCTGGTTTCGATCAATATTTTAGAGGATAACACCGGTTATGTCTGGGTTAGGTCTGGGTTATGCCCGCATCTGGCTCATGATTTTGCCTTCTTCGCATACTTGTTGGCCAGATCCTGGGTTTTTTTCGTGTTTGAATCACGTAGTAATGTGGTAACACACTGAAGCAGTCAATTAAACCTGGTTTCGATCAATATTTTAGAGGATAACACCGGTTAGGACTGGGTTAGGTCTGGGTTATGCCCGCATCTGGCTCATGATTTTGCCTTGTTCGCATACTTGTTGGCCAGATCCTGGGTTTTTTTCGCGTTTGAATCACGTAGTAATGTGGTAACACACTGAAGCAGTCAATTAAACCTGGTTTCGATCAATATTTTAGAGGATAACACCGGTTAGGTCTGGGTTAGGTCTAGGTTATGCCCGCATCTGGCTCATGATTTTGCCTTCTTCGCATACTTGTTGGCCAGATCCTGGGTTTTTCTCGTGTTTGAATCACGTAGTTATGTGGTACCACACTGAGGCAGTCAATTAAACCTGGTTTCGATCAATATTTCAGAGGATAACACCGGTTAGGTCTGGGTCAGGTCTGGGTTATGCCTGCATCTGGCTCATGATTTTGCCTTCTTCGCATACTTGTTGGCCAGATCCTGGGTTTTTTTCGTGTTTGAATCACGTAGTAATGTGGTAACACACTGAAGCAGTCAATTAAACCTGGTTTCGATCAATATTTTAGAGAATAACACCGGTTAGGACTGGGTTAGGTCTAGGTTATGCCCGCATCTGGCTCATGATTTTGCCTTCTTCGCATACTTGTTGGCCAGATCCTGGGTTTTTCTCGTGTTTGAATCACGTAGTTATGTGGTACCACACTGAGGCAGTCAATTAAACCTGGTTTCGATCAATATTTCAGAGGATAACACCGGTTAGGTCTGGGTTAAGTCCGGGATATGCCCGCATCTGGCTCATGATTTTGCCTTCTTCGCATACTTGTTGGCCAGATCCTGGGTTTTTACCGTGTTTGAATCACGTAGTAATGTGGTACCACACTGAGGCAGTCAATTAAACCTGGTTTCGATCAATATTTTAGAGGATAACACCGGTTAGGTCTGGGTTAGGTCTGGGATATGCGCGCATCTGGCTCATGATTTTGCCTTCTTCGCATACTTGTTGGCCATATCCTGGGTTTTTTTCGTGCTTGAATCACGTAGGAATGTGGTAACACACTGAAGCAGTCAATTAAACCTGGTTTCGATCAATATTTTAGAGGATAACACCGGTTAGGTCTGGGTTAGGTCTGGGTTATGCCCGCATCTGGCTCATGATTTTGCCTTCTTCGCATACTTGTTGGCCAGATGCTGGGTTTTTCTCGTGTTTGAATCACGTAGTAATGTGGTACCACACTGAGGCTGTCAATTAAACCTGGTTTCGATCAATATTTTAGAGGATAACACCGGTTAGGTCTGGGTTAGGTCTGGGTTATGCCCGCATCTGGCTCATGATTTTGCCTTCTTCGCATACTAGTTGGCCAGATCCTGGGTTTTTTTCGTGTTTTAATCACGTAGTAAAGTGATAACACACTAAAGCAGTCAATTAAACCTGGTTTCGATCAATATTTTAGAGGATAACACCGGTTAGGTCTGGGTTAGGTCTGGGTTATGCCCGCATCTGGCTCATGATTTTGCCTTTTTCGCAAACTTGTTGGCCAGATCCTGGGTTTTTTCCGTGTTTGAATCACGTAGTAATGTTGTAGCACACTGAGGCAGCCAATTAAACCTGGTTTCGATCAATATTTCACAGGATAACACCGGTTAGGTCTGGGTTAGGTCCGGGATATGCCCGCATCTGGCTCATGATTTTGCCTTCTTCGCATACTTGTTGGCCAGATCCTGGGTTTTTACCGTGTTTGAATCACGTAGTAATGTGGTAACACACTGAAGCAGTCAATTAAACCTGGTTTCGATCAATATTTTAGAGAATAACACCGGTTAGGACTGGGTTAGGTCTAGGTTATGCCCGCATCTGGCTCATGATTTTGCCTTCTTCGCATACTTGTTGGCCAGATCCTGGGTTTTTTTCGTGTTTGAATCACGTAGTTATGTGGTAACACACTGAAGGAGTCAATTAAACCTCGTTTCGCTCAGTATTTTAGAGGATAACACCGGTTAGGTCTGGCTTAGGTCTGGGTAATACCCGCATCTGGCTCATGATTTTGCCTTCTTCGCATACTTGTTGGCCAGATCCTGGGTTTTTTTCGTGTTTGAATCACGTAGTTATGTGGTACCACACTGAGGCAGTCAATTAAACCTGGATTCGGACAGTATTTTAGAGGATAACACCGGTTAAGCCTGGGTTTCGTCTGGGTTATGTCCGCACCTGGCCCATGATTTTGCCTTCTTCGCATACTTGTTGGCCAGATCCTGGGTTTGTTTCGTGTTTGAATCACGCAGTAATGTGGTAACACACTGAAGCAGTCAATTACACCTGGTTTAGATCAATATTTTAGAGGATAACACCGGTTAGGTCTGGGTTAGGTCTGGGTTATACCAGCATCTGGCTCATGGTTTTGCATTCTTCGCATACTTGTTGGCCAGATCCTGGGTTTTTTTCGTGTTTGAATCACGTAGGAATGTGGTAACACACTGAAGCAGTCAATTAAACCTGGTTTCGATCAATATTTCAGAGGATAACACCGGTTAGGTCTGGGTTAGGTCTGGGTTATGCCCGCATCTAGCTCATGATTTTGCCTTCTTCGCATACTTGTTGGACAGATCCTGGGTTTTTACCGTGTTTGAATCACGTAGTAATGTGGTACCACACTGAGGCAGTCAATTAAACCTGGTTTCGATCAATATTTTAGAGGATAACACCCGTTAGGTCTGGGTTAGGTCTGGGATATGCGCGCATCTGGCTTATACTTTCGTCTTTTTCGCAAACTTGTTGGCCAGATCCTGGGTTTTTTCCGTGTTTGAATCACGTAGTAATGTGGTACCACACTGAGGCAGTCAATTAAACCTGGTTTCGATCAATATTTCAGAGGATAACACCGGTTAGCTCTGGGTTAAGTCCGGGATATGCCCGCACCTGCTCATGATTTTGCCTTCTTCGCATACTTGTTGGCCAGATCCTGGGTTTTTTTCGTGTTTGAATCACGTAGTAATGTGGTAACACACTGATGCAGTCAATTAAGCCTGGTTTCGATCAATATTTTAGAGGATAACACCGGTTAGGTCTGGGTTAGGTCTGGGATATGCGCGCATCTCGCTTATACTTTCGCCTTTTTAGCAAACTTGTTGGCCAGATCCTGGGTTTTTTCCGTGTTTGAATCACGTAGTAATGTGGTACCACACTGAGGCAGTCAATTAAACCTGGTTTCGATCAATATTTCAGAGGATAACACCGGTTAGGTCTGGGTTAAGTCCGGGATATGCCCGCACCTGCTCATGATTTTGCCTTCTTCGCATACTTGTTGGCCAGATCCTGGGTTTTTTTCGTGGTTGAATCACGTAGTAATGTGGTAACACACTGAAGCAGTCAAATAACCCTGGTTTCGATCAATATTTTGGAGGATAACACCGGTTAGGTCTGGGTTAGGTCTGGGTTATGCCCGCATCTGGCTCATGATTTTGCCTTTTTCGCAAACTTGTTGGCCAGATCCTGGGTTTTTTTCGTGTTTGAATCACGTAGTTATGTGGTACCACACTGAGGCAGTCAATTAAACCTGGTTTCGATCAATATTTCAGAGGATAACACCGGTTAGGTCTGGGTTAAGTCCGGGATATGCCCGCATCTGGCTCATGATTTTGCCTTCTTCGCATACTTGTTGGCGAGATCCTGGGTTTTTACCGTGTTTGAATCATGTAGTAATGTGGTACCACACTGAGGCAGTCAATTAAACCTGGTTTCGATCAATATTTTTGAGGATAACACCGGTTAGGTCTGGGTTAGGTCTGGGATATGCGCGCATCCGGCTTATACTTTCGCCTTTTTCGCAAACTTGTTGGCCAGATCCTGGGTTTTTTTCGTGTTTGAATCACGCAGTAATGTGGCACCACACAGAAACAGTCCATTAAACCTGGATTCGGACAGTATTTTAGAGGATAACACCGGCTAGGTCTGGGTTAGGTCTGGTTTATGCCCGCATCTGGCTCATGATTTTGCGTTCTTCGCATACTTGTTGGCCAGATCCTGGGTTTTTTTCGTGTTTGAATCACGTAGTAATGTGGTAACACGCTGAAGCAGTCAATTAAACCTGGTTTCGATCAATATTTCAGAGGATAACACCGGTTAGGTCTGGGTTAGGTCTGGTATATGCGCGCATCTGGCTTATACTTTCGCCTTTTTCGCAAACTTGTTAGCCAGATCATGGGTTTCTTCCGTGTTTGAATCACGTAGTAATGTTGTACCACACTGAGGCAGTCAATTAAACCTGGATTCGGACAGTATTTTAGAGGATAACACCGGTTAGGCCTGGGTCTCGTCTGGGTTATGTCCGCACCTGGCCCATGATTTTGCCTTCTTCGCATACTTGTTGGCCAGATCCTGGGTTTGTTTCGTGTTTGAATCACGTAGTAATGTGGTAGCACAATGAAGCAGTCAAATAACCCTGGTTTCGATCAATATTTTGGAGGATAACACCGGTTAGGTCTGGGTTAGGTCTGGGTTATACCAGCATCTGGCTCATGGTTTTGCCTTCTTCGCATACTTGTTGGCCAGATCCTGGGTTTTTTTCGTGTTTGAATCACGTAGGAATGTGGTAACACACTGAAGCAGTCAATTAAACCTGGTTTCGATCAATATTTCAGAGAATAACACCGGTTAGGTCTGGGTTAGGTCTGGGTTATGCCCGCATCTGGCTCATGATTTTGCCTTCTTCGCATACTTGTTGGCCAGATCCTGGGTTTTTACCGTGTTTGAATCACGTAGTAATGTGGTACCACACTGAGGCAGTCAATTAAACCTGGTATCGATCAATATTTTAGAGGATAACACCGGTTAGGTCTGGGTTAGGTCTGGGTTATGCCCGCATCTGGATCATGATTTTGCCTTCTTCGCATACTTGTTGGCCAGATCCTGGGTTTTTTTCTTGTTTGAATCACGTAGTAATGTGGTAACACACTGAAGCAGTCAATTAAACCTGGTTCCGATCAATATTTCAGAGGATAACACCGGTTAGGACTGGGTTAGGTCTGGGTTATACCAGCACATGGCTCATGGTTCTGCCTTCTTCGCATACTTGTTGGCCAGATCCTGGGTTTTTTTCGTGTTTGAATCACGTAGGAATGTGGTAACACACTGAAGCAGTCAATTAAACCTGGTTTCGATCAATATTTCAGAGGATAACACCGGTTAGGTCTGGGTTAGGTCTGGGTTATGCCCGCATCTGGCTCATGATTTTGCCTTCTTCGCATACTTGTTGGCCAGATCCTGGGTTTTTTTCGTGTTTGAATCGCGTAGTAATGTGGTAACACAATGAAGCAGTCAAATAACCCTGGTTTCGATCAATATTTTGGAGGATAACACCGGTTAGGTCTGGGTTAGGTCTGGGTTATGCCCGCATCTGGCTCATGATTTTGCCTTTTTCGCAAACTTGTTGGCCACATCCTGGGTTTTTTTCGTGTTTGAATCACGTAGTTATGTGGTACCACACTGAGGCAGTCAATTAAACCTGGTTTCGATCAATATTTCAGAGGATAACACCGGTTAGGTCTGGGTTAGGTCTGGTATATGCGCGCATCTGGCTTATACTTTCGCCTTTTTCGCAAACTTGTTAGCCAGATCATGGGTTTCTTCCGTGTTTGAATCACGTAGTAATGTTGTACCACACTGAGGCAGTCAATTAAACCTGGATTCGGACAGTATTTTAGAGGATAACACCGGTTAGGCCTGGGTCTCGTCTGGGTTATGTCCGCACCTGGCCCATGATTTTGCCTTCTTCGCATACTTGTTGGCCAGATCCTGGGTTTGTTTCGTGTTTGAATCACGTAGTAATGTGGTAGCACAATGAAGCAGTCAAATAACCCTGGTTTCGATCAATATTTTGGAGGATAACACCGGTTAGGTCTGGGTTAGGTCTGGGTTATACCAGCATCTGGCTCATGGTTTTGCCATCTTCGCATACTTGTTGGCCAGATCCTGGGTTTTTTTCGTGTTTGAATCACGTAGGAATGTGGTAGCACACTGAAGCAGTCAATTAAACCTGGTTTCGATCAATATTTCAGAGGATAACACCGGTTAGGTCTGGGTTAGGTCTGGGTTATGCCCGCATCTGGCTCATGATTTTGCCTTTTTCGCAAACTTGTTGGCCAGATCCTGGGTTTTTTTCGTGTTTGAATCGCGTAGTAATGTGGTAACACAATGAAGCAGTCAAATAACCCTGGTTTCGATCAATATTTCACAGGATAACACCGGTTAGGTCTGGGTTAGGTCCGGGATATGCCCGCATCTGGCTCATGATTTTGCCTTCTTCGCATACTTGTTGGCCAGATCCTGGGTTTTTACCGTGTTTGAGTCACGTAGTAATGTGGTACCACACTGAGGCAGTCAATTAAACCTGGTTTCGATCAATATTTTAGAGGATAACACCGGTTAGGTCTGGGTTAGGTCCTGGTTATGCCCGCATCTGGCTCATGATTTTGCCTTCTTCGCATACTTGTTGGCCAGATCCTGGGTTTTTTTCGTGTTTGAATCACGTAGTAATGTGGTAACACACTGAAGGAGTCAATTAAACCTGGTTTCGCTCAATATTTTAGAGGATAACATCGGTTAGGTCTGGGTTAGGTCTGGGTTATGCCCGCATCTGGATCATGATTTTGCCTTCTTCGCATACTTGTTGGCCAGATCCTGGGTTTTTTTCGTGTTTGAATCACGTAGTAATGTGGTAACACACTGAAGCAGTCAATTAAACCTGGTTTCGATCAATATTTTAGAGAATAACACCGGTTAGGACTGGGTTAGGTCTGGGTTATGCCCGCATCTGGCTCATGATTTTGCCTTCTTCGCATAGTTGTTGGCCAGATCCTGGGTTTTTTTCGTGTTTGAATTACGTAGTTATGTGGTAACACACTGAAGGAGTCAATTAAACCTCGTTTCGCTCAGTATTTTAGAGGATAACACCGGTTAGGTCTGGCTTAGGTCTGGGATATGCGCGCATCTGGCTTATACTTTCGCCTTTTTCGCAAACTTGTTGGCCAGATCCTGGGTTTTTTCCGTGTTTGAATCACATAGTAATGTGGTACCACACTGAGGCAGTCAATTAAACCTGTTTTCGATCAATATTTCAGAGGATAACACCGGTTAGGTCTGGGTTAAGTCCGGGATATGCCCGCATCTGGCTCATGATTTTGCCTTCTTCGCATACTTGTTGGCCAGATCCTGGGTTTTTACCGTGTTTGAGTCACGTAGTAATGTGGTACCACACTGAGGCAGTCAATTAAACCTGGTTTCGATCAATATTTTAGAGGATAACACCGGTTAGGTCTGGGTTAGGTCCTGGTTATGCCCGCATCTGGCTCATGATTTTGCCTTTTTCGCATACTTGTTGGCCAGATCCTGGGTTTTTTCCGTGTTTGAATCACGTGGTAATGTTGTTCCACACTGAGGCAGTCAATTAAACCTGGATTCGGACAGTATTTCAGAGGATAACACCGGTTAGGTCTGGGTTAGGTCTGGGTTATGCCCGCATCTGGCTCATGATTTTGCCTTCTTCGCATAGTTGTTGGCCAGATCCTGGGTTTTTTTCGTGTTTGAATTACGTAGTTATGTGGTTACACACTGAAGGAGTCAATTAAACCTCGTTTCGCTCAGTATTTTAGAGGATAACACCGGTTAGGTCTGGCTTAGGTCTGGGATATGCGCGCATCTGGCTTATACTTTCGCCTTTTTCGCAAACTTGTTGGCCAGATCCTGGGTTTTTTCCGTGTTTGAATCACATAGTAATGTGGTACCACACTGAGGCAGTCAATTAAACCTGTTTTCGATCAATATTTCAGAGGATAACACCGGTTAGGTCTGGGTTAAGTCCGGGATATGCCCGCATCTGGCTCATGATTTTGCCTTTTTCGCATACTTGTTGGCCAGATCCTGGGTTTTTTTCGTGCTTGAATCACGTAGTAATGTGGTAACACACTGAAGCAGTCAATTAAACCTGGTTTCGATCAATATTTTAGAGGATAACAACGGTTAGGTCTGGGTTAGGTCTGGGATATGCGCGCATCTGGCTTATACTTTCGCCTTTTTCGCAAACTTGTTGGCCAGATCCTGGGTTTTTTTCGTGTTTGAATCACGTAGTAATGTGGTACCACACTGAGGCAGTCAATTAACCCTGGTTTCGATCAATATTTCAGAGGATAACACCGGTTAGGTCTGGGTTATGTCTGGGATATGCCCGCATCTGGCTCATGATTTTGCCTTTTTTGCAAACTTGTTGGCTAGATCCTGGGTTTTTTCGGGTTTGCATCACGTGGTAATGTGGTACGACACAGAAACAATCCATTGAACCTGGATTCGGACAGTATTTTAGAGGATAACACCGGTTAGGTCAGGGTGAGGTCTGGGATATGCGCGCATCTGGCTCATGATTTTGCCTTTTTCGCAAACTTGTTGGCCAGATCCTGGGTTATTTTCGTGTTTGAATCACGTAGTAATGTTGTACCACACTGAGGCAGTCAATTAAACCTGGTTTCGATCAATATTTCAGAGGATAACACCGGTTAGGCTTGGGTTTCGTCTGGGTTATGTCCGCATCTGGCTCATGATTTTGCCTTCTTCGCATACTTGTTGGCCAGATCCTGGGTTTTTGTCGTGTTTGAATCACGCAGTAATGTGGTAACACACTGAAGCAGTCAATTAAACCTGGTTTCGATCAATATTTTAGAGGATAACACCGGTTAGGTCTGGGTTAGGTCTGGGATATGCGCGCATCTGGCTTATACTTTCGCCTTTTTCGCAAACTTGTTGGCCAGATCCTGGGTTTTTTCCGTGTTTGAATCACGTAGTAATGTGGTACCACACTGAGGCAGTCAATTAAACCTGGTTTCGATCAATATTTCAGAGGATAACACCGGTTAGGTCTGGGTTAAGTCCGGGATATGCCCGCATCTGGCTCATGATTTTGCCTTCTTCGCATACTTGTTGGCCAGATCCTGGGTTTTTTTCGTGTTTGAATCACGTAGTAATGTGGTAACACACTGAAGCAGTCAATTAAACCTGGTTTCGATCAATATTTTAGAGGATAACACCGGTTAGGTCTGGGTTAGGTCTGGTATATGCGCGCATCTGGCTTATACCTTCGCCTTTTTCGCAAACTTGTTGGCCAGATCCAGGGTTTTTTTCGTGTTTGAATCACGCAGTAATGTGGCACCACACAGAAACAGTCCATTAAACCTGGATTCGGACAGAATTTTAGAGGATAACACCGGCTAGGTCTGGGTTAGGTCTGGGTTATGCCCGCATCTGGCTCATGATTTTGCTTTCTTCGCATACTTGTTGGCCAGGTCCTGGGTTTTTTTCTTGTTTGAATCACGTAGTAATGTGGTAACACACTGAAGCAGTCAATTAAACCTGGTTTCGATCAATATTTCAGAGGATAACACCGGTTAGGTCTGGGTTAGGTCTGGGTTATGCCCGCATCTGGCTCATGATTTTGCCTTTTTCGCAAACTTGTTGGCAAGATCCTGGGTTTTTTTCGTGTTTGAATCACGTAGTAATGTGGTACCACTCTGTGGCAGTCAATTAAACCTGGTTTCGATCAATATTTTAGAGGATAACACCGGTTAGGTCTGGGTTAGGTCTGGGATATGCGCGCATCTCGCTTATACTTTCGCCTTTTTCGCAAACTTGTTGGCCAGATCCTGGGGTTTTTCCGTGTTTGAATCACGGAGTAATGTTGTACCACACTGAGGCAGTCAATTAAACCTGGATTCGGACAGTATTTTAGAGGATAACACCGGTTAGGCCTGGGTCTCGTCTGGGTTATGTCCGCACCTGGCCCATGATTTTGCCTTCTTCGCATACTTGTTGGCCAGATCCTGGGTTTGTTTCGTGTTTGAATCACGTAGTAATGTGGTAGCACACTGAAGGAGTCAATTAAACCTGGTTTCGCTCAATATTTTAGAGGATAACATCGGTTAGGTCTGGGTTAGGTCTGGGTTATGTCCGCATCTGGCTCATGATTTTGCCTTCTTCGCATACTTGTTGGCCAGATCCTGGGTTTTTGTCGTGTTTGAATCACGCAGTAATGTGGTAACACACTGAAGCAGTCAATTAAACCTGGTTTCGATCAATATTTTAGAGGATAACACCGGTTAGGTCTGGGTTAGGTCTGGGATATGCGCGCATCTGGCTTATACTTTCGCCTTTTTCGCAAACTTGTTGGCCAGATCCTGGGTTTTTTCCGTGTTTGAATCACGTAGTAATGTGGTACCACACTGAGGCAGTCAATTAAACCTGGTTTCGATGAATATTTCAGAGGATAACACCGGTTAGGTCTGGGTTAAGTCCGGGATATGCCCGCATCTGGCTCATGATTTTGCCTTCTTCGCATACTTGTTGGCCAGATCCTGGGTTTTTTTCGTGTTTGAATCACGTAGTAATGTGGTAACACACTGAAGCAGTCAATTAAACCTGGTTTCGATCAATATTTTAGAGGATAACACCGGTTAGGTCTGGGTTAGGTCTGGTATATGCGCGCATCTGGCTTATACCTTCGCCTTTTTCGCAAACTTGTTGGCCAGATCCAGGGTTTTTTTCGTGTTTGAATCACGCAGTAATGTGGCACCACACAGAAACAGTCCATTAAACCTGGATTCGGACAGAATTTTAGAGGATAACACCGGCTAGGTCTGGGTTAGGTCTGGGTTATGCCCGCATCTGGCTCATGATTTTGCTTTCTTCGCATACTTGTTGGCCAGGTCCTGGGTTTTTTTCTTGTTTGAATCACGTAGTAATGTGGTAACACACTGAAGCAGTCAATTAAACCTGGTTTCGATCAATATTTCAGAGGATAACACCGGTTAGGTCTGGGTTAGGTCTGGGTTATGCCCGCATCTGGCTCATGATTTTGCCTTTTTCGCAAACTTGTTGGCCAGATCCTGGGTTTTTTTCGTGTTTGAATCACGTAGTAATGTGGTACCACTCTGTGGCAGTCAATTAAACCTGGTTTCGATCAATATTTTAGAGGATAACACCGGTTAGGTCTGGGTTAGGTCTGGGATATGCGCGCATCTCGCTTATACTTTCGCCTTTTTCGCAAACTTGTTGGCCAGATCCTGGGGTTTTTCCGTGTTTGAATCACGGAGTAATGTTGTACCACACTGAGGCAGTCAATTAAACCTGGATTCGGACAGTATTTTAGAGGATAACACCGGTTAGGCCTGGGTCTCGTCTGGGTTATGTCCGCACCTGGCCCATGATTTTGCCTTCTTCGCATACTTGTTGGCCAGATCCTGGGTTTGTTTCGTGTTTGAATCACGTAGTAATGTGGTAGCACACTGAAGGAGTCAATTAAACCTGGTTTCGCTCAATATTTTAGAGGATAACATCGGTTAGGTCTGGGTTAGGTCTGGGTTATGCCCGCATCTGGCTCATGATTTTGCCTTCTTCGCATACTTGTTGGCCAGATCCTGGGTTTTTTTCGTGTTTGAATCACGTAGTAATGTGATAACACAATGACGCAGTCAAATAACCCTGGCTTCGATCAATATTTTGGAGGATAACACCGGTTAGGTCTGGGTTAGGTCTGGGTTATGCCCGCATCTGGCTCATGATTTTGCCTTCTTCGCATACTTGTTGGCCAGATCCTGGGCTTTTTTCGTGTTTGAATCACGTAGTAATGTGGTAACACACTGACGGAGTCAATTAAACCTGGTTTCGATCAATATTTTAGAGGATAACACCGGTTAGGTCTGGGTTAGGTCTGGGTTATGCCCGCATCTGGCTCATGATTTTGCCTTCTTCGCATACTTGTTGGCCAGATCCTGGGTTTTTTTCGTGTTTGAATCACGTAGTAATGTTGTACCACACTGAGGCAGTCAATTAAACCTGGATTCGGACAGTATTTTAGAGGATAACACCGGTTAGGTCTGGGTTAGGTCTGGGTTATGCCCGCATCTGGCTCATGATTTTGCCTTCTTCGCATACTTGTTGGCCAGATCCTGGGTGTTTTTCGTGTTTGAATCACGTAGTAATGTGGTACCACACTGAGGCAGTCAATTAAACCTGGTTTCGATCAATATTTCAGAGGATAACACCGGTTAGGTCTGGGTTAAGTCAGGGATATGCCCGCATCTGGCTCATGATTTTGCCTTTTTCGCAAACTTGTTGGCTAGATCCTGGGTTTTTTCGGGTTTGCATCACGTGGTAATGTGGTACGACACAGAAACAATCCATTGAACCTGGATTCGGACAGTATTTTAGAGGATAACACCGGTTAGGTCTGGGTGAGGTCTGGGATATGCGCGCATGTGGCTCATGATTTTGCCTTTTTCGCAAACTTGTTGGCCAGATCCTGGGTTTTTTCCGTGTTTGAATCACGTAGTAATGTTGTACCACACTGAGGCTGTCAATTAAACCTGGATTCGGACAGTATTTTAGAGGATAACACCGGTTAGGTCTGGGTTAGGTCTGGGTTATGCCCGCATCTGGCTCATGATTTTGCCTTCTTCGCATACTTGTTGGCCAGATCCTGATTTTTTTCGTGTTTGAATCACGTAGTTATGTGGTAACACACTGAAGGAGTCAATTAAACCTCGTTTCGCTCAGTATTTTAGAGGATAACACCGGTTAGGTCTGGCTTAGGTCTGGGATATGCGCGCATCTGGCTTATACTTTCGCCTTTTTCGCAAACTTGTTGGCCAGATCCTGGGTTTTTTCCGTGTTTGAATCACGTAGTAATGTGGTACCACACTGAGGCAGTCAATTAAACCTGGATTCGGACAGTATTTTAGAGGATAACACCGGCTAGGTCTGGGTTACGTCTGGGTTATGCCCGCATCTGGCTCATGATTTTGCCTTCTTCGCATACTTGTTGGCCAGATCCTGGGTATTTTTCGTGTTTGAATCACGTAGTTATGTGGTAACACACTGAAGGAGTCAATTAAACCTCGTTTCGCTCAGTATTTTAGAGGATAACAACGGTTAGGTCTGGCTTAGGTCTGGGTAATACCCGCATCTGGCTCATGATTTTGCCTTCTTCGCATACTTGTTGGCCAGATCCTGGGTTTTTTCCGTGTTTGAATCACGTGGTAATGTTGTACCACACTGAGGCAGTCAATTAAACCTGGATTCGGACAGTATTTCAGAGGATAACACCGGTTAGGTCTGGGTTAGGTCTGGGTTATGCCCGCATCTGGCTCATGATTTTGCCTTTTTCGCATACTTGTTGGCCAGATCCTGGGTTTTTTTCGTGCTTGAATCACGTAGTAATGTGGTAACACACTGAAGCAGTCAATTAAACCTGGTTTCGATCAATATTTTAGAGGATAACAACGGTTAGGTCGGGGTTAGGTCTGGGATATGCGCGCATCTGGCTTATACTTTCGCCTTTTTCGCAAACTTGTTGGCCAGATCCTGGGTTTTTTTCGTGTTTGAATCACGTAGTAATGTGGTACCACACTGAGGCAGTCAATTAAACCTGGTTTCGATCAATATTTCAGAGGATAACACCGGTTAGGTCTGGGTTATGTCTGGGATATGCCCGCATCTGGCTCATGATTTTGCCTTTTTCGCAAACTTGTTGGCTAGATCCTGGGTTTTTTCGGGTTTGCATCACGTGGTAATGTGGTACGACACAGAAACAATCCATTGAACCTGGATTCGGACAGTATTTTAGAGGATAACACCGGTTAGGTCTGGGTGAGGTCTGGGATATGCGCGCATCTGGCTCATGATTTTGCCTTTTTCGCAAACTTGTTGGCCAGATCCTGGGTTATTTTCGTGTTTGAATCACGTAGTAATGTTGTACCACACTGAGGCAGTCAATTAAACCTGGTTTCGATCAATATTTCAGAGGATAACACCGGTTAGGCTTGGGTTTCGTCTGGGTTATGTCCGCATCTGGCTCATGATTTTGCCTTCTTCGCATACTTGTTGGCCAGATCCTGGGTTTTTGTCGTGTTTGAATCACGCAGTAATGTGGTAACACACTGAAGCAGTCAATTAAACCTGGTTTCGATCAATATTTTAGAGGATAACACCGGTTAGGTCTGGGTTAGGTCTGGGATATGCGCGCATCTGGCTTATACTTTCGCCTTTTTCGCAAACTTGTTGGCCAGATCCTGGGTTTTTTCCGTGTTTGAATCACGTAGTAATGTGGTACCACACTGAAGCAGTCAATTAAACCTGGTTTCGATCAATATTTCGGAGGATAACACCGGTTAGGTCTGGGTTAAGTCCGGGATATGCCCGCATCTGGCTCATGATTTTGCCTTCTTCGCATACTTGTTGGCCAGATCCTCGGTTTTTTTCGTGTTTGAATCACGTAGTAATGTGGTAACACACTGAAGCAGTCAATTAAACCTGGTTTCGATCAATATTTTAGAGGATAACACCGGTTAGGTCTGGGTTAGGTCTGGTATATGCGCGCATCTGGCTTATACCTTCGCCTTTTTCGCAAACTTGTTGGCCAGATCCAGGGTTTTTTTCGTGTTTGAATCACGCAGTAATGTGGCACCACACAGAAACAGTCCATTAAACCTGGATTCGGACAGTATTTTAGAGGATAACACCGGCTAGGTCTGGGTTAGGTCTGGGTTATGCCCGCATCTGGCTCATGATTTTGCTTTCTTCGCATACTTGTTGGCCAGGTCCTGGGTTTTTTTCTTGTTTGAATCACGTAGTAATGTGGTAACACACTGAAGCAGTCAATTAAACCTGGTTTCGATCAATATTTCAGAGGATAACACCGGTTAGGTCTGGGTTAGGTCTGGGTTATGCCCGCATCTGGCTCATGATTTTGCCTTTTTCGCAAACTTGTTGGCCAGATCCTGGGTTTTTTTCGTGTTTGAATCACGTAGTAATGTGGTACCACTCTGTGGCAGTCAATTAAACCTTGTTTCGATCAATATTTTAGAGGATAACACCGGTTAGGTCTGGGTTAGGTCTGGGATATGCGCGCATCTCGCTTATACTTTCGCCTTTTTCGCAAACTTGTTGGCCAGATCCTGGGGTTTTTCCGTGTTTGAATCACGGAGTAATGTTGTACCACTCTGAGGCAGTCAATTAAACCTGGATTCGGACAGTATTTTAGAGGATAACACCGGTTAGGTCTGGGTTAGGTCTGGGTTATGCCCGCATCTGGCTCATGATTTTGCCTTCTTCGCATACTTGTTGGCCAGATCCTGGGTTTTTTTCGTGTTTGAATCACGTAGTAATGTGGTAACACAATGACGCAGTCAAATAACCCTGGCTTCGATCAATATTTTGGAGGATAACACAGGTTAGGTCTGGGTTAGGTCTGGGTTATGCCCGCATCTGGCTCATGATTTTGCCTTCTTCGCATACTTGTTGGCCAGATCCTGGGCTTTTTTCGTGTTTGAATCACGTAGTAATGTGGTAACACACTGACGGAGTCAATTAAACCTGGTTTCGATCAATATTTTAGAGGATAACACCGGTTAGGTCTGGGTTAGGTCTGGGTTATGCCCGCATCTGGCTCATGATTTTGCCTTCTTCGCATACTTGTTGGCCAGATCCTGGGTTTTTTTCGTGTTTGAATCACGTAGTAATGTGGTAACACACTGAAGCAGCCAATTAAACCTGGTTTCGATCAATATTTCAGAGGATAACACCGGTTAGGTCTGGGTTAGGTCTGGGTTATGCCCGCATCTGGCTCATGATTTTGCCTTCTTCGCATACTTGTTGGCCAGATCCTGGGTTTTTTTCGTGTTTGAATCACGTAGTGATGTGGTAACACACTGAAGCAGTCAATTAAACCTGGTTTCGATCAATATTTTAGAGGATAACACCGGTTAGGTCTGGGTTAGGTCTGGTATATGCGCGCATCTGGCTTATACTTTCGCCTTTTTCGCAAACTTGTTGGCCAGATCATGGGTTTCTTCCGTGTTTGAATCACGTAGTAATGTTGTACCACACTGAGGCAGTCAATTAAACCTGGATTCGGACAGTATTTTAGAGGATAACACCGGTTAGGTCTGGGTTAGGTCTGGGTTGTGCCCGCATCTGGCTCATGATTTTGCCTTCTTCGCATACTTGTTGGCCAGATCCTGGGTTTTTTTCGTGTTTGAATCACGTAGAAATGTGGTAACACACTGAAGCAGTCAATTAAACCTGGTTTCGATCAATATTTCAGAGGATAACACCGGTTAGGTCTCGGTTAGGTCTCGGTTACGTCTGGGTTATGCCCGCATCTGGCTCATGATTTTGCCTTCTTCGCATACTTGTTGGCCATATCCTGGGTTTTTTTCGCGTATGAATCACGTAGTAATGTGGTAACACACTGAAGCAGTCAATTAAACCTGGTTTCGACCAATATTTTAGAGGATAACACCGGTTAGGTCTGGGTTAGGTCTGGGATATGCGCGCATCTGGCTTATACTTTCGCCTTTTTCGCAAACTTGTTGGCCAGATCCTGGGTTTTTTCCGTGTTTGAATCACGTAGTAATGTGGTACCACACTGAGGCAGTCAATTAAACCTGGTTTCGATCAATATTTCAGAGGATAACACCGGTTTGGTCTGGGTTAAGTCCGGGATATGCCCGCATCTGGCTCATGATTTTGCCTTCTTCGCATACTTGTTGGCCAGATCCTGGGTTTTTTTCGTGTTTGAATCACGTAGTAATGTGGTAACACACTGAAGCAGTCAATTAAACCTGGTTTCGATCAATATTTTAGAGGATAACACCGGTTAGGTCTGGGTTAGGTCTGGTATATGCGCGCATCTGGCTTATACCTTCGCCTTTTTCGCAAACTTGTTGGCCAGATCCAGGGTTTTTTTCGTATTTGAATCACGCAGTAATGTGGCACCACACAGAAACAGTCCATCAAACCTGGATTCGGACAGTATTTTAGAGGATAACACCGGCTAGGTCTGGGTTAGGTCTGGGTTATGCCCGCATCTGGCTCATGATTTTGCTTTCTTCACATACTTGTTGGCCAGATCCTGGGTTTTTTTCTTGTTTGAATCACGTAGTAATGTGGTAACACACTGAAGCAGTCAATTAAACCTGGTTTCGATCAATATTTCAGAGGATAACACCGGTAAGGTCTGTGTTAGGTCCGGGATATGCCCGCATCTGGCTCATGATTTTGCATTCTTCGCATACTTGTTGGCCAGATCCTGGGTTTTTTCCGTGTTTGAATCACGTAGTAATGTTGTACCACACTGAGGCAGTCAATTAAACCTGGATTCGGACAGTATTTTAGAGGATAACACCGGTTAGGTCTGGGTTATGCCCGCATCTGGCTTATGATTTTGCCTTCTTCGCATACTTGTTGGCCAGATCCTGGGTTTTTTTCGTGTTTGAATCACGTAGTAATGTGGTACCACACTGAGGCAGTCAATTAAACCTGGTTTCGATCAATATTTCAGAGGATAACACCGGTTAGGTCCGGGTTATGTCTGGGATATGCCCGCATCTGGCTCATGATTTTGCCTTTTTCGCAAACTTGTTGGCTAGATCCTGGGTTTTTTCGGGTTTGCATCACGTGGTAGTGGTACGACACAGAAACAATCCATTGAACCTGGATTCGGACAGTATTTTAGAGGATAACACCGGTTAGGTCTGGGTGAGGTCTGGGATATGCGCGCATCTGGCTCATGATTTTGCCTTTTTCGCAAACTTGTTGGCCAGATCCTGGGTTTTTTTCGTGTTTGAATCACGTAGTAATGTTGTACCACACTGAGGCAGTCAATTAAACCTGGTTTCGATCAATATTTCAGAGGATAACGCCGGTTAGGCTTGGGTTTCGTCTGGGTTATGTCCGCATCTGGCTCATGATTTTGCCTTCTTCGCATACTTGTTGGCCAGATCCTGGGTTTTTTTCGTGTTTGAATCACGCAGTAATGTGGTAACACACTGAAGCAGTCAATTAAACCTGGTTTCGATCAATATTTTAGAGGATAACACCGGTTAGGTCTGGGTTAGGTCTGGGGTATGCGCGCATCTGGCTTATACTTTCGCCTTTTTCGCAAACTTGTTGGCCAGATCCTGGGTTTTTTCCGTGTTTGAATCACGTAGTAATGTGGTACCACACTGAGGCAGTCAATTAAACCTGGTTTCGATCAATATTTCAGAGGATAACACCGGTTAGGTCTGGGTTAAGTCCGGGATATGCCCGCATCTGGCTCATGATTTTGCCTTCTTCGCATACTTGTTGGCCAGATCCTGGGTTTTTTTCGTGTTTGAATCACGTAGTAATGTAGTAACACACTGAAGCAGTCAATTAAACCTGGTTTCGATCAATATTTTAGAGGATAACACCGGTTAGGTCTGGGTTAGGTCTGGGATATGCGCGCATCTGGCTTATACTTTCGCCTTTTTCGCAAACTTGTTGGCCAGATCCTGGGTTTTTTCCGTGTTTGAATCACGTAGTAATGTGGTACCACACTGAAGCAGTCAATTAAACATGGTTTCGATCAATATTTCAGAGGATAACACCGGTTAGGTCTGGGATAAGTCCGGGATATGCCCGCATCTGGCTCATGATTTTGCCTTCTTCGCATACTTGTTGGCCAGATCCTGGGTTTTTTTCGTGTTTGAATCACGTAGTAATGTGGTAACACACTGAAGCAGTCAATTAAACCTGGTTTCGATCAATATTTTAGAGGATAACACCGGTTAGGTCTGGGTTAGGTCTGGTATATGCGCGCATCTGGCTTATACCTTCGCCTTCTTCGCAAACTTGTTGGCCAGATCCAGGGTTTTTTTCGTGTTTGAATCACGCAGTAATGTGACACCACACAGAAACAGTCCATTAAACCTGGATTCGGACAGTATTTTAGAGGATAACACCGGCTAGGTCTGGGTTAGGTCTGGGTTATGCCCGCATCTGGCTCATGATTTTGCTTTCTTCGCATACTTGTTGGCCAGGTCCTGGGTTTTTTTCTTGTTTGAATCACGTAGTAATGTGGTAACACACTGAAGCAGTCAATTAAACCTGGTTTCGATCAATATTTCAGAGGATAACACCGGTTAGGTCTGGGTTAGGTCTGGGTTATGCCCGCATCTGGCTCATGATTTTGCCTTCTTCGCATACTTGTTGGCCAGATCCTTGGCTTTTTTCGTGTTTGAATCACGTAGTAATGTGGTAACACACTGACGGAGTCAATTAAACCTGGTTTCGATCAATATTTTAGAGGATAACACCGGTTAGGTCTGGGTTAGGTCTGGGTTATGCCCGCATCTGGCTCATGATTTTGCCTTCTTCGCATACTTGTTGGCCAGATCCTGGGTTTTTTTTCGTGTTTGAATCACGTAGTAATGTGGTAACACACTGAAGCAGTCAATTAAACCTGGTTTCGGTCAATATTTTAGAGGATAACACCGGTTAGGACTGGGTTAGGTCTGGGTTATGCCCGCATCTGGCTCATGATTTTGCCTTCTTCGCATACTTGTTGGCCAGATCCTGGGTTTTTTTCGTGTTTGAATCACGTAGTAATGTGGTAACACACTGACGGAGTCAATTAAACCTGGTTTCGATCAATATTTTAGAGGATAACACCGGTTAGGTCTGGGTTAGGTCTGGGTTATGCCCGCATCTGGCTCATGATTTTGCCTTCTTCGCATACTTGTTGGCCAGATCCTGGGTTTTTTTTCGTGTTTGAATCACGTAGTAATGTGGTAACACACTGAAGCAGTCAATTAAACCTGGTTTCGGTCAATATTTTAGAGGATAACACCGGTTAGGACTGGGTTAGGTCTGGGTTATGCCTGCATCTGGCTCATGATTTTGCCTTCTTCGCATACTTGTTGGCCAGATCCTGGGTTTTTTTCGTGTTTGAATCACGTAGTAATGTGGTAACACACTGACGGAGTCAATTAAACCTGGTTTCGATCAATATTTTAGAGGATAACACCGGTTAGGTCTGGGTTAGGTCTGGGTTATGCCCGCATCTGGCTCATGATTTTGCCTTCTTCGCATACTTGTTGGCCAGATCCTGGGTTTTTTTCGTGTTTGAATCACGTAGTTATGTGGTAACACACTGAAGGAGTCAATTAAACCTCGTTTCGCTCAGTATTTTAGAGGATAACACCGGTTAGGTCTGGCTTAGGTCTGGGAAATACCCGCATCTGGCTCATGATTTTGCCTTCTTCGCATACTTGTTGGCCTGATCCTGGGTTTTTTTCGCGTTTGAATCACGTAGTAATGTGGTAACACACTGAAGCAGTCAATTAAACCTGGTTTCGATCAATATTTCAGAGGATAACTCCGGTTAGGTCTGGGTTAGGTCTGGGTTATGCCTGCATCTGGCTCATGATTTTGCCTTCTTCGCATACTTGTTGGCCAGATCCTGGGTTTTTTTCGTGTTTGAATCACGTAGTAATGTGGTAACACACTGAAGCAGTCAATTAAACCTGGTTTCGATCAATATTTTAGAGGATAACACCGGATAGGTCTGGGTTAGGTCTGGTATATGCGCGCATCTGGCTTATAGTTTCGCCTTTTTCGCAAACTTGTTGGCCAGATCATGGGTTTCTTCCGTGTTTGAATCACGTAGTAATGTTGTACCACACTGAGGCAGTCAATTAAACCTGGATTCGGACAGTATTTTAGAGGATAACACCGGTTAGGTCTGGGTTAGGTCTGGGTTATGCCCGCATCTGGCTCATGATTTTGCCTTCTTCGCATACTTGTTGGCCAGATCCTGGGTTTTTTTCGTGTTTGAATCACGTAGTAATGTGGTAACACAATGACGCAGTCAAATAACCCTGGCTTCGATCAATATTTTGGAGGATAACACCGGTTAGGTCTGGGTTAGGTCTGGGTTATGCCCGCATCTGGCTCATGATTTTGCCTTCTTCGCATACTTGTTGGCCAGATCCTTGGCTTTTTTCGTGTTTGAATCACGTAGTAATGTGGTAACACACTGACGGAGTCAATTAAACCTGGTTTCGATCAATATTTTAGAGGATAACACCGGTTAGGTCTGGGTTAGGTCTGGGTTATGCCCGCATCTGGCTCATGATTTTGCCTTCTTCGCATACTTGTTGGCCAGATCCTGGGTTTTTTTCGTGTTTGAATCACGTAGTAATGTGGTAACACACTGAAGCAGTCAATTAAACCTGGTTTCGATCAATATTTTAGAGGATAACACCGGTTAGGACTGGGTTAGGTCTGGGTTATGCCCGCATCTGGCTCATGATTTTGCCTTCTTCGCATACTTGTTGGCCAGATCCTGGGTTTTTTTCGTGTTTGAATCACGTAGTAATGTGGTAACACACTGACGGAGTCAATTAAACCTGGTTTCGATCAATATTTTAGAGGATAACACCGGTTAGGTCTGGGTTAGGTCTGGGTTATGCCCGCATCTGGCTCATGATTTTGCCTTCTTCGCATACTTGTTGGCCAGATCCTGGGTTTTTTTCGTGTTTGAATCACGTAGTAATGTGGTAACACACTGAAGGAGTCAATTAAACCTCGTTTCGCTCAGTATTTTAGAGGATAACACCGGTTAGGTCTGGCTTAGGTCTGGGTAATACCCGCATCTGGCTCATGATTTTGCCTTCTTCGCATACTTGTTGGCCTGATCCTGGGTTTTTTTCGTGTTGGAATCACGTAGTAATGTGGTAACACAATGACGCAGTCAAATAACCCTGGCTTCGATCAATATTTTGGAGGATAACACCGGTTAGGTCTGGGTTAGGTCCGGGTTATGCCCGCATCTGGCTCATGATTTTGCCTTCTTCGCATACTTGTTGGCCAGATCCTGGGTTTTTTTCGCGTATGAATCACGTAGTAATGTGGTAACACACTGAAGCAGTCAATTAAACCTGGTTTCGACCAATATTTTAGAGGATAACACCGGTTAGGTCTGGGTTAGGTCTGGGATATGCGCGCATCTGGCTTATACTTTCGCCTTTTTCGCAAACTTGTTGGCCAGATCCTGGGTTTTTTCCGTGTTTGAATCACGTAGTAATGTGGTACCACACTGAGGCAGTCAATTAAACCTGGTTTCGATCAATATTTCAGAGGTTAACACCGGTTAGGTCTGGGTTAAGTCCGGGATATGCCCGCATCTGGCTCATGATTTTGCCTTCTTCGCATACTTGTTGGCCAGATCCTGGGTTTTTTTCGTGTTTGAATCACGTAGTAATGTGGTAACACACTGAAGCAGTCAATTAAACCTTGTTTCGATCAATATTTTAGAGAATAACACCGGTTAGGTCTGGGTTAGGTCTGGTATATGCGCGCATCTGGCTTATACCTTCGCCTTTTTCGCATACTTGTTGGCCAGATCCAGGGTTTTTTTCGTGTTTGAATCACGCAGTAATGTGGCACCACACAGAAACAGTCCATTAAACCTGGATTCGGACAGTATTTTAGAGGATAACACCGGTTAGGTCTGGGTTATGCCCGCATCTGGCTCATGATTTTGCCTTCTTCGCATACTTGTTGGCCAGATCCTGGGTTTTTTTCGTGTTTGAATCACGTAGTAATGTGGTAACACACTGACGGAGTCAATTAAACCTGGTTTCGATCAATATTTCAGAGGATAACACCGGTTAGGTCTGGGTTAAGTCTGGGATATGCCCGCATCTGGCTCATGATTTTGCATTTTCGCAAACTTGTTGGCTAGATCCTGGGTTTTTTCGGGTTTGCATCACGTGGTAATGTGGTACGAGACAGAAACAATCCATTGAACCTGGATTCGGACAGTATTTTAGAGGATAACACCGGTTAGGTCTGGGTGAGGTCTGGTATATGCGCGCATCTGGCTTATACTTTCGCCTTTTTCGCAAACTTGTTGGCCAGATCATGGGTTTCTTCCGTGTTTGAATCACGTAGTAATGTTGTACCACACTGAGGCAGTCAATTAAACCTGGATTCGGACAGTATTTTAGAGGATAACACCGGTTAGGTCTAGGTGAGGTCTGGGATATGCGCGCATCTGGCTCATGATTTTGCCTTTTTCGCAAACTTGTTGGCCAGATCCTGGGTTTTTTTCGTGTTTGAATCACGTAGTAATGTTGTACCACACTGAGGCAGTCAATTAAACCTGGTTTCGATCAATATTTCGGAGGATAACACCGGTTAGGCTTGGGTTTCGTCTGGGTTATGTCCGCATCTGGCTCATGATTTTGCCTTCTTCGCATACTTGTTGGCCAGATCCTGGGTTCTTTTCGTGTTTGAATCACGCAGTAATGTGGTAACACACTGAAGCAGTCAATTAAACCTGGTTTCGATCAATATTTTAGAGGATAACACCGGTTAGGTCTGGGTTAGGTCTGGGATATGCGCGCATCTGGCTTATACTTTCGCCTTTTTCGCAAACTTGTTGGCCAGATCCTGGGTTTTTTCCGTGTTTGAATCACGTAGTAATGTGGTACCACACTGAGGCAGTCAATTAAACCTGGTTTCGATCAATATTTCAGAGGATAACACCGGTTAGGTCTGGGTTAAGTCCGGGATATGCCCGCATCTGGCTCATGACTTTGCCTTCTTCGCATACTTGTTGGCCAGATCCTGGGTTTTTTTCGTGTTTGAATCACGTAGTAATGTGGTAACACACTGAAGCAGTCAATTAAACCTGGTTTCGATCAATATTTTAGAGGATAACACCGGTTAGGTCTGGGTTAGGTCTGGGATATGCGCGCATCTGGCTTATACTTTCGCCTTTTTCGCAAAGTTGTTGGCCAGATCCTGTGTTTTTTCCGTGTTTGAATCACGTAGTAATGTGGTATCACACTGAGGCAGTCAATTAAACCTGGTTTCGATCAATATTTCAGAGGATAACACCGGTTAGGTCTGGGTTAAGTCCGGGATATGCCCGCATCTGGCTCATGATTTTGCCTTCTTCGCATACTTGTTGGCCAGATCCTGGGTTTTTTTCGTGTTTGAATCACGTAGTAATGTGGTAACACACTGAAGCAGTCAATTAAACCTGGTTTCGATCAATATTTTAGAGGATAACGCCGGTTAGGTCTGGGTTAAGTCTGGTATATGCGCGCATCTGGCTTATACCTTCGCCTTTTTCGCAAACTTGTTGGCCAGATCCAGGGTTTTTTTCGTGTTTGAATCACGCAGTAATGTGGCACCACACAGAAACAGTCCATTAAACCTGGATTCGGACAGTATTTTAGAGGATAACAACGGCTAGGTCTGGGTTAGGTCTGGGTTATGCCCGCATCTGGCTCATGATTTTGCTTTCTTCGCATACTTGTTGGCCAGGTCCTGGGTTTTTTTCTTGTTTGAATCACGTAGTAATGTGGTAACACACTGAAGCAGTCAATTAAACCTGGTTTCGATCAATATTTCAGAGGATAACACCGGTTAGGTCTGGGTTAGGTCTGGGTTATGCCCGCATCTGGCTCATGATTTTGCCTTCTTCGCATACTTGTTGGCCAGATCCTGGGTTTTTTTCGTGTTTGAATCACGTAGTAATGTGGTAACACACTGAAGCAGTCAATTAAACCTGGTTTCGATCAATATTTTAGAGGATAACACCGGTTAGGTCTGGGTTAGGTCTGGTATATGCGCGCATCTGGCTTATACTTTCGCCTTTTTCGCAAACTTGTTGGCCAGATCATGGGTTTCTTCCGTGTTTGAATCACGTAGTAATGTTGTACCACACTGAGGCAGTCAATTAAACCTGGATTCGGACAGTATTTTAGAGGATAACACCGGTAAGGTCTGGGTTAGGTCTGGGTTATGCCCGCATCTGGCTCATGATTTTGCCTTCTTCGCATACTTGTTGGCCAGATCCTGGGTTTTTTTCGTGTTTGAATCACGTAGTTATGCGGTAACACACTGAAGGAGTCAATTAAACCTCGTTTCGCTCAGTATTTTAGAGGATAACACCGGTTAGGTCTGGCTTAGGTCTGGGTAATACCCGCATCTGGCTCATGATTTTGCCTTCTTCGCATACTTGTTGGCCAGATCCTGGGTTTTTTTCGCGTTCGAATCACGTAGTAATGTGGTAACACACTGAAGCAGCCAATTAAACCTGGTTTCGATCAATATTTCAGAGGATAACACCGGTTAGGTCTGGGTCAGGTCTGGGTTATGCCCGCATCTGGCTCATGATTTTGCCTTCTTCGCATACTTGTTGGCCAGATCCTGGGTTTTTTTCGTGTTTGAATCACGTAGTGATGTGGTAACACACTGAAGCAGTCAACTAAACCTGGTTTCGATCAATATTTTAGAGGATAACACCGGTTAGGTCTGGGTTAGGTCTGGTATATGCGCGCATCTGGCTTATACTTTCGCCTTTTTCGCAAACTTGTTGGCCAGATCATGGGTTTCTTCCGTGTTTGAATCACGTAGTAATGTTGTACCACACTGAGGCAGTCAATTAAACCTGGATTCGATCAATATTTCAGAGGATAACACCGGTTCGGTCTCGGTTAGGTCTGGGTTATGCCCGCATCTGGCTCATGATTTTGCCTTCTTCGCATACTTGTTGGCCAGATCCTGGGTTTTTTTCGCATTTGAATCACGTAGTAATGTGGTAACACACTGAAGCAGTCAATTAAACCTGGTTTCGTCCAATATTTTAGAGGATAACACCGGTTAGGTCTGGGTTAGGTCTGGGATATGCGCGCATCTGGCTTATACTTTCGCCTTTTTCGCAAACTTGTTGGCCAGATCCTGGGTTTTTTTCGTGTTTGAATCACGTAGTAATGTGGTAACACACTGAAGCAGTCAATTAAACCTGGTTTCGATCAATATTTTAGAGGATAACACCGGTTAGGTCTGGGTTAGGTCTGGTATATGCGCGCATCTGGCTTATACCTTCGCCTTTTTCGCAAACTTGTTGGCCAGATCCAGGGTCTTTTTCGTGTTTGAATCACGCAGTAATGTGGCACCACACAGAAACAGTCCATTAAACCTGGATTCGGACAGTATTTTAGAGGATAACACCGGCTAGGTCTGGGTTAGGTCTGGGTTATGCCCGCATCTGGCTCATGATTTTGCTTTCTTCGCATACTTGTTGGCCAGGTCCTGGGTTTTTTTCTTGTTTGAATCACGTAGTAATGTGGTAACACACTGAAGCAGTCAATTAAACCTGGTTTCGATCAATATTTCAGAGGATAACACCGGTTAGGTCTGGGTTAGGTCTGGGTTATGCCCGCATCTGGCTCATGATTTTGCCATTTTCGCAAACTTGTTGGCCAGATCCTGGGTTTTTTTCGTGTTTGAATCACGTAGTAATGTGGTACCACTCTGTGGCAGTCAATTAAACCTTGTTTCGATCAATATTTTAGAGGATAACACCGGTTAGGTCTGGGTTAGGTCTGGGATATGCGCGCATCTCGCTTATACTTTCGCCTTTTTCGCAAACTTGTTGGCCAGATCCTGGGGTTTTTCCGTGTTTGAATCACGGAGTAATGTTGTACCACTCTGAGGCAGTCAATTAAACCTGGATTCGGACAGTATTTTAGAGGATAACACCGGTTAGGTCTGGGTTAGGTCTGGGTTATGCCCGCATCTGGCTCATGATTTTGCCTTCTTCGCATACTTGTTGGCCAGATCCTGGGTTTTTTTCGTGTTTGAATCACGTAGTAATGTGGTAACACAATGACGCAGTCAAATAACCCTGGCTTCGATCAATATTTTGGAGGATAACACCGGTTAGGTCTGGGTTAGGTCTGGGTTATGCCCGCATCTGGCTCATGATTTTGCCTTCTTCGCATACTTGTTGGCCAGATCCTGGGCTTTTTTCGTGTTTGAATCACGTAGTAATGTGGTAACACACTGACGGAGTCAATTAAACCTGGTTTCGATCAATATTTTAGAGGATAACACCGGTTAGGTCTGGGTTAGGTCTGGGTTATGCCCGCATCTGGCTTATACTTTCGCCTTTTTCGCAAACTTGTTGGCCAGATCCTGGGTTTTTTTCGTGTTTGAATCACGTAGTAATGTGGTAACACACTGAAGCAGTCAATTAAACCTGGTTTCGATCAATATTTTAGAGGATAACACCGGTTAGGTCTGGGTTAGGTCTGGTATATGCGCGCATCTGGCTTATACCTTCGCCTTTTTCGCAAACTTGTTGGCCAGATCCAGGGTCTTTTTCGTGTTTGAATCACGCAGTAATGTGGCACCACACAGAAACAGTCCATTAAACCTGGATTCGGACAGTATTTTAGAGGATAACACCGGCTAGGTCTGGGTTAGGTCTGGGTTATGCCCGCATCTGGCTCATGATTTTGCTTTCTTCGCATACTTGTTGGCCAGGTCCTGGGTTTTTTTCTTGTTTGAATCACGTAGTAATGTGGTAACACACTGAAGCAGTCAATTAAACCTGGTTTCGATCAATATTTCAGAGGATAACACCGGTTAGGTCTGGGTTAGGTCTGGGTTATGCCCGCATCTGGCTCATGATTTTGCCATTTTCGCAAACTTGTTGGCCAGATCCTGGGTTTTTTTCGTGTTTGAATCACGTAGTAATGTGGTACC
This sequence comes from Colletes latitarsis, assembly GCF_051014445.1. Lineage (NCBI taxonomy): Eukaryota > Metazoa > Arthropoda > Insecta > Hymenoptera > Colletidae > Colletes > Colletes latitarsis. Next base: position 9,488,658 of record NC_135142.1, read on the forward strand.
ACTCTGTGGCAGTCAATTAAACCTTGTTTCGATCAATATTTTAGAGGATAACACCGGTTAGGTCTGGGTTAGGTCTGGGATATGCGCGCATCTCGCTTATACTTTCGCCTTTTTCGCAAACTTGTTGGCCAGATCCTGGGGTTTTTCCGTGTTTGAATCACGGAGTAATGTTGTACCACTCTGAGGCAGTCAATTAAACCTGGATTCGGACAGTATTTTAGAGGATAACACCGGTTAGGTCTGGGTTAGGTCTGGGTTATGCCCGCATCTGGCTCATGATTTTGCCTTCTTCGCATACTTGTTGGCCAGATCCTGGGTTTTTTTCGTGTTTGAATCACGTAGTAATGTGGTAACACAATGACGCAGTCAAATAACCCTGGCTTCGATCAATATTTTGGAGGATAACACCGGTTAGGTCTGGGTTAGGTCTGGGTTATGCCCGCATCTGGCTCATGATTTTGCCTTCTTCGCATACTTGTTGGCCAGATCCTGGGCTTTTTTCGTGTTTGAATCACGTAGTAATGTGGTAACACACTGACGGAGTCAATTAAACCTGGTTTCGATCAATATTTTAGAGGATAACACCGGTTAGGTCTGGGTTAGGTCTGGGTTATGCCCGCATCTGGCTCATGATTTTGCCTTCTTCGCATACTTGTTGGCCAGATCCTGGGTTTTTTTCGTGTTTGAATCACGTAGTAATGTGGTAACACACTGAAGCAGCCAATTAAACCTGGTTTCGATCAATATTTCAGAGGATAACACCGGTTAGGTCTGGGTTAGGTCTGGGTTATGCCCGCATCTGGCTCATGATTTTGCCTTCTTCGCATACTTGTTGGCCAGATCCTGGGTTTTTTTCGTGTTTCAATCACGTAGTGATGTGGTAACACACTGAAGCAGTCAATTAAACCTGGTTTCGATCAATATTTTAGAGGATAACACCGGTTAGGTCTGGGTTAGGTCTGGTATATGCGCGCATCTGGCTTATACTTTCGCCTTTTTCGCAAACTTGTTGGCCAGATCATGGGTTTCTTCCGTGTTTGAATCACGTAGTAATGTTGTACCACACTGAGGCAGTCAATTAAACCTGGATTCGGACAGTATTTTAGAGGATAACACCGGTTAGGTCTGGGTTAGGTCTGGGTTGTGCCCGCATCTGGCTCATGATTTTGCCTTCTTCGCATACTTGTTGGCCAGATCCTGGGTTTTTTTCGTGTTTGAATCACGTAGAAATGTGGTAACACACTGAAGCAGTCAATTAAACCTGGTTTCGATCAATATTTCAGAGGATAACACCGGTTAGGTCTCGGTTAGGTCTCGGTTAGGTCTGGGTTATGCCCGCATCTGGCTCATGATTTTGCCTTCTTCGCATACTTGTTGGCCATATCCTGGGTTTTTTTCGCGTATGAATCACGTAGTAATGTGGTAACACACTGAAGCAGTCAATTAAACCTGGTTTCGACCAATATTTTAGAGGATAACACCGGTTAGGTCTGGGTTAGGTCTGGGATATGCGCGCATCTGGCTTATACTTTCGCCTTTTTCGCAAACTTGTTGGCCAGATCCTGGGTTTTTTCCGTGTTTGAATCACGTAGTAATGTGGTACCACACTGAGGCAGTCAATTAAACCTGGTTTCGATCAATATTTCAGAGGATAACACCGGTTTGGTCTGGGTTAAGTCCGGGATATGCCCGCATCTGGCTCATGATTTTGCCTTCTTCGCATACTTGTTGGCCAGATCCTGGGTTTTTTTCGTGTTTGAATCACGTAGTAATGTGGTAACACACTGAAGCAGTCAATTAAACCTGGTTTCGATCAATATTTTAGAGGATAACACCGGTTAGGTCTGGGTTAGGTCTGGTATATGCGCGCATCTGTCTTATACCTTCGCCTTTTTCGCAAACTTGTTGGCCAGATCCAGGGTTTTTTTCGTATTTGAATCACGCAGTAATGTGGCACCACACAGAAACAGTCCATCAAACCTGGATTCGGACAGTATTTTAGAGGATAACACCGGCTAGGTCTGGGTTAGGTCTGGGTTATGCCCGCATCTGGCTCATGATTTTGCTTTCTTCACATACTTGTTGGCCAGATCCTGGGTTTTTTTCTTGTTTGAATCACGTAGTAATGTGGTAACACACTGAAGCAGTCAATTAAACCTGGTTTCGATCAATATTTCAGAGGATAACACCGGTAAGGTCTGTGTTAGGTCCGGGATATGCCCGCATCTGGCTCATGATTTTGCATTCTTCGCATACTTGTTGGCCAGATCCTGGGTTTTTTCCGTGTTTGAATCACGTAGTAATGTTGTACCACACTGAGGCAGTCAATTAAACCTGGATTCGGACAGTATTTTAGAGGATAACACCGGTTAGGTCTGGGTTATGCCCGCATCTGGCTTATGATTTTGCCTTCTTCGCATACTTGTTGGCCAGATCCTGGGTTTTTTTCGTGTTTGAATCACGTAGTAATGTGGTACCACACTGAGGCAGTCAATTAAACCTGGTTTCGATCAATATTTCAGAGGATAACACCGGTTAGGTCCGGGTTATGTCTGGGATATGCCCGCATCTGGCTCATGATTTTGCCTTTTTCGCAAACTTGTTGGCTAGATCCTGGGTTTTTTCGGGTTTGCATCACGTGGTAGTGGTACGACACAGAAACAATCCATTGAACCTGGATTCGGACAGTATTTTAGAGGATAACACCGGTTAGGTCTGGGTGAGGTCTGGGATATGCGCGCATCTGGCTCATGATTTTGCCTTTTTCGCAAACTTGTTGGCCAGATCCTGGGTTTTTTTCGTGTTTGAATCACGTAGTAATGTTGTACCACACTGAGGCAGTCAATTAAACCTGGTTTCGATCAATATTTCAGAGGATAACGCCGGTTAGGCTTGGGTTTCGTCTGGGTTATGTCCGCATCTGGCTCATGATTTTGCCTTCTTCGCACACTTGTTGGCCAGATCCTGGGTTTTTTTCGTGTTTGAATCACGCAGTAATGTGGTAACACACTGAAGCAGTCAATTAAACCTGGTTTCGATCAATATTTTAGAGGATAACACCGGTTAGGTCTGGGTTAGGTCTGGGGTATGCGCGCATCTGGCTTATACTTTCGCCTTTTTCGCAAACTTGTTGGCCAGATCCTGGGTTTTTTCCGTGTTTGAATCACGTAGTAATGTGGTACCACACTGAGGCAGTCAATTAAACCTGGTTTCGATCAATATTTCAGAGGATAACACCGGTTAGGTCTGGGTTAAGTCCGGGATATGCCCGCATCTGGCTCATGATTTTGCCTTCTTCGCATACTTGTTGGCCAGATCCTGGGTTTTTTTCGTGTTTGAATCACGTAGTAATGTAGTAACACACTGAAGCAGTCAATTAAACCTGGTTTCGATCAATATTTTAGAGGATAACACCGGTTAGGTCTGGGTTAGGTCTGGGATATGCGCGCATCTGGCTTATACTTTCGCCTTTTTCGCAAACTTGTTGGCCAGATCCTGGGTTTTTTCCGTGTTTGAATCACGTAGTAATGTGGTACCACACTGAAGCAGTCAATTAAACATGGTTTCGATCAATATTTCAGAGGATAACACCGGTTAGGTCTGGGATAAGTCCGGGATATGCCCGCATCTGGCTCATGATTTTGCCTTCTTCGCATACTTGTTGGCCAGATCCTGGGTTTTTATCGTGTTTGAATCACGTAGTAATGTGGTAACACACTGAAGCAGTCAATTAAACCTGGTTTCGATCAATATTTTAGAGGATAACACCGGTTAGGTCTGGGTTAGGTCTGGTATATGCGCGCATCTGGCTTATACCTTCGCCTTCTTCGCAAACTTGTTGGCCAGATCCAGGGTTTTTTTCGTGTTTGAATCACGCAGTAATGTGACACCACACAGAAACAGTCCATTAAACCTGGATTCGGACAGTATTTTAGAGGATAACACCGGCTAGGTCTGGGTTAGGTCTGGGTTATGCCCGCATCTGGCTCATGATTTTGCTTTCTTCGCATACTTGTTGGCCAGGTCCTGGGTTTTTTTCTTGTTTGAATCACGTAGTAATGTGGTAACACACTGAAGCAGTCAATTAAACCTGGTTTCGATCAATATTTCAGAGGATAACACCGGTTAGGTCTGGGTTAGGTCTGGGTTATGCCCGCATCTGGCTCATGATTTTGCCTTCTTCGCATACTTGTTGGCCAGATCCTTGGCTTTTTTCGTGTTTGAATCACGTAGTAATGTGGTAACACACTGACGGAGTCAATTAAACCTGGTTTCGATCAATATTTTAGAGGATAACACCGGTTAGGTCTGGGTTAGGTCTGGGTTATGCCCGCATCTGGCTCATGATTTTGCCTTCTTCGCATACTTGTTGGCCAGATCCTGGGTTTTTTTTCGTGTTTGAATCACGTAGTAATGTGGTAACACACTGAAGCAGTCAATTAAACCTGGTTTCGGTCAATATTTTAGAGGATAACACCGGTTAGGACTGGGTTAGGTCTGGGTTATGCCCGCATCTGGCTCATGATTTTGCCATCTTCGCATACTTGTTGGCCAGATCCTGGGTTTTTTTCGTGTTTGAATCACGTAGTAATGTGGTAACACACTGACGGAGTCAATTAAACCTGGTTTCGATCAATATTTTAGAGGATAACACCGGTTAGGTCTGGGTTAGGTCTGGGTTATGCCCGCATCTGGCTCATGATTTTGCCTTCTTCGCATACTTGTTGGCCAGATCCTGGGTTTTTTTTCGTGTTTGAATCACGTAGTAATGTGGTAACACACTGAAGCAGTCAATTAAACCTGGTTTCGGTCAATATTTTAGAGGATAACACCGGTTAGGACTGGGTTAGGTCTGGGTTATGCCTGCATCTGGCTCATGATTTTGCCTTCTTCGCATACTTGTTGGCCAGATCCTGGGTTTTTTTCGTGTTTGAATCACGTAGTAATGTGGTAACACACTGACGGAGTCAATTAAACCTGGTTTCGATCAATATTTTAGAGGATAACACCGGTTAGGTCTGGGTTAGGTCTGGGTTATGCCCGCATCTGGCTCATGATTTTGCCTTCTTCGCATACTTGTTGGCCAGATCCTGGGTTTTTTTCGTGTTTGAATCACGTAGTTATGTGGTAACACACTGAAGGAGTCAATTAAACCTCGTTTCGCTCAGTATTTTAGAGGATAACACCGGTTAGGTCTGGCTTAGGTCTGGGAAATACCCGCATCTGGCTCATGATTTTGCCTTCTTCGCATACTTGTTGGCCTGATCCTGGGTTTTTTTCGCGTTTGAATCACGTAGTAATGTGGTAACACACTGAAGCAGTCAATTAAACCTGGTTTCGATCAATATTTCAGAGGATAACTCCGGTTAGGTCTGGGTTAGGTCTGGGTTATGCCTGCATCTGGCTCATGATTTTGCCTTCTTCGCATACTTGTTGGCCAGATCCTGGGTTTTTTTCGTGTTTGAATCACGTAGTAATGTGGTAACACACTGAAGCAGTCAATTAAACCTGGTTTCGATCAATATTTTAGAGGATAACACCGGATAGGTCTGGGTTAGGTCTGGTATATGCGCGCATCTGGCTTATAGTTTCGCCTTTTTCGCAAACTTGTTGGCCAGATCATGGGTTTCTTCCGTGTTTGAATCACGTAGTAATGTTGTACCACACTGAGGCAGTCAATTAAACCTGGATTCGGACAGTATTTTAGAGGATAACACCGGTTAGGTCTGGGTTAGGTCTGGGTTATGCCCGCATCTGGCTCATGATTTTGCCTTCTTCGCATACTTGTTGGCCAGATCCTGGGTTTTTTTCGTGTTTGAATCACGTAGTAATGTGGTAACACAATGACGCAGTCAAATAACCCTGGCTTCGATCAATATTTTGGAGGATAACACCGGTTAGGTCTGGGTTAGGTCTGGGTTATGCCCGCATCTGGCTCATGATTTTGCCTTCTTCGCATACTTGTTGGCCAGATCCTTGGCTTTTTTCGTGTTTGAATCACGTAGTAATGTGGTAACACACTGACGGAGTCAATTAAACCTGGTTTCGATCAATATTTTAGAGGATAACACCGGTTAGGTCTGGGTTAGGTCTGGGTTATGCCCGCATCTGGCTCATGATTTTGCCTTCTTCGCATACTTGTTGGCCAGATCCTGGGTTTTTTTCGTGTTTGAATCACGTAGTAATGTGGTAACACACTGAAGCAGTCAATTAAACCTGGTTTCGATCAATATTTTAGAGGATAACACCGGTTAGGACTGGGTTAGGTCTGGGTTATGCCCGCATCTGGCTCATGATTTTGCCTTCTTCGCATACTTGTTGGCCAGATCCTGGGTTTTTTTCGTGTTTGAATCACGTAGTAATGTGGTAACACACTGACGGAGTCAATTAAACCTGGTTTCGATCAATATTTTAGAGGATAACACCGGTTAGGTCTGGGTTAGGTCTGGGTTATGCCCGCATCTGGCTCATGATTTTGCCTTCTTCGCATACTTGTTGGCCAGATCCTGGGTTTTTTTCGTGTTTGAATCACGTAGTAATGTGGTAACACACTGAAGGAGTCAATTAAACCTCGTTTCGCTCAGTATTTTAGAGGATAACACCGGTTAGGTCTGGCTTAGGTCTGGGTAATACCCGCATCTGGCTCATGATTTTGCCTTCTTCGCATACTTGTTGGCCTGATCCTGGGTTTTTTTCGTGTTTGAATCACGTAGTAATGTGGTAACACAATGACGCAGTCAAATAACCCTGGCTTCGATCAATATTTTGGAGGATAACACCGGTTAGGTCTGGGTTAGGTCCGGGTTATGCCCGCATCTGGCTCATGATTTTGCCTTCTTCGCATACTTGTTGGCCAGATCCTGGGTTTTTTTCGCGTATGAATCACGTAGTAATGTGGTAACACACTGAAGCAGTCAATTAAACCTGGTTTCGACCAATATTTTAGAGGATAACACCGGTTAGGTCTGGGTTAGGTCTGGGATATGCGCGCATCTGGCTTATACTTTCGCCTTTTTCGCAAACTTGTTGGCCAGATCCTGGGTTTTTTCCGTGTTTGAATCACGTAGTAATGTGGTACCACACTGAGGCAGTCAATTAAACCTGGTTTCGATCAATATTTCAGAGGATAACACCGGTTAGGTCTGGGATAAGTCCGGGATATGCCCGCATCTGGCTCATGATTTTGCCTTCTTCGCATACTTGTTGGCCAGATCCTGGGTTTTTTTCGTGTTTGAATCACGTAGTAATGTGGTAACACACTGAAGCAGTCAATTAAACCTGGTTTCGATCAATATTTTAGAGGATAACACCGGTTAGGTCTGGGTTAGGTCTGGTATATGCGCGCATCTGGCTTATACCTTCGCCTTCTTCGCAAACTTGTTGGCCAGATCCAGGGTTTTTTTCGTGTTTGAATCACGCAGTAATGTGACACCACACAGAAACAGTCCATTAAACCTGGATTCGGACAGTATTTTAGAGGATAACACCGGCTAGGTCTGGGTTAGGTCTGGGTTATGCCCGCATCTGGCTCATGATTTTGCTTTCTTCGCATACTTGTTGGCCAGGTCCTGGGTTTTTTTCTTGTTTGAATCACGTAGTAATGTGGTAACACACTGAAGCAGTCAATTAAACCTGGTTTCGATCAATATTTCAGAGGATAACACCGGTTAGGTCTGGGTTAGGTCTGGGTTATGCCCGCATCTGGCTCATGATTTTGCCTTCTTCGCATACTTGTTGGCCAGATCCTTGGCTTTTTTCGTGTTTGAATCACGTAGTAATGTGGTAACACACTGACGGAGTCAATTAAACCTGGTTTCGATCAATATTTTAGAGGATAACACCGGTTAGGTCTGGGTTAGGTCTGGGTTATGCCCGCATCTGGCTCATGATTTTGCCTTCTTCGCATACTTGTTGGCCAGATCCTGGGTTTTTTTTCGTGTTTGAATCACGTAGTAATGTGGTAACACACTGAAGCAGTCAATTAAACCTGGTTTCGGTCAATATTTTAGAGGATAACACCGGTTAGGACTGGGTTAGGTCTGGGTTATGCCCGCATCTGGCTCATGATTTTGCCTTCTTCGCATACTTGTTGGCCAGATCCTGCGTTTTTTTCGTGTTTGAATCACGTAGTAATGTGGTAACACACTGACGGAGTCAATTAAACCTGGTTTCGATCAATATTTTAGAGGATAACACCGGTTAGGTCTGGGTTAGGTCTGGGTTATGCCCGCATCTGGCTCATGATTTTGCCTTCTTCGCATACTTGTTGGCCAGATCCTGGGTTTTTTTTCGTGTTTGAATCACGTAGTAATGTGGTAACACACTGAAGCAGTCAATTAAACCTGGTTTCGGTCAATATTTTAGAGGATAACACCGGTTAGGACTGGGTTAGGTCTGGGTTATGCCTGCATCTGGCTCATGATTTTGCCTTCTTCGCATACTTGTTGGCCAGATCCTGGGTTTTTTTCGTGTTTGAATCACGTAGTAATGTGGTAACACACTGACGGAGTCAATTAAACCTGGTTTCGATCAATATTTTAGAGGATAACACCGGTTAGGTCTGGGTTAGGTCTGGGTTATGCCCGCATCTGGCTCATGATTTTGCCTTCTTCGCATACTTGTTGGCCAGATCCTGGGTTTTTTTCGTGTTTGAATCACGTAGTTATGTGGTAACACACTGAAGGAGTCAATTAAACCTCGTTTCGCTCAGTATTTTAGAGGATAACACCGGTTAGGTCTGGCTTAGGTCTGGGAAATACCCGCATCTGGCTCATGATTTTGCCTTCTTCGCATACTTGTTGGCCTGATCCTGGGTTTTCTTCGCGTTTGAATCACGTAGTAATGTGGTAACACACTGAAGCAGTCAATTAAACCTGGTTTCGATCAATATTTCAGAGGATAACTCCGGTTAGGTCTGGGTTAGGTCTGGGTTATGCCTGCATCTGGCTCATGATTTTGCCTTCTTCGCATACTTGTTGGCCAGATCCTGGGTTTTTTTCGTGTTTGAATCACGTAGTAATGTGGTAACACACTGAAGCAGTCAATTAAACCTGGTTTCGATCAATATTTTAGAGGATAACACCGGATAGGTCTGGGTTAGGTCTGGTATATGCGCGCATCTGGCTTATAGTTTCGCCTTTTTCGCAAACTTGTTGGCCAGATCATGGGTTTCTTCCGTGTTTGAATCACGTAGTAATGTTGTACCACACTGAGGCAGTCAATTAAACCTGGATTCGGACAGTATTTTAGAGGATAACACCGGTTAGGTCTGGGTTAGGTCTGGGTTATGCCCGCATCTGGCTCATGATTTTGCCTTCTTCGCATACTTGTTGGCCAGATCCTGGGTTTTTTTCGTGTTTGAATCACGTAGTAATGTGGTAACACAATGACGCAGTCAAATAACCCTGGCTTCGATCAATATTTTGGAGGATAACACCGGTTAGGTCTGGGTTAGGTCTGGGTTATGCCCGCATCTGGCTCATGATTTTGCCTTCTTCGCATACTTGTTGGCCAGATCCTTGGCTTTTTTCGTGTTTGAATCACGTAGTAATGTGGTAACACACTGACGGAGTCAATTAAACCTGGTTTCGATCAATATTTTAGAGGATAACACCGGTTAGGTCTGGGTTAGGTCTGGGTTATGCCCGCATCTGGCTCATGATTTTGCCTTCTTCGCATACTTGTTGGCCAGATCCTGGGTTTTTTTCGTGTTTGAATCACGTAGTAATGTGGTAACACACTGAAGCAGTCAATTAAACCTGGTTTCGATCAATATTTTAGAGGATAACACCGGTTAGGACTGGGTTAGGTCTGGGTTATGCCCGCATCTGGCTCATGATTTTGCCTTCTTCGCATACTTGTTGGCCAGATCCTGGGTTTTTTTCGTGTTTGAATCACGTAGTAATGTGGTAACACACTGACGGAGTCAATTAAACCTGGTTTCGATCAATATTTTAGAGGATAACACCGGTTAGGTCTGGGTTAGGTCTGGGTTATGCCCGCATCTGGCTCATGATTTTGCCTTCTTCGCATACTTGTTGGCCAGATCCTGGGTTTTTTTCGTGTTTGAATCACGTAGTAATGTGGTAACACACTGAAGGAGTCAATTAAACCTCGTTTCGCTCAGTATTTTAGAGGATAACACCGGTTAGGTCTGGCTTAGGTCTGGGTAATACCCGCATCTGGCTCATGATTTTGCCTTCTTCGCATACTTGTTGGCCTGATCCTGGGTTTTTTTCGTGTTTGAATCACGTAGTAATGTGGTAACACAATGACGCAGTCAAATAACCCTGGCTTCGATCAATATTTTGGAGGATAACACCGGTTAGGTCTGGGTTAGGTCCGGGTTATGCCCGCATCTGGCTCATGATTTTGCCTTCTTCGCATACTTGTTGGCCAGATCCTGGGTTTTTTTCGCGTATGAATCACGTAGTAATGTGGTAACACACTGAAGCAGTCAATTAAACCTGGTTTCGACCAATATTTTAGAGGATAACACCGGTTAGGTCTGGGTTAGGTCTGGGATATGCGCGCATCTGGCTTATACTTTCGCCTTTTTCGCAAACTTGTTGGCCAGATCCTGGGTTTTTTCCGTGTTTGAATCACGTAGTAATGTGGTACCACACTGAGGCAGTCAATTAAACCTGGTTTCGATCAATATTTCAGAGGTTAACACCGGTTAGGTCTGGGTTAAGTCCGGGATATGCCCGCATCTGGCTCATGATTTTGCCTTCTTCGCATACTTGTTGGCCAGATCCTGGGTTTTTTTCGTGTTTGAATCACGTAGTAATGTGGTAACACACTGAAGCAGTCAATTAAACCTGGTTTCGATCAATATTTTAGAGAATAACACCGGTTAGGTCTGGGTTAGGTCTGGTATATGCGCGCATCTGGCTTATACCTTCGCCTTTTTCGCATACTTGTTGGCCAGATCCAGGGTTTTTTTCGTGTTTGAATCACGCAGTAATGTGGCACCACACAGAAACAGTCCATTAAACCTGGATTCGGACAGTATTTTAGAGGATAACACCGGTTAGGTCTGGGTTATGCCCGCATCTGGCTCATGATTTTGCCTTCTTCGCATACTTGTTGGCCAGATCCTGGGTTTTTTTCGTGTTTGAATCACGTAGTAATGTGGTAACACACTGACGGAGTCAATTAAACCTGGTTTCGATCAATATTTCAGAGGATAACACCGGTTAGGTCTGGGTTAAGTCTGGGATATGCCCGCATCTGGCTCATGATTTTGCATTTTCGCAAACTTGTTGGCTAGATCCTGGGTTTTTTCGGGTTTGCATCACGTGGTAATGTGGTACGAGACAGAAACAATCCATTGAACCTGGATTCGGACAGTATTTTAGAGGATAACACCGGTTAGGTCTGGGTGAGGTCTGGTATATGCGCGCATCTGGCTTATACTTTCGCCTTTTTCGCAAACTTGTTGGCCAGATCATGGGTTTCTTCCGTGTTTGAATCACGTAGTAATGTTGTACCACACTGAGGCAGTCAATTAAACCTGGATTCGGACAGTATTTTAGAGGATAACACCGGTTAGGTCTAGGTGAGGTCTGGGATATGCGCGCATCTGGCTCATGATTTTGCCTTTTTCGCAAACTTGTTGGCCAGATCCTGGGTTTTTTTCGTGTTTGAATCACGTAGTAATGTTGTACCACACTGAGGCAGTCAATTAAACCTGGTTTCGATCAATATTTCGGAGGATAACACCGGTTAGGCTTGGGTTTCGTCTGGGTTATGTCCGCATCTGGCTCATGATTTTGCCTTCTTCGCATACTTGTTGGCCAGATCCTGGGTTCTTTTCGTGTTTGAATCACGCAGTAATGTGGTAACACACTGAAGCAGTCAATTAAACCTGGTTTCGATCAATATTTTAGAGGATAACACCGGTTAGGTCTGGGTTAGGTCTGGGATATGCGCGCATCTGGCTTATACTTTCGCCTTTTTCGCAAACTTGTTGGCCAGATCCTGGGTTTTTTCCGTGTTTGAATCACGTAGTAATGTGGTACCACACTGAGGCAGTCAATTAAACCTGGTTTCGATCAATATTTCAGAGGATAACACCGGTTAGGTCTGGGTTAAGTCCGGGATATGCCCGCATCTGGCTCATGACTTTGCCTTCTTCGCATACTTGTTGGCCAGATCCTGGGTTTTTTTCGTGTTTGAATCACGTAGTAATGTGGTAACACACTGAAGCAGTCAATTAAACCTGGTTTCGATCAATATTTTAGAGGATAACACCGGTTAGGTCTGGGTTAGGTCTGGGATATGCGCGCATCTGGCTTATACTTTCGCCTTTTTCGCAAAGTTGTTGGCCAGATCCTGTGTTTTTTCCGTGTTTGAATCACGTAGTAATGTGGTATCACACTGAGGCAGTCAATTAAACCTGGTTTCGATCAATATTTCAGAGGATAACACCGGTTAGGTCTGGGTTAAGTCCGGGATATGCCCGCATCTGGCTCATGATTTTGCCTTCTTCGCATACTTGTTGGCCAGATCCTGGGTTTTTTTCGTGTTTGAATCACGTAGTAATGTGGTAACACACTGAAGCAGTCAATTAAACCTGGTTTCGATCAATATTTTAGAGGATAACACCGGTTAGGTCTGGGTTAAGTCTGGTATATGCGCGCATCTGGCTTATACCTTCGCCTTTTTCGCAAACTTGTTGGCCAGATCCAGGGTTTTTTTCGTGTTTGAATCACGCAGTAATGTGGCACCACACAGAAACAGTCCATTAAACCTGGATTCGGACAGTATTTTAGAGGATAACAACGGCTAGGTCTGGGTTAGGTCTGGGTTATGCCCGCATCTGGCTCATGATTTTGCTTTCTTCGCATACTTGTTGGCCAGGTCCTGGGTTTTTTTCTTGTTTGAATCACGTAGTAATGTGGTAACACACTGAAGCAGTCAATTAAACCTGGTTTCGATCAATATTTCAGAGGATAACACCGGTTAGGTCTGGGTTAGGTCTGGGTTATGCCCGCATCTGGCTCATGATTTTGCCTTCTTCGCATACTTGTTGGCCAGATCCTGGGTTTTTTTCGTGTTTGAATCACGTAGTAATGTGGTAACACACTGAAGCAGTCAATTAAACCTGGTTTCGATCAATATTTTAGAGGATAACACCGGTTAGGTCTGGGTTAGGTCTGGTATATGCGCGCATCTGGCTTATACTTTCGCCTTTTTCGCAAACTTGTTGGCCAGATCATGGGTTTCTTCCGTGTTTGAATCACGTAGTAATGTTGTACCACACTGAGGCAGTCAATTAAACCTGGATTCGGACAGTATTTTAGAGGATAACACCGGTAAGGTCTGGGTTAGGTCTGGGTTATGCCCGCATCTGGCTCATGATTTTGCCTTCTTCGCATACTTGTTGGCCAGATCCTGGGTTTTTTTCGTGTTTGAATCACGTAGTTATGCGGTAACACACTGAAGGAGTCAATTAAACCTCGTTTCGCTCAGTATTTTAGAGGATAACACCGGTTAGGTCTGGCTTAGGTCTGGGTAATACCCGCATCTGGCTCATGATTTTGCCTTCTTCGCATACTTGTTGGCCAGATCCTGGGTTTTTTTCGCGTTCGAATCACGTAGTAATGTGGTAACACACTGAAGCAGCCAATTAAACCTGGTTTCGATCAATATTTCAGAGGATAACACCGGTTAGGTCTGGGTTAGGTCTGGGTTATGCCCGCATCTGGCTCATGATTTTGCCTTCTTCGCATACTTGTTGGCCAGATCCTGGGTTTTTTTCGTGTTTGAATCACGTAGTGATGTGGTAACACACTGAAGCAGTCAACTAAACCTGGTTTCGATCAATATTTTAGAGGATAACACCGGTTAGGTCTGGGTTAGGTCTGGTATATGCGCGCATCTGGCTTATACTTTCGCCTTTTTCGCAAACTTGTTGGCCAGATCATGGGTTTCTTCCGTGTTTGAATCACGTAGTAATGTTGTACCACACTGAGGCAGTCAATTAAACCTGGATTCGATCAATATTTCAGAGGATAACACCGGTTCGGTCTCGGTTAGGTCTGGGTTATGCCCGCATCTGGCTCATGATTTTGCCTTCTTCGCATACTTGTTGGCCAGATCCTGGGTTTTTTTCGCATTTGAATCACGTAGTAATGTGGTAACACACTGAAGCAGTCAATTAAACCTGGTTTCGTCCAATATTTTAGAGGATAACACCGGTTAGGTCTGGGTTAGGTCTGGGATATGCGCGCATCTGGCTTATACTTTCGCCTTTTTCGCAAACTTGTTGGCCAGATCCTGGGTTTTTTTCGTGTTTGAATCACGTAGTAATGTGGTAACACACTGAAGCAGTCAATTAAACCTGGTTTCGATCAATATTTTAGAGGATAACACCGGTTAGGTCTGGGTTAGGTCTGGTATATGCGCGCATCTGGCTTATACCTTCGCCTTTTTCGCAAACTTGTTGGCCAGATCCAGGGTCTTTTTCGTGTTTGAATCACGCAGTAATGTGGCACCACACAGAAACAGTCCATTAAACCTGGATTCGGACAGTATTTTAGAGGATAACACCGGCTAGGTCTGGGTTAGGTCTGGGTTATGCCCGCATCTGGCTCATGATTTTGCTTTCTTCGCATACTTGTTGGCCAGATCCTGGGTTTTTTTCTTGTTTGAATCACGTAGTAATGTGGTAACACACTGAAGCAGTCAATTAAACCTGGTTTCGATCAATATTTCAGAGGATAACACCGGTTAGGTCTGGGTTAGGTCCGGGATATGCCCGCATCTGGCTCATGATTTTGCCTTCTTCGCATACTTGTTGGCCAGATCCTGGGTTTTTTTCGTGTTTGAATCACGTAGTAATGTGGTAACACAATGACGCAGTCAAATAACCCTGGCTTCGATCAATATTTTGGAGGATAACACCGGTTAGGTCTGGGTTAGGTCTGGGTTATGCCCGCATCTGGCTCATGATTTTGCCTACTTCGCATACTTGTTTGGCCAGATCCTGGGTTTTTTTCGTGTTTGAATCACGTAGTAATGTGGTAACACACTGACGGAGTCAATTAAACCTGGTTTCGATCAATATTTCAGAGGATAACACCGGTTAGGTCTGGGTTAGGTCTGGGTTATGCCCGCATCTGGATCATGATTTTGCCTTCTTCGCATACTTGTTGGCCAGATCCTGGGTTTTTTTCGTGTTTGAGTCACGTAGTAATGTGGTAACACACTGAAGCAGTCAATTAAACCTGGTTTCGATCAATATTTCAGAGGATAACACCGGTTAGGTCTGGGTTAGGTCTGGGTTATGCCCGCATCTGGCTCATGATTTTGCCTTCTTCGCATACTTGTTTGGCCAGATCCAGGGTTTTTTTCGTGTTTGAATCTCGCAGTAATGTGGCACCACACAGAAACAGTCCATTAAACCTGGATTCGGACAGTGTTTTAGAGGATAACACCGGTTAGGTCTGGGTTAGGTCTGGTATATGCGCGCATCTGGCTTATACTTTCGCATTTTTCGCAAACTTGTTGGCCAGATCATGGGTTTCTTCCGTGTTTGAATCACGTAGTAATGTTGTACCACACTGAGGCAGTCAATTAAACCTGGATTCGGACAGTATTTTAGAGGATAACACCGGTTAGGTCTGGGTTAGGTCTGGGTTATGCCCGCATCTGGCTCATGATTTTGCCTTCTTCGCATACTTGTTGGCCAGATCCTGGGTTTTTTTCGTGTTTGAATCACGTAGTAATGTGGTAACACAATGACGCAGTCAAATAACCCTGGCTTCGATCAATATTTTGGAGGATAACACCGGTTAGGTCTGGGTTAGGTCTGGGTTATGCCCGCATCTGGCTCATGATTTTGCCTTCTTCGCATACTTGTTGGCCAGATCCTGGGTTTTTTTCGTGTTTGAATCACGTAGTAATGTGGTAACACACTGACGGAGTCAATTAAACCTGGTTTCGATCAATATTTCAGAGGATAACACCGGTTAGGTCTGGGTTAAGTCTGGGATATGCCCGCATCTGGCTCATGATTTTGCCTTTTTCGCAAACTTGTTGGCTAGATCCTGGGTTTTTTCGGGTTTGCATCACGTGGTAATGTGGTACGACACAGAAACAATCCATTGAACCTGGATTCGGACAGTATTTTAGAGGATAACACCGGTTAGGTCTGGGTGAGGTCTGGTATATGCGCGCATCTGGCTTATACTTTCGCCTTTTTCGCAAACTTGTTGGCCAGATCATGGGTTTCTTCCGTGTTTGAATCACGTAGTAATGTTGTACCACACTGAGGCAGTCAATTAAATCTGGATTCGGACAGTATTTTAGAGGATAACACCGGTTAGGACTGGGTTAGGTCTGGGTTATGCCCGCATCTGGCTCATGATTTTGCCTTCTTCGCACACTTGTTGGCCAGATCCTGGGTTTTTTTCGTGTTTGAATCACGTAGTTATGTGGTAACACACTGAAGGAGTCAATTAAACCTCGTTTCGCTCAGTATTTTAGAGGATAACACCGGTTAGGTCTGGCTTAGGTCTGGGTAATACCCGCATCTGGCTCATGATTTCGCCTTCTTCGCAAACTTGTTGGCCAGATCCTGGGTTTTTTTCGCGTTTGAATCACGTAGTAATGTGGTAACACACTGAAGCAGCCAATTAAACCTGGTTTCGATCAACATTTCAGAGGATAACACCGGTTAGATCTGGGTTAGGTCTGGGTTATGCCCGCATCTGGCTTATACTTTCGCCTTTTTCGCAAACATGTTGGCTAGATCCTGGGTTTTTTTCGGTTTTGAATCACGTGGTAATGTGGTACGACACAGAAACAATCCATTAAACCTGGATTCGGACAGTATTTTAGAGGATAACACCGGTTAGGTCTGGGTTAGGTCTGGTATATGCGCGCATCTGGCTTATACTTTCGTCTTTTTCGCAAACTTGTTGGCCAGATCCTGGGTTTTTTTCGCGTTTGAATCACGTAGTAATGTGGTAACACACTGAAGCAGTCAATTAAACCTGGTTTCGATCAATATTTCAGAGGATAACACCGGTTAGGTCTGGGTTAGGTCTGGGTTATGCCCGCATCTGGCTCATGATTTTGCCTTCTTCGCATACTTGTTGGCCAGATCCTGGGTTTTTTTCGTGTTTGAATCACGTAGTAATGTGGTAACACACTGTAGCAGTCAATTAAACCTGGTTTCGATCAATATTTTAGAGGATAACACCGGTTAGGTCTGGGTTAGGTCTGGTATATGCGCGCATCTGGCTTATACTTTCGCCTTTTTCGCAAACTTGTTGGCCAGATCATGGGTTTCTTCCGTGTTTGAATCACGTAGTAATGTTGTACCACACTGAGGCAGTCAATTAAACCTGGATTCGGACAGTATTTTAGAGGATAACACCGGTTAGGTCTGGGTGAGGTCTGGGATATGCGCGCATCTGGCTCATGATTTTGCCTTTTTCGCAAACTTGTTGGCCAGATCCTGGGTTTTTTTCGTGTTTGAATCACGTAGTAATGTTGTACCACACTGAGGCAGTCAATTAAACCTGGTTTCGATCAATATTTCAGAGGATAACACCGGTTAGGCTTGGGTTTCGTCTGGGTTATGTCCGCATCTGGCTCATGATTTTGCCTTCTTCGCATACTTGTCGGCCAGATCCTGGGTTTTTTTCGTGTTTGAATCACGCAGTAATGTGGTACCACACTGAAGCAGTCAATTAAACCTGGTTTCGATGAATATTTTAGAGGATAACACCGGTTAGGTCTGGGTTAGGTCTGGGATATGCGCGCATCTGGCTTATACTTTCGCCTTTTTCGCAAACTTGTTGGCCAGATCATGGGTTTCTTCCGTGTTTGAATCACGTAGTAATGTTGTACCACACTGAGGCAGTCAATTAAACCTGGATCCGGACAGTATTTTAGAGGATAACACCGGTTAGGTCTGGGTTAGGTCTGGGTTATGCCCGCATCTGGCTCATGATTTTGCCTTCTTCGCATACTTGTTGGCCAGATCCTGGGTTTTTTTTGTGTTTGAATCACGTAGTAATGTGGTAACACACTGACGGAGTCAATTAAACCTGGTTTCGATCAATATTTCAGAGGATAACACCGGTTAGGTCTGGGTTAAGTCTGGGATATGCCCGCATCTGGCTCATGATTTTGCCTTTTTCGCAAACTTGTTGGCTAGATCCTGGGTTTTTTCGGGTTTGCATCACGTGGTAATGTGGTACGACACAGAAACAATCCATTGAACCTGGATTCGGACAGTATTTTAGAGGACAACACCGGTTAGGTCTGGATGAGGTCTGGTATATGCGCGCATCTGGCTTATACTTTCGCCTTTTTCGCAAACTTGTTGGCCAGATCATGGGTTTCTTCCGTGTTTGAATCACGTAGTAATGTTGTACCATACTGAGGCAGTCAATTAAACCTGGATTCGATCAATATTTCAGAGGATAACACCGGTTAGGTCTGGGTTAGGTCTGGGTTATGCCCGCATCTGGCTCATGATTTTGCCTTCTTCGCATACTTGTTGGCCAGATCCTGGGTTTTTTTCGTGTTTGAATCACGTAGTAATGTGGTAACACACTGAAGCAGTCAATTAAACCTGGTTTCGATGAATATTTTAGAGGATAACACCGGTTAGGTCTGGGTTAGGTCTGGGTTATGCCCGCATCTGGCTCATGATTTTGCCTTCTTCGCATACTTGTTGGCCAGATCCTGGGTTTCTTCCGTGTTTGAAGCACGTAGTAATGTTGTACCACACTGAGGCAGTCAATTAAACCTGGATTCGGACAGTATTTCAGAGGATAACACCGGTTAGGTCTCGGTTAGGTCTGGGTTATGCCCGCATCTGGCTCATGATTTTGCCTTCTTCGCATACTTGTTGGCCAGATCCTGGGTTTTTTTCGTGTTTGAATCACGTAGTAATGTGGTAACACAATGACGCAGTCAAATAACCCTGGCTTCGATCAATATTTTGGACGATAACGCCGGTTAGGTCTGGCTTGGGTCTGGGTAATACCCGCATCTGGCTCATGATTTTGCCGTCTTCGCATACTTGTTGGCCAGATCCTGGGTTCTTTTCGTGTTTGAATCACGTAGTAATGTGGTAACTCACTGAAGCAGTCAATTAAACCTGGTTTCGATCAATATTTTAGAGGATAACACCGGTTAGGTCTGGGTTAAGTCTGGGTTATGCCCGCATCTGGCTCATGATTTTGCCTTCTTCGCATACTTGTTGGCCAGGTCCTGGGTTTTTTTCGCGTTTGAATCACGTAGTAATGTGGTAACACACTGAAGCAGTCAATTAAACCCGGTTTCGATCAATATTTCAGAGGATAACACCGGTTAGGTCTGGGTTAGGTCTGGGTTATGCCCGCATCTGGCTCATGATTTTGCCTTCTTCGCATACTTGTTGGCCAGATCCTGGGTTTTTTTCGTGTTTGAATCACGTAGTAATGTGGTAACACACTGAAGCAGTCAATTAAACCTGGTTTCGATCAATATTTTAGAGGATAACACCGGTTAGGTCTGGGCTAGGTCTGGTATATGCGCGCATCTGGCTTATACTTTCGCCTTTTTCGCAAACTTGTTGGCCAGATCATGGGTTTCTTCCGTGTTTGAATCACGTAGTAATGTTGTACCACACTGAGGCAGTCAATTAAACCTGGATTCGGACAGTATTTTAGAGGATAACACCGGTTAGGTCTGGGTTAGGTCTGGGTTAGGTCTGGGTAATGCCCGCATCTGGCTCATGATTTTGCCTTCATCGCATACTTGTTGGCCAGATCCTGGGTTTTTTTCGTGTTTGAATCACGTAGTAAGGTGGTAACACAATGACGCAGTCAAATAACCCTGGCTTCGATCAATATTTCAGAGGATAACACCGGTTAGGTCTGGGTTAGGTCTGGGTTATGCCCGCATCTGGCTCATGATTTTGCCTTCTTCGCATACTTGTTGGCCAGATCCTGGGTTCTTTTCGTGTTTGAATCACGTAGTAATGTGGTAACTCACTGAAGCAGTCAATTAAACCTGGTTTCGATCAATATTTTAGAGGATAACACCGGTTAGGTCTGGGTTAGGTCTGGTACATGCGCGCATCTGGCTTATACTTTCGCCTTTTTCGCAAACTTGTTGGCCAGATCATGGGTTTCTTCCGTGTTTGAATCACGTAGTAATGTTGTACCACACTGAGGCAGTCAATTAAACCTGGATTCGGACAGTATTTTAGAGGATAACACCGGTTAGGTCTGGGTTAGGTCTGGGTTATGCCCGCATCTGGCTCATGATTTTGCCTTCTTCGCATACTTGTTGGCCAGATCCTGGGTTTTTTTCGTGTTTGAAACACGTAGTAATGTGGTAACACACTGAAGCAGTCAATTAAACCTGGTTTCGATCAATATTTTAGAGGATAACACCGGTTAGGTCTGGGTTAAGTCTGGGTTATGCCCGCATCTGGCTCATGATTTTGCCTTCTTCGCATACTTGTTGGCCAGATCCTGGGTTTTTTTCGTGTTTGAATCGCGTAGTAATGTGGTAACACAATGAAGCAGTCAAATAACCCTGGTTTCGATCAATATTTTGGAGGATAACACCGGTTAGGTCTGGGTTAGGTCTGGGTTATGCCCGCATCTGGCTCATGATTTTGCCTTTTTCGCAAACTTGTTGGCCACATCCTGGGTTTTTTTCGTGTTTGAATCACGTAGTTATGTGGTACCACACTGAGGCAGTCAATTAAACCTGGTTTCGATCAATATTTCAGAGGATAACACCGGTTAGGTCTGGGTTAGGTCTGGTATATGCGCGCATCTGGCTTATACTTTCGCCTTTTTCGCAAACTTGTTAGCCAGATCATGGGTTTCTTCCGTGTTTGAATCACGTAGTAATGTTGTACCACACTGAGGCAGTCAATTAAACCTGGATTCGGACAGTATTTTAGAGGATAACACCGGTTAGGCCTGGGTCTCGTCTGGGTTATGTCCGCACCTGGCCCATGATTTTGCCTTCTTCGCATACTTGTTGGCCAGATCCTGGGTTTGTTTCGTGTTTGAATCACGTAGTAATGTGGTAGCACAATGAAGCAGTCAAATAACCCTGGTTTCGATCAATATTTTGGAGGATAACACCGGTTAGGTCTGGGTTAGGTCTGGGTTATACCAGCATCTGGCTCATGGTTTTGCCTTCTTCGCATACTTGTTGGCCAGATCCTGGGTTTTTTTCGTGTTTGAATCACGTAGGAATGTGGTAGCACACTGAAGCAGTCAATTAAACCTGGTTTCGATCAATATTTCAGAGGATAACACCGGTTAGGTCTGGGTTAGGTCTGGGTTATGCCCGCATCTGGCTCATGATTTTGCCTTTTTCGCAAACTTGTTGGCCAGATCCTGGGTTTTTTTCGTGTTTGAATCGCGTAGTAATGTGGTAACACAATGAAGCAGTCAAATAACCCTGGTTTCGATCAATATTTCACAGGATAACACCGGTTAGGTCTGGGTTAGGTCCGGGATATGCCCGCATCTGGCTCATGATTTTGCCTTCTTCGCATACTTGTTGGCCAGATCCTGGGTTTTTACCGTGTTTGAGTCACGTAGTAATGTGGTACCACACTGAGGCAGTCAATTAAACCTGGTTTCGATCAATATTTTAGAGGATAACACCGGTTAGGTCTGGGTTAGGTCCTGGTTATGCCCGCATCTGGCTCATGATTTTGCCTTCTTCGCATACTTGTTGGCCAGATCCTGGGTTTTTTTCGTGTTTGAATCACGTAGTAATGTGGTAACACACTGAAGGAGTCAATTAAACCTGGTTTCGCTCAATATTTTAGAGGATAACATCGGTTAGGTCTGGGTTAGGTCTGGGTTATGCCCGCATCTGGATCATGATTTTGCCTTCTTCGCATACTTGTTGGCCAGATCCTGGGTTTTTTTCGTGTTTGAATCACGTAGTAATGTGGTAACACACTGAAGCAGTCAATTAAACCTGGTTTCGATCAATATTTTAGAGAATAACACCGGTTAGGACTGGGTTAGGTCTGGGTTATGCCCGCATCTGGCTCATGATTTTGCCTTCTTCGCATAGTTGTTGGCCAGATCCTGGGTTTTTTTCGTGTTTGAATTACGTAGTTATGTGGTAACACACTGAAGGAGTCAATTAAACCTCGTTTCGCTCAGTATTTTAGAGGATAACACCGGTTAGGTCTGGCTTAGGTCTGGGATATGCGCGCATCTGGCTTATACTTTCGCCTTTTTCGCAAACTTGTTGGCCAGATCCTGGGTTTTTTCCGTGTTTGAATCACATAGTAATGTGGTACCACACTGAGGCAGTCAATTAAACCTGTTTTCGATCAATATTTCAGAGGATAACACCGGTTAGGTCTGGGTTAAGTCCGGGATATGCCCGCATCTGGCTCATGATTTTGCCTTCTTCGCATACTTGTTGGCCAGATCCTGGGTTTTTACCGTGTTTGAGTCACGTAGTAATGTGGTACCACACTGAGGCAGTCAATTAAACCTGGTTTCGATCAATATTTTAGGGGATAACACCGGTTAGGTCTGGGTTAGGTCCTGGTTATGCCCGCATCTGGCTCATGATTTTGCCTTTTTCGCATACTTGTTGGCCAGATCCTGGGTTTTTTCCGTGTTTGAATCACGTGGTAATGTTGTTCCACACTGAGGCAGTCAATTAAACCTGGATTCGGACAGTATTTCAGAGGATAACACCGGTTAGGTCTGGGTTAGGTCTGGGTTATGCCCGCATCTGGCTCATGATTTTGCCTTCTTCGCATAGTTGTTGGCCAGATCCTGGGTTTTTTTCGTGTTTGAATTACGTAGTTATGTGGTTACACACTGAAGGAGTCAATTAAACCTCGTTTCGCTCAGTATTTTAGAGGATAACACCGGTTAGGTCTGGCTTAGGTCTGGGATATGCGCGCATCTGGCTTATACTTTCGCCTTTTTCGCAAACTTGTTGGCCAGATCCTGGGTTTTTTCCGTGTTTGAATCACATAGTAATGTGGTACCACACTGAGGCAGTCAATTAAACCTGTTTTCGATCAATATTTCAGAGGATAACACCGGTTAGGTCTGGGTTAAGTCCGGGATATGCCCGCATCTGGCTCATGATTTTGCCTTTTTCGCATACTTGTTGGCCAGATCCTGGGTTTTTTTCGTGCTTGAATCACGTAGTAATGTGGTAACACACTGAAGCAGTCAATTAAACCTGGTTTCGATCAATATTTTAGAGGATAACAACGGTTAGGTCTGGGTTAGGTCTGGGATATGCGCGCATCTGGCTTATACTTTCGCCTTTTTCGCAAACTTGTTGGCCAGATCCTGGGTTTTTTTCGTGTTTGAATCACGTAGTAATGTGGTACCACACTGAGGCAGTCAATTAACCCTGGTTTCGATCAATATTTCAGAGGATAACACCGGTTAGGTCTGGGTTATGTCTGGGATATGCCCGCATCTGGCTCATGATTTTGCCTTTTTCGCAAACTTGTTGGCTAGATCCTGGGTTTTTTCGGGTTTGCATCACGTGGTAATGTGGTACGACACAGAAACAATCCATTGAACCTGGATTCGGACAGTATTTTAGAGGATAACACCGGTTAGGTCAGGGTGAGGTCTGGGATATGCGCGCATCTGGCTCATGATTTTGCCTTTTTCGCAAACTTGTTGGCCAGATCCTGGGTTATTTTCGTGTTTGAATCACGTAGTAATGTTGTACCACACTGAGGCAGTCAATTAAACCTGGTTTCGATCAATATTTCAGAGGATAACACCGGTTAGGCTTGGGTTTCGTCTGGGTTATGTCCGCATCTGGCTCATGATTTTGCCTTCTTCGCATACTTGTTGGCCAGATCCTGGGTTTTTGTCGTGTTTGAATCACGCAGTAATGTGGTAACACACTGAAGCAGTCAATTAAACCTGGTTTCGATCAATATTTTAGAGGATAACACCGGTTAGGTCTGGGTTAGGTCTGGGATATGCGCGCATCTGGCTTATACTTTCGCCTTTTTCGCAAACTTGTTGGCCAGATCCTGGGTTTTTTCCGTGTTTGAATCACGTAGTAATGTGGTACCACACTGAGGCAGTCAATTAAACCTGGTTTCGATCAATATTTCAGAGGATAACACCGGTTAGGTCTGGGTTAAGTCCGGGATATGCCCGCATCTGGCTCATGATTTTGCCTTCTTCGCATACTTGTTGGCCAGATCCTGGGTTTTTTTCGTGTTTGAATCACGTAGTAATGTGGTACCACTCTGTGGCAGTCAATTAAACCTGGTTTCGATCAATATTTTAGAGGATAACACCGGTTAGGTCTGGGTTAGGTCTGGGATATGCGCGCATCTCGCTTATACTTTCGCCTTTTTCGCAAACTTGTTGGCCAGATCCTGGGGTTTTTCCGTGTTTGAATCACGGAGTAATGTTGTACCACACTGAGGCAGTCAATTAAACCTGGATTCGGACAGTATTTTAGAGGATAACACCGGTTAGGCCTGGGTCTCGTCTGGGTTATGTCCGCACCTGGCCCATGATTTTGCCTTCTTCGCATACTTGTTGGCCAGATCCTGGGTTTGTTTCGTGTTTGAATCACGTAGTAATGTGATAGCACACTGAAGGAGTCAATTAAACCTGGTTTCGCTCAATATTTTAGAGGATAACATCGGTTAGGTCTGGGTTAGGTCTGGGTTATGTCCGCATCTGGCTCATGATTTTGCCTTCTTCGCATACTTGTTGGCCAGATCCTGGGTTTTTGTCGTGTTTGAATCACGCAGTAATGTGGTAACACACTGAAGCAGTCAATTAAACCTGGTTTCGATCAATATTTTAGAGGATAACACCGGTTAGGTCTGGGTTAGGTCTGGGATATGCGCGCATCTGGCTTATACTTTCGCCTTTTTCGCAAACTTGTTGGCCAGATCCTGGGTTTTTTCCGTGTTTGAATCACGTAGTAATGTGGTACCACACTGAGGCAGTCAATTAAACCTGGTTTCGATGAATATTTCAGAGGATAACACCGGTTAGGTCTGGGTTAAGTCCGGGATATGCCCGCATCTGGCTCATGATTTTGCCTTCTTCGCATACTTGTTGGCCAGATCCTGGGTTTTTTTCGTGTTTGAATCACGTAGTAATGTGGTAACACACTGAAGCAGTCAATTAAACCTGGTTTCGATCAATATTTTAGAGGATAACACCGGTTAGGTCTGGGTTAGGTCTGGTATATGCGCGCATCTGGCTTATACCTTCGCCTTTTTCGCAAACTTGTTGGCCAGATCCAGGGTTTTTTTCGTGTTTGAATCACGCAGTAATGTGGCACCACACAGAAACAGTCCATTAAACCTGGATTCGGACAGAATTTTAGAGGATAACACCGGCTAGGTCTGGGTTAGGTCTGGGTTATGCCCGCATCTGGCTCATGATTTTGCTTTCTTCGCATACTTGTTGGCCAGGTCCTGGGTTTTTTTCTTGTTTGAATCACGTAGTAATGTGGTAACACACTGAAGCAGTCAATTAAACCTGGTTTCGATCAATATTTCAGAGGATAACACCGGTTAGGTCTGGGTTAGGTCTGGGTTATGCCCGCATCTGGCTCATGATTTTGCCTTTTTCGCAAACTTGTTGGCCAGATCCTGGGTTTTTTTCGTGTTTGAATCACGTAGTAATGTGGTACCACTCTGTGGCAGTCAATTAAACCTGGTTTCGATCAATATTTTAGAGGATAACACCGGTTAGGTCTGGGTTAGGTCTGGGATATGCGCGCATCTCGCTTATACTTTCGCCTTTTTCGCAAACTTGTTGGCCAGATCCTGGGGTTTTTCCGTGTTTGAATCACGGAGTAATGTTGTACCACACTGAGGCAGTCAATTAAACCTGGATTCGGACAGTATTTTAGAGGATAACACCGGTTAGGCCTGGGTCTCGTCTGGGTTATGTCCGCACCTGGCCCATGATTTTGCCTTCTTCGCATACTTGTTGGCCAGATCCTGGGTTTGTTTCGTGTTTGAATCACGTAGTAATGTGGTAGCACACTGAAGGAGTCAATTAAACCTGGTTTCGCTCAATATTTTAGAGGATAACATCGGTTAGGTCTGGGTTAGGTCTGGGTTATGCCCGCATCTGGCTCATGATTTTGCCTTCTTCGCATACTTGTTGGCCAGATCCTGGGTTTTTTTCGTGTTTGAATCACGTAGTAATGTGATAACACAATGACGCAGTCAAATAACCCTGGCTTCGATCAATATTTTGGAGGATAACACCGGTTAGGTCTGGGTTAGGTCTGGGTTATGCCCGCATCTGGCTCATGATTTTGCCTTCTTCGCATACTTGTTGGCCAGATCCTGGGCTTTTTTCGTGTTTGAATCACGTAGTAATGTGGTAACACACTGACGGAGTCAATTAAACCTGGTTTCGATCAATATTTTAGAGGATAACACCGGTTAGGTCTGGGTTAGGTCTGGGTTATGCCCGCATCTGGCTCATGATTTTGCCTTCTTCGCATACTTGTTGGCCAGATCCTGGGTTTTTTTCGTGTTTGAATCACGTAGTAATGTTGTACCACACTGAGGCAGTCAATTAAACCTGGATTCGGACAGTATTTTAGAGGATAACACCGGTTAGGTCTGGGTTAGGTCTGGGTTATGCCCGCATCTGGCTCATGATTTTGCCTTCTTCGCATACTTGTTGGCCAGATCCTGGGTGTTTTTCGTGTTTGAATCACGTAGTAATGTGGTACCACACTGAGGCAGTCAATTAAACCTGGTTTCGATCAATATTTCAGAGGATAACACCGGTTAGGTCTGGGTTAAGTCAGGGATATGCCCGCATCTGGCTCATGATTTTGCCTTTTTCGCAAACTTGTTGGCTAGATCCTGGGTTTTTTCGGGTTTGCATCACGTGGTAATGTGGTACGACACAGAAACAATCCATTGAACCTGGATTCGGACAGTATTTTAGAGGATAACACCGGTTAGGTCTGGGTGAGGTCTGGGATATGCGCGCATGTGGCTCATGATTTTGCCTTTTTCGCAAACTTGTTGGCCAGATCCTGGGTTTTTTCCGTGTTTGAATCACGTAGTAATGTTGTACCACACTGAGGCTGTCAATTAAACCTGGATTCGGACAGTATTTTAGAGGATAACACCGGTTAGGTCTGGGTTAGGTCTGGGTTATGCCCGCATCTGGCTCATGATTTTGCCTTCTTCGCATACTTGTTGGCCAGATCCTGATTTTTTTCGTGTTTGAATCACGTAGTTATGTGGTAACACACTGAAGGAGTCAATTAAACCTCGTTTCGCTCAGTATTTTAGAGGATAACACCGGTTAGGTCTGGCTTAGGTCTGGGATATGCGCGCATCTGGCTTATACTTTCGCCTTTTTCGCAAACTTGTTGGCCAGATCCTGGGTTTTTTCCGTGTTTGAATCACGTAGTAATGTGGTACCACACTGAGGCAGTCAATTAAACCTGGATTCGGACAGTATTTTAGAGGATAACACCGGCTAGGTCTGGGTTACGTCTGGGTTATGCCCGCATCTGGCTCATGATTTTGCCTTCTTCGCATACTTGTTGGCCAGATCCTGGGTATTTTTCGTGTTTGAATCACGTAGTTATGTGGTAACACACTGAAGGAGTCAATTAAACCTCGTTTCGCTCAGTATTTTAGAGGATAACAACGGTTAGGTCTGGCTTAGGTCTGGGTAATACCCGCATCTGGCTCATGATTTTGCCTTCTTCGCATACTTGTTGGCCAGATCCTGGGTTTTTTCCGTGTTTGAATCACGTGGTAATGTTGTACCACACTGAGGCAGTCAATTAAACCTGGATTCGGACAGTATTTCAGAGGATAACACCGGTTAGGTCTGGGTTAGGTCTGGGTTATGCCCGCATCTGGCTCATGATTTTGCCTTCTTCGCATAGTTGTTGGCCAGATCCTGGGTTTTTTTCGTGTTTGAATTACGTAGTTATGTGGTAACACACTGAAGGAGTCAATTAAACCTCGTTTCGCTCAGTATTTTAGAGGATAACACCGGTTAGGTCTGGCTTAGGTCTGGGATATGCGCGCATCTGGCTTATACTTTCGCCTTTTTCGCAAACTTGTTGGCCAGATCCTGGGTTTTTTCCGTGTTTGAATCACATAGTAATGTGGTACCACACTGAGGCAGTCAATTAAACCTGTTTTCGATCAATATTTCAGAGGATAACACCGGTTAGGTCTGGGTTAAGTCCGGGATATGCCCGCATCTAGCTCATGATTTTGCCTTTTTCGCATACTTGTTGGCCAGATCCTGGGTTTTTTTCGTGCTTGAATCACGTAGTAATGTGGTAACACACTGAAGCAGTCAATTAAACCTGGTTTCGATCAATATTTTAGAGGATAACAACGGTTAGGTCGGGGTTAGGTCTGGGATATGCGCGCATCTGGCTTATACTTTCGCCTTTTTCGCAAACTTGTTGGCCAGATCCTGGGTTTTTTTCGTGTTTGAATCACGTAGTAATGTGGTACCACACTGAGGCAGTCAATTAAACCTGGTTTCGATCAATATTTCAGAGGATAACACCGGTTAGGTCTGGGTTATGTCTGGGATATGCCCGCATCTGGCTCATGATTTTGCCTTTTTCGCAAACTTGTTGGCTAGATCCTGGGTTTTTTCGGGTTTGCATCACGTGGTAATGTGGTACGACACAGAAACAATCCATTGAACCTGGATTCGGACAGTATTTTAGAGGATAACACCGGTTAGGTCTGGGTGAGGTCTGGGATATGCGCGCATCTGGCTCATGATTTTGCCTTTTTCGCAAACTTGTTGGCCAGATCCTGGGTTATTTTCGTGTTTGAATCACGTAGTAATGTTGTACCACACTGAGGCAGTCAATTAAACCTGGTTTCGATCAATATTTCAGAGGATAACACCGGTTAGGCTTGGGTTTCGTCTGGGTTATGTCCGCATCTGGCTCATGATTTTGCCTTCTTCGCATACTTGTTGGCCAGATCCTGGGTTTTTGTCGTGTTTGAATCACGCAGTAATGTGGTAACACACTGAAGCAGTCAATTAAACCTGGTTTCGATCAATATTTTAGAGGATAACACCGGTTAGGTCTGGGTTAGGTCTGGGATATGCGCGCATCTGGCTTATACTTTCGCCTTTTTCGCAAACTTGTTGGCCAGATCCTGGGTTTTTTCCGTGTTTGAATCACGTAGTAATGTGGTACCACACTGAAGCAGTCAATTAAACCTGGTTTCGATCAATATTTCGGAGGATAACACCGGTTAGGTCTGGGTTAAGTCCGGGATATGCCCGCATCTGGCTCATGATTTTGCCTTCTTCGCATACTTGTTGGCCAGATCCTGGGTTTTTTTCGTGTTTGAATCACGTAGTAATGTGGTAACACACTGAAGCAGTCAATTAAACCTGGTTTCGATCAATATTTTAGAGGATAACACCGGTTAGGTCTGGGTTAGGTCTGGTATATGCGCGCATCTGGCTTATACCTTC
Organism: Colletes latitarsis; assembly: GCF_051014445.1. Classification (NCBI taxonomy): domain Eukaryota; kingdom Metazoa; phylum Arthropoda; class Insecta; order Hymenoptera; family Colletidae; genus Colletes; species Colletes latitarsis. The sequence goes on from NC_135142.1 coordinate 9,518,141, forward strand.
GCCTTTTTCGCAAACTTGTTGGCCAGATCCAGGGTTTTTTTCGTGTTTGAATCACGCAGTAATGTGGCACCACACAGAAACAGTCCATTAAACCTGGATTCGGACAGTATTTTAGAGGATAACACCGGCTAGGTCTGGGTTAGGTCTGGGTTATGCCCGCATCTGGCTCATGATTTTGCTTTCTTCGCATACTTGTTGGCCAGGTCCTGGGTTTTTTTCTTGTTTGAATCACGTAGTAATGTGGTAACACACTGAAGCAGTCAATTAAACCTGGTTTCGATCAATATTTCAGAGGATAACACCGGTTAGGTCTGGGTTAGGTCTGGGTTATGCCCGCATCTGGCTCATGATTTTGCCTTTTTCGCAAACTTGTTGGCCAGATCCTGGGTTTTTTTCGTGTTTGAATCACGTAGTAATGTGGTACCACTCTGTGGCAGTCAATTAAACCTTGTTTCGATCAATATTTTAGAGGATAACACCGGTTAGGTCTGGGTTAGGTCTGGGATATGCGCGCATCTCGCTTATACTTTCGCCTTTTTCGCAAACTTGTTGGCCAGATCCTGGGGTTTTTCCGTGTTTGAATCACGGAGTAATGTTGTACCACTCTGAGGCAGTCAATTAAACCTGGATTCGGACAGTATTTTAGAGGATAACACCGGTTAGGTCTGGGTTAGGTCTGGGTTATGCCCGCATCTGGCTCATGATTTTGCCTTCTTCGCATACTTGTTGGCCAGATCCTGGGTTTTTTTCGTGTTTGAATCACGTAGTAATGTGGTAACACAATGACGCAGTCAAATAACCCTGGCTTCGATCAATATTTTGGAGGATAACACCGGTTAGGTCTGGGTTAGGTCTGGGTTATGCCCGCATCTGGCTCATGATTTTGCCTTCTTCGCATACTTGTTGGCCAGATCCTGGGCTTTTTTCGTGTTTGAATCACGTAGTAATGTGGTAACACACTGACGGAGTCAATTAAACCTGGTTTCGATCAATATTTTAGAGGATAACACCGGTTAGGTCTGGGTTAGGTCTGGGTTATGCCCGCATCTGGCTCATGATTTTGCCTTCTTCGCATACTTGTTGGCCAGATCCTGGGTTTTTTTCGTGTTTGAATCACGTAGTAATGTGGTAACACACTGAAGCAGCCAATTAAACCTGGTTTCGATCAATATTTCAGAGGATAACACCGGTTAGGTCTGGGTTAGGTCTGGGTTATGCCCGCATCTGGCTCATGATTTTGCCTTCTTCGCATACTTGTTGGCCAGATCCTGGGTTTTTTTCGTGTTTGAATCACGTAGTGATGTGGTAACACACTGAAGCAGTCAATTAAACCTGGTTTCGATCAATATTTTAGAGGATAACACCGGTTAGGTCTGGGTTAGGTCTGGTATATGCGCGCATCTGGCTTATACTTTCGCCTTTTTCGCAAACTTGTTGGCCAGATCATGGGTTTCTTCCGTGTTTGAATCACGTAGTAATGTTGTACCACACTGAGGCAGTCAATTAAACCTGGATTCGGACAGTATTTTAGAGGATAACACCGGTTAGGTCTGGGTTAGGTCTGGGTTATGCCCGCATCTGGCTCATGATTTTGCCTTCTTCGCATACTTGTTGGCCAGATCCTGGGTTTTTTTCGTGTTTGAATCACGTAGAAATGTGGTAACACACTGAAGCAGTCAATTAAACCTGGTTTCGATCAATATTTCAGAGGATAACACCGGTTAGGTCTCGGTTAGGTCTCGGTTAGGTCTGGGTTATGCCCGCATCTGGCTCATGATTTTGCCTTCTTCGCATACTTGTTGGCCATATCCTGGGTTTTTTTCGCGTATGAATCACGTAGTAATGTGGTAACACACTGAAGCAGTCAATTAAACCTGGTTTCGATCAATATTTTAGAGGATAACACCGGTTAGGTCTGGGTTAGGTCTGGTATATGCGCGCATCTGGCTTATACCTTCGCCTTTTTCGCAAACTTGTTGGCCAGATCCAGGGTTTTTTTCGTATTTGAATCACGCAGTAATGTGGCACCACACAGAAACAGTCCATCAAACCTGGATTCGGACAGTATTTTAGAGGATAACACCGGCTAGGTCTGGGTTAGGTCTGGGTTATGCCCGCATCTGGCTCATGATTTTGCTTTCTTCACATACTTGTTGGCCAGATCCTGGGTTTTTTTCTTGTTTGAATCACGTAGTAATGTGGTAACACACTGAAGCAGTCAATTAAACCTGGTTTCGATCAATATTTCAGAGGATAACACCGGTAAGGTCTGTGTTAGGTCCGGGATATGCCCGCATCTGGCTCATGATTTTGCATTCTTCGCATACTTGTTGGCCAGATCCTGGGTTTTTTCCGTGTTTGAATCACGTAGTAATGTTGTACCACACTGAGGCAGTCAATTAAACCTGGATTCGGACAGTATTTTAGAGGATAACACCGGTTAGGTCTGGGTTATGCCCGCATCTGGCTTATGATTTTGCCTTCTTCGCATACTTGTTGGCCAGATCCTGGGTTTTTTTCGTGTTTGAATCACGTAGTAATGTGGTACCACACTGAGGCAGTCAATTAAACCTGGTTTCGATCAATATTTCAGAGGATAACACCGGTTAGGTCCGGGTTATGTCTGGGATATGCCCGCATCTGGCTGATGATTTTGCCTTTTTCGCAAACTTGTTGGCTAGATCCTGGGTTTTTTCGGGTTTGCATCACGTGGTAGTGGTACGACACAGAAACAATCCATTGAACCTGGATTCGGACAGTATTTTAGAGGATAACACCGGTTAGGTCTGGGTGAGGTCTGGGATATGCGCGCATCTGGCTCATGATTTTGCCTTTTTCGCAAACTTGTTGGCCAGATCCTGGGTTTTTTTCGTGTTTGAATCACGTAGTAATGTTGTACCACACTGAGGCAGTCAATTAAACCTGGTTTCGATCAATATTTCAGAGGATAACGCCGGTTAGGCTTGGGTTTCGTCTGGGTTATGTCCGCATCTGGCTCATGATTTTGCCTTCTTCGCATACTTGTTGGCCAGATCCTGGGTTTTTTTCGTGTTTGAATCACGCAGTAATGTGGTAACACACTGAAGCAGTCAATTAAACCTGGTTTCGATCAATATTTTAGAGGATAACACCGGTTAGGTCTGGGTTAGGTCTGGGGTATGCGCGCATCTGGCTTATACTTTCGCCTTTTTCGCAAACTTGTTGGCCAGATCCTGGGTTTTTTCCGTGTTTGAATCACGTAGTAATGTGGTACCACACTGAGGCAGTCAATTAAACCTGGTTTCGATCAATATTTCAGAGGATAACACCGGTTAGGTCTGGGTTAAGTCCGGGATATGCCCGCATCTGGCTCATGATTTTGCCTTCTTCGCATACTTGTTGGCCAGATCCTGGGTTTTTTTCGTGTTTGAATCACGTAGTAATGTAGTAACACACTGAAGCAGTCAATTAAACCTGGTTTCGATCAATATTTTAGAGGATAACACCGGTTAGGTCTGGGTTAGGTCTGGGATATGCGCGCATCTGGCTTATACTTTCGCCTTTTTCGCAAACTTGTTGGCCAGATCCTGGGTTTTTTCCGTGTTTGAATCACGTAGTAATGTGGTACCACACTGAAGCAGTCAATTAAACATGGTTTCGATCAATATTTCAGAGGATAACACCGGTTAGGTCTGGGATAAGTCCGGGATATGCCCGCATCTGGCTCATGATTTTGCCTTCTTCGCATACTTGTTGGCCAGATCCTGGGTTTTTTTCGTGTTTGAATCACGTAGTAATGTGGTAACACACTGAAGCAGTCAATTAAACCTGGTTTCGATCAATATTTTAGAGGATAACACCGGTTAGGTCTGGGTTAGGTCTGGTATATGCGCGCATCTGGCTTATACCTTCGCCTTCTTCGCAAACTTGTTGGCCAGATCCAGGGTTTTTTTCGTGTTTGAATCACGCAGTAATGTGACACCACACAGAAACAGTCCATTAAACCTGGATTCGGACAGTATTTTAGAGGATAACACCGGCTAGGTCTGGGTTAGGTCTGGGTTATGCCCGCATCTGGCTCATGATTTTGCCTTCTTCGCATACTTGTTGGCCAGATCCTGGGTTTTTTTTCGTGTTTGAATCACGTAGTAATGTGGTAACACACTGAAGCAGTCAATTAAACCTGGTTTCGGTCAATATTTTAGAGGATAACACCGGTTAGGACTGGGTTAGGTCTGGGTTATGCCCGCATCTGGCTCATGATTTTGCCTTCTTCGCATACTTGTTGGCCAGATCCTGGGTTTTTTTCGTGTTTGAATCACGTAGTAATGTGGTAACACACTGACGGAGTCAATTAAACCTGGTTTCGATCAATATTTTAGAGGATAACACCGGTTAGGTCTGGGTTAGATCTGGGTTATGCCCGCATCTGGCTCATGATTTTGCCTTCTTCGCATACTTGTTGGCCAGATCCTGGGTTTTTTTTCGTGTTTGAATCACGTAGTAATGTGGTAACACACTGAAGCAGTCAATTAAACCTGGTTTCGGTCAATATTTTAGAGGATAACACCGGTTAGGACTGGGTTAGGTCTGGGTTATGCCTGCATCTGGCTCATGATTTTGCCTTCTTCGCATACTTGTTGGCCAGATCCTGGGTTTTTTTCGTGTTTGAATCACGTAGTAATGTGGTAACACACTGACGGAGTCAATTAAACCTGGTTTCGATCAATATTTTAGAGGATAACACCGGTTAGGTCTGGGTTAGGTCTGGGTTATGCCCGCATCTGGCTCATGATTTTGCCTTCTTCGCATACTTGTTGGCCAGATCCTGGGTTTTTTTCGTGTTTGAATCACGTAGTTATGTGGTAACACACTGAAGGAGTCAATTAAACCTCGTTTCGCTCAGTATTTTAGAGGATAACACCGGTTAGGTCTGGCTTAGGTCTGGGAAATACCCGCATCTGGCTCATGATTTTGCCTTCTTCGCATACTTGTTGGCCTGATCCTGGGTTTTTTTCGCGTTTGAATCACGTAGTAATGTGGTAACACACTGAAGCAGTCAATTAAACCTGGTTTCGATCAATATTTCAGAGGATAACTCCGGTTAGGTCTGGGTTAGGTCTGGGTTATGCCTGCATCTGGCTCATGATTTTGCCTTCTTCGCATACTTGTTGGCCAGATCCTGGGTTTTTTTCGTGTTTGAATCACGTAGTAATGTGGTAACACACTGAAGCAGTCAATTAAACCTGGTTTCGATCAATATTTTAGAGGATAACACCGGATAGGTCTGGGTTAGGTCTGGTATATGCGCGCATCTGGCTTATACTTTCGCCTTTTTCGCAAACTTGTTGGCCAGATCATGGGTTTCTTCCGTGTTTGAATCACGTAGTAATGTTGTACCACACTGAGGCAGTCAATTAAACCTGGATTCGGACAGTATTTTAGAGGATAACACCGGTTAGGTCTGGGTTAGGTCTGGGTTATGCCCGCATCTGGCTCATGATTTTGCCTTCTTCGCATACTTGTTGGCCAGATCCTGGGTTTTTTTCGTGTTTGAATCACGTAGTAATGTGGTAACACAATGACGCAGTCAAATAACCCTGGCTTCGATCAATATTTTGGAGGATAACACCGGTTAGGTCTGGGTTAGGTCTGGGTTATGCCCGCATCTGGCTCATGATTTTGCCTTCTTCGCATACTTGTTGGCCAGATCCTTGGCTTTTTTCGTGTTTGAATCACGTAGTAATGTGGTAACACACTGACGGAGTCAATTAAACCTGGTTTCGATCAATATTTTAGAGGATAACACCGGTTAGGTCTGGGTTAGGTCTGGGTTATGCCCGCATCTGGCTCATGATTTTGCCTTCTTCGCATACTTGTTGGCCAGATCCTGGGTTTTTTTCGTGTTTGAATCACGTAGTAATGTGGTAACACACTGAAGCAGTCAATTAAACCTGGTTTCGATCAATATTTTAGAGGATAACACCGGTTAGGACTGGGTTAGGTCTGGGTTATGCCCGCATCTGGCTCATGATTTTGCCTTCTTCGCATACTTGTTGGCCAGATCCTGGGTTTTTTTCGTGTTTGAATCACGTAGTAATGTGGTAACACACTGACGGAGTCAATTAAACCTGGTTTCGATCAATATTTTAGAGGATAACACCGGTTAGGTCTGGGTTAGGTCTGGGTTATGCCCGCATCTGGCTCATGATTTTGCCTTCTTCGCATACTTGTTGGCCAGATCCTGGGTTTTTTTCGTGTTTGAATCACGTAGTAATGTGGTAACACACTGAAGGAGTCAATTAAACCTCGTTTCGCTCAGTATTTTAGAGGATAACACCGGTTAGGTCTGGCTTAGGTCTGGGTAATACCCGCATCTGGCTCATGATTTTGCCTTCTTCGCATACTTGTTGGCCTGATCCTGGGTTTTTTTCGTGTTTGAATCACGTAGTAATGTGGTAACACAATGACGCAGTCAAATAACCCTGGCTTCGATCAATATTTTGGAGGATAACACCGGTTAGGTCTGGGTTAGGTCCGGGTTATGCCCGCATCTGGCTCATGATTTTGCCTTCTTCGCATACTTGTTGGCCAGATCCTGGGTTTTTTTCGCGTATGAATCACGTAGTAATGTGGTAACACACTGAAGCAGTCAATTAAACCTGGTTTCGACCAATATTTTAGAGGATAACACCGGTTAGGTCTGGGTTAGGTCTGGGATATGCGCGCATCTGGCTTATACTTTCGCCTTTTTCGCAAACTTGTTGGCCAGATCCTGGGTTTTTTCCGTGTTTGAATCACGTAGTAATGTGGTACCACACTGAGGCAGTCAATTAAACCTGGTTTCGATCAATATTTCAGAGGTTAACACCGGTTAGGTCTGGGTTAAGTCCGGGATATGCCCGCATCTGGCTCATGATTTTGCCTTCTTCGCATACTTGTTGGCCAGATCCTGGGTTTTTTTCGTGTTTGAATCACGTAGTAATGTGGTAACACACTGAAGCAGTCAATTAAACCTGGTTTCGATCAATATTTTAGAGAATAACACCGGTTAGGTCTGGGTTAGGTCTGGTATATGCGCGCATCTGGCTTATACCTTCGCCTTTTTCGCATACTTGTTGGCCAGATCCAGGGTTTTTTTCGTGTTTGAATCACGCAGTAATGTGGCACCACACAGAAACAGTCCATTAAACCTGGATTCGGACAGTATTTTAGAGGATAACACCGGTTAGGTCTGGGTTATGCCCGCATCTGGCTCATGATTTTGCCTTCTTCGCATACTTGTTGGCCAGATCCTGGGTTTTTTTCGTGTTTGAATCACGTAGTAATGTGGTAACACACTGACGGAGTCAATTAAACCTGGTTTCGATCAATATTTCAGAGGATAACACCGGTTAGGTCTGGGTTAAGTCTGGGATATGCCCGCATCTGGCTCATGATTTTGCATTTTCGCAAACTTGTTGGCTAGATCCTGGGTTTTTTCGGGTTTGCATCACGTGGTAATGTGGTACGAGACAGAAACAATCCATTGAACCTGGATTCGGACAGTATTTTAGAGGATAACACCGGTTAGGTCTGGGTGAGGTCTGGTATATGCGCGCATCTGGCTTATACTTTCGCCTTTTTCGCAAACTTGTTGGCCAGATCATGGGTTTCTTCCGTGTTTGAATCACGTAGTAATGTTGTACCACACTGAGGCAGTCAATTAAACCTGGATTCGGACAGTATTTTAGAGGATAACACCGGTTAGGTCTAGGTGAGGTCTGGGATATGCGCGCATCTGGCTCATGATTTTGCCTTTTTCGCAAACTTGTTGGCCAGATCCTGGGTTTTTTTGGTGTTTGAATCACGTAGTAATGTTGTACCACACTGAGGCAGTCAATTAAACCTGGTTTCGATCAATATTTCGGAGGATAACACCGGTTAGGCTTGGGTTTCGTCTGGGTTATGTCCGCATCTGGCTCATGATTTTGCCTTCTTCGCATAGTAGGTCTGGTATATGCGCGCATCTGGCTTATACTTTCGCCTTTTTCGCAAACTTGTTGGCCAGATCATGGGTTTCTTCCGTGTTTGAATCACGTAGTAATGTTGTACCACACTGAGGCAGTCAATTAAACCTGGATTCGGACAGTATTTTAGAGGATAACACCGGTTAGGTCTGGGTTAGGTCTGGGTTATGCCCGCATCTGGCTCATGATTTTGCCTTCTTCGCATACTTGTTGGCCAGATCCTGGGTTTTTTTCGTGTTTGAATCACGTAGTAATGTGGTAACACACTGAAGCAGTCAATTAAACCTGGTTTCGATCAATATTTTAGAGGATAACACCGGTTAGGTCTGGGTTAGGTCTGGTATATGCGCGCATCTGGCTTATACTTTCGCCTTTTTCGCAAACTTGTTGGCCAGATCATGGGTTTCTTCCGTGTTTGAATCACGTAGTAATGTTGTACCACACTGAGGCAGTCAATTAAACCTGGATTCGGACAGTATTTTAGAGGATAACACCGGTTAGGTCTGGGTTAGGTCTGGGTTATGCCCGCATCTGGCTCATGATTTTGCCTTCTTCGCATACTTGTCGGCCAGATCCTGGGTTTTTTTCGTGTTTGAATCACGCAGTAATGTGGTAACACACTGAAGCAGTCAATTAAACCTGGTTTCGATGAATATTTTAGAGGATAACACCGGTTAGGTCTGGGTTAGGTCTGGGATATGCGCGCATCTGGCTTATACTTTCGCCTTTTTCGCAAACTTGTTGGCCAGATCCTGGGTTTTTTCGCGTTTGAATCACGTAGTAATGTGGTAACACACTGAAGCAGTCAATTAAACCTGGTTTCGATCAATATTTCAGAGGATAACACCGGTTAGGTCTGGGTTAGGTCTGGGTTATGCCCGCATCTGGCTCATGATTTTGCCTTCTTCGCATACTTGTTGGCCAGATCCTGGGTTTTTTTCGTGTTTGAATCACGTAGTAATGTGGCAACACACTGAAGCAGTCAATTAAACCTGGTTTCGATCAATATTTCAGAGGATAACACCGGTTAGGTCTGGGTTAGGTCTGGGATATGCGCGCATCTGGCTTATACTTTCACCTTTTTCGCAAACTTGCTGGCCAGATCCTGGGTTTTTTCCGGTTTGAATAACGCAGTAATGTGGTACCACACTGAAGCAGTCAATTAAACCTGGTTTCGATCAATATTTTAGAGGATAACGCCGGTTAGGTCTGGGTTAGGTCTGGGTTATGCCCGCATCTGGCTCATGATTTTGCCTTCTTCGCATACTTGTTGGCCAGATCCTGGGTTTTTTTCGTGTTTGAATCACGTAGTTATGTGGTAACACACTGAAGGAGTCAATTAAACCTCGTTTCGCTCAGTATTTTAGAGGATAACACCGGTTAGGTCTGGCTTAGGTCTGGGTAATACCCGCATCTGGCTCATGATTTTGCCTTCTTCGCATACTTGTTGGCCAGATCCTGGGTTTTTTTCGCGTTTGAATCACGTAGTAATGTGGTAACACACTGAAGCCGTCAATTAAACCTGGTTTCGATCAATATTTCAGAGGATAACACCGGTTAGGTCTGGGTTAGGTCTGGGTTATGCCCGCATCTGGCTCATGATTTTGCCTTCTTCGCATACTTGTTGGCCAGATCCTGGGTTTTTTTGGCGTTTGAATCACGTAGTGATGTGGTAACACACTGAAGCAGTCAATTAAACCTGGTTTCGATCAATATTTTAGAGGATAACACCGGTTAGGTCTGGGCTAGGTCTGGGTTATGCCCGCATCTGGCTCATGATTTTGCCTTCTTCGCATACTTGTTGGCCAGATCCTGGGTTTTTTTCGTGTTTGAATCACGTAGTGATGTGGTAACACACTGAAGCAGTCAATTAAACCTGGTTTCGATCAATATTTTAGAGGATAACACCGGTTAGGTCTGGGTTAGGTCTGGTATATGCGCGCATCTGGCTTATACTTTCGCCTTTTTCGCAAACTTGTTGGCCAGATCATGGGTTTCTTCCGTGTTTGAATCACGTAGTAATGATGTACCACACTGAGGCAGTCAATTAAACCTGGATTCGGACAGTATTGTAGAGGATAACACCGGTTAGGACTGGGTTAGGTCTGGGTTATGCCCGCATCTGGCTCATGATTTTGCCTTCTTCGCATACTTGTTGGCCAGATCCTGGGTTTTTTTCGTGTTTGAATCACGTAGTAATGTGGTAACACAATGACGCAGTCAAATAACCCTGGCTTCGATCAATATTTTGGAGGATAACACCGGTTAGGTCTGGGTTAGGTCTGGGTTATGCCCGCATCTGGCTCATGATTTTGCCTTCTTCGCATACTTGTTGGCCAGATCCTGGGTTTTTTTCGTGTTTGAATCACGTAGTAATGTGGTAACACACTGACGGAGTCAATTAAACCTGGATTCGATCAATATTTTAGAGGATAACACCGGTTAGGTCTGGGTTAGGTCTGGGTTATGCCCGCATCTGGCTCATGATTTTGCCTTCTTCGCATACTTGTTGGCCAGATCCTGGGTTTTTTTCGCGTTTGAATCACGTAGTAATGTGGTAACACACTGAAGCAGTCAATTAAACCTGGTTTCGATCAATATTTCAGAGGATAACACCGGTAAGGTCTGGGTTAGGTCCGGGATATGCCCGCATCTGGCTCATGATTTTGCCTTCTTCGCATACTTGTTGGCCAGATCCTGGGTTCTTTTCGTGTTTGAATCACGTAGTAATGTGGTAACACACTGAAGCAGCCAATTAAACCTGGTTTCGATCAATATTTCAGAGGATAACACCGGTTAGGTCTGGGTTAGGTCTGGGTTATGGCCGCATCTGGCTCATGATTTTGCCTTCTTCGCATACTTGTTGGCCAGATCCTGGGTTTTTTTCGTGTTTGAATCACGCAGTAATGTGGTAACACAATGACGCAGTCAAATAACCCTGGCTTCGATCAATATTTTGGACGATAACACCGGTTAGGTCTGGCTTAGGTCTGGGTAATACCCGCATCTGGCTCATGATTTTGCCTTCTTCGCATACTTGTTGGCCAGATCCTGGGTTTTTTTCCCGTTTGAATCACGTAGTAATGTGGTAACACACTGAAGCAGTCAATTAAACCTGGTTTCGATCAATATTTCAGAGGATAACACCGGTTAGGTCTGGGTTAGGTGTGGGTTATGCCCGCATCTGGCTCATGATTTTGCCTTCTTCGCATACTTGTTGGCCAGATCCTGGGTTTTTTTCGTGTTTGAATCACGTAGTAATGTGGTAACACAATGACGCAGTCAAATAACCCTGGCTTCGATCAATATTTTGGAGGATAACACCGGTTAGGTCTGGGTTAGGTCTGGGTTATGCCCGCATCTGGCTCATGATTTTGCCTTCTTCGCATACTTGTTGGCCAGATCCTGGGTTTTTTTCGTGTTTGAATCACGTAGTAATGTGGTAACACACTGACGGAGTCAATTAAACCTGGATTCGATCAATATTTTAGAGGATAACACCGGTTAGGTCTGGGTTAGGTCTGGGTTATGCCCGCATCTGGCTCATGATTTTGCCTTCTTCGCATACTTGTTGGCCAGATCCTGGGTTTTTTTCGCGTTTGAATCACGTAGTAATGTGGTAACACACTGAAGCAGTCAATTAAACCTGGTTTCGATCAATATTTCAGAGGATAACACCGGTAAGGTCTGGGTTAGGTCCGGGATATGCCCGCATCTGGCTCATGATTTTGCCTTCTTCGCATACTTGTTGGCCAGATCCTGGGTTCTTTTCGTGTTTGAATCACGTAGTAATGTGGTAACACAATGAAGCAGTCAATTGACCCTGGTTTCGATCAATATTTTGGAGGATAACACCGGTTAGGTCTGGGTTAGGTCTGGGTTATGCCCGCATCTCGCTCATGATTTTGCCTTTCTCGCAAACTTGTTGGCCAGATCCTGGGTTTTTTCCGTGTTTGAATCACGTAGTAATGTTGTAGCACACTGAGGCAGTCAATTAAAACTGGTTTCGATCAATATTTTAGAGGATAACACCGGTTAGGTCTTGGTTAGGTCTGGGTTATGCCCGCATCTGGCTTATACTTTCGCCTTTTTCGCAAACATGTTGGCTAGATCCTGGGTTTTTTTCGGTTTTGAATCACGTGGTAACCACATACCACATACGACACAGAAACAGTCCATTAAACCTGGATTCGGACAGTATTTTAGAGGATAACACCGGTTAGGTCTGGGTTAGGTCTGGTAAATGCGCGCATCTAGCTTATACTTTCGCCTTTTTCGCAAACTTGTTGGCCAGATCAAGGGTTTTTTCCGTGTTTGAATCACGTAGTAATGTTGTACCACACTGAGGCAGTCAATTAAACCTGAATTCGGACAGTATTTTAGAGGATAACACCGGTTAGGTCTGGGTTAGGTCTGGGTTATGCCCGCATCTGGCTCATGATTTTGCCTTCTTCGCATACTTGTTGGCCAGATCCTGGGTTTTTTTCGTGTTTGAATCACGTAGTAATGTGGTAACACACTGAAGCAGTCAATTAAACCTGGTTTCGATCAATATTTTAGAGGATAACACCGGTTAGGTCTGGGTTAGGTCTGGGTTATGCCCGCATCTGGCTCATGATTTTGCCTTTTTCGCATACTTGTTGGCCAGATCCTGGGTTTTTTTCGTGTTTGAATCACATAGTAATGTGGTAACACAATGACGCAGTCAAATAACCCTGGCTTCGATCAATATTTTGGAGGATAACTCCGGTTAGGTCTGGGTTAGGTCTGGGTTATGCCCGCATCTGGCTCATGATTTTGCCTTTTTCGCAAACTTGTTGGCCAGATCCTGGGTTTTTTCCGTGTTTGAATCACGTAGTAATGTTGTAGCACACTGAGGCAGTCAATTAAACCTGGTTTCGATCAATATTTTAGAGGATAACACCGGTTAGGTCTGGGTTAGGTCTGGGTTATGCCCGCATCTGGCTCATGATTTTGCCTTCTTCGCATTCTTGTTGGCCAGATCCTGGGTTTTTTTCGTGTTTGAATCACGTAGTAATGTGGTAACACACTGAAGGAGTCAATTAAACCTGGTTTCGATCAATATTTTAGAGGATTTCACCGGTTAGGTCTGGGTTAGGTCTGGGTTATGCCCGCATCTGGCTCATGATTTTGCCTTCTTCGCATACTTGTTGGCCAGATCCTGGGTTTTTTTCGTGTTTGAATCACGTAGTAATGTGGTAACACACTGAAGCAGTGAATTAAACCTGGTTTCGATCAATATTTCAGAGGATAACACCGGTAAGGTCTGGGTTAAGTCTGGGATATGCCCGCATCTGGCTCATGATTTTGCCTTCTTCGCATACTTGTTGGCCAGATCCTGGGTTTTTTACGTGTTTGAATCACGTAGTAATGTGGTAACACACTGACGGAGTCAATTAAACCTGGATTCGATCAATATTTTAGAGGATAACACCGGTTAGGTCTGGGTTAGGTCTGGGTTATGCCCGCATCTGGCTCATGATTTTGCCTTCTTCGCATACTTGTTGGCCAGATCCTGGGTTTCTTCCGTGTTTGAATCACGTAGTAATGTTGTACCACACTGAGGCAGTCAATTAAACCTGGATTCGGACAGTATTTTAGAGGATAACACCGGTTAGGTCTAGGTGAGGTCTGGGATATGCGCGCATCTGGCTCATGATTTTGCCTTTTTCGCAAACTTGTTGGCCAGATCCTGGGTTTTTTTCGTGTTTGAATCACGTAGTAATGTTGTACCACACTGAGGCAGTCAATTAAACCTGGTTTCGATCAATATTTCGGAGGATAACACCGGTTAGGCTTGGGTTTCGTCTGGGTTATGTCCGCATCTGGCTCATGATTTTGCCTTCTTCGCATAGTAGGTCTGGTATATGCGCGCATCTGGCTTATACTTTCGCCTTTTTCGCAAACTTGTTGGCCAGATCATGGGTTTCTTCCGTGTTTGAATCACGTAGTAATGTTGTACCACACTGAGGCAGTCAATTAAACCTGGATTCGGACAGTATTTTAGAGGATAACACCGGTTAGGTCTGGGTTAGGTCTGGGTTATGCCCGCATCTGGCTCATGATTTTGCCTTCTTCGCATACTTGTTGGCCAGATCCTGGGTTTTTTTCGTGTTTGAATCACGTAGTAATGTGGTAACACACTGAAGCAGTCAATTAAACCTGGTTTCGATCAATATTTTAGAGGATAACACCGGTTAGGTCTGGGTTAGGTCTGGTATATGCGCGCATCTGGCTTATACTTTCGCCTTTTTCGCAAACTTGTTGGCCAGATCATGGGTTTCTTCCGTGTTTGAATCACGTAGTAATGTTGTACCACACTGAGGCAGTCAATTAAACCTGGATTCGGACAGTATTTTAGAGGATAACACCGGTTAGGTCTGGGTTAGGTCTGGGTTATGCCCGCATCTGGCTCATGATTTTGCCTTCTTCGCATACTTGTCGGCCAGATCCTGGGTTTTTTTCGTGTTTGAATCACGCAGTAATGTGGTAACACACTGAAGCAGTCAATTAAACCTGGTTTCGATGAATATTTTAGAGGATAACACCGGTTAGGTCTGGGTTAGGTCTGGGATATGCGCGCATCTGGCTTATACTTTCGCCTTTTTCGCAAACTTGTTGGCCAGATCCTGGGTTTTTTCGCGTTTGAATCACGTAGTAATGTGGTAACACACTGAAGCAGTCAATTAAACCTGGTTTCGATCAATATTTCAGAGGATAACACCGGTTAGGTCTGGGTTAGGTCTGGGTTATGCCCGCATCTGGCTCATGATTTTGCCTTCTTCGCATACTTGTTGGCCAGATCCTGGGTTTTTTTCGTGTTTGAATCACGTAGTAATGTGGCAACACACTGAAGCAGTCAATTAAACCTGGTTTCGATCAATATTTCAGAGGATAACACCGGTTAGGTCTGGGTTAGGTCTGGGATATGCGCGCATCTGGCTTATACTTTCACCTTTTTCGCAAACTTGCTGGCCAGATCCTGGGTTTTTTCCGGTTTGAATAACGCAGTAATGTGGTACCACACTGAAGCAGTCAATTAAACCTGGTTTCGATCAATATTTTAGAGGATAACGCCGGTTAGGTCTGGGTTAGGTCTGGGTTATGCCCGCATCTGGCTCATGATTTTGCCTTCTTCGCATACTTGTTGGCCAGATCCTGGGTTTTTTTCGTGTTTGAATCACGTAGTTATGTGGTAACACACTGAAGGAGTCAATTAAACCTCGTTTCGCTCAGTATTTTAGAGGATAACACCGGTTAGGTCTGGCTTAGGTCTGGGTAATACCCGCATCTGGCTCATGATTTTGCCTTCTTCGCATACTTGTTGGCCAGATCCTGGGTTTTTTTCGCGTTTGAATCACGTAGTAATGTGGTAACACACTGAAGCCGTCAATTAAACCTGGTTTCGATCAATATTTCAGAGGATAACACCGGTTAGGTCTGGGTTAGGTCTGGGTTATGCCCGCATCTGGCTCATGATTTTGCCTTCTTCGCATACTTGTTGGCCAGATCCTGGGTTTTTTTGGCGTTTGAATCACGTAGTGATGTGGTAACACACTGAAGCAGTCAATTAAACCTGGTTTCGATCAATATTTTAGAGGATAACACCGGTTAGGTCTGGGCTAGGTCTGGGTTATGCCCGCATCTGGCTCATGATTTTGCCTTCTTCGCATACTTGTTGGCCAGATCCTGGGTTTTTTTCGTGTTTGAATCACGTAGTGATGTGGTAACACACTGAAGCAGTCAATTAAACCTGGTTTCGATCAATATTTTAGAGGATAACACCGGTTAGGTCTGGGTTAGGTCTGGTATATGCGCGCATCTGGCTTATACTTTCGCCTTTTTCGCAAACTTGTTGGCCAGATCATGGGTTTCTTCCGTGTTTGAATCACGTAGTAATGATGTACCACACTGAGGCAGTCAATTAAACCTGGATTCGGACAGTATTGTAGAGGATAACACCGGTTAGGACTGGGTTAGGTCTGGGTTATGCCCGCATCTGGCTCATGATTTTGCCTTCTTCGCATACTTGTTGGCCAGATCCTGGGTTTTTTTCGTGTTTGAATCACGTAGTAATGTGGTAACACAATGACGCAGTCAAATAACCCTGGCTTCGATCAATATTTTGGAGGATAACACCGGTTAGGTCTGGGTTAGGTCTGGGTTATGCCCGCATCTGGCTCATGATTTTGCCTTCTTCGCATACTTGTTGGCCAGATCCTGGGTTTTTTTCGTGTTTGAATCACGTAGTAATGTGGTAACACACTGACGGAGTCAATTAAACCTGGATTCGATCAATATTTTAGAGGATAACACCGGTTAGGTCTGGGTTAGGTCTGGGTTATGCCCGCATCTGGCTCATGATTTTGCCTTCTTCGCATACTTGTTGGCCAGATCCTGGGTTTTTTTCGCGTTTGAATCACGTAGTAATGTGGTAACACACTGAAGCAGTCAATTAAACCTGGTTTCGATCAATATTTCAGAGGATAACACCGGTAAGGTCTGGGTTAGGTCCGGGATATGCCCGCATCTGGCTCATGATTTTGCCTTCTTCGCATACTTGTTGGCCAGATCCTGGGTTCTTTTCGTGTTTGAATCACGTAGTAATGTGGTAACACACTGAAGCAGCCAATTAAACCTGGTTTCGATCAATATTTCAGAGGATAACACCGGTTAGGTCTGGGTTAGGTCTGGGTTATGGCCGCATCTGGCTCATGATTTTGCCTTCTTCGCATACTTGTTGGCCAGATCCTGGGTTTTTTTCGTGTTTGAATCACGCAGTAATGTGGTAACACAATGACGCAGTCAAATAACCCTGGCTTCGATCAATATTTTGGACGATAACACCGGTTAGGTCTGGCTTAGGTCTGGGTAATACCCGCATCTGGCTCATGATTTTGCCTTCTTCGCATACTTGTTGGCCAGATCCTGGGTTTTTTTCCCGTTTGAATCACGTAGTAATGTGGTAACACACTGAAGCAGTCAATTAAACCTGGTTTCGATCAATATTTCAGAGGATAACACCGGTTAGGTCTGGGTTAGGTGTGGGTTATGCCCGCATCTGGCTCATGATTTTGCCTTCTTCGCATACTTGTTGGCCAGATCCTGGGTTTTTTTCGTGTTTGAATCACGTAGTAATGTGGTAACACAATGACGCAGTCAAATAACCCTGGCTTCGATCAATATTTTGGAGGATAACACCGGTTAGGTCTGGGTTAGGTCTGGGTTATGCCCGCATCTGGCTCATGATTTTGCCTTCTTCGCATACTTGTTGGCCAGATCCTGGGTTTTTTTCGTGTTTGAATCACGTAGTAATGTGGTAACACACTGACGGAGTCAATTAAACCTGGATTCGATCAATATTTTAGAGGATAACACCGGTTAGGTCTGGGTTAGGTCTGGGTTATGCCCGCATCTGGCTCATGATTTTGCCTTCTTCGCATACTTGTTGGCCAGATCCTGGGTTTTTTTCGCGTTTGAATCACGTAGTAATGTGGTAACACACTGAAGCAGTCAATTAAACCTGGTTTCGATCAATATTTCAGAGGATAACACCGGTAAGGTCTGGGTTAGGTCCGGGATATGCCCGCATCTGGCTCATGATTTTGCCTTCTTCGCATACTTGTTGGCCAGATCCTGGGTTCTTTTCGTGTTTGAATCACGTAGTAATGTGGTAACACAATGAAGCAGTCAATTGACCCTGGTTTCGATCAATATTTTGGAGGATAACACCGGTTAGGTCTGGGTTAGGTCTGGGTTATGCCCGCATCTCGCTCATGATTTTGCCTTTCTCGCAAACTTGTTGGCCAGATCCTGGGTTTTTTCCGTGTTTGAATCACGTAGTAATGTTGTAGCACACTGAGGCAGTCAATTAAAACTGGTTTCGATCAATATTTTAGAGGATAACACCGGTTAGGTCTTGGTTAGGTCTGGGTTATGCCCGCATCTGGCTTATACTTTCGCCTTTTTCGCAAACATGTTGGCTAGATCCTGGGTTTTTTTCGGTTTTGAATCACGTGGTAACCACATACCACATACGACACAGAAACAGTCCATTAAACCTGGATTCGGACAGTATTTTAGAGGATAACACCGGTTAGGTCTGGGTTAGGTCTGGTAAATGCGCGCATCTAGCTTATACTTTCGCCTTTTTCGCAAACTTGTTGGCCAGATCAAGGGTTTTTTCCGTGTTTGAATCACGTAGTAATGTTGTACCACACTGAGGCAGTCAATTAAACCTGAATTCGGACAGTATTTTAGAGGATAACACCGGTTAGGTCTGGGTTAGGTCTGGGTTATGCCCGCATCTGGCTCATGATTTTGCCTTCTTCGCATACTTGTTGGCCAGATCCTGGGTTTTTTTCGTGTTTGAATCACGTAGTAATGTGGTAACACACTGAAGCAGTCAATTAAACCTGGTTTCGATCAATATTTTAGAGGATAACACCGGTTAGGTCTGGGTTAGGTCTGGGTTATGCCCGCATCTGGCTCATGATTTTGCCTTTTTCGCATACTTGTTGGCCAGATCCTGGGTTTTTTTCGTGTTTGAATCACATAGTAATGTGGTAACACAATGACGCAGTCAAATAACCCTGGCTTCGATCAATATTTTGGAGGATAACTCCGGTTAGGTCTGGGTTAGGTCTGGGTTATGCCCGCATCTGGCTCATGATTTTGCCTTTTTCGCAAACTTGTTGGCCAGATCCTGGGTTTTTTCCGTGTTTGAATCACGTAGTAATGTTGTAGCACACTGAGGCAGTCAATTAAACCTGGTTTCGATCAATATTTTAGAGGATAACACCGGTTAGGTCTGGGTTAGGTCTGGGTTATGCCCGCATCTGGCTCATGATTTTGCCTTCTTCGCATTCTTGTTGGCCAGATCCTGGGTTTTTTTCGTGTTTGAATCACGTAGTAATGTGGTAACACACTGAAGGAGTCAATTAAACCTGGTTTCGATCAATATTTTAGAGGATTTCACCGGTTAGGTCTGGGTTAGGTCTGGGAAATGCGCGCATCTGGCTTACACTTTCGCCTTATTCGCATACTTGTTGGCCAGATCCTGGGTTTTTTTCGTGTTTGAATCACGTAGTAATGTGGTAACACACTGAAGCAGTGAATTAAACCTGGTTTCGATCAATATTTCAGAGGATAACACCGGTAAGGTCTGGGTTAAGTCTGGGATATGCCCGCATCTGGCTCATGATTTTGCCTTCTTCGCATACTTGTTGGCCAGATCCTGGGTTTTTTACGTGTTTGAATCACGTAGTAATGTGGTAACACACTGACGGAGTCAATTAAACCTGGATTCGATCAATATTTTAGAGGATAACACCGGTTAGGTCTGGGTTAGGTCTGGGTTATGCCCGCATCTGGCTCATGATTTTGCCTTCTTCGCATACTTGTTGGCCAGATCCTGGGTTTCTTCCGTGTTTGAATCACGTAGTAATGTTGTACCACACTGAGGCAGTCAATTAAACCTGGATTCGGACAGTATTTTAGAGGATAACACCGGTTAGGTCTGGGTTAGGTCTGGGTTATGCCCGCATCTGGCTCATGATATTGCCTTCTTCGCATACTTGTTGGCCAGATCCTGGGTTTTTTTCGTGTTTGAATCACGTAGGAATGTGGTAACACACTGAAGCAGTCAATTAAACCTGGTTTCGATCAATATTTCAGAGGATAACACCGGTAAGGTCTGGGTTAGGTCCGGGATATGCCCGCATCTGGCTCATGATTTTGCCTTCTTCGCATACTTGTTGGCCAGATCCTGGGTTCTTTTCGTGTTTGAATCACGTAGTAATGTGGTAACACAATGAAGCAGTCAATTGACCCTGGTTTCGATCAATATTTTAGAGGATAACACCGGTTAGGTCTGGGTTAGGTCTGGTATATGCGCGCATCTGGCTTATACTTTCGCCTTTTTCGCAAACTTGTTGGCCAGATCATGGGTTTCTTCCGTGTTTGAATCACGTAGTAATGTTGTACCACACTGAGGCAGTCAATTAAACCTGGATTCGGACAGTATTTTAGAGGATAACACCGGTTAGGTCTGGGTTAGGTCTGGGTTAAGCCCGCATCTCGCTCATGATTTTGCCTTTCTCGCAAACTTGTTGGCCAGATCCTGGGTTTTTTCCGTGTTTGAATCACGTAGTAATGTTGTAGCACACTGAGGCAGTCAATTAAAACTGGTTTCGATCAATATTTTAGAGGATGACACCGGTTAGGTCTGGGTTAGGTCTGGGTTATGCCCGCATCTGGCTTATACTTTCGCCTTTTTCGCAAACATGTTGGCTAGATCCTGGGTTTTTTTCGGTTTTGAATCACGTGGTAACCACATACCACATACGACACAGAAACAATCCATTAAACCTGGATTCGGACAGTATTTTAGAGTATAACACCGGTTAGGTCTGGGTTAGGTCTGGTAAATGCGCGCATCTAGCTTATACTTTCGCCTTTTTCGCAAACTTGTTGGCCAGATCAAGGGTTTTTTCCGTGTTTGAATCACGTAGTAATGTTGTACCACACTGAGGCAGTCAATTAAACCTGAATTCGGACAGTATTTTAGAGGATAACACCGGTTAGGTCTGGGTTAGGTCTGGGTTATGCCCCCATCTAGCTCATGATTTTGCCTTCTTCGCATACTTGTTGGCCAGATCCTGGGGTTTTTTCGTGTTTGAATCACGTAGTAATGTGGTACCACACTGAGGCAGTCAATTAAACCTGGTTTCGATCAATACTTCAGAGGATAACACCGGTTAGGTCTGGGTTAGGTCTGGTATATGCCCGCATCTAGCTTATACTTTCGCCTTTTTCGCAAACTTGTTGGCCAGATCATGGGTTTCTTCCGTGTCTGAATCACGTAGTAATGTTGTACCACACTGAGGCAGTCAATTAAACCTGGATTCGGACAGTATTTTATAGGATAACACCGGTTAGGTCTGGCTTAGGTCTGGGTAATACCCGCATCTGGCTCATGATTTTGCCTTCTTCGCATACTTGTTGGCCAGATCCTGGGTTTTTTTCGCGTTTGAATCACGTAGTAATGTGGTAACACACCGAAGCAGTCAATTAAACCTGGTTTCGATCAATATTTCAGAGGATAACACCGGTTAGGTCTGGGTTAGGTCTGGGTTATGCCCGCATCTGGCTCATGATTTTGCCTTCTTCGCATACTTGTTGGCCAGATCCTGGGTTTTTTTCGTGTTTGAATCACGTAGTAATGTGGTAACACACTGAAGCAGTCAATTAAACCTGGTTTCGATCAACATTTCAGAGGATAACACCGGTTTGGTCTGGGTTATGTCTGGGTTATGCCCGCATCTGGCTCATGATTTTGCCTTATTCGCATACTTGTTGGCCAGATCCTGGGTTTTTTTCGTGTTTGAATCACGTAGTAATGTGGTAACACAATGACGCAGTCAAATAACCCTGGCTTCGATCAATATTTTGGAGGATATCACCGGTTAGGTATGGCTTAGGTCTGGGTAATACCCGCATCTGGCTCATGATATTGCCATCTTCGCATACTTGTTGGCCAGATCCTGGGTTTTTTTCGCGTTTGAATCACGTAGTAATGTTGTAGCACACTGAGGCAGTCAATTAAACCTGGTTTCGATCAATATTTTAGAGGATAACACCGGTTAGGTCTGGGTTAGGTCTGGGTTATGCCCGCATCTGGCTCATGATTTTGCCTTCTTCGCATACTTGTTGGCCAGATCCTGGGTTTTTTTCGTGTTTGAATCACGTAGTAATGTGGTAACACAATGAAGCAGTCAATTAACCCTGGTTTCGATCAATATTTTGGAGGATAACACCGGTTAGGTCTGGGTTAGGTCTGGGTTATGCCCGCATCTGGCTCATGATTTCGACTTTTTCGCAAACTTGTTGGCCAGACCCTGGGTTTTTTCCGTGTTTGAATCACGTAGTAATGTTGTAGCACACTGAGGCAGTCAATTAAAACTGGTTTCGATCAATATTTTAGAGGATAACACCGGTTAGGTCTGGGTTAGGTCTGGGTTATGCCCGCATCTGGCTCATGATTTTGCCTTCTTCGCATACTTGTTGGCCAGATCCTGGGTTTTTTTCGTGTTTGAATCACGTAGTAATGTGGTACCACACTGAGGCAGTCAATTAAACCTGGTTTCGATCAATATTTCAGAGGATAACACCGATTAGGTCAGGGTTAGGTCAGGGATATGCCCCCATCTGGCTCATGATTTTGCCTTCTTCGCATACTTGTTGGCCAGATCCTGGTTTTTTTCGTGTTTGAATCACGTAGTAATGTTGTACCACACTGAGGCAGTCAATTAAACCAGGATTCGGACAGGATTTTAGAGGATAACACCGGTTAGGTCTGGGTTAGGTCTCGGTTATGCCCGCATCTGGCTCATGATTTTGCCTTCTTCGCATACTTGTTGGCCAGATCCTGGGTTTTTTTCGTGTTTGAATCACGTAGTAATGTGGTAACACACTGAAGGAGTCAATTAAACCTCGTTTCGCTCAGTATTTTAGAGGATAACACCGGTTAGGTCTGGCTTAGGTCTGGGTAATACCCGCATCTGGCTCATGATTTTGCCTTCTTCGCATACTTGTTGGCCAGATCCTGGGTTTTTTTCGTGTTTGAATCACGTAGTAATGTGGTAACACACTGAAGCAGTCAATTAAACCTGGTTTCGATCAACATTTCAGAGGATAACACCGGTTAGGTCTGGGTTATGTCTGGGTTATGCCCGCATCAGGCTCATGATTTTGCCTTATTCGCATACTTGTTGGCCAGATCCTGGGTTTTTTTCGTGTTTGAATCACGTAGTAATGTGGTAACACAATGACGCAGTCAAATAACCCTGGCTTCGATCAATATTTTGGAGGATAACACCGGTTAGGTCTGGCTTAGGTCTGGGTAATACCCGCATCTGGCTCATGATATTGCCATCTTCGCATACTTGTTGGCCAGATCCTGGGTTTTTTTCGCGTTTGAATCACGTAGTAATGTTGTAGCACACTGAGGCAGTCAATTAAACCTGGTTTCGATCAATATTTTAGAGGATAACACCGGTTAGGTCTGGGTTAGGTCTGGGTTATGCCCGCATCTGGCTCATGATTTTGCCTTCTTCGCATACTTGTTGGCCAGATCCTGGGTTTTTTTCGTGTTTGAATCACGTAGTAATGTGGTAACACAATGAAGCAGTCAATTAACCCTGGTTTCGATCAATATTTTGGAGGATAACACCGGTTAGGTCTGGGTTAGGTCTGGGTTATGCCCGCATCTGGCTCATGATTTCGACTTTTTCGCAAACTTGTTGGCCAGACCCTGGGTTTTTTCCGTGTTTGAATCACGTAGTAATGTTGTAGCACACTGAGGCAGTCAATTAAAACTGGTTTCGATCAATATTTTAGAGGATAACACCGGTTAGGTCTGGGTTAGGTCTGGGTTATGCCCGCATCTGGCTCATGATTTTGCCTTATTCGCATACTTGTTGGCCAGATCCTGGGTTTTTTTCGTGTTTGAATCACGTAGTAATGTGGTACCACACTGAGGCAGTCAATTAAACCTGGTTTCCATCAATATTTCAGAGGATAACACCGATTAGGTCAGGGTTAGGTCAGGGATATGCCCCCATCTGGCTCATGATTTTGCCTTCTTCGCATACTTGTTGGCCAGATCCTGCTTTTTTTCGTGTTTGAATCACGTAGTAATGTTGTACCACACTGAGGCAGTCAATTAAACCAGGATTCGGGCAGGATTTTAGAGGATAACACCGGTTAGGTCTGGGTTAGGTCTCGGTTATGCCCGCATCTGGCTCATGATTTTGCCTTCTTCGCATACTTGTTGGCCAGATCCTGGGTTTTTTTCGTGTTTGAATCACGTAGTAATGTGGTAACACACTGAAGGAGTCAATTAAACCTCGTTTCGCTCAGTATTTTAGAGGATAACACCGGTTAGGTCTGGCTTAGGTCTGGGTAATACCCGCATCTGGCTCATGATTTTGCCTTCTTCGCAAACTTGTTGGCCAGATCCTGGGTTTTTTCCGTGTTTGAATCACGTAGTAATGTGGTACCACACTGAGGCAGTCAATTAAACCTGGTTTCGATCAATATTTCAGAGGATAACACCGGTTAGGTCTGGGTTAGGTCTGGGATATGCCCGCATCTGGCTCATGATTTTGCCTTCTTCGCATACTTGTTGGCCAGATCCTGGGTTCTTTTCGTGTTTGAATCACGTAGTAATGTGGTAACACAATGAAGCAGTCAATTGACCCTGGTTTCGATCAATATTTTGGAGGATAACACCGGTTAGGTCTGGGTTAGGTCTGGGTTAAGCCCGCATCTCGCTCATGATTTTGCCTTTCTCGCAAACTTGTTGGCCAGATCCTGGGTTTTTTCCGTGTTTGAATCACGTAGTAATGTTGTAGCACACTGAGGCAGTCAATTAAAACAGGTTTCGATCAATATTTTAGAGGATGACACCGGTTAGGTCTGGGTTAGGTCTGGGTTATGCCCGCATCTGGCTTATACTTTCGCCTTTTTCGCAAACATGTTGGCTAGATCCTGGGTTTTTTTCGGTTTTGAATCACGTGGTAACCACATACCACATACGACACAGAAACAATCCATTAAACCTGGATTCGGACAGTATTTTAGAGGATAACACCGGTTAGGTCTGGGTTAGGTCTGGTAAATGCGCGCATCTAGCTTATACTTTCGCCTTTTTCGCAAACTTGTTGGCCAGATCAAGGGTTTTTTCCGTGTTTGAATCACGTAGTAATGTTGTACCACACTGAGGCAGTCAATTAAACCTGGTTTCCATCAATACTTCAGAGGATAACACCGGTTAGGTCTGGGTTAGGTCTGGTATATGCCCGCATCTAGCTTATACTTTCGCCTTTTTCGCAAACTTGTTGGCCAGATCATGGGTTTCTTCCGTGTCTGAATCACGTAGTAATGTTGTACCACACTGAGGCAGTCAATTAAACCTGGATTCGGACAGTATTTTATAGGATAACACCGGTTAGGTCTGGGTTAGGTCTGGGTTATGCCCGCATCTGGCTCATGATTTTGCCCTCTTCGCATACTTGTTGGCCAGATCCTGGGTTTTTTTCGTGGTTAAATCACGTAGAAATGTGGTAACACACTGAAGCAGTCAATTAAACCTGGTTTCGATCAATATTTCAGAGGATAACACCGGTTAGGTCTCGGTTAGGTCTGGGTTATGCCCGCATCTGGCTCATGATTTTGCCTTCTTCGCATACTTGTTGGCCAGATCCTGGGTTTTTTTCGTGTTTGAATCACGTAATAATGTGGTAACACAATGACGCAGTCAAATAACCCTGGCTTCGATCAATATTTTGGAGGATAACACCGGTTAGGTCTGGCTTAGGTCTGGGTAATACCCGCATCTGGCTCATGATTTTGCCTTCTTCGCATACTTGTTGGCCAGATCCTGGGTTTTTTTCGCGTTTGAATCACGTAGTAATGCGGTAACACACTGAAGCAGTCAATTAAACCTTGGTTCGATCAATATTTCAGAGGATAACACCGGTTAGGTCTGGGTTAGGTCTGGGTTATGCCCGCATCTGGCTCATGATTTTGCCTTCTTCGCATACTTGTTGGCCAGATCCTGGGTTTTTTTCGTGTTTGAATCACGTAGTAATGTGGTAACACACTGAAGCAGTCAATTAAACCTGGTTTCGATCAATATTTTAGAGGATAACACCGGTTAGGTCTGGGTTAGGTCTGGTATATGCGCGCATCTGGCTTATACTTTCGCCTTTTTCGCAAACTTGTTGGCCAGATCATGGGTTTCTTCCGTGTTTGAATCACGTAGTAATGTTGTACCACACTGAGGCAGTCAATTAAACCTGGATTCGGACAGTATTTTAGAGGATAACACCGGTTAGGTCTGGGTTAGGTCTGGGTTATGCCCGCATCTGGCTCATGATATTGCCTTCTTCGCATACTTGTTGGCCAGATCCTGGGTTTTTTTCGTGTTTGAATCACGTAGGAATGTGGTAACACACTGAAGCAGTCAATTAAACCTGGTTTCGATCAATATTTCAGAGGATAACACCGGTAAGGTCTGGGTTAGGTCCGGGATATGCCCGCATCTGGCTCATGATTTTGCCTTCTTCGCATACTTGTTGGCCAGATCCTGGGTTCTTTTCGTGTTTGAATCACGTAGTAATGTGGTAACACAATGAAGCAGTCAATTGACCCTGGTTTCGATCAATATTTTGGAGGATAACACCGGTTAGGTCTGGGTTAGGTCTGGGTTAAGCCCGCATCTCGCTCATGATTTTGCCTTTCTCGCAAACTTGTTGGCCAGATCCTGGGTTTTTTCCGTGTTTGAATCACGTAGTAATGTTGTAGCACACTGAGGCAGTCAATTAAAACTGGTTTCGATCAATATTTTAGAGGATGACACCGGTTAGGTCTGGGTTAGGTCTGGGTTATGCCCGCATCTGGCTTATACTTTCGCCTTTTTCGCAAACATGTTGGCTAGATCCTGGGTTTTTTTCGGTTTTGAATCACGTGGTAACCACATACCACATACGACACAGAAACAATCCATTAAACCTGGATTCGGACAGTATTTTAGAGTATAACACCGGTTAGGTCTGGGTTAGGTCTGGTAAATGCGCGCATCTAGCTTATACTTTCGCCTTTTTCGCAAACTTGTTGGCCAGATCAAGGGTTTTTTCCGTGTTTGAATCACGTAGTAATGTTGTACCACACTGAGGCAGTCAATTAAACCTGAATTCGGACAGTATTTTAGAGGATAACACCGGTTAGGTCTGGGTTAGGTCTGGGTTATGCCCCCATCTAGCTCATGATTTTGCCTTCTTCGCATACTTGTTGGCCAGATCCTGGGGTTTTTTCGTGTTTGAATCACGTAGTAATGTGGTACCACACTGAGGCAGTCAATTAAACCTGGTTTCGATCAATACTTCAGAGGATAACACCGGTTAGGTCTGGGTTAGGTCTGGTATATGCCCGCATCTAGCTTATACTTTCGCCTTTTTCGCAAACTTGTTGGCCAGATCATGGGTTTCTTCCGTGTCTGAATCACGTAGTAATGTTGTACCACACTGAGGCAGTCAATTAAACCTGGATTCGGACAGTATTTTATAGGATAACACCGGTTAGGTCTGGCTTAGGTCTGGGTAATACCCGCATCTGGCTCATGATTTTGCCTTCTTCGCATACTTGTTGGCCAGATCCTGGGTTTTTTTCGCGTTTGAATCACGTAGTAATGTGGTAACACACCGAAGCAGTCAATTAAACCTGGTTTCGATCAATATTTCAGAGGATAACACCGGTTAGGTCTGGGTTAGGTCTGGGTTATGCCCGCATCTGGCTCATGATTTTGCCTTCTTCGCATACTTGTTGGCCAGATCCTGGGTTTTTTTCGTGTTTGAATCACGTAGTAATGTGGTAACACACTGAAGCAGTCAATTAAACCTGGTTTCGATCAACATTTCAGAGGATAACACCGGTTTGGTCTGGGTTATGTCTGGGTTATGCCCGCATCTGGCTCATGATTTTGCCTTATTCGCATACTTGTTGGCCAGATCCTGGGTTTTTTTCGTGTTTGAATCACGTAAAATGTGGTAACACACTGAAGCAGTCAATTAAACCTGGTTTCGATCAATATTTTAGAGGATAACACCGGTTAGGTCTGGGTTAGGTCTGGTATATGCGCGCATCTGGCTTATACTTTCGCCTTTTTCGCAAACTTGTTGGCCAGATCATGGGTTTCTTCCGTGTTTGAATCACGTAGTAATGTTGTACCACACTGAGGCAGTCAATTAAACCTGGATTCGGACAGTATTTTAGAGGATAACACCGGTTAGGTCTGGGTTAGGTCTGGGTTATGCCCGCATCTGGCTCATGATATTGCCTTCTTCGCATACTTGTTGGCCAGATCCTGGGTTTTTTTCGTGTTTGAATCACGTAGGAATGTGGTAACACACTGAAGCAGTCAATTAAACCTGGTTTCGATCAATATTTCAGAGGATAACACCGGTAAGGTCTGGGTTAGGTCCGGGATATGCCCGCATCTGGCTCATGATTTTGCCTTCTTCGCATACTTGTTGGCCAGATCCTGGGTTCTTTTCGTGTTTGAATCACGTAGTAATGTGGTAACACAATGAAGCAGTCAATTGACCCTGGTTTCGATCAATATTTTGGAGGATAACACCGGTTAGGTCTGGGTTAGGTCTGGGTTAAGCCCGCATCTCGCTCATGATTTTGCCTTTCTCGCAAACTTGTTGGCCAGATCCTGGGTTTTTTCCGTGTTTGAATCACGTAGTAATGTTGTAGCACACTGAGGCAGTCAATTAAAACTGGTTTCGATCAATATTTTAGAGGATGACACCGGTTAGGTCTGGGTTAGGTCTGGGTTATGCCCGCATCTGGCTTATACTTTCGCCTTTTTCGCAAACATGTTGGCTAGATCCTGGGTTTTTTTCGGTTTTGAATCACGTGGTAACCACATACCACATACGACACAGAAACAATCCATTAAACCTGGATTCGGACAGTATTTTAGAGTATAACACCGGTTAGGTCTGGGTTAGGTCTGGTAAATGCGCGCATCTAGCTTATACTTTCGCCTTTTTCGCAAACTTGTTGGCCAGATCAAGGGTTTTTTCCGTGTTTGAATCACGTAGTAATGTTGTACCACACTGAGGCAGTCAATTAAACCTGAATTCGGACAGTATTTTAGAGGATAACACCGGTTAGGTCTGGGTTAGGTCTGGGTTATGCCCCCATCTAGCTCATGATTTTGCCTTCTTCGCATACTTGTTGGCCAGATCCTGGGGTTTTTTCGTGTTTGAATCACGTAGTAATGTGGTACCACACTGAGGCAGTCAATTAAACCTGGTTTCGATCAATACTTCAGAGGATAACACCGGTTAGGTCTGGGTTAGGTCTGGTATATGCCCGCATCTAGCTTATACTTTCGCCTTTTTCGCAAACTTGTTGGCCAGATCATGGGTTTCTTCCGTGTCTGAATCACGTAGTAATGTTGTACCACACTGAGGCAGTCAATTAAACCTGGATTCGGACAGTATTTTATAGGATAACACCGGTTAGGTCTGGCTTAGGTCTGGGTAATACCCGCATCTGGCTCATGATTTTGCCTTCTTCGCATACTTGTTGGCCAGATCCTGGGTTTTTTTCGCGTTTGAATCACGTAGTAATGTGGTAACACACCGAAGCAGTCAATTAAACCTGGTTTCGATCAATATTTCAGAGGATAACACCGGTTAGGTCTGGGTTAGGTCTGGGTTATGCCCGCATCTGGCTCATGATTTTGCCTTCTTCGCATACTTGTTGGCCAGATCCTGGGTTTTTTTCGTGTTTGAATCACGTAGTAATGTGGTAACACACTGAAGCAGTCAATTAAACCTGGTTTCGATCAACATTTCAGAGGATAACACCGGTTTGGTCTGGGTTATGTCTGGGTTATGCCCGCATCTGGCTCATGATTTTGCCTTATTCGCATACTTGTTGGCCAGATCCTGGGTTTTTTTCGTGTTTGAATCACGTAATAATGTGGTAACACAATGACGCAGTCAAATAACCCTGGCTTCGATCAATATTTTGGAGGATATCACCGGTTAGGTATGGCTTAGGTCTGGGTAATACCCGCATCTGGCTCATGATATTGCCATCTTCGCATACTTGTTGGCCAGATCCTGGGTTTTTTTCGCGTTTGAATCACGTAGTAATGTTGTAGCACACTGAGGCAGTCAATTAAACCTGGTTTCGATCAATATTTTAGAGGATAACACCGGTTAGGTCTGGGTTAGGTCTGGGTTATGCCCGCATCTGGCTCATGATTTTGCCTTCTTCGCATACTTGTTGGCCAGATCCTGGGTTTTTTTCGTGTTTGAATCACGTAGTAATGTGGTAACACAATGAAGCAGTCAATTAACCCTGGTTTCGATCAATATTTTGGAGGATAACACCGGTTAGGTCTGGGTTAGGTCTGGGTTATGCCCGCATCTGGCTCATGATTTCGACTTTTTCGCAAACTTGTTGGCCAGACCCTGGGTTTTTTCCGTGTTTGAATCACGTAGTAATGTTGTAGCACACTGAGGCAGTCAATTAAAACTGGTTTCGATCAATATTTTAGAGGATAACACCGGTTAGGTCTGGGTTAGGTCTGGGTTATGCCCGCATCTGGCTCATGATTTTGCCTTCTTCGCATACTTGTTGGCCAGATCCTGGGTTTTTTTCGTGTTTGAATCACGTAGTAATGTGGTACCACACTGAGGCAGTCAATTAAACCTGGTTTCGATCAATATTTCAGAGGATAACACCGATTAGGTCAGGGTTAGGTCAGGGATATGCCCCCATCTGGCTCATGATTTTGCCTTCTTCGCATACTTGTTGGCCAGATCCTGGTTTTTTTCGTGTTTGAATCACGTAGTAATGTTGTACCACACTGAGGCAGTCAATTAAACCAGGATTCGGACAGGATTTTAGAGGATAACACCGGTTAGGTCTGGGTTAGGTCTCGGTTATGCCCGCATCTGGCTCATGATTTTGCCTTCTTCGCATACTTGTTGGCCAGATCCTGGGTTTTTTTCGTGTTTGAATCACGTAGTAATGTGGTAACACACTGAAGGAGTCAATTAAACCTCGTTTCGCTCAGTATTTTAGAGGATAACACCGGTTAGGTCTGGCTTAGGTCTGGGTAATACCCGCATCTGGCTCATGATTTTGCCTTCTTCGCATACTTGTTGGCCAGATCCTGGGTTTTTTTCGTGTTTGAATCACGTAGTAATGTGGTAACACACTGAAGCAGTCAATTAAACCTGGTTTCGATCAACATTTCAGAGGATAACACCGGTTAGGTCTGGGTTATGTCTGGGTTATGCCCGCATCAGGCTCATGATTTTGCCTTATTCGCATACTTGTTGGCCAGATCCTGGGTTTTTTTCGTGTTTGAATCACGTAGTAATGTGGTAACACAATGACGCAGTCAAATAACCCTGGCTTCGATCAATATTTTGGAGGATAACACCGGTTAGGTCTGGCTTAGGTCTGGGTAATACCCGCATCTGGCTCATGATATTGCCATCTTCGCATACTTGTTGGCCAGATCCTGGGTTTTTTTCGCGTTTGAATCACGTAGTAATGTTGTAGCACACTGAGGCTGTCAATTAAACCTGGTTTCGATCAATATTTTAGAGGATAACACCGGTTAGGTCTGGGTTAGGTCTGGGTTATGCCCGCATCTGGCTCATGATTTTGCCTTCTTCGCATACTTGTTGGCCAGATCCTGGGTTTTTTTCGTGTTTGAATCACGTAGTAATGTGGTAACACAATGAAGCAGTCAATTAACCCTGGTTTCGATCAATATTTTGGAGGATAACACCGGTTAGGTCTGGGTTAGGTCTGGGTTATGCCCGCATCTGGCTCATGATTTCGACTTTTTCGCAAACTTGTTGGCCAGACCCTGGGTTTTTTCCGTGTTTGAATCACGTAGTAATGTTGTAGCACACTGAGGCAGTCAATTAAAACTGGTTTCGATCAATATTTTAGAGGATAACACCGGTTAGGTCTGGGTTAGGTCTGGGTTATGCCCGCATCTGGCTCATGATTTTGCCTTATTCGCATACTTGTTGGCCAGATCCTGGGTTTTTTTCGTGTTTGAATCACGTAGTAATGTGGTACCACACTGAGGCAGTCAATTAAACCTGGTTTCCATCAATATTTCAGAGGATAACACCGATTAGGTCAGGGTTAGGTCAGGGATATGCCCCCATCTGGCTCATGATTTTGCCTTCTTCGCATACTTGTTGGCCAGATCCTGCTTTTTTTCGTGTTTGAATCACGTAGTAATGTTGTACCACACTGAGGCAGTCAATTAAACCTGGTTTCGATCAATATTTCAGAGGATAACACCGGTTAGGTCTGGGTTAGGTCTGGGTTATGCCCGCATCTGGCTCATGATTTTGCCTTCTTCGCATACTTGTTGGCCAGATCCTGGGTTTTTTTCGTGTTTGAATCACGTAGTAATGTGGTAACACACTGAAGGAGTCAATTAAACCTCGTTTCGCTCAGTATTTTAGAGGATAACACCGGTTAGGTCTGGCTTAGGTCTGGGTAATACCCGCATCTGGCTCATGATTTTGCCTTCTTCGCAAACTTGTTGGCCAGATCCTGGGTTTTTTCCGTGTTTGAATCACGTAGTAATGTGGTACCACACTGAGGCAGTCAATTAAACCTGGTTTCGATCAATATTTCAGAGGATAACACCGGTTAGGTCTGGGTTAGGTCTGGGTTATGCCCGCATCTGGCTCATGATTTTGCCTTCTTCGCATACTTGTTGGCCAGATCCTGGGTTTTTTTCGTGTTTGAATCACGTAGTAATGTGGTAACACACTGAAGCAGTCAATTAAACCTGGTTTCGATCAATATTTTAGAGGATAACACCGGTTAGGTCTGGGTTAGGTCTGGTATATGCGCGCATCTGGCTTATACTTTCGCCTTTTTCGCAAACTTGTTGGCCAGATCATGGGTTTCTTCCGTGTTTGAATCACGTAGTAATGTTGTACCACACTGAGGCAGTCAATTAAACCTGGATTCGGACAGTATTTTAGAGGATAACACCGGTTAGGTCTGGGTTAGGTCTGGGTTATGCCCGCATCTGGCTCATGATTTCGACTTTTTCGCAAACTTGTTGGCCAGACCCTGGGTTTTTTCCGTGTTTGAATCACGTAGTAATGTTGTAGCACACTGAGGCAGTCAATTAAAACTGGTTTCGATCAATATTTTAGAGGATAACACCGGTTAGGTCTGGGTTAGGTCTGGGTTATGCCCGCATCTGGCTCATGATTTTGCCTTCTTCGCATACTTGTTGGCCAGATCCTGGGTTTTTTTCGTGTTTGAATCACGTAGTAATGTGGTACCACACTGAGGCAGTCAATTAAACCTGGTTTCGATCAATATTTCTGAGGATAACACCGATTAGGTCAGGGTTAGGTCAGGGATATGCCCCCATCTGGCTCATGATTTTGCCTTCTTCGCATACTTGTTGGCCAGATCCTGGTTTTTTTCGTGTTTGAATCACGTAGTAATGTTGTACCACACTGAGGCAGTCAATTAAACCAGGATTCGGACAGGATTTTAGAGGATAACACCGGTTAGGTCTGGGTTAGGTCTCGGTTATGCCCGCATCTGGCTCATGATTTTGCCTTCTTCGCATACTTGTTGGCCAGATCCTGGGTTTTTTTCGTGTTTGAATCACGTAGTAATGTGGTAACACACTGAAGGAGTCAATTAAACCTCGTTTCACTCAGTATTTTAGAGGATAACACCGGTTAGGTCTGGCTTAGGTCTGGGTAATACCCGCATCTGGCTCATGATTTTGCCTTCTTCGCAAACTTGTTGGCCAGATCCTGGGCTTTTTCCGTGTTTGAATCACGTAGTAATGTGGTACCACACTGAGGCAGTCAATTAAACCTGGTTTCGATCAATATTTCAGAGGATAACACCGGTTAGGTCTGGGTTAGGTCTGGGTTATGCCCGCATCTGGCTCATGATTTTGCCTTCTTCGCATACTTGTTGGCCAGATCCTGGGTTTTTTTCGTGTTTGAATCACGTAGTAATGTGGTAACACACTGAAGCAGTCAATTAAACCTGGTTTCGATCAATATTTTAGAGGATAACACCGGTTAGGTCTGGGTTAGGTCTGGTATATGCGCGCATCTGGCTTATACTTTCGCCTTTTTCGCAAACTTGTTGGCCAGATCATGGGTTTTTTTCGTGTTTGAATCACGTAGTAATGTTGTACCACACTGAGGCAGTCAATTAAACCTGGATTCGGACAGTATTTTAGAGGCTAACACCGGTTAGGTCTGGGTTAGGTCTGGGTTATGCCCGCATCTGGCTCATGATTTTGCCTTCTTCGCATACTTGTTGGCCAGATCCTGGGTTTTTTTCGTGTTTGAATCACGTAGGAATGTGGTAACACACTGAAGCAGTCAATTAAACGTGGTTTCGATCAATATTTCAGAGGATAACACCGGTTAGGTCTGGGTTATGTCTGGGTTATGCCCGCATCTGGCTCATGATTTTGCCTTATTCGCATACTTGTTGGCCAGATCCTGGGTTTTTTTCGTGTTTGAATCACGTAGTAATGTGGTAACACAATGACGCAGTCAAATAACCCTGGCTTCGATCAATATTTTGGAGGATAACACCGGTTAGGTCTGGCTTAGGTCTGGGTAATACCCGCATCTGGCTCATGATTTTGCCTTCTTCGCATACTTGTTGGCCAGATCCTGGGTTTTTTTCGCGTTTGAATCACGTAGTAATGTGGTAACACACCGAAGCAGTCAATTAAACCTGGTTTCGATCAATATTTCAGAGGATAACACCGGTTAGGTCTGGGTTAGGTCTGGGTTATGCCCGCATCTGGCTCATGATTTTGCCTTCTTCGCATACTTGTTGGCCAGATCCTGGGTTTTTTTCGTGTTTGAATCACGTAGGAATGTGGTAACACACTGAAGCAGTCAATTAAACCTGGTTTCGATCAACATTTCAGAGGATAACACCGGTTAGGTCTGGGTTATGTCTGGGTTATGCCCGCATCTGGCTCATGATTTTGCCTTATTCGCATACTTGTTGGCCAGATCCTGGGTTTTTTTCGTGTTTGAATCACGTAGTAATGTGGTAACACAATGACGCAGTCAAATAACCCTGGCTTCGATCAATATTTTGGAGGATAACACCGGTTAGGTCTGGCTTAGGTCTGGGTAATACCCGCATCTGGCTCATGATTTTGCCATCTTCGCATACTTGTTGGCCAGATCCTGGGTTTTTTTCGCGTTTGAATCACGTAGTAATGTTGTAGCACACTGAGGCAGTCAATTAAACCTGGTTTCGATCAATATTTCAGAGGATAACACCAGTTAGGCCTGGGTTAGGTCTGGTATATGCGCGCATCTAGCTTATACTTTCGCCTTTGTCGCAAACATCTTGGCTAGATCCTGGGTTTTTTTCGGTTTTGAATCACGTGGTAACCACATACCACATACGACACAGAAACAATTCATTAAACCTGGATTCGGACAGTATTTTAGAGGATAACACCGGTTAGGTCTGGGTTAGGTCTGGTATATGCGCGCATCTAGCTTATACTTTCGCCTTTTTCGCAAACTTGTTGGCCAGATCATGGGTTTCTTCCGTGTTTGAATCACGTAGTAATGTTGTACCATACTGAAGCAGTCAATTAAACCTGGTTTCGATCAATATTTTAGAGGATAACACCGGTTAGGTCTGGGTTAGGTCTGGGTTATGCCCGCATCTGGCTCATGATTTTGCCTTCTTCGCATACTTGTTGGCCAGATCCTGGGTTTTTTTCGTGTTTGAATCACGTAGGAATGTGGTAACACACTGAAGCAGTCAATTAAACCTGGTTTCGATCAACATTTCAGAGGATAACACCGGTTAGGTCTGGGTTATGTCTGGGTTATGCCCGCATCTGGCTCATGATTTTGCCTTATTCGCATACTTGTTGGCCAGATCCTGGGTTTTTTTCGTGTTTGAATCACGTAGTAATGTGGTAACACACTGAAGCAGTCAATTAAACCTGGATTCGGACAGTATTTTAGAGGATAACACCGGTTAGGTCTGGGTTAGGTCTGGGTTATGCCCGCATCTGGCTCATGATTTTGCCTTCTTCGCATACTTGTTGGCCAGATCCTGGGTTTTTTGCGTGTTTGAATCACGTAGTAATTTGGTAACACACTGAAGCAGTCAATTAAACCTGGTTTCGATAAATATTTTAGAGGATAACTCCGGTTAGGTCTGGGTTAGGTCTGGTATATGCGCGCATCTGGCTTATACTTTCGCCTTTTTCGCAAACTTGATGGCCAGATCATGGGTTTCTTCCGTGTTTGAATCACGTAGTAATGTTGTACCATACTGAGGCAGTCAATTAAACCTGGATTCGGACAGTATTTTAGAGGATAACACCGGTTAGGTCTGGGTTAGGTCTGGGTTATGCCCACATCTGGCTCATGATTTTGCCTTCTTCGCATACTTGTTGGCCAGATCCTGGGTTTTTTTCGTGTTTGAATCACGTAGGAATGTGGTAACACACTGAAGCAGTCAATTAAACCTGGTTTCGATCAATATTTCAGAGGATAACACCGGTTAAGTCTGGGTTAGGTCTGGGTTATGCCCGCATCAGGCTGATGATTTTGCCTTTTTCGCAAACTTGTTGGCCAGATCATGGGTTTTTTCCGTGTTTGAATCACGTAGTAATGTTGTACCACACTGAGGCAGTCAATTAAACCTGGATTCGGACAGTATTTTAGAGGATAACACCGGTTAGGTGTGGGTTAGGTCTGGGTTATGCCCGCATCTGGCTCATGATTTTGCCTTCTTCGCATACTTGTTGGCCAGATCCTGGGTTTTTTTCGTGTTTGAATCACGTAGTAATGTGGTACCACTCTGAGGCAGTCAATTAAACCTGGTTACGATCAATATTTCAGAGGATAACACCGGTTAGGTCTGGGTTAGGTCTGGGTTATGCCCGCATCTGGCTTATACTTTCGCCTTTTTCGCAAACATGTTGGCTAGATCCTGGGTTTTTTTCGGTTTTGAATCCCGTGGTTATGTGGTACGACACAGAAACAACCCATTACACCTGGATTCGGACAGTATTTTAGAGGATAACACCGGTTAGGTCTGGGTTAGGTCTGGTATATGCGCGCATCTAGCTTATACTTTCGCCTTTTTCGCAAACTTGTTGGCCAGATCGTGGGTTTTTTCCGTGTTTGAATCACGTAATAATGTTGTACCACACTGATGCAGTCAATTAAACCTGGATTCGGACAGTATTTGAGAGGATAACACCGGTTAGGTCTGGGTTAGGTCTGGGTTATGCCCGCATCTGGCTCATGATTTTGCCTTCTTCACATACTTGGTGGCCAGATCCTGGGTTTTTTTCGTGTTTGAATCACGTAGTAATGTGGTACCACACTGAGGCAGTCAATTAAACCTGGTTTCGATCAATTTTTCAGATGATAACACCGGTTAGGTCTGGGTTAGGTCAGGGTTATGCCCGCATCTGGCTCATGATTTTGCCTTCTTCGCATACTTGTTGGCCAGATCCTGGGTTTTTTTCGTGTTTGAATCACGTAGTAATGTGGCACCACACTGAGGCAGTCAATTAACCCTGGTTTCGATCAATATTTTGGAGGATAACACCGGTTAGGTCTGGGTTATGTCCGGGATATGCGCGCATCTGGCTCATGATTTTGCCATTTTCGCAAACTTGTTGGCCAGATCATGGGGTATCTCCGTGTTTGAATCACGTAGTAATGTTGTACCATACTGAGGCAGTCAATTAAACCAGGATTCAGACAGTATTTTAGAGGATAACACCGGTTAGGTCTGGGTTAGGTCTGGGTTATGCCCGCATCTGGCTTATACTTTCGCCATTTTCGCAAACATGTTGGCGAGATCCTGGGTTTTTTTCGGTTTTGAATCACGTGGTAATGTGGTACGCCACAGAAACAATCCATTAAACCTGGATTCGGACAGTATTTTAGAGGATAACACCGGTTAGGTCTGGGTTAGGTCTGGTATATGCGCGCATCTAGCTTATACTTTCGCCTTTTTCGCAAACTTGTTGGCCAGATCGTGGGTTTTTTCCGTGTTTGAATCACGTAGTAATGTTGTGCCACACTGAGGCAGTCAATTAAACCTGGATTCGGACAGTATTTTAGAGGATAACACCGGTTAGGTCTGGGTTAGGTCTGGGTTATGCCCGCATCTGGCTCATGATTTTGCCTTCTTCACATACTTGTTGGCTAGATCCTGGGTTTTTTTCGTGTTTGAATCACGTTGTAATGTGGTACCACACTGAGGCAGTCAATTAATCCTGGCTTCGATCAATATTTCAGAGGATAACACCGGTTAGGTCTGGGTTATGTCTGGGATATGCCCGCATCTGGCTCATGATTTTGCCTTCTTCGCATACTTGTTGGCCAGATCCTGGGTTTTTTTCGTGTTTGAATCACGTAGTAATGTGGTAACACACTGAAGCAGTCAATTAAACCTGGTTTCGATCAATATTTTAGAGGATAACACCGGTTAGGTCTGGCTTAGGTCTGGGTAATACCCGCATCTGGCTCATGATTTTGCCATCTTCGCATACTTGTTGGCCAGATCCTGGGTTTTTTCCGTGTTTGAATCACGTAGTAATGTTGTAGCACACTGAGGCAGTCAATTAAACCTGGTTTCAATCAATATTTTAGAGGATAACACCGGTTAGGTCTGGGTTAGGCCTGGGTTATGCCCGCGTCTGACTCATGATTTTGCCTTCTTCGCATACTTGTTGGCCAGGTCCTGGGTTTTTTCCGTGATTGAATCACGTAGTAATGTTGTAGCACACTGAGGCAGTCAATTAAACCTGGTTTCGATCAATATTTCACAGGATAACACAGGTTAGGTCTGGGTTAGGTCCGGTTTATGCCCGCATCTGGCTCATGATTTTGCCTTCTTCGCATACTTGTTGGCCAGATCCTGGGTTTTTTTCGTGTTTGAATCACGCAGTAATGTGGTAACACACTGAAGGAGTTAATTAAACCTGGTTTCGATCAATATTTTAGAGGATAACACCGGTTAGGTCTGGGTTAGGTCTGGGTTATGCCCGCATCAGGCTGATGATTTTGCCTTTTTCGCAAACTTGTTGGCCAGATCATGGGTTTTTTCCGTGTTTGAATCACGTAGTAATGTTGTACCACACTGAGGCAGTCAATTAAACCTGGATTCGGACAGTATTTTAGAGGATAACACCGGTTAGGTGTGGGTTAGGTCTGGGTTATGCCCGCATCTGGCTCATGATTTTGCCTTCTTCGCATACTTGTTGGCCAGATCCTGGGTTTTTTTCGTGTTTGAATCACGTAGTAATGTGGTACCACTCTGAGGCAGTCAATTAAACCTGGTTACGATCAATATTTCAGAGGATAACACCGGTTAGGTCTGGGTTAGGTCTGGGTTATGCCCGCATCTGGCTCATGATTTTGCCTTCTTCGCATACTTCTTGGCCAGATCCTGCGTTTTTTTCGTGTTTGAATCACGTAGTAATGTGGTAACATACTGAAGCAGTCAATTAAACCTGGTTTCGATCAATATTTTAGAGGATAACACCGGTTAGGTCTGGGTTAGGTCTGGGATATGCGCGCATCTGGCTTATACTTCCGCCTTCTTCGCAAACTTGTTGGCCAGATCCTGGGTTTTTTCCGTGTTTGAATCACGTAGTAATGTGGTACCACACTGAGGCAGTCAATTAAACCTGGTTTCGATCAATATTTCAGAGGATAACACCGGTTAGGTCTGGGTTAGGTCTGGGTTATGCCAGCATCTGGCTCATGATTTTGCCTTTTTCGCATACTTGTTGGCCAGATCCTGGGTTTTTTCCGTGTTTGAATCACGTAGTAATGTTGTAGCACACTGAGGCAGTCAATTAAACCTGGTTTCGATCAATATTTCAGAGGATAACACCGGTTAGGTCTGGGTTAGGTCCGGGATATGCCCGCATCTGGCTCATGATCTTGCCTTCTTCGCATACTTGTTGGCCAGATCCTGGGTTTTTTCCGTGTTTGAATCACGTAGTAATGTTGTAGCACACTGAGGCAGTCAATTAAACCTGGTTTCGATCAATATTTTAGAGGATAACACCGGTTAGGTCTGGGTTAGGTCTGGGTTATGCCCGCATCTGGCTTATACTTTCGCCTTTTTCGCAAACATGTTGGCTAGATCCTGGGTTTTTTTCGGTTTTGAATCACGTGGTAATGTGGTACGACACAGAAACAACCCATTAAACCTGGATTCGGACAGTATTTTAGAGGATAACACCGGTTAGGTCTGGGTTAGGTCTGGTATATGCGCGCATCTAGCTTATACTTTCGCCTTTTTCGCAAACTTGTTGGCCAGATCGTGGGTTTTTTCCGTGTTTGAATCACGTAATAATGTTGTACCACACTGAGGCAGTCAATTAAACCTGGATTCGGACAGTATTTCAGAGGATAACACCGGTTAGGTCTGGGTTAGGTCTGGGTTATGCCCGCATCTGGCTCATGATTTTGCCTTCTTCGCATACTTGGTGGCCAGATCCTGGGTTTTTTTCGTGTTTGAATCACGTAGTAATGTGGTACCACACTGAGGCAGTCAATTAAACCTGGTTTCGATCAATTTTTCAGATGATAACACCGGTTAGGTCTGGGTTAGGTCAGGGTTATGCCCGCATCTGGCTCATGATTTTGCCTTCTTCGCATACTTGGTGGCCAGATCCTGGGTTTTTTTCGTGTTTGAATCACGTAGTAATGTGGCACCACACTGAGGCAGTCAATTAACCCTGGTTTCGATCAATATTTTGGAGGATAACACCGGTTAGGTCTGGGTTAGGTCCGGGATATGCGCGCATCTGGCTCATGATTTTGCCATTTTCGCAAACTTGTTGGCCAGATCATGGGGTATCTCCGTGTTTGAATCACGTAGTAATGTTGTACCATACTGAGGCAGTCAATTAAACCTGGTTTCGATCAATATTTCAGAGGATAACACCGGTTAGGTCTGGGTTAGGTCTGGGTTATGCCCGCATCTGGCTTATACTTTCGCCTTTTTCGCAAACATGTTGGCTAGATCCTGGGTTTTTTTCGGTTTTGAATCACGTGGTAATGTGGTACGACACAGAAACAATCCATTAAACCTGGATTCGGACAGTATTTTAGAGGATAACACCGGTTAGGTCTGGGTTAGGTCTGGGATATGCGCGCATCTGGCTTATACTTTCGCCTTCTTCGCAAACTTGTTGGCCAGATCCTGGGTTTTTTCCGTGTTTGAATCACGTAGTAATGTGGTACCACACTGAGGCTGTCAATTAAACCTGGTTTCGATCAATATTTCAGAGGATAACACCGGTTAGGTCTGGGTTAGGTCTGGGTTATGCCAGCATCTGGCTCATGATTTTGCCTTCTTCGCATACTTGGTGGCCAGATCCTGGGTTTTTTTCGTGTTTGAATCACGTAGTAATGTGGTACCACACTGAGGCAGTCAATTAAACCTGGTTTCGATCAATTTTTCAGATGATAACACCGGTTAGGTCTGGGTTAGGTCAGGGTTATGCCCGCATCTGGCTCATGATTTTGCCTTCTTCGCATACTTGGTGGCCAGATCCTGGGTTTTTTTCGTGTTTGAATCACGTAGTAATGTGGCACCACACTGAGGCAGTCAATTAACCCTGGTTTCGATCAATATTTTGGAGGATAACACCGGTTAGGTCTGGGTTAGGTCCGGGATATGCGCGCATCTGGCTCATGATTTTGCCATTTTCGCAAACTTGTTGGCCAGATCATGGGGTATCTCCGTGTTTGAATCACGTAGTAATGTTGTACCATACTGAGGCAGTCAATTAAACCTGGTTTCGATCAATATTTTAGAGGATAACACCGGTTAGGTCTGGGTTAGGTCTGGGTTATGCCCGCATCTGGCTTATACTTTCGCCTTTTTCGCAAACATGTTGGCTAGATCCTGGGTTTTTTTCGGTTTTGAATCACGTGGTAATGTGGTACGACACAGAAACAATCCATTAAACCTGGATTCGGACAGTATTTTAGAGGATAACACCGGTTAGGTCTGGGTTAGGTCTGGGATATGCGCGCATCTGGCTTATACTTTCGCCTTCTTCGCAAACTTGTTGGCCAGATCCTGGGTTTTTTCCGTGTTTGAATCACGCAGTAATGTGGTACCACACTGAGGCTGTCAATTAAACCTGGTTTCGATCAATATTTCAGAGGATAACACCGGTTAGGTCTGGGTTAGGTCTGGGTTATGCCAGCATCTGGCTCATGATTTTGCCTTCTTCGCATACTTGTTGGCCAGATCCTGGGTTTTTTCCGTGTTTGAATCACGTAGTAATGTTGTAGCACACTGAGGCAGTCAATTAAACCTGGTTTCGATCAATATTTCAGAGGATAACACCGGTTAGGTCTGGGTTAGGTCCGGGATATGCCCGCATCTGGCTCATGATCTTGCCTTCTTCGCATACTTGTTGGCCAGATCCTGGGTTTTTTCCGTGTTTGAATCACGTAGTAATGTTGTAGCACACTGAGGCAGTCAATTAAACCTGGTTTCGATCAATATTTTAGAGGATAACACCGGTTAGGTCTGGGTTAGGTCTGGGTTATGCCCGCATCTGGCTTATACTTTCGCCTTTTTCGCAAACATGTTGGCTAGATCCTGGGTTTTTTTCGGTTTTGAATCACGTGGTAATGTGGTACGACACAGAAACAACCCATTAAACCTGGATTCGGACAGTATTTTAGAGGATAACACCGGTTAGGTCTGGGTTAGGTCTGGTATATGCGCGCATCTAGCTTATACTTTCGCCTTTTTCGCAAACTTGTTGGCCAGATCGTGGGTTTTTTCCGTGTTTGAATCACGTAATAAT
The DNA here is from genome assembly GCF_051014445.1 of Colletes latitarsis. Lineage (NCBI taxonomy): Eukaryota > Metazoa > Arthropoda > Insecta > Hymenoptera > Colletidae > Colletes > Colletes latitarsis. The sequence goes on from NC_135142.1 coordinate 9,560,636, forward strand.
GTTGTACCACACTGAGGCAGTCAATTAAACCTGGATTCGGACAGTATTTCAGAGGATAACACCGGTTAGGTCTGGGTTAGGTCTGGGTTATGCCCGCATCTGGCTCATGATTTTGCCTTCTTCGCATACTTGGTGGCCAGATCCTGGGTTTTTTTCGTGTTTGAATCACGTAGTAATGTGGTACCACACTGAGGCAGTCAATTAAACCTGGTTTCGATCAATTTTTCAGATGATAACACCGGTTAGGTCTGGGTTAGGTCAGGGTTATGCCCGCATCTGGCTCATGATTTTGCCTTCTTCGCATACTTGTTGGCCAGATCCTGGGTTTTTTTCGTGTTTGAATCACGTAGTAATGTGGCACCACACTGAGGCAGTCAATTAACCCTGGTTTCGATCAATATTTTGGAGGATAACACCGGTTAGGTCTGGGTTAGGTCCGGGATATGCGCGCATCTGGCTCATGATTTTGCCATTTTCGCAAACTTGTTGGCCAGATCATGGGGTATCTCCGTGTTTGAATCACGTAGTAATGTTGTACCATACTGAGGCAGTCAATTAAACCAGGATTCAGACAGTATTTTAGAGGATAACACCGGTTAGGTCTGGGTTAGGTCTGGGTTATGCCCGCATCTGGCTTATACTTTCGCCATTTTCGCAAACATGTTGGCGAGATCCTGGGTTTTTTTCGGTTTTGAATCACGTGGTAATGTGGTACGCCACAGAAACAATCCATTAAACCTGGATTCGGACAGTATTTTAGAGGATAACACCGGTTAGGTCTGGGTTAGGTCTGGTATATGCGCGCATCTAGCTTATACTTTCGCCTTTTTCGCAAACTTGTTGGCCAGATCGTGGGTTTTTTCCGTGTTTGAATCACGTAGTAATGTTGTGCCACACTGAGGCAGTCAATTAAACCTGGATTCGGACAGTATTTTAGAGGATAACACCGGTTAGGTCTGGGTTAGGTCTGGGTTATGCCCGCATCTGGCTCATGATTTTGCCTTCTTCACATACTTGTTGGCTAGATCCTGGGTTTTTTTCGTGTTTGAATCACGTAGTAATGTGGTAACACACTGAGGCAGTCAATTAATCCTGGCTTCGATCAATATTTCAGAGGATAACACCGGTTAGGTCTGGGTTATGTCTGGGATATGCCCGCATCTGGCTCATGATTTTGCCTTCTTCGCATACTTGTTGGCCAGATCCTGGGTTTTTTTCGTGTTTCAATCACGTCGTAATGTGGTAACACACTGAAGCAGTCAATTAAACCTGGTTTCGATCAATATTTTAGAGGATAACACCGGTTAGGTCTGGCTTAGGTCTGGGTAATACCCGCATCTGGCTCATGATTTTGCCATCTTCGCATACTTGTTGGCCAGATCCTGGGTTTTTTCCGTGTTTGAATCACGTAGTAATGTTGTAGCACACTGAGGCAGTCAATTAAACCTGGTTTCGATCAATATTTTAGAGGATAACACCGGTTAGGTCTGGCTTAGGTCTGGGTAATACCCGCATCTGGCTCATGATTTTGCCTTCTTCGCAAACTTGTTGGCCAGATCCTGGGTTTTTTTCGTGTTTGACTCACGTAGTAATGTGGTAACACACTGAAGCAGTCAATTAACCCTGGTTTCGATCAATATTTCAGAGGATAACACCGGTTAGGTCTGGGTTAGGTCAGGGTTATGCCCGCATCTGGCTCATGATTTTGCCTTCTTCGCATACTTGTTGGCCAGATCCTGGGTTTTTTTCGTGTTTGAATCACGTAGTAATGTGGTAACACACTGAAGCAGTCAATTAAACCTGGTTTCGATCAATATTTTAGAGGATAACACCGGTTAGGTCTGGGTTAGGTCTGGGTTATGCCCGCATCTGGCTCATGATTTTGCCTTCTTCGCATACTTGTTGGCCAGATCCTGGGTTTTTTTCGTGTTTGAATCACGTACGAATGTGGTAACACACTGAAGCAGTCAATTAGACCTGGTTTCGATCAATATTTTAGAGGATAATACCGGTTAGGTCTGGGTTAGGTCTGGTATATGCGCGCATCTGGCTTATACTTTCGCCTTTTTCGCAAACTTGTTGGCAGATCATGGGTTCCTTCCGTGTTTGAATCACGTAGTAATGTTGTACCACACTGAGGCAGTCAATTAAACCTGGATTCGGACAGTATTTTAGAGGATAACAACGGTTAGGTCTGGGTTAGGCCTGGGTTATGCCCGCGTCTGACTCATGATTTTGCCTTCTTCGCATACTTGTTGGCCAGGTCCTGGGTTTTTTTCGTGTTTGAATCACGTAGGAATGTGGTAACACACGGAAGCAGTCAACTAAACCTGGTTTCGATCAATATTTCAGAGGATAACACCGGTTAGGTCTGGGTTAGGTCTGGGTTATGCCCGCATCTGGCTCATGATTTTGCCTTCTTCGCACACTTGTTGGCCAGATCCTGGGTTTTTTCGTGTTTGAATCACGTAGTAATGTGGTAACACAATGAAGCAGTCAATTTACCCTGGATTCGATCAATATTTTGGAGGATAACACGAGGTAGGTCTGGGTTAGGTCTGGGTTATGCCCGCATCTGGCTCATGATTTTGCCTTCTTCGCAAACTTGTTGGCCAGATCCTGGGTTTTTTCCGTGATTGAATCACGTAGTAATGTTGTAGCACACTGAGGCAGTCAATTAAACCTGGTTTCGATCAATATTTCACAGGATAACACCGGTTAGGTCTGGGTTAGGTCCGGTTTATGCCCGCATCTGGCTCATGATTTTGCCTTCTTCGCATACTTGTTGGCCAGATCCTGGGTTTTTTTCGTGTTTGAATCACGCAGTAATGTGGTAACACACTGAAGGAGTTAATTAAACCTGGTTTCGATCAATATTTTAGAGGATAACACCGGTTAGGTCTGGGTTAGGTCTGGGTTATGCCCGCATCAGGCTGATGATTTTGCCTTTTTCGCAAACTTGTTGGCCAGATCATGGGTTTTTTCCGTGTTTGAATCACGTAGTAATGTTGTACCACACTGAGGCAGTCAATTAAACCTGGATTCGGACAGTATTTTAGAGGATAACACCGGTTAGGTGTGGGTTAGGTCTGGGTTATGCCCGCATCTGGCTCATGATTTTGCCTTCTTCGCATACTTGTTGGCCAGATCCTGGGTTTTTTTCGTGTTTGAATCACGTAGTAATGTGGTACCACTCTGAGGCAGTCAATTAAACCTGGTTACGATCAATATTTCAGAGGATAACACCGGTTAGGTCTGGGTTAGGTCTGGGTTATGCCCGCATCTGGCTCATGATTTTGCCTTCTTCGCATACTTCTTGGCCAGATCCTGCGTTTTTTTCGTGTTTGAATCACGTAGTAATGTGGTAACATACTGAAGCAGTCAATTAAACCTGGTTTCGATCAATATTTTAGAGGATAACACCGGTTAGGTCTGGGTTAGGTCTGGGATATGCGCGCATCTGGCTTATACTTTCGCCTTCTTCGCAAACTTGTTGGCCAGATCCTGGGTTTTTTCCGTGTTTGAATCACGTAGTAATGTGGTACCACACTGAGGCAGTCAATTAAACCTGGTTTCGATCAATATTTCAGAGGATAACACCGGTTAGGTCTGGGTTAGGTCTGGGTTATGCCAGCATCTGGCTCATGATTTTGCCTTTTTCGCATACTTGTTGGCCAGATCCTGGGTTTTTTCCGTGTTTGAATCACGTAGTAATGTTGTAGCACACTGAGGCAGTCAATTAAACCTGGTTTCGATCAATATTTCAGAGGATAACACCGGTTAGGTCTGGGTTAGGTCCGGGATATGCCCGCATCTGGCTCATGATCTTGCCTTCTTCGCATACTTGTTGGCCAGATCCTGGGTTTTTTCCGTGTTTGAATCACGTAGTAATGTTGTAGCACACTGAGGCAGTCAATTAAACCTGGTTTCGATCAATATTTTAGAGGATAACACCGGTTAGGTCTGGGTTAGGTCCGGGATATGCCCGCATCTGGCTCATGATCTTGCCTTCTTCGCATACTTGTTGGCCAGATCCTGGGTTTTTTCCGTGTTTGAATCACGTAGTAATGTTGTAGCACACTGAGGCAGTCAATTAAACCTGGTTTCGATCAATATTTTAGAGGATAACACCGGTTAGGTCTGGGTTAGGTCTGGGATATGCGCGCATCTGGCTTATACTTCCGCCTTCTTCGCAAACTTGTTGGCCAGATCCTGGGTTTTTTCCGTGTTTGAATCACGTAGTAATGTGGTACCACACTGAGGCAGTCAATTAAACCTGGTTTCGATCAATATTTCAGAGGATAACACCGGTTAGGTCTGGGTTAGGTCTGGGTTATGCCAGCATCTGGCTCATGATTTTGCCTTTTTCGCATACTTGTTGGCCAGATCCTGGGTTTTTTCCGTGTTTGAATCACGTAGTAATGTTGTAGCACACTGAGGCAGTCAATTAAACCTGGTTTCGATCAATATTTCAGAGGATAACACCGGTTAGGTCTGGGTTAGGTCCGGGATATGCCCGCATCTGGCTCATGATCTTGCCTTCTTCGCATACTTGTTGGCCAGATCCTGGGTTTTTTCCGTGTTTGAATCACGTAGTAATGTTGTAGCACACTGAGGCAGTCAATTAAACCTGGTTTCGATCAATATTTTAGAGGATAACACCGGTTAGGTCTGGGTTAGGTCTGGGTTATGCCCGCATCTGGCTTATACTTTCGCCTTTTTCGCAAACATGTTGGCTAGATCCTGGGTTTTTTTCGGTTTTGAATCACGTGGTAATGTGGTACGACACAGAAACAACCCATTAAACCTGGATTCGGACAGTATTTTAGAGGATAACACCGGTTAGGTCTGGGTTAGGTCTGGTATATGCGCGCATCTAGCTTATACTTTCGCCTTTTTCGCAAACTTGTTGGCCAGATCGTGGGTTTTTTCCGTGTTTGAATCACGTAATAATGTTGTACCACACTGAGGCAGTCAATTAAACCTGGATTCGGACAGTATTTCAGAGGATAACACCGGTTAGGTCTGGGTTAGGTCTGGGTTATGCCCGCATCTGGCTCATGATTTTGCCTTCTTCGCATACTTGGTGGCCAGATCCTGGGTTTTTTTCGTGTTTGAATCACGTAGTAATGTGGTACCACACTGAGGCAGTCAATTAAACCTGGTTTCGATCAATTTTTCAGATGATAACACCGGTTAGGTCTGGGTTAGGTCAGGGTTATGCCCGCATCTGGCTCATGATTTTGCCTTCTTCGCATACTTGGTGGCCAGATCCTGGGTTTTTTTCGTGTTTGAATCACGTAGTAATGTGGCACCACACTGAGGCAGTCAATTAACCCTGGTTTCGATCAATATTTTGGAGGATAACACCGGTTAGGTCTGGGTTAGGTCCGGGATATGCGCGCATCTGGCTCATGATTTTGCCATTTTCGCAAACTTGTTGGCCAGATCATGGGGTATCTCCGTGTTTGAATCACGTAGTAATGTTGTACCATACTGAGGCAGTCAATTAAACCTGGTTTCGATCAATATTTCAGAGGATAACACCGGTTAGGTCTGGGTTAGGTCTGGGTTATGCCCGCATCTGGCTTATACTTTCGCCTTTTTCGCAAACATGTTGGCTAGATCCTGGGTTTTTTTCGGTTTTGAATCACGTGGTAATGTGGTACGACACAGAAACAATCCATTAAACCTGGATTCGGACAGTATTTTAGAGGATAACACCGGTTAGGTCTGGGTTAGGTCTGGGATATGCGCGCATCTGGCTTATACTTTCGCCTTCTTCGCAAACTTGTTGGCCAGATCCTGGGTTTTTTCCGTGTTTGAATCACGTAGTAATGTGGTACCACACTGAGGCTGTCAATTAAACCTGGTTTCGATCAATATTTCAGAGGATAACACCGGTTAGGTCTGGGTTAGGTCTGGGTTATGCCAGCATCTGGCTCATGATTTTGCCTTCTTCGCATACTTGGTGGCCAGATCCTGGGTTTTTTTCGTGTTTGAATCACGTAGTAATGTGGCACCACACTGAGGCAGTCAATTAACCCTGGTTTCGATCAATATTTTGGAGGATAACACCGGTTAGGTCTGGGTTAGGTCCGGGATATGCGCGCATCTGGCTCATGATTTTGCCATTTTCGCAAACTTGTTGGCCAGATCATGGGGTATCTCCGTGTTTGAATCACGTAGTAATGTTGTACCATACTGAGGCAGTCAATTAAACCTGGTTTCGATCAATATTTTAGAGGATAACACCGGTTAGGTCTGGGTTAGGTCTGGGTTATGCCCGCATCTGGCTTATACTTTCGCCTTTTTCGCAAACATGTTGGCTAGATCCTGGGTTTTTTTCGGTTTTGAATCACGTGGTAATGTGGTACGACACAGAAACAATCCATTAAACCTGGATTCGGACAGTATTTTAGAGGATAACACCGGTTAGGTCTGGGTTAGGTCTGGGATATGCGCGCATCTGGCTTATACTTTCGCCTTCTTCGCAAACTTGTTGGCCAGATCCTGGGTTTTTTCCGTGTTTGAATCACGCAGTAATGTGGTACCACACTGAGGCTGTCAATTAAACCTGGTTTCGATCAATATTTCAGAGGATAACACCGGTTAGGTCTGGGTTAGGTCTGGGTTATGCCAGCATCTGGCTCATGATTTTGCCTTCTTCGCATACTTGTTGGCCAGATCCTGGGTTTTTTCCGTGTTTGAATCACGTAGTAATGTTGTAGCACACTGAGGCAGTCAATTAAACCTGGTTTCGATCAATATTTCAGAGGATAACACCGGTTAGGTCTGGGTTAGGTCCGGGATATGCCCGCATCTGGCTCATGATCTTGCCTTCTTCGCATACTTGTTGGCCAGATCCTGGGTTTTTTCCGTGTTTGAATCACGTAGTAATGTTGTAGCACACTGAGGCAGTCAATTAAACCTGGTTTCGATCAATATTTTAGAGGATAACACCGGTTAGGTCTGGGTTAGGTCTGGGTTATGCCCGCATCTGGCTTATACTTTCGCCTTTTTCGCAAACATGTTGGCTAGATCCTGGGTTTTTTTCGGTTTTGAATCACGTGGTAATGTGGTACGACACAGAAACAACCCATTAAACCTGGATTCGGACAGTATTTTAGAGGATAACACCGGTTAGGTCTGGGTTAGGTCTGGTATATGCGCGCATCTAGCTTATACTTTCGCCTTTTTCGCAAACTTGTTGGCCAGATCGTGGGTTTTTTCCGTGTTTGAATCACGTAATAATGTTGTACCACACTGAGGCAGTCAATTAAACCTGGATTCGGACAGTATTTCAGAGGATAACACCGGTTAGGTCTGGGTTAGGTCTGGGTTATGCCCGCATCTGGCTCATGATTTTGCCTTCTTCGCATACTTGGTGGCCAGATCCTGGGTTTTTTTCGTGTTTGAATCACGTAGTAATGTGGTACCACACTGAGGCAGTCAATTAAACCTGGTTTCGATCAATTTTTCAGATGATAACACCGGTTAGGTCTGGGTTAGGTCAGGGTTATGCCCGCATCTGGCTCATGATTTTGCCTTCTTCGCATACTTGTTGGCCAGATCCTGGGTTTTTTTCGTGTTTGAATCACGTAGTAATGTGGCACCACACTGAGGCAGTCAATTAACCCTGGTTTCGATCAATATTTTGGAGGATAACACCGGTTAGGTCTGGGTTAGGTCCGGGATATGCGCGCATCTGGCTCATGATTTTGCCATTTTCGCAAACTTGTTGGCCAGATCATGGGGTATCTCCGTGTTTGAATCACGTAGTAATGTTGTACCATACTGAGGCAGTCAATTAAACCAGGATTCAGACAGTATTTTAGAGGATAACACCGGTTAGGTCTGGGTTAGGTCTGGGTTATGCCCGCATCTGGCTTATACTTTCGCCATTTTCGCAAACATGTTGGCGAGATCCTGGGTTTTTTTCGGTTTTGAATCACGTGGTAATGTGGTACGCCACAGAAACAATCCATTAAACCTGGATTCGGACAGTATTTTAGAGGATAACACCGGTTAGGTCTGGGTTAGGTCTGGTATATGCGCGCATCTAGCTTATACTTTCGCCTTTTTCGCAAACTTGTTGGCCAGATCGTGGGTTTTTTCCGTGTTTGAATCACGTAGTAATGTTGTGCCACACTGAGGCAGTCAATTAAACCTGGATTCGGACAGTATTTTAGAGGATAACACCGGTTAGGTCTGGGTTAGGTCTGGGTTATGCCCGCATCTGGCTCATGATTTTGCCTTCTTCACATACTTGTTGGCTAGATCCTGGGTTTTTTTCGTGTTTGAATCACGTAGTAATGTGGTAACACACTGAGGCAGTCAATTAATCCTGGCTTCGATCAATATTTCAGAGGATAACACCGGTTAGGTCTGGGTTATGTCTGGGATATGCCCGCATCTGGCTCATGATTTTGCCTTCTTCGCATACTTGTTGGCCAGATCCTGGGTTTTTTTCGTGTTTCAATCACGTCGTAATGTGGTAACACACTGAAGCAGTCAATTAAACCTGGTTTCGATCAATATTTTAGAGGATAACACCGGTTAGGTCTGGCTTAGGTCTGGGTAATACCCGCATCTGGCTCATGATTTTGCCATCTTCGCATACTTGTTGGCCAGATCCTGGGTTTTTTCCGTGTTTGAATCACGTAGTAATGTTGTAGCACACTGAGGCAGTCAATTAAACCTGGTTTCGATCAATATTTTAGAGGATAACACCGGTTAGGTCTGGCTTAGGTCTGGGTAATACCCGCATCTGGCTCATGATTTTGCCTTCTTCGCAAACTTGTTGGCCAGATCCTGGGTTTTTTTCGTGTTTGACTCACGTAGTAATGTGGTAACACACTGAAGCAGTCAATTAACCCTGGTTTCGATCAATATTTCAGAGGATAACACCGGTTAGGTCTGGGTTAGGTCAGGGTTATGCCCGCATCTGGCTCATGATTTTGCCTTCTTCGCATACTTGTTGGCCAGATCCTGGGTTTTTTTCGTGTTTGAATCACGTAGTAATGTGGTAACACACTGAAGCAGTCAATTAAACCTGGTTTCGATCAATATTTTAGAGGATAACACCGGTTAGGTCTGGGTTAGGTCTGGGTTATGCCCGCATCTGGCTCATGATTTTGCCTTCTTCGCATACTTGTTGGCCAGATCCTGGGTTTTTTTCGTGTTTGAATCACGTACGAATGTGGTAACACACTGAAGCAGTCAATTAGACCTGGTTTCGATCAATATTTTAGAGGATAATACCGGTTAGGTCTGGGTTAGGTCTGGTATATGCGCGCATCTGGCTTATACTTTCGCCTTTTTCGCAAACTTGTTGGCAGATCATGGGTTCCTTCCGTGTTTGAATCACGTAGTAATGTTGTACCACACTGAGGCAGTCAATTAAACCTGGATTCGGACAGTATTTTAGAGGATAACAACGGTTAGGTCTGGGTTAGGCCTGGGTTATGCCCGCGTCTGACTCATGATTTTGCCTTCTTCGCATACTTGTTGGCCAGGTCCTGGGTTTTTTTCGTGTTTGAATCACGTAGGAATGTGGTAACACACGGAAGCAGTCAACTAAACCTGGTTTCGATCAATATTTCAGAGGATAACACCGGTTAGGTCTGGGTTAGGTCTGGGTTATGCCCGCATCTGGCTCATGATTTTGCCTTCTTCGCACACTTGTTGGCCAGATCCTGGGTTTTTTCGTGTTTGAATCACGTAGTAATGTGGTAACACAATGAAGCAGTCAATTTACCCTGGATTCGATCAATATTTTGGAGGATAACACGAGGTAGGTCTGGGTTAGGTCTGGGTTATGCCCGCATCTGGCTCATGATTTTGCCTTCTTCGCAAACTTGTTGGCCAGATCCTGGGTTTTTTCCGTGATTGAATCACGTAGTAATGTTGTAGCACACTGAGGCAGTCAATTAAACCTGGTTTCGATCAATATTTCACAGGATAACACCGGTTAGGTCTGGGTTAGGTCCGGTTTATGCCCGCATCTGGCTCATGATTTTGCCTTCTTCGCATACTTGTTGGCCAGATCCTGGGTTTTTTTCGTGTTTGAATCACGCAGTAATGTGGTAACACACTGAAGGAGTTAATTAAACCTGGTTTCGATCAATATTTTAGAGGATAACACCGGTTAGGTCTGGGTTAGGTCTGGGTTATGCCCGCATCAGGCTGATGATTTTGCCTTTTTCGCAAACTTGTTGGCCAGATCATGGGTTTTTTCCGTGTTTGAATCACGTAGTAATGTTGTACCACACTGAGGCAGTCAATTAAACCTGGATTCGGACAGTATTTTAGAGGATAACACCGGTTAGGTGTGGGTTAGGTCTGGGTTATGCCCGCATCTGGCTCATGATTTTGCCTTCTTCGCATACTTGTTGGCCAGATCCTGGGTTTTTTTCGTGTTTGAATCACGTAGTAATGTGGTACCACTCTGAGGCAGTCAATTAAACCTGGTTACGATCAATATTTCAGAGGATAACACCGGTTAGGTCTGGGTTAGGTCTGGGTTATGCCCGCATCTGGCTCATGATTTTGCCTTCTTCGCATACTTCTTGGCCAGATCCTGCGTTTTTTTCGTGTTTGAATCACGTAGTAATGTGGTAACATACTGAAGCAGTCAATTAAACCTGGTTTCGATCAATATTTTAGAGGATAACACCGGTTAGGTCTGGGTTAGGTCTGGGATATGCGCGCATCTGGCTTATACTTTCGCCTTCTTCGCAAACTTGTTGGCCAGATCCTGGGTTTTTTCCGTGTTTGAATCACGTAGTAATGTGGTACCACACTGAGGCAGTCAATTAAACCTGGTTTCGATCAATATTTCAGAGGATAACACCGGTTAGGTCTGGGTTAGGTCTGGGTTATGCCAGCATCTGGCTCATGATTTTGCCTTTTTCGCATACTTGTTGGCCAGATCCTGGGTTTTTTCCGTGTTTGAATCACGTAGTAATGTTGTAGCACACTGAGGCAGTCAATTAAACCTGGTTTCGATCAATATTTCAGAGGATAACACCGGTTAGGTCTGGGTTAGGTCCGGGATATGCCCGCATCTGGCTCATGATCTTGCCTTCTTCGCATACTTGTTGGCCAGATCCTGGGTTTTTTCCGTGTTTGAATCACGTAGTAATGTTGTAGCACACTGAGGCAGTCAATTAAACCTGGTTTCGATCAATATTTTAGAGGATAACACCGGTTAGGTCTGGGTTAGGTCTGGGTTATGCCCGCATCTGGCTCATGATTTTGCCTTCTTCACATACTTGTTGGCTAGATCCTGGGTTTTTTTCGTGTTTGAATCACGTAGTAATGTGGTACCACACTGAGGCAGTCAATTAATCCTGGCTTCGATCAATATTTCAGAGGATAACACCGGTTAGGTCTGGGTTATGTCTGGGATATGCCCGCATCTGGCTCATGATTTTGCCTTCTTCGCATACTTGTTGGCCAGATCCTGGGTTTTTTTCGTGTTTGAATCACGTAGTAATGTGGTAACACACTGAAGCAGTCAATTAAACCTGGTTTCGATCAATATTTCAGAGGATAACACCGGATAGGTCTGGGTTAGGTCTGGGTTATGCCAGCATCTGGCTCATGATTTTGCCTTTTTCGCATACTTGTTGGCCAGATCCTGGGTTTTTTCCGTGTTTGAATCACGTAGTAATGTTGTAGCACACTGAGGCAGTCAATTAAACCTGGTTTCGATCAATATTTCAGAGGATAACACCGGTTAGGTCTGGGTTAGGTCCGGGATATGCCCGCATCTGGCTCATGATCTTGCCTTCTTCGCATACTTGTTGGCCAGATCCTGGGTTTTTTCCGTGTTTGAATCACGTAGTAATGTTGTAGCACACTGAGGCAGTCAATTAAACCTGGTTTCGATCAATATTTTAGAGGATAACACCGGTTAGGTCTGGGTTAGGTCTGGGTTATGCCCGCATCTGGCTTATACTTTCGCCTTTTTCGCAAACATGTTGGCTAGATCCTGGGTTTTTTTCGGTTTTGAATCACGTGGTAATGTGGTACGACACAGAAACAATCCATTAAACCTGGATTCGGACAGTATTTTAGAGGATAACACCGGTTAGGTCTGGGTTAGGTCTGGGATATGCGCGCATCTGGCTTATACTTTCGCCTTCTTCGCAAACTTGTTGGCCAGATCCTGGGTTTTTTCCGTGTTTGAATCACGTAGTAATGTGGTACCACACTGAGGCTGTCAATTAAACCTGGTTTCGATCAATATTTCAGAGGATAACACCGGTTAGGTCTGGGTTAGGTCTGGGTTATGCCAGCATCTGGCTCATGATTTTGCCTTCTTCGCATACTTGTTGGCCAGATCCTGGGTTTTTTCCGTGTTTGAATCACGTAGTAATGTTGTAGCACACTGAGGCAGTCAATTAAACCTGGTTTCGATCAATATTTCAGAGGATAACACCGGTTAGGTCTGGGTTAGGTCCGGGATATGCCCGCATCTGGCTCATGATCTTGCCTTCTTCGCATACTTGTTGGCCAGATCCTGGGTTTTTTCCGTGTTTGAATCACGTAGTAATGTTGTAGCACACTGAGGCAGTCAATTAAACCTGGTTTCGATCAATATTTTAGAGGATAACACCGGTTAGGTCTGGGTTAGGTCTGGGTTATGCCCGCATCTGGCTTATACTTTCGCCTTTTTCGCAAACATGTTGGCTAGATCCTGGGTTTTTTTCGGTTTTGAATCACGTGGTAATGTGGTACGACACAGAAACAACCCATTAAACCTGGATTCGGACAGTATTTTAGAGGATAACACCGGTTAGGTCTGGGTTAGGTCTGGTATATGCGGGCATCTAGCTTATACTTTCGCCTTTTTCGCAAACTTGTTGGCCAGATCGTGGGTTTTTTCCGTGTTTGAATCACGTAATAATGTTGTACCACACTGAGGCAGTCAATTAAACCTGGATTCGGACAGTATTTCAGAGGATAACACCGGTTAGGTCTGGGTTAGGTCTGGGTTATGCCCGCATCTGGCTCATGATTTTGCCTTCTTCGCATACTTGGTGGCCAGATCCTGGGTTTTTTTCGTGTTTGAATCACGTAGTAATGTGGTACCACACTGAGGCAGTCAATTAAACCTGGTTTCGATCAATTTTTCAGATGATAACACCGGTTAGGTCTGGGTTAGGTCAGGGTTATGCCCGCATCTGGCTCATGATTTTGCCTTCTTCGCATACTTGTTGGCCAGATCCTGGGTTTTTTTCGTGTTTGAATCACGTAGTAATGTGGCACCACACTGAGGCAGTCAATTAACCCTGGTTTCGATCAATATTTTGGAGGATAACACCGGTTAGGTCTGGGTTAGGTCCGGGATATGCGCGCATCTGGCTCATGATTTTGCCATTTCCGCAAACTTGTTGGCCAGATCATGGGGTATCTCCGTGTTTGAATCACGTAGTAATGTTGTACCATACTGAGGCAGTCAATTAAACCAGGATTCAGACAGTATTTTAGAGGATAACACCGGTTAGGTCTGGGTTAGGTCTGGGTTATGCCCGCATCTGGCTTATACTTTCGCCATTTTCGCAAACATGTTGGCGAGATCCTGGGTTTTTTTCGGTTTTGAATCACGTGGTAATGTGGTACGCCACAGAAACAATCCATTAAACCTGGATTCGGACAGTATTTTAGAGGATAACACCGGTTAGGTCTGGGTTAGGTCTGGGATATGCGCGCATCTGGCTTATACTTTCGCCTTCTTCGCAAACTTGTTGGCCAGATCCTGGGTTTTTTCCGTGTTTGAATCACGTAGTAATGTGGTACCACACTGAGGCTGTCAATTAAACCTGGTTTCGATCAATATTTCAGAGGATAACACCGGTTAGGTCTGGGTTAGGTCTGGGTTATGCCAGCATCTGGCTCATGATTTTGCCTTCTTCGCATACTTGTTGGCCAGATCCTGGGTTTTTTCCGTGTTTGAATCACGTAGTAATGTTGTAGCACACTGAGGCAGTCAATTAAACCTGGTTTCGATCAATATTTCAGAGGATAACACCGGTTAGGTCTGGGTTAGGTCCGGGATATGCCCGCATCTGGCTCATGATCTTGCCTTCTTCGCATACTTGTTGGCCAGATCCTGGGTTTTTCCCGTGTTTGAATCACGTAGTAATGTTGTAGCACACTGAGGCAGTCAATTAAACCTGGTTTCGATCAATATTTTAGAGGATAACACCGGTTAGGTCTGGGTTAGGTCTGGGTTATGCCCGCATCTGGCTTATACTTTCGCCTTTTTCGCAAACATGTTGGCTAGATCCTGGGTTTTTTTCGGTTTTGAATCACGTGGTAATGTGGTACGACACAGAAACAACCCATTAAACCTGGATTCGGACAGTATTTTAGAGGATAACACCGGTTAGGTCTGGGTTAGGTCTGGTATATGCGGGCATCTAGCTTATACTTTCGCCTTTTTCGCAAACTTGTTGGCCAGATCGTGGGTTTTTTCCGTGTTTGAATCACGTAATAATGTTGTACCACACTGAGGCAGTCAATTAAACCTGGATTCGGACAGTATTTCAGAGGATAACACCGGTTAGGTCTGGGTTAGGTCTGGGTTATGCCCGCATCTGGCTCATGATTTTGCCTTCTTCGCATACTTGGTGGCCAGATCCTGGGTTTTTTTCGTGTTTGAATCACGTAGTAATGTGGTACCACACTGAGGCAGTCAATTAAACCTGGTTTCGATCAATTTTTCAGATGATAACACCGGTTAGGTCTGGGTTAGGTCAGGGTTATGCCCGCATCTGGCTCATGATTTTGCCTTCTTCGCATACTTGTTGGCCAGATCCTGGGTTTTTTTCGTGTTTGAATCACGTAGTAATGTGGCACCACACTGAGGCAGTCAATTAACCCTGGTTTCGATCAATATTTTGGAGGATAACACCGGTTAGGTCTGGGTTAGGTCCGGGATATGCGCGCATCTGGCTCATGATTTTGCCATTTTCGCAAACTTGTTGGCCAGATCATGGGGTATCTCCGTGTTTGAATCACGTAGTAATGTTGTACCATACTGAGGCAGTCAATTAAACCAGGATTCAGACAGTATTTTAGAGGATAACACCGGTTAGGTCTGGGTTAGGTCTGGGTTATGCCCGCATCTGGCTTATACTTT
Source organism: Colletes latitarsis (assembly GCF_051014445.1). NCBI lineage: Eukaryota > Metazoa > Arthropoda > Insecta > Hymenoptera > Colletidae > Colletes > Colletes latitarsis. Next base: position 9,575,790 of record NC_135142.1, read on the forward strand.
CGCCATTTTCGCAAACATGTTGGCGAGATCCTGGGTTTTTTTCGGTTTTGAATCACGTGGTAATGTGGTACGCCACAGAAACAATCCATTAAACCTGGATTCGGACAGTATTTTAGAGGATAACACCGGTTAGGTCTGGGTTAGGTCTGGTATATGCGCGCATCTAGCTTATACTTTCGCCTTCTTCGCATACTTGTTGGCCAGATCCTGGGTTTTTTTCGTGTTTGAATCACGTAGTAATGTGGTAACACACTGAAGCAGTCAATTAAACCTGGTTTCGATCAATATTTTAGAGGATAACACCGGTTAGGTCTGGCTTAGGTCTGGGTAATACCCGCATCTGGCTCATGATTTTGCCATCTTCGCATACTTGTTGGCCAGATCCTGGGTTTTTTCCGTGTTTGAATCACGTAGTAATGTTGTAGCACACTGAGGCAGTCAATTAAACCTGGTTTCGATCAATATTTTAGAGGATAACACCGGTTAGGTCTGGCTTAGGTCTGGGTAATACCCGCATCTGGCTCATGATTTTGCCTTCTTCGCAAACTTGTTGGCCAGATCCTGGGTTTTTTTCGTGTTTGACTCACGTAGTAATGTGGTAACACACTGAAGCAGTCAATTAACCCTGGTTTCGATCAATATTTCAGAGGATAACACCGGTTAGGTCTGGGTTAGGTCAGGGTTATGCCCGCATCTGGCTCATGATTTTGCCTTCTTCGCATACTTGTTGGCCAGATCCTGGGTTTTTTTCGTGTTTGAATCACGTAGTAATGTGGTAACACACTGAAGCAGTCAATTAAACCTGGTTTCGATCAATATTTTAGAGGATAACACCGGTTAGGTCTGGGTTAGGTCTGGGTTATGCCCGCATCTGGCTCATGATTTTGCCTTCTTCGCATACTTGTTGGCCAGATCCTGGGTTTTTTTCGTGTTTGAATCACGTACGAATGTGGTAACACACTGAAGCAGTCAATTAGACCTGGTTTCGATCAATATTTTAGAGGATAATACCGGTTAGGTCTGGGTTAGGTCTGGTATATGCGCGCATCTGGCTTATACTTTCGCCTTTTTCGCAAACTTGTTGGCAGATCATGGGTTCCTTCCGTGTTTGAATCACGTAGTAATGTTGTACCACACTGAGGCAGTCAATTAAACCTGGATTCGGACAGTATTTTAGAGGATAACAACGGTTAGGTCTGGGTTAGGCCTGGGTTATGCCCGCGTCTGACTCATGATTTTGCCTTCTTCGCATACTTGTTGGCCAGGTCCTGGGTTTTTTTCGTGTTTGAATCACGTAGGAATGTGGTAACACACGGAAGCAGTCAACTAAACCTGGTTTCGATCAATATTTCAGAGGATAACACCGGTTAGGTCTGGGTTAGGTCTGGGTTATGCCCGCATCTGGCTCATGATTTTGCCTTCTTCGCACACTTGTTGGCCAGATCCTGGGTTTTTTCGTGTTTGAATCACGTAGTAATGTGGTAACACAATGAAGCAGTCAATTTACCCTGGATTCGATCAATATTTTGGAGGATAACACGAGGTAGGTCTGGGTTAGGTCTGGGTTATGCCCGCATCTGGCTCATGATTTTGCCTTCTTCGCAAACTTGTTGGCCAGATCCTGGGTTTTTTCCGTGATTGAATCACGTAGTAATGTTGTAGCACACTGAGGCAGTCAATTAAACCTGGTTTCGATCAATATTTCACAGGATAACACCGGTTAGGTCTGGGTTAGGTCCGGTTTATGCCCGCATCTGGCTTATACTTTCGCCTTTTTCGCAAACTTGTTGGCAGATCATGGGTTCCTTCCGTGTTTGAATCACGTAGTAATGTTGTACCACACTGAGGCAGTCAATTAAACCTGGATTCGGACAGTATTTTAGAGGATAACAACGGTTAGGTCTGGGTTAGGCCTGGGTTATGCCCGCGTCTGACTCATGATTTTGCCTTCTTCGCATACTTGTTGGCCAGGTCCTGGGTTTTTTTCGTGTTTGAATCACGTAGTAATGTGGTACCACACTGAGGCAGTCAATTAATCCTGGCTTCGATCAATATTTCAGAGGATAACACCGGTTAGGTCTGGGTTATGTCTGGGATATGCCCGCATCTGGCTCATGATTTTGCCTTCTTCGCATACTTGTTGGCCAGATCCTGGGTTTTTTTCGTGTTTGAATCACGTAGTAATGTGGTAACACACTGAAGCAGTCAATTAAACCTGGTTTCGATCAATATTTCAGAGGATAACACCGGTTAGGTCTGGGTTAGGTCTGGGTTATGCCAGCATCTGGCTCATGATTTTGCCTTTTTCGCATACTTGTTGGCCAGATCCTGGGTTTTTTCCGTGTTTGAATCACGTAGTAATGTTGTAGCACACTGAGGCAGTCAATTAAACCTGGTTTCGATCAATATTTCAGAGGATAACACCGGTTAGGTCTGGGTTAGGTCCGGGATATGCCCCCATCTGGCTCATGATCTTGCCTTCTTCGCATACTTGTTGGCCAGATCCTGGGTTTTTTCCGTGTTTGAATCACGTAGTAATGTTGTAGCACACTGAGGCAGTCAATTATACCTGGTTTCGATCAATATTTTAGAGGATAACACCGGTTAGGTCTGGGTTAGGTCTGGGTTATGCCCGCATCTGGCTTATACTTTCTCCTTTTTCGCAAACATGTTGGCTAGATCCTGGGTTTTTTTCGGTTTTGAATCACGTGGTAATGTGGTACGACACAGAAACAACCCATTAAACCTGGATTCGGACAGTATTTTAGAGGATAACACCGGTTAGGTCTGGGTTAGGTCTGGTATATGCGCGCATCTAGCTTATACTTTCGCCTTTTTCGCAAACTTGTTGGCCAGATCGTGGGTTTTTTCCGTGTTTGAATCACGTAATAATGTTGTACCACACTGAGGCAGTCAATTAAACCTGGATTCGGACAGTATTTCAGAGGATAACACCGGTTAGGTCTGGGTTAGGTCTGGGTTATGCCCGCATCTGGCTCATGATTTTGCCTTCTTCGCATACTTGGTGGCCAGATCCTGGGTTTTTTTCGTGTTTGAATCACGTAGTAATGTGGTACCACACTGAGGCAGTCAATTAAACCTGGTTTCGATCAATTTTTCAGATGATAACACCGGTTAGGTCTGGGTTAGGTCAGGGTTATGCCCGCATCTGGCTCATGATTTTGCCTTCTTCGCATACTTGTTGGCCAGATCCTGGGTTTTTTTCGTGTTTGAATCACGTAGTAATGTGGCACCACACTGAGGCAGTCAATTAACCCTGGTTTCGATCAATATTTTGGAGGATAACACCGGTAAGGTCTGGGTTAGGTCCGGGATATGCGCGCATCTGGCTCATGATTTTGCCATTTTCGCATACTTGTTGGCCAGATCCTGGGTTTTTTCCGTGTTTGAATCACGTAGTAATGTTGTAGCACACTGAGGCAGTCAATTAAACCTGGTTTCGATCAATATTTCAGAGGATAACACCGGTTAGGTCTGGGTTAGGTCTGGGATATGCCCGCATCTGGCTTATACTTTCGCCTTCTTCGCAAACTTGTTGGCCAGATCCTGGGTTTTTTCCGTGTTTGAATCACGTAGTAATGTTGTAGCACACTGAGGCAGTCAATTAAACCTGGTTTCGATCAATATTTTAGAGGATAACACCGGTTAGGTCTGGCTTAGGTCTGGGTAATACCCGCATCTGGCTCATGATTTTGCCTTCTTCGCAAACTTGTTGGCCAGATCCTGGGTTTTTTTCGTGTTTGACTCACGTAGTAATGTGGTAACACACTGAAGCAGTCAATTAACCCTGGTTTCGATCAATATTTCAGAGGATAACACCGGTTAGGTCTGGGTTAGGTCAGGGTTATGCCCGCATCTGGCTCATGATTTTGCCTTCTTCGCATACTTGTTGGCCAGATCCTGGGTTTTTTTCGTGTTTGAATCACGTAGTAATGTGGTAACACACTGAAGCAGTCAATTAAACCTGGTTTCGATCAATATTTTAGAGGATAACACCGGTTAGGTCTGGGTTAGGTCTGGGTTATGCCCGCATCTGGCTCATGATTTTGCCTTCTTCGCATACTTGTTGGCCAGATCCTGGGTTTTTTTCGTGTTTGAATCACGTACGAATGTGGTAACACACTGAAGCAGTCAATTAGACCTGGTTTCGATCAATATTTTAGAGGATAATACCGGTTAGGTCTGGGTTAGGTCTGGTATATGCGCGCATCTGGCTTATACTTTCGCCTTTTTCGCAAACTTGTTGGCAGATCATGGGTTCCTTCCGTGTTTGAATCACGTAGTAATGTTGTACCACACTGAGGCAGTCAATTAAACCTGGATTCGGACAGTATTTTAGAGGATAACAACGGTTAGGTCTGGGTTAGGCCTGGGTTATGCCCGCGTCTGACTCATGATTTTGCCTTCTTCGCATACTTGTTGGCCAGGTCCTGGGTTTTTTTCGTGTTTGAATCACGTAGGAATGTGGTAACACACGGAAGCAGTCAACTAAACCTGGTTTCGATCAATATTTCAGAGGATAACACCGGTTAGGTCTGGGTTAGGTCTGGGTTATGCCCGCATCTGGCTCATGATTTTGCCTTCTTCGCACACTTGTTGGCCAGATCCTGGGTTTTTTCGTGTTTGAATCACGTAGTAATGTGGTAACACAATGAAGCAGTCAATTTACCCTGGATTCGATCAATATTTTGGAGGATAACACGAGGTAGGTCTGGGTTAGGTCTGGGTTATGCCCGCATCTGGCTCATGATTTTGCCTTCTTCGCAAACTTGTTGGCCAGATCCTGGGTTTTTTCCGTGATTGAATCACGTAGTAATGTTGTAGCACACTGAGGCAGTCAATTAAACCTGGTTTCGATCAATATTTCACAGGATAACACCGGTTAGGTCTGGGTTAGGTCCGGTTTATGCCCGCATCTGGCTCATGATTTTGCCTTCTTCGCATACTTGTTGGCCAGATCCTGGGTTTTTTTCGTGTTTGAATCACGCAGTAATGTGGTAACACACTGAAGGAGTTAATTAAACCTGGTTTCGATCAATATTTTAGAGGATAACACCGGTTAGGTCTGGGTTAGGTCTGGGTTATGCCCGCATCAGGCTGATGATTTTGCCTTTTTCGCAAACTTGTTGGCCAGATCATGGGTTTTTTCCGTGTTTGAATCACGTAGTAATGTTGTACCACACTGAGGCAGTCAATTAAACCTGGATTCGGACAGTATTTTAGAGGATAACACCGGTTAGGTGTGGGTTAGGTCTGGGTTATGCCCGCATCTGGCTCATGATTTTGCCTTCTTCGCATACTTGTTGGCCAGATCCTGGGTTTTTTTCGTGTTTGAATCACGTAGTAATGTGGTACCACTCTGAGGCAGTCAATTAAACCTGGTTACGATCAATATTTCAGAGGATAACACCGGTTAGGTCTGGGTTAGGTCTGGGTTATGCCCGCATCTGGCTCATGATTTTGCCTTCTTCGCATACTTCTTGGCCAGATCCTGCGTTTTTTTCGTGTTTGAATCACGTAGTAATGTGGTAACATACTGAAGCAGTCAATTAAACCTGGTTTCGATCAATATTTTAGAGGATAACACCGGTTAGGTCTGGGTTAGGTCTGGGATATGCGCGCATCTGGCTTATACTTTCGCCTTCTTCGCAAACTTGTTGGCCAGATCCTGGGTTTTTTCCGTGTTTGAATCACGTAGTAATGTGGTACCACACTGAGGCAGTCAATTAAACCTGGTTTCGATCAATATTTCAGAGGATAACACCGGTTAGGTCTGGGTTAGGTCTGGGTTATGCCAGCATCTGGCTCATGATTTTGCCTTTTTCGCATACTTGTTGGCCAGATCCTGGGTTTTTTCCGTGTTTGAATCACGTAGTAATGTTGTAGCACACTGAGGCAGTCAATTAAACCTGGTTTCGATCAATATTTCAGAGGATAACACCGGTTAGGTCTGGGTTAGGTCCGGGATATGCCCGCATCTGGCTCATGATCTTGCCTTCTTCGCATACTTGTTGGCCAGATCCTGGGTTTTTTCCGTGTTTGAATCACGTAGTAATGTTGTAGCACACTGAGGCAGTCAATTAAACCTGGTTTCGATCAATATGTTAGAGGATAACACCGGTTAGGTCTGGGTTAGGTCTGGGTTATGCCCGCATCTGGCTTATACTTTCGCCTTTTTCGCAAACATGTTGGCTAGATCCTGGGTTTTTTTCGGTTTTGAATCACGTGGTAATGTGGTACGACACAGAAACAACCCATTAAACCTGGATTCGGACAGTATTTTAGAGGATAACACCGGTTAGGTCTGGGTTAGGTCTGGTATATGCGCGCATCTAGCTTATACTTTCGCCTTTTTCGCAAACTTGTTGGCCAGATCGTGGGTTTTTTCCGTGTTTGAATCACGTAATAATGTTGTACCACACTGAGGCAGTCAATTAAACCTGGATTCGGACAGTATTTTAGAGGATAACAACGGTTAGGTCTGGGTTAGGCCTGGGTTATGCCCGCGTCTGACTCATGATTTTGCCTTCTTCGCATACTTGTTGGCCAGGTCCTGGGTTTTTTTCGTGTTTGGATCACGTAGGAATGTGGTAACACACGGAAGCAGTCAACTAAACCTGGTTTCGATCAATATTTCAGAGGATAACACCGGTTAGGTCTGGGTTAGGTCTGGGTTATGCGCGCATCTGGCTTATACTTTCGCCTTTTTCGCAAACTTGTTGGCAGATCATGGGTTCCTTCCGTGTTTGAATCACGTAGTAATGTTGTACCACACTGAGGCAGTCAATTAAACCTGGATTCGGACAGTATTTTAGAGGATAACAACGGTTAGGTCTGGGTTAGGCCTGGGTTATGCCCGCGTCTGACTCATGATTTTGCCTTCTTCGCATACTTGTTGGCCAGGTCCTGGGTTTTTTTCGTGTTTGGATCACGTAGGAATGTGGTAACACACGGAAGCAGTCAACTAAACCTGGTTTCGATCAATATTTCAGAGGATAACACCGGTTAGGTCTGGGTTAGGTCTGGGTTATGCCCGCATCTGGCTCATGATTTTGCCTTCTTCGCACACTTGTTGGCCAGATCCTGGGTTTTTTCGTGTTTGAATCACGTAGTAATGTGGTAACACAATGAAGCAGTCAATTTACCCTGGATTCGATCAATATTTTGGAGGATAACACGAGGTAGGTCTGGGTTAGGTCTGGGTTATGCCCGCATCTGGCTCATGATTTTGCCTTCTTCGCAAACTTGTTGGCCAGATCCTGGGTTTTTTCCGTGATTGAATCACGTAGTAATGTTGTAGCACACTGAGGCAGTCAATTAAACCTGGTTTCGATCAATATTTCACAGGATAACACCGGTTAGGTCTGGGTTAGGTCCGGTTTATGCCCGCATCTGGCTCATGATTTTGCCTTCTTCGCATACTTGTTGGCCAGATCCTGGGTTTTTTTCGTGTTTGAATCACGCAGTAATGTGGTAACACACTGAAGGAGTTAATTAAACCTGGTTTCGATCAATATTTTAGAGGATAACACCGGTTAGGTCTGGGTTAGGTCTGGGTTATGCCCGCATCAGGCTGATGATTTTGCCATTTTCGCAAACTTGTTGGTCAGATCATGGGTTTTTTCCGTGTTTGAATCACGTAGTAATGTTGTACCACACTGAGGCAGTCAATTAAACCTGGATTCGGACAGTATTTTAGAGGATAACACCGGTTAGGTGTGGGTTAGGTCTGGGTTATGCCCGCATCTGGCTCATGATTTTGCCTTCTTCGCATACTTGTTGGCCAGATCCTGGGTTTTTTTCGTGTTTGAATCACGTAGTAATGTGGTACCACTCTGAGGCAGTCAATTAAACCTGGTTACGATCAGTATTTCAGAGGATAACACCGGTTAGGTCTGGGTTAGGTCTGGGTTATGCCCGCATCTGGCTCATGATTTTGCCTTCTTCGCATACTTCTTGGCCAGATCCTGCGTTTTTTTCGTGTTTGAATCACGTAGTAATGTGGTAACATACTGAAGCAGTCAATTAAACCTGGTTTCGATCAATATTTTAGAGGATAACACCGGTTAGGTCTGGGTTAGGTCTGGGATATGCGCGCATCTGGCTTATACTTTCGCCTTCTTCGCAAACTTGTTGGCCAGATCCTGGGTTTTTTCCGTGTTTGAATCACGTAGTAATGTGGTACCACACTGAGGCAGTCAATTAAACCTGGTTTCGATCAATATTTCAGAGGATAACACCGGTTAGGTCTGGGTTAGGTCTGGGTTATGCCAGCATCTGGCTCATGATTTTGCCTTTTTCGCATACTTGTTGGCCAGATCCTGGGTTTTTTCCGTGTTTGAATCACGTAGTAATGTTGTAGCACACTGAGGCAGTCAATTAAACCTGGTTTCGATCAATATTTCAGAGGATAACACCGGTTAGGTCTGGGTTAGGTCTGGGATATGCGCGCATCTGGCTTATACTTTCGCCTTCTTCGCAAACTTGTTGGCCAGATCCTGGGTTTTTTCCGTGTTTGAATCACGTAGTAATGTTGTAGCACACTGAGGCAGTCAATTAAACCTGGTTTCGATCAATATTTTAGAGGATAACACCGGTTAGGTCTGGGTTAGGTCTGGGTTATGCCCGCATCTGGCTTATACTTTCGCCTTTTTCGCAAACATGTTGGCTAGATCCTGGGTTTTTTTCGGTTTTGAATCAGGTGGTAATGTGGTACGACACAGAAACAACCCATTAAACCTGGATTCGGACAGTATTTTAGAGGATAACACCGGTTAGGTCTGGGTTAGGTCTGGTATATGCGCGCATCTAGCTTATACTTTCGCCTTTTTCGCAAACTTGTTGGCCAGATCGTGGGTTTTTTCCGTGTTTGAATCACGTAATAATGTTGTACCACACTGAGGCAGTCAATTAAACCTGGATTCGGACAGTATTTCAGAGGATAACACCGGTTAGGTCTGGGTTAGGTCTGGGTTATGCCCGCATCTGGCTCATGATTTTGCCTTCTTCGCATACTTGGTGGCCAGATCCTGGGTTTTTTTCGTGTTTGAATCACGTAGTAATGTGGTACCACACTGAGGCAGTCAATTAAACCTGGTTTCGATGAATTTTTCAGATGATAACACCGGTTAGGTCTGGGTTAGGTCAGGGTTATGCCCGCATCTGGCTCATGATTTTGCCTTCTTCGCATACTTGTTGGCCAGATCCTGGGTTTTTTTCGTGTTTGAATCACGAAGTAATGTGGTAACACACTGAAGGAGTTAATTAAACCTGGTTTCGATCAATATTTTAGAGGATAACACCGGTTAGGTCTGGGTTAGGTCTGGGTTATGCCCGCATCAGGCTGATGATTTTGCCTTTTTCGCAAACTTGTTGGCCAGATCATGGGTTTTTTCCGTGTTTGAATCACGTAGTAATGTTGTAGCACACTGAGGCAGTCAATTAAACCTGGTTTCGATCAATATTTCAGAGGATAACACCGGTTAGGTCTGGGTTAGGTCCGGGATATGCCCGCATCTGGCTCATGATCTTGCCTTCTTCGCATACTTGTTGGCCAGATCCTGGGTTTTTTCCGTGTTTGAATCACGTAGTAATGTTGTAGCACACTGAGGCAGTCAATTAAACCTGGTTTCAATCAATATTTTAGAGGATAACACCGGTTAGGTCTGGGTTAGGTCTGGGTTATGCCCGCATCTGGCTTATACTTTCGCCTTTTTCGCAAACATGTTGGCTAGATCCTGGGTTTTTTTCGGTTTTGAATCACGTGGTAATGTGGTACGACACAGAAACAATCCATTAAACCTGGATTCGGACAGTATTTTAGAGGATAACACCGGTTAGGTCTGGGTTAGGTCTGGTATATGCGCGCATCTAGCTTATACTTTCGCCTTTTTCGCAAACTTGTTGGCCAGATCGTGGGTTTTTTCCGTGTTTGAATCACGTAATAATGTTGTACCACACTGAGGCAGTCAATTAAACCTGGATTCGGACAGTATTTCAGAGGATAACACCGGTTAGGTCTGGGTTAGGTCTGGGTTATGCCCGCATCTGGCTCATGATTTTGCCTTCTTCGCATACTTGGTGGCCAGATCCTGGGTTTTTTTCGTGTTTGAATCACGTAGTAATGTGGTACCACACTGAGGCAGTCAATTAAACCTGGTTTCGATCAATTTTTCAGATGATAACACCGGTTAGGTCTGGGTTAGGTCAGGGTTATGCCCGCACCTGGCTCATGATTTTGCCTTCTTCGCATACTTGTTGGCCAGATCCTGGGTTTTTTTCGTGTTTGAATCACGTAGTAATGTGACACCACACTGAGGCAGTCAATTAACCCTGGTTTCGATCAATATTTTGGAGGATAACACCGGTTAGGTCTGGGTTAGGTCCGGGATATGCGCGCATCTGGCTCATGATTTTGCCATTTTCGCAAACTTGTTGGCCAGATCATGGGGTATCTCCGTGTTTGAATCACGTAGTAATGTTGTACCATACTGAGGCAGTCAATTAAACCAGGATTCGGACAGTATTTTAGAGGATAACACCGGTTAGGTCTGGGTTAGGTCTGGGTTATGCCCGCATCTGGCTTATACTTTCGCCATTTTCGCAAACATGTTGGCGAGATCCTGGGTTTTTTTCGGTTTTGAATCACGTGGTAATGTGGTACGCCACAGAAACAATCCATTAAACCTGGATTCGGACAGTATTTTAGAGGATAACACCGGTTAGGTCTGGGTTAGGTCTGGTATATGCGCGCATCTAGCTTATACTTTCGCCTTTTTCGCAAACTTGTTGGCCAGATCGTGGGTTTTTTCCGTGTTTGAATCACGTAGTAATGTTGTACCACACTGAGGCAGTCAATTAAACCTGGATTCGGACAGTATTTTAGAGGATAACACCGGTTAGGTCTGGGTTAGGTCTGGGTTATGCCCGCATCTGGCTCATGATTTTGCCTTCTTCACATACTTGTTGGCCAGATCCTGGGTTTTTTTCGTGTTTGAATCACGTAGTAATGTGGTACCACACTGAGGCAGTCAATTAATCCTGGCTTCGATCAATATTTCAGAGGATAACACCGGTTAGGTCTGGGTTATGTCTGGGATATGCCCGCATCTGGCTCATGATTTTGCCTTCTTCGCATACTTGTTGGCCAGATCCTGGGTTTTTTCCGTGTTTGAATCACGTAGTAATGTTGTAGCACACTGAGGCAGTCAATTAAACCTGGTTTCGATCAATATTTTAGAGGATAACACCGGTTAGGTCTGGCTTAGGTCTGGGTAATACCCGCATCTGGCTCATGATTTTGCCTTCTTCGCAAACTTGTTGGCCAGATCCTGGGTTTTTTTCGTGTTTGACTCACGTAGTAATGTGGTAACACACTGACGCAGTCAATTAACCCTGGTTTCGATCAATATTTCAGAGGATAACACCGGTTAGGTCTGGGTTAGGTCAGGGTTATGCCCGCATCTGGCTCATGATTTTGCCTTCTTCGCATACTTGTTGGCCAGATCCTGGGTTTTTTTCGTGTTTGAATCACGTAGTAATGTGGTAACACACTGAAGCAGTCAATTAAACCTGGTTTCGATCAATATTTTAGAGGATAACACCGGTTAGGTCTGGGTTAGGTCTGGGTTATGCCCGCATCTGGCTCATGATTTTGCCTTCTTCGCATACTTGTTGGCCAGATCCTGGGTTTTTTTCGTGTTTGAATCACGTACGAATGTGGTAACACACTGAAGCAGTCAATTAGACCTGGTTTCGATCAATATTTTAGAGGATAATACCGGTTAGGTCTGGGTTAGGTCTGGTATATGCGCGCATCTGGCTTATACTTTCGCCTTTTTCGCAAACTTGTTGGCAGATCATGGGTTCCTTCCGTGTTTGAATCACGTAGTAATGTTGTACCACACTGAGGCAGTCAATTAAACCTGGATTCGGACAGTATTTTAGAGGATAACAACGGTTAGGTCTGGGTTAGGCCTGGGTTATGCCCGCGTCTGACTCATGATTTTGCCTTCTTCGCATACTTGTTGGCCAGATCCTGGGTTTTTTTCGTGTTTGAATCACGTAGGAATGTGGTAACACACGGAAGCAGTCAACTAAACCTGGTTTCGATCAATATTTCAGAGGATAACACCGGTTAGGTCTGGGTTAGGTCTGGGTTATGCCCGCATCTGGCTCATGATTTTGCCTTCTTCGCACACTTGTTGGCCAGATCCTGGGTTTTTTCGTGTTTGAATCACGTAGTAATGTGGTAACACAATGAAGCAGTCAATTTACCCTGGATTCGATCAATATTTTGGAGGATAACACGAGGTAGGTCTGGGTTAGGTCTGGGTTATGCCCGCATCTGGCTCATGATTTTGCCTTCTTCGCAAACTTGTTGGCCAGATCCTGGGTTTTTTCCGTGATTGAATCACGTAGTAATGTTGTAGCACACTGAGGCAGTCAATTAAACCTGGTTTCGATCAATATTTCACAGGATAACACCGGTTAGGTCTGGGTTAGGTCCGTGTTATGCCCGCATCTGGCTCATGATTTTGCCTTCTTCGCATACTTGTTGGCCAGATCCTGGGTTTTTTTCGTGTTTGAATCACGCAGTAATGTGGTAACACACTGAAGGAGTTAACTAAACCTGGTTTCGATCAATATTTTAGAGGATAACACCGGTTAGGTCTGGGTTAGGTCTGGGTTATGCCCGCATCTGGCTCATGATTTTGCCTTCTTCGCATACTTGTTGGCCAGATCCTGGGTTTTTACCGTGTTTGAATCACGTAGTAATGTGGTACCACACTGAGGCAGTCAATTAAACCTGGTTTCGATCAATATTTCAGAGGATAACACCGGTTAGGTCTGGGTTAGGTCAGGGTTATGCCCGCATCTGGCTCATGATGTTGCCTTCTTCGCATACTTGTTGGCCAGATCCTGGGTTTTTTCCGTGTTTGAATCACGTAGTAATGTTGTAGCACACTGAGGCAGTCAATTAAACCTGGTTTCGATCAATATTTCAGAGGATAACACCGGTTAGGACTGGGTTAGGTCCGGGATATGCCCGCATCTGGCTCATGATCTTGCCTTCTTCGCATACTTGTTGCCCAGATCCTGGGTTTTTTCCGTGTTTGAATCACGTAGTAATGTTGTAGCACACTGAGGCAGTCAATTAAACCTGGTTTCGATCAATATTTTAGAGGATAACACCGGTTAGGTCTGGGTTAGGTCTGGGTTATGCCCGCATCTGGCTTATACTTTCGCCTTTTTCGCAAACATGTTGGCTAGATCCTGGGTTTTTTTCGGTTTTGAATCACGTGGTAATGTGGTACGACACAGAAACAATCCATTAAACCTGGATTCGGACAGTATTTTAGAGGATAACACCGGTTAGGTCTGGGTTAGGTCTGGTATATGCGCGCATCTAGCTTATACTTTCGCCTTTTTCGCAAACTTGTTGGCCAGATCGTGGGTTTTTTCCGTGTTTGAATCACGTAATAATGTTGTACCACACTGAGGCAGTCAATTAAACCTGGATTCGGACAGTATTTCAGAGGATAACACCGGTTAGGTCTAGGTTATGCCCGCATCTGGCTCATGATTTTGCCTTCTTCGCATACTTGGTGGCCAGATCCTGGGTTTTTTTTCGTGTTTGAATCACGTAGTAATGTGGTACCACACTGAGGCAGTCAATTAAACCTGGTTTCGATCAATTTTTCAGATGATAACACCGGTTAGGTCTGGGTTAGGTCAGGGTTATGCCCGCATCTGGCTCATGATTTTGCCTTCTTCGCATACTTGTTGGCCAGATCCTGGGTTTTTTTCGTGTTTGAATCACGTAGTAATGTGGCACCACACTGAGGCAGTCAATTAACCCTGGTTTCGATCAATATTTTGGAGGATAACACCGGTTAGGTCTGGGTTAGGTCCGGGATATGCGCGCATCTGGCTCATGATTTTGCCATTTTCGCAAACTTGTTGGCCAGATCATGGGGTATCTCCGTGTTTGAATCACGTAGTAATGTTGTACCATACTGAGGCAGTCAATTAAACCAGGATTCGGACAGTATTTTAGAGGATAACACCGGTTAGGTCTGGGTTAGGTCTGGGTTATGCCCGCATCTGGCTTATACTTTCGCCTTTTTCGCAAACATGTTGGCGAGATCCTGGGTTTTTTTCGGTTTTGAATCACGTGGTAATGTGGTACGCCACAGAAACAATCCATTAAACCTGGATTCGGACAGTATTTTAGAGGATAACACCGGTTAGGTCTGGGTTAGGTCTGGTATATGCGCGCATCTAGATTATACTTTCGCCTTTTTCGCAAACTTGTTGGCCAGATCGTGGGTTTTTTCCGTGTTTGAATCACGTAGTAATGTTGTACCACACTGAGGCAGTCAATTAATCCTGGATTCGGACAGTATTTTAGAGGATAACACCGGTTAGGTCTGGGTTAGGTCTGGGTTATGCCCGCATCTGGCTCATGATTTTGCCTTCTTCACATACTTGTTGGCCAGATCCTGGGTTTTTTTCGTGTTTGAATCACGTAGTAATGTGGTACCACACTGAGGCAGTCAATTAATCCTGGCTTCGATCAATATTTCAGAGGATAACACCGGTTAGGTCTGGGTTATGTCTGGGATATGCCCGCATCTGGCTCATGATTTTGCCTTCTTCGCATACTTGTTGGCCAGATCCTGGGTTTTTTCCGTGTTTGAATCACGTAGTAATGTTGTAGCACACTGAGGCAGTCAATTAAACCTGGTTTCGATCAATATTTTAGAGGATAACACCGGTTAGGTCTGGCTTAGGTCTGGGTAATACCCGCATCTGGCTCATGATTTTGCCTTCTTCGCAAACTTGTTGGCCAGATCCTGGGTTTTTTTCGTGTTTGACTCACGTAGTAATGTGGTAACACACTGACGCAGTCAATTAACCCTGGTTTCGATCAATATTTCAGAGGATAACACCGGTTAGGTCTGGGTTAGGTCAGGGTTATGCCCGCATCTGGCTCATGATTTTGCCTTCTTCGCATACTTGTTGGCCAGATCCTGGGTTTTTTTCGTGTTTGAATCACGTAGTAATGTGGTAACACACTGAAGCAGTCAATTAAACCTGGTTTCGATCAATATTTTAGAGGATAACACCGGTTAGGTCTGGGTTAGGTCTGGGTTATGCCCGCATCTGGCTCATGATTTTGCCTTCTTCGCATACTTGTTGGACAGATCCTGGGTTTTTTTCGTGTTTGAATCACGTACGAATGTGGTAACACACTGAAGCAGTCAATTAGACCTGGTTTCGATCAATATTTTAGAGGATAATACCGGTTAGGTCTGGGTTAGGTCTGGTATATGCGCGCATCTGGCTTATACTTTCGCCTTTTTCGCAAACTTGTTGGCAGATCATGGGTTCCTTCCGTGTTTGAATCACGTAGTAATGTTGTACCACACTGAGGCAGTCAATTTACCCTGGATTCGATCAATATTTTGGAGGATAACACGAGGTAGGTCTGGGTTAGGTCTGGGTTATGCCCGCATCTGGCTCATGATTTTGCCTTCTTCGCAAACTTGTTGGCCAGATCCTGGGTTTTTTCCGTGATTGAATCACGTAGTAATGTTGTAGCACACTGAGGCAGTCAATTAAACCTGGTTTCGATCAATATTTCACAGGATAACACCGGTTAGGTCTGGGTTAGGTCCGGGTTATGCCCGCATCTGGCTCATGATTTTGCCTTCTTCGCATACTTGTTGGCCAGATCCTGGGTTTTTTTCGTGTTTGAATCACGCAGTAATGTGGTAACACACTGAAGGAGTTAATTAAACCTGGTTTCGATCAATATTTTAGAGGATAACACCGGTTAGGTCTGGGTTAGGTCTGGGTTATGCCCGCATCTGGCTCATGATTTTGCCTTCTTCGCATACTTGTTGGCCAGATCCTGGGTTTTTACCGTGTTTGAATCACGTAGTAATGTGGTACCACACTGAGGCAGTCAATTAAACCTGGTTTCGATCAATATTTCAGAGGATAACACCGGTTAGGTCTGGGTTAGGTCAGGGTTATGCCCGCATCTGGCTCATGATGTTGCCTTCTTCGCATACTTGTTGGCCAGATCCTGGGTTTTTTTCGTGTTTGAATCACGTAGTAATGTGGTAACACAATGAAGCAGTCAATTAAACCTGGTTTCGATCTATATTTTAGAGGATAACACCGGTTAGGTCTGGGTTAGGTCTGGGTTATGCCCGCATCTGGTTCATGATTTTGCCTTCTTCGCATACTTGTAGGCCAGATCCAGGGTTTTTTTCGTGTTTCAATCACGTAGTAATGTGGTAACACACTGAAGCAGCCAATTAAACCTGGTTTCGATCAATATTTTAGAGGATAACACCGGTTACGTCTGGGCTAGGTCTGGATTATGCCCGCATCTGGCTCATGATTTTGCATTCTTCGCATACTTGTTGGCCAGATCCTGGGTTTTTTTCGTGTTTGAATCACGTAGTAATGTGGTAACACACCGAAGGAGTCAATTAAACCTGGTTTCGATCAATATTTTAGAGGATAACACCGCTTAGGTCTGGGTTAGGTCTGGGTTATGCCCGCATCTGGCTCATAATTTTGCCTTCTTCGCATACTTGTTGGCCAGATCCTGGGTTTTTACCGTGTTTGAATCAAGTAGTAATGTGCTACCACACTGAGGCAGACAATTAAACCTGGTTTCGATCAATATTTTAGAGGATAACACCGGTTAGGTCTGGGTTAGGTCTGGGTTATGCCCGCATCTGGTTCATGATTTTACCTTCTTCGCATACTTGTTGTCCAGATCCTGGGTTTTTACCGTGTTTGAAGCACGTAGTAATGTGGTAACACAATGAAGCAGTCAATTAACCCTGGTTTCGATCAATATTTTGGTGGGTAACACCGGTTAGGTCTGGGTTAGGTCTGGGATATGCCCGCATCTGGCTCATGATTTTGCCTTCTTCGCATACTTGTTGGCCAGATCCTGGGTTTTTTTCGTGTTTGAATCACGTAGTAATGTGGTAACACACTGAAGCAGTCAATTAAACCTGGCTTCGATCAATATTTTAGAGGATAACACCGGTTAGGACTGGGTAAGGTCTGGGTTATGCCCGCATCTGGCTCATAATTTTGCCTTCTACGCATACTTGTTGGCCAGATCCTGGGTTTTTACCGTGTTTGAATCAAGTAGTAATGTGCTACCACACTGAGGCAGTCAATTAAACCTGGTTTCGATCAATATTTCACAGGATAACACCGGTTAGGTCTGGGTTAGGTCTGGGTTATGCCCGCATCTGGCTCATGATTTTGCCTTCTTCGCATACTTGTTGGCCAGATCCTGGGTTTTTACCGTGTTTCAATCACGTAGTAATGTGGTACCACACTGAGGCAGTCAATTAAACCTGGTTTCGATCAATATTTCACAGGATAACACCGGTTAGGTCTGGGTTAGGTCTGGGTTATGCCCGCATCTGGCTCATGATTTTGCCTTCTTCGCATACTTGTTGGCCAGATCCTGGGTTTTTACCGTGTTTCAATCACGTAGTAATGTGGTACCACACTGAGGCAGCCAATTAAACCTGGTTTCGATCAATATTTTAAAGGATAACACTGGTTAGGTCTGGGTTAGGTCTGGGTTATGCCCGCATCTGGGTCATGATTTTGCCTTCTTCGTATACTTGTTGGCCAGATCCTGGGTTTTTTTCGTGTTTGAATCACGTAGGAATGTGGTAACACACTGAAGCAGTCAACTAAACCTGGTTTCGATCAATATTTCAGAGGATAACACCGGTTAGGTCTGGGTTAGGTCTGGGTTATGCCCGCATCTGGCTCATGATTTTGCCTTCTTCGCATACTTGTTGGCCAGATCCTGGGGTTTTTCGTGTTTAAATCACGTAGTAATGTGGTAACACAATGAAGCAGTCAATTAACCCTGGATTCGATCAATATTTTGGAGGATAACACGAGGTAGGTCTGGGTTAGGTCTGGGTTATGCCCGCATCTGGCTCATGATTTTGCCTTTTTCGCAAACTTGTTGGCCAGATCCTGGGTTTTTTCCGTGATTGAATCACGTAGTAATGTTGTAGCACACTGAGGCAGTCAATTAAACCTGGATTCGATCAATATTTCACAGGATAACACCGGTTAGGTCTGGGTTAGGTCCGGGATATGCCCGCATCTGGCTCATGATTTTGCTTTCTTCGCACACTTGTTGGCCAGATCCTGGGTTTTTTCCGTGTTTGAATCACGTAGTAATGTTGTACCACACTGAGGCAGTCAATTAAACCTGGATTCGCACAGTCTTTTAGAGGATAACACCGGCTAGGTCTGGGTTAGGTCTGGGTTATGCCCGCATCTGGCTCATGATTTTGCCTTCTTCGCATACTTGTTGGCCAGATCCTGGGGTTTTTTCGTGTTTGAATCACGCAGTAATGTGGTAACACACTGAAGGAGTTAATTAAACCTGGTTTCGAGCAATATTTTAGAGGATAACACCGGTTAGGTCTGGGTTAGGTCTGGGTTATGCCCGCATCTGGCTCATGATTTTGCCTTCTTCGCATACTTGTTGGCCAGATCCTGGGTTTTTACCGTGTTTGAATCACGTAGTAATGTGGTACCACACTGAGGCAGTCAATTAAACCTGGTTTCGATCAATATTTCAGAGGATAACACTGGTTAGGTCTGGGTTAGGTCAGGGTTATGCTCGCATCTGGCTCATGATTTTGCCTTCTTCGCATACTTGTTGGCCAGATCCTGGGTTTTTTTCGTGTTTGAATCACGTAGTAATGTGGTAACACACTGAAGCAGTCAATTAAACCTGGTTTCGATCAATATTTTAGAGGATAACACCGGTTACGTCTGGGCTAGGTCTGGGTTATGCCCACATCTGGCTCATGATTTTGCATTCTTCGCATACTTGTTGGCCAGATCCTGGGTTTTTTTCGTGTTTGAATCACGTAGTTATATGGTAGCACACTGAAGGAGTCAATTAAACCTCGTTTCGCTCAGTATTTTAGAGGATAACACCGGTTAAGTCTGGGTTAGGTCTGGGTTATGCCCGCATCTGGCTCATGATTTTGCCTTTTTCGCAAACTTGTTGGCCAGATCCTGGGTTTCTACCGTGTTTGAATCACGTAGTAATGTGGTACCACACTGAGGCAGTCAATTAAACCTGGTTTCGCTCAATATTTTAGAGGATAACACCGGTTAGGTCTGGGTTAGGTCCGGGTTATGCCCGCATCTGGCTCATGATGTTGCCTTCTTCGCAAACTTGTTGGCCAGATCCTGGGTTTTTTCCGTGTTTGAATCACGTAGTAATGTTGTAGCACACTGAGGCAGTCAATTAAACCTGGTTTCGATCAATATTTCAGAGGATAACACCGGTTAGGTCTGGGTTAGGTCCGGGATATGCCCGCATCTGGCTCATGATCTTGCCTTCTTCGCATACTTGTTGGCCAGATCCTGGGTTTTTTCCGTGTTTGAATCACGTAGTAATGTTGTAGCACACTGAGGCAGTCAATTAAACCTGGTTTCGATCAATATTTTAGAGGATAACACCGGTTAGGTCTGGGTTAGGTCTGGGTTATGCCCGCATCTGGCTTATACTTTCGCCTTTTTCGCAAACATGTTGGCTAGATCCTGGGTTCTTTTCGGTTTTGAATCACGTGGTAATGTGGTACGACACAGAAACAATCCATTAAACCTGGATTCGGACAGTATTTTACAGGATAACACCGGTTAGGTCTGGGTTAGGTCTGGTATATGCGCGCATCTAGCTTATACTTTCGCCTTTTTCGCAAACTTGTTGGCCAGATCGTGGGTTTTTTCCGTGTTTGAATCACGTAATAATGTTGTACCACACTGAGGCAGTCAATTAAACCTGGATTCGGACAGTATTTCTGAGGATAACACCGGTTAGGTCTAGGTTATGCCCGCATCTGGCTCATGATTTTGCCTTCTTCGCATACTTGGTGGCCAGATCCTGGGTTTTTTTTCGTGTTTGAATCACGTAGTAATGTGGTACCACACTGAGGCAGTCAATTAAACCTGGTTTCGATCAATTTTTCAGATGATAACACCGGTTAGGTCTGGGTTAGGTCAGGGTTATGCCCGCATCTGGCTCATGATTTTGCCTTCTTCGCATACTTGTTGGCCAGATCCTGGGTTTTTTTCGTGTTTGAATCACGTAGTAATGTGGCACCACACTGAGGCAGTCAATTAACCCTGGTTTCGATCAATATTTTGGAGGATAACACCGGTTAGGTCTGGGTTAGGTCCGGGATATGCGCGCATCTGGCTCATGATTTTGCCATTTTCGCAAACTTGTTGGCCAGATCATGGGGTATCTCCGTGTTTGAATCACGTAGTAATGTTGTACCATACTGAGGCAGTCAATTAAACCAGGATTCGGACAGTATTTTAGAGGATAACACCGGTTAGGTCTGGGTTAGGTCTGGGTTATGCCCGCATCTGGCTTATACCTTCGCCTTTTTCGCAAACATGTTGGCGAGATCCTGGGTTTTTTTCGGTTTTGAATCACGTGGTAATGTGGTACGCCACAGAAACAATCCATTAAACCTGGATTCGGACAGTATTTTAGAGGATAACACCGGTTAGGTCTGGGTTAGGTCTGGTATATGCGCGCATCTAGATTATACTTTCGCCTTTTTCGCAAACTTGTTGGCCAGATCGTGGGTTTTTTCCGTGTTTGAATCACGTAGTAATGTTGTACCACACTGAGGCAGTCAATTAAACCTGGATTCGGACAGTATTTTAGAGGATAACACCGGTTAGGTCTGGGTTAGGTCTGGGTTATGCCCGCATCTGGCTCATGATTTTGCCTTCTTCACATACTTGTTGGCCAGATCCTGGGTTTTTTTCGTGTTTGAATCACGTAGTAATGTGGTACCACACTGAGGCAGTCAATTAATCCTGGCTTCGATCAATATTTCAGAGGATAACACCGGTTAGGTCTGGGTTATGTCTGGGATATGCCCGCATCTGGCTCATGATTTTGCCTTCTTCGCATACTTGTTGGCCAGATCCTGGGTTTTTTCCGTGTTTGAATCACGTAGTAATGTTGTAGCACACTGAGGCAGTCAATTAAACCTGGTTTCGATCAATATTTTAGAGGATAACACCGGTTAGGTCTGGCTTAGGTCTGGGTAATACCCGCATCTGGCTCATGATTTTGCCTTCTTCGCAAACTTGTTGGCCAGATCCTGGGTTTTTTTCGTGTTTGACTTACGTAGTAATGTGGTAACACACTGACGCAGTCAATTAACCCTGGTTTCGATCAATATTTCAGAGGATAACACCGGTTAGGTCTGGGTTAGGTCAGGGTTATGCCCGCATCTGGCTCATGATTTTGCCTTCTTCGCATACTTGTTGGCCAGATCCTGGGTTTTTTTCGTGTTTGAATCACGTAGTAATGTGGTAACACACTGAAGCAGTCAATTAAACCTGGTTTCGATCAATATTTTAGAGGATAACACCGGTTAGGTCTGGGTTAGGTCTGGGTTATGCCCGCATCTGGCTCATGATTTTGCCTTCTTCGCATACTTGTTGGCCAGATCCTGGGTTTTTTTCGTGTGTGAATCACGTACGAATGTGGTAACACACTGAAGCAGTCAATTAGACCTGGTTTCGATCAATATTTTAGAGGATAATACCGGTTAGGTCTGGGTTAGGTCTGGTATATGCGCGCATCTGGCTTATACTTTCGCCTTTTTCGCAAACTTGTTGGCAGATCATGGGTTCCTTCCGTGTTTGAATCACGTAGTAATGTTGTACCACACTGAGGCAGTCAATTAAACCTGGATTCGGACAGTATTTTAGACGATAACAACGGTTAGGTCTGGGTTAGGCCTGGGTTATGCCCGCGTCTGACTCATGATTTTGCCTTCTTCGCATACTTGTTGGCCAGATCCTGGGTTTTTTTCGTGTTTGAATCACGTAGGAATGTGGTAACACACGGAAGCAGTCAACTAAACCTGGTTTCGATCAATATTTCAGAGGATAACACCGGTTAGGTCTGGGTTAGGTCTGGGTTATGCCCGCATCTGGCTCATGATTTTGCCTTCTTCGCACACTTGTTGGCCAGATCCTGGGTTTTTTCGTGTTTGAATCACGTAGTAATGTGGTAACACAATGAAGCAGTCAATTTACCCTGGATTCGATCAATATTTTGGAGGATAACACGAGGTAGGTCTGGGTTAGGTCTGGGTTATGCCCGCATCTGGCTCATGATTTTGCCTTCTTCGCAAACTTGTTGGCCAGATCCTGGGTTTTTTCCGTGATTGAATCACGTAGTAATGTTGTAGCACACTGAGGCAGTCAATTAAACCTGGTTTCGATCAATATTTCACAGGATAACACCGGTTAGGTCTGGGTTAGGTCCGGGTTATGCCCGCATCTGGCTCATGATTTTGCCTTCTTCGCATACTTGTTGGCCAGATCCTGGGTTTTTTTCGTGTTTGAATCACGCAGTAATGTGGTAACACACTGAAGGAGTTAATTAAACCTGGTTTCGATCAATATTTTAGAGGATAACACCGGTTAGGTCTGGGTTAGGTCTGGGTTATGCCCGCATCTGGCTCATGATTTTGCCTTCTTCGCATACTTGTTGGCCAGATCCTGGGTTTTTACCGTGTTTCAATCACGTAGTAATGTGGTACCACACTGAGGCAGTCAATTAAACCTGGTTTCGATCAATATTTCAGAGGATAACACCGGTTAGGTCTGGGTTAGGTCAGGGTTATGCCCGCATCTGGCTCATGATGTTGCCTTCTTCGCATACTTGTTGGCCAGATCCTGGGTTTTTTTCGTGTTTGAATCACGTAGTAATGTGGTAACACAATGAAGCAGTCAATTAAACCTGGTTTCGATCTATATTTTAGAGGATAACACCGGTTAGGTCTGGGTTAGGTCTGGGTTATGCCCGCATCTGGTTCATGATTTTGCCTTCTTCGCATACTTGTAGGCCAGATCCAGGGTTTTTTTCGTGTTTCAATCACGTAGTAATGTGGTAACACACTGAAGCAGCCAATTAAACCTGGTTTCGATCAATATTTTAGAGGATAACACCGGTTACGTCTGGGCTAGGTCTGGATTATGCCCGCATCTGGCTCATGATTTTGCATTCTTCGCATACTTGTTGGCCAGATCCTGGGTTTTTTTCGTGTTTGAATCACGTAGTAATGTGGTAACACACCGAAGGAGTCAATTAAACCTGGTTTCGATCAATATTTTAGAGGATAACACCGCTTAGGTCTGGGTTAGGTCTGGGTTATGCCCGCATCTGGCTCATAATTTTGCCTTCTTCGCATACTTGTTGGCCAGATCCTGGGTTTTTACCGTGTTTGAATCAAGTAGTAATGTGCTACCACACTGAGGCAGACAATTAAACCTGGTTTCGATCAATATTTTAGAGGATAACACCGGTTAGGTCTGGGTTAGGTCTGGGTTATGCCCGCATCTGGTTCATGATTTTACCTTCTTCGCATACTTGTTGTCCAGATCCTGGGTTTTTACCGTGTTTGAAGCACGTAGTAATGTGGTAACACAATGAAGCAGTCAATTAACCCTGGTTTCGATCAATATTTTGGAGGGTAACACCGGTTAGGTCTGGGTTAGGTCTGGGTTATGCCCGCATCTGGCTCATGATTTTGCCTTCTTCGCATACTTGTTGGCCAGATCCTGGGTTTTTTTCGTGTTTGAATCACGTAGTAATGTGGTAACACACTGAAGCAGTCAATTAAACCTGGCTTCGATCAATATTTTAGAGGATAACACCGGTTAGGACTGGGTAAGGTCTGGGTTATGCCCGCATCTGGCTCATAATTTTGCCTTCTTCGCATACTTGTTGGCCAGATCCTGGGTTTTTACCGTGTTTGAATCAAGTAGTAATGTGCTACCACATTGAGGCAGTCAATTAAACCTGGTTTCGATCAATATTTCACAGGATAACACCGGTTAGGTCTGGGTTAGGTCTGGGTTATGCCCGCATCTGGCTCATGATTTTGCCTTCTTCGCATACTTGTTGGCCAGATCCTGGGTTTTTACCGTGTTTCAATCACGTAGTAATGTGGTACCACACTGAGGCAGTCAATTAAACCTGGTTTCGATCAATATTTCACAGGATAACACCGGTTAGGTCTGGGTTAGGTCTGGGTTATGCCCGCATCTGGCTCATGATTTTGCCTTCTTCGCATACTTGTTGGCCAGATCCTGGGTTTTTACCGTGTTTCAATCACGTAGTAATGTGGTACCACACTGAGGCAGACAATTAAACCTGGTTTCGATCAATATTTTAAAGGATAACACTGGTTAGGTCTGGGTTAGGTCTGGGTTATGCCCGCATCTGGGTCATGATTTTGCCTTCTTCGTATACTTGTTGGCCAGATCCTGGGTTTTTTTCGTGTTTGAATCACGTAGGAATGTGGTAACACACTGAAGCAGTCAACTAAACCTGGTTTCGATCAATATTTCAGAGGATAACACCGGTTAGGTCTGGGTTAGGTCTGGGTTATGCCCGCATCTGGCTCATGATTTTGCCTTCTTCGCATACTTGTTGGCCAGATCCTGGGGTTTTTCGTGTTTAAATCACGTAGTAATGTGGTAACACAATGAAGCAGTCAATTAACCCTGGATTCGATCAATATTTTGGAGGATAACACGAGGTAGGTCTGGGTTAGGTCTGGGTTATGCCCGCATCTGGCTCATGATTTTGCCTTTTTCGCAAACTTGTTGGCCAGATCCTGGGTTTTTTCCGTGATTGAATCACGTAGTAATGTTGTAGCACACTGAGGCAGTCAATTAAACCTGGATTCGATCAATATTTCACAGGATAACACCGGTTAGGTCTGGGTTAGGTCCGGGATATGCCCGCATCTGGCTCATGATTTTGCTTTCTTCGCACACTTGTTGGCCAGATCCTGGGTTTTTTCCGTGTTTGAATCACGTAGTAATGTTGTACCACACTGAGGCAGTCAATTAAACCTGGATTCGCACAGTATTTTAGAGGATAACACCGGCTAGGTCTGGGGTAGGTCTGGGTTATGCCCGCATCTGGCTCATGATTTTGCCTTCTTCGCATACTTGTTGGCCAGATCCTGGGGTTTTTTCGTGTTTGAATCACGCAGTAATGTGGTAACACACTGAAGGAGTTAATTAAACCTGGTTTCGAGCAATATTTTAGAGGATAACACCGGTTAGGTCTGGGTTAGGTCTGGGTTATGCCCGCATCTGGCTCATGATTTTGCCTTCTTCGCATACTTGTTGGCCAGATCCTGGGTTTTTACCGTGTTTGAATCACGTAGTAATGTGGTACCACACTGAGGCAGTCAATTAAACCTGGTTTCGATCAATATTTCAGAGGATAACACTGGTTAGGTCTGGGTTAGGTCAGGGTTATGCTCGCATCTGGCTCATGATTTTGCCTTCTTCGCATACTTGTTGGCCAGATCCTGGGTTTTTTTCGTGTTTGAATCACGTAGTAATGTGGTAACACACTGAAGCAGTCAATTAAACCTGGTTTCGATCAATATTTTAGAGGATAACACCGGTTACGTCTGGGCTAGGTCTGGGTTATGCCCACATCTGGCTCATGATTTTGCATTCTTCGCATACTTGTTGGCCAGATCCTGGGTTTTTTTCGTGTTTGAATCACGTAGTTATATGGTAGCACACTGAAGGAGTCAATTAAACCTCGTTTCGCTCAGTATTTTAGAGGATAACACCGGTTAAGTCTGGGTTAGGTCTGGGTTATGCCCGCATCTGGCTCATGATTTTGCCTTTTTCGCAAACTTGTTGGCCAGATCCTGGGTTTTTACCGTGTTTGAATCACGTAGTAATGTGGTACCACACTGAGGCAGTCAATTAAACCTGGTTTCGCTCAATATTTTAGAGGATAACACCGGTTAGGTCTGGGTTAGGTCCGGGTTATGCCCGCATCTGGCTCATGATTTTGCCTTCTTCGCATACTTGTTGGCCAGATCCTGGGGTTTTTTCGTGTTTGAATCACGCAGTAATGTGGTAACACACTGAAGGAGTCAATTAAACCTGGTTTCGATCAATATTTTAGAGGATAACACCGGTTACGTCTGGGCTAGGTCTGGGTTATGCCCGCATCTGGCTCATAATTTTGCCTTCTTCGCATACTTGTTGGCCAGATCCTGGGTTTTTTTCGTGTTTGAATCACGTAGTAATGTGGTAACACACCGAAGGAGTCAATTAAACCTTATGGGGAGGGGGCGACGGGTCCCCACCGTTCTCCTTGTTGGAGCGCGGTCGGGGATTCGTCGCCGTGGACTGGGGGGGAGTCGCTGTGGTGGGGTGCTACATTTCGCCCCGTAGCGGTCACGCTGCGTTCGAGCTGTACTTGGCCGAGGTCGCGGCATGCGTGCAGCGCTACGCGGCCCGGCCGGTGCTGGTCCTGGGGGATTTTAATGCCAAGTCGGTGGCTTGGGGATCCCCCAGGACCTCCGTTCGCGGCGGGATCCTGGGCGATTGGGCGGCGGGGCTCGACCTCCGGGTATTGAACCGGGAGTCGGAGCACACATGCGTGCGGCGATATGGGGGGTCCATCGTGGATGTTGGATTCGCGACCCCCAACGCCGTGCGCATGGTGTCGGGTTGGCACGTGGTCGCGGGGGCAGAGACACTCTCCGATCACCGGTACATCCGGATGGAGGTCTCTGCCGCTGCGAGTGCATCCCGACACGGCCGCCTGCGTGGCACCCCACCACGCCGCTGGGCGCTTCGGCGCCTGGACAAGGACGCCCTGATGGCAGCTGCCCTCGCTGCAACTTGGCCGCAGGGAGCGGCCGAGTTGCGGAGCATAGAGGAGGAGGTCGCCCGGCTCGGAGCATTGGTCGCGGGTATTTGCGACGCGGCGATGCCTCGGGTCGGGCGGGCTTCTCCTCGCCGGGCGGTGTACTGGTGGTCGGACGCGATCGCGGAGTTGCGAGTCGCGACTGTCCGCGCCCGACGCCAGTACACCCGCGCGCGCCGTCGTCAACGTACAGGCGACGGCGTGGCGCGAGCGAGGGCAGCTGATGACCTGTATGGAGCATACCGCGTGGCGCGGGTTGCTCTGCAGGTCGCCATCAAACGGGCCAAGACCCGGGCATGGAAGGAGCTCCTCCAGACCCTTGATGACGATCCATGGGGGCGCCCATATAAGGTGGTGCTGAATAAGCTCCGCCCGTGGGCGCCCCCCGTTACCGAGGGTCTTGACCCCCGGCTGCTGGAGGACGTGGTCAATACACTCTTCCCAATTGGGGAGAGGGGACCGCGTCCTCCGGCGGCGGCGGCTGTCCCAGTGGAGTGGACGGCCGAGCTGGGGGTCACGCAGGAGGAGCTGGCAGCGGCCATCAGACGGCTCGGGGTTCGTAACACGGCCCCGGGTCCGGATGGTGTGCCCGGCCGGGTTTGGGTCTTGACCCAGGGCGTCCTTGGGGCCGACCTCAGGCGGTTGTTCGACCGCTGCCTGAGGGACGGGCGATTCCCCCCCAGTTGGAAGGTGGCGAGGATGGTCCTCCTCCGGAAGGAGGGTCGGCCCGCGGAGTCTCCCTCCGCATACCGGCCCATTTGTCTCCTCGACGAGGTGGGCAAGCTCTTCGAGCGGGTGATTGCTGCCCGCCTCGTCGAGCACCTCTCGCGGGGTGATCCCGGTCTGGCCGACTGCCAGTTCGGTTTCCGGGGGGGCCGATCGACTATCGACGCGATAGGTCGTGTGAGGGCCCTCTCGGGGGCGGCCGTCTCCCGGGGAGGGGTGGCATTGGCAATATCCTTGGATATTGCCAATGCCTTTAACACCCTCCCCTGGGAAGAGATAAGGAGGGGACTCGAATAACATCGGGTCCCCCCTTGTCTCAGGGCGGTCGTCGGGGATTATCTCCGCGGCAGGTGGATCGAGTATCCGGGCCGGGATGGTGATATGCGGAGGGAGGTGTACTGCGGTGTTCCGCAGGGGTCGGTCCTCGGGCCACTCCTGTGGAACATCGCGTACGACTCGGTGTTGCGGGCCGGCCTCCCCGACGGCGTCAGCACGGTGTGTTATGCGGATGACACACTGGTGCTGGCCGTCGGGGCGCACTGGGGGAGGGCCAAGCGCCTCGCCGAGGAGGGGGCGCAACGCGTCGTCGACCGGATCAGGGGGATGGGGATGACGGTGGCGGTCCATAAGACCGAGGTGATTGCGTTTCATTCACCTCGGCAGGATCCGCCACCCCCTCTGATCCGGGTGGGTGGGGCTGACATCGAGGTGAAGCCCCGGATCAGGTATCTAGGGCTGATCCTCGATAGCCACTGGCGTTTCGAGGAGCATTTCCGCTGCCTGGTCCCCCGGTTGGAAAGGATGGTTGCGGCTCTGGGCCGGATCCTGCCCAACCTGGGGGGCCCGGCGGGCCGAGTTCGTCGCCTCTATGTGGCAATGGTCCAGTCAGTGGCCCTATACGGGGCCCCCGTCTGGGCGGACGACCTGGCTGCCTCCCGGCGCAGCATGACTATGCTGCGTCGGGTGCAGAGGCGCATGGCGCTCAGGGTCGTCCGCGGGTATCGGACCATGTCACATGAGGCGGCGACGGTTCTAGCGGGGATGCCGCCCATGGACCTGCTCGCGCGGTCGCACGCGGTGATGTACCGGCACCGCGTCGACCGTCGCGCGGGGGTGGGGGCGGTCCCGGGCGGGCAGGAACCTGCTTGGGGCGATTTGAAGCGCCAGGCCCGGCAGTCCGTGTTGCTCGCGTGGCAGGAGCGGCTGGCTCTGCCAACCGCGGGGCACCGGACTGTCGGGGCGGTTCGGCCACTCCTGAAGGAGTGGCTGGACAGAGGCCATGGCAGCCTCACCTACCGGATGGCACAGGTATTTTCCGGGCATGGCAGCTTCGGAAGATACCTGTGCCGGATAGGGAAGGAGCCGACGGCGCGTTGCTGCCACTGCGACGCTGAGCAGGACACGGCGGATCATACCCTGGAGGTATGCCCCGCGTGGGAGGGGGAGCGCCGTGTCCTGGTCGGCGTCGTCGGGCGGGATGTCTCGCTGCCGGGCGTGCTGCGCGCCATGCTCGGCAGCGAGGAGAAGTGGAGGGCCGTGGCCTCCTTCTGCGAGAACGTAATGTTGCAGAAGGAGGCCGCGGGCAGGGAGCGCGAGGTTCAGCGCGCCGCTGAAGCTCGCGCTCGTGCGGTGGCCCGAGGTCGTCGCCCGGTCGCGAGGCGTCGCGGGCGGCCGCCTCGGCGTGGCGGATGACCTAGGCTGGGAGGGGGGTCCTGAGGGGACCCTCCTCCCGCCAGGCGGCGCCGGGTCGGACCGGTTGGGGGTAGGAGTGCCTCCCCCTACCGGTCCGACGCAAGGGGAGGCACCCTCGGCGGTCTGGTGCGGCCATGAACGCCCGGCCGCCGAGGGGTGGAAACGGGGTCGCGGGCGGTTGCGAGTTGGGGCTCGCAGCCGCCACTAAACGCGGCCCCGGGACGGATAGCGGCGGTATGGAGTGGCCCCGTCCCGCCGCTATGAGGCAGTGTGTCTACTGGGGGGACCGATTGTCCCCCCGGGGGATGGGCGCGAAAGCGCGGGCACGGGGAGGATACCGGAAGAATGCTTCGAGCGATTCCCGGTATCCTCCCAAAGCGTGCCGAAGGGTCACCGTGGGGTTTTTAGTGGGTAGGTCCCGCGCCTGTCGTTGTACGGGCGCGGGGAATCCCACACACCCCTCCCACCTCTCCCCAAGGAGGTGGGAGGGAGTCTTTCGAAGATTTTCCCCACGACAAAAAAAAAAAAAAAAAAAAAAAAAAGGAGTCAATTAAACCTGGTTTCGATCAATATTTTAGAGGATAACACCGGTTAGGTCTGGGTTAGGTCTGGGTTATGCCCGCATCTGGCTCATGATTTTGCCTTCTTCGCATACTTGTTGGCCAGATCCCGGGTTTTTACCGTGTTTGAATCAAGTAGTAATGTGCTACCACACTGAGGCAGTCAATTACACCTGGTTTCGATCAATATTTCACAGGATAACACCGGTTAGGTCTGGGTTAGGTCTGGGTTATGCCCGCATCTGGTTCATGATTTTGCCTTCTTCGCATACTTGTTGTCCAGATCCTGGGTTTTTACCGTGTTTGAATCACGTAGTAATGTGGTAACACAATGAAGCAGTCAATTAACCCTGGCTTCGATCAATATTTTGGAGGATAACTCCGGTTAGGTCTGGGTTAGGTCCGGTTTATGCCCGCATCTGGCTCATGATTTTGCCTTCTTCGCATACTTGTTGGCCAGATCCTGGGTTTTTTTCGTGTTTGAATCACGTAGTAATTCGTAACACACTGAAGCAGTCAATTA
Organism: Colletes latitarsis; assembly: GCF_051014445.1. NCBI lineage: Eukaryota > Metazoa > Arthropoda > Insecta > Hymenoptera > Colletidae > Colletes > Colletes latitarsis. Next base: position 9,606,142 of record NC_135142.1, read on the forward strand.
AACCTGGCTTCGATCAATATTTTACAGGATAACACCGGTTAGGACTGGGTTAGGTCTGGGTTATGCCCGCATCTGGCTCATGATTTTGCCCTCTTCGCATACTTGTTGGCCAGATCCTGGGTTTTTTTCGTGTTTGAATCACGTAGTAATGTGGTAACACACTGAAACTGACAATTAAACCTGGTTTCGATCAATATTTTAGAGGATAACACCGGTTAGGACTGGGTTAGGTCTGGGTTATGCCCGCATCTGTCTCATGATTTTGCCCTCTTCGCATACTTGTTGGCCAGATCCTGGGTTTTTTTCGTGTTTGAATCACGTAGTAATGTGGTAACACACTGAAGCAGTCAATTAAACCTGGTTTCGATTAATATTTCACAGGATAACACCGGCTAGGTCTGGGTTAGGTCTGGGTTATGCCCGCATCTGGCTCATGATTTTGCCTTCTTAGCATACTTGTAGGCCAGATCCTGGGTTTTTACCGTGTTTCAATCACGTAGTAATGTGGTACCACACTGAGGCAGTCAATTAAACCTGGTTTCGATCAATATTTTAGGGGATAACACCGGTTAGGTTTGGGTTAGGTCTGGGTTATGCCCGCATCTGGCTCATGATTTTGCCTTCTTCGCATACTTGTTGGCCAGATCCTGGGTTTTTACCGTGTTTCAATCACGTAGTAATGTGGTACCACACTGAGGCAGCCAATTAAACCTGGTTTCGATCAATATTTTAGAGGATAACACCGGTTAGGTCTGGGTTAGGTCTGGGTTATGCCCGCATCTGGCTCATGATTTTGCCTTCTTCGTATACTTGTTGGCCAGATCCTGGTTTTTTTTCGTGCTTGAATCACGTAGTAATGTGGTAACACACTGAGGCAGTCAATTAAACCTGGTTTCGATCAATATTTTAGGGGATAACACCGGTTACGTCTGGGCTAGGTCTGGGTTATGCCCGCATCTGGCTCATGATTGTGCCTTCTTCGCATACTTGTTGGCCAGATCCTGGGTTTTTTTCGCGTTTGAATCACGTAGTAATGTGGTAACACACTGAAGCAGTCAATTAAACCTGGTTTCGATCAATATTTCACAGGATAACACCGGTTAGGTCTGGGTTAGGTCTGGGTTATGCCCGCATCTGGCTCATGATTTTGCCTTCTTCGCATACTTGTTGGCCAGATCCTGGGTTTTTACCGTGTTTCAATCACGTAGTAATGTGGTACCACACTGAGGCAGCCAATTAAACCTGGTTTCGATCAATATTTTAGAGGATAACACCGGTTATGTCTGGGTTAGGTCTGGGTTATGCCCGCATCTGGCTCTTGATTTTGCCTTCTTCGTATACTTGTTGGCCAGATCCTGGGTTTTTTTCGTGCTTGAATCACGTAGTAATGTGGTAACACACTGAAGGAGTCAATTAAACCTGGTTTCGATCAATATTTTAGAGGATAACACCGGTTAGGTCTGGGTTAGGTCTGGGTTATGCCCGCATCTGGCTCATGATTTTGCCTTCTTCGCATACTTGTTGGCCAGACCCTGGGTTTTTTCGCGTTTCAATCACGTAGTAATGTGGTAACACACTGAAGCAGTCAATTAAACCTGGTTTCGATCAATATTTCACAGGATAACACCGGTTAGGTCTGGGTTAGGTCTGGGTTATGCCCGCATCTGGCTCATGATTTTGCCTTCTTCGCATACTTGTTGGCCAGACCCTGGGTTTTTTCGCGTTTCAATCACGTAGTAATGTGGTAACACACTGAAGCAGTCAATTAAACCTGGTTTCGATCAATATTTCACAGGATAACACCGGTTAAATCTGGGTTAGGTCTGGGTTATGCCCGCATCTGGCTCATGATTTTGCATTCTTCGCATACTTGTTGGCCAGATCCTGGGTTTTTTTCGTGTTTGAATCACGTAGTTATGTGGTAACACACTGAAGGAGTCAATTAAACCTCGTTTCGCTCAGTATTTTAGAGGATAACACCGGTTAAATCTGGGTTAGATCTGGGTTATGCCCGCATCTGGCTCATGATTTTGCCTTTTTCGCAAACTTGTTGGCCAGATCCTGGGTTTTTACCGTGTTTGAATCACGTAGTAATGTGGTACCACACTGAGGCAGTCAATTAAACCTGGTTTCGATCAATATTTTGGAGGATAACACCGGTTAGGTCTGGGTTAGGTCTGGGTTATGCCCGCATCTGGCTCATGATTTTGCCTTCTTCGCATACTTGTTGGCCAGATCCTGGGTTTTTTTCGTGTTTGAATCACGTAGTAATGTGGTAACACACTGAAGGAGTCAATTAAACCTGGTTTCGATCAATATTTTAGAGGATAACACCGGTTACGTCTGGGCTAGGTCTGGGTTATGCCCGCATCTGGCTCATAATTTTGCCTTCTTCGCATACTTGTTGGCCAGATCCTGGGTTTTCTTCGTGTTTGAATCACGTATTAATGTGGTAACACACCGAAGGAGTCAATTAAACCTGGTTTCGATCAATATTTTAGAGGATAACACCGGTTAGGTCTGGGTTAGGTCTGGGTTATGCCCGCATCTGGCTCATAATTTTGCCTTCTTCGCATACTTGTTGGCCAGATCCTGGGTTTTTACCGTGTTTCAATCACGTAGTAATGTGGTACCACACTGAGGCAGTCAATTGAACCTGGTTTCGATCAATATTTCACAGGATAACACCGGTTAGGTCTGGGTTAGGTCTGGGTTATGCCCGCATCTGGCTCATGATTTTGCCTTCTTCGCATACTTGTTGGCCAGATCCTGGGTTTTTACCGTGTTTGAATCACGTAGTAATGTGGTAACGCAATGAAGCAGTCAATTAACCCTGGTTTCGATCAATATTTTGGAGGATAACACCGGTTAGGTCTGGGTTAGGTCTGGGTTATGCCCGCATCTGGCTCATGATTTTGCCTTCTTCGCATACTTGTTGGCCAGATCCTGGGTTTTTTTCGTGTTTGAATCACGTAGTAATGTGGTAACACACTGAAGCAGTCAATTAAACCGGGTTTCGATCAATATTTTAGGGGATAACACCGGTTAGGTCTGGGTTAGGTCTGGGATATGCGCCCCTCAGGGGCTGTGTCCGGCCAGGTGTCCGGCGCAGTACGGGGCGTAGCGACCCCGAGGTACCTGATGCTAATCACACCGTAAGCCTCCTGTTGGTCGTCGCGACGACCCATTCACAACTCCAGTTTTGGTTTTGTGAATGGTACGTGGCGGCAGGAGGACCGGGGGCCTTGGCTTAACCGCCTGGGCCGCGAGGATGGTAACTCTATAAATTACCCTCTAATCCTAAGTTATGGTGCGCGGCGATGGGATGCATGGTTGGGAGAGAAGGCCCAATCCCTAGCGACCACCTCCGGGGGCACCTGCCGAACCCCCGGAGTATTAGGCTTCCCCAGGCATGGCGGCTCTGCCTGGGGTGACCTCCATTCCGACCACACTCGTGGGAACAGTAATGGACATTAATGACTCTCAAATTAGCAACCGAACTGGAAATTTGGAAAACGGAATGGCACGTGTATCGGCAGACGAGATTGGTTTATTGAACAATAATATGGATGGACCACTTCCTGGTGGGGTTAAACCCACGGTCAGGAGTGTGCAGGTGGTTAATCCCCCGTTGGGGGTCCACCTGGAGGGTGATGTTGACCTGGTCAGGGTCGGTCCCGCTCCTGTTGTCAGCCTAGAGCGGCTAAATGTCACGGAGTGGCGTAAGGCGGGGAGGGAATCACCTCCCCGCAAGAGGCATGATGCCGTGGGATCGCTGCCTTCGATGGGCGGCGCAGCCCAGAGGAAAGATGAGAGGACGGTATGCGTTGGGAAGACCATCTCCCACACCCTCGACGACGACGACTCGCAGGATGGCGACGAGTGGGCGCCGAATCCTTGCACCGGTGACGAAGCTGAGAGTGGCGACTCCAGCGAGGGTTATGGTCCCGGTAAGAGAAAGAGGAAGGGCCCCGGGGCTGGAAGACCCAGGGGTATCTTCGTGGACCCCAAAAAGTTGGGTCCCGGGATGAAGGCCCTGCCGAAGCAGGCAGACCTCCGCAACATTGCGGAGGTCATGAAATCGGACGAGCTCCTGGGTCGGCTCAAGGAGCAACTAGAGTCCGTCGTCAAGGTGGCAGACACCGCAAGCCACCTTAAGACGACGGACATCCGTGGGCTCCGCTTGGCAGCGAGGGTGGCTATGGTCAGCGCCGAAGAACTTCACGGCAGAGCTGACCGTGCCGAAAATCCCAATAGGCCGGCCCGGGAGGTAGTCATTCGCCAGGGCGAGTGGGAGAGGAGGGCCAAGGCCCTCGAGAAGAGGCTGGAAGTGGCAGACAACACCGCCACCACCCTCTCCGAGACCGTGAGGGTGAAGGACAGGGAGTTGGAGCACCTCAGGCGGGAAGTGCGCCGCCTGAGGTATAAGGAGGAGCGCCGGAGGCTGCTCCGGGAGGAGGAGGAGATGGCCGGCGAGGCGCCGCCGGACCATGAATTGCCGTGTGTCCCTCGACCCCGGCGGAAGGATCTCCTTCCGTCAACTTTTGCCGGGGGGGACACCGGCATGGAGGTCGAGACGGCGGTCCCTGGACCGTCGCCTGCAACGCGGTCCGTTCCGATTGAGGAGAGTCCCGCGTCCGGAAACCCTTTGGTGGTCATGATGACCGATGTGGTGAAAAGGGTTTCCGAGATGGCGGGACAGATATCAGCCGTGGAGGACCGAGTCGAGGCGCGGCTTGAAGCTGTTTGGCGGATGGTAACCCGCCCGCCTTTGGGGAAAGGCATGGTGGCCCCACCTCCATCCTTGCGGGCGAACCCGACGGTGGCTTCGAAAGTGCCGGATACGCCGAGGGCAAACGCGAAGGGGACCGCGGCTGCGAAAACAGGGTGTGCGTATGCCGCCGTGAAAGCCCCTGCGGCTCCCACTAACCTGACACCCCAGAGGAATGGCGCCACCAAGGCCGTACGTGGCACACCAGAGACAGGAGTGGCAGGAGTTGCGAAGCCCCCTGTCGCGGAACATAAGGTGCCAACAAAGTCAGTGCCTCGCCCCCCTCCGCCAACTCCCAAGACCGATAGCGGCAGGGCCCCTCCGTCAGCCCACACCAAAGCGAAGGATACTCCTGCCCCCGCCAACGATGGGCAGAATACGTGGGCGGAGGTGGTAAGGCGGGGGAAGAAGAAGGCAGCAGAGAAGGGTGCGGCACCTGCCGCAACCTCCACCAAGGGTGGGAAGTCCGCCGCGTCGCGTCGGCCTGCCGCTAATACTGCGGCCGGCGTCAACAAAAAGAGTGGTACCCAGTCTGCGGCGGTAAAATTACCGAGGCTGCCAAGGAATGCGGCAGTCTCGGTGACCGCCGCTACTGGGCGGGAAGGAGATCTGGGCCCCCTCCTCAATAGGGTGATGCCCGGGATCTGCCAGGATCTCGGGATCACCGGGATGCGCCCCACCAGGGCCGTCACCGGGGCGCTTCTCTTAGCGATCCCCGGCGAAGAGGGCAAGGAGAAAGCGTCCGCCCTGCGGGCGCGTCTCGAGGGGGCCCTCGAGGCGGAAGGTGTTCGGGTGGCTTGCCCCCAAAAACAGGCCGAGTTACGAGTTTCAGGCCTGTCGGAGGCAGCCACCCAGCAGACTGTTCGGGAGGCCCTTGCCACAGCCGGGGGTTGCGGCGCAGCGGAGGTCAACGTTGGTGACCTCCGTCGGGACAGCTCGGGCATGTTTACTGCCTGGGCCCGCTGTCCCCTTCGCGCTGCAACCAAGCTCGCGAAGTCCAGCCGACTTATGGTCGGCAACTTCGAGGCCCGGCTGGCAGTCCTCGCAGCGAGGCCGTTGCAGTGTCACCGCTGCCTAGAGTTCGGCCATGTCCGGCAGCGGTGCACCAGCACCGTTGATCGCAGCGGCCTCTGCTACCGCTGCGGAGGGGCCTCCCACACCGCACGGGAGTGCACGGCCGCCCCTAAATGCCCCCTTTGTGTGGGCTTGGGGCGGCCAGCGGATCACCGCATGGGTGGGGCGGCGTGCCGTCTCCCCAAGCGCAAGGGGAAGAAAGGAAAGGGTGCGGTTGTGCCCCCATCCACGGTGCCGGCTGGTGTTGAGCCGGCACCGCTGCCCGTCGCGATAGAGGTTCAGGGGGCGGCTTGTTCCTAGCCGTCCCCTGCTGTGGTGTCGGGGATTATTCCCGCCCCAGCATCTGTCGCGGCGGCGGTGAAAGTGGTGGGGTGTATACCTGCACCGCCCCTAGCAACGGAGATGATGGAGGTGGATGTGGCGCCTTGCGACTCGGCGCCCACCACCTCCACGGAATCGGAAGGCGTGCTGTCGTGTGGGGGTACTGCAGAGCCCCCACCACAACCGGCAGCCCAGCCGCCGTGCGGGTCAGAGCCCCTTAGTAGGGGCGTGCTGGCCTCGTACGGCGGCAAAGATCCGGGGCTCGCAAAAACGCCCCAAAATGCTGGAAGGGGTGGCCTGGAGGAGGCCGCGGATGAGACCGGATAATGTCTCAACGCCTCCTCCAGGTTAATTTAAACCACTGTCGGGGGGCTCAGGATCTCATGCTCCAAACCCTCCGGCAGTGGAACATCGGGATGGCAGTGATCGCTGAGCCCTATCGTGTCCCCAAACACCCCGCTTGGGTGGGGGACCTTAACGGTGTCTCGGCGATCACTTGGCTGTACGGACGCGGCACGTTGCCGTGCTCTGTAGTTGGAAGAGGCCACGGTTTTGTGGTGGTAAAGTGGGGGCAACTGGTGGTTGCCGGGTGTTACGCGTCGCCCGCTATGGGCCTCAGCGAATTTGAGGCGTACCTCGACGATGTGGGGTGATGCATCGTCGGTGGGGTACTCGTCCTGGGCGATTTTAATGCCCACGCTGCAGCGTGGGGCTGCCCCAGGACGACCGTCAAGGGCGACGCGATGCTCGAATGGGCGGCGGGTCACGGCCTCGTAGTGTTGAATGAGAGGGCCGTGAGCACGTGCGTGCACGCGCGGGGCGAGTCGATCGTCGACATTTCGTTGGCGAGCCTCGCCAAAGCGCGCCGTGTGTCCGACTGGAGGGTCGCGGAAGAGGTGGCCACGTTAAGCGACCACCTCTATATTACGTTCTCCGTATCCGCGACCCCCGGCGTAAATGGACCCCGCCAACCGGGCAGGGAAGCACACCCGGCGCCACGCTGGTCCGCCAAGAGGCTGGACCCGGACGCCCTAGCGATGGCAGCCTCCGTTGTGGCATGGCAGGAGATGCCACGCCGGACCCTCGGCAATCCTTCTGCCGGGGCGCGTTGGTTCCGGGAGACTATGACGTCGTTGTGTGACGCAGTCATGCCCCGAGCCGTGGGGGGTCCGTGTACTGGTGGTCGGGCGAGATCGAGAATTTACGCACTCGGTGCGTTGTCGCCCGACGCCGGTACACCCGCGCCAGGAGAAGACGCGGGGCGACGGAGGCAGAGGTGGTGAGGTTGCGCGGGGAATTTTCCCTGGCGTGAAGAACCCTCCGCCGGGCCATCGCAACCGCGATAGCCCAGGCATGGACGGAGCTCCTCGGCTCGATGGATGCAAATCCATGGGGGCGCCCCTATCATATGGTCGCAGACAAGATGCGATCATGGGCGCCCCCGATCACAGAGAGCCTCGACCCCCAGCTGCTCGGGGAAACTATGCGCGTCCTTTTCCCTGTTGGGGGAGAGGCGTTCCTGCATCCCCCCGAGCCACACCCGGATCACCCGCCTTGGTGGTCCGACGAACTGGGGGTCTCCGAGGAGGAGCTGGCCAGGGCCGTCCGAAGAATGGCTGCCAAGAAGACGGCGCCAGGACCGGACGGCATACCTGGCAGGAGCTGGGCTATAGCGGTGGGCGCTCTGGGGGCCGGCTTGATACGCGTCTTTGACGCGTGCCTTCGGACCGGCCAGTACCCCCACATATGGAAGGTGGCGAGGTTGATCCTCCTCCACAAACCAGGGAAGCCCGCACATTCTCCATCCGCGTTCCGTCCAATTTGCCTAATGGACGAGGCTGGAAAGCTCCTCGAGCGGGTCATTGTATCCCGGCTCGAGGGCCACCTGTCCCGCGTCGGCCCCGATCTGGCCGACCGACAGTTCGGCTTTCGCCGGGGCCGTTCCACGGTCGACGCCATAGCGACCGTACGGACCCTGGCGGAATCGGCAATCTCCCGGGGGGGTGTGGCGTTGGCAGTATCACTTGACATAGCCAACGCCTTTAACACCGTCTCCTGGGGGGCGATAGGTCGGGCACTCCAGTACCACCGGGTGCCCGCCTATCTATGCCGACTGATCGGGGATTATCTGCGGGGCAGGGTAGTCCAATATCCGGATCGGAACGGGATGGAGCAGAGAGCGGTGCACCGCGGGGTTACACAGGGGTCGGTCCTAGGGCCGCTCTTGTGGAACTTGGCCTATGACGCGGTGCTGCGGGCTGACCTCCCCGTCGGCGTGTCGTTGGTTTGTTATGCCGACGACACCCTGGTGATAGCCGGCGGGGATACGTGGAGGAGGGCCGTGGCCCTCGCGGAGGAAGGGACGGCACGAGTCGTCGCCGAAGTAGAGCGTCTGGGGTTGCGCGTGGCACCCCAGAAGACCGAGGCCATCTGGCTGTGTAACGTCAGTGGTCGCGGGGTGCCGCGCCAGGCGTCTCTACGAGTGGGCGGAACCCAAGTCGGGGTGGGGCGCCGGATGAAGTATTTGGGCCTCACCCTCGACAGCTACTGGCGGTTCGGGCATCATTTGGAAGGGTTGGGTCCCCGTATTGAAAGGGCAGCGGCCGCGTTAGGCCGCATAATGCCCAATCTCGGGGGGCCCAACATGGCGGCACGGCGGCTGTATTTGGGAGTCGTCCGGTCCATGGCGCTTTATGGCGCGCCAATATGGGCCGGCGGTCTGATGGCCAATCGGCGGGGTGCTTTTGTACTCCGCCGGTTACAGAGGTTGGTCGCCATCAGAGACGTGCGGGGTTATCGCACGATCTCCTACACTGCCGCCACCTTGCTGGCGGGTTCCACGCCGTTTCACCTGCTGGCGAAAATGGACGCAGAGATGTATCAAAGCCTCTGCGACCTTCGCCAGCGGGGCGTGGACCCGCACGGCGAGGAGGCCGCCAGGGCCCGAGGCCAGGCGCGGCGACGCGTCTATAGTCGGTGGCTGATCTGGTTATCCAAGCCAGACCAGCGGGATGATCGCGTCGCCGCGGCGGTCCGCCCAGTATTTTACGCCTGGGTGGGCCGTAGCTGGGGTACGCCCACCTACCGCCTGACACAAGTACTGACCGGACACGGTTGCTTCGGTCGATACTTGCATCGGATAGGGCGGGAGGCGACGGCTGCGTGCCATCACTGCAGGGGAAGGGAGGACACCGTGCAGCACACGTTGGAGTTTTGTCCAGCGTGGGCAGCGCAGCGCGGTGTCCCCGTTAGATCGATTGGAGCGGACCTCTCGCTGCCGGCCGTCATACGTGCGATGGTCGGCAGTGAGAAGGCCTGGGCGGCCATGGCCTTATTTTGTGAAGAGGTCATGGCCGCCAAGGAGGACGCCGAAAGGGCGCGTGAGGAGGTGGGGGACAGGCGGCGACGCCGACCGTAAGACCCTCCACATCTCCCCGTGACAGGGGGAGCGCGATGGGGTCGGTGATGGTGTTTGTGGTGCGAGGTGAGGGACTTTATCCCCTCATTCCCCCTCGCACCCAGCCCATCACCGGACCGGGGGCCCGTGGCAGGGGCCCCGTCCAGCGGGGGCGGCAGTGTTAGCCGGCCCCGCAGCCGTGGTCGCGATCGGGTGGGGGCCCGGTCGCGGCTAGTAGCAACGGCACGAGTAGGGGCGACGTAGCGTGTGACCGCGCCGCGTCGCCGGGGGGCAATCAGATTAGTTTGCCCCCCATTGGGGGAGGACGATAACATCTCCTCCCCCGGGAAGAGCCCGTAGTAGGGCGTTGCGCCAACGGGGAGAGTCACGGTAGTATCGCTAGTTTGGTTCCCGTGACACTCCCCAGATAAAGGGCGCAGGCGGTCACCGTGGTGTTTTAGCCGGTAAGAGTCCGGCACTACCCCGGCCTCCCCCCCAGGGAGCCGGGGTGTCCATGGGGATTTCACCACGTTAAAAAAAAAAAAAAAAAAAAAAGGTCTGGGATATGCGCATATCTGGCTTATACTTTCGTCTTTTTCGCAAAATTGTTGGCCAGATCCTGGGTTTTTTCGGGTTTGAATCACGAAGTAACGTGGTACCACACTGAAGCAGTCAATTAAACCTGGCTTCGATCAATATTTTAGAGGATAGCACCGGTTAGGACTGGGTTAGGTCTGGGATATGCGCGCATCTGGCTCATGATTTTGCCTTCTTCGCATACTTGTTGGCCAGATCCTGGGTTTTTTTCGTGTTTGAATCACGTAGTAATATTGTAACACACTGAAGCAGTTAATTAAACCAGGTTTCGATGAATATTTTAGAGGATAACTCCGGTTAGGTCTGGGTTAGGTCTGGGATATGCGCGCATCTGGCTTATACTTTCGCCTTTTTCGCAAACTTGTTGGCCAGATCCTGGGTTTTTTTCGTGTTTGAATCACGTAGTAATGTGGTAACACACTGAAGCAGTCAATTAAACCTGGTTTCGATCAATATTTTAGAGGATAACACCGGTTAGGTCTGGGTTAGGTCCGGGATATGCCCGCATCTGGCTCATGATTTTGCCTTCTTCGCATACTTGTTGGCCAGATCCTGGGTTTTTTTCGTGTTTGAATCACGTAGTAATATTGTAACACACTGAAGCAGTTAATTAAACCAGGTTTCGATGAATATTTTAGAGGATAACTCCGGTTAGGTCTGGGTTAGGTCTGGGATATGCGCGCATCTGGCTTATACTTTCGCCTTTTTCGCAAACTTCTTGGCCAGATCCTGGGTTTTTTTCGTGTTTGAATCACGTAGGAATGTGGTAACACACTGAAGCAGTCAATTAAACCTGGTTTCGATCAATATTTCAGAGGATAACACCGGTTAGGTCTGGGTTAGGTCTGGGATATGCGCATATCTGGCTTATACTTTCGTCTTTTTCGCAAACTTGTTGGCCAGATCCTGGGTTTTTTCCGTGTTTGAATCACGTAGTAATGTGGTACCACACTGAGGCAGTCAATTAAACCTGGTTTCGATCAATATTTCAGAGGATAACACCGGTTAGGTCTGGGTTAGGTCCGGGATATGCCCGCATCTAGCTCATGATTTCGCCTTCTTCGCATACTTGTTGGCCAGATCCTGGGTTTTTTCCGTGTTTGAATCACGTAGTAATGTGGTACCACACTGAGGCAGTCAATTAAACCTGGTTTCGATCAATATTTCAGAGGATAACACCGGTTTGGTCGGGGCTAGGTCCGGGATATGCCCGCATCTGGCTCATGATTTTGCCTTTTTCGCAAACTTGTTGGCCAGATCTTGGGTTCCGTTCGTGTTTGAATCACGTAGTAATGTGGTAACACACTGAAGCAGTCAATTAAACCTCGTTTCGCTCAGTATTTTAGAGGACAACATCGGTTAGGTCTGGGTTAGGTCCGGGATATGCGCGCATCTAGCTCATGATTTCGCCTTCTTCGCATACTTGTTGGCCAGATCCTGGGTTTTTTCCGTGTTTGAATGACGCAGTAATGTGGTAACACACTGAGGCAGTCAATTATACCTGGTTTCGATCAATATTTTAGAGGATAACACCGGTTAGGTCTGAGTTAGGTCTGGGATATGCGCGCATCTGGCTTATACTTTCGCTTTATTCGCAAACTTGTTGGCCAGATCCTGGGTTTTTTCCGTGTTTGAATCACGTAGTAATGTGGTACCACACTGAGGCAGTCAATTAAACCTGGTTTCGATCAATATTTCAGAGGATAACACCGGTTAGGTCTGGGTTAGGTCCGGGTTATGCCCGCAGCTGGCTCATGATTTTGCCTTCTTCGCATACTTGTTGGCCAGAACCTGGGTTTTTTTCGTGTTTGAATCAAGTAGTAATGTGGTAACACAATGAAGCAGTCAACTAACCCTGGTTTCGATCAATATTTTGGAGGATAACACCGGTTAGATCTGGGTTAGGTCTGGGTTATGCCCGCATCTGGCTCATGATTTCGCCTTCTTCGCATACTTGTTGGCCATATCCTGGGTTTTTTTCGTGTTTGAATCAAGTAGTAATGTGGTAACACAATGAAGCAGTCAATTAACCCTGGTTTCGATCAATATTTTGGAGGATAACACCGGTTAGGTCTGGGTAAGGTCTGGGTTATGCCCGCATCTGGCTCATGATTTCGCCCTCTTCGCATACTTGTTGGCCAGATCCTGGGTTTTTTCCGTGTTTGAATCACGTAGTAATGTGGTACCACACTGAGGCAGTCAATTAAACCTGGTTTCGATCAATATTTCAGAGGATAACACCGGTTTGGTCTGGGCTAGGTCCGGGATATGCCCGCATCTGGCTCATGATTTTGCCTTTTTCGCAAACTCGTTGGCCATATCTTGGGTTTCGTTCGTGTTTGAATCACGTAGTAATGTGGTAACACACTGAAGCAGTCAATTAAACCTCGTTTCGCTCAGTATTTTAGAGGATAACATCGGTTAGGTCTGGCTTAGGTCTGGGTTATACCCCCATCTGCCTCATGATTTTGCCTTCTTCGCATACTTGTTGGCCAGATCCTGGGTTTTTTTCGTGTTTGAATCACGTAGGAATGTGGTAACACACTGAAGCAGTCAATTAAACCTGGTTTCGATCAATATTTCAGAGGATAACACCGGTTAGGTCTGGGTTAGGTCTGGGTTATACCCGCATCTGGCTCATGATTTTGCCTTCTTCGCATACTTGTTGGCCAGATCCTGGGTTTTTTTCGTGTTTGAATCACGTAGGAATGTGGTAACACACTGAAGCAGTCAATTAAACCGGGTATCGATCAATATTTCAGAGGATAACACCGGTTAGGTCTGGGTTAGGTCCGGGATATGCCCGCATCTGGCTCATGATTTTGCCTTCTTCGCATACTTGTTGGCCAGATCCTGGGTTTCTTTCGTGTTTGAATCACGTAGTAATGTGGTAACACACTGAAGGAGTCAATTAAACCTGGTTTCCATCAATATTTTGGAGGATAACACCGGTTAGGTCTGGGTTAGGTCTGGGTTATGCCCGCATCTGGCTCATGATTGTGCCTTCTTCGCATACTTGTTGGCCAGAACCTGGGTTTTTTTCGTGTTTGAATCACGTAGTAATGTAGTAACACACTGAAGCAGTCAGTTAAACCTCGTTTCGCTCAGTATTTTAGAGGATAACATCGGTTAGGTCTGGCTTAGGTCTGGGTTATACCCGCATCTGCCTCATGATTTTGCCTTCTTCGCATACTTGTTGGTCAGATCCTGGGTTTTTTTCGTGTTTGAATCATGTAGGAATGTGGTAACACACTGAAGCAGTCAATTAAACATGGTTTCGATCAATATTTCAGAGGATAACGCCGGTTAGGTCTGGGTTAGGTCTGGGATATGCCCGCATCTGGCTTATGATTTTGCCTTCTTCGCATACTTGTTGGCCAGATCCTGGGTTTTTTTCGTGTTTGAATCACGTAGTAATGTGGTAGCACAATGAAGCAGTCAATTAACCCTGGTTTCGATCCATATTTTGGAGGATAACACCGGTTAGGTCTGGGTAAGGTCTGGGTTATGCCCGCATCTGGCTCATGATTTTGCCTTTTTCGCAAACTTGTTGGCCAGATCTTGGGTTTCCTTCGTGTTTGAATCACGTAGTAATGTGGTAACACACTGAAGCAGTCAATTAAACCTCGTTTCGCTCAGTATTTTAGAGGATAACACCGGTTAGGTCTGAGTTAGGTCTGGGATATGCGCGCATCTGGCTTATACTTTCGCTTTATTCGCAAACTTGTTGGCCAGATCCTGGGTTTTTTCCGTGTTTGAATCACGTAGTAATGTGGTACCACACTGAAGAAGTCAATTAAACCTGGTTTCGATCAATATATCAGAGGATAACACCGGTTAGGTCTGGGTAAGGTCCGGGATATGCCCGCAGCTGGCTCATGATTTTGCCTTCTTCGCATACTTGTTGGTCAGATCCTGGGTTTTTTTCGTGTTTGAATCATGTAGGAATGTGGTAACACACTGAAGCAGTCAATTAAACATGGTTTCGATCAATATTTCAGAGGATAACACCGGTTAGGTCTGGGTTAGGTCTGGGATATGCCCGCATCTGGCTCATGATTTTGCCTTTTTCGCAAACTCGTTGGCCATATCTTGGGTTTCGTTCGTGTTTGAATCACGTAGTAATGTGGTAACACACTGAAGCAGTCAATTAAACCTCGTTTCGCTCAGTATTTTAGAGGATAACATCGGTTAGGTCTGGCTTAGGTCTGGGTTATACCCCCATCTGCCTCATGATTTTGCCTTCTTCGCATACTTGTTGGCCAGATCCTGGGTTTTTTTCGTGTTTGAATCACGTAGGAATGTGGTAACACACTGAAGCAGTCAATTAAACCTGGTTTCGATCAATATTTCAGAGGATAACACCGGTTAGGTCTGGGTTAGGTCTGGGTTATACCCGCATCTGGCTCATGATTTTGCCTTCTTCGCATACTTGTTGGCCAGATCCTGGGTTTTTTTCGTGTTTGAATCACGTAGGAATGTGGTAACACACTGAAGCAGTCAATTAAACCGGGTATCGATCAATATTTCAGAGGATAACACCGGTTAGGTCTGGGTTAGGTCCGGGATATGCCCGCATCTGGCTCATGATTTTGCCTTCTTCGCATACTTGTTGGCCAGATCCTGGGTTTCTTTCGTGTTTGAATCACGTAGTAATGTGGTAACACACTGAAGGAGTCAATTAAACCTGGTTTCCATCAATATTTTGGAGGATAACACCGGTTAGGTCTGGGTTAGGTCTGGGTTATGCCCGCATCTGGCTCATGACTGTGCCTTCTTCGCATACTTGTTGGCCAGAACCTGGGTTTTTTTCGTGTTTGAATCACGTAGTAATGTAGTAACACACTGAAGCAGTCAGTTAAACCTCGTTTCGCTCAGTATTTTAGAGGATAACATCGGTTAGGTCTGGCTTAGGTCTGGGTTATACCCGCATCTGCCTCATGATTTTGCCTTCTTCGCATACTTGTTGGTCAGATCCTGGGTTTTTTTCGTGTTTGAATCATGTAGGAATGTGGTAACACACTGAAGCAGTCAATTAAACATGGTTTCGATCAATATTTCAGAGGATAACACCGGTTAGGTCTGGGTTAGGTCTGGGATATGCCCGCATCTGGCTTATGATTTTGCCTTCTTCGCATACTTGTTGGCCAGATCCTGGGTTTTTTTCGTGTTTGAATCACGTAGTAATGTGGTAGCACAATGAAGCAGTCAATTAACCCTGGTTTCGATCCATATTTTGGAGGATAACACCGGTTAGGTCTGGGTAAGGTCTGGGTTATGCCCGCATCTGGCTCATGATTTTGCCTTTTTCGCAAACTTGTTGGCCAGATCTTGGGTTTCCTTCGTGTTTGAATCACGTAGTAATGTGGTAACACACTGAAGCAGTCAATTAAACCTCGTTTCGCTCAGTATTTTAGAGGATAACATCGGTTAGGTCTGGCTTAGGTCTGGGTTATACCCGCATCTGGCTCATGATTTTGCCTTCTTCGCATACTTGTTGGCCAGATCCTGGGTTTTTTTCGTGTTTGAATGACGCAGTAATGTGGTAACACACTGAGGCAGTCAATTATACCTGGTTTCGATCAATATTTTAGAGGATAACACCGGTTAGGTCTGAGTTAGGTCTGGGATATGCGCGCATCTGGCTTATACTTTCGCTTTATTCGCAAACTTGTTGGCCAGATCCTGGGTTTTTTCCGTGTTTGAATCACGTAGTAATGTGGTACCACACTGAAGAAGTCAATTAAACCTGGTTTCGATCAATATATCAGAGGATAACACCGGTTAGGTCTGGGTAAGGTCCGGGATATGCCCGCAGCTGGCTCATGATTTTGCCTTCTTCGCATACTTGTTGGCCAGAACCTGGGTTTTTTTCGTGTTTGAATCAAGTAGTAATGTGGTAACACAATGAAGCAGTCAATTAACCCTGGTTTCGATCAATATTTTGGAGGATAACACCGGTTAGGTCTGGGTTAGGTCTTGGTTATGCCCGCATCTGGCTCATGATTTTGCCTTTTTCGCAAACTCGTTGGCCATATCTTGGGTTTCGTTCGTGTTTGAATCACGTAGTAATGTGGCAACACACTGAAGCAGTCAATTAAACCTCGTTTCGCTCAGTATTTTAGAGGATAACATCGGTTAGGTCTGGCTTAGGTCTGGGTTATACCCCCAACTGCCTCATGATTTTGCCTTCTTCGCATACTTGTTGGCCAGATCCTGGGTTTTTTTCGTGTTTGAATCACGTAGGAATGTGGTAACACACTGAAGCAGTCAATTAAACCTGGTTTCGATCAATATTTCAGAGGATAACACCGGTTAGGTCTGGGTTAGGTCTGGGTTATACCCGCATCTGGCTCATGATTTTGCCTTCTTCGCATACTTGTTGGCCAGATCCTGGGTTTTTTTCGTGTTTGAATCACGTAGGAATGTGGTAACACACTGAAGCAGTCAATTAAACCGGGTATCGATCAATATTTCAGAGGATAACACCGGTTAGGTCTGGGTTAGGTCCGGGATATGCCCGCATCTGGCTCATGATTTTGCCTTCTTCGCATACTTGTTGGCCAGATCCTGGGTTTCTTTCGTGTTTGAATCACGTAGTAATGTGGTAACACACTGAAGGAGTCAATTAAACCTGGTTTCCATCAATATTTTGGAGGATAACACCGGTTAGGTCTGGGTTAGGTCTGGGTTATGCCCGCATCTGGCTCATGATTGTGCCTTCTTCGCATACTTGTTGGTCAGATCCTGGGTTTTTTTCGTGTTTGAATCATGTAGGAATGTGGTAACACACTGAAGCAGTCAATTAAACATGGTTTCGATCAATATTTCAGAGGATAACACCGGTTAGGTCTGGGTTAGGTCTGGGATATGCCCGCATCTGGCTTATGATTTTGCCTTCTTCGCATACTTGTTGGCCAGATCCTGGGTTTTTTTCGTGTTTGAATCACGTAGTAATGTGGTAGCACAATGAAGCAGTCAATTAACCCTGGTTTCGATCCATATTTTGGAGGATAACACCGGTTAGGTCTGGGTAAGGTCTGGGTTATGCCCGCATCTGGCTCATGATTTTGCCTTTTTCGCAAACTTGTTGGCCAGATCTTGGGTTTCGTTCGTGTTTGAATCACGTAGTAATGTGGTAACACACTGAAGCAGTCAATTAAACCTCGTTTCGCTCAGTATTTTAGAGGATAACATCGGTTAGGTCTGGCTTAGGTCTGGGTTATACCCGCATCTGGCTCATGATTTTGCCTTCTTCGCATACTTGTTGGCCAGATCCTGGGTTTTTTTCGTGTTTGAATGACGCAGTAATGTGGTAACACACTGAGGCAGTCAATTATACCTGGTTTCGATCAATATTTTAGAGGATAACACCGGTTAGGTCTGAGTTAGGTCTGGGATATGCGCGCATCTGGCTTATACTTTCGCTTTATTCGCAAACTTGTTGGCCAGATCCTGGGTTTTTTCCGTGTTTGAATCACGTAGTAATGTGGTACCACACTGAAGAAGTCAATTAAACCTGGTTTCGATCAATATATCAGAGGATAACACCGGTTAGGTCTGGGTTAGGTCCGGGATATGCCCGCAGCTGGCTCATGATTTTGCCTTCTTCGCATACTTGTTGGCCAGAACCTGGGTTTTTTTCGTGTTTGAATCAAGTAGTAATGTGGTAACACAATGAAGCAGTCAATTAACCCTGGTTTCGATCAATATTTTGGAGGATAACACCGGTTAGGTCTGGGTTAGGTCTGGGTTATGCCCGCATCTGGCTCATGATTTCGCCTTCTTCGCATACTTGTTGGCCAGATCCTGGGTTTTTTCCGTGTTTGAATCACGTAGTAATGTGGTACCACACTGAGGCAGTCAATTAAACCTGGTTTCGATCAATATTTCAGAGGATAACACCGGTTAGGTCTGGGCTAGGTCCGGGATATGCCCGCATCTGGCTCATGACTTTGCCTTTTTCGCAAACTTGTTGGCCAGATCCTGGGTTTTTTCCGTGTTTGAATCACGTAGTAATGTGGTACCACACTGAAGAAGTCAATTAAACCTGGTTTCGATCAATATATCAGAGGATAACACCGGTTAGGTCTGGGTTAGGTCCGGGATATGCCCGCAGCTGGCTCATGATTTTGCCTTTTTCGCAAACTTGCTGGCCAGATCCTGGGTTTTTTTCGTGTTTGAATCAAGTAGTAATGTGGTAACACAATGAAGCAGTCAATTAACCCTGGTTTCGATCAATATTTTGGAGGATAACACCGGTTAGGTCTGGGTTAGGTCTGGGTTATGCCCGCATCTGGCTCATGATTTCGCCTTCTTCGCATACTTGTTGGCCAGATCCTGGGGTTTTTCCGTGTTTGAATCACGTAGTAATGTGGTACCACACTGAGGCAGTCAATTAAACCTGGTTTCGATCAATATTTCAGAGGATAACACCGGTTTGGTCTGGGCTAGGTCCGGGATATGCCCGCATCTGCATCATGATTTTGCCTTTTTCGCAAACTTGCTGGCCAGATCTTGGGTTTCGTTCGTGTTTGAATCACGTAGTAATGTGGTAACACACTGAGAGAGTCAATTAAACCTGGTTTCCATCAATATTTTAGAGGATAACACCGGTTAGGTCTGGGTTAGGTCTGGGTTATGCCCGCATCTGGCTCATGATTTTGCCTTCTTCGCATACTTGTTGGCCAGATCCTGGGTTTTTTTCGTGTTTGAATGACGCAGTAATGTGGTAACACACTGAGGCAGTCAATTATACCTGGTTTCGATCAATATTTTACAGGATAACACCGGTTAGGTCTGAGTTAGGTCTGGGATATGCGCGCATCTGGCTTATACTTTCGCTTTATTCGCAAACTTGTTGGCCAGATCCTGGGTTTTTTCCGTGTTTGAATCACGGAGTAATGTGGTACCACACTGAAGAAGTCAATTAAACCTGGTTTCGATCAATATTTCAGAGGATAACACCGGTTAGGTCTGGGTTAGGTCCGGGTTATGCCCGCAGCTGGCTCATGATTTTGCCTTCTTCGCATACTTGTTGACCAGAACCTGGGTTTTTTTCGTGTTTGAATCAAGTAGTAATGTGGTAACACAATGAAGCAGTCAACTAACCCTGGTTTCGAACAATATTTTGGAGGATAACACCGGTTAGATCTGGGTTAGGTCTGGGTTATGCCCGCATCTGGCTCATGATTTCGCCTTCTTCGCATACTTGTTGGCCAGATCCTGGGTTTTTTTCGTGTTTGAATCACGTAGGAATGTGGTAACACACTGAAGCAGTCAATTAAACCTGGTTTCGATCAATATTTCAGAGGATAACACCGGTTAGGTCTGGGTTAGGTCCGGGATATGCCCGCATCTGGCTCATGATTTCGCCTTCTTCGCATACTTGTTGGCCAGATCCTGGGTTTTTTTCGTGTTTGAATCAAGTAGTAATGTGGTAACACAATGAAGCAGTCAATTAACCCTGGTTTCGATCAATATTTTGGAGGATAACACCGGTTAGGTCTGGGTTAGGTCCGGGATATGCCCGCATCTGGCTCATGATTTCGCCTTCTTCGCATATTTGTTGGCCAGATCCTGGGTTTTTTTCGTGTTTGAATCAAGTAGTAATGTGGTAACACAATGAAGCAGTCAATTAACCCTGGTTTCGATCAATATTTTGGAGGATAACACCGGTTAGGTCTGGGTTAGGTCCGGGATATGCCCGCATCTGGCTCGTGATTTCGCCTTCTTCGCATACTTGTTGGCCAGATCCTGGGTTTTTTTCGTGTTTGAATCAAGTAGTAATGTGGTAACACAATGAAGCAGTCAATTAACCCTGGTTTCGATCAATATTTTGGAGGATAACACCGGTTAGGTCTGGGTTAGGTCCGGGATATGCCCGCATCTGGCTCATGATTTCGCCTTCTTCGCATACTTGTTGGCCAGATCCTGGGTTTTTTTCGTGTTTGAATAAAGTAGTAATGTGGTAACACAATGAAGCAGTCAATTAAACCTCGTTTCGCTCAGTATTTTAGAGGATAACATCGGTTAGGTCTGGCTTAGGTCTGGGTTATACCCGCATCTGCCTCATGATTTTGCCTTCTTCGCATACTTGTTGGCCAGATCCTGGGTTTTTTTCGTGTTTGAATCACGTAGGAATGTGGTAACACACTGAAGGAGTCAATTAAACCTGGTTTCCATCAATATTTTAGAGGATAACACCGGTTAGGTCTGGGTTAGGTCTGGGTTATGCCCGCATCTGGCTCATGATTTTGCCTTCTTCGCATACTTGTTGGCCAGAACCTGGGTTTTTTTCGTGTTTGAATCACGTAGTAATGTGGTAACACACTGAAGCAGTCAATTAAACCTGGTTTCGATGAATATTTTAGAGGATAACACCGCTTAGGACTGGGTTAGGTCTGGGTTATGCCCGCATCTGGCTCATGATTATGCCTTCTTCGCATACTTGTTGGCCAGATCCTGGGTTTTTTTCGTGTTTGAATCACGTAGGAATGTGGTAACACACTGAAGCAGTCAATTAAACCTGGTTTCGATCAATATTTCAGAGGATAACACCGGTTAGGTCTGGGTTAGGTCCGGGATATGCCCGCATCTGGCTCATGATTTCGCCTTCTTCGCAAACTTGTTAACCAGATCCTGGGATTTTTCCGTGTTTGAATCACGTAGTAATGTTGTAGCACACTGAGGCAGTCAATAAAACCTGGTTTCGATCAATATTTTAGAGGATAGCACCGGTTAGGTCTGGGTTAGGTCTGGGTTATGCCCGCATCTGGCTTATACTTTCGCCTTTTTCGCAAACTTGGTGGCTTGATCCTGGGTTTTCTCCGTGTTTGAAACACGTAGTAATGTGGTACCACACTGAGGCAGTCAATTAAACCTGCTTTCGATCAATATTTCACGGGATAACACCGGTTAGGTCTGGGTTAGGTCTGGGATATGCGCGCATCTGGCATATACTTTCGCCTTTTACGCAAACTTGTTGGCTAGATCCTGGGTTTTTTTCGTGTTTGAATCACGTAGTAATGTGGTAACACACTGAAGCAGTCAATTAAACCTGGTTTCGATCAATATTTTAGAGGATAACACCGGTTAGGTCTGGGTTAGGTCTGGGATATGCGCGCATCTGGCTTATACTTTCGCCTTTTTCGCAAACTTGTTGGCCAGATCCTGGGTTTTTTCCGTGTTTGAAACACGTAGTAATGTGGTACCACACTGAGGCAGTCATTTAAACCTGCTTTCGATCAATGTTAAAAAGCTGATGCTTTTAACGACGAAGTCCGGATAGAGGGATCGGATTTTTATTGTGGGAAGTGCGTTGGGAATTTAAGATTTTCTTTTTTTTTCAAAAAAACTGTTTATTATAAAAATAAAAATAAAATAAACAATCAGAAATAACGAAAATTCTTATTAAATTGTTTCCAACGATTTCCTGGTCGGAACCGGCACGTTGAGGTAGGCCAAGGTTCTGTGAACAGAAAAACACGGCAATGTGTTAGACACGTAAACACGTTACACGTATATTCGCCGCGTGTGTGTCCTCACGCTCCTGGCTTCGATATTCGAATGTATAGGAGCGGAGAATTTCGCTCGCTCGTAATATACGAGCTCGCAAGTGGACTGTATTTAATATCTGGCGTGAAAAGAATTAAATTTCCTTTCGACGCCGAACTGAGTCGATTGTCTAGTGGACGGGGATGCAAGTGGAGGTTGTAAGGCTCCAAATGCACTGATCCCGTGAGTATGCCCACGGAGTCTGTGCGTCGAGTCGCACTGCAGTACAACGGCACGACCGTCGATCTGCGGCTTCTCTTTAACGTTCCAACAGATGACTTGTTGGTCGAGAATTGTACTGCGAAGCCCGACAGCACGTGGTTCACTGCACGAATGCACCACTCGATGTGATTCGTGATAGTATTTGAACTACGTGGGGGCCTGACCCGCGACTCCTTGACCTCTCCGCACAGGTGCTCCTCTAAGCGTTACACCGGCGGGGTCTGTAGAGGGAAGGAATCGAAGACCGAAAGTCAAGCGTCTGAAGTGGACGCTGACCTGACTCCAGTGAGCCCACCTCGAGGTTCACCACGTAGGTGCCTCCCTTCGGTGTCTCCTAAGCCGAACGACAATCACAGAGAAGTTTGAACGGTATTCGCCCACTTCTCTGTGTTTCAAACGTTTATACGCTTGAAACGACAAAATAATACTGCACGAGGGGGGTCGAGCACCTTATTGGTGTATTCTCGAGCCCTCCAAACTAGACAGAAAATAGAAATTGAGCTTGTTTGGGACTTTCCCGAACGAAACTCCTGAATGCTTTTATTCGAGTCGAGAGTCGACTCGTTTGATAAGCAAAGACTAAAATTAATGAGTGCTAGTTTGAGTTTTAATGAATTCTCAGCTGTGCGAGGTCAATCAGAGGACCCGCACCAGACTGAACATCGACTCGTTGCACCCTTTATTCAGTAATTGTCTGCTAGCTTTATCTCGAGAATTTCACTCTCGAGATTCGCTCGAAATCTGTTCGGACACGATCGGGAGCCGATGTGCCTTCTTCAGAAGTCGTTGTGAGACTGTGTCGATTGACAGCCGAAAACGTCGCCGCGTTGCTCCAATTAGCCGTTCCGCGGCGCTGTCCAAATTTCGGCAGTCGATCTTTGTCTAATTCTCTACCCGCTACTCTCGCACGGTACTGACGTCATCAACACCGTTAGCACACTCGAATCGAAGGTAATGAGCCGTTACCGATGGCAGAAAAACTAGTAATACACGCGTTTTTCTATCACTGTTTGCTGTACAAATCCTATTAGAGATAATCTCCTTCGAATTGTACGTTAACAGGATTAACGGTAATCGCGGCCGAGGACAATCGCTCGGCATTATGCAAATCTTTAAACATACCGCCCCCCTTGCACGGCTCGTGCAATGAACCAGGGAGCGATAGAACCGATCGGCCAAGATCCGAGTGAGAGTAGGCGCGTAGACAGTAAGGAAAATATGTAAATTACTTACATTTTTTGGAGGGTCCGCCGGAGTTTTTTCCCTGCAGCATCTGCAGGGAAGCGAGGATGGCCTGAATGGCCGCCTTTGGTAGGGCATCATCGCTAGGCGGTGCCTCACGTCGGTTGCCAGGCCGCTTCCTCCTTCTTTCCTTTCTCGTTTCCGGTTTCTTTATTTTCGGGTTTCCCTCCAACTTTTCCGTCGCGGAGGGCGTGCGGCGTCGATTCCGCTTGGCGGGCCGCGGCTTCTCCACCGGCGTTGTGGCCGGCGTATTCGCTGGTTCCGGTGCAGCGGTCGATGTCGACGCGACGGGCAGAGGTCCTTCCGGTTTTGGGGGTACGTCCTCTCGGATCAGGCAGGACTTTAAAGACCCGTCCTTTGCCCACCGGAGGACGTAGCGCCCACCTGGTACCAAACACTTGTACCGCCTTGTGGTTTGTGGTATGTGTGCCGGCACCGTAATGTTTCGGCGACCCACTGGGAATACCAGTGGTACCTCACTACACGCGCTCGTTGTGGGCGTCGGTTCACCTTGCTCGAGCTTCGGCTGGGGGGCCTCGGCCAGCGCTCCCAGCTGAAGGATACGCTCAAACGCGATGTCGAAACCGGGTGAAGACATACCGGTTTCCGGGGTAGCTGGTGCACTCTCTGGCTCCATGGTTTGTTAGTGACTGATCTATGCCGGTAAGGTGTCGTTCGAATTTCGATTTAGGGGCGTTAGCTTAAGCTAATTGTTCCCGTCCTTAAGCGATAACGAGATTGGCGGATTTTTCCCCCTACTCTTCGTTTTCGCACAGGAGACAAGTGGCCGGTGAGAATCAACCGTTCTCACCTTCCAAAATCCTTGCCTTTTCGAACTCGAACGGTTTTGTTTAGATCACCTGCTCGGCTTCGGGAACCGTCGCCGAAGGTGACTCAAACAAAGACTCAGCCACAGGCAGCGTACACAATCGCGTAATTGGTCGCGTATATGTGGATTTGGCTGTGCGTACTTTAACTACACGTACATGCCCATCCTTTCCCGGAAATACTTCCTCTATTCTTCCCATTTCCCACTGATTCGGGGGGAGGAGAGGATTCTGCACTAAAACAAGATCATTCTTTTTTAGGCGTGTATTTTCCGTCTGCCATTTGTAGCGGTTCTGGAGGTGCATGAGATAATCTCTTGTCCAGTGCCTCCAGAGCTGCTCGTGGAATTTTTGCATAGTTCTCCATCTTGTCAGATGCGAAATATTAACATTTTCCACGGATTCCATTGGGGGTGCCATCATGGGCCCTCCAATTAGGAAGTGTGCCGGTGTGAGCGGCGCATAATCATCAGGGCTATCACTCAGAGCGGCAATCGGTCGCGAGTTTAAACTGGCTTCGATTTTACAGAGTAACGTCTGTAATTCCTCGCTCGTGGGAGTGAATTCTCCTATGATGCGCTTTAAATGATGCTTCACAGATTTGACTCCGGCTTCCTGCATCCCACCAAAATGGGGGGCACTGGGTGGGTTAAACTGCCACCGAATGCCCTTTTCGCCGCATTGGTTTTGCATTTCCGGCGTTTTACACACCTTATTGAAATGTTTTCTCAATTCACGATCTGCACCGACGAAGTTTGTCCCATTGTCACTGCGTATGCAAGACGGGATTCCTCGTCGGGCCATGAACCGATCCAATGCAGCCAAAAATGCACTCGTCGTGTAATCATGGACGAGTTCAATATGTATGGCCCTTGTAGCGAAGCAGACGAAGACTGCGATATACGCTTTATGAGCTGTTTTTCCTCGGCCCGCGGAGTCGCGGACTTTATACGGTCCCGCATAATCGACTCCGCAGTTTAAAAAAGCCCTTGCTGCACGGCTGCGTTCTGGGGTCAAATCCTGCATGATTTGCGTGGAGGTTTGTGCCCTCCATCTTACGCATTTCATACATTGATGGATGACCTTGCGAGCCGTGGTTCGGCAACCGAGGATCCAAAATTGTTGCTTTACCATGGATATCGTCAGCTGCAAGCCCCCGTGCAACGTATTTACGTGGCACTGCCGAATTATCATGGTAGACACATGGTGTTTTGGCAGAATTATGGGGTGCTTCGCTTCCCATGCCAGCGTCGCATTCTCCAGTCGTCCACCGACCCTCAAAACGTCATTCGTGTCGAGGAAAGGGTTCAGACTTTTTAACGGAGATTTTGCGGGAATTTCCCTGTGCTTTTTTAAACACTGGTACTCGCCCGCAAAATGCGTTCGCTGGATGTAGCGGACGATTCTTTCCTTGGCCAGCTTCAATTCTGATGCTTCGACAACGTTGGCATCGAACGACCTTCGCTCACCTTGCATCGGTCTACGTAATCGGAGACAATATGCAGTCACGCGAAGTAGCTTACTCCAGGTTGAGAATCGGAATACAAATTCCCATTCCTTGTCTGGAGTTGCAACGTGGGCGTGCGGAATGCGCTTGCCCTCGGTCGTATCGATGGAATCAGGCGTTTTCGGCCAATTTTCCTCTCGTTGTCTTAACCATGCTGGACCAGAAATCCACAGCTTCGATTGAATGAGCTCCTCCGCTTCGACACCGCGCGAATTCAAATCCGCGGGATTGAAGCGGGTGGGAACATGTCTCCATTCAGCTTTCGGAAGCAAGGTCTGGATTTTCGCGACTCGGTTGGCTATCACAACCTTCCAAGTCGAAGCATGTTTTTTCAACCAAGCTAGTGCAATGGTGGAATCTGACCAACAGATTATACGGTCAATTTTTATGGACAATGACCGTTCCACGTGCACTGCGAGCTCGGTAAGCAGTACGGCTCCGTTCAATTCGAGAATCGGAATTGACTGCGTTTTAATCGGAGCCACCCTCGTTTTTGCCATGATCAAGGTTGTGAAAATTTCCTCGGTCATGGTCGTCACGCGTAAATACGTGACGGCCGAGTACGCTCCGAGTGAAGCATCGCAGAATCCGTGTAATTCCACCGAAACTGCATCTGCTCCGTAACGGATCCATCTGGGAAATTTTACTTTTTCCAAACTGCTCCAATCCTCGCAAAACGTGTTCCACGTTTTTAGCGTATTCGCGGAGACATGATCGTCCCACTGGATTTTTTCCAGCCATTGGGACTGCATCAAAATCTTCGCGCGAATTACGACTGGTGATAACCAGCCGAGCGGATCGTATAGTTTGGCTATTTCAGAAAACAAAGTTCGCTTTGCAATCGGGCCTGCAGCCGGTTGGAACCGTTGCAGGTTGAAATAGAAATAATCTCCCGATGGTATCCATCGCAATCCAAGCACCTTGAGTTCGGAATCATCGAACAAGGTGAGGTCGACAGCGTGGGAGTGAGAGCTTTGTGGGATGTTTCGTAGTAATTTCTGCGAGTTACCAGCCCACTTTCTCAATTTAAACCCGCCGCCCTGTAAGAGTTCGCAAACTTGAATACGAATTTTTTCCAACAAGGACGTGTCGGGTGCCCCCATAAATACGTCATCAACGTATATATCTTTCTCGAGTATCGGAGCGGCGAGAGGAAATCTGTCACCGTCCCGTTTTTTCAACTCGAGCAGAGTACGCATCGATAAATACGGTGCACACGCCGTTCCGTACGTAACGGTGTTCAACTCGAATGCTTTAAGCACTTCGGTTTCGGGTGTGCGCCATAAGATGCACTGAAAACGACGATCCTGCGGGGCGACGAGAATTTGCCGAAACATTTTCTCGATATCGGCCACCAGCACGTATTCGTACAGCCTCCATCTCGTCAAAACAGACGTGATGTCGTTCTGCAGTTTCGGACCTACGTGTAGGATGTCGTTCAGGGATTGTCCGCCCACCGTACGGCTGGTCGCGTTAAACACGACTCGCAGTTTGGTGGTTGCACTCTCCGTTCGGATAACCGCTCGATGCGGAATGTAGAGTCTGGATTTTTCAGAGGGCTCTATACGGGTCATGTGTTCCAACGACTCATACTCCGCGAGAAATTCTTCATATTCTCGTGCGAGGGTCTGATCCTTGTCCAATTTCCTTCTCATCCTGGTCAACGCGGAGAGAGCGATATGGAGTGAATCTCCCAGCGCTTCTTCCGGTTTCGGATGGTTAAACGGCAATCGGACAATAAACCGTCCCGTTGCATCCCGTGCGACAGTCTTTTGGAAATGAGTTTCACACTCTTCCTCAGCTTTTGTAAGCACTGAGGTCGAGGGAATTTCTTCAATTTCCCAGAACCGTCGAATCGCGTAATCCAGCGATTCAAGTACGTTGCAATGCAACGTTCGCACGTGACACCGGGCCTTGCTTGCTGCATTTATTGCTCCGGATAATATCCAGCCGAATGCAGTTTCTTGTGCAATTGGCCCTTCGGGCGCTATTCGTCGGAATCCCGATCGAATAACTTGGGCGTACAGATCCGCGCCGATCAAAACTTCAATGTTTTGTCCGGACGCGGGTTCGGGGTCTGCGAGCATAAGGTTTCGTAACGCGTCGTTATTGAACACGTTTACACACGGCGAGGCATAGTTCGTGATTTTTGACACGACGTATGCTCTGGCCGAAACCATCGGGGTAACCCCGTTAGCCGCTCCCAGATTTAACCCTACACTGTACTTAATTTGTTGGGTTCGACCACCCCCCAAGCCCGATACCGTGGCTGAGGTTTTCCTCCTCGGGAGGTTGAGGTCATTCCTCAATCTCGCCGAGATGAAGGATGTCTCGGACCCTTGATCCAACAGCGCGCGAGTTAAACGCGACGCGCCGTTTTCTCCGTACACTCGTACGATCGCGGTAGCTAACAGCACCGGCCTCGGTACGTCTGTACTCGCAGTACAGTGTGACGTAGTAGCCCGTGACGTCGTTGCTTGCGTCGTCGAGGTATCGGTGGCTCTCGCCTTAGCCGTACGGCGCTGTGGAGGGGCGTTATCCCGCCGCTCCTCACGCTTGCCGTTCGAAAATTTCGTTTTCGGCTTTTGGCTAGGAGCCTCTCTTTCGTATTGCTCGAAATGCAACAGGGCATGATGCCTGCCACTGCATCTCGAACAAACGTGTTGGCTCCGGCAACCCTTTGCGTCATGATCTAGGGCCAGACAGATTATACACCCTTGTCTGTCCCTTATGAGCTGGTATCGCACTCTTGTGGAAAAACTCTTAAATGCACCGCATTCGGTCAGTGCATGCGTTTGTCCGCAAATTATGCACTTCCGCTGCGCAGGGGGGGAGCCCACGACGGCGTTATGACTCCGTACTCGTGGCTTATGTTCCTTTTTTGAGGCAGTTTTGCGGTTATGTTCGTCAATGACGGTCATAGCACGTGCTTCCTGGTCAAGGAATCTCAGGATCTCCTCAATCAACGGATATTCCGTTGACATCTTGAGGGATCGTTCCCATTCCCCTTGCAACGTAGCGTCAAATTGACTTGCTACGACGTGTGTTAGCAGCCAGCTAAGCTGCTCTTCCACAGTTCCTTTTTTAGCAAGTATAGCGAGTGCTTCCCCTCAGGGGCTGCCAGCCTTTCAGCTGCAGTACGGGCTTAACGAACCCGGGGTACCCGAGTCATACACACACCGTAAGCCTCCTGTTGGTCGTCACAACGACCCATTCGCAATTCCCTATTGGTTTTGTGAATGGTACGTGACGGCAGGAGGAACGGGGGTCTTGGCTTAACCGCCTGGGCCACGAGTATGGCGACTCTATAAAATCGCCCTCCAATCCTAAGCTATGGTGCGCGGCGATGGGATGCATGGTTGGGGGGGAAGGCCCAATCCCAAGCGACCACCTCCGGGGAACCTGCCGAACCCCCGGAGTATTAGGCTTACCCGGGTAAGGCGGCTCTGCCCGGGTGGACCTTTATTTCCGACCATCTCGTGGGAATATTATGGACACAGAAAATAAAATGGGGATGGGGCGGGTTTTGTCGGTTGGGGAGGACGGAGACGGGGTTGGGGTTAGGGTGGCGGCGCTCGCGCCCCACTCAGCGCCAGGTCCGGCTTCGTGGAGGGTGGAGGAGGACGACGAGACGGCGTCGGTCTCGTCCTTCTCCTCCAGCACGAGCCGCATAGGCTCTAAGAGGAAGAGGACGGGGCAGGCCGTCGTCGAGGTGGGCGGGGCGATGAGCCCGTCGGTGAGGCTGAGTTGCCTCAGGGACGAGGTGACCGAGGAGATATCGGAGAGGATCTCTTCGTCCCTGAGGCGGGTGGAGAAAGTCGCCGCTGCCTGCGCCTTTAAGGGGCAGAAAAGCGGTGGCGCGGAGGCCCTGAAGGCCGCGGCGGAGGAAATGAGGGAGGCGGCGCGGGAGCTCAGACGGCGGAACGCCCGTCTGCAGCTCCTGTTGGAGGAGGAGCGACAGGGGAGGAGGAGGGCAGAGGCGCTGTGGAACAGCGCGGCCCTCCCTCCCATCCTTCCTCCTCCTCCACCGCCGCGTCCCTCGGCGGAGGTAAATAAGCGGAGTGCGGCGGCAGTGGTGCGGGGCACCGCGGGCCCCTCCACCCGCACTCCGCCCGTGAAGAAGTTCCCGTCCTCCTCAGAAGACGATCTTCTGAGGAGGATTGGGGACATGATTGATGGCAAGCTGGCCGCCTTCCGGGAGGAGCTCCTCGCCGGAAGAGCGGTCCGCAGGAAGGCGGTGCCTCCCCGGCCTGTTCCGGTACAGTCGGGGAAGGCAAAGAAGGGCGGAGTGAAGGCACCGCCCAGCGTTGCGGCACCAGGGCCTCGGATCGCGACCCCCAAGGGGGGTGGTGTACCCGTGGTCGCGGTGGTCGCGTCCTCCACAGCACCCTCCCAAGGGGGGGTGGCGTGGAGTGAGGTGGTGGGGCGGAAGGCGAAGCGGGCGGCGAGGAAGGCCTCGCAACCGCAGCCTCCGCCTCCGCCGCCGGCGGCCAAGGTAAAGGCCGCGAAGGTCGGGAAGGCACGACCAGGTCGTCCCCCAAAAACGGCAGCGGTGACGCTGACCGTTGCGCAGGGGGGCGACCTGACCCTCGCGGAGGCGATGCGGCTCGCCAGGGAGAATATCTCCCTGGAAGAGCTGGGCATCGCCTCCGTGAGGGCGAAGAGGGCCGTGACCGGGGGTCTCTTGCCGGAGATCCCCGGTGCAGAAGGCGGCGCGAAGGCGGATCGTCTCGCCCAGAGGCTCCGGGAGCAGCTGGGCGAGCGAGGTGTCCGGGTCGCCCGGCCCACGAAGCGCACGGAGATGCGCGTTTGTGGGCTGGACGACTCGGTCAGCGCACAGGATGTGTCCCGTGCCCTTGCGAGGGCGGGGGACTGTCCTGTGGAGGACCTGCGGATCGGAGAGATCCGCAGGTCGCCCTCCGGCCTCGGGTCGGTGTGGGCCCGGTGCCCCCTCTCCGCCGCCCGTAAGGTGGCGGAAACCGGGAGGGTGTTGGTGGGGTGGGTTTCGGCGCGAGTGGAAATCCTCGCGCCGCGCCCGCTCCAGTGTCACCGCTGCCTCGAATTGGGGCACGTGAGGCAGTGGTGCACCTCGCCGGTGGACCGCAGCGGTCAGTGTTTCCGCTGCGGTGCCAAAGAGCACCGTGCGAGCCAGTGCTCGGCGGCCCCCCACTGCCCGCTGTGTGCGGACATGGGGAGGCCAGCCGATCACAGGGTGGGGAGCAAGAAGTGCTCCCCCCCCCCCTCCCGGAAGGAGAGGAAGAGGCGGGCTGCACCGGCTCCGGTGCCGAGGGCGGTGGCATCGTCCTCCATGGAGGTGGACGGTGCTACGGGGACGGACGGCCGGGAGGAGGCTGGCGCGGCCATTAATTAATGCCGCCCCGCCTCCTCCTCCAGGCCAACCTCAACCACTGCCGCGCGGCACAGGACTTGATGTCCCAAGTCCTCGCGGAGTGGGGGGTTGGCCTGGCGGTCGCCGCCGAGCCGTACCGCGTCCCTGATCACCCTCATTGGGTGGGCGACGCGGACGGCTTGGTGGCGACGGTATGGGGAGGGGGCGACGGGTCCCCACCGTTCTCCTTGTTGGAGCGCGGTCGGGGATTCGTCGCCGTGGACTGGGGGGGAGTCGCTGTGGTGGGGTGCTACATTTCGCCCCGTAGCGGTCACGCTGCGTTCGAGCTGTACTTGGCCGAGGTCGCGGCATGCGTGCAGCGCTACGCGGCCCGGCCGGTGCTGGTCCTGGGGGATTTTAATGCCAAGTCGGTGGCTTGGG
The DNA here is from genome assembly GCF_051014445.1 of Colletes latitarsis. Classification (NCBI taxonomy): domain Eukaryota; kingdom Metazoa; phylum Arthropoda; class Insecta; order Hymenoptera; family Colletidae; genus Colletes; species Colletes latitarsis. The sequence continues at coordinate 9,637,426 of NC_135142.1, forward strand.
GATCCCCCAGGACCTCCGTTCGCGGCGGGATCCTGGGCGATTGGGCGGCGGGGCTCGACCTCCGGGTATTGAACCGGGGGTCGGAGCACACATGCGTGCGGCGATATGGGGGGTCCATCGTGGATGTTGGATTCGCGACCCCCAACGCCGTGCGCATGGTGTCGGGTTGGCACGTGGTCGCGGGGGCAGAGACACTCTCCGATCACCGGTACATCCGGATGGAGGTCTCTGCCGCAGCGAGTGCATCCCGACACGGCCGCCTGCGTGGCACCCCACCACGCCGCTGGGCGCTTCGGCGCCTGGACAAGGACGCCCTGATGGCAGCTGCCCTCGCTGCAACTTGGCCGCAGGGAGCGGCCGAGTTGCCGAGCATAGAGGAGGAGGTCGCCCGGCTCGGAGAATTGGTCGCGGGTATTTGCGACGCGGCGATGCCTCGGGTCGGGCGGGCTTCTCCTCGCCGGGCGGTGTACTGGTGGTCGGACGCGATCGCGGAGTTGCGAGTCGCGACTGTCCGCGCCCGACGCCAGTACACCCGCGCGCGCCGTCGTCAACGTACAGGCGACGGCGTGGCGCGAGCGAGGGCAGCTGATGACCTGTATGGAGCATACCGCGTGGCGCGGGTTGCTCTGCAGGTCGCCATCAAACGGGCCAAGACCCAGGCATGGAAGGAGTTCCTCCAGACCCTTGATGACGATCCATGGGGGCGCCCACATAAGGTGGTGCTGAATAAGCTCCGCCCGTGGGCGCCCCCCGTCACCGAGGGTCTTGACCCCCGGCTGCTGGAGGACGTGGTCAATACACTCTTCCCAATTGGGGAGAGGGGACCGCGTCCTCCGGCGGCGGCGGCTGTCCCAGTGGAGTGGACGGCCGAGCTGGGGGTCACGCAGGAGGAGCTGGCAGCGGCCATCAGACGGCTCGGGGTTCGTAACACGGCCCCGGGTCCGGATGGTGTGCCCGGCCGGGTTTGGGTCTTGACCCAGGGCGTCCTTGGGGCCGACCTCAGGCGGTTGTTCGACCGCTGCCTGAGGGACGGGCGATTCCCCCCCAGTTGGAAGGTGGCGAGGATGGTCCTCCTCCGGAAGGAGGGTCGGCCCGCGGAGTCTCCCTCCGCATACCGGCCCATTTGTCTCCTCGACGAGGTGAGCAAGCTCTTCGAGCGTGTGATTGCTGCCCGCCTCGTCGAGCACCTGTCGCGGGGTGATCCCGGTCTGGCCGACTGCCAGTTCGGTTTCCGGGGGGGCCGATCGACTATCGACGCGATAGGTCGTGTGAGGGCCCTCTCGGAGGCGGCCGTCTCCCGGGGTGGGGTGGCATTGACAATATCCTTGGATATTGCCAATGCCTTTAACACCCTCCCCTGGGAAGAGATAAGGAGGGGACTCGAATATCATCGAGTCCCCCCTTGTCTCAGGGCGGCCGTCGGGGATTATCTCCGCGGCAGGTGAATCGAGTATCCGGGCCGGGATGGTGATATGCGGAGGGAGGTGTACTGCGGTGTTCCGCAGGGGTCGGTCCTCGGGCCACTCCTGTGGAACATCGCGTACGACTCGGTGTTGCGGGCCGGCCTCCGCGACGGCGTCAGCACGGTGTGTTATGCGGATGACACACTGGTGCTGGCCGTCGGGGCGCACTGGGGGAGGGCCATGCGTCGCGCGGAGGAGGGGTCGCAACGCGTCGTCGACCGGATCAGGGGGATGGGGATGACGGTGGCGGTCCATAAGACCGAGGTGATTGCGTTTCATTCACCTCGGCAGGATCCGCCACCCCCTCTGATCCGGGTGGGTGGGGCTGACATCGAGGTGAAGCCCCAGATCAGGTATCTAGGGCTGATCCTCGATAGCCACTGGCGTTTCGAGGAGCATTTCCGCTGCCTGGTCCCCCGGTTGGAAAGGATGGTTGCGGCTCTGGGCCGGATCCTGCCCAACCTGGGGGGCCCGGCGGGCCGAGTTCGTCGCCTCTATGTGGCAATGGTCCAGTCGGTGGCCCTATACGGGGCCCCCGTCTGGGCGGACGACCTGGCTGCCTCCCGGCGCAGCATGACTATGCTGCGTCGGGTGCAGAGGCGCATGGCGCTCAGGGTCGTCCGCGGGTATCGGACCATGTCACATGAGGCGGCGACGGTTCTAGCGGGGATGCCGCCCATGGACCTGCTCGCGCGGTCGCACGCGGTGATGTACCGGCACCGCGTCGACCGTCGCGCGGGGGTGGGGGCGGTCCCGGGCGGGCAGGAACCTGCTTGGGGCGATTTGAAGCGCCAGGCCCGGCAGTCCGTGTTGCTCGCGTGGCAGGAGCGGCTGGCTCTGCCAACCGCGGGGCACCGGACTGTCGGGGCTGTTCGGCCACTCCTGAAGGAGTGGCTGGACAGAGGCCATGGCAGCCTCACCTACCGGCTGGCACAGGTATTTTCCGGGCATGGCAGCTTCGGAAGATACCTGTGCCGGATAGGGAAGGAGCCGACGGCGCGTTGCTGCCACTGCGACGCTGAGCAGGACACGGCGGATCATACCCTGGAGGTATGCCCCGCGTGGGAGGGGGAGCGCCGTGTCCTGGTCGGCGTCGTCGGGCGGGATGTCTCGCTGCCGAGCGTGGTGCGCGCCATGCTCGGCAGCGAGGAGAAGTGGAGGGCCGTGGCCTCCTTCTGCGAGAACGTAATGTTGCAGAAGGAGGCCGCGGGGAGGGAGCGCGAGCTTCAGCGGCGCGCTGAAGCTCGCGCTCGTGCGGTGGCCCGAGGTCGTCGCCCGGTCGCGAGGCGTCGCGGGCGGCCGCCTCGGCGTGGCGGATGACCTAGGCTGGGAGGGGGGTCCTGAGGGGACCCTCCTCCCGCCAGGCGGCGCCGGGTCGGACCGGTTGGGGGTAGGAGTGCCTTCCCCTACCGGTCCAACGCAAGGGGAGGCACCCTCGGCGGTCTGGTGCGGCCATGAACGCCCGGCCGCCGAGGGGTGGAAACGGGGTCGCGGGCGGTTGCGAGTTGGGGCTCGCAGCCGCCACTAAACGCGGCCCCGGGACGGATAGCGGCGGGATGGAGTGGCCCCGTCCCGCCGCTATGAGGCAGTGTGTCTACTGGGGGGACCGATTGTCCCCCCGGGGGATGGGCGCGAAAGCGCGGGCACGGGGAGGATACCGGAAGAATGCTTCGAGCGATTCCCGGTATCCTCCCAAAGCGTGCCGAAGGGTCACCGTGGGGTTTTTAGTGGGTAGGTCCCGCGCCTGTCGTTGTACGGGCGCGGGGAATCCCACACACCCCTCCCACCTCTCCCCAAGGAGGTGGGAGGGAGTCTTTCGAAGATTTTCCCCACGACAAAAAAAAAAAAAAAAAAAAAAAAAAAAAAAGTATAGCGAGTGCTTGTCGAAAGCCGATGGTGACCTGCTGAACACTCGCCAGGTCGCCTTTTCGGATTTTTGATAGTCTCAGTATCTGATCAAGAATCTTGATCAGCACCAAGCGTGGGAGCCCGAATTCTGTTTTCAGGGTCGTCCACGCCACTGAGAAATTTTTATCCGTTATCGCAAGCGATGCGATAGCGGCTGCGGCTCTCCCGGTTATACAGGTGTTCAGGTATTGTAACCTCTGTACATCCGTTAAAGTGGGGTTGTTGATTACTCCGGCGGTAAATAGATCTTCGAAATGGGAACATTTCGAAGAATCCCCGTCGAATTTCTCCAACCTCATCTTCGGGAGTTCGATCGGTATTGATTGCTGGATTTCCGGCATTACTGATCTTGGACCAGTCGTGATACGGGTTATTTCCGTAGACACATAAGCCTGAAAATCCAAAAACTCGTTTTCGGTTTCCCCCATAAAATCCCGTTGGAACAGCTCGTAAGAGTGTCGTTCCCCAGGAGGGAGAAGCCTACACACGACCTTATACTGATCGTTCATCTGTTGCCACAGAGTGTTTACATAATTGAGCCTTTCCCCCAGAATTTCTCCTGTGTACTTAGCTCGACCCATCTTTTTAAGGTTGATGGATGCCCTGTTTATTCGATCCATCCCTCTGGTCAAATCCTCGAGGTGTGCCTCAAGGTCAGACCACTTGGGATCTTTAGTAACGGACATGGCTGTTGAAGGTTAAACACTTCGAAACAACCGTACACGGGAGAAACTCTCGTGTATTATGTCCAACACTTCCCTTTACCGATTACCTCAGTATCCGGCTCGAAGGACCTTATGTTAAAAAGCTGATGCTTTTAACGACGAAGTCCGGATAGAGGGATCGGATTTTTATTGTGGGAAGTGCGTTGGGAATTTAAGATTTTCTTTTTTTTTCAAAAAAACTGTTTATTATAAAAATAAAAATAAAATAAACAATCAGAAATAACGAAAATTCTTATTAAATTGTTTCCAACGATTTCCTGGTCGGAACCGGCACGTTGAGGTAGGCCAAGGTTCTGTGAACAGAAAAACACGGCAATGTGTTAGACACGTAAACACGTTACACGTATATTCGCCGCGTGTGTGTCCTCACGCTCCTGGCTTCGATATTCGAATGTATAGGAGCGGAGAATTTCGCTCGCTCGTAATATACGAGCTCGCAAGTGGACTGTATTTAATATCTGGCGTGAAAAGAATTAAATTTCCTTTCGACGCCGAACTGAGTCGATTGTCTAGTGGACGGGGATGCAAGTGGAGGTTGTAAGGCTCCAAATGCACTGATCCCGTGAGTATGCCCACGGAGTCTGTGCGTCGAGTCGCACTGCAGTACAACGGCACGACCGTCGATCTGCGGCTTCTCTTTAACGTTCCAACAGATGACTTGTTGGTCGAGAATTGTACTGCGAAGCCCGACAGCACGTGGTTCACTGCACGAATGCACCACTCGATGTGATTCGTGACAGTATTTGAACTACGTGGGGGCCTGACCCGCGACTCCTTGACCTCTCCGCACAGGTGCTCCTCTAAGCGTTACACCGGCGGGGTCTGTAGAGGGAAGGAATCGAAGACCGAAAGTCAAGCGTCCGAAGTGGACGCTGACCTGACTCCAGTGAGCCCACCTCGAGGTTCACCACGTAGGTGCCTCCCTTCGGTGTCTCCTAAGCCGAACGACAATCACAGAGAAGTTTGAACGGTATTCGCCCACTTCTCTGTGTTTCAAACGTTTATACGCTTGAAACGACAAAATAATACTGCACGAGGGGGGTCGAGCACCTTATTGGTGTATTCTCGAGCCCTCCAAATTAGACAGAAAATAGAAATTGAGCTTGTTTGGGACTTTCCCGAACGAAACTCCTGAATGCTTTTATTCGAGTCGAGAGTCGACTCGTTTGATAAGCAAAGACTAAAATTAATGAGTGCTAGTTTGAGTTTTAATGAATTCTCAGCTGTGCGAGGTCAATCAGAGGACCCGCACCAGACTGAACATCGACTCGTTGCACCCTTTATTCAGTAATTGTCTGCTAGCTTTATCTCGAGAATTTCACTCTGGAGATTCGCTCGAAATCTGTTCGGACACGATCGGGAGCCGATGTGCCTTCTTCAGAAGTCGTTGTGAGACTGTGTCGATTGACAGCCGAAAACGTCGCCGCGTTGCTCCAATTAGCCGTTCCGCGACGCTGTCCAAATTTCGGCAGTCGATCTTTGTCTAATTCTCTACGCGCTACTCTCGCACGGTACTGACGTCATCAACACCGTTAGCACACTCGAATCGAAGGTAATGAGCCGTTACCGATGGCAGAAAAACTAGTAATACACGCGTTTTTCTATCACTGTTTGCTGTACAAATCCTATTAGAGATAATCTCCTTCGAATTGTACCTTAACAGGATTAACGGTAATCGCGGCCGAGGACAATCGCTCGGCATTATGCAAATCTTTAAACAATCAATATTTCACAGGATAACACCGGTTAGGTCTGGGTTAGGTCCGGGATATGCCCGCATCTGGCTCATGATTTTGCCTTCTTCGCATACTTGTTGGCCAGATCCTGGGTTTTTTTCGTGTTTGAATCACGTAGTAATGTGGTAATACACTGAAGCAGTCAATTAAACCTGGTTTCGATCAATATTTTAGAGGATAACACCGGTTAGGTCTGGGTTAGGTCTGGGTTATGCCCGCATCTGGCTCTTGATTTTGCCTTCTTCGCATACTTGTAGGCTAGATCCTGGGTTTTTTTCGTGATTGAATCACGTAGTAATGTGGTAACACACTGAAGCAGTCAATTAAACCTGGTTTCGATCAATATTTTAGAGGATAACACCGGTTAGGTCTGGGATAGGTCTGGGTTATGCCCGCATCTGGCTCATGATTTAGCCTTCTTCGCATACTTGTTGGCCAGATCCTGGGTTTTTTTCGTGTTTGAATCACGTAGTAATGTGGTAACACAATGAAGCAGTCAATTAACCCTGGTTTCGATCCATATTTTGGAGGATAACACCGGTTAGGTCTGGGTTAGGTCTGGGATATGCGCGCATCTGGCTTATACATTCGCCTTTTTCGCAAACTTGTTGGCTAGATCCTGGGTTTTTTTCGGGTTTGAATAACGCAGTAATGTGGTACCACACTGAAGCAGTCAATTAAACCTGGTTTCGATCAATATTTTAGAGGATAGCACCGGTTAGGTCTGGGTTAGGTCTGGGTTATGCCCGCATCTGGCTTATACTTTCGCCTTTTTCGCAAACTTGTTGGCTAGATCCTGGGTTTTTTTCGGGTTTGAATCACGTGGTAATGTGGTACGACACAGAAACAATCCATTAAACCTGGATTCGGACAGTATTTTAGAGGATAACACCGGTTAGGTCTGGGATATGCGCGCATCTGGCTTATACTTTCGCCTTTTTCGCAAACTTGTTGGCTAGATCCTGGGTTTTTTTCGGGTTTGAATAACGCAGTAATGTGGTACCACACTGAAGCAGTCAATTAAACCTGGTTTCGATCAATATTTTAGAGGATGACGCCGGTTAGGTCTGGGTTAGGTCTGGGTTAGGTCTGGGTTATGCCCGCATCTGGCTTATACTTTCGCCATTTTCGCAAACTTGCTGACCAGATCCTGGGTTTTTTCCGTGTTTGAATCACGTAGTAATGTTGTACCACACTGAGGCAGTCAATTAAACCTGGTTTCGATCAATATTTTAGAGGATAACACCGGTTAGGTCTGGGATAGGTCTGGGTTATGCCCGCATCTGGCTCATGATTTAGCCTTCTTCGCATACCTGTTAGCCAGATCCTGGGTTTTTTCCGTGTTTGAATCACGTAGTAATGTTGTACCACACTGAGGCAGTCAATTAAACCTGGTTTCGATCAATATTTTAGAGGATAACACCGGTTAGGTCTGGGTTAGGTCCGGGATAAGACCGAAACTGGCTCATGATTTTGCCTTCTTCGCATACTTGTTGGCCAGATCTTGGGCTTTTTCGTGTTTGAACCACGTAGGAATGTGGTAACACACTGAAGCAGTCAATTAAACCTGGTTTCGATCAATATTTTAGAGGATAGCACCGGTTAGGTCTGGGTTAGGTCTGGGTTATGCCCGCATCTGGCTTATACTTTCGCCTTTTTCGCAAACTTGTTGGCTAGATCCTGGGTTTTTTTCGGGTTTGAATCACGTGGTAATGTGGTACGACACAGAAACAATCCATTAAACCTGGATTCGGACAGTATTTTAGAGGATAACACCGGTTAGGTCTGGGATATGCGCGCATCTGGCTTATACTTTCGCCTTTTTCGCAAACTTGTTGGCTAGATCCTGGGTTTTTTTCGGGTTTGAATAACGCAGTAATGTGGTACCACACTGAAGCAGTCAATTAAACCTGGTTTCGATCAATATTTTAGAGGATAACGCCGGTTAGGTCTGGGTTAGGTCTGGGTTAGGTCTGGGTTATGCCCGCATCTGGCTTATACTTTCGCCATTTTCGCAAACTTGCTGACCAGATCCTGGGTTTTTTCCGTGTTTGAATCACGTAGTAATGTTGTACCACACTGAGGCAGTCAATTAAACTTGGTTTCGATCAATATTTTAGAGGATAACACCGGTTAGGTCTGGGATAGGTCTGGGTTATGCCCGCATCTGGCGCATGATTTAGCCTTCTTCGCATACCTGTTAGCCAGATCCTGGGTTTTTTCCGTGTTTGAATCACGTAGTAATGTTGTACCACACTGAGGCAGTCAATTAAACCTGGTTTCGATCAATATTTTAGAGGATAACACCGGTTAGGTCTGGGTTAGGTCCGGGATAAGACCGAAACTGGCTCATGATTTTGCCTTCTTCGCATACTTGTTGGCCAGATCTTGGGCTTTTTCGTGTTTGAACCACGTAGGAATGTGGTAACACACTGAAGCAGTCAATTAAACCTGGTTTCGATCAATATTTTAGAGGATAACACCGGTTAGGTCTGGGTTAGGTCTGAGATATGCGCGCATCTGGCTTATACTTTCGCCATTTTCGCAAACTTGTTGGCCAGATCCTGGGTTTTTTCCGTGTTTGAAACACGTAGTAATGCGGTACCACACTGAGGCAGTCATTTAAACCTGGTTTCGATGAATATTTTAGAGGATAACACCGGGTAGGTCTGGGTAAGGTCTGGGATATGCGCGCATCTGGCATATACATTCGCCTTTTTCGCAAACTTGTTGGCCAGATCCTGGGTTTTTTCCGTGTTTGAATCACGTAGTAATGTGGTAATACACTGAAGCAGTCAATTAAACCTGGTTTCGATCAATATTTTAGAGGATAACACCGGTTAGGTCTGGGTTAGGTCTGGGTTATGCCCGCATCTGCCTCATGATTTTGCCTTCATCGCATACTTGTTGGCCAGATCCTGGGCTTTTTCGTGTTTGAATCACGTAGTAATATGGTAACACACTGAAGCAGTCAATTAAAGCAGGTTTCGATCAATATTTTAGAGGATAACACCGGTTAGGTCTGGGTTAGGTCTGGGATATGCGCGCGTCTGGCTTACAATTTCGCCATTTTCGCAAACTTGTTAGCCAGATCCTGGGGTTTTTCCGTGTTTGAATCACGTAGTAATGTTGTACCACACTGAGGCAGTCAATTAAACCTGGTTTCGATCAATATTTTAGAGGATAACACCGGTTAGGTCTGGGTTAGGTCCGGGATAAGACCGAATCTGGCTCATGATTTTGCCTTCTTCGCATACTTGTTGGCCAGATCCTGGGTTTTTTTCGTGTTTGAATCACGTAGTAATGTGGTAATACACTGAAGCAGTCAATTAAACCTGGTTTCGATCAATATTTTAGAGGACAACACCGGTTAGGTCTGGGTTAGGTCTGGGTTATGCCCGCATCTGGCTCATGATTTTGCCTTCTTCGCATACTTGATGGCTAGATCCTGGGTTTTTTTCGTGATTGAATCACGTAGTAATGTGGTAACACATTGAAGCAGTCAATTAAACCTCGTTTCGCTCGGTATTTTAGAGGATAACACCGGTTAGGTCTGGCTTAGGTCTGGGTTATACCCGCATCTGGCTCACGATTTTGCCTTCTTCGCATACTTGTTGGCCAGATCCCGGGTTTTTTTCGTGTTTGAATCACGTAGGAATGTGGTAACACACTGAAGCAGTCAATTAAACCTGGTTTCGATCAATATTTTAGAGGATAACACCGGTTAGGTCTGGGTTAGGTCTGGGTTATGCCCGCATCTGCCTCATGATTTCGCCTTCATCGCATACTTGTTGGCCAGATCCTGGGTTTTTTTCGTGTTTGAATCACGTAGTAATGTGGTAACACACTGAAGCAGTCAATTAAACCAGGTTTCGATCAATATTTTAGAGGATAACACCGGTTAGGTCCGGGTTAGGCCTGAGATATGCGCGCATCTGGCTCATGATTTTGCCTTCTTCGCATACTTTTTGGCCAGATCCTAGGTTTTTTTCGAGTTTGAATCACGTAGTAATGTGGTACCACACTGAGGTAGTCAATTAAACCTGGTTTCGATCAATATTTCAGAGGATAACACCGGTTAGGTCTGGGTTAGGTCCGGGAAATGCACGCATCTGGCTTATGATTTCGCCTTTTTCGCAAACTTGTTGACCAGATCCTGGGTTTTGTCCGTGTTTGAATCACGTAGTAATGTGGTACCACACTGAGGCAGTCAATTAAACCTGGTTTCGATGAATATTTTAGAGGATAACACCGGTTTGGTCTGGGTTAGGTCTGGGATATGCGCGCGTCTGGCTTACAATTTCGCCATTTTCGCATACTTGTTGGCCAGATCCTGGGTTTTTTTCGTGTTTGAATCACGTAGTAATGTGGTAACACACTGAAGCAGTCAATTAAACCAGGTTTCGATCAATATTTTAGAGGATAACACCGGTTAGGTCTGGGTTAGGTCTGAGATATGCGCGCATCTGGCTTACACTTTCGCCTTTTTCGCAAACTTGTTGGCCAGATCCTGGGGTTTTTCCGTGTTTGAAACACGTAGTAATGTGGTACCACACTGAGGCAGTCATTTAAACCTGCTTTCGATCAATATTTCACAGGATAACACCGGTTAGGTCTGGGTTAGGTCCGGGATATGCCCGCATCTGGCTCATGATTTTGCCATCTTGGCATACTTGTTGGCCAGATCCTAGGTTTTTTTCGAGTTTGAATCACGTAGTTATGTGGTACCACACTGAGGTAGTCAATTAAACCTGGTTTCGATCAATATTTCAGAGGATAACACCGGTTAGGTCTGGGTTAGGTCCGGGAAATGCACGCATCTGGCTTATGATTCCGCCTTTTTCGCAAACTTGTTGACCAGATCCTGGGTTTTGTCCGTGTTTGAATCACGTAGTTATGTGGTACCACACTGAGGCAGTCAATTAAACCTGGTTTCGATCAATATTTTAGAGGATAACACCGGTTAGGTCTGGGTTAGGTCTGGGATATGCGCGCGTTTGGCTTATAATTTCGCCATTTTCGCAAACTTGTTAGCCAGATCCTGGGTTTTTTCCGTGTTTGAATCACGTAGTAATGTTGTACCACACTGAGGCAGTCAATTAAACCTGGTTTCGATCAATATTTTAGAGGATAACACCGGTTAGGTCTGGGTTAGGTCCGGGATAAGACCGAATCTGGCTCATGATTTTGCCTTCTTCGCATACTTGTTGGCCAGATCCTGGGTTTTTTTCGTGTTTGAATCACGTAGTAATGTGGTAATACACTGAAGCAGTTAATTAAACCTGGTTTCGATCAATATTTTAGAGGATAACACCGGTTAGGTCTGGGTTAGGTCTGGGTTATGCCCGCATCTGGCTCATGATTTTGCCTTCTTCGCATACTTGATGGCTAGATCCTGGGTTTTTTTCGTGATTGAATCACGTAGTAATGTGGTAACACATTGAAGCAGTCAATTAAACCTGGTTTCGATCAATATTTTAGAGGATAACACCGGTTAGGTCTGGGATAGGTCTGGGTTATGCCCGCATCTGGCTCATGATTTAGCCTTCTTCGCATACTTGTTGGCCAGATCCTGGGTTTTTTTCGTGTTTGAATCACGTAGGAATGTGGTAACACACTGAAGCAGTCAATTAAACCTGGTTTCGATCAATATTTTAGAGGATAACACCGGTTAGGTCTGGGTTAGGTCTGGGATATGCGCGCATCTGGCATATACTTTCGCCTTTTTCGCAAACTTGTTGGCTAGATCCTGGGTTTTTTCGGGTTTGAATCATGTGGTAATGTGGTACGACACAGAAACAATCCATTAAACCTGGATTCGGACAGTATTATTGAGGATAACACCGGTTAGGTCTGGGTTAGGTCTGGGATATGCGCGCATCTGGCTTATACTTTCACCTTTTTCGCAAACTTGTTGGCCAGATCCTGGGTTTTTTTCCTGTTTGAATCACGTAGTAATGTGGTAACACAATGAAGCAGTCAATTAACCCTGGTTTCGATCCATATTTTGGAGGATAACACCGGTTAGGTCTGGGTTAGGTCAGGGTTATGCCCGCATCTGGCTCATGATTTTGCCTTCTTCGCATACTTGTTGGCCAGATCCTGGGTTTTTTTCGTGTTTGAATCACGTAGTAATGTGGTAACACACTGAAGCAGTCAATTAAACCTGGTTTCGATCAATATTTTAGAGGATAACACCGGTTAGGTCTGGGTTAGGTCTGGGTTATGCCCGCATCTGGCTCATGATTTTGCCTTCTTCGCATACTTGTTGGCCAGATCCTGGGTTTTTTTCGTGTTTGAATCATGTAGTAATGTGGTAACACACTGAAGCAGTCAATTAAACCTGGCTTCGATGAATATTTTAGAGGGTAACACCGGTTAGGTCTGGGTTAGGTCTGGGAAATGCACGCATCCGGCTCATGATTTCGCCTTTTTCGCAAACTTGTTGGCCAGATCCTGGGCTTTTCCGTGTTTGAATCACGTAGTAATGTTGTACCACACTGAGGCAGTCAATTAAACCTGGATTCGGACAGTATATTAGAGGATAACACCGGTTAGGTCTGGGTTAGGTCTGGGTTTTGCCCACATATGGCTCATGATTTTGTCTTCTTCGCATACTTGTTGGCCAGATCCTGGGTTTTTTTCGTGTTTGAATCACGTAGTAATGTGGTAACACACTGAAGCAGTCAATTAAACCTGGTTTCGATGAATATTTTAGAGGATAACACCGGTTAGATCTGGGTTAGGTCTGGGTTATGCCCGCATCTGGCTCATGATTTTGCCTTCTTCGCATACTTGTTGGCCAGATCCTGGGTTTTTTTCGTGTTTGAATCATGTAGTAATGTGGTAACACACTGAAGCAGTCAATTAAACCTGGTTTCGATGAATATTTTAGAGGATAACACCGGTTAGGTCTGGGTTAGGTCTGGGTTATGCCCGCATCTGGCTCATGATTTTGCCTTCTTCGCATACTTGTTGGCCAGATCCTAGGCTTTTTTCGTGTTTGAATCACGTAGTAATGTGGTAACACACTGAAGCAGTCAATTAAACCTCGTTTCGCTCAGTATTTTAGAGGATAACACCGGTTAGGTCTGGCTTAGGTCTGGGTTATACCCGCATCTGGCTCATGATTTTGCCTTCTTCGCATACTTGTTGGCCTGATCCTGGGTTTTTTTCGTGTTTGAATCACGTAGGAATGTGGTAACACACTGAAGTAGTCAATTAAACCTGGTTTCGATCAATATTTTAGAGGATAACACCGGTTAGGTCTGGGTTAGGTCTGGGATATGCGCGCATCTGGCATATACTTTCGCCTTTTTCGCAAACTTGTTGGCTAGATCCTGGGTTTTTTTCGGGTTTGAATCATGTGGTAATGTGGTACGACACAGAAACAATCCATTAAACCTGGATTCGGACAGTATTATTGAGGATAACACCGGTTAGGTCTGGGTTAGGTCTGGGATATGCGCCCATCTGGCTTATACTTTCACCTTTTTCGCAAACTTGTTGGCCAGATCCTGGGTTTTTTTCCTGTTTGAAACACGTAGTAATGTGGTAACACAACGAAGCAGTCAATTAACCCTTGTTTCGATCCATATTTTGGAGGATAACACCGGTTATGTCTGGGTTAGGTCTGGTTTATGCCCGCATCTGGCTCATGATTTTGCATTCTTCGCATACTTGTTGGCCAGATCCTGGGTTTTTTTCGTGTTTGAATCACGTAGTAATGTGGTAACACACTGAAGCAGTCAATTAAACCTGGTTTCGATCAATATTTTAGGGGATAACACCGGTTAGGTCTGGGTTAGGTCTGGGATATGCGCGCATCTGGCATATACTTTCGCCTTTTACGCAAACTTGTTGGCTAGATCCTGGGTTTTTTTCGTGATTGAATCACGTAGTAATGTGGTAACACACTGAAGCAGTCAATCAAACCTGGTTTCGATCAATATTTTAGAGGATAACACCGGTTAGGTCTGGGTTAGGTCTGGGATATGCGCGCATCTGGCTTATACTTTCGCCTTTTTCGCAAACTTGTTGGCCAGATCCTGGGTTTTTTCCGTGTTTGAATCACGTAGTAATGTGGTGACACACTGAAGCAGTCAATTAAACCAGGTTTCGATCAATATTTTAGAGGATAACACCGGTTAGGTAACACCGGTTAGGTCTGAGATATGCGCGCATCTGGCTTATACTTTCGCCTTTTTCGCAAACTTGTTGGCCAGATCCTGGGTTTTTTCCGTGTTTGAAACACGTAGTAATGCGGTACCACACTGAGGCAGTCATTAAAACCTGCTTTCGATCAATATTTCGCAGGATAACACCGGTTAGGTCTGGGTTAGGTCTGGGATATGCCCGCATCTGGCTCATGATTTTGCCTTCTTCACATACTTGTTGGCCAGATCCTAGGTTTTTTTCGAGTTTGAATCACGTAGTAATGTGGTACCACACTGAGGTAGTCAATTAAACCTGGTTTCGATCAATATTTCAGAGGATAACACCGGTTAGGTCTGGGTTAGGTCCGGGAAATGCACGCATCTGGCTTATGATTTCGCATTTTTCGCAAACTTGTTGACCACATCCTGGGTTTTGTCCGTGTTTGAATCACGTAGTAATGTGGTACCACACTGAGGCAGTCAATTAAACCTGGTTTCGATCAATATTTTAGAGGATAACACCGGTTAGGTCTGGGTTAGGTCTGGGATATGCACGCATCTGCCTCATGATTTCGCCTTCTTCGCATACTTGTTGGCCAGATCCTGGGTTTTTTTCGTGTTTGAATCACGTAGTAATGTTGTACCACACTGAGGCAGTCAATTAAACCTGGTTTCGATCAATATTTCAGAGAATAACACCGGTTAGGTCTGGGTTAGGTCCGGGAAATGCACGCATCTGGCTCATGATTTCGCCTTCTTCGCATACTTGTTGGCCAGATCCTGGGTTTTTTTCGTGTTTGAATCACGTAGTAATGTGGTAACACACTGAAGCAGTCAATTAAACCTGGTTTCGATCAATATTTTAGAGGATAACACCGGTTAGGTCTGGGTTAGGTCTGGGTTATGCCCGCATCTGGCTCATGATTTTGCCTTCTTCGCATACTTGTTGGCCAGATCCTGGGTTTTTTTCGTGTTTGAATCACGTAGTAATGTGGTAACACACTGAAGCAGTCAATTGAACCTGGTTTCGATCAATATTTTAGAGGATAACACCGGTTAGGTCTGGGTTAGGTCTGGGTTATGCCCGCATCTGGCTCATGATTTTGCCTTCTTCGCAAACTTGTTGGCTAGATCCTGGGTTTTTTTCGGGTCTGAATCATGTGGTAATGTGGTACGACACAGAAACAATCCATTAAACCTGGATTCGGACAGTATTATTGAGGATAACACCGGTTAGGTCTGGGTAAGGTCTGGGATATGCGCGCATCTGGCTTATACTTTCACCTTTTTCGCAAACTTGTTGGCCAGATCCTGGGTTTTTTCCGTGTTTGAGTCACGTAGTAATGTGGTAATACACTGAAGCAGTCAATTAAACCTGGTTTCGATCAATATTTTAGAGGATAACACCGGTTAGGTCTGGGTTAGGTCTGGGTTATGCCCGCATCTGCCTCATGATTTCGCCTTCTTCGCATACTTGTTGGCCAGATCCTGGGTTTTTTTCATGTTTGAATCACGTAGTAATGTGGTAACACACTGAAGCAGCCAATCAAACCTGGTTTCGATCAATATTTTAGAGGATAACACCGGTTAGGTCTGGGTTAGGTCTGGGATATGCGCGCATCTGGCTTATACTTCCGCCTTTTTCGCAAACTTGTTGGCCAGATCCTGGGTTTTTTCCGTGTTTGAATCACGTAGTAATGTGGTAATACACTGAAGCAGTCAATTAAACCTGGTTTCGATCAATATTTTAGAGGATAACACCGGTTAGGTCTGGGTTAGGTCTGGGTTATGCCCGCATCTGCCTCATGATTTTGCCTTCATCGCATACTTGTTGGCCAGATCCTGGGTTTTTTTCGTGTTTGAATCACGTAGTAATGTGGTAACACACTGAAGCAGTCAATTAAACCAGGTTTCGATCAATATTTTAGAGGATAACACCGGTTAGGTCTGGGTTAGGTCTGAGATATGCGCGCATCTGGCTTATACTTTCGCCTTTTTCGCAAACTTGTTGGCCAGATCCTGGGTTTTTTCCGTGTTTGAAACACGTAGTTATGCGGTACCACACTGAGGCAGTCATTTAAACCTGCTTTCGATCAATATTTCACAGGATAACACCGGTTAGGTCTGGGTTAGGTCTGGGATATGCCCGCATCTGGCTCATGATTTTGCCTTCTTCGCATACTTGTTGGCCAGATCCTAGGTTTTTTTCGAGTTTGAATCACGTAGTAATGTGGTACCACATTGAGGTAGTCAATTAAACCTGGTTTCGATCAATATTTCAGAGGATAACACCGGTTAGGTCTGGGTTAGGTCCGGGAAATGCACGCATCTGGCTTATGATTTCGACTTTTTCGCAAACTTGTTGACCAGATCCTGGGTTTTGTCCGTGTTTGAATCACGTAGTAATGTGGTACCACACTGAGGCAGTCAATTAAACCTGGTTTCGATCAATATTTTAGAGGATAACACCGGTTAGGTCTGGGATATGCGCGCGTCTGGCTTACAATTTCGCCATTTTCGCAAACTTGTTAGCCAGATCCTGGGTTTTTTCCGTGTTTGATTCACGTAGTAATGTTGTACCACACTGAGGCAGTCAATTAAACCGGGTTTCGATCAATATTTCAGAGAATAACACCGGTTAGGTCTGGGTTAGGTCTGGGTTATGCCCGCATCTGGCTCATGATTTTGCCTTCTTCGCATACTTGTTGGCCAGATCCTGGGTTTTTTTCGTGTTTGAATCACGTAGTAATGTGGTAACGCACTGAAGCAGTCAATTAAACCTGGTTTCGATCAATATTTTAGAGGATAACACCGGTTAGGTCTGGGTTAGGTCTGGGTTATGCCCGCATCTGGCTCATGATTTTGCCTTCTTCGCATACTTGTTGGCCAGATCCTGGGTTTTTTTCGTGTTTGAATCACGTAGTAATGTGGTAACACACTGAAGCAGTCAATTAAACCTGGTTTCGATGAATATTTTAGAGGATAACACCGGTTAGGTCTGGGTTAGGTCTGGGAAATGCACGCATCCGGCTCATGATTTCGCCTTTTTCGCAAACTTGTTGGCCAGATCCTGGGTTTTTTCCGTGTTTGAATCACGTAGTAATGTTGTACCACACTGAGGCAGTCAATTAAACCTGGTTTCGATCAATATTTCAGAGAATAACACCGGTTAGGTCTGGGTTAGGTCCGGGAAATGCACGCATCTGGCTCATGATTTCGCCTTCTTCGCATACTTGTTGGCCAGATCCTGGGTTTTTTTCGTGTTTGAATCACGTAGTAATGTGGTAACACACTGAAGCAGTCAATTAAACCTGGTTTCGATCAATATTTTAGAGGATAACACCGGTTAGGTCTGGGTTAGGTCTGGGTTATGCCCGCATCTGGCTCATGATTTTGCCTTCTTCGCATACTTGTTGGCCAGATCCTGGGTTTTTTTCGTGTTTGAATCACGTAGTAATGTGGTAACACACTGAAGCAGTCAATTAAACCTGGTTTCGATCAATATTTTAGAGGATAACACCGGTTAGGTCTGGGTTAGGTCTGGGAAATGCACGCATCTGGCTCATGATTTCGCCTTCTTCGCATACTTGTTGGCCAGATCCTGGGTTTTTTCCGTGTTTGAATCACGTAGTAATGTTGTACCACACTGAGGCAGTCAATTAAACCTGGTTTCGATCAATATTTCAGAGAATAACACCGGTTAGGTCTGGGTTAGGTCCGGGAAATGCACGCATCTGGCTCATGATTTCGCCTTCTTCGCATACTTGTTGGCCAGATCTTGGGTTTTTTTCGTGTTTGAATCACGTAGTAATGTGGTAACACACTGAAGCAGTCAATTAAACCTCGTTTCGCTCAGTATTTTAGAGGATAACACCGGTTAGGTCTGGCTTAGATCTGGGTTATACCCGCATCTGGCTCATGATTTTGCCTTCTTCGCATACTTGTTGGGCAAATCCTGGGTTTTTTTCGTGTTTGAATCACGTAGGAATGTGGTAACACACTGAAGTAGTCAATTAAACCTGGTTTCGATCAATATTTTAGAGGATAACACCGGTTAGGTCTGGGTTAGGTCTGGGTTATGCCCGCATCTGCCTCATGATTTTGCCTTCATCGCATACTTGTTGGCCAGATCCTGGGTTTTTTTCGTGTTTGAATCACGTAGTAATGTGGTAACACACTGATGCAGTCAATTAAACCAGGTTTCGATCAATATTTTAGAGGATAACACCGGTTAGGTCTGGGTTAGGACTGAGATATGCGCGCATCTGGCTTATACTTTCGCCTTTTTCGCAAACTTGTTGGCCAGATCCTGGGTTTTTTCCGTGTTTGAAACACGTAGTAATGCGGTACCACACTGAGGCAGTCATTTAAACCTGGTTTCGATCAATATTTTAGAGGATAACACCGGTTAGGTCTGGGTTAGGTCTGGGTTATGCCCGCATCTGGCTCATGATTTTGCATTCTTCGCATACTAGTTGGCCAGATCCTGGGTTTTTTTCGTGTTTGAATCACGTAGTAATGTGGTAACACACTGAAGCAGTCAATTAAACCTGGTTTCGATCAATATTTTAGAGGATAACACCGGTTAGGTCTGGGTTAGGTCTGGGATATGCACGCATCTGGCTCATGATTTCGCCTTCTTCGCATACTTGTTGGCCAGATCCTGGGTTTTTTTCGTGTTTGAATCACGTAGTAATGTTGTACCACACTGAGGCAGTCAATTAAACCTGGTTTCGATCAATATTTCAGAGAATAACACCGGTTAGGTCTGGGTTAGGTCCGGGAAATGCACGCATCTGGCTCATGATTTCGCCTTCTTCGCATACTTGTTGGCCAGATCCTGGGTTTTTTTCGTGTTTGAATCACGTAGTAATGTGGTAACACACTGAAGCAGTCAATTAAACCTGGTTTCGATCAATATTTTAGAGGATAACACCGGTTAGGTCTGGGTTAGGTCTGAGATATGCGCGCATCTGGCTTATACTTTCGCCTTTTTCGCAAACTTGTTGGCCAGATCCTGGGTTTTTTCCGTGTTTGAAACACGTAGTAATGCGGTACCACACTGAGGCAGTCATTTAAACCTGCTTTCGATCAATATTTCACAGGATAACACCGGTTAGGTCTGGGTTAGGTCCGGGATATGCCCGCATCTGGCTCATGATTTTGCCTTCTTCGCATACTTGTTGGCCAGATCCTAGGTTTTTTTCGAGTTTGAATCACGTAGTAATGTGGTACCACACTGAGGTAGTCAATTAAACCTGGTTTGGATCAATATTTCAGAGGATAACACCGGTTAGGTCTGGGTTAGGTCCGGGAAATGCACGCATCTGGCTTATGATTTCGACTTTTTCGCAAACTTGTTGACCAGATCCTGGGTTTTGTCCGTGTTTGAATCACGTAGTAATGTGGTACCACACTGAGGCAGTCAATTAAACCTGGTTTCGATCAATATTTTAGAGGATAACACCGGTTAGGTCTGGGTTAGGTCTGGGATATGCGCGCGTCTGGCTTAGAATTTCGCCATTTTCGCAAACTTGTTAGCCAGATCCTGGGTTTTTTCCGTGTTTGAATCACGTAGTAATGTTGTACCACACTGAGGCAGTCAATTAAACCTGGTTTCGATCAATATTTCAGAGAATAACACCGGTTAGGTCTGGGTTAGGTCCGGGAAATGCACGCATCTGGCTCATGATTTCGCCTTCTTCGCATACTTGTTGGCCAGATCCTGGGTTTTTTTCGTGTTCGAATCACGTAGAAATGTGGTAACACACTGAAGCAGTCAATTAAACCTGGTTTCGATGAATATTTTAGAGGATAACACCGGTTAGGTCTGGGTTAGGTCTGGGATATGCGCGCATCTGGCTTACACTTTCGCCATTTTCGCAAACTTGTTGCCCGGATCCTGGGTTTTTTCCGTGTTTGAATCACGTAGTAATGTTGTACCACACTGAGGCAGTCAATTAAACCTGGTTTCGATCCATATTTCAGAGGATAACACCGGTTAGGTCTGGGATAGGTCCGGGAAATGCACGCATCTGGCTCATGATTTCGCCTTCTTCGCAAACTTGTTGGCCAGATCCTGGGTTTTTTTCGTGTTTGAATCACGTAGTAATCTCGTAACACACTGAAGCAGTCAATTAAACCTGGACTCGATCAATATTTTAGAGGATAACACCGTTTGGGTCTGGGTTAGGTCGGGGTTATGCCCGCATCTGGCTCATGATTTTGCCTTCTTCGCATACTTGTTGGCCAGATCCTGGGTTTTTTTCGTGTTTGAATCACGTAGTAATGTGGTAACACACTGAAGTAGTCAATTAAACCAGGTTTCGATCAATATTTTAGAGGATAACACCGGTTAGGTCTGGGTTAGGTCTGAGATATGCGCGCATCTGGCTTATGATTTCGCCCTTTTCGGAAACTTGTTGACCAGATCCTGGGTTTTTTCTGTGTTTGAATCACGTAGTAATGTAATACCACACCGAGGCAGTCAATTAAACCTGGCTTCGGTCAATATTTTAGAGGATAACACCGGCTAGGTCTGGGTTAGTTCTGGGATATGCGCGCATCTGGCTTACACTTTCGCCATTTTCGCAAATTTGTTGGCCAGATCCTGGGTTTTTTTCGTGTTTGAATCACGTAGTAATGTGGTAACACACTGAAACTGTCAATTAAGCCTGGTTTCGATCAATATTTTAGAGGATAACACCGGTTAGGGCTGGGTTAGGTCTGGGTTATGCCCGCAACTGGCTCATGATTTTGCCTTCTTCGCATACTTGTTGGCCAGATCCTGGGCTTTTTCCTTGTTTGAATCACGTAGTAATGTGGTAACACACTGAAGCAGTCAATTAAACCTGGTTTCGATCAATATTTTAGAGGATAACACCGGTTAGGGCTGGGTTAGGTCTGGGATATGCGCGCATCTGGCTTATACTTTCGCCTTTTTCGCAAACTTGTTGGCAAGCTCCTGGGTTTTTTTCGTGTTTGAATAACGTAGTAATGTTGTACCACACTGAGGCAGTCAATTAAACCTGGTTTCGAACAATATTTCAGAGGATAACTGCGGTTAGGTCTGGGTTAGGTCCGGGAAATGCACGCATCTGGCTCATGATTTCGCCTTTTTCGCAAACTTGTTGGCCAGATCCTGGGTTTTTCCGAGTTTGAGTCACGTAGCAATGTGGTAACTCACTGGAGCAGTCAATTAAACCTGGTTTCGATCAATATTTTAGAGGATAACACCGGTTAGGTCTGGGTTAGGTTTGGGTTATGCCCGCATCTGGCTCATGATTTTGCCTTCTTCGCAAACTTGTTGGCCAGATCCTGGGTTTTTTTCGTGTTTGAATCACGTAGTAATCTGGTAACACACTGAAGCAGTCAATTAAACCTGGACTCGATCAATATTTTAGAGGATAACACCGTTTGGGTCTGGGTTAGGTCTGGGTTATGCCCGCATCTGGCTCATGATTTTGCCTTCTTCGCATACTTGTTGGCCAGATCCTGGGTTTTTTTCGTGTTTGAATCACGTAGTAATGTGGTAACACACTGAAGCAGTCAATTAAACCTGGTTTCGATCAATATTTTAGAGGATAACACCGGTTAGGCCTGGGTTTCGTCTGGGTTATGTCCGCACCTGGCTCATGATTTTGCCTTCTTCGCATACTTGTTGGCCAGATCCTGGGTTTTTTTCGTGTTTGAATCACGTAGTAATGTGGTAACACACTGAAGCAGTCAATTAAACCTGGTTTCGATCAATATTATAGAGGATAACACCGGTTAGGTCTGGGTTAGGTCTGGGTTATGCCCGCGTCTGGCTCATGATTTTGCCTTTTTCGCAAACTTGTTGGCCAGATCTTGGGTTTTTTTCGTGTTTGAATCACGTAGTAATGTGGTAACACACTGAAGCAGTCAATTAAACCTGGTTTCGATCAATATTTTAGAGGATAACACCGGTTAGGCCTGGGTTTCGTCTGGGTTATGTCCGCACCTGGCTCATGATTTTGCCTTCTTCGCATACTTGTTGGCCAGATCCTGGGTTTTTTTTCGTGTTTGAATCACGTAGTAATGTGGTAACACACTGAAGCAGTCAATTAAACCTGGTTTCGATCAATATTTTAGAGGATAACACCGGTTAGGTCTGGGTTAGGTCCGGGAAATGCACGCATCTGGCTCATGATTTTGCCTTCTTCGCATACTTGTTGGCCAGATCCTGGGTTTTTTTCGTGTTTGAATCACGTAGTAATGTGGTAACACACTGAAGCAGTCAATTAAACCTGGTTTCGATCAATATTATAGAGGATAACACCGGTTAGGTCTGGGTTAGGTCTGGGATAAGCCCGAATCTGGCTCATGATTTTGCCTTCTTCGCATACTTGTTGGCCAGATCCTGGGTTTTTTCCGTGTTTCAATCACGTAGTAATGTGGTAATTCACTGAAGCAGTCAATTAAACCTGGTTTCGATCAATATTTTAGAGGATAACACCGGTTAGGTCTGGGTTAGGTCCGGGAAATGCACGCATCTGGCTCATGATTTCGCCTTTTTCGCAAACTTGTTGACCAGATCCTGGGTTTTGTCCGTATTTGAATCACGTAGTAATGTTGTAGCACACTGAGGCAGTCAATAAAACCTGGTTCGATCAATATTTTAGAGGACAGCACCGGTTAGGTCTGGGTTAGGTCTGGGTTATGCCCGCATCTGGCTTATGCTTTCGCCTTTTTCGCAAACTTGCTGACCAGATCCTGGGTTTTTTCCATGTTTGAATCACGTAGTAATGTTGTACCACACTGAGGCAGTCAATTAAACCTGGTTTCGATCAATATTTTAGAGGATAACACCGGTTAGGTCTGGGTTAGGTCCGGAATAAGCCCGAATCTGGCTTATACTTTCGCCTTTTTCGCAAACTTGCTGACCAGATCCTGGGTTTTTTCCATGTTTGAATCACGTAGTAATGTTGTACCACACTGAGGCAGTCAATTAAACCTGGTTTCGATCAATATTTTAGAGGATAACACCGGTTAGGTCTGGGTTAGGTCTGGGTTATGCCCGCATCTGGCTCATGATTTTGCCTTCTTCGCATACTCGTTGGCCAGATCCTGGGGTTTTTTTCGTGTTTGAATCACGTAGTAATGTGGTAACACACAGGAGCAGTCAATTAAACCTGGTTTCGATCAATATTTTCGAGGATAACACCGGTTAGGTCTGGGTTAGGTCTAGGATATGCGCGCATCTGGCTTATACTTTCGCCTTTTTCGCAAACTTGTTGGCAAGCTCCTGGGTTTTTTTCGTGTTTGAATCACGTAGTAATGTTGTACCACACTGAGGCAGTCAATTAAACCTGGTTTCGATCAATATTTTAGAGGATAACACCGGTTAGGTCTGGGTTAGGTCTGGGATATGCGCGCTTCTGGCTTATACTTTCGCCTTTTTCGCAAACTTGTTGGCTAGATCCTGGGTTTTTTCCGTGTTTGAATCACGTAGTAATGTTGTACCACACTGAGGCAGTCAATTAAACCTGGTTTCGATCCATATTTTAGAGGATAACACCGGTTAGGTCTGGGTTAGGTCTGGGTTATGCCCGCATCTGGCTCATGATTTTGCCTTCTTCGCATACTTGTTGGCCAGATCCTGGGTTTTTTTCGTGTTTGAATCACGTAGTAATGTGGTAACACACTGAAGCAGTCAATTAAACCTGGTTTCGATCAATATTTTAGAGGATAACACCGGTTAGGTCTGGGTTAGGTTTGGGTTATGCCCGCATCTGGCTCATGATTTTGCCTTCTTCGCATACTTCTTGGCCAGATCCTGGGTTTTTTTCATGTTTGCATCACGTAGTAATGTGGTAACACACTGAAGCAGTCAATTAAACCTGGTTTCGATCAATATTTTAGAGGATAACACCGTTTAGGTCTGGGTTAGGTCTGGGTTATGCCCGCGTCTGGCTCATGATTTTGCCTTTTTCGCAAACTTGTTGGCCAGATCTTGGGTTTTTTTCGTGTTTGAATCACGTAGTAATGTGGTAACACACTGAAGCAGTCAATTAAACCTCGTTTCGCTCAGTATTTTAGAGGATAACACCGGTTAGGTCTGGCTTAGGTCTGGGTTATACCCGCATCTGGCTCATGATTTTGCCTTCTTCGCATACTTGTTGGCCAGATCCTGGGTTTTTTTGTGTTTGAATCACGTAGTAATGTGGTAACACACTGAAGCAGTCAATTAAACCTGGTTTCGATCAATATTTTAGAGGATAACACCGGTTAGGTCTGGGTTAGGTCTGAGATACGCGCGCATCTGGCTTATACTTTCGCCTTTTTCGCAAACTTGTTGGCCAGATCCTGGGTTTTTTCCGTGTTTGAATCACGTAGTAATGTGGTAGCACAATGAAGCAGTCACTTAACCCTGGTTTCGATCAATATTTTGGAGGATAACACCGGTTAGGTCTGGGTTAGGTCTGGGTTATGCCCGCATCTGGCTCACGATTTTGCCTTCTTCGCATACTTGTTGGCCAGATCCTGGGTTTTTTTCGTGTTTGAATCACGTAGTAATGTGGTAACACACTGAAGCAGTCAATTTAAGCTGGTTTCGATCAATATTTTAGAGGATAACACCGGTTAGGTCTGGGTTAGGTCTGGGTTATGCCCGCATCTGCCTCAAGATTTTGCCTTCATCGCATACTTGTTGGCCAGATCCTGGGTTTTTTTCGTGTTTGGATCACGTAGTAATGTGGTAACACACTGAAGCAGTCAATTAAACCAGGTTTCGATCAATATTTTAGAGGATAACACCGGTTAGGTCTGGGTTAGGTCTGAGATATGCGCGCATCTGGCTTATACTTACGCCTTTTTCGCAAACTTGTTGGCCAGATCCTGGGTTTTTTCCGTGTTTGAATCACGTAGTAATGTGGTAATACACTGAAGCAGTCAATTAAACCTGGTTTCGATCAATATTTTAGAGGATAACACCGGTTAGGTCTGGGTTAGGTCTGGGTTATGCCCGCATCTGCCTCATGATTTTGCCTTCATCGCATACTTGTTGGCCAGATCCTGGGTTTTTTTCGTGTTTGGATCACGTAGTAATGTGGTAACACACTGAAGCAGTCAATTAAACCAGGTTTCGATCAATATTTTAGAGGATAACACCGGTTAGGTCTGGGTTAGGTCTGAGATATGCGCGCATCTGGCTTATACTTACGCCTTTTTCGCAAACTTGTTGGCCAGATCCTGGGTTTTTTCCGTGTTTGAATCACGTAGTAATGTGGTAATACACTGAAGCAGTCAATTAAACCTGGTTTCGATCAATATTTTAGAGGATAACACCGGTTAGGTCTGGGTTAGGTCTGGGATATGCCCGCATCTGGCTCATGATTTTGCCTTCTTCGCATACTTGTTGGCCAGATCCTAGGTTTTTTTCGAGTTTGAATCACGTAGTAATGTGGTACCACACTGAGGTAGTCAATTAAACCTGGTTTCGATCAATATTTTAGAGGATAACACCGGTTAGGTCTGGGATATGCGCGCGTCTGGCTTACAATTTCGCCATTTTCGCAAACTTGCTAGCCAGATCCTGGGTTTTTTCCGTGTTTGAATCACGTAGTAATGTTGTACCACACTGAGGCAGTCAATTAAACCGGGTTTCGATCAATATTTCAGAGAATAACACCGGTTAGGTCTGGGTTAGGTCTGGGTTATGCCCGCATCTGGCTCATGATTTTGCCTTCTTCGCATACTTGTTGGCCAGATCCTGGGTTTTTTTCGTGTTTGAATCACGTAGTAATGTGGTAACGCACTGAAGCAGTCAATTAAACCTGGTTTCGATCAATATTTTAGAGGATAACACCGGTTAGGTCTGGGTTAGGTCTGGGTTATGCCCGGATCTGGCTCATGATTTTGCCTTCTTCGCATACTTGTTGGCCAGATCCTGGGTTTTTTTCGTGTTTGAATCACGTAGTAATGTGGTAACACACTGAAGCAGTCAATTAAACCTGGTTTCGATGAATATTTTAGAGGATAACACCGGTTAGGTCTGGGTTAGGTCTGGGAAATGCACGCATCCGGCTCATGATTTCGCCTTTTTCGCAAACTTGTTGGCCAGATCCTGGGTTTTTTCCGTGTTTGAATCACGTAGTAATGTTGTACCACACTGAGGCAGTCAATTAAACCTGGTTTCGATCAATATTTCAGAGAATAACACCGGTTAGGTCTGGGTTAGGTCCGGGAAATGCACGCATCTGGCTCATGATTTCGCCTTCTTCGCATACTTGTTGGCCAGATCCTGGGTTTTTTTCGTGTTTGAATCACGTAGTAATGTGGTAACACACTGAAGCAGTCAATTAAACCTGGTTTCGATCAATATTTTAGAGGATAACACCGGTTAGGTCTGGGTTAGGTCTGGGTTATGCCCGCATCTGGCTCATGATTTTGCCTTCTTCGCATACTTGTTGGCCAGATCCTGGGTTTTTTTCGTGTTCGAATCACGTAGTAATGTGGTAACACACTGAAGCAGTCAATTAAACCTGGTTTCGATCAATATTTTAGAGGATAACACCGGTTAGGTCTGGGTTAGGTCTGGGATATGCGCGCACCTGGCTTACACTTTCGCCATTTTCGCAAACTTGTTGCCCGGATCCTGGGTTTTTTCCGTGTTTGAATCACGTAGTAATGTTGTACCACACTGAGGCAGTCAATTAAACCTGGTTTCGATCCATATTTCAGAGGATAACACCGGTTAGGTCTGGGATAGGTCCGGGATATGCACGCATCTGGCTCATGATTTCGCCTTTTTCGCAAACTTGTTGGCCAGATCCTGGGTTTTTTCCGTGTTTGAATCACGTAGTAATGTGGTAACACAATGAAGCAGTCAATTAACCCTGGTTTCGATCCATATTTAGGAGGATAACACCGGTTAGGTCTGGGTTAGGTCTGGGTTAGGTCTGGGTTATGCCCGCATCTGGCTCATGATTTTGCCTTCTTCGCATACTTGTTGGGCAGATCCTGGGTTTTTTTCGTGTTTGAATCACGTAGGAATGTGGTAACACACTGAAGTAGTCAATTAAACCTGGTTTCGATCAATATTTTAGAGGATAACACCGGTTAGGTCTGGGTTAGGTCTGGGATATGCGCGCATCTGGCAAATACTTTCGCCTTTTTCGCAAACTTGTTGGCTAGATCCTGGGTTTTTTTCGGGTTTGAATCATGTGGCAATGTGGTACGACACAGAAACAATCCATTAAACCTGGATTGGGACAGTATTATTGAGGATAACACCGGTTAGGTCTGGGTTAGGTCTGGGATATGCGCGCATCTGGCTTATACTTTCACCTTTTTCGCAAACTTGTTGGCCAGATCCTGGGTTTTTTTCCTGTTTGAATCACGTAGTAATGTGGTAACACAATGAAGCAGTCAATTAACCCTGGTTTCGATCCATATTTTGGAGGATAACACCGGTTAGGTCTCGGTTAGGTCTGGGTTATGCCCGCATCTGGCTCATGATTTTGCATTCTTCGCATACTAGTTGGCCAGATCCTGGGTTTTTTTCGTGTTTGAATCACGTAGTAATGTGGTAACACACTGAAGCAGTCAATTAAACCTGGTTTCGATCAATATTTTAGGGGATAACACCGGTTAGGTCTGGGTTAGGTCTGGGATATGCGCGCATCTGGCTTACACTTTCGCCATTTTCGCAAACTTGTTGCCCGGATCCTGGGTTTTTTCCGTGTTTGAATCACGTAGTAATGTTGTACCACACTGAGGCAGTCAATTAAACCTGGTTTCGATCCATATTTCAGAGGATAACGCCGGTTAGGTCTGGGATAGGTCCGGGAAATGCACGCATCTGGCTTATACTTTCGCCTTTTTCGCAAACTTGTTGGCTAGATCCTGGGTTTTTTTCGGGTTTGAATCATGTGGCAATGTGGTACGACACAGAAACAATCCATTAAACCTGGATTGGGACAGTATTATTGAGGATAACACCGGTTAGGTCTGGGTTAGGTCTGGGATATGCGCGCATCTGGCTTATACTTTCACCTTTTTCGCAAACTTGTTGGCCAGATCCTGGGTTTTTTTCCTGTTTGAATCACGTAGTAATGTGGTAACACAATGAAGCAGTCAATTAACCCTGGTTTCGATCCATATTTTGGAGGATAACACCGGTTAGGTCTGGGTTAGGTCTGGGTTATGCCCGCATCTGGCTCATGATTTTGCATTCTTCGCATACTAGTTGGCCAGATCCTGGGTTTTTTTCGTGTTTGAATCACGTAGTAATGTGGTAACACACTGAAGCAGTCAATTAAACCTGGTTTCGATCAATATTTTAGGGGATAACACCGGTTAGGTCTGGGTTAGGTCTGGGATATGCGCGCATCTGGCATATACTTTCGCCTTTTACGCAAACTTGTTGGCTAGATCCTGGGTTTTTTTCGTGATTGAATCACGTAGTAATGTGGTAACACACTGAAGCAGTCAATCAAACCTGGTTTCGATCAATATTTTAGAGGATAACACCGGTTACGTCTGGGTTAGGTCTGGGATATGCGCGCATCTGGCTTATACTTTCTCCTTTTTCGCAAACTTGTTGGCCAGATCCTGGGTTTTTTCCGTGTTTGAATCACGTAGTAATGTGGTAATACACTGAAGCAGTCAATTAAACCTGGTTTCGATCAATATTTTAGAGGATAACACCGGTTAGGTCTGGGTTAGGTCTGGGTTATGCCCGCATCTGCCTCATGATTTTGCCTTCATCGCATACTTGTTGGCCAGATCCTGGGTTTTTTTCGTGTTTGAATCACGTAGTAATGTGGTAACACACTGAAGCAGTCAATTAAACCAGGTTTCGATCAATATTTTAGAGGATAACACCGGTTAGGTCTGGGTTAGGTCTGGGTTATGCCCGCATCTGGCTCATGATTTTGCCTTCTTCGCATACTTGTTGGCCAGATCCTGGGCTTTTTCCTTGTTTGAATCACGTAGTAATGTGGTAACACACTGAAGCAGTCAATTAAACCTGGTTTCGATCAATATTTTAGAGGATAACACCGGTTAGGCCTGGGTTTCGTCTGGGTTATGTCCGCACCTGGCTCATGATTTTGCCTTCTTCGCATACTTGTTGGCCAGATCCTGGGTTTTTTTCGTGTTTGAATCACGTAGTAATGTGGTAACACACTGAAGCAGTCAATTAAACCTGGTTTCGATCAATATTTTAGAGGATAACACCGGTTAGGCCTGGGTTTCGTCTGGGTTATGTCCGCACCTGGCTCATGATTTTCCCTTCTTCGCATACTTGTTGGCCAGATCCTGGGTTTTTTTCGTGTTTGAATCACGTAGTAATGTGGTAACACACTGAAGCAGTCAACTAAACCTGGTTTCGATCAATATTTTAGAGGATAACACCGGTTAGGTCTGGGTTAGGTCTGGGTTATGCCCGCATCTGGCTCATGATTTTGCCTTCTTCGCATACTTGTTGGCCAGACCCTGGGCTTTTTCCTTGTTTGAATCACGTAGTAATGTGGTAACACACTGAAGCAGTCAATTAAACCTGGTTTCGATCAATATTTTAGAGGATAACACCGGTTAGGCCTGGGTTTCGTCTGGGTTATGTCCGCACCTGGCTCATGATTTTGCCTTCTTCGCATACTTGTTGGCCAGATCCTGGGTTTTTTTCGTGTTTGAATCACGTAGTAATGTGGTAACACACTGAAGCAGTCAATTAAACCTGGTTTCGATCAATATTATAGAGGATAACACCGGTTAGGTCTGGGTTAGGTCTGGGTTATGCCCGCGTCTGGCTCATGATTTTGCCTTTTTCGCAAACTTGTTGGCCAGATCTTGGGTTTTTTTCGTGTTTGAATCACGTAGTAATGTGGTAACACACTGAAGCAGTCAATTAAACCTGGTTTCGATCAATATTTTAGAGGATAACACCGGTTAGGCCTGGGTTTCGTCTGGGTTATGTCCGCACCTGGCTCATGATTTTGCCTTCTTCGCATACTTGTTGGCCAGATCCTGGGTTTTTTTCGTGTTTGAATCACGTAGTAATGTGGTAACACACTGAAGCAGTCAATTAAACCTGGTTTCGATCAATATTTTAGAGGATAACACCGGTTAGGTCTGGGTTAGGTCCGGGAAATGCACGCATCTGGCTCATGATTTTGCCTTCTTCGCATATTTGTTGGCCAGATCCTGGGTTTTTTTCGTGTTTGAATCACGTAGTAATGTGGTAACACACTGAAGCAGTCAATTAAACCTGGTTTCGATCAATATAATAGAGGATAACACCGGTTAGGTCTGGGTTAGGTCTGGGTTATGCCCCCGTCTGGCTCATGATTTTGCCTTTTTCGCAAACTTGTTGGCCAGATCTTGGGTTATTTTCGTGTTTGAATCACGTAGTAATGTGGTAATTCACTGAAGCAGTCAATTAAACCTGGTTTCGATCAATATTTTAGAGGATAACACCGGTTAGGTCTGGGTTAGGTCCGGGATAAGCCCGAATCTGGCTCATGATTTTGCCTTCTTCGCATACTTGTTGGCCAGATCCTGGGTTTTTTCCGTGTTTCAATCACGTAGTAATGTGGTAATTCACTGAAGCAGTCAATTAAACCTGGTTTCGATCAATATTTTAGAGGATAACACCGGTTAGGTCTGGGTTAGGTCCGGGAAATGCACGCATCTGGCTCATGATTTCGCCTTTTTCGCAAACTTGTTGACCAGATCCTGGGTTTTTTCCGTGTTTGAATCACGTAGTAATGTTGTAGCACACTGAGGCAGTCAATAAAACCTGGTTCGATCAATATTTTAGAGGACAGCACCGGTTAGGTCTGGGTTAGGTCTGGGTTATGCCCGCATCTGGCTTATACTTTCTCCTTTTTCGCAAACTTGTTGGCTAGATCCTGGGTTTTTTCGGGTTTGAATCACGTGGTAATGTGGTACGACACAGAAACAATCCATTAAACCTGGATTCGGACAGTATTTTTGAGGATAACACCGGTTAGGTCTGGGATATGCGCGCATCTGGCTTATGCTTTCGCCTTTTTCGCAAACTTGCTGACCAGATCCTGGGTTTTTTCCATGTTTGAATCACGTAGTAATGTTGTACCACACTGAGGCAGTCAATTAAACCTGGTTTCGATCAATATTTTAGAGGATAACACCGGTTAGGTCTGGGTTAGGTCCGGAATAAGCCCGAATCTGGCTTATACTTTCGCCTTTTTCGCAAACTTGCTGACCAGATCCTGGGTTTTTTCCATGTTTGAATCACGTAGTAATGTTGTACCACACTGAGGCAGTCAATTAAACCTGGTTTCGATCAATATTTTAGAGGATAACACCGGTTAGGTCTGGGTTAGGTCTGGGTTATGCCCGCATCTGGCTCATGATTTTGCCTTCTTCGCATACTTGTTGGCCAGATCCTGGGTTTTTTTCGTGTTTGAATCACGTAGTAATGTGGTAACACACAGAAGCAGTCAATTAAACCTGGTTTCGATCAATACTTTAGAGGATAACACCGGTTATGTCTGGGTTAGGTCTAGGATATGCGCGCATCTGGCTTATACTTTCGCCTTTTTCGCAAACTTGTTGGCAAGCTCCTGGGTTTTTTTCGTGTTTGAATCACGTAGTAATGTTGTACCACACTGAGGCAGTCAATTAAACCTGGTTTCGATCAATATTTTAGAGGATAACACCGGTTAGGTCTGGGTTAGGTCTGGGTTATGCGCGCTTCTGGCTTATACTTTCGCCTTTTTCGCAAACTTGTTGGCTAGATCCTGGGTTTTTTCCGTGTTTGAATCACGTAGTAATGTTGTACCACACTGAGGCAGTCAATTAAACCTGGTTTCGATCCATATTTTAGAGGATAACACCGGTTAGGTCTGGGTTAGGTCTGGGTTATGCCCGCATCTGGCTCATGATTTTGCCTTCTTCGCATACTTGTTGGCCAGATCCTGGGTTTTTTTCGTGTTTGAATCACGTAGTAATGTGGTAACACACTGAAGCAGTCAATTAAACCTGGTTTCGATCAATATTTTAGAGGATAACACCGGTTAGGTCTGGGTTAGGTCTGAGATATGCGCGCATCTGGCTTATACTTTCGCCTTTTTCGCAAACTTGTTGGCCAGATCCTGGGTTTTTTCCGTGTTTGAAACACGTAGTAATGCGGTACCACACTGAGGCAGTCATTTAAACCTGCTTTCGATCAATATTTCACAGGATAACACCGGTTAGGTCTGGGTTAGGTCCGGGATATGCCCGCATCTGGCTCATGATTTTGCCTTCTTCGCATACTTGTTGGCCAGGTCCTAGGTTTTTTTCGAGTTTGAATCACGTAGTAATGTGGTACCACACTGAGGTAATCAATTAAACCTGGTTTCGATCAATATTTCAGAGGATAACACCGGTTAGGTCTGGGTTAGGTCCGGGAAATGCACGCATCTGGCTTATGATTTCGACTTTTTCGCAAACTTGTTGGCCAGATCCTGGGTTTTTTCTGTGTTTGAATCACGTAGTAATGTGATACCACACCGAGGCAGTCAATTAAACCTGGCTTCGATCAATATTTTAGAGGATAACACCGGCTAGGTCTGGGTTAGTTCTGGGATATGCGCGCATCTGGCTTACACTTTCGCCATTTTCGCAAATTTGTTGGCCAGATCCTGGGTTTTTTTCGTGTTTGAATCACGTAGTAATGTGGTAACACACTGAATCTGTCAATTAAGCCTGGTTTCGATCAATATTTTAGAGGATAACACCGGTTAGGTCTGGGTTAGGTCTGGGTTATGCCCGCATCTGGCTCATGATTTTGCCTTCTTCGCATACTTGTTGGCCAGATCCTGGGCTTTTTCCTTGTTTGAATCACGTAGTAATGTGGTAACACACTGAAGCAGTCAATTAAACCTGGTTTCGATCAATATTTTAGAGGATAACACCGGTTAGGCCTGGGTTTCGTCTGGGTTATGTCCGCACCTGGCTCATGATTTTGCCTTCTTCGCATACTTGTTGGCCAGATCCTGGGTTTTTTTCGTGTTTGAATCACGTAGTAATGTGGTAACACACTGAAGCAGTCAATTAAACCTGGTTTCGATCAATATTATAGAGGATAACACCGGTTAGGTCTGGGTTAGCTCTGGGTTATGCCCGCGTCTGGCTCATGATTTTGCCTTTTTCGCAAACTTGTTGGCCAGATCTTGGGTTTTTTTCGTGTTTGAATCACGTAGTAATGTGGTAACACACTGAAGCAGTCAATTAAACCTGGTTTCGATCAATATTTTAGAGGATAACACCGGTTAGGCCTGGGTTTCGTCTGGGTTATGTCCGCACCTGGCTCATGATTTTGCCTTCTTCGCATACTTGTTGGCCAGATCCTGGGTTTTTTTCGTGTTTGAATCACGTAGTAATGTGG
Source organism: Colletes latitarsis (assembly GCF_051014445.1). NCBI lineage: Eukaryota > Metazoa > Arthropoda > Insecta > Hymenoptera > Colletidae > Colletes > Colletes latitarsis. Next base: position 9,670,792 of record NC_135142.1, read on the forward strand.
TAACACACTGAAGCAGTCAACTAAACCTGGTTTCGATCAATATTTTAGAGGATAACACCGGTTAGGTCTGGGTTAGGTCTGGGTTATGCCCGCATCTGGCTCATGATTTTGCCTTCTTCGCATACTTGTTGGCCAGACCCTGGGCTTTTTCCTTGTTTGAATCACGTAGTAATGTGGTAACACACTGAAGCAGTCAATTAAACCTGGTTTCGATCAATATTTTAGAGGATAACACCGGTTAGGCCTGGGTTTCGTCTGGGTTATGTCCGCACCTGGCTCATGATTTTGCCTTCTTCGCATACTTGTTGGCCAGATCCTGGGTTTTTTTCGTGTTTGAATCACGTAGTAATGTGGTAACACACTGAAGCAGTCAATTAAACCTGGTTTCGATCAATATTATAGAGGATAACACCGGTTAGGTCTGGGTTAGGTCTGGGTTATGCCCGCGTCTGGCTCATGATTTTGCCTTTTTCGCAAACTTGTTGGCCAGATCTTGGGTTTTTTTCGTGTTTGAATCACGTAGTAATGTGGTAACACACTGAAGCAGTCAATTAAACCTGGTTTCGATCAATATTTTAGAGGATAACACCGGTTAGGCCTGGGTTTCGTCTGGGTTATGTCCGCACCTGGCTCATGATTTTGCCTTCTTCGCATACTTGTTGGCCAGATCCTGGGTTTTTTTCGTGTTTGAATCACGTAGTAATGTGGTAACACACTGAAGCAGTCAATTAAACCTGGTTTCGATCAATATTTTAGAGGATAACACCGGTTAGGTCTGGGTTAGGTCCGGGAAATGCACGCATCTGGCTCATGATTTTGCCTTCTTCGCATATTTGTTGGCCAGATCCTGGGTTTTTTTCGTGTTTGAATCACGTAGTAATGTGGTAACACACTGAAGCAGTCAATTAAACCTGGTTTCGATCAATATAATAGAGGATAACACCGGTTAGGTCTGGGTTAGGTCTGGGTTATGCCCCCGTCTGGCTCATGATTTTGCCTTTTTCGCAAACTTGTTGGCCAGATCTTGGGTTTTTTTCGTGTTTGAATCACGTAGTAATGTGGTAATTCACTGAAGCAGTCAATTAAACCTGGTTTCGATCAATATTTTAGAGGATAACACCGGTTAGGTCTGGGTTAGGTCCGGGATAAGCCCGAATCTGGCTCATGATTTTGCCTTCTTCGCATACTTGTTGGCCAGATCCTGGGTTTTTTCCGTGTTTCAATCACGTAGTAATGTGGTAATTCACTGAAGCAGTCAATTAAACCTGGTTTCGAGCAATATTTTAGAGGATAACACCGGTTAGGTCTGGGTTAGGTCCGGGAAATGCACGCATCTGGCTCATGATTTCGCCTTTTTCGCAAACTTGTTGACCAGATCCTGGGTTTTTTCCGTGTTTGAATCACGTAGTAATGTTGTAGCACACTGAGGCAGTCAATAAAACCTGGTTCGATCAATATTTTAGAGGACAGCACCGGTTAGGTCTGGGTTAGGTCTGGGTTATGCCCGCATCTGGCTTATACTTTCTCCTTTTTCGCAAACTTGTTGGCTAGATCCTGGGTTTTTTCGGGTTTGAATCACGTGGTAATGTGGTACGACACAGAAACAATCCATTAAACCTGGATTCGGACAGTATTTTTGAGGATAACACCGGTTAGGTCTGGGATATGCGCGCATCTGGCTTATGCTTTCGCCTTTTTCGCAAACTTGCTGACCAGATCCTGGGTTTTTTCCATGTTTGAATCACGTAGTAATGTTGTACCACACTGAGGCAGTCAATTAAACCTGGTTTCGATCAATATTTTAGAGGATAACACCGGTTAGGTCTGGGTTAGGTCCGGAATAAGCCCGAATCTGGCTTATACTTTCGCCTTTTTCGCAAACTTGCTGACCAGATCCTGGGTTTTTTCCATGTTTGAATCACGTAGTAATGTTGTACCACACTGAGGCAGTCAATTAAACCTGGTTTCGATCAATATTTTAGAGGATAACACCGGTTAGGTCTGGGTTAGGTCTGGGTTATGCCCGCATCTGGCTCATGATTTTGCCTTCTTCGCATACTTGTTGGCCAGATCCTGGGTTTTTTTCGTGTTTGAATCACGTAGTAATGTGGTAACACACAGAAGCAGTCAATTAAACCTGGTTTCGATCAATACTTTAGAGGATAACACCGGTTATGTCTGGGTTAGGTCTAGGATATGCGCGCATCTGGCTTATACTTTCGCCTTTTTCGCAAACTTGTTGGCAAGCTCCTGGGTTTTTTTCGTGTTTGAATCACGTAGTAATGTTGTACCACACTGAGGCAGTCAATTAAACCTGGTTTCGATCAATATTTTAGAGGATAACACCGGTTAGGTCTGGGTTAGGTCTGGGTTATGCGCGCTTCTGGCTTATACTTTCGCCTTTTTCGCAAACTTGTTGGCTAGATCCTGGGTTTTTTCCGTGTTTGAATCACGTAGTAATGTTGTACCACACTGAGGCAGTCAATTAAACCTGGTTTCGATCCATATTTTAGAGGATAACACCGGTTAGGTCTGGGTTAGGTCTGGGTTATGCCCGCATCTGGCTCATGATTTTGCCTTCTTCGCATACTTGTTGGCCAGATCCTGGGTTTTTTTCGTGTTTGAATCACGTAGTAATGTGGTAACACACTGAAGCAGTCAATTTAAGCTGGTTTCGATCAATATTTTAGAGGATAACACCGGTTAGGTCTGGGTTAGGTCTGGGTTATGCCCGCATCTGGCTCATGATTTTGCCCTCTTCGCATACTTGTTGGCCAGATCCTGGGTTTTTCCGTGTTTGAATCACGTAGTAATGTGGTAACACACTGAAGCAGTCACTTAAACCTGGTTTCGATCAATATTTTAGAGGATAACACCGGTTAGGTCTGGGTTAGGTCTGGGATATGCGCGCATCTGGCTTATACTTCCGCCTTTTTCGCAAACTTGTTGGCCAGATCCTGGGTTTTTTCCGTGTTTGAATCACGTAGTAATGTTGTAGCACACTGAGGCAGTCAATAAAACCTGGTTCGATCAATATTTTAGAGGACAGCACCGGTTAGGTCTGGGTTAGGTCTGGGTTATGCCCGCATCTGGCTTATACTTTCTCCTTTTTCGCAAACTTGTTGGCTAGATCCTGGGTTTTTTCGGGTTTGAATCACGTGGTAATGTGGTACGACACAGAAACAATCCATTAAACCTGGATTCGGACAGTATTTTTGAGGATAACACCGGTTAGGTCTGGGATATGCGCGCATCTGGCTTATGCTTTCGCCTTTTTCGCAAACTTGCTGACCAGATCCTGGGTTTTTTCCATGTTTGAATCACGTAGTAATGTTGTACCACACTGAGGCAGTCAATTAAACCTGGTTTCGATCAATATTTTAGAGGATAACACCGGTTAGGTCTGGGTTAGGTCCGGAATAAGCCCGAATCTGGCTTATACTTTCGCCTTTTTCGCAAACTTGCTGACCAGATCCTGGGTTTTTTCCATGTTTGAATCACGTAGTAATGTTGTACCACACTGAGGCAGTCAATTAAACCTGGTTTCGATCAATATTTTAGAGGATAACACCGGTTAGGTCTGGGTTAGGTCTGGGTTATGCCCGCATCTGGCTCATGATTTTGCCTTCTTCGCATACTTGTTGGCCAGATCCTGGGTTTTTTTCGTGTTTGAATCACGTAGTAATGTGGTAACACACAGAAGCAGTCAATTAAACCTGGTTTCGATCAATACTTTAGAGGATAACACCGGTTATGTCTGGGTTAGGTCTAGGATATGCGCACATCTGGCTTATACTTTCGCCTTTTTCGCAAACTTGTTGGCAAGCTCCTGGGTTTTTTTCGTGTTTGAATCACGTAGTAATGTTGTACCACACTGAGGCAGTCAATTAAACCTGGTTTCGATCAATATTTTAGAGGATAACACCGGTTAGGTCTGGGTTAGGTCTGGGTTTTGCGCGCTTCTGGCTTATACTTTCGCCTTTTTCGCAAACTTGTTGGCTAGATCCTGGGTTTTTTCCGTGTTTGAATCACGTAGTAATGTTGTACCACACTGAGGCAGTCAATTAAACCTGGTTTCGATCCATATTTTAGAGGATAACACCGGTTAGGTCTGGGTTAGGTCTGGGTTATGCCCGCATCTGGCTCATGATTTTGCCTTCTTCGCATACTTGTTGGCCAGATCCTGGGTTTTTTTCGTGTTTGAATCACGTAGTAATGTGGTAACACACTGAAGCAGTCAATTTAAGCTGGTTTCGATCAATATTTTAGAGGATAACACCGGTTAGGTCTGGGTTAGGTCTGGGTTATGCCCGCATCTGGCTCATGATTTTGCCCTCTTCGCATACTTGTTGGCCAGATCCTGGGTTTTTCCGTGTTTGAATCACGTAGTAATGTGGTAACACACTGAAGCAGTCACTTAAACCTGGTTTCGATCAATATTTTAGAGGATAACACCGGTTAGGTCTGGGTTAGGTCTGGGATATGCGCGCATCTGGCTTATACTTCCGCCTTTTTCGCAAACTTGTTGGCCAGATCCTGGGTTTTTTCCGTGTTTGAATCACGTAGTAATGTGGTAACACACTGAAGCAGTCAATTTAAGCTGGTTTCGATCAATATTTTAGAGGATAACACCGGTTAGGTCTGGGTTAGGTCTGGGTTATGCCCGCATCTGGCTCATGATTTTGCCTTCTTCGCATACTTGTTGGCCAGATCCTGGGTTTTTTTCGTGTTTGAATCACGTAGTAATGTGGTAACACACTGAAGCAGTCAATTTAAGCTGGTTTCGATCAATATTTTAGAGGATAACACCGGTTAGGTCTGGGTTAGGTCTGGGTTATGCCCGCATCTGGCTCATCATTTTGCCCTCTTCGCATACTTGTTGGCCAGATCCTGGGTTTTTCCGTGTTTGAATCACGTAGTAATGTGGTAACACACTGAAGCAGTCACTTAAACCTGGTTTCGATCAATATTTTAGAGGATAACACCGGTTAGGTCTGGGTTAGGTCCGGGAAATGCACGCATCTTGCTTATGATTTCGCCTTTTTCGCAAACTTGTTGACCAGATCCTGGGTTTTGTCCGTGTTTGAATCACGTAGTAATGTGGTACCACACTGAGGCATTCAATTAAAACTGGTTTCGATCAATATTTTAGAGGATAACACCGGTTAGGTCTGGGTTAGGTCTGGGATATGCACGCATCTGGCTCATGATTTCGCCTTCTTCGCATACTTGTTGGCCAGATCCTGGGTTTTTTTCGTGTTTGAATCACGTAGTAATGTTGTACCACACTGAGGCAGTCAATTAAACCTGGTTTCGATCAATATTTCAGAGAATAACACCGGTTAGGTCTGGGTTAGGTCCGGGAAATGCACGCATCTGGCTCATGATTTCGCCTTCTTCGCATACTTGTTGGCCAGATCCTGGGTTTTTTTCGTGTTTGAATCACGTAGTAATGTGGTACCACACTGAGGCAGTCAATTAAACCTGGTTTCGATCAATATTTTAGAGGATAACACCGGTTAGGTCTGGGTTAGGTCTGGGATATGCGCGCGTCTGGCTTACAATTTCGCCATTTTCGCAAACTTGTTAGCCAGATCCTGGGTTTTTCCGTGTTTGAATCACGTAGTAATGTTGTACCACACTGAGGCAGTCAATTAAACCTGGTTTCGATCAATATTTCAGAGAATAACACCGGTTAGGTCTGGGTTAGGTCCGGGAAATGCACGCATCTGGCTCATGATTTCGCCTTCTTCGCATACTTGTTGGCCAGATCCTGGGTTTTTTTCGTGTTCGAATCACGTAGTAATGTGGTAACACACTGAAGCAGTCAATTAAACCTGGTTTCGATGAATATTTTAGAGGATAACACCGGTTAGGTCTGGGTTAGGTCTGGGATATTGGCGCATCTGGCTTACACTTTCGCCATTTTCGCAAACTTGTTGCCCGGATCCTGGGTTTTTTCCGTGTTTGAATCACGTAGTAATGTTGTACCACACTGAGGCAGTCAATTAAACCTGGTTTCGATCCATATTTCAGAGGATAACACCGGTTAGGTCTGGGATAGGTCCGGGAAATGCACGCATCTGGCTCATGATTTCGCCTTTTTCGCAAACTTGTTGGCCAGATCCTGGGTTTTTTCCGTGTTTGAATCACGTAGTAATGTGGTAACACACTGAAACAGTCAATTAAACCTGGTTTCGATCAATATTTTAGAGAATAACACCGGTTAGGTCTGGGTTAGGTTTGGGTTATGCCCGCATCTGGCTCATGAATTTGCCTTCTTCGCAAACTTGTTGGCCAGATCCCGGGTTTTTTTCGTGTTTGAATCACGTAGTAATCTGGTAACACACTGAAGCAGTCAATTAAACCTGGACTCGATCAATATTTTAGAGGATAACACCGTTTGGGTTTGGGTTAGGTCGGGGTTATGCCCGCATCTGGCTCATGATTTTGCCTTCTTCGCATACTTGTTGGCCAGATCCTGGGCTTTTTTCGTGTTTGAATCACGTAGTAATGTGGTAACACACTGAAGTAGTCAATTAAACCAGGTTTCGATCAATATTTTAGAGGATAACACCGGTTAGGTCTGGGTTAGGTCTGAGATATGCGCGCATCTGGCTTATGATTTCGCCTTTTTCGGAAACTTGTTGACCAGATCCTGGGTTTTTTCCATGTTTGAATCACGTAGTAATGTTGTACCACACTGAGGCAGTCAATTAAACCTGGTTTCGATCAATATTTTAGAGGATAACACCGGTTAGGTCTGGGTTAGGTCTGGGTTATGCCCGCATCTGGCTCATGATTTTGCCTTCTTCGCATACTTGTTGGCCAGATCCTGGGTTTTTTTCGTGTTTGAATCACGTAGTAATGTGGTAACACACAGAAGCAGTCAATTAAACCTGGTTTCGATCAATACTTTAGAGGATAACACCGGTTATGTCTGGGTTAGGTCTAGGATATGCGCGCATCTGGCTTATACTTTCGCCTTTTTCGCAAACTTGTTGGCAAGCTCCTGGGTTTTTTTCGTGTTTGAATCACGTAGTAATGTTGTACCACACTGAGGCAGTCAATTAAACCTGGTTTCGATCAATATTTTAGAGGATAACACCGGTTAGGTCTGGGTTAGGTCTGGGTTATGCGCGCTTCTGGCTTATACTTTCGCCTTTTTCGCAAACTTGTTGGCTAGATCCTGGGTTTTTTCCGTGTTTGAATCACGTAGTAATGTTGTACCACACTGAGGCAGTCAATTAAACCTGGTTTCGATCCATATTTTAGAGGATAACACCGGTTAGGTCTGGGTTAGGTCTGGGTTATGCCCGCATCTGGCTCATGATTTTGCCTTCTTCGCATACTTGTTGGCCAGATCCTGGGTTTTTTTCGTGTTTGAATCACGTAGTAATGTGGTAACACACTGAAGCAGTCAATTTAAGCTGGTTTCGATCAATATTTTAGAGGATAACACCGGTTAGGTCTGGGTTAGGTCTGGGTTATGCCCGCATCTGGCTCATGATTTTGCCCTCTTCGCATACTTGTTGGCCAGATCCTGGGTTTTTCCGTGTTTGAATCACGTAGTAATGTGGTAACACACTGAAGCAGTCACTTAAACCTGGTTTCGATCAATATTTTAGAGGATAACACCGGTTAGGTCTGGGTTAGGTCTGGGATATGCGCGCATCTGGCTTATACTTCCGCCTTTTTCGCAAACTTGTTGGCCAGATCCTGGGTTTTTTCCGTGTTTGAATCACGTAGTAATGTGGTAACACACTGAAGCAGTCAATTTAAGCTGGTTTCGATCAATATTTTAGAGGATAACACCGGTTAGGTCTGGGTTAGGTCTGGGTTATGCCCGCATCTGGCTCATGATTTTGCCTTCTTCGCATACTTGTTGGCCAGATCCTGGGTTTTTTTCGTGTTTGAATCACGTAGTAATGTGGTAACACACTGAAGCAGTCAATTTAAGCTGGTTTCGATCAATATTTTAGAGGATAACACCGGTTAGGTCTGGGTTAGGTCTGGGTTATGCCCGCATCTGGCTCATGATTTTGCCCTCTTCGCATACTTGTTGGCCAGATCCTGGGTTTTTCCGTGTTTGAATCACGTAGTAATGTGGTAACACACTGAAGCAGTCACTTAAACCTGGTTTCGATCAATATTTTAGAGGATAACACCGGTTAGGTCTGGGTTAGGTCCGGGAAATGCACGCATCTTGCTTATGATTTCGCCTTTTTCGCAAACTTGTTGACCAGATCCTGGGTTTTGTCCGTGTTTGAATCACGTAGTAATGTGGTACCACACTGAGGCATTCAATTAAAACTGGTTTCGATCAATATTTTAGAGGATAACACCGGTTAGGTCTGGGTTAGGTCTGGGATATGCACGCATCTGGCTCATGATTTCGCCTTCTTCGCATACTTGTTGGCCAGATCCTGGGTTTTTTTCGTGTTTGAATCACGTAGTAATGTTGTACCACACTGAGGCAGTCAATTAAACCTGGTTTCGATCAATATTTCAGAGAATAACACCGGTTAGGTCTGGGTTAGGTCCGGGAAATGCACGCATCTGGCTCATGATTTCGCCTTCTTCGCATACTTGTTGGCCAGATCCTGGGTTTTTTTCGTGTTTGAATCACGTAGTAATGTGGTAACACACTGAAGCAGTCAATTAAACCTGGTTTCGATCAATATTTTAGAGAATAACACCGGTTAGGTCTGGGTTAGGTTTGGGTTATGCCCGCATCTGGCTCATGAATTTGCCTTCTTCGCAAACTTGTTGGCCAGATCCCGGGTTTTTTTCGTGTTTGAATCACGTAGTAATATGGTAACACACTGAAGCAGTCAATTAAACCTGGACTCGATCAATATTTTAGAGGATAACACCGTTTGGGTTTGGGTTAGGTCGGGGTTATGCCCGCATCTGGCTCATGATTTTGCCTTCTTCGCATACTTGTTGGCCAGATCCTGGGCTTTTTTCGTGTTTGAATCACGTAGTAATGTGGTAACACACTGAAGTAGTCAATTAAACCAGGTTTCGATCAATATTTTAGAGGATAACACCGGTTAGGTCTGGGTTAGGTCTGAGATATGCGCGCATCTGGCTTATGATTTCGCCTTTTTCGGAAACTTGTTGACCAGATCCTGGGTTTTTTCTGTGTTTGAATCACGTAGTAATGTGATACCACACCGAGGCAGTCAATTAAACCTGGCTTCGATCAATATTTTAGAGGATAACACCGGCTAGGTCTGGGTTAGTTCTGGGATATGCGCGCATCTGGCTTACACTTTCGCCATTTTCGCAAATTTGTTGGCCAGATCCTGGGTTTTTTTCGTGTTTGAATCACGTAGTAATGTGGTAACACACTGAAACTGTCAATTAAGCCTGGTTTCGATCAATATTTTAGAGGATAACACCGGTTAGGTCTGGGTTAGGTCTGGGTTATGCCCGCATCTGGCTCATGATTTTGCCTTCTTCGCATACTTGTTGGCCAGATCCTGGGCTTTTTCCTTGTTTGAATCACGTAGTAATGTGGTAACACACTGAAGCAGTCAATTAAACCTGGTTTCGATCAATATTTTAGAGGATAACACCGGTTAGGCCTGGGTTTCGTCTGGGTTATGTCCGCACCTGGCTCATGATTTTGCCTTCTTCGCATACTTGTTGGCCAGATCTTGGGCTTTTTTCGTGTTTGAATCACGTAGTATTGTGGTAACACACTGAAGCAGTCAATTAAACCTGGTTTCGATCAATATTATAGAGGATAACACCGGTTAGGTCTGGGTTAGGTCTGGGTTATGCCCGCGTCTGGCTCATGATTTTGCCTTTTTCGCAAACTTGTAGGCCAGATCTTGGGCTTTTTTCGTGTTTGAATCACGTAGTAATGTGGTAACACACTGAAGCAGTCAATTAAACCTGGTTTCGATCAATATTTTAGAGGATAACACCGGTTAGGCCTGGGTTTCGTCTGGGTTATGTCCGCACCTGGCTCATGATTTTGCCTTCTTCGCATACTTGTTGGCCAGATCCTGGGTTTTTTTCGTGTTTGAATCACGTAGTAATGTGGTAACACACTGAAGCAGTCAATTAAACCTGGTTTCGATCAATATTTTAGAGGATAACACCGGTTAGGTCTGGGTTAGGTCTGGGTTATGCCCGCATCTGGCTCATGATTTTGCCTTCTTCGCATACTTGTTGGCCAGATCCTGGGCTTTTTCCTTGTTTGAATCACGTAGTAATGTGGTAACACACTGAAGCAGTCAATTAAACCTGGTTTCGATCAATATTTTAGAGGATAACACAAGGTTAGGCCTGGGTTTCGTCTGGGTTATGTCCGCACCTGGCTCATGATTTTGCCTTCTTCGCATACTTGTTGGCCAGATCCTGGGTTTTTTTCGTGTTTGAATCACGTAGTAATGTGGTAACACACTGAAGCAGTCAATTAAACCTGGTTTCGATCAATATTATAGAGGATAACACCGGTTAGGTCTGGGTTAGGTCTGGGTTATGCCCGCGTCTGGCTCATGATTTTGCCTTTTTCGCAAACTTGTTGGCCAGATCTTGGGTTTTTTTCGTGTTTGAATCACGTAGTAATGTGGTAACACACTGAAGCAGTCAATTAAACCTGGTTTCGATCAATATTTTAGAGGATAACACCGGTTAGGCCTGGGTTTCGTCTGGGTTATGTCCGCACCTGGCTCATGATTTTGCCTTCTTCGCATACTTGTTGGCCAGATCCTGGGTTTTTTTCGTGTTTGAATCACGTAGTAATGTGGTAACACACTGAAGCAGTCAATTAAACCTGGTTTCGATCAATATTTTAGAGGATAACACCGGTTAGGTCTGGGTTAGGTCCGGGAAATGCACGCATCTGGCTCATGATTTTGCCTTCTTCGCATACTTGTTGGCCAGATCCTGGGTTTTTTCCGTGTTTCAATCACGTAGTAATGTGGTAATTCACTGAAGCAGTCAATTAAACCTGGTTTCGATCAATATTTTAGAGGATAACACCGGTTAGGTCTGGGTTAGGTCCGGGAAGTGCACGCATCTGGCTCATGATTTCGCCTTTTTCGCAAACTTGTTGACCAGATCCTGGGTTTTTTCCGTGTTTGAATCACGTAGTAATGTTGTAGCACACTGAGGCAGTCAATAAAACCTGGTTCGATCAATATTTTAGAGGACAGCACCGGTTAGGTCTGGGTTAGGTCTGGGTTATGCCCGCATCTGGCTTATACTTTCTCCTTTTTCGCAAACTTGTTGGCTAGATCCTGGGTTTTTTTCGGGTTTGAATCACGTGGTAATGTGGTACGACACAGAAACAATCCATTAAACCTGGATTCGGACAGTATTTTTGAGGATAACACCGGTTAGGTCTGGGATATGCGCGCATCTGGCTTATGCTTTCGCCTTTTTCGCAAACTTGCTGACCAGATCCTGGGTTTTTTCCATGTTTGAATCACGTAGTAATGTTGTACCACACTGAGGCAGTCAATTAAACCTGGTTTCGATCAATATTTTAGAGGATAACACCGGTTAGGTCTGGGTTAGGTCCGGAATAAGCCCGAATCTGGCTTATACTTTCGCCTTTTTCGCAAACTTGCTGACCAGATCCTGGGTTTTTTCCATGTTTGAATCACGTAGTAATGTTGTACCACACTGAGGCAGTCAATTAAACCTGGTTTCGATCAATATTTTAGAGGATAACACCGGTTAGGTCTGGGTTAGGTCTGGGTTATGCCCGCATCTGGCTCATGATTTTGCCTTCTTCGCATACTTGTTGGCCAGATCCTGGGTTTTTTTCGTGTTTGAATCACGTAGTAATGTGGTAACACACAGAAGCAGTCAATTAAACCTGGTTTCGATCAATACTTTAGAGGATAACACCGGTTATGTCTGGGTTAGGTCTAGGATATGCGCGCATCTGGCTTATACTTTCGCCTTTTTCGCAAACTTGTTGGCCAGATCTTGGGTTTTTTTCGTGTTTGAATCACGTAGTAATGTGGTAATTCACTGAAGCAGTCAATTAAACCTGGTTTCGATTAATATTTTAGAGGATAACACCGGTTAGGTCTGGGTTAGGTCCGGGATAAGCCCGAATCTGGCTCATGATTTTGCCTTCTTCGCATACTTGTTGGCCAGATCCTGGGTTTTTTCCGTGTTTCAATCACGTAGTAATGTGGTAATTCACTGAAGCAGTCAATTAAACCTGGTTTCGATCAATATTTTAGAGGATAACACCGGTTAGGTCTGGGTTAGGTCCGGGAAATGCACGCATCTGGCTCATGATTTCGCCTTTTTCGCAAACTTGTTGACCAGATCCTGGGTTTTTTCCGTGTTTGAATCACGTAGTAATGTTGTAGCACACTGAGGCAGTCAATAAAACCTGGTTCGATCAATATTTTAGAGGACAGCACCGGTTAGGTCTGGGTTAGGTCTGGGTTATGCCCGCATCTGGCTTATACTTTCTCCTTTTTCGCAAACTTGTTGGCTAGATCCTGGGTTTTTTTCGGGTTTGAATCACGTGGTAATGTGGTACGACACAGAAACAATCCATTAAACCTGGATTCGGACAGTATTTTTGAGGATAACACCGGTTAGGTCTGGGATATGCGCGCATCTGGCTTATGCTTTCGCCTTTTTCGCAAACTTGCTGACCAGATCCTGGGTTTTTTCCATGTTTGAATCACGTAGTAATGTTGTACCACACTGAGGCAGTCAATTAAACCTGGTTTCGATCAATATTTTAGAGGATAACACCGGTTAGGTCTGGGTTAGGTCCGGAATAAGCCCGAATCTGGCTTATACTTTCGCCTTTTTCGCAAACTTGCTGACCAGATCCTGGGTTTTTTCCATGTTTGAATCACGTAGTAATGTTGTACCACACTGAGGCAGTCAATTAAACCTGGTTTCGATCAATATTTTAGAGGATAACACCGGTTAGGTCTGGGTTAGGTCTGGGTTATGCCCGCATCTGGCTCATGATTTTGCCTTCTTCGCATACTTGTTGGCCAGATCCTGGGTTTTTTTCGTGTTTGAATCACGTAGTAATGTGGTAACACACAGAAGCAGTCAATTAAACCTGGTTTCGATCAATACTTTAGAGGATAACACCGGTTATGTCTGGGTTAGGTCTAGGATATGCGCGCATCTGGCTTATACTTTCGCCTTTTTCGCAAACTTGTTGGCAAGCTCCTGGGTTTTTTTCGTGTTTGAATCACGTAGTAATGTTGTACCACACTGAGGCAGTCAATTAAACCTGGTTTCGATCAATATTTTAGAGGATAACACCGGTTAGGTCTGGGTTAGGTCTGGGTTATGCGCGCTTCTGGCTTATACTTTCGCCTTTTTCGCAAACTTGTTGGCTAGATCCAGGGTTTTTTCCGTGTTTGAATCACGTAGTAATGTTGTACCACACTGAGGCAGTCAATTAAACCTGGTTTCGATCCATATTTTAGAGGATAACACCGGTTAGGTCTGGGTTAGGTCTGGGTTATGCCCGCATCTGGCTCATGATTTTGCTTTCTTCGCATACTTGTTGGCCAGATCCTGGGTTTTTTTCGTGTTTGAATCACGTAGTAATGTGGTAACACACTGAAGCAGTCAATTTAAGCTGGTTTCGATCAATATTTTAGAGGATAACACCGGTTAGGTCTGGGTTAGGTCTGGGTTATGCCCGCATCTGGCTCATGATTTTGCCCTCTTCGCATACTTGTTGGCCAGATCCTGGGTTTTTCCGTGTTTGAATCACGTAGTAATGTGGTAACACACTGAAGCAGTCACTTAAACCTGGTTTCGATCATTATTTTAGAGGATAACACCGGTTAGGTCTGGGTTAGGTCTGGGATATGCGCGCATCTGGCTTATACTTCCGCCTTTTTCGCAAACTTGTTGGCCAGATCCTGGGTTTTTTCCGTGTTTGAATCACGTAGTAATGTGGTAATACACTGAAGCAGTCAATTAAACCTGGTTTCGATCAATATTTTAGAGGATAACACCGGTTAGGTCTGGGTTAGGTCTAGGTTATGCCCGCATCTGCCTCATGATTTTGCCTTCTTCGCATACTTGTTGGCCAGATCCTGGGTTTTTTTCGTGTTTGAATCACGTAGTAATGTGGTAACACACTGATGCAGTCAATTAAACCTGGTTTCGATCAATATTTTAGAGGATAACACCGGTTAGGTCTGGGTTAGGTCTGAGACACGCGCGCATCTGGCTTATACTTTCGCCTTTTTCGCAAACTTGTTGGCCAGATCCTGGGTTTTTTCCGTGTTTGAATCACGTAGTAATGTGGTAACACAATGAAGCAGTCAATTAAACCTGGTTTCGATCAATATTTTAAAGGATAACAGCGGTTAGGTCTGGGTTAGGTCCGGGAAATGCACGCATCTGGCTCATGATTTCGCCTTTTTCGCAAACTTGTTGACCAGATCCTGGGTTTTTTCCGTGTTTGAATCACGCAGTAATGTGGTAATACACTGAAGCAGTCAATTAAACCTGGTTTCGATCAATATTTTAGAGGATAACACCGGTTAGGTCTGGGTTAGGTCCGGGAAATGCACGCATCTGGCTTATGATTCCGCCTTTTTCGCAAACTTGTTGGCCAGATCCTGGGTTTTTTTCGTGTTTGAATCACGTAGTAATGTTGTACCACACTGAGGCAGTCAATTAAACCTGGTTTCGATCAATATTTTAGAGGATAACAGCGGTTAGGTCTGGGTTAGGTCCGGGAAATGCACGCATCTGGCTCATGATTTCGCCTTTTTCGCAAACTTGTTGGCAAGCTCCTGGGTTTTTTCCGTGTTTGAATCACGTAGTAATGTGGTAATACACTGAAGCAGTCAATTAAACCTGGTTTCGATCAATATTTTAGAGGATAACACCGGTTAGGTCTGGGTTAGGTCCGGGAAATGCACGCATCTGGCTTATGATTCCGCCTTTTTCGCAAACTTGTTGACCAGATCCTGGGTTTTTTCCGTGTTCGAATCACGTAGTAATGTGGTACCACACTGAGGCAGTCAATTAAACCTGGAACCGATCAATATTTTAGAGGATAACACCGGTTATGTCTGGGTTAGGTCTGGGATATGCGCGCATCTGGCTTACACTTTCGCCATTTTCGCAAACTTGTTGGCCAGATCCTGGGTTTTTTTCGTGTTTGAATCACGTAGTAATGTTGTACCACACTGAGGCAGTCAATTAAACCTGGTTTCGATCAATATTTCAGAGGATAGCAGCGGTTAGGTCTGGGTTAGGTCCGGGAAATGCACGCATCTGGCTCATGATTTCGCCTTTTTCGCAAACTTGTTGGCCAGATCCTGGGTTTTTTCCGTGTTTGAATCACGTAGTAATGTGGTACCACACCGAGGCAGTCAATTAAACCTGGAACCGATCAATATTTTAGAGGATAACACCGGTTAGGTCTGGGTTAGGTCTGGGATATGCGCGCATCTGGCTTACACTTTCGCCATTTTCGCAAACTTGTTGGCCAGATCCTGGGTTTTTTTCGTGTTTGAATCACGTAGTAATGTGGTAATACACTGAAGCAGTCAATTAAACCTGGTTTCGATCAATATTTTAGAGGATAACACCGGTTAGGTCTGGGTTAGGTCTCGTATATGCGCGCATCTGGCTTATACTTTCGCCTTTTTCGCAAACTTGTTGGCCAGATCATGGGTTTTTTCCGTGTTTGAATCAGGTAGTAATGTTGTACCACACTGAGGAAGTCAATTAAACCTGGATTCGGACAGTATTTTAGAGGATAACACCGGTTAGGTCTGGGTTAGGTCTGGGTTATGCGCGGATCTGGCTCATGATTTTGCCTTCTTCGCATACTTGTTGGCCAGATCCTCGGTTTTTTTCGTGTTTGAATCACGTAGTAATGTGGTAACACACTGAGGCAGTCAATTAAACCTGGTTTCGATCAATATTTTAGAGGATAACACCGGTTAGGTCTGGGTTAGGTCTGAGATACGCGCGCATCTGGCTTATACTTTCGCCTTTTTCGCAAACTTGTTGGCCAGATCCTGGGTTTTTTCCGTGTTTGAATCACGTAGTAATGTGGTAACACAATGAAGCAGTCACTTAAACCTGGTTTCGATCAATATTTCAGAGGATAACAGCGGTTAGGTCTGGGTTAGGTCCGGGAAATGCACGCATCTGGCTTATACTTTCGCCTTTTTCGCAAACTTGTTGGCCAGATCCTGGGTTTTTTCCGTGTTTGAATCACGTAGTAATGTTGTACCACACTGAGGCAGTCAATTAAACCTGGTTTCGATCAATATTTCAGAGGATAACAGCGGTTAGGTCTGGGTTAGGTCCGGGAAATGCACGCATCTGGCTTATACTTTCGCCTTTTTCGCAAACTTGTTGGCAAGCTCCTGGGTTTTTTCCGTGTTTGAATCACGTAGTAATGTGGTACCACACTGAGGCAGTCAATTAAACCTGGTTTCGATCAATATTTCAGAGGATAACACCGTTTGGGTCTGGGTTAGGTCTGGGTTATGCCCGCATCTGGCTCATGATTTTGCCTTCTTCG
Organism: Colletes latitarsis; assembly: GCF_051014445.1. NCBI lineage: Eukaryota > Metazoa > Arthropoda > Insecta > Hymenoptera > Colletidae > Colletes > Colletes latitarsis. The sequence goes on from NC_135142.1 coordinate 9,687,317, forward strand.
CATACTTGTTGGCCACATCCTGGGTTTTTTTCATGTTTGCATCACGTAGTAATGTGGTAACACACTGAAGCAGTCAATTAAACCTGGTTTCGATCAATATTTTAGAGGATAACACCGGTTAGGTCTGGGTTAGGTCTGGGTTATGCCCGCGTCTGGCTCATGATTTTGCCTTTTTCGCAAACTTGTTGGCCAGATCTTGAGTTTTTTTCGTGTTTGAATCACGTAGTAATGTGGTAGCACACTGAAGCAATCAATTAAACCTCGTTTCGCTCAGTATTTTACAGGATAACACCGGTTAGGTCTGGCTTAGGGCTGGGTTATACCCGCATCTGGCTCATGATTTTGCCTTCTTCGCATACTTGTTGGCCAGATCCTGGGTTTTTTTCGTGTTTGAATCACGTAGTAATGTGGTAACACACTGAAGCAGTCAATCAAACCTGGTTTCGATCAATATTTCAGAGGATAACAGCGGTTAGGTCTGGGTTAGGTCCGGGAAATGCACGCATCTGGCTCATGATTTCGCCTCTTTCGCAAACTTGTTGGCCAGATCCTGGGTTTTTTCCGTGTTTGAATCACGTAGTAATGTGGTAATTCACTGAAGCAGTCAATTAAACCTGGTTTCGATCAATATTTTAGAGGATAACACCGGTTAGGTCTGGGTTAGGTTTGGGTTATGCCCGCATCTGGCTCATGATTTTGCCTTCTTCGCATACTTGTTGGCCACATCCTGGGTTTTTTTCATGTTTGCATCACGTAGTAATGTGGTAACACACTGAAGCAGTCAATTAAACCTGGTTTCGATCAATATTTTAGAGGATAACACCGGTTAGGTCTGGGTTAGGTCTGGTATATGCGCGCATCTGGCTTATACTTTCGCCTTTTTCGCAAACTTGTTGGCCAGATCATGGGTTTTTTCCGTGTTTGAATCAGGTAGTAGTGTTGTACCACACTGAGGAAGTCAATTAATCCTGGATTCGGACAGTATTTTAGAGGATAACACCGGTTAGGTCTGGGTTAGGTCTGGGTTATGCGAGGATCTGGCTCATGATTTTGCCTTCTTCGCATACTTGTTGGCCAGATCCTGGGTTTTTTTCGTGTTTGAATCACGTAGTAATGTGGTAACACACTGAAGCAGTCAATTAAACCTGGTTTCGATCAATATTTTAGAGGATAACACCGGTTAGGTCTGGGTTTCGTTTGGGTTATGCCCGCATCTGGCTCATGATTTTGCCTGCTTCGCAATACTTGTTGGCCAGATCCTGGGTTTTTTTCGTGTTTGAATCACGTAGTAATGTGGTAATACACTGAAGCAGTCAATTAAACCTGGTTTCGATCAATATTTTAGAGGATAACACCGGTTAGGTCTGGGTTAGGTCTGGGTGATGCCCGCATCTGGCTCATGATTTTGCCTTCTTCGCATACTTGTTGGCCAGATCCTGGGTTTTTTTCGTGTTTGAATCACGTAGTAATGTGGTAATACACTGAAGCAGTCAATTAAACCTGGTTTCGATCAATGTTTTAGAGGATAACACCGGTTAGGTCTGGGTTAGGTCTGGGTGATGCCCGCATCTGGCTCATGATTTTGCCTTCTTCGCATATTTGTTGGCCAGATCCCGGGTTCTTTTCGTGTTTGAATCACGTAGTAATGTTGTACCACACTGAGGCAGTCAATTAAACCTGGATTCGGACAGTATTTTAGAGGATAACACCGGTTAGGTCTGTGTTAGGTCTGGGTTATGCCCGCGTCTGGCTCATGATTTTGCCTTCTTCGCATACTTGTTGGCCAAATCCTGGGTTTTTTTCGTGGTTGAATCACGTAGTAATGTGGTAACACACTGAAGCAGTCAATTAAACCTGGTTTCGATCAATATTTTAAAGGATAACAGCGGTTAGGTCTGGGTTAGGTCTGGGATATGCGCGCATCTGGCTTATACTTTCGCCATTTTCGCAAACTTGTTGGCAAGCTCCTGGGTTTTTTCCGTGTTTGAATCACGTAGTAATGTGGTAATACACTGAAGCAGTCAATTAAACCTGGTTTCGATCAATATTTTAGAGGATAACACCGGTTAGGTCTGGGTTAGGTCCGGGAAATGCACGCATCTGGCTCATGATTTCGCCTTTTTCGCAAACTTGTTGGCCAGATCCTGGGTTTTTTCCGTGTTTGAATCACGTAGTAATGTGGTAATTCACTGAAGCAGTCAATTAAACCTGGTTTCGATCAATATTCTAGAGGATAACACCGGTTATGTCTGGGTTAGGTTTGGGTTATGCCCGCATCTGGCTCATGATTTTGCCTTCTTCGCAAACTTGTTGGCCAGATCCTGGGTTTTTTTCGTGTTTGAATCACGTAGTAATCTGGTAACACACTGAAGCAGTCAATTAAACCTGGTCTCGATCAATATTTTCGAGGATAACACCGTTTGGGTCTGGGTTAGGTCTGGGTTATGCCCGCATCTGGCTCATGATTTTGCCTTCTTCGCATACTTGTTGGCCACATCCTGGGTTTTTTTCATGTTTGCATCACGTAGTAATGTGGTAACACACTGAAGCAGTCAATTAAACCTGGTTTCGATCAATATTTTAGAGGATAACACCGGTTAGGTCTGGGTTAGGTCTGGGTTATGCCCGCGTCTGGCTCATGATTTTGCCTTTTTCGCAAACTTGTTGGCCAGATCTTGAGTTTTTTTCGTGTTTGAATCACGTAGTAATGTGGTAGCACAGTGAAGCAGTCAATTAGACCTCGTTTCGCTCAGTATTTTACAGGATAACACCGGTTAGGTCTGGCTTAGGTCTGGGTTATACCCGCATCTGGCTCATGATTTTGCCTTCTTCGCATACTTGTTGGCCAGATCCTGGGTTTTTTTCGTGTTTGAATCACGTAGTAATGTGGTAACACACTGAAGCAGTCAATTAAACCTGGTTTCGATCAATATTTTAGAGGATAACACCGGTTAGGTCTGGGTTAGGTCTGGTATATGCGCGCATCTGGCTTATACTTTCGCCTTTTTCGCAAACTTGTTGGCCAGATCATGGGTTTTTTCCGTGTTTGCATCAGGTAGTAATGTTGTACCACACTGAGGAAGTCAATTAAACCTGGATTCGGACAGTATTTTAGAGGATAACACCGGTTAGGTCTGGGTTAGGTCTGGGTTATGCGCGGATCTGGCTCATGATTTTGCCTTCTTCGCATACTTGTTGGCCAGATCCTGGGTTTTTTTCGTGTTTGAATCACGTAGTAATGTGGTAACACACTGAAGCAGTCAATTAAACCTGGTTTCGACCAATATTTTAGAGGAAAACGCCGGTTAGGTCTGGGTTTCGTTTGGGTTATGCCCGCATCTGGCTCATGATTTTGCCTGCTTCACAATACTTGTTGGCCAGATCCTGGGTTTTTTTCGTGTTTGAATCACGTAGTAATGTGGTAATACACTGAAGCACTCAATTAAACCTGGTTTCGATCAATATTTTAGAGGATAACACCGGTTAGGTCTGGGTTAGGTCTGGGTGATGCCCGCATCTGGCTCATGATTTGGCCTTCTTCGCATACATGTTGGCCAGATCCTGGGTTTTTTTCGTGTTTGAATCACGTAGTAATGTGGTAATACACTGAAGCAGTCAATTAAACCTGGTTTCGATCAATATTCTAGAGGATAACACCGGTTAGGTCTGGGTTAGGTCTGGGTGATGCCCGCATCTGGCTCATGATTGTGCCTTCTTCGCATACTTGTTGGCCAGATCCTGGGTTTTTTTCGTGTTTGAATCACGTAGTAATGTTGTACCACACTGAGGCAGTCATTTAAACCTGGATTCGGACAGTATTTTACAGGATAACACCGGTTAGGTCTGGGTTAGGTCTGGGTTATGCCCGCATCTGGCTCATGATTTTGCCTTCTTCGCATACTTGTTGGCCAGATCCTGGGTTTTTTTCATGTTTGCATCACGTAGTAATGTGGTAACACACTGAAGCAGTCAATTAAACCTGGTTTCGATCAATATTTTAGAGGATAACACCGGTTAGGTCTGGCTTAGGTCGGGGTTATACCCGCATCTGGCTCATGATTTTGCCTTCTTCGCAAACTTGTTGGCCAGATCCTGGGTTTTTTCCGTGTTTGAATCACGTAGTAATGTGGTAATTCACTGAAGCAGTCAATTAAACCTGGTTTCGATCAATATTCTAGAGGATAACACCGGTTAGGTCTGGGTTAGGTTTGGGTTATGCCCGCATCTGGCTCATGATTTTGCCTTCTTCGCATACTTGTTGGCCAGATCCTGGGTTTTTTTCATGTTTGCATCACGTAGTAATGTGGTAACACACTGAAGCAGTCAATTAAACCTGGTTTCGATCAATATTTTAGAGGATAACACCGGTTAGGTCTGGCTTAGGTCTGGGTGATGCCCGCATCTGGCTCATGATTTTGCCTTCTTCGCATACTTGTTGGCCAGATCCTGGGTTTTTTTCGTGTTTGAATCACGTAGTAATGTTGTACCACACTGAGGCAGTCATTTAAACCTGGATTCGGACAGTATTTTACAGGATAACACCGGTTAGGTCTGGGTTAGGTCTGGGTTATGCCCGCATCTGGCTCATGATTTTGCCTTTTTCGCAAACTTGTTGGCCAGATCTTGGGTTTTTTTCGTGTTTGAATCACGTAGTAATGTGGTAACACACTGGAGCAGTCAATTAAACCTCGTTTCGCTCAGTGTTTTAGAGGATAACACCGGTTAGGTCTGGCTTAGGTCTGGGTTATACCCGCATCTGGCTCATGATTTTGCCTTCTTCGCAAACTTGTTGGCCAGATCCTGGGTTTTTTCCGTGTTTGAATCACGTAGTAATGTGGTAATTCACTGAAGCAGTCAATTAAACCTGGTTTCGATCAATATTCTAGAGGATAACACCGGTTAGGTCTGGGTTAGGTTTGGGTTATGCCCGCATCTGGCTCATGATTTTGCCTTCTTCGCAAACTTGTTGGCCAGATCCTGGGTTTTTTTCGTGTTTGAATCACGTAGTAATCTGGTAACACACTGAAGCAGTCAATTAAACCTGGTCTCGATCAATATTTTCGAGGATAACACCGTTTGGGTCTGGGTTAGGTCTGGGTTATGCCCGCATCTGGCTCATGATTTTGCCTTCTTCGCATACTTGTTGGCCACATCCTGGGTTTTTTTCATGTTTGCATCACGTAGTAATGTGGTAACACACTGAAGCAGTCAATTAAACCTGGTTTCGATCAATATTTTAGAGGATAACACCGGTTAGGTCTGGGTTAGGTCTGGGTTGTGCCCGCGTCTGGCTCATGATTTTGCCTTTTTCGCAAACTTGTTGGCCAGATCTTGAGTTCTTTTCGTGTTTGAATCACGTAGTAATGTGGTAGCACACTGAAGCAGTCAATTAAACCTCGTTTCGCTCAGTATTTTACAAGATAACACCGGTTAGGTCTGGCTTAGGTCTGGGTTATACCCGCATCTGGCTCATGATTTTGCCTTCTTCGCATACTTGTTGGCCAGATCCTGGGTTTTTTTCGTGTTTGAATCACGTAGTAATGTGGTAATACACTGAAGCAGTCAATTAAACCTGGTTTCGATCAATATTTTAGAGGATAACACCGGTTAGGTCTGGGTTAGGTCTGTGTGATGCCCGCATCTGGCTCATGATTTTGCCTTCTTCGCATACTTGTTGGCCAGATCCTGGGTTTTTTTCGTGTTTGAATCACGTAGTAATGTTGTACCACACTGAGGCAGTCAATTAAACCTGGATTCGGACAGTATTTTAGAGGATAACACCGGTTAGGTCTGGGTTAGGTCTGGGTTATGCCCGCATCTGGCTCATGATTTTGCCTTCTTCGCATACTTGTTGGCCAGATCCTGGGTTTTTTTCGTGTTTGAATCACGTAGTAATGTGGTAATACACTGAAGCAGTCAATTAAACCTGGTTTCGATCAATATTTTAGAGGATAACTCCGGTTAGGTCTGGGTTAGGTCTGGGTGATGCCCGCATCTGGCTCATGATTTTGCCTTCTTCGCAAACTTGTTGGCCAGATCTTGGGTTTTTTTCGTGTTTGAATCACGTAGTAATGTGGTAACACACTGGAGCAGTCAATTAAACCTCGTTTCGCTCAGTGTTTTAGAGGATAACACCGGTTAGGTCTGGCTTAGGTCTGGGTTATACCCGCATCTGGCTCATGATTTTGCCTTCTTCGCAAACTTGTTGGCCAGATCCTGGGTTTTTTCCGTGTTTGAATCACGTAGTAATGTGGTAATTCACTGAAGCAGTCAATTAAACCTGGTTTCGATCAATATTCTAGAGGATAACACCGGTTAGGTCTGGGTTAGGTTTGGGTTATGCCCGCATCTGGCTCATGATTTTGCGTGCTTCGCATACTTGTTGGCCAGATCCTGGGTTTTTTTCGTGTTTGAATCACGTAGTAATGTGGTAACACACTGATGCAGTCAATTAAACCTGGTTTCGATCAATATTTTAGAGGATAACACCGGTTAGGTCTGGGCTAGGTCTGTGTGATGCCCGCATCTGGCTCATGATTTTGCCTTCTTCGCATACTTGTTGGCCAGATCCTGGGTTTTTTTCGTGTTTGAATCACGTAGTAATGTGGTAACACACTGATGCAGTCAATTAAACCTGGTTTCGATCAATATTTTAGAGGATAACACCGGTTAGGTCTGAGTTTCGTTTGGGTTATGCCCGCATCTGGCTCATGATTTTGCGTGCTTCGCAATACTTGTTGGCCAGATCCTGGGTTTTTTTCGTGTTTGGATCACGTAGTAATGTGGTAATACTCTGAAGCAGTCAATTAAACCTGGTTTCGATCAATTTTTTTAGAGGTTGACACCGGTTAGGTCTGGGTTAGGTCTGGGTTATGCCCGCATCTGGCTCATGATTTTGCCTTCTTCGCATACTTGTTGGCCAGATCCTGGGTTTTTTTCGTGTTTGAATCACGTAGTAATGTGGTAACACACTGAAGCAGTCAATCTAAGCTGGTTTCGATCAATATTTTAGAGGATAACACCGGTTATGTCTGGTTTAGGTCTGAGATACGCGCGCATCTGGCTCATGATTTTGCCTTTTTCGCAAACTTGTTGGCCAGATCTTGAGTTCTTTTCGTGTTTGAATCACGTAGTAATGTGGTAGCACACTGAAGCAGTCAATTAAACCTCGTTTCGCTCAGTATTTTACAAGATAACACCGGTTAGGTCTGGCTTAGGTCTGGGTTATACCCGCATCTGGCTCATGATTTTGCCTTCTTCGCATACTTGTTGGCCAGATCCTGGGTTTTTCTCGTGTTTGAATCACGTAGTAATGTGGTAACACACTGAAGCAGTCAATTAAACCTCGTTTCGCTCAGTATTTTAGGGGATAACACCGGTTAGGTCTGGCTTAGGTCTGGGTTATACCCGCATCTGGCTCATGATTTTGCCTTCTTCGCATACTTGTTGACCAGATCCTGGGTTTATTTCGGGTTTGAATAACGCAGTAATATGGTACCACACTGAAGCAGTCAATTAACCCTGGTTTCGATCAATATTTTAGAGGATAACACCGGTTAGGTCTGGGTTAGGTCTGGGATATGCGCGCATCTGGCTTACACTTTCGCCTTTTTCGCAAACTTGTTGGCCAGATCCTGGGTTTTTTCCGTGTTTGAATCATGTAGTAATGTGGTACCACACTGAGGCAGTCAATTAAACCTGGTTTCGATCAATATTTCACAGGATAACACCGGTTAGGTCTGGGTTAGGTCCGGGATATGCCCGCATCTGGCTCATGATTTTGCCTCCTTCGCATACTTGTTGGCCAGATCCTGGGTTTTTTCCGTGTTTGAATCACGTAGTAATGTTGTACCACACTGAGGCAGTCAATTAAACCTGGAGTCGGACAGTATTTTAGAGGATAACACGGGTTAGGTCTGGGTTAGGTCTGGGTTATGCCCGCATCTGGCTCATGATTTTGCCTTCTGCGCATACTTGTTGGCCAGATCCTGGGTTTTTTCCGTGTTTGAATCACGTAGTAATGTGGTAACACACTGAAGCAGTCAATTAAGCCTGGTTTCGATCAATATTTTAGAGGATAACACCGGTTAGGTCTGGGTTTCGTCTGGGTGATGCCCGCATCTGGCTCGTGATTTTGCCTTCTTCGCATACTTGTTGGCCAGATCCTGGGTTTTTTTCGTGTTCGAATCACGTAGTAATGTGGTAACACACTGAAGCAGTCAATTAAACCTGGTTTCGATCAATATTTTAGAGGATAACACCGGTTAGGTCTGGGTTAGGTCTGGGATATGCGCGCATCTGGCTTATACTTTCGCCTTTTTCGCAAACTTGTTGGCCAGATCCTGGGTTTTTTTCGTGTTTGAATCACGTAGTAATGTGGTAATACACTGAAGCAGTCAATTAAACCTGGTTTCGATCAATATTTTAGAGGATAACACCGGTTAGGTCTCGGTTAGGTCTGGGGTATGCCCGCATCTGGCTCATGATTTTGCCTTCTTCGCATACTTGTTGGCCAGATCCTCGGTTTTTTTCGTGTTTGAATCACGTAGTAATGTGGTAACACACTGAAGCAGTCAATTAAACCTCGTTTCGCTCAGTATTTTAGAGGATAACACCGGTTAGGTCTGGCTTAGGTCTGGGTTATACCCGCATCTGGCTGATGATTTTGCCTTCTTCGCATACTTGTTGTCCACATCCAGGGTTTTTTTCGTGTTTGAATCACGTAGGAATGTGGTAACACACTGAAGCAGTCAATTAAACCTGGTTTCGATTAATATCTCAGAGGATAACACCGGTTAGGTCTGGGTTAGGACCGGGATATGCCCGCATCTGGCTCATGATTTTGCCTTCTTCGCATACTTGTTGGGCAGATCCTGGGTTTTTTTCGTGTTTGAATCACGTAGGAATGTGGTAACACACTGAGGTAGTCAATTAAACCTGGTTTCGATCAATATTTCAGAGGATAACACCAGTTAGCTCTGGGTTAGGTCCGGGAAATGCACGCATCTGGCTCATGATTTCGCCATTTTCGCAAACTTGTTGGCCAGATCCTGGGTTTTTTCCGTGTTTGAATCACGTAGTAATGTTGTACCACACTGAGGCAGTCAATTAAACCTGGTTTCGATCAATATTTCACAGGATAACACCGGTTAGGTCTGGGTTAGGTCCGGGATATGCCCGCATCTGGCTCATGATTTTGCCTTCTTCGCATACTTGTTGTCCAGATCCTGGGTTTTTTTCGTGTTTGAATCACGTAGGAATGTGGTAACACACTGAAGCAGTCAATTAAACCTGGTTTCGATTAATATCTCAGAGGATAACACCGGTTAGGTCTGGGTTAGGACCGGGATATGCCCGCATCTGGCTCATGATTTTGCCTTCTTCGCATACTTGTTGGCCAGATCCTGGGTTTTTTTCATGTTTGAATCACGTAGTAATGTGGTAACACACTGAAGCAGTCAATTAAACCTGGTTTCGATCAATATTTTAGAGGATAACACCGGTTAGGTCTGGGTTTCGTTTGGGTTATGCCCGCATCTGGCTCATGATTTTGCCTGCTTCGCAATACTTGTTGGCCAGATCCTGGGTTTTTTTCGTGTTTGAATCACGTAGTAATGTGGTAATACACTGAAGCAGTCAATTAAACCTGGTTTCGATCAATATTTTAGAGGATAACACCGGTTAGGTCTGGGTTAGGTCTGGGTGATGCCCGCATCTGGCTCATGATTTTGCCTTCTTCGCATACTTGTTGGCCAGATCCTGGGTTTTTTTCGTGTTTGAATCACGTAGTAATGTGGTAATACACTGAAGCAGTCAATTAAACCTGGTTTCGATCAATGTTTTAGAGGATAACACCGGTTAGGTCTGGGTTAGGTCTGGGTGATGCCCGCATCTGGCTCATGATTTTGCCTTCTTCGCATACTTGTTGGCCAGATCCTGGGTTCTTTTCGTGTTTGAATCACGTAGTAATGTTGTACCACACTGAGGCAGTCAATTAAACCTGGATTCGGACAGTATTTTAGAGGATAACACCGGTTAGGTCTGTGTTAGGTCTGGGTTATGCCCGCGTCTGGCTCATGATTTTGCCTTTTTCGCATACTTGTTGGCCAGATCCTGGGTTTTTTTCGTGTTTGAATCACGTAGTAATGTGGTAACACACTGAAGCAGTCAATTAAACCTGGTTTCGATCAATATTTTAGAGGATAACACCGGTTAGGTCTGGGTTAGGTCTGGTATATGCGCGCATCTGGCTTATACTTTCGCCCTTTCGCAAACTTGTTGGCCAGATCATGGGCTTTTTCCGTGTTTGAATCAGGTAGTAATGTTGTACCACACTGAGGAAGTCAATTAAACCTGGATTCGGACAGTATTTTAGAGGATAACACCGGTTAGGTCTGGGTTAGGTCTGGGTTATGCGCGGATCTGGCTCATGATTTTGCCTTCTTCGCATACTTGTTGGCCAGATCCTGGGTTTTTTTCGTGTTTGAATCACGTAGTAATGTGGTAACACACGGAAGCAGTCAATTAAACCTGGTTTCGATCAATATTTTAGAGGATATCACCGGTTAGGTCTGGGTTAGGTCTGAGATACGCGCGCATCTGGCTTATACTTTCGCCTTTTTCGCAAACTTCTTGGCCAGATCCTGGGTTTTTTTCGTGTTTGAATCACGTAGTAATGTGGTAACACACTGAAGCAGTCAATTTAAGCTGGTTTCGATCAATATTTTAGAGGATAACACCGGTTAGGTCTGGGTTAGGTCTGGGTTAGGTCTGGGTTATGCCCGCATCTGGCTCATGATTTTGCCCTCTTCGCATACTTGTTGGCCAGATCCTGGGTTTTTCCGTGTTTGAATCACGTAGTAATGTGGTAACACACTGAAGCAGTCACTTAAACCTGGTTTCGATCAATATTTTAGAGGATAACACCGGTTAGGTCTGGGTTAGGTCTGGGATATGCGCGCATATGGCTTATACTTTCGCCTTTTTCGCAAACTTGTTGGCCAGATCCTGGGTTTTTTCCGTGTTTGAATCACGTAGTAATGTTGTACCACACTGAGGCAGTCAACTAAACCTGGTTTCGATCCATATTATAGAGGATAACACCGGTTAGGTCTGGGTTAGGTCTGGGTTATGCCCGCATCTGGCTCATGATTTTGCCTTCTTCGCATACTTGTTGGCCAGACCCTGGGTTTTTTTCGTGTTTGAATCACGTAGTAATGTGGTAACACACTGAAGCAGTCAATTAAACCTGGTTTCGATCAATATTTTAGAGGATAACGCCGGTTAGGTCTGGGTTTCGTTTGGGTTATGCCCGCATCTGGCTCATGATTTTGCCTGCTTCACAATACTTGTTGGCCAGATACTGGGTTTTTTTCGTGTTTGAATCACGTAGTAATGTGGTAATACACTGAAGCACTCAATTAAACCTGGTCTCGATCAATATTTTAGAGGATAACACCGGTTAGGTCTGGGTTAGGTCTGGGTGATGCCCGCATCTGGCTCATGATTTTGCCTTCTTCGCATACATGTTGGCCAGATCCTGGGTTTTTTTCGTGTTTGAATCACGTAGTAATGTTGTACCACACTGAAGCAGTCAATTAAACCTGGTTTCGATCAATATTTTAGAGGATAACACCGGTTAGGTCTGGGTTAGGTCTGGGATATGCGCGCATCTGGCTTATACTTTCGCCTTTTTCGCAACCTTGTTGGCCAGATCCTGGGTTTTTTTCGTGTTTGAATCACGTAGTAATGTGGTAACACAATGAAGCAGTCAATTAAACCTGGTTTCTATCAATATTTTAGAGGATAACACCGGTTAGGTCTGGGTTAGGTCTGGGATATTCGCGCATCTGGCTTATACTTTCGCCTTTTTCGCAAACTTGTTGGCCAGATCCTGGGTTTTTTTCGTGTTTGAATCACGTAGTAATGTGGTAATACACTGAAGCAGTCAATTAAACCTGGTTTCGATCAATATTTTAGAGGATAACACCGGTTAGGTCTCGGTTAGGTCTGGGGTATGCCCGCATCTGGCTCATGATTTTGCCTTCTTCGCATACTTGTTGGCCAGATCCTCGGTTTTTTTCGTGTTTGAATCACGTAGTAATGTGGTAACACACTGAAGCAGTCAATTAAACCTCGTTTCGCTCAGTATTTTAGAGGATAACACCGGTTAGGTCTGGCTTAGGTCTGGGTTATACCCGCATCTGGCTGATGATTTTGCCTTCTTCGCATACTTGTTGTCCACATCCAGGGTTTTTTTCGTGTTTGAATCACGTAGGAATGTGGTAACACACTGAAGCAGTCAATTAAACCTGGTTTCGATTAATATCTCAGAGGATAACACCGGTTAGGTCTGGGTTAGGACCGGGATATGCCCGCATCTGGCTCATGATTTTGCCTTCTTCGCATACTTGTTGGGCAGATCCTGGGTTTTTTTCGTGTTTGAATCACGTAGGATTGTGGTAACACACTGAGGTAGTCAATTAAACCTGGTTTCGATCAATATTTCAGAGGATAACACCAGTTAGCTCTGGGTTAGGTCTGGGTGATGCCCGCATCTGGCTCATGATTTTGCCTTCTTCGCATACTTGTTGGCCAGATCCTGGGTTTTTTTCGTGTTTGAATCACGTAGTAATGTGGTAATACACTGAAGCAGTCAATTAAACCTGGTTTCGATCAATGTTTTAGAGGATAACACCGGTTAGGTCTGGGTTAGGTCTGGGTGATGCCCGCATCTGGCTCATGATTTTGCCTTCTTCGCATACTTGTTGGCCAGATCCTGGGTTCTTTTCGTGTTTGAATCACGTAGTAATGTTGTACCACACTGAGGCAGTCAATTAAACCTGGATTCGGACAGTATTTTAGAGGATAACACCGGTTAGGTCTGTGTTAGGTCTGGGTTATGCCCGCGTCTGGCTCATGATTTTGCCTTTTTCGCATACTTGTTGGCCAGATCCTGGGTTTTTTTCGTGTTTGAATCACGTAGTAATGTGGTAACACACTGAAGCAGTCAATTAAACCTGGTTTCGATCAATATTTTAGAGGATAACACCGGTTAGGTCTGGGTTAGGTCTGGTATATGCGCGCATCTGGCTTATACTTTCGCCCTTTCGCAAACTTGTTGGCCAGATCATGGGCTTTTTCCGTGTTTGAATCAGGTAGTAATGTTGTACCACACTGAGGAAGTCAATTAAACCTGGATTCGGACAGTATTTTAGAGGATAACACCGGTTAGGTCTGGGTTAGGTCTGGGTTATGCGCGGATCTGGCTCATGATTTTGCCTTCTTCGCATACTTGTTGGCCAGATCCTGGGTTTTTTTCGTGTTTGAATCACGTAGTAATGTGGTAACACACGGAAGCAGTCAATTAAACCTGGTTTCGATCAATATTTTAGAGGATATCACCGGTTAGGTCTGGGTTAGGTCTGAGATACGCGCGCATCTGGCTTATACTTTCGCCTTTTTCGCAAACTTCTTGGCCAGATCCTGGGTTTTTTTCGTGTTTGAATCACGTAGTAATGTGGTAACACACTGAAGCAGTCAATTTAAGCTGGTTTCGATCAATATTTTAGAGGATAACACCGGTTAGGTCTGGGTTAGGTCTGGGTTAGGTCTGGGTTATGCCCGCATCTGGCTCATGATTTTGCCCTCTTCGCATACTTGTTGGCCAGATCCTGGGTTTTTCCGTGTTTGAATCACGTAGTAATGTGGTAACACACTGAAGCAGTCACTTAAACCTGGTTTCGATCAATATTTTAGAGGATAACACCGGTTAGGTCTGGGTTAGGTCTGGGATATGCGCGCATATGGCTTATACTTTCGCCTTTTTCGCAAACTTGTTGGCCAGATCCTGGGTTTTTTCCGTGTTTGAATCACGTAGTAATGTTGTACCACACTGAGGCAGTCAACTAAACCTGGTTTCGATCCATATTATAGAGGATAACACCGGTTAGGTCTGGGTTAGGTCTGGGTTATGCCCGCATCTGGCTCATGATTTTGCCTTCTTCGCATACTTGTTGGCCAGACCCTGGGTTTTTTTCGTGTTTGAATCACGTAGTAATGTGGTAACACACTGAAGCAGTCAATTAAACCTGGTTTCGATCAATATTTTAGAGGATAACGCCGGTTAGGTCTGGGTTTCGTTTGGGTTATGCCCGCATCTGGCTCATGATTTTGCCTGCTTCACAATACTTGTTGGCCAGATACTGGGTTTTTTTCGTGTTTGAATCACGTAGTAATGTGGTAATACACTGAAGCACTCAATTAAACCTGGTCTCGATCAATATTTTAGAGGATAACACCGGTTAGGTCTGGGTTAGGTCTGGGTGATGCCCGCATCTGGCTCATGATTTTGCCTTCTTCGCATACATGTTGGCCAGATCCTGGGTTTTTTTCGTGTTTGAATCACGTAGTAATGTTGTACCACACTGAAGCAGTCAATTAAACCTGGTTTCGATCAATATTTTAGAGGATAACACCGGTTAGGTCTGGGTTAGGTCTGGGATATGCGCGCATCTGGCTTATACTTTCGCCTTTTTCGCAACCTTGTTGGCCAGATCCTGGGTTTTTTTCGTGTTTGAATCACGTAGTAATGTGGTAACACAATGAAGCAGTCAATTAAACCTGGTTTCTATCAATATTTTAGAGGATAACACCGGTTAGGTCTGGGTTAGGTCTGGGATATTCGCGCATCTGGCTTATACTTTCGCCTTTTTCGCAAACTTGTTGGCCAGATCCTGGGTTTTTTTCGTGTTTGAATCACGTAGTAATGTGGTAATACACTGAAGCAGTCAATTAAACCTGGTTTCGATCAATATTTTAGAGGATAACACCGGTTAGGTCTCGGTTAGGTCTGGGGTATGCCCGCATCTGGCTCATGATTTTGCCTTCTTCGCATACTTGTTGGCCAGATCCTCGGTTTTTTTCGTGTTTGAATCACGTAGTAATGTGGTAACACACTGAAGCAGTCAATTAAACCTCGTTTCGCTCAGTATTTTAGAGGATAACACCGGTTAGGTCTGGCTTAGGTCTGGGTTATACCCGCATCTGGCTGATGATTTTGCCTTCTTCGCATACTTGTTGTCCACATCCAGGGTTTTTTTCGTGTTTGAATCACGTAGGAATGTGGTAACACACTGAAGCAGTCAATTAAACCTGGTTTCGATTAATATCTCAGAGGATAACACCGGTTAGGTCTGGGTTAGGACCGGGATATGCCCGCATCTGGCTCATGATTTTGCCTTCTTCGCATACTTGTTGGGCAGATCCTGGGTTTTTTTCGTGTTTGAATCACGTAGGATTGTGGTAACACACTGAGGTAGTCAATTAAACCTGGTTTCGATCAATATTTCAGAGGATAACACCAGTTAGCTCTGGGTTAGGTCCAGGAAATGCACGCATCTGGCTCATGATTTCGCCATTTTCGCAAACTTGTTGGCCAGATCCTGGGTTTTTTCCGTGTTTGAATCACGTAGTAATGTTGTACCACACTGAGGCAGTCAATTAAACCTGGTTTCGATCAATATTTCACAGGATAACACCGGTTAGGTCTGGGTTAGGTCCGGGATATGCCCGCATCTGGCTCATGATTTTGCCTTCTTCGCATACTTGTTGTCCAGATCCTGGGTTTTTTTCGTGTTTGAATCACGTAGGAATGTGGTAACACACTGAAGCAGTCAATTAAACCTGGTTTCGATTAATATCTCAGAGGATAACACCGGTTAGGTCTGGGTTAGGACCGGGATATGCCCGCATCTGGCTCATGATTTTGCCTTCTTCGCATACTTGTTGGCCAGATCCTGGGTTTTTTTCATGTTTGAATCACGTAGTAATGTGGTAACACACTGAAGCAGTCAATTAAACCTGGTTTCGATCAATATTTTAGAGGATAACACCGGTTAGGTCTGGGTTTCGTTTGGGTTATGCCCGCATCTGGCTCATGATTTTGCCTGCTTCGCAATACTTGTTGGCCAGATCCTGGGTTTTTTTCGTGTTTGAATCACGTAGTAATGTGGTAATACACTGAAGCAGTCAATTAAACCTGGTTTCGATCAATATTTTAGAGGATAACACCGGTTAGGTCTGGGTTAGGTCTGGGTGATGCCCGCATCTGGCTCATGATTTTGCCTTCTTCGCATACTTGTTGGCCAGATCCTGGGTTTTTTTCGTGTTTGAATCACGTAGTAATGTGGTAATACACTGAAGCAGTCAATTAAACCTGGTTTCGATCAATGTTTTAGAGGATAACACCGGTTAGGTCTGGGTTAGGTCTGGGTGATGCCCGCATCTGGCTCATGATTTTGCCTTCTTCGCATACTTGTTGGCCAGATCCTGGGTTCTTTTCGTGTTTGAATCACGTAGTAATGTTGTACCACACTGAGGCAGTCAATTAAACCTGGATTCGGACAGTATTTTAGAGGATAACACCGGTTAGGTCTGTGTTAGGTCTGGGTTATGCCCGCGTCTGGCTCATGATTTTGCCTTTTTCGCATACTTGTTGGCCAGATCCTGGGTTTTTTTCGTGTTTGAATCACGTAGTAATGTGGTAACACACTGAAGCAGTCAATTAAACCTGGTTTCGATCAATATTTTAGAGGATAACACCGGTTAGGTCTGGGTTAGGTCTGGTATATGCGCGCATCTGGCTTATACTTTCGCCCTTTCGCAAACTTGTTGGCCAGATCATGGGCTTTTTCCGTGTTTGAATCAGGTAGTAATGTTGTACCACACTGAGGAAGTCAATTAAACCTGGATTCGGACAGTATTTTAGAGGATAACACCGGTTAGGTCTGGGTTAGGTCTGGGTTATGCGCGGATCTGGCTCATGATTTTGCCTTCTTCGCATACTTGTTGGCCAGATCCTGGGTTTTTTTCGTGTTTGAATCACGTAGTAATGTGGTAACACACGGAAGCAGTCAATTAAACCTGGTTTCGATCAATATTTTAGAGGATATCACCGGTTAGGTCTGGGTTAGGTCTGAGATACGCGCGCATCTGGCTTATACTTTCGCCTTTTTCGCAAACTTCTTGGCCAGATCCTGGGTTTTTTTCGTGTTTGAATCACGTAGTAATGTGGTAACACACTGAAGCAGTCAATTTAAGCTGGTTTCGATCAATATTTTAGAGGATAACACCGGTTAGGTCTGGGTTAGGTCTGGGTTAGGTCTGGGTTATGCCCGCATCTGGCTCATGATTTTGCCCTCTTCGCATACTTGTTGGCCAGATCCTGGGTTTTTCCGTGTTTGAATCACGTAGTAATGTGGTAACACACTGAAGCAGTCACTTAAACCTGGTTTCGATCAATATTTTAGAGGATAACACCGGTTAGGTCTGGGTTAGGTCTGGGATATGCGCGCATATGGCTTATACTTTCGCCTTTTTCGCAAACTTGTTGGCCAGATCCTGGGTTTTTTCCGTGTTTGAATCACGTAGTAATGTTGTACCACACTGAGGCAGTCAACTAAACCTGGTTTCGATCCATATTATAGAGGATAACACCGGTTAGGTCTGGGTTAGGTCTGGGTTATGCCCGCATCTGGCTCATGATTTTGCCTTCTTCGCATACTTGTTGGCCAGACCCTGGGTTTTTTTCGTGTTTGAATCACGTAGTAATGTGGTAACACACTGAAGCAGTCAATTAAACCTGGTTTCGATCAATATTTTAGAGGATAACGCCGGTTAGGTCTGGGTTTCGTTTGGGTTATGCCCGCATCTGGCTCATGATTTTGCCTGCTTCACAATACTTGTTGGCCAGATACTGGGTTTTTTTCGTGTTTGAATCACGTAGTAATGTGGTAATACACTGAAGCACTCAATTAAACCTGGTCTCGATCAATATTTTAGAGGATAACACCGGTTAGGTCTGGGTTAGGTCTGGGTGATGCCCGCATCTGGCTCATGATTTTGCCTTCTTCGCATACATGTTGGCCAGATCCTGGGTTTTTTTCGTGTTTGAATCACGTAGTAATGTTGTACCACACTGAGGCAGTCATTTAAACCTGGATTCGGACAGTATTTTACAGGATAACACCGGTTAGGTCTGGGTTAGGTCTGGGTTATGCCCGCATCTGGCTCATGATTTTGCCTTTTTCGCAAACTTGTTGGCCAGATCCTGGGTTTTTTTCGTGTTTGAATCACGTAGTAATCTGGTAACACACTGAAGCAGTCAATTAAACCTGGTCTCGATCAATATTTTCGAGGATAACACCGTTTGGGTCTGGGTTAGGTCTGGGTTATGCCCGCATCTGGCTCATGATTTTGCCTGCTTCACAATACTTGTTGGCCAGATACTGGGTTTTTTTCATGTTTGCATCACGTAGTAATGTGGTAACACACTGAAGCAGTCAATTAAACCTGGTTTCGATCAATATTTTAGAGGATAACACCGGTTAGGTCTGGGTTAGGTCTGGGTTATGCCCGCGTCTGGCTCATGATTTTGTCTGTTTCGCAAACTTGTTGGCCAGATCTTGAGTTTTTTTCGTGTTTGAATCACGTAGTAATGTGATAGCACACTGAAGCAGTCAATTAAACCTCGTTTCGCTCAGTATTTTACAGGATAACACCGGTTAGGTCTGGCTTAGGTCTGGGTTATACCCGCATCTGGCTCATGATTTTGCCTTCTTCGCATACTTGTTGGCCAGATCCTGGGTTTTTTTCGTGTTTGAATCACGTAGTAATGTGGTAACACACTGAAGCAGTCAATTAAACCTGGTTTCGATCAATATTTTAGAGGATAACGCCGGTTAGGTCTGGGTTTCGTTTGGGTTATGCCCGCATCTGGCTCATGATTTTGCCTGCTTCACAATACTTGTTGGCCAGATACTGGGTTTTTTTCATGTTTGCATCACGTAGTAATGTGGTAACACACTGAAGCAGTCAATTAAACCTGGTTTCGATCAATATTTTAGAGGATAACACCGGTTAGGTCTGGGTTAGGTCTGGTATATGCGCGCATCTGGCTTATACTTTCGCCTTTTTCGCAAACTTGTTGGCCAGATCATGGGTTTTTTCCGTGTTTGAATCAGGTAGTAATGTTGTACCACACTGAGGAAGTCAATTAAACCTGGATTCGGACAGTATTTTAGAGGATAACACCGGTTAGGTCTGTGTTAGGTCTGGGTTATGCCCGCGTCTGGCTCATGATTTTGCCTTTTTCGCATACTTGTTGGCCAGATCCTGGGTTTTTTTCGTGTTTGAATCACGTAGTAATGTGGTAACACACTGAAGCAGTCAATTAAACCTGGTTTCGATCAATATTTTAGAGGATAACACCGGTTAGGTCTGGGTTAGGTCTGGGTTAGGTCTGGGTTATGCACGCATCTGGCTCATGATTGTGCCTTCTTCGCATACTTGTTGGCCAGATCCTGGGTTTTTTTCGTGGTTGAATCACGTAGTAATGTGGTAACACACTGAAGCAGTCAATTAAACCTGGTTTCGGTCAATATTTTAAAGGATAACAGCGGTTAGGTCTGGGTTAGGTCTGGGATATGCGCGCATCTGGCTTATACTTTCGCCTTTTTCGCAAACTTGTTGGCAAGCTCCTGGGTTTTTTCCGTGTTTGAATCACGTAGTAATGTGGTAATACACTGAAGCAGTCAATTAAACCTGGTTTCGATCAATATTTTAGAGGATAACACCGGTTAGGTCTGGGTTAGGTCCGGGAAATGCACGCATCTGGCTTATGATTCCGC
This sequence comes from Colletes latitarsis, assembly GCF_051014445.1. Lineage (NCBI taxonomy): Eukaryota > Metazoa > Arthropoda > Insecta > Hymenoptera > Colletidae > Colletes > Colletes latitarsis. The sequence goes on from NC_135142.1 coordinate 9,707,005, forward strand.
CTTTTTCGCAAACTTGTTGACCAGATCCTGGGTTTTTTCCGTGTTTGAATCACGTAGTAATGTGGTACCACACTGAGGCAGTCAATTAAACCTGGTTTCGATCAATATTTCAGAGGATAACACCGGTTAGGTCTGGGTTAGGTCTGGTATATGCGCGCATCTGGCTTATACTTTCGCCCTTTTCGCAAACTTGTTGGCCAGATCATGGGTTTTTTCCGTGTTTGAATCAGGTAGTAATGTTGTACCACACTGTGGAAGTCAATTAAACCTGGATTCGGACAGTATTTTAGAGGATAACACCGGTTAGGTCTGGGTTAGGTCTGGGTTATGCGCGGATATGGCTCATGATTTTGCCTTCTTCGCATACTTGTTGGCCAGATCCTGGGTTTTTTTCGGGTTTGAACAACGCAGTAATATGGTACCACACTGAAGCAGTCAATTAACCCTGGTTTCGATCAATATTTTAGAGGATAACACCGGTTAGGTCTGGGTTAGGTCTGGGATATGCGCGCATCTGGCTTACACTTTCGCCTTTTTCGCAAACTTGTTGGCCAGATCCTGGGTTTTTTCCGTGTTTGAATCACGTAGTAATGTGGTACCACACTGAGGCAGTCAATTAAACCTGGTTTCGATCAATATTTCACAGGATAACACCGGTTAGGTCTGGGTTAGGTCCGGGATATGCCCGCATCTGGCTCATGATTTTGCCTTCTTCGCATACTTGTTGGCCAGATCCTGGGTTTTTTCCGTGTTTGAATCACGTAGTAATGTTGTACCACACTGGGGCAGTCAATTAAACCTGGAGTCGGACAGTATTTTAGAGGATAACACGGGTTAGGTCTGGGTTAGGTCTGGGTTATGCCCGCATCTGGCTCATGATTTTGCCTTCTGCGCATACTTGTTGGCCAGATCCTGGGTTTTTTCCGTGTCTGAATCACGTAGTAATGTGGTAACACACTGAAGCAGTCAATTAAGCCTGGTTTCGCTCAATATTTTAGAGGATAACACCGGTTAGGTCTGGGTTTCGTCTGGGTGATGCCCGCATCTGGCTCATGATTTTGCCTTCTTCGCATACTTGTTGGCCAGATCCTGGGTTTTTTTCGTGTTCGAATCACGTAGTAATGTGGTAACACACTGAAGCAGTCAATTAAACCTGGTTTCGATCAATATTTTAGAGGATAACACCGGTTAGGTCTGGGTTAGGTCTGGGATATGCGCGCATCTGGCATATACTTTCGCCTTTTTCGCAAACTTGTTGGCTAGATCCTGGATTTTTTTCGTGATTGAATCACGTAGTAATGTGGTAACACACTGGAGCAGTCAATCAAACCTGGTTTCGATCAATATTTTAGAGGATAACACCGGTTAGGTATGGGTTAGGTCTGGGATATGCGCGCATCTGGCTTATACTTTCGCCTTTTTCGCAACCTTGTTGGCCAGATCCTGGGTTTTTTTCGTGTTTGAATCACGTAGTAATGTGGTAACACAATGAAGCAGTCAATTAAACCTGGTTTCGATCAATATTTTAGAAGATAACACCGGTTAGGTCTGGGTTAGGTCTGGGATATTCGCGCATCTGGCTTATACTTTCGCCTTTTTCGCAAACTTGTTGGCCAGATCCTGGGTTTTTTTCGTGTTTGAATCACGTAGTAATGTGGTAATACACTGAAGCAGTCAATTAAACCTGGTTTCGATCAATATTTTAGAGGATAACACCGGTTAGGTCTAGGTTAGGTCTGGGGTATGCCCGCATCTGGCTCATGATTTTGCCTTCTTCGCATACTTGTTGGCCAGATCCTCGGTTTTTTTCGTGTTTGAATCACGTAGTAATGTGGTAACACACTGAAGCAGTCAATTAAACCTCGTTTCGCTCAGTATTTTAGAGGATAACACCGGTTAGGTCTGGCTTAGGTCTGGGTTATACCCGCATCTGGCTGATGATTTTGCCTTCTTCGCATACTTGTTGTCCACATCCTGGGTTTTTTTCGTGTTTGAATCACGTAGGAATGTGGTAACACACTGAAGCAGTCAATTAAACCTGGTTTCGATTAATATCTCAGAGGATAACACCGGTTAGGTCTGGGTTAGGACCGGGATATGCCCGCATCTGGCTCATGATTTTGCCTTCTTCGCATACTTGTTGGGCAGATCCTGGGTTTTTTTCGTGTTTGAATCACGTAGGAATGTGGTAACACACTGAGGTAGTCAATTAAACCTGGTTTCGATCAATATTTCAGAGGATAACACCCGTTAGGTCTGGGTTAGGTCCGGGAAATGCACGCATCTGGCTCATGATTTCGCCATTTTCGCAAACTTGTTGGCCAGATCCTGGGTTTTTTCCGTGTTTGAATCACGTAGTAATGTTGTACCACACTGAGGCAGTCAATTAAACCTGGTTTCGATCAATATTTCACAGGATAACACCGGTTAGGTCTGGGTTAGGTCCGGGATATGCCCGCATCTGGCTCATGATTTTGCCTTCTTCGCATACTTGTTGGCCAGATCCTGGGTTTTTTTCATGTTTGAATCACGTAGTAATGTGGTAACACACTGAAGCAGTCAATTAAACCTGGTTTCGATCAATATTTTAGAGGATAACACCGGTTAGGTCTGGGTTAGGTCTGGGTTAGGTCTGGGTTATGCCCGCATCTGGCTCATGATTTTGCCCTCTTCGCATACTTGTTGGCCAGATCCTGGGTTTTTCCGTGTTTGAATCACGTAGTAATGTGGTAACACACTGAAGCAGTCACTTAAACCTGGTTTCGATCAATATTTTAGAGGATAACACCGGTTAGGTCTGGGTTAGGTCTGGGTTAGGTCTGGGTTATGCCCGCATCTGGCTCATGATTTTGCCCTCTTCGCATACTTGTTGGCCAGACCCTGGGTTTTTCCGTGTTTGAATCACGTAGTAATGTGGTAACACACTGAAGCAGTCACTTAAACCTGGTTTCGATCAATATTTTAGAGGATAACACCGGTTAGGTCTGGGTTAGGTCTGGGATACGCGCGCATCTGGCTTATACTTTCGCCTTTTTCGCAAACTTGTTGGCCAGATCCTGGGTTTTTTCCGTGTTTGAATCACGTAGTAATGTTGTACCACACTGAGGCAGTCAACTAAACCTGGTTTCGATCCATATTATAGAGGATAACACCGGTTAGGTCTGGGTTAGGTCTGGGTTATGCCCGCATCTGGCTCATGATTTTGCCTTCTTCGCATACTTGTTGGCCAGATCCTGGGTTTTTTTCGTGGTTGAATCACGTAGTAATGTGGTAACACACTGAAGCAGTCAATTAAACCTGGTTTCGGTCAATATTTTAAAGGATAACAGCGGTTAGGTCTGGGTTAGGTCTGGGATATGCGCGCATCTGGCTTATACTTTCGCCTTTTTCGCAAACTTGTTGGCAAGCTCCTGGGTTTTTTCCGTGTTTGAATCACGTAGTAATGTGGTAATACACTGAAGCAGTCAATTAAACCTGGTTTCGATCAATATTTTACAGGATAACACCGGTTAGGTCTGGGTTAGGTCCGGGAAATGCACGCATCTGGCTTATGATTCCGCCTTTTTCGCAAACTTGTTGACCAGATCCTGGGTTTTTTCCGTGTTTGAATCACGTAGTAATGTGGTACCACACTGAGGCAGTCAATTAAACCTGGTTTCGATCAATATTTCAGAGGATAACAGCGGTTAGGTCTGGGTTTGGTCCGGGAAATGCACGCATCTGGCTCATGATTTCGCCTTTTTCGCAAACTTGTTGGCCAGATCCTGGGTTTTTTCCGTGTTTGAATCACGTAGTAATGTGGTAATTCACTGAAGCAGTCAATTAAACCTGGTTTCGATCAATATTCTAGAGGATAACACCGGTTATGTCTGGGTTAGGTTTGGGTTATGCCCGCATCTGGCTCATGATTTTGCCTTCTTCGCAAACTTGTTGGCCAGATCCTGGGTTTTTTTCGTGTTTGAATCACGTAGTAATCTGGTAACACACTGAAGCAGTCAATTAAACCTGGTCTCGATCAATATTTTCGAGGATAACACCGTTTGGGTCTGGGTTAGGTCTGGGTTATGCCCGCATCTGGCTCATGATTTTGCCTTCTTCGCATACTTGTTGGCCACATCCTGGGTTTTTTTCATGTTTGCATCACGTAGTAATGTGGTAACACACTGAAGCAGTCAATTAAACCTGGTTTCGATCAATATTTTAGAGGATAACACCGGTTAGGTCTGGGTTAGGTCTGGGTTATGCCCGCGTCTGGCTCATGATTTTGCCTGTTTCGCAAACTTGTTGGCCAGATCCTGGGTTTTTTTCGTGTTTGAATCACGTAGTAATCTGGTAACACACTGAAGCAGTCAATTAAGCCTGGTCTCGATCAATATTTTCGAGGATAACACCGTTTGGGTCTGGGTTAGGTCTGGGTTATGCCCGCATCTGGCTCATGATTTTGCCTTCTTCGCATACTTGTTGGCCACATCCTGGGTTTTTTTCATGTTTGCATCAGGTAGTAATGTGGTAACACACTGAAGCAGTCAATTAAACCTGGTTTCGATCAATATTTTAGAGGACAACACCGGTTAGGGCTGGGTTAGGTCTGGGTTATGCCCGCGTCTGGCTCATGATTTTGCCTTTTTCGCAAACTTGTTGGCCAGATCTTGAGTTTTTTTCGTGTTTGAATCACGTAGTAATGTGGTAGCACACTGAAGCAGTCAATTAAACCTCGTTTCGCTCAGTATTTTACAGGATAACACCGGTTAGGTCTGGCTTAGGTCTGGGTTATACCCGCATCTGGCTCATGATTTTGCCTTCTTCGCATACTTGTTGGCCAGATCCTGGGTTCTTTTCGTGTTTGAATCACGTAGTAATGTGGTAACACACTGAAGCAGTCAATTAAACCTGGTTTCGATCAATATTTTAGTGGATAACACCGGTTAGGTCTGGGTTAGGTCTGGTATATGCGCGCATCTGGCTTATACTTTCGCCTTTTTCGCAAATTTGTTGGCCAGATCATGGGTTTTTCCCGTGTTTGAATCAGGTAGTAATGTTGTACCACACTGAGGAAGTCAATTAAACCTGGATTCGGACAGTATTTTAGAAGATAACACCGGTTAGGTCTGGGTTAGGTCTGGGTTATGCGCGGATATGGCTCATGATTTTGCCTTCTTCGCATACTTGTTGGCCAGATCCTGGGTTTTTTTCGTGTTTGAATCACGTAGTAATGTGGTAACACACTGAAGCAGTCAATTAAACCTGGTTTCGATCAATATTTTAGAGGATAACACCGGTTAGGTCTGGGTTTCGTTTGGGTTATGCCCGCATCTGGCTCATGATTTTGCCTGCTTCGCAATACTTGTTGGCCAGATCCTGGGTTTTTTTCGTGTTTGAATCACGTAGTAATGTGGTAATACACTGAAGCAGTCAATTAAACCTGGTTTCGATCAATATTTTAGAGGATAACACCGGTTAGGTCTGGGTTAGGTCTGGGTGATGCCCGCATCTGGCTCATGATTTTGCCTTCTTCGCATACTTGTTGGCCAGATCCTGGGTTTTTTTCGTGTTTGAATCACGTAGTAATGTGGTAATACACTGAAGCAGTCAATTAAACCTGGTTTCGATCAATATTTTAGAGGATAACACCGGTTAGGTCTGGGTTAGGTCTGGGTGATGCCCGCATCTGGCTCATGATTTTGCCTTCTTCGCATACTTGTTGGCCAGATCCTGGATTTTTTTCGTGTTTGAATCACGTAGTAATGTTGTACCACACTGAGGCAGTCAATTAAACCTGGATTCGGACAGTATTTTAGAGGATAACACCGGTTAGGTCTGGGTTAGGTCTGGGTTATGCCCGCATCTGGCTCATGATTTTGCCTTCTTCGCATACTTGTTGGCCAGATCCTGGGTTTTTTTCATGTTTGCATCACGTAGTAATGTGGTAACACACTGAAGCAGTCAATTAAACCTGGTTTCGATCAATATTTTAGAGGATAACACCGGTTAGGTCTGGGTTAGGTCTGGGTTATGCCCGCGTCTGGCTCATGATTTTGCCTTTTTCGCAAACTTGTTGGCCAGATCTTGGGTTTTTTTCGTGTTTGAATCACGTAGTAATGTGGTAACACACTGAAGCAGTCAATTAAACCTCGTTTCGCTCAGTGTTTTAGAGGATAACACCGGTTAGGTCTAGCTTAGGTCTGGGTTATACCCGCATCTGGCTCATGATTTTGCCTTCTTCGCATACTTGTTGGCCAGATCCTGGGTTTTTTTCGTGTTTGAATCACGTAGTAATGTGGTAATACACTGAAGCAGTCAATTAAACCTGGTTTCGATCAATATTTTAGAGGATAACTCCGGTTAGGTCTGGGTTAGGTCTGGGTGATGCCCGCATCTGGCTCATGATTTTGCCTTCTTCGCATACTTGTTGGCCAGATCCTGGGTTTTTTTCGTGTTTGAATCACGTAGTAATGTGGTAACACACTGAAGCAGTCAATTTAAGCTGATTTCGATCAATATTTTAGAGGATAACACCGGTTATGTCTGGTTTAGGTCTGAGATACGCGCGCATCTGGCTTATACTTTCGCCTTTTTCGCAAACTTGTTGGCGAGATCCTGGGTTTTTTCCGTGTTTGAATCACGTAGTAATGTGGCAACACAATGAGGCAGTCACTTAACCCTGGTTTCGATCAATATTAAGGAGGATAACACCGGTTAGGTCTGGGTTAGGTCTGGGTTATGCGCGGATCTGGCTCATGATTTTGCCTTTTTCGCAAACTTGTTGGCGAGATCCTGGGTTTTTTCCGTGTTTGAATCACGTAGTAATGTGGCAACACAATGAAGCAGTCACTTAACCCTGGTTTCGATCAATATTTTAGAGGATAACTCCGGTTAGGTCTGGGTTTCGTCTGGGTTATGCCCGCATCTGGCTCATGATATTGCCTTCTTCGCATACTTGTTGGCCAGATCCTTGGTTTTTTTCGTGTTCGAATCACGTAGTAATGTGGTAACACACTGAAGCAGTCAATTAAACCTGGTTTCGATCAATATTTTAGAGGATAACACCGGCTAGGTCTGGGTTAGGTCTGGGATATGCGCGCATCTGGCATATACTTTCGCCTTTTTCGCAAACTTGTTGGCTAGATCCTGGATTTTTTTCGTGATTGAATCACGTAGTAATGTGGTAACACACTGAAGCAGTCAATTAAGCCTGGTTTCGATCAATATTTTAGAGGATAACACCGGTTAGGTCTGGGTTAGGTCTGGGTTATGCCCGCATCTGGCTCATGATTTTGCCTTCTTCGCATACTTGTTGGCCAGATCCTGGGTTTTTTTCGTGGTTGAATCACGTAGTAATGTGGTAACACACTGAAGCAGTCAATTAAACCTGGTTTCGGTCAATATTTTAAAGGATAACAGCGGTTAGGTCTGGGTTAGGTCTGGGATATGCGCGCATCTGGCTTATACTTTCGCCTTTTTCGCAAACTTGTTGGCAAGCTCCTGGGTTTTTTCCGTGTTTGAATCACGTAGTAATGTGGTAATACACTGAAGCAGTCAATTAAACCTGGTTTCGATCAATATTTTAGAGGATAACACCGGTTAGGTCTGGGTTAGGTCCGGGAAATGCACGCATCTGGCTTATGATTCCGCCTTTTTCGCAAACTTGTTGACCAGATCCTGGGTTTTTTCCGTGTTTGAATCACGTAGTAATGTGGTACCACACTGAGGCAGTCAATTAAACCTGGTTTCGATCAATATTTCAGAGGATAACAGCGGTTAGGTCTGGGTTTGGTCCGGGAAATGCACGCATCTGGCTCATGATTTCGCCTTTTTCGCAAACTTGTTGGCCAGATCCTGGGTTTTTTCCGTGTTTGAATCACGTAGTAATGTGGTAATTCACTGAAGCAGTCAATTAAACCTGGTTTCGATCAATATTCTAGAGGATAACACCGGTTATGTCTGGGTTAGGTTTGGGTTATGCCCGCATCTGGCTCATGATTTTGCCTTCTTCGCAAACTTGTTGGCCAGATCCTGGGTTTTTTTCGTGTTTGAATCACGTAGTAATCTGGTAACACACTGAAGCAGTCAATTAAACCTGGTCTCGATCAATATTTTCGAGGATAACACCGTTTGGGTCTGGGTTAGGTCTGGGTTATGCCCGCATCTGGCTCATGATTTTGCCTTCTTCGCATACTTGTTGGCCACATCCTGGGTTTTTTTCATGTTTGCATCACGTAGTAATGTGGTAACACACTGAAGCAGTCAATTAAACCTGGTTTCGATCAATATTTTAGAGGATAACACCGGTTAGGTCTGGGATAGGTCTGGGTTATGCCCGCGTCTGGCTCATGATTTTGCCTGTTTCGCAAACTTGTTGGCCAGATCCTGGGTTTTTTTCGTGTTTGAATCACGTAGTAATCTGGTAACACACTGAAGCAGTCAATTAAACCTGGTCTCGATCAATATTTTCGAGGATAACACCGTTTGGGTCTGGGTTAGGTCTGGGTTATGCGCGCATCTGGCTCATGATTTTGCCTTCTTCGCATACTTGTTGGCCACATCCTGGGTTTTTTTCATGTTTGCATCAGGTAGTAATGTGGTAACACACTGAAGCAGTCAATTAAACCTGGTTTCGATCAATATTTTAGAGGACAACACCGGTTAGGGCTGGGTTAGGTCTGGGTTATGCCCGCGTCTGGCTCATGATTTTGCCTTTTTCGCAAACTTGTTGGCCAGATCTTGAGTTTTTTTCGTGTTTGAATCACGTAGTAATGTGGTAGCACACTGAAGCAGTCAATTAAACCTCGTTTCGCTCAGTATTTTACAGGATAACACCGGTTAGGTCTGGCTTAGGTCTGGGTTATACCCGCATCTGGCTCATGATTTTGCCTTCTTCGCATACTTGTTGGCCAGATCCTGGGTTCTTTTCGTGTTTGAATCACGTAGTAATGTGGTAACACACTGAAGCAGTCAATTAAACCTGGTTTCGATCAATATTTTAGAGGATAACACCGGTTAGGTCTGGGTTAGGTCTGGTATATGCGCGCATCTGGCTTATACTTTCGCCTTTTTCGCAAATTTGTTGGCCAGATCATGGGTTTTTTCCGTGTTTGAATCAGGTAGTAATGTTGTACCACACTGAGGAAGTCAATTAAACCTGGATTCGGACAGTATTTTAGAGGATAACACCGGTTAGGTCTGGGTTAGGTCTGGGTTATGCGCGGATATGGCTCATGATTTTGCCTTCTTCGCATACTTGTTGGCCAGATCCTGGGTTTTTTTCGTGTTTGAATCACGTAGTAATGTGGTAACACACTGAAGCAGTCAATTAAACCTGGTTTCGATCAATATTTTAGAGGATAACACCGGTTAGGTCTGGGTTTCGTTTGGGTTATGCCCGCATCTGGCTCATGATTTTGCCTGCTTCGCAATACTTGTTGGCCAGATCCTGGGTTTTTTTCGTGTTTGAATCACGTAGTAATGTGGTAATACACTGAAGCAGTCAATTAAACCTGGTTTCGATCAATATTTTAGAGGATAACACCGGTTAGGTCTGGGTTAGGTCTGGGTGATGCCCGCATCTGGCTCATGATTTTGCCTTCTTCGCATACTTGTTGGCCAGATCCTGGGTTTTTTTCGTGTTTGAATCACGTAGTAATGTGGTAATACACTGAAGCAGTCAATTAAACCTGGTTTCGATCAATATTTTAGAGGATAACACCGGTTAGGTCTGGGTTAGGTCTGGGTGATGCCCGCATCTGGCTCATGATTTTGCCTTCTTCGCATACTTGTTGGCCAGATCCTGGATTTTTTTCGTGTTTGAATCACGTAGTAATGTTGTACCACACTGAGGCAGTCAATTAAACCTGGATTCGGACAGTATTTTAGAGGATAACACCGGTTAGGTCTGGGTTAGGTCAGGGTTATGCCCGCATCTGGCTCATGATTTTGCCTTCTTCGCATACTTGTTGGCCAGATCCTGGGTTTTTTTCATGTTTGCATCACGTAGTAATGTGGTAACACACTGAAGCAGTCAATTAAACCTGGTTTCGATCAATATTTTAGAGGATAACACCGGTTAGGTCTGGGTTAGGTCTGGGTTATGCCCGCGTCTGGCTCATGATTTTGCCTTTTTCGCAAACTTGTTGGCCAGATCTTGGGTTTTTTTCGTGTTTGAATCACGTAGTAATGTGGTAACACACTGAAGCAGTCAATTAAACCTCGTTTCGCTCAGTGTTTTAGAGGATAACACCGGTTAGGTCTAGCTTAGGTCTGGGTTATACCCGCATCTGGCTCATGATTTTGCCTTCTTCGCATACTTGTTGGCCAGATCCTGGGTTTTTTTCGTGTTTGAATCACGTAGTAATGTGGTAATACACTGAAGCAGTCAATTAAACCTGGTTTCGATCAATATTTTAGAGGATAACTCCGGTTAGGTCTGGGTTAGGTCTGGGTGATGCCCGCATCTGGCTCATGATTTTGCCTTCTTCGCATACTTGTTGGCCAGATCCTGGGTTTTTTTCGTGTTTGAATCACGTAGTAATGTGGTAACACACTGAAGCAGTCAATTTAAGCTGGTTTCGATCAATATTTTAGAGGATAACACCGGTTATGTCTGGTTTAGGTCTGAGATACGCGCGCATCTGGCTTATACTTTCGCCTTTTTCGCAAACTTGTTGGCGAGATCCTGGGTTTTTTCCGTGTTTGAATCACGTAGTAATGTGGCAACACAATGAGGCAGTCACTTAACCCTGGTTTCGATCAATATTAAGGAGGATAACACCGGTTAGGTCTGGGTTAGGTCTGGGTTATGCGCGGATCTGGCTCATGATTTTGCCTTTTTCGCAAACTTGTTGGCGAGATCCTGGGTTTTTCCGTGTTTGAATCACGTAGTAATGTGGCAACACAATGAAGCAGTCACTTAACCCTGGTTTCGATCAATATTTTAGAGGATAACTCCGGTTAGGTCTGGGTTTCGTCTGGGTTATGCCCGCATCTGGCTCATGATATTGCCTTCTTCGCATACTTGTTGGCCAGATCCTTGGTTTTTTTCGTGTTCGAATCACGTAGTAATGTGGTAACACACTGAAGCAGTCAATTAAACCTGGTTTCGATCAATATTTTAGAGGATAACACCGGCTAGGTCTGGGTTAGGTCTGGGATATGCGCGCATCTGGCATATACTTTCGCCTTTTTCGCAAACTTGTTGGCTAGATCCTGGATTTTTTTCGTGTTTGAATCACGTAGTAATGTGGTAACACACTGAAGCAGTCAATTAAACCTCGTTTCGCTCAGTGTTTTAGAGGATAACACCGGTTAGGTCTAGCTTAGGTCTGGGTTATACCCGCATCTGGCTCATGATTTTGCCTTCTTCGCATACTTGTTGGCCAGATCCTGGGTTTTTTTCGTGTTTGAATCACGTAGTAATGTGGTAATACACTGAAGCAGTCAATTAAACCTGGTTTCGATCAATATTTTAGAGGATAACTCCGGTTAGGTCTGGGTTAGGTCTGGGTGATGCCCGCATCTGGCTCATGATTTTGCCTTCTTCGCATACTTGTTGGCCAGATCCTGGGTTTTTTTCGTGTTTGAATCACGTAGTAATGTGGTAACACACTGAAGCAGTCAATTTAAGCTGGTTTCGATCAATATTTTAGAGGATAACACCGGTTATGTCTGGTTTAGGTCTGAGATACGCGCGCATCTGGCTTATACTTTCGCCTTTTTCGCAAACTTGTTGGCGAGATCCTGGGTTTTTTCCGTGTTTGAATCACGTAGTAATGTGGCAACACAATGAGGCAGTCACTTAACCCTGGTTTCGATCAATATTAAGGAGGATAACACCGGTTAGGTCTGGGTTAGGTCTGGGTTATGCGCGGATCTGGCTCATGATTTTGCCTTTTTCGCAAACTTGTTGGCGAGATCCTGGGTTTTTCCGTGTTTGAATCACGTAGTAATGTGGCAACACAATGAAGCAGTCACTTAACCCTGGTTTCGATCAATATTTTAGAGGATAACTCCGGTTAGGTCTGGGTTTCGTCTGGGTTATGCCCGCATCTGGCTCATGATATTGCCTTCTTCGCATACTTGTTGGCCAGATCCTTGGTTTTTTTCGTGTTCGAATCACGTAGTAATGTGGTAACACACTGAAGCAGTCAATTAAACCTGGTTTCGATCAATATTTTAGAGGATAACACCGGCTAGGTCTGGGTTAGGTCTGGGATATGCGCGCATCTGGCATATACTTTCGCCTTTTTCGCAAACTTGTTGGCTAGATCCTGGATTTTTTTCGTGATTGAATCACGTAGTAATGTGGTAACACACTGAAGCAGTCAATTAAGCCTGGTTTCGATCAATATTTTAGAGGATAACACCGGTTAGGTCTGGGTTTCGTCTGGGTTATGCCCGCATCTGGCTCATGATTTTGCCATCTTCGCATACTTGTTGGCCAGATCCTGGGTTTTTCTCGTGTTTGAATCACGTAGAAATGTGGTAACACACTGAAGCAGTCAATTAAACCTCGTTTCGCTCAGTATTTTAGAGGATAACACCGGTTAGGTCTGGCTTAGGTCTGGGTTATACCCGCATCTGGCTCATGATTTTGCCTTCTTCGCATACTTGTTGACCAGATCCTGGGTTTTTTTCGGGTTTGAATAACGCAGTAATATGGTACCACACTGAAGCAGTCAATTAACCCTGGTTTCGATCAATATTTTAGAGGATAACACCGGTTAGGTCTGGGTTAGGTCTGGGATATGCGCGCATCTGGCTTACACTTTCGCCTTTTTCGCAAACTTGTTGGCCAGATCCTGGGTTTTTTCCGTGTTTGAATCACGTAGTAATGTGGTACCACACTGAGGCAGTCAATTAAACCTGGTTTCGATCAATATTTCACAGGATAACACCGGTTAGGTCTGGGTTAGGTCCGGGATATGCCCGCATCTGGCTCATGATTTTGCCTTCTTCGCATACTTGTTGGCCAGATCCTGGGTTTTTTCCGTGTTTGAATCACGTAGTAATGTTGTACCACACTGAGGCAGTCAATTAAACCTGGAGTCGGACAGTATTTTAGAGGATAACACGGGTTAGGTCTGGGTTATGCCCGCATCTGGCTCATGATTTTGCCTTCTGCGCATACTTGTTGGCCAGATCCTGGGTTTTTTCCGTGTTTGAATCACGTAGTAATGTGGTAACACACTGAAGCAGTCAATTAAGCCTGGTTTCGATCAATATTTTAGAGGATAACACCGGTTAGGTCTGGGTTTCGTCTGGGTGATGCCCGCATCTGGCTTACACTTTCGCCTTTTTCGCAAACTTGTTGGCCAGATCCCGGGTTTTTTCCGTGTTTGAATCACGTAGTAATGTGGTACCACACTGAGGCAGTCAATTAAACCTGGTTTCGATCAATATTTCACAGGATAACACCGGTTAGGTCTGGGATAGGTCCGGGATATGCCCGCATCTGGCTCATGATTTTGCCTTCTTCGCATACTTGTTGGCCAGATCCTGGGTTTTCTCCGTGTTTGAATCACGTAGTAATGTTGTACCACACTGAGGCAGTCAATTAAACCTGGAGTCGGACAGTATTTTAGAGGATAACACAGGTTAGGTCTGGGTTAGGTCTGGGTTATGCCCGCATCTGGCTCATGATTTTGCCTTCTTCGCGTACTTGTTGGCCAGATCCTGGGTTTTTTTCGTGTTTGAATCACGTAGTAATGTGGTAGCCCACTGAAGCAGTCAATTACACCTCGTTTCGCTCAGTATTTTAGAGGATAACACCGGTTAGGTCTGGCTTAGGTCTGGGTTATACCCGCATCTGGCTCACGATTTTGCCTTCTTCGCATACTTGTTGTCCAGATCCTGGGTTCTTTTCGTGTTTGAATCACGTAGGAATGTGGTAACACACTGAAGCAGTCAATTAAACCTGGTTTCGATCAATATTTCAGAGGATAACACCGGTTAGGTCTGGGTTAGGTCCGGGATATGCCCGCATCTGGCTCATGATTTTGCCTTCTTCGCATACTTGTTGGCCAGATCCTGGGTTTTCTCCGTGTTTGAATCACGTAGTAATGTTGTACCACACTGAGGCAGTCAATTAAACCTGGAGTCGGACACTATTTTAGAGGATAACACAGGGTAGATCTGGGTTAGGTCTGGGTTATGCCCGCATCTGGCTCATGATTTTGCCTTCTTCGCATACTTGTTGGCCAGATCCTGGGTTTTTTTCGTGTTTGAAACACGTAGTAATGTGGTAACACACTGAAACTGTCAATTAAACCTGGTTTCGGTCAATATTTTAGAGGGTAACACCGGTTAGGTCTGGGTTAGGTCTGCGTTATACCCGCATCTGGCTCACGATTTTGCCTTCGTCGCATACTTGTTGTCCAGATCCTGGGTTCTTTTCGTGTCTGAATCACGTAGGAATGTGGTAACACACTGAAGCAGTCAATTAAACCTGGTTTCGATCCATATTTTAGAGGATAACACCGGTTAGGTCTGGGTTAGGTCTGGGTTATGCCCGCATCTGGCTCATGATTTTGCCTTCATCGCATACTTGTTGGCCAGATCCTGGATTTTTTTCGTGTTTGAATCACGTAGTAATGTGGTAACACGCTGAAGCAGTCAATTAAACCAGGTTTCGATCATTATTTTAGAGGATAACACCGGTTAGGTCAGGGTTAGGTCTGGGATATGCGCGCATCTGGCTCATACTTTCGCCTTTTTCGCAAACTTTTTGGCCAGATCCTGGGTTTTTTCCGTGTTTGAATCACGTAGTAATGTGGTACCACACTGTGGTAGTCAATTAAACCTGGTTTCGATCAATATTTTAGAGGATGACTCCGGTTAGGTCTGGGTTAGGTCTGGGTTATGCCCGCATCTGGCTCATGATTTTGCCTTCTTCGCATACTAGTTGGCCAGATCCTGGATTTTTTTCGTGTTTGAATCACGTAGTAATGTGGTAACACGCTGAAGCAGTCAATTAAACCAGGTTTCGATCATTATTTTAGAGGATAACACCGGTTACGTCTGGGTTAGGTCTGGGATATGCGCGCATCTGGCTTATACTTTCGCCTTTTTCGCAATCTTTTTGGCCAGATCCTGGGTTTTTTCCGTGTTTGAATCACGTAGTAATGTGGTACCACACTGTGGTAGCCAATTAAACCTGGTTTCGATCAATATTTCAGAGGATAACACCGGTTAGGTCTGGGTTAGGTCCGGGAAATGCACGCATCTGGCTCATGATTTCGCCATTTTCGTAAACTTGTTGCCCAGATCCTGGGCTTTTTCCGTGTTTGAATCACGTAGTAATGTGGTAATACACTGAAGCAGTCAATTAAACCTGGTTTCGATCAATGTTTTAGAGGATAACACCGATTAGGTCTGGGTTAGGTCCGGGAAATGCACGCATCTGGCTTATGATTTCGCCTTTTTCGCAAACATGTTGACCAGATCCTGGGGTTTTCCGTGTTTGAATCACGTAGTAATGTGGTACCACAATGAGGCAGTCAATTAAACCTGGTTTCGATCAAAATTTTAGAGGATAACACCGGTTAGGTCTGGGTTAGTTCTGGGATATGCGCGCATCTGGCTTACACTTTCGCCATTTTCGCAAACTTGTTGGCCAGATCCTGGGTTTTTTTCGTGTTTGAATCACGTAGTAATGTTGTACCACACTGAGGCAGTCAATTAAACCTGGATTCGATCAATATTTCAGTGGATAACAGCGGTTAGGTCTGGGTTAGATCCGGGAAATGCACGCATCTGGCTCATGATTTCGCCTTTTTCGCAAACTTGTTGGCCAGATCCTGGGTTTTTTTCGTGTTTGAATCACGTAGTAATGTGGTAACACACTGAAACTGTCAATTAAACCTGGTTTCGGTCAATATTTTAGAGGGTAACACCGGTTAGGTCTGGGTTAGGTCTGGGTTATGCCCGCATCTGGCTCATGATTTTGCCTTCTTCGCATACTTGTTGGCCAGATCCTGGGTTTTTTTCGTGTTTGAATCACGTAGTAATGTGGTAACACACTGAAGCAGTCAATTAAACCTGGTTTCGATCAATATTTTAGAGGATAACACCGGTTAGGTCTGGGTTAGGTCTGAGTTATGCTCGCATCTGGCTCATGATTTTGCCTTCTTCGCATACTTGTTGGCCAGATCCTGGGTTTTTTTCGTGTTTGAATCACGTAGTAATGTGGTAATTCACTGAAGCAGTCAATTAAACCTGGTTTCGATCAATATTTTAGAGGATAACACCGGCTAGGTCTGGGTTAGGTCTGGGATACGCGCGCATCTGGCTTACACTTTCGCCATTTTCGCAAACTTGTTGGCCAGATCCTGGGTTTTTTTCGTGTTTGAATCACGTAGTAATGTTGTACCACACTGAGGCAGTCAATTAAACCTGGTTTCGATCAATATTTCAGAGGATAACACCGGTTAGGTCTGGGTTAGGTCCGGGAAAAGCACACATCTGGCTCATGATTTCGCCTTTTTCGCAAACTTGTTGGCCAGATCCTGGGTTTTTTCCGTGTTTGTATCACGTAGTAATGTGGTACCACACTGAGGCAGTCAATTAAACCTGGTTTCGATCAATATTTTAGAGGATAACACCGGTTAGGTCTGGGTTAGGTCTGGGTTATGCCCGCATCTGGCTCATGATTTTGCCTTCCTCGCATACTTGTTGGCCAGATCCTGGGTTTTTTCCGTGTTTGAATCACGTAGTAATGTGGTACCACACTGAGGCAGTCAATTAAACCTGGTTTCGATCAATATTTTAGAGGATAACACAGGTTAGGTCTGGGTTAGGTCTGGGATATGCGCGCATCTGGCTTATGCTTTCGCCTTTTTCGCAAACTTGTTGGCCAGATCCTGGTTTTTTTCCGTGTTTGAATCACGTAGTAACGTTGTACCACACTGAGGCAGTGAATTAAACCTGGATTCGGACAGTATTTTAGAGGATAACACCGGTTAGGTCTGGGTTAGGTCTGGGTTATGCCCGCATCTGGCTCATGATTTTGCCTTCTTCGCATACTTGTTGGCCAGATCCTGGGCTTTTTTCGTGTTTGAATCACGTAGTAATGTGGTAACACACTGAAGCAGTCAATTAAACCTGGTTTCGATCAATATTTTAGAGGATAACACCGGTTAGGTCTGGGTTAGGTCTGTGATATGCGCACATCTGGCTTATACTTTCACCTTTTTCGCAAACTTGTTGGCCAGATCCTGGGTTTTTTCCGTGTTTGAATCACGTAGTAATGTGGTAACACACTGAAGCAGTCAATAAAACCTGGTTTCGATCAATATTTTAGAGGATAACACCGGTTAGGTCTGGGTTAGGTCTGGGATTTGCGCGCATATGGCTTATACTTTCGCCTTTTTCGCAAACTTGTTGGCCAGATCCTGGGTATTTTCCGTGTTTGAAACACGTAGTAATGCGGTAACTCACTGAAGCAGTCAATTAAACCTGGTTTCAACCAATATTTCAGAGGATAACACCGGTTAGGTCTGGGTTAGGTCCGGGATATGCCCGCATCTGGCTCATGATTTTGCCTTCTTCGCATACTTGTTGGCCAGATCTTGGGTTTTTTTCGTGTTTGAATCACGTAGTAATGTGGTAACACACTGAAGCAGTCAATTAAACCTGGTTTCGATCAATATTTTAGAGGATAACGCCGGTTAGATCTGGGTTAGGTCTGGGTTATGCCCGCATCTGGCTCATGATTTTGCATTCATCGCATACTTGTTGGCCAGATCCTGGGTTTTTTTCGTGTTGGAATCACGTAGTAATGTGGTAACACACTGAAGCAGTCAATAAAACCTGGTTTCGATCAATATTTTAGAGGATAACGCCGGTTAGATCTGGGTTAGGTCTGAGATTTGCGCGCATCTGGCTTATACTCTCGCCTTTTTCGCAAACTTGTTGGCCAGATCCTGGGTTTTTTCCGTGTTTGAATCACGTAGTAATGTGGTAACACACTGAAGCAGTAAATTAAACCTGGTTTCGATCAATATTTTAGAGGATAACACCGGTTAGGTCTGGGTTAGGTCCGGGATATGCCCGCATCTGGCTCATGATTTTGCCTTCTTCGCATACTTGTTGGCCAGATCCTGGGTTTTTTCCGTGTTTGAATCACGTAGTAATGTGGTACCACACTGAAGCAGTCAATTAAACCTGGTTTCGATCAATATTTTAGAGGATAACGCCGGTTAGGTCTGGGTTAGGTCTGAGATTTGCGCGCATCTGGCTTATACTCTCGCCTTTTTCGCATACTTGTTAGCCAGATCCTGGGTTTTTTCCGTGTTTGAATCACGTAGTAATGTGGTAACACACTGAAGCAGTAAATTAAACCTGGTTTCGATCAATATTTCAGAGGATAACACCGGTTAGGTCTGGGTTAGGTCTGGGATATGCGCGCATCTGGCTTATACTTTCACCTCTTTCGCAAACTTGTTGGCCAGATCCTGGGTTTTTTCCGGTTTGAATAACGCAGTAATGTGGTACCACACTGAAGCAGTCAATTAAACCTGGTTTCGATCAATATTTTAGTGGATAACGCCGGTTAGGTCTGGGTTAGGTCTGAGATTTGCGCGCATCTGGCTTATACTCTCGCCTTTTTCGCATACTTGTTGGCCAGATCCTGGGTTTTTTCCGTGTTTGAATCACGTAGTAATGTGGTAACACACTGAAGCAGTAAATTAAACCTGGTTTCGATCAATATTTCAGAGGATAACACCGGTTAGGTCTGGGTTAGGTCTGGGATATGCGCGCATCTGGCTTATACTTTCGCCTTTTTCGCAAACTTGTTGGCTAGATCCTGGGTTTTTTTCCGGTTTGAATAACGCAGTAATGTGGTACCACACTGAAGGAGTCAATTAAACCTGGTTTCGATCAATATTTTAGAGAATAACGCCGGTTAGGTCTGGGTTAGGTCTGAGATTTGCGCGCATCTGGCTTATACTTTCGCCTTTTTCGCAAACTTGTTGGCCAGAACCTGGGTTTTTTCCATGTTTGAATCACGTAGTAATGTGGTAACACACTGAAGCAGTCAATAAAACCTGGTTTCGATCAATATTTTAGAGGATAACACCGGTTAGGTCTGAGATAGGTCCGGGATATGCCCGCATCTGGCTCATGATTTTGCCTTCTTCGCATACTTGTTGGCCAGATCCTGGGTTTTTTTCGTGTTTGAATCACGTAGGAATGTGGTAACACACTGGAGCAGTCAATAAAACCTGGTTTCGATCAATATTTTAGAGGATAACACCGGTTAGGTCTGGGTTAGGTCTGGGATTTGCGCGCATCTGGCTTATACTTTCGCCTTTTTCGCAAACTTGTTGGCCAGATCCTGGGTATTTTCCGTGTTTGAAACACGTAGTAATGTGGTAAAACACTGAAGCAGTCAACTAAACCTGGTTTCGATCAATATTTCAGAGGATAACACCGGTTAGGTCTGGGTTAGGTCTGGGATATGCGCGCATCTGGCTTATACTTTCGCCTTTTTCGTAAACTTGTTGGCTAGATCCTGGGTTTTTTTCGGGTTTGAATAACGCAGTAATGTGGTGCCACACTGAAGCAGTCAATTAAACCTGGTTTCGATCAATATTTCAGAGGATAACACCGGTTATGTCTGGGTTAGGTCTGGGATTTGCGCGCATCTGGCTTATACTTTCGCCTTTTTCGCAAACTTGTTGGCCAGATCCTGGGTTTTTTTCGTGTTTGAATCACGTAGTAATGTGGAAATACACTGATGCAGTCAATAAAACCTGGTTTCGATCAATATTTTAGAGGATAACACCGGGTAGATCTGGGTTAGGTATGGGTTATGCCCGCATCTGGCTCATGATTTTGCCTTCTTCGCATACTTGTTGGCCAGATCCTGGGTTTTTTTCGTGTTTGATCACGTAGTAATGTGGCAACACACTGAAGCAGTCAATTAAACCTGGTTTCGATCAATATTTCAGAGGATAACACCGGTTAGGTCTGGGATAGGTCCGGGATATGCCCGCATCTGGCTCATGATTTTGCCTTCTTCGCATACCTGTTGGCCAGATCCTGGGTTTTTTTCGTGTTTGAATCACGTAGTAATGTAGTAACACACTGAAGCAGTCAATTAAACCTGGTTTCGATCAATATTTCAGAGGATAACGCCGGTTAGGTCTGGGTTAGGTCTGGGATTTGCGCGCATCTGGCTTATACTTTCGCCTTTTTCGCAAACTTGTTGGCCAGATCCTGGGTTTTTTCCGTGTTTGAATCACGTAGTAATGTGGTAACACACTGAAGCAGTCAATAAAACCTGGTTTCGATCAATATTTTAGAGGATAACACCGGTTAGGTCTGGGTTAGGTCTGGGATTTGCGCGCATCTGGCTTATACTTTCGCCTTTTTCGCAAACTTGTTGGCCAGATCCTGGGTATTTTCCGTATTTGAAACACGTAGTAATGTGGTAAGACACTGAAGCAGTCAATTAAACCTGGTTTCGATCAATATTTCAGAGGATAACACCGGTTAGGTCTGGGTTAGGTCTGGGATATGCGCGCATCTGGCTTATACTTTCGCCTTTTTCGCAAACTTGTTGGCTAGATCCTGGGTTTTTTTCGGGTTTGAATAACGCAGTAATGTGGTACCACACTGAAGCAGTCAATTAAACCTGGTTTCGATCAATATTTTAGAGGATAACGTCGGTTAGGTCTGGGTTAGGTCTGGGATTTGCGCGCATCTGGCTTATACTTTCGTCTTTTTCGCAACCTTGTTGGCCAGATCCTGTGTATTTCCCGTATTTGAAACACGTAGTAATGTGGTAACACACTGAAGCAGTCAATTCAACCTGGTTTCGATCAATATTTCAGAGGATAACACCGGTTAGGTCTGGGTTAGGTCTGAGATATGCGCGCATCTGGCTTATGCTTTCGCCTTTTTCGCAAACTTGTTGGCCAGATCCTGGGTTTTTTCCGTGTTTGAATCACGTAGTAATGTGGTACCACACTGAGGCAGTCAATTAAACCTGGTTTCGATCAATATTTTAGAGGATAACACAGGTTAGGTCTGGGTTAGGTCTGGGATATGCGCGCATCTGGCTTATGCTTTCGCCTTTTTCGCAAACATGTTGACCAGATCCTGGGTTTTTCCGTGTTTGAATCACGTAGTAATGTGGTAATACACTGAAGCAGTCAATTAAACCAGGTTTCGATCAATATTTTAGAGGATAACACCGATTAGGTCTGGGTTAGGTCCGGGAAATGCGCGCATCTGGCTTATGATTTCGCCTTTTTCGCAAACATGTTGACCAGATCCTGGGTTTTTTTCGTGTTTGAATCACGTAGTAATGTGGTAATACACTGAAGCAGTCAATTAAACCTGGTTTCGATCAATATTTTGGAGGATAACACCGGTTAGGTCTGGGTTAGGTCTGGGTTATGCGCGCATCTGGCTTATGATTTCGCCTTTTTCGCAAACATGTTGACCAGATCCTGGGTTTTTTGCGTGTTTGAATCACGTAGTAATGTGGTAATACACTGAAGCAGTCAATTAAACCTGGTTTCGATCAATATTTTGGAGGATAACACCGGTTAGGTCTGGGTTAGGTCTGGGTTATGCCTGCATCAGGCTCATGATTTTGCCTTCTTCGCATACTTGTTGGCCAGATCCTGGGTTTTTTTCGTGTTTGAATCACGTTGTAATGTGGTTGACACTGAAGCAGTCAATTAAACCTGGTTTCGATCAATATTTCAGAGGATAACACCGGTTAGGTCTGGGTTAGGTCTGGGTTATGCCCGCATCTGGCTCATGATTTTGCCTTCTTCGCATACTTGTTGGCCAGATCCTGGGTTTTTTCCGTGTTTGAATCACGTAGTAATGTGGTAATACACTGAAGCAGTCAATTAAACCTGGTTTCGATCAATATTTCAGAGGATAACACCGTTAGGTCTGGGTTAGGTCTGGGTTATGCCCGCATCTGGCTCATGATTTTGCCTTCTTCGCATACTTGTTGGCCAGATCCTGGGTTTTTTTCGTGTTTCAATCACGTAGTAATGTGGTAACACACTGAGGCAGTCTATTAAACCTGGATTCGGACAGTATTTTAGAGGATAACACCGGTTAGGTCTGGGTTAAGTCTGGGTTATGCCCGCATCAGGCACATGATTTTGCCTTCATCGCATACTTGTTGGCCAGATCCTGGGTTTTTTCCGTGTTTGAATCACGTAGTAATGTGGTAACACACTGAAGCAGTCAATTAAACCTGGATTCGATCAATATTTCAGAGGATAACACCGGTTAGGACTGGGTTAGGTCTGGGTTGTGCCCGCATCTGGCTCATGATTTTGCCTTCTTCGCATACTTGTTGGCCAGATCCTGGGTTTTTTTCGTCTTTGAATCATGTAGTAATGTGGTAACACACTGAAGCAGTCAATTAAACCTGGTTTCGATCAATATTTTAGAGGATAACACCGGTTAGGTCTGGGTTAGGTCTGGGTTATGCCCGCATCTGGCTCATGATTTTTCCTTCTTCACATACTTGTTTGCCAGATCCTGGGTTTTTTTCGTGTTTGAATCACGTAGTAATGTGGTAATACACTGAAGCAGTCAATGAAACCTGGTTTCGATCAATATCTTAGAGGATAACACCGTTAGGTCTGGGTTAGGTCTGGGTTATGCCCGCATCTGGCTCATGATTTTGCCTTCTTCGCATACTTGTTGGCCAGATCCTGGGTTTTTTTCGTGTTTCAATCACGTAGTAATGTGGTAACACACTGAGGCAGTCTATTAAACCTGGATTCGGACAGTATTTTAGAGGATAACACCGGTTAGGTCTGGGTTAGGTCTGGGTTGCGCCCGCATCTGGCTCATGATTTTGCCTTCTTCGCATATTTGTTGGCCAGATCCTGGGTTTTTTCCGTGTTTGAATCACGTAGTAATGTGGTAACATACTGAAGAAGTCAATTAAACCTGGTTTCGATGAATATTTCAGAGGAGAACACCGGTTAGGTCTGGGTTAGGTCTGGGTTATGCCCGCATCTGGCTCATGATTTTGCCTTCTTCGCATACTTGTTGGCCAGATCCTGGGTTTTTTTCGTGTTTGAATCACGTAGTAATGTGGTAACACACTGAAGCAGTCAATTAAACCTGGTTTCGATCAATATTTTAGAGGATAACACCGGTTAGGTCTGGGTTAGGTCTGGGTTATGCCCGCATCTGGCACATGATTTTGCCTTCATCGCATACTTGTTGGCCAGATCCTGGGTTTTTTCCGTGTTTGAATCACGTAGTAATGTGGTAACACACTAAAGCAGTCAATTAAACCTGGTTTCGATCAATAGTTCAGAGGATAACACCGGTTAGGACTGGGTTAGGTCTGGGTTATGCCCGCATCTGGCTCATGATTTTGCCTTCTTCGCATACTTGTTGGCCAGATCCTGGGTTTTTTTCGTGTTTGAATCATGTAGTAATGTGGTAACACACTGAAGCAGTCAATTAAACCTGGTTTCGATCAATATTTTAGAGGATAACACCGGTTAGGTCTGGGTTAGGTCTGGGTTATGCCCGCATCTGGCTCATGATTTTGCCATCTTCGCATACTTGTTTGCCAGATCCTTGGTTTTTTTTCGTGTTTGAATCACGTAGTAATGTGGTAATACACTGAAGCAGTCAATGAAACCTGGTTTCGATCAATATTTTAGAGGATAACACCGTTAGGTCTGGGTTAGGTCTGGGTTATGCCCGCATCTGGCTCATGATTTTGCCTTCTTCGCATACTTGTTGGCCAGATCCCGGGTTTTTTTCGTGTTTCAATCACGTAGTTATGTGGTAACACACTGAGGCAGTCTATTAAACCTGGATTCGGACAGTATTTTAGAGGATAACACCGGTTAGGTCTGGGTTAGGTCTGGGTTGCGCCCGCATCTGGCTTATACTTTCGCCTTTTTCGCAAACTTGTTGGCCAGATCCCGGGTTTTTTCCGTGTTTGAATCACGTAGTAATGTGGTAACACACTGAAGCAGTCAGTGAAACCTGGTTTCGATCAATATTTTAGAGGATAACACCGGTTAGGTCTGGGTTAGGTCTGGGATTTGCGCGCATCTGGCTTATACTTTCGCCTTTTTCGCAAACTTGTTGGCCAGATCCTGGGTATTTTCCGTGTTTGAAACACGTAGTAATGTGGTAACACACTGAAGCAGTCAATTAAACCTGGTTTCGATCAATATTTCAGAGGATAACACCTGTTAGGTCTGGGTTAGGTCTGGGATATGCGCGCATCTGGCTCATGATTCTGCCTTCTTCGCATACTTGTTGGCCAGATCCTGGGGTTTTTTCGTGTTTGAATCACGTAGTAATGTGGTAACACACTGAAGCAGTCAATTAAACCTGGTTTCGATCAATATTTTAGAGGATAACACCGGTTAGGTCTGGGTTAGGTCCGGGATATGTCCGCATCTGGCTTATACTTTCGCCTTTTTCGCAACTTGTTGGCCAGATCCTGGGTTTTTTCCGTGTTTGAATCACGTAGTAATGTGGTAACACACTGAAGCAGTCAGTGAAACCTGGTTTCGATCAATATTTTAGAGGATAACACCGGTTAGGACTGGGTTAGGTCCGGGATATGCCCGCATCTGGCTCATGATTCTGCCTTCTTCGCATACTTGTTGGCCAGATCCCGGGGTTTTTTCGTGTTTGAATCACGTAGTAATGTGGTAACACACTGAAGCAGTCAGTGAAACCTGGTTTCGATCAATATTTTAGAGGACAACACCGGTTAGGTCTGGGTTAGGTCAGGGATTTGCGCGCATCTGGCTTATACTTTCGCCTTTTTCGCAAACTTGTTGGCCAGATCCTGGGTATTTTCCGTATTTGAAACACGTAGTAATGTGGTAACACACTGAAGCAGTCAATTAAACCTGGTTTCGATCAATATTTCAGAGGATAACACCGGTTAGGTCTGGGTTAGGTCTGCGATATGCGCGCATCTGGCTTATACTTTCGCCTTTTTCGCAAACTTGTTGGCTAGATCCTGGGTTTTTTTCGGGTTTGAATAACGCAGTAATGTGGTACCACACTGAAGCAGTCAGTGAAACCTGGTTTCGATCAATATTTTAGAGGATAACACCGGTTAGGTCTGGGTTAGGTCTGGGATTTGCGCGCATCTGGCTTATACTTCCGCCTTTTTCGCAAACTTGTTGGCCAGATCCTGGGTTTTTTCCGTGTTTGAATCACGTAGTAATGTGGTAACAAACTGAAGCAGTCAATAAAACCTGTTTTCGATCAATATTTTAGAGGATAACACCGGTTAGGTCTGGGTTAGGTCTGCGATATGCCCGCATCTGGCTCATAACTTTGCCTTCTTCGCATACTTGTTGGCCAGATCCTGGGCTTTTTTCGTGTTTGAATCACGTAGTAATGTGGTAACACACTGAAGCAGTCAATTAAACCTGGTTTCGATCAATATTTTAGAGGATAACACCGGTTAGGTCTGGGTTAGGTCTGAGATTTGCGCGCATCTGGCTTATACTTTCGCCTTTTTCGCAAACTTGTTGGCCAGATCCTGGGTTTTTTCCGTGTTTGAATCACGTAGTAATGTGGTAATACACTGAAGCAGTCAATAAAAACTGGTTTCGATCAATATTTTAGAGGATAACACCGGTTAGGTCTGGGTTAGGTCTGGGATATGCCCGCATCTGGCTCATGATTTTGCCTTCTTCGCATACTTGTTGGCCAGATCCTGGGCTTTTTTCGTGTTTGAATCACGTAGTAATGTGGTAACACACTGAAGCAGTCAATAAAACCTGGTTTCGATCAATATTTTAGAGGATAACACCGGTTAGGTCTGGGTTAGGTCTGGGATTTGCGCGAATATGGCTTATACTTTCGCCTTTTTCGCAAACTTGTTGGCCAGATCCTGGGTATTTTCCGTGTTTGAAACACGTAGTATTGTGGTAACACACTGAAGCAGTCAATTAAACCTGGTTTCGATCAATATTTCAGAGGATAACACCGGTTAGGTCTGGGTTAGGTCCGGGATATGCCCGCATCTGGCTCATGATTTTGCCTTCTTCGCATACTTGTTGGCCAGATCTTGGGTTTTTTTCGTGTTTGAATCACGTAGTAATATGGTAACACACTGAAGCAGTCAATTAAACCTGGTTTCGAACAATATTTCAGAGGATAACGCCGGTTAGGTCTGGGTTAGGTCTGGGTTATGCCCGCATCTCGCTCATGATTTTGCATTCATCGCATACTTGTTGGCCAGATCCTGGATTTTTTTCGTGTTTGAATCACGTAGTAATGTGGTAACACACTGAAGCAGTCAATTAAAACTGGTTTCGATCAATATTTCTGAGGATAACACCGGTTAGGTCTGGGTTAGGTCTGGGTGATATCCGCATCTGGCTCATGATTTTGCCTTCTTCGCATACTTGTTGGCCAGATCCTCGGCTTTTTTCGTGTTTGAATCACGTAGTAATGTGGTAACACACTGAAGCAGTCAATAAAACCTGGTTTCGATCAATGTTTTAGAGGATAACACCGGTTAGGTCTGGGTTAGGTCTGGGTGATGCCCGCATCTGGCTCATGATTTTGCCTTCTTCGCATACTTGTTGGCCAGATCCTGGGGTTTTTTCGTGTTTGAATCACGTAGTAATGTGGTAACACACTGAAGCAGTCAATAAAACCTGGTTTCGATCAATATTTTAGAGGATAACACCGGTTAGGTCTGGGTTAGGTCTGGGATTTGCGCGCATATGGCTTATACTTTCGCCTTTTTCGCAAACTTGTTGGCCAGATCCTGGGTATTTTCCGTGTTTGAAACACGTAGTATTGTGGTAACACACTGAAGCAGTCAATTAAACCTGGTTTCGATCAATATTTCAGAGGATAACACCGGTTAGGTCTGGGTTAGGTCCGGGATATGCCCGCATCTGGCTCATGATTTTGCCTTCTTCGCATACTTGTTGGCCAGATCCTGGGTTTTTTTCGTGATTGAATCACGTAGTAATGTGGTACCACACTGAAGCAGTCAATTAAACCTGGTTTCGATCAATATTTCAGAGGATAACACCGGTTAGGTCTGGGTTAGGTCTGGGATATGCGCGCATCTGGCTTATACTTTCGCCTTTTTCGCAAACTTGTTGGCCAGATCCTGGGTTTTTTCCGTGTTTGAATCACGTAGTAATGTGGTAACACACTGAAGCAGTCAGTGAAACCTGGTTTCGATCAATATTTTAGAGGATAACACCGGTTAGGTCTGGGTTAGGTCTGGGATTTGCGCGCATCTGGCTTTCACTTTCGCCTTTTTCGCAAACTTGTTGGCCAGATCCTGGGTATTTTCCGTGTTTGAAACACGTAGTAATGTGGTTACACACTGAAGCAGTCAATTAAACCTGGTTTCGATCAATATTTCAGAGGATAACACCGGTTAGATCTGGGTTAGGTCTGGGATATGCGCGCATCTGGCTTATACTTTCGCTTTTTTCGCAAACTTGTTGGCTAGATCCTGGGTTTTTTTCGAGTTTGAATAACGCAGTAATGTGGTACCACACTGAAGCAGTCAATTAAACCTGGTTTCGATCAATATTTCAGAGGATAACACCGGTTAGGTCTGGGTTAGGTCTGGGATTTGCGCGCATCTGGCTTATACTTTCGCCTTTTTCGCTAACTTGTTGGCCAGATCCTGGGTTTTTTCCGTGTTTGAATCACGTAGTAATGTGGTAACACACTGAAGCAGTAAATAAAACCTGGTTTCGATCAATATTTTAGAGGATAACACCAGAGGTCTGGGTTATGTCTGGGATTTGCGCGCATCTGGCTTATACTTTCGCCTTTTTCGCAAACTTGTTGGCCAGATCCTGGGCTTTTTCCGTGTTTGAATCACGTAGTAATGTGGTAATACACTGAAGCAGTCAATAAAACCTGGTTTCGATCAATATTTTAGAGGATAACACCGGTTAGGTCTGGGTTAGGTCTGGGTTATGCCCGCATCTGGCTCATGATTTTGCCTTCTTCGCATACTTGTTGGCCAGATCCTGGGGTTTTTTCGTGTTTGAATCACGTAGTAATGTGGTAACACACTGAAGCAGTCAATTAAACCTGGTTTCGATCAATATTTTAGAGGATAACACCGGTTAGGTCTGGGATAGGTCCGGGATATGCCCGCATCTGGCTCATGATTTTGCCTTCTTCGCATACTTGTTGGCCAGATCCTGGGGTTTTTTCGTGTTTGAATCACGTAGTAATGTGGTAACACACTGAAGCAGTCAATTAAACCTGGTTTCGATCAATATTTCAGAGGATAACACCGGTTTGGTCTGAGTTAGGTCTGGGATATGCGGGCATCTGGCTTATACTTTCACCATTTTCGCAAACTTGTTGGCCGGATCCTGGGTTTTTTCCGTGTTTGAATCACGTAGTAATGTGGTAACACACTGAAGCAGTCAATTAAACCTGGTTTCGATCAATATTTCAGAGGATAACACCGGTTAGGTCTGGGTTAGGTCTGGGATATGCGCGCACCTGGCTTATACTTTCGCCTTTTTCGCAAACTTGTTGGCTAGATCCTGGGTTTTTTCCGTGTTTGAAACACGTAGTAATGTGGTAAGACACTGAAGCAGTCAATTAAACCTGGTTTCGATCAATATTTCAGAGGATAACACCGGTTAGGTCTGGGTTAGGTCAGGGATATGCGCGCATCTGGCTTATACTTTCGCTTTTTTCGCAAACTTGTTGGCTAGATCCTGGGTTTTTTCCGTGTTTGAATCACGTAGTAATGTGGTAACACACTGAAGCAGGAAATAAAACCTGGTTTCGATCAATATTTTAGAGGATAACACCGGTTAGGTCTGGGTTAGGTCTGGGATTTGCGCGCATCTGGCTTATACTTTCGCCTTTTTCGCAAACTTGTTGGCTAGATCCTGGGTTTTTTCCGTGTTTGAATCACGTAGTAATGTGGTAACACACTGAAGCAGGAAATAAAACCTGGTTTCGATCAATATTTTAGAGGATAACACCGGTTAGGTCTGGGTTAGGTCTGGGATTTGCGCGCATCTGGCTTATACTTTCGCCTTTTTCGCAAACTTGTTGGCTAGATCCTGGGTTTTTTCCGTGTTTGAATCACGTAGTAATGTGGTAACACACTGAAGCAGGAAATAAAACCTGGTTTCGATCAATATTTTAGAGGATAACACCGGTTAGGTCTGGGTTAGGTCTGGGATATGCGCGCACCTGGCTTATACTTTCGCCTTTTTCGCAAACTTGTTGGCTAGATCCTGGGTTTTTTCCGTGTTTGAAACACGTAGTAATGTGGTAAGACACTGAAGCAGTCAATTAAACCTGGTTTCGATCAATATTTCAGAGGATAACACCGGTTAGGTCTGGGTTAGGTCCGGGATATGCCCGCATCTGGCTCATGATTTTGCCTTCTTCGCATACTTGTTGGCCAGATCTTGGGTTTTTTTCGTGTTTGAATCACGTAGTAATATGGTAACACACTGAAGCAGTCAATTAAACCTGGTTTCGAACAATATTTCAGAGGATAACGCCGGTTAGGTCTGGGTTAGGTCTGGGTTATGCCCGCATCTCGCTCATGATTTTGCATTCATCGCATACTTGTTGGCCAGATCCTGGATTTTTTTCGTGTTTGAATCACGTAGTAATGTGGTAACACACTGAAGCAGTCAATTAAAACTGGTTTCGATCAATATTTCTGAGGATAACACCGGTTAGGTCTGGGTTAGGTCTGGGTGATATCCGCATCTGGCTCATGATTTTGCCTTCTTCGCATACTTGTTGGCCAGATCCTCGGCTTTTTTCGTGTTTGAATCACGTAGTAATGTGGTAACACACTGAAGCAGTCAATAAAACCTGGTTTCGATCAATGTTTTAGAGGATAACACCGGTTAGGTCTGGGTTAGGTCTGGGTGATGCCCGCATCTGGCTCATGATTTTGCCTTCTTCGCATACTTGTTGGCCAGATCCTGGGGTTTTTTCGTGTTTGAATCACGTAGTAATGTGGTAACACACTGAAGCAGTCAATAAAACCTGGTTTCGATCAATATTTTAGAGGATAACACCGGTTAGGTCTGGGTTAGGTCTGGGATTTGCGCGCATATGGCTTATACTTTCGCCTTTTTCGCAAACTTGTTGGCCAGATCCTGGGTATTTTCCGTGTTTGAAACACGTAGTATTGTGGTAACACACTGAAGCAGTCAATTAAACCTGGTTTCGATCAATATTTCAGAGGATAACACCGGTTAGGTCTGGGTTAGGTCCGGGATATGCCCGCATCTGGCTCATGATTTTGCCTTCTTCGCATACTTGTTGGCCAGATCCTGGGTTTTTTTCGTGATTGAATCACGTAGTAATGTGGTACCACACTGAAGCAGTCAATTAAACCTGGTTTCGATCAATATTTCAGAGGATAACACCGGTTAGGTCTGGGTTAGGTCTGGGATATGCGCGCATCTGGCTTATACTTTCGCCTTTTTCGCAAACTTGTTGGCCAGATCCTGGGTTTTTTCCGTGTTTGAATCACGTAGTAATGTGGTAACACACTGAAGCAGTCAGTGAAACCTGGTTTCGATCAATATTTTAGAGGATAACACCGGTTAGGTCTGGGTTAGGTCTGGGATTTGCGCGCATCTGGCTTTCACTTTCGCCTTTTTCGCAAACTTGTTGGCCAGATCCTGGGTATTTTCCGTGTTTGAAACACGTAGTAATGTGGTTACACACTGAAGCAGTCAATTAAACCTGGTTTCGATCAATATTTCAGAGGATAACACCGGTTAGATCTGGGTTAGGTCTGGGATATGCGCGCATCTGGCTTATACTTTCGCTTTTTTCGCAAACTTGTTGGCTAGATCCTGGGTTTTTTTCGAGTTTGAATAACGCAGTAATGTGGTACCACACTGAAGCAGTCAATTAAACCTGGTTTCGATCAATATTTCAGAGGATAACACCGGTTAGGTCTGGGTTAGGTCTGGGATTTGCGCGCATCTGGCTTATACTTTCGCCTTTTTCGCTAACTTGTTGGCCAGATCCTGGGTTTTTTCCGTGTTTGAATCACGTAGTAATGTGGTAACACACTGAAGCAGTAAATAAAACCTGGTTTCGATCAATATTTTAGAGGATAACACCAGAGGTCTGGGTTATGTCTGGGATTTGCGCGCATCTGGCTTATACTTTCGCCTTTTTCGCAAACTTGTTGGCCAGATCCTGGGCTTTTTCCGTGTTTGAATCACGTAGTAATGTGGTAATACACTGAAGCAGTCAATAAAACCTGGTTTCGATCAATATTTTAGAGGATAACACCGGTTAGGTCTGGGTTAGGTCTGGGTTATGCCCGCATCTGGCTCATGATTTTGCCTTCTTCGCATACTTGTTGGCCAGATCCTGGGGTTTTTTCGTGTTTGAATCACGTAGTAATGTGGTAACACACTGAAGCAGTCAATTAAACCTGGTTTCGATCAATATTTTAGAGGATAACACCGGTTAGGTCTGGGATAGGTCCGGGATATGCCCGCATCTGGCTCATGATTTTGCCTTCTTCGCATACTTGTTGGCCAGATCCTGGGGTTTTTTCGTGTTTGAATCACGTAGTAATGTGGTAACACACTGAAGCAGTCAATTAAACCTGGTTTCGATCAATATTTCAGAGGATAACACCGGTTTGGTCTGAGTTAGGTCTGGGATATGCGGGCATCTGGCTTATACTTTCACCATTTTCGCAAACTTGTTGGCCGGATCCTGGGTTTTTTCCGTGTTTGAATCACGTAGTAATGTGGTAACACACTGAAGCAGTCAATTAAACCTGGTTTCGATCAATATTTCAGAGGATAACACCGGTTAGGTCTGGGTTAGGTCTGGGATATGCGCGCACCTGGCTTATACTTTCGCCTTTTTCGCAAACTTGTTGGCTAGATCCTGGGTTTTTTCCGTGTTTGAAACACGTAGTAATGTGGTAAGACACTGAAGCAGTCAATTAAACCTGGTTTCGATCAATATTTCAGAGGATAACACCGGTTAGGTCTGGGTTAGGTCAGGGATATGCGCGCATCTGGCTTATACTTTCGCTTTTTTCGCAAACTTGTTGGCTAGATCCTGGGTTTTTTCCGTGTTTGAATCACGTAGTAATGTGGTAACACACTGAAGCAGGAAATAAAACCTGGTTTCGATCAATATTTTAGAGGATAACACCGGTTAGGTCTGGGTTAGGTCTGGGATTTGCGCGCATCTGGCTTATACTTTCGCCTTTTTCGCAAACTTGTTGGCTAGATCCTGGGTTTTTTCCGTGTTTGAATCACGTAGTAATGTGGTAACACACTGAAGCAGGAAATAAAACCTGGTTTCGATCAATATTTTAGAGGATAACACCGGTTAGGTCTGGGTTAGGTCTGGGATTTGCGCGCATCTGGCTTATACTTTCGCCTTTTTCGCAAACTTGTTGGCCAGATCCTGGGTTTTTTCCGTGTTTGAATCACGTAGTAATGTGGTAACACACTGAAGCAGGAAATAAAACCTGGTTTCGATCAATATTTTAGAGGATAACACCGGTTAGGTCTGGGTTAGGTCTGGGATTTGCGCGCATCTGGCTTATACTTTCGCCTTTTTCGCAAACTTGTTGGCTAGATCCTGGGTTTTTTTCGGGTTTGAATAACGCAGCAATGTGGTACCACACTGAAGCAGTCAGTGAAACCTGGTTTCGATCAATATTTTAGAGGATAACACCGGTTAGGTCTGGGTTAGGTCTGGGATTTGCGCGCATCTGGCTTATACTTTCGCCTTTTTCGCAAACTTGTTGGCTAGATCCTGGGTTTTTTCCGTGTTTGAAACACGTAGTAATGTGGTAAGACACTGAAGCAGTCAATTAAACCTGGTTTCGATCAATACTTCAGAGGATAACACCGGTTAGGTCTGGGTTAGGTCAGGGATATGCGCGCATCTGGCTTATACTTTCGCTTTTTTCGCAAACTTGTTGGCTAGATCCTGGGTTTTTTCCGTGTTTGAAACACGTAGTAATGTGGTAAGACACTGAAGCAGTCAATTAAACCTGGTTTCGATCAATATTTCAGAGGATAACACCGGTTAGGTCTGGGTTAGGTCAGGGATATGCGCGCATCTGGCTTATACTTTCGCTTTTTTCGCAAACTTGTTGGCTAGATCCTGGGTTTTTTCCGTGTTTGAATCACGTAGTAATGTGGTAACACACTGAAGCAGGAAATAAAACCTGGTTTCGATCAATATTTTAGAGGATAACACCGGTTAGGTCTGGGTTAGGTCTGGGATTTGCGCGCATCTGGCTTATACTTTCGTCTTTTTCGCAAACTTGTTGGCTAGATCCTGGGTTTTTTTCGGGTTTGAATAACGCAGCAATGTGGTACCACACTGAAGCAGTCAGTGAAACCTGGTTTCGATCAATATTTTAGAGGATAACACCGGTTAGGTCTGGGTTAGGTCTGGGATTTGCGCGCATCTGGCTTATACTTTCGCCTTTTTCGCAAACTTGTTGGCCAGATCCTGGGTTTTTTCCGTGTTTGAATCACGTAGTAATGTGGTAACACACTGAAGCAGGAAATAAAACCTGGTTTCGATCAATATTTTAGAGGATAACACCGGTTAGGTCTGGGTTAGGTCTGGGATTTGCGCGCATCTGGCTTATACTTTCGCCTTTTTCGCAAACTTGTTGGCTAGATCCTGGGTTTTTTTCGGGTTTGAATAACGCAGCAATGTGGTACCACACTGAAGCAGTCAGTGAAACCTGGTTTCGATCAATATTTTAGAGGATAACACCGGTTAGGTCTGGGTTAGGTCTGGGATTTGCGCGCATCTGGCTTATACTTTCGCCTTTTTCGCAAACTTGTTGGCCAGATCCTGGGTTTTTTCCGTGTTTGAATCACGTAGTAATGTGGTAACACACTGAAGCAGGAAATAAAACCTGGTTTCGATCAATATTTTAGAGGATAACACCAGAGGTCTGGGTTATGTCTGGGATTTGCGCGCATCTGGCTTATACTTTCGCCTTTTTCGCAAACTTGTTGGCCAGATCCTGGGTTTTTTCGGTGTTTGAATCACGTAGTAATGTGGTAATACACTGAAGCAGTTAATAAAACCTGGTTTCGATCAATATTTTAGAGGATAACACCGGTTAGGTCTGGGTTATGTCTGGGTTATGCCCGCATCTGGCTCATGATTTTGCCTTCTTCGCATACTTGTTGGCCAGATCCTGGGGTTTTTTCGTGTTTGAATCACGTAGTAACGTGGTAACACACTGAAGCAGTCAATTAAACCTGGTTTCGATCAATATTTTAGAGGATAACACCGGTTAGGTCTGGGATAGGTCCGGGATATGCCCGCATCTGGCTCATGATTTTGCCTTCTTCGCATACTTGTTGGCCAGATACTGGGGTTTTTTCGTGTTTGAATCACGTAGTAATGTGGTAACACACTGAAGCAGTCAATTAAACCTGGTTTCGATCAATATTTCCGTGGATAACACCGGTTTGGTCTGGGTTAGGTCTGGGATATGCGGGCATCTGGCTTATACTTTCACCTTTTTCGCAAACTTGTTGGCCGGATCCTGGGTTTTTTCCGTGTTTGAATCACGTAGTAATGTGGTAACACACTGAAGCAGTCAATTAAACCTGGTTTCGATCAATATTTCAGAGGATAACACCGGTTAGGTCTGGGTTAGGTCTGGGATATGCGCGCATCTGGCTTATACTTTCGCCTTTTTCGCAAACTTGTTGGCTAGATCCTGGGTTTTTTTCCGGTTTGAATAACGCAGTAATGTGGTACCACACTGAAGCAGTCAATTAAACCTGGTTTCGATCAATATTGTAGAGGATAACGCCGGTTAGGTCTGGGTTAGGTCTGGGATATGCGGGCATCTGGCTTATACTTTCACCTTTTTCGCAAACTTGTTGGCCAGATACTGGGGTTTTTTCGTGTTTGAATCACGTAGTAATGTGGTAACACACTGAAGCAGTCAATTAAACCTGGTTTCGATCAATATTTCCGAGGATAACACCGGTTTGGTCTGGGTTAGGTCTGGGATATGCGGGCATCTGGCTTATACTTTCACCTTTTTCGCAAACTTGTTGGCCGGATCCTGGGTTTTTTCCGTGTTTGAATCACGTAGTAATGTGGTAACACACTGAAGCAGTCAATTAAACCTGGTTTCGATCAATATTTCAGAGGATAACACCGGTTAGGTCTGGGTTAGGTCTGGGATATGCGCGCATCTGGCTTATACTTTCGCCTTTTTCGCAAACTTGTTGGCTAGATCCTGGGTTTTTTTCCGGTTTGAATAACGCAGTAATGTGGTACCACACTGAAGCAGTCAATTAAACCTGGTTTCGATCAATATTGTAGAGGATAACGCCGGTTAGGTCTGGGTTAGGTCTGGGATATGCGGGCATCTGGCTTATACTTTCACCTTTTTCGCAAACTTGTTGGCCGGATCCTGGGTTTTTTCCGTGTTTGAATCACGTGGTAATGTGGTAACACACTGAAGCAGTCAATTAAACCTGGTTTCGATCAATATTTCAGAGGATAACACCGGTTAGGTCTGGGTTAGGTCTGGGATATGCGCGCATCTGGCTTATACTTTCGCCTTTTTCGCAAACTTGTTGGCCAGATCCTGGGTTTTTTCCGTGTGTGAATCACTTAGTAATGTGGTAACACACTGAAGCAGTCAATAAAACCTGGTTTCGATCAATATTTTAGAGGATAACACCGGTTAGGTCTGGGATAGGTCCGGGATATGCCCGCATCTGGCTCATGATTTTGCCTTCTTCGCATACTTGTTGGCCAGATCCTGGGTTTTTTTCGTGATTGAATCACGTAGGAATGTGGTACCACACTGAAGCAGTCAATTAAACCTGGTTTCGATCAATATTTTAGAGCATAACACCGGTTAGGTCTGGGTTAGGTCCGTGATATGCCCGCATCTGGCTCATGATTTTGCCTTCTTCGCATACTTGTTGGCCAGATCCTGGGGTTTTTTCGTGTTTGAATCACGTAGTAATGTTGTAACAAACTGAAGCAGTCAATAAAACCTGGTTTCGATCAATATTTTAGAGGATAACACCGGTTAGGTCTGGGTTAGGTCTGAGATTTGCGCGCATCTGGCTTATACTTTCGCTTTTTTCGCAAACTTGTTGGCTAGATCCTGGGTTTTTTTCGGGTTTGAATAACGCAGTGATGTGGTACCACACTGAAGCAGTCAATTAAACCTGGTTTCGATCAATATTTCAGAGGATAACACCGGTTAGGTCTGGGTTAGGTCTGGGATTTGCGCGCATCTGGCTTATACTTTCGCCTTTTACGCAAACTTGTTGGCTAGATCCTGGGTTTTTTTCGGGTTTGAATAACGCAGTAATGTGGTACCACACTGAAGCAGTCAGTGAAACCTGGTTACGATCAATATTTTAGAGGATAACACCGGTTAGGTCTGGGTTAGGTCTGGGATTTGCGCGCACCTGGCTTATACTTTCGCCTTTTTCGCAAACTTGTTGGCCAGATCCTGGGTATTTTCCGTGTTTGAATCACGTAGTAATGTGGTAACACACTGAAGCAGTAAATAAAACCTGGTTTCGATCAATATTTTAGAGGATAACACCAGAGGTCTGGGTTATGTCTGGGATTTGCGCGCATCTGGCTTATACTTTCGCCTTTTTCGCAAACTTGTTGGCCAGTTCCTGGGTTTTTTCCGTGTTTGAATCACGTAGTAATGTGGTACCACACTGAGGCAGTCAATTAAACCTGGTTTCGATCAATATTTCAGAGGATAACACCGGTTAGGTCTGGGTTAGGTCTGGGATATGCGCGCATCTGGCTTATACTTTCGCCTTTTTCGCAAACTTGTTGGCCAGATCCTGGGTTTTTTCCGTGTTTGAATCACGTAGTAATGTGGTACCACACTGAGGCAGTCAATTAAACCTGGTTTCGATCAATATTTCAGAGGATAACGCCGGTTAGGTCTGGGTTAGGTCTGGGAAATGCGCGCATCTGGCTTATACTTTCGCCTTCTTCGCATACTTGTTGGCCAGTTCCTGGGTTTTTTCCGTGTTTGAATCACGTAGTAATGTGGTACCACACTGAGGCAGTCAATTAAACCTGGTTTCGATCAATATTTCAGAGGATAACACCGGTTAGGTCTGGGTTAGGTCTGGGTTATGCCCGCATCTGGCTCATGATTTTGCCTTCTTCGCATACTTGTTGGCCAGATCCTGGGTTTTTTTCGTGTTTGAATCATGTAGTAATGTGGTAACACACTGAAGCAGTCAATTAAACCTGGTTTCGATGGATATTTTAGAGGATAACACCGGTTAGGTCTGGGTTAGGTCTGGGTTATGCCCGCATCTGGCTCATGATTTTGCCTTCTTTGCATACTTGTTTGCCAGATCCTGGGTTTTTTTCGTGTTTGAATCACGTAGTAATGTGGTAATACACTGAAGCAGTCAATGAAACCTGGTTTCGATCAATATTTTAGAGGATAACACCGGTTAGGTCTGGGTTAGGTATGGGTTATGCCCGCATCTGGCTCATGATTTTGCCTTCTTCGCATACTTGTTGGCCAGATCCTGGGTTTTTTTCGTGTTTCAATCACGTAGTAATGTGGTAACACACTGAGGCAGTCTATTAAACCAGGATTCGGACAGTATTTTAGAGGATAACACCGGTTAGGTCTGGGTTAGGTCTGGGTTATGCCCGCATCTGGCTCATGATTTTGCCTTCTTCGCATACTTGTTGGCCAGATCCTGGGTTTTTTTCGTGTTTGAATCACTTAGTAATGTGGTAACTCACTGAAGCAGTCAATTAAACCTGGTTTCGATCAATATTTCAGAGGATAACACCGGTTAGGTCTGCGTTAGGTCTGGGTTATGCCCGCATCTGGCTCATGATTTTGCCTTCTTCGCATACTTGTTGGCCAGATCCTGGGTTTTTTTCGTGTTTGAATCATGTAGTAATGTGGTAACACACTGAAGCAGTCAATTAAACCTGGTTTCGATTAATATTTTAGAGGATAACACCGGTTAGGGCTGGGTTAGGTCTGGGTTATGCCCGCATCTGGCTCATGATTTTGCCTTCTTCGCATACTTGTTGGCCAGGTCCTGGGGTTTTTTCGTGTTTGAATCGCGTAGTAATGTGGTAACACACTGAAGCAGTCAATAAAACCTGGTTTCGATCAATATATAGAGGATAACACCGGTTGGGTCTGGGTTAGGTCTGGGATTTGCGCGCATATGGCTTATACTTTCGCCTTTTTCGTAAACTTGTTGGCCAGATCCTAGGTATTTTCCGTCTTTGAAACACGTAGTAATGTGGTAACACACTGAAGCAGTCAATTAAACCTGGTTTCGATCAATATTTCAGAGGATAACACCGGTTAGGTCTGGGTTTCGTCTGGGTTATGCCCGCATCTGGCTCATGATTTTGCCATCTTCGCATACTTGTTGGCCAGATCCTGGGTTTTTCTCGTGTTTGAATCACGTAGTAATGTGGTAACACACTGAAGCAGTCAATTAAACCTCGTTTCGCTCAGTATTTTAGAGGATAACACCGGTTAGGTCTGGCTTAGGTCTGGGTTATACCCGCATCTGGCTCATGATTTTTCGCAAACTTGTTGGCCAGATCCTGGGTTTTTTCCGTGTTTGAATCACGTAGTAATGTGGTAACACACTGAAGCAGGAAATAAAACCTGGTTTCGATCAATATTTTAGAGGATAACACCAGAGGTCTGGGTTATGTCTGGGATTTGCGCGCATCTGGCTTATACTTTCGCCTTTTTCGCAAACTTGTTGGCCAGATCCTGGGTTTTTTCGGTGTTTGAATGACGTAGTAATGTGGTAATACACTGAAGCAGTCAATAAAACCTGGTTTCGATCAATATTTTAGAGGATAACACCGGTTAGGTCTGGGTTAGGTCTGGGTTATGCCCGCATCTGGCTCATGATTTTGCCTTCTTCGCATACTTGTTGGACAGATCCTGGGGTTTTTTCGTGTTTGAATCACGTAGTAACGTGGTAACACACTGAAGCAGTCAATTAAACCTGGTTTCGATCAATATTTTAGAGGATAACACCGGTTAGGTCTGGGATAGGTCCGGGATATGCCCGCATCTGGCTCATGATTTTGCCTTCTTCGCATACTTGTTGGCCAGATACTGGGGTTTTTTCGTGTTTGAATCACGTAGTAATGTGGTAACACACTGAAGCAGTCAATTAAACCTGGTTTCGATCAATATTTCCGAGGATAACACCGGTTTGGTCTGGGTTAGGTCTGGGATATGCGGGCATCTGGCTTATACTTTCACCTTTTTCGCAAACTTGTTGGCCGGATCCTGGGTTTTTTCCGTGTTTGAATCACGTAGTAATGTGGTAACACACTGAAGCAGTCAATTAAACCTGGTTTCGATCAATATTTCAGAGGATAACACCGGTTAGGTCTGGGTTAGGTCTGGGATATGCGCGCATCTGGCTTATACTTTCGCCTTTTTCGCAAACTTGTTGGCTAGATCCTGGGTTTTTTTCCGGTTTGAATAACGCAGTAATGTGGTACCACACTGAAGCAGTCAATTAAACCTGGTTTCGATCAATATTGTAGAGGATAACGCCGGTTAGGTCTGGGTTAGGTCTGGGATATGCGGGCATCTGGCTTATACTTTCACCTTTTTCGCAAACTTGTTGGCCGGATCCTGGGTTTTTTCCGTGTTTGAATCACGTGGTAATGTGGTAACACACTGAAGCAGTCAATTAAACCTGGTTTCGATCAATATTTCAGAGGATAACACCGGTTAGGTCTGGGTTAGGTCTGGGATATGCGCGCATCTGGCTTATACTTTCGCCTTTTTCGCAAACTTGTTGGCCAGATCCTGGGTTTTTTCTGTGTTTGAATCACTTAGTAATGTGGTAACACACTGAAGCAGTCAATAAAACCTGGTTTCGATCAATATTTTAGAGGATAACACCGGTTAGGTCTGGGATAGGTCCGGGATATGCCCGCATCTGGCTCATGATTTTGCCTTCTTCGCATACTTGTTGGCCAGATCCTGGGTTTTTTTCGTGATTGAATCACGTAGGAATGTGGTACCACACTGAAGCAGTCAATTAAACCTGGTTTCGATCAATATTTTAGAGGATAACACCGGTTAGGTCTGGGTTAGGTCCGTGATATGCCCGCATCTGGCTCATGATTTTGCCTTCTTCGCATACTTGTTGGCCAGATCCTGGGGTTTTTTCGTGTTTGAATCACGTAGTAATGTTGTAACAAACTGAAGCAGTCAATAAAACCTGGTTTCGATCAATATTTTAGAGGATAACACCGGTTAGGCCTGGGTTAGGTCTGAGATTTGCGCGCATCTGGCTTATACTTTCGCTTTTTTCGCAAACTTGTTGGCTAGATCCTGGGTTTTTTTCGGGTTTGAATAACGCAGTGATGTGGTACCACACTGAAGCAGTCAATTAAACCTGGTTTCGATCAATATTTCAGAGGATAACACCGGTTAGGTCTGGGTTATGTCTGGGATTTGCGCGCATCTGGCTTATACTTTCGCCTTTTTCGCAAACTTGTTGGCCAGTTCCTGGGTTTTTTCCGTGTTTAAATCACGTAGTAATGTGGTACCACACTGAGGCAGTCAATTAAACCTGGTTTCGATCAATATTTCAGAGGATAACACCGGTTAGGTCTGGGTTAGGTCTGGGTTATGCCCGCATCTGGCTCATGATTTTGCCTTCTTCGCATACTTGTTGGCCAGATCCTGGGTTTTTTTCGTGTTTGAATCATGTAGTAATGTGGTAACACAATGAAGCAGTCAATTAAACCTGGTTTCGATGGATATTTTAGAGGATAACACCGGTTAGGTCTGGGTTAGGTCTGGGTTATGCCCGCATCTGGCTCATGATTTTGCCTTCTTTGCATACTTGTTTGCCAGATCCTGAGTTTTTTTCGTGTTTGAATCACGTAGTAATGTGGTAATACACTGAAGCAGTCAATGAAACCTGGTTTCGATCAATATTTTAGAGGATAACACCGGTTAGGTCTGGGTTAGGTCTGGGTTATGCCCGCATCTGGCTCATGATTTTGCCTTCTTCGCATACTTGTTGGCCAGATCCTGGGTTTTTTTCGTGTTTCAATCACGTAGTAATGTGGTAACACACTGAGGCAGTCTATTAAACCAGGATTCGGACAGTATTTTAGAGGATAACACCGGTTAGGTCTGGGTTAGGTCTGGGTTATGCCCGCATCTGGCTCATGATTTTGCCTTCTTCGCATACTTGTTGGCCAGATCCTGGGTTTTTTTCGTGTTTGAATCACTTAGTAATGTGGTAACTCACTGAAGCAGTCAATTAAACCTGGTTTCGATCAATATTTCAGAGGATAACACCGGTTAGGTCTGCGTTAGGTCTGGGTTATGCCCGCATCTGGCTCATGATTTTGCCTTCTTCGCATACTTGTTGGCCAGATCCTGGGTTTTTTTCGTGTTTGAATCATGTAGTAATGTGGTAACACACTGAAGCAGTCAATTAAACCTGGTTTCGATTAATATTTTAGAGGATAACACCGGTTAGGGCTGGGTTAGGTCTGGGTTATGCCCGCATCTGGCTCATGATTTTGCCTTCTTCGCATACTTGTTGGCCAGGTCCTGGGGTTTTTTCGTGTTTGAATCGCGTAGTAATGTGGTAACACACTGAAGCAGTCAATAAAACCTGGTTTCGATCAATATTTTAGAGGATAACACCGGTTGGGTCTGGGTTAGGTCTGGGATTTGCGCGCATATGGCTTATACTTTCGCCTTTTTCGTAAACTTGTTGGCCAGATCCTAGGTATTTTCCGTCTTTGAAACACGTAGTAATGTGGTAACACACTGAAGCAGTCAATTAAACCTGGTTTCGATCAATATTTCAAAGGATAACACCGGTTAGGTCTGGGTTAGGTCTGTGATATGCGCGCATCTGGCTTATACTTGCGCCTTTTTCGCAAACTTGTTGGCCAGATCCTGGGTTTTTTCCGTGTTTGAATCACGTAGTAATGTGGTACCACACTGAGGCAGTCAATTAAACCTGGTTTCGATCAATATTTCAGAGGATAACGCCGGTTAGGTCTGGGTTAGGTCTGGGAAATGCGCGCATCTGGCTTATACTATCGCCTTCTTCGCATACTGGTTGGCCAGATCCTGGGTTTTTTTCGTGTTTGAACCACTTAGTAATGTGGTAACTCACTGAAGCAGTCAATTAAACCTGGTTTCGATCAATATTTCAGAGGATAACACCGGTTAGGTCTGCGTTAGGTCTGGGTTATGCCCGCATCTGGCTCATGATTTTGCCTTCTTCGCATACTTGTTGGCCAGATCCTGGGTTTTTTTCGTGTTTGAATCATGTAGTAATGTGGTAACACACTGAAGCAGTCAATTAAACCTGGTTTCGATCAATATTTTAGAGGATAACACCGGTTAAGGCTGGGTTAGGTCTGGGTTATGCCCGCATCTGGCTCATGATTTTGCCTTCTTCGCATACTTGTTGGCCAGGTCCTGGGGTTTTTTCGTGTTTGAATCACGTAGTAATGTGGTAACACACTGAAGCAGTCAATAAAACCTGGTTTCGATCAATATTTCAGAGGATAACGCCGGTTAGGTCTGGGTTAGGTCTGGGAAATGCGCGCATCTGGCTTATACATTCGCCTTTTTCGTAAACTTGTTGGCCAGATCCTGGGTATTTTCCGTCTTTGAAACACGTAGTAATGTGGTAACACACTGAAGCAGTCAATTAAACCTGGTTTCGATCAATATTTCAGAGGATAACACCGGTTAGGTCTGGGTTAGGTCTGGGATATGCGCGCATCTGGCTTATACTTTCGCCTTTTTCGCAAACTTGTTGGCCAGATCCTGGGTTTTTTCCGTGTTTGAATCACGTAGTAATGTGGTACCACACTGAGGCAGTCAATTAAACCTGGTTTCGATCAATATTTCAGAGGATAACGCCGGTTAGGTCTGGGTTAGGTGTGGGAAATGCGCGCATCTGGCTTATACTTTCGCCTTCTTCGCATACTTGTTGGCCAGTTCCTGGGTTTTTTCCGTGTTTGAATCACGTAGTAATGTAGTACCACACTGAGGCAGTCAATTAAACCTGGTTTCGATCAATATTTCACAGGATAACACCGGTTAGGTCTGGGTTAGGTCTGGGTTATGCCCGCATCTGGCTCATGATTTTGCCTTCTTCGCATACTTGTTGGCCAGATCCTGGGTTTTTTTCGTGTTTGAATCACTTAGTAATGTGGTAACTCACTGAAGCAGTCAATTAAACCTGGTTTCGATCAATATTTCAGAGGATAACACCGGTTAGGTCTGCGTTAGGTCTGGGTTATGCCCGCATCTGGCTCATGATTTTGCCTTCTTCGCATACTTGTTGGCCAGATCCTGGGTTTTTTTCGTGTTTGAATCATGTAGTAATGTGGTAACACACTGAAGCAGTCAATTAAACCTGGTTTCGATCAATATTTTAGAGGATAACACCGGTTAGGGCTGGGTTAGGTCTGGGTTATGCCCGCATCTGGCTCATGATTTTGCCTTCTTCGCATACTTGTTGGCCAGGTCCTGGGGTTTTTTCGTGTTTGAATCACGTAGTAATGTGGTAACACACTGAAGCAGTCAATAAAACCTGGGTTCGATCAATATTTTAGAGGATAACACCGGTTGGGTCTGGGTTAGGTCTGGGATTTGCGCGCATATGGCTTATACTTTCGCCTTTTTCGTAAACTTGTTGGCCAGATCCTAGGTATTTTCCGTCTTTGAAACACGTAGTAATGTGGTAACACACTGAAGCAGTCAATTAAACCTGGTTTCGATCAATATTTCAGAGGATAACACCGGTTAGGTCTGGGTTAGGTCTGGGATATGCGCGCATCTGGCTTATACTTTCGCCTTTTTCGCAAACTTGTTGGCCAGATCCTGGGTTTTTTCCGTGTTTGAATCACGTAGTAATGTGGTACCACACTGAGGCAGTCAATTAAACCTGGTTTCGGTCAATATTTCAGAGGATAACGCCGGTT
Source organism: Colletes latitarsis (assembly GCF_051014445.1). Lineage (NCBI taxonomy): Eukaryota > Metazoa > Arthropoda > Insecta > Hymenoptera > Colletidae > Colletes > Colletes latitarsis. The sequence continues at coordinate 9,751,012 of NC_135142.1, forward strand.
AGGTCTGGGTTAGGTCTGGGAAATGCGCGCATCTGGCTTATACTTTCGCCTTCTTCGCATACTGGTTGGCCAGATCCTGGGTTTTTTTCGTGTTTGAATCACTTAGTAATGTGGTAACTCACTGAAGCAGTCAATTAAACCTGGTTTCGATCAATATTTCAGAGGATAACACCGGTTAGGTCTGCGTTAGGTCTGGGTTATGCCCGCATCTGGCTCATGATTTTGCCTTCTTCGCATACTTGTTGGCCAGATCCTGGGTTTTTTTCGTGTTTGAATCATGTAGTAATGTGGTAACACACTGAAGCAGTCAATTAAACCTGGTTTCGATCAATATTTTAGAGGATAACACCGGTTAAGGCTGGGTTAGGTCTGGGTTATGCCCGCATCTGGCTCATGATTTTGCCTTCTTCGCATACTTGTTGGCCAGGTCCTGGGGTTTTTTCGTGTTTGAATCACGTAGTAATGTGGTAACACACTGAAGCAGTCAATAAAACCTGGTTTCGATCAATATTTTAGAGGATAACACCGGTTAGGTCTGGGTTAGGTCTGGGATTTGCGCGCATATGGCTTATACTTTCGCCTTTTTCGTAAACTTGTTGGCCAGATCCTGGGTATTTTCCGTCTTTGAAACACGTAGTAATGTGGTAACACACTGAAGCAGTCAATTAAACCTGGTTTCGATCAATATTTCAGAGGATAACACCGGTTAGGTCTGGGTTAGGTCTGGGATATGCGCGCATCTGGCTTATACTTTCGCCTTTTTCGCAAACTTGTTGGCCAGATCCTGGGTTTTTTCCGTGTTTGAATCACGTAGTAATGTGGTACCACACTGAGGCAGTCAATTAAACCTGGTTTCGATCAATATTTCAGAGGATAACACCGGTTAGGTCTGGGTTAGGTCTGGGTTATGCCCGCATCTGGCTCATGATTTTGCCTTCTTCGCATACTTGTTGGGCAGATCCTGGGTTTTTTTCGTGTTTGAATCATGTAGTAATGTGGTAACACACTGAAGCAGTCAATTAAACCTGGTTTCGATGGATATTTTAGAGGATAACACCGGTTAGGTCTGGGTTAGGTCTGGGTTATGCCCGCATCTGGCTCATGATTTTGCCTTCTTTGCATACTTGTTTGCCAGATCCTGGGTTTTTTTCGTGTTTGAATCACGTAGTAATGTGGTAATACACTGAAGCAGTCAATGAAACCTGGTTTCGATCAATATTTTAGAGGATAACACCGGTTTGGTCTGGGTTAGGTCTGGGTTATGCCCGCATCTGGCTCATGATTTTGCCTTCTTCGCATACTTGTTGGCCAGATCCTGGGTTTTTTCCGTGTTTGAATCACGTAGTAATGTGGTAACACACTGAAGCAGTCAGTGAAACCTGGTTTCGATCAATATTTTAGAGGATAACACCGGTTAGGACTGGGTTAGGTCTGGGATATGCGCGCATCTGGCTTATTCTTTCGCCTTTTTCGCAAACTTGTTGGCCAGATCCTGGGTTTTTTCCGTGTTTGAATCACGTAGTAATGTGGTAACACACTGAAGCAGTCAGTGAAACCTGGTTTCGATCAATATTTTAGAGGATAACACCGGTTAGGTCTGGGTTAGGTCTGGGATTTGCGCGCATCTGGCTTTTACTTTCGCCTTTTTCGCAAACTTGTTGGCCAGATCCTGGGTATTTTCCGTGTTTGAAACACGCAGTAATGTGGTAACACACTGAAGCAGTCAATTAAACCTGGTTTCGATCAATATTTCAGAGGATAACACCGGTTAGGTCTGGGTTAGGTCAGGGATATGCGCGCATCTGGCTTATACTTTCGCTTTTTTCGCAAACTTGTTGGCTAGATCCTGGGTTTTTTTCGGGTTTGAATAACGCAGTAATGTGGTACCACACTGAAGCAGTCAATTAAACCTGGTTTCGATCAATATTTCAGAGGATAACACCGGTTAGGTCTGGGTTAGGTCTGGGATTTGCGCGCATCTGGCTTATACTTTCGCCTTTTTCGCAAACTTGTTGGCTAGATCCTGGGTTTTTTTCGGGTTTGAATAACGCAGCAATGTGCTCCCACACTGAAGCAGTCAGTGAAACCTGGTTTCGATCAATATTTTAGAGGATAACACCGGTTAGGTCTGGGTTAGGTCTGGGATTTGCGCGCATCTGGCTTATACTTTCGCCTTTTTCGCAAACTTGTTGGCCAGATCCTGGGTTTTTTCCGTGTTTGAATCACGTAGTAATGTGGTAACACACTGAAGCAGGAAATAAAACCTGGTTTCGATCAATATTTTAGAGGATAACACCAGAGGTCTGGGTTATGTCTGGGATTTGCGCGCATCTGGCTTATACTTTCGCCTTTTTCGCAAACTTGTTGGCCAGATCCTGGGTTTTTTCGGTGTTTGAATCACGTAGTAATGTGGTAATACACTGAAGCAGTCAATAAAACCTGGTTTCGATCAATATTTTAGAGGATAACACCGGTTAGGTCTGGGTTAGGTCTGGGTTATGCCCGCATCTGGCTCATGATTTTGACTTCTTCGCATACTTGTTGGCCAGATCCTGGGGTTTTTTCGTGTTTGAATCACGTAGTAACGTGGTAACACACTGAAGCAGTCAATTAAACCTGGTTTCGATCAATATTTTAGAGGATAACACCGGTTAGGTCTGGGATAGGTCCGGGATATGCCCGCATCTGGCTCATGATTTTGCCTTCTTCGCATACTTGTTGGCCAGATACTGGGGTTTTTTCGTGTTTGAATCACGTAGTAATGTGGTAACACACTGAAGCAGTCAATTATACCTGGTTTCGATCAATATTTCAGAGGATAACACCGGTTTGGTCTGGGTTAGGTCTGGGATATGCGCGCATCTGGCTTATACTTTCGCCTTTTTCGCAAACTTGTTGGCTAGATCCTGGGTTTTTTTCCGGTTTGAATAACGCAGTAATGTGGTACCACACTGAAGCAGTCAATTAAACCTGGTTTCGATCAATATTGTAGAGGATAACGCCGGTTAGGTCTGGGTTAGGTCTGGGATATGCGGGCATCTGGCTTATACTTTCACCTTTTTCGCAAACTTGTTGGCCGGATCCTGGGTTTTTTCCGTGTTTGAATCACGTGGTAATGTGGTAACACACTGAAGCAGTCAATTAAACCTGGTTTCGATCAATATTTCAGAGGATAACACCGGTTAGGTCTGGGTTAGGTCTGGGATATGCGCGCATCTGGCTTATACTTTCGCCTTTTTCGCAAACTTGTTGGCCAGATCCTGGGTTTTTTCCGTGTTTGAATCACGTAGTAATGTGGTAACACACTGAAGCAGTCAATAAAACCTGGTTTCGATCAATATTTTAGAGGATAACACCGGTTAGGTCTGGGATAGGTCCGGGATATGCCCGCATCTGGCTCATGATTTTGCCTTCTTCGCATACTTGTTGGCCAGATCCTGGGTTTTTTTCGTGATTGAATCACGTAGGAATGTGGTACCACACTGAAGCAGTCAATTAAACCTGGTTTCGATCAATATTTTAGAGGATAACACCGGTTAGGTCTGGGTTAGGTCCGTGATATGCCCGCATCTGGCTCATGATTTTGCCTTCTTCGCATACTTGTTGGCCAGATCCTGGGGTTTTTTCGTGTTTGAATCACGTAGTAATGTTGTAACAAACTGAAGCAGTCAATAAAACCTGGTTTCGATCAATATTTTAGAGGATAACACCGGTTAGGTCTGGGTTAGGTCTGAGATTTGCGCGCATCTGGCTTATACTTTCGCTTTTTTCGCAAACTTGTTGGCTAGATCCTGGGTTTTTTTCGGGTTTGAATAACGCAGTGATGTGGTACCACACTGAAGCAGTCAATTAAACCTGGTTTCGATCAATATTTCAGAGGATAACACCGGTTAGGTCTGGGTTAGGTCTGGGATTTGCGCGCATCTGGCTTATACTTTCGCCTTTTACGCAAACTTGTTGGCTAGATCCTGGGTTTTTTTCGGGTTTGAATAACGCAGTAATGTGGTACCACACTGAAGCAGTCAGTGAAACCTGGTTACGATCAATATTTTAGAGGATAACACCGGTTAGGTCTGGGTTAGGTCTGGGATTTGCGCGCACCTGGCTTATACTTTCGCCTTTTTCGCAAACTTGTTGGCCAGATCCTGGGTTTTTTCCGTGTTTGAATCACGTAGTAATGTGGTAACACACTGAAGCAGTAAATAAAACCTGGTTTCGATCAATATTTTAGAGGATAACACCAGAGGTCTGGGTTATGTCTGGGATTTGCGCGCATCTGGCTTATACTTTCGCCTTTTTCGCAAACTTGTTGGCCAGTTCCTGGGTTTTTTCCGTGTTTGAATCACGTAGTAATGTGGTACCACACTGAGGCAGTCAATTAAACCTGGTTTCGATCAATATTTCAGAGGATAACACCGGTTAGGTCTGGGTTAGGTCTGGGATATGCGCGCATCTGGCTTATACTTTCGCCTTTTTCGCAAACTTGTTGGCCAGATCCTGGGTTTTTTCCGTGTTTGAATCACGTAGTAATGTGGTACCACACTGAGGCAGTCAATTAAACCTGGTTTCGATCAATATTTCAGAGGATAACGCCGGTTAGGTCTGGGTTAGGTCTGGGAAATGCGCGCATCTGGCTTATACTTTCGCCTTCTTCGCATACTTGTTGGCCAGTTCCTGGGTTTTTTCCGTGTTTGAATCACGTAGTAATGTGGTACCACACTGAGGCAGTCAATTAAACCTGGTTTCGATCAATATTTCAGAGGATAACGCCGGTTAGGTCTGGGTCAGGTCTGGGAAATGCGCGCATCTGGCTTATACTTTCGCCTTCTTCGCATACTTGTTGGCCAGATCCTGGGTTTTTTTCGTGTTTGAATCATGTAGTAATGTGGTAACACACTGAAGCAGTCAATTAAACCTGGTTTCAATGGATATTTTAGAGGATAACACCGGTTAGATCTGGGTTAGGTCTGGGTTATGCCCGCATCTGGCTCATGATTTTGCCTTCTTCGCATACTTGTTGGCCAGATCCTGAGTTTTTTTCGTGTTTGAATCATGTAGTAATGTGGTAACACACTGAAGCAGTCAATTAAACCTGGTTTCGATCAATATTTTAGAGGATAACACCGGTTAGGGCTGGGTTAGGTCTGGGTTATGCCCGCATCTGGCTCATGATTTTGCCTTCTTCGCATACTTGTTGGCCAGGTCCTGGGGTTTTTTCGTGTTTGAATCACGTAGTAATGTGGTAACACACTGAAGCAGTCAATAAAACCTGGTTTCGATCAATATTTTAGAGGATAACACCGGTTAGGTCTGGGTTAGGTCTGAGATTTGCGCGCATCTGGCTTATACGTTCGCCTTTTTCGTAAACTTGTTGGCCAGATCCTGGGTATTTTCCGTCTTTGAAACACGTAGTAATGTGGTAACACACTGAAGCAGTCAATTAAACCTGGTTTCGATCAATATTTCAGAGGATAACACCGGTTAGGTCTGGGTTAGGTCTGGGATATGCGCGCATCTGGCTTATACTTTCGCCTTTTTCGCAAACTTGTTGGCCAGATCCTGGGTTTTTTCCGTGTTTGAATCACGTAGTAATGTGGTACCACACTGAGACAGTCAATTAAACCTGGTTTCGATCAATATTTCAGAGGATAACGCCGGTTAGGTCTGGGTTAGGTCTGGGAAATGCGCGCATCTGGCTTATACTTTCGCCTTCTTCGCATACTTGTTGGCCAGTTCCTGGGTTTTTTCCGTGTTTGAATCACGTAGTAATGTGGTACCACACTGAAGCAGTAAATAAAACCTGGTTTCGATCAATATTTTAGAGGGTAACACCAGAGGTCTGGGCTATGTCTGGGATTTGCGCGCATCTGGCTTATACTTTCGCCTTTTTCGCAAACTTGTTGGCCAGTTCCTGGGTTTTTTTCGTGTTTGAATCATGTAGTAATGTGGTAACACACTGAAGCAGTCAATTAAACCTGGTTTCGATCAATATTTTAGAGGATAACACCGGTTAGGTCTGGGTTAGGTCTGGGTTATGCCCGCATCTGGCTCATGATTTTGCCTTCTTCGCATACTTGTTGGCCAGATCCTGGGTTTTTTCGTGTTTGAATCATGTAGTAATGTGGTAACACACTGAAGCAGTCAATTAAACCTGGTTTCGATCAATATTTTAGAGGATAACACCGGTTAGGTCTGGGTTAGGTCTGGGTTATGCCCGCATCTGGCTCATGATTTTGCCTTCTTCGCATAATTGTTGGCCAGGTCCTGGGGTTTTTTCGTGTTTGAATCACGTAGTAATGTGGTAACACACTGAAGCAGTCAATAAAACCTGGTTTCGATCAATATTTTAGAGGATAACACCGGTTAGGTCTGGGTTAGGTCTGGGATTTGCGCGCATATGGCTTATACTTTCGCCTTTTTCGTAAACTTGTTGGCCAGATCCTGGGTATTTTCCGTCTTTGAAACACGTAGTAATGTGGTAACACACTGAAGCAGTCAATTAAACCTGGTTTCGATCAATATTTTAGAGGATAACGCCGGTTAGGTCTGGGTTAGGTCTGGGAAATGCGCGCATCTGGCTTATACTTTCGCCTTTCTCGCAAACTTGTTGGCCAGATCCTGGGTTTTTTGAATCACGTAGTAATGTGGTAACACACTGAAGCAGTCAATAAAACCTGGTTTCGATCAATATTTTAGAGGATAACACCGGTTAGGTCTGGGTTAGGTCTGAGATTTGCGCGCATCTGGCTTATACGTTCGCCTTTTTCGCAAACTTGTTGGCCAGATCCTGGGTTTTTTCCGTGTTTGAATCACGTAGTAATGTGGTAACACACTGAAGCAGTCAATAAAACCTGGTTTCGATCAATATTTTAGAGGATAACACCGGTTAGGTCTGGGTTAGGTCTGGGATATGCGCGCATCTGGCTTATACTTTCGCCTTTTTCGCAAACTTGTTGGCCAGATCCTGGGTATTTTCCGTGTTTGAATCACGTAGTAATGTGGTAACACACTGAAGCAGTCAATAAAACCTGGTTTCGATCAATATTTTAGAGGATAACACCGGTTAGGTCTGGGTTAGGTCTGGGATATGCGCGCATCTGCCTTATACTTTCGCCTTTTTCGCAAACTTGTTGGCTAGATCCTGGCCTTTTTTCGTGTTTGAATCACGCAGTAATGTGGTAACACACTGAAGCAGTCAATTAAACCTGGTTTTCGATCAATATTTCAGAGGATAACACCGGTTAGGTCTGGGTTAGGTCCGGGATATGCCCGCATCTGGCACATGATTTTGCCTTCTTCGCATACTTGTTGGCCAGATCCTGGGTTTTTTTCGTGTTTGAATCACGTAGTAATGTGGTAACACACTGAAGCAGTCAATTAAACCTGGTTTCGATCAATATTTTAGAGGATAACACCGGTTAGGTCTGGGTTAGGTCTGGGTTATGCCCGCATCTGGCTCATGATTTTGCCTTCTTCGCATACTTGTTGGCCAGATCCTGGGTTTTTTTCGTGTTTGAATCACGTAGTAATGTGGTAATACACTGAAGCAGTCAATTAAACCTGGTTTCGATCAATATTTGAGAGGATAACACCGGTTAGGTCTGGGTTAGGTCTGGGATATGCGCGCATCTGGCTTATACTTTCGCCATTTTCGCAAACTTGTTGGCCAGATCCTGGGGTTTTTTCGTGTTTGAATGACGTAGTAATGTGGTAACACACTGAAGCAGTCAATTAAACCTGGTTTCGATCAATATTTTAGAGGATAACACCGATTAGGTCTGGGTTAGGTCTGGGTTATGCCCGCATCTGGCTCATGATTTTGCCTTCTTCGCATACTTGTTGGCCAGATCCTGGGTTTTTTTCGTGTTTCAATCACGTAGTAATGTGGTAACACACTGAGGCAGTCTATTAAACCTGGATTCGGACAGTATTTTAGAGGATAACACCGGTTAGGTCTGGGTTAGGTCTGGGTTATGCCCGCATCTGGCTCATGATTTTGCCTTCTTCGCATACTTGTTGGCCAGATCCTGGGTTTTTTTCGTGTCTGAATCACTTAGTAATGTGGTAACTCACTGAAGCAGTCAATTAAACCTGGTTTCGATCAATATTTCAGAGGATAACACCGGTTAGGTCTGCGTTAGGTCTGGGTTATGCCCGCATCTGGCTCATGATTTCGCCTTCTTCGCATACTTGTTGGCCAGATCCTGGGTTTTTTTCGTGTTTGAATCATGTAGTAATGTGGTAACACACTGAAGCAGTCAATTAAACCTGGTTTCGATCAATATTTTAGAGGATAACACCGGTTAGGTCTGGGTTAGGTCTGGGTTATGCCCGCATCTGGCTCATGATTTTGCCTTCTTCGCATAATTGTTGGCCAGGTCCTGGGGTTTTTTCGTGTTTGAATCACGTAGTAATGTGGTAACACACTGAAGCAGTCAATAAAACCTGGTTTCGATCAATATTTTAGAGGATAACACCGGTTAGGTCTGGGTTAGGTCTGGGTTATGCCCGCATCTGGCTCATGATTTTGCCTTCTTCGCATACTTGTTGGCCAGATCCTGGGTTTTTTTCGTGTTTGAATCACGTAGTAATGTGGTAATACACTGAAGCAGTCAATTAAACCTGGTTTCGATCAATATTTGAGAGGATAACACCGGTTAGGTCTGGGTTAGGTCTGGGATATGCGCGCATCTGGCTTATACTTTCGCCATTTTCGCAAACTTGTTGGCCAGATCCTGGGGTTTTTTCGTGTTTGAATGACGTAGTAATGTGGTAACACACTGAAGCAGTCAATTAAACCTGGTTTCGATCAATATTTTAGAGGATAACGCCGGTTAGGTCTGGGTTAGGTCTGGGAAATGCGCGCATCTGGCTTATACGTTCGCCTTTTTCGTAAACTTGTTGGCCAGATCCTGGGTATTTTCCGTCTTTGAATCACGTAGTAATGTGGTACCACACTGAGGCAGTCAATTAAACCTGGTTTCGATCAATATTTCAGAGGATAACGCCGGTTAGGTCTGGGTTAGGTCTGGGAAATGCGCGCATCTGGCTTATACTTTCGCCTTCTTCGCATACTTGTTGGCCAGTTCCTGGGTTTTTTCCGTGTTTGAATCACGTAGTAATGTGGTACCACACTGAAGCAGTAAATAAAACCTGGTTTCGATCAATATTTTAGAGGGTAACACCAGAGGTCTGGGTTATGTCTGGGATTTGCGCGCATCTGGCTTATACTTTCGCCTTTTTCGCAAACTTGTTGGCCAGTTCCTGGGTTTTTTTCGTGTTTGAATCATGTAGTAATGTGGTAACACACTGAAGCAGTCAATTAAACCTGGTTTCGATCAATATTTTAGAGGATAACACCGGTTAGGTCTGGGTTAGGTCTGGGTTATGCCCGCATCTGGCTCATGATTTTGCCTTCTTCGCATACTTGTTGGCCAGATCCTGGGTTTTTTCGTGTTTGAATCATGTAGTAATGTGGTAACACACTGAAGCAGTCAATTAAACCTGGTTTCGATCAATATTTTAGAGGATAACACCGGTTAGGTCTGGGTTAGGTCTGGGTTATGCCCGCATCTGGCTCATGATTTTGCCTTCTTCGCATAATTGTTGGCCAGGTCCTGGGGTTTTTTCGTGTTTGAATCACGTAGTAATGTGGTAACACACTGAAGCAGTCAATAAAACCTGGTTTCGATCAATATTTTAGAGGATAACACCGGTTAGGTCTGGGTTAGGTCTGGGATTTGCGCGCATATGGCTTATACTTTCGCCTTTTTCGTAAACTTGTTGGCCAGATCCTGGGTATTTTCCGTCTTTGAAACACGTAGTAATGTGGTAACACACTGAAGCAGTCAATTAAACCTGGTTTCGATCAATATTTTAGAGGATAACGCCGGTTAGGTCTGGGTTAGGTCTGGGAAATGCGCGCATCTGGCTTATACTTTCGCCTTTCTCGCAAACTTGTTGGCCAGATCCTGGGTTTTTTGAATCACGTAGTAATGTGGTAACACACTGAAGCAGTCAATAAAACCTGGTTTCGATCAATATTTTAGAGGATAACACCGGTTAGGTCTGGGTTAGGTCTGAGATTTGCGCGCATCTGGCTTATACGTTCGCCTTTTTCGCAAACTTGTTGGCCAGATCCTGGGTTTTTTCCGTGTTTGAATCACGTAGTAATGTGGTAACACACTGAAGCAGTCAATAAAACCTGGTTTCGATCAATATTTTAGAGGATAACACCGGTTAGGTCTGGGTTAGGTCTGGGATATGCGCGCATCTGGCTTATACTTTCGCCTTTTTCGCAAACTTGTTGGCCAGATCCTGGGTATTTTCCGTGTTTGAATCACGTAGTAATGTGGTAACACACTGAAGCAGTCAATAAAACCTGGTTTCGATCAATATTTTAGAGGATAACACCGGTTAGGTCTGGGTTAGGTCTGGGATATGCGCGCATCTGCCTTATACTTTCGCCTTTTTCGCAAACTTGTTGGCTAGATCCTGGCCTTTTTTCGTGTTTGAATCACGCAGTAATGTGGTAACACACTGAAGCAGTCAATTAAACCTGGTTTTCGATCAATATTTCAGAGGATAACACCGGTTAGGTCTGGGTTAGGTCCGGGATATGCCCGCATCTGGCACATGATTTTGCCTTCTTCGCATACTTGTTGGCCAGATCCTGGGTTTTTTTCGTGTTTGAATCACGTAGTAATGTGGTAACACACTGAAGCAGTCAATTAAACCTGGTTTCGATCAATATTTTGGAGGATAACACCGGTTAGGTCTGGGTTAGGTCTGGGTTATGCCCGCATCTGGCTCATGTTTTTGCCTTCTTCGCATACTTGTTGGCCAGATCCTGGGTTTTTTTCGTGTTTGAATCACGTAGTAATGTGGTAATACACTGAAGCAGTCAATTAAACCTGGTTTCGATCAATATTTGAGAGGATAACACCGGTTAGGTCTGGGTTAGGTCTGGGATATGCGCGCATCTGGCTTATACTTTCGCCATTTTCGCAAACTTGTTGGCCAGATCCTGGGGTTTTTTCGTGTTTGAATGACGTAGTAATGTGGTAACACACTGAAGCAGTCAATTAAACCTGGTTTCGATCAATATTTTAGAGGATAACACCGGTTAGGTCTGGGTTAGGTCTGGGTTATGCCCGCATCTGGCTCATGATTTTGCCTTCTTCGCATACTTGTTGGCCAGATCCTGGGTTTTTTTCGTGTTTCAATCACGTAGTAATGTGGTAACACACTGAGGCAGTCTATTAAACCTGGATTCGGACAGTATTTTAGAGGATAACACCGGTTAGGTCTGGGTTAGGTCTGGGTTATGCCCGCATCTGGCTCATGATTTTGCCTTCTTCGCATACTTGTTGGCCAGATCCTGGGTTTTTTTCGTGTCTGAATCACTTAGTAATGTGGTAACTCACTGAAGCAGTCAATTAAACCTGGTTTCGATCAATATTTCAGAGGATAACACCGGTTAGGTCTGCGTTAGGTCTGGGTTATGCCCGCATCTGGCTCATGATTTTGCCTTCTTCGCATACTTGTTGGCCAGATCCTGGGTTTTTTTCGTGTTTGAATCATGTAGTAATGTGGTAACACACTGAAGCAGTCAATTAAACCTGGTTTCGATCAATATTTTAGAGGATAACACCGGTTAGGTCTGGGTTAGGTCTGGGTTATGCCCGCATCTGGCTCATGATTTTGCCTTCTTCGCATAATTGTTGGCCAGGTCCTGGGGTTTTTTCGTGTTTGAATCACGTAGTAATGTGGTAACACACTGAAGCAGTCAATAAAACCTGGTTTCGATCAATATTTTAGAGGATAACACCGGTTAGGTCTGGGTTAGGTCTGGGAAATGCGCGCATCTGGCTTATACGTTCGCCTTTTTCGCAAATTTGTTGGCCAGATCCTGGGTTTTTTGAATCACGTAGTAATGTGGTAACACACTGAAGCAGTCAATAAAACCTGGTTTCGATCAATATTTTAGAGGATAACACCGGTTAGGTCTGGGTTAGGTCTGGGAAATGCGCGCATCTGGCTTATACTTTCGCCTTTTCGCAAACTTGTTGGCCAGATCCTGGGTTTTTTGAATCACGTAGTAATGTGGTAACACACTGAAGCAGTCAATAAAACCTGGTTTCGATCAATATTTTAGAGGATAACGCCGGTTAGGTCTGGGTTAGGTCTGGGAAATGCGCGCATCTGGCTTATACGTTCGCCTTTTTCGCAAATTTGTTGGCCAGATCCTGGGTTTTTTCCGTGTTTGAATCACGTAGTAATGTGGTAACACTCTGAAGCAGTCAATAAAACCTGGTTTCGATCAATATTTTAGAGGATAACACCGGTTAGGTCTGGGTTAGGTCTGGGATATGCGCGCATCTGGCTTATACTTTCGCCTTTTTCGCAAACTTGTTGGCCAGATCCGGGGTATTTTCCGTGTTTGAATCACGTAGTAATGTGGTAACACACTGAAGCAGTCAATAAAACCTGGTTTCGATCAATATTTTAGAGGATAACACCGGTTAGGTCTGGGTTAGGTCTGGGATATGCGCGCATCTGGCTTATACTTTCGCCTTTTTCGCAAACTTGTTGGCTAGATCCTGGCCTTTTTTCGTGTTTGAATCACGCAGTAATGTGGTAACACACTGAAGCAGTCAATTAAACCTGGATTCGATCAATATTTCAGAGGATAACACCGGTTAGGTCTGGGTTAGGTCCGGGATATGCCCGCATCTGGCACATGATTTTGCCTTCTTCGCATACTTGTTGGCCAGATCCTGGGTTTTTTTCGTGTTTGAATCACGTAGTAATGTGGTAACACACTGAAGCAGTCAATTAAACCTGGTTTCGATCAATATTTTAGAGGATAACACCGGTTAGGGCTGGGTTAGGTCTGGGTTATGCCCGCATCTGGCTCATGATTTTGCCTTCTTCGCATACTTGTTGGCCAGGTCCTGGGGTTTTTTCGTGTTTGAATCACGTAGTAATGTGGTAACACACTGAAGCAGTCAATAAAACCTGGTTTCGATCAATATTTTAAAGGATAACACCGGTTAGGTCTGGGTTAGGTCTGGGATTTGCGCGCATATGGCTTATACTTTCGCCTTTTTCGTAAACTTGTTGGCCAGATCCTGGGTATTTTCCGTCTTTGAAACACGTAGTAATGTGGTAACACACTGAAGCAGTCAATTAAACCTGGTTTCGATCAATATTTCAGAGGATAACACCGGTTAGGTCTGGGTTAGGTCTGGGATATGCGCGCATCTGGCTTATACTTTCGCCTTTTTCGCAAACTTGTTGGCCAGATCCTGGGTTTTTTCCGTGTTTGAATCACGTAGTAATGTGGTACCACACTGAGGCAGTCAATTAAACCTGGTTTCGATCAATATTTCAGAGGATAACGCCGGTTAGGTCTGGGTTAGGTCTGGGAAATGCGCGCATCTGGCTTATACTTTCGCCTTCTTCGCATACTTGTTGGCCAGTTCCTGGGTTTTTTCCGTGTTTGAATCACGTAGTAATGTGGTACCACACTGAGGCAGTCAATTAAACCTGGTTTCGATCAATATTTCAGAGGATAACACCGGTTAGGTCTGGGTTAGGTCTGGGATATGCGCGCATCTGGCTTATACTTTCGCCTTTTTCGCAAACTTGTTGGCCAGATCCTGGGTTTTTTCCGTGTTTGAATCACGTAGTAATGTGGTACCACACTGAGGCAGTCAATTAAACCTGGTTTCGATCAATATTTCAGAGGATAACGCCGGTTAGGTCTGGGTTAGGTCTGGGAAATGCGCGCATCTGGCTTATACTTTCGCCTTCTTCGCATACTTGTTGGCCAGTTCCTGGGTTTTTTCCGTGTTTGAATCACGTAGTAATGTGGTACCACACTGAGGCAGTCAATTAAACCTGGTTTCGATCAATATTTCAGAGGATAACACCGGTTAGGTCTGGGTTAGGTCTGGGTTATGCCCGCATCTGGCTCATGATTTTGCCTTCTTCGCATACTTGTTGGGCAGATCCTGGGTTTTTTTCGTGTTTGAATCATGTAGTAATGTGGTAACACACTGAAGCAGTCAATTAAACCTGGTTTCGATGGATATTTTAGAGGATAACACCGGTTAGGTCTGGGTTAGGTCTGGGTTATGCCCGCATCTGGCTCATGATGTTGCCTTCTTTGCATACTTGTTTGCCAGATCCTGGGTTTTTTTCGTGTTTGAATCACGTAGTAATGTGGTAATACACTGAAGCAGTCAATGAAACCTGGTTTCGATCAATATTTTAGAGGATAACACCGGTGAGGTCTCGGTTAGGTCTGGGTTATGCCCGCATCTGGCTCATGATTTTGCCTTCTTCGCATACTTGTTGGCCAGATCCTGGGTTTTTTTGTGTTTCAATCACGTAGTAATGTGGTAACACACTGAGGCAGTCTATTAAACCTGGATTCAGACAGTATTTTAGAGGATAACACCGGTTAGGTCTGGGTTAGGTCTGGGTTATGCCCGCATCTGGCTCATGATTTTGCCTTCTTCGCATACTTGTTGGCCAGATCCTGGGTTTTTTTCGTGTTTGAATCACTTAGTATTGTGGTAACTCACTGAAGCAGTCAATTAAACCTGGTTTCGATCAATATTTCAGAGGATAACACCGGTTAGGTCTGCGTTAGGTCTGGGTTATGCCCGCATCTGGCTCATGATTTTGCCTTCTTCGCATACTTGTTGGCCAGATCCTGGGTTTTTTTCGTGTTTGAATCATGTAGTAATGTGGTAACACACTGAAGCAGCCAATTAAACCTGGTTTCGATCAATATTTTAGAGGATAACACCGGTTAGGTCTGGGTTAGGTCTGGGTTATGCCCGCATCTGGCTCATGATTTTGCCTTCTTCGCATAATTGTTGGCCAGGTCCTGGGGTTTTTTCGTGTTTGAATCACGTAGTAATGTGGTAACACACTGAAGCAGTCAATAAAACCTGGTTTCGATCAATATTTTAGAGGATAACACCGGTTAGGTCTGGGTTAGGTCCGGGATATGCCCGCATCTGGCACATGATTTTGCCTTCTTCGCATACTTGTTGGCCAGATCCTGGGTTTTTTTCGTGTTTGAATCACGTAGTAATGTGGTAACACACTGAAGCAGTCAATTAAACCTGGTTTCGATCAATATTTTAGAGGATAACACCGGTTAGGTCTGGGTTAGGTCTGGGTTATGCCCGCATCTGGCTCATGATTTTGCCTTCTTCGCATACTTGTTGGCCAGATCCTGGGTTTTTTTCGTGTTTGAATCACGTAGTAATGTGGTAATACACTGAAGCAGTCAATTAAACCTGGTTTCGATCAATATTTGAGAGGATAACACCGGTTAGGTCTGGGTTAGGTCTGGGATATGCGCGCATCTGGCTTATACTTTCGCCATTTTCGCAAACTTGTTGGCCAGATCCTGGGGTTTTTTCGTGTTTGAATGACGTAGTAATGTGGTAACACACTGAAGCAGTCAATTAAACCTGGTTTCGATCAATATTTTAGAGGATAACACCGGTTAGGTCTGGGTTAGGTCTGGGTTATGCCCGCATCTGGCTCATGATTTTGCCTTCTTCGCATACTTGTTGGCCAGATCCTGGGTTTTTTTCGTGTTTCAATCACGTAGTAATGTGGTAACACACTGAGGCAGTCTATTAAACCTGGATTCGGACAGTATTTTAGAGGATAACACCGGTTAGGTCTGGGTTAGGTCTGGGTTATGCCCGCATCTGGCTCATGATTTTGCCTTCTTCGCATACTTGTTGGCCAGATCCTGGGTTTTTTTCGTGTCTGAATCACTTAGTAATGTGGTAACTCACTGAAGCAGTCAATTAAACCTGGTTTCGATCAATATTTCAGAGGATAACACCGGTTAGGTCTGCGTTAGGTCTGGGTTATGCCCGCATCTGGCTCATGATTTTGCCTTCTTCGCATACTTGTTGGCCAGATCCTGGGTTTTTTTCGTGTTTGAATCATGTAGTAATGTGGTAACACACTGAAGCAGTCAATTAAACCTGGTTTCGATCAATATTTTAGAGGATAACTCCGGTTAGGTCTGGGTTAGGTCTGGGTTATGCCCGCATCTGGCTCATGATTTTGCCTTCTTCGCATAATTGTTGGCCAGGTCCTGGGGTTTTTTCGTGTTTGAATCACGTAGTAATGTGGTAACACACTGAAGCAGTCAATAAAACCTGGTTTCGATCAATATTTTAGAGGATAACACCGGTTAGGTCTGGGTTAGGTCTGGGAAATGCGCGCATCTGGCTTATACGTTCGCCTTTTTCGCAAATTTGTTGGCCAGATCCTGGGTTTTTTGAATCACGTAGTAATGTGGTAACACACTGAAGCAGTCAATAAAACCTGGTTTCGATCAATATTTTAGAGGATAACACCGGTTAGGTCTGGGTTAGGTCTGGGAAATGCGCGCATCTGGCTTATACTTTCGCCTTTTCGCAAACTTGTTGGCCAGATCCTGGGTTTTTTGAATCACGTAGTAATGTGGTAACACACTGAAGCAGTCAATAAAACCTGGTTTCGATCAATATTTTAGAGGATAACGCCGGTTAGGTCTGGGTTAGGTCTGGGAAATGCGCGCATCTGGCTTATACGTTCGCCTTTTTCGCAAATTTGTTGGCCAGATCCTGGGTTTTTTCCGTGTTTGAATCACGTAGTAATGTGGTAACACTCTGAAGCAGTCAATAAAACCTGGTTTCGATCAATATTTTAGAGGATAACACCGGTTAGGTCTGGTTTAGGTCTGGGATATGCGCGCATCTGGCTTATACTTTCGCCTTTTTCGCAAACTTGTTGGCCAGATCCGGGGTATTTTCCGTGTTTGAATCACGTAGTAATGTGGTAACACACTGAAGCAGTCAATAAAACCTGGTTTCGATCAATATTTTAGAGGATAACACCGGTTAGGTCTGGGTTAGGTCTGGGATATGCGCGCATCTGGCTTATACTTTCGCCTTTTTCGCAAACTTGTTGGCTAGATCCTGGCCTTTTTTCGTGTTTGAATCACGCAGTAATGTGGTAACACACTGAAGCAGTCAATTAAACCTGGATTCGATCAATATTTCAGAGGATAACACCGGTTAGGTCTGGGTTAGGTCCGGGATATGCCCGCATCTGGCACATGATTTTGCCTTCTTCGCATACTTGTTGGCCAGATCCTGGGTTTTTTTCGTGTTTGAATCACGTAGTAATGTGGTAACACACTGAAGCAGTCAATTAAACCTGGTTTCGATCAATATTTTAGAGGATAACACCGGTTAGGTCTGGGTTATGCCCGCATCTGGCTCATGATTTTGCCTTCTTCGCATACTTGTTGGCCAGATCCTGGGTTTTTTTCGTGTTTGAATCACGTAGTAATGTGGTAATACACTGAAGCAGTCAATTAAACCTGGTTTCGATCAATATTTTAGAGGATAACACCGGTTAGGTCTGGGTTAGGTCTGGGATATGCGCGCATCTGGCTTATACTTTCGCCTTTTTCGCAAACTTGTTGGCCAGATCCTGGGTTTTTTCCGTGTTTGAATCACTTAGTAATGTGGTAACTCACTGAAGCAGTCAATTAAACCTGGTTTCGATCAATATTTCAGAGGATAACACAGGTTAGGCCTGCGTTAGGTCTCGGTTATGCCCGCATCTGGCTCATGATTTTGCCTTCTTCGCATACTTGTTGGCCAGATCCTGGGTTTTTTTCGTGTTTGAATCATGTAGTAATGTGGTAACACACTGAAGCAGTCAATTAAACCTGGTTTCGATCAATATTTTAGAGGATAACACCGGTTAGGGCTGGGTTAGGTCTGGGTTATGCCCGCATCTGGCTCATGATTTTGCCTTCTTCGCATACTTGTTGGCCAGGTCCTGGGGTTTTTTCGTGTTTGAATCACGTAGTAATGTGGTAACACACTGAAGCAGTCAATAAAACCTGGTTTCGATCAATATTTTAGAGGATAACACCGGTTAGGTCTGGGTTAGGTCTGGGATTTGCGCGCATATGGCTTATACTTTCGCCTTTTTCGTAAACTTGTTGGCCAGATCCTGGGTATTTTCCGTCTTTGAAACACGTAGTAATGTGGTAACACACTGAAGCAGTCAATTAAACCTGGTTTCGATCAATATTTCAGAGGATAACACCGGTTAGGTCTGGGTTAGGTCTGGGATATGCGCGCATCTGGCTTATACTTTCGCCTTTTTCGCAAACTTGTTGGCCAGATCCTGGGTTTTTTCCGTGTTTGAATCACGTAGTAATGTGGTACCACACTGAGGCAGTCAATTAAACCTGGTTTCGATCAATATTTCAGAGGATAACGCCGGTTAGGTCTGGGTTAGGTCTGGGAAATGCGCGCATCTGGCTTATACTTTCGCCTTCTTCGCATACTTGTTGGCCAGTTCCTGGGTTTTTTCCGTGTTTGAATCACGTAGTAATGTGGTACCACACTGAGGCAGTCAATTAAACCTGGTTTCGATCAATATTTCAGAGGATAACACCGGTTAGGTCTGGGTTAGGTCTGGGTTATGCCCGCATCTGGCTCATGATTTTGCCTTCTTCGCATACTTGTTGGGCAGATCCTGGGTTTTTTTCGTGTTTGAATCATGTAGTAATGTGGTAACACACTGAAGCAGTCAATTAAACCTGGTTTCGATGGATATTTTAGAGGATAACACCGGTTAGGTCTGGGTTAGGTCTGGGTTATGCCCGCATCTGGCTCATGATTTTGCCTTCTTTGCATACTTGTTTGCCAGATCCTGGGTTTTTTTCGTGTTTGAATCACGTAGTAATGTGGTAATACACTGAAGCAGTCAATGAAACCTGGTTTCGATCAATATTTTAGAGGATAACACCGGTGAGGTCTGGGTTAGGTCTGGGTTATGCCCGCATCTGGCTCATGATTTTGCCTTCTTCGCATACTTGTTGGCCAGATCCTGGGTTTTTTTCGTTTTTGAATCACTTAGTATTGTGGTAACTCACTGAAGCAGTCAATTAAACCTGGTTTCGATCAATATTTCAGAGGATAACACCGGTTAGGTCTGCGTTAGGTCTGGGTTATGCCCGCATCTGGCTCATGATTTTGCCTTCTTCGCATACTTGTTGGCCAGATCCTGGGTTTTTTTCGTGTTTGAATCACGTAGTAATGTGGTAACACACTGAAGCAGCCAATTAAACCTGGTTTCGATCAATATTTTAGAGGATAACACCGGTTAGGTCTGGGTTAGGTCTGGGTTATGCCCGCATCTGGCTCATGATTTTGCCTTCTTCGCATAATTGTTGGCCAGGTCCTGGGGTTTTTTCGTGTTTGAATCACGTAGTAATGTGGTAACACACTGAAGCAGTCAATAAAACCTGGTTTCGATCAATATTTTAGAGGATAACACCGGTTAGGTCTGGGTTAGGTCTGGGATTTGCGCGCATATGGCTTATACTTTCGCCTTTTTCGTAAACTTGTTGGCCAGATCCTGGGTATTTTTCGTCTTTGAAACACGTAGTAATGTGGTAACACACTGAAGCAGTCAATTAAACCTGGTTTCGATCAATATTTTAGAGGATAACGCCGGTTAGGTCTGGGTTAGGTCTGGGAAATGCGCGCATCTGGCTTATACTTTCGCCTTTTTCGCAAACTTGTTGGCCAGATCCTGGGTTTTTTGAATCACGTAGTAATGTGGTAACACACTGAAGCAGTCAATAAATCCTGGTTTCGATCAATATTTTAGAGGATAACACCGGTTAGGTCTGGGTTAGGTCTGAGATTTGCGCGCATCTGCCTTATACGTTCGCCTTTTTCGCAAACTTGTTGGCCAGATCCTGGGTTTTTTCCGTGTTTGAATCACGTAGTAATGTGGTAACACACTGAAGCAGTCAATAAAACCTGGTTTCGATCAATATTTTAGAGGATAACACCGGTTAGGTCTGGGTTAGGTCTGGGATATGCGCGCATCTGGCTTATACTTTCGCCTTTTTCGCAAACTTGTTGGCCAGATCCTGGGTATTTTCCGTGTTTGAATCACGTAGTAATGTGGTACCACACTGAGGCAGTCAATTAAACCTGGTTTCGATCAATATTTCAGAGGATAACACCGGTTAGGTCTGGGTTAGGTCTGGGAAATGCGCGCATCTGGCTTATACTTTCGCCTTCTTCGCATACTTGTTGGCCAGTTCCTGGGTTTTTTCCGTGTTTGAATCACGTAGTAATGTGGTACCACACTGAGGCAGTCAATTAAACATGGTTTCGATCAATATTTCAGAGGATATCACCGGTTAGGTCTGGGTTAGGTCTGGGATATGCGCGCATCTGGCTTATACTTTCGCCTTTTTCGCAAACTTGTTGGCCAGATCCTGGGTTTTTTCCGTGTTTGAATCACGTAGTAATGTGGTACCACACTGAGGCAGTCAATTAAACCTGGTTTCGATCAATATTTCAGAGGATAACACCGGTTAGGTCTGCGTTAGGTCTGGGTTATGCCCGCATCTGGCTCATGATTTTGCCTTCTTCGCATACTTGTTGGCCAGATCCTGGGTTTTTTTCGTGTTTGAATCATGTAGTAATGTGGTGACACACTGAAGCAGTCAATTAAACCTGGTTTCGATGGATATTTTAGAGGATAACACCGGTTAGGTCTGGGTTAGGTCTGGGTAATGCCCGCATCTGGCTCATGATTTTGCCTTCTTCGCATAATTGTTGGCCAGGTCCTGGGGTTTTTTCGTGTTTGAATCACGTAGTAATGTGGTAACACACTGAAGCAGTCAATAAAACCTGGTTTCGATCAATATTTTAGAGGATAACACCGGTTAGGTCTGGGTTAGGTCTGGGATTTGCGCGCATATGGCTTATACTTTCGCCTTTTTCGTAAACTTGTTGGCCAGATCCTGGGTATTTTCCGTCTTTGAAACACGTAGTAATGTGGTAACACACTGAAGCAGTCAATTAAACCTGGTTTCGATCAATATTTTAGAGGATAACGCCGGTTAGGTCTGGGTTAGGTCTGGGAAATGCGCGCATCTGGCTTATACTTTCGCCTTTTCGCAAACTTGTTGGCCAGATCCTGGGTTTTTTGAATCACGTAGTAATGTGGTAACACACTGAAGCACTCAATAAAACCTGGTTTCGATCAATATTTTAGAGGATAACGCCGGTTAGGTCTGGGTTAGGTCTGGGAAATGCGCGCATCTGGCTTATACGTTCGCCTTTTTCGCAAACTTGTTGGCCAGATCCTGGGTTTTTTCCGTGTTTGAATCACGTAGTAATGTGGTAACACTCTGAAGCAGTCAATAAAACCTGGTTTCGATCAATATTTTAGAGGATAACACCGGTTAGGTCTGGGTTAGGTCTGGGATATGCGCGCATCTGGCTTATACTTTCGCCTTTTTCGCAAACTTGTTAGCCAGATCCGGGGTATTTTCCGTGTTTGAATCACGTAGTAATGTGGTAACACACTGAAGCAGTCAATAAAACCTGGTTTCGATCAATATTTTAGAGGATAACACCGGTTAGGTCTGGGTTAGGTCTGGGATATGCGCGCATCTGGCTTATACTTTCGCCTTTTTCGCAAACTTGTTGGCTAGATCCTGGCCTTTTTTCGTGTTTGAATCACGCAGTAATGTGGTAACACACTGAAGCAGTCAATTAAACCTGGATTCGATCAATATTTCAGAGGATAACACCGGTTAGGTCTGGGTTAGGTCCGGGATATGCCCGCATCTGGCACATGATTTTGCCTTCTTCGCATACTTGTTGGCCAGATCCTGGGTTTTTTCCGTGTTTGAATCACGTAGTAATGTGGTAACACACTGAAGCAGTCAATAAAACCTGGTTTCGATCAATATTTTAGAGGATAACACCGGTTAGGTCTGGGTTAGGTCTGGGAAATGCGCGCATCTGGCTTATACTTTCGCCTTCTTCGCATACTTGTTGGCCAGTTCCTGGGTTTTTTCCGTGTTTGAATCACGTAGTAATGTGGTACCACACTGAGGCAGTCAATTAAACCTGGTTTCGATCAATATTTCAGAGGATAACACCGGTTAGGTCTGGGTTAGGTCTGGGATATGCGCGCATCTGGCTTATACTTTCGCCTTTTTCGCAAACTTGTTGGCCAGATCCTGGGTTTTTTCCGTGTTTGAATCACGTAGTAATGTGGTACCACACTGAGGCAGTCAATTAAACCTGGTTTCGATCAATATTTCAGAGGATAACACCGGTTAGGTCTGCGTTAGGTCTGGGTTATGCCCGCATCTGGCTCATGATTTTGCCTTCTTCGCATACTTGTTGGCCAGATCCTGGGTTTTTTTCGTGTTTGAATCATGTAGTAATGTGGTAACACACTGAAGCAGTCAATTAAACCTGGTTTCGATCAATATTTTAGAGGATAACACCGGTTAGGTCTGGGTTAGGTCTGGGTAATGCCCGCATCTGGCTCATGATTTTGCCTTCTTCGCATAATTGTTGGCCAGGTCCTGGGGTTTTTTCGTGTTTGAATCACGTAGTAATGTGGTAACACACTGAAGCAGTCAATAAAACCTGGTTTCGATCAATATTTTAGAGGATAACACCGGTTAGGTCTGGGTTAGGTCTGGGATTTGCGCGCATATGGCTTATACTTTCGCCTTTTTCGTAAACTTGTTGGCCAGATCCTGGGTATTTTCCGTCTTTGAAACACGTAGTAATGTGGTAACACACTGAAGCAGTCAATAAAACCTGGTTTCGATCAATATTTTAGAGGATAACGCCGGTTAGGTCTGGGTTAGGTCTGGGAAATGCGCGCATCTGGCTTATACTTTCGCCTTTTCGCAAACTTGTTGGCCAGATCCTGGGTTTTTTGAATCACGTAGTAATGTGGTAACACACTGAAGCAGTCAATAAAACCTGGTTTCGATCAATATTTTAGAGGATAACGCCGGTTAGGTCTGGGTTAGGTCTGGGAAATGCGCGCATCTGGCTTATACGTTCGCCTTTTTCGCAAACTTGTTGGCCAGATCCTGGGTTTTTTCCGTGTTTGAATCACGTAGTAATGTGGTAACACTCTGAAGCAGTCAATAAAACCTGGTTTCGATCAATATTTTAGAGGATAACACCGGTTAGGTCTGGCTTAGGTCTGGGATATGCGCGCATCTGGCTTATGCTTTCGCCTTTTTCGCAAACTTGTTGGCCAGATCCGGGGTATTTTCCGTGTTTGAATCACGTAGTAATGTGGTAAC
Source organism: Colletes latitarsis (assembly GCF_051014445.1). Lineage (NCBI taxonomy): Eukaryota > Metazoa > Arthropoda > Insecta > Hymenoptera > Colletidae > Colletes > Colletes latitarsis. The sequence continues at coordinate 9,774,221 of NC_135142.1, forward strand.
ACACTGAAGCAGTCAATAAAACCTGGTTTCGATCAATATTTTAGAGGATAACACCGGTTAGGTCTGGGTTAGGTCTGGGATATGCGCGCATCTGGCTTATACTTTCGCCTTTTTCGCAAACTTGTTGGCTAGATCCTGGCCTTTTTTCGTGTTTGAATCACGCAGTAATGTGGTAACACACTGAAGCAGTCAATTAAACCTGGATTCGATCAATATTTCAGAGGATAACACCGGTTAGGTCTGGGTTAGGTCCGGGATATGCCCGCATCTGGCACATGATTTTGCCTTCTTCGCATACTTGTTGGCCAGATCCTGGGTTTTTTTCGTGTTTGAATCACGTAGTAATGTGGTAACACACTGAAGCAGTCAATTAAACCTGGTTTCGATCAATATTTTAGAGGATAACACCGGTTAGGTCTGGGTTATGCCCGCATCTGGCTCATGATTTTGCCTTCTTCGCATACTTGTTGGCCAGATCCTGGGTTTTTTTCGTGTTTGAATCACGTAGTAATGTGGTAATACACTGAAGCAGTCAATTAAACCTGGTTTCGATCAATATTTTAGAGGATAACACCGGTTAGGTCTGGGTTAGGTCTGGGATATGCGCGCATCTGGCTTATACTTTCGCCTTTTTCGCAAACTTGTTGGCCAGATCCTGGGTTTTTTCCGTGTTTGAATCACTTAGTAATGTGGTAACTCACTGAAGCAGTCAATTAAACCTGGTTTCGATCAATATTTCAGAGGATAACACAGGTTAGGCCTGCGTTAGGTCTCGGTTATGCCCGCATCTGGCTCATGATTTTGCCTTCTTCGCATACTTGTTGGCCAGATCCTGGGTTTTTTTCGTGTTTGAATCATGTAGTAATGTGGTAACACACTGAAGCAGTCAATTAAACCTGGTTTCGATCAATATTTTAGAGGATAACACCGGTTAGGGCTGGGTTAGGTCTGGGTTATGCCCGCATCTGGCTCATGATTTTGCCTTCTTCGCATACTTGTTGGCCAGGTCCTGGGGTTTTTTCGTGTTTGAATCACGTAGTAATGTGGTAACACACTGAAGCAGTCAATAAAACCTGGTTTCGATCAATATTTTAGAGGATAACACCGGTTAGGTCTGGGTTAGGTCTGGGATTTGCGCGCATATGGCTTATACTTTCGCCTTTTTCGTAAACTTGTTGGCCAGATCCTGGGTATTTTCCGTCTTTGAAACACGTAGTAATGTGGTAACACACTGAAGCAGTCAATTAAACCTGGTTTCGATCAATATTTCAGAGGATAACACCGGTTAGGTCTGGGTTAGGTCTGGGATATGCGCGCATCTGGCTTATACTTTCGCCTTTTTCGCAAACTTGTTGGCCAGATCCTGGGTTTTTTCCGTGTTTGAATCACGTAGTAATGTGGTACCACACTGAGGCAGTCAATTAAACCTGGTTTCGATCAATATTTCAGAGGATAACGCCGGTTAGGTCTGGGTTAGGTCTGGGAAATGCGCGCATCTGGCTTATACTTTCGCCTTCTTCGCATACTTGTTGGCCAGTTCCTGGGTTTTTTCCGTGTTTGAATCACGTAGTAATGTGGTACCACACTGAGGCAGTCAATTAAACCTGGTTTCGATCAATATTTCAGAGGATAACACCGGTTAGGTCTGGGTTAGGTCTGGGTTATGCCCGCATCTGGCTCATGATTTTGCCTTCTTCGCATACTTGTTGGGCAGATCCTGGGTTTTTTTCGTGTTTGAATCATGTAGTAATGTGGTAACACACTGAAGCAGTCAATTAAACCTGGTTTCGATGGATATTTTAGAGGATAACACCGGTTAGGTCTGGGTTAGGTCTGGGTTATGCCCGCATCTGGCTCATGATTTTGCCTTCTTTGCATACTTGTTTGCCAGATCCTGGGTTTTTTTCGTGTTTGAATCACGTAGTAATGTGGTAATACACTGAAGCAGTCAATGAAACCTGGTTTCGATCAATATTTTAGAGGATAACACCGGTGAGGTCTGGGTTAGGTCTGGGTTATGCCCGCATCTGGCTCATGATTTTGCCTTCTTCGCATACTTGTTGGCCAGATCCTGGGTTTTTTTCGTTTTTGAATCACTTAGTATTGTGGTAACTCACTGAAGCAGTCAATTAAACCTGGTTTCGATCAATATTTCAGAGGATAACACCGGTTAGGTCTGCGTTAGGTCTGGGTTATGCCCGCATCTGGCTCATGATTTTGCCTTCTTCGCATACTTGTTGGCCAGATCCTGGGTTTTTTTCGTGTTTGAATCATGTAGTAATGTGGTAACACACTGAAGCAGCCAATTAAACCTGGTTTCGATCAATATTTTAGAGGATAACACCGGTTAGGTCTGGGTTAGGTCTGGGTTATGCCCGCATCTGGCTCATGATTTTGCCTTCTTCGCATAATTGTTGGCCAGGTCCTGGGGTTTTTTCGTGTTTGAATCACGTAGTAATGTGGTAACACACTGAAGCAGTCAATAAAACCTGGTTTCGATCAATATTTTAGAGGATAACACCGGTTAGGTCTGGGTTAGGTCTGGGATTTGCGCGCATATGGCTTATACTTTCGCCTTTTTCGTAAACTTGTTGGCCAGATCCTGGGTATTTTTCGTCTTTGAAACACGTAGTAATGTGGTAACACACTGAAGCAGTCAATTAAACCTGGTTTCGATCAATATTTTAGAGGATAACGCCGGTTAGGTCTGGGTTAGGTCTGGGAAATGCGCGCATCTGGCTTATACTTTCGCCTTTTTCGCAAACTTGTTGGCCAGATCCTGGGTTTTTTGAATCACGTAGTAATGTGGTAACACACTGAAGCAGTCAATAAATCCTGGTTTCGATCAATATTTTAGAGGATAACACCGGTTAGGTCTGGGTTAGGTCTGAGATTTGCGCGCATCTGCCTTATACGTTCGCCTTTTTCGCAAACTTGTTGGCCAGATCCTGGGTTTTTTCCGTGTTTGAATCACGTAGTAATGTGGTAACACACTGAAGCAGTCAATAAAACCTGGTTTCGATCAATATTTTAGAGGATAACACCGGTTAGGTCTGGGTTAGGTCTGGGATATGCGCGCATCTGGCTTATACTTTCGCCTTTTTCGCAAACTTGTTGGCCAGATCCTGGGTATTTTCCGTGTTTGAATCACGTAGTAATGTGGTACCACACTGAGGCAGTCAATTAAACCTGGTTTCGATCAATATTTCAGAGGATAACACCGGTTAGGTCTGGGTTAGGTCTGGGAAATGCGCGCATCTGGCTTATACTTTCGCCTTCTTCGCATACTTGTTGGCCAGTTCCTGGGTTTTTTCCGTGTTTGAATCACGTAGTAATGTGGTACCACACTGAGGCAGTCAATTAAACATGGTTTCGATCAATATTTCAGAGGATATCACCGGTTAGGTCTGGGTTAGGTCTGGGATATGCGCGCATCTGGCTTATACTTTCGCCTTTTTCGCAAACTTGTTGGCCAGATCCTGGGTTTTTTCCGTGTTTGAATCACGTAGTAATGTGGTACCACACTGAGGCAGTCAATTAAACCTGGTTTCGATCAATATTTCAGAGGATAACACCGGTTAGGTCTGCGTTAGGTCTGGGTTATGCCCGCATCTGGCTCATGATTTTGCCTTCTTCGCATACTTGTTGGCCAGATCCTGGGTTTTTTTCGTGTTTGAATCATGTAGTAATGTGGTGACACACTGAAGCAGTCAATTAAACCTGGTTTCGATGGATATTTTAGAGGATAACACCGGTTAGGTCTGGGTTAGGTCTGGGTAATGCCCGCATCTGGCTCATGATTTTGCCTTCTTCGCATAATTGTTGGCCAGGTCCTGGGGTTTTTTCGTGTTTGAATCACGTAGTAATGTGGTAACACACTGAAGCAGTCAATAAAACCTGGTTTCGATCAATATTTTAGAGGATAACACCGGTTAGGTCTGGGTTAGGTCTGGGATTTGCGCGCATATGGCTTATACTTTCGCCTTTTTCGTAAACTTGTTGGCCAGATCCTGGGTATTTTCCGTCTTTGAAACACGTAGTAATGTGGTAACACACTGAAGCAGTCAATTAAACCTGGTTTCGATCAATATTTTAGAGGATAACGCCGGTTAGGTCTGGGTTAGGTCTGGGAAATGCGCGCATCTGGCTTATACTTTCGCCTTTTCGCAAACTTGTTGGCCAGATCCTGGGTTTTTTGAATCACGTAGTAATGTGGTAACACACTGAAGCACTCAATAAAACCTGGTTTCGATCAATATTTTAGAGGATAACGCCGGTTAGGTCTGGGTTAGGTCTGGGAAATGCGCGCATCTGGCTTATACGTTCGCCTTTTTCGCAAACTTGTTGGCCAGATCCTGGGTTTTTTCCGTGTTTGAATCACGTAGTAATGTGGTAACACTCTGAAGCAGTCAATAAAACCTGGTTTCGATCAATATTTTAGAGGATAACACCGGTTAGGTCTGGGTTAGGTCTGGGATATGCGCGCATCTGGCTTATACTTTCGCCTTTTTCGCAAACTTGTTAGCCAGATCCGGGGTATTTTCCGTGTTTGAATCACGTAGTAATGTGGTAACACACTGAAGCAGTCAATAAAACCTGGTTTCGATCAATATTTTAGAGGATAACACCGGTTAGGTCTGGGTTAGGTCTGGGATATGCGCGCATCTGGCTTATACTTTCGCCTTTTTCGCAAACTTGTTGGCTAGATCCTGGCCTTTTTTCGTGTTTGAATCACGCAGTAATGTGGTAACACACTGAAGCAGTCAATTAAACCTGGATTCGATCAATATTTCAGAGGATAACACCGGTTAGGTCTGGGTTAGGTCCGGGATATGCCCGCATCTGGCACATGATTTTGCCTTCTTCGCATACTTGTTGGCCAGATCCTGGGTTTTTTCCGTGTTTGAATCACGTAGTAATGTGGTAACACACTGAAGCAGTCAATAAAACCTGGTTTCGATCAATATTTTAGAGGATAACACCGGTTAGGTCTGGGTTAGGTCTGGGAAATGCGCGCATCTGGCTTATACTTTCGCCTTCTTCGCATACTTGTTGGCCAGTTCCTGGGTTTTTTCCGTGTTTGAATCACGTAGTAATGTGGTACCACACTGAGGCAGTCAATTAAACCTGGTTTCGATCAATATTTCAGAGGATAACACCGGTTAGGTCTGGGTTAGGTCTGGGATATGCGCGCATCTGGCTTATACTTTCGCCTTTTTCGCAAACTTGTTGGCCAGATCCTGGGTTTTTTCCGTGTTTGAATCACGTAGTAATGTGGTACCACACTGAGGCAGTCAATTAAACCTGGTTTCGATCAATATTTCAGAGGATAACACCGGTTAGGTCTGCGTTAGGTCTGGGTTATGCCCGCATCTGGCTCATGATTTTGCCTTCTTCGCATACTTGTTGGCCAGATCCTGGGTTTTTTTCGTGTTTGAATCATGTAGTAATGTGGTAACACACTGAAGCAGTCAATTAAACCTGGTTTCGATCAATATTTTAGAGGATAACACCGGTTAGGTCTGGGTTAGGTCTGGGTAATGCCCGCATCTGGCTCATGATTTTGCCTTCTTCGCATAATTGTTGGCCAGGTCCTGGGGTTTTTTCGTGTTTGAATCACGTAGTAATGTGGTAACACACTGAAGCAGTCAATAAAACCTGGTTTCGATCAATATTTTAGAGGATAACACCGGTTAGGTCTGGGTTAGGTCTGGGATTTGCGCGCATATGGCTTATACTTTCGCCTTTTTCGTAAACTTGTTGGCCAGATCCTGGGTATTTTCCGTCTTTGAAACACGTAGTAATGTGGTAACACACTGAAGCAGTCAATTAAACCTGGTTTCGATCAATATTTTAGAGGATAACGCCGGTTAGGTCTGGGTTAGGTCTGGGAAATGCGCGCATCTGGCTTATACTTTCGCCTTTTCGCAAACTTGTTGGCCAGATCCTGGGTTTTTTGAATCACGTAGTAATGTGGTAACACACTGAAGCAGTCAATAAAACCTGGTTTCGATCAATATTTTAGAGGATAACGCCGGTTAGGTCTGGGTTAGGTCTGGGAAATGCGCGCATCTGGCTTATACGTTCGCCTTTTTCGCAAACTTGTTGGCCAGATCCTGGGTTTTTTCCGTGTTTGAATCACGTAGTAATGTGGTAACACTCTGAAGCAGTCAATAAAACCTGGTTTCGATCAATATTTTAGAGGATAACACCGGTTAGGTCTGGCTTAGGTCTGGGATATGCGCGCATCTGGCTTATGCTTTCGCCTTTTTCGCAAACTTGTTGGCCAGATCCGGGGTATTTTCCGTGTTTGAATCACGTAGTAATGTGGTAACACACTGAAGCAGTCAATAAAACCTGGTTTCGATCAATATTTTAGAGGATAACACCGGTTAGGTCTGGGTTAGGTCTGGGATATGCGCGCATCTGGCTGATACTTTCGCCATTTCGCAAACTTGTTGGCTAGATCCTGGCCTTTTTTCGTGTTTGAATCACGCAGTAATGTGGTAACACACTGAAGCAGTCAATTAAACCTGGATTCGATCAATATTTCAGAGGATAACACCGGTTAGGTCTGGGTTAGGTCCGGGATATGCCCGCATCTGGCACATGATTTTGCCTTCTTCGCATACTTGTTGGCCAGATCCTGGGTTTTTTTCGTGTTTGAATCACGTAGTAATGTGGTAACACACTGAAGCAGTCAATTAAACCTGGTTTCGATCAATATTTTAGAGGATAACACCGGTTAGGTCTGGGTTAGGTCTGGGTTATGCCCGCATCTGGCTCATGATTTTGCCTTCTTCGCATAATTGTTGGCCAGGTCCTGGGGTTTTTTCGTGTTTGAATCACGTAGTAATGTGGTAACACACTGAAGCAGTCAATAAAACCTGGTTTCGATCAATATTTTAGAGGATAACACCGGTTAGGTCTGGGTTAGGTCTGGGATTTGCGCGCATATGGCTTATACTTTCGCCTTTTTCGTAAACTTGTTGGCCAGATCCTGGGTATTTTCCGTCTTTGAAACACGTAGTAATGTGGTAACACACTGAAGCAGTCAATTAAACCTGGTTTCGATCAATATTTTAGAGGATAACGCCGGTTAGGTCTGGGTTAGGTCTGGGAAATGCGCGCATCTGGCTTATACTTTCGCCTTTCTCGCAAACTTGTTGGCCAGATCCTGGGTTTTTTGAATCACGTAGTAATGTGGTAACACACTGAAGCAGTCAATAAAACCTGGTTTCGATCAATATTTTAGAGGATAACACCGGTTAGGTCTGGGTTAGGTCTGAGATTTGCGCGCATCTGGCTTATACGTTCGCCTTTTTCGCAAACTTGTTGGCCAGATCCTGGGTTTTTTCCGTGTTTGAATCACGTAGTAATGTGGTAACACACTGAAGCAGTCAATAAAACCTGGTTTCGATCAATATTTTAGAGGATAACACCGGTTAGGTCTGGGTTAGGTCTGGGATATGCGCGCATCTGGCTTATACTTTCGCCTTTTTCGCAAACTTGTTGGCCAGATCCTGGGTATTTTCCGTGTTTGAATCACGTAGTAATGTGGTAACACACTGAAGCAGTCAATAAAACCTGGTTTCGATCAATATTTTAGAGGATAACACCGGTTAGGTCTGGGTTAGGTCTGGGATATGCGCGCATCTGCCTTATACTTTCGCCTTTTTCGCAAACTTGTTGGCTAGATCCTGGCCTTTTTTCGTGTTTGAATCACGCAGTAATGTGGTAACACACTGAAGCAGTCAATTAAACCTGGTTTCGATCAATATTTCAGAGGATAACACCGGTTAGGTCTGGGTTAGGTCCGGGATATGCCCGCATCTGGCACATGATTTTGCCTTCTTCGCATACTTGTTGGCCAGATCCTGGGTTTTTTTCGTGTTTGAATCACGTAGTAATGTGGTAACACACTGAAGCAGTCAATTAAACCTGGTTTCGATCAATATTTTAGAGGATAACACCGGTTAGGTCTGGGTTAGGTCTGGGTTATGCCCGCATCTGGCTCATGATTTTGCCTACTTCGCATACTTGTTGGCCAGATCCTGGGTTTTTTTCGTGTTTGAATCACGCAGTAATGTGGAAATACACTGAAGCAGTCAATTAAACCTGGTTTCGATCAATATTTGAGAGGATAACACCGGTTAGGTCTGGGTTAGGTCTGGGATATGCGCGCATCTGGCTTATACTTTCGCCATTTTCGCAAACTTGTTGGCCAGATCCTGGGGTTTTTTCGTGTTTGAATGACGTAGTAATGTGGTAACACACTGAAGCAGTCAATTAAACCTGGTTTCGATCAATATTTTAGAGGATAACACCGGTTAGGTCTGGGTTAGGTCTGGGTTATGCCCGCATCTGGCTCATGATTTTGCCTTCTTCGCATACTTGTTGGCCAGATCCTGGGTTTTTTTCGTGTTTCAATCACGTAGTAATGTGGTAACACACTGAGGCAGTCTATTAAACCTGGATTCGGACAGTATTTTAGAGGATAACACCGGTTAGGTCTGGGTTAGGTCTGGGTTATGCCCGCATCTGGCTCATGATTTTGCCTTCTTCGCATACTTGTTGGCCAGATCCTGGGTTTTTTTCGTGTCTGAATCACTTAGTAATGTGGTAACTCACTGAAGCAGTCAATTAAACCTGGTTTCGATCAATATTTCAGAGGATAACACGGGTTAGGTCTGCGTTAGGTCTGGGTTATGCCCGCATCTGGCTCATGATTTTGCCTTCTTCGCATACTTGTTGGCCAGATCCTGGGTTTTTTTCGTGTTTGAATCATGTAGTAATGTGGTAACACACTGAAGCAGTCAATTAAACCTGGTTTCGATCAATATTTTAGAGGATAACACCGGTTAGGTCTGGGTTAGGTCTGGGTTATGCCCGCATCTGGCTCATGATTTTGCCTTCTTCGCATAATTGTTGGCCAGGTCCTGGGGTTTTTTCGTGTTTGAATCACGTAGTAATGTGGTAACACACTGAAGCAGCCAATAAAACCTGGTTTCGATCAATATTTTAGAGGATAACACCGGTTAGGTCTGGGTTAGGTCTGGGAAATGCGCGCATCTGGCTTATACGTTCGCCTTTTTCGCAAATTTGTTGGCCAGATCCTGGGTTTTTTGAATCACGTAGTAATGTGGTAACACACTGAAGCAGTCAATAAAACCTGGTTTCGATCAATATTTTAGAGGATAACACCGGTTAGGTCTGGGTTAGGTCTGGGAAATGCGCGCATCTGGCTTATACTTTCGCCTTTTCGCAAACTTGTTGGCCAGATCCTGGGTTTTTTGAATCACGTAGTAATGTGGTAACACACTGAAGCAGTCAATAAAACCTGGTTTCGATCAATATTTTAGAGGATAACGCCGGTTAGGTCTGGGTTAGGTCTGGGAAATGCGCGCATCTGGCTTATACGTTCGCCTTTTTCGCAAATTTGTTGACCAGATCCTGGGTTTTTTCCGTGTTTGAATCACGTAGTAATGTGGTAACACTCTGAAGCAGTCAATAAAACCTGGTTTCGATCAATATTTTAGAGGATAACACCGGTTAGGTCTGGGTTAGGTCTGGGATATGCGCGCATCTGGCTTATACTTTCGCCTTTTTCGCAAACTTGTTGGCCAGATCCGGGGTATTTTCCGTGTTTGAATCACGTAGTAATGTGGTAACACACTGAAGCAGTCAATAAAACCTGGTTTCGATCAATATTTTAGAGGATAACACCGGTTAGGTCTGGGTTAGGTCTGGGATATGCGCGCATCTGGCTTATACTTTCGCCTTTTTCGCAAACTTGTTGGCTAGATCCTGGCCTTTTTTCGTGTTTGAATCACGCAGTAATGTGGTAACACACTGAAGCAGTCAATTAAACCTGGATTCGATCAATATTTCAGAGGATAACACCGGTTAGGTCTGGGTTAGGTCCGGGATATGCCCGCATCTGGCACATGATTTTGCCTTCTTCGCATACTTGTTGGCCAGATCCTGGGTTTTTTTCGTGTTTGAATCACGTAGTAATGTGGTAACACACTGAAGCAGTCAATTAAACCTGGTTTCGATCAATATTTTAGAGGATAACACCGGTTAGGTCTGGGTTAGGTCTGGGGTATGCCCGCATCTGGCTCATGATTTTGCCTTCTTCGCATACTTGTTGGCCAGATCCTGGGTTTTTTTCGTGTTTGAATCACGTAGTAATGTGGTAATACACTGAAGCAGTCAATTAAACCTGGTTTCGATCAATATTTTAGAGGATAACACCGGTTAGGTCTGGGTTAGGTCTGGGATATGCGCGCATCTGGCTTATACTTTCGCCTTTTTCGCAAACTTGTTGGCCAGATCCTGGGTTTTTTTCGTGTTTGAATCACTTAGTAATGTGGTAACTCACTGAAGCAGTCAATTAAACCTGGTTTCGATCAATATTTCAGAGGATAACACCGGTTAGGTCTGCGTTAGGTCCGGGTTATGCCCGCATCTGGCTCATGATTTTGCCTTCTTCGCATACTTGTTGGCCAGATCCTGGGTTTTTTTCGTGTTTGAATCATGTAGTAATGTGGTAACACACTGAAGCAGCCAATTAAACCTAGTTTCGATCAATATTTTAGAGGATAACACCGGTAGGGCTGGGTTAGGTCTGGGTTATGCCCGCATCTGGCTCATGATTTTGCCTTCTTCGCATAATTGTTGGCCAGGGCCTGGGGTTTTTTCGTGTTTGAATCACGTAGTAATGTGGTAACACACTGAAGCAGTCAATAAAACCTGGTTTCGATCAATATTTTAGAGGATAACACCGGTTAGGTCTGGGTTAGGTCTGGGAAATGCGCGCATCTGGCTTATACGTTCGCCTTTTTCGCAAACTTGTTGGCCAGATCCTGGGTTTTTTCCGTGTTTGAATCACGTAGTAATGTGGTACCACACTGAGGCAGTCAATTAAACCTGGTTTCGATCAATATTTCAGAGGATAACGCCGGCTAGGTCTGGGTTAGGTCTGGGTTATGCCCGCATCTGGCTCATGATTTTGCCTTCTTCGCATACTTGTTGGGCAGATCCTGGGTTTCTTTCGTGTTTGAATCATGTAGTAATGTGGTAACACACTGAAGCAGTCAATTAAACCTGGTTTCGATGGATATTTTAGAGGATAACACCGGTTAGGTCTGGGTTAGGTCTGGGTTATGCCCGCATCTGGCTCATGATTTTGCCTTCTTTGCATACTTGTTTGCCAGATCCTGGGTTTTTTTCGTGTTTGAATCACGTAGTAATGTGGTAATACACTGAAGCAGTCAATGAAACCTGGTTTCGATCAATATTTTAGAGGATAACACCGGTGAGGTCTGGGTTAGGTCTGGGTTATGCCCGCATCTGGCTCATGATTTTGCCTTCTTCGCATACTTGTTGGCCAGATCCTGGGTTTTTTTGTGTTTCAATCACGTAGTAATGTGGTAACACACTGAGGCAGTCTATTAAACCTGGATTCGGACAGTATTTTAGAGGATAACACCGGTTAGGTCTGGGTTAGGTCTGGGTTATGCCCGCATCTGGCTCATGATTTTGCCTTCTTCGCATACTTGTTGGCCAGATCCTGGGTTTTTTTCGTGTTTGAATCACTTAGTATTGTGGTAACTCACTGAAGCAGTCAATTAAACCTGGTTTCGATCAATATTTCAGAGGATAACACCGGTTAGGTCTGCGTTAGGTCTGGGTTATGCCCGCATCTGGCTCATGATTTTGCCTTCTTCGCATACTTGTTGGCCAGATCCTGGGTTTTTTTCGTGTTTGAATCATGTAGTAATGTGGTAACACACTGAAGCAGCCAATTAAACCTAGTTTCGATCAATATTTTAGAGGATAACACCGGTTAGGTCTGGGTTAGGTCTGGGTTATGCCCGCATCTGGCTCATGATTTTGCCTTCTTCGCATAATTGTTGGCCAGGGCCTGGGGTTTTTTCGTGTTTGAATCACGTAGTAATGTGGTAACACACTGAAGCAGTCAATAAAACCTGGTTTCGATCAATATTTTAGAGGATAACACCGGTTAGGTCTGGGTTAGGTCTGGGATTTGCGCGCATATGGCTTATACTTTCGCCTTTTTCGTAAACTTGTTGGCCAGATCCTGGGTATTTTTCGTCTTTGAAACACGTAGTAATGTGGTAACACACTGAAGCAGTCAATTAAACCTGGTTTCGATCAATATTTTAGAGGATAACGCCGGTTAGGTCTGGGTTAGGTCTGGGAAATGCGCGCATCTGGCTTATACTTTCGCCTTTTTCGCAAACTTGTTGGCCAGATCCTGGGTTTTTTGAATCACGTAGTAATGTGGTAACACACTGAAGCAGTCAATAAAACCTGGTTTCGATCAATATTTTAGAGGATAACACCGGTTAGGTCTGGGTTAGGTCTGAGATTTGCGCGCATCTGGCTTATACGTTCGCCTTTTTCGCAAACTTGTTGGCCAGATCCTGGGTTTTTTCCGTGTTTGAATCACGTAGTAATGTGGTAACACACTGAAGCAGTCAATAAAACCTGGTTTCGATCAATATTTTAGAGGATAACACCGGTTAGGTCTGGGTTAGGTCTGGGATATGCGCGCATCTGGCTTATACTTTCGCCTTTTTCGCAAACTTGTTGGCCAGATCCTGGGTATTTTCCGTGTTTGAATCACGTAGTAATGTGGTACCACACTGAGGCAGTCAATTAAACCTGGTTTCGATCAATATTTCAGAGGATAACACCGGTTAGGTCTGGGTTAGGTCTGGGATATGCGCGCATCTGGCTTATACGTTCGCCTTTTTCGCAAACTTGTTGGCCAGATCCTGGGTTTTTTCCGTGTTTGAATCACGTAGTAATGTGGTAACACACTGAAGCAGTCAATAAAACCTGGTTTCGATCAATATTTTAGAGGATAACACCGGTTAGGTCTGGGTTAGGTCTGGGAAATGCGCGCATCTGGCTTATACTTTCGCCTTCTTCGCATACTTGTTGGCCAGTTCCTGGGTTTTTTCCGTGTTTGAATCACGTAGTAATGTGGTACCACACTGAGGCAGTCAATTAAACCTGGTTTCGATCAATATTTCAGAGGATAACACCGGTTAGGTCTGGGTTAGGTCTGGGATATGCGCGCATCTGGCTTATACTTTCGCCTTTTTCGCAAACTTGTTGGCCAGATCCTGGGTTTTTTCCGTGTTTGAATCACGTAGTAATGTGGTACCACACTGAGGCAGTCAATTAAACCTGGTTTCGATCAATATTTCAGAGGATAACACCGGTTAGGTCTGCGTTAGGTCTGGGTTATGCCCGCATCTGGCTCATGATTTTGCCTTCTTCGCATACTTGTTGGCCAGATCCTGGGTTTTTTTCGTGTTTGAATCATGTAGTAATGTGGTAACACACTGAAGCAGTCAATTAAACCTGGTTTCGATCAATATTTTAGAGGATAACACCGGTTAGGTCTGGGTTAGGTCTGGGTTATGCCCGCATCTGGCTCATGATTTTGCCTTCTTCGCTATAATTGTTGGCCAGGTCCTGGGGTTTTTTCGTGTTTGAATCACGTAGTAATGTGGTAACACACTGAAGCAGTCAATAAAACCTGGTTTCGATCAATATTTTAGAGGATAACACCGGTTAGGTCTGGGTTAGGTCTGGGATTTGCGCGCATATGGCTTATACTTTCGCCTTTTTCGTAAACTTGTTGGCCAGATCCTGGGTATTTTCCGTCTTTGAAACACATAGTAATGTGGTAACACACTGAAGCAGTCAATTAAACCTGGTTTCGATCAATATTTTAGAGGATAACGCCGGTTAGGTCTGGGTTAGGTCTGGGAAATGCGCGCATCTGGCTTATACTTTCGCCTTTTCGCAAACTTGTTGGCCAGATCCTGGGTTTTTTGAATCACGTAGTAATGTGGTAACACACTGAAGCAGTCAATAAAACCTGGTTTCGATCAATATTTTAGAGGATAACGCCGGTTAGGTCTGGGTTAGGTCTGGGAAATGCGCGCATCTGGCTTATACGTTCGCCTTTTTCGCAAACTTGTTGGCCAGATCCTGGGTTTTTTCCGTGTTTGAATCACGTAGTAATGTGGTAACATTCTGAAGCAGTCAATAAAACCTGGTTTCGATCAATATTTTAGAGGATAACACCGGTTAGGTCTGGGTTAGGTCTGGGATATGCGCGCATCTGGCTTATACTTTCGCCTTTTTCGCAAACTTGTTGGCCAGATCCGGGGTATTTTCCGTGTTTGAATCACGTAGTAATGTGGTAACACACTGAAGCAGTCAATAAAACCTGGTTTCGATCAATATTTTAGAGGATAACACCGGTTAGGTCTGGGTTAGGTCTGGGATATGCGCGCATCTGGCTTATACTTTCGCCTTTTTCGCAAACTTGTTGGCTAGATCCTGGCCTTTTTTCGTGTTTGAATCACGCAGTAATGTGGTAACACACTGAAGCAGTCAATTAAACCTGGATTCGATCAATATTTCAGAGGATAACACCGGTTAGGTCTGGGTTAGGTCCGGGATATGCCCGCATCTGGCACATGATTTTGCCTTCTTCGCATACTTGTTGGCCAGATCCTGGGTTTTTTTCGTGTTTGAATCACGTAGTAATGTGGTAACACACTGAAGCAGTCAATTAAACCTGGTTTCGATCAATATTTTAGAGGATAACACCGGTTAGGTCTGGGTTAGGTCTGGGTTATGCCCGCATCTGGCTCATGATTTTGCCTTCTTCGCATACTTGTTGGCCAGATCCTGGGTTTTTTTCGTGTTTGAATCACGTAGAAATGTGGTAATACACTGAAGCAGTCAATTAAACCTGGTTTCGATCAATATTTTAGAGGATAACACCGGTTAGGTCTGGGTTAGGTCTGGGATATGCGCGCATCTGGCTTATACTTTCGCCTTTTTCGCAAACTTGTTGGCCAGATCCTGGGTTTTTTTCGTGTTTGAATCACTTAGTAATGTGGTAACTCACTGAAGCAGTCAATTAAACCTGGTTTCGATCAATATTTCAGAGGATAACACCGGTTAGGTCTGCGTTAGGTCTGGGTTATGCCCGCATCTGGCTCATGATTTTGCCTTCTTCGCATACTTGTTGGCCAGATCCTGGGTTTTTTTCGTGTTTGAATCATGTAGTAATGTGGTAACACACTGAAGCAGTCAATTAAACCTGGTTTCGATCAATATTTTAGAGGATAACACCGGTTAGGGCTGGGTTAGGTCTGGGTTATGCCCGCATCTGGCTCATGATTTTGCCTTCTTCGCATACTTGTTGGCCAGGTCCTGGGGTTTTTTCGTGTTTGAATCACGTAGTAATGTGGTAACACGCTGAAGCAGTCAATAAAACCTGGTTTCGATCAATATTTCAGAGGATAACACCGGTTAGGTCTGTGTTAGGTCTGGGATTTGCGCGCATATGGCTTATACTTTCGCCTTTTTCGTAAACTTGTTGGCCAGATCCTGGGTATTTTCCGTCTTTGAAACACGTAGTAATGTGGTAACACACTGAAGCAGTCAATTAAACCTGGTTTCGATCAATATTTCAGAGGATAACACCGGTTAGGTCTGGGTTAGGTCTGGGATATGCGCGCATCTGGCTTATACTTTCGCCTTTTTCGCAAACTTGTTGGCCAGATCCTGGGTTTTTTCCGTGTTTGAATCACGTAGTAATGTGGTACCACACTGAGGCAGTCAATTAAACCTAGTTTCGATCAATATTTCAGAGGATAACGCCGGTTAGGTCTGGGTTAGGTCTGGGAAATGCGCGCATCTGGCTTATACTTTCGCCTTCTTCGCATACTTGTTGGCCAGTTCCTGGGTTTTTTCCGTGTTTGAATCACGTAGTAATGTGGTACCACACTGAGGCAGTCAATTAAACCTGGTTTCGATCAATATTTCAGAGGATAATACCGGTTAGGTCTGGGTTAGGTCTGGGTTATGCCCGCATCTGGCTCATGATTTTGCCTTCTTCGCATACTTGTTGGGCAGATCCTGGGTTTTTTTCGTGTTTGAATCATGTAGTAATGTGGTAACACACTGAAGCAGTCAATTAAACCTGGTTTCGATGGATATTTTAGAGGATAACACCGGTTAGGTCTGGGTTAGGTCTGGGTTATGCCCGCATCTGGCTCATGATTTTGCCTTCTTTGCATACTTGTTTGCCAGATAGTGGGTTTTTTCGTGTTTGAATCACGTAGTAATGTGGTAATACACTGAAGCAGTCAATGAAACCTGGTTTCGATCAATATTTTAGAGGATAACACCGGTGAGGTCTGGGTTAGGTCTGGGTTATGCCCGCATCTGGCTCATGATTTTGCCTTCTTCGCATACTTGTTGGCCAGATCCTGGGTTTTTTTGTGTTTCAATCACGTAGTAATGTGGTAACACACTGAGGCAGTCTATTAAACCTGGATTCGGACAGTATTTTAGAGGATAACACCGGTTAGGTCTGGGTTAGGTCTGGGTTATGCCCGCATCTGGCTCATGATTTTGCCTTCTTCGCATACTTGTTGGCCAGATCCTGGGTTTTTTTCGTGTTCGAATCACTTAGTAATGTGGTAACTCACTGAAGCAGTCAATTAAACCTGGTTTCGATCAATATTTCAGAGGATAACACCGGTTAGGTCTGCGTTAGGTCTGGGTTATGCCCGCATCTGGCTCATGATTTTGCCTTCTTCGCATACTTGTTGGCCAGATCCTGGGTTTTTTTCGTGTTCGAATCACTTAGTAATGTGGTAACTCACTGAAGCAGTCAATTAAACCTGGTTTCGATCAATATTTCAGAGGATAACACCGGTTAGGTCTGCGTTAGGTCTGGGTTATGCCCGCATCTGGCTCATGATTTTGCCTTCTTCGCATACTTGTTGGCCAGATCCTGGGTTTTTTTCGTGTTTGAATCATGTAGTAATGTGGTAACACACTGAAGCAGCCAATTAAACCTGGTTTCGATCAATATTTTAGAGGATAACACCGGTTAGGTCTGGGTTAGGTCTGGGTTATGCCCGCATCTGGCTCATGATTTTGCCTTCTTCGCATAATTGTTGGCCAGGTCCTGGGGTTTTTTCGTGTTTGAATCACGTAGTAATGTGGTAACACACTGAAGCAGTCAATAAAACCTGGTTTCGATCAATATTTTAGAGGATAACACCGGTTAGGTCCGGGTTAGGTCTGGGATTTGCGCGCATATGGCTTATACTTTCGCCTTTTTCGTAAACTTGTTGGCCAGATCCTGGGTATTTTTCGTCTTTGAAACACGTAGTAATGTGGTAACACACTGAAGCAGTCAATTAAACCTGGTTTCGATCAATATTTTAGAGGATAACGCCGGTTAGGTCTGGGTTAGGACTGGGAAATGCGCGCATCTGGCTTATACTTTCGCCTTTTTCGCAAACTTGTTGGCCAGATCCTGGGTTTTTTGAATCACGTAGTAATGTGGTAACACACTGAAGCAGTCAATAAAACCTGGTTTCGATCAATATTTTAGAGGATAACACCGGTTAGGTCTGGGTTAGGTCTGAGATTTGCGCGCATCTGGCTTATACGTTCGCCTTTTTCGCAAACTTGTTGGCCAGATCCTGGGTTTTTTCCGTGTTTGAATCACGTAGTAATGTGGTTACACACACAAGCAGTCAATAAAACCTGGTTTCGATCAATATTTTAGAGGATAACACCGGTTAGGTCTGGGTTAGGTCTGGGATATGCGCGCATCTGGCTTATACTTTCGCCTTTTTCGCAAACTTGTTGGCCAGATCCTGGGTATTTTCCGTGTTTGAATCACGTAGTAATGTGGTAACACACTGAAGCAGTCAATAAAACCTGGTTTCGATCAATATTTTAGAGGATAACACCGGTTAGGTCTGGGTTAGGTCTGGGATATGCGCGCATCTGCCTTATACTTTCGCCTTTTTCGCAAACTTGTTGGCTAGATCCTGGCCTTTTTTCGTGTTTGAATCACGCAGTAATGTGGTAACACACTGAAGCAGTCAATTAAACCTGGTTTCGATCAATATTTCAGAGGATAACACCGGTTAGGTCTGGGTTAGGTCCGGGATATGCCCGCATCTGGCACATGATTTTGCCTTCTTCGCATACTTGTTGGCCAGATCCTGGGTTTTTTCGTGTTTGAATCACGTAGTAATGTGGTAACACACTGAAGCAGTCAATTATACCTGGTTTCGATCAATATTTTAGAGGATAACACCGGTTAGGTCTGGGTTAGGTCTGGGTTATGCCCGCATCTGGCTCATGATTTTGCCTTCTTCGGATACTTGTTGGCCAGATCCTGGGTTTTTTTCGTGTTTGAATCACGTAGTAATGTGGTAACACACTGAAGCAGTCAATTAAACCTGGTTTCGATCAATATTTTAGAGGATAACACCGGTTAGGTCTGGGTTAGGTCTGGGTTATGCCCGCATCTGGCTCATGATTTTGCCTTCTTCGCATACTTGTTGGCCAGATCCTGGGTTTCTTTCGTGTTTGAATCACGTAGTAATGTGGTAATACACTGAAGCAGTCAATTAAACCTGGTTTCGATCAATATTTTAGAGGATAACACCGGTTAGGTCTGGGTTAGGTCTGGGATATGCGCGCATCTGGCTTATACTTTCGCCTTTTTCGCAAACTTGTTAGCCAGATCCTGGGGTTTTTTCGTGTTTGAATCACGTAGTAATGTGGTAACACACTGAAGCAGTCAATTAAACCTGGTTTCGATCAATATTTTAGAGGATAACACCGGTTAGGTCTGGGTTAGGTCTGGGATTTGCGCGCATCTGGCTTATACTTTCGCCTTTTTCGCAAACTTGTTGGCCAGATCCTGGGTTTTTTCCGTGTTTTTGAATGACGTAGTAATGTGGTAACACACTGAAGCAGCCAATTAAACCTGGTTTCGATCAATATTTTAGAGGATAACACCGGTTAGGTCTGGGTTAGGTCTGGGTTATGCCCGCATCTGGCTCATGATTTTGCCTTCTTCGCATACTTGTTGGCCAGATCCTGGGTTTTTTTCGTGTTTCAATCACGTAGTAATGTGGTAACACACTGAGGCAGTCTATTAAACCTGGATTCGGACAGTATTTTAGAGGATAACACCGGTTAGGTCTGGGTTAGGTCTGGGTTATGCCCGCATCTGGCTCATGATTTTGCCTTCTTCGCATACTTGTTGGCCAGATCCTGGGTTTTTTTCGTGTTTGAATCACTTAGTAATGTGGTAACTCTCTGAAGCAGTCAATTAAACCTGGTTTCGATCAATATTTCAGAGGATAACACCGGTTAGGTCTGCGTTAGGTCTGGGTTATGCCCGCATCTGGCTCATGATTTTGCCTTCTTCGCATACTTGTTGGCCAGATCCTGGGTTTTTTTCGTGTTTGAATCATGTAGTAATGTGGTAACACACTGAAGCAGCCAATTAAACCTAGTTTCGATCAATATTTTAGAGGATAACACCGGTTAGGTCTGGGTTAGGTCTGGGTTATGCCCGCATCTGGCTCATGATTTTGCCTTCTTCGCATAATTGTTGGCCAGGGCCTGGGGTTTTTTCGTGTTTGAATCACGTAGTAATGTGGTAACACACTGAAGCAGTCAATAAAACCTGGTTTCGATCAATATTTTAGAGGATAACACCGGTTAGGTCTGGGTTAGGTCTGGGATTTGCGCGCATATGGCTTATACTTTCGCCTTTTTCGTAAACTTGTTGGCCAGATCCTGGGTATTTTTCGTCTTTGAAACACGTAGTAATGTGGTAACACACTGAAGCAGTCAATTAAACCTGGTTTCGATCAATATTTTAGAGGATAACGCCGGTTAGGTCTGGGTTAGGTCTGGGAAATGCGCGCATCTGGCTTATACTTTCGCCTTTTTCGCAAACTTGTTGGCCAGATCCTGGGTTTTTTGAATCACGTAGTAATGTGGTAACACACTGAAGCAGTCAATAAAACCTGGTTTCGATCAATATTTTAGAGGATAACACCGGTTAGGTCTGGGTTAGGTCTGAGATTTGCGCGCATCTGGCTTATACGTTCGCCTTTTTCGCAAACTTGTTGGCCAGATCCTGGGTTTTTTCCGTGTTTGAATCACGTAGTAATGTGGTAACACACTGAAGCAGTCAATAAAACCTGGTTTCGATCAATATTTTAGAGGATAACACCGGTTAGGTCTGGGTTAGGTCTGGGATATGCGCGCATCTGGCTTATACTTTCGCCTTTTTCGCAAACTTGTTGGCCAGATCCTGGGTATTTTCCGTGTTTGAATCACGTAGTAATGTGGTACCACACTGAGGCAGTCAATTAAACCTGGTTTCGATCAATATTTCAGAGGATAACACCGGTTAGGTCTGGGTTAGGTCTGGGATATGCGCGCATCTGGCTTATACGTTCGCCTTTTTCGCAAACTTGTTGGCCAGATCCTGGGTTTTTTCCGTGTTTGAATCACGTAGTAATGTGGTAACACACTGAAGCAGTCAATAAAACCTGGTTTCGATCAATATTTTAGAGGATAACACCGGTTAGGTCTGGGTTAGGTCTGGGAAATGCGCGCATCTGGCTTATACTTTCGCCTTCTTCGCATACTTGTTGGCCAGTTCCTGGGTTTTTTCCGTGTTTGAATCACGTAGTAATGTGGTACCACACTGAGGCAGTCAATTAAACCTGGTTTCGATCAATATTTCAGAGGATAACACCGGTTAGGTCTGGGTTAGGTCTGGGATATGCGCGCATCTGGCTTATACTTTCGCCTTTTTCGCAAACTTGTTGGCCAGATCCTGGGTTTTTTCCGTGTTTGAATCACGTAGTAATGTGGTACCACACTGAGGCAGTCAATTAAACCTGGTTTCGATCAATATTTTAGAGGATAACACCGGTTAGGTCTGGGTTAGGTCTGGGTTATGCCCGCATCTGGCTCATGATTTTGCCTTCTTCGCATAATTGTTGGCCAGGTCCTGGGGTTTTTTCGTGTTTGAATCACGTAGTAATGTGGTAACACACTGAAGCAGTCAATAAAACCTGGTTTCGATCAATATTTTAGAGGATAACACCGGTTAGGTCTGGGTTAGGTCTGGGATTTGCGCGCATATGGCTTATACTTTCGCCTTTTTCGTAAACTTGTTGGCCAGATCCTGGGTATTTTCCGTCTTTGAAACACATAGTAATGTGGTAACACACTGAAGCAGTCAATTAAACCTGGTTTCGATCAATATTTTAGAGGATAACGCCGGTTAGGTCTGGGTTAGGTCTGGGAAATGCGCGCATCTGGCTTATACTTTCGCCTTTTCGCAAACTTGTTGGCCAGATCCTGGGTTTTTTGAATCACGTAGTAATGTGGTAACACACTGAAGCAGTCAATAAAACCTGGTTTCGATCAATATTTTAGAGGATAACGCCGGTTAGGTCTGGGTTAGGTCTGGGAAATGCGCGCATCTGGCTTATACGTTCGCCTTTTTCGCAAACTTGTTGGCCAGATCCTGGGTTTTTTCCGTGTTTGAATCACGTAGTAATGTGGTAACACTCTGAAGCAGTCAATAAAACCTGGTTTCGATCAATATTTTAGAGGATAACACCGGTTAGGTCTGGGTTAGGTCTGGGATATGCGCGCATCTGGCTTATACTTTCGCCTTTTTCGCAAACTTGTTGGCCAGATCCGGGGTATTTTCCGTGTTTGAATCACGTAGTAATGTGGTAACACACTGAAGCAGTCAATAAAACCTGGTTTCGATCAATATTTTAGAGGATAACACCGGTTAGGTCTGGGTTAGGTCTGGGATATGCGCGCATCTGGCTTATACTTTCGCCTTTTTCGCAAACTTGTTGGCTAGATCCTGGCCTTTTTTCGTGTTTGAATCACGCAGTAATGTGGTAACACACTGAAGCAGTCAATTAAACCTGGATTCGATCAATATTTCAGAGGATAACACCGGTTAGGTCTGGGTTAGGTCCGGGATATGCCCGCATCTGGCACATGATTTTGCCTTCTTCGCATACTTGTTGGCCAGATCCTGGGTTTTTTTCGTGTTTGAATCACGTAGTAATGTGGTAACACACTGAAGCAGTCAATTAAACCTGGTTTCGATCAATATTTTAGAGGATAACACCGGTTAGGTCTGGGTTAGGTCTGGGTTATGCCCGCATCTGGCTCATGATTTTGCCTTCTTCGCATACTTGTTGGCCAGATCCTGGGTTTTTTTCGTGTTTGAATCACGTAGAAATGTGGTAATACACTGAAGCAGTCAATTAAACCTGGTTTCGATCAATATTTTAGAGGATAACACCGGTTAGGTCTGGGTTAGGTCTGGGATATGCGCGCATCTGGCTTATACTTTCGCCTTTTTCGCAAACTTGTTGGCCAGATCCTGGGTTTTTTTCGTGTTTGAATCACTTAGTAATGTGGTAACTCACTGAAGCAGTCAATTAAACCTGGTTTCGATCAATATTTCAGAGGATAACACCGGTTAGGTCTGCGTTAGGTCTGGGTTATGCCCGCATCTGGCTCATGATTTTGCCTTCTTCGCATACTTGTTGGCCAGATCCTGGGTTTTTTTCGTGTTTGAATCATGTAGTAATGTGGTAACACACTGAAGCAGTCAATTATACCTGGTTTCGATCAATATTTTAGAGGATAACACCGGTTAGGGCTGGGTTAGGTCTGGGTTATGCCCGCATCTGGCTCATGATTTTGCCTTCTTCGCATACTTGTTGGCCAGGTCCTGGGGTTTTTTCGTGTTTGAATCACGTAGTAATGTGGTAACACACTGAAGCAGTCAATAAAACCTGGTTTCGATCAATATTTCAGAGGATAACACCGGTTAGGTCTGTGTTAGGTCTGGGATTTGCGCGCATATGGCTTATACTTTCGCCTTTTTCGTAAACTTGTTGGCCAGATCCTGGGTATTTTCCGTCTTTGAAACACGTAGTAATGTGGTAACACACTGAAGCAGTCAATTAAACCTGGTTTCGATCAATATTTCAGAGGATAACACCGGTTAGGTCTGGGTTAGGTCTGGGATATGCGCGCATCTGGCTTATACTTTCGCCTTTTTCGCAAACTTGTTGGCCAGATCCTGGGTTTTTTCCGTGTTTGAATCACGTAGTAATGTGGTACCACACTGAGGCAGTCAATTAAACCTAGTTTCGATCAATATTTCAGAGGATAACGCCGGTTAGGTCTGGGTTAGGTCTGGGAAATGCGCGCATCTGGCTTATACTTTCGCCTTCTTCGCATACTTGTTGGCCAGTTCCTGGGTTTTTTCCGTGTTTGAATCACGTAGTAATGTGGTACCACACTGAGGCAGTCAATTAAACCTGGTTTCGATCAATATTTCAGGGGATAACACCGGTTAGGTCTGGGTTAGGTCT
Source organism: Colletes latitarsis (assembly GCF_051014445.1). Classification (NCBI taxonomy): domain Eukaryota; kingdom Metazoa; phylum Arthropoda; class Insecta; order Hymenoptera; family Colletidae; genus Colletes; species Colletes latitarsis. Next base: position 9,797,554 of record NC_135142.1, read on the forward strand.
GGGTTATGCCCGCATCTGGCTCATGATTTTGCCTTCTTCGCATACTTGTTGGGCAGATCCTGGGTTTTTTTCGTGTTTGAATCATGTAGTAATGTGGTAACACACTGAAGCAGTCAATTAAACCTGGTTTCGATGGATATTTTAGAGGATAACACCGGTTAGGTCTGGGTTAGGTCTGGGTTATGCCCGCATCTGGCTCATGATTTTGCCTTCTTTGCATACTTGTTTGCCAGATAGTGGGTTTTTTCGTGTTTGAATCACGTAGTAATGTGGTAATACACTGAAGCAGTCAATGAAACCTGGTTTCGATCAATATTTTAGAGGATAACACCGGTGAGGTCTGGGTTAGGTCTGGGTTATGCCCGCATCTGGCTCATGATTTTGCCTTCTTCGCATACTTGTTGGCCAGATCCTGGGTTTTTTTGTGTTTCAATCACGTAGTAATGTGGTAACACACTGAGGCAGTCTATTAAACCTGGATTCGGACAGTATTTTAGAGGATAACACCGGTTAGGTCTGGGTTAGGTCTGGGTTATGCCCGCATCTGGCTCATGATTTTGCCTTCTTCGCATACTTGTTGGCCAGATCCTGGGTTTTTTTCGTGTTCGAATCACTTAGTAATGTGGTAACTCACTGAAGCAGTCAATTAAACCTGGTTTCGATCAATATTTCAGAGGATAACACCGGTTAGGTCTGCGTTAGGTCTGGGTTATGCCCGCATCTGGCTCATGATTTTGCCTTCTTCGCATACTTGTTGGCCAGATCCTGGGTTTTTTTCGTGTTTGAATCATGTAGTAATGTGGTAACACACTGAAGCAGCCAATTAAACCTGGTTTCGATCAATATTTTAGAGGATAACACCGGTTAGGTCTGGGTTAGGTCTGGGTTATGCCCGCATCTGGCTCATGATTTTGCCTTCTTCGCATAATTGTTGGCCAGGTCCTGGGGTTTTTTCGTGTTTGAATCACGTAGTAATGTGGTAACACACTGAAGCAGTCAATAAAACCTGGTTTCGATCAATATTTTAGAGGATAACACCGGTTAGGTCTGGGTTAGGTCTGGGATTTGCGCGCATATGGCTTATACTTTCGCCTTTTTCGTAAACTTGTTGGCCAGATCCTGGGTATTTTTCGTCTTTGAAACACGTAGTAATGTGGTAACACACTGAAGCAGTCAATTAAACCTGGTTTCGATCAATATTTTAGAGGATAACGCCGGTTAGGTCTGGGTTAGGACTGGGAAATGCGCGCATCTGGCTTATACTTTCGCCTTTTTCGCAAACTTGTTGGCCAGATCCTGGGTTTTTTGAATCACGTAGTAATGTGGTAACACACTGAAGCAGTCAATAAAACCTGGTTTCGATCAATATTTTAGAGGATAACACCGGTTAGGTCTGGGTTAGGTCTGAGATTTGCGCGCATCTGGCTTATACGTTCGCCTTTTTCGCAAACTTGTTGGACAGATCCTGGGTTTTTTCCGTGTTTGAATCACGTAGTAATGTGGTTACACACTGAAGCAGTCAATAAAACCTGGTTTCGATCAATATTTTAGAGGATAACACCGGTTAGGTCTGGGTTAGGTCTGGGATATGCGCGCATCTGGCTTATACTTTCGCCTTTTTCGCAAACTTGTTGGCCAGATCCTGGGTATTTTCCGTGTTTGAATCACGTAGTAATGTGGTAACACACTGAAGCAGTCAATAAAACCTGGTTTCGATCAATATTTTAGAGGATAACACCGGTTAGGTCTGGGTTAGGTCTGGGATATGCGCGCATCTGCCTTATACTTTCGCCTTTTTCGCAAACTTGTTGGCTAGATCCTGGCCTTTTTTCGTGTTTGAATCACGCAGTAATGTGGTAACACACTGAAGCAGTCAATTAAACCTGGTTTCGATCAATATTTCAGAGGATAACACCGGTTAGGTCTGGGTTAGGTCCGGGATATGCCCGCATCTGGCACATGATTTTGCCTTCTTCGCATACTTGTTGGCCAGATCCTGGGTTTTTTCGTGTTTGAATCACGTAGTAATGTGGTAACACACTGAAGCAGTCAATTAAACCTGGTTTCGATCAATATTTTAGAGGATAACACCGGTTAGGTCTGGGTTAGGTCTGGGTTATGCCCGCATCTGGCTCATGATTTTGCCTTCTTCGGATACTTGTTGGCCAGATCCTGGGTTTTTTTCGTGTTTGAATCACGTAGTAATGTGGTAACACACTGAAGCAGTCAATTAAACCTGGTTTCGATCAATATTTTAGAGGATAACACCGGTTAGGTCTGGGTTAGGTCTGGGTTATGCCCGCATCTGGCTCATGATTTTGCCTTCTTCGCATACTTGTTGGCCAGATCCTGGGTTTCTTTCGTGTTTGAATCACGTAGTAATGTGGTAATACACTGAAGCAGTCAATTAAACCTGGTTTCGATCAATATTTTAGAGGATAACACCGGTTAGGTCTGGGTTAGGTCTGGGATATGCGCGCATCTGGCTTATACTTTCGCCTTTTTCGCAAACTTGTTAGCCAGATCCTGGGGTTTTTTCGTGTTTGAATCACGTAGTAATGTGGTAACACACTGAAGCAGTCAATTAAACCTGGTTTCGATCAATATTTTAGAGGATAACACCGGTTAGGTCTGGGTTAGGTCTGGGATTTGCGCGCATCTGGCTTATACTTTCGCCTTTTTCGCAAACTTGTTGGCCAGATCCTGGGTTTTTTCCGTGTTTTTGAATGACGTAGTAATGTGGTAACACACTGAAGCAGTCAATTAAACCTGGTTTCGATCAATATTTTAGAGGATAACACCGGTTAGGTCTGGGTTAGGTCTGGGTTATGCCCGCATCTGGCTCATGATTTTGCCTTCTTCGCATACTTGTTGGCCAGATCCTGGGTTTTTTTCGTGTTTCAATCACGTAGTAATGTGGTAACACACTGAGGCAGTCTATTAAACCTGGATTCGGACAGTATTTTAGAGGATAACACCGGTTAGGTCTGGGTTAGGTCTGGGTTATGCCCGCATCTGGCTCATGATTTTGCCTTCTTCGCATACTTGTTGGCCAGATCCTGGGTTTTTTTCGTGTTTGAATCACTTAGTAATGTGGTAACTCTCTGAAGCAGTCAATTAAACCTGGTTTCGATCAATATTTCAGAGGATAACACCGGTTAGGTCTGCGTTAGGTCTGGGTTATGCCCGCATCTGGCTCATGATTTTGCCTTCTTCGCATACTTGTTGGCCAGATCCTGGGTTTTTTTCGTGTTTGAATCATGTAGTAATGTGGTAACACACTGAAGCAGTCAATTAAACCTGGTTTCGATCAATATTTTAGAGGATAACACCGGTTAGGTCTGGGTTAGGTCTGGGTTATGCCCGCATCTGGCTCATGATTTTGCCTTCTTCGCATAATTGTTGGCCAGGTCCTGGGGTTTTTTCGTGTTTGAATCACGTAGTAATGTGGTAACACACTGAAGCAGTCAATTAAACCTGGTTTCGATCAATATTTTAGAGGATAACGCCGGTTAGGTCTGGGTTAGGTCTGGGAAATGCGCGCATCTGGCTTATACTTTCGCCTTTTCGCAAACTTGTTGGCCAGATCCTGGGTTTTTTGAATGACGTAGTAATGTGGTAACACACTGAAGCAGTCAATAAAACCTGGTTTCGATCAATATTTTAGAGGATAACGCCGGTTAGGTCTGGGTTAGGTCTGGGAAATGCGCGCATCTGGCTTATACTTTCGCCTTTTCGCAAACTTGTTGGCCAGATCCTGGGTTTTTTGAATCACGTAGTAATGTGGTAACACACTGAAGCAGTCAATAAAACCTGGTTTCGATCAATATTTTAGAGGATAACACCGGTTTGGTCTGGGTTAGGTCTGAGATTTGCGCGCATCTGGCTTATACGTTCGCCTTTTTCGCAAACTTGTTGGCCAGATCCTGGGTATTTTCCGTGTTTGAATCACGTAGTAATGTGGTAACACACTGAAGCAGTCAATAAAACCTGGTTTCGATCAATATTTCAGAGGATAACACCGGTTAGGTCTGGGTTAGGTCCGGGATATGCCCGCATCTGGCACATGATTTTGCCTTCTTCGCATACTTGTTGGCCAGATCCTGGGTTTTTTTCGTGTTTGAATCACGTAGTAATGTGGTAACACACTGAAGCAGTCAATTAAACCTGGTTTCGATCAATATTTTAGAGGATAACACCGGTTAGGTCTGGGTTAGGTCTGGGTTATGCCCGCATCTGGCTCATGATTTTGCCTTCTTCGCATAATTGTTGGCCAGGTCCTGGGGTTTTTCCGTGTTTGAATCACGTAGTAATGTGGTAACACTCTGAAGCAGTCAATAAAACCTGGTTTCGATCAATATTTTAGAGGATAACACCGGTTAGGTCTGGGTTAGGTCTGGGATATGCGCGCATCTGGCTTATACTTTCGCCTTTTTCGCAAACTTGTTGGCCAGATCCTGGGTATTTTCCGTGTTTGAATCACGTAGTAATGTGGTAACACACTGAAGCAGTCAATAAAACCTGGTTTCGATCAATATTTTAGAGGATAACACCGGTTAGGTCTGGGTTAGGTCTGGGATATGCGCGCATCTGGCTTATACTTTCGCCTTTTTCGCAAACTTGTTGGCTAGATCCTGGCCTTTTTTCGTGTTCGAATCACTTAGTAATGTGGTAACTCACTGAAGCAGTCAATTAAACCTGGTTTCGATCAATATTTCAGAGGATAACACCGGTTAGGTCTGCGTTAGGTCTGGGTTATGCCCGCATCTGGCTCATGATTTTGCCTTCTTCGCATACTTGTTGGCCAGATCCTGGGTTTTTTTCGTGTTCGAATCACTTAGTAATGTGGTAACTCACTGAAGCAGTCAATTAAACCTGGTTTCGATCAATATTTCAGAGGATAACACCGGTTAGGTCTGCGTTAGGTCTGGGTTATGCCCGCATCTGGCTCATGATTTTGCCTTCTTCGCATACTTGTTGGCCAGATCCTGGGTTTTTTTCGTGTTTGAATCATGTAGTAATGTGGTAACACACTGAAGCAGCCAATTAAACCTGGTTTCGATCAATATTTTAGAGGATAACACCGGTTAGGTCTGGGTTAGGTCTGGGTTATGCCCGCATCTGGCTCATGATTTTGCCTTCTTCGCATAATTGTTGGCCAGGTCCTGGGGTTTTTTCGTGTTTGAATCACGTAGTAATGTGGTAACACACTGAAGCAGTCAATAAAACCTGGTTTCGATCAATATTTTAGAGGATAACACCGGTTAGGTCCGGGTTAGGTCTGGGATTTGCGCGCATATGGCTTATACTTTCGCCTTTTTCGTAAACTTGTTGGCCAGATCCTGGGTATTTTTCGTCTTTGAAACACGTAGTAATGTGGTAACACACTGAAGCAGTCAATTAAACCTGGTTTCGATCAATATTTTAGAGGATAACGCCGGTTAGGTCTGGGTTAGGACTGGGAAATGCGCGCATCTGGCTTATACTTTCGCCTTTTTCGCAAACTTGTTGGCCAGATCCTGGGTTTTTTGAATCACGTAGTAATGTGGTAACACACTGAAGCAGTCAATAAAACCTGGTTTCGATCAATATTTTAGAGGATAACACCGGTTAGGTCTGGGTTAGGTCTGAGATTTGCGCGCATCTGGCTTATACGTTCGCCTTTTTCGCAAACTTGTTGGCCAGATCCTGGGTTTTTTCCGTGTTTGAATCACGTAGTAATGTGGTTACACACACAAGCAGTCAATAAAACCTGGTTTCGATCAATATTTTAGAGGATAACACCGGTTAGGTCTGGGTTAGGTCTGGGATATGCGCGCATCTGGCTTATACTTTCGCCTTTTTCGCAAACTTGTTGGCCAGATCCTGGGTATTTTCCGTGTTTGAATCACGTAGTAATGTGGTAACACACTGAAGCAGTCAATAAAACCTGGTTTCGATCAATATTTTAGAGGATAACACCGGTTAGGTCTGGGTTAGGTCTGGGATATGCGCGCATCTGCCTTATACTTTCGCCTTTTTCGCAAACTTGTTGGCTAGATCCTGGCCTTTTTTCGTGTTTGAATCACGTAGTAATGTGGTAACACACTGAAGCAGTCAATTATACCTGGTTTCGATCAATATTTTAGAGGATAACACCGGTTAGGTCTGGGTTAGGTCTGGGTTATGCCCGCATCTGGCTCATGATTTTGCCTTCTTCGGATACTTGTTGGCCAGATCCTGGGTTTTTTTCGTGTTTGAATCACGTAGTAATGTGGTAACACACTGAAGCAGTCAATTAAACCTGGTTTCGATCAATATTTTAGAGGATAACACCGGTTAGGTCTGGGTTAGGTCTGGGTTATGCCCGCATCTGGCTCATGATTTTGCCTTTTTCGCAAACTTGTTAGCCAGATCCTGGGGTTTTTTCGTGTTTGAATCACGTAGTAATGTGGTAACACACTGAAGCAGTCAATTAAACCTGGTTTCGATCAATATTTTAGAGGATAACACCGGTTAGGTCTGGGTTAGGTCTGGGATTTGCGCGCATCTGGCTTATACTTTCGCCTTTTTCGCAAACTTGTTGGCCAGATCCTGGGTTTTTTCCGTGTTTTTGAATGACGTAGTAATGTGGTAACACACTGAAGCAGTCAATTAAACCTGGTTTCGATCAATATTTTAGAGGATAACACCGGTTAGGTCTGGGTTAGGTCTGGGTTATGCCCGCATCTGGCTCATGATTTTGCCTTCTTCGCATACTTGTTGGCCAGATCCTGGGTTTTTTTCGTGTTTCAATCACGTAGTAATGTGGTAACACACTGAGGCAGTCTATTAAACCTGGATTCGGACAGTATTTTAGAGGATAACACCGGTTAGGTCTGGGTTAGGTCTGGGTTATGCCCGCATCTGGCTCATGATTTTGCCTTCTTCGCATACTTGTTGGCCAGATCCTGGGTTTTTTTCGTGTTTGAATCACTTAGTAATGTGGTAACTCTCTGAAGCAGTCAATTAAACCTGGTTTCGATCAATATTTCAGAGGATAACACCGGTTAGGTCTGCGTTAGGTCTGGGTTATGCCCGCATCTGGCTCATGATTTTGCCTTCTTCGCATACTTGTTGGCCAGATCCTGGGTTTTTTTCGTGTTTGAATCATGTAGTAATGTGGTAACACACTGAAGCAGCCAATTAAACCTAGTTTCGATCAATATTTTAGAGGATAACACCGGTTAGGTCTGGGTTAGGTCTGGGTTATGCCCGCATCTGGCTCATGATTTTGCCTTCTTCGCATACTTGTTGGCCAGATCCTGGGTTTTTTTCGTGTTTCAATCACGTAGTAATGTGGTAACACACTGAGGCAGTCTATTAAACCTGGATTCGGACAGTATTTTAGAGGATAACACCGGTTAGGTCTGGGTTAGGTCTGGGTTATGCCCGCATCTGGCTCATGATTTTGCCTTCTTCGCATACTTGTTGGCCAGATCCTGGGTTTTTTTCGTGTTTGAATCACTTAGTAATGTGGTAACTCTCTGAAGCAGTCAATTAAACCTGGTTTCGATCAATATTTCAGAGGATAACACCGGTTAGGTCTGCGTTAGGTCTGGGTTATGCCCGCATCTGGCTCATGATTTTGCCTTCTTCGCATACTTGTTGGCCAGATCCTGGGTTTTTTTCGTGTTTGAATCATGTAGTAATGTGGTAACACACTGAAGCAGCCAATTAAACCTAGTTTCGATCAATATTTTAGAGGATAACACCGGTTAGGTCTGGGTTAGGTCTGGGTTATGCCCGCATCTGGCTCATGATTTTGCCTTCTTCGCATAATTGTTGGCCAGGGCCTGGGGTTTTTTCGTGTTTGAATCACGTAGTAATGTGGTAACACACTGAAGCAGTCAATAAAACCTGGTTTCGATCAATATTTTAGAGGATAACACCGGTTAGGTCTGGGTTAGGTCTGGGATTTGCGCGCATATGGCTTATACTTTCGCCTTTTTCGTAAACTTGTTGGCCAGATCCTGGGTATTTTTCGTCTTTGAAACACGTAGTAATGTGGTAACACACTGAAGCAGTCAATTAAACCTGGTTTCGATCAATATTTTAGAGGATAACGCCGGTTAGGTCTGGGTTAGGTCTGGGAAATGCGCGCATCTGGCTTATACTTTCGCCTTTTTCGCAAACTTGTTGGCCAGATCCTGGGTTTTTTGAATCACGTAGTAATGTGGTAACACACTGAAGCAGTCAATAAAACCTGGTTTCGATCAATATTTTAGAGGATAACACCGGTTAGGTATGGGTTAGGTCTGAGATTTGCGCGCATCTGGCTTATACGTTCGCCTTTTTCGCAAACTTGTTGGCCAGATCCTGGGTTTTTTCCGTGTTTGAATCACGTAGTAATGTGGTAACACACTGAAGCAGTCAATAAAACCTGGTTTCGATCAATATTTTAGAGGATAACACCGGTTAGGTCTGGGTTAGGTCTGGGATATGCGCGCATCTGGCTTATACTTTCGCCTTTTTCGCAAACTTGTTGGCCAGATCCTGGGTTTTTTCCGTGTTTGAATCACGTAGTAATGTGGTACCACACTGAGGCAGTCAATTAAACCTGGTTTCGATCAATATTTCAGAGGATAACACCGGTTAGGTCTGCGTTAGGTCTGGGTTATGCCCGCATCTGGCTCATGATTTTGCCTTCTTCGCGTACTTGTTGGCCAGATCCTGGGTTTTTTTCGTGTTTGAATCATGTAGTAATGTGGTAACACACTGAAGCAGTCAATTAAACCTGGTTTCGATCAATATTTTAGAGGATAACACCGGTTAGGTCTGGGTTAGGTCTGGGTTATGCCCGCATCTGGCTCATGATTTTGCCTTCTTCGCATAATTGTTGGCCAGGTCCTGGGGTTTTTTCGTGTTTGAATCACGTAGTAATGTGGTAACACACTGAAGCAGTCAATAAAACCTGGTTTCGATCAATATTTTAGAGGATAACACCGGTTAGGTCTGGGTTAGGTCTGGGATTTGCGCGCATATGGCTTATACTTTCGCCTTTTTCGTAAACTTGTTGGCCAGATCCTGGGTATTTTCCGTCTTTGAAACACATAGTAATGTGGTAACACACTGAAGCAGTCAATTAAACCTGGTTTCGATCAATATTTTAGAGGATAACGCCGGTTAGGTCTGGGTTAGGTCTGGGAAATGCGCGCATCTGGCTTATACTTTCGCCTTTTCGCAAACTTGTTGGCCAGATCCTGGGTTTTTTGAATCACGTAGTAATGTGGTAACACACTGAAGCAGTCAATAAAACCTGGTTTCGATCAATATTTTAGAGGATAACGCCGGTTAGGTCTGGGTTAGGTCTGGGATATGCGCGCATCTGGCTTATACTTTCGCCTTTTTCGCAAACTTGTTGGCCAGATCCTGGGTATTTTCCGTGTTTGAATCACGTAGTAATGTGGTAACACACTGAAGCAGTCAATAAAACCTGGTTTCGATCAATATTTTAGAGGATAACACCGGTTAGGTCTGGGTTAGGTCTGGGATATGCGCGCATCTGCCTTATACTTTCGCCTTTTTCGCAAACTTGTTGGCTAGATCCTGGCCTTTTTTCGTGTTTGAATCACGTAGTAATGTGGTAACACACTGAAGCAGTCAATTATACCTGGTTTCGATCAATATTTTAGAGGATAACACCGGTTAGGTCTGGGTTAGGTCTGGGTTATGCCCGCATCTGGCTCATGATTTTGCCTTCTTCGGATACTTGTTGGCCAGATCCTGGGTTTTTTTCGTGTTTGAATCACGTAGTAATGTGGTAACACACTGAAGCAGTCAATTAAACCTGGTTTCGATCAATATTTTAGAGGATAACACCGGTTAGGTCTGGGTTAGGTCTGGGTTATGCCCGCATCTGGCTCATGATTTTGCCTTTTTCGCAAACTTGTTAGCCAGATCCTGGGGTTTTTTCGTGTTTGAATCACGTAGTAATGTGGTAACACACTGAAGCAGTCAATTAAACCTGGTTTCGATCAATATTTTAGAGGATAACACCGGTTAGGTCTGGGTTAGGTCTGGGATTTGCGCGCATCTGGCTTATACTTTCGCCTTTTTCGCAAACTTGTTGGCCAGATCCTGGGTTTTTTCCGTGTTTTTGAATGACGTAGTAATGTGGTAACACACTGAAGCAGTCAATTAAACCTGGTTTCGATCAATATTTTAGAGGATAACACCGGTTAGGTCTGGGTTAGGTCTGGGTTATGCCCGCATCTGGCTCATGATTTTGCCTTCTTCGCATACTTGTTGGCCAGATCCTGGGTTTTTTTCGTGTTTCAATCACGTAGTAATGTGGTAACACACTGAGGCAGTCTATTAAACCTGGATTCGGACAGTATTTTAGAGGATAACACCGGTTAGGTCTGGGTTAGGTCTGGGTTATGCCCGCATCTGGCTCATGATTTTGCCTTCTTCGCATAATTGTTGGCCAGGTCCTGGGGTTTTTTCGTGTTTGAATCACGTAGTAATGTGGTAACACACTGAAGCAGTCAATAAAACCTGGTTTCGATCAATATTTTAGAGGATAACACCGGTTAGGTCTGGGTTAGGTCTGGGATTTGCGCGCATATGGCTTATACGTTCGCCTTTTTCGCAAACTTGTTGGCCAGATCCTGGGTTTTTTCCGTGTTTGAATCACGTAGTAATGTGGTTACACACACAAGCAGTCAATAAAACCTGGTTTCGATCAATATTTTAGAGGATAACACCGGTTAGGTCTGGGTTAGGTCTGGGATATGCGCGCATCTGGCTTATACTTTCGCCTTTTTCGCAAACTTGTTGGCCAGATCCTGGGTATTTTCCGTGTTTGAATCACGTAGTAATGTGGTAACACACTGAAGCAGTCAATAAAACCTGGTTTCGATCAATATTTTAGAGGATAACACCGGTTAGGTCTGGGTTAGGTCTGGGATATGCGCGCATCTGCCTTATACTTTCGCCTTTTTCGCAAACTTGTTGGCTAGATCCTGGCCTTTTTTCGTGTTTGAATCACGTAGTAATGTGGTAACACACTGAAGCAGTCAATTATACCTGGTTTCGATCAATATTTTAGAGGATAACACCGGTTAGGTCTGGGTTAGGTCTGGGTTATGCCCGCATCTGGCTCATGATTTTGCCTTCTTCGGATACTTGTTGGCCAGATCCTGGGTTTTTTTCGTGTTTGAATCACGTAGTAATGTGGTAACACACTGAAGCAGTCAATTAAACCTGGTTTCGATCAATATTTTAGAGGATAACACCGGTTAGGTCTGGGTTAGGTCTGGGTTATGCCCGCATCTGGCTCATGATTTTGCCTTTTTCGCAAACTTGTTAGCCAGATCCTGGGGTTTTTTCGTGTTTGAATCACGTAGTAATGTGGTAACACACTGAAGCAGTCAATTAAACCTGGTTTCGATCAATATTTTAGAGGATAACACCGGTTAGGTCTGGGTTAGGTCTGGGATTTGCGCGCATCTGGCTTATACTTTCGCCTTTTTCGCAAACTTGTTGGCCAGATCCTGGGTTTTTTCCGTGTTTTTGAATGACGTAGTAATGTGGTAACACACTGAAGCAGTCAATTAAACCTGGTTTCGATCAATATTTTAGAGGATAACACCGGTTAGGTCTGGGTTAGGTCTGGGTTATGCCCGCATCTGGCTCATGATTTTGCCTTCTTCGCATACTTGTTGGCCAGATCCTGGGTTTTTTTCGTGTTTCAATCACGTAGTAATGTGGTAACACACTGAGGCAGTCTATTAAACCTGGATTCGGACAGTATTTTAGAGGATAACACCGGTTAGGTCTGGGTTAGGTCTGGGTTATGCCCGCATCTGGCTCATGATTTTGCCTTCTTCGCATACTTGTTGGCCAGATCCTGGGTTTTTTTCGTGTTTGAATCACTTAGTAATGTGGTAACTCTCTGAAGCAGTCAATTAAACCTGGTTTCGATCAATATTTCAGAGGATAACACCGGTTAGGTCTGCGTTAGGTCTGGGTTATGCCCGCATCTGGCTCATGATTTTGCCTTCTTCGCATACTTGTTGGCCAGATCCTGGGTTTTTTTCGTGTTTGAATCATGTAGTAATGTGGTAACACACTGAAGCAGCCAATTAAACCTAGTTTCGATCAATATTTTAGAGGATAACACCGGTTAGGTCTGGGTTAGGTCTGGGTTATGCCCGCATCTGGCTCATGATTTTGCCTTCTTCGCATACTTGTTGGCCAGATCCTGGGTTTTTTTCGTGTTTCAATCACGTAGTAATGTGGTAACACACTGAGGCAGTCTATTAAACCTGGATTCGGACAGTATTTTAGAGGATAACACCGGTTAGGTCTGGGTTAGGTCTGGGTTATGCCCGCATCTGGCTCATGATTTTGCCTTCTTCGCATACTTGTTGGCCAGATCCTGGGTTTTTTTCGTGTTTGAATCACTTAGTAATGTGGTAACTCTCTGAAGCAGTCAATTAAACCTGGTTTCGATCAATATTTCAGAGGATAACACCGGTTAGGTCTGCGTTAGGTCTGGGTTATGCCCGCATCTGGCTCATGATTTTGCCTTCTTCGCATACTTGTTGGCCAGATCCTGGGTTTTTTTCGTGTTTGAATCATGTAGTAATGTGGTAACACACTGAAGCAGCCAATTAAACCTAGTTTCGATCAATATTTTAGAGGATAACACCGGTTAGGTCTGGGTTAGGTCTGGGTTATGCCCGCATCTGGCTCATGATTTTGCCTTCTTCGCATAATTGTTGGCCAGGGCCTGGGGTTTTTTCGTGTTTGAATCACGTAGTAATGTGGTAACACACTGAAGCAGTCAATAAAACCTGGTTTCGATCAATATTTTAGAGGATAACACCGGTTAGGTCTGGGTTAGGTCTGGGATTTGCGCGCATATGGCTTATACTTTCGCCTTTTTCGTAAACTTGTTGGCCAGATCCTGGGTATTTTTCGTCTTTGAAACACGTAGTAATGTGGTAACACACTGAAGCAGTCAATTAAACCTGGTTTCGATCAATATTTTAGAGGATAACGCCGGTTAGGTCTGGGTTAGGTCTGGGAAATGCGCGCATCTGGCTTATACTTTCGCCTTTTTCGCAAACTTGTTGGCCAGATCCTGGGTTTTTTGAATCACGTAGTAATGTGGTAACACACTGAAGCAGTCAATAAAACCTGGTTTCGATCAATATTTTAGAGGATAACACCGGTTAGGTCTGGGTTAGGTCTGAGATTTGCGCGCATCTGGCTTATACGTTCGCCTTTTTCGCAAACTTGTTGGCCAGATCCTGGGTTTTTTCCGTGTTTGAATCACGTAGTAATGTGGTAACACACTGAAGCAGTCAATAAAACCTGGTTTCGATCAATATTTTAGAGGATAACACCGGTTAGGTCTGGGTTAGGTCTGGGATATGCGCGCATCTGGCTTATACTTTCGCCTTTTTCGCAAACTTGTTGGCCAGATCCTGGGTTTTTTCCGTGTTTGAATCACGTAGTAATGTGGTACCACACTGAGGCAGTCAATTAAACCTGGTTTCGATCAATATTTCAGAGGATAACACCGGTTAGGTCTGCGTTAGGTCTGGGTTATGCCCGCATCTGGCTCATGATTTTGCCTTCTTCGCGTACTTGTTGGCCAGATCCTGGGTTTTTTTCGTGTTTGAATCATGTAGTAATGTGGTAACACACTGAAGCAGTCAATTAAACCTGGTTTCGATCAATATTTTAGAGGATAACACCGGTTAGGTCTGGGTTAGGTCTGGGTTATGCCCGCATCTGGCTCATGATTTTGCCTTCTTCGCATAATTGTTGGCCAGGTCCTGGGGTTTTTTCGTGTTTGAATCACGTAGTAATGTGGTAACACACTGAAGCAGTCAATAAAACCTGGTTTCGATCAATATTTTAGAGGATAACACCGGTTAGGTCTGGGTTAGGTCTGGGATTTGCGCGCATATGGCTTATACTTTCGCCTTTTTCGTAAACTTGTTGGCCAGATCCTGGGTATTTTCCGTCTTTGAAACACATAGTAATGTGGTAACACACTGAAGCAGTCAATTAAACCTGGTTTCGATCAATATTTTAGAGGATAACGCCGGTTAGGTCTGGGTTAGGTCTGGGAAATGCGCGCATCTGGCTTATACTTTCGCCTTTTCGCAAACTTGTTGGCCAGATCCTGGGTTTTTTGAATCACGTAGTAATGTGGTAACACACTGAAGCAGTCAATAAAACCTGGTTTCGATCAATATTTTAGAGGATAACGCCGGTTAGGTCTGGGTTAGGTCTGGGAAATGCGCGCATCTGGCTTATACGTTCGCCTTTTTCGCAAACTTGTTGGCCAGATCCTGGGTTTTTTCCGTGTTTGAATCACGTAGTAATGTGGTAACACTCTGAAGCAGTCAATAAAACCTGGTTTCGATCAATATTTTAGAGGATAACACCGGTTAGGTCTGGGTTAGGTCTGGGATATGCGCGCATCTGGCTTATACTTTCGCCTTTTTCGCAAACTTGTTGGCCAGATCCGGGGTATTTTCCGTGTTTGAATCACGTAGTAATGTGGTAACACACTGAAGCAGTCAATAAAACCTGGTTTCGATCAATATTTTAGAGGATAACACCGGTTAGGTCTGGGTTAGGTCTGGGATATGCGCGCATCTGGCTTATACTTTCGCCTTTTTCGCAAACTTGTTGGCTAGATCCTGGCCTTTTTTCGTGTTTGAATCACGCAGTAATGTGGTAACACACTGAAGCAGTCAATTAAACCTGGATTCGATCAATATTTCAGAGGATAACACCGGTTAGGTCTGGGTTAGGTCCGGGATATGCCCGCATCTGGCACATGATTTTGCCTTCTTCGCATACTTGTTGGCCAGATCCTGGGTTTTTTTCGTGTTTGAATCACGTAGTAATGTGGTAACACACTGAAGCAGTCAATTAAACCTGGTTTCGATCAATATTTTAGAGGATAACACCGGTTAGGTCTGGGTTAGGTCTGGGTTATGCCCGCATCTGGCTCATGATTTTGCCTTCTTCGCATACTTGTTGGCCAGATCCTGGGTTTTTTTCGTGTTTGAATCACGTAGAAATGTGGTAATACACTGAAGCAGTCAATTAAACCTGGTTTCGATCAATATTTTAGAGGATAACACCGGTTAGGTCTGGGTTAGGTCTGGGATATGCGCGCATCTGGCTTATACTTTCGCCTTTTTCGCAAACTTGTTGGCCAGATCCTGGGTTTTTTTCGTGTTTGAATCACTTAGTAATGTGGTAACTCACTGAAGCAGTCAATTAAACCTGGTTTCGATCAATATTTCAGAGGATAACACCGGTTAGGTCTGCGTTAGGTCTGGGTTATGCCCGCATCTGGCTCATGATTTTGCCTTCTTCGCATACTTGTTGGCCAGATCCTGGGTTTTTTTCGTGTTTGAATCATGTAGTAATGTGGTAACACACTGAAGCAGTCAATTATACCTGGTTTCGATCAATATTTTAGAGGATAACACCGGTTAGGGCTGGGTTAGGTCTGGGTTATGCCCGCATCTGGCTCATGATTTTGCCTTCTTCGCATACTTGTTGGCCAGGTCCTGGGGTTTTTTCGTGTTTGAATCACGTAGTAATGTGGTAACACACTGAAGCAGTCAATAAAACCTGGTTTCGATCAATATTTCAGAGGATAACACCGGTTAGGTCTGTGTTAGGTCTGGGATTTGCGCGCATATGGCTTATACTTTCGCCTTTTTCGTAAACTTGTTGGCCAGATCCTGGGTATTTTCCGTCTTTGAAACACGTAGTAATGTGGTAACACACTGAAGCAGTCAATTAAACCTGGTTTCGATCAATATTTCAGAGGATAACACCGGTTAGGTCTGGGTTAGGTCTGGGATATGCGCGCATCTGGCTTATACTTTCGCCTTTTTCGCAAACTTGTTGGCCAGATCCTGGGTTTTTTCCGTGTTTGAATCACGTAGTAATGTGGTACCACACTGAGGCAGTCAATTAAACCTAGTTTCGATCAATATTTCAGAGGATAACGCCGGTTAGGTCTGGGTTAGGTCTGGGAAATGCGCGCATCTGGCTTATACTTTCGCCTTCTTCGCATACTTGTTGGCCAGTTCCTGGGTTTTTTCCGTGTTTGAATCACGTAGTAATGTGGTACCACACTGAGGCAGTCAATTAAACCTGGTTTCGATCAATATTTCAGAGGATAACACCGGTTAGGTCTGGGTTAGGTCTGGGTTATGCCCGCATCTGGCTCATGATTTTGCCTTCTTCGCATACTTGTTGGGCAGATCCTGGGTTTTTTTCGTGTTTGAATCATGTAGTAATGTGGTAACACACTGAAGCAGTCAATTAAACCTGGTTTCGATGGATATTTTAGAGGATAACACCGGTTAGGTCTGGGTTAGGTCTGGGTTATGCCCGCATCTGGCTCATGATTTTGCCTTCTTTGCATACTTGTTTGCCAGATAGTGGGTTTTTTCGTGTTTGAATCACGTAGTAATGTGGTAATACACTGAAGCAGTCAATGAAACCTGGTTTCGATCAATATTTTAGAGGATAACACCGGTGAGGTCTGGGTTAGGTCTGGGTTATGCCCGCATCTGGCTCATGATTTTGCCTTCTTCGCATACTTGTTGGCCAGATCCTGGGTATTTTCCGTATTTGAAACACGTAGTAATGTGGTAACACACTGAAGCAGTCAATTAAACCTGGTTTCGATCAATATTTTAGAGGATAACACCGGTTAGGTCTGGGTTAGGTCTGGGTTATGCCCGCATCTGGCTCATGATTTTGCCTTCTTCGCATACTTGTTGGCCAGATCCTGGGTTTTTTTCGTGTTTGAATCATGTAGTAATGTGGTAACACACTGAAGCAGCCAATTAAACCTGGTTTCGATCAATATTTTAGAGGATAACACCGGTTAGGTCTGGGTTAGGTCTGGGTTATGCCCGCATCTGGCTCATGATTTTGCCTTCTTCGCATACTTGTTGGCCAGATCCTGGGTTTTTTTCGTGTTCGAATCACTTAGTAATGTGGTAACTCACTGAAGCAGTCAATTAAACCTGGTTTCGATCAATATTTCAGAGGATAACACCGGTTAGGTCTGCGTTAGGTCTGGGTTATGCCCGCATCTGGCTCATGATTTTGCCTTCTTCGCATACTTGTTGGCCAGATCCTGGGTTTTTTTCGTGTTTGAATCATGTAGTAATGTGGTAACACACTGAAGCAGCCAATTAAACCTGGTTTCGATCAATATTTTAGAGGATAACACCGGTTAGGTCTGGGTTAGGTCTGGGTTATGCCCGCATCTGGCTCATGATTTTGCCTTCTTCGCATAATTGTTGGCCAGGTCCTGGGGTTTTTTCGTGTTTGAATCACGTAGTAATGTGGTAACACACTGAAGCAGTCAATAAAACCTGGTTTCGATCAATATTTTAGAGGATAACACCGGTTAGGTCTGGGTTAGGTCTGGGATTTGCGCGCATATGGCTTATACTTTCGCCTTTTTCGTAAACTTGTTGGCCAGATCCTGGGTATTTTTCGTCTTTGAAACACGTAGTAATGTGGTAACACACTGAAGCAGTCAATTAAACCTGGTTTCGATCAATATTTTAGAGGATAACGCCGGTTAGGTCTGGGTTAGGACTGGGAAATGCGCGCATCTGGCTTATACTTTCGCCTTTTTCGCAAACTTGTTGGCCAGATCCTGGGTTTTTTGAATCACGTAGTAATGTGGTAACACACTGAAGCAGTCAATAAAACCTGGTTTCGATCAATATTTTAGAGGATAACACCGGTTAGGTCTGGGTTAGGTCTGAGATTTGCGCGCATCTGGCTTATACGTTCGCCTTTTTCGCAAACTTGTTGGACAGATCCTGGGTTTTTTCCGTGTTTGAATCACGTAGTAATGTGGTTACACACTGAAGCAGTCAATAAAACCTGGTTTCGATCAATATTTTAGAGGATAACACCGGTTAGGTCTGGGTTAGGTCTGGGATATGCGCGCATCTGGCTTATACTTTCGCCTTTTTCGCAAACTTGTTGGCCAGATCCTGGGTATTTTCCGTGTCTGAATCACGTAGTAATGTGGTAACACACTGAAGCAGTCAATAAAACCTGGTTTCGATCAATATTTTAGAGGATAACACCGGTTAGGTCTGGGTTAGGTCTGGGATATGCGCGCATCTGCCTTATACTTTCGCCTTTTTCGCAAACTTGTTGGCTAGATCCTGGCCTTTTTTCGTGTTTGAATCACGCAGTAATGTGGTAACACACTGAAGCAGTCAATTAAACCTGGTTTCGATCAATATTTCAGAGGATAACACCGGTTAGGTCTGGGTTAGGTCCGGGATATGCCCGCATCTGGCACATGATTTTGCCTTCTTCGCATACTTGTTGGCCAGATCCTGGGTTTTTTCGTGTTTGAATCACGTAGTAATGTGGTAACACACTGAAGCAGTCAATTAAACCTGGTTTCGATCAATATTTTAGAGGATAACACCGGTTAGGTCTGGGTTAGGTCTGGGTTATGCCCGCATCTGGCTCATGATTTTGCCTTCTTCGCATACTTGTTGGCCAGATCCTGGGTTTTTTTCGTGTTTGAATCATGTAGTAATGTGGTAACACACTGAAGCAGCCAATTAAACCTGGTTTCGATCAATATTTTAGAGGATAACACCGGTTAGGTCTGGGTTAGGTCTGGGTTATGCCCGCATCTGGCTCATGATTTTGCCTTCTTCGCATACTTGTTGGCCAGATCCTGGGTTTTTTTCGTGTTCGAATCACTTAGTAATGTGGTAACTCACTGAAGCAGTCAATTAAACCTGGTTTCGATCAATATTTCAGAGGATAACACCGGTTAGGTCTGCGTTAGGTCTGGGTTATGCCCGCATCTGGCTCATGATTTTGCCTTCTTCGCATACTTGTTGGCCAGATCCTGGGTTTTTTTCGTGTTTGAATCATGTAGTAATGTGGTAACACACTGAAGCAGCCAATTAAACCTGGTTTCGATCAATATTTTAGAGGATAACACCGGTTAGGTCTGGGTTAGGTCTGGGTTATGCCCGCATCTGGCTCATGATTTTGCCTTCTTCGCATAATTGTTGGCCAGGTCCTGGGGTTTTTTCGTGTTTGAATCACGTAGTAATGTGGTAACACACTGAAGCAGTCAATAAAACCTGGTTTCGATCAATATTTTAGAGGATAACACCGGTTAGGTCTGGGTTAGGTCTGGGATTTGCGCGCATATGGCTTATACTTTCGCCTTTTTCGTAAACTTGTTGGCCAGATCCTGGGTATTTTTCGTCTTTGAAACACGTAGTAATGTGGTAACACACTGAAGCAGTCAATTAAACCTGGTTTCGATCAATATTTTAGAGGATAACGCCGGTTAGGTCTGGGTTAGGACTGGGAAATGCGCGCATCTGGCTTATACTTTCGCCTTTTTCGCAAACTTGTTGGCCAGATCCTGGGTTTTTTGAATCACGTAGTAATGTGGTAACACACTGAAGCAGTCAATAAAACCTGGTTTCGATCAATATTTTAGAGGATAACACCGGTTAGGTCTGGGTTAGGTCTGAGATTTGCGCGCATCTGGCTTATACGTTCGCCTTTTTCGCAAACTTGTTGGACAGATCCTGGGTTTTTTCCGTGTTTGAATCACGTAGTAATGTGGTTACACACTGAAGCAGTCAATAAAACCTGGTTTCGATCAATATTTTAGAGGATAACACCGGTTAGGTCTGGGTTAGGTCTGGGATATGCGCGCATCTGGCTTATACTTTCGCCTTTTTCGCAAACTTGTTGGCCAGATCCTGGGTATTTTCCGTGTCTGAATCACGTAGTAATGTGGTAACACACTGAAGCAGTCAATAAAACCTGGTTTCGATCAATATTTTAGAGGATAACACCGGTTAGGTCTGGGTTAGGTCTGGGATATGCGCGCATCTGCCTTATACTTTCGCCTTTTTCGCAAACTTGTTGGCTAGATCCTGGCCTTTTTTCGTGTTTGAATCACGCAGTAATGTGGTAACACACTGAAGCAGTCAATTAAACCTGGTTTCGATCAATATTTCAGAGGATAACACCGGTTAGGTCTGGGTTAGGTCCGGGATATGCCCGCATCTGGCACATGATTTTGCCTTCTTCGCATACTTGTTGGCCAGATCCTGGGTTTTTTCGTGTTTGAATCACGTAGTAATGTGGTAACACACTGAAGCAGTCAATTAAACCTGGTTTCGATCAATATTTTAGAGGATAACACCGGTTAGGTCTGGGTTAGGTCTGGGTTATGCCCGCATCTGGCTCATGATTTTGCCTTCTTCGGATACTTGTTGGCCAGATCCTGGGTTTTTTTCGTGTTTGAATCACGTAGTAATGTGGTAACACACTGAAGCAGTCAATTAAACCTGGTTTCGATCAATATTTTAGAGGATAACACCGGTTAGGTCTGGGTTAGGTCTGGGTTATGCCCGCATCTGGCTCATGATTTTGCCTTCTTCGCATACTTGTTGGCCAGATCCTGGGTTTCTTTCGTGTTTGAATCACGTAGTAATGTGGTAATACACTGAAGCAGTCAATTAAACCTGGTTTCGATCAATATTTTAGAGGATAACACCGGTTAGGTCTGGGTTAGGTCTGGGATATGCGCGCATCTGGCTTATACTTTCGCCTTTTTCGCAAACTTGTTAGCCAGATCCTGGGGTTTTTTCGTGTTTGAATCACGTAGTAATGTGGTAACACACTGAAGCAGTCAATTAAACCTGGTTTCGATCAATATTTTAGAGGATAACACCGGTTAGGTCTGGGTTAGGTCTGGGATTTGCGCGCATCTGGCTTATACTTTCGCCTTTTTCGCAAACTTGTTGGCCAGATCCTGGGTTTTTTCCGTGTTTTTGAATGACGTAGTAATGTGGTAACACACTGAAGCAGTCAATTAAACCTGGTTTCGATCAATATTTTAGAGGATAACACCGGTTAGGTCTGGGTTAGGTCTGGGTTATGCCCGCATCTGGCTCATGATTTTGCCTTCTTCGCATACTTGTTGGCCAGATCCTGGGTTTTTTTCGTGTTTCAATCACGTAGTAATGTGGTAACACACTGAGGCAGTCTATTAAACCTGGATTCGGACAGTATTTTAGAGGATAACACCGGTTAGGTCTGGGTTAGGTCTGGGTTATGCCCGCATCTGGCTCATGATTTTGCCTTCTTCGCATACTTGTTGGCCAGATCCTGGGTTTTTTTCGTGTTTGAATCACTTAGTAATGTGGTAACTCTCTGAAGCAGTCAATTAAACCTGGTTTCGATCAATATTTCAGAGGATAACACCGGTTAGGTCTGCGTTAGGTCTGGGTTATGCCCGCATCTGGCTCATGATTTTGCCTTCTTCGCATACTTGTTGGCCAGATCCTGGGTTTTTTTCGTGTTTGAATCATGTAGTAATGTGGTAACACACTGAAGCAGTCAATTAAACCTGGTTTCGATCAATATTTTAGAGGATAACACCGGTTAGGTCTGGGTTAGGTCTGGGTTATGCCCGCATCTGGCTCATGATTTTGCCTTCTTCGCATAATTGTTGGCCAGGTCCTGGGGTTTTTTCGTGTTTGAATCACGTAGTAATGTGGTAACACACTGAAGCAGTCAATTAAACCTGGTTTCGATCAATATTTTAGAGGATAACGCCGGTTAGGTCTGGGTTAGGTCTGGGAAATGCGCGCATCTGGCTTATACTTTCGCCTTTTCGCAAACTTGTTGGCCAGATCCTGGGTTTTTTGAATGACGTAGTAATGTGGTAACACACTGAAGCAGTCAATAAAACCTGGTTTCGATCAATATTTTAGAGGATAACGCCGGTTAGGTCTGGGTTAGGTCTGGGAAATGCGCGCATCTGGCTTATACTTTCGCCTTTTCGCAAACTTGTTGGCCAGATCCTGGGTTTTTTGAATCACGTAGTAATGTGGTAACACACTGAAGCAGTCAATAAAACCTGGTTTCGATCAATATTTTAGAGGATAACACCGGTTAGGTCTGGGTTAGGTCTGAGATTTGCGCGCATCTGGCTTATACGTTCGCCTTTTTCGCAAACTTGTTGGCCAGATCCTGGGTATTTTCCGTGTTTGAATCACGTAGTAATGTGGTAACACACTGAAGCAGTCAATAAAACCTGGTTTCGATCAATATTTCAGAGGATAACACCGGTTAGGTCTGGGTTAGGTCCGGGATATGCCCGCATCTGGCACATGATTTTGCCTTCTTCGCATACTTGTTGGCCAGATCCTGGGTTTTTTTCGTGTTTGAATCACGTAGTAATGTGGTAACACACTGAAGCAGTCAATTAAACCTGGTTTCGATCAATATTTTAGAGGATAACACCGGTTAGGTCTGGGTTAGGTCTGGGTTATGCCCGCATCTGGCTCATGATTTTGCCTTCTTCGCATAATTGTTGGCCAGGTCCTGGGGTTTTTCCGTGTTTGAATCACGTAGTAATGTGGTAACACTCTGAAGCAGTCAATAAAACCTGGTTTCGATCAATATTTTAGAGGATAACACCGGTTAGGTCTGGGTTAGGTCTGGGATATGCGCGCATCTGGCTTATACTTTCGCCTTTTTCGCAAACTTGTTGGCCAGATCCTGGGTATTTTCCGTGTTTGAATCACGTAGTAATGTGGTAACACACTGAAGCAGTCAATAAAACCTGGTTTCGATCAATATTTTAGAGGATAACACCGGTTAGGTCTGGGTTAGGTCTGGGATATGCGCGCATCTGGCTTATACTTTCGCCTTTTTCGCAAACTTGTTGGCTAGATCCTGGCCTTTTTTCGTGTTTGAATCACGCAGTAATGTGGTAACACACTGAAGCAGTCAATTAAACCTGGTTTCGATCAATATTTCAGAGGATAACACCGGTTAGGTCTGGGTTAGGTCCGGGATATGCCCGCATCTGGCACATGATTTTGCCTTCTTCGCATACTTGTTGGCCAGATCCTGGGTTTTTTTCGTGTTTGAATCACGTAGTAATGTGGTAACACACTGAAGCAGTCAATTAAACCTGGTTTCGATCAATATTTTAGAGGATAACACCGGTTAGGTCTGGGTTAGGTCTGGGTTATGCCCGCATCTGGCTCATGATTCTGCCTTCTTCGCATACTTGTTGGCCAGATCCTGGGTTTTTTTCGTGTTTGAATCACGTAGTAATGTGGTAATACACTGAAGCAGTCAATTAAACCTGGTTTCGATCAATATTTTAGAGGATAACACCGGTTAGGTCTGGGTTAGGTCTGGGATATGCGCGCATCTGGCTTATACTTTCGCCTTTTTCGCAAACTTGTTGGGCAGATCCTGGGGTTTTTTCGTGTTTGAATCACGTAGTAATGTGGTAACACACTGAAGCAGTCAATTAAACCTGGTTTCGATCAATATTTTAGAGGATAACACCGGTTAGGTCTGGGTTAGGTCTGGGATTTGCGCGCATCTGGCTTATACTTTCGCCTTTTTCGCAAACTTGTTGGCCAGATCCTGGGTTTTTTCCGTGTTTTTGAATGACGTAGTAATGTGGTAACACACTGAAGCAGTCAATTAAACCTGGTTTCGACGAATATTTTAGAGGATAACACCGGTTAGGTCTGGGTTAGGTCTGGGTTATGCCCGCATCTGGCTCATGATTTTGCCTTCTTCGCATACTTGTTGGCCAGATCCTGGGTTTTTTTCGTGTTTTTGAATGACGTAGTAATGTGGTAACACACTGAAGCGGTCAATTAAACCTGGTTTCGACGAATATTTTAGAGGATAACACCGGTTAGGTCTGGGTTAGGTCTGGGTTATGCCCGCATCTGGCTCATGATTTTGCCTTCTTCGCATACGTGTTGGCCACGTGTTGACGATAAAACTGTAAGATATAGGATGAATTAAGTTCCATGTCCCTAAAATTTTCCAAATCATAGATTTAAAAATGATTTAGATATTTACATGATTTTAGTGTGGGTATTTATACAAGTATGTAAATCTCTATTTATGCATAACATGTTACCCCTAAATGGGCAAGTTAATGAATTATATACATGTTAATTGTATAATAATAACCCTTTGTTCCTCATAAAAATTCATAACTGAATTGCTATCATTCTAAAAAAATCCATCCCAAAATATATTGTCAAAACTAGTAATAAATTATTTGAACAAGGTGATAACAGATTTGAAATATTTAATAAAATTTAAATACCAGTAGTATTAATAAAAGATAATATTAATACTATTTTGACACTGTTATTTGATTTTAATATTAATTATAGATACTTTGATTATTGATTTATTAAAACATAAAGTTAATGAAGTCCCAGTAGATTATAAATATTTTAAAGAGCATGAATTAGCATAGAATTTCATAAAAAATTTGATGAGTGATAGAAGTAACTTGAATAATCTGAATTTTGTAGCTTTTACTATATCTTTGGATATGGAATCACAGATTCATTTTATTAATAAAAATAGAGATAGTACTGATGATTTACTCAGGCTCGTTAAAGTAAGTGGGCCAAGTGGGAAGAATATTAAGATAGATGGATAGATATTGGTAAAAGTATTCTTCTTGTCCTTATATAGGAAATCTTTAATATTACAAATAAACTCTTTCTGTAAAATCTTGAACTTATCATTATAATTTATAGAATTAAAGTCAACGCATCTAGTAATGAAAGTGAACTGAAGTATTTTATAGACTTGTCAAGAACGTTTTTTGGTATATTCCTAGCAAACGACCCGTTCAACGATCGGGATGAGTTATACGTAATTCGATTCGTCTAATTCAGTATATTATTTCATTAGTATATGCATTTCATTATCTGCGGAAATTCGGTATTTTTACAAAGTAACTAAGTATTTTAAATATATTCTGACAGGTTCACAGGTGGAAACAAGTGACTGTCGTTACCTGTGTTCAAAATGCCAGCTAGTCAAATGCTAATTTGTTAACAATAACATTTATTGAATGAAATTTCTGCTATTTCTGCAAATATCTCATTGAATAAATCACCATCTTTCTATTATATATACATTTACTAAATACATAATGGCTCAGGTATCCAATGAAGTTACTCTTATTGAAAATATAAAATATTGATAGTATTATATGTTAGAAAAAAGTGGTTTCTTCAATTTAATTCATGTAAGCATCAGTAATGAGATCTTGAAAATTGACGCTGTGATTAATTTTCAAATGGCCTCTGTGCCATTATTTCTACAACAAAATGTTGATTCATCAGTCTCTATCTACTCTACCCTTCCACAATTGCTGCGCAGTATTTTTATTTAATGTTAGTTATATAATATCACGACATTGCTCATAATTATATGTTAGCATATATGGTAATTTTAAAACAATATCTGTAACTGAGTTTGTTTTTAGAAAACCACGTTCTTTGCTTTTCAAATATCTTTATATAATGCAATGGCTTTTAAAAAATAAGGGTATAAACATCTCACCGTAAACCGTAAATAGTTTACATTTTAAAGATCCAGAAACAGGCGCTCATACGAATAAAACAGAAACTACGTGGAAGCATAGTAAACACTTTTTGCCTGAATATTGTCGGTTAGTATTTGCAGTTCCACACGTTTTTTAATATGTTTTTCTAACATATAATACAAAATAATAAATATTATATTTTCTATTTTCAGCAAAAAAGATAATTTCATTGGGTACTTAAGCCATTACGTGTTTTATAAACCTTCCAAGCAAGGAAAGGATGATTTATTTAATCAGTTCTTAAAAGAAATTTCAGAAATTTCATTTGATGATGATTGATTCTGTAAAAAATCAAAATATACCAGACTTAGATGATAATGAAATTTAATAATAAAAACAAGTTAAGCCAACGTACTGCGTGCAATAGTAATTTACTATATATTGTAAACACTGTCAGCGGCGGGGAGACATTTTTTACTGTTGCTGCATGTACTGTCTACATACCTGGTTTTAATACTGTCCACCTGACCGACTCGTGGAAGTTCTATGCCTAAAAAAATGATTTTTATGCATCATACAAATTCTTCTACAAATTCCCATTTGACAATGTAGAATAGATCCAATTAGATAAATTATTTATAATTTTTAAAATGAACATAGCAACGATGGTCACTAGTTTCTATCTGTGAACCTGTCAAAAAATCTACTTGACCTTACTTTTTTACTGTAACTTTTTATAATAACTGTTAAAATACTGTTTATATTATTTATTATAATGAATCTTGTTACAAAACAAACACACTTATTTTCCATTGTGAAAAGAAAACTTAAAAACTAAAAGAACATTCCTCTACATGTGCTTCTTTCACACACACACACACACACACACCACACTACCCCTCTTATCTGAAACGGTAAACTCCTAAACACTAAAGAAACTAACGAATTTTAAGTCATATTTCTAACACGCCTTCTTGACTTAAAATTTATCAAAACAACAACAAAAATTTTGCCTTTCCTAACGATTTAGTCAGTACATCTGCAATTTGATCGTCCGTAGTCACACTTATTAGTCCCTTTTTTCATAATCATAAACAAAATGATAACTTATATCTATATGCTTGGAATTTTTTGAAAATTTTCCATTTTTTGATAAGGCTATCGCTCCAATATTGTCTTCATATATTTTTACTGGATTGTCATTCTTCACGTCAAAAACAGATAAAATGCCCTTAATTGGAATGATTTCTTCTACACAATCAGCAAGAGCGTAGTATTCAGCATGCGTTGAGGCTCTGGAGACAATTTTTTGTTTTTGCGATTTCCATAGTACTACATTTCCAAAAACTCGTATGATTATCCCTGTAGTCGATTTTCTGTCCGTAGTGTCTGCAGCCCAATCAGCGTCAACAAATGCATCCATTATTTCCTGAGTAGTTGAGTTATAAACAAGATTTATGGAACGAGTGTGATACAAGTATTTTAGAACACGTGTGCTGTCATAGCTATTTTGGAATCGACTTAGGTAATTGACCGCAAATGAAATGTCTGGGCGAGTACCATTTGCAATATACAATAATGCTCCAATTAAATTCCTATATTTCAGTTCTTCATCCACTATATCAGCAGGTTCAATTTTTCGATTCATTTCCATAGGTGTATCGAACCTTTTACTATTTATTATTCCGTACTTATGACTAAGATTTTCAATATATTTTTCTTGATTCAAGTATATTTCGTCTTTACTTTGGTTACGTTGTACTTCAATTCCCAAGTATTGCTTTATTTGTCCCAAGTCTTTCATGCGAAATCGTTTATTAAGCATGATCTTAACTTCATCTATAGCCATTTCATTTATACCACTGATTAATATATCATCCACATATAAAATAATATATATTTTTGTGTCGTTTATCTCTCCAGTATACAGACAGTAATCATAATCAGATCTTTTAAAATGCAAGCTTATCATGTAATTATGAAAACAATCATACCAGTCACGTGGACTTTCTCTCAATCCATAAAGCGCCTTCTTAAGTAAACAAACCTTATCTGACTGTATATTACTACCATCAGGAGGGTAGATGTAAACTTCAGACTTGATATTTCCGTTTAAAAAAGCTGTTTGAACATCCATTTGTTCTATTTTTAAATTTTTAACACATGCAATTGACAGCAACACCTTTAGCGTGCTCATTCTTGCAACCGGTGAATAAACTTCTTCATCGCTTTGGTACAACTGTTGGAAATGCGACTTTGGCGACAATGCGCGCTTTGCATACTCCATCTGTCTTAATTCTATATATCCACTTTACTTCAATTATTTTCTTATTTATTGGAACGTTGACCAAATCCCATGTGTCGTTTCCTTTTAAACCATCAAGTTCTTGTTTCATAGCCGCTTTCCATTTTCTTGACTCTTCGCAGTTCAATGGTTCTTGGTAGTTTTCAGGTATCAAAGCATTGCAATAGTTTGTATATACGACATGATCATCAAATTTCACAACATTTCACACATTATGTTACGCTTGGGGCGTGTATCTTATTTAACTTCCTCAGTTTTGCTGCATTGATCATCGTCAGTTTTATTTTCTTTTATTTTCAAAACTCTTTCTTCTTCTTCTTCTTCTTCTTCTTCTTCTTCTTCTTCTTCTTTTGGCGTTTCCCCTTCGTATTTTTCTTCGTTATCAGTATTTCTATAAATGGTATATCTTGCACGTGACGACTTACAACTATTTTGTCATTAACCAATATCTGTATACCCTATTAATATTAGTTCCTTTTTCGGCCTTTGGATTTAGCTTTGAATATCTGCATGCCTCGGGAATTCGTACAAAAGCAGTGCTTCCATATAAGTGTAAGTTTGAAACATCAGCCCTTTTATTAAAAAATATTTCATATGGTGTTTTTCTTATTCTTGTGTTTGCTAATAGGCGATTTCCAATGTAGCCAGCCGTGTAAATACATTCTGGCCAATAAAACTTGTCGACATTTGCCTCTGACAGCAAGCAGCGTGCACGATCCATTATCGTTCTGTTGTGCCTTTCGGCGACTCCGTTCAATTCGTGTGTGTATGCTGGTCCTGGTTTCAAATAAATACCTTCTCGTTTCGCTAATTCATCAAAGTTTTTGTTAAGATATGATTCTCTTCCATTGTCACATCGAATTTCTTTAATACTTTTTCCAGTTTGATTTTTTACTAATTTCCTAATATACCTAATGAAGCAATAAAAAACATCACTTTTTTGTTTTATGCAATACACAACAGCAATTTTACTGAAATCATCTATAAAAGACACAAAGTATTTCTCACCATTATGACCTGTCTGAGTTATTGGACCATGGACATCTGTATGGACTATTTGTAACAAATCATTTGCTCTTGTACGTTTGTTTTTAAATTTCAAATTTGTCATTTTATTCTCCGGACAAACTTCGCATTTTATAAATTCGTTTTCGAGTTTCACCGGTGTTCCATTTAGCAGCTGAGCTTCACACAAATATTTTAAATCTCTAAAATTTGTGTGACAAAGTATATATCTATGCCATTTTTCTATATTTGAAATTCCCATTGAACTAGTGTACGTACTTGTTTTCTTATTCTCAAGTCTGGCAACTTCTCCATTTAATTCAAAGAGTTTATTTCTTTTAACAGCAATAGCAATGAGTTTTTCTTTCGAATTACAAATTTTATTGTAATTCATTGTCTTTCTCAAACATTATTTTTAATTGTTTTGATTTACAAATACAAGAGACACTTAGTAAGTTTTGTTTCATTTCTGGTACATAGTATATACATTTTTAATCTTTATTTCCTCCGACTTATCATTAATGTTAATCATTACATTACCAATTTTTCCAGATATTAGTTTAAAACCATCACCAACTTTAATATCAACCGGGTTTTGTAGATTTTTGGATTCATAAAAGTACTCATCTGTGTTTATTATGTGATCTGAGCAACCACTATCTAGTAGCCATTTAATATTTCTACTTCTTCTATTTTGCTACTTTTCATTACTTCAACCTTGAATGAATTGTAATTTCTACTGTCATCTAGACTCGAATTTCCAGCCACTTTTCTATCGTGTCTATTTTGTATATGTTTGAAAAGGTTGCCTTTTGTAATAATTATTAAAGTTTTCTGGGCAGTAACGTTGGATGTGCCCTGACTTATTACACTGACTTAACATACCGCTTCAGTAGTCGTTGCACTGCTATGCTGATTATCCTTTGAATTGAGATACTTGTTCTGATTGCGTTGTACGTGTCGAAACCTATGACCTCTAGGATTTTTAGTTAAATTTGAACTAAACGTGCGAGTGTAATTTCTGCTGTACTCAAAGTAGTAACTTTTACCGTTTCTCTTTTGATACTCTAACAGTAATTTAGATTTTACATACTCAACTGTTTTCTCCTTCGTTGGCAGTGCATCAATAATATCAACAATACGTGAGAAGTTAACGTTAATAACAGATAATTCAATTTATCCTCTTCATTCACAGTCTCACCAGTATTTTTGAGCCTATTTATATGCGTTTCAAATTCGTTAAAGAAGTCACTTGGATTTTCACCTTCTTTCATTTTTAATTCTAACAATCTTCTTTTACACAATAGCTTTACTGCACTGTTTTTAACTAGATAAATTTCGTCAAGCTTTGCAATCATATTTTTCGCAGTCGTTTCTGATATTATTAATTCTAACTGAGTGTTTGAAATACTGTTTACGATGTAACTTTTTGCTTTAATTTCCTTTTTTATTCCAATCTTCGACTCTTATTTCAGCCGGTCTTTCATCATGTAGAATAACCTCGTTACAGTCTTTCATTTCTAAAAATAAATTTAGCCTGAATTTCCAGTTCCATAAAATATTTGTAACATGAAATCGTCCTTTTTTTCACTTGCCATGCTTCAAACTTAGGTTATCTTCCTTTCACAACTAAATTTCTTTTCTTTACTGTTAACGAACAAACCACGGACCTCTGCTACCATGTTAAAATACTGTTTATATTATTTATTATAATGAATCTTGTTACAAAACAAACACACTTATTTTCCATTGTGAAAAGAAAACTTAAAAACTAAAAGAACATTCCTCGACGTGTGCTTCTCTCACAAACACACACACACTCCTAAACACTAAAGAAACTAACGAATTTTAAGTCATATTTCTAACAATAACAGTAACAGTTTATAAAAAAATAACGAATTTCCACAGATGCATAGAAATGCATATCAATAATGTACTGAATTAGGCGAATCGAATAATGTATAACTCACCCCGATCCGTGAACGGGCCTAGCGTTTGCTAGGAATATAATGTTCCATAACTTTTCAACAAAGTCTAAAATTTTTCCCAAGGGTTTTTGAATACCTATACACTGTATAGATATCCTGTTTCCTTCAACCGAACGACATGTGTCCCTAAAAAATATATTTATAAAGTAAGTCGGTCAAGTAGGAAGAATATTCAGATATTTAAGAATATGAATATATTGGTAAAATATCCATTCCTCTTACCTTTATGTCCTGTGTATTGGATAATATAGATTTACATACTTTTACCGCTGAATTCGAAATTCTGAACTAAACATAGGTACAGGACTCGTAAAAACCGTTTTTTATTCTTTTTATAGTTTTATCTGTTTTCCAAAAAACAACCAATTAAATTAAGTTGCAAGAATGCAAAAGCGATAAAACTTACAGAGGCTTTAATAGAAAATTATAAAACAAAATGTTTACTTAAGACTTTACCTTTTGTAAAAACCGGCGATATTGACTGTGTGTGTGTAAATCGTCGTACGTTCGTGCCCGGTGCAGTAAAACACGTGCATCGATCTAGGTTACGTACGTTCCTCACGTGCCACTTTCTCAATCTATACTTTTACATAAAAATTACTTAGAAAATCACTCCTACTCCTCATTTGGACAGAATTTTTACTTTCATGATTTTAGCGAAAAGTCGTTTTCCTGCTCGGGGAACACATATGTACAGGGTGTTCGGCCACCCCTGGGAAAAATTTTAATGGGGGATTCTAGATGCCAAAATACGAAAATACAGACGAAAATCAAGAATACCAATTTGTTGATAGAGGCTACGTTGAAAAGTTATTAACAATTAAACTCAAAAATTTCAAATCGTTCTGGAAAAATTGTTATCGGTTGCGGGGGTCAATTGCAATCATTTTTGGTGAATACACATACCTCCGAAATCTTACCCACTTTCGAGATAAAAATTCGAGAATGTGTGAAATTTTTTCGATGGAAAAGAAAAATTTCAAATCGTTTTGGAAAAATTGTTATCGGTTGCGGGGGTTACTTACAACCATTTTGGGTAAATCGTCATACCCCCCTAATCATGCGCATTTTCGAGAAAGAAATTCAGTACGGGCGGAACTTTAAACGTTAATAACTTTTTAATAAAGCCTCCATTAACAAATTGGTATTCTTGATTTTCGTCTTACTTTGGTCTCTAGAATCCCCTGGGAGAAATTGTAATGGGAGATTCTAGAGGTTAAAGTAGGATGAAAATCAAGAATACCAATTTGTTGATGGAGTAATACGATACTAAACAAGTTATTGACGTTTAAAGTTCCGCTCTTACTTTCGAATTTTTTTCTCGAAAATGCGCAGGATTTCGTATGTGGTATGTCTATTCACCGAAAATAATTGTAATTGACCCCCGAAACCGAAAGTAATTTTTTCAGAACGATTTGAAATTTTCTTTTTCTTTCGTCGAAAAATTTAGGCACTGTCTGTCGATTTTTCTTAAAAATTCCTTTCTGATTTTTATTCAGTTTGTAAAATAGTTGTTTAATAATACTCTTTGTGTAGGTACCCATGAGCTCTACTCGCGAAAAAAAACGTTTCATTGGAATATATTCACTATTCACTATATCAGTAGGAGTTGCGGGGGCTGTTTGAAAATTTGACCAGTTATATGGGATTTTTCTCACTTTACGGGGTCAAGGAACAACTTTTCCAACATCTCTACATATTCTCCATTAAAATATGCGTTGTGTTGCTGTTTGAAACATTAAAATCGTTCAATCCGGCTGTCGACCAAAAAAAAAAAATGCTTGTAACTGACCCCTGCAACGAAAACTAATTCTTCCAAGACGATTCGAAATTCTTTTTTACTTGAATTTTTTTTGTCGAAACTGAGTAGGATTTCGGGGGTACGATTCTAACTGGCCTCCGCGACCAAAAATAATTTTTTCAGAACGATTTGAAATTTTTTTATTTAATGTTATTAATAACTACTTTTTAACGAAACCTCAGTCGAAAAATTGATATTCTTAATTTTCGTCTTATTTTGGCTTCTAGAATCTCCCATTAAAATTTTTCCCAGGGGTGGCCAAACACCCTGTATATATTAAATCAATATTAATGAAATTACACCTTGACCGAATTCATTTCAATCCCCCCACACTAATACATATATTGTGTGTAGCCCATAAATGGTTGAGAATGGAGTCACCTTTCCTATACTGGTATTATTAGATGGTCGCAGGTCCTGCATAAATTTCAATTTACATAATTTTTGTTTTGAGTAAACTCATTTTACTTTTTTGTATATTATTACCGAATGCAACTCATATTTTCCAGCCATGCGATGTAGGAATATTTAGACGATTAAAAGTTGCATGGCGAAAGGTAGTACAGGAACATAGACAAAGTACGTAGGTAGACTAAACCCATTACGAAGGTGAATTTCGCACCAATATATATATCATACCATATATAAATTCCATGAAGAAGGAAATGCTTTTAAAGCTTGTGGTGGCCTATGACCGTTTAACTCAAATACAATTTACTAGACAAAACGTATTTCAGAAAGAAGAAAATAAATTAGAATTCATGTCGCCAGATGAAACTGACATCAATGACAGCAATATAGGTAGTTTTACATAGCATTCAAGAGCATATTCCAGATGATCTGAGAGGGGAACAATTTTCTTTTCTATATAGAAAATATTAAAATACAATCGGGACACAACTAAGACACAACACAAGACACAACTCGCAGAGAGAAAGCACTGCTGATGTTCAACGCAGTGCAGTTCATAGTAACAGTAAAACCAATACCAGTGTAGAAGACTAATTTAACAACGTTTCGCTAGAAGAAACTAATATATGATATACTGATCATTAATTAACTTTAATATTTCATGACAATGATGCTTTTACTTTTTTCTAATGGGAATTGTTTTGTTTCCGATGGTACTGAAATCAAACTACATTAATTCTACAACGTTACTTTACTTATTTTCTCGTAAAGACAAAGATTCTTCAGAATCTATTCTGGATAAACATTATCAACATTATCAAAAGATTGAAAAAACAACAAAGAAAAGAAAAGAAAAGAAAAGAAAAGAAATATAGAAAGAGTGTGTGCAATCAAAGTTACATCAAAGACATGAAAATAGGCTCAGCTTGAAAAAATAGAAGCAATTGATAACCAGGAAAAAGAAAAACAAAGAATGAAAGAAGAACGATTAGAAAAGAAAAAAACAAGCCGAGAAATTAAAAGAAGAAAAGCTATTGAAAAAAGAAAGAAAAACAGAAAAATGAAAAGGAAAAGAAGAAAGAAAAGCAAGACGAAGAGAAGGAGAAATGTAAAACTCAAACTAAAAATAAAAATAAAGTTAAGAACGTGAAAAGAAAATAATAAATAATATTATTGTGTTGTTTTTACAGGGTGAATGTAGTAACTGAACCAGGTGGTTATGACTATGCAACATTTTTATTAGCATCTTTTTCAAACTCCACTTGGAACAACACTGTACGTATGTATGTATGGGATTATCAGGAACCGTGTTTGTTCGTTAATCGGCACACTCGTATTTATTTCGTTAAACACAGTCACACCTACTACGTACTTTTCTTCAATCTTTCTCTCTTCCGTGCTGTCTTTTCTCGCTTTCTGGGTTATTCACCCATCAGCTGTTCGGCCGTACGCTCGCCGCGTGTTGACGGCTTTTTCGGCGGTAACCGTCTTCGCTCGTGCAAGCTCGTGGACAGCGAACGATTCGCTGTTCGGCCAAAAATTCGTGCGCGATTTAATAATTTTCAACTGCACGGTTCCCTACATACAGGGTGTTCGGCCATCCATGGGAAAAATTTTAATGGGGGATTCTAGAGGTCAAAATAAGACGAAAATCAAGAATACCAATTTGTTGATGGAGGCACTGTTAAAAAGTTATTAATGTTTAAAGTTCCGCTCGTACTGAATTTTTTTCTCGAAAATGCGCAAGATTTCGGGGGTATGTCTATACATAAAAAATGATTGTCACCGACCCTCGCAACTGAAAACAATTTTTCACAGAACGATTTGAAATCTTTCTTTTTCATCGAAAAATATAGGCACCCGATTAGATTTTCGGTAAGGAATTTTTTTCTCGAAGGTGCGTAGGATTTCGGGGGTATGTGTAATGACCAAAAATGATTGTAATTGACCCCTGTAACCAAAAATAATTTTTTTAGAACGATTTGAAAAATTTGTTTTTCGCCGAAAAATATCAACACATACTCGAATTTTTTTCTCGAAACTGAGTAGGATTCCGAATATATGTCTATTCACTAAAAATGCTTGTAATTGACCTCCGCAGCCGAAAATAATTTTTCTGGAACGATTTGAAATTTTTGAATCAAATTGTTAATAACTTTTTAACGAAGCCTCCATCAACAAATTGGTATTCTTGATTTTCGTCTTAGTTTGGCCTCTAGAATATCCTATTAAAATGTTTCTCAGGGCTGGCCGAACACCCTCTATACTACTATGTTTACTAGATCCTGGGTTTTTTTCGGGTTTGAATCACGTAGTAATGTGGTAACAAACTGAAGCAGTCAATAAAACCTGGTTTCGATGAATATTTTAGAGGATAACACCGGTCAGGTCTGGGTTAGGTCTGGGTTATGCCCGCATCTGGCTCATGATTTTGCCTTCTTCGCATACTTGTTGGCCAGATCCTGGGTTTTTTTCGTGTTTGAACCACGTAGGAATGTGGTAACACACTGAAGCAGTCAATTAAACCTGGTTTCGATCAATATTTTAGAGGATAACACCGGTTAGGTCTGGGTTAGGTCTGGGATATGCCCGCATCTGGCTCATGATTTTGCCTTCTTCGCATACTTGTTGGCCAGATCCTGGGCTTTTTTCGTGTTTGAATCACGTAGTAATGTGGTAACACACTGAAGCAGTCAATTAAACCTGGTTTCGATCAATATTTTAGAGGATAACACCGGTTAGGTCTGGGTTAGGTCTGAGATTTGCGCGCATCTGGCTTATACTTTCGCCTTTTTCGCAAACTTGTTGGCCAGATCCTGGGTTATTTCCGTGTTTGAATCACGTAGTAATGTGGTAATACACTGAAGCAGTCAATAAAACCTGGTTTCGATCAATATTTTAGAGGATAACACCGGTTAGGTCTGGGTTCGGTCTGGGATATGCCCGCATCTGGCTCATGATTTTGCCTTCTTCACATACTTGTTGGCCAGATCCTGGGCTTTTTTCGTGTTTGAATCACGTAGTAATGTGGTAACACACTGAAGCAGTCAATTAAACCTGGTTTCGATCAATATTTTAGAGGATAACACCGGTTAGGTCTGGGTTAGGTCTGGGTTATGCCCGCATCTGGCACATGATTTTGCCTTCTTCGCATACTTGTTGGCCAGATCCTGGGCTTTTTTCGTGTTTGAATCACGTAGTCATGTGGTAATACACTGAAGCAGTCAATAAAACCTGGTTTCGATCAATATTTTAGAGGATAACACCGGTTAGGTCTGGGTTAGGTCTGGGTTATGCCCGCATCTGGCTCATGATTTTGCCTTCTTCGCATACTTGTTGGCCAGATCCTGGGCTTTTTTCGTGTTTGAATCACGTAGTAATGTGGTAACACACTGAAGCAGTCAATAAAACCTGGTTTCGATCAATATTTCAGAGGATAACACCGGTTAGGTCTGGGTTAGGTCTGGGATATGCGCGCATCTGGCTTATACTTTCACCTTTTTCGCAAACTTGTTGGCCAGATCCTGGGTTTTTTCCGCGTTTGAATCACGTAGTAATGTGGTAACACACTGAAGCAGTCAATTAAACCTGGTTTTGATCAATATTTCAGAGGATAACACCGGTTAGGTCTGGGTTAGGTCTGGGATATGCGCGCATCTGGCTTATACTTTCGCCTTTTTGGCAAACTTGTTGGCTAGATCCTGGGTTTTTTTCCGGTTTGAATAACGCAGTAATGTGGTACCACACTGAAGTAGTCAATTAAACCTGGTTTCGATCAATATTTTAGAGGATAACGCCGGTTAGGTCTGGGTTAGGTCTGAGATTTGCGCGCATCTGGCTTATACTTTCGCCTTTTTCGCAAACTTGTTGGCCAGATCCTGGGTTTTTTCCGTGTTTGAATCACGTAGTAATGTGGTAACACACTGACGCAGTCAATAAAACCTGGTTTCGATCAATATTTTAGAGGATAACACCGGTTAGGTCTGGGATAGGTCCGGGATATGCCCGCATCTGGCTAATGATTTTGCCTTCTTCGCATACTTGTTGGCCAGATCCTGGGTTTTTCTCGTGTTTGAATCACGTAGGAATGTGGTAACACACTGAAGCAGTCAATTAAACCTGGTTTCGATCAATATTTCAGAGGATAACACCGGTTAGGTCTGGGTTAGGTCTGGGTTATGCCCGCATCTGGCTCATGATTTTGCCTTCTTCGCATACTTGTTGGCCAGATCCTGGGTTTTTTCCGTGTTTGAATCACGTAGTAATGTGGTAACACACTGACGCAGTCAATAAAACCTGGTTTCGATCAATATTTTAGAGGATAACACCGGTTAGGTCTGGGATAGGTCCGGGATATGCCCGCATCTGGCTAATGATTTTGCCTTCTTCGCATACTTGTTGGCCAGATCCTGGGTTTTTTTCGTGTTTGAATCACGTAGTAATGTGGTAACATCCTGAAGCAGTCAATAAAACCTGGTTTCGATCAATATTTTAGAGGATAACACCGGTTAGGTCTGGGTTAGGTCTGAGATTTGCGCGCATCTGGCTTATACTTTCGCCTTTTTCGCAAACTTGTTGGCCAGATCCTGGGTTTTTTCCGTGTTTGAATCACGTAGTAATGTGGTAACACACTGAAGCAGTCAATTAAACCTGGTTTCGATCAATATTTCAGAGGATAACACCGGTTAGGTCTGGGTTAGGTCTGGGATATGCGCGCATCTGGCTTATACTTTCGCCTTTTTCGCAAACTTGTTGGCTAGCTCCTGGGTTTTTTTCCGGTTTGAATAACGCAGTAATGTGGTACCACACTGAAGCAGTCAATTAAACCTGGTTTCGATCAATATTTTAGAGGATAACGCCGGTTAGGTCTGTGTTAGGTCTGAGATTTGCGCGCATCTAGCTTATACTTTCGCCTTTTTCGCAAACTTGTTGGCCAGATCCTGGGTTTTTTCCGTGTTTGAATCACGTAGTAATGTGGTAACACACTGACGGAGTCAATAAAACCTGGTTTCGATCTATATTTTAGAGGATAACACCGGTTAGGTCTGGGATAGGTCCGGGATATGTCCGCATCTGGCTCATGATTTTGCCTTCTTCGCATACTTGTTGGCCAGATCCTGGGTTTTTTTCGTGTTTGAATCACGTAGGAATGTGGTAACACACTGAAGCAGTCAATTAAACCTGGTTTCGATCAATATTTTAGCGGATAACACCGGTTAGGTCTGGGTTAGGTCTGAGATTTGCGCGCATCTGGCTTATACTTTCGCCTTTTTCGCAAACTTGTTGGCCAGATCCTGGGTTTTTTCCGTGTTTGAATCACGTAGTAATGTGGTAATACACTGAAGCAGTCAATAAAACCTGGTTTCGATCTATATTTTAGAGGATAACACCGGTTAGGTCTGGGTTAGGTCTGGGTTATGCCCGCATCTGGCTCATGATGTTGCCTTCTTCGCATACTTGTTGGCCAGATCTTGGGTTTTTTTCGTGTTTGAATCACGTAGTAATGTGGTAACACACTGACGCTGTCAATAAAACCTGGTTTCGATCAATATTTTAGAGGATAACACCGGTTAGGTCTGGGTTAGGTCTGGGATTTGCGCGCATATGGCTTATACTTTCGCCTTTTTCGCAAACTTGTTGGCCAGATCCTGGGTATTTTCCGTGTTTGAAACACGTAGTAATGTGGTAACACACTGAAGCAGTCAATTAAACCTGGTTTCGATCAATATTTCAGAGGATAACACCGGTTAGGTCTGGGTTAGGTCCGGGATATGCCCGCATCTGGCTCATGATTTTGCCTTCTTCGCATACTTGTTGGCCAGATCCTGGGTATTTTCCGTATTTGAAACACGTAGTAATGTGGTAACACACTGAAGCAGTCAATTAAACCTGGTTTCGATCAATATTTCAGAGGATAAGACCGGTTAGGTCTGAGTTAGGTCTGGAAAATGCGCGCATCTGGCTTATACTTTCGCCTTTTTCGCAAACTTGTTGGCCAGATCCTGGGTTTTTTTCGTGTTTGAATCACGTAGTAATGTGGTAATACACTGAAGCAGTCAATTAAACCTGGTTTCGATCAATATTTTAGAGGATAACAACGGTTAGGTCTGGGTTAGGCCTGGGTTATGCCCGCATCTGGCTCATGATTTTGCCTTCTTCGCATACTTGTTGGCCAGATCCTGGGTTTTTTTCGTGTTTGAATCACGTAGTAATGTGGTAACACACTGAAGCAGTCAATTAAACCTGGTTTCGATCAATATTTTAGAGGATAACGCCGGTTAGGTCTGGGTTAGGTCTGGGAAATGCGCGCATCTGGCTTATACTTTCGCCTTTTTCGCAAACTTGTTGGCCAGATCCTGGGTATTTTCCGTATTTGAAACACGTAGTAATGTGGTAACACACTGAAGCAGTCAATTAAACCTGGTTTCGATCAATATTTCAGAGTATAACACCGGTTAGGTCTGGGTTAGGTCTGGGAAATGCGCGCATCTGGCTTATACTTTCGCCTTCTTCGCATACTTGTTGGCCAGATCCTGGGGTTTTTTCGTGTTTGAATCACGTAGTAATGTGGTAACAAACTGAAGCAGTCAATAAAACCTGGTTTCGATCAATATTTCAGAGGATAACACCGGTTAGGTTTGGGATAGGTCCGGGATATGCCCGCATCTGGCTCATGATTTTGCTTTCTTCGCATACTTGTTGGCCAGATCCTGGGTTTTTTTCGTGTTTGAATCACGTAATAATGTGGTAACACACTGAAGCAGTCAATTAAACCTGGTTTCGATCAATATTTCAGAGGATAACACCGGTTAGGTCTGGGTTAGGTCTGGGATATGCGCGCATCTGGCTTATACTTTCACCTTCTTCGCAAACTTGTTGGCCAGATCCTGGGGTTTTTCCGTGTTTGAATCACGTTGTAATGTGGTAACACACTGAAGCAGTCAATTAAACCAGGTTTCGATCAATATTTCAGAGGATAACACCGGTTAGGTCTGGGTTAGGTCTGGGATATGCGCGCATCTGGCTTATACTTTCACCTTTTTCGCAAACTTGTTGGCTAGATCCTGGGTTTTTTCCCGGTTTGAATAACGCAGTAATGTGGTACCACACTGATGCAGTCAATTAAACCTGGTTTTGATCAATATTTTAGAAGATAACGCCGGTTAGGTCTGGGTTAGGTCTGGGAAATGCGCGCATCTGGCTTATACTTTCGCCTTCTTCGCATACTTGTTGGCCAGATCCTGGGTTTTTTTCGTGTTTGAATCATGTAGGAATGTGGTAACACACTGAAGCAGTCAATTAAACCTGGTTTCGATCAATATTTTAGAGGATAGCACCGGTTAGGTCTGGGTTAGGTCCGGGATATGCCCGCATCTGGCTCATGATTTTGCCTTCTTCGCATACTTGTTGGCCAGATCCTGGGTTTTTTTCGTGTTTGAATCACGTAGTAATGTGGTAACACACTGAAGCAGTCAATTAAACCTGGTTTCGATCAATATTTTAGAGGATAACACCGGTTAGGTCTGGGTTAGGTCTGGGATATGCGCGCATCTGGCTTATACTTTCGCCTTTTTCGCAAACTTGTTGGCTAGATCCTGGGCTTTTCTCAGGTTTGAATAACGCAGTAATGTGGTACCACACTGAAGCAGTCAATTAAACCTGGTTTCGATCAATATTTTAGAGGATAACGCCGGTTAGGTCTGGGTTAGGTCTAGGAAATGCGCGCATCTGGCTCATGATTTTGCATTCATCGCATACTTGTTGGCCAGATCCTGGGTTTTTTCCGTGTTTGAATCACGTAGTAATGTGGTAACACACTGAAGCTGTCAATTAAACCTGGTTTCGATCAATATTTCAGAGGATAACACCGGTTAGGTCTGGGTTAGGTCTGGGATATGCGCGCATCTGGCTTATACTTTCGCCTTTTCCGCAAACTTGTTGGCTAGATCCTGGGTTTTTTTCGGGTTTGAATAACGCAGTAATGTGGTACCACACTGAAGCAGTCAATTAAACCTGGTTTCGATCAATATTTTAGAGGATAACGCCGGTTAGGTCTGGGTTAGGTCTGGGAAATGCGCGCATCTGGCTCATGATTTTGCCTTCTTCGCATACTTGTTGGCCAGATCCTGGGTATTTTCCGTGTTTGAATCACGTAGTAATGTGGTAACACACTGAAGCAGTCAATTAAACCTGGTTTCGATCAATATTTCAGAGGATAACACCGGTTAGGTCTGGGTTAGGTCCGGGATATGCGCGCATCTGGCTTATACATTCGCCTTTTTCGCAAACTTGTTGGCTAGATCCTGGGTTTTTTTCGGGTTTGA
Organism: Colletes latitarsis; assembly: GCF_051014445.1. Classification (NCBI taxonomy): domain Eukaryota; kingdom Metazoa; phylum Arthropoda; class Insecta; order Hymenoptera; family Colletidae; genus Colletes; species Colletes latitarsis. The sequence goes on from NC_135142.1 coordinate 9,838,835, forward strand.
ATAACGCAGTAATGTGGTACCACACTGAAGCAGTCAATTAAACCTGGTTTCGATCAATATTTTAGAGGATAACACCGGTTAGGTCTGGGTTAGGTCTGGGATATGCGCGCATCTGGCTTATACTTTCGCCTTTTTCGCAAACTTGTTGGCCAGATCCTGGGTATTTTCCGTGTTTGAAACACGTAGTAATGTGGTAACACACTGAAGCAGTCAATTAAACCTGGTTTCGATCAATATTTCAGAGGATAACACCGGTTTGGTCTGGGTTAGGTCTGGGATATGCGCGCATCTGGCTTATACTTTCGCCTTTTTCGCAAACTTGTTGGCTAGATCCTGGGCTTTTCTCAGGTTTGAATAACGCAGTAATGTGGTACCACACTGAAGCAGTCAATTAAACCTGGTTTCGATCAATATTTTAGAGGATAACGCCGGTTAGGTCTGGGTTAGGTCTAGGAAATGCGCGCATCTGGCTCAAGATTTTGGCTTCTTCGCATACTTGTTGGCCAGATCCTGGGTATTTTCCGTGTTTGAATCACGTAGTAATGTGGTAACACACTGAAGCAGTCAATTAAACCTGGTTTCGATCAATATTTCAGAGGATAACACCGGTTAGGTCTGGGTTAGGTCTGGGTTATGCCCGCATCTGGCTCATGATTTTGCCTTCATCGCATACTTGTTGGCCAGATCCTGGGTTTTTTCCGTGTTTGAATCACGTAGTAATGTGGTAACACACTGAAGCAGTCAATTAAACCTGGTTTCGATCAATATTTTAGAGGATAGCACCGGTTAGGTCTGGGTTAGGTCTGGGTTATGCCCGCATCTGGCTCATGATTTTGCCTTCTTCGCATACTTGTTGGCCAGATCCTGGGTTTTTTTCGTGTTTGAATCACGTAGGAATGTGGTAACATCCTGAAGCAGTCAATTAAACCTGGTTTCGATCAATATTTTAGAGGATAACACCGGTTAGGTCTGGGTTAGGTCTGAGATTTGCGCGCATCTGGCTTATACTTTCGCCTTTTTCGCAAACTTGTTGGCCAGATCCTGGGTTTTTTCCGTGTTTGAATCACGTAGTAATGTGGTAACACACTGAAGCAGTCAATTAAACCTGGTTTCGATCAATATTTCAGAGGATAACACCGGTTAGGTCTGGGTTAGGTCTGGGATATGCGCGCATCTGGCTTATACTTTCGCCTTTTTCGCAAACTTGTTGGCTAGCTCCTGGGTTTTTTTCCGGTTTGAATAACGCAGTAATGTGGTACCACACTGAAGCAGTCAATTAAACCTGGTTTCGATCAATATTTTAGAGGATAACGCCAGTTAGGTCTGTGTTAGGTCTGAGATTTGCGCGCATCTAGCTTATACTTTCGCCTTTTTCGCAAACTTGTTGGCCAGATCCTGGGTTTTTTCCGTGTTTGAATCACGTAGTAATGTGGTAACACACTGACGGAGTCAATAAAACCTGGTTTCGATCAATATTTTAGAGGATAACACCGGTTAGGTCTGGGATTGGTCCGGGATATGCCCGCATCTGGCTCATGATTTTGCCTTCTTCGCATACTTGTTGGCCAGATCCTGGGTTTTTTTCGTGTTTGAATCACGTAGGAATGTGGTAACACACTGAAGCAGTCAATTAAACCTGGTTTCGAACAATATTTTAGCGGATAACACCGGTTAGGTCTGGGTTAGGTCTGAGATTTGCGCGCATCTGGCTTATACTTTCGCCTTTTTCGCAAACTTGTTGGCCAGATCCTGGGTTTTTTCCGTGTTTGAATCACGTAGTAATGTGGTAATACACTGAAGCAGTCAATAAAACCTGGTTTCGATCTATATTTTAGAGGATAACACCGGTTAGGTCTGGGTTAGGTCTGGGTTATGCCCGCATCTGGCTCATGATTTTGCCTTCTTCGCATACTTGTTGGCCAGATCTTGGGTTTTTTTCGTGTTTGAATCACGTAGTAATGTGGTAACACACTGACGCTGTCAATAAAACCTGGTTTCGATCAATATTTTGGAGGATAACACCGGTTAGGTCTGGGTTAGGTCTGGGATTTGCGCGCATATGGCTTATACTTTCGCCTTTTTCGCAAACTTGTTGGCCAGATCCTGGGTATTTTCCGTGTTTGAAACACGTAGTAATGTGGTAACACACTGAAGCAGTCAATTAAACCTGGTTTCGATCAATATTTCAGAGGATAACACCGGTTAGGTCTGGGTTAGGTCCGGGATATGCCCGCATCTGGCTCATGATTTTGCCTTCTTCGCATACTTGTTGGCCAGATCCTGGGTATTTTCCGTATTTGAAACACGTAGTAATGTGGTAACACACTGAAGCAGTCAATTAAACCTGGTTTCGATCAATATTTCAGAGGATAACACCGGTTAGGTCTGAGTTAGGTCTGGAAAATGCGCGCATCTGGCTTATACTTTCGCCTTTTTCGCAAACTTGTTGGCCAGATCCTGGGTTTTTTTCGTGTTTGAATCACGTTGTAATGTGGTAATACACTGAAGCAGTCAATTAAACCTGGTTTCGATCAATATTTTAGAGGATAACAACGGTTAGGTCTGGGTTAGGCCTGGGTTATGCCCGCATCTGGCTCATGATTTTGCCTTCTTCGCATACTTGTTGGCCAGATCCTGGGTTTTTTTCGTGTTTGAATCACGTAGTAATGTGGTAACACACTGAAGCAGTCAATTAAACCTGGTTTCGATCAATATTTTAGAGGATAACGCCGGTTAGGTCTGGGTTAGGTCTGGGAAATGCGCGCATCTGGCTTATACTTTCGCCTTTTTCGCAAACTTGTTGGCCAGATCCTGGGTATTTTCCGTATTTGAAACACGTAGTAATGTGGTAACACACTGAAGCAGTCAATTAAACCTGGTTTCGATCAATATTTCAGAGTATAACACCGGTTAGGTCTGGGTTAGGTCTGGGAAATGCGCGCATCTGGCTTATACTTTCGCCTTCTTCGCATACTTATTGGCCAGATCCTGGGGTTTTTTCGTGTTTGAATCACGTAGTAATGTGGTAACAAACTGAAGCAGTCAATAAAACCTGGTTTCGATCAATATTTCAGAGGATAACACCGGTTAGGTTTGGGATAGGTCCGGGATATGCCCGCATCTGGCTCATGATTTTGCTTTCTTCGCATACTTGTTGGCCAGATCCTGGGTTTTTTTCGTGTTTGAATCACGTAGTAATGTGGTAACACACTGAAGCAGTCAATTAAACCTGGTTTCGATCAATACTTCAGAGGATAACACCGGTTAGGTCTGGGTTAGGTCTGGGATATGCGCGCATCTGGCTTATACTTTCACCTTCTTCGCAAACTTGTTGGCCAGATCCTGGGTTTTTTCCGTGTTTGAATCACGTTGTAATGTGGTAACACACTGAAGCAGTCAATTAAACCAGGTTTCGATCAATATTTCAGAGGATAACACCGGTTAGGTCTGGGTTAGGTCTGGGATATGCGCGCATCTGGCTTATACTTTCACCTTTTTCGCAAACTTGTTGGCTAGATCCTGGGTTTTTTCCCGGTTTGAATAACGCAGTAATGTGGTACCACACTGATGCAGTCAATTAAACCTGGTTTTGATCAATATTTTAGAAGATAACGCCGGTTAGGTCTGGGTTAGGTCTGGGAAATGCGCGCATCTGGCTTATACTTTCGCCTTCTTCGCATACTTGTTGGCCAGATCCTGGGTTTTTTTCGTGTTTGAATCATGTAGGAATGTGGTAACACACTGAAGCAGTCAATTAAACCTGGTTTCGATCAATATTTTAGAGGATAGCACCGGTTAGGTCTGGGTTAGGTCCGGGATATGCCCGAATCTGGCTCATGATTTTGCCTTCTTCGCATACTTGTTGGCCAGATCCTGGGTTTTTTTCGTGTTTGAATCACGTAGTAATGTGGTAACACACTGAAGCAGTCAATTAAACCTGGTTTCGATCAATATTTCAGAGGATAACACCGGTTAGGTCTGGGTTAGGTCCGGGATATGCGCGCATCTGGCTTATACATTCGCCTTTTTCGCAAACTTGTTGGCTAGATCCTGGGTTTTTTTCGGGTTTGAATAACGCAGTAATGTGGTACCACACTGAAGCAGTCAATTAAACCTGGTTTCGATCAATATTTTAGAGGATAACACCGGTTAGGTCTGGGTTAGGTCTGGGATATGCGCGCATCTGGCTTATACTTTCGCCTTTTTCGCAAACTTGTTGGCTAGATCCTGGGCTTTTCTCAGGTTTGAATAACGCAGTAATGTGGTACCACACTGAAGCAGTCAATTAAACCTGGTTTCGATCAATATTTTAGAGGATAACGCCGGTTAGGTCTGGGTTAGGTCTAGGAAATGCGCGCATCTGGCTCAAGATTTTGGCTTCTTCGCATACTTGTTGGCCAGATCCTGGGTATTTTCCGTGTTTGAATCACGTAGTAATGTGGTAACACACTGAAGCAGTCAATTAAACCTGGTTTCGATCAATATTTCAGAGGATAACACCGGTTAGGTCTGGGTTAGGTCTGGGTTATGCCCGCATCTGGCTCATGATTTTGCCTTCATCGCATACTTGTTGGCCAGATCCTGGGTTTTTTCCGAGTTTGAATCACGTAGTAATGTGGTAACACACTGAAGCAGTCAATTAAACCTGGTTTCGATCAATATTTTAGAGGATAGCACCGGTTAGGTCTGGGTTAGGTCTGGGTTATGCCCGCATCTGGCTCATGATTTTGCCTTCTTCGCATACTTGTTGGCCAGATCCTGGGTTTTTTTCGTGTTTGAATCACGTAGTAATGTGGTAACACACTGAAGCAGTCAATTAAACCTGGTTTCGATCAATGTTTTAGAGGATAACACCGGTTAGGTCTGGGTTAGGTCTGGGTTATGCCCGCATCTGGCTCATGATTTTGCCTTCATCGCATACTTGTTGGCCAGATCCTGGGTTTTTTCCGTGTTTGAATCACGTAGTAATGTGGTAACACACTGAAGCTGTCAATTAAACCTGGTTTCGATCAATATTTCAGAGGATAACACCGGTTAGGTCTGGGTTAGGTCTGGGATATGCGCGCATCTGGCTTATACTTTCGCCTTTTCCGCAAACTTGTTGGCTAGATCCTGGGTTTTTTTCGGGTTTGAATAACGCAGTAATGTGGTACCACACTGAAGCAGTCAATTAAACCTGGTTTCGATCGATATTTTAGAGGATAACGCCGGTTAGGTCTGGGTTAGGTCTGGGAAATGCGCGCATCTGGCTCATGATTTTGCCTTCTTCGCATACTTGTTGGCCAGATCCTGGGTATTTTCCGTGTTTGAATCACGTAGTTATGTGGTAACACACTGAAGCAGTCAATTAAACCTGGTTTCGATCAATATTTCAGAGGATAACACCGGTTAGGTCTGGGTTAGGTCCGGGATATGCGCGCATCTGGCTTATACTTTCGCCTTTTTCGCAAACTTGTTGCCTAGATCCTGGGTTTTTTTCGGGTTTGAATAACGCAGTAATGTGGTACCACACTGAAGCAGTCAATTAAACCTGGTTTCGATCAATATTTTAGAGGATAACACCGGTTAGGTCTGGGTTAGGTCTGGGATATGCGCGCATCTGGCTTATACTTTCGCCTTTTTCGCAAACTTGTTGGCCAGATCCTGGGTATTTTCCGTGTTTGAAACACGTAGTGATGTGGTAACACACTGAAGCAGTCAATTAAACCTGGTTTCGATCAATATTTCAGAGGATAACACCGGTTAGGTCTGGGTTAGGTCTGGGAAATGCGCGCATCTGGCTTATACTTTCACCTTCTTCGCAAACTTGTTGGCCAGATCCTGGGGTTTTTCCGTGTTTGAATCACGTTGTAATGTGGTAACACACTGAAGCAGTCAATTAAACCTGGTTTCGATCAATATTTTAGAGGATAACGCCGGTTAGGTCTGGGTTAGGTCTGGGAAATGCGCGCATCTGGCTTATACTTTCGCCTTTTTCGCAAACTTGTTGGCCAGATCCTGGGTATTTTCCGTATTTGAAACACGTAGTAATGTGGTAACACACTGAAGCAGTCAATTAAACCTGGTTTCGATCAATATTTCAGAGTATAACACCGGTTAGGTCTGGGTTAGGTCTGGGAAATGCGCGCATCTGGCTTATACTTTCGCCTTCTTCGCATACTTATTGGCCAGATCCTGGGGTTTTTTCGTGTTTGAATCACGTAGTAATGTGGTAACAAACTGAAGCAGTCAATAAAACCTGGTTTCGATCAATATTTCAGAGGATAACACCGGTTAGGTTTGGGATAGGTCCGGGATATGCCCGCATCTGGCTCATGATTTTGCTTTCTTCGCATACTTGTTGGCCAGATCCTGGGTTTTTTTCGTGTTTGAATCACGTAGTAATGTGGTAACACACTGAAGCAGTCAATTAAACCTGGTTTCGATCAATATTTCAGAGGATAACACCGGTTAGGTCTGGGTTAGGTCTGGGATATGCGCGCATCTGGCTTATACTTTCACCTTCTTCGCAAACTTGTTGGCCAGATCCTGGGTTTTTTCCGTGTTTGAATCACGTTGTAATGTGGTAACACACTGAAGCAGTCAATTAAACCAGGTTTCGATCAATATTTCAGAGGATAACACCGGTTAGGTCTGGGTTAGGTCTGGGATATGCGCGCATCTGGCTTATACTTTCACCTTTTTCGCAAACTTGTTGGCTAGATCCTGGGTTTTTTCCCGGTTTGAATAACGCAGTAATGTGGTACCACACTGATGCAGTCAATTAAACCTGGTTTTGATCAATATTTTAGAAGATAACGCCGGTTAGGTCTGGGTTAGGTCTGGGAAATGCGCGCATCTGGCTTATACTTTCGCCTTCTTCGCATACTTGTTGGCCAGATCCTGGGTTTTTTTCGTGTTTGAATCATGTAGGAATGTGGTAACACACTGAAGCAGTCAATTAAACCTGGTTTCGATCAATATTTTAGAGGATAGCACCGGTTAGGTCTGGGTTAGGTCCGGGATATGCCCGCATCTGGCTCATGATTTTGCCTTCTTCGCATACTTGTTGGCCAGATCCTGGGTTTTTTTCGTGTTTGAATCACGTAGTAATGTGGTAACACACTGAAGCAGTCAATTAAACCTGGTTTCGATCAATATTTCAGAGGATAACACCGGTTAGGTCTGGGTTAGGTCCGGGATATGCGCGCATCTGGCTTATACATTCGCCTTTTTCGCAAACTTGTTGGCTAGATCCTGGGTTTTTTTCGGGTTTGAATAACGCAGTAATGTGGTACCACACTGAGGCAGTCAATTAAACCTGGTTTCGATCAATATTTTAGAGGATAACACCGGTTAGGTCTGGGTTAGGTCTGGGATATGCGCGCATCTGGCTTATACTTTCGCCTTTTTCGCAAACTTGTTGGCTAGATCCTGGGCTTTTCTCAGGTTTGAATAACGCAGTAATGTGGTACCACACTGAAGCAGTCAATTAAACCTGGTTTCGATCAATATTTTAGAGGATAACGCCGGTTAGGTCTGGGTTAGGTCTAGGAAATGCGCGCATCTGGCTCAAGATTTTGGCTTCTTCGCATACTTGTTGGCCAGATCCTGGGTATTTTCCGTGTTTGAATCACGTAGTAATGTGGTAACACACTGAAGCAGTCAATTAAACCTGGTTTCGATCAATATTTCAGAGGATAACACCGGTTAGGTCTGGGTTAGGTCTGGGTTATGCCCGCATCTGGCTCATGATTTTGCCTTCATCGCATACTTGTTGGCCAGATCCTGGGTTTTTTCCGAGTTTGAATCACGTAGTAATGTGGTAACACACTGAAGCAGTCAATTAAACCTGGTTTCGATCAATATTTTAGAGGATAGCACCGGTTAGGTCTGGGTTAGGTCTGGGTTATGCCCGCATCTGGCTCATGATTTTGCCTTCTTCGCATACTTGTTGGCCAGATCCTGGGTTTTTTTCGTGTTTGAATCACGTAGTAATGTGGTAACACACTGAAGCAGTCAATTAAACCTGGTTTCGATCAATGTTTTAGAGGATAACACCGGTTAGGTCTGGGTTAGGTCTGGGTTATGCCCGCATCTGGCTCATGATTTTGCCTTCATCGCATACTTGTTGGCCAGATCCTGGGTTTTTTCCGTGTTTGAATCACGTAGTAATGTGGTAACACACTGAAGCTGTCAATTAAACCTGGTTTCGATCAATATTTCAGAGGATAACACCGGTTAGGTCTGGGTTAGGTCTGGGATATGCGCGCATCTGGCTTATACTTTCGCCATTTCCGCAAACTTGTTGGCTAGATCCTGGGTTTTTTTCGGGTTTGAATAACGCAGTAATGTGGTACCACACTGAAGCAGTCAATTAAACCTGGTTTCGATCGATATTTTAGAGGATAACGCCGGTTAGGTCTGGGTTAGGTCTGGGAAATGCGCGCATCTGGCTCATGATTTTGCCTTCTTCGCATACTTGTTGGCCAGATCCTGGGTATTTTCCGTGTTTGAATCACGTAGTTATGTGGTAACACACTGAAGCAGTCAATTAAACCTGGTTTCGATCAATATTTCAGAGGATAACACCGGTTAGGTCTGGGTTAGGTCCGGGATATGCGCGCATCTGGCTTATACTTTCGCCTTTTTCGCAAACTTGTTGCCTAGATCCTGGGTTTTTTTCGGGTTTGAATAACGCAGTAATGTGGTACCACACTGAAGCAGTCAATTAAACCTGGTTTCGATCAATATTTTAGAGGATAACACCGGTTAGGTCTGGGTTAGGTCTGGGATATGCGCGCATCTGGCTTATACTTTCGCCTTTTTCGCAAACTTGTTGGCCAGATCCTGGGTATTTTCCGTGTTTGAAACACGTAGTGATGTGGTAACACACTGAAGCAGTCAATTAAACCTGGTTTCGATCAATATTTCAGAGGATAACACCGGTTAGGTCTGGGTTAGATCTGGGATATGCGCGCATCTGGCTTATACTTTCGCCTTTTTCGCAAACTTGTTGGCTAGATCCTGGGTTTTATTCAGGTTTGAATAACGCAGTAATGTGGTACCACACTGAAGCAGTCAATTAAACCTGGTTTCGATCAATATTTTAGAGGATAACGCCGGTTAGGTCTGGGTTAGGTCTGGGAAATGCGCGCATCTGGCTCAAGATTTTGCCTTCTTCGCATACTTGTTGGCCAGATCCTGGGTATTTTCCGTGTTTGATTCACGTAGTAATGTGGTAACACACTGAAGCAGTCAATTAAACCTGGTTTCGATCAATATTTCAGAGGATAACACCGGTTAGGTCTGGGTTAGGTCTGGGTTATGCCCGCATCTGGCTCATGATTTTGCCTTCATCGCATACTTGTTGGCCAGATCCTGGGTTTTTTCCGTGTTTGAATCACGTAGTAATGTGGTAACACACTGAAGCAGTCAATTAAACCTGGTTTCGATCAATATTTCAGAGGATAACACCGGTTAGGTCTGGGTTAGGTCTGGGAAATGCGCGCATCTGGCTTATACTTTCGCCTTCTTCGCATACTTGTTGGCCAGATCCTGGGTTTTTTTCGTGTTTGAATCACGTAGTAATGTGGCAATACACTGAAGCAGTCAATTAAACCTGGTTTCGATCAATATTTTAGAGGATAACACCGGTTAGGTCTGGGTTAGGTCTGGGTTATGCGCGCATCTGGCTTATACTTTCGCCTTCTTCGCATACTTGTTGGCCAGATCCTGGGGTTTTTTCGTGTTTGAATCACGTAGGAATGTGGTAACACACTGAAGCAGTCAATTAAACCCGGTTTCGATCAATATTTTAGAGGATAACACCGGTTAGGTCTGGGTTAGGTCCGGGATATGCCCGCCTCTGGCTCATGATTTTGCCTTCTTCGCATACTTGTTGGCCAGATCCTGGGTTTTTGTCGTGTTTGAATCACGTAGTAATGTGGTAACACACTGAAGCTGTCAATTAAACCTGGTTTCGATCAATATTTTAGAGGATAACACCGGTTAGGTCTGGGTTAGGTCTGGGTTATGCCCGCATCTGGCTCATGATTTTGCCTTCTTCGCATACTTGTTGGCCAGATCCTGGGTTTTTTTCGTGTTTGAATCACGTAGTAATGTGGTAACAAACTGAAGCAGTCAATAAAACCTGGTTTCGATCAATATTTTAGAGGATAACGCCGGTTAGGTCTGGGTTAGGTCTGGGAAATGCGCGCATCTGGCTCAAGATTTTGCCTTCTTCGCATACTTGTTGGCCAGATCCTGGGTTTTTTCCGTGTTTGAATCACGTAGTAATGTGGTGACACACTGAAGCAGTCAATTAAACCTGGTTTCGATCAATATTTCAGAGGATAACACCGGTTAGGTCTGGGTTAGGTCTGGGTTATGCCCGCATCTGGCTCATGATTTTGCCTTCTTCGCATACTTGTTGGCCAGATCCTGGGTTTTATTCGTGTTTGAATCACGTAGTAATGTGGTAATACACTGAAGCAGTCAATTAAACCTGGCTTCGATCAATATTTTAGAGGATAACAGCGGTTAGGTCTGGTTTAGGTCTGGGTTATGCCCGCATCTGGCTCATGATTTTGCCTTCTTCGCATACTTGTTGGCCAGATCCTGGGTTTTTTTCGTGTTTGAAATACGTAGTAATGTGGTAACACACTGAAGCAGTCAATTAAACCTGGTTTCGATCAATATTTTAGAGGATAACACCGGTTAGGTCTGGGTTAGGTCTGGGTTATGCCCGCATCTGGCTCATGATTTTGCCTTCATCGCATACTTGATGGCCAGATCCTGGGTTTTTTCCGTGTTTGAATCACGTAGTAATGTGGTGACACACTGAAGCAGTCAATTAAACCTGGTTTCGATCAATATTTCAGAGGATAACACCGGTTAGGTCTGGGTTAGGTCTGGGAAATGCGCGCATCTGGCTTATACTTTCGCCTTCTTCGCATACTTGTTGGCCAGATCCTGGGTTTTTTTCGTGTTTGAATCACGTAGGAATGTGGTAACACACTGAAGCAGTCAATTAAACCAGGTTACGATCAATATTTCAGAGGATAACACCGGCTAGGTCTGGGTTATGTCTGGGATATGCGCGCATCTTGCTTATACTTTCGCCTTTTTCGCAAACTTGTTGGCTAGATCCTGGGTTTTTTTCGGGTTTGAATAACGCAGTAATGTGGTACCACAATGAAGCAGTCAATTAAACCTGGTTTCGATCAATATTTCAGAGGATAACACCGGTTAGGTCTGGGTTAGGTCTGGGTTATGCCCGCATCTGGCTCATGATTTTGCCTTCTTCGCATACTTGTTGGCCAGATCCTGGGTTTTTTTCGTGTTTGAATCACGTAGTAATGTGGTAACACACTGAAGCAGTCAATTAAACCTGGTTTCGATCAATGTTTTAGAGGATAACACCGGTTAGGTCTGGGTTACGTCTGGGTTATGCCCGCATCTGGCTCATGATTTTGCCTTCATCGCATACTTGTTGGCCAGATCCGGGGTTTTTACCGTGTTTGAATCACGTAGTAATGTGGTAACACACTGAAGCTGTCAATTAAACCTGGTTTCGATCAATATTTCAGAGGATAACACCGGTTAGGTCTGGGTTAGGTCTGGGATATGCGCGCATCTGGCTTATACTTTCGCCTTTTCCGCAAACTTGTTGGCTAGATCCTGGGTTTTTTTCGGGTTTGAATAACGCAGTAATGTGGTACCACACTGAAGCAGTCAATTAAACCTGGTTTCGATCAATATTTTAGAGGTTAACGCAGGTTAGGTCTGGGATAGGTCTGGGAAATGCGCGCATCTGGCTCATGATTTTGCCTTCTTCGCATACTTGTTGGCCAGATCCTGGGTATTTTCCGTGTTTGAATCACGTAGTAATGTGGTAACACACTGAAGCAGTCAATTAAACCTGGTTTCGATCAATGTTTTAGAGGATAACACCGGTTAGGTCTGGGTTACGTCTGGGTTATGCCCGCATCTGGCTCATGATTTTGCCTTCATCGCATAGTTGTTGGCCAGATCCGGGGTTTTTTCCGTGTTTGAATCACGTAGTAATGTGGTAACACACTGAAGCTGTCAATTAAACCTGGTTTCGATCAATATTTTAGAGGATAACACCGGTTAGGTCTGGGTTAGGTCTGGGATATGCGCGCATCTGGCTTATACTTTCGCCTTTTTCGCAAACTTGTTGGCCAGATCCTGGGTATTTTCCGTGTTTGAATCACGTAGTAATGTGGTAACACACTGAAGCAGTCAATTAAACCTGGTTTCGATCAATATTTCAGAGGATAACACCGGTTAGGTCTGGGTTAGGTCTGGGTTATGCCCGCATCTGGCTCATGATTTTGCCTTCTTCGCATACTTGTTGGCCAGATCCTGGGTTTTATTCGTGTTTGAATCACGTAGTAATGTGGTAATACACTGAAGCAGTCAATTAAACCTGGCTTCGATCAATATTTTAGAGGATAACAGCGGTTAGGTCTGGCTTAGGTCTGGGTTATGCCCGCATCTGGCTCATGATTTTGCCTTCTTCGCATACTTGTTGGCCAGATCCTGGGTTTTTTTCGTGTTTGAAATACGTAGTAATGTGGTAACACACTGAAGCAGTCAATTAAACCTGGTTTCGATCAATATTTCAGAGGATAACACCGGTTAGGTCTGGGTTAGGTCTGGGAAATGCGCGCATCTGGCTTATACTTTCGCCTTCTTCGCATACTTGTTGGCCAGATCCTGGGTTTTTTTCGTGTTTGAATCACGTAGGAATGTGGTAACACACTGAAGCAGTCAATTAAACCAGGTTTCGATCAATATTTCAGAGGATAACACCGGCTAGGTCTGGGTTAGGTCTGGGATATGCGCGCATCTTGCTTATACTTTCGCCTTTTTCGGAAACTTGTTGGCTAGATCCTGGGTTTTTTTCGGGTTTGAATAACGCAGTAATGTGGTACCACACTGCAGCAGTCAATTAAACCTGGTTTCGATCAATATTTTAGAGGATAACGCCGGTTAGGTCTGGGTTAGGTCTGGGAAATGCGCGCATCTAGCTCAAGATTTTGCATTCTTCGCATACTTGTTGGCCAGATCCTGAGTATTTTCCGTGTTTGAATCACGCAGTAATGTGGTAACACACTGAAGCAGTCAATTAAACCTGGTTTCGATCAATATTTCAGAGGATAACACCGGTTAGGTCTGGGTTAGGTCCGGGATATGCCCGCATCTGGCTCATGATTTTGCCTTCTTCGCATACTTGTTGGCCAGATCCTGGGTTTTTTTCGTGTTTGAATCACGTAGTAATGTGGTAACACACTGAAGCTTTCAATTAAACCTGGTTTCGATCAATATTTTAGAGGATAACACCGGTTAGGTCTGGGTTAGGTCTGGGTTATGCCCGCATCTGGCTCATGATTTTGCCTTCTTCGCATACTTGTTGGCCAGATCCTGGGTTTTTTTCGTGTTTGAATCACGTAGTAATGTGGTAACAAACTGAAGCAGTCAATAATCCTGGTTTCGATCAATATTTTAGAGGATAACACCGGTTAGGTCTGGGTTAGGTCTGGGATATGCGCGCATCTGGCTTATACTTTCGCCTTTTTCGCAAACTTGTTGGCCAGATCCTGGGTATTTTCCGTGATTGAAACACGTAGTAATGTGGTAACACACTGAAGCAGTCAATTAAACCTGGTTTCGATCAATATTTCAGAGGATAACACCGGTTAGGTCTGGGTTAGGTCTGGGATATGCGCGCATCTGGCTTATACTTTCGCCTTTTTCGCAAGCTTGTTGGCTAGATCCTGGGTTTTTTTCGGGTTTGAATAACGCAGTAATGTGGTACCACACTGAAGCAGTCAATTAAACCTGGTTTCGATCAATATTTTAGAGGATAACACCGGTTAGGTCTGGCTTAGGTCTGGGAAATGCGCGCATCTGGCTCAAGATTTTGCCTTCTTCGCATACTTGTTGGCCAGATCCTGGGTATTTGCCGTGTTTGAATCACGTAGTAATGTGGTAACACACTGAAGCAGTCAATTAAACCTGGTTTCGATCAATATTTCAGAGGATAACACCGGTTAGGTCTGGGTTAGGTCTGGGTTATGCCCGCATCTGGCTCATGATTTTGCCTTCTTCGCATACTTGTTGGCCAGATCCTGGGTTTTATTCGTGTTTGAATCACGTAGTAATGTGGTAATACACTGAAGCAGTCAATTAAACCTGGTTTCGATCAATATTTTAGAGGATAACAGCGGTTAGGTCTGGGTTAGGTCTGGGTTATGCCCGCATCTGGCTCATGATTTTGCCTTCTTCGCATACTTGTTGGCCAGATCCTGGGTTTTTTTCGTGTTTGAAACACGTAGTAATGTGGTAACACACTGAAGCAGTCAATTAAACCTGGTTTCGATCAATATTTTAGAGGATTACACCGATTAGGTCTGGGTTAGGTCTGGGTTATGCCCGCATCTGGCTCATGATTTTGCCTTCATCGCATACTTGTTGGCCAGATCCTGGGTTTTTTCCGTGTTTGAATCACGTAGTAATGTGGTGACACACCGATGCAGCCAATTAAACCTGGTCTCGATCTATATTTCAGAGGATAACACCGGTTAGGTCTGGGTTAGGTCTGGGAAATGCGCGCATCTGGCTCAAGATTTTGCCTTCTTAGCATACTTGTTGGCCAGATCCTGGGTATATTCCGTGTTTGAATCACGTAGTAATGTGGTAACACACTGAAGCAGTCAATTAAACCTGGTTTCGATCAATATTTCAGAGGATAACACCGGTTAGGTCTGGGTTAGGTCTGGGTTATGCCCGCATCTGGCTCATGATTTTGCCTTCTTCGCATACTTGTTGGCCAGATCCTGGGTTTTTTTCGTGTTTGAATCACGTAGTAATGTGGTAATACACTGAAGCAGTCAATTAAACCTGGTTTCGATCAATATTTTAGAGGATAACAGCGGTTAGGTCTGGGTTAGGTCTGGGTTATGCCCGCATCTGGCTCATGATTTTGCCTTCTTCGCATACTTGTTGGCCAGATCCTGGGTTTTTTTCGTGTTTGAAACACGTAGTAATGTGGTAACACACTGAAGCAGTCAATTAAACCTGGTTTCGATCGATATTTTAGAGGATAACACCGGTTAGGTCTGGGTTAGGACTGGGTTATGCCCCCATCTGGCTCATGATTTTGCCTTCATCGCATACTTGTTGGCCAGATCCTGGGTTTTTTCCGTGTTTGAACCACGTAGTAATGTGGTAACACACTGAAGCAGTCAATTAAACCTGGTTTCGACCAATATTTCAGAGGATAACACCGGTTAGGTCTGGGAAATGCGCGCATCTGGCTAATACTTTCGCCTTCTTCGCATACTTGTTGGCCAGATCCTGGGTTTTTTTCGTGTTTGAATCATGTAGGAATGTGGTAACACACTGAAGCAGTCAATTAAACCTGGTTTCGATCAATATTTTAGAGGATAACACCGGTTAGGTCTGGGTTAGGTCCGGGATATGCCCGCATCTGGCTCATGATTTTGCCTTCTTCGCAAACTTGTTGGCCAGATCGTGGGTTTTCTTCGGGTTTGAATAACGCAGTAATGTGGTACCACACTGAAGCAGTCAATTAAACCTGGTTTCGATCAATATTTTAGAGGATAACACCGGTTAGGTCTGGGTTAGGTCTGGGTAATGCCCGCATCTGGCTCATGATTTTGCCTTCATCGCATACTTGTTGGCCAGATCCTGGGTTTTTTTCGTGTTTGAATCACGTAGTAATGTGGTAACACACTGAAGCAGTCAATTAAACCTGGTTTCGATCAATATTTTAGAGGATAACACCGGTTAGGTCTGGGTTAGGTCTGGGTAATGCCCGCATCTGGCTCATGATTTTGCCTTCATCGCATACTTGTTGGCCAGATCCTGGGTTTTTTCCGTGTTTGAATCACGTAGTAATGTGGTACCACACTGAAGCAGTCAATAAAACCTGGTTTCGATCAATATTTCAGAGGATAACACCGGTTAGGTCTGGGTTAGGTCTGGGAAATGCGCGCATCTGGCTTATACTTTCGCCTTCTTCGCATACTTGTTGGCCAGATCCTGGGTTTTTTTCGTGTTTGAATCTCGTAGGAATGTGGTAACACACTGAAGCAGTCAATTAAACCCGGTTTCGATCAATATTTTAGAGGATAACACCGGTTAGGTCTGGGTTAGGTCCGGGATATGCCCGCATCTGACTCATGATTTTGCCTTCTTCGCATACTTGTTGGCCAGATCCTGGGTGTTTTTCGTGTTTGAATCACGTAGTAATGTGGTAACACACTGAAGCTGTCAATTAAACCTGGTTTCGATCAATATTTTAGAGGATAACACCGGTTAGGTCTGGGTTAGGTCTGGGTTATGCCCGCATCTGGCTCATGATTTTGCCTTCTTCGCATACTTGTTGGCCAGATCCTGGGTTTTTTTCGTGTTTGAATCACGTAGTAATGTGGTGACAAACTGAAGCAGTCAATAAAACCTGGTTTCGATCAATATTTTAGAGGATAACGCCGGTTAGGTCTGGGTTAGGGCTGGGAAATGCGCGCATCTGGCTCAAGATTTTGCCTTCTTCGCATACTTGTTGGCCAGATCCTGGGTATTTTCCGTGTCTGAATCACGTAGTAATGTGGTAACACACTGAAGCAGTCAATTAAACCTGGTTTCGATCAATATTTCAGAGGATAACACCGGTTAGGTCTGGGTTAGGTCTGGGTTATGCCCGCATCTGGCTCATGATTTTGCCTTCTTCGCATACTTGTTGGCCAGATCCTGGGTTTTATTCGTGTTTGAATCACGTAGTAATGTGGTAATACACTGAAGCAGTCAATTAAACCTGGTTTCGATCAATATTTTAGAGGATAACAGCGGTTAGGTCTGGGTTAGGTCTGGGTTATGCCCGCATCTGGCTCATGATTTTGCCTTCTTCGCATACTTGTTGGCCAGATCCTGGGTTTTTTTCGTGTTTGAAACACGTAGTAATGTGGTAACACACTGAAGCAGTCAATTAAACCTGGTTTCGATCAATATTTTAGAGGATAACACCGGTTAGGTCTGGGTTAGGTCTGGGTTATGCCCGCATCTGGCTCATGATTTTGCCTTCATCGCATACTTCTTGGCCAGATCCTGGGTTTTTTCCGTGTTTGAATCACGTAGTAATGTGGTGACACACTGAAGCAGTCAATTAAACCTGGTTTCGATCAATATTTCAGAGGATAACACCGGTTAGGTCTGGGTTAGGTCTGGGAAATGCGCGCAACTGGCTTATACTTTCGCCTTCTTCGCATACTTGTTGGCCAGATCCTGGGTTTTTTTCGTGTTTGAATCACGTAGGAATGTGGTAACACACTGAAGCAGTCAATTAAACCCGGTTTCGATCAATATTTTAGAGGATAACACCGGTTAGGTCTGGGTTAGGTCCGGGATATGCCCGCATCTGGCTCATGATTTTGCCTTCTTCGCATACTTGTTGGCCAGATCCTGGGTTTTTTTCGTGTTTGAATCACGTAGTAATGTGGTAACACACTGAAGCTGTCAATTAAACCTGGTTTCGATCAATATTTTAGAGGATAGCACCGGTTAGGTCTGGATTAGGTCTGGGATATGCGCGCATCTGGCTTATACTTTCGCCTTTTTCGCAAACTTGTTGGCCAGATCCTGGGTATTTTCCGTGTTTGAAACACGTAGTAATGTGGTAACACACTGAAGCAGTCAATTAAACCTGGTTTCGATCAATATTTCAGAGGATAACACCGGTTAGGTCTGGGTTAGGTCTGGGATATGCGCGCATCTGGCTTATACTTTCGCCTTTTTCGCAAACTTGTTGGCTAGATCCTGGGTTTTTTTCGGGTTTGAATAACGCAGTAATGTGGTACCACACTGAAGCAGTTAATTAAACCTGGTTTCGATCAATATTTTAGAGTATAACGCGGGTTAGGTCTGGGTTGGTCTGGGAAATGCGCGCATCTGGCTCAAGATTTTGCCTTCTCCGCATACTTGTTGGCCAGATCCTGGGTTTTTTTCGTGTTTGAATCACGTAGTAATGTGGTAACACACTGAAGCTGTCAATTAAACCTGGTTTCGATCAATATTTTAGAGGATAACACCGGTTAGGTCTGGGTTAGGTCTGGGTTATGCCCGCATCTGGCTCATGATTTTGCCTTCATCGCATACTTGTTGGCCAGATCCTGGGTTTTTTCCGTGTTTGAATCACGTAGTAATGTGGTACCACACTGAAGCAGTCAATAAAACCTGGTTTCGATCAATATTTCAGAGGATAACGCCGGGTAGGTCTGGGTTAGGTCTGGGAAATGCGCGCATCTGGCTCAAGATTTTGCCTTCTTCGCATACTTGTTGGCCAGATCCTGGGTTTTATTCGAGTTTGAATCACGTAGTAATGTGGTAATACACTGAAGCAGTCAATTAAACCTGGTTTCGATCAATATTTTAGAGGATAACAGCGGTTAGGTCTGGGTTAGGTCTGGGTTATGCCCGCATCTGGCTCATGATTTTGCCTTCTTCGCATACTTGTTGGCCAGATCCTGGGTTTTTTTCGTGTTTGAAACACGTAGTAATGTGGTAACCCACTGAAGCAGTCAATTAAACCTGGTTTCGATCAATATTTTAGAGGATAACACCGATTAGGTCTGGGTTAGGCCTGGGTTATGCCCGCATCTGGCTCATGATTTTGCCTTCATCGCATACTTGTTGGCCAGATCCTGGGTTTTTTCCGTGTTTGAATCACGTAGTAATGTGGTGACACACCGATGCAGCCAATTAAACCTGGTCTCGATCAATATTTCAGAGGATAACACCGGTTAGGTCTGGGTTAGGTCTGGGAAATGCGCGCATCTGGCTCAAGATTTTGCCTTCTTAGCATACTTGTTGGCCAGATCCTGGGTATTTTCCGTGTTTGAATCACGTAGTAATGTGGTAACACACTGAAGCAGTCAATTAAACCTGGTTTCGATCAATATTTCAGAGGATAACACCGGTTAGGTCTGGGTTAGGTCTGGGTTATGCCCGCATCTGGCTCATGATTTTGCCTTCTTCGCATACTTGTTGGCCAGATCCTGGGTTTTTTTCGTGTTTGAATCACGTAGTAATGTGGTAATACACTGAAGCAGTCAATTAAACCTGGTTTCGATCAATATTTTAGAGGATAACAGCGGTTAGGTCTGGGTTAGGTCTGGGTTATGCCCGCATCTGGCTCATGATTTTGCCTTCTTCGCATACTTGTTGGCCAGATCCTGGGTTTTTTTCGTGTTTGAAACACGTAGTAATGTGGTAACACACTGAGGCAGTCAATTAAACCTGGTTTCGATCGATATTTTAGAGGATAACACCGGTTAGGTCTGGGTTAGGACTGGGTTATGCCCGCATCTGGCTCATGATTTTGCCTTCATCGCATACTTGTTGGCCAGATCCTGGGTTTTTTCCGTGTTTGAACCACGTAGTAATGTGGTAACACACTGAAGCAGTCAATTAAACCTGGTTTCGACCAATATTTCAGAGGATAACACCGGTTAGGTCTGGGAAATGCGCGCATCTGGCTAATACTTTCGCCTTCTTCGCATACTTGTTGGCCAGATCCTGGGTTTTTTTCGTGTTTGAATCATGTAGGAATGTGGTAACACACTGAAGCAGTCAATTAAACCTGGTTTCGATCAATATTTTAGAGGATAACACCGGTTAGGTCTGGGTTAGGTCCGGGATATGCCCGCATCTGGCTCATGATTTTGCCTTCTTCGCAAACTTGTTGGCCAGATCGTGGGTTTTCTTCGGGTTTGAATAACGCAGTAATGTGGTACCACACTGAAGCAGTCAATTAAACCTGGTTTCGATCAATATTTTAGAGGATAACGCCGGTTAGGTCTGGGTTAGGTCTGGGAAATGCGCGCATCTGGCTCATGATTTTGCCTTCTTCGCATACTTGTTGGCCAGATCCTGGGTTTTTTTCGTGTTTGAATCACGTAGGAATGTGGTAATACACTGAAGCAGTCAATTAAACCTGGTTTCGATCAATATTTTAGAGGATAACAGCGGTTAGGTCTGGGTTAGGTCTGGGTTATGCCCGCATCTGGCTCATGATTTTGCCTTCTTCGCATACTTGTTGGCCAGATCCTGGGTTTTTTTCGTGTTTGAATCACGTAGTAATGTGGTAACACACTGAAGCAGTCAATTAAACCTGGTTTCGATCAATATTTTAGAGGATAACACCGGTTAGGTCTGGGTTAGGTCTGGGTTATGCCCGCATCTGACTCATGATTTTGCCTTCATCGCATACTTGTTGGCCAGATCCTGGGTTTTTTCCGTGTTTGAATCACGTAGTAATGTGGTAACACACTGAAGCTGTCAATTAAACCTGGTTTCGATCAATATTTCAGAGGATAACACCGGTTAGGTCTGGGTTAGGTCTGGGAAATGCGCGCATCTGGCTTATACTTTCGCCTTCTTCGCATACTTGTTGGCCAGATCCTGGATTTTTCGTGATTGAATCACGTAGGAATGTGGTAACACACTGAAGCAGTCAATTAAACCCGGTTTCGATCAATATTTTAGAGGATAACACCGGTTAGGTCTGGGTTAGGTCCGGGATATGCCCGCATCTGGCTCATGATTTTGCCTTCTTCGCATACTTGTTGGCCAGATCCTGGGTATTTTCCGTGTCTGAATCACGTAGTAATGTGGTAACACACTGAAGCAGTCAATTAAACCTGGTTTCGATAAATATTTTAGAGGATAACACCGGTTAGGTCTGGGTTAGGTCTGGGTTATGCCCGCATCTGGCTCATGATTTTGCCTTCATCGCATACTTCTTGGCCAGATCCTGGGTTTTTTCCGTGTTTGAATCACGTAGTAATGTGGTGACACACTGAAGCAGTCAATTAAACCTGGTTTCGATCAATATTTCAGAGGATAACACCGGTTAGGTCTGGGTTAGGTCTGGGAAATGCGCGCATCTGGCTTATACTTTCGCCTTCTTCGCATACTTGTTGGCCAGATCCTGGGTTTTTTTCGTGTTTGAATCACGTAGGAATGTGGTAACACACTGAAGCAGTCAATTAAACCCGGTTTCGATCAATATTTTAGAGGATAACACCGGTTAGGTCTGGGTTAGGTCTGGGATATGCGCGCATCTGGCTTATACTTTCGCCTTTTTCGCAAACTTGTTGGCCAGATCCTGGGTATTTTCCGTGTTTGAAACACGTAGTAATGTGGTAACACACTGAAGCAGTCAATTAAACCTGGTTTCGATCAATATTTCAGAGGATAACACCGGTTAGGTCTGGGTTAGATCTGGGATATGC
Source organism: Colletes latitarsis (assembly GCF_051014445.1). Classification (NCBI taxonomy): domain Eukaryota; kingdom Metazoa; phylum Arthropoda; class Insecta; order Hymenoptera; family Colletidae; genus Colletes; species Colletes latitarsis. Next base: position 9,860,155 of record NC_135142.1, read on the forward strand.
GCGCATCTGGCTTATACTTTCGCCTTTTTCGCAAACTTGTTGGCTAGATCCTGGGTTTTTTTCGGGTTTGAATAACGCAGTAATGTGGTACCACACTGAAGCAGTTAATTAAACCTGGTTTCGATCAATATTTTAGAGTATAACGCGGGTTTGGTCTGGGTTAGGTCTGGGAAATGCGCGCATCTGGCTCAAGATTTTGCCTTCCCCGCATACTTGTTGGCCAGATCCTGGGTTTTTTTCGTGTTTGAATCACGTAGTAATGTGGTAACACACTGAAGCTGTCAATTAAACCTGGTTTCGATCAATATTTTAAAGGATAACACCGGTTAGGTCTGGGTTAGGTCTGGGTTATGCCCGCATCTGGCTCATGATTTTGCCTTCATCGCATACTTGTTGGCCAGATCCTGGGTTTTTTCCGTGTTTGAATCACGTAGTAATGTGGTACCACACTGAAGCAGTCAATAAAACCTGGTTTCGATCAATATTTCAGAGGATAACACCGGTTAGGTCTGGGTTAGGTCTGGGAAATGCGCGCATCTGGCTTATACTTTCGCCTTCTTCGCATACTTGTTGGCCAGATCCTGGGTTTTTTTCGTGTTTGAATCACGTAGGAATGTGGTAACACACTGAAGCAGTCAATTAAACCCGGTTTCGATCAATATTTTAGAGGATAACACCGGTTAGGTCTGGGTTAGGTCCGGGATATGCCCGCATCTGGCTCATGATTTTGCCTTCTTCGCATACTTGTTGGCCAGATCCTGGGTTTTTTTCGTGTTTGAATCACGTAGTAATGTGGTAACACACTGAAGCTGTCAATTAAACCTGGTTTCGATCAATATTTTAGAGGATAACACCGGTTAGGTCTGGGTTAGGTCTGGGTTATGCCAGCATCTGGCTCATGATTTTGCCTTCTTCGCATACTTGTTGGCCAGATCCTGGGTTTTTTTCGTGTTTGAATCACGTAGTAATGTGGTAACAAACTGAAGCAGTCAATAAAACCTGGTTTCGATCAATATTTTAGAGGATAACGCCGGTTAGGTCTGGGTTAGGTCTGGGAAATGCGCGCATCTGGCTCAAGATTTTGCCTTCTTCGCATACTTGTTGGCCAGATCCTGGGTATTTTCCGTGTCTGAATCACGTAGTAATGTGGTAACACACTGAAGCAGTCAATTAAACCTGGTTTCGATCAATATTACAGAGGATAACACCGGTTAGGTCTGGGTTAGGTCTGGGTTATGCCCGCATCTGGCTCATGATTTTGCCTTCTTCGCATACTTGTTGGCCAGATCCTGGGTTTTATTCGTGTTTGAATCACGTAGTAATGTGGTAATACACTGAAGCAGTCAATTAAACCTGGTTTCGATCAATATTTTAGAGGATAACAGCGGTTAGGTCTGGGTTAGGTCTGGGTTATGCCCGCATCTGGCTCATGATTTTGCCTTCTTCGCATACTTGTTGGCCAGATCCTGGGTTTTTTTCGTGTTTGAAACACGTAGTAATGTGGTAACACACTGAAGCAGTCAATTAAACCTGGTTTCGATGAATATTTTAGAGGATAACACCGGTTAGGTCTGGGTTAGGTCTGGGTTATGCCCGCATCTGGCTCATGATTTTGCCTTCATCGCATACTTGTTGGCCAGATCCTGGGTTTTTTCCGTGTTTGAATCACGTAGTAATGTGGTGACACACTGAAGCAGTCAATTAAACCTGGTTTCGATCAATATTTCAGAGGATAACACCGGTTAGGTCTGGGTTAGGTCTGGGAAATGCGCGCATCTGGCTTATACTTTCGCCTTCTTCGCATACTTGTTGGCCAGATCCTGGGTTTTTTTCGTGTTTGAATCACGTAGGAATGTGGTAACACACTGAAGCAGTCAATTAAACCCGGTTTCGATCAATATTTTAGAGGATAACACCGGTTAGGTCTGGGTTAGGTCCGGGATATGCCCGCATCTGGCTCATGATTTTGCCTTCTTCACATACTTGTTGGCCAGATCCTGGGTTTTTTTCGTGTTTGAATCACGTAGTAATGTGGTAACACACTGAAGCTGTCAATTAAACCTGGTTTCGATCAATATTTTAGAGGATAACACCGGTTAGGTCTGGGTTAGGTCTGGGATATGCGCGCATCTGGCTTATACTTTCGCCTTTTTCGCAAACTTGTTGGTCAGATCCTGGGTATTTTCCGTGTTTGAAACACGTAGTAATGTGGTAACACACTGAAGCAGTCAATTAAACCTGGTTTCGATCAATATTTCAGAGGATAACACCGGTTAGGTCTGGGTTAGGTCTGGGATATGCGCGCATCTGGCTTATACTTTCGCCTTCATCGCATACTTGTTGGCCAGATCCTGGGTTTTTTTCGGATTTGAATAACGCAGTAATGTGGTACCACACTGAAGCAGTCAATTAAACCTGGTTTCGATCAATATTTCAGAGTATAACACCGGTTAGGTCTGGGTTAGGTCTGGGATATGCGCGCATCTGGCTTATACTTTCGCCTTTTTCGCAAACTTGTTGGCCAGATCCTGGGTTTTTTTCGTGTTTGAATCATGTAGTAATGTGGTAACACACTGAAGCAGTCAATTAAACCTGGTTTCGATCAATATTTTAGAGGATAACACCGGTTAGGTCTGGGTTAGGTCTGGATTATGCCCGCATCTGGCCCATGATTTTGCCTTCTTCGCATACTTGTTGGCTAGATACTGGGTTTTTTTCGGGTTTCAATAACGCAGTAATGTGGTACCACACTGAAGCAGTCAATTAAACCTGGTTTCGATCAATATTTTAGAGGATAACGCCGGTTAAGTCTGGGTTAGGTCTGGGAAATGCGCGCATCTGGCTTATACTTTCGCCTTTTTCGCAAACTTGTTGGCCAGATCCTGGGTTTTTTTCGTGTTTGAATCATGTAGTAATGTGGTAACACACTGAAGCAGTCAATTAAACCTGGTTTCGATCAATATTTTAGAGGATAACACCGGTTAGGTCTGGGTTAGGTCTGGATTATGCCCGCATCTGGCCCATGATTTTGCCTTCTTCGCATACTTGTTGGCTAGATCCTGGGTTTTTTTCGTGTTTGAATCATGTAGTAATGTGGTAACACACTGAAGCAGTCAATTAAACCTGGTTTCGATCAATATTTTAGAGGATAACGCCGGTTAGGTCTGGGTTAGGTCTGGGAATTGCGCGCATCTGGCTTATACTTTCGCCTTTTTCGCAAACTTGTTGGCTAGAACCTGGGTTTTTTTCGGGTTTGAATAACGCAGTAATGTGGTACCACACTGAAGCAGTCAATTAAACCTGGTTTCGATCAATATTTTAGAGGATAACGCCGGTTAGGTCTGGGTTAGGTCTGGGAAATGCGCGCATCTGGCTCATGATTTTGCCTTCTTCGCATACTTGTTGGCCAGATCCTGGGTATTTTCCGTGTATGAATCACGTAGTAATGTGGTAACACACTGAAGCAGTCAATTAAACCTGGTTTCGATCAATATTTCAGAGGATAACACCGGTTAGGTCTGGGTTAGGTCTGGGTTATGCCCGCATCTGGCTCATGATTTTGCCTTCTTCGCATACTTGTTGGCCAGATCCCGGGTTTTTTCGTGTTTGAATCACGTAGTAATGTGGTAATACACTGAAGCAGTCAATTAAACCTGGTTTCGATCAATATTTTAGAGGATAACACCGGTTAGGTCTGGGTTAGGTCTGGGTTATGCCCGCATCTGGCTCATGATTTTGCCTTCTTCGCATACTTGTTGGCCAGATCCTGGGTTTTTTTCGTGTTTGAATCACGTAGTAATGTGGTAACACACTGAAGCAGTCAATTAAACCTGGTTTCGATCAATATTTTAGAGGATAACACCGGTTAGGTCTGGGTTAGGTCTGGATTATGCCCGCATCTGGCCCATGATTTTGCCATTTTCGCATACTTGTTGGCCAGATCCTGGGTATTTTCCGTGTCTGAATCACGTAGTAATGTGGTAACACACTGAAGCAGTCAATTAAACCTGGTTTCGATCAATATTTCAGAGGATAACACCGGTTAGGTCTGGGTTAGGTCTGGGTTATGCCCGCATCTGGCTCATGATTTTGCCTTCTTCGCATACTTGTTGGCCAGATCCTGGGTTTTATTCGTGTTTGAATCACGTAGTAATGTGGTAATACACTGAAGCAGTCAATTAAACCTGGTTTCGATCAATATTTTAGAGGATAACAGCGGTTAGGTCTGGGTTAGGTCAGGGTTATGCCCGCATCTGGCTCATGATTTTGCCTTCTTCGCATACTTGTTGGCCAGATCCTGGGTTTTTTTCGTGTTTGAAACACGTAGTAATGTGGTAACACACTGAAGCAGTCAATTAAACCTGGTTTGGATCAATATTTTAGAGGATAACACCGGTTAGGTCTGGGTTAGGTCTGGGTTATGCCCGCATCTGGCTCATGATTTTGCCTTCATCGCATACTTGTTGGCCAGATCCTGGGTTTTTTCCGTGTTTGAATCACGTAGTAATGTGGTGACACACTGAAGCAGTCAATTAAACCTGGTTTCGATCAATATTTCAGAGGATAACACCGGTTAGGTCTGGGTTAGGTCTGGGAAATGCGCGCATCTGGCTTATACTTTCGCCTTCTTCGCATACTTGTTGGCCAGATCCTGGGTTTTTTTCGTGTTTGAATCACGTAGGAATGTGGTAACACACTGAAGCAGTCAATTAAACCCGGTTTCGATCAATATTTTAGAAGATAACACCGGTTAGGTCTGGGTTAGGTCCGGAATATGCCCGCATCTGGCTCATGATTTTGCCTTCTTCGCATACTTGTTGGCCAGATCCTGGGTTTTTTTCGTGTTTGAATCACGTAGTAATGTGGTAACACACTGAAGCTGTCAATTAAACCTGGTTTCGATCAATATTTTAGAGGATAACACCGGTTAGGTCTGGGTTAGGTCTGGGATATGCGCGCATCTGGCTTATACTTTCGCCTTTTTCGCAAACTTGTTGGCTAGATCCTGGGTTTTTTTCGGGTTTGAATAACGCAGTAATGTGGTACCACACTGAAGCAGTCAATTGAACCTGGTTTCGATCAATATTTTAGGGTATAACGCGGGTTAGGTCTGGGTTAGGTCTGGGAAATGCGCGCATCTGGCTCAAGATTTTGCCTTCTCCGCATACTTGTTGGCCAGATCCTGGGTATTTGCCGTGTTTGAATCAGGTAGTAATGTGGTAACACACGGAAGCAGTCAATTAAACCTGGTTTCGATCAATATTTCAGAGGATAACACCGGTTAGGTCTGGGTTAGGTCTGGGTTATGCCCGCATCTGGCTCATGATTTTGCCTTCTTCGGATACTTGTTGGCCAGATCCTGGGTTTTATTCGTGTTTGAATCACGTAGTAATGTGGTAATACACTGAAGCAGTCAATTAAACCTGGTTTCGATCAATATTTTAGAGGATAACAGCGGTTAGGTCTGGGTTAGGTCTGGGTTATGCCCGCATCTGGCTCATGATTTTGCCTTCTTCGCATACTTGTTGGCCAGATCCTGGGGTTTTTTCGTGTTTGAAACACGTAGTAATGTGGTAACACACTGAAGCAGTCAATTAAACCTGGTTTCGATCAATATTTTAGAGGATAACACCGGTTAGGTCTGGGTTAGGTCTGGGTTATGCCCGCATCTGGCTCATGATTTTGCCTTCATCGCATACTTGTTGGCCAGATCCTGGGTTTTTTCCGTGTTTGAATCAGGTAGTAATGTGGTGACGCACTGAAGCAGCCAATTAAACCTGGCTTCGATCAATATTTCAGAGGATAACACCGGTTAGGTCTGGGTTAGGTCTGGGAAATGCGCGCATCTGGCTCAAGATTTTGCCTTCTTCGCATACTTGTTGGCCAGATCCTGGGTATTTTCCGTGTTTGAATCACGTAGGAATGTGGTAGCACACTGAAGCAGTCAATTAAACCTGGTTTCGATCAATATTTTAGAGGATAACACCGGTTAGGTCTGGGTTAGGTCCGGGAAATGCCCGCATCTGGCTCATGATTTTGCCTTCTTCGCAAACTTGTTGGCCAGATCCTGGGTATTTTCCGTGTTTGAAACACGTCGTAATGTGGTAACACACTGAAGCAGTCAATTAAACCTGGTATCGATCAATATTTTAGAGGATAACACCGGTTAGGTCTGGGTTAGGTCTGGGTTATGCCTCCATCTTGCTCATGATTTTGCCTTCATCGCATACATGTTGGCCAGATCCTGGGCTTTTTTCGTGTTTGAATCACGTAGTAATGTGGTAACACACTGAAGCAGTCAATTAAACCTGGTTTCGATCAATATTTTAGAGGATAACACCTGTTAGGTCTGGGTTAGGTCTGGGTTATGCCCGCATCTGGCTCATGATTTTGCCTTCTTCGCATACTTGTTGGCCAGATCCCGGGTTTTTTCGTGTTTGAATCACGTAGTAATGTGGTAATACACTGAAGCAGTCAATTAAACCTGGTTTCGATCAATATTTTAGAGGATAACACCGGTTAGGTCTGGGTTAGGTCTGGGTTATGCCCGCATCTGGCTCATGATTTTGCCTTCTTCGCATACTTGTTGGCCAGATCCTGGGTTTTTTTCGTGTTTGAATCACGTAGTAATGTGGTAACACACTGAAGCAGTCAATTAAACCTGGTTTCGATCAATATTTTAGAGGATAACACCGGTTAGGTCTGGGTTAGGTCTGGATTATGCCCGCATCTGGCCCATGATTTTGCCATTTTCGCATACTTGTTGGCCAGATCCTGGGTATTTTCCGTGTCTGAATCACGTAGTAATGTGGTAACACACTGAAGCAGTCAATTAAACCTGGTTTCGATCAATATTTCAGAGGATAACACCGGTTAGGTCTGGGTTAGGTCTGGGTTATGCCCGCATCTGGCTCATGATTTTGCCTTCTTCGCATACTTGTTGGCCAGATCCTGGGTTTTATTCGTGTTTGAATCACGTAGTAATGTGGTAATACACTGAAGCAGTCAATTAAACCTGGTTTCGATCAATATTTTAGAGGATAACAGCGGTTAGGTCTGGGTTAGGTCAGGGTTATGCCCGCATCTGGCTCATGATTTTGCCTTCTTCGCATACTTGTTGGCCAGATCCTGGGTTTTTTTCGTGTTTGAAACACGTAGTAATGTGGTAACACACTGAAGCAGTCAATTAAACCTGGTTTGGATCAATATTTTAGAGGATAACACCGGTTAGGTCTGGGTTAGGTCTGGGTTATGCCCGCATCTGGCTCATGATTTTGCCTTCATCGCATACTTGTTGGCCAGATCCTGGGTTTTTTCCGTGTTTGAATCACGTAGTAATGTGGTGACACACTGAAGCAGTCAATTAAACCTGGTTTCGATCAATATTTCAGAGGATAACACCGGTTAGGTCTGGGTTAGGTCTGGGAAATGCGCGCATCTGGCTTATACTTTCGCCTTCTTCGCATACTTGTTGGCCAGATCCTGGGTTTTTTTCGTGTTTGAATCACGTAGGAATGTGGTAACACACTGAAGCAGTCAATTAAACCCGGTTTCGATCAATATTTTAGAAGATAACACCGGTTAGGTCTGGGTTAGGTCCGGAATATGCCCGCATCTGGCTCATGATTTTGCCTTCTTCGCATACTTGTTGGCCAGATCCTGGGTTTTTTTCGTGTTTGAATCACGTAGTAATGTGGTAACACACTGAAGCTGTCAATTAAACCTGGTTTCGATCAATATTTTAGAGGATAACACCGGTTAGGTCTGGGTTAGGTCTGGGATATGCGCGCATCTGGCTTATACTTTCGCCTTTTTCGCAAACTTGTTGGCTAGATCCTGGGTTTTTTTCGGGTTTGAATAACGCAGTAATGTGGTACCACACTGAAGCAGTCAATTGAACCTGGTTTCGATCAATATTTTAGGGTATAACGCGGGTTAGGTCTGGGTTAGGTCTGGGAAATGCGCGCATCTGGCTCAAGATTTTGCCTTCTCCGCATACTTGTTGGCCAGATCCTGGGTATTTGCCGTGTTTGAATCAGGTAGTAATGTGGTAACACACGGAAGCAGTCAATTAAACCTGGTTTCGATCAATATTTCAGAGGATAACACCGGTTAGGTCTGGGTTAGGTCTGGGTTATGCCCGCATCTGGCTCATGATTTTGCCTTCTTCGGATACTTGTTGGCCAGATCCTGGGTTTTATTCGTGTTTGAATCACGTAGTAATGTGGTAATACACTGAAGCAGTCAATTAAACCTGGTTTCGATCAATATTTTAGAGGATAACAGCGGTTAGGTCTGGGTTAGGTCTGGGTTATGCCCGCATCTGGCTCATGATTTTGCCTTCTTCGCATACTTGTTGGCCAGATCCTGGGGTTTTTTCGTGTTTGAAACACGTAGTAATGTGGTAACACACTGAAGCAGTCAATTAAACCTGGTTTCGATCAATATTTTAGAGGATAACACCGGTTAGGTCTGGGTTAGGTCTGGGTTATGCCCGCATCTGGCTCATGATTTTGCCTTCATCGCATACTTGTTGGCCAGATCCTGGGTTTTTTCCGTGTTTGAATCAGGTAGTAATGTGGTGACGCACTGAAGCAGCCAATTAAACCTGGCTTCGATCAATATTTCAGAGGATAACACCGGTTAGGTCTGGGTTAGGTCTGGGAAATGCGCGCATCTGGCTCAAGATTTTGCCTTCTTCGCATACTTGTTGGCCAGATCCTGGGTATTTTCCGTGTTTGAATCACGTAGGAATGTGGTAGCACACTGAAGCAGTCAATTAAACCTGGTTTCGATCAATATTTTAGAGGATAACACCGGTTAGGTCTGGGTTAGGTCCGGGAAATGCCCGCATCTGGCTCATGATTTTGCCTTCTTCGCAAACTTGTTGGCCAGATCCTGGGTATTTTCCGTGTTTGAAACACGTCGTAATGTGGTAACACACTGAAGCAGTCAATTAAACCTGGTATCGATCAATATTTTAGAGGATAACACCGGTTAGGTCTGGGTTAGGTCTGGGTTATGCCTCCATCTTGCTCATGATTTTGCCTTCATCGCATACATGTTGGCCAGATCCTGGGCTTTTTTCGTGTTTGAATCACGTAGTAATGTGGTAACACACTGAAGCAGTCAATTAAACCTGGTTTCGATCAATATTTTAGAGGATAACACCTGTTAGGTCTGGGTTAGGTCTGGGTTATGCCCGCATCTGGCTCATGATTTTGCCTTCATCGCATACTTGTTGGCCAGATCCTGGGTTTTTTCCGTGTTTGAATCGCGTAGTAATGTGGTAACACACTGAAGCAGTCAATTAAACCTGGTTTCGATCAATATTTCAGAGGATAACACCGGTTAGGTCTGGGTTAGGTCTGGGATATGCGCGCATCTGGCTTATACTTTCGCCTTTTTCGCAAACTTGTTGGCTAGATCCTGGGTTTTTTTCGGATTTGAATAACGCAGTAATGTGGTACCACACTGAAGCAGTCAATTAAACCTGGTTTCGATCAATATTTCAGAGGATAACACCGGTTAGGTCTGGGTTAGGTCTGGGATATGCGCGCATCTGGCTTATACTTTCGCCTTTTTCGCAAACTTGTTGGCCAGATCCTGGGTTTTTTTCGTGTTTGAATCATGTAGTAATGTGGTAACACACTGAAGCAGTCAATTAAACCTGGTTTCGATCAATATTTTAGAGGATAACACCGGTTAGGTCTGGGTTAGGTCTGGATTATGCCCGCATCTGGCCCATGATTTTGCCTTCTTCGCATACTTGTTGGCTAGATCCTGGGTTTTTTTCGTGTTTGAATCATGTAGTAATGTGGTAACACACTGAAGCAGTCAATTAAACCTGGTTTCGATCAATATTTTAGAGGATAACGCCGGTTAGGTCTGGGTTAGGTCTGGGAAATGCGCGCATCTGGCTTATACTTTCGCCTTTTTCGCAAACTTGTTGGCCAGATCCTGGGTTTTTTTCGTGTTTGAATCATGTAGTAATGTGGTAACACACTGAAGCAATCAATTAAACCTGTTTTCGATCAATATTTTAGAGGATAACACCGGTTAGGTCTGGGTTAGGTCTGGATTATGCCCGCATCTGGCCCATGATTTTGCCTTCTTCGCATACTTGTTGGCCAGATCCTGGGTTTTTTTCGTGTTTGAATCACGTAGTAATGTGGTAATACACTGAAGCAGTCAATAAAACCTGGTTTCGATCAATATTTTAGAGGATAACACCGGTTAGGTCTGGGTTAGGTCTGGGTTATGCCCGCATCTGGCTCATGATTTTGCCTTCTTCGTAAACTTGTTGGCTAGATCCTGGGTTTTTTTCGGGTTTGAATAACGCAGTAATGTGGTACCACACTGAAGCTGTCAATTAAACCTGGTTTCGATCAATATTTTAGAGGATAACACCGGTTAGGTCTGGGTTAGGTCTGGGTTATGCCAGCATCTGGCTCATGATTTTGCCTTCTTCGCATACTTGTTGGCCAGATCCTGGGTTTTTTTCGTGTTTGAATCACGTAGTAATGTGGTAACAAACTGAAGCAGTCAATAAAACCTGGTTTCGATCAATATTTTAGAGGATAACGCCGGTTAGGTCTGGGTTAGGTCTGGGAAATGCGCGCATCTGGCTCAAGATTTTGCCTTCTTCGCATACTTGTTGGCCAGATCCTGGGTATTTTCCGTGTCTGAATCACGTAGTAATGTGGTAACACACTGAAGCAGTCAATTAAACCTGGTTTCGATCAATATTACAGAGGATAACACCGGTTAGGTCTGGGTTAGGTCTGGGTTATGCCCGCATCTGGCTCATGATTTTGCCTTCTTCGCATACTTGTTGGCCAGATCCTGGGTTTTATTCGTGTTTGAATCACGTAGTAATGTGGTAATACACTGAAGCAGTCAATTAAACCTGGTTTCGATCAATATTTTAGAGGATAACAGCGGTTAGGTCTGGGTTAGGTCTGGGTTATGCCCGCATCTGGCTCATGATTTTGCCTTCTTCGCATACTTGTTGGCCAGATCCTGGGTTTTTTTCGTGTTTGAAACACGTAGTAATGTGGTAACACACTGAAGCAGTCAATTAAACCTGGTTTCGATGAATATTTTAGAGGATAACACCGGTTAGGTCTGGGTTAGGTCTGGGTTATGCCCGCATCTGGCTCATGATTTTGCCTTCATCGCATACTTGTTGGCCAGATCCTGGGTTTTTTCCGTGTTTGAATCACGTAGTAATGTGGTGACACACTGAAGCAGTCAATTAAACCTGGTTTCGATCAATATTTCAGAGGATAACACCGGTTAGGTCTGGGTTAGGTCTGGGAAATGCGCGCATCTGGCTTATACTTTCGCCTTCTTCGCATACTTGTTGGCCAGATCCTGGGTTTTTTTCGTGTTTGAATCACGTAGGAATGTGGTAACACACTGAAGCAGTCAATTAAACCCGGTTTCGATCAATATTTTAGAGGATAACACCGGTTAGGTCTGGGTTAGGTCCGGGATATGCCCGCATCTGGCTCATGATTTTGCCTTCTTCACATACTTGTTGGCCAGATCCTGGGTTTTTTTCGTGTTTGAATCACGTAGTAATGTGGTAACACACTGAAGCTGTCAATTAAACCTGGTTTCGATCAATATTTTAGAGGATAACACCGGTTAGGTCTGGGTTAGGTCTGGGATATGCGCGCATCTGGCTTATACTTTCGCCTTTTTCGCAAACTTGTTGGTCAGATCCTGGGTATTTTCCGTGTTTGAAACACGTAGTAATGTGGTAACACACTGAAGCAGTCAATTAAACCTGGTTTCGATCAATATTTCAGAGGATAACACCGGTTAGGTCTGGGTTAGGTCTGGGATATGCGCGCATCTGGCTTATACTTTCGCCTTCATCGCATACTTGTTGGCCAGATCCTGGGTTTTTTTCGGATTTGAATAACGCAGTAATGTGGTACCACACTGAAGCAGTCAATTAAACCTGGTTTCGATCAATATTTCAGAGTATAACACCGGTTAGGTCTGGGTTAGGTCTGGGATATGCGCGCATCTGGCTTATACTTTCGCCTTTTTCGCAAACTTGTTGGCCAGATCCTGGGTTTTTTTCGTGTTTGAATCATGTAGTAATGTGGTAACACACTGAAGCAGTCAATTAAACCTGGTTTCGATCAATATTTTAGAGGATAACACCGGTTAGGTCTGGGTTAGGTCTGGATTATGCCCGCATCTGGCCCATGATTTTGCCTTCTTCGCATACTTGTTGGCTAGATACTGGGTTTTTTTCGGGTTTCAATAACGCAGTAATGTGGTACCACACTGAAGCAGTCAATTAAACCTGGTTTCGATCAATATTTTAGAGGATAACGCCGGTTAAGTCTGGGTTAGGTCTGGGAAATGCGCGCATCTGGCTTATACTTTCGCCTTTTTCGCAAACTTGTTGGCCAGATCCTGGGTTTTTTTCGTGTTTGAATCATGTAGTAATGTGGTAACACACTGAAGCAGTCAATTAAACCTGGTTTCGATCAATATTTTAGAGGATAACACCGGTTAGGTCTGGGTTAGGTCTGGATTATGCCCGCATCTGGCCCATGATTTTGCCTTCTTCGCATACTTGTTGGCTAGATCCTGGGTTTTTTTCGTGTTTGAATCATGTAGTAATGTGGTAACACACTGAAGCAGTCAATTAAACCTGGTTTCGATCAATACTTTAGAGGATAACGCCGGTTAGGTCTGGGTTAGGTCTGGGAATTGCGCGCATCTGGCTTATACTTTCGCCTTTTTCGCAAACTTGTTGGCTAGAACCTGGGTTTTTTTCGGGTTTGAATAACGCAGTAATGTGGTACCACACTGAAGCAGTCAATTAAACCTGGTTTCGATCAATATTTTAGAGGATAACGCCGGTTAGGTCTGGGTTAGGTCTGGGAAATGCGCGCATCTGGCTCATGATTTTGCCTTCTTCGCATACTTGTTGGCCAGATCCTGGGTATTTTCCGTGTATGAATCACGTAGTAATGTGGTAACACACTGAAGCAGTCAATTAAACCTGGTTTCGATCAATATTTCAGAGGATAACACCGGTTAGGTCTGGGTTAGGTCTGGGTTATGCCCGCATCTGGCTCATGATTTTGCCTTCTTCGCATACTTGTTGGCCAGATCCCGGGTTTTTTCGTGTTTGAATCACGTAGTAATGTGGTAATACACTGAAGCAATCAATTAAACCTGGTTTCGATCAATATTTTAGAGGATAACACCGGTTAGGTCTGGGTTAGGTCTGGGTTATGCCCGCATCTGGCTCATGATTTTGCCTTCTTCGCATACTTGTTGGCCAGATCCTGGGTTTTTTTCGTGTTTGAATCACGTAGTAATGTGGTAACACACTGAAGCAGTCAATTAAACCTGGTTTCGATCAATATTTTAGAGGATAACACCGGTTAGGTCTGGGTTAGGTCTGGATTATGCCCGCATCTGGCCCATGATTTTGCCATTTTCGCATACTTGTTGGCCAGATCCTGGGTATTTTCCGTGTCTGAATCACGTAGTAATGTGGTAACACACTGAAGCAGTCAATTAAACCTGGTTTCGATCAATATTTCAGAGGATAACACCGGTTAGGTCTGGGTTAGGTCTGGGTTATGCCCGCATCTGGCTCATGATTTTGCCTTCTTCGCATACTTGTTGGCCAGATCCTGGGTTTTATTCGTGTTTGAATCACGTAGTAATGTGGTAATACACTGAAGCAGTCAATTAAACCTGGTTTCGATCAATATTTTAGAGGATAACAGCGGTTAGGTCTGGGTTAGGTCAGGGTTATGCCCGCATCTGGCTCATGATTTTGCCTTCTTCGCATACTTGTTGGCCAGATCCTGGGTTTTTTTCGTGTTTGAAACACGTAGTAATGTGGTAACACACTGAAGCAGTCAATTAAACCTGGTTTGGATCAATATTTTAGAGGATAACACCGGTTAGGTCTGGGTTAGGTCTGGGTTATGCCCGCATCTGGCTCATGATTTTGCCTTCATCGCATACTTGTTGGCCAGATCCTGGGTTTTTTCCGTGTTTGAATCACGTAGTAATGTGGTGACACACTGAAGCAGTCAATTAAACCTGGTTTCGATCAATATTTCAGAGGATAACACCGGTTAGGTCTGGGTTAGGTCTGGGAAATGCGCGCATCTGGCTTATACTTTCGCCTTCTTCGCATACTTGTTGGCCAGATCCTGGGTTTTTTTCGTGTTTGAATCACGTAGGAATGTGGTAACACACTGAAGCAGTCAATTAAACCCGGTTTCGATCAATATTTTAGAAGATAACACCGGTTAGGTCTGGGTTAGGTCCGGAATATGCCCGCATCTGGCTCATGATTTTGCCTTCTTCGCATACTTGTTGGCCAGATCCTGGGTTTTTTTCGTGTTTGAATCACGTAGTAATGTGGTAACACACTGAAGCTGTCAATTAAACCTGGTTTCGATCAATATTTTAGAGGATAACACCGGTTAGGTCTGGGTTAGGTCTGGGATATGCGCGCATCTGGCTTATACTTTCGCATTTTTCGCAAACTTGTTGGCTAGATCCTGGGTTTTTTTCGGGTTTGAATAACGCAGTAATGTGGTACCACACTGAAGCAGTCAATTAAACCTGGTTTCGATCAATATTTTAGGGTATAACGCGGGTTAGGTCTGGGTTAGGTCTGGGAAATGCGCGCATCTGGCTCAAGATTTTGCCTTCTCCGCATACTTGTTGGCCAGATCCTGGGTATTTGCCGTGTTTGAATCAGGTAGTAATGTGGTAACACACGGAAGCAGTCAATTAAACCTGGTTTCGATCAATATTTCAGAGGATAACACCGGTTAGGTCTGGGTTAGGTCTGGGTTATGCCCGCATCTGGCTCATGATTTTGCCTTCTTCGGATACTTGTTGGCCAGATCCTGGGTTTTATTCGTGTTTGAATCACGTAGTAATGTGGTAATACACTGAAGCAGTCAATTAAACCTGGTTTCGATCAATATTTTAGAGGATAACAGCGGTTAGGTCTGGGTTAGGTCTGGGTTATGCCCGCATCTGGCTCATGATTTTGCCTTCTTCGCATACTTGTTGGCCAGATCCTGGGGTTTTTTCGTGTTTGAAACACGTAGTAATGTGGTAACACACTGAAGCAGTCAATTAAACCTGGTTTCGATCAATATTTTAGAGGATAACACCGGTTAGGTCTGGGTTAGGTCTGGGTTATGCCCGCATCTGGCTCATGATTTTGCCTTCATCGCATACTTGTTGGCCAGATCCTGGGTTTTTTCCGTGTTTGAATCAGGTAGTAATGTGGTGACGCACTGAAGCAGCCAATTAAACCTGGCTTCGATCAATATTTCAGAGGATAACACCGGTTAGGTCTGGGTTAGGTCTGGGAAATGCGCGCATCTGGCTCAAGATTTTGCCTTCTTCGCATACTTGTTGGCCAGATCCTGGGTATTTTCCGTGTTTGAATCACGTAGGAATGTGGTAGCACACTGAAGCAGTCAATTAAACCTGGTTTCGATCAATATTTTAGAGGATAACACCGGTTAGGTCTGGGTTAGGTCCGGGAAATGCCCGCATCTGGCTCATGATTTTGCCTTCTTCGCAAACTTGTTGGCCAGATCCTGGGTATTTTCCGTGTTTGAAACACGTCGTAATGTGGTAACACACTGAAGCAGTCAATTAAACCTGGTATCGATCAATATTTTAGAGGATAACACCGGTTAGGTCTGGGTTAGGTCTGGGTTATGCCTCCATCTTGCTCATGATTTTGCCTTCATCGCATACATGTTGGCCAGATCCTGGGCTTTTTTCGTGTTTGAATCACGTAGTAATGTGGTAACACACTGAAGCAGTCAATTAAACCTGGTTTCGATCAATATTTTAGAGGATAACACCTGTTAGGTCTGGGTTAGGTCTGGGTTATGCCCGCATCTGGCTCATGATTTTGCCTTCATCGCATACTTGTTGGCCAGATCCTGGGTTTTTTCCGTGTTTGAATCGCGTAGTAATGTGGTAACACACTGAAGCAGTCAATTAAACCTGGTTTCGATCAATATTTCAGAGGATAACACCGGTTAGGTCTGGGTTAGGTCTGGGATATGCGCGCATCTGGCTTATACTTTCGCCTTTTTCGCAAACTTGTTGGCTAGATCCTGGGTTTTTTTCGGATTTGAATAACGCAGTAATGTGGTACCACACTGAAGCAGTCAATTAAACCTGGTTTCGATCAATATTTCAGAGGATAACACCGGTTAGGTCTGGGTTAGGTCTGGGATATGCGCGCATCTGGCTTATACTTTCGCCTTTTTCGCAAACTTGTTGGCCAGATCCTGGGTTTTTTTCGTGTTTGAATCATGTAGTAATGTGGTAACACACTGAAGCAGTCAATTAAACCTGGTTTCGATCAATATTTTAGAGGATAACACCGGTTAGGTCTGGGTTAGGTCTGGATTATGCCCGCATCTGGCCCATGATTTTGCCTTCTTCGCATACTTGTTGGCTAGATCCTGGGTTTTTTTCGTGTTTGAATCATGTAGTAATGTGGTAACACACTGAAGCAGTCAATTAAACCTGGTTTCGATCAATATTTTAGAGGATAACGCCGGTTAGGTCTGGGTTAGGTCTGGGAAATGCGCGCATCTGGCTTATACTTTCGCCTTTTTCGCAAACTTGTTGGCCAGATCCTGGGTTTTTTTCGTGTTTGAATCATGTAGTAATGTGGTAACACACTGAAGCAATCAATTAAACCTGTTTTCGATCAATATTTTAGAGGATAACACCGGTTAGGTCTGGGTTAGGTCTGGATTATGCCCGCATCTGGCCCATGATTTTGCCTTCTTCGCATACTTGTTGGCCAGATCCTGGGTTTTTTTCGTGTTTGAATCACGTAGTAATGTGGTAATACACTGAAGCAGTCAATAAAACCTGGTTTCGATCAATATTTTAGAGGATAACACCGGTTAGGTCTGGGTTAGGTCTGGGTTATGCCCGCATCTGGCTCATGATTTTGCCTTCTTCGTAAACTTGTTGGCTAGATCCTGGGTTTTTTTCGGGTTTGAATAACGCAGTAATGTGGTACCACACTGAAGCAGTCAATTAAACCTGGTTTCGATCAATATTTTAGAGGATAACGCCGGTTAGGTCTGGGTTAGGTCTGGGAAATGCGCGCATCTGGCTCATGATTTTGCCTTCTTCGCATACTTGTTGGCCAGATCCTGGGTATTTTCCGTGTTTGAATCACGTAGTAATGTGGTAACACACTGAAGCAGTCAATTAAACCTGGTTTCGATCAATATTTCAGAGGATAACACCGGTTAGGTTGGGTTAGGTCTGGGTTATGCCCGCATCTGGCTCATGATTTTGCCTTCTTCGCATACTTGTTGGCCAGATCCCGGGTTTTTTTCGTGTTTGAATCACGTAGTAATGTGGTAATACACTGAGGCAGTCAATTAAACCTGGTTTCGATCAATATTTTAGAGGATAACACCGGTTAGGTCTGGGTTAGGTCTGGGAAATGCGCGCATCTGGCTTATACTTTCGCCTTCTTCGCATACTTGTTGGCCAGATCCTGGGTTTTGTTCGTGTTTGAATCACGTAGTAATGTGGTAACAAACTGAAGCTGTCAATAAAACCTTGTTTCGATCGATATTTTAGAGGATAACGCCGGTTAGGTCTCGGTTAGGTCTGGGAAATGCGCGCATCTGGCTCAAGATTTTGCCTTCTTCGCATACTTGTTGGCCAGATCCTGGGTATTTTCCGTGTCTGAATCACGTAGTAATGTGGTAACACACTGAAGCAGTCAATTAAACCTGGTTTCGATCAATATTTCAGAGGATAACACCGGTTAGGTCTGGGCTAGGTCTGGGTTATGCCCGCATCTGGCTCATGATTTTGCCTTCTTCGCATACTTGTTGGCCAGATCCTGGGTTTTATTCGTGTTTGAATCACGTAGTAATGTGGTAATACACTGAAGCAGTCAATTAAACCTGGTTTCGATCAATATTTCAGAGGATAACAGCGGTTAGGTCTGGGTTAGGTCTGGGTTATGCCGGCATCTGGCTCATGATTTTGCCTTCTTCGCATACTTGTTGGCCAGATCCTGGGTTTTTTTCGTGTTTGAAACACGTAGTAATGTGGTAACACACTGAAGCAGTCAACTAAACCTGGTTTCGATCAATATTTTAGAGGATAACGCCGGTTAGGTCTGGGTTAGGTCTGGGAAATGCGCGCATCTAGCTCAAGATTTTGCATTCTTCGCATACTTGTTGGCCAGATCCTGGGTATTTTCCGTGTTTGAATCACGTAGTAATGTGGTAACACACTGAAGCAGTCAATTAAACCTGGTTTCGATCAATATTTCAGAGGATAACAACGGTTAGGTCTGGGTTAGGTCTGGGAAATGCGCGCATCTGGCTTATACTTTCACCTTCTTCGCATACTTGTTGGCCAGATCCTGGGTTTTTTTCGTGTTTGAATCACATAGGAATGTGGTAACACACTGAAGCAGTCAATTAAACCCGGTTTCGATCAATATTTTAGAGGATAACACCGGTTAGGTCTGGGTTAGGTCCGGGATATGCCCGCATCTGGCTCATGATTTTGCCTTCTTCGCATAATTGTTGGCCAGATCCTGGGTTTTTTTCGTGTTTGAATCACGTAGTAATGTGGTAACACACTGAAGCTGTCAATTAAACCTGGTTTCGATCAATATTTTAGAGGATAACACCGGTTAGGTCTGGGTTAGGTCTGGGTTATGCCCGCATCTGGCTCATGATTTTGCCTTCTTCGCATACTTGTTGGCCAGATCCTGGGTTTTTTTCGTGTTTGAATCACGTAGTAATGTGGTAACAAACTGAAGCAGTCAATAAAACCTGGTTTCGATCAATATTTTAGAGGATAACACCGGTTAGGTCTGGGTTAGGTCTGGGAAATGCGCGCATCTGGCTCAAGATTTTGCCTTCTTCGCATACTTGTTGGCCAGATCCTGGGTATTTGCCGTGTTTGAATCACGTAGTAATGTGGTAACACACTGAAGCAGTCAATTAAACCTGGTTTCGATCAATATTTCAGAGGATAACACCGGTTAGGTCTGGGTTAGGTCTGGGTTATGCCCGCATCTGGCTCATGATTTTGCCTTCTTCGGATACTTGTTGGCCAGATCCTGGGTTTTATTCGTGTTTGAATCACGTAGTAATGTGGTAATACACTGAAGCAGTCAATTAGACCTGGTTTCGATCAATATTTCAGAGGATAACACCGGTTAGGTCTGGGTTAGGTCTGGGAAATGCGCGCATCTGGCTCATGATTTTGCCTTCTTCGCATACTTGTTGGCCAGATCCTGGGTTTTTTCCGTGTTTGAATCACGTAGTAATGTGGTGACACACTGAAGCAGTCAATTAAACCTGGTTTCGATCAATATTTCAGAGGATAACACCGGTTAGGTCTGGGTTAGGTCTGGGAAATGCGCGCATCTGGCTTATACTTTCGCCTTCTTCGCATACTTGTTGGCCAGATCCTGGGTTTTTTTCGTGTTTGAATCACGTAGGAATGTGGTAACACACTGAAGCAGTCAATTAAACCTGGTTTCGATCAATATTTCAGAGGATAACACCGGTTAGGTCTGGGTTAAGTCTGGGATATGCGCGCATCTGGCTTATACTTTCGCCTTTTTCGCAAACTTGTTGGCTAGATCCTGGGATTTTTTCGGATTTCAATCACGCAGTAATGTGGTACCACAGTGAAGCAGTCAATTAAACCTGGTTTCGATCAATATTTTAGAGGATAACGCCGGTTAGGTCTGGGTTAGGTCTGGGTTATGCCGGCATCTGGCTCATGATTTTGCCTTCTTCGCATACTTGTTGGCCAGATCCTGGGTTTTTTCGGTGTTTGAATCACGTAGTAATGTGGTAACATACTGAAGCAGTCAATTAAACCTGGTTTCGATCAATATTTTAGAGGATAACACCGGTTAGGTCTGGGTTCGGTCTGGGATATGCCCGCATCTGGCTCATGATTTTGCCTTCTTCGCATACTTGTTGGCCAGATCCTGGGCTTTTTTCGTGTTTGAATCACGTAGTAATGTGGTAACACACTGAAGCAGTCTATTAAACCTGGTTTCGATCAATATTTCAGAGGATAACACCGGTTAGGTCTGGGTTAGGTGCGGGATTTGCGCGCATCTGGCTTATGCTTTCGCCTTTTTCGCAAACTTGTTGGCCAGATCCTGGGTTTTTTCCGTGTTTGAATCACGTAGTAATGTTGTACCACACTGAGGCAGTCAATTAAACCTGGATTCGTACAGTATTTTAGAGGATAACACCGGTTAGGTCTGGGTGAGGTCTGGGTTATGCCCGCATCTGGCTCATGATTTTGCCTTCTTCGCATACTTGTTGGCCAGATCCTGGGTTTTTTTCGTCTTTGAATCACGTAGTAATGTGGTAACAAACTGAAGCAGTCAATAAAACCTGGTTTCGATCAATATTTTAGAGGATAACACCGGTTTGGTCTGGGTTAGGACTGGGATATGCGCGTATCTGGCTTATACTTTCGCCTTTTTCGCAAACTTGTTGGCCAGATCCTGGGTATTTTCCGTGTTTGAAACACGTAGTAATGTGGTGACACACTGAAGCAGCCAATTAAACCTGGTTTCGATCAATATTTCAGAGGATAACACCGGTTAGGTCTGGGAAATGCGCGCATCTGGCTCAAGATTTTGCCTTATCCGCATACTTGTTGGCCAGATCCTGGGTATTTTCCGTGTTTGAATCACGTAGTAATGTGGTAACACGCTGAAGCAGTCAATTAAACCTGGTTTCGATCAATATTTCAGAGGATAACACCGGTTAGGTCTGGGTTAGGTCTGGGATATGCGGGCATCTGGCTTATACTTTCGCCTTTTTCGCAAACATGTTGGCTAGATCCTGGGTTTTTTTCGGGTTTGAATAACGCAGTAATGTGGTACCACACTGAAGCAGTCAATTAAACCTGGTTTCGATCAATATTTTAGAGGATAACGCCGGTTAGGTCTGGGTTAGGTCTGGGAAATGCGCGCATCTGGCTTATACTTTCGCCTTTTTCGCAAACTTGTTGGCCAGATCCTGGGTTTTTTTCGTGTTTGAATCATGTAGTAATGTGGTAACACACTGAAGCAGTCAATTAAACCTGGTTTCGATCAATATTTTAGAGGATAACACCGGTTAGGTCTGGGTTAGGTCTGGGCTATGCCCGCATCTGGCTCATGATTTTGCCTTCATCGCATACTTGTTGGCCAGATCCTGGGTTTTTTCCGTGTTTGAATCGCGTAGTAATGTGGTAACACACTGAAGCAGTCAATTAAACCTGGTTTCGATCAATATTTCAGAGGATAACACCGGTTAGGTCTGGGTTAGGTCTGGGATATGCGGGCATCTGGCTTATACTTTCGCCTTTTTCGCAAACATGTTGGCTAGATCCTGGGTTTTTTTCGGGTTTGAATAACGCAGTAATGTGGTACCACACTGAAGCAGTCAATTAAACCTGGTTTCGATCAATATTTTAGAGGATAACGCCGGTTAGGTCTGGGTTAGGTCTGGGAAATGCGCGCATCTGGCTTATACTTTCGCCTTTTTCGCAAACTTGTTGGCCAGATCCTGGGTTTTTTTCGTGTTTGAATCATGTAGTAATGTGGTAACACACTGAAGCAGTCAATTAAACCTGGTTTCGATCAATATTTTAGAGGATAACACCGGTTAGGTCTGGGTTAGGTCTGGATTATGCCCGCATCTGGCCCATGATTTTGCCTTCTTCGCATACTTGTTGGCCAGATCCTGGGTTTTTTTCGTGTTTGAATCACGTAGTAATGTGGTAATACACTGAAGCAGTCAATAAAACCTGGTTTCGATCAATATTTTACAGGATAACACCGGTTAGGTCTGGGTTAGGTCTGGGTTATGCCCGCATCTGGCTCATGATTTTGCCTTCTTCGCATACTTGTTGGCCAGATCCTGGGCTTTTCTCGTGTTCGAATCACGTAGTAATGTGGTAATACACTGATGCTGTCAATAAAACCAGGTTTCGATTAATATTTAAGAGGATAACACCGGTTAGGTCTGGGTTAGGTCAGGGTTATGCCCGCATCTGTCTCATGATTTTGCCTTCCTCGCATACTTGTTGGCCAGATCGTGGGGTTTTTTCGTGTTTGAATCACGTAGTAATGTGGTAACACACTGAACTAGTCAATTAAACCTGGTTTCGATGAATATTTTAGAGGATAACACCGGTTAGGTCTGGGATAGGTCCGGGATATGCCCGCATCTGGCTCATGATTTTGCCTTCTTCGCATACTTGTTGGCCAGATCCTGGGTATTTTCCGTGTTTGAATCACATAGTAATGTGGTAACACACTGAAGCAGTCAATTAAACCAGGTTTCGATCAATATTTCAGAGGAAAACACCGGTTAGGTCTGGGTGTGGTCCGGGATATATGCGCATCTGGCTTATACTTTCGTCTTTTTCGCAAACTTGTTGGCTAGATCCTGGGTTTTTTTCGGGTTTGAATAACGCAGTAATGTGGTACCACACTGAAGCAGTCAATTAAACCTGGTTTCGATCAATATTTTAGAGGATAACGCCGGTTAGGTCTGGGTCAGGTCTGGGTTATGCCCGCATCTGGCTCATGATTTTGCCTTCTTCGCATACTTGTTGGCCAGATCCTGGGTTTTTTTCGTGTTTGAATCACGTAGTAATGTGGTAACACGCTGAAGCAGTCAATTAAACCTGGTTTCGATCAATATTTTAGAGGATAACACCGGTTAGGTCTGGGTTAGGTCTGGGTTATGCCCGCATCTGGCTCATGATTTTGCCTTCATCGCATACTTGTTGGCGAGATCCTGGGTTTTTTCCGTGTTTGAATCACGTAGTAATGTGGTAACACACTGAAGCAGTCAATAAAACCTGGTTTCGATCAATATATTAGAGGATAACACCGGTTAGGTCTGGGTTAGGTCTGGGATTTGCGCGCATATGCCTTATACTTTCGCCTTTTTCGCAAACTTGTTGGCCAGATCCTGGGTATTTTCCGTGTTTGAAACACGTAGTAATGTGGTAACACACTGAAGCAGTCAATTAAACCTGGTTTCGATCAATATTTCAGAGGATAACACCGGTTAGGTCTGGGTTAGGTCTGGGATTTGCGCGCATCTGGCTTATACTTTCGCCTTTTTCGCAAACTTGTTGGCCAGATCCTGGGTATTTTCCGTGTTTGAATCACGAAGTAATGTGGTAACACACTGAAGCAGTCAATTAAACCTGGTTTCGATCAATATTTTAGAGGATGACACCGGTTAGGTCTGGGTTAGGTCTGGGTTATGCCCGCATCTGGCTCATGATTTTGCCTTCTTCGCATACTTGTTGGCCAGATCCTGGGTTTTTTTCGTGTTTCAATCGAGTAGTAATGTGGTAACACACTGAGGCAGTCTATTAAACCTGGATTCGGACAGTATTTTAGAGGATAACACCGGTTAGGTCTGGGTTAGGTCTGGGTTATGCCCGCATCTGGCTCATGATTTTGCCTTCTTCGCATACTTGTTGGCCAGATCCTGGGTTTTTTTCGTGTTTGAATCACGTAGGAATGTGGTAACACATTGAAGCAGTCAATTAAACCCGGTTTCGATCAATATTTTAGAGGATAACGCCGGTTAGGTCTGGGTTAGGTCTGGGATTTGCGCGCATCTGGCTTATACTTTCGCCTTTTTCGCAAACTTGTTGGCCAGATCCTGGGTATTTTCCGTGTTTGAAACACGTAGTAAAGTGGTAACACACTGAAGCAGTCAATTAAACCTGGTTTCGATCAATATTTTAGAGGATAACGCCGGTTAGGTCTGGGTTAGGTCTGGGAAATGCGCGCATCTGGCTTATACTTTCGCCTTTTTCGCAAACTTGTTGGCTAGATCCTGGGTTTTGTTCTAGTTTGAATAACGCAGTAATGTGGTACCACACTGAAGCAGTCAATTAAACCTGGTTTCGATCAATACTTCAGAGGATAACACCGGTTAGGTCTGGGTTAGGTCCGGGATATGCCCTCATCTGGCTCATGATTTTGCCATCTTCGCATACTTGCTGGCCAGATCCTGGGTTTTTTTCGTGTTTGAATCACGTAGTAATGTGGTAACACACTGAAGCAGTCTATTAAACCTGGTTTCGATCAATATTTCAGAGGATAACACGGGTTAGGTCTGGGTTAGGTCTGGGATATGCGCGCATCTGGCTTATACTTTCGCCTTTTTCGCAAGCTTGTTGGCCAGATCCTGGGTTTTTTTCGTGTTTGAATCACGTAGTAATGTGGTACCACACTGAGGCAGTCAATTAAACCTGGTTTCGATCAATATTTCAGAGGATAACACGGGTTAGGTCTGACTTAGGTCGGGGATATGCGCGCATCTGGCTCATACTTTCGCCTTTTTCGCAAACTTGTTGGCTAGATCCTGGGTTTTTTTCGGGTTTGGATAACGCAGTAGTGTGGTACCACACTGAAGCAGTCAATTAAACCTGGTTTCGATCAATATTTTAGAGGATAACGCCGGTTAGGTCTGGGTTATGCCCGCATCTGGCTCATGATTTTGCCTTCTTCGCATACTTGTTGGCCAGATCCTGGGCTTTTTTCGTGTTCGAATCACGTAGTAATGTGGTAATACACTGATGCTGTCAATGAAACTAGGTTTCGATTATTATTTTAGAGGATAACACCGGTTAGGTCTTGGTTAGGTCAGGGTTATGCCCGCATCTGGCTCATGATTTTGCCTTCCTCGCATACTTGTTGGCCAGATCGTGGGGTTTTTTCGTGTTTGAATCACGTAGTAATGTGGTAACACACTGAACTAGTCAATTAAACCTGGTTTCGATGAATATTTTAGAGGATAACACCGGTTAGGTCTGGGATAGGTCCGGGATATGCCCGCATCTGGCTCATGATTTTGCCTTCTTCGCATACTTGTTGGCCAGATCCTGGGTATTTTCCGTGTTTGAATCACGTAGTAATGTGGTAACACACTGAAGCAGTCAAATAAACCAGGTTTCGATCAATATTTCAGAGGAAAACACCGGTTAGGTCTGGGTTAGGTCCGGGATATGCGCGCATCTGGCTTATACTTTCGTCTTTTTCGCAAACTTGTTGGCTAGATCCTGGGTTTTTTTCGGGTTTGAATAACGCAGTAATGTGGTACCACACTGAAGCAGTCAATTAAACCTGGTTTCGATCAATATTTTAGAGGATAACGCCGGTTAGGTCTGGGTTAGGTCTGGGTTATGCCCGCATCTGGCTCATGATTTTGCCTTCTTCGCATACTTGTTGGCCAGATCCCGGGTTTTTTTCGTGTTTAAATCACGTAGTAATGTGGTAACACACTGAAGCAGTCAATTAAACCTGGTTTCGATCAATATTTTAGAGGATAACACCGGTTATGTCTGGGTTAGGTCTGGGTTATGCCCGCATCTGGCTCATGATTTTGCCTTCTTCGCATACTTGTTGGCCAGATCCTGGGTATTTTCCGTGTTTGAATCACGTAGTAATGTGGTAACACACTGAAGCAGTCAATTAAACCAGGTTTCGATCAATATTTCAGAGGATAACACCGGTTAGGTCTGGGTTAGGTCTGGGATTTGCGCGCATCTGGCTTATACTTTCGCCTTTTTCGCAAACTTGTTGGCCAGATCCTGGGTATTTTCCGTGTTTGAATCACGAAGTAATGTGGTAACACACTGAAGCAGTCAATTAAACCTGGTTTCGATCAATATTTTAGAGGATGACACCGGTTAGGTCTGGGTTAGGTCTGGGTTATGCCCGCATCTGGCTCATGATTTTGCCTTCTTCGCATACTTGTTGGCCAGATCCTGGGTTTTTTTCGTGTTTCAATCGAGTAGTAATGTGGTAACACACTGAGGCAGTCTATTAAACCTGGATTCGGACAGTATTTTAGAGGATAACACCGGTTAGGTCTGGGTTAGGTCTGGGTTATGCCCGCATCTGGCTCATGATTTTGCCTTCTTCGCATACTTGTTGGCCAGATCCTGGGTTTTTTTCGTGTTTGAATCACGTAGGAATGTGGTAACACACTGAAGCAGTCAATTAAACCCGGTTTCGATCAATATTTTAGAGGATAACGCCGGTTAGGTCTGGGTTAGGACTGGGATTTGCGCGCATCTGGCTTATACTTTCGCCTTTTTCGCAAACTTGTTGGCCAGATCCTGGGTATTTTCCGTGTTTGAAACACGTAGTAAAGTGGTAACACACTGAAGCAGTCAATTAAACCTGGTTTCGATCAATATTTTAGAGGATAACGCCGGTTAGGTCTGGGTTAGGTCTGGGAAATGCGCGCATCTGGCTTATACTTTCGCCTTTTTCGCAAACTTGTTGGCTAGATCCTGGGTTTTGTTCTAGTTTGAATAACGCAGTAATGTGGTACCACACTGAAGCAGTCAATTAAACCTGGTTTCGATCAATACTTCAGAGGATAACACCGGTTAGGTCTGGGTTAGGTCCGGGATATGCCCTCATCTGGCTCATGATTTTGCCTTCTTCGCATACTTGTTGGCCAGATCCTGGGTTTTTTTCGTGTTTGAATCACGTAGTAATGTGGTAACACACTGAAGCAGTCTATTAAACCTGGTTTCGATCAATATTTCAGAGGATAACACCGGTTAGGTCTGGGTTAGGTGCGGGATTTGCGCGCATCTGGCTTATGCTTTCGCCTTTTTCGCAAACTTGTTGGCCAGATCCTGGGTTTTTTCCGTGTTTGAATCACGTAGTAATGTTGTACCACACTGAGGCAGTCAATTAAACCTGGATTCGTACAGTATTTTAGAGGATAACACCGGTTAGGTCTGGGTGAGGTCTGGGTTATGCCCGCATCTGGCTCATGATTTTGCCTTCTTCGCATACTTGTTGGCCAGATCCTGGGTTTTTTTCGTCTTTGAATCACGTAGTAACGTGGTAACACACTGAAGCAGTCAATTAAACCTGGTTTCGATCAATATTTCAGAGGATAACACCGGTTAGGTCTGGGATAGGTCCGGGATATGCCCGCATCTGGCTCATGATTTTGCCTTCTTCGCATACTTGTTGGCCAGATCCTGGGTTTTTTTCGTGTTTGAATCACGTAGTAATGTGGTACCACACTGAAGCAGTCAATTAAACCTGGTTTCGATCAATATTTTAGAGGATAACGCCGGTTAGGTCTGGGTTAGGTCTGGGTTATGCCCGCATCTGGCTCATGATTTTGCCTTCTTCGCATACTTGTTGGCCAGATCATGGGTTTTTTCCGTGTTTGAATCACGTAGTAATGTGGTAACACACTGAAGCAGTCAATTAAACCTGGTTTCGATCAATATTTTAGAGGACAGCACCGGTTAGGTCTGGGATAGGTCCGGGATATGCCCGCATCTGGCTCATGATTTTGCCTTCTTCGCATACTTGTTGGCCAGATCCTGGGATTTTTCGTGTTTGAATCACGTAGTAATGTGGTAACACACTGAAGCAGTCAATTAAACCTGGTTTCGATCAATATTTCAGAGGATAACACCGGTTAGGTCTGGGTTAGGTCTGGGAAATGCGCGCATCTGGCTTATACTATCGCCTTTTTCGCAAACTTGTTGGCCAGATCCTGGGTTTTTTTCGTGTTTGAATCACGTAGTAATGTGGTAATACACTGAAGCAGTCAATTAAACCTGGTTTCGATCAATATTTTAGAGGATAACACCGGTTAGGTCTGGGTTAGGTCTGGGATATGCGCGCATCTGGCTTATACTTTCGCCTTTTTCGCAAACTTGTTGGCCAGATCCTGGATTTTTTCCGTGTTTGAATCACGTAGTAATGTGGTAACACACTGAAGCAGTCAATTAAACCTGGTTTCGACGAATATTTTAGAGGATAACACCGGTTAGGTCTGGGTTAGGTCTGGGTTATGCCCGCATCTGGCTCATGATTTTGCCTTCTTCGCATACTTGTTGGCCAGATCCTGGGTTTTTTCCGTGTTTGAATCACGTAGTAATGTGGTAACACACTGATGCAGTCAATTAAACCTGGTTTCGATCAATATTTTAGAGGATAACACCGGTTAGGTCTGGGTTAGGTCTGGGATATGCGCGCATCTGGCTTATACTATCGCCTTTTTCGCAAACTTGTTGGCCAGATCCTGGATTTTTTCCGTGTTTGAATCACGTAGTAATGTGGTAACACACTGAAGCAGTCAATTAAACCTGGTTTCGATCAATATTTCAGAGGATAACACCGGTTAGGTCTGGGTTAGGTCTGGGAAATGCGCGCATCTGGCTTATACTTTCGCCTTCTTCGCATACTTGTTGGCCAGATCCTTGGTTTTTTCCGTGTTTGAATCACGTAGTAATGTGGTACCACACTGAGGCAGTCAATTAAACCTGGTTTCGATCAATATTTCAGAGGAAAACACCGGTTAGGTCTGGGTTAGGTCTGGGAAATGCGCGCATCTGGCTTATACTTTCGCCTTCTTCGCATACTTGTTGGCCAGATCCTTGGTTTTTTCCGTGTTTGAATCACGTAGTAATGTGGTACCACACTGAGGCAGTCAATTAAACCTGGTTTCGATCAATATCTCAGAGGATAACACCGGTTAGGTCTGGGTTAGGTCCAGGATATGCCCGCATCTGGCTCATGATTTTGCCTTCTTCGCATACTTGTTGGCCAGATCCTGGGTTTTTTTCGTGTTTGAATCACGTAGTAATGTGGTACCACACTGAGGCAGTCAATTAAACCTGGTTTCGATCAATATTTCAGAGGATAACACCGGCTAGGTCTGGGTTAGGTCCGGGATATGCCCGCATCTGGCTCATGATTTTGCCTTCTTCGCATACTTGTTGGCCAGATCCTAGGTTTTTTTCGTGTTTGAATCACGTAGTAATGTGGTAACACACTGAAGCAGTCAATAAAACCTGGTTTCGATCAATATTTCAGAGGATAACACCGGTTAGGTCTGGGATAGGTCCGGGATATGCCCGCATCTGGCTCATGATTTTGCCTTCTTCGCATACTTGTTGGCCAGATCCTGGGTTTTTTTCGTGTTTGAATCACGTAGTAATGTGGTATCACACTGATGCAGTCAATTAAACCTGGTTTCGATCAATATTTTAGAGGATAACACCGGTTAGGTCTGGGTTAGGTCTGGGATATGCGCGCATCTGGCTTATGCTTTCGCCTTTTTCGCAAACTTGTTGGCCAGATCCTGGGTTTTTTCCGTGTTTGAATCACGTAGTAATGTTGTACCACACTGAGACCGTCAATTAAACCTGGATTCGGACAGTATTTTAGAGGATAACACCGGTTAGGTCTGGGTTAGGTCTGGGTTATGCCCGCATCTGGCTCATGATTTTGCCTTCTTCGCATACTTGTTGGCCAGATCCTGGGTTTTTTTCGTGTTTGAATCACGTAGTAATGTGGGAACACACTGAAGCAGTCAATTAAACCTGGTTTCGATCAATATTTTAGAGGATAACACCGGTTAGGTCTGGGTTAGGTCTGGGATATGCGCGCATCTGGCTTATGCTTTCGCCTTTTTCGCAAACTTGTTGGCCAGATCCTGGGTTTTTTCCGTGTTTGAATCACGTAGTAAAGTTGTACCACACTGAGGCAGTCAATTGAACCTGGATTCGGACAGTATTTTAGAGGATAACACCGGTTAGGTCTGGGTTAGATCTGGGTTATGCCCGCATCTGGCTCATGATTTTGCCTTCTTCGCATACTTGTTGGCCAGATCCTGGGGTTTTTTCGTGTTTGAATCACGTAGTAATGTGGTAACAGACTGAAGCAGTCAATTAAACCTGGTTTCGATCAATATTTCAGAGGATAACACCGGTTAGGTCTGGGTTAAGTCTGGGATATGCGCGCATCTGGCTTATACTTTCGCCTTTTTCGCAAACTTGTTGGCTAGATCCTGGGATTTTTTCGGGTTTCAATCACGCAGTAATGTGGTACCACAGTGAAGCAGTCAATTAAACCTGGTTTCGATCAATATTTTAGAGGATAACGCCGGTTAGGTCTGGGTTAGGTCTGGGTTATGCCGGCATCTGGCTCATGATTTTGCCTTCTTCGCATACTTGTTGGCCAGATCATGGGTTTTTTCGGTGTTTGAATCACGTAGTAATGTGGTAACACACTGAAGCAGTCAATTAAACCTGGTTTCGATCAATATTTTAGAGGATAACACCGGTTAGGTCTGGGTTAGGTCTGGGATATGCGCGCATCTGGCTTATGCTTTCGCCTTTTTCGCATACTTGTTGGACAGATCCTGGGTTTTTTTCGTGTTTGAATCACGTAGTAATGTGGGAACACACTGAAGCAGTCAATTAAACCTGGTTTCGATCAATATTTTAGAGGATAACACCGGTTAGGTCTGGGTTAGGTCTGGGTTATGCCGGCATCTGGCTCATGATTTTGCCTTCTTCGCATACTTGTTGGCCAGATCCTGGGTTTTTTCGGTGTTTGAATCACGTAGTAATGTGGTAACACACTGAAGCAGTCAATTAAACCTGGTTTCGATCAATATTTTAGAGGATAACACCGGTTAGGTCTGGGTTAGGTCTGGGATATGCGCGCATCTGGCTTATGCTTTCGCCTTTTTCGCATACTTGTTGGACAGATCCTGGGTTTTTTTCGTGTTTGAATCACGTAGTAATGTGGGAACACACTGAAGCAGTCAATTAAACCTGGTTTCGATCAATATTTTAGAGGATAACACCGGTTAGGTCTGGTTTAGGTCTGGGTTATGCCCGCATCTGGCTCATGATTTTGCCTTCTTCGCATACTTGTTGGCCAGATCCTGGGTTTTTTTCGTGTTTGAATCACGTAGTAATGTGGGAACACACTGAAGCAGTCAATTAAACCTGGTTTCGATCAATATTTTAGAGGATAACACCGGTTAGGTCTGGGTTAGGTCTGGGATATGCGCGCATCTGGCTTATACTTTCGCCTTTTTCGCAAACTTGTTGGCCAGATCCTGGGGTTTTTTCGTGTTTGAATCACGTAGTAATGTGGTAACACACTGAAGCAGTCAATTAAACCTGGTTTCGATCAATATTTTAGAGGATAACACCGGTTAGATCTGGGTTAGGTCTGGGATTTGCGCGCATCTGGCTTATACTTTCGCCTTTTTCGCAAACTTGTTGGCCAGATCCTGGGTTTTTTTCGTGTTTGAATCACGTAGTAATGTGGTACCACACTGAGGCAGTCAATTAAACCTGGTTTCGATCAATATTTCAGAGGATAACACGGGTTAGGTCTGGGTTAGGTCGGGGATATGCGCGCATCTGGCTCATACTTTCGCCTTTTTCGCAAACTTTTTGGCTAGATCCTGGGTTTTTTTCGGGTTTGGATAACGCAGTAATGTGGTACCACACTGAAGCAGTCAATTAAACCTGGTTTCGATCAATATTTTAGAGGATAACGCCGGTTAGGTCTGGGTTAGGTCTGGGTTATGCCCGCATCTGGCTCATGATTTTGCCTTCTTCGCATACTTGTTGGCCAGATCCTGGGTTTTTTTCGTGTTTGAATCACGTAGTAATGTGGTACCACACTGAGGCAGTCAATTAAACCTGGTTTCGATCAATATTTCAGAGGATAACACCGGTTAGGTCTGGGTTAGGTCCGGGATATGCCCGCATCTGGCTCATGATTTTGCCTTCTTCGCATACTTGTTGGCCAGATCCTGGGTTTTTTTCGTGTTTGAATCACGTAGTAATGTGGTAATACACTGAAGCAGTCAATAAAACCTGGTTTCGATCAATATTTCAGAGGATAACACCGGTTAGGTCTGGGTTAGGTCCGGGATTTGCGCGCATCTGGCTTATGCTTTCGCCTTTTTCGCAAACTTGTTGGCCAGATCCTGGGTTTTTTCCGTGTTTGAATCACGTAGTAATGTTGTGCCACACTGAGGCAGTCAATTAAACCTGGATTCGTACAGTATTTTAGAGGATAACACCGGTTAGGTCTGGGTGAGGTCTGGGTTATGCCCGCATCTGGCTCATGATTTTGCCTTCTTCGCATACTTGTTGGCCAGATCCTGGGGTTTTTTCGTGTTTGAATCACGTAGTAATGTGGTACCACACTGAGGCAGTCAATTAAACCTGGTTTCGATCAATATTTCAGAGGATAACACCGGTTAGGTCTGGGTTAGGTCTGGGAAATGCGCGCATCTGGCTTATACTTTCGCCTTCTTCGCATACTTGTTGGCCAGATCCTTGGTTTTTTCCGTGTTTGAATCACGTAGTAATGTGGTACCACACTGAGGCAGTCAATTAAACCTGGTTTCGATCAATATCTCAGAGGATAACACCGGTTAGGTCTGGGTTAGGTCCAGGATATGCCCGCATCTGGCTCATGATTTTGCCTTCTTCGCATACTTGTTGGCCAGATCCTAAGTTTTTTCCGTGTTTGAATCACGTAGTAATGTGGTAACACACTGAAGCAGTCAATAAAACCTGGTTTCGTCAATATTTTAGAGGATAACACCGGTTAGGTCTGGGTTTCGTCTGAGTTATGCCCGCATCTGGCTCATGATTTTGCCTTCTTCGCATACTTGTTGGCCAGATCCTGGGTTTTTTTCGTGTTTGAATCACGTAGTAATGTGGTACCACACTGAGGCAGTCAATTAAACCTGGTTTCGATCAATATTTCAGAGGATAACACCGGTTAGGTCTGGGTTAGGTCCGGGATATGCCCGCATCTGGCTCATGATTTTGCCTTCTTCGCATACTTGTTGGCCAGATCCTGGGTTTTTTTCGTGTTTGAATCACGTAGTAATGTGGTAATACACTGAAGCAGTCAATAAAACCTGGTTTCGATCAATATTTCAGAGGATAACACCGGTTAGGTCTGGGTTAGGTGCGGGATTTGCGCGCATCTGGCTTATGCTTTCGCCTTTTTCGCAAACTTGTTGGCCAGATCCTGGGTTTTTTCCGTGTTTGAATCACGTAGTAATGTTGTACCACACTGAGGCAGTCAATTAAACCTGGATTCGTACAGTATTTTAGAGGATAACACCGGTTAGGTCTGGGTGAGGTCTGGGTTATGCCCGCATCTGACTCATGATTTTGCCTTCTTCGCATACTTGTTGGCCAGATCCTGGGTTTTTTTCGTGTTTGAATCACGTAGTAATGTGGTAACACACTGAAGCAGTCAATTAAACCTGGTTTCGATCAATATTTCAGAGGATAACACCGGTTAGGTCTGGGATAGGTCCGGGATATGCCCGCATCTGGCTCATGACTTTGCCTTCTTCGCATACTTGTTGGCCAGATCCTGGGTTTTTTTCGTGTTTGAATCACGTAGTAATATGGTAACACACTGAAGCAGTCAATTAAACCTGGTTTCGATCAATATTTCAGAGGATAACACCGGTTAGGTCTGGGTTAGGTCTGGGAAATGCGCGCATCTGGCTTATACTTTCGCCTTTTTCGCAAACTTGTTGGCCAGATCCTGGGTTTTTTTGGTGTTTGAATCACGTAGTAATGTGGTACCACACTGAAGCAGTCAATTAAACCTGGTTTCGATCAATATTTTAGAGGATAACGCCGGTTAGGTCTGGGTTAGGTCTGGGTTATGCCCGCATCTGGCTCATGATTTTGCCTTCTTCGCATACTTGTTGGCCAGATCATGGGTTTTTTCCGTGTTTGAATCACGTAGTAATGTGGTAACACACTGAAGCAGTCAATTAAACCTGGTTTCGATCAATATTTTAGAGGACAGCACCGGTTAGGTCTGAGATAGGTCCGGGATATGCCCGCATCTGGCTCATGATTTTGCCTTCTTCGCATACTTGTTGGCCAGACCCTGGGATTTTTTCGTGTTTGAATCACGTAGTAATGTGGTAACACACTGAAGCAGTCAATTAAACCTGGTTTCGACGAATATTTTAGAGGATAACACCGGTTAGGTCTGGGTTAGGTCTGGGTTATGCCCGCATCTGGCTCATGATTTTGCTTTCTTCGCATACTTGTTGGCCAGATCCTGGGTTTTTTTCGTGTTTGAATCACGTAGTAATGTGGTAACACACTGAAGCAGTCAATTAAACCTGGTTTCGATCAATATTTCAGAGGATAACACCGGTTAGGTCTGGGATAGGTCCGGGATATGCC
The DNA here is from genome assembly GCF_051014445.1 of Colletes latitarsis. Lineage (NCBI taxonomy): Eukaryota > Metazoa > Arthropoda > Insecta > Hymenoptera > Colletidae > Colletes > Colletes latitarsis. The sequence continues at coordinate 9,894,289 of NC_135142.1, forward strand.
CGCATCTGGCTCATGATTTTGCCTTCTTCGCATACTTGTTGGCCAGATCCTGGGTTTTTTTCGTGTTTGAAACACGTAGTAATGTGGTACCACACTGAAGCAGTCAATTAAACCTGGTTTCGATCAATATTTTAGAGGATAACGCCGGTTAGGTCTGGGTTAGGTCTGGGTTATGCCCGCATCTGGCTCATGATTTTGCCTTCTTCGCATACTTGTTGGCCAGATCATGGGTTTTTTCCGTGTTTGAATCACGTAGTAATGTGGTAACACACTGAAGCAGTCAATTAAACCTGGTTTCGATCAATATTTTAGAGGACAGCACCGGTTAGGTCTGGGATAGGTCCGGGATATGCCCGCATCTGGCTCATGATTTTGCCTTCTTCGCATACTTGTTGGCCAGACCCTGGGATTTTTCGTGTTTGAATCACGTAGTAATGTGGTAACACACTGAAGCAGTCAATTAAACCTGGTTTCGATCAATATTTCAGAGGATAACACCGGTTAGGTCTGGGTTAGGTCTGGGAAATGCGCGCATCTGGCTTATACTATCGCCTTTTTCGCAAACTTGTTGGCCAGAGCCTGGGTTTTTTTCGTGTTTGAATCACGTAGTAATGTGGTAATACACTGAAGCAGTCAATTAAACCTGGTTTCGATCAATATTTCAGAGGATAACACCGGTTAGGTCTGGGTTAGGTCTGGGAAATGCGCGCATCTGGCTTATACTTTCGCCTTTTTCGCAAACTTGATGGCCAGATCCTGGGTTTTTTTCGTGTTTGAATCACGTAGTAATGTGGTAACACTCTGAAGCAGTCAATTAAACCTGGTTTCGATCAACATTTTAGAGGATAACACCGGTTAGGTCTGGGTTAGGTCTGGGATATGCGCGCATCTGGCTTATACTTTCGCCTTTTTCGCAAACTTGTTGGCCAGATCCAGGATTTTTTCCGTGTTTGAATCACGTAGTAATGTTGTACCACACTGAGGCAGTCAATTAAACCTGGATTCGGACAGTATTTTAGAGGATATCACCGGTTAGAACTGGGTTAGGTCTGGGTTATGCCCGCATCTGGCTCATGATTTTGCCTTCTTCGCATACTTGTTGGCCAGATCCTGGGTTTTTTTTGTGTTTGAATCACGTAGTAATGTGGTAACACACTGAAGCAGTCAATTAAACCTGGTTTCGATCAATATTTCAGAGGATAACACCGGTTAGGTCTGGGTTAGGTCTGGGAAATGCGCGCATCTGGCTTATACTATCGCCTTTTTCGCAAACTTGTTGGCCAGATCCTGGGTTTTTTTCGTGTTTGAATCACGTAGTAATGTGGTAATACACTGAAGCAGTCAATTAAACCTGGTTTCGATCAATATTTTAGAGGATAACACCGGTTAGGTCTGGGTTAGGTCTGGGATATGCGCGCATCTGGCTTATACTTTCGCCTTTTTCGCAAACTTGTTGGCCAGATCCTGGATTTTTTCCGTGTTTGAATCACGTAGTAATGTGGTAACACACTGAAGCAGTCAATTAAACCTGGTTTCGACGAATATTTTAGAGGATAACATCGGTTAGGTCTGGGTTAGGTCTGGGTTATGCCCGCATCAGGCTCATGATTTTGCCTTCTTCGCATACTTGTTGGCCAGATCCTGGGTTTTTTCCGTGTTTGAATCACGTAGTAATGTGGTAACACACTGATGCAGTCAATTAAACCTGGTTTCGATCAATATTTTAGAGGATAACACCGGTTAGGTCTGGGTTAGGTCTGGGATATGCGCGCATCTGGCTTATACTATCGCCTTTTTCGCAAACTTGTTGGCCAGATCCTGGATTTTTTCCGTGTTTGAATCACGTAGTAATGTGGTAACACACTGAAGCAGTCAATTAAACCTGGTTTCGATCAATATTTCAGAGGATAACACCGGTTAGGTCTGGGTTAGGTCTGGGAAATGCGCGCATCTGGCTTATACTTTCGCCTTCTTCGCATACTTGTTGGCCAGATCCTTGGTTTTTTCCGTGTTTGAATCACGTAGTAATGTGGTACCACACTGAGGCAGTCAATTAAACCTGGTTTCGATCAATATTTCAGAGGATAACACCGGTTAGGTCTGGGTTAGGTCTGGGAAATGCGCGCATCTGGCTTATACTTTCGCCTTCTTCGCATACTTGTTGGCCAGATCCTTGGTTTTTTCCGTGTTTGAATCACGTAGTAATGTGGTACCACACTGAGGCAGTCAATTAAACCTGGTTTCGATCAATATCTCAGAGGATAACACCGGTTAGGTCTGGCTTAGGTCCAGGATATGCCCGCATCTGGCTCATGATTTTGCATTCTTCGCATACTTGTTGGCCAGATCCTGGGTTTTTTTCGTGTTTGAATCACGTAGTAATGTGGTACCACACTGAGGCAGTCAATTAAACCTGGTTTCGATCAATATTTCAGAGGATAACACCGGTTAGGTCTGGGTTAGGTCCGGGATATGCCTGCATCTGGCTCATGATTTTGCCTTCTTCGCATACTTGTTGGCCAGATCCTGGGTTTTTTTCGTGTTTGAATCACGTAGTAATGTGGTAACACACTGAAGCAGTCAATAAAACCTACTTTCGATCAATATTTTAGAGGATAACACCGGTTAGGTCTGGGTTAGGTCTGGGTTATGCCCGCATCTGGCTCATGATTTTGCCTTCTTCGCATACTTGTTGGCCAGATCCTGGGGTTTTTTCGTGTTTGAATCACGTAGTAATGTGGTAATACACTGAAGCAGTCAATTAAACCTGGTTTCGATCAATATTTTAGAGGATAACACCGGTTAGGTCTGGGTTAGGTCTGGGATATGCGCGCATCTGGCTTATGCTTTCGCCTTTTTCGCAAACTTGTTGGCCAGATCCTGGGTTTTTTCCGTGTTTGAATCACGTAGTAATGTTGTACCACACTGAGGCAGTCAATTAAACCTGGATTCGTACAGTATTTTAGAGGATAACACCGGTTAGGTCTGGGTGAGGTCTGGGTTATGCCCGCATCTGGCTCATGATTTTGCCTTCTTCGCATACTTGTTGGCCAGATCCTGGGTTTTTTTCGTGTTTGAATCACGTAGTAATGTGGTAACACACTGAAGCAGTCAATTAAACCTGGTTTCGATCAATATTTCAGAGGATAACACCGGTTAGGTCTGGGATAGGTCCGGGATATGCCCGCATCTGGCTCATGATTTTGCCTTCTTCGCATACTTGTTGGCCAGATCCTGGGTTTTTTTCGTGTTTGAATCACGTAGTAATGTTGTACCACACTGAGGCAGTCAATTGAACCTGGATTCGGACAGTATTTTAGAGGATAACACCGGTTAGGTCTGGGTTAGATCTGGGTCATGCCCGCATCTGGCTCATGATTTTGCCTTCTTCGCATACTTGTTGGCCAGATCCTGGGGTTTTTTCGTGTTTGAATCACGTAGTAATGTGGTAACAGACTGAAGCAGTCAATTAAACCTGGTTTCGATCAATATTTCAGAGGATAACACCGGTTAGGTCTGGGTTAAGTCTGGGATATGCGCGCATCTGGCTTATACTTTCGCCTTTTTCGCAAACTTGTTGGCTAGATCCTGGGATTTTTTCGGATTTCAATCACGCAGTAATGTGGTACCACAGTGAAGCAGTCAATTAAACCTGGTTTCGATCAATATTTTAGAGGATAACGCCGGTTAGGTCTGGGTTAGGTCTGGGTTATGCCGGCATCTGGCTCATGATTTTGCCTTCTTCGCATACTTGTTGGCCAGATCCTGGGTTTTTTCGGTGTTTGAATCACGTAGTAATGTGGTAACACACTGAAGCAGTCAATTAAACCTGGTTTCGATCAATATTTTAGAGGATAACACCGGTTAGGTCTGGGTTAGGTCTGGGATATGCGCGCATCTGGCTTATGCTTTCGCCTTTTTCGCATACTTGTTGGACTACGGGGACGGACGGCCGGGAGGAGGCTGGCGCGGCCATTAATTAATGCCGCCCCGCCTCCTCCTCCAGGCCAACCTCAACCACTGCCGCGCGGCACAGGACTTGATGTCCCAAGTCCTCGCGGAGTGGGGGGTTGGCCTGGCGGTCGCCGCCGAGCCGTACCGCGTCCCTGATCACCCTCATTGGGTGGGCGACGCGGACGGCTTGGTGGCGACGGTATGGGGAGGGGGCGACGGGTCCCCACCGTTCTCCTTGTTGGAGCGCGGTCGGGGATTCGTCGCCGTGGACTGGGGGGGAGTCGCTGTGGTGGGGTGCTACATTTCGCCCCGTAGCGGTCACGCTGCGTTCGAGCTGTACTTGGCCGAGGTCGCGGCATGCGTGCAGCGCTACGCGGCCCGGCCGGTGCTGGTCCTGGGGGATTTTAATGCCAAGTCGGTGGCTTGGGGATCCCCCAGGACCTCCGTTCGCGGCGGGATCCTGGGCGATTGGGCGGCGGGGCTCGACCTCCGGGTATTGAACCGGGGGTCGGAGCACACATGCGTGCGGCGATATGGGGGGTCCATCGTGGATGTTGGATTCGCGACCCCCAACGCCGTGCGCATGGTGTCGGGTTGGCACGTGGTCGCGGGGGCAGAGACACTCTCCGATCACCGGTACATCCGGATGGAGGTCTCTGCCGCCGCGAGTGCATCCCGACACGGCCGCCTGTGTGGCACCCCACCACGCCGCTGGGCGCTTCGGCGCCTGGACAAGGACGCCCTGATGGCAGCTGCCCTCGCTGCAACTTGGCCGCAGGGAGCGGCCGAGTTGCCGAGCATAGAGGAGGAGGTCGCCCGGCTCGGAGCATTGGTCGCGGGTATTTGCGACGCGGCGATGCCTCGGGTCGGGCGGGCTTCTCCTCGCCGGGCGGTGTACTGGTGGTCGGACGCGATCGCGGAGTTGCGAGTCGCGACTGTCCGCGCCCGACGCCAGTACACCCGCGCGCGCCGTCGTCAACGTACAGGCGACGGCGTGGCGCGAGCGAGGGCAGCTGATGACCTGTATGGAGCATACCGCGTGGCGCGGGTTGCTCTGCAGGTCGCCATCAAACGGGCCAAGACCCGGGCATGGAAGGAGCTCCTCCAGACCCTTGATGACGATCCATGGGGGCGCCCATATAAGGTGGTGCTGAATAAGCTCCGCCCGTGGGCGCCCCCCGTCACCGAGGGTCTTGACCCCCGGCTGCTGGAGGACGTGGTCAATACACTCTTCCCAATTGGGGAGAGGGGACCGCGTCCTCCGGCGGCGGCGGCTGTCCCAGTGGAGTGGACGGCCGAGCTGGGGGTCACGCAGGAGGAGCTGGCAGCGGCCATCAGACGGCTCGGGGTTCGTAACACGGCCCCGGGTCCGGATGGTGTGCCCGGCCGGGTTTGGGTCTTGACCCAGGGCGTCCTTGGGGCCGACCTCAGGCGGTTGTTCGACCGCTGCCTGAGGGACGGGCGATTCCCCCCCAGTTGGAAGGTGGCGAGGATGGTCCTCCTCCGGAAGGAGGGTCGGCCCGCGGAGTCTCCCTCCGCATACCGGCCCATTTGTCTCCTCGACGAGGTGGGCAAGCTCTTCGAGCGGGTGATTGCTGCCCGCCTCGTCGAGCACCTGTCGCGGGGTGATCCCGGTCTGGCCGACTGCCAGTTCGGTTTCCGGGGGGGCCGATCGACTATCGACGCGATAGGTCGTGTGAGGGCCCTCTCGGGGGCGGCCGTCTCCCGGGGAGGGGTGGCATTGGCAATATCCTTGGATATTGCCAATGCCTTTAACACCCTCCCCTGGGAAGAGATAAGGAGGGGACTCGAATATCATCGGGTCCCCCCTTGTCTCAGGGCGGTCGTCGGGGATTATCTCCGCGGCAGGTGGATCGAGTATCCGGGCCGGGATGGTGATATGCGGAGGGAGGTGTACTGCGGTGTTCCGCAGGGGTCGGTCCTCGGGCCACTCCTGTGGAACATCGCGTACGACTCGGTGTTGCGGGCCGGCCTCCCCGACGGCGTCAGCACGGTGTGTTATGCGGATGACACACTGGTGCTGGCCGTCGGGGCGCACTGGGGGAGGGCCATGCGTCGCGCGGAGGAGGGGTCGCAACGCGTCGTCGACCGGATCAGGGGGATGGGGATGACGGTGGCGGTCCATAAGACCGAGGTGATTGCGTTTCATTCACCTCGGCAGGATCCGCCACCCCCTCTGATCCGGGTGGGTGGGGCTGACATCGAGGTGAAGCCCCAGATCAGGTATCTAGGGCTGATCCTCGATAGCCACTGGCGTTTTGAGGAGCATTTCCGCTGCCTGGTCCCCCGGTTGGAAAGGATGGTTGCGGCTCTGGGCCGGATCCTGCCCAACCTGGGGGGCCCGGCGGGCCGAGTTCGTCGCCTCTATGTGGCAATGGTCCAGTCGGTGGCCCTATACGGGGCCCCCGTCTGGGCGGACGACCTGGCTGCCTCCCGGCGCAGCATGACTATGCTGCGTCGGGTGCAGAGGCGCATGGCGCTCAGGGTCGTCCGCGGGTATCGGACCATGTCACATGAGGCGGCGACGGTTCTAGCGGGGATGCCGCCCATGGACCTGCTCGCGCGGTCGCACGCGGTGATGTACCGGCACCGCGTCGACCGTCGCGCGGGGGTGGGGGCGGTCCCGGGCGGGCAGGAACCTGCTTGGGGCGATTTGAAGCGCCAGGCCCGGCAGTCCGTGTTGCTCGCGTGGCAGGAGCGGCTGGCTCTGCCAACCGCGGGGCACCGGACTGTCGGGGCGGTTCGGCCACTCCTGAAGGAGTGGCTGGACAGAGGCCATGGCAGCCTTACCTACCGGATGGCACAGGTATTTTCCGGGCATGGCAGCTTCGGAAGATACCTGTGCCGGATAGGGAAGGAGCCGACGGCGCGTTGCTGCCACTGCGACGCTGAGCAGGACACGGCGGATCATACCCTGGAGGTATGCCCCGCGTGGGAGGGGGAGCGCCGTGTCCTGGTCGGCGTCGTCGGGCGGGATGTCTCGCTGCCGGGCGTGGTGCGCGCCATGCTCGGCAGCGAGGAGAAGTGGAGGGCCGTGGCCTCCTTCTGCGAGAACGTAATGTTGCAGAAGGAGGCCGCGGGGAGGGAGCGCGAGCTTCACCGGCGCGCTGAAGCTCGCGCTCGTGCGGTGGCCCGAGGTCGTCGCCCGGTCGCGAGGCGTCGCGGGCGGCCGCCTCGGCGTGGCGGATGACCTAGGCTGGGAGGGGGGTCCTGAGGGGACCCTCCTCCCGCCAGGCGGCGCCGGGTCGGACCGGTTGGGGGTAGGAGTGCCTCCCCCTACCGGCCCGACGCAAGGGGAGGCACCCTCGGCGGTCTGGTGCGGCCATGAACGCCCGGCCGCCGAGGGGTGGAAACGGGGTCGCGGGCGGTTGCGAGTTGGGGCTCGCAGCCGCCACTAAACGCGGCCCCGGGACGGATAGCGGCGGGATGGAGTGGCCCCGTCCCGCCGCTATGAGGCAGTGTGTCTACTGGGGGGACCGATTGTCCCCCCGGGGGATGGGCGCGAAAGCGCGGGCACGGGGAGGATACCGGAAGAATGCTTCGAGCGATTCCCGGTATCCTCCCAAAGCGTGCCGAAGGGTCACCGTGGGGTTTTTAGTGGGTAGGTCCCGCGCCTGTCGTTGTACGGGCGCGGGGAATCCCACACACCCCTCCCACCTCGCCCCAAGGAGGTGGGAGGGAGTCTTTCGAAGATTTTCCCCACGACAAAAAAAAAAAAAAAAAAAAAAAAAAAAAAAAAAAAAAAAAAAAAAAAAATACTTGTTGGACAGATCCTGGGTTTTTTCGTGTTTGAATCACGTAGTAATGTGGGAACACACTGAAGCAGTCAATTAAACCTGGTTTCGATCAATATTTTAGAGGATAACACCGGTTAGGTCTGGGTTAGGTCTGGGTTATGCCGGCATCTGGCTCATGATTTTGCCTTCTTCGCATACTTGTTGGCCAGATCCTGGGTTTTTTCGGTGTTTGAATCACGTAGTAATGTGGTAACACACTGAAGCAGTCAATTAAACCTGGTTTCGATCAATATTTTAGAGGATAACACCGGTTAGGTCTGGGTTAGGTCTGGGATATGCGCGCATCTGGCTTATACTTTCGCCTTTTTCGCAAACTTGTTGGCCAGATCCTGGGGTTTTTTCGTGTTTGAATCACGTAGTAATGTGGTAACACACTGAAGCAGTCAATTAAACCTGGTTTCGATCAATATTTTAGAGGATAACGCCGGTTAGGTCTGGGTTAGGTCTGGGTTATGCCCGCATCTGGCTCATGATTTTGCCTTCTTCGCATACTTGTTGGCCAGATCCTGGGTTTTTTTCGTGTTTGAATCACGTAGTAATGTGGTACCACACTGAGGCAGTCAATTAAACCTGGTTTCGATCAATATTTCAGAGGATAACACCGGTTAGGTCTGGGTTAGGTCCGGGATATGCCCGCATCTGGCTCATGATTTTGCCTTCTTCGCATACTTGTTGGCCAGATCCTGGGTTTTTTTCGTGTTTGAATCACGTAGTAATGTGGTACCACACTGAGGCAGTCAATTAAACCTGGTTTCGATCAATATTTCAGAGGATAACACCGGTTAGGTCTGGGTTAGGTCCGGGATATGCCCGCATCTGGCTCATGATTTTGCCTTCTTCGCATACTTGTTGGCCAGATCCTGGGTTTTTTTCGTGTTTGAATCACGTAGTAATGTGGTAATACACTGAAGCAGTCAATAAAACCTGGTTTCGATCAATATTTCAGAGGATAACACCGGTTAGGTCTGGGTTAGGTCCGGGATTTGCGCGCATCTGGCTTATGCTTTCGCCTTTTTCGCAAACTTGTTGGCCAGATCCTGGGTTTTTTCCGTGTTTGAATCTCGTAGTAATGTTGTACCACACTGAGGCAGTCAATTAAACCTGGATTCGTACAGTATTTTAGAGGATAACACCGGTTAGGTCTGGGTGAGGTCTGGGTTATGCCCGCATCTGGCTCATGATTTTGCCTTCTTCGCATACTTGTTGGCCAGATCCTGGGGTTTTTTCGTGTTTGAATCACGTAGTAATGTGGTACCACACTGAGGCAGTCAATTAAACCTGGTTTCGATCAATATTTCAGAGGATAACACCGGTTAGGTCTGGGTTAGGTCTGGGAAATGCGCGCATCTGGCTTATACTTTCGCCTTCTTCGCATACTTGTTGGCCAGATCCTTGGTTTTTTCCGTGTTTGAATCACGTAGTAATGTGGTACCACACTGAGGCAGTCAATTAAACCTGGTTTCGATCAATATCTCAGAGGATAACACCGGTTAGGTCTGGGTTAGGTCCAGGATATGCCCGCATCTGGCTCATGATTTTGCCTTCTTCGCATACTTGTTGGCCAGATCCTGAGTTTTTTCCGTGTTTGAATCACGTAGTAATGTGGTAACACACTGAAGCAGTCAATAAAACCTGGTTTCGTCAATATTTTAGAGGATAACACCGGTTAGGTCTGGGTTTCGTCTGGGTTATGCCCGCATCTGGCTCATGATTTTGCCTTCTTCGCATACTTGTTGGCCAGATCCTGGGTTTTTTTCGTGTTTGAATCACGTAGTAATGTGGTACCACACTGAGGCAGTCAATTAAACCTGGTTTCAATCAATATTTCAGAGGATAACACCGGTTAGGTCTGGGTTAGGTCCGGGATATGCCCGCATCTGGCTCATGATTTTGCCTTCTTCGCATACTTGTTGGCCAGATCCTGGGTTTTTTTCGTGTTTGAATCACGTAGTAATGTGGTACCACACTGAGGCAGTCAATTAAACCTGGTTTCGATCAATATTTCAGAGGATAACACCGGTTAGGTCTGGGTTAGGTCCGGGATATGCCCGCATCTGGCTCATGATTTTGCCTTCTTCGCATACTTGTTGGCCAGATCCTGGGTTTTTTTCGTGTTTGAATCACGTAGTAATGTGGTAATACACTGAAGCAGTCAATAAAACCTGGTTTCGATCAATATTTCAGAGGATAACACCGGTTAGGTCTGGGTTAGGTCCGGGATTTGCGCGCATCTGGCTTATGCTTTCGCCTTTTTCGCAAACTTGTTGGCCAGATCCTGGGTTTTTTTCGTGTTTGAATCACGTAGTAATGTTGTACCACACTGAGGCAGTCAATTAAACCTGGCTTCGTACAGTATTTTAGAGGATAACACCGGTTAGGTCTGGGTGAGGTCTGGGTTATGCCCGCATCTGGCTCAAGATTTTGCCTTCTTCGCATACTTGTTGGCCAGATCCTGGGTTTTTTTCGTGTTTGAATCACGTAGTAATGTGGTACCACACTGAGGCAGTCAATTAAACCTGGTTTCGATCAATATTTCAGAGGATAACACCGGTTAGGTCTGGGTTAGGTCCGGGATATGCCCGCATCTGGCTCATGATTTTGCCTTCTTCGCATACTTGTTGGCCAGATCCTGGGTTTTTTTCGGGTTTGAATCACGTAGTAACGTGGTACCACACAGAAACAGTCCATTAAACCTGGATTCGGACAGTATTTTGGAGGATAACACTGGTTAGGCTTGGGTTTCGTCTGGGTTATGTCCGCACCTGGCTCATGATTTTGCCTTCTTCGCATACTTGTTGGCCAGATCCTGGGTTTTTTTCGTGTTTGAATCACGTAGTAATGTTGTACCACACTGAGGCAGTCAATTAAACCTGGATTCGTACAGTATTTTAGAGGAAAACACCGGTTAGATCTGGGTGAGGTCTGGGTTATGCCCGCATCTGGCTCATGATTTTGCCTTCTTTGCATTCTTGTTGGCCAGATCATGGGTTTTTTTCGTGTTTGAATCACGTAGTAATGTGGTAACACACTGAAGCAGTCAATTAAACCTGGTTTCGACGAATATTTTAGAGGATAACACCGGTTAGGTCTGGGTTAGGTCTGGGTTATGCCCGCATCTGGCTCATGATTTTGCTTTCTTCGCATACTTGTTGGCCAGATCCTGGGTTTTTTCCGTGTTTGAATCACGTAGTAATGTGGTAACACACTGAAGCAGTCAATTAAACCTGGTTTCGATCAATATTTCAGAGGATAACACCGGTTAGGTCTGGGTTAGGTCTGGGAAATGCGCGCATCTGGCTTATACTATCGCCTTTTTCGCAAACTTGTTGGCCAGATCCTGGGTTTTTTTCGTGTTTGAATCACGTAGTAATGTGGTAACACACTGAAGCAGTCAATTAAACCTGGTTTCGATCAATATTTCAGAGGATAACACCGGTTAGGTCTGGGTTAGGTCTGGGAAATGCGCGCATCTGGCTTATACTATCGCCTTTTTCGCAAACTTGTTGGCCAGATCCTGGGTTTTTTTCGTGTTTGAATCACGTAGTAATGTGGTAATACACTGAAGCAGTCAATTAAACCTGGTTTCGATCAATATTTCAGAGGATAACACCGGTTAGGTCTGGGTCAGGTCTGGGAAATGCGCGCATCTGGCTTGTACTTTCGCCTTTTTCGCAAACTTGTTGGCCAGATCCTGGATTTTTTCCGTGTTTGAATCACGTAGTAATGTGGTAACACACTGAAGCAGTCAATTAAACCTGGTTTCGACGAATATTTTAGAGGATAACACCGGTTAGGTCTGGGTTAGGTCTGGGTTATGCCCGCATCTGGCTCATGATTTTGCCTTCTTCGCATACTTGTTGGCCAGATCCTTGGTTTTTTCCGTGTTTGAATCACGTAGTAATGTGGTACCACACTGAGGCAGTCAATTAAACCTGGTTTCGATCAATATTTCAGAGGATAACACCGGTTAGGTCTGGGTTAGGTCTGGGAAATGCGCGCATCTGGCTTATACTTTCGCCTACTTCGCATACTTGTTGGCCAGATCCTTGGTTTTTTCCGTGTTTGAATCACGTAGTAATGTGGTACCACACTGAGGCAGTCAATTAAACCTGGTTTCGATCAATATCTCAGAGGATAACACCGGTTAGGTCTGGGTTAGGTCCAGGATATGCCCGCATCTGGCTCATGATTTTGCCTTCTTCGCATACTTGTTGGCCAGATCCTGGGTTTTTTTCGTGTTTGAATCACGTAGTAATGTGGTACCACACTGACGCAGTCAATTAAACCTGGTTTCGATCAATATTTCTGAGGATAACATCGGTTAGGTCTGGGTTAGGTCCGGGATATGCCCGCATCTGGCTCATGATTTTGCCTTCTTCGCATACTTGTTGGCCAGATCCTGGGTTTTTTTCGTGTTTGAATCACGTAGTAATGTGGTAACACACTGAAGCAATCAATAAAACCTGGTTTCGATCAATATTTTAGAGGATAACACCGGTTAGGTCTGGGTTAGGTCTGGGTTATGCCCGCATCTGGCTCATGATTTTGCCTTCTTCGCATACTTGCTGGCCAGATCCTGGGGTTTTTTCGTGTTTGAATCACGTAGTAATGTGGTAATACACTGAAGCAGTCAATTAAACCTGGTTTCGATCAATATTTTAGAGGATAACACCGGTTAGGTATGGGTTAGGTCTGGGATATGCGCGCATCTGGCTTATGCTTTCGCCTTTTTCGCAAACTTGTTGGCCAGATCCTGGGTTTTTTCCGTGTTTGAATCACGTAGTAATGTTGTACCACACTGAGGCAGTCAATTAAACCTGGATTCGTACAGTATTTTAGAGGATAACACCGGTTAGGTCTGGGTGAGGTCTGGGTTATGCCCGCATCTGGCTCATGATTTTGCCTTCTTCGCATACTTGTTGGCCAGATCCTGGGTTTTTTTCGTGTTTGAATCACGTAGTAATGTGGTAACACACTGAAGCAGTCAATTAAACCTGGTTTCGATCAATATTTCAGAGGATAACACCGGTTAGGTCTGGGATAGGTCCGGGATATGCCCGCATCTGGCTCATGACTTTGCCTTCTTCGCATACTTGTTGGCCAGATCCTGGGTTTTTTTCGTGTTTGAATCACGTAGTAATATGGTAACACACTGAAGCAGTCAATTAAACCTGGTTTCGATCAATATTTCAGAGGATAACACCGGTTAGGTCTGGGTTAGGTCTGGGAAATGCGCGCATCTGGCTTATACTTTCGCCTTTTTCGCAAACTTGTTGGCCAGATCCTGGGTTTTTTTGGTGTTTGAATCACGTAGTAATGTGGTAACACACTGAAGCAGTCAATTAAACCTGGTTTCGATCAATATTTTAGAGGATAACACCGGTTAGGTCTGGGTTAGGTCTGCGTTATGCCCGCATCTGGCTCATGATTTTGCCTTCTTCGCATACTTGTTGGCCAGATCCTGGGTTTTTTCCGTGTTTGAATCACGTAGTAATGTGGTAACACACTGAAGCAGTCAATTAAACCTGGTTTCGATCAATATTTTAGAGGATAACACCGGTTAGGTCTGGGTTAGGTCTGGGATATGCGCGCATCTGGCTTATGCTTTCGCCTTTTTCGCAAACTTGTTGGCCAGGTCCTGGGTTTTTTCCGTGTTTGAATCACGTAGTAATGTTGTACCACACTGAGGCTGTCAATTGAACCTGGATTCGGACAGTATTTTAGAGGATAACACCGGTTAGGTCTGGGTTAGATCTGGGTTATGCCCGCATCTGGCTCATGATTTTGCCTTCTTCGCATACTTGTTGGCCAGATCCTGGGGTTTTTTCGTGTTTGAATCACGTAGTAATGTGGTAACAGACTGAAGCAGTCAATTAAACCTGGCTTCGATCAATATTTTAGAGGATAACACCGGTTAGGTCTGGGTTAGGTCTGGGATATGCGCGCATCTGGCTTATGCTTTCGCCTTTTTCGCAAACTTGTTGGCCAGATCCTGGGTTTTTTCCGTGTTTGAATCACGTAGTAATGTTGTACCACACTGAGGCAGTCAATTAAACCTGGATTCGGACAGTATTTTAGAGGATAACACCGGTTAGGTCTGGGTTAGGTCTGGGTTATGCCCGCATCTGGCTCATGATTTTGCCTTCTTCGCATACTTGTTGGCCAGATCCTGGGTTTTTTTCGTGTTTGAATCACGTAGTAATGTGGGAACACACTGAAGCAGTCAATTAAACCTGGTTTCGATCAATATTTTAGAGGATAACACCGGTTAGGTCTGGGTTAGGTCTGGGATATGCGCGCATCTGGCTTATGCTTTCGCCTTTTTCGCAAACTTGTTGGCCAGATCCTGGGTTTTTTCCGTGTTTGAATCACGTAGTAATGTTGTACCACACTGAGGCAGTCAATTGAACCTGGATTCGGACAGTATTTTAGAGGATAACACCGGTTAGGTCTGGGTTAGATCTGGGTTATGCCCGCATCTGGCTCATGATTTTGCCTTCTTCGCATACTTGTTGGCCAGATCCTGGGGTTTTTTCGTGTTTGAATCACGTAGTAATGTGGTAACAGACTGAAGCAGTCAATTAAACCTGGTTTCGATCAATATTTCAGAGGATAACACCGGTTAGGTCTGGGTTAAGTCTGGGATATGCGCGCATCTGGCTTATACTTTCGCCTTTTTCGCAAACTTGTTGGCTAGATCCTGGGATTTTTTCGGGTTTCAATCACGCAGTAATGTGGTACCACAGTGAAGCAGTCAATTAAACCTGGTTTCGATCAATATTTTAGAGGATAACGCCGGTTAGGTCTGGGTTAGGTCTGGGTTATGCCGGCATCTGGCTCATGATTTTGCCTTCTTCGCATACTTGTTGGCCAGATCCTGGGTTTTTTCGGTGTTTGAATCACGTAGTAATGTGGTAACACACTGAAGCAGTCAATTAAACCTGGTTTCGATCAATATTTTAGAGGATAACACCGGTTAGGTCTGGGTTAGGTCTGGGATATGCGCGCATCTGGCTTATGCTTTCGCCTTTTTCGCATACTTGTTGGACAGATCCTGAGTTTTTTTCGTGTTGGAATCACGTAGTAATGTGGGAACACACTGAAGCAGTCAATTAAACCTGGTTTCGATCAATATTTTAGAGGATAACACCGGTTAGGTCTGGGTTAGGTCTGGGTTATGCCCGCATCTGGCTCATGATTTTGCCTTCTTCGCATACTTGTTGGCCAGATCCTGGGTTTTTTTCGTGTTTGAATCACGTAGTAATGTGGGAACACACTGAAGCAGTCAATTAAACCTGGTTTCGATCAATATTTTAGAGGATAACACCGGTTAGGTCTGGGTTAGGTCTGGGATATGCGCGCATCTGGCTTATACTTTCGCCTTTTTCGCAAACTTGTTGGCCAGATCCTGGGGTTTTTTCGTGTTTGAATCACGTAGTAATGTGGTAACACACTGAAGCAGTCAATTAAACCTGGTTTCGATCAATATTTTAGAGGATAACACCGGTTAGATCTGGGTTAGGTCTGGGATTTGCGCGCATCTGGCTTATACTTTCGCCTTTTACGCAAACTTGTTGGCCAGATCCTGGGTATTTTCCGTGTTTGAATCACGTAGTAATGTGGTACCACAGTGAAGCAGTCAATTAAACCTGGTTTCGATCAATATTTTAGAGGATAACGCCGGTTAGGTCTGGGTTAGGTCTGGGTTATGCCGGCATCTGGCTCATGATTTTGCCTTCTTCGCATACTTGTTGGCCAGATCCTGGGTTTTTTCCGTGTTTGAATCACGTAGTAATGTGGTAACACACTGAAGCAGTCAATTAAACCTGGTTTCGATCAATATTTTAGAGGATAACACCGGTTAGGTCTGGGTTAGGTCTGGGATATGCGCGCATCTGGCTTATACTTTCGCCTTTTTCGCAAACTTGTTGGCCAGATCCTGGGGTTTTTTCGTGTTTGAATCACGTAGTAATGTGGTAACACACTGAAGCAGTCAATTAAACCTGGTTTCGATCAATATTTTAGAGGATAACACCGGTTAGATCTGGGTTAGGTCTGGGATTTGCGCGCATCTGGCTTATACTTTCGCCTTTTACGCAAACTTGTTGGCCAGATCCTGGGTATTTTCCGTGTTTGAATCACGTAGTAATGTGGTACCACAGTGAAGCAGTCAATTAAACCTGGTTTCGATCAATATTTTAGAGGATAACGCCGGTTAGGTCTGGGTTAGGTCTGGGTTATGCCGGCATCTGGCTCATGATTTTGCCTTCTTCGCATACTTGTTGGCCAGATCCTGGGTTTTTTCCGTGTTTGAATCACGTAGTAATGTGGTAACACACTGAAGCAGTCAATTAAACCTGGTTTCGATCAATATTTTAGAGGATAACACCGGTTAGGTCTGGGTTAGGTCTGGGATATGCGCGCATCTGGCTTATACTTTCGCCTTTTTCGCAAACTTGTTGGCTAGATCCTGGCTTTTTTTCGTGTTTGAATCACGTAGTAATGTGGTAACACACTGAAGCAGTCAATTAAACCTGGTTTCGATCATTATTTTAGAGGATAACACCGGTTAGGTCTGGGTTAGGTCTGGGTTATGCCCGCATCTGGCTCATGATTTTGCCTTCTTCGCATACGTGTTGGCCACGTGTTGACGATAAAACTGTAAGATATAGGATGAATTAAGTTCCATGTCCCTAAAATTTTCCAAATCATAGATTTAAAAATGATTTAGATATTTACATGATTTTAGTGTGGGTATTTATACAAGTATGTAAATCTCTATTTATGCATAACATGTTACCCCTAAATGGGCAAGTTAATGAATTATATACATGTTAATTGTATAATAATAACCCTTTGTTCCTCATAAAAATTCATAACTGAATTGCTATCATTCTAAAAAAATCCATCCCAAAATATATTGTCAAAACTAGTAATAAATTATTTGAACAAGGTGATAACAGATTTGAAATATTTAATAAAATTTAAATACCAGTAGTATTAATAAAAGATAATATTAATACTATTTTGACACTGTTATTTGATTTTAATATTAATTATAGATACTTTGATTATTGATTTATTAAAACATAAAGTTAATGAAGTCCCAGTAGATTATAAATATTTTAAAGAGCATGAATTAGCATAGAATTTCATAAAAAATTTGATGAGTGATAGAAGTAACTTGAATAATCTGAATTTTGTAGCTTTTACTATATCTTTGGATATGGAATCACAGATTCATTTTATTAATAAAAATAGAGATAGTACTGATGATTTACTCAGGCTCGTTAAAGTAAGTGGGCCAAGTGGGAAGAATATTAAGATAGATGGATAGATATTGGTAAAAGTATTCTTCTTGTCCTTATATAGGAAATCTTTAATATTACAAATAAACTCTTTCTGTAAAATCTTGAACTTATCATTATAATTTATAGAATTAAAGTCAACGCATCTAATAATGAAAGTGAACTGAAGTATTTTATAGACTTGTCAAGAACGTTTTTTGGTATATTCCTAGCAAACGACCCGTTCAACGATCGGGATGAGTTATACGTAATTCGATTCGTCTAATTCAGTATATTATTTCATTAGTATATGCATTTCATTATCTGCGGAAATTCGGTATTTTTACAAAGTAACTAAGTATTTTAAATATATTCTGACAGGTTCACAGGTGGAAACAAGTGACTGTCGTTACCTGTGTTCAAAATGCCAGCTAGTCAAATGCTAATTTGTTAACAATAACATTTATTGAATGAAATTTCTGCTATTTCTGCAAATATCTCATTGAATAAATCACCATCTTTCTATTATATATACATTTACTAAATACATAATGGCTCAGGTATCCAATGAAGTTACTCTTATTGAAAATATAAAATATTGATAGTATTATATGTTAGAAAAAAGTGGTGTCTTCAATTTAATTCATGTAAGCATCAGTAATGAGATCTTGAAAATTGACGCCGTGATTAATTTTCAAATGGCCTCTGTGCCATTATTTCTACAACAAAATGTTGATTCATCAGTCTCTATCTACTCTACCCTTCCACAATTGCTGCGCAGTATTTTTATTTAATGTTAGTTATATAATATCACGACATTGCTCATAATTATATGTTAGCATATATGGTAATTTTAAAACAATATCTGTAACTGAGTTTGTTTTTAGAAAACCACGTTCTTTGCTTTTCAAATATCTTTATATAATGCAATGGCTTTTAAAAAATAAGGGTATAAACATCTCACCGTAAACCGTAAATAGTTTACATTTTAAAGATCCAGAAACAGGCGCTCATACGAATAAAACAGAAACTACGTGGAAGCATAGTAAACACTTTTTGCCTGAATATTGTCGGTTAGTATTTGCAGTTCCACACGTTTTTTAATATGTTTTTCTAACATATAATACAAAATAATAAATATTATATTTTCTATTTTCAGCAAAAAAGATAATTTCATTGGGTACTTAAGCCATTACGTGTTTTATAAACCTTCCAAGCAAGGAAAGGATGATTTATTTAATCAGTTCTTAAAAGAAATTTCAGAAATTTCATTTGATGATGATCGATTCTGTAAAAAATCAAAATATACCAGACTTAGATGATAATGAAATTTAATAATAAAAACAAGTTAAACCAACGTACTGCGTACAATAGTAATTTACTATATATTGTAAACACTGTCAGCGACGGGGAGACATTTTTTACTGTTGCTGCATGTACTGTCTACATACCTGGTTTTAATACTGTCCACCTGACCGACTCGTGGAAGTTCTATGCCTAAAAAAATGATTTTTATGCATCATACAAATTCTTCTACAAATTCCCATTTGACAATGTAGAATAGATCCAATTAGATAAATTATTTATAATTTTTAAAATGAACATAGCAACGATGGTCACTAGTTTCTATCTGTGAACCTGTCAAAAAATCTACTTGACCTTACTTTTTTACTGTAACTTTTTATAATAACTGTTAAAATACTGTTTATATTATTTATTATAATGAATCTTGTTACAAAACAAACACACTTATTTTCCATTGTGAAAAGAAAACTTAAAAACTAAAAGAACATTCCTCTACATGTGCTTCTTTCACACACACACACACACACACACACACACCACACTACCCCTCTTATCTGAAACGGTAAACTCCTAAACACTAAAGAAACTAACGAATTTTAAGTCATATTTCTAACACGCCTTCTTGACTTAAAATTTATCAAAACAACAACAAAAATTTTGCCTTTCCTAACGATTTAGTCAGTACATCTGCAATTTGATCGTCCGTAGTCACACTTATTAGTCCCTTTTTTCATAATCATAAACAAAATGATAACTTATATCTATATGCTTGGAATTTTTTGAAAATTTTCCATTTTTTGATAAGGCTATCGCTCCAATATTGTCTTCATATATTTTTACTGGATTGTCATTCTTCACGTCAAAAACAGATAAAATGCCCTTAATTGGAATGATTTCTTCTACACAATCAGCAAGAGCGTAGTATTCAGCATGCGTTGAGGCTCTGGAGACAATTTTTTGTTTTTGCGATTTCCATAGTACTACATTTCCAAAAACTCGTATGATTATCCCTGTAGTCGATTTTCTGTCCGTAGTGTCTGCAGCCCAATCAGCGTCAACAAATGCATCCATTATTTCCTGAGTAGTTGAGTTATAAACAAGATTTATGGAACGAGTGTGATACAAGTATTTTAGAACACGTGTGCTGTCATAGCTATTTTGGAATCGACTTAGGTAATTGACCGCAAATGAAATGTCTGGGCGAGTACCATTTGCAATATACAATAATGCTCCAATTAAATTCCTATATTTCAGTTCTTCATCCACTATATCAGCAGGTTCAATTTTTCGATTCATTTCCATAGGTGTATCGAACCTTTTACTATTTATTATTCCGTACTTATGACTAAGATTTTCAATATATTTTTCTTGATTCAAGTATATTTCGTCTTTACTTTGGTTACGTTGTACTTCAATTCCCAAGTATTGCTTTATTTGTCCCAAGTCTTTCATGCGAAATCGTTTATTAAGCATGATCTTAACTTCATCTATAGCCATTTCATTTATACCACTGATTAATATATCATCCACATATAAAATAATATATATTTTTGTGTCGTTTATCTCTCCAGTATACAGACAGTAATCATAATCAGATCTTTTAAAATGCAAGCTTATCATGTAATTATGAAAACAATCATACCAGTCACGTGGACTTTCTCTCAATCCATAAAGCGCCTTCTTAAGTAAACAAACCTTATCTGACTGTATATTACTACCATCAGGAGGGTAGATGTAAACTTCAGACTTGATATTTCCGTTTAAAAAAGCTGTTTGAACATCCATTTGTTCTATTTTTAAATTTTTAACACATGCAATTGACAGCAACACCTTTAGCGTGCTCATTCTTGCAACCGGTGAATAAACTTCTTCATCGCTTTGGTACAACTGTTGGAAATGCGACTTTGGCGACAATGCGCGCTTTGCATACTCCATCTGTCTTAATTCTATATATCCACTTTACTTCAATTATTTTCTTATTTATTGGAACGTTGACCAAATCCCATGTGTCGTTTCCTTTTAAACCATCAAGTTCTTGTTTCATAGCCGCTTTCCATTTTCTTGACTCTTCGCAGTTCAATGGTTCTTGGTAGTTTTCAGGTATCAAAGCATTGCAATAGTTTGTATATACGACATGATCATCAAATTTCACAACATTTCACACATTATGTTACGCTTGGGGCGTGTATCTTATTTAACTTCCTCAGTTTTGCTGCATTGATCATCGTCAGTTTTATTTTCTTTTATTTTCAAAACTCTTTCTTCTTCTTCTTCTTCTTCTTCTTCTTCTTCTTTTGGCGTTTCCCCTTCGTATTTTTCTTCGTTATCAGTATTTCTATAAATGGTATATCTTGCACGTGACGACTTACAACTATTTTGTCATTAACCAATATCTGTATACCCTATTAATATTAATTCCTTTTTCGGCCTTTGGATTTAGCTTTGAATATCTGCATGCCTCGGGAATTCGTACAAAAGCAGTGCTTCCATATAAGTGTAAGTTTGAAACATCAGCCCTTTTATTAAAAAATATTTCATATGGTGTTTTTCTTATTCTTGTGTTTGCTAATAGGCGATTTCCAATGTAGCCAGCCGTGTAAATACATTCTGGCCAATAAAACTTGTCGACATTTGCCTCTGACAGCAAGCAGCGTGCACAATCCATTATCGTTCTGTTGTGCCTTTCGGCGACTCCGTTCAATTCGTGTGTGTATGCTGGTCCTGGTTTCAAATAAATACCTTCTCGTTTCGCTAATTCATCAAAGTTTTTGTTAAGATATGATTCTCTTCCATTGTCACATCGAATTTCTTTAATACTTTTTCCAGTTTGATTTTTTACTAATTTCCTAATATACCTAATGAAGCAATAAAAAACATCACTTTTTTGTTTTATGCAATACACAACAGCAATTTTACTGAAATCATCTATAAAAGACACAAAGTATTTCTCACCATTATGACCTGTCTGAGTTATTGGACCATGGACATCTGTATGGACTATTTGTAACAAATCATTTGCTCTTGTACGTTTGTTTTTAAATTTCAAATTTGTCATTTTATTCTCCGGACAAACTTCGCATTTTATAAATTCGTTTTCGAGTTTCACCGGTGTTCCATTTAGCAGCTGAGCTTCACACAAATATTTTAAATCTCTAAAATTTGTGTGACAAAGTATATATCTATGCCATTTTTCTATATTTGAAATTCCCATTGAACTAGTGTACGTACTTGTTTTCTTATTCTCAAGTCTGGCAACTTCTCCATTTAATTCAAAGAGTTTATTTCTTTTAACAGCAATAGCAATGAGTTTTTCTTTCGAATTACAAATTTTATTGTAATTCATTGTCTTTCTCAAACATTATTTTTAATTGTTTTGATTTACAAATACAAGAGACACTTAGTAAGTTTTGTTTCATTTCTGGTACATAGTATATACATTTTTAATCTTTATTTCCTCCGACTTATCATTAATGTTAATCATTACATTACCAATTTTTCCAGATATTAGTTTAAAACCATCACCAACTTTAATATCAACCGGGTTTTGTAGATTTTTGGATTCATAAAAGTACTCATCTGTGTTTATTATGTGATCTGAGCAACCACTATCTAGTAGCCATTTAATATTTCTACTTCTTCTATTTTGCTACTTTTCATTACTTCAACCTTGAATGAATTGTAATTTCTACTGTCATCTAGACTCGAATTTCCAGCCACTTTTCTATCGTGTCTATTTTGTATATGTTTGAAAAGGTTGCATTTTGTAATAATTATTAAAGTTTTCTGGGCAGTAACGTTGGATGTGCCCTGACTTATTACACTGACTTAACATACCGCTTCAGTAGTCGTTGCACTGCTATGCTGATTATCCTTTGAATTGAGATACTTGTTCTGATTGCGTTGTACGTGTCGAAACCTATGACCTCTAGGATTTTTAGTTAAATTTGAACTAAACGTGCGAGTGTAATTTCTGCTGTACTCAAAGTAGTAACTTTTACCGTTTCTCTTTTGATACTCTAACAGTAATTTAGATTTTACATACTCAACTGTTTTCTCCTTCGTTGGCAGTGCATCAATAATATCAACAATACGTGAGAAGTTAACGTTAATAACAGATAATTCAATTTATCCTCTTCATTCACAGTCTCACCAGTATTTTTGAGCCTATTTATATGCGTTTCAAATTCGTTAAAGAAGTCACTTGGATTTTCACCTTCTTTCATTTTTAATTCTAACAATCTTCTTTTACACAATAGCTTTACTGCACTGTTTTTAACTAGATAAATTTCGTCAAGCTTTGCAATCATATTTTTCGCAGTCGTTTCTGAAATTATTAATTCTAACTGAGTGTTTGAAATACTGTTTACGATGTAACTTTTTGCTTTAATTTCCTTTTTTATTCCAATCTTCGACTCTTATTTCAGCCGGTCTTTCATCATGTAGAATAACCTCGTTACAGTCTTTCATTTCTAAAAATAAATTTAGCCTGAATTTCCAGTTCCATAAAATATTTGTAACATGAAATCGTCCTTTTTTTCACTTGCCATGCTTCAAACTTAGGTTATCTTCCTTTCACAACTAAATTTCTTTTCTTTACTGTTAACGAACAAACCACGGACCTCTGCTACCATGTTAAAATACTGTTTATATTATTTATTATAATGAATCTTGTTACAAAACAAACACACTTATTTTCCATTGTGAAAAGAAAACTTAAAAACTAAAAGAACATTCCTCGACGTGTGCTTCTCTCACAAACACACACACACACTCCTAAACACTAAAGAAACTAACGAATTTTAAGTCATATTTCTAACAATAACAGTAACAGTTTATAAAAAAATAACGAATTTCCACAGATGCATAGAAATGCATATCAATAATGTACTGAATTAGGCGAATCGAATAATGTATAACTCACCCCGATCCGTGAACGGGCCGTTTGCTAGGAATATAATTAATGTTCCATAACTTTTCAACAAAGTCTAAAATTTTTCCCAAGGGTTTTTGAATACCTATACACTGTATAGATATCCTGTTTCCTTCAACCGAACGACACGTGTCCCTAAAAAATATATTTATAAAGTAAGTCGGTCAAGTAGGAAGAATATTCAGATATTTAAGAATATGAATATATTGGTAAAAATATCCATTCCTCTTACCTTTATGTCCTGTGTATTGGATAATATAGATTTACATACTTTTACCGCTGAATTCGAAATTCTGAACTAAACATAGGTACAGGACTCGTAAAAACCGTTTTTTATTCTTTTTATAGTTTTATCTGTTTTCCAAAAAACAACCAATTAAATTAAGTTGCAAGAATGCAAAAGCGATAAAACTTACAGAGGCTTTAATAGAAAATTATAAAACAAAATGTTTACTTAAGACTTTACCTTTTGTAAAAACCGGCGATATTGACTGTGTGTGTGTAAATCGTCGTACGTTCGTGCCCGGTGCAGTAAAACACGTGCATCGATCTAGGTTACGTACGTTCCTCACGTGCCACTTTCTCAATCTATACTTTTACATAAAAATTACTTAGAAAATCACTCCTACTCCTCATTTGGACAGAATTTTTACTTTCATGATTTTAGCGAAAAGTCGTTTTCCTGCTCGGGGAACACATATGTACAGGGTGTTCGGCCACCCCTGGGAAAAATTTTAATGGGGGATTCTAGATGCCAAAATACGAAAATACAGACGAAAATCAAGAATACCAATTTGTTGATAGAGGCTACGTTGAAAAGTTATTAACAATTAAACTCAAAAATTTCAAATCGTTCTGGAAAAATTGTTATCGGTTGCGGGGGTCAATTGCAATCATTTTTGGTGAATACACATACCTCCGAAATCTTACCCACTTTCGAGATAAAAATTCGAGAATGTGTGAAATTTTTTCGATGGAAAAGAAAAATTTCAAATCGTTTTGGAAAAATTGTTATCGGTTGCGGGGATTACTTACAACCATTTTGGGTGAATCGTCATACCCCCCTAATCATGCGCATTTTCGAGAAAGAAATTCAGTACGGGCGGAACTTTAAACGTTAATAACTTTTTAATAAAGCCTCCATTAACAAATTGGTATTCTTGATTTTCGTCTTACTTTGGTCTCTAGAATCCCCTGGGAGAAATTGTAATGGGAGATTCTAGAGGTTAAAGTAGGATGAAAATCAAGAATACCAATTTGTTGATGGAGTAATACGATACTACACAAGTTATTGACGTTTAAAGTTCCGCTCTTACTTTCGAATTTTTTTCTCGAAAATGCGCAGGATTTCGTATGTGGTATGTCTATTCACCGAAAATAATTGTAATTGACCCCCGAAACCGAAAGTAATTTTTTCAGAACGATTTGAAATTTTCTTTTTCTTTCGTCGAAAAATTTAGGCACTGTCTGTCGATTTTTCTTAAAAATTCCTTTCTGATTTTTATTCAGTTTGTAAAATAGTTGTTTAATAATACTCTTTGTGTAGGTACCCATGAGCTCTACTCGCGAAAAAAAACGTTTCATTGGAATATATTCACTATTCACTATATCAGTAGGAGTTGCGGGGGCTGTTTGAAAATTTGACCAGTTATATGGGATTTTTCTCACTTTACGGGGTCAAGGAACAACTTTTCCAACATCTCTACATATTCTCCATTAAAATATGCGTTGTGTTGCTGTTTGAAACATTAAAATCGTTCAATCCGGCTGTCGACCAAAAAAAAAAATGCTTGTAACTGACCCCTGCAACGAAAACTAATTCTTCCAAGACGATTCGAAATTCTTTTTTACTTGAATTTTTTTTGTCGAAACTGAGTAGGATTTCGGGGGTACGATTCTAACTGACCTCCGCGACCAAAAATAATTTTTTCAGAACGATTTGAAATTTTTTTATTTAATGTTATTAATAACTACTTTTTAACGAAACCTCAGTCGAAAAATTGATATTCTTAATTTTCGTCTTATTTTGGCTTCTAGAATCTCCCATTAAAATTTTTCCCAGGGGTGGCCAAACACCCTGTATATATTAAATCAATATTAATGAAATTACACCTTGACCGAATTCATTTCAATCCCCCCACACTAATACATATATTGTGTGTAGCCCATAAATGGTTGAGAATGGAGTCACCTTTCCTATACTGGTATTATTAGATGGTCGCAGGTCCTGCATAAATTTCAATTTACATAATTTTTGTTTTGAGTAAACTCATTTTACTTTTTTGTATATTACCTAATGCAACTCATATTTTCCAGCCATGCGATGTAGGAATATTTAGACGATTAAAAGTTGCATGGCGAAAGGTAGTACAGGAACATAGACAAAGTACGTAGGTAGACTAAACCCATTACGAAGGTGAATTTCGCACCAATATATATATCATACCATATATAAATTCCATGAAGAAGGAAATGCTTTTAAAGCTTGTGGTGGCCTATGACCGTTTAACTCAAATACAATTTACTAGACAAAACGTATTTCAGAAAGAAGAAAATAAATTAGAATTCATGTCGCCAGATGAAACTGACATCAATGACAGCAATATAGGTAGTTTTACATAGCATTCAAGAGCATATTCCAGATGATCTGAGAGGGGAACAATTTTCTTTTCTATATAGAAAATATTAAAATACAATCGGGACACAACTAAGACACAACACAAGACACAACTCGCAGAGAGAAAGCACTGCTGATGTTCAACGCAGTGCAGTTCATAGTAACAGTAAAACCAATACCAGTGTATAAGACTAATTTAACAACGTTTCGCTTGAAGAAACTAATATATGATATACTGATCATTAATTAACTTTAATATTTCATGACAATGATGCTTTTACTTTTTTCTAATGGGAATTGTTTTGTTTCCGATGGTACTGAAATCAAACTACATTAATTCTACAACGTTACTTTACTTATTTTCTCGTAAAGACAAAGATTCTTCAGAATCTATTCTGGATAAACATTATCAACATTATCAAAAAATTGAAAAAACAACAAAGAAAAGAAAAGAAAAGAAAAGAAATATAGAAAGGTGTGTGCAATCAAAGTTACATCAAAGACATGGAAATAGACTCAGCTTGAAAAAATAGAAGCAATTGATAACCAGGAAAAAGAAAAACAAAGAATGAAAGAAGAACGATTAGAAAAGAAAAAAACAAGCCGAGAAATTAAAAGAAGAAAAGCTATTGAAAAAAGAAAGAAAAACAGAAAAATGAAAAGGAAAAGGAGAAAGAAAAGCAAGACGAAGAGAAGGAGAAATGTAAAACTCAAACTAAAAATAAAAATAAAGTTAAGAACGTGAAAAGAAAATAATAAATAATATTATTGTGTTGTTTTTACAGGGTGAATGTAGTAACTGAACCAGGTGGTTATGACTATGCAACATTTTTATTAGCATCTTTTTCAAACTCCACTTGGAACAACACTGTACGTATGTATGTATGGGATTATCAGGAACCGTGTTTGTTCGTTAATCGGCACACTCGTATTTATTTCGTTAAACAGTCACACCTACTACGTACTTTTCTTCAATCTTTCTCTCTTCCGTGCTGTCTTTTCTCGCTTTCTGGGTTATTCACCCATCAGCTGTTCGGCCGTACGCTCGCCGCGTGTTGACGGCTTTTTCGGCGGTAACCGTCTTCGCTCGTGCAAGCTCGTGGACAGCGAACGATTCGCTGTTCGGCCAAAAATTCGTGCGCGATTTAATAATTTTCAACTGCACGGTTCCCTACATACAGGGTGTTCGGCCATCCATGGGAAAAATTTTAATGGGGGATTCTAGAGGTCAAAATAAGACGAAAATCAAGAATACCAATTTGTTGATGGAGGCACTGTTAAAAAGTTATTAATGTTTAAAGTTCCGCTCGTACTGAATTTTTTTCTCGAAAATGCGCAAGATTACGGGGGTATGTCTATACATAAAAAATGATTGTCACCGACCCTCGCAACTGAAAATAATTTTTCACAGAACGATTTGAAATCTTTCTTTTTCATCGAAAAATATAGGCACCCGATTAGATTTTCGGTAAGGAATTTTTTTCTCGAAAGTGCGTAGGATTTCGGGGGTATGTGTAATGACCAAAAATGATTGTAATTGACCCCTGTAACCGAAAATAATTTTTTTAGAACGATTTGAAAAATTTGTTTTTCGCCGAAAAATATCAACACATACTCGAATTTTTTTCTCGAAACTGAGTAGGATTTCGAATATATGTCTATTCACTAAAAATGCTTGTAATTGACCTCCGCAGCCGAAAATAATTTTTCTGGAACGATTTGAAATTTTTGAATCAAATTGTTAATAACTTTTTAACGAAGCCTCCATCAACAAATTGGTATTCTTGATTTTCGTCTTAGTTTGGCCTCTAGAATATCCTATTAAAATGTTTCTCAGGGCTGGCCGAACACCCTCTATACTACTATGTTTACTAGATCCTGGGTTTTTTTCGGGTTTGAATCACGTAGTAATGTGGTAACAAACTGAAGCAGTCAATAAAACCTGGTTTCGATCAATATTTTAGAGGATAACACCGGTTAGGTCTGGGATTTGCGCGCATATGGCTTATACTTTCGCCTTTTTCGCAAACTTGTTGGCCAGATCCTGGGTATTTTCCGTGTTTGAAACACGTAGTAATGTGGTAACACACTGAAGCAGTCAATTAAACCTGGTTTCGATCAATATTTCAGAGGATAACACCGGTTAGGTCTGGGTTAGGTCTGGGATATGCGCGCATCTGGCTTATACTTTCGCCTTTTTCGCAAACTTGTTGGCCAGATCCTGGGTTTTTTTCGTGTTTGAATCACGTAGTAATGTGGTAACACACTGAAGCAGTCAATTAAACCTGGTTTCGATCAATATTTTAGAGGATAACACCGGTTAGGTCTGGGTTAGGTCTGGGTTATGCCCGCATCTGGCTCATGATTTTGCCTTCTTCGCATACTTGTTGGCCAGATCCTGGGTTTTTTCCGTGTTTGAATCACGTAGTAATGTGGTAACACACTGAAGCAGTCAATTAAACCTGGTTTCGATCATTATTTTAGAGGATAACACCGGTTAGGTCTGGGATAGGTCCGGGATGTGGCCGCATCTGGCTCATGATTTTGCCTTCTTCGCATACTTGTTGGCCAGATCCTGGGTTTTTTTCGTGTTTGAATCACGTAGTAATGTGGTAACACACTGAAGCAGTCAATTAAACCTGGTTTCGATCAATATTTCAGAGGATAACACCGGTTAGGTCTGGGTTAGGTCTGGGAAATGCGCGCATCTGGCTTATACTTTCGCCTTCTTCGCATACTTGTTGGCCAGATCCTGGATTTTTTTCGCGTTTGAATCACGTAGTAATGTGGTACCACACTGAGGCAGTCAATTAAACCTGGTTTCGATCAATATTTCAAAGGATAACACCGGTTAGGTCTGGGTTAGGTCTGGGATATGCGCGCATCTGGCTTATACTTTCTCCCTTTCGCAAACTTGTTGGCCAGATCCTGGGTTTTTTCCGTGTTTGAATCACGTAGTAATGTGGTAACACACTGAAGCTGTCAATTAAACCTGGTTTCGATCAATATTTCAGAGGATAACACCGGTTAGCTCTGGGTTGGGTCTGGGAAATGCGCGCATCTGGCTTATACTTTCGCCTTTTTCGCAAACTTGATGGCCAGATCCTGGGTATTTTCCGTGTTTGAAACACGTAGTAATGTGGTACCACACTGAAGCAGTCAATAAAACCTGGTTTCGATCAATATTTTAGAGGATAACACCGGTTAGGTCTGACTTAGGTCTGGGATTTGCGCGCATCTGGCTTATACTTTCGCCTTTTTCGCAAACTTGTTGGCCAGATCCTGGGTATTTTCCGTGTTTGAAACATGTAGTAATGTGGTAATACACTGAAGCAGTCAATTAAACCTGGTTTCGATCAATATTTCAGAGGATAACACCGGTTAGGTCTGGGTTAGGTCTGGGATATGCGCGCATCTGGCTCATGATTTTGCCTTCTTCGCATACTTGTTGGCCAGATCCTGGGTTTTTTTCGCTTTTCAATCACGTAGTAATGTGGTAACACACTGAGGCAGTCTATTAAACCTGGATTCGGACAGTATTTTAGAGGATAACACCGGTTAGGTCTGGGTTAGGTCTGGGTTATGCCCGCATCTGGCTCATGATTTTGCCTTCTTCGCATACTTGTTGGCCAGATCCTGGGTTTTTTTCGTGTTTGAATCACGTAGTAATGTGGTAATACACTGAAGCAGACAATTAAACCTGGTTTCGATCAATATTTTAGAGGATAACACCGGTTAGGTCTGGGTTATGTCTGGGATATGCGCGCATCTGGCTTATGCTTTC
Source organism: Colletes latitarsis (assembly GCF_051014445.1). NCBI lineage: Eukaryota > Metazoa > Arthropoda > Insecta > Hymenoptera > Colletidae > Colletes > Colletes latitarsis. Next base: position 9,923,984 of record NC_135142.1, read on the forward strand.
GCCTTTTTCGCAAACTTGTTGGCCAGATCCTGGGTTTTTTCCGTGTTTGAATCACGTAGTAATGTGGTAACACACTGAAGCTGTCAATTAAACCTGGTTTCGATCAATATTTCAGAGGATAACACCGGTTAGCTCTGGGTTGGGTCTGGGATATGCGCGCATCAGGCTTATACTTTCGTCTTTTTCGCAAACTTGTTGGCCAGATCCTGGGTATTTTCCGGGTTTGAAACACGTAGTAATGTGGTAACACACTGAAGCTGTCAATTAAACCTGGTTTCGATCAATATTTCAGAGGATAACACCGGTTAGGTCTGGGTTAGGTCTGGGATATGCGCGCATCTGGCTTATACTTTCGCCTTTTTCGCAAACTTGTTGGCCAGATCCTGGGTTTTTTTCGTGTTTGAATCACGTAGTAATGTGGTAACACACTGAAGCAGTCAATTAAACCTGGTTTCGATCAATATTTTAGAGGATAACACCGGTTAGGTCTGGGTTAGGTCTGGGTTATGCCCGCATCTGGGTCATGATTTTGCCTTCTTCGCATACTTGTTGGCCAGATCTTGGGTTTTTTTCGTGTTTGAATCACGTAGTAATGTGGTAACACACTGAAGCAGTCAATTAAACCTGGTTTCGATCAATATTTTAGCGGATAACACCGGTTAGGTCTGGGTTAGGTCTGGGTTATGCCCGCATCTGGCTCATGATTTTGCCTTCTTCGCATACTTGTTGGCCAGATCCTGGGTTTTTTTCGTGTTTGAATCACGTAGTAATGTGGGAACACACTGAAGCAGTCAATTAAACCTGGTTTCGATCAATATTTTAGAGGATAACACCGGTTAGGTCTGGGTTAGGTCTGGGATATGCGCGCATCTGGCTTATACTTTCGCCTTTTTCGCAAACTTGTTGGCCAGATCCTGGGGTTTTTTCGTGTTTGAATCACGTAGTAATGTGGTAACACACTGAAGCAGTCAATTAAACCTGGTTTCGATCAATATTTTAGAGGATAACACCGGTTAGATCTGGGTTAGGTCTGGGATTTGCGCGCATCTGGCTTATACTTTCGCCTTTTACGCAAACTTGTTGGCCAGATCCTGGGTATTTTCCGTGTTTGAATCACGTAGTAATGTGGTACCACAGTGAAGCAGTCAATTAAACCTGGTTTCGATCAATATTTTAGAGGATAACGCCGGTTAGGTCTGGGTTAGGTCTGGGTTATGCCGGCATCTGGCTCATGATTTTGCCTTCTTCGCATACTTGTTGGCCAGATCCTGGGTTTTTTCCGTGTTTGAATCACGTAGTAATGTGGTAACACACTGAAGCAGTCAATTAAACCTGGTTTCGATCAATATTTTAGAGGATAACACCGGTTAGGTCTGGGTTAGGTCTGGGATATGCGCGCATCTGGCTTATACTTTCGCCTTTTTCGCAAACTTGTTGGCTAGATCCTGGCTTTTTTTCGTGTTTGAATCACGTAGTAATGTGGTAACACACTGAAGCAGTCAATTAAACCTGGTTTCGATCATTATTTTAGAGGATAACACCGGTTAGGTCTGGGTTAGGTCTGGGTTATGCCCGCATCTGGCTCATGATTTTGCCTTCTTCGCATACGTGTTGGCCACGTGTTGACGATAAAACTGTAAGATATAGGATGAATTAAGTTCCATGTCCCTAAAATTTTCCAAATCATAGATTTAAAAATGATTTAGATATTTACATGATTTTAGTGTGGGTATTTATACAAGTATGTAAATCTCTATTTATGCATAACATGTTACCCCTAAATGGGCAAGTTAATGAATTATATACATGTTAATTGTATAATAATAACCCTTTGTTCCTCATAAAAATTCATAACTGAATTGCTATCATTCTAAAAAAATCCATCCCAAAATATATTGTCAAAACTAGTAATAAATTATTTGAACAAGGTGATAACAGATTTGAAATATTTAATAAAATTTAAATACCAGTAGTATTAATAAAAGATAATATTAATACTATTTTGACACTGTTATTTGATTTTAATATTAATTATAGATACTTTGATTATTGATTTATTAAAACATAAAGTTAATGAAGTCCCAGTAGATTATAAATATTTTAAAGAGCATGAATTAGCATAGAATTTCATAAAAAATTTGATGAGTGATAGAAGTAACTTGAATAATCTGAATTTTGTAGCTTTTACTATATCTTTGGATATGGAATCACAGATTCATTTTATTAATAAAAATAGAGATAGTACTGATGATTTACTCAGGCTCGTTAAAGTAAGTGGGCCAAGTGGGAAGAATATTAAGATAGATGGATAGATATTGGTAAAAGTATTCTTCTTGTCCTTATATAGGAAATCTTTAATATTACAAATAAACTCTTTCTGTAAAATCTTGAACTTATCATTATAATTTATAGAATTAAAGTCAACGCATCTAATAATGAAAGTGAACTGAAGTATTTTATAGACTTGTCAAGAACGTTTTTTGGTATATTCCTAGCAAACGACCCGTTCAACGATCGGGATGAGTTATACGTAATTCGATTCGTCTAATTCAGTATATTATTTCATTAGTATATGCATTTCATTATCTGCGGAAATTCGGTATTTTTACAAAGTAACTAAGTATTTTAAATATATTCTGACAGGTTCACAGGTGGAAACAAGTGACTGTCGTTACCTGTGTTCAAAATGCCAGCTAGTCAAATGCTAATTTGTTAACAATAACATTTATTGAATGAAATTTCTGCTATTTCTGCAAATATCTCATTGAATAAATCACCATCTTTCTATTATATATACATTTACTAAATACATAATGGCTCAGGTATCCAATGAAGTTACTCTTATTGAAAATATAAAATATTGATAGTATTATATGTTAGAAAAAAGTGGTGTCTTCAATTTAATTCATGTAAGCATCAGTAATGAGATCTTGAAAATTGACGCCGTGATTAATTTTCAAATGGCCTCTGTGCCATTATTTCTACAACAAAATGTTGATTCATCAGTCTCTATCTACTCTACCCTTCCACAATTGCTGCGCAGTATTTTTATTTAATGTTAGTTATATAATATCACGACATTGCTCATAATTATATGTTAGCATATATGGTAATTTTAAAACAATATCTGTAACTGAGTTTGTTTTTAGAAAACCACGTTCTTTGCTTTTCAAATATCTTTATATAATGCAATGGCTTTTAAAAAATAAGGGTATAAACATCTCACCGTAAACCGTAAATAGTTTACATTTTAAAGATCCAGAAACAGGCGCTCATACGAATAAAACAGAAACTACGTGGAAGCATAGTAAACACTTTTTGCCTGAATATTGTCGGTTAGTATTTGCAGTTCCACACGTTTTTTAATATGTTTTTCTAACATATAATACAAAATAATAAATATTATATTTTCTATTTTCAGCAAAAAAGATAATTTCATTGGGTACTTAAGCCATTACGTGTTTTATAAACCTTCCAAGCAAGGAAAGGATGATTTATTTAATCAGTTCTTAAAAGAAATTTCAGAAATTTCATTTGATGATGATCGATTCTGTAAAAAATCAAAATATACCAGACTTAGATGATAATGAAATTTAATAATAAAAACAAGTTAAACCAACGTACTGCGTACAATAGTAATTTACTATATATTGTAAACACTGTCAGCGACGGGGAGACATTTTTTACTGTTGCTGCATGTACTGTCTACATACCTGGTTTTAATACTGTCCACCTGACCGACTCGTGGAAGTTCTATGCCTAAAAAAATGATTTTTATGCATCATACAAATTCTTCTACAAATTCCCATTTGACAATGTAGAATAGATCCAATTAGATAAATTATTTATAATTTTTAAAATGAACATAGCAACGATGGTCACTAGTTTCTATCTGTGAACCTGTCAAAAAATCTACTTGACCTTACTTTTTTACTGTAACTTTTTATAATAACTGTTAAAATACTGTTTATATTATTTATTATAATGAATCTTGTTACAAAACAAACACACTTATTTTCCATTGTGAAAAGAAAACTTAAAAACTAAAAGAACATTCCTCTACATGTGCTTCTTTCACACACACACACACACACACACACACACCACACTACCCCTCTTATCTGAAACGGTAAACTCCTAAACACTAAAGAAACTAACGAATTTTAAGTCATATTTCTAACACGCCTTCTTGACTTAAAATTTATCAAAACAACAACAAAAATTTTGCCTTTCCTAACGATTTAGTCAGTACATCTGCAATTTGATCGTCCGTAGTCACACTTATTAGTCCCTTTTTTCATAATCATAAACAAAATGATAACTTATATCTATATGCTTGGAATTTTTTGAAAATTTTCCATTTTTTGATAAGGCTATCGCTCCAATATTGTCTTCATATATTTTTACTGGATTGTCATTCTTCACGTCAAAAACAGATAAAATGCCCTTAATTGGAATGATTTCTTCTACACAATCAGCAAGAGCGTAGTATTCAGCATGCGTTGAGGCTCTGGAGACAATTTTTTGTTTTTGCGATTTCCATAGTACTACATTTCCAAAAACTCGTATGATTATCCCTGTAGTCGATTTTCTGTCCGTAGTGTCTGCAGCCCAATCAGCGTCAACAAATGCATCCATTATTTCCTGAGTAGTTGAGTTATAAACAAGATTTATGGAACGAGTGTGATACAAGTATTTTAGAACACGTGTGCTGTCATAGCTATTTTGGAATCGACTTAGGTAATTGACCGCAAATGAAATGTCTGGGCGAGTACCATTTGCAATATACAATAATGCTCCAATTAAATTCCTATATTTCAGTTCTTCATCCACTATATCAGCAGGTTCAATTTTTCGATTCATTTCCATAGGTGTATCGAACCTTTTACTATTTATTATTCCGTACTTATGACTAAGATTTTCAATATATTTTTCTTGATTCAAGTATATTTCGTCTTTACTTTGGTTACGTTGTACTTCAATTCCCAAGTATTGCTTTATTTGTCCCAAGTCTTTCATGCGAAATCGTTTATTAAGCATGATCTTAACTTCATCTATAGCCATTTCATTTATACCACTGATTAATATATCATCCACATATAAAATAATATATATTTTTGTGTCGTTTATCTCTCCAGTATACAGACAGTAATCATAATCAGATCTTTTAAAATGCAAGCTTATCATGTAATTATGAAAACAATCATACCAGTCACGTGGACTTTCTCTCAATCCATAAAGCGCCTTCTTAAGTAAACAAACCTTATCTGACTGTATATTACTACCATCAGGAGGGTAGATGTAAACTTCAGACTTGATATTTCCGTTTAAAAAAGCTGTTTGAACATCCATTTGTTCTATTTTTAAATTTTTAACACATGCAATTGACAGCAACACCTTTAGCGTGCTCATTCTTGCAACCGGTGAATAAACTTCTTCATCGCTTTGGTACAACTGTTGGAAATGCGACTTTGGCGACAATGCGCGCTTTGCATACTCCATCTGTCTTAATTCTATATATCCACTTTACTTCAATTATTTTCTTATTTATTGGAACGTTGACCAAATCCCATGTGTCGTTTCCTTTTAAACCATCAAGTTCTTGTTTCATAGCCGCTTTCCATTTTCTTGACTCTTCGCAGTTCAATGGTTCTTGGTAGTTTTCAGGTATCAAAGCATTGCAATAGTTTGTATATACGACATGATCATCAAATTTCACAACATTTCACACATTATGTTACGCTTGGGGCGTGTATCTTATTTAACTTCCTCAGTTTTGCTGCATTGATCATCGTCAGTTTTATTTTCTTTTATTTTCAAAACTCTTTCTTCTTCTTCTTCTTCTTCTTCTTCTTCTTCTTTTGGCGTTTCCCCTTCGTATTTTTCTTCGTTATCAGTATTTCTATAAATGGTATATCTTGCACGTGACGACTTACAACTATTTTGTCATTAACCAATATCTGTATACCCTATTAATATTAATTCCTTTTTCGGCCTTTGGATTTAGCTTTGAATATCTGCATGCCTCGGGAATTCGTACAAAAGCAGTGCTTCCATATAAGTGTAAGTTTGAAACATCAGCCCTTTTATTAAAAAATATTTCATATGGTGTTTTTCTTATTCTTGTGTTTGCTAATAGGCGATTTCCAATGTAGCCAGCCGTGTAAATACATTCTGGCCAATAAAACTTGTCGACATTTGCCTCTGACAGCAAGCAGCGTGCACAATCCATTATCGTTCTGTTGTGCCTTTCGGCGACTCCGTTCAATTCGTGTGTGTATGCTGGTCCTGGTTTCAAATAAATACCTTCTCGTTTCGCTAATTCATCAAAGTTTTTGTTAAGATATGATTCTCTTCCATTGTCACATCGAATTTCTTTAATACTTTTTCCAGTTTGATTTTTTACTAATTTCCTAATATACCTAATGAAGCAATAAAAAACATCACTTTTTTGTTTTATGCAATACACAACAGCAATTTTACTGAAATCATCTATAAAAGACACAAAGTATTTCTCACCATTATGACCTGTCTGAGTTATTGGACCATGGACATCTGTATGGACTATTTGTAACAAATCATTTGCTCTTGTACGTTTGTTTTTAAATTTCAAATTTGTCATTTTATTCTCCGGACAAACTTCGCATTTTATAAATTCGTTTTCGAGTTTCACCGGTGTTCCATTTAGCAGCTGAGCTTCACACAAATATTTTAAATCTCTAAAATTTGTGTGACAAAGTATATATCTATGCCATTTTTCTATATTTGAAATTCCCATTGAACTAGTGTACGTACTTGTTTTCTTATTCTCAAGTCTGGCAACTTCTCCATTTAATTCAAAGAGTTTATTTCTTTTAACAGCAATAGCAATGAGTTTTTCTTTCGAATTACAAATTTTATTGTAATTCATTGTCTTTCTCAAACATTATTTTTAATTGTTTTGATTTACAAATACAAGAGACACTTAGTAAGTTTTGTTTCATTTCTGGTACATAGTATATACATTTTTAATCTTTATTTCCTCCGACTTATCATTAATGTTAATCATTACATTACCAATTTTTCCAGATATTAGTTTAAAACCATCACCAACTTTAATATCAACCGGGTTTTGTAGATTTTTGGATTCATAAAAGTACTCATCTGTGTTTATTATGTGATCTGAGCAACCACTATCTAGTAGCCATTTAATATTTCTACTTCTTCTATTTTGCTACTTTTCATTACTTCAACCTTGAATGAATTGTAATTTCTACTGTCATCTAGACTCGAATTTCCAGCCACTTTTCTATCGTGTCTATTTTGTATATGTTTGAAAAGGTTGCATTTTGTAATAATTATTAAAGTTTTCTGGGCAGTAACGTTGGATGTGCCCTGACTTATTACACTGACTTAACATACCGCTTCAGTAGTCGTTGCACTGCTATGCTGATTATCCTTTGAATTGAGATACTTGTTCTGATTGCGTTGTACGTGTCGAAACCTATGACCTCTAGGATTTTTAGTTAAATTTGAACTAAACGTGCGAGTGTAATTTCTGCTGTACTCAAAGTAGTAACTTTTACCGTTTCTCTTTTGATACTCTAACAGTAATTTAGATTTTACATACTCAACTGTTTTCTCCTTCGTTGGCAGTGCATCAATAATATCAACAATACGTGAGAAGTTAACGTTAATAACAGATAATTCAATTTATCCTCTTCATTCACAGTCTCACCAGTATTTTTGAGCCTATTTATATGCGTTTCAAATTCGTTAAAGAAGTCACTTGGATTTTCACCTTCTTTCATTTTTAATTCTAACAATCTTCTTTTACACAATAGCTTTACTGCACTGTTTTTAACTAGATAAATTTCGTCAAGCTTTGCAATCATATTTTTCGCAGTCGTTTCTGAAATTATTAATTCTAACTGAGTGTTTGAAATACTGTTTACGATGTAACTTTTTGCTTTAATTTCCTTTTTTATTCCAATCTTCGACTCTTATTTCAGCCGGTCTTTCATCATGTAGAATAACCTCGTTACAGTCTTTCATTTCTAAAAATAAATTTAGCCTGAATTTCCAGTTCCATAAAATATTTGTAACATGAAATCGTCCTTTTTTTCACTTGCCATGCTTCAAACTTAGGTTATCTTCCTTTCACAACTAAATTTCTTTTCTTTACTGTTAACGAACAAACCACGGACCTCTGCTACCATGTTAAAATACTGTTTATATTATTTATTATAATGAATCTTGTTACAAAACAAACACACTTATTTTCCATTGTGAAAAGAAAACTTAAAAACTAAAAGAACATTCCTCGACGTGTGCTTCTCTCACAAACACACACACACACTCCTAAACACTAAAGAAACTAACGAATTTTAAGTCATATTTCTAACAATAACAGTAACAGTTTATAAAAAAATAACGAATTTCCACAGATGCATAGAAATGCATATCAATAATGTACTGAATTAGGCGAATCGAATAATGTATAACTCACCCCGATCCGTGAACGGGCCGTTTGCTAGGAATATAATTAATGTTCCATAACTTTTCAACAAAGTCTAAAATTTTTCCCAAGGGTTTTTGAATACCTATACACTGTATAGATATCCTGTTTCCTTCAACCGAACGACACGTGTCCCTAAAAAATATATTTATAAAGTAAGTCGGTCAAGTAGGAAGAATATTCAGATATTTAAGAATATGAATATATTGGTAAAAATATCCATTCCTCTTACCTTTATGTCCTGTGTATTGGATAATATAGATTTACATACTTTTACCGCTGAATTCGAAATTCTGAACTAAACATAGGTACAGGACTCGTAAAAACCGTTTTTTATTCTTTTTATAGTTTTATCTGTTTTCCAAAAAACAACCAATTAAATTAAGTTGCAAGAATGCAAAAGCGATAAAACTTACAGAGGCTTTAATAGAAAATTATAAAACAAAATGTTTACTTAAGACTTTACCTTTTGTAAAAACCGGCGATATTGACTGTGTGTGTGTAAATCGTCGTACGTTCGTGCCCGGTGCAGTAAAACACGTGCATCGATCTAGGTTACGTACGTTCCTCACGTGCCACTTTCTCAATCTATACTTTTACATAAAAATTACTTAGAAAATCACTCCTACTCCTCATTTGGACAGAATTTTTACTTTCATGATTTTAGCGAAAAGTCGTTTTCCTGCTCGGGGAACACATATGTACAGGGTGTTCGGCCACCCCTGGGAAAAATTTTAATGGGGGATTCTAGATGCCAAAATACGAAAATACAGACGAAAATCAAGAATACCAATTTGTTGATAGAGGCTACGTTGAAAAGTTATTAACAATTAAACTCAAAAATTTCAAATCGTTCTGGAAAAATTGTTATCGGTTGCGGGGGTCAATTGCAATCATTTTTGGTGAATACACATACCTCCGAAATCTTACCCACTTTCGAGATAAAAATTCGAGAATGTGTGAAATTTTTTCGATGGAAAAGAAAAATTTCAAATCGTTTTGGAAAAATTGTTATCGGTTGCGGGGATTACTTACAACCATTTTGGGTGAATCGTCATACCCCCCTAATCATGCGCATTTTCGAGAAAGAAATTCAGTACGGGCGGAACTTTAAACGTTAATAACTTTTTAATAAAGCCTCCATTAACAAATTGGTATTCTTGATTTTCGTCTTACTTTGGTCTCTAGAATCCCCTGGGAGAAATTGTAATGGGAGATTCTAGAGGTTAAAGTAGGATGAAAATCAAGAATACCAATTTGTTGATGGAGTAATACGATACTACACAAGTTATTGACGTTTAAAGTTCCGCTCTTACTTTCGAATTTTTTTCTCGAAAATGCGCAGGATTTCGTATGTGGTATGTCTATTCACCGAAAATAATTGTAATTGACCCCCGAAACCGAAAGTAATTTTTTCAGAACGATTTGAAATTTTCTTTTTCTTTCGTCGAAAAATTTAGGCACTGTCTGTCGATTTTTCTTAAAAATTCCTTTCTGATTTTTATTCAGTTTGTAAAATAGTTGTTTAATAATACTCTTTGTGTAGGTACCCATGAGCTCTACTCGCGAAAAAAAACGTTTCATTGGAATATATTCACTATTCACTATATCAGTAGGAGTTGCGGGGGCTGTTTGAAAATTTGACCAGTTATATGGGATTTTTCTCACTTTACGGGGTCAAGGAACAACTTTTCCAACATCTCTACATATTCTCCATTAAAATATGCGTTGTGTTGCTGTTTGAAACATTAAAATCGTTCAATCCGGCTGTCGACCAAAAAAAAAAATGCTTGTAACTGACCCCTGCAACGAAAACTAATTCTTCCAAGACGATTCGAAATTCTTTTTTACTTGAATTTTTTTTGTCGAAACTGAGTAGGATTTCGGGGGTACGATTCTAACTGACCTCCGCGACCAAAAATAATTTTTTCAGAACGATTTGAAATTTTTTTATTTAATGTTATTAATAACTACTTTTTAACGAAACCTCAGTCGAAAAATTGATATTCTTAATTTTCGTCTTATTTTGGCTTCTAGAATCTCCCATTAAAATTTTTCCCAGGGGTGGCCAAACACCCTGTATATATTAAATCAATATTAATGAAATTACACCTTGACCGAATTCATTTCAATCCCCCCACACTAATACATATATTGTGTGTAGCCCATAAATGGTTGAGAATGGAGTCACCTTTCCTATACTGGTATTATTAGATGGTCGCAGGTCCTGCATAAATTTCAATTTACATAATTTTTGTTTTGAGTAAACTCATTTTACTTTTTTGTATATTACCTAATGCAACTCATATTTTCCAGCCATGCGATGTAGGAATATTTAGACGATTAAAAGTTGCATGGCGAAAGGTAGTACAGGAACATAGACAAAGTACGTAGGTAGACTAAACCCATTACGAAGGTGAATTTCGCACCAATATATATATCATACCATATATAAATTCCATGAAGAAGGAAATGCTTTTAAAGCTTGTGGTGGCCTATGACCGTTTAACTCAAATACAATTTACTAGACAAAACGTATTTCAGAAAGAAGAAAATAAATTAGAATTCATGTCGCCAGATGAAACTGACATCAATGACAGCAATATAGGTAGTTTTACATAGCATTCAAGAGCATATTCCAGATGATCTGAGAGGGGAACAATTTTCTTTTCTATATAGAAAATATTAAAATACAATCGGGACACAACTAAGACACAACACAAGACACAACTCGCAGAGAGAAAGCACTGCTGATGTTCAACGCAGTGCAGTTCATAGTAACAGTAAAACCAATACCAGTGTATAAGACTAATTTAACAACGTTTCGCTTGAAGAAACTAATATATGATATACTGATCATTAATTAACTTTAATATTTCATGACAATGATGCTTTTACTTTTTTCTAATGGGAATTGTTTTGTTTCCGATGGTACTGAAATCAAACTACATTAATTCTACAACGTTACTTTACTTATTTTCTCGTAAAGACAAAGATTCTTCAGAATCTATTCTGGATAAACATTATCAACATTATCAAAAAATTGAAAAAACAACAAAGAAAAGAAAAGAAAAGAAAAGAAATATAGAAAGGTGTGTGCAATCAAAGTTACATCAAAGACATGGAAATAGACTCAGCTTGAAAAAATAGAAGCAATTGATAACCAGGAAAAAGAAAAACAAAGAATGAAAGAAGAACGATTAGAAAAGAAAAAAACAAGCCGAGAAATTAAAAGAAGAAAAGCTATTGAAAAAAGAAAGAAAAACAGAAAAATGAAAAGGAAAAGGAGAAAGAAAAGCAAGACGAAGAGAAGGAGAAATGTAAAACTCAAACTAAAAATAAAAATAAAGTTAAGAACGTGAAAAGAAAATAATAAATAATATTATTGTGTTGTTTTTACAGGGTGAATGTAGTAACTGAACCAGGTGGTTATGACTATGCAACATTTTTATTAGCATCTTTTTCAAACTCCACTTGGAACAACACTGTACGTATGTATGTATGGGATTATCAGGAACCGTGTTTGTTCGTTAATCGGCACACTCGTATTTATTTCGTTAAACAGTCACACCTACTACGTACTTTTCTTCAATCTTTCTCTCTTCCGTGCTGTCTTTTCTCGCTTTCTGGGTTATTCACCCATCAGCTGTTCGGCCGTACGCTCGCCGCGTGTTGACGGCTTTTTCGGCGGTAACCGTCTTCGCTCGTGCAAGCTCGTGGACAGCGAACGATTCGCTGTTCGGCCAAAAATTCGTGCGCGATTTAATAATTTTCAACTGCACGGTTCCCTACATACAGGGTGTTCGGCCATCCATGGGAAAAATTTTAATGGGGGATTCTAGAGGTCAAAATAAGACGAAAATCAAGAATACCAATTTGTTGATGGAGGCACTGTTAAAAAGTTATTAATGTTTAAAGTTCCGCTCGTACTGAATTTTTTTCTCGAAAATGCGCAAGATTACGGGGGTATGTCTATACATAAAAAATGATTGTCACCGACCCTCGCAACTGAAAATAATTTTTCACAGAACGATTTGAAATCTTTCTTTTTCATCGAAAAATATAGGCACCCGATTAGATTTTCGGTAAGGAATTTTTTTCTCGAAAGTGCGTAGGATTTCGGGGGTATGTGTAATGACCAAAAATGATTGTAATTGACCCCTGTAACCGAAAATAATTTTTTTAGAACGATTTGAAAAATTTGTTTTTCGCCGAAAAATATCAACACATACTCGAATTTTTTTCTCGAAACTGAGTAGGATTTCGAATATATGTCTATTCACTAAAAATGCTTGTAATTGACCTCCGCAGCCGAAAATAATTTTTCTGGAACGATTTGAAATTTTTGAATCAAATTGTTAATAACTTTTTAACGAAGCCTCCATCAACAAATTGGTATTCTTGATTTTCGTCTTAGTTTGGCCTCTAGAATATCCTATTAAAATGTTTCTCAGGGCTGGCCGAACACCCTCTATACTACTATGTTTACTAGATCCTGGGTTTTTTTCGGGTTTGAATCACGTAGTAATGTGGTAACAAACTGAAGCAGTCAATAAAACCTGGTTTCGATCAATATTTTAGAGGATAACACCGGTTAGGTCTGGGATTTGCGCGCATATGGCTTATACTTTCGCCTTTTTCGCAAACTTGTTGGCCAGATCCTGGGTATTTTCCGTGTTTGAAACACGTAGTAATGTGGTAACACACTGAAGCAGTCAATTAAACCTGGTTTCGATCAATATTTCAGAGGATAACACCGGTTAGGTCTGGGTTAGGTCTGGGATATGCGCGCATCTGGCTTATACTTTCGCCTTTTTCGCAAACTTGTTGGCCAGATCCTGGGTTTTTTTCGTGTTTGAATCACGTAGTAATGTGGTAACACACTGAAGCAGTCAATTAAACCTGGTTTCGATCAATATTTTAGAGGATAACACCGGTTAGGTCTGGGTTAGGTCTGGGTTATGCCCGCATCTGGCTCATGATTTTGCCTTCTTCGCATACTTGTTGGCCAGATCCTGGGTTTTTTCCGTGTTTGAATCACGTAGTAATGTGGTAACACACTGAAGCAGTCAATTAAACCTGGTTTCGATCATTATTTTAGAGGATAACACCGGTTAGGTCTGGGATAGGTCCGGGATGTGGCCGCATCTGGCTCATGATTTTGCCTTCTTCGCATACTTGTTGGCCAGATCCTGGGTTTTTTTCGTGTTTGAATCACGTAGTAATGTGGTAACACACTGAAGCAGTCAATTAAACCTGGTTTCGATCAATATTTCAGAGGATAACACCGGTTAGGTCTGGGTTAGGTCTGGGAAATGCGCGCATCTGGCTTATACTTTCGCCTTCTTCGCATACTTGTTGGCCAGATCCTGGATTTTTTTCGCGTTTGAATCACGTAGTAATGTGGTACCACACTGAGGCAGTCAATTAAACCTGGTTTCGATCAATATTTCAAAGGATAACACCGGTTAGGTCTGGGTTAGGTCTGGGATATGCGCGCATCTGGCTTATACTTTCTCCCTTTCGCAAACTTGTTGGCCAGATCCTGGGTTTTTTCCGTGTTTGAATCACGTAGTAATGTGGTAACACACTGAAGCTGTCAATTAAACCTGGTTTCGATCAATATTTCAGAGGATAACACCGGTTAGCTCTGGGTTGGGTCTGGGAAATGCGCGCATCTGGCTTATACTTTCGCCTTTTTCGCAAACTTGATGGCCAGATCCTGGGTATTTTCCGTGTTTGAAACACGTAGTAATGTGGTACCACACTGAAGCAGTCAATAAAACCTGGTTTCGATCAATATTTTAGAGGATAACACCGGTTAGGTCTGACTTAGGTCTGGGATTTGCGCGCATCTGGCTTATACTTTCGCCTTTTTCGCAAACTTGTTGGCCAGATCCTGGGTATTTTCCGTGTTTGAAACATGTAGTAATGTGGTAATACACTGAAGCAGTCAATTAAACCTGGTTTCGATCAATATTTCAGAGGATAACACCGGTTAGGTCTGGGTTAGGTCTGGGATATGCGCGCATCTGGCTCATGATTTTGCCTTCTTCGCATACTTGTTGGCCAGATCCTGGGTTTTTTTCGCTTTTCAATCACGTAGTAATGTGGTAACACACTGAGGCAGTCTATTAAACCTGGATTCGGACAGTATTTTAGAGGATAACACCGGTTAGGTCTGGGTTAGGTCTGGGTTATGCCCGCATCTGGCTCATGATTTTGCCTTCTTCGCATACTTGTTGGCCAGATCCTGGGTTTTTTTCGTGTTTGAATCACGTAGTAATGTGGTAATACACTGAAGCAGACAATTAAACCTGGTTTCGATCAATATTTTAGAGGATAACACCGGTTAGGTCTGGGTTATGTCTGGGATATGCGCGCATCTGGCTTATGCTTTCGCCTTTTTCGCAAACTTGTTGGCCAGATCCTGGGTTTTTTCCGTGTTTGAATCACGTAGTAATGTGGTAACACACTGAAGCTGTCAATTAAACCTGGTTTCGATCAATATTTCAGAGGATAACACCGGTTAGCTCTGGGTTGGGTCTGGGATATGCGCGCATCAGGCTTATACTTTCGTCTTTTTCGCAAACTTGTTGGCCAGATCCTGGGTATTTTCCGGGTTTGAAACACGTAGTAATGTGGTAACACACTGAAGCTGTCAATTAAACCTGGTTTCGATCAATATTTCAGAGGATAACACCGGTTAGGTCTGGGTTAGGTCTGGGATATGCGCGCATCTGGCTTATACTTTCGCCTTTTTCGCAAACTTGTTGGCCAGATCCTGGGTTTTTTTCGTGTTTGAATCACGTAGTAATGTGGTAACACACTGAAGCAGTCAATTAAACCTGGTTTCGATCAATATTTTAGAGGATAACACCGGTTAGGTCTGGGTTAGGTCTGGGTTATGCCCGCATCTGGGTCATGATTTTGCCTTCTTCGCATACTTGTTGGCCAGATCTTGGGTTTTTTTCGTGTTTGAATCACGTAGTAATGTGGTAACACACTGAAGCAGTCAATTAAACCTGGTTTCGATCAATATTTTAGCGGATAACACCGGTTAGGTCTGGGTTAGGTCTGGGTTATGCCCGCATCTGGCTCATGATTTTGCCTTCTTCGCATACTTGTTGGCCAGATCCTGGGTTTTTTTCGTGTTTGAATCACGTAGTAATGTGGTAACACACTGAAGCTGTCAATTAAACCTGGTTTCGATCAATGTTTCAGAGGATAACACCGGTTAGGTCTGGGTTAGGTCTGGGATATGCGCGCATCTGGCTTATGCTTTCGCCTTTTTCGCATACTTGTTGGACAGATCCTGAGTTTTTTTCGTGTTGGAATCACGTAGTAATGTGGGAACACACTGAAGCAGTCAATTAAACCTGGTTTCGATCAATATTTTAGAGGATAACACCGGTTAGGTCTGGGTTAGGTCTGGGTTATGCCCGCATCTGGCTCATGATTTTGCCTTCTTCGCATACTTGTTGGCCAGATCCTGGGTTTTTTTCGTGTTTGAATCACGTAGTAATGTGGGAACACACTGAAGCAGTCAATTAAACCTGGTTTCGATCAATATTTTAGAGGATAACACCGGTTAGGTCTGGGTTAGGTCTGGGATATGCGCGCATCTGGCTTATACTTTCGCCTTTTTCGCAAACTTGTTGGCCAGATCCTGGGGTTTTTTCGTGTTTGAATCACGTAGTAATGTGGTAACACACTGAAGCAGTCAATTAAACCTGGTTTCGATCAATATTTTAGAGGATAACACCGGTTAGATCTGGGTTAGGTCTGGGATTTGCGCGCATCTGGCTTATACTTTCGCCTTTTACGCAAACTTGTTGGCCAGATCCTGGGTATTTTCCGTGTTTGAATCACGTAGTAATGTGGTACCACAGTGAAGCAGTCAATTAAACCTGGTTTCGATCAATATTTTAGAGGATAACGCCGGTTAGGTCTGGGTTAGGTCTGGGTTATGCCGGCATCTGGCTCATGATTTTGCCTTCTTCGCATACTTGTTGGCCAGATCCTGGGTTTTTTCCGTGTTTGAATCACGTAGTAATGTGGTAACACACTGAAGCAGTCAATTAAACCTGGTTTCGATCAATATTTTAGAGGATAACACCGGTTAGGTCTGGGTTAGGTCTGGGATATGCGCGCATCTGGCTTATACTTTCGCCTTTTTCGCAAACTTGTTGGCTAGATCCTGGCTTTTTTTCGTGTTTGAATCACGTAGTAATGTGGTAACACACTGAAGCAGTCAATTAAACCTGGTTTTGATCAATATTTCAGAGGATAACACCGGTTAGGTCTGGGTTAGGTCCGGGATATGCCCGCATCTGCCACATGATTTTGCCTTCTTCGCATACTTGTTGGCCAGATCCTGGGTTTTTTTCGTGTTTGAATCACGTAGTAATGTGGTAATACACTGAAGCAGTCAATTAAACCTGGTTTCGATCAATATTTCAGAGGATAACACCGGTTAGGTCTGGGTTAGGTCTGGGTTATGCCCGCATCTGGCTCATGATTTTGCCTTCTTCGCATGCTTGTTGGCCAGATCCTGGGGTTTTTTCGTGTTTGAATCACGTAGTAATGTGGTAACACACTGAAGCAGTCAATTAAACCTGGTTTCGATCAATATTTTAGAGGATAACACCGGTTAGGTCTGGGATAGGTCCGGGATATGCCCGCATCTGGCTCATGATTTTGCCTTCTTCGCATACTTGTTGGCCAGATCCTGGGTTTTTTTCGTGTTTGAATCACGTAGTAATGTGGTAACACACTGAAGCAGTCAATTAAACCTGGTTTCGATCATTATTTTAGAGGATAACACCGGTTAGGTCTGGGTTAGGTCTGGGTTATGCCCGCATCTGGCTCATGATTTTGCCTTCTTCGCATACGTGTTGGCCACGTGTTGACGATAAAACTGTAAGATATAGGATGAATTAAGTTCCATGTCCCTAAAATTTTCCAAATCATAGATTTAAAAATGATTTAGATATTTAGATGATTTTAGTGTGGGTATTTATACAAGTATGTAAATCTCTATTTATGCATAACATGTTACCCCTAAATGGGCAAGTTAATGAATTATATACATGTTAATTGTATAATAATAACCCTTTGTTCCTCATAAAAATTCATAACTGAATTGCTATCATTCTAAAAAAATCCATCCCAAAATATATTGTCAAAACTAGTAATAAATTATTTGAACAAGGTGATAACAGATTTGAAATATTTAATAAAATTTAAATACCAGAGATTGATAGTATTAATAAAAGATAATATTAATACTATTTTGACACTGTTATTTGATTTTAATATTAATTATAGATACTTTGATTATTGATTTATGAAAACATAAAGTTAATGAAGTCCCAGTAGATTATAAATATTTTAAAGAGCATGAATTAGCATAGAATTTCATAAAAAATTTGATGAGTGATAGAAGTAACTTGAATAATCTGAATTTTGTAGCTTTTACTATATCTTTGGATATGGAATCACAGATTCATTTTATTAATAAAAATAGAGATAGTACTGATGATTTACTCAGGCTCGTTAAAGTAAGTGGGTCAAGTGGGAAGAATATTAAGATAGATGGATAGATATTGGTAAAAATATTCTTCTTGTCCTTATATAGGAAATCTTTAATATTACAAATAAACTCTTTCTGTAAAATCTTGAACTTATCATTATAATTTATAGAATTAAAGTCAACGCATCTAATAATGAAAGTGAACTGAAGTATTTTATAGACTTGTCAAGAACGTTTTTTGGTATATTCCTAGCAAACGACCCGTTCAACGATCGGGATGAGTTATACGTAATTCGATTCGTCTAATTCAGTATATTATTTCATTAGTATATGCATTTCATTATCTGCGGAAATTCGGTATTTTTACAAAGTAACTAAGTATTTTAAATATATTCTGACAGGTTCACAGGTGGAAACAAGTGACTGTCGTTACCTGTGTTCAAAATGCCAGCTAGTCAAATGCTAATTTGTTAACAATAACATTTATTGAATGAAATTTCTGCTATTTCTGCAAATATCTCATTGAATAAATCACCATCTTTCTATTATATATACATTTACTAAATACATAATGGCTCAGGTATCCAATGAAGTTACTCTTATTGAAAATATAAAATATTGATAGTATTATATGTTAGAAAAAAGTGGTGTCTTCAATTTAATTCATGTAAGCATCAGTAATGAGATCTTGAAAATTGACGCCGTGATTAATTTTCAAATGGCCTCTGTGCCATTATTTCTACAACAAAATGTTGATTCATCAGTCTCTATCTACTCTACCCTTCCACAATTGCTGCGCAGTATTTTTATTTAATGTTAGTTATATAATATCACGACATTGCTCATAATTATATGTTAGCATATATGGTAATTTTAAAACAATATCTGTAACTGAGTTTGTTTTTAGAAAACCACGTTCTTTGCTTTTCAAATATCTTTATATAATGCAATGGCTTTTAAAAAATAAGGGTATAAACATCTCACCGTAAACCGTAAATAGTTTACATTTTAAAGATCCAGAAACAGGCGCTCATACGAATAAAACAGAAACTACGTGGAAGCATAGTAAACACTTTTTGCCTGAATATTGTCGGTTAGTATTTGCAGTTCCACACGTTTTTTAATATGTTTTTCTAACATATAATACAAAATAATAAATATTATATTTTCTATTTTCAGCAAAAAAGATAATTTCATTGGGTACTTAAGCCATTACGTGTTTTATAAACCTTCCAAGCAAGGAAAGGATGATTTATTTAATCAGTTCTTAAAAGAAATTTCAGAAATTTCATTTGATGATGATCGATTCTGTAAAAAATCAAAATATACCAGACTTAGATGATAATGAAATTTAATAATAAAAACAAGTTAAACCAACGTACTGCGTACAATAGTAATTTACTATATATTGTAAACACTGTCAGCGACGGGGAGACATTTTTTACTGTTGCTGCATGTACTGTCTACATACCTGGTTTTAATACTGTCCACCTGACCGACTCGTGGAAGTTCTATGCCTAAAAAAATGATTTTTATGCATCATACAAATTCTTCTACAAATTCCCATTTGACAATGTAGAATAGATCCAATTAGATAAATTATTTATAATTTTTAAAATGAACATAGCAACGATGGTCACTAGTTTCTATCTGTGAACCTGTCAAAAAATCTACTTGACCTTACTTTTTTACTGTAACTTTTTATAATAACTGTTAAAATACTGTTTATATTATTTATTATAATGAATCTTGTTACAAAACAAACACACTTATTTTCCATTGTGAAAAGAAAACTTAAAAACTAAAAGAACATTCCTCTACATGTGCTTCTTTCACACACACACACACACACACACACACACCACACTACCCCTCTTATCTGAAACGGTAAACTCCTAAACACTAAAGAAACTAACGAATTTTAAGTCATATTTCTAACACGCCTTCTTGACTTAAAATTTATCAAAACAACAACAAAAATTTTGCCTTTCCTAACGATTTAGTCAGTACATCTGCAATTTGATCGTCCGTAGTCACACTTATTAGTCCCTTTTTTCATAATCATAAACAAAATGATAACTTATATCTATATGCTTGGAATTTTTTGAAAATTTTCCATTTTTTGATAAGGCTATCGCTCCAATATTGTCTTCATATATTTTTACTGGATTGTCATTCTTCACGTCAAAAACAGATAAAATGCCCTTAATTGGAATGATTTCTTCTACACAATCAGCAAGAGCGTAGTATTCAGCATGCGTTGAGGCTCTGGAGACAATTTTTTGTTTTTGCGATTTCCATAGTACTACATTTCCAAAAACTCGTATGATTATCCCTGTAGTCGATTTTCTGTCCGTAGTGTCTGCAGCCCAATCAGCGTCAACAAATGCATCCATTATTTCCTGAGTAGTTGAGTTATAAACAAGATTTATGGAACGAGTGTGATACAAGTATTTTAGAACACGTGTGCTGTCATAGCTATTTTGGAATCGACTTAGGTAATTGACCGCAAATGAAATGTCTGGGCGAGTACCATTTGCAATATACAATAATGCTCCAATTAAATTCCTATATTTCAGTTCTTCATCCACTATATCAGCAGGTTCAATTTTTCGATTCATTTCCATAGGTGTATCGAACCTTTTACTATTTATTATTCCGTACTTATGACTAAGATTTTCAATATATTTTTCTTGATTCAAGTATATTTCGTCTTTACTTTGGTTACGTTGTACTTCAATTCCCAAGTATTGCTTTATTTGTCCCAAGTCTTTCATGCGAAATCGTTTATTAAGCATGATCTTAACTTCATCTATAGCCATTTCATTTATACCACTGATTAATATATCATCCACATATAAAATAATATATATTTTTGTGTCGTTTATCTCTCCAGTATACAGACAGTAATCATAATCAGATCTTTTAAAATGCAAGCTTATCATGTAATTATGAAAACAATCATACCAGTCACGTGGACTTTCTCTCAATCCATAAAGCGCCTTCTTAAGTAAACAAACCTTATCTGACTGTATATTACTACCATCAGGAGGGTAGATGTAAACTTCAGACTTGATATTTCCGTTTAAAAAAGCTGTTTGAACATCCATTTGTTCTATTTTTAAATTTTTAACACATGCAATTGACAGCAACACCTTTAGCGTGCTCATTCTTGCAACCGGTGAATAAACTTCTTCATCGCTTTGGTACAACTGTTGGAAATGCGACTTTGGCGACAATGCGCGCTTTGCATACTCCATCTGTCTTAATTCTATATATCCACTTTACTTCAATTATTTTCTTATTTATTGGAACGTTGACCAAATCCCATGTGTCGTTTCCTTTTAAACCATCAAGTTCTTGTTTCATAGCCGCTTTCCATTTTCTTGACTCTTCGCAGTTCAATGGTTCTTGGTAGTTTTCAGGTATCAAAGCATTGCAATAGTTTGTATATACGACATGATCATCAAATTTCACAACATTTCACACATTATGTTACGCTTGGGGCGTGTATCTTATTTAACTTCCTCAGTTTTGCTGCATTGATCATCGTCAGTTTTATTTTCTTTTATTTTCAAAACTCTTTCTTCTTCTTCTTCTTCTTCTTCTTCTTCTTCTTTTGGCGTTTCCCCTTCGTATTTTTCTTCGTTATCAGTATTTCTATAAATGGTATATCTTGCACGTGACGACTTACAACTATTTTGTCATTAACCAATATCTGTATACCCTATTAATATTAATTCCTTTTTCGGCCTTTGGATTTAGCTTTGAATATCTGCATGCCTCGGGAATTCGTACAAAAGCAGTGCTTCCATATAAGTGTAAGTTTGAAACATCAGCCCTTTTATTAAAAAATATTTCATATGGTGTTTTTCTTATTCTTGTGTTTGCTAATAGGCGATTTCCAATGTAGCCAGCCGTGTAAATACATTCTGGCCAATAAAACTTGTCGACATTTGCCTCTGACAGCAAGCAGCGTGCACAATCCATTATCGTTCTGTTGTGCCTTTCGGCGACTCCGTTCAATTCGTGTGTGTATGCTGGTCCTGGTTTCAAATAAATACCTTCTCGTTTCGCTAATTCATCAAAGTTTTTGTTAAGATATGATTCTCTTCCATTGTCACATCGAATTTCTTTAATACTTTTTCCAGTTTGATTTTTTACTAATTTCCTAATATACCTAATGAAGCAATAAAAAACATCACTTTTTTGTTTTATGCAATACACAACAGCAATTTTACTGAAATCATCTATAAAAGACACAAAGTATTTCTCACCATTATGACCTGTCTGAGTTATTGGACCATGGACATCTGTATGGACTATTTGTAACAAATCATTTGCTCTTGTACGTTTGTTTTTAAATTTCAAATTTGTCATTTTATTCTCCGGACAAACTTCGCATTTTATAAATTCGTTTTCGAGTTTCACCGGTGTTCCATTTAGCAGCTGAGCTTCACACAAATATTTTAAATCTCTAAAATTTGTGTGACAAAGTATATATCTATGCCATTTTTCTATATTTGAAATTCCCATTGAACTAGTGTACGTACTTGTTTTCTTATTCTCAAGTCTGGCAACTTCTCCATTTAATTCAAAGAGTTTATTTCTTTTAACAGCAATAGCAATGAGTTTTTCTTTCGAATTACAAATTTTATTGTAATTCATTGTCTTTCTCAAACATTATTTTTAATTGTTTTGATTTACAAATACAAGAGACACTTAGTAAGTTTTGTTTCATTTCTGGTACATAGTATATACATTTTTAATCTTTATTTCCTCCGACTTATCATTAATGTTAATCATTACATTACCAATTTTTCCAGATATTAGTTTAAAACCATCACCAACTTTAATATCAACCGGGTTTTGTAGATTTTTGGATTCATAAAAGTACTCATCTGTGTTTATTATGTGATCTGAGCAACCACTATCTAGTAGCCATTTAATATTTCTACTTCTTCTATTTTGCTACTTTTCATTACTTCAACCTTGAATGAATTGTAATTTCTACTGTCATCTAGACTCGAATTTCCAGCCACTTTTCTATCGTGTCTATTTTGTATATGTTTGAAAAGGTTGCATTTTGTAATAATTATTAAAGTTTTCTGGGCAGTAACGTTGGATGTGCCCTGACTTATTACACTGACTTAACATACCGCTTCAGTAGTCGTTGCACTGCTATGCTGATTATCCTTTGAATTGAGATACTTGTTCTGATTGCGTTGTACGTGTCGAAACCTATGACCTCTAGGATTTTTAGTTAAATTTGAACTAAACGTGCGAGTGTAATTTCTGCTGTACTCAAAGTAGTAACTTTTACCGTTTCTCTTTTGATACTCTAACAGTAATTTAGATTTTACATACTCAACTGTTTTCTCCTTCGTTGGCAGTGCATCAATAATATCAACAATACGTGAGAAGTTAACGTTAATAACAGATAATTCAATTTATCCTCTTCATTCACAGTCTCACCAGTATTTTTGAGCCTATTTATATGCGTTTCAAATTCGTTAAAGAAGTCACTTGGATTTTCACCTTCTTTCATTTTTAATTCTAACAATCTTCTTTTACACAATAGCTTTACTGCACTGTTTTTAACTAGATAAATTTCGTCAAGCTTTGCAATCATATTTTTCGCAGTCGTTTCTGAAATTATTAATTCTAACTGAGTGTTTGAAATACTGTTTACGATGTAACTTTTTGCTTTAATTTCCTTTTTTATTCCAATCTTCGACTCTTATTTCAGCCGGTCTTTCATCATGTAGAATAACCTCGTTACAGTCTTTCATTTCTAAAAATAAATTTAGCCTGAATTTCCAGTTCCATAAAATATTTGTAACATGAAATCGTCCTTTTTTTCACTTGCCATGCTTCAAACTTAGGTTATCTTCCTTTCACAACTAAATTTCTTTTCTTTACTGTTAACGAACAAACCACGGACCTCTGCTACCATGTTAAAATACTGTTTATATTATTTATTATAATGAATCTTGTTACAAAACAAACACACTTATTTTCCATTGTGAAAAGAAAACTTAAAAACTAAAAGAACATTCCTCGACGTGTGCTTCTCTCACAAACACACACACACACTCCTAAACACTAAAGAAACTAACGAATTTTAAGTCATATTTCTAACAATAACAGTAACAGTTTATAAAAAAATAACGAATTTCCACAGATGCATAGAAATGCATATCAATAATGTACTGAATTAGGCGAATCGAATAATGTATAACTCACCCCGATCCGTGAACGGGCCGTTTGCTAGGAATATAATTAATGTTCCATAACTTTTCAACAAAGTCTAAAATTTTTCCCAAGGGTTTTTGAATACCTATACACTGTATAGATATCCTGTTTCCTTCAACCGAACGACACGTGTCCCTAAAAAATATATTTATAAAGTAAGTCGGTCAAGTAGGAAGAATATTCAGATATTTAAGAATATGAATATATTGGTAAAAATATCCATTCCTCTTACCTTTATGTCCTGTGTATTGGATAATATAGATTTACATACTTTTACCGCTGAATTCGAAATTCTGAACTAAACATAGGTACAGGACTCGTAAAAACCGTTTTTTATTCTTTTTATAGTTTTATCTGTTTTCCAAAAAACAACCAATTAAATTAAGTTGCAAGAATGCAAAAGCGATAAAACTTACAGAGGCTTTAATAGAAAATTATAAAACAAAATGTTTACTTAAGACTTTACCTTTTGTAAAAACCGGCGATATTGACTGTGTGTGTGTAAATCGTCGTACGTTCGTGCCCGGTGCAGTAAAACACGTGCATCGATCTAGGTTACGTACGTTCCTCACGTGCCACTTTCTCAATCTATACTTTTACATAAAAATTACTTAGAAAATCACTCCTACTCCTCATTTGGACAGAATTTTTACTTTCATGATTTTAGCGAAAAGTCGTTTTCCTGCTCGGGGAACACATATGTACAGGGTGTTCGGCCACCCCTGGGAAAAATTTTAATGGGGGATTCTAGATGCCAAAATACGAAAATACAGACGAAAATCAAGAATACCAATTTGTTGATAGAGGCTACGTTGAAAAGTTATTAACAATTAAACTCAAAAATTTCAAATCGTTCTGGAAAAATTGTTATCGGTTGCGGGGGTCAATTGCAATCATTTTTGGTGAATACACATACCTCCGAAATCTTACCCACTTTCGAGATAAAAATTCGAGAATGTGTGAAATTTTTTCGATGGAAAAGAAAAATTTCAAATCGTTTTGGAAAAATTGTTATCGGTTGCGGGGGTTACTTACAACCATTTTGGGTGAATCGTCATACCCCCCTAATCATGCGCATTTTCGAGAAAGAAATTCAGTACGGGCGGAACTTTAAACGTTAATAACTTTTTAATAAAGCCTCCATTAACAAATTGGTATTCTTGATTTTCGTCTTACTTTGGTCTCTAGAATCCCCTGGGAGAAATTGTAATGGGAGATTCTAGAGGTTAAAGTAGGATGAAAATCAAGAATACCAATTTGTTGATGGAGTAATACGATACTACACAAGTTATTGACGTTTAAAGTTCCGCTCTTACTTTCGAATTTTTTTCTCGAAAATGCGCAGGATTTCGTATGTGGTATGTCTATTCACCGAAAATAATTGTAATTGACCCCCGAAACCGAAAGTAATTTTTTCAGAACGATTTGAAATTTTCTTTTTCTTTCGTCGAAAAATTTAGGCACTGTCTGTCGATTTTTCTTAAAAATTCCTTTCTGATTTTTATTCAGTTTGTAAAATAGTTGTTTAATAATACTCTTTGTGTAGGTACCCATGAGCTCTACTCGCGAAAAAAAACGTTTCATTGGAATATATTCACTATTCACTATATCAGTAGGAGTTGCGGGGGCTGTTTGAAAATTTGACCAGTTATATGGGATTTTTCTCACTTTACGGGGTCAAGGAACAACTTTTCCAACATCTCTACATATTCTCCATTAAAATATGCGTTGTGTTGCTGTTTGAAACATTAAAATCGTTCAATCCGGCTGTCGACCAAAAAAAAAAATGCTTGTAACTGACCCCTGCAACGAAAACTAATTCTTCCAAGACGATTCGAAATTCTTTTTTACTTGAATTTTTTTTGTCGAAACTGAGTAGGATTTCGGGGGTACGATTCTAACTGACCTCCGCGACCAAAAATAATTTTTTCAGAACGATTTGAAATTTTTTTATTTAATGTTATTAATAACTACTTTTTAACGAAACCTCAGTCGAAAAATTGATATTCTTAATTTTCGTCTTATTTTGGCTTCTAGAATCTCCCATTAAAATTTTTCCCAGGGGTGGCCAAACACCCTGTATATATTAAATCAATATTAATGAAATTACACCTTGACCGAATTCATTTCAATCCCCCCACACTAATACATATATTGTGTGTAGCCCATAAATGGTTGAGAATGGAGTCACCTTTCCTATACTGGTATTATTAGATGGTCGCAGGTCCTGCATAAATTTCAATTTACATAATTTTTGTTTTGAGTAAACTCATTTTACTTTTTTGTATATTACCTAATGCAACTCATATTTTCCAGCCATGCGATGTAGGAATATTTAGACGATTAAAAGTTGCATGGCGAAAGGTAGTACAGGAACATAGACAAAGTACGTAGGTAGACTAAACCCATTACGAAGGTGAATTTCGCACCAATATATATATCATACCATATATAAATTCCATGAAGAAGGAAATGCTTTTAAAGCTTGTGGTGGCCTATGACCGTTTAACTCAAATACAATTTACTAGACAAAACGTATTTCAGAAAGAAGAAAATAAATTAGAATTCATGTCGCCAGATGAAACTGACATCAATGACAGCAATATAGGTAGTTTTACATAGCATTCAAGAGCATATTCCAGATGATCTGAGAGGGGAACAATTTTCTTTTCTATATAGAAAATATTAAAATACAATCGGGACACAACTAAGACACAACACAAGACACAACTCGCAGAGAGAAAGCACTGCTGATGTTCAACGCAGTGCAGTTCATAGTAACAGTAAAACCAATACCAGTGTATAAGACTAATTTAACAACGTTTCGCTTGAAGAAACTAATATATGATATACTGATCATTAATTAACTTTAATATTTCATGACAATGATGCTTTTACTTTTTTCTAATGGGAATTGTTTTGTTTCCGATGGTACTGAAATCAAACTACATTAATTCTACAACGTTACTTTACTTATTTTCTCGTAAAGACAAAGATTCTTCAGAATCTATTCTGGATAAACATTATCAACATTATCAAAAAATTGAAAAAACAACAAAGAAAAGAAAAGAAAAGAAAAGAAATATAGAAAGGTGTGTGCAATCAAAGTTACATCAAAGACATGGAAATAGACTCAGCTTGAAAAAATAGAAGCAATTGATAACCAGGAAAAAGAAAAACAAAGAATGAAAGAAGAACGATTAGAAAAGAAAAAAACAAGCCGAGAAATTAAAAGAAGAAAAGCTATTGAAAAAAGAAAGAAAAACAGAAAAATGAAAAGGAAAAGGAGAAAGAAAAGCAAGACGAAGAGAAGGAGAAATGTAAAACTCAAACTAAAAATAAAAATAAAGTTAAGAACGTGAAAAGAAAATAATAAATAATATTATTGTGTTGTTTTTACAGGGTGAATGTAGTAACTGAACCAGGTGGTTATGACTATGCAACATTTTTATTAGCATCTTTTTCAAACTCCACTTGGAACAACACTGTACGTATGTATGTATGGGATTATCAGGAACCGTGTTTGTTCGTTAATCGGCACACTCGTATTTATTTCGTTAAACAGTCACACCTACTACGTACTTTTCTTCAATCTTTCTCTCTTCCGTGCTGTCTTTTCTCGCTTTCTGGGTTATTCACCCATCAGCTGTTCGGCCGTACGCTCGCCGCGTGTTGACGGCTTTTTCGGCGGTAACCGTCTTCGCTCGTGCAAGCTCGTGGACAGCGAACGATTCGCTGTTCGGCCAAAAATTCGTGCGCGATTTAATAATTTTCAACTGCACGGTTCCCTACATACAGGGTGTTCGGCCATCCATGGGAAAAATTTTAATGGGGGATTCTAGAGGTCAAAATAAGACGAAAATCAAGAATACCAATTTGTTGATGGAGGCACTGTTAAAAAGTTATTAATGTTTAAAGTTCCGCTCGTACTGAATTTTTTTCTCGAAAATGCGCAAGATTACGGGGGTATGTCTATACATAAAAAATGATTGTCACCGACCCTCGCAACTGAAAATAATTTTTCACAGAACGATTTGAAATCTTTCTTTTTCATCGAAAAATATAGGCACCCGATTAGATTTTCGGTAAGGAATTTTTTTCTCGAAAGTGCGTAGGATTTCGGGGGTATGTGTAATGACCAAAAATGATTGTAATTGACCCCTGTAACCGAAAATAATTTTTTTAGAACGATTTGAAAAATTTGTTTTTCGCCGAAAAATATCAACACATACTCGAATTTTTTTCTCGAAACTGAGTAGGATTTCGAATATATGTCTATTCACTAAAAATGCTTGTAATTGACCTCCGCAGCCGAAAATAATTTTTCTGGAACGATTTGAAATTTTTGAATCAAATTGTTAATAACTTTTTAACGAAGCCTCCATCAACAAATTGGTATTCTTGATTTTCGTCTTAGTTTGGCCTCTAGAATATCCTATTAAAATGTTTCTCAGGGCTGGCCGAACACCCTCTATACTACTATGTTTACTAGATCCTGGGTTTTTTTCGGGTTTGAATCACGTAGTAATGTGGTAACAAACTGAAGCAGTCAATAAAACCTGGTTTCGATCAATATTTTAGAGGATAACACCGGTTAGGTCTGGGATTTGCGCGCATATGGCTTATACTTTCGCCTTTTTCGCAAACTTGTTGGCCAGATCCTGGGTATTTTCCGTGTTTGAAACACGTAGTAATGTGGTAACACACTGAAGCAGTCAATTAAACCTGGTTTCGATCAATATTTCAGAGGATAACACCGGTTAGGTCTGGGTTAGGTCTGGGATATGCGCGCATCTGGCTTATACTTTCGCCTTTTTCGCAAACTTGTTGGCCAGATCCTGGGTTTTTTTCGTGTTTGAATCACGTAGTAATGTGGTAACACACTGAAGCAGTCAATTAAACCTGGTTTCGATCAATATTTTAGAGGATAACACCGGTTAGGTCTGGGTTAGGTCTGGGTTATGCCCGCATCTGGCTCATGATTTTGCCTTCTTCGCATACTTGTTGGCCAGATCCTGGGTTTTTTCCGTGTTTGAATCACGTAGTAATGTGGTAACACACTGAAGCAGTCAATTAAACCTGGTTTCGATCATTATTTTAGAGGATAACACCGGTTAGGTCTGGGATAGGTCCGGGATGTGGCCGCATCTGGCTCATGATTTTGCCTTCTTCGCATACTTGTTGGCCAGATCCTGGGTTTTTTTCGTGTTTGAATCACGTAGTAATGTGGTAACACACTGAAGCAGTCAATTAAACCTGGTTTCGATCAATATTTCAGAGGATAACACCGGTTAGGTCTGGGTTAGGTCTGGGAAATGCGCGCATCTGGCTTATACTTTCGCCTTCTTCGCATACTTGTTGGCCAGATCCTGGATTTTTTTCGCGTTTGAATCACGTAGTAATGTGGTACCACACTGAGGCAGTCAATTAAACCTGGTTTCGATCAATATTTCAAAGGATAACACCGGTTAGGTCTGGGTTAGGTCTGGGATATGCGCGCATCTGGCTTATACTTTCTCCCTTTCGCAAACTTGTTGGCCAGATCCTGGGTTTTTTCCGTGTTTGAATCACGTAGTAATGTGGTAACACACTGAAGCTGTCAATTAAACCTGGTTTCGATCAATATTTCAGAGGATAACACCGGTTAGCTCTGGGTTGGGTCTGGGAAATGCGCGCATCTGGCTTATACTTTCGCCTTTTTCGCAAACTTGATGGCCAGATCCTGGGTATTTTCCGTGTTTGAAACACGTAGTAATGTGGTACCACACTGAAGCAGTCAATAAAACCTGGTTTCGATCAATATTTTAGAGGATAACACCGGTTAGGTCTGACTTAGGTCTGGGATTTGCGCGCATCTGGCTTATACTTTCGCCTTTTTCGCAAACTTGTTGGCCAGATCCTGGGTATTTTCCGTGTTTGAAACATGTAGTAATGTGGTAATACACTGAAGCAGTCAATTAAACCTGGTTTCGATCAATATTTCAGAGGATAACACCGGTTAGGTCTGGGTTAGGTCTGGGATATGCGCGCATCTGGCTCATGATTTTGCCTTCTTCGCATACTTGTTGGCCAGATCCTGGGTTTTTTTCGCTTTTCAATCACGTAGTAATGTGGTAACACACTGAGGCAGTCTATTAAACCTGGATTCGGACAGTATTTTAGAGGATAACACCGGTTAGGTCTGGGTTAGGTCTGGGTTATGCCCGCATCTGGCTCATGATTTTGCCTTCTTCGCATACTTGTTGGCCAGATCCTGGGTTTTTTTCGTGTTTGAATCACGTAGTAATGTGGTAATACACTGAAGCAGACAATTAAACCTGGTTTCGATCAATATTTTAGAGGATAACACCGGTTAGGTCTGGGTTATGTCTGGGATATGCGCGCATCTGGCTTATGCTTTCGCCTTTTTCGCAAACTTGTTGGCCAGATCCTGGGTTTTTTCCGTGTTTGAATCACGTAGTAATGTGGTAACACACTGAAGCTGTCAATTAAACCTGGTTTCGATCAATATTTCAGAGGATAACACCGGTTAGCTCTGGGTTGGGTCTGGGATATGCGCGCATCAGGCTTATACTTTCGTCTTTTTCGCAAACTTGTTGGCCAGATCCTGGGTATTTTCCGGGTTTGAAACACGTAGTAATGTGGTAACACACTGAAGCTGTCAATTAAACCTGGTTTCGATCAATATTTCAGAGGATAACACCGGTTAGGTCTGGGTTAGGTCTGGGATATGCGCGCATCTGGCTTATACTTTCGCCTTTTTCGCAAACTTGTTGGCCAGATCCTGGGTTTTTTTCGTGTTTGAATCACGTAGTAATGTGGTAACACACTGAAGCAGTCAATTAAACCTGGTTTCGATCAATATTTTAGAGGATAACACCGGTTAGGTCTGGGTTAGGTCTGGGTTATGCCCGCATCTGGGTCATGATTTTGCCTTCTTCGCATACTTGTTGGCCAGATCTTGGGTTTTTTTCGTGTTTGAATCACGTAGTAATGTGGTAACACACTGAAGCAGTCAATTAAACCTGGTTTCGATCAATATTTTAGCGGATAACACCGGTTAGGTCTGGGTTAGGTCTGGGTTATGCCCGCATCTGGCTCATGATTTTGCCTTCTTCGCATACTTGTTGGCCAGATCCTGGGTTTTTTTCGTGTTTGAATCACGTAGTAATGTGGTAACACACTGAAGCTGTCAATTAAACCTGGTTTCGATCAATGTTTCAGAGGATAACACCGGTTAGGTCTGGGTTAGGTCTGGGATATGCGCGCATCTGGCTTATGCTTTCGCCTTTTTCGCATACTTGTTGGACAGATCCTGAGTTTTTTTCGTGTTGGAATCACGTAGTAATGTGGGAACACACTGAAGCAGTCAATTAAACCTGGTTTCGATCAATATTTTAGAGGATAACACCGGTTAGGTCTGGGTTAGGTCTGGGTTATGCCCGCATCTGGCTCATGATTTTGCCTTCTTCGCATACTTGTTGGCCAGATCCTGGGTTTTTTTCGTGTTTGAATCACGTAGTAATGTGGGAACACACTGAAGCAGTCAATTAAACCTGGTTTCGATCAATATTTTAGAGGATAACACCGGTTAGGTCTGGGTTAGGTCTGGGATATGCGCGCATCTGGCTTATACTTTCGCCTTTTTCGCAAACTTGTTGGCCAGATCCTGGGGTTTTTTCGTGTTTGAATCACGTAGTAATGTGGTAACACACTGAAGCAGTCAATTAAACCTGGTTTCGATCAATATTTTAGAGGATAACACCGGTTAGATCTGGGTTAGGTCTGGGATTTGCGCGCATCTGGCTTATACTTTCGCCTTTTACGCAAACTTGTTGGCCAGATCCTGGGTATTTTCCGTGTTTGAATCACGTAGTAATGTGGTACCACAGTGAAGCAGTCAATTAAACCTGGTTTCGATCAATATTTTAGAGGATAACGCCGGTTAGGTCTGGGTTAGGTCTGGGTTATGCCGGCATCTGGCTCATGATTTTGCCTTCTTCGCATACTTGTTGGCCAGATCCTGGGTTTTTTCCGTGTTTGAATCACGTAGTAATGTGGTAACACACTGAAGCAGTCAATTAAACCTGGTTTCGATCAATATTTTAGAGGATAACACCGGTTAGGTCTGGGTTAGGTCTGGGATATGCGCGCATCTGGCTTATACTTTCGCCTTTTTCGCAAACTTGTTGGCTAGATCCTGGCTTTTTTTCGTGTTTGAATCACGTAGTAATGTGGTAACACACTGAAGCAGTCAATTAAACCTGGTTTTGATCAATATTTCAGAGGATAACACCGGTTAGGTCTGGGTTAGGTCCGGGATATGCCCGCATCTGCCACATGATTTTGCCTTCTTCGCATACTTGTTGGCCAGATCCTGGGTTTTTTTCGTGTTTGAATCACGTAGTAATGTGGTAATACACTGAAGCAGTCAATTAAACCTGGTTTCGATCAATATTTCAGAGGATAACACCGGTTAGGTCTGGGTTAGGTCTGGGTTATGCCCGCATCTGGCTCATGATTTTGCCTTCTTCGCATGCTTGTTGGCCAGATCCTGGGGTTTTTTCGTGTTTGAATCACGTAGTAATGTGGTAACACACTGAAGCAGTCAATTAAACCTGGTTTCGATCAATATTTTAGAGGATAACACCGGTTAGGTCTGGGATAGGTCCGGGATATGCCCGCATCTGGCTCATGATTTTGCCTTCTTCGCATACTTGTTGGCCAGATCCTGGGTTTTTTTCGTGTTTGAATCACGTAGTAATGTGGTAACACACTGAAGCAGTCAATTAAACCTGGTTTCGATCATTATTTTAGAGGATAACACCGGTTAGGTCTGGGTTAGGTCTGGGTTATGCCCGCATCTGGCTCATGATTTTGCCTTCTTCGCATACGTGTTGGCCACGTGTTGACGATAAAACTGTAAGATATAGGATGAATTAAGTTCCATGTCCCTAAAATTTTCCAAATCATAGATTTAAAAATGATTTAGATATTTAGATGATTTTAGTGTGGGTATTTATACAAGTATGTAAATCTCTATTTATGCATAACATGTTACCCCTAAATGGGCAAGTTAATGAATTATATACATGTTAATTGTATAATAATAACCCTTTGTTCCTCATAAAAATTCATAACTGAATTGCTATCATTCTAAAAAAATCCATCCCAAAATATATTGTCAAAACTAGTAATAAATTATTTGAACAAGGTGATAACAGATTTGAAATATTTAATAAAATTTAAATACCAGAGATTGATAGTATTAATAAAAGATAATATTAATACTATTTTGACACTGTTATTTGATTTTAATATTAATTATAGATACTTTGATTATTGATTTATGAAAACATAAAGTTAATGAAGTCCCAGTAGATTATAAATATTTTAAAGAGCATGAATTAGCATAGAATTTCATAAAAAATTTGATGAGTGATAGAAGTAACTTGAATAATCTGAATTTTGTAGCTTTTACTATATCTTTGGATATGGAATCACAGATTCATTTTATTAATAAAAATAGAGATAGTACTGATGATTTACTCAGGCTCGTTAAAGTAAGTGGGTCAAGTGGGAAGAATATTAAGATAGATGGATAGATATTGGTAAAAATATTCTTCTTGTCCTTATATAGGAAATCTTTAATATTACAAATAAACTCTTTCTGTAAAATCTTGAACTTATCATTATAATTTATAGAATTAAAGTCAACGCATCTAATAATGAAAGTGAACTGAAGTATTTTATAGACTTGTCAAGAACGTTTTTTGGTATATTCCTAGCAAACGACCCGTTCAACGATCGGGATGAGTTATACGTAATTCGATTCGTCTAATTCAGTATATTATTTCATTAGTATATGCATTTCATTATCTGCGGAAATTCGGTATTTTTACAAAGTAACTAAGTATTTTAAATATATTCTGACAGGTTCACAGGTGGAAACAAGTGACTGTCGTTACCTGTGTTCAAAATGCCAGCTAGTCAAATGCTAATTTGTTAACAATAACATTTATTGAATGAAATTTCTGCTATTTCTGCAAATATCTCATTGAATAAATCACCATCTTTCTATTATATATACATTTACTAAATACATAATGGCTCAGGTATCCAATGAAGTTACTCTTATTGAAAATATAAAATATTGATAGTATTATATGTTAGAAAAAAGTGGTGTCTTCAATTTAATTCATGTAAGCATCAGTAATGAGATCTTGAAAATTGACGCCGTGATTAATTTTCAAATGGCCTCTGTGCCATTATTTCTACAACAAAATGTTGATTCATCAGTCTCTATCTACTCTACCCTTCCACAATTGCTGCGCAGTATTTTTATTTAATGTTAGTTATATAATATCACGACATTGCTCATAATTATATGTTAGCATATATGGTAATTTTAAAACAATATCTGTAACTGAGTTTGTTTTTAGAAAACCACGTTCTTTGCTTTTCAAATATCTTTATATAATGCAATGGCTTTTAAAAAATAAGGGTATAAACATCTCACCGTAAACCGTAAATAGTTTACATTTTAAAGATCCAGAAACAGGCGCTCATACGAATAAAACAGAAACTACGTGGAAGCATAGTAAACACTTTTTGCCTGAATATTGTCGGTTAGTATTTGCAGTTCCACACGTTTTTTAATATGTTTTTCTAACATATAATACAAAATAATAAATATTATATTTTCTATTTTCAGCAAAAAAGATAATTTCATTGGGTACTTAAGCCATTACGTGTTTTATAAACCTTCCAAGCAAGGAAAGGATGATTTATTTAATCAGTTCTTAAAAGAAATTTCAGAAATTTCATTTGATGATGATCGATTCTGTAAAAAATCAAAATATACCAGACTTAGATGATAATGAAATTTAATAATAAAAACAAGTTAAACCAACGTACTGCGTACAATAGTAATTTACTATATATTGTAAACACTGTCAGCGACGGGGAGACATTTTTTACTGTTGCTGCATGTACTGTCTACATACCTGGTTTTAATACTGTCCACCTGACCGACTCGTGGAAGTTCTATGCCTAAAAAAATGATTTTTATGCATCATACAAATTCTTCTACAAATTCCCATTTGACAATGTAGAATAGATCCAATTAGATAAATTATTTATAATTTTTAAAATGAACATAGCAACGATGGTCACTAGTTTCTATCTGTGAACCTGTCAAAAAATCTACTTGACCTTACTTTTTTACTGTAACTTTTTATAATAACTGTTAAAATACTGTTTATATTATTTATTATAATGAATCTTGTTACAAAACAAACACACTTATTTTCCATTGTGAAAAGAAAACTTAAAAACTAAAAGAACATTCCTCTACATGTGCTTCTTTCACACACACACACACACACACACACACACCACACTACCCCTCTTATCTGAAACGGTAAACTCCTAAACACTAAAGAAACTAACGAATTTTAAGTCATATTTCTAACACGCCTTCTTGACTTAAAATTTATCAAAACAACAACAAAAATTTTGCCTTTCCTAACGATTTAGTCAGTACATCTGCAATTTGATCGTCCGTAGTCACACTTATTAGTCCCTTTTTTCATAATCATAAACAAAATGATAACTTATATCTATATGCTTGGAATTTTTTGAAAATTTTCCATTTTTTGATAAGGCTATCGCTCCAATATTGTCTTCATATATTTTTACTGGATTGTCATTCTTCACGTCAAAAACAGATAAAATGCCCTTAATTGGAATGATTTCTTCTACACAATCAGCAAGAGCGTAGTATTCAGCATGCGTTGAGGCTCTGGAGACAATTTTTTGTTTTTGCGATTTCCATAGTACTACATTTCCAAAAACTCGTATGATTATCCCTGTAGTCGATTTTCTGTCCGTAGTGTCTGCAGCCCAATCAGCGTCAACAAATGCATCCATTATTTCCTGAGTAGTTGAGTTATAAACAAGATTTATGGAACGAGTGTGATACAAGTATTTTAGAACACGTGTGCTGTCATAGCTATTTTGGAATCGACTTAGGTAATTGACCGCAAATGAAATGTCTGGGCGAGTACCATTTGCAATATACAATAATGCTCCAATTAAATTCCTATATTTCAGTTCTTCATCCACTATATCAGCAGGTTCAATTTTTCGATTCATTTCCATAGGTGTATCGAACCTTTTACTATTTATTATTCCGTACTTATGACTAAGATTTTCAATATATTTTTCTTGATTCAAGTATATTTCGTCTTTACTTTGGTTACGTTGTACTTCAATTCCCAAGTATTGCTTTATTTGTCCCAAGTCTTTCATGCGAAATCGTTTATTAAGCATGATCTTAACTTCATCTATAGCCATTTCATTTATACCACTGATTAATATATCATCCACATATAAAATAATATATATTTTTGTGTCGTTTATCTCTCCAGTATACAGACAGTAATCATAATCAGATCTTTTAAAATGCAAGCTTATCATGTAATTATGAAAACAATCATACCAGTCACGTGGACTTTCTCTCAATCCATAAAGCGCCTTCTTAAGTAAACAAACCTTATCTGACTGTATATTACTACCATCAGGAGGGTAGATGTAAACTTCAGACTTGATATTTCCGTTTAAAAAAGCTGTTTGAACATCCATTTGTTCTATTTTTAAATTTTTAACACATGCAATTGACAGCAACACCTTTAGCGTGCTCATTCTTGCAACCGGTGAATAAACTTCTTCATCGCTTTGGTACAACTGTTGGAAATGCGACTTTGGCGACAATGCGCGCTTTGCATACTCCATCTGTCTTAATTCTATATATCCACTTTACTTCAATTATTTTCTTATTTATTGGAACGTTGACCAAATCCCATGTGTCGTTTCCTTTTAAACCATCAAGTTCTTGTTTCATAGCCGCTTTCCATTTTCTTGACTCTTCGCAGTTCAATGGTTCTTGGTAGTTTTCAGGTATCAAAGCATTGCAATAGTTTGTATATACGACATGATCATCAAATTTCACAACATTTCACACATTATGTTACGCTTGGGGCGTGTATCTTATTTAACTTCCTCAGTTTTGCTGCATTGATCATCGTCAGTTTTATTTTCTTTTATTTTCAAAACTCTTTCTTCTTCTTCTTCTTCTTCTTCTTCTTCTTCTTTTGGCGTTTCCCCTTCGTATTTTTCTTCGTTATCAGTATTTCTATAAATGGTATATCTTGCACGTGACGACTTACAACTATTTTGTCATTAACCAATATCTGTATACCCTATTAATATTAATTCCTTTTTCGGCCTTTGGATTTAGCTTTGAATATCTGCATGCCTCGGGAATTCGTACAAAAGCAGTGCTTCCATATAAGTGTAAGTTTGAAACATCAGCCCTTTTATTAAAAAATATTTCATATGGTGTTTTTCTTATTCTTGTGTTTGCTAATAGGCGATTTCCAATGTAGCCAGCCGTGTAAATACATTCTGGCCAATAAAACTTGTCGACATTTGCCTCTGACAGCAAGCAGCGTGCACAATCCATTATCGTTCTGTTGTGCCTTTCGGCGACTCCGTTCAATTCGTGTGTGTATGCTGGTCCTGGTTTCAAATAAATACCTTCTCGTTTCGCTAATTCATCAAAGTTTTTGTTAAGATATGATTCTCTTCCATTGTCACATCGAATTTCTTTAATACTTTTTCCAGTTTGATTTTTTACTAATTTCCTAATATACCTAATGAAGCAATAAAAAACATCACTTTTTTGTTTTATGCAATACACAACAGCAATTTTACTGAAATCATCTATAAAAGACACAAAGTATTTCTCACCATTATGACCTGTCTGAGTTATTGGACCATGGACATCTGTATGGACTATTTGTAACAAATCATTTGCTCTTGTACGTTTGTTTTTAAATTTCAAATTTGTCATTTTATTCTCCGGACAAACTTCGCATTTTATAAATTCGTTTTCGAGTTTCACCGGTGTTCCATTTAGCAGCTGAGCTTCACACAAATATTTTAAATCTCTAAAATTTGTGTGACAAAGTATATATCTATGCCATTTTTCTATATTTGAAATTCCCATTGAACTAGTGTACGTACTTGTTTTCTTATTCTCAAGTCTGGCAACTTCTCCATTTAATTCAAAGAGTTTATTTCTTTTAACAGCAATAGCAATGAGTTTTTCTTTCGAATTACAAATTTTATTGTAATTCATTGTCTTTCTCAAACATTATTTTTAATTGTTTTGATTTACAAATACAAGAGACACTTAGTAAGTTTTGTTTCATTTCTGGTACATAGTATATACATTTTTAATCTTTATTTCCTCCGACTTATCATTAATGTTAATCATTACATTACCAATTTTTCCAGATATTAGTTTAAAACCATCACCAACTTTAATATCAACCGGGTTTTGTAGATTTTTGGATTCATAAAAGTACTCATCTGTGTTTATTATGTGATCTGAGCAACCACTATCTAGTAGCCATTTAATATTTCTACTTCTTCTATTTTGCTACTTTTCATTACTTCAACCTTGAATGAATTGTAATTTCTACTGTCATCTAGACTCGAATTTCCAGCCACTTTTCTATCGTGTCTATTTTGTATATGTTTGAAAAGGTTGCATTTTGTAATAATTATTAAAGTTTTCTGGGCAGTAACGTTGGATGTGCCCTGACTTATTACACTGACTTAACATACCGCTTCAGTAGTCGTTGCACTGCTATGCTGATTATCCTTTGAATTGAGATACTTGTTCTGATTGCGTTGTACGTGTCGAAACCTATGACCTCTAGGATTTTTAGTTAAATTTGAACTAAACGTGCGAGTGTAATTTCTGCTGTACTCAAAGTAGTAACTTTTACCGTTTCTCTTTTGATACTCTAACAGTAATTTAGATTTTACATACTCAACTGTTTTCTCCTTCGTTGGCAGTGCATCAATAATATCAACAATACGTGAGAAGTTAACGTTAATAACAGATAATTCAATTTATCCTCTTCATTCACAGTCTCACCAGTATTTTTGAGCCTATTTATATGCGTTTCAAATTCGTTAAAGAAGTCACTTGGATTTTCACCTTCTTTCATTTTTAATTCTAACAATCTTCTTTTACACAATAGCTTTACTGCACTGTTTTTAACTAGATAAATTTCGTCAAGCTTTGCAATCATATTTTTCGCAGTCGTTTCTGAAATTATTAATTCTAACTGAGTGTTTGAAATACTGTTTACGATGTAACTTTTTGCTTTAATTTCCTTTTTTATTCCAATCTTCGACTCTTATTTCAGCCGGTCTTTCATCATGTAGAATAACCTCGTTACAGTCTTTCATTTCTAAAAA
This sequence comes from Colletes latitarsis, assembly GCF_051014445.1. Lineage (NCBI taxonomy): Eukaryota > Metazoa > Arthropoda > Insecta > Hymenoptera > Colletidae > Colletes > Colletes latitarsis. The sequence continues at coordinate 9,963,607 of NC_135142.1, forward strand.
TAAATTTAGCCTGAATTTCCAGTTCCATAAAATATTTGTAACATGAAATCGTCCTTTTTTTCACTTGCCATGCTTCAAACTTAGGTTATCTTCCTTTCACAACTAAATTTCTTTTCTTTACTGTTAACGAACAAACCACGGACCTCTGCTACCATGTTAAAATACTGTTTATATTATTTATTATAATGAATCTTGTTACAAAACAAACACACTTATTTTCCATTGTGAAAAGAAAACTTAAAAACTAAAAGAACATTCCTCGACGTGTGCTTCTCTCACAAACACACACACACACTCCTAAACACTAAAGAAACTAACGAATTTTAAGTCATATTTCTAACAATAACAGTAACAGTTTATAAAAAAATAACGAATTTCCACAGATGCATAGAAATGCATATCAATAATGTACTGAATTAGGCGAATCGAATAATGTATAACTCACCCCGATCCGTGAACGGGCCGTTTGCTAGGAATATAATTAATGTTCCATAACTTTTCAACAAAGTCTAAAATTTTTCCCAAGGGTTTTTGAATACCTATACACTGTATAGATATCCTGTTTCCTTCAACCGAACGACACGTGTCCCTAAAAAATATATTTATAAAGTAAGTCGGTCAAGTAGGAAGAATATTCAGATATTTAAGAATATGAATATATTGGTAAAAATATCCATTCCTCTTACCTTTATGTCCTGTGTATTGGATAATATAGATTTACATACTTTTACCGCTGAATTCGAAATTCTGAACTAAACATAGGTACAGGACTCGTAAAAACCGTTTTTTATTCTTTTTATAGTTTTATCTGTTTTCCAAAAAACAACCAATTAAATTAAGTTGCAAGAATGCAAAAGCGATAAAACTTACAGAGGCTTTAATAGAAAATTATAAAACAAAATGTTTACTTAAGACTTTACCTTTTGTAAAAACCGGCGATATTGACTGTGTGTGTGTAAATCGTCGTACGTTCGTGCCCGGTGCAGTAAAACACGTGCATCGATCTAGGTTACGTACGTTCCTCACGTGCCACTTTCTCAATCTATACTTTTACATAAAAATTACTTAGAAAATCACTCCTACTCCTCATTTGGACAGAATTTTTACTTTCATGATTTTAGCGAAAAGTCGTTTTCCTGCTCGGGGAACACATATGTACAGGGTGTTCGGCCACCCCTGGGAAAAATTTTAATGGGGGATTCTAGATGCCAAAATACGAAAATACAGACGAAAATCAAGAATACCAATTTGTTGATAGAGGCTACGTTGAAAAGTTATTAACAATTAAACTCAAAAATTTCAAATCGTTCTGGAAAAATTGTTATCGGTTGCGGGGGTCAATTGCAATCATTTTTGGTGAATACACATACCTCCGAAATCTTACCCACTTTCGAGATAAAAATTCGAGAATGTGTGAAATTTTTTCGATGGAAAAGAAAAATTTCAAATCGTTTTGGAAAAATTGTTATCGGTTGCGGGGGTTACTTACAACCATTTTGGGTGAATCGTCATACCCCCCTAATCATGCGCATTTTCGAGAAAGAAATTCAGTACGGGCGGAACTTTAAACGTTAATAACTTTTTAATAAAGCCTCCATTAACAAATTGGTATTCTTGATTTTCGTCTTACTTTGGTCTCTAGAATCCCCTGGGAGAAATTGTAATGGGAGATTCTAGAGGTTAAAGTAGGATGAAAATCAAGAATACCAATTTGTTGATGGAGTAATACGATACTACACAAGTTATTGACGTTTAAAGTTCCGCTCTTACTTTCGAATTTTTTTCTCGAAAATGCGCAGGATTTCGTATGTGGTATGTCTATTCACCGAAAATAATTGTAATTGACCCCCGAAACCGAAAGTAATTTTTTCAGAACGATTTGAAATTTTCTTTTTCTTTCGTCGAAAAATTTAGGCACTGTCTGTCGATTTTTCTTAAAAATTCCTTTCTGATTTTTATTCAGTTTGTAAAATAGTTGTTTAATAATACTCTTTGTGTAGGTACCCATGAGCTCTACTCGCGAAAAAAAACGTTTCATTGGAATATATTCACTATTCACTATATCAGTAGGAGTTGCGGGGGCTGTTTGAAAATTTGACCAGTTATATGGGATTTTTCTCACTTTACGGGGTCAAGGAACAACTTTTCCAACATCTCTACATATTCTCCATTAAAATATGCGTTGTGTTGCTGTTTGAAACATTAAAATCGTTCAATCCGGCTGTCGACCAAAAAAAAAAATGCTTGTAACTGACCCCTGCAACGAAAACTAATTCTTCCAAGACGATTCGAAATTCTTTTTTACTTGAATTTTTTTTGTCGAAACTGAGTAGGATTTCGGGGGTACGATTCTAACTGACCTCCGCGACCAAAAATAATTTTTTCAGAACGATTTGAAATTTTTTTATTTAATGTTATTAATAACTACTTTTTAACGAAACCTCAGTCGAAAAATTGATATTCTTAATTTTCGTCTTATTTTGGCTTCTAGAATCTCCCATTAAAATTTTTCCCAGGGGTGGCCAAACACCCTGTATATATTAAATCAATATTAATGAAATTACACCTTGACCGAATTCATTTCAATCCCCCCACACTAATACATATATTGTGTGTAGCCCATAAATGGTTGAGAATGGAGTCACCTTTCCTATACTGGTATTATTAGATGGTCGCAGGTCCTGCATAAATTTCAATTTACATAATTTTTGTTTTGAGTAAACTCATTTTACTTTTTTGTATATTACCTAATGCAACTCATATTTTCCAGCCATGCGATGTAGGAATATTTAGACGATTAAAAGTTGCATGGCGAAAGGTAGTACAGGAACATAGACAAAGTACGTAGGTAGACTAAACCCATTACGAAGGTGAATTTCGCACCAATATATATATCATACCATATATAAATTCCATGAAGAAGGAAATGCTTTTAAAGCTTGTGGTGGCCTATGACCGTTTAACTCAAATACAATTTACTAGACAAAACGTATTTCAGAAAGAAGAAAATAAATTAGAATTCATGTCGCCAGATGAAACTGACATCAATGACAGCAATATAGGTAGTTTTACATAGCATTCAAGAGCATATTCCAGATGATCTGAGAGGGGAACAATTTTCTTTTCTATATAGAAAATATTAAAATACAATCGGGACACAACTAAGACACAACACAAGACACAACTCGCAGAGAGAAAGCACTGCTGATGTTCAACGCAGTGCAGTTCATAGTAACAGTAAAACCAATACCAGTGTATAAGACTAATTTAACAACGTTTCGCTTGAAGAAACTAATATATGATATACTGATCATTAATTAACTTTAATATTTCATGACAATGATGCTTTTACTTTTTTCTAATGGGAATTGTTTTGTTTCCGATGGTACTGAAATCAAACTACATTAATTCTACAACGTTACTTTACTTATTTTCTCGTAAAGACAAAGATTCTTCAGAATCTATTCTGGATAAACATTATCAACATTATCAAAAAATTGAAAAAACAACAAAGAAAAGAAAAGAAAAGAAAAGAAATATAGAAAGGTGTGTGCAATCAAAGTTACATCAAAGACATGGAAATAGACTCAGCTTGAAAAAATAGAAGCAATTGATAACCAGGAAAAAGAAAAACAAAGAATGAAAGAAGAACGATTAGAAAAGAAAAAAACAAGCCGAGAAATTAAAAGAAGAAAAGCTATTGAAAAAAGAAAGAAAAACAGAAAAATGAAAAGGAAAAGGAGAAAGAAAAGCAAGACGAAGAGAAGGAGAAATGTAAAACTCAAACTAAAAATAAAAATAAAGTTAAGAACGTGAAAAGAAAATAATAAATAATATTATTGTGTTGTTTTTACAGGGTGAATGTAGTAACTGAACCAGGTGGTTATGACTATGCAACATTTTTATTAGCATCTTTTTCAAACTCCACTTGGAACAACACTGTACGTATGTATGTATGGGATTATCAGGAACCGTGTTTGTTCGTTAATCGGCACACTCGTATTTATTTCGTTAAACAGTCACACCTACTACGTACTTTTCTTCAATCTTTCTCTCTTCCGTGCTGTCTTTTCTCGCTTTCTGGGTTATTCACCCATCAGCTGTTCGGCCGTACGCTCGCCGCGTGTTGACGGCTTTTTCGGCGGTAACCGTCTTCGCTCGTGCAAGCTCGTGGACAGCGAACGATTCGCTGTTCGGCCAAAAATTCGTGCGCGATTTAATAATTTTCAACTGCACGGTTCCCTACATACAGGGTGTTCGGCCATCCATGGGAAAAATTTTAATGGGGGATTCTAGAGGTCAAAATAAGACGAAAATCAAGAATACCAATTTGTTGATGGAGGCACTGTTAAAAAGTTATTAATGTTTAAAGTTCCGCTCGTACTGAATTTTTTTCTCGAAAATGCGCAAGATTACGGGGGTATGTCTATACATAAAAAATGATTGTCACCGACCCTCGCAACTGAAAATAATTTTTCACAGAACGATTTGAAATCTTTCTTTTTCATCGAAAAATATAGGCACCCGATTAGATTTTCGGTAAGGAATTTTTTTCTCGAAAGTGCGTAGGATTTCGGGGGTATGTGTAATGACCAAAAATGATTGTAATTGACCCCTGTAACCGAAAATAATTTTTTTAGAACGATTTGAAAAATTTGTTTTTCGCCGAAAAATATCAACACAAAAATATCAACACATACTCGAATTTTTTTCTCGAAACTGAGTAGGATTTCGAATATATGTCTATTCACTAAAAATGCTTGTAATTGACCTCCGCAGCCGAAAATAATTTTTCTGGAACGATTTGAAATTTTTGAATCAAATTGTTAATAACTTTTTAACGAAGCCTCCATCAACAAATTGGTATTCTTGATTTTCGTCTTAGTTTGGCCTCTAGAATATCCTATTAAAATGTTTCTCAGGGCTGGCCGAACACCCTCTATACTACTATGTTTACTAGATCCTGGGTTTTTTTCGGGTTTGAATCACGTAGTAATGTGGTAACAAACTGAAGCAGTCAATTAAACCTGGTTTCGATCAATATTTTAGAGGATAACACCGGTTAGGTCTGGGTTAGGTCTGGGAAATGCGCGCATCTGGCTCATGATTTTGCCTTCTTCGCATACTTGTTGGCCAGATCCTGGGTTTTTTTCGTGTTTGAATCACGTAATAATGTGGTAACACACTGAAGCTGTCAATTAAACCTGGTTTCGATCAATATTTTAGAGGATAACACCGGTTAGGTCTGGGTTAGGTCTGGGTTATGCCCGCATCTGGCTCATGATTTTGCCTTCTTCGCATACTTGTTGGCCAGATCCTGGGTATTTTCCGTGTTTGAATCACGTAGTAATGTGGTGACACACTGAAGCAGTCAATTAAACCTGGTTTCGATCAATATTTTAGAGGATAACACCGGTTAGGTCTGGGTTAGGTCTGGGTTATGCCCGCATCTGGCTCATGATTTTGCCGTCTTCGCATACTTGTTGGCCAGATCCTGGGGTTTTTTCGTGTTTGAATCACGTAGTAATGTGGTGACACACTGAAGCAGTCAATTAAACCTGGTTTCGATCAATATTTTAGAGGATAACACCGGTTAGGTCTGGGTTAGGTCTGGGTTATGCCCGCATCTGGCTCATGATTTTGCCTTCTTCGCATACTTGTTGGCCAGATCCTGGGTTTTTTTCGTGTTTGAATCACGTAGTAATGTGGTAACACACTGAAGCAGTCAATTAAACCTGGTTTCGATCAATATTTCAGAGGATAACACCGGTTAGGTCTGGGTTAGGTCTGGGTTATGCCCGCATCTGGCTCATGAATTTGCCGTCTTCGCATACTTGTTGGCCAGATCCTGGGGTTTTTTCGTGTTTGAATCACGTAGTAATGTGGTGACACACTGAAGCAGTCAATTAAACCTGGTTTCGATCAATATTTTAGAGGATAACACCGGTTAGGTCTGGGTTAGGTCTGGGTTATGCCCGCATCTGGCTCATGATTTTGCCGTCTTCGCATACTTGTTGGCCAGATCCTGGCGTTTTTTCGTGTTTGAATCACGTAGTAATGTGGTGACACACTGAAGCAGTCAATTAAACCTGGTTTCGATCAATATTTTAGAGGATAACGCCGGCTAGGTCTGGGTTATGCCCGCATCTGGCTCATGATTTTGCCTTCTTCGCATACTTGTTGGCCAGATCCTGGGGTTTTTTCGTGTTTGAATCACGTAGTAATGTGGTGACACACTGAAGCAGTCAATTAAACCTGGTTTCGATCAATATTTTAGAGGATAACGCCGGTTAGGTCTGGGTTAGGTCTGGGTTATGCCCGCATCTGGCTCATAATTTTGCCGTCTTCGCATACTTGTTGGCCAGATCCTGGGGTTTTTTCGTGTTTGAATCACGTAGTAATGTGGTAATACACTGAAGCAGTCAATTAAACCTGGTTTCGATCAATATTTCAGAGGATAACACCGGTTAGGTCTGGGTTAGGTCTGGGTTATGCCCGCATCTGGCTCATGATTTTGCCTTCTTCGCATACTTGTTGGCCAGATCTTGGGTTTTTTTCGTGTTTGAATCACGTAATAATGTGGTAACACACTGAAGCTGTCAATTAAACCTGGTTTCGAACAATATTTTAGAGGATAACACCGGTTAGGTCTGGGTTAGGTCTGGGTTATGCCCGCATCTGGCTCATGATTTTGCCGTCTTCGCATACTTGTTGGCCAGATCCTGGGTATTTTCCGTGTTTGAATCACGTAGTAATGTGGTAACACACTGAAGCAGTCAATTAAACCTGGTTTCGATCAATATTTTAGAGGATAACACCGGTTAGGTCTGGGTTAGGTCTGGGTTATGCCCGCATCTGGCTCATGATTTTGCCGTCTTCGCATACTTGTTGGCCAGATCCTGGGGTTTTTTCGTGTTTGAATCACGTAGTAATGTGGTGACACACTGAAGCAGTCAATTAAACCTGGTTTCGATCAATATTTTAGAGGATAACACCGGTTAGGTCTGGGTTAGGTCTGGGTTATGCCCGCATCTGGCTCATGATTTTGCCGTCTTCGCATAATTGTTGGCCAGATCCTGGCGTTTTTTCGTGTTTGAATCACGTAGTAATGTGGTGACACACTGAAGCAGTCAATTAAACCTGGTTTCGATCAATATTTTAGAGGATAAAACCGGTTAGGTCTGGGTGAGGTCTGGGTTATGCCCGCATCTGGCTCGTGATTTTGCCTTCTTCGCATACTTGTTGGCCAGATCCTGGGTTTTTTTCGTGTTTGAATCACGTAATAATGTGGTAACACACTGAAGCTGTCAATTAAACCTGGTTTCGATCAATATTTCAGAGGATAACACCGGTTAGGTCTGGGTTTCGTCTGGGTTATGTCCGCACCTGGCTCATGATTTTGCCATCTTCGCATACTTGTTGGCCAGATCTTGGGATTTTTTCGTGTTTGAATCATGTAGTAATGTGGTAACACACTGAAGCAGTCAATTAAACCTGGTTTCGATCAATATTTCAGAGGATAACACCGGTTAGGTCTGGGTTAGGTCTGGGATTTGCGCGCATATGGCTTATACTTTCGCCTTTTTCGCAAACTTGTTGGCCAGATCCTGGGTATTTTCCGTGTTTGAATCACGTAATAATGTGGTAACACACTGAAGCTGTCAATTAAACCTGGTTTCGATCAATATTTCAGAGGATAACACCGGTTAGGTCTGGGTTTCGTCTGGGTTATGTCCGCACCTGGCTCATGATTTTGCCATCTTCGCATACTTGTTGGCCAGATCTTGGGATTTTTTCGTGTTTGAATCATGTAGTAATGTGGTAACACACTGAAGCAGTCAATTAAACCTGGTTTCGATCAATATTTCAGAGGATAACACCGGTTAGGTCTGGGTTAGGTCTGGGTTATGCCCGCATCTGGCTCATGATCTTGCCTTCTTCGCATACTTGTTGGCCAGATCCTGGGTATTTTCCGTGTTTGAATCACGTAGTAATGTGGTAACACACTGAAGCAGTCAATTAAACCTGGTTTCGATCAATATTTCAGAGGATAACACCGGTTAGGTCTGGGTTAGGTCTGGGTTATGCCCGCATCTGGCTCAAGATTTTGCCTTCTTCGCATACTTGTTGGCCAGATCCTGGGTTTTTTTCGTGTTTCAATCACGTAGTAATGTGGTAACACACTGAAGCAGTCAATTAAACCTGGTTTCGATCAATATTTCAGAGGATAACACCGGTTAGGTCTGGGTTTCGTCTGGGTTATGTCCGCACCTGGCTCATGATTTTGCCTTCTTCGCATACCTGTTGGCCAGATCTTGGGTTTTTTTCGTGTTTGAATCATGTAGTAATGTGGTGACACACTGAAGCAGTCAATTAAACCTGGTTTCGATCAATATTTCAGAGGATAACACCGGTTAGGTCTGGGTTAGGTCTGGGATATGCGCGCATCAGGCTTATACTTTCGCCTTTTTAGCAAACTTGTTGGCTAGATCCTGGGTTTTTTTCGGGTTTGAATACCGCAGTAATGTGGTACCACATTGAAGCAGTCAATTAAACCTGGTTTCGATCAATATTTTAGAGGATAACGCCGGTTAGGTCTGGGTTAGGTCTGGGTTATGCCCGTATCTGGCTCATGATTTTGCCTTCTTCGCATACTTGTTGGCCAGATCCTGGGGTTTTTTCGTGTTTGAATCACGTAGTAATGTGGTGACACACTGAAGCAGTCAATTAAACCTGGTTTCGATCAATATTTTAGAGGATAACACCGGTTAGGTCTGGGTTAGGTCTGGGTTATGCCCGCATCTGGCTCATGATTTTGCCGTCTTCGCATACTTGTTGGCCAGATCCTGGCGTTTTTTCGTGTTTGAATCACGTAGTAATGTGGTGACACACTGAAGCAGTCAATTAAACCTGGTTTCGATCAATATTTTAGAGGATAACGCCGGCTAGGTCTGGGTTATGCCCGCATCTGGCTCATGATTTTGCCTTCTTCGCATACTTGTTGGCCAGATCCTGGGGTTTTTTCGTGTTTGAATCACGTAGTAATGTGGTGACACACTGAAGCAGTCAATTAAACCTGGTTTCGATCAATATTTTAGAGGATAACGCCGGTTAGGTCTGGGTTAGGTCTGGGTTATGCCCGCATCTGGCTCATAATTTTGCCGTCTTCGCATACTTGTTGGCCAGATCCTGGGGTTTTTTCGTGTTTGAATCACGTAGTAATGTGGTAATACACTGAAGCAGTCAATTAAACCTGGTTTCGATCAATATTTCAGAGGATAACACCGGTTAGGTCTGGGTTAGGTCTGGGTTATGCCCGCATCTGGCTCATGATTTTGCCTTCTTCGCATACTTGTTGGCCAGATCTTGGGTTTTTTTCGTGTTTGAATCACGTAATAATGTGGTAACACACTGAAGCTGTCAATTAAACCTGGTTTCGAACAATATTTTAGAGGATAACACCGGTTAGGTCTGGGTTAGGTCTGGGTTATGCCCGCATCTGGCTCATGATTTTGCCGTCTTCGCATACTTGTTGGCCAGATCCTGGGTATTTTCCGTGTTTGAATCACGTAGTAATGTGGTAACACACTGAAGCAGTCAATTAAACCTGGTTTCGATCAATATTTTAGAGGATAACACCGGTTAGGTCTGGGTTAGGTCTGGGTTATGCCCGCATCTGGCTCATGATTTTGCCGTCTTCGCATACTTGTTGGCCAGACCCTGGGGTTTTTTCGTGTTTGAATCACGTAGTAATGTGGTGACACACTGAAGCAGTCAATTAAACCTGGTTTCGATCAATATTTTAGAGGATAACACCGGTTAGGTCTGGGTTAGGTCTGGGTTATGCCCGCATCTGGCTCATGATTTTGCCGTCTTCGCATAATTGTTGGCCAGATCCTGGCGTTTTTTCGTGTTTGAATCACGTAGTAATGTGGTGACACACTGAAGCAGTCAATTAAACCTGGTTTCGATCAATATTTTAGAGGATAAAACCGGTTAGGTCTGGGTGAGGTCTGGGTTATGCCCGCATCTGGCTCGTGATTTTGCCTTCTTCGCATACTTGTTGGCCAGATCCTGGGTTTTTTTCGTGTTTGAATCACGTAATAATGTGGTAACACACTGAAGCTGTCAATTAAACCTGGTTTCGATCAATATTTCAGAGGATAACACCGGTTAGGTCTGGGTTTCGTCTGGGTTATGTCCGCACCTGGCTCATGATTTTGCCATCTTCGCATACTTGTTGGCCAGATCTTGGGATTTTTTCGTGTTTGAATCATGTAGTAATGTGGTAACACACTGAAGCAGTCAATTAAACCTGGTTTCGATCAATATTTCAGAGGATAACACCGGTTAGGTCTGGGTTAGGTCTGGGATTTGCGCGCATATGGCTTATACTTTCGCCTTTTTCGCAAACTTGTTGGCCAGATCCTGGGTATTTTCCGTGTTTGAATCACGTAATAATGTGGTAACACACTGAAGCTGTCAATTAAACCTGGTTTCGATCAATATTTCAGAGGATAACACCGGTTAGGTCTGGGTTTCGTCTGGGTTATGTCCGCACCTGGCTCATGATTTTGCCATCTTCGCATACTTGTTGGCCAGATCTTGGGATTTTTTCGTGTTTGAATCATGTAGTAATGTGGTAACACACTGAAGCAGTCAATTAAACCTGGTTTCGATCAATATTTCAGAGGATAACACCGGTTAGGTCTGGGTTTCGTCTGGGTTATGTCCGCACCTGGCTCATGATTTTGCCATCTTCGCATACTTGTTGGCCAGATCTTGGGATTTTTTCGTGTTTGAATCATGTAGTAATGTGGTAACACACTGAAGCAGTCAATTAAACCTGGTTTCGATCAATATTTCAGAGGATAACACCGGTTAGGTCTGGGTTAGGTCTGGGATTTGCGCGCATATGGCTTATACTTTCGCCTTTTTCGCAAACTTGTTGGCCAGATCCTGGGTATTTTCCGTGTTTGAATCACGTAATAATGTGGTAACACACTGAAGCAGTCAATTAAACCTGGTTTCGATCAATATTTTAGAGGATAACGCCGGTTAGGTCTGGGTTAGGTCTGGGTTATGCCCGCATCTGGCTCATGATCTTGCCTTCTTCGCATACTTGTTGGCCAGATCCTGGGTATTTTCCGTGTTTGAATCACGTAGTAATGTGGTAACACACTGAAGCAGTCAATTAAACCTGGTTTCGATCAATATTTCAGAGGATAACACCGGTTAGGTCTGGGTTAGGTCTGGGTTATGCCCGCATCTGGCTCATGATTTTGCCTTCTTCGCATACTTGTTGGCCAGATCCTGGGTTTTTTTCGTGTTTCAATCACGTAGTAATGTGGTAACACACTGAAGCAGTCAATTAAACCTGGTTTCGATCAATATTTCAGAGGATAACACCGGTTAGGTCTGGGTTTCGTCTGGGTTATGTCCGCACCTGGCTCATGATTTTGCCTTCTTCGCATACCTGTTGGCCAGATCTTGGGTTTTTTTCGTGTTTGAATCATGTAGTAATGTGGTGACACACTGAAGCAGTCAATTAAACCTGGTTTCGATCAATATTTCAGAGGATAACACCGGTTAGGTCTGGGTTAGGTCTGGGATATGCGCGCATCAGGCTTATACTTTCGCCTTTTTAGCAAACTTGTTGGCTAGATCCTGGGTTTTTTTCGGGTTTGAATACCGCAGTAATGTGGTACCACATTGAAGCAGTCAATTAAACCTGGTTTCGATCAATATTTTAGAGGATAACGCCGGTTAGGTCTGGGTTAGGTCTGGGTTATGCCCGTATCTGGCTCATGATTTTGCCTTCTTCGCATACTTGTTGGCCAGATCCTGGGGTTTTTTCGTGTTTGAATCACGTAGTAATGTGGTGACACACTGAAGCAGTCAATTAAACCTGGTTTCGATCAATATTTTAGAGGATAACACCGGTTAGGTCTGGGTTAGGTCTGGGTTATGCCCGCATCTGGCTCATGATTTTGCCGTCTTCGCATACTTGTTGGCCAGATCCTGGCGTTTTTTCGTGTTTGAATCACGTAGTAATGTGGTGACACACTGAAGCAGTCAATTAAACCTGGTTTCGATCAATATTTTAGAGGATAACGCCGGCTAGGTCTGGGTTATGCCCGCATCTGGCTCATGATTTTGCCTTCTTCGCATACTTGTTGGCCAGATCCTGGGGTTTTTTCGTGTTTGAATCACGTAGTAATGTGGTGACACACTGAAGCAGTCAATTAAACCTGGTTTCGATCAATATTTTAGAGGATAACGCCGGTTAGGTCTGGGTTAGGTCTGGGTTATGCCCGCATCTGGCTCATAATTTTGCCGTCTTCGCATACTTGTTGGCCAGATCCTGGGGTTTTTTCGTGTTTGAATCACGTAGTAATGTGGTAATACACTGAAGCAGTCAATTAAACCTGGTTTCGATCAATATTTCAGAGGATAACACCGGTTAGGTCTGGGTTAGGTCTGGGTTATGCCCGCATCTGGCTCATGATTTTGCCTTCTTCGCATACTTGTTGGCCAGATCTTGGGTTTTTTTCGTGTTTGAATCACGTAATAATGTGGTAACACACTGAAGCTGTCAATTAAACCTGGTTTCGAACAATATTTTAGAGGATAACACCGGTTAGGTCTGGGTTAGGTCTGGGTTATGCCCGCATCTGGCTCATGATTTTGCCGTCTTCGCATACTTGTTGGCCAGATCCTGGGTATTTTCCGTGTTTGAATCACGTAGTAATGTGGTAACACACTGAAGCAGTCAATTAAACCTGGTTTCGATCAATATTTTAGAGGATAACACCGGTTAGGTCTGGGTTAGGTCTGGGTTATGCCCGCATCTGGCTCATGATTTTGCCGTCTTCGCATACTTGTTGGCCAGATCCTGGGGTTTTTTCGTGTTTGAATCACGTAGTAATGTGGTGACACACTGAAGCAGTCAATTAAACCTGGTTTCGATCAATATTTTAGAGGATAACACCGGTTAGGTCTGGGTTAGGTCTGGGTTATGCCCGCATCTGGCTCATGATTTTGCCGTCTTCGCATAATTGTTGGCCAGATCCTGGCGTTTTTTCGTGTTTGAATCACGTAGTAATGTGGTGACACACTGAAGCAGTCAATTAAACCTGGTTTCGATCAATATTTTAGAGGATAAAACCGGTTAGGTCTGGGTGAGGTCTGGGTTATGCCCGCATCTGGCTCGTGATTTTGCCTTCTTCGCATACTTGTTGGCCAGATCCTGGGTTTTTTTCGTGTTTGAATCACGTAATAATGTGGTAACACACTGAAGCTGTCAATTAAACCTGGTTTCGATCAATATTTCAGAGGATAACACCGGTTAGGTCTGGGTTTCGTCTGGGTTATGTCCGCACCTGGCTCATGATTTTGCCATCTTCGCATACTTGTTGGCCAGATCTTGGGATTTTTTCGTGTTTGAATCATGTAGTAATGTGGTAACACACTGAAGCAGTCAATTAAACCTGGTTTCGATCAATATTTCAGAGGATAACACCGGTTAGGTCTGGGTTAGGTCTGGGATTTGCGCGCATATGGCTTATACTTTCGCCTTTTTCGCAAACTTGTTGGCCAGATCCTGGGTATTTTCCGTGTTTGAATCACGTAATAATGTGGTAACACACTGAAGCTGTCAATTAAACCTGGTTTCGATCAATATTTCAGAGGATAACACCGGTTAGGTCTGGGTTTCGTCTGGGTTATGTCCGCACCTGGCTCATGATTTTGCCATCTTCGCATACTTGTTGGCCAGATCTTGGGATTTTTTCGTGTTTGAATCATGTAGTAATGTGGTAACACACTGAAGCAGTCAATTAAACCTGGTTTCGATCAATATTTCAGAGGATAACACCGGTTAGGTCTGGGTTTCGTCTGGGTTATGTCCGCACCTGGCTCATGATTTTGCCATCTTCGCATACTTGTTGGCCAGATCTTGGGATTTTTTCGTGTTTGAATCATGTAGTAATGTGGTAACACACTGAAGCAGTCAATTAAACCTGGTTTCGATCAATATTTCAGAGGATAACACCGGTTAGGTCTGGGTTAGGTCTGGGATTTGCGCGCATATGGCTTATACTTTCGCCTTTTTCGCAAACTTGTTGGCCAGATCCTGGGTATTTTCCGTGTTTGAATCACGTAATAATGTGGTAACACACTGAAGCAGTCAATTAAACCTGGTTTCGATCAATATTTTAGAGGATAACGCCGGTTAGGTCTGGGTTAGGTCTGGGTTATGCCCGCATCTGGCTCATGATCTTGCCTTCTTCGCATACTTGTTGGCCAGATCCTGGGTATTTTCCGTGTTTGAATCACGTAGTAATGTGGTAACACACTGAAGCAGTCAATTAAACCTGGTTTCGATCAATATTTCAGAGGATAACACCGGTTAGGTCTGGGTTAGGTCTGGGTTATGCCCGCATCTGGCTCATGATTTTGCCTTCTTCGCATACTTGTTGGCCAGATCCTGGGTTTTTTTCGTGTTTCAATCACGTAGTAATGTGGTAACACACTGAAGCAGTCAATTAAACCTGGTTTCGATCAATATTTCAGAGGATAACACCGGTTAGGTCTGGGTTTCGTCTGGGTTATGTCCGCACCTGGCTCATGATTTTGCCTTCTTCGCATACCTGTTGGCCAGATCTTGGGTTTTTTTCGTGTTTGAATCATGTAGTAATGTGGTGACACACTGAAGCAGTCAATTAAACCTGGTTTCGATCAATATTTCAGAGGATAACACCGGTTAGGTCTGGGTTAGGTCTGGGATATGCGCGCATCAGGCTTATACTTTCGCCTTTTTAGCAAACTTGTTGGCTAGATCCTGGGTTTTTTTCGGGTTTGAATACCGCAGTAATGTGGTACCACATTGAAGCAGTCAATTAAACCTGGTTTCGATCAATATTTTAGAGGATAACGCCGGTTAGGTCTGGGTTAGGTCTGGGTTATGCCCGTATCTGGCTCATGATTTTGCCTTCTTCGCATACTTGTTGGCCAGATCCTGGGGTTTTTTCGTGTTTGAATCACGTAGTAATGTGGTGACACACTGAAGCAGTCAATTAAACCTGGTTTCGATCAATATTTTAGAGGATAACGCCGGTTAGGTCTGGGTTAGGTCTGGGTCATGCCCGCATCTGGCTCATGATTTTGCCGTCTTCGCATACTTGTTGGCCAGATCCTGGGGTTTTTTCGTGTTTGAATCACGTAATAATGTGGTAACACACTGAAGCTGTCAATCAAACCTGGTTTCGATCAATATTTTAGAGGATAACACCGGTTAGGTCTGGGTTAGGTCTGGGTTATGCCCGCATCTGGCTCATGATTTTGCCTTCTTCGCATACTTGTTGGCCAGATCCTGGGTTTTTTTCGTGTTTGAATCACGTAGTAATGTGGTAACACACTGAAGCAGTCAATTAAACCTGGTTTCGATCAATATTTCAGAGGATAACACCGGTTAGGTCTGGGTTTCGTCTGGGTTATGTCCGCACCTGGCTCATGATTTTGCCTTCTTCGCATACTTGTTGGCCAGATCTTGGGTTTTTTTCGTGTTTGAATCATGTAGTAATGTGGTGACACACTGAAGCAGTCAATTAAACCTGGTTTCGATCAATATTACAGAGGATAACACCGGTTAGGTCTGGGTTAGGTCTGGGATATGCGCGCATCTGGCTTATACTTTCGCCTTTTTCGCAAACTTGTTGGCTAGATCCTGGGTTTTTTTCGGGTTTGAATACCGCAGTAATGTGGTACCACATTGAAGCAGTCAATTAAACCTGGTTTCGATCAATATTTTAGAGGATAACGCCGGTTAGGTCTGGGTTAGGTCTGGGTTATGCCCGTATCTGGCTCATGATTTTGCCTTCTTCGCATACTTGTTGGCCAGATCCTGGCGTTTTTTCGTGTTTGAATCACGTAGTAATGTGGTGACACACTGAAGCAGTCAATTAAACCTGGTTTCGATCAATATTTTAGAGGATAACGCCGGTTAGGTCTGGGTTAGGTCTGGGAAATGCACGCATCTGGCTCATGATTTTACCTTCTTCGCATACTTGTTGGCCAGATCCTGGGTTTTTTTCGTGTTTGAATCACGTAATAATGTGGTAACACACTGAAGCTGTCAATTAAACCTGGTTTCGATCAATATTTTAGAGGATAACACCGGTTAGGTCTGGGTTAGGTCTGGGTTATGCCCGCATCTGGCTCATGATTTTGCCTTCTTCGCATACTTGTTGGCCAGATCTTGGGTTTTTTTCGTGTTTGAATCATGTAGTAATGTGGTGACACACTGAAGCAGTCAATTAAACCTGGTTTCGATCAATATTACAGAGGATAACACCGGTTAGGTCTGGGTTAGGTCTGGGTTATGCCCGCATCTGGCTCATGATTTTGCCTTCTTCGCATACTTGTTGGCCAGATCCTGGCGTTTTTTCGTGTTTGAATCACGTAGTAATGTGGTGACACACTGAAGCAGTCAATTAAACCTGGTTTCGATCAATATTTTAGAGGATAACGCCGGTTAGGTCTGGGTTAGGTCTGGGAAATGCACGCATCTGGCTCATGATTTTACCTTCTTCGCATACTTGTTGGCCAGATCCTGGGTTTTTTTCGTGTTTGAATCACGTAATAATGTGGTAACACACTGAAGCTGTCAATTAAACCTGGTTTCGATCAATATTTTAGAGGATAACACCGGTTAGGTCTGGGTTAGGTCTGGGTTATGCCCGCATCTGGCTCATGATTTTGCCTTCTTCGCATACTTGTTGGCCAGATCCTGGGTTTTTTTCGTGTTTGAATCACGTAATAATGTGGTAACACACTGAAGCTGTCAATTAAACCTGGTTTCGATCAATATTTTAGAGGATAACACCGGTTAGGTCTGGGTTAGGTCTGGGATATGCACGCATCTGGCTCATGATTTTGCCTTCTTCGCATACTTGTTGGCCAGATCCTGGGTTTTTTTCGTGTTTGAATCACGTAATAATGTGGTAACACACTGAAGCTGTCAATTAAACCTGGTTTCGATCAATATTTTAGAGGATAACACCGGTTAGGTCTGGGTTAGGTCTGGGAAATGCACGCATCTGGCTCATGATTTTGCCTTCTTCGCATACTTGTTGGCCAGATCCTGGGTTTTTTTCGTGTTTGAATCACGTAATAATGTGGTAACACACTGAAGCTGTCAATTAAACCTGGTTTCGATCAATATTTTAGAGGATAACACCGGTTAGGTCTGGGTTAGGTCTGGGTTATGCCCGCATCTGGCTCATGATTTTGCCTTCTTCGCATACTTGTTGGCCAGATCCTGGGTATTTTCCGTGTTTGAATCACGTAGTAATGTGGTAACACACTGAAGCAGTCAATTAAACCTGGTTTCGATCAATATTTCAGAGGATAACACCGGTTAGGTCTGGGTTAGGTCTGGGTTATGCCCGCATCTGGCTCATGATTTTGCCTTCTTCGCATACTTGTTGGCCAGATCCTGGGTTTTTTTCGTGTTTGAATCACATAGTAATGTGGTAATACACTGAAGCAGTCAATTAAACCTGGTTTCGATCAATATTTTAGAGGATAACACCGGTTAGGTCTGGGTTAGGTCTGGGTTATGCCCGCATCTGGCTCATGATTTTGCCTTCTTCGCATACTTGTTGGCCAGATCCTGGGTTTTTTTCGTGTATCAATCACGTAGTAATGTGGTAACACACTGAAGCAGTCAATTAAACCTGGTTTCGATCAATATTTCAGAGGATAACACCGGTTAGGTCTGGGTTTCGTCTGGGTTATGTCCGCACCTGGCTCATGATTTTGCCTTCTTCGCATACTTGTTGGCCAGATCTTGGGTTTTTTTCGTGTTTGAATCATGTAGTAATGTGGTAACACACTGAAGCAGTCAATTAAACCTGGTTTCGATCAATATTTTAGAGGATAACACCGGTTAGGTCTGGGTTAGGTCTGGGTTAGGTCTGGGTTATGCCCGCATCTGGCTCATGATTTTGCCGTCTTCGCATACTTGTTGGCCAGATCCCGGGGTTTTTTCGTGTTTGAATCACGTAGTAATGTGGTGACACACTGAAGCAGTCAATTAAACCTGGTTTCCATCAATATTTTAGAGGATAACACGGGTTAGGTCTGTGTTAGGTCTGGGTTATGCCCGCATCTGGCTCATGATTTTGCCTTTTTCGCAAACTTGTTGGCCAGATCCTGGGTATTTTCCGTGTTTGAAACACGTAGTAATGTGGTAACACACTGAAGCAGTCAATTAAACCTGGTTTCGATCAATATTTCAGAGGATAACACTGGTTAGGTCTGGGTTAGGTCTGGGATATGCGCGCATATGGCTTATACTTTCGCCTTTTTCGCAAACTTGTTGGCCAGATCCTGGGTATTTTCCGTGTTTGAAAGACGCAGTAATGTGGTACCACATTGAAGCAGTCAATTAAACCTGGTTTCGATCAATATTTTAGAGGATAACGCCGGTTAGGTCTGGGTTAGGTCTGGGAAATGCGCGCATCTGGCTCATGATTTTGCCTTCTTCGCATACTTGTTGGCCAGATCCTGGGTTTTTTTCGTGTTTGAATCACGTAATAATGTGGTAACACACTGAAGCTGTCAATTAAACCTGGTATCGATCAATATTTTAGAGGATAACACCGGTTAGGTCTGGGTTAGGTCTGGTTTATGCCCGAATCTGGCTCATGATTTTGCCTTCTTCGCATACTTGTTGGCCAGATCCTGGGTATTTTCCGTGTTTGAATCACGTAGTAGTGTGGTGACACACTGAAGCAGTCAATTAAACCTGGTTTCGATCAATATTTTAGAGGATAACACCGGTTAGGTCTGGGTTAGGTCTGGGTTATGCCCGCATCTGGCTCATGATTTTGCCTTCTTCGCATACTTGTTGGCCAGATCCTGGGTTTTTTTCGTGTTTGAATCACGTAATAATGTGGTAACACACTGAAGCTGTCAATTAAACCTGGTTTCCATCAATATTTTAGAGGATAACACGGGTTAGGTCTGGGTTAGGTCTGGGATATGCACGCATCTGGCTCATGATTTTGCCTTCTTCGCATACTTGTTGGCCAGATCCTGGGTTTTTTTCGTGTTTGAATCACGTAATAATGTGGTAACACACTGAAGCTGTCAATTAAACCTGGTTTCGATCAATATTTTAGAGGATAACACCGGTTAGGTCTGGGTTAGGTCTGGGAAATGCACGCATCTGGCTCATGATTTTGCCTTCTTCGCATACTTGTTGGCCAGATCCTGGGTTTTTTTCGTGTTTGAATCACGTAATAATGTGGTAACACACTGAAGCTGTCAATTAAACCTGGTTTCGATCAATATTTTAGAGGATAACACCGGTTAGGTCTGGGTTAGGTCTGGGTTATGCCCGCATCTGGCTCATGATTTTGCCTTCTTCGCATACTTGTTGGCCAGATCCTGGGTATTTTCCGTGTTTGAATCACGTAGTAATGTGGTGACACACTGAAGCAGTCAATTAAACCTGGTTTCGATCAATATTTTAGAGGATGACACCGGTTAGGTCTGGGTTAGGTCTGGGTTATGCCGGCATCTGGCTCATGATTTTGCCGTCTTCGCATACTTGTTGGCCAGATCCCGGGGTTTTTTCGTGTTTGAATCACGTAGTAATGTGGTGACACACTGAAGCAGTCAATTAAACCTGGTTTCGATCAATATTTTAGAGGATAACGCCGGTTAGGTCTGGGCTAGGTCTGGGTTATGCCCGCATCTGGCTCATGATTTTGCCGTCTTCGCATACTTGTTGGCCAGATCCTGGGTATTTTCCGTGTTTGAATCACGTAGTAATGTGGTGACACACTGAAGCAGTCAATTAAACCTGGTTTCGATCAATATTTTAGAGGATAACACCGGTTAGGTCTGGGTTAGGTCTGGGTTATGCCCGCATCTGGCTCATGATTTTGCCGTCTTCGCATACTTGTTGGCCAGATCCTGGGGTTTTTTCGTGTTTGAATCACGTAGTAATGTGGTGACACACTGAAGCAGTCAATTAAACCTGGTATCGATCAATATTTCAGGGGATAACACCGGTTAGGTCTGGGTTAGGTCTGGGATATGCGCGCATCTGGCTTATGCTTTCGCCTTTTTCGCAAACTTGTTGGCCAGATCCTGGGTTTTTTCCGTGTTTGAATCACGTAGTAATGTGGTCACACACTGAAGCAGTCAATTAAACCTGGTTACGATCAATATTTCAGAGGATAACACCGGTTAGGTCTGGGTTGGGTCTGGGAAATGCGCGCATCTGGCTTATTCTTTCGCATTCTTCGCATACTTGTTGGCCAGATCCTGGGTATTTTCCGTGTTTGAAACGCGTAGTAATGTGGTAACACACTGAAGCAGTCAATTAAACCTGGTTTCGATCAATATTTCAGAGGATAACACCGGTTAGGTCTGGGTTAGGTCTGGGTTATGCCCGCATCTGGCTCATGATTTTGCCTTCTTCGCATACTTGTTGGCCAGATCCTGGGTTTTTTTCGTGTTTGAATCACGTAGTAATGTGGTAATACACTGAAGCAGTCAATTAAACCTGGTTTCGATCAATATTTTAGAGGATAACACCGGTTAGGTCTGGGTTAGGTCTGGGAAATGCGCGCATCTGGCTCATGATTTTGCCTTCTTCGCATACTTGTTGGCCAGATCCTGGGTATTTTCCGTGTTTGAATCACGTAGTAATGTGGTAACACACTGAAGCAGTCAATTAAACCTGGTTTCGATCAATATTTCAGAGGATAACACCGGTTAGGTCTGGGTTAGGTCTGGGTTATGCCCGCATCTGGCTCATGATTTTGCCTTCTTCGCATACTTGTTGGCCAGATCCTGGGTTTTTTTCGTGTTTGAATCACGTAGTAATGTGGTAATACACTGAAGCAGTCAATTAAACCTGGTTTCCATCAATATTTTAGAGGATAACACCGGTTAGGTCTGGGTTAGGTCTGGGTTATGCCCGCATCTGGCTCATGATTTTGCTGTCTTCGCATACTTGTTGGCCAGATCCTGGGGTTTTTTCGTGTTTGAATCACGTAGTAATGTGGTAATACACTGAAGCAGTCAATTAAACCTGGTTTCGATCAATATTTTAGAGGATAACACCGGTTAGGTCTGGGTTAGGTCTGGGAAATGCACGCATCTGGCTCATGATTTTGCCTTCTTCGCATACTTGTTGGCCAGATCCTGGGTTTTTTTCGTGTTTGAATCACGTAATAATGTGGTAACACACTGAAGCTGTCAATTAAACCTGGTTTTGATCAATATTTCAGAGGATAACACCGGTTAGGTCTGGGTTAGGTCTGGGTTATGCCCGCATCTTGCTCATGATTTTGCCGCCTTCGCATACTTGTTGGCCAGATCCTGGGGTTTTTTCGTGTTTGAATCACGTAGTAATGTGGTAACACACTGAAGCAGTCAATTAAACCTGGTTTCGATCAATATTTTAGAGGATAACACCGGTTAGGTCTGGGTTAGGTCTGGGTTATGCCCGCAACTGGCTCATGATTTTGCCGTCTTCGCATACTTGTTGGCCAGATCCTGGGGTTTTTTCGTGTTTGAATCACGTAGTAATGTGGTAACACACTGAAGCAGTCAATTAAACCTGGTTTCGATCAATATTTCAGAGGATAACACCGGTTAGGTCTGGGTTAGGTTTGGGTTATGCCCGCATCTGGCTCATGATTTTGCCGTCTTCGCATACATGTTGGCCAGATCCTGGGGTTTTTTCGTGTTTGAACCACGTAGTAATGTGGTGACACACTGAAGCAGTCAATTAAACCTGGTTTCGATCAATATTTTAGAGGATAACGCCGGTTAGGTCTGGGTTAGGTCTGGGTTATGCCCGCATCTGGCTCATGATTTTGCCTTCTTCGCATACTTGTTGGCCAGATCCTGGGGTTTTTTCGTGTTTGAATCACGTAGTAATGTGGTGACACACTGAAGCAGTCAAGTAAACCTGGTTTCGATCAATATTTTAGAGGATAACGCCGGTTAGGTCTGGGTTAGGTCTGGGTTATGCCCGCATCTGGCTCATGATTTTGCCGTCTTCGCATACTTGTTGGCCAGATCCTGGGGTTTTTTCGTGTTTGAATCACGTAATAATGTGGCAACACACTGAAGCTGTCAATTAAACCTGGTTTCGAATCAATATTTTAGAGGATAACACCGGTTAGGTCTGGGTTAGGTCTGGGTTATGCCCGCATCTGGCTCATGATTTTGCCTTCTTCGCATACTTGTTGGCCAGATCCTGGGTTTTTTTCGTGTTTGAATCACGTAATAATGTGGTAACACACTGAAGCTGTCAATTAAACCTGGTTTCGATCAATATTTTAGAGGATAACACCGGTTAGGTCTGGGTTAGGTCTGGGTTATGCCCGCATCTGGCTCATGATTTTGCCTTCTTCGCATACTTGTTGGCCAGATCCTGGGTTTTTTTCGTGTTTCAATCACGTAGTAATGTGGTAACACACTGAAGCAGTCAATTAAACCTGGTTTCGATCAATATTTCAGAGGATAACACCGGTTAGGTCTGGGTTTCGTCTGGGTTATGTCCGCACCTGGCTCATGATTTTGCCTTCTTCGCATACTTGTTGGCCAGATCTTGGGTTTTTTTCGTGTTTGAATCATGTAGTAATGTGGTAACACACTGAAGCAGTCAATTAAACCTGGTTTCGATCAATATTTTAGAGGATAACACCGGTTAGGTCTGGGTTAGGTCTGGGTTATGCCCGCATCTGGCTCATGATTTTGCCGTCTTCGCATACTTGTTGGCCAGATCTCGGGGTTTTTTCGTGTTTGAATCACGTAGTAATGTGGTGACACACTGAAGCAGTCAATTAAACCTGGTTTCCATCAATATTTTAGAGGATGACACCGGTTAGGTCTGTGTTAGGTCTGGGTTATGCCCGCATCTGGCTCATGATTTTGCCTTCATCGCATACTTGTTGGCCAGATCCTGGGTTTTTTCCGTGTTTGAATCACGTAGTAATGTGGTCACACACTGAAGCAGTCAATTAAACCTGGTTTCGATCAATATTTCAGAGGATAACACCGGTTAGGTCTGGGTTCGGTCTGGGAAATGCGCGCATCTGGCTTATTCTTTCGCATTCTTCGCATACTTGTTGGCCAGATCCTGGGTATTTTCCGTGTTTGAATCACGTAATAATGTGGTAACACACTGAAGCAGTCAATTAAACCTGGTTTCGATCAATATTTTAGAGGATAACGCCGGTTAGGTCTGGGTTAGGTCTGGGTTATGCCCGCATCTGGCTCATGATCTTGCCTTCTTCGCATACTTGTTGGCCAGATCCTGGGTATTTTCCGTGTTTGAATCACGTAGTAATGTGGTAACACACTGAAGCAGTCAATTAAACCTGGTTTCGATCAATATTTCAGAGGATAACACCGGTTAGGTCTGGGTTAGGTCTGGGTTATGCCCGCATCTGGCTCATGATTTTGCCTTCTTCGCATACTTGTTGGCCAGATCCTGGGTTTTTTTCGTGTTTCAATCACGTAGTAATGTGGTAACACACTGAAGCAGTCAATTAAACCTGGTTTCGATCAATATTTCAGAGGATAACACCGGTTAGGTCTGGGTTTCGTCTGGGTTATGTCCGCACCTGGCTCATGATTTTGCCTTCTTCGCATACCTGTTGGCCAGATCTTGGGTTTTTTTCGTGTTTGAATCATGTAGTAATGTGGTGACACACTGAAGCAGTCAATTAAACCTGGTTTCGATCAATATTTCAGAGGATAACACCGGTTAGGTCTGGGTTAGGTCTGGGATATGCGCGCATCAGGCTTATACTTTCGCCTTTTTAGCAAACTTGTTGGCTAGATCCTGGGTTTTTTTCGGGTTTGAATACCGCAGTAATGTGGTACCACATTGAAGCAGTCAATTAAACCTGGTTTCGATCAATATTTTAGAGGATAACGCCGGTTAGGTCTGGGTTAGGTCTGGGTTATGCCCGTATCTGGCTCATGATTTTGCCTTCTTCGCATACTTGTTGGCCAGATCCTGGGGTTTTTTCGTGTTTGAATCACGTAGTAATGTGGTGACACACTGAAGCAGTCAATTAAACCTGGTTTCGATCAATATTTTAGAGGATAACACCGGTTAGGTCTGGGTTAGGTCTGGGTTATGCCCGCATCTGGCTCATGATTTTGCCGTCTTCGCATACTTGTTGGCCAGATCCTGGCGTTTTTTCGTGTTTGAATCACGTAGTAATGTGGTGACACACTGAAGCAGTCAATTAAACCTGGTTTCGATCAATATTTTAGAGGATAACGCCGGCTAGGTCTGGGTTATGCCCGCATCTGGCTCATGATTTTGCCTTCTTCGCATACTTGTTGGCCAGATCCTGGGGTTTTTTCGTGTTTGAATCACGTAGTAATGTGGTGACACACTGAAGCAGTCAATTAAACCTGGTTTCGATCAATATTTTAGAGGATAACGCCGGTTAGGTCTGGGTTAGGTCTGGGTTATGCCCGCATCTGGCTCATAATTTTGCCGTCTTCGCATACTTGTTGGCCAGATCCTGGGGTTTTTTCGTGTTTGAATCACGTAGTAATGTGGTAATACACTGAAGCAGTCAATTAAACCTGGTTTCGATCAATATTTCAGAGGATAACACCGGTTAGGTCTGGGTTAGGTCTGGGTTATGCCCGCATCTGGCTCATGATTTTGCCTTCTTCGCATACTTGTTGGCCAGATCTTGGGTTTTTTTCGTGTTTGAATCACGTAATAATGTGGTAACACACTGAAGCTGTCAATTAAACCTGGTTTCGAACAATATTTTAGAGGATAACACCGGTTAGGTCTGGGTTAGGTCTGGGTTATGCCCGCATCTGGCTCATGATTTTGCCGTCTTCGCATACTTGTTGGCCAGATCCTGGGTATTTTCCGTGTTTGAATCACGTAGTAATGTGGTAACACACTGAAGCAGTCAATTAAACCTGGTTTCGATCAATATTTTAGAGGATAACACCGGTTAGGTCTGGGTTAGGTCTGGGTTATGCCCGCATCTGGCTCATGATTTTGCCGTCTTCGCATACTTGTTGGCCAGATCCTGGGGTTTTTTCGTGTTTGAATCACGTAGTAATGTGGTGACACACTGAAGCAGTCAATTAAACCTGGTTTCGATCAATATTTTAGAGGATAACACCGGTTAGGTCTGGGTTAGGTCTGGGTTATGCCCGCATCTGGCTCATGATTTTGCCGTCTTCGCATAATTGTTGGCCAGATCCTGGCGTTTTTTCGTGTTTGAATCACGTAGTAATGTGGTGACACACTGAAGCAGTCAATTAAACCTGGTTTCGATCAATATTTTAGAGGATAAAACCGGTTAGGTCTGGGTGAGGTCTGGGTTATGCCCGCATCTGGCTCGTGATTTTGCCTTCTTCGCATACTTGTTGGCCAGATCCTGGGTTTTTTTCGTGTTTGAATCACGTAATAATGTGGTAACACACTGAAGCTGTCAATTAAACCTGGTTTCGATCAATATTTCAGAGGATAACACCGGTTAGGTCTGGGTTTCGTCTGGGTTATGTCCGCACCTGGCTCATGATTTTGCCATCTTCGCATACTTGTTGGCCAGATCTTGGGATTTTTTCGTGTTTGAATCATGTAGTAATGTGGTAACACACTGAAGCAGTCAATTAAACCTGGTTTCGATCAATATTTCAGAGGATAACACCGGTTAGGTCTGGGTTAGGTCTGGGATTTGCGCGCATATGGCTTATACTTTCGCCTTTTTCGCAAACTTGTTGGCCAGATCCTGGGTATTTTCCGTGTTTGAATCACGTAATAATGTGGTAACACACTGAAGCTGTCAATTAAACCTGGTTTCGATCAATATTTCAGAGGATAACACCGGTTAGGTCTGGGTTTCGTCTGGGTTATGTCCGCACCTGGCTCATGATTTTGCCATCTTCGCATACTTGTTGGCCAGATCTTGGGATTTTTTCGTGTTTGAATCATGTAGTAATGTGGTAACACACTGAAGCAGTCAATTAAACCTGGTTTCGATCAATATTTCAGAGGATAACACCGGTTAGGTCTGGGTTTCGTCTGGGTTATGTCCGCACCTGGCTCATGATTTTGCCATCTTCGCATACTTGTTGGCCAGATCTTGGGATTTTTTCGTGTTTGAATCATGTAGTAATGTGGTAACACACTGAAGCAGTCAATTAAACCTGGTTTCGATCAATATTTCAGAGGATAACACCGGTTAGGTCTGGGTTAGGTCTGGGATTTGCGCGCATATGGCTTATACTTTCGCCTTTTTCGCAAACTTGTTGGCCAGATCCTGGGTATTTTCCGTGTTTGAATCACGTAATAATGTGGTAACACACTGAAGCAGTCAATTAAACCTGGTTTCGATCAATATTTTAGAGGATAACGCCGGTTAGGTCTGGGTTAGGTCTGGGTTATGCCCGCATCTGGCTCATGATCTTGCCTTCTTCGCATACTTGTTGGCCAGATCCTGGGTATTTTCCGTGTTTGAATCACGTAGTAATGTGGTAACACACTGAAGCAGTCAATTAAACCTGGTTTCGATCAATATTT
Organism: Colletes latitarsis; assembly: GCF_051014445.1. Classification (NCBI taxonomy): domain Eukaryota; kingdom Metazoa; phylum Arthropoda; class Insecta; order Hymenoptera; family Colletidae; genus Colletes; species Colletes latitarsis. Next base: position 9,990,215 of record NC_135142.1, read on the forward strand.
CAGAGGATAACACCGGTTAGGTCTGGGTTAGGTCTGGGTTATGCCCGCATCTGGCTCATGATTTTGCCTTCTTCGCATACTTGTTGGCCAGATCCTGGGTTTTTTTCGTGTTTCAATCACGTAGTAATGTGGTAACACACTGAAGCAGTCAATTAAACCTGGTTTCGATCAATATTTCAGAGGATAACACCGGTTAGGTCTGGGTTTCGTCTGGGTTATGTCCGCACCTGGCTCATGATTTTGCCTTCTTCGCATACCTGTTGGCCAGATCTTGGGTTTTTTTCGTGTTTGAATCATGTAGTAATGTGGTGACACACTGAAGCAGTCAATTAAACCTGGTTTCGATCAATATTTCAGAGGATAACACCGGTTAGGTCTGGGTTAGGTCTGGGATATGCGCGCATCAGGCTTATACTTTCGCCTTTTTAGCAAACTTGTTGGCTAGATCCTGGGTTTTTTTCGGGTTTGAATACCGCAGTAATGTGGTACCACATTGAAGCAGTCAATTAAACCTGGTTTCGATCAATATTTTAGAGGATAACGCCGGTTAGGTCTGGGTTAGGTCTGGGTTATGCCCGTATCTGGCTCATGATTTTGCCTTCTTCGCATACTTGTTGGCCAGATCCTGGGGTTTTTTCGTGTTTGAATCACGTAGTAATGTGGTGACACACTGAAGCAGTCAATTAAACCTGGTTTCGATCAATATTTTAGAGGATAACGCCGGTTAGGTCTGGGTTAGGTCTGGGTCATGCCCGCATCTGGCTCATGATTTTGCCGTCTTCGCATACTTGTTGGCCAGATCCTGGGGTTTTTTCGTGTTTGAATCACGTAATAATGTGGTAACACACTGAAGCTGTCAATCAAACCTGGTTTCGATCAATATTTTAGAGGATAACACCGGTTAGGTCTGGGTTAGGTCTGGGTTATGCCCGCATCTGGCTCATGATTTTGCCTTCTTCGCATACTTGTTGGCCAGATCCTGGGTTTTTTTCGTGTTTGAATCACGTAGTAATGTGGTAACACACTGAAGCAGTCAATTAAACCTGGTTTCGATCAATATTTCAGAGGATAACACCGGTTAGGTCTGGGTTTCGTCTGGGTTATGTCCGCACCTGGCTCATGATTTTGCCTTCTTCGCATACTTGTTGGCCAGATCTTGGGTTTTTTTCGTGTTTGAATCATGTAGTAATGTGGTGACACACTGAAGCAGTCAATTAAACCTGGTTTCGATCAATATTACAGAGGATAACACCGGTTAGGTCTGGGTTAGGTCTGGGATATGCGCGCATCTGGCTTATACTTTCGCCTTTTTCGCAAACTTGTTGGCTAGATCCTGGGTTTTTTTCGGGTTTGAATACCGCAGTAATGTGGTACCACATTGAAGCAGTCAATTAAACCTGGTTTCGATCAATATTTTAGAGGATAACGCCGGTTAGGTCTGGGTTAGGTCTGGGTTATGCCCGTATCTGGCTCATGATTTTGCCTTCTTCGCATACTTGTTGGCCAGATCCTGGCGTTTTTTCGTGTTTGAATCACGTAGTAATGTGGTGACACACTGAAGCAGTCAATTAAACCTGGTTTCGATCAATATTTTAGAGGATAACGCCGGTTAGGTCTGGGTTAGGTCTGGGAAATGCACGCATCTGGCTCATGATTTTACCTTCTTCGCATACTTGTTGGCCAGATCCTGGGTTTTTTTCGTGTTTGAATCACGTAATAATGTGGTAACACACTGAAGCTGTCAATTAAACCTGGTTTCGATCAATATTTTAGAGGATAACACCGGTTAGGTCTGGGTTAGGTCTGGGTTATGCCCGCATCTGGCTCATGATTTTGCCTTCTTCGCATACTTGTTGGCCAGATCTTGGGTTTTTTTCGTGTTTGAATCATGTAGTAATGTGGTGACACACTGAAGCAGTCAATTAAACCTGGTTTCGATCAATATTACAGAGGATAACACCGGTTAGGTCTGGGTTAGGTCTGGGTTATGCCCGCATCTGGCTCATGATTTTGCCTTCTTCGCATACTTGTTGGCCAGATCCTGGCGTTTTTTCGTGTTTGAATCACGTAGTAATGTGGTGACACACTGAAGCAGTCAATTAAACCTGGTTTCGATCAATATTTTAGAGGATAACGCCGGTTAGGTCTGGGTTAGGTCTGGGAAATGCACGCATCTGGCTCATGATTTTACCTTCTTCGCATACTTGTTGGCCAGATCCTGGGTTTTTTTCGTGTTTGAATCACGTAATAATGTGGTAACACACTGAAGCTGTCAATTAAACCTGGTTTCGATCAATATTTTAGAGGATAACACCGGTTAGGTCTGGGTTAGGTCTGGGTTATGCCCGCATCTGGCTCATGATTTTGCCTTCTTCGCATACTTGTTGGCCAGATCCTGGGTTTTTTTCGTGTTTGAATCACGTAATAATGTGGTAACACACTGAAGCTGTCAATTAAACCTGGTTTCGATCAATATTTTAGAGGATAACACCGGTTAGGTCTGGGTTAGGTCTGGGATATGCACGCATCTGGCTCATGATTTTGCCTTCTTCGCATACTTGTTGGCCAGATCCTGGGTTTTTTTCGTGTTTGAATCACGTAATAATGTGGTAACACACTGAAGCTGTCAATTAAACCTGGTTTCGATCAATATTTTAGAGGATAACACCGGTTAGGTCTGGGTTAGGTCTGGGAAATGCACGCATCTGGCTCATGATTTTGCCTTCTTCGCATACTTGTTGGCCAGATCCTGGGTTTTTTTCGTGTTTGAATCACGTAATAATGTGGTAACACACTGAAGCTGTCAATTAAACCTGGTTTCGATCAATATTTTAGAGGATAACACCGGTTAGGTCTGGGTTAGGTCTGGGTTATGCCCGCATCTGGCTCATGATTTTGCCTTCTTCGCATACTTGTTGGCCAGATCCTGGGTATTTTCCGTGTTTGAATCACGTAGTAATGTGGTAACACACTGAAGCAGTCAATTAAACCTGGTTTCGATCAATATTTCAGAGGATAACACCGGTTAGGTCTGGGTTAGGTCTGGGTTATGCCCGCATCTGGCTCATGATTTTGCCTTCTTCGCATACTTGTTGGCCAGATCCTGGGTTTTTTTCGTGTTTGAATCACATAGTAATGTGGTAATACACTGAAGCAGTCAATTAAACCTGGTTTCGATCAATATTTTAGAGGATAACACCGGTTAGGTCTGGGTTAGGTCTGGGTTATGCCCGCATCTGGCTCATGATTTTGCCTTCTTCGCATACTTGTTGGCCAGATCCTGGGTTTTTTTCGTGTATCAATCACGTAGTAATGTGGTAACACACTGAAGCAGTCAATTAAACCTGGTTTCGATCAATATTTCAGAGGATAACACCGGTTAGGTCTGGGTTTCGTCTGGGTTATGTCCGCACCTGGCTCATGATTTTGCCTTCTTCGCATACTTGTTGGCCAGATCTTGGGTTTTTTTCGTGTTTGAATCATGTAGTAATGTGGTAACACACTGAAGCAGTCAATTAAACCTGGTTTCGATCAATATTTTAGAGGATAACACCGGTTAGGTCTGGGTTAGGTCTGGGTTAGGTCTGGGTTATGCCCGCATCTGGCTCATGATTTTGCCGTCTTCGCATACTTGTTGGCCAGATCCCGGGGTTTTTTCGTGTTTGAATCACGTAGTAATGTGGTGACACACTGAAGCAGTCAATTAAACCTGGTTTCCATCAATATTTTAGAGGATAACACGGGTTAGGTCTGTGTTAGGTCTGGGTTATGCCCGCATCTGGCTCATGATTTTGCCTTTTTCGCAAACTTGTTGGCCAGATCCTTGGTATTTTCCGTGTTTGAAACACGTAGTAATGTGGTAACACACTGAAGCAGTCAATTAAACCTGGTTTCGATCAATATTTCAGAGGATAACACTGGTTAGGTCTGGGTTAGGTCTGGGATATGCGCGCATATGGCTTATACTTTCGCCTTTTTCGCAAACTTGTTGGCCAGATCCTGGGTATTTTCCGTGTTTGAAAGACGCAGTAATGTGGTACCACATTGAAGCAGTCAATTAAACCTGGTTTCGATCAATATTTTAGAGGATAACGCCGGTTAGGTCTGGGTTAGGTCTGGGAAATGCGCGCATCTGGCTCATGATTTTGCCTTCTTCGCATACTTGTTGGCCAGATCCTGGGTTTTTTTCGTGTTTGAATCACGTAATAATGTGGTAACACACTGAAGCTGTCAATTAAACCTGGTATCGATCAATATTTTAGAGGATAACACCGGTTAGGTCTGGGTTAGGTCTGGTTTATGCCCGAATCTGGCTCATGATTTTGCCTTCTTCGCATACTTGTTGGCCAGATCCTGGGTATTTTCCGTGTTTGAATCACGTAGTAGTGTGGTGACACACTGAAGCAGTCAATTAAACCTGGTTTCGATCAATATTTTAGAGGATAACACCGGTTAGGTCTGGGTTAGGTCTGGGTTATGCCCGCATCTGGCTCATGATTTTGCCTTCTTCGCATACTTGTTGGCCAGATCCTGGGTTTTTTTCGTGTTTGAATCACGTAATAATGTGGTAACACACTGAAGCTGTCAATTAAACCTGGTTTCCATCAATATTTTAGAGGATAACACGGGTTAGGTCTGGGTTAGGTCTGGGATATGCACGCATCTGGCTCATGATTTTGCCTTCTTCGCATACTTGTTGGCCAGATCCTGGGTTTTTTTCGTGTTTGAATCACGTAATAATGTGGTAACACACTGAAGCTGTCAATTAAACCTGGTTTCGATCAATATTTTAGAGGATAACACCGGTTAGGTCTGGGTTAGGTCTGGGAAATGCACGCATCTGGCTCATGATTTTGCCTTCTTCGCATACTTGTTGGCCAGATCCTGGGTTTTTTTCGTGTTTGAATCACGTAATAATGTGGTAACACACTGAAGCTGTCAATTAAACCTGGTTTCGATCAATATTTTAGAGGATAACACCGGTTAGGTCTGGGTTAGGTCTGGGTTATGCCCGCATCTGGCTCATGATTTTGCCTTCTTCGCATACTTGTTGGCCAGATCCTGGGTATTTTCCGTGTTTGAATCACGTAGTAATGTGGTGACACACTGAAGCAGTCAATTAAACCTGGTTTCGATCAATATTTTAGAGGATGACACCGGTTAGGTCTGGGTTAGGTCTGGGTTATGCCGGCATCTGGCTCATGATTTTGCCGTCTTCGCATACTTGTTGGCCAGATCCCGGGGTTTTTTCGTGTTTGAATCACGTAGTAATGTGGTGACACACTGAAGCAGTCAATTAAACCTGGTTTCGATCAATATTTTAGAGGATAACGCCGGTTAGGTCTGGGCTAGGTCTGGGTTATGCCCGCATCTGGCTCATGATTTTGCCGTCTTCGCATACTTGTTGGCCAGATCCTGGGTATTTTCCGTGTTTGAATCACGTAGTAATGTGGTGACACACTGAAGCAGTCAATTAAACCTGGTTTCCATCAATATTTTAGAGGATAACACCGGTTAGGTCTGGGTTAGGTCTGGGTTATGCCCGCATCTGGCTCATGATTTTGCCGTCTTCGCATACTTGTTGGCCAGATCCTGGGGTTTTTTCGTGTTTGAATCACGTAGTAATGTGGTGACACACTGAAGCAGTCAATTAAACCTGGTATCGATCAATATTTCAGGGGATAACACCGGTTAGGTCTGGGTTCGGTCTGGGAAATGCGCGCATCTGGCTTATTCTTTCGCATTCTTCGCATACTTGTTGGCCAGATCCTGGGTATTTTCCGTGTTTGAAACGCGTAGTAATGTGGTAACACACTGAAGCAGTCAATTAAACCTGGTTTCGATCAATATTTCAGAGGATAACACCGGTTAGGTCTGGGTTAGGTCTGGGTTATGCCCGCATCTGGCTCATGATTTTGCCTTCTTCGCATACTTGTTGGCCAGATCCTGGGTATTTTCCGTGTTTGAAACGCGTAGTAATGTGGTAACACACTGAAGCAGTCAATTAAACCTGGTTTCGATCAATATTTCAGAGGATAACACCGGTTAGGTCTGGGTTAGGTCTGGGTTATGCCCGCATCTGGCTCATGATTTTGCCTTCTTCGCATACTTGTTGGCCAGATCCTGGGTTTTTTTCGTGTTTGAATCACGTAGTAATGTGGTAATACACTGAAGCAGTCAATTAAACCTGGTTTCGATCAATATTTTAGAGGATAACACCGGTTAGGTCTGGGTTAGGTCTGGGAAATGCGCGCATCTGGCTCATGATTTTGCCTTCTTCGCATACTTGTTGGCCAGATCCTGGGTATTTTCCGTGTTTGAATCACGTAGTAATGTGGTAACACACTGAAGCAGTCAATTAAACCTGGTTTCGATCAATATTTCAGAGGATAACACCGGTTAGGTCTGGGTTAGGTCTGGGTTATGCCCGCATCTGGCTCATGATTTTGCCTTCTTCGCATACTTGTTGGCCAGATCCTGGGTTTTTTTCGTGTTTGAATCACGTAGTAATGTGGTAATACACTGAAGCAGTCAATTAAACCTGGTTTCCATCAATATTTTAGAGGATAACACCGGTTAGGTCTGGGTTAGGTCTGGGTTATGCCCGCATCTGGCTCATGATTTTGCTGTCTTCGCATACTTGTTGGCCAGATCCTGGGGTTTTTTCGTGTTTGAATCACGTAGTAATGTGGTAATACACTGAAGCAGTCAATTAAACCTGGTTTCGATCAATATTTTAGAGGATAACACCGGTTAGGTCTGGGTTAGGTCTGGGAAATGCACGCATCTGGCTCATGATTTTGCCTTCTTCGCATACTTGTTGGCCAGATCCTGGGTTTTTTTCGTGTTTGAATCACGTAATAATGTGGTAACACACTGAAGCTGTCAATTAAACCTGGTTTTGATCAATATTTCAGAGGATAACACCGGTTAGGTCTGGGTTAGGTCTGGGTTATGCCCGCATCTTGCTCATGATTTTGCCGCCTTCGCATACTTGTTGGCCAGATCCTGGGGTTTTTTCGTGTTTGAATCACGTAGTAATGTGGTAACACACTGAAGCAGTCAATTAAACCTGGTTTCGATCAATATTTTAGAGGATAACACCGGTTAGGTCTGGGTTAGGTCTGGGTTATGCCCGCAACTGGCTCATGATTTTGCCGTCTTCGCATACTTGTTGGCCAGATCCTGGGGTTTTTTCGTGTTTGAATCACGTAGTAATGTGGTAACACACTGAAGCAGTCAATTAAACCTGGTTTCGATCAATATTTCAGAGGATAACACCGGTTAGGTCTGGGTTAGGTTTGGGTTATGCCCGCATCTGGCTCATGATTTTGCCGTCTTCGCATACATGTTGGCCAGATCCTGGGGTTTTTTCGTGTTTGAACCACGTAGTAATGTGGTGACACACTGAAGCAGTCAATTAAACCTGGTTTCGATCAATATTTTAGAGGATAACGCCGGTTAGGTCTGGGTTAGGTCTGGGTTATGCCCGCATCTGGCTCATGATTTTGCCTTCTTCGCATACTTGTTGGCCAGATCCTGGGGTTTTTTCGTGTTTGAATCACGTAGTAATGTGGTGACACACTGAAGCAGTCAAGTAAACCTGGTTTCGATCAATATTTTAGAGGATAACGCCGGTTAGGTCTGGGTTAGGTCTGGGTTATGCCCGCATCTGGCTCATGATTTTGCCGTCTTCGCATACTTGTTGGCCAGATCCTGGGGTTTTTTCGTGTTTGAATCACGTAATAATGTGGCAACACACTGAAGCTGTCAATTAAACCTGGTTTCGAATCAATATTTTAGAGGATAACACCGGTTAGGTCTGGGTTAGGTCTGGGTTATGCCCGCATCTGGCTCATGATTTTGCCTTCTTCGCATACTTGTTGGCCAGATCCTGGGTTTTTTTCGTGTTTGAATCACGTAATAATGTGGTAACACACTGAAGCTGTCAATTAAACCTGGTTTCGATCAATATTTTAGAGGATAACACCGGTTAGGTCTGGGTTAGGTCTGGGTTATGCCCGCATCTGGCTCATGATTTTGCCTTCTTCGCATACTTGTTGGCCAGATCCTGGGTTTTTTTCGTGTTTCAATCACGTAGTAATGTGGTAACACACTGAAGCAGTCAATTAAACCTGGTTTCGATCAATATTTCAGAGGATAACACCGGTTAGGTCTGGGTTTCGTCTGGGTTATGTCCGCACCTGGCTCATGATTTTGCCTTCTTCGCATACTTGTTGGCCAGATCTTGGGTTTTTTTCGTGTTTGAATCATGTAGTAATGTGGTAACACACTGAAGCAGTCAATTAAACCTGGTTTCGATCAATATTTTAGAGGATAACACCGGTTAGGTCTGGGTTAGGTCTGGGTTATGCCCGCATCTGGCTCATGATTTTGCCGTCTTCGCATACTTGTTGGCCAGATCTCGGGGTTTTTTCGTGTTTGAATCACGTAGTAATGTGGTGACACACTGAAGCAGTCAATTAAACCTGGTTTCCATCAATATTTTAGAGGATAACACCGGTTAGGTCTGTGTTAGGTCTGGGTTATGCCCGCATCTGGCTCATGATTTTGCCTTCATCGCATACTTGTTGGCCAGATCCTGGGTTTTTTCCGTGTTTGAATCACGTAGTAATGTGGTCACACACTGAAGCAGTCAATTAAACCTGGTTTCGATCAATATTTCAGAGGATAACACCGGTTAGGTCTGGGTTCGGTCTGGGAAATGCGCGCATCTGGCTTATTCTTTCGCATTCTTCGCATACTTGTTGGCCAGATCCTGGGTATTTTCCGTGTTTGAAACGCGTAGTAATGTGGTAACACACTGAAGCAGTCAATTAAACCTGGTTTCGATCAATATTTCAGAGGATAACACCGGTTAGGTCTGGGTTAGGTCTGGGTTATGCCCGCATCTGGCTCATGATTTTGCCTTCTTCGCATACTTGTTGGCCAGATCCTGGGTTTTTTTCGTGTTTGAATCACGTAGTAATGTGGTAATACACTGAAGCAGTCAATTAAACCTGGTTTCGATCAATATTTTAGAGGATAACACCGGTTAGGTCTGGGTTAGGTCTGGGAAATGCGCGCATCTGGCTCATGATTTTGCCTTCTTCGCATACTTGTTGGCCAGATCCTGGGTATTTTCCGTGTTTGAATCACGTAGTAATGTGGTAACACACTGAAGCAGTCAATTAAACCTGGTTTCGATCAATATTTCAGAGGATAACACCGGTTAGGTCTGGGTTAGGTCTGGGTTATGCCCGCATCTGGCTCATGATTTTGCCTTCTTCGCATACTTGTTGGCCAGATCCTGGGTTTTTTTCGTGTTTCAATCACGTAGTAATGTGGTAACACACTGAAGCAGTCAATTAAACCTGGTTTCCATCAATATTTTAGAGGATAACACCGGTTAGGTCTGGGTTAGGTCTGGGTTATGCCCGCATCTGGCTCATGATTTTGCCTTCTTCGCATACTTGTTGGCCAGATCCTGGGTTTTTTTCGTGTTTGATTCACGTAGTAATGTGGTAACACACTGAAGCAGTCAATTAAACCTGGTTTCGATCAATATTTTAGAGGATAACACCGGTTAGGTCTGGGTTAGGTCTGGGTTATGCCCGCATCTGGCTCATGATTTTGCCTTCATCGCATACTTGTTGGCCAGATCCTGGGTTTTTTCCGTGTTTGAATCACGTAGTAATGTGGTAACACACTGAAGCAGTCAATTAAACCTGGTTTCGATCAATATTTTAGAGGATAACGCCGGTTAGGTCTGGGTTAGGTCTGGGA